>NC_080680.1:32266211-42266211 GCF_030445035.2 Dasypus novemcinctus | reverse complement strand
CTATGAAAAATAAAACAAAGAAAGCACAGAGAGAGAGAGAGAGAGATCACAGAGCTACATTATTTTATGATCTTTAAGGACTGTACTAAATGGAACAGAAATGCAATCTTAAGTAATGTGTCAGAAAAGCAGATCAATGTGCAAATCATCTTGGTTTAACCAACAGAAAATGACATTGAGTACCTTATCAATAATGGTTATTCATCTATCTCATTTGATCCTCATTATAATGCTGTGAGAAGTAGATATATGATCACCCCCATTTTACATATGAGAAAACTGAGACACAGAAAGTCCAAGTAAAGCTTGCTCAAGGTCATGTAGATATCAATTGATGGAAGCAAAACTTGAATTCAGGTCTTCCTGACTTCAGAGCTGCCCTGCTTTCCAGACAGCACTTACATTCCCTACCGCTAAACTTATGTAGCATCCTGATCACAGAGTAAGTGATTTCACTGAAGCCTCACAAAATACTGGGTCCTTCCATCAGAGAGACAACAATTGCTCATGTTTATGGAGCACTTATCCAGCACTGCAATCAGTGTTTTGCTTGCACTTGTCATTTAATCCTCACAACAACTCTATGAAGCATATACTATTATTGTTCTCCTTTTATACATTAAGGGGCCCAGAGAGGTTACACACCCCTAGCTTTAAAGTACTGGAGCTGTCCCTCCTTCCGGTCTCTTTCGTTTTCAGTGCCCAGGCTGTTTCCTCTGCCCTCTTTGAAATTGCCCTTAGTCCCCAGGCAAAGTGTGCCCAAGGATCCATCTCCTCTCTCTTTCCCTTTCTGTCCTAATCCTGTCCTGCTCTTTCCAACACTGTATTCCAGACCCCTCATTCTTATTCCTTACTACAAAACTTACTTGTCCTGGATCAAGGTTGGAAAGCAGTCTGATAAATAGTAGCTGGTAGTGGTTTGGGATTCCAAGCCCTTGCCTTTCAACAAAGGAAATCTGGAAACACTGAACCTTAACCCGAAGGAGCGACTGGTGGGCTCTCAGCAGGTGGGAAGAAGAGCTACTGGAGGCTGGGTCAGTCAGGGTACTGACAGGAAGGGGGCAGCCACTAGGGTGGGGACTGGAGGAGAATTTAATAAAGGGACAGTTTATGGAGGTGGGAGAAGGGTGAAGGGAAACCAACAGGGTGTGGTGAAGCACCCTGAGGCTGGGTACAGTGGGGAGCCATTGCCACCAGGAGCCAAGGCATGGGCACGGGAACCCGAGAGGAGCTGAAGCTTTGGAGAGGGCCACCTACAAGGCCTATGGCTCCAACCTCTGGCCACCGGGAGGGAGGAAACCAGGGAAAGAATTCTCCATCCTGCCTCTCCTCCTGCCCTCTACTTGCCTCCCATTGACCACATCAAACTGAAGGCGAGTGCAAGGGAGCAGGCCTGTGCATGCCGTTCAGAGGGCGACTGCCAGGCACAAAGCAGAATGGGGAGGAGAGGAGAGGGACCTGGGGGGGCTAAAGCCAGCATGGTGGCCCTCTGAGACAGCTGCCAAAAACCCTGGGCCTTTTTCATCAGTGAGGCACACAAGGCACCTCAGTGTTCACTGAATACATGGGAGAATCACAACAAAGGGCACAGGCCATGGAGCTAGAGTGCCCAGTTTTGTTTTGTTTTTTTAAGATTTATTTTATATTTATTTCTCTCCCCTTCCCCCCATCCACCCACTCCGGTTGTCTGTTCTCTGTGTTTATTTGCTGCATCTTCTTCGTCCGCTTCTGTTGTTGTCAGCGGCACAGGAATCTGTGTCTCTTTTTGTTGCGTCACCTTGTTGTGTTAGCTCTCCGTTGTGTGCAGTGCCATTCCTGGGCAGGCTGCACTGTCTTTCACACTGGGTGGCTCTCCTTAGGGGTGCATTCCTTGCGCGTGGGGCTCCCCTACGTGGGGGACACCCCTGTGAGGCAGGGCACTCCTTGCGCGCATCAGCACTGCACATGGGCCAGCTCCACACGGGTCAAGGAGGCCCGGGGTTTGAACCGCGGACCTCCCATGTGGTAGACAGATGCCCTAACTGCTGGGCCAAGTCCACTTACCAAGTGCCCAGGTTTGAAGACTGGCCGGCCACTTCCTATCTTTGTGGCCTTGAGCAAGTTTACTGAACCTCTCTGTGCCTTCTTTTTCTCATCTATGAAATAGGATAATACTAACTATTCCTAGGGAGATTGTAAGGATTAAATGGATGCACTTGAATGATGTGGGGCACAAATCACACAGGGGTAGTATTAGGACTGTCACTCTTGCATTCCAGGTATACATCAGGTGGGGAGAAGCAATGTGGCCCCAGGGTCCTTACATGCTAGAGGGGAGCTCGACCCTCCAAGTCCTCACGAGACAAGGTGAGGTGAACTGTTAACCAGGAAGAGCCCAGCAGAAGGAGGGACTAACCTTGACCCTGGCTGGGTCAAGTAGGACTTTGCAGAGGAGGTGCCTTGAGCAGCATCTTGCAGGATGAGTTCATTCACAGAAGGTAGCTTTTACTAATAAAACCAGAATTCATGTCCAGTGAACGTCAATTGACAGTCCTGGACTCTTAAGGAAGGAAAGAAGTCCAATTGGGAATTGAAGGGATTAGCGGATTTGTGCGTTGTCCGAGGACAAGCCTCAAGCCACCTGGAAACCAGTGCTTGACTAAGCAGTGCAGCAAGAATCCAGCAGGTGGCATACGCAGGCCATTCATCTGGAGGGACTTCCACTTGTCATTGACTGTTTGAGATTAGGGGATGATTTTATTTTCTTCCTTTTCTTTTCACCTCCCTTATTTAACTTCAGAACCAGGAAAATTCTTATCAAAAGACCCATTGAGCAATTTAAATACATTCTTTTTTTTGTTGTTGTTGCCCCAGAGTTTTCTAGTCAGAGTTCATGGACTCCAGACATTTCTGTGTGCACCTACCACCCATTCTACCCCACATATGCTGCCCATTCCACTAATGCAGTGATGGAAAGTTTTATCTGCTCTTTATTTAGAGAGGTCAGATTTTTAGAAAGCCATGGCAGGCTACTTACAATTCACATAACCAAGCACCTTTGCAGGTGCTTTGCCAAAATGCTTTGCAAGTGGGAATCCATGGTATTACAGAAAAGTTGATTCATATTGAGGTAAATACTCTAAACCCAATTTTCAGTATATCGTTTTCCAGAAGAAAGATAAAATATAGGATATTCCTAAACCCAATGTGATTATTTTGTTTTAAATAGATATAAATTTTCAAAAGGCAAATGTAAGTGTTCTTACTTTGTCTCTTTGGAATCTGTGGAGTTGGTTTATTAAAGGAGCGAATTATGAATTTGTCATAGTTTGGAGTAAAACATAAGACTGTGCTTTTTATGTTCCTGTGTATATTTTGGATATTTTTTTCCTTTCTCCATTATAAATATAATAATATTACAGAAAGCATGAAAAATATAAAAGAGAATGGGAAAAAAATCACCCTTAAATCCAGTACTCCTATAGAAAGTTTTGGCATTTGATATATTGTCTTCCTTTTTCTTATGCATATTTTCTTTCATTCATAGAACATATATTAACTGACCAGCTCCTATTCTTGGATTTGGGGATCTAATAGTAAACATTAAATCAGGTTCCCGATATTCCACAGTGAACAAAAAAAAACCCAAATAAGTGATTAAGTGAAATAAGGATAATTTTCTAATAAACTTTTTTCAAAAAGATTTATTTTATTTCTCTCCCCTCCCCGCCGCCTCAGTTGTTTGTTCTCTGTGTCTATTTGCTGCGTGTTCTTTGTCCACTTCTGTTGTTGTCAGCAGCACAGGAATCTGTGTCTCTTTTTGTTGCGTCATCTTGCTGTGTCAGCTCTCCATGTGGGTGGTGCCATTCCTGGGCAGGCTGCACTTTCTTTTACGCTGGGCGGCTCTCCTTACGGGGCACACTCCTTACGTGTGGGGCTCCCCTAAGTGGGGGACACCCCCGCATGGCAGGGCACTCCTTGCGCGCATCAGCACTGCGCATGGGCCAGCTCCATACGGGTCAAGGAGGCCCGGGGTTTGAACCGCGGACCTCCCATGTGGTAGGCAGACGCCCTAACCACTGGGCCAAGTCCTCTTCCCAAAATAAGAATAATTTGACCTATTCACCAACACTATGAAGAAAACCAAACAGGGTGATTTGATAAAGCGGCATAAGGCCTCTTCCTTAACTCGGTGGAAGCCTCATGAGGAGGTGATGTCGAGCTGTGATTTGAGTTGCCAGGAAAGAGTTAGCATGGGAAGGGAGGGCAGGGGCATCCCAGGCCAAAGGGAGAGCTCATGCAAAAACCCTGTGGTCACACAACCCTGTGTGAGGAACCAAAGGAGGTCCTGGTGACAGAGCACTGTGAGGGGGCAGGAGAAGGAGAGGTGTTCAGAGAGCCAGGCCAGGGGTCAGAACAGGCTTGGACAAAAGCTTGGGTCTTTATTCTAACTGCTCATTGTTACATATAAATTTGCAAGAACATATTTATCATCCTGCTTTTTCCCATGACATTAATACACTTTTCTGGAAGTTACATAGACTTCAAAGCCATCATTTAAAGTCAATACAGAAAATTCCATCAAGTGGACATTCAATAATTTACTTATGCCTTCCCTAGGAAGGTATGTCCTCTTTTTTTTTTTTAAAGATTTATTTTTTATTTATCTCTCCCCTTCCCTCCCCTCCCGCCCCCCAGTTGGCTGCTCTCTGTGTCCATTCGCTGTGTGTTCTTCTGTGACTGCTTCTATCCTTATCAGCAGCACCAGGGATCTGTGTTTCTTTTTGTTGCGTCATCTTGTTGTGTCAGCTCCCCGTGTGTGCAGCGATATTCCTGGGCAGGCTGCACTTTCTTTCGACTGGGTGGCTCTCCTTACGGGGCGCACTCCTTGCACGTGGGGCTCCCCTATACGGGGGACACACCTGCGTGGCAGGGCACTCCTTGTGCGCATCAGCACTGCGCATGGGCCAGCTCCACACGGGTCAAGGAGGCCCGGGGTTTGAACCGCGGACCTCTCATGTGGTAGACGGACGCCCTAACCACTGGGCCAAGTCCGCTTCCCAAGCATGTCCTCTTAACCAGCACTCCCGGTGACAATATGTACTTATTACAAAATTACCTCCCTTTAAAAGTGTTGCCCAATTGTTATTGGTTCCAGTTGTTCTTAGTTGCAGTTAGTTAAGATAGACCCTTTGCTCCTGAGGAGTGTGTTTACACACAGCTGGAAGTTAAAAGATAGACTTGTTTATATTTTAATGAAGAAGTAAATTTAGATCATTCTCTCACTTTGAGACCAAACAAAGAGATGACAGAGCCATATGACATATTTAAAGTAATTGAGTCTTGTGTTTCTCCCCGTCTGAGATTCTATTTATTCATGAAAGGCTAAGATCAGAGACACCATTGTCACAGGGGCAGGAAGAATAACATTTTGAGGCAGCGAGCTTTGATCTGAACTCAGCATTGACAGCCAAGGAAATCCAGCCATGCTTTGCTTAAAACTAGAAGAGAGTACAGGGTGATTGCTCTTGTCTGGCCATGTTGCACTGGACGATTTAAAAAATTAAGCTGCTGCAGAGATTGGTATTTTTATGGTCTCGTGACCATGTTTGTTTTAGAAAACACATTTTTTTTCTGGGAGCTTACTTTGTGTCCTATAAGAAAGTACATGGTCGTTAGCAGTCTACTGTGTAAACATTTGTACCCGGTAAGAGAGCTGATTCCTTGTCTTCCAAAGTCACTTTACGTACTTGGTATCAGCTTTGACTGCACTGTTATTTTTGACATAGGTCACCCTGGCTGCTTTGCCTGCCTGGTAACAGTGCCAAAGCACACTGGGAGCAAGTGTGTCCATCACCAGAGCTGGAATTCTTTGGATGCTTAGAATCACTCACCAAATAATTGTGAATTCATGACACCTACAGAAGCAGGTCTACTTGGCCTAGTTGCTGCACAGCACCTATTTTTTAATTTTTGGATATGCTTTTATTATCTGATCATCAGCCCCTTGTAAAATTTTATTTTCCATTTTACTGTTACTATAAATTCGTCTCTGCTCTGCTCAAGCTAAGAATTTCTAACACCAGACTATAACCTTAGAGATTACCCCCAAACCTCTTATTTTTACAAACAAGAAAATGAATCCAGGGAAATTAAGTGACGTGCCAAAGGTCACTCAACTAGTTAGTATTTGGAGATTTTTTTAAAAACAGAGCCAACATTATTTTTCTTTCTTTATAAATCAGCTTGTGTTTTATAAAACCCAGGGTCACAGTGGCAAATTTCAATGAGACACTCAATCAAGCTCTCCATCCCTCCCCCACCCAGCCCTGTCCCCAATCAAGAAATATTTCATGAACTAGGGAATCCAGAAATATGGGGCTGTGCCTTGGGAAAATGTAAAAAAGCCCTCATTATTCCCACATGTACATGATATTAATATGAAACCAATGTGTGGCTGTGAGCCTGGGTGCTAAAAATTGCCAAATCACGAATGACAAAAGTTTCTTAAGATCCAATATTAAAGTCTTTGGGATTCCTGGAGATCTCAAGCTGTCAAGCCTGGCCCAACCATGTTGTGTTTTAGACAAATTGTGCTACCCAGAATAATGCTATCAGCGAGAATTAGGCAACTCAATGTGTACAAACTGGTTAATTCTTTGTATATTTATAGACTTTTCACCTTTTCACTTTACTTTTATGTGGTACGGTCTAAGGCAATTACTTTAAATTTTATTCCTCCTCTCCCCTCCCCTCCCCTCCCCTCCCCTCCTCTCCCCTCCTCTTTCATACCAGGGCTGGAGATTGAACGTGGGGACCTCCTAAGTGGGGAGCCAGTGCTCAAACACTGATGCACATCAGCTCTCCTGAGTTTTTTCATTTGTTTGCTTGTTGTTTTAAAGATTTTTTATTTATTTCTCCCCTCCTTGTTGTTTGTTCTCATTTTCTGCTCTCTGTTTGTTGTGTGCTCATCTTTTTAGGATGCACCAGGAACCAAACCCAGGATCTCCCATGTGGGAGGGAGGCATCCAATAACTTGAGCCACCTCCACTCCCTGCTTATTGCGTCTCTCACAGTGTCTCTTCATTGCATCATCTTGTTGCGTCAGCTCACCACACCAGCCAGTTGTGTCAACTTGCCGTCTTGCTGGTCTTTAGGAGGCACTAGGACCTCCAATGTGCTAGGCAGGGTGCTCAACTGCTAGAGCCACATCCTGTTTGTTTTGTCAGGAGGCACCAGGAACTGAACCTGGGTCCTCCAATGTGGGAAGCAGGCGCTCAACCTCTTGAGCCACATCCACTCACCTGTTCCTTTTCTTTTTCTTTTTTTTTTTAAGATTTATTTATTTATTTCACTCCCCACTCCCCCACCCCGGTTGTCTGTTCTCTGTGTCTATTTGCTGTGTCTTGTTTCTTTGTCCGCTTCTGTTGTTGTCAGCAGCAGGGATAATCTGTGTTTCTTTTTGTTGTGTCATCTTGTGTGTCAGCTCTCCGTGTATGCGGTGCCCTTCCTGGGCAGGCTGCACTTTCTTTCGTGCTGGATGGCTCTCCTTACGGGGTGCACTCCTTGAGTGTGGGGCTCCCCTACGCACGGGACAAGCCTGCATGGCAGGGCACTTCTTGCGCGCATCAGCGCTGCGCATGGGCCAGCTCCACACGGGTCAAGGAGGCCCAGGGGTGTGAACCGTGGACCTCTCATGTGGTAGGCGGACGCCCTAACCACTGGGCCAAGTCTGTTTCCCCCTTTTCTTTTTTTAAAAAAATCTCTTACTTTGAAATACTTTCCAACTTACAGCACAGTTACAAAAATAATATAAAACATATAGAGAACAGCAACATACCCCTTACACAGACTTAACCAACTTTTAACATTTTGCTACTTTTGTCATTTCATTCTGGCTGTCTATTTCCTCAATATTTGAGAGCAGGTTACATACATCAGACTCCATGACACTCAATACTCCCATGTATATTTCCCAAGAACATGGATATTCACTTAGGCAACCCCTTAATCCTCTTCTTTATTGAGAGTTATTCCCTCGTATTGTGGGCAAAGTCATTTTCCTGTTCAACCGTAAATTCTTCTCCCCTCCGCCGTCATTCGCGTCGGTTCGGTCTGATAGCCCTGCCCGCCTGTGTGCCGCGAGGTTCTGGAGGAGGGTGAGGGCGGGTGGGCGGCAGGGGCAGCGCTCGTTCCCCTCCGTGCCCTCACGCCGGCAGGGAGGTCAGCACGGCTCCAAGGAGCGGTGCCTAAGCCGCCTGTTGGCAGAGACAGCCCCCCTCCCCTTATCGAAAGTTCTCAAGGTGACCCTTCGCAGGCGCTGACTCCTGGTTTCACTGGCTACGCCTCTCTTCTGAGGACTCAACAGTGAAAGCATCAAGTCTCAGCACAAAAGCAAGTACAGTATAACCTGTCAAAGCCTCTGTGCAACTGAAGACTATTTACCTGAGTTGGCAGGTAAAATTATGGCCGGAGGACGAAAACATGTAGGGCAGCAAATGAAAGGAATTAGTGCACTGTTAGGATTAAGATTTGTCCTTCGAGCAGGGAAAACTTTGCATGTTAGGGCTGTCGAGGGACCTTCAAAGGTCTCAGGCCAAGGACACTGATGTGGCTGGAAAGGAGCAAATTTTCACCACGTTTCAGCAAGAGCTGCTTCCCCCAACCAATTCCAAATTCTGCTCTGGCTATATAGGAATACAGGAAGAGCTGGGTTCATCGTGAGCACTGCATTCAAAGTCTCCCTTTCTTGTTTCCTCACTTTTTTCTTTTTCTTGTTTCACACTGATAAAAATTCTGGTTATCAGACAGCCTCAAGTTCTGGTGCCTGAGATGCCTGTGCTTTTTAGAAAGCAAGGAAATGGGCAGGAATTACAGAAAAGCACTCTAGAACTGTGGCATCTAGAAAACAACCATATGACTCTGTCCTCGCATGGCCTTTGGAGGAGGAAAAATAATTGAACCAGTGCCTCTGAGGACGGAGCCGCTTTGCATGACTCATTAAACTGCCATTTTCAGTCCTTTCCCCTCGTGCCATAAGAATGATAGAATCCTATGACAATCTATACATTTAAATTCTTTTATATCTGAAAAGCCTCATGGTACAAGTGCCTTCAGATGTGAGCACAGACATCAATTGAAATACAAGACAGTCATAATAGAGCTAGATTTGATAAGCCACTCAAGCATGACCCCAGCAGGCGGCCGGAGCCTCTTACATCAGGAGGCACAATTAATTGCTACTCTTTTATTTATTATCTTTAATCCCTCATTGGATACAGTTGACTTGCTACTTCCTGGGATGAGGCCCTGGCATAGGCGGGAATGAATAATTTTTAAATTATGAAGCAATATCTTTGGTACAAACCAGGGCTCAGATGGTGTAAATTCTAACCATCTCTTATTCCCAGCACAGCGCCCTCTGAACTCGAAAGGGGCGTTCAGTTTTCCTTCCTTCTACCCTTAGAGAGCAGAAAGCCAGGCTTGTCTAGTTCTGGAGGTTCCGGTGCTTTTCCTGCCCTCACTAAGGACTTGGCGTACGCTTCACATGCTGAAGACTCATTTTACCATTTTACCCAATAGTAAAACTCTCTCCTGGATTAACTTAGGCCTCTGTACCCCATCCAACTTGGTTTATATTCCTGTCCGGGTCATCAAGGCCTGTACCCCTCAGGAGAGAAGGATTTTCTCACTTTGAACTGCCTGTGGTTTCAAGTGGAGCCAGCCTAATACATCGACATGGTCTGATTTCAAAGGCATCAGGAAGCAGTTTTCCTCTCGGCTTATTCAGTAGCTTCCTCTGTTGTCCTGATGTTGAAGTCACTCTATATAAAGTTGGTTTTTTTTAAAGATTTATTTATTTATTTAATTTGCCCCCCCCCACCCCCGGTTGTCTGTTCTCTGTGTCTATTTGCTGCGTCTTGTGTCTTTGTCCGCTTCTGTTGTCGTCAGCGGCACGGTAAGTGTGTGCGGCGCCATTCCTGGGCAGGCTGCACTTTCTTTTGTGCTGAGCGGCCCTCCTTACAGGGTGCACTCCTTGCGCGTGGGGCTCCCCTACACGGGGGACACCCCTGCGTGGCACGGCACTCCTTGCGCGCATCAGCACTGCGTGTGGGCCAGCTCCACACGGGTCAGGGAGGCCCAGGGTTTGAAACCTCCCATGTGGTAGACGGACACCCTAACCACTGGGCCAAGTCCGTTTCCCTAAAGTTGGTTTTTTATTCTTTCTCAATTGACATTGTATCATAGTTGCCCATGGTGATTTTTCTTGAGTACGTAATATTCCAACATTTATTTAACCAGTTCCCTAACATTTTTTATTGTTATAAATGATAATAGCCAACATTTAAAGAACTTTCTAGGCTCCATCCTAAATGGTTTGTATCAAATGGTTAATTTGCTTGCTATTATTCCCATTTTCACAATGAGGAAATAGGCTCTGAGAAATACTTGCCAAGTCCACACTCTAGTAAAGAGTGGACCCAGGATTCATCCCTGACTGTTTGTGTCCAGGGCCTGTGCTCTTACTGTTTCTATACAAATCTGATTACTCTCTTAGTCCATGTTGCTAAGGAGTGGCATTTCTGGGTCAAAGGTCATGGACATTTTTAAACCTCTTGATACATGGCCAAATTGCTTTCTGTAAAATTTACTCTTCCGGCAACAAGTTCAATTTGCTTTCCTTCCTTGATGATTTTTAAAAAAACAAAACAAAACAAGAAGAACCCAAATGACCCAATCTGTGCAGCTGAGCTAAAGGTCTCTCCTTACATTTTGCCTCCCATCCCTGAGCTGGCAGCAGGAGGAGAAAGGGGTGGGTACAAAGGTTAGTCTGCCCAAGAGACCTGGAGTCCTTGAATTACAGCGGCTTTGGGGAGTTCTGAAAACACATTTCGATCAGGCACATCTGGGCCTCCCTGTTCTTTGAGTTGCCTTGCACATGAGGTAATTATCAGTCACCCCTTACGGGTTGCTTTATTTATATATATGTTTCTTTTACCACAGGTCTGAGAGGCGATTATAGGTGCCCCCTCCATGCCCAGAGGACAGTGTGCACCCAGAGCCTGGCATCCCAGGGGCCCCCTCTTGGGGGGTGGCCAGGAAAGGATGGTAACTGGAGCTGGGGAGCAAGTAGATTTTTGTGGTTAGCTGTTTGTATGTGCTGGCTTTGAATGAAAAGGCTTCTAACCATTCCAGCAGGAGAATGGTTAACACGCTTGTGGAATGTCCACTCACTGGAGGCTGTGAATGAAGCACATCAGTTAATGGGCATGGGACCACGTCCAAGACATTCTGTAAAGTGGAAAAAAGAAAAAAAAAGGCAAATTACAGAACTATACCCATCACACAACAACACTTCAGAACATAGAGAGAGAAGCGGCTTCTTTCAGAAACTGGAATCAGGGAGGGTTAGGTCTTTCATTTTCATTCCTGTGCATGTTTATATTCCTCGAAATTTTCAGTGAGCATCTATTCCTTTTAAAATCAACAAAGACTTTACAGCTAAGTAGAAATGGTTGAAGTATAAACTTTAAAAATAAGAAAACATATATGGTATGGTATGAGAATAAAATGGTTTTAATAAAAAAACACATAGGGAAACGGACTTTGGCCCAGTGGTTAGGGCGTCCGTCTACCATATGGGAGGTCTGCGGTTCAGGCCCCGGGCCTCCCTGACCCGTGTGGAGCTGGCCGTGCGCGGCGCTAATGCGCGCGGGGAGTGCCGCGCTACGCAAGGGTGTCCCCTGCGTGGGGGAGCCCCACACGCAGGGAGTGCCCCACGAGCAGGGAGTGCGCCCGTGGGGAAAGCCGCCCAGCGTGAAAGGGGAGAGCAGCCTGCCCAGGAATGGCGCCGCCCACACTTCCCGTGCCGCTGACGACAACAGAAGCGGACAAAGAAACAAGACGCAGCAAATAGACACCAAGAACAGACAACCAGGGGAGGGGGGAGGAATTAAATAAATAAATAAATCTTTAAAAACAAAACAAAACAAAAAAACACATAAACTCAAATTTATAAATAGGGAAATACAGAGAGAAGAAAACAATTTGAGGGACTACACAAAAGTGCTAATTGAACTGGTATCTGAGGAGTGAATATATGTTTTGTTTTGTTTTCTTCTTGTGCTGTCTAAATTTTTGGTTTTGTAATTGTGTGACTACTTCACGCAATTGTGTAACTACATTTAACTATATTTTCAATGGAGGTGCAATGAAGGCAGATATTAAATGATATTAAAGAGGCCAAAAAGGCAACTCTGAAGGAAGGAGGAAGTGGAAGGGCAGCGAGAGGGAACACCTAGGACCCCTGGCTTCTCCCTGAGGCTTGCGGTGTGATCTTGGGCAAGTCACTTTGTCTCTCTGGGCCTCAGATTCTTTTTCCATCGTGGGGGTTCTCAACTCTGACTACACACCAGAGTCACCTGGGGAGCTTTAAACCCCCAACAGCCCAGCCCTACTGAGGGCACCCTTGGACAGGCTCCCCAGGTGAGTCTGATGTGTGGGGAACAATGGAAACAGCATGCCTTTGTTTCCCACACTGATGAGCAGACAAGGCAAAAAACTGGAGCCAGCCTGTGCTCAGGCAGGGGTAGATCACCCAATGGATGTTCATTTAGGTAAGTAAAGAAGTAGATGTTTGTGCAGGTCTAGGAGGAGAAACGTTTTAAAGCCACCCTTTGGCCAGATCACCTCTTGGTTTTGAAAAGTGGCTGCTCTTTGCTCATAATAACCACTTTCCGTTGCGATTTCACTCGGCATTTGGGTGTAAAGAGTATGCATTTTTAAAGCTGTCCAAATGGCTATTTATGCAGCCGACCATAACTCCTCTCTCGATAGGCTGCTATGCTTTATCAAACAAATGATACACATTTAAAAACTGTCTGAAAGGGCATTTACCTGAGGGACTGTTATTGTGTTTGGTTTTGTTTGTGGGTCTATCTGTGTGTGTGTGTGCTTATGGTTCATTGGGTAAATAATATCTTTTAACCAATTTTTAAACAGATGTGTCTGGCAAGATGCCCTTTGCTCAATCTTATCCACTCTCAAACCTTTAAAGAGAGCTCTTTTAGGTAAATTTTAGTGTAAACTTCACATTAAAGATACTTTACCAAAATAAAAAGGATCAAATTTATAAAAACGGGGTATGAAACAGGCATCTGACATTATATTTTTTGCCTTTGGTAGATAAAAACTTTCTTGTAACCCCACTTACTTTTTCTTCTATGGTGCTGCTTCAGTGTGTTTAAGGGCCTAACCATGTACTTTAGTGAAGATTGCTGATTTGATTATTTGGGGGGAGGTGGAAAGGTTGGGAATATTGTAGAACAAGGGGGGTTAATATTTAGATATGATTGTGAAATGGAAGTACACCTGGTAGGACAGTATTTGTTTCAGTGTGAGTCATGTGACTCCTCGAAGACATGGAGCCAGGGACAGGGGATTGAAATGGGGACCCTGACTGAAGAGGAGGCAAAGGTTAGTAGAAAATGTTAAGAATGGCTAAAGCATGAGAAAGACCAAGGACCTTATATGGATCAGCGTTCTTAGTTGCAGACAAAAGAATCCACTCAAGCTAGGTTAATCAGAAAGGGGCTTATCAATGGATATGAATTGATTCATAGAAGTTTCAGGAAAGCTATACAGTCTTGGAAGCTATCCAGCTGGGAACAGTGCAGCCATAGATAGTGCAACCAGAAGAAATGAGGAATCATACCTCAAAGAGTAGTTTTCAAAGAATGTTCCCGTACCGTCGACTGTCAGCATCACCTGGGATCTTGTTAGGAATGCATCCTTGAGCCTCATCCCAGGTCTACTTAATTAGAAACCCTGCAGGTGGGTCCAAGCAATTGGTGTTTCAATGCATTTTCCAGGCTATTCTAATGCATGCTGGCTTGCTACGAGGCTCGCAGAAGCACTGCTGTTGCTGCTTCTGAGTCTTTGGCAGCAGTAAAGTTAGGGGCTGGATGCCCAAAATGCTCGGTCAGCTGCCCCAGAAAAAACAGATGTGTCTGCCAGAGTATTTGCCAAAAGCTCTCATCCCCCTGTGTATGACCACTGCCTCACATTGCTCAAGTCCTCCTCCAAGATTCGTTTAAGTTATCCTCTAGACAGAACCCAAATTCCATTCTACACTAACCCTAACTGCAAATGACACCGAGAAGTGTAATTTAGCTTTCTGGACTCAATAGTACAGGAATTAACCTAGAAGGTGCTTGGAATGTGGGCATTGGGAGAACCAGCCTTTAGTATCTGCCATTAAGTTGATGGATACCCAAAGTCTTGTGACGCCTGACCCTACACATTAGCTGGCCTTTTCAGCTGACAGCGATAGAGAGTGGATGCTGCTGAGGCTGGTTCCCCAGCCCTCTCCAGCCCCATCCTAACACAAGACAGACAAACACCCCACAGGAACATTTGCTCTGAAAACTCTACCTCAGTCACTGCCCAGAATTCAAGAGCTTCTCTCAAGGTTAAGGAAGCATTATCTCCAATATAGCCTCGGTTTACCAAAACTGTTAAGAAGAACAACAGAAGTGGCCTTTGGTTTTAAAGAAAAGAATTTCCTTCCTAGTTCCCATTTTTTTTTATTGTAAATCGAGGCAGGGGTTTCTAAAGGGAATGTCCCTGAACTGGTGTGGTGGAGTACATTGTCCCCCAAAACAAACTGTGAACAAAATTACATCCAGCTATGATATATGGGCACATTCATTCTACGATCAGGGCAAGATCTTTCCAAATGAATTTTTATATTTAGTCTACACTTTGCCCAGTAAGTGGCATTGCTTTATCAGTGCTGACTGGAGGTGTATCAGGGCCTTGCTTACCAACGGCACAAGTCCATTCACTTTGCAGGATCGCCCCTCCAGAGTCTAGGCAGGCCGGGACGCTTGGTGAGCTCAGGGTCTGACTCCTCAGGCCCTGTGTCAGCCTGAAGAAGGCCTCCCTTCTTGTGATTCAGGTCTCAGTTCCAACCTCCTCTCCTTCAAGAGGCTCTCATTGCCCACCCCAACTCGTGTTGCCCACCCAAATGTCACTGTCCATCACATCGCCCTGCATCTCCTCTTCTTGGCATGTATCCCTCACGGAAATGAGCTCACTCATTTATTCAATGTCTGTCTCCTCTCCCGGAACATAAGCTCCAAAGGGGAACCACCTAGCCATCTTGTGCACCCTGGTGTCGCCGTGCCTCCCTTACTCAGTGGAACGAAGGAATGACCCAAGGAGCTTGGGGGGTGCCCAGGGCTGTGATACTGACATCACGGGGTGGGAAGTTAGAGCTTTTTCTTTTACACCTCAGCTGAGGGGATGATGGTAGGGCATTTGGGCCCTTTAAAATGTCAGTTTGTTCAGGCCGAGTAGAAATAGCCTGAGGGACTCACAGGACGCAGATGGGGAAGAGGCTTCCCCGCAGAGGAGGCTTCTCAGATGCTGCTACTGAAGGTTTTGGGGGGCTAGGAGTGTTTCTTCCTCCAGGCTGCTCCTGAAAGTGGAGATGGGCTACTCTCACAACCAGCCAGGTGGATCAGGTGGAGAAGGACACGGGAAAACTCAAGTAACAGCCCTCAGGTGTCTAACCCTGGGGCTCGGGTAAGCAGCGGTGGGTAACCGATTTAGAGAGATTAGTGCTGTTTACAAAGGTGGGCTTTTTGTTTTCTCACCATTACATGGATGTTCAAATTACCTTGGCTAATTCACCTTTCAAGTAGTTTTTTGAATTATTTTAAAAGTGTGGACATTTGATAGAGCATTTCCCTCATGTATCATAGTTTTACCTTTCCTTAAAAAGACAAAAAGCAAAACAAACCTTGCCCAGACCTGGGTGCGCTGCCATCCTATTCTACCCAGGCAAGCAGCAGAGCACCTGGTTTAGATGCAGCCTGGCTCCTCTGCGGGGGTCCTTCTGCGAGTCACATAAACTCCTAGGAGCCTCCGTGTCCCCCTTCGGCAAATGAGGAGATGGTAGTTTAGCCTGCAGACCGAAGTTCAGCCTTCCATTCCTGTGCTCTGTCTTGAGCGCCGTGTTTGCGGGACTGAGAGGACTTTGTTCTCGGCCTTGAGCTAGTTTCCCGCATTCTTAGAAATTTCAGCATGAATGGCATTAGGAGAATAAGACAAGGGTTTTGAAAAATGGGCTGTTCCAATGCCTTACCAGGTTATTAGTTGTGAGAGCAGATTAAAAGGGACAATAGAGGGGAGCAAACTTGGCCCAATGGATAGGGCGTCCGTCTACCACATGGGAGGTCCGTGGTTCAAACCCCGGGCCTCCTTGACCCGTGTGGAGCTGCTCATGCGCAGTGCCAATGCGCACGCAAGGAGTGCCCTGCCATGCAGGGGTGTCCCTTGCGTAGGGGAGCTCCACAGGCAAGGAGTGCGCCCCGTAAGGAGAGCCGCCCAGTGGGAAAGAAAGTGCAGCCTGCCCAGGAATGGCACCGCACACACGGAGAGCTGACACAACAAGATGACGCAACAAAAAGAAACAGATCCCCGGTGCCACTGATAAGGATAGAAGCGGTCACAGAATAACATACAGAGAGTAGACAACGGGGAAGGGGGGCAGGGAGAGGGAGACATAAAAATAAAAATAAAAAGGGACAATAGAAAATGCATCAATTGCTCTTGGACTCAGAAATTTGTTGCAGAGCAACAGTGGTAGCACTGGAGCAGGAGTTAGGGTAGCACTGTGCAGTTAGGCCATTTCCCTACGCAACGTGCTCAGCAGCAGAAACGAGTGAAAAGCCAGCACTCTCCCCCCACCACGTGGTGCTGATGCACAAGCCCCATCCACCTTCCCCGGGTCTGCTCGGTGCCTACCCGCAGGATGCAATACACGCAGTGGGTGCCCTCCCGGTGCTCCCAGCTGGACAGCAGCAGTTTGCAGGGTCTGTGCCTCCATTTATTGCTGGTCACTCATTTATTGAGTACCCATGGCACGGTGGCATCACATCTGCAATAAGATCTGCTTCTGAAAGCAAACTGGAGTGGCCAAACGTGAGGCCAGTGTGCCAGAGACAGAGAAATCCAGACACAGAGAAGGAGACAGGGAGGACTTGTCCATGGAATGGGGTTGGAGGAACTCAGGGATGAAAAGCCACTCGCTTCTCCTTTTTCAAGAATCATGCCAGATGGAAACAAGCCAAGTGACTGTCAGCAGAGGAATGGCTAAACAGTGAGGGGTATATCTATGCAGTGGAATATTACTCAGTCCTAAGAAGGTATGGCGTTCTGATGCATGCACAACACAGGTGATGAACCTTGAAAACGTGATGCTGAGTGAAATAAGCCAGACACAAAAGGGCAAATTTTGTATGATTCCACTTATGTGAAATATCTAGAATAGGCAAATTGACAGGGACAGAAAGTAGATGAGAGGTTACCAGGGGCCCGGGAAAGGGGAGTTGGGGAGTTAGTGCTTAGTGGGTATAGAGTTTCTATTTGAGGTGAAGAAAGAGCTTTGGAAGTGGACAGTGGTAATAGTTGTGCCACATTATGAATGTAATTAATGTCACTGAGTTTAACCACTAAAAGATAGTTAAAATAGCAAACTTTAGGTTGTATTTATTTTACCACAATAAAATAAAATTTAAAAGTAATTAATTAAAATGGAACTGTAAAGAGAATCATACTAGGGAAGCAGACTTGGCCCAATGGATAGGGCATCGCCTACCACATGGGAGGTCCACAGTTCAAACCCTGGGCCTCCTTGACCCGTGTGGAGCTGGCCCATGTGCAGTGCTGATGCGCGCAAGGAGTGCCATGCCATGCAGGGGTGTCCCCCGCGTAGGGGAGCCCCACGCACAAGGAGTGCCCCCGTGGAGAGCTGCCCAGCACGAAAGAAAGTGCAGCCTGCCCAAGAATGGCGCCACCCACATGGAGAGCTGACACAACAAGATGACGCAACAAAAAGCAACACAGATTCCCGGTGCCGCTGATAAGGATAGAAGCGGTCACAAAAGAATACACAGTGAATGGACACAGAGAGCAGACAAGTGGGGGGGGGAAGAGGAGAGAAATAAAAAATAAAACTTTAAAAAAAAAAAAAAGAACCATACTAGGCTTAGAGTCTCAGCTGATAACTTTTCCTGGAGTGGAGGTGTGCCTCTATAGAAAGCCAGCTGCTTTCTGGGATCTGCTGAGTTCTCTAGCTTCTCAGTTACAAAGACCTTTTCCCATTTTTTTAAAAGCATTATTTAATTTGTTTATTTTTCCCCACCCCGTTGTTGTTTGGACTTCCTGTGTATGTTCATCTTTCTTTTTTCTTTAGGAGGCACAGGGAACCAAACCCAGGACCTCTGAAGTGGGAGGCAGGTGCCTAATCACTTGAGCCACCTCTGCTCCCTGCTTTGTTGTATCTCTCGTTATGTTTTTCTTCTTGGGTCTTTTGTTGTGTCAACTTGCTGTACCTGCCCATCACGCCAGCTCGCTGTCTTCTTTAGGAGGCACTGGGAACCATGTGGTAAGTGGGAGCTCAATCTCTTGAGCCACATCTGCTTCCCAAGACCATTTCCCTTTGAGTTCCATGGCAAAATCTGGGGCGCCTGCCCTAGGCAGGAGCCAGGGCAGCCTTGCAAGTCAGAGGCCAGGCTGACTCATCCACCTTGCCTGATTTCTCTGGAACCTCAGTCATTGCGGATTCATCACCTCCCTCTTAAGTCATCATAATATCGCCCTTACCACCTTTCCCACCCCACTGGACTAGCTTGAGAATCACAAGTCCCTATAAAGTGCTATAAAAACGTTTCTGTCACAGGTTTGGGTCAACATAGTCTAATATACCTGCGTGCTGGTGAGTGAATGGAGCCCATGATGGGCAGCCTCTTCCAGGCAAGGCCGCCAGATCTGGGATTCCAAGGCCCCAAACTCTTGCTACAGAAAACAACCTAGCTCATTTGCCAAGCCCAAAGTCACACACACCTAGAAGACTCCATTCTAGTCACGGCAGAGTCAGTCCCGGCTAGAAGGTGGCAATGCGAGCAGATCAGCAAGCCAGAGCATTCGGCGCCCCCTGTGCTGCTGGGGTCTCCAGGTGCCTCTTTCTATTGGTGCCAACGCCAGCACCTGCTCGCTCCCAGCCTTTATCACATCGATGGCCCTTTCTGACCAACTTCTTTCTCCAGGCTCTTTATTTTGAGCCTATAAACATGTTCACAGCTCTCCTATCCTAAACTAAATAAATCAAAAACAACAAAGCACCCTTCCTCGGGCCTGCATCCCTCTAGCTACTACGATTTACCAACTACCATCCCCACTCAGATAGCCATGCTTTATCTGCTTAGATGGACTCATTTGGGCACTGGACGTCGTACTCACAATCTGGGGCTGATACCTGCTGACATGTAGCTCTTGCTCTGTATAAAGCACTGTGCTAAGGAATTTATGTACATTGTCCCCTTCAATCTTCACAACAAGCCCACGAGGCAGGAACTATAAAAACTTCATTTTACACATGAAGAAATGGCCCACAGTGAGGTCGAGGAACTTGCTCAAGGTGAGAGAGCTAGACCCGTCTAGGCCTGTGCTCTTCTCCCCTAGTTGTGCGTCCCCTAAGAGAAATGCAGTTCCTCTGTCCCACCATCCCATCTCACCACCTTTACTCACTCATGAGTTTTGATCTTGACTGGAAGGATCCCAGCTTTCATTTCTTCACCCATAAAATGTGAATACTTCCGGCTTCTTAGAGCTGTTGTCAATTAAGTAAAATGATGGCTGAGAGTGGTGAGCCAAGGCTTCCAAAGTGTTTGTTGAATGGAATTGATGTGTGTCAATTGATTCCAGATGTGTGCTCATTTATCATGGAGTCAGGTGTGTTCAGCTCAGTTTTGTGACTCATAGAAGCCCCTGCCTGGGTTGGGCTCTGTGCTAAGTACTGAGTAAAAGTAACCCACAAACAGCAGCCCTTCCCCTGTAGCAGCTCATGACAAGAAACCAAGAACACACAGGTGGGAACAGGCCTAATCTTTGCTTGATCTTTTTCATGTTTCTTCAATCTAAAGCATCCCTGCAAAAACTGATCATATATGAATATTTTAATCACACATATAGCATCCAAATGGTGCCTTCTGAGTTCTTCTGTGCCCAGTGAGCGCATGACTAGAATGGAGATTCTTTAGGCCCCTGGCATTCGGGGAGTGGGGAAGATTTTGTGGTTGAAGGCTAGTCTTTAAATGTATCTGCACACAAAGGTCTGAACTGCAGAGTCAAGAAATCAGTGGTAATTTCAAGATTGGTAAAACTTTCAGTCACCAAAGGATATCATGGGATCACCTCTTTGGAAAGTCTCTAAAAACTGAGCAGCCTCTCTTGTCTAAGAGGGATTAAATATTGTAGAGTAGAAAAACCTTGGAATAGCTGCTAAGATGCTTGAGATTTAGTCCTTTCTGGGCTATTGTATCAGTCAAGATGGGTTAGATTATGCTGAAGTAACTTGTAGACCCAAGATGTCCACTTAAAATAACTAAGCTGGTTGTTTTTTTTTTTTGGTGTGTGTGTTTTTTTTTTAAGATTTATTTATTTATTTCTCCTCCCCTTCCCCCCACCCAAGTTGTCTGTTCTCTGTGTCCATTTGCTGCATCTTCTTTGTCTGCTTCTGTTGTTGTCAGCGGCCTGGAAATCTGTGTTTCTTTTTGCTGCATCATCTTGTTGTGTCGGCTCTCCGTGTGTGCGGCGCCATTCCTAGGCAGGCTGCACTTTCTTTCGCGCTGGGTGGCTCTCCTTACGGGGCGTACTCCTTGCACATGGGGCTTCCCTATGCGGGGGCACCCCTGCATGGCAGGGCACTCCTTTGGGTGCATCAGCACTGCACGTGGGCCAGCTCCACACGGGTCAAGGAGGACCGGGGTTTGAACCGCAGACCTCCCATGTGGTAGATGGACACCCTAACTGCTGGGCCAAGTCCGCTTCCCTGTTTTTGTGTTTTTTTTAACCTATTCATTTTGATTTTGCTCAGGTCACTTATCCACCAAAGGCTGGGCCAGAACTAGTCGGTCCCTTTCAACCACTAGACAGACAGGAAGTGCAGCCCTACTGTGCCTAGAATGGCAGCAGACTCCTTGGTGAATATCACTAATGTCTATCACAGTCCACCCTCTCCCTTGAGGCACCTGACTCAGTTCCAGGAGAGAAGTTTCAGAGCCCTGCAAATGCCTAACCTTATGTTAATCAGACACATGTGTCTCGAAAAATTTTCTTCCTTCCTCCCCTCTTATTCATTCCCCATGCTCTTCTTCCAGCCAAATTTATAACATTTATGTTTATCTCTCTAGTGTCTGGCACTAGATTTGAAGCATAACTACATTTTTATTCCTACTCTCAAGGATTTTTCAAGGCACTAGAAATATAAACCATAAATGACAATTATTAAGTAAGACACAAACTGTGCTAGATTTCTCCCATTTGTCCTTCCAGGCGCACTCTCCACCCTCTGCACCCTGCACTCTGCCCAGAAGGGTGATCCCCACTACCACATCCCTAGGCTCCTTGCGTTCTTCAGCCATGGCTGTTGCCACCTGCCATCTCTCCAGCCATTGGTCTACATTACTGGGCTGCAGTGAAGTTTATGATGTTCTTAATAATGCCAAAGTCATTCCACCAAACCCCCGTTGCCTGTGATCTCTTTCCTGTTTTCTCAACCATTTTACAAAGAGATACCTGGAGTCACCAGCAAGTTTGCCTTTTAACCTCCACCCTGATACTCTTTGTTTTTTTGTGGCAGTCCAGTACTCTATTTGCAAACACTTTCTCAGCCTTGATGGCCCAAAACTAGTTACTGGAACACAAAGCCATTGGCAGAAAGAGAAACGTGAGCAACTGACAGAAATACAGCCTCACCTTAGCACCCACTGTTCCTGCTCCTCATCTCAGGCATGGCCAGAGTGTTGAGCTGATGGCCCCAGGTTCATTCCAAGCCTGTTAAATCAGGAATCCTACTAATTCTTCCATTTGTTCATGACCCATCGACCTGCGATATGCAAGCACTTTACCTGTATTTCATTAATCTTTAATACTATCCCATGAAGTAGGCAGGTATTATCACCAGCCACATTCTACAGGTGCAGAAAACAAGGCTCCCATGTAGTCTCCTAAAGTCTCAGCTGGTAAATGAGGGGAACCAAGAGTCAGACTTAGGTCTGTCAATTCCAGAGCTCCAGCCTTTGCTCTTCCAGCACGTATTCTCCTGTTCCAGAGGTTGGGGGTCATCTTGATGGGGTGGTGGCCATATGGTAATAATATTTTCCCCTGGGATAGAAGGGAAGGACAATATGCTTCTCAGCCAACCGGTTACCGAGAAAGTGCAGTGTCTAGCTGTGACACAAGGTGGCAGAGAGCTGCAGGACACATAGCTTCCTGGGCTGGGTTCTTGCTTCTAGTTTCCGGCATTTTTTTAACTGGAGAAAAGATATGAACAACTATTAACCTTTGTACATATTAAGATATGGACCCAAATTATAAGTGTTTCAGAACTTACAGAAAGGCATAGGGGGATTAAAGCATAAAAAACAAATGTGGGGAGAAAAATGAGAACAGTAATATGTGTCAACACTCTAAGAGGCAAAGAAAAAAATTGCTATTTTTTATTTTTAAAGAGCATGGTCATTTAAATGAAATATTGCCAGAACTTATTATTATTATTTTTTTAATTTTTTTATTTTTTATTGACTTTGTAATAATATTACATTAAAAATATATATGTGAGGTCCCATTCAACCCCACCCCCCCCCTCTCCCCCCCCCCCCAACAACACTCGTTCCCATCATCATGACACATCCATTGGATTTGGTAAGTACATCTTTGGGCACCTCTGCACCTCATATACATTGGTTCACATCATGGCCCATACTCTCCTCTATTCCATCATGTAGGCCCTGTGAGGATTTACAATGTCCGGTGATTACCTCTGAAGCACCATCCAGGGCAGCTCCATGTCCCGAAGACGCCTCCACCTCTCATCTCTTCCTGCCTTTCCCCATACCCTTTGTCCATTATGTCCACTTTTCCCAATCCAATGCCACCTCTTCTATGTGGACACTGGATTGGTTGTGTCCATTGCACCTTTATGTCAAGAGGAGGCTCAGATTCCACCTGGATGCTGGATGCAATCCTCCCATTTTCAGTTGTAATCACTCTAGGCTCCATGGTGTGGTGGTTGTCCTTCTTCACCTCCATCTTAGCTGAGTGTGGTAAGTCCAATAAATCAGATTGTAGGTGCTGGAGTCTGTTGAGGCTCAGGATCTGGCTATCACATTGTCAGTCCAGAGATTCAAATCCCCTAAATATATCTTAAACCCCAACATTAACCTCACCTCCAGCACATTAGCATGAAAGTCTTATGAAGGGAGATCCCATCTGAGTCCAGATTCATCACACATAAACACCATTTCCAAAGAGGGGCCATCTGCCTTGGTAGTTAACCCCATCGGCCATGACCATAACTCCCATGGGTCTCTTTAGCCCTCAAAGGAACCAATATCTGGGGGTTGTATCTGCTTTATCTGTCTCTCTGACTCTGCTCAGTTGTGCATGAGGGCAAACCTTCTGCCAGCCTCCAGACTCTTTTTTAGAAACTCTTAGCCATATAAGCTCATTTCTCCTTTCCATTTCCCCCTTACTTTAGGTCAAACAGCATTTTAAAGTCATGGTATTTTATGTAGACATGGATATTCTGCTGATCCGCATTGAACCTTCCGTATAAGGTCATTTTCCAGTTGCATCATCAGTTGGTAGTTGATAGTGGTCCCTCGTTGCCAGGGAGGCTCATCCCCGGGTGTCATGTCCCACGCTGGGGGGATCATGTCCCACGCTGGGGGGAAGAACTTATTATTAAACTTTTTTATCTTTCACCTGATTTTTAAAAAAGATTTATTTATTTATTTACTCCCCCCCTTGCGGCTTGTTCCTTTTCTTGTGCTGTCTCTTCTCTGTCCATTTGCTGTGCATTTTTTCTTCATCTGCTTGTTTCCCTTTTGTTGCATCATCTTATTGTTCTTTGAGGCATAAGGGCCGCCAGCTCTCTGCGGTGCACAGGCCAGTTTTGCCTTCACAAGGAGGTCTTGGGATGCAAACCCAGAGCCTCCCATATGGTAGACAGGAGCCCAACTGATTGAGCCACAGCCGCTTCCCTCATCTGATTTTTTGAAAGAAATAAGATCTCTTTAAATTCTCTTTTCCTTATTTTCACTTGAGGGAAAATTATCTTTCTTTCAATTATGGAAAGTGAAGGGTATATAATCTACAGGAAAGAAGTCTACTCTAGTGGTGTTTTAAGTTAATCTTATGGTATTTCAGAATGCTAGTACTAGGACTTAAAATCATGTTGTGTTTCTACAACTAAAAGTAATGGGCTCATGTCTTGAGATTGCCACGAAGTCAATGAGGTTAAAGAAAGAGCCTGACCTAGGGCCCTCATCTTACTTTCAGATGAAGTAGGGTACATCTAGTGGTCTTCAAGAGAAAATACATTTGCCTTTTCCCAAGATAGTCTGTGTCTTCGTTTGCCAGGGCTGCCACAACAAATACCACAGAATGGTTTGGCTTAAAGGATAGGAATTTATTGTCTCAGTTTGGGAGGCTAAAAGTCCAATGTCCAGGTCCTGCCGAGCCACGCGTTCTCCCAGTGGCTGTAGTGTTCAGTGATGGCTTGCCAGGAATCCTTGGCGTCCCTCAGCCGAGAGATTCACCTCTGGCTCATCACCTGGTTCTCTCTCTCCTCCCTGACCACCCCTGGCTGCATCTAGATTTCCTCCGCTCATGACAACTTCAGCCATATTGGATTAAGGACCACCCTGATTCAATCTGGCCTCATCCAAATTGGATCATCAAAGGTCCTATTTATTTACAAATGAGTTCACACCCACAGGTCCAGGTTAGGGCATGAGCATGTCTTTGTGGGGACATGATTCAATCTACTAGAGTCTGGAACATGCTTTCAAAGATGAAGACTCTAAGATACCCCCAATCTAACCATCATGAAGCCTGAAGCATTGTATTTTGTATGCCATCAAAATTGGTCACTGAAGCTTCATTTGTGGAAAGAGATGCTCAGCAGAGCAGGAGTTAAACTCCTGGTCAGATGAGAAATGAGGGACTGAAGCGTAGCCCACAGAGTAGGAGTGGGCTGCACTGTGACGGGGGATACCTTCCTGCCCGGGAACTCAACCCTGCACGGGAGCTGGTGCTTCCCCCGTGTTTAGCCCCCTGTTGCACCGGGGCTAATCTCCACATTGACGGCCTTCCCTCCAGATGAATGCCATGTTAGGAGTGTAGTGCCCTGATCAGTCCTGCCTTCGACATTTCCCCTGGCACGGATCAGGCCCTCCAGCCTAACCCTTGTCAGGCCATGCTCCTCTGAATGACGCAGCCACATTTCCAGGGCAGTGGAGACCAGCGCTTAACCTCACAGGTGAGAGGAGCTCTTCACCGAACACACCTGCGGGGGAAGTTATGAGTGAGATGGTGGGTGACACAAGGGCTTCCATGCAGGCCATGGCAGCAGAAAGGGGGATCTGGCTGTACCCACTTTTAGGGAACAGAAGCAAATGGATATGCGGAGCCGGCAGGAAGGCAAGGCAGGAGGAGGGGGATGAGTGAAAATGAGCAAATGCATGCATAGGAAATGGGCGGGTCTGGCATTATCACACCCTTTTGCAGAGGAGGAAACAGATTCAGAAAGAGTCACTCTGCTCACCCCATGAGTAAGAGGGACGTCCCAGATGAGAAGCCCCACCTGAGGCCTGGCACGGGCCTCCTGCGGTATCTAGTGAGGACACAGGCAGACACCTAAGCACCTCCCCCAGGAGGGGGTCTGGGAGCCTGGGTGGGGGAAGGTGGGGGCTACGGAGCAGGCCCCGGGGCGGGAGGGGTCGGCTCTACCTGGGGAAGCAGGAAAGGATTCGCTGGGAAAGTAGGGCTGGAAAAGCCATTTCTGGAAGAGAAAAGTCCACAGGCAAATCCTGAAGATTTGGGACCCTGCATGCCAAGGCTTCTTAACTTTTTGTTAAGACCTTTCCTCAAAATAATGTTTTAGTAATACATAAGATAAAATATATGTATGGGATTGCAAAGGAAAGCAATGCTATTAAAATACAGTTATCAACTTATGACAGAATAATATGTGCTTCTTTATGAGAGTATTCAATAATGAGATCCAGCAGCAGGTCTAATACCCACTATAATCTTGAGGTAGGGAGGGTGTCAATGATAGTCTGAGGTATCTGCAACTATAGTGGGATATGAAAATATCTGTGTTTTCTATTGATGACAAAGTCACAGGTACTGCCACTGTGGCTCGTTGCCCACATTCATAGCTGAAGCAGATGCTAAATTTCATTTGGAGGCTAATGAAAATAAAGAGGTACAGTTTTTTTCCCCTCCAAATTCACAGACCCTCTGAATTCTATCCACAGATCTCTTGAGGGGGAGGGCTAAGACCCCAAATTAAACACCCCTGCGGCAGTTTGGTTGGGTAGTTGTAGGCTGTGAGAGCAGGGTGAGGGCAGGCTGCTGACCCCGGCAGGCGACCGGAGCCCCCGAGCGGCTTTCAACAGGTGATGGTCCGGCCCTGCAGAGGGTGAGCTGCAGTGGGTGGCGGCACGAGGCCAGCTAGGCCACTCTCACAGCAAGGAGGGAGACGGCAAGCCCCGCGCTGAGGCAGAAGAAGGGGGGTGGGAGGAGGGCAGGGACACAGAGCTGCCCAGGAGGAGGAGCGGGCGGGCTTGGCCACTGGCTTGGTCACAGGGCGTGAGGTGGGATGCATGTGCAGAGCTTAGCACTGTGTCAGGTGCACAGGGAGGCAGCGACAAATACCAGCTGCTGCTGTAAGGGAGGCTGGGTGGGGGCGGAGCTGGGTACGAGTGGAGCAGCCTTGAACACTCCGCAGCGTGACCTGGTGGATGACTGTCAGCCCCACGCCGAGAGGCACACAGGAATAAAGCCCCACGCTGCCTCCCACCTGATGCTAATTCCTGAGCAGACCTCTGTATAGACAGCCTGCAGATTCCTCAGAAGCACCTTCTCACTGCCCAGTGAACAACTTTTCCTTTATGCCCCATCAGAATAGCCTGCCTGGGGCTCAGTGCCACAAATGACAATCCAATCCCAACATCAGTATCTCCAGCTTCCTCACTGGCCCGATGTTGGCCATGCTTCTGGGGTGATTTGGAAGACACTGTTTTGAATGAGTATGTGTGTGCTCTGGGGAAGGATGCCAGTGAGTGAGACTTGGAACAAAAAAATCCTGAGTTTCAGAAAAAAAATCACCTTACTTTTAGCATAAGAACTAATACTTTTATGGTACAGTTTAAAAAGTATTTTCACAAGATCATCTGATGCGATTTCCTCATCAATTGCTTTTTTTTAAGATTTATTTTTTTCAATTTATTTCTCTCCCCTTCCCCCTGTAGTCTGCTCTCTGTGTCCATTCACTGTGTGTTCTTCTGTGTCTGCTTGTATTCTTGTCAGTGGCACTGGGAATCTCTATCTTTTTGTTGCATCATCTTGCTGCATTAGCTCTCTGTGTGTGCGGCACCACTCCTGGGCAGGTTGCACTTTTTTTTTTTGCATAGGGTGGCTCTCCTTACAGGGCACACTTCTTGTACGTGGGGTTCTCCTACACGGGGACACCCCTGTGTGGCAGGGCACTCCTTGAGCATATTAGCACTGCGCGTGGGCTAGCTCACCACACGGGTCAGGAGTCCCTGGGTTGAACCGCGGACCTTCCATGTGGTAGGTGGATGCTCTATCAGTTGAGCCAAATCTGCTCCCCCCTCATCACTTGTTTTTCCAACTTTATCAGGCTTGGAGAAAGAAGCTATGGATTCTCTGGCTTTCTTTCTAGAAGTTTCTGTCTCCCAGGCCCATGATCTGAGCATAACTATGGGCAGGGTTGTTGGGTCCTTGTGTGACTCTTCTAGGGTCTTTAGCTTCCTGGCAGGGTACTGAAGTCTGGAGGCTTTGCTGGTTCCCTACTGTCATGGATTCTTTTTTTCTTGCCCTAGCTCTGGACAGAGTCCCAGGCTTTCTCAGAACTGAAGGGTGCTCATCTGTGAAGACTTCTGGGGGAGAGGGGATAGCATAGCATTTGTTTACAAAACCAAAGTATTTCATTGAGCTCCACAGAATGGTGCTCAGACAGCAGACTGCAATCTGTGGCAGGAAAAACAGCCCCCTGCCCCTGACAGTCTCCCCTGCCCTGTGCTGTATATCACGGGGGTGTCTGTGGTGCGTGGTTTCTGATATGATTGGCTAGTACTGGTGGCCCAGGAAGGTTGTGGAGAAAATTTTAAAATGGCTTGTGCCCTTTCTTGTTCTTTTTAGCAGTCTGAGGCTTCTCCAAAGGAAAGAGCAAAAGCAAGCAAACGGGTCAGTTTGGAAGGGCACCCTGAGGGAGACTTAGCAAAGCTACAGTCCTGTGCCAGGTCACTAAGCTCTGTCCTCACTGATCAACTAAAGTCCTCCGGCTGGCTAAAACCACGAGCTGGAGAACCAGACAGCCACGCTGCAAGGGCACGGAGCCCCTGGGAGCTCCGCCTCTCTGATAATACATTTCCAGGCAGTGGGAGGCTAGAGTGTGAGACTCAGGTACACGGAGGGAGCCCTGGGTAATGGTGCTTTCAAAAGTAAGGGTAACTGCAGAGTCTGAATTCTGGAGAGGGGTCTCTAATGTGCCTGGGACCCAATTCTGGGCCTAAAGGATTTTCATTTGCCCTGTCATTCGTAGATCCTCATGATCAGGAGAGGAGACCGTCACAAGACCCGTGTAGGGCCGTGGGTGTTTATGTAAAATACAGGTGTAACTCAGCTCGCAGTCTTCTCCCGGCAATGAACTTGTCCTCCTGAGTTGAATTCAGCTAAAGGGGGGCCTTGATTGATTTCCTCTCTGAAACTCGAGTCTCTGATACGAATCCCCCAGGGGTACATTGCTTTGGCTAAGAATGCTTTTCTGAGAGAGGTGGTGTGGAGGTTAAGCGTAGGGACTCGAGCTGGGCTGGGTTCTCGGCCCAGTTTCATGGCTTATAGCTGTTGACCTGACGTAAAGTACTTTACCTCATTATTCGGGGTCCTCATCTGTACAAAGGGGAGAGTGGTGGTGTACAGCTACCTCACTGGTCTGCGGTGAGGAAAAAATGAGTTAGCATATATGAAGTACTTAGAACAGTGCCTGGTACATGCATACGCACTATGTAAGGATTTGCTGTTGCTAGTTTTCACTGTTTGAAGCCAGGGCAGAGAATGTGAAATAAAAGGGCATTAGCAAAGCAGGCTCTGTGGAGCTTGGAGAAGTGCAAGAATGTTTTGGCCCAGGTGGCAGGAGACCTAGTCTCTTGGGTCGGGTGTCTGAGTGGTGGGGTAATTCTGAGCCAGTCAGAACTTGAGTTCCCCCATTTAAAAATGACATGGTGATGACATTATCCTGGAAGTCCTTTCCAGCTCCAGGCTGCTACGAGGTGAGCATCTCTTTCTTTTCCTCTCTAGCACCTTCACAGCTATCATTTCCTTCATAACACGGCTGGAGACAGATCTTCTCAGATCCCTTGTTCTCTCTTCCCACAGCTCTTCTGCCAGTCCAGTCCATTTTCATGTGCCTGCTGTGCCCATAATTTGCCTATCTGTACTTGTGCATGGCTTGTCTGTCAACTGAGTGGTACCATTTGAGGGGGCAGGACTGTGTCACCTCCTGCTTTTGTACCCTCCGCCCTGCCCACTCTAAATGAGTCAAATGGTGCTTGACCATCATTCTTTCCAGTCTTCCTTAACATGGAAAGTGTGGCAACCTGGTTGTATTTTTAGACCTGGGCTTTGCAAACTTTTAACTTCAACCCCCTATAACAAATACATCTTACCTTATGAACCAGAACTTATATATATATATATATATATATATATGTTTCATGAAATGTTTCATGAAATGTTACTCAGCGTATGAGATTCCTGCTTTATTAAATTTAAAAAATGCTTGTAGTTACCCTGAAATTGATTTTATAATCCAATTCCTGTTTTTGTTAGGTGACTGACTCATGCTTGGGGGTGTCCACCACTGGCCGCAAGGGGGAGCTGATAGGTCAGGCTGCTCTGAGGGTGGGTGTGGGCAGAGGGAATAGTATGAGCTCCGGCCAGGACCTCTGGATGCCCACTCAACCTCTCACACCCCAAACCAAGCCCCTCACAGAGAGATCAACTGTGCTCATTTGGAGGATATTTAGTTGAAAGAATATTTACCTGATTTTGCTGAATGAACATTTCCTGGCTCCCTCCTGGGGAACCCATTCAAATGTGTTGCTGTGTGCTAACTGTTGGATTTTGGACTTAATACTCAGACTACTCAGACCCTCTTCCTCTTGGAGTAGCACAGAACTAGTCTCCATTTTTGCACAACTGCCCTGCTGATGTCTAACTTCCTGAGACTTGCCAGTGAACAACCTGCAGAATCCACCTCACTGGACAGGTTCTCAATCTGACCCTGTCCCAGGAAGCCTCCTCTCAACATCAGCAGATGATTCCGGTTCTGTTTGCCACTTTGGGTGTGGGAAAAGTGGTGTCACTATAAAGGAGATGAAGCAGCAGCAAAACCTTCCTCTGGTGAGCCTGGGAACCCACACAGAGAGAAGAAAACTTCTAAGAATCAGGAAGCTGGCCGCAATGTGGACTCCCTTGCCATACCCTGGGCTCTCTGCCTGAACCGGATCCTAGCTCCAGGAGAGCCTCAGCATGTCTGCAGTGAGAAGCAGCAACAGGCCATCCAGGCATTTCAGCCTTCCTCTGTGAGCACAAGGAAGACTGGGCATCATCTTCAGTGCTTCAAGGCAGTGTTTGATAGTAAAATTCTTCATTTGTTCTTCTTATTAGCTCTACCTGTTCTAGAAAGATGTTTCCCATGCTTGACCACAGTGATGACTGAGGTGTGCTCCATCCCTGCAGTGGGATCCAGTAGACAGCTCACACCCAGAGCAGGCCAGAAGGGTGACGATGTCCTTTAGCAATGAGGATTTCCTTTAACTTCATTAGCAAGTGACAAAACTCTCCTCTCTACCCACCCACCCCCAACACACCCAGGCATGGCACAACCAATGTCTATCCTCCATGTGATAGGTGAGGCTGGCTCAGTTATCAAAGGGCAAGGATGATGCCCACAGACTCAGAAAAGCCACCTGGTAAGATTGCCTCAGAACAGTTACACAGACAAGAATTCAGAAACGACTGTGGAACCTCTCCCTCTGGGCCGCAGAAAGTGGCAATGGCCTGTGGTGGCGTTAATGCCAGCCAGCCGAGAGCTTTAAGGAACTCTAATACAATTCATGCCAGTCCCCTCTCTGACTAGCCACTTGGAAGCCAAAGCTGTGGAGATCAAATTCCTCTAATGCAGGGGTTCTTAACCATTTTTGTTCCACAGACCCCTTTGCCAGTCATGTGAAAACCACAGACCCCTTACTAAGTCCACACTATTATTTAATAAATATATCACACCCACACCAACAAGGGCCCACAAGAATAATATTTTTTTTGAATTTCAATTCAAGCTCATGGACCCCTGGTTAAGAACCTCTGCCCTAGTGCTTTGTGGTGGAGGCTCCTTAGTGAGACCAGGCTGGAGAAATTCAGCTTCTCCCTCTGTTGTGCCTCACACCCTATAACCATCATCAAAAATAGCATTTGACTAGCTTGAAAGACTTTTTAAAAAATGCCAACCCTCTTCTCTTATAGCTGGGACACCACCACAGTTTCCAGGAAGCTACCATGTGGTAGGTAACGCTCGTCAGTGGCTCCCCCATGTCGATAATCATGGTGGTGATAATGGGATGGTTGAGCACTCCCAGAAGACCTCCGGAGTGGAAAGAGCTCTGCAAACAGCAGGTAGTTTCAAGAGAGGATTAGGTTTACTATCACCACACTTTCCCACAGACATTTAAGGAGGTTAGTAGAAGTATGTCTCTTGAGCAGCCTGAAATCCTGGCTAGAATTTATTAGGGGAGGATGCCACTGTAATATTTATTGCATTTTGTGGCTCCAAACTGTTCACCTCTCTATCCCAACACTTTGACATGTGACTTTGCACTGTCTCACTAGAGAGACGGAATTAGTTTCCCCCTCCCCTTGAATCTGGGCTTGTCCTGTGACTTGCTTTGACCAACTGAATACTGTGGAAATGATGGGGTTCCAGTTTTGAACCCAAGTGTCAAGAAGTCCTGTCCACGTGTTGTCTTGCATCTCTGTTATCACCCTGAGAACATGTTTGGGCTGGCTAGTGGGGGGAGTAGGTCATGTGGAACAGAGCTGAATTGCCTCAGCTGTGCACCCAGTGCCAGCCTCTGTCAGCTGACAGCTTTGAGGCTGGCCAAGATGAGCAGAGCCTCCTCGCTGACCACCCAGATACATGAGCAATCAATGCTTGCTGTCTGCCACTGAGGTTTTGAGGGCTGTTTGTGACACAGCATTATGTGACCATGGATAACTGATATCCCCACTTAGAAGAGCATGGTGCTGCCCTTGAAAGTTATTAGAAGCAATTTTCACCTTCATGTAAAAATGGGTCCTTGCTGATTTGCTTCTTCACTTGCATCACCCCAAGCTGAGTTTCTTTCACTGGACTTCAGCTCTACAGATGTGTTTAATACCTTGTTAGAAAACACAGGATAAGCACGGGAAGTAGTTAAATGTCATGCATTATTAGGCATCAAATGAACAGAAAGGGGAAAAGTAAGGTCAAGAAAAGTGACTCTTCCCTATATTACCATAGACTCAAGATAATGTAGGACTTTCCCACCCAGATGTGGTGGATTGCTGTATCAGTTAATATTCATCATGTTGGCATCTGGATAAAATTTCTCCAGGGAGAAATCAGTGTATGTACAGATCACCAAAAGTTAATCTTTACAAGGCTCATTGGAAAATAATGGCAGTGCTTTGCCTTTCTAATTTTAATTGGGATTAGAAGCACAGAAAAGAATATGATAAAACAAATTCCTGAATCAAAGACTCTTGTATTCTAGGATCTGTAGGATTATTGGCCTCTTCAAGCAGGATCCCTAAACTCTGACACATAAAGGTGAGTAAAAGTACTGTTCTACCTTTGTAAACATTACACAGACATACATAGCAGGGTTTATAAGTCAGACCCTAAGCTTCTGGTTATTTGGGTAGATATTCTGCCATATATCCTTAGAGTGATTAAAGGAAACATATGGGAACTTCTTTAGTTCCTTTGGTCATTTTCAAGGCCTTCTATGGCAGTTTGAAATTATTTATGACTTCCAAAATGAGAAATTATGTTTGTAAACTGGTCTGTTCCTTTGGGCATGATACCCTCTGATTGTATTAGATTCAGCTGAGATGGATTTGATTAAATAATGTTCTAAGATTAGGGCTTTGATTTGACCATGTCAATAAAGTAACTCAGTTTGAGTCCCTGCCCCCTTCATGGGCTATAGAAACGGACACTCAATCAAAGAGACACACAGACGTAGATACACAGAGAAGATACACAGAGGAAGAGAGACAGCTCCATAGACACAGCAGAAGGCCTGGGAAGAGAGACTGAGTCATTTGCCAGGCTACAGCTGAGATCAGAAGAAGCTGGACCCCCTGAGCCTTAAGAAGAAAGAGGAAGGCTGAGCCCTTGCAGATGTCACCCGCCATCTTGCTTCAACACATGGCAACAGAGTTTGGTAAGGAAGTTACCTTGAGTTGGACTCTTCAGAGCCTTGTAACTAAGTTTTTACCCCAAATAAACACCCTTTATAAAAGCCAACAGATTTCTGGTACTTTGTATCAGCACCCCTTTGGCTGACTAATACACCTTCCATCTATCATTCTCAGCAAGTGTACTTACTGACAGCGAGTCTGGTCACTCAGAGCTTTATTTATAGATGGGGAATATATAAACAAGTTGTCTTCAGGTTCCCAGTGAAACATTTCTTCTTCTTCTAACTCAGCTCAGACTCTGACCCCAGAGCTAGTCAGACACGGCATGCCTTCTGGCAGGGATCCTGGGGTTGGTTCCTGTGGCCTTCACAGACGCCTCTGTCTCAGACCTTGGCGTAAGCACCCAGAATGGCCACTGTCCTGGTTCTGTAAAGGAACACCATTGTGTGCCTTTGCTCAGAAGCAGAAGACGACCATGGGGATGGAACGGAGAGGCAGCAGCTGAGAGGAGGATGACAAGGCAGCTCACACTCCCTCCTCTCGGCCACACTGGGGACTGGTGAGGAGACTATGATTTTTAAATGTGCATTCACTAGGGAGTGAGCCAACACAAAGACAACTCAGTGGGGCTAGCATAAATAAAGATTTCTTTCTCTCTAAGTGAAATATGTGGGTCATTTTTCTTACAACACTGCCGTGATTCAAGTCAAGTTCTTTGGCCAAATTCTAAGACCCAAGTCTGGATGATTATATAAACACTTGATATCATACAAGCTGTGAAAGGAAAGATGTACCAGAAGGCAATGGCATCTTTGCAAAATTCTTTTTTTTTTTTTTAAATTGGAGAGCAGGGAAAAGGTGAATTTTAAGGCTTAGTCACTGGAAACTGCAAAAAAGACACAAAAGTGAAAGAATACAGACACTAGGTTCCTTATACAGTTGGTACATGTATTGGAGATAAGGCAAGGTCTACCGGTTGGACCTCGTCCCTAGGGCAGCAGTTCTCAGTGAACAAAATCAGCATCACAGGGCACTTGGGAGAATGCCAGTTGGGCCTCTTCTCAGATCTATGGAATCAGAAACTTAGTCTTGGATTCACAAGCACTCCCAGCTATTGTGATGTTCCCTAAAGTTTAAGAAGTACAAGTTCTTAAGATACAATCTGCTTCCCAAGGTGCAGGTAAGATAGTTTCTTTTTTCACAAAGAGATTTAATCCTTAAAGCCCTAAGGCATCCACAGTCTGTAACTGATTACCTTCTCCCCTACCCTCCCAGGCTGGCACTCATTATGTACCTTCTGCAGAAGAATTAAGATAACAGTCACTCAAGGTGTTTTTTTTTTTTCCAGTCCCAATGAGTTCCCCTGCTGTCCAGTAATCAATCTTTAAGTCACTTGGTTACAGCAGTATCCCACTTCCAAGAACTGATTATTTATCAAGCAGGAGACTAAGTCATGCTGTGCGAACAAATCACCACCAGACTCCCCTAACAGCAAAAGAAAGGCTGATTTCTGGCTCATGATACACCTGTGATACAGGTCAGCAAGGGACCTCGACTTCAGGCAGTAACTCAGGGACCCAGGCTGACGGAACACCTGCTTCCATGATTACCACGCCAGGGAGAAGACAACATGGTGAACTGCACTCTGGCTTTGAAAGCTTCCATCTGGAATTGACATGTCATTTCCTCTCATTTCATGGGGCAAAAGCAAGTCACATTGCCAAGCCTAACCTCAAAAGTGGGCGAGAAGTACAGCCTACCCTGTTATGCCCAGAAAGAATACTGGAATGTCTAAGAGCAGCTCCAAAGTCTACTACCCAAGGCTATGAGTAGGTCACAACACCTGTCATGTACAAAGTTGTGAGTTCACATGAAAGAAACAGCAGAGTCAAGGGTTTCCCTCTGGAGTTTCAGGCCTTCACTACCTTTTTGTACCTGACCTTCAAATCTACAAAAATGTAAACTCCTCCCAGGTCTTTTTGACTACATTTTTTCATTTGCTTTTCAAAAATAAACCTTTTATAAATTGAAGTTAATATACACACAGAAAAGTACATGAACTGTGAACAGTCTGATGAATTATCATAAATTGAACATGGTACTGCAACTACCACACAGGGCAAGAAAGAGAGCAGTGCCAGTTCAGACCACCCCCCCAATGGCTATGCCCTCCAGGCTTCCAACACAGTGCTTCAATTAGTTATTTTTATTTTATACTCATTCATTCAACTAGTATTTATCAGCTGGGCCCGGAACTTCTCAGTCCTAGGAGATGGCAGTATAAACTCAAGCATGAAAGCTGATCCTAGTGAGTGTCCTGTTGGAAAACCATGTTACTGGGGGATGTTCCATTTTAGACATGGATGTGCTCTTTGAACTACCTGGGACTTAATCTTAAGCACATGGAACATTTCATAACAGGGCAGATGGGACTGTAGCCAGAAGCTACTAGCTGCCTGACACGTGAGAAACAAGTGGCCTGCCCTGCTGGCACTCAGTCTCCTTCAGTGAACCTTTACATATCACCAAGCTGCCTGCCACCATGGGCAGCAGAGCAAACCTGCCCATCTGCAGCACAGGTATTTTTCTCTTCTTTGCAATCATACAGTCTCGCCATTCTGGGTTGTTCTAGGGCTGGGCGAACGGAGCCTTCTGGGTTGGGGAAGGGGGAACAAGCATAAAACTTATTTTGGCTTGACTAGATGATCAGCATCTGGTCTTAGGAATATTTCTTACTCAGTTTTCATTATCTGAAAGTTGGGGTTGTGTTTCCCATCCTCTTGTCTATTAAGTGATCAAAGGTCTTAGTGGAGCAGCTGATTTCCTAAAATGCCAGCTCCTCCCCAAATACCTTTTAAATCGAACATTAAATACAACTAATAGCTCATAAAAAGTCATCCTTTGCATTCCAGCTTCTCTGTGAAATCCTTGCCAGAATTCAGGCCAGGTGTTTCGAGGATACCATTTATAAGTTCTAACTCCACCCTTCACACTTAAAGAGCTGGTTGTGAATTCCCAACTCAACCCCACAGAAAACTGCCCTTGACTTTGGTGGACAGAGTGTGAGTGTGTGAGCCTCTGGCACACTGTTGCAAACAAGGTTCAGCCACATCCTTTTGTGGTAATAAAATCTTCAACAAAATGTACTTTCAATATATTTTTATAATCAGTTGGCTTCTAAATTACAGCCATTCTGAATAAGAACAGAGTAAACATATGATTAGTAATTTCCTTGTGGCAGAAAGTAGGAATAGATTGTTCCTGGCTAAGGCACAGAGCTTAGAAAAAAATTGTGCTTTAAGTATAAAAGAAAAATAGAAAACTGTCTTTACTCCAAAGGCCAAGCACAGTTCATGGACTTCTTCCCGAGCAGTAAAAGCTCTGCTTCCCGAGGAAATAGGGAAGGAAAAGATAAACTTAGAAAAATACTCCAAGAGTGGTCTGCCTCCTCAAGGCTGTCACGGGTACAGAGCCCATCCCACCACTGCCCCAGAAGCACAGAAAAATGAATCATGGCGGCCAACGCCCCTGTCCTTCGAGAAATGATGATTCCCAAAGATGCAGAAATACTGCTGAGCATGAGCCCACGTGGCTGGTGCTCCCATCAGTGGAAAGGCAGGCACCTGGCATGCACATACTCTTGAAAATGAAAGTATGTGTAGTGTTTCATTATTTGGGAGTAACAAAATTCTCAGTATGGGCTGAAGGCCACATTGAGAATCACCTGGGATTTTTTTTTTTTTTTTTTTTTTAAATCTAGGTAGATTCCCAGACCCAAAGATTCAAACCTCTGGGTAGGGCCCAAGTTAGCATTTTTCACCAGCTTCTTCAGGAGATGTTATGCATGCTGTTAAGTTTGGAAAGTTCACATAAAAGCATTACAAAACTAAAGTATTTCTACTTGCAGCATCTAGCAAGGAGCCCAAACATCTAAAGGACTGGGCTCCCCGCAAAAGCACATATCAGGATTTAAAGAGAAGTTATGATTAGTCCGCTTATTACATCCTGTGAGGAAAAAAGAATAGGTTTTCTTATCTGATTATAAGGATTCACACCAATCTGTAGTATCGCAGTATTACAAAAAGGATAAAACTCTTCCTATCTGAGCACTGACGAGCTACAGGAAAGGGTTGACCTCTGTCATTTAATTTGGAGACTGGCGCTAGACAAGGGGTTCCTGGCCAATATCTCCGGATGCAAAGTGCCCCCCAACCCCCATGGTAAATGAGGGTTTTCAGTTTCGTTATAACAGCGGCAGGGCTCGCTATCAGTTTTACTTTCTCAAAATTAAAGTCTCAAGGTTTCCACTGCTCCACTCTTGTCTCGGGGTAGATTTACAACTTAGAACTTCCAACTTTCCAGGGCAAATGTTCTAGGAAACGGACTATCTGTCGCCTAGGGTTTAGTCCTCTTTAAGCTGGAAAATGAAATCAGGACTACCCCACCCCCCACCAGTGGCTGGCCTCACTTGGGGACCTTGCCCAAGCCTCCTGCTACAAATCCCTTTATGGACTTGTGCCTCAATAAATCGCAGCTGTACCAAGGGGGCTCAGGCTTGTTTATACAGTGTGCCGAGATCCCAAGATAAAACACAGTATTGTTAAACCACACAAAGCACAAGCCAGCATACCTTACTCAGAGGTTAGATACATATAGTATAAGGCCTCTCTCGAAGACAAGCATTCATTGCCCGTTTCAAAATTTAGCATAAGAAATCTGAAATGCAGCATTCAGATGTAGGAATTCATTTCCTCACGCCTTTTACTAAATTAATGCCCTTCCTTTCTCAGGTGGAACATGAAATTCCTGGGACCACAAACCACCTGAGATATAACCCTCTTTGCTCAAAAGGCATGCCATGTCATTAAGGGGCAGAGAACTCATGGCCCCACTTTTCATCAAAACCAAACACTCTTCTGCTTTAATTTACTATGCCATTTCAAATATGTAGGACCTTGGGCTTAATAACTACCTGAATTGAAATTTAGCCCAAACCCCAGAGCTAGCAGACCTGTTCTGGGAGGGAAAGAGACTCATGATTCCAGAAAGCTGTGAACTCATTTTCACAGTTCATGGAAAAGCTCTCTGCCCCCAGAGGCCCTGCTGGAGTCCTGGGAAAGCAATCAGTTGCTGACCCAGTCTGACCCAGGGAGAGCAATCAGTTGCTGACCCAGTCTGATCCAGCTCCTCCAAGTTCTTCTCTAAAAGGTACAAACCTCTGAGCAGAGGACAGGCTTTCAGGTGTGAACTTATGATGACATACCTGTTGGAAAAATCTATTCTCGGGCTTCTCTACTGACTTCAATAAAGGGTCTGTCCAGTTTTTATTTTTTTATTTCTCTCCCCTTCTCCCCCTTCCCAGTTGTCTGCTCTTTGTGTCCATCGCTGTGTGTTCTTCTGTGGCTGCTTCTATCCTTATCAGTGGAACCGGGAACCTGTTTCCTTTGGTTGCGTCATCTTGTTGTGTCAGCTCTCCCTGTGTTCGGCACCATTCCTGGGCAGGCTGCACTTTCTTTCGCACTGGGCGGCTCTCCTTACGGGGCACACTCCTTGCGCGGGGGACACCCCTTCATGGCAGAGCACTCCTTGCATGCATCAGCACTGTGCATGGGCCAGCTGCACACAGGTCAAGGAGGCCCGGGGTTTGAACCGTGGACCTCCCATGTCGTAGACGGACGCCCTATCCATTGGGCCAAGGCTGCTTTCCGGGTCTGTCCAGTTTTGATTCTCCTGTCTCATCACTCCAGTTTCAACCAATCACTCAGAAGTTGTACCCAGAATTATCATCAAGGACTCCTGCTTTTGCATCCAAGAAGAGTCATCTTAGAGACTCCCCTTGGAGGTTGCCTGTCTGATGAGCTGTTTGCCTAAGAAAGTCTTCAATTTCAGCCTGGGTAATGAGCGATGCTGTGGGGACAGTGTAGTGCTCCCAGAAGACGGCCCCTTCCCCTGGAGCCCGTGGCCAGTGGAGTGTGCACTTGCCGCTAGCTGTAAGTCAACGTTTACTGTGGGCAGACAGCTGTCAGACATGAAGCAGTGGACAAGGACAGGAGCTTAATGAAATTTTATTTTGAAAATATGGCAAGAGTCTAAGGCACTTCAAACATTTAAATACACAGAAGACCAAAGTAAATGTGACATGGTATAAAGGAATCCATAAATACACAGAGAGCTATACTATTTTTCTCTAGAGGCAAATACAGAGCCAGTTCCTCTAAGACAATATAACCTTTATCCATTCGATACAGACAGGGTTGTGCAATTATTAATAAAAGAGGGTCTTGTTACATGTAGTTCATGTCTTTAATTACTATGGAATACAAAAGTTGAAAATACTGTGACAATTTTTATAGATATCTTTTATATAAAAAGTCATATAATACATCCACCAGCTAAAGATATTTCCTTTCGTAAATTTTATACTTTAAGAGTTTTGTTTTTTTTTTAAAAACCAGAAACCTACCAGCCCAGGCCCAAGTTGCTGATGACCAAAGGATCAAAGTCATCTCAACCTCCTTACTTTAAAATAATAAAGGCAAAAGAAACTCAACAAATCCATCCTGGAATGGAATTTTTGAAGAGTTTTCCAATGGTTCCACATTTAGTAAATAAAATGTTTGTGGAAAATTTTAAAAACCTGATGCCCGTAAGAATGGACGGACATGTGTCAGTGATGTTGGGAGGTGGACAGAAGGAATAGATACTGCCCACTCAGGTCACGTTACGGTTTCCTATGACTGTACATAACGGAGCAAAGACTCCACAGCAACAGAGGCTGGGGTTCAGGTGTGTCCCACACAGATGAAAGCCAGCCAGAAAGGACGGTGGTATGTGCTGGGTCAGCATTCTCCTGCTGGTGCCACTGTGAAAGCTTCTGCCTTTAGCCCTCAGCTTGCTGGTGAGCTCAGGCACAACACATACATTCAGTATCGTCACCAGGAGAGGAACAGTAGCAGCTTACTGTGGCATGTAAATAGAGGGCTGTTTGCACCTCATCAATCAAAAGAACCTCGGTGGGTGGGGCCAGGAGAAGTCTTCCTTCCAAGCCTAGGGGTGGCCTAGAGACCAGGAAAGTAAAAAAAAAAAAAAAATGGTTGGTTAATGAGACACCTAAAGCAGATACAACTTCTGTAAATGGGAACTCTACCATAGCTGATTACCACCCATGAGCCAGGGCCAGGGGAGCAGGCAGGGACTGTGTACCTAGGACCAGGTCCACCAGCAGCTCAGGAGCCAGCCAGGCATGTCCAGTTGCCCTGGGAAGTCAACTGTCTGGGAAGAGTAAACAGGGGGACTATAGGTTGTCCCCTGTCTGCTTTAGGAAAAACCGTGAAGAACATGGTGATACGTGTTCATGGGCTCGGGACATGGCACGTGGATAACCTTAAACCAGCATTGTGAGGGTGCTGGAGCTTCTGTCTCCTAGGACAAGCAGGGACCTGGCCTCTGCTGGGCTAAACATCAGCACTCCTGGCCTTCTGGGTGGGGGAAAAGATTAACATTTAACTTCCAAACCAAAAGTTCCATTTTCACAATCACCATAAAGCCCACGTCCTCTGTCAGGTCCCTGAGGAAGGGGGCCCACGAGTTTGCTGGATTTCAGCCAATTTACAAATGCCAAATGCACAACACTGACCGGAGATGGTGCTTTGGCAAAGTTGACATGGGCATAGAGAAGAAGAGCGATGTTCTTGTGTCCGGCTTCCAGGGCTATGGAGAGTGCAGTGCTGCCATCCTGAAGACGGGTGACAAGAACAAGCCAGAATGGGTTTCTGAAGATTCTGAACAGCCAAACAAAACAAAACCCGAACCCACAAAACACTCTCCAGCAGTTAATAAGTTTCCTGGGCTCTTCGGGAAACTCTTTGGGACCTCTGTGGGCTAAGCATGGAAGATGTGAAATTGAAAGCACAACCCCCACCCCCAAGAAACTCAGTCACAAGGAGAAGCATCCTGTTCCCTTTGTCTTTGCCTCACAGTGTTTTGTCCAGAGGTCTGAACAGTAGATGCTAAGAAATGCAGGCTGGCAATGGGAGCAGTCTTCCTCAACCATTTTGCCCATGAACCATCTGGATTACTGTGTACATAATAAAAAGCTCCACATGAGGGTGATGGAGCTTGTTTCCTAAGGACAAACAGAGATTTGGCCTCTGCTGTGTTAAGCACCAGCAATCGTGGCTCCCAGGAGAAGGCAGGACAAGATGGAGGTAGAACCGTAACGCCTTGCAAGCACTACGGAGCATGTGTGCATGTGTTCTACTAGTAAGGGCCACTTTATTTTGAAATGCAGACCTGTGTGGTTTCAAAGCTTTGGTCTTGTCACATATAGTAATACTAATAATGGCTCCCACTGATTTCGCACTTCATGCAGGTGCTTGTATTAGTTGTATGATGTATGTTCTAAGGCCCTGCAACTGACAAAGATCTCTTACCTTTCCTTTGGGGGCTGTAGCTGTGATTCTAAAGCCCTAACCACCTCTGTTTAATTCTACCGCAGGTGTAAGAACTGAATCTTGGTGGCTCAATACATGTATTTTATGGCAATAAAGAAGGAAAACATTCAATATGGAAAATAAACATTTTCAGCTAAATACTTGATTTCTATTAATTGCAGGTACTTAGATGGAGCATCAAGACAAAAAGAATGTGATTTTATTTCCTCTAGTCTGAAATAAGGACTCCCTGTCATTGCAGCAGGAAACAATCTGCATGTGGTTTGCAACTCATGATCCTTCCCTCCCACTGTGAAGTCTGGGAGCTGTTTTTTTCCCTGAAGGTCAGCTGAATATCCTCCTACTTCTTTAAGGACTAGGAAGTGGACAATTAGCTGAGGTGGCCAGGAATTCTGGAAGTCCACTGGCTGTAAGGCCTCTTATGACTACAGTCTTGTTTTTCCTTTTCACTCAGTAAAGAACAAACACTTCTAACAGACTGTTTTTGAGGGGAGGTAAAGGTGGAACTCCTCCTTCCCCCAGAGGAGGAGCTACGGGAAGCTGGTACAACTGCAGCTCCTGAGTTCCCTGAAAAGGAAGTTGGTCTGTCCTTCATGCCAGTAAAATACTGGTTTGGTCTTCCTGCTGGCCTGTGCCCAAAGGGATCTGAAATTTAGTGCAGAGGAGGATGTTTTCCTTTTAATTCTTTGGTGTTTTGAGCTAACAGAAGCCATGGTCCAAACCTGTGCACCAGAGGTAAACTGCCAAAACCAGAACCAGCCCAGCCCAGCCTCCATGATTTTCCAACTCTTTCATCTCCCAAATGCTAGTTCTGTGCCTTCCCACCTACAGGCTTGCCTCATCTTTGGCTGGAGACACCAGAAGTATCTGGTGTCCTTAGAATGTTTCCCAAAGGGGTTAAGTGGGAATGGGTTAGTTTGGGAATTGGGAGAGGATATTAATGTGATGAGAACAGATTGAGCAGGAGTGGGAAAAAGTATTTAAAGGAGCTAAGATATTCTGTATTATCGCGCTTACTCTTTGATTCACAAATACTTCATAAATCATTCACTTTGATGGGCCACAGTGGATCACTTTCCTTCATTTCATTGGGGTTGGAAAGTGTGTAAGTGTGATAGTAACTGGTTCAGGCATAGACTAACCCCAGCTTCTAATGATGAATAATCCAAATATCCAAATGGACTGGGAACCTGGGCCTCTTCCTAGTGGATTCATCAGAAGTTGCCTACACTAAATCTGATTAAGCATTGTAATTCTTTATGTGCTTGCACATGGCCATTAGATTACCTTCTTCACGGTATGAATTCTGGAAGGAGGCCTATTTATGTTTCTTCTTTTTTTAGTGAATGTATTAGTTTGCAGAAGGTCACAGAAATCCACGAGGAAAATGGAGGATTTGCTCTCTCCTCTTCCCAAACAGAACGCACAGAGCTCCCTCCCACGTCCCTCTAGCCCCGACAGAGACAGCTTACATTGTCCTCCAAGTGGCCGTTGCAGCCTGGCTGGGCTAGCAGCAGCTTGACGATCTCCACGTGCCCGTGCTCGCTGGCACACATCAGGGCTGTGGAACCCTCGTCATCCTGGATGTTGACATCGGCCCCACAGGCCAAGAGGCCCCTCACCATGTCTATTCGCCCATGACTAACTGCCAGCATGAGGGCTGTCTGCCCAGCCTGTGGGAGAATGACAGTGGAAGTCAGGAGCACATGCGGAGGCCTGGCAGGGCTGTGCCGGGGAGAAGGGGGGCCAGGGGTGTGTGACAAAAGAGGGAAGAAAATGGACATGGAATTCCTTGGGGTGGTATGGTGACAGGCGTGGAGAAACCAGTTTCTGATGAGCTACGAGCTAAGTAAGATCATAAAGTAAGGAAACTGTGTGTTCCCTTTCGTTTGGAGGATTTGTCTCATTATAGTAAAAAGAGCTGCAAAGTTCAGATGATGTCCAAAACTCACACCATGAACACATCTGGGCTGGGACACTCAGTGTCTGGCATGCAGGCACTATAGTAAGAGTTGCTCAGGAAGGCAACTTGCAGAGTTCACACACAAACTACTTCAAACAGAGGAAATTCAAGGCAAAAGAGGGTGATGTTTCCAATTTGAAACGTGAGCAAATATTTCATTGGTATGTCTGGTTGTCAAGTATCAGCAGGGAGCCCCACGGTCTCGAGGCAGGCCAGCAAATCACTGTGCAACTTGCCAGTGGCTGCTCTGTCAGTGCTCACAGCCTGTCTGCTGCACACCAGCCAGAGCTGCTTCAGGGACCCTGGAAATAAGCCCACTGACCTGACTGGCTTTGGCATTCACGTCCCCACAGCCAAAGAGTTCTTCCACCACTCTCATGTCCTTCTCAGCCTCCACGGCGGCCAGGGCTGCAAGCATGATGGGGGTATACCCGGCTTTGTTCTGGTGATCTACGTTACACATGTCTGCAAAGAAGGAAGTCTCTTTAGGAAGTGCTCTCCTATCAGCGGCAGTGGGATTGATGAACTGAAGGTACAGTATTTGGAAGAGTCCTGGGAAAGGGCATCAGGTGGTCAAAGGCTGAGAGTGACCCAGAATGTGGAAATGTGAGGGATGTTCTTTCATCAAACAAAACAATGTTTTCTATTTCATGAGGTCTGAAGCAACAGAAGGGACAGAAAGCTTCTCTACCACATCTTGTTTGCAGTTGGTGGTCAAAATGCAAGAGCCTGGTGGTTTGTGAGGTTCTTATAATACTGTTAGCTTTGAAGAATAAACAATAATGTGGGATCTAGGCATTAAGTGTTTGGAAATCACTGTTTTAGACTGAAGAAGGCCATGAGAGTTACAAATGAAAGTAGGATTTGTAAAGGCCGTGCGTAGAGCACTGAATATGGCGGAGGCACGTACATAGCCATTACTCATTCGGAAAGCCCATACACCCTACTGACTTGTGTGGGGTCCTTAGAAGCAGAATCCCAATTACTTAACATCTAGCTCTGGGATATGTGGTCTGAGAGCAAATGCAATCAGACCTCTAAGAAACTACCAGGAACTTACAGACCCAATAAACCAGAGCTTTTCTATTCCTATAATTCTTAAGGAGTCTTTAGGGCCTAAATTATCTACCAGGTATTTTTACAATTCCTTTAGCACTTTCTAGTTAAAGGAATGGCGTGTTTAGGAAGTAAGTTTTTACCTGCAACCGGGTATTATGGTAAAATGTTAAGGATGTCCATTATTAAAGGAGAAAAGAAGGCAACAGCAAAAATTTCCTTGAGGTACACAAACTGCACTTGAGGGACATATTGGCTTTTACAAAAAATCTAAGTGTATTATGTAGAAAAGGGAAAAGGGAACGAAAAGAAAGCTGTGCACTGGAGCGGTGGGTGAGCAGGCACATTCTTTGAGGCGCCACTGTGATGTTCAGTTCTTCACGGATGCTGTAGCATCCTAGGTTCACAGACATATTTTAATGGTCTCAGAATCTTGACATATAAATGGAGGGCAGCAAAAATGTAATGAAATCCAGAAGAGAGACTAACTAAAACAATCCAACAATAGAATTAAAATCATTTAATCAAGACATCTTGTCCATTCTAATTTTCCAAGGACAGATTAAATTGTTACATTCAAGAAATAATCCTGAAATCTTGTTTTCAGTATCCCTGGATATGAACCACTTCTATGTTTAAATAATAACTTAGGTTAACATTAACACCAGCTCTGTATAGTCCAGAAGGACTGAAGGGAAGGAGGCTTAAAATTCATTTCTTTAAAATGGAAGCCATTACATGGTACATGGCACCTAAACGAGATAAGTAGTAAACTTCAAAGAGGAAAAATATCTGCTTGGGGCTCTTCTCTGCATTAATGCAACACCCCTGAAATAGAGTAGAAGAAAACTGGAGTTGGGTCAAGAGGGGATATGGGAAAATGGAACCATTTATTGTTTATTCTAGATGAGGTGTTACTATTGTGTCATTAATTAGACTGAGGTACTGTGAATTCTGGGTCTTTCACATACCTAATACAAAAATATGTATTTAAAAATCCAGTAAAAGTGACTTGGGGACTATATATGCCACTGGGCTGCTCCATCTGAACAAAAAGTTGAAAGCTCACTCTCTCAAGGAGACCTTTCTCTGCATCACTCCCTCACTTTGTGTTTAATACATCCATGAGCTATATTCTGGGATGGCAAGTTTCACTTAAAAACAAGAAAGTCCACTAATCTTATTACTATGGTTAGATATAATAACACTTTTTTTGCTCTATGCTGATTCCCCAGTAATAGGACTTATTTTGGAGAGAATGGTGAGAATTCTAAAATAACCTGTTATGGTGGTTTTGCTCGGGCCCCATTTTGACTAGGCTCACACCTTGGCAGGATGGCTGGATGGTGGATGTGGAGCGAGGGTAAACCATCTACCCCAGGACTCTGCCTCCTGAGTGCTAAGCAGCCAAGCCCGCATGAGTCAGCTCGGGTGGAACCTGAGTCATGCTTATTACCAGGGACACACCTCGCTTGAATGCACAATATCCTCACAACTTCATTTCAAGGGAGAGCTGGGTTCTGTGTCACCAAAGTTCTGTTGAAACTTCAAGCCTCCCAGGAATGACTCAGAACTAAATCTTGCCACATGACGTGAAAAAGCAGTGAAAAGGATTTTAGAAGGGCCACAGAATTCCAGAGGGGATCAACCAACTTCTTTGCAATGAGGCACCATGTGAGTGCTGCTAGAGAAGAGAGAAGAGCAGCCAACCTACCAGCGTCCAAGAGCAGCTTCACGATCTCAAAGTTGGAGTGGGAAACGCTGTAGTGCAGGGCCGTGTTGCCGTTGCCGTCGGCCATGTTGATGACGTAGCGGAGGACATCCGGGGAGACGGCCTCGAAGGCGGCTATGTAGTCCCCCACCATGGCTGGGACGGCCGACTTCTGGCTGGACACCCGGAACCACTCGTGCTGCAGGGTGTTCAGACAGAACCTCTGCCAAAAACACCGAGGGGCCATGAGTCCTTGTGTTTATAGACTTCTCTGAGAGCTTGCTGAAAGCCCGAGAAACCAGGCCTTTTACAGTCAAAGTATATGCAGTTCTCAGAAACTAGAGACGCAACCTAGAGTCCTAGGAGAAGCCGCAACGCTTGCGCTGGAACATCCCTTCCCATTTTAAACCATATATATGTTTAATGCCCACAAAAGAGGCCACAGTGTACCACACAAGAATTACAGGTTTGGAGCCAGATCAACTTGGTTCAAATTCTCGCTCTGTTACTTATGAGCTGCATGACCCAGGGAATTTACTTATTCTAGGTCTCAGTTTCTCATCTGTAAAATGGGCATAATAAAAATACCTTCCCTTCATAATTTTGTGATGCAGACAGATGAGGCAATATGTGTAAAACAGTTAGGACTGGCTCTCCTTATTACTGAGCAGTTACTATTATGTAGTTATGCTAGCCTTGCAGACAATTTTCATAAAACTCAGGACAGAAGCAATTAATTAACCCACATTTAATTATTCTACTTCCTTCCTATCCAGACCAACCTCATCTCCTTCAACTCTTCTAAAGAATGAGGTTGGAGACTATAGTCTTGCAGCCAAGCCAGTTCCCACTCCAATCCCAAATTAAAAAGCAGGCCTGGAACAAATTACATTTCTCATTTGGAACCACATGCCTCTGATCATCAGTCCCACTCTGACTTCCCTTAGACTGTGGAAACATGAACTTGTTTCATGGATGAATCAAGTACAACTTGGACCAAGTCCAAGTTCCAACTAGACTGGCATTGCCAGTGTTGGTGACCGGGAAGACTGCAATATTTTTCCATGGGCCTTCTACTGTATGAGTTCACCAGTCAATTTTATCTTGTTACTGCTTAAAAGTTTAAAAATACATCAGAGACAGAGAGAAAGCCTATGTCAAAAACACCAGAACCCAAAAAGTGCTCTCTCTTTCCTGTATGAGTTCACCATTCAATTTTACCTTGTTATAGCTTAAAAGTTTAAAAATACATCAAAGACAGAAAGAAAGCTATGTTAAAAACAGCAGAACCCAAAAAGTGCTCTCTCTATAGAAAAGGTGAGGTTTGGACTGTAATGCTTCCATCTTTTTACCTTCCTGCTCCCATTTGATTTTTATTTTGTGTCACTCAATGAAAAGGGTCCTGGCCAGGAAAGAGTTAAATTTAACTTAACTCTTTTACTGATTCTGATGTCTCTGTTTTTGAAGTCTTCTGGATAGTCTAACACTATTACTGATGCATAGCTGGTTATTCTGGTATGATTATTCAGTATGGCATTGCCTTCACTCACCTGTCCACTACTTTATTGTGGCACAATACTTTAAACCCTCTTCACTGAATGAAAATTCAATCAACAAAATTATACTGATATCCTGAGTGTGTGCATGACACCAACATAGGCAATTTGGGGGATGCAAAAATGGGAAGTCCTCTCTGAAGGCCATATAACTGAGTATTTTGAGAACACCATGGCTATAAAATCTGGGGTCCTAGAGCAATAGTTTTTTTTTTTTTTTTAAAGTCTATCTATCTATCTATCTATCTATCTATCTATCTATCTATCTATCTATCTATCTATCTATCTATCTATCTATCTATCTCCCCTTCCCGGATTGTCTGTTCTCTGTGTCTATTTTGCTGCATAATCTGTGTTTCTTTTTGTTGCGTCATCTTGTGTCAGCTCTCCGTGTGTGCAGCACCATTCCTGGGCAGGCTGCACTTTCTTTTGCACTGGGCGGCTCTCCTTATGGGGCACACTCCTTGCGCATGGGGTTCCCCTACGTGGGGGATACCCCTGTGTGGCAGGGCACTCCTTGCGCACATCAGCACTGCGCATGGGCCAGCTCCACACGGGTCAAGGAGGCCCGGGGTTTGAACCGCGGACCTCCCATGTGGTAGACGGACGCCCTAACCACTGGGCCAAGTCTGCTACCTTCCTAGAGCACTAGTTTTATATTTGGGTTAAACCTAATGGGAAATATTAACACAGCAGCTGAAGTTTCATGTTTTTACTATTTGTAGCCACATACATTAAATAGCCAGACATCTGGTATGTGCCAGATGAATTTTAACATGCAATTGTGTTCCTCTAAGACCAGGACTTTTATTTAGTATTTCCTTCGGTAAACCTGACTGCCATGCTCCTATTATTTTGGCATACTAATTGAATATCAAGATTCAGCTGGCTTTGACAAATTTAAGTTTCTGTAGCAATATAAATAAATGAGACTATACCATCATTAATAAAAGAGATATACCAAATGATAAGGCAATATGGTTTAGCGGGGATATGCAGGGACACGGACCAGCACTCACACAGCTCTCATCTAGGCCTGGCCTAACTGGTACATGTCACTCTACATAAGGCCTTCAGTCAAAGCAGACAGGACTGGAATAGAGTTGGGCCTACAAGCATACCTACCTCATACTTCCACCCACACCTGTGACAATCATCAGCAATTCTTCTTAACAGAGTGCACTAGGAACACATGATCTTCGGATTGTGTTTTATGTACAAGAAGAAAACTTTGCCTTCCCGAGGTTAGGTAATTCCTTAAGTTCCTTCCAGTCTCAACATCTTTCGTTTCCTAATTCTATAATCCTGTGAGCCTCCTAAATCCTCTTTTCTACCAGCTGCTGACTTCACTGATTCTGCATAAAATGTCATACTAAATACATTGTTAACATGCAAAAATTCTGATGCACATTACTGTCTAAATTAACATGAGAAGCTACATTTTCTCAGTGCCCTGAAGATAGACAGAAGTGTCAATGAGAGAGTCAATCTAGCCTAAGAAAAAAGCTGCACATCAAAACTCAGGGATTCATGAGAATGACATAATTGGCAATGGAGTCAAATTCACCATCGTCATAGAAATATTTATCTTTCCTTATGTTGTGCCATTCATGATCACTAAAGCAACCATCTACCTCTTTCTTATCTGCTTCTGAATCTCTCAAACTGTGAGAAGATGACAAGTGCAGTTATTTTTATGTTTAAAAATAGGGGCAGCCTGCATTCCACATCAGAACATAATATGCAGTTTTATAATTGAAAGGAATGCTGACCTTGGCCCAGAGGCCAAAACAAAACAAAAACCCAAAAACTGGGATTCTGCTTCCTGGATCACAAGATTCTGAAAACAGAAGCAGAGATGTAAAAAGAAGGTAACCAACTGCAATTAACCCTCCATTTTCAAGCATATGCGCCTCACAGATGCTGCCACCCCCAAGAAAAGTACAGGGTGGTTAAAGGATATCCAAGGTCGTCTCTGAGGAAAATGATCAAGTGTGGTCCAGTGAGCTAGGCAGCATGATGCTCAGCCCGCCCACTCATGCTAGAAATAGTTTTGGGGGAAAAAGCACATAAGCAACAATAGTTCAGGGGCAGGCAGTAGCTGACCCTCTCAATGGTGCTCAGTTGGGTACTCCGTACCCACAGGGGAGAGTGTCTGCAGGTTAGACTCACCATATCTTTGCTGGTCAAAGCTTTGGGGTCATTTATATTATTTTTCAGCAAGTTGCATGCAGATAACATCTTTTCACTTAACTCGTACCTAAAGGGGCAAGGGAACAGAGAAAGAGAGCTCACGATTGGCCAAAAAAGCAAAGTTGTTTTTATATCAACTCTATACCTATTTACAAGACAAGTGGCCCCAAGTCAACCCAGGCAGGTCATGGTGGTGTAAGGTGCTTGGCTGGAGGCAGTTCAGGGGTTTGAGGACTGAGACTGCCATACAGAGCCATCTCCTCCAGCCAGAGAACAACGTCTTTTGGTGAGAGTAGTTTTCAGCAAACAGTTTTGGTGTTTATGACAATATGGAGTAACATCTGGAGATTTTTGCTCCTTTTGTCTTAAGTTCTCAAAAATAGTTTTATTCTTGATGGCTTGCTGAGGTCTGAATTACCATATATACAATATGCTGAATAGTAAGCCACATATCTACATTTGGTGTTATAAGAAGTGTTTGTTTAACCTAGATGAAAAATTAAGCTTAAAAATTTAGATGACATGGCATGTAAATTACATCTCAATAAAGCTGTGAAAAATCAGATGACAGGATAGGGAACCAACAGAAGATAAATGCAAATGTAAACAAAAAACACTTACCTTGTGTTAATGCAGTTAAACTTTCATTTGACAAAGTAAATAGGATAATCTTCTGAAATTATCTATTTATAATCCTCAGTGAAAAACCATACTGAAGTTTCCATCTGCTCTAGCCTACCCTCTCCTGTTTTATAAGATTCAAATCCATGTTTTCTACTAGACTTTAAAATTTACCACATCTTTAGGCACATGTTTCAGGGCTTTTTATTTGTGGTTTTATGCCAGCTGTTGTTTATGATATTCCCAAATATCCATTCTTGTAGTGTTCTCCTATCACTCAATGAGCAAAAAAAAAAAAGCCAAAACCAAAAACCCAAAACACTGTTCCTCGTGCACATGATGATCCTGTAATAACAGTACTAACACCTGCGTCAAGATAAATGATAAAAGATAAAATCTGAGACTTTAAAAAATGTGTACCCATCAGCAAAAAAATTCTATGTCTTTAAATATAAGGTAGAGTGTCCAAAAAATGGAAATTTTAGTGGTGCTTAATAGCTCTGAGGGTAGTGATTCTGCATATAAAATAGCCAATAGTTAAAAGTTTCAGATGATAAAAATGTCCAGATTTCAAGTCTTTCTCTATGCTACCATAAGAGAGCTAGAAGTTGTCACATTCTGTACTTATGTATTATCAGTAACATGCCAAATTGTGCATATCTGTGAGGAACATCTTGCCTTTGGAGACACTAAACAACTATAACTGCATAATTGCTAGCTGGCCAATTCTACTGCCAAAGTACATCAAATGTGGGAGGGGTCAGGGGAGGGAAGGAGAATGTACCACACCTCTCTCTGATTTCCACCTTCTCAGGTTCACATTCTTGAACCTGCATTTCATCTTCCACCCTGGTGGACTTGAAACCTTCAAAATTAACTGCATGGTGCCCTCGTGCCACTCCCTGTGTGTCTTCATCCTCCTCTTCCTCCTCCTCTTCTTCAGGAGGATACTCAGTGACATCACATTCATCATCTGACTCGGAAGAAGAGCTTTCATCTGAGCTGGAATCATCACTTGAAGTTGTTTCATACCTAGGTGGCAATTGGGATTTCAGGAGATGCAAGGTGTGCCCATAAAGACCCAAGGAAATCTAGCAATTTCTATGAAGGGAAAGCTGCTGACTGACTCCAGAAGTTTCACCAGTGGTTTTAGATCCTGTTGCTTGTAAGTTCAAAGTAAGGTCTAGTTCAATGCCTGTGGTTTTGAATGGGTTCTCACTATGACACAACCTGGGCTGGTAATTTGTATTATATATCACTTGTGAAAAAAATTGTAACACCTCTGGCTTAGGATAAATCAAGAAATTTACTTTAGGCATACCAGGTTGGCAGATGCTTATTTTTAATTTCTGCTTTTTTTCATTCTTCCTATTTTGCCTCATTAATTCTCCCAGTGCCAAGGTGAACAGATTACCTAAGTAACCACAGCTCCTCTTGTGTATACCCTTCATAACCTCCTAGGCCATTTTACCTAATATCGCTTTCAAGATTTAGGAAGTCTATTGATCAATCATATTGATCTCTGTGGTACACTTTACTATGAATATTCTCTCAATTAATTCTTTGCACTATTACTTTCTTGTGGAGGTCATATATTGATGTTGTAGGAGGACAAACAGGCAACTTTACCGGGGCCAACTGGAAGAGAAGGAATAAACTACATATATATATACACATTCTATTTAGAAAGCAGAGACCTGATGGGGTAGCTGGGTTATTGTTCAGGAGAAAGGCCATACAATTTTGTTGTGAATGGCCCATTTTGAAGTAGAGGATGACTATCACTGGCCCTATGGAGTGATGCTCCCACTCTCTGCTTCCTTCTGAATTCTTATAGGTAAGTACGAGTTGTTCAGCACAGCACAGGAAACCCGCCGATTTGTAGAAGACTATGTTTTTCAGATCAGAGGTGAGGAGATGTAAATCGCTCAGCTTCATCAGGTATCCTTAAAGAGCGACATATCCTTAGAGAGAGCAAGAGGAGGAGAGAAGAGAAGCCCAACTGCACCTTTCTGAGAAGGGAATCTTCCGTCACCAAGATGTGGCAGCATCCCAGGGTAGGTACCTTTCAACGTGACCAGGCAGGAGGCAACAGAGACAGACAGACCACGGGAGAACTCTGGGACCTCCATTGTCCTTACCCTCCATTAATGCCAACAAACTGAAGATTCTTTTTTGTGCCATTTGAATCTTTGTTCCCATCTTTCTTCTTCATGATGGACTTCAGTGTACTTTCGTTATTTGTACATCCTGTTAAAAAGTGAATCAAAATGATCAAAATTAACATAACTCACAACCATACAAGTTAAATGAATAGGTAATCTTTCTCCAGGTACATTAGTTTTTTTATTTATGAAATGTAGATCTTGGAACGCATATATAAGAAACTTACACAAATACGTTCGGAAATTATGTGCATGTAAAGAAAGTCAAAGTTTCATTAATAACTTTCTTGAAACAAGAAAAAATGCATCAGTACCTCCACACCAGCCTTAACAAAAGCAGCAACAACTACCATTTTTATCAGGAGTCACTGTTGTTTACAAAGTGATGCCACATCTCACTTGATCCTCAAAAACCATGTTGGTACCTCGGCAGGGATAATTATGCTTCTTTCCTTTGTCTGAGATAACTGTTCCTGGAAAGAACATATCCCTGCTAGACAGTGAAAGAGCTAAATGCTGTGTAAAATATTTCATAGTCAGCAGTAGTATCTGATAGGTTTTCTGAAGGGGACTCCACACCTTTCCGGCTTTAGTAATCGTTCAAACATGTTCTAGGTCTCTCTTCCCACAACTAGATTCTCTTTCTTCTAGGTCAACTTATAAGGCAACCTGACTTTAGAACTGAATGCTGGCAATGCTGGGCCTAGGGGCCTGATGCTAAGGACTGTGAGAAACATTACCGTGGAGCCCCGCAGCGATCTGGTCGTCCGTCAGGTTCACTGGAGACAGCGGGCTTTCCTGAGAGGGGAAGGTGCCAGGGTCACCGTTGAGTTTCCCTTCTGTGGTCCCTACTTCCTCCTCATGCAGGGACATCTGTGAGGTGAATGGCCCTCCCAGTGGCAGCAGAGCTCCATGCTTACAGGGATATTCCAAATTATTTCCTGCCAGGAAGATGAAAGATATGACAGTAGAAGTGAACAAAATGGTCTAAATAGTTTACAGGGTCCAGCAACTCATCATTTTCTCAAGGGCTTCCCTGTGTTTTCTTTTTGTAGAAACGGCACTACCATCTAAGTCACCCAAGCACCAACCTACAAGGCCTTCTGTGACTCTGAACCTTTCCCTTACATCTGGACCTGACAAGGCTTGCCATTCTAATGCTGCATCATCTCTTCTTTGCTCTCTGTTCCTATTACCTCTCACCTGGACCACTAAAATAGCATCCTGTCTCTCTTCCTCTATTGTTCCTCTTACCCCACTGCTGCCAGAGCAATACTCCCAATTGGCTCTAATCCCACCGTTATCCCATAAAACAAACCCAACAGCTCCACTCAGGAAATGCACTATACACAGCTGGCCAACATCCTAACAATCAACTGGCACCAACTTAGCTCGCCTGATTTATCTCCCATGAGTCCTGTGGTCCTTATCAGGAGCAGGGTAACATCCCTGTAAATGGAATGACTCCCATGTAGGAAGCAGGGGACTCTCATTTTCCTGGCAGCATACCTTTTTAAATTCTCTTTTTCTATCTGGAATACCATGCTTCCCCCTTCTTCACACGGCCAAACACCCCCATCACTTCCTCCTCAGGCCCTTTCCTGATATCCCTCACTAAAATTAACTTTCTTTTCTCTAAATCCTCATAGCCATCTTCCACAATGGTATCTATAATACAAGGTAAAAAGTTTATGCACTAGACCCCCTTCTAGACTATAAACATTTTGATGGCATGAACAGTTCTGTTGAACTTTGTTTCTCTCATCACATCTCTGAGAATGTTTTTGCATATGTTAGGTACTTAATATTTATTCATTGACCAGAGCAGGAATATTGGATAAAATAATATGTAATTAACATATATAGGTATATTATAGAATTTTCAATGTGGCTGATATGGAAAGATGTTCATAATAGTTATATGAGAAAAGCAGATAATATAATTCCATGTATGGTATGATCCTATTAAAACACATTAACGCACATATAAGTATCTGGAAGACTCTACACCAAATGACACCTATGATTTTACTTTTTACCTGTATTTACCACTTTTTTCCTGCAGAAAATATGGATTAACTGGGTTCAAAATCACTTAAAATAAATGGAGTAATTTGATTTCCAGAAATTTTTTTTTTTTTAAAGATTTGATTTATTTCTCTCCCCTTCTCCCCCCCCACCCCAGTTGTCTGTTGTGTGTCTATTTGCTGCGTGTTCTTTGTCCACTTCTGTTGTCAGCAGCACAGGAATCTGTTTCTTTTTGTCATGTCATCTTGTGTCAGCTCTCCGTGTATGCTGCGCCATTCTTGGGCAGGCTGCACTTTCTTTCGTGCTGGGCGGCTCTCCTTAAGGCGCGCAGCCCCGACACCCCTGCGTGGCACGGCACTCCTTGTGCGCATCAGCACTGCGTGTGGGCCAGCTCCACACCGGTCAAGGAGGCCCAGGGTTTGAACCACGGACCTCCCATGGGGTAGACGGACGCCCTAACCACTTGGTCAAGTCTGCTTCCCTAGAAATTTTATCTTAAAGGTATATAAAAACCTATAGAAGGATGTTCATTGTTACTATGTTTAAAAGAGTAAAAAGAGGCAGAGTAAAAAGAGGCAGATAGTCTCTCGATAAACTGCTGAAATAAGTGCTGGCATGTTTATACAAAGGAATTCTATGCAATCATTAAAATGTTGATGGGGAGACATTTGTTAAAATAGACAAATACGCATGATATGTGAGTTTTAAAAATAGGTTATAAAAAATATGGAAAAAATAAACCTAAGTCAGCCAATAATTATATTCATATGTATGCATATAAGAAAAAGTCTGGAAGGACATATAATAAAAGTGCTTAATATTGTTTTTCTAAGGGTCGAGATTATATTCTTTACTATTTCCTAAATTGTGCCTTATAAACGTATTACTAATACAAATAAAACATTTAAATACACTTGCAATAATGTCATGACAAGTAATTTGATCACAACATTCTCTCTTTTTAAGTAAAGCTTTGAGGGCTGGTTGATCCTTACCTCTACCCGCCCATCCCCCAAAAAGACAGTTTAAATACTGATTGTATTTTGGGGCAATCAGAAGATAAAGAACTAATTACAAACCCTAAAATGGTTTTCTTCAAACTTCATCTACAATGAGAATCAACTGGGGTGTTTGTTAAAAGGCGCTCCCCGAACACCTGCGGCCAGGAAGTCATTTTGCAGGTCTGGGGTAGGGGCCCAGTGATCTGCATTTCTGACATACCCCACCTGCCCACCCTCAAGAGAACTGGATGTAGACAATCCACTTTGAAAAACACTGGTTTAAAGCAACAAGGACAATGCCACAATAAAAAGGGCGGGAGGTGGGATTTGGGAGTTAAAGCAAAATATTCAATGTGAGGCATTAGAAGTCATTTAAATTTTAACTCTCACACTTCCAGCTATGAAAGGCAAAGGCCAGGCAGGTTCAGTGACTTTCCCAAGGCCACAGAGCGGAGTCTAACACACACTTCTGGGATCAGTGTCCAGTACTTTGTCTATTAATGAATAGCACAATGTTCCTTCTCTAGCTCTGTAGGGATGGGGAGCTCCCCGGGGGGGGGGGGGGGGGTCTTAAATGCAAACACATTCATAGTTTTTATTACTATTACTGAACCCTTAAACACATATAAAAAGAGATAGTATAACAAACACCTATATTTCCATTACTAGCTTCAACAATTATCAGAGATATCTGGTTCCATCTAAATTAGAGTTTAATTAGTGGTGGTTTAATTAATAGCCCTGGACACTAATGGTAGAAGTCTATGACCAGGAGTAAATGCTACCCAATGCATCTGGATACAAAACAACAGGAAGAACCACAAGGCACCTTCAGAACTACTCCAGCCTTAGATGCCCCCAACACACTTTCCTACAGGTGAAAAGGTTCCCACAGGCATCCACAGGAGGTGGTGAACAGGCTGTGGGCAACTGTGAAAACTCTTCTCTTGTTAATTCAAAGCGATGATTCCCATAAATGCCAGTAAGGCCTGAGCCTCACTTTACCACTCAGCCAGATTAGCGAAGACAGAAAGTCAGCAAGTGACAGAAATCTCAGTAGTTCTGGAAAAGCGCACTTTGCATGCATGCATTAATTCTAATTCTGAAGTGCACTTAGTGCTTAATGTATGTATCATTATAACAGTAAGGCAAACTATAAGGAAAAATAATTTTAAATGAAAACTTTTTATTGTCCTTGACTCTAAAACTATTAAAAACAGACTATTAGAAAACGAAAATAATTCAATAAAAATACAACTGGAAGTTTTAAAGAGATCACCTTCTCCAGTTTTCTTTGTGACATTTATCCATCTGGAATAGGTGTTGTTTGTTTATAGCAATGTATTTCTAAATTGGTTAGAAAATTTATTTTTAAACTATATTAAAATGGATTTTCCAAGTTGCTATGCTCACATATGCCACCTGTTCTGGCATGCAAATCCATGTTTTCGTTTATAACACCAAGTGCTTTCTGAAAACACAGCTATGAACAAAGTGGCCAAGTAATTAACCAGGCAACTGTGCCAAATATTCAACTAGGCAGTCTAATTTGATTTTTAAAGAGCACCTATCTAATTTACTTATGAATAGGTAAGAAAACAATAAATTAAAACAAACCAACAAAAAATAGGTAGGACTTCTTAAAAATCTATTTCTTGGATACTTAAATGTCTTCATATTGTCCCTATGCTGGTTGAGCCCTGAAATCCAGCAGATAATATGGTCAGCTCCTACTCTCCAGTTTTTCGGGCCTGCCCTGGACAACTAACAAAACGATGATGGACCAGCCCCATCCCAAAAGCAAGGAGTAATCTTCAACTGCAAGCAAAACAGTTCCTCTCCCCTGCCCTATATCTATGTCCCTTCTCAGCCTGAAGCAGTCAGAGTACACATCATCCCAAATCCCTCAAGACTGAGGAATGAATAAAAGAAGTGTAACCACTGACTTATTGTTATTGAAGTTATCTTATGTTAACTGAGTAACCTGTAACAGTGATACACAAAATAAATTTCTAAATTAAAAAAAAAAAAAGAACAGGTAGGACTGAAATTTCCAATTCATTATGGAGGACAACCATTTAGGTTTAAAGATTTATTTATTTATTTAATCCCGCCCCCCCGGTTGTCTGCCCTCTGTGTCTATTTGCTGCGTCTTGTTTCTTTGTCCGCTTCTGTTGTCCTCAGCGGCATGGGAAGTGTGGGCGGCGCCATTCCTGGGCAGGCTGCACTTTCTTTTGCACTGGGCAGCTCTCCTTATGGGGTGCACTCCTTGCGCGTGGGGCTTCCCTACGCAGGGGACACCCCTGCGTGGCATGGCACTCCTTGCGCGCATCAGCACTGCACATGGGCCAGCTCAAAACGGGTCAAGGAGGCCCGGGGTTTGAACCGCGGACCTCCCATGTGGTAGACGGACGCCCTAACCACTGGGCCAAGTCCGTTTCCCTTATTTAGGTTTTTTCCTAAAGTACAACTGAGAATTCAAAGGAATCGGCAAGGATATTTCCAGTTTTTTCGCAGAGAAAAAAGGCTTGTGCATGAATCCATTCTTTTCAGATGTAATATTGGTTTGGAGAACGGATAATAGAGATCAGCCATGAATTACATTTTATTGGTCCATATTACTTTTGGGGGTGGGGAGAAAGGAGAAGCAAGTATGTAGTTTTGATGGAAAGGACAATCTTTCTTTTTTTTCCTAGCCTCACCTTGCAGAACTCTGCTCGAATGTCAATGTGTGTGAACAACATGAACAATCAACAAACCGAAGAAAGAAAAACTGTCTGAGCTGCAGTTTAATCATTTCTAGGGCCAGTGTGACCTTTTCTTGGGAACTAAGACAGCTGTAATGAATGTATCTAAGGTGGGTACTTCATCAGAAATTTAAAATGCTAGAGTTGACGAGGAAGCAGATTCTCTCACCACAACCTCACCCATACTTCATTACACACCCTCCCTAGGCTCGAAACCCAGACAAGACACACCTGCGGGCTACATCAGCTGAAGCTGGGTCAAGCAGATGTGGTCTCTGAGCTTCCCCAGGCAGCTAAGGTCCCCATTAACTCCCGAAGCTCATCTCCTCCCCAGCCCTCTGCGAGCCTGACTGGGGCAGAACTCTTGGAGCACTTCCTATTTGCAGTTTACTTGGTGTCGAATATACACTGCCTCAGGCCATTATTCACATTTCTGGTGCACATGTCTTGGTTTCCCAATTGGATGTAAATACTTCAAGGTATGGATCACTTGTATTTCTGTTATAGTGCCAGTTTGCCAAGAATTGACATTTGACACATTTACCAACTGAAGTGGAGAGAAATGGGTACAGAGTGGACCTCAATCATCTTTATTGAGATATGAATGACTTGCTGCTCAGAGGAAGAATAAACAGCTGTTTAATAAACAGCGATCTTCAAATATCAAAAACTACCTTGAATGGGCAACCATGAACTCAAAGCCATTTCCAGTTCTCAAACACTACCAATCTCCATGTGTAAGCCTGAAATGAACTGCATGCTACAGGATTAATTCAGAGTCTAAGTGTCAAAGTAAACTGGCATCCTTTCTCCAGACTGCATTTGCATTTCACTAGCACCTGCTAAAATGACAAGGCATCAGTTTAAAGGAGCAAGGGTTTCAGGTATATGCTAAGAGATAGGCTCAAAAAGGTGGTGGACAGATTTTACATCTTTAAAAAAGATTTTCCTCAGGGTTTAAGTACTTGTTCCCAGGGTCAGTAACAGATGTCCCGGATCTGTGATTTTTTTTTTTTTTAAATCTTTCCAAGGGCCAGTTATCCCTTTTGAGAATCTCATGAAAATTATGGGCTCTTTCTTCACAAAAAGCCCAAACACAAAAGGGTCCAAAGAAGCTAGAGACCCCAGATTATGAAATTCTGCCCTAAAGCCATTTATTCCAACAACATTTCACTGAAGTCGGACTTAGATGTACCTACTGGGAGGTGAGTGGTGGTATAGACAGGAAACCATGAATTCTGAACAAGTTCTCCAGGGAAATCTGATGGGCAGCCTGTGAACGGTCACTTTTATGCAATAATCCTGTTGAAACGGACCCTAGGAGAAAAGCCTAGTTCAACTCTGACACAGGAAGCCCTGGAGGCTCAGACTCTCCCTCTCTAAAACGATCCTGGTACCAGGAGTCAGCAATTCTGACTTCCAAGGCATTAAGGCTTCCTCTACTTCATGCCATCATCTACCACAGGGCTCCGGAACACATTGTTTTGGGTTATGTTGATTTTCTTAAAAATTGTGATAAAAAAAGAAAAGCCAGGTACAAGGACAAGTAACTCGTATATTATTTGAGCTAGGAGAAAACTAACTAGAAGGGGTATTTTGTAAAGACTTTATTTCCCTGTCTTTGCTTTGGCTCAGATCTTCTACAAATTTGCTTTCACAGTTATGGGAAGGACTTCAAGTTTCTAAACCTTTTTTTTAACAAATACCAGAAAACTAAGAGTGCAAATACGGAAGCTGATTTTTTTTTAAAGATTTATTTTTTTATTTATTTCTCTCCCTGCCCCCCTTCCCAGTTGTCTGCTCTCTGCGTCCATTCGCTATGTGTTCTCTTCTGCGGCCGCTTGCGTTATCCAGCGTCACTGGGAAACTGCATCCCTTTTTTTGGTATGTCATCTTCCTGTGTCAGCTCTCCCTGTGTGCGGTGCTACTCCTGCACTTTTTTCACATGGGGCAGCTCTCCCTAGGGGGCACACTCCTTGAGCATGTTGCACCCCTACGCAGGGGCGTCCCTGCGTGGCATGGAACTCCCTGTGTGCAGCAGCACTGTGCATGGACCAGCTCACCACACGGGTCAGAAGGCCCTGGGTATCGAACCCTGGACTCTCCATATGGTAGATGGATGCTCTATTAGTTGAGCCATGTCCACATCCCTGGAAGCTGATTTAAAAACCAACTCTGGGAAGTGAACTTGGCCCAATGAATAGGGCGTCCGCCTACCACATGGGAGGTCTGCGGTTCAAATCCTGGGCCTCCTTGACCAGTGTGGAGCTGGCAGTGCTGATGCGTGCAAGGAGTGCTGTGCCACGCAGGGGTGTCCCCGGCGTAGGGAAGCCCCACGCGCAAGAAGTGCACCCCATAAGGAGAGCTGCCCAGCGTGAAAGAAAGTGCAGCCTGCCCAGGAATGGCGCCACACACACGGAGAGCTGACACAAGATGATGCAACAAAGAAAAGAAACACAGATTCCCGGTGCCGCTGATAAGGACAGAAACGGTCACAGAAGAACACACAGCGAATGGACACAGAGAGCAGACAACTGGGGTGGGGGGAAGGGGAGAGAAATAAAAATTAAAAAAAATAAAAATAAAAGGCAACTCTTTTGTTTGCGCTTAAGTATGAGTGACGAATTTTCTATAAATTATGTGGCAGGCAGTTAAATGCCACCGTTATAGATGGGTTTTGTTTGTATTTGCTCTGAGACAGTTACATATTTTTAGAGTATTTGTCACTAGAAGTCATTTATCTAAACTTTTCTCTTCCTTTTTCTCCCTTTCTCCAAAACGATGGGGGGAGAAACACTAACCCACTCCTCAAACCAGACTGATCCCCACTGATTTACAGAAGAAGAAATATCCCCCCCTCCCAAGGTTTTTTTGAGAACAGAAACTTATTCCTTTTTAACTCTTTAGTTTCATGGAAGAAAATATTAAATCCATTAAACTCATAGTACCAGGAGAGTTACAATCCTTTATGGACAGTCTTTGGTTACCGCGAGATCCCAGTGGCATCAATACCGTGACCCTGTATCTCAAATCCTGGAATAATGCCTGTGACCTTTTATGTGGAGACATACACATAAATAATGCTATTCTGCATACCAAGAAATGTTTCCAACAGAACTCCAACCTGAGGAAAAATGACTGGAATTCTATGGATTGAACACTAATACACTTAATTAAATTTGGGCTATTCTCTGCTTTGGCACTGATTGTGAATGATTCTTGATTGAAAATTTATCCTATTTACTTTATGTTTTCCCATTTTTACCTAAAAGATATCTACTTTGATAAAATTGTTAGTTGGGAAGGCATAATACTTAGGGGGAAAAGCCATCAGTCAGAATTCCAAAACTGAAAATCTGGATTGAAAACCAAAGACCTTTTGTGCAAATTTGGAAATTGGTTCTAAGTCTACATTTCCATTTCTGGAGTCTTAAAAACAATAACACAATGACAGCCAGAATTTATACTCTGTGCTAGGGACTACTCCAATTGCTAATGCATAATGACTCACTGAATGATCATCACAACCCTGTGAGGGAAGGATGAGACAAAGAATTTAAAGTTATTTGTTCTAGTGGAAGGGAGAGAGTTTGAACCCAAACTGTCTGGCTTCAGAGCACAACTTCTTTATACTAAAGTACTAGATTAAAATTATAACTTCTTTATACTTTTATACTAGGTTCTGTGGTGCATTATTTATATACTCTTATCAGTACATGTCAAACCCGAATACCATAATGTTTTACTTGGGGAGGAAACTAAGTTTGAAATAACTGCCTCGCTAGGCTTCAGCAAACCCTTCAGTCCAGACTGCGTGAGGGAGCACCCTGTGTGAGGGAGCACCGTCATCCTGAGAGCAGCTGAACGCCTCCCCTTCCCAGTGTTGAAGAGCTCTACTTTACTAGATCAAGCTGCTTTATTTTTCAGCCCATTTAAAAAATACCAGGAAAGAAAAACTGAAAACCCTGGGCTGAGTTCCTCATTCCTCTTTAGAACTTCAAAGTAAAATGATTAAAGACAAATGAGATGTGAATTGCAGAAATACTTTCACTCAGTTGCTCTAGGGTGTTCTGAGAAGGGGCTGCCACTGTGACTTAAGTGGCTGCTATTAAAAATACTTGCTCTTTTGTTGGCAAATGCTGTAGTTTTCACAGATTTCAGCTGACTAGTTAGGTGTTCTTTTGCAGGACCAGATCTAAACGGGGGTGTGTGGAATGTCAGCATGACTGCAAATAGAACAACACTCACTGTAACACAGCCAGACAAAATTTTCTCCCTGATCCTCATGCTCTGGGTGTTATGCAGATGACGCCAGAGATACAGCTGAATATTTTTGGCAAGAATGTGAAATAGAAACCCCAGTTTGGGGAGGAGGGAGGAAGGATGGGTGGAAAATGCTTTTATTATGGATGATCCATTGTGCCATCTGCATCTATAGGTAATTTAGAAATTTTATTTTGACTTCACCATCTGACATGATTTTTAAAAGGGCATGAAAGCAGGCATATTACTTAAAACTTTGCTTCAGTCTACATCATTTTAATCCTGTTTACTCTACATTGACTCCCCTGTACATTTATTAGACCTCACACATCAGCTGTTAGGTTCATTTTTTTCTTTCACAACAAACTGTCCCATGTGGCACCACGTTTCTAAAAACTGATCCTAATATAGGTTTGAAAGTCAAAACCTAGGAGGATATAAAAATAATCTATTTCAGTTAGGAAGACTTTGAAATTTTTGGTCGTGGTTTACCTACTAAAGTCTACATGGCATGTTTTCACACACAATTAATTTAATACATACTATATGAACTATTTAAAGCTCTCATACTAATTTTACATGGAGAGTATGCTTTCAGTAGGCTTCCAAACCTCCATTACAGTTTAATACGTTAAAAAAGAAATCACTTGACAAACTCCTAGCCCTACCTCCAGCGCCAATAACAACAAACAGAACCCTGTGCTCACTATGCACGAATCATGAGCACATTTAATTCGCACAACCACCTTGCAGGACCGGTGCTATTTTAATGCCCAGTCTACAAACGGAGTGCAGAGAAGGGTGACTTGTGAGAGGCGGTCAGGCCCCTTGCTTTGAGGATACTACCTGCCGCCTAGAGACACAGAAAGTCATTTTAGTGAGGCTCACTCAGAAAATCTTCCAGGGTAATTTCTCAAGTTATTAATAAGCTTCTATTTAAAGAAAAACACAGGGGTGAGCAGGAATCTCAATGAATAAGGGAGGGGATCGGAAAGAAAAAAATGTAAGCACCTACCAAAATGAAGAGTGGGAAAGGGCTGCCTTCTCTCAGAATTCTTTGACAGCCCCATCTCAAATAGCTCCCTGCCCCTGCACTTGCTATTGCCAAAGCAGCATTCTTTTCTTCATGGCACTATCACCTCCTGACATACTATGGGTGTACTGTTAATTGTCTGTGCTCCCAACTAGAATCTAAGCGCTACAAGGACAGGGAATGCTCTATCCTCAGAGCCTATCCCTATGTTAGAAACAGAAGAGGAATTCAAGAAACACTCGTTGAATTAGTAAATGAATTAATGGGGTATCTCCCCCCTTTAAAAATGTAATGAAGAACATTTATACCAGTATTTTTCCTGATAACGTACTGGTAATTGTGGGTACAAAGAGATTTTTCAGGCAATCCTGTACAAAATGAACAAGTGCCTGGAAGGAAAAAGAAATAAAACATCCTATCAAATCAGCAGCACAAAGAGACAACCTCTAGGCCAGCCCAAGCTAATTTATTTTTCTTCTTCTAGCCCTAAGTCTTCAGCCATTGGCTAAACGAAACTCCCAAATATGGACAATCAGAAGAGTTGCTAAGGGCTTTTCATTTCAGTCTTCTAAAGCTTTTCCCATGGTTCCAAAAAATAGTTCCATAAGTTAAAAAACAACAAAAAACCTTACCACCTGGAAATATAGTGTCTCCATCCTTCCCCATTCCCAGGTCCCTCGGAGGACAACCTACCTGTGAGTTCACCCAGACTTGTTTTCTGGAAGTCAGGGTTCCTCAGCTCTTCAGTGCTTGCATATTTCACGACTGAACTGATGGACGATAGGGTGCTGATGAGCTGTGAGTTGAGAGAGCCAATCTGTGAGTGAGGCTCCCCAAAAGCTTCTGCTAGTTCACTATAGTTCTCAGTCAGCAGCATTTGCTGTTCTGCCAGCAGCTTCTGGACACGCTCAATGTAGTGATCCAAGCCGGTCATCAAGCCAGATGGAGCCTGGGCTTGGGGGTTCTCTGTGAACTCTCCTACAGGCTCACCCCCGATGCCTACACTCCTCCTGCTGGCCGCCAGCCCCGCAGTCAGCTGGGGAGGCCCACAGGCTATGCTCCTCATTTTGAGACCAACCAGATAGTTGTCATTAATATTTATCTGCCCCACACCTGAATCTTTGGTCTTCACAGCAGATGGCTTGTCAAAGCCAGAACTGCCAGAAAGCAAGGTTCCAACGCCGATGGACCGCATCTTGGCGGAGGAGTTGATGTCCCTGACGCGGCCTTCTCCTACAGCCACGGTCCGCATCTCCACAGCCTGCGTGCTGGTTTGCTTGTCCAAAGTGCTGAGGGAAGTGTTGGTACAGGATTCGGTAAGGATGACCGTCTCCGTATTGGTGAACTGGTGCACTTGCTCCAAAACCGTATTGGTATGCTGGCTTGTGGTGAGAGGCACTGCCATGACGGCAGCTTCTGCCTGGCCGAGAGCCTCCGTGTTCATGCTCCGAGATGTACATGCCTTTGGAAAGCAGATGGTCACATCCACAGAACAATCCCCACAACCTATAGATCGCACTTCCTTGAGATTCAAGTTTGTCTTGAGCAGTGTCAGATCGTTCACAGACTCCTCTGTGTTGCTGCCTGTCTCACAGACACTGACTTCCACACCCACACTCTTGTCACACATCTCCACAGACCTCCCAGTACATTGGTCAAGCATTTCCACCTTCTCCTTAACAATCCACCAATTCATGGGCAGCTCGGGCCCCACGACTTTATTCACACATTCGGGCTGGCAGGAGATGCCTACGCTAGTTGTTTGCACAGAGGTGCCAACACATGTGTCCACCATGTCCACGTGACTGCCTACCATCTGTTCTCTTGTCTGCACCAATGCCTCCACCATCTTGCTGAAAACAAGTGGCTGGGCCATCATGCCTTTGTCAACTTTTTTCCTTGACCCAGCAGCCTGTAGTTCTTGCTTCAGTTTAGTCATCTCCCGGTCATGGGTGGTTTCTTTAAGCTGTACTTCCAGGCGGTAGATCTTCTCCTTTAAGGCTTCTATGGTCTGCTGTAGCAGCTCAATTTCTTTGTCAGCTTCAGTAGTCACTCCAAGCATGGCCTCTGTTACGCTGACCCCAGAATTCCTCGTCTCGGTAACTCTTCCCACAGCCGCATCCTTCCAGGACCTGGAGCCTCTGTGGTACACAACAATGTCATTCATGTTCTCGTCGGCACCCACAGCCACAGATCGGCACTCCCGAGGCTGGCACTCCCCATTCTCCCGGGGCTCCAAGGAGGCCTCATAGCTGCTGTCCTGGATCTTCTGCTCGAGGGCCTGCATGTCTGCTGTGAGCTGCCGGAACTCCTTTATCCTCTGTGTGCTCTGCTCTACACTTTCCATCTCTTCCTCCTCATAGTCAATGTACAACTCTCCACCTCTTCTCTGGGCCTGGGAGAGCTGTTCCAGTTGAGAAGTATTCCCAGCACTGTAGGACCGTTTCCTCACACCACAGACATTATTCTGGGAAGCAGCCCTTTGGTTTTTCAGCTGTGAGGACAACTGCCTTTTCTCCTCTTGCAAAACTGAGATCTTTACCTGGAGCACAGGGATGGTTCGTACCTGCTCTTCGAGTTCCTTCAGGCGTTTCAGGGCGATGGCCATCTGCTCACGGATGTGCTGCAGGTGCATAGGGCTCACATTGGTCACTGGAGTGGAGATCCCTGAGCTCAGTGGGCTGTGGCGGATGGAGCTCCCCATGGAGGAAGTGGTGGCAGCAGTCGGGACATAGCCACCATAATCCCCGTTGCCTTGGTATCCATTCTGAAGCTGGGGCATGGCAGAATTGTGGCTTCCAGAAACCATAAAGGAGGGGAGGGAGCTCGTGGAGCTCAAGCCTCCAAAACTGGCCAGCCTGGGCCTTCGGAACTCACCCGGTGTCGCCTGCATCATGACTCTCTCCTGTTCGAGTCTTCTCCGGGTCTCCATCAGAGTCTTGGTGACATGAAGGTTGTGCTTTGGGAGTTGTGGTGAGGGAGGTGGCAGCTGTCGGTTTTCTGGGATGCTAAGAAAAGGAGGCGAGGTCTCCAGGGGGGCAGGAGGCTTTGGGATTGGAGTTGATGTGATGTGGCTTCTGGCTAGGAGGGAGTTGGGGCACTGCTTGTTGTCATCGCTGTTGGAGGATGAGAGGGATTCGGTGGAAGTCCACACACCTTGCTGGCCAGGTATGGCCCCAGTTTCTGGGCATGGCACAGATGGCCTTTGCCTCTTTTGGATGTTTAGTTTCTTGATGGTGTTTCCCTTCTGTATATCATCCACGTATTTGAGGAAATCTAAGTCTAGCTGATAACCATAGGGGGTCGCCACAAAATAAGGCCCTTTCTGTTCCTTGTCATAGTCTCCATTCAGAACATCTGCTTTTCCTAAGAGAGAGGGGAGAAAATTAAAAAGCCAATTAATATGCAGAATATGCATGTCACAGCAAAGCAAGCTGCAATGATTTTAAGAGTCAGAGAGACCTATGTTCTAATCTACAACTTACCAGCTGGCCTAGCAAGTTAATAAACCTCACTGAACTTCAGTTTCCCCCTGAGAAAAGTGGAGATACAAGTACTTAACTCATAAGGTTGTTAAAATGAATGTAATGAGATAATGATTTTAAAAAGTCAAGCACTTAGGAGTCTTTACTAAATATCAAAAAAAATTTTTTTTAAAGAATGCATTAAAAAAAAACACCTGAAAGGGTTTTCAAATAGATCGTTTCTTTTGTCCTCTACAGTTCCTCTAAGTATGGGCAGCAAATGCTAAAAGTCCTATTTTACAAGTGTAATTTGAGGCAGAGAAGTTAAGAGTCTTAGAATAACACACCAAGTCAGAAGCAGATCCAGGACACTGGGATGCATGAGTCCTTCCAGCTCCACTCTTTGGCAGACGGTTCAGCCTTCCTAGATCCCCTTTGGCAGACCGTGCAGCCCCTCAGTACCTGACCACCTCCACAAGATCACAATTTGCCTTGATGCTTTCCTTGCCAGAAAATCATGACATAGAGGACACTGAGCTCCTGCAGCCCAGTCCTCTTGTCCTTGCAGCACGGGTAAAACAAAACAAAACAAAACAAAACAAAAAAACCCGAAATCAAAACAAAAAAACCCAAAGGCTTCGACTCTATTTCAGACAAGTCTTCCCTTTCTCTTAAGTGTCTCTCCATGTACAAACCAAAGAACAAAAATACTCTACCAACTGTGAGGAAGAGTTTTCTTTACTTCACCTTCTTTGGGACAAAACATTCACTATTCCAAGAATACCTTGTTTTGTATTTGTGATGAATCCAAACAGATGCAAAGGAGAATGAAAATAAGGGCAAACCTATACTCTGACCACTGGATCATGTGACAGTTAGCAAACGCTACTTCTGGCTAAACCAAACATTTGAAGAAAAAAAAGGAAACACAAGAACCTTTCACAGCATAGACCTTGCTGCTGACCTGGGCTATGCATTTCAAAATTTAAAGGCAAGAATGGTTTTGTTTAAATTGTAGAATCAAGTAATTTGTTTTGATAGAGTTACTCTAAACTAAACAAGCTTTACATTTTTAGAGCTAAGGACAGGAGGGCAATGTGAGAAAATAAGGCACCTGTACTTCTGCCCCTATGGGGCAAAGACACCCGCCTGATAGCTGTCAAGGCTGCAGGATTTCCAGCAAGTGTTCTCCCACCTCTATTCCCAATCCCCAACACTGCTGACCATTCACACCTGATTTCGGGAATGCTTGAAATAAGTCTTAGTACTCTTTTGCCTCTATTCACCCTCCTTCCCCTTAAATGTTGGAAAGAAAAGTACCAAGAAGATTTCAAACAGAGGAATAACTATGTAATACACTAATCATGTGCTCACTGTAAGTATTAAATTGCTCTGTTAGAGATTAGGCACTACATTCGATTCTAACACACTTGAAAAAAAATTCTAATTTTCTAGCCTAAGAGATAAGCAGATAAAAAGTGCCTGTGATGGAAACTTGTGCCCACGCCAGAAAATGCGTCTTTCTCTTTAACTTTTCAACTCCACATGGAGAAAACACACACTCGCTCAAAATATGCAGCCAGACCTGTTTCCCGTGCTGTCTGGAATTCCACAACCAAAGAGAAACTGCAGGATCGGTGCAGACGGCGCTCACCGAGCTGGGACGCGCCTGCGTGAGCCGGCAATTCTACAGGAGACCCCGCTAGAAGCTGCGGGGTCCCGGGGCGGAGCGCCCAGCCCTGTCCCCGGCCCCGGCCTGGGGAAATCTGCCCGCTCCCCCGGGCCCGCCCGCCGCGCACCTACCGGGAGCCCGCCGGGGCCTGCCGCGCTCCCCGCCCGGCCGCACTGGACACGGGCTCGTTTGCTGGCGGCGCGCCAGGGCCCTGCCTCGGACGCGCTCATTCCTCGCCCCATAAGGAAAGGAGGCTCAATATTCGCGTAAACTCAGCCAGACCACGCACAAATACCATAGGCCGAGTTTTCACCAATGAAGTCTCTCTCCGGCTTCAGTTACACTGCCCTGCAGCACACTCGGCTGCTCGGCATTCCCTGTTTTCTCAATGCAAACAGGAAACCGGGATCTTTTGAAAATGTGTGTTGTTCGTTCTAATTTTGCCAGGAATGAAAATAAAGCCGGCAATTTACCCATCTCCACAGAGAGGCTCTGTCTTCCCTGTACCAGTCACTTCTTCATGAAAGAGTATGTGTTCTTGTGTGGAAAACTAAGCGCCTCAGCCACCTTAGAAGCAGAGGCACAAACGCCCACTGTTCTCCGCAGGTTCTAATCACTAACCCAGCCCAACCCATTCCCCTGGTTCTGGAGCCAGGCAGGAACCCCTCTCCATACTGGCTCTTAAAAAGGAACTATCCTTTAAAACTAACTTCAACTGGACCTTTCCACAGGTAAAAGTTTCCTTTCCTTTTAATCTTAAAACAACAAAAACCTTTTTCCAGTTACAAAAGTAGTACCAGCTTGTTAAAAATTGTCACGCACAAAACCATCTAAAGGAGAAAAAAAGCGATTTTTAATCTCACCATTTAGTGGCAACTGTTGTTAATATTTTGCTATAACTGTCTAGGCTTTACTGTCTATTTAACACAGCTACTTTTCTCACTTAACATTATACCTTAAGTATTTTCAATAGAAAAGGTTAATTTTTGTTGTTCCTTTTCCCTTTATAAGATGTTTTTAAAATGAAATGAACTAATTTTAAGATTTTGAATATAAAACACACCAAACCTAACCAGCCCTTCCTTAGTTATTTCTGAAGTACACTCACAGAAATCACAAAAGGCAAGGATCATGCTGAATTATTCCCAAATGAATTTTGGACTTCTAAATTTGGGTATCAGTAGAAGTTTAAATTTAACCATGTTAGGATTTATTATTTCCTAATAATGCTTTTACCAGCGCTATAGTGAACCTTGCTGGGTTTGTATGATCAATGTTCACTGAACACTGAGTAATAAGCCAGACTACCTGAAGGATTTGTAATTCAAGGGTCATTCTCCAGCAGCTGAAAAAGTGAGAAGTATTCTCAAGGTGTAATGTTTATAAATAATTGTCCATGGTATAAATTATTCTACAATAGATATCCAGTGTCATTTAAAAAAATCTTTTGCTTTCTAGTCTGCCTTTATGCACATTAACATAAATATGGGACTTACTTCTTCCCAGCCGTTTCATATATGTATGCCTTACCTCCCTATGCTAGACTTAGAGCATCTTGGGAACAAAAATTTTAAAATTTTCTTCACTTTCCCCACTCCCAACCACACCCCAATTTACAAGATACTATGAACAAAGTGTATATTTAAAAATGTTTATCAAAGGAAAGTGGATGTGGCTCAAGTGACTGCATTCCCATCTATCATATGGGAGGTCCAGGGTTCGATTCCTGGGGCGTCCTGGTGAGGGCAAGTTGGCCTGCACGGCGAGCTGGCCCAAGTGGAGTGCTGGCCCATGTGGAGTGTTGGCCTGCATGGCGAGCTGGCCTGAGGAGAGTGCTGGCCCATTTGGCAAGCTAGCCCGAGTGGAGAGCTGGCCCAGCAAGATGATGCAACAAAAAGACAAAGAGAAGAGGTACTAAGAGAAGCAGCAGACCAGAGAGCTGAGGTGGCGCAAGAGATTAAGCACCTCTCTCCCACTCTGAAAGGCCCTATGATTGGGTTCCTGGTGTCGCCTAAGGAAAAGACAAGTGGACACAGAGCACACGAATGTGGGGGGAGAAATAAGTAAAAATCTTTTAAAAAAATATTTATTGAAGGAATGAATCATTGAATATATATAACACAGTAAACTTTTAAAAATCTCAAGCCTCTGTAGATTCAAGTTGCTCATTATATATTAGTGTTAAGGACATTTCTTACATGACCTTGTTTCAGTGCTATCTTACAGTGGTGGGATTAGGGGTGATTTTTATTTTGCTCTGTGTTTTGTAAAATTTTACACCACAGATATTCATTATTTAAAAATATAAAGTCATTGTTTGGAAAGCAAGATATACTAAAATGTATTTTGAGAAAGTTCTTTTGGGAGGGGGATAAACAGAGGCAGCTGTGGTAAAGACTGATAGATACATATTCCTCAGTATGTGGTCTCCCAGTCTTCCATACTAATAGAAAACTCTCTATTTTTAGCTTAGCAAATATAAAGAGTCTACTTCCTCAACCTCCCTTATAGTTAAAGAAATATCATGGAGCAACTCCCAGGAGGAATAGCTCTTTGGTTTCCCTTCTTCTTCATTCCTTCTTCCACCCTGCTGCCTGGAATGAAGATATGATGACTGGAGCATGAGCTGATATTGCTCCTAAGGCTGGAGGAACAATGTGCTGGAAAGCACCTGGGTGCCTCAGGGCTTTGTGGATCAGCGGTACTATACTACTTTAGGAGAGCCTACCCTTCTACTTCTAAGTGAAAGAGGAATAGCCTCTATTTTCTATTTTACCTATTATTTGTTTTAGGTCTCAGTTACTTGCAGCTAAATTAAATTCTAACGGACACAGCAGCCTTCCCTTTTGCCCTTCCCCCACAAAATTAAGACTAGATCTTGAAGAAAAACACTATAAATGATAAACCAGGAGATGTTAAAATAAAGCTTTTTTTAATTATAAAAAAAATCTGGCAGGAAGCAGCTGTGGCTCAAGCAATTGAGCTCCCGTTTACCGTATGGAGGACCCAGGTTCGATCACTGGGACACCTGGTTTAAAAAAAAAAACAAAAATTAGCAATTTCAAGAATAAGAAAGAATAAAAGTAGAAGTTAAAAAAAAAAGTCTAAGTGGGTTATAAGGAGATTCTTCAGTGCCTTTTCTGATTTATGAGCTTTGCTTGCTTTCCTGTAGCCAAAAACTGCTGGATATATCTGCAACTGGAATTCTGAAAGTAATAGCTTCCAACTAAATATTTTGGAATGGAAGGCTCTCCCTGGCGCTTATATAATAACTTCTGAATGTCTGGAAATGCAGTGATGGAGACTGCTTCTGGCACCACCTATACCTTCATTATATAGCATTTCTTGAAAGCTTAATTAGGTGTAGAAAATGGTCTTATTCAGTGGAAAGAGAAGGAAGAATTTATTAGAAATAAAATGAGGATGTATTGTTTAGCTGGAGACAAATGCTAAACACCCCAAACATAATCCTAACTGAGATCAGTTACAAGGACAGATTACCAACAAGCACAGCATGATGGTATGAGCACCAGTGAGCAAATGGAAGAGAGTTAGCTAGGGGCAGTTTTCTGGAGGAAATGAGTTTTGAAGACAAGGGAAGTGATGAATCAGTGAAAAGGAAAGAGATGGTAAAGGGCAGACCATTCTGGTGCAGTCCAAGAAAAGACAAGGTTAGACAGAGAGGGTGATGACTACTGGCTGACCCAGTTCTGGGGCAGGGAAATCACGTCTGTTTAATGACACCCTGTGCTAGGGGCTAAAGGGTGGCAACAACGATTGTCCAGACAACTGTGTGTGGAGTGATTTAGGAAAAGCAATTAAATTCAAGGGAAGCAGTTACAATATTATAATACCCAACCAAGAAGTGTGGGCCAAATAAAAAAAATTATTCATTAATTCAATTGATATTCATAACCAGTACTGATAATGCACTATTGTGGGTTGAAGTGTGTCTCCCAAAAAGATCTGCTGAAGTCCTAACTGCTCTGTCTCTGTGAATGTGACCACATTTGAAAATAGGTCATTGCAGATGTAGTAAGTTAAGATGAGGTCACCCTGGCTTAGGGTGGGCCTTAATCCAATGACTGGTGGTGTTCTGAGAGGAGGGAAATGTGGATACAGACACACAGGTAGAATGCCACAGACACGGAACGCCCGGTGAGGACAGAGGCAAAGATGGAGGAATGTGCGCACAAGCCGCAGGTCGTCAGCAGCTACCTCCTTCAGAGCCTCCAGGGAGAGCAGGGTGCTGCCAGCAACTTGACTTTGGATTTCTAGCCTCCAGAACAGAGAGAGAACAAGGTTCTCTTGTTTTATGCCAGCAAGTTTGTGGTGCCTCAAGTTATGTTAGCCCTAATCATTATCTATCTTTCACTTACTATTTACCAAACACTGTTCTGAGAGCTGGGGATACAAATGGAAATAACAGAGACAAGGTCCCTGTTTTCATGAGGCTCACAATCTAGGGGTGGTTAGGAATACAGGGGGAAAAACAAACAAAATAAAATGCAAGGGAAAAGTGAAGCAAACAGCCATGTAAGTGGCAGAATCACCAGAATTTATACTTGCTTGTCAAGGGAAGTAGATGGGCCATGCTTCTCAGTTCAGCATAGAATCTGAGCCAACCTACCACCTAGATATCAGAGGTGTCACAGAGTCCTCCTTCCTTCCCTCTTCCAGCCCAGTTGATACAGTCATTTGGGGGTCACCAAACACTGAAGGTGACAACACCAATTGGAAACAACTCCCCAAGCATAAATTCACATGCATTAGGAGAGAAGCTGAAATCAACAAACTGATGATAATTCTACTATTTAGGTATTTATCTCCTATATAACTAAGATTTCCATGAGAGGGGCCCAGTCAAGAAATTTTCTTGCAATTCTACATTAAGAAAGTGAAATGGAGATATATAGGTATTTGAAAAATCATTTCATTTGGATTCATAAGGTATTATATGATTTCAACTTTTTAAAGAAACTAAATTTATCATTCAAATAATATTTGGTGTGGGAAGATGTAAAAATAAATGTATTCTGCAGGAGACAGAAAAGTCAGATGGTAGGAATCTGGTCTGGGGATACTAACTTGTTAGCAGAAGTTTTCAAATGGAAGTAATTTTGTTCTCCCTCCCTGGTTCCCCAGGGGACATGTGTTAGTGTTTGGAGACATTTTCTGTTTGTCACAACTAGAGGAAGTGATGGTACTATGGGCATCTATTGGTTGAGACCAGGAATGCTGCTAAACAGCCTGGAAAAACAGGACAGACCCCCAAATCCCAACAAAGAACTATCCTGTCCCAAATTAAAATAGTGCAGAGGTTGGGAAAACCTGTGCTACAAACAGTATATAGAGTAAAACATTCAAAGTGATTGACTCTCGAAAAAATGCCACTTTTGAGTGAGCAAGCACTAAGTACTTTTCTACATATTCTACCATAGGAAGTTATTCTTTAGTATGAGTCAAAGCACTGGAGGTTTCTGAAATGTGTCCTGGTGGATTTTAAGTGGAAAAAACTTTGATTTTATTACTTTGTTAATTAGGATGCAGTCAACTTCATTCTGGTTTCATAGCTGCTCACTTAAGACCCAATACCAACTAATGGCACAATGAAAAATCAGCACCCCATGTGCCACAACTCTCACACAGTGTGTTTTCCTTCACCAGATATTCTACCTGTCTGCTGAAACTGAAGCACTCTGCTAATTCCCATTACCATACTGGCCCTTCTCACATAAACCATGAAGATTTTTCCTTGAGAGCTAAGCTGGTCCCAGAGAAATGCATAATAAATCATAGATTCCTCATTTAAGAGTGGCAGAGTATAAGCATCCTGTTGCTGACAAGTAGTCAAAAGATTCCACGTCAGCTAAAGTCTAGAGTTGGGAAAGAAAACCAGGAGGATGAACTTGGGGAGAAAGAAAAATTCTCATGAAGCTAATTATTCAGAGGGTGAAACTAATTGAGTTGGGAAATCATCCGTACCTGGCATGGAACAGAGAGATAATGTTCTCAACAGGTTTAACAGGAAGATTCTGCTAATGACACTGTTAGCATTAAGTGCTTTTTAGCCACAAGGATCTTCCCTGCACCAAATATAGGTGAGAAATACCATGTTTTAGAGAACACTTGATTCCAGAAAAAGGATAATAATGCAGTGTCCCTCTTTCTGTTTAAAGAGAATCTTGACATCCTGAGATTTTCTCTTGGTCCTGCATTTACCAGAGTCTTTTTAAACCTTTCTCCCCTCCTAGCTAAACAAATCCATCCATTCATTCACCACATGATGAACACTTGCTGCATAGTCCCCATCCTACAAAGCCGGAAGCCATGGAAATCGAGTATCCCATGGAGATTATACTGCTTACCTTGAGTTCACTTAGACTTCTCAAGTTGTGGTTGTTTTAAACAGATACCCAAACCCTTCATGCAAATAAAATGACAACATTAAAGAAAGCAAAATAAATATCAGAATGCCATATGTAGCATACCTGTGATTTTACAGGCTTGGTTTATTTACATGGCTAAGTTAAAATGTGGCAGTGTTGCTCCTATTTGTAACTCTTTACAATTTCTTCTCCCCCTAGATTTTTAGATTTCCTCTCACAGCTGATCTGAGTACACTGTCCCTACCTCTTCCATTGTTTCCCATCAATATTTCCTTACTAGCTATTCCATATTTCAAGAAAGCCATTCCCTCACCCTATATGCTAATCTAGGGAAGATGCAACTGTTAGACTGAAAGGTAGATTTATTTTTTCATCCAGTAAATATTTATTAAGAACCAACCATGTGCCAAACACTGCTAGGACCTATGCAAAATGGGTAGAAGAGACAGATGAGCGATCCCTAGAATAAATGACATCATCAAATGCAATGAATGTACCACACTGATGAAAGAAAAATAAAAAAATAAAATAAATGGGGAAGCGGACGTGGCTCAAGTGATAGGGCTTCTGCCTACTATACGGGAGAATGCGGGTTCGATCCCTGGGGCCTCCTGGTGAAAAATAAGAGAAAGCGTGCCTGTGCAGCAAGCCAGTGCCCGCGCGAGTGCTCGTGTGGTGAGCCAGTGCCCTGTGTAAGTGAGTAATACAGCAAGATGATGCATCAAAAGAGAGACAAGCAGGAAGCGGTTGTGGCTCAACTGATAGGAGCGTCTACCTACCATATGGAGGGTCCAGGGTTTGATACCCAGGGCCTCGTGACCCATGTGATGAGCTGGCCCACACGCAGTGCTGATGCGCGCAAGGAGTGCCATACCACGCAGGGGTGTCCCCTGTGTAGGGGTGCCCCATGCGCAAGGAATGCGCCTGGCAAGAAGAGCCACTCTGTGCGAAAAAAGCACAGCACACCCAGGAGTGGCACCCCACACACGGAGAGCTGATGCAGCAAGATGACACAACAGCAACAACAACAGCAGCAAAAAAAAAAAAGGCAGCACAGTTTCCCAGTGGTGCACGACGAGAATGCAAGTGGACACAGAACACACAGCAAATGGACACAGAAAGCAGACAACGGGGGGAATGGGGAGAGAAATAAATAAAATAAATCTTTAAAAAAAAAAAGAGAGAGAGAGACAAGGGGAGAGTCAAGGTGAAGCACAGCAGAAATCAGGAACTGAGGTGGCACAATTGACAGGGAACTTCTGTCCCTATCAGAGGTCTCCAGGATCGAAACCCGGTGAATCCTAGAGGAGAGAAAATGAGAAGAGACGACAACACAGACAGCAAAAACAGCAGGGTAAGAGGAGAGGAAATAAATAAATAAATAAATAAATCTTTTTAAAAAAAAAGAATAAATGACAACTGTGTTGACTGCTGTGAAAGTAAAATACAGTAAAAAGTATGCTAGGGAGACGGGGATGGGGAGTCTTCTCCCAAGCAGCAGCAATTGAGAGCCCACTAAGCAAAGTGCATGGGGGGAAGAGGATGAGGGAAATTCTATACAGAGGAAACTGTGTATGCAAAACCGGCCACTTTGAGGAATGGAAAAGATGACTGTGCCTGGTAGGAACGCCCAGAGTGAGGAGAAAGGTGACGGAGCTCGCCTTGCAGGGCCCTGGGAGTCATGCTAGGGGTATTTAAGCACTGAAGGATTTTAAACAAGGGAGTGCAACTATCAGATTTGCATTCCGGTAAGGCTGCTCTGGCTAGATGCTAGACTATATATTAAAATTCTCTTCAGCATCCTCCACTAAGTTTTCTATGGACCGTTCAACTTTCCTCTTGGTGTCACATGTGCACCATGTGAGTTTCAGCTACTGCACTAGAAAGTAGGGCATATGTTAAAAACACCAGACCCGAGAGCTTGTCTGCACTTTGGCCTGTGGTCCTGCAGCTTACTCTATCCCCTATATTGAGGAAGAAACTGAGAAGAACTGACACATGTTTTTCAGCTACATTGAGCAGAGCTTGAGACCAGAATCAGGTCTTCAGACTCATTTTCCAGTGCTCTAACCATTACCTCATTCTGTTCTTTAAAAAGATAATATTTTTCCTTAAACCAATGGATGACTCAAAACAGAGAAGTTACGGGATTTCCTTTTCTGGATGTCAGGAAAGCAGGATAAGTCTAATCTTGGAGGGACAGATGTGGTATGAGTGATGGCAGGAAGAAGAGCGGTCACTTTAGGGAATGTGGACCCTGATTTAGCACACAGGGGGCAGACTGGCTCCATTTTTGAAACTCTAAGATGGGAATAGCAGAGACTGAAAATGTCAGTGAGACAAAGAGGACATTTGACCCTGGCAGTGTCTCCGTGGAGAAGGGAGAGGAGGAAGGGCAGCGACCCTGCTCTCCGGCAGCTCCTGTGCACTCCCAGTGCCAAGCCACACTGCCCTACCCAGGCCCGCCCAGGGCTCTGCCTTTGCTAACAGGGAGGACTAATGACAGAGAATAGATGGAAAAGAGCACAGCCAAGACTCTATTGTTGCTCTTATTACAAATAGAGCACCGTATTTTCAGGAGCTGATGTCTCTGCTCTCCTATATTACATATTCTTTGAGGAATTTCACATTTGTTTGAGGTATCCCTGGAAACCTGTAGAGCCTCTCAATTATAAATTTTGCAGATTGATGTAGCAGGAGCCCCATTTTATAAAACCTCCTTTCTCTGGCACTGAGAGTCCTCAACAACATGGCCCCAGTCCAGCACCGCCAGCTTCCTCCTGCTCTGAGCCTCTCCAGACTAAGCACCTTTCAAGCCCCTCTGCCTTTGCCCATTCTCTCTGCTCCACTCAGCATGCAGGTCCCCAGCCTCTTCCCTGTCAAAACCAGGCACGTCCACCAGGGCATCGTCTGGGGAGCCTCTTCTGAACCTGTTTGCTCTGTTCTCCCCGCTCCATGCTCTCAAGCACGCTGCCTATATTTGCTGACCTGTTACAGTTAGCAGGCACCAGTCTGTCTTCCCCCACCAGACTATAACTGTCTCGTCTGCTAAAATCATGAAGTCTAAATTTCTGCTGGTTTCCTTCCCTTTGCAGAGTGGAGGAGTGAGCTGCGGGCTGGACCCTGCGGAGGCTGTGTATGTGTAACTGTGCACGCACCCTGGGCTCAAGAGAGGGGAGGGGAGGTGTCGATTAGTTCAACTGGGGAGTCCTTGCCCAGCATCAGTTATGCCCGGGAAGGAGATTTCAACGCTAAAGGTCAAATAAAACAAAAGCAAAAGTAGACAAACACCCCCCCAACATTTAGAAGTGTATTATGGCCAGGTGAAACTATCGCCCCCTACAATAAGGGGGGGAAGTATGTGCTGATTGCTGAGCCATCTATCCAGCGGCCTCTAAGGAAGTGCAAAAGCAGAGCACTCTTTTAATATCCCAGGCAAGGACCGTGCGCGTCGGAACTACCAAGCATGCCTCTGCAGCGGTCATTCAGGGAGCCACAGGGCCTGCCTAAATTAGGATACACTTTTCTTTTCATGAAACAGGAACAGGAGCTATAAATATTTCCTAGTTAATGGACAAGTACTAGGCAGCAGGGGACGGGAGGCACAATACCTCAGCAAGGCTTGAGTGTGTAAAACAAGGGGGATGGTGGGACTGGATTGCCAAAGGTCGCTTCCAGCCCATGACTCTAAGTTTTACACAAAATTTCATAGCATCACATGCCACGTGACCGAGGGAAGAAAGACATTCATTGCAGTCAATGTCAGAGCAGCTGAGTGTGGGCAGACAGTGCCGTGGCCATGCTTTCTGCTATTCCTTTTAGCACCACCTTTCCAGTCACATCGTAACTGCACAACCTACTGATCCCCAAACACAGTTTCCCTTTGGCTGTATCATCAGTTCCTTTGGCTGTATTATCAGTTCTACTTTGGGCATGCCTTAATAGTCCAAAAGCCAGACTGTAGGTGAGGACTGAAGGGGAAGAAAGTGGAAAGGGTTACTGTTCCTGGGAATGGAAAGGGCCATTTCTTAATAAATAAAAGGCACATTGTGCTAAGAAGGCACGTGATGGCAACAGAGGCCTTGAGGTTCATACAATGGCCCTCTTCTCCAGTTTTTAGTGCCTACCACAAGATGTAGCAACTCTTCGCTCAAAATCTGTCTCGAAATAGCCAAGATGCCATGGGCACCTCAGTACTTGCTCTTCATCTACTATTTTCCAATGTCCAACGTCTAATTTAAAGAATTATTGTCGACATACAGCCACAAAGAAGAGAACTAGATTGGGGACTAAATACTGTTTTCCAAACTTTCTTAAAAAACATGTTGCTCTAAGCTTAAACAGGAAATGTGCTAGTTCAAAGGGTAATTTTATGGAAAGTAGCACAATCTAAAACTTTGGGATTTTAAAAAGGGCTTTTCGAACAAAACAGTATATGTTTTTTTCCTTTTTTCTATATAGTTATAGAAAACTATACTATTTGTATGAGACCCAGCTCCCTGTCCTTTTTATTTTTTATAGTACTTATATAAGAAAAAGAAACCTGTATTAAGGCACATTGAGCAATTCCCCACTAGAAAAGTAGAGATGAAAACAAAAGACCAAAGATGGATTAAGCAACAAAAAAGGAAATTCTGGAATTTAAATAAACCAAAACCTCAAAACTCAAACCTTAGCATATAGTACAACCTTTCACTCCCACAACAATGACACCTTTATGTTAAGCCATAGCTAAAGTTGAACTTTTCACTGAACCCAAAATTAAGTACTGAATTATTCTTTCCAGCTTGTAATAAAAATATTTTTTGTAACATACAGAGCTTGAGTTTATATTCCCCGCCCCCCCAAGTGTAATGGTCTCCTCTGATTTTCTTTTTTAGGCATTCTTACTCACCCAGAAACAAAGTAACCGTAATTTTCAGCAAGCAGGAAGTTAAGTCTCAGGCATACTTCCCTCGGCATTAAAGGGAACACACATCAGCAGGCCAAGTACCCAGGAGCTATTGCAAAGAATTTATTTATACCCATTTGGAATTTCCTGACCAACCAACAGCCTGCTGGCCACGGAGTTTAATTCCAGGACTCCAGGCATCTGTGAGACAGCAAAAACTACCAATGAACAAAATTGCTAGCAAGAATCTAAATAAAGGAAAGCAGAAAAAAAAGAGCCAAAAACAGATCCCTCCCATCCTACCTTCTAATTTCTCAAAATTTTTTAGATACAAGAAATACTAACCTAAAAATGTGGCAGAAAACCTAATTCTAAGAAGAATTTAGACAAGAAGTCAGCAAATGTTTCTTTACTCTTTGGGCTGACCTATCTTGCCCCTACCCCTCCCAACACCACCACCCCACCCTGCCAAGCCCTCCAGTGCAAGAAGGCTCCCTGTTCAAATCTGACCTGCAGCCACGCAACCACGCAGGCGGCCTATGAAGGAAATAATTCAGTCTCATGCTGGACCCAGGCTGGCTGGAGGCGAGCAGTTTCTCTTTTTGGTTATTCGGATTTAACGCAACATGTAATGTGAAGGCTAAAACCACGCACCATTTGTAAGATACAGACCCAAGCCTCGTTTTTCCTATTCCCTTAAATATTTTATCCAAATTGGATCATGTGATTTTCAAAGACATGGGAGTAGTTCCCAAACAAGTGCATTGTTTTGGAGCAATAATATCTTTGGGAAACCTTTTATTTCTGCTTTATAAAATTAATAAGAATGATATGTCCTTCTAATGGTTTAAATTTATAACCTCAAAACAAAACAGTTTTAACCCCTTCTTCACCTCTGCTAAGTACACTGAGTAGAAACATGGCTACAGTAGAACAAGATTTACCAAACTTTGTCACAGGACAAACAAGCAAAGCCAGTTTCTAAACAATAAAATAGAGATCAACAAAGATTAAGAATGACTCTGAAAGGACTGCTTTGCGAAATTCAAAACACAAAATAGCTGTATGGAGAGAGCCAAAGTGGTATGAGAATCTATTGTCTGGGTCATCTTCATTCCTGCACAGACCCTCCCACCTTCCAAGCCGTCCTGCCTCTTACTGATGACACATCCCAGGTGGCTGGATGTATTGGGAGGGATCATTGTAGAGACATATTTTTCTGTGTGAAGCTATAAAGATTAAACTTTTCAAGACAGTGGGACTCATTTGGGGGTGTTTTATACCATATAAACACACTGAGGCAAAGAGAAGTAAGTTACAAATTAAGTTTCAGGGAAGCAGACTTGGCCCAGTGGTTAGGGCATCCGTCTACCACATGGGAGGTCCGCGGTTCAAACCCCAGGCCTCCATGACCCATGTGGAGCTGGCCCATGCGCAGTGCTGATGCATGCAAGGAGTGCCGCGCCCCCCAGGGGTATCCCCCGTGTAGGGGAGCCCCACGCACACGGAGTGCACCCCATAAGGAGAGCCGCCCAGTGTGAAAGAAAGTGCAGCCTGCCCAGGAATGGTGCCGCACACACGGAAAACTGACTCAACAAGATGACACAACAAAAAGAAACACAGATTCCCGTGCTGCTGACAACAACAGAAGCAGACAAAGAAGACACAGCAAATAGACATAGAGAACAGACAACCGGGATGGGGGGATATGGGGAGAGAAATAAATAAATCTTTAAAAAAAAAAAAAAAAGAACTAAGTTTCAGGGAAGCAGATGTGGCTCAAGTGATAAAGCCTCCGCCTACCATACGGGAACACCTAAGTTCGATCCCTGGGGCCTCCTAGTGAAAAACAAGAAGAGAAAGTGTGCCTGCGCGGCAAGCCAGTGCCTGTGTGGTGAGCCAGTGCCCGTGTGCTAAGTCAAGTGCCCACGTGGCGAGCCAAGTGCCCATGTGGGTGCCTGTGCGGCGAACTGAGCGCCCGTGTGGTGAGCCGAGTACCTGCACGGTGAGCCGAATGCCCACATGGTGGGCTGAATGCCCACGTGAATGCATGGTGACCCACTGCCCATGCGGCAAGCCAAGTACCCGCGCCGTGAGCCAGTGTCCGCACAGTGAGTCACGCAGCAAGATGATGCAACAAAAGAGAGATGAAGGGGAGAGTTAGAGCAAAGTGCTGCAGAGACCAGGAACTGAGGTGGCACAATTTGACAGGGAATCTCTCTCCACATCAGAGCCCCTAGGATGGAGTCCTGGTGAATCCTAGAGGAGAAAGATGAGAAGAAAAGACAAAAAGAGAAATAGATACAGAAGATCACACAGTGAATGAACAAAGACAGCAAAACCAGCAGGGCGGGGGAGACAGAGGGGAAGAAAATAAAGACCTAAGTTTCATGTTTTACAAGAATAACAAATGACTTTATCCTCTAACACCTCCATTATATAAGAGATTTGAGTTGGGCGTATTCCCCCACCACACCCTTGTTTTTGGTGGAGAAGGGTCACATCTAAAACAGATTTGTTGAAATATAATTTACATACCACAAGACACCTATTTTAAGTGTATAGCTTGATGAGTTTGAGTAAATGTATACAGTTATACAGACATCACCACAATACAGTTTAAGAACACTTCCATTACCCCCCCAATTCCTTCAGATTTGTCTTGTCATTTGCTTTTAACAGAGAGATTTTCTTCTATGTTTTAGAAAGCTCTGATATTATTAAGTCAATCAAGTTTCAAACTTCAAGAGTCGTTAAGAATGAAAATAAGGAAAGCATTAGTATGTAATGTTTCTTGATCAGTTACAATAAATGGTTAAATTTGTATTTCATAAATTATGTGTTCTGGTAAGAATGAGACTTACTTTATAAAGCAGTTTAAGGTAAATTTTTGTTTGCTAAAGTGGCTTACATCTGATTCTATGTGTGTTTGCCTAAGTGCTTTTAAAAGGTGGGTTCCAGCAGAAATTGTCATTGTATGCAAATAAATGTCCAGTCCTTTATCAAAGGATGACAAAGAACTCCTCTTGGAAACCATCAGTCACAAAGTTTGCAACTACAGGTCGGAAAACACATCTAAGCACCTTTACTCTCTCTCTCTCTCACTCGATATATGTACAAAGGAAGAAGTCAAAAGTTCTGGGAAGATGACCACGTGCTCTAGGCTTTTCCTGGTAGGCAGAGAGTAGCCAGAGAAGACTCCCAGTGAAGGGAAGCCTGCTGAGGGCTTTAAAAGTCTTCCGTGAGGGGAGCGGATGTGGCTCAAGCCATTAAGCGCCTGCTGTCCACACGGGAGGTCCTGGGTTTGGTCCCAGGTGCCTCCTAAAAACAAAACAATCAACAAGCAAACAAACAAAAAACCCAACTCAGGGTAGCCATGTGGCTCAGCAGTTGAGTGCCGGCTTCCCACATCCAAGGTCCTGGGTTCAATCCCCACCCAGGTACCTAAAAAAAAAAAAAAAAGGCTTCTGTGATACGGTCGTTATCCCTGGGTGGTGGGAGGCTTCAGAGCTTAGGGCTGCATTAAGCGTATCTGAACCCACAGTTCTTCTGAAGCTGACAGGATTTACTGCAGCAAAACATTTATTCCTGAAAAGTCTGACCCATGGTCTAGAGATCAAACCAAAGCTAAACTAAGGAGCGAGTGTTAATAGCGACTTACATTTTGGACATCCTGAGACACATGTTTCCTGCCATCCAACACTGAATTTACCTTCCAACCCCAACTCTTCTTCCTGTTATCCAATTGTCAACGCCCTTCAAGTTTCACAGCTCTAGCACAGATGCACCTGGGTTATCAGTCTCCTACGGCCTTCGGTGACCCGTCTTCTCCCACTATCCACTCTGTACAATTCCTCTGGATAGTGCTTACTACATGCCAGACATTGTTTCAAATGCATTAAGGATTTGAACTCAAATCTTCACAACAATCCTAAGAGGTAGGTATGATTCTCTGGATTTTACTGATGGGAGTTTATGTTAGTAGGCTGACAGCTACTCTACTGCTAAATTAACAGTACATTACACTGAAAGGCCGTAAACTAGATACAGGCATACCTTGTTTTATTGCATGTTGCTTTACTGTGCTTCACAGATGCTGCGGTTTTTACAAATTGAAGGTTTGTGGTAATCCTGTGCGACTAAGTCTATTGGTATCATTTTCCTAACAGAACGTGCTTACTTTAGGTCTCTGTCACATTCTGGTAATTCTCACAATATTTCAGACTTTTTCATTATTATATCTGCTATGGTGATCTGTGATCAATGCTCTTTGATGTTACTGTTGTAATTGTTGTGGGGTGCCATGAGCCACATTCATTTAACACAATGAACTTCAATGATAAATGTTGTGTGCTCCAAATGCTCCACTGATAGGCCGTTCCCCATCTCTCTCCCTCTCCTTGGTAAAAGTGTTATGAACACTGTCGAAATGACAACAAAGGATTTATAACATCATATCAACTTATTGGTGACAGGGTTTGAGAGGACTGACTCAAAGTTTGAAAGAAGTTATATTGTGGGTAAAATGCTATCAAACAGCATCACATGCTGCAGAGAAATCTGTCGTGAAAGGAAGAGTCAATGTGGCAAGCTTCATTGTTGTCTATTTTATGAAATTGCCACAGCCATCCCAATCCTCAGCAACCACTACCCTGAGCAGTCAGCAGCTATCAACCTTGATACAGGACCGTTCATTAGCAAAAAGATTGACAAACTGAAGGCTCAGGTGATGACTAGCATTTTCTAGCAATAAAGTATTTTTTAATCAAGGTATGCACATTGTTTTTTTATTTTTTATTATTTTTAAATTTAGATCCTCTTTTTTTAAAAAAAAAAAAAGATTTCTTTCTTTCTCTCGCTCCTTCCCGCCTCCCCCCCCCCCCCCCCCCGGGTTGTCTGTTCTCTGTGTCCATTTGCTGCGTCTTCTTCCCTGTCCACCTCTGTTGTGAGGCATGGGAATCTGTGCCTCCCTTCTGCTGCATCATCTTGTTGTGTCAGCTCTCCACGTGTGCGGCACCATTCCCTGGCAGGCTGCACTCTCCTTCGCGCTGGGCGGTTCTCCTTATGGGGCGCACTCCCTGCTCGCTCCCATGCGGGGACACCCCTGCAAGGCACGGCACTCCTTGCACGCATCAGCACTGCGCATGGGCCAGCTCCACATGGGTCAAGGAGGCCCAGGTCTTGAACCACGGACATCCCATGTGGCAGATGGATGCCCCAACCACTGGGCCAAGTCCGCTGCCCACATTGTTTTTTTAAAGAAATAATGTTATTGCACACTTAATAGACTACTGCTGTAGTGTAAACATAACTTTTATATGTACTGGGGAACCAAAAAATTCATGTGAATTGCTTACTGCAATATTTGCTTTATTGCAGTGGTTTGGAAACTGAGCCCTAAATATCTTGAAGGTATTCCTGTATATTCCCCCTGCAGGCCTCAGATGGGGAAGGAGGATAGGTAGAGGGAAGGGAGCAAAGCATTTCTGAAGGATGGGGAAGAGAAGGAAAAAGGATACAGAAAAAAACAAAAATTTTTTTGGCTCCCCAGGCCACTGAAGGGAAAGCACTGCCCTAGAAAAAGGCCAAGCTCAGATGTGTAGAATTCAAGGTTCTGCAACCAAGTCAATAGATTTTTCTAGTCTTATTTCCCTCTACTCTTTTTCCACAAGCCCAAACTAAGTGATTTACCATTTTCTCACCAAACTCTAAATTCTCTTCTTCAGTGCTACTGCTTGTATCATTCCTTCCCTTTCCGATGTACCCCTGACCATCTCAGACAAAATTCTTCCAGGTTGCAAGGACCAGCTAAAAATTAATTCTGTCTGAAGTCTTCCCTTATTCTTCCAACCGCCTTTCCCAACTGGGTTCTCAGAGTAGGTTGTGTGCCTGTCCTACAACCACTACAAGCACATGTAGAAGCTTTGTCTTCTTCATCTCACTTAGCATGTGCTGTGAACACTGCAGGTGCTCAGAAAACATTGTCAATTTAATTCTTTCCTGGGGAGCCAAATTTAGAACTTGTTTCTTTTTCTTTTTTTTAATTGTGACAACATATATAGTACATAATATCTGCTGTCATTTTAACTATTTTTATTTGTATAATTCAGTGCCATTAATTACATTCATTTTGCTACCATCACCCCTAAACTCCAGATCCAGTAAATTATAAGTCTCCATTCTCCACCCCTCCCCTCACCAAAGCCCCAAGTAATCTACTTTCTGTCCTACGAATTTGCTTATTCTAGGTATTTCTCATAAGTGGAATCATATAATATTTGTCCTTAGGGGCCTTGCTCATTTCACTCAGGAAAATGTTTTCAAGGTTTATCCATGTTGCAGCATGTATCAGAACGTGATTCCTTTTTACAGCTGAATAATATTCCACTGTATGGATACACCACTTTTTATTTACCCATTCATCTGTCAATGGGCATTCAGGTTGTTTCCACCTTTTGGCTACTGTGAATAACACTGCTATGAATATTGGTATAAAAATCTCTGAGTGCCTGTTTTCAACTTCTTTGGGTGTATATACCTAGGAGTGGAATTGTTGGGCTGAGTTTGTTTTCTTTTAAAGAGCTCTGTAAAAGACTCTGAGGCCATTTCCTCATTTTATAGTTCAAGGCAGGGCTCTGTCCCAGTAAAATGCCAACTTTCCCTTTCCCATTCAAGGTGATGGTGCTGACTGAAACCTTCCAGAATAAATGTACTTACACCAGAAGTTCTTAACCTTAGAGCACAATCAAACCACCTGAAACAATTCCACGTAAGCTGAGCTGGGACCCTACCCCTGCCCAATGAATCACAATGTCTCAGTGTGGGGCCAGGTGCATCAGCATTTTCCAAAGCTCCCCAAGTGATTCAAGCCTGTTGTCAGGATTGAAAATCAAGGTTTTAAACCAAGCAAAATCTGCAACTCAAAGTATGTTCTTCTTAGTTCCTAGGAAGCACATCACTTTTAAGCAATTCAAGTATGCTCAGAGTCTGGGTCACAAACTCAAATACCTTCCGGGTCTGGGCCAGTACCTTAAAGGAAGGAGTCCCAAATGAGTTGGGGGAGTCCGAGCACACGTCCCACTAAACACAGGGTCTGTGCCCTGCCTCTCCTGTCAACCATGGCCATGTGGAAGTCCACACCTAGTGGTGCCAGATCTTCCGATTTTTCGAGAGGAACAGAAGAAACCGTCACTTTTAATTGAAATTAATTGTTTAAATCGTGGCAATTAATTTTAATTAAAACAAAACATTGGGTTGGTCAAACAGAATATATCCCAATTTTGCTACTGGGCTACAATTTGACATTGAACAGGGAATTCACGCTGTCCATCTGGGTTCTAATTTCATTTCTTTCCCCATTTTTTACCTGTCAATCTTTTCTTACTCATTTTATATTTATTTTATCTTGCAACTTTCTTTTTGCAACAAGCTATGACACAAATTGGGGGAACAAACAATTTAAATTCTGTTATATATTAATTTAGTATCTCTCAGGTTTCAATTTCACTCTTTTATTAATAGGATGATTTAAAAGATAGATAAGAACAAACCTCTCTCCCCCAAACCCCAAACATCCTAATATTCTTACCACCATTCCTTTCTCATAAATGGAAACTACATAACAACCTGTAAGTATTACCAGAGACAGACTTTGTATGATGCTCTGCTACCACTCTCTTTGAGGGCCTGAGTTATTTCTGTTATATTTGAGACCCCTCCAAACCCTCTCTATTCTCAAAGACCTCAACTACCTTAGCACCTGTGTTTACCCATCCTATCCTCTCTGTGTCTTGTGGGAGGTAATCAGACGAGTGATGGAGTGTGATACCCAAAAGCTGAGTGTCTGATATAATTGCAATGAAGGACGAAAGTGGGTATAGTTCCTTTACATCACCCTGGCTGCTTCTCCACCCACCTCAATCACAGCCTAAGGGAGTTGACAGGACTTAAAGAGAAATTAAAGGAACAAGTCCAGCAAGGACTTCTAGCTCTTCCTCCTCCTATTAGGTGTGTATCGCGTTGGGTGTGGGAAGAGGACCTTTACATGCCTCAATTAGAAGGATCTGCTCATAAAACTTCATGTAAGGAGGGATTTTCTGAGGAGAAACCACTCTGTAATAAATCTGAGGAGGGTGTGTTCCAGTGAAGCTTGAGATTCTAGTCAGGAGAGTGAAATTAGGAAGAGGATGCTATGGATGATGGTCCCATCTTAAAAGACAGGAAAAAATCCTGTATCTTCATTATACCCTACTCAACAAACTGCATTTCTCCAAACACGTTTAAAGGTTTAAAACTGGAGTATAATGAGTTTTCACAGCTTAGGCTTTTCTTTATAGTCCAGGATGCCTCATGATTATTACTTTCATTAAATTTAAATAAGAAGCTATCTCACAATATGTCTTCTTTTAAGATTTGAAATGAACATTAAAAAAGCTAAATGACGAAAACAACTAGGGGACATGGAACTAAATAAGGGAATTAAAACTTCAAATAAGATGACTTCAAAGACCTTATAAAGGCTGTAAATAGTAACGGATAATAAGGGCAGTTTATTTCCTCACATCTAAAAGAAGGGATAGATCTGTAAAGCTCTCCCCCCCCAATAAATAACAGCAGGAGAGAAGGAAAGTGGTTCAACTAGTCATATTCCTACCTCAGAGGTCATAACTCATTTTTATGGTTAGTTTCAACCTGCCCACCAAACTGGACTAGATAAAAAACTTGGGGCAAAAGGAACTGTTTGGAGCGCTGCCTCCTCTCTTTGTGGCTGGTTTGCAAACAAGCAGTGAGAGAAGCAGAGAGGCTAAGGAAGCTAGAGAGAGCCTTCCAAATGACTCTGACAATAACCTACCCCTGCACAGCCTCATTATACCAGGTCACTCTCTCTGGAACCCAAGGCATTTAATAGACAATTATCATTTTAAGCCTACCTCAGAGCAAGTGATGGACCAAAGTGGATACTACAACTTACATTGAGTCATAAAGAGGAAGAAGAAAGCAATAAAGTGTGCCTGACATAGTGAAAGCCACACGCTCATTCAGGAAATGTGAATTAACAGAGCAATCAACTGGGAACCTGAGAGAACGGGCTGGAAGGAAATTGCAAAGGGCATGAGAGATCAGACTGTCAACTGATAGGACTCAATTCAATCCCTTAAATTGCTAAGCAGGGACTATGTCTGCCTTTTGCTCTCTATTTACTAAGTGCCCTGCATTATGCCAGCACAAAGTGGTTGCTCAGCAAAGGTGGACCCTGAGTCTGTGGACACCATGAAGAGTACTCAGTTAGGCAAGATGTGAATACAAAGGTGAAGATGACATGGTTTCTGCCCCTTAAGTGCCAGAGTTTACAGATGAGGGAGGCACACAACCATGTTCTTAATTAAAAAAGCAAGCTGTGGCAACCACTTGCTAGATAGAAATATAAAGAACTTTTGGAACAAAGAAGAGGAAGAGATTATTTCCCACTGTGAGTATCTGGGAACCCTTTTTGGGAGAGATAAGAAGGAAGGAGGACTTGAAGAAAAAGAAGGGCTTATATTACCAATTAACAGATATCTTGGGAAGGTCGTCCAGACTAAGACTTTTTTCTTACATAACTCTTTGCATTCAGCTGGCTATAGCCATGGAGGACTGGGAAAGCCTGCCATGATTTTTGCAGGCATCAGGGATAAAGAAATAAAAATAGACCACAAAGAGGAAAACAGTGTCAATTTAAGGCCCTAAAAGCAGGCTTAGAGTTAAGAAAAAGGAATAGATGGAGATTAAACTTAGTGAAAGATAAAGTGTATGGAGAGAGAGAAAAATAGCCAAAGTATATAAAGCTCAATGATCCTTAATCTTTACATCCATCAGTAACAAAACAAAACCACAAAGTAGTGAAAATAAGGCAAAACAAAAACAAAATATCTTTCACAGGGCCTGAGGGTTAGTCTATCATACAAAGAAGGCTGTCCTTCTGCCAAATAAATTTCTCGTGCGGTCATTTAAAAGAGTGTCTGAATGAATGAACACAGTGAATTGCAGTATTTCTACTGAGTTTTGTTTCATCCCTTTGACTAGTCCCAAAAGTACACCCCAATTTAAATTCACCGCTATTTGAAAAGTCTACTTTTTTATCATCAAATTGTCCAGGGGACAGAACATCAAGGAATAATGCTCTGGAGGAAAAGTCCCCATCCCTAAGCCCACATTACCTTTCTGGAAGATGTTCTGCCTCTGGTTTCTTCATTTAAAATCAGAGTCCTCGGGTAGTAGAAATTCCAGCTGCTGATTTTCTAGTGCCAAATAATGTCCTAGTACCTTCCTCCCAGAATACAAAGCTCCAGCACGTGTGTGATGTGTGAGTGCTTAGGAGGTATGCTGGGATTCCTTACTGGGAAGGCGCAGGTAACCAGCCACAGAGCTTGAGATGGGATGTGACCGTTTCCCTTCACACTGCCAAACAGCTGTCACTGGGGCAGATTTGGAAGCTGTGTAAACCATGGTGCTGATGGAAAAACCTGGTGGCACAGGGCTTTGGTGTTTTGCAATTTTTTCCGGTAAGCTGCACTGTTGGAGTACTTTGACATGCAAACCATTCCCTCCTCCCTCACTGGCCTAGAGACTTGCAGGTCTCCACCCTGGTGTGTTATAAAAATCAGTATGTCATCAGGGTGATACACCACTGGACGGGGCGGAGCACTGGTTAGGGTACATGCCACATAGGCCTTGCAGGTATTTCTACTTCCTCTGCCAAGTTAGGGGAAGACAGACTGATCTTTGTCCTCCCAGTTGGAAGGCAATCTGCCAAACAACACTTCATTGGTGGGCCCCTAATTTGAATAAAACACCCCAATCAACCTAAAATGCTGGAGAAAAGGAAATAAATCAGCTGTACCTGTGTGGGTGTATGGACTTAGAGGAGGGGAATATATACTGAGAGCAGAAGAGAGAATTCTTTTGGTTTTGGTTAGTAGAAACTAAGAGCTGACGTGATGCACACAACTAGGGTTTTAAGGATATTAAGCAGATGGACTTAGGAATTATTGGTGATATCCCATCTTTCTCTCTCTTATCTTTCCAGTTAGGAATCTTCTCCCACTTTTCACTCAGGAGATTCTTAAAGTACCTACTGTACAAAAACACTTAAAATGCCTTGGCTTAAGGGGAAGTTGATGCAAGGGAAAAAGGCACTAGAAGAGGGGGCAGGGATGGGAACATTTTCAGGATAAGCTGAATCAATGTTTTCACAAAATCATTTGCAAAGTTGATGGGATTTATCAACTAAACCAAATATTGTGAGACTAAATTCAGAAAATCACATGACTATCTTTTGATTCTATATTCACAGAGATCACATCCAAAATACAAAAGAGCCATCAAAGAGAAAACTTTTCAAATCAAATAAAAATCACAAAAGAGGACCTAAAATAAAGATCTGTGACTATCAATAGCAAATTGCTTCCATAAATAGGTACCACCTCCTTTAAATAAAGATTTACATGGTAAAACTGAAACCAAACCCACTACCTCTGACAGAGCTGGGAGAAATGTCACTGGAGCCCTCAAATTTGACTTGCCACAAAGAAGATGGAATTAGGGCACAAAGATTTAACTTTTAAGATAAGGATAAATCCCACAAATCCAACACCTGTCCCTTGGCCCAGTATCCCCTCGTGTCTACACTTCTGCTTTTCTGTCTGTTAGAACAGCCTTCTGAATATTATCAAAAATTATTTAACCTGAGTTTCAGCCATGGCTTTCTCTACGAACTGTGAGGATAAGAAATCTGGTCACTATTTAAAAAAAAAAGTCTTAAAATAGCAGACTTATTTTTAAGAGGTGAGATCACTTATCCATACAGAACTACCAGCTGGGATCATTAATGCTATATATATGAAGAGGCTGCATATTTTAAAACTTCTCTTGTTGTCAGGCTTCATGATGAATTGCAGCCCAAAAGCAGAACTAGGCTTAGCCTCTGAAAACCATGAGCATACTTTTCCTAAAGCATATGGAAATGAGTACATCAGTTATGGCTCACTCCAAAAATATCCAACAGAGACGCCAAGAGAGGAAACAGAAAATAATCAATTTTTTTTGGACTCTGAATTTCTACAACTATTTGAATGAACCTCATAAAACCTGAATTCCTGGTTGCAGCGTCTTTGAGGTATTCATTAGAGAAAATTTACTCAATGCAATTTTAAAATATTTGTCAAAAAAGAACAAGACTTAATAGCTTTTGTGAATTTGAGAACTATGCCAGATCAAATCAGACAGTTTTTATAAAAGGACCCAAAAGCAAAAATTGTGAGTTTTAGCCACTCATTTTCCTCCAAGTCCATAAAAGACTTTCTCAGAAGGAGATGAACTAAAATGATCTAGGACACAAGGAAAAAGGCAAACATTGGAAAAGGAAGCAAATTAGCTATACTTTCATGGGCTCAGCTAGTCCACCCAAGTCCTTCAAGGAAGAGGGAAAGTGCATATATAAATAAACATTAATACTCACGATGGGAATTCTACAGAGCAAAGAATATGTAAATCCTTGTAGGAAAGGCCGTTTTAATCCTTTTACTAAATATCCAGTCTTAGTAAAAACAGCACAGCTCTGAGTTCTTGTTCTCTTTTTTAGGAGGTACCAGGGATTGAACCTGGGACCCTGAACATGCGAAGCAGGCACTTAACCACTGAGCTACACTCACTCCACTGTTTTGTTTTGAATTTTCAAGTCTTAACATAGTGAATCACCCTGTTGGGTGTTTATTTTGTGTGGTTTTTTTTCCCCTTTTTTGTTGACACCCATAGAGCATTTGTTCAGAAATCTCCAACTGAAGTGTATTTTTACCCAGCACCCAGTAGTAACAGGAACCTGGAATCCATCCTTCCTACACCCAGATAAGCTGGGTACTCATTTGAAGATAAATCATTCTCCCTGGGCCTAGATGGAGAGCTAATGGCCTGTCTGAATCTGATGCTTAACCATTCGGACTCCTTCAAAATTTGGAGCAAGAAAGCTCATAAGGTGATGCTGACTATACTGTAAAACCAAAGCCTTCAGGGGTAAAACAGGCAAGCCCTGAGGAGGGAGGGAGGGACTCTTCAAAACCTTTCTAGGGGCCTGATGGATTTTGAAGTTCTGATGAACCAGACAGCCAAGAATCTGAAACCCAGGGTCTCCTTTTGTAGTTGGTCTCAGTATTTTAATTAGTATGAAATCCAAGTGCAATAACTTCTTATTTACAAAACAACTTTCTCAAACACCATCACCATAGGTAAATAAACTCATTTATAAATTTGAGGGTGAAATTAGGCTTAATAGTTTCATTTAAAGTTGAAACGGCATAATCTAGTTAACTCCAATTATTAAAACTATAAAAAATGAAACTGCATAATGAACTAAATACATATAAGGGATTTATGCTAAGGAAAAAAATATCAACACACCCATATCAGGAAGGATTTTTAACCATTTTACTTTTGTGTTTTATATAGTTTTCTGAAACACCTACTTTCCCCTTGCTCTGTTTAATCAGCATATTACAGACACCACACTTCCAATTTTTAACGTCAATACAATTCCTTAAATAAAAGAAAAAGATTTCTGTATTCAACTTTTACCAACTGTGTAAACAGGACAAGTGGTATTTTTTAAAGAAGGGGTAGGAGGTTGGACAGCTGAAATAAAAAAGACCTCCTCTAGCTCTTACACCTATGCTTTTACGTTAGGCAACTTTGTTATGCTCTCTCAGCTCTTCTGGTAGTCCTGACACACCACTCATACCAAGCACAAATGAGAACACAAGCTGTAATGCTTTTGTAGATTGAATTGGGAGACCCTGAAAGGTCATGGAGGATGCCTGTTAATTACAGCAACCCTCATTTCTAATAATGCTAGCAGAGGTGACAGGTCTAAGACTTACCAAAGCAAAAACACTTCTGCCCTGCTCCTCTGTGTTCCTTTCCAGATGGCTCAGTAGACACCAGGCTGGTTCCAGCCAGACCAGTCTGTGCAAATTGGCCTATACTTGACAAACAGCACGTAATCCCTGCTGCCAGGAGTTCACTGCAGTGGGCTCAGAGTTCTGTTTGAGAAATGCTTCTGCCCAGAAAAAATATTTACCCAACCTGGAGGGGGCTGTGCTGTATCTGCTCCGCCAAGAAGGCAACAGCTCTGTCTGATGACCAGACCTTATCAGTGGCCTTTGGACCTCATTTGAGATCAGCATAGAGACAAAAATTAGAGCCAAACACTGACCTATGCAACAAGATTCAAGCCCCACAGCAGTGAACAAAAGCTTCAAAAACAGTCATGCCCTTTGACCCAATTTTCCTATTTCTGGGAAATCCTCCTCAGGAAATAATCAAATGGGGGAGAAAAATAAATAGTCAAGAGGATGTTCTCTGCATCATGATCTACAATGGGGAAAATCTGGAAGTAATCCAAATGTCCAAACAAAAAAGAAAGGAATCCAACATCCATGGTTAGAAACACTCCAAGGAATATTCTATAATCTCCAAAAATATGATGTTGAAAATGGTTTTCCACAAAGATCTGGAGAAATGTTAAGAATGTAAAAGCTCAAAGAAGAGTACAAAAATGCATGAAAACTTTTTGAAAACTATATTTGAGTTTGCTCGACAAATGACAAGGATTGGCGAGAATAACAATACAATGGCTACTGTGGAATGTTGAGTAAGTCTCCCCTTGTTCTCCTAGCAAATTTTGTGAATGCTATTATATTAATTTAAAATAACAATGCAATGTTTAATGCAGTTCATAAGCACTTTAAAAAGTAAGTATAGATTGGAGGATGGTGGGAAGATGGCATCGGACTAATAGGCAGGGCTCAATGCTTTCACCAAAACAACAGAGAATGAGTCAAAAGTTGTCCGAGGGACCTCCTTTGGGTATCAGAAGACCAGGACAGTGCTACACAACTCCCAGGAGGGTGACAGACAGAGAGACAAAGAACCTAAAACACAAATGTGAGTTACCAAGCCCCCAAGGTGGCTGAAGACTCCCCTCTCCCACCCTCAAGATATTAAACTGGGGTAAAACCCCTGGCTCACTGCAGCTGACTAGAGGAGAACAGGCATCTTCCTCCCCATTAGCAGTTTCAAGAGGCAGCGAGAGTTGGGGGGGTTTTCTTCGTGAATTTGGCTAGCAGAGCCTGCTCAGGAACTCAGGACACGGGAGACTAAAACACATCCTTGGAAAGGTGCGCTTACGCACACCACCTGCTGGCCAGTCTGGAAATTGCATGAACAACAACATTTTTTGGTTCTCTCTGTATCCTAACCCCTGGAGAAAATCTGTACCCCATAGGTGAATCCCTAGCCCAATTTTGATAACTTAAGCTGGGCAATTTTAAAGACTTAGAACAAGTTGAACCAAATTTCAGAAAAGAGCTGTGAAAAAAAAAACGATAGGCAAAAGGGAGATGTTGGCCATTAGTGTTAAATTAGCAACATATTCAGATGCCTAGATATCAGCATCAAATTACAAGCCACATTAGGCAACAAAAATATATGCCCCATAAGAAGCGGACTTGGCCCAATGGTTAGGGCGTCCGTCTACCACATGGGAGGTCCTTGACCCGCGTGCGGCTGGCCCATGCACAGTGCTGATACACAAGGAGTGCCCTCCCACGTAGGGGTGCCCCCCGTGTAGGGGAGCCCCACGCGCAAGGAATGCACCCCGTAAGGAGAGCTGACCAACAGGAAAGAAAGTTCAGCCTGCCCAGGAATGGTGCCTCACGCACGGAGAGCTGATGCAACAAGATGACGCAACAAAAAGAGACACAGATTCCTATGCCGCTGACAACAGAAGTGGACAAAAGAACACACAGCAAACAGACACAGAGAACAGACAACTGGGTGGGGGGAGGGGAGAGAAATAAATAAATAAATAAATCTTTTTTAAAAAAATTCATGGCCCAACCAAAAGAACAAACCAAAAGAACAGATACAGGATTTAAGAAAATTAATCAGTGATAATCACATATCTCTCCTAAAATCCCTTAAAAGAATTGAAAGAAAATATGACTAAAGAAATAAAGGATATTAAGATGACACTGGGTTAGCATAAAGAACAAACTGAAAGCAAACAAAGTAAAATAACAGATCTTATGGGAATGAGAGACACGATGGATGAGACTAAAAATACATTACAGGCACATAAGAGCAGATTTGAATTGCTTGAAGATAGAATTAGTGATTCTGAAGGTAGAACATCTGAACTGGAAAAGACAGGAGAACAGAAGAGAAGAGAATGGAAAAAATGGAACAGTCTCAGAGAATTGAGTGACAATGTGAAACGCACAACGTTTGCATTGCGAGTGTCCCATAAAGTGAAGAAAATGAAAAAAGGGACAAAGAATATTTGAGGAAATAATTTCCCATCCCTTATGAAAGACATAAATATCACTATCCAAGAAGGAAAATGCATGTCAAAACAGAATAAATCCAAATAGATATACCCCAAAATACCTCCTATTCAGAATGACAAATATCAGAGATAAAGAGAGGATTCTGATAGCAGTAAGAGAAAAGCAAAGCATCACATACAAGGGAAACTCAATAAGACCTCTCATCAGAAACCATGCAGGTAAGAAGAAAGTGATATGATGTATTAGAGAAACTAAAAGGGAAAAAACTACCAGCCAAGAATTCTGTATCCTTCAAAAATTAGGGTGAATTCAAAGTCTTCACAAACAAACAAAAAATGACAGAATATGTTACCAAAAGACCAGAATTACAAGAGATATTAAAGGGAAAGCTACAGCCTGAAAGGGAAAAACAAGGGTGAGAGATTTGGAGAAGAGTGTAGAAATGAAGATTATTAGGAAGGGTAAACTAAAGGGTAAGAAGACAGACAACAGAATGATATGACAAGAGAGCTGAAGGATGAATTGGATGAAGTAATGCCTTTACAGTAATAACATTGAATATAAATGAATTGAACTCCCCAATCAGAACACATAGACTGATAGAATGGATATAAAATATGAGCCTTCTATATGTTGTCTTCCAGAGCCCCACCTCAGACATAAGGACACAACCAGGTTAAAAGTGAAAGGGTAGAAAAAGTTATTCCATGCAAATAGTAACCAAAAAAGAGCTGGAGTAGCAATTATAATAGCGGATAAAATAAATTTCAAATTCAAAACTGTTAGGGATGAAAGTCACACTATATATTGATAAATGAGGCAATTCGTCAAGAAGAAATAACTAAACTATTTTTTTTTTTAATTACTTATTTACTTAATTCCCCCCCTTCCCCTCCTTCTGCCTTGCTGTTTTTGCTGTCTGTGTTGTCTTCTCTTCTCATTTTCTCTCCTCTAGGATTCACTGGGATTCAATCCTGGAGACCTCTGATGTGGAGAGAGGTTCCCTGTCAATTGCACCACCTCAGTTCCTGGTTTCTACTGTGCTTCACCTTGACTCTCCCCTTGTCCCTCTTTCAATGCATCACCATCTTCCTGCATGACTCACTTGCATGGGCACTGGCTAGCTGCATGGGCACGCTTTCTCTTCTTTTTCACCATGAGGCCCCAGGGATCAAACCCAGGTCGTCGCATATGGTAGGGAGAAGCTCTATCACTTGAGCTACATCTGCTTCCCATACACTAAATATTTATGCACTTAATCTGAGTGCCCCCAAAACATGAGGCGCAAACTAGTAAAACTGAAGGGAGAAACAGAAGTCTCTACAATAATAGTTAGAGACTTCAATACACCACTGTCAATATTGGACAGAACATCTGGACAGAGGATAAAGAAATTGTATAATATGATAAATAAATAGACCTAACAGACATCTATAGAGCATTGTACCCCAAAGCAGCAGGATACACTTTCTTTTTAAATGCTCACGGATCCTTCTCCATATGCTGGGTCACAAGACAAATCTCAATAAATTTAGAAAGACTGAAAATAAACAAAACACTTTCTCTGATCATAATGGAATGAAGCTGAAAATAATAATGGATGGAAAAAAGGAAAATTCATACATACATGGAGATTAAACACCACACAAATAATCAGTGGATCAAAGAAGAAACTGCAATAGAATTCAGTAAATATCTTGGGACAAATGAGAATAAATACAAAACATATCAAATCTGATGGGACACTGCACAGGCAGGCAGTGCTGAGAGGGAAATTTATTAGCCCTAAATGCTTAAAAAAGAAGGAAGAGCTAAAATCAAAGACCTAACAATACCTGGAGTAACTAGAAAAAGAACAGCAAACCAATCTGAAAGCAAAAAAGAAAATAACAAAGCAGAAATAAATTAAATTGAGAACAAAAGCAGAGAAAATCAACAAAACCAAAAGCTTGTTCTTTGAGAAGAGCAATAAAATCGACGAACCCTTAGGAAGACTAATAAAGAAAAAAAGAGTTGCCTAGAGGAGCCCACATCAAATCCTAACGTGTATTTCCATCTTTCTCTCCCATTTCTCAGCAAACTCTGTTCTTTCCCTCATTTCCCAAGTAAATTCTTTTTTCTGGCCTAAAAAAAAAAAAAGAGTACGAGAAAGAAAATGCAAAGAAATAAAATCAGAAATGAGAGGGGGTACATTACCACTGATCTGGCAGAAATAAAGAGAGATCATAAAAGAATACTATGAACAACTGTATGCCAAAAAACAAGGCAATGTAGAGGAGATGGACAAATTCCTAGAAAGACAGGTACCATCTAGACTGACCCAACAAACCAGTGAAGAGATTGAAACAGTCATCAAAAACCTCCCAAAGATAAAAAGCCTGGGACCAGATGGCTTCACAGAATTCTACCATCATTCAAAGGCGATCTAATTCCAATCTTGCTCAAGCTCCTCCAAAAAACTGAACAGGAAAGAATGCTGTCAAACTCATTCTATGAAGCCAACATCACCCTAATGTCAAAACCAGACAAAGATACTACAAAAAAAGAAAATTACAGACTAATATCTCTAATCAATACAGATGCAAAAATCCTCAACAATACTTGCAAATAGAATCCAAAAGCATATTAGAAGAATTATATACCATGATCAAGTGGGTTTTATCCCAAGTAATGCAAGGGTGGGTCAACACAAGAAAATCAATTAGTGAAATAAGCCACATTGATAAAAAGAAAAAGAAAAATCACATGATCCTTTTGCTCTCTCCTTAATGTTCATCTATTTATTTCATTGAGCTGTTAGGTGCAGAACAGTGACACAGTCTTTGGCCTCATATGCAGCTTCCAGTAGGGCTGGTGTTTACTGGATCAGAAGCCCATGACAGGGCCACAGAACAAGGAGGACAGCGAGACCCTCTAACATCTGACCAGCACGTCGGTTTTAAAAAGTTTTTTTACAGCTACTCTTTTATTTTTCCCGCACAGCAACCCTGTGAAGAAGGTAGGACAGGTATTATTATCTTCATCTAACAAATAGGCCACTTGTTATTTGGCTTCTAGAAGGATTCTAAGCCCTAATTAAAGTTTCATAACACTATGTTTGGAGAGGTATCAGTACATCCAGTTTACAACATGATTCAGGAACGTGGGAAAAAAAAGAACATCCCCAACCTTAAACCCTCCCGGTTTCATTTATCTGACAGAGAAATATAGCAATTCTCCTAACCGACGGTCCCATTTATGTCCTAACCAGCTTTAACAGAAGAGAACAGTCATGAGCAATTTATGATGCTCATAATTAACTAATGGCATTAGGGCACTCTTAGTAATATAGCAGTAAAACTTTTTAAATTAATGAAAACAAAACTGTACCAGTCAACTGAAATAGGAGGGGAGATCTGGTGAAAAAGCCATAATCCTATAGAGAATGACTGACAATGAGGAGGTGTCTGCTAAGGAGGGGGAAGCAACCTAGGAAAGGGGTACAGATAGGGCTGCAAGGTTTAGCAAATCAAAGTAGAAGACACCCAGTTAAATCTGAATTCCAGATAAATAGTGAATAATTTTTTAGTATAAGTATGTCTTCTACTTTATCTGGCAGCCCTGTACATAGGATATTTCAACTTCCACTGGAATCAACAATCCTTGAAATCAGGAATTTTTGCTTTTTTTGTTTATCCCCAGTGCCTGGCACATAGTAGGAGCTCAAAAGTTTCTGCTAAATGCATGAATGAGTAGGGTTTATTTCTTAAGCCAGATGGTGTGCTTATAGGAGTCCTGTTATATTAACCTTTACACATTTTTGTATGTCGGGAAAGTATTATAAATTTTTACAAATTACAGTGTTAAATGACTATTCTTATTTTGAAATCATTACCTTTTGCCCAATCTAGCTGAGGGATTTGATGGGAAAGTCAGATTAGCAAAGGACTTGTGAATCTTCCCTTACCAGGTGTAGCTGTTTGATATGGATTATGTTTATAATCTGATCTGTACCTGGGCATGATTAAACTATGATTAGGGCTTTGGTTGGGCCACATCATTAGGGAGTTGAGTCCCCGCCCCTTGGTGGCATGGCAAAGGACAGAGTTGAGGGTTTTTGATTTTGGAGTTTTGATGTTGGAGTTTGATGCTGAAGTCTTAAGCTGGAGCCCTGGGAAGTAAGCTCACAGAGGAAAGAGAAGCAAGTTCCAGGAAGCCTGAACCCTTGCAGACGTTGGCAGCCATCTTGCAACCACATGTTAAAATAGACTTTGATGAGGGAACTTATGCTTATTAAAGTAACTTACGCTTATGTAAACTCCTACCCCAAATAAACACCCTTTATAAAAACAAATCAGTTTCTGGTATATTGCACCAGCACCCCTTTGGCTGACTAATACACCAGGTTTAAACCCTAAGCTGGGATGTCAGTGGGATGATCAGCTGTCAATATATTTTGCAGCTCAGGGCACAGTTTGGCTTGTAGTGCTTCCCTCAGCTGCTCCTCTTTTGCTTCTGCTTTATTCCTAAGAGCATGAAAAGTGTTTCTTTCACCACTGCCCTGATTCTACCTTTAGAGGGGATGACTTCTCACTCGTGTTCTAGGTCACCCAAAGTCATGATTTTCAGGGGATGGAAGGGGAGAGACCCTTTTGGGCATAATATAGCTAGGGGAAGTTTGGCTTTAAAAAGCATATTGAATATATAATACTTTATTTTTGGTACATATATACTACATATAATTCACTGCACATTTAAAACTCCTACTAAACCCACTCCAACATTTATCTTTTTCTCGTGACAAAGACCAGTTACCAGCCCTCATTAGCTGCCATAAAGTCTCTCTCTATTCCTTCTTCATCTGGGGCCTGTATGTGTTATTTTGTTAATTACGCTTCAAAACCAGTATATTTATAACCACCATACCCTTTTGCATTGTTTGAGATTCTTTTTTTAAAATAATGAGAATGTATTTCTTTTGTGAAAAACCAAGTGGGAAAAGAAAAGTTAAAATGATGGTTTTTATAGGCCTAATCGCATCTATATAACATATATAAAATGGAAAGGCTTTATGGAAAATGTGAAAAAAATTTTAATTCTGGGTGTTGCTATTACCAGTAATTCTTAATTCTTGCTTTACTTTTTTAGACAATACTTTATTTCTATGTTTTTAATTTTTTAATTAAAATGAGGTTTGCTTATGTGATGACAAGAATAAGAGAATCTTTGTCTTGCTGGGTCCAGATTCTTGTCTGCAGTAACAATCCATACCTTAGAAGTCACAAATCAGAGAGCTTCCCTTTGTTCAAGATTTCAACTCAAGGTGCAGACCTTTTAGGGAGGATACCAAGTGAGGAGAAAAGTTATAGTTAAAGCATCAGACCCTGGGAACAAACAAGTTGGAAAAGGAATTAGGGGCAAATGGAGTACGTACTGAAATCCTGGAAGACAGGTTTTGCCACAGATGCAATAAGACAGACATCCTGAGGCACCAGCTACCTCAAACAGCCCTTGTCCTCTGTGTGTGAGTGAAAGAGAGGGGAGGAGAAGGAAAACCACTGCCTGAATCTCCAACCCATGACATTCATGTTTCAGTTTCTTCCCTCATCAAATATTTTACTAGAGAAACAACCAGTAATTTTGACTTTACTTATTTCACTTAGAGTAAGTTACTTAACTTCTCTGTGTCATCAAGTTGTGATGATGACAGCATTATAAGCTCAAGGACTGTTATGAGAATTAAGTATGACAATGCAGGCAAAGCATTTAGACACCATGGTACACAGTAAGTACTCAATAAATGTTACCTACAGGCATTATATATATTAAAGATTTATTTACTTATTTTCCCCCCTCCCCTCCTCCTGCCCTGCTGTTTTTGCTGTCTGTGTTGTCTTTTCTTCTCATTTCGTCTCCTCTAGGATTCACCGGGATTCAACCCTGGCGATTCCTGATGTGGAGAGAGGTTCCCTGTCAATTGCGCCACCTCAGTTCCTTATATTTTTCATTATTGAAAGCAGTCCCTGAGCAGAATCTCTGAAAGTTCTGAGAAGCTGAGCAGTGGGAAGAAGGATAAACAGAAGAATGGAAGGTGAAAGATCAGTTATCCCAGGGGAAAAAAAAACAGCCTGAGTTTGGGTTTGGGTGAGCCATACAGTATTTTTGCCAAAGGTAATACTTGGAGCTGGGATTCCAGGAAGAAAAAGTAATGCTGGGGAAGTTCACTTCAGAGGTATCCTGTTTTTTTCTGCTATTGTCTTTAAAAATACTTTCCAAAGACCTTGAACAAAAGAGGGAAAAGGTAAAGACAAATGAGTTTATATGGCTAAGAGACTTCAAAGTGAGTTAGGAGGTCATTCCAGAGATTACATTTATGCACATCTCAGCAGGATCTCATTGATAGCCAAAGTAGATACTACCCCAAATAGCTGGGGTCCTGAAGGTTCTGGAAGCATCCAGATACTAAAGTCAGGGCAGACAATGCAGAAGTTTGGAGCCTTGCCAGAGGGCCCTCCTTTGGAAATTATGCTCCCCAGTAGAGCTGCACTCTTGTAATTTCCCTATACACGGTTCTACTGTCCCTTCTTTTTGAACCTATAATTAATACTAGAGTTGGCAAATGTATGTCTAAGAGACTTAAATCTTTGGGCTGTCCATGTGCCAGCTAGGCCCTGAATCTCAACTGAGTTACAACACTACTCTCAAGTTCACTGGACTCACCCAGGACTATTAACATGGAGGAGATGATGGAGAAACACCATACCAAGGAACTGAGAGAGTCTACAACATCAAGCAAGTGAGTCCCATCCATCAGCCATATGGGATCGAAGGCCCCTCTCAATCAGAGGTGAAGTGAGGATCACCATCCCAGAATCCTCAGGATTTGGGGATGAACTAAGGACTCAAGTGGGCTTACTGGTATTCTACTATTGACTTATTGTGATTCTAGCAACGGAAGAACTTATATCTAGATGCAGAGGCAGTGGCCACTGGAGGTGCTACAGGCAAGGAGAAGGAAAAAGAGGTATAATATGGGGGCATTTCTGGGATTTGGGAATCGTCCTGAATGACACTGTAACAACAAATACAGGCCATTATATGTCATTGCCATAACCTACAGAATTGTGTGGGAGAGAGTGTAAACTACAATGTAAACTATAATCCATGCGTAGTTGCAATGCTCCAAAATGTGGTCATCAATTGTAATGAACATACCACACTAATGAAGGATGCTGTTAATCTACCTTTATCCTTCAACACTTCCATAGAAGGGACTTGGGTAATAATTTTCTGAACTGATTTTAGTACATAAAGGCTCTAAAGATAAAAGAAAATTCTCTGAGGTAAAAAAAAAACAAACACAAATTTCAATGGATAGAAAATTGCTTTGAAATCCTGGTTATCTAAACAACTTACTATTATCTACCCATGACTACAAGAGAAATAAAATATTACTTATTTGAGCACAGACATACATTTAACACACAGCAAACTCTGTTACCTGAGGCACAGCCATTAGAGTCTGCGATGTGAGCCATGTTGGCTTGAAACCAATGATAGATCCAGAAATGAGTGAAGAGTCATGCAAATTTTATGCATCAAGTCTCCAAACGCATTCAACCTGAAATATTAAAAGAGAGTCCCAATCAAAACGGACCATTTAAAAATATGTGCAACACTAAATCTTAAACTTCTGTTTATAAAGATGGCTACTAATGGAGAGAGGAAATCAGAATAGCAGACAGACAGACTGTGCATTGAGATAGAGACTAAAATGGATCTGGTCATTCAATATTACAGGAGATAAGATGCCCACTAGTGGACATGCACTGAAAGAAAGTCTCTAAATGTAATAATCTCTGGGAAATAAAATTGGTTCTCTAGAAATGAGACTATTTCAAGAAGGTGGTCTTCAAATACAAATGACCTAATTGGTATCATTCAATAGCATTCCACAAACTACTTTTGGTTTCTAAGCTTATGTGCCTTTCCAAACATTGGTTCAATTATTTCATTTATTCAACTGCAATTTCAAAGCAGTTGTTGCATCTAATGAATGCCCCTGTCCCCGCTTTTTTATTTAAAAAAAAATTAAATTAATAGAAATTGTTTTGGGTTATCTCAAGCTTTTCTACCTGCCTGGTCTTCCTTCACACATTTATCTTTCTAAAATACAAATTGAATCCATTCATTTCTCTTATTAAAAAACAAAACAAAAATAGGGTGTGGAGGTTGAGCGCTAACCTCCCACATTGGAGGTCCCAGGTTTGGTTTCCAGTGCCTCCTAAAAAAAAGACAATAAGCAGACAATGAGCAGATATTGAACTAAAAAGAAAAAAAAGAAAAAAAGAGCAGACAACAAGCAAAAACAAACGAGCAGAGAGTAGAGCAGGGAGTGGACGTGGCTTAAGCAGTTGAGTGACTGACTTTCATATGGAAGGTCTCAGGTTTGGTTCTCACAGCCTCCTAAAGAAACCAACGAACAAAAACAGACAACAAGCAGATAACGAGAAGCAGAAAAAAACAACAACAATGAGCAAAAATCAAAACAAAAAACAATGAGCAGACAATGAGCACAAACAATGATCAGATAGGGAACTATGTGGGGTCAGGGGGAGGTGGGGGAACAAACTTCAATATCTCCAGTTGCCCTGCTGGATAAACTTTAAAATGGCATGGCATATGAAATTTTTAAAAAACAAAAAGACATCTCTTTTACAGAAAAGCAACACTGCTCCAAATTTTGCCCTTTGAAAATGCCTTATGAAAAATGCTGGCAGGAAAAGTAAACACTGGCACACAGAGAAATATTCCATTTTTAGTGTGTACAAATCCCAACTCTAGACCTACAAAATCCGAAGAAATTAAGCTAAATACATTCCAAGGTGCGAATTATAGTGTAAATTCAGAAATTTACATGACCTCCTGACAATAGGAGAAGGCTAAAATAACATATCCATATATGCTGCATTATAATGGAGCCATTAAAATCACTGATGAGTTTTTAGTAACATGGTAAAATACTCAGTGTGTTGAGTGAAAAATGATTTAAAAAAACAACTGTAATCTATCACAAACCCAATTGGTCAAAATATATGTATGTACATATTTATACATTTAATTAAATAATTAGAAATACACCAAAATGTTCATTATGGTTGCCCAATTATGGATTAAGTTAGCTGCTTTACTTTACTACTTTCATAATAATAATTGCTGAAAGAAATATTTAGACCCTTCCTTTTAATTTGGGTTTTATTTGCTATAAAATGCATCAGGGGAAAAGAAAAAGTTCAAAACAAGGTTATTAAAACTATGCAAAAGGAAACTATCAGGCTACAATCGTGGACATTATGAAATGTCAGAAAGATAAGTAAATAAAAAGGAAAAAAAAGGAAATGGCTGATGGCTTTGGTCCCACAGGGTGAGAATTTCTTGCTGCTTAGCTAGTGAAAATTCTCCCCGTTTGAATAGGTTTGCACCACAGTAGGTTACGGTTCAAAGCTAACTACTGGGAAAGCGACTCGGTGTGCACTCTAAAGGGCCTGTTTTGTAAAAAGCTGCTTCTGGACAGCATGCTCCATTGGATCGCTTTTCCAGCTACAGGGACAACAGCTGCCCCAGAGAGACTAGATCCTAAACCTTCCTGCAAGACCTCTGCAGTTCCCTCCTGGTTCCCAGTTTCCGCCTGGCAGCACACCAAGAGGACAGGGTGGCACTAATCTTTCTATGTGGCAATCACCTGTGATTCTCTTGGAAACAGAGGCACTACTTCTGGTTCACGCATCGGACTTGGGGGGCAATAACCTATGTGCAGTCAGAGCTAGCTGACTCAAGAGGCAGGCTTGAAGGACAGTCAGCATGATCTTTAAGAATAGGATTGTCTATACTGTCTGACGAATACAGTTTTGGGGGGAAAAAGGTGGGGACTGGGAAGACAAAAAAGGGAGGAATGTGAGATGAGCAAGCAAAGCAAAGATGCCCGGCTTCCTGAATTATTCAACTAATTATACTTTTAAAAGCCAACAACAAAAACCTTTCTAGGCCTGTGTGTTTGTACTCTTGTTTCATGATGATGTACAAATACTACCAGTTAAAATCTTAGGGCAAACAGAAAGCAAGAAGAGACAAGCTGCATGTGTTATGGGTGAATGAAGTATGTGTCAAGGTATTTGCATGGAGATGTGCCCAGAATTTTCCTAGTTAGGCTTTATCAACTTTAGCCAAAGGTTCTCTCTTGTTTTACTAAATCTCTTTCACCTGGCAGAAGATCTTTATCTCACTTCCAAAATGTTTTTTCTCCCCAGCACTAAACAAAAACACCAAAATAAAGAAGAAGGCCAAAATTAGAAACTACAAGCATATCGCTGGTAAAATAACAAGACATGCCTGTCACTGGGTGTGGGTTCTGGCAGTATCTGTACAAGAGAACAGTTTTATACTGTGTATACATTTTTCCCATTTATTGTTCAGTCTTACAGTGGCTGAAAACTGTAAGGACTCCTTAACATCATTCAGATTCTTACAGTCAGGGCATTGTATGAGCCAGAAAAGCTTTGGCCATGATCCATTCCTCCGTTACAGATCAGTAAACTGCTGCTTTTCTTCCTTGGAGGAGACCCCAAACCAGTAAATCTTAATTGGTACAATGGGGCTTCATTCTGCTAGCTGAGAAAAAGAGCACTTCTTAGAAAGAATTAAGGAAAATATAGCATTAGAAAAAATAAAGAATTTGTCTTCTCTATTTCTAGAGACTGAGCTGTATTGAGGAGCATGTTGGTAGTTCCTTAAGTACCATGCAGAAAATCATCTAGACATTGCATTAACCCCGTAAGCACTTTACATTGGCCTAATAGGAAACAAACATGGAAAACAGTTCACTAGATCTTTTCTAAGAACAAAGGTATGAAAACAAGAGGTTAGATGACATTGAGACTTGATATATATTCCACATGAGCACCACTGGCCAAACAAATGCCAATGTCTTGGTTAGAATCAAGAAAATAAAGACAGGGAAACGGACTTGCCCCAGTGGTTAGGGCGTCCGTCTACCACATGGGAGGTCCGCGGTTCAAACCCCGGGCCTCCTTGACCCGTGTGCAGCTGGCCCATGCGCAGTACTGATGCGCGCAAGGAGTGCCACGCCATGCAGGGGTGTCCCCCATGTAGGGGAGCCCCACGTGCAAGGAGTGCGCCCCGTAAGTAGAGCCGCCCAGCGTGAAAGAAAGTGCAGCCTGCCCAGGAATGGCGCCGCCCGTGCTGCTGAACGACAACAGAAGCAGACAAAAAAACAAGACGCAGCGAATAGACACAGAGAACAGACAACCGGGGGAGGGGGGGGGGGGATTAAATAAATAAATAAATCTTTAAAAAAAAAAAAGAAAAAGAAAATAATGACAACGACAATAATGACGACAGCTAATTTTATTGAGCTCTTACTACAAATAGTTATTGAAATCTAAACCATCATTATTTTAAGTACTGCTGATAAAGATGCTGCCATTCAAATGATACAATGTTTTAAAAATTAACACTAATTTGTAAGACACATCCTAATTTCAGGTGTTAAAATGTGAAAAAAATGTGCATCTTAGAATCAATGAAATCATATTACATTTAAGGCACTATTTGAAGGATAAAACATTTATTACTTTATTTAAACCTCACAACAACGCTAGGAATTACTATTATCTCCATTCCCCCATTTTACAGGGAGGAAACAAAAGCATTGGGAGGTTAAGAATTTGCCCAAAGTCACACAGCTAGTAAATGATGGAGGTGACATTTAAATCTAAGCAATTCAGCTCTAGACCTCTCGCTCTAGCTCCAGCTCCTATGATTACGCATGATTGTTTCAACAAATAAGAACTTACAGACATGAATGAGAGATGCCCCTTTCAAGGTACTCATCCTAAGGATGTATGTGCTTCTTGCAAGGATGCTTTGGTCAAAACTCTTTTAGATAGAGAGTTACGTTGCAGAATTTTATGTAATATATTTAAGCAGTTATATTTGCAAGCTTATTCTCTGGGATAAAATGTTTAGGACTTTAGAAGGTACTTACATAACACAGGAAATATTTCTCAATACTTAGACCATCACACTCTCTTCTAGACTTCTAATGGTATTCATCAGCTTTACTGTCAATCTCGTTCCTTCAAGACTTTATTATGACTGCCATATGACTCTCATATATTAAATACTTTTCCAACTGAAAAAAAAATTTCCATCCCTCAGGGCAGGTGGGAGGCTCTAACTGGAATCTTTGGTATCTCAAAAATGTACAGAATTAGGATAATATGATTGGAATAGGAATCTCGCCACCCAAAATGACAATTATGGAAGGGAAAGCGACCACTTTGATGTGAAAATTCTAGTATCACTTTTAAACCAAGTCCAAGTATTTTTCTTCATTTAACAATAAAAATAAGAAAGCAATATAAACTTTATTAAAATCTTGAAAAGACAGAACATGTAAAAAATAATTATTCAATTGAACCACCATAACACAAACATTATCATTTGAGGCTAATTCTTTTTAATATTGTATATGGCTAAAGATTAACACATTTCAAAGACATATAGCAAACTGGTATTGCATCAGGCACTATTTTGTTTCTATTTTGGAGACATAAGATAGATTACAGCTGTCTCCAGAAGTTCCTGCACAACTGCTGGAGACAGGCATAGACATAATTAAAGGAGAAAGCAATAGAACAGCAGTGCACACTCAGCCCAATTCTAATCCAAGATGAGGAGGTCTCACTTTGCTTGAGAAGAGTAAAAATGGCCCCAAAATGTATTCATAATAAGAGACCACTTGATCTAAGTCTTAAAAGATGGATGAGTGTTTATCAGGGCAAGAAAGGCAGCAGGAACAGTGTACACAGACAGGAGGCAAGAAAGAGCATGGGAAGTAGCTGCTATGGCCAGAAGACTTTCTGCTTGCAGAATTAGCCCTAAATGAAGCTAACTACCTGAGAGAGCCTACATAAGGAGAATGGGTGCTAAAGAGAAATCTAAAGGAAGTAGATTCTGCAAAGACCAATTAAAAAATCCATATACCAAACACACAAGTATCTTTACCTTAATAAAAAGTCCAGTGGCACCTGTGTTTGTTTTTGTTTAATATGTAGACAAACCATAGATTGGTGCAAAAAATATATCCTCTTTTGCAATGCAGAACTCATTGTTCAGTATGAGTTTTGATTCAGATAAGAAGGAACATACATGGTGCATCAGACAGGTTAAGGTTTGGGGTTACTGGTAACCATAAAGGTTAGTTCTAGGATTGTAGAAAAATTAAAAAGCATCCATGATAAGGGAAATCATAGGTAATGTTAATTTACCATTCTAACTTCAATGTTAACATAAAACACTGAAATGTCCTGTTTTGGGCTTTTATCTTGAGAACCTGATGTGTGAGTCTCAGGTATTGGCATATCCCACAGATCTCTACTTTTCTTGAGTTTGGTTAACTTTTAGGAACTCATGGTAAGGGGCTGTCTGAAACTGAGAAACAAGCAGATCTACCTATTCTGATTCTAAAGGCCCTAAAGCAGAGGTTCTTAACCCTTTTCGTTCCATGGGCCCCTTTGCCACGTCAGTTGAAAACCATGGCCCCCTTCTCAGAATGTAGTGGCAGATAGTTTTATGACGTTCAACATCGGCATGTCTTTAAATTAAATTGTAGGATTATTCAAAATTATGTTTTATAACTTTCCCATAATTTCAATACCTGATAATCTAACACAGTTCAACATCTGTTCATATGGTTATTTTCAGCAAATATTTAGATATTCACATTTTCCTATGGTGTCATAAAACCATCTCTGCCATTTTTACCAGCCTTTTTGCAGGCAGTCATGCATAGCATTCAGAAAACACTACATCAAAATAAAAATCATACTAAGTCCACACTATACTGTGTATTATTTAATATATATATTATACCCGTACCAACACATCCCCACAAGAATAATGTTTTTTTAAATTTTCAATTCAAGCTCAGAGACCCCCTGAAATCTTTCCACCGACCCCTTAGTGTGCCTTGGGCCCTGGTTAAGAACCCCTACCCTAAAGTGAATAATCTGAAGAAATTAGGTCCTAAGAATTCTAGGTTGGGAATTTTTGAAGTATGTAACCAGTACATCCATATGCAATAGAGATTAAAAGTAGCACATATAAAAGAATTGTGACAAGGCTGACAGTCAAAAGTTGTGAATTCTTTAAAAAGGAGGGGGGGGGGTACTATCTTGAAGATAAATCTTGCCTCAAGCTTCAGAGGTACTAAAGTGACTTTGGGCAGCAGAATGAATGAATCACAACATGTCAAACTCAAATAAAAAAATTTAAAAATCCAGAATTAATTTACTTCTTTCAATAAGACAGTCTTATAGGAAAGTACAAAACATTACTAAAAGAAATCAAAGAATACCTAAATGGAAGGATATACCATACTCATGGATTAGAAGACTAAATATTGTCAAGCTGTTCAATTCTACCCAAAGTGATTTAAAGATTCACTGCAATTCCAATCAAAATTCCAAAAGACTTCTTTGCAGGAATGGAAAAGCCAATTATCAAATTTATATTGAAGAGTAATGGGCACTCAATAGTCAAAAACACTTTAAAAAAGAATGATGCTGAAAGGCTCATTCTTCCCAACTTTAAAACCTACTATAAAGATACAGCGGTCAAAATATAATAATACTGCCCCATGGACAGATTTATAGACCAATGGAATCAAATTGAGAGTTCAGGAAGAGACCCTCGCATCTATGGCCAATTGATTTTTGACAAGGATGCCAAGTCCACTGAAATGGGAAAGAATAGTCTCTTTAACAAATGGTGCTTGGAAAATTGGGCGTCCACTGGCAGGAGAATCAAGATGGACTCCTATGTCATACCATACACAAAAATTAACTCTAAATGAATCAAAGACCTAATATAAGAACAAGTTCTATAAAACTCCTAGAAGAAAATGTAGGAAAGCATCACCAGGATCTTGTATCATACCATGGTTTCTTAAGACTTTATATCCCAAGCACAAGTAATAAAAGAAAAACTAGATCAACGGGACTTCATCAAATTAAAAACGTTTGTGCAATGGACTGCATCATGAAAGTAAAAAGACAACAGAATGGGAAAAAATATTTGGAAACCACATATATGGTAAGCATTTTTTTAAAAGATTTATTTATTTTTATTTCTCTCCCCTTTCCCCTGCCCCCCCCCCCCCCAGTTGTCTACTCTCTGTGTCCATTCACTGTGTGTTCTTCTGTGTCTGCTTATATTCCTGTCAGTGGCACTGGGACTCTGTGTCTCTTTTTGCTGCATCAGCTCTCTGTGTGTGCGGTGCCACTCCTGGGCAGGCTGCACATTTTTCACGCTGGGCAGCTCTCCTTATGGGGTGCACTCCTTCCATGTAGGGCTCCCCTATGCGGGGGACACCCCTGTGTGGCATGGCACTCCTTGCGTGCATCAGCACTGCGCATGGGCCAGCTCATCAACCAGTCAGGAGGCCGTGAGTTTGAACCCTGGACCTCCCATGTGGTAGGTGGATGCTCTATCCGTTGAGCCAAATCCGCTTCCCTGATAAGCATTTAATATCCAAAATTTTATAAAGAAATCCTACAATTCAAGAACAAAAAGGAAAAAACACAATTTAAAAATGGGCAAAAGCCTTAGACATTAATCCAAAGAAGATATACAAATGGCCAAAAAACATGAAAAGATGATCAACAACAATAGCCATTAGGGAAATGCAAATCAAAACCAAAACGAGGAGACTTTCAGGAAGACGGATGATTAGAGAGGCACAGAGATCACTTCTCTCCCAGAAAAATAGCTAGAGGACAGAAGGTTACTGTCTGGAGGGCTGTTTTGGGGCTCAGGACATCAGGGCAAGGCAAGACAGTACTCAGAAGAGGGAGGGGCAAAGGAAAGGAGGCTTGGCTGGCTAGAAAAGTCCTGTGAGAAAAGCTGCAGCAGCAGCTGTTGGCACCCATCTCCCCACCCTCGGAGCAAACAGAAGTGGGTCCTCAGGCCCCTGCAGGCAGCTGCAGATTAAGGGGGTTACAGAGGTCCTCTTCCCCAAGAGAGGGGAAAGGGACAGACATAGGCTACAGAAAATTCAGATTTAGGCTAGTGAAATTTGAGGTCTGCTGCATTGGAGGGGTCACACACTTCTAGGCCAGGTAGAGCCATAACTTTGTTTGCCCTGAGAGCTGTCAGAGAGTTAAAGACAGTGTGCCTTCTCAAACACTTTCCCTACTGCCCTCAGCTGGTTGCTGACCACAGAGAGATAGGGTGCAATAGCCAAGGGAAGAAAACAGCTTCTGAGGAAGTCTGATCGGGAGGCTTGGACCATGCTGATGACATTCCTTCTGTATTGCCCACCCTGGCAGACTACAGTAAATGCATTCCCCATTACCTGAGCTGAGAGGTCTGCCAAAGAGTACCATCTGCTGGCAGAAAAGAAAAGTGCATGGAAAGAAGGGGAAAGTATTAATAAATAAAATTTAGAGGCAATCAGGTGCCTTTACTACCCCCATCTCAAAGCCCTTGGAAAATGTTCTTCACATATTTACTGGGTTCTTAGCCCTGGTTTGAGCAGTTAAACAGGGGCAATTGTAAAGATCTAGAAAATGATGAACCAAGAGTCAAAGAGCAGTGGTAACACATGGCTACTTAACAGTAAATCCCTAGGCAAGAGAGAGAAACGGAACATCAGATAATTTCAGCATCAAAATCAGATGCCTAAGGAGAGTGGATGTGGCTCAAGCAGTTGAGTGCCTGCTTTCCACATGGGAAGTCCCAGGTTTGGTCCCTGTGCCTCCTAAAAACAAACAGCAAACAAACTAAGAAAGAAAGAAAAAAGAATCAGATGCCTAGACATCAGCAAAAAAATTACAAGCCATACTAAGAAAGAGGAAAATATGACTCAGGCGAAGGAACAAATCAAACTCTGGACGAGACACAGAGGTTCATAGAAATCAAAACATGGGGCTGAAGGACAACATAGTTAAAGGAATAAAAGATATTAAGAAGACCGTGGAGAGCACAAAGAAATATTTGAAACTTTGGATAGAAAAATAACAGAGCTTATGAGAATAAAAGACATAATATATGAGGTTAAAAATACAACAGAGGAATAGAACAGCAGATTGTAAATATGGAAGAGAGAACCAGCAGCAATGCAGAGGAAGAAAACTAAAATTTAAAGGAGAAGAACAGAAAGAGAAAACAATGGAATAAATTGAGCAGGGGCTCAAAAAGCTGAATGATAGCATGAAACACGCCAACTTAGGTGTTAACGGGAGTTCCTCTAGAAGGAAATGAGAAGGGAAAAGGGGCAGAAAGAATATCTGAGGAAATAATGGCCAAAAACTTCCCTAACTCTCATGAAAGACATGAAAAATGTGTCCAGGAAGCACAGCATACTCCAATTAGAATAAAGACCTATCACAAGTCACATAATATTCAAAATGCCAAATTCCAAAGATAAATAAAAAATGCTGAAGGCAGCAAGGGAGAAGTGAAACATCACATCAAACGGATGTCCATGAGACTTAGTAATGATTTCTCTTCAGAAACCACGAAGGTGAGGAGACAGTGGTATGATATAATTAAGGTACTGAAAGAAAAAAAACCTGCCAGCCAAGAATCCTTTATCCTGCAAAACGTCCTTAAAAAATGTTGGTGAGTTTAAAATATTCACAGATACACAAGGAGAGTTTGTAAACAAGAATCCAGCTCTACAGGAAACACTAAAGGGAGTTCTGCAGGCAGAAAAGGAAAGAGAGAGAGGCCTGGAGGAGAATATAGAAGTGAAGACTATCAGAAAGGGTAGGGTAAAGGGTAAAAAGACAGACAAAAATAAGATATGACTTACGAAAGCCAAAGGGTAAAATGGTTGAAGTAATGGTAATAACACTGGATGTAATGGATTAAACTCCCCAATCAGGGAAGTGGACGTGGCTCAACTGATGGAGCATCCGCCTACCATATGGAGGGTCCAGGGTTTGATACCCAGGGCTTCCTGACCCGTGTGATCAGCTGGCTCATGCACAGTGCTGCCACATGCAAGGAGTGCTGTGTCCCATGCACAAGGAATGTACCCCGCAAGGAGAGCCACCCCACGTGAAAAAAGGGCAGCCTGCCCAGGAGTGGCGCGGCACACATAGAGTTGACATAGCAAGATGAAGCAACAAAAAGAGATCCAGTTTCCCAGTGCCACTTGATAATGCAAGTGGATGTAAAAGAACACACAGCAGATGTAGAAGAACACACAGCAAATGGACACAGAGAGCAGACAATGTGGGAGAAGGGGAGAGAAATAAATAAAATAAATCTTAAAAAAAAAGACATAGGCTGATAGGATGGATTAAAAAAATGAGCCATCCATATGCTGTCTGCAGGAGATTCATCTAAGAGCCAAGGATGTAAAGAGACTGAAAAGTGAGAGGTTGGAAAAAAAATATTTCGCATAAATAGTAACCAAAATAAAGCAGAGATAGCTAGACTGGTAGTGAATAAAGCAGACTTCATGGGCAAAAAAAGTGATGAGATGCAGAAAGCCATTATATATTTTTTGAAAAAAAGAAAGAAAAAGGGACAATCTACTAGGAAGGAGTAACAGACATAAATATCTATGCACCTAACCAGGATGCCGCAAAATATATGGAGCAGACTCTGGCAAAACTGAAAGGAGAAAAAACCATCTCTACAATAGTAGTGGGAGACTTCAATATGTCATTTACATCAATAGGTAGAACTAGATAGAAGATCAACAAGGAAACAGAGAACCTGAACAATTTGATAAACTAGCTGGACCTGACACATACAGAGAACATTGCACACCAAATAAGACCACATGTTGGGCCACAAAACAGTTCTCGATAACTTTAAGAAGATTGAAATTATACAAAGCATTTTTTCTGATCATACTGGGATGAAGCTGGAAATCAGTATTAGGCAGGAAAGGAAAAATTTTGAACTATGAAGAGGCTAAATAAAACAATCCTAAACAATTGGTGGGTGAAAAAAGAAACTGCAAGAGAAATTAGAAGATATCTTGAGATGAATGAACACAAGAATACAACTTATCGAAACTTATGGGATACAGCGAAAGCAGTGCTGAGAGGGAAATTTATAACCCTAAATGCTTCTATTAAAAAAGAAGGAAGAGCTAAAATCAAAGACCTAACAACACCTGGAGAAACAAGGAAAAGAAGAGCAATCCATTCCCAAAGCAAACAGAAAGACATAAATAATAAAGATTAAAGCAGAAATAAATGAAATTGAGAACAAAATGCAATAGAGAAAATCAACAAAACCAAAAGCTGGTTCTTCGATAGCAATAAAATCAACAAACCCTTAGGAAGACTAACAAAGAAAAGAAGAAAGAGTATGCAAATAAATAAAATCAGGAATGATGCTGACCCCACAAATATAAAAAGGATCATAAAAGGATATTATGAGAAACTGTATGCCAACAAATTAGACAACCTAGGTGAAATGGACAAATTTCTAGAAATGTACAAACAACCTACAAGAAATACAGGATCTCAATAAATTAATCACAAGTAAAGAGATTGAATCAGTCAACAAAAATCTCCCAGCAAAGAAATTCCCAGGACCAGATGGCTTCACAGGGAAATTCTACCAAACATTTCAAAAATAATTAATACCAATCCTGTCCAAATTCTTCCAAAAAATTGAAAAGAAGGGAAAATTACCCAACTCACTTTATTTTTATTTTTATTTTTTTTAAAGATTTATTTTTATTTTATTTTAATTCCCCCCCTCCCCTGGTTGTCTGTTCTCTGCGTCTATTTGCTGCGTCTTGTTTCTTTGTCCGCTTCTGTTGTCATCAGCAGCACGGGAAGTGTGGGCGGCGCCATTCCTGGGCAGGCTGCACTTTCTTTCACGCTGGGCGGCTCTCCCTACAGGGCGCGCTCCTTGCACTGTGGGGCTCCCCTACTCGGGGGACACCCCTGCGGGGCAGGGCACTCCTTGCGCGCATCAGCACTGCGCATGGGCCAGCTCCACACGGGTCAAGAAGGCCCAGGGTTTGAACCGTGGACGTCCCATGAGGTAGACGGACGCCCTAACCACTGGGCCAAGTCCGTTTCCCCCAACTCACTTTATGAAGCCAATATCAATTTAATACGAAGGCCAAGTAAAAATATAACAAGAAAAGAAATTTACAAACCAATCTCTCTAATTAACAAAGATGCAAAAATTCTCAACAAAATACTTAGAATTCTAATCCAAGCATATTAAAAGCATCATACACCACCATCATATGGGTTTTAGTCCTGGTATGCAGGAGTATCTCAACCTAAGAAAATCAATTAAAGTAATAAATCACATTAACAAATCAAAGAAAAAAAACCCCACAAGATCATCTTGATTGATACAGAAAAGACACTTAACAAAATCTAGCATCCTTTCTTGATAAAAACACTATGAAAGACACGTAGAGAAGGAAAGCTCCTTGACATAATAAAGAGCATATAAAAATACCCCACAGACCAGTATTATTCTCAATGAAAGAGCTTGAAAGCTTTCCCTCTAAGATCAGGAATAAGACAAGGATGCCCATTGTCACCACTGTTATTCAACATTGGCCAGAAGTTCTAGCTAGAGCAATTATTAGGCGAGTTAAAGAAATAAAAGGCATCCAAATTGGAAAAGAGGACGCAAAACTCTCACTATTCGCAGATGACATGATCCTCTATTTTTTAAAATCCTGAAATAGCTACAACAAAGCTATTAGAGCCAATAAATAATTCCAGCAAAGTGGCAGGATACAAGACAAACACACAAAAATCAGCAGTGTTTCTTATAGAAGTAATGAGCCAGCTGAGGAGGAAATCAAGAAAAAATTTCCATTTACAACAGCAACAGGAAGATTCAAATATCTAGGAATTAATTTAACCAGGAATGTAAAGAATCTGTATTCAGAAAACTACAAAACTCTGCTACAAGAAATGGAAGAAGACCTAAACAAATGGAAGGACATTCCATGTTCATGGACTGGAAGATTGAACATTATAAAGGTGCCAAATCTACCTGAATTGATTTAGAGTTTCAACACAATACCAATCAAAATTCCAACAGCCTATTTTACAGACAAAAAAAAGTCAATTACCAAATATATTTGGAAGGAAAAGTACACACAAATAGCCAAAAAAATCCTAAAAAAGAAGAGCGAATTTGGAGGACTTGCGCTAACATAGAAATGGAATATAAAGCTACAGTGTTCAAAACAGCATGGTATTGGGAAATGGACTTGGCCCAGTGGTTAGGGTGTCCGTCCACCACATGGGAGGTCCGCGGTTCAAACCCCGGGCCTCCTTGACCCGTGTGGAGCTGGCCCCTGTGCAGCGCTGATGTGCACAAGGAGTGCCGCGCCATGCAGGGGTGTCCACCACATAGGGGAGCCCCACGTGCAAGGAGCGCGCCCTGTAGGGAGAGCCGCCCAGCGTGAAAGAAAGTGCAGCCTGCCCAGGAATGGCGCCGCCCACACTTCCCGTGCCGCTGACAACAACAGAAGCGGACAAAGAAACAAGACGCAGCGAAATAGACACAGAGAACAGACAACCAGGGGAGGGGGGGATTTAAATAAATAAATCTTAAAAACAAAACAAAACAAAAACAAACAAACAAAAAAACAGCATGGTATTGGCATAAAGACAGACACATTGATCAATGGAATAGAACTGAGAGTTCAGAAATAGACCCTGGCCTCTATGGTCAACTGATTTTTGATAAGCCTACCAAGTACACTTACTGGGACAGAACAGTCTCTTCAACAAATAGTAGTGGGAGAACTGGGTATTTATAATTGAAAGAATGAAAGAGGACTCCTATCTCACTCCTTACACAAGAACTCAAAATAGATCAAAGACCTTAACATAAAAACTAGGACCATAAAACTCCTAGAGGAAAACATAGGGAAATCTCTACAAGACCTTGTAGTAGATGGGGCTCTCTTCCTTACATCCAAAGCATGAGCAAAAAAGAAAAAAAAACCCAGATAAATAGGACCTCCTCAAAATTAAACACTTCTGCACCTCAAAGGACTTTGTAAGGAGGGTAAAAAAAGAGCCTATTCAATGGGAGAAAATATTTAGAAATCACACATCCAACCAGGGTCTAATAATCCTGATATATAAAGAGACTCAACAATAAAAAAAGACAAATGATCCAATTTTTAAAAATGGACAAAAGACCTGAATAGATATTTTTCTAAAGAAGAAACACAAATCATGAAAAACACATTAAAAAATGTTCAACATCACTGGCTACTAGGGAAATGAAAATCAAAGCCACAGTGAGATATCATTTTACACTATTCAGATGGCCATTATTAACCAAACAGAATACTGCAAGTGCTGGAGAAGATGTGGAGAGATAGGAATGCTTATTCGTTTTTGGTGGGAATGCAGAATGGGACAGCCACTGTGGAAGTCTGTTTGGTGGTTCCTAAGGAAGTTAGATATAGATTTGCCATGTTAGCAGACAATAACACTACAAGGTTTATACCTGGAAGAACTGAGAGCACTGACACAAAGAGGCATCTACACACTGATGTTTATAGCAATGTTATTCACAATTGTCAAAAGATGGAAATGACTCAGGTGTCCATCGAATGACAAATGGATAAACTGTGGTATATACACACGATGGAATAGTATTCAGCTGTAAGAAGAAATGAAGTTGTGAAGCATATGGAAATGTAGTTGAACCTGGAGGACATTACATTGAGTGAAGCAAGCCAGGCATAAAAGGGCAAATATTGTATGATTTCACTACTAGGAATTAAGTATAATGAGCAAACTCTTGGAGTTAATAGCTAGAATATCAAGTCACCAGAGCAAGAATGTGATTAGAGGATGGACAGCTGAGGTTTAATCTATGCAGAATTGGTAAATGAGTTGTTTGGTGATGTTTGGATATGAATAGAAACAGAGAAAGCACATCATAGGATTTATAATTAGTAGCACTAACATATGGGTATGATAGTGGTTTATTTTCTCCCCATTTTTGGGAGTAATAAAAATGCTTGAATATTGATTGAAGTGATGAATGCACAATTCTGTGATTTACACCAAATGCCATTGATTGTACACCTTAGATAAACTGTATTGTTTATAAACAACAAAAAGTATAATAGGGTGAGGTTTGGGGGGGAAATAAACCAAATGTAACATACGGACTATAGCTATTAGTAATTCTTTGACCATACTCTTTCATAGTTCATTACAAATATTTCACAATAATGCAAGGTATTGGTGGTGGGGTGATATATAGGAGCCATATATGATATTATGTATGTTTGTTTTGTAAGTTCACAACTTTTACTCGACACTTATTTACGTATGTTCATGTATAAATGACATACTTCAATATACTTTTTAAATGGGAAAAAAACCCCACAATGAGATACCATCTCCCACCCACTAGAATGGCTACTATTAAGAAAAAAATCAGTCTTTCAAACAGGAATCCCCCCAAAAAGCCTCTCTAATTTATTACACACCTCATTTATGATTAGCCATATACTTTTGTAGATTATATAAAGGCAGTCATGAATTTAATTAAAAGTATGCTTGAATGTAAACTCTGACAACAATTCATCATCAGATTCTCCTCCAATGATTTCCAGTACTGGCTCCTACCACAGGTAGACTGCAGCTAATGTTAGACAGCTCTTACAAAATAACTGCAACCAAACTACCTAAAATGATGCAATGCCATTTGACTTCCTCAAATACAACAGATAAAGATTAGTTTTCTTGATGGGGATTGGGGAGAGAGGGAGGGAAATCTGAGTTATCTATCAAGATCTAAACTAGACCTTTACCTTGACACTGATTTTCAATTGTAGGTTAGAAAAAAGGTCAGGTTTTTGCTTATTAGGAAAATTTTATATAATGTTTGTTCAAGCAGTTATATTTACAACCTTATTCCTTGGGGTAACATGTTTAAGAGGCTTGAATACGTACTTAGATGACCGGAACAAATTAAAATGTAGAAAATAAAGACAACATGGACGAATCAAGGGTACATAAATTCATTCATTCAACTAATGAGTGCTTATCATGAGCCAGGCACTGTTTTTAAGCACTGAGGTTATAGCAGTGAATTAAGCAACCTCTTCCCCTCCCCCTCCCCTCTTAGTTTGCCAAAGGGCTGTCAATGCAAAGTACCAGAAATGTGTTGGCTTTTATAATGGGTGTTTATTTGGGATAAAAACTTATAGTTCCAAGCCACGAAATGTCTAAATCAAGGCATCAGCAGACACCCTTTCTCACCAAAGTCAGCTGCCACATGGTGAAGCAAGATGGCTGTAGAGCTCTGCCTTGGTCTCTGTTCCCCTTCAGCATCTACCATCTCCCAGAGCACAGCCGAGGGCAACCAGGCATAGGGCTTGTCTCTTACTGGGCCTCCTCTCTCAGTCTCAGCTGCGATCTATCAGAAATGTGGCTCATCTCTCCCTGGACCTCAGATCTTTGAGCCTCTTGGCACTTCTTTCTCAGACTCAGCTGTAGGCGAACCCGGAGTCCCTTCTCTCACAGCACAGGATCAAATATGGCGGCTTCCTTTTCCTCTGGTTCTGTCTCTCTCTTTGTTTATATCAGATCCAGCATGAGGGTGGAGACCCAAGCTGGGTCATGCCTCCAATCAAAAGCATCTCACACCCTCAGGAATGGATTAGTTAAAAAACATCTTTCTTTTTTTGAGACTCATAAAAGAATTTCAAACTGTCACACTCCACCCTCTGAATCCCCAAAAGATGTGTTCTTTCCATATGAAAAATACATTCATTAAATCACAATATTTCAAAAAAAACCTTAAGTCATTCCAGTCATAATGCTAAGTAAAAATGTCATAGAAATCAGTTACAGGTATGCAGTTTGTCTTCAGGAAGCAATTCCCCTCTAGCAGTAGACCTGTTGAAACTCAGAAAACAGGTTACCTGTTTCCAATATACAAAGGAGTAACAGACACAGGATAAACATTTGCATTACCATAAGGAGAAATGGGAAGGAAAACATGTATCGTGTATCAGAGCTACACGTCCCTAGTAGCTCTGAAAACCTGCCGAGTATCCTCCATTAGATTTTAAAGTCTGAGAGTCATTCTTAAACAATGTCTTCCTCTCCTTGGGCCTCATGGGAGTCCACCCCTTCCTTGGACTTGCAGCTGAGCTCCAGACCTCACCCTCCAAGAATACTGGGGTGACAACCACTCTTTCCCCACTCTCCGGCGACTAGTCTCAACTACCTCAGAACAGGGGGGTGGTGACCTAATTCTTCCTGATCTATGGGGAATACTCCCAAAGCCTTCAGAGTGGTGGCAACATGACCTAACTCTCCCCGAGCACCAGGCAGTGTGCCCCACCCCTCTGCAGCCTGGGGTGGCCAAACTCTCCCTGAGCAATGGGCTGGAAAATCCAGCCTCTTCAAATGCTGGGGCAAACTCACCCTTTCGGTGCACAAGAATGGGGTTCCTCTACTGGCCCCAGAAGATGTCCCAAGTCCAGACCTCAGCTTCCATGGTTTTCCTCTTGAAGCCATCTTTCCTTCAATCTCTCCCCTCCCTGTCTCTTTTAGCCCAGGCTGATAGTAGTTTTGTTCATAGAGATCTTGCAAAAAGCTTGTTGGTTTAACATGAAGGAAACAGGATTCCAATTCATCAGACAGAACAACTTTCCAAAGGTCCTTCCTGGATAACTGCATTTCCAATCCTGACATACAAGTTCCAAGTTTAATTAAGTCCTCACTTCACATAGGACTCTATCCTTTGGGAACATGTTTTCCAGAAGCTCAGAATTCTCCAAGCCATCAATTTTTTTATTTCTTTGTGCCTGTGAGTACAGTTCTTGGCTTATCTCCTTCCTGTCGCATTTTACCATAAACTGAAAGGAGAAACCAGGCCACATTTTCCACATTTATTTTGGAAATCTCCTCAGGTAAATGTCCCAGCTCAGCATTTTCAAATTCTGCCCTGCATCTAACATCAGGGGTCAATTTTGCCAAGTTTTTTGCCACTTTAAAGCAATGATCACTTTCTTTCCAGGAAATCATTTCTGTCTAAAGCCTTATAGAACTATGTTTAGCATCCATATTTTTACCAAGAGTTTCTTCAAAGCAATTTAGGCCTTTTCTATTGAGTATTTTTGGAATTTGCAAGCATTCCACTCTCATGGTACCAATTTCTATTTTAGTTTGCCACAGGGTTCATAATGCAAAGTACCAGAAATGGGTTGGCTTTTATAATGGGAAAATTTATTTGGGTAAAAGCTTACAGTTCTGAGGCTATAAAATGTCCAAGTTAAGGACTGTCAGAGGTGCTTTCTCACTACAGTCAGCTAGTGTTGATCCTGTTGTCTGGCCACGTGGTGAGAAAGATGGCCACTGCTCAGTGACAAAGACTCTTGCCTTTCTCTCCAGAGTCTACAGTCACCAGGAGCTGAGCTGTGGGCAACCAGGCAGAGGGCTTGTCTCCTCCTGAGCCTCCTCTATCAGTCTTGGCTGCTCCATTTTCTTTGTAATTCAGTGGTGAGTTGTCAGGCATAGGGTTCATCTCCCCCTGGGTCCCGACAACTTGAGGCTCTCAGGGCTCCTGTTTTCCTGCATTCCTCTCCCACATGGCAGGATCAATATAATAAGGCAGCTCCCTCTTCCTCTGTTTCTCTCTCTCTCTATGTCTCTGTTTTATCAGACCCAGCAAGTGGGCAGAGATCCAAGCGGGCTCACACCTCACTGACATAGTCCAATCAAAAGCATCTCACACCCACAGGAATGGGTTAGTTAAAAACACATAATCTTTCTCTTCGGGGATTCATAAAAGAATTTCAAACTGTCACACACCCCTACTTCCCAATCTAAATAGACGGCAGTGTTTAGGGCCAAAGATAATTTAGGTTCACAGTACACTTAAGCTGATTCTTTACACATCTTTTTGCCTCATTTGATAAAAGTTCTCATTGTGGGTCTGTCTCCTCACCAAGGTGGGCCTGGGTCTGTCCATCCTTCCCACAGACCCTCACTGCCTACCCACATTCACTCCTCATCATAAAAGCACATCAGAGTCTTTCCGAGAGTCTGCCAAAGGGCGGTGCTGCCAATGAACAGTTAGTTAACCCCACCTCACAGCCTGCAGTTGCTTTTGGAGTCGGTGCTGGCTCTGCTCCAGCCAGGTTGCTGGGACCCACACAGCTTCCAGCACACTAAAGAGAACTGATGCTTGGAAAGTTTCTTTCCAGGAAATTTTCTGTGGTGAGTGAGAGTCTGATCATGACACCTAGGCTGAAACCCAGTTATTCCCCTGCAATAAGGGGTAATAGATTAGAGAAAGGCAGATAAATGAAAACTATTGAAGCTTTTATTTTTAAGTTTACCACCTGTTTGTTAGTTTCAAAGGAAAATAATTTTATGACACAGTAGAGATACAATGAAATAATACCTATTGATTTGCTTTGGTTCATCTATAACAGGTTTAAGGAAAAGAGACAGAAACCTAAACCCTGACTTTATAAGCATGGCTATATTAGTGAGGTTGTGCCTTCATGGAGCAAGAATCCCTACTGGTGGTAAAATTTATGTGTTAAAATAGCAGTGCTTTTTGTCTATTCACATGTTAAAGAACCGGTATGTAACAGCCACAATTAGTTTTATTAATCTGAAAGCTGTGTTTGTTTCCTATTTAAATTATTTAAAATGTGCAGTTCTTATTTATTTGCTGTATTATCAGAGATTTTCCCTTTAATTGCTCCATGATGGATTCTTATATGGTCTTCTCATTTGATTACTTTTCAATTGATCAGCACTATTAATGTCAAGTCCAAGGGTGCCTGAGACTGTCATTAAACAAAAGGGACCCATAACATCCTCAGATTCATAGCCTTAGAAGTGGTTCTCTCAGTGTGGTCCTCAGACCAGCAACAGCATTATCTTGTGGGAACTTATTAGAAATGCAAAATTTCCAGACCTAAGGACTCAGGAAGTCTAGGAATAGGCTCGGCAACCTGTGTTTAACAAGCCCTCCAAGGATTCTGATGCAGGTCAAAGTTTGGGAATCACTGCCTTAAAAGATGAGTTAATGCCACAAAAGAGACACAGGTGGTCTGAACTTAAAGAAGGAAAGTTAATTCCTGAGGCTCCAAATGGCAGGAATGACCTCTGATTTTAAATAATAATAATAAATGGTATCTAGGGAAACGGACTCGGCCCAGTGGTTAGGGTGTCCGTCTACCACATGGGAGGTCCGCGGTTCAAACCCCGGGCCTCCTTGACCCGTGTGGAGCTGGCCCATGTGCAGTGCTGATGCACTGGCAAGGAGTGCCGCGCCATGCAGGGATGTCCCCCGCATAGGGGAGCCCCACGCGCAAGGAGTGCGCCCCGTAAGGAGAGGCGCCCAACGCGAAAGAAAGTGCAGCCTGCCTAAGAATGGCGCCGCCCACACTTCCCGTGCAGCTGACAACAGAAGCGGACAAAGAAACAAGATGCAGCAAATAGACACAGAGAACAGACAACCGGGGGAGCGGGGGGAATTAAAGAAATAAATAAATCTTAAAAAAAAAAAAAACAGAACAAAACAAAACAAAAAAAACCTATAAAAATAAATAAATAATAATAAATGGTATCTAGTGATTTAGAAAACATGCCCCAGGAAGCCTGACTTTTTCCTCTTCATTAAAAAAAAAAAAAAGCAAAATACAAAAAGCACTGATTGAATGTTCAACATGCAACAGCTCTGGGCGCTGGGGTACAGTAGGAAACAAAAGTCGGTTCAGTCACTGCTGCCTTGGAAGCTTAAAGGCAGAAATCTCACACACACACACACACACAAGCACACACCTGTACACACCCTCAATTATGATAAATGGGAGAGGGAGGAGAGCAGAGGTGTTGCTGAGAATAATGCAGGCAAACCTCCTTAGAATTGAAGTTGAAGGTTCGCCGCCAGATCTGAATGGGATGGTCCTTAAAGTCCCTCTAAGGAAATGCTATTGAGGCTAAGGATGAGGAGAAGTTAGCCAAAAGGAGTTAAGAATTGTCCTGAGAACAGAATTAGAGAGCCCAGAAACAGACCCACATGAACGGGCCCATGTGATTTTTGACAAAGCATAAAAACAACTTGATAAAGAGAGAAAAGTCTTTTCAACAAATGGAGCAAACAGCAATTGGGCATCTGTAGGTAAAAGAATACACCTTGAATGTAACCTTTCACCTTATACAAAAAATAATTCAAAATGAATTATGGACTTAAATGTAAAGCAAAAAAACCAGAAGACTTGTGGAAGAACACACGGAAGATCTTCAGGGTGTGAGGCTAGGAGAAGAGTTCTTAGACATGACACCAAAAGCACATTTAACTCTTTTTCTTCAGTAAAAGAATAGTCCAGAGTGAAGACAAAGCACCTATGAAGGCCCTGGGACAGGAAAGAGCTTAGGGCACTTGAACAACTGAGTTATTAAGAGAAGGAAAGAGCCCAGCAGGCTAAGGGGAGAGAAAAGGAGAGGCTAGTTTGTGAGACTTGCGACCCCTTGCTGGCCAGCCTAAGGGGACTGGGTTTTATTCTAAGTACAAAGTAAAGTCACTGAGGGACTCACAGGCAATGGGTAACATGATCTTATCTTTTTAGTTTTTCACATAAGCTTCTTTCCATTCTTAAGGAGCGGGAGGTCTGAGCTTCTTTGGTTCTATTACTTAGTCCCACTAATAACTGTAATTACATTAATCACCTTATTTATATTGTTTAATTTTATTCTCTTGGGGAAAGGACACTGAATAGTTTATTCAGACTTCATGTAAAGGATTTCATCTTGAAGGTATAACCCAGGCCCTTTGATCACTTTCCTTTCCTTTTGTTTGTAGCAAAAAGGCTCAGCCATATCAATAGAAATTTCCCAGACTGTCTTATATTTCACCCAGCATATACCAGTTTCTATTTGTTTAAGATAAACTTTAAAAAGGTCAAGTGCCTGGCCCAGGGGTACTTTACAATCTGCTCTGTGACAAAGGTTCTCAGGTTAAACTGTGTTATCAGTTCAACATATGGACCTCAATTGAAAATGGGTATGGGAAGAGCTGGAACCAGAAACTCAATTCAGAGATTTACAAAGGCTGAGCTAGCATTTGCTGCACCCAGCCACACTCAAGTTCAAGTTGACCTTCACATGTCATACACAGGGTTCCAGAAAATCTTGAATGTAACTTTCCTCTAGTTGAAATAAATCTCACTTAAGCTTTGCCCTGTTTAACACATCGGAGACTCAGAACATTCTCTGCCCTTTCATTGTTATGGGGTTGACTTGCTGGCACAAGCAAGCAGTTTTCATGGCTCTGCAAAAGTGCTGCTGATATTCTTCTACCCATGCTGGGTATGCAAATACCAGGGTGCAGGCTGGCAAGACATGAGCATCTGCCACGGAGATTTCGCTTAAAGGTAGGAAATTAATGAAAACCTTTGTTTCCTGTCAGAATCCCATGCCACTGAGTGATGTTACGGAGAACAACAGTATGGGGTCAGCCTGATCCATGACGGGCTGTCTGCCAGGAGAGAGCACCTAGTCCCCTGGTCAGCACAGGGAGGAGGAGGAAGAAGGGTCCACCAGGTTACCTGGCCAATTCCAAATAGTCAGAGGCCACAGACGTTCCCGCTAAGAGCCAATCCAATTGCATTCAACCATCCAACACTTGGCATGTTCAGTCACAGAAATGCAACAGGTCAAAGGAAGCAGACTCTACCCTTTCTCCTCCTTCAGAGGTCCTGCCCCTCTTTCCCCACTTCTCCATTCCTCATTCCAAACAGCCGAACAGCAATGTCTCAACCCCACCACACTAGGAAAATTGCCAGAGGATGGACCTGCCTGAGAAAGAGCTTTGCCCTGAGCCAGACTGGAGAAGCTGGGTTCAAGACAGACACATGGACGGAAGCCATGTCCTGAGAAGCCTGACTCCCCCGGAGTGTGCGATCTGACCTTACTAGAGACAAATGCCCATGGACTGCTGAGATGAGGACTTGGGGGCAAATACTGACCATTTAACTTCTTGAGACAATAGCACCCAATGAGCAGCATCCGAGCAAGGAGGAAGCTAGAAAGCAAAAACCCCAAATGCAAATGGATCCAGACAGAGAAGAGAAAAAATGTTTCTTAGTATGTATATATATTATATATAGTAAAACAAAATTAATTTAAAGGCATTTGGTTGAAGCTATGGAGGTGGGGAAGGAGGTGCGGGGGTTGGTGGCAGAGAAGAAACAAAAACTTTCTACCCAGCAAGGGATGGTAAATGTTACCAATGGCAAAATTTCCGTTATTACTAATTTAAAGTGTTTGAAATCTTAACTACATAGCTTTTATTTGTTCTAATATATATATATTTTTAAGTAACTATGAAAAATACGTATTGATAAGCACTCTCATGAGTTTGTTAACACTTGCTAACCCCATTGCTACTTACAGGGCGCTCCCCAGGCCACTAAGAGCAAGCACATCTGCTTTCTGTTAAAGAGAGAATCTTGGGCCCCACCCCAGACTTACAGAATCAGAATCCACATTTTATCATCTCTAGGTGCTGCATATGCCCATTAAAGAGTGAGAAGCACTAGTTTAGCCATATTTTTCCCATGGAGCTTCAGCTTCTAACCTTTACCTTCTACCCTGAGGGACCCAAAGCAGTGGTTCATAGCCTTAGCCTACCATTGGGATTACTGTCCCCATCATAGATGAATTAAATTACTCTCTGGAGCTGGGACCCAGGCATAAATATTTTTAAAGCTTCCCAAGAATTTCCAATGTGCTATGTTTGAGAGTCACTGTTGTACTCCAGCAGTTCTCAAAGTGAGGTCTCCAGACCAGAAGTTACCTGAGAACTCGTTAATAGATGCAAATTCATTTATATTCTCTTTCTCACCCCTAATGAATCAGAAACTGGGGGCAGGACTACACAAAGCCCAGCAATCTGTGTTTTGACAAAAGTGATCGTGGCACAAGCTAAAGTTTGAGAACCATGAGTTTACAGCACACTAACCTTAGTTGCTGAGGTAAGTGGGGACAATAACCAAGAATCTCTTCTCTTAAAAGTTGAATTCAGTGGTTTTCAATTATAATATGGATCAGAATCCCATGCCCTTGGATGGGGTTTCAGCTGGTGGTTTGGGGGGCCCAGTCTTTGGAATGTCTCAAAGGTGCAGCCAGGGAGGAAGAGCACAGAGTCCCTCCCCACGGTGGCCCCTGGAAGTTTATAAGGATCCACTGCAGAGTGGGGTGGGGACACCGTGAACCCCCAGTGGAGGTCTGGATGTGGCACTGTCACAGTGTTTTACAAACTGAGAATGACTGCCAAAGGATTTAGTGGCTCTACTGGGTGGACAGAGCTGTGCTGGAGAGAAGCCCACAGTGTGACCACATGTATATAAAGGGAATTCAGTGAGACTTCAGGAAATTCTAGGAAGAAAGGCATTCTGCTATTTCTTTCCATAATATTTGGCGGCTGAAATAAAAAATATTTATTTTTATAAGATGACTTAAGTTTCACTTAACAATGAAGATGAAGTCACAGGATACACCCTTAAGAGGCTCAGGGAGTTATAGGATCAAAGCACGCAATGGATAAGGAAACTGCGGTTTAGAGTAGGGAATAGGGAAACGGACTTTGGCCCAGTGGTTAGGGCGTCCCTCTACCATATGGGAGGTCCGCGGTTCAAGCCCCGGGCCTCCTTGACCCGTGTGGAGCTGGCCATGCACAGTGCCGATGCACGCAAGGAGTGCCGTGCCACGCAAGGGTGTCCCCCGCGTGGGGCAGCCCCACGCACAAGGAGTGCGCCCGTGAGGAAAAGCCGCCCAGCGTGAAAAGAAAGAGCAGCCTGCCCAGGAATGGCGCTGCCCACACTTCCCGTGCCGCTGACGACAACAGAAGCGGACAAAGAAACAAGACGCAGCGAATAGACACCAAGAACAGACAACCGGGGGAGGGGGGGAAATAAAATAAATAAATAAATCTTTAAAAAAAAAAAAAAAATAGAGTAGGGAATAAACTCTACGGTCCCATGGGTTGTCCTGGAAATAAATAATGCTAAGACAGCAGGGTTTACCCTAAAGCAATATCAAAATCTGATAATACAGCATCCTAAGACATTTCCCCTAAGATTCGGATTCAGAGAGTCCAGGATGGGGTTCAAATTTACATTTCTCTAAATCCCCAGGTGATTCTTGTTATCAGAGAAGTTTGGGAAATACATTGCCTCATAGGATCCTTATTCACTGGGCCATTGGTTCTCAAAGTGTGACCCCAGGCCAGCAGCATCAGCACCGCATCACCCGGGAATTCACTAGAGAGGCAGATGCTTGGACCCTGTGTCAGGGTTCTCCAGAAAAACAGTTCACAGGATGCCTATATGCATGCATGTGCATAGTACATTTGTGTACATGTGTGTATATGTATACGTTCCATAGGTTAGAGGCTGGAAATTCCGGAAATTAGTGCTGTTGAAGTCTTTAGTCAGACTCTGTAGGGGATGCCAGGAAGGAGTAGAGGGTATAGAGTCCAGGCAGAATTCCTTCAGAATCCTGAAACCCTCGATTCTTGCCTTTAATACCTCCAACTCACATTGCTGGGGGTAATCTCCTTTCCTTAAAGCCCCTGATTGTAGATGCAAATCTCACCTATGAAACACAGTAACTACTAGGCCAGTGCTTGACCAAACAACTCGCCACATTACTTAGCCAAATTGACACATAAAATTCACCATCACAGGCCTCACCCCAGATTACTGATTCAGAATCCAGGGGGTGGGGCCCAGGGATCTGTGTGTTAATAAGTCCTCCAGCTGTACTGAGAACCACTGCACTAGGCCATTTCCAAAAACAGTGCATCTTTGAAGACTAATAGTCTTATCCAAACACCTAGTTTGGGTAGAAGCACAAAGAAATGCTGGGCTGGCCTCATCTTGGGGACCTGTTTCTGATAGAAAGCATGGACCTCTTCCAAATAACAGGATGAAGAAAGACTTTAGTTGTAACTGTAAGAAATCCAGGAGGACAGGAACAGAGTAGCCCATGCTGCAAAAGTGAACACAGTTTTCCCAGTGTAATGCAAGTTTAAAAAAACAAAAATTTTAAAGTAATTGTATTAGTCAGCCAAAGGGGTACTGATACAAAGTACCAGAAATCTGTTGGCTGTACAGAGGGTATTTATTTAGGGTAAAAGCTTACAGTTTCAAGGTTGTGGAAAGTCTAACTCAAGGTACTACAAAGGTGCTTTCTCACCAAAGTCAGCCGCCTTGTGTTGAAGCAAGATGGCGGGCGATGCCTGCCTTGTCTCTCAGGGCTTCCTACATCAATCTCTGGCATAGGGCTCATTTCTTTCCAGGCCTTCTCAGTTGCTCTGTTCTCTTCAACTGCAAACTATCAGGCAAATGGCTCATCTCTTCTGAGGGTCCAGGATCAAACAATGACAGAGCTCTCTCTCTCTTTTTGTGTGTCTTCTTGAGTGAGTGTCCCTTTATATCAGCTCATCAAGGGGGCAGGGACTCAATCTGACTCATGCCCTACTGATGTGGTTGAATCAAAGCCCTAATCTTAACAGGTAATTTAATCAAGACATGTCAGCTAAATCTAACGCATTCAAAGGATATCATACCCAGAGGAACAGATTAGTTTACAAACAAAATCTCTTTTTGGATTCATAAATAATCTCAAACTGCCACAGCTCTTTTATTGGAAAGACAATCTAACAGCAACAGTAAGCAAATAAAAAGTTAACTGTCTAATGTAATGAGGTTTGTTCATCTTCCTTGCTCCCATCCTTTTTTTTTAACCATGGGGTGGAATCATTTGAATCATTTACCACATTCATACCACAAAGGTATGAAAACAGCCCACAGTTTGATAATGTCCAAACACAAAAGTACTACTTGAAAACATACATGTAAATGATAGAAAATTTATAATACATGGACAGTTTAGAGTGTTTGGGGGGAACTCCTTGAAACTTTCAAAATGAATGCAAAATTTTGTAATTTTTTCACTAACAAGAATTGTTCAAGGGAAAGATTTTATTGCCTTTATTAGATATTCAAAAGATGTGCTGTTGCTGATCAAAGTGGAGTGTTTTCTGCCAGATGCACTCAAATGCTCAATTCCTAGGACAATGGGGTTTCAAAGGGAGAACGAGTTTATTGCTAAGAGCAAAGTAAGGAGAACAGATGCCTACTGGCCTAAAATCTGTCTGTCTATCCCCTCTGCTCCCCAGTCTAAGGAATTTAGGGTTTTAGGGATTCAAACAAGGGGAGGTGGAGTTGTTACCATTACAATAACAAGTATAAACAAGAACTGGAACTAGGCTAAAATAACCATTACAATAGCAAGTGTAAAGACTGCCTTGAGACAAGGAAAGTTTAAAAAATCTCTGAACTTCCAAGCATCTGAACTCATTTCACCGGACACATACTATAAACATCTTTTTCCCTTGAGGAGATTCCAATGGCTCCCTGTAAGGTTCTTGCCTTACAGATGCTGTGAGAACTGCGGGCGCACCCACAACAGCACCCACAACAGCGCAGGAATAAGCAAAGCAGCAGTCCTAGACCAGGAGTCTGGGAACCACATTTAGTCTTGGCCACAAACTAGCCCGACTCTGGCAAAGTTATTTAATGGCTCTGAGGCTCAGATTCTTCATTGTTGGACCAGAAGGGCCCTAATGACACTTCCTGCCTGACAGACATTCTGTGATTCTGCTCTTCTAAATCCTGGGCCTAAGGGGACTAAAGGCTCCCCTGGGCCCATGTTGCCAAATAAAGTCGGGCTGAATGGGATGCTGTGTACAGGTCAGCAGGACACAGGACTTGCCTCAGAAGCTCTGACTGCCTACGGGAAGCTCCTCCTGGCACAAGCAGTGACTAGTCAGAGAATTCCCATCACGCTCTCATGCCTTCTCTCAGCTCCCAGATTTTCTTACCCCCGCTAAATGTAATAATACTAAATATTCGACAATAAAGAAAAGTATAACAGAAAGTATAAAAAAAAACAACTTAAAATCTGCCATAATTCCACCATTATGAACATTTTGGTGCACAGCATTCCATTTGTCACCCTGTGCTTACATATACATGCGTGTACATATATATGTTATTTTATAACTTTTAACATTATATTACAGCCAGTAACTATAAGATAATAACTATACCTCTTTTTTAATGGCTGCATAGTAGTCCCTTTCATGTTTGTTCCATTTATTTGACCCTCCTTTATTATTGAATATTTAGATTGTTTCTAATTTTTTCATATTACAAACACTTTGATGAACATACTTTTACATACAGCCTTTTCTACTTCTCTAAGAATTTTCTAAAGATAAATTCCAAGAAGTATTTTTAGGAGATGAAAAGATAGAGCCTACAGGTCTTGATGTATAATGTTATACCTCCAGAAGGAGGTGCCAATTTAAACTCCCAGCAACACTGCATGGGAAGGCCAAAGAAACTAGCTTCCAGTGTTAAATTTACTGCTTTTAATACAGTAAACACATCCTCAAAGGAATGTATCAAAAATTCCTCTACATAATTAATGTGCTCTCATTGGGTTTGAATTGAGCATAACAATTGAGTTGTTCAACTTGGGCTTGATCCTATGTTTATTCTTCAGTCTTAGCACAGAACAATTTATATTTTATAAAACTCAACTCCTGTATGTAATAGGAAAGTATCTCTGGGGGCAAATGGGTTCTGTATAGGTAATTTTTAACTACTTCATGCAAATGTCCAAGAGTGAGAAACTCTTGACTAGTTAGAGTGGCTTCATTACCCACTACATTTTAGGACTTCTGGCCTAAAACTGATGAGGCCACTGTATTGAGGAGAACACTCGTAGTCAAGTATATCAAGTTAGATACCTTTGGAACCAGCACTCTTCTATCCTCCCAACAGAGACATCTAATGCACAGCATGCTCACACATGTCCTTAGGGAAAAAAGCTGGTAAGCCCCAGAAGAAAGTTCTAGCTATTGCTGCCAAGGTTCCTTAAATAAGTATCATGGAAACAAATTAACACAGTCAACTATGGATTATATATATTTTTAAAAAAACACAGGAAATGTAGAAACCATGAAACAAAGTACTTTTTTTTAAAAGAAGAGAACCAGGAATGTATGGGAACATACAATTATTTATGAACATGCACACACTTATCTTGGAGGTATCCTTGCAGAAATAAAGTCACATTCTTAAAGATACGTGTGTTATACTAGATCATAAAATTCTTAGTTGCTATGCTTTAAAAATTGAAGGGACTCTGAAAGCCATCTAAATTCAAATCCTTCCCTTTGTAGATGAGAACACTCTGTGAAATAACAGAGGTTAAAAAGCCAGAATCTATCACAAACTACTGGTGGTTCAGTTGCTGTATTTGGAAATTGAAAAGAGAGGAGAGCACATAACAGCTTTTTTCCTATGATGGAAGCAGGAGGGAATGGAATGTTCCTTTCTGAATTTCCTCTACTTTCCTATTTATTTTCTTAGTCTTCTGGTCCCTCCCCTCTACTCCATTCCTCATAGCCCTTAACAAATATCCAAATAGCCAGTTACAGGACTATGATGTCACGAGATGTTTGTTTCCTTATTCCTTTCATTATCAGGAACATTGGGCCTCTGCAGAGATAGATACCCTAAGATTTTTAAAGAGACTGGGAACAATATGTAAGCCCTAACTCTGGCTGAGCAGTCCCTCTGGTTTTAGCTTCTAATTAAAACATAGCAAGATGACGCAACAAAACGAAACACAGATTTCCATGCCGCTGACAACAGAAGCAGATAAAGAAGATGACGCAGCAAATAGACACAGAACAGACAACCGGGGTGGGGGTGGGGGGAAAGGGGAGAGAAATAAATAAATAAATCTTTAAAAACACACACACACACACACACACACACAAAACATAGCAATGATTGACAGTCAAGGGTCCCATCTGAGTCATTCTAACTTGGCTATGGTGCAACAGTGACATCCAGAGTCAGAGCAAATGGAAGCACACTTTTCCTGACAACTTGCCACACAAGGTGTGGTCCTTTAAAGGAGAAGCACCAGCATGCCCTAGAAGCTTGTTAGAAATGCAGTCGTAGCCCCCCATGCCCCACCGTCCCCCAACCTAGTCAGCCAGAGTTTGCAAGTTAACAACAGCCCTGCTTTTCAGAGATCTTTACAGCACATTCCCCTCACTGGAAAGGGAAAGTGGGTAACAGTTAAGGTTTCACTGTTAATGACTCACATTTTGAGTCAAACGAAGCTATGCTATTCCCAATGTCATCAAAATTTAGCATAAATGTCAATTAAATGATTGTGGGTAAGACAGGCTCTCAACAATGCAATCTCAAACACTCTCCTGGGAACTACATGTTCTCTGCCATTGAAGTTCATCATTTCTCTCACTTTAACTGGGGCCTCACACATGGATTATCTATGTGGTTTCAGGATAAAAATTCTCACAGCTTCTCTTTAAAGCAAACATGACAACAGACATGTCCACAGCTTTACAGTTTTACGATATTTTCACATTCACCATCTTCACTAAGCTTTGAAACAACTTTGTGAGCTATTGTCCCCTTTAACAGATAATAAGGAGACTGAAGCTCAGAGAAGCTAGTTCATTTTGGTGTGTGACTTTCCAACAGCTTGTTACACTGTACTTTCTTGTGCCCCTCTTCTCCTCTGGGCTTTTAGCTCTGCAAGTGCAATGCCTACATCATCTTGGTTTTCTGAATATCTAGTGCTCAGAGCCTAGGACGGCAGATGTTCAAACATTATTTTTAATTTAATTAAAAATTATATTTTGAATGAATAAACTCTATAAGAAAAGGAATTGGTACATTTCTATTTCTTGTATTTATGTCCCCATGTTCTGTCCTAGAGAAGGCAAATCCTATATATTTAGCATATTTTTAAAAAATACTAAGTTGATGCTATTAAAGAAAAATCAAGGAAACAAGGAGCTTACTATTATGTATTTAATACAACTTAAAGGAAAAGAAACTTGGAGAAATGCTGGTCTCATATGTAGATTAGCTGTTTGTGTAATGCATATAGAAACAGAAGATTGTAATGTACTAGCTCCTTTAGTTTTCTACCTGATTTCCTTGGACTTCAACAAAAGCTCTGTGAAAAACACTTTCTGAAAACCACCCACTGAAGATCTTGGATTTGGGCTCATATTTCATATCTCTGCTATATATAAGTATGGGCCAAAAGAAGAACAAAGTTTGTTCAGCACTTTCTTCACTATTTGTTCTTCTGAGTCAGAGAGAAATGGATTGCGTGGAACACTTTATGAGAGTGTGGCAAGGACTTCTGCTATGAACTCTTCTCTTACCTACCATGCTTGTCCTCATTTGATACTGAGGATGCACACAAATATACTATCAGTTTTCTCCTACACCACTCTCTTAAAGCAAACTGAAATTATTTAAAAGAAAAAAAGGGGAATGGATTTAAATATATATTTGCAAAATGAAAGAGTATGGACATTGAAAAAACTGCACTTGTTTTCTGTAGTTTTCACTAGTTTGGGATCTGATCAGTGCCATGGATAAGTGGTTATAAGAGACTAACTAGGTTTCATGGAAAGACAGGAAAAAACCCAATGAGATATACAGCGATAGAGTCCTCTTAAATTTAAGCTGCTGTGATTGCTTATTTCTAATATTTCATAAGCATAATAAAAATAATATAGCACACTTAATATTTATAATACCAAGAAATAATGTAAAACAGCCCAACGGAATAAGGACATATTTACCCAGAACTTAGTTGTCAAGCCATTCTATTTGGAATACTAATGAAGACAGAAAATCAAATGAATAGATGAACTAGAGAATATCTAAACTTGTGCCTACTTTTTTTTAAAAGATTTATTTATTTCTCTCCCCTTCCCCGCCCCGACCCCTGTTGTCTGTTCTCTGTGTCTATTTGCTGCGTCGTCTTCTTTGTCCGCTTCTGTTGTTGTCAGCGGCACAGGAATCTGTGTTTCTTTTCTTGCATCATCTTGTTGTGTCAGCTCTCTGTGTGTGTGGCGCCATTCCTGGGCAGGCTGCACTTTCTTTAGTGCTGGGCGGCTCTCCTTATGGGGCGCACTCCTTGTGCGTGGGGCTCCCCTACGCGGGGGACATCCCTGCATGGCAGGGCACTCCTTGCACGCATCAGCACTGTGCATAGGCCAGCTCCACATGGGTCAAGGAGGCCTGGGGTTTCAACCACGGACCTCCCATATGGTACATGGACGCCCTAACCACTGGGCCAAGTCTGATTCCCTAATTTACTCTTTTACATATGGTTTGACTAAATTTGCTTTTTTCTTTCCAAAGCCAGGTCAAATTATAAGGCAATGTGGAGTGCTTCAGAAAGACACAAGTTTTTGTGTGGACACGTGTTTTCATTTTTCTTGGATCTATAGCTAGGAATAGAATTGCTGGGTCAAATGCTAACTCTACATCTAGCTTTTAAAGGACTGTCAGACCATCTTCCAAAGCTGCTGCAACATTTCACATTCTCAACAGCAGTACATGAACCTTCTGATTTCTCCACAACCTTAACATTATTTTAATGTTGTTTTTTTTTAAGATTAATTTTTTAAAATTTCTCCCCTTCCCTTCGTTGTCTGCCCTGTGTGTCCATTTGCTGTGTGTTCTTCTGTGTCTGCTTGTATTCTCATTAGGTGGCTCCAAGAACCAATCCTGGGACCTTCCAGAGTGGGAGAGAGGTGATCATTCTCTTGAGCCACCTCAGCTCCCTGGTCTGCTGCGTCTCTTATTGTCTCTCTTCTGTGTCTCTTTTTGTCCCATTATCTTGCTGCGACAGCTTTCTGCATTGGCCAGCACTCCTGCGCAAGGCAGCACTCCTGTGTGGGCTGGCACTCCTGCATGGGCTAGCACTCCATGTGGGCCAGTTCACCGCACAGACCAGCTTGTCTCCCCCAGGAGGCCCTGGGTATTGAACCCTGGACCTCCAAATGGTAGACAGGAGCCCAATTGCTTGAGCCACATCCACTTCCCTTATCTGTCTTTATGATTACAGCCATCCTACTGGGTGTGAAATGATATCTCATTGTGGTTGTGATTTACATTTCTCTCATTATCCATGCACAGTCAAATCCAGTGTCCAGCATGTGGTAGGCATTCAATAAATGTTTGCTGAAATAAATCTCTTAATTTTTTTAGCTAAGTCATAACCTAAGGGCAAATCATGAGGTCAATTTCTTAATTTACCTTGCTTTTGCTATGCATATATAGTAATTTTAAAACATTATAAGTTTCATTTCTTAAAAATGTGACCTCTATTGTTTCACTGATTATTAACCTAAGAACTAATTCTTAAGCTCCTAAAGATTTAAAGAAGCACTCAATTTCTTTTTACTTAGGTTAATAATTGATGCATCTTCTCAAAAGAGTAGCAAACACAAAAAAATCACAGGTACTCATCATCTGGACTTGAAACTTTACTGACCACATCTATTTAAAAATATGACCTTGGTTTAACTGCCTTCCCACAGGACAGCACAGCTCCTACCAGGCCAGAAGCTGCTTTCCTTCTTTGCCCTCCACTCACAGAGTTTAAAGACTGACTTGACCACAGACCCCAACCTGTAAGTACCAATGCAGTCAAGGTTAAGAACAAGGTTAAGCATGCTCTATGTAATGACATATCACAAACTATTAAAATACATATGCGAAACAAATCAAAGTTAAGTCTAGTTCATGTATGTTAAAATACTTTGTTTTTAAACCAAATTCTTAGGGGAGGAACCCCTTAGAGTTTTGGATCAAAATTTTGGGTAGATCATTAAATTTAAAAAATAAATAACTTATCTTAAAAAGGATCTTACTCTGCCAGAGAAACCTCTTTTAAAAATTTAATTAATGTTGAGTTGTTTTTAAATAGCAAAGAGCAGATGATAAAACAATTCCAGTAAAAAACTGTCATCAAAAGGCTATTTCAAAGGCAGTGACTTTGGAAAGAAAGTAATGGTCCATGACTGTATCAATGGGAAAAGAATATATACCCATACAAAAAAATCTATATAAGATTTCAAAGGATGGAGGAGGGGAGTGTGACTCACCACCCTCAGCAGACCCACTGTTTTGTGTTGAAGCATAAGATCTTTCGAAACAGTGGCATAATCTGATGCCTTAAAATCCAAATAGGTTTCCCTTTTCTTTTAATAAATAAAAAGGTTCCTAGCATATTTAATAAGTAGGAGAAAAAGATAAATTTATTCAGTTGTAAACATGCATTAAAAAAATCATCTAGAACACAGGGGATTACTTACCCTTGCCATCTCCCAGACATTGCTTTACAAAGAGGAAAGGCTGCCAAGCAGAGGCACAAAAATAAAACTCTCAAAATACCAAAGGAAGCACTAACTCTCTTCCATCTACAGTAGCAGCTCTCCAGATGGAAGGAAAAAAAATAAAGAACGGCATAGAAAGTATTAATTTACCTTCAGAAATACAAATAAATTTCAAATAAGAATTACCTGCCACTAAAGTCCTCGTATGGCTTCAATTTTTCAAGAAAGAGAAATCTATCAGCTGGCAGTTCACAGAGACAGATGCAAATCACCTCTCAGTTCTGGTGGCCCAGGAAGCCCATGAACCATATCAGTAAGGTAAATGCTTTGTTCCTAAAGACTGGTATTCTTGGACAGGCTCCTGGCAATCCTTGGGGTTCCTTGGATTTTCCATCACGGGGCAATGTCCTCTCATTTCTCCTCCAGTTTCTATGACATCCTATTTCTATCTTCTTATGGTTTCCTCTCCATATAACTTTTACTCTGCGTATGAAGGACTCTAGTAATCTGGATTACAGCCTAACTTGATTGAGTGGGGCCACACATTAATTGAAGTAACATCTTGAAGAGATCCTATTTACAACAGGTCCACAACACCAGAATGCAGACCAAAACCAAGAACATGTCCAAACTGGGGTACACAAATGAATGTTACCAAAAGACCAGATTTACAAGTGATACGAAAGGGGGTGCTGCAGCCTGAAAGGAAAAAACGAGGGCAAGAGATTTGGAAAAGATTTTAGAAATGAAGATTATTAGGAATGGTAAACAAAAGGCTAAGAAGACAGACAAGAGAATGATATGACAACAGAGAGCTGAAGGACAAAATGGATGAAGTAATACCTTTACAGTAATAACAATGAATGTTAATGGATTAAAGTCCCCAGTCAAAAGACACAGACTGGTAGAACGGATGAAAAAATACAAACCGTCTATATGTTGTCTACAAGAGACCAACTCAGACATAAGGACACAGAAAGGTTGAAAGTGAAAGGTTAGAAAAAGTTATACCATGCAAATAATAACCAAAAAAGAGTTGGAGCAGTGATACTAATAGCAGACAAAGTACATTTCAAATGCAAAACTGTTATAAGGGATGAAGAAGGTCATTATACATTAATAAAAGGGGTAATTCACCAAGAAGAAATGACTATACTAAATATTTATGTGCCTTATCAAAATGGCCCAAGATTCATGAGGCACCCACTGGCAAAACTGAAGGGAAAAATAGATGTCTCTGCAATAATAGTTGGAGACTTCAATACACTACTCTCAATATTGGGGAGAACATTTGAACAGAGGATAAAGAAACAGAGAGCTTGAATAATATGATAAATGAACTAGAACTAACAAACATCAATGGAGAACTGTACCCCAAAACAGCAAGATATACTTTCTTTTCAAGTACTCATGGATCCTTCTCCAAGATAGACCACGTTGGGTCACAGGTCAAGTCTCAGTAAGTTTAAAAAGACTGAAATTATACAAAATACTTTCTCTGATCATAAAGAAATGAAGCTAGAAATCAATAATGGATGGAAAAGGAAAAAACAAAATATGGCAATAAGACAACACTCTAAATAATCAGTAGGTCAAAGAAGAAATTGCAAGAGAATTCAGCAAATATCTTGAGCTAAGTGAAAATGTGAATACAACATATCAAAACAAATGGAACACTGCAAAGGTAGTGCTGAGAGGGAAATTTAGAGTCCTCAATGCTTACATTAAAAAAGAAGAAAAGCTAAAATTGAAGCTGTAACTGCACACCAGGAAGAACTAAAAAAAGAACAGCAAACTAATTCCAAACCAAGCCGAAGGAAAGCAATAGTAAAGATCAGAACAAAAACAAATGAAATCGAGAACAACAACAAAAAAACAATAAAGAGAATAATGAAACCAAAAGTTGGTTCTTTGAGAAGATCAACAAAATTGACAAACCCTTAGCTAGACTGACAAAGAAAAAAGGAGAGAAGAGGCAATGATACAAAATCAGAAACGAGAGGGGGTACATTACCACTAATGTACCGAAATGAGAGATCGTAAGGGGATACTATGTTCAATAGTATGCAAAAAACTAGACAATGTAGAGGAGGTGGACAGATTCCTAGAAACACACAACCTACCTACACTAACCCTAGAAGAAATAGAAGACTCCAACAAACCAATCATAAATGAGACTGAAACAGTCATCAAAAACCTCCCAAAGATGAAAAGCCTGGGACCAGATGGCTTCACAGGTGAATTTTACAAGTCATTCAAAGACATAACAATCTTGCTCAAGCTCTTCCAAAACACTGAACAGGAAAGGAATGCTACAAAACTCATTCTATGAAGCCAACATCACTCTAACACCAAAACCAGATAAAGATCCTATGAAAAAATAAAAATACAGACCAATATTGCAAATGGATATAAATACAAAAATCCTCAACAAAATACTTGCAAATAGAATCCAAATGCACATTAAAAGAATTTTATACCACAATTAAGTGGGTTTTATCCTAGGTATGTAAGAGTGGTTCAATGCAAGAAAATTAATTAGTATAATAAACCACATTGATAAATTGAAGAAGAAAAATCACAAGATCCTCTCAATTGATGGAGAAAAGGCATTTGAAAAATACAGCACACTTTCTTGATGAAAACACTCCAAAAGACAGGGATAGGCACTTTCTCAATATGGTAAAGTGCATTATGAAAAACCTACAGCTAGCACAGTACTCAATGGTGAAAGACTGAATGCTTTCCCGCTGTGATCAGGAACAAGACAAGAATGCCCACTGTCACCACTGTTATTCATATTGTGCTAGAAGTTCTAGCTAGAGAAATAAAGCTAGATAAAGAAATAAAAGGCACCCAAATAGCAAAGGAAGAAGTAAAACTTTTATTATTCACTGATGATATGATCCTATATCTACAATCTCCTGAGAAAATCCACAACAAAGTCACTAGAACTAATAGACAAGTTCAGCAAAGTGGCAGGATACAAGATTAATATGCAAAAATCAATAGTGTTTCTAGACACTACTGATGTGCAATCTGAGGAAGAAATCAGAAAAAAATTCCATTTACCATAGCAACTAAAACAATGAAATATTTAGGAATAAACTTAATCAAAGATATAAAGGACCTGTATTCAGAAAACTACAAAACATTGCTAAAAGAAACTCAAGGACATTCTGTGTTTATGGACTAGAAGACTAAACATTGATAAGATGTCAATTCTACCCAAATTGATTTACAGGTTTAATGCAATCCCAATAAAAATCCCAACAGCCTTTTTTGCAGAAGCGGAAAAACTAATTATCACATTTATTTGGAAGACTAAGGGTCCCCGAATAGCCAAAAGATCTTAAAAATGAACGAATTGGAGGACTCTCTGTTCTGGACTTTAAAACATATTACCTAAGCTACGATGGTTAAAACAGCAGCACAGTACTGGCGTAAAGACAGACTGACCAATAAAAGTGGATCGATCACTCAGAAACAGGCCTTCACATCTACGTTCAAGTGGTTTTTTTGACAAGGCAGTCACACCCTCCCAGCTGGACCAGAGGAGTCTATTCAACAAATGGTGCCAGGAGAACTGGCTATCCATATTCAAAAGAAAGAAGACCCCTACACTTTATACAAAATTTAACTCAAAATAGATCAGGGATCTAAATATAAAAGTGACAACCATAAAACTCCTAGAAGAAAATGAAGGAAAACATCTTGAAGATCTTACGGTAGCAAGCAGATTTGGTTCACTGGATAGAGCATCTGCCTACCACATGGGAGGCCTAAGGTTCAAACCCAGGGCCTCCTGACCTGTGTGGTGAAGATGGCCCACTTGCAATGCTGATGTGCGCAAGGAGTGCCGTGCCATACAGGGGTGTCCCCTGCCTGGGGGAGCCCCATGTGCAAGGAGTGTGCCCCATAAGGAGAGCCGCCCCGTGCGAAAAAGTGCAGCCTGCCCAGGAGTGGGGCCACACACATGGAGTGTTGACACAGCAAGATGCCACTGATTCCCGGTGCCACTGACAAGAATACAAGTGGACACAGAAGAATAGATAGTGAATGGACACAGAAAGCAGACAACTGGGGGGGCAAGGAAGGGGAGAGAAATAAATAAAAAAAGATAAATCTTTAAAAAAAAAAAGATCTTACGGTAGGTGGTAATTTCTTAAACCTTAAACCCAAAGAACAAACAACAAAAGAAAAAATAGATAAATGGGACCTCCTCAAAATTAAACACTTTTGCACCTCAAATGACTTTGTTAAAGGGGTAAAAAGGCAGCACACTAAATGGGAGAAAATATTTGTCAATCACATATCCAATAAAGGTTTAATGTCCACAATATATAAAGAGATCATACAACTGAACAATAAAAAGACAACTTCCCAATTAAAAAATGGGTAAAAGACTTGAAAAGACAAATGTCCAAAGAATAAATATAAATGGCTAAGAAACACATGAAAAAGTGTTCAACATCACTAGCGATTAGGGAAATGCAAATCAGAGCTTTATCATTTCCCACCTATTAGACTGGTCGCTATTAAAAAGTCAGAAACCTGTAAATGTAATATACATAGGAACGTTTATTCACTATTGCCAGGAATGTAGACTGATACAGCCACTGTGGAGGACTGTCTGGTAGTTCCTAATGAAGCTGAATATAGACTTGCCATGTAAGCCGGCAATGCCACTACTGGGTATATACCCAGAGGAACTGAGAGCAAAGACACGAACAGACATCTGCACACCAACGCTCATAGTGGCATTATTCATGATTGCCAAAAGTTGAAAACAATCCAGATGCCCATCAACTGATGAATGGATAAACAAATTGTGGGCTATACACAGAATGGCATATTATGCAGCACTGAGAAGAAATGTAGTCATATAGCATATGACAACATGGACATTATGTTGAGCAGTAAGCCAGACACAAAAGGATAAACACTGTACGACTGTGCTATTATGAACTAAACATACTATGTAAATCCATGGAGTTGGTAATTACAATATAGGTCACCAGGAAATAGAAGGAGGGCATAGAATGGAAAGCTGAATGTTAACCTGTGCAGAATTATTAAAAAGGTCATTTGTAAATCTTTGGTAATGAATAGAAATGGTTAAAGCATATCATGGCATTTGTAACTAGCAGAACTATTGTATGGGTATGACTAGTTAAAACGGAAAGTATAGGGTCATGTATACTATTAGAAGGAAAGCTAAAAACTTTAATGTGGGACTATATAAGATAATAAAACATCATGTAAAACATGAATATGGGTGATATTGCATAAACAACTGGTTTTTTTTTACAAAATACAAATACAAACATATTAGAGAGAAGAAGAAAGAATAGCAGCTCTGACACCAGGTGAGGCCTAGAGATATTGAGAGGTGATGAGTTTTGTTTGTTATTATTACTGGAGTAATGAAAGTGCTCTGGGAGTGTCTGGGGTGATGAATGAACAAACATGTAATTACACTGAATACCACTGACTGACTCTTAAAAAAAAAAAACCCCACAAAACAAAAAAACCTCTTGCGGCTGTGAGTTCCTCTGATTTTACTGTTTTGCTGACCTTCACAGTTTTGAGGAGTACTGGTCAGGTGTTTTGCAGAAAGTCCCTCAACTGGGATTTGTCTGATGTTTTCTTGATGATTAGACTGGGGTGATGGGCTTTTGGAGGGAAGACCACAGAAGTAAAGTGCCATTCTCATCACGTTCTGTCAAGGGTATATACGGTCAACATACATCATGTTGATGCTGACCTTGGTCACTGGCTGAGTGGTGTATGTCAGGTTTCTCTATTGTGAAGTTCTTCTTCCCCCTCTTTTCCATACTGTACTCTTTGGAAGGAAGTTACCATGCACAGCCCACACTTAGGTAGTGGGGAGTTATGCTCTGCCAATTTGAAAGGTAAACACACTTTTAAAAGTCACAATTTCTCAAGAAAGTCAAAAGCTGAACTGGCAGTTATGCATTACAAGAAAAGAGCAAGAGAGTAAGATGCAGGATAGACAGAGAAGACATCCTCGTGCCTTTCTAAAGGAACCATTCCTCCATCAACCAAAGGCAGAGGAAGAGCGTCCCCGAGGTTAGAACAGAAGGTTGGCTGTGTCCCAATTTCCTTAAGTGGGGAACCACAGGCCTTAGACTTCTTTGGCATCCCAATGCTTAGAATACCCTGAATACTGTAGCTGCTTCATTTCTGAGTTGATGATGGTGGTGGTGGTGGTATTACTAGCCATTTCACAAAACCCTTCTCTTAGAAAGGTTAGAAGTAGTACCAAAAGGAATAAAAAAAAGATGGGTGAGGGAGAATTACCCAGAGGGTTGCTCTGCTTTACTTCCAATGAGTAAGACCAAGCTTCTGATAAGGACACAACAATTAAGTGAAAGATTTTCATTTGTCCACCTGATAAAGGAGTATATACATACATGCCCAGATTACCTTTAAACATACTCTAATTACATTAATTGTCCTTCTACAGGGAAGTTGGTTTCTTACAGTTGGATTTCCCACCATCACAGGGCTTTTCTCCACAGAGGACTACATTTTTCAGGTTTTGAATATCTGTTGGTAAATAGAAAACTCGTTTTGGCTGTCAGCACAGCTCTTGGCAACATCTATGTAAAAATTGATACCGAAATTCAGCACTCCCTTTTAAAATTCCACTGCAGCAAAGGCAGACACATTTAAAAATGCCAATTTGTCCCCCAAAAAGGAACATGCCCATACAGATGGAATTCCCCTGTCTGAGTAGTTAGGATGAGGTTAAGCAGCCACGTGTTTACTGTCTTCTAGCATAGGATGGGGGATGAGAGTTCTGGGATTACTTTTATATGGAGATATTCTAAAATGAAGCTCTATACAATGGGATCTGACGACCCTACCCGGAACCTTGAGACACACACTAAAAGCAGAAGAATGTGGCTCTGGCTGCTAAAATCACTCAAGATAGAATTTGCATATGGGAAAAAAAAAAGTGGGGCCTTGACAATTTACCTACTGTCAATAAAAATAACAGAAAAGTAAAAGGGAGGTACATATTTAAGTGAAGTAGAGTAGAATACAAACCCAGCTAAAGTAAAATGACAGCTTTGAGAGACAAGTTGATAGAGGTGAAAATAGGGAGTTGTTAGAGAATTAGAATAAAGTAGAAATTATCAATGAACTGCAAATTACTGGGTGAAATAAGTCACTAATAAAAATACTCATGAAAGGTACAAAGGTTTAGCAGGGACTAGAGAAGAGCTGCTTAAGTATGAAGAGCGATGGTAGACACAGAGAGAGGTGTGGGGTGCCTTTCTAGGCCCAAAAGAGGGCTATTTAAGGGTACTGATAATAGACTGACAAAATGAATATGAAGCTGGTGAGAAATGCTGAGGCTCTGGGCAGTACAATAACTATGCTGTTGATGGGAACTGACTGAGCAGCCATTATATCCTTTACTTCTCCAAAAGCTGGGGGGAAAGAGGAGATGCTTATAGTCCAGGTAGGGAGAAGAAAGTGGGTATTTAGACATCAAACATAAGAAATAAGTACACACCTTACATGATGAGCTAATGATGAGAAACTGAAAGATGGCAAAAATCTCTACAAAAACACCAAAAACTTTGCAACTACTCTGATGATTCCTACCAGGAAGGGTTTTACAGGAAGATCTAAGGATAGAGTTCCCAACTCTGGCTGCACATTAGAGTTTCCTGAGCAAGCTTTTATAAAACTAGACTGGGCCCCACCCCAGACCAATTGACACTGGTTTTTTAATACGATGCTTGGACATTCATATTTTAAAAAGCTAGCCTAATATAATTCTTACGCACAGTGAGGACTGGGGGCCATTGTCTATGAGTATCATAAAAACAGTGAAACTAATAAAATTTACATCATACATATAGGAAAAATGTATGATGCAGAAATTGAGTTTGTGATTCTTAAGGAAAAGAGGGATATGAGTGAATGGATGAAGGTAGAATACTAATAAATTATGTACACCACTTTTTCTTATTCTACTAATAATGAAAAGAGATTGGTATTATTCTATTTTTTTAAGGACTATTTTTTTTAGTTTCCAAGAGGCATGTAAGAGGCTTATTAAGGATAGGAAGTGAGAACATTTCCTTCTGTGGGTTATATTAGTTTTAACATCATTCTGGGGAAAGGGTGTATACAAATAAAATCAGGGTCTGTGGTTCTCTAGAAAGTATAACAGAGAAAGCAGATGCACAAGACATGCTCTAAAGGACCTCAGGATTCAGCTGGAGAGAGATGACCTTCTTCACACAGAAGCCAATATGCAAAACAGAGAACAGAGAAGGAAAATTCCACGAAGCAGAGAGAACCTGAGTGAGGACTTGAGTCGTGCCCCAGATCTGGAGGGGCAGAGAAGAGGCTGGTGGTGGGCAGATGCAAGGCTTTATAGGGCCATCATGAGGAGGTCAATGTGGCTAGAAAGGGGATACATAATAGAGAGGAGGGAGGAGCTATTGTCAAGATGGCTGACTCTCAGCCTCTGTTCCACTCATCTGATTACTATAGTAATTTCATTCCCTTTGCCAGTGATTGGTTTGGGAAAGACAAACAAATTTTGGTCAATGTGATGTAAAGAATTCTTCTCTAGGATATTTCCGGGAAAATTTTTCTCACTCTTAAAAGTGGCCATGGTGGCTGCTGCGTGCGGGGAATGGGAGGAAGAGATGAGATGTGGAGGCATTTTCGGGTCTTGGAGTTGTCCTGGGTGGTGTTGCAGGGACAATTGCCGGACATTGTATGTCCTCCCATGGCCCACTGGATGGAACGTGGGAGAGTGTGGGCTATGGTGTGGACCACAGGCCATGGGGTGCAGCGATGCCCAGAGATGTACTCACCAGATGCAATGGATGTGTCATGATGATGGGGGAGAGTGTTGCCGTGGGGGGAGTGGTGGGGTGGGGGCGGTGGGGGTGAATGGGGACCTCATATTTTTTGAATGTAATATTTTTTTTAAAAATGAATAAACTGAGTAGAATTTGGAAAAAAAAAAAAAGTTTTCTCACTCTTAAAAGAGACGTGCAATGCCCTGTCTTGATGTGAAGACTGGCACTTCTGCAGTCATCTTGCGACCAAGTATCAGCACAATGGTGGATGGTATTCCAATCCGGGATGTGGAGAGACAGTGAGGACTTGGCCTCATGTGATATCATTTGAGCCACTGACAACCCCCAAAGCTACTCTCTGGACTCCGTGTTATATAAATGTTAACTTTCCTTATTGCTTAAGGTAATTTGATTTGGGGTTTTCTTGGGTATCTACTGGCATCTAAAACATTTTCAAACAGTAGGACTGGAATTATGATTTGAACGGAAGAGGAGTGACACTGTTGGTGGAATCCTGAATGGCAGGGGAAAAAAAAAAAGAGTTGGGTTACTTACTAATAGTCCATAAAGTGTTTCATTTCATAATTTTCTTATGGGGCACTAAAAATGAGCAAGGGACAAGTCAAGCTTAGGCAGAAAATGCATAGATATGGAGAAAAACCATGTTGCTCTGTTCATTCACTTACTTTATGTTCTTTGATGAGGTACCCAGGAGCCCTCCTTGAGCTAAGAAGTTAAGCTCTCAATGGAGCTCATAGAATAGAAATGCCCTCCCCACTCATACAGAGAAGTCACAATGTGCCGCTACATAATTAATTTTAAAAGCCCGATCCAAAAGGAATGCCTTTCCTGTGCCCTGAAGGTTGTTAAAGCTACATATGAAAGTAGTAGTAATAAATTATAACCTGCTTTATTTTGTATGAAACCTCCATCTGCACCAGCTACAGTATATGTAGTAAGAAATTATCTTCTCCATGCTCCCAATAATTGTCTTCTCTAACTAGTTTTTAAAATGTCCCATTCAACTTTACTTTTAATATTAATGATACATTACTAAACCATTGATTAACATTTTCTCTTAGAACCCCAAGGTAAAGCACAATTATAGAGACAAATAATTCCACCCACGGATGTGTCATCCTAGATACCAAAATTTAGGTGCATTGATTTTCAGCAATATTTTTGATCAAGAAAACCTAGAAAATCTGGCTGCCGATAGCTGATGGTAAAGGGAAATATGAAATTTGACTTCAAAAGATGTTGCCACTTTCTAAGGCCTTGACCATCTCCTTGTCATCATTAAACTGAAGGTCAAATGTCACCTCCTTTTCATACTTTTACTAAGTGACTATTAAGGGCTAGATACAATATTTAGTCCTAGGAAGTCAGAGATCAGTGACACAGCCTTTTTGCTCATGGAATACAGAAAAGATGGAAAGGACATTATTAAAACACACTGTATTTTAACTGTCAAGTATTTATCCTCCTGTTGTGAGCAGAGAACTACAGAAGCATAGAGGAGTGGCAAATAATCCAATCTGTAATGTGGATTAAGGTTATCAGAGGATACCATACCTGAATTTAGACTTAGATAAATTGGTCCTGTAGCAAGAAAGTAGAGTCTTGAAAGAAGATACAGAGAAGAGGCAAAGGGGTGCCTAAGAAACCACAGGATGGGGTGTGTATGTGAGAAAGCTGTGGGAAAATAAATATGCAAGGGCTGGATGACTAAGGGCTTTGTATGCTGTGATAATTAAATTCACCTGCCAGCCTGACTAGGGTATGGCTCCCAGTTGTTTGGTCAAGCAGGCACTGGCCTGATTGTTACTGAGAGGGTTATTTTGTGCACTTAAATCATCAGGTGATTGCATCTATGGCTGATTACATCTACAATCAACAAAGGAGCTTGTTTTCAGCAATGAGAGGAGTTTCATGCAATCAGATGAAGGCCTTAAAAGGAGAACCAATGATTTCAGCCCTAAAAAAGAAGAATTTCTATCTCTACTTCAGCCAGCCAGTTTCTCCACCGGGGAATTCATCAAAATCTTCACTGGAGATCGTTAACTTAGAGTCTGCCCTATGGAAGTTGGACTTGCCAATCCCCACAGTCAAGTATGCCAATTCCTATAATAAACCTCATAATATTTACATAGCTATAGATAGATATAGATAGAAATATAGATATGGATGCAGATCCATCCTGTCACTTCTGTTTCCCTGGAGAACCCTGACCAATGCCTGTGCTAAGCTAAGGAGTCAGGATTTTAGGTTGAAAGCAGTGGGGAGTCACTAAAAGACTCCTTCACTCAGGAGCCAAGGGACAGGGTTAGCTTTCAGGAGTTACTGCTAACTTCTGACTACAGTGAGAACTAGAGGAGCAGGATTATGGAAGCAAGGACACCACTCAGGAGTTGTTCAGGGGGTGTATAGCAAATGGGATTAGGAGGGAGGTCTGGACTGAAGATACAGACAAGGACACCTCAGCTGCAGGGAATAGGGGTGAGCCCAAGGATATTGTTGATGAGGGGAAAGGAGAACTTCTGAATCTTCGGATGGAATACCCTGGAGACTCTAGAATTCTCCTGGACAAAGCTGCCCAGGGGAAAGCCCCAAGAATCCTGGGGTGCTAATGAGGCCATAGGAAATTTAATATCCTTGTAGAACACATATTTTTCCTAGATAATTTTATTTGCTAGGCATAGACTTTACTGTATATTTTAATCTGTTTCAGGCAAAGGAATAAGAAAATATAACAGGTGTGGATGGGTGCAATGCAAAACATTAACACTGAACAGGAACAACAACAAAAATGCCTATCACTCCTAGAATTGCTTACACCAAGACATTTATTTCTATACACCAGTCACACCCTGACTTTGCCTTTTTGTTAGATAAGCTTACTAGAACAATGAAGACTCTTTCCACCAGAACCTATCTCACTTTCTTTTTCTCATCTTCCATCTGAAACTTGTCTATGAATTCAATGAATTATTGTCTTTTATTCTCACCAGTATTCCCTTTGTTCTTAAGAGGAGCACTCATATTTCCAGTAGATGAGCTAATGTATGCAAGGTGCCAAGTACAGTGCCTGACACAGAGACCATTCAGCAAATAAGTTACGACTGTCAGCCATTTAAAAAACTTTCCTCTCCCTGAATCACTGGCCTTGAGAGTCCATTCACCCAGTCTCCTCTACACTTTGTTATACACAATCTCTCTCTATGGGGTGTTCTATCTCCAACATGTCTGCACTACAGATGTTAGCTATGGAGCACTGTCACCTAGTGAAAACGGAGTTGTGCTGAATGGGATCTTCACTGGAAGAAAGGAGGATCAGGTACTGTTGGTCATTTATAGCTGCTTCAGAGACCAATGCATTTTCACTCAGGACACACGTTATGATACGTATCATTTGTTTACATATGATGTGTCTTATAGGAGGCACAAGAATAGTTAAATTACTGAATCAGAAAACATCAGTGCTTTTACTAGCAACTCATCTGAGCAGGTGGCAAATGACAATTTTACAGCTTGTTTCCCTATTACATGTAGAAATATTTATTAACATTGTATTTCTACCCCATGTGTGCAACCACCAAGAAATGAAGTTGGGTGGCTGCCGCCAAGGTGAGGAGAGGGCAGAGTGCGTGGTGACGGGCTCTGGCTTTTGTCTTAGCCGGTGAGGAGGCCAAACCTCAGCCTGAGGGATGGGGAGCGAGAAACACCCACTTCTTCCTCTGAAGTCAAAAAATGCTAAGCAAGGTGTTTTAGTTTCCTAGGCTGCTCAAAGCAAATACTGTGAAATGGGTCGGGTTTAAACAATGGACATTTATTTACTCATGGTTTTGAGGCTGGAAAAAGTGTCCAAATCAAGGACTCGTCAAGATGGTCATCAAGGCAAGGCTTTCTTCCCGAACGCCATTCTTAGCAACTCCATCACATGGAAAGACACGGCCGCCTCTGCCGGTCTTTCCCTTCTCTTACGGGTTTCTCTGTCGTCAGCTTCTTGCTTCTGTGGCTTTTTCTGTCTGAATTTCATTCTCTTCTGAAAGACTCCAGTAAAAGGATCAAGGCCCATCCTGATTGAGGTGGGCCACGCCTTAACTGAAATAATCTCATCAAAAGGTCCTACTTAAATGTGCTCACACCCACAGGAATGGACTGGATTAAGAAAATACTTTTCTGGGGTGCATACAGCTTCAAACTGCCATACAAGGCATACCAACAGTAGGCGGAAGTGACTCTTGCAACTTAAAATTCATCAAACCTGAGATGCCACATATTCTAAGACACACACTGTTTTACGTACCACTGAAATGGGGAGTGGAATAGGCAAGCCCCACACAAAGCTGGGACGCCAAAGGGCCACAACCCTCAGTGTTAAGGGAAAGAGAGAAATAAACTCCTGTGTAGAGAGGGACGGCCAGGATACCCACCTGGGCTGAGGGAGGGGGAAATCTTCCCGGAGAACTTGAACCCCATGCCAATGCCCACCCAGGGCTGCAGCCTGCAGGCACACCCCCGGGCAGTCCAAATGCCCTCGGGCAGAGGATCTAAGCTTCAGTCCTCTTTTGGCAGTGCCCCAGGTGACCAGCAAAGGCAAACACAGCCTTCTCTGGAAAGTCGTCATGGACTTTCATAAGATGCATCCGATTTCAGATATGTTAATGTGTAAAAATAATGTGCATCTGGGAATGGAAATAGGAACCTTCAGTCACTGATTCAGGGTCTGGAACTGAAAATAACAAAACTCGCACAGGGCAAGAGAGAAACCAAATGCAAAACCTATGTGCAAAAAGCAAAGAGGAATCCAAAAGATCACCCCTGAAGGGAACCAAAGCACCTGTGGAAAGAGCAGAGCCCCAGGGAATCCACAGCCAGAAGCAAGTCATGAACAAACAGGTGGAGGCTGGCCACAGCCCACCATCCACTTGTTTTTCCAGCTTAAATTAAGAACAAGGGCGAACCTTTCCAGTTTGAATCCTTCATCAGGAAAATGAAGAAAATGCCTTTTCTGGGATGGGTGAGGAAATTAAGCAAGGAACTCTATTTTAAAAGTGTTCTAAATAAATGTTCTAATGCTCCTTTAGTCAGATCCTGTAGTTTCTATTTTTTTCCTAATTTGCAGAGGGCTGTGCATGAACCAACCACAGTCGATCTTTATTAAACAAATACTGCTAACATCTGACCCCAACACCATTTGGCCCCAAATTCCTAAGGGCTGGCTACCACTGAAAATAGAAAGGAAGGGGTGGGGAAAGAGGACATGATATATTTATGCTTAAACAAGTAAACAGTATTCACATATCTATCTTTGGTCTCCCTGAAACTCATCCACAACAAAACCAAAATACTGTAATAGCTGGGAGGACAAGATGTTTTCACAGCAATAGATTCAAGTCAGACTCCAGGGAGGCAACCTGACAGTGGAAACAAATCAGATAGGAGATACTCATACTCAGCTTCAAAACCACAGGATTGTCACTGGCATCATCCAAGAGTACTCGTGGAGAAGAGACCAATGTCTAGGTCTTCTGGAAGACCCTGGAATCTGCTGGTCAAGCTTAGTAAGGGGGATGGGAGTGGGGGAAGGAGGTCTTGCCAAGGCAACTGAGGGATTTGGGAGGGGAGAGAAATTGGGGGGGAGGGGGCGGTGAAAGATGAGGACTTCCATTTCCAACCCGAATGGCCCTGGGTACTTCAAGAGGGCTCTGTGACTTAGGGAGAACGGGGTAATGGAGTCTTGAGTTTATCCGTCATCTCTCACGAGTCTGGGTGGGCTGGTTGACGTAAAGTGAGGAGTGCAACAGGGTGATCTAAGATGAAATCTACGCCTAACACTTCCTGAACTTTAGATTGTAAGGACGGCATGGTGTTAAAAGGAACGGTATTTTGTGCTGGTTGTTCTCTATTGCCCACCCCTCTTTTTGTCTGGGAATAAGGATGCGAAGGAGAAGGGCCAATCAAATAAATAAGAATGAAGACAAACATAACCAAACCAAACAAAAAGAGTAAATTGGAAAGAAGCAAATGAGAAACAGTGGCGTACACACACAGAATATAAGAAATTAATGGGGAGGTCCAGGAACTGAATGTGATGTAGCAAAGTTTCTGAAGTGATTTAAGGGTGAGAGTAAAAAACTTAGGATAAAAATGATAATTTGGGGCAGAATAGTTGAAAATCAGGAAATGAACTGAGTGATGGGAGAGAGGAGAAGTCTAGAAAGAGGGCAAGATTGTCACAACGTCTTCAAATACACAGCATCAATCCAAAATTAACACTCAGAGGACTGACCCTTTTAAAGTTTGGGTCTGTGTTTAGTTGAGGAGGCCTGACATTTCTTCCCATTCATTTTATTCGGAACACTTGTTTGAGTAACTCTGTTTTGGGGTCTGTTTTAATTAACTAACCAGGGAAAGGCAGAGACCTGTGCAAAAACACTAATGAAAAAAAAAAATCCTAGGTTCTGTTATTTTTCAGACATTCCTTTTAGAAACAGGTATGCAGAAATATAGAACTTTAGGAAGTAGACCACTAGCATCAGACCCAACCCATGAGCTCCCTATGGATTAAGAGAGAGAGGAAAACCTGAACATGGAGGCGAGTCAGCCCAGTAATAAACAATTTTTTCTGGGAAGCTTGGTTAAAAGGTTTATTTCACCTCCATCCAGCTGTCAGCCAGCATTTTTGTTGGATTCAGGTTCTTAAAGATTTGACTGTTTCCTATACTCCACCCTTGGCTTACAGCTAAATGCTTAAACAGTTCTTATCCAGGGGCCCTACTTGATAAGGGCTTGGGGAAATGTATTGAAGAACATGGTTAAACAAATCTCTCTCCTGGCAGGAGTGGTGTTTTCCTCCAAATAGGAAGTCTGGTTCTTAGGGCTGATCTGTAGGAATTTGCTGCCAAAGAAGAACGGGCCCAGTGGCTGCTCTGGACACAAACAATCCTGACTGCCACACACCCAAGGAGCACCTTTCAGGGGCAGTCCCCGGGCATCTGACAAATGCCCATTCCTTTGCCATCCATGTTCTATTTGTTATTGCCATCTTACAATGAAGAAATTCAAGAACAAACAGGTTACAGAGTCTGCTCAAGGCCATAAAGTCAGTCTACGTCAAGATTTAAACTTTAAATTCAGGACCGTCTGGTTGCGCACTTCTCGTACTCAGAGATGGGTTTTCATTGGTGGTTTGCCAAGGAAGTTTGGATTTTCAGTCATATTTTTATAGGGTACAAGGGTGCAACTTTAAGGGACTTTTATGCAGCTCTCCAGGTACATACTACATTCATTTGACATTTAAGTAATTATTTGTGTACTTGTTATTTTTTTCCCAGTAGATTTTGAGCTTCTTCCAGGGCAAGGACCATGCTTTATTTATCATGCTATCATGTTACAGGAGCATGAAGCGATAAGATATGCAGATTTCTAGCTTCTTTTTTGGTCCGAGGGAAGTCTTTTATGGAGATTGAAAGCACAAGAAGTCAATTCCAAATAAATTTAATCAGATTTCAGGTATTCCTCAGCTGCCCCAAATTAGACTATTCCTTTATCCCTTTCTTTCTTACCATCCTTCTTAAAATCTCATAATACATAGCAGGTCAAGAAAAGCTCTAAAAGCAGAGTAAATTGTGAAAAAGACTCTCAAATTATAAGCTTAAAGCAGGGATCAATATTTTAAAAATGAAAAACAGACTTTTTTCTTTCTTCTTCTTTTTTTTAAAGATTTATTTATTTATTTTTCCCCCTTCCCCTCCTCCCACCCTACCAGTTTTGCTGTCTGTGTTGTCTTCTCTTCTCATTTTCTCTCCTCTAGGATTCACCAGGATTTGATCCTGGAGATCTCTGATGTGGAGAGAGGTTCCCTGTCAATTGACCACCTCAGTTCCTGGTTTCTACTGTGCTTCACCTTGACTCTCCCCTTGACCCTCTTTCAATGCGTCACCATCTTGCTGCGTGACTCACTTGTGTGGGCACTGGCTAGCTGCATGGGCACGCTTTCTCTTCTTCTTTTTCACCAGGAGGTCCCAGGGATTGAACCTGGGACCTCCCATATGGTAGGTGGAAGCTTTATCACATTAGTTACATCTGCTTCCCAAAAACTTATTAAAAAAAAAAAAAAAACGAAAATGAAAATGAGAGAAAATTACAGTTTTGAAAATCATGATTTAGCATTTCTCTAAACGTCATGCAAAATCTGTGTTCTTGATATAAATGTTCTGAATGCCCCTTTACTCAGATCCTGTTCATAATAAGCAGCGTATGTCCAGACCACCAAGAATATTCTGTGGAAGGCACAGAGCAATGGGTCCTGAGCCCAAAATTCCCAGTTATGTGGCCTGGGCTCTGTCAATAAGAATCTGAGTATATAAAAATCTCAACTCAGACAAACCACTTACCCTTCTTCTTCTTATCTTCAAATGATATATTCCTTTCTTTTTAAACCCCAGAAACTATTTGGAAAAAGCAACGCTTTGATATATACATACTTTAAAACATAAAATTTTGTACAGATTCTTATATTAGTGAGCATAATAAATAAAAATAAATAATGCAATAAGGAGGAATGATAAATAGAAAGTTTTTACAGCTTGGATGTCACTATACAGAAAGAATCATTTAACAACTTGGTGGAATTTCAGAAATAGTTTTATCTTCCCCTTTATTTTTCAATACTGTTGAAATTTTTAGCAATGTAAATGTTTTACTTTCACCAAACCAATAGTTTTATTTTTTAAAAGCAGGTTTTAAGTAAAAGAAAAAAATGGAGAAAATAAGAAAAGTATTGACAGGACCCATGGATACATGGATTCCGATTAGGTTTTGTGAAATTTGTGAATGACAGAGCCTTAGGAACTAAGTGAGTAAGAGAGAACAGGTCAACTTTTAAGGCGAACGTAGGCTTGGATGGATGCCAGACAGTCTGTGCTTAAATCTTAGCTCTGCCACTAACTGACTCTGAGGCCTCCAACATGTAGTTTAACCTGAGGTTTAGCTGCAAAATAATGACTAAATATATATTAAAGCATGAGCCCATAGAGCATCAAGAACACAGGGGTGCCCAATGTACACAAGCAGAAGTTCAGCCTTCTCAGGGCACCTGGAACACCGAATGGTAACTGGCTGTCTATTCCTCTGCCCACTCCCACCAGGCTAAAGGGCCTGGCACCTTGCCCAGCTCCCGACTAGGGAGACTGTGATTCAACAGGTATGGGGTGAGGCCTGGGTAAGTGTATTTTTAAAAAAACAAAACAACTCACTGGGGACTCTTATGATGCATAGCCAGGGTTCAGACCCACTAACCACACCCAATATGGAAATCCCTGGGCTCCTCAGACCTAGAGAAGCAAGATATTACTCAATAAAGCACTTTCATGTCCATTCCAGGGAAGGGGAACCATCAATAATTAGACAAATATAACTGGGTATAAAATTGTGCAAAGCCCGTTATACAGAGAGGATTCCACAAAAGCTGATGAATGACTGGGAAATGACAAATGCACCTAGAAATCCTCTTCCAAAAATCTTTCCAATCTTTTTTTGCAGGCTCTCCTTCCAACCAGTTAAGGAGACACAATATCAGCTTCAGGAGCTTGGAAATGTTTTTAAAAACAAATAAATTCAACAGGTAAGTTTGTAGCTATATGTCTGACTTATCAGGGAGACTCTATCATTTATTCTTGTCAAAGGTTTCCTGAGGCAGCTTTTTGGATCTCTTCACCCCCCCCCCCTTCCCCTGCCCCCTTTCTTTTTTCCCCCAGAGTCTTACGTACCACCTGAGGCGGAGGACAAATCACCTCAGAGAGCATTTGGGTTCCTTCGTCCACTCCACTGGCAAGGGCATGGCCCACGCATCAACTTCAGGTGAGACAACGGGCCATGTGAGGGATCAGAAGCAAGTAAGCAGGCATCTAAGCTAAACTCGTGGGAGGTTCTGCCAAGAGAGGGCAGGGCAATCCATGCTCTCGCTGAGAGGAGAAGAAAGAGGAAACCGACTCTGACCCAAGGACTTTCCATTAGTCATTGGAAAGGAAGGAATGGATTATCATGGAGTTTTAGACTTTTCATCTCTGAATGCCTAGAATCTTTGTTCCTTGAAGATTTAAGACCCGAGCAGCTACAACAGTGTGAAATGATCAAAGTCGAAGGCCTCTAAATTATTTTCAATAATGGGCCACAGGATCAGAAATCATGATATGGACTCAGATTCTTTCTTTTTAAATGACAACTTGAGAATTTCCACACTTGACTAGTCAGTATTAGACGTAACTCAAACCCAAGTCAAATGAACATGAGGGCTCTGCTCGCACTTGTTTTACTATAGTCGGTAATGCTTGATAAAGCCTGTGTTTCATAAGAAAGTTTTCACAGTGCTAATATAAAAAGCTCAAAATTAATATTGCCTTTGATTGCAATTACTAACCATTTGGCCTGCTAACATGTTATCTACAGCTGTCGCTTGTTCAGTTACCCTTATCAGGAAAGGCCTAAAGTAAAATTCTTAGCTACACCAGGCTCCACAAAGGGTCAGGTAGACTTGAGGTAAGGAGCGTGAACATAGAGGAAAGATTGAATTAAATACCTCAGATTTCCGATACTGGGCATTCTGAAATGCATTCAGAAAGCATTTTGGCATTTTAGTCCTTAAATAAAATTTAAACAGATCAGATGGAAGATAAAGTATTAGAAAATTTGACCCAAGAGGTTTACCTCTGGTTAAGCAAATGACTACTAATTTCCAAATCTGGAATGCAATCAAATCAAACTGGTACACCATGTTTAGGACATTAAAATTAACAGGGCCCCCAGGAGTTTCTATCAACTAGTACACACTTAGCTTCCGAAATTCACCAATGTTACTGATTATATATATTCCTGCCAGTTATTAGTTCCACTGGCTTCTGCTTCTATTTTGTTGTTGTTTTTCATTTTTTCCTAGGTATTGTGGAGGATTAAATATAAATATATATATAGAGAGAGAGACTTCCGGGGAAGATGGAGGAGTAGGAAGCTCTAAGACTCAGTCCTTCTACCAAACAACTATTAAACAGGTAAGAGTTGTATGAAACAACTATTTTGAAACTCTAAAGGCCAAAAGAACACTGAACAGCATTCTGGGAAGAGCAAGAGAAGAGGTTGATAAGTTGCAGTAAAAGAAAAGTAAATTACTCTCTCCATGTGGTAGCAACAAGTGCCCATGCTCTGACTCTTGCTGCAAGCCACTGCAGGGCCCAGTCCCTAGCTAGTGACTGGTGACAGAAAAGGACATAAAAACCCTCTTCCCCAAGAACAGGGTGTGCACAGACAATCACAGACCATGGCTTCTGATTAGCAAGTTCAAGTTCTGAGGGTTAGGTCCCCACTCTGAGGGCAGCCATCCCCAGAAGGGGATGGAGGTGGTGGAGATTTAAAGATGCTGTGCTTTCTTGGGGCTGTGGGGGAGAGTTACATGGAGGGCTGCACTTGCTGGGGAGCCAAGAAAGCTCATCTTGTGGGAACCACTGGAGAAGCTGTTGGAAACCTTGCTGATGCCCACCCAGGGCACTTTAGAGCCAGTTTGCACAGCCTTCATGGGTCCCCGGCCATGTCTGGATGGTAAAAACTGAATTGGGAAAGTCCTCTTTGGGGTAACCCACCTCCCAGAACTTGCCCACCAGACAAAAGCAGCATGACACAATGAAAGGAATGTAAAAAACTATAGAGGCAGACAGACTGGGTCAAAGGCCTGCCAATTTCAACATCAGGAGAGGGAGGCCTGTCTCCTGGGAAACAGAGGGAACAACCCAACTCCAGCAAATAGGGAAACTCCAAAACAAACAACGTGCAAAAGCCCATGACAAGAAAGAGGACTAGAAAGACAGGGAAAACCTTGCACAATGCATTAGCCTTGGACAGACCTTCCAAAAAGGAGGCCTGAAGCTCAGGAAAATCTCTGTCTTATCACCAGCCGGTCATCAAACCTAGAAACAGACATTCCAGAGAATCAATGCCAGAGTTAACATTTTAAAACCTTAAGATGTACAGTGTGCAATAAAAGAGTACAAGACAAAGAAACAGGAAATGATGGCCCATCAAAGGAAGAGGATAAAAATATAGAAAACACCAATGAAGATGATGAGAATGTGGACATATTGAACAAAGCTTTAAAAAAAAAAATGACCTTAAAATGCTCAAAGTGTTGACGAAAAGTACAGAGAAAGAACTAAAGGATATTAGGAAAACAATGAGCAATATGATGATCTAAGTAAAGAGAGAGAAAATTTAAAAAGATACAACACAGAACTACTGGAGTTTAAGACCACAATAACTGAAATGAAAAATGCCCTGGAGGGTTTCAAGAGTAGACTAGAGCCGGCAGAAGAAAGAATCAGTGATCTGGAAGATAAGACACTTGAAATGAGTCAGGCTGAAGAGCAGAAAGAAAAAAGAAGTATTAAAGTCAGTAAAAGGCTAAGACAACTACAGAGACCATCAAGTGTACCAAGAGATGAGTTATGGGAGTCCCTGAAGGAGAAAAAAAACAGAGAAAGGAGAAGGAATAGGAAAAGAAATAATGACAGAGAACTTCCCTAAATTAGCAGAATGTAATTTGGATATGTACATCCAAGAAGCTCAGAGAACACCAAACAGGCTAAACATGAAGAAAAAAATACCCCATCATATACTGATTACACTATCAAATGAAAAGGACAAGGAGAGAGTTCTGAAAGCTGCAAGAGAAAAGCAACATGTTATATACAAGGGGATCTCAATTAAGGGAGAAAAGTCTGCTTGTGATTTCTTATTGATTCGAATGTGCATGTGATTTCTTATTGATTCGAATGTATCTCTTCCCAGATAACAAATATGGGTGTTGTGGTTAGAAATTTTGAAAAATCGAGGAAGTTCTATCACTCATCATTACAAAATCATTTCATGGACGCCTACTGTGTGACTAAAGAAGTGAATCAGGTGCCTAAGAATAAGTACGTTTTTAAAAATGCAGTCTTTGTTTAAACAGAACCATAGCTGATAAATATTTTATAATAACAATGAGACAATCTGTTCCTTGCATTAAAAACGTGTTTTGGAACTAAGAACAATCCACATTTCTCAATAAATGCTAGTCTGAAACTTTGTGGGGGCTATCTCTGCATTTTATTCTTGGAAAATATTGCTCTATACACAGAAGAAGCTGAATTCCACAGGCACTATTAGACAAAATAATGTCACAACGATGCCTTGTGTGCAGGATGGATTACAGGAGGAGGCAGGTGGGCCAAACTTATTTCTTTGATAACTGCCCACAGAAAGTATGGCATCCAGAGGGTGGTTCCATAAATATTGTTGACTGACAACAGCCAGGATTCATTTCTTCCTCCCCTCTGCCCACACCCTCCTTTCACAAAACATTCTAATCCATAAATACATGTTTTCATTCTTAAAACAGTGAAAAGTCTTAAATGGCGCCTACTCCCATGAGAAATCTGAGTAGGAAAGAGGAAAATAGAACAAGTAATTCAAACTGTGTCTATGTATGTGTCAGGAACTGGCTCACTGATCTGACTTTCTGCCAAAGAAGAAACCTAACTGACAGTGGGAAAAATTCAGCCCAGGGAGCAATTTTTCCTACCAGCCTCTCAGCCTGTTTGTGCGTCTGTCAAGCCAGAAGAAACAAGAGTAGCTGGCTCTTTTTCACCATCAAGCAGCTGTAAAGGTGACACTGGGTTCTCCCTGCCAGACTGGCTTCACGATCAAACAGAGAGCAAAGCTGCAGGGTCCCTGAACCTCTGTAGTTGGAAGGCAAGGTAACTATTTCTCAGACTGAACACACAGACCTAAGTGAGCAAGGGCTAACATTTAAAAAAATATTAACAAGGAAATAAAACCTGGGAGAGTAGGTTTCACTCCTCATTCCTCCTCCCTGATCCTTTCCAACTGATTCCATTTTTGAAAGCAAAAGACATTTCTGGTCTTGAAAAATTAATGTCCAGCAACAAAGCTAACAAGTGGCAGTTGAGAATACAAATTGTTAAAGAAATTAAGCTGCTGACTAAAAATTGGGCATAGTGAAATAACTTTAAAGATAGCTAAATATACCATAAAAATCATTACCCTATCTAATCAGACATAATAGTAGATTCTTGCAAGAACGAAAAAATGATCAACCTAACTGAATCACCATTCACTTTTTTTTTTTTTAAAGATTTATTTATTTATTTAATTTCCCCCCCTCCCCTGGTTGTCTGTTCTTGGTGTCTATTTGCTGCGTCTTGTTTCTTTGTCCGCTTCTGTTGTCGTCAGCGGCACGGGAAGTGTGGGCGGCGCCATTCCTGGGCAGGCTGCTCTTTCTTTTCACGCTGGGCGGCTTTCCTCACGGGCGCACTCCTTGCGCGTGGGGCTCCCCACGCAGGGGACACCCTTGCGTAGCACGGCACTCCTTGCGCGCATCAGCACTGCGCATGGCCAGCTCCACACGGGTCAAGGAGGCCCGGGGTTTGAACCGTGGACCTCCCATATGGTAGACGGACACCCTAACCACTGGGCCACTTTTTGATAGCAAGTTTTGAAGAATCAAACAAAAACTACTCTCTCTCAGACTATTACCTTCTAAGCCAGAGGTTGCATTTTAGTGATATATTCTATTTATTAGTCACCAAAATTTCCTATCCCTCTTCCAGGGGGAGTAACCCCACCCTGTTGAGCTAAGGTGTGGCCGTGTGACTTGATTTGGCCAATGAAATGTGAACGGAAGGAAGAGATAAGCACCCCTTCCATGAGGAAGCTTTAAGAGCTAACATGGAACTTTGCCTTGCTCTTTTCCTCTACCACTATCTTCTGTCTTCAAACACCAAGGGGAAGATATAAAATGTGTTCCCAATGTCTTCATAGAGACCTAACCTAGATCCAGAAGCTGGTATTAACTGCACCGATGCAAAGAAAACCACAGGAAACAAACTGAGAATGTACCAATTAATCAACTCTTTCCCTTGGGGATATTATTATGGGACTGGCTTGTGCTAGGTATCATGAGAGCAAGGGAGACTCCTAAAGTCCCATTGGCTAAAGTGGCTTTTTTAGATTAGTTGGTGAGAAAAGAAAAAAAGGAAGCATGATTATTCTTCCTCTTCTCAATTAGCACAATTGAGAAATCAATAGTATGTGGATACACAAACCATCACTCAAGGACAGGTGAGATCAGTAAGGCTCACAGAACACAGGTAAGTCTTCTTCCCACCCAATAAAATTGTTATGGGAAGGAAAAAAAGGGGGAAGTCTAGCAAAAAAGGAAGAACATATAAACCCAGATGGACTAATAGCACAAAAAACCACAATTCATCCCAAAATTGTTTGTATATAAATACCTTCAATTAAAATGCAAAAAAGACACTTTATAGAGCTCAAGAAAATGATACTAAAATTTGGAAGAGAAAAAAATAGTCATGACTTTCAAAGAAAGTTATTTAAAGCGGGGGGGGGCGCAGGGTACAGTGGAATGGACTACTTTGGCATGATGTGTAGGCTAGATAAGAAAATGATGAGTCCAAGAAAAAGTACCACATGATAATGCCCCATAAAAAGTATATCACAGAATTATCTATGTACAATTTTATACTATGTAAAAACTGTTTATATAGAATTAATCAGAATCTGAATCCATAAACAAACACAAGCAAGTAGTTTAAAGTGATGGGGTTGTGACTTTTTAAGTGAAGTCATTCATATAAATTTCTTCTAAAAATTACACCCATGAAATCCCACAAGCTCCATTACTGACACTGAAACTTCTAGTCGGGTAGTGCTCAATTCTACCACTCCCCAAGGAGGCACATGGAAACAAGGTGGGGTGTTACTGGAAAATCACAGCCGCTGAGGGCACTTCTGGCATTTGGTGGGCAGGGACCAGGATGTCAGATACTCTGCAACACATGGGACAGTCCCCACAAGGCAGAACTGTCCTACCGTTAAGAAATTCTGCCACTAGGAACAGGATAATTCTGAGATCTGTCCAAGTGCTACCCAAGATGCACTATAAAAATCCCAAAATTCAACAGAATATGGTGAATTTTGTAACATTATAATTTTCAGCTATATCTCTTTCATTTTTTAATCTGAAAAGGTATGTACCCTCAAAGATGGAAATGAATAAAAGATTTTACATAGAGAAAGTCACCTCATTTCCTGAGAGATCACAGCATTTTCATGTTAGAAATAACTGAGCAATGGCCTAAAAATTATCCCCATTTATTAAATACATTTTTGCACCTTATCAATGCACTTTTATACCACAGCTAGTCCCTGAACTATTGTTAGTAGTTTCTGCCCTGTGACTTCTGAAGGTTCAAACAGAAAGAAACAAGAGATAGTAGCTGGATATTCAACAGCCATTTGCACGCAAAAGAGCTGGGCAAACTGCTGATTGTTTTGTTCCTTGTGAAAACTGCCTCTCCAGTGCCACCCAAAGATGCTTATAGCAACTATGTGCAGCCCAAAAAGAAAAGGGGAGGAGAAAAAAAAAACAACTCTCACATAGGATGTAGAAACTAGATCCTGTATGCCCAATTAAATGGTTTTTCTAGTTTTATGCATTTTCAGTTCTATCAAGTCTTGATATTTAAATTTTCAATGTCTGCTGATACTGCCATCTAGTGAATAAATCCTTTTTACAACAGAAAGTCAAAAACAATTAAGAATTCATGGGCCCATAATTTCTAAAGTAGAGCTCAGGAACTGTAATGAACTTCCTGTTTTTAAACTCATTTGAAGTACTGTTTATTTCACAATGAAAAGAGAAAAAAGTTACTAATAGGAAGTTTATATTCTGGATTATTTGCCTTCTTAATTAGCAAAACTTAAAAAAAAAAAAAAAGAAAGAAAGAAATGACTACAATGAAGACATACAAGCAACTCTTTTCCCATAAAGGATCAAAGCTCTGCTTTATCTCCAGTCACAACCCTTCTATCTGTACTTTCAGCAAGTTACTGACATGACTCACTACCAGAATACTGTCCTCACTTGTCCCTGCATAGTGAGTACTTGGAATTCTTCTAAGTTAACTAGTTTATTGAATCATAAAGCCCCTGTGATCTCGATTCTCTCTTTGTCTTGGCTGCTAGGGAGCACAAAGTCAAATTAATAGCCCATTACCAACATGTTTACAAGACCTTAGATAAGAACGCTGTCTCTATTCATTCCTGGTTTCCTCCTCTTGTTTCTATTCTTATTTTCTCTCTGTCCCAAAATATTCACCCAATGATTTTCAATTTTATTTTGTACACCCTTTTTCTGGAAACAAGATTGGACCATAGAAACAAAACACATGATTGTATTCGTTGTGTGTATCATGCTCTTTGTTAGGTTCCTGATCAAGTGGCCCTAAGTGTAAGCATAGTATCGCAGGCAATGGTGATTCTTGTCTTGTGGGACCTCTTAGGGTTTGCTTTCCACTTGTTAACACCTATTAGCAGAACTGCTGATGGTCTAAACTAGGGTTAAAACTAGTGTCATCATAAAAGATATTATTCACTTGTAGTTGCTGTCCTCTCTGCATTCCAGTATGGCCTTGTGAAATGGCTGGCTTAAGTTCCTAAAGCTTCTTCAACTGAAAGGACTGCTTCTTCTCACCCCACTCCTAGACAGGTGATCCATGTATTATAAAGTATTTGTTTGGTTTTTTAAATAAGGATTGTGTGAAGGCAGAGCATAAACTGTTACAGAAATGAACATGGCATGACAATACTGAAACCCCAAAGGCTCTACCTCAAAAAACATATATCGGATACCTGTCATCACTTTAATATAAATCTTCCTTATCTAATAAGTTCTGCCTTCAACCAGCTGTACTGCATTCAATCAATGGCACCAAGGGGAGCTCATCAGTGGGACATCTCAGCCTTTGTATCACAATTACCCTTTCTTATCTCCAATAATTGGCTATTTAAAAAATACGGACCGCGAAAATCACATACTGAGTTCCATGTCCAAGAGTCACAACACTTGGCTCTGGGTATTTTCTCCATAACTGCCCAAAACACAAAACAACTAGTAATTTCCTATTAGCAAAGTACGGTGTAGGCAGTATGGTTGGGTTGGTGTGGGGTAACGTGTATTCATTACACAAATTAAAGTAGATTTTATTTTTAAACATACTTTCATATGTACAGGCATGTTCACACAGAATTAGGTGACCAAGGTGACAAAGATAATTGAAATGTTACTGGGAAGATGCACTATCAAAAATGTCTGGGAACCTGAACAATGTATCATCTCAACTGAAGGTCAGAGAATCAGTATCTGCAGTTGTGAATTTAAGACATACTCCTACCTAATGAGATGGGAACTCTGAGTTACTAAACAGTGAAGTGAAACACAACATGCTCAGTGGCTTTTTTGGAATCCAATATCTGTGCAGGAACTAGTGCTAACATGCCTGAAAAGCACGGCAGATAGGGGACGACATGGGTCTCGTGGTTTTGATTCCAATTTCAGTCATCACTTGGGACCTCTACCTCTTCCTCATCCACATCCTAGACAGAATCTGGGAGATGACTAAGTCAAGCTGCCCTGATTTTACAATTTGGAAACTAAGGCACACAGATACTGAGGAAGGTGGCTCAGTGACCTGTTCTCTTGGTTCAGTGACTATACTCTCTGCAACTTACTAAAATTCCTTAATTTGCCTTTTGTTCTGACAGGTGGAAAGCCATGGACTGGACTCAATAATAGCTAATGTCACCATAGGGGCGAATGGCTAACAACTCCAAAAAACTGCAAGCATGTCAGGTCAACCCTCCATTCAGAGGTGGGGATGGAGGCAGGCTGGAAGACAGAGTGATAAGATAACCTAATTATAATCAGGCCAGAGGAACAAAGTAAGTGAGCACATACAGGACACAGAAAATGCCTTCCTTCAGAGACAAATAATTCAAAACAACCCAATAAAACCACCAAATAGGAAAACACCATTGCAATCACTTTCTATGAGCTCAGAAAGAAAGTTAACACATTTGTAAATAGTGGTCTTATGTATCGACTTCTTCCCCTTTGCTTAGCTGCAATTTCTAGGAAAATAGGAAAGACCACAAACTTGATTTCTGCTAGTAGATGAAGCCAAAAGGTCAAAGTCAGAAATATGCAGCAGGCCTGCTCTCCACTCAGCACACTTGAATTGTCTAAACTTATCTTCCCAGCTTCCAAGGCCAGCCATAAACCAACACCTGAAAAACGCTCATTCTTCTCTTATATATCTACCAGGGGTTCTTCAGTGACCCTTAAAAAGCTGGAGCCTACTGGTTCCACTCATCCCCTGGTCAGTCATTGGGGCCATGGATATCACTTACCAGTATCTGACAAAGGAGACTGTGCTTTGTCAAACCAGCTGGATACACCCACATCCTGTCCAAGAGAGAACTGCTTGGACTCCATTTTTAAAAATCACACAATTAAACCTGCACCTTATTTTAACTACACAGTACACCATCACCACTTTCACGTAACTCTACTCATCAGAACCATCCGTTCCCATTCAACACCACATTTACTCAAGGGCTCATCACGGTTCACTCTGGGGCATGTGATTGAGGTTGGGTAGAGATTTTTTAATTTTTTTTAATCTATATACTTTTATACCAGTCTAAGTTATTAGGATGACCATGTGTTAATTTTATCATTTAAAAAGAGTTTTTGATAAAGTGTTTCACTAAAACAAAACCTGTTCATAACATTGATCTAGTTATTCTTGTGAATTTATCCCAAGGAAATAATTTACTATGGCCTGAAGATTTAGCTGCTACTAAGTTAGCAAAGAGTTAAACACAATCTACATTTTAAGAGGGACAGTTCACAGATTATAGTATATTAATGTGATTGAATATTTATTATAATTGTAAAAGCTCTGTAAATGAATGGAAAATTATGCAAGTTCAGTAAAAGCAGTAGTCTATTTAAAAAGTATACCACAGAAATAAAATATAAACTAGAATATATAATAATGAAAATATTTGTTATATTAATGTAGAATTTATAGGAAAAATGAAAATATTTTAATTTTCTTTAACAAACATAAGATACTTGCTAACCTGTGATCTGAGGAAAATTGTGCCACAGTTCCAAACTAAGATATTGACCTACCTCTCCTTTATTTAGGGTTGATTTTACTGGAAATTATAAGCTTTCTCAAATTTTAGTGAAGTCCTCTAAAGGAAATGAAAAGTTGTACCAATGGGTTAAAAAAAGCAAAACATGCTAGCAGGATCCATGTCTACTGATGTGCATATAAATTGGACTTGAGGTAGCAATCAGAAGTTTAAGGAAATGCCCAAAGAATTGACAAACAAATCCATTTACCTTATAAGCAATGAGGTTATAAAAACAGTTCCAAAACTAATATAATACAGTGGCATCATTGTAACTACCACAATGATCGGTTTATTATTAACGTGGTAAATTACACTAGTCAGAGCCGACTGCCATATATGTACGCAGTCTTTTTTTTTCCTCCTAATTGTTTCAACCAACTTTCTGAAGTGTTGGGGGTTGTTTTCTTCCCCTTAGGTTCCCAGAACATAAAGATTTTCAATGATGTTCCAAGGGCTCATTTCCCAATGGGTGACCGTGCAAGGAAGGGCAGTAGGAGGCCAGCACTGACCCAGAAAACTGACAAGGAGCGTGAGTGTGCGCCCATGTGTTATTTCCCATGCTCTCATCCAAGAAAGTGCTGTCTGCAGTGACGCTTATGAATGCATCCATTATGTATTATTACCACTGCCTTATCCCACTCAAAGTCTTAACACTGGCTTAGTTCACCTCCTTTGGATACAATCTGGACCATCAACTGGGGTGGTGGCTCTTAAGTCACTTTACGAGTTGGCTTCATTTATTTAGCTTTTCAGGTGTGGTTTAACAGTCACCCTAGTAACTGACAAATTTTTGTGAACAGTTTTTCTACTTAGTTTATCCCCCTTAAGTTTGAGGAAAGACAGACTGACCAATCAGCCTGGGTAATATTACACTATTACTGAAAGAGAGACTGAAGATAGAGCCCAGCCCACCCTTGTAAGCTTCAATGATCTTGATAGTTCCCACATGCAAATGCCCTAGTGTTAACCATATTCATTTCATGTACTCTCAAACAGTGATATATTTCTACATTTAATACTGGGCAATGGAGATGAACAAAAAACAACAAACATTTCTTTTGGGTCTTTATGAGTAGGTCTATTACTACCATGCAGAAATGTGATACATAGCAAATGAAGCCATCATTGCTACAATTCTGAAGGTTTTACAGTCTTTCTTTCAAAGATTGCATGGTATTGGAGAAATCACACATGCGCAAAAACATTTTCACAGGGAAAACAAACGTTACAACAGAGACAGACAGGTAAGAGGGCAGGAACATGAAGAGAGGTTGCTCTAGGCCAGGCCTTCCTGGAGATCAGTCTAATGAAAACACCATGTCCATTCCATTTTTTTCTTTGCCTACAAATCCTTGCCAGACCAATCTGACATTCCCTCCCAGGACAGTAAGTTAGGAGAATAAGGAAAGGGAGAAGAAATTACAGAGGTTCATACAGATCTGGAAGCATATTTTCCTAAAGCTCTACTTGTGGGCTGAGCGAAGACAAAGGCCCGCCCTCCTGGACAGGATGAGTTACTGGCAGGTATGTGCAGCCCATCCTGGAGCTGGGTGGAAGCAGGAATCTACACAAGAACTGACAAGTCGAACCTGTGTTTAGGAGACTGAACCATCTGTTTTCAAGTGGATTATGATAGGCAAATTTAGCTTTAGTACTATTCTGAATGACCCAATAGTATGGAATGGAATTAAGGAAGGTGAGGGAGGGTATCATTATACTAATTACAAGTCTAAATCCCTGCTTTGAAGAATGACCCATGATGACTCTTAACATTGGAATTTAAGTCCAGGGCCCCAAGCTTTCCTTGAGAATAAAATATATATATATTTGAGTGAACAACTATATTTTACTAGATTCCTCTCAATTTTTAGACCAACTCAGCAATCTATCTTATCATATCCAAACCCAACATGAGAAGAGGAACTTTGTATTTGTTCTCCACTATGTCCAAAGTAGTAGGAAGAGTGCCTGGCACACAGTGGGTGCTCAATATATATTTGCTGAGTGGATGAATACATTTTAAGAGCTAACGCTGGTCTTCCTTTCCATGTTGTAATATAAAAAGCACTAACTTACATTGCATCATATATATATTTAATTCTAAGTAATTCTATACACACTGTCTTTTTCTAACCATGGCCTTTTTTTTTTTTTGGCTCATTGTCTGCTCATCATTTGTTTGTCTTCTTTAGGAGGCACATGGAACTGAACCCAGGATGCCCCCCCGCCCCCAAGTGGGAGGCAGGCACTCATCTGCTTGAGCCACATCCACTGCCATCATCATCTTTTAAAAAGAAAAAAATGGTAATCTTTATTTGATTAAAAAATAGCTGAATGGAAAAGCCCAGAAACAGAATTCAGTGTGTGGCAGAGCTTTTTTAACCATCACTAAGCATAAGAGAAAAGGTATCAGAATACAGGGCTACGTAACAGCAAAGAATCGGCATTTCACCAAATGCAACTTGAAGCATGGAGACCAGCTAATCCCGTTGCCATTCCTCTCATCCTGGCCACTGCTCTACCTGTAATAAAATAATTCTCACCAAGTATTCATCCACTTATAAAACCACATTTACAGCCTATCCTGGGCACGGTGTTCTCTTGAGTCAGCTGTTCATTCCAAAGCACAAAGGGAGAACAGCCATCAGCGAGGTCTCCTTCACTATCCCTCCCTTCCCCAGGATTTCTAGTCTGGACCATCCCGTCAGCTTCCTGTTCATCATGCCTTTGACTTTTCTTTCTTTCTTTTGATAGCTGGGATTTTTCTATGGCATGCACTCAGGGTCTTCCCAGCTCTCTAGCTGTGGAGTTCATACAGTTCCCACCTGTCTCGCAACCTCTTCCCTCCCTGCCTTTGCCCAGGCTGCCCACTCCACCTGCCACAGGAGGGTTTCATTTCACTTTTCCTCCCACTCACTCTTCAGAGACTGCCTCATCTAGGAACCTACCTCTCTGTCTGTTTTACTTTTTTTTTTTAAAGATTTATTTATTTAATTCCCCCCCCTCCCCTGGTTGTCTGTTCTTGGTGTCTATTTGCTGCGTCTTGTTTCTTTGTCCGCTTCTGTTGTCGTCAGCGGCGCGGGAAGTGTGGGCGGCACCATTCCTGGGCAGGCTGCACTTTCTTTTCACGCTGGGCGGCTCTCCTCACTGGCGCACTCCTTGCGCGTGGGGCTCCCCCACGCGGGGGACACCCTTGCGTGGCACTGCACTCCTTGCGCGCATCAGCCCTGCGCATGGCCAGCTCCACACGGGTCAAGGAGGCCCGGAGTTTGAACCGCGGACCTCCCATATGGTAGACGGACGCCCTAACCACTGGGCCAAAGTCCGTTTCCCTCTCTGTCTGTTTTAGATGCCTCTTCCCTCGCCTCCAGAGAACCCTGCATGTAATTTTCAAAGAGCTTAACGTACCACTGAAGTTTTGTTTTTATTATTGTGACTATTTATTTTGGTTCTTTACTCAATTATCATTTGTTCCATTTGGGATCAGAGCCTTTCTATCTCTTTATTCCAGCACTAGCCCATCTAGCATATACTAAGCACCCCAAATGCTTGACGCATGCATGAATAATTGAATAAACTAGGTTCTGCTTATATGGATGATGTTGATAACTTCCTGTATTTTATGAAAATTTCATTCTTCAATTCATCCCTTTCACCACTTGGAAATCTAGTTATTAAAGATGACTGGCAAATAGGAGGAATCTCTATTAACATACTTTCTAGACACATGGACAACATCTGTATTTGTATTAATGGAGAACATTTTATCATATAATTTTAGTATGGATTCTCTTTCAAGATACATTTAGGACACATTTTTATAGGAGGCTATTTTCTGGTAAAATGCATTATATTCCAGACTCTTTAGCAGATGACCATAATGCCCTGAAATTTTCTCCTCCTCTGCTTTTTCTTATATTTTTACTTTTATTATTATATTTGTACTTCTATTATTTTTCAAGACACACAATTCAAGTACCCTTGAAGCCTTCCTTTATCACATTTGACAGAAAACATCCTTCATTCCTCCGATCTCCTATAGCATTTTGTGTCTTATTCATCTTTATACCACCCACCACAGCTTCTGATGTCATGCATGGCACAGAGACAGCAGATGCTCAACAATTACTTGTAGCAAGAATGGCTCTTTTTATATATCCCTTAGTATTTCTAACAGAGTAAAACTAGAATTGGACTAAATATACAACATTAGGGGACAGCATCAGCACAATAGAATTGTACATTTCTGATCATTAAGTGACTTCTGCTCATTTATAGAGGTGCTCACATAAAATAATTCTGTGTAGGAAAAAATACACAAACAGCTATGAATAGCAGTCCCATTTTTTAAAACTTTCTGGATGCACATTTGAAAGGCAATTTGGACATGTATAAATAAGCTTGCAGGTAATTAGGATTTTTTTCCAGCTTATACTCATAGCAAAGCACAACACACATCTTAAATTCTCCTGCACATAAACATAGCCAGAGTGACATCATGACCTCAGAAATCATTACAAAGTGTCCCCAGTGACCAAAAACTGAGAATCCTCTTTAATGTAAAGCTGTTTTAAGTACGAACTCTCAAAAACAGACTTGAGAGAAACATTATTGGCCATTTCATACTGCTTTAAACATGCTCCATCTGAACCCATCAACCGAGTAATTCAAGTCTACTCCCAAAGCTGACCTTTGTATTTCTGGGATTTGTTAAGAGGAGTGGATAGGTTCAATGAGTAGGACTGTTAGGCCAAGTCATAGGGTACAAACAAATTAAAGAGGAAAAGGTCAGGACCAAATGAGGGAAGGCGGGTGAAGAATGGTTTCTGTTATTCTCTTATTGAGACCATTATCGGGGGCCTTCTCCTCAGAGTATCTGGATGGAGTAAAGAGCGCTGGATTCACTCTCCTTCCACGAACACCTGAATTTCTCATTGCACCAGGGGCACTGAATCCAAATGTTCTAAAAAAGGAAATTCTAATGACATGAGATGTCTCCCCAAGGCATAATGTGACCGATTTCAGTGAAGGAGACTCCTGAGCTGACATCTGCGTGTGCTAGTAATGTCAATCACCAAAAATGTTTTTGAGTCTATAAATGGTGCATATTCAATTATAAAACCTTTTTCTGCAATTTCATTTTCTGGTCACTTCTTTAGAATGATTAAAGATACAAGGTGGTAATAAGCTACTTCCCATAACCAGCAAGAAACACAGGTCAGGACTAACTGCTTCTCACTAACATGGCCTTCATAGCTTTTAGTATAAGGACAAGGACCCTCTGAAAGAGTTGTAAGTGGATGGCTCTGTTATCTGCCGAGGCATACCCAATAAGTAAAAAACACACTGTCAGTCAATTAGCATTCTGTCCCATATTCTAAGCATCACCAACATGAAAGTCACATCATTTTTCTTATACTCCAACCCAATAGTCAGCCCAAATGGTCTCCTTAAGTGTTGGGGCTATTTGTAATTGTTCCATTTATGATGTCCACCATTTCTCTTCTTAGTCTAAGAAGGGAACTTCCAGGCTCTGTAACTTTAATAGCTCCTTCAAGTCCCAAATTATTATAGCAAAACTCTCATATATCATAAGCCCAACACTTCTGACTCCTCTTTTCCACTCAGAATCTGTATTACAGGTTTTGAATTATATGCCGTATACCATAATCTGCCATCCTCATTTTTTCAAGACAATCTTCTTCCAAAGGAAGTTCTCATACTCAGCCTCACACAGTCAGGCTATATGAAAAGACAAAGGGAAAGCAAGTTGGCGTTAGGCTTTCTCTTTACCCCAGATCAGTTCCCAACGGCGACACTATGCTGCACTTCCTGGATCCAAATTCCGTACAATGTCACGTGGGTTCAGGGTGACGCCAAGGGCAATCAACTAAAGGCTGAGAGAAGCACAACAGACTCATGTTTACAGTCTACCTACTGTTTATTATGTTCGTGCCTTACTTTCTCTGCCATTAAATATAATACCACATCAGCCTCAAGGTCTGAAGTTTCCACTGGCAGGAAAACAAAAGCTTCAAGAAAATGCTGAGGCCACCTACCCGAGGCTGAGCAATAAAAGGCAAGATAGTTGAAGCTAGGAATAGGCATGATTTTACCATCCGAAGGCGATTACGTCTCCTCATATCCAGAAACGAAAAACCTGCCAAAAGCCGAGCCCCCCAATAAACTAACATTATGTAATAATTTTTAAAATACTTTGAAGAAAAGACAACCCTAAAGGCATTCTCCCCTTCACTGACATGAGGACAGCCGTAGTAGACTACAGTGCAATGACCCAAATCCAAACAATTCTCTGACTGGATGACACTGGAAAAGTCCCTTAATCTTCTGAGTCCTGGGTCCTTTTCCAAAATATTAGGAGGTATCTATTAGGATTGAATAAGATAGTATTTGCAAACTGCCCAACACAATGTCTGGCATATAGTGCCCACTCAATAAATGGGTATTATGAGTATCACATCATTATTTACCATGTCTCTAGGAAAGAGATGGAATATAGAACTGAAATAATCAGAAAAATACTTGTTGGGTGCTTTGAATATGAGCTCTAACTTTTATCTTAGACATTAATGCATCTATAAACTGGTAGTCCAAATTCAAAATTTTAGAAGATGAAAAATCTCAGTTGAAATCAATAGCCACTGGCGGGTAGGAATCAAGTATGTTAGGTTGAAAATAATTTTGAATTTGTTAAAAGAGGAAGATTCATATAAATTCATTTAATCTTTTAATTAATAACAAAATAGACAAATATTTACTTAATTTAAGTAAAATATTCTAGGACCAGGGAAGAGTAAAGATGCTGATTGACATTGAAACTTTAAGAGTAATGAAATACTAAACGTGAACATGGTATCTTTCTACATAACTAGAGTCTACAGGCACCAAGGAAGAGTCAAAACTACACCTTTAAACTGGAAGCAAGGCACGAAAACTGTGTTAGTAAAGTCCTCTGGAAGAATGATCAAAGGATTATTAGTTTTCAAACCTACTTCAGGTTCCTCAAGATCCTTATTTGCTGCAAATATAATTTACACATTCAGAGATCAGAGTCAGCCAGCCATGTTTTTGAATTACAAACATTACACCACCAGGCTCTACTTGCCAGCAGGTATTTGTACCGTAGCAAGACTTCTAATCCCCACACCTCCACATTAAAGTGTACAGGGGTGGTACACTTTCTTATAAAATGTGCTTGAAGATTCATCTTTTACGTTCTCAGATAAAACCCCCTCTTCCACCTATATTCCCAAAGGGGAACAAGAGACTCTCTCCCCATATATAAGAAACAAGGGATAAGTCTCAAGAGTGAGCTTTGAAATAAAACAAAATGCTTGGGAAGATAATTATCTCTGTAGATGAACATGCTTTGTAACTATTATAATTCCACCAATCATACAAGGAACATGCCTTGATTTCATGCTTTGTTTTCACAGAGTTGAGATGTAATAACAGAAATGAAAAATTACAAAGGAAAAAAAGTCATACCGGAATCTCATTTAGGGAAGAAATCTCTTCCAAGAATTAAAAGCAGCAGTCAAGAGAAATTACACTGGCTTTCTAAGGAAGAAAGACCTTCAATGCTAACACGTAATAAAAATATTTTATGAATGTTCTGATTATAAGATGTCTTAAATAAAAAGATAAGGCCACAAATAATTTATCAAAAGCTATTCACTACAGAATAATCTTTGCAAAAATAAAGTCATTTTACTATAGGATAGCCATTCTGTACTTAGAGTAAAGCACTCTAATTAACAGGAATACATAGCATTTTATGTGCTATGACTAACAGGACCCAAAATTATTCTCATTACTTTAAAATATGGAATAGCTAAAGATGAGAGTTAAAAAATAATGGAAGGTTATTAAAATAATACTCCGGATATCTGGATGCTAACAGTAGCCTTACCTTGCAACAGCATTTTCCCACCAAAAGTTTATCCAATCCCTTTTCTTATCATCATAATCAAAGTACCTATTTGTCTACAGGCCTCTTTATGTGCACTGATTTTACCAACCCCACCATTAAGTAGTCTGATGTTACATTTATACATATGAAGATATTTCCTACCTGGCAGTGTCAAGAGCAAGTCCCAGATCTACTATTCTTAGGTTCACAGGAAATAACTCATTTTAAAATCGATGAAAGATAGACATAATGACACCCCAGTAGCACTGTACATCCTGGCATCCTCATCTTGTTTCTAAACACCCATTCTCCAAAAAAACCAGGTTCCTTGGAGAAGTGGATGGTCCCAGGGCTCGGGCAGGGAAATACAAGATGAGTTTGGAACATCTGGGGTGCCACAAGGTAAGGAAATCCTTAAAAAAGTATGGGGATGTGGGTAGTGGATGTGGTCCAACAGATAGGGCGTCAGCTTACCACATGGGAGGTCCAAGGTTCAAACCCAGGGCCTCCTGACCCGTGTGGTGAGCTGGTCCACACGCAGTACTCATGTGCAAAAGGAGTGCCATACCACACAGGGGTGTCCCCCCTGTAGGGGAGCTTCACGTGCAAGGAGTGAGCCCCGTAAGGAGAGTCGCCCAGCAGGAAAAAAGTGCAGCCTGCCCAGAAATGGCGCCAAACACACAGAGAGAGATGATGCAACAACAATAAAAAAGAAACACAGATTCTGGGTGCTGTTGACAAGAATACAAGCGGACACAGAAAAACACATAGTGAATGGACACAGAGAGCAGACAACTGGGAGGGGGGGCAGGGAAGGGGAGAGAAATAAATAAAAAATAAATCTTTAAAAAAAAAGTACGGGGATGTGTCAAAAGGACATGGGAGGGGAGCAGATGTGGTTCAAGTGATTGAGTGCCTGCTTCCCACATAGGAGGTCCCAGGCTCAGTTCTTGGTTCCTCCTTTAAAAAAAATAAAACAAGCAAAACAAATGAAAAAACCAACTCAGGGGAGTCAATGTGGTTCAGTGGTTGAGCGCCAGATTCCCACATACAAGGTCCCGCATTCAATCCCTGGCCCCTGGAATCTCAAAAAAATAAAGTAAAATAAAAGACATGGATGGATGGGATCTTGCCTGAAGGAACTGCCAATGGCCAAGGTTGGAACATTTGCGCAACAAAATAGATAATAGAAGTATTGGCTTATTGTCCATGGAATAGATTATTAATTAACTAATATGAAAGAAGGGACAACTCTTCCTTGAGAAGAATTCCATTTAATAAATATACAAGCTGAGGAAGATATACAATCATAAGGTAAATCTAGATGTACTGACATAGAAAAATAGCCACAATCTATAATTATGTAAAAAAAAAAAAGGAATATAGATTTAAAAGTAGACAACATAAAGAGACAATGACATTTAAATGCAATACATGATCCTGGACCAGATCTAATAATGGAGGAGAAAAGTGCCAAAAGGACATTATTTGGTCAAATGAAAAAAACCAGAAGATGGACTGTAAGTTTTATATCAATGGTAAGTTTGTTGAACTTGGTAACAGTACTTAAGGTGACTATATAAGCAGACATCTTTGCTATTAGGAAATGTACATGGAAGTATTAAATGTTCAAGAAGCACGATGTATACAACCTACTCTCAAATGTTTAGAAGACAGATAGAGAAGACAAATGGATGGATGTACAGAAAGAATGGTATGGAAAATATGGCAAATGTTAAAAGTTGGTGGACCTGGGTATATGTGGGTGGAGTATGTTGGAGTTCTCTATATAGGCTTTGTTGTTGTTTTTTTTAAAGATTTATTTCTTTCCCCTTCCCCCCTCCCACCCCCCAGTTGTCTGCTCTCTGTGTCCATTTGCTGTGTGTTCTTCTGTGACCGCTTCTATCCTTATCAGTGGCACCAGGAATTTGTTGCATCATCTTGCTGTGTCAGCTCTCCACGTGTGCAGCGCCATTCCTGGGCAGGCTGCACTTTCTTTCGTGCTGGGCGACTCTCCTTACAGGGCGCACTCCTTGTGCGTGGGGCTCCCCTATGTGGGGGACACCCCTGCATGGCACGGCACTCCTTGCACACATCAGCACTGCACATGGGTCAGCTCTACATGGGTCAAGGAGGCCCAGAGTTTGAACCGCGGACCTCCCATGTAGTAGGCGGACGCCCTATCCATTCGGCCAAGTCTGCTTCCCCATATATAGGTTTTATATTATTTTTGTAATTGCCCTGTTAAGTTTGAATAAGATGTTTAAGAATGAAAATAAAATGTAGACAAAATACTTTGTAGACAAAGTATATATTTATATCATGATTCTATCCAAGAATGCAAGAATGCACATAGAAGGATGCATACCAGATTTAAGAGGGGACATTCTGAAGAATGTTTCTTTGGGGTATAGCAGGATTCTTACCCTGATTTTTTATAACTAAGAGATATAATTTTAATTTAAAATTTATTAAAAATAAAAATAATGAACAGGTAGGACCAAAACACCAACACCACCCAATACCCAAGTTACTTGACCATGAAAAATAGTATGAGGCAGGGGTACCAGTGAAGATGGGCATCTTCTGTAGGAAGATGCATCTCTGTGGAACACACGGGTTAAGGATGGAAGCCAAGGAAAAAAGAAACATACTCAAAACCAGGGATTATAAATAAGCACTGGTCTGTGACACCAAAATGAACCACTGCCTGAGAAACAAAGTCTAGTTTGGCCTAATGTAAGGATGAGTGGACAGAGGGCTCTTGATTGCCTTTAGTGTCTTCTCCATCCTAACTGGATCTAGAGTGATGAACATTTAAGGACCAGTCCTCTTGCTTTACAAATGAGGAAACTGAACTGTGGCTACTCCCATGGTCCATACACAGGACACAGGGAAGAAACCTGGAAAGCACTCACTGATGTGGTATAAAGCCATATGCTACTATTTTACCAAGCTCTATAAATAAGCATATCTCCTATTCTCTCAGCATGAATCTTCCCATGAATAACGTATCCAGAAGCACTCCCTAACCTGCAGTAGGGTCAGTTGAGCATCTTACTGGTAGGGTTCTTGTGTTCTTCATGGTGTAGAGTTTGGGTTCAGGTGGTCCTGTGAAGGCAGAGGTCTCCCCACCAGAGTGCTTTCACAGCAAAAGAAATTTACAGAAAAAGCACTGCCATTTCAGTTACTTATTCCCTGGGTCCCATAAATTAACTCTTAATCAGTCCTTCTCTAAACAAACAAGTTTTACTTACCCTTGGGATTTTAAAAGCTATCTTTTGGCCATTTCATTGTGATTGTTAAGAAACAGGAGAACTTTAAATCAAAAGGCAGCTTTTCAAAAATTTTTAAAGTCAAATTGTTTCTGTAACAAGAAAGAGTGACATAGAGCACTTGTGTGTGTATATATATATATATATATATTTTTTTTTTTTTTTCCCATGACTGGAATAAATTGGTAATCAACAGGGCAAAGTGGTTAACACAAAAGGACTCATTTTAAATGTTAGTGGAAGGTAGAAGAGGGTCAGTGTATCTTAAATTTTCAGGTGTTTATATCTAAATGTTAACAGTTTTTCCTCATTTTAAGTGTCAATAGTAAAAATTGCTAACACAATTGTTTTTAATTCTAGAAACTAAGACTTGAAATCCCATTCTTCAACAGTCAAAAATATCTGTATTTGTAGATCTGAATTTAGACAAATTTAAAATCAATTCTCTACTTCATTCCATCACTGTATCTTGAGAAATTCTAAACAATACAAACAGTCTCAAGCTTACTAATAATTTAATATTTTAGAGTGTTTCTGATTCACTTTAATCCTCGGCAATACTGGTTCTCATCTTGAAATGAGAACTCTATGTTAAGGTGGAGGATTTAGAGATTTACAAAGTCAAAAAGAAATCATAACTCCTACACTTTTAATCATCCATTCTCCTGGTATATGATTTACCCCATAATTTCCACAAGAAAGTGAAGAAAGTTTTGAAGAACGAGTTATTCTCAATGTAAATCTCCAGCAAGCCTCTGTCAATCATGTTAGCCTTTTCCCCCTGGTTAGCCTTTCTCCACCTCATGCCTGAAAACTACATACTATTTAATTGCTTTGTGACTTCACATTTTATTAAGAGTCAGAAAAACATAAAGAGCTAAAACAAGGAGATAAGCCCATGGCAGTAAATTGTCCCCTTAAGCAATGGAACTTGCCTCTCTAGTGTAATAAGGTGGGCCCTGTGGAGAACCCAGACAAGTGCAATTTTGCATAAGAAGCCCAGGGCCCCCATCACTTAAAAAGACCTTACAGTTCTCTGGACTGCAGGGCCATAGATCAGAACCCAGGGCAGTCAACTGCACGCTTTCTAAAGCTGGTCTCAAGGGCACAGCCCGGTAAGTCACCATGCTTCCCACCTGACCCCTCCCCAAACTAACCTTCTGTTCTCACAGGCCAAAAAAAAAAAAAAAAAAAAAAGGCAGAAGAGAATGATGAAGAACAAAGTTACAAAAAAGTTTATAGCCTGACAGCACCCTGCCAGTCCCTTTTCCTGGTAATCAAACTACTTGAAAATATTTTAGCTAAATGTTCACCCCTACTAATTTAGACGATTTTTCTCCCCCCTACTCCATCCCCTGGCTTCCATTTTAGGTCCCCCCATGTTTTCCTCTGTAGTTAGATGGAAATGGTTATCAGAGTATATACCACATTCCTAAACGTGCCTCAACCCCTGCCCTCTGGAGGATTATATCCAGTGATTCTCAGAAACTAAGCAGGGCTTGGTGTTTAAAATTCTAGGAAAACATCAATTAGAAACTCCTCTAAGATTTTGCCAGACCAAAAAAAAAAAAAGCCTGCAAGTGTTTTTAAACCCCATTGATGTGTATAAGAAAGCAGGTTTGTGATAATATTCAGAAAAAGCATTCAAGTATTTGGGTTTGTTGTGAAAAAATCTAATATGTTCACTACACTTTTTTTTAATCCCCGCCCCCCACTTTGCCCCCATTGTCTGCTCTCTGTGCCTATTTGCTGTGTGTTCTTCTGTGTCTACTTGTATTCTCATCAGGCTGCCCCAGGAACTGATCCTGGGACCTTCCAGAATGAGAGAGGGGTGATTACTCTCTTGTGCCACCTCAACTCCCTGTTCTGCTATGTCTTCTTATTTTCTCTCCTCTGTGTCTCTTGTTGCATCATCTTGCTGCACCAGCTCTCCAGATAAGCTGGCACTCCTGCGTGGGGCAGCTTTCCCGCATGCGCTGGCACTCTGTATGGGCCAGCTCGCTGTGTGGGCCAGCTTACCCTCACCAGGAGGCCCTGGGCATTGAACCCTGGACCTCCTACATGGTAGACAGGCACCCAATTGCTTGAGCCAAATCTGTTTCCCTATTCACTACACATTTTTAAAAAAAAGTCTGAAAGGATTATTCAATAAACTCAGCAGTGGTTATATAAGGGGTGGGACTGGAAGGTGGGACACACGACATGTTTTTTCCCTATATGCATATTTTACTGTTTGGATACAAGACAATGAGCATGTGTTCCATTAATTTAATTTTAGAAGGATTAAAATATAGAAAAAATGATGACCAATATTTTCCAAATCCAAAATTAGAACATGTGGCCTGCCAGAGCATTTTTGTCCCACATCTAGATCAAGAGGAAGTTTAGGAGAAGTAATTTAGTCATTGGAATGTTGAAATTTCTAGGTTTCAATAGTTTTTTTAAAAAGGCTGAATATCTAAAACAAGATGCTACTAGCAGGTCTAGCAGCATCCCAGGGAGCACGGGGCACACCTATGTCAGTAACACTATGCCTTCCTTCCTCCTGGAAGCTGGGTCACGCTGTCCCCGGAAGCATCCTTCCCGGTACTGGTCCAGCAGGCTCATGAGGAATTTGGCTCAAGTCAATGATCAGTTTCTGCATCTGAATGCATCTGATTGCAAAACAACAAAGAGGGGAAAACCAATAATAGAAACCAAACTAAAACCATAGTCCTTAAGGACTATAGTTTGAATTGGAGCTCTCTTAAAAGAATTATAAAAACTGCAATTGGCTACTCATTTGGGAAAAAATTAACTTTGTTCCCCTATCTTAAATTATACTTCAAACTAATTTCCATTCAGATGAAATATTCAAAAGAGGCGAAACTATAAAACTGATAATTAACAAAATATACTGAGCAGATGTGGCTCAAGCTGCTGAGCACCCACCTCCTACAAGGGAGCTTTGAGGCCCTGGATGCAGTTTCCAGTGCCTCCTGAAAAAACAACAACAAACAATAAGCAAAAATAAACAAACAAAAAAACAACTCAGGGAAGCCAATATGGTTCAGTGGTTGAGCACCAGCTTCCCACACATGAGATCCCAGGTTCAATCCCCAGCCCCTGGTAGCTCAAAAATGTGTGTGTGTGTGAGTGAGTGAGTGAGTGAGTGAGTGAGTGAGTGAGTGAGTTTCTATGCGATCTTGCCATTGGAGCTGCTGCACAGACCAGCACCTGCCATTATGGAGTTATAGTCTAGAGGGAAAAATAAGAAAAAAGTAACAAATGAAAAATAACAATTGCAGATTGGGAAGTGCTCAAAGGAAAATAAACCTAATTTTGAGACAGAGAATACTGGGCAGAATGACCATTATTGGACAGGAAATGGGCTCTCCGAGATGAAATTTAAGCTGTAGCCTGAAAGGTGATGAATAGGACATTAATAGCCAACAGCTGATGTGCACTTACTGTGTGCAGAGTCATGCTCTGAGGGCTCCTCATGGCTTAACCCACCTACTCCAGCAACTCCATGAGATGGGTGCTATTCTGATGATGGTCCCTATTTTAGAGGTGAGGAAGGGGTGAAGCGTCTTGCCCAAGGTCACACGGTAGTACACGGGGGAGGCGGAGGAGCCAAAGCAGCCTGTCCTGGAGTCCTCTCTCAGAGCTGCCTCTCTGAATAAGGAGTTAGCTACAAGAAGTACGTGTGAGCACATGCTCCAAGCAAAGGAAAGGGACCCGCAGAGTTCTGGGACCAGAAAAATTGGCATGTTCCATCAAGGGAGAGGAGGCCAGTGAGGCTGGACAGAGTGTTTGAGGGTGAGTGACAGAAGGTGAGAATGGAGGCAAGACACAGCCAGATCATGCCAGGCCTTGCGGGCCATGGGAATGCAAAAGCAATAATGGGCCTAGGACAATTACGGGACACTGTAGATCCCCCCAGGGCCCACTGGATGGAACGTGAGAGAGTCTGGGCTATGATGTGGACCATTGACTATGGGGTGCAGTGATGCCCAGAGATGAACTTACCAGGTGCAATGGATGTATCACGATGATGGGAGAGAGTGTTGCTGTGGGGGGAGTGGGGGGCGGGGGCGGTGGGGTTGAATGGGACCTCATATATTTTTTTAATGTAATTAAAAATAATAATAATAAACAAATATTTTAAAAAAATAATAATAATGGGCCTAGGCAAGGGTGAGACATGTGACCACACATGAACAAGATTGCTCTGCTATGTGAAGAACAGACTGGGAGAATAATATCAAGGCATGCTTGCTTCCTAGTTAGTCTATCCAGAAACCACAAGGGGAAAAAACTGACTACCTAAAATTAAATATTTCTTCACAATTAAAAACACTACCTACAAAATTCAAAGGTAAAAACATACATAGTATTTTTACAATAAAAGATATTTTACAATAAAAACTCTCTTGCAAATGAGCAATAAAATCCCAACCACCACCTTGGAGAAACGGGCAAAGGACAGGAATAGAAAATCACCAAAAAATATATAAATGACTCCTAAGTATGTGAAAAATGTTCATCTGTCCGTAAATCTGGATGTTTGTTTTTTTTTAAATTCCACCATCCAATGTTAACAAGAGTGTGGGAAGGAAGAAACCTTTTGCATATTTCAGTTGCACTATATATTGGTTTAGTCTTCCAGATAATACATTAAAAACCTCTGTCCTGATTTTTAATAAAGAAAATAATCAAGAGTGGATTCAAAAATAGTTAGAAGGATGTCCATTAACATAAGTGCCCAAAGGGAGATTTTTTAAAAAATGCATTCCTAAAGAAGAATCTTCATCATTCTTCAATAATTACACAGTTGTAACTACCAATATGGTGAAAGATAAACAATATCTCAATTGAGAAAGCAGGTTGCATTTCTTAATTTTAAAATCTTATTTAAGCATATACACATAGACAAATCTCTGAAAAGACATTTAACAGGTCTTTTTAAATTTATCTGTATATCTTTAATTTTCTACAGTCAGAATACATTGCTTTTAATTGTGAGCAAAATATCCTAGCAAAACATTTAGAAAATCATAAAAATAAAAATATGGATATGCTCATCTGTCTGGTAAAGGAGGACACAAATAGGAGCCTCAGTGTAGACTGGAGATGAATCAGAGAATGGTATCGTTAAAAGGGACTCTTGGAAGCATCTGTCTAGTCCAACGCCTCATTTTACGGATCAGAAACTGTCTACCAACTCCCTGCTTCACCTACTCACTGCCTGGCCATAAGCACAGCCCTCAACAAAGGCCAAAGAACCAAAACTAGGAAGTATGCCCCTTGTTTCTCCACTGATTAAAAAAAGGGGGTGGAGGGTAGAATACAGTATGTATAAATATCACCCCTGCAGTAGTTCTCTCCTGAACAAAAGGCACCCCAGGATTGGAGCACAGCCTGGCAGTCACTTTGGTGTTCAGAGTCGAGTGTGACTTCTCATTTTACAGATGACTGAGGAATTTTCCTTTCCTATATTGACTCTGCGCCTCTCTTGCCCTTAGCTCACACTGAGACATCCCTAGGTACCAGTGGTTCCGGATATGTACGAAGCACACATCCTCAGCGCCCGTGAAGCAGAATCCACAGAGCTGGTGCCCAGACATTACCTGGCTCCTGCCTAATGTGCAGCAACCATCTTGGGCAGCGCTTTCTAATTCCCTGGCCCACTTCACGCAAGAGCTAGTCTAGTTTCCCCTTCTCGTATCTAAAGTCCCAAACCTACTACATTTATTCTCAACAAATAACCTTCTTACGTTATTCAGAAGTTTTATTCAGGCCATAAGACTTGAGCCATCTCAAATGTTCCTTTCCACCTCAAAGCTCTGGAGTCTATATATTCCATCCATTCCTTCCCTCCTGTCCCAGAAAAGGCTTCCTTCTTCGCCTCAACAATTAAGGCTTCCTTCCTTGATCTCCTTAGACATTCCTGTTGTCCCCTCAATTTTCCCCTCTCTTTTTTTTTACTTCCTCCCCTCCCTCTTTCTCCACTGGGCCCCCTGGCCACTTTCGGTATGTCCAAGTATCCTTTTCCCAATGCTGCTGCCTCCTCCCAGAGGTTCTCCCATTTACTCCTTCCTTTTCCTACACCTGTACCTCCTCGGTTCATCCTTAGGTTATGAAGCAGTGAGACTAAGGATTTAACCCAGCGTACACACCCAGTTACATGACTGTAAGTTAGCAAGTCACTTAATTCCTCCAAGTCAGTAAATCAAGGTTAATAGTACCTGTTCCACCTCCCTCACAGGTACACCATGAGGCTCAAATGAAATAATGCATGCGAAAGTGCCCAGTGAGCATTTAACGTGCGAGTTACTCCTGTTATTACTCTCACCTCATTATCCTTGACCTTTCAGCATCACCGAGGCAGGGAGGTGTTATTTGGGTTGGTCACAGTGTTCACACTAGTAACACTTTGATGTCAGCAAATTACTAATTTGGCAACATATTTCATTCAAACAAATATAATCTTTGCGTTTTTAATTATATGGTCATCAACTTAGGGAAGACAGTAGTGCTAACCCAGCAATCACTGAGCATGCCCAAGAGTCAGCACTATTCTAAAGTGCTTAACGTGGACCATCAGCTAGCATCCCTACATGGGAAGTTTTATTATTATTTCTACTTTATTGATGGGGAAACTGAGGCAGAGTAGCACCAAGACTAGAATCCAAGTTCACTCTAGAGTCCATACCCTTAACCAGTCTCCTGCACTGCCTTCAGGAGCAATCCGGGGTCTGGGGTGGAGAGAGAAGTCAGTAAAGAGGCCATGGCTACCAGTGCATGTAGGAGATAATATAGGCCTGAACGAAGACATCTGGAATCTTTCAGAAAGGCAAATTATTCAAACTGCTAACTACAAGTGTTGTTGAGGGCTTGAGGTCATCAGGCACTTTCATATACTATAAGTGAAACTATAAACTGGTACAACCTTTTGAGAAGACAATTTAGCAGAGTGCATCAAAAGCCTGAGATAGACATTCATTGACCCGGCAATGCCACTTGTAGAAATTTAGGGAAATAATTATGAATGTACACAACATATGCTCACTGCAATGTTGTTTCTAAAAATAAATAAAAGAGAAACAATATAAATGTCCAACAAAAGGAGATTGGGGTAGAAAAACTACTGCATATCTGTAACTAAATACTAATGCATTTAAAATGATGCTGTAGAAAAAAAGGATAACCATTCTGTTAAGGCAGGGATTCTTAACCAGGGGTCCATGAGCTTGGACTGGAATTAAAATAAAACAGTATTCTTGTGGCAATGTGTTGGTGTGGGTGTGATATAGTTATTAAACACTACACAGTGTAGTGTGGACTTAGTAAGGGGCCCGTGGTTTTCGCCTGATGGGCAAAGGGGTTCATGTAATGAAACCAGTTAAGAACCACTGTGTTAAGGCAAAATATGTGTTTTGTTTTTTTTAAAGTTCACTGATAAAGGTTTTGGTATCTGACTGGCCTGGATTCTAATCCTGAGTGAGTCACTCACTAGCTGTGCAAACATAGGTGAGTCATTTAATTTATCTGAATTTTGATTTCCTTACATGTAAAATGAAGAAAAATAGCAACCTTACAGGGCTGTGAGTCTTAACAAATTATTAGTAAAGTGTTTAGCATAGGACCTGGTACAGAGCAAGCAGGTGATGATACTTACTTGCAGAAATCTAGCAATTCACACCACACACATCCCTAAAATAATAAGAAAATAAGGTAGTAAGAATTTAACCTAGGTTATCTCCAGAAATGGAACAATTAAGTTTTCTATTCTTTTAACTTCTCTGTATTTTATAGATTTTCTTTACTAGAATAAAGCCAGCAACGTATTAATATTGAAGTATTCCCATTTTCTTCAAGTAGCCTTAATAATAATCCTTTTGATCTATTAAATTTCTCTAGTGTAATCTAGCACATTGTATTTATGGATATGGGTATTTTTACTGATTTAATCTGAAGCATAATACATTTTCAACTTTTTTCTTCAAACAGCCTGCTCATATATCATATAAAAACCTTTTCTGCACTCTTACACATTTTCAGATAAGAGCACTCTAAGTAGATTATTAGAGCTTGAAAAGGAGGGGGAGAGAACAGATTAATGTCTCTAAAAAAATTAAAGGAGACAAACATGACAACTCCATGATAGCTATATGGAAAAAAAGTATACCTTACCTCAACTATGTAAGGTCAGAAATTGCTGCAATATTTCAACTCCATGGACTATTTCACAGTGTGGTCAAAGATGGAAGCAATTTAATAGTTCAGTCCATCCAGTGCATTGACAATCATTCTGAGAAGAAAAAGAATCTTGTTGAGAGAAATGTGATGGAGCAATACTCCTTTCTAGGCTCCATACCTACAGGAGAGGGGATCCGTTATAAGAGACAGCTCTGCAGTTTAGAAATCAAAGCACAGTTATACCACTTTCATGTTAGGATGGAGGGGAGAGAACAGAATAAAAAGGGAACCCGGGATATCGTGCAAATATGAGGCTCCCTTTATAACAGATTAGGTAAAAGCTAGTCACTAGCTCGGGGGGTAATTCTTTCACTTCAAAGAAAAGGCTCCCTATAGCCTTTAACCTTTCAGTTCTGTTACTGTCCTCCTCTGTACATTTTCTGATAAGTACATAGGCAGCTCATGGAAGCCATCTGATTTTTATATTTTTATGTCGCTCACTTCAAATTCAGACCACATGGCCTTTCCCTTAAAACTGGCTCCACCAAGGACATACTACCACCCCCAGGATTAAAACCTTGGACGTGTACAAGTCATTCCTCGCCATAATCCCCCCATCCAAATCAGTCCATCACCACGTTAACTTGACAGAGCTGTTGCTCTTTTTTATTTTTTAAAGATTTATTTATTTCTCTCCCCTTCCCCCCCCCGCCCCCGCCCCAACCCAGTTGTCTGTTCTCTGTGTCTATTTGCTGCATATTTTTTGTCCACTTCTGTTGCTGTCAGCGGCACGGGAATCTGTGTTTCTTTTTGTTGCGTCATCTTGTTGTGTCAGCTCTCCGTGTGTGCGGCACCATTCCTGGGCAGGCTGCACTTTCTTTCGCGCTGGGCAGCTCTCCTTATGGGGCGCACTCTTTGCGCGTGGGGCTCCCCTACGCAGGGGACACCCCTACACAGGGGACACCCCTGCGTGGCAGGGCACTCCTTGCGTACATCAGCATTGTGCATGGGCCAGCTCCACACAGGTCAAGGAGGCCCGGGGTTTGAACCGTGGACCTCCCATGTGGTAGAGAGACGCCCTAACCACTGGGCCAAGTCCGCCGCCCTGCTGTTGCTCTTGACCCCGTCTTTTTCACCCCTACCACAACTGTCACCAAATACTCCAGCATCCTCCACCTGTTTTGCTACAGCCTCTAACTCGGCCTCTCTCTGCAGATCACCAGCTCTTATTCACGCTTGCAGGTCAAGGGCCCTCAAACTCTGCTTTCATCCTTTTTCCCGTGTAACCAAGAACCAGGGTCTCACTTTTCTTGACTGTAAAATGAAGGTCTGAATTCAATGTTCTCCACCATCGTTGTGCTTTGGCATCAGATCCCCCTGGACTTGAATCCTGGCCCTCCCGTTAGACAGAACTTAAGACTTACATTATGTCTCCTCAAAACCCAATTTCCTTCTGCATAAAATGGGAATCGTGTCTGTCTCTAACGTTGCTCTAAGAATAAGAGCAATGAGGTCTTGTGTCTGACACATTTCAGATGCTCAACAAATATTAGTTATTTCCAACCCAACTCGCAGGACACTAAAGTTCTCTAGCCTGACGTAACTTCCAACCCTAACGTTCTCTTACATTCATATCTGTGATGGCAATCATTTTCCGTTCCATCAAATATAAACTCCTCTACTACCTTTCAGGTTCCTCTACAATGCAGCACTACTTTATCTCCCTCTAACTTCCAGCAAACACCTCCGGTCTTATTATGTCCCAAAGAACACATATTCGTATACCCCATCTTTCCACCTACCATTCCCCAAGCAAGAGAGAGCCTTTCTTATCCCTTGTCCATCCCAAGCCTCCTTGTGGTCAAGGCCCAGCTCGGATCCATAGCCCCAACAGGGCCCACCTTCCAAACAGTTTAATACCACCTTAATGTTATTGTCCACTGTTTCATGTTTATTGAGCATTGTTGTCCAGCTGGGAAAAAAACTATTCTGATTATTTTAAGTTAGTTTTTCACTTCAGTGTGGATCATATCAAGAGTTTTTACAAAGCCAGTATTTTTTTTATCAGTTCCACAAATGCTTTTATTAAGTTCATCATTTTTCTGTGGAGATGCTTACAAAGATCTTGTTCCATCATCAACCATCTTGCGGCCTTTCTGTGGAGCCTGGGGTGAGTTCTAAGAACAAGGATTTGATATTGTTGCCAACTGTCCTATAAATTGTTTGACCCAGCTCATGCTCTAGTGGTATTTGAGAGTGTACCCACTTCTCTAGCTCCCCCTAACACTGGTTAGTATTACTTTTAAGTTATCCAATTTAATAGATTAAAAATTTCATTTTAATCAGCATATCTTTAAGTTGAACATTTTTTGTTTTGCACCTCCTGTTCATGTTCTTTGTTCATTTTCCTACTACTGTTCATCTTACTGATTTGTAATACCTCTTCATTTATTAAGGATATTATTAACTTAGTACCCTCATCAGAGTCAGCGTGGTCTATTCATTGGGAAACTTTGGCTCCAAGGAGCAAAACAAATTCAAGCCCATTAGAGCCCAAATGAAGGGATTTATCATAAGGATCCTGAAGCATCCTTCATATATAAGAATGTTAATATAGATGAACTGTGTCATACGTATACCAATAGCTTTCCTAGTTTTTACTTCTAAAATGGAAACACCCATACTTCACTGGACTATTTCGAGGATTAAGGAAAATGCAGTTAAAGTGCATGAGTGGAAGGAATAAATAGAACAAAAATAACTGTTGCTGCTTATTGAGCATTTATTACTGTTATTCCTTCAGTCCTTATGATGAGCTGTGATCGAGGTGTTATTATTTATCTTTTCAGAAAAAAAACATAACAGGCTTCCAAAGAGAATAAAAAGCTATAATTTGGGAAACGGACTTTGGCCCAGTGGTTAGGGCGTCCGTCTACCATATGGGAGGTCCGCGGTTCAAACCCCGGGCCTCCTTGACCCGTGTGGAGCTGGCCATGCGCAGCGCTGATGCGCGCAAGGAGTGCCGTGCCACGCAAGGGTGTCCCCCGCGTGGGGGAGCCCCACGCACAAGGAGTGCGCCCGTGAGGAGAGCCGCCCAGCGTGAAAAGAAAGAGCAGCCTGCCCAGGAATGGCGCCGCCCACACTTCCCGTGCCGCTGACGACAACAGAAGCGGACAAAGAAACAAGATGCAGCAAATAGACACCAAGAACAGACAACCGGGGGAGGGGGGGAAATTAAATAAATAAATAAATCTTTAAAAAAAAAAAAGCTATAATTTGATCTTGACTTTTACAAACAAGCATTGCATTAATCCTAAACTGTGGTAACAGAATTAGTAATTAGTCACAGCTGTGCTTTTAGTAATAGTTCTTCCTTAAAAGCAGTCCTAGGATTACTCCAATTTCTTCACCATAAGTAAACCAGGTTACTGGCTTCTGCACCAGCCCTTCTTTTACGTTTCTCTGGTAAACTCTCTTCCTCCTCCCCATGACACAACTTCACAATTACGTGCCATCCTGGTAGCAAGATAAGTATTTCTGGCAAGGAACCAAGGCCACTTTATCAGCTACCACGAACTTAACCCCCTGACCAATACTTTTAATTCCAACCTTTCAAACACCCTTAAAAGGTCCTTCAACTGCTGAAATACCAGTGAAATCTATAGAAAGAACATACACCTGAACCTCTGCTTTTGTCGGGGCAAAGCAACACTGTACTGTGTACATGTTTATGTACAGCCTGTACTGAAATACTAGAAGAATGAAGAATTACAGATCCACCATAATACGGTGATTGCTGAAGACAGCACATTCTTACTAATGTTATGGACAAGCTTTGACATCTTCTAGAGTTCCCTTGATTTAACCTAAACAAAATATTGTTTTTAAAGCATTAGTTATGTCATGGACTAAGTGGTATCTGAAATCATGGCAAAATTAAGGTGGCACAAGGAAGGAAACTGGTGCCCTCAAAATTAGTTGCGTCTGAGGATTCTGAGGGCAGAAGTGCAGTGTTAAGTAAGCCAGGTAGATGGTTTTTGTCCCTCCTCCCTCCAGGAATATCAATAGAACTAAATTGCCCATTGCCAGAAAAAAGACAAGGAAACCTCTCCTCATATTTTTTTTATTAATTCACTGAAGATTTTATAGAAAATACTTACGAATTTGAAGATTATTATTCTGGGACAGGCAGGTTTCCAAAAAGACATTGGAAACAGCCAGAGAAAAAAACAAAACCAAACAAACAAAAAACACCTCAAGACCGCTACCGGTCTGGGGCAGGCAGAGCCACCTAACCGCGATGGAGAGCAGACGAGCCTCACTGTCAGCTGAGGGTGACTGTTGCTCGACGGCAGCCAACACTTCACTAGTGACTGACTGTGGGGCAGGATGTCTTTCTCTGAATTTTCCTCACTCAGTTGGGTAGAGGGCACTGGCTTTCCTGCATCAGGAGGTTGTGGCAGGACTTCAAGGAGGAATTTGAGAAGTGAGCCATATCCCCCAGGCTAAGCCAAGACTCCCGGGGGAGAACAGGCGCAGTACTCAGCAGCAGAGGGTCACGCCTGCTCCCCGGTGCACCCCCAGAGGTGGGAGGGACTGCCAGCGCATGGCCAGGTGTTGGGCTTGGCCTCCCAGCTGGGACAAAGCATCCCCAGTCTCATGCATGGCCAGACACAGCAGGACCAGTGCAAACAGATGACGAAGGCCAGGGCCTGCCTGGCATACCACTGGGAGGCTGGTGTGAGAAAGAGACAACAAAAATAAATTAATTAATTAATAAAGCAAGCAAGCAACTGAGACTAGCAATCTCTACTAGGTACAGACCCAAAAGAACTGAAAGCAGGCACTCAAACAGGTGCTTGCACACTGTTCACATGTTCACAGTGGCATCATTCACAACTGCCAAAAGATGGAAGCAACCCAAGTGTGCATCAAACAATACATGGATAAACAAAATACAGAATAAACATACAGCAGAATATTATTCAGTATTAAAAAGGATAGAGTGTAAATTATAATGTAAACTGTAATCCATGGTTAGTAGCAATGCTTCAATATGTGTTCATCAACTGTAACAAATTTATCACCCTAATGAGGAAGGTTGTTGATGCGGGAATGTGTGGGAGCGGAAGGGAGTGGGGCATACGGAAAACCTTTATTTTTTATGTAACATTTATGTCATCTAAAGTTTCTTTAAAATAAAATTTAAAAATTTTAATTAACAACAACAAAAAAACAACACTCTGATGCACGTGACATGGATGAAACTTGAAGACAAATGTTGAGTAAAATAAATCCAGACACAAAAGGACAAATCTTGTATGAGCTCACTGATATGAAATAATTAGAAAAAGCAAGCTCATAGAGTCAGAATCTAAAACACAGGTTCCCAGGGGCTGGGCTGAGGGTAAGGAAAGGGGTGGTTGAGGCTTAAATTTTACAGAATTTCTATTTGGGTTGATTGTAAAGTTTTGGTAATGAATGGTGGCATAACAGCACTGAATTATATATGTGAATGTGGTTAAAAGGTGAAATTTTAGGTTGTATATTTGTTACTAGAATAAAAAAAAATTTTAAAACAGACAAAAAAGAGGTTTTTTTTGCCACCCCAGAAGAGTAGAAGCTTGGAGTCAAAATTAAAATGATTTACAAATATACAATATTTTTCTGAGTTTGTAGACTAGCGTCCCTGCCAACTTCAAATTAACAATGGAGGGAATAAATGAGTTAATGAAAGAAGTAGGGTTAATACCTAGCAACCTATATATTTTTCTGACAATATTGTTTAAACTTTATTGGCTTCCACTGGTGGATCAGAATGTTATTCAGAAAAAAGAATGTTTCTAGAGCAGAGATTCTTGAGAAAGCTTTTGTGCCACGCAGACATTTCACCAGCAGTTCCAGTCTTGGTTGTAAGCAATGCTGTTCAAATGGCCCATGCTGATGGAGACAGGTGTCAGTACAGGCTTTCGTTGCTGCCCGACAAAAGCTCTCACAGGGTAAAGTCACTTTGGAAACTTTACCATAATCCATGACCATCATTCACAGTCTGGCCTGAAGGTTTTTCAGGTCCTGCATTCAGATTTTCTAGAAGCCAAAGATGAATACTCACTCCCCCAGAGCGAGTGGTTAATGAATAACCCCACAGCGACATGTTAATGGTATGCGTGGGGGGATGTTTTTGTCCCCTCCATGCAAGCTACTCCTTTCTTTGGAATCTTCTGACGGGCCACAGGGTCAGAGGTGGGGCTCCCACACTGCCTCCCAGCACACTCCAGCCACAGCCCACTGGCCAAGCTGGGCAAGACCCTCTCCCCTGGGGCTTTGAAACTGGTACTGAGGAGCTGCCCACCAGGCTCCAGATGCAGGAGTACTCCAGAGCAGCCAGAGCCAGAAAAGGAAGGCTGAAGCCCAGAGAACACTGGGGTCTTCAAGTTCCTTGGGCTTTTCCTTTTTATTTTTTAAGATTTATTTTATTTATTTCTCCTCCCTCCCCCTGTCATCTGCTCTCTGTGTCCATTCACTGTGTGTTCTTCTGCATCTGCTTGCATTGTCAGGTGGCACCAGGAAACTGCATCTCTTTTTTGTTGCATCAATTTGCTGCATCAGCTCTCCGTCTTTGTGGCGCCACTCCTGCGAGGGCTGAGCTTTTTTTTTTCACACAGGGTGGCTCTCCTTGAGGGGCTCACTCCTTGCATGTGGGGCCTCCCTACACAGGGGTGCCCCTGCGTGGCACAATACTCCTTGTGCGTGGCAGCACTGCACATGGGCCAGCTCACCACATGGGTCAGGAGGCCCTGGGGATTGAACCCTAGACCCTCCATATGGTAGGCGGATGCTCTATCAGTTGAGCCACATCCAGTTCCCTTCCATTTTTGAGTCCAGTTTTCTCCAAGAAGTTTGGGTTCTTTGGAGAGCTTCAGTATTCTTATGATGAAATACTCCATTCCTAGCAGCCAAAGGTTCCCAAATGAAGTCCACCCTTCCCTATTACAAGGTGCCTTAGTTTCTTAGGGCTGTAACACAATACCACAATCTGGATGGTTTAAAACAACAAAAATGTGTTGTCTCACAGTTCTGGGGGTGAAGTACAAAATCAAGGTGTCGCGGGGCCACACTCCCCTGGAATCTGTGGGGAGAATCCTCCATTGCCTCTCCTGGCTTTGGTGTATGCTGGCAATCCTTGATGTCCTGTGGCTTGTAGAGGCATCGCTCCAGCCTCTGCCTCCTCCATCTTCATGTGGACTTTGACCCTGGATCTCAGTCCCTTTCCCCTTCTTAAAAGGACACCGGTCGTATTAAGGGCCCACACTATTCCAACATGACCTCATTTTAACCTAACTAATTCCATCTGTAATGACCCTGTAACAACAGCTGTAAGGTCACATTCATAGGTACTAAGAACGAAGGACTTCAATGCATCTTTTTTGGGGGGGTGAGGGGCAATTCAACCCAAAACACCAGCGCACCAAGTTAATAATCATCTCTGCTGAGTTAACCCTAAATCAGAGCAGAGGGGAGTGGACCCTTCCCTGAGCCTTATCTGGAGTGGGGGGGCAGGTGGGGTCATGGTATGGTCCCAACCCTCAAATGGGAACACCCCACCACTGACCAGATCTCTCCGTCCCTCCAGGTGCCGTGTGCCTTCCCCAGCCAAATTTTGCCTCAGTGAACCCTATTTTTCTAGAAGTACATCCTGAATGCTTTACTTCAGCTCTTATATATATATTCAAATCAGCATATAGTCAATTTCTCTCCATTTTCAGTTGCAGACATTTTATTAAATCATGAGATAATAATAAAACTCCTAGAGTTACAGGGTGCTCAGCTCTCAGGTCCCTCCCCTCGTAGAGGCTTGTGACTGTGATCATAAAGATAGAATTCTTAGCATAGCCTGCTTGGGCCTACATTTCAAATAAAAGTTAAGCATTAGAGGTGGGAGAAAACGGTTGCCTATGGTAATATCAGTTTTCTGACAGAGAAATGGCAGAGCTTGCAATAATTTCTCCCGTAAACCTCCAAGTACAATTTCTTGAAATATCAAAGAATAGCCCAATGTGGTCATGGGTATTTTAACATCAATTGTCATACTTGATTTTTCCTTAAAAACCTGCTTTGATTCTGCAACACTCTATAAATTTAGCTGCTTATGAAACTAGGTATGTTTAAAAAAATGAACATAAGATACATTCCTAAACTGAACTGTTCCAAAGGGAAGAAAATCAAAATAGATATATTTAATTTTTTAAAAATTTCTTACATAGGGTCCAGGAAAAAAAAAACTTTTCTTGCTTAGGATTAATGAGAAATGAAACACTTAACTGGCTGCCTACCCATTTAAAATATGCTGCTAGTATATATAATTTTTTACCCTTTGTGACATAGGAAAGGCCAAAAGAGAAAAACATACCAGAAAGGTTGTATAAGAAGGAAGGGATATGGTTGCTCAAAGCATGTTTCCTTACTCTCCATCTAGGTATACAGCGTAAGCAGACTATTTCTACTTAAAACAAAGAAAACAAAGGTCAATGGTGTGTTTGTGAGAGAGAGCAGGCACGTGAGAGAACATGCAGAAAGTGATTTCCTCTCTGATGGGGTTGCCCTTTGACTCAGTTCTACCTTCAAACCACAAGCCCCAGGATAGAGTTCTTTATCTTCCAGCATTTCTCTGTCCTTCAGTTCTTGGCAGAGGAAGTGACCAACTCCAGTGGGAGAGGCAGAAGGGGGAGAGGAGCTGGACACAGCACAGTGAGGAAATGATGGGCAAGCAGGTAATGATCAGCTACAAGCACCAACTGTCAAGTGTTTCAGACATGTCATTACGAGCTTCGGGGTATTCTACCTCCGAAATGTAAATGCAAAACATCGTTGCTTTTCCAGAAATGCATAATAAAAAGTACAAAAAAAAAGACAAACCCTACTTCTCATGACTAAAACCAGTGCCTCTCAAATGTTAGCTTGCATCAACCTCACCAGAGGGCTGTGTCACACTGAGGTGGGGGCTCCACCACCAGAATTTCTGACTCTGCAGGGCTGGGTTGGGACTGGAGAAATTTGCATTTGCCGCAAATTCCCAGATGATGCTGATAGTATTGGTCCAGGAATCCCATTTTGAAAACCACTGTCCAGCTCTCTAGGAGATGGTGTGTTCTTGCTGCTGAGTACAGAAATTCATCAACAGTTACCTACTAAGTACCTGGTACATGCCAGGCACAGGGAATATAATGCTTTACAAGAGAAACAAGGTCTCTCCCATTCCTCGCAAGCCTGAGATAAAATTAGTGTTCCAGAAAGAAGCACCAAGTTTAGCATGAAGCTGTTCTATACACTCCTTGAAAGCATGCACAGCCCAAAAAAGAAAATAATATCAACTGCCAGTCACTGCCAATCAAAAAAAACAAAGCCAACGGCTCAGATTCCTCTTAAGGCCCAAATTACAACTATGAAAAGGTGGAGCACCCAAGGCCCAAGGCACACATGAGTGGGAGAGGACTGAACGCCGGAGACCTCGTATTTGGTGCCAGGTATATCAGAAACAAATCACCTTAAGTTGCGCTTCGGTTCCCTACCTATTTTCTGTCCGAACCTTGAAAAGCGGGATTTCGAGGGCCTAATAAAGATACCTATACCACCGTCTCCCAAGACACTGCCCTACTGCCTCCTACCCCCTATATCCACAGACCCCAAGGAGATCCATCACCGCAGAACCCCTGAGCATTTAACCTGATACAATCCTAAGGGAGGCCTGTGCTCTATATAAAAAGATCGTTTTATTCAGCCAATTGTTCCCAAACTTCTAAGAGTGAATCACAATTATGTGGAGGGCTTTCCAAAAACACAGATAGGTGGACCCACCACCAACAGAGGTTAATTCAGTAAGTCTGGTGAATGCCTAAGAATTTAAATTCCTCACAAGCTCCCAGGTGATGCTAATGATGCATTAGCATCTAGGGATCACACTTGGAGATGCTCTTGTTAAGATTATTGCTTAAGCCTTTCCTTCCCTGGAGTTAACTAGAACACTATGTTTGATAATTGATTTATTAGGTGAAACAGAAATCTCTTTAAAAGCATTGAAGAGAAGCTGATGTGGTTCAAGCGACTGAGTTCCCGCCTACCACATGGGAGGGCTGTGGTTCAGTTCCCAGTGCCTCCTAAAGATAGTGAGCTGGCGCAACGGACAGGCGCCAAGCTGACACAACAAGATGATGCAACAAGAGACACAAGAAGAAAAACATGAGAGACACAACAAAGTAAGGAATGGTAGTGGCTTAAGTGATTAGGCGCCTGCCTCCCACATCAGAGGTCCCAGGTTTGGTTCCCTGGGCCTCCTAAAGAAACAAAGAAGATGAACAGAAACATCAAGTACAAACAACAAGGGGGTGGGGAGAAATAAATAAAATAAATCTTAAAAAAAAAAAAAAAGGCATTAAGAGGGAGTGGATGTGGCACAAGTAACTGGGTGCTTGCCTACCACATGGGAGGTCCCAGGTTTGATTTCTAGTGCCTCCTAAAGACAATGAGCAGGTGCAAAAGTGAGCAGACTCTGCAAATCAGCAAGACCCTGCAAAGAGCAGACACTGCAACCAGCAGACACTGCAAATGCTGCAACAAGAGAAGCTACAAACCAGCAAGATGCCGCAAACCAGCAAATGCCGCAACTGCCACAACAAGCAGATGCTGCAATCAACAGGAAGCAGAAGTGGCTCACAGAGCTGGGCACGTGCCTCCCACGTGGGATGACCTGGGTTCAGTTCCTGGTACCTCCTAAAGATGACGAGCAGACAATGAGCAGACAGACAAAGAGAACCATCTGGGGAGGAGGAGGAGGGATTAAAAAAAAAATCATTAAAAAAATGAATGTTGACTGTTTTAATTGAAATAATTTGTAACACTTTTGCATCACTCATTCACTAGGCAAGATGGAAGAAAACCCAGTAGCTTTTTTAAAAAAAGAAAAACCTAGCAAATGCTATTCTGCTCAAAATTCAGAATTATCTGAGAAGATGTTTTTCCTTTATTTTTAAAGAAATTTTAGATTATGTAAATGTTACATCAAAAATATAGGGGATTCCCACAGACCCTTCTCCCCCACATCCCCCATTAACAATATATTTCATTAATGTGGTATATTTGTGACAGTTGATAGATTCTTCCTCCTGAATTAAAAAAAAAAAGTTCATCAAGTTCCACTGTGTGTGTATAAAGACCGAATAAATACACACAGATTTCAATTTAAAATACTAACCCACTTTAAAAAAAGAGCACTCGAAATAAAGAATTACCAAATAAAAAGGATTCCTCCTTGTGGAATTGTGGTACAGATGCTCACTTCAATATTAACAATCATATAAATATCTTACTTTAATCTAAGGAGAAAAGAATGGAAGTGAGGCCTGTTTTCCCAGAGCGCCCCAGTCAACTGGGTCAACCAGTAAACTATGCCAAGGAAATGTTCTCTCGAGCCTCATTAATTATCAGAGCCTGGCTCTGGTATTTTAGCAAAGACATCTGGCATTCTGCCCACTCACCACCCTCCTGCTCCTTAGCCTTTCTGGAATGTAACAGGCACTGAATTTCTGTCATTATTCCTGTGAGTGGATCTGAGGTGGACCTTTCAAATGCTTCCTGCCAGAGCAGAGAGGACAGATGAAGTTAATAAGGCATCAGGGACTCCTACCTCTTTAGGACAAGACTCCTTCCATAAAGTCAAACCCAGGTTACACATGGATGGGCATGCCTCTGGCCAGTCCCCTCTGGCTTACCCCCCTAACCAACGCCTAGCTTTCTACTCAGAGCCTCTAACGAAAGCTAAGGATAATTACAAAAACAAGAAGTGTGTTGTTCATCTATAGTCAAACAATCTAATATCAAACATTTTCAAAGTGTGCGTGTTTATCACCTCCATTACATAAACAGAATGACCATCTTACACCCCCCACTTCCATCCCAATTTAAATAATTCCTCAGTCATTTCACTCAGGATTTTTAAAGCAAATATCACTCGACCTGAGGAAGGGATGAATTAGAGGACTGTCAACTGTTTTAACATTTTCCTTAATATAAAAACAAAACAATGCCCATGACTTCCTTAATCCCTGCCACCTTCACTGCCTTCTCTCACTGACAGTGATTTATCTTATTTCTGGCTGTTTCATTATTGGACAAATTTAGAGTCTAGAAAGGCAAAATTTTAATTTACTGATCTAAGCTCTTCATATTTACGGATTATCTTTTATTCTTTGACTATAAAGATTGTTTATTGTTAATGACACAAGCTCACTTAGGACATAAACGTAGTGCTTAGACTATTTACAGCAGCAGCATATCACCAGCACACCCAGAAATGCAGCAAGTCAGGCTCTCTTCCATCCCTGCCAGTAATCAATATATATGCCAGCTCAAATATTATTCCCAAAACATGTTAGAAAAAAAGACAACTTCCTGTTAGACCTCAAATTTACTGTATTAGTACAATGATTGAGATAGTGATTGACAAAGACTGGAAAGAAGGAGAAAGCAAGTTATAAAGAGATCTGCCACTTGATACTATCTTACCTTGTTTCAGATTCACCATCTGATACAATCTTACCTAGTTCCAGAAATTTTTAATAAGAGACAAAAAGATGGAAAGACCACTCTGTCAGAAATAGCCCTTGCCATCTCATCAGGTAAAGCATGTATTGATGCACAAAAGGAACTAACATGTTAAAAATTTCTCTTCTAAAGATAATGTCCTTTAAAAAGCATAAACTATATCTATTTCTTTAAAGATTTATTTTTTTATTTATTTCTCTCCCCTCCCCCCACCCCCCCAGTTGTCTGCTCCCTGTGTCCATTTGCTGTGTGTTCTTCTGTGACCACTTCTATCCTTATCAGTAGCACTGGTAATCTTTGTTTCTTTTTGTTGTGTCATCTTGTTGTGTCAGCTCTCCGTGTGTGCAGCACCATTCTTGGGAAAGCTGCACTTTCTTTCATGCTGGACGGCTCTCCTTACGGGGCGCACTCCTTGTGTGTGGAGCTCCCCTATGCGGGGGGCACCCCTGCATGGCAGGGCACTCCTTGCACGCATCAGCACTGCACATGGGCCAGCTCCACACGGGTCAAGGAGGCCCGGGGTTTGAACCGCGGACCTCCCATATGGTAGACGGACGCCCTAACCACTGGACTAAGTCCCACTTCCCTAAACTATATATTTTAATCACTGTTTAATCACTGTTACAATTACAACCACAAATATAAGCTACAGGCATTACTGGAGGGAAAACACTAATTTAATACTGACTTTCCAGTTACAAATTGTTTTAAACTAAAACACCAGAAAAAAGGAAAAAAGGCCCATTCTTCCCAGGTACCTCCTGTGTGGTACAGCAGAGACACAAGCCTAACCATGTTTCCAGGTTGTTCCATACTTTGATCCACATATAAACTGGGGCAAATATCACCTGGTTGACTTAAGAGTTAATTTTATGAGACAAAATCTGGATCTTATCAAATACTTATTAAGCATAGTTTTATTTATTTTTTTAATGTAAAACAAAATGTTAATTTTATAAGTTATAGCAATAAAAATTAGGAGAAAAACTCAACATTTGTCCACAAATATTCAGTACTTGGCAAGTTATAAAAATTTACAATGTTCCTTCACAAAAGTCCTTTAAATGATTTTTCTAGGTTTTCCCTGGTGATCAGTTTTAAAGGCACTACATCTATAAATTTAAGCAAAAGTCTTCAAATACAAGGAAATACAGATATATGGCTAAATAGCACAACTACAAATAGCTAGACAATTCTATAAAGGAGAGAAGATATCACTGAAAATTTTAGTATCACAGATATATGCATAGTTTTTCCATGCAGATATATATATATTTGCCATTTATGTCCATGCTTTAACTGCTGAAAGATGGCACATACTCACTGCCTGCAGAAGAGCAAATGCAGGAAAATAAGTATTTAATGAGAAGACTGGCCATTTACTAAGTTCAAAAATCAAAAGCATTTGCAACATTTTCTATACAGATTTAATGCTATGTTTATAGACACTAAAGTTACAGTCTGAGTCTTCCTTTATTCAAAGAAATTAAATTGAGAAGGTCCACTTGATTGCAGATATTAAAGTTACTGGTAGTAGACTCTTGCACTCATGTTATGTTTTATGAAACTGTCCATTTAAGTCCACCTTCTGGTGGGGGTCCAGTTGTAGTGATTTGTTTTTCTAATCTTTCCTTTTTCTTTCTCTTTTCTTTTACAGATTGAACATCCAAAATGCCCTGAGATGCAGCCTCCCTCTGTCTTCTCTCTGCAGCTTCTGCAAGTTTTGCTCTTTTCTCTTTCAGGTCTGGCAAGGGAGGCTCAGCCTCCCCAGGGCAAGGAAAACACAGCCCCATGGGCACAGCGGCCAAGGACCCTTACCAGGCCCGCCTGGACCCAGGCGGCGGGTACTGCCAGGCTAGACGCGCGTCCCAGGCCTTCAAGCATAGTTTTATAAACCCATATTCCTCTCTCCCTGAATAATCTATTTACTGCCTTTTAAATTACATTTAAATGCCTTTAATTTTTCTGATAAATTAAGAAACAGTCCTGACTCCATGGGTCTAAGTATCTCAGCTGAGAATCAATGCTCCAAATGCGTTTCTGCCATTCATCCTAAAAGGCCAAATTACTAAGTCTCTTATTGTAAATACACGAGACTATAAAAGCCTGGGACCAGAGAGCATAACTTGGTCAATGTCTCATTTTATTTTATTTTTGGAATGTTTTTTAAAAATATCTTTTGACTCAATAAGTGAAGTGTGGTTATTTCCTTACCTATTAAAAGGGGAAAAAAGCAATGTGCCTTGTTCAACAACACATGATTCCCTTTGCTAAGTATTAATGAGCAATTTATTCCTGGCTAAGACTTTTTATCACATCTTCCTAGCATACGTGTTCAGAATTTTCATTTAAGAAGGGCTCCGATATAGGAACAAGACTATTAACATGTGTTGTCAAAGAAACACTATGTAACTCCAAACAATTGTCAACAGCCTTCTGGTGAAGCTTTTCTCTGGCATACACAGAGATGTATCAAGTATCACTGTTTGCCTTGGTAACAATGTCTTTTTTTGTGGAGAAGACACATGACACTACCCTGTCACACAGGGCCACTCAGCAGAGCTGGGTCTTATTGGAAGTCACTGCCAGGCGGGGGGATGGGGGCAGCACTGAAAGGATCAACCCACCCCGGGGGCTAGGTCTACCCACACCACAAGGATGCAAACCGGCAAAATGCATCAAGGAGCTTTAATGTGGTTATAGTTTTTGTCAGTTTTTTTTTTTTAAAGATTTATTAATTTATTTATTTCTCCTCCCTCCCCGCCATTGTCTGCTCTCTGTGTCCGTTTGCAGTGTGTTCTTCTGTGTCTGCTTGTATTTTTATGAGGCGACTCGGCAAACTGGTCCTAGGACTTTCTGGAGTGGGAGAGAGGTGATCATTCTCTTGCGCCACCTCAGCTCCCTGGTCTGCTGCATCTCCTATTGTCTCTCCTGTGTCTCTGTTTGTTGCACCATCTTGCTGTGCCAGCTCTCCGCATGTGCCAGCACTCCTGCATGGGGCAGCACTCCTGTGTGGGCAATACTCTGTGCAGGCCTGCACTCCACACATGCCAGCACTCTGCATGGGCCAGCTTGCCACCCAGGCCAGCTTGCCTTCACCAGAAGGCCCTGGGCATCGAACCCTGGACCTCCTGTGTGGTATGGGAGCCCAACTGTTTGAGCCACATCTGTTTCCCTTATTGGTTTCTTCTAAATAAATTTGTAACTTCTGGCCTAGTTCTACCTTTAATAATACATACTAAGGAACAATATTTGAAGTAAAATAAAAAGATTTAGGCGGGAAGCGGACTTGGCTCAATGGATAGAGCGTCCACCTACCACATGGGAGGTCCAAGGTTCAAACCCAGGACCTCCTTGACCCATGTGGAGCTGGCCCATGTGCAGTGCTGATGTGTGCAAGGAGTGCTGTGCCACGCAGGGGTATCCCCAGCGTAGGGGAGCCCCATGTGCAAGGAGTGTACCCCACAAGGAGAGCCGTCCAGCGCAAAAGAAAGTGCAGGCTGCCCAGGAGTGGTGCTGCCCACACGGAGAACTGATGAAGTAAGATGATGCAACAAAGAGAGACACAGATTCCTGGGTGCTGACAAGAATAGAAGCAGACACAGAAGAAAACACAGCAAATGGACACAGAGAGTAGACAACTTGGGGGGGGAAGGGGAGAGAAATAAATTTTAAAAATAAAAATAAAAATCTTTAAAAGAAAGATTTAGGCAAAAACACACTGCCTACTCTTTTAACAGCAAAAAGTTAGAAAGGTAAATTATTAAAATGTTATGTAGACATTAAACATGTTCACATCATAAAGACTCATATAAGCCAAGGGCTCTTACAAGACTATTAAATTTACATGAAAATTGGAAAGTGAATGTAGCTCAAGCAGCGGGGTACCCACCTACCACATGGGAGGTCCCAGGTTCAGTTTCCCATGCCTCCTAAAAAAAAGAAAATAAGCACACAACGAACAGACACAGAGCAGATAGTGAACGCAAACAACAGGTGGGGGGAGAAATAAAATGAATTTTTAAAAATTTACATGAAAAGCAACATAATTTAGTTGTTATCTAATCAGTTTCTGTTCATAGATATGACTTTAAAACTTTCAAAACATACAAATTTTCAAATGCTTTACAATTGGTCTAAGTTAATGGAGACAGAGGTTTTAAAAACAAATAAATCTCCCCAATGACTCCATAATAAAAAGTGTGAAGCAATTGTGTCCTGATTTTATCAACTGCATTAGGAAAATTATTTCTGCCTTTTATGATGATGAACGTTCCCCTAACACTCAGATTAACTTACTGGTCAGAGAGAAGTTAGGTGTCTAGGGGCCTGTCCCTTGATTTATTTCTATATTGCAGGCAGTATATCCAGCTGGGGCCCACTGGGTAACACACAGCCAGACAGTGAGCCTCAGCTATCTCAAAACTGTTAACCATGCTGGGAAAACAAGCCAAGACTCCATATACAGGGAATGCCGAGGACAACACATTTTCAAGTACTGTAATTATAGTAACAGGTTCTAAAATTTAAATCTAAGTGCTCTACAGAGAAGCTTGTTTTCAGTTGTGCATACATCATTTACAAACAATAACAACAAACTAGGCCAAAGAATTCAATAAATTCTGCAAAGTAGCAATGATAAGCCATTCTCCAAACAGATCAAAACAAAAGCACCATGAAATAACAGACATTTAAACAAAAACCCCTAATGTGTGTGTGTGTGTGGGGGGGAACTACTCTTCTAAGTAATTACTGTTTCAAAGAAACATAAATCTTAATATCGACTATTTTGAAAATAAAAAGGCTTAGAGTAAGGAAGATGTAGAAGTAACAAAAACAGGAACCCTACATATCAAATCTTCTGGGATGTGGTTGAGGTGAAACCATAGACAACGTGTAGCCCTAAGTAGTTTTATTTTTTAAAATAAGTGAAGTACCTATCAAAATGATGGGGAGAAATCAACTCAATTTGTTAAATCCAATCAGATTTAAATCTCTTGCAAGTCTACATAAAAGTGAATACAATTTGAAATAAGGAAAATACTATGACACATACTAAGGAGATATGAGAATGATAAATAACACAGAAATATGAAGTTATGCTTTTCAAAACAGAACTGACACAAGAAAGGGAGAGAAGGAGGGGGCAGGAAGGGGGAGGGGGGGGAAGAGAACGGGTCCAGCAGCATCGCTGCTCCAAGGGCCTCTCGGGACCCCACAGCAGAGCCACAGCGAGACAGGCACTCACACACCACCATGAGTGACAACTGGCCCCATTTTTAAAAAGAAACCAATTTGACAAAATGTATCAGGGATATTTAAGTGATTTCAGGTTGTTGTCTTGTTTTTAATAAGTTTGCAACTTCTGACGCCTTAATTTTGCTGATAATACCCACTAAAGAAATCATGTTAACAAACAAACCAAAAAAACCCCCACAGGTTTAGGCAAATACTTGCATTATCCCACTATTATAACAGCAAAAAGTCAGAAACTTAAATTATTATTAAATTATTATGCAGACATTAAATATGTTTGTCAAGTTTTTATTAAGATGAGAAAATGCTTAGTTTATAAAGTGAAAATTGGATATGAAGTTGAACAGATTAAACAAAAGTATTCAAAAGATTGGAAGGAAACATTTTAATGGTTATTATCTTTGGTCTTAAACAGTCTGCAAGACTGTTTTTTGTTTTGTTTTGTTTTGTTTTGTTTCTAAATACTCTGAGACTCAAATACGATGAGAATGAATAAGGTAAAGCTTGCTAAAATGCTTAACATCATACCCTGCATATAGTTCATTAACAAAAATATATATATACACTATCATCACACAGGATGAACTTCTACCTCATATTTGACTAGAGTCTGCGACCTGAGTCAGCTTACTTCTGAGCTTTATTTTCCTCTCTGTGAAATGGGAATAATCATATGTTACATACTAGGGGAAGGAAGATTAAATAAAGCAAAGTGCTTTAACTTTGGCACTCAATAAATATTAGTTCTCTCTCTTTAGGAAACTATAAATTTTGTCCATGCTGGACAGTTTTAAGCCAATTTTAAAAATTAACTCTAAATTCAATACCAATGGGCTACTTACAGTTATAGGATGCCTGCAACCTTCTAAACTGCAGGAACTAATAACTAAACTGCAGGTCTAACTCAGACAAACTCAGGCATCGCTCCAAGTGGTCAATAAGCTTTAAAATAAGTCAATACTGCACCAAGGTTCCATAAGGAAAGTGACTTTAAGTGCTGCTTTAAAAAAAAAAACAAACTCCTATGGTCACATAAAACACATAAACTGGTTTCACATGTGCTTCATTTGTATTGCACTTCCAAACGAGGAAATGCTGCAAAAGTTTTCCAAAAGTTGGCTCCAATCTGTGTGGAAAGGACTTAGAAGAAACAAGTCATGTCCCGTAGAAGAAATCTTTAAATTTCTGCCTGTACAAAGCTGAATGGGAGAAAATATGAAAACACTCTTTGGGGTCAATTCTCCCATTGTAAGGTTAGGTGAGTTAAGTCTTAAAGATGGGGCTGCTATCCTTTTCCTTCAGTAGTCCTAGCAAGGGAAAGTGGATGAGGGAACATTTACAAGAATAAATTATCTCTAGCTTTCTGATTTATTTAAATTACAAAACCTTTCCCTGTTACACTCAATGGTCTTTCAAAATAAAATGTAGGCATGAATTTGCAGAGGAAGTCAGACTTTGGTCTCTCTTCTATACCCACAGACATGTATATGTACAATGGTGAGACCAATCACCGTTCCTGCCTCACCAGATCAATTTTCTCAGTGAAGCTTTCCCACCCACCCTTGTCAAGTTATTTCCTTTGAACACATTCCCAGAAGTGGAACAACTGGGTCAAAATTACATACTTTTCTTTTAAGGGCTTTCGATAAATATTGCCAAACTGCCTTTCCAGTAGAATAAAATTTTTTGAGTTGTTCAAAAATGGAAGAGGCTGTCACTTGATAAACTCCCCATTACTGGATGTGTTAACGAGGTCAGATTACCCCACATCAGGGATGCTGTGGAGGAGGTTTTGTCAGTGGGCTGCACGTTGGACAGTGACTTAAGGTCCCTTCAAAAGTGTTGTGTCTGTGTGAAGTGACTTTGTTTTCCACTTATCCCAGCCACAGCTGAGGGGGTAAATGGTGACTTCCCAAGAGAAGCCAAAAAGAACCCTGTTTATCAGAGATCCACATGAGTTGATTTGACATAAGGTCAGATAAAATCTCTACTCACAAGAATTTTATTAAGTTGCACAAATAATGAGCAGTTAGGAGTGAAGACATCTGCTGAAAGGGTGTTAGGAGGTGCAACTGAAACCATGAAAAGCCAGTGTGGGGCACAAATTCAGATTCTGAGGAAGCCAGAAGTGGGAATGAGCAGAAAAAAGTACTTATGGTACTGTTTAGATATTAGCTAATGTTAAAAGAAAGCCATCATGTTATCAATACATTCAAAAACCCTATTTTTCATCTTACTTATTTTAACATTTAATGTTATATTATCAGTATAAAACAGTCTGAGCATGTACTCAATACAGACCTGTATTAGGTTTATAAATAAATAATGCACTGAGGACACACATTCAAGCTGTTTTATAAGAATGGGAACATCTAATCAAAAAAGTTCAGAGGCTTTTACTTTGACATAAAAGTGTACTTTCTAGTTCACTGGGGGACAGATGTGAGAAATTTTTAGGATAGCTGCCAAGGAAGCAAAACTCAAAATGAGTAAGACACTGACCCTGTCCTCTAGGAAATTTATGGTTTACAATGTGTTAGAGATAAGGAAAAAAGATAACCTGTTATTTTTCTTAGGTCTCCAACAGATATTTGTTTAGCACCTACTGCATGCCCTGCATTAATCTAAGTATTTTATTTTACATCACTTTCTAGTGACAAGGCCACCAAAGAGCAAACAAGGTACCAGGGCTGAATCAAACTATGATCAGTTTTCCCTAAATGTTTATGGGCCACAGACCAATTAAAGATTCTGATTATAAAATATAGAAACTCTCCTTTGTAAAGCACAAATAGACACTTAATTCAATTAGGTTCAATTTCACTGAAGCTTCTCACCTACAGCCCAAGGATAAGAACCTAGATGGTTCTACCTCCTATTTGAAAATATAGTATCATATATATATATAATCATTTGATCCTAAACTGAAAGATTATTTGATTCACCAATTCAAAGTACTTTTTACTCATAGGATTATATTTTCAAAATTTCATATTATTAGTCACAGTAAGAGAAGTTCCATCAAAAATAAAACACACTTATTCTCAAAGACAATGCATAGATAGAAGTGACAGAATATCCACTCGTTACACAAGGTCTATTCAGAGTGCTCATTTGGAATATTCAATGGAATATTCACATTTTGAGAGGCAAAAACAATGCACAAAGACCAGAAATACAAAGTTGCCATATTAGGGAGGTGAATAACAGAATTAGCTTCCAATAGAGATTTTGGTGAGGGCTATGTGAAAAACAAAGGAATCCACTATTTTCTACTAATGGTTAGTAAATAAAAAGAAAGTCTCAACAAAATATTTCATCAGTTTTGCTTTAAGTAGTTTTACCCAAGAGTTATAGAGCACAGGCTTGTTTCCATCTTTATTGTTATGAACACCGAAGTATGTTTTTCATGTAATTCCTTTTCTATGTGATTAGAAATCATGTGAATAATGCAGGATTTGGCCATCAGAGTGGTTTGAGTATCAATGGATTATAGCTTCCCAATTTGTAACATATGAATAACAGTAAATTATTTATACAAAAAGGTGAGAAGAACAAGTTTCCAAGAAAAAAATGCTGCATTTTCATTGTTTTATGGCAATTCAGGCAATATTCCATAAATGTTTTCCTCACATTCATTCAACAACTATTTATTGAGCTGCAACTATGAGCCAAACATTAAGAAAACAAAATCAAGCCTGGAGTTCAATTAGCTAACTGGGACAACTATTTGAATAGCATTTTACAGATTACAAAGCACTATCCTATATATCATCTCATGTAATCCTAACTCTTTGAGAAATATTAATAATTGATCATTATTCATCTCATTTTACAGAAACGAAGTCTCATTTTAAGAAACGAAGGCTTAGAGAGGTTAAGTGGCTAACTCAGTGAAGCCAAAGCTTGACCATGGTCCTCCAATTTTAAATCCCCTGATTATTTCATCTTATTGGAAGTGGGCTTAGAGTCATAAAGATAAAATACTTGGGAAATCACTTTGAGCTCTTTATTAGGAACATGATCTAGAGCAGCTTTTTTTGCCTGTTTCCATCCTCCCCAATCGGGGAAAGCCCAATTTACATAAGTTATAAAATGATTATTTGTCAACAGTTATCAGATATGTGCTCTCAGGACTAAATATTTCTATCACATGTTCAAGCTAACAGAAACAGGCTACACCCTACCATGCACCTACTGCTCTGGTCCATCTCTATGGGGCTTTTTGAGTGAAGAAATCTGCATTATTTTCTTTGTTACAGATTCTTAGCATGAAAAGATGCACATGCTATATTCTGTTAAAACAATAAATTACCAAATAGTATATATCTAAAATGATCCCCATCTTATGGTTGTATTTACACAGGCAAAGTCCTGAATTAATTGAAATAGAACAGAACTTTCTCCTTATAGCATCTATCCAAAAGTTCCAATTCTAACCCCTGAAGCTGAGAATTAAGTTTGCTTTCCTTTCCACCTTTCAGCTATTCCTGGTAGGACATAGTATTTCTAGTTCATTTACCTCTCTGATTTGCTCTCCTAAATGTAAAGCCCAGAACTGAAAACAAGCCCTGAAAGGCAGTCTGACAATGCAGGGAACAAGTGGACAATTATCTCTTTCTTTCTGAATGCTGGGCCATTAAAGCTGGCAGAGATGGCCAATACTGGCAAACTGTTGGTTAAAACCTTCCTTTTTTTTTTTTTTTTTTTTTTTTTAATTTTTTTATTTTTTATTGACTTTGTAATAATATTACATTAAAAATATATATGTGAGGTCCCATTCAACCCCACCCCCCCCACCCCCCCTCTCCCCCCCCCCAACAACACTCGTTCCCATCATCATGACACATCCATTGGATTTGGTAAGTACATCTTTGGGCACCTCTGCACCTCATATACATTGGTTCACATCATGGCCCATACTCTCCTCTATTCCATCAAGTGGGCCCTGTGAGGATTTACAATGTCCGGTGATTACCTCTGAAGCACCATCCAGGGCAGCTCCATGTCCCGAAGACGCCTCCACCTCTCATCTCTTCCTGCCTTTCCCCATACCCTTTGTCCATTATGTCCACTTTTCCCAATCCAATGCCACCTCTTCTATGTTGACATTGGATTGAAAACCTTCCATTTTTTAATAAGAAGCGCTATTGATCCAGATCTCCCCATTCTATAAACATGCAACTTTTTTTTTCCATCCTAGGTATAAGGAAGTTGCATTCAGTAAAGCTTAATTATATCTTTGTTCACGTCAATCCATCACTTAAGGTTTTAAAGTCTTTTTCTTTCCTGACTTCTGACATCCAATTTGTCAGTTTCCCTCCCAACGGTGGGACAACTGCAAATTTGATCCACCTTTCTTTTTCAAAGACCACTTTTTTCAAACTAGGATACCACGTGACTCATCACCAATGCTACTCCAAACCACTGTAATTTATAGTATTTAAAATATTTTTATAGTAAAAGAAACATGCATGTGTTAAAAAATAAAATGCAAAATGGATTAATTTTCATGCTAAAACATGAGACTAAAGACATTGAGCTTCTGGTTATGCTTCTTGTGTCTCCCTCCATCGTGCCTACAATCTACTCCTACACCTTCCACCCCCTTTACAGAAGGCCTCCAAAAAAAAGTATAAACTGCCTTAATGGTGCCCTCGGTGGACAAATAAGAAGCACTGGCAAGGCAATAAACTGACCAAGGTCATATGGTTAATGAATTTACAGCACATCCATGTAATTTATTAAAACCAAGTCCATATTTTCAAACTTGTCCATAAATAAGATTCTCATCAAACACCTGGTTTAATTTTAAAAGCCCCTACCAATGAATGACAATACCCATACTGTCTCTTGGATTAAAAAACTGGTTATAAAAGGAAATGAGTTTTGAATGTAACATTTAAAAAAAAAATAGAGGAAAAAAAAAGGAAATGAGGTTCGTTTAAGGAAAGGTTTGTTCTTGGAAAACCCATGCTGACTTTTTGCAACCACTGCCTCTTTTCTAGGAAATCTCCGTTTACTCCACTCCATGATTATTTTACACCTACTTTTTTATAAAGCACTGAACTAAGGTCTAGGAGAGAGACAACAGTAAGAAAGACAAAACTTACACTCTAGAAGGGAGAGAGATGATACACATGCAAATAACTAAGATGCAAGGTAAAAATACCTTAGGAAGGTTCTTGCAGGAGGGAATAGTGGGACACATGGTAGAGGAACAGCCATATTTAGATTGAGGAGCCTTGAATTTTGCTAGAGAATCCCTGTACGCTTTCTGGGCCAATGTGGTGGCTTAGAGCTGTGTGTCCCAGAAAAACATGTTCTTAATCTTAATCCATTCCTGTGGATGTTGACCCCTCATAGAAGGGCCTTTTGATGAGGTTTCTTTAGTTAAGGTGTGGCCCAAATGAATCAGGATGAGGCTTGATCTTACTGCTGGAGGCCTTATAGAGAAGCCACAGGAGAGGGAATTGTTATCTCTCGAGAAATCGAGAAATCATAGCTCCCAGTGTATTGGGGCAGTTGAGCATGTCAAGCCCTCAACATTGTTGCAAGTATCTCTGAACATGGTCCTTCAAGCAATGACAAGTGATTGTCCCGGTGGGCCCTGAGGGGAGGGGGAAACAGGTATTGAATAGGTGGAATCAGTGTAACTGTGGGACAATGGAAGTGTTCCACAAGATTATGCAAAGATGGATATAGGACATGTTAAATTACACCAAAAATGTATAGGGGCCTATAGGCTAAAATGTAAATCATAATGTAAAACATAAGATAGCTAAAAATTTAGAAAATTGTATAGTCTAAAATATAGACCACAATGTAAACCCAAGCATAACATTGTTTGAAAGCTATTGTCTCAATATCTGTACATCAGTTGCAGTAAATATAGTATGAACATGTAAAAAGATTATTGCTGGGGAAGGGACAAAGTGTCTCATGTTGGATATGTGGGAGTACTCTATATTGTATATATGAATTACTGTGGTCTAAAACTTTTGTGAATACAAGCTTAATAATTAGAAAAAGAAAAGGACGTAGACACTGAGGAAAAGATGGAAAAAGTTGCCTTGCCAATGTGCACACAGGGCAACACTTATTGCAGTGGTGGAAGGCAAAACATCAAAAACAAAGCTTTTAATTTTTAAATTTTTTGATATCCCATTTTTACTCTAATTTTTCTAAATTAGTATGTATTCTATATCTAACCTCTAAACCCATCACTATATTCCATTTTACTATTAATGGAACCTGACAATATATTGGGCTTCATTTTCAGGGGTTTTGGACCACAAAGGGGTTTGATGGTGGTGGGGGAGGAATACTGGTATGGGGTGTTACTGGTGGGTGGCGCATGGTTGGGAGGGAGTTCTCCAGGGCATATGTGCAGGGTGCACTAAAATGTTTGGATATTTTCATAGTGGTTACAGTTGGGAACGATGGCTGGGGGAGTGCTGAATTCTTGGCCAGGGGAGCTCTGTTGCATTCCCTAATGGAACAGCAACAATCCCCCGAGTGCAATGGCTAAGACCAAAAAGGAAGAATGGTCCAACAATGAGCCCTTGATGCTAACGACTATGCATGTGGGCCTGTGGGCCTGAAATAAGAACTAGGCCTTGAGCTGCCGGGTGCCTAAGAGTTACCTCCTGAGAGCCTTCATGTTGCTCAGATGTGGCCAGTCTCGAAGTCAAACTCAGCATGTAAATGCATTGCCTTCCCCCCAGCATGGGACATGAGTCCCAGGGATGAGCCTCCCTGGCACCGAGGGATTACTACCAAGTACCAGCTGATGATGTGGCTGGAGAACGACCTTGAATAAAAGGGTCAACTCAGACCAGCAGAATATCTCAGCCTACAAGTAATATCAGGAGTTAAAAATGCTTTCTGACCCTGAATAAAAGGGGGAAATGGATAGGACAAATGAGTTTATATGGCTATGAGTCTCCAAAAAAGAGCTGGGAGGTCATCAGAGGGATCGCCCTTACACACACCTCAGCAGAGTCCCAGAGACAGCTATAGTAGATACAACCCCAGGTACTGGTTCTTCTGAGGGCTACAGAGACCCACACATTCTATGGTCATGGCAAATGGACTTCAGTGCCATGACAGTTGGAGTTTGTGGCCCTGAGTGTGATGGAGTTGGACTCAGGTGTGATCTTTGTTCACAAGCCTCTCCTGTCACTTTTACCGGACCTGTGGTTGGTGCTGGGGTTTAGTGTATACTCAGGGGACCTGAATCTCTGGACTCTCCATTTGACAACCAGACGCTGAGCCTCAACAGACTTGCAACTCCTACCCTCTGGTTTATTGGACTTACCCCAGCCAGCTAACAGGGAGGTGAAGAAGGTCAACCACCACACCAGAGAGCCAAGGGTGCCTACAACTGCAAACAGGAGAACTGCATCCATCATCCAAGTGGAATCGAAGCACCTTCTTGATACAGAGGTGGAGTGGACATAACCATCCCAGGGTCCACAGAACGGAGGAATAGAGTATAGATTAGAGTGGACTTACTGATACTCTATTCTGGAACTAATGTGATTAGTAATGGAAGTAAATGTAGCACTGAGATGGAGAAAGTGGCCATGGTAGCTGCTGAGGGTGGGAATGGGAAGAAGAGATGTGATGTGGGGGCATTTTCAGGACTTGGAGGTGTCCTGGGTGGTACTGGAGGGACAGTTACTGGACATTGTATGTCCTCCCATGGCCCACTGGGTGGACTGGGGGAGAGTGTAAACTGTAATGTGGACCATTGACCATGTGGTGCAGCAGTGCTCAGAGATGTATTCACCAAGTGCAATGAATGCCCCATGATGATGGAGGAGGTTGTGGTTGTAGGAGGAGTGGGGTGAGGGGGGTGGGGGGTATATGGGGACCTCATATTTTTTTAATGTAACATTAAAAATTAATTTTTTTAAAAAAACAGAAGCCACAGGGAGCTGGAGGGAGTAGCCAGAAGGTGGACATCAACAAAACCAAGGAGAGAAAGTAGAAGATGCCTCTGTGTGCATTACCATGTGACAGACAGCAAGAACACACTGTCCTGGGAAGAATCAAGCATGCTAGCCCTGAAAACTTTGGTTAATAAATTCCTGTTGTTAAGCCAGCCCTCTGTATGGTATTTGTTTTAGCAGCTAGGAAACTAAAATAACCACACATCTATCACATTTATCATATCAGAAAATTAGAATATTTTCCATTTCTGAAAAATATCTCCCAATGTTTCTGTTCTTTCTCTTATCCTCCATGAAATCCCCAAATCAGAAAATACTGTGCCCTGACAAGTTTGACAGTATTTTCAAGTTTACAAAGTATTTTCAAATGGATTACCTCTGCAAACCTCTTCAAGAATTCAAGACATGGAATTGGACCTGGATACTTAAACTCAATTAAATATCTGTCTATTTGGTCATTCCCTAAGTCTAGGGTATCCACCACTTTTACCAACATTGGTTTTGATCTTTCCAACTAAAAATCATCATCCTTAAGTTTTCTACTATTTAGAGAATGAAAGAAATCACACAAATGAATGATAGTGTTGGCCACATAATTATAAACTTCAATATATGAAAGTTTTAGGTGGAGGATCACTGCAAAAATATTTGCAAGAAATCCTAATTCTAATTTTCAGAGAGTTTAAAACAAATCTATAAGACCAGAAGAACAGACTAGACAATTCACAAGAAGGTAATATATTTTCTGGGAAAAACATCCAATCCCTGTGGGTAACTTCACCCCCAAAAAAGCTCTTTAAAGAAATAACAGTGAGGTATATTTTTCTCTCTCTCAAATTTTCTCTATATTCCATATTTCCTACAATGAGTGGCTCTGCTATTGCTGGGCCTCCTGCTGATGATGTAGAGTAGCTCCAAGTCCTGAACCTATTCTTCCTTGCTATTCTCTGGCCTTAAAGCTCTTTAAAAATTTTCCTCTACCCTTTTTAAAAGGTCTCAGCTCATTCTATACATGGTCTTCTCCAAGTCCTCTCACAGCACCTAACTAATCCTGTTTTTTCACCTGTTTGCCATTCCTATAATTTTATACAGGTCCTTTTACAAAAACAGAGCTCCTCAGAAAGTTCTTGGGAGGCCTTTGTGACTGCTCGGGCTGCCTTCCCCTTTTCTTGCTTGCCCAAGGATCACATCACATCCTTGAGCAATCTTCTCCACTGGTGTCTGTGGCCATAGGATCACACCTACATTTTTGTCAATCTGTAGAGAACTCATTGTTCAAACGCCAGTTGTCAAAAATCCCCTCCTTTAAAACTCTAGAATGACATGGACATTTCCCTCATTGTCCTCTGAGGAGCTTTTTTTTTTTTTTTATTTTTATTTATTTAATTCCCCTCCCCTCCCCCGGTTGTCTGTTTTCTGTGTCTTTTTGCTGCGTCTTGTTTCTTGTTTCTTTGTCTGCTTCTGTTGTTGCCAGCGGCACGGGAAGTGTGGGCGGCACCATTCCTGGGCAGGCTGCTCCCTCCTTCACGCTGGGCGGCTCTCCTTATGGGTGCACTCCTTGCGCGTGGGGCTCCCCTACACGGGGGACACCCTGCGTGGCACCGCACTCCTTGCGCGCATCAGCACTGCGCATGGGCCAGCTCCACACGGGTCAAGGAGGCCCGGGGCTTGAACCGCGGGCCTCCCATGTGGTAGACGGACGCCCTAACCACTGGGCCAAAGTCCGTTTTCCCCCTCTGAGGAGCTTTGAGAGACATCTGATAGGGTCTTGAAACTCCGTATTTATTTTTGCTTTTTTTTAAAATAAAGTATGGAAAACTTCAAATATATACAAAAAGTGGAGACAATGAATTCCATGGACCAATCATCAAGCTTCAACAATTATTTACATTTGGCCAATCTTTTTCATCTATTCCCACTTTTAATTTTTGTTGGAATACTTTAAAGTAAAACCATGATGTGCCTTTTTTTTTTTAAGATTAATTTACTTATTTCTCTACTCCCCATTGTTTGTGCTGTCTGCTCTCTGTGTCTGTTCATTGTATGCTTTCTGTTGTTTGATTCTCTTCTTTTTAAGAGACACCAGGAACTAAATCTGGAACCTCCCATATAAGAGGGAGGTGCCCAATTGCTTGAGTCACCTCTGCTCCCTGCTTGTTGTGTCTCCCATTATTTCCTTATTATGTCCCCTCATTGTATCATCTTGTTGCATCATCTTGTTGCATCAGCTTGCTGTCTTGCTCATCTTCTTTAGGAGGCACCAGAAACCAAATGTGGGAGCTCCTATGTGGTAGGCAGGTTCCCAGCTGCTTGAGCCACATCCACTTCCTGATGACATGTCTTCACACCCATGAGAACTTCAGTAAGCATCTATAACTGATGAGGACTTTTATTCATTTTAATATAACCACTGTACCATTATCTAACTTAAAATTAACAACTTATTATGAACTCAGTCCATATTCAAATTTTTGCAATTTTCTCAAAGTGTTGTTTTAGGTTTGTTTGTTCAAATTGATATCCAAACAATATCTACACACTGTGTTTTTTAGCTAAGACCATAGTTGATGTTTCAGTCCTCAACTAAATCTTAAGTGAGGTTGGAATAAGGAAGGAGCTCTCTCAACTAAATAATTTAAATGGAGGCCTGGCCCAAGAAAATGGGAAAATAAACAAACAAAACTTTTTCCCTAACATCATAAAACAGGGCAAGAGCAAGAGAGAAAGCAGTAAAGGGGCTAAGAACTTAATGTGGATAAGGAGAATAATTGGAATAATGATTAGATTATCTTAATGGAATACGGACATTAGCTTTAAAAAAAAATCATACCAGATCAATGGATAATGAAAAACAACTATTTTTTAAAAAGCTTTTTTTCCTCCCTCAGGATGCCTCAGGATCACCTGCCATCAGTTACAGGGTAACTATCGGTGCCAGGAAGTTCATAACTGACTATTTCATGCACCCTGAGAAGACAATAGCATCTAAGATCAAAATCCAGGAAAAACTAGCCAAAATGTACAAGACCACACCAGATGTCATTTTTGTATTTAGATTCAGACGCATTTTGGTGGTAAGACAACTGGCTTTGGCATGATTTATGAGTCCTTGGATTATGCAAAGAAAAATTAACCCAAACACAGACTTGCAAGACATGGCCTGTATGAGAAGGAAAAGACCTCAAGAAAACAGCAAAAGAAACACAAGAAAAGAATAAAGAAAGTCAGCGGGACGGCAAAGGCCGGTGTTAGTGCCAGCAAAAAGGAGTAAAGGTTATTCAGTGACATGATTGTGCAGATTTTTCATCAGAGCATTAATAAAACTATAAAAACTTTAAAAAAAAAGGAAAACCTTATAATTACATCAACTTTATTCCATACTCCAAAAACTTTGTTTCACAAGCACATTTTTACATCACAGCACCTGAATAATCACACTGTAAATTTAAAGTAAACAAGTATCATTTTACATTGTATTACATCAAAAAGACCAAAGTAAGTCTAAAATATCACAATAGGTAGATGACACTGATGTAAATGACTATCTCCTGGATTCTTATCCATATAACTCAACATATTCAAAATCCTTACTGTATTTCTCTTATAAAAAGAAAAATGAAGCTATCCTGGCAATTTCTCAGGATAACATTACAGATTACTTACTAAGCCAGGTACTCTACCAGATCTATGGCCATTACTACTACTCCTGTGTTACTGATGTGGAAACTGAGTCTTCATGGTCAAATAATACTGTTAGGTGATATCTATCATATCTAGTAACTGGTCTGGCACACTCCAAAGCCAGAACTCAATCAGCAAAGAGCACAATTAAGAAGCCGTATTCCCAACTGCTTTACTGGGAATCACGAAACTCACACTGAACTTCTCTCTCTGCCTCAGACACACACACACACAGAGGTATTTTTTCACAAACAATACATACCTGTTCACTACATTAAAAAAATAAGAAAATTAAAGAGAAGCTAAATAAAAATTCCAATAATTCTTATATTTTCTTTTTGAGGTTCATTATCGGAAGTGGCTTCAAAATTTCCGCTGCTGAGCTCTGCCATTTTTTATCCTGCCATGTGACAGAAAGAAGCTCAAGCAGTTGAGGCCCTGAGGAGAGAGAAACCATTTGATTGATAGCTTGCACTGAAATTGGGAAGAAAGCAGAGCAGCCAGGCCTGAGAGAAGAGGCCTGGTAAGAGACAAGCCCTACACAAGGTTGCCGTCAGCTGAGCTCCAGGACATGGTACAGCCCAGCGGGGAAGGCAGAGATCACCCGCCATATTGCTTCAACAGGTGGCAGCTGACCTGGCAAAAGAATAGAATCAAACCTAACTGTGATGTCTTCCACGAACAACAGACAGTCCTGAAAAAGGATCCATGGACAATTTGAGATTCCAGAAAAGCCATGAGGAAAAGATAGAACAGAGTTCCTACAGTCAACAGACCTAGGAGAAAAAGAAAGCGATGAATAAACTATTTCTCCTGACCTGAGAACACAATGAAGAAATATTTAGACATGCACGAACCTTGCATGTACATATCTTTTAAATAAGAAACATTGAAATACATTTTTGTGTGCAGCTGTGTTAAGATTTGATACGGAACACACCATTCTGTTTTTCAGAAATGTGACTAAAAAGAGAAAAAAAAGACCTGTTTAGAACAAGATAAAGAACACAGCCGAAAGCCACACAAAGGCAAATGTGTGTGAATACGAGAACATTTTAACTTTTTCTGAAAATCCGACTCGTGATGGCCAAGAGCCAGCAGCTCTGCTTGAGGCAGCAATGCCATTACGCTGGTATGTGGCTCTGAGGTCACCAACTGATCTTACTTTCTCCACTATGCACAGGTAGGATTTTTCCACCAGCCTTTCTTCACCCTTAGGGAGAAGGCATAATGCCCACAGGCAGTAGGCTGGGACCATAGAAAAACCAAGAATTCTGGAACCCTTCAGACCTGGGTTGCGCAACTAACTCACCATTTCCCCAGTTTCCTTCTCTGTAGAATAGGAAGTATAAAATCTTCCTTGCAGGGATTCAGTGAAGATTAAATGAGACAATACATGGCCAATTTCTGGTAGAGTGACTCAAGAGCATGTCTTGACATATGATCAGTTGTGAATTTATGTTCACTCATTTATTCATTCATTTATTTCCTCATTTAGATGGCAAACATGAATTGAGCCCCTGCTATGTGGTAGGTGCTGAGTATACAACCGTGAGTTAGACGAACATGGCCCCTGTCCTTAAGAGCTACAGAACCATGGAAGCAAGTGAGAGAAAGGTAGTCACGGCAGTACAGTGAGAAACACTAGGTTCCAAGTAATTTGTAAGCAATATGGTGTTGAAGTTTAAGAACAACCTAATTTTTAAATTGGGATGGGTTGAAAGTAGCATTTATTATAATTTTACTGTCATTCATTGAAGTCGGTATACTTATTTTCACAAAAGATGTGGTAGAAACACTATATTAAGAATATATACACCCCTAGGAACACCCTACATTGACCTAGCATATGGTTGATGCTAAGAAAACAGTATTTAATATGATGATGATTATGAGGAGGAGGAGGAGGAGAAGAGAATGATAATGAAAATGCCTTAAGACAATGCTATTAACAAGGCAAAAAAAATTTTTCCCTTGCTTTTTAAATAAGATTTTTAAAATGCTTCTAGGTTTTTTTTATTTCATTGGCTTGTTTCCCCAAGCCAAACAGAGACTCTAGAGAAAGAAGAAAGAAGAATTCCAACTTAGTGTCCTCCTCCCCCATCAACTTTACAGTAATATTTTGAATGGTATGATTAAAAAAAGTACTTAAGTATACCTCTAAAAAATTTTAATGATTCCCTTAAAAATGACTAATGATGTTTGTGTACATACTAGTTAATGACATTATTAAAACATCATGAAGGTTGAAAGTTTATTAGAAGGGGTTGTTGGTGTTTTTATCACAATGAAAGGGTAATTTTAGCATTTCAAAGGAATATTTTCATAATTATATTTTGAGAAAAACACTTTTAAAAACACTTATGCAGGGGAAACCCACAGATCTTGTCAAATCAAATATTTCATATTTCAGTACAAGTCTGAACACATCAAATCTGAAAGAATGTCTTAAGACTTAATAAACCAGCCTATGTGATCTAACTTCCAGCCAAAGAGGGCTCTTACACTTTTGGGTTGTTGTGGCTAATTCTCAGTCCCTACAAAGAGATAAGGAGAAATCCAGCAATTGTCTCCAGAGCTACAGACAAATCCCAAAATATACAAACTAGCATTAATATTTTACCTAATTGGTATCTGAATCCTGGTTTCCGTTTACTCTTTCGAATCATTTAATGTAACAGTGTGAGCAATTACGTTACACAGTTAGTAGAGTGGAGGAGTTTAATCACTATAGAGCTAACAAGGTATACACTGTGCATGTCTGTCATGTGTCATCAAGCACTTGGGGTGGGGAGGCAGGACACCCCATGCTTTCCCAATAGTTGTGATGGCTCCATGAAGTTACCTTACCACCCTGGATCCTGGTGGGCATCAAGACCCTGCTCTGCTTTGGGTTGTGGATGTGGTCTGAGGCTGGGAATCTGCTTTCTCAGTGGCCAGCTATTGCTTCATCTAATTTCATGAGCACTTACTACTGTTCCCATGCCAGTGGTGCTCAAAACGTCATCCCTGGACTGGCACCAGCAACGTCACATGAGAATATATCAGAAATACAAACCTCAGACCCTATCCAGACCTCCTGAATCAGAAACTCTGTGCGGGGCCCAGCTATCTATTTAACACAGCCCTCCAGGGAATTCTGATGCATGCCAAAGTTTGAAAAGCAAGACCATGATTTTTTTAAAAATAATTACTCATTGAGATAGCCATTATATGTGGTTTACCCCCTTCCCTCCATTAAGAGCAGTTTACTCATCTTCCAATATTCAAAGAGAGGGAAGCTTTGGATTTACCAGAAGCACAGTGGAAGAAAGTGAATGATGTGAAACTTTGCAATTAGCTTGTATTCTGATCATACTCGGCCTCTGGAACAAAATCCTTGCAACAGTTTATAAGAAAACACATTATTACATTGCTCAAATCAGTCAATCTCCTCTTTGCACAGGTTCTCAGCATTTGCAGAGACTCACAAAAATTACCAAAACTCAGAACCAGAATTGCAGAGTGCTGGAGAGCAGGGACTCTGACGGAGTTTCAGCATCGGAGTTTCAGCATCGTCACTCTCCCCCGGGGTGCCCTCGGAATACTCACATAGTCACGTGAAGCCTCAGTTTTCCCATATGTAACACGAAAATAACAGGACGGCATTCATCATGGTGAAACTGTGAGAATCAAAGGTGCTAAAGCACACTGCCTAGCAGAAAGTAGCTGCCATTACATGGTAGTGATTTTACCATTATTAGCTAACAAAAATAGACCATTTTAAATACTTCTGAACATAGTAAAGTCCTCAGAGGGTAGGGGGTTTAATCCTTTAATGTAGCTTCTACAGAAAAGTACCTGATTAATGATTTTTTAAAAATAAAATTGAATAAAAATTACCATTGCATTCATTCCTAACAAAGGATCCCAAAGTAGAAAAATGGTTCATTCTGCAAATAAAATCAGCATATCCTATATCTAACCACAAACACCTGATCAAGAGAAAACATTTCAAAATATTTTCTTTAAAAAACCCTAAGCTGTTGTGGGTGTAAGAGCCAAGGCATAGTACAGACTTGAGCAGATTAGCCAAGAATGTGATTGGATGAATCAAAGAAAGTACATTTTGGCAAGATAAAGGTTGAAGGCAGGCAGAATTCCAAGTTTCTGCTGATTCATTCAAATCGGTACTACCCTTCCTTTTTTGCAGTTGATCATGTTACAACCCATTTTATATTATAATTAAAAGATCAATAAGCCATTCAAAAGAAACCTGTCACTGAGGAATTTTTCATGTGCATACTGGGTAAAATGAACGTAATTAGCGAACACTGTGTAATAAACCTGAGGTGTGAAGGTGTATGTTGTCTCCCCCTCACACAGCTCTGGGTTTGAACTGAGACTTAGCCATTCACCGGCTAAGTGGCCCTGGGCAAGTCCCTGAGGTTCCTAACCGATCATCCTGCTTCTATCCGATTTCCCACAGCTATCACACTACACTAATCTTCCATAAGCACAGTAAAGTTTCCCCCTTCCCAACTCAGGGCCTTTGCATAGGCTTCCCCTACTGTTTCCTCTCCAACCTCCCATCCCCCAATCTCCATTCATCCTTCAGGTTAATTTATATGTCGCTTCTCAGGGAAGCCTTCCCTGACTAGACTGGATTAGATCCCTGTTACATGTTCCTTTCGCTCCCTTGGCTTACTTCTTTGTAACCCTTGTCACCACTACAATCGCATTGCTCTTTCGCAAATTTTCTGTTTAATGTCAGTGTGCCCCACTAGACTGCAAGCTCCATGAGAGAAGGGATCACATCTGTTCACTATATTTCTAGCACTAAGCACAGTGCCTAGAACACAGGTGACAGTGATAATTATCAATCCTACTAGGGGCATTGTTTCAGCACACCAGTGTGGCAATGTCTTTGTTTGCCAAGGCTGCTATAACAAGTATCATTGACGAGCTGGTGGGCACAATAGGAATTCACTGTCTCAGAGTTTTAGAGGTTAGAATCCCCAAATCAGCGTGTTGGCAGGATCTCGCTTTCTCCAATCTCTTCCTCCGTCACATGGTCATTGGCCATCTGTCGCCTTCAGTCTCCTACTGACTTTGCATCCACATTGTCCCTGCTTATAAGGGCTCCTGTCACACTGGATTAAGGCCCACCCTGATTCCATGTGGCCTTGTCTTAATTAATAGGATCTTGAAAGATCCCATTTACAAATGAGATCACACCCACAGGACTGGGATCAGAGGCTGAACACGTCCTTTTGGGGACTCAATCCATAACACTATCTAATTTAGCAAAGTTAAGAGGTAAACACGCTTTGGATCAGCTGGGTTTTCAGACTGGCAATACTGTCAGATGATACAGTAAGTTCTTTCAATATCTCTCTGGTTTAGAAAACCAGATTCAAATAAAAACTGAAAAACAACTTCAGACCCTCTGAGTTTAGATAGCTAGCTTCAGTTTCAAACTTCTGGGAATCCTGCTTATAAGACCAAATACCTACATTACTTAATTTGGTATCAAATGCTGAGAACCTGTATCTCCCAGCTAGTCTGTCTGGACAAAAAAAGGAAACAGGCAAATTTGCTTTTGCCACCCTTTTGCCACCGTGCTTGCCCTCAGCTAATCTCATCTTACCACCTTTATTTTAACTGGGAAAGCCCGGGGGAGGGGGAGAAGCCTCCTGGTCTTCTTATCACAATCCTGATTCTAGAAAGCAATATACACTGTATTAACCATGAATTGCCAGCTCTTCCATTTCATGTTTTCATTCGCTCCCTCCCACTTTCTACTGCTACTTCCTTCCCAGGCCCCTCATTTCTTCTTTAACTTTCCCTTACTCTATCCCACTCAACCTCTCTCAAAATGTAAAGGAAAACAACCAGCAATAGGTGGCAGAATAAGGAGCTCCTAGAGTTAGCTCCTGCTACAGGGCAGTTAGTAAATACCCAGAGCTCTTTGGAGCTAGCTGAAGCACCTGTTTGGGGGCTCCAGGAGATCAGAAGAGCATCCCACAACATCTGTTAAGGAGTGGAAGGAGGAGACTGCCCACCTGCAGAGAAGACTCGTACCTGGAGGCCGGTATCCATCCTCCACCGGAGGCGCAAGCCGCCTCAGGAGCTGTTCTATGGCTGGAATTGAAATCTCCACTTCCCAAAAATGTGGGAGGAAGAGACAGTTGGGCACCAACTTCAGCTACTGATGAGTGGGCTACAGTATAATCCTGAAAACAGCTAAAGTTTGAACCTCTCCAAGCCAGAAAGAGGCCGGTAGCCACCATCTCAATTCTGTGCCTGGCACGAGAGGAAGCAGCACAGACTGAAAATCACAGTGCCGGTGGGGACCAGCTTCTTCCCATCCAGATCAGACTGCAGCTCCAGTAGACAGGAAGCTGGGGGTCCTGTACCAGCCTATTCGAGAAATCACTGGCCAAGCCCCAAAGGCCAGTGATCATCCTACTTTGGCAGTGCAAGCTGCCCCAGTTGCTATTCTGTGCCTGGAATTTGAAGCTCCATTTCCCAAAAACAGGGAAGGAGGATACGGTTGGCCACCAATTTCAGCGGATTAGTGGATTCAGCTGGCTAGAGTATAACCCTAAGAACAGCTAAAGTTTGAACTTGTCCAGGTCAGAAAGAGGCTGGTAGCCCCATTTGGACTCCGCCCCCCAGCCTGAGGGGAGGCCCAGCTGACTGTAAATCACAGTGAGGGTAGGAACCTGTTTCTTTCACCCAGATCAGCCTGCAGCCCCAGCCTAGGCGTCAGCCCCACCTCTGGCAGGGAGGAGGCTGGCAGGCCTTGCACCAGCCTAAACAGGTAACTGCAGGTACATCTGGTTGGCAAAGACGGAATAACCGGAAGTCTACCAGGGCAACTGAGGTCATCTTAGACACAGATTGCTGCCCACATCTGCAGCTCCATGCCCGCCCCAAGCTAGGGAGAAAAGGGCATGAAGCTTCATCAGTCTCTCCAGGCAACTACAGTCTAGGCCTGCACAACTTGGATTATTCCACATAGCTGTGACTCTGTCCTACCCCTGGCAAAGGAGATAGTTGGGAGAAGCTCCATCCATCCCTGGGGTAATCAGGGGAGCTTGAGCCTCCACAGCTTATAGCACCAACTGCATCCTTGGTTCCTACTGTATAACCAGCAAGGGAGAAATGGCAGGAAGCCCTAAACTAAAGAGAAAACTGCACCCAGAAAAAATAGTCTAGTCAGCCAGGTGCCAAGACACCAATAAAAAATTATACAATCCACACCAAGAAACAGGAAGCTATGGCCCAGTTAAAGAAACAAGTAAGCCTCCAGATGACATAAAGGCATTGAGACAGTTAATCATAGATATTGAAACAAATCTCCTTAATGAATTCAATGAGATGGCTGAAGAGATTAAGGATATTAAGAAAACATTGGATGGGCACAAAGAAGAATCTGAAAGCATACATGTAAAAATAGCAGATCTTATGGGAATGAAAGGTACAATAAATGAAATGTTAACACACTGGAATCATATAATAGCAGATTTGAAGACACAGAAGAAAGTATTGGTGAGCTTGAAGAAATGGCCTCTGAAAGTGAACATACCAAAGAACAGATGAAGAATAGAAAAAAATCAAACAAGGCCTTAGGGAACTAAATAACAGCAAAACATATGCAAACATATGTGTCATAGATGTCCTAGAAGGAGAAGAGAAAGGAAAAGGGGTAGGAGGAATATTTGAAGAAATAATGGTAGGAAACTTGCCAACCCAACTGAATGACATAGATATCCATGTCCAAGAAGCACAATGTACTCCCATCTGAAAAAATCTGAATAGACCAACTCTGAGACACATACTTTTCAGAATGTCAAACGCCAAAGACAAAGAGAGAATTCTGAGTAGAGCAAGAGAAAAGCAATTCATAACATATAAAGGATACCAAATAAGATTAAGTGCTGATTTCTCACCAGAAACCATGAATGTCAGACAGAGGTATGATATATTTAAGATACTACAAGAGAAAAAATTCCAGCCAAGAATCTTATATCCAGCAAAACTGTCTTTCAAAAATGAGGGTGAGTTTAGAACATTCACAAACAAACAGAAACTGAGAGAATTTCTAACCAAGAAACTAAATTTTCAGGAAATTCTAAAGGGTGTGCTAGAGCCTGAAAAGAAAAGAAAGGACAGAGAGGCCTAGAAAAGAGTCTAGAAATGAAAATATCAATAAAAATAACAATGCCAAAAGAGTGGTGAAAATAAAATGTGACAGACAAAACTTAAATAGGAATAAACTTAACCAACAATGTAAAGCACTTGTATTCAGAAAACTGCAACTCAGTGTTAAAAGAAATTTAAAAAGGCCTAAACAACTGGAAGAACATTCCATGCTCATGGATTGTAATACTAAATATCATTAAGATGTCAATCCAGGAAGTGGATTTGGCCCAACTGATAGGGCATCCACCTACCACATGGGAGGTCCAGGGTTCAAACCCCGGGCCTCTGACCCATGTGGTGAGCTGGCCCATGCACAGTGCTGATGCACGGAAGGAGTGCCATGCCACACAGGGGTGTCCCCCATGTAGGTGAGCCCCATGCACAAGGAATGCGCCACATAAGGAGAGCCGCCCTGTGCAAAAAAAGCACAGCCTGTCCAGGAGTGGCACCACACGCATGGAGAGTGGACGCAGCAAGATGATGCAACAAAAAGCGACACAGATTCCTGGTGCTGCTGACAAGAATACAAGCGAACATAGAAGAACACACAGCAAATGGACATAGAGAGCAGAGAACAGGGGTGGAGGGTGGGAGAGGAGAGAAATAAAGAAAAAAATAAATCTTAAAAAAAAAACAAGTCAATCCTACTCAAATTGATATACAGATTCAATGTAATCCCAAGAAAAAGTCCACTAGCATTTTTTCTTTAATTGAAAACACAATTATCAAATTTATTTGGAAGCGCAAGTGGTCCTTAATAGCCAGAAACATCTCAAAAAGGAAAGGCGAACTCTTCTCTCTAGACTTTAAATTGTATTACCTAGCTATAGTGGTAAAAACAGCATGGTACTGGTGTAAAGACAGACACAATAGAGCAATGAAACCAAATGGATGGTTCTGAAACAGACCCTCACATGTATGGTCAAGTGATTTTTTGACTAGCCTGTCAAACCCACACAGCTCGGGCAGAACTGTCCATTCAACAAATGATGCTGAAAGAACTGGATATCCATAGCCAAAAGAAGGAACGAGGACCCCCTATCTCATACCTTATCCAAAAATTAACTCAAAATGGATCAGAAACCTAAAAATAAAAGCAATAACCATAAAGCTACGGAAGAAATTGTAGGAAAATAGCTTCAACACCTGGTGGTACATAGTGGATTCTTACAGGACATAAGAGGAGGACTGAGATGGACTATTGATGTTAATGTATATAGAAGCTTTAATTAGCTTTACTGCAAAAGTGTGGAAATATATAGAGTAGCTGGTAATACACAGTAACTGCTAGCTTATAAATAGGGATATGGCTGAAAATGGCAGTCTAAGTATATAAATGCCAATTAACAGAATGCTACAGAATATTCTAGGAAGAGAATAGCACAGTAAACCAAGAGGTGGATGAGAATTGTGGTTGATGGTACAGATGCAAGAGTGCCCTTTGTTAGCTAGAGCAAATGTATATCACACATCACTATTGCAGGGTGGTGGGAATGTGGAGAAACATGGAAAAGATACAACTGGAGTGACCTATGGACTGTGGTTAGCAATAATAACATAATATTCTTGCATCTATGGCAAAGATGTACTGTGTGTATAATGGGGCAATATTGAAAATGTGTACTAAATGTACACTATGGATATGGAAACAATCAGATGATATTATCTCATCTGTAACCAATGTTCCACCATAATGCAGTGTATTGATAGAGGGGTATTGTTCGAGAATTCTACACATGTGCATGATTGTTTTATAAGTTTACAACTTCTGTCATAAAAAACATATTTAAAGGATAATAATAGGGTAAGTTGGGGAAAAATACACCAAATATAAGATGAGGACTATAATTAGTAGTACGATGGTAGAGGGTTTATATATGAGACCCCTGTATGATATTATACATATTTGCTTTGTAAGTTCATAACTTTTACTATACACTTATTATTTATGTATATTCATATATAAATGATATAAAGATAATTATAATAATAGGGGGGTTGGGGGAAAATACTTTGGTTAGTACTAATATTTTGATGATGCTCTTTAATCATTGTTAAAAAGGTTTAACAACAATGCAAGGTATTAGTGGTAGGGTGAGGCGTGAGAGTCCTGTATGATGTTATATATGTTTTGTAAGTTCACAACTATTACTGTACATTTATTGCTTATGTATGTTTATGTATGAGTGATATACTTTAAAAAATTTAACAAATAAATAAATGCCTGGAAATAGAAAAAAAATGTAAGGCATAGTCATATAGCAGGAAAAAAAGGCTGTTGAAAGTAAAGAACTGTGAAGCTACATTATCTTAGAGAAACTGTTAAGTATATCACAGGAAATTATTTTAAAGCTTGGGAGAAAGGGGAGAAAAGCTAGAGTCAAAAGATAATTCAGAATGGGAGGATTGCATCCAGCATCCAGGTGGAATCTGAGCCTCCTCTTGACATAAAGGTGCAATGGACACAACCAATCCAGTGTCCACATAGAAGAGGTGGCATTGGATTGGGAAAAGTGGACATAATGGACAAAGGGTATGGGGAAAGGCAGGAAGAGATGAGAGGTGGAGGCGTCTTCGGGACATGGAGCTGCCCTGGATGGTGCTTCAGAGGTAATCACCGGACATTGTAAATCCTCACAGGGCCTACATGATGGAATAGAGGAGAGTATGGGCCATGATGTGAACCAATGTATATGAGGTGCAGAGGTGCCCAAAGATGTACTTACCAAATCCAATGGATGTGTCATGATGATGGGAACGAGTGTTGTTGGGGGGGGGGGGAGAGGGGGGGTGGGGGGGTGGGGTTGAATGGGACCTCACATATATATTTTTAATGTAATATTATTACAAAGTCAATAAAAAATAAAAAAATTAAAAAAAAAAAAAAAAAAAAAAGAAATTGTACTTACAAAAAAAAAAAAAAAAAGATAATTCAGAGAGAGGATGGAAAATGAAACAGGATAAAATGGAATGGTCAGGGAGATAAGCCTGCTGGGCCTGCCTCTACATTTAACCCTTTCCCTTCCACAACCCAAAATACCTGGAAGTGAGAGCCAGATATCTTTCTCAAGCTGCTGGCATTGCCTGCCACTTCTGGGAAAATTTAATCTGATAAAAGAGTAAAAGTTACTTCCACAGTGGTGTTTTGAGAGGACGGCCTATCTATTCTTACAGCTTTAACCCAAAAGAATATATTGTTGGCTCTCTCTGCCTATAGGAGCCCGCACCAAATCTTGGTATGTATTTCCGTCTTTCTCTCCCCTTTCTCAGCAAGCTCGGTTCTTTCTCCCATTTCCCAAATAAATTCTTTTTACTGACCTAACAAAATAGAAGAAGAAGAAAGGAAAAAAAAGAACATATTGTTAAAGGTCCAAAATAATTACGTGTGGATAAGGAGGAGGAATGGCTAGCCACAGGTTATTAAATAATAGGAGTGTTTTACTGGTAAATATCCTAACAGCTTTCACAAAATCCAGTGAAAGATCAGAGCTTCTCTTTAGAGTGATCAGTTAACAAGACACTACAAAGTACCTACTGGATTAAGTCACAGAGGAAACCTACCACAAATTGTCAGCTTCACACATTCTGCTTATTTATCCCACCTGAAATGAGTTTTGTTTCAAATAGGGACCCATTATTCTTAATATCCAGCATTCAGTCCAAAATGCGCTTTTGAAATATCTCAGAGTAAAGACAAAGACACACCAAGGTTTTCTTCTATGTAAACTTTTTGTTGCAGATTTCCCTAGGGAACTTTCTGACCCCGGGACATTGTGTGAGCAATCCCCCAACCCCAATTAAGTATAATTTTACCCTAGAAGCTATATGAAGATGAAAGCAGTCCCAGGAAGAAATGTGCCTGCTTCCTCCAAACAGACAATAGCCAGCCACCTGCAAGGAGATTATTCACCAGTTTCCTAGTTCCTATGTCATGGAGTCACTGCCGCTTGTACCCCAGAGAACAAGGACGGGAAAGAAACAAAGAAGCCAGGTGGCTTGGGAGAAGGGAGGCATGGAATTGCTTTCTTAACCCACCCCCACTACCCCCAAAAAAGGAGCCTGTGGCATGTGGAAGCCTAGTTGCTCCCCACCTCAAACTGTGTGTTGAGACAGCTCTTTTCACCCAAAGAGGAAAAGGAAGAGATAGTCCTTTCTAAAACTACCTAGTATTTTTATTTCGAAGCGTCTAAAAACTGCTAAACATGCAACAGAGAGCTTGTCTTTTAAACACAATGGCGCTTTACTCTGCCAGTTCTATTCTGCCACAGGAAACTTTGGCAATTCTTTTCCCTAGTAATCTGAAGAATCTTAAAATGAACTAAGTCAGCCATAGAATAACATATTATCACAGTTTACTAAGTAAACCACTATTTTCTCAAAGGGCAAAGTGTTCAACGGTGGGGTTTTAGGCAGGCAACCAGCACATAATCATGCCCACCAGGAGAAGCTGGGGAAGAGACCTCGCCAGAAGGGTTTTGATGAGGTAGCACATATTTGCACTTAGTTTCTCCCTCTATTTTATTTTTGTTACATAAATATAGCATGACCATTATAAAAGTGTTTTAAATCTCATCAGAAAAAAAATTACAATTTCCAGAAAGACTTTACCACTGTTAACATTTCAGTACATTCGTTCAGATTCTTTCTAAGCAAATATATACATGGAGAGTTAGTTGGGTGGGGGGGGAAGGGGTATGTTTATAAAAATTGCTTCATACTAATCTTACTGGGGTTTTTTTCCATAAGCCATGAATATTTGTCTGTGTAAACAGCTATATTCCCTCCTTAAAAATTCTTGGCAAATATTTCTTATTATTTATTGTCCCAGGAGCCCCAGAAAGCAAACAGGGGCATCTCTATGTGCTGCGTAGGAGGTACCACGTTCACCTGCAGCAACTGCGCACGCAGGGATCACCCATCCAGCACTGATAAACCTGTAAAAAGCCCTCTTTAAACTAATAACTGAATGTCACTAAGACAGGAGCTAAGAGCCTTCCCTAGAGACAATCACTGGTTGCTTGAAATGAGAAAAACCTTTAATAATCACTGTCACTGAGAGTTTACAGTATGGTTTAGAATGACTGCTTATATTATTAAGGTGCAATAATTAATAACCCTTATTTATCCAAAATAAATATTCTTTCCTCAAGAAATTATCATAAAGGCTTTTCAGTGCATGTAATAAGAGGATTTGGCCAAATCAAGATAAATGAGAAACAGTATTTTCATTTTTTTCAAGGAAGTGCCAGGGATTGAACCCGGGGACTCATCATACATGATAAGCAGACACTCAAACCACTTGAGCTACATCCACTCCCTGAGAAACAGTTTTCTTAACTACAGGCAACAATATGCTATCACAATGATACAGGCAGATTATGAATTTCATTGCACGGAGAACTTTTTAAAAAAGAAAAAAACAAGAAGATAGGTGTTTAACAATTTCTAACTAGGGAAAAACAAAAAACGTTAGATAATCTCAAGCTTTTTCTTAACTATATGATTAAGAGCTTTCATAATGGGAAATAAAATATTAATCAACATTCTTTAGCCCAAAACTTCCCATTCTCTGCCTACCACCACCACCCTTCCCCATTCACAGCAAGGGCTACTCCACCACAGAAAATGACTATACACTGTGCTATGCAGCAGGGTTGTAAACTGAGTGAGGATGTATATGTAAACATGAAAGCCATGCAGAAAGAGAATTCTTATCATCAGCCCTATCTTGTAAACTATACAGACGATAACGTAATATAAAGGGGCCTGAATTATGTCCATATGTACAATAATTAATCCAGAAAGAGCCTGCCCACCAGCAAGGTGCATCTCACAATCAACACAGCCAGGGGCTCCATTTTAATCCACCTCTGCTACCACCATTTTAAATTTTAAGAAAATTCCAGCTCTTAATCTACACATTCTCATTGTTTTGCACACACTCTTTGCCAAACCTTAATGTTAAAACTTGTTTTCGTTCTCTCAGGGGCTTTAGATTTACCCAGCGTTGCAGGGGAAAATATTCCTGATAGCAGAAAAGGCAACTCTGCTCTTTAAACTTACCCAGGAACCTCCAAAACTATTCTGTGAACTCAAGTGCCTCCCCATCGACGAAATAAGTTACAGTAAATTTTCTTGTTCACTGGACCCAGGACACTGTCAGTCTCACATGCGAGGGGTCCACACAATTTAGCCAGCAAACTTTTGTACCCTGTGAAACACAGATTATCAACTGAACAGCCAGCATGTCTGAGTGACTCACATGCTGCAATCTGAGAAGACTGAAAAAGGACACCAAGAGAGGGGAGGCTGCTAATTAATTCTTCTCCTCCCCATCAGCCCCAAATGTTTCAAACAACAACTGATCTGGGAACACAGTTTTGACATTGTTGAGATAATGACTTGATTTGTTCCCAAAATACTGGGAGAGCTGCTGCAACTCTATCTGGTGAGAACCATTTGTACTCTTTTCTTCCCAAAGCCAGAAGCAAAGCTTGCTTCCAAAGACAAGGAACACTTCCTGTCTTTTTTCCCAAGCCTGACAGTCAAGAAGGTGACTGACCATGCATTAAAGCCACATTAACCTGACACTGAATTATGGGCTAAAACAACTACCATCTCCTCATTACCAATAAAGAACCAATGCTATTAAAATACAGATGGGGAAGCAGATGCGGCTCAAGCTACTGGGCTCCCGTCTACCATATAGGAGGCCCAGGGTTCAATTCCCAGGGCCTCCTGTTGAAGGCAAGCTGGCCCGAGCAGAGAGCTGGCCTGCACAGGAGGAGGTGCTGGCCTGTGCAGGAGTGCTGGTGCAGCAAAATGACATAACAAAAGGAGACACAGAGGAGAGACAATAAGAGATGCAGCAGACCAGGGAGTTGAGGTGGTGCAAGAGATTGAGCACCTTTCTCCCACTCAGGAAGGTCCCAGGATCAATTCCCCGTGCCACCTAAAGAGAAGACAAGCAGACACAGAACACACAACGAATGGACACAGAAAGCAGACAGCAAGCACAAAACAATGAGGGTGAGGGAGAAATAAATAAATCTTTAAAAAAAAAAAGATGTTTTACAATGTGCCTCCAAACAGAAATTAGGACACAAGACTACCTCATATTATTATATATATCAGGGATGGGGAGTGGAGGGAGGGATACAGAGAATATACAGTTGAAAAGTTATAACCCAATGAACAAGGGTTATATGGCAGAGAGGTGGGGAGAAGAGATAAAAACCAGCACAAGCAAATGAGACTGAAGCAAACTAGATAGAAACATACTGTTGTCAGGTCCACCTTCACCAGCTCTCTACCTTCCTCTTCACAGACAAAAGATCTTGAAAGTTTCTTCTGTGTAAGGATTTCTCAACCTTAACATTTCTGAATTTCAGACAGAATAACTGCTCTGGAGGTGGGGAGATGTCCTGTGCATTGCTGGGTTTTTATATTTGGCCTCTACCCCCTGGATGACAGCAGCACTCTTCCTTCCTGTTCCAGATGTGACAACCAAAAATGTCTTCAGCCATCGTCAAATATCCCCTGGAGGTCAAAAGTGCCCCTTGTTGAGGACTGCTGACATACCCTAGGCCAGGAGGCAGTTTGCACACTACATAAGGGCACTCAACTAAGGCAGCACACAAAGTCCCACTCACTGAGACACACACCCAGCAGATGTGCCCACCTTTTCTACTGCTTCAATGGCTCCAAACGGGGCAGCAGAAAAGCCTTTCATCTACATATGCCATCTCTACTGCTTACTTCCCACTCACTATTCAGCCGTCTGCTCTTGGTCTAGAAGCCATCCAGCCCCTGAAACTGTTTTCACTGCTAAATTCACCAGATCTGACCTAATTCTCACTGTTCTGCAGGATATGCCAGTGTTAAGTATTCCCTCCTTGAAATGGGCTCTTCAGGTTTCTCTCCCACCTCTCCAGGTATTTCTCCTCAGTCTCCTTTGCAGGCTGCATCCACATGCCAACTCCACTCTCCAATTTGAAACTGCAAACTCATCTCTTCGGTGCTGAACACAGGATGCTGTCCCCTCATCTGTCAGGAATGTCCTCCCCCCAGATCCACCACTTCACCTTATCCAACAGGTTTCAGCTTCACCTTCTCTGCTCCTGCCCTCACTCATCTTCCTAGTATTATATACTTATAACAGACTGTACGTCTCCTAGCGAAGCCTTTGCAATGATTCTCTGCTTGAATCCCCAGTCAAAAACACTACGTCTCCTCTTTCACCACCACCCCCATCGGCTTCGACCCTAGCACCTCCTCCGTGCAGCGTGAGCTAGTCCCTCTGTTCACTGCTAGTCTCAAGTGCATTAAGGGTCATCAGCAGAGAATGTAAGCACCAGCCCCAGAGCTCTGCACCAGGTTTTTAGTGACAGCTAAATAAGTACATGACAAGAAATCAGTCTCGGTGGGGAAATAATAGAACATGAAAAGTTGTATTTACTAAGCAATATGTACAGATATAAATTAATAAAGAGATGCAAAATAGGAAATTAACAGGATTAAAGAGAGACAAACTGGAGCCTCTTTAAAGAAGGCTTAGATATGGACTCAGGTTTTGAAGGTGGTGAGAGGCAAAGTGATAGGCAAAAGAAATTAACTATGAAATAAATAAATCTTTTTAAAAAAAGGCGGGGGGGGGAGTGGACGTGACTCAACTGATAAGAGCATCTACCTAACATATGGAGGGTCCAGGGTTCGATACCCAGGGCATCCTGGCCCATGTGGTGAGCGGCACGCAGGGTCGCCCCCACATAGGGGTGCCCCATGCACAAGGAGTGCACCCCGCAAGGAGAGCTGCCCACGTGAAAAAAGCACAGCCCACCCAGGAGTGGCACTGCACACACAGAGAGCTGACGCAGCAAGATGACACAACAAAAAAAGAGACGCAGTTTCCTGGTGCCGCTTGACAATGCAAGTGGTCGCAGAAGAGCACACAGCAAATGGCCACAGAGAGCAGACAACTGGGTGGGGAGAGGGCGGAAGAGGAGAGAAATAAATAAATCTTAAAAAAAAAAATTAACTAGAGAAAAGCTAAATTTTTGCAGCATTTATTTCTTTATCCCCTCGTTTTACACTTGCCGCCTGCTCTCTGTGTATTCGTTCTGTGCTTGTTTTTAGGAGGCATTGGGAACCAAAGCCGGGACTTCCAGGTGGGAGGAGGCACCCAATGGCTTGAGCCACCTTAGCTCCTATTGTTGTCTCTCATTGTGTTTCCTTGTTGTGTCTCTTAGCGTCGTCTTTTTTTTTTTTTTTTTTTAAAGATTTATTTATTTATTTAATTTCCCCCCCTCCCCTGGTTGTCTGTTCTTGGTGTCTATTTGCTGCGTCTTGTTTCTTTGTCCGCTTCTGTTGTCGTCAGCGGCACGGGAAGTGTGGGCGGCGCCATTCCTGGGCAGGCTGCTCTTCATTTTCACGCTGGGCGGCTTTCCCCACGGGCGCACTCCTTGCGCGTGGGACTCCCCCACGCGGGGGACACCCTTGCGTGGCACGGCACTCCTTGCGTGCATCAGCACTGCACGTGGCCAGTTCCACACCGGTCAAGGAGGCCCGGGGCTTGAACCGCGGACCTCCCATATGGTAGACGGACGCCCTAACCATCTTGTTGTATCAGCTGTCGTGTCAGCTCACTGTCTTGCTTATCTCCTTTAGGAGGCACTGGAACCAGATCCAGGACCTCCAATGTGGTAGGCAGGTTGCTTGAGTCACATCTGCTTCCCAGGGACTTTTTTTTTAATGAGTTGAATTTATGTTTTTTCAAGTGAAAACTTTGTTTTGTAACCTGTCCTCGGCTAGTGTCCCAATGGCACTGCCAGCATAACATAGAATAGCAGTTCTCTGGTGGCATAAGAACCTCCAGCCAGAGGTCTGTTCTGGAAAAGGACAAGCAAATAGCAGTGAGTCTAAGACTTGGGGTTTTTCAAACATCAATTTTCTCAAAACAGAATTGGATAAAAATACTATTAAGCATATTGAGTGAACAGCTAACTTCTGCCACTGAACTGTATACTTAGAAATGGTTAAAACAGCAAATTCTATGGTATATATATATTTATCACAATAACTTTTTTTAAACTAACTTCTTGTTACCTCTACTTGCACTTTGTACATAACATTATAAACCTGGAAAATTTTCAGTCAATAACTGTGGCAGTGATCATTATGAAGTACTTAAATGCCAGATGCTTTAAGAAGATAGCATCATTTGACTCTTGTAGTCTCCCACTTAAACAGGAAAATTGAGGCTCCAATCCAGAGTCAGAATTCAAACCAAATTTGACTCCCAAATCTGTCTAGAGCTGAGTTTCAAACAAATAACTAGAAAGTTTTTGCCAAATTGCACTAAACTGCTGAAACCCACTTGTTTGAAGGCACCTTTATAGATATCTATAATTAAGTCAGGAATGTTCCAACTTGAACTAGTTGCTATCAATTTAGTTTTAAAAATAGCTCTGGCTTAAGGCAAAAAGTGCCTCTGCGGCAGTTCAGATTGCTTTGTCAATCACGAAGTAACCCCTACAGAAAAGTTATAAAATCTTTTGCTTTCCTTCCCCTTTCTGGAGAGCTGAGAACAATCTCAGAATGCTTAAGATTTCTGCCCCTCTGTTAGGCAAAATTTTACAAAAATAGGATTTTAGGCCCCGTGGACTTTGCACCAGGTCTGATCAATTGAGGTGCCTCTGGGAAAATAAGACACTGAGCACTTGTTACATTTTACAACACCATCTTGTTCAAATACTCAAAGCCCTCTTTTTTTTTTAAACACTTATTTTTTAAAAAATATTTATTTATTTATTCCCCTCCCCCGCCCCCCAAGTTATCTGCTCTCTGTGTCCATTCACTGTGTTCTTGTTACCGTTTCTTCCTTATCAGCGGCACCAGGACACCGGGAATCTGTGTTTCTTTTCGTTGCGTCATCTTGTTGTGTCAGTGCTCTGTGTGTCTGGTGCCATTCCTGGGCAGGCTGAACTTTCTTTCATGCTGGGAGGCTCTCCTTATGGGGCACACTCCTTGCGTGTGGGGCTCCCCTATGCGGGGGACACCCCTGCGTGGCACGGCACTCCTTGCGCGCATCAGCACCGTGCATGGGCCAGCTGCACACAGGTCAAGGAGGCCTGGAGTTTGAACCACGGACCTCCCATGTGGTAGACGGATGCCCTAACCACTGGGCCAAGTCCACTTCCCTCAAAGCCCCCTTGAGGTAACTTCATTTTACACGCAAGGAAGCAGAGGTGAGAGAGAGTTCCCTCCTCTTTCCATACAGTGCTGATTCTGCCACAACCCTCCGATGTGCTCTCAAGGCTACGCTCAGTAACTCTGCTCAGAGATAAAAGGGATGAATACCTTACCAGAGAGGAGGAAAAATCAGCCCCATAGATCAATGTTTGAGCCTACTGTTGACTGAGAAAATAAAAGGAATAAACCCTACCCTAAAAGAAATTAAATCCAGGTGCAGTGTTAAGACACATTTGCATTTAAGTGAAAAATAGAAAACGGTGCCTCTAAATCGAGTCTCTCAGCACTGCTGATATTTTGGGCTGGATAATGGGGGGGGGGGTCCTGTGCACTGCAGGATGTTCAACAGTATCCCTGGCCTCCACCCACAATTTGCCAGGATCACCGCCACCCCCAAGTTCATAAGAGTTAAAAACGCCTCCAGACTTCATCAAATTCCACTCCCTCTCCCGACCTGTTGAGAACCACTGCTCCAAATGAGACAGTCCTGAAATATATATTTCAGGACTTCATCTTCGCCAGGTGCAATATATCAATTCTTTTTTAACAAGACATGATTCAATCAAACACAGAATTATAATCCTGAAAGAAAAAAAAGGGCTTAAACTATTACTCATTAATCAAGGACATTAGCAGGAGATAATGTTTACATTCTCTCAAACCTGTGGTTTGTTGAAAAATTAATTTGCCCCAACCATGCTTTGATCTTCTAGCAAATTATTTCCTGAGACAAGATTTAACTTGTGAGGGTCCTACATGCTAACCAGCTGTCAGAGCAGCACTGGGATCAAATTCCAGGTGCTGAGCTGGGAGGGGGCTCCCCATCCCACCCCCAGGGGAGCTTGCTCAGTAACCCACCAAATGCCATGGAGGGGCCCAATTTTCCCACAAAAGAAAAGAGGCTCAAACTACATGCAGCCTCGCTTTGTCTTCAAAGGAGATGGTGTGTTTTAGGTGATGGTTTAATTTCATATAGTAGCACGAGTATTTCAGGGACGAAAGGTTTTTTGTTCTTGTTTTGTTTTATTAAATTCCACAAGAAGGAAGACAGTCACGGTTCAAGTGGTCTCCTAGCCTCTATCCCTTGGTTTCACTAAAAAAGGCAAGGCAGAAGCTTTGAGTCTTTCCCCAGCTCTCTTCACACCTGACCTGCAAGGAAAATGTTGTCAGCCAAATGGCACTAGAATGTCCTGAATAAAATGCTTGTTGTATTAGAGACCACATGCTTGGCCTACAGGAGTGTGGGACTGCAAATTAAAACCCAAGAGTTCACTCTCTTTGTTTGTAGGCAGATAAGGCCACCTCCCCCAAAGATGTACAATTTCAGGCCCAAGCCTGTAAATAGGTTGCCTAACATTGCAAAAAAGGTCTTTGAGATGAGGAGATGCTCCTGGATTATCTAGATGGCCCCAATTTAACATTTGCTGTTAAAAGCAGACAACCTTTCCTGGTTGCCCTCAGAGAGAAATGAGACAACAGAAAAAGAAGAGAAATTTGAAGTGTGAAAGGAACTCAACGCAGCACTGCTGGCTTTGAAGATGGAGGAAGGGGACCACACACCAAGGAAATGTGGGTGGCCTCTAGAAGCTGGGAAAGGCAAGGAAACAACTTCTAGAGAGCCTCTAGAAGAAATGCAGCACTGTCAATACCTTGATTTTGGTCCAGTGAGCCTCATGTTGAACTTCTGACCTATAAATTTGTGTTGTTTTAACCATTAAGTCTGTGGCTTTTGTTACGGAAAGCCATAAAAAATAAATTCAGCATTTGATACCAGAGTTGGGTACCGTTGTAACAAATATCAAAAAACGTTGGGAAGCGGACTTGGCCCAATGGATAGGGCGTCTGTCTACCACATGGGAGGTCTGCAGTTCAAACCCTGGGCCTCCTTGACCCGTGTGGAGCTGGCCCATGCGCAGTGCTGATGCGCACAAGGAGTGCCCTGCCATGCAGGGGTGTCCCCCCCATAGGGGAGCCCCATACACAAGGAGTGCACCCCGTAAGGAGAGCCGCCCAGAATGAAAGAAAGTGTAGCCTGCCCAGGAATGGCCCCGCATACATGGAGAGCTGACACAAGATGACGCCACAAAAAGAAACACAGATTCCCGGTGCCGCCGATAAGGATAGAACCCATCACAGAGGAACACACAGTGAATGGACACAGGGAGCAGACAACAGGGGGGGGATAAATAAAAAAATAAATCTTTAAAAAAAAGGGGGAAATCCTACTAATCAATAAACATGAAAATATGGATTTAACTGTCAAGGAAATGCAAATCCAAAAAAAAAAGGTTGAAGTGGCTTTAGAAATTAGGCGGTAGGCAGTGTCTGAGAGAATTCTGAGGAGCATGATAGAAAAAGCCTACACTACCCTGAAAAAACAGTTCAAAGAAATAGGGATGTTATCGGCTCAGTTTAAGAGAACTTCAAAAGGAAATGAGAAGGATAGTAGAGAAAACACAAATCTCCTTAGAAAATACCTAAATTGTTAATTGAGGAAATCACAAAAACCAGATCTTAGCCCATATGCTGCCTACTGTGCACTAAGAAAGTGACACAGCACAGGGGAGAAGAACCCTGACAACCCACAGGCTCAGTCTGCCACCCAACAACTTTACTGTACAGTGTGTCTTACTCAACAATACTGATCTCACAGGGCTGTCACGAAAAATCCAGTATAGTACCTACAACCTAGCAGGCACTCAAAAAGGTGAGCCGTTTTTTCTGACCTAGTCTAGAGGGGGAAATGATGGGACAGGAATATATCCTTCCTTTCTCCCTACAGGAACGCATTTGATGAGTGTTCCCTAGGGAAGACAAAGTCTAAGTCTGAAAGACGGAAACGGGCAGATATGGCGGGGATGCTCAGGAAATCAGTGCTACATAAACCGAAGGCAAGGTCTGGGAACTCAACGGAGTTATTCCAAAATGAAAGGGACAGATGTGCTGAGGCCTGGGATAGCTGCCCAAGGCAGCAGAAAAACAGGAGAAGGTTGAGTTGTTTCTCTGGGTGACTCTATTATTGGGAACTAGCCAACTGCAGTTTGAGAACACTGGGCAGAGTTACTGTGCCACTGGCTGTGCCAACTTGGACAGGAAGTGATGCGGCTGAGTCCCACAGTTGTGAAGCCAGCAGAAGGGGCTGAAGGGGGTACCCTCAAAGAAAGACATCATTTTTAATTCTCTGAGCCTGGCTTCCTACCTCAGCCTCCCCTCTCCCCCACATCCACCCAACTCTGGCCATGGAATTATAATACACAACTAAAATAAAAGACCACAATTGTTCCTACATGAGCAAGGCAAAGGAAAATTTTACAGAAACTCAGAGGATTTTGTATTTAGGGAAAATGACAGTTTTGCTGTTGTTTTATTTTTGTTTTATTTTGGTGCTGTCATGAAGTTTCTGGTAGAAGACATCACTGTGCAGAAGATAGGTACAAAAGACATCTGCGTACTCTTTCTATCTCTTTACATATGTACTCTTGACTACATGTACAGTAGTTATTACCCAGGATTAAGAGTCAATGGTTAAGGCGGCGGACTTGGTCCGTGGTTAGAGCGTCCGTCTACCACATGGGAGGTCTGCAGTTCAAACCCTGGGCCTCACTGACCTGTGTGGAGCTGGCCCATGCACAGTGCTGATGTGCACAAGGAGTGCCCTGCCACACAGGGGTGTCCCCTGCATAGAGGAGCCCCACGTGCAAGGAGTGCTCCCCGTAAGGAGAGCCACCCAGCGTGCAAGAAAGTGCAGCCTGCCCAGGAATGACACCGCACACACAGAGAGCTGACACAGCAAGATGATGCTACAAAAAGAGACACAGATTCCCGTGCCGCTGACAACAACATAAGTGGACAAAGAAGAAGACGCAGCAAATAGACAAAGAACAGACAACTGGGGTGAGGGGGGGAGGGGAGAAAAATAAATAAATAATCTTTAAAAAAAAAAAAAAGAGTCAATGGTTAAATGTCAGCTGGCAGACCAATGCATTAACTAAAGGAGGGGGGAAAAATCACCCTAGGAATGACTAAGATAAAATCAACTGGCAAAGAATTGAATCAAGTCGGCCTCTGCTAAGATGTTTATGACATAGACATCTGCCAACTGTCAGCATTTTCTGCTTAAGAGCAGCATTTTTTCCACTTCGCTCTTTGAAGAAAATTTCCCAATGCCTGCTTAGAAGACATTGAATCTTACATTACTTTCTGTTGATAGTAAAAATCCACAGCCTCCCTAGCAATTTGATTAAGGCACATATTTTTGTGACCAAAACACATGTACCCTCTGAACACAATAATGCTTTCAAAAACAGAATAAGTTTCACAAGTTCTTCCAACAATCCCATTGTTTTGGATTCACAAGCTGGAAGACCGTACATTTCTGCATTACATTTTCTGAATTTCCACAAGTTGGGTCTAAAGGCTCATTCTTCATACTCCCACTATTTATTACCCAATGCCCTTTCCAAGGAAACCAAGATAGGCTTTATCAAAGCAGATGCATTATTTGAGTGCATTAAGACAACAAAACTGGATCTTATCTCTGCCCACTACTTTTCCTTGTTCCCCAGGCTGCAAACCTCTGCTAACCCTGGGATAAAAAAGCCGAGTGGTAAAAGGGACTGGGTGAACCTCTTATCTCAACCCAAAACGCTGGAATCTGGGAGTGTCAGCTAAATGAATCTCAGATCCTGCTAAAAGGATGAAGTGAGCATGTAGTCACTTTGTTCCGCTTTTCATAAACATGGGAAAGGGGAGGCATGGCTTGAAGAAAATTAAATAATGAACTTAGATACTGAAAGAAAGAAAAAAATTTCCAGCCCACTTTTCAAAAAGGAAAACGTCATAATGTGTATCAACCGTTCAAAGCTTCCATGACCTTTGCAACTGCCTCACTCACTCATCAGGACCTAGAAATGCAGGCCCAATTTGAAAATGTCTGGGCCCAAGAACCAACTCACTTATCACTCACTGACTTCTCAACAAGCAGCAAGTGCCTTCAACCAGGACAATCTAGACACCCAAACGTGATGCAGCAAAAGCTATTCGGAACTAAAATAATTCAGGACTGAATGATTTTAAGATTGCTTGTGCAGAAAAAATAATTTTTTAAGTGTATAATACTTTTAAATTTATTTATTTATTCCTATTTCTATTTTTGGCTTTCCAAGAGCATAAGAGGTTACATGTATTAAGTACTTAGATTGTGTTAGAAACTCTTTAAATGCATTCTCTCGTCGTTCCTTACAAAGAACTCAACACAGCTGTATTCATGTCCATTCCTCAGATGAGGAAACTGAGCCTTAAAAAGGTTAAGCAACATGCCCAAAGCCACACAACGGCACACCTAAACTCTGAACCCAAGATTGTGCTCTTAACCCAGGATTAATGTATATAATATACCATGATTAGCAACTGGTTCTAAAAACAGCTATGACTCCTCCAAATTGCCCTTGGGGTTCAACAAATTTTACTGACAAAATTAATGATTATCCTTTTTTTCAACAACCTTTGTTCCTGCATATGAAAACGCACACACCCAGCTTTGCTTCTGACTAGCAATAAGCACAATACCTCCATGGCACCAACTTCAAAGCAGTGCTAATATTCAAAAGTGCCTTCCTCTTCAAAGACTTTCCATCACGGCAGGACAAAATCCAATTCCAAAACGGTTTTGACCAGCAACTGCATTGTGCCAGATGCCCCACTATCTTCAGCAAGTCACCCTGCCTCCAGGCAGCGCCACCTCCCACCTCCCTCTTGCAGCTGTGCACACAAGCTTTATTAGACCACAGGGCCCAGTTTTGCTTTCTGGCCAAGAGATAAGAAAAGCATTGTTTATTAAGATACTATCCTCAGTAAGGAAATCTCTGATCCACTCCAGAAATCTGGAAGTGCATTTTTTAATTAATAAAAACTCAACACAGTTTTACTCACTTCCAAGACATTCCAAAACCAGCGATTAAACTGTACTTCAGTCACAGGATAAGGCTTACCCAGCAAATTGTATGCTCAAGCCCTGTAGCTTAATTAAGACCTTCAAGTAGGGATTGTTTTGCTTCAGAGTATCAACTGTGTATATAAATTTAAAAAGAGAGCAATTATGCTAACATTCATGTGAGTGCTTCCTTATTGTAACTTCTCCTGAGAAGAAATGAGGTCACAGAACCTTCTAAAACAAATCACTGAAAGACCTTGGCCCACTCCAGGCACTGCAGAGAAGGTTTTAAACATGAGTTTTTGGCCCGGCACTCCTAAAAGATTCACACAGTCAAGTTACTTTTTAATCTGTATACACCATGTGTCTAATTGGAGTTGCCCACTGATCGAACCTCCAGGCTATTCAGGTAGGGCTCAAGAGGGCGAGGAGGGACACACAGGGGCCAGAACAGCCCACCACTTAGTTTACAGTCTACTCCACCACCTAGGTGTGTTTCCACTCATGTTCTACTAATGCCTTAAGCTAGGTATCACTGGCATTTTAAAAACGTTTCTGAAATGCCTCACTCATCCACACGCTGTTTGGGTACCACAGCTCGGTTGACATCTAGACAATTTCTCTTCTCTCTTGGTATCACAATACAGCAACAGAGGTGGCAACTTTTCTAATGTTTTATGGGCTATTTCAGAGTAACTCCAAGGAGCGACGCCAAAAGGTTGCCACAGTTCAGAACAAAATAGTCTCTGGTTCACCGCAGGCTCTTTTTTCATCTTAAGCAAACAGAAGCTTTTTCACTGACGGAAATTCACCAAGACTGCTACAGTCCAATTGACTAGTGATGCTCCATCTTCATCAGCTACGATGAGAATCCCACAATCAAGTCTATTCATCCAACTCTTGAAATTAGAGTTTTGCTTTGCAATGTTGACCTATTTAATAGTCCTCCCCTCTGGCCCCCACCACATGAATGTTCTGATTTTAAGCCAATCTTTTACTGCAAAGGTGAATAATTAAGAGCTTCTTGCCCTTGTTTTGGCATCTTGTTTCCCCCTCACTGAAAACCAAATTAGCAACCCTGAATTAGGAAACTCTGACCTTAACCAGGCTAGAGGACAGTGCACTTCTTTTGAGTTATATAATATTCTAACCAGTTTCCTTTAAAATTTGCATGGTTCTTTTTTTTCTTCACTTTTTATTGTAGTAACATATATACAATTCAAACGTTTGCATTTTAACCACTTTCAACTATACAATTCAGTGGTATCAATTATATCCACAATGTTGTGCTACTATTACCATCATCCACTACTGAAATTTTTTTAACATCCCAAACAGAAACCCGTACCCATTGAGCAAGAACTCTGCTCCATCCCCCCAATTCCACAGGGCCCCTGTTAACCTATAATCTACTTTCTGTCTCTATGAATTTGCTTATTCTAATTATTTCCTATAAGTGAAATCATACAATATCGATCCTTTTGTGGCCGGGCATCTTTCACTTAACATGATGGCTTCAAGGTTCACCCACTTTGTAAAATATATCAGGACTTCACTCCTTTTTATGGCTGAATAACATTCTATAGTATGTACATAGCACATTTTGTTTATCCATTCATCTGTTGATGGATACTTGGGTTGCTTCTACCTTTTGGCTATTATTATGAATAATGCTGCTAGTGTGCTGAAAGACACAATTCAATAACAGCCTAATAGCAAAGGATAGGAACAGATCACAGAAAAAGTAATACAAATGACTCAGAGATTCATGAAAAGATGTTCAACCTGCTAAAAGAATGCAAATTAAAGCCACATGAGATACTATTTTTCTCTTATCAGACTGACAGAGATCAATGTGTTTTACAATATACCATGTTGGTAGAATGTAGAGAAACAGGTACTTTTTAATATGTTGCTGGTGGTAGTATCTATTAGCACAGCTTCCATGGAAAGCATTTTGGCAATATTGATCACAATTACAAATCACATAACCTTTCACTCAGTAATTGCACATTTAGGATTTTTTCACTTATGAGCAAAATAGTGTATGTACAAAATTATCCCTTGTAGCATTGTTGGAAATAAAATCATTAGGAAACTGAATAAACAAAATATGGTGCATCCAGAAAAAGCAATACTATGCTGTTTGAAGAAATATAATAGGAAAAACAGTATCTATGTTGAGGAATTTTCAAGATGTATAGTTACGTGAAAAAAGTATGTAATTATTTGTGATTTCAGAAGAGGGGGAGAATATTTTTTATATATACATATAATGCACAGAACACCTCTGGAAGAGGGTGCACTGTTGCCTCAGAAGGTAACCTGGTAGCAGGAACTGGGAAGCTCTCCACTAGACCCATATATAGCTTTTAAATTTTGAGCCCTTTATTACCCACTTGAAATTATTTTTTAACTCAATAAAATGGTTGTAAGATAAAACTGAAGAAATCAACCAGAAAATAGAACAAAAACAAACAAAGAAACAGAAAAAAGGAGAGAAAAAGGAGAGAAAATCACCTCAGAAGGCCAACAACTGAAAATAGGAATTCGATAAAGAGGGAAAAACTTATCAAAGATAATCCAAGAAATCTTCCAATAACTGAAAAACATACAAGTTTCTAGATAAGGCCATGGTATGTCCAGAAAAATAAATGAAAAAATGTCAGTCAGAATACCTGGAACAAAGTGAAGATTCTAAAAAGCTTTTATTTAAAAAGAGGAGGAAAAATACTGGCTTTCATACAAAGTTAGAATTTCAGGAAGAAGTCTCTTCAAAGTTCTGTGGGAAAAGGATTTCCAAACTAGAATTGTATACTTAGCCAAACCATAAAGAGTGAGGGTGAAAAAAAAAAAAAAAGACGATTCAGACACGGTAAATCTCAATAAGTTGTATCTCCCGTGCAACCTTTCTCAGAAAGTTATAGGCCAATGTCCTACCTCAAAACAAGAATCCAAGAGAGATGGATCCCAAGAAAGAGGACACCATGGGATCCAAGAAAGAGAACTGAAGAGAACCTGTGGGAAGATGTGGACACTTGAAGGGATGTCTTCAGGAGAAAAGAATGAAACATGACCAACCCTGAAGTGTCCAAAGACCAAAGAGGAGGGCTACACTTCAGATTGGGGTTGATCAGTGAGAGGCACAAAGAGTTAACAAAACAATTACTAACTCTGGGTGAGAAAAAGCTGTATGAAGAAGGAAATGCTGTCATTATAAATTACATGTCTCAGTTGTGAATTATTTTCAATCACAATAATATGAACATGATATGTTAATCAAATGAAAAACTGTATTTATATCAGGAGGGTGTAAGAAGAGAAGCACTGAGGGTGGTATGAGATATCTTCAACTTCCACAGTGTGAAGACAGTAAGTAAATACAAAATTGGATTTTTTAAAAATCAAAAAATGCTAGTTACAGCATGCATTCTCAAAATACTGATGTTTTCATAGGTTTAAGCCAGTCAAATTTTCTCATGCTTCAGCATTAGAAGAAAGGAAAAGTCATTTGACAGCAGTTAGCTCTGAGGTAAAAGAATCAGGGATAGGAAGGGAGGGGCAGAGAGCCAGGCCTTATCGAACTTGACTTTCTTTTTTTTTTTAACAGCTTTGAGATATAATTCATATAAAGTTCACCCATTTAAAGTGTACTATTAATGGTTTTTGGAATATTCAGAGTTGTGCAGCCATCGCCACAATCTAATTTTAGAACATTTCATCACCCCAAAAAGAAACCCGTATCATTAGTAGTTACTCCCCTTTCCTCCCCAACCCACCCAGCCCTAGGAAACCACTAATTGACTTTCTGTCACTATAAGATTTGCCTATTCCAGACATTTTACATAAGTGGAATCATAACACTGTGTGGCCTTTCATAACTGGCTTCTTCCTTTTTAAACTTTCTTTTTAAACTGTAACATATACATAACATAAAGTGTACTATTTTAACCTTTTTTTTAAAAAGATTTATTTATTTATTTATTTCCCCCACCCCCCCCCCCCCACCCCGGTTGTCTGTTCTCTGTGTCTATTTGCTGCATCTTCTTTGTCCACTTCTGTTGTTGTCAGCGGCATGGGAATCTGTGTTTCTTTTTGTTGCGTCATCTTGTTATGTCAGCTCTCCGTGTGTGCGGCGCCATTCCTGGGCAGGCTGCACTTTCTTTCGCGCTGGGCGGCTCTCCTTACGGGGCGCACTCCTTGCGCGTGGGGATCCCCTACGCGGGGACACCCCTGCGTGGCAGGGCACTCCTTGCATCAGCACTGCGCATGGACCAGCTGCACACGGGTCAAGGAGGCCCGGGGTTTGAACCATGGACCTCCCATGTGGTAGATGGATGCCCTAACCACTGGGCCTAGTCCTCTTCCCATATTTTAACCATTTTTAAGTGTACAATTTAGTGGCATTAATTACATTTACAATGTTGTACTACCATTACCACCATCCATTAGCACAACTTTTGCAAAAAGAAATTCTGTACCCATTAACGATTTTAATTTTTCAAGTATAATAAGCACACATGTATAAAGCATTGTTAAACTTTTTCATACAGCCAACATTCAAGGCTCTTTCACACATGAGAACCAATGTTGGTCTTATCTGCACTGCCACCATAATAAAAAGTCACATTTCAAACAGCAATCTTAGAACGGTCTAGGGTTTTCTGGTCTACTGCTGCCAACCCACTCCTAGTGGTGAGATGGGTAACATAGTCTTCACTAGCTGTCCCATTCATTGGAAGAAATGCCCCAGGCCCAATGCCAGGATGCTAACAATCCTTAAAGACAGAAGGGGTTTTCAGGTTTTTCTCATTAACTTTGTAATTTTTACAATTTTAAGAGAATGAAAGTTACAACATAAAATGAGTACCTTTCCAACAACCCATTCGTGGGAGATGGAGCTAGGAATATGTATAGGTTTGAAAAGAGAACACTTGATTAAAAGTAACAGGAAGAAGAAATGAAACTAATTTATAAGAATCAATGTCTTGTGCTTGCTTCAGCAGCACATATACTAAAATTGGAACAATACAGAGATTAGGGTTTGCCCCTGTGCAAGGATGACACGCAAATCTGTGAAGCATTCCATATTTTTTCTGTACGGAAATAGTGATATTCTTTTTTTTTTTTTTTTTTTTTACTTTTATTTAAAAAAATTTTTTTTCGGGTGAGTTAGGCCAGGATTTTATTCAGGTAGGGAGGGCAATGAAATGGGAGAAAACAACAGAAATAACAGAGCAGGGGTCCCAGGTTGAGCAAGGGGAAGCAAAGGGGTGAAGAGGGCTAATTTACAAGCTATAATTCCCCATTATAGATTATAAATCCCCAGGGTTACTTGTGTGGCCACATGGCAGAGGAAAAATGAAAATGGTGGTGCACAGAGGGCAGGACGGGTCCACCGACAAGAGTAAAGCGAGAGAAAGCCTTTTTTTTTTTTTTTTAAATCAATGTCTTTAGACAATCAGATTTTAAAAACAAACAGAAACTACTGATCCTCAAGGTGAAAATCTGTGTAGTTTCTAAGGAGTAACCACAAAACCCCAATTTCAGCATTAGAGGAGAAACAGTAGCCCCGAGAGAATGGAAACCGTCACAACCTATTGTGGCTTAGGTCACAGTGCAAATATCCTATCACCACACACTTGCTTAAATATAGTCATTCATTTAAATCTGGCCAATGCAGAATTATGAAATTCTACTAAATTTTTTAAGCATCTAAGTAACAGAACTGTGTTACATTTGCACAAACTCAAAAAAGATTTCTCCAAAATTTTCAAGCAAAATTGAAGTTCCAGGAAGATGCTTATCCTATGGCTATTCTAAAACTATATCCATTTTAAAAGTATGCTACGACACCAGCTCTACCTCCAGACTTAACGTCATAGCATTAATGTAATCCTTTCAACTTTCAGCTAACAATTACTTTTATTGAACTGAGGCAAGAAATACTTCAAAGGATTTCAGAAATTAGGGTCCTTGGGTTTAAGAAGCAAGAATTTGGGATTGTGTAGCCAAGGACGTAGACAACAGTAGTTTACAAGTATATTAACACTAGTATAAGTGTAACTCAATCTAACAAAAGCCTACAGAGAGACAGCATATCCAAAATTGCTGTTTCATTGAAAGTAGCCTAACTACGTAAAACAAGGTGCTGAGCTAGCTGAAGCTCAAAAGAAAAAAAAGCATAAACTAAAGCAAACAAATCTCTACAATAAACTACTCCTTTGTAGACTGGATTGGAATTCTTATACACCATTTTCTTCTAAAAGTTATACGAATGGTCTAACAATAAAAGGCACAGTTGTTTTGTTTTTAAATAAATAAATTAAAAGAACTATAGAATAGCAGTCAAACTTGAAGTCTGGGAAGAAGGGAAAAGCAGGGAGGGCTTTAATTATTTCATCAATGTGTTAAAGCCAAGAATCACTTTTTTTGAGCATAAAAACTTGATTCCTGGCATCCTAGCAGCCAAAGCAAAAAGAGAAATATGATGAGTCATTTCATTACTAAGGGAAACTTCCATTACTAAGGGAAAAAAAATAAAGAAAAATAAGACCTTTAATTCATAAATGTTCTCCTGACAGTGAACTGAAACATCCACTTCCTCATATGAGGGATACTGAACACAACAGCAAATCTTCATCAGCAGTTCATTCAAAGACAAATACGACTATAAACCTTTTATTTTCCACGCTCTGTTCTGGGAACTTCGGATACATCAACCAACAAGTCAGATAAAGATCCCTGCCCTGGGGAAAAACACTCTACTCGGAGCAGGTGGACAGCAAACTTTACAGGACAATTATATAATGTGTTAAAAAAGTGACTTGTGGGAAGCGGACTTGGCCCAGCGGTTAGGGCGTCCGTCTACCACATGGGAGGTCCCCGGTTCAAACCCCGGGCCTCCTTGACCCATGTGGAGCTGGCCCATGCACAGTGCTGATGTGTGCAAGGAGTGCTGTGCCACGCAAGGGTGTCCCCCACGTAGGGGAGTCCCATGCACAAGGAACGCGCCCCGTAAGGAGAGCCACCCAGCGCGAAAGAAAGTGCAGCCTGCCTAAGAATGGTGCCACCCATACGGAGAATTGACACAAGAAGATGACACAGCAAAAAGAAAAAAACACAGATTCCTGTGCCGCTGACAACAACAGAAGTGGACAAAGAAGATGCAGCAAATAGACACAGAGAACAGACAACTGGGGGCGGGGGGAGAGAAATAAATAAATAAATATTTTTTAATTAAAAGAAAAAAAGTGACTTGTGCTGGGGGGAGGGGGGAGAAAAAGTTGAGCCAGATAAGAAGGATCAGGAGTGCCAGAAGGCAGTTTATATTTTGAAGGTATTTTCAAAATATAATAAAGGCAGTTTATATTTTCAAGGTATTAAGACAGTGCCAAGCCAGAAAGGACTGGAAAGGCCTCACGGAGACAAGAAAAGCACGTCACGCAGAGGAAGCAGTCAGTGCAAAGGCCCTGAAGGAACGTGCTGGCACATTTGAGGAAGGGCAGGGAGGCTAGAGTGGCTGCTGCGGAGCACAGGGGCGGGACGAGAACAGGGGAGGAGGTAAACAGGGGAGGAGGAGAACAGGGGAGGAGGTCAGAGGGTAACAAGGGGCCAGGCAAGAGTCTGCTTCCCTGTAAAAACGTTTCCTCTTACAGACAGAGAGAGCCGCCGCAGGGCTTGAGCAGAGGAGTGATACGCTCTTGTTTTTAAAAGATCACTGTTGAGACTGGACTATGAGGACAGAAGCAGGAGACCAGCTACAAGGTTAGCACTGTAACTCAAGGGAGAGAACATGGTGGCAGTGGGACTGGGAAGCAGGCAGGTTCCAGACATCAATGAGATTTGCTAATGAATGGACTGGATGTGGAGTTTGAGAGAAAGAAGAATGAAGGATGACAACAGAGTTTTAGGTTTTGCCAAGACAGACACGACTGTGGGAAGAACAAGTTTGGAGGGAAATGAGGAATTCCACCTTGGCCAGGCTGAGTTTGAGGTGGCTTTCAGACACCCAGCAAGAAATGTGAGGAGGTGGTTGGAAATATGATGGGGGAGTTCTGGAGAGAAGTCAGAGCTGGAGATATAAATGTGGGAATCATGTGCACATCCACAGTATCTAAAGCTCCAAGTTAGAAAAGGGCACCAGGGCCGCTGAGTTTCCATAGAAAAGATAAGTTCAAGGACTGAGGCCTGGGCTCTCCAAAAATCAAGGCAGAAGGGGAGACAAGGAAAATGAGAAGGGATGGCCAGTGAGCAAAGAGGAGAACAGGGATGTGTAGAAAAAATTTAATATGATCATGTTTCATATTACCCATTAATAAAAGCAAAAAGCATAACATTAAGGCAAAGCTTAAGGAAAGCATTTCTATGGGAAGCTACAGCACAGCAGTCCAGGCATTCACCTTATAACCAATTCTGGCATGATTACCACAATCTCTCCCAAGGGGAGCAGCAGGTGAAGCCAGGGCAGGCCAGAGGCTGGGAGTCAGGACAGCGCAGGCAGGCACAAGGCTAGATGAAGGAACAAATGCAGAATCTGGCTTAGATACCGAAGTATCCCATCAGAATATGCCAGCTCCAAACCCGAAATTCAATGCTAGGTCCCTTCCTGTTCTGTCCCTGCAGAAGTGCCCATTACGGCATTTGTCTTCTTCCAGTTCGATCCTACACGAGGTCCTGGGCCTTGAGGAGAGGCCCCATGGCACAATGAGCAAATGTCCTTCCTCATTAGCAAGAGGGTCCAGAAAGCATCTCTCATCCAAAGTCTGAGTTCTGGGGACAGAGACCCCTGAATCCCCTAAGCATACACATCTGCTTGTGAAAACAAAAAGAGGAGAAAAAAAGAACACAGAAAAGAGTGTCTGGAGTACTGGACTAAGTACAGAGGTGTGGGGTGGGTAAAATTCATATATAAGTAGAATCTTCTTGAAACTTTGAACTCCACTGAGTAAGCATACTGTTGTATGCGAACGTATACACAACCCTATTCCAAAAAGGACCTGAGGCAACTTCCAAAGCTACACCTAACTATATTTTACCTTAATTTCAAAATAGAAAAATATTAAAATTAGGATGAGAAAACATAATGGAATAGTAAAATTAAGCATAAAGACGTTAATAAAAATGACTACCATGAAGTTCTACTGCTTGTGTGGTTTTTTTAAACAGCGGATTACAAATTTGGTCAAGCAATGAGGAAATCTCAATTTCTTTAAAGATTCACGTTGTTCAATAAACCAGATATATTTCCCAAGAAAAGTTCCAGCACTTCCCACCCAATTTGACACCTCAGGAAATTTTTCTTGTGGATCTTAAAAAAAAAAAAAAAAGATGCTGAGAGATGCAAAATAGGTGGCCATCTTCATAACATAGATCACAATGTGAATTTCCAGTGGCTGTTTGTTAAACTATTTCCTATCCCTCTATAATATATCTGGAGAATATAATATATGGTAATTATAATTTTAAAGATTAGAGGGAAGAAAAAGTACAGCATTCTAAGTACCAATATTTTGATGGCCCTGGAGTAACATCCCTTAGGGTTTCATGAATGAACACTATTTCTCGAAAATGAGTTTTCATCAAGGAAGGGAGAAGGAAGCTTAGGAAGAACCCAGTGTGCAGCATTCTATGATGCAAGCAAGGGCTGGTCCATCTACTTTAAAATCCAACCAATCAGAGGAGATTATAATATTCTCATAAAAACAGAGAAGCTGTCCAAGACTCTCGCCTAAATAGGTGGCCATCTTCGTAACACAGGGCATGAGGGTCAACCCACAGGAATGGCCAAGAACTCCCCCAGAAAAGTTTTGAGTCTCTCCAACATGTAGTTGATGATAGTCATTCAAGGCACTAAAAGTTCTGCACCTCACAGGAAGCATAATTAGCATTTGCCATCTTTCTTCAAAAGGATTCTGATTTAGTGCTTTTTAAGCAATAAGACAGAAATTTCCTAATAAGGATATTAGCAAGAGCTCACCAATCTCACTTTTGAAAGAATACCAGGGCAGATTTACCAAGGCCCTAATAAATTTTACTTTTGCCAAAAAGCTCCACCGTTAGCATTCTTCTGGGCAACCCCATCTGACTTTAATATTGCTGCCAAAATCGTATTTTCAGGCAATTAAAAAAAAAAAACCAACTGGCCCGCTAAGACAGGGGTTCTTAACCAAGGGGTTTGTGGAAATCTTTCGGGGGTCTATGAGCTTGATTTGAAAAAAAAATCTACTTATTATCTTTATTTTTTCTACCTCTAACTGAAATCTAGCATTTCCTTCACTTATAAATGTTACCCAACAAATAAATTACAGTAGTATTCATTTCACCTGACTGGCAAAGGGGTCCATGGAACAAATAAGGTAAAGAACCTCTGTTCTAAGATCAGGAATGAGACAAGGATGCCCACTGTCACCACTGTTAGTCAATATTGTGCTATAAGTTCTAGCTAGAGCAATCAGACAAGAAAAAATTAAAAATAAAAAGCATCCAAATAGGAAAAGAGGACGTAAAACTATCACTATTCACAGATGACATGACATGATCTTATATTTAGAAAATTCTGAAATCTCTATTACAAAGCTAGTTGATTTAATAAATGAGTTCATCAAAGTGGCAGGATATAAGATCAACATGCAAATATCCCATAATGTTTCTGTTATACTAGTATGGAGCAATCTGAGGAGGAAATCAGGGGGAAAAATTCCATTTACAATAGCAACCAAAAGACTCAATTTAACCAAAGAAGTACAGGACCTATATGCAGCAAACTACAAAACAATGCTAAAAGAAACCAATGAAGACCTAAACAAATGGAAAGACATTCCATGTTTATGGATTGAAAGACTAAATGTCATGAAGATGTCAATCCTACCCAAACTGATTTACAGATTCAATGTAATACCAATCAAAATTCCAACAGCCTACTTTACAGAAATAAAAGAGGCAATCAACAAATGTACTTGGAAGGGAAAGTGTGCCCAAATAGTCAAAAACATTCTAAAAAAGAGCACTGTGGGAGGACTTTCACTGCCTGACCTTGAAACATACTCAAAGCTACAGTGGTTAAAACAGCATGGTGTTAGCATAAAGACAGATACATTGATCAATGGACTAGAATTGAGAGTCCAGAAATAAACCTTCACCTCTATGACCAAATGGTTTTTGACAAACCTACCAAGTCCATGTTAACAGGAAAAAACATTCTCTACAACAAATGGTGCTGGGAGAACAGGATCCATAACCAAAAGAATGAAAGAAGACATCTATCTCCCTCTCTATATAAGAATAAATTAAAAATGGATCAAAGGGGAGCAGGTATAGCTCAATGGTTGAGTACTTGCTACCCACATATGAGGTCCTGGGTTCAATTCCCAGTTCCTCCTTAAAAAAAAAAAAAAAAAAAAGGATCAAAGACCTAAATAAATATAAAAGCCAGGACCATAAAACTACTAGATGAAAAGATAGGGGAACATTTTCAAGACATTGGAACGTGGTGGTTTCTTGGCTCTTATACACAAAGAACAAACAACAAAAGAAAAAAATAGATACATGGGACCTCCTCAAAATTAAACACTTTAGTACCTTAAAAGGATTTTTTCAAAAGGGTGAAAAGGCAGTCAATTCAATGGGAGAAAATATTTGGAAATCACATATCTGATAAGGGTTTCACATTCACGAAATATAAAGAGATGCTACAAGATAAAAAGACAACCCAATTAAAAAATGGGGGGAAGCGGACTTGGCCCAATGGATAGAGCATCCACCTACCAAATGGGAGATCTGCGGTTCAAACCCCAGGCCTCCTTGACCTGTGAAGAGCTGGTCCATGTGCAGTGCTGATGCGCGCAAAGAGTGCCGTGCCACGCAGGGGTGTCCCCGACATGGAGGAGCCCCATGCACAAGGAGTGTGCCTCATAGGGAGAGCTGCCCAGTGTGAAAGAAAGTGCAGCCTGCCCAAGAATGGTGCCACACACATGGAGAGCTGACACAACAGGATGATGCAACAAAAAGAAACACAGATTCCTGGTGCCACTGATAAGGATAGAAGTGGTCACAGAAGAACACACAGCAAATGGACACAGAAAGCAGACAACCAGGGGTAGGGGAGAAGGGGAGAAAAATAAAAAGATTAAAAATTTTTTTAAAAAAGGGCAGAATCACTCTCTAAACCATACTCGGCATGTAAATGCATTATCTTCCTCCACAGCATAGGACATGACTCCCAGGGATGAGCCTCACTGGCGCCAAGGGATTACTACTAATCACTGACTGGTGATGCAAACAGAAAAAAGACCTTGAATAAAAGGGGGAAATGGTCAAGACAAATGAGTTCATATGGCTAAGAGTCTTCAAAAGAGTCAGGAGGTCATCAGAGGGGTCATGCTTACACACACCTCTGAAGGATCCCAGAGACAGCCAAAGTAGATACAACCCCAGGTACTGGTACTCCTGAGGGCTATGGAGACACACGGGTTCTACGGTCATGGCAGTTGGCTCTGGAGTTCAGTACCTTGTCAGTGGGCCCCACTATGGAATTTGTATTCCTGAATATGATGGAGTTGGACTCAGATGTGACCTTTCTACACATGCCTCTTCTGCCACTTTTACTGAACCTGTGGTTGGCACTGGGTTTGGTGTATGCTCAAAAGACTTGAATCTCTTGGATGGCCATGTGCCAGCTGGGCCCTGAGTCTCAGCAGAGTTGCAATTCCTAATCACCAGTTTGTTGGGACTTACCAAGATCAACTAACAGGGACTGAAGATGGTCAATCACCACAACAGGGAACCAAGAGAGTCTACAACTGCAAGCAGGAGAGTTCATCCATCAACCATGTGAGATCTAAGCCCCCTCTTGACATAGAGGTGGAGTGGACATCACCATCCTGGGACCCAAAGGATGGGGAATAAAATATGGATTACAGTGGACTTACTGGTATTCTACTAGGGAACTATTGTGACTAGTACTGGGAGAAACTGTAGCATTGATGTGGAGAAAGTGGCCACAGTAGTTGCTGAGGGTAGGAAGAGGGAAGAAGAGATGTGATATAGGGGCATTTTTGGAACTTGGAGTTGTCCTAAACAATATTGCAGGGACAGATGCTTGACATTACATATTCTGCCATAACCCACTGAATGTACTGGGGGAGAGTGTAAACTACAATGTGAACTATAATCCACATGGTGCAGCAGTGCTCCAAGATGTATTCACCAAATGCAATGGATGTGCCGCAGTGGTGAAGGAGGTTGTTGATGTGGAAGAAGTAGGAGTGTGGGAGATAGGGTATGTGGGAACCTCTTATATTTTTTAATGTAATATTTTTTGTGATCTATGAATCTTCAAAAAAATACAATAAAAAATGAAAAAAAAAAATGGGCAGAAGACTTGAATAGACGTTTGTCCAAAGAAGAAACATAAATGGTGAAAAAACACATGAAAAAATGTTCAACATCACTAGCAATTAGAGAACTGCAAATCAAAGCTACAATGAGATATCATTTCATACCTATTAGAATGGCCACTATTAAAAAGACAGAACTACAAGTGATGGAGAGGATGTGGAGAGATAGGAACACTTTTTCGCTGTTGGTAGGAATGTCAAATGGTACAACCACTGTGGAGGACTGTTGGGCAGTTCCAAAAAAAGTTGAATATAGATTTGCCACACAACCCAGCAATACCATGCCTGGGTATATACTCATCAGAACTGAGAGCAGTGACACAAACAGACATCTGCACACCGATGTTCAAAGTGGCATTATTCATGATTGCCAAAAGCTGGACACAACCCAGGTGTACATCAACCAATGGATGGATAAAGAAACTGTGGTATATACACACAATGGAATATTATACAGCTATACAAAGAAATGAAGTCATGAAGCATATGACAATGTAGATGAACCTAGAGGACATAACGTTGAATGCAGCAAGACAGACACAAAATGACAGTGTATGATTACATATTATGAACTAAATATATTGTGTGAACTCATGGAGTTAATAACTTGAATATGGGTCACCAGAAAATAGAATGAGGATAGAGAATGGAAAGCTGAGGGTTAACTTGTACTGAATTGGTAAAAAGATTATGTGTTAATCTTTGGAAATAAATAGAAAAGGTGAAAGCACAACATAATGTCTATAACTATTTGGGTATGACAGTGGTTAAAAGGGAAAGTCGGGAAACGGACTTTGGCCCAGTGGTTAGGGCATCCGTCTACAACATGGGAGGCCCGCGGTTCAAGCCCCAGGCCTCCTTGACCGGTGTGGAGCTGGCCCATGCGCAGTGCTGATGCACGCAAGGAGTGCCATGCCACACAGGGGGTCCCGCATAGGGGAGCCCCACGCGCAAGGAGTGCACCCATAAGGAGCCGCCCAGCGCGAAGGAGAGAGCAGCCTGCCCAGGAATGGCGCCGCCCACACTTCCCATGCCGCTGAGGACAACAGAAGCGGACAAAGAAACAAGAAACAAGACGCAGCAAGGAGACACAGAAAACAGACAACCGGGGGAGGGGAGGGGAATTAAATAAATAAAAATAAATCTTTAAAAAAAAAAAAAAAAAAAAGGGAAAGTCTAGGGTCATGTCTATTACCAGAAGGAAAGCTATAAAATGAAACATGGGACTGTATAGCATAGAAACCTCATGTGAAATATGAATATGGATAATATTGCATATACAAGATTGTTTTTCTTTGAAACCCAACTAATGTTATATATGTTGATGTTACAACATGTTAGTATCAGGCAAAAAAAAAAAAAAAAAAGCATTAGGATAAGGGAAAGAAACAAGACAAAAAGTACAATATATTGTATGATTGTATTTTTATAAAATGTAAATATAAATCAACTTATAAAGACAGAATTAGATTAGTGGTTATGTAAGGTTGGGGAAGGATAGAGGGATTGAGAGGTGACTGCTAAGGGGTGTGGAGTTTTTCCTTTTAGAGTAATGAAATTGCTAAAATTTTTTGTGGTAATAAATGCACAACACTGTAATTATACTAAAAGCCATTGACTGTACACTTTGGATAGTTAGTATGGTATGTGAATATAACTCAATAAAATTGCTTTTTAAAAAACCATTATTGGCTTCATAAATAAAACAAACAAACAAAAACAACAACTATTGACCAATAAGATAGGAGGAGCACATGGACAATCAAGTTATCAATAGAGTAAGAAAAGTAATTTCTTGATTTAAATACAGATCCAGATCCTTGAGAAACAATGAGAGGAAATTTACCAAAGACTGTTCTGTTTTCCATATTAGGCTGATTTCTGAAGCATAAATACCCAAATATAGGTTTAAACGTTAATTCAAAAACTGATTCTGATTCAGCATACTAGGCCTTAAACATGTCTGAATTTAAAAATTAAGTCTTCCATTGTGGTAGATTTAATTGTTGCTTCATTATTTGCTGCCTTCCCTAGAAGAGGATTACACCCGCCCATTGTCATGTGACTTACATCTCCAGAATGGCTTCCCTCCTCCACTGTTGGTAGACTTGGCCACATGACTGGCTTTAGCCAACAGAATGTGAGTGGGGGTGATATACAAGCAGAAGCTTAAAAGCCATGAATAGACTGGTCATTTCCTTTCTTACCCTGGGGTGACTCATTCAGCCTGGATCTAGAATAAAGATGACGCTTGGCACAGAGCCACAGTTGTGCAGTATGAACAAGAAATTAACATTTATTATTCTAAGCCATCAGAGCATAATCTAGTCTAAACTGAGTGATGAAACCATTTCATTTTTAAAACTGTTTTAATGTCAATAGATTAATTAACATCTGGAGCAATCTAAAGAAGCTACGGACATGAGGGTTCTTAATGCTAGTCAATTTTCTTGCTAACCATCTAGATAACAAATACAGTAAGCTGAAAATACCTTCCACCTTTTTCTAATTAACATTTTACCTTATAAATATGTGCTTTGGAGAAAAGGGGGAAATTTTAAGTTACTTGTCTGACTAACCTTTAGAAGCCCCTGATAAGAACAATGGTGGGTTAAGAGAAGACAAGGTTCAACAGCTCACCTTCCAAAGGCATGTAATTAATCTCTAACTGGTGGGTGGATAAAGCAAGAATCAAGGTTGTAAACTTAACTGGCATACCAGTCTCCTTCTGTCAGGAAAAAATGTAACGGTCTAGGACTTTATGGGATGTAGAAATCATTCCAAAATGTCCAGATTCTTTATAGCTTTTTAGTATTATTCCTTGCCTGGAAATCTTACCAATATAAGATTTAATGATGTTAATAAGTTTTTCAAATGAACAATTAAAGCACAATTTCATGAAAATAACTATATCTTTCCAACTTTTTTCCTAGAAGCCAAAGTAAAACAATAACTTCTGAAGTTAGGACTCCCCTCATGGCTGATCTGATGACAATATACTTAAATTCATTTAAAAACTCATTTCTAAGGGACAGATATTCAAAAGATAGGCCAATTTGTAGTGGGTCTTGGCAAGCTGTAAGTCCAGAGAAACTCAGAACACTTACTAGAACTAAGCTGAGAAGTTGTCATATCCAGGGGTTGTGGTGAGTGTCATTTTCAATTAGAGGGAACAAATGAAACAAAGGCGGTGAGAAGGTGCTTTGTTAAAATATCAAAGACAATGCTTAAAACCCCAGACAGGTATAAACCAAGTCAAGGTTTAGGACAATTCACAAAGAAAGAGACCACAGGGCTGCTCTGCCTTGGAAAGTCTTGAGCCTGGGTGCCCACAGTGTGTGTATCAGGAAGGCTGTTTCCCTTGCTAGGTTCAAATCAAGTTAGAAATAATATTTCCCACAGTTTGGTATAAAAAGTTACAGCTAGAAGCTGTTAATTTTCACATATTTGCAAAATTATTCCATAATCCCAAAATGACACAGACAACAGCTCCCTCTGTGATACTAGTCTGTCATGGATCTTGGTAAGACCAAAGCTGGGAGAGACTCAGCAAGCAATTAGGGTCAAGGTGCTAGAATGTTCTGTCAGGAAGCAGACCCAACAAGAGTCTGATTTGGTTGAGAGGAAATAAAGAATTCCCTGGGGACACGTCCCTAATTCAAATAGTGGCTGGAAAGGATCAGAGAAAGAAGACATTCAGCAGGAGAACATGTGGTAGAATGCCAATCATTTTCTTCCTACTCACATCTTCCCTTTAAAAAAAAAATCCACCCATCCTTAGCAGCCTTGGCTGGTCTGTTTTTTCTACATGACCCTAATCTCTCTGGCCGCTGCTTACTGGAACAGGGTATGTTCCTATTTCCATGTGAGGGGGAAGCAGGCATAGGCTAAGGCAATCAGGAGAGAGGAAGAAGGAGAGAGAGAGAGACAAACTACAAGGTATTAAAAAAAAAGGCTTGAAATGGGAGGTCATGATGAGGGCTGGGTTGCCGTTTTCCAAGTGTAAGCTAAAGCAGAGAAAGGTGGCTGAGAAAAGCCAAACAGCAGAGTAGATGCCAGAGATAAGACTCCAGGAGTATCCAAAACAAATCATAACCTCAGGTCCTAATTTCCCAGTTCCCAGGAAGCTTGGCTCTTGGGTTCCACTGGTTTCCTTCCAACAAATTCCTTCTTGTTGATGCTTGTTAGCCTAAGCCAATCTGCATGAGATTCACTTTTTTGAAGCCAATAAGCCCTACTGGATTATTTTAAATTAGGCTTATTTTTTTTAATTGGCTTATTGTTTTTTTAATTAGAGAAGCTGTGGGTTTACAGAACAATCGTGTATAAAATACAGGATTCCCACACACTACCACCTTGCACTGTGTGGAACATTTGTTACAACGGATGATAGAACTTTTTTTAAATAATTGTACTATTTTTCTAACAGTAGTTATATTTGATACAATTGATGAACGATTATTGAAATAGTACCATTAACTATTGTCCATAATTTATAATAGGCATGTTTTTCCCCATATACCACCCTACTGTACTTTATTTATTTTTAAAGTACCTAAATGCTTGACATGAGCAAACTTTTTAAATTGAAGAATACAGATATAATAAAGTAGACGTCTTAACTGTTTGTCTTGATGTATTCTTATAAATGAACATATCCATTTAATCACCACCTAGATTAAAGATAAGAGAACATTCCCAGGACTCCAGAAGTTTCCTGCATTACCCTTCACAGTCAATTCACCCCACACCCCATACTGACTTTTGTCACCATTGATTAGTTTTGCATCTTCTTGAGTTTCACGTAAATGAAATCATACATATACAATTGTGTCTGACTTCTTTTACTCAATATCTATGAAATTCATCTCTTGTTCTATGAAGCAGTACTCCATTCTTTTTTATTGCTGTGTAGTATCCCATTACACAACTATGCCTCAATTTATTTGGACTGTTTTTAGGCTAGGATCTTTCTATAGACATTTTGGCAAATGTTTTTGGTGCACCTATGTGTTCATTCCTTTTGGATGTATATCTAAGTATCTCTATCTATATGTGTGGAATTGCCAAGGCATGGGATGTGCGGGGCCAAGGGTTTGCATGCTCCATCAGTCCTGGAAAATGAATACAAAGTTACTATCCTCATTTCCCCTAAGCTGCAGATACAAGGAAGCACCAACTTAATAACCAGTTGTGTGCCCACAATTTATCATGTGCATTTATGCAATGTATGTTGGAAACATTGTTATAAATGGCAAATGGGATCAACCACCACCCTTTACAAGTCCCACAGCATCTTCCAGCACAGCACTGCATAACCAGCAGCCCTATGGAGAATTTCTGAGAAAAGATGTTCAGAGCATTAACTGGGGTCCCAGGAACATACCTCATCTCTTCCCTGAGACAAGTGCCCCAATATCAGTGCTTACCCAGTGATTACCAAAAATCCTGTAATCCTAAACAACAGCGAAAGTTTCCTTGGCCTAGGGCAGCAGGAGGAGGAGCAGGCTTCTGGATTCAGATTTCAACAAACTTTGTTGAAGGCTCAAACATCTATTGCCTCATGAACCCCCTCAGCATCTCTCTTTGTTATTATCCCAACTTTACAGGCAAATATGAATTCGCTTAACCAACACTGGATAAAAGCTTATGGAGGATAGAGAAAGGTATCGGCACTCATGAATCTGCGGCTCCTGCTGGACCTGCCCCTACCTCTACCCTTCCACTTCCTGCCAGGGTGCTTCAGTTCTGGTCCCGTGTACTGCCTGGTCACAGCCTTTCTCTGTTTTTCTGGCCATAAGCAAACAAGAGATTTCTTGAAAGTTTTCCAGGACATTTTCTACTCTACCTAGGGCTTACTTCACGTTTCCTCTCTCCCTGCCCTCCCCCTTACACACACACAACAATTACCCAAACACACTTAAACAACATAACGATATTAACGTTTCTTTGTAAACACACAAAAGGAAATGTGAGGAAGTAGTAGAGCTGAGAGTCCAGAACCCAAGCTCCTGACCAATGCATTATGTTGAATCAGACCCCAATCATGAAGTAGATCAGCCTAGAAATACATGCAAGAAATGGGGAAGGAAAAGCTGTCTTGGGTAATTAAGGGGCAAGGAAGAAGTGAGTACTCAGGATAAAGTGTAGTTTATATGGATTCAGCGCCCCCAACCCAGTCGGGTACAGGGTCAACAATATGTGAACAGTAGCTTTAGGTCAGGTCCCAAATCAGATGGGCTTAGAAGAGGTAAGCCCAGTTATTTGGTCAAATGGGATGTGAGTTCCCAAGAAAATGATTCATAAACTATATAAACTTTACGTTTCCTTTAACAGTATTCCTCCTTTTGCCTAAGCTAGCAAAGTTGACAGACGAGGAAAAAGTGACGGTTTTTCTTGCAACTTTAACTTATCATTTTGGCTGGCCAAGGGTCCTTGAGGTCTTATCAGTCATTCTTGACTTTAAGAGGCAAACAGTTGACACACCTTTCCTAACAACAGGTAGAACCAAGGCTCAGGTCCTGAGTGCAGCATGCTTCCATTCTCTGGAAGGATGTGAAAAAGCTATATGGGCACATGGGGTTTCACTAAAGAAAAACAATTAGGTTTCCTGTTTTCCCATGAGTATCCAAGCAGTAGCCTTTTGTTTCTTGTGGTTGGCCAAAATAAACTTAAAAACAAAGAAGTCGTTTTCTCTATTAGCCTAAAAATTGATTACAAATGTCCTCACAATATACAGTTCTCTGAATTTTGAGAGTACAAGTTACAGTACCTCACAGGGAAGTGTTCACAGGGAAAAAAGGTGTGTGGCTGGGGAGTGGAGGGGGCAGCAAGGAGTGACGAAAAAATACTTGACTCAGAAGCACACCTGGTAAGTCAAATCTCTTGAAACAAAAATGCTTAAACTTTAGCTGATGGAAGCATGGCATTCCAAATCACCTAAAGGATTCATTACCACCCAGCATCATGCTAACTGGTGAAACAGCTCCTTCATGGCGAGGATAAAATTATACAGATTCATTCAACAAATATTGCTGAATGCCTAGAAAGCATAACCCGTCCTCCCCACACCCTGCTACACCTCAAGCCAGTGACTCTGCTCTGCACCCACATCATCATCATTCTCAGTGGCAGGAACAATTCTCAGATGCCCCTCTGGAGCGGAAACTGCTCCCCTTTCCTCCCACCCAATAAAGGCACATGAGAACTTATTAAGTTCATGTGATCTCATTACAGGACTAATCTTGAACTCCCTCAACTTTTTTTGTCAGCAGCAAATTACTTGAATTGCTTTTCCCATTTGTTATTGATGCCCTGCCTTGACACCAGAGTGGAAAAACTGTGTTGAAACAAGCAAACTTCAATCATTTCTCTCCCAGCCTCCTTTCCTTGATAAGGGTTCAGCAGATTTTCCTCCCACTCCTGAAATATAACACTGAAAAAGGATCACTATGTGGTATCTCTGGAGGCAGAGAAAAGTTATTCTGCCCTCAAGGTCAAGAAGCTTTTTCCAAAGACTCTTCAGGTTATGCAACCCAGGATTTAATCTTGGCATCAAGGGGCTAAACAGTACCTACAGATACATGTAAGTACATTACAGATGTTTAAGAGCTTGTAGTATCTATCCTTTGATCAAAGATACCCTTAATAATATTTAAGGGAAGATGGATATTTGCACAGAATAAGTATGAAGCTGGATGTTATTTGCACGTGGTATTCTTAAAGCAGCACACATTATTTGAAAATAAACAATTGAGAGAAAAAACAGGTACCCTAAATAGAAGGTGAAGGAAGAAATTTCACAAGGCCAACAGGAAATAAAACAAAAATCAAGCATGCCAAGCCTTATGGTGTTTCATTGAAACTAATTTGTTAAGATATGGGAAAAACTTCTAGCATTATCACTGAAGTTTCACAATACCCAATTATCCCTGTGACAAACCTCTTGATTTTTCCTTAAGAAACTCAAATATTTTTCCCTCAAGAAACTCAAATTTTCTTTTACATTTTCATGTGAAAATTTAATTCCTAGCTGATTAAAGAGCATGAATGACCCAAGCAAACTCCCCTATAAAAACATCATGGCCAAGGCAAAACTCAACAGATTGGTCTGACAAATGAGGAAAGATGAAAGATTAAGAAGTCATGAGCAAAATTTCAGTCTTCCAGTATACCAAATACTGTAACTCTCAGAACAGATCTAGCATAAACTCCACTGTTTAAATTTTTATTAGTCATAAATTACTTGAGATGCATCTCCCATCAAATTAAAGGGAAAAAAAAAACATAAGAAATGAATTTTACAAAATGGAAAAACAAAATAAACTGGACCAGTTTAAGAACTGATCTACAGATACGAATTCTTTAATGGGTCTAGCTTTTCTATTTCACTACACTACAAAATAAAAAGAATATGAACCTTTTGGGGATTGAATTACACCCCCTACAAAAGGCTTGTTCAAGTCCCAGCCCCTGGTCCCATGGGTGTGAACCCACTTATAAATAGGAACTCTGAAGATGTTATAGTTAAGGTGTGCACAGACTAAATGAGGGAGGCCTTCATCCAGTGTGGCTGAGTTCTTGTTAGCAAAGGAAATTAGACACAGGAAAAGAAGCTACAAAGAGCAGCCAGAAGCTGGAAGTCAAAAGAACCCGGAAAGGTAGAGAAGAGGCCACCATGTGCTTTGCCATGTGATGGAAAAGCCAAGGAACCCCAAAGATTGCTGACCAGCCAGAAGATACCAACCCTGGGAGGAAGAAACTCTTTCAGCCTCTGAGACCATGAACCAAAAAATTTCCCTCGTTAAACAAACCCATTGTATGGTATTCACTTTACCAACAGTGAAACTAAAACAGAACCTTTTATGAGGTGGTCCTCTTAATTAGTCATCTGTAGAATGAAAATTTAAAAATCACCATTCCAAAATTCTGATACGTGAAACAAATGGATAAACCTTGAATATACCATGTTGAGTGAAATAAGTCTTAAATGAAATAACTAAAATCACACATTCCCAAAGTCAGATTAGAACACAGATTATCAAGGGTGGAGGCAGGGGTGGGACTGGGAAGTTAATGCTCAGTTGGTACAGTTTCTGTTTGGGATGATGGAAAAGTTTTGGTAAAGGAAACCATTTCCTTTGAATATTTAACACCACTGAATTTGTATTTGAAAGTGGCTAAAATGATTCTTTTTAGGTTATGCATATGTGTAAATGTATGTGTGTACAGAACTATACAACATAAGGAGTGAACCCTAATAACTATGGGCTATAGTAAATAATTCAATTATAACAACATCATCAATTATAAGAAAGATACCACACTAATGCAAAATGTTGATTAATATAGGGGGAATACATGAAAACTCTCTACTCTGAACGATTTTACCATAAACCTAAAGGTGCTCTAATAAAAAAAAATAATTGTATTCACCACTTAATACCACTTACCAGATTGGTGAAATTGAAAAACAGACAATAATAAGCATTGGGAGAATGTGGAGCAACAGGAGCTCACACAAAGATATTGGGAGTATAAATTGGCACAACCACTTGGCAGTACCTCCTACAGGTGGACTGCATGAGCCAGCAATTCTGCTCCCAGCTATACATCCAAAAGAAGTGCATGCATATATTTATCAGAAGACATAATAAAAAATGGTGATACAGGCAATGTTCATTTTGGCCCTAACCAGGAAACCACAACCCGAAAAGCATCTACAGTAGAATGGATAAATAGTGGTATAGTCATACAATGTAGCAAGGAGAATGAACAAGATAACCACACATACATCAACGTTACAAATATGAAACTGACCAAAAGAAGCCAGCCACGAAAAGAGAACATACCCTGTGGTTTCATGCACATAAAGTTCAAAAAGAGACTGAAATGATCTGTTATTAGAAGTAAGGATACCCTTGGAGAGGAGGAATAGTGACTGGAAGGGGGTATAATACAAAGATGATCAGGTTGGGTCTATAGCCCCATTTTAAGAAGGGAGTAAATGGAGTGTTTGACAGAAAAGTGAGTCGTGGCATCTCATAATAGGGTCAATCCCATCCCTAAGAAGGGCTACTCTCAAATATTTATTCTTGTAGGAAAGAGGAGCTCTATTGAGATGAACATGAAAAGAAAAAGGGAAAAAGTATTCAGGCTTCATTTTTACTTTTGTTCTAATTATTTTTTTCACATTTATCCCTGAGGTCAAAGGGTTAACCAGTCAGAATTACCAACAGAAATCTGAACAATTTAGCTAAAAATGTGATGCAGATATCAGCAAATACTAATTTACATTCTTGCTTCTAATCAAGTCAAATGTATATAAAACAATTATCAAAAAGGGTTTTATGTGCAATATGCAATAAATGCAAACCAACAAGAGTGGGATTTTTTGTGTGCGTCCCCAGGCATCACGTAATTATAAAAAGAGATTAGCATGTCTCCTGAGAATTAGGGTTAAGCCACATTGCTCAATTCCATTAGCTAAATGAATTTTTTAAAAAAAACCTCCACCAGGGTTATAGGATTTGACATTGTCTGAAACATCTAACTGTTCCCAATTAACTAATTGCTTCTGTAACAAGAAAAGAATGAGGATACTTATTTCTAGCAGTCTTTTTAGTATTCATCCATACACAAATATCCAACTCAATAATCTTAAGTTTCTTCATTACTAAGAAAATCTTCTGCTTTCAGCATCCATAATTAAAATGCAAAGTACAAGGAAGAAATAGTGAAATAGGTATCTGAGTTTAAAAGTCAAAGAAAAAGTATTGGAAGGTGGACTTGGCCCAATGGATAGGGCATCCGCCTACCACATAGGAAGTTCGAGGATCAAACCCCAGGCCTCCTTGACCCATGTGGAGTCTGCCCATGTGCAGTTCTGATGTGCGCAAGAAGTGCTGTGCCACACAGGGGTGTTCCCCCGCGTAGGGGAGCCCCACGCACAAGGAGTGAGCCCCGTAAGGAGAGCAGCCCAGCGCAAAAGAAAGTGCAGCCTGCCCAGGAATGATGCCACACACATGGAGAGCTGCCGCAACAAGATGACTCAACAAAAAGAAACACAGATTCCTGGTGCCGCTGATAAGGATAAAAGTGGTATAGACACAGAGAGCAGACAACTGGTGGGGGGGGGGGGGGAATAAATAAAAAATAAATCTTAAAAAAAAAAGTCAAAGAGAGGGAAGCAGATTTGGCTCAACTGATAGAGCGTCCGCCTACCACATGGGAGGTCCAGGGTTAAAACTCAGGACCTCCTGACCTGTGTGGTGAGCTGGCCCACACACAGTGCTGATGCACGCAAGGAGTGCCATGCCACGTAGGGGTGTCCCCCAAGTAGGGGAGCCCCACGTGCAAGGAGCGTGCCCTGCAAGGAGAGCCACCCCACTTGAAAAAAGCACAGCCTGCCTGGGAGTGGTGCCACACACACAGAGAGCTGACGCAGCAAGATGACGCAACAAAAAGAGACACGAGTCACAGTGCCACTGACAAGAGTGCAAGGGGACACAGAAGAACACACAGTGAATGGACAAAGAGAACAGACAACGGGGGAGGGGCAAGGGGAGAGAAATAAATAAATCTTCAAAAAAAAAGAGAGAGAGGAGCAGCTGTAGCTCAAGTGGCTGAGCACCTGCTTCCCATATACAAGGTCTCAGGTTCAAACCCCGGTAGTTCCTAAAAAACAAAACAAATAAACAAATGAAAAAACCAACTCACTGGGGTGCAAATGTAGCTCAGTGGTTGAGCACCTGCTTCCCATGTACAAGGTCCTGGGCTCAATCCACAGTACCTCTTTTAAAAAAAAAAAAGTCAAAGGTCATAAAAAGTGTCAGATCATACACTCTGTTCTACTCACACAGAGTACATGCTTGACAATGCACATATCTAATAGCTGTCAGGCCTTTCCCAATCAAGACAATGCTGTTGCTCTCCCTCATCCATCTCTCAAACACATACACACACACTCTAATAAATTAGAGCTTTCTACATCTCCAAGACCTTGTAAAGAATAAAGAATGGAATACCTAGGAAGTGGACTTGGCCCAATGGACACAGCATCCACCTACCACATGGGAGGTCCATGGTTCAAACCCCGGGCCTCCTTGACCCGTGTGCAGCTGGCCCATGTGCAGTGAGTGCCCTGCCACGCAGGGGTGTCCCCCGCGTAGGGGAGCCCCACGCGCAAGGAGTGCGCCCTGTAAGGAGAGCCGCCCAGCGCGAAAGAAAGTGCAGCCTGCCCAAGAATGGCGCTGCACACACGGAGAGCTGACACAACAAGATGATGCAACAAAAAGAAACACAGATTCCCATGCCGCTGATAAGAACAGAAGTAGTCACAAAAGAACACACAGCAAATGGACACAGAGAGCAGACAACTTGGGGCGGGGGGAGGGAGAGAAATTTAAAAAAAAACAGAATGGAATACTTTATTTAAAATTATAAAGGTAACCAAAAGAGAACTGAAAATAAGAAGATAGCTAATAAAAATTGGGAGGTGAAAAGGAAGAAGAAAAAATTGGTGAGAAGTCATGTAAATTCCACTTCTTCCATAGCAGAAAGTTAACAGATATTGTAAAATATGAAATTAAATATTGGTTGTGGCAGTTTTTTAAAAAGCTACTAATTCTTTGACTCTTTCCATCAAGTGGTGGGGTCTGTGTCCCCTCCCCTTGAGTCTGGGCAGGCTGTGTGACTGCTTCAACCAATAAAGTTTGGCAGAAAGTTGTGTAACTTCAGAGTCTAGGTCATAACAGGCCATGCAGCTTTCTCCTGGTTTGCATGGGGGAAGCCAGCCACCAGGGAAGAAGCCTGAAGGCTGACTAGCTGAGGCCACCAAGTTGGCGATGCCAGGTGTCGGTGCTCTGAGTGGCAGGCACCATCGAGCCCAGCATTCCAGGCACCCCTGCAAGGCACAGGACATGAGAGCAAAACCTTCGTGGACCTTCCAACCAAATCGCCAGCTGAGTGCCACGAAGTCAGCACCACGAGGAGTAGAACCCGCCAGCCAAGCCCTGCCTGCATTCCTGACCCACAGAAACCACAATACAACATGCCACGATATTTTTTTGTTAATTTGTTACTACCACCACCACCAGAAGAACTAAAAACAGAAATAGGTAATAGTTATCACATCCAAGGAGATTGTATCTGAGCTGGGATCAGGTACTGGGATCAGTAAAGGGTTTTAGTTTTCATGTTTGTTTGCATTATTCTATGTGCAAATATTACTTCAGACACTTAAAAATTAAAAATAAACAAATGACAGCAAGAGTGTTTACCACTTACTGTGTACCAGGCACTTTTCTAAATATTCTTTTAACTCATTTAATGCACACAATAACCCTATGAGGTAGATGCTTTCATTATTCCCATTCTATAACTGGGAAAATGAGGCACAGAGAGGTTCAGTAACTGTGCCAAAGGTCACAGAGAAAGCAGCAGAGCCTAGGATCAAACTAGCCTGTCTCGGTCTAGGGCTACACTTCTAAAAGATTACTAGGCTGACTCGGCAGTCACGAGCCACTACACAAAGGGTAGAATCTCAAATTGCAACTCACCTGTATCTCCAAGCATGTGACAATGCTATTAGGTGTCAAACACTGCTGGACTGACTACCTTGCTCCTTCAAAACGTACTGCCTCAAACTGATATATCCTTTACCCTAATCCCTACCTATACTCATTTTCAAGGTCCAATCCCCCTCAGCAGCTCCACAGAGGGGAAAAATCTATATGCAAAAGGTGATTTCTGCAGCTATATATACAGGTAAAATTCCAAAAAAATCAACACATTTCCAGCAGCGGGGGGATTGTTATTAAGTAAAAGCATATCCATATAATGGGTTGTGTAGATTTTAAAAAGCTATGGAGACTGGAATAATATTTTGATACAGCGGTTAAGAAAAAAATACGAAACTGAGAATTAGGATTGTGCCTACATAAAAATATGTACATAACATGGAAAAACACTGGAAGTGAATACAACAGAAACAGTCTGCCAGGATAGGGTAAATAAGGGGTCATGTTTTGTCCATTTTCCAAAATCTCTGTAGGACTTTAATGCCATTAAAATATAAAAGTGGGGAAACGGACTTTGGCCCAGTGGTTAGGGCGTCCATCCACCACATGGGAGGTGCACGGTTCAAACCCCGGGCTTCCTTGACCCATGTGGAGCTGGCCCATGCGCAGTGCTGATGCGCGCAAGGAGTGCCGTGCTACACAGGGGTGTCCCCCGCGTAGGGGAGCCCCACGCGCAAGGAGTGCACCCATAAGGAGAGCCGCCCAGCGCGAAGGAGGGAGCAGCCTGCCGAGGAATGACGCCGCCCACACTTCCCGTGCCGCTGACGACAACAGAAGCGGACAAAGAAACAAGACGCAGCAAAAAGACACAGAAAACAGACAACTGGGGGAGGGGAGGGGAATTAAATAAAATAAAATAAAAATAAAATCTTTAAAAAATATATATATATATAAAAGTGGCAAGACAGAACTTTCATACACTACTGGTAGAAGTATAAACTATGCAAACACTTTGGAAATCTGTCTGAGAGTATTTTCTAAACTGAGTATATATCTAACACAAATTTGTACATTTTTATTAAGACATCTTAATAAAAGGTTCACACTCTCACTATCTGTCATAGCCACAAATTGGAAACTACTTGAATGTCCATCAACTCTAGAATGTATAAATACATCGTGGTATAGTCACTCAGTGGAATATTACACAGCAATGAGAATGATCAAACTATGGTCACACAACAGGGCTAAATCCCTCAAATATGTTGACAAAAAGAAGACGGAAAATACATGCTACAAAAAGAAAAAAGAAAAAGAAAATACACGCTACAGGCATACCTCAGAGATATTGTGCGTGCAGTTCCAGACTACCGCAATAAAGCAATCACAATAAAGTCACATGAATTTTTTAGTTTCCCAGTGCCATAAAAGTCTTCACTATGCTGTACTTTACTAAATGTGCAATAGCATTATGTCTAAAAACAAATGTACATACCTTAATTAAAATGTGACACAGAGACAAAAAAGTGAGCACATGCTGTTGGAAAAATGGCACTGATAAAACTTTGTCAACACGGGGTTGCCACAAACATTCAATTTGTAAAAAACACAACATCTGGGAAGTGCACTAAAGCAAAGTGCAATAAAACAAGGTAGGCCTGTATAAGATTCCATGTACAAAGAGCATGAAAACAAGGAAAAGTAATCTACAGTTGGGTTAGTGATTACCTTTGGGGAGGATTAGTGGTTGGAAAAGAGCATGAGCGGAACTTCTGGGATGCTGGCAATGTTCTTTTTCTTGATCTGAGTGTTTTTTTACATGTTTATGTTCTTTTTGTGACAATCCATCAAGTTTTACACTTAAGATTTGTCCAGATGTTATACCTCAATAAAAATTGCTTGTAGAAAAAAAAACAAGGGCATAAACCAAGTCACCCATCCAAATAAAGCAGAATAAGCATAAAATTTCCCGTAATGTTTGAAAGCAAGTTGACTTCTCTATTTGGTTTGTGGGGGGGGGGGAAGAAAGTGTGGGATTGGGGCATAATTTGGATAGCTTCAACTCTGCTCACTAAACTGTGATTTTAAACACATGCACAAACATTCTAAAAGGCCTAGCAAAGTGTCTGCAACTTTTCACTGGGACTCCCTTTGCTGCTTCTGAATCTGTTCACCCTACAGTTACCCCATCCTTACTGCCCTCTGCCCACTTCAGCTACTCTCCCTGCCACCCTTCCCCCATTCCTTCAGTCCCCTCCAGCTGGGCCCTTTTCCATCTTCCTCTTCCTCCTTGAAGAAGGGGGTTATTGCACAAGCACATTAACTCATCACTATTTGTGAGCTGATACTAGTCATGAAATCAATCTAGTCCTGAATATATCAATTCTAGCAGACATTTGTCTGTGGCTTCTCTCTCTTTGGGGCCAGGGTGAACTATTTAAAAAAAAAAAAAACATTTTTAAACCTGCAGTCCTTTTTTCACTGAGCAAAAAATACAAACATAAAACTCAATTTTGCTGAGGTATACCTCAACTTGACTGTCTTGTGGGCTTAACAAAGAAGGAACACCAAAAAGCAGCCCTGTGCCCTAAGGAGAGAAAATGCATTCCTAATGTGTGTACCTTCTTTGGAAGGAGGCAGCCCTGGCAGCTTCTACTAAATCCTGAGACATTTTAATCTCATCAGAGCACAAGCCATATTTAATTTTCTTCCACTGCCACAGCAGTAGCACCTTCTTCCAAACTTATTAATGGAAAAAGGATCAAAATTAATAATCTCTTAGTTTTCTCATTCTATCCCTATCTTGGGAAAACTTCAGAATAGTACTCTAAAATGAAGGAGTGTGAGGCTGGGGACAGGGGAAAGGCGGAGTGATGTTTCATGGGTAAGGGGCTTTTTTTGGGGATGATGAAAATGTAAAATTAATGGGGAAGGTTTCATAACTTTGTGGATATACTAAAAACCACTGAGTTGTACATTTTAAAAGGGTAAATTTACGGTATGTCATTAATATCTCCTTTTTTAAATAGAGTGCCCAACATTTTTGTAAACTAGCAGATAAACATCTAAGTACCATCTATACCTAAATATCAAGTTGAATAAACATATGAATTAAAAATGAACAAACGGTCCCGCAAGGGAGGTGGGAGTTGGGGCGGGGGGAAGGGGGTGGTTTGAAGTGTGCCACGAACTGGACGATTCTTAATCTGGATGATTTACCTTCCTTAGGTGCTGGATTCTCGATCTACCTGACCACCTCCATGTAATAATTCATTAATGAGATGAGATGAACCTCGGTAAAAAATGTGCAGAGAGCAAGCGCCGGAGGATGCTACAGATCGTTCTTTCCGCTTAGACAGCCAAAGCCAACCCTTGGGCAACAGAGCTCTTACAGACTTGCAAGACCCCCAGGGAGGAGTCGCCCCTCACGTTCCAGGGGACCCAAGTGCAGGAGATGCATGGTCAGGGAAGGAGGCTGCCGTGAGCGAGGGACAATGACGCGAGGGGCATTCAAGGACCAAGTCCGCTTAGGGGCGCTGGCCTCCCACGACTTGACGCCACGGATCCGCCAGAAACCCACGCTGCCCCCGGCGAGCTGGGCGGGCCCTGGAGCGAGGCAGCCTCTGCACCTCTGCCCCACCTTCCCGACCCCTCCAAACCTCGCCGGAGGCACCTCAGAGTCGGCTGGGGGCGATCCCTGGCCACCTGCCACTCTGGGGCGGAGGGATAAAGAGGTCTTGCCCGCCACTCACCCTGGCGGAGCGAACTTCTGAGGCGCCTGGGAAGGAATCCCCTAAGCCTCTCGGGGCTGAGAAAGCGACCCAAGAAAGAGCATACAAGGGCCAGTGCACCCAGCCCCAGGGCTGGGAGGCGCCCACACCTTACCCGCCCGCTGGCCGGATCCCGACTTCCCCGCTGTCCGGAGCGGAGCGCCCCCTCTTCCAAGGAGGCCGAGCCCCGTGTGCGCAGCGCGCGCCAAACCAGGGCAGCCACGGAGCCGCGGCAACCTCTCTGATTCTGTCCTCGGACCACCCTGGGGCTCACCCGGGCGGGACTACCGTCCGCCAACGCCACTGCCGTCGTGCGCCTCCAGCGCGCGCCAAGTCTGCCTGACTCTGCGCGGGGGTCGGCCCGGTGCAGAGGTCGAGGCCTGGGCACCCCCCGCCCGATTCCGCCAGGGAAAGGGGCTCGGCGCATTCCGCGGCTCCACTCACCTCCAGCGGCGGCTCCCACCCTGCAGCGCCCGGCGGCGCTGACTGGCTGCGCTCCGCGGCGCCCCCAGACCTCGGGGAGGGGGCGGGCCGAGGGGGCGGAGCCGGCCCGGCTAGCGAGCGCCAGAATTCAACCTCCACGCGCCCGGGAACCGCCGGTGCCGCCGCCGCTGCGAGGCAGGAAAGTGAGGGGAAACGATCCAGCCTCAGAGGCCAGGTGGAGACTGCATGTTCCTCTTCCAGCTCCGGCGCGGGGCGGGAGGGACGGTTCCGGGCGGGGGGCCGCAGGCGGCTCCCTCAGCCCCCGAGGAACCCCAGCTCTCGGCGCCGCCTCTTTGTACCCGCAGAACCCTCCGGCCGGCGGGCCGCAATGCGCCTGCGCACCGCTCCAAATCAACAATGCCCACGAGGCACCTTCGCGCACCTTCCCCGCCTCCCGGGGGCGAGAACCCGCGGAAGAACTCCCTCGGCCCTTGCACGCCCCTTCTACGATCGCGCCCTAACTTTTTTCTCCCAAGGGAGAGAGAGGAAAAAAATCCTTTCCTCCAGGGGAACTTGGAGTCAGTCGGTGCTGTTCTTCTGCCTGGGAGGGTACCCGAACGCGGGAGGCTCGTACGGTTAACAGTCGCCCGTGCCTTTTTACCGCCCCTACTTTCCACTCCGCTAAGAAATTGCCCCGAGGCTGAGGGTTTGTTTTCGCCCCTTGGTGACAGAGGATCTCGGAGCGCGCTGGGCTTGGGCGCCCTGCAGGTGCCTCTGGGACAGTCACGGGGTCGGCCGCAGCCTCCCGCTACCCGGGACCGACCTTGGAGCGTCCGTGCGTCCGCCGCGGTTCGGCTGCCGTACGGAGCCTTCGGTGGAAAGGAGGAGGTGCGAAGAATCGGCCGCTCGGCACGGTCCTTCCGGGCCCCGGGAGGGCGCAGGTGTCCCGGCGGGGGCGAGAAGGGGGACTCTGAAGAAGACTCCGCCTTAAGTTCCTCCTCGGAACTTAAGACTGTGCCAGGCTCGATTCAGGGCATTCTCCCTGGGTGCAAGAGAGAGGAGGGCGAGACTTCAGTTTTGTTCCAAAATGAATCTGGTTTGAATAAACAGAGAAGAGCTTGGGAGCTGGAGGATCGACTTTCTGGAAGTCAGATATTCTTAAGTCAAAAAGAATTAATGCCGCCTTAACAATCGCTGATTTGGGGGGGAGAGGTGGGGGTCCCGCCCCTGAAATCTCCAGCACTGCCCATTCCCCTGGGTCTTATGCGCCTCACAAAATTTTGCAAGTGGGTTAAAGTGAAGTCACTAAACCTTACAAGGCAAAATGCAGCCTCTGGGGAGAAGAGACTGGAAGCAGTGCTTCCCAACGTTTCACGCCAAAGCACACTCGCAAATTCCTGAACTTGACCGCCCCTGCATTGTTCAAAGGACAGATAAAAAGGCAGTCAGAAGATACGTGGGGTCAGGAAAACTCATTTTGAGTCGCCCCGTTTGCCAGTTCTTTGGGTGACAGTAAGCGAAGCTTTCCTCCTCTGGGCCTCGGTTTCTTCATCTGGGCATTTGGGTTCAGTAGATTTTCTCTAAATTCCTTTCAGCTAGAATGTCTGTAATTCTGTGAAAAGGAGCGTGCATTCACATGGTCGCGGGGGGGTTATGCATAAACAAAGCTCCCTCCTCCCTCAGAATCCCCAGCCTTCAGCTCTCCTTTATTCCATAGGCTTTCAAATGTAGGAGAACTTAATCAAAAGTGGGTAGATTCTGAAGTTTTAGTGGATTTATATTTGAAATTTTACTTTATTTTCGTCATATTTTTAGATACAGTTTGCACGCTATAAAATTTACTCGTGTAAAATGTATAGTTCTGTGGATTTTAAAAATATGTTCACAAAGTTATGCAAGCATCACCACTAATTCCAGATCATTTACATCATCCCAGTACGAAGCCCCATAACCATTAAGAGTCACTCCCCATTCTCTCCAGCCCCCAGCCCCTGGCAAACACTAATCTACCTTCTGTCTCTATGGATTTGCCTATTCTGGGCATTTCAAACAAATGGAATCGTACATTATTTGTCCTTTTGTGTCTGGCTGATTTCATTCAGCTTCATGTTTTCAAGGTTCATCCATGTTGTAGCATGTATTAGAACTTCATACCTTTTTATGATTGAATAATATTCCATTGTATGGTTATAATACATTTATTCTTTTGATAGTTGATGGATATTTGTGGTACTTGCACTTTTGGGCTTTTATGAATAAACTGGTATTCTGTTTCATGTTTTCCTCTCTCTTAGATGTACACTTAAGAGTGAGATTTCTGGGAAACGGACTTTGGCCCAGTGGTTAGGGCGTCCATCTACCATATGGGAGGTCCGCGGTTCAAACCCCAGGCCTCCTTGACCCGTGTGGAGCTGGCCCATGCGCAGTGCTGATGCGCACAAGGAGTGCCCTGCTACACAGGGGTGTCCCCCGCGTAGGGGAGCCCCACGCGCAAAGGAGTGCGCCCGTGAGGAAAGCCGCCCAGCGTGAAAGGAAAGAGCAGCCTGCCGAGGAATGGCGCCGCCCACACTTCCCGTGCCGCTGACGACAACAGAAGCGGACAAAACGCAGGAAATAGACACCAAGAACAGACAACCAGGGGAGGGGGGGGGGAATTAAATAAATAAATAAATCTTTAAAAAAAAAAAAAAAAAAGAGTGAGATTTCTGGGCCATATGGTAGCTCTATGTTTTTTTTTTTTTAAGAAACTACAAAGTGTCTTCCAGAGCAACAGCTGCCTTTTACTTTACCATCAGCAATGTACGAGAGTTCAAATTTCTCTATATCCTCACAAATATTTGCTACCGTCCATCTTTTTAATTATACCTGTCCTAAGAGGTAAGAAGTGGTATCTCCTTGTGGTTTTGTTTTCCATTTTTCTAATGACTAATCATGTTGAGCATTTTTCCTTATCCTTAATGGTCATTTGTACATCATCTTTGGAGAAATGTCTATTCAAATCTTTGCCCATTTTTTAAACTGGATTATATGTCTTTTTTTATTGTTGTTCAAAAGTGTTAGGAATTGAATCATGCTCCCCATGAAGAGATGTTCAAGGACCCCCAGTCCTGTGAATTTATTTGTAGAATCTCTGGAGATTACTTAAGATGAGGCCACACTAGATTCAGGTGGGCCCTAATCCAGTATGCCTGGTGCCCTTATAAAGAGAAGAAATTTGGGTACAGATAGAGAGAGATGGCCATGCCTCTGCCTGGCTGCCCATCATTCCCCTTACGAGAAGCACAGCCCTCCTGGTTATGAGAGAGGCTATGTGTTCCCTCACCCTTGCCCAAGGTCTGACTGCCACTAAATAGTCTTCTTTCTAAGAAGCATTTATTAACACTACAAATCTCCAGTCTGTGAATCACAACCTGGAAAACACACCTAATGCTGGTGGCTCTGTGGTTCCATCCTCCAAAACAGTATTTCACTCTCACTCGGTTGGTGAATACTGAAGTAAAGAAACCATACGACCTGTCCTGCCTCTTTCCGTATCCCAAAACTCATAACTCAGCTTTTGCTAGTTGGTTTGCCACTTAGCTGTACACATTACAGAGCCTAGAAAATGAATGTAAAACAATCCAGTTGCTGACTCTATTGGAAAACATGTAAGAATTATTTTCTAAATCTAGAAAGAAAAGACCTAATTTATTTTGACCTACAACATGATAGCCCCACATGCTTCCTTTCTGGAAGCAGGTAAAGGATGTTTTAATTAACTTCTTTTACTTATTTTTAAAAGTAGGTTAAGTTTGAGCTGAGACCCTGAATGAGTAAGTTTTATGTGTTCCTGAAGGATATAACCCCAGTTCAGGAAAGTTAAGCTAAGGAGTAATCTTTACCATAATTATATTCTTCATTATAACATTGCCACTATTATAAAATATTTAGAGTATTCAAAAGGTGTATGACATTCTACTAGGAGCCTAACCTGTCCCTGCATACCACTATTTTTAGAACATTTATTCACTTATTTAACAAATTTTTTTTAAGATTTATTTTTTATTTATTTTTCTCCCTTTCCCTGCCTTCCCCCCGGCCAAGTTGTCTGTTCTCTGTGTCCATTTCTGTGTGTTCTTCTATGTCCGCTTGTATTCTTGTCAGCGGCTCCTGGAATCTGTGTCTCGTTTTTCGTTGCGTCATCTTGCTGCGTCAGCTCTTTATGTGTGCGGCGCCATTCCTGGGCAGGCTGCACTTTCTTTCGTGCTGGGTGTCTCTCCTTACAGGACGCACTCCTTGCACGTGGGGCTCCCCTACGTGGGGACACCCCTGCGTGGCACGGCACTCCTTGCGCGCATCAGCACTGCACGTGGGCCAGATGCACCCGGGTCAAGGAGGCCCAGGGTTTTAAACGCGGACCTCCCATATGGTAGGCAGATGCCCTAACCCTTGGGCTAAATCCCACAAATATTTATTGAGTGCCTATTATGCCCAAAGCACTGGCTTAGGCTTTATAAATGACAAAAGAATGAATAATCCCAGGAAACTAGCTGTCCTTTAGAGGAGATAATGCGTGTACAAAAATAGCTATTAAATTATTATAAATTGACTAACATCCCCCCAAAATCCATGTTCAAGTCCTAACCCAAAGGCCTATGAATGTGAACTTATTTGTAAGTAGGCTGTTCAAAGTCATTAGTTAAGGTGAGGCCAAAAGGTTTAGGGTGGGCCCTAATCCAGTATGACCAGTGTCCTTAAAAACAGGAAATTTGGACACTGAGAGACAAAGAGAAAGTGATGGTCATGACGTGAAGGCAGAGATCAAGTGATGCCAGCACAGGCCAAGGAACACCACGGATAGCTGGCCACCCCCGGAAGAGGTGGCCTGGCCTGCCAACACCTGGATTTCAGGCTTCTAGTCTCCAAAACTGTGAGACAATAGATTTCTGTAATTTAAGCCAAATAGTCTGTGATACTTTGTTACAGCAGCCCTGGTGAACTAAGACAAATACTAATAGACTTTTTTTTTTAAGATTTATTTTTTATTTATTTCTCTCCCCTTCCCGCCCCCCCCCCCCCCAGTTGTCTGCTCTCTGTGTCCATTCGCTGTGTGTTCTTCTGTGACCACTTCTATCCTTATCAGAGGCACCAGGAATCTGTGTTTCTTTTTGTTGCATCATCCTGTTGTGTCAGCTCTCCGTGTGTGCGGCGCCATTCCTGGGCAGGCTGCACTTTCTTTCATGCTGGGCAGCTCTCCTTACAGGGCGCACTCCTTGCGCGTGGGGCTCTCGTACGCGGTGGACACTCCTGCGTGGCACAGCACTCCTTGCACACATCAGCACTGCACACAGGCCAGCTCCACACGGGTTAAGGAGGCCCAGAGTTTGAACCCAGGACCTCCTATGTGGTAGGCAGACGCCCTATCCACTGGGTCAAGTTCACTTCCCCTAATAGACTTTTGCTTGAAAGAGAGATATTGTTATAATTAATACGAGAGTAAAATATTGATTATTGGTGCCACTTATTGAGAACTTGCTTTCATGCTTGGCCCTGTACTAAGTGCATTCCCCACATCAACTTTATTCTCCTGTATCTACAGTTTGCACAAAAGGAGATGGAGGAACAAGGAGGTTCAAGGATCTGCTGGAGGCCACAGCAATAAGCAGTAGAGGCAGGATTTGAACCCAGGCTGTCCGACTGCAGAGCCAGGATTCACCTCCAGCTAAGACAGCATGTGCATCATGTTTTGTTTGCTTTTTTTAAATGGGAATGATGATAGGCTTGCATTAAGTCACTGTCACTGAAGTTTTCTCTTCCTTTGCAGAGAAAACCTGACCCTGGGACCTTTCACCTTGACCTCATAGCACTTTGAAACTCAGTAGTTTTCAAACAACTGCACTACCTTTTGAGACTGGGAGTCTTTTCATCAAAGAAAATTTTACTGGAAAATATAAATGAAGGTTCTCTGAGCGAAGCAGAATGGAGGGTGGGTGCACTGAAGGAAGGGAAGGAGGCTGCCCCACATTCGCTTGAGTCTTATCACAGCCGAAACCTGATAGAGAACACTGATTTCAGTAAAACCTCGGTCTTCTCACTAAGGAAAGGTTAACGTTTTCCCACTGGCAGGACTGTGTCTGGTTCAATACATTTATGGGCAGGGATCTAATGAATTTTTAGTACTAGTCATATGTAATGCTCCTCAATATATTAAATGTAGCCCCCTTCAAATCTGAATTATCTTTTAAATGTTAAATCTGCCTTGCTTAACTGTTGATCCTCAAAACCTGAAGATGGGTAAAAAGCAAAGATTGAGCACCAGAACCAAGCAATCTGATGGAACCACGTGGGAGAAATGATGGCCCCCTGCGCCAAGGATCAGGTTACCTAAGAGCCTAATAATGAATACTGTATTCAAAAGAGACCTCGTATTTCTAACATACTGTTGAGTTTCTGCACAATCTACAACAACACAGGACTGGGTCAACTTTTCTCTTCCAGCCTCAACGGAAAGATTTCAGAGTCTGGCAAAGCATGGGCATAAAAAGGAGAAGGTGGGAACACAGAAGTATCTCCAAAGGCTGAGCACAATGAGCTGAGTTCAGGGTTCCCTCTGTGAAGCTGCTCTGAGAACTGGAGCCAAGGTGATTATCTATAGGCTTTTTTTTTTTTTACTACTGCCCACCCCCTTGTTGTTTGCACTTGCTGTGTCTGTTCATCTTCCTTGTTTCTTTAGGAGACACCAAGAACTGAACCCGGGAACTCTGTTATGGGAGGGAGGCGCCTAATCGCTTGATCTACCTCCCTTCCCTGCTTTGTTGTGTCTCTCATTATGTTTGTCTTCTTGTGTCTCTTGTTGTGTCAGCTTGCTGCTCCTGCCTATCATACCAACTTGCTGTCTTCTTTAGGAGGCACTGGGAATCGAACCAGGGACCTCCTATGTAGAAGGTGGAAGCCCAATCACTTGAACCACATCCACTTTCCTATAGGCTTTTAACAACGTTTTGTTTCTACCGTCCTTCCTATACTTCTCCAAGAAACAAGCAGCATGCTGGAAAGCTATTATTATTACCTAAACAAGTAAATTCACCCAGCATCTTTGCATTCACCATTCCGTTAAATGTACTCATCATCTTAGGTCAGTTTGAAGTTCAGTTTGCTTATCTTACCGAGGCATATATTCAGTGTGCATTCATTGTCTTTAGGAAGGTGGACTTTAGGAGGACTTACCCCCTCTCTGTTGTCTGTCTTATGTTTCTAAAAGCAGGGACCTGGTTCTTTTCTCTCTTGGTACATTACCCAGATAACTGGCATGGCACCATTATTGTTGTGCTGGTTAAATATTATTTTTATTTTATTATTTTAACTCAAATGTCCTACGATAGGGAATGTTTGAAAAGGAATGACACAGCATTAGGGTAGAATGCTATGTAGTCAGTAAAGATGTTGAAAAGGTTGGACTTTGTTGGTACATATTAAATAATTCTAAGGGGAAAATTCAGATACAAAATATGGTATATCCACTGATAACAATAAAATTGATTGTTTATAAACTACCAAGGATCAGTGTTGATCTTTAAGATTAAAAGTGATAGCAACAGACTTAGGTTCAATAAATTCTTCAGGGGAGGGGACGTGGCTCAACTGGTAGAGCATCCACCTACCATGTAGGAGGTCCAGGGTTCTATACCCTGGGCCTCCTGGCCTGTGTGGTGAGCTGGCCCATGCGCAGTGTTGCTATGTGCAAGGAGTGCCTTGCCACGCAGGGGTGCCCCTTGTGTAGGGGTACCCCACGCACAAGGAGTGCGCGCCTCAAGGAGAGCTGCTCCACCTGAGAAAAGCAGCCTGCCCAGGAGTGGCGCTGCACATGGAGAGCTGATGCAGCAAGATGTCACAACAAAAAGAGACACAGATTCCCAGTGGCTCCTGACAAGAATGCAAGGAGACACAGAAGAATACACAGCGAATGCACAGAAAGAGAAGACAATGGGGGGTGGGGGGGGCGGGGAGGAAGGGAGAGAAATAAAATAAAAATAAAAAAATTAATTGTTTATATTCAAAAGTTAACTAAGTTTTGGTAATGGAGTGTGGTGATGATAGTGCAATGTTGTGAATATAATTAATGCCACTGAATTTTATGCTTGAAAGTGGTTAAAATGGGAACTTTTATATTGTATATATATGTTACCACAGTAAAAACTAACCCCCCAAAATAAAACTAAAGCTCAGAGATAAAAAATTAACAAAATTAATTTATATGTATAGTATCATGACAACATGTTATTAATTAGCCAAAGGGAGTATTTTGCTGATGCAAAATACCAGAAATCTGTTGGCATTTATAAAGGGTATTTATTTGGGATAGAGGCTTACAGTCACAAGGCCATAAAGTATAAGTTACTTCCCTCACCAAAGTCTGTTGCCTCATGTTGCCACATGTTGGCAAGATGGCTGCCGACATCTGCAAGGATTCGGGGTTCAGGCTTCCTTCCTACTCTTAAGGCTCCGTCGTTCCAGCTTCTTCCATTATCAGCTATAGGCTGGGATAAGTCTTGTCTCTCTCCTGGGGCTTATTTCTCTCCAGGCTCAGCTGCTCTGTTCTCTCCACAAGGTCAGCTCTAGACTCTCAGGCTCTCTCTCTTCCCAGGGCCTCTGCCACGTCTATGGAGCTATCTCTACCCCTCTGTGTTCTCCTGTATGTTTACTTCCCGAGCCTCCAGCATCCAAAACTCCAACTCCCTCTGCTGCTGTGTAGCTTTCTCTGTGAGTCCCCGCCCACCAAGGGGGTAGGGACTCAACATCCTACAGACGTGCCCAGTGGAAGCCTAAATGATAAGGTAGTCAAGTAAAAGTGAAACCTCTGAAACCAATACAATCTAATATGCCCAGGGGAACAGACCAGTTCACAAACATAATCCAATATCTATTTTTGGAATTTATAAACAATATCAAACTGCTACACAAAGTGTATATATATCCCAGAAATGCAATGTTCATTTAACATTTGAAAATCACTGTTGTTTACTATATTAAGGGAATAAAGAAAAAAAAAATTTAAATTTTAGCTTACCCTTCACAAAAAGTTTAATTAAAACTTGAAAATATATGTGTACTTCAATAAAAATATCCTATTGTCTTAGTTATCTATTGTGTAAACAAATTACCTCAAACTTAGCAACATAAAACAACAAAGCATTTATCATCTCAAATAATTTCTAAGGGTCAGGAACCTGGGAGGTGCTTACCTGGGTGGTTCTGCCCAGGGTCTCTCAGGAGCTTGCTGTCAAAATGTCAGCCAGGGCTGCTGTCATCTGAAGGCTAGACCAGGGCTGGAGGATCTCCTTCACTCATGTGGTTGTTGACAGAAGCCTCAGTTCCTCACCACATAGATCTCTCCATCTGGGGCCTTTCCAGAGGCTGCTTACTTCCCCCGGACTGAGGGAGCCATGGAGAGAGAGGGAGAGCATGACAAGATGGTAGCTGCAATGTCCTTTATAGCCTAATCTCAGGAGTGACCTGCCATCACTTCTGCCGTATTCTATTGGTCACACAGACCAACTCTGGCACAGTGTGGGAGCTGCTTCGCAGGGGTCTGAATACCCGGACAGGGATCAAGGTCGTTGGGGGCCAGTGTGGAAGCTGGCTACCATGATTAATAAGAAGGCATTGTTGCTCAAAAGCATGTTGTGTTTGCCAAATATACATTTCAAAATCTCTGATCCTTCTAATTGTACTTTTCAAGTAATAGTAATACAATTTATTGTGTACATTCTATATGCCAACCACTGTGCTGAGCATTTAAATGGACCTCACATGCAACCCTCATAGCAACTCTAAACGAAGTCCTTTTAGTTGCCTTCTTTAACAGAGGTGAAAATTGAAGCACAGAGAGCTTAAGTAACTCGCCAGAGGGCACACATCTCACAAGAAGATCAGAATATGAACTCAGAGCTAACAGTTTAGGCACATATATCATCACTAAGCTATGCTGATGCCCTTAAGTCATAGTTTAGTGAAATAAATCCATAACCTATTGTATTAGTCAGCCAAAGGGGTGCTGATGCAAAATACCAGAAATTGGTTGGTTTTATAAAGGGTGTTTATTTGGGGTAGGAGCTTACAGACACCAGGCCATAAAGCATAAGTTACTTCCCTCACCAAAGTCTATTTGGAGCAAGATGTCTGCCAATGTCTGCAAGGGTTCAGGCTTCCTGGGTTCCTACATTCCTGGGGCTTGCTTTTCTCTAGGTTCCAGGTTCCTTCCTTCCTGGGGCTGGCTTCTCTTTCCTCAGTGAGCTTACTTCCCAGAGCTCTAGCTAAAGTCTTCAGCATCAAACTCCAATATCAAAACTTCAACATCAGAAACCCTTCAACTCTGTTCTTCGCCATGCCTTTTATCTGTGAGTCCCTACCCACCAGGGGTGGGAACTCAACACCCTAATTATAACTCAATCATGCCCAGGTACAGATCAGATTACAAGCATAATCCAATATTTCTTTTTGGAATTCATCAATGATCTCAAACTGCTACATCCCTCCATGCTTTATAGCCATCATTCCAAGTAGGTAGTTTAGGATTTCGGTATAGTCGCAGAGTACATAACCTAAGAGCAAAGACTGGAAGTTGCGTTCATAGAGTCCTTTGTCATGAGGATCATGATAATAATTACTCCGATATCACTCCTACTGCTTTCTTCTTCCTTTCCCCACTCCAGCCACACTGGCCTCCTTGCTCTTCTTGGAGCACTCAGGCATAATCCTGCCTTCGGACACTTGCACCATTCATTCCCCTTCTCTTCCATGACATGGCCACAGCTCCTTCCTTCACCACTTTGCTCAAATGTCACCGTCCCAGAAAGACCTACCTTTACCATGCTATTTTAAATCTCCACTCCAGATACTCGTCAGCCTCTCCTACCCTGCACACGCCTCTCTTCTGCCTGAAAGTGAACCTGAAACTCTAACATCCCGACTCCATGGCCAGGTCCCGAGGCTGTTGGACTGGGACATGGGGACTAGTGCTTCTTGTCTTTTACTGCCTCCCTTAGCAGAGCAGAAACTTGCCAGATACAGACTCCAAAGAGTTGAGCCCCCAAAACGGCTTCCGGAGAAGAACCCCAGACCTGACAATGATGGTCCCAACATTGAACCCAACCTGTGGATGTGGGTAAACTCCAACATCATGTACCCTCCCGAAAAGCTGGAGGCCACAGCGAGGCCTGACAAGCACACTCTCCTCTCAGTCACCCCAAAAGAGGGTGATTCCAACTGTTCCACCAGCTCATGGTGGTGGAGTCACTGCCACCTCTCTCCAGTGAGCTGCCTCTCCCACTGAAGCCATTTGCCTCTTCCCCAAGCAACTGGGAGACAGCATTTCCCCTTCTTCCAGACGGCCCCAGAAGGCTGGAAGAATACCATCCACCAACACCTGTGCTTCCACCACAGCTTTGAGAAAGTGCCAGTGACCATGCAGGGTGGGAGCAGTGTGCGACCTCCATCCTGCCTCTGGAAGGTGACTGAGGAAGGACACCAACGCTTTGAGGAGGAGGCTGGCGCCGCGGCTTCCACTCGGCTGGAGAATATCCAACAGTGTATGAGCTGGCCAGATATGATGCCTTTCCTCTTTGCACTTGAACCCTTTAACCCCAAGAGGCAATTGTCAGCCCATGCCTTATTAAAGTCCCTGTGAGAAAAAAATTTCCACTCTACCCTGATTACAGAGTCCCATCTTCCTTGCCCTCTTCTCTTTTTTCCTATAGAACTTATCTATATCCTACATAATTCACTCATTTAATATGCTTCTATATATCTCCTTACACCAGAATGCAAGCCCCACAAGGGCAGGGATTTAGGGCTATTTTGTTCCCTGACTCCTATTTTGCTCACTGATGATTCCTCGCATCTAGAGCAGTGCCTGGAGCATAATATGTGTTCAGTAATAAACACTTGTTGAACTAATATTGAAATAATGCTAGAGAGGAAAGTACTTTGTTGGTACTGTATCAGAGTAGCTCAGTTGAAAATTTAATTGCCAGTTTATTTTCCAACGATACCTCTTTTTGTCCAAATAGGTGTGTCTGGATGGAGAGGATTTTCCCCTTTTAATGAGCATTTTATATTTGCTGTCATGTTTATTTACTAACCAGAGGAGGTGTGTGAAAATTTTCTAAAAACAACAAAAAAATCCAGAAATAGAAGATGCTTTTAAACTAATAGAGAGATAAACTAGTTTTAGGATTGCAGTTTTTCCACTGACCAAGCAATAGCCTAACCCTCTGTATAGTGAACCTGTAATGCCTGAATAAATATTTACCTTTGCCATCAGGAAACCCAGTTAAGCAAATGACATTTCAGAATGAATGAAATGAGGGAATCTCCTTCCTCTGTTCTGGATTATCTATTAATGTTTAGGATGATTGTGGTAGACACAGAGACATTGTTTGATAGAAGGTCAGCACTCACTTTGCCCAGCTCTAACCAGAATAATGAACTATAATCTTGCCCATTTCAGAATACCAATTTACTAGCTGACAATGTATTCAATAAAGGTCTTGTTGATGCTGAGTTTTCCTTCAAACCAACTGAACAAATTAACTAACAATAGTAATAACAGTTAAACATAATTACATGCCTGCTAAATGCTAGATATACCTATATTCAAAGACTTTCAGCAGCTCTACAGGGTAGATGCTGTGGTTACATAACAGAGAACTACAGTCCAGTGAAGCTAAGCAGTTTGCTAAGATCACACAGGGCAGAGACTCAAAACCAAGATTGTCTGATTCCTAAATCTGTGCCAGTTTCAATATGCCACTCCCTGATCCTGTTCATCAGTCTAAGCAGTAGCCTTACTGGGCTATCTTTGTATACGTTGCAGCAAGCAGCACCTCTCCTATTAGTTTCTTGAATATGTGGGAGGTTTCATCAGCAGACTATTTTCAGCTGGATTTGTCAACTTTCAGAAGATTCTTACCTCAAAAAAGATTAGAAGCTCTTGTCCTAGAAATGGACCATGACCCTAAAGCTATCCACAATTCCTTCCTGTTAGTTTTTCATTCTATGTTTTCTTTTTTTTATTTATTTCTCTCCCCTCCCCCTACCCCTTCCCCCCCCCCCCCCGTTGTCTGTTTTCTGTGTCTATGTGCTGCGTGTTCTTGTTTTTGTCCACTTCTGTCGTTGTCAGCGGCACAGGAATCTGTGTTTCTCTTTGTTGCGTCATCTTGTTGTGTCAGCTCTCCGTGTGTGCGTGTGGCACCATTCCTGGGCAGGCTGCACTTTCTTTTGCGCTGGGCGGCTCTCCTTATGGGGTGCACTTCTTGCGCATGGGGCTCCCCTACACGGGGACACCCCTGCGTGGCAGGGCACTCCTTGCATGCATCAGCACTGCATGTGGGCCAGCTCCACACGGGTCAAGGAGGCCCAGGGTTTGAACCACGGACCTCCCATATGGTAGGCGGGCACCCTATTCACTGGGCCTAGTCCGTTTCCCCTATGTTTTCTATTTGATGATTAGACTGAAAAAAGAATCATTTGCTGCAATAGTTCCTAATATCCTATTACATGTGGTTCTATATAGGGACACAGGTTTAAGGAACATACAAGAAAATCTCTATAACACACCATGTTTCATGAAATTTCTTCAACTATAAAATGGTCCATTTGTTTCTTATGATGATCAACAATTTTTTAGTGTAATTACATGACAAATATTTTATGGTACATACATACACTAACAAATTACTGTTTATCAGAAATTCAAATTTAACTGGGTGTCCTATATTTTTATTTGCTAGATCTGGTAATTCTCCATGGAAGAGACTTTGCAGATTGTTGAGTTTAGTGCTTCTTACTCAGGGGAGCTTGGCAGAATGACCAGGAAGGCAGTTTCAAAATGTACGTACATGCTCTATACCATACTACATGAGGATTCTGTGGTGGAATCGGGCCTCTGAATTTTGAAAAACCTTCATTTATTCATTAACAAAAAATATATTTATTAAGCACCTACTCTCAATAAAGTGCGAAGCACTTTTCTAGGCCTTGGAGACAGCAAGAAACAAAACAAAAATTGCTCATCTGTGGAGTGTTGGAAACTGAATCATATACCCCACAAAAGGCTATCCAAGTCTTAATCTGCATTACTATGGGTATGAACCCAGTTGTAAATAGGACTTGTGAAGATGTTATTATTAGTGAAGATGAGGCTAAACTGAATGAAGGCAGGACTTGATCCATATTGACTAGAGAACTTGTAGGCAGAAGAAATTCAGGGATGCAGCCAGTTATACAAGCCAGAAGTCAGTGAAAACCAGAGGAGCAGACATCAGGAGAGCATGAGATCGCTGGAATGCTAATGACTCCAGGATAAAAAGCCTTGCCACTACCTTCATGTTAGACTGCTAGCTTCCAAAACCGTGAGACAACAAATCCCAGACATTAAGTGGTAGTTGTCAGAGGAGCCCTGGCAAACAAAGACATGGAGCTTCCTAGGTGGTTCGAAAAGTGACCTGGGCTAAGAAACAACTGGACGAAGCACTCTCATTTTTTCAGACTGGGAAAACTGAGACCTGGAGTGATGATGTTAGATTCAAGTCACTTAGAGAAGAGGGACTAGAGATCAATTAGCCTAACACCTAGTCTGGTACTTTTAAACTATCTTTCTACTAATCATAGATCCTCAATTTTCCAGAATACTTTCCTTTTATATAACCCATCATCCCTAAAATTACAATCTTTGGTTCACAAAATATAGACCCAGGAGTTTGCCATTTAAAAAAATGAACTATTTCTTGAGGCTCTCATTTGTAATCATAGTACCACAACTGAGATTACAGATGTTAGGTACCAGTAATAGGGGCTCCTGGCCCCAAATGAAAGTTGCAGTTATCACTGTTACTTAACTGTGATAGACACTCATTGCACAAATGCAGTATATAGGCAATATTTCCTATATGCATTGTCTCATTCATTCTCCTGATAACCCTGTGTATGAGACAGAAGGGATGTTATTGTAACTCCCCTTTTACAGTTGAGAAAATTGAGTTTAAATGATGTATCCAGGTCCAAACAATTCATAAGTGGCCCCAATCCAGGTTTTCTGCCTCCAAATTGGAATGAAATAATCTGAGGGTGAATGGAAGTTTTAACTTGTGTTTCTTTTCCTTCTTTTCCAGCATGAATGGGCAACAAAGGGTCTGACAAAGATGGAACAAATCTGTTGTTACTCACGAGACACTAGCACGACTGCCTTTTCCTCCCCACCAGCAATGCCCTTCTTCCTAACAGACCACACTCTAAGTTGCCTGTCATCCTGGCATAGGGGCTATGCTAATCTTCTCTGTGTTGTATCAGTTTTAGTACATGTGAAGCTGAAATGAGCATCCCATCAAATTGGACATTAGAAGGTCAGCCATCAATTGCAGAAAAGCTCAATCAAGATGCATGCAGTTATGAAGGAACTGCACAGCTCCATGTTGCCACGCTTGTAGGAATTCATGGGACATACTCACCAGTATACACTGAGTTTGCAGAGAATTAGTGGCCAAGCTGGAGAGATTCCTTACGTAATGAATATGAAATCACACTGGGAAAAAGAAGAGAGTTTGGGATGGTGGGGCCTTAGGTTGATGGGAAGATGCTTACCCTTGTCAAGTGTTCATGTATCTCTTAGATAAGCACAGCTCTATCTGGGAGTAAAGTTCAAATTCCACAAGAATTTTTAAGATAAAACTGCCCTGCACCTGTGGGTTCCAGGCTACCTTGTGCAGTGAGGGATCGCCGGTGGAATGCTGGGGAAGCCCAGCTCTCACTCACCTTGATCAAGTAATTGCCCAGAATCCATTAGTTCCTTCATTCTACATGCCCCCCCCGACACACTTACCCCTTTGTTTTTCATGCTACCGACCACTCCCTTCTGCTCAATTCTCTCTCATGTTCTGTTGATGACCTGCTCATTTGAAGTTGGAAGAAATTTCTGTTGCCCCTAGGACCCCAGTCAGTCTCAAGGTATTGGTACAGACCCCTTATATTGAATAAATTTTGAAGTATTTACAAAAGCAGCCATCCAAACTGCTCTTTAACTACAATCCCCACCCCTCGCAAACATGCTGCATATATCCACCAGCTGAGTTGTCTAAAAGATGACTTTCATCAAGTCGTCCTGCCTGAAAGCCTTCTGTAGTACTGCTGTTAGAAACAGCAGTGTGTATTCACTGATAATCTCTGTCCATCCACAGGGTTTAGGCAAGGATCAACTGAGACAATATACATGAAAATCATTTGAAGAATAGAGTACATTACATTCGCATAGCATTTCAGAGCTTCTGAAGCACTTTACATCTTGTTTGATTTCTAGAATCCAGAGAAGAGAGATTTCTTATGTTACTTTTCATACGAGTATAGTTTGTTTCTGTAAGTAGGCTGTTAAATTCCTAAATGTGAATCAGATCTTGATACCAGTTGATGGATGCAAAAGTTTAAAGTTTATATCAAATTATAATATTAAATATCAATTACCATATCATATTACTTATCAATGAAAATTAATAAGGCAGAGCAGTTACCCAGTTTTCATAACAAGGAGGTATAGAGTTAAGACTTCTATCTGCATTAGTCCTTTTTGGCACCATGTGCCAAGAAGGGAAGAGCAAAGGGGTAGGAATTACAAAGGTGGAATTAGAAGAACTCCAGACAAAAGATTATGACCTCAAGATTAAGATCGTTTTATATAATTAGACAAGTTGGAAGACTATGAAAAATACTTTTTTCTGTTGCTGTTTTTACAATAAAGTGTAAATTCAAAAAAAAGTTCTAGGCAATGGAATTATGATTAAAACAGGTCATTTTTATTTATGAGAGACAGTACAGTGTGCTGGTAAAGAGCACTGACTCTGGAGTCAGCGTGCCTGGATTCAAATCCTGGCTCTGCTACTCCCAAGCTGTATAACCTCATGCAAGTACTTAAACTTTTTAGAACTCAACTTTCTCATCTGCAAAGTGGGGATAACAGTATGGTACCCAGAGTGATTATAAAGATTAAATGTAAAATTTTTAGGACCAGTCCCAGTATATAGTAAGCAGTTTGTAACTGCTAACAGCTATTATTACTATTTGAGTATACACAAATTCAGGATTACAGAGAGCCAAGGACATGTCCTGGTTCTACCATGTGTCCTGGTTAAGAAAATTTACCTCTGCAGGGCTGAATCCTCATTCGTACAATGATCTCTGTTCTCACATATAAAGTAATTCTGTGATTACAGCAGATCTGGAGATGGGCCCTATGAACTGAATATGAGATTAATAAAGGTCTCAACTCTTTCCATTAGAGTCTGGTCAATAATTTTTGGAGTCAGCTAAGATTCTTCCCATTACAAGAGATAGAAAAACTCAGGTCAAACTGGGGACACTCCCAAGACAAAGGGGAACTTATTAGCTCATGGAGCTAAAAAGTTCAGGGGAAGCACTGGCTTCAGGTTCACCTTGATGAGTCTCCATCGGTGTCCTCAGGAGTCAGTTTCTCTCCCTCTCTTGGCTCTGCCTTCTGTGGATGTTGCTCTATTCTTAGGTTTTACACAATGGCTCCATGCAGCTCCAGGCACCCTTCATCATTACTGCAAACAGGCCCAACTCAGCTGAAGTCTCCTTGTGATTGCAAATGGCTCCTTTGGGGTTATGCAAGTGTTCTAAAACCAGACTGTGTTGGTGGTTACTCTGCAAATACACTAATACTTTCATTCAATTGTACACTTAGAATGGGTGAGCTTTGTGCTATGTAAATTATACCTCAATATAATCACTGAAAAACTGTCTCCTCTATGTCAGACAAGGACACATGCTGGTCCCTGAAACTGTCACTGGGTCAGAGGAATGTGGTGCTCTGATTGGCTGGGCCTGAATAACCAAGTCAGTCTCAAGTACTGGTACAGACCCTTGACAGTAAATAAATATATCTGAAGTGTTTCCAAACTGTTCTATCTGTCTACAACCCATCCCCCAATGTCCTGTTTGTGAATAAGCTCAGTTTCATCCAATGGACATAGACTGAGCGTGGGGGAGAGGGTGGGTTCCCAGTGTAATCAGGTAAATGACTGCTGCTTCCTAAACTCAAGGACCAGGGTTGATCTAGGACTAGTCCAGGCTCACAAGGCCACTCCGAACTCAAGTCTGGGCTTACCATGGGCCAAACCACTGAAACCTGTCTTTCTTGTGAAGCCCAGAGTATTTTTCTTATCCTCCCCACAGTAGACACCAAAAAAAAGGAAAAAACAAAACAAAACAGAAAACCAACAACCCAGAATGCCACAATGAAGGTGAATGAATCGCAATCTAGATTCTCATTCTCTGAAATATCAAGAGGCACGATCCCCTGAGAAAGCCAGAGAGATCTCCCCAACCCTGCTTGAGCACATCTTCTCTGCTGGGGCCCAAGCCATGGTGCACCCAGCGCTCACGGGGCCTCGCAGGGGAGAGATGTGGGAAGGTGTCCTTTGCCCTACTCAGCAGGCTACCAATGCTGTGCCCGCTGAGAACAGACCAGGAACAAATCCTCCACTTTTTTGGGTTTGGTCATTTTACACCTTTTATCTCACTTCTCACTATCTCTTTCAAATTTGATTCTCAATGCTTGTGACTGTGGGTCCAAAGAGAGATGAGGTAATGGGTTAGAATGGACTGTATAACTCTAGTTTAACTGATTTTTCCAGGGCACAGGGAGAAAGAGGGCTTGAGCCTCTTCTTACTTGGCTAAAGAATGACAAATCACAACAAAAGCTGATGAATCCGGTGTGCTTCCTAAGGGTGTTAAACACTCTACATCCGTTGTTCTTTTAAGCCTCACAACAACAAATGAGTGGGGGATAATCTTAATAGACACATTTTGCATGTGAGGAAATGGGCTCAGAAAAGTTAAGTAAGTGGGATCTTGGTAAGGAGCAAACTTCTTTAAAAAATTGTGGTAACGTATATGTATAGACAGCACAAAATTTTCCATTTTAACTTTTTTTTTTTTTTGGCAGGGAGAAAGGGGGAGAATTTGTTAGAGTACCTGAGCATTCAATTCTTGGGAAGTGCAGAAATGGGGACCATTTTGTGGATGTCAGCAGCAGAAATTCGGCATTTTAACTATTTTTTTTTTAAGATTTATTTAATTATTTATTTCGCTCCCCTCCCCCCACCCAACCTGGTTGTCTGTTCTCTGTGTCTGTTTGCTGTGGCTTCTTTGTCCACTTCTGTTGTTGTCAGCCGCACGGGAATCTGTGTTTCTCTTTGTTGCGTCATCTTGTTGTGTCAGCTCTCCGTGTGTGCGGCGCCATTCCTGGGCAGGCTGCACTTTCTTTCGCGCTGGGTGGCTCTCCCTACAGGGCACACTCCTTGTGCATGGGGCTCCCCTACGTGGGGGATACCCCTGCGTGGCAGGGCACTCCTTGCGTGCATCAGCACTGTGCATGGGCCAGCTCCGCAAGGGTCAAGGAGGCCCGGGGTTTGAACCGTGGCCCTCCCATGTGGTAGACGGACGCCCTAACCACTGGGCCAAGTCCGCCGTCTATTTTTAAGTGTATTCTTCAATCATTAATTACATTCGCATTGTTGGGCTACCATCACCACCATTCATTACCAACACTTTCCCAGAAACTCTGAACCTGCTAAGCAATAATTCCCCTTTTCCTCTTGTAAGTAGCAAACTTTTAACCCCTCAACTGGATGCTGTTTGTACGACTCTTGCAAGCCTGGCTGTGCGCTGCAGGCCCATTCACGGCTCGGCCAGTCATCTTGAAACCCTTAGCTTCCCGTGGGAGGGGAAACTGCTGCTCTCACTTCACCAGTTCAGAACCAGGAAGGAGCCCACTGACTTGAATTGGGGCCCCGACTGGGAAGCTGTAGGTGTAGCTCCTGGAGATGCAAGCTGCCAGCCCACCTCCCCTGACAGGTGAGGATGGGTCCGTTTGGCCAGCTCTGTGCCTGTGGTGGTTGTGCTGTTGCAGTTTCGTTTTGATGAACTCACATGCCCTTCATCCAGGCATTTCTCCCCACTCCACGCCTGCTTTCTGCCTTCCTTATAGAGTTACCCCGGCTACTTCACACATGTGCAGTACCCACCTGGCGCCAAAAGGCCTTTGCCTTTATGAGTCGGAAGGAGGGAGCTAGCAAGATGCGAGGAGTGCCCCCGCGGCCCCCGCCTCCACCCTGCGGGGTCAGGATTGGGAAAGCATGGAGAATACATTTTCTCACATACACAAGAGCCAGTTTATACGCCGTAGTGTAAGCTTCAGTTTCATTACAGATCAGTGAGGCTTTGGGGAGTGGGATCGAGGACCTAACCATCATTGCTTACCATTGTCTCCTTATAACCACATTCTCACCTCAGTCCTATAAGGCAGACATTATTACAGTTTCTATTACAGAGAGAAAACGAAGGCTCATGGAGGTGGCACAACTGCCCAAGGTAACACAGGCTGGACCGCAGGCCTTCCCTCTTCACTGCTTGTGTGCTCAACCCTGGCGCACAGTAGGGCCACCTGGGGAGCTCTTATACCATACTGATGTCTGATTCAGACCCAAACCAGTTAAATCAGAATCTGGGAGTGGGAGGGACTAAGGCGACAGGGTTTTTTGTTTAAGTGCCCCAGGTGACTCTAATGGGGTACAGTGCGGCCCTATTTGAAGAGCAGGTGATACAAGTTCACACCTCAACTAGATGCTTCCTATGGGAGATGGGAGATGCTAACAGCAAATGTAGGGCCAGCAGGATGATCCTGAGCACTGGTGTGTGTTTACAGATCCGTACAAATGATACAATAATGCAGTATTGTGCAACGGGTAAGAGTGTTTTCTAGAGACAGAAGACTCGAGTTTGAATCCCTGCCACTCAGTAGCTCTACAACTTTGGGCAAGTTATTTAAGCTGCCTAAGCCTCAGTTTTCTCATTCTAAAGCAGGGATAATAGTGGATCTCACTAGAGAGGTTGTTGTGAGGAGTCATGTAGAGAGTGCAGCACAACTCTAGCAATTAGCACTTCCTAATTGTAGCAATGGTAAGCAGTTGGTCATAGCTAGTTATTGATGGCAATTAGTATACCACCAAGCACATACTGCAAATACCAAGAAGTTTGAAAGACAAATTCAAACTCCTAAAACTCCTGCCTCCTCATTTGTGATCAAGTTTTCAGAATTACCCTCCTCTCTTGAAACTGAATTCATTTGCCTTGGTGGCTTAGTATCAGGGGTAATGGCCCAATCAGTGAGTTAATAGGTGCCCTGGGACTGGGGCCGGACCAGGCAGAGCTAAGGGCTCTGACAGCGGGTGGTAGGTCTCAGCGAGGGGAACTGGGACCCTCAGAAAAGCTTTTAGTTCCAGGTAAGGGAGAGGTCTAGAGGCTGAGAAGGACCCAGGATCCAGGCTCAGGACAGAATGGGTGAGTGAGAGGTAGAGGAAGCTAGGGAAAAACTGGGGGTTTCTTTTACAAGGAGCCACACCAGTGACCGCCCATCCCTCCTACCCTTGCGGGTCTTTTTGTTTGTGCTGTTCTCACCACCTGAGCTTGATTCTCAGTTCCTCTGACTGTTGTTCATCCTTTTAAGCCCAAATCAAGCCTTCTTTATTCAGTGACTCTTTCTAACCAATCTAGAAGAAATTTAGTAATGCTTTCTCTGCATGATTATAGGCCTTCATGTAATTCTGCTTGGTGTTGTTTCTTTCTTTTGTATGAGCAAATCTTATTTTTAAATATGTTCAATCTCCTAGTAGATGGAGACCACATTTTCTACATCTGTGCACTCCTTCTCCCCTGACCGTGGAGATTAACACAAATGAAGACTCCTTTATTTTCCTATAGAACATCACTGATCCCAGAACGCAAAGAAGACAAGGATCTTGTAGTCTAGAAGTGGCAAACTGTCTTTTTGATCCACAGGCCAAATCCTGCAGAGGTGTTTTATTTGGCCAGGCCAGTGGGGTTTTTGTTTTTAAATATTGAGTTTGAAAGCTTTTAGGTTGGGGTGCCTACCCAGTCCTCTATGCGCAGTCCACTTGCTAATGCCTTACCTTTTGGCACACTTAAGTCATCTGCTCGACCCCTGAAGGTATCTGTGCCCAGCTCCCCAAGTGCTTACAAATCTCTAACAGGCAGCCCCCCTGCCTATGCTTGTACACCTTCTAGGCAGAGCGCTTCCTCCCTGCAAGCGTGTGTTCCATTGGTGGAAGGATCAACTCAAAAGGTTCTTCCTGTATGAAAATCATTGCATACATACACCAGCTACAAATTAACTACTTTAAACCCTTTTGGTAGCTCAAATCTGATTGCTATCCCCAGTCCCAAGCATTCTATCACAAGGTTGATAAAAGCCCTATAGACATAGTTCCCAACTTGTACTTTAGACTAAACTCAGGTAACTTAGAACCAAATTTGAATTAATTCTTCAACCATGGCCATCTGAAAATGACCTTGGCAAACATTCCCCTTCACTATTGTAGAAAAAAGGCTGCATGTGTCCATTCAAACTTTTGTACTTAGGAGTGAAATTTGCAGTCATCTTGGAATAATCTTATGTCTGTCTGGGACTCTTGACTGTGGCTGATTTGAGAGGTCTGGGGTGCACTGCTTCCCAGAAGGATGCAATTTGAAGATATGATAGATCTAACTAGATCTTATCTCACGTCGCCCCATTAGACCTAGACATTTTCACAGCTTTATGCTACGCAGAATTTAGTTTGTGCCTGAATGCACAGGAATGCAAGCCCAGCAATTATTTACCAGATGGAATGTGGGTTTTGTGTTTCTGTCTGTCTTCGGGGAACTCTGTTAAAGTCTTTAGTTTTAGTTTTGACTGAGTGAATTGTAGACCTGTTATAACCTGATAAGGACAAAAAAAAATTCTAGATTTTTTTGTTTTCAGGAAAAATAATCACCATATGGATTGCCATCTGGAGAACTGGGTATATAATAAATCACTCTTAACACCAATTATACCTACCAGGGGCCCGGTTATTTTCTTGCAAGTTGAGACAGGAGGATACAGTATTGGCCTCCCAAAACAATATCATCATGAACTTCCTATGGGAGAGCTGAGGGTCAGGAAGACCCCAGGCTTTCAGTCTGGGAAGAAAGGAGCAACTACAGTGGGGGAAATGGAAAACCATTCGAAATTTTCTCTTTTGCAACAGTAGTCCCCAGAAAATTATATTTTTTCCTATGAAGCTATTAAAAATATACTTAAAAAGAGTATTGCCCTTTACAATTTGCATTGCCCCACTGATCCTAATCAAGATACATGTTTTCAAGTCCAGTGGACTTGGATTCATAGTCTGGCATTGCCTTCTAGTAGGTGAATCAGCTTACATGGGTCTTCTAATGCCCTTAGCCTTTGCTTCCCCATTGTAAAATGTGGCTAACAAAAATTTGGGGGCTAATATGGTACATGATACAGAGTTTATCAACAAACATGAATTCCTTTCTCATATAAATTAAAAATCCAAAAGAATAGCAAAATAATTGTACCCAACCTAAATTTTAAAGAATAGGCTATTTAAATGATGACATTTTATGTGTGGTAGACATTACCCTTCTTCTATCAACAAATTCTACCCTTTCCCTTCTCCCCATTTAAGGGTGGAAAATCAACTTGGAAAGGTCCACAGTATCCTGTCCCTCCAGCCACAGTGATTGGTCTAGCATGTATATGTGATCCAAGCCAGTCCAAAGTTCTTCCCGTAGATGCTTTGGCTGAAAGGACTCTGTCCTCCCTTTTCGGTGGAGACGTGTATGACTTAGATCCCAGATTTGCAGGTGGCCATGGCACTCATTATGTATGCTTGGAAGAGGCTATGCCATGAAGAGCTCAAGTGACATCAGGCTCCTAACTCCCAGAAGTCAGGTGCTCAGGGCTGCCTGGTTGCAGCAGTTCCTACTGAGATTGAGTGAGCAATCCCAGGATTCTTCCGTTACATCTCCTTTTCTTTAAGCTACTGGGTTTATTTGCAACTGCTGGAGTTTTGACTAACAGCGTATGCATCTATTACCATTTATAACTATGAGGACCACTAGGCAGTATGGAAGAGTGATTTTGATGAAGTTTTGACAGAAAGACAATAGGTTAAAATAAACTCGAGTTTCAGACTTTTCCTTTTGACTTCACCCACAAAGATTCAATGCAAATACAAAATCGGGGGTCGGTAGAGTTTTACCATTTCACTGTTACTGGTTTGGGCTTAGGTCATTGTCGATGGTGTGTCTTGATGATAGTCTCTTCCAGACTGTCAACTCAACCATAAGGGGGGATGATCCCCTTCCTGAGGGACTGCTGTGCCACGTGTGGATGTTGGACGGTGCTGAGGCCTGTGGACTCGGGTACAATTGTATTTATTGCAAATGCATTTTTCTCCTCATTGAAATGTCATCACACTGGAAATTGTATTATATATCTATATGAATAAAGTATACTTTTATAACCAAAATATATGTAAATTATGACCATTGGGTTTATCCAAACGTCTGAATGTACTACTATAATATGAAAATCACTGTATTTGCAGTACATTTTTCCTATTAAAAATAAAAAATAAAATAAAAATAGCATTAAAAAATATGTGAATCCTATATGTTGTAGCTATCTAAATATTCATGCATAAGCAAATCAGGTAAAAAAGGAATGTCTTAAACAAACAATGCTTATTCAACATGATATAGTTAGGGATGAATTGTTTTCCCTGTCATGTAATGAGGCCAACAATTGATCAAACTACATTCAGTTGTGCAAAATGAATGTAGCTGATTTGTTTTCTACAACTGACAAAATCCTCCTCATAGGCTCCCTCTGCTTTCACATTAATTGTATCTTTTTAATTTTTAATTTTAATTTTATTTTAAAGAAGTTTTATATTACATACGTGTTACATTGAAAATATAGGGGATTCCCATATTACCTCCCCCCCACACACCTTTCCCCATCAACAACATCTTTCATTAGTGTAGCACTTTTGTTACAATTGATGAACACATCATTAATTGTATCTTAGTCTGAAAGAGGTAAAGAAGTTTCAGTTTAAAGAGATTTCTTTCTTTTTAAAGGTAAGTGGCTAATCTTTGTTTCCTGCCTTCCTTTCACTCAGGCCCTAATGCCATGATCAGGATTGGTGCCACCATTTTTAGCAATGTCCCTGGGCACAGGCTGACGTCTATGGTTGGGAAAATTGGGTGGTCCTGCTCAGTCAAGGCTCAGGGACCCTCCCTTGTGACTTGCACCATCCCCACCCCTTGCCTTGTCTCTTGGTGGTCCTGCAGACCCCTAAGTGTCTCAGCCACTTCCCTTAATCTGGTCACTGGTGTAGGCCAGCCAACCCACCTCTTGTCCAGGTGGCCCCACAGCAGCACCCCACCTCTGTCTTTTCTTCTCCTGGCATTCCTCTGGTTTGGAAAGGGAACATTTTCCATCTTTTTATTATGTCACAACTCAGTTCCCTCTCTCAATGGCTTAGAGTTCAGGTCCACTGTTCTGACTCTTGATATGTTAATGGAAGTCATAGCCATTTAGAAAATCCTTCTCTTTTTCTATAACCTCTGACTTTGACAAACTGTCTCCTAGGAACTCAATTTTGCAAGTTGAAATCTGGATCTATTCTTTTCTTTCTCTTTGCATTCCTGCTATAAAAATCTCTGTTCTCCATGAGGCATAGAGATACCTCAGGCTGATCAGAGGAAAAGTCATTTACATAATATGAAAGAGAAAAATATATTTAAAATATATTATCATCATAGCTTTTCCAAACTTTCCATAATGTCCTTTTCTTTCTTACCTTCTCACCCAAACTCCCTGTCAATCCCTGCACAAATTGCTAAATAGAATAATGATGATTATTGTTTATTGAATATTTAATGTCAGATAAGTGTGCTTTTAAAGTTACATTAACCCTGTAGGTATTAAAATCCCCATTTAATGGATGAGAAACAGGCTTAGGAAAGGTGACTTGTACAATGTAGTAAAACTACTACCAATTGGATAAATTTGGGGAAAAATAACACCTTTAGAAACCACCTTTTTATCTTTTTTGGTTTTGATCACTTTGGCTCAGAAGTCAGAAGTTTATTCAGATACTACAAATGTAAAAGTTTAAAACACAAAGAGAAGAGATCCATTGATTAAGATAATGTTGGTGCTTAACAGACTGCTTAGACAATAGTAAGCTCTCAATAAATGGTGAAGGTCTCAGTAAATGTTATTTCTACTGCTGATCAGTGAAATAAATACCTTAATACATACAGAATGAAGTCCATTGTGGTCAAAATCTTGGTGCCATTTGATATTTTCAGGAACCAAGTAGGAAAGAAGGTGAAATGCTTTGGGAAGAGAGGAGATCTTGGGTTAAGATGGAACATGGGGATGGGCTTTTTCTCTTCTGTTGGATTGGAAACCAAGAGACCTGGGCTCATGCATAGGCTTGCCAATGCCATGGGAGTTCATTTAAGGTCCTCTCTATGGCTTAGTTTTCTTACCTATAAAATGAGGGGGCTGGACATCTTCAGATGATGGCTGAGGTTTTTCCCAATGTAGGAGTCCTGGTAAAATGGTATCCTCAGAGATGGGGAAGTCAAGGCCCTTTGCACCTCCCACAGAGTTCCACTGTCACCCTGCCACCAGTGTCTCTCTGCCTTTTGCCCTCCCCTGGTCTTTCCCCCATTCACCCACAATTCAGGGGAGGAAAGTGGAGGAGTATGGGGACAGAGAGAGAAAAGGTGGAGATGATCAGTGAGAGGGGATGACAAAGTGGCAGGTGATGGGAGGGTGGAGCAAAGACACGGAAATTCCACACAGATACTTTTTACAGAAAGGACACTAGGGAAAAGGCAGGGGGAATCGAAGAAAATCCATTTGCCTTCTTTTGTTCATCAAATATAATAGCTACATTTATCGAGCCCTGGTCCTAGGTCTGGCACCCTGTTAATGTATCACATATACTGTCTCATTTAGTCCTCACAGCACTTCATTGTACAGATAAGTGAGGAACTCCAGGCTTACAAAGTTAATTAATTTTCCCAACATCACTAATTAGTAAAAGGGAGGACTAGAAACTAAATCTCAGAATTTTTGACTCTGGAACTTGTACTTACAAACACTATTCTATATTGCTTTCCTGCCCAGCATCATCTTTGTGCTGGGAAAGTCACTATTTTTAATTAAGGCCTTTCTCTTAACAGGATACCTTGATCTCACAGTTGATTCACAGGGATGAGTTCACCACACACAGGCAAGAGACAGATAAACAGCCAATCAGGTACCTACCTACACACTCACTCACCCCTTGATTACACTCTGGAAGGATCAGTGAAGAAAATTCATAACACTGAATAGTACAGATAGAAAGTCTCTTTTTTGTTAGATGTCATCACATAGGAACAGCTGTTTGGCCTCTTCATTAACTCCGGCTTAATCTGATGTTGAAATTAGCCCTTGATCCTTCTGGGTCCAAGATCATTCTCTGGACACACCACAGATGATCACTGTCTAAGGTTTGCTGGGAGATAATATACATATAAATACTGAGAAGTGACTACTCACGTCAAGTTTTCTTAGAATCATCCCTCTCTGAAAACCGAGTTAGGATAAGTCTAGGTCACTAGAATAGAAGGCTTCTAGGTCTTCTAGGATAAGAATTAAGACTAAAGACCTCAGTGCTGTGACATGATGACCCATTATGGCTCTTTCACCTGGTGAGATTTCCCTGTATGACATTTCAGCTGTAAGACGTCTAAGGAAACTTGGGAAAGACCACGACAGATTCCAAGAGTCTCTGAGGCACGTGCACCCTCCCCCCGCCCCCCGCCTCTGTCCTAGTTTTAATGTATTATATGGATTTTGGAATCAGACTCAGGTTCAAAGTTTGCCTCTGCTACCTACTGACTGTGTGGCAGTGGGGCAAATCCCTCACTCTTAGAGCTGCAGTAGCCTCTCCTGTAAGAGGAATCACAGTCCAGGTTGTGTGAGGCTCAGGGGAGCTAGCACATGCCTGGAACACAGAGCGTGTGCAGTGACTGTGAGTTCTCTTCTCTTCTGTTTCAGTTATTGATTGCTATAAAACAAACCTCCCCGAACCTTAGTGGCCTAATATAACAACCATTTATTTGCCCTCATTTCCATATTCTGGGCTGGGCTCACCTCATGTCACTAGAGCAACTGGGGAGGTTCAACTGGGCCAGAAATCCAAGACGGCTTCCCTCACAAATCAGGTACCCTCCCTGGGATGACTGGGTTAGCTAGGACCTGCCAGGGATCTCTATCTCTGTCCCTCCATGCAGTCACTCTCTCAGGGGGGCCATCAGGGTCAGCTTCATGGGTGTGCAAAGCCCCACGCTCAGAAAGGGCCCTCGTGCTAGGTTTATGCTCTGCTGTCGCCACCCTGAAATTCTTGGTTTTTTAACAAGGGGTCTGCATTTTCATTTCGCACCAAGCCCACAAATTATGTAGCCAGTCCATGGAGCCAGACCTCTTTCAGGCTGTGCACAGGGTAAGCTTCCTTTCTGGAGACGTCCCTGCAGCTCACTGCCCTATTCCTACACCCAATTCCTCTCACCCTTTCATTCCAGATGCACGTGTAGCTGCACCTTCTGGGTTCCAAATTGGAGGGGGTCCAGGAAGGAGATTTTAGGACTATGACCACTTGGCATGAAGAGCTTTCATGGGCTTTACTTGATCCCCACTTCCACTCCCTTTTTCTGCAGCTTCACAGCTCGTGAGAAAAAGAATGCTTCCAAGCCTCCCCGAGTCTCTCGGCTTCTGCTGCGCCGCATCTCACTCTTCCCGGGCACCCGCGGCTGGACAGGCGGAAGCCCAGTTTTGGCCTCTAACGCGAAAACGCCCCAAGCGCATGCGCATTAACCACCACCCGCTCCGGGGGACTGTGGTCAGGTGCGCCTGGTTTCTTTAAGCCTCATTTAAGCCGCTTTGGTTTCTGGGGTGCCCTCCGCTCAATTCTTGGTGAATTAAGACCAACTGATATTTCTTGGTCAGTTGCTGGGTTCCACGCAATCATCTTTAGAAGCTGTTTGCTAAATATGCGTCTTAAAGAGACAGACCTTCGCGTGCGCGCTGGTGGACCTGGTGGAGCAGAGCGGTGGAGGCTGCAGACAGACGAGCGCTTTTCAACGGGCAACGTCAGCTTAATTATTGTGAAGTCGGCCTGACTGCCAAGGCCTCTCTTTCTTTCTTATTAACGGGGAAACTCGCCGCCCCGTGGCTTTGTTTCTGATGGAAGTCGGTGTCCTTGGGTACCCTCAGGGAACATTTACAGGCTGGGTGGGCGCAGGTGGGCTGCGGGAATGCGTGCGTTGACTTTCTCCCCGAATGCACTGGAACTTACTCTGTAAGAGGCGACGGGAGCAGGTTTCCAGGTGCCTGTTGTGTACCTGGTCTACCCGAGGCTCTTGGTGTTTGGCCTTTGCCAGACAATATAAACTGACATCTTAATTCGAATAGGCCAGGCATTTATTTTCTGGTAAGTGGGGCTTTGTCCTGTCTGTACCTTTCGCCCGTTTTTAATCAATGTTGCCAGCAGCTGATGCAGCCTATGGGGGGTGGGGTGGGGCTGCGTAAACTTTCCAGAGGTGTCAATTGTAAATAGTGCTACCTTACATTTTGGGTAGCACTTTTGACTTTCCATCCCACGTTCACATGCATTAATTATCTCATTGGATTCTCTCAGCAGGTCAGAGGAAGGCAGAGCAACTCTTATCCCTATTTCATACTGAAAAAACCTGAAGCTCTGAGAAGTATAGTAACTGGACCAGAATACCAGAGCTAGAAAGTGGAAGAATAAGGACCCAAGATTTCAGATCCTTAGTGCAGACCTTGGGCAGTCACACAAACTTCTTTATTATCCCAATAAAACCCTGATCATCCTGTTGGATAATGAGAACAATTTATTCCTCTATGCCATGTACTGTCATTGCAAATAGAGCGGATGAGGGACAAGGGTGAAGGAGGTCATCTCTCAAATATCCTTCAGGGCTACAACATCTTGAAAAATCACTCCCTTACCCTTGTATTTGCCATCTTCCAATTTGTGGGGAAAAAAGTAAAGGTGAAAGCTGTTTAGCTGTCAAGTTAATGCTACAAAAATTAAAGAAGGAATTGAGTTGGATTTAGTAGCATCATTCCAGGGGAGAGCAATGCTCACCAAAGGTGGGCTGCCACATCATGAACTTAGATCAGGGAACTCTCCATTTTTAACTGAGCCTGTTTCATTTTCTCCAGTAATATTAAGACTGAAAATTCAGTGACCATTAGAGATTTGATTTTTTTGTTTGTTTAATCAGGCACTGTGAGGTTGAGCTTAATCTCACACAGTAAAGTTAGGTCTAGAATGATTGAAGGAAAAATATCAGAAAAGGGAAAAATCCTCTTAATTCTTGTTCAGGCTTTGGCCAGCTGATCCTAGGAGTCTATCCTCTTTTAAGTGCTGTTTTTAGGCCAGAGCTGCAGGAAAGGAACAGTATGGCAGAAATCATTACTGATGGCAACCTTCATTCTTGACTTTAGTAAACAAAGCTTACAAACGTTAACTGAGTGACCACTATGGGTTCTGGGGATCACAATGATGAGTAAAAGGCAATTCTTATGCTTGACATTTTCCATTCAAATCTTATTTTCTTCCATTTAGTTGATGCTGCCCCCCTATCTCTATAGTTCTGATTCCTGGTCCTTTGTACCGATTTCTGGCAATACTCTTCAGAAGATGAATTACTGGTACAGCAGTGACCCCCCCACCCCCCGTCCCATCCCATCTATCCCAGTCCCCACTCTTCTTCAGGAATGACAAGCCGTGGACCCTCTTTCTTCATACACTCATGTTCCTTTATCTTCCTCTCCCAGGGAGAGTACTGCCAGGTCAGTGGTCATAAACATATAAAATAAACTGGAAGCCTGGACTCTACAAATTCCTTCTTAATGCAGTGCTGCTTTACAGCAAAGTGTCCTATAGTGAGCCCCTGTATTTGTTTAGCTTCTCCTCTTCTTTCTTCCTGGTTCCCTGAGAACAGACTAAGCCCCATTGTTAGCCTTGTGATTTGAGTGATATCTATCCCATGTCTAGCAGTCTGGCTCAAGGAGAGAATGTTGATTTGCATGAGCCACTCCAATCAGAACGAACCACAAGAACTCCACTGGGAATGCTAGGACACAGATGCTCTCTTCTTCGTGGAGCTTGGTGATAATGAGGATGAGGCTCAGCACTGCTCTAGCCATGAAGGAAGGACCTGGAATTCCAGGGACCACTGCTGAAAGCCTGAGGATAGAGCCAACCAAGATGAAAAACGGAGATGAAATGGAATGAAAAAAGCAGAGATGATGTGTGGTGTCTGATTCAAGTTGGGCCCGAACCAGTACTACCTCCAGATTCTTGTTGAGTGAGCCAATAAACTCCACCGCTTCATATTAAAATATTGATTTTAACAAACAAAAATCTCATCACGTCTCTATGTTTCCCCTGCCATCTATTCTATTTCTGTTGCTCCAATTTGTGTTTATATTTTGTAATCTTTTATTGCTATTATTGGAATAATGAAAATGCTCTAATAACGACTGAAGTGATGAATGCACAACTGTGTGATTATACCAAATACCATTGATTGTACACTTTGGGTGGATTTATACTTTATTAAATATGTATCAATAAAACTGATTTGTTAAAAAAAAACAAACACTGATTTTTCTGGCACTTAGAGCCAAAAGATTCCCAATTGAGACCTAAATCCATAGGCTAGAGATTTCCAAGTGGCATGACATGGTGCACTGGTGTGCTGGGTTACAGGTATTCTCAATTTTGATTGCCTCAGCTTTCTGGGAGGGATTCAGGGTAGCCAGAGCTCCAAGGCTGGTCATCTCCATTTACCACAGTGAGACAACAAATTTTTAATACTCCCCCTTATGGTAGTTTTAAAATATGTTCAAATTTCCTTTTTTTTTTTTTTTTTAAAGATTTATTTCTCTCCCCTTCTCCCCCCCCCCACCCCAGTTGTCTGTTCTCTGTGTCTATTTGCTGCATTTTCTTTTGTCTGCTTCTGTTGTTGTCAGCAGCACAGGAATCTGTGTTTCTTTTTGTTGCGTCATCTTGTTGTGTCAGCTCTCCGTGTGTGCAGCACCATTCCTGGGCAGGCTGCACTATCTTTCGCGCTGGGCGGCTCTCCTTATGGGGCGCACTCCTTGTGCATGGGGCTCCCCTACTCGGGGGACACCCCTGCGTGGCACGGCACTCCTTGCACGCATCAGCACTGCACGTGGGCTAGCTGCACATGGGTCAAGGAGGCCTGGGGTTTGAACCGCGGACCTCCCATGTGGTAGACAGATGCCCTAACCACTGGGGCAAGTCCGCTGCCAAAATTCCTTTTTTTTTTTTTTAAGATTGATTTAATCCCCCCCTTCCCCTCCTCCTGCCCTGCTGTTTCTGCTGTCTGTGTTGTCTTCTCTTCTCATCTTCTCTCCTCTGGGATTTACCGAGATTCAATCCTGGCAACTTTTGATGGGGAGAGAGGTTCCCTGTCAATTGTGCCACCTCAGTTCCTGGTTTCTGCTGCACTTCACCTTGACTCTCCCGTTGTCTCTCTTTTGATGCATCATCTTGCTGCATGACTTACTTGCAGGGGCACTGGCTCACCACGCAGGCACTCATGTGGGCACTGGCTCACCACGTGGGCACTCGCTTGCCATGCAGGCACACTTTCTCTTCTTCTTTTTCATCAGGAAGCCCCAGGGATTGAACCCAGGTCATATCATATGGTAGGCGGAAGCTCTATCACTTGAAGCACGTCCACTTCCCTGTTCAAAGTTCTTTTTAACACTCCTCTGTTCAAAATATAGAGCCCAATTCTCCTCCACTTGAATGTGGGCTGTGTACTTGGTGACTCTCACCTAAAATTTAGAATATGGCAGACATGAGGGTATATGACTTCTGAAGCTAGGCGATAAAACTTGTCACTTCTGCCTTCCTTCTCTTGGATAACTCACCCTAGGGTAAATCAGCAGCCATGTCATGAGGACACATAAGCAGTCTGGAGAGAGGTACAAATGGGAAGGAACTGAAGTCTCCCCTCAACAACTAGCACTCACTTTCTTGGAACTGGATCCTTTGGCCTCTGTCAAGCCTTCATGTGAATGCATGAAAGATCTCAAGCCAGATTGCCCAGCTGAGCCACTTCTGAATTCCTGACCCACAGAGACTGAGTGAGATAACAAATGCTTATTGTTATTTTAAGCTGATAAGTTTTGGGGTAATTTGTTATATGCAGCAACAGATAACTTTTATACCCACGATGTGGAAAAGATTGGGAAATACTGTTTTAAGCCCCCCAAAAGAATACAAGAACATCTGGGAACATACGCAGCATTCTGCAAATGTATTGGAACCTTTAGGTTTTTTTGCAAAGTGATATTTAATCAACAGAAGCTTTACAACATTTGAGATAATAAGCATTTAAAAATACATTCAAGGCAAAAAAGTTCCCTGTCTTTAAAGACATACTTGCAATCATGATTGCTCTAAAAGTTTGTTTTCCTTTAAAAACAAATCTATTGTCATAGAAGCATTCCTTACAAAATAGAGTTTATGACAATGTGTGGCATAACAAACCCACTCATATCTATGCAGAATAGTCATGTTTTATTTTCCTGAGATTCTTCTGAGAAAGTGACATTTGCAGTCTTGATCTTGTTCAGGGAGTAGAGGCATGATGCTAAGCAGAAAATTCCCTAATAAGCTTTCACAGAAAGGTTTTCCAAAATAAAATCAAGATGGCTTTCATGGCATATTAGGTTTCTCTAATTTTCTAAGGGCTTAATTTGCTTTACTCTTAGGAATGTTTAAAATACTTCTTTCCTAACCCCATATTTAGAATATATAATCAGAGGACCGGTGTCCAAATTTAAATAAGGGCCATTATTTAAATAAGTGTACTTATGCCTCTACTTTACTAATAACTGTTAAAGAACAGCTATCTGGAATTGAGAAAAAAGTTGAAAGCCCAGAGGGAGTATGAGCAGCCAAAATCAATCCTGACAAGTCCATACCCCGCAACGCACAAGCTTCACTCCTAGGCAAGCCCATGGGGCTCTCAAGCAGTATGCAGTCATTCTTGCTTTAGATACTATTCTTACTACTTTGGCTATCAGAGGCATCATGTGAGAGATGCTGGAAGATTCTACAACTGCACTGTCCAATATGGTAGCCACTAGCCACATGTGGCCATTAAGCACTTGAAATGTGATTAATCCAAAATGAGATGTGTCATTAAGTGTAAAATACCAGATTTTGAAGATTTAGGATGAAAAAAAGAATGTAAAATACCTCAATATATTTTTTAAAAGATTTATTTTATTTCTCTCCCCCCCCCCCATTTGTCTGTTCTCTGTGTCCATTTGCTGCTTGTGCTTCTTTGTCTGCTTCTGTTGTTGTCAGCGGCATGGGAATCTGTGTTTCTTTTTGTTGCGTCATCTTGACGGGTCAGCTCTCCGTGTGTGCGGCGCCATTCCCGGGCAGGCTGCACTTTCTTTTGCGCTGGGTGGCTCTCCTTATGGGGCGCACTCCTTGCGCGTGGGGCTCCCCTAGGCGGGGGACACCCCTGCATGGCAGGGTACTCCTTGCACGCATCAGCACTGTGCATGGGCCAGCTCCACACAGGTCAAGGAGGCCCGGGGTTTGAACCGTGGACCTCCTATGTGGTAGACGGACGCCCTATCCATTGGACCAAGTCCGCTTTCCTATCTCAATATTTTTTATAGTGATTACATACTGAAATGATATTATTTTGTATATCTTGGTTAAACATTAAAATCAATTCCACCTGTTTTTTTTTTCATTTTCATTTGTAAAAATTGTGGCTATTAGAAAATTTAGAATTACCTATGTGGCTTGCATTAGATTTCTATTGGACAGTGCTATTCTAGAAGCAAACTTACACTTCATTCAATATTTATTTATTGACTTCTGTGTGCTGAGCACTGGGATAGGGGATAAGAATGCAGCAAAGAACATGGTTTGCACTTGTGAAGCTGGTAGCAACCTCCATGGTACAATAAAGACTAAAAAAATAATGTGATTCCAGGTACCTAAAAGAACGGGACATTTGATTTGGAATATTTTAAGTTATTAGAGTTATTAGGGATATCAGGGTTATCAGCCAGCCCTAAATCTTAGGACCCCTAACTCTTATTGTTCTATTGCAGAATAGGTATTGATAATGATAGCCATCCCTGAGTCACTCAGAAAAGGTTACCTTCTCTAGACCCTCTTATAATTTGTGTTTTGTGACTACATACATATATGTTCTCTGACTCACTAAATGGAGAGACTTTCAAGGACAGAACAATGCTTTATGACATTAATCTTACACAGTATCTTTCACATAGAAGGTACTAAATACATAGAGAAGTAAATTATGTCATGTGTACACACTTATGGAAGTATATAATACACTTTAGAAAAAGTACTGCTCCAAGTGACCAAATAAAAAGTGTTGGCACTTAAACTAGTAAGCTTTAGTTATTTTTTAAAAGTCCTCATTCAAAATATAAATTCATGCACACCTGGTGGTTCCGGAACAAAATGTTCTGGACTAGCCAACCACATTTCTCTCATGATGGCTAAGATAAATATTGCATAAGACCCTGGAAAGGACTCTTTCAGCAAGGCCCCACTTAGGCATCTTTCTTCTTCTCTGAAGGGCTTTTAAAAATGTTCAGAGTTGTCAAAACAAGAAAACACAAGTTGCAAGGGGAAACATTGTGCTTGAATTCTTATTGCATTTATAGTATCAATGAAGATAATCAGTCATATTAAAAATATATAATTTAATTTTCAAGTAACTATGTCCATCTTTCCCCTAAAGTACATTGTCAAAATAATTCCGAGCTGAATATATTTTGTACATATGCTGACAGATAGCACGGTGTTCTGAAATGAAAGCAGAACTATTATCCTTTTATAAATTAAACTTGGTCCCAGAAAGGGAAAAAGAGGAAAGAGTGAGCTAGAGAGAGCATATTGAAAAAGAAAAATCACAAAGCATTGTCGGAGAATTGTTTCAGTTTAAGTGAATGCAATGTTCACTATTTTTGTCTGGCTGCTCAGAGTACCATGTATCTCCTAAATCAGTGCTTTTGTGTTCCTCTATATACACATGTTAATTTAACTTAACATAACTGTAACAATTAAGCAAAAATAATTATACAACAATTAGTCCACCATTGCCAAAAACATAACAAGTTCACAAATAATCTATCCCCAAACTTCTAAGCATCATGATTTTGAGATTTCTAGTGAGGCCTCTTCTCTCCACACAGATTTACTGTAAGTATTTCCCACTCCTGCACGCTCATCCTCCCTTCCCATAAAGAGGGGACGAGTGAAATCTACCTTGGATAGGTTGATGGACAACTGTTCCATTTTTTGTCAAGCAATCTAGCTTATCTTGTGAATCCAAATGTAAGCCAGAGGCAGTCATCCCTCCAAAGAGACAGTGACTGAGCACTGAGAAGCTGCTTAGGCCTTGTTTTGTACAACCTTGTGAAGAACATGCTTTAATAAATACACAGGCACCCCTCGTTAACCACCCTCCACCACCCCCATTCCCATGAGGGCCCAGATCTGGCCGGAGTTCATTTGAGTAATTCCCATGATCCTGCAGATCCAGAGCTTCCAGAGTGTTGGTGGTCTGTCCTGGGGGACAAATGTCCTGTTTTTTAAGTACCGGGCAGTCTTTCTCCGAGGTCACAGGGCCTCAGTCTCCGTGGGTGAAGACAGCTTTTCTTAGCTGCCCTGTGACAGTTGGGTTTCACATTTCCTGAAACTAGATCTGTGGAAAGAGTCCCTGAAATTAAGAATAGAAAGAAAGAGGGAGGGGGAGAGAGAGGAAGAAAATCAGAAGTAAGAGATGTCAATTAGCCCTTTCAAGAGCAGCAGAGGAGGAAAAACCACCCACCAGAAAAAGACATTCATCATGGAGAACTCGGGGAATATGTAAATCAGGGAAGGGGCTGAGATCCTTCACACTGTGCCAGAAAAAACACAGGTGGTAATTCTGCCCTGGGAAGACCACTGGCGGAAGGCCAACACAAGGGGCCCCAGAGAGGTTAAGGAGAAGGTACACGGGGGAGCAAAGCAGAAAGGATCATGCTGGACGGCTTCCTGACTCTAGGTGCCCGCTCCCATCATGGAAGGTTCTGCGGCTCAGAGGATGCAGCCACATGTGCCCTGATTTGCGGGCCCAAAGCTCTACCTTTCATTCCCCAGAAGAGCCTCCTCTGCCCTGTCTTTACCTCTTTTGACTCTCAACTCTGAATATTGGCTTGTAGAGTTCTGGAATTTTCCGCTCCATCATTGGCCTGAGGTTCTCTTTCAGCTTGTTGTAGTTCTTCTTGAGCTCCTGCTGATACTCTCTCTGGTCTGCTGTGATGAGATGCTTGTTTTTCTCTACAGCCTCACCGCATCTGAGTTGAAAAATAGCAGAGTGAGGGCAAAATGAGCTTCTATTTCATAAGTGAAGTGCTTAGAAATTTGGGGATATGTTACTCATGTTTTCCGAATACCTCTCCAAGTGTTTTAAACCTGGTGGCATATCTGGGTCACCTGTGGGACTTTTCAAACTACAGCCCTGTGGGCTCCACCCCAGTCTTAGGGGTAAGCACTCCAGAATCTCTATATTGAGAAGTCACTCGGGGGATATCGATGCCTACCTGCCCAGAATTAGAACCTCTGGTTTACTGTATGTCAGGCACTATGCAAAGAGCATGACCCATATTATCTGCTTAATCTTCATGACATCCTTGGAAAGACAAATACGTTAAGTTGCTTGCCTGAGATAATACTGTGAGGAAATGGAGGATTTAAAATTCAAATGCAGGTCACTGCAGAATGGACCTGTTAGGCTTACAAAAAACTCACTGTGATTTACAGCAGTGTGGCAGATGGAGCAGATGCCATTCAGTTTCTCCTGCTACATATACATGGAAGTGGTGGGAAAGCACAGCAAGAACTTGTTAAAAAAGAAAAGAAACCCCATGGTACCAGAAGGGGGTAGAAATCAAAGCAAAGTGATAGTAAAAGTTGGTGCCATGGCGGCAGCTGTCACCAGGGCTGCCCATTAGGATTTTAGGGTTGCATCTAGGTCCTAGGGGCTGGGTGAAAGGGGTTTTAACACCCACGTTGAATAAGTGATAGAGCTTTGGCTAACGCAAAGAGGCGTTTCTTGATTCCAGTCACTTGCATATAGTTCAGAGCCTTGAAAAGCTGTTCTATCTCTGAAAAGGAGTCTAGAATAATGCTGCACACTGTGCTTGCTGTCAGTTTAGGGCCATTAATGGAAAAGAAGTCACCTCAAGAAATTGAAATTCTAGGCATGCACCAGAGGTGGGTATGAGTTTCAGATTTTATATTCCTCTATTGTGGATATTCTAAGGTGAGAAATTAACTTGAAAGCAAGTCCAAGATTATTGAAATCCCTAGGATTCAGAGAGAAACAAATGTGAAGTTGCTTTGTAGGAACACCTCCTCAATTGGGGCATGTGACCTACCATAGAAAGAATGACTGAGCTCAGAATGAAAAATTAAAAATCATACAAGGAAAACAACCACAATGAGGGAGAGGCAACCAATGTAATATGTTGGAGAATTAGCCCAGTAAAAATTAGAGATAATAGAGCAATATAAAGAGAGCAAAATTAATATAAAGAGTTCAAGAAGATAAAATCCATGATTAAAAAAATATGAAAGAGACAAGAATTTGAAAACAAACCAAACAGAACATCTAGAAATAAAAAAATGTAGTCCCTAATATAAAGAGAAAATTTTTAGTGGACAGGTTAAACAATAGACTAGAGACAACTGGAGAACTAATAAACTAGAAGACAGATCTGAGCAAATCACCAAAGAGATAAAAATAATAAAAATGTAAAAAATTGTTTAAGAGGTTTGGAGATAACAATGAAGGTGCCCCACCCACATTTAACAGAATCTCCAAGGGAACAGAAAATAAGGGAGAGGAAATATTCAAAGAGATGGCTGATAATTTTCTAGGAGTTGTAAAGGGACATGAAGCCTTTCTTTGAAGGATCTACAAAAAGAGATTTCTACCTAGCCATGTCATGGCAAAACTGCAGACCACTCCAGAAAAAGAGAAAACCTTTAAAGCTCATTGTGGTTATCTGACTTGTAGGCTTAATGTTTTCATGGGTTCCCACATAGTAAGGTAAGTCTCAAAGAAGAAAATCATGTTATTTAAACATGACAGTTTCTTGTCTTTTTATTTTAAACTGTTCTACCCAAGGGAACTTACAAATCAACAAATTTAAAGAGATAACATAAAGGTTGAAACTTAGCTGACATGTAACAATTAGTAATAACTCTATTATCCTTCAGTTGAATAAGATTCTGGTAATCAATGTGGTCTAAACTGTTTCCCAAGCAGTGGTGCCAGATTTGGTTTAAGTTATGGAAATACCCAGACCTTGTTACCAAATCCTCCCAATTACCACTGAGCTTATTTTCAGGATGGCAGTCAAAGGGGAAGAGAGCAGCATGTGGCTGTGGGGCAGGAGAACGTTACCTGGCCTAGGCAAAATCAAACCTGTGACCTCAGGCTCATCATGGAATTATTATACAAGAAGGACTTCATTTAGTTCACCCAGAACTCACTTAACTAGATTCTCCCCTATCTTTTAAGGTTAACTGGAACAAATTGCTACCTGAAGGTTATTTATCAAATGTTTCAAAGAAGTTGGAAGGGGAGATATAGACTTTGAATACTGAGAAATGTGTATTGCCTCATTATTATTATTATTTTTAAAGATTTATTTTTTATTTCTCTCCTTCCCTTCCTCCTCCCCGCCCCCCACCCAGTTGTCTGCTCTCTGTGTCCATTCACTGTGTGTTTCATTATTTTTTATTGCTCCTAAACTAACAGTTACGAACTACAGCCATGTCTAAAATAAAATCAGTTTAGGGTAACTTCAAGGCCTGAATTTCTAACACTGGCAAACTACACATGGTGGCATGAGGCCTACAGAAGAAGCTACCTGCTAACTTGGGGGCTGTCTCCTATGAAAACTTTGGCAGAATCAACTAATTAACTCTTGGGAGTCTTTATTTGCAGAAATGTTAATAGCTAGTAACACATAGTGATTGCTTACTATGGAGTGTATACTGGGTTAATGCTTTACATGCAGACAGAGCTGGGCTTGAAACTTAGCTGTTACTCATTAACACAATAATTTTCCTGTTAAAACCCTCAGTCTTCTCATCTGTCAAATGAGGATAATAATATCATATAATCTCATAGGATTGTTGGGAGAATTATTTGAAAAGCTGTGACAATAAAGCAGATCCATGTTTCTTGAGTGTGGTCATGCCAGTGTCATTCTCCCAGAACCTTGTCACTCCTTGTCCCTCTAAGAGGTGGGCAGTCATTTGTGATTTCCTCAATGAACACAGTGTTTCAGAAGTGATGCAGTGTGACTGGGTAATGAAAGGCACTGTGACTTTTGCCTGGCTCTTCCTCTTGGGAACACAGCTTTGGAACCCTGAGCTGTAAGAAGTCTAGCTGAAGCCACTATGCTGGAGCGACCATGTGGAGAGACCATGAGAGAGCATTGCCTGAAGGGCCGCAGCTGTTTGTGTATTCTTAGCCCAGACACCAGGCATCTGAGTGAGGGAGCCTTCAGGTGATTCAAGCCCCAGCCAGTACCTGCAACTGTGTGTACAAGTGTGCACGTGTATGTGCATGCATGTGTGTGCATGTGTGTCTATGGTGCACAGGCATGCATGTGTGTCTATATGTGTGTACGTGGGTGTGTATGCTACTCTACTTGGCTTGCAGTTTTCTGTCTAGCATCCCTGGCCCACTAATACAGGTCTCAGTGACTGGCAATCTGACAAAAGTCCTATGTCCCCACTGACCTGCTTCTGAGCACCTCTTTATGATATTTAAGGCCTAAGTAAACTTGGGTTTTTCACCAAATATTTGGATCTCTTTCTGCCTACTGTTTCTCTTATACTGTATACACTTGTTTCAGCTTTGGCCACTTGGGCATATTCCCTCTCCTTCCTTTCCACAGATGCTAACTCTAGTTTAAAAACACCACCACACCACATACTGTTTTCTGACTCTGACCATATCTGCAGCAGAACCTTATCTGGTGTGTATCTGGAACAACTGCTCTGAGAGGTAACCTGCAACTGGTGACATTGAGTACTCTTACTCTTTTTAATATATTCATTTAAAAATCGCATATTCTTTCTAGAAAAGAGAAAGTTCCAATAAGAAGTAGAAAATTAAAAAATGGATCATGGTGCCTGACAAGGTCTGGGTGTCTTGGGGATCAGAGAAGGGAAACAGAATGCTGTATCTCTCCATCTCGGCTTTGAAACCCTAAGGTGTTTTTTTCTTATCGCAGGAAAACGCAGGAGGGGATCAAGGTCCCAACTTGGCAGTCATCTAAAAAGTTGCAGGACTGGCTATATGAGCATGAGCCGGCTGGGGCAGGTCAGACTGCCGGGTTGTTTTTTTTTCTTTCTTTTAAATAACTGTATCTGGTTCCACTACAGCTGAGTCGGAAGAACCACTGTCCAGTGGCGGAACGCTGACCCAGGTGTACCTGGCAAGCATCTATTTCCGCTATTAGCGATCACCATCAGAAGGCTCACTCATGCTGACCTTGGAAATCTGGGCTTATCGACCTGCAACCCAAGGCTGCCGAGAAGCCAGAGCTCACTAAAGGGAAAACCTGAGAGCCGTTCCATCCCAAACATTTTCCACTCCTGAGTCTGCTCTGCTATCTGAAAGCAGCATGGGCAAAGAGCTCAACAAAATAGTTGCTCTATTCATTAAAAAGTTGTAACTTGCTGATTGGATTTGAGAAGCAATTAAGCAACAGGAGAAGGCAACTTTCTCAACTATCGCTTGTACAGAAGTATAGTTTACATACCATAAAACTCATACCATGAGTTTCAGTACATTCATGCAGTTGTACAACCATTGCTACAACCTGCCTACTACTTTTGATTTATATGAAATAAAATGGAAGGAAAGTCAACTGTTGTTTGTATATAGAATGAAATAGTGAACAGCAGTATTATTTTGCCTGTAGTCTTGTCCCACATGTTACCCTGGCCCAAAATAAGGACTCAATATGTGTTTGCTGAAGTAATATATGAACTAACATCTATGACTGATTCAAAAGTGAAATAGTTTGCTTTTTTTAAAAAAAACATATGCTTTTTGTTTTGTTTTGAAGAAACAGGAATGACCTGAGAGAGTAAGCCACTGGGGGAAGAAAATGTGAAAAGGAGGCAATCAAGCAACCTCTACTGGCTTCTCAAACTGTCCAGAAGCATCAGCATCACCTGGGAGCTTGTTAAAAATGCAGAGTGTCAGGCCCCACCCAGCCTGCTGAACCAGAATTTGCATTTTGACAAGATCCACAGGGGACTTGCATGCACACTGAAGTTTGTGCAGTTCCGACGAATATCCTTGTGGCACTTCTAAAATAATACAGCAGCCCACCTAGCACTGGAGAATGTGGGACGATAGTTTGGCTTCTCATGTGAATTGCCATTAGGAGGGTTGGAAAATATTCAAAATGGCGAATTTGATTTTGAAAACCCAGCATTTTTATGGGTCATCTGGGGAGAAAGATACTCTCTTCATCAAAAGCCTAATGGGGGAAGTGGACTTGGCCCAGTGGTTAGGGCGTCCGTCTACGACATGGGAGGTCCGCGATTCAAACCCCGGGCCTCCTTGACCCATGTGCAGCTGGCCCATGCATAGTGCTGATGCTTGCAAGGAGTGCCCTGCCACGCAGGGGTGTCCCCCGCGTAGGGGAGCCCCACGCGCAAGGAGTGCGCCCCATAAGGAGAGCCGCCCAGCGCTAAAGAAAGTGCAGCCTGCCCAGGAATGGCTCCGCACACATGGAGAGCTGACACAGCAAGATGACACAACAAAAAGAAACACAGATTCCCATGCCGCTGACAACAACAGAAGCGGACAAAAGAACATGCAGCAAATAGACACAAAGAACAAGCAACTGGGGCGGGGGGAGGGGAGAGAAATAAATAAATAAATCTTAAAAAAACAAACAAACACAAAAGCCTAATGGATGGCTTTGATAAAGGGTCATCCCTGGGTCAATTAATTTCCTTTTGCGTATTTTACTAGGGACTAGTTTTACTCAGCCCTGGTTCTCCCTGAAGTTCCCTGAAGTACTTGGAAGCTGGGAAGTTATTAGAAATGCATGTCCAGTAGGGATTTTATAAGTACATTTTAACTAGGTGGAGTCATGGATAGGCTCACACACCCGTGAAAAACTGGATTTTTGAATTTATAACTAGTAGAGGTAACTGATATGGACTCTAAATGAAACAAAAATCACTTCTTCTCCTAACAAGCTTCCATTAAAAAAAATGCTACTCTGAACTCTTATGCACCAATGCTACTCTCTCTCTGATCTTTCCTTCTTGACCTGGTCTTCTCCCGAGAATGCCCTGCACCAGATGGAGATATAGGGGCCCAGATCCTTCATGGGCTTTCCTGCCTTTGAGTCCTGGGGTCACGCTGGTCCCCTTGCCCGCAATGGCTCCCTTCTCCCACTACCTCCTTTCTTCCACACAGACATTCAAGACAAGGGTTGAGTGGTGTTTTCCCACAAAGCCTTCCCCAGCCACCCTAGCCTATCATGGATTGCTCACTTCTGATCTCTGTAGCCTGATATTTAGTGCACTCTTAGAGTTCTTAGTACATGCTGCGTTGCATTATTATTTAGCCATGTGCATTTATGTCTTGTCCTCGAGAGAGAAGTACCCGGCTCTCTGTATTCCCATAACTAATCTCATACCTAGGTCATAATGAATGCTCATCAAACATGTCACAAGTCCTTTCAGAGGTCCAGAGAGGCCCAGGCCACTGCCAACTTTGGAGGCCTTCAGCCATAATTAATTTTAAAGAAGATATGTGAAAAGTAAATAATCTAAAAACAAAAAAGAATCCCTGAAATGTCTTCTAGCCTTTGGTCCTGTATAAACATTCTATTTATTGAAGAAAATCTAGCTTATAGTAATGTCAGATTGCTAGCAAACACAAGAAACTATTCTAATACCAACACATTAATAAACATATTTATATGAATGGGTGTATATAAACACACAGAGACACACATGCACATTACCAAGCAGTTGTGATTCACTGTTATATCTAGCAAAGTATGTATATCCATAGCAAAGTTGGATACCTTTCACCAAGGCCTGTAAAGAGGAGCTATCTCTAAACTCATCCCAGACCAGAATTCTGATGAGTTTTCAGAGTTTAACAAACTTTAACAAGCTCTTTTAGCTTCTTTTATCTCCACCTGATAAGTGAGGATATTACTATTCTTTATATGATTTGCTAAGTTTATGGATGAAAAATAACATTAGAACTCATTTTTCTGATGTCCTTCTCTTGTATAGGTGAAATGCCATCATGGTCTTCATAATCATTCATTTTATGCCACAGGAGTCCCAGTATAGCCATTTGTATTCCAACAGATTGGAAGACCATGCTCAAGACCCAGTATTTGTCTAGACCTGAAGCCAGCTCCACTGAAAATCAAAAGAACAGATGAGGCCTGTATGACACTGGGAGCCTTCTGAAGGGATGATACCTTTGAAAAACTCAAGTTTTAGAATCTTGCTTTATCTTTCAATTTGAAGTAGTGTCTATATTTAAATTTCTAAAATTAAATTATTGTATGATATGGGAAAGACATCAATGCCAAGACTTCCAGGAGTCGAATGCGTCAGTGGATCTCAGCTCTTTGGATCCAGAAGACCTGGATTTGATCTCAGCTCTGCTACTGGGTGGCCTGTAAGTAAAATCATCTCCCTTCTCTGCACCTTCATTTCCTCTTTGTAGAATGAGGATGAGGCTAACACCTGCCTTACAATGTGGCTGCAATGCGCAAGTGAGGTGATAAACATGAAAGCACTCTGCAGTTGAAGTATTAGGTACTTAAGAGCAGTGCAGGTGGTCTCAAACTTTAGCCTGCTCCAGAATCACTTGGAGGGCTTGTAGAAAGCACAGGTTGCTGGGCCTCACCTCCAGAAGTTCTGATTCAGTAGATCTGGGTGGCACCTATGAATGTGCCTTACTAACAAGTTTTCAGGTGATGCTGAAGTTTCAGGTCTGGGGCCACACTTTGAAACTCACTCTTCTATTGAATTCTCAATCATTTTTCTCCTTACCGCATTATGAATTCCTTAAAGCATAATCTCAACTTGTTGTGATGTCGATAGAGTTTTGGGTCAGCAGGAATTTCGGCCAAGAATACTTGGGCTACTTCCAGTGGTCCCTGATGGAAAAAGTGAAACAAACAAACAAACAAAAGCAAAAAATAAACAACAACAGTGATATTGGAAAGAAAATTACACTTCTTGGGAGAAAAGGCATTTGAACATTTAATTTTGTAGTTGATTTGATGAAAACAAAAAAATCAAGGAAAGTCTCGAACTTCTTGGGAAACTTAGAGCCCTTAGGAGGAGTTTGGGTTTTAGGATATTACTCAGAAGTATAAATGTATTTTCTCAATCAAGTACCATTAATACTAGGTTTCCCTTCATATATAAAGGTAACATAACTGCATCAAAAGGTATGTGTTTTGAGATGCTTTTCTAAAAATGGGGATTTCCTTGATCTCTCCACTCATATTTACTTGTCCATTTGCCTTAGTGATCAGTTCTAGATTATCTGTATAATTTCTGATTTGAGCCAGAGATATAGAGTATATATGCATAAAGTCTTCCATTTTCATCAAAGGATTGGGGTTTACGAAGGCAAATTTCCTAATTTTTTCTGATCTTGGGAATATAAAATAATTTCTTCCTCTCTGCTATTTATGCTATTTCTGTTCTGTGAACTCAGCATTTCTGTAGGGGAATTTGGTTGTTCTAAGTGAGGAAAGAGTCATAATGCCCATTTAGTTTTTAGTGTGGAGGTGTGGCCAAGAGCAGACTGGAATTAAAATCAAGGAAGCCCATTGGGCAGGAAATACTAACCTACTACCTTTCTCTACTGAGGACTGGGTTGGTTACATGCTGACCTTGGGAGTTAGGATTTTAATGGGTCTGAGTAGATCCTGTCTGGTATAAAGAGCCCATGTAGCTTGTTCCCAGGTTACTCCGAGTTAGCATGCTGGGTTCATCTGGTGACTGACCTAGGGGTTGGCTCTTCCAGAAAGTTCCTGTAGGTTTTCTTAGATGAGCCTCAAGCCCTGCAACAACTTTGCCTCCAGTAAACTTCTAAATTGGGCATTGTGAACCACTCCTCAAGAGGCCCCCAGGTCTGGATCAGATCACTAAGTCTGCCCCAAAGTGGAGACTCCTCTGAAGAGACGGTGCTCTAAGACCTGATCCACTCATCTCTAGCATTTCTTTTCACCATGGGTTGCTACATGAAGAAGAGGCCTCCTAAAAGTTTTCAGAACTTCACAAATATTCAGTCTGAGTTTAGGAGCATCATCTGTTTGAGGATCATATTCCTCATCAAGCCTGAGGAAGGAGGTATAGACATATAAAGATAACCAAAACAATGCAAAGCAGAGAAGCTGACACCAGCTGGTTTTCCTTACCTGATTTACAGTAGCTCCTACAGAGCCTTGAAGTACCATCTGCAGCATCTTTGCATCGGGGGGCTCCTGGTTAATGGCAACTGCTAACTGCAGAGTCTTCTTCTTCATATCTTCAATGGCAACTTCAATTGGTGTCAAAACAAACTGGACACAAAACATAAAACGTAGGGAGGTTACTGTCTGATCTCATAAATTATGAACAAACCTGGAGCTTTGACAGAGATGGATTTGAAGCAGCAGCTAAGGAAAGAGTTCAGCTAAGGAAAGACTTTTGGAGTAATTTAAAATAACCTGAAGAGGTTAAGAGGAAGGAAGGGCCTAACTTTTCTCAAGGACTTATTATGTCCCTGTACATAAATTTAATATTTATTCCATTAAACGACCTCATTATTCTCTCCATTTTCACCATGAAAGGGGAATTTGTAAGGTTAAGTTCCACAAAATGACTTGGATACTGAGTGGGGAGGCCAGAATTTTATCACAATGATGTCTAAATTAAAAGTTCATACTCTTTCTACACTGTCAGGTTTCCTTTGCAATTATTGAACAAGTCATTTGACTTATAATTGGGGGAGCTATTAGAAATACACACTCAAGATTTTCTTCCCCACAGTAACACATCAAGATTTTAGCATTACTTGTCCTTCCCCAACTCAAGCTGAAGGTGAATTTCTAGTGAATAGAGTTCTCTTAAGGATCAACTCCCAGTTGTGCAATTCTGTGGGTTTTGGGTTGGGTCCTTGCTGATGTCCTGGGGGTACCACAGATGGCCAAGGAAAGTTGTGAGAAGGACTGTTGGACCACAAGTTTATTTCTGGGATACGCCCAGAATGTCCAGTGTTAAAATGTCCAAAACAATAGTAAATATGGAGGATGCCTTCTTAACCAACCTCCTAACTGACTCAGCAGCTCAAGAGTTCTTTCCCCTGTGGGAGACCCACTCTGCAATGCTGATGACTGGCAGACCATTGTGGGTGGGCTATTTCCCAGGAAGTTCATGCACTTCTGCTCCTAACCAAGGAAGTAAATATTCACCAAAATCACCTGCATTTGAGTGCCTACCAGATTATGCTTATTATGTTTATTATTTTAATTACCTAGTCTAATTAAATAATGTGCAAACTGATGAACTATGGGTGTGGAAAGAAAATGAGTTGTTCCTAGAAAAACCAAGCTGAATGTCTGGGGAAGATGTAATGAAAGTGAATCACTATGAAGATTCCCATCACGTTAGGTGTGGACAAGACAATTGTAAAAGGTCAGGGGAAAACTTATAAAAATCTAGGATTCTGATGTCATATTTTTCCAGCAGGTATCTTTAAGTTCTCACTCTGCTTTACAGAAACCAAAACTGAAAATCATGGACAAGACATTATGGGTGTGGTTTATACAAGAAAGACAATGCTCAATTGTGATCTGTGGACCCATAATCACAGAAAGGGCTGTGGCCCTCTATAAAAAGAGTTACAGGTGTGCGTGTACATGTTTCAAAGTAAAATAAAATGTCTATTGTATGTGTAATATTTTTTAGGCAAGGGAGTAAAGAAGTTATTAGGAAACAAGAAAAGACTACACAGTCCTAGACATGGACTGAGGGCGTGCTACAGGATGAGTGGCGCCATATGTATAATTTTGAGTAATTCTGTGTTTGAGACTTTCTTGATCAGCCATATTCCACTGGCTTAGAAGTCTTTTACTGTACATGGAATCAGAGAAGCAAAGGGACCTTTCCTGAAAATACAGAGATGAAAAAACTAAAGAGAAGTGGCCTGTGCCAAGTCACGTGATGAAGCTGGGATTAGAAGGCAGGCAGTCTGGGGGTCTAGCTGGTACCCTGCCCTCCCTACTGCACACAGGCTTCCACTGGTGCTGCTCCCTTCCTGCTAATAATCCGTAACCCAGTAATGCCCGGACCACCTGTAAGCTCTAAAATATATAAAACATTCATAGAAAAATTTAAATTGAAGTATATACACTTATAATTAAGCCTATTATATAATTCAACGTATTTATATTAAAGATATACCTCTTAAATATTAACTATTTGAAGAAACAACAGTGTTACAGAATGTTAGCTGCCTAAATGGGATTCCCTGGCACCACGAGAGAGCCAGGCTAACCACCACAATCATATTTCAAGGGTGTCCTTCTTTCTTCGCTCGGACCTGCCCTGAAGGAGCGCTCAGGCTGGCGCGTCGTCCTGCAGCAGCCCCAGTGTGGAAGCCACCCGGCAGCCGGCCGCGGGTTCAGCCCGTTCCTGCCCGGAGGCGCCGTTACCTCCTCCTTCTGGACGACGCTGATGCGCGTCTTGATGTAGGGGAAGGCGTGCATGGTGGTCAGCACCGTGTTCCGCCGGTACTGCTCCTGCAGCTCCCCGCGCGGCCGCCCCTCCAGGGTGAACGGCGTGGTGTACATGAACCTGCGCAGGTTGAAATTCTTCTCGAAGTAGGTTACCCTGTCTTTCATCTCATACTCATCAAAGTAGGGCTCCACAAAAGTGATCTGTATGTAGGCCTGAGGGAAAAAGCGAGGGGAGGGAGACGATGAGTTATTCCCGCAACAGCAGCCCAGGGCCCTAGGCAGGGGCACGACGGAGCAGGGAGCAGCCCCGCCCCTCTGACTTCAGGAAAGCTTCAGACGTGAGCACCGTGCGAGAATTCAGCCCATCACAGCTCTGCCTCTCCACCCACAGGCAGAGAGGAGGCTGTGAAGAAAGAAGACAGAAATGTGCACACCCCAGGGGGTCCACAGGCTGCTCCCTCCCAGCAGAGCTAAGGGATTCAACTGAACATTTAGTATGAGACTAGTATGCAGCTATTGCAAAGGAGATAAACTATTATTCAGCCTTAGAAAGGAACGATTTCTGATACATGCGACAACACGGATGAACCTTGTAAACGTTATGCTGAGTGGAGGAAGCCAGCTACAAAGGACCACATACTGTATGAGTCCTTCTAGCTGAAGCATCTAGAACAGGCAGATCCACAAGAGACAAAAAGTAGATTAGAGGTTATCAGGGACCAGGGAGGACCGGGGAATGGGCGGCTGTTGCTTAAATGGGAACAGAGTTTCTGTTTGAGATGATAAAGTTTTGGAAATGAAAAGTGGTGATGGTTGTATAACACACTGAATGTAATTAATGCCATTGAATTATACACTTAAAAATGGAAAAAATGGCAAGTTTTCTGTTATACATACACACCATATATAACCACAGATTTTTTTAAACCTAAAAAAAGACAAACTTTCTTTTTCAGAATGATCATGACCACTGCACATTTATTAGAGCGGCTAAACTAAAGAAAACAGACAATACCAAGTACTAGCGAGGATGAAGACCATCTGGTGGGAATGTACAATGGTATAGTCAGTTTAAAAAAAAGTTGGCAATTTCTTACATAGTTAAATATATACTAACCATATGACCCAGCAATCCCAATCTTACATGTTTACCCAAGAGAAATGAAAACATATGTTCTCACAAAAATCTGGACACAAATGTTCATAGCAGCATTATTCAGAATAGGCAAAAACGAGAAACAACCTAAATGTTCCTCAAATTAGGAAATGGATAAACAAATGGTAGTATGTCCATAAAATGGAATACCTCTGAGCAATAAAAAAGAGTGAACTACTGTAACATGGATTAATATCAGATGGATTACGCTAAGTGAAAGAAACCAGACTCAAAAGGCTACAAATTGTATGATTCCATTTATATGACATTCTGGAAAAGGGAAATCTACAGAGGCAGAGTACAGATCAGGGCCTGAGGGCAGTGGGAGGGAATGGCAACAAAGGGTTATGGGGAGATCTTTTGGGGTGATGGAACTGTTCTTTATCTTGATTGTGCTTGTGTTTATTAAAATTCATAGGACTAAACCAAAGGAGTGAATTTTACTATCTCATTTTTTAGAAAGTGTACATACATACACTAAGAAGACAGGCACTTAATAAGTATAAGGAAAAAGACCTCTTAAAAAAAAAAGTGACCATGACATGATTTTGGGCTCTATGACACCCACTCACTGGGTGGGGTCACTGACTTCAGACTATAAATTACGTTTAGTGTAATGAAATCTGGTTCTAATTCTTGGTTCTCACAACCTATCTTGGACGTTTTAAAAGTGTGAAAAAGGCCACTATGGCAGTGTGGTATCACAAATGAGTCTCTATAGCATATGCTATGCACAGACCTTAGCTAACCTATCTTCCAAGGACCCCAAATATTTCTCTGAAGCTTAGTTCAATTCTTACAGTTATTGCTTTCAAACCTAGACTAGGAAATGTGTCTAAAGTGAGAAAGTATTCTGAAATATGTAGAAAAGCAAACCCTTAAATCTGGCCAATTCCTCCCTACTTGCATCATCTTCAAAATATCCTGGAAGATAGGACTGGGGAAAGCATTTGAACCCTGCATTTCACAGGCTGCCAGATGATAAATGGTCCTTAACAATACCTCGCACATACATTCTTTCCAGCAGCTGAGAAAGCTCTTTCATGAACATATTTGTCTAGGCAGGCAGGTATCATCCTTATGTGAAAAGCAAGGAAACTGAGGCCCAAGCCCTTTTCTTAATACCCCCACAGCACAGCCATCCTGCACTTGGCTGGAAAAAATACCTACGGCCTAAAGAAGGGAACCACTAAATGCTGTCAGGGAAGAGTTTGCATATTTTCAGCATGCCTTCAGTTGAGAGATTAGAAGTTTTATAGAAAGGCAGTGAAGAGTAGTGACTAAAAGCATGGGTTTGGGGACAGATCCCAAACACTGGCTTTGTCACCTGCATGACCTTGGAAGTTGCTTAAACTTTCTACACCTCAGTTTTCTCATCTGTAAAGTAGGAATGACAAAACCTAAATTCAAAAGGCTGTTGGAGGGTGAAATGGGCCTAATGGAGGGTCAGGCATAAGTTGGTGCATAATAAATGGTGCTACTATTATAATTTCTGCCTTTGAGTATGTTTTTAAAAAATATCTAACCAAATAGTAATTGAACCCTAGACAAAGTATCTGGTTGCATTTAAAATGACTTGAAGAGTCCAGAGAAAGGAAGTCATTTTTTGTTCTAGGGGTAGAATAAGGGGACTCAGAGCTTGGCAGTTATTTTGTGCAAACTTCCCTTATACCTTGTTAGGGTCCAACTTGGTTTTGTCCACAGGAGCAGAGTCTTTTATCACTTCCACAAATTCTGCACCAAAACATTGACCATAAAATCCCTATATAAGAGAAACCAACAGTTTATAAAGATTATTTTCAGATAATGTAGCTCTTTGTAGTCTCAGAAGTGTAATAATTTAAAAATGAGTATAATGTAGAATTTGCTCGTTGATTATTGAAATGAACAAAGATCAGCTTTTCCTGTTACAAAAATAAATATAAGGAGTTTAGCAGAGCCGATTGATGCATGTTTCCCAACAATATGTATGCTTGGCCCCTATTTCACCCAACATCATTGTATTTTCTGAGGCATCTCCATGGAGTATAGCACTGTTGACTTCTTACCATTTGTACCTTGGGAACTTGGACAGCACCAGGCTTCTCATAATGTGGCAAACCACAGTACCCAAGAAGACAAAATATATACCACTAGTCCTGAATAGGGAAAACATGATTAGACAGGCAACTAAGTGGCCTGAGGTCTATTTGAGTTCTCCTATTCATAAGAAGAACAACTTTGGGCAAGACATTTAACCATTCTTGGCAGTGGCTACTTTGAGTCAAGTTAGGATAAAAGTCTATTGTCTTATTTGGCATGGGTGAATAGTGTAACAGCAATTAGGCAACAAAAGTGTTGTTACAGTCATGAAAAGGCATATATACAAAGCAATGGCAAAAGAACTTAGGGTATGAATCTTCGGTTAATTGTTGTCAGTAGTTCAGGAAACCCCAGTCATGCAGCCTGAGTGGGTTTTGTTTCGGGGGTTCCCCTTGACTTCGTTCCTGAGTGTTTTAGTGCTTGACCCTTTCACCTTCACCTTCATTTTTCTCTATGCCATTTCCCCTTTTCCCACTCTCTCCAGTCTTTCCTCCAAGAAAATGCTGCTCTCTTCTGGTCCATTATGGATCAAATGCAAATGGGATGCTGATGCTAGCTATCCAAACAGGGAACTACTTGGATCAGCAAGAAGAGCTCACTGGGTTCAGCCCCACAGAGTGGTTCTTGTCAAGTATCTCTGTGTCAGAAGTGGGATGTGCTGTCCAGGGTCACCAAATAAATGGTGAACACATTTTCTAAGGTCAATTCAGTAATTTAACCAGATTACTTCAAAATCACGATGATAGTCTTACTAAAATTTGGAAGGAGTTATTAGAAAGCACAAGACATGCGAAACAGCTGTGGCTCAATCAGCTGGGCTCCCATCTACCCTATGGGAGGCCCTGGGTTTGCCTCCTGGGGCCTCCTTGTAAAGGTAGTCTCCCTCACACACTGAGGAGCACTGCCTGGCCCTCAAGTGCCATGGAGTGCCACCCAGCCCACAGATGCTGCAGAGCCAGTTCAGCAAGGTGACACAACAAAGAAAAAAAGGGAAACAAACAAAAAAAACACATAAGAGCGTGCAGTGAATGGACACAGAGAGCAGACAGCAAGCAAGCTGCAAGGGGGGAGGGGAAATAAACAATAATTACAGACACAGAAGAACGCACAATGAATGGACACAGAGCAGACAGCACGCAAGAGCCACAAGGGGGGTGGGATTAAAAAAAAGCATAAGACATTGATGGAATTTTGGACAATCTTGAAAGTAAATACTCACCAAATTTACAAATTTCAAAAAGCTCAGGATCTTAGGGGAAAGCTATCCAAATATTGCTTTATCTTAAGATCTCACATAATACCTTCATATTATTAATGCAATGTGGAAAAATTTATATCATACATTAATGATGAATCCATGATTCTTTTTTTTGGTAACATGGTCTCTAATGACCCACTCTCACTTGTTTCTGTAAAGTATAACAATGTTAAGCACATAAAATCACTTTTCTTACCTCTAGTCTATGAGAGATCTCAGGAAGCTTGGTAATAGCAGGCTCTTTGTAAACAAATTCCTGCTCATCCAAATCCCCAAATTTGGATCCATAGAAACCAACTCGGAAGTAGGTTCCAAACATTCTCTTATGACCCTGATGAACAAAATAAGAAAGCCTTTCCTTAGCTACTATGTAATTCGAGAGGGTCTACTGGGTTGGAAAGTTCAGGAGTCTTTAACCGTGCTACAAAGCATTTCAATCCTATGGTTAATATAAACAGAAATCACTCCTTTAAAAAAAGTTTAATGTTTATGGAATAAACTTTTAGAAATAATAACAAAAAAAGTCCTATGAAAGAGTTCTAGGTATTCTAGGACTTCTTTTAAGTGAATTTAAAGTGATTCTCATACTTCCTGGTTATAAAGTGATCCAAGCTGCCTTCTTTCACACACTGAATTCTGGTCCCTTGTCTATTCCCAGCCCTTCTCTGTTTAGTAGGTGAGAGGCACCGTAATGAAGTTCTGAAGGTAAATCACTCCCTAAGGAGAAAGCAGAGCTAAGCCCCTTTGGGTCAGGGTCACCTGTGGCCGGGGCCTGCGAAGTAGGGACTAGGATCTCCAGCTACCTTGTTTATGATGCTGTCGAAGGCCTTCTGTAACTTGCTGTGAGTGGAGGTCAGCTTCCGGAAGTCTCGATGCGCTTCCAGGATGGGGGTGACCAGCTTGTAGACCTCGTTAACTGTCTCGTACAAGCCTCCCTTGGAAAAGGGAAGAAGGTTAAATGAAGTTTAATCCATTGGAAACTTCAGAAGAGCAATGGAAACTTCAGAAGTTCATTATCAAAATGAGGCACCACAGCACTTTACAGGGCAGGAGTGAAGCCTGAAACCGCCCTTGTCTTTGGGATGTCTTTAGCACTCAGACTGAAGCAGACACAAGCTACATGGTCCTGTAAAATGATATTAGGTAGGGCCAAGGGCTTTCATAGAGAAACAAACAAACAGGAGAACAGACAAGCAGCCCTAATAAAGAACAATTCAGGAAGGCCGCTTTAGCTTATTTAGTTTCATAAGGAATCTTCCTGTAACAAGATGCTTAGTGTATACCTGGAAGGAGTTAGAAGAATTTTAACCAGTTTATTTTCTTCAGTTTCAGGGGAAAAAAAGAGTATATTGGATTTTCTCTGAGATTCTGATAGGGAAAGTTAAAAAAAAAAAAAAGGATAGTTAAAATAATAAATAGACAATAAAAGGTGTGGTAAGGAAACAGAACTGAAAAGAGAAAAGAAAGACTAATACAAGAATGCAAACAAAAAATGGATCAGATAAATGTAGTGAAGTATTAAATATCTACTTGGTATAAAATTTTGGGAAGGGGAGATAGTATTAAAAATGAAAATGGGCTAGAGAATACACCCCACCCCTCAGCCTGGAATCTCAATGACTTAAGCTATGCGTGTTTTTCTCTTATTAGTGTTTAGTCCCTGAATTAGGAGTTGCAGGGCTTTTTGTTCGACATCTCCGTGAGCTGGTCCTGGTCTGTGATAATCCTGAGGTATGGGTAGTTAAGAGAGAAGACACTATTTATTCCTTCCCTCGGGTCCCAGTGGTTCTTCCTTCATTTTTTTCTCCCTGTGGGAAGATTAATGAGTGAGAGCAGGCCTCCTCACTCATTGTGTAACCCTGGGCAAGTCACTGCGCCTTTCTTTTTTTTTTTTTTTTTTTTTAAAGATTTATTTATTTATTTAATTTCCCCCCCTCCCCTGGTTGTCTGTTCTTGGTGTCTATTTGCTGCGTCTTGTTTCTTTGTCTGCTTCTGTTGTCGTCAGCGGCACGGGAAGTGTGAGCGGCGCCATTCCTGGGCAGGCTGCACTTTCTTTTCACGCTGGGCGGCTTTCCTCACGGGCGCACTCCCTGCGCGTGGGGCTCCCCCACGCGGGGGACACCCCTGTGCGGCGCGGCACCCCTTGCGCGCATCAGCACTGACTGCGCCTTTCTTTAGCTTAGTTTCCACCCCTTGGTGAGCAGTGAGCGGTGAAAACCAGACTATGACAGTGAGGAAAGGCTTTCCAGTCTCCCTCGGACAGTGATGCAATCTGCATACATCAAAGCCCCCGGAGGCCCACCGGTTCCGCCCTGCGCGCCCAGCCTCGGGGGCTGTGGTCACGCGCGCCCCCCACCGCAGGCCCGGCCAGGCCCGGCGCTGACCGTGCTGAAGAGCTCCGCCGCCTGCTCCAGGAGCCCCACCAGGCCGCTCTCCGTGAAGTACCGGCCCGAGCACACCCCGTCCTCGTCGGGCGACACGATGTCATCCGAGACAGCAGACTCCTCCAGTACGTTGGAAGAGATGTTCTGAAAGAGATCACAGGATAAGTGCGGATAACAGGGGAACCAGACTTATAAGAGGCACGGGCAGGAACCCAACATGAGGGCAGGAGGAAGCCTCCTTCAAGGAGCCTTACCCGCAAGCTGGATTACCCGAGCTCTTATAATTCTACCCAGAAGAGTGCAAAAGGACACACTGAGAAACAGGTCTTCAAAACTCACAGCTTTCTTTACTTTATAACCATTTGGAGGGAAGTGGACTTGGCCCAATGGATAGAGTGGCTGCCTACCACATGGGAGGTCCTGGTTCAAACCCCGGGCCTCCTTGACCCGTGTGGAGCTGGCCCATGCACAGTGCTGATGCGCACAAGGAGTGCCCTGCCATGCAGGGGTGTCCCCCACATAGGGGAGCCCCACATGCAAGGAGTGCACCCCGTAAGGAGAGCCGCTCAGCGCGAAAGAAAGTTCAGCCTGCCCAGGAATGTCACCGCACACACGGAGAGCTGACACAACAAGATGAAGCAGCACAAAGAAACACAGATTCCCTCCCAGTGCAGCTGATAAGGATAGGAGCGGTCACAGAAGAACACACAGCGAATGGACACAGAGAGCAGACCACCCAGGGGGAGGGAGACGGGGGAGAAGAAAAAAAAACCTTTATAACCATTTTTGGAGGTACAATAACTGTTTAAGTATATATATTATATAGTTTACATCAAACATATAACATATATGTTGGAGTGGGTGTAGCTCAGTAGTTAAGCACCTGCTTCATATGCATGAGGTCTGGGTTCAATTCCTCGAACTTCCTTAAAAAGACAAAAAACATAGAGGTGCTACATCTTATACATCCTATATGTATGTGTGTATATAGATAACCTATCAGTGCTACACAGCTGAGTTAGTGAAATACCTAGAGGGACATATAGCTGGTGTCTTGGTTTGTTTGTTTGTTTGTTTATTTATTCCCCCCTTGCAGCTTGTTTCTTTCTTTGCTGTCTCTTCTCTGTGTCCATTCGCTGTGCATTCTTCTGTATCTGCTTGTCTTCCTTTGTTGGGTCATCTTGCTGTGCCAGCTGGCCGCGGCACATGGGCAGTCAGCTCTCCGTGGTGCATGGGCCAGCTTGTCTTCACAAGGAGGCCCTGGGATGCGAACCCAGGGCCTACCATATGGTAGACAGGAGCCCAATTAATTGAGCCACAGCCGCTTCCCAAGGGTCATGGTTTTTAAAAGCCAAAGACCAATTAGTTATCTGAGGCTTCTGGTTTCACAGCTAAGTGAACTTCTGACGTTTGAGGGTGTTTTTCTGAAGTAGGCTGCCACTATGTCCTTGACTTTACAGATGAATACCTGTAACATTATACGACAACAGGCAAAAGAGAATGTCTTCTTTATGGAAATGTTTATGTTAATGTAGCTTTTACTTCCTCCCCCTCCTCCCCAACATTTTGTTCCTTTGTACACTTTTTCTTTTACATGAACTATAGTACTGAGGACTTCTAGCAGGGAATGCAGCTACCAGAGCCAGGACTAGGGTGAGATGAGTGAAACAGCTGGGGTACAAAATTTAAGGAGGGTTTTTTGGTCTTGGCCAAAGAAGCGAGATGACAAAGGGAATGTCCTTGTTTGGCAAGTGTCACAATAAGATGCACTCACTGTGCAGCCACTGTGGCCTGGAGGCCTATTAACTTCAGAAGTTGACTTGCACCAAGCACTAGAGAAAGTATAACTGGAGTGCCAAGGCTAAAAGACTAAGTACCCCAATTATTGGTCAAATGAGGTACTTAAAAATTGTATACCACCAATCCAGGCATGGATTCCATGAAGGAGAAACGCTATACACCAAAGAGGGCAGCTGTGGCAACATCCCATTCATCTTAAGGATTTCAACAATTAGTTGCACAATAAACCATTCTGGTTTTAAAAATTTAAAAATAATAATGAGGCACTCATTCTCAGGGTCATGTAATAGAATAAATGTTACACCCTGGCCGCTTCATTTGCCTTACCCTAGTTCCCTTTGGCAGAGACTCTCATACTTCAGAAAGATCAAGAGTCATTTTCTTCGATGTGGTTATTAAAAAAATGCATATTAAGCATGGGAGACATGGGAAACCTAGTTTAGGGACTGCAAAGTTAGCACACATATCACTTTTTATTCCTGTGCTCATGGCAGACATAACTTCTCAATTAGAGCATGCCTTCCCAGGGAGCTTAGATGTGGCCTCAGAATTCTTCTCTGGATAGTACTCCAGGCAGCCACTACCAGTTGATCAGAATTGGCCTGTGAATTAAAATAAGTCTGCCTCCTTGCCTGGGCAGCAAGATCAACTTAGCCAACCACAGCAGTCAATAAGGAGACAATTGTCACAGTCCATTCTCTTCCTATCCAATTGCAATGTAGTTTTAGGAATCCAGGAGGCTCTCAGAATCTTTTGTGGCCTTTCTTCCAAATCTGACCTCTCTATTATGATTTTTCGGAACTGGAAATAACAGAACTTCTAACAGTTTCCATAGAAAGACTCTAATAACTGCGAAACTAATACTATTAGAATTGTATGCAACTTTCCACATAGAGAGAAACAGATCTGAAGCTATGCACCCTTATTAGCTGTGGTCAGAGGGAAAAGATTCTGGGCAGACTTTGCTGGGTTCAGAATTAGAGAGATAAAAGTAACAGCAGTATCTGAGGACGTATCCAGATCCACATTTGTGAAATAAATATTACATTCCTGGGGCATTGAATTTCAGTGACCTCATTCCTTGGAATTCAGTGGCCTCAACGTTATTTTTCTTGCACAGATTGATCTCATTTATAATATTTTCCCCAAAGGCTCAATTTTAATGGAGAAGAACAAGGTTGAAAACTGAAAAAACCAGAGCATTTAAGAACACACTGGACATCTGTTATTACTGCCCCCAATTCCTTCATCCTTCTAAGGTAAAGCACCTTGATTTTCTTCTGGGGTACCGCTCGTAACTCCAGGTGTGGGGCTGTCTCTGGCTCAGGCAATCAGAGCACTGCATTTCCCTGGCCATTACGATTGGTGCAGAGTGGACACATGAGTCAATAAGATACATGCAGACTTTCTAGGTAACTGCCAGAGTGAGGCATCTCTATTTTCTCTTGGACTCCAACCTGAGAAACCTAAATCTTCCTGAACCAGTGTTCTGGTGAAGTCTGTGAAGTCTGTGAAGAATGAAGAATGAAGCTGACACAGCAGAAGGTGGAGACAGGAAGTAGTGATGACACTGAGGCCTGGTGGTATTGTTTGGGTTCTCAGATCCAGTCTGACCTTAAGTGGGTGCTACTCCAGGCTCACCTCCATTGTATTAACTGAAAAATTCCATTTTTGGTGTAGCCAGTCTGCATTGGGTATTCTTTTTTTTTTTTAAAGATTTTTTTAAAATTTATTTTCTCTCCCCTTCCCCCTCCCCCCGAGTTGTCTGCTCTCTGTGTCCATTTGCTGTGTGTTTTTCTGTGACCGCTTCTATCCTTATCAGCGGCACCAGGAATCTGTGTTTCTTTTTGTTGCGTTAGCTCTCCGTGTGTGTGGCGTCACTCCTGGGCAGCCTGCATTTTCTTTTGCGCTGGGCAACTCTCCTTATGGGGTGCACTCCTTGCACATGGGGCTCCCCTATGCGGGTGACACCCCTGTGTGGCAGGGCACTCCTTGCGCGCATATCAGCACTGCGCATGGGCCAGCTCCACATAGGTCAAGGAGGCCCTGGGTTTGAACCACAGACCTCCCATGTGGTAGGCGGACACCCTATCCATTTGGCCAAGTCCATTTCCCTGTGTTGGGTATTCTGTTACTTTCAACCACACATTTTTAAACTCATTTGGTTCCACTCATAAGCATCAATGTAATTTGTATTCTCTTCTGTAGCCGAGAACACTCAGTTGATCATGATCTGAATTTCAATAAGGTGTTAGACTTCCCTGTTTCTTCTGCCTTCCTTTTACCTCCCATCTGAGATTTCCTTGACCCCCAGGCTAGGTCATATAAATGCTCACAGCATCTTGGGTTTCTTTTTAACAGCATTTATCATGATTGTAATTGGATAAAGAGTAGAATAATTACCTATATGATGTCTTTCTCTGGCTGGAATGTAAAGTTGATGACAGCAGAATATAGCACTCAATCAATATTTAAAAAGAAGAATGAATAAAGACATATGAAAATATAGAGCAATATGTCTCATGTAGGGACAATGCTGAGTTTTTCTGTTGGCTCTATAATAACCCGTCTATCTCATCTTGGCATGATTCACTGTAAGCAACTCAATTGACTTCTAGGTGAAATTAGCACAGTGCTTATTAAACAAAAGTCAATTATGAAATGCAATTAATATGTAAATAAAATATAATTAACTTATAATAATTGGGTAAAAGGCCTAAAAGAATTATAGGAAATATTTCAGTTAATGAAACAAAGAAGGGGGATGATACAATCTAATATTAAGTAATAAACCTAATGATTTTCTGGGAATTAGGTTTTCTGGGAATTAGGGAATTGAAAGAAAGTCTTTTTATAAGATATTTTTACCTTATAAAAAGCATTTATTTTTCATAATATAAATTGGTCAAAATAAATCTGATGAAAGAAGCAGACACATCTAAAATGTTTTTATAGTTTTCTTGTCTATGTTGATGTGATTCAAAATCCATGTAATATGTTTATGCTTTTAGTTACTGGACTTTAAGGGAGCACGTAACAAACATTTCTGAATTGAGGGTAAAATTTATTTACTGAGACTGAAATCACAGAATAAATATTTTTGTCATTGGGGCCCATAAGAAAGGAAGAGTTAGTAATATGAGGCAATATCCAGTTTGTCTGATGAATAGTATTCTAGGAAATCAAGCTCCTGGCCCCACTAGCAATAGTTTCAGTAACTTACTCTCTAAGCCTGGGAAAGTTACTTTGAATTGTCCTCTCTTTGTGGTTAACACAGCATCACAAAATTGTGCTGAAGAACAATAATGAAAATGAAGCCTTTCATAAAATCAGTCACATGAATTCAGACAAGCATAACATGAACACTTGTAAATGCTTTTGTGAATCCGGCTTGTAAAGAGTTCTCTTACTATAACTATATTGTTTATGGATTCAGGGATGGTCATCTCCAAAGACTATAACATTTTAAAAAGTACTCATAAAACTGTTTTGTTTTTTTAAAGACTATTAAATTATTCTGTAAGAACAGTCCAAGTGACCAATGAGCATCTCAGTCTAAGTCAGCTTTCAGGTCTGGCAGTCAGTTCCCTTGCCAACCATGGACAATTTCCAGCTTTCCCTGAGAAAGTATGGATTCAGCCCTTCTTTTCCTTCCCAGGTCAGTTTGGCCCTTTCCTGCTTTTGGACTAGAGAGTGGGACATTACAGAACTGCAGAGTGGAGTCAAAGGAATGGGCCATAAGGGAAAACATTTTTCCAATGTTCGGGAAATATTTTTAGTGCTGTCACTATACTGTACCAACTACAAGTTGAGAATAAAGAAGTGACCTTAGAAAAACTGCTTCATCTTTCTGTTTCTAAGGTATGGGGAGGGTCACATGAAATCATGCATATGAAAGTGCTTGGGGATGTTTAAAGTGCCTGTCGACTCTAGGTCCTGGTATTGTGAACAATAATTTAATAAGATGAGGAAGATATTAGAAGAGGCAAATACACCCCCTAGCAGGCTTTCTCCCCCTTGGCACTTTGCTGGGGGAGCCGTCCTGTGCACTATAGGATGCGTAGCAGCACGCCTGGCGTCCTCCACCAGCAGCAGTCCCCCCCCAACTGTGACAACCAAAAATGTCACAGACATGGCCAGATGACCCTTTTTGGGGAGGGAATGCAGAACTGCCTCTGGTTGAGAACCACTGCTCTAAAGGAAAAACTAAACCTGCCCCACACCTGAAAGCTGACGCTGCCCACGGGCAGGTAGCAGTGATCCTCCAGCATGCTCAGATACTCGGCCACTAATGCAGCTGCGTGCACCAAGCACATGGCGGCCTCCGTGTAGCACTTCTTCTTAGTGTGTTTCTCTGCCATGTTCTGGAGCCAGGTCAGCCGCAGATCAGGAGATGTCTGATAACTCTTGGCAATTCTGAAGACAGATTGAGAAATAGTTTTCAGGACCCCTGGTTAATAACACCATTCTACTGTTTATGGCCACTTGTCTCCCCAAGAGCTATTTTCTTTCCAAGAGTTTTGCCTACATATTCATACAATGAGAAAAAAGACACATATATGTCTAGTTGTTTTCATCCCATGTCTAGAGTGTACAGGAGTCCAATGATACCATTTAGTAAAAGCCTTGTGGTAAAAAAGACCTGATAAAATGATGTGTATTTTAATGGATCCCTAACAATTTTCTTCTTTTTATTTCCTCTCTCTTAAAATAATAACAGGACATAAAAGTATTATCCTTCTTATAATATTGTGGTAGAATAATTATGTCCCTTTAAATAGTTTCTCCTAGTTGACTGCAAGGCAAAGTTCTAAACCATACAGTGAAATATGATTTCTAAAGTAAAACTACACCTCTATGTCTGAATGTAATTGGAACAAAACTATACAAGAAATAAATCATATAACAGTTGATAATTCTTTTCTCTCATTCTATGGTAAGTAGAAGACAGTGTTATAAAATAGGTATCTCACTTTAAATTAGGGAGAGGTTTCTGAAAACTTGTATATGAACAACTCATTCTGAATGTTTAATTTCTATTAATTTCTCTATATTTTTTGGATGTTGTGCAAGAGTGTACCCACATTGCCTGTGAAAATTACGTTAGTAAGAACTCCACAGTGCCAAATCTTAGAGCCCCCAGTGACCCCTTTTGATTTTATCAGAGAAGTTTACCTGTACATGAGATCCATAAGCATCTCAGGGTCTTCTTGAAATTCCCTCATTTTCACTGTGTCATATAAGATGCTGTTCAGATTGCAGAGAAGTTCCTCTACCTACAAAAAGTTTAAGCACCCAAACAATTTTGGCTTTGTAGTCCATGGTGAGGAGTTTGGATTGCACTGCTAGTGGAACAGGGAAGCCCTGGATGGGCTTTGCTCCGAGGAAAGCAGCGATCTGAGAAGGAGGGGGAGGTCTAGACTGCATTCTCCATGACCTTCTTCTTTGCAGGTCCAGGTGCTTCTGAAGCCCAGGACTCAGCTAGCCTTTGGGATCCATCAATTAGCCCTGAATCCTTACACAATCTCCCTCTCCACCACCTTTCATTTAAATTAATTTGAACTATTAACAGTTTCAGTTCTTTGCAATTTGAAAAGCCCTCAACTCTATTCAGGAACATCAGGGCTTTTTATACCAAGTAGTTGCCAACCTAGGACTCTAGCTTAGGAACATGTCTCAGGAGCTTTCTGGACTTTCCACTGCTGCAGAGTGCTTAAAACCTCTTGAAACCTTTGTTCTTTGTTGCAAAAGGCAATAGATGAGCAGCCAGGGGAGCCTACAGCACAAAAAGGATGAGAGACTCTGGCTCTACCAGTAGCCCTGACTAGTGGCCTAGCCACAAAAGGTTTGTCCTGCTCCCACTGCCCTCCACCAGATTCTCAGGACTCCTAACACTTCTGCCACTAGAATCTCCTCATGGGATTAAGGTATTGAAGCCCTCCATTAAAGTGCCCTAATTCGCTTGGTGAATATTGCTGCATAAATGATGAGATTAATTTAAAGAGAGCTAATAGTTAAGGTGAAGTCAGAGGTAGAATTTGATGCAGGGTAGAGGAAAAACGTTCTGAGAATGAAGATGCAACATTGCCAGGAAGGACAGAAGAGACTGAACAAATAGGACTCTCAGGCCAAGGGAAGGAAGAAAAACCTTCATCCATGCATTCCCTCATTCATTCATCATTCATTAACACTTACCTGAGAGCCTAACATACACAGAAAGTGGGCTCTAGGCCAGGAGCTGGAGTTAAGAGATACATGAGTTCCTGCAGTCATTGTATTGGAGAAAGAATATATTCTAGTCCTCACAAATTTCCTTAGGCCTAACCTTGTTTATAAGCACTATCTCTGGCTTTCCCTATCTTTAGGTAATCACCCCCTGCCCCCAGCCATCAGGCTGGTCCCTTTATCATTTCCTTAAATAAATTTCATTCTCACTTTTACCACTAATTTTCCCTCTCCTTCTCCTGCCTTCCTGTAGAAGCCTTTCCTGGCCACTAGATCGTTTATTAATTCCTGCCACCCCCTCTTCTCTAATCTTTTAAAGCATTTGGTTTCTTACCACATACTACTTGACACTTAAGTATTAGCGTCTTGCACTGCCTCCTAAATGTTTTGAGACTATGCTCTCCAAATAGACTATCAACAACTTGAAGCTGGGGACGATGGTGGATGCTCTTTTTTTTTTTTTACCCCATCTTTCAAAGCATTGAGCATAGCCTGTGGGACAGGCAGTAAATCCTTGCAGATGCCTTATATATACATGTGACATTTGTAATTGGCTTTTCCTAAACCCACGGATGAGACAAGGATGCTCTTCAGCCCACCTGCATGGGAAAAGGAGTGGTCTGCATGGCCGTGTCTTCTTCTGCGTAGGCCAGAATTGTCCTCAAGGATTTTCTCAGGTGCTCCTCATTAAAGTCAGGTGCTTTGCCCACCAAAGATGCCAGAGACATTGTTACTTGCATCTTTACTCTTGCAAAGTTCTGTGCCAGAAGGAAAAAAAAGGAATAAGAAAAGACACTCACTAGGAGATAAGTGAAGGCAGTAGAGCCAGATACCAACTCCCAGTGCTACTTTCACCCGTGTCTCAATTGTTTCCTTTCCTCTTAATGCTATGTGAGTACACTTTGCACAAGATTCAAATCATTATTTCTTAAATGGATATTGCTGACATAAATTTGTTCCTTGCATTGTCAGGCTCCCTTTAAATTTTAATTTAGGATTGGACTGCCTCGATGCTGTAAGGCTAGAAGATTCCTACAGAGTTGGGCCATGGATTTTATCCTTTTCTGACAAGATTCCTCTTCTCGAGGCTTATTTAAACTGCAGGGAGGAATAGGATTTCTAGGTCAGGATTTCTGAGATTATGGACTCTACAGAGGCAGTGACTTTGTTTCTCCTTTCCTTCTAGGCCCATGGAAATAAACAGCTCTGCCAAGGGCCCCTAAGGAAAATTCAAAAGGCTTTTAGATTGTCATCTCTGATATATCCTGAGGACCCTGCCTTTCTTCCACGAGCCAATTTATCATTTCATATCACTCGAGCATGCTCTTTAATATGACCACAAATGGAAATTCCTAAAGAACATACCAAAATTTAGGCAAACTAAAGCACAGTTGATTGTTTTGCAAAAAAACTGAACTCCAAAAGTTGCAAAGCTTTGATTAAAACTCAGGTCTAGATGATATTGGTCTTTTAAAATTCTCTTCCATGAGTCACTGTGGTCTCAGCCAATCAGAATTTAGACTCCAGGACAAAAATCTTCTGAATTCTTAACCTATCTGTTGTCTTTTTTTCTCTTAGAGGGCAACTTTTCATCTACATATATTAAATTCATTTCATATTGAAACATACTGACGGAAATGCTGCCTTTATTACTATATATTATTATTTTATTAGAGAAGTTGTGGGTTTACAGAACAATTATGCATAAAATACAGGATCCCCATCTTCACCAGTCTTGATATTTATTTTTGGATGGAAATCCAAGCAGAAGCTGCTCTCTATCTAAATACTCAAATGCTTCCTTCTGACAGGACATAGGTCAACTGCAATCCTGCAAACTTGTCCTTTTTTTCTTTCAGTCAGTGCTTTGCATTGACTTTCTCTATTGCTTGTGAGCTCTTACACTGGTGGCTCCGAAACTGAACCTCATGAGGAGGTAGAGGGTGGCACAGGCTTGGCTCCGGGTGATGTCCATGCTGCTGCTGCAGTGGTGCAGCACTCGCTGGCACAGGTCTGCACACTGCTCCACCTCCTCCTCGAACAGCAAGTCTCCAAACTAGGAGAGACACAAGGGACCATTAGGCATCACTTGGCACTTTCACATGCCTGATGAAATATGCAAATATCTGCTTGGACAAGCAAAAGGCCCAGAAAAGTTAATGCATTGCTCCATAAAGATAATGAGCCACTTGAATCAGAAAAAGGATTTAAGCAGTGGAGTTTTCACATTTAATTATGAATTTCACAACTGAGGGAAGGGCTACATTATTCACCACATTGCTAGCCAGGTTGCACTCCCTGGTGAAGTCACAATTTAAAAGGGATTATCCTGAGGTTCCTGGGTCCCCTGGAAAATACTGGTGACTAAGAAAAAATGGTCATTATAGTAGAGAGAAGAATCTCACTTTCTATTTATAAAAGATCCCATGTAGAAGACACTGGAAAACAGATGTGGCTCAAGCAACTGGGCTCCCATCTACCATATAGGGGGTCCAGGGTTTGATGCCCAGGGCCTCCTGGTGAAGGCAAGTTGGCCCATGTGGTGAGCTGGCCCACGCAGAGTGCTGGCCTGCATGGAGTGCTGGCCTGGGCAGAGTATTGCCCTGCGCAGGAGTGCTGCCCCATGCAGGAGTGCTGGTCCACACTGGAGTGCTGGCCCACGCGGAGAGCTGGCACAACAAGAGGACACAACAAAAAGAGTCACAGAGGAGAGGCAATAAGAGATGCAGCAGATCAGGGAGCTGAGGTGGCACAAGAGAATGATCGCTTCTCTTCCACCCTGGAAGGTCCCAGGATTGGTTCCTGGAGCTGCCTAATGAGAATACAAGCCCAGAAAAACACACAGTGAATGGACACAAAGAGCAGACAGTGGGGTGGGGGGATAAATAAATAAATAAATCATAAAAAAAAAAGAAGGCACCAACTGAGATTTTCAAAAAGGGGAAGAGAAATCAATCTGCATGGATCCTTTTACCTAAGGATAATTGTTATGGGTTGAACTGCATCTCTCCAAAAGATACGTTGAAGTCCTTACCCCCAGGACCTCAGAATGTGACTTTATTGGGAAATATGGTCTTTGCAGATTGAATTAGTTAAGATGAAGTCCTACTGGAATAGAATGGGTTCTTAGTCCAATAAGACTGGTACCCTTAGAAGAGGAAAACAGACATACAGACATAAGAGAGAAGGCCAGGTGAAGATGGAGGAGGCAGAGATTAGAGTATACATTTACAAACCAAGGATTGCCAAGGACTGCTGGCAACACCCAGCAGCTAGAAGAGGCAGGAAGGATTCTCTCCCCCAGGTTTCAGAGGGAGCATGGTCCACTCAAAACCTTGATTTCAGACTTCTGGCCTCGAGGACTTTGAGATAATACCCTTCTCATGTTTCATGCCACTTAGTTTTGATACTTTATTATGGCAACCCTTGAAAACTAAGGCAATACTCTCTACCCCTCAGGCCATGGAATTTGATTTCTAAAGTTCCTGGCATTCTATGACATGACATTTTGTAAGATTCACTAATAGGGATCACGTATAGGACTTAATCTCACATGGACCAGCTATTAAAAGGTGAAAGAGAAGTCACTCGACTGAGTTTTGCACTCGTGTCATAGACATTCAGTGAACGACCGTTCGCATTTCAATGTTGGGCCACATTTCAATGTTGGGCCACATTTCAAGCCCGAGAACCCCTGCTTCTCCTCGTCAGGGTGACTTTCCACAGAATCACTGCATCTAGTTTCTTCCTGGGAAGACGTAAGCCTTTTACCAGCCGTGCCCCTGAATACACCGTGGATTTTGGCCCACCTGCAGAGAGAAGTGTGAAGCTAGAGAAGAATCTTAATTAAGAGTAAGAAAACAAATGCCCCTCATATACCTTGGCAATGAGAGCACGGAGTGTGGCAAAGCAGTGGGTCAGGTAGGTGGTGCTCTGGTCGCAGCTCAGGGAGTTCACCAGGACCCGCAGGACGCCTCCCAGCAGGCTATCTTTACAGTCCAGGGCTGAGCTGGCCTGGGGGAACGGAAGACAGCGTCACTGAATCCCTGCACTCTGTGACAGTGTCCTGAGGGATGCAGACAGACGCAGATGCCTCTTAAGAGGAGCATGGGGACGCCAGTGGTCTCATTTCTCTCTCTCTGAGGTCTTAAGGACTTGGTGAGCCACCACACATAACATGCACTAACCAAGAGAGCTGAAGACTCCATATGACCTTGTTCCACAACTCTGAATTGATTGGGGATTTATGCCTGATTCTGGGCTCCCAAACTAAGTCAGAAGGCACTTCTCCCTCCATCCCTGGCTGCCGTTTTTGGAATGTTCTTCTTTGCATGCAAGGTATAGCTTTCTTCTTCAAAAACACAATTGTGGGCTTCCTAGTCCAATAGGGGCTGCTTGTCAGTGGCTAGGTTTCTAAAGAAAAGCTTATTTATCAGCTACAGCAGGACTAACACCAACGATAATGGCAATTAAGTTTGTTTTCTTTGAAAACTGCTAATATGTTTTGAGGGCTGGTGTTAAGTAGATAGCCCTCAAAGCAGTGCTATATAAAGATATAACTGATGTGATACCACATATTGAAGTTATCAAAGATATCAAGGTTATCAAAGACTACACGTAATTTTTGTGTTTATTTTTGTACAATAATTACTTTTATTTTAGACCACTTAAAAGTTGGATAACTAAGGTTCCACTGTTTCAACAATGCTTCTTCAAGCCCTAAAAATCAATACTGGATCTACTCTAATAAATGATTGCTCAATGAAAACATGCAGGGACTCATTTTTCAGTGGAACTAAAAACCCATTATCACCTAAACTTCTTGGAAATTTTTGGAAATCATTGACTTAGAAGATAAAATTAGTACAGTGTATTGTGTTATTGCAAAGTTCACAGGGACACTATACTTTTATACAGCTTGATGGCAAATACATGGCACAAATACTTTCCCTACCCCAAATCTGTGCTCAAAGCAGACATCATTATACAAACTTAGCACTCTTTTTTTTTTTTTTTTTTTTTACCTAACCAAGTTGTAGCTTTAGCTCCCCACACCAGGCAGCAACCTTCAATCAACTGCAGTTGACCCATCAGAAGAAACCTATTGGTCATCTTTAGATAATGAACTATGAGCCCACCATCCACATTATAAACTTGGTACACACGTGGGCAGATTTCACCATGAGGGCGAGCTTCTCAAGCAACCTAACCCCTTCTAAATGAGCAGCAAATCAAAAAGCCAGAAAAATATTCAGTATCTCTGGAATTTGTTAGGTGAATGCAATTGTAAATAGTAAACTTCCCAATTTCACTTGAAAAGAAAAAGGCATTTTGGGATCACATTTATTTATTTCATACTTTTGCATAAGGAGTTCCTTATTAAATTCCAGTAAACATATTCATGTGAAACAAATCAGGTGTCAGCTCTCCTCACCTGGATAATGTTTTCCTGCATATCCAGGATGATTAAATTCGCTTCTGTAGCTAGATTGCCACTGATGAGGGCTTCTTGGTCTAACTCTGCCTTTGTTCTAAGAAACAGAAAGAGGTCAAGTTAAAGTACGTTTCTAACTTTGCCCTGTTCCAACGATGGTAATCTGGGCACCCTCGCATAAAGAAATCCTTAGAATAGTCAACCTTGGAGTGAAAACAAAGCAACTGGCCACAGATGACTAAGGAGTACAGGCTGCTTTCTGCAATTAGTGTCTGGTTAGAAAGATTGTCTAGGTAAAGTCTCCAGGCTATCATCATCCCCACTATTATTAAAAATGAGAAATTGTGAAAATAGCAAAAATGGGCAGAGAAGCAATCAGTGGTTGCTATGAGCCATTAGGCTGAGCCAATTATAGTGTTGACTGACCCCTCAGGGCCATTCCTGCATTGCCTGAGAACCATCTCTAGATTTGAGTGAGTGGAAGGCTCTGAATAGGTGGAAGAGTGAGGCTGGGTATGTGTGGACTTGGGAAACAGTGATTCTGCTGGTGGAGAAGAGGGGATGCTTCAAAACTGGGTTAAGGGCGAGTCAGTCTTTTGACTTTCCAAGACCAAGTTGGGGTTGTGCAGGCAAGTTGAGGGCCTTCGTTTTCCTTTGTCCCTTTCTGATAGCAAGCAAGGCTGCATATGCTGGTTATTACTGGTCATTAGCCACTAGACAATGGGACATTTCCAGATGCTGCTTCTCTGTTAGGTTTCTTTTTAAGGAATGAAGTGTTTTATGTTCATCCATTCTCATAAAATCCAAGTGAAGTTGGAAAGGGAGATTTTGTACCATCATGCAAATTTAGGTGCAAGAAAAGGGAAGTATAAAGAATTGACTTCTCCAAGATCCCCCAAAGGCAGAGAAATTACCACAGAGAACTACCAATTAGCTCTTCTTGAGTCACCTTAATGGGGGCATTTTAGTAGTTTACATATCATTGAGGGCTCAGAATAAATATTTCCATGGTTTATTAAATGTTTTCATGCTTAGGAGAGGCAATCCTATCCCCAGTTTGAGCTGTACTTTTAAAAATTCTTCAAGTGATCATATATGTATAACGTAAGTGAAATATAAAAGCTAATATTTATTAACTGCTGGTAGGTTTGGATCTAGAGCAATGCTGTTCAATAGAAGCATAATGGGGGTCACATATGTCATTTTACATTTTCTAGTAGCTACACTAAAAAAGTAAAATGTGAAATTAATTTTAGTGTATTTTATTTAATGAAATATAACAAGATATTATCAACATGCAATCAATATAAATAGCACTAATGAGATATTTTACATTATTTTATTTATACTAAGTCTTCAAAATCTGGCCTGGAATTTCCACTTATGGTACATCTCAGTTGGAACTAGTCACATTTCAAGCACTCAATAGCCACATGTGGCTAACGGGCGGCACAGCTCTCAAGACTGTCCTAATCTGTTTTTTTTTAAAGTCTACCAGTTATTCCTTTAAAACAGTGGTTCTCAAATTTGGCTGCACAATGGAATCTCTTGAAGAGCTTTACAAACTACCGATTTCTGGGCCCCATGGCTAGAGATTCTAATTTAACTGGTTTGGAGGATGTCTGGGAACTGGGAACATAAGCTCCTCAGGTGATGCTCATGTGTAGCCCAAGGCTGAAAACTACTATGCCCAAAGAAACAGAGCCAAAATAGTTGAAAAGTGACCTTAAAAATGTAAAGAACACCACTGTTACTATTACAGTAAGTTTTTCAAGTAGCTAAATTGAGCAGTTACACTCTTACTGTGGTTTCCCTTAAAAAATGACAGCATCCCTGAAGATCTGCAGATGTGAATCATTAACTCTGCCAATGAGCTGCCCATCAGGTGTTTCACAGGGGACTGAGCTGGCCTAGAGAGAACTGGGACGCCGGGCACCATAAGGCCCAATATTATGTTGTTACTGCCGTCAAAAGGAGATTTTCCAAATATTGATTTATACAGCCCAGACAAAACATGGCTTGTTAGGCTCTTCTCTTAACCCTGCAGAGTTGATGGCCTAACGTCCTAGGAAGTTCCGTAGCACCTACTGCATGAACATTTTATTTTTGTTCATCATCTGAATTAGGATGTATGGACTCTCAGAACCAAATATCTTATAAATGAGGTCAGAGACCTTAGGGTAAGAATAAAATACTCAAAGCAAATGGATATTATTAATAAGATCAACATCTGTGTTTCCAAGTAACTTCTACAATAAAAATGTGATTATCTCTTCAATATTTTAAATCAGCTTGATTCCCAAAGATCTCAGAAACAGACCACAATGATTCATTCCTTTGGTAACAATGAAGATACTTACTCATGCTTAATTACAAAGCAACACCACTATTCAGGTCTTTCTGTCCCCCACCTTATAATAAGTGCTTCAAACACCATGGGGATGCCCTACCTATACCTTATCAGGTGGGGCGAGCGGTCTTTAACCACATGGTGTTTTGCTAAGGAACCCAGGGATTCACAAGGCTGCCAACAGGACTAGGAGACAAGTGCCATTGATTCAAACATTTTAGTTTAGTTCTCCTGTCTAAATTGTTGCATATCTAGCCATTATACATGGCATATATTGCAATCCAAGCAGGATTTTCCTTCTTTCACTTCTTCATACTTTTTTCCTTGTCATAATACATATATATCATAAAATGCATCCATTGTGGGAAAAACAACAAAGTGTAAGGAGAAAACATCAATGACCTATACCCAAAGAAAGTCACTATTACTATTTTGGTAAATTTCCTTCTAGTCTTTTTAAAAGAACATATGTAGTTAAGAGATTTATAAAAATCAGTGTCTATCATTCTTCTGTTGATTTAACATTATATCATAAGTATTTGCCATATTATTAAAATTATTTTAAATCATTTAATGGTAAAATATTTCCCTATTATTGGACATTTAGAATGTTTCTAAAATTTTTTTTACAATTTAAAATAATGCTGATATGAATATTCCTGAAAATATATCTTTGTACACATTACCCCAAAGGAAATCTGGATTTAAAAATATGTAGTCTTGGGTACTTTATCCTGCTTTCTGTTTCCCTGCTCTATATCAGCTGCTTTTGATAAGCTATCTGAGGCTGCTAAATATTAGTTTTCTTTAATACTTATCAATGTAATAAAATTTAAAAAGCTGGAATTATAAGTCCTTATTCCTTTGATTATCCTGGGTCTCTGGATGAACCATATTTATACAGATAAACGATGCTTCATTTTCTTACCCTTGGAAGGAAGTAGTTGTTTCAGTAATACAAGTACCCTGGGAAAAATAGTTTTGGACTTTAGGTAAAAGTAGCACAAAGTTGCTGAGTGACTCACTTATCTAGCTTCTCAGTCGCTTGCCGCCAGTGTGTCTGCTCTTTCCTCCATCTCAAATTTTCATTTAGGCCCGGAAATCGGTCATTCCCTAGGAGTTAAGAAATGCATGATAGGAATTTGATTAGCATGAAACCCTCCAAGATAACCAGAAGTTCCATAACAAGCTCAGCTGAGCTGACTCAGTGCCATTTCTCTGGCTAATTAGAGTTCATGCTGGGTGGTGGTAGGAGACAAGGCCGCCATGTGTATGTCTGGGTCGCTCTGCTCTTTGATTGATAGGCTGGAGTTTAGAAGAACCCCTACGCTGCCTCTCTGGTGCATCCACTGGTGAGCACGTTCTTCATAAGCAGAGGGTTACAGTGAAACTCTGGCTGGAAACTGAGTTGTTGCAAAGGAAAGCGTGGGTGTTGCCTGAGGGTGCCCCGCCACCACTGGAAAGCTGAGCCCCTTCCAAGTTCCCTGCTTGGGATGAGCTGTTATACTAGTTTACTCTGAGCACTGAATAAGAGCGAGGGTATGTGGGCATTTCACTCTAGTCCACAGTGATGAGTTCAGCTTTTCCAGATCATTCTGCCATGAGGGTCCCTCAAGAACTGGAGCACTCTGAGGTCATTTGGGGGAATTGGTTCCATTCTCACAGTTCCATGAATGATTTGGGGGGATGATCTTAGAACAAAAACTATCCACTTTCTTGGCCATTCTCTGAACAGACTAGTCAAATCCCATTCTTGGATGTGACATTTTACCACCACCAAGTTTTAATTAGAAGACACCATTTGGTATTTTCAGAGTTCCTATGATTTCAGGACAGCAGCTTTCTCTTAGAGGCACAGGGCTAGCATATACATCAGACACAGAATCCTAGAACCCATGGCCTCCTTGATATTACCATAAATGTCTCAAGAAAGTGCTGGTTTCTACTCCTGTTGGAAAGACACCCCTTCCCACAAAAAGTTCAAAAGCTCTCTCATAAAAAGCAGGGAAGGGCCAGTCCACATACCTGGAGCCCGGCAGCGCCGCATCATCTCCCCTCTGGCCCCTTCTCCGCGGAGCAAAGCCTCTTCCAGCCTGGCCTTGACATCCCTGGACTTCTGCAGGACTTGGGTACTGACCTTGTCAGAACTCTGTTTTCCCTGGACAGGACAGAGGCAGGAGGACATTTAGTGTGCTGAGGTGTGTGCCCATGGAGAGAATCCTCCAACAACACTCCAGGAGACTTTAGCCAGGGTGTCCGGGTGCTGCAAAGAGATTCTATTTTGGGGGGAACCTTTGGCCAAAATTCTGCTAAAGGGAATGGGGTTCTTTCTGCAGAAGGCAGAGATCCCTTCCCTGTGGTATTATACCTGCAATGCAAGCCAATTATGAATTTAAAATGCAGAAATAAGAAAAATGAATGATGCCCAAACATAGGGCAACAGGACTGAACTTGGGGGACAAGAGCTGGCATAAAGCTGAACCACCCCACATGTACCTTGTACTCAAAACACGAAACACAGATGAAAAGCAGATCTAAAATCCTGTTTAGTTGCATTGATGGCAGGTCGGCAATCCACTTCCGAATGAGGCTCTGATCGGCATTTTTCATGATCCAGAGGAAGCAAATCATGAGGTTGCGGGTGGTGTCAGCATTCAACATGTTGTACTGTTTATAGGGCTGGAAAGAAGGCAAATTGGGAGGTGCAGGTGGGGAAGAAGGTGGGTAATGGACAAACTGAAAGCTTAAGGAATGCTAATCTCTTAGAACATGGCAACCGTAGTTCTTCCTTGGCTGGGCTGTTTCAAGAACCCTGCCTCCCCTTGGCATGGGAAGCCACACTCTCTGGTGGGGTTTGCTCATTCACTCTCCCAGCATGGCCCCTCCTGTGTCAGGGGGAGTATGATCTGGTGATCTGCCCCGGACCTTGTCCATGCTTCCCAATCTCAGTGGTACAAAGGGGCTTTCACGTTGCTGAAATCTCCAAGTGTTTCTCCTTCAGGATGGACAGTGGAGCACTGGGCTTAGAGAAGAGAACTAGCCTGGCTGGGTGCCACAAATACCCCGATTTCGAGATTCAGCTTCTTTGTCACAGAGTCCAGGTATAATATAAGGGTCAGGAACTGCTTAGAAAATTAATCAGATCCATACTTTAGTGAAGTCCTCTGAAATGGGACTTTAACCGCAATTTATGTTTGCATGTAGGTGAGGATAGGGTGTAAGGCTATTTGTTTTAATAGTTTGGCCACAAGTACTCATTTTAAAGTGCTGAGTGCACTTTCTGTTACTCATCAAATCGACATGAACAACAATTCGTGGCTGCACCCTTGGCTCATGCAGCATAGCTAATATCCAGTGGAATGTGGTGGTGAAATTACAATGAGGCATCTGTGAGTATGTGAGGGAAATGTTAGTTTTGGATGAGAATAATAGAGCTTATGAAGTTTCTTTAACATTACTTTTTCTGAGGATGCTGACAAGAAGAAATGAAACATTTAGACATATGATAACTTGGCAGGGAATATGTTCTAGCAGATGAACTTTGGGATTTCAAGTTTCTTCCTTAGAGGTAAATAACCATGCAGAACACACATACTGCCTCAAGCAGCTAGCTTTGGTGAGATGCAGGTCATAAAACATAAGGTAACTATTAAACTCTAAGATCAATGATGTCAAATCTCAAATGTCCATTCTCCTTCTTCCCTCCCTGCCTCTCTGCCCCCTTTCCCTCATTCCTCATGGGGGTATATTAGGGTGGGAGCTTCCTTGGTGTTGGAGGGAAGAGAGGAAAGTGATTAGCAAAGAAGAGTTAGGCCTAGATGTTCTCTTCCCAAGCATGGACAAAGCTAAATTTTTTACAGATATATGTCTACATTGAAATGCAAGTTAAATGACATATATGTCTACATTGAAATGCAAGTTAAATTAAGCTGGAGGATGCAGTGTTGTCTTAACGAAGAAGAGGTCAGATCTCATGCACGGAGAGAGATGGACCACCCTCAAGTGAATCAGAGGCTGCAATCTCAAAGGACCCCATCTTTAAGCCCAGAGTCTGCTCAAAAGCACAGAGCCAAATATTCTCCCTAGGTTCCCAGAAGAACTAGAAAAGCTGAAGGTGTTTTGCTTCTTAAAAGCACTCACTCTAGGATACCAGCCCCCCCAACTTTTTTGGGAATCAGATACAATATGAATAAATACATAGAATAAAAGAGTCCCGCCCTGTCCCGAGGGAGCCTTCCTTGGCTCTCCTTTGCAGTGATCTCAGATTTCCTAGTTCACCACCTTCCTGGTTTCCTCTACCTTGAACTCGGCACCTCTGACACTGCCTGAATTTGATATGTGGATCTCTTGCTGTTGCCAGAACCCTGTCTGGCCTGGGTAATGCCTCATCTATGCCATCCCCTGGCTCAGCTGCCAGCTTCGTGGTGATCCCTTCCAGTATCCAGCAAGGAGACAGTCTCTTCCTGCTCTATACTGGGTGCTGGTAGGTGAATGTAAGAACAAGTTCATCAGAAGATGGAAGAAAATACAAAACTAAAATAAATCAGAGAAATGTGCATCAGCATACCAAGGAAGACAGCATCATTCCACTTGTCTTCAAATTAAAATGATTCCCAGCTATAGCCAGTGCCACATTCTGGTTAATTGCACTTGTCCCGTCTTGTTCTTCATCAGAGCCATTGGCACGATTTTTTCCACTACGGGCATCTGCAGCTGCAATTAAACATCATTGGTGATGACAAGATAAAGATGGCATTTTCCTATTTTCTCTTCCCAATAGCCATCGGATCGAAGTTCCAATTTATTTATATTGATACCTATTAGTTACTGAAGTCAACAGTTTAATATTTAATCTGATATTTAGCATTATTTAATCTGCTACCACATACAGGAGAAGGCAGACAGACGAAAGAGATAAAATGTCTAGTACAAGATTAGGATAGAAATTAATGTTTCAAATGATAAAAAGAAGACTCTTCAATGCTTCCAATAAATTTCCTGTAATCTAATTTTTTTTACTTTATTCATACATTTTAAATAATAACCAGATAGAAAGAACCCTAAAATTACAGATTTAAACATGCCTTATATGGAAGCGGACTTGGCCCAGTGGTTAGGGCGTCCGTCTGCCACATGGGAGGTCCGCGGTTCAAACCCCGGGCCTCCTTGACCCGTGTGCAGCTGGCCCATGTGCACTGCTGACGTGTGCAAGGAGTGCCCTGCCATGCAGGGGTGTCCCCCGTGTAGGGGAGCCCCACACGCAAGGAGTGCACCCCATAAGGAGAGCCGCCCAGCGTGAAAGAAAGTGCAGCCTGCTCAGGAATGGTGCTACACACACGGAGAGCTGACACAACAAGATGATGCAACAAAAAGAAATACAGATTCCTGTGCCACTGACAACAGAAGCAAACAAAGAACACGCAGCAAATGGACACAGAGAACAGACAACTGGGGTGGGGGAGAAGGGGGAGAGAAATAAAATAAATAAATAAATCTTAAGAAAAAAGCATGCCTTGTAGATTAACAATCTATATTGTCATGGATTCGACAACTTATTAAACTTCAAAATAATTGAAATAGATGTTAATTCATTGTATTTGTACAATACAGACATATCTATATCTATACATAGGTATAGATGTATGCAAACAAAAAAAAGGATCCCACTATTGAAAAAGTTGGTTTTTAAGAAAGCTATCAATTGCACACACAAAGTATTATTTCAAGTAGTTCTTGGGAAAGTATGTTAAAACACTTGCAACTGATTGATTCCTTAAAAACTCATATTTTATTAGACCTGTCAACACTATAACCATCTGGACCTTCAATTTTTCAGAAAAGTTGGGTTAACAGCATTTTTGTCTGCCAAAGTTCTAGAAAGGGTACCCAACTAAAATAATAATAAATCACTGTTATAAATGTTTTAAGGCAATTGGGTTTTAAAACAAATGGGGATATAAATAGCAAGTGGCAAACATTGGCAATTACGCAAGACTCTGATAACATTTTCAGGACTGATTTGAGAATGCAGTCTTCCCTAAATATGTATGGTGTGATAGTTACGAGAAGAGGAGGGAAGCTTATATACATAAACATTTGCTATGCAAAATGCTTTTATACAAGTTCTCTTTTTCATCTTAATCATTTTTCATCTTCATTTCATTTTTCATCTTTATAAAATGTGCATAGGTATCTACATTTTTAGAGTTGAGAGGAGAAGACATCAAAAGGACAAATGACTCTTCAAAGGTCACATATCATATTAAAGCACTTGGAATTTGAACTCAGGTTATCTTTTTTGAAAGTCATTATTGTTATCAGTTTATCGAGCTGAAGATTCCATATTTAATATGACAAATTAGATGCACCACGTTTTCTGTAATAAAAGAATACTTTTATTGTTTTCCCACTTGTCAGCTACATCATGACCATAAAGTTTAATTCATATGCTAAAAAGCCTTTGAGGCTTAACAGGCTCAAAGACCAATTACTTAAAAGCTCTTTTTCCAAGTGATTGATTTGGAAAACTCCAATAACAATGAAGCTTTGGAGAAATGAATGTTGTGCTCCCTGCTTTGGAAACAACCAAGCCATAGCTCTTCAAATAAAACTTTCTGCAGAGCCATGTAGCTCAGTGGTTGAGTGCTTGCTTCACATGTATGAAAACAAAACAAAACAAACCTATCAGGTAAGGATTCTAGAAATGGCATACACGTCACCTGACCTGCTATGAATTACATCTGTAAATTTTGCAGGCAATTCTGTTCTCAATTTGCCCTCCTGATCAGGCACCACTCAGGAAGCTGTGCCTCTCACTGTGCAGTATACACAACCTGGTTTACCAAGCTTGCTTCTGTACTTTCCCTGCCCTTGAGGCACAGAATCCAACCACCCCAACCCTAACCCCTCAATCTTTTCCTTTAACTTACCCTTCAGCAGTTTGCTGAAAATTTTATTAAGAGGGGTGATAATTACTTCTGTGGGAATGCATGTCCTGTATTTTATGATTTCTATGAATCAGAGGCCATAGGTGATTGGCCCCACTTTTATGAACTAAACAATGATTTTATAATTTAGTCATACATGACCCTGTGCAATTTGGAGGAAGTGAGTAAACCTGGACGGTGCCAAGGAGGGGTGCCTATAAGGCTGCCTGGGCTCAAGCAAGCATTCCCCAATCCCTAGGATCCTTCATCAACCAATGGGAATTTCTAAGAACTTCCCTTGAGCAGAGGGAAAAGCAATGGCCACTCTGAAGTGATCAAAATCTTTCTTTAGAAAGATGACAGCCAGAAGAAAAACGTTCCTGGTTACTCTTTCATGTATGTGTATGTATGTATGTATGTATGTACGTATGTATGTGTGTGTGTGTGTATTTGGGGAAGGGTAGGCAGATGGGATTACCTTTGTCAGGTCTCACATAAGAGTCTCCTCTATTTAGGCAGGGGTGGTCTTTTTCACCCACATTCTCTCATTCCCCTGTCCTATGTAAACCGACTCAGAAGGCACACAGACATCTTTGAGACAGGTTACCCTTCCTCCTTGCTAGCCTGGAACACTGGCTTCCAAATACTGAATTAGCTCTTAGTGCCAAAGGCAAAATTCCTCTGCCTTGGCAGAATTTCATTATACCAAAGACAGTGTGATGCTTTTTGCATGGAACAATTATTGAGACAATCTGCTTCTTTGCTTAAACACTGATAAAAAATAAGGAAAGGAACACATTTATTTCAAGGTGTTAGTCCCCCAAAGTAGGTGCTTATACTCATTGGGATGAAAAAAGAAAACATGAGAAATCCTGTGATTATAATCTCATCCTTTTTGTTGTTTGGTTTAGAAAGCTCTTCACATGCTAGCAGATTAAAACGTAGATATAATTCCTTAACAAATAAATATACATGGAGAAATATGATTTTTTATGGAGCATACCAGCTAGTGAGTTAGGGACAAAGACCGCATTCTAGTAGGTACCTGGAGGAAGGAAATAGGTGTCTTTACCTGTAAAATCATAGAGCTGTGGCAAAGCATCCAAAATGATGCCAACCAAAGGCAGGTAAAGGGCAGCAACTTTGACCTTCACCTCTGACTTGACACATCGTGGGTCCAGGTCGTGAGAACTCAGCAGGCTGTGGATGGCACTGACAGCTTTCCTCTGTACTTTGCTGATCCTGTTGACACAATACAGAAAGCTACAGGCTATGGTGAAGTAAGATTGACCAAAATGCTCTTAAACAATAAGGAGGGATTAGAATGCTTCTAAACAATGAGGTGAAGATGTGAAAAACAGGCAAAATAGGGTAGAATTGTATAGATTGCAGAGCTTAGCATGATGTTTTCAAGGTTGATCATGTTGTAGTATTATCAGTACTTCATTCCTTTTGATTGCCAAATAATATTCCATTGGGTGGCTATTCCACATTTCATTTATTCATTCATCAGTTGACAGGCATTTGAATTGTTTCCACTTTTGCTTTTCATGTACAAGTTTTTGTGTGGACATATGTTTTCATTTCTCTTGGGCATATACCTAAGAGTGGAATTGCGGAATCATACAGTAACTCTATGTTGAACCTTTTGAGGAACTGCCAAACTTGTTTTCCAAAGAGACCACAACATTTAACATTCCCACAAGCAATATATTAGGATTCCAACGGCTCCATTTCTTTGTCAACACTTATTATCTGTCTTTTTTATTATACTCATCTGTTTCATTTTGCTAGGCTGCTGAAAGCAGATAGCATGAAATGGGTTGGCCTAACAATGGGAATTTATTAGCTTACAGTTTAGAGGCTAGAAAAAGTGTCCAAATCAAGGCATCATCAGGGCTATGCTTTCTTCCTGAAGACTGGCTGCTGATGATCCCTGATCCATGTGCCTTGCCTCTGTCATATGGCAAGTCACATGGCATCTGCTGGTCTTTCCCTTCTCTTCTGGGTTTTGTTGCTTTCATCTTCTTGTCTCCATGGCTTTCTTTCTCTCCTGTATTCATTCTGTTTATAAAAGACTCTAGTAAGAGGATTAAGTTCTATCCTGAATGAGATGGGTCACACCTTCGCTGAAGTAGCCTCATCAAGAGATCCTTACAATGGATTAAATTTAAGAACATGCCTTTCTGGGATTACATGCAGCTTTAAACCATTGCATCATTCCACTGGGCCAAAGTAATATCTCAGTGTGGTTTTGACATGCATTTCCTTGGCTTATGATGTTGAGCATCTTTTCAGATACTTATTGGCCATTTATATATCTTCTTTGAAGAAATGCCTTCCAGATTCTTTACCCATTTTTAAATGGGATTGTCTTTTTATTATAGAGTTACAAGGGCTCTTTTTACATTCTAATACAAGTTCCTTAGTAGATACATGATTTCTAAATTTATTTTTGGGCCCATTCTGTGGTTGTCTTTGACTCTATTGATGTGTGCTATGAAGTACGAAAGTATTAATTTTGATGAAGTCCCACTTATTTTTTTCTTGTGCTTTAGGTGTTATATCTAAAAAAACCATTGCCTAATAATAAGTCATGTAGACTACCCTTATGTTTTCTTCTCAGAATGATATAGTTTTAGCACTTACATTAAGGTTTTGATCAATTTTGAGTTAATTTTTATTTATGGTAAAAGGTAAGGGTCCAACTTCACTCTTTTACATGTGGTTATCCAGGTGTCCCAGCACCATTTGATGAAGAGATTATTCTTTTCCCATTGAATTGTCTTAGTATTCTCATCAAAAATCAATTGACCAGGGTGCAGGTGTGGCTCAAGCTGTTGAGCACCTGCTTCCCACATGGGAGGCCACAGGTTTGGTTCCTGGTGCCTCCTAAAACCAAACCAAACCAAACCAAACCAAACCAAACCAAACCACCAAACCAAACCACAATAAGCAAAACAGATGGAGAAAGGCCAACTCAGGGAAGCTGATGTGGCTCAGTGGTTCAGTGCTGGCTTTTCACATGTGTGGTCCTAGGTTCAAGTCCTGGCACTTAAAAAAAATCAATTGACCATAAATGGATGGATATATTTCTGGTCTCAATTCTATTTCATTGATCTATATATCTATCCTTGTTTCAGAAAAACATAGTTTTGATTATGTTGCTTTGTAGTAAGTTTTGAAATAGGGAGTTTAAGTCCTCCAATTTTGCTCTTCTTTTTAAAGATTGTTTCAGCTATTCTGGGTCCTTTGCAATTCCATATAAATTTTAGAATTAGCTTGTCAATTTTTACAAAGAAATCAGCTGGGATTTTCATAGGTATTGTATTGAATCTGTAGATCAGCTTGGGGAGTGGTGCCATCTTAACAATGTTTAGTTTTCTGATCTATGAACATGGGATGTTTTTACATTTACTTAGATTTAATTTCTTTCAATAATGGTTTGTAGTTTTCAGAGTATAAGGTTTGTACTTTTTTGTTAAATTTATTATTTTGATGCTATTGTGAATGGAATTGTTTCCTTAATTTCATTTATGAATTGTTCTTTGCTAGTGTATAGAAATATAATTGATTTTTATGTATAGATCTTGTATCCTGCAATCTTGCTGCCTCATTTATCAGTTGTAACAGTTTATATATAAGACTTTATATAAGATCATGCATTGGTAAACAGAGATAGCTTTACCTCTTTCTTTTCAATATGAATGCCTTTTTTCCCCCTGACTGACTTGTCTGGAATCTCCAGTACAATGTTGAATAGTAATGGTGAGAGTAGATATCTTTGTCATTTTTCTGATCTTTGGGGGAAAGCAACCAATCTACTTTGCCACTTATTTAATTATTTTAATTTTTAAAAAAAGATTTATTTATTTCTCTTCCCACTCCCCACCCTCCCCTTACTGTTCTCTGTGTCCATTTGCTGTGTGTTCTTTTGTTTCTGCTTGTATTCTCATTAGGTGGCTCAGGGAGCCAATCCCGGAACCTTCCGGAGTGGGAAAGAGATACTCAATCTATTGTGCCACTGCAGCTCCCTGGTCTGCTGTCTCTCTTATTATCTCTCCTCTATGTCTTTTTGTTGTGTTATCATGCTGTGCCAGCTCTCCACATGGGCCAGCATTCTATGCGGGTTGGCACTCCTGCATGGGCCAGCACTCCTTTATGTGGCAGCACTCTGTGCGGGCCAGCACTACAAGTGGGCCAGCCCTCCTCTTGTGCTAGCTCACCATGCAGGCCAGCTTGCCTTCACCAGGAGGCACGGGGTATTGAACCCTGGACCATATATATAGTAGATGGGAGCCCAATCACTCGATTCACATCTGTTTCCCCACTTTGCCTTTTATTTATTTTTTTAAAAAAGGATTTTCTTTATTTATTTCTCTCCCCTCCTCCCACTGCCCACCCCAGTTGTCTGCTCTCTGCATCTATTTGCTGTGTGTTCTTCTTTGTCCACTTCTGTTATCTGTGGCAAGGGAATCTGTGTTTCTTTTTGTTGTGTCATCTTGTTGTGTCAGCTCTCTGTGTGTGCGGCGCAGGCTGAACTGGGCAGGCTGAACTTTCTTTTGCGCTGGGTGGCTCTCCTTACGGGGCGCACTCCTTGTGCGTGGGGCTCCCCTATGTGGGGGACACCCCTGCGTGGCACGGCACTCCTTGCGCGCATCAGCACTGTGCGTGGGCCAGCTCCACACAGGTCAAGGAGGCCCGGGATTTGAACCGTGGACCTCCCATGTGGTAGAGGGATGCCCTAAACACTGGGCCAAGTCTGCTTCCCCTACTTTGCCTTTTAAATATAATGTTAGCTCTAATCTATATTTTATTCCTCCATTCTGTGGACCCTGGGATAGTGATGTCCACTCCACCTCTAGATCAAGAGGGGGCTTAGATTCCACATAGATGATGGATGCAATCCCTTTGCTTGCAGTTGTAGGCACTCTTGATTCCCTGGTGTGGTGTTTGACCATCTTCACCTCCCTGTGGGTTTTTCTTAGATGCCCTTTATTATTTGTGGGAAGTTTCCTTCTATTCCTATAGGGTTTGTTGAGTGTTTTTTATGATGTTAGAATATTTCTAAAATTTTTTTTGCATTTATTGAGATGATTGTGTAGTTTTTTTTCCCTTTAGTCCATTGATGTGGTGTATTACATTGATTGATTTTCAAATGTTAAACCAACCTTGCATTCCTGTGATAAATCCTACTTGGTCATGGTGTTTAATCTTTTTATATGTTGCTGAATTCCATTTGCTAGTATTTTGTTGATGATTTTTGCATCTGCATTCATAAGAGATATTGGTCTGTAGTTTTCTTTTCTTGTGATGTCTTTGTCTGGCTTTGACATCAGGGTAATACTGCCTCATAAAATGAGTTGGGAACTTTTTGGAAGAGTTTCTGAAGGACTGGAATTAATTATTCTTTATAAACATTTGGTAGAATTTACCATCGAAGCAATTGGTCCCAGGCGTTTATTTGTGAGAGGTTTTTTTTGTTTTTGTTTTTTCAAAATCTCAATCTCTACTTGTTATAGGTCTATTAAGATTTTCCATATCTTCTTGATTCAGTTTTAGTGTTTTAAGAATTTTTCCATTTCATTTAGCTTATCTAATAGGTTGGCATACATTTATTTTATATCCTTATAATCCTTTTTTATTCTGTAAGGTTGGTATTGGTGTGCCTTCTTTCATTCCTAATTTTAGAATTTGAGTCTTCTTTCTTTTTCTTTTAGTCAGTCTAGCTAAAGGTTTGTTAATTTTGTTGATCTTTTCAAAGAACCATCTTTGGTTTTGTTGATTTTGTCTATTTTTCTATTCTCTGTTTAAGTTATCTTCAATGCTAATCTTTATTATTGCCTTCCTTCTACTAGCTTTAGGTTTAGTTTGCTCTTCTTTTCCTAGTTCACTGTATACTCTTTTGACGTTAAAAAAAAGTATACATATTTACTTATTCAAGAACAGTACATTAAAATAAAAAAAATTAATTAAAATTAAAAAGTAAAAAAAATTAGGCTGCTTCAAAAGAAATGAGTTCTCATATTGTCCACCAAAAGCCATGTACAGGAATATTCATAGCAATATTCTCCATAATAGCCCTAAATTGGAAGTAACCCTCATGGTCCATTCACAGTCGAAAAACTGTGCTATAGTCATATAAAGCAACACTACATAGAGTTGGAAGAGAAAAAATGAACTTCTGACACATGCAGCCACAATGAAGGATCTTACAGGCATAACATTCAGCCTAAGAAAACAAACCTCAAAAATAGCTGTATCGGGAAACGGACTTTGGCCCAGTGGTTAGGGCGTCCGTCTACCACATGGGAGGTCCGCGGTTCAAGCCCCGGGCCTCCTTGACCCGTGTGGAGCTGCCCATGCGCAGTGCTGATGCGCGCAAGGAGTGCCGTGCCACGCAGGGGTGTCCCCCGCGTGGGGGAGCCCCACGCGCAAGGAGTGCGCCCGTGAGGAAAAGCCGCCCAGCGTGAAAAGAGAGAGCAGCCTGCCCAGGAATGGTGCTGCCCACACTTCCCGAGCCGCTGACGACAACAGAAGCGGACAAAGAAACAAGACGCAGCAAATAAACACCAAGAACAGACAACCAGGGGAGGGGGGGAATTAAATAAATAAATAAATCTTTAAAAAAAAAAAATAGCTGTATCAGTCTCTGGTGATTGAGGTCAGAATAATCTTGGTGGACTACGGCTGGTGGGGGCCACAGGGAGGACTCTGGGGTGCTAAAATAAGTCTATATCTTTATTTGGTTGGTGGTTACCCAAGTGTATTCATAGGTAAAAATTAAGTGCACTTTACACTTAAGATTTTGATACTTTACTGTATGTAAATTATACTTCGATAAAAAGTGAATATAATAAAATACAGTGGGAAGAGGACATGGCTCAACTGATAGAGCATCCACCTACCATATGGAGGGTCCAGGGTTCGATCCCCAGGGCCTCCTGGCCCGTGTGGTAAACTGGCCCATGCGCAGTGCTGCCGCATGCAGTGCCATGCCACGCAGGGGTGCCCCTGCGTAGGGGTGCCCTACGCACAAGAAGTGCGCCCCGCAAGGAGAGCAGCCCTGTGTGAAAAAAAGTGCAGCCTGCCCAGGTGTGGCACTGCACACATGGAGAGCTGACACAGCAAGATGATGCAACAAAAAGAGATGCAATTTCCCAGTGCTGCTGGATAATGCAAGTGGACGCAGAAGAACACACAGTGAATGGACACAGAGAGCAGATAGGGGTGATGGGGAAGGGGAGAGAAATAAATAAAATAAATCTTAAAAAAAGATAAAATAAAGCATCTAGTAGAGTATCTGGCATCCAGCTATAGATACTGCATTAGCATTTTTCTTCAAGTAAAAGAAGGCTGCATCAGAATCCACAGTTTTATAGAAAATATTAACCAAATTTTTCAGTGGCCCATATTGTTACACTGTGACTAAAATAAGAGAATTGAAAATTGAATAGTTGTTCTTGACCTGGCTGCCATTTACCTCTGACAGTGAGTTGTGTTTTGAATAAGGCCATGCGATGTGCTAGCTTCACACAAGGATGCTTGACAATTTCCACATGCTTGAAAAATACTGTGAATTACTGATGTGTGGACATTGGTGAACACTCCCATGGATGAGAAGTTCCGGGGACACCCAGGGGAAACTGGTGCTGTGGCTCCTGAAGGGGGTTCAGGCATGGGGGGGTGTACCGCTGGCCCCTGGCACCATGGATGGGCAGGTATTAGTGAGTTCATTGTCTTGGCAATAAAAGGAAGTGCTGATCAAGAGGAAGAGTTATTGGAGGAGGAGATTTTTCTGAGATTTTCGCCCACATGGTAAATTTGTGACAGAGTTTCTAATGACTTTCCAGGACAGTAACTGACAACCCAGCAATCAGGGATTATTGTGTTGCCAAAGGAGTGACACTTAATTAGTTACCCTCTGGGGGGTAGAGAGGTAATAAGTGTATACGTGTGTGTGTGTGTGTTTGAAGAATGTATCTACATGATAAGACATAATTCCATGATGACCTCTGTAAGTATTCCATCCTATTGCTAGTAATACAACAGCATCAATTTTACAAGGAATCAAAACATGTCAAGATGTCAGGGCTTTTTCCCTAGACATCTGACTAGAAAGAAAATGGAAAATAGAAACTACTACTAATAGGAATACTAAAAATTACTTTCAGAAATCACTTAAAGCAATGCTATAAAAAGACAAGAAAATTGTGTGTGTGTGTGTGTAGGCCGTTTTTTGTGCTCAAGCCTTCCTTTCAGCATCTTATGAGCACATGTGTTAGGGCACTCTATTTTGCTGTTTTTGTTAGTTACAGGGCAGAAAACTCTAATGAGAAAATCAGGAAGAGTTCAGTTAGGGTTGAGAGAAGAAGACGGAAATGAGGCTTTAGAAAATGAAGCTCTCTAAGTATATACCCAGGACCTTAATTCCTAGAAGAATGTAAAATTCAGAGCCAAGAATATGAGATTTCCTATGCTGACCTCCTGGGAGATATATTCATTTAGGCCATATCAGTGTGGGAAAGCACTTGGAATACATTTATTAGCACAACTACACAAATTGAGATGTGCACCCACAAACGTTTCATGCAGATGTCCTGTTTCCTTTGCTAGATCACAAGCACTTTGAGAGAACTTCAGAACTTCCCAATTAGGTAAGAGTCCATAATATACTACAATGCCGCCATTAACTGACGAGCATGCTTTATTCCAAAAACTTCTTTAGTGGAGGCAGAAAGAATGTAGGTGTCATAGGATGGGTTCCCCAGGCAGAAGACAAGTGGTAGGGGAGAGTGGGCCCTAGGGAGGGACTCCAGAGACCATGGCGCTAGACTTGGTTCTGCTAGCTAATGTAGGAGTTTCTTCAATTCTTTGAGCCTCATCTGAAAATCAAATGGGTTCTACTTAAGTCACTTTCGGATCCTAATGGTCTTTGCATCTGAGTTCCTGGGTCAAGAGCTCTATCGTGGCAGGGAATTTTGTCTGTTTTATGCACTGAGATATCTCCAATGTATTCCAGGACTCAGCTGTGTCTATCCCATGGCAGATGCTCAGTAACTGTTGAATGGGATGGATAATATTTTGGGAGGCATTGTCTTCTTCCACCCAATCAGCAGGGGTGTGGTTTCCTGTCCTTTGGGCTCATGGAGCATAAGGAAATAAGGAAAAAAGGGATGGTCTACCTCCCTCTCTGTCCACCGACTACAAGGCTAGATACTGCTGAGTCCCAGGAGATGTGCCACATGCTCCCGGGTGACTGGATTTCAACGACTTGGATGGTGGCTTTTCCAAGCCTGGGAAAGCCTGCCTGCAAGAAGACTAATTCAGACACAGGGCAGCTGCCTTCTCGTCAGCTGCCACTTCCTTCATCAGCATTGAGTCAAGTGGCATTTACTCCTGCCTCTCTGTGCTGTCAAGTTTGATAAAGATGGTTTTGTTCCTAGGGAGCTGACTAATCAGAACATCACCAGAAAACCTGCTACAGTAAAAATATTCAAATCTCACTCAATAAGTAAGTGACTGAAAAAAGCTGTTTTGTGCTTCCTCCCCCTCCTCAGTGCCTTTCTACATTCCTATTATCCTATATCAAAACTTGGGTATTTCTAGTCTTTGGAACTGGCAAATGACAGTTTTTGTTGTTTTTATTTTGCCAAGCATGAGAGGTTGGACAGCAAATTTATTAAGGAGCATCTTTTTAATTTGCTCCATAATCCATTTTAAATGTCAGAAACATACCCTTCCCCTTCAGCATCCAGGGCAGCAGCCAGTTCAGTAAAGAGAAGCCCAGTCAGAAAGTGCTGCTGTCGGTACTCAGAGGTCAGGTCAAACATGCTGGCGATCTTGTGGTCCTGGAAACTGGAGCAGGAGCTCGAATTCTACAGTAACACAAGGAAAGTTTTATGAATAGGGAGAAATGTGATTATAATAACAATAGCTAGTATTTTTTGAGCACCTACTATAGGCCAGGCTTTGGAAGCACTTCACAAACATTACCTTACAGCTATAACCCAGTGAGGCAGGTAATAGTATCCCCCTGTTATGGATGAGGAAGCCAAGTCTTAGAGTAGTCACTTGCCTTTCCCATACCCATAGATAAGGACTGCCCACTGGGAAAGATGAAATTATAGGTCAGTAAAAAAATGAACACTCCCTTCCCCACTCCAAATCAAAAGTTGTAGATTAAAATCCTCAATTAGAATCTGGACTGGGAGATGGAAATTGCATCCTCTTCTGTGGCTGAGAACAGCCAATTCCTCTATAACAAATTAACCCCTTTATTTATGGCCCCTATTAACTCAGCTACAGTTAGGAATATGGCTTAAGCACATTGTCATAATTTTGTTAGCCTGGAACTAGAAGTGGGGTCAGGCAGGGAAATGTCAGATGCACCGGTCCTAGGCAGTTATCCGGGGGCACACTTCACATTCCGGTAGGAGAATCTAAAGTGTCTCTGGAAATCCTTCACTGTTTGGTGAGGCTGGGCTTGGCCCATGCAGTTAGTAACTTCCCAGGGTGGAGAGTGGCAGGATGGAGGAAAGGATCTAGGGTCCTTAGGAGTTAACCTGCTTGGTAGGATGCTGTAGAAAGGTTACACATTAGGAAGAGCTGCTTGGAAGTCAGATCACGAATTGTATACTTTATTAATATGTATCAAAAAAATTGATTTGTAAAAAAAAAATGGCTACCTAGATATTACAATGTCTGGACCATGTCTTCTGGTATAGGTGACTAGGGTTTTTTTTAGGATTATTAAAACAAGACTTTGCCTTTGTGCCAGTAAGAATATTGAGAAATTTGGTATGGAATACTGGATTATTGAACTATTCTCTATAATTAGATTGTGATCATAAAACAGTAATTTCCTAAAGTTGTTCTAGAGGACATATTGAGATAACCTATTGGTAAAAAAAAATCATAGTCAAATCACTTTGAGATTCTCTGATTACCATATACCTCTCATTCCTTCCTCTATCCCTTGGGTATTTATGATTTATATCAACAAGTTAAAGACTCTTAGATGATCCACTTTCATGTGGAGTTTCCAAAACATTTGACTATGCAGTCCTGTATTTGCATAATGTCTCTTAACATCATGTAGAACTTGGGATCCATGGACCCTAATTTGGGAAAAAATAATGCTCTATAAAAAGGATTGGCCACTTCCTCAAAGCCTTGTGTCTAAATATTTACATAAACATTTGGTAGAAATATACTCTCTATAGAAGAGAACTTTTGATTAGCTTATAATAAGGTCCTTTTATAGTTCAGGAAGTAAATTATCTGGAATATGATCCAAAATGGACATATCTTATGCTGAATTCCATTCTATTTCAGAGTCAGCAGAAATTCTAGGATAGCTCAAAGATCCAATATCCATGTCAAAAACTACTGCTAAATCAGTGTGCAGTCAATACAAAAGAAGCTGAAATTTCATAAATTTTATGGTGTTGGAGTCTCAGAAAAAGAAGTGGGCAAAGGATACTATAAAATTAATGTGGAGTGATAACTGATATCAGGTTAAGGAAAATATGTCTTTTCTATGAATTTCTGAATTTTCATAAATGCTTAAGGATTCCTTGCTCTGCTTGGCCCCAGCAGGGACCCATGAGCTTTGGGAGAAACCTGTTTTTAACTTTTAATTTTCGTTAAGATGGTGCAACTTCAAGGTAGCAATCTTGTCCACATCTAGATCAACAAACCTGGTTTGAATAGCTTGGTTTTTCTTCTAATTGATAAGACCAACCTTTATAGGAAATAAATGAGCTAAGCTAAGCTAATTAAATGAAATTGCTTGAGTTATTCTTTCTGTTACCTGGGATGATATGGAGGGAGAGGGAGATGCTGGAGAGGTGTCAGCATTCATAAAGAAGAGGTTCAGATTGAGGTAATGTTCATGGCTGCAGAGAATTCTCAGGAACTCTAGCCTCATAGAAATGAGTGTTGGAAGGTTATTGAGCTTGGCTGACAGCTGGGAAGAAAAATGAGAAGAAGAAAGATTCATTTGAAAGAGACCAAAAGCAGTCATATGATACATGTTACACTGCAGTTTAATTTTATATTTAGCTAATGAATATTATTTTAGCATTAACCATGTAGCCTCACTCTTATAATTCATAGCATCTAGCTCTGTATCATTCTTATTAATGAAAACTTTTAGTCACAAAGCAAATTTGTGTTTTTCCACTCCCTAGCAAGTTCCTATTTTTCGTTCCCTAACAAGCTCCTGTTTTTCTTCTCTCTTATCTAAAATCTAATAAAACATACACAGGACAGAGAAACCTGAGACCAAGGTTACTCTGAGAAGTGGAATTAAAATGAGCAAAAACAGCAGCTATGAGCTCACCCCTGATGCCCACTTTACGAACCCTAGTTCCCAGGTGAACTCAGCCAATGACATCCGTAGCCCCACCTCCCTTTGTCTAAAAATAATAAAAACCCTATCTTTCTTTGTTCAGGGAGACAGATTTGAGATTTTTCCTCTGCTGACCTCCACCAGCTTAATAAACTCTTTCCCAAATCGATATAAAGGCAGTGGCCACCAGAGGTTCTGAGGGGAGGGAGAGGGAAGAATTGGTGTAATATGGGGGCATTTTTGGGACACTGGAATTGTCCTGCATGATGCTGCAATGATGGATACAGGCCATTATATATCTTAACTTATAAAATTGTGCGGAATAGAGTGTAAACTATAATGTAAATTGTAGTCCACAGTTAGTAGCAAAGCTTCAATATGTGTTCATCAAGTATAACAAATGTTCCACACTAATGGAAGATGTTGTTAATGTGGGAAAGTGTGGGAGGGGGAGGAGGTGGGGTATATGGAAATCCCCTAAATTTTTTATGTTACATTTATGTAATCTAAAGTGCCTTAAAAAAAAAAAACCCTAATAAATAATAATAATAATAAACTCCCTTGTGTAATCAAAACTTGGTGTGGATTCCAATTCTCTGTGCCAGGTAGACATACCCAGGGAACTTATGTGGATCCCCTTCACATTTATTGTAAGGTGAACGCAGATGAGGCTGACAGACACATTCTCCCCAGATGAAGGCAGTCAATTTAATAAAAATGAAGGAGACAGTGCCACAGAAGCAAATTGCACTATAGGGAGGCCCAATAAGTTTGTTCCATTACTGTTCATTTAATGATTCAAGATTAACAGCTGTCCTAAATGAGGATTCCTACCCACCCCCATCCTCACCAAATCTGCAATACCAGGGCAAACTTGTGCTGAAAAGAAACTTAAAGCATGTCTTCAATGCAACATAATATAACTAACTGTCCCCAAAGCCTTCTATGTCTGAGAAACTAAATGAAAGGAGTCACCTCAAATGGGGTCACAGAGAACTAATGAAATATGACTGCATGACTTTAATGCCACAACAGTTCTTTTGCAGTTTCTAATTAAAGGCTGTACTGGGAAGTCAACCAGTTCCCCAGATGAAGGCATCAAAAGAGTCAAAGAGCTTAGGAAAGCATGTAGTTCCTACAAAAAACCAAAGTGTTTTCCCCAAAGTGGGAGAAGAGGAAATGGAAGGAAAAGAAAGAGGAAGATGGAAGGGTTTCCAGGAAAAATCTTCCCTAAAAAAATATCCATGAAACAAACAATGAAAAGCAGACAAAGGCGACGGTCTGGAACTTCCCTTGCTTCCTTCAAGTAAGTGGAACAATTGAGGGACCCAGATTCTCAAGGCTGTAACTCAGAAGCAGCTCTTCTGAAGACAAAAGTAGGAAACGGAGGGACCTGTGGACCTTGAACCTCTTAGCATATCATCATAAACACCTTCCCAACCAGCACAGGAGCACAGAGCAACTCATCCTTGCAAATGAACATGCTCTCTTCATTCACTTTAAGGGTAATTTTATAAACTATATAATTTAAATGAGTACATATTTTCAGCCATTGTAAAAGAGGCCATTTTATTGTGGGGCATTTTGCCTATAGAACCTGTAGATACTTAAAACAAATGAATGCCATTATGTGTGACTTAAAAAATAAAACATTAGGTCCTCTGTATAATGTGTAACTGTAGAAGAACAGTTGAAAAAAAAAAAAAAGAACACAAACTCCATAACATTCTCAATGTGCATTCCTGGCTGACTTGGGCTAGTGGGGTCCCCAGCAAATTGATCTGATCAGAACTCAGTCAAAGCCCATCACTTAGGGTCACGCATAAGGAATTGTTGGATTAAGCTGTCGATCATGACTTTCAAGAACAAGATATTTGTGCTTGAAAGAAGGCACACGGTTGGTATCTTTTGTGAGTCCCTCGAGACATGACCAAATTTAGAAATTCAAAAATAATTTCAATGATGTTTAGAAAAGTGGAGGAAGTGACAGTTTGGAAATACCCTCCCCAAAGGTCAGAAACCATTGCAGCAGCCTCAGTGGCTCTATCCAAGTGGTGGAGGCTAACTTAGCAGGGGCTGATGTGGCACACTGTAAACAACATAGAGTTACTGAAAAAGGAGATTTGTCTATTGTTAGTGACTATTAATAAAAGATGGATGCTATACCCATTACCATGTAGTCTTTAAATGGCAGAAAAATGACAATGTTAGAATCAGGTTTATGCAAAATAATAAAATCAGGGACTCTGGAGGAATTCAACATGCCTAAGGTAGGACATTCATCCTATACTTAGGAAATTCAATTCACTGGGGTCAGTGAACAGTTTAAGACTGAATGCCGCTAATTATGCTAAGCAATATCCTTGGATATCACCTGCAGGCATAGAGTATAGAATCTGAATGTTAAAGCCAGAATTAATCTAATTCAGCCTTGTTATCTTGCAGGTGAGGTAGCTAATGCCTCAGAGGTTGAGGCTCCCTAAATCACAGAGGTGTTAATAGCATCGTTGGAATTAGAACACAGGTTTCCAGATTCCTGATCTAGGGTTGGAAGGGGGAGAAAAAGAGAGTATGTAGTGATAAGAAAAGGAAAGGCACTCCAGCCCATCAAGGTAGCCAAATGAGAAGCTTCAGGGTTCCACAACCAGCCTCCCATCTCCCCTCCCCCCCACTGGCTTTGAACAACCAGTAAGAACTGGCAGAAACATTTCTCGAAGCTCCAGAAACAGTGTCAAAGCTCCAGAAAACAGTTAAACGATTATAGGAACAGGGCAAATACAAAATCAAGAAAAAGTCCATTTAAATGAAGTAAGATTTCATGGCACCCTGGCTGGCTTATCTCTCAAGCCCTCACCAGGTCAGCATGGAGCCAGCCTGTGTTCCCAGTATGGATCCCTAGTCCCAGACCCAGATGGAGCAGAATAACCCTTACGCATATACTAGGAGCATGTATGTCTGCCCCAGTCTATCTGGTGGGGGCCTGAGGGATTGAACTAGGACACTTGTCTCAGGCTTGCTATCCCAGAATTTCCAGTGCATGTAGAAGGCAGCTCACAGAGCTCTCTTACAGAAGACTGTAGGAGAGCAGTCAAACCATGGTTGCCTAGGGCAAAGGATTGCTGTCTGTTGGACATACAGTACAGTGATTGGGACCATGAGGAAACTTTTCCCCAGGGAAGAAGGGACATTCATGATTCCCCTGTGGCCTCAAGACATGGCCAAGACAAGCCGTGGGGTTCCTATGCTGTGAAAGGTGTTTTCTTTTCTTTTCTTTCTTTTTCTTTTTTTCTTTTTTTGGGTTATCTCCTGGCTTTCAAAAAAAGATCAGTCATAACACAAGCTGAATACAAGCTTAAAGAACAGATGTCCAGGTTTCAACCAAAGATTACAAAACATACAAAGAAAGAGGAAGCACTGGCCCAAACAAAGGTAAAGTTTAAAAATTTAGAAAGCATCAATTAGGAGGACTAAGTCTGGGAGATACCAGACAAAAGACTTGAAAAAAAATGGTCCTCCTAAACATTACCAACAGGGCTAAAGGAAAACATGGACAAAGAACTCAAAGAATCAGGAAAACAATAGATAAAGAGAATATCAATAAAGAAATGGAAATTTTGAAAAGGAACCAAAGAGAACCATAGTAAGGGAAATTAAAAATTCCCCAAAGGGGTTCACTAGCAGATTAGAGTTGGCAGAAGAAAGAATCAGGGAACTTGAAGATAAGACAATAGAAATAATCCAGTCTGAGGGGCGGAAAGAGGAAAGAAATAAAGAGCATAGGAACTTGTGAGACACCATCAGGTGTACCATAATACACATAGCATTCCCTGGCAATGAGTATCACACCCAATGAGAAGGAACCAGGACTAAATGGCTGTCTCTGAGTGAGGCTAACACTCACCTGATTGCAATAATGTTTGATGAGGTTAAATACAAAGCCACGATCCATGAGTGAGAGAAGGTCATACAAGAAGAAAGCAAGGCTGATGTTGATTTTCTCTGCCTGTTCATTTTCCTTTAAAATAGACAGACATCCAAATCATTTTGTAGTAAGTCCCAGTGGGAGAGGAGAGAGAGGCAGGTCCTGGTATTTCAGGCACTATGTTTCTGGGTGACACTGGACAAAGAAGGTAACCTTTTTAACAATCAGTTTTCCCCTGTGAAAATTGTAGCAAATATAGTTTAGCCCTTGACTGGTGCCATGAGTGTTGGGCTGAAACAAATAAATCTTTAATTACTGTTAATATTTAGATGCATTTCCTTCTAGTCTTTTTTTTCTCTTCATGCATATTTATATGTATATAATCTGTCTCCTGTATATACAGTGTTGGAGTCTTAATTTTTTCATTCAACATTATATTATAAACATTTTCCTATATTATTAAAATTTCTTCCAAGCAAGTTTTTATTGACTGCCTAATATTTTGCCAAGTCTCAATTACGATTTATTAATTCTGTTATCTATTGTTTTTGCAAAACTAACATTAAATGCATTTGTTGTCTTTGATTAAATTGACTCTCACTTTATTTATAAGGACTAATGCAGAAAATTCATTCCGGATAAAAGTGTTTTTACCCTAAGGAATTTCTCCCCCTATCTTTTTTTTTCTCTTCCAATTAGGCAGCATTTCCGGTTTAATAAAGTTGGAATTGTACATGGTAGAGTGAACTTTTGCATGCATTCAGGCCAGGGAGATTTTTAGAATTACTTCTCAGTGTTTATATTTATGAAGGATTTTATAGCACTTCAGAGCCACTGTGGATTCGTTTTTTCATGTTTATGTCCTTTATTATCAGAATGATAAATCAATTTCTTCTGACAATACAAAAAAAAAGATTTGAAAATATTTTTACTTGCTATGTTGGGCAGTTCGCAAATTCAGGCCAAGATGACCAGCCACTGGAAGGATGGAGACCTCATAAAGAGGCTTCTATAGTGTCACCGAGAGGCAGTTGTCATGCTCTCTCAGTGCCTTCCTTATGGGCCACTTCTCCTGGGTAGTTTACAGAACTGTCTGGACATTCAGGGCTTGGCAAAGCCAGTTTTGGCTTTACTGTCAGCTATGTGACTTTTGGAAAATTTCTCTCAACTCCACTCTGCTGCATGTTTCTACCTGCAAAAATAGAGATAGTGTTGCTTCTCTTAACAAAATTTGCCATGAGAAATAACCTAATGGAAATCTTCCCCTAAACACTTGGTACTATATAAATTCTTAATAATGATAAAGGAGTTAATAATAAACACTGAGGCTTAAAATTTTATAGTTACCTTTCAAGAACTTGTTTAGTGTCACTTAATATCCACCTTTTGGTTTCAAAATAATTTTAAACTTACAGAAAAAGTGCAAGAAGAGTACAAAGAACACTTGTATGTCATTTAACCAGATTCATCAGTATTTAACATCTTGTTTCATTTTATCATTCTCTCTATATAGATAGATTTTTTTTTCTGGACCATTTGAGAGTAGGTTGCAAATGTCTTGCCCATTGACCCCATAATTCTTCAGACTATATTTCCTAAGAAAAAGAATATTCTCTTTCATGTCTGCATTGACACGATATTTTAACCTATAAGGCTTTATTGCAATTCCTTTATAACAATTCCCTCCCCACCCCATCCCCATGATCCAGTCCAGTAGAACATACAGCATTTAGTTATGTATATGTTTAAAAATGATGCTTATCTTTCTCTGAATATGAAAGTAACAGATGCTCAAGATAAATAACTTAGAAAGTCAACAGTAAAATGCACAGTTACCTTCTGAGGTTTTACTAAAAGGGCTGCAATCTCTGAGGTGACCACATTAACAATAGTAGTTATGTCATCTTGGAAACGGTCGGAAAAACGCGTCCTCCGAATACTGTCCCGTTTGTCCATATTGTGCACATACTGTGCCATGCTTTTCACCTGCAGAAGGAGATGGGGGGCAATGTCAGCATGGGAATTGGTGACCTGCTGGTACAACATGGAAAAAGAAAGAGACGTGAAGAAAAGCTCGTTAACAATGGACTTTCTAACACTTGATCTGCATTGATGGTTGCCCAAGCAGGCTTTAAACTAAAAAATGCTCCTGACACACCAATGGTCACCATGGTGGCAGGAGGTGGGAAGGGTGTCCTCTTCTTGACCCCAAGCCAAGGGACTCCCTCCTTGTCACCAGCAAAGCCAGGGAGCTTAATTCTTTAGCTACCCCTTCTCCCTCCTGTTTACATCTGCAAGGCAGAACTAGCCTGGCCTCCCATCACCACTCTACCATAGCACTTTACACAGGGCGTGCAGAAAGATCTGTTTATGATACTGCTGCTGCTGTGAAATGAAGTCCTTTTTGTCTTTGAAACTACGTTAAGGAGAAGAGGGGACATATATTCATCCTATCTTGCGTTGCAAGTTGAAACACTTCTCTAGTTAGGGATATTTTCTGCTTCCACAAGTTTTAGCTATATTGGGTTGAGAAGGATTTTGTTGGCTAGCTGGAGACTTAGCCACTATTTAGAACAGTGCTTCCAGGGAGAATTATGTTGTAAATTCAATAAAGCTAACTTTTAGTGAGATTCAGAGAAAAATCTGAGTGTCAATTGATGACTGCCTGTATTATAACTATTACCATATCAGCCCAATGCCTACCACACAGTTTTAAATGAAAAAAAAAAACCCAACATGCAAACTTTGGGGATTTCTCCCTGGAGCCAGGGATTTGTGGGTCAATACAACCAACTTTGACATAGCACGAGGTTGAGTCTTGTCCTTGTTAGATGTTGCTTAGAGTTATTAGAAACAATCTGATGAAAAATGACCGGGAGTTGCTTGTGATTGGGGGTCTACCCTCTGCAGTCATTTGACATAAATATGTTCAGACTGGTCCTAGAGTCATGGCAAAAAGAAATGGCTCTAGAAGTTTGCCTGAATGTGAATCTCTAGGTCAGGCCTGGAAGAGAGGGGACAAAAACAATTGTGTGGGAAAACTGACTTCCACTCCCATGCTATGTGGGAGAACTTTAATGCAATAGCAGCCAATTTCTGTTTTTTTGAATCCAAGACCGGCAATATATCATGAGCAATAAGACTAACAAAAAGCAAGAAAAAAAGAACACACACACACAAATACAAACAAAAACAACAAAGAGGAGGTAAATTCAGCAGAGAAAAACAGAAAAACAAACTCTATGTATTTCATATTTTAGGATAGAGTCATGACCAGCTTAGAGAAAACCTGAGAACTTAAAATCATGAGGCCCAGTTTACAAACCACCATTTCTCTTCGCTACAGAGTCCTGCTTGGTTCAGGACACACGGACATATCTGTAATCCACAGAGCTACACACACTTGACAGGAAGACCTGAATGTGGGGTGGGAACTGGATTCCATTTTTTCTTACAAAAGTGTCTTTCTCACTATACTTCTAACAAAGGCCCTAAAGGACAAGATCTCTTTGTTTTGGGATACCCCAGTTTGGATTCTCTGCTGGCTAATCTACCCCATCCCCAGGTTTTTAGGACGCTCTTCAGTATTTGGATCCTGCCTGTGGAGCTTGGCCATCCTACAACCAAATAAATAATTCTCACAATACCGGACTTCTAAACAGTGGCCTCTTTTCAGACTTTTAGCAATTTGCCAGCTACTGTGTCCTCTGAGTCTCCAGAGAAGAACACCCAGGAAAAAAATTGGTGAATGCTTGGCCTATTATTTGTGGAGAGAGGAGATGAGGCAGGAAAATATTTTCCCCCATATTGTCCTTGCGGTCCATTCAAAGTAGGGCACTTCTGAAGTGACACTTCCTATTCTCCCGTAAGCAAACGAAGTCACCCATTTACCTCTGAGTCCCTGAAGTGTGGCTCTGCAGTTTCTAGAACAACAAGGATTTATTCATTAGCAAGTATGAGATGTGTCCAAGGATTGTGTTAGACAGCTCTAATGCCAAAGTGTCTGCTCATTAGCGCTTAGGCATTAACACAACTAAAGAGTTTAAAACTCCCAGGCTGTTGGCTAGGCCCAAGGAAGTGATTGTTTCTTTGTCTTCAAGTTTCTTGAGGGGAAAAAAAAAGCTGTTTTGGTTTTTAAATAACTTTCTGGGGCATCCTTAAAAAGCAGATACATAAACAATGTATGGAGGGCTGGGGGCTTGAGATTAGTTTTCTTGCAAGGTTCTGGCTCTGGGCTTCTATTGTCCATCTGCCTCCATTTCTTGCCTTTCTCCGCCCAGCTCTGAACCCTGGGAAGCAGACTGCTGTGGACTACATGGCTCAGGCGCCTTTGTCCTCTGGCTTCGGGTTGGAGAGGCACCAGGATGCAGTGGATGTGCCACAATGATGGAAGAGTTTGTTGATGTGGGAGGGGTGGCATGGGTGGAGTGGGGGTTATATAGGGACCTCATTTTTTTTAATGTAATATTTAAAAGAAAAAAAAGGAAAAAAAGGAAAAAAAAAAGCACCAGGACTGGTTCAATGGGCTGAAGAATAGAGAAACCCAGGTATTAACCGCCCCCCTTCCTCTGCCCCTCATCCCTACCTCAGTGTGGTTCTGGCAGAAACAATGTTTCTATAAAACTCCAGCTCTGGCTCCAGCTTTCTATAGGCCCCAGTTATACTGCTCTCTACCCTTGCTTCCCTAGAGTTGGGATAAAGGCTTCTGTTGCTAATGTAGCCCTTACTGGCTCCTGTAACTTTGCCTGCACCTGGGCAGTCTCTAACTGCTTTTCATTTAACCCTTTGGAGTAAAGCCAACTGTAGGGTATATCCTGCACTGGTGCATGTTGATACCTGGCTGATCTGCATGTTTACTGACCCTTCCCCGTGCTTGGTTAGCAGGACCTCTCTTTCCAACCGCTTCATCCGTTACCATAAGAGACTCCCTCAGGAAGCAGATTTGGCTCAACAGATAGAGAACCTGCCCACCACGTGGAAGTCCAGAATTCAAACCCAGGGCCTCCTGACCCATGTGATGAGCTGGCCCACATTCAGTGTTGATGCACACAAGGAGTGCCAGGCCACGCAGGGGTATCCCCCACATAGGGGAACCCCATGCACTGGAGTGCACCCCGTAAGGAGAGCCACCCCGCACAGAAAGTGCAGCCTGCCCAGGAGTGGTGCCACACACACACACAGAGCTTGATGCAGCAAGATGACACAACAAAGAGAGACACAGATTCCTGGTGCTGCTGACAAGAATAAAAGTGGACACAGAAGAACACACAGTGAATGGACATGGAGAGCAGACAATTGGGTGGGGGGAGAGAAATTTAAAAAAAAAAGAGAGAGAGAGACTCCCTGGATGGTAAGAGGGGCCATCAGTTTTAGCCTCATGTTTCTCTCCTGGGACCACCAAGTCTGAGTAAGTAAATGTATAAGACCTAAAATAATTTTCCCCTTTTCCATCCTTCTTAACTCCCTGCAGTTTGGGGCAGTGAAGTGATACTCATGAAGCACTACAGCAGACCTAGAGATGCTTCCTTATGGCCACAGCATGGCCTTTATCCCCCATCTAGAAACTGTAGATAATAAAAACTCCTGTGGGAGGGTGGTGTGAAAAGTAAACAAGATAATGCCTGAATGTGTTAAGAGTGCCTAATACATACAAAGTATGTATCAATACATTTTTTTTTAAGACTTATTGATTTATTTCTCTCCCCTTCTTTCTTCCCCTCCCCCTCCCCGCCCCAGTTGTCTGTTCTCTGTGTCTATTTGCTGCGTCTTCTTTGTCCGCTTCTGTTGTTGTCAGTAGCATGGGAATCTGTGTTTCTTTTTGCTGCCTCATCTTGTTGTGTCAGCTCTCCGTGTGTGTGGCACCATTCCTGGGCAGGCTGCACTTCCTTTTGCACTGGGCGGCTCTCCTTATGGGGCGCACTCCTTGGGCGTGGGGCTCCCCTACATGGGCGACACCCATGTGGCAGGGCACTCCTTGTGCGCATCAGCACTGGGCATGGGCCACCTCCATACGGGTCAAGGAGGCCTGGGGTTTGAACCGCGGACCTCCCATGTGGTAGATGGACGCCCTAACCACTGGGCCAAGTCCGCTCCCCATCAGTACATTTTAGATGTTATAATTTTTCCTTTCTCAGGAATACCAGCTGTCACTGGAACAGAGTCATTGTAACATCTGCAGAGAACACCAACTTGCCTACAAGAGGGAGCTCTGAGATGCCATGTGGAGCAACTTAGACTTAGCAACGCCCAGTTCATTCTGATTGGGAATGGAATACTTGTAGCACTGAATTAAAGCTGACTTGTGATTACAAAGTTATTGGATGTTGTTGATAGGGTGAGCTAGGGAGGTGTTTCTAACTTTGAGCTTCCAAGCAGCAGCAAAGTGGTGGTGCACAAGAGCCTAGATTTGGGAGAGAATTGAGGTTCTGCCTTGCGCTGAGAAAGCTGAACAAATCCCTCCTTGGCCTTGGTTTTCTGTGTGTGCAATGGGGATAACTACTCCTGACTTACAGGGTTTTACTCAGGTTACAAGGACATGCTACGATGGGGTTCCTAGAACCCCCACATAGCACAGGTTTATGGTCACCCTTCTTGAGGTGGGCTTCCCCAGCCTAACAAGAATAGTGATTATAGGATGTAATTATTAAATAAAGTCTAAGAATGATGGGGGGGAAGTGTGTGCATGTAAGGCAGGCTAGTTAATGAATAGTCGAATCTGGGACCTGGCAAAAAACCATGGCTGTGAAACATGTGGCCATGGAATCCCACCTGGAAATCCTCTGAGAGAAAGACCCCCTTCCCCACCATCAGAAAGCAGCTGGAAGAACCTGTGAGAATTTTCTTGATCATCCAGGATCAAGGAAAGGGGCCGGTAATCTCAAAGGGCCTTATCATTGGCCCCCACCCCCTGGAAATTGACAGGTGGGATAATCAATCAAAACAGCATACAACTGGGACCCCTCCCCTGAACATTAGCAAGTGGAAGGAATATTTAATGGTTTAAAAAGCAAGCACAGTAGTGAAATCAGCCCTTTCCCCCTACTCTGCCTGGACCAACCTGCAAATATACCTGGGACCCATAATCTTATTTTCTCCCATTTCTCTTCTCTTTTCTCATTTCCTTAATAAACTACTGGCATAACTAAACTGGCATGTTCTTAACTTCACTTATGTAACATAGCCGAGAAGCTAGAGGAAATCTGGCAACATATATGACAAGCAGCAGCCAGGAGAAGTAGGTCATCTTTCTCAATCGCAGTGAGGACTGGTGAGTGAGTCTAACTATGGATTACAGCCTGTTTAATGCCCTCTTTGTACCCATTTTAAACGGGTTCCCCTATGGGCCCCCACAGGACATAATCCCAAGCCCAACGTGGCGGCTGGGGCGTGGGATCCCCTTGCATCTGCGCTGCACATCCAGGCTTGTTGGACCTGACCCCAGCTGGAAGGGCGGGGGGACACAGGACGAGGCAGAGGGGGCCCATGGCCAAACTCTGGGCACAGCGGAGCAGCTTTTTTCAGCCTGGATGGGGCATGTCTACCCTAAAGCCCTGGCTTTTTTAGCAGCCCAGGCCCAGCTCTTGCAGCTGGCTGCCACCAGCTTCTCCCACTGCTCCTACCCCTGGCAGCAGCAGCGATGAAGGAAAGCTCTGGGGGCTTGCACAAGCCCCCTCCGGTCCACACCTGGGCCGCTTCCTACCGACCACGCCAGGCCCCCTGGTCTGGGGTGGGGTGGGAGAGCAACGGTGGGCAGGGCCAAGCTGGGTGCTGTGGGGGGCCTGTGTTCCCTTTCCCAGGGGGGTCATGGACCTGGGGCTATGTTCATAATTCAACTCAACTCCACATTTAAGCTATCTACTACCAAATTTCTCATTTCAAGTCTATTAAAATGCTTTAGAAGGTTGTAGAAACTGAAAATGCATGCTAGGGAAGTTTTGGTTCCACCCTTGGTATGGGAAGGTTATTGCCTCAGGGCCCAGAAGCCCATGAGTTGAAACAATTGATCTCTAACGGGCTTTTTAAAAAATAAAAAAAAAAGATTTATTTCTCCCCCCCCTCCCACCACTGTCTGCTCGCTGTCAACTCGCTGTGTGTTTTTCTGTGCCTGCTTGCACCCTCAGTGGCACGGGAAACTGCTTCTCTTTTTTGTTAAGTCATCTTGCTGCATCAGCTCTCCGTGTGTGCGGCGCCAGTCCTGGGTGGGCTGCGCTTTATTTTCACGCTCGGCGGCTCTCCTTGCAGGGTACAATTCTTGCGTGTGGGTCACTCCATACAGGGGTGCCCCTGCGTGGCGCTGCACTCCTTGCGTGGCAGCTCTGTGCATGGTCCAGCTCACCACATGGGTCAGGAGGGCCTGGGGATCAAACCCTGGACCCTCCCATATGGTAGGCAGATGCTCAATCAGCTGAGCCACGTCCGCTTCCCTCTAATTGGCTTTTAATATCTGGTTCAGCTGTGAAACTCCCAGGTAGGGCTATAAAGTAAGTCTGCTTCTTAAGACCTCTGTAAGAATAGGTAGAAAAAAGATGGTTTCAAGCCCCTTTTCCCAGGATTGATTACAGAGTACATGATTATGTATTCTGGGGGCTTCAGTTGGGGGGTGGTGGTAACTGCTCCCAATATCGCCCACAAACCTGGCTTGGGGGCTTTGGTCTAAATTCCAGGTTCCGGCATCTCCCAAGACCTAGTTCAGCTCAGAACGCTGAGCCCAGAACAGCGGCTCCAACTGTCTTCCAAAATTTCTGCAGCCCTCAAGCAGTTGGAGTCTATTTTGGGGGCTTTGGTTTAGAGGGGTGAAAGTTTTAGTCAGACTTGGACTCTGAAACGCCAGGTCAGCAGACTAATAAAATTGTTCTAGTTGCTTGGTTAATGAAAGTGCTTCTTCATCCTTCCTAGAATAACAGGCATGGTCTCTAGCCTACCAGCAGACTCCCCACAGGGGTGTCTTCTCAGGGATTGGGAAAATCTGCCTACTGCTGGTCTACGTGGCCAAGTATAGCGGCCTTAAATTCCAGTTAAACTTGTGCAAGAAAAAGAGGACAGGCAGATGTGAGGGCCAGAAACCACATGGTCAAGTCTCCTTATAAGAGATGAGGAAATGCACCTCGAACTTCCATTAACTCCCTTTTAGAAACAGCCTTTCGAGTTTTAAACTCAGTTGTGCCTAATAAGGGGAGTGAGAGGGGAGCAAGATCCAGGTTGTTTACTAAACCTCTACTGTAAGATAAGGGACCTCCTCCTATGCCATCAATTAAGACTAAAAAATTCCTGGAAAATGCTAAGGGTATAAGAGTCTCTCCTCTATTTTAATCTGCGCTTAACTTTTAAATGTGTGTTTATCTTTGTCAGTCTGCTTGTGTCTAGGAAATCAAACCTGGGGTTTGCTTGTTACAAATTGGATAATGGTGAAAGATACTCCAAAAAATTAGTCGTTAAATGTCAATATTGTCTTGCAATTGGATTTAATGTATAAATCACAAGTGGAATTAGTTCAACTGCTAGAAAAGCAGAAGAATGTAGCAAAGTTTTTACTAATAAAATTCTTGTGACTTAGTTAATAAAAGTACCCAATTTGCTTTAAAGTAAAAACTCACTAGAAACTAAGAGTTAAGATCATTATATAGATGCCTTTGTATTAAAACAGCAGAAGGATAACGTCTGAAATTTCTATAACTGAGTGGATTTAGCCTAGACTTCAGCTATTGTCATGGTAATCTTCAACTAATTTGCCTTTGATTATGGTTACTTCAGGTCTAGCCTCACCCCTTGCCTTTGCTTATGGCTAATTCATGGCAACTTCTGCCCCCATGGCTCAGGGGAAAGCAAACTTGAGACATCCCTGTCTCCTATCCTTCCCCTGGTATTAGTGACCCTGCTTTCTCTTGAGACTACAGGTGTTTACTGCCTGGTTAAATTCTAGACCCTCGAGGTTGGATGTCCACTCTTCAGTCCGGTAGCTGAGGTCTGGAAGTAGGGACCTCCCACCTCAAATACTGGGATGCCTAAAAGCAGCAATTCATGAGAGAAACCAGTTTCTCTGGGTCTTCAGTGACCTCATCTGAGTAGATAATGAAATTAGTATTTTTCATCTAAGGCCTGCCAATGTCAAAATAGGAAATAAGCAAAGTCCTGAAGTAAAGGAAAATGTTAGAAAGCATGGAGAGCTTTCTGGTTACAAGTCAATAATTAAAGAACAAAATTCTTGTGCAAAACTGCAGTCACAAAGCAAATTAGAGTAATTAAAAATAGACTGCACAGTAATCTTTTAAATGTTATCTTACAGTTAAACTTATTTTGTAAGAATATGAAAATTTAACAGTGAGTTGTGTGTTTCAGTATCTATTTGTGTCTGCCTATTTGCTCAGTGTATACCTTCATATATCAGGATGGTAATATCAAATTAACAAATGAAAATTCTTAAAAAGATCTCTAGTCAAATTATAAAATCAAATATGCAGTTATACATGTGAATAAATATTCCTGGAGCCCAAATTAAGCTGAGCAGGATGGAAAGGTCATATTGAAAACTGGATATAGAAACTATTAGGAAAGGGCTCCTTTCCTGGGCTTTTTGACCTGCCAACTCCCAGTCCTTCTCCTTGCAATAGCTGTGGGGAGGGGCAAGGTGTGACAGATTAAAACTCTATTTTCTAGCCTGGGGAATTAAAAGTCATAGTTTATCTTGTAATTCCCCAGTTTAAACCTTTTAACAGCCTTAAAATAAGGGTGGTTAATAATTCTATTACCAAATTTCAGTAAGTACAGGAAAAGTCCTTAAAAGCTATGGAAAGATCTTTTCTAAATCTAATTATAACAAACAGGGAGGTGGATGTGGCTCAAGTGATTGGGCTCCCGCCTACCACATGGGAGGTCCCAAGTTCAGCTCCCAGTGCTTCCTAAAGAAGATGAGCAAGACAGCAAGCTGATGTAACAATATGGCTCAACGAGAGACACAGCAAAGCAGAGACTGGAGGTGGCTCAAGCTATTAGGCATCTCCCTCCCACATTGGAAGTCCTGGGTTCAGTTTCTGGTGCCTCCTAAAAGGAAGACAGGCACACAAAGAACAGTGCAAACAACACAGTGCAAAAAATAAAATTAAACAATTGTAGTATTAATATATTCCAAAACCTAGCAGTCAGTATGCTTTTAAGATTATTCAGTTTCAATTTTATTCAGATATGTCTTAAATATTTAAGATGATGAAAGTTGTAAGTTCATGTCTAATGAAATTAAAGAAATGTAGATCTGCCCTCTTTTAAACGGATAAATTTCCTTGGTTGCTAATTTTAATTTAATTAGCTTATTTTAAGGCAAAGTGACCAGGTTATGGTTATGGTTATGAGTTTGTAAAACCATCTTCAAAACTGAGGCATGTAAGTGGCTAATTCCAGGAAGCCATTATTAATTAGAACCCTACATTGATATTAATGGCAAGAAGTAACTTCATAGCAGGGAAACCTGTTGGAGACCACCTCAATCTGCATATTCAAGTAGGGTAAGATAATCTTGATTCCACTGGGAATCTTCAGTTTTCATAAAATAATGGAAAAAGTTTTTTCCTGTACTGATAAAGTAAAATACCAGTTAATTAATGTCACCATAGTAAAGGTGTAAAAGTAAAAAGCAAAGTACTAAAATAGTTAAGTTCATTTAATAGTTAATACATTACACTAGAAGTGTTTAGAAAATGTGTAAGAATCAAAAGAGATAAACCTCAGTATTTTCAATTCTCTTGTGTATTCAAACCAGGCCCAAACACACTACATATTGCCTCTCCATTTGAGTTATCGGTTAGGTTGGTCACTGACCCCTAAGACAATAACAGTGTCTACTACATCTCTGAACATGCTTCTGAAGTGGATGGAGAGCACGGTGCAGTTTGACTCCTGCAGCAGCTGGTGATAGCTCAACATGGCCAGATGTACAATGGACATTGCCTCCAGACTGGCACTGTTTCTTTGTGCTGAAGGGCAATATGCACCAGGCCAGTGAAATACCGGAGTCTTACCTTCCCAGCTTCTCTCTAGGGTCAACGATGCTGCAGTATGCTGGCTGTGTGAAGGGCATACCAAGTGATGCAGTGATTACCAGAGTGATGTGAGTAGAACCTAAACACGACTGGAATCATGGTCTGCTCCCATGGAGAGAGAACATGTATGGTATTGCAAACCTGGAGCTTAGGGCTAACTGCAGCTCAAAGAGGAACTTCTGCATTGATTAGTATTAAATATTGTACCTATATGCCTGATGACTATGATGACACCTTTTCTATTCTAAATCATATGAGGAGGGATATTGAACATGTTAAAAGTTCTGGTAAACTTAATTCATATTCTAAATAGTTAATGAACATGCCTATAAGATAAAGGAATGGCTCTGGAGTGTTGGTCCAGAAACTGGATGAGATGTCTCAACCAGGAGCTTGTTTCTCCCAACCTCTGGATAACACAGTGCAGGAATAGCCACCTTGCCTGAGAGCAGTGTGGGCAATAGCCCTTTTAATTAAGCAAGCTACCAAATTATCTTGGGGGCAACCTCTTACAGTCTTTACCGCACACCAGGTGAAAGGTGAGTTTAACCCAGGTCCCTCCTAGCCCTTATTCCAGAACCTGTCCCACTCATACCCTGGGGAGAACTGGCAAACCCACATGCCATTTTGCCAGGGCTAAGCATTTTCTCAACAGAAGGGAAACAGCAAACGAGGTAGCTATGGCCCTCTTCAGCTTAGCCCCTTCAGGATGGTCTGTGGGTAACCTTTCCTCACCCAGACCCTGGAAACCAGGTTCTGATCAAAACCTGGCAGGAGAACAAGCCTCACTCACAATTAGAGCCAAAAGGGAAGAGAACTTACTCTGTGGTTCTAATCACTCCCACAGCTGTTAAAGTTAAAGGACTTGCCAGCTGGATGCATTTATCCTGAGTGGAGCCAGCTGCCCAAGGAAGTGCCAGCTCACCAGAAGCACCTGACAGGATGTACAAGTGCCAGACATTGGACGGCCTGAAATACCTCTTCAAGAGACAAAGCTAAGCAGTGTCTGTGTCAAAGCCAGTTGTTTCCTCTAACTGTAGCCCAAACACCTATTGCTAGGGGAAGGGCAAACCAGGCACCCCTAAGAAACCTTGTCTGTTTTCATTGCTTATAGTTTCTCCCTCTGCAATAACTAAAAGGGCAATGCTTCTGATCCCCTCTTAGCTGTCTTAGGTATAACCACCACCATGAAAAACTGGGACTGGTAATTTATACCCAGCCCCACTGTCTATTACAATCTCTCCCTCGAGTTAACTAACAGCATAGAAGAAACTAACCATGCCTCAGAAGCTCTAAGACAGCAAAAGGACTTTCTTGTTGCTGTGGTGCTGCAAAACCGCAGGGCCCTTAACATGTTAACAGCAGCACAGGGAGCAACATGTCTGTTCCTTAAAGAGGAGCGCTGTCTCTATGTCAGTCACTCTGAAATAGTCCTGAACAGCATTCAAAACCTGCAAGATAAAGCTCACCAACTTCAGGAAGATGCAGCCTTTGCAGGCCCCTGGCCTTTTCTACTCTTGCAGTCAAGTATCCTTCTAGTAGGACATGTATCTTCAAAGTTCTAATTCAGTTTAATTCTTCCAGATAAAATGCCTTGTTAGCCATATGGGGATTTTATCCAGCTCCACCCATGGTCTCAGATTTGTCTTCCCCCAATCGTGATAGAGTAGCTTGTCAGGCAGGGCCTACTGCCCCTAACCAGCAGGAAGTAATTATAGAAGAATGACCATCCATCAGCACCCCTTAAGAAGAAGGCTGGAAACCCTCTGAGAGGGGATGTGAGGCAGGCTAGTTCAGGAAATGAAAAGATGAATCTGGGACCTGGCAGAAAACTATGGCTGTGGAACATGTGGCCATGGAATCCTACCTGGAAATCCTCTGAGAGAAAGACTACTCCCCCCTCCCCCCCAGTCTCCCCCAGCCCTCCAGAAAGAGGCTGGAAGAACCCGGGAGAATTTTCCTTGATCATTTGGGATCAAAGAAAAGCCCCAGGTATTCTAAAGGGACTTATCATTGCCCCCTCCCCCCAACTGATGGGTGTGGGTAATCAATCAAAACAGCAAACAACTGAGATCCCTCTCCCAAACATTAGCAAGTGGGAGGAATAATTTAAGAAGCAAGCACAGAAAAGTTAAATTGGCTCTTTTCCCCTTCTCTGCCTGGACCAGCCCACGAGTATACCTGGGACGCATAATCTGTTATTTTCTCCCATTTCTATTCTCTTCTCTCATTTCCTTAATAAACTATTGGCTTAAATAAACTGGCATGTTCTTAACTTCATTTATGTAACATAGCCAAGAACCTAGAGGAAATCCAGCAACACGTGTGTGTGAATCAATGACATGAAACCCCTTTGGAGTATGGTTATCCTTTGGGATGTCCGAGATTGTACAATATAAAATTTAGTTTTTGCTTTTTGCCTTTTTTGATCTGCAATTTTGACAGATAAACTTAGTTTAGAATGATCTGTTTAACTTATTTATAGATGGACCACGACCCAAGTGAGTAGTCTTTATGTAGAAACTTGGTGACTGGGGATCGGATAATTCAAAGCAGGACATACAGGGCTTGGAGCTTTGGTTTTGATGTTTTCCACACCTCAAGAGAGTTTTATGGCCAGTCCTATTTCTTGTCAAAGCACAGAGCTCATCGTCTCCCTACCAATACTGATACCCCAAGATGTGAGTTGCAGTCACCAATCTTAATCAGCCTTGACTTTTAGAATGCAAATGCCAGATACAAATTCTAGAAATCCTAGTTCCATTTAGGGCTCACAGATCAGAGGTGATTTGGATTAGTGGCTCTTTAGTGTGCTTAGAAGTCACCTGGGAAGACACTGCTGGCATCCACTTTGCCAATTTCACACCATGGTTTTAGGGATGGTCTTTAAAATCTGCTTTATTCCCAGTATGCACCTCTTGATGATTCTGTTGCAGAGATTTGGTACCATGCTTTGAAAGACCACTTCTCCAGCAAAATCTTTCTCAAACTGAGATTTTGTGAAATTCTAAGGGAACTTGAATTCTGGAGGCATTTCTGTGACATATACCTGTTTTTTTTTGGTTTTTGTTTTTTTAACTCTATTGTACTTCTCATATCCTCCCGATCGTGTGCTTTATTTTTCTCTCCTTTAACTCTATTGTTCTCTATGTTCTATTGTTCACCATCCCTGCCTTTTTCCTAGTCTTGAACTTATAAACTAGAGCTGAAGTAGAAACATTACCAACTCTTTTGCTTTTAAAAAATATATATTTACTTAATGTCACCAGGGAAAGCATCCAGTAATATAAACCTAATTCTATCACTATGTCTCAATCCATTCCTAACTAACAATCCATACTTATACCTCTGGATTGTTTGTACATACAATCTTAGGTAGTTGATGTTTGTGTTTTTATATACCCTTTTCACTTAACATCATTTCACATATGCATCTCCATTTATCAACAACATATACAAAATACTTATTCTTAAAATCCTTTCACTTCCAGTAATAATTAAACAAATAATAGGTATTACTATTATTCTCCTTTTAAAGTTAAGGCATTAGAGGCTATATCTTTTGCTTTTCTGCTGGAGAACTGAGACATGTGGGGTAAACAGATTTACAAGTTTCATTTTTTTCAACTAATATTAGTTGGTGCATGTCATATACCAAGCAGTGTGTTGGGGCTAGAGATAGGATAATGAACAAGGTAAAGTTAGAGCTTAGAAACCCAATAGGCAAGGCAGAAAAAAAGTAGAAAAACAATGATAAATAGTGATAAGAATAGGAAGGAAATAAATAGGGTGTTGAAGAGAAGAACACAGTGGAAGACATAGGGCAGTAGAAGGGATTCAGGAAAAGCCTCTTGGGGTGGTGTCATTGAAGTGAGAGCACAAAGAGTGTCTGTATGGGAAGTAGGAGGGGAGGGATATGAAAAAGCCTTTGAAGTTGAAAAGGCCTTGACATCTTCAAAGAACCAAAGAGGAAAAATGTGGCTCAATGAGAGGGGATATGGCTGGAGAACAGGTTAGCAGTGAAGGTAAGGGACAGAATCATACAAGGGCATTTTAGGCTAATATAATTTGGGTTTTATCCCAGTACACCAAAAGCCATTAAAAGGTTTCAAATAAAGTGACATTATCTGCTTTATATTGTCTGCCCTGGAAAAGAATGGACATAGCCACATGAAAGAGCAAGTTACTGTAGGAGGCTCCTGAGAGAGGATGGTGGCTTGGCCAGGTGGAAAGTGATGGAGATGGTGAGAAGTGACAGGTGGGGACAGATTTTAAAGTCTTGGTGGAAGATGGATGAAGGGGTGTGGAAGAGCTAGGTTCCAGAGAAAGACCCTAGGTTTCCAGTAGGAGCAACTTGAACAAAATGTCAGGATACAGGAAATATCACTGCCCTTTTTTCATGCCTTATTGAGCAAAGATGATAAAAATGCAGGAATCTCACCAGAAGCTCAAAGAAGAACCAGGCATACTTGAAGACGGTTTCTCTCACCATTCCAGTGCTGACCACCATCTGCAGGGCAAGTTCCTCATGGAAATGCTAAACAGTATAAAAACCAGCTTACGATGAGTAAAGCTATCCAGCACCAACTCCTCCCCGCCTTTTTAAAACCCATTGTAATAGCCTGTTAGACTCTGAAGCATGTGTCCCAAAACGTAAGTGGTGGGTGGTAAAGTCAGTGCTGAAATAACATGAGACTAGAGGACATTTTGGTTAGGTTGGGAGCAGATGGTGGTAGCTCTGCAGAGTAGCTAGGTCAGAAGGAAAGGACTCAGCATGGGAGTGAATCTGCATTCTACAGGGGAAGAATTCCAGGTCGCAGGAGAACAGATCGTCTGCCACTTTCATCTCAGATACCGTAGCTAAGGCTCTGTATGACCAGGTGTAAGCCGTTCCTCTCTTTGGCCTTCAGTTTTCCCATCCATAAAATTAGTCTAGTTGGCAGATGTGATTCAAAGTCTTGATTGTGCATCAGAATCACCTGGAAGGCTTGTTAAACCAGCTTGCTGGCCCTGCCCCCTGAATCAGTTTCTGATTCAGGAGGTCTGGGGCAGGGCCTGAGAAATTGCATTTCTAACAAGTTCCCAGGTGCTGCTACTGCAGCTGGCTGGTCTGGATGCAACTGGAAGTCCCTTGAAGATTTGACAATTTTCAGTTTTATAATCCCTGTATGGCTTTGTGTATGATTGGCTGAGTTTATGAGCAGATCCTCTATATTAAGAGGCCTTAGTGGTATTGAACTCACTGCTTCTAAATTCCTGTGCCCTCCCAGTTCCACTTCCTGTTTTCCTTCCTTTGGAGTCATCGACTGCTCAGTAACAAAGGTAGCAGATGGTGACCTATTCCTTTGACACCTTTCCCATCCCTCAGTTTACCCAGTCGCTTGTTAACACTCTTGTGCACTTCAGGACTAAAGGATGGGCATCTAATATCTTATTTTGCTTGGGCCTGTCCAGTTTTAAAATGGGATGTCCTGCATCCCGGGCTCAGTCTTGGGCAAACCAGGATGGTTTATTCACCCTAACTAAAAGCAAAACGAGGCCTGGGAATTTTCTGTGGATTTCATTCATTCTACTCACACAAAATCTAGAATGAAAACAGATAAATTCAGTTTTTCTTGCTCAGTGGGTAAGAAAGCTAAAACGACGTCAACACCATAACATACTGGAGTCATGTAACAGCCAGCTTTGAAGGTAACCTCTGGAAAATAGGTCAGCTTGACTGGCAGTGTCAGGACAAGACCAGATCAGACAGGGATAAGCCGTTAAAGTAATTTATGCTGCTTACAAGGGCAACGTATTGTAAGAACACCTTGCTCTAGAGGTTATATAAAATAGTCCAAGCAGCAAAACCCTGTTTGAAAAAACACTGGCTACATTTCCCTCTGAAATGAAATGATTCTTTCTGGTCATTTCAGGTCAAAACAAGGTAACTGCCAAACACAAAAGCAACTGTGTGCAGTAGAAATTACGTCATACCTTAAGGCAGTCTGGTTGTAGGCAAATAATGGTTCTTAAGAAGGTAAAGGCAACTTGGAACCAATCCCAGCAAAGGGGCTGTGACAACCTACCACTAAATATTAGGATAAGTGAATATTTTGTTTTTCACACTTAACCACGTCTTCTTTCAACTATCCTTTTACAGGCAATTCCTGGTCCTCCTGCAAAGTCTGCAGCACCATGTTCAGGCAGGGCCTCCATGCCAGAACTTTCCCTCATCCAGTCTAAAGTGAGCTGTCCTGAAGTTCTTTTGCCCTCCTGGCCCCCATTTAATAAACATTTCCCTGGGGCGTTAGCTGGGGCAAATGGCGTCTCATGTTTTTCTTCTCAATTAACATGCTTACATTTTAATAGTGGTCTTGAAAGTCACTCAAGACCTTAAGTAGCTACAATAACGGTAGACTTTTGGGTGCCTGGCAGGGGAGAAACCCTGGTAGAGGCAGTTTTTTTTTTTCCCAAGCCCTTAGACCACACAGGCTGAAACGCTGAACAGGCATTTGGCTGGCATAAGGAGTGAGCAGTTTAACAGCTTGTAAACATTTTGAGCTCAAAGGTAAGGCTGATTACAGAGCAATAGGAGGAAACATTTCGTATTACTTTCTGTAGTTTTGAAATACATGATTGTCATTCTCTTTTGTCAAGGATGAATTGCTGCCAGCTCACCTTCTGCTGAAGAAGGTGCTCTCCATGTGTGAAAGTGTTGTCCGCACACCACAGCATCAGCTGGGAACTTGTTAGAAATGGCCTTACCCCAGGCGGACAGAATCAGAACCTGGGCGGGGGGTGGGAGGGGTGGAGCGGGAAGGGGAGCCACAATCTATTTTAACAAGCCATCCAGGTAGTGCTAATACTTGGCAAAGCTGGAGAACTGCTGAGTTCAGAGGCAGGTAGATGGTGAAAAAATGGGGGTAAGAAACAAAATGTGTGTGGGACGGTGGGTATTGGGAGGGTGGAGTGCAAGGTCAGAGAGCACCTAGGGATGAGTGTCTATTTCAGGGCCCAGCACTGTACCTTTTTGCTGGCTGGCCTTGGGGTTGCAGTCGAACCGGGAACATCATTATTGCCGGAGCTATAGTATGACATCCGATTGCAGCTGCGATCAGCAATCTGAAATGCACAAGCCCCGACTCCACAGTCAGCCGACCGTGATATGCCTGAGAGCGGAGACTCAGAATTCACTGTTAAGATATTTCTCATTTTTTCTGGTTGCAAAAGTAAAATAATTGCCATAAATAAATAAATAAGCAAAGAAAGTAAAGTTACACCTAATTCGACTCCGTCCCGAGAGAATCACTGTAAATAGGTTGGTGTGTAACAAGCTGGAGTAAAAACCAGTTTAGAACCAGTTCCTTCAACATTGAGTTTTATTGGGAGAGGAGAAAAACATGTGGGAAGAGTGCCTCTCTGTGGTCTAGCTGGTCCTCTACTCACTCTCCTAAGCACTGTAGTTAGTAAAGTATAAAAAACCATTTCTGAAAGGAAGGGTCCTGTGCTATTCTTTTGATTGCATAAAATTTTCTCCCCTTGCTACAAAATAATGAGAAAGTTGTTAACCCAGTCCACATAGGAAGTTAATATTCTCGTGTTTATTAAAGGAAACCAAAAGGTCAAGGCTGTCAGTGGAATCAGAAAAATGGTATGGCTGAAAGGGGCCTTAAAAATGATGCTGGGGGGAGAAAAGTGATGTCGGACCAGTGCTGGTAAAGGTTTAACAACCAGCGCTTGTTAATTGGACCTAATTCATGCATTTGCCAATTTCTGTGCTGTAAATACTTACATCACGGTCCATCTGGTCCTACCCTCCTGCCATCACTGGGGACAGAGTTGGGAAGAGCTGTGCAGTAGCACACCCATTTGACAGTATTTCCACCATAAAGATAAAATAGACATCAAGAACCCTAAGATCATAGATAACAGTAAGATACAATAAAATATTTAGGAAGGGGTACAGTTTGAGTATTAACTTTTGAAAGCTAACTTTAAATTTTGGAATAATTTTAGTTTTACCAAAAAGGTGCCAAGACAGTACAGAGATACTTATGCCTTTCACTCAGTTTCTCTTAATTTTAATAACTTATATAACTATGGTAATTTGTCAAAACTAAGAAATTAACATTGGTTCATGACTATTAATGAAACTACAGACTTTATTCAGATTTCACCACTTTTCCCACTAATGCCCTTTTTCTGTTTCAGGATCCAATCCGGGATATCACATTGTATTTAGATTACTTTTGTTTTAGTATGATATAACTGTAGGTTTACATAACTTAATTTTCAGTAATGCCTGTGTTTAACAACTGGCTCAAATAATTCCTGAAAATTTAACCATCAGCTCTCGCCAAGGTTGTATAAGCCAGCCGCAGCCCACCACTGCATTAAGAAAAAAACAATACTGACAATTTAATACGGTTCAACCTATGGATAATCAGCGTGTCTGGGGGAAAGAGGGAGTCTTTTTAAAAGGTACATAGATGATCCTTAAGTCTCAGAACCTCTGCAGAGATGAGGCAAATGAGGCAGGGGGCAGGCGAGTGACTAGCCCTGGACCACAGAGCTGGGAGGTGTCAGAGCCGAGCCCGGAACCCTGGTCTGGCTCTTCCCTTTCTCACAGCACATTGTCTCAAATGGGTGGATTTTGTAAGGAAACCCCTGTCTAAGTCTAGAGATGTTGATGTATCTTAATCAGGGGAAAATATTACTCTAAAAGCTCAGTCACCTTGAGGCCACAGATAACTGTAAATTCAAATGAAGAATTCATGGTAGCTTTGTGAATACACTAAAAATGATCGAACTGTATGATTTAATGTATATGTGAATGATGTCAAAATTTCTGTTAAATCCAACTAAGGGACTGGATTTACAATCCAAAATCCAAAATCCCTGACTCAGCATTCCTGAAAACTTCCAGGTCATCAAAGCAAGCAAAGTCTGAGAAAGAGTCACAACCGAGAGCAGCCTAAGGAGACATGACAACTAAATGTAAAGTGTGGATGGGATTCTGGAACAGAAAATGGACATTAGGGGGAAAATAAAGAAATTTGGATAAAGTATGGACTTTAGTAGTTAATAATAATGTGTCAGTATTTGGTTAATTAATTGTGAAAAATGCACAATTCTAATATAAGATGTTAATAAGAGGGAGAATTAGATGTGGCTATATGAGAAATCTCTGTACCATCTTCACAGTCATTCAAAAATTGTTCTAAAATAAAAAGATTATCAGGAAAAATATAATTCATGGAAAGAAAAACAAAATAGGGCAAGTCACCAACCCCCTTAGGATCTCTGCTTATAAATGCAAATCAAAACCACAGTGAGATATGATTTCACACCCTTTAGAATGGCTGCTAATGTTCCTAGTGGCACTATTCACAATTGCCAAAAGATGGAACCAACTCAGGTGTCCATCAGCCCATGAATAAACAAAATGTAGTATAGGCATGTGATGGAATGTTATCAACTATGAAAAGGAATGAAGTTCTACTCCATACAAAAACATGGATGAATCCTGACATCACATTGAGTGAAATAAGCTAGACTCAAAAGTTGCATGATCTCACTGATATGAAATAATTAGAACAAGCAAATGCATAGAGTCAGAATCTAGAATATAGGTTACCAGGCACTGAGGTGGGATAGGGAATAGAGCATTAAGGTTTAAAATGTACAAGCTTCCTATTTGGAATGAGGGAAATATTTTGGCAATGGATGGTGGTGATGGTAGCACAACATTGTGAACATAATAATTAAGAACACTGAAATATGTTTCACAATGTGGTTAAAGGGGGAACGTTAGGTTGTATATATGTAGCAATATCTTTTTTAAATCCAAGGAACTACACTACACACTCAATCCTAAATTAACCCATGGACTATGTTAATAGCACAATTATTAAATGTGCTTTCATCAATTGTAACAAATGTTCCATACCAATGCAAGTTGTTAATATGGAAATCCTGTATTTTATGCATGATTGTTCTATAATCCCACCACTTCTCTAATAAGGAAAAAAAGAAAACAATAACTCTATAGCTAAGCATTTTACCAACACAGTGGGCATGAATAGAGCTTAATTTTGTGTGCTTTCTCCAATTTTTAGTTAAAAAATAAAACGAGATGGTGTCACTTTCCGGGGTTTGACATTTTCCCTACCTTTGAAGACAGTACACTTTTAACCTCCTCGTCGGCTGCAGAGTGTGTCCCAGCGAGGTCTGGGTTACTGCTGCTCATCACCCGGGCCTGCATCAGCTTGGAACTCACGGCGGCAGCGGAAGTGCGTCCATACGTGTGGTAGCGAGGATCAGGGAGGGGAGGGGGCCCACCTGCACCGCGCCAGGCACAGACATGTCAACAGACAGGGGGCCAGAGTCACCCACTGAGCTTGAGAAGGAACTGAAGGGGGACAGGGTAGATGGTAGAATGAAAGTCCAATAGACTAGAACAAGGGGGCCAAGGAGGCAATGTTTTGGGAGGAAGTAGATAGGGTGTGATGCAATAGGGATTGGTGAGGACTGTGGTGACCTGGAAACACGTGCCTCATCTAAAGAAGGGGGCATCTCCTCAGTTCCCACCAGCCTATTATTGTTCTGGGAAACAGACCGCAGCATTGCCAAAACTTCTGATTTTTCAACAGAAGCTGGAAATACGGTATTTTAAGTGTATTAATATTTAAATGATGACAACTTTATAATTCATGCAGTTAAGTTTTCTGAGAATCAAAATTCCAAGGAATTGGGTAGGGGAGGGGTGGAACATATGGGAATCCCCTATATTTTTTAGGTAACATTTATGTAATCTAAAGCTTCTTTAAAAAAAAAATCCAAGGAATCACCCCAAACTTCTGAGGATAAATGTATTATATATCAATATTTTCCACTTTTAAATATTTATATCTTCAAAAGTGGCTAAGTCTATGAGAGATTACCAATATTTTTAAAAAAACCCATAGATTTACCTGAATGAAGCTACATGGACTAATTATAATGCCAAGTTTCTTTATTTGGGCCTAGAATTTTGTGAACTCATGCTACTTTTTATATCATGCTGACCAGAAGTTCTGGTTGATCATTACCTATGTAAGTAATTCAGAAGTGTAGGGAAATAGATTATTACTATTTCATAAGTTAAGTTTAGCAGAAATGAGAAATGGTTTTCTTTTTTTCCTCTCAATGAAAAGTTTAGGAACTACTGCCACCCACTGATATTAGTAATAGATTATTTTCCTTATTGTTATTATTTTAGAATTCTTGGCCTCAGGTGATACTTCTCCATCTTTTAAAAAAGGGATCTTCGGGTGAATCATAAATTAGCAACTGGGCAAAAACACTAAAGAATTATTAAGTGGGTAGACAAAGTAAGTGCTTACACCATGAAAAGGAGGAGGGAGAGGGAGATGAAGCAAAAGAGGAAAATCTAGAAAAGAAACTTGTATTTCAGCATTCACATCAGTTTTGTGTTCTTCAGAATAATACGGTTTACCTTGAGGGTTTTTAATTTAATTTTGAGTTACACGGCAGGGGGTTGGGAGCACCCCTCCGGCCGTGCTCCCACGCTCCCAACAACGCTACCTGACTTTGGCACGTCCCTCTGCAGCTCGGGCAGGCGGAAGACATAGTGCACGTAGGAGGCCAGCAGGCAGTTCCTCCCGTGCTGGTCCTTGGTCAGGTCCTTGCTGTTGTGAAGGCTGTTGGCGATGGCCACCACAGACTCAAAGGCAAACTGGGAGAAGTTGGCTGAGGAACCAAGAGGAAAAAGAGCAGCCCTTAATGAACTGGGGGTGGCCGTTCTGGGCAGCCCTGCGAGTCCTGACCCCGGATCCACTTCACCAGGCTGGTCTAGATGATGGCCTGGGGCAGGGTCAGTCGTTTTTATAAGCCCCTGCGTTCTGGCTCTGCTAACCATGAGCTATTTCACATTCCCTCCTTCACCTTTTCCCCCTGGCCAGCACTGCGGCTGTTGTGGCAAAGACACAGGATTGTGCGGATGAAGGGTCTTCTCCAAGTCTTTGAACCTCCCCATCGTCCCTGCTGGCTCCCGCTAAACCATGCTGCAAACAGCTCTACTTGGGGCAGCCTGCACACTGACCTTTCCAGTATCATCCGGGAGCCTGCTAGAAATGCAGAATCTCAGGCCCCACTGGGGCCAGAATCTGCATTTTTACAAAATGCCCAGGTACAGCTTATGCATGCCAAGGATTGAGATGGGCTGCACACAGATGCTCGGTGTACAGATGAATCTTCTAAAAAGCGTGGGTGTACCATGCCATTCCTCACAATGGATCCCTAAAAACAACTGTTTTACTGTATCTGCCCTCTTATTCTGGCATCCCAAGCCCTCCACGGTTTGGCTCTACTTATCGACCTTGTACCATTTCCTGCTGAAATCCACCTTCCTGTAAGATGAGGTCCTCATTGGCTTGTCCCTCTCACCCACCTGCTCTCTCTCCCCTCTGTGACTTTGCTCACTTTCTCCTAGAAAGCCCTCCTTGCTCCTACCCACAAGATCACACCACACCTTCCACGCTCAGCATGAGTCCCACTTCTCTGTGAGGCCTTCTGACACCACACAGTGACGTGCTTAAGCGAAACAGAATTATCAGGTTCTCCAGCTGTTTCTGGTGGTAAACCCTGTCTCTCCTGGAAGGCTGGAAGCCCTTCCAGGGCAAGGTGCATTTCTCATACCTTCTTGTCTCCACTGTGCCTTCCATCATGGTAGACACAGAGTAGGGTCCGAATTATGCTTGTGGCATGAGTGCCTCCATCCACCTGCCTGCCCCAAACCCCGTGGTCCCCACATGACAAGGTGGCAATTGCTGACAAGCTATGGAGAAGTCAAACACAGAAAGTACCATGCCAGATACGTGGGGTAGTAGAAAGAAATCTAGGGAGGGCAGGGACCTGGCTGGGAGGCAACAGCTGCGCGTATAAAACGTAAGGCTACATCACAGAAGTCTTAGATGTGGGCTCACCAAGGATGCATCCCAGGACGCAATGCAAACTGAAACTGGAGGGAACGCCCCTCCATGGCACTGAGTGTGCCCCCATGGGTCGCAGCCCACACATTCAGCCTCCAGGCTACCCCCATTTTCTGTAGCCCCGATTGTATTATGTCTGTCTTTCCTGACACTCCCGTGCCTTTCTGATTCTCTCCTTTTGTCGGCGGTCATCTCATTATTGCTCCCCATTTGGGCAGCTGGGTGTTTTTTCTCTCTCTCTCTCTGATACCTGCATGACCCCTTTCAACACGTAGCTGTGTCTCATTGAGGACTTTTGTCCCATGCTGCTTGCTCCTAGCTCTGTTTTAAATCATTGCAGGCCGGAAAAGCCCTCGGTTATTCTTGCACAGCCTACTACTCCTAGCACAGTCCTGGGCACAGAGTTGGTAGGCAGCAGACATCTGCTAGACTGCAGAGCGCAGGGAAATGTAAGTACAGCTGAAACAGTGGCTACAGATGCCCTCCACCAGCCAGGCTCCTCCAGGAGGAGCCAGAGAGCCCCTGCACCGAGGCCTCCATGCCCAAAGACCACGAATGCAACCTTGGACATTATCTCCAAAACAAGTTGTACACATTGTTTTCAGTGTTAATTTGTTAAAAGTGAACCTATAAAATATACTATAAGATAGAGAGTAGATTAGTGGTTGCCAGGGGCTGGGGGAGGAGGCAACTCTTAGGTATGGGGTTTCTTTTGGGGATGATGAAAATGTTCTGGAATTAGATAGTGGGGATAGGTGCATAACCTTGTGAATATATTAAAAACTCTTGAATTGAACTTATTAAAGTAGTGAATTTTATGGTATGTGAATTACATCTCAATTTAAAAAGTGATCATATTGCATTTTAATTTAGGAAGTTCCTTTCTCTCTAATTTCTCTCCTGTCTTCTTTAAACATTATAGTTCCTTGTTGACCAAGAAAATAAAAATATCTTGGAGGTAAAGTAAATCCATCAATTATCAGGAATGGTATTTAAAAGACTGCCTCTAATCATCGGCTAAGGTTTTAAAAAAAAAATACTGTATGTCCATCAACTGATGAATGGATGAATGATATTCGGTATAGACATACAATGGAATATTATTTAGAAGGAAGTTCTGATACATGTAACAGAGACATCATGTTGAGCAAAATAGGCAACTCGCAAAAGGACAAATTATGTATGATCTCATGGATACAAAATAATTAGAATAAGCAAATTCGTAGAGTCAGAAACTTGAATACAGGTTACCAGAGGCAGGGAATAGGGAATTAATTCTTAATTTGTACAGGATTTCTGTTTGGGATAATGAAAAGTTTTGGTAATGTGTAGTGGTGGTAGTAACATCATTGTGAATGTAATCAACACCACTGCATTATACATCTGAATATGGTTAAAAGGGGAACTTTTAGGTAGTAAAAATGTTGCTAGAATAAACATTTAAAAAACAATAACCAGAGGACTGTCCAACACAGTGAACGTGAAGTATGGACTATAGCTAATAGCACATTGTAATAATATTCTCTCATCAATGCTAACAAAGGTTACACACTGCTACAAAATGTTAAAAATGGTAGCAGGTATATGGGAACTCAATTTTGTGCATGATTTTTCTGTAAATCTACAATTTGTCTAATAAAAAATGCTATAGTTTTAAGAACCCTATTTTAATGTTCCATTATTATTATATTTTTAAACATCCAGAGTCTCAAGAAAATGGAAATGGACTTGGCCTCCCTTGAACTCATATCATCAACAGAAAGGAAGATCACATTGTCCCTGTTCCCTCTATTTCTGGAAAACCATGTTTAATAAGACAGACTCTGGCCCCTTCCCAGCCCTCAGGCCTCCTACCTGTCTGGCCAGCAATGACCATGGGCTGCACGGACAGTTGGAACAGCTTGTCCAGTACCAGGTGCAGGAAGAGCACAAGGGGCTCCAGGCGGGAGGAGTTCAGCCAGATGATGCTGAGCTTCAGCTCATGCTCCAGAGCAGCCTCACTGATCTTCTGATCCAGCACGCGGATGGGGAAGGTCACCTGGCTCTCCAAGGAGTGGCAGAGAGTGAAGAATTTCTCCAGGTGGTTGTCCTAGGAAGGCAGAAGGCAGACCTCATGGGTCTTATCCCTTTGATGTTCTTCAGTGGATTTGCAAACATAATCTTTATGGGAGGACTATCTTAACTAGTGTTTCAGATCAGAAGTTCTAAGACATGGACCTTTCAGACCAAGGTTATGAAATTCTTTGTAGAAAGCTGTGCATAAAGTCTGAAGAACAACTAAGGCTCTGACATGTTCTGCAAGCAGAAGTTAGCACACCAAGCAAAGGCACTGCTACAAAATGAGTGTAAGCAGATGAAAAACTCAGACAGCGGCAAGAAAAGGAGGAGATGTGAAACTAATTGGAATAGAAGGCTGGTGAGGCAGTTTGAGATTATTTTATGAATCCCAAAAAGAGAAAGATTATATTTGTAAACTAATCTATTCCTCTGGATGTGATACCTTTTGATTGCATTAAATTCAGCTGCGGTATCTTTGATTAGATTACCTGTTAAGATTAGGGATTTGATTTAGCTACATCAATGGGTGTGACTCAGGTTGAGTCCCTGCCCCCTTGCTGGGTGTGATATAAATGGACACTCATACAGACAGACACACAGGAAGAGAGAGCTCTGTGATTCTGATCCTGCCATGTGACAGGAGAAGAAATTGATACCAGGAGAGTGGTGGTGTGCTGCTTGCAATTACCAAAAATAGTGGAATGGTTTTATAAATGGATAAGGAGTATTTTTTGGAGGAAGTGTGAGATGCTTGATGGAAAAGGCCTAGATTGCTTTGAAGAGACTGTTGGTAGGAATGTGGATCTTACATTTATTTCTGATAAGGTCTTGAAAGGAAATGATGAAACTATTATTGGAAACTGGAGGAAAGGCGATCCTCATTTTGATGTTGCAGAGAACTTGGCAAGATTGACTCCTGATGTTATATTGAATGTAGAATTTGAAAATGATGAGCTTGGACATTTAGCTGAGGAGATTTCCAAAGTAAATGTGGAGAATGCAGCCTGGCTTCTCATTGCAGTTTATACCAAAATGCAAGAAGAAAGAGATAAGCTAGAACTGAATTGTTGGGCACAAAGAAACCAGAGACTGATTCTGGAAATTTCAACCTTCTGGAAATTAAGCCCCCAGATGATAGTGCCCCATTGGAGGAATTAACTAAATCTGGAACTTGTAAGACAGGATTAAAAATGCAGTTATCTAGGAAAGTCTTACTGTCTGATGGCTTGGACCCATTTCCTGCATGCTAAACCAACAAGTTTTTGTGAGATCTGACTGAATGAAACCACTGTCAGTCTGACAGGGAGGAGAGAGATAAAAGGGCAAACATCTTTAAGTGGAAAACCATGGAAGCTGAGGCCTAGAATTAAGACATCTCTTTGGGCTGGTAGAGGGACCCCACTCATGTAGAGAGAGTGTGAGTTTGCCCCAGCATCTGAAGAGGGTGGATGTTACAGCCTGTTGTTCAGAGAGAGAAGCTACAGAGAGAGTGGAGCACATTTCCCTGTGGGTGGGGAGAGTTAGGTTGCCACCCCACGTCCCTGAAGGGTTGGGGAGAGTGATGTTGACACCCCATTGCTCTGAGAGGGGTGGGCCGATTCCCCATAGATTAACAAAGGCCAGGTTGCAACCTCACTGTTCTGAGGAGATTGGGCCTGTAGGTCAGAGATAAGGGAGAATGTTGCCACCACCTCCCTGTACTAAGGGGGTTGAGACTCCAGAAGTTGCAGAAAGTGTGGCCATCCCCGCAGTGTTTTTGGAGGGTGAGGTCTGGAGCTCAGTCAGTTACCACTCAGATGGCTGAAGAGGGTGGAACCGAAGGAATGGCCTGTTGGATACCCCATACCCTTTGATTACCTTAAATTCAGGGCTTTTGACTACAGCAGGGGACCTGATGGCTTACAGCTGAAATTGCGAAGAACATAGAATGGCAGAGACTGATACAGAAGGCCCGGAAAGAAACAAGCCTTATGCCAGGAGAGAGAGGACTACAGGATCACAGAAGCATGAAGCCTCAGAGCAGCAGAGCCTGAGAGAGGAAGCTCAGAGGGAGAGGCTGAAACTTTGCAGAGATCAGCGGCCATCGTGCTTCGCCACGTGGCAACACACTGGGATTAACAGTAGCTTATTTTAGTAAGAAGGCATCTCTGCTGATGCCTTGATTTAGCCCTGGAACTGTAAGATTTAACCTCCAAATAAATCTCCATTATAAAAGTCAACAGAGCTCCAGTATTTTATATGGAGACCCCTTCGGTGGACTACTACAGGTGGTAAAACAGCAAAAAATAGAGGGAAGTGAGATAGCAGCAGGAGAATGTTTCAGATGAAGTCTCTCTACACAAAGTTTCTTAACCAACAGTGCAGATATTGGGTTTCTTCATTTTGTAAGGTCTTCCTATTTAAACAACAAATGAAACCTGAATAGAATTGTAAGTCTCCACAAACATTAAAGATCATTTCTTAAAATCCATACACAAAGATTTTCATTGATCTTTCATTGGCCTGTCCTTAGAAGATTTCTCTGCTCCTCCCCCATCTTCATCATTAGCCTTTTGGGTCTGATTTTGAAGTTAACCTTGAAGCTCTTTACCTGGGTGTGAACAGAAGAAACAGCTTGCACTTCAATATTAAATACTCCCTTATGTCCTTCAGCCCACTTAATGGGAGGATTCTGTACAGGGACTTTCTGTGTTGGAAAAAAAAAAAAAAGATTAGCGATTCAATCCTCTTTTCTAACAAGCAGAGTGAAGCAACTTGACTGTAAGTGCCAGAGCTACACAAATATAACATCTCCTTCCCCAACAAATATAACTGGCCTTGGAGTTAGGAGCCCTGGGTTCAAGTTTAATTCTGTACCAAACTAGTTATTTCTACTTTGGGGCGCCAATTACTCTCTGCGTCTTCATTTTCTAAACCTGAAAGGAGGGGTTGAACTAAGTGATACGTCTCTAAGCTCCCATCCAACACCAAAGACCCTTGATTTTAGGACTTCAAATCAAGAAACATCCCAATAACTTCCCCATCCATCAGGGAAGTCAGAACAAAGTACAGAATAGCTTTGGTAGATGTGAAATATTAATGCATCTGAGTGCCTGCAATTACTTTCCCTTTTGGAAAGTTGCCAAGGAGCAGGTCTGCCTGGTTCCTCCTTCAATGCCCCATAAAGACTCTTTTATACCATTTACGTATCAGTAGCTCTGTAGGCCTTAGAGACAATTTCTTGCCTTAAATTCCCATTGTAATTGTCTTCCTCTAGGGCCACTGTGGGGTATTGAGTGAGTAGGGCCTGGACTGAAGCTGTACCACGAGCCAAGCTTTTGTCTATTTTAGTTTAATGGAAGGAACTGGGCCATACTTCCAGGAGCAGGATGTGTGTAGGGGGTGGGGTCCTCTGGACAATCCTAGGCAGAAGCGCAAAATGGGGTCCAGAGGTTGGATCCTGCACACAGGCAAGTCCTGTTTGGCTCACAGAGTGCTGGAGACATTTTGGAATTAGCTGCCAACATTTAGAAAATCAGGCCATTTCACATAAAAGACAGTTTGTCTAACTTCTTTTGAGGATCCTGAGATATGAAAACATTGGCCTTGCCTCCCTGTATGCCACCCATCCGCAGAAGGATGAGCAGCTATGACATTCAGAGGTTCAGATGGGACAGACAAGCTCCAATGTGAACAATTTCCACCAGGCCCAGGCACTCATCTGTGTTGCTGCCCAGCTCCCGTGGGTGCGTCAGTCTACTATCTATGATCTGAAGGAGTGCTGTCCACTAGAAATACAATATGCAGCAAATACGTCACTTTAAATTTAAATAAACTAGACATAGTCACATTAAAAAAATTAAAGGAATGTGTGAAAATAATTTTTAATAATATATTTGACCCCATATAGCCAAACATGATCATTTCAACATGTAATCAATATAAAATAAATGATTAATGAGATACTTTATATGATTCTTTTCCTACTAAGTCTTTGCAGTCTGGATTAGCCACATTTCAGTGCTCAATGGCTAGTGGCTACTGCACTGGACAGTGCAGATCTAAAGGATATCTGAAGAGGCTAAGGGTATATCTATAAAGATGACTTAGGGCAAGTAGGAAAAAGGAACTAATATTTACTCAGACCTTGAGTTTGTTGCTTGATGTACATTAACTCATTTAATGATGACAGCAACCTTTTAGAGAGATATGAGTTTAGTTTCAGTTTTAAGACTTAAAGAGCATAAGCAATTCACTGTTTTCACATAGCTAGTGAGGGGCAGAATGTGGATTTTGGATCCAGATTTGTTGTTCTTCCAAACCCAGGTTTTGTCCAGAGCTTTAAGAAGATAATTGGAAGTTCTAGGAAATTAGAATATGTGGCTTGATGATGAAAAGGTGCTTCTGAGAGCTTTAGCAGGTGCCATGTGTTCAAATCCCAAAGAAGAGAAATCCAGGAATTTCTGTGAACATCCTTGGGGTATATATGTGAGCTGACATTCAGATGACTTTGAGGAGAACGGATTTGGCCTAAAGTCAGGTGTGTGCCTGTGGCCCAGGGCAAAGATGCTTTTCTCTCCAGAGAAAAAGAGAAATAAGAGGGAAATAGAATAGCCTGGGATGGGAGGTGAAAAAGTAGGGAAGAAAGGTGTCTGTAGAGGTTGAACTAATTCCAAATTCCTGGGAAATTCTTCAACCAGAAAATTGCAAGGAAAGCAAAAGAGATGAAGGGACACCTACAGTTTAAAGAGTCTTAACAGATGCATCAGCTAATAGCAACAGCTGGACCTTATTTGGATCATGATTCAATCAAGCAACTGTTTAAAAAAATGACATTAATGAGACAATTGGAAATTTGACCACTGACTGGCTATTTGATATTAAGGAACAACAGATAATTTTTAAAGTATAGAAATGGTATTGTGATCTTTTAACACAAAAAGAGCCCTCATCATTTAAAAGACATACTAAAACATTTATAGATAAAATTACAAGGATGTTTGGGATTTACTTCAAAATAATGCTTGATGATGTAAACCTATGTCAAGCTGGCTAGGGAGCAATGACAGCTGGTGCTTGCATAGCTACAATGGAAGGCCCACTGGGTCCTTTAAGAGGGTGCGCTGCAGCAGGCTGGATGGACAAGAGGCAGTGCCGGAAAAAAGAAGGGGAAAGGTTATTGGCGCTGGGATATTTGTAGGAATAAAAGCCCAATCTCCACCTGGGGACTGTGGCAATTGAGGCAGCTAAGGAAGTGATAGAACCAGGTCTGGGAAGCTTTTATAAAGATTCATGGTGGGAGAGGTAGTTTAATCACAATTTTCTCTTTTATCATATAACACCTTAAGTGCCTTCGTTAAACATTGGAAAAAAAATACGTGAGTCCCTGTGTTGTAGATAATGCAAGCTAATGCTGCCTCAGTGGCAGGTTGCATTTACCAAACATTCTGAATCAGTGATATGTCATTATTGATTTTTGTGACCCCCTCTTTCTCCTAACCTATCAGAACAATGGAGTCTCAGAAAACCCCATGGGCTGGCAGGTGACTGCTCTAGAAAACATGACAAGCATCTCCTGTCATGTTTATGGGAATAACAGGTGGGTCTGGGAAAGTGGTCCAAGACCAAGGCTAGACAGGAAACAGCTGATGGCCCACTTGCTGGTTACCTCTGCAGAATGCATCGAGTAGTTGGGTGGCAGCTTTTCCAAGGCAACTGGGAGACAGTAAGATCCAGTTTGAAGACGTTCATTTAAGAGAATTGGCAGCCACTAAAACAGATGATGTAAAGAATAAAATGGCATTTATTATAGCATATAATTCTGGCAATTTATTTATCTCACAATAATCAAATGCAACTAAACAATGATTAGATATTGACCAGGACTCTTTTTGGCAGTGATTTCTCTCAAGTTCTTTGCATTTTAAATTTCCTGAGGTTCCTGAGATGGTAATATCAATGATTCACTGCTTGCAGAGCCAAAGTAGTAGCATTTTTCTTTATAAGCTATGTTTGTGCATGTCTGAACAACATCAATGTTTATTTTATCTTTATATTTTTAAAGAAATAACTTTATTTCCTTGGGGAAAAAAGAGCTGGTTTTATATGTGAAGCATGTATATTGAAGTTGGACATTGCAACACTTGTGCTATAAATGCATATTTTCTCAGTATCTATTGCCCACTAGCTCTCCATTCCTTAAATTTGTCATTTGCTAAGTCATTTCTGCTTTTTTGCTATAATTTGCTTTGCACATTTTGCAACTTCTGACAAGAAAAAAGCAAATGAACAGAAGAATTTAGTTGCTTATCTCTGCAGGGACCTTGGATGCACCAGGAACTGGAGTGATAATCGTCAAGGTGAAAACAACTCACTGAATATCCCAGGAGACTTTCTACGGAGGCTCCTTGCTTCTGCTGACAGCTGATGTGATAGAAGGTGAACAGGAGGTGATGATTTACTGTGAGCTTTGCAGGGAGCTTAATTTTCACTTCTTCATAAAAGTCAGGAGACCTGTTTCAAAAGCACAGTATACACCAATAACTTTGAGCGTGAAACATGACTTCTCTGGTGTCAAATTGTATGGCCATGGGCCCCCTGCTCCTCAGAACAAACCTGTTTGGTGTTTTCCTTTTTATTTGACATTGTTCTGCTCCTTCCTATGCTGCAAGTGTTTAAGACCAAGCGTATGCTGCTGGACATACTTCACTTACACGAAGTTGTTCACACACCAAAGGCCACTGCAGGGAAAACGTCTCCACACACAAGAGAAAAACCCAACGACTTCGTTTGTTTTGTTTTTATTGTTTGTTTGCTTTTTAGAAGGTACTGGGGATTGAACCCAGGGCCTCGTACCTGAGAAGCAGAAGCCCAACCACTTTCATTTGAAGAGAAATTCAGAGTCCTGCTGTAACCTCCTTTACCATCTGTACCCCAAGAACAGAGCCTGGTATGACTGGCACTTATCAAAGGATGTTGAAGAAATGAATGAAGAAGGAAGGAAAAGGAACTTGAATTTACTGAATTACTAAGTACTAGATATTTTACTAAGGACTTCATGTACATTATGTCATTTAGTTCTCGTTTCAGTCCTAGAAGATAGTTTCAGAAAGAGAACTTAAATGGACCAAAGTTATTAGGCCAGGATCAAACCCAAATTTGTCTGACCCCCTAAAGATTTCCCACCCCATCTGTGAAATGTGAAAAGCAGTATAGACTTGTTATTTGACTCAATTTAATGATGTAATAATGAATGCTCCACTTCTCCTTTGGTCACCCTAAGTTTTCTCAAAGCAGGTAGTGGGACAGGTGAGGAGTCTTGAATAGAGGACAAGACAGCATGAGAAGAAATGGATTCTGTTTCCCCAGGATCTCAAAGCAAGTTAGGAAAGCTCTTTGCTTGTTTAGTAACATAAAACTTGCCTGTATCATACTAGACCAGAAGGCTCTAGAAAAGTCAAAACACTATTAGGCTATTAAGTTATTGAAGATATGTTCTTTTCCCAGTTTTAGTAAATGGCCAAAATTGTGCACTTCCTTATGGAACTAGCAGGCATTTCCTCAGTCCCTCATCTCCTAAATTATAAAAATGATTGGGAGGAATGATCTGGGAATTCAGAACCAGAGGATAATAAAGCAATTTGGCATGTTTGTTAACTCTGAAATACACTTACTTATTATGGTATGTGATGGCTGTGTACACTTCCTGCAGAAATTCAGGGCCATTGGACTTTCCAAAGATGACCTGTTCAAAAAAGAAAGGGCTATATTAACATTTATATGTGGGCAAATCAAATCCACTATCATCAGCCCAATTAGGATGTTCTGGTCTCATAGAGCTATATCTTGTAAGCCAAGAGTGCTGGGTTCTACTACCAGCCAGCTGCACAGAAGAACAGGTATTAAAGGCTGCAAGGAGCTGAATTAATGGCCACCTGGAAACCACTGCTCTCTTCACCCTGTCTCACCACCTAGAGATCTACAAAGTATGTTATACTTTGCCCTCTTTGAGAGAACCTGGTCCTGGCTCTTCTCTCTCCAAAGACATGGACCTGTTTATACTTGGCGAGAGGACTAGGGGCCTGAATCTGTACCAGCCTATTCACATGTTTGTGCTAGCTAGAAAAAGACGCCTCCTCTGGAATGATGCAGCCTGCAAGCACAAGGTTTGACAAGTGCACTCAATTCTGGGCAAAGAAATAGATGAGCCTCAAGATGAAATAATTGCCATGCCAGGTGACAGGGCTTGGTGAGTGTAATACAGGCTGGAATTTAGCCTTACAGAAGCCCTTGGGCTGGGTACCATTGTGCAGACAGGATCTGTACCAGGCATCTGGGGGCAGAGCAGGAAGAACTGGAGGAGTCCTCTTCAGGGCACTCCTATTTCTCTCCAAGCACAAGGACCCTCCCCCTCCCCCAAGGCTGCAAGAGGGCACATGGGCAATCCTACTTGCCCTGGCACTGGGAAGGCAGGTGCGACATTAAGAGGAAGGGGTGGGGGTGGGGGTGGGGGTGGAAAACACTAGATATTTGAAGAATAGGAGCACTGGAAAAAAATTACCTCAGTAAATAGGTACATGAAATGAATTTCATGACATAACGAAAATAGTGATAGTTAACTATACATCTCACTTAGGGGGCTGATGGCAAAAAAGTACAAGTTCTGGAATTTGGGATTGCTTAGAGAACACCACATTCTGTATTATTTAATTTACAGTTGGCCTCAGGATGAAGGTCCATTCCTAAAGGGTCTTGTATAGTTATTACTACGAGGCAGTACTTTCTATTTACCCATAGGGCTTGTGTAACTATGTACTGCAGCTCATATCTGGAAGATGTCCAGCAAACGTGGCACATTAAGCCCATCTCTACTTCTTAAACTGTTATATTTTTCAATCTTTTAAGATCATCTGCTTTTCCCAAGTTTCACAGTTCGCCCTGGAATAAGTAGGAAAGATACTTTGAATTTAGACAGTCTCCATTTCCCCAACAGCATCCTGGGACCAATACTGGACTAGCCACAAAGGCCATGCACAGTGTGAGTAGCGTCAACCTAGAATGCACATCCTCTGGACACAGACAAGTCCTCGATGTTGCCTGTGTGAATTTACAAGGGAGCTCAGCCCACCCTCTTTAACTTCCTTCCTTACTGGCATGGCGTTGCTAACATCCTCTCCGCACATAAACTGGATCTTTATTGTAATGTTCCGGGCAGATGCCAATTTGTTAGCAAAGTTTAGCCTCTGGGGGTAGACATAGAGAAGGTTTCTGGAAAAGAAAAGATAAAGAACCAATGAACAAGGTCTAGAGTTTATTTTAACCAATTCTTCAGTGAATGCTGAGGTCTATACTTGTGGGGTAGTTCTTTTGAAGGAATTTTTCCTCTTAGAGGCGAATTATTTTTGGAGGCAAGAGTGAGTTACTGTTGCATCTTCCCCTCCCCCTTCCCTAGTAGTCAGGTTCTCTATTTTGCTACATATAAAGATGTGTATGCTGCAGTTTAGAAAGTCTTAATGTCTTAGAATGTGGAAATCTATCTAGAGGTAATTGTAACTCTGATAAATAAGAAAGCAAAAAAAAAGGTTCAGCCCATTTTAAACAAAATTCATGGCCACAGGTGATGGCCTAATTTCATCCCTTCTCTTTCCTTTTTACCATTTTTATATAGTAGTTTCAATTGCCCACTGCCATGGCTTTCTGTATTGGTTTAGCTTTCTTTTCTTATTTAAGATGACAGTTCAAACCACCAAGTAATGTTGAAGTACAAAACAATTATAAAACAACAAGAAAATAATGACAATATGAATTATGCATCCATTCATTCAACTATAGGCCAGATAATGGATTAAGCACAATTTTGCATATTTTTTCTATTTGCATCATTATTAGCATCTTCCACTAGAATGTAAGTTCCATGAAGGCAGGGAGTTTTGCTTGTTTTATTCACTGAGGCATCCCCGGCAGCTAGAATAGTGACTAGGACATAGTAGGTGCTAAGTCAATATTTGTTGAATAAAGGAATGAAGGTATATATAATTTTTTCTTTTTTTTCTTTTCTTTTTGTTTTCTCTTTTTCTTTTTAAGGCATATATTTGATGAAGTACGTTCTTGACAAAGAGAACGGTAATGATACTTCCATTTATACAGTACTTACCCTGAGTCAGAAAGTGTTCCAAAACCTTCATATTTATGAATTCATTTAATTAGGTATTAGATAGGTAGGTATTATTATCATCATCAATGTCCCCAGGTTACAAATGAGGAAAAGATGAGATTCAGAGGTGTTACTAACTTGTCCCAGGTTCCCTATAGTTAGGAAATGGCGGAGGCAGGAATTGAACCCAGGCAGTCTGGCTCCAGATGCACGCTCTTAATCACTGTGCCATATTCCCTCAGGTGAGCCTCCCACTAAGAGGATGACACCTCCCAGTGATAAGTTTCCCTTAATTTTCAGGGTCTCATTAACAGTTGAGTGTCAACAGTATACCAAAGGTTGTTTCAATTAGTGAGTATCATGTTCTTTGGAAAACATCTTTTCTTCCTTACTCCTGTCCACTATTCTCTTAGGTAACACATTCTTAGGTAATACTTTCTTGCCCCGGAGTCTTCCAAGATGACAAAACAACCTTTGTGTGAAATGGACACCAGCAGTAACCAAGAGGGAAGGACAAGTCACCAGATTTTCCCTCCAAATGTAGGTTCTCATTACACCTTATAAAGATCTGCATATTAATCAACACCAAATCTTCTCAACCTTGGTACTATTGACATTTTGGACTGGAACATTATTTATTGGGAATGGGGGCTGTCCTGTGTCTTTTAGAATGTTTCCCTGCATCTCTGGCCTCTACCCACTGTTGTCGACAGCATTTCCTCCTCACTCAGTGGTGACAATCAAACATGTCTCCAGATATTGCCAGATGTCTCTGGCAGGGCAAAATTGCCCCCATTCAAGAACCACTGATCTAGGCAAATGTGCATTTGTGTGGTGCAGGATCTGCACAACTATACCTGGCAAGTTTCTCATCTTTAACAGATATAGTTAAACAAAATTAATCAGAATCAGAACCACATAAAAATGATTTGAATCTGGGCCCTATTGGGTCCATGTTCAAAAGCAAAGATCAGTATGTTCTGTTGGAAAAGGGTGAAGTGAATAGTCAGGTCTAAACCAATAAGGTCTGGGGTAGTTAGGGACTGGAAAACCGAAAGAGGAAAGAAGTTGCAACTGACTCTGCCCTCTCAACTCTAACCGCTTTGGTATGATAAACAGATTGATCCTGCCATGTTGTGTGTGTGTGTGTGTGTGTTTGGACCAGTGTCTGCAGAAATCCAAAGATTTATGTTCTCCCTTGCTACTACACTATCAGCAGTGACAACACTACTAACCACAACCCTGGAGAAGTCCAAAGAATGGGCTATGAATGGACCTGCTTCCGCTGAGATGCCATGTGGGCTGCCCCAGTAATCATGAATACCACATGTACAAATAAAAGGGGAGACATGTCATAAAGTTAATATGCAAGAGAGAGCCCATTGAGAGTATCCTCTTGAACTATCAGCTATGAAGAGTGTTCATTCTTTGGATCTCGGATCCTTCTGGTATAAGGATGTGAGATTTCTGGCCATTTTGAATTGGGAGCAATCCTCAGAGCTAAGCAGGTGCTAGACAAAGGGGTTAGCACTGGGAACCAGGCCTATTTTTATCATATTCCAGAGTCTAGCTTCACTTTCAAAGTTAGTTTTGAATTTTTATTCTGTAGTGTATTTCATGGGGAATTTATCTTTTTTAAAAAAAGGTATTGAAAGACATGGGAAGGAATAAGATCACCAAGTGAATGAGTATGGATAGGAAGAAGCAGGGGTCAAAGGACTGAATGCAGGGGCACGTCACCATTTAGCCAATGAGAAGATGGGAGGAACCAGCAAAGGAAACCAAGAAGGAGTAACCACTAAGAGTAAGATAGGGATAAAACTAAGTGTGGTCTCCTGGAGGCCGAGGGCAGAATGGGTTTCAAGAATGTGGGAGAAATCAGAGATGTCAAATGCTGCTGAGAGATCAAGTAATGTACATTTTAAGCCTTAGCTCCCTGTTCCCTACCTACTCCATGCCCTGGTAGCCTATATTCTAGATTCTGACTTGATGAGTTTGCATATTCTAATTATTTTCTTTCCTAAAAAAAGGACACCTTTCATTGAGTGTCATAAACCTTACATCAGGTATCGACCTAAGGCTGGTGGTCACTGAAAGCCTCATTATGAGCCCAGTGTTTCCAGTGTGTTTCAAAGAACTTCAGTTAAACCAGTTAATGTGCATCACGAATCTCTAGTGGGAGACAGACTCCTTTCCCCAAATGTTTCCTCAGAACTCATTCATGTTCTGAGAGATCACCTGCAGAAACTTTGCTGTTAGCCCTTTCTGGCTTCTGAAGAACATCCCATACCAAAGAAGCAAAAGTTAGAGTACAAGGATTCTCTATTAAAATATCTTACACAGTAATGAATGCTCTCAGGTACTCAAGGAGAAAATAAAAAGATATTTGAAACCATCAAGAACATAAAGGAACTGGGAAGCAGATGTGGCTCAAGCGACTGGGCTCCAGTCTACCATATAGGGGGGTGCCAGGTTAGGTTCCCTGGGCCTCCTGGTGAAGGTGAGCTGGCCTGCGCCTGAGCTGGTGCAACAAAGACACAGAAGAAAGACAATGAGAGACACAACAAACCAGGGAGTTGAGGAGACTCAAGTGATTGAATGTTTCTCTCCCACGTCAAAGGTCCCAGGATCGGTTTCCAGTGCCTCCTAAAGAGAAGATGAGAAGAGAAGGCAAGCAGACATAGAAGAACATGCATCAAATGGACACAGAGAGCAGACAGTGAACGCAAGCAGCAAGGGGTGGGGGGAATAAATAAGTCTTAATAAAATAAATCTTTAAAAACAAAACAAAACATAAAGGAGCTGTTACTTTGGGGGCACAAGTCCAAAGGCCATGGAGGAGACCAAATGGCAGTCTACACTAGTGACTCAAAGACCTTCAACCAAGTGACTCACTGCAGGTGGAACAAGGGTAATGCAGTGCTGGGAACAGATTTGGGTTGCTATGACCTTTCTGGGCTACTCTGACCTTGTACAGTAGTTTAATTACCCTGCGTGAGAGCAACTCACAAATACTTTAACCCTTGCCTTTGGCCTTGGTTTCCAGCTCTGCCTAGCTATTTGTCTGTCCCCTTGTCAGTCTCTTTTAACAGGGTGAACAGTGGCTGTAAATGGTCAACAGCATTGACTGTTTCTACATTTAAGTAGAAAAGAAGATACATGAAATGCAACAATGTCATCAAAAGGAAATAAATTAAATTTAGATGATGGGCAGACTACTCAACACAGGCTTCAAATACCACTGAAGTGTAGCTGACCTATCTAGAAAAAAAGATGACAGGCCAGGACCCAGTGAAGTGATTGACTTAGCGTTCAGGGTGCTCAAGCTGGGAGGCACTGAGCCCCATCTTTTTATTTTATCCACCCCTCCTTGCAACTTTTTGCATGCTGTCGGCTTTCTGGGTCCCTTTTGCTGTGCATTCTTCTGTATCTGTATTTATTTATTTTCCCCTTCCCCTTGTGACTTGCTTGCTGTCTGCTCCCTCTGTTCATTCGCTGTTGGCTCTTCTATGTCCTTGCTTGTCTTCCTTCTTTTGTTGTGCCACCTTTGCTGAGTCAGCTCTCTGTGGTGTCTGAGGGCTGGGTGGCACTCCTTAGTGTGCGGGTGAGGCTGCCTTCACAAGGAGGCCCTGGAACGTGAACCCAGGGCCTCCCATATGGTAGACGGGAGCTCATCTGATTGAGCCACAGCCGCTTCCCCCCATCTTTTTATATTTATATTTATTTTTACTTAAAAATTTTTTTTATTGCAGTAACAGATATAATATCTGCTGCTTTTTTTAACTATAAGTGTACAATTCAGTGCCACTAACCGCAGTTACAATGATGTGCTACCATCACCACTATCCTTTAGCCAAAATTTTTTCATGACCCTAAAGAGAAACTTTATACTCATGAAGCAATAACTCCCCACTCTCCCTCTCTCCAGCACCTGGTAACCAACTTATAATTCATGTCTCTATGAATTTTCATATTCTAGGTATTTCATATAAGTGGAATAATACAACATTTATCCTTTTGTGTCTGGCTTATTTCACTCAGCATGATATCTTCAAAGTTCATCCATGATATACAGTATGCCTCAGAACTTCATTCATTTTATTTTATTTTGTATTATTTTTTTTTTAGGTATGGGACCAGGGATTGAACCCAGGACCTCATATGTGGGAAGCCAATACTTAACCACTGAGCTACACTGGCTCCCCCAAGTTGTTTTTTTTCATTTGTTTGCTTGTTGTTTGTTTTTAGGAGGCACTGGGGACTGAACCCAGGACCTCCCATGTGGGAGGCAGGCACTCAACCACTTGAGCCACATCCACTCCCAGAACTTTATTCATTTTAATGGCTAAGTAAAATTCCATTGCATGTTTATACCACATTTTGTTTATTCATTCATCTGTTCTGGGACACTTGGGCTGTTCCCATCTTTTCTGGGCCCTATCTTTTACAGATATCTTTTAAACTGAGGCCCTGAGATGTAAAGAAAGCGTTCACTCTGGGAGGTAGCCCCAGAGCAGGCACAGGACCCAGTTCAGTGTTATTTCTAGTCTACCCCACGGTGACCTTAGCAGTGGCTTCCAAATCTTTCTCGGTTAAATTGAGGCAGCCTAACCTTGATGCAGGTAGATAGAGTTGAATCTGATGCTGTCAGGAGTGGACGTGGATGCAGTGATGGACAACAGAAGTCTGTTCATCATTGGGATGTGTAGGGTACAGACCCCCTCTACTCACTCTTGTTCATCTCTGTTGCCACCACTCAAATAGGCAGAGCTAGCATTTATTGAGCTATACAGACGGCGTAGTTAAAGGTCTCTGCTGGAGCCAGAGTGCTAGAATTTGAATCTAGCTTCCACCTCTTCTAGCTGTATGGCCTTGGGTACAAAATAGGATTAACCATTGCTCCTGCCTCCCAGGGCTGTGGTGGGCATTAATGGGCAAGAACTTAATGATGGTTGGCTCTTACTAAGATTATTACACCCACACAGCTAATAAATCAAGACACACATCCCTGCTTAGGCCGCCCCTGTCTCTCCAGACCCAACCACACTCATTTCTCCACCAGACACTGTAACAATTTCCCAACATGTCTCGACTTCCACATTTGCCCCCCTACAATCTACTTCTTACATATTTGCCAGAGGATCTTTCAAAAATATAAAATGTAAAAATATAAAAACACCTCCAAGTGTTTCCCAAACTTCTTAACAGGGCCCTCCATAATTTGTCCCTTGGCAATGTCTGTGATTTTATTTATTGCTGATTGCTTTCCCACACTTCTTTCAGGGCCAAGAACATTCCAAACTTATATTCTCTGCCTGGAAGAGCTTCTCCCTAATTCTCTAGATGATTGCTTCCTTCTCATCTTTTGAGTTTAAACTCAAATACCATATCCTCAAAGAGGTCTTTCCTATCATCCTACCTGATTGGTCTCCCTCCCTAGCCCTGACCCCCCCCCCCCCAGGGTGTGTACACACACACACACACACACAGATTTAGTTACTATTTTGAAAGTAATACATGTTCAGTTTTTCAATCTTGAAGAACTGGAAGGCAGAGAAAAGTATATAGAAGAAAATAGCACCATCGAATATCCTACTGCACCAAGGAAAATCACTGTTAACATTTTAGCCTATGTCTTAGTCCTTTTTTCCCCCCATGAATTAAATGTGTTTTTTTGTTGTTGTTGTTACCTTGGATATACAAAGTTTTATGCTGTTTTTGTGTCACTTAATGTTGTTCTATTATGACAATTTTACCTTTTTACTAAATAGCCTTAATAAACATGGTTTTAATGGCTGCATGATATTCTATATCGAGTATGCCATAATTTACACAACTTTTTCCAAAAAATAAGCATTTAAGTTACTTCCTTTTCCTCCCCCTTATTTTAAATTATAAAGCTCCAATGAACATTTATACATCTATCTTGCCCTTCTGTAATGCAGTATACTCTAGGGGGAATTCCTTTAAGTTCAATACAACTCTTTCTTCATCCCTGAATTAATTGGAAAGACACCAATCAACTTTTCTTTATGTTGTGCTTAAAGGGATCAAAAGCCAGAGTTCGTGAAAATGCTTTGAAGTAGCTGGATGAATGGGGCTGAGTAAATCGGCACAGCAGGGGTCCTGCCAGGCTGGATAATCAGGAGGCTGTCACCTCACTCTTGTCCCACTCCCCAGGATAGGGGCACGAGCCACCCTGTCCCACACATCCCTCAACACTAGTCAACAGCTAACAACTGTGCACCTTGCTTCTGAAGTGGCTGTTGACATCACCAAGAAATCAAGGGTAGTCAACGTCCTGCCCCGTATTGCATGTACTTTCCACAGAGCACACAGCTGGAAGGGAACTTTGAGATAATTTAGTCCAATATCCCTTTTTACAGGCCAGGACGAGTACTTCCAGGGAGGTTAAATGGCTTTGCCTAAAGTTTTCTAAGGAGATGCAATTCCCAAGGATCATCTTACTTCTTATAGGCAAGAATGTTCAATGATATATTTTGTTAAATCTTCACACTTTTTAAGAAATATGTTAGGAGAATAATACTGTTTTCTCATGGGAGGGAAGCTCTGACCACAGTGTTAGTTATCCGCAGAACCTAAATCAGATATGAATCACTATTAACAAACTGATAAACAGAGGTTTATATGTGATAAATTAAGTGCTTCATATTAACTGGAAAAAATCCTAAAATTGTTATCTAAAAATTTTTGAGAGGATAGACCATAACCAAAATAGGAATCGTTTGTTATGGCAAAGTAATTTTGAAAGCTTCTTTAGCAACTGGAAGTCCATGTATATGTAAGGCATATGGTACACCCTCATCTCTCCCCAAGTATAGAGAAAATAGTTTGCTTTAGTCATACCCATCACATCATAGAGCAGGACATTTGGTATTTATCAACCATTGTCTTCCCAGAGCCACTTCAGATAGCTTCTCTCGATTACAAACTGTTTCAGAAACTCCAGATTCTTTCCACTGATTCAGCAATAAATCCTCAACTTAATAACTACTGTAATTGAGCAGCTCTAGGAAGTTAAGAGTTAACTTGTAGACTTTGGTCATTTTAGGTCAAATTGTTGACTAAATTGTTTCTGCTCTTTGGGATCTTGGGAGCTTCCTTTATTTCCTTTATTGAAAACAGGTTAACTCAAAGGACCTTGAAATCTTTCAAAGTCACATTGCAAAAAAATACCAGGGTGGCTTTTAAGTTCAGCCAATTCTTTATCCAGTGCAGAGAAGCAATGAGAAAAACCTGCCCATGTCACTTATTCCCAAGTTGACATTGGTGTGCTCTTCCAGGGAACGCTAAGCTGGCACCCAAGCTCAAGGAGCAAGTGAGTTGCAGCAAAAAGCATAGCAGGCACCTGTGTAAACAACTGGATCCTGTGAACACCTCTCTAGCTGAGCTTCTAACACAAGTCAAGTTATTGGCAGACAAAGCAAGAGGGCCTTGAGAGGAGAGCTGAGCAGCTGAGTTCCCAGGTCAACTGTTACAGGAATGATGTGCAGGGAGAGATTTAATGACAAACTGGGATTGCCAGAGCAGAAGATGAGGATGCTGTGTTCTTCAAGGTAAGTGGGTTTTCTCTGAGAAGGGTGATGGATGCCATTGAGGGAAGTACATCATTATTGACAATTAGAATCGACCATCATTTTAAGACTAGACAATAGGCCACAGGGGGTACGATTCATGAAGTTGGGGTTATTTCTCCTAAGAAAAAGACAGTGAAGAAGAGTGGTGGTGGAAATTAACCTTTCATCATGCAAATGGTTATTGTATCTTCCTTTCCTGATGATGGTAATTATTTTTAGGAGGTACTGGGGATTGAACCTAGGACCTCGTACATGGGAAGCAGGCAGTCAACCACTGAGCTACATCCACACACCAGTGGTAATGTTTTGAATTTTAAAAAATTGTGTTCTTTCCTTCCATACCTGCCAACGAGTACTTGGATGACCCAGTCAGTCATGCTATAGAACCAGAAACCCAGCCTTCTACGCTTTGAGAATATTTTACTTGCTGGGCCTTGGGAATCCCAGAGTGACAAAGGATTAGGACTGATAAACAATAGTTGGTCAAGGTCAAACTATTCTCAGGGTTTTTTTAATCTCTTTGAAAGTGGTATTGAAGTGAGTTAAATGGCTAATATGCAAATACTTATCGCATAATGTTGAGTGAAAATTTAGAATATAAAATTTTATTTATGTTAGGGCTTTAAATATGAAAAAATTGAATACGCATGAAGGGTGGGCTAGAAGAAGATACTGGGAAACAGAAAAAGTGGATTTGATTTTGAAATGGTATTGCTGTCAATTTTAGTTTTCTTTTTAGTCCAATGCTGCATCAAATACAGCCTTAAAAAAGAGAGAGAGGGAGAAGAAAAGTCAAGAAAATATTGCTGATTTTGAGGCCTGGGTTATCTTTAATGTCTTTTGAATATCAGCAGCGCAAGTTATTTGGTTATTTGAGCTGCTTTTATACCAGCAGAGGTGGGTTTGAGTGGAGACCTGTAATTAGTAGCCCTTACCAAAAGAGACCATAGCCAGAAATGCCATGCTATTTTTTTGTTTTGTTTTTTTGTTTTTATTTTGAGGTACCAGAGGCCTTGTATGTGGGAAGCCGGCACTCAACCACTGAGCCACATCGGCTCCCCTGAGTTGATTTTATCATTTGCTTTGCTTGTTGTTTGTTTGTTTTTCTTTTTCAGGAGGCAATGAGAACTGAACCCAGGACCTTTCATTTGGGAGGCAGGCGCTCAACTGCTTGAGCCACATCCACTCCTGGTAATGCCCTTTTATAGGATACAAGTGAAGATGATCATGCAACACCTGAGGGGACTGAAAAACACTTCAAGCCTTGCAGGATTGTGAGACCTTAATACATTTTACTGAGGAGACAGGACCAGCCCCTGCGTCTGTCTCTCATCTTTCCATTTCTCTCACCTGGTCTGTGTGTTTGTGTGCCTCTCTTTGTTGCTCTCTCTCTGTTTAATTGTGTCCCTCTGCCTTGGTTTCAGTTTCCCCATCTCTCTCTCTCTTTCTTAACTTACCCTGTGCTCCTCCCCACCCCAGTCTCTCAGAAAACAGTGAAATGCTCCTTTTGAGGGAGAGTTCTTCCAGTTCCAGCTAGTCACTGAAATCCATTTCCCTATGAGCTAGCAAGTTCTTGATGATCTCCTACTCTGAGCTGAGCTTTGGTTGTGGGAAGGGTCTTTTTTGTTTGTTTGTTACAGCAGTTTAAAAAAACATTTATTAGAGAAATTGTAGGTTTAAAGAAAAATCCTGCATTGAAAAATACAGAGTTCCATACCACCCTGTTAATAACATCTTACATTAGCGTGGTTCATTTGCTGCAACTGATGAAGGGCAGGGCTGTTTAAATCTCAGGACTGCAAGCAGAAGCACAGAGCCTAGGATCCACAAACATCTTAAGATTCTACAAGAATGTCTGAGACCTGAAAAAATGATTAGGTCCAAAGTATGAAAAGTAAAACCTCAAAACCAACTGAGTACATTTTTAATGAAAAGCTTACCAAAGGAAATATTTTGTCAACTAGTCAATGGTAACTCTATTGAGTTTAATCTATAGGTGAAAAAAATCTCCCTACTTTGCAGAATGATATAAAATTATATAAAAAGTATATGCAGTAAATGCGAAGTTCTCCAAACTTAGGTCTTAAAAAGAGCATTGGATGGGGAAGGAGGATCAAAGAGGGAGAATATAAAATACCAGAGAAATTTTTCTTTCAATTTTCTTAAAGCTTGAGACACAATTGTTGGTTTAATAGCAGACTTCTGACAATAAAAATTAGTAAATTAAATCCATTAATAAATTAAATGTTTAAAATAAAGATTAGTAAATTAAATTAGTAAATTGAAGATAAGTGAAGTAAATTAGTATCTGGCTCTCCTGACACATGCTACTGAAATGGCCTTATTCATGAAAAGCTCTCTGTTTTTCTAAACAGACATTCTCTCAACCCAACTACTTTGGCAATTTCAAATCAGTTTTTTTTCTCTTTCTTTTTTTTCTTTTCCAGTATTCTAAACTTTCCCTCTCTAGCCTTTTTTGCAAAGACAGAACCAAAGAATTAATGAACTCTTTGCTGAAGTGAGAGTGCAGCAAAACCAAATGCATGACACGTTGCCCTCATTCAAAACTCACAGAAAAAGGTTGGTGGCTCTCACAGTCGTTAATAATTTGTTGGCAACAGATTTTGATTCCATCTGAACAGATTTCAAATGCCTATTAATATTAGTAACATTGTATACTTATCTGGTATCTTTTACTCAACCCAAAGAAAACTGCAAATCAAGATATATTAGTTCAAGGTACTTAAGCAAGGCTAACAGCGAGGAAGTGGTTTTATTTGTTATTCACATTTCACTGCCAGGAAAGCCTATTTTAAACGTAATAATAACAATAGCTGATGTTTCTGAATTCTTACTATTTGTAGGGACTGTTCTAAGAACCCATTAATACTACCACTAGCCTCATCTGACATATAATAAAACTGAGGCACAGACAGGACACACAATTTGTACAAGGTGAGAGAGCTAGCATACGGCACAGGTGCAACGACATCCAGGTGCTCTGATGCTAGCTCCAGTGCCCATGACGGCTCTGCTGCTTCCAAGAACAACAATAAAACGATCTCTTTAATCAATAATCAGACTCACCAGAACTTTATTATAATGTGGCCCTTTATGATAGTATTTACAAGGACTTAGTGATAATCCCCCACACAAACTATAAGATTTAAAAATAAGGTTTGAAATAACATAGATAACTGACGAGATTGGAGTACAGACTGTAGTGTTAGAGGTTTTAATATTTTAACTACATCAAAAGCAGATTAAAATTAGACATCTCTGTGTCAATATTTTATATATTCTGGAATTATCTGGGAAAACTGCAAATGTAATGTGTTTTTTTTTTTTTAAGTGAGAATGCTTCATAAACATATTACATGTGAGCTAAGACTTTGCTACTCAAAGGGTGATCCAGGAAGGTGTAGCCTCTGCATCATGTGTGGAGCCAGTTAGAAAAGCACCAGGGGCCTAATGAATCAGTACTTGTATTTGAACAACACCTCAGGTGATTCAAATGCATGGTCATGTTTGAGAAGGGCTGATCCAAAAAAAAATAATGGTCTGTTTTTAATTTGGCAAACATCTAAATCTTCTAGTTCATGGTTGTTCCTTTTTTGCTTGGTTGCTAGGAAGCTCAAAATCAAATTTGTAGCCAACTTTTAAAGGAACTATTGAAGAGTTTAACATATATTCAGTGTATCAGCCTTAAGATGTATAGATTGATTTTCCTCTCACCCAGAAATTTTATCTCTTGTTATGTAATCTCTGTAAATTGCTTCAGATACTTTTTCTTAGAATGGAAGAGATTTATAAAAGAATTGCCTACATTAAAACATTTGCCATTCCATGATCTCATGCCATTTTTTGTGGTTATTCCTGTTTTCAAGCCTTTAGGTTAGATCAGGTGCAAACTCCAAAGGAATCAGGGAAAATTGGAAATGGAGAGAAAACCCCTGATCTGCAGGGTGAAGTGAATATTCTGTCTTTGGAAATGAGAGCAAGGAACATAGAGCACGAAAGTCTGTCCAGGGCACGAGAGTCCACACAAGGCTGCCTGGCTGGGGGATTTTACAGGGTTAGAAGGAAGCGCTGGGGTGTTGTCACAAGCGGCAGCTGGCCCCTTTGTCACCTCTGTACTCTGTGGACTAGGCTGCAGTGTTTGTAGAAATGCCACCACTCTACTCTGAATAAAGGGGCCTCCGCCCCCCTGCAAAGAGCAAATGCAGTTAAGAAGCCAGAGACAAAATGCTACCTATTTGTTTATAAGCACTAATATAAATGACCCAATATTCTCTCTTGACAATCTTGTCATGTTAAAAAAGCACCGAAAAATAAAATCAAATGAGAGAAAGAAAAATGTTCAGTTGCCCTACAATTTGAATATCATATATTGTGACTTCATGTAGAGCAACAATTATTGCTATTAAGTTTCTCTTTGAAAATGAATTGAATACACTTTCTATGATACTCACAGAATACCTTTTCTAATACATCAATTGCTGTCCTTTTTTTTTTTATGAGTTAGATAAAAGTTCCTCTTAAGTGAGAAAACCAACATTCCTCCCGCTAAATAAAGCAGAACCTCAAGCTGTGGCAATAAGAATGCTACATTTTAGAAACAAGCAAAAGCACCTGAGCTCTCCTTAAAATCCATTAGTTGTTTTAGAAAATTCCAACTTGTTATTAATAGGAAGACTCAAAGGGAGAGGCAGGGTTTTGATTCCCATTGAAAAGAATAAAAAAATGCGTAAGCATTTGAAACCTGCTGGGTAAAACTGCCTATGTAAATCTCTCACCAACCCTGCTTAAAAAAAAAAAATTTAAACCATACTTTGTTGAACTGACCGGAGTTTTACTAATTAAGATATTCATGTTACCAAATATCCTTTTGATACACTGTTGACGGTATTCAGAAGCTTAAATTCCCACCTTACTATGAATTAGGGTGCTCAGCTCCTTTCTTCCACAAAGAGGTTGGATTTATGCACTAAAGGTATGGGGATGGGTGGGAGGAAAGGGGGACGGTAATTACTGACCATGGGATGATGCTGCATGAGGGAGCAGGAGACCTGGGTCCTCAAGGGGTGACACATGGGTGGTCGGGGGTGGGGGAAGGGTGCCCAAATCACAATTTCTTCATTCCACAGCTTTTCCTAAAACTGTCTTGCACTTGACACTGACAAAAGAATAAACAGATTCAATGGATAACTGCATCTCTCCCAACATCCAATTATCCCCCAGGGAATGTTCAAATGAGGTTTTAAAAGTCTGAATTATTCGGATATTTTTTGTTTTTGTATTTTACATAGGAGGGCTCAGAAATTTATTGACTAGATTGACCCTGTATTAGTCAGCCAAAGGGGTGCTGATGCAAAATACCAGAAATTGGTTGGTTTTTATAAAGGGTATTTATTTGGGGTGGGAGCTTACAGATACCAGGCCATAAAGCATAAGCCATTTCCCTCACCAAAGTCTATTATCACATGTTGGAGCACGATGGCTGCCGACATCTGTGAGGGTTTAGACTTCCTGGGTTCCTCTGGGCTCAGCTCCTCTGTTTTCTCCATAAATTAGCTGTAGGCTATCAGGTGAATGGCTCTGTCTCCTGGGGTTTCTGCTGCATTTAAGGAGCTATCTCTATTCCTCTGTGTTCTCCTGGCTCAGGTCCTCTCTTCCTGGGGCTTGCTTCTCTTTCCTCTATGTGCTTGCTTCCTGGGGCTCCAGCTTAAGACTTCAGCATCAAACTCCAACATCAAAACTACAACATCAATAACCCCAACTCTGTTCTTTGCCATGCCTTTTTTCTGGAAGTCCCTACCCACCAAGGGGTGGGGACTCAACACCCTAATGACATGGCCCAATCAAAGCCCCAATCATAATTCAACCACACCCAGGTACAGACCAGATTACAAACATAATCCAATATCTATTTTTGGAATTCACAACTGTATCAAACTGCTACAGAACCCCTAGTTGGTTTATTACAACCTTATTTTCAGTAGTTTTTAGGATGCCTAGAAAACAATTAATAAGAATATATATATATGTTTTTTTCTAAATGGGCAGAGATTAGAACTATGTAGCAATATACTTTTTGTTTCTTAAAGATTTATTTATTTCTCTCCCCTTCCCCCCCACCCCGGCTGTCTGTTCTCTGTGTCTATTTGCTGTGTCTTCTTTGTCCGCTTCTGTTGTTGTCAGCAGCACAGGAATCTGTGTTTCTTTTTGTTGCGTCATCTTGTTGTGTCAGCTCTCCGTGTGTGCGGCACCATTCCTGGGCAGGCTGCACTTTCTTTCACGCTGGGTGGCTCTCCTTAAGGAGCACACTCCTTGTGCGTGGGGCTCCCCTACGCAGGACACCCCTGCGTGGCAGGGCACTCCTTGTGCGCATCAGCACTGTGCATGGGCCAGCTGCACACGGGTCAAGGAGGCCTGGGGTTTGAACTGTGGACCTCCCATGTGGTAGACGGATGCCCTAACCACCGGGCCAAGTCTGCCGCTGCAACATTTCAGACATGCTACAATCCCACCCTTCCATACCTACATTTTCTTTTTCAGGTAGAGTACTTTAGATAGACTTTAAATGTGTGAAGACAATTTTTTCTCTAATCCGCAGGCTTATTTCCTGGGGGGTTAGTGAGAGATGGGGGCAGTACTTTTCCCACTTTGACAATCTTTCAACAAGCAGTGCTTTTTCTTTTATTAGGTCTGTATTCTGTAATAAAAATACATAAAAATATACCAGCTGACTGGAACACTGCCCACAGTGTGCCTTCCCCTCAACCACTGCAAAATTAAAACACCCTCCCCTGCTCACCCTCCCACACTTCTCATTCACACAACTGGAGATTCCCAACTTTTCAAAGCTGGGTTAAGAACTGTGGTCTGGGCTTCTAAGATGGCTCCTGAGGTGTCCCCTCCTCGCAGTCATGCTTTTGGGTAAGCCCCTCCCCTTGAGCCCGGGCTGGGTCTAGTGACTTGTTTCTAAGGAACAGAATATGACAAAGTTATGAGATGTCACTTTTGAGATTAGGTTAACAAAGGCCTCTGGCCTCCCTCTTGCATGCTCTCTCTTGCTCTCTCACCTGCTTCCTCTGAGGAAGGCGGCGGCCATGTTGTGAGCTGCCCTATGGAGGCACCAACGTGGCACAAAATTCAAGGAGGCCCCCAGCCAACAGCTAGTGAGGAACTGAGGCCTCAGACCAACACCCAAGAAGAACTGAATCCTGTCAACAACCGTGTGGTGTGCTCAGAGCAGATCTGCCCCCTACCCCTTAACCCCTGAGGTGAAGGCAGACCCTTTTGAGAGCCCTGAGCCAGAGGCACCCAGCTGAGCTACACTTGGATTCCTGACCCACAGCAACTACGGGGTATTAACTATTTTCGGCTGCTAGGTTTTTGTCATGCAACAAGAAATAACTAACACTGGTACGTGAATTTTAAAAAATACGTGCCAGGTATTCTCTGATCTTTCAACATGTGATTCCTTTACAAAATGGCTTTGCCTTGTAAAATTTCTGCCTCTTAACTGGATCTTGGAGTTATTCCCCTGGTCTAAAGAACAGAATGTAATTCCTACCTCCAGGAAAAATATTCTTAATCTCAAAATATCCTCTTTAGATTCCTAAATCCAGTCTCCAACTGAGCACAAAACCTTAAAATTTCTGAAAGCATACATGTTTTTTCTTGGTACTAGTTTCGATACTATTCACAGAATGAACGTCTCATCTTGCGGCGGCTGCCACAGTTCAGATAAAAGACGAGAGGAGTGTTGACAAGCACCTGACACGAACATCCTTCTCCCTACACAACAAAATTGTTCGTGAAAGCCTCCCCCAGATAAAAACAAAAGTTTCAACAATATTTCGCTTTGTTCAAGACCTCAAATACAGATTTAAAGATACCATTTCTACGCCAAATCAGGTCTACACTGCCGTTTTAAAAAAGCCACCAGACGGGATTGTCACGTGGAAGACTAATATGAACCAGCCTGCGTGCTCCTGTAAGGGACAGAGGGAACACATTTTTTCCAGGCTCTGCACATAGTTTCCTAAGACAAACCTGCCAGCTGACAAAAACTCATACACATTCCAAAAAAATTTCCAATTTTTGCTGTTGCTAAAGCCAATTTGGGGGGCTGTGGTGGTGGTGAGGGAAGACCCTTAATTAGTCCTCTGTCCATTCATAGAAACATCCAGTGAAAAAAAATCAATAACATTCATTAAAATGTTTGTTTTCTAGAAATGCTTTCAACTATGATGTTTCAACTAACATTATAAAGCAAACATTCAATTTAACAAAAATTTACCAGGTACGAATTATGTGTCTAGCACAGGGGTTCTTAACCAGGGGTCTGTGACCTTGAACTGAAATTCAAAAGAACATTATTCTTGTGGGGCGGTGTTGGTGCGGGTGTGATATATTTATTAAATAACACACAACATAGTGTGGACTTTGTAAGGGGTAGGTGGTTTTCACCTGACTGGCAAAGGGGTCCATGGAACAAAGAAAGGTTAAGGACCCCTGGTCTAGCACCTGCCATGCCTCCTCCCTAAAGTAATGATTATGTCACAAACTCAGCAGCCCGCCACAGTCCACTGCAGCCCAGGGACTGGGGGTAACAGTGGCGGCCACCTGCCAGGGGCTGTGGCAGGAATGCTACACCTGACCAGTGGCCACGGGCTCAAGGGGGTGCCAAGGGGAGGGCTGTATCTGGAGGGTGTTCTGGCCCACAGGAGAGTCTGTTTTCAGTTAGGTTAGTCCTAGGATTTGGAGAATTTCCAAGGACTCCTGGCCATACCACGGGTTCCACCTCTTTACCCCATGAGGGCACCAGAGACGCTTTGTGACATGGCGGCCTTGGGCAAATTGGCCTTTTTCCTTTTTTTCCCCCCATATGGTATTTAAATTTTTAAACATTAGTTGGCAACATTTCAAAAATGCCACATGCAAATCCAGATTTTCAGATTATCTTTAAAACTGGGAAACCCTGACAGCGCAAGTTCTGCATTCCTAGGACCCCATCGTGCACCGCCTGAAGGCTGGCGCCACCTGGGGACTTGGGGTTGCCCAGACCAGGGCTCTGCTCTCGAAAGAGAACACTGAATAGACGGATTTCAGCAGGTCCAATCCAATCCCCTAGACGGGGTCACATCCACGCCCTCTCACCAGAGAAAGGCTTTCCCCAGTCACCTATTTAAAGTTTAATCTCAGACACAGACCGTAGAAAAATCGGGGCAGCAGCCCAGGCCCCTCCCTGGAGCTCGTGGCGATCGACACGTCAGAATGCGAGACCAGGGCGCTCTGGCTCCCCCTGGTGGCCCTATGGCGCCACCAACCCCAGCCACGGCAAAGCATCAGCAAACCAGGCTGATTTCAACCTGCCTCGTCTCTTTCCACGTGCCAATACCAAAGATGATTTTTAGCGTGAGCACCACAGTATGCAAAGCACTATTTTAGGTCCTGAAGGGAAAAATAATATGAGGCTCTGCTGCCCTGAAAGAATATTTCAGTCAGTTTGGGGGTCCGGTGCACTTACAGAACATAAATAACCACGGCAATCGACGTGCATGTTGTAGAGCATTTTGTAAACTTCACTCACACCTGTGAGCACGGATCACAAGATTATCCCATTTTACAGATGAAGAAACTGAGGCCCAGTCTACGGTGGAATCCAGGGTGCAAACCTCCTGGCTCTGACCCCGTGTGCCTCCCTCAGCACTGGCGCTGTGTCGGGCACGCTGTGTGCTCCCCTTCCGCGATAGCTCTTTCCCCCACGTCTCCCCTTCAGGTTGCCCTTCCTGTTCAGTCTAAACAAAGTTTCACTGGCTTCAAGACGTTGTTGGGAGAGGGGAGGGGAGCAAAACTGTTATCGTTTTGCGTCTCTGCACAGTGAGGACAGACCACGAATTGACGTTTGTCCTTTAAAAACGAGGCAGCAATCCTTGATCAGTTCCTTCCGCCAGGGAAAGCAAACCTGCTGAGGAGAATAAGTCATCTCCCCCCGCCTCTCCTCCTCCCAGGACAAATAGCTCACTGATGTTATGAAAGAATTAAAGTAGCATCCACGCACCCTGGGTGGTGTACCCACTCGCTGCACCCCGCTCCGTGGTCGTGAACTAGAAATGACTGCAGTCAAAGAAACGCAAATGGCCGCGATGCACGAAGGGTGTGAAAGAGCCCAACTCGGAATCCCAGCTGGAGTGAGCAGGGCGAGCACAGGGAGATGTCTGCAAATGTGGAGACCAGGAGACGCCAAGTTCTCCCCCTCATAAAAATGGGCGTGAGGGGAAGGACAAGTAAGCTCAGAAGAGCTATACGAGAGGAGGGAAAGGGACAAAATTAAGATTAATTGAAGAATTATTCCGGTGCCCTTGCTCCCAGAGGCAAATTCATCCAAACCTGAGCCAAAGAGAATGAGTTCCAAGGTTTCTGAGTCTTCCCACCCCGCCTTTTTTTCAACAGCAAAACAGAGTATATGGTATATCTGCGTATGCCATCCTTGAGGCAAGAGAAATGGAAATTGACTAATAATATTAAGAAACTGGTTTCCTTCCTACCCATGAAATATTTGATGCAATTTCAGGAAAGCTGTGGGTCTTGTCTTTAAAATACTGATGGGAGATAAAACACTGCCCATTTGCCACCTCCATCAAGAAAGTGGCATGACACAAAAGAAACCCCTGGCTTGGTTTTAAAAACTGTAATTCTAGGAAAGGATGAGAAATGGCCTTTGAGATTTTTTTATTGCTAAATATATAATTTTTAGCCAGAGAAATAAATAAATTTTAAAAAAACATGAAAAAGAGCCATCAAGTTGAGTTCTTCTAATTTCATCTTTTTTTTTTTTTTTTAAGATTTATTTATTTCTCTCCCTCCCCCCACCCCACACTGGTTGTCTGTTCTCTGTGTCTATTTGCTGCGTCTTCTTTGTCCACTTCTGTTGTTGTCAGGGACATGGGAATCTGTACTTCTTTTTGTTGCGTCATCTTCTTGTTGTGTCAGCTCTCCGTGTGTGCGGCACCATTCCTAGGCAGGCTGCACTTTCTTTTGCGCTGGGCATCTTCCCTTATGGGGTGCACTCCTTGCGTGTGGGGCTCCCCTATGCGGGGGACACCCCTGCGTGGCACGGCACTCCTTGCGCGCATCAGCACTGCGCATGGGCCAGCTCCACACGGGTCAAGGAGGCCCGGGGTTTGAACCACGGACCTCCCATGTGGTAGACGGACGCCCTAACCACTGGGCCAAGTCTGCCACCCCAATTTCATCTTTATTAAACTACATTTCCAAAAACAGTAGCATGAATCTCAGTTTACATTTTGAAGGCTGTCAAACAAAGAATAAAAGACAAAGAGGTAGAACTGGTACCTTACTGGAAGTTTTGTAACCTTAGCTGCTGTTTAGGCTAGCAGGTAAATGAAAAAAAAATTTAAATTATAAAAGATATATTGAATCCAACTGATTAGTCATGGCTTTTAAAAAATTACCTTATTATACTGTCAAAACTCATTTCTTCCCTACCCATAGTTCTGTTTTACTTTGTGCTGTAGGGCTAGCCCGCAGTCCCCTCACCTCTACACTCAACTTTCTCACTTTTCCCCCCAGTAAAACACTAGCATAGCTTCTAGTATTTCCACCCCTGGTATGCATACTGACTTCTGCTGAGATGGGCCAAGAACCTGTTGTCTGAATTCTGAAACCACAGGACATCCATTGCAAAGGAGCTGCTAAAATACCTCTGCTTAGAGACTGCCAAATCCTGTGCAGGAAGAGTAAATGAAGTCTGATGCTGCCATTTGAGGCATCATAAAGCAAGTAAGAACAAAGGATGAAAAGCCAAAAGCCAAAAGGTAGAGATTTTTTTCCCAAGTGGCAATAGAAATAAGAGGGAACAGTATCCAAAAGAATATTCCAGAATATTCCATCAGAAGAGAACTAGACACTACAAAGGACTGATTTTAAAATAATAATATGAAAAATTAATAAAAGTATAGAAATCAAAGAAAGGAGACTTTTTGGATTTTAGGATTCTCCCCCTAACCTAAACCAACTATTTGTGGTCATAATCAAGTGCAGACCCAGATCTGCCTTAAAATCATCACACATCTCTGTTCTTTCTGCCCCCAACAACCTTATACCCCAACCCATGTAAAAACAGGATGCCTCAAGGGCTTTTTTACTGGATCCTGTGAAAAGGATCTACAGAAAAATGACATTCTCTACCATTAAACTGAGAGTAGGCTTTTTCTTAGGACAGTTGTTTAAGGTGAGTAATACTGAAGCATGGTAGATTCAAATGGGATAAATGTAAAATAATAACACTGATGTGGTGGTGTGGCGTGTGGAATCAGAGACATTATCATACAGCAGCATCTCTTTATTACTATTTCATTACTGCCTCACCCATGGGTTCCAGGTAATGGCTTCATTTTATCTTAGCTTTGTATATGAGACAGGATTGGTGGATGTGTAAATACATACAGTGAACAACTCCCAGCCCTACCCCTAAAAAGAAAAGATTTCTCTCCCTTCTCCCTCTCTACCACATGGTATATTTCTTGGTCTCTCTCCCCACTACATCTTTCAAAAAAAAAAAAAAAGTGTCAGATTTCTAAGGTCATGCTTGCCAGTGAAAGGAGGCAGAAGAGGACAGTTTAGAATAAAATCCTTTGCAAAAAGCTTTTTTTGGTCTTGTGCTACAATGGGTTTTCTACTTTTAAAAATCACCAATCTGCTTCTGGGAAGATGGTAGACTAGAAAGTCACAGGACTCTCTTCTCTCCTAGAAAAAAGCTAGAGGACAGGCAGAAAGGGCCTGGAAAAAAATCTTCTAGGGTCTAGGACACCAGGGGAAGGCTGGACACTGCCCAGAAGGAATGCGACAAAAGGAAAGAATCATGACAGCAAAATTGAGTTAAAAGTTGCAGCTGCTACTGTTGGTACCCTCCCCACACTAAGGACACTTTTGAATATTCAGGTCTCTGGGATGTAGCTATAGACAAAGGGGGCCCCAGGCATCCACCTCCCCAGAAAAGGGAAGAGAGAAGGACACAGCGTAAGGCTGACTTAGCTTTTGACCCACATAATTTATCTGCTGTGCCCCATGACCCCTTCCAAGGTACCGTTGTTTGCCTTGGGAGCCAACTTTGAGACTAAAGAGATCCAGGACTAAAGAAATCTGACTCTCTTAATCCTCCTCTCTACTGATTGTTGAAGATGCAGAGGGGAGTGGAGTTATTTCCTACCCAGGAAAAGGGAGGAGGCTGCCAGAGGAGGTTGGAGAACTGTCTCTGAGAAAGGTTGAATTGTGAGGCTCTTAGCCTCCAGGCAGGAACCTATATTGCATTGATCCAGTTTGTGTTGCAGCAAACACTCTCCCACCAGGCACTTAACTGAGAGGGCTGCCAAAGAGCACCATCTGCTGGCAGATCAAGGAAGTGAACATGAGGAAATTAAATAAGGGAGAGAGGGTTTTTTTCCACAGCCTTCATAGCCTCCCTTCCCAAGGCCCTAGAAAGTGGTTCTGTAACCCATTACTGGATCTAGAGCCCAGTTTTGAGCAACTAAACAATCCAAAAGACACAGACTGAAACAAGAATCAGAGAAGAGCATTAACACACATCTTCCCACCAGTAAATCCTATAAAAGAGAAATTGAGCATCCGAGTGAACTCACCATCCTAATCAGATGCCTTTATAGCAGCAAAAAGTTACTAGCCATACTAAGAAAATGAAAGACATGGTCCAAGAAAAGGAATAAATCAAAGCCCCAGAAGAGAGACAGGATTTGAGACAACTAATTAATGAGATGCACACAAACTTTCAAAATCAAATTCATGAGGTGAAAGACAATATGGCTAAAGAGATAAACAACATCAAGAAGACATTAGGGGGAAAAAAAAAAGAATATGTTGAGCAAGCACAAAGAAGAACTTGAAAACCTGAATAGGAAAATAACAAAGCTCATGGGAAGGAAAGGCACAATAGGTGAGATAAAAAACACATTAGAGGCATACAACAGCAGACTTAAAATCATAGAAGAAATAATAAATGATACCACAGACAGAACAACTGAAAATGGAGAAAAGAATTGAAAAAATTGAGCAGGGGCTCATGTAGTTGAATGACAACATGAAATGCAGCAACATACATGTCATGGGAGTTCCAGAAGGAGAAGAGAAGGGAAAAGGGACATAAAGAGTATTTGAAGAAATAATAGCTGAAAATTTCCCAACTCTCATGAAAGAAATAAACTTACATGTCCAAGAAGGACAGCATACCGAACAGAATAAATGTGAATAGACCTACTCCAAGACACATACTATTCAGAATGTCAAATGTCAAAGATAAAGAGAAAATTCTGAACAGCAAGGGAGTAGCAAATGACTCATGCTAGGGATGCCCAGTAAGACTTAGTGCAGATTTCTCATCAGAAACCATGACAGTGAGAAGACAGTGGTATGATACAACCAGGATATTAAAAGAGAAAAACTGCCAGTCAAGAATTCTTTATCCAGAAAAATTGTCCTTCAGATACGAAGGTGAGTATAAAATATTCACAAACAAACAGAAACTAAGAGCATTTGTAAAAAAAGAATCCACCTTTGCAGGAAAAATTAAAGGAAGCCTTAGAGCCTGAAAGAAAAAGACAGGAGAGAGAGGTTTGGAGGAGAGTATAGAAGATAGAATAGCAGAAAGGATAACCAAAAGAGTAAAAAGACAAAAATAAGATATGAAATGAAAACCAAAGAATAAAATGGTGGAAGTAAATAATGCATTTACAGTGTATCATTGAATGTGAATGGATTAAACTCCCCAATCAAAAGATATAGGCTAACAGAATGGATAAAAAAATATGAGCCATCCATATGCTACCTACAAGAGACTCACCTTAGATTCAGGGATACAAACCAGCTGAAAGTGAAAGGCTGGGAAAAGATACTCCATGCAAATACTAACTAAAAAAGAGTAAGGGTAGCTATATCTGACAAAACAGACTTTAAATGCAAAAAAGTTGTAAGAGATACAGAAGGCCATTATAAATTAATAAAAGGGACAATCCATCAGAAGATATAACAGTCATAAATATCTTTGCCCCAAAATTCATGAGACAAACTCTGGCAAAACTGAAGGAAGAAGTAGACATCTCTACAGTAGTCATTGGAGACTTCAACATATCACTCATATCATTAGATAGAATGACTAGATAGAAGATCAACAAGGAAACAGAGAAATTGAACAATACAATAAATGAGTTAAACCTAATAGACATACACAGAATGCTGTACCCAAACTCAGTGGGTTATACATTCTTCTCAAGTGCCCATTGATCTTTCTCTAGGATAGACCGACAAGTTAGGTCACAATGCAGCTCTAAATAAATACAGAAAGACTGAAATTATACAAAACACCGTCTCAGATCATAATGGAATGAAACTGTAAGTCAATAATAGATGGGAAAGAGGTAAAATTGCAAATGTGTGGAGGCTAAACAACACACTCCTAAATAATTAGTGGGTCAAAGAAGAAATTGCAAGTGAAATTAGTAAATATATTGAAACAAATGTAAATGAGAACACAACTTATCAAAACTTATGGGATACAGTGAAGGCAGTTTTTAGAGGGAAATTTATAGCCCTAATTGCCTATATTAAAAAAGAAGAAAGAGCTAAAATCAAAGATCTAGCTGAACAACTGGAGAAACTAGAAAAAGAACAGCAAGCCAATCCCAAAGCAAGCAGAAGGAAAGAAAAAATAAAGATTAGAGCAGAAATATATGAAATTGAGAACAACAACAACAAAAACAATCGAGAAAAATCAACAAAACCAAAAGCTGGTTCTTTAAGATGATCAGTAAAATCAACAACGCCCTAACTAGACAAACAAAGGGAAAAAGAGAGAAGATGAAAAAAACCCAATCAGAACTGAAAGAAGGGAAGTTATGACTGACCCCATAGAAATAAAAAGGATCATAAGAGGATATTATAAGCAACTGTATGCCAACAAACTAGATAACCTAGATAAAATAGTCAAGTTCCTAGAAATGCACAAATGCTACAAGAAATACAAGAACTTAACAAACCAATCACATTTAAAGAGATTGAATCCATCATAAAAAAATCTCCCAAAAAAGAAAAGTCCAGGACCAGATGGAATCACAGTTGAATTCTATAAAGCATTTTGAAAAGTATTAAACTAATCCTGTTTAAACTCTTCCAAAAAATTGAATAGGAGGGAAAATTACCCAACACATTTTATGAAGCCAATATCATAAAGCCAGATAAAGACATACAAGAAAAGAAAATTACATGGGAAGTGGACATGGCTCAACTAATAGAGCATCCACCTACCATATGGGAGGTCCAGGGTTTGAACCCAGGGCCTCCTGGCCTGTGTGATGAGCTGGCCCACGCGCAGCGCTGCCATGTGCCAGAAATGCCTTGCCATGCAGGGTGTCCCCTGTGTAGGGGAGCCCCACATGCAAGAAGTGTGCCCCACATTGAGCTGCCCCACGTGAGAAAAGCGCAGCCTGCCCAGGAGTGGCGCCGCACACACAGAGAGCTGACACAGCAAGATGATGCAGCAAAAATAGACACAGATTCCCAATGCTGCTGAGAATGCAAGCAGACACAGAAGACCACAAAATGAATGGACACAGAGAGTAGACAATGGTGGGGGGGGAGAGGAGTGAAATAAGTAAAAGAAATCTTTAAAAAAAAAAGAAAAGAAAATTACAGACCAGTCTCTCTAATGAACATAGATGCAAAAATTCTCAACAAAATACTTGCAAATCAAATTCAACAGCATATCAAAAGACATATGTCACTACCAAGTAGGATTTATTCCTGGTATGGTATGCAAGGCTGGTTCAACATAAGAAAATTAATCAATGTAACACACCACATTAGCAAACTGAAGAAAAAATATCACAGGATGATCTTAATCAATGTAGAATAGGCCTTCGACAAAATCCAGCAGCTTTTCTTGATAAAAACACTTTGAAAGATAGGAATAGAAGGAAAATTCCTCAATATGATAAAAGGCATATATGAAAAACCACAGCCAACTTCGTACTCAATGGGGAAAGGTTGAAAGCTTTACCTCTAAGATTAAGAACAAGACAAGGATGCTCAGTGTCACCGTTGTTATTCAACATTGTACTAGAAATTCTGGCTAGAGCAATTAGACAAGAAAAATAAAGTCATCCAGATAGGAAAAGAGGAAATAAAACTTTATTTGCAGATGACAAGATCCTATATTTAGGAAATTCTGAAATGCCTATAACAAAGCTACTTGAGCTAATAAACAAGTTCTGAAGAGTGGGAGGATATAAGATCAACACACAAAAATCAGTAATGTTTTTGTACACTAGTATTGAACAATTTGAGGAGGAAATCAGGGGAAAAAATTCCATTTACAATAGCAACCAAAAGACTCAATTTAACCAAAGAAGTACAGGGCCCATATGCAGAAAACTACAAAACAATGCCAAAAGAAATGAAGACTTAAACAAATAGAAAGACATTCCATGTTCATGGACTGGAAGACTAAATGGTGTGAAGATGTCAGTCCTCCCAAACTGATTTATCGATTCAATGCAATACCAATAAAAATTCCAACAGCCTACTTTACAGAAATAGGAAAGCCAACTACCAAATTCATTTGGAAGGGAAAGTACACCCAAATTGCTAAAAGCATTTGAAGGAAAAGAAGAGCAACATGGGAGGAATTTTACTGCCTGACCTTAAAACACATTTCAAAGCTACAGTGGTCAAAAAACATGGTACTAGTATAAAGAAATAGAATTGAGAGTCTAGAAATAAACTCTCACTTCTATGGCCAACTGATTTTTGACAAACCTACCAAGTCCATGTCAGTGGGACAAAAACAGTCTCTTTAACAATGGTGCTGGGAGAACTGGATATCTATAACCAAAAGAATGAGAGAGGAATCTTACCTCACTCTATACAAGAATCAACTCAAAATGGATCATGGACTGAAATATAAAAGCCAGGACCATAAAACTACTAGAAGAAAACATAGAGAAACATCTTAAAGACCTTGTGGTAGGTGGTATTTTGTTGGACCTTACACCCAGAGCACAAGCAACAAAAGAAAAAATAGATAAATGGTACCTCCTCAAAATTAAACACTTTTTTTCTCTCACAGGATTTTGTCAAAAGGGTGAAAAGCAGCCGACTCAATGAGAGAAAATATTTGAAAACCACATGTCTGATAAGGATTTAATATCCATGATATATAAAGAGATGTTACAACTCAACAATAAAAAAAAATTCAATTAAAAAATTGGCAAAAGACTTGAATAGATAATTGTCCAAAGAAGAAATGCAAATGACAAAAAAAAAAACCCAATAAAAAATGTTCAACATCACTAATGACTAGGGAAATGCAAATCAAAACTATAATGAGATATCATTTCACAACTATCAGAATGGCCACTATGGAAAAGACAGAGAACTATAAGTGTTAGAGAGGATATGGAGAAATAGGAACGCTTATTCACTGTTTTGGGGAATGTAGAATGGTACACCACTGTGGAGGACTGTTTGGCAGTTCCTAAAGAAGTTGACTATAGATTTGCCACGTGACTCTGCAATATCACTACCCAGAAGAACTGAGAGCAGTGACACAAGCAGACATTTGCATACCAATGTTCATAGTGGCATTATTCACAATTTCCAAAAATTGGAAACAACCCAGGTGACCATTAACCAATGAATGGGTAAACTGTGGTGTATTCACGTGATGGAATATTATGCAGCTGTAGGAAGAAACGAAGTCATAAAGCCTATGACAACATGGAGGAACCGGGAGGACATTATGTTGAGTGAAGCAAGTCAGACACAAAAGGACAAATATTGTATGACTGTGCTTCTATGGACTAAATATATCACGTAACATTTTGTATGATCCCTTTTATATAAAATATAAATATAAATCAATTTATGAAGATAAAATTAGATTAATGGTTAGATAGGGATGGGGAAGGAATGCTAAGGGGTGTGGAGTTGTTATTATTTTTGTGTAATGAAATGGTTCTAAAATTTTTTGTGCTGATGAATGCACAATATTGTGATTATAAAAAAAGCCATTGATTATATACTTTGGATAGATCATAAGATATGTGAATCTACTTCAATGAAACTGCTGAATAAATAAATAACTATGCAAGAATAGCCAGAAACAGCAGCTATGTACAACAGGAGAAACATCAAGACTTTGAGAGGTGAAGAGTTTTGTTTTCTTGTTTGTCTGGTTTTTGTTTATTATCATTGAAGTAATGAAATTGCTCTAATAATGATTGAAGTGATGAATGCACAACAATGTGATTATACCAAATACCACTGATTGTACAATCTGGATGGATTGTATGCTTTATTAGTATGTACCAATAAAATTTATTTTTTTAAAAAATCAGCCATCCATCTGCTTTGTAGCCAAAAAGATAAGTGTGCCTGAATCTAGAAAGTGAGCAAATTTTGCCCCCAAGTGGCTAATTGTGGTACTCAAGAATATCTGTAAAACCTGCAACTGTTGGTAAATTATCTTAAGTTACCAGCTCCCTCCTGGATTTTTCCATTCTTACAAGAAGAAGTAGGATGGTCAAGTTTTGGAGCAAAGCATCAGGAAAGTGAGAATTGTGTTCCTGATTTATAATAGATTGCTACTAGCAAACTCAAGTAGGGAGACAATTAATCTGGATAGTTCAGACTAGGAATTCACTTTGCTTTCTGTCTCCATTACTTGGCTAATTCAAATTACTAGATTTTGTCTGGGCTGCACTGCTGTTCCTAAATAAATCATTTGTTTATAATAGCTTCTGTTCCACATGCAACTCTTTGCTAAGCCTAGTAAAATCGATAAGGACTGACTCAGGGTTGTCTTAGACTGAGGACAGAGTTCTTTAAACATTCCTTACAAGCATGGATTCTTAATCTTTTTGTTCCATGGACCCCTTTGCTAGTCTGGTGAAAACCGCAGACCCCTTACTAAGTCCACACTATACTGTGCATTATTTAATAAGTACATCACACCCACACCACCAACATGTCCCCACAAAAATAATGCTTTTTTGAATTTCAATTCAAGCTCACAGATCCCTTGTTAAGAACCACTGCTTTAAAGGATAAAAAGTAGGAATGTACCAAATAAATGTGCTTGCACATCAGTGAAATGTTATATGTATACTTTTTTTTTTTTCTGCACAGGGTGGCTCTCCTTGCGGGGCAAACTCCTTGCACGTGGGGCTCCCCTAAGAGGGGACACCCCTGCATGGCACTCCATGCAGGCGACAGCACTGCATGTGGGCCAGCTCCACATGGGTCAAGGAGGCCCTGGATATAGAACCCTGGACCCTCCATATGGTAGGCGGATGCTCTATTAGTTGAGCTACAACTGCTTCCCTATACTATTTTTCATTGTAACATCACTTGTAATAGCAAACAATTAGAAAGATTTAAAAATCCCATCAGTATGGGGTTAAATCACATCCATATAATGAGATTCAGTACAGCTGTAAAAAAAAAAAAAAGCACGAAGCAGTTCTATGTTCTGATACAGAAGGGCCCTCTACAACACAGTGTAGAGTGAAGAAATCAAGGTGCAGAACAGTGTATAGATTATGCCACAATGAGAAAGAAAATTACTTTGTACTGGTTGTATTGGTTTGCATGTACATTGTCTATCTCTGCAGTGATACCCAAGCAACTGTTAAGAGTTGGCTTCTTCCAAAGAGGGGAACTGAGTGGCTGGAGGTCAAGGAGTGGTAGTGGGGGTTGTCACCAGAGGCACTTTTGTGCCTTTTAAATTCTGCAGCATTAGAATAGGCTACCTATTCTAAAATAAATACAAGTCAAACGAAGAAACAATGACGAATGGAGAGCTATTATTTTGCAAGGGACTGAATAAGTCATCGCTTGGCTAGTGATTTAAAGGGAAGGGCTAATCACATTGTGCGCTACCAACCATTAATTAGCAATAACGCTGACATACTTAGAGCACCTAAGGAGCAACGTGCTATTTAAAAAACATTGTCCTCATATGTAAAGGTTTTCTGCTGTGTTGCAGGTTCTTGGTAGACAAGTATTTATTCTTCGACAAATCCATCTGGCCTCATATCCACGTGTACGGTGGGGTTGCTGCCCCGACCGAGACATCCGGAATGGGAGGGAGACAAGCCCCATGAGTGCCGCCAGCGCGCAGCCACCCTTCCCCACCCCGGTCCCCCAGCGCTACACATACAGCTAACTGGGCTCAAGCCGGGAACTCATTCCCTTGACAAAATAAGGTCCCTCTCAGGGACCCTCCCACTCTTGATGCCCTCACGCCGTCCTAATGAATTCATCTGGAATTCCTTCTGGTTCATTCCTTTCCTTAGACATTCTATCCACTCAATTATAACTTCCAGAAATTCATTCGCGTTCAGCTCACACACCCATCCATTCCCATTGTTTTTGCCCCTGTAGGATGTGTCTGGTAGCACTCCTGAGATTGCCCTGTGATATAGGAGGCCCTCCCTGTTAGGTCAGACCCCAGGCTCGCTCTGGTCTGAGAACATTCGGCTGAACAGGAGGAGGCCTGAGAACAGCTAATTATCCATCAAAGAAATCATGTTTCAACTGATAGGCTTGTTCTCAGCAAGCACAGTCCTCCACAGCAATCTGGTAATTGGATAAACAGGACTTCAGAGGCTCTCGGGGGCTGGGATGAGATATGAAAAAGCACTTTATGTGATTTCTTTAATGTAATCACCAGTTGAAGGGATGGCAAGGAGCTTAACAAGCTCATTACAACTTCAACGCTTGTGATCTCCACACATGCCCCCTGGCAGCCACAGGATAAAGTGCCCTTGAAGGCCTCCCTGCGCCTTGGCCCTGGACCATTCTGTCCTCACTCTGCCCCCAAAAGAAGACAGCTGGTGTCTCCATCCCCAGCTGCTGGGCCAAGAGGAAAAGAGGCCAGGAGTTGGCCCAAACGTGTTCCTAGGCTAACAACTAGTATTTTCTTAATCTGGGCATGGAGAAAGGAATGTCAGGCTCAGATTTAGATAATCCTGTTTATCCACCTGATTGTTTTTTCAGCTGTTCTGCTCTACTTTTAAAAATTACTTTCCTTCTGCTTATGAATTTTCAAAGTTTTTGCCTGGGTCTGTTTAGGGAACCCCAATCTGGCTTGGTGCCTCTAAGCCAAGGAGGTTGGATGTGGCACTGCAGAGATGCAAAGCCCTGGCTTGGGGGACGCTGGTCATTCCTGAGTTTAACACTCTAGCTCTAGAGGTTGATCTCTCCCCTCAGAATGTGTTTGTTTTCTGAGTGCCCGCTCTGCAGGGGCTGGCTGGGATAGTTCTGGGAATCCAGCAACTTCTGTTATAACCCATCTAGTCTTTCTGCTTAAAGCAGTTAGAACGAGGTAGAGTTTGAGCCAGGGGCACTGCTCACATATAATACAAGGTGAATGAATCCCTGACTCAGAGCAGCAGAAGGGGCAGGGCCCGGGAGGCCGAGGGCTGGAAGGCAGTATCAGCCTATCCCAAGCCAACTTGACTTGATGCTCGAGGTCAAGGTCACCTGAGTCAAGCTGAAACCCTCACCAACACTAGACTCCCATAACGTGTGACTGACCAGCACTCACACTCAAGGCCAGGCAACACCTGCCTTTACAGCTACGGAATAGTTTTCTCCACCTCAGGGAGCTCTGCAGTTGATGTGCTAAGTTCAGGAATTTGACATTTGAATCCTGGCTTTGTCAGCATAGACATCTGTTGCTGGGGCCCAATAAATGTATTCTCCAAAAGCACAAGTTGTTCACATTTTTATAAGTCAGGCCATATTTCAAATTCATGAAGTGAATCCTCTATAAAACAAAGAATCCTCCCTGAATTTATCTTCTCGGTAAATTATAATTTTCATTTATCTGATTTCCTGAAAGGATACAACAGTGACCAGGATTAGAGGCTCAGAATTAGCAGCTGTCAATGGGAACAGTTACCCTGCCTGCCAAAACCCTTAAGAGTCTCGAATTCTGCAACCAAGTAAAAGGAAAACTTTTCTAAAAGAAACAGGAATGGCTGTTCCTAAGGAAATGTTAATACTCCTCAGAAAGAGAAAACTTTAAGTCATACCTGTTAATGATACCATAATGTGAGTGAGTTTAGAGATCTTATCTTTAAAAGAAACTTTTACTGGGATGGGGGGGTTGTGGTGGAGAAGATAGAAAAGAAAGAGGTTACATGTGTTTTGAGGAATAGGAAGATGGTGAGGGGAAAATGGAGGGGAAAATGGGGAGAAATGAGAAGGCTAGGTCACCCAAGACAAACCTAGCCAACTTACCAGTTTTACCTGGCTTGATTCTTTCCATTTCCATCTTGCAAATGGGAGTGGAGGTGTGAGAAAGGGGAGAATTATTCTCAGACTGGGTTTACTGTCAAGACCAACCTCATCAAAACAATTATAAAACGTGTGAGCATTGGAGAGGAACGAGTACACATTTAATGACAGCAAGAGAGCTTTAGACAAGATTTTTCTGCGTTTCTCGCTGCTTTTGCATAGCTGAATTCAGAACCAAGTTCACTATAATGTCCTTCCTTGGAAAAAGCGATAAAATATGGTGATTGGGAGCCAAGACAAGGCGCTGTGACCAAACTGGAGGGAAGCGTTTTCATCTACCATTTCTAAAAGTAGAGACCTGGTTTCTACCGGGTGGATTTTGCATTTCTCTAGTGCACGGCACAGCTAAAGCATTTCACTGTGCACCTGTGGCTATGTTTCTCATGATACCAAGGAAGGTCCACAGTGATCTGCCAGGCTTGTCCTCCTTAGCACGCCTCCATTTCTGAATCACCCAGGGCGCACCAATACACTCCGAGCCCTGCTGTGATGTAATTAAGGGATAACATTTGCAGCAAGAAGTGTAGGGTCGTAAATGCCTCCTCTGGGTGATTAAATGCTGAGGGGAAGTTGTATACCTATAGAATTCATTTCGTGCAAGTTTATTTCAATGACACAATTTTTTTTTTTTCAATGAGAGGGTAAGGTTGCTAGAAAGATACAAAGCACGGCATCCATAGACAAACATTTTCATGCCTTTATCTCTAGGGGATGGGTAGTTGAAAGTACTGCATCCTGGGAATGCTTACCTTGTCTAGGAAGGGGACCTGGGGCCAAGTTTGTATTTAAGGAACAGGGAGGGAAAACAAAGTGTTGCTTCAGGAAGAATTATATGGAGGAAATACATGTGTACCCAGCAAATATTCAAAGGAAGAGCGACATTTCTACCTATGTGGATGGTTGGTTGTATTTCTCACTGTAATTCATGATTTTGACGAACTACTCATTTATCCTCACTTAAGAAAAAGTCTCAGTTTTCTCGTCTGGAAATGTGGAAGGCAGGAATGGTACTTGGATTGGGAGGGCTCTGGAGCTCTTTTATTTCAGTCTCACGACATCAGGAAGTGTGGGTGAGGGTCTGGGGAAATAGGAACTCACACATTGCTGGCAGTATTCCAAGCTGGGACAATTTTGGAAAAAAACTGCAGTATGGTCAAAACTGAAATTGAATTTAACTTGTGACCCAGTACTTTCACGTTTAGACAGATTCCTTGGGGAAACTTTCACGCATGTGCACAAAGCAACACAGCCAAAAATTTTCACTGCAATGTTTGTAGGAGCAAAAAATTTGAGGAAAAAATGCCTATCAATAGGCAAATGGAAAAATAAAATATGGCCTAGTCACACAAAGGAATACTATACAGTAGTTAAAAGGAATGCTAATCAATATTGATATTTCTAAAATGCAAGTTCTTAGGGAGTCCCATTGATTTAATTTGTGAAAATCCAAGTAAAAAAGAGAATAACTGTGAGTATATAACACATTGAAGTAATAAAACTCATGAGTCCATGGTAATACTCAAACAAAAAAAGAGAAAAAAATCATACTGCTGAGTGAAAACAGCAAAGCATAGTAGAACACATTGAATGTGGAACCAGTTATGTAAACTTTAAGTGAGTATAAAAAGAATACCATTCAGCATTCACAGATACATGTGTATGTATAAAACCAGAGACAACGGAAGAACATACTTAAGTTCATGATAATGGCAATGTTTGAAGGGCAAAGCTATGACTGGGGATAAAGGGGACTTCAACTTACTCAATATTATTTTTCTTTTATAAATTCTAAAAAAATACAACACAACAAAACAAAATAACCAACCCCACAACAAAATGTCATTTCTGAATGGTGGATTGACAAACTCCCTCCTAGCACCCATGACTCAGGTCAGCTGGCACCGTGCCAGACTAGGAGAGCCTGAGGCAGCCCAACCTGACAGTCCTGTGTGCTCTCTGATATGGTACCACCAGCCACCTACTTGAATTTAAATTAAGTAAAATTAAATTACATAAAAAATCCAGTCCCTCCATTGCACTAGCTCCGGTTCAAATGTAAATTAGCCACATGCGGCTAGTGGCTACTATACTGGGCAGCACAGCTACAGAACATTTCCATCATTCCTGTAATTTCTATTGCACAGAGCAGGTCTCAAGCTAAAACCTATCCTTTAGACAATGAGGACATTTTTGGTTGCATTATTCTTTTCTTATGTCCTTCTGCACGTAGGAAAACAAAGGTAATGAGGTAATGACTAGGAAGTATTTTTCATTTCTGGAAGATTATGTCCACTATAATCCTAAGATTATGACTAAAATAATTCTTTCTTGTTAAAGAGAATTGAATAAACCATCTTTAGAAAAAGAAGTCTAGCAATTTTCCTTAGTTATGCAAATGCCACATTTCATTTTCCCAAAAATAGATAAAAGTAGGAAGATAGTTTGAAGGCTAAAAGCATTATCCCGAATGTGGGCTCAATGGTTTTCCAAGAGTCTTGCTTCTTACCTGTACACGGTATGAGGGACATATACTTCCCGGATTGGAAATTCTAAAATCTCTTTGTGTGGACGGGTCCGATTTTCAGGAAAGGGTCTCACTGGCAACATTTCAGGAGTCAGAGAGCAATTAAGTGTCTCTGGAGCTGGGGAAATCTCCAGTTTAAGTGAGCCTAAAAGAGAAAATAGGACCCTTTTAATAAGATATTGTCATGTTTTGAGGATCTGATGAAAGGTTATTGTACTATATCTTCTTTTATGAAAATAAAGATAGGTTATAAAGTATTAGTATGAATTTTTAATTTTTAAAATAAAAAAAAATAGAACATTTTCATTTTGAAATAAGTTCAAACTCACAGGACTGTTGCAAGAATAATATAAAGCCCAATCAGAGAACTTCAAGTGTAATAGTTTTGAAATTTCTAAGTAATTACTTATAGTTTGAGAAAAAGTATATCATGGCAACTTTTGAGTTGTGTGAGGATGAACTGATGACCTTTAAAGTCCCTTCCAGAACTGCCACCCTATGATAGTACATAGTAACTTCAATGCATTGTAAAACTTAAAAATTGGTGGTTTTCAAATTGGGTTCCCTGTTACCCTACGATGCTGAGAAGAACCTCATGGACCATGAACTGAGGATAAGGAAGATACATTTACCTTCTACCAGAGAATCTGACTTTTACTACTTCTTCTTCTCTTAAGAATAGGGGTTCCCTATAGTATTTCTTTTGGAAAAAGGGGGCCCCTCTGTTCAAACAGTTATCTGATCCTGATCTAAAGCATGATCTTAATTTAAAGAAGCAATCCTTTAAAAAAAAATAGAGGGAAACGGACTTGGCCCAGTGGTTAGGGCGTCCGTCTACCACATGGGAGGTCCACGGTTCAAACCCCGGGCCTCCTTGACCCGTGTGGAGCTGGCCCACACGCAGTGCTGATGCGCGCAAGGAGTGCCGTGCCACACAGGGGTGTCCCCCGCGTAGGGGAGCCCCACGCGCAAGGAGTGCGCCCCATAAGGAGAGCCGCCCAGCGTGAAAGAAAGTGCAGCCTGCCCAGGAATGGCGCCGCCCACACTTCCCGTGCCGCTGACGACAACAGAAGCAGACAAAGAAACAAGATGCAGCAAATAGAGAGAACAGACAACTGGGGGAGGGGGGGAATTAAATAAATAAATAAATCTTTTTTAAAAAAAAGAAAGAAAACAATAGATTTGCCAAAAATATAGACCAATTCAGATTCTTAAACCCAGGTATAAAACCTCACATTTAATTCGGTAAACGTGATTTTAAAAATTCCAGCATTAGACGAATAATGTGTCTGATCATGAATGGTTCTGGCATAGTTAGAGAGGATAAAGACAAGTCATCCACACCTGGAATTGACTTGACTCTTCTCTGTAAAGATGAAGATCTTTTGTAGTCAGCTAAAAATTTGAATAAGTCTTCATCACTAAGGCGATCTCCCTCCTGCCAAGAGAAGAATCAGTATTAGTGTGGCTGCAACATTGACTCCTGGGTTAGGGACCAATTATTCCGGGGGGCCTTTTTATCTTTGAAGTTTTTTTTCCTAGCATGCCTTTCATAGAAATTAGAATTGTAGGATACACTAAAATAACTTAATTCCATCTCTGATCAAATATTCCTTCTCTATGACTCCCAACTTATTGTCACTCAGCCTCTCATCATTCCTTTTGGTGATGGGGCTTTTTCTACTTCTAAGGAAGTCTGTTTGACCAACAGAAATTCTGGCCCAAATCATCTTCCCCTTTAATTACAACCCACTGTTGCTTGTTTTACTCTTTGGAACAACACAGAATAAGTTTACTTCCTTCTTCAAGGACTTGAAGATGGAAGAAGCACTTGTCTATCTTTGTCCTATCCTCAATTTCTTCACATTTGCCTGAATAAGAAGGCAAATCATAAATGCTATCCTCTATGTGAATACTGGGTGATAGGGATTCTGCCAAGGGACACACAGACATCTCTTAGCTTCACAACAACCTGGTGAGGCAGATAGGGACACCTTATTTCCAGTATAGGTGAGAAAGCACAGACTCAGTCAAATCAAGTACCTTAACCCAGAAGGTAAGACAATTGGGAAGGTGTGAACCAGAATAGAAACTCCATTGTTCCTGTACTGTCCCGTTATCTGACACGAAACCCTTAGCATCCCCTCTGCATTTACGTTTAACATACCCCCTTGGAATGTCCCGGGAAGACTGTTCAAGCTATGGAAAATTTTCCAGAACAAAGTCAAACCAAATCTAAGGTGTTTTGTTTGTTTTTTTTTAAACATAGTCTAAATGTTTACTGAGCTAACAATGAATGCCATCTGGGATGATCATTCTCTATGAGCAAGCAGACAGCCCTGGAAAGCTTGCAAATGGACAGTGGGGAGAAGGCTAGTAATCAGCTCAGAAATTGACTGAGTCAGTCCAAATAGTGTAATTTATGATATAAAATAGCTGACGTTCCTGGAGCACTTGCTGTGTATCAGGCACTCAGAGAACAGCTTTCATGCATCAGGTCATCTAACCCTCCTACAGCCACATGATGCACATACCATCATCCCTGTTTTGTAGATAATGAAAATGAGGTCTGGTGAGGTTAAGTAACTTGCTCCAAGCCTCATCACTACATATATTTTCTCCTCTGGCTCTAGCAACCATGCCAATATAGCAACAAATTCAGACAGAGTTGTAATGTGGAGACAAACCTGCTTGAAAAAGCTGTTAATAGTCACGGGGGTGGTTTTGAAATTAGATCCAACTCCATTTTCCTCCAACGAGAGGGCTCTTTCAGAAAGTCTTCTAGATTGGGACAGACTCCTCCGCTCACCCACAGAGCTTCTCCCTTTAAGGAAAACAATTATCACTCCAAAGTATGACTTTCTGTTGAGTACAAAAGCAGTTATTAACTTTCAAACATAACTTTACCAAATATGTTTATTTGTTTATTTTTAAAAAGATTTATTTCTCTCCCCTTCCCCAATCCCCCCAAGTTGTCTGCTCTCTCTGTCCATTCGCTGTGTGTTCTTCCATATCCATTTGTATTCTTGTCAGCGGCACTGGGAATCTATATCTCTTTTTGTTGTTGTGTTATCTTGCTGCGTCAGCTCTCCATGTGTGTGGCACCACTCCTGTGCAGGCTGCACTTTTTTTGCGCTAGTGGCTCTCCTTACAGGGTGCACTCCTTGCACGTGGGGCTCCCTTACATGTGGGACACCCTTGCATGGCACAGCACTCCTTGCATGCATCAGCACTGCACATGGGCAAGCTCATCACACAGGTCAGGAGGCCCTGGGTTTGAACCCTGGACCTCCCATGTGATAGGCGGATAGTCTATCTGTTGAGCCAAATCCGCTTCCACATATATGTTTAAAATCACAGAACATAAACAGTGAACATGACCATCCTTGTTTTGAGTGAAAATTTTCCACCACTGGCCCACAGCTTTCTAGTCCCTTTGTTGGAGTTCTTGATGCTCTTCCTCTGCATGCCTGAGTATCCAATCCTCCTATGACCAGAGCAGAGAGGCTATGAGCAGCCATAGCACTTCCTGGATGGAGATCAGGGTAGACCAGATGCCTCCCAGCAAGGCTCCAAAGCAGCCTGTGGATTTGCTTTATTTAGTAAGCACAGTGTTGTGTTTACTTTTGCTTTATTTTTACATTTGAATTCCATTGGGAGTGGCATGTACTCAAATGCCCCTGAAGGCATTTGGGGTCATGATCCAAGCATGCTAGGGTTGGCCTTTTTACATGCTAATTCCCAGCTTTCCTCTTCTTTCACTGTATGAACCAGGCAGCAGAAGTGAGTTTTGGTCTTGGTTTACCTGCGTAATGGGGATTAGAACTCTGAATCACACCCAAACCTGGACTAGACCCTGATACCCTGGCTTATTTGTTTCTCATCCTTTTGCGGGATTTAGATGGGGATCTTGCTGTTTTTCTATTGTAAAACTCAGGGTCCTATTGTGAAAGGTCAAATTGCTCAGAACTCTAATATTGCCAACTCCTATCTCTGAGGATATCCTTGATTCTTGCTCTGATGCTGAATTGGAGCTTCTTGCTACCAGTGCCCACCTGAACTTGTCCTACTGTCTCAGTAGAATATACTGCATCTTCTGGTTAGTTCTTAAGAATCAGCCCCTGTGGCCTAATTTATCCTTGGCCTGGATTCCCCTTCTTCTTTCCCTCCCTCCCTATTACTGAAGTCCCACTATGGTCAGTGCTTAAACCTACCTGGCTTAGCATGCTCTCTCAGCTCTATGCATAACACTTTCAAATAAGGTTACCTGGGTCAACATAGAAGTTGGCATTCAAAAAAAATTATGGTGTGACGGTCAGGATGCAATAAAGTGAGGTTTGTCATTGACAAACCAGAAATAACACAGGAGTTCTGGTTGGTAAGCAAAATAATTTCAGAATAGCAGCAGCAATAACAAAATACCTTTTCTTCCACTCCCCTACTAAATACAACTTTCAGAAGTCATGGAGCTAAGGAATGCATGACAAGTGGGAACACAGACTTAACTATTTGCTGGATACTAAGACATTTAGGAAAACAGAAACCCCACCACAGGTGGTGGTGGTAGACCCAATTGAAAACTCTGTAATCTTGATCAGCTCCACACCCAATTAGTTTACGATATTAACAATTCAAAATAAAAAGAGAAATACACTAAGTAAGTTAGAGCAGTACCTAGATAACCTTTTGGCACCCACTTTTAAAAAAATGCACTTGGCAAGATAAACTTTAAGGGATTGGAAACTGTGCTGAGAAACCCGAGTTTTTCTTTTTCAGATGGCTTCTCTGAAGTTTAGAAGCCAGTCATGGTGGCCTTTTTAAAAAAAAAACACACTATTGATGGGTATTACATTTTCTTGTTATTTTCAAGAATTTTACTTTCAAGAAGGGGTGGCTACTGAAAATTAATCTTTTAAAGTGTCAAATCATCCAGAAAGTCCAACCAAAAAATCTTATTATAAAAGTAGATTGTATTTACATTCCACAAATATTCATGACAATTGTTTTGGGGATCCCTGTCTAATCATGAATCTGTATTTCAGCCATAATTGTGTTTCTTCTTATTTATCTCCTTCTTCCCTCTCACTCCCCATACCTTACTGCTTCCCAAGTTTCCAATAATAAGCAGTTGACCTCAGAGATGCTACAATGGAGAGCCCTCCACCTCCTACTGCAAATGAAAATCTTACCAACCATGGTCTCCATATCGGTTACTTCCCTTTCAAGGGTGGAGATATTGAAGAAATTTGTTAAGCTTATGGGAGCCCAGGCAAAGGGCATCCGGTATTTCCCCAAACGCTGGCAGAAGGACTCAGCTTGAACTTTTAGTTTTTCAACCTTTTCTTTACTCTAGAGGAAAATGGAAAGAAACAATCAAACAATAATACAGCATCAGCATCATCAACTGCCTCTGACATGGCCATCTCTGAAACCCTACACTAGTGATCAAAAAGAAGAAATAGGCAGAAAAATGACTCAACTAGGATCAGAAGTCTAACTGATGAGGAAACAAAGACTTGAAAAGGAGGGGTTTAAAGAGAAGCTACATTCAATTAGTAAACTGTATTTCCAGCTATAAATATCCCTGAGGCTTGCTATACCAGCTAACCAACAAGAGCTTCTTTTAGGAGTTAGCTATGTGACTCGGATTCACATGAGGGAATCTTGGGATAAAATTTACTTTATATCATCTATCAAACTCCCAAGAAAACCTGTTTTTTAAAAGCTGGCTTGGAAAACTCCAAAATTATGTATAAAGTTTCCTAACAATTTCCTTTTTTTAGGTTGACAGTATTCCTATGCTGTGCTTTCTAGATTCAGGGGAAAAAAGGCAGATTAAAAAAGAAAACCAACCAATAAATGTACTGAGTTCAGAACTCATTTGAAATTTATAAGTTTGTAGTAGGATGCTGATTAGGTAAGACTCATTCCAGAAAGGTCGTGGTTTTAAAGTCACATTGGGAACGCTTACAAAATTGTGCTGACAAAAGATGTCCTTCTCATAGGCCCAGTACCTATGCTGTACTCATGAATTTCTAGCGTATAGCAGTCACTGCCAATTCCCACTGATCCACATCAGATAGGACAGTTGCCTTGGTTCTCGAGGAAGGCCAGTAGAGCTCTGGCATTGTTTAGTTTCAAGGTTTCCCAGGGCTCTACCAACAGCTGGATCAGAGTCACAGAAGCAAGGCAACAGGATATGGCTCTGCCCTAGCCAAGTTCCTATACATTGGTATAATATAAAATTGGTATATATCATCATAAGTGAGTTAAATATTTTATTTCTTTTAAAATTTATCATACCCATTTTTCTTTCTTCTTTTGCTTAAATACAAGTTATCAGGGTCTCATCTGGGGATATAATATGGACTATATTCCATTAACTATTTTGTGGAATACTTTTAAAAATATCTGCTTATTCTAGATGTCACCCTTTTAACAATACTCAAAATGTCATACCTTTCCACCATCACTTTCTTTGATAACCATATAGGGTTCTGCACAGTCTCCAATCTCTCCTTGCTGAAGGACTTTTTCAATCTACCGATAAAAATTATATAAAAATATAGCACATGAATTATATCCATATAATGGAATCTACGCACTATCAAAATGATACCTCATGGCAATATTTGATAGTATGGGAAGATGTCCACGACATGTTTTTGATTAAAAAATAGTATAAAGATTATTATCCAGTTTTATTAAAAAATAAATTTCAAAGGCATATTAAAAGGATGATAGCAGATAAACAGCAAATGCTAACAGTAGTTACATTTGTATGGTAGACTATACGTGATTTTTATTTTCTTTCTATTGCTTTTATATATTTTCTGTTTTTAAACAATAATCATGTATTATATCAACAATAAAAATGCAATAAAAGTTATCTTATGAAACAGAGCACATGTGACAAACATAGGAAGTGAAACACTCATTTTCTTTATTTTTCCTTCAAGGTGAAAAAGAGATATGGTCTCTCTAAAAGTCTGGTTAGGGACTTAGACCTTCCACAAAAGGAATAAATAAGCAGAATAAATTATCTGTAATTGTCTCCTTTATATTTTCTAGTAGGGCTGCTTCTCTCTATTTAACTGACCTGGAAGGGAACTCAAAAGCAGTGGGATAAGAGATCACTTAAAAAAAAAAAAAAAAGCAGTGGGATGGTGCCACCTCTCACTTCACTAATGGATGCTATGGTCAGGGGTCTTCTTCCGTTTTGCTTTAGATAAAGGATCTGCCTGGCCAATTACCAAAAATCTTGGGCACCATGTTTAGGAGAAAGAACAGAAAATGAACTTTCCCTAACCTGCTGCTCAAAGAAAATTTAATTTAACTCAGGTATGAAGAAGAAAAACAAGTAGATTTAGCCCCATTAGTCCATATCCTTGAAGAAGAAATTTGGGTCAACATATTCCAATAGGTAAGGGCTGTTAATTAGCATAGCATATCTAAATGAGAATGGTTTGGAGTACTGATGGAGGGGTGTTTAATGAAGGTTCAAAGGCAGTAGCGGGAAACGGACTTTGGCCCAGTGGTTAGGGCGTCCGTCTACCATATGGGAGGTCCGCGGTTCAAACCCCGGACCTCCTTGACCCGTGTGGAGCTGGCCATGCGCAGCGCTGATGCGCGCAAGGAGTGCCTTGCTACGCAAGGGTGTCCCCCGCGTGGGGGAGCCCCACGTGCAAGGAGTGCGCCCGTGAGGAAAGCCGCCCAGCGTGAAAAGAAAGTGCAGCCTGCCCAGGAATGGCGCTGCCCACACTTCCCGTGCCGCTGACGACAACAGAAGCGGACAAAGAAACAAGACGCAGCAAATAGACACCAAGAACAGACAACCAGGGGAGGGGGGGAAATTAAATAAATAAATAAATCTTTAAAAACAAACCAACAAACAAACAAAAAACAAAGGCAGTAGCAAGGGGCTGCTCCATGGACATCCTTTTCAGGGAGAATCCCAGGCAGGAAGTCTCTCTCTTCACAAAAGATGTCTAAATCATTCTCCTGTTGCTATAGCATGGAAGAGAAGGCTGTTCCCACTGAGAGTTGCACCAGGTTGAAAATAGAGTCATTTGACACTTTAGCTAGAGACTGACAGGAATTCTTGTTAGTCAGGAAGCTCTCCCTCATTCATTCATTCAAAAGTATGTGTTGGGAAGAGGATTTGGCCCAACGGATAGGGCGTCCACCTACCACATGTGAGGTCCAAGGTCAAACCCAGTGTCTCCTGACCCATGTGATGAGCTGGCCCATGCTCAGTGCTGATGTGCACAAGGAGTGCCATGCCACGCAGGATGTCCCCCGTGTTAGGGGATCCCACACACAAGGAGTGTGCCCCGTAAAGAGAGCCAACCAGCATGAAAATAGTGCAGCCTGCCCAGGAGTGGTGTTGCACACATGGAGAGCTGACACAGCAAGATGACACAACAAAACGAGACACAGATTCTGGGTGCCACTGACAAGAATATAAGCGGACACAGAAGATCACACAGAGAATGGACATAGAAAGTAGACAGCTGGAGGCGGGGAGGGAAGAGAAAAAAAAGTATGTACAGAGCACCTTCTAGGTGGTAGCTGCTGGGGAGAAAAGTAGTGAACACAATGGATATGGTCTCTGTTCTCTTTCTCTTTTTTTTTTTTTTCAGTACCGGGCATAGGGATTGAACCCAGGACCTCATATGTGGGAAGTCAGAGCTCCCCTGAGTTGTTTTTTTTGTTTGTTTGTTTTGCTTGTTGTTTTTAGGAGGCACCAGGAACTGAATCCAGGATCCTCAATCACTTGAGCCATATTTGCTCTCCTCTCTATTCTCATGAAGCTCAAAGTCAAGGAGCTCGTAGAGCAAACTGGAAGGAAGCCCATTTTTCCATAAAGTCAACAGATAAAACATGACTAAAATGAACTTTAAACAGAGATAAGGAACCTTTACATTAGGGACTTGAAGCCAGGGATGAGAAGGCCATAGCTTAGCCCTTGTATAGTATACAGAGAAGAATCTACAGGATAGGGGCCCCCAGAATCTGGAAGCCAGAGAATGTAGATTGATGAGACCAGTAGATGCAAGTGCTGTCGCAGTTGGGCAGGTAACTACAGTACTTGGTAAGGAGGAGCTGCAGGTTGATATAAGAGCCCTTCAGGGTTTATGTGTAAAGTGTGTCTAGTGAAATGCATGAGTCCTCATCATCAAGGAAGGTAGGGAAAGGTGCATATCAGAATCAACCAAGAAAAAGACTTTTAAGATAAAGATGTACTCTTCCTTACGGAGGGATGGTTTCATGTCTATTTTTTTAGCAGTTTTTTTAAAAAGGCTCACTTCCATTCTCACTCTCCATCCTTCAATTGAGAAACGAAGCCTTTTATCTACTTCACAAAGTGTTGAATTAAACTTTTAAGCCTGAAATAACTCCTTAGAGCAAGATTATATTGAATGAGGTGACTCTTCCTAAAATACCATTAAGATCCTGGTATTCAGCTTTGGAATGCAAAAAAAAAAGAAGAAAGAAAGAAGCCCTCTTTAGAGAATGACATTGCTGGCATATGCTAAATATTACAATATTACATACTATATTTTAGGAGGAAAAAAGCAAAAAGTAAAGAAAAACAAATCAAAACAAACTAGGGACTATTTTACTGCATAGATTCAAATTTCTTATCTATATCCAGATAATTAAAGTATGTCCATTATCGCCAAATTTGCCGTTGGAAAATTTAGAACATGGTTAGTAAATAATAGTAACCAATAGGTAACATCTGCTATTTTGCAGACTACCATAGATTAACCAATATAAAGTCATTCACCACCACACCATGGAGCCTAGAGTGCCTACAACTGAAAGCAGGAGGATTGCATCCAGGATCCATGTGGAATCTAAGCCTCCTCTTGACATAGATGTGCAATGGACAACCAATCCAAGGTCCACAGAGAAAATGTGGCATGGGTGTGGGAAAAGTGGCCATGGTGGCTGCTGGGTGCAGGGAATAGGAGGAAGAGATGAGATGTGGAGGTGTTTTCGGGACTTGGAGTTGTCCTGGGTGGTGCTTCAGGGACAATTACCGGACATTGTAGATCCTCCCAGGGCCCACTGGATGGAACGTGGGAGAGTGTGAGCTATGATGTGGACCACTGACCATGAGGTGCAGCGATGCCCAGAGATATACTTACCACATACAATGGATGTGTTATGATGATGGGAGAGAGTGTTGCTGTGGGGGAAGTGGTGGGGTGGGGGCGGTGGGGTTGAATGGGACCTCATATTTTTTTAATGTAATATTTTAAAAAAATGAATAAAATAATTTAAAAAAAAAGTTTTCTAACACTGTGGGGAACAGTCATGAAGGTGTTAGCTTAGTGTTGGAGGAAGGTTGGGAAAGCTTGAACTGTCTGGAAGATTTTTTCTAGGCAAGAAAGGAAAGAACAAGGCATTCCAGCAGGGGAAAGAGCATAAGCAAAGGCAGGAACAGAAATGTGCAAAAAGAGGATAGAATCCAGAGAGTTTTGCGGAGCTGGGTAGTGCTCGATTGCTGGGGATCTGTTGTGCAAATGGGCCTGGGAGTTTGTGAGTAATGTCAAGGGAGTTGCTTTAATCTGGTTGATGATGAGTATGCCAATTAGGGGCTTTCATCTGGATGGTATCCTGGCCAAGTTTGTGTTTGTTTGTTTATTTAACTAATTTTTCAAGAAGTGTTGGATTACATAAATATTAAATAAAAAATGAGAGATTCCCAAAAAAATAAAAAATAAAAAAATAAATAAAGTCATTCACTGAGAAGTAGAGTTTGAATTAAAATTTGGCCCTACAGAACTAGTGTTGGCATTTTTGGTTTTCTAAGCTGAGAGAATTTCAAATGTAATTACAGCGCTACTATAGTAGAACTGATGCTAAATTCATCCTATTTCCTGTATGTCTAAATAATATTGCAATGAAAAGAAGATACATTAAAGTTGAAAACAACAGATACGTCTTTTTGGCAATAAAATTTTAACCATACCTTCCATAAGCTTAAATAAGTTCTCTGTAAGCTAAAGTAGCCTCTCATGATCTTTGTTAAAATGGTTTAAAGGAAGCTAATTAGTAGAGTGGAAAGACATGTCACCTGTTAAGTGACTTCCAGGTCACCTGACCTCCTGGGGCTCTATATGTTACTATCCATGGAATCATGGGGGAAATGGATGAGATTAAGTACATAAAACATTGTATTAATTATCAAATATTCAAAAAATGGAAGGCTGGATGGTCATGGCATGAAAACTCCTGGAAATTTTATTTATATCTTACTTTTAGTTTAAAGAACTAATGAGATTAATTATTTGGCTTAAGGTAGGTAAAATACCCAATGCTTGTTCTTGCTAACTTCTAACCATTTTGTTGTGTTGAGAGAAGCTTCAGTTTTCTTAAATCAGCAACAAGTACAGTCTAGAATTAAAACCCTCCTCCTTACAATTGCTCCAAAGATTTTGACTTTCACTAGACATACTCATTGTCTGAGAGGGTGATTAAAAAGATAGAGTAAAACCTGAAAATCATAGCACACATCTCAATGGTCAAAGCCTAGAACTTGGGAATATTTAACCATGGGTCTCTGGAAAATTAAAAATACTATTAGGAAACTCCAGAAAGATTTTATTCCTTTCTCCACAGTATCTTCCCAGAACTGGATGGCTGAGGGTACGTTCCTAGATTAGAGGGAAAGGTACCTCTAATGTACAAGGTTTTATTCTGTACTCACATCTACCCTTTGAGGTCAGTGTTACCTCCTGTTTTACAGATGAGAAAATTAAGCTTCAGAGAAATTGGTTAATTGTTCCAAATCATAGAGCTACTAATTTGCAAAGCCAGATTCAAGTCTAGGAGTGTATGAAACCCATCATCCAAAACCCATTGTCTTTCTAGCATCCAACACAGAATTTGCTTGTATGGGAGGAAAAGAGGGAGGTTGAGAAGGAAGAAAAGTGGATCTCACAGAAGACAAGTAGACACATTCTGACATCTTTTTCACCCCAGACATATCCTAGAAGCAACAGTACATGCAAATTAGATTATGTTTAACTACCTTGACTACCAGGTAGATGTCTGGGGATGGATAGGTGACCGAGAATACTGCAGATCTGGCCAGACTCGATGGGGCGACAGAGGGGGTGTGAGCACGCAGAAATCCTTTGAACTGGTCAGAGTTCAGGTCACAGTGAAAATTTTCTGAGATCTGTAAACAAGCAGCAAAATGAGGAATAAGTTAGCCCCATTATTTTTATGGTCTAAACATGTTTTTAAAAAAGAATGAAAAACACAGGAATTTCACCTGAGGAATAAATATAATCACAGATATGGTTCATACTTAGCTGTTACTGGAAAATCTGATAAATATTTTGTCACACTTTTTAGATACTTTACTTGTGAGATATTCCTTGAAACATTTCAAATTTTATTAACTTGCCAGTCTTTCCTGAGTGATCAATGATAGAGGATTCTGCCTCTGCTCTCAATCGGTAATCAAGAACGAGGGAAAAGGAAAATACATAAATAACTAGAGTAAAAGCAAAATAAGTGACGACACTTTTACAAAAAAGCATCATGGATGCTCCAAAGAGTAGGAGATCAGTTCTAGTGGTTGTGATTGGGAAAGCTTTTCATGGAGGAGGTATGCGAGACTGGGCTTGGAAGAAGATTCTGGCAGGAGAGGGCACAGCACGGATGACCCCCTCAGAAGCTGGAAACCTGGAGTGGGTATAGGTAACAGTCAGTGGCCAGTTTGACTCTGTACAGCCATAAAGGGAAAGGAAGCAGATGAGAGCTGTTCTGAAGGAAGGCTGACGTGGGCACTAGAGTGTGTTCTTAATTCTGCAGGTGATGAGGATCCATTTGTGATTGTGTGGAAGTACACGACAGGCTCAGGGCTCTTGGCTCACTAGTGTAGCATTACTCAAGAGCTACTAGATGTTTGGATTTTATCTGTGAAGGAGACAGCTCCCTGCCAGTCTGTTCTCCCCTTCCTCACTGAGACAGGTGTAGCTGAGGAACAGCTGCTCAGGCAGAGAAACGTTCCTTAGTTTTCAAATCTGATGTGTTTTGCTGCATAGATGTGAGATTTAAAAATATGAATCCAAAGAATCATGAGTGATAACTGTGCGTCAGGGGCGAGTTCTCCTTTGCTTCAAGGTTAGGGTGGCTTACCTTTTTCCTTTCTTTAACATCGTAGAGGGCAATGCTGGCAAACAGAGGCTCAATTTCAATCTCAAACCTGTCAGAGTAAGAGAGAAAATCTATATGGTTTTAACTTACCTAATTCTGAATTTTCTGAAACTGCCTGGATATATAAATTGATTACACATGGAAACAGTTTTCAGAAATGTTAGAGGAAACAGACTTGGTTCAATGGATAGAGCATCCGCCTACCACATGGGAGGTCCATGGTTCAAACCCAGGGCCTCCTTGACCCGTGTGGAGCTGGCCCACGCGCAATGCTGATGTGCACAAGGAGTGCCGTGCCATGCAGGGATGTCCCCCACGTAGCGGAGCCCCACTTGCAAGGAGTGCGCCCCCTGAGGAGAGCCACCCAGAGTGAAAGAAAGTTCAGCCTGCCCAGGAGTGGCACTGTACACATGAAGAGCTGACACAGCAAGTTGATGCAACAAAGAGACACAGATTCCTGGTGCCGCTGACAAGAATAGAAGTGGACACAGAAGAACACACAGTGAATAGACACAGAGAGTAGATGGGGGAGGGAGGCGGGAAGAGAGAAATAAATAAAAAATAAATAAAAAAAGAAATGCTTAGATAACTCCATGCATATGGGAATCGCACGAGGATAGTAATGGAGCAATATGGGAGGTTCGTGGAAAATTCCTATCATTTGAGAGTCTGGTGAATTGTACATTCTCCACCCCACCCCCCCAAAACAAAACAAAAACAAAAACAAAACAAAAAACTTGTTGGTGCCACTGCAAAGAAGAGTGGCCTGAATGGCCCTTTGGTTTGGCCCAGCCTTGCACTTCTTATCATTGCCTTTGCTGTATTTTTAGAGGGTAGAGTTTTTGTATCAGATAAAGAACTTGTTTACATTTTACTGCTAGGATAATAACAGTGAATTATTCTATTATGAGGGATGGGACTTTTCAGATAGAGAAAAAAAAATAGAAGTTCAGTTGCCTTTCCTTAGATTTATAGTTGGACAATCACAGAATTGTTGGACATGATATGATTGACTGTCTGGCCCTCCCTAAGTACATTGCCAGGGGAGATGCTGAATTGAGGTGGGAATAGAGGGTCAACCCTGCTGGTAAAAAGGCCCTGGACCTCCCTTACTTCTTAAGTCTTACAAAGAAGGCCAGATTTAGTTCCAAGCTGTGTGGTGAGAGGATGACCTTATCAATGGATAGCTTTGTTTTAGAAGAGGACTTTTTAAAAGACTATTTGAGCAGAATGGAAGCATAAGCAAAAGGGGTAGTTGGCCAAACAGCTCTTTTGGAAACGAGGCAGTTTGGAGCAATGGCAGATTCACAGGGAGCCGAGTCAGACAGAGCCGGGCTCCGTTCTCTTTCCCACTGCTTGCTACTTCTGGGATCCTAATCAGCTTACTTACCTTCCCTGGTTTCATTTCCTCATGGCCTTCCCTTTTCCCAGGGTTGTTGAAAGGATCCAGTAAGATAATGTGTGTGAATGTACTATAAAAACAATGCCAGGGATTTCTATTTCTATTGTTCGAGAACAGTACATTAACTGGGGGCTTTAAGGCTTTATACAACTGCCTGGGATGGTCAACTTGTATTTAATTGTGTGTTCCCTGATACAGAGAGGATCTGAATATTGCTGGGACAATCTTTGTCAGAACTGAGTGTCAAGTTCTCTGTGATTCAGAGGGAAAAAAAGAGAATGGACATTTATTAACGATTTGCAAGTGTATTGTGATATGTGCTTTACACACACCAGCTCCTTTACTGTTTAACAATAGTGTAATGTAGATATCATTCCCACTTTAGACACAGGAAACTGAGGTTGAGCGAGATTAACTTGCCAAAGGCTCCAAAGTTAGGTGGTGGCAGGGTCAGGTTTTGAGCCTAGAACTTTCTGATCACAGAAGGTTTTATTCTACCAGTGTTTCTCCAGCTGTAGTCCCAGAAACCAGCATTTTGAAGCAACAGAGGAGTTTGTCAAAGCGCAGTTTTCTTGTTTCCTCTTGAACTACTGAACCAAAAATTTGGAGGGGAGATGGTAGTGGACGTTCTTCCCAAACCTCATTTCAAACAGGCTGCCTGGGTAAATTTTATGTACACTAAAGCTTCACTCTCAAGAAGACTCCTCCAAGCTGGGGGTATTTTGCATAATAAGATGGCATTAAATTTTAAATTAGAAGGCATCCCCTACTTAAACCACAAAAATAAAAAAAAATCTACTTTATTGCCATCTTTCTTTTCTTGCTGTTAAACACATTTGCAGGACTGGCACCAGGCCTAAAACTTTCTGTATCCTAGAGGCTTTAAATAGGTCTCAAAAGCAAAACAGTTACAGGTTTCAAAAGCTTTTAAAAATTCTGTCCCTGATAAAGTCTATACTTTTATACTTAGAATTCTGCAAATAAAGGTCAATGGGAAAATGTGTTTTTAACACTACCATTAAATTTTCACTATTCATATTTTAACACTCTAGGTTTACTTGTAAGAATAAGCTTCTTTCTTTCCTCCTAAGCACCATACTGGTCCAGCTCTCCTCTTGAAACATATGTTAGCAAGTACACTAATTAAGGCCAAGTACACTAGGCAACATCTCAGTCCTACTTTGGTTGTTGAGAGGAAGATCACTAGAAACTGCTCTTGGCAACTTCCATGAATAGAAATCCAAATGACTCAATTTGCTCATTTAATAACACGTTTATCAAAACGGGCCAAGATGTCCCACCTGTGAGAACAGCTGGAAAGGTCTAGGTGGCTTGTGAAAAGCATTGCAAGGGAGAATCCCTCCAACCCCCAGCAGCGGGGTTACTCACTGCATCCAGAAGAGGCCTGGCTGTGCGTCCTGTGGGGGCGAGGGCGGGCCTCAGACAATGGGGTAGACTTCCTGAGCCAGGTCAAGGGAGCAGCAGCCACCAGCTGGGCCTGCTGAAGCTCCCAGAGGCTGCCACAAGCTCGCGCCGCTTCTGGGTCAGCTACAAGGGGCTAGAGTTTGCCTTGTCATACTCATTACCGGATTTGGAGCTGGCTTAGGGACTGCTCAATCCTGGGGGTGACAGAAGGCCCTGACTCCCTCACTGGTGGAACTGGCTACAGAAAGGGCCTTACGTCATCTAGAGACCCATACAACCTTGTAAACGGTGGGTCCCAGGGTCCCAAGTCAGAAGAACCGGGAGAGTCTGCACGTGAGCATCCCAGAAGGGACGAGACCATCTGGTCCTGCGACACTGTTTACAGGTTAGGACACAAAAGCCCCGAGAGGTTCACAGGACTGAAAATACAGCCCTGAATCTGGAATCTAGATGCCCTAAGTGCAAATCAGGTGCTACTTAAGGTTCTATGAACTGACTTCAAGAGAGGGACGACCCTCCTAATAAGGTGTGCAAAAATGTTAGGCCTCTATACTCTTGCCTAGGTAAAGCATTTACAACTTAATATTTTCAAAAGGATCTGTGTTTCAAAGTATTAGAACTAATTCTCTAAAGCAGAAGTCTGCAAAGAGGAAGGGAGGCAGGCAAGCATTCCAGGGGGCATGCAAGATGATCCACTGGAGCATAGGAAGAAAATACCATAACTTATTAATATTTAGTTCATCCTTTAAAATGTCTAGTTTATGTATGTTTTAAAATGGAGATAATGTTTTAATATGCAAGCATAAAGTTAATACACATATATAGGGGCCTATGCCTTTTATTTCTTTTGAGTGCCTTTTTTTCTTTTAAGAGTACACAATCACAAAGTTTGAAGAAATCTTTAAATTGTAGCAAATGTTTGACCTAATCCAGACTGCAGAAGGCTTTGTTTGAATCATATGGTATTTAAAAAAGAAACAAGACTATATTTAACAAATTATGCAGAAAAACCCTTATAGCTTCTCTTGAAAAAACAAACAAAAAACAGAAGATGAATAAAAATGGGCCTGTTTATTTGGATGGCAGGAGTCGGCTATAGCTAGCAGTGGATACCCGTTAAGACACTTTGCTACACAGTCCATGACTGCCTATTGTCCTCCAGCATTGAGACTGGATTTAGGTTGCATTTATGGTTCTGATTTCACTGTCTTTGGAGAATTGGTGAGTGTATATTTAACAAATGAAACTTTTGGGGCCAGGGGGCGGGGGGAGGAAAGCTCTAATTTGTAATATTTCTGATTTCCTTGGTGTAAATACTTCCACTATGGCCAATTTCAAGCTACCAGTGTGACTTCATTGAACACAGAGTTGGGAAAAGATATGACAGGGAGTTCTCACGAGTAAGCCTGAGTGGGCTCCAGCATCCCACTAGCTTTCATTGTTATTTTTCTTAAGTAGGCCATTTCATTCACTTACATTGTGTGCCTGGCCTCACTTGCCTTCCCTATTGTGTTTGCCTTCTCTATTGTGATGGAATGACTGTCAGAGGCTTGGTAGGAGTAGAACCCAGGTATACCTGACTCTAAACTCTGCTTTCCACTGCCCCACAGTTTGCCATTGTGAAAACTATTGGGAGATTCCCCTCCCACTGTCACCAACCCCCTCACCCTGTTCCATTCCAGCTCTGATGATAAAGACACAGTTTGCCTCCAAATGGCAAGATGAATCCCAATGCAGTGGGTGGCCTGTTTACCCATACTTACTTCAGGGTCAGCAACTTGACCAATATTCTGTTGCCCAAATGTTCTTTAGGACATTCTGGTACTGGTCGTATTTCCACAGCATCCTCCTAGCATTAATCACATTGTAAAGACAGTGTTAGTGAATATCCATAAGGGGTGGCTATCCAGTTGGAGTCAACTCAGGCAAGGGAAGGCTGCCCTCCCCTGCTAAGTCAACTTGCATTTGCTTCATTTCTAATAGAAGAATAACACTCTGTCTTTTCTAAGAGTTTAATCTACCCCCAACCTTCAAAGTCAGCATTTACAGAAACCCTTTTCTCCATTCTGAAAACAAGCATTTAAGACAGAGACTGAGGGAGGAAGGAAGGAAATGTGAACATGGATATGGCTTAGTAACATCCACCAGATGGCATTGCAAAATCTTATGCCTATTGTTGGCTTTTTTTTTTTTTTTTTTGGCCTGCTCTAAGTACTTATTCAGAATATTTCTCCTGCCAAGCTACTTTACTAGTAAATATGTGAGTTCAGATTTAAGATCTGAATCAGAATAGTTCACTTAAGGATGAAAACCATCAATCATATAAAGGGAGTCTCTTTCTCAATTCACTGTATTCTTAGTTGAATAGATGACAGAGATTTGGGGTTAAATTTACAGGTTCTACATAGTCATACCTAGCAAGAACGATCTGAAATCCAAAGTTTAGGAAAGACTAGTAATGACATATTAAGAGTTATACATATTTTACCAAGTAGGGACTAAAGACGAAGGAACAATATCAAGTCCCCATTGTGACTTTTAACATTTAAATCTGAATTTTGACATCTTAATTATATTCATCTATGTAAATATAAACAGCAAATACTTGAAAATGTTAATTCCTGGCTTGTACTAGGCCATCCAAATACTGGTGAGTGGTCCGTGGCTCACAAGGTCTAAAGAATAGGGCCATGTCAATTTAAATTCCTCAGCTATAAATGATGATACCGCAGAACAACATTTTTACAAGTAGCGGTAAAGTCACCTTCTTTGTAAGTCTGGACCCAGTTTGGGAATAGCGGCAGCAGTGAGAAGGTGTGGGCCACTGCTCTAACCTTCCTCCCCCTTCGGCCCCATTCCTTGTGCTTCCTCTTTACCATCTTGCTGGGTAGAACTGCTGGTTTGTTTCAGGGAAGGCACTCTTCTGATGTCTAAAGTCAGCTGAATTCCCTCAAAACAAGCTGGAACTTTCAGGGTGATCGGAACATCCAAAGAGGAGGTCCCCCCCGACTGGAGAACCACCTCAAGGAGAAGATGCTCAAGAGCTTCTAAGGCCACCCTTGATCTGGATTTGAACCTTTGGAATCCTTTTTAAAAATAATTTTCATTTGGAAGATTTTACATATATACAAAAGTAGAGTGAATAATGTTATGAACCACTATTTACTTTTCACCTAGCATCAGCAATTTCAAACTCATGAGCGACCTGTTTCATCTATACTCCTACCTACTACCTCCTTCACCCAATACCTCAATCTGGTATTATTCCTAGACATCATATAATTTCATCTCTAAATATTTCAGTACATCTCTCTAAAATATAGGGTCTTAAAAACGTAACGATAATACTGTTAATTCTCCTAAAATTAACATAATTTTTATTGTCACCCAATATCTACTTGGTTTCAAATTTCTCCAACTGCCTCACATTTTTTCACATTTAATTTCTTGAATCAGGATCCAAACAAGGTCCACATGTTGCATTTGGAGGATGAATCTCCTAAGTCCCCCCTAATCTATAGGAACTTCTTCAACCTTTAGAGTTATCCCAGATGGGAACTAATTCCCAAAGAAGCAAAAAGAGGTTATGTAAACTTCAGGGGATATCTATTGTTTTTAATCTTCCTGGGATCCCTCTCACCATTTCCAATAATAACTCCCCCCCTCTCTTTGGAGAACTGGTTTTTTCCTACTCCATGTGGTTGGGGGCAGAGAATTTTTAGACAAAACCCAAATTCTATATCTATTTACTTCCTGTGAAATGTGTGTGTGTGTGTGTGTATAATAGAATTGATTAGATTTGTATAGATACAGATAAAGTGAAAGAAAGAGTGAGCGAGAAAAAGACATAGTATGAGAGAGATGATCTATCTGCATATTCAATGGATCCTGAGGCCAAATCATATCTGTCTACCTGTGATTTCATTATGTGAGCCCATACATACCCCACCCCTTTGGGGGCTTAATTTGGCTTTTAAGTGGGTTCTGTCACTTACAACCTACAGAGTCCTGATTAATACAAACTCTTATATGACTAGGAGTGCACTGGCATCTTCCCTACAGCTCTGCCCATTGGATGCCTTTTGTAAAATAAAAGTGAATCAAAGAAAGAACTTGCCTCATAGAAGCGTGATGGTTGAGTCCTACTTTTGCCTCTTTCATATATTCAGACATAATTTGGATAGAGTATTTCACCTCTCCTCTAACTTTTCTTTTCAGGAAAGAGAGTATGAAAATATAAAGTAATCTCCTTGTGTTGTCAAAAAATCAGCATTTCTAATCATTTCAGAGTAAGTCAGAAATTTACCTTTCTTTCATAGGACTTTCTTTAGAGAAAGTACGAACTAATAGTGTGACTCAGTTTATCTGAGAACAGTTTCAAAATGTTATAGGACTGGGACAAGAGGTTTGAGCACATTAGATGTACCAATTTACAAATAACTGGCACAATAATTATAAAGTATTCCTTTCTGCTCATTAAAGCAAGCCCCATTACATCTCTCTTAGATTATAACTATTCAATCCTAATCCAGTTTCTGTATTGTTTCAAAGGTCATAAAACAAATTTACTTCAAAACTGTCTATGAATCATTCTTTTAATCAATTCAGACTGGGCATCCTCCCATTTAATCCCACGAGGGAGACTCTGACCAGTTGATGTCTCGCTGGAAGTATTCTTGCCCTTTGCATTCCTCTCTCGCCTGGTGTCCCCTTTGTGGCCCTTCTTTACATGTTAGTACCTCCATCATGGAACCAGCCCAGAGAAGGATGCAAGTAAAGGTCAAACCAGTCAGATTTAGTATTTCTTAACAAATCTGGTAAAAAGTTTTAAAATTGTGAATGGAAACAGAAAAATTATGAGATAAGATGTGATTTTTTATATCATTTTTTGGGTTTTAATTATGTGGGTGAATGTCATATGTAAATAAACAAGCAAATATGAGAGTCCCTAAACTATAATCTAACTTAGCTGTTGAATCTTGAATAAATTGTTTAATTTTTCTGACTCTTAGTTTTCTAATCTGAAGAATAAGATGATAATTTTGGCCATATTTATTTGCACTCTGGCTCATTCAGAAAAGAATTTGAGGTCACTGACAAAACAGAATAAAATAAATAGGTAAGAAAACCAGAGTGAGTAGAAATAAGGAAAAGAAAAGAAAACTAAGGCAAATCCAGGACCCCAATAAGTACATAGAGGTGAAAAGAAATTTGACTCTAAGCAAAGAATTCAGGAGTGTCAATTACAAAATGTACACAATCTCTGTGTGTGCACATTATATCAGTGGAAGCACAATTCTTCCTTATCCAAGGGCATGAAGGATTATTTCTCCTTGGATCCTTATCAAGGTTGCTGGATGATGAGTAGATCAAGGTTCTCAACAATATTTCCAAAGTAGATCCAATGTCACGAGTCTTATAATGACTGTTTCCTTTATTGCCCCTCTTAGCAGGTAGGTAAGTCCTCTGAAGGACAAATCAACAAACTCAATTCACAGGGATGAGGGCACCATGGGATATGAGAATAAGGCTCTTAGAGGGTTTTTGCTTGATCCAAGGACCAAATTTCAAGTATTTAGAAGCATGAATTGATAGCATATCTTTTATGCAAAGTTTCCCCAAATATTTATTGTAGTTGGACTTGTACAGCAGAGGTATTGAGGTTTATCTGCTCTTGCAAGATCCAGAAGTATAGATATTTTGACCTGAAGAGGGGAGAACTGACAGCCTCATAGAAAGTGTAAGGAGCCTAAGTAAGCACAGGCTTGCACAAGGATCCTCCCTATCCCTTAACCCTCCCACCCCGGGAGTGACCACAGGCAAAGCTTACAGCACCCCTCTCAAAGAGTTCTGGGTAAGCGCCAATCTATGAAGAAAGGGACACTCAGATGCCAAAGATCTATGCGTTGGGAGCTTGGCTGTGATCATTTCAGCCTGGAATGTTTTCAAAGTAGGAGTCTCCTGCTGCTCATAGAGGCCATTAAAGAAAATCTTAACAAAGCCCTAAAAGAACACCTAGGCTTAAGTAACATGTATATTTATGTCTTAATGGATTTCTTGCAAAACATACCTCCAAATAACTGAATGGTTTGACCTGCTGAGTGGGGTTACTGTGCGTAAACCCTTAAAAAAAAAAAACCCAAAACAAAAAAACAGTCATACAGTGAAGCCCTTTGACATCACGGACTGCTCTACGGTAATAACAAACAATACTATTTTCCTCCTGACTCTTGGTGTCTTCACTAAAATTCTCCAGTGTGGTGACAGTTGCACCCACCTCGTCCACTGATGGGTAAAGGGCAAAAAGCTCAGCCTGCCGGTTGGTCCTCCGGGCCTCCTCGTTCTGCTTCTCGAAGTCTTCGGAGCTGACGTGCTGCAGGAGGTTTTCTAGCCTCTGGTCCGGCTGTTGGCTGCGGAGGTCGAAACCATAGGCCGTGAGGGGCCCCTGCCCGGCCACACCGCACAGCACCTTTATGTTGCGGGGGCCTGTCTGTAAGAGAAGACACAGCCCCATGAGACAGTGGGTATGAGGGAGGACAGAAGAACTCGGACGTTCCAGCCCTCTCCATTTTGGGCTGCAGAATCTTAGGCCTCAGGGAGTTTTCTGAACAAACGGGAGGTTTGACAAGAATTCCTGGCTTGATTATTCTAAATTTAAATGTCTCCTTCCCATGCTGGGACGTAGATAAGCCAATCTTTGAGGAAACGGCTGAAAAACAGCACCATGTTCCAATTTGTTTGGGGCTTGTTCTTCTCTGGAGACTGGGGGACAAGTCTCTGACGAACCATGAGGATATCACTCTCCTGCTTGGTTGTCCTTGCTCAGTCAAGCAGGACAGAGACAGAAGAAGGCGCCCCGAAAAGGAGGCTGGGCTGGGGAATAAAGAGACCTTGTCCTAATCTCAGCTCTGGAGCTTGGTTTTCTAAACTGCAAAATAGGATTATTTTTGAGGAGCCTTCCAAATGAAACTTTATATCAAGCTGAATATTACATTTCCAAAGACTGAGAGATGGGGTGGGGAACACTTTCCTACAGGACTTTAGTAACAGTAATGGGAAGAAGCACCAGGGAAGGGGAGGGGAGGGGAGGAGAGGAGAGGGGAAGGGAGTGGAGGACAGGGAGAAAAAAAGAGGAGAAAGAGAAGGAACAAGGAAAAGCATCTGGTATTCGAGCAACGTACCCTTTGAGTTGCAATGTGTTTGAAAAAAACTGTCAGTCACAAAATAGATGTCATATTCTTTTAGGAATGTCTTGGTAATTGAGAACAGCATGTCTAACCAATGACTCGGCAAATAATAAATAACCCTAATCAATATGTTGTAAAAATAGAGATGGCTCAGTTACAAAATTTACAGAATGTTAATGTCAAAGTTCTACAAAATGGACATGCTATTGCACATTTCTATTTTTTGTGACATGTAGCTACTTCATAATAGGGCTACTCTAAAAGATCACATATTTGAGCTAAACAGATGTAGTTGTCAGTATTAATAATTATTAATTTTGTTCATCTTAGAATTTATAAGAATTTGAGGAAAATGAAGTGAATGTCTCAAGTTTCTTTAAAATGATTTTAAGATATATATATATGTTGGGAAGAGGATATGGCTCAAGTGATTGGGCTCCTGACTACCATATAGGAAGTCCAGGGTTTGATGCCCAGGGCCTCCTGGTGAGGGCAAGCTGGCCCATGCAGTGAGCTGGCCAAGCAGAGTGCTGGCCTGTGCAGGAGTATTGGCCTGAGCAGAGAGCTGGTGCAGCAAGATGATACAACAAAAAGAGATACAGAAGAAAGACAATAAGAGATACAGCAGACCAGGGAGCTGAGGTGGCTCAAGAGATTGAGTGCCTCTCTCCCACTCCAGATGGTCCCAGCAGCAGTTCCCAGTGCCACCTAAAGAGAAGTCAAGCAGACACAGAAGAACACACAGTGAATCGACACAGAGAATAGGTAACGGCGGGTGGGAGGTGGGGAGGGTAGAGAGGGGAGAAATATATGTCAAAAGTCTTAAAAATGCTCATACCATTTAATCCAAATATTTCACTTCTAAGAATTTGTCCTGCATGCATACTGAATAAATGTGTAAGGATGGGAGGACAAAAGCATCTTTGAAACATTGTTATAGCAAATAAAAAAAAACAACCTAAATATTCTCAGAAGAGACAGTGTTGAGATTTTGGAATCTTTTTTTTTTTTAAAGATTTATTTATTTATTTAATTTCCCCCCCTCCCCTGGTTGTCTGTTCTTGGTGTCTATTTGCTGTGTCTTGTTTCTTTGTCCGCTTCTGTTGTCAGCAGCACGGGAAGTGTGGGCGGCGCCATTCCTGGGCAGGCTGCACTTTCTTTTCATGCTGGGCGGCTTTCCTCACGGGCGCACTCCTTGCGCGTGGGGCTCCTTGTGCGCATCAGCGCTGCGCATGGCCAGCTCCACACGGGTCAAGGAGGCCCGGGGTTTGAACTGCGGACCTCCCATATGGTAGACGGACGCCCTAACCACTGGGCCAAAGTCCGTTTCCCGAGATTTTGGAATCTTATACAATGAAATATTACATTGCCATTAAAAAAGAACCTGTATTCATTGGTAGAGAAAAGTGATTGAAGCATATTTTCATGTTAAAACAGAAACTATACAACATTATGTATAGCGTGGTCTAAATTTTACGATATCACGTATACTGGGGAGTAGTATCACATATACAATTACCTTCGGTAAATTTGGGCATTTGGCTTTACAATTCCACCCAATAAAAAGGTACATGGGAATGAGAGTGAGATGGAAGATGCTGCTGGAGTTCTCAGTCATCATTCTGGTCTGAGCATCACTCCTTGATAAGTGATGAGTAGAGATTCTACTACTTAAAAACACAATTTTTTTTTAACTTGGCTCTTAAACCTAGCCAACGGCTTACTTGTATGTTGGAGGAAAGACAGAGCTTTATGGGTGTGCTGGTGATTTATCCATGGTCTCCCAGATACAAATCTACCCTTTTATACTTTGCTCTGTGATTCTGGGGCTGGAAATCAGCAAATCCGATTTCTGTGTTGCCTGCTGCTCCCTGTAGGTTTTGCCAGTAGGGGGCACAAGGGTGAGACTGGCTGGCTGGAGGTGGCTCCTTCCTCTTTGCTTGCAATGCCTTTCACCCTGGCAGTGGCTCTTAACCTTAAGTTTCTTTTGGTACTTCCAGAACCATCCTCATTCCACTCTCTTGAGGAACCAGCACCAGTTGGGCAATTTAGGTCTTTCCTCTGAGCTCCTGACATAATACCACCAGCTGGGCAGCACCCCTTCCTTGGAGGGCTGAGTTTCAGCTCTTTGAGGCCTCTCATCTGAGTTTCTAGGTTCCATGAACTCCAGCCCCTTCTCCTAGACCCATGGTTCTCAAAGTGTGGCCCTGGGATCAACAACATCTGTCTCCACCCAGATAGTGACTCAGGATTTCTGGGGGTGGGCCCAGTGATCTGTGTTTGATGAAGCCACTCAGCAGGTAGCTGGTTCCTCTGTGAGCTTCATCTGAGCTTAAGTATTTGGTTTGACTTTAGAGACCATGTTATTTGAAAAATATGTATTATGTGTTATCAGGGGTACCTGAAAGCTGAAATCATTCCTTTTCTTATATTCCTCATAATTGACTCATTGGCTGGCCTGTGTGCAGGATTGGGGTTTATTCAATTAACCTCACTCTTTAAACTGCACAGATTCTCTCTTTCTTTCCTCTCCTCCCCACAATTTTAGAAATTTTCTTTTTTAAGGTTTATTTATCTATTTCTCTCCCCTTCCCCCTACCCCGGTTGTCTGTTCTCTGTGTCTATTTGCTGCGTCTTGTTTGTCTGCTTCTGTAGTTGTCAGCGGCATGGGAATCTGTGTTTCTTTTTGTTGCATAATCTTGCTGCATCAGCTCTCCGTGTGTGTGCAGCACCATTCCTGGGCAGGCTGCACTTTCTTTCGTGCTGGGCGGCTCTCCTTATGGGCGCACTCCTTGCACGTTGGACTCCCCTACGCAGGGGATACCCCTGCGTGGCAGGGCACTCCTTGCGCGCTGCGCATGGGCCAGCTCCACACGGGTCAAGGAGGCCCGGGGTTTGAACTGCGGACCTTCCATGTGGTAGGTGGGCGCCCTAACCACTGGGCCAAGTCTGCCGCCCCCACAACTTTATACTGTTGTTTTTATATTCTACTGGGCTAGTATTTGCAGTTTAGTAGAAAGAAAACTATACTTGCTTAGAAGTCCTGTGTAAACTTGGACAAATTTCTTCCTGTTTTATTTTCTTTCATCTATAAAAAGGGGAGGTTGGACTAGCACACTGGCTTTTAACTGTAACTACTCTGCAATAACAACGATAGCAACCACAGTAGCCAACATATATTGGATACTAATGGCATCATTCTAAGTGCTTTTTGAGTATTAACTCATCCAATCCTCAAAACAACCCCATTAGCTACTATTAATGCCCTTGGTCTCCAGCCAGAGGAAACTGAAGCACAGAGTTTAGTTATCTTGCCTGAGGCTACAGCGGTTGCCTGTGGTAGAATCACAAAGAGAACCCAGGCAGGCTGGCGCCTTAATCGCTGTGCATCCTGCCACAGGTGCACAGCTAGAGATTCTACAGGAATTGATACGGGCAGGGCCCCATGTGCAATGCCCCCCCACCCCCCATCAAAGCCCCTCAACTTTTATCTATTTTACTTACTGAGTTTCTGTGCCTTCCCTTGAACACTGATTTCCGTAGCCACAAGAAAGGGGGGGGGGGGGGGGGGAAGCATTACTGACTCAGATGGCAGAGTTCCTCCTACTCTAACATTCTTTGAGCTCCAGCCTTCTGCTGAAAGGCAAATCCACAGCATGCCCAGGGCAGCACACCACAGTCACCCGGGAACCGTGTTTGTTGAGAGCAAATACCTGAGAGCTGGGTTCACTGCACTCCAGGGTTTCTGACTCAAAGGTCTGTTTCTGGAGCGTCTTGTGGAAATCATTTCTGGATCCAGTCTTTCTGAAGCCACCAGTTTCCAAACTTCCTTGGTTTCTTTTTATTATTTTTTTTAATTTGTAAGAAGAGAGGGAAAAATAAAAAGGAAAAAAATTAGACTAAAAATAAAACGAATACCTTAGGTTTAGATATGGTGCTGAAAGAGCTTGCAAAGTGAGGACCAGTTGTAATTCATCACATCTAATTATGCACCAGGCCTAACACAAGGCTCTGCTGTCTTGAGACACAAACTTGCCTCCTGGCTGGCTCTTTATTAAAGGCAGCAGAGGCTGGGAAAATGCTGCTTAAGAGGTGTGGTCATTTCGGCTGTGGGGCATTTGGCTCCGAGCTGAAGTTAAACTATGACTCTAGTGTGAGAGGCTGCAGTAAAATCTAGCAATGTGCAGAAGCAGCCAATATAGATCGTTTGAAGATATAAATAGAGGAAAACATTTAATCTCCACATCCATGTTCTTAATAGTGAATTAAAAAAATGAGGGGCATGGTTAAGGAAAAAAGAAACGGTTTATCCACCAAAAATCTTTGCATACATTCTTGATTAATTACATTCCATGAACTTGAACAAAAGTTGTGTCAAAAATGTGTAACTATGGAAAGGGTTTTAAATATATCTAGAACTGTCACTTGAGAAAAATTAGACCACAAAGAAAAGGGCAACAGATACACCTAATGCAAACTATGGACTGTAGTTAATAGGAATATTTTTAATATTTTATCAGTTGTAACAAAGATACCACACCAATTTTAAGTGTCAATAATAGAAGGGTATAAGGGGTATGGGGTTTTTCTTTTTGGAGCAATGAAAATGTTATAAAATTGATTGTGGTGATGAATACACAACTGTGATTATACTGAGAGCAACTGGCAGTACACTTTGGATGTGTGGTATGGTGTACGAATAAAATTGCTAAAAAAAAAAAAAACAACAAGAAACAAAACAACATAAACTTGCCTGGAAATGCCAAGAAAGGATATGATTTGGATTGCTACCTGATTCTGTGCTCCTTGAATTGCAATTCTAAGACCCCATATAAATGTCTTTGTTGCCTTGCAAAAATAAAGAAAAAAGGCAAAACAGATATAAGTTGTCAAATCATAACTACAGAAACCAACATATGTATTCCCCATTTTTATGACTCAGTGTCTTCCTGGAAACATGCCATAAAGCCAAATGCAGAAGCACACACTCATTTTGTTTGATTTCTCCCACAATTAGAAAAACTATTAAGTGAACTGGTAAAGGGACATAAAGTGTGATATAAGAGTTATTAGGCAGATCAGATAAAGAATGGAATATAGGAAATCAGATAAATGATCCAAGCACAGAGCATTTCTAATCACTTGGGGGGGGTGTGGGGTTATGCACAGAGGCACACACAAAATAAGTGTTTGATAAATTTTAGTTGATTGAATTTATTAAAGAAAAATTGAGATGTTCTAATGTCATCTGTAGAGAGACCAATACAATCTCCCTGGATTTCCTTGTACACTGAATAGACAAGACATTTTTTAAAATTTATTTATTTATTTTCCCCCTCCTCCATCCTCTTCCTCCCCGCTCCTCCTCCTCCCCCCACCCTGAAGTTTTGCTGTCTGTGTCCGTTCACTGTGTGATCTTCTGTATATCTGTATATCTTTTTGTCTTCTCTTTTTCACTTTTTCTCCTTTAGAATTCACCAGGATTTGATCCTGGGGACCTCTGATGTGGAGAGAGGTTCCCTGTCAGCTGTAGTACCTCAGTTCCGTGTTTCTGCTGTGCTTCACCTTACTGTCCCCTTCGTCATTGTTGCATCATCATCTTGCTGCTTGACTCACTTGTGTGGGCACTGGCTCACTGCACAGAAACGCTTTCTCTTCTCCTTTTTCATCAGACGGCCCCTGGGATCAAAGCCGGGTCCCCCTATATGGTAGGCAGAAGCCCTATCACTTGAGCCACATCCACTTCCCTATACAAGGAATTCGTTTTGCATAAAAGGAGACAAGAAACAGCTTAGAAGAGAGGTAAGATCAGCTTGATGACTGACTCAAGCCCTCGGGCTTCCTGGGAAATGGCCCTCATCTTTAATGTCTGCTGGCCATTTGAATTGCCTTAACCCAAACCTGTATTGGTGGGGCTAGGTGAAAAGCAGATCAAACTGGGGAACTTCAAATAAATGAAAACAAAAAAGTTTCTCAGAATTAATAACTACTTAAAATATTGAAGAAAATTACTTTGGTTCTAGTTCTAAGTGTACAAAAGAGTAGTGGTTAAAAAAAAGTAGATACACATGTGAGCAAAATTTATTTTATATTAAAATGTTTATTTTAAATTAAAAAAGATCTTTGAATGAAAGCCTCATGTGGGATTTCATAAACCTGCTGACTTCTTAAAAGTTATTCTCACCTATGTAATTTTTCCAATTAATTTTTTTCATAAATTTGCCATTTTAACCATTTTATCAGTGGTGTTAATTACATTCACAATGTTGTCAACCGTCACCACTATGTAATTTCCAAAATTTTCATCATTCCAAACAGAAAGTCTTACCTATTATAAGCAATAAATCCCCATTCCTCCCTCCCCACATCACTTGGTAACCTCTAATCTACTTAGTCTCTATGACTTCGCATATTCCAGATATTTCATGAAAGTTCACCAATCTAATTTAGGCAGCAAAGTGTATGTGTGTGTTAGGTGGTTAGACTTTCCTGGTGCATAAAATGACTGTTTTTGAAACTTCTCTAGAGGTTCAAGGGGGAAAAAAGCCATATGTGATTTAATATCCTGGGGAAAAAACAACTCAAAATTGTGGCAAATATAAGCAAACATTAGGTCTCCTCCTAAGATTTTTCACTGTCCCAAATGACAACACACTGAGCCAGTGATTTAATTTTTCTGAAAAATCCACTTTAGAGAGAGGGAACAAAATGCCCAAAGGAATTAACTAATATCAAGTAGTTCTAAGATTGAAAACAAACAGTGATTTCTGTCTGATTTAAAATTCAGTTTTTCCACTTAATTTGCCCTTTGCCTTTCTAAGGACCTGCATACTCCAGAGGGCATTGAGGAATGTTTAATATCACATGCCTCTTCACAAGAAAATCTTCATGGGCCACAGAAATAAAAATCAGGAAGTTGTCTAGCTAAGCAACCAGAACCACATCTGCTTTCATTTTATCTTTTGTCTCATAAAAAGTACCTATTTCTAAGAGTGCTTACTTACAGGTGAACATTAAACACGCACACACACACACAGGTATAGAATGAGAGATGCATATCTGCCTCCATGAAGCTCAGTGTTCATTCTCAAGTCACTTGTTTCTGGACCTCTGTTTCTTCATTGTGGGGGACTCATGGCATGAGGTGACTTCTAAGATTTCCCCACGCTTTAAGATTTTATGATAAAAAGTTCATACACTATTATCTGAAAATTAAAATAAAAATTTCTGCTCATAAGATGCTTAAATCTGGGGGCGGGGCACGAAATTTATCTGGCTATAGTTTCTTTGCTATTTTATACAAATGGATGCTTTCTTCCTTTTTTTGGTCTTCCATTTTGCTAGAATGTTTTCTGGAGTTCTTTATGTGGGCCCCAAAGGGGTTTTTAAAAAATTAGTTACAGAATAATATTAAAGGTTCCCTTCACAGTACATAACGCTTTAACCCTATAGACACAGCAGCCCTTGGGATTTTTACTGGGGTAAGCGTTAAGACTGACATCTTCCATAGCTGTATGTCTGAAACCGGAGCAAACTTTGCCCCCCTTCCTCAAGTAGCAGGTCCTTCTCCATTCTAAAATCTCAGAGAATCGTAAAGCTCCTTTGTGGCAGCAAGAGTACAGCTGCCTGGGGAGGAGAGGACCAGGGCTGGCAAGCATGAACAGATGACTCATTTCAGAAGTGCCAGACACAGAAGACAGGAACCACAACTTGGTAGTTCGTGAGGCCCCTGGCTGAGTGCCACAGGCTGCAGAGGCCCCTCTTCATTATGCCACCCTGGTATTGGTACCAAGTAAAGGCCAAGTTCCCACTGAGACTATTCACAATGAGAAGGATGGGGAAGTAGGCCAAGGAGTAGAAAAATTATTTTCATGCAATGAACACACCTTATTGCTTCCAAGAGAACTACATTCTTTTTCTTCAAACATGATTCCTATATATTTGGGGACACCCCAAAGACCAAGTATGTTTTGAGAACATTCTTTTTAAAAGCAGTGTGATAGAATAAACAGAACCCAGGCTGGAGAATCAGAAATACTTGGAGAACTGTTGGCAATGGAAAATTGGTTACATAGAGAGGAACTAGTCAAGTAAGTTAACATATTATGGACAACAGGAGCCAGGAGAAGTGAAAAAATATATAGAAAGGAAGACAATATAGAACGAAAGATATAAATGAATACTGTGATGTTGGATTAGAATTGCAAGTAGTAATATGAACTCACGGTTTTCAGTACACACACACACACACATTTCCCAACTCTGCCTGCTAAGATGAAATGGGAGGAGCAACATCTTAATAGCAATGAACACACCCAACACCTACGTCTTGGCTTCTAAGTCCTATTTTCCATGAAAATGAATCAGAGCTTCTTGGAGAAATGGTTTCTTCCAGGGCTGAGGGAAGGAAAGTATAACATCAGCCTGGACTATCTTGTGTCAGGAAGCAAGGATGTGATCAGAGACTGCTGGGAAAATTTACAAGCTTAAAGGGCCTTACACTGGTCAAACTGAAGACAATTTGAGCATCTGTGGCAGAATGAAGAAGACTAAAGACATGTGGCTTCAAAATGCAATGCATGACTTTGAACTGGATCCTTTTGTTTTAAAGGACGTTCTTGGGACAGTTGGTGAGAACTGAATGGGGAATGAGGATTAGATGGTAATAATGCATCAGTGTTAATTTCTTGAATGTAATGGTTGTATAGTGGTTATGATGGAGAACGTTCTTGTTTGTAGGGAGCACACACTAAAGTATTTGGGGGTGATGAAGCATTAGATGACCAACTTACACTCAAACGGTTCAGGAGAAAAAGGTCTTTGTACTATATCTACCACTTTTCTGTAAATTTGAGAATGCTTCAAAATAATATATATATTGCTGTGTGTGTAGGAGCTGCCTGGCCCAGAGACACCTGAGCTATTTTGCCCCTTAAGCTTCTCACTTTGGCACACTGGCGACCAATGCCTGACTGGTACAGAGGTAAATAGTTCCACTCCTTTGTCTCAGAGTTGGCCAGTGGGGCAACCTTGTAGTGTCGTTTACCCTCCAAGGACTCTGTGGATCAAGCCAAGACTAGACTTTATCTGAGACCTCATCCTTAGGTGGCTCTGTTAGCTTTGCTGTCCTGCTTACCTTACTCCTTTACAGGCTTTTCCTAGAGATCATCCACTTAATGAATCATGTACAGTTGTTTCAGGCTCTGCTTCTAGGGAATCTGAACTAAGATAGTTACACATCAGGTCCATAATAACAGCTATTATTATTAGCATTAATGACAAAGCCACTAGAGGAGAATACATGAGATATAGGTCCAGATATTCTTACTTCATGTGTAGATTTAATTAAAACTCTTTTAATAGCCTTATTTCTACCAAACTACAATATTTTTTAGATGGGAAATTGGCTTTCCTATCAATAGCAAGGGTAGGACTCTGAAAAGTCCCCATTTTAGGATTCCATTTGTGGTATTCTCCCAAAACATGAATAAATACCTGAGTGGGGCTGTTGTTCTTATTCACTTTTCCATTCCACCCTTTCTAGGAAGTCTTTGTGTAGTTCGTTTCCCAGATGTGCTGCTAAAACTGTGGTTTGGATGGACTTGGGAATCCCAATTTTCTTATCAGCAGTGGTTCTCAATAAGGGTGAGCAGTATTTGCATTTTTGATGGTCTTGGTAACTAGAGTGTCTGAATGATTTTTGACATCTGCAATGCATAGTGCGTCACACACAATGAAGGATCACCCTAAAATTCAGCATCCAGAACAACTATCAACTGTTCTGATTTTGACATTCATGGAGGTGAAAAACCAATTTGTAAATATATGAGCCAAGAATCTACACCATCTTACAAATAAGTACAAAGTACTTTTGCACTGAAGTTTCCAGCAATGCAACACCAAGTAAAGGTAGGTGAGATGAAACTTTGTGCTGGTAAGAGCTCGACCAGGAGTTTTCCACCATTCTGGAAAATCACATTACTGACCGCAATGCTGCCAGTAATAAGTGTTCCAGTCACCCATACAACACAGCTGTGAGACTGCTTTTGTAGATGAGATATTCACAATGACACTTCCTGCAGGTGCAATTGGCTATTTCATGAACTTTTCTATGTGGTTGTGACCAAGAAGTGGCATATTTCCATACATGCTATTTTACATATTATGTTTATTTCTCCTTTAAAGTTGGGCATTTTATTGATTTCTAAAAATGATGGTGTTTGTGGGTTATAAAGTTAGCATTATAAAATATTTGTGATGCAAAAAGAGGGTGTTGGGTCTAACAGAACTGAGAATGACTGTCTTAGAGGGTTATGATATGGATATTTGCTTGTTAACCATTTTATTCATTGTTCTATTCAACAAACATTGAAAAAGTATCTCCTGAGAATAAGGTACTGCAGAGGATGCAAAGAAGAATACACAAGAATCCTATCTTATAAAGGAGCCCCTATCCTAAATGCAATCATCATTTAGTGAAAATGACTCCATATTTAGCTGAGAAGACAACATTTAGACAAATAATTAGAACTGAATATAAAGTATGGCAAAAACTTTTAAGACAAATACACACAGCATGCCTTGAAAATTCAGAGAAGGGAATGATTACTTCTGACTAGTCCAGGAAAGACTTGTGTTGGCACTTGAGTTGGGCCTTGATGGTGTGGACTTGTGAAGATGGAGAGTATATGCACAAGGGAAAAGAGGAGCTCAGAGGTAGGCACAGCTGGTTTGCTCTCTGTAGCTTCTAGGCTGATGAGCGTGGCTTGCTTTCCATACTTTTTGACAGCAAATAGCACCTTGACAGCCAGCACAAAAAAATGCATGTCATAATGAGCAATTATTGATCAGGGAGACATTTTTATGGTGTTTTGGGAGTAACTGAATTATATGCACTGATGTGTTTGAATTTTAATTGTTTACCAGCTCACTGGGAGTAAAATATGGAGTAATAAAACAGATGATACCCCATTCCTTGATATCCCAGCTCTCCTTGAGCTTGACCTTCTTCCAGAATTACCTTAATCACCCACAGTGAAAGACAAAATTTAAGGGCGTTTATGATGCTGCCCATAACACTCATGAAATGTTTCACTGTCACTGTGGATAATACACCAGGAATAAACAGCATGTAAACAAGTTTAATTACTTAAGAGTTCTACCCTTCACCAAGACATCAAAAACATTCTAAAGTTAATCACTTTTTGGTTCATTTGGAGAAAATGACTGAGGAAATAATGCTTTAATAGCACCCAAGTATGTCATCAAACAGCAATCCACACAAACTTATAAAAATATATGGAATTAAGATAAGCAAGTAACCGTGGTACCATGCTATTCATTAAACCAAGGGTCATTTTCAAAAGTCATGAAGAGAATACTATGATTATTTTCTGAAGATAGACATGGTCTATAGACATGAAAGATAGAATGACATTTATTCAAGGACCTTTCCAGTCTAATATAGCAATAATTTTAAGTAGGAAAATATATTTTTCCCAAAAGAGATCATGCATTCTATGTTTCTATATAGTTCAATCTTTACCTCTTGAGAGAAAAAGGAAATCTAAACTTTCCTCTACCCTTCATGAGCAGCACTATTTGTCTTATTTAAAAGTCTCAATTATAGAACTTGAGTGGCAAATGCCCTATAGAATTAAGAGTGGGAGGGAATGCAAGTGGCTATTACTCTACTCCCCTGTCCCGTAATTGGGATCCAAAGCCATTATCACAGACAGTGAGGACATAAAAGCTTGTCCCTAGATATTATAGAGAAATGTAATATCAGCAAGGAGATAATTGAGGAATAAAAGAGCTAACTAAATCAGTCTTTGACTGCATAGCTCTGCATGACAAAGATATGTCCACAGAAGGCAAAGTGGCTTCATTAGTATGGTCCTCCAGAGGAGAGCAGTTATAAAAATTACAAAGGGTATTTTCCATGGTGCATTAAAATATATGGGATACAGTTTTTGGATCATTCCTTTGACATGCTAACATAAGTGCTTTTTCTGGAGTCTTCAGATCTTATTTCACTTAAAAGGAATGTTTTAGATTGGAACCAGATAAGCCCCAAAGTATAAATGAGTGTGATGATTTTCTAAATCTTATCTTTATTCCACATACATACACACATATATAGTGTCCATGATGTGAAATCTACTCTGGATCACTAAATAAAAAGAAATATTCAACAACAATGAGTTGCCCCCTTATTTTTTTCCTTTGCATATAATGTATTACTAATTGGCCCAATTTAAATTATTTGCCAATTATGTCAGGGGAGTTGAGCCAGCCATATACTGTAATACTATTTAATAAGTAGCATAAATAATAGCTAATATTTATTGAGTTCTTATCATATGCCAAGAAACTAAGCAATTTACATGTTAATTTATTTATTGTATATAAAAAATTATGAGGTGGTACTATTCTACTTCTTACTTCCCTGATGAGAGAATTGAGAAACAAAGAATTAATTTGCCTTAGGTCACACAGCTATTAATAGTAAGTGGTGGAAGAAGCGGATTTAGCTCACCTGATAGAGCATCTGCCTACCACATGGGAGGTCCAGGGTTCAAACCCAGGGCCTCCCTGACCCGTGTGGCGCTGGTCCACGTGCAGTGCTGATGTGCGCAGGGAGTGCCGTGCCACACAAGGGTGTCCCCCACAAAGGGTAGCCCCACGCACAAGGAGTGCATCCTGTAAGGAGAGCCGCCCAGCACGAAAACAGTGCAGCCTGCCCAAGAGTGGCACCACACACACGGAGAGCTGACGCAGCAAGATGAGGCAACAAAAAGAAACACTGATTCCCGGTGCCGGTGACAAGAATACAAGTGGACACAGAAGAACACATAGAGAATGGACACAGAGAGCAGACAGCTGGGAGGGGGGCAGGGAATGGGAGAGAAATAAATAAAAAATAAATAACAGTAATAAAAATAAAAATAAAATTAAAAAAAAAAAAAGTAAGTGGTGGAGTCAAGATTTGAATCCATTTGCTTCTGCTCCAGGGAAACCACCATAGTATAAAATAGTATAGTAAATCATAGTAAAGTAACAGACTTTATATTTAATGAGTAATCACTTAATGCCAGGTAATAGCCTCGATTTTGTTTTTAAAGTACAATTATAACTCACGCTTTTAAGTGTGTGTTTTAAGAAGCTACCCAATTGTTTTTTCCAAAGTGGTTGTCCTATTTTCCATTCCCCAAAGACGTTTGAGATTCCTCCCACCCTCCACAAGGATTCACTGCACACCTCTAGCGCCAGCGCAGAGGCAAAGGCTAAGAGCATAGTGATATATAAGAAAGCTCTGTCCTTTATCCCACGAAACACACACTTTGAGGCAAGCATCTCAAATTATGCTCAGGCCTGGCACAATTTATGGTCTTTAAAAACGGGGAGTTATTGTTATTTTAATCATTCTATGTCCTGGAGACATATGGTGTTCTTTTAGCTTTCTGTAAATCTGCTCTTTTTGATAGATTTCATTTACCTTGGCTTGGTCTTTTGCAGTCAAGGAGAGAGCAAGAACCATTTTCTTTTCTCTGTAATTAGCACAATGTTCCCTATAAGAGCTCAATAAAATGTTCATTATTTAATTCCAAAATTAGCAAAATTCAACTTCCAGGAGGGATTTTTCTAAACAGCAGACAGTGGCCCAAGTGACATGCTGATCACCTCTTACACACTGAGCTCTGGGTACAGACACAAAACTGAAAAGGAAGGTCTCACCCTTCTGTACTCTGCAGAGTTGGGGAGGGGAACAGACAGAATAATCCAAAGCAAATACGCAGACCAGCCACCACCAGTGGTGAGAAGACACACTCACAAACATACACACAAAGGATGAGAGGTCAAGTAGCACCACAACCTTGTCAATACTTGGCATTGTCAGATTTTTGTTTTGCTTTAGCCAAATAGGTATGTTGTTGTATCTCATTCTGATTTTAATTTGTGTTTCCCTAATGACAGCAAGCATTGTCTCATGTGCTTATTTGCATCAGTAAATCTTCTTTGGTGAAGGGCTTTTCAAATCTTTTGCCTCTTCTTTTAAAATGGGTTGTTTCCTTATTATGATCAGTTTTGAAAGTTCGTAATATATTCTGGATGCAAATCCTTTATCAAATATGTGATTTCAAATATTTTCTCCCACTGTGTGACTTGCCTTTTCATTATCTTAAGAATGTTTTTTTGAAGAGCAGAAACTATTGATTTTGATGAAGTCTAGTCTGTCAATTTTTTTTAAGGATTGTGCTTTTTGGTGTTCTATCTAAGAAATCTCAGCCCAACCCAAGTCCCAAATATCTTTCCCATGCTTTCTTCAACAAGTTTTATTGTTTTAACAATTTCAGTCCATTTTGAGTTAATTTTTATATAGAGTGAAAGGTATGTATCATAGTTGTTTTCTTCCTCCTCCTTCTCCTCTTCCTTTTACACAATGAGACCCAATTTTCCCAGCACCATATGTAGTAAACACCATTTTCTTCACTTAATTGACTTTTCATCTTTGTAAAAAAATCATTTGTCAGACATATGCTTTGCAAAATATTGCTCCCAGTCTATAGCTTGTTTTTTCATTTTCTTGATGGTTTCTCTTGAAGCACAAGAGCTTTTATTTATTATCTAATTTACCAGTTTGTTTTTCTTGAATCAATTGTGCTTTTGATATTGTGTTTGAAAAATCTTTGCCTAACCCAAGGTCTCAAAGATTTTTTCCTGTTTTCTTCTTTTATAGCTTTAGCTTTTATATTTAAGTCTATGATCCATTTTTAGTTCATTTTTTGCATGGTGCGATCTAAGTTTCTAAATACATGTATTTAAATACATATATTTTTGGTACATGGATATCCAGGTTTCCCATCAACATTTGTGGAAAGGACTATTCTCTCCTCATTGAATTGTCTCAGCATTCTTGTTGAAAATAAATTAACCATAAATCTAAAGGTTTATTTCTGTACTCTCAATTTTGTTCCATTGATAAAATTGTCTATCTTTACACCAATACTACCCTTTCTTAATTACTGCAGCTTTACAATTAGCTTTATAATAAGTCTTGAAATCCTCTAACTTTGTTCTTCTTTTTCAACATTGTTTTGTAATTGATTTGGTTATTCCACATCCTTTGCGATTTCTATGTAAATTTTATTTTATTTTATTTTATTTTATTTTTTTTAAAGATTTATTTATTTTATTTAATTCCCCCCCCTCCCCTGGTTGTCTGTTCTTGGTGTCTATTTGCTGCGTCTTGTTTCTTTGTCCGCTTCTGTTGTCGTCAGCGGCACGGGAAGTGTGGGCGGCGCCATTCCTGGGCAGGCTGCTCTTTCTTTTCACGCTGGGCGGCTCTCCTCACGGGCGCACTCCTTGTGCGTGGGGCTCCCCCACGCGGGGGACACCCCTGCGTGGGGCGGCACTCCTTGCGCGCATCAGCACTGCGCATGGCCAGCTCCACACGGGTCAAGGAGGCCCGGGGCTTGAACCGCGGACCTCCCATATGGTAGACGGACGCCCTAACCACTGGGCCAAAGTCCGTTTCCCTAAATTTTAGAATCAGTTTGTAAATTACTACAAAAAAGCTTGCTGGGGTTTTGCCTGGGACAAAGGAGTGTGCCCCGTAAGGAGAGCCACCCAGCACGAAAGAAAGCGCAGCCTGCCCAGGAATGGCGCCGCCCACACGGAGAGCTGACATAGCAAGATGACCCAACAAAGAGAAACACAGATTCCCATGCCGCCGACAACAACAGAAGCGGACAAACAAGACGCAGCAAACAGACACAGAGAACAGACAACCGGGATGGGGTGGGGGGAAGGGGAGATAAATAAATAAATAAATCTTAAAAAAAAAATTTCTAAAGTTGTGGGGAGGAGAGGAAAGAAAGAGAATCTGTGCAGTTTACCATACAGTAGATGGATGCTCTAACCACTGGGCCAAGTCTGCCGCCCCCACAACTTTATATTATTGTTTTTATATTCTACTGGGCTAGTATTTGCAGTTTAGTAGAAAGAAACCTATACTTGCTTAGAAGTCCTGTGTAAACTTGGACAAATTTCTTCCTGCCTGTTTTATTTTCTTTCATCTATAAATCAATTTGGAGAGAACTAATTTCTTAATAATATTTAGATAAATATTTTCCTATTTATCTACATTGATTTCTTTCAATACTTTTTTTTTGCTTGAATCATGTGATAGATGTTTATTTAATTTTAGTAAATCTCAAACTGTTCCCTGAAGTGTATTAGCATTTTAATTTTCCATTAGCAATGAATTAGAGCATTAGTTCTCCCACAATCTTGACAGCATTTGAAATGGCCCATCGCTTTAAATGCCCATTCAATTATGTACATTGTTGTACAACAATGTAGTTTTTTGTCTTTTCCCACTGATTTTTTTTAGTATCTTTTTTTAAAAGATACCTAGATCACACAAAATGTTACATTAAAAAATATAAGAGGTCCCTATATACCCCCACTCCTCACCCCACCCCCACTCCTCTCTCTTTCAATAAATTTTGTACACTTTAATGTACTGGTCTTTCATAGCCTTTGTCAGATTTATTGCTAAGTAATTTATATTTTTATCCCATTTTAAATATTATTGTATTTCAATTTCTAATTGTTCATTACCAGTATATAGAAATACAATTGATTTTTGTATATTGATCTAGAATTCTGCAACCTGCTAAACTCGGTTGTTGTAGTAGCCTTTTTATAGATGCCATTCGATTTTCTAAAAAGGCAATCATGTTGTCTGTGAAAAAAAAGACAGCTTTATTCTTCATTCCAATCTGGATTCCCTTTTCTCTTTTTTGCCCTATTGCTCTAGCAACAGCTTCCACTATGATGTTGATTAGAAGGGGTAAAGGGTCAAGAGTGGACATCCTTGTCTTCTTTTTTATCTTAAGAAGAAAGCATTCAATCATTCATCATTAAAAATATGATGTTAGTTGTAGATTTTTCACAGATGTTCTTTAACAGATTTAGGAGGTTCACTTCTATTTTTATTATACTGAGAGTTTCTTTTTAAAATAAAGAATGGGTATTGGATTTTATATAATGCCTTTCCTATATCTATTAACTATATATATTTTTTCTTTTCAACTTGTTAATATTGCCAATTACATTGACTGATTTTCAAATATTAAACCATTTTTGCATTCTAAGGATAAACTCTTTAATATATTGTTGAATTCAGTTTGTTAAAAATTCATTTAGATATTTTACATCTATATACATGAGGGATATATTATTCTGCAGTTTTCTTTCCTTACAACACCTTTGTCAGGTTTTGTTATAAGGGTAATGCTGGCCTCATGAAATGAGTTGGGAAGTACTCCCTCTTCTTTCCTAAATGTTTAGTAGAAAGTACAGTGAAGCCATCTGTGCCTGGAGCTTTCTTTATGGACAGGTTTTAAACTAACAAGACATTTTTAAAAAAGATATATGGCTAGTCAAACTATTTCTTTTTAAATGAGCTTTAGTCCTTTGAGAGCACAAGGAAGCATGGGTTTTGTGGCCTGTGTGTCAAGCTGAAACAGTGCAGGGAGCAGGGGCACTTTCTTTACTTGAGGTGACTTTTGGAGAAGTAGAAGGGAATTTTCAGCAGACACACGGCACAGCACGGCAGGTGTGTCTACTGTAGTCATACACCTCCTTTCTGGTGAAGGGTCTAACCAGATATTGAATAATACCCTATAATAACAAGAAATAGCATTGATGGCACAAAAGTAGAGTTCAGAAGACCACATTTTTTAATAGGAATTGCTTTGACATTCTCTGCTTCCTCTTCCTTAGGGAACAGATGAGGAAACTCAGAGAGATTAAATAAATTGCCCTAGATTATACATCTAGGAAATGGTAGATCTTAACATCAGTTCCCCCAGCAACTAGCCCAACGATCTATTTACCATGATAAAACCTATACAAAGTCCCTAAGAAGATGTCTTTGAAAGGGTAAAAAGAGGAGCAGAAACCACTTATTTTTATTAATTTCAAAATTGGGATTTTAGACTAGCTAAGGGAAGGAAAGTCAGTGACAGGAAACACTGTTCAGAAAGGAGGTATATTAACTTCCAGTTTATAATTATAACTGGAATAAGGTGGGAGGAACTTAAATTTTTAAATTTTAATCCATAATATCCAGAATTGGCAAGGATAGGAGAGACAGAACAGCTCATGGCCTGTTGCTAATGGAGCGAATTAGCACAGCTTTTCTCTAGAATTTGGCAGTGCCTTTCAGAAGCTATCATGTACACTAATTCCATTCTTGCCTTCATAAATATTCACACAAGTGCAAGGGGAAATCTGTATAGATGTCTTTTGTGGTATTACTTGTAATGTGAAAAGTAGTTACAACTGCAATGCCTAACAATAGGAAAAGACTCAATAATTTATGATACATTCTTTCACGCTTGGGAATACTAGGGAGCATTTCAAAAGAATGGGGTAGATCTCTGACAGGGAAAGATATCAAAGATATTATTGAAAGAAAAAAAGCATGTTGCAGAACAACATATACTATGATCACATTTTTGTAAAAGATAAAATATTCACAAATTCACTTGCGAGGGCATGGAAAGGAGAGCTGGAGGCTACCCAGCTGACCTTCATGTACTGAAGAGTGAGTTGAACGGTGCAGCAGGGGGCAAAAGGGTAGTGAGGCAAGAGACTTTCTAGTTAATACCCTTCTATATTTCTTGATTATTTTTCATAATATGCATGCATTTTGGGCACATAAAATAAAATGTTCCAGAAGTGTTAATTAATCACTAATGAACAACTGACTAGAAACCCCTGTTGTATCCTCCTCCAACTTCCCAGTGAGCCACCTATGATGACACAGAAAAAAAAGGGAAAGTCACCAGAACTAAAAATAACTTAATGCCTGAATCTGGATAGAATCTCTGTGGATCAGGTGGAGCTGGAAAGACAAGGATCTGTGTTACTTTGTCTCCCCAAAGAGAAATGTACTGAATAAAGATAGGGAGGCACTACGTGCCTTTCCACCTGCCAGTCTCCGGGAAGTTGGTGTCTATACTAACCAGCAATCTAATTTCTCCTTCTTCACTGGAGTGGCTGCTCTATGGAGTCACTCAGAGGACCCATCTGGCCTCAGCCATATAAACCACCACCTTCTCTTGTCTTTCCTCTTCTACTATCATTCTGAAACCAGGTAGAAACAACTTAGAAAACAACTGAGCAGAAAATGCACGTAGGGTTGCAGATGAAGAGTGTCTGGCAATTGTGCATTGTATTCTCCCCACAAATAAAATATATAGATGCACAGGCAGATAGAAAATTTCCTGGGAGGCATATGTGCTCAGAACGATAGTTTTCATGTACAGAGTACCAGAAAATCAAACAGTGGAGTAGAAGAAGATGCTTCCTTAATAAAGCAGGGGTGAACTAGTCAAGGTTTGCCAGAAATTGACAATGGGTTTAGAAGTCGCACACCTCTAACTGTCCAGTAGCTGACTTCTGGGAGGAGAAGTTCCATCACACAAGTGTGCAGAAAATTAGTCCAATGGAAACCCCCACCTCTTGTAGTATGCCCAATATAAAGTCAAAACTGATATTTTTTAAATGGAAAATAAAACATAAAAACTTGCATAGAATAAAAATTAATATATGGATAATCATTGTCACTACAGAAGAGATAAAAACAAAAGGAGACACATAAGAGAACAGAAGAAACAAGTGGCTAAAGGTTTGGATTAATATTTTAATCCAAAATTACTGGGAAGATAATATTATTTTTGTGAATTAAATTTTAAGCATGACACCAAAAGCAGAAATCATAAAGGACAATATCAACATAGATTTGATTACATATATAATGCTGAATGCTACAAAGTATAAACAATTTAAAATATGAAATATAAAGGGATAATAGCCTTAATAAATAAAGTTCTCCTAAAAAATAAGACAAATACACTAATAGAAATGTACAAATTTCATGAATAAGCAGAGGAAAAATTACAAAGGGCCAACAAATATATAGAAAAAAGATAATCTAATAATCTAATAATCAAACAAAATGTTAAATCAAAGCTAAAAGGAAACCTTTTGACAAATAAAATAAGAAATTTTATTAAAAGATAATATACAGATAACCAGAAAGGTAGTGGCAGAGTAAGGAGCTCCATGAGTCAACTTGTGCTACAGGGCAGTTAGTAGTCACCCAGAGCTAGCTGAAGCACCTGTTTGGGGGCTCCAGGAGACCAGAAGAGCATCCTGCAACATCCTTGAAAGAATGGAAGGAGGAAACGGCCCATCTAGAGAGAAGATTTGTGAGCAAAGCTCTCCATGTCATGGAGGCCAGTGCCCATCTCCACTGGTGGCACAAGCCGTTTTGGGAGCTATGTCATGACTGGAATTGGCAGATCCACTCCCAAAAATGGGAGAGGAAGAGTAAATTCGGCTGGCTAAAGTATAATCCTAAGAACAGCTAAAGTTTGAACCTGTCCAAGTCGGAAAAAGGGCGATACCCACCAATTCAACTCCGTCCCCGACATGAGGGGAAGTGGGGCTGACTGAAAATCACAGTGCCGTTAGGGATCAGCTTCTTTCCATCCAGATCAGATTACAGCTCTAGCCTAACATCCAGCCCCACCTCTGGCAGGGAGGAAACTTGGAGGACTTAAGCCAGCCTCTCTGGGAAAAAACAGGTTACACCACGGCAGCCATTGATCATCCTACTCTGGCAGCACAACCCACCCCAGGAGCTGTTCTGTGGCTGCAGTTGGGAGCTCCAATTCCCAAAAACAGGGGAAGAAGATACGGCTGGCCACAGACTTCAACTTCTGATTACTAAATTGAGCTGACTTACATATAACCCTACAACTCCATCTCTACCCTAAGCAGGGGAAAAAGGGGTTTAAAGCTTCATCGGTCTCTCTGGGCAACTATAGTCAAGGCTTGCACTTCAATTATTATAACCTCTGTCCCTACCCCTAGTGAAGGAGAAACGTGGGAGAAGCTTCATTGGTCCCTGGGGGCAATGCAGGCAGCTTGAGCCTCCACAGCTTACAGCACCAGCTACATCCACAGCTCCTACTACACAACCAGCAAGTGAGAAATGGCAAGAAAGCCCTAAACTAAAGAGAGAAACTGCACCCAGCAGTAAGCCAGATACCAAGACATCAACAAGACATTACAATCCACACCAAGAAACAGGAAGATATGGCCCAATTGAAGGAACTAGATAAGCCTTCAGATGACACAATGGAGTTGAGACAACTAATCAAAGGTGTTCAAAAAAAATCTTTTCAATAAATTCAATGAGATGGCTAAAGAGATTAAGGATATTAAGAAGACATTGGATGAGCACAAAGAAGAATTTGAAAGCATACATAGAAAAATAGCAGATCTTATGGGAGTGAAAGGCGCAATAAATGAAATTTAAAATACACTGGAATCATATAACAGATGATTTGAGGAGGTAGAAGAAAGGATTGGTAAGCTTGAAGAAATGGCCTCTGAAAGCAAACATACAAAAGAACAGATGAAGAAAAGAATGGAAAAATTTAACAACATCTCAGGCACCTTGGTTAAACAACAGCAAAAGACGTGTAAACATACAAGTCATGGTGTCCCAGAAGAAGAGAAGGGAAAAGGGGCAGAAGAAATATTTGAGAAATAATGGTAGAAAATTTCCCAAATCTATTGAAGGACATAGATATATATGTCCAAGAAGCACAACAAACTCCCATCTTAATAAATTTGAATAGACCAACTCCAAGATACATACTAATCAGAATGTCAAATGCCCAAGACAAGGTGAGAATTCTGAGAGCAGCAAGAGAAAAGCAATGCATAACACATAAGGATACCCAATAAGATTAAGTGCTGATTTCTCATCAGAAACCATGGAGGCAAGTGAGAGTGATCTGATATATTTAAGATACTGCAAGAGAAAAACTTCCAGGCAAGAATCTTATATTTGGCAAGACCGTCTTTCAAAAATGAGGGAGACTTTAGAATATTCACAAACAGAAACTGAGATAACAAAGATAACAAAGAAACCAGCCTTATAGGAACTACTAAAGGGTGTGCTACAGCCTGAAAAGAAAAGTCAGGAGAGAGAGGCTTGGAAGAAGGTCTAGAAATGAAGATTATATCAGTAAAAGTAACTAAAAGTCTTAAAAGAGTGATGAAAATAAACTATGACAGATAAAACCCAAAGGTTAAAATGAGTGAAATAAGAACTGCCTTTACAGTAATAACACTGAATTATAATGGATTAAACTCCCCAATCAAAAGATACAAACTGGCAGAATGTATAAGAAAATATGAACCACCTATATGCTGTCTGTAAGAAACTCGCCTTAGACCCAAGGAAAACAATGAATTGAAAGTGAAAGACTGGAAAAAGATATTCCATGCATGCAGTAGCCAAACAAAAGCAAAAACAAAAACAAAACCCAGAGTAGCTAAACTTAAATCACCAGATGAAACAGACATTAAAAGACACTAGTAATATGCAATGTGAGGAGGAAGTCAGGGAAAAACATCCATTTACAATAGCGACTAAAAGAATCAAATATTTAGGAATAAACTTGACCAATGATGTAAAGCACTTGTATTCAGAAAACTACAAAGCATTGTTAAAAGAAATTTTAAAAGACCTAAATAATTGGAAGAACATTCCATGCTTATGGTTTAAAAGACTAAATATCATTAAGATGCCAATCATACTGAAATTGATATATGGATTCAATGCAATCCCAATAAAAAGTCCACTAGCATTTTTAGGCAAATAGAAAACATGATTATTAAATTTATTTGGAAGGGTAAGGGGTCCCAAATAACCAGAAACATTTTAAAAAGAAAAGCCAACTTGGGGGACTCTCACTTCCTAACTTTAAATCCTATTACCTAGCTACAGTGGTAAAAACAGCATGGTACTGGCATAAAGACAGAAACATAGACCAATGGAATCAAATTGATGGTTCAGAAACAGATCCTTAGTTACATCTATGATCAAGTGATTTTTGACTAGCCTGTCAAACCCACCCAGCTCAGGCAGAACAGTCCATTCCACAAATGGTGCTGAGAAAACTAGATATCCATAGCCAAAAGAATGAAAGAGAACCCTTATCTTACACCTTATACAAAAATTAACTCAAAATGGATCAAAAACCTAAATATAAAAGCAAGAACCAAAAAGCTTCTAGAAGAAAATGTAGGAAAACATCTTTAAGACCTGGTGGGTAGGCGGTGGATTCTTAACGGAGATAAGAGGAGGACTGAGATGGACTACTGATACTTAATGTATGAAGAAGTTTTAATTAACTTTACTATAAAAGTGTGGAAATGTATACAGTTGATAGTATAAAACAGCTGATTTATAAATGGGAATGTGTCTTGAAAGGCAGTCTAGGGATGTAAATGTCAATTGAAAGAAAGCTAGAGAATAATGTAGGGACTGAATAACATAGTAAACCCAGAGATGGATGAGAATTGTGATTGATGGTACAGACACAAGAGTGTCCTTTGTGAGCTAGAGCAGGTGTACCTCTATTGCAGAGTGGTGGGAATGTGGAGAAGCATAGGAAAAATACAAGTGGAGTACGTTATGGACTGTGGTTACCAGCAATACAGTAATATTCATCCATCTATGCCAAAGATGTACTGTGTTGATAATAGGGGAGTATGGAAAAAGTATGCCAAATGTATGCTATGGACCATGGTTAGTGGTAATAGTCTGATGATACATCTCATAATCTGTAACAAATGTCCCACCATGGTGTCATGTGTTGATAGAGGGGTGTTGTATGGGAATTCTGCACATGCATGGTTGTTTCGTAAGTTCACAACTTCTATAAAAAATATATCCTAAAAAATAATAATAGGGTGGGTTGGGGGAAAATACACCAAATGTAAGATATGGATTATAGTTAGGAGTATGATTTTGATGATATTCTTTTATAATTTGTAACAAATGTCTCACAACAATGCAAGGTGTCGGTGGTGGGTTGATGTATGGGACCCCTGTATGATGTTATGCATGTTTGTACTGTAAGTTCACAACTTTTACTACACATTTATTATTTATGTATGTTCATGTATAAATGATATTAAAAATAATAATAGGGTAGGTTGGGGAAAAATACAACAAATGTAATATACTTTAGTTAGCAGTAATATTTCAAGGATGCTCTTTCATCATTAGTTAAAAATGTGTCACAGCAATGCAAGATATTGGTGGTAAGGTAATGTATGAGAGTTCTGTCTGTATGATGTTATGTATGTTTGTTTTTTAAGTTCACTACTATTACTTTTCACTTATTGCTTATGTATGTTTATGTATGAGTGATATACTTCAATACATTTTTTAAAATCTCAAAAAAAGATAACATCCAATATTCTTGAGGATTTATGCATATATTATTAATAACCTTTCTGATATGTTACCCCTAAATCCTTACATTTGTGCATACCCTTAAACACAACAAGTCCTCTTACAGGAATTTATTCCAAAGGAGGAAACTCATAGATGTGCACAAAGTTTTAGCTAAAAGGATGCTACAGTATTTGGGTATAACACTGGAAAACAGGATCCATCTAATCTTTAAATTGGTTAAATGAATTTCATTACAAATACATTATGTAGCCATTAAAAATTATGTTGAAGAAGAATATTTAATAGCAAAGAGAAATAATCACCACTTACTGTGAAAAATGAAAAAGCATGCTACAAAATATTATTATAATCTGATTTTGTTTTTATATAAATATATATCAAAGAAACATAACTCAAAGGCTATACATTCAATATTAATTGTGATTATCTAACACAGTAAAATTGAGTGAATTTTACTTCCTTCTTTTGATTTCTTATATTGCTAAAATTTCTACAATGTGTTTTCTAAAGAGTCTTTAAAAAAAAAAAAAGTGCAAGATCAAGAAAAGAAAAATTCCAATGGGCTGGCATTGCTATGGGAATGAAAGATGCAGTGTCCCAAATAAAAATAATTCTGACAACCAAATGTAGTAAAACAGACCTTTCTATTTATTGTTTCTTCTCAGATTTTTTTAGAATCTTAACATCCAGAAAGTACCTCTAATTATAGCTTTTAAAAGGCTGAGCACAGCTTGTTCTGAAATCTTTTATTTATTACCAGCAAAGCATAAACTTACTTGACTGCCTGGCATACTGAGTTTCCATTCACATAGAAACAGATGATGGATTAGCATCTAACTTTCTCTTTTCTTAATTATATTTTACAAGCTATGCTTTCACTTTCTCAGTTAGTGAAAATGGTATGCATACTGACATTACTCCAGAAAACACCAGCACAAATTCAGTGGCACACTTCCAGAAGCTGGATAAAGTCCAATCCCCATGGCTTTCACATTTACTTTACTTTTCATACAGAACAGCCATGCTTATGGAGTATTGGAGTATTGGCGAGAGATGTTCCCCAAACTACACGTCTCATCAAAGGTTTTCTGATGTTTCTCTAGTGGGATGTGTCTTCTACTCCCCAGATATTCCTCTGCTACCCCCCGACACATACACACAGACAGATTGAGCATTTTCATGTGTTTAAGATGTTTCTCATTAGACAGAGCTGTCCAGGTCAGTGGCGTGGAGACAGAAAACAGTTATGAACAATGTCAGAGACTATTTGAATAGACCAGGAGATAAAGGCCCTTTTGGCTGAACAAGGCTAGCAGGTAATTTATTTCTTAGTCATAAATTTAAATGCTACCTTTGACACTGAGGCCAAATTCCAATTCACTTATTCGTTTTTCCCTAGGAATTCATCGGAAAGAAAAGAAAAGAAAAAGGTCTTACCACAATAAAAGTAAAATAGCAAATAACTTTCAACACAAGTTTGGAAAAAAGGTTGTAAAATGATGCACAAGCTACGATGCATTTTCTACAAAGCTTGAAAACATGAAAACCATCAGCTGTTCTTTAGGAATGTATGTGGTACATATATCCATAGATATAAGTTCAAAGTCTGCATGGAAATGACACAAAAGATTTCAGGTCTGTGATTATCTCTGAGGCAGGAGAGAGAGTGCAGAACAGGTCAAGGTATGGTACACAGGGGACTTCACCTGTTTCTTCAAAGGCTCTTTTTTAAAATATAAAAAGCAATATGACAACATTTGTAAGATTTTTAAAATGTAACTTACTTCTGGTTCACAATGAGCCAGTCACGAACATAGGTCTGAACACAGTCCCTGACATGAGGATCCAGTTCAACCCTAACGGGGTGGGAAATGAAATAAAAGCATGTTATTACTGGGGAAAAACAACAAAATAATCTCTTATCATGCCCAGGGAGAGCAATGTGCTTTCAAACCCATATCACTTGAGAATCTGAGGGTGTTCATACTCATTCATTTCAAGTGTCTGAAGTATTCCTGAGGCAACAAAAAAATGTACTTTGATGAGACAAACACGTCAGCATTCTATACTTTGTGGGTTTTCTTTATTATAGAGAATCATGTCAAACTATACCTATTCCTGAAGACATTCTGACACCAGACAGGTAGAACTAGCTTTAATCAAATACAAAATAAGAAAACTAAGTATAAATACATATTTCTCACAGGGGTGATTTAGAAATATTTTTTGTTCATGAGCAACCTTGTTAGGACGAACGTGGTGTCCTTTGGAGAACCATGAAGAAATACAGTTTGTCTTATGCTTCCCGGAGTTGGCAGGTGCCAGCTTTGGTTGCTGACTATTCATTAGGGTGGTTTGTGTCTTATCTGCTTAGGTGTGTGTTCTGAGATCTATTCCTTAAGTGCTTCAGAGTTCTAAAATCAGAAACAACTAATTTCCCCAGTAGCAAAGTTTTTTGCTGTTACTTGCAATTTTGGGTATTAGAGATAAATGTGTCTAAATGTTCACCTTATTTTTCTTGATTATAAAATGGGGATAAGATCAGTACCTGCCTCATGGGGTTGCTGTTAGTTTTAGGTGAAATGCTGTAGAGGTTAAGCATGTGCCTCTGAGCTATGAGCTGAAATCCCAGCTCTATCAGTTGCTAGCTATGCAGCCTTGGGTGAGTCGCTCAACTGCTCTGTGCCTCAGTTTCCTAAACTTAAAGTGGTGATATTAATAGTAGAAAACTCACTTTTTAGAGTTGAGATGAAAATTAAATAGATTAGTGTGTGAAATGCTTAGAAGAATGCCTGGCACATAATAAAAGCTACTTCATACCACTGTACAATTTCCTATACACTAGGTACGAATTACTCTATGTATATTGATTGAGTTAATTCTCATTCAGCCTTATAGGGAAGGCACTGTTATAATTCTTATTTAGCAGAAGAATGAGATGACAAGGGTCCTGTCCAAGATCATTCCACTAGCAAGTGACAGAGCAGGGACTTGAACCTGGGAAGTTCACCTATAGAGCCCATTCTTCCGACCACCAGGCCATCTCAGTTCAAAGCAAAATTCTGGGCCAGGCACAGGTGCCTGACAGGAATCAGCTGGTGTTTATACACGCTAATGATGTTACCTGCCTGTACTTTAATTGTACAGAAGACTTCTGGGCAATAATTGAAGCAGAAGGAGTTGTATTAAAGTCATCAGAAAGATGGGTTAGCTATGAATTCTGGTGACAAGATAATATTATACTCCAAAAACAGATGCTAAGGAAAAATTACCTCCTCTCTCGAATTTCAAAAAGAATTTTCCTCTATATCTAAATTTGTTGTAAATATTTTTAATATATTTTTTCCAAATTCTGATCTCATTTGATGACAATTAACCATCAACTTTTACATAAAGAAATAAAAATTAAATTATTTTCTACCATAGGTAAAAATAAAACACATTACCTGTATTAAAGTCACACTTGAATAAAAAAAAACACAGAAAAATGTTTCCCAAGGATCACAGTGTTTATTTTCTGGGAAGTGAGTATTGCAAAATGTTAGAGTGAAGCATATGGCCAGCTCTCCTATGTGAATGAGAACTGTCTGCACAAGAGAGCAAAATGTCATAATAATACCACATCACTGCCATCCAACCCCCTTAAACTGTGACAAAATAAAATCCAATAAAGGCTGCCTTTGCAATCTCTTTTCTGAGATATTTTGGGGAAGATGGGGATGCAAATGTTCAGGAGGATGTGAATCTTGATTTTGTTTTTAACATAAGTGCAAATAAACCTCCAAAGAAACCCTGGTTTTTATACTATGAAGCAATAAGGAGTATTGTTTAGATATAATTCCATTTTTTGAGACTAATAGTTAATGCCCCCCCCCTTATGAATGCATAGACTAACTCCGCTGTAGAAACTCAAACCCCAGCTATTTGCATATTCACTCTATAGAACTTTTCCCATTGCTTTTCCACTCCGCCAAACTTTCTCCAAGGCCAGGGACTTTGTATCTCAGTGCCCAGCACATAGTCAGTGCTTCATAACTGTGTGTTGGATTTATGTTTACAACTTGATCTATTTTCTCAAGTGGAGGTAATTAAAATGCCTCTGAATGGAGGCATTTCAATGAGTATCATGAAAAATCTTGACATCATTACATAGGGAGAAACTGAAGCCTCTTGAAGTGAAGTTACTTGCCCTGGGTCACGAGCAGGTGATGTACCCAGGCTCTGGAGCCCACCATCTAGATCTCTCCTAAGCATTCCATTCCATACCCTGTAACTCTTTAACGGGCTTAGTCCCCACAGGGCTTTTCAAAGCCCTTAGTCAAACCAATTGGCACAACTATTTACATCTATGTAATAGTACCATAGAGTCGCCCAGCCTTCTCGGATCTGAGTGATTTTGTTTGTTTTTAAAAGAAGATGAGAATTTGGGCCTCTACCCCATTATGTAGCAGTCGTGACAGCCACAATCCCATCTACATTTTAGGAAAAGAATTACCCTTCCTCCGGCAACGAGGGCTGCAAAGTCCTACATTCCTTTGGTGTGAATACCACATCCAAGTCGTCCTCCGTGAAGTCTCCCAGCTCCTGGGCGAGCTCCTCATCCAGGCTGTTCAGGTGTGTCATCAGAAGTCCTTCAAAGTCCACCGGCTCCACCGGGTCATAAAACTGAGGCTGGAGAGGTAGACAAAAGAAAAAAGAAGTTCTCACACGAATGATTGTAAGGGAAAGCACTAAGGCAACACTGAATTGTCACCATACCCTCCCTGTTGACTCCAAGAGTGCTTCACTCTTAATGTAAAACTAAGTGACTCTGTGAAGGAGCTGTCAAACACAGGAGCAGTGATAAAGAAAGAGAAAGGCAGCAATGGAAAGTCAAGTCATAACATGAGGAGTAATTAAAATCATACCCCAAGGCAGAATATTTTTCTGTTTAATTGCATCTTGATGAGGAATCCTGAGAAGATTCAAAACGAGCTCACAAGGCACAGAATTTTTTTATAATTCCTCCTGCAAAAGCTCTCTGAGGCTATGTTTACCCAAATACAATGCCTAGCGAATAGAGGCAATTTTCCAGAAATTCAAGCGAACTCGACACTTCTGTCTGAGTAGGCACAGTGTTTCCTTTGGCCTGAGTTATCCTATATGCTAGTTCTCTAAAGCATTTCTATGTAATCACAGCTGACACTGAACCAGACTCAGTGGCTGAAACACCCTTGAGGCAGTGATTTCCACATGCTGCTTGGCTGACTGGTGATAGTTTGGAAGAAATTTTCACTGGACTGTAGCAAAATGAGCAAACTTAGAGCAATCTGCTGTTTTCTTATGGCTAAATTTACATGCTTAAAAGTTCATTCTTGTTCTTCAGTTATATCCTTCCACTAACAGAGAACGAGGGGTTAAAAGAAATGATAGAAGTAGATAATAATTTTAAAAATAATTTTCTTCAACTAATAAAATAAAAAGTTGGCAACCCTAATGCTAGCCCTTTGTTAGTCCTCAGTCAAGCAAAATAAAATATTTTTGACTGAGAAATCCAAAGACTTAGAAACCACTGCCTTAAGGAAGTAAAAGAATCACTTAAAACAAGTGTAGATTTATGTAGTAATAGTAGTGATAATAACAATAATAATGGCAGCTCTATGGAGTGTTCATTTATGGCAGGCTATTTAGATTTATCAGCCTGAGGGGCCAGGCACCCAATGGAACAAAACAAACAACCCCGGATTCTTGACTCACACTGCCTATGTGAAACAAGGACAGATCCCAAGGAAGTGCTAACAAAACCGGTTTTTCATCACTTTGAAACCATATACCCAGACCAGACGTAAGGGCTCCATGTTGGAGAGGAGGAACAAAGTGCTGTTGAAGAAGCAAAAGGAAGTGAGATTAGAGAATGCAAATGTGCTTGCCTTGTGCTCTCCCCCACCGTTGCTGTCACCGTTGCTGTCATCTGGTGGTGGTGGAGACGTGAGTCACTTATACTGGGGAGTGGGAATGAAACAGGGAATTGGGCAAACATACATGCTACTTTCTGTCTGGGATTCTTGAAGGCAGTGAATTTGCCAAATACTAATACCAGCAGTGAAAGAGGGGGCAGAAGAGAAGGTGATATATTTAAGGAGGGCAGGGCAAAGACATGCTGCTGCTCCCCAGACACAACTCTTAAGAGGCATGAGAGAAGATGGGGAAGCTTCCCTTGGTTCTGACTGGGACCCAGCTGGGGCCAAGGGAGCTGGAGATCAGCCTGTGTGGGGGATTCAGGCTGGAGAGTGAGTTTGCCAAAAGGACAAAGTTGAACTTTGCCGGAGGGAATGAGAGTCATCACCTATGCACAGAACAAATAAATCTGCAGCAGATGCCTACATAAGACCAAGCCAATGGAAAAAACAGACTTGCCTACCCCCTGCCACCACCTGGCACAGAGCTTTCAGAGTCACAGATTAAAATGACTTCAATTTGAAATGAGGAAAACGGCATTTTTTTGCATACTTAAGAGTCTTACTGTAAAGTTTATATGCATTGAACTAATAATTATTGAATACTTACAATGTGCCAAGAAACTGAGCTGGGTCATTTACACATTATCTCATTTAATTCTTACTTGAACTCACTAGAGGCATGCACTATTATCAGTATTCTCACTTTACAGGATGGGAAGTTAAAATTTAGACATTTTAGTCATTTGCCCATAGTTACACAGCTAGGAAATAGCCCATCCGGAATTCAAACACAGGCAGGCTCACATTCTCAATTACTATGACTGTAATTGTGTTTTCCTGTGGGCTTTTAGGGAATGTGTATTTCCTGAAATAATTAAAACACAAGGCAAGAGTAAAGTGTTTGGAAGAAAGTCAACAAATACATTTAACACTACCCATGAGTTCCGCTCAGCCTCTCACAAGGTTGGCTGCTCAAAGTAATAATATTTTCATTCATTAGGAAGAATATAAATTACTCAAGCAGTGGGAAGATACACTTTACAATGATATGAAACACGATTTGGAGCAATATGACAGTTGTGCTAATAACTTAATAAGTAGCAGTTTCTGTGAAGAAATGGCATTTATGTGAAATGACTAAAGAGAAAAAATTCCGTTCTACAAAAAAATGTAATACCTGTTATGTTCCTGAAATTCAAAGCCACAAATGGTGAAAACCCCTTTTGACAGCAGCACCTGTTACCTAAAGGACAGCTGTCTCCAACATCCAGGGAGAAAGGATGGCTGACTTCCTCTTTCAGCAATTATCAGCTGAGCATCTACTGAACGTGAACCAGTGAGTCAGGCATAAGGGTTGGAGGACAGGTAGCTGAGCTCATGGAGCACGCGCCGTAGTCAACCATGAGACGATAACGCCTGCCACTTTCTCACACATACATAATGCTGTCTTTGAGTGGGGAATATAATAAAGAGGATAGTATTGTCACTAGGCACAATTTGTGTGGCAATGTGCCAAGAGCAGTAAAAACAATTGATCATTAGGCCACAAATTCTTGAGGTCTGGAATATATTCCAGGGCCGAATAGACTATAAACACAAACAATGGTAGAATTCCTGAGTACAGTTCTAGCACTGCACATTAAGTAGGCATTTAATAATTTGTCTCCCCAACCCAATCTATAATGAAAGTAACAAAAGAGGAAACTGTTCACTCCAAATGTGATGAAATGTCTTGCCACCGGCAAGTGGGTGCTGTGGAAGAGGCAAAAGGAAATAAGATTACAAAAAGTACTCTTAAATAGGGCTCCAGGCAGCTCAGCAAATCCAAATAATCGACAGGAACAAAAACAGATTTCTGTTCTCTAAACTATGTAAAGTTTTAATCTCAAGAGCGAGGTTGACTGTGAGACAATCAAAACATACACATAAACATACATACAAGTGGATTTAGCAAAAAGAGAAAAAAAAATATTGCATTTTGTTGGGGAATGAAGTTTGGGATTAGAGTTGGGTGGGAGAAAGTCCAAAGGTCAGTCTCTATGGCAGGACCTGGGACCTTGGAAGTTTAAAAGCCAAACATGTAAATGGACTGTTTTATTTTCTCTACTTTTAAACGATATTTGGAATCCTATTCAGTGGGGTCCAAAGACCAGATAAAAAGATATGATCAAAATAATTCCAAAAAGGTCACTTTTTTACCATGAATGATCATAGTTTGTATATGATTTAGTAAAGTAATAAAAGAAAAAAACCTCAAATAAAATAAAAAACAAAACAAAAACTCCTTTTCTACATGGATGAAAGTACTTAAGACTACAAATTATCCTGAACCAGTTTTTACCTATTATGATGCCTGTGTGATGTGTTAGCTGGGCTAGGCTGAACCACATTCCCCAAATTCCCTTTCTAGGATGTTTCCACATAGGGTGGGCTACAAAAGTTTTCTCTTGCATGAGTTAGAGGACAAAAAGGAAATGGCAGCAATCTGTAGAATACGCACACCCTCTTCCACTTACTCAGCCAAACATTAATTTAGGTGCTACTGTAGAAGGATTTCACCAGTATAATTCAAGTCCCTAATCAGTTGACTTTAAGTTCATCAAAAAGGAGATTATTCTAGGTGGGCCTGACTTAATCAGTTTGAAGCCTTTTAAAAGAGGGCATATGCCTTCTCTGAGTTCAGAGACTCTAAGCTCCAGCTCATGCCCATGGGGCTGCCGCCTGCTTATGATCTTTCTTTGCTGCATGGTTGCCCTATGGACATCAGACTTACTTAGCCATCTCCCCTCAGCACATAAGCCAATTGTTTGTAATAAACTCCTTAATGTGTATGCACGTGTATATATTACTGGTTCTGCTTCTCTGGTTGAACCCTAACTGATTTATCAACTTTCATTCATTCAACAAATACCCGCTGAGGTCCTACAGTGGTCAAATACTAAGCTAAGAAGACACAGTTGTTGCCCTCAAACAGTTTTTCAATACCTCTCTAGCAGAGATGTGTGCAGACTTTATTTTTTGGTTCATCAATAGAAGAGTAGAAACACAAAAAATATTATAAATACACGAAGAGCTTAAATTATCCAAGGTCAAACATTCAATTTTTAAATTAAGCAAGTTTGAGACTTTCTTTCTTCTCTAACATATGTCAAAGACTAGATTCTCCTGACATGGCATAGGATTCAATCTATTCCTAAAGTGTAAATTCTTACAAGACCAGACCCATGTCTGTTTAAAATTAACCGACACATCTCCTAACACAGTGCAGTATACAGATAGCATATTGATAAGAGATTGAAATGAAAAATCCAGACAACATGTCCCAACTAAGGATACTGGAAAACAGGGACCTGATCCTGATCATACACTGTGCGGAAAGCTCATGTCCCTCGGGTGGGCTTGAGAAAGAGGAACGACCTCTTGAGGAGCAGCGGCACTGCCCCCATATAGGGGCGTCCTCATGTCTACTTGACTTTCATAGTCATCAAAGATTTGTCATAGTCATCAAAGACCTCCATGTCACCAAATTCAATGATCACTGCTCAGTCCTTGTTTAGTTACAGCATTTGACACAGTTGAGCATTCTCCCCTTCTAGAGACACTTCACAAGGAGGTGACCAGTCATCCCAGTGTGTCCCAGTCTCCCGGTTTTAGCATTAAAAGTCCCATGTACCACTATACTTCTTACTTCTGGGCAAATCAGGATGGTTAGCTACTTGATCTTTGGAATACCACTTTTTCTAGGTTCTCCTCCTACTCTGCAGTGCCCGGGGGTTCACTCATAGAATATCTTTTCTTCTCAATTTACATTGACACCAGATAATCTCATCCAGTCCCCTAGCTATAAAATACCATCCTTTATTTTATTTTATTTTTTAGTGAGGTACTGGGACCAGGTATTGAACCCTGGACCTCACATGTGGAATGCTGGTGCTGAACCTCTGAGCCACATCAGCTACCCTACCATCCTCTACTATTTTTAAGCAAACAGACCTGAGGGCAGTAAGATTCTTCTGGCCTCAGTGATTTCAAAGTACTTCGCCGCCCAGATTAAACAATGCTTTCCTGCCTCTACCTATGGCAATCTTCAATTGCTGTTACTGAGTGGAAGGTGCTGACATGCCATTATAGGCAGAAATCTATTTTTACCAAAGACCTGCTTTACAGTGACAAACATGAAACTCCAGCTATACATGCAGGCTGTACTCTTTCATTTTATCTTCTGCTGTGAATTCACATGAAACTATATTGAAATTTTCATTTTCCATAGTGACCCCTCAAGTGAAATCCACTCTCGCCCAACTCCTTAAATAATGAAGCACAAAAGAACAATAGAATCAAAAGAATAAAAGAGGACCATATTTACCATGTGATTCATTACTTAGAACATCTTTAGCTGTAAAAAAAAAAAAAAGATTTCTTTATTGCACAGAAACCTAAACACATAACATGAAATGAATGCCTTTTAAGGTTCAAAACTTCTTTTTTTTATATAATTTTCACATATACAAATATGTCATGTAACCATGGCTTGGGGTATATCTAGGATGTAGCTTTTTACATCCTTTTTTTCCCAGCCAGGATTGTTATGATCCAACTGATTCATTCTACTCCATTTCAAAACTTTTCTATTCTCTTTTTTTTTTTGGTGATACCAGGGCTGGGGATTGAACCCAGGACCTCGTATGTGGGAAGCCAGCACTCAACCACTGAGCCACATCAGCTCCCATATGCTCATTTTTTAAAATAGGATTTTCCTCTGTACAAAAATCTAGATTGAGGTTTTTAATCATTTACATTGTGTGTCAAATAGTATATCTTAGAGCCTAGATTCTAGTGCCTTCGTCTCTTGCACATTTCTACTCCCCTTCCCACTATCAATAATATGAAAATAGTTTTAATGATTTAGAGTTTCATTTTAACCAAGACATCATCTAAAGTTGTCTGCATACAAAGGAGACTGGCATCAGAGGGTCTCTGGCCACCCTGTGCACATGGCTCAGGCAATGGAGCATGTCAAGGCCAATGAGTAAGTCAACACACAGGGGTGCTGACTATCCAGGGCCACTCTCTCTGGCACACATGACAAAGGACCCTGGGGGGAGTGTCATACAGACCCAGGGCAAGTCTATCATCAAGTCTAGAAAACGTGGGTCCCCTTCACCTACAAAAATACAAAATTAATAACTCTACTACAAAAACATGCATCCACTTAGTCATTGCAGTTAACATTTACAATTAGAGCTAAAATTAAAAATCCCAACAAAACCAAAAAACATCAATCACTACCTTTCCTCTTATTTGGTTGATCAGATTTATGACAGAAACTTCTAATATTTATATAAGGATATACCCTTAGTGTTAGCAAAAGGCCTTGCTTACCATGCACTCTGAAATTGAGAGCATCCAAGACAGCAAATAACCTTTTTCTCTATGCTCTTTCCCCTATTTGGAGTGCCCCTCCCTACGTAGGTCCTGTAAATGATCTTCAACCCTGGCAGCCTGTTAAGAGTCCCCTGGGAACTTTAAATCTTTGATGCCTGGACCACACCCTATGGATTCTGATTTAACTGTTCTAGGGTAGGACTGACCAGAAGTATGTTTTAAAAGGTCACTGTTGTAAGGTTAATGTGCTACCAGGGATGAGAACCCTTCCTCTAAGTTAGGGGTCCTTAACCGGGGTCCGAGAGCTTGAATTGAAGTTCAAAAAAAAAATTATTCTTGTGGGGACACGTTGGCATGGGTGTGATCTATTTATTAAATAATACACAGTATAGCATGGATTTAGTAAGGGGTCCATGGTTTTTACCTGCCTGGCAAAGGGGTCCATGGAACAAAAAAGATTAGGAACCCCTGGGCTAAGTCTTCTTAGCCACCCCTATAAAGCCATTCTCTCTTAATCCCTCATGGATCTTTCTCTATTCTGAACACGTACTACACTTGCAGTCAGTATGGATCTGTCTTCCCAAATGGATCATAAAGCCTTCAGAGCCAAAACCATCTCCTATACATCTTTTTCTTTTAATCTCCCAGTGTCTCACTACTGCCAGAATATATAAGACAGTATTAGCTACTATTTGCACAGCATCAATTATATAATCCTCTGGCAGCACTAATGGGAGTAGCTATTATAGCCATTTTGCAGATCAGGAAATGGGAGCTCATTTGTATCATCACACGAGGTTGTTGAAATAGTGGTTATAAAAACAAAGGTAAAAGGAACGAAAGTCAGCATGCACTTGGTCTTATTTTTCATGTGCCCAACAATATAATGACGAGTCTATGGCCTCTCATTTCAGAAAAATATTCTAAAGCTGCCCTTCAGGTTGAGAGTCTTGAGATGATAAACTACTTCTCTGCTTTGCCAGAAATAAATCTTGCTGAAATGTTTCACCACCTTCCTATGAAAAGAAATATATATGTATTCATTCTTGTGGGGACGGTTGGTGTGGGTATGATATATATATTAAATAACATACAGTAGAGTATAGACTTTATATATATATAAATATAAATATATGTTAAGGTAAAGGGAAAGTTGATTTTTATTAGAGGAATCTTCATTTGGGAAGAGTACTCAAGGGAAAAAAAAGTCCCTTCATTCTGACATGACACGACAAGTAGGTAAACATCAGAGTGACGAGATTTCCTAAGCAGATCATCTATTGAAAAAAAAAAAGGAATCAAGTAAGGGTGCGCTGGCTCCCACATGGAGAAGGAACAAGCACAACAGACTGTTTTGAAGCTGGAGTAGAAAGTTGGAAAAAGACAGTAGAGAAACTAAAGTGGAATTTTAAGGATATTCATTTGCAAATAGAACCACGAAAAAATTATGACAGGTAGGAACACAAGACTCTTGTACGGTTGAACACTTTTACTAAGTTTGCTACTTCTTCTACATCTTCTGTTAGAAAATGGGTAGTTAAGCCACATGATAACTTTACTATCTAGGTAATAAAGTAATTCATCAAAATTCACTTTCGTCAAAACCTACAGATGAAGCAACATAATTACCAAAATAATACCTGTATATACTGAACAAATTTTTGTTGGTCACTTTAAATAAAAAGGGATTTCTGAAAAAAATTTAAGGCGGCAACATAAAATAAAAGCTGACATCTAAAGGAGGGGTTACAACCTCTTAGTTAAACTTCCTTAAACCTATTAAAAGTGATATCCACACTATTTCCCAAGACAGCCACTGCAGAAAGCTGGGGTCTTAACTTGCCAAAAAAGCAAAGCAATTTACAAAAAAAGTGAAGCACTGAGGACCAATCCCTCTTGTTTAAAATATAAAAGTGCATCCAGTCACTTTCTTACTATATTTTATATATTTTGGAGTACAACATGAGTTAGTAATTAGAAAACTTTAAAATATGATAATTTTGGTTTTCAAGGAAAGATATATTAGCACCAAATTAAACCAAAAAGCACATCTAATTTATCTTGGTTTAACACTTATCTAATTCATCTGAAAAAATAGACATTATGCACGTGAGGTGCTTTTAGTATAATCTGTAATGTTGAAACAGATGAGAAAAGTGCAAATAAAAAAGGTCAGTCTAGCAAACCACTAGTCATGAATAGACTTTTTTTTAAGAAATGCCATCACGAGTTACCTCTTGCAGTTAAAGGTGTTATACATTTTTCAGTACTATCCATCTCATTATTGACACAACACACAATTTATTCTACTGAAATAACCACAAATCACTCCAGTAAACATACCTTTGAAAGACACAGTTACACGGCGTGTAAATTGTTACAGGAGGCAAAATGGCGGTCACAGGAAACAGAGTGGAAGGTTACAACATTTCTAAGAGCAGAAGTGGTTTTGAAGTAATAAGTGAGGGGGAAAAAATCGCCTAACCTCCTCAAGATAACCACAAGAGCAAGAAAGTGCCTTGGTGCTTTATGTGAGGAAGTGAGCACAATGTTAACTGCAGCTCTCTCACAAAGGAAGTGAACACTCACTTCTAGTTTTACAAACCATCTCAGTTAAGTCAGATTTACCCCCATGGCATATTTAGCCCTCAAATAATATAACACATATATGCACACTAATTCAACAATTGATATTAATATAAAAATATAGGCAATCTCTGACTTAAAAAGGGGAGTGTGTTTCAAAAATGAAGGCTTGAACATACTATATGATTCCAATTATATGAAGGCAAAATTATGGGGACAAAAGGGGATGGAAGACTACAAAGGGACATGGGGAAATTTTAGGGTAAAGAAACTGTTCCATATCTTAATTGTGGTAGAGGTTAAACAGCTATGAATTGCTCAAATTCATCAAATGATACACCTAAAATGAGTGAATGTTGTATGTAAATTATACCTAAAAAAAGGTTAATTCTTCAAAACAAAGGTTCGTAACTTGGCTTTTGGAATTTTGGAATACATTTTCCCAATAAAAGTATACCACAAATGGTGGTAAGGTTAGTGCACCCCATCCCCCAAATAACCATACTTTGGATAAAATCGAATTGCCTAGAAGTCCACGAAGTCCAGAGACATAGAGCAACAGGCCCTGGAGACCAGTATACACAGTAAACCCTGGCTGGAGGAGGGAAAAAGGGAATGTCTGATGCCAGTTGTCAGGTATGGCCTTAGCAGTTCACAGTTGGAGAGTATTAGATGGCAGTGGGAAGATGGAAGGAGAATCAGGCAAGAAAGGGAGAAGCTGGGCACCCTGCACTTCACCCCCCTCTAATCAAACCTGTAATTCATACTTACTAATTGAAGAGAAGGGAAGCCAGAGGTACTTAGGCTCTGTCGATGGTACTGGCCAAGGTTTGGTGGGAGAGTAAACTGTTTCCTTATTTCCACTGAAGAATACCTTGGATTAAAACAGAAAAATCTAAATGAACTGATTAAAAAAAAAAATCATCACAATTATAAATGCAGTCTCTGATATCTTGTTATGGAAACCTTGCCCTGGCTGGACTATGGGCAGAAGAGACCAAAACATTCTCAGTGAACAGTTGGTGGACACTGTAGTTTTTCCTGGTAATACATACACTTGCAAAGTTCACAGAGGCCAGAATGCCTGTCTAATATTGAAAGGATGATGGCATGAGGAGGAAGCAGAGTTTGGAACTCAAGAAAAAAATCCAGGGTTTTGGCTCCTTCTACCAGGGCCCCAGAGGAATTGTCTCTGCCTGAGGCCATTTAGACAGAGACCAGCAGAGCTCTTTAAACACTGAGTTGCCATTTTGACCCAGCCATTCTCATTTCAAGCTGCTGAACCCTTCTGCTCAGTGAATGCTACAGAGCAGAAAACACAAGAGAAATGTTATAGGGACACTTCTATCACTCTTCAAGCACCTTAGATTCACCTGGAATTCCGAAGGACTATATTTCTTCAAAACTGCTCCAAGTGGAGTGACCCTTTGTGTCACCCATATAGACATTGCTAAACCCTCAGCCAATATCCCTGGTATCCTAGAACCAGGCACATGAGAGAAAGTTGTTCTCCGTCATCTATGCACACCTGCTGGTACAAGCCTGCCAACAAGAGATACCCCAGCTAACAAATATGTTGATTCCTGGGCACTTGTTTGTCAAACCTTTGTATGAAACTCAGAACACATTTTCTCATTAAATTAGTTGTCGGTACTTGGATTCTCAGGCTGGTTCACAAAAAATGTATTTAAATCACAATGAGGCAGAAGTGTACAATATTCATATCACTAGAGAATATGACCACAAACAGATTACTAAGGATCAAGTGGGAATATATATTTGAAACATGCTGTGTATCAAACAAGGGGATATATACATTTTAAACATTACAACTTTAAAAAATTGTTGTGTAGCATGTATACAATACAAATATTCTGATTTTAACCACTTTCATATGTACAATTCAGTGATATTAATTACAATCACAATATTGTGTTACCATTTCCACCATCCACTACCAAAATTTTTCATTACCCTAAACAGAAACTCAGTATCCATTAAGCAGTAACTCCTCATCCCCCCAACACACACAGTCATATACACACTGGTAATCTCAATCTACTTTCTGTCTCCATGAATTTGCTTATTGTAGGTATTTCACATAAGTGAAATCATACAAAATGTGTCCTTTTGTGGCTGGCTTATTTCATTCAAATAATGTCTCCAGTGTTCACCCATGTCGTAGCATATATCAGAGCTTTTCATGGCTGAATAATATTCCATTGTGCATATATGCTACATTTTGCTTATCCACTCATGTGTTGATGGGCACTTGGGTTGCTTCCACCTTTTGGCTACTATGAATAATGCTGCTATGAACATTGGTATAAAAATATCTTTTGGAGTCCCTGTTTTCAATTCTTTGTGATATATACCTAGATGTGGAATTGCCAGGTCATATGATAGTTCTATGTTTAACTTCCTGAGGAACAACCATATTGTTTTCCACAGCAGCTGCACTATTTTACATTCCTACCAACAAAGTAATGAGAGTTCATATTTCTCCACATCCTTGCCAATACTTATTTTACATTTTTAAAATAATAGCTATCCTAGTGAGTATGAAGTGGTATCTCATTGTGGTTGTGATTTGCATTTCCCTAATGACTACTGATGTTGAACATCTTTCATGTGCTTATTGGATATTTGCATAACTTTTTCTTGAGAAATTTCTATTGAAGTCCTTTGCCCATTTTATTAAGTTGTCTTTTTGTTGTTGAGTTGGAGTTCTTTATATAACCTGGATATTAAAATTTATCAGATACATGATTTCTAAATATTTTCTCCCATTCTGTAGGTTGTGTTTTCACTTTCTTGATAATGTCCTGTCAAGTACAAAAGTTTTAAATTTCAAGGAAGTTCAATTTATCTATTTTTTTTCTTTTGTGGCTCATGTGTCTGTTGCTTTTCTAAGAATCCATTGCATAATACAAAGTCCTGCAGATTTTCCGCTATGTTTTCTTCTAAGAACTTCATGGTTTTAGCTGTTATATTTAGATGTTGGACATTTTGAGTTAATTTATGTATATAGTATAAGAAAGGAGTCCAATTCCATTATTTTGCATGTGGATATCAGTTTTCCCAACATCACGTATTGATGAGAATTCTTTCCCCATTGAGTAGACCTGGCATTCTTGTCAAAATAATTGGCTGTAGACATGTGGGCTTATTTTTTTAATTCTCAATTGGTCTATTTGTCTTTCCTTAGACCAGTAGCACACTGTTTTCTTAATTTTGTTGTGGTAAAATATAAACCTTATAATTTTAAAAGAAAACTTGTAATGTGTGCTAGAGCATAATTATGAACTATCCCTGCATGATGAGATTTCTAACATGATTGGCTTGACTCCCAACTTTGGCAATACAGTTGACCCTGGGAGGTAGGAAGCCTGGATTCTAGACCCAACTTTGGCATCCATTCTTCCTTCCCAAGTGCACCTCAGTTTTCTTTCAGGATGCTCACACTCACTGCTCTCTGTTTACACAGAACTTCAAATAGAGGGGTGAGCACATAAACCAAGGTAGGAAAATCATCTCTCCTTTCCAGGATTCTGAACAGCGAGTGAGTGCAAGGATGGAAGAAAATGGTTGAGGCACAATCATGTTAATGGTGGCCCCTTGCATTGTGATGCAATGAAGCATGAAGACTCAGAGGAAGTTAGAGCAGCCAGCATTAACTGTTCTTCCTGATTTCCTGCAGCATCTTCTTTTTTCATTTAAAAAAGCACAAGAAAAACTAGAATAAGAAATAGATACTTGATTAGCCACCTGGGAAATGCAAATCAAAACCAAAAGGAGACATCACTTTGCACTCACTACAATGCCTTCAAAAAGAGGTGGGGGGAGGTGGGCAATAAGAAGTGTTGATGAGGATGTGGAGAAACTGGAGTCCTCATACCTTGTTGATGAGATTTTAAAACGGTTCAGGCACTCTGGAAAATGCTCTGGCAGTTTCTCAAAATATTAAACATAGAGTTACCATATGACCCAGATATTCCACTTTCAGGTACATCTCCAAGAGGAGTAAAAACATACCTTCATGTAAAAACTTGTTTGCAAATTCATACCAGCATTACTCATAATAGACAAAAAGTGGAATCAGTACAAATGCCCAAATTACGCTAAGTGTCAGAAGTCAGACCAAAGGACCACATATTACATGATTACTTTTACAGGAAATGTACAGAATAAGCAAATATATAGAGTCAGAAAGTAGATAAGTGACTTCCCAGGGATGAGGACTGAAGGGAAATGGGGAGTAACAGCTAATTGTTACAGGGTTTCTTTAGAGGATGATGAAAATGTTCTAAAATTGATTGAGGTGATGGATGCAAAACTGTGAATATACATTGAAGAAGTGAATTGTATAGTATGAATTATATCTCAACACAGTTGATATATATATATATATATATACACACACACACACACACAATAAGTATTCTACAAAGACATGAGTAAAAACAAAAATTACCAAATTTAGTGTAACAGGAATGGAGGGAAATTTCAGATTTTTGCTGCTAAGTGCTCAATAGACTGATTTTCCTAACGACTAGGAGAGTCACCAATATTTTTATAAAATCAACAGATTAGACCACTGTTCAATGAGATAAAAGGCCCACTTTATATAAATAACATTGCATCGTTGCATATAACACCACAGGGACCCAAAGCCCAAGTTTAATCATTTATGTGTTCTCTTTAAAAGATGACCAGAAGCCACAGAGGGCCAAAGCAACCAAGCAAATGCTCTTTTCAAGTTGACCTTTCCACAGACACGACTGACTTCTCCTGAGACTTCTGCCTTCAGGACTTCCCCAGAAGATCATTCAAATAACCAATTTTAGTTTCATGGTCGTTCTAAAACCCTTCCTATAAAAAACCAGAGGCTGACAGAAATGTCTGAAAATGCTGAGGAAAGGAAGTGGCATTGACACAGAATCAAAGAATGACAGGAGGGACAGACTCTTGCTTTCATTTTGAAGTAAAATCTATTGTTCTAGGCCAAAGCCACAGTGTTCTTTTTTTTTTTTTTTTTTTTTTAAAGGGTTTTACCAGGGATTGAACGCAGGACTTTGTACATGGGAAGTAGACACTCAACTATTTTTTTTTTTTTTTTTTACATATATACACATATATATTTATGCATATATATACATATAATCATATATACATAGAACAACCACTAGAAAAGCTATTGTTTTAGTTTGCTAAAGGTTTCCATGGCAATATATCAGAAATGGGTTGCCTTTTACAATGTGGCTTTTTTTTTTTTTTTTTTTTTTTTTGGATTTGGTAAGTACATCTTTTTTTTTTTTTTTTTTTTTAATTTTTTAATTTTTTATTGACTTTGTAATAATATTACATTAAAAATATATATGTGAGGTCCCATTCAACTCCACCCCCCCACCCCCCCTCTCCCCCCCCCCAACAACACTCGTTCCCATCATCATGACACATCCATTGGATTTGGTAAGTACATCTTTGGGCACCTCTGCACCTCATATACATTGGTTCACATCATGGCCCATACTCTCCTCTATTCCATCATGTAGGCCCTGTGAGGATTTACAATGTCCGGTGATTACCTCTGAAGCACCATCCAGGGCAGCTCCATGTCCCGAAGACGCCTCCACCTCTCATCTCTTCCTGCCTTTCCCCATACCCTTTGTCCATTATGTCCACTTTTCCCAATCCAATGCCACCTCTTCTATGTGGACACTGGATTGGTTGTGTCCATTGCACCTTTATGTCAAGAGGAGGCTCAGATTCCACCTGGATGCTGGATGCAATCCTCCCATTTTCAGTTGTAATCACTCTAGGCTCCATGGTGTGGTGGTTGTCCTTCTTCACCTCCATCTTAGCTGAGTGTGGTAAGTCCAATAAATCAGATTGTAGGTGCTGGAGTCTGTTGAGGCTCAGGATCTAGCTATCACATTGTCAGTCCAGAGATTCAAATCCCCTAAATATATCTTAAACCCCAACATTAACTGCACCTCCAGCACATTAGCATGAAAGTCTTATGAAGGGAGATCCCATCTGAGTCCAGATTCATCACACATAAACACCATTTCCAAAGAGGGGCCATCTGCCCTGGTAGTTAACCCCATCGGCCATGACCATAACTCCCATGGGTCTCTTTAGCCCTCAAAGGAACCAATATCTGGGGGTTGTATCTGCTTTATCTGTCTCTCTGACTCTGCTCAGTTGTGCATGAGGGCAAACCTTCTGCCAGCCTCCAGACTCTTTTTTAGAAACTCGTAGCCATATAAACTCATTTCTCCTTTCCATTTCCCCCTTACTTTGACACTCAACTATTGAGCTACACTTGCTCCCCAGTGAGAGCTGGGTTTTTTTGGTTGTTGCTGTTTGTTTTTAGGAGGTTCCTGGGATCAAACACCGGACCTCATACATGGGAAGCAGATTCTCAACTCTTGAGCTACATCTGCTCCACACAGTGCTCTTTTCATCATGAAATCAGAATGTTCCTGCTCTCCAATCCTTTTTCAACAGGGTTAGCTGACATTTCTGTTCTAATATTCAGAGCTGTAGAACAGATCTTCTTCCCTGACATTTTGAGCCTGACCCAATATCTAACACCGATCTTATTTCCTATTCACACAAAATCAGTTATCCCAGTGGTAATTAAAACCATTACTTCAAACTCTCAATAAGGAGATTAATTTTTTTTTTGTCCTTAAAATGAAAATAGTGTACCCATCCCACATGGAAAAGAACTGCTTCACCATCACTTAAAGAGGAGGTACAGCACACTTATTAGATTGCAGGAATAGGCCAGAATGATAAAGCTACATGTTGGTCGAGTTGTGGGAATTTTAGGAAGTCCCACACCCCGGGGCAGGGGGGGGGGGGAGGAGGAGGGGGAAGGGGGAGGGTTGTATATTGGTTCAGTGTCTCAGGAAAGTAATACTGTAATATGCAACAGGAGCTATAAAACTCGTTACTTTTATTGAATCATTTCACTTTGCAGACTATACCCCATGGAATCCATAAAGATAAAATTTGAGCAGAAATGAGCATATGAATATCATATATGAAAGCAAATAACTGAAAATAATCAAAGGACCCCACACTAGGGAGAACTCAAGCAATAATAGGTTAAAATATAGGAAATATCATTTTGCCATTGAAAATGGCAAAATATATGAATTCTGATCCATAAAAACTTGCATACAAAATAGTTATAAGTAAAAAGCAGCAGGCAGAACTAAGTAGAAATGCATAACAATTTAAGTATGAATATAACACAAGGATCAGAAATACTTCTGGTAGTTAAATAAAGGTAGTTGAATATGTCATTCAGCTCTTTCTCTTGTTAATTCAATATTTAATAAAAGATGCATACAAATAAAGTAGCATTCAGATATGTGTGCACTCCTTGGGGTTTTAAAAAATTATGTAAACATCAGCTATTATGTTTGCTTCTAAGGAACTTCAATTTCAAAAAAGAATCTAGAGTCCCGGTGTCTAAAGCAGCCCTCTTCATCTGTGAGGTGAGACGCCTGCCCACACGAATAGAACTCAGGGCAAATGCTGGTGCGGATGCAGTTACTCTGTGTGAGTTTTATTTTCCTCTGCATTTGATTCTCAGACATTATTGGACATGAACTACAAGATGAGTTTCATGATGCTAGATTTGCATCATGACATGATTTCCTTTTTAAATTAGGATAACCTTTTTCTAAGGAATTCAAAATGCTTCATAAATATTCTCTTCTGTATATTCGCAAATTTTAATGGAAGGGAGCAATGGGGTTTGTTTAAAATATCAATATTCGTATTCGGGGGTCAGAACTGTAGTCATGGGTTTGGTGGTGTGGGTGGGGAGTGAAGCTCTATGTTTTCACCCAGGTCAACCGATAACTGTGGTAGGCAGGACCAAGGACCAGCAGAAGTAATGGTAGAGCAGGGCTTGCTACCTGTGGCCTCTGGACAATTTTCATCAAATCATCAGTTACTTAACAACAAGTAAATAAAATTCCTGGGTCCTATCCAGTCCTAAATCAACATCTCCCCCCACCTTTTCCCTTTGCCACCCTCTCTGGTGTTCTGGGAGTATAGTAAGCATGCACTTTAATTTACCGACCTGGTATTGTGTTATAAATAGCTCACTTACTGTTTCTTTACCTTGTAAACTTTTAAGACACCTATAGATCCTTTTGCGGTTCATAAACATGATGAATGAGTGTTCACGTGTTTGTGTGAGATGTGCCTCCCTCAAACCTTGTTACAATGCCGGCCCATTACCCATCTGACGTGAAAATTTTTAAAATTTAAAAATTAAAAAAGATACTTCTAATGTAAATCACAGCCACAGATATGGAAGGCAGACCCACAAACCATCCAACAACAACCTCCAGTACCATGAGTGATAGAACTGGGCTTGCTTGTATATGATACTTTAGCATGACATTAGCGTAATTCAATGGAAAGAACATTAGAGCATAAACCCAAAGATGACACATCTATATTCTGTTAATGATAGTGTGATTTCCAAGAAGCTTGGTCAGTGTGCCTACTTCCTCTTCTCAAAGAGAGAGATTCCTACCTGTTGATATCTACTTTAGAAGAAACTGTAAGACTGCTCTGAATCATTTAGGGAGAAATTGTGCAACTTCAGAGTAGAGTTTGAATGCTTGATAACTGAATGTGTTTTTGTTTTGGGGTGGGGTATGTGTTTGAGCATTGGTGCCCATTACTTATTAAACAAAACAAAAAAAGAAAAAGTAAAAAAGACCTGGCAAACTGCATTTTTATCCAGCAACTCCAGGTGATTTTTATGTCCACGCAAACATAAGATTCACTGACTGTGCCAGATGAGAGAATGGTTCACTCATTCATCTATTCATTAAACACTGAGGGCACACAGAAGGCCAGCTCTCTGCTAATCACTAGGGATTGAAACAAGGAAGATGGAATCGCTACTCCTGGGAAGTTCAGTCGAGTAGTTACAGCGTGAGGGTCGGGCAATGAAGACGGATAACTGAACTAGTCATTAAGGCACAACGTGATACAGAACTGTGTACAGTGCCTTATGCACAGAGAAGGGAGCTACTAATTTAGCCTCAAAACGTTAACTTCTGGGGTGAGGGGCCATTTGAATTTAAAAATGAGTAGGAGCAAATCTGGTGGAAAAGTTTGCATTTCAAACTTTTTTTTTTTAGCATCACATGACATCTAGACATCAGGTTTCCTCATTCCTACTTCAAGTATTCTAATCATCATGATGCTGTTTCTTTAAAATAGATGTGACTCAATCCTGAGTTTCACCATTTGCCAGCTGTTTGAGTTCAAGTACATTAGTTAACTAGGCTGGGTCTTAGTTTCATTACAAATAAATGAATAAATTAATTAATTAAGGGACTGGGCTATAGAGTTCCTGGACACTGAGCAAGCGCTAACTGGCAAAAATGTTCAAGATTCTCCAGTTGGAAAAATTAGCACCATGATCTATACTAGCAGGTGTACAGGGAAACCAAACAGCCCTGTAAGGCTTCTCTTTGGCTTCCATGCCTGAAAGAAAATTCTCTCAATAAATAGTATAGCCGCAGCCAAAATAGTTAGAAGAATGTTAAAGATGATTCAAGGAAAAACCTTGTATTAGTACATAGAGAGGTTTGGGGGAATCTTGAGGTTTTCTTGAAGCTGATGGATGGGTTCAAAACAATAGTGAAAGGAGTGGTGTAAAGAAAAGCAAACATGTATTTCACTCTTAGTAACTAACAACTGACTGTAAAACACTCAAATACAAAGTGCACAGCTAGTAGTAAATAATAATTATAGACATTTGTAGGTGGTATATATTTGGGTGCACCCACAAGGATATGGTATAATTAAACATCGCAAAATAACCATTGTTCAAGACTAGAAATGATTTATAACAACTAAGCGGTGAAACAATGTTACCCACCAAACCTCCAGAATTACAAGGTGAAGGTAGTATAGCATTTTTAAAATACTTTTTAAAAAATTTGTTGCATGTAGAAAAACTGGCCCTGAGCAATGTAAATGTCAGTGTTGGATCACAGCGCATTGCACTAATAGGGTCTTGAATCATAGGACTGGCTTAAGAGTGAGTAGCAGTTCCTGGCTTGACAACATAAAAGCAATCTAAGGCTTTTTCTGAGACGCACTTTCAGACACTTTAGTAAAGTACATTTAAATAGAATAGACTATAAAATGAATTTCTGTAGACTACAACATGAATTCTGATACATACATATATATCCATACATATCCATGCATGTACCTGTGTTGCTTAAAAAATTTTTAATTTATTGAAATATATCACCCCCACACAAACATACATAAATAATAAGTGTATAGTAATAGTTGTGAACTTATAAACCAAACATATATAACATCATACAAGACTCTCATAACTCACCCTACCACCAACACCTTACATTGTTGTTAAGCCTTTTTAACTAATGAAGAGCATTGTCAAAGCATTACTACTAACCAAAGTATTTTCCCCCAACCCTCCCTATTATTATTATCTTTATGTCATTTATATATGAACATACATAAACAATTAAGTGTATAGTAAAAGTTGTGAACTTACAAAGCAAACATGCATAACATCATACAGGGGTCCCATACATCAACCCTCCACCAACACCTTGCATTGCTGTGAGATGTTTGTTACAAATTACGAAAGAATACTGTCAAAATCTTACTACTAATTATCATCCTTATCTTACACTTGGTGTGTTTTTCCCCCAACACACCTTATTATTATTTTTTAAATATATTTTTTATGACAGAAGTTGTAAACTTATAAAACAATCATGCACATAAGCAGAATTCCCAAGCAACACCCCTCTCTCAACATACCACACTGCGGTGGAACATTTGTTACAGGTAAGATAATATTATCTGATTGTTACCATGTCCATAGTATACATTTGGCTCACATTTTCCATACTGCCCCATTATCAACACAGTACATCTTTGGCACAGATGTAAGAATATTATATTATTACTGGTAACCACAGTCCATAGGTCATTCCAGTTGTATTTTTCCCATACGTTCCCTACACCCTGCAGTAGTGATATATATTTGCGCTAGTTCACAAAGAACACTCTTGTATCTGTACCATCAACCACAGCTCTCATCCACCTCTTGTTTACTGTGCTATTCAGTTCCTAGATTATTTTCTAGCATTCTGTCAATTGGCATTTACATCCCTAGACTACCATTTTCAGCCACATCACTATAAACTAGCTTACTATTTTTACCATCCACTCTATACATTTCCACACATTTACAGTAAAGCTAATTAAAACTTCTACATACATTAAACATGAGTAGTCCATTTCAGTCCTTCTCTTATCTCCATTAAGAATCCACCACCTACCACCAGGTCTTGAAGATATTTTCTGAAAATTTCTTCTAGAAGGTTTATGGTTCTTCTTTTATTTTTAGGTTTTTGGTCCATTTTGAGTTAATTTTTGGATAAGGTGTGAGATAAAAGTCCTCTTTCCTTCTTTTGGCTATAGATACCCAGTTCTTTCAGCACCGTTTTGCTGAATTGACGGTTCTGCCTGAGCTGTATAGGTTTGATAGGCTAGTCAAGAATCACTTGACCATACACATGAGGGTCTGTTTCTGAGCCATCAATTTGGCTCCATTGGTCTATGTATCTGTCTTTATTCCAGTACCATGCTGTTTTTTACACTACAGCTTGGTAATACGATTTGAAGTCTGGAGATGAGGATTCACTTTTCCTTTTATGATGTTTCTGGCTATTCAGGACCCCTTACCCTTCCAAATACATTTGCCAATTTTGTTCTCAATTTTTTTTTTTTTTAATGCTGGGGAAATTTTTATCAGGGTTGCATTGAATCTATCAATTTGAGTAGAATTGACATCGTAATGATATTTAGTCTTCCAATCCATGAGCATGGAATGTTCTTCCAGTCATTTAGGACTTTTTAAAATTTCTTTTAACATTGGGTTGCAGTTTTCTGAATACAAGTGCTTTACATTGCTGGTTAAGTATATTTCTGACTACTTGAGTTTTATCTGTCATATTTTATTTTCACCACTCTTTTGACACTTTTACTTACTTTCATTGATATAATCTTCATTTCTAGACTCTCTTCTAGGCCTCTCTCTCCTGTCTTTCTTTTCAGGCTCTAACACACCCTTTAGTATTTCCTGAAAATCTGGTCTCTTGCTTAGAAATTCTCTCAGTTTCTGTTTATCTGTGAATATTCTAATCTTGCCCTCATTTTTGAAAGACAGTCTTCTTGGATATAAGATTCTTGGCTGGAATTTTTTCTCTTGTAGTATCTGAAATAAATCAGACCACTGTCTTCTTGCCTCCATGGTTTCTGGAGAGAAATCAGCACTTAATCTTATTGGGTATCCTTATAGTTTATGCATTGCTTTTCTCAGAATTCTCTCTTTGTCTTTGGCATTTGACATTCTGATTAGTATGTGTCTCAGAGTTGGTCTATTCAGATTTTTTCAGATGGGAATACATTGTGCTTCTTGGACATGGATATCTATGTCCTTCAATAGGGTTGGGAAATTTTCTAACATTATTTCTTTAAATATTCCTTCTTTCCCTTTCCCCTTCTCTTCTCCTTCTGGGACACCCATGACATGTATGTTTGCATATCTCTGGCTGTTGTTTAGTTCCCTGAGACCTTGTTCAATTATTTCCATTCCTTTCTTCATCTGTTCTTTTGTATGTTCACTTTCAGAGGCCATTTCTTCAAGCTCACCAATCCTTCTTCTGCCTTCTCAAATCTGCTATGATTTCAATGCTTTTTAAATTTCATTTATTGCACCTTTCATTCCCATAAGATCTGCTATTTTTCTATGTACGCTTTCAAATTCTTTTTTGTGTTCATCCAGTGTCTTCTTAATATCCTTAATCTCTTTAGCCATCTCATTGAATTTATTAAGGAGATTTGTTTGAACATCTATCATTAGTTGTCTCAGCTCCTTATGTCATCTTGAGGCTTATCTTGTTCCTTTAACGGGGCCATAGCTTCCTGTTTCTTGGTGTGGATTGTAATTTTTGGTTGGTGTCTGGGCATCTGGCTTTCTAGAATATTTATTCTGGGTGCAGTTTTTCTCTTTAGTTTAGAGCTTCCTGCCCTTTCTCCCTTGCTGGTTTTGCAGTAGGAGCCAAGGATGTAATAGGTGCTATAAACTGTGGAGGCTCAAGCTTCCCTCATTGCCCCAGGGATGGATGAAGCCTCTACCAAATTTCTCCATTCCCAGAGGTAGGGCAGAGTCACCGTTGTGTGGAATAATCCAAGTCATGCAGGCCTAGACTGTAGTTGCCCAGAGAGACTGATGAAGCTTCACAACCCTTTCTCCCCTGCCTGGGGCATGGAAGGAGCTGCAGGTATGGGCGGCAATCTATGCAGCACGGATCTAAGATGACCGCAGTTGCCCCAGTAGACTTTTAATTATTCAGTTTGTGCCAGCCAAAGGTACCCTCAGTTACGTGGATAGACTGGTGCTGAGCTGGCCAGCCTCCTCCCTGTCAGAGGGAGGACTAAAGCCTAGGCTAGGGCTGCAGGCTGATCCAGGTGAAAGAAACCGATTCCTACTATCACTGTGATATGTGGTCAGGCCAGCTTCCCCTCAGGCTGTGAGTAGAATCAAAATGGTGGCCACTGGCTCCTTTCTGACTTGGACAAATTCACACCCCAGCTGTTTCCAAGGTTATTCCTTAGTCGTCCAAGTCTACCAATCAGTAGCCGAAATCAACAGCCAGCTGTCTCCTCCTCCCCTGCTTCTGGGAAATGGAGCTTCCAATTCCAGTCACCGAACAGCTCCTGTGGCAACTTGCACCACCAGAGTTAGACAATCACTGTCCTCCAGGCTTTGGCTGGCAATTTCCCAGAAAGGCTGGCGCAGGTCCCCGTAGCTTCCTCCCTGTCAGAAGTGGTGCTGGGGCCTAGGCTAGAGATGCAACCTGATCTGGATGGAAAAACCGGTCCCCACCAGCACTGGGATTTTCAGTCTGCCCCGCTTCCCCTTGTGTCAGGCACGGAGTTAAGATGGAGGCTCCCGGCTTCTTTATGACTTGGACAGGCTCAAACTCTGTTTTCAGGATTATACTGTAGCCCACTGAATTTTACTCATCAGTAGCTGAAGTAGCCCAACTGTCTCTTCCTCCCCTATTTTTGGGAAGTGGAGCTTTCAATTCCAGCCACGGAACAGCTCCTGAGGAGGCTTGTGCCTCTGGTGGAGGATGCGCACCAGCCTCCGGGGCGTAGAGCGCTCTAACTTACGAATCTTTTCTGCAGATGGACAGCCTCCTCCCATTCCTTCAAGGATGTGGCAGGATGCTCTTCTGGCCTCCTTAAGCCCCCAAACAGGTGCTTCAGCTAGCTCCAGAGAGCTCTGAGTGTTTACGAACTGCCCTGTAGCAGGTGCTGACTCTAGGAGCTCCTTACTCCACCGCCATCTTGCTGTCTCTTGTACCTGTGTTTTAAGCAATAAAGTCTAGAACAACTTCCTCAGAAGTCCTTCTGTTTGAGGCCTCATAATAGAGTCTTTCTGGTTTTAGAGTTTCTCATATTTTCCATCTCTTCTCCTAAACAGCCATCTCATAAAGGCACAACTTCTCTAAAACTGATTCAGCAGGTGGAAATATGACAAATGACTACAAAGAGAACTTTGCCCTTTGTTAACAAGCTGTGGAACTTATATTTCTTCCTCACAGGAGAATCCCAAGTCCCTTTCACTTGGAAAATTCCTCTGAATACAGAAGAATATTTATTAGATGACTTACAAGTTTGAGGGTAACACCAGGAAACCTAGAGAAGTAGTTCTCAATGTCTTTAGTGCCTCTCTAAGACATCTCCTCTCTCCAGCTCTTATAAATCATTCATATGTTATTTCCCATCTGAAATAGTCAACTCTACTAAGGAGGCAGCAGCATAATTACCAAAAGAGCATCTGTAATTAATGAGTAATTTTGTTTTGTAACTGTTTAAATAAAAGAAGATTTCTCTATAAGAGAGTATAGACACATAAAGGAACAGATCTAACATAGGTAAACTAAAGTCCCTGAAATTGAGGAGAGACAAAATGGGAACAGATGTAATATTTAAAGATATATTGTTGATAAAAACACCAGTCTCATCAACCACAATTCTCATCCACCTCTTGGTTTATGTATGAGTGGTATACTTCAGTAAATTAATTTTTTTAAAAAGTCTCAGATTTAAAAAAACTCTATAAACCTCCAATAGAATAAATACAAAGAAAACAAAATTTAGACACATCACAGTAAAACTGCTGAAAACCAAAGCAAAAAGAAAAAAATTTTAAACATCCAGAGAAAAGACAATTAACTTAAAAAGTGTAATAAAACTGATAATTGACTTAGCCCAAAATAATAAAGTAAAAAACAAACAAACCCCAGTGCAATGACATCTTTAAATTGTTGAAAGAAAACAACTACCAATCTAGAATTTTCTACCTAATGAAAAATATCCTTAAAAATAAAGGAAAAAATAAAGACTTATAAGACAAAGAAAAACAGAGAATTTATCATGAGCAGGCCCATAGTAAAAGAAATGCTTCAGAGAGTTCTTCAGGTAGAAGGAAAATGATCCCAGATGACACAGAATTGCTGAAAGCAAAACAGGCACCAAAAGAGTAAACATGTAAGTAAATCTAAATGAGAGTAATTGTACAAAATAATTATAATAACAATAATGTGGAGTTAAAAAGAAAGGTAGAATAAAATATATGTCAACAATAACACAAAAGGTGGGAGAAACAAATAGAGTTCACATGTTCTAAAGTGCTTGCACTGTCTTGCAAAGGATAGAAGTGCTAATTAATATTAAAGTTCTCATAAGTCAAGCATGCAAGTTGTAATCTCCATAGTAACAGAAAAAGAATAGTAAAAGAATATATAACTAGCTCACTAACAGAGTGGAAAATGGAATTTTAAAGAAAGTACTTGGTAATATCAAAGAATGCAACAAAAGACGGCAAAAGAAACAAAAAGTTTGGCAAACAGAAAAAAATACTAGGGTGGTACATTTAAACCCCGATATACCAATGATTATATTAAATGTAAAAAGGTTAAACTCTTCAATTAAAAGACAAAGATCATCAGATTGCACAAAAAACTATATGATTCTTAAACAGTATCCTTCAAGTATTCTAATCATCACAAGACACATTATTTTTTAACTTATAATAAATATATAATAATATATTTAATGTATAACCGGTATGCAATAAAATGTTCATATTTAAAATATAAACTTGGTAAATTTTGACATACGCATATATGCATGAAACCAGTACCATAATCATGAAGTTTCCTCATGTCCCTGTGTAATCCCTTCCCTGATCTTCTACCCCACTGCCCTCAAGCAACCACTAATTTTTTTTTTGTCAATATAGATAAGTTGCATTTTCTAAAAGTTTATGTAAATGGAATAATATAGTATCTCTCTTTCTCTTTTTTGGGTGGAGGGTGTCTGGCATTTTTCACTTAGTATAAGTATTTTGAGATTCATCCATGTATATGAATAATTCATTCATTTTTATAGGTAGGAGTATTCTGTTGTATAGGTATGACACAATTTGTCTATTCACCTGTTGATGGATATTTTTAATTTTAGTCACTCTAATAAATGCATTGTACATGGTGGTATTTCACTGTGATTTTAATTTGCATTTCCCTAATGAGTAGTGATGTTGAGTATCTTTTCACAAAGAGACTTTAAATATAAAGACACAAAAAGACTGAAAATGAAAGGATGGTAAAAGTTATAAGATACAAAATTAGCATCTTATAACTGGTGTCCCTGGTGTTGCTATGTAATATCAGGTAAGAAGGCCTTTAAGGCAAGAAGCATTACTAAAGGTAAAGAAAGACATTCCCTGAATGATCAAAGGTCAAAACACCAGAAAAATATCAGTTCTAAATGTATATAAAACTAATAATATAGTCTCAAAATATACACCTCAAGATCTGACAGAAGAGGATAAATATCAAATTCACAATTATAGGAAAAGATTTTAACACACCCTTCTCAGTATGTGAAAGAACATGCAGATTAAAAAATTAGTGATGTACAGGATTTGAATGTGACAAACTTGACCTAACTGACATATATAATAGAACACCACATCTAACAACTGCGGTATATACATTCTTTGCAAGTGCACATTAAACATTACCAAAAATTGACCATATGCTGGGTCATGAAGCAAATTACAACAAATTTCAAAGTTCAGTAATTGTATAGAGTAGGTTCTTTGATACCACAATGGAATTAAACTAGAAATTAACAAAAACTCACTAACTTTTAAAAGTGTAAATATTTGCTTATTTTTGCATATGACAATTTTAAGCATCAACTTATTTCCATTTTATGCATTTATACATGCTCAATAAACAGATTTTTAAAAACTGAATAAAGACCAAAAAGAAAAAATCATGAGCTAAGAAGTATTCATAATATCCAAATAGAGCTATAAACTCTGTTCTATTTTTATTTTTTGAGTATGAAATTTTTTGCATTTTTAAATATAAAATGTATAAAAAGAGAACATGGTAAAATGTCTCCCTCCTGCTCTTGTCTGCCTGTTACCCAGGTCTTCTCTCCATGGGCAAAATCATAGGTAATAGTTTCTTGTGTATCCTTCTGTATATAAACAAAGCACAGGAAAATACACATATCTATTCTTTCTCCCACTATCTACATCAGTGAGAATATACTCTACTTGGTGATCTGCATTTTGCTTTTTTCACTTTAAGTACACAAAATGACCTCATTCTTTTTTATTGCTAAACATATATGTTCAACTATATGGATGGTCAATACTTTCTTTACTAGTCTCTTTTGCACATTTTTGTTGTATCTGATGTTTTTCCCAATACAAATAACATTCAGTAAATTGCACATGTTAATTCATACATGAATGAATGTCTCTGTGGAATAAAGCACAGATTTAGAACTAGAATTGGAATTGCTGCCTCGAATGGTTGTTCATTTGCCCTCATAGTATTTTACCAATTAATGTTCTTACCAGCAATATAACAGAGCGCAAAAATGGTTTTATTAAATTTAAGGCATTAATGAACTAACTGGCTATTCTGCCCATTGTTATCTATCCTATAGATTCAAGAATCTGTTTATCGATAAGCAAAACCAAGGTCCCCCTCAGAGGTGATTTTCCCGTTTGGGGCAGGAAGTGGCTATCTAATAAAGTTAATTCCTTTATTGACAGGGCAACATGACAGTATTCCTACAAGCTGAAAATCTGGTCTAGATATATTAAGTTTGAGGTACCCAGGAGGGTCCAAGTGGAGTCAGGTTAGCAATTGGGTGAACAGGTCTGCAGCTGCAGATGTAAAATCTGGCCAGGCTTGAGTTTGGGGTTGTTTTTACAGCAGGGGAGGAAAGCTAAACCTCTTCGCTCACGGGTTCTCACCTGTCTCCCTAGCAGTCCATCAGCTGGAGTCTCCATGTGGCTGAATGTGGTGCCTGCAATGGGGCAGTTATAATCTGTAGTTCTGGAACAAAGCCACCCAGCCTGAAAAGAGTAACCCAACCCACCTCTCCCTCCAAACCCAGACGGGCCATTTGTATAATTTGGCTTTGACTCTTCTTTGATGAACGCAATCTTTGAGGAAAGCCCAGTTAACAAAAACTCTCAACCAGGTAGTCAAAGATCTTTTTGAAAGCAACTCCTGAGCCACAGAAGAATTTGTGGACTGAAATTTTGCCAAACTTATGATAAAAAAATAGGTATGCTTGTAGACATTAAGAAGAACTTTCCAATTATTAGGATAGTAGAAGGATCTTTTAAATGGAAACTGATCTTTTAAGTGAAAAGAGAAAAACCTGCCACTATTTATTGAGAGTTTACACTACACCAGGCCCTGGTCTGTGATCTTAATTTGTATCACTTCATTTAATCCACAAAGCAACCCTATAAACCAAATCATCCCCATTTGACAATCAGGATTGGAAATGTGTATGGTCAGGATTTGAACTCCAGGCTATCCGGCTACAATGATCATGTTTATAATCACTATGCTTATAAAAGTTTTTACAAAATGCTATCAAATCTAAGTATGCTAAATATTTTAAAATATACAAAAAGAAAGCCTCTAGAAGCAAATTCTTTATGCTAGGGAGGCAGAACATTAGGTGATTTTTCTTCTTTTCTCTTTTCTTTTTTCTAAAATGTTTATGCTGTAATTACGCTAATTTTATTACAGAAATTATGTATTCACACATTTTTGACCTACCATGTCAGCTTTCTGAATACTGTAAATTCTTCAGCTGAGACACAGGAATGGACTTGAGAGCACAGTCAAGGTCTCTCGAGGGCTCTTTCCATCATTATTACTCTGTCTCCTGGAGTTTCAAAATAAAACTGCATTCTCAACATATCTTAAGTGCTTTCCCCCCACTTCCTGACCTACCTGGATTATACTAAATTCAGCAGATATTGTCCGGAGCTATTATTAAAGCACACCTTGTTTCCCCACTCTGATTTATCTGTTATTTGTCCCACAGCATGGCCAGCTCTTTAAGTTGGCCAATTTAGGGTTACATGCTGTATTTTCATGAAAGGCTATGCAACAGGACTATTTCTTTTCAGATGTGCTAGCAAGGGCAGTGAATTAGCAGCATGTCTATGTGATTTAGTAAGGGAGTTTCCATAAGACCCCAGGAGAACCTTCAGGCTTCTGCTACCTGGAGTGGGCGTAACTGTGAAGTACAAATACCTTTCACCATAAGGTGAAGTGGGACAGTTTTAACTCCCTCCTTTTTTGTGAGTTTGCTTCCTTAAATTGAGGAACTTGCTGAGAAAGTTTGAGTTTACCTCTGACGACAGCCACAGTCTGTGGCAGACAATTAAACTGAGTTGGGGGCCATAAGGTCATTAATTGTGCATCTTTGTGCACACCCTCTATTGCAGTGGTTCTCAGAGAGTGGTCCCCCAGCCAATGCCAGCATCACCAGGACACTGGGTAGGACTGCAAAGCCTTGGGCCCCATTCCTGAATCAGAAGCTCTGGGGGTGAGGCCCAGCAATCTGCACTTGAACAAGCCCCAAGGTGATTCTGATGGACTCTCAAGTTTGAGAAACCCTGGTTCCTTGCTAGCAAATTCCAGCTCTAGCTGACAGCCTTCCCTTTACAGTTCACCCATCTACCTTAGAGACTCAGCCATTTAATCATCCTTCCTCAGCCTAACTAGCCCTGCCTACTTAGTTAATTTGAAGATTAAGATTCAAAGAGACACCCATGTAACGAGGCCTAAATTTCCTACTTAAACAGATTTAACTAAGGTATGCCACTTTACATATTTATGCTAACATATTCCCCAATAACCACTCTTGCCAGTTCTTCCTCCCTAGCCCCAAAACACTTTCATCTTTTCTCAAAATTTATTTTAAGCTCAAGTATAAGAACAATACTTCAACAAACCAGAGAAGATGCACTGCTCCTAAGTTGTTAAACTACAAATGGTTAAGCACAAATTACTTTAGGAAAAAGCTCGGAAGTGAGGGCAAGTCAGAGTGTTGATGGGCTTGTGTTTTGATGGAAGAGAGTGAAGTTAGGAAAGTTGGTTACGGGACAACCTTTGAAGAATGAAGAGAATCTCTTACTTGAGAAGAGTAGAGTACAAAGGAAAGATGGGGCAAAAGCCCCAGAAGTCTCACTTAGATTCATCAAGAGTATTTATTGAACACCCACTTCTTCTCAGACACAGCAATGAGGAAGACAGACAAAAAGGCTTGCCCCTGTAGATGTGATATGCTAATGACATTGATGCCTCTGTCTCATACTTATTTTGCTTTAGCATTGTCCTTTCCAGGAATTCTCTTGCCTCATGGTATAGCTGTATTTCATGATGGCATTTATCTGAGGCTAGAGAATCCTTTGGTGCCTGTTTAGGATGGAAGGAGATTGTTGGTGGAAAATGATTTAAAAAAGGAAGCGATTCTGTAAACCTACAACTTCTCTAATTAAAAAAAAAAAAAAAAAAAAGGAAAAGTACCCAGACTACTCCAGCTAACCAAATTTACCCATTCAAATCTCCCCGAGGCTTCTAAATTTCATTTCAGTATGGGTTCCAGGTATCGTGCACATTCTATTAAGCCAAATCTGTCCTAGTAACAGCCCTCCTGTTATAAAAAGGAAACCTAAGCATAGAATTGGGTGACTAGATCCAATTCTGAGCTCAATATCCAAGCCTTTCTCTCCTAGGTATTTTCTGGCCTGGATGGGTAGATTTGTGTCTAGCTTTACCATTTATTTTCTTCCTGAGACAAGGCTATCTCCTGTCAATCATTTTCCCAGAAGCCAAATGCCTTTTATTATTTCTGCAAATATTCTTCCCTGCTGGTCTCAGATAGAAAGAGCCTTATCCCTGTGTTCTATCCCCTACTTGCCATAAAAATCCTAATTTTAATTTAATAAAATTTCTAGTTGGGTACAAAAATAAGTTTCCTTACTTATTCCCCAATAAAGTGTTGGTCACGTTAGTGTGATATGTGTAGAAGTAAAAATCCCTTAAATTACTTCCTAATAAATGATAGTTCATTTTGTGCACTAAACAGTTATGCACGGTGACAGTTACTAGGGTATGCTTTGGTGAAGTTGCAAAACTTGAGTCAGAGACTGAGAAGGTATTTTAAGACAAGAATTCTGGATAAAAACACCAACTCTCCTAGTTTTCTGGGAAAAGGTGTAATGCCATATTTTCCCCCACGTGCAATATTAGAATAATAATATTATGCCCATTATTTAAAAGGCTAGTGAAATTCATACTAAGGGATATAAATTAGTCATAATACTGAGAAATAATAAGAGAAGAGGATGTGAATAGTAAAGTTACATGAATTTTTAATAGACATGAGCAATTGTGAAGATTGTATCTAATGAAATTTATTTCCTTCTCCATTAATTGACAATTTCGTCCTCATTATCCATCCTAAAGTCAAAACAGTAAAAAAAAAAAAAAGTCTCAAAATATTATAAGGAAGATCTGAAGACATTCTGTTCAGACTCTTAGAAAATTATGTAAGACATTTATAATTGGGCACACAAATGATAATCTTTCCTTTTATGCATTGGGGCTGTGGCACTATTTTGTTTTTTTTCTTTTTTAGAAAACTTTAATACAAAACTTTCTGAAATATTCAAGTTAGTACTTTAATGATCAGGTTAACCTTACTAGACTTTGAACACCTCTTTGGCAGTCTCTGTCCTGGAGTCCTTTTCCTTCCAGCAGTGGTCCTCAAACTTGAACGAAGACTCAGTGAGGGAGCTAGTCAATGATGCAGATTTCTGGACCCCAAACCCCTGAGATTCTGATTCATTGATCTAAGCATGAAAGGAATTTCAGTTTTTCAAACCCTGGGGAGATCAGATGCAGTCTACCTAAGCGCATTCTGAGAACTAGCAATGACTACCTTAAGAACTCAAAAGCAAGTGGAAAACCTGACTGAGAAACCATCATGTTATCCTTCCTGGCTCAGGCAGTCATGACTACCTGGTGCTCACTCTGAGGAACCCGGGAGGGAATACATGGCATTGTGGTTGTGTGTGTAATTTCCCACTTGCCCCAGCAGGGAAATGATTTATCCTTAATGCAGGGAGGTCAAGGTCCCCAGGATACCAGGATACACTAAAGTAAATATTTTCCTCCTCATCACTATGTAAACAAGTTCAAGGCACTTTAGATTAGAAAAGATAAGAGGACAGAGAAAGGAGGAAAGGATTTTAAAAAGCAAAACAAAAGGTACTATTGCCTACCCAAGTAGAAGAACTGTACTGTAGGTCAGGTAAATAATCACAGGGTCTGCTTTAGAAGGCAGGCACTCAGCTAAACCAGACACATGGCATATAACCAAATAGTTATATTGGTTATATGGAGCTTAATTTTTCTCCATCAAGGGGAGAACAGCATTTGATTTCAACTTTCTACAGTTCTAGAATGCTTTGGGTTTTATGCCTTTGCCCCAGGTGACGACTCTGCGTGAAACATTCTAAAGTGAAGTTAATGCATGGGAATTATCAGAAACAAGATGAAGGAGATGAAACACCTAAAACTGCTTCTGAAATTAAGCTGTCACACATAGTGGCGAGGCCACGAGGTGAGCGCAAAGCCAATATTGGGGCAGCTCATCTTGTGCCATCCCTTGTAGTAAAGGCAAGGCATTGGTCTCCTGCTTTGCTAAGAGCCTACATTTGCATAACTTCCAGAGCCTTAGGTAGCACTCTCACTCCCACAGCCCAGAGCCTCACTGCCTACAGAGTAGACAAGTAAACAAATGCCCAGAGAGGTTAAGGAATTGTCTAAAGATAATAAACCTTGCAAGTGGCCAAGCCAGGATGAGAGCTCAGGAAAGTAGACTGTGATCTTTTTTTCCAAAATAAAACAGAGGTTGTTTTAAGTAGGCACAATGGGCAGAAACCTATATGTCATGATTTAAAGGGTGGAAAAAGTCCCTGACCAACTGTAGTTTGTTATGCTTATAATTCCTACCACCCTAAAACATATAAAAAGTTTTCCATTTTGTTAAATGATTAGTGACTTGAGCATATAATATATAAACTAAGCCCTATTACAGTGTCCATTCGCTACATGAGATTGACCTCTTTCCACCCATTCTCACAGAGGGGCACTGGGGAAATGAAGCTCAGGCCATCCCATGGGGGGCCTAGGGAGCTTTGGAAGATGTCAGAACCCAAAAAAGCAATGGTGGGAGTGGGGATCCAGTGCTTTCCCAGGAGGGATGAAGGAGTAAGGAAGGTGAAATCAGGCTTTAAAGGCCAGTCTCACAGGAATATTTTGAATCAAACCTTCATTTCAAGGACAGAATAAATTCTCTGTGCCTTGGGGCATCCTATGACCAACTTTGCCCATGTCCCTCTTTTCCTGAGATTAGGTAACAGCATTTTAATTTAACTGTATGTTGGCTACAAATAAAAGGTTAGCCATAAGGCCTGGCCTAATTTAAGCAAGAAAGTATGCATAGGAATTTATTTTTTAGAAAGCAAATCTAACAAATTTTCTTCTTCAATATATTCATGCTAATTTACACAGTAATCATTTTCCAATGAATGATAGCCTTGCTTCCAATCTTGACTTCATCATCTACTGATTGTGTGATCCTGGGCAAATGAGTTAATGCTGCTAAATCTACGGTGGGGTGGGCAGAGGCAGAGAGAATCCAGAGAGGAGGCAGCAGAAGTTGAAAAGCAGTAGAAGCTATGAGTGAGCAGAAGCCATGAGATGGAAAGGTATTAATAGGCTAGCAGAGAATGAAGGAAAAGCAAACAGAGAAAGGAAGGAAAGACATGACCTTGAATCCCAAACCATCAGGCTGTAAGAACTAACCTTAGGTCTGCAGAGCTACTGTTCGGCAGTGAACCAGCTAGGTACACTACAACTACCAATGCTAGCTAACACTTAATGAGGTACTTACTATCTCATAAGTACTGTCTGATTAATTCATTTAATCCTCACAACAACCCAAGCAGTAGGTATTATTATTCTTATTTTTCAAAATTAGGAAACTGAGGCCAAGAAAGATTAAGTAACTTGCACAACGTTTACTTTTAGGCACAGAAAAGGAAGAAGATAGAAAACAGCTCTATTGGAAAACCTATTACTAGTGCAATCTCACAGAAAGTTGCAATAGGAGCTAAACACCTGGCAGTTTCTCCTCCAACAGCTTAGCAATGGAAAGCTTAGCACGTGAAAGCTTTCTGAAGAACTTTACCATGACGACCGAAAAGAACATGCTTTGGCCTGTTACTGAAACTTTGAAACTAGCTCCAATATCATTAATCCTTCCATGGATAAGTAGTCCTGGAATATGTCCCAAAAGTAATTCAAATACCCATATTAGCAACTGGTAAAAGATTAAGAGCAATGACTGAAGATTCATTTCTCATCAAGTATGATTCTGTTTTTGTGTAGTTTTGTCTCTTCACATTTCACCAAGGAAAAAATCTCAAACAATACAAGTGAAGCCCTTTGAAGTCCAAAATCTAATGCACCAAATATTTTTCTGAAATGTGGGATGAGGAAGACTGAGGAGGCAACTGGAACAGACATTTCATTCAAGCTTTTCCTCAAGATCTTTCCTCTTCAGTATATCTGGCCAATCACTCTCCACTCCAGGAGTCCTCTCTTCTTCCTAAAAACTGCTCAGCTCACCTCCATGAGAGAAGAAGACCAGCGGCTTGCCTCAAGCTCCCCTTTTCTCCTTCCCTTGACCACCAAGCCCCTACTTCCTCCACTTCTATCACTCCATAATCAGATGCCCTCAAGCTGCCCCCTTGCCCCTCTACTGAAGCAGCTCTAGACACAGCCACTAGTGACCTTCTAACCTTCCAGTGGACAACCAGTGACCTCCTTCCAGTCTTGTTCTGACTTGACCTTCCTATGGCATTCCACACTGTTGACCTTCTCCATCTTTTTCTTTTTTTAAGATTTATTTTATTTATGTCTCCTCCCTGTCCCCCCATTGTCTGCTCTCTGTGTCCATTCACTGTGTTTTCTTCTGTGTCTGCTTGAATTTTCATTAGGCAGCTCTGGAAACCGATCCTGGGACCTTCCAGAATGGGAGAGAGGTGATCTCTATCACGCCACCTCAGCTCCCATTCTGCTACATCTTCTTATTTTCTCTCCTCTGTGTCTCTCGTTGGGTCATCTTGCTGCGCCAAACTCTCTGCGCCAGCAGGCACTCCTGCACAGGGCGGCTTTTCTGAGATGGGTAGCGTTCCCATGCAGGGTAACTCTCCTGCACAGGGCTGCATTCCCACATGGGCCAGCACTCCACGTGGGCCAGCTTGCTGTGTGGGCCAGCTTGCCCTCACCAGGAGGCCCTGGGCATTGAACCCTGGACCTCCTGTATGGTAGATGGGAGCCCAACTGGTTGAGCCATATAGTTTCCCTCCATCCTTCTTGAAATTACTCCCTGGGGACATACACATACTATCATCTGGTTGTCTCCCTATTCCACTAATCCATTGCTTTCAGTTTCTTAAGTTGGTTCCTCCTCTCTTTAGACCCCTTATATGTTGTTCATTTCGATATGGTAGCACTTGGCCAAACCTGGGATTGAGATGGAAAGATCAGCAGCTGCTCCATGTAAGTAAACTTTATTCTTAAAACAAGGGGAATCATTAAAAAGCCCAGCATTAAGTGGTACAAGAGAGTTTTGTCATGATAACTCTACTATGAATATTTTCAGTAGATAGATTATTATAAATAGTCTTTTCTCAGAGGAAATCAGTTGCTTTAATTGTTTCATTCTTTCAAGGGACAATGTCAAATTGTTGAGCCCAAAACTGTCCCTCTTGATTGAGGAACTCCCATGGAAAATTTTTCTCTAAAGAATGCAAAAAGGAATTTCTATAAAGCAATTAATTTATCCCCCTTTTGCCCAAATGAAAGCAACAGCACATGAGTCTTGGCTGCTTCCTGTCAGTTTAACAATAAACAACCCAGTTCTCTCTTGCCCTTACATCTTGAACCCCACATACTCTTAAAGATATGGTAATTGCTTGTACCAGAGTACAATGACAACTTAAAAGACCCTCAGTGTATCAAACATAGTCAAGTAGTTCAGATTATTCCAAGGCATGGCTCCTCTTTACAAAGCCTATGTTCTAAAATAAGGGATAGGGCCTTTGGGCCAACGGAAAGTTTACAGAGCTTTCAGACAGTTATAAATTGTCTTGATGCTATAATTAAACATAATATGTCCTCTGAAAGGCCAAAAATGATATGGCAGATGTGATACATTCTAACCAACCAGAAACAGAGAAGAAAGGTTTCGATATTACCTACTAAATTTTTGAAAGAAAGTTTACTGAGGCTGTCAGATTGGCACTGACAGTATATAAAACATCACTGACTTTTCTCTTTCCATTTTCCTTTGTGGAGTAATAAGCTATAGTCAGAGGCAGGTTAAGCCTTGGATGGTGACTTGCCTTTGCACTGCTTCGCAGAACTCATAGTCAGACAGGAGAACTAGGCATGGTAAATTCAGGATGAGGCAGTGCTTTGGTGAAGGCAGTTCTGTCCCCAAAAGTCAAGCCATCAAGTTATTTCTGGACTTGAAAATTTGCCATTCCTTGGCATTGGCCCAAGATTCCAGAAAATTTCCCTGTGGTCTTTAGCTATAGCTTTACCCTATCCTGTGCAGTCCCAGGTAAGGGAAGTGTTTACATTAGAGACAACAATTACAAAGGTAACCAGGTACAAAGAGAAAAATTAAACGATGGGATATTGGGTTCAACTTGGGACTGTGTGATCTCCCTGCCACCTATGTGTGGGGGAGATAAGCCTCCTTCCAAAATAAGCATGCATCCAGTTTTGCCCTCACCTCACTCTACCCAATAAGAAGCTGAAAATTTGGTTTAGACATAGAGTAGCAGTTTGATATTGTTTATGAATTCCAAAAATAGATACTGGATTATGCTTGTTAACTGGTCTGTTCCTCTGAGCATATTAGATTGTATTGGATTCAGAGGTTTCACTTTTACTTGATTGAGTTGTGACTAGGGCTTTGATTGGGCCACACCACTGGGAAAGTGAGTCCCTGCCCCTTGGTAGTGGGGAATCACAGAGAAAACTAAATGGCAGAGGAATTAGTTTAAGTTTTTGATGCTGTAGCCCCAGGAAGTAAATACCCAGGAGAAGAACACAGAGGAATAGAGACCGCTCCATAGACTGGCAGCAGTCCTGGGAAGAGGGAGAGCCTGATAGTCTACATGGACCTTGTGGAGAGAACAGAGCAGCTGAGCCCAGAAAGAATTGAGCCCCAGGGAGAGAGACAAAGCCCAAAAAAACTGGGACCATTGGTGCCTTAGGAGGAAGAGGGAGGCTAAACCCTCACAAAGAGGGCAGCCATCTTGCTCCAACACGTGGCAACAGACTTTGGTAGGGGAATTAACTTACACTTTATGGCCTTGTGACTGCAAGCTTCTGCCCCAAATTAATACCTTTTAGAAAAGCCAACAGATTTCTGGTATTTTGCAGCAGCGCCCCTTTGGCTGACTAATATACATATTAAGTTTGTGGTACCCAGGAGGGTCTGAGTAGAGGTCACAAATGCCCATCCATAAGACTATTATGTTTCTGGGAAGTCCCTGTTTTCCAGAGTTAGTTCTGCTTCCTCAGGCAGTGACTGTGCATTTGTTAACAGCATTATGTCAGTAAAAAATAAACTACCTCTATGACTTACCAGTCACAAACCAATTCATATTGAAGGATGAATCAGCTGAGGGTAAGTTTGGAAGATGGTTGGGAGAAAAGAAAGACAGGTCCAGATAAAACCCTTGGAGCCCACTCTGAATGAGAATCCCAGAATATGCTAGAAGCGGATGGAGTCATGGGGGCAGGGGAATGGGAGCCGGAAGAATCTCCAGGCAGCATCACTTACGTCCCAATTTTCTTCAGGCCCTGATAGAAATGATACAATGATACAACATTCAGTGACACAGCTGTGAGAAGAGACTCTGAAGAAAAGACTAAGTTGATCTGTTTTGTCGGAAAGGCACCGGCCAAGGAGAGTACAGGGAGAAACAGTCAAAGCAAGAGAACTGAGGGGTCCCTTCTGGGACTCGGGGGACACCCAAGGCAGGGAGTAAATGTGGCAGGAAAGGAGGTGTTCCACAGAAAAATGACCTTGGATGAGGGCCTCTACCCCACAAAATGATCAGAATCTCTGTTATACATAATACAGATCCTTTTTCTTGAATGTATTGAAGGTTCAATGCAAGGTTTGCATAGCTTGATTACTCAATTTTCTTTTTTTGTTGTAAAAAAGATAAAAAAAGAACTCTTAGATGTATTTTACATTTAGGTGACTAAACAGAACTAAGAAGTATTTTAGTTTATTTATAAGCAACAATACTATCAACAATTTAGACTGGAAATATTTATTTTCCCAGATACTGCCTCACATTTGAAACAAAGATTTCTCTGCCATAAAGCTCCTTTGAATATTGAAAAAACGACAAATGGACAATATAAAAGATTTTCTATCAAAAATAGCATTTTGTTTAAAAGATTAGATGTTCAAGGAAATTCTACAGGCTCATTAACTTGTCATATTTGATTAATTTATGAAATGTGGAAGCAGTAAAAGTGATATAAAATAATTCATAATCTGTTTCTCCAGCTGACTTTCAAGCAACATTAAATTACTAACAGCAAATTCAAATTAATAGCATGATAAATAAGGAAACGTTTCACTATATACATCAAGTGTGAATAACAATTAATTTATGCAGAACAATATTTTATTTTGGCTATAAGTATGAAAATATTTTTACTAAGTGTCAAAGGGAAATATTCAAATCATTTAAAAGCTTTCAAATACTCAATATTCCGTATTTGTGTTTCACATGTGAACTCCAAAGGTAATTAAGGAATTTGAAGTTTAATAATCATATTAAAGAGAAAAAATGCCAGTAAACCTAATTTTTTTATAGTCTCTTCCTTTATCCAACTTATTTGTAATTGTTGAAGGTCTTATTTAAAAACTTACAAATTACCTGTTGTATTAGTTAGCCAAAGGATGCTGACGCAAAGTACCAGAAATCTGTTGGCTTTTGTAAAGGGTACTTATTTGGGGTAAAAGCTTACAGTTACAAGGCCCTAAAGAGTCCAGCTCAAGGTACAATAAGACATACTTTCTCACCGAAGTCTGTGCCATGTGTTGAAGCAAGATGGTGAGCAATTTCTGCCTAGTCTCTCCTTCTTTCTTCCTCTTAAGGTTCCATGGGCCCAGCTTTTTCGGATCTCAGCTGTAGGATGGCATAGGGCTCCTCTCTCTTCCCGGGGCTTTAGCTGTTCGAGCCTTCTCCTTTCCTTCACATGGCAGGACTGAAATGACCAAGTTCTCTCCTCTCTCATGTCTATGGAGCGCTCTCTCTCTCCCTATGTTATCTTCTGTGTCTTCTTGAGTGAGTGTCCGTTCATAGCAGCCCACCAAGGGGGCAGTGACTTAACCTGAGTTACAACCTACTGAACTGCTCAAATCAAATCCCTAATCTTAACATAATTTAATCAAAGACATCTCAGCTGAATCTAATACAATCAAAGGGTATCACACCCAGAGGAAAAGACCAGGTTACAAACATAATCCTTATCTTTTTGTGGGATTCATAAATAATCTCAAACTGCCACATCTGTGAATTCCATGCCCACAATCTCTGGATTTAACAGCAAGGCACTCAGAAAATGGGATTATTCTACAGGTATATTTAAAGATTTCGAATATGTATTTGTCCTTCCTTCTACTGTAAGGAAATAGTCCCTTTATTATTCCTATTTTCCATTTCTTCTCTCATACCTCTGTCAGATAAAATATAGGTCAAAAGGGAACTTTTTTGGATGACCTTTTTGGTTGTTTTGTGTTTGCATGCCTAAATTGCCTGAATAATCATCTCCAGCCCCATATCAATTGGTCTAGTGGGTTTGATGTTTTAGCATCTGCACCTTGGTGCTGTAGTGAAGGGCTGTCCAACAGGCCTTGGTTTGTATCCATGCTCTGCCTGGAAAAAGGTCATTGTGAGGATGAGAGAGATTTGGGAAAGTGCCTGTATTAGTCAGCCAAAGGGGTACTGATGCAAAGTACCAGAAATCTGATGGTTTTCATAAAGGGTGTTTATATGAGGTAAAAGCTTACAGTTACAAGGCCCTGAAGAGTCCAACTCAAGGTTACTTCCTTACCAAACTCTGTTGCCATGTGTTGAAGCAAGATGGCGGGTGACCTCTGTGAGGGCTCAGCCTTCCTCTTCCCTCTTAAGGCTCCATGGGTCCAGCTTCTTCTGATCTCAGCCGTAGGCTGGCATAGTGCTTGTCTCTCTTCCTGGGGCTTGTTTCTTTCTGTTCTCTTCACAAGGTCTGCTATAAACTATCAGGCAAATGGCTCATCTCTCTTCCCAGGGCCTCTGCCATGTCTATGGAGCTGTCTCTCTTCCCCTGTGTATCTTCTCTGTGTAGCTGCTTCTCTGTTCTTGATTAGCGTCCATTTATATAGTCTGCCAAGGGGTGGGGACTCAAGCCTGTAGGCCTAATCTTGATTCAATCAAGTAAATGTAAAGTCTTTGAATTTAAATCAGTCAAAGGGTATCATGGCCAGAGGAACAGACCAGTTTACAAACATAATCAATATCTCTTTCTGGAATTCATAAGTAATATCAAACTGCCACAGTGCCTATTTTAGTTTCCTAGGCTGCCAAAACAACTACCATGAAATGGCTCAGCTTAAACAATGGGAAATTATTTGCTGACAGTTCCGAGGCTGGGAAAATGTCCAAATCAAGGCATCATCAGGTGATGCTTTTTCCCCAAAGCTGGCTTTCTGGGACAGGCTGCCTGTGATCCTTGGTTCCTCTGTCACATGGCAACATCTGCTGGTCTTTTCTTCTCTTTGGTGTTCCTTTTCAGCTTCTTGATTCCTGTGGCTTTCTCTCTCTTATGTTTGACTTTATTCCATTTATAAAGGACTCCAATAATAGGATTAAGACCCGTCCTGATTGGGCTGGGCCACATACTCCTTAACCGAAGTAACCTCATCAACAAGTCCTACTACCAGTGGGTACAAACTCACAGGAATGGATTCAATTTAAGAATATATTTTTCTGGGGTATATACAGCTTAGTATTTGTCAGCCAAAGGGATGCTGATGCAAACTACCAGAAATCAGTTGGGTTTTTAAAAGGGTATTTATTTGGATTAGAAGCTTACAGCTACCAGGCCCAAAAGAGTCCAACTCAAGGTACTGTAGGAGGTACTTTCTCACCCAAAGTCATTTGTCACATGTTGAGCAAGGTGGCCCTTGATGACTGCGAGGGTTTGGCCTTCCTCTTCCTCTTAAGGGTCCGTGATCCCAGCCTCTTCTAATCTCAGCTGTAGCCTATCATGCTCATTCTCTTCCCAGGGCCTCTGCTCTGCCCAGAGAGCTCTCTCTATTTCTCTGTGTTCTCCTGTGTATTTACTTCCCAGGGCTCCAGCATCAAAAACTCAATTCTCTCCTCTTCTGTGTCATTTTCTCTGCATCCCTGCCCACCCCACCCACCTACCCGGGGACTCAACGTCCTACTGATGTGGCTGAATCAAAGCCTTAATCATAATTTAATCAAGTAAAAGTGAAACCTCTGAATGTAATACAATCTAATACACCCAGAGAAACCAACCAGTTTACAAACACAATCAAATATCTATTTTTGGAATTCATAAACAATGCCAAACTGCCACAAGCTTCAAACCACCACAGTGCCTGGTACCTGGCACAGAGTAGATGCTCCAAGATACCAGTTTCTTTCCTTATTTATAGCAGTAAAGCAGATGAAGCAGTAAACCATGGTAGGAGTAGGCAGGTAGGGGTCAGCCTCATTGAGATGCTATCGAGAGTACCCTTAATTTCTTCACTGTCAAGATGCCTAATGATTTCATCACTGGAGTTGCACTCTGAGGTCTTTCAGAATCACCTCTTAAAAAACAAATATCTTGGGAGGCCAAATAACTCAGGTTGTCAGCCAAAGATGGCCTACAACGCTATAGACAGCTCTCTGAGTATAAGCAATTGGGGTCCTCAGACACACAGGAACCAGCATCACCACCTCAGGAGGTAGCAGAGCAACAACAAAAAACTTCACTTGATGCACGCACAGCCAGGGGCCAGTGGTCAGAAAACCCAAGTGTTCTGTGACTGCGGAGGTCTGTGCTGCCCTTGGAGAGCCATTCCCTCACCTCCTGTGGAGGGAGGTACCTGCCCCATGTACTCAGTGAGGCAGCAGCCAGCGTTCTTCAAAATGCACTGGTCCACCTGTCATGAAGGACTCCAGATGGACTAGGGAGAAAACACCACCAGGGCCTCCAAGGGCTATCGTGGTAAATCAATCACAGCAGTGTTAACCTCAAACCTCCACATCCGGGAGCAAAATTTAGACTTGAGAAAAATGGTGCAATTCTGCAAAAGAACCATGCAAACCTGGGATAGTCTGGCCATATGTGTTAATTTATGAATTCCTTCTATAAATATTTATGAAACATCTCTTATATGCTAGGCATTGTGCTAGGCTCTAGAGATTCAAAGGTGAGAAAAACCCACCCTCCAGAAGCTTATAGTCTACTGGAGTATGTGGGGGGAGGCATTAAATAAAAATCACATGAATTTGGATTACAAATTGTGAAAAGTGCTGTGTAGAAAGAATGAAGAGTACTCTGTATAAAAGAGGGGATGTGGTTTTTTTGAAGTTTGATATGAGGTCAGTTTAGTGGTTGTGACCAGTTTCTTCAAAAATGTAATAGAACAGAAAATAGTTCAAGTTGAGTACGGTTTCTTGACATTTTGCTTCAATTTATGTGTGCCTGTTTATGTGTGTGGCAGAGAGAGAGACAGAGAAAGGATGCTAGATTGTAAGGTAAAATGCATTTCCTACTGTGAATTGTGGTGAAAAACTTTGAAAGCAATGTTAGAAACCATGTTAAGATTTGGGGGTAGTAGGTTACCAAAGGCCATCACTGGGGACAATGGAGTTGTGGGAGGAAAGGGGGATGGTGGCCAAAGAGTCCCTTTCATTGATATACTCTTCCAAAGGGTGGGGTGGACAACATGTTTGGGTATCAGAGTCGTGTGGATTTGGGGCAAGAAGATGTATAGACTATTCCCTTCTATACACGCAGGCCTCAGGGAGGCAGGTAGGGAAGAGAGGAAAACACAGCTCAAGATGTGGAAGCAAAGCAGTTGCACAACTTGGAGCACCCTGGGGATCCTGAGATTAAATACAACATGTCAAACAATAAAAAGTTTTTCTTCTTTGTGTCTGAAACTCAATTTCATTGGTATTAGAGGAGAGACTAAACCCAAGTCCCATCACCAGGATGGTGTCTCTTTCACCCATGGTATCTCTGCAGAGAAAGAACATAGCGCTGGCCCCACTTCTGTGGATTTGTGCTGGCAGTTCTCAGGGCTGGGAATGAGCATTAGTGTGAAGGGGCCAGATATAAATGGAATTGCATTCCTTATGCATAGAAACATTGTCTCCCCAACAACCCAAACATCCTCCCCTCTATCTGAAAATCAAGTTTCACCCCTGATGCCACTAGGCTGATGAAGCCCCCAAATGCTAGGCAATGTTTTTAGTGGATTGTTTCTCATTTTGATAATGTGATGGGGAATAAAAAAGTTGTCTCTAGATTGAAAATGTGTCTTTCTTCATAGCCAATTTCAGAGAAAAAAAAAATCAAGTCAGCTTTGGCTGACTCCAATGGAAAGATAGAAAAAAATGTAAAATCATATTCCAAGTTCTGATGACGAGATACCACCACAGGATTTTTAGGTGCTGTAAAGCTACCTCTCATTGTGCTTAGAGTGGCTATGGTCCATCTCTCTTGAAAGTTAATCTTTGGATCCATCTGAGAAGAAATTAAATATAATATGGCACCTGGAAAAAATAATTTTGGCAGATTCCACAGCAAGACCACAATGAAAACTTTTTTTCATCAAGAAATATGGCTTGTTGGTAGCAATGGTTGGCAGTAAGAGGCAGCATGCAGTTAAGGGCATGGGTAGACCTCAGACAGATCTGTATTTCCACTGCAGCTCTGCCACATCTGGGCTGCACACACTCGGTCAATTGCATAACCTACTCAGCCTCAGTTTCATATCTGCATTCTTGAGAAAATGAATGTACCCTAAACCTTTTGGAATGTTATGAGATATGAGAATTAAACAAGGTAATTCGCATGAAGGACATATTAAGTGCTCAATAAATGCAGTTATTAATAATTTTTATAATTATTAATTACCAGCTTCTTTATCCCCTTCATTTTGACACAAGGAACAAAAAAGACACCAATGGCTTTTTCGTTTTTTTCTAGTTTACCTTTGTCTTCCCCTATCAACAAGACAAATTATACAGTTAATCTTTCCATTTCTTCTCAGTAAGACAGAATTTTGAAAAAAGGCATAGTGAAGTTTCTATAATTTTTGGTAGGTTTAGGTTCCAGATTTCTTCTCAAGGACAATCTGGAATGTGGCAGTCATCCTTTTGGATGGATCTAGTAGGGAAAGAATTTATACAAGGATAAACAAAGTGATGTTAACTCTGAAAGGGACTTAAGAAATTATCTGATATAATTTCTCTGTCTTGAGGAAGTAAGACAGATGAAGAGAGATGAAATGTATGACTCTTCTAAGTCCATGCAGCTGCTGCATAGCAATCCAAGATAGCTGTGTTCAAGAAGTGACAAAATAAATCCTGGATCATTAGAACCATGTGATGTGCAGGCCTATGCTCTTCTCTGCTGAGTAGGGACTGATATTTAATTTTGCTCAAAAAAAAAAAAACAAAAAAAAAACAACCAAAACTCTTTACTGATCATTTCCTTTAATGTGGAATATAGAATTTTGCTATTTTTTATGTTTTGCTCTCAGGTGAGAATTCAAATACTTATACCAAATCACTTTCTTTATTTGAAAGAGAAAAGAGAACTAGTATATATATTTTTAAATTAATTATTAATTTATTTCTCTCCCCTTCCCCGTAGTTGACTGCTCTCTGTCTATTTCCTGCATGTTCTTTGTCCACTTCTGTTGTTGTCAGTGGCACAGGAATCTGTGTTTCTTTTTGTTGCGTCATCTTGTTGTGTCAGCTCTCCGTGTGTGCGGCGCCATTCCTGGGCAGGCTGCACTTTCTTTTGCACTGGGCGGCTCTCCTTATGGGGCGCACTCCTTGCACGTGGGGCTCCTCTATGCGGGGACACCCCTGCGTGGCTGGGCACTCCTTGCATGCATCAGCACTGCACATGGGCTGGCTGCACACGGGTCAAGGAGGCCCGGGGTTTGAACCGTGGACCTGTGGACCTCCCATGTGGTAGGCGGACGCCCTAACCACTGGGCCAAGTCCGCTTCCCAGAACTAGTATTTCTTGAACACCTATATGTTAAGTCATTTTCATAGTCTCATTTAATCTTCATAGCAACCCTATGGACTAGAACATTATCTTTTTTACTTAACAGAAGAGGAAATTGAGGCCTAGAGAAGCTAAATAACTTGTTCAAAGTGGGTTAGGAAATGGTGAAATGAGCATTTGAAGCCTTTTGCGACTCAAGAACTCATTTCTTTTCAAAATAACTGTGTCTTCATCATCCTTCACCCTATATATATGTTTAACAGTACTTTGCATCACCTGATATTATATCATATATTAACTTGTGTGTTTATTGACTATCTGCTTCAAACACTAGAATGTAAGTTCCATGAGGGTAAAAGGTTTCCATATCCTCAAAGTCCAAAACAGGGCCTGGCACATAGTAAATGCTCAAGAAATATTTGTCTCATGAATGGATGAATTAATGAATTAATTAACTAATAATGGAACATAATAGAGAATTAAATGTAAAAAAATATAATTCTGACAATAAAAATTAATCGTGCATAATAAATTAATAGTTTGTTTTAGGTGATCTGACACTATATTCTATATAACTTTACTCTAAGAAAAGAAACATTTAACTGTCTTAAGAGGTTTTCCCCATAAGCTATGTCTATTAAATCTATAATTAACACATATTGCTTTTGTAATAAAGAAGTTATTTTTCATTTTAGAAATCTGCTTCTTAATGATTTTGTAATAAAGAAGTTATTTTTCATTTTAGAAATCTGCTTCTTCTTAATGATTCTGTTCTTTCAACATTTCATTTCTTTCCTATCTCTCATATAAACATTCTGGGTGATCATCCACATTCATTCTTTAAGTAACTCTATCAATTCCTCCTTGTCATAAGTGTTAGGATTTTCCATACAAGTTACTTTTTTGGAAAAGGAAACACTGTGTATCTATTATCATCTTCAGTACTCAATGTGAGGTAGTAAGGATATTTAAGCTCCAATATTCCCTTTAAATCTCTTTCCTTGAAAGTTTACCATCAGACAGAGGATAAGTAGGTACATGTGTGTGCATGTGCATTCACACGAGTGTGCATGTGTATGTCAATCCTGAATACAAACCTTATGTTTGTAAATGAGTTAAAATTTAACTTTATGTTGTTGTGATGACTGTTTTTAAATTTTTTCCAAATTGTGTCCAATTTGTTTTAATTTGTTCATGCCCATATTTACCTTTCCTTTTCTCTCTTTTTTTTTTTTTCCGAGGAAAGGGAAAGAAACTAACACTTTTTTGGCATCAACCAAGTGTGAGACCCTGTGTTGGGTGCATTACTTATGTTGCCTCTTTGAATAATTATAGAAACATGCAAGAAATGACTTAGTTCCATTTTACAGAAGTTTAATTAATATGTGTTTGGTGCTTTTTGATTTGCGTAGCATTTTCATATACTTTATTCCATTTGATCCAGCAATAAAGGTGTTAATAATATTCCTATTTTACAGAAGAGAAAAAGACTCAGGGAAGTTAAATACCTTGTAAAAAGTCCTCCAGCTGAGAATCCATCAGGCTGGGGTGGAAATCTGACTTTTTTGCCACCTGAGATGGTTAGTTTATGTGTCAACTTGGCTAGGTTAGGGTATCCAGGTGTTTGGTGAAACACTGGCCTAGTTATTGCTGTGAAGGTAGTTTTTTTGTTGTTGTTTAAAGATTTATTTTTTATTTATTCCTCCCCCTCATTGCTTTTTGCTTGCTGTGTCCATTCGCTATGTGCTCTCTGTGTGTACTCATCTTCTCTTTAGGAGGCACCGGGAACCGAACCTGGGACCTCCCATGTGTGAGAGAGGTGCTCAATCGCTTGAGCGACCTCCACTCCCTGCTTTATTGTGTTTCTCATTGTCTTTCCTCTTTGTGTCTCCTTGTTGCATCATCTTGCTGCATCAGCTTGCTGTGCCTTCCCATCACGCAAGCTTGCTGTCTTGCTCATCTTCTCCAATAGGCACCAGGAACCAAACCTGGGACCTTCTGTGTGATAGGTAGGAACTCAATTGTTTGAGCCACATCCACTTCCCTGTGAAGGTATTTTGATTAGCATAGGAAATGACTTGACTTTAAATAAAGGAGACTGACCTCAATGATGTTGGTATGCTTCATCCAGTCACTTGGAGGCCATAAGAACACAATCTGAGGGTCCCAGGGATCAAAAGGAATTCTTCCTCAAGACTCTGCCCTGAATTTCCAGTCTAAGGAATTTGGACCCCATACTTCAACATCACTCTCACTGGAATTTCCAGCCTCTGGCCTATTCTACGAATCTGAAATTCCAACCCCCACAATCGTGTGAGCCAAGGTGTCATAATAAATCTCTTTACACACATGTGTGCGCACATCTTGTTCATTCTGTTTCTCTGGAGAATCCTGACTGACACATCACCAAAGCTTTCTGACTCAAAGGTGTTTTTATCTCTGCAGGAAGAGTTCTGTGAGTTTTTATTATTATTACAACTGCTAACATGAATAAGGAAGATGAATTTCACAGATTATTACAATTAAAAGGAAACTAAAAGAGCATTCCACAGACCAAAATTGAATCAGTCACAAAAAATAAAACCAGTCAGCTACTTGTCTAAATTCTCTCACAGAAGTGAAGCTGGGCTCAGACATCTTTATTCTTCAAGTGGGAGTGAAATTTTTAGAATGCCTCTTTCTCACAGATCTCAAGCATCTTGTTTCCTGTCAAACAAAATATTAGTTCTAAGTTAATCACTCAAAAGCTATTTAAAAATATCTCTTAATCTTGTGGCGTTTCCTAAAATATTTAAAATTGACAGTTTTTAGGAAAAAATGGCTGTGTAACTTGGCTCCTTATCAATTTGTGAGATTTTTAGAAAGTGTTCACTTATACATGACCCTGGTGCCCTTGATTGCAATTAGATTTTAATATTTTTTGTACCATTAGCCACCCTGCCTTACAGTACTATTACACCTTGTATTCTTACCGTCTCCTCCTAGAATCTCAGGTACTTGAGCTCCACTCTGTTGGACTTTGTTTCTTCTACAGCATAGCCCTGTGACTTGGAACCACATGTTCATTATCTGTCCCAATAGCAAACCAAACCAGGCCTATAAATATATTTATTGGACATTTTATTAATGGCTCTTCCTTTGTGGCTTGACCTTGGGGCAGATGCGGCTAGATGACTGCCAAAGATTCATTCTCCTCGTTGATAATGAAAGAGTTGTTGCTAGAAGGTAGCTGTCAGACAAGGACTATATCCTGGCCCTCTTTGCATAGAGGTGGATTGTCCTCACCAATGAAGTGTGAGTGGAAGTGACATGTGCCACTTTTGAGTGGAGGTATTTAAGAAATGGATACACAAACTTCCACACTTCCCTCTTTCTGGCCACTGACTGAATCAGACCAGATAACCTTAAAGCCACAAGGTGGCAGAGCCACAAGATGGAAGCAACCTGGGCCTCTGAGTCACTGTTTGTGAATATGCTCTTGTTGGGTTAATCCACTGAGACTTCGGGATTGTTACAATAGCTCACTTGCCTTGATTAATACCAGACCTGTAGGCCCAATAGTCCTCCTCACTAGGCTAGACTCCTATAATTAGATGAGCTTGAATCTGCTATGAGTATTACTGGGGTTGAGGGTACCGTGATACCACAATGGAAGCTGTCACAAATTCATACCCACAGCAATTGCTGGGGCTGTGGCAGAGACTGCTAGTAACCCTTACCCTCTTCATTCTATCTCAACTCCAGGATTGACAGGGGTGACAATGTGCCTGGCTAATAAAAACAACATTTGTCAACCTCCCGTGGATAGAGGGGACACAGCTCTGGTCAATGAAATATAAGCAGATGTCATTATGTGAACTTTTGGAGAAGTTCCTTAAAAGGGGGCAAACTCAGGGGCCATACTTCTTTTACCTTCCCTCTTCTTCCTAGCTCCAATATTGACTCAGTGAGTATAGTTCCAAGAGCCATCTAGTGACAGTAAGTTCACAAGCCACACTCTAAGGATGGTAGAGCAAAAAGACACAAAGGTAAAAGGAACCTGGGTCTTCAGGAGAATATAGATGTGATGCTGTAGGAGTTCCAGACCTAGGCCTCAAGAAATCTTGCAGCTTCCATCTTTGAGCCATCACTGCCTGGACTGCCAACTTGGGAATTCTTGTTAGGTAAGAAAATAATCCCTAATTTGTTCAAGAAACCGATGGGCTGTCTGTTCCTTGCCAGGGAAAACAATCCTAACTAAATATCCTTCTAAGACTACCCATAGCACATCTCTTCCTGATGTGTTGGGTTCTCTGACTTCCTGTTCCATTCTCTTCCTCTGCTCACTTTTAATTCTTCCCAGCCCAGAGCTTACACTGGACAGCAGGAGTCACTGGAATTTCTAAGCCCATTTTGTAACTCGAGGGTAAAGAGCTTGCTGACCTTTCCTAGTCCTTGACATTAGCCTCAAATCCTGTTCCTTTGACTGATACATGGCAATTGTCAGGCATTTTTTCTCCCTGATATCCTCAAACTGCTATTTCATCTATAGACCACACAGCTTTGCAATCTGGATTCCATCAATGTAATTATGGGATTTCAGAGAAACCCAAGAGGTTATTAAGTTCATTCACCTATCTCCAAGCAGGGTCATGTTTAACTCTTTCAGACACATGGTTGTCTTCCATGGGCCAAAAACTCTCTTGCAAAGTGACTCACTTGGGAAACTTTAAAGAAGTCAATTTAACTTGTTCTCATTTTCTCTGCTGATAAAATAGGTATTGTGATCTGAGCAGGGAATGACAAGTTCAACTGCTTAAACATTCTGAAATTTGAAATGGGATATGATTACTTCCTCTACTGGGTACTGTGATAGATTAAAATGACCAAATATTTTGTAGCTGTTCCCATCAGGAGGTTGGACTGATTCCCTGACCTCTTGAGGCTGCGTTGTCTTGTGACTTGCTTTAACCAATAGAATGTGGTAGATGCAATGTTGTAGAAGTTCCAGGCCATGTCTCAAGAAATCTTGAAGCTTCTACTTTTACCCTCTTGGAACATTCCCTCCAGTGTGTAAGAAAGTCCAGCCTAGACTCCTGAAGGACGTGAGACCATGTGAAGATGGAAAGGCTCAACCGACAGCCAGTACTAAGGCCCCAGCCTTGTGGGTGAGGCCATCATAGACCCTCCACCTGCACTTGAGCCACCAGGTAACCACTTGAACAATCACAGGAAGACCAGCAGAAGAACTGTCCGAGAGAGCCCAGAGCAAATGGCCAACCTACAGAAGCATGGCAAACAATCAACTGCTCAAGCTTTAAGTCAGTTTATTTAAATAACAAAATATAACTGATACTGTACTCTTTCTATAATTTATATATATCAAACCTATGAAGACAGAGATAAGGATAATAAAATAAAAAGGATTATAATGTTATTAAAGATAAAACATGGCAGTCCCAGTGAGATTCCTGTGAAGAAAATATCTGAGTGGAATACGTTACTTATTGTTAGAAGTCTTGAAGTTAACGCAAAGCAAAATGTGTCATACATTAGACAGTATCAGATAACCCGAATATCATTAACATGTCAGAGTTATTTTATGGGAATAAAACGCACTCTTTCTGAGGTCGGAGCATCTTTTGTTTAGCCTTGCCTGTTATATCTCTATAAAAGTCACAGCCTTGTAAGAACCTTAGGTTACTGGTGCCCCACCTTTTCTGCAGTAGCCAAAAATTTTAAGGGAGTGGTCTCCACCAACTTCCTCTATTTCCTCCACATTAGCTCCCTCCATAACCCCATGATATCTGACTTCCTTCCCCACAGCTCCACTAAAACTGCTAGTTCAGAGGTTTACAAGGACCACCTTAAAGGCAAATCTGATTGCTCTCCCTTTGCCCTCATAATTTGACAGATGACCTTTTAAAATGTCATGCTAGCTGCCCTCTTTGACACTACACCAGGGTGCTATATCTTGGGCAAATTCTTCCTCCTCTCTTTATATGGCTCTTCCCTCTTGTACCCACCGGTAGTCTCTTCCCCTAGGCTCATTCCTCTTTTCTTCCCACTATTCTTTCCCCCTCAGAAAATGTGTCCATTTCCCAATCCCCATCTCTGCCTCAGAGATGATTTCCTAAACATCCTCATAAAGCCCCAAGCCTATATCTCAAGCTATCAAAAAGAAATGTTATATATTTTGTGCTCATATGTATTAGTCAGGATAGCCTGGGTTATGTTTGATAACAAACAGTACAAAAACTCTTAGAGACTTATAAGAGCAAACACGTTCAGAAAGTGACTATTGCCTGTTCTAATTGTTTTTACTCCAGAATGCAGGCTTATGTATCAGCCTCTATCTGGAACTATGCTGGTCATAGGGAAGAGGGAACAGATAACACAGCAGAGCCCAACCTGCTTCTTAAAGCCTCACCTGAATGTAACTACATCACCGTCAACAAGGTGGGAAGTAAAATCCTCCCACAGCGAAGAACAGAAAATATACATAAATATAATAGCTGCTACATCCTCTTAAAAACTTTACAAGAGTAGTACAAAGCCATCATCTCAAAACTAACCCCACATGGGAGGTCCGCGGTTCAAGCCCTGGGCCTCCTTGACCCGTGTGGAGCTGGCCCATGCGCAGTGCTGATGCGCGCAAGGAGTGCCCTGCCACACAGGGGTGTCCCCCGCGTAGGGGAGCCCCACACGCAAGGAGTGCACCCATGAGGAGAGCCACCCAGCGCGAAGGAGGGAGCAGCCTGCCCAGGAATGGCGCCGCCCACACTTCCCGTGCCGCTGACGACAACAGAAGCGGACAAAGAAACAAGACGCAGCAAAAAGACACAGAAAACAGACAACCGGGAAAGGGGAGGGGAATTAAATAAATAAAAATAAATCTTTAAAAAAAAAAAAAACTAACCCTAATTTCTGATTTCCATAATTTCTCATTGGCACCATCTTTGTCCCATTTGCCGGACTAGAAAGCTTAGTGTTTCCTCTTTTTAAAAATGTTATTTTTCCAATTACAAAAGTGCTCTTTGATGAAAACTTAGAAAATAAACATACATACATATATATATCCCATGTATAAGTAAACAAAAATCATCAATCATCTTACCACCCAGAAACATCACTCATAACGTGTTGGCATATGTCCTTCTAATCATTTCTCTATTGTATGTATTCACCTATTCACCTATATATAGTGACATATACACATATACATATATTTTTAGAAGGTACCAGGGATTGAACCCAGGACCTCATACATGGGAAGCAAGCACTCAAATCAATGAGCTACTCCCGCTCCCACACATATTTATTTTTAAATAAAAATGGTATCATAAAATTCATACAACTTTATGACTTTTCACAAAAAGAATATATTGTCAATATTTTTCCTTCATTGTGCTTGAATATTTTCTATATGCTAATGACTTGAGGATTTACCAATCAGCCCTGATCTCTCCCCTGAATCTCAAATTTCTATATTATACTGACTAGTAGATAATTCCACTGGATGTCTGATATGCATTTTGAATTAATATGTCCCCAACTAAACTCTTGAGTCATCCTCAAAAGTTGCTCCCCCTGTCAATCTTTTTCATCTCTGTTAAAAACATCAACATAACTCATAACTTCAACCAAGGGGACATCTTGATTTCTTTTTCTCTCATTCCTCCCACCCCACATCCACTTGGTCAGCTCTATCTCCAAAATACACCCCAGAGTTAACAGTTTATCTCCTTTTATTCTTTCCCCTGGACTTCTGTGCTCCCTCCCGCCTGGTGTCCTTGCTTCTACTCCTTGCTTCTCTATATAGTAGCCAGAGTGTTCTTTTAAAAACAAAAATCAGATCACATCATGCCCCTCTCCAGAAACCTTCCCATTGCACTCAGAATAACACAAACTTTCCCCTAGTCTAAAGGACCTTTTATGACTTGGTCTCTGCCACCTCTCCCCTCATTCATTCTACTCCAGACCTACTGGCTCTTCCTTTCCTTTCGACAGACCAAATTCATTCCTGTCTCAGCTGTGGCACTTGACAATTCCCTGCCCGGTCTCCTCTGTGACACCTGGGGGGCATTCTTGACCATTCCATCTGAAGTACCCACATCCCCTACATGGCTCTTTGACATTTTCTGCAAAGCTCTTATTTGACCTGCTCTTTCGTTTATTCACTAGTTTGTGTCTTGATTGTCTTGCCACTAGATTGTAACTTCTTTTTGAGCAAGAATCTTGTCTGCCTTATTCATAGTTCCAGTTCCAGCATTTAGAACAATCCCAGGCACATCGTAGACTACAATCAATATTCACTGAATGAATGACTATTTAGTTGCTTCCAAGTCCAGCTGATTCCCTTTGAGATGCCTGCAGAAGCAGTCCCCTTTCTTTCCATTCTTATTACCCCACCCTGTTCCCAGCTTCAACACCTCACATCAGAATGACTGCAGCTCCCTCCTGTCACCTCTCCTGGGAATTCCCTCCCATCCATCCTGCACACTGTTAGTTATTCTTCCCATTACATCAGTTTCATGTGTCAGTCATCTCCTGGGATGTGTTTCCTCAGCCTCTAGGGCTGCAAGCTCCTCCCGTGAGTTTTGTCGACACTGCTGCCCCAACCCTCGCCCAGACACACAATCAAACACTGTCTCATGATGTTCACTAACCTTTGCCTTCATGTTAATCTGCTTACTCCAGCTGAATTCTGGGGGCATGTACTTTTTTTTTTCAATCACCCATAGTGCTTAGAGAAATTCATAGGTAATCAAAAAAGTTCTTGTTGAGTTGAATGAAATTATTGGATGGGGAAAAAGATATATAACAGGTAAATTGGATACCTCTTCTAAAACGGTACTGTGAAAACAAGGGAATGATTTGGAAGGAAGGAGTAAGATTTAGAAGGTGTAGCAAACATCAGAATATTACACTGTTAACAGGCACAAGACAATCTTCTTCAAACAGAGAACAGATGGTCATCATTGCCTTGAAATGACATTTATTTTAAATACCAGGAGAATTTCAGCGGACTTCAAACCTGAGTTTTTCTAGGAGCCTAATGGAATGTAGACTGTCTCCTTTGTGTAAATTACTACACAGTGACTAGTCGTCCTTAAGAAACTCCAGTTGGCTTCCTTGTACACCAAGTGTGTAACTTCATGAGTGGTCCAACTTCCTTTGATTGCTCACAGTGCCCAGTGGAGGACTGAGTACAGAGAACTGAAACAGCCCCACCAAAGAAGGTGGTTGCTGTGGCTGAGCCCTGCCCTACATGGTAGCAAGGCGAAGTAGAGATGTGGGGGAAAGCATTTCTACCCATGGCCATTCTTCCCAGTTAGTCTAATTGGAGCTATGGTGCAGAAGAGGGGCTATGCCTCCGGGAACATCCAGGATAGAAGCAGGCGCAACCATTCGGTCATAGCAAGGCCAAAATGATCCCGCTAGACCTTTGAGCAAACAACACACCCTCTTTTGCAAATCCACATACTTTCTCTAATTGCATGTTCAAGCACTGAGACAAAATCTTTATTCTGTGCTTTTATAACCATAAAATAAAAAATGAATTTATTTTCAATAAATCAAATGCAAATCGTGGATACATGCATCTGATGGAGAAAAAAACATGAGTAATATGGCTATCAAGTAAAGGGTGATTTTTAAATTACCAGAATATACAAATTTAAATAATTGTTGTTCTTCATAATTTCACATGAGAAGTGCCATGCAATTTATTTTGATAAAGCCAACTTTCCTGAAATCATTTTTGGAACTTCTCTTTCAGAGTTATTTGATGAGGCACCTAATAAAACGATCTTGTTACTTTACTCTCCTATCTTATCTTGAACATAAATTGATATTAAGAATTTAACAGGCTTTCCTAGATGCTAATGACTTTGGCTATTTCCAGAACCTATATAATATACTGTTTATGGATGTGTATACACACACACAATAAAAGTAATGTTTGCTTCTGAGGGAGTGGAGAGAAAGGAAAGCAGAACTGGAGAGCAAACAAAGGGGCCTTCAAAGTTATCTGTAATGTTCTCTTTTTTATTTGAAAATATCCAAATTGAAAATTTCAAATTGTTAACATTTGTTATATCAGTGGACCTACATTATCTTCTGTATTTTTTATATGTTTGAAAACTTTTCAAGAAATAAAGAATGCAGATTCTCCCTCACAGGAAAAACATGTAATACCACTGAACTTATTTTAAAAAACAATTGTGGGAAGTGGACTTGGCTAGTGGTTAGGGCGTCTGTCTACCACATGGGAGGTCCAAGGTTCAAACCCCGGGCCTCCTTGACCCATGTGGAGCTGGCCCACATGCAGTGCTGATGTGTGCAAGGAGTGCCCTGCCATGCAGGGGTGTCCCGGTGTAGGGGTGTCCCGGTGTAGGGGAGTCCCATGTGCAAGGAGTGCGCCCTGTAAGGAGAGCCGCCCAGCACAAAAGAAAGTGCAGCCTGCCCAGGAATGGCGCCGCACACACAGAGAGCTGACACAACAAGATGATGCAACAAAAAGAGACACAGATTCCCGTGCCGCTGACAACAACAGAAGTGGACAAAAGAACACGCAGCAAATAGATACAGAGAACAGACAACTGGGGTGGGGGTGGGGACAGGGGTGGGGGTAGGGACAAGGAGAGAAATAAATAAATAAAATCTTTAGAAAAAAAACAACCAAACAAACAAAAAACAATTGTGCCCCTGTCTCTGAAAGTAATTCCAAAAGCATTTCCAAAAGTGTTTTGGATAAAGGCATATCCCTAGAATAAGCGGTGTCCTCCAAAATGATCACTTTGAAGATGCAACACTCAGCCTGGGTAGGAGGCAAAGGAAGCTTCCTCCTCTCCAAATCCGTGATTTTAAGTTAACCTCCTTGCTCCTTGAAGGCAAGTCCCAGAACTCACTTGTTTTTATATTTCCAGGGCCTGGCACAGCACTTAACATGTTAATTCTTGAATGTTGGAGTAGATGAATGAAAGAATAAATGAATAAACTATCAAACTAACCAGCTTAGGATTCACAAGCCTACTAACTTATCCATGTGCCAGAAAGTCAAGACAGGGGAAAGAGGGAGGGGCACTTTTCAGTTCTGCATTTAGTAAGCTAGTTCCAGTGTAGCTGAATATTATTAGGTAACCTGTTCCTTTTTTCCACCCCTAGCACAGAAGAACAATGAATTTTGTCCTTTGAATCATGAAAATGGTAGAAGTATAAGCCCTTCTGGGATTTCTGAGCAGAGTGATGCTATCATGTGTTAGCCTGAAAGCCAGTAAGCCAATCCCAGAGTAAAAGGAGCACGAAGAAATGTGAAGGAAGCACATACGCTCTACGCTCTGATGCCAGGGAAAAAAACACAGAAAATGAGTTACATACACTGGAATTTTATTTTGTGATAGAATGGGATTCTGATTTTCAACTTTCCATTTTATTTAAAAGGGTTAGAGTTTATACATTCCAAGAAAGAATAGATTGGATTAGATTGTTAAGAAGTTGTTAAGCAGAGTAAAAAGTACAATCCAAGGTCTGTCAATAGAGTTTTAACAACAGAGTCAGGAAAGAACTAGGTTGTTAGAACAATCTTTATCATTAACCCAGCTATTCAAGGAATATAGACAGAAAGTGATTGAGAGGTTACCACACTATTTGGGTGCATAGAAAGTCAGAAAAATAAAAGAGAGAGAGAGAGAAGTGCACAACTATTTGAATCCTTGATGACTTCAGAGGTCAAGAAGGGACCTTGGAGAGAAGCCAAACAGGAAGAGGTGAGAGGCGTTTAAGAGAAGGGGTCAGTGGTAACAAATAAAGATTTGAAAGAATGATAAAACTCAGCAGTGGTGTGAATGCAGGGAAATGAGCACTCTTAGGGCTGCTAGTAAGAGTGTAAATAGGTCTAACTTTTCTGGAAGACAATTTGGCAGAGTATATAAAAAGCTTGAAAAAATATTTTCCCTTTGACCCTGCAATTCCACTCCTAGAAAATTTTAAGGAAGTATTTGTGCTAGTACAAAAAGACGGATGCATAAAGTTGTTCCATTAAGCTCTGTACATTATTGTAAAAAGAAAAAAAGGAAACTATCTTAATGCCTAAATATAGAGAATTAGTTTAAAAAATCATGGTATATCCAATTAATGGAATATTACACAGCCAACATAAACTATAATGTAGATCTACATTGATTGACATGGAAAGTTGTTCATGATATTATTTAATTAATAAAGCAGCATGTGTAATATGATCTCATTTTTGGTAAAAATGTCAACAGCTCTCATCTGTGGGCAGTAGAAATGTAATATTTTTTTGCTAATTGTACTTCCCAATTTTTGATGATGGACATGGCTTAAAGAATAGAAGGCTGGAGAAACTCTGGCTCTGCCACTGTCATTTCTCCTTTTCTAATTCTGCACGTGATCTGAGTGCAATGAGACATGATATAATGGTCTTACACTCTGAGCCAAATTTAACAATTTGTGTGATTTCACCAGCGCCCCTGCATACAGATGTGTCCATATATACTTTCAGAGATAGTGACTTGTTTTTGTTCTAGGTACTCCCAAGTTGTCAATACAGCAAACTATACCATGACAGGACAAACTTCAAAAGCTGGGAACCATAACCATAGAAACTTTGTTATGCTCGCCTAGAGCTTAGAGAACCTTTCTGGCTGCCGACTGGTTATAAACTATACTGAAGGCTTGTGGGAACAGGGACAGACATTTCCATTACTTTAACCCTTTATCCTTGGCCAAAACATTAATAAGTATGTGGTGGTTCACCACTGAAAAGAGCCAAGTGATCTTGTTTGTTGGTCTTCTCTAGCAAGAAGTCAGAGTATTGCTACATCTCTGCCTTCTCAAGGTCCTTGTTAAAGAGGATGGAAAGTCGAAACGAGTCTGACATCATTCCATTCCACCACTAGCACTGTGCGGGGAGCAAAGAGGGAGGCCTGGTCCCCTGAGTTCTTCCTCTCTCCCTAGGTAACCACATGATGTAATTATATTTTCTTTCCAAAGGTCCATGCAGAAGTAAACATCAGCTTTGCACATAGATGTGAACTGTCAGAGCTCAAAGAACTCGAACTGAAGAAAATTTCACCCTGGTAGAAGGTTCTCTGAATATGTACTCTGTAAGGCATCTTTAGAACAGCACCAGATGCCTGCATTTAGGTAAAAGACCAAGAGATCTGCCGAGACCCTCTCTTAGTCTTTGGTCCAGAATACATCAGAAAACAAGGATCAGTTCTTTTTTTTTTCTTCTTCTTTTTTTTTGGTCTAATTTTTTTTAATGTTACATTTAAAAAATATGAAGTCCCCATATACCCCCCACCCCCTTCGCCCTACTCCTCCCATAACAACAACCTCCTACATCATCATGGGACATTCATGCACTTGGTGAATACATCTCTGAGCACTGCTGCACCACATGGTCAATGGTCCACACCATAGCCCACACTCTCCCCCAGTCCACCCAGTGGGCCATGGGAGGACATAAAATGTCCAGTAACTGTCCCTGCAGTACCACCCAGGACAATTCCAAGTCCTGAAAGTGCCCCCACATCGCATCTCTTCTTCCCACCCCCTATCCTCAGCAGCTACCATGGCCACTTTCTCCACGTCAATGCTACATTTTCTTAGATTACTAATCACAATAGTTCATGAATAGAATATCAGTAAGTCCACTCTAATCCATACTCTATTCCTCCAAAGGATCAGTTCTTAAAATTACCTTCCCTCCCTCACCCACCACTAATACAAAAGAATAGTACTGTTTTCTCTACAGTCACACACATTTATACATAAGAACACATACTTTTATGCTTGCATTATCTTGGCTGACACAATTAGCAAATACTTCTAAGGTCTCTTTACCTTCATTTTGTTCAGGTCCTATGTCCAAACTTACTAGGGTTGTTCCTGAATGCAATCTATTTAACTTTATTCTCTCTTTTTAGCTCCTTGTCATGATCTTCTATAAAATCTCTGATTCTTCATGCTTAATATTTGTTCTCTTTCTTTTTAAGCAATTAAATCAAGTTCTTACCACAGTACTTGGCACATAGTTAACTAGTCAGTAAGTGTTACTTATTTTATCATTATTTTAAACTGAGGTGACAATCTGGTGTGGTGGTAAAGTGAGAGGCTACCTGCATTTGAATACCAGTTCTCTCTTTAATAAGCTGTTTGTAACTTTGAACAATTTACATACCCTTTCTGTGCTCAGTTTCTCCATCTGTAAAATAGACATAGTAATTATTCCTAATTTATAGGGGTGAATGAGTCATGTTATATAAAGACTTAGAATCATACCTACTAGAAATAAGCATTATATTAATATAAGTGTTAGTCATTATTATTTATTTCAACCCTGAATGTCCTACCAGGTTCATTGATGTTTTTCCTCCATTCTGCATTTTTTTTCCTCTTCATCCAAAGTCCTAATTTTAGTTAATATTTGATCTCATTCTACATCTGTTATGTATTTGACAGAAACCAATATTTTGTTTCATGGACTTCCAGAATACTCATAATAATTTCATAATCAATGAAAGCATTAAATGCTAGTAAGAAAAAAAAAAAGATAATTAACAAAAATAGATGCTCCTATAAAGACTGAATTATGAAGCAGTGGATGAAATCTCAAAGACAAACATTGTTACAAAAGGCATAACTCAACTCTAATCTTTCCTTATTACACAGGAAAGTCAGTGGCAAACTGAAATGAAAACAAGTATATACGACTTATAAGACATTAAATTTTACTCTTCCAATTTAGAAAAATGCAACTGTGAATTTTTCTCTTATATTTCCCTGAATCATGGGTTCTACAGAAATGTTTAACTGTAACAAGTCATGCAATTACACTTGGACAAAACAAAAAAAAGTCCTATGTGATGATTTTTCAACCCATGGAAATTTGGGCTTCATGGGCTTGTGAGGGAGGAAGGGGATTGCTGGGGCAATGGCCACTGGCGGAGATTCCCAGGTTCTTCCCCATCTGCCGCCCTGCCCTGAACTAGGCAATGCTGCTTGCAGGAAGCCACAGAACTTAGGAACAGTAGTAAAAATCTTCTTCTGCTATGAGGTAGGCTATTTACTCTTTCTTGAGATTCGTGTGGGCAGAACTGAGCTCTTTACAAATAAAATTTTTAATATTTGCCTATTTCTTTAATAGGAAGCCTGCTGGTTTTACCCCATAAATATTTTTAAGGGATAGTTTGCATTATTCTGAGTAGAAAGGTAAAAAAACATGAACTCACACTGAATGTACTGATGGCCGTATTTCAAGACTGTCTTCTTCATGTGAATTAGGTCATCAGAGGGGTCCCACTTACGCACACCTCAGTAGGATCCCAGAGACCGCCAAAGTAGATACAACCCCACGAAGTAGTGCTCCTGAGGGCTTCGGAGACACACAGGTTCTACGGTCATGGCAGATGGCTCTGGAGTTCAAGGCCTTGCCAGTGGGCCCTACTTTGGAATTTGTATTCCTGAGTGTGAAGGAGTTGGACTCAGATGTCACCTTTCTACACATGCCTCTTCTGTCACTTTTACTGAACTTGTAGTTGGTACTGGGGCTGGTGTATACTTAGGAGACTTGAACCTCTGGATTATCCATGTGCCAGCTGGGCCCTGAGCCTCAGTGAGTTGCAACCCCTACCCTCTGATTTGTTGGACTTACCCAGGTCATTTGACAGGGAGGTGAGTATGGTCAACCACCAAACCAGGGAACCAAGAGTGCCTATAACTGCAAGCAGAAAAATCTCATCCGTCAACCACGTGGGATCTAAGCCCCCTCTTGATATAGAGATGGAGCAGACATCACCATCCCAGGGCCCACAGGATGGAGGAATAAAATAAGGATTAGAGTGGACTTACTGGTATTCTACTATAGAACTATTGTGACTAGTAATGGAAGAAATAGTAGCACTGATGTGGAGAAAGTGGCCACGGTAGTTGCTGAGGGTAGGGAGAGGGAAGAAGAGATGTGATGTGGGGGCATTTTTGGGACTTGGAGTTGTCCTAAATGATATTGCAAGGACAGATGCTGGACATTATATATCCTGCCATAACCCACTGAATATACTGGGGGACAGTGTAAACTACAATGTAAGTTATTATCCATGCAGTGTAGCAGTGCTCCAGAATGTATTCACCAAATGCAATGAATGTGCCACAATGATGAAAGAGGTTGTTGATGTGGGAGGAGTGGGTGGGGGTGGGGGGTTGGATATGTGGGAACCTCTTCTATTTTTTTTTTAAGATTTATTTCTTTCTTTCCCCCCACCCCCACCCCCCCAGTTGTCTGTTCTCTGTGTCTTTTTGCTGCGTCTTGTTTCTTTGTCCACTTCTGTTGTTGTCAGTGGCACGGGAATCTGTGTCTCTTTTTGTTGCGTCATCTTGTTGTGTCAGCTCTCCATGTGTGTGGTGTCATTTCTGGGCAGGCTGCACTTTCTTTTGCACTGGGCGGCTCTCCTTACGGGGCACCCTCCTTGCGCGTGGGGCCCCCCTATGCGGGGGACACCCCACGTGGCATGGCACTCCTTGTGTGCATTAGCACTGCGCGTGGGCCAGCTCCACACGGGTCAAGGAGGCCCAGGGTTTGAACCGCAGACCTCCCATGTGGTAGATGGACGCCCTAACCACTTGGCCAAGTCCATTTCCCATCTTCTATTTTTTTAATGCGACATTTTTTGTGATCTATATATCTTAAAAAAAAAATACAATTAAAAAAAAAGTAAAAAAAAAAATAGGTGAGCATGCAAGGGAAAACATTTTCTTTCCCAATATCAAAATTGCAACACATCACATTGTTAGTTTGTTTACATATTAACCACTGACCAGAACAAAGAACAATTTGCCAGTGCTATACTGAAATGATGGTTTTTAAAAAATTAATTCTCTGTTTGCTTAAAAGAAATTCTTAAGATATGTAGATCAAGTAGCATGGGTGCAGTTAAGAGCACAGTGTTTGGAGCTGTCTGGAATCTCAATTCCACCCCTTCTGGGAACTGGCCATGTACAAATGTCATGACCTTGTGCAACTATCCCCAAGCTTCATTTTCTGCCTCAGTCAAATGGAAGTAATCTTGTTCATCTCATGGAGTTTCTATAAGGATTTAATGATATGATCCATGAAGTGCATAACATGGTGCCCAGAACATAGTAAATGATCAATAACTGGTGGATTTAAATATTATATTAATACTAGATATGTCCTTATTAAGTCACTCCATTGAACAATAGTTTTGGTCAAACTCCTTAGCATAACTCTTCCATCCAATGCACAAAAAACTTCAAAAAGGGAAACTGAGCTCCAAGATAGGAATAATCAATGCATATTCTTGCTGAGGATTAGGGAGTTTATATAACTTGAGTGGGGCTCTTCTTGGACAGATTCCATCACACATTCTGTTCCATTGAGTGTGTGTGCTGTGTTAGCTGAGGAATGAAGACATATGTGGAGAACACCAGCCCCGTGACAGCTCCACTGGCCTCCTTACCTAGCTCAAGCTGGTCTCTTGCCTGGAAACTCCTCCAACTTCAGCTTTCCTTTCTACCTTTCTTTCTCAAGATCTTAAAGATGGTGATGATGAAGATGATAATGACGATGAGGAGGATGAAGGTAATGTTGATAGCTAACATCTTTTTCATATGTAATCTGAACCAGGCACTATGAACACCTCATGTGCATAATCCCACTTAATCCTCACAATAGTCATCAGAGGTAGGTACTATAGGTACTATAATTATCTCCAAAGTGTAGAGAAAGTCAGTAACATGTCCAGTGTCACACAGTGAGTTGGCAGCAGACTCAATTTGTAAGAAGATCTGATTCCAGCCACGCTCTTATTATTAATCCTCAGGTGACATCAACCCCACACCTGCTTTCAGGACTGCCTGTAGGATCAGTCCAGACTCTCACTGCTCTCCCCAGACCCACCTCACCCCAACAGTCTCTAATATCTTCCTGTCCAGTTCACACTTCCTGACCTAAAATTCACAGGGATGGAAGAGCGGTGGCTATGGCAAGTGGTCCATCCATCAACAGCGTTAGTTTGACCGCCTGACCCCACAAATGAATTGGCCCTCATGCTATGCCACAGATATGAAACCTAATGCAGGGGGAAAAAATCCCCACAGGGAGATCCCTGCCATACTCTATGCCTTTTGACTGATAATTTTTGATCTCCAACATTAATATACAGTTTATATCAATAATTAAACATTTAACAGATGAAGAAAGAATAAGGTAAGTAAAGTGCTTTGCTCACAGCTATACAGCAAGTGGAAATAAAATTGCCAATAAAGTTAAGAGGGCCTTTTAGAAGTCCTTACCACCTCCTTATTCTGGGCTTTTAATTCCTGGCTGCTCAAACCTCTTCACAAACTAGCAGCACTGAGATGAACTTACTGTGGAACCAGGCTTCCAGAGGCTCAGTTTACCTGAGACTTTTAAAAAAATCTTTTTTTTTTTAAAGATACATAGATTACACAAAATGAAAGGAGACTTTAACAAATCATAGAGCAGTGAGGGTAGTATAATAATAAGTTGACCCTTCAACCAGACAGTTTGGATTTCTCTGGGTAAGACACAAATGCCTCCAAATATTTGTCAGCGGTTTTCAGTGAAGGAAAAACTGCAGTTAAAGCACCTCCGGTGAGAACTTTGGGCAGTAAATGTGCTTACATTTTAGTTTGTCCAATTTTTATGATGAATTGGTGAGTTGGGAATCAGTGTCCTTTGTTCCTTGCTGGAGGGCTAAAAATGTAAAAATAATGTCAGCTACAGGACATTCTTTTTTATTTATTTAAATGTGGAATTTTTTTAAAAATCACTTTTTCCACTTCATAGCTCCTCTAGCCCAGGGAATAAAAATAGCAATGTCAACAGGAGCCAAACTTTTACTGGGATAGTAAAACGAGAGAGGAAAGAGCCCCTCTCAGCATCTCAGAAGCCTCAAAGCAAAACTCTCATTTTAGCCCCCTCGTTTCTTTCCCCTTCTCAGAACAAGCTCAAAGGAGGTCGCAGTTTACAAGCAACTCCGTGGCAGGCCCAAGACAGCTAACCCTGCTCCCATCACACTCCCTGGGCCCGGCACCTGTCAGAACCCCGCAGGGCGGCGCGCGTGAGGCAGAGCGGGGAAGTGACCCGAGAGGGGATCGGGTAAGGGACACTGGTGGCTGGGTACAACCGGGACGGTGGGGATTCTCAGGGAGGACCTGTCTGAACCTGGCACGCGGGCTCCACGGGAGCAGCCTCGGGAAAGGGGTCTGGCGCCGAGGGAACGCGAAGCCGCCGAGTCTCAGGCGCGCCCCGAGGCGGACTCCCGAAGACTGGCCGGGCGGCTGCCGGGGGCGCAGCCGAGGGCGCCGCGCTCGCTCCGCTCCCGCGACGACGCGCGGCGCCTCCCGGCGCGTCTTACCTGTTGATCTTGAGCGCGAACGCCCTGCGCTCTGCGCTTGGCAGCGTGGCCATGGCCCTGCAGCTGCACTCCGGCTCCTAGGGCGGCGGGAGGTGGGGAGCGGGGGCCTGGCGCGCCGGAGAGCTTCTGCAGCACATACCGGGCGAGACGCGAGCCTCATCTGTCACTTCGGGCTGGGAACTTCCGCATTTCCACCTTCGGCGCTGCAATCACCCCGGGGGAGGGCCCACCCTCCCAGCCCAGACACCCGCCGCCCAGCCTGGCAGGGAGCGAGTGGCGGCGGAGGAGGGCGTGGACGGCCCGCGGAAGTGCCCTCCGGATACTCCGACCGACCGCGCGCTCTTCCCTGGGCCCTGACCTCAGGCAGAAAGGAACGCGGGCGGATGACCCGGCGACCACGGAGCGCAGGCCGGAAACTCCATCTGCCCGACTCTGCAAGCTGCCAGGACAAGTGGGCAAGCGGGGGAAGCCTGCGCCTTCCGCCAGCACCCTGGGTTGGCGAGGTCGGGAAACCAACCCTGGAATTCTTTATGCTTGGCTTTTTAAGGGTTGTCACGAATTCCTTGGAGAAGGCAGACTAAGAAGAAACCCCGGTGGACTGTTTCAGAGTACAAGTGAACTTTTGTAAGAGGGGCGTCCGTCATCCTTCCTGGGGCTCCTTAAATACAGCGAATCCATCCAAGGAATAAACTTAAAAAAAAAAACAAAAACCAACAACTTGGAGATAAATGCTTTTCTCTAGGGCAATACTGCAAGCAGCATCCCTGCGATTCAAGAATACTCTGAGTCCCAGGTTATTTTTTCAGTTTCAGGCTTCTCAGGGGCCAGCCCTGAGCTAAAGAAAGAACCCAGAAAAATCCCGATGCTCACATGCTCACTGAACTAGAAAAGCCAATGTTTACTGGAAGTTGCTGATTTGCTCTAAGCAAGCCATGCTATACTACAGCACTTTATATATAATGCCTCTATTTGTCAGCTTGCCTTTAAAAAGAAAATTTTAAGCAAGGTATTTTTGGTTCAAAGCTGCCACTGTCTAATATGGGAGTCCCAAGTGGTTATGAAGCACTTGAAAATGTGGTTAGTCCAAATTGTGCTGGAAGTGTAAAACACACATTGGATTTTGAAGACAGTCCAAACAGATAAAATAACGCGAAGTATCATACTATTAATATTTACGTTGACTACAGGGTAACATGATATTTTTGATCTATTAGGTTAAATATAATAAATTGTTAGAATTAACGTCACCTGTTTCCCCCTTTTTAAAAATGTGACACACATTTTTGGGCCACACTATATTTCTATTGGAAAGTGCTGGTCCAAAGTATTTTTCATCATTTGCAACCCAATATTCAAATGTCCAAGAGCTGTGTCTGTCTTTTCCCCGTGTCCTTTCTTTCCGTTTCAGGTAATTTAGTAAGTCTTCAGAGTTGGTTAAGTAACTTTATTTCCTCTTCAATATCAATACCTTTAAGCATGTAAGAAAAAGTTCCTAATTATAAAACTATAAAGACTATTAAAACAAACCAAAGAAAAGAAACTGGACTGCACTGGAATTTATGAGCAAATATGTAGATGGAAAAATACTAAGAGAATAATTTTATGAGCACTTTTCCAAACTGGGAACAAATTAATGATTCATAGAAAACTTTTTACTCCAGAGACTTCAATCCACGCTGCACTGTCAGCCTTACTGATGGGCTTATTCTCTGAGTTTCAGAATGTTTGTGACATATAATTTCAGAGAGAGCAAAAATATTATACTCTTTCCACACAAATGCAGATGCAGTGAAAGCACCTCAAAGTTTCAGAATTTTCAGTCAAGGAAACTTTTTTGAGGAGAGGATTGTGAAATCTTCGGTCTTCCTTCAGATTATGGTGGGCCTAGCTGTGAAGTATTGCCCTCAATGGTATCAATTTCCTGAAGTTAAAGATGACCCCAAATTTCCTTAATTGTCTTGACTCACCATGAACATGTTATCCATTAATTTAGTCAAATGCATATTTTTAAACTCTGTCTCCTCTTGGATATGTTCACAGATCACTGGCAAACTTCAAAACCAACCATCCAAGGGTCTGGCTGCTGCATTCTCATTGCCTCTTTAATTCCCTGTAGTTGGGGTTCTCTTCATTACCCCTATTTCCAAAGTGCACGCTGGAAGGCCTTTCCACACCTGACTGCTTTCTTTGGCCTTTCTTTACTTCCACGTTTATGTGTCCTTTGATTTTGTTTGTCACCTTCATAAAATTCTTCCCTTACCTTCTATGACAGATACCACATCAATTATCCCAAATTCTTCTCCTGGTTTTCCCCATGTTTTCTTAGCTCCCCCAAAAGGCAACCTTCTTCACAGTGCATTTTACCTATTTTATTACCAAACACTGTTATAACTGTTCCAAGATCTACAGTTGTTAATTCATTTAATTATTAATTCATTTAATCCTCATAACAACCATAAGTAATTGCATTATCCTCACTTGACAACTGGGGAAACTGAGACACAGAGAGGTTAAGTGACTTACCCAAGTTTGCAACCTAGTAAAGTTTCGAATCATAAAGTTTTGGCTATTTCCCAACATTTCCATTTGAACGCCTTCAATCTCCACAAATGAAAAACAAAAACTCTCCATTTCCCTCTACTCAATTGGAAGCTAACTATTGCTCCATAATCACCCATTTCTGTTAGTGCCATTATCTCTTCCATTTCCCAGGTTTAAAATGATGGAGTCAGCTAGTGGAGAAAAAACAGGAAATATGGATTCTGGTTTCAGCTTTTCATGAACTATGTGGTCTTTATATCACAAATTCCTCAGTCTTTTTTTTATATATAACACAAATGCTTCTGCCTGAAATTTAGGAATTTGCCAACTCTATCTTCTCTTTCTCCTTTTCCTTTAGATCTAATCACCTACCAATGCCTGCCATTTATTCTTTATAAGTATCACTGTTCTCACTGCTTCCATTCTGGTTCCAGCTCTTATAAATTAATATCTGGGTCATGAGGAGATTTTAAATGGCCTCTCTGTGTGTAGCCATTTCTTGTTCCAATCTAATCTGGCTTGACCACTCATTAATCTTAAATACCTGCTTCATCAGGTCTCTCCCCTGCTCAGCTAGTTTTGGTGGTTTTCCATGATCTCTACAAACAAGTGTGATCTCTTTCAACTGGCTTATAGGCCCACTTCATGCACCCAGCTCGGTACCTTACCTTTCCATTGGATCAGGGAAGATCCTCAACTTGTTCCTCTCTACCAGGGACCTCCTCTGCTTATGTTATTCTTCCTGCCACCCTCACCTTATATCACATCCTGTCTCTTCCCATCCTTCAAAGTCTGAGTCAAGTTGTCAAGTCCCACCTCCACCTAAAGGATGTTAACTCATGAGTATTGCTTAAAAGTGTAAGTGATCATCAGTAAACACAGCCTGGTAGAGTGCAAGACCCAGAGGACCAGAGCGAGCTAGGATCATGTGCACATCCCCCATTTCCCCACACCTATCCAAGACCTCCATCAGCTTTTGTTCAAAGGTCACCTTCATGCCCATCTAACATTGCAATGTCCCCTTACCACTTTAACTTCCTAACTCCCTTTCCACCTTTGTTTTTCTCCATAAGCATTTATCACTATCTGTGATGGTTAGGCTAATGAGTCAACTCGGTCAGGTAATTGTGCCCAGTTGTTTGGTCAAGGAAGCAGTGGGCTAACTATAATACAAGCGCATTTATGGACTTTAGTCACCATTGACTTTACTACAGTGGTAAATCATAGATAGCTGGTTATAGTTTCATCAATCAGGGAGATTGCCATCAGCAATGAGTGACGCTTAACCCAATCTGTTGAAACCCTTAGAAGGGAAAGTGATTACAGCATTGAGAGAGAATTTCCCAGCTCTTCCCTGGACAGCCAATGTCCGCCAGAATATGTCAAGAATCTTCACTGGACTTTTATCAGAGCTCCTGGGTGCAGCCTGCCTGTGGAACCTGGACTTGTGCATCCCCACGGCTGCATGAGAGACACTGATAAATCTCTTACTATTGACACATATCCCTTGTTGATTCTGTTTCCCTAAAGAACCCCGACTAATACACTATCTTAAATACATTATATTTTATTTGGTTGCATGTTATCTCTCTCATGCTTTTGAAATGTCAGTTCCATGGGTTTAAGAATTTCTGTTTTGTTCAGTATTGAGGAATACATTTGGTATTGGTCAGTGTCAGATATGTGAATGTTTAGCAAGGTATATGGCATTTTATGGTGTTTTTTTGGTGTTTTATACAAGTAAGTCAATTATGTAAATTACCATGTGTTCTTATGTTCCAGCCCCAGGAGAAATGCAATTCAAGTTTGTAAGCAGAAGGATTTTTTTAGGTAACTGATGCACACTAAAATGTCGGAGGCATGACTTCTGTGTCAGTGATTGTTATGGGAAAGGGTCATGCAAGCCAGAACATGTTCAAGTGGAGTTAACATTTTTGCAACTGTAAAATAGAACCCTCTTCAACTCTTTGGTCTATCATTTTGCAGAGGGGAAGGATGTGTGTGAAAATTTAAAGTTGCATTTTCTTTACATATTTTGCTTCCTTGAAATTTCATTGAAAACAGTCTGGGGAGTGTGTATCAAAAGTTGTGTTTTATTCATTGTTGCTTATCTCTTGACTCTGGGCAAAAGTATTCAGGGTATATCCTGCCCAACAATATGAGATTTCTTTTTACTCTTAAAACATTCTTCCTCAGAGTGGACGGTAGATGTTACTATAACATGTGATGGTGATGGTGCAGTTGCTTAGCACACAGTCCATTCCCCAGCTGCCTAGAACTATGCCTGGCACATAGTAGGTGCTCAGTAAACATTTGTTGAATAAATGAGAGAATAACTGATCCAGTGCCTAACACTGGTCAAACACTCAATAAATACTTGTTAAAGTGAACTTGAATGGGAGTGGCCAAGTTTCATGTGTTTTTCAGAAGGAAGTAATACTCTTTAGTTCTTAATTCTCTTGAGTATTTTAGCTTCGACTTCTTATGGATATTTTCCAACTCTGGTTTTTCTGTATTAGAGAAATTGTAGGTTTACAGAAAAAATCATGCAGAAACAGAGTTCTGATATACCTGCCACACACACACTCACAATTTTCTCTATTGTTATTAATACTTTGCATTAGTATGGTACTTTTGCTATAATTGATGAAACAATATTATTATAATTATAATGTTAACTGTAGTCTATCACATTAGGGCTCACTGTGTTGTTCATTTCAATGGTCTTTCAAATTTTTATTCTGGTAAAATATATACAACCTAAAACTTCTGGTTTTAAAGACATTCAAATATATAATTCAGTAGTGTTAATTACATTCACAGTGTTGTGCTACCATCACCATCATTCATTACCAAAACATTTCCATCACTCCAAATAGAAAGTCCATACCAATTAAGCATTAATTCCCAATTCTCTACCCTCATCTTGGTCTCAGGTAACCTGGTCTAGTTTCTAATTCTATGAATTTGCACATTCTGTTTCATATAAGTGATATTGTAAAATATTTGTTCTTATGTGTCTGTCATTTAACTCAACATGTTGTCTTCAAGGCTCATCCATGTTGTTGCATGTAGCAGAACTTCAGTATTTTTTATGGGTCAATAATAACCCATTCCACATATACACACAGACATACACATATCACATTTTGTTTATCCATTCTTCAGTTGATGGGCACTTGATTCACCTCCACCTTTTGGCTATTGTGAATAATGCTGCTATGGACATCAGTGTGCAAATATATGTAAAAGTCTTTGCTTTGGATTCTTTGGGGTATATATCTGGAAGTGGGATAGCTAGTTCATATGGTAATTCTATATTAAACTTTCTGAAGAACCACCAACTGTTTTCCACAGGAGCTGCACCATTTTACATTCCCATCAACAATGAGAGTGTTTCTATTTCTCCAGTACCTATTTTCTGTTTTCTGAATAGGAGTCATTCTAGTGGGTATGAAATGGTATCTCATTGTAGTTTTGATTTGCATTTTCCAAATGGCTAATAATGTTGAGCATCTTTTCATGTGTTTATTGGCCATTTGTATATTTTCTTTGGAGAAATATCTATTCAAGTCTTTTGCCCATTTTAAAATTGGGTTGTTGACCTTTTGCTGTTGAGTTGTAGGATTTCTTTATATATTCTGGAAATTAAACCCTTATTAGAAATGTGGTTTCCAAATATTTTTTTCCCGTTCCTTGGGTTGTCTTCTTTACTTTCATAATGAAGTCCTTTGATACATGAAAGTTTTTAATTTTTATGAAGTTCCTTTTCTCAATTTTTTCTAGCAGTTCTGTTTTTGTTTTTTTTAATCATTTTGGGGAATGAGAAATCAGATCAGCATATAGATTATTACTAGCAAGTAGAGATCATTATTGTTGCCTTATTGCTCAAGACAGATACAGAAAGATTAGTGTGCTAATATTTAAAGCCAGCCATAGCTTAGACATCAGAATTTGGAGTTTCAATTTTTCCCACTTCTTTCCTTATTTTGTCACAAGAAAACTGTAAATATGAAAGGAATGAAGATTAAGACACTATTTTTAATTAATGTGGTATTTTATATATAATAGGTTTTTTTAAAAATCCATTCAAGTACTTTAGACCACATTCTAATGTATTATGTTATTTCATATTCAATAGGAATATCCACATCATAGAATTTTACAACTAGAAAGACTTTAGATCAATTTATCAATTAATTCACCCACTTACAAATTGTCATTTATGTGCCTTCTCTCATTCTACAAACATTTACCAAATGCTTACCATATGTCAGGCATTGCCTTTATTAAAGGGCAAAATGGTTGACAATACATCTTCTCTGACTTCCCACAACTCATGGTCTAAAATGAGACATACATAAAGCAGGAAAGAAGAGGCTTGGGTTCTGTGTGACAGTGCTAGAACAGTTTTGATGTACAAAGCTCTAAGAGAGTGAGGCAGCACAGAGGAAATGATTTACTTTGGTAGAGAGGGTGGTGCAGAGAAAGGATGACTTTACAGATGCAGTGCCGTTGGAACTGGGTCTTAAAGGAGCATATTCAGGGAATTCTAGGCAGAAGGAGCACTATAAGCAAAGGCAGGGAGACAGAAGACATCAAGTCCCCTCCCAGGAATTAAAATTATGAGTGGAATGAAGTGGAAAGAAATGAAGCTTTGATGGTGGGGCATCCGCCTACCCTATGGGAGGTCCGCGGTTCAAACCCCAGGCCTCCTTGACCCGTGTGCAGCTGGCCCATGCGCAGTGCTGATGCGCGCAAGGAGTGCCCTGCCATGCAGGGGTGTCCTCCGCATAGGGGAGCCCCACACACAAGGAGTGTGCCCCATAAGGAGAGCCGCCCAGCGCGAAAGAAAGCGCAGCCTTCCCAAGAATGGTGCCGCACACACAGAGAGCTGATGCAACAAAAAGAAACACAGATTCCCGGTGCCGCTGATAAGGATAGAAGCGGTTACAGAAGAGCACACAGCGAATGGACACGGAGAGCAGGCACCAAGGGGGGTGCAGGGTGGGAGGGGGGAGAAATAAGTAAATAAATAAATCTTAAAAAAGAATTCATACTTTATTGCACAACATATTGAAAATCACCAAAAGGTGATTATGGTTGTGTAAGCATCCTGTCTCTGTATCCAGGTCATTATCTCCTGGTGGACCTGGCAGTCCACAGCGAGGAGGCTGCTAATATACAGGAGGGAATGGGGTTAGGGTGGTGATGATTTAGGATGTCTCCTAAATCTGGGCACTGCCATACCACTTTCCTCAAACTGAGCGCACGCACTGGAATATAAGAAAGATATAAATAGTTCTTTACTGAAGGACCTAAGCAATTTTTCCAAAGTTATAACTTGAGAGAAGGGAAGTTTCTTGTGGGGAGAGAGTCAAGTGCTGGTCCTATAGTCTGGTACTTCTGCACACTGGACTGTCCCACGTGGATATTGCCACTGCCTCGTTCCCAGGTCCCAGCTCTCTCCCTGCACTTTCCTTGGGACTCTCTATTTATCCTCTACCCATCTGTCTACTTTCTTCTCCCTAAAGGAAAAATCAATTACCCATCCTTTGGTTGGTTCCTATGTATAGCCAATTTCCCAGGCACCCTCTAAATCCACTAAATGTTGAACTTTCCAGTCTCCCTAGTTTCTGCTATGCCTGCAGAGGGAAAATAGGGCCCTGATGCACGCTTAGGGGCATTTAGTGGGGCTTTTATTCTGGGCTGCAGGGGCATTCATTCTTCATCTGTAAAATGGGATCAGTAGTGATACCTTTTTCCAGGATCATTATAACGATTAAATAACGCAAAGCCCTTGTGGTAAGTGACATGTAACTGTTTCTATTATCATTACCTGTATGCTTATAGCATCAAGTTTCTAAAAGTCCAAATAAAAATAGCTTAACACCTAAGTTTATAGCCCAAGTAGACCATAGGGAGGGAGTCCACATTTGGGTAAGCAGCTCAAAATGCCATCAGGGACGCAGGTTCTTCCCATTCCTCTACTCTACCATCCCCAGTACATTGACTTTTGACTGCCATCCTTTTACCACGTGGCTGCAGGATGGCTCCCATGATTCTAAGCAGTCACAGCATGCACCAGCATCCCACAAAGGAAGAGAGAAGAAGACTAAGTCTTTCCCCATGTGAGGCTCCGTCTTTCCCAGAAGTCCTCCAGGAAACTTGTCTTTAAAACTCATCAGTTAGAAAAAGGTCAGATGTTCCTCCTCAGCTACCAATGAAGTTGGGAAAGAATATCTAGCAGAGAGGATTGGATAACCATAGTTGGCTCAGAACTATTCTGATACATTCTCTTGTATTGCCCAAGCAAAATGGGACAGAGGGGGAAATGGTGGTTGGGTTTGCAGTGAATAAAGCCTGTCATACTCGTTTTATTCAGAAGATTAGATAAGATAATGCACATAAAATACAAAGCAGACTGCCCAATGTCACATATACCCTCAGAATAGATTAGCTATGATTTTTATTACTACTCTGCGTTTTTGTTGCTTTAAAGCAAAATAAATGTTTTTTTAAATGTTTATTATTATTTCCTCATGACAGTTTCCCAAAAGTAGAAGTTGCTAGGTCAGAAGTTACATAAACGCCTGCCAAAAAATCTAATCATGAGGAAATAGTAGACAAACCTAAATTGAGAGATATTCTGTTAAGCAACTGTCTGTATTCTTTAAAATGTCAGTGTCATGAAAGACAAAGGGTGGGGAACTGTACATATTAAAGGAGACTAAAGAGACATGGCAACTAAAAACAATGAGGATGCTGGAATCGATCCTGGATCAGCAGAAAATAGGCTATAAAGAACATCATTGGGACAAATACCAAAATTGCATGTGACTGTATTTGATAATAGTAGTGTATCAAAGTTATATTTCCTGAATTTTATACTTTATACTGTGTTACGTAGAAGAATGTTCTTAGGAAATACATGCTCAAGTATTTAGGGCCAAGGGTCATGATATTTATAACTTACTCTCAAATGGTCAGCAATGATAATGATGATGGTGAAATAAGACTATGAATAAAAATAATAAAATAAAACAATCTAGATGAGGAATATGCAGAAGTTCACACTGTAAATTTGAAATTTTTCCAAAATAAAAAATTAAAGATAAATAAAATAAAAATTTACAAACATCATTTTAGTTTTTGTTGGCATGTGCCAACTTATATGCAACATACGAGACTATTTCATGGCATCCTCACTGACTCTATTATGCTTGTTGTTTTTTTCATTTTTGCAACTTTAGTAGGCTAAAAATACATTTAAAGTTTATTAGTCAGTTGAGTTGAATTATTTAAGTGAGTTTTTCCCTGTTAGTTCACTACATAGCTGTATTTTTCTTTTGTGTCTATTTATGTCTTTCCCCACTTATTAGGTTCTTAATATTTTTCTTATTGATTTATATTCACCTTTTTAGTAATATAGTCACCAGTATGGGGAACCTCCCTAAGTGACTATGATCCTCCTGAATACCTTTGAATCATTGTGAGAAGGACAGAAACCAGACAAGCTTAGAAATGCTGTTGACCCCTGATGTCTCTCATCATCAGACTGAATTTACATGAAATTTACATGAAATTTTGAAATGCTCTTTTCCCATTTCAGTATTCTCAAATACCCTCCCAGTTCACTTCACACCCTTCCATCCCCACATACCATCGTAACAATTCAGGAACCATGAAAAACACCAGGGAATTTTCAGAATATGGGAAAGCAAGCTTTAAGCTGGTTTCTAGTCAAATGTGCCTGGTTCCACAACTCCTGATCCTTGTACACAACTGGGTAAGACCACAGATAGTCATCGTACCATGGTAACTATCTCCCTGTGTGATTTCTCTGATTCTCTTGAAAATGATAGCAAGCATGGCGCTAGTAGAGTGTAAGATATAGCATTTGGATGTTAGATCTCAGAGACCAGACTGCTGTGATGGTTATGTTAATGTGCCAAATTGCCAGATAATGGTGCCCAGTTATTTGGTCAAGCAGACACTGGCCTAATTGTTACCGTGAGGACATTTCATTGAATTAAATCATCAGTAATTTGATTGCCTCTATGACTGATTAGGACTGCAATCAACTGAGGAGATTGCCTTCAGCAATGAAAGATGTCTCATCCAATTATTTGGAGGCTTTAAAAGAAAAAGTAATTATTTCAGTAGTCAGAAGAGAGAATTTTCTACTTCAGCCAGCCGTCTTCTCCTGGGGAATTCCTCAGCGATCCCATTTTGCAGCCTGCCCTGCAGATTTTGGATTTGTGTATCCCCTCGGTTGTGTGAGACAATTTTATAAAATCTAATATTATTTACAGGTATCGCCGGTCAGTTCTGTTTCACTGGAGTACCCTAATACAGCTTAGTACCAGGACTCATTTTTGAGAAACAGAATCTTAAAAGTGGGATTTCTGAATTGGTTCTAGGGCTTTTGCAATTGGCTCTCTACTCTGATTAGAGTTAAAAGCACTAATGATACTATTCCCAATAATCAAGAAACCACTGATTGTACATTGTGTGAGTTGGCAATAGAGATATGCAAAAAAATCACCACTAGATACAGCTACTCACATAAGAGGTAAGCCTCTGGGTGAGAATGTTTTTGACACCTTAACAAAGTTTTAGGGAGTTAAAAGTATAATGATGTTGGCTGGTTGTTTCTATTGTCTTGTTTTGTTTTGTTTGTGTGTGTGTGTTTTCCTTTTTTTCCTTACCTTTTTTTTTTTTTTTTTTTGGTTGTTTCTAAATACACTGGATGCAGTTATAACAGAAAAGGATGAGCTGAAGGCTTCAAATTTGCAACTCAAGTGCTACATGAGGGATGTGAAAGTTTCTATGTATGCCCTGAAATAAAATCTTATTTCTTGTAGTCACAGACTCTGAAAATCAGACCCAGAGTCTTATTGTGTGAGTAGCAGAGTTAGTTGCAATGGGAGCTAAATTCTCAAACTTGCAGATTATCTGCTGTTAAAGTGAAGGCACTGATTGGAAAAGAAAGGGAAAAATTGGAATGGGGACATATGGGTTGATAATGATGGCAGTGGGGACAGTGAAACCCTAAATTCTGCTGAGTTTTTGCCAGATAAATCTGTAATGCTCTGCCCTGAGGAAACAACCACCCAACAACAAGCCTGCCCTGAGGAAACAGCCACTTGAACTCCTGCATGTCCTGAGGAAACAGCTTCCCAATCTCCAGTCTGCCATCCAACCTCCACCTGAAGAGATGAATCCCATTTCGCCAGATGAAACTGCAACAAAATGCCCTGAAGTAATTGGCTTGCAAGAAACTTCTAACCCTTCATTCTACCTACCCCTACTACACTTCTTTTCTTCCAGACCTATAACTAGACTGAAATCCCAACAGGTCCCCAAAAATGAAGTAAAAAGTATGGCCTATGAGGAAGTACACTATACTCTGAAAGAACTGAAGGAGTTTTCCAATTTATATGCACAAAAATCAGGGAAATGTGTGTAGGAATGGATATTAATGGTGTGGGGATAATGGTGGAAGAATATAAAGTTGGATCATGCTGAATTTATTGATATGGGCCCACTAAGCTGAGATTCTGGATTCAGTGTTGTAGCTCAAGAGGCTAGAAAGGGCTCTAACAGTTTGTTCATGTGACTGGCTGAAACATGGACCATAAGGTGGCCAACATTACCTGAGGCCAAAATGCCAGAAATTCCTGGTATATTGTAAATGAGGGGATCCAAGACTTAGAGAGATTGGAATTTTAGATTGGATTTATCATGTCAGACCTGTTCACCCACCCCAGGAATGTCCAGAGGACACACCTTTCACCAGGACTGTGAGGAATAAATTTGTGAAACTAACTTCATCTTTCCTGAAGAGCTCTGTAGTTGCTCTTCTCTGTAGATCAAATATTACCTTGGGAACAGCTGTCACTGAACTAGAATTCTTAAGCACATAGGGATGATTGGATCCTAAATTGGCAGAAGTCAAGTGAAAGAACTTAATCGCCAAAGACAGGGTGGGTGTGTCTACCACAATGAATGTAAACCAAAATAGCCTAAGCTGCAGAGACCTGTAACAATGACTAATAGATATGGTATACCTAGAGGTAAAATAAATAGGCAGTCTACTAAATTCCTAATTGATCTGTATAAACAGAAGAATTCTAGGTCAAGTGAAAAGGTCTAACTTGAATTACAAAAAATAGAGAGTCATGGCCCTTTAATCAATTCCCAGACTGGAGTCATTTTACAGATCCAGAGCCCCTTGAGTGAGGGGAAGGCCAGGTCCCCTTGGGAAGGATCCATTACACTGCCAAAATTTTATATTGTTAATAGTCCTCCCAGCCTTTCTCAGAGAGAACTATGGCCTTTAACCAAAGTAGCTGTGCCTTGGGGTAAAATAAATGATTAACCATTTGGGGAATTATTAGACACTAGTTCAGAAGTAACATTAATTCCAGAGACCCAAAACACCACTGTGGTCCACCAGTCAGACTAGGGGTTTATTAAGGTCAGTTGTTCAATAGAGTTTTAGTTCAAGTCTGTGTCACAGTGGGCCCATTGGGTCTCTAGACCCATTTGGTGGTTATTTTCTCAGTTCTGGAATATGAAATTGGAATAGGCATACTCAACAACTGGAAGAATTCCTACAGTGGTTCCTTGGCTTGTGGGTGAGGTCTATTATTGTAGGAAAGGCCAATTGGAAGCCACTAGAACTACCCTTACATAGAAAAAATAGTAAATCAAAAGCAATACTGGATTTCTGGAGGGATTGCAGAGATCAGTGTCACCATCAAGATCTTGAAAGATGCACGGGTGGTGATTCCCACCACTTCCCCATTCAGCTCTCCTATTTGACCTGTGTAGAAAACAGATGGATTTTTGGATAATGACAGTGGATTATCATAAACTTAACCAGGTGTGATTCCAATTGTAGCTGCTGTTCCAGTTTTGGTATTATTGCTTGAGAAAATCAGCACTTCCCCTGGTACCTGGTATGCAGTTATTGATTTGGCAAATGCTTTTTCCTCAGTTGCTGTTAGTAAGAACCACCAGAAACATTTGCTTTCAGTTGGCAAGGCCAGCAATATACTTTCACCGTCCTACCTCAGGGGTATAGCAACTCTCCAGCCCTATGTCATAATATTGTCCACTAGAAAGTTGATCAACTCTCTCTCTCCCACAAGACATCACACTGGTCCATTATATTGATGATATGATGTTGACTGGAACTAGTGAGCAAGAAGTACCAACTACTCTAGACTTATTGCTTAGTCATTTGTGTGTCAGAGATGGGAGATAAATCCAGCAAAAACACACAGGTCTTTCATCTCAGTGAAATTTTTGGATATCCCTTGGTATAGGGCATGTTGAGGTATCCTTGCTAAAGTGAAGGGTGAGCTATTCCATCTGGTCCCTCCTATGACCAAAAAGGAGACACAACACCTACTTGGCCTCTTTGAATTTTGGGAAAAACACATTCCACATCTCCATGTCCTACTCTGGCCTATTTACCAAGTGACCAGAAAAGCTGCTAGATTTGAGTGGGGACCAGAATAAGAGACTATGCAACAGGTCAAATCTGCTGTGTAAGCTGCCTTGCCACTTTTGAGTCCTCAAAAGGTCATTCCATAGTTTTCTCAATCCAGCAGCTTGGACCATATGATCGAGCAGATCCAATGGTACTGGAAGTTTCAGTGGCAAATAGAGATACCTTCTGGAGTCTTTGGTAGGCCCCTATAGGAGAACCACAACGCAGACCCTTAGGATTTTGGAGCAAAGCCCTGCCATCCTCTGCAGATAACTACTCCCTTTTTGAGAAACGGTTTTTGGCCTGCTACTGGTCCTTAATAGAGACTGAATGCTTAATCATGGGCCATCACGTTACCATAAGACTTGAGTTGCCTATCATGAGCTGGGTATTGTCTGACCTGGGAAACCATAAAGTTGGGTGGGCACAGCAGCACTCCATAATAAAGTGGAAGTGGTATATATGACGTAGGGCTCAAGTGGATCCTGAAAGCGTAAGTTACATGGGTAAGTGGTCCAGGAGCCCATGGCCACCACTCCTGACACATTACCTTCTCCTTTTTTTTTTAAACCCCTTTTTTTTGTTTTAAAGATTTATTTATTTATTTCTCCCCCCTCGCCTCCCCCCCACCCCGCCCCAGTTGTCTGTTCTCTGTGTCTATTTGCTGCATGTTTTTCTTTGTCCACTTCTGTTGTTGTCAGCGGCATGGGAATCGTGTTTCTTTTTGTGTCATCTTGTTGCGTCAGCTCTGTGTGTGTGTGGCGCCATTCCTGGGCAGGCTGCACTTTCTTTCGCACTGGGTGGCTCTCCTTACACGTGGGGCTCCCCTACGTGGGGGACACCCCTGCGTGGTACTGCACTCCTTGCACGCATCAGCACTGCGCATGGGCCAGCTCCACATGGGTCAAGGAAGCCTGGGGTTTGAACTGTGGACCTCCCATGTGGTAGACAGATGCCCTAACCACTGGGCCAAGTCTGCTTCCCTGCCTTCTCTTTTTCACCTCACAGCTATGGCCTCTTGGAGAGTTCCTTACAATCAGTTGACGGAGGAAGACAAAATACAGGCCTGGTTTACAGATGGTTCTGCACAATATGCAGGTACCATCCAAAAGTGGACAGCTGCAGCACTGCAGCCCCTTTCTGGGATGTCCCTAATGGACAGCAGTGAGGGAAAATTCTCCCAGTGGGCAGAAATTTGTTCATTTTGCTTGGAAGGAGAAATGGTCAGAGGTATATTTGTATATTGATTCATGGGCTGCCACCTACAGTTTAGCTGAATGGTCATGAATTTGCAAGGAACATGATTGGAAATTGGGGACAAAGAGGTCTGGGGAAGAGACATGTGGATAGACCTTTAAGAATAGGGAAAAACATGAAGATATTTGTGTCCCATGTGAATGCTTACTAGAGGATGACTTCAGCAGAGGAAGATTTTAATAATCAAGTGGATATGATGACCTGCTCTGTGGCTAATGCTCAGCCTCTTTCCCCAGCCACTCCTGTCATTGCCCAGTGGGCTCATGAACAAAGTGGCCATGGAGGTAGGGATGGAGGTTATACATGGGCTTAGCAGCACGGACTTCCCCTTATGAAGGCTAACTTGGCTACAGCCACTGCTGAGCATGCAATCTGCCAGCAGCAGAAACCCACTCTCAGCCCCCAATATGGCACCATTCCCTGAGGTGATCAGCCTGCTCTCTGGTGGCAAGTTGATTATATTGGACCACTTTCACCGTGGAAGGGGTCGCGATTTATTTTAACTGGAATAGACACGTACTCTGGATATGGGTTTGCATTTCCTACATGTAATCTTCTTCCAAAACTACCATCTGTGGACTTACCAAATGTCTTATCTACCACCATGGCATTCCACACAGCATTGCTTCTGATCAAGGAATCCATTTCACAGCAAATGATGTGTGGGAATGGGCGCATGCCCATGGGATTCACTGGTCTTATCATGTTCCCCATCATCCTGAAGTAGCTGGATTGATAGACGGTGGAATGGCCTTTTGAAGACTCAATTAGGGCACCAACTAGGTAGCAATCAATACCTTGCAGGGCTGGGGCAATGTTTTCCAGGAGGTTGTGTATGCTCTAAATCAGCATCCACTCTATGGTGCTGTTCTTCCATAACCAGGATTCATGGGTTGGAATCAAAGAGTGGAAATGGGAGTGGCACCACTCACAATTACCCTAGTGACCCACTAGGAAAATGTTTATTTTCTGTCCCTGCAAACTTAAGTTCTGCTGGTCTACAGGTCTTAGTTCCAAAAGGAGGAGTGCTGCCACCAGGAGACACAGCATGATTCCACTGAACTGGAAGTTAAGACTGCCACCTGGAGCCCTTGAGGCCTACTGCCTCCAGCAGCTCCTGCCCAGGTGCCTGCCTGCAGCCATGCCCACCACGGCTCCAAGCAATCATGAGTGCCCTCACAGGAGCCACCTGCGGACTCAGGGGCTGACTCAGGGGCACCCACCGTGCGGGAGCCAGAGCCGCAGCTCCATGGGGAGCTGCAGTATCTGGAGCAGATCAGCACATCCTGCGCTGTGGCTCCAGGAAGGAGGACTGCACCGGCACTGGCATCCTGTCAATGTTCAGCCGGCAGCCATGCCTCCGACTGAGAGAAGAGCTTCCTCTGCTGAACACTAAACACGTATTGTGGAAGGGTGTGTTGGGGGAGTTGCTGTGGTTTATCAAGGAATCCACAAATGCTAATGAACCCTCTTCCAAAGGAGTGAAAATACGGGATGCCAAACGGATCCCATGACATTTTGGACTGCTTGGGATTCTCCACCAGAGAAGAAGGAGACGGGCCCAGTTGATGGCTTTCAGTAAAGGCATTTGGGGGCAGAATACAAAGTATGAATTCAGATTATTCAGGCCAAGGAGTAGACGACTGCAAAAGGTGACTGACACAATCAAAACCAACCCCAATGACAGAAGAATCATCATGTGTGCTTGGAATCCAAAACATCTTTCTCTGATGGCTCTCCCACCATGCCACGCTCTACACCAACAATGGCAAGCTCTCATGCCAGCTGTACCAGCAGTAGGGAGACATGAGCCTCAGCATGCCTTTCAATGTTGCCAGCTACGCTCTGCTCACCTACATGCTTGCACTTATCACTGGCCTGAAGCCAGGTGATTTTGTACATGCTTTGGGAGATGCACATGTTTACCTGAATCACATCGAGGCACTGAAAGTTCAGCTTCAGCAAGAACCAAGACTGTTCCCCAAGCTCAAAGTTCTTCAACAAGTTGAAGCAATTGATGATTTCAAAGTTGGAGACTGTCAGATAGAAGGGTACAATCCTCATCTGACTTAAAATGGAAATGGCTGTCTAAAATGCTTTTAAAGGAATTGTTTCAAAGGTGTTGTCAGTCTTCAGGGGTTGGATGGCAGGTGAATTCTTTTTGCTATAAAGGAAAAAGGAATTAGGTCAAAATCTGTTGGTTACCTATTAGACGTTATTCATTTTAAAATGCCTTTCTTTTAAAGATGTTGCTACAGGCAAGTATAACTGCTGGTTGTTTTAGTAACAAAAGGCTTTGAGCTTGGTTATCTCACTGAAGATGTATGAAAAGACTAAGGTTATACATAACATCAGGAGAGTGAAAATTTATGTACTCAACAAAAAATGTGTACATGCATTTCAAACCTACGTCTTCACAAAGAAGGTCAGTGAACCTCAAAAATTATATAAACAATTCTCCCAAAATTTAGGGAACTGAATAACACCATCAATCATAATGTGTAGTGTGCTTATGAACACTCAAAGTTATATTTGTTTTCTATATTGCTATAATAAAGCCATGTTCTCTGATAAAAAAGAAAAAAAAGAAAAGAAAAGACAGAAAAACAAAAAAAAGACTGCCACCTGGCCACTTTGGGCTCCTCTTTCTTCTGAATCAACAGGCAAAGAAGGGAATTACTATACTGAACACAGGTGCTTGTAAAGTTCTTCTCTGGGGTGTCTGACTACCTCATAAGGAAAGACATAAAGATACTGACATCAAGAATACCTCAAGAATAAGAACAAAATAAAAAATAAAGAAAAAAAAAAGAGTACCTCAACCAAATGGTGCAGTCAGATGAATCCTACAACCAGAGCTGAATCCTACAATCAGTAAGCCTCAGCCATGGATCAGAACTGCCAAGAAGCATTTTCAGTGCCTTATTCCTAAATATGAGCAGACAACCAAAGATTATCAGACATCTAAGGAAAACCATCCACATGAAAGGTAAAGACCAACACGCACACACACACACACAAAACTGAAGAGACTGAGGCAATACTGGAAAAAAAGACATTTAAAAATCCAACTACCATTAATATCCACAAAGGGATAAGGAAATATATTGTACCCATGAAATAAGAATATTATATTATTTTAAAAAGAAACATTCTTGAGGGACTCTGGGAATTTAAAAAAGCACAATAGTAGCCAAAATAAAGAGTTCAAAGAAAGTTTGGGTGATAAGTTGGGCAAATCTCCCAGAAAATAGAGCAAAAAGACAAAGAGATGGAAACTAGGAGTCAAAAAATAAAAAATTAGAGGACCAGAAAAAGGAAGTTCAGTACCTTTATAAGAAGAGTTCAACAATGAGATACAGAGAAAATGCAAAGAAATCAGCAATAACAAATAATTAAAGCAAATTGAATCTCATCATTGGATTCATTGTCTGAAATGAATCAAATTAGACCCACACCAAGGCATATTCCTATATAATTTCAAAACTCTGGTAACAAAATGAAAATCCTATAAGGTTCTTCTTTTAGAAGACAAGGGATAGTTTATTATGAAAGATTAACAATTACTACAGGTTTCTTACCAGCAAACTGTAAACTGAAAACATGGATTAGTACCTACAAAATTCTGTAGAAAAATGAGTTCCATCCTAGAATTTTGTGTTGAACAATGGCAGAAGTCATTTGTTTTTTGTTTTTAAGATTTTTTTTTTAATTTCTCCACTCCTCCCCCCAGTTGTCTGCTCTCTGTGTCCATGTGCTGTGTGTTCTTCTGTGACCTCTTCCATCCTTATAGGCTGCACTTTCTTTCACGCTGGGCGGCTCTCCTTATGGGGTGCACTCCTTGCACGTGGGGCTCCCCTACGCGGGGGACACCCCTGTGTGGCACGGCACTCCTTTAGCGCGTCAGCACTGTGCATGGGCCAGCTCCACATGGGTCAAGGAGACCTGGGGTTTGAACCGGGCACCTCCCATGTGGTAGGCGGACGCCCTATCCATTGGACCAAGTCTGCTTCCTGGCAGAGGCCATTTGTGATCACCAAATATCTATGCTCTTCTCTCCAATTATTGGTCCCCATGGATCTAGGTGGGGTCATATGAATAATACTCCTTAAAGGAATGTGAATGGAATAACTTGTCGCTTCTAGTCTGAGACAGTTAAGAGTGGTTGTACCTTCTCTGCACTCTCACTGAAATGAGACAGCTGAAATAAAGGACTACTAACTTGTGGAATTGCCAGATGGAAGCAACCTCATATAATAGTTGGCTGGCCTGTATTGGTCTATGACATAAGTGAGAAGTAAACTCTCACATTAAGCAACTGAGATTTCAGGGTATTTTTTTTATTACAGCATTGCCTGACTATTAAAGCAACCAACCCATCAACCAAATGTGTATGTAAACAAGGGCATTTCCAGATATACAAGGTCTCAAAAAATCCACCTAATATACACTCTTTCTCAGGGAGCTACCAGAGAATATGCTCCACAAAATAAGGGAATAAACCGAGAAAGAGGAAAATTTGGGATACAGGAATCAAGGGCATTCAACCCAAGAGAGAAACAAAGATAATCCCCATCATGATGATAAAAGGAGAACACGCAGCTATGCACTGGATGTATGGAATTTGGGCCTCATATTATCAGATATAATGACTTTTTCAAGACAAGCCAGATATACACCTTTTAAAAATGAAAATGTCCTGATTTTTAAAACATTAAATTATACAAGAAACATATCTGTAGGTTACATTTGGCCTATACGCCGCCACTTGGCAACCCTAAAATGAAGCTTTCTCATGCTCCTTGGAGGTTATGAGTAAAACATAATGCCCCTGAATTTCGGTTTAGTAAAATTGGCTCTAGATGAAAAGAATTTTCAGCCGCAAACCAAAGAGTGAAGACCTACAACTAACAAACCAAAGCGAAAAAAAACAAAACAAAGAAACAAAACCTCTGGACCTTAACATTTCTCCAAATCATGTTGACATGATAAAATCAAAATTACTTCTGCTTTTAAGAGACCAAGGATTATGCCTTTGACTTTATATATTCAAAAAGAGAATTTAATCAGAATGACTTTTACAAATTAATAAAAATTTAAGGCACTGGGTAATTCAGGTCTGGCTATCATCAAATTATCTAAAGTGTATTTTTAATCTGATTCCAAGGCATGATTCATCATTTCTTTTGACTTCTAAGCTGGGCCAGTGTCCTGTGCCATATACCAAACACTGTAATGGAAATTAGTCTTCTGATTCCAATTATCTATTGTCTGTTTACCTGAAGATCAGTAGAAGTAAAAAGTCAAGTAAGTAAATCACAATGAGAAAAAAAATTTAATAAGTCACATAAAGTTAAACTGAAAACAAAGACAGAATGTGGATCAATAGATGGGACAGAGGCCTGCAGTGGAGAGGCAGTTTATTGGAAACAGACACAAAGGAACATTTGGGGATGATGGAGTTATTCAAAAACTGGCTTGTGGTGATTTTCACACAACTTTGTAAACGTACTAAAATTCATTGTTAGTGCACATAAAATGGATACATTTATGCTAGGTAAGTTATACTTTAATAAAGCTATAGTTTTTTTTGAAGGCACATCTTCTTCCTTCACACTTTTTTTTCATTTTTAAAACTATTTATTGAAATATTCATACATGAATATACATAAACAGTAATGTATAGTAAAAGTTGTGAATTTACAGAACAAACATGCGTAACACAATACAGGATTCCCTTATATCACCCCACCATAAATACCTTGTATTATTGAAAACTTTTATAACAAATTATGAAACAGCATTGTCAAAGTATTACTACGAACTATGGTCCATAGCTTATATTTGGTGTGCTTTTCCCCCAACACATTCTATTAATTTTTTTTGTTCATAAACCATATAATTTATCTAAAGTATACAATCAATGGCATTTGGTTGTGTATTAGAGCATTTTCATTATTAAAAAAAAAATCACTATCCTACCCATATGTGTGTGCTACTAATTACAAATCCTGTGATGTGCTTTCACCATTTCTATTCATTTCCAAACATTTACTAGCAAATTTTTACTAATTCTGTGCAGATTAAAACTTTGCTTTCCATTCTCTAACCACATTCTATTCTCTGGTGACTTATATTCTAGCTATTACTCCAAGAGTTTACTCATTATATTTAGTTCGTAAGAGTGAAGTCATACAATATTTGTCTTTTTGTGCCTGGCTTGCCTTACTCAACATGATGTCCTCCAGGTTCATCCATGTTGTCATATGCTTCATGATTTCATTTCTTCCAATGTGTGTATATACCACAGTTTATTCAATCATTTGACAGGTGGGTTGTTTCCATCTTTTGGCAATTGCGAATAATGTTGCTATGAACATCAATGTGCAGATGTCTGTTCATGTTAGTGCTCTCTGTTCTAGGTATATATCTAGTAGTGGTATTGCCAGGTAATATGGTAGGTCTATAACTAACTTCCTTAGGAACTGTCAAGCAACAACAGTAAATAAGTGTTCCTATTCTCCACATCCTCTCCAACACATGTAGTTTTCTGTTTTGTTAATAGAGGCTATTCTGGTAGGTGTGAAATGATATCTCATTGTGGCATTGATTTGCATTTCCCTAATAATCAGTGATGTTGAACATTTTTTCATGTGTCTTTTTCCTGTCATTTGTATTTCTTCTTTTTTATTTATATTATTTATTTTCCTCCCATTCCCTCCCCTTCTCCCTCCCCGAACCCCCCCCCCCCCCACCAGCTGTTTTTGCTGTCTATATCCATTTACTGTGTGATCTTCTGTATCTATTTCTCTTTTTGGTCTTCTCATTTTTTCTCCTCTAGGAATCACTGGGATTTGATCCTGGGACCTCTCATGTGGAGAGTTTCCCTGTTAGCCACACCACCTCAGTTCCTGGTTTCTGCCGTGCTTCACCTTGACCCTCCCCTTTTCTCTGTTTTGTTGTGTCATCATCTTGCTGTGTGATTCACTTGTATGGGCACTGGCTCACTGTGTGGGCACTCAACTCACCATGTGGGCACTGGCTCACCACACAGGCACTGGCTCACAACATGGGCACTGGCTTGCCGTGCAGGCATCTTTTCTTTTTCACCAAGAGGCCTCAGGGATTGAATCCAGGTCCTTCCATATAGTAGGTAGAAGCCCTATCACTTGAGCAATATCTGCTTCCCTGTATTTCATCTTTAGAAAAATATCTTTTCAGTCTTTTGTCCATTTTTTAAATTGAGTCATTTGATTTTTATTGTTGAATTGTAGTATCTCTTTAAATATCGTGGATATTAGACCCTTGTTGGATGTGTGATTTACAAATATTTTCTCCCATTGGGTGGGTTGCCTTTTTACTCTCTTCGCAAAGTCTTTTGAGGTGCAGAAGTGTTTAATTGTGAGGAGGTCCCATTTATCTATTTTATCTTTTGTTGCTCATGCTGTGGGTGTAAGGTTACCAGGTCTTGTAGATGTTTCCCTACATTATCTTCTTTTTTTTTTAAGATTTATTTTTTATTTATTTCTCTCCCCTTCTCCCTGCCCCCCCCCCCCCCCCCGTTATCTGCTTTCTATGTCCATTTGCTGTGTGTTCTTCTGTGTCCACTTGTATTCTTGTCAGCAGCACCAGGAATCTGTCCCTTTTTTGTTGCGTCATCTTGCTGCATCAGCTCTCCTTGTGTGCGGAGCCACTCCTGGGCAAGCTGCACTTTTTTGTTTCACGTGGGGTGGCTCTCCTTACTTGGCTCACTCCTTGCGCATGGGGCTCCCCTACACAGGGGACACCCCTGTGTGACACAGCACTCCTTGCATGCATCAGCACTGCACATGGGCCAGCTCACCACACAGGTCAGCAGGTCCTGGGTTGGAACCCTGGACCTCCCATGTGGTAGGTGGACACTCTATCAGTTGAGTCAAATCTGCTTCCCCCTACATTATCTTCTAACAGCTTTTTTTTTTAAAGATTTGTTTTATTTACTTCTCTCCCCTCCCCCCCCCCCCCAGTTGCCTGTTCTCTGTGTCCATTTGCTGCGTGTTCTTTTTGTCCGCTTCTGTTGTTGTCAGCGGCTCAGGAATCTGTGTTTCTTTTTGTTGCATCATCTTGCTGCGTCAACTCTTCATGTGTGCAGTGCCATTCCTGGGCAGGCTGCATTTTCTTTCACGCTGGGCGGCTGTCCTTATGGGGTGCGCTCCTTGCGCATGGGGCTCCCCTATGCAGGGGGCACCCCTGCGTGGCATGGCACTCCTTGCACGCATCAGCACTGCGTGGGCCAGCTCCACACGGGGCAAGGAGGCCTGGGGCTTGAAACACGGACCTCCCATGTGGTAGATGAACACCCTATCCACTGGGCCAAGTCTGCTTCCCTGTAACAGTTTTATGGTTCTGGCTTTATGTTTAGATCTTTGATCCACTTTGAGTTGATTATTACATTGGCAGTGAAATAGGTATCCTCTTTCATTCTTTTGGTTATGAATGTCCAGTTCTCCCAGCACCATTCATTGAAGAGACTGTTTTGTCTTAAAAAATGGATTTAGTAGGCTTATCAAAAATCAGTTGACCATAGAGGTGAGAGTCTATTTTTGATTTCTCAATTCAATTCCACCAATCAACATGTCTATATTTATGCCAATACCATGCTGTTTTGACCACTGTAACTTTGTGATACACTTCAAGTTCAGGAAGTGTGAGCCCTCTGACCTTGCTCTTCTTTTTTAGGATGTTTTCGGCTATTCAGGACACCTCTCTCTTCCAAATAAATTTGATTATTGACTTTCCATTTCTGTGAAGTAGGCTATTAGAATTTTGATTGGTATTGTGCTGAATCTATGAGTCATTTTGGATAGAATTGACATCATTATGATGTTTAGTCTTCTAATCTATGAACATGGACTGTCTTTGCATTTGTTTAGGTCTGTTTTTTGACTCTTGGTTTAACTTGTTCTAGATATTTAGGATTGCCCCTGTTTAACTGCTCAAACCAGGGCTCAGGACTTGTAATGGGGTGCAGGCCAGTTTCCAATGGCCTTGGAGCAGTAAAGGCGCACGATTGCTTCTTTTTATTAGTTTTCCCTTTTCACGCACTTTTCTAGTCTGCCAGCAGATGGCGCTCTACCTTTCAGCTCAGACCCCAGTGTACTATGGGGGAATGCATTTAGTGTAACTCCATGGTAGGTGGTGCAGAAGCAATGTGTTCAGGGCTGGCCAAGCCTCATAAGAAACTTTCTTAGAAGTTTGTTCTCCTCCCTTGGCTGGTCATGTTCTCCCTCCCTCTGCCTCCTCAGCAGCCAGCTTGGGGCAGTAGGGAGGATGTTTGATTAGGCAAATTATCTTTAGCTCCCTACTAAACAATGTGTTATGATATAATTAAAGTACTGAAAGAGAAAAGCTGCCAGCCAAGATCTCTTTATCCAGCAAAATTGTCCTTAAAATATGACAGTGAGTTTAAAATATCCACAGATAAACAGAAACTAAGAAAACACAAATAATGTCATGACTCCACCTGGCCTGAAAGTGTGAGACCAAGTTTGCTGTCCAAAATCTGAATTTGGTCTAGCCCGTGTCCCTCCCTCTCCCCTTTCTTGGGGAAGAGGACCCCTGCAATTCCCTCAGTCCACAGCCACTGCAGTCCACAGAGTGCGGTTTGCTCTGAGGGTGGGGTGTGGGCACCAGCTGATGCTTCTGCAGCCTTACTCTTGGGATTTTTCAGCCAGGTGAGATGCCTTTCCTTCACCCTTCTCTCTTCTCAGTGGAGTCTCGCCTTCCCTTGGTGTTGAGTACCAGAGAAGCCCTCCAGACTGTCTCCACTTGTCTTCTAGCTATTTTTTTTCTGGGAAAGAAGTGATCCCTCTGCCTCTCTAATCCTCCATCTTCCTTTTTAAAAAAAGAATGATGGGGAGCAGATGTGGCTCAAGCAATTGGGCACCCACCTCCCACATGGGAGGTTGCAGATTCAGTTCCCGGTGCCTCCTAAAAATGACAAGCAGATGCCACAGTGAGCATACACCGCAATGAGCAGTTGCCACAGCCAGCAGATGATGCAACCAGCAGGGAGTGGAAGTGGCTCAAGGGGCTGGGCACTTGCCTCCTACATGGGAGATCCTGGGCTGGGTTCCATGTGCCTCCTAAAGAAGATTAGCAGACAACAAGCAGACAGACAAGGGAGCCATGTGGGGGGATGGTGGGGGGAGAAGGTAATAAAAATAATAATTAAAAAAACTTCAAAGGAATGACAATTAGATTGAGAGATGAGTTCTCTATTTAAAAAAAAAGAGTGATGGATAGATAATAAAATTAATGGACTAAAGTATGATGAAAACAAGATATTAACATAGTCTCATAGTATTTCTCCACAAGATACTTATTTACTACAAACAGAGAAAGAGTACCTTTACAGTGGAGATATCACTTTAACCAAGTAATCAGGTAACTTTTCCCATAAAGGGACAAATGGACACTGTGTGCCTCCTGAAGTGATGCGCAGAGAAAGACATAATGTCAATTTTTGGTATTCCCTCCCAAAATGCTTAACCTAATTTAATTATGAAGAAACACACAAACCCTAGTTGAGATGCATGCTACAAAGTAACTGACTAGTACTCTTCAGAAGGATCAAGACATGAAAGACAAAGACTGAGGAATGTCTCTGATTAACACAGGCTGAGGAGATATGACAACTAAATGCAATGTTAGATCCTGGATTGGATGCCAGTCTAAATGAAAGAACTTTGGTGGGTCAAATGGCCAAATTTCAATAAGATTTCTAGATTAGTTAATAGTATTGCATCAATGTAAATTGTATTGAAATTATGTAAGATATTAAGGGAAGTAGGGTTAAGAATATATGGAGGGAACAGATGTAGCTCAAGTGGTTGAGCACCTGCTTCCCATGTATGCAGTCCCAGGTTTGATCCCTGGTAGCTTCTAAAAATAAAAGAAACAAGCTGAAAAACAAACTCTCATTGGGGAGTAGCTGTAACTCAGTGGTTGAGTGCCTGCTTCCCACGTACGAGGTCCTGGGTTCAATCCTGGTACCTCCTTAAAAAAATATATGGTAATCTCTGAACTATTTTTGCAACTTTTGTAAAGTAAAATAGTTTCAAAATGAAAAGTTAAAAAATTATAAGGAAGTTTTATCCTTCAACTAGAAAATGACAATGGACTAAAAACTAGAAATTTATGGGGGAGTGATGACCAAAATTCTAACCATTGTTCATTAAGGAAATAAGTAATACTATAACTTAGAGAAATTCTTAAGACATAAAAATAACTAGCATATTAACCATTCTCTTTTCTCTTCTCCTTCCCTTCAAATGGAACCACACTATACATACTATTCTGCACTTATCTTTTTCTACTCAATGTATCTTTTTCATGACTGTTTTATTTGTGAAATAAAACATCTAACCCTAAGATTTTTATTCAGCTTTATTTAATGTGGAAAGAAAATTATAGGTCACAACAATATTTTATGAGAACAGAAAGACAGAATGTTATTGACCAATAGGTTTTAGAATTTCAAGTACTACTCTGGTTATTATTCTACTCAGTAAAGATAATGAAGTGAATGTTTACTTTCTGGTGACTGTAAGAGCGCAACCAACAAAGAGCCCTAGCCAGGTAAGGCAAAGTTTGATGCACATTCTGTTTCTATCATATGTATCACATGTGTGCTCTGTTTCTTTTTTAATATATTAAATCAATTTTCTCTTCAATGTTTACTGAGCAAAAGCAAGTGGCTCTCCAGGGAGTCAATTGTTAAACTTCAAAGATTTAATTTAAGGAAACGGACTTTGGCCCAGTGGTTAGGGCGTCCGTCTACCACATGGGAGGTCCACAGTTCAAACCCCGGGCCTCCTTGACCCGTGTGGAGCTGGCCATGCGCAGTGCTGATGCGCGCAAGGAGTGCGGTGCCACGCAGGGGTGTCCCCCACGTAGGGGAGCCCCACGCGCAAGGAGTGCACCCATAAGGAGAGCCGCCCAGCGCGAAGGAGGGAGCAGCCTGCCCAGGAATGGCGCCGCCCACACTTCCCGTGCCGCTGACGACAACAGAAGCGGACAAAGAAACAAGACGCAGCAAAAAGACACAGAAAACAGACAACCGGGGGAGGGGAGGGGAATTAAATAAATAAAAATAAATCTTAAAAAAAAAAAAAAAAGATTTAATTTAAATTCCTAAAAATGTACCCGTTAACTTAAAAACACATAATGACCACAGAGCTTATAAAACACGGTGCTTAAGGGAAACTGCAATTTTTCACTTAACCTATAGGATATGAATGTTTTATGAAATTAAATTTTCTCACTGAAGCTGTGATGAATTCACCACACATGATCAAAAACCCATCATTTTACAAATGGTGTAGGTTTTTCTGTTAGTCAGAATGCCTCATTCAGACTCTGTTGGCTCCTCTTTTTTTAAAAAGGCTGTTCAAAGTAAAGGTGCTTCTAGAAGTTTCATACCTACATACAATGCAAAGCCTTGCTCTCTAATACTATTCTAATATATTAATTAGCCAAAATATTTAGCAAGTTTTCTATAGGTGGAAAATTAGGGTATTTCCAACTTTTTACCATGAAAACATTACTGCTATGAATGTCATAAATCTCTGCATATGTCTATCTCCTATCAATAGAATTTCTGTGTTAAAAGGAATATGCAATTAATATTTTGATAGATGTTATTAAATTTCCCTTCCATAAAAAGGTTGCTGACAAAATAACAAAAAATAAAAATAAATAGGGTTACTGATTTGTATTTGATTTTTTAAATTTTTGATAGTTTTCACATTACAAAAATAATACAGCAAAATAATATGAAAGTGTATTTTAAAAATTAAAATTAACCAGTGGTCCTCTCCTCCTTTGTCCCTGCCTCTTTCTGAGGTAGCCCATATTTCACAAGGGTGTATACTCCTCCATACATTACTTGCACATGCAAACAAACATAAATACATATACACATACTCACACACACTTATATATATGTTTAGGCATTTTTTGTTTGTTAGTTTTTACAGAAATGGAATCACACTATGTACATTATTCTGCAAATTGCTTTTTCACCTGACAACATGTTTTATTGTTATTTTACATATCAGTACATACCCCCCACACACATTTATTATTTCATTTCTGTTATAATTTTTTGTATGCATATATATGCATACACATATAATTTTATCTAAATAGGATAAGCTCATAAATGCATTTTTAAATTTTGTGTTTGATACATGCTATTCTCTTTTTTAGGTGGTACTGGGGATTGAACCCAGGACCTCGTCTATGGAAAGCAGGCACTCAACCACTGAGCTACATCCATTCCCCAATGAGAGTTGGTTTTTTCATTTGTTTGTTTGTTTGTTTTTAGGAGATACTGGGGAACAAACCTGGGACCTCGTACGTGAGAAGCAAGCACTCAACCACCTGAGCTCTACCCACTCCCCCATTCTATTCTTAACAACATTTTTTTTTCTTTTTTGCTTGTTTCCACCCTCAACCCCCTTTGCCTTTGCTACCCACATTGCTTTCCCTATTCCCTCTTGCCTGAAAGGGAAACCATGTTATCAGCTTGAGTTTGCTTTAATAGTTATATGTATGTATATATTGGCATACCATTTCTACATATACTTAATACTTAGAGCATAAAGAAGTATGCCAAAGCTTTACTTTTTGCTGCCATAATCATCACTAGCTTGGGTGGTTTAAAGCATTCCATAAACAAAAATATATGAAGAGAAAAGACCCATTATGATGTAAAAATGTATAGTTTAATATTCCATCTACTAATATTTTCTAGTAGTGTTACTCAGGGCTTTGAATATCTAAGCTATATTAATCAAGCTGTAATATATATACGTATCAACTAAAAAAACAAAATATCTAGGAATAAATTCAACCACAATGTAAAGGACTTGTACACAGAAAACTATAAATTATTGCTGAAAGAAATTAAAGATGATACAAATAAGTGAATAGATATCCTATGTTCATGAATTGCAAGACTCAGTATCATTAGGATGTCAATTCTACCCACACAACTATAGCCAATTGATTTTTGTCAAGGGTACCATGTCTACTCAGTGTGGAAAGGATAGTCACTTAATAAATGGTGCTGGGAAAACCAGATAGTTACATGCAAAAGATTACTCAAAAGGGATCAACAACTTAAATATAAAAACTAAAACTACAAAACTCTCAATAAAGAACATAAGGAAGTATCTTGATGTGCTTGTGTTAGGCAATGGAGTCTTATACCTTACTCCAAAGCATAAGCAACTATACTAGTCAGGTTTCTCTAGGGAAACAGAATCAACAAGAGATTTCTATCAATAGTATGCGATTCTATAAGTGTCTCTCCCACAGCCATGGGGATGCACAAGGCCAGCCTGCGCAGGCAGGCTGCAACCAAGGGCTGCAATGAAAGCCCAGTGAAGGTTCTTGATGTGTTCTGGGAGATGCTGGCTGTCCAAAGAAGAGCTGGGAAGTTCTCTCTCAATGCTGGAATCACTTTAAGGAATTCAACTGATTGGGTTAAGTGTCACTCATTGCTGATGGCAATCTCCCTGACTGATGTAATTGTAATCGGCTATCTATGATTTACCACTGCAGTAAAGTCAATGGTGACTAAAGTCCATAAATGCCCTTGTATTACAGTTAGCCCAGTGCTTGCTTGACAGAACAACTGGGCACAATTACCTGGTTGAGTTGACACAATAGCCTAACCATCACAGCAACTAAAGAAAAAAGTAAATTGGACTTGATTTAAAGAATGTTTAAAACCACTTCTGTGCATCCAAGGGCATTTTAAAGAAAGCGAAAAGAAAACTTACAAAATGGGAGAAAATAGTTGGAAACCATATTTGTGATACGAATTTACCATCCACATTATATATAGAATGCCTACAACTGAACAACAAAAAGACAAGTAAACCAATTCAAAAATGGGCAAAGGACTTGAATGGACATTTCTCCAAAGAAGATGTAAAAATGGCCAATAGCACATAGTAGTTTCAGAGATGCAAATCAAAATCACAATGAACTATCACTTCACCCTCACTAAAATATCTCTTATTTAAAAAACAGAAAATAACAAGTGTTGACAAGGACGCAGAGAAATAAGAACCCTCAAATATTGTTTTTGGGAATGTAAAATGGTGCAGGTGCTGTTGAAAACAGTTTAGCTATACCTCAGAAAGTTAAACACAGAATTACCATATGATGTAGCAATCCCTTTTCTAGGTATATATCTAAATGAATTGAAAACAGGAACTCAAACAGACATTTCTACTCCAAAGTTCATAGAAGCATTATTCACAGTAGCCGAAAGGTGGAAGCAACCCACGTGTCCAACAGCAGATGAACGGATAAACCAAATGTGGTCTATACATACAAAGGAATGTTAGCTGTAAAAAGGAATGAAATTCTGATACATCCTACAAAATGAATGAAACTTGAAGACATCCAGTGAAATGTCAGACACAAAAGGACAGATATTGTATGATTTCATTTATATGAAATAAAGAGAATATGCAAATCCATGGCGATTACAGGTTACCAAGGGTGGGGGAGGGAAGGAAAGGGGTGTTGATGCTTAAGGACTACAGAGTTTCTCTTTGGGGTGATGGGAAAGTTTTGGTAACGGATGCAGGTGATGGTGGCACAACATGGTGAATGTAATGTCATTAATTGTTTACTTGCTAGTGGCTAAAACAGGAAATTTTATGTTGTATATATGTTACCACAATAATTTTTTTAAAGGTACCATATGTAAACTTATTTTTTTCTCTGAGCAGCAAATCAGAAATAAATTTTAATCCATGTATGTACAATGCTGCCAAACACCCATTATTCACGATTAAATTATGAAAGTATAAGTGTAAATTGATGCATAGCAGATACACATTCCAAAACATGAGTTTGTTACAAAATAAAATACAGTATATGTGTAAAATCATATTGCTTCTAAGTTATCCAGTCTGGTGACAGGAAATTAATAGTAAAATAAGTTTGTTTTAAATCTTAATATCTCTGCAACTTAACTAATCTAATTTAATAAGCAAAGCTAACAGCTCTAAAATATCAAATTGTAATAGGAATAAAGCTTATTATTAAGGTACAAGCTATACCTTACAAGAATATTTTCTTATATTTCTTGAGAATCAGGTGGATTTACCTTTTGAGTATGTTTTAGAAAGGTATCTAATCGATCTTCATGTCCCTTACAATGATATGATGAAATAAGTTATAATATATCTTTACTCAATTCTACCATAAAATGGTTAAAAAATGAATGATGTAGTTCCAACTGTTGTGAGAAGGAAACATTATTAGTGTGTATTATTAAAGGAGCACGGCAAGTTCCAGAACAATGCCTATTTTTATGTTCCTATTTATACTGAAAACAAAAGCTACATATGTACACAAATGCATAGAAAAATGTCTGGCTAACAAGGCAGTGGTAGTGATAGTATAGGACAAAAAAAAATTCTGGACTAATGTCTTTTTTTTTTTTTTTAAGATTTATTTTTTAATTTATTTCTCTCACCTTCCCCCCTACCTGCCCTCAGTTGTCTGCTCTCTGTGTCCATTTGCTGTGTGTTCTTCTGTGACCGCTTCGGTCCTTATCAGCGGCACCGGGAATCTGTGTTTCTTTTTGTTGCGTCATCTTGTTGTGTCAACTCTCCGTGTGTGCAGCACCATTCCTGGGCAGGCTGCACTTTCTTTCGCACTGGGGAGCTCTCCTTATGGGGCGCACTCCTTGCACGGAGGGCTCCCCTACATGGGGACACCCCTGCATGGCACGGCACTCCTTGCACGGGGGGCTCCCCTACGCGGGGACACCCCTGCGAGGCACGGCACTCCTTGCGCGCATCAGCACTGCGCATGGGCCAGCTCCACACGGGTCAAGGAGACCCGGGGTTTGAACCATGGACCTCCCATGTGGTAGATGGATGCCCTAGCCACTGGGCCAAGTCCACTTCCCCTAATGTGCATTAAATTGCTTGCAATGGTTACCTGATTTCAGTGAGGAGGAGTGAGCCTAGGGTGGTGAAAGGGGTCCTCTACTTTTTACCCTATGTACTTCTGTACTGTTTGAAAGTTTTCTAATGAGAATATACTCAGGTATTGTTTACGTAACTTAAAAATAGTTAAACAAATAAAACCTCATATGGTTAGGATTTGTTTCTGTGGCTTAATCAGAGATTCAAGAAAGATAAAAATTCATTTCCCAACTGCAGCTCTTCGCCTTGTCTCCTCACTTGTAGTGCAGGCTGCTTCTAGATAACTCTTCACCATCTCTAGGATATGGCTCTCATCCTCAATAACCAAGAGGCACTCGGGCATCATCCCTGCCTCCCAGGCAGCAAGCAGGAAGAAGGAAGGAAGGAAGAAGGATGCCAGGTTCCACATAACTGCCACATCACACTTGTCCATACATCCTACTGGCCAGAACGTCATTACACGGCTGTACCTAACTGCAAGGCAGCCTGGGAAGTATAGTCTTTGCCTCTAGATGTCAAGTACCTAGCTAAAGATCAGAGGTTCTGTTATGATTATGGAAGAGGTAGAAGGGCAATAGGATTACACTCAGGAGCTTTCAAATTATTAAGGACATAATTCTGGAAGGACTGCTAAAATAATGGAAAACTACCATGTTGGAGTAAGAGTGTTGAGGATGTTGATCTGAAGGAAATCCCCTAAAGAAACATGATGTGATTTGGGCAGAAATGGGGTAGTGACTGGGGTGACTGGAAAATACATACTGCCATGTATTTAGGGCAGCCTACTCTGAGTCTCAAGAGCAGAAAATAAACATTGGAGTGAGAAGAAGAAAGTAAACCAGTCTAAGGGAAGAATTCATGAATCTTTCTACTTAAGTGAAATTCTGGTTTCTAACTTAGAGGCAGAGATAGGGGACTGGTCTTGAAGGGAGGAAGATTTGGGGTTTGTCAACAGCACCGTGTTTTATTTCCCTAGGCTGCTGAAGCAAATACCATGAAATGCTTTGCTTAAATGATGGGAATTGATTCACTCATGGCTTTGAGGCCAGGAAAATATCCAAATCAAGGCATCATCAAGTGATACTTTCTCCCCAAAGACTGTGGTGTTCTGGGCCTGGCTGCCAGGGATGCTTGGTTATTCTGTCACATGGCAGTGTCTCCTGGTTTCTTTCTTCTCTTCTGGGTCGTTTCAGATCCTTGCTTCCTGTGGCTTCCTCTCTCTGTCTGAATTTCATACCCCAGACATAAGATTAAGGCCTGCCCTGATTGAGGTCCATCACTCCTTAATTGAAATAACCTCATCAAAAGATCCTAACGGCAACGATTTACACCCACAGAAATGGATTAAATGTAAGAACATGTTTTTCTGGGGTACATACAGCTTTAAATCACCACTTACTACATTTCAGTTAAGTGCAATTAATCACTCTTTGAGGCAATTCGGAAGAATAGTAAGAGGAAGGAAGAATGGGGATGTTTCATTTCTCTTGGTGTCTTATATTACATTTAGAAATCGTGAGCAAGTGCCTGAGGATTTTGGAATAAACTTCTCTAAAACTATAAAAATTAGAAAGTGAAATTTAAAGTCATAAATATCAGTTTTAAATTTCTATTGATAGTAGAAGGGATACTATTTAGACTGTCTCATAAACTAGCACAACAAAAATCATTGCACAACATTTTTTTTTTTTTGGTTTGTTCAATCCCCACTCCTTGTGGGAATTGAACTACACACTGTATGTTTTAGAGCAAACTATACACTATACATTTTAGAGCAAAAGTTGACCACTCAGGTTGACCAGTCTGTGTTTTCTTTTTTTAAATATTGCAGTGTTTTCTTTTTTTAAATGTTGTTGAGAAGATAATTTAAAAGTGGCTGCACTGTAAGCTTAGCCTTATTATTAGCATGGCTTCACTGCCTGAGATGATGAATTCACTCATTATTACCAATTGTCTTTCCAGTTAACTACACACTGCTGAAACACTAGAAAGTACATATGTACCTGCCAGCCATATTCAATTTTCTAGGAATGGAATATTATTTTAAATCCTTACAGTGATTGTATAACAAAACAGAGGACTATATCCTACTTTGAATATTGATTTTCTACCTTATCTAAAGCAGTCACAAGAACAAAAACCATTGGCCTTTGGCCTTTCAGAAATGTCCCCAATAAGTTCATATGCTCCTAATGAAAACTAGCAAATAAATCTATAAAAAGCAAGCTTTCAAGTTTTTATTATTCATTTGTTTGTTTGTTTTTTTGCTTCAGCTAGAAAAGTGGAACTGGGTTAATTTTGAAACCTTCAGTTTCCTTTCCTCTAAACCAGTAGCTATTGCAGGCCCCTAGTGTGTCCTTCCCTCTGCAGGAAGTTGCAAAAATGAGAGAAAAAAAAAAACCCGGTTGGCATTATTTTTAGCTTCCCTTTGATTTGGAAATAGCTGTTGTTCTTATGTTTTCTCATGATAACTCTTTATTCAAGGGAGAAAAACGGGGCAGAGGGGAGTGGCAGGGAATGGTGACAAAGCACATGTGCCATGGCTATTGCAGTGAAGTTGAACTGAGGAGCCCAGGCAGCTCGAGAGCTTTCCTGCTCCGTCCCGCGGAGCAGGGCTCTGCCACAGCGCTGCCTAAACCGGTCTCTTCAAGACAGGGATCAGAGCGCTTGCAAAAATAGGTGAAACTTCTCAGTTTCCACCCTTCCAGAATATTAATACAATGATAACTGTGCTCCCTAACCTTTTGGAGGAAGGAGGTTGCTGCAGTGGTGAACGATTTACAAACTGAGTTTAAAATGGCAAGGATGGTCCATTTTTGAGACATTTCATTTATTCAATTTATGAAGGCAGTTTGCCATATTAGTTTAGAGCTAGAGTTGGCATACGATGGTCCACAGCCTCTTTTTGTACAGCCTTGCAAGCTAAGAAAATATTTTACATTTTTGATAGGTTGAAAAAAAATTTAAATAGAATAGTATTTTATGACATGAAAATTATATGAAATTCAGATTTAAAATATGTGGAAATTTGTCTTCTCTCTTATTATATAAGCACCTATATATTTTTTTGCCTTTTGGCTTGTGAAACCTAAAATATTTACTATTTGTCCTGTTTCAGAAAAAGTTTGCAGATCCCTCGTTTAGAAGAACATGGAATTTAGTGTCAAGTGGATCTGGATTGAGCTCTGGGTAGCCATTACTCGTTGCATGATGCTGGGCAAGTTTTATTTTTTATTTATTTTTCTCCCCACCCCAGTTGTCTGCTCTCTGTGTCCATTCGCTGTGTGTTCTTCTGTGACTGCTTCTATCCTTATCAGCGGCATGGGAATCTGTGTTTCTTTTTGTTGCGCCATCTTGTTGTGTCAGCTCTACATATGTATGTTGCCATTCCTGGGCAGGCTGCACTTTCTTTTGCGCTGGGCGGCTCTCCTTACGGGGCACACTCCTTGCGCGTGGGGCTCCCCTATATGGGGGCACCCCTGCGTGGCAGGGCACTCCTGCGCACATCAGCACTGCGCATGGGCCAGCTGCACATGGGTCAAGGAGGCCCGGGGTTTGAACCGCAGACTTCCCATGTGGTAGGCAGCCACTCTATCCATTGGGCCAAGTCCGCTTCCCTTGGGCAAGTTTTAAATCTTTCTAAGCTTCAGTTACCACATCTATAAAAGGGTATTTATTTCATAGGGTTAAAGGAGATAGTGCATGGAATGTGCTTAAAACAATCGCTGTCAAATGGTAAAGGCCCAACTGATGTTATTATCATTGTTCTTATACCATAATGTGAATGAGAGTAAACAAACAAAATTGCAAAGCCAAAGAAGGAGAAAATTTCAGGTTACATTTAAAACAGTGTAAGACAGAAATAAAAAAAGTCAAACCCAACCATCTGGGGAGAACTGAGATTATAAGCCATGGTCTGAATAAATTAATTGAAATCACCATTTCAATCATTTGCGTGCTAGATTCAGTCCAGTTACTAGAATTTGACGACTCATCAGAACAGGTACGGTACCTTATCATAGACAGGTAACTTGCTGAAGAGCAGGATGGAAACAGACTAATGGAAAATTTTTATGAAGTTGTAATCTTGCAATAATATATGGCTTAATTGGTGAAATCAACACAAATAAATTTCAGTTTAACTCTGCTCAGAAGGTTGGGACTTGAAACTGCTGAGAGCAGGAACTGAAGGCAATGCTTTCTGCAAAAGCAAACTGGTTTTGTTGCATAGATATGCCTTTAACTTTTTCTTTTGAAAATTAATAATACTAACATTTATTTAGCAGGAATTATGTGCCAGGTGATTGTTAAAGTTTGTATACATACTTCTCCTGCAAGCCCAAAACTTGTTTTATGAGGTAAGTCATGTTGTAACCTCTTCTTAAGATGATTTAACATCAGCTTTATTGAGATAAAAATGACATCTCCTACAATTCACCTAGTTAAAGTGTACAATTGAGTGATCCTAATATATTTATAGAGTTGTGCTACCATCACCAAATCAATGTTAGAACATTTTCATCATCCCTACTCACACCTCCCTCTCTCCCCTAAGCCTGGCACTCACTAATCTGCTTTCTGTCTCTATAGATTTGCCTGTTCTAGACACTTTATATAAATGGAATCATGCCATATATGGGCTTTCATGACTGGTTTCAATTTGTATAGTATTTTTGAGGTTCATCCCTGTTTTAGCAGGTGTTTATTGCAGAACAATATTCCATTGCATGGATCTAGCGCATTTTATTTACTTGATTGACATTTGGGGAGCCTTTAACTTTTGACCAATCTGCAAGACTCTTTTTTGCTGTACCTGAGACTAAATACTGTACAATTCTGGTTGGCGACCCTGCCTAAGCTGGCCAATTAGGGCACAGTTTCCTCTGGGTGAGAGCTAAATTACGTTACTATAATATTCAGCCAGAGCCATGTGAGAGAACTTTGATTACTTGAGTAAAAGGTATCTTTGTTTTGGGGCTGCTGTGACAATAAGTTAGCGTAACAACAGGTATTTATTGGCTCATGGTTTCAGAGGCTAAAATACTTGCTTCCTCCCAGGGTCAGTGGCTTTTAGGCCGGCCACCAATCCTTGGGCTTCTTGGGTCTTCCATTACATGGCGATGTACTCTCCTTTCTCTTATGGGTTCCAATGACTTTCAGCTTGAGCTTGTCCCTGTGGCTTTCTCAATTATAAGGCCTCCAGTAATAATATTAAGAATCATCCTGATATAGTTGGCCACACCTTAACTAAAAATAAGGCCTTAACTAAAAATAACATTGTTAAGATCCTATTACAATCATTTCACACCCATGGGAATGGGAGAAAGAATAACATGTTTTTTTCCAGGGTACATAATTTAACCTACCATAGTAAGGGAAGGTGGTCAGGGCCATATCTTCTGTTCAGGCAGTAATGCAGTACAGTTCACTGCATGAACGATGTGATACCTGTGGGTAGAAAGTAACTCCTTCCTTCGGGTTGCCAAAAAGACCCCACTATTAGTCCAAAGCATTTGTGAAACCCAAAACATTTGTGAATTATTGGCCGAGGGCTTAATTCTATCTATTTTTTGTTGTCTATGACAGATTCTCTCCTCTGGTAGAGTAAAGTGACTCAGCCACCATGTTCCAGCTACTAATCTAATATTTTTCTTACCCGGTTCATGATCACATAGTGTCAGAGCTGGCAAAGCATTCAGCCCTCTTGATTTCTCAGGGTGAGTATGTGCCTGAGTGTAACAATAAGCTCATTTGCTGGGACTCTCTCCTCTAAACTGTGTTCTGCAAATGTTGTGATAGCAGTTAAACCAAAGAATAATTTCATGATATGTGTCCATATCAGTAGAACTAATGGAATACACACAGTATGTTCTATGGAGAATTACACAGAAGGAAGGAAGGAATCAAACATTTATTTGGCAGCAGGATAGTAGTGAAAAAATATGGCCTTTGCATTAGATAGATTTTGTCACCTAACTTTGAATTTAACCTCTCTGGTACTTGCTTCAGCAGCACATACACAAAAAAATTGGACAGATACAGAGAAGATTAGCATGGCCCCTGTGCAAAATTAACATGCAAATTCATGACACTTTCCATATTTTTCAAAGATCTAATATCAATCTTGCTCAAAAAAATTGACCAGGATGGATGCTACCAATGAATGCTTCATTCTATGAAGCCAACATCACCCTAATACCAAAACCAGGTAAAGATACTATAAAGAAAGAAAATTACAGACCAATTTTTCTAATGAATATAGATGCAAAAATCCAGAACAAAACACTTGCAAGCCAAATCTAAAAGCACACTAAAAGAATTGTACACCACAATCAAAATCCTGAAAAATTCACAACAAAGCTACTAAAATTAATAGAGGAGTTCAGCAAAGTGGTAGGATACAAGATTAATATGTAAAAATCAGTAGCATTTCTATATACTACTAATGAGAAAAATTCCATTTCTAATAGTGACTAAAAAGAATCAAATATTTAGGAGTAAACTTAACCAAGGACATAAAGAACCTATATTCAGAAAACTATAAAACATTGCTAAAAGATACCAAAGTAGACCTAATTAGAAAGAAGGACATTCCATGTTCATGGACTGGAAGACTAAATATAGTTAAGATGTCAATTCTGCACAAACTGATATACTGATCCAACACAACCCCAATAAAAAATCCCAACAGCCTTTTTAAAAAAAAAAACAAAAAAACAGAAAATCCCATTATTAAATTTATTTGGAAATGTGAGGGCCCCCAAAATGCCAAAAATGTCTTTAAAAAAGAAGAACAAAGTTCACTTTGTTAAAGTCAACTTTAACGTCCTGACTTTAAAGAATATTATATTATTTAGCTACAGTGGTAAAAACAGCTTGGTACTGGCATAAAGATAGACATAGTGACCAATGGAACTGAATTGAGAACTCAGAAATAGGCCCTCACATCTATGGTCAAGTAATTTTGGACAAGGCAGTCAAGCCCACCCTATTGGACCAGAACAGTCTATTGGACAAACAGTGCTGGAAGAACTGGATAGCCATATCCAAAAGAAAGAAAGAGGACCCCTATCTCATACCTTAACCCAAATTAACCCAAAATGAACCAAGGACCTAAACATAAAAGCAAGAACCATAAAACTGCTAGAAGAAAATGTAGGGAAACATCTTAAAGATCTTATGGTAGGAGGTGATTTTTTATGCCTTGTGCCCAATGCACAAACAATGAAAGAAAAAATAGATAAATGGGATCTCCTCAAACTTGAATACTTTTGTGCTTCAGAGAACTTCGTCAATAAAGTGAAAAGGAAGACTACTCAATGGGTAAAACTGTTTGGAAACCACATAGCCAATAAGGGTTTGATATCCATGCTATAATAAGAGATCATACAACTCAATGATAAAAAGACAAGCAATCCAATTAAAAATGTGCAAAAGATGTGGGATCTAAGCTGCCTCTTGATTTAGAGGTGGAGTGGACATAGCCATCCTAGGGTCCTCAGGATGGAGGAATAAAATATGGATTAGAGTGGACTTACTAGTATTCTACTATAGAATTATTGTGACTCTAATAATGAAAGAAATTCTATCCTTGATGTGGAGACAGTGGCCACAGGAGTTACAGGGAGAGGGAAGAAGAGGTGTGATATGGGGGCATTTTTGGGACTTGGAGTTGTCCTGAATGATATTGCAGGGACAGATGCAGGACATTATATATCCTGCCATAACCCACTGAATATACTGGGGGAGAGTGTAAATTACAATGTAAACTATAATCCATGCTGTGTGGCAGTGCTCTAAAATGTATTCATCAAATGCAATGAATGTGCCATACTAATGAAAAAGATTGTTGATGTGTGAGGAGGGTGGGGAGAAATGGGGTATATGGAAACCTCATATTTTTTAATGTAGCATTTTGAGTGATCTATGTATCTTTAAAAAAAAAGACAATAAATTTTTTTTTAAATGGACAAAAGACTTGAATAGACATTTCTCCAAAGAGGAAATACCAATGGCCAAAAAATGGCACATGAACAAAAATGTTCAACATCACTTGTTTTTAGGGAACTAAAGCTCAAAACTACAATGAGATACCATTTCATATCTTATAGAATGGCCATTATAAACAACAACAACAACAGAAAACTACAAGTGCTGGAGAGGATTTGGAGAAAGACAAACACACCTTGACTGCTGATGTGAATATAGAATGGTACAGCCTCTGTGGAAAACAGTTTGGCAGTACATCAAGAAGCTGAACATGGAAACGCAGTATGATCCAGCAGTCCCATCGCTGGGAATGTATTCAGAAGAACTGAAAGCAGGGAAGCAAACTGTTGTTCATAGCAGCATTATTCACGATTGCTAAAATATGGAACCAGCCCAAGTGTCTATCAACTGATGAATGGCTAAACAAAATGTGGTATATACATACATTGGAATACTATTCAGCTAAGAATAAATGAAATCAAGATCCATATATCCCTATATATTCTCTGTAATATTTATGTAATCAAAGTATCTTTTTTAAAACAAAGTGAAAAAGAAAGATCCATATGACAACATGGATGAACCTTGAGGATATTATGTTGAGTGAAGTAAGCCAGAAACAAAATGACAAATATTGTATGGTTTCACTAATATGAACTAAATCCAATGAGTAAACTCATGGAGATAAACTCTAGAGTATATGTTACTAGGAAATAGAATATGGTTTGAGAATGGAAGCTGATGCTTAATGTATGTAGCATTTTTAAAAAAGATTTATTTATTTATTTCTCTCCCCTCCCCCATTGTCTGTTCTCTGTGTCTATTTGCTGTGTGTTCTTCTTTGTCTGCTTCTGTTGTTGTCATTGCCACGGGAATCTGTGTTTCTTTTTGTTGCGTCATCTTGTTGTGTCAGCTCTTCATGTGCGCAGCACCATTCCTGGGCAGGCTGCACTTTCTTTCGCGCTGGGTGGCTCTCCTTACAGGGTGTACTCCTTGCGCATGGGGCTCCCATATACGGGGACACCCCTGCATGGGGCGGCACTCCTTGCGCGCATCAGCACTGCACATGGGCCAGCTCCACACGGGTCAAGGAGGCCTGGGGTTTGAACCGCGGACCTCCCATGTGGTAGACGGATGCCCTAACCACTGGGCCAAGTCCGCTTCCCTGTATGTAGCATTTTTAATAACATTTATTGTAAATGTGTGGAAATGAATAGAGTGGATGGAAACATGTTATAGTAAGTATAACTAACACTGCTGATTTATAAGTGAGATTGTGGCTGAAAGGGGTGGTCTGTGGATGTAAATGTCAATTGAATGGAAACTAGAGAATAATCTAGGGTATGCATAACAGTGATTTCACAGGGGGATGAAGATTGTGGTTAACGGTATAAATATAAGAATGTTCTTTTACGAAGTGTTACGAATATAATGACACACAGGAAAATTACAACTAATGTACTTTATGGATGACAGTCAATAGTAGTAATATTGTTAAAGGCACCATGGCCTCAGCATGGTCTGAAAGCCTGTCATCTGTGTAGATGTATTTTGAAAGTTATAAAAAAAAAATGTTTTCTTTTTTCCTCCCCTCTCATAATAAATGATAAAAGTTCAAGTTTTTATCACTGCCTTTCCTTTGGAACCATGTTTAGAAGAGAGTAGCTTGTTCTCCACTGGTTGCTGAATTTACCTGTATTCTCAACTGTTTTGTATATGCAGCATTTAGACTTACCTATGGCAAAGAAGGCATTTTTTAAAAAGGAAACAAACTCTTGATGTATCATGAAGATATATAAAAGCTATATATGCCTAAAAAACTCTGAATTCAGCTCCTGGTTGCTGTCACAAAGGAGTGAATAGAACCCCCACGCCCACTTTTTAATATAATATAAGTGCCTTAACATGTGTTGCAGATGTCACCACTACAGTAAACTGCTTTACAGATGTTTCCACTGAGTGTCACAATAAAGAGTACCATGAGCTAAAAATAAAAAACAAAAAATCCCAAACCTCTTGTACCTTCTATTTGAAAGGGGAATAATAATATTTCAAAGGATTATTCTAAGGATTAAATATGGCCAAAACACACAAGAGGAGATGTTCAAACTTATAATAATAAAGGAAATGGAGTTCTGGGAAGACGGCATCAAAGTAGGCAGGCAGGGCTCAACTCTCTCAATAAAACGATGGTCAAGGGCCAAAAGCTGTCTTAGGGAATCTGCTTTTGGTGTCAGCACACCAGGAACATGCAGCACAAGCCCCAGCAGGGTGAGGGACAGAGAGATGAAGAACTTGAAACAGCAAACATGAGCTACTAAATGCCCCCAGTGGCCTGGAACAGCCCCCATCCCCATCCTCAAGACATTAAGCCTGGATAAAACCCCTGGCTCACTGCAGCTGATTAAGGGGTGAACAGACATCTTCCTGCCTGTCAGCTGTTACTAGGGCAGAGAAAGGAGACATTGGAAGGCAGAGTGATTTATCTTCAGGGAATTTGGTCAGCAGAGCCCACTTTGAATCTTGACTATGGTTAGGCCAGAAATACTGGAAAGTAGAGGTTGAAAGAAATACCTCAGTGGAAAGGTTCACAGACAAGCACCATCTGCTGGCTGGCCAGGACACTGCAAGGAGAAAAACTGCTTTTACGTCTCTCTTTAGCCCCAATCCCTGGGAGAAAATCTTTGTCCTATTAGTAAATCACTGACCTGATTTTGAAGACTTAAGTTGGGCAATTTTAAAGACTCAGAATAAGTTGAACTAAAAATCAAAGAAGAATTGTGGGGAAATAAAAGCACTGGGCAAGAGAGAGAAATTGACCATCAGAGTAAATTCACCATGTTCATATGTCTAGACATTTGCAAAAAATTATAAGCCATACTAGGAAACAGGAAGAGTTGGCCCAGCCAAAGGGACAAACCAAATATCCTGACAAAATACAGGATCTAGACAACTAATCAATGATAATCACACAAATCTCCTAATCAAGTCAAAGAACTGAAGGAAAACATGACTAAAAAGAGAAAGGATATTAAGAAGACACTGGGTGAGCATAAAGAGCAATTTGAAAGCCTGCAAAAAAAAAAGGTAACAGAATTTACGGGAATAAGAGACATGATAGATGAGATTAAAAATACGTTAGAGGCACATAAGAGCAGATCTGAATCACTTGAAGACAGAATTAGTAATTTTGAGGACAGAACATCTGAAATGGAAAAAGCATGAGAATAGAAAGAGAAAAAATGGAAAAAATGGGGAAGTGGATGTAGCTCAAGTGGTTGAGTGCCTGCTTCCCATGTACAAGGTCCTGGGTTTGATCCCTGGTATCTCCTTAAAAAAAACAAGCAAATAAACAAAAACAACAATCAAGAATGGAAAAAATGAAACAGGGTCTTGGGGAATTGAATGACAACATGAAATGCACATATGCAATATCAGTGTTCCAGAAGAGAATGGAAAATGGACAGAAAGAATATTTGAGGAAATAATGACCTAAAACTTCCCAACCCTTATGAAAGACAAAAATATCAATATCCAGGAATAAAGAATAAATATGAATAGGCCTACCCCAAGACATCTACTATTCAGAATGACAAATATCAGAGATAAAGAGAGGATTCTGAAAGCAGCAAGAGAAAAGCAAAGCATGACATACAAGAGAAACTCAATAAGATTAAGTGACAACCTAATTTGAAACCATGAAGACAAAAAGAACATGGTATGATGTATTAAAGTACTGAAAGAGAAAAACTGCCAGCCAAGAATTCTGTATCCAGCAAAATTTCCTTCAAAAATGAGGGTGAGGGGAGCAGATGTGGCTCAAGCAGTTGGTTGCCTGCTTCCCACATAGGAAGCCCCAGGTTTGGTCCTGATACTGCCTAAAGAAGACAAGCAGATGCAATGAGCTGATGCAACGAGTTGACACAATGAGCAGACAAGCCAACACAACAATCAGGGAGCAGAAGTGGCTCAAGCAGTTGGGCACCCACCTCACACATGGGAGGTCCTGGGTTCAGTTCCAGGTGCCTCCTAAAGAAGATGAGCCAACACAACAAGCAGACAACAAGTGATCACAATGAGCAGACACAGTGAGTAGACAACGAGCAGATGAGGGAGCCATCCAGGGAGCAGGGGCAGAAATGAGGGTGAGTTTAAAGTCTTCACAGACAAACAAACACTGAGAGAGTATGTTACCAAAAGACAAATATTACAAGAGATACTAAAGGGAGTGGTACAGCCTAAAAGGAAAAAAATGTGAGTGAGAGACATGGAGAAGAGTGTAGAAATGAAGATTATTCGGAAGGGTAGTTTAATGGATAAAAATACAGACAATAGCAAGATATGACAAAGAAAATGGATGAAGTTAGTAAAGCCTTTACAGTAATAACATTGAATGTTAATGACTTGAACTCCAATTAAAAGACATAGACTGATAGAATGGATGAAAAATATGAGCCATCTATATGCTGTCTACAAGAGACTCACCTCAGATATAAGGATAAAACCATGTTAAAAGTGAAAGGTTGGAAAAATCTATTCCATGCAAATAGTCACTAAAAAAGGAGCTGGAGTAGCAATACTAATATTGGACAAAATAGATTTTAAATACAAAACTGCTATAAGGGATGAAGAAGGTCATTATATATTAACAAAAGTGGCAATTCACCAAGTAGAAATAACTATGATGAATATTTATAGACCTAACCAGGGTGCCCCAAGATACATGAGGTACACACTGGCAAAACTGAAGGGAGAAATAGATGTCTCAACAACAATAGTTGGAGACTTCACTACACCACTCTCAGTATTGGATAGAACATCTGGACAGAGGAACAATAAAGAAACAGAAGACTTGAATAATATAATTGAACTAGACATAACAAACATTTATAGAACGTTGCACCCCAAAACAGCAGGATATAAATTCTTTTCAAGCACTCATGGATCCTTCTCCAGGATAGACCATATGATGGGTCACAAGACAGTTCTCAATAAATTTAAAAAGACTGATATTAGAAGAAGCTGTGGCTCAATCAGTTGGGCTCCTGTCTGCCACATGGGAGCCTCTGGGTTTGCGTCTGGAGACCTCCTTGTGAGGGCAGGCTCACCTGCATGCTGCAGAGTGCCATCAGACGGCAAGCACCGCGGAGAGCCGACTCAGCAAGGTGACCCAACAAAAAGGGAGACAAGTGGAAGAAAACAGAAGAATGCACAGCAAATGGACAGAGAACAGACAACAAGCAAGCGCAAAGGGGGGGGGGGGGGGAGGCAGAGATTTAAAAAGAGACTGATATTATACAAAACACTTTCTCTGATCATAATGGACTGTAGCTGGAAATCAATAATGGATGGCAAAAGGGAAAATGCATAAACACAGAGAGATTAAACAGACTCTAAAATAATCAGTGGCTCTAAGAAGAAATTGCAGGAGAATTGAGTAAATATCTTGAGATGAATGAAAATGAGAACACAACATATGAAAAGTTATGGGACACTGCAGAGCCAGTGCTGAGAGGGAAATTTATAGCCCTCAATGTTTATATTTAAAAAGAAGAAAGAACTTATGACTCAGGGGATCCTCCTGGGAAGGCTGGGTCAGGAGAGGGCGTGGGCGCCCAGTGGAGGGGGCAGGGGGCCAGCGCTGGGACCCAGGCGGCTACAGAGGTGGCGGCAGCGCCCAGGGCTCTGCGTCTCCTCCCCTCGGCAGGGGAGAAGCTGAACATGGCCGGTGTGTGTGTGTGTGTCCGCGCTGCATGGAGGGCAGTGTGTGTGTGTGTGTGTGTGTGTGTGTGTGTCCGCGCTGCATGGAGGGCGGACCCCCCAGGCTGGCTGGGCTGAGCCCGGGGCAGGGCATTCCCCGAGGCCGGCCTCGGCGTGGTTCACCCGCCCGGTGCGCGGCGCGCTGATGCTCCAGTGAGTGGTGGTCGGTGACGGGCGGTGGGCAACACGTGCCTACTCTTGAGCTATGCCAACGACGCCTTCCCGGGGAGCTCTTACCCACTGTCCTCGAGCACTGCGCAGGTGGCGTCACCGTGGGGTCAAGCCGTACCTCCTGGACTCTGTGTCAGGGCCGGGCAGGAAGCCTATGACCACCTGAGGCAGTCTTCCTTACATGCTTCTCTGTGGTAAATCCAGCCTCCTTTCAAAACGTGGAGGAGGAGCGGGTGCCAGAACTTAAGGAATGTGCACCAAATGTACCCTTTTTATTAATATGAACTCAGACTGGTCTCCGAGATGACCCCAAAACTTTAGCAAGACTGAATACGTGAAAGAAAAACCTGTATGTGTGGAACAAGGACAGAAGCTAGCAGAAGAGATAGGAGCTTGCTGCTATGTGGAATGTTCAGCTTTAACCCAGAAGGGATTGAAGACGGTTGTTGATGAGGCTTTTATAGCCGTTTTAATGCCAAAGAAACACACAGTAAAATAATAACAATAATAATAAAAATATAAGTTTTTAAAAAGGTAGAATAGGATCAAGATGTATAAATTGTTTGATTACGTGAGAAACACCTTCAGCGGCCAAGGAAACTATTTCTCTCTGAGAGCACATGAATGCTGCAGTTACTCACAGACCTCTTCTAGATAATGAATCAGTTTTAAACTTGGAGGGAGGAAAAAAAAACAAACCGAAAAACTGCCCTCAGAATTCTATATCGTTAAGAATGTTTCTTAAAGGTCCAAGGAGCAGCAACCAGCATCTCAAGCTACAGTCTATTACAAATACTTTATTTTTCAAGAAGATGCAATCTCTCAGGGTTTCATAGTTTTAAAAGCTCCAATCACATCATGTTTCCATATATATATATATATATATGAAAAAACAACAGTGCTGTAAATGGAACTGCTTTGGCTTTGACCATACACATTTCTGCACAGTCTCTGTGGAATCTGCACAAAGAAATATATTCTCCCTTTGCTGCAGCTAATTGTTCTTGTATGTAAGTCGCTTACTATTCCAGTATATCTAGAGTGGTGAGATAGCAAGGCCAACCACATAGCCAAAGTTTGCTTCAAGTGCACAAGGGATAGGCCACATCTGAGGAGAGAATGTATGAGATCAAAAAAAGCAAATGGGGAAGTGGATGTGGCTCAACTGAGAGAACATCTGCCTACCATATGGGAGGTTCAGTGTTCAAACCCAGGGCCTCCTGGCCTGTGTGGTGAGCTGGCCCATGTGAGGCATTGCCGCACGCAAGGAGTCCTATGCCACACAGGGGTGACCCCATGCAAGGGAGCCCCATGCACTAGAGTGCACCCCGCACTGAGCCACTTGGCGAGAGAAAAGCAGCGCAGCCTGCCCAGGAGTGGTGCCACACACACGGAGAGCTAATGCAACAAGATGACACAACCAAAAAGAGACACAGATTCTCGGTGCCACCAAGAATACAAGTGGACACAGAAGAACACACGACAATGGTGGGGGCGGGGGGAAAGGGAGAGAAATAAATACAATAAAATCTTTTTTAAAAAAAGAGCAAATGTTTTATTATTACATGAGCACAAGTGTAATCTAAGCATTTCTATATTGAAGCTTAATGTGCTTTCTTAAAGGATGCCAAGGTCATAACTGCATTTACCACGAACATTAAAAATGTGCGTGTTTTAGTTAATATGCAGAAAACTGTAACAATGCTTCTGGCAATGGTAGATTTAGTTTGCCACTCCCCAAATTGCAAGAAAGGCATGCTGTATTACAAATACAATTTGTAATTGTATTACAAATACAATTTGGGGTCAGACTTTGCTATAACCGTGGGATCAATTTAGCTCTCTGAACTCGTTGGTAATTTTTTTAAGTTCCCACATTGACTGTGCACATCAAGTGAAATGAGAAATGTGGATGCTGATCAAACTACTAAACACTTTCTTTAAATTGTGTTAAAGAGAAAAGACCTAGAACTCTTATCATGTTAAACAGAACTTAAGCAGAGCTGCTGCTTCCATAGTAAAACTGTTGTCACTTTTCCGATACAGATATTGGAACCATAACAACTTACAGACTTATAACTTATATACATACCTAGAATGTAAGTTAAGCTAAATGCTGGCTCCCAAATACCCATTTTCTTCAGCTATATAACAATTCACAATATTACATCACACCAGAAGTAAATAATGTCGATTTGTGTCATCCATGAGCCATGCATGTTGGTACCTAGGTGAAAGGCTCTGTTAAAAAAAAATTAGAGACAATATGTTCTTGTTCATCTGTGAAGCTTATTTGGTATAAAGGGGCCATTTCTAATTTTTCTCTGGAGGTACAGCCATGCCACAATGTCAGAGGCAAACCTTACTTACTAGTTCTATTACCTAATTAAGCTTCCTTGTGTGGTTTGCTGTGGCTCTTCCTTATTCTGAATACCATGCAACAGACAGCAGTGTTGTGAGACAAAACTTCAGTTTGAACAAATTAATGCAGTTTTGTAGAGAAGCATGATCTAATCCATAAATTTTTCCAGACTTTCCCACATTTAAACTTGCTACTACCTAAATTATGATTTCTTTATGTCTTTGGTGGGCTTTTGTTAATTTCCATGACTTCAGCCACTAGTTATATCTACTACACAGATTGGATAATAAAACACTAAACTTTCATACTTGAAAATGACAGCCTTCAATGTTCATACCTGTTACAACTCTAGGATGTACTTTCTTCTTGTACGTGAGCTTTGTATGGATTTCTAAAAATATGGGCACCACCTTCCTCATTGAAGAATGGAGAACCTACTGGATCACTAGTCAAAAGCTTTCTCTGTGAACTGGACATTGGATGTCTTCCTTCTTCCAAGAAGTGGTGATCCATTAAGTATCATGGCCTTATGTATGCTCCAATGGAGTCTTATGTAATTTTCTTATTTAATTATAGTCTGCTGTGTTTAGATAGAATTGAAAGCAATTGTATAAATCAATGAGTATATCAGTTAAGTTGGCCAACACATGATAGCAAGGAAATACATAAGACAGTTAAGTATTATATATATTTCTTACTTAACTTAGGGGATTCGATGGAAGCTTTCCCCTTCCTCTCCCCAAGTCACATCTCTGAAACTTGGTTTACTAGCCAATGAAAGTTAAAATCTAGATTTTGTCCTGTCCAAAGAGAACTGGACTAGGACTCTGGAAACAAATGAACAAGAAGGAGAAGGAGGGGAGGGGAGGGGAGGGGAAGGGGAAGAAGATGAAAAAGAAAGAGCTAAAATTGAAGATCTAACTGCACACCAGAAGGAATGAGAAAAAGAACAGCAAACTAATCCCAAACCAAGCTGAAGGAAAGAAATAGTAAAGATCAGAGCAGAAATAAATGAAATCAAGAACAACAACAACAACAAAATAGAATCAACAAAACCAAAAAAGTTTGTTCTTTTGAGAAGATCAACAGTCAACAAACCCTTAGCTGAACTAACAAAGGAAAAAAGCAAGAAGATGCAAATTAATAAAATCAGAAATGAGAGGGGGTCATAACCACTGACCCCACAGAAATAAGAGAGATCATTAGAGGATCTATGAACATCTGGATGCCAAAAAACTAGGCAATGTAGACAATATGGACAAATTAGTTCAAACACAGGAACAATCTGCACTGACCCTAGAAGAAATAGCAGACCTCAACAAACCAGTCACAAGTGAAGAGATTGAAAGAGTTATCAAAACCTCCCAAAGATGAAAAGCACAGGACCAGATGGCTTCACAAGTGAATTTTACCAATCATTCAAAAATGATCTAATACCAGTCTTGCTCAAGCTCTTCCAAACAACTGAACAGGAAAGAACACTACTAAACTTATAAAAATGAAGCCAACATCACCCTAACTCCAAATCCAGATAAAGATCCTACAAAGAAAGATAATTACAGGCCAATACTGCTAATGAATATAGTAAAAAAAAATCCTTAACAAATTACTTTCAAACCTAGTGCAAAAGCACATTAAAAGAATTACACACCATGATTAGGTATGCAAGGGTGGTTTCAGCACAAGAAAATCAATCAGTGTAATAAACCACATTAATAAATTGAAGAAGAAAAAAATCACATTATCTTCTTGATTGATGAAGAAAAGGCTTTTGACCAAATACAGCATCCTTTCTTGATAAAAGTACTCCAAAATGGGGAGCAGATGTAGCTCAAGTAATTAAGTGTCTGCTTCCCATGTGCAAGGTCCTGGGTTCAATACCTGGTACCAACTAAAAGCAAACAAACAAATGAGGAAAACAACAACTGCATTGTCTCATTGGGGAACAAATGTAGCTCAGTGATTGAGAGCCTGCTTCCCCTGTATGAGGTCCTGGGTTCAATCCCTGGTAGCACATTTAAAAAAAAAAATGCACTCCAAAAGATAGACATAGAAAGGAGCTTTCTTAACATGTTAAAATGCATATATGGAAAATCTACAGCTAGCATTGTACTCAATGGTGAAAGACTGAAAGCTTTCCCACTGAGATCAGGAATAAGACAAGGATGCCCACTGTTACTACTGTTATTCAATATTGTGCTAGAAGTTCTAGCTAGAACATTTAGGCCAGATAAAGAAATAAAAGGTACCCAAATAGGAAAGGAAGAAGTAAAACTTTCACTATTCATTGATGATATGATACTATATCTAGAAAATCTTTTAAAAATCCACAACAAATCTACTAGAACTAATAGACTCAAGTTCAGCAATACAAGATTAATATGTAAAAATCAGTAGGGTTTCTCTACACTACTGATGAACAATCTGAGTTGGAAATCAGAAAAAAATGCAATTTACAATAGCAATTAAGAGAATGAAATGTTTAGGAATAAACTCAACCAAGGATATAAAGAACCTGTATTCAGAAAACCACAAAACATTGCTAAAAGAAACTGAAGACTTAAATAAATGAAAGGACATTCCCATGTTCATGGACTGGAAGGCTTAGTATCATTAAGATGTCAATTCTACCCAAACTGATTTACAGATTCAATGCAATTGCAATAAAAATAGTGACAGACTTTTTTTTTTTTACAGAAATGGAAAAGCCAATTATCAAATTTATTTGGAAGAGTAAGGGTCCCCAAGTACTAAAAAAAGAAGGATGAAATTGAAAGACTCTCACTTCCTGACCTTAAAACATAATACTTAGCTACAGTGGTAAAAACAGCATGGAACTGGCATAAAGACACACAGATTGACCAATGGAACCGAATAAAGAACTCAGAAATAGATCCTCATATCTATGGTCAAGAAATTTTTTGAAAAGGCTGTTAAGCCCTCCCAGCTGGGCCAGAACAGTCTATTCAACAAATGGTGCTGGGAGAACTGGTTAGTCATATCCAAAAGAAAGAATGAGAACCCCTATCTCACACCTAATACAAAAATTAACTCAAAATGGATCAAGGACCTAAAATGTAAAAATGACAACCATAAAACTCCTAGGAGAAAATTTATGAAAATATCTTCAAGATCTTGTGGTAGGCAGTAGTCTCCTAAACCTTGTACCCAAAGCATGAGCAACAAAAGAAAAAAATAGATAAATGGGCCCACCTCAAAATTTAACACTTTTGCACCTCAAAGGACTTTGTCAAAAGGGTGAAAAGGCAATGCATTAAATAGGAGAAAATATTTGGAAATCACATATCTGATAAGGATTTAATATCCATGATATATAAAGAGATACTACAATTCAACAATAGAAAGACAAACTACCTAATTAAATAGGCAAAAGACTTGAATAGACATTTGTCCAAAGAAGAAATACAAATGACAAAAAAACACATGAAAAAATGTTCAGTATCACTAGCGACTAGGGAAATGTAAATCAAAGTTACAATGAGGAAGTGGATTTGGCTCAATGAATAGAGCATCTGCCTACCACATAGGAGGTCCAAGGTTCAAACCCAGGGCCTGCTGACCCGTGTGGTGATGCTGACCCATGCGCAGTGCTGATGTGCGCAAGGAGTGCCATGCCATACAGGGGTGTCCCTGGTATAGGGGAGCCCCACATGCAAGGAATGCGCCCCGCTAGGAGAGCCACCCCTTGCAACAAAAGTGCAGCCTGCACTTTTGGGGCTACACACACAGAGAGCTGATGCAGCAAGATGACGCAACAAAAAGAAACACAGATTCTCTGTGCCACTGACGAGAATACAAGTGGACACAGGAGAACACACAGTGAATGGACACAGAGAGCAGACAACCAGGGGAGAAGCACGAAGGGAAGAGGAAAAAAAAGTTACAATGAAGTATAATTTCACATCTAACAGAATGGCCACTATTAAAAAGTCGAAAATTGAAAAACGACAAGTGTTGGCAAGGATGTGAAGAGATAGAAACGCTTATTCACTGTTGGTCGGGGTGTAGAATGGTACAGCCACTGTGAAGGACTGTTTGGCAGTTCCTAAGGAAGTTGAATATAGTCTTGCCATGTGACCTGGCAATACCACTACTAGGTATATACCCAGAAGAACTGTGAGCAGTGACACAAACAGACATCTGCACACCAATGTTCATGGCAGTGTTATTCGCAATTGCCAAAAGAAGGAAACAACCCAAGGGTCCATTAAATGATGAATGGATAAACAAATTGTGGTGTATACAAACAAAGGAATCTTATGCAGCTGTAAGAAGAAATGAAACCGAGAAGCACATGGCAACATGACTGAATCTGGAGAATATTATGTTAAGTGAAATAAGCCGGACAAAAAAGGGCAAATACTTTTGGTTGCACTATTATGAACTAAATATATTGTGTAAACTCATGGTGATAATAATTAGAATATAGGTCACCAGAAAATATATTGAGGGTAGAGAATGGAAAGCTGAGGGTTAATCTATGTAGAATTGGTAAAAGGTTGTTTGTAAATCTTTGGAAATGAATAGAAATGGTGAAAGCATCATAGAGTTTGCAACTAGCAGAACTATTATATGAGTATGACAGTGGTTGAAAAGGGAAAGTCTAAGGACATGTATATTACTAGAAGGAAAGCTAAAATATTTAACTTGGGATTGTATAATGTAGCGAAACCTCATGTGAAATATGCACGTGGGTAATATGACTGTTTTTATGAAATATAAATACAAACAAACTGGAGAGATGGAAAGAGAATAGCAGCTTTGTAAGGCAGGGGAAGCATAGAGAGATTGAGAGGTAATAAGTGTCTCTTTTTTGGTTTTTATTAGTATTATTATTGGAATAATGAAAATGCTCTAATAATGATTATGCCAAATACCATTGACTGTACACTTTGAAAAAAATAACGAAGGAAATGCAAATCAAGACCACAATGAGGTATTATTTTATACTCATTTGATGTGTAAGAAATTAATATTAGCTAGAAAAATTGCAATTAACATTGCAGTGGTATAGCTTTTCATTCTTTCCCCTACGAACAAAAAAACTGTCTTTCATGAGACTGAAAAATTTCAAGTCTACACCCTGTGGAAACTCTTCAGGCCAGGCTACCCGGTCTGCAGTCCAACCAGCCTGACCAGACATCTAAAAGCTGTTACCGCTGCAGGTGTCCAGCACTGCAATGACAGCGTCAGGGCGGGCCTGGTTACTGTGATTAAGCAGAAAGCACGCCTTGGGGGCGTGGCCAGTAGCTCCAGGGGGCGTGGCTACAGGCTGAGGCAGGCCTCAGCCGGAGCTCAGGTAATTCGGCAGGGATCGGAAGGAGCTGCGCGTCGCGTTGTGATGACGCCAGGACCCGGCCTGGCGCGCCTCAGTTTTCGAGCGTGCTTGCGGTTTGGGCATTTGGGTTCAATTCCTTTCCGGTTCCTAAACTGGAGAGGAGGTGCGTGGTAAGCCACGATGTTACAGGCAAATGACGCGATGAATGAGGAAGAGGAGCAAGCGGAGGAGGATTGTCCCGAATTGGTCCCCATTGAAACGAAGAATAGCGAGGAAGAAGAAAAGTCTGGCCCCGGCGCCAAGATCCCAGTCACAATTATCACCGGGTATTTAGGTAACTAACCATCCCGGTCAGAAAATGTCGTGAGCCCGGGATTTTTGGAGCTGATGGTGCCTCTTCTTAGGTTTCGGGGCTCTTGGTGAGAGCAAAAGTCTCTGAGGTAGGGGGCTGGATCACTTGCTCCCGGTATGGGTTGCTCCTCATCTCGGGAGTTAATGATGCCCGGACCCTCTGCCTACATTAACAGGTCTCGAGTGAGACTGAGAGTTAGCCTCGCATTTTGAAACAGATCCTGGCTTTGCTGGTTAATTACCGGACCCGTTCCTAGTTATTCGAGTGACATCTAGCAAGTTATCTTACCTTTCTGAACGTCATTTTCAATACATGAAAATGTAAATAAATGCTGGCCACGTATCTGAGCTTGTTTTCTCATCTTCAAAATGGGGCGGGAAGCATCTTCCTTCTAAGTCTATGGCCATTAAAAGATATCCAGGATATAAAATGCCCATACACGAGGGGCACGCCTCAGTAGATTTCCCTTCCTCACGAGACCAGCTCTCCCAGTATCTCGTGGAATGTACTCCTATCTCAAACATTTTTTTATGTCTCTTTGCAAAATTGTGGGAGAAAGTAGGAATAAAATCTCTGCTCTCAAAGACTTTATTTCTCTTGGAATATGATAAATTCCCAGAACTGAGGATGTTTGGGAGTGCACTAAGGGATACTCGAAACAGTAGGTTTGTAAACTTGGGATTTCTTTAAGATTTATATGCTTAAAATAGAAGTACTTCAGTAGAAAACTTTGATAAATATTATTTTACAACATTACAGTTCAGTAGAAGGGCTAGAATAAATATATGGCCACCTCTAAAAGGGTGCAAATTGTTCAGGGGAAATAGTGTTCTTTCCTAAATGTTTTTAGGGACAAGAACAAATTTGATGCACTTAGCACCTTTTGCATAATAATAAGATCACTAGTGTTTTCCTTTTTTGCTTTGTAGATTTTAAGTTTATTCCCGTTTTTATTCAGAACTAATTTTATGAAGGAATTTACTTTTAATAATTTCTCCACTGTCATTCAGAGGGTACCCTACTGACAAGGTGAGCAAGTTCCTTGTCCAAAACAGCTTACTTCAGACTTGCCTCTCTGGCTTTCCCCATCTTTCTCACTGGTAGGTTAGTAGACCTTTGGAGAGCATGGTCTGCAGCAGAAAAGTGAGGACTAATGACAGCAACCTTCCTGTTGTGAAATCTAGAGGATATTTTCATTCCTTATTATGGATACTTTTCTCTTTTTTGAAACACTCTTCCCTTGGCTTCCATCACATTTTGCATATGATTTTTTTTCCACCTTCTTTTCTGTTTTCTCCTTTTTAAGTCCCCTCCTATAGCTTTGCACAGATATAGTCTCTGTTTCCACATCTCATGGACATCTCATACACCACATGTCTAAAACTTCATTTGTCATCATTCCCTCCATTCCTCCTGTTCCTGTGATCCCAACCACCTGGAAGACTAAACCCTCTCTTGTTTAGAATCTTGCTGTCCTTTAATATAGTCTCCATATTTTAGCCCTAATGATTTTATATAAATGTCAGTTTAATTCTGTCATGCCCTTTAAATACGTTTTAATTTAAAGCAGGGTTCTTAACCTTTTTTGTTCCACTGACCCCTTTTCAGAAGATAGCAGTAGATTGTTTTATGACTCAACATTGGAGATCAGAGATAATAAAGATAATAAGTTGATTTTTTTAAATTCAAGCTCACAGACCCCTCTTAACCATGGACCCTGGTTAAGAACCCCTGATTTAAAGCTTTTAGCAGCTTGCATAGTGGTTAAAGTTCATATTCTTACCATGAGTCTGAGAGTCTGAACTTCATGATCTGGCTCTTGCCAGCCTCTCTAACTTTCCAGACTGGCCCAGTCATATTGAAATAATTTTACTTTTAACAATTACCAAATATTTTAGCTCCTGGAATCCTTTTCTTACTATCATTTCTCTGGCTGGATGTCCCTCCTAGGTACTCCATAGCATCTTGTTCATCTTGTATTGTGTGTATCAGCCTATAACATAAGTGTCTTTCTATTGATAGGAATTCTCCATCCCCCACTCCCTTAATGTCTCTAAGCTCCATGAAGGCACTTTTCACCAAGGCCAGCATATCCATGGTATATATTTAGGAATGAATGAACTATGTCTTAAAGTCTTTTTCTTTATAATATGGTCAATTTTGAAACCTAGGTAATTCTACTAGAAGGTCTTTTATGCCCACCCCTTCCTTTGAATTTTCACTACCACCACCCTGTTTCATTTCTTTATTTCATACTTGAACTAGTTTAGGCTCCCTTCCACTCTGCACATCACACTTTTGTGATGTTGAGCTTCCTAAAGCACTGTAAACATACACCTTCCATCTCTTCAAAAGCTTTTAAAGAATGTAATCTAAAAATGTTGAAGATATTACTATCCTAATATGCATTAATTCTTTGTTATATATCCTAGAAAACATGCAGATGTACCCAGATGATCTTTACAAACTTACGGGTGAAATTTCTTAGCAGCACTGTTGTAATAGCAAAACACTGGAAACAACCCAAATGTGCACCAGCAGAAAAGTGGATAAATAAATTATACATTCATAAATTGTACTACACTACTATTGCAGTTTTGTTTGTTTGGTTTTTTTTTTCCCTCTATGAACCTTGGTGTTTATCATTCACAGTTAAGGCAAATTTTTTCTGTTTGAGCTGAACATCTTAGGTTTAATATGCCACCTACTGGATGAAGCTAGTGTAACAAAATGAATTGATCATTGTGAACACTGAATATTCTGTCCATTGTTAATATTTCCTGCCCCTATTCCCCATTTCTTAAATATATAATCAGTTTTATAGATTGTTTTAAGCATACAAAAAGTAACCATATCATCAGTCATATTTTGAATCTGGTTAATATTAGTTGTTTTAGTAGAAGATAAATTGTAAATTTTAGAGAAGTAGACCATGTATTTTTGGTCAAGAAACATTGTCATCATATAAATGTATTGAAATATTTCTTATATTTTATACTTTATTCCTTGTAATCTGTTACTTCAATATTTCCTTATTTAATAGAAAATTCAGATGCTCTTATAATATTGTATTATAAGGAGGGCATATTCTTTTGGTCATATGACATTGAAAAAAACTTTGACTTACAGAAGTGTTAGTAAATATAAGATTTTATGTCTACATGAGGTATTTTGTAACAGTTTTCAGAGCATGCTTTAATCTTTTCCTCTAGACCCTTCTATATTATAGTTAAATAATATTTGAAAAATAGTACGCAAATTCTCAAGAACATTGGCCCTTTTTATATCTTTTTTGTGCCTTTAAAATTAGTCTCTGAATTTTGTTATTTAAAGTGAATATATTTTGTAGGTGCTGGGAAGACAACACTTCTGAACTACATTTTGACAGAGCAACATAGTAAAAGAATAGCTGTTATTCTGAATGAATTTGGGGAAGGTAAGTAAAGTTCAATGAATATTATCCTGCAAGAATTTATGGGACAGTTTATTTCACTGGTGAATTGATACTCCATATATTTAAAAATGAAAATGCAAGGTATTATAGTATAAACATATTGATATGGATAGTTTCAGAAAAATTAGGTTAGTTTCTATAGAACTTTGGACAACTTTGGGATACTGAAATCAGATGGTTTCTATAAAGTTTTATACTTGATAACTGTGGTATTCATAACAAGAGAATTAAATTAGATTTATATGTAAAGTGAATAACTCCAGAAGTAAAAATCTAAACATATGAAAGGAAGTTTTTTTCAAGAACTAGAAAGGTGCTTTTTTATTGACTTTTTTGTTTATTGTAAGTTATAAAAAATATTTGAAAATGTTTTAGTTATTATAAATTCACCTTGTTGAATGTTTATCTGCAAAGCACTTAAAACTGAAGATTTAAAAATAATAAAAAAAAAATAAGTTAAACATACAGTGTCCACCCTCAAGCAGCTTAAATTATCTATAGAAATACATGCACTTAACTCTAAATTTTTGACTTTGTGTTGGACCATGTTGAAAATCTGTATAGCAGTGTTAGACTGGATACTTTTGTTACTTTTATAGGAGTTTTCCTTCACAAGTATAAATTTTAATAAAAGCCTAGTTATAACCTAGAAAATGAAATTCGTGTTAGAATAGTTCTTAAAACGTCCATATTTTTTAGTTGTAGATTAAACTAGTAAAGGAGCTTGGTTTTATGAATAGGATGGGAAACCTGTTAAGTCATATGTTTCTGATTTAACTACTGTTCCTTCCTTTCAGAAAAACTGAAGAGAGAAGATTGTTAGACAAAATAAAAATCCTAAGGTTTTTTGTTTTAATCTTTCATTTTTGCTTCTTTATAACTGAACTTCCATTGAACAGTGATTAATCCTGGTTACATTTATTATTAATTCAGCCTGTTTTTCTACATTCTTAGAATTTGGGTCCCTTTCAATTTTTGTCTCTTTTGTCTCTTTGCTTTACTGAATATTTAGAACACTTGCCTGGCTTTGATATTTTTCTTTATTGGAGGAAAAGTAAAACATTTTAAGTCATTCTTATATGATAACAACTCAGATACACTTTATCTTTCTGAAGTGAGTATTGTTAGGAAACTATGTGTATTGACTAAAGTTTAATTTTAAAATGAGCAAATAATACTTTGGCCAAACTTCCTCAAAACAAATTAGGGCTCTTACTCATACTGGGAATTCTGTCTAATAGAAACAAAAAGAATTTAGGGGAAGAATGAAAAGAAGAAAATAGATGAGGAAATTCCTTAAGAGACCAAAGGGGAAATAGACAAAAACATACTAGTCTATCAGGAAAGTTGACCATGGACAAAAAGAATGCCATCAAAATAGCTTTATTAATTAGGAAATGAAAGTGGGGAAGGAAGAGTCCTAAAGAGGAAAGAGGTCTGATTTATTAATTTTGTGTTTGCTTTTATAGGAGCTTAAATACTCTTATTTATTTGGAAGAAAAGAAAGAAAAGCTAAAATAATCTAGAGCAGTATAATTGCCGTATTGATGCTGCATGAATGAAAGAATGAAAGTTATAAATTGATTTCTGCTTTGAAATATGCTCCATTATTGAGTAACCTCAGGTTTGCTTTTGGTTGGCTAATGAACATAACCTAAAGAATGGTTTTTGTCAATTATTCTAGGAAGTGCAGTAGAGAAATCCTTGGCTATCAGCCAGGATGGAGAACTCTACGAAGAGTGGCTAGAACTTGGAAATGGTTGCCTCTGCTGTTCAGTAAAGTGAGGAATGTGTTGTATTGGTTTATTGCTAAATGTTTATTTTTCCACCTTTGGGTTTCTTATGTAATTTAATTGAATTTACGCTGTCTGCTTCACTGTATTTTCAAATAGAAAGTAGACTTATTCGTAACATCTTTCTTGCTATCTTATTTATTTTCTTTTGCCTGCTCTAATGTTTTAGTTTTTTGTTGAGTTTTTTAATTGTGTTTTGATGTCAGTTTATTAAATTAATAATCTCTAGTGCATGAAAATTTTTTTCAAAAGTAAAATGTTATTCTGTATTTCATAAATCATTGGTCTTATTTATTTCCAAGTATTCAACCTCTTTAAAAACAAAAATAAATGAATATTAAAAAGAGAAAAGCTCACATCATGAAAAGCTTCTAAGAACAGTGTTTTGTTCACTAATATAACCACAGATATTAGAAGAATACCTGACACATAATAGTCACACAAATATTTATTGAATGAATTATGAAAATTAATACCCAAGCTGTTGATTTTGTATATTCTAGTGAAATTAAGTTTCTTCTACGTCATTTACCACCTTGATGTTTGACTTAAGGTCAAATGTATTAGTGAGGCTAAAATAATAACATGCTTTCTTGAATATCCAAAATGCAAATCCATTAAGTATTTTCTTTCACTTTTGATACTCCGAGAAGAAAAAAGAAAAATTGATGCCTGGTACACTAATTCAAAATAGAATGAAATTATTTTTAATGACACCCTTGTTATTGAACTACTGTAATTCATAAATTTTATCATTATTTTGGAGGTTGATGTTTTTCTTTCATAAAACTGTGAAAATAACATGTGCTGACTTACTTTACTTAAGTAATGTTACCTCTGCTTTTAATTTTAATAAACTAAGTTAAAGTATTAACTCATCATATGATTTCTTTTTAATCTATCAGTGTATATGCATGTGTTTTTCCTCTCTCCATTGGTAAATATTGGAATGACATTTTGTTAGAAACTTCATGAATTAAATTTTTACATGCCTAAAGATATTTTTTATCTTGAGTCACTTAATAATTTTTAATTATTTGTAATGATCACTTTAAAATATTCAGGTAATCAACTTTATATTATATATTTATATTCTCCAGGGATGATGGCCTTAGAGCTATTGAGAATTTGATGCAGAAGAAGGGGAAATTTGATTACATACTGTTAGAAACCACTGGTTTAGCAGATCCTGGTAAGAAATGACATTATTAAGAAACAGAATATGGTTTTTAGACATTTTAAAATAGATGTATTAGAGGAATATCTAAAACCTTTACTTGAGATTTTAAACAGTTTTGGTTCAAAAGAGGAGAAATACAGAGCTGTCATGTTTTCTCTGGCAGATAAATAATGACCAGAGTACTTCACAGTACTTTTAACCTCTGAACAGAATTTGAAATTTTATCGATTTATTTAGGGTTATGGGGGGGAGTTGTTAAAATAAGGAGAGTTAGGAAAAACTGACATGCTCTACTTCTAGGTATAAATTTGGATACTCTATATAGAGATCTTATTTCTGTTTATTTTCAACTCCAACTTTCTTAAAAGGTCACTAAGATATTTAAAATCCCTTGGACTATAGTCCTAATAGCACTTATTCCCATTGAACAAATTGTTAGCATCTTGATTTTCTACTACTACACATGAAACACTTTTATTTATAAATGCTGTAATAAGATATCAAAGAATACACAGTTAAATTAAGCTTATTGCCTTTTCCTATGACATTTTTACCTTAAATGGAATTATATCTAAACTTCCCTGTTGAAAATGACACACGATCAACCTGTTTCTAACACTTGGTCTCTGTTACCATCATACCAGACATATGCTCATTAATAAGATCCACTTGTCCTCAAATAACTTTTTTTTTAAGACTATTTATTTCTCTCCCCTCCCCCACCCCCCACTCCAGTTGTCTGTTCTCTGTGTCTATTTGCTGTGTGTTCTTTTTTGTCCGCTTCTATTGTTGTCAGCGGCACAGGAATCTGTGTTTCTTTTTGTTGCGTCATCTTGTGTCAGCTCTCTGTGTGTGCGGCACCATTCCTGGGCAGGCTGCACTTTCTCTCATGCTGGGCGGCTCTCCTTATGGGGCGCACTCCTTGCGCATGGGGCTCCCCTACATGGGGGATACCCCTGCATGGCACGGCACTCCTTGCGCACATCAGCACTGCGCATGGGCCAGCTCCATACGGGTCAAGGAGGCCCGGAGTTTGAACTGCGGACCTCCCAAGTGGTAGACAGACGCCGTAACCACTGGGCCAAGTCCGCTTCCCTCAAATAACTTTTTGGTAACATCTTTCTTTCTAGGTTGCAAAACATTGTATTCATTCTATGAGCTTCCATACCATAATTTCTTTTTTAATCTGAGTTTATGGCATTAAGCTGATTTGCAAAACTATAAAGTCCTGATTGGGGTAATTTATTAAAAGGATCATAGTGATCCAAGAAATATTGGAGTATAAGGAGAGTTCAAATGTTATTGATGTTTAATGTACTTTTAAAAGTATTACATAATAACACTGTCACTGCATTTTCAAATTATTACTTGACTTGGGACTATTTTGGTTCCTTACTCCTTACAGTAGACATCAGTTTTTCATACATTTTGATAGGCTACATTTTGATATGTATTTTGATAGGATACATTTTGATACTGACTAATGACAGTATTTGGACAATTATGGTGTTAAATATTAATTTGAATCTAGTAGGATGGAGAAACATATGGTGTGCCTCTTTTTGAAATAGTATATATCACTTTCATTATTATAGCCAATTCTGTCCTCTTTTATTTATTTATTTTATTTATTTATTTATTTAAAGATTTATTTATTTATTTAATTCCCCTCCCCTCAGAGGTCTTGTTTCTTTGTCCACTTCTGTTGTCGTCAGCGGCACGGGAAGTGTGGGCGGCGCCATTCCTCGGCAGGCTGCTCCCTCCTACGCGCTGGGCGGCTCTCCTTATGGGTGCACTCCTTGCGCGTGGGGCTCCCCTACGCGGGGGACACCCCTGTGTAGCAGGGCACTCTTTGCGCGCATCAGCACTGCGCATGGGCCAGCTCCACACGGGTCAAGGAGGCCCGGGGCTTGAACCGCGGACCTCCCATGTGGTAGACGGATGCCCTAACCACTGGGCCAAAGTCCGTTTCCCAATTCTGTCCTCTTTTAGAGAGAAACTTTTATTTTCCTTTGAGAGTGGGTGAATTAAGAAAACCATGATTCTGCTTTTTAGAGGAAGAAAGAAAAGTTGAATAAAGATTAGAAAGCTTTTGTATAAATTATAGGTATAAACATGTTAGGGTTCTAACCTTCTTGAAAATAGTGATTTTATTGTGTGGGAAAAAATGGAACATTCACTTTTTTAAAGAATCAAGTATCTGAAAATACAGGAAGAAAGTTAAAAATCACCCTATGTCTCACTACGTTGAAATACAAGTAGATAAATTTCAAGGCTCTCTCTTTGCCCATGTTGCTCAGCTTGGTATGTTGAGTGGCGGCATCAGCATCAGCTGCATACTTGTTAGAAATGCAAGTCCTTGAGCCCACCCGGATGTACTGAAATCAGAGTATCTAAGGGTAAGATCCTGCAGTCGGTGTTTTGACAAACTCTCCACAGGATTCTTAACATGCATAAATTTGGAAGCCCTGCTGTATGCACTTACGAAAGCTATCTAAATAAATAGGAATAATTTAATAAAAATAGGATCACGTTCTTTGTGCTATTTTCAATAATTATGAATTAGTTTTACTTGAATCTAATAACAACAAAAAAGAGAACCTGAAGGGTGAATAAAGGAGTTGTTGAATATCAGATAATTGCTTCTTTGCAAGAGATGTGAGTTAAGGGAGGAAAAAAAAAAGATTAAGAAATTGGAGAAGTTATTTTTAAACTACATTTTCAATTTTTAAAGTTTTATCTATTGACTGTGGTATAAAAGATGAGGGAATTAATACTCTTACACTTTACCCATCTTCTGCTTTTTGTTGACTGTTTTGTTGTTATGTTATCAAAGATTCCAACATTTATAGTCTATGTTAATTCCTTCAGTTCTATATTTAAATGATTTTAGGGCTTATTACCATCTGTTAACTTGTGACTCCTCCATTCATGAGTTAATCAGTATCTTGATTGATTGAATTTCATTGTCAGGTAATTGTTTGAAGTCATAAGTGCTTTATTCCTTGAATTCGTGCATGCTGCATTGCCTGAGAATATTTGTCCCTTGTTTTTATACTTGAAGGGATACTTGGCTAGGTATACAATATCCTTGTTATATTTTCTTTCCCTCAGAACTTTGTAGATGTTGCTTCATGATTTCCTAGTATTTTTTGAGTAGCTAGATTTCCTTGTCCAGTGTTTTCTCTTTCATTTCATCAGGAAGGACTTATGAGTGCTATATTCTTTGAGTTTCATGTTTGTTTCCTTTAATGATTGAGAATATGTGCTTATTGCTTTCGTTCCTGAAAAACATCTTGACATGAAGAAAATGATACTTAGGAACAATTAATTTAGAATTTTCTGGCCACTATCTTATTATATTGGGGCATTGGATATTACTGTAGAAAAGGCAACTTGTTTTTCTATCCAGAATACCTGAAAACTTTTTTCTTTATTTTTGAATTTTAACCATATAGCCAAGATTACTTTTATTTTATTTATTTTTTAAGTTTCATTTATTTTATTTTGTTTTTTTTTGCTTTTATTACAAGCATATAATATTAATTGGCAAAACACTGGATACAAGCTTTGCTACCATAAAATCAAAACATTTAAGCAATATTCAAAAAAAAGATTTTAAACAAAAATTAGCCACCAATACTACAAAAATTACACACCAACACAAAGCATAAAAAATGTAAACTTTCAAATTAAACAGTCAAAAATATGTATCTGTAAGATAATTTCCGTAAACTGTGATAGCTTTCATCTCTTTATTTTGGCATCCACTGATGATAAAGGATTAGTGGTTGAACTATTGTCCCTTAATCCTAAACGAATTCCATTTGGGAAGAAAATGTTTTCCTCATATCCAATTAAGTTGTTGGAATAGACATTTATACACTAATGCTACACATATACTTTAGATGACATTTGGACTTTAGTCTGGTCTTCAGATGCACTCTTGGCTGCAGTTGAATGGCATGTGATGGTGACCAAGAGCCAAGCGGCTCCCATGGTCCCTTTTTGCCTCAATGGGGAGACTTGAGCTGTGCACCCAAGTAACCGCTGGCCAGTGCCTCACTCCATTCCCTGCCTTACAGGCAAAAATTTGAATGATGGACTTCTAATGTACTTATCCCAATTCATTCACTTGGTTTATTTAAATACCAAGGTCAAGAAATGCATTGGTTTATCATGTTAAGGTCATATGTGATGTGGTAGAGCTGCAATCATTTCCTGAGGAAATAGAGAAATGTGGATTTTTTGTGAATTTAGCTGTTTGCATTAAATGTATTTTTCAATGTTTTGAGAACATATCAAATATTCATGTACAATGTATGAATCAATTGGCTTGTTCCTAGAACATTTAATCCAATGACACATTTCAAATCACTGTAAAATACCATCCTATGCATCTTCTTTTAGAAAAATCTCCCAATGAATCTCCAGAGACTACGAATGCCCCAAGCAGGATCAGAGCCAGCACACAAGGAGGCTCTGGAACCTGTGTGGTCAGCAGCATTATCACACCTGCAGTCTGCGGTGACTTAAGTCCACGCGCAGGCCTGGATCTTTTGAGCAGGACTTTAATTTAATTTAATTTATATTTGGTCTTCAGCCCCTATTATTTTTTTTTATCTTTTATTTTCTTTTTTTAAAAGATACATAGATCACATAAAATGTTACCTTAAAAATATAAGAAGTTCCCATATATCCCACTCCCCACTCCCCACCAAGATTACATTTAAATGTCACTCATTCATAATTATTTTTTCCAGATTACCTTTAATCTGTAGGTTCAGTTCTTATGTGAACATTTTCCTCATTAAATATCATGGACTTCCAGTTCAGTGCTGAACAGCTGTGGCGAAAGTGGGCATCCTTGTTTTGTTCTGTTCCTTATCTTAGGGAAGGGATTCTTAACCAGGGGTCCATGGACCCACAAGGGGCCCGTGAAAGATTTCAGGGGATCCATTAGCTTGAATTAAAAAAAAACAATTTACCATTTTTTTTCCTGACCTCTAACTGAAATCTAGCATTTCCTTCACTCATGAATGTATGCAGTAAATACTTTCAGTAGTATTTCACCTGACTGGTAAAGGGTCCATAGGACAAAAAAAGGTGAGAACTCCTGCCTTAGGGACAAAGCTTTGAGTCTTTCACCATTGTGTATGATGTTAGCTCTGCATTTTTCATAAATGTCCTTTATCATGTTGAGGAAGTTCCCTTCTATTCTTAGTTTTCTGAGTTTTTTTTTTTTTATCATGATGAAGATGCTGGATTTTATCAAATGTCTTTTCTGTGTCAAGTGATGATGATCATGTACATTTTTCCTTTATTCTATCTGTGTGGTGTATTACATTGATTGGTTTTCTTAAGTTGAACACCTTTGCATTTCTTGGGACAAACCTTGGTCATGGTGTGTATTCCTTTAATATACTCTTGAGTTCAGTTAGCTAGTATTTGTTTACATTTTTTGTATCTATATTCACGTGGGATATTGGTTTGTAATTTTTGTGTGTGTGTATATGATTTCTTTATCTGGCTTTGGTATCAGGGAAATGTTGGTCTTATGGAGTGAGTCAGGAAGTTTTCCTTCTTTTTTGTTTTTTGGAAGAGTTTGAGAAGGATTAGTATTAATTCTTCTTTTTAATGTTTGGTAGATTTCACCAGTAAAGCAGTCTGGTTCTGGGCTTTTCTTTTTTGGGAGATTTTTGATGACTGATTCAATCTGTGTACTTATTATATTGCTGTTGAGATTTTCTATTTTGTCTTGAGTCAGTTTAGGCAGTTTGTGTGTTTCTAGGAATTTTGTCCATTTCATCTAGATTATCTGTTTCATTGACATACAATTATTCATAGTATTCTCTTATAATCCTTTTTATTTCTCTAAGGTCTGTAGGAGGATCCTCACTTTTATTCTGATTTTAGTTATTTGTGTCCTCTTTCACTTTGTCAGGTTAGCTAAAGATTTGTCAATTTTATCAATCTTTTCAAAGAACCAACTATTGGTATTGTTGATATTCTCTGTTGTTTTTTAATTCTCTATTTTATCTATCTTTGCTCTAATCTTTATTATTTCCTTCTGCTCACTTTGGGTTTAGTACGCTCTTTTTTTAGATCCTTTTTTTAAAATGTAAGAATATACAGTTATAAATTTCCACCTTTGCATTGCTTTCCTGCATCCCATATGTTTTGGGATGTTGTTTTTGCTATGTTGTGTTTTTGCTTTTGTTTATCGCTAAGTGTTTTTAAGTGTCCCTTGTGAGATCTTCTTTGACACACTGGTTGTTTAAGAATGTGTTAGTTAATTTTTTTCTGTTTTTCTATTTCTTTTGATTTTTAGCTTTATTCCATTGTGTTCAGAGAAGATAATTTACATGACTTCAATCTTTTAAATTTTATTGAAACTAGTTTTGTGACCTAATATGTGGTTTCTCCTGGAGAACAATCCATGTGTACATGAAAACCTTGCGTATTCTATTCTTGTTGATTGGAGTGTTGTACATATGTCTGTATATATACATATTCTCTATTTCCTCTTTGATCTTCTGTCTAACCTTTTTTCAAAGTGGTATAGCAACATTTCCAACTATTATTGTAGAATTGTCTCTTTTTCACTTCAATTTTGTCACTACTTGCTTATGTATTTTGTGGCTCTATGGTTAGGTGCATGAATGTTTAGAATCATTATATCTTCTTGATGAATTGATCCTTTTATCAATATATAATGTCCTTCTTTGTCTCTTGTAACAGTTTTGTGTGTTTTGGTTTGTTTTAGCATAGTCACTCCAGCTTTCTTTTGGTTGCTATTTGCATGGAATGCTTTTTCTGTCTTTCATTTTCAATCTATTTGTGTCTTTGGATGTAATGAGCCTCTTCTAGACAGTATTTGCAAGTCATGTTTTTAAAATCTATTTTTCCAATCTCTGCCTTTTGATTGGAGAGTTCAGTCATTTACATTTAAAGTAATTACTGATTAGGGGGGTTCTTAATGTTGGAGTTTTGATGTTGGAGTTTGATGCTGAAGCCTTAAGCTGGAGCCCCAGGAAGAGAGGAACACTGAGCCCAGGAAGAAGCAAGCCTTGGGAAGAAGGGAACCCAGACAGAAGCAAGACCTTGAGGAGCCCAGGAAGAGAGGAACCCAGGAAGCCTGAACCCTCACAGCTATCCGCAACCATCTTGCTCCAACACATGAAAATAAACTTTGGTGAGGGAAGAACTTATGCTTTATGGCCTGATAGCTGTAAGCTCCTACCCCAAATAAATATCCTTTATTAAAACCAAACCAAAACAAAACAAAAAAGTAATTACTGATTAGGCAGAACATAGTTCTGCCATTTTGCTTTTTTTTAGTATGTCTTAAAGGTTTTTTGACTTTGATTTCTTCCATTACTGCTCTCTTTTTGTTTAAATAATCTTTTGAAGTGAGCCATTTGATTCTTTTCTCATTTCTCTTTGTGTTCCTTTTTTAGATATTTTCTTGTTTTTACCATGGGCATAAATAACATTTAATATCCTAAATTTATAAAAATCTAGTTTGAATTGATACCAACTTAACTTCAATAGCATTTGAAAATTCTGCTCCTATATCACTCTGTCCACTCTACCTTTATATTGTTGTCATAAATCACATAATTAAATTGTGTATCCAATAACATAGATTTGTATGTTGTATGTATGTATGCCCAATAACAGATTTTAACAGATGCATTTGTATTTTATGCATTTGTATTTTAACTCATGTAGTAAAACATGGCGTTTATATTTGCTGATACAATTACCTTCCTTTTTTACTTCTTCATACAGCTTACTTCATACAGCATACTTCTTCATACAGCTTCAAGTTTTTGTCTACAGTCTTATCATTTCAACCTGAAGAATTCCCTTTAGTATTTCTTATAGGAAAGGTCTAGTGGTAGAGAATTTTCTCAACTTTTGTTTACTTGGGAATGTGTTAATTTCTCCCATTTAAAAAAAAAACTTTTCAGTTTGAAATAATTTCAAATTTACATGAGAGTTGCAAAAACAATACAGAACTAATACAGAAAATTCCAATATTCCCCTTATCCAGAAACCCAGACTTACCAACTTTTTACAAATTTGCCATATTAATTTCATTCTGTCTTTCTATCCATCCATTTGTCTACTTCCTAAACATTTGAGAGTAGGTTGCATCCATCATACGCCTTGAACATTTAGTAATCCCATGTATATTTTTTTAAGAACAAGGATATTCTCTCATGTACCCTCATTAAGTAGGGTTATCAAGTGCAAGAAATGTAATGTTGATATAAAACATAAAGTCTATATTCCTTTTTTTTTTTTTCAATTGCCTTGTTAATGCCCCTTTTCTCCCTCATTTTTGAAAGACAGTTTTTCCATATACAGAATTCTTGGTTGACAGTTTTATAGCTGTCAGTTTAAATTTGTAATCTGACTGTCTTCTGGACTCCATGGCTTTAGATTGTTTATCTTATTGAGAATACCTTACATGAAGAGTTGCTTCTCTCTTCCTGCTTTCAGGATTCTCTCTTTGGCTTTGATTTGGACAGTTTGACTACGATCTTGGTGTGGCTTCCTTTGAATTTATCCTAACTGGAGTTTGTTGATCTTCCTAAATGTATGGGTTCATGTCTTTCATCAAATTTGGGAAATTTTTTTCTTCAAATATCTTTCTGTCCCTTTCTCTCTCTCTCTTCCTTTACTGGAGTTCCCATAATATATATACTGTTCCATATAATTATGTCCTAGGTCCTTTAGGCTCTGCTTGCTTTTCTTTGCTCTTTTTCTTATCTTCTCCTCAGATTGGATAATTGTAATTGTGTATCAAGTTTGCTGATTCTTTCCTCTGTATGTTCAAATCTGCTGTTAAGCCCCTAAAATGAAATTTTCATTTCCGTGAATCTGTTTGGTTCCTTTTTGTAATATCTATCTATGGTTTTTCTGATTTTGTTCATATGTTTTCCTGAGTTTCCATAGTTCCTTGTTCATATTTTCCTTTAGCTCTTTTAGCATATTTAACACAGTTGTTTTAAAGTCTTTTTATAATAAACCAATGTTGGAGCTTTCCTAGGGATGGTTTCTGTTGCTTTTTGTTGTTATTGTTCCTTTGAATAGACTATCTTTTCTTATTTCTTTGTGTAGCTTGTGATTTTTTTTTAAAAATGTGGACATTTGAATATTATAATGTTGAGAATCTGGAATACAGATTCTCCCCCATCTACAGGTTTGCTTGTTTATTTTTGTTGTTGTTTGTTTGTTTGATCGATTGATTGTTGAAGACTGGTAGTTTGTTTAGTGATTTTTTTTAAACTGTTTTTGTAAACACAATATTCCTTACTTTATTTGGTTACTGAAGTATCTGTTCCTTTAGCTTGTATTCAGCTAGTTTTTTGACAGATACTTCTTTGACCTTCAAGAGCTTAAAAACAAAACAAAAAAGACACTTCTTAATTTTCACAGTTCTCTGCTGGGGCACTCCTTCAATGCTTAGCTAAGCTTGAACCAAACCTCGATATCAGCCCAGGGAGAATGCTTAGGGTCTTCTCAGGTCTTTTTTCTGAGCATATATCTTCCCCTTAGTATGTGCATGGCTTTTTAAACTCCCCCTTATACATATGTGCTTTTGAATGCCCAAATTTCCCAAAGAAACCCTGCCCAGCTTTTCCTCTGGTGTTTTAGTTGCTCTGTTGTATCTCTCAACCATAATCTTTGTGCCAGGTGGCTGCAGATTGAGTGTTTTACAGCAATGCTGGCGGCTTTGCGCCCTGAGTTCTGAGATAGGTGAAACAGAGCTTACCTTGTCTCGGTCCTTCAGACTGCTCAGAACAGACATATACTTAATTTGCAAATATGACCTGCTCTGCTTTCTTTACAACCAGGGACCAGGGCTTCCTTTACTGGAAATGTGAGCTTCTTAGTCTTCAAAACTGCTGCTGGGAAGCAGACTTGGCCCAATGGATAGGGCATCTGCCCACCACATGGGAGGTCCACAGTTCAAACCCCGGGCCTCCTTGACCCGTGTGGAGCTGGTCCATGCACAGTGCCGATGCGCCCAAGGAGTGCCTTGCCACGCAGGGGTGTCCCCTGTGTAGGGGAACCCCATGTGCAAGGAGAGCGCCCCACAAGGGAACCACCCAGTGCAAAAGAAAGTGCAGCCTGCCCAGGAATGGCACCGCACACACGGAGAGCTGACACAACAAGATGATGCAACAAAAAGAAAGACAGATTCCTGGTGCCACTGATAAGAACACACAGCAATTGGACACAGAGAGCAGACAACTGGGGAGAGGGGAAGGGGAGAGAAATAAATAAAAAATAAATCTTAAAAAAAAAAAAACTGCTGTTAAGACAGGGAAGGGCAAAGTAAAAATATCACAAAGCTTTCCTACAGTTTTAAATTTGACTTTTTCTTTATTTACTGTTCACTTGTAAACTTTTGACTAATTTCCAGAGTTCTGATAAAATTACTGAGAGATTTTGCTTGTTTTTTTATGTTTCTTTGGGAGGACTAGAGCTAGGGGTTGCCTACTCTGCCATCTTGATGATGCCAGTCCTGCCTCATTTTGATTTTGAACTTACTAAGATAGTATTGTTTTTATGGTCTTTACTATGAAGAAGCCCTTGAGAATTTTCTTTAGTTTCTCGGATTATGTTTTCTTCCAGAATGATTCTTTGCCATTTGTATGCCTTGTTCATTTCTTCACTGTTTTCTTTCTTGCCTTTTATCTTCTTTTTTTTTTCCTTCCGTGATACATTTGCATAGTTACCATGTTTTATGTTTAATGTGGGAGGCTCAGAGAACCTCACTTAGATGTGGTATGGATGAATTCTGATATCCTAAACATCTCAGTGAATCTTGGTTTTCTCCTTACTAAGACTCGGTTTGAAAGCTGGATATTGCTGGGGAATGGGGAGGAGGCAAAGGGAAGAGGGGTGACAAAGAGAACCAGATGGGGCAATGTGATATATGTATTATATCACAGTGGGCTCTGGCCCACTGAAATACTAACAAGTGTTTTCTTCCTGAATTTGCTCCAATGATTCATGCATGCATACATCTTACTTCTTGTGTAGGGACACCCTTAAGCCTCACAGCTGCCACCTCAGTTTGCTCTGAGCCCTAGAAAATGATCCCCTCCCCCAAATGCGCAGGTGGGTAGAAACTACTACCCTTGAAGTTGTTTTGTTGACATTTTCCTATATTGCTTATTACTTACTTAGTTTTACTTCTCTTCATTTTGGAAAAATTTCTGATAATAGATAATGAATATTATTTTGTTTTGCAACCCTACACAAGTACTATATCAAAGATGCTTGTCAGATTTGGAATAAATGCTGTAATAAGCACCTAAAGTTCAAGTTAATAATAGGTAAATGTTAACTGTATAACTTCTAAGCTGTTTATCTGAATAGAAATCATTTTTTAAAATTATAAAATGGCTTATGAATGATATTAAATATTTTACACAATGAGGGAAGTGGGCTTGCCCAATGGATAGGGTGTCTGCCTACCACATGCGAGGTTTGCACTTCAAACCCCAGGCCTCCTTGACCCATGTGGAGCTGGCCCATGTGCAGTGCTGATGCGCATGAAGAGTGCCGTGCCATGCACTCCCCGCATAGGGGAGCCCCATGCGCAAGAAGTGCGCCCCATAAGGAGAGCCACTCAGTGTGAAAGAAAGTACAGCCTGCCCAAGAATGGCACTGCACACACGGAGAGCTGACACAACAAGATGACGCAACAAAAAGAAAGACAGATTCCTGGTGCCACTGATAAGGATAGAAACGGAAACAGAAGAACACACAGCAAATGGACACAGAGAGCAGACAACTGGCAGGGGTGGGGAGGGAAGGGGAGAGAAATAAATAAAAAATAAATCTTTAAAAAAATTTTTACAGAATGAGAACAAATTAAAACTTTTTTATGACTTGTTTGGAGTAATAATGTACGTGGTAAATTTATCTTTTCCCCCCTGCTGGGGATTGAATTATGTTCCCCACGAAAGGCAAGTTCAAGTCTTAACCCTGTTTTGTGGGTATGAACCCATTTGAAAATAGGACCTTTGAAAATGTTATTAGTTAAGTTGTGCCCAAACTGAATGAGGGTGGGCCTTAATCCAATATGGCTGAAGTCTTTATAAGCAAAAGGAAATTGAACACAGAAAGAGAAGCCACAAGAGACACAAGACAATGGAAGTCAACAGAACCCAGAAGAAAAAGAAGATGCTACCTTGTGCCTTGATATGTGATGGAAAAGCCAAGGAACCCCAAAGATTGCTGACCAGCCAGAGGATACTGACCTCAGGAGCAAGCAAGCCTTCTAGCCCCTGAAACCATGAGCCAATAAACTCCTGTTGTTAAACCAACCCATTGTATGTTGTTTGTTTTAGCAGCTAAGAAACAAAATAGTTTTTGGTACCCAAAATAGGGTGCTGCTATTGCAAATACCTAAAAATAGTGAAATAAAAATAGTGAAATTAGGTAATGAATAGAGGCTGGAAGAATTGTGAGGCACTAGATTGAAAAAGCCTAGACTGCTTTGAAGAAACTATCAGGAGAAATGTGGATGTGAAAGGTACTTCCAGTGGGGCCTTAAGAAAAAATGATGAATGTTTAATTGGAAATTGGAGAACAAGCCATCTTGTTATAAAGTGGCAGAGAACTTGACAAAGCTGTATTCAATGTTGGGTGGAAGGCAGAACTTGAAAGTGATGAAGTTGTATATTTAGATGAGGAGATTTCCAAGCTAAGTGTGGAAGGTGCAACCTGGTTTTTCCTTGCAGCTTATAGAAAGGAAAGGGATAAGCTGAGAATTAAACTCTTAAGCCCAAAGAAACCCAAAATTGATGGCTTGGAAAATTCTTGGCCTATGCACTCTGAGACTAGGGCCATAAGCAGCTCTGTGAAGGTCCTCCCTGAGCTTCCGGGAAGTGAATTCCTAGAGAACAGGGCTCCTCGTGAGGGACAGCCCTTCTCTTTGCTAAAGAGAAGATGTGGCTGAACATGGAAATCCAGTCAGCCATTTCAGTGGAAGTCAGGGTTGGAAATGCTTACCCAGGAAGGATCTATGGAAAGTGCTGTTGTCTGATGGTTTGGACCAACTAAAACTGCACACAAATCCGACAAAGTTTTTGCAAGATTTGTATGAATTAAGCAGTGCCTGAACATGGTAGAGAAGGGACGAATTGAAGGAAGAATGCTTTTGAATCAGAACCAGGGAAGTAAAGGTCTGGACCGAAAAGATACCCTTGGGCCTAGAGAATGGGCCAAGCACATGTAAAAAGGGCACATGCGCCCCTGTGCTTGGAGAAGGTGGGCTTTGTGCCCCATTGTTCAGGGATTTGCTGCCACCCCAGTTCAGAATGGGGCCTGTGTCCCTGCATTCTCAGAGATCTTGGCCGTCATTCTGATGCTTGCGAGGCTAGGGCCTTGATCTTTCTGTTGGGAAGACGTGGCTGCTATGAAGTGCTTGGAAAGGGTAGGGCTGCCACACCATCAGGCTCAGGGGACAAAACTGATTCACAGTTGTTTCTCAGACCTTGAAGGATGAAGTTTTCCTTTCTGGGTTTCAGATTTGTTTGGGACCTATGGCCTCTGTTTTCCTTCCATTTTCTCCCTTCTGGAATGGAAATATTTACTCTATGCCTGTCCCATCATTGTTTCTTAGAAGTAGATAACTTGTTTTCTAGATTTCACAGGCTCATCAGGCAGGAATTTTGCCCTAGGATGGACTATGCCCACAGGTGATTTTGATGAGACTGTTCTAAACTGTCTTAAGGCTTTTGGGATGTTGTAATGGAATGAATGTATTTTGCATGTGGGAAAAATTTGCCTTTTGGGGGCCCAGACAGCAGACTTTTGGGTATTGAATCATGTCTCCCGCAAAAGTCATGTTCTGGTCCGAACCCTTGGTCCTGTAGTTGTGAAAATAGAACAAAATGCTCAAATTGAATCAAGAGTAGGCCTTAATCCATATAGCTGAAGTCCTTATAAGCAAAGAGGAATTGGACACAGAAAGAGAAGCCACAGGAGAAGCAGGAAGCTGGAAGTCAACAGAACCTGCGAGAGAAAGGAAAAGATGCTACCATGTGTATTGCCATATGATGGAAAAACCAAGGAATCCCAAAAATTGCTGGCCAGCCAGAGAGGATACTGACCTCAGGAGCAAGCAAACCTTATAGCCCCTGAAACCACCTGTCAATCAATTCCTGTTGTTAAATTAACCCAATGTATGGTATTTGTTTTAGAAACTAGGAAACTAAAACACCCTTTCATTAATTAAAATCATGTTTTTTGCCAAGAAAGTGAGGAAAATTCTTATTGGCAATTCAGTTGTTTCCCATTTAGGAGACTGACACTCTCCAGTTCTAAGCTAAATAAGTGTCATGGTAAAGTAATTTCCTTGAAAAGGACAGACATTGATTTAGCCCCTGTTACTCACAAATCCTATTTCAGTCAAATTGGAAAACTATTAAGTTTTTGGGGAAAAAATCAATAGATATCAGGAAACCATTAGATCTTGTGGCCCTTGCTATATCTTGCATGAGTAATCATTGTAAACAACTGACAGGTATTTCATTGTTGACACAGAGTGATGCTTGGGGGACCACATCTTGTCAGCTTTGGTGGACAGCTTTAGACAGTGGAATGAGTTCAGTTATCCTTGTTTTACCCCTGTGCTTCATTCTTTTAGACAGCCCTGTCACTAACTGAACTGGTGATGCTTTGAAAAATCAAGTACTTTCCTTTCTGTCAGTATTCTTTTTCTTCTGTTATGGCATATTAATTAGGGTATGTTGTTAGGCAGTGAATCAGTTTTTGTCAAAAACAACTTTTAATTTCTTATTTAAAAATATTTTTTCCTCAGGCCCAAATTTTATACTACTACTAAATAAGTAGTGTAAGGGATTATTAGTAATATCCAAGAGGGTATGGTACTCTTGTTCTTATTCTTCTACAAAAATTGCCAGTAAATTTCTTTTGTTTCAAGTGAATTTAGAATTATGTTTTGTCTTGGCTTTTCCTTTAAAGGAGTAATTCATTTACTTGCAAACCATATTCAGGAATTGAGAAAAATAAGTCCTTTTTGTGTATACACAGCCATACTGCCTAAACTGTTTGTTAATATCTGTTGATAAATTATTATGGTATCGGTAGAAGCTTGGTGTTCAATTTGTATGTGGTGTGTGTGTGTGTGTGTGTGTGTGTGTGTATTTTTTTAGGAAATAGGGGAAGAAATTGGTGTTAAGTATTAAAAGGTTCTATCACTGTAATTCCCGTAAGAAAACTGGAAACCCAGATTTAATTTTACATACCTTTGTCTATTAATTCCATCAGGGCAAACAAAGTATTGTGGATAGACTTGTGTTTTTAGTTTGAAAAAGTATTTTTATTTAATAAATACTATCATAATATATATTTTCAGGTGCCGTGGCTTCTATGTTTTGGGTTGATGCTGAATTAGGGAGTGATATTTATCTTGATGGTAAGTTAAAAAACTAATTTCCTTTTTTTTTTTCAAGTAAAAGTTTTATGGTTAAGATCATTTTATTCATTCAAATAATATTTTTTTGTTCCTTGCATTGTTGTTCTTTTCAAACTTTTTAAGTTTGATAATGAAGAAAGTCTTTGTTCATACAGATTTTAAAGCCCTAGACAGTGGTAGAACTAGATGTCAAATCTTAAAATCTCAACTCTCAATATAGTGCTTTCACTAAGTTTTTCCTTTTAAAATGCAATGTAGATTTCCTATATCTTAAGTTGTTTAATTTATGTACTTAGTATAATGTTTGCACTTTTTATTTTAATCAGCCAGACAATATGAGGATCGTATGTCTACTTTTGTTTTCCCTTGAAGTTAAGAATTAAGCACCTCCGTCTGCCTAGCTTAGCCTTACTTTAACTTAACATTTTTGTGTCATCTTTTTTATAGAATTCATTTAAGACATTTCAGAAACTTTCTCAGTTACGCAACTTTGTTCTGTCCTTCCCTCCTTCCCTCCCTCTCTCGCTCTCTTCCTCTCTCTTCTCTCTCCCCTCATCCTTCCTCTCTACCTCTTTCCTCTTTTTCTTTAAATCAGTTCTTTCATAGAATAAGGGTTGAAATTTAAGAATCTTTGAAGCTGCTGTTATGCATATTTCCTTGTCATTTGGCCCAAATATATATGGCATGTAGTTAATTAAATTCCTTAGGCATCATCAATCCATTCTTTTGCTACCCTTTGAAAAATTATTAAGCATATAACTTCAGATTATTAAACTAATTAATTGTTTGAAAGCTTAAGTACATGTTACTTAAAACATGTGCATTAAATCTGGTCAGAGATATTAGAAATAAGGTATCCTAAGACCTCAGATTTACTAAGCAATAATTTAATGCTAAGTCTAGATTTTGCATTGTGTAAAAATAAGCTAGAAATAACCTTTCTTGTGTCATTTATCACATTCTACTTTGTTATTTAATTTGTCTCATATTTTGAATTGTAAGCCTTTTAAACATCAGAAAAATCTTATTTTCTTGTTTAAACTCCTCTAGTGCTTTGCAACTGTGACTTGGCACTGGGCACTGAGTACATATTTGAAATATATTAACATTAATGGAATTAAATTGTGGCATTGGTTAGAGCAAAACTGTACTTTGTTTTACTATTTGTGAACTGAAATAGATTAGTTTTAATTTTCGTTTGCAAGTATGGTTGCACAAAAATGTTAAACACTACTTTTTAAAAGGTGATTAAAATGCTTATTCTTTTATAGGTATCATAACTGTTGTGGACTCAAAATATGGCTTAAAAGTAAGTCGAAAGATTACTATCTATGAATTCCTAATTGTTAGGAAATGGGTATATGAGGGTTGAATATGTTATTCTCTCTACTTTTGTATCTTTTTGAAATTTTTCTTAACAAAAAGCTTTTTTAAAAAAGTATCTTTAACAATAAATAAAATTTGTGTGTTTCATATAAGTATTTCCTTTTTAGTACTCTGGTTTGATGTAGAGATAAAATTTGAAATTATAATATTTTGTAATAAGGATATAGGGTCACGATATCAACTTTAGAAATGTGTAACTCCTTCCTAGGATTCATCCCCACTGTTAATAAATCTTCTGTTTGATCGACAAAATTAAATTTGATAAAGAGTATGAAATCTTATATTTTTTGCTATAAGATACAAGCTAGAAATACTTGGGTTTTAAAAAAATATTGCTTTACCTTATTTTTAAGAAATTAGTATTTTTGCATAGGATTAGTGTCAAGGAACTCTCCATTTGAGGCATCTAGCTGTGAAAGTCTTAACTAACATAGTTCTCAGATGCATTGAAAATAGGTTTCAATTTATAAAATCCATTTGATAAGATATTTTAAAGTATGCCATTGCATGCAGTAAAATAGTATTTCTCAGCTTCCCAAGTGAACTGTCAGTAAAGTCAGGAAAGAATGAAATTATCTCCTACCTCCCAACTCCTATCTGCTATCTATGGATAGGGCCCAATGTAATAATTTCTTAGAAGCTTAAATTTAATGCTTAAAAAGTTCATGACAGTTTCGCATTCTACCCCATAATACATCTGAGTTTGTTTTAGTTTTTAAAAGTTTGTTATTCTCCCACTCATCAATAAAATTTTGTTCTATAAAGATATGCCAGGTTTGTCAAATGGCTACCCATACCCCTTTATTGGCCCTTCAGGTCCCTCAGGGATAGAGCACCCTAACTTGAGAAGTTTGGAAGATAATTCCTTTTTATATTTTTAAATCCAAATTTATTAATATTCTTAATAACCGAAGAAAGACCCCAAATATTAGTTTTACTCAGAAAATTTCCAAGAGACTTTTCTGACACCGTATTTCTGATAAAACAGAAGTGGCAAAAAAAGACAGATTCTCATTCTGAATGTTTGTTATAAGCATGTTTGAGTTCATCCTGTATATACATGTATTGCCAAATTTGGGGTATCTATGAAAATAAATTGCAGCTAGGACATTTTGTTTTGTTTATTTTATTGATAGACAAAGTATGATATACAAAGTGAAACTGTATTTCATGTATTTTATGATTATAGGAATAACATGTACATTGGGATATGAAGAGGAGTTAAATAAAATCTGCTATCAGTATAATGGAGGTCAGAAAAACAAAGCAACATTCTGAATAACTGCAAACACAATAAACATTTAAGCCCCTCTACCTTGATAAAACCTCTTAAATTGCTAAACTAATATACCTACACAAACTGATATACTCTCAGGATAATGACAACTTTAGATTTTCCAAGTTGGATGCCAGATATATAACTTTTCCTTTATTTAAAGAATTTGCTAACTTGTCCAATTCCTCTGGTTGCAAGACCAGTAGCTGTTTGTGATTCAGAGAATTCTGAAGCAGTACAAGTAATAACAGTTGGATAATGGGCAGCAATTTAAGGGTGTCACGCTTCATGGAGCCAACCCATCACAAGTAAAGTTGAGAAATGGTACCCCGTGGCCAGTGAGCCAAATTGAAACTGAAGTGGTAATTGATATCATGGGCTATCACTCTAATGGGATTGTTGCCCATTGATCTGAAATATTCATTTTTTAATCATAGGCAAAGAATTGGACAACTTAAAATGACAGCTCTCTATTCTCAGGACTTGACACCCAAGCTACTGACATCGTTTTCAGTTCTACAAATGTGACAGCATTTAATGCAATAGAATCAATGAATGAAGTTACACAGCAAAGGTCAAGCAAGGGGTTTCTTTTTGGTTCCCCTGTTATATTGCACAAGCTGTTGAAACAATTCAGTCAGAAAACAGTTTAGCTTGGAAAAGGCCAGAAAAATAAATAGACTGACATCACGCAATTATTTTTTAAGCTAAAATGGTGTTAGATCTATAACCAATTCATTCAGAATAAATACCTTCCTGGTTGGTGTTTTTGTTTTTTTTTAACATCTGACATCTTTGACACTAGATTTATTTCCACTTTGGAAATAAAGCAAATGAGTGTTAAGATTTTTTTTTTTTGCTTTGTTTTGTTTTGGCTAGCTTGCCTATCCTATTTCTGTGTTTCTGCAGAGAAGAATACCCTGTAGTCCTTACTGAAATTGAATCTGCAATGGTGTTATTTTAAAGTATTTCTTTGTTTCTTATGATAGGCTAAATTGGGGAAGTGAACCTTAATTTTTTGAAAATATTGGATTAGTACCAAAATTATTTTTGACTTTTTTTATATATAAGCAAAAGCCATGGTCTTTAATCTAAGATAAGGAATCCTTTTGGACATTTATATAGTCTAAGATATTTTGCAAAAATGCCTGCTTCATATGCCTGTACAGGTAAAATAGAATCGATTTTTCATTTTGTTTTTCTTTTATAAATAAAATAGAATTGTCTGACTTAAGGACCAGTGGTATCTAATGTATTATTGGAGAATGTTCTTGCAAAAAGACATTTTTGCAAGGTTTGAATTGAGAAGGTAGGAAGTGGTATAAGAGAAATGTTGGTCTGATGTGCAGAGAAAATAAGTGCCAGTAATCATTTATTTCTTTATGCTTGTATAGCCTTCTTATGTACATAAAGCAGGGCATGTATATGTTCTGCTATAATTATACATGATTATTATATATATTATTCTTAATAGAATTGTACATATTAAGAGGGTTTTATTTTAGAGGATTTTGTTTTATTTTTATATTTAATAATTCTTCATTGCTTGGAAGTAGTAAAGTGTTAGTATACTGTATACCCCAAATAGCTTTCTGTGAAGATTGGTGAAATAAGTGCATTTAAAACATTGTGAGTTACTTTGTGAAACTACCATTTTATTAGTCCCATGTATGTAATTCAGTAACAAATCTGCTATATCTTTCTTATGTCCTACCAATTCACACTCATATAGTCCCCAGTTTATATGTAAATAAAGCTTCCCCAAGATCAACATACAATATATTGAAAAATATTTTATGTCTAAAGAATTCTCAGTATTACAGGATCATTGAGAGGCAGGTGCCTTGCCAGAAATACATTTTGTTAAGTAAATTGCTGCTAACTGGACAGGGATTTGTTGCTGCATGTTATATAGAAGTTTTCAAATAATAAAATCCAAGTACCCAAGTCAACAAATGGGTATGAATTAGCTTATTCACCAAATTTTTATTGAGCTTGTATGCCAGGCATCATTCTAGGATCTGGTAACAGCATTGTTCTCTACATATGGAGGACATAATAATAGGATTTGTTATAGCCTCAGGCCAAGAGTAATTAAGAGAAAATATTAAACTTGGTCTTTTGGCATGAAATAATTTTTGATATACTATTCTCCAAGTTTTGTGGTTTCCATAATTACATGATGGGTCTGCAGTTGATTTTTATGATGTGCCTAAAGTGGAAATCAGTACATTTTGACCATACTTTTAGTTTAGTATGATTTTCCCCAAAATAGAATTTGGTAAACTTTTAGAAGAGAAGAGTTCCTCTCTAGACTTAGTCAAAGCGCTTATTACCAATTTGCCATTAGGTTCCAAACTATCCGAATACCTTAATGATTTATTTCCTCATGAATTGTAAAACTTATTTGGTGAAATTACTTTGAATATAATTTTTAGGTCATCTTTATGCATATGCTCTTATATGATTATTAACATTTATGTAACACTGTATACAAGACTGATTTTACAGAACATGCTTTCACTTAAACTTCTATTGAGCAGTTTTCTAGTAAAAAAAAAACAACAACCCTAAAATAAAGTATCCTTTGGTGTTAGATTTAGTGTTTTAGATTTAGTTTCTTTTTTAAAATGAGGTGAATAGCCATTTCATATGATTATTATGGAGGCTAGATTAGATAATGTTTGTGAAAGGATTTAATAATCTAAAGTTTGATTCACATATAAAGCATGTTCCTATAATCTACTAAAATCTCTCTAAACCTAAGTAGGCAGTTTTTTATTGTGACAGGAAACATCTATTGAAGCTTCAAGTGATGAGAGTATCAGTGTGATTTTCCAGAGAAGAACCTTATGGAATTTATGACATTAGGAATACAAATAGGATTTTGGGTGTTTAAAAATAACAAAACAAAAAAAAAACTGCTCCCAGAGAAATTAAAGCTATTAATATCTCATTGGTCAATGTCAAAAAAATATATATATATTTTTGGAGCTACCCTGATTTTGCAGTGGCCAGCAAAATAAATAGTTTCACTAAGAGATTAGGTCTCTCAGTGTGGATTTCTAAATGATAAATTGCTTTTAGACAAGAATTAGGCTTGTGTCCTTTATGAAGTTTATTTGTTCCTAGGTAATATGAAGGGCCTGATACTGAGTTCATATTGTGTATTTCACATTTTGGTGTGGGGAGTTTGGGTGGGAATAAAGGAAAGTGTATTAAATTTTAAGAAAATATTTCAATGATTACCCCTGTTTTAAAAGTAATAATATTTACAAAGAAAAAAATTGAAAAAAAAAAGAAAATGCCTAAAATCTGAAATGTAGTTATCTGTATTTTTATGAGATTATTTAAATCAGGGTCATTTTTCTTTTAAGAAAAAGAAAAGGGCAGGGGAATAAAATTCTAAGCCCTCCATCCTCCAAAAGAAAGTCCATGGGTTCACTGTAGAAAAATTTGCTGAGGAAAAGAAAAATGTTTTCAGATAGAAAAGAGTTCTGAATTTGTAATGGAACTTGCTAAAATCTTTATTAGAGGCAAGAAAGGGGACTCTAAAGTAAAATCCTTTATATTGACATTATATTTTGTGTTACAGTACAGTAACCTTTTTCAAACTTTGTTTTTGTTTAGCATCTATCAGAAGAAAAAGCTGATGGCTTTATCAATGAAGCTACTAGGTATTCATATTTAAAATTTGTATTGATAGCTGGATAATGGGAAAGAGAAACTCATTAATATGAAAACCAAAAACAAACTAAAAAGTAAATATTAAAAAATGTAGTCAAGGAAAATTTTTCTCTTTTCTCATAGTTAAATCCTTGCTAACAATGCATGATGGTCTGATAAAGAAAATTTTATTTAAAACCATATTTTAGCACAAAGTGAGTACTGTACATAGATTTCTTTGTGAGGAACTTGTGAAAGGGGGTTAACCTTTTAAAATATTTTCTTGTTCTCAAACAATTTTGTTATGAAGGTTTTATTAAAAGCAATTGGGTTACTTAGTGCCTTTAACAGTAATTTTATTTGATTTAAATATTCACTGTTATTCAGGAAAACAGAAGAACAAATAGTTTTATTTTGGCATTTAGAACATTATGTTTTATTTAAATACCATTATGTTCCTGATTGGTTTGTCTTTAGACTTATAAATATTTAAGGTAGTTTGCCAATTCTAAGCATATTCTTGCTAATAGGGTAAAGGTTTGGGGATAGATGACAGTCACTCAATATGCTGCTGGGTTTGAGAGTGAGGCCTCCTGGGGTTTACTATGAATGATCCAGACATAAATAATAAAGACTACAAACAATTGATTCCTCATCGTTTGGCAGTGTGGTACTCTGTTGTTTTTTAATCCTTCCTAAACATTGCCTTTAATATATAGTTATAATTCAAATTAGAATGAACTTAAATGTTTTTATAACTTTTTCCTTGTTAAAAAAAGTTAAGAAAATGTAAATAATCATAGAAAATGGCAAAATGTTATAAAAGACAAAAGAAAGTTTAATATAGTAGTCCTCCAATTCAGAGATTGCCTTTGATATACATATATATTAAGTCATTATTCATATAAAATTTTCTTAAACAAAAATGGTATGTAACTGCTTTTTCAGTTAAAGTTAATTTAGCTTTGAGAATCTGAGTATGTTCCTTGAAATATCTGGCTGTTAAGAACAAATAGACTAATGATGAAAAATTTCTGAAGAATTGAGTAAAATTTAAAGACTCCTCAGCTTTACTACTTGTGTTCATAGAAAACAGAATTTGCAGTTTTAGTAAGCCGTTTTGTTATCAATTGTTGTCAACCAGGTTTTTTAACTTGAAAATATAGTGATAGTGGTGTAGTAGGCATTTGTGCAAGTTTCTGAAATATTTTCTGAAAAAAAATTTTTTAACTTTAATGCACTGTTAATATTAAGTGAACTTGTTATCTATATTTCTTTGAAAATTATGGTAATCATTAAGTAGGATATTTTGTTCACTAGACTGTCTTTGTTCTTAACATATTAGATATACATATTTTATACATTTCTTTATAAAGAAAATCATGAGTTGAAACTATCATCTTTCTGATTGAAAATTTTTTGAGGCTTATCTTTTTAGATCAAGAGTGCCTTGCAAGTAGGATCACGCAGTAAATATTTTTGAATGAATCACATAAAATCTGAATTTGTGTAATGACAAATATAATTCATCCTTACTGTCTGAGGAATGGTAAGCAAACAAGAGTAAGAGTAGACAGAATCACTATTATAAAGTATTATATTGTTCTTAACTGATATATTGATCTGAATGAAGTGTTTATGCTTGTTTTTAATTTCTTAACGTTTCCCTTTTGATTTCTGCTCTTTGCTAATTTAGGCAGGTTGCTTTGGCAGATATCATCATCGTCAATAAAACAGACTTGGTTCCAGAAGAAGATTTAAACAAATTAAGAAAAACCATTAGGTACAGAATTATAAATATATTAACTACCTACAAATCCAGAGTATTATATACAAAATATTTTTACCATGGCTTTTTGCCCTATAGACATATAAGGTTCAAGGTAGACCTGCTTCAGGTGTCATTAGAAAATCATATATATTGTTGTGGGCTAATTGACTGTTACGTCATTAGTAATATATGAAATGATTCCCTATTACTTACAGAATATAGTTCAAAACTGTAGACTGCTATTTAGGGTCATTTGACTCTATTCTCCTTTTCCTGTCTTCTCTTTGACCCTTTCCTAATATGAAGTCTCCCTAACTTTAGGATGATTAACTTACCTTCCCATGTGTATATCTTGTCAAATTCTTCCCTTACTCACAATCCCTGAATTCCTTCATCACCTCTGTTTTTTTAAAAAACAGTTTTATGCATTATGTAGACCCCATTTAATGCATACACGCCCCTCTGTGAAATTTTCTCTGACTCAGGTGGTTTCAGTCTTCTCTGAAACCTCATTGAATTTATGTCTTTCCTAATTGTCAACTAACCATGCTCTGTCTTCCAGCTTGCTTTAATGTCTTCAGTGTCTGTGGTCAAGGCTGATCAACATAGAAAATTAGGAATGATACCCAAGTATGCATTAAATGATCTAATAGTCATTTTACTGACTCTTCTGGAGAACCCCTTTTTTTTTAAACAAGGATGGACTTTTCAAATACATAGTTTGAGTTTATGGCCTTTATTTTGAACTACTCTGTAAGTCTGAAACTAATTATTTCCATATACAAAGAGACATTCAATAGCTTTTGTTATTCATCTTTTATGGATTTGATACCTTATGCATTATGGCTTGGAATTACTAATTCTAGTATTAATAACCTTTGCTGACATCAGATTTTAAATAGGCCAGTGCCAGTTAATATATTTTGTGTTATAAATTGAGTCCCTAAAATAAGAAAAATAGCTGGTACTTTCTAGAAGAATAAAAGCAGTGAATGGACATTAGTTTCACTCCTATTGACAATGGTCTTCTACATTTTGTTTCTCTTTTCAAAATCTTATGCAACATTGTGATTGCTAGAAAGGAGAACATAATCTCTTTCGCAAACATTTTCAACATAAAAATAAATAATTATTGCTACTTGGCTTTTGTATACTGTACACATATTGATTATCCAAGCTGGATCTCTAACCTCAGAAATATTGACTATTAACTAGCTTTCTGCCAGCCTGTATCAGAGTACCAGGAGAGAATTTAGAAGAGACAATTTGATAAATTACAGACCATTATGGTTCTTTTTTTTTTTTTCAGTTGAGGTAAAACTCACATAATCCGAAAAGGAAACCCATTACACATTAAGGAGTTACTCCCTTTTTCCCCCACTCCCAGCCCCTGGCAACCACCAATCTGCTGTCTGTCTCTGTGGATTTACCTATTCTGGGTATTTCATATGAGATGAAGCATACAATATGTGATCTTTGTATCTGGCTTCTTTCAGTTGGAATAAGTTTTCAGGGTTCATCCACATTGTAGCATGTATCAGTACTTCATTACTGATTGAATATTATTCCATTGTATGCATATACCACAATTTATCCATTCATCTGTTGATGGACATTTGGGCTGTTTCTACCTTTTGGCTATTATGAACAGTATTGCTAGGAACATGTGTATAGCTGTTTTTGAGTGCCTGTTTTCAATTCTTTTATATATACCTAGGAGTATAATTGCTGGGTCATATGGTAATTCTATGTTTGTTTAACTTTTTTTTTTTAATTGGGAACCGGGAATTGAACCCAGGACCTCATACATATGAAGAAGGCACTCAACCACTGAGTTAAACCTGCTCCCCAATGTTTAACTTTTTTTTAAATTTTATTTTTGTCTTTATTTTTTTTTTAATGTTACATTAAAAAATGTGAATTCCCCATATATCCCGCACTCCCATTGCCCCACTCCTCCCATAACAACAACCTCTTCCATCATCATGGGACGTTCTTTGCACTTGGTGAATACATCTCTGAGCACTGCTGCACCATATGGTCAATAGTCCACATTATAGTTGTTTTTTTTTCTTTTGTCTTTATTTTTTTAATATTACATTCAAAAAATATGAGGTCCCATATACCCCCCACTCCCCTCACCCGACTCCTCCCCCCATAGCAACAATCTCATCCATCATCATGAGACATTCATTGCATTTGGTGAATACCTCTCTGAGCACTGCTGCACCTCGTGGTCAGTGGTCCACATCATAGCCCACACTCTCCCACATTCCACCCAGTGGGCCATGGGAGGACATACAATGTCCGGTAACTGTCCCTGCAGCATCACCCAGGACAACTCCAAGTCCCGAAAACACCTCCACATCTCATCTCTTCCTCCCATTCCCCACACCCAACAGCCACCATGGCCACTTACTCCACACCAATGCCACATTTTCTTCGATTACTAATCATCCAAAGTTTAACTTTTTGAGGAACTGCCCAAATATTTTCTACCACTGCTGAACCACCTTCCATTCCTTCCATTAATATATGAGGGTTCCAATTTCACTACATCCTCACCACCACTTGTTATTCTCCTTTTATAAAAACAATTTTTATTATTATATCACTCCTAGAGGGTATGAAGTAGTATCTCATTGTGTTTTGATTTGCATGCAGCAGATTTTTACATATCATTTTCTTAAAAACTAACCTAAGTGGAATATATCAGGCTTATGGTTTGAAGGAAAAGAATAATTGCTACTAAAAATGTAAATTTTGTTTTTCTAGTTTTAATTTTTTTCCAATTCCAAATATATTTGCATATGCTTACTTCCTCTTGTAGAAATAATTTGCCCTGAGAGTGTTTTTTATAAGTTAATATTTACTTTTTTACCTTCTTCTCTTCATCTTTTCAGATCAATAAATGGATTAGGAAAAATTTTGGAAACACAAAGGTCAAGGTACTTTTGAAAGCAATTATTAATGTTAATACTAAATTCGTTATTAGTACATATTAAAATGATTGATAAATATTCTTGATTCTGAGTATAAGAAAGATGCAGGTGCATTTTTAAAAATGAAACCCCAAAATGTTGTTTTGAGTGCTCTTGATAAATAAGTTTAGCATAATTAGTTATCACATTTGTTTTACTTTCTTGTAACTATAACTGGAGAGTAATAATACTGTGTAACTGCTTTTGCTTAATAAGAAAGAAAACAGGCTTTCTACCACTCAAGAAGGTAATTTGTACAGAAATTTGAAAATTTATACTGTTAGGAATCTTACCTTAATTTGAGGTATTTAAATGGATTTTTAATATTTTTTAACACCTTAGTGTTTCATAGTTGAAAAAAAGTATCATGTAAAATATTAAGAACTTTTACCTTTTTTGATAAATTTTGATTTCTAGTCTCTGTTGGTTCTTCTCTTTTTTTGTTATGTTTGTATAGGTATACATTACTTTATAAAATAGATGTGCTCTTAAAACATCTGTAAAATGGATTTCTGTAGATTGAACTCTGTTTTCCATTAACTGCTATTATGATTTCAGAAATTTTCTGTATAGACGTATTTTGTTAAGGTCATTTTCTGGCAAGAATGGCTCAGCAGGTGATAGACACAGCAACATGCAGCCAGCAGCTCTGAAGCTCACAGCTGGCAGTCTAGTGCCACACACTCCCTTCTTGAGATTCTTTCCTTGGAAGTGCAGCAGAAGCCTTGTCTTGAGTGGCTTGTCTGCTATGGCAGAGATTAGAGGTGCTGACAGACTACCATAAGTGTTAGGCAGGACCATCGCAGCTGCTTATATGCATGTGAACAGCTGGGGGATTAATTTGGTATGCATTCTCAGAAGCTGTTCTTCTGCTGGCAGGGGTACCAGAAAAATGCCTTTAGTGTAAGTCCTCTAGAAGCATATACCAGACGTACTCCCTGCATTTCAAATTCCACCGTTGAAAATTTCTGATAACCTAACTTATACCATGAGTCATTCACTCTTCTTTCTATTGAATTTTACTCTTCCTTCCAAAATGACAGACAACCACATAATTGTTAAATAAGCATTTAAAAGTATCTGTGAATAGATTTGATTCTTTCATAATATCATTTACTCAGTTTATATTTGCAAACATCTTAAATCAATTTTTTAAAGGTGCCTAGATTTATCATGCTTAACTTTTCTTTTTGCTGGTTGTCATTTTGGAAATATCTATGTCTTGCTTAAAAGTTTCATCTTGAACTATTTATCATGTCATGATTTCACATTTTTAACATTTGTTTTATTATTATAAACCAGTTCACATTCAGTTATTTTTTGTTACTTCAAGTGGCTAAATGAACAAGTGAACAGATGCTCCTTTTTTCTTTCTTCAGTATTCGGTGTTTACCATTATATGCTGAGAATCTAGGGACTTTTTGAATAGCACTTCTTTGCTATGAAGACTGAAGTTGGATTAGGATTCTTTTCAGTGAAAATCATGTCTGTGGCAGAATTCTTACTATTGGACCAAACATCTTTTATTAAATAATTTCTGAAATTTCCTGAGGCATAGCAAGTCAAGCTTTCCAGTTTAAAAAGTAGAGATTTGGTTCTTAGCAAAAAATCAGTTCTGGTGGAGTTTTGTTTTACTGTTTTATTTCATTTCTTTAGCACTTTGTGCTTATAAGGTCCCTGGCAAGAGTAAAACTGGTGTAAACCTATGTAGAAAAAGGCTCACCTTGTAAGATTAAGGAATAAGAATGGCATATAGATATAGTAATGTTTTATTGATAAAACTTGATTTAAGGGCAAATGGAAGTTCTAATGATTTTAGGAGTGAAAGATTAGAAATACCATCCTTATCTTTTCTCGACTTTTTTTTAATCTGAAAGATTTAAGTGGACACAGAATAGAGGAAAAACAAAATCTAATTGGTCACTATTAAACTATGCAATTGAACAACTATTTATTGAGTGTTCTACAAGTTGCCACGCATTTTATAGCATATTGAGGATTAAAGCAATAAATAAGGGAAAACTCTGCCTTCAAGGAGAGAAAGAAGCAAACAAGCAAAAAACAATCCATTAAATATTAACAAGGATATGAAATGCACAGGGTCCAGTAAGAACAGGAAGAGATAGGAAGGACTACTTAACTCTTCTTTTTGGAGAGTCAGGGAATTTTTGACTGAGTAGGTGATCATTGACCTGAGTCTTGGAGAATGAATAAGAATTTTCCAGATGGAGTAGGGATGACTTTTCAATAAGGAATGACGTGTGAAGATTTTGTGTTCTAGGAAACAGTGCATATTTTAGAATGGCTAGCACACATATGTAGTAGAGAGAAGAGGTATGGCTGAAGAGTGGAGTCTTGAATGCTAGAATATGTAGTTTGGATTTTCTACTACAGGCAGCAGAGCATCAGTGAAGGGTTTTAAAAGCATTATGAAGCATGGGAGATGGGTTGAATATGGTGCTTTCTTGAAGCTAGTTATAGGAAGGAGGAGCAAGTTTGGGGTGGGAGGTGGTAGAGGTGGATTTGCAAAAGTCAGTTAGTTCAATTTTGTAAACCTCAAGTTTGAGATGCAACTGGGGTGGAGGCATTCATAGATGTAGTCCTAGAGTCCAGGAACAAGGTAGTGGAGAGTATCTACAACTCGTAGATTAGGTGTACCCTGTTGATGAGAATCACCAGAAAAAAATAGACAATTTTCCTAGAGTGGCAGCAGAACATCACTCCCCACTTGGGAAAACCAAAGCCCCTTCCCTTTTCATTTCCCTGTCCCCTGTCTTTGACAAGATCCTTAAAGCAGACTTTGGACATAAGGAAAATTGAAAGTAACCCTTTATAAGGAAAAGATTACGTATTCCTGGCATAGACTGTTGAAGAAATTAGAGATAAGATGAATTTTTAAACTTTTTTCTTCCCCCTTTTTGTTTGCTTCATTCTCTCATTCAGTCAAAAAATTATGGCTTTAGTCTTTGGGTTTAAGTTTTTTTTTTCTCTTCTTTATTATTCTTTGAGAAAGGATCTTATGTATTTTTCTTCAAGGAGGACAATTAAATACCACTTGATGCCATGGTTCTCTAGTCAAATGCCTTGGATGAGGGGAGAAATTTATTTTTCATGGCTGTACTAGATTAGGGGAAAGTTCATAGAAACTTTAATATAGAAATTTAGACTTCTAATACCATTTTACTCTCTATTGAGATTCTGGAGAGATACAGTGAGAAGCTTTGTCATTTTATTATTCTCTGTATAGTGTCATTTGTCTTACTCTTGGAAGTACCAAAAGAATCTGTGTATAATGCAGAATTTTCTCTATTTATATGACAGATATCTTCAAGGACTTTGTTAGTGTGAAACTGTAGTTTATTTCAAAGCATTTGTTTCAAAACTGAATATTGGTGTTCACACAATTAGCATGTGTAAGCTTTATTAAATTTTAAGCAGTTCCTGAGCTAAAGATGATAAATTTGGAGGAAATTTTCATTCATTTGTAACTACCAATATAAATATTTGCAAATGCTCGGGGGTGAGGGAGAAAAAGGAAATATGTTTAATGTTAAGGCATTTGGGATATTAGTATAATTTAATATTCAAAAATTTCTTCAAGGAACATTTACTTCTTTGCTTGGTAATTTTCCCAACTCTGCACATCTAGAATGTCCAGAGTTTGAAATGTTGTTACAGTCTACTAATATAAAATTTTGGAGTGTTCTTCTTTTAATAAGATGGGAATTTGTCCACTTCGTGCCAAAGCAAGCATTCATAATCTAACAGATTATTGTTGCCACACTAAGTGTATGGCAGACTGTTGAGAATGAACAAAGCAAGCACAGCCCATCAGTCATAGTCAAAGGAGATGTGTTTTTTTTCTTACTTGTTTGCACATTTTTTAAAAAACTGAATTTGACAAAGTTTTATTGCCCTTGTGAAAAAATTTAATAAATGTTTGGCAAGCTCCTGGAATCTAATTTTGAAATTTGTTTTACTATTGTCCTTTTCTTTAAACATTCTTTCATTTTAGCTTTGATTATAGATCAAATGACTGTCCTCTAATATTTTGTAGGCTTACATTGAAATTGAAATTCACTCACCAGCCTTTATAATTTATTTCTATATACTTTAACCAAATCTAATGCTAATCATGATATGCTATTCTCATCTAATTTGAATCTCTGCATTCCTAATAAGGTGTAACTACCATTAAATATTGCTAACAAATATAATGTTTATTCAGATAACTGGGAAGTATCAGTGTGCATGCAACCCCCTTCTGAATAAAATGAAATCAAACCACATTCTTCGAATCTAGATAAGAATCCTAGAGAAAATCAATATGTATATACTGGTTGCTTGTCTTCCCATATTCTTTTCTTACAACATTAGGTAAAATATATCATGGGGGGTGGGTGGGAGGTAGAGTAAAAGAAATACCAAAATTCCAAAGGTAATATACCTATGCTATTATTTCCATTTGTTTTGTTTTCCTCATGTCAGTCTTTTCAGTAATTAGCTGCTGCTTGAAATAATTTCCATTAAGTGGTTTTTTTCCATAAAAATGTATTTAAAAACTTGTAAAGTAAGATTCAAAATTAAAAAGACAATTGAAAGTAAAAACCAAGCAAGCAAACAAACCCTACAGCTTGTTGAAATAATAACAACCAAGTAATTTTCTGTCTTGATCTTATACTGTCCGCTCTTAGAAATTTAAGGATAAATTTTATGTATAAAAATGTCTGTATTATAAGCATTTTTGTTTCTTGCCTTTCATTTTTAGTATTTCCAAAAATAGTATAATATACTGATTAATCATTATGTCTACATTTTTGGCCAAAGAGCCTTGAAATATTTTGTTTTTTGGGAGTGAAGTGTGTATTTCACAGAATTTCACATTGTTCACATTAGTTTTCTTCCTTATAGAGTTGATCTCTCTAGTGTATTAGATCTACATGCCTTTGACAGTCTCTCTGGAATAAGGTATGTTCTATATATTTTGTTCACTTTTATTGTAATATACCTTTCATTGCATGGTGACAGGAACAGTTTTACACTGTTGCATACTTGATTAAGTTTCCTGTCATTTCTTTGGCAAGCAGGACCATGCTTAATGAGTTATGTTTTTTAAAGTTTTGCTAATTGTTTGGAAATTAAAATTCAGTTTCCTATAGAAATTACAATATAAATGGTCATCTAATTGTTAAAACTTCTGTGTCAACCACTATGTACTCTTTCTTTGGGAAAATGCATGAAATACATAGAAAGATTTAGCTGAAGGTGTTTACAAAAACATATCCTTTCCCTTTGTTGGATCAGTTTCTTGCCTCTTTCCAAGAGGCATCTTTTTCATTAGGAAGGGAAGAAAGATTAGTTACTTCTAGACATGATTAGCTTTTGAAGTCTTATATGTGTCTAAACAAGAGCATGAATATGGACACCCTCTGGGTATTTTGTGTTGGTGGAGCTGTTTTGCTTAAAAATAGGAGTGGTAGATCGTGGTATATTTGAGACTCCTAATGCCTATTCCCATATATGTAGTTTTCTAATTTTGCTTGAGCCTTGTCCTTAGAAACTAATTTTATTTAACTAGTTTTTTTTTTTTTCTTAGTCTTTAGTGTTGTTCACACTTAAAAAAAAAAAAAAAGACTATCTAAAGTAGCCAGTGAAGATGGTAATAGTGTTTTTCTGGGCCTCTTTTACCTTGTAAGTTGGATTTTAAATTCATGTTACTTTGTGTAAAAAAAAAATTGTTTGAGATTGTTTCAGCACTTGGTAGTGTAGGGTAGGCAAGGCAGTTATCTCCTTTTCAGTTTGCAAACTGGAACACAGGTCAACTTGTAAGTGACATAGTCATTCTACAATTCATCTTTTTTCTTATTTAAGAGCTAATTATTTCAGTTATAACACCTTTTTTGAGTAATAAATAAGGTTAAAATTACAAAGATATTTCCAGGGTACCTGGACAAAATCAGCATTCGCCTTTAGAATTTTAGTTAGTAAGAAGATAGAAAATTTTGGTATACCTGAATTACATATGAAGTGACTCCTGATTTTTTAAAAAATTCCTCATAAATTACATACTATCAAAGTGCCTACTTGTTACTTTATGGCAGAAATAGTTACATCCTGATCTGCCGTCTCCTATACAAAGTTGTGAAGTCTCCTTTGGCACCCTAGCCTTTTTCCTGGCATCAGCTTCAAATATCCAATATCACTACACTTAATGATGTCTGATCATAATGGGTTATATACAGAATATTTTAGATTTACACACACTTAGTAGAAACAAAAAGTGTTACAAGATTATAAGTAAATGTGCCAAATGGGAATTCTGATTGATGAATTTCAGGTTTCTGGTGCATATACTTATCCACTAAACTAGGTTACACTTCTTTTCATTGGTTTGATCAAGAACAAATGAAGGCACAAAACTCTGAGACTATTAATTGAAATGTTCATTGTTTAATTTTTTACTTTTAGCTTCCATTTTAAGTTTAAGGCAGTCATTGTCCAACAACATTAAATACTGAACGGAAAGAAAAGACATGATTTTTCAGATTTTCTAAAGTAATCTCATTCCACACTTGCTTAAGAGCAGTTATAATGCATTAGTGACACTTAATTAGTGACACTTAAAGACCAAGCTATTTAATGTGATCCCACTATGGATAAGACCTTTGCATAACTTTTCTTTGTGCTTAGCTGCTACACCGGACAATCTTTTCCTCAGCAACCAGCTGGGAAGGATTTAATTTGACCTTCTTCCTACCAAGACCCCCCAGTGAGACCCATTCCCTCCAACTGTTCTTACTAGCCCCTTCTCTTTCCTTAACTAAATCTACTAATTTACCTCTCACTGTTCTTCAAGGCACAACATCTGCAAGGTTTTAAGTCCTTTTTCCCCTCCCATCCCACCCCCATCAGTGTCTAAATGTATGCTACAGTTGTTATGGTTATAATTTGTTACGCCATTTTGATCTTCTTGCTCTTTTCATATCAAAAGAATGCATTTTTAAGATTCTGACTTTTTGTTTTCTTTTAATATCTAGTAACTAATGATATTAGTGGATATTATTTGTTTTTTAATACATAGATATGTTCAAGGGCAAGTGTTGATAAAGGAAAATTTATCTTTCTAACAGATACTGTCTTTAGGTACCAGCATTATTTTCATATTAGGAAACGTGGAGATTTCATAAAGTTTTGAGCAATACTAAAATGCTTAAGAAACATTTCTCTAAGTCTTTATTAAACCTACTGGAATATTTTTAAAATCTGACAAATTTAGCTACCCAAAATAATGTTGCTAAAAAACTACTTTTCTTTATTGTGTGTATATGTATGCATGTGAATGTACATTTTTAAAGAAAGGTTTTTAGATATCTAATCTTCTAGTTTTTCTCTATTAGAATATGTGAACAACTGTAAAGTTAGAAATATGGAATAAATTCAGTTATTGAAAATCTCTTTCTTATTTAGCTTTGTGTCCCTATGTATAAGGTTAAGTCAGAAGTGTATTGATCGCCAAAGTTATCATCATTTGTTCTCAGTTTGCAGAAAAAACTTCAGTATGTGCCAGCAACACAGCCTCATCTTGATCAGGTAAAAAGCATTAAAAAAAAAAAACAAACAAAAAACACCACAACTTAGTATCTTTTAAATTAATTTGGTTATCTATAGAAGCATTTCAATAGAATGCTTTCTGAAAAGATATTTTGAACTATGCTGATAGTTTTCAAGTTTTCAAGTGCTTTTGAGATAATTTAATCTAGCCTTTTAATACATAAAAGGAATTTATGGACCCAATGTTGTTTATAGTCTTAGGAAATCATGTTTTCCAGCTTCTCCATTCTGTAGTTCACTCACCATCTTTTGATCAGCTCTTCTAAAAGAGCTACTGCTTAAAAGCATTCCTGGGGATGCTTTTTTTTACTATGTTGAACTGATTAAGGAAATGTCTGGTATAAGCATTCATGGCCTATTTAAATAACTTGAGTTTTACCTTCAGGTAGCACTGTAAATTTGAACTCCATTAGGTGTTTTCTCATGCTCTAAAATTCTCATTCCTAAGGTAAATATTTAAGATGATAGGAACAAATAAAATGTATTTTCACTATGGCCATGTTTCTTTTAAGCAAGTCATTAATGGTAGAGTTTTACGATAAATTCTTTGCTCTACTTAAAACGGAGGAAGAAAGTGTATGGGTGACCAGTGTACCTCGTCTCCCCTTCTCTGTCTTGAAACTATCGCTCACTTTTTGAATCATTAGTAATTTTAATAGGACCAAGAAAACAGCAGATTATTTGTTCATTTGTCTTCACTGTGACTCATATTTATGGGGATCTATATGTCCATGTTTGCGGCACCTTTTTCTGAGAAATTTGTCTTAACAGAATATTCATCTTCACTTATCTTTGAAATAAATGAATGAGAGGAATATAAGTCTTTGGCAGTAAATTTTTGAGGAAAAGTAACCATTTACCATACTCAGCTTTAGACATAAAAAAGAACTTGAAGCACATCCTTACTGACCTTCTGCATGAAGTGCATCATAATGGGAATCACAAAGGGTTAAGAGATGATGAAAATGTGGTTCTCTCTTCAAAGGACCTCTGGAATGGCCAATATTTCTATACCCATAGTACCTTGAGTATAATCCTGTCCATTTATAATGCCTATAGTTTTGGTTGAAATGCTGTTCTCTTGCAGTAGACTTTAAATTCCTTAAGGACAGGACTGTGTCTTTGTTTCCTCATTGCTAAACATGAGGCTTGGCATATAGTAGGTGCTCAGTGAATATTTGTTAAATGAATGAAAAAACAGTGATTCTTAAATAGGGGTTTATATCAGAATCACAGTCATCTGTGGTTTTTTTTTTTTTAATTGGATACACAATACCTCCCCCCCCCCCCCCCCAGAATTTCCAGGAATTAGGCTCGGGTATGTATATATTAATGTATAGGTTTATTTTAACAGTTCATTGTGGAAATTTTCAAACATACATAATAGTAGAGAAATGAAATACACCTCCTTGTACCCATCACCCAGTTGCTGTCAACATTTTGCCGGTTTTATTTCCTTTGTCCCCCCAGGACTTCTTTTGCTGAAGCATTTTTAAAATAAATTTTAAAGAAACTTTCAAACATAAATAAAAGTAGAGGGAACAGTGTAATGATTCTACATGTACCCATCACCCTTGCAGGAATATTTTAAAGCAGACCCTACACATCATGTCATTTCACAAGTAAATGGGGCATGTCCAGTTTTGTTTTTTTTTTTAAAGATCTATAGGTGATTCTGATACACTTTCCAGCTTTAGAAATAGAAATAGGGCAGAATTTAATATTATTGCAGGCACTAGGCTATGAGATTTAGAGACATGAATGGTTTTATTGGCTTTAATACTTCTGAGGCTTCTCAAAGGACACTATTTGAATAGGTAGTTCTTGTGTTTTTCTTAACATACAGTAAAATATACACATTTTTAGTGTACAATTCAATGACTATGTCTATACCTATTTGTATTCATATGCACACACAAACATACACATACGTGTAATTCTCAATCAGATCAAAATGTAGATTTTCAACACCTTAGAGAATTCCCTTGTGCCTCTTCCCATTCAGGAACTCTCTTCTCAGAAAGGTAACTGCTATTCTGACTTACATACCAAAAAGTATCCTTGAACTGGTTGATTTTTTGACAGGAAGAAGTAAGGAAAAAAGCAATACCATATGATAAGATCTTGAGCAGTGATGGTTACAGTGAGTATAGAAATGAGATATATCAAGAGCTGTTTCACAAGTACACTTCCCTGAATATCCTTACTGATTGATTATGGAGAGGTAAGAACAGGGAGGAGTAATGGAAAAGAAGCCTGGATTCACTAGAGGATCCTAGAAATAGAGAAACCTGGAATGTGAACTGATTTGGTTGAAAATACCATATATTTAACTTTGTACCTGTTGGCAGGATTTTACAATTGCAATATTACACAGACAAAGAGGCTCAAAGAATTGAAGTGTTGAGATACAGATTGGGGATTTAAACATATAAATAGAGTGGGTTTTCCAAGTGAAGAAAACAGAAATTAAGTTATTGCATATAAGAGATTGTTTGCAAAATAAAATAGAAAACTGAGAGAAATAACCAGGTGGGAAGAAACAAATCTGGTTATTCCTAAGTTTTATTTAAGAAGCAGTTTCTTATTTTGATTTTAGTTATCTGAATTATTGCCTTGCTTTTCTGCTTTCTCTGGCTGCAGACTGGTAAGGAGAGTTCATTTTAAATTTAGAAGAAAAATAAACTGGCAAACAAAAGCCTGAAATGGGTAATTCCTTGGATGTATTATATGCATGCTATTAAAGTTTCATCTTTTAGTAATGTCTAATAGAGTTCTCTGCTTTTTGTGAATACCTTGTTCACTGTTTAAGGATGACCTGGGGTTAGAGATTGGGAAAGTAGATGAAAACCCAAGTGGCAACTTATGCATAGTTTATTACTAAAGCAAATTATGAATTAGAAGTTGTGACCCACATCTTCTACTCTGGGAATATACATATTTACACCTTTTAAATTCTTCACAGTTTGTCTAATGCAAGAAGAGTTTAATGATACAGAAAAGTATCTTGTTCCAAAGTGTGTATCTCCATCCTTGAGCCCTGTGCTGCATTGTCAGTTTTTTTAAAACTTTTTCTGTGTTATGTTGGAGTTAGTAGTACCCATGAAAAATATTAAGTCATTTCTCTAGCCTGCCAAAACCAAAAATAATTCCTACTCTAAATCTTTAAGCTAAGAATGAAATAAGACTATATTGAGACATTCCCAATATTAAAAGCCCACATACTCCACCTGAGTAAAACACATTTTAAGCAGTTTTAAAGGTTGAATTACTATCTTTTGAAATGGAAAAATTATATTTCATTTATCAGTCTTTTGCTATACTTTGGATAGATATGGATTTTAAGGTATTATTTGTAGTCTTGTTTTAATGAAGAAAGAAAATAACTGTCATTTGTTTGAATGCATACTATTATGACCCTAAACTTATTTTAAAAAATAGTTTAATAGCAGAGCATGTTTATTAAAATTTCAAAATAAATGCTTTTAATTGTCTGACATTTTAAAGTCCAGCTTGAGATTTTTTAGTTGACTTGCACTTCTGAGCACGAAAGCATTTTGTGCTTTTCCCATTTCTAGCAAGAGGGGAGACCAAAGTCAATACAGTTTGTGCTTAAATTGGTCTTTAATACTTGCCTTCAGTTATTTTCTACGTGCATTTATATAAAGGCCAGTTCTGATCTTTTCATATTTTCTACTGTAAGCCTATATGATTTTCTAATTGTGAGTAATATTGCTGGGTCATATGTCAGTTTCTAGGAAGTTATGCAAAGCTGCCCTTTAGTATGCTCTTTCTGCCTCATTCAAGCTATTTGAGCTCTCTGAGCATCTTATTCTCATTATCCAAGGTAGAATTTGTGCTTTTATCATGTTATGCTTAGTCCTTGTGTGTTTTTATTGTTATGTTTGGAATTTTAGATTACAGTAGCAAACAGAGGTTTGGTTTTTAATTATATGACTTGGAGGAAATCTTTCTGGTTCTTTAGAGTTGACAATAAAAGATGTCTCAAGATCAGAAGGGAAAAATAGTTGGTAATTGATGATGTCACTAGCCCTCAGAAAGTAAAGATAACATTATTTCTGTTGTTCTCGTCCCTACTAACTCTCTTCCCTTAGGCACATGCTTGGTTAGTTAGAGATAACTGAACCTTTCCTTTGTATTTATTTTTCTAAGAGAAGAGAATTATACCTTTGCTTTTATGTTTTACTCCTGGCTCCAGGTTGTCTTTTCTTCTGAGCCTTATTTTCCCAATTCATAAAATGGAAAAAGTTATCATTACCCTACAGGATTTTGTGTAGAGTAAATGAAAACATGAAATTGAGGTAATCCACACTCAAGTACCTGACTCTGTAAATAGTTGATACTCCATGTATGTTACGTTCCCTCTTATTGCTGATAATCCTGGAAAGAATTGTACCTGTCTGGCACCTTTTCCTGAGGATTTTTCTGTGTAAATACTAACCCATTGATCAACTCTGCAGAATGTAAAAATAGAATTGTTGATTTCAAAAATCAGCAAATACAGTGAAAAATATATGTTGTTAGATAAATAAATTGCTATGTGATGTGTTCCATACTTTTCAACTTAAAACTTGTGATATTAAAGACTGTATTGATGTTACTATTAAAAAATCATTATTGATTATCTCACTTGATTTACAGGATATTGTTACAATCACATTTGAAGTGCCAGGAAATGCAAAGGAAGAAAGTTTAAATGTATTTATTCAGGTGAATGCAATTTTTAACTGATTAAAGATATATGAACTGCTGCCTTGTTGTTATTAGCAATGATTGGTCTTATTAAAATATTTTGCTTGGTATAGAATCTCCTGTGGGAAAAGAATGTGAGAAACAAGGACAATCACTGCATGGAGGTCATACGACTAAAGGTACGGTATGCAGTTCACAGTTTTATGCTTTTGGACAAAGTCCCTTTCTTGACTGTTGTATTAAACCATACTTGGTTTTAAACAGAAGCATGGTTTTACTACAAATAACCTTTGTCTATTCTTATTTTTCTTTTATCATTCCTGTTGCTGAAAAGGAGCTTTGGAAATCACTGCATAAAGCATGATTTTATTTGCATAGCTTTATTTAGTGTTGCAGCTAAAACAACTTGTATACTTTGAAATGTTACCTGATGCTCTATTTCTAGGTGTTCTGAGCAGTTACCTGGCTAGTGAGCATTATTCTGTTAAAACTCTTCTCCTCTGGACACATATTTTGCCAGAAAAAAATAAAATTTTCCTTGTGTTTGTTTTTCCAAGAAAGCTTCATTGAGAAATAATATTAGAAATCTTGCTGCAGCTGAACCTTCTGTTTCTTGATGCTTTGGCAGATACTAAACATTTGTCATAATCTATACAAAGTTAAAAAGGACTGGAAGAAATCTTGCTGTGTGTGTGAAAACCCATTCTTATTACTTGAATTTGGGTGTTTATATCATGAAAGGAGGCAGTAGTTCTAGATTGTATATTTAACCAACCATCAGCCATTCAAGTGTGTATATTGTGTGTCCAAAAATATGCATAAAGGTTTCCATATTACTGTTAGTAATTGGATCACTTTCCAGCTAGCAACTGACTACACAGGGTTACTAGAATGACAGTGATTGACACTATCAAGAAATGTTTTAGGCTTAGGTTTCTTTACCCCTTGTGCTGTCTTTATGTGGGATCGACCTTACAGAGCAGCACAGGTAAATCCCAGTTTATTCCTGAATTGTTCACACTCAGAGGAACTAAGCCAGCTCCTGCTTCTTTATGACTGTAGCACATTTATAGTCCATGATCCTATTTCATTCTGTAACTGTTTTTACACCTAGTACTGGATAAGGAATGGTTACCTAGAAAAGCAGGAGTTTAAGCATTTACACTGATGCTGCCACCAGGACCCTGCACCATCCCAGTTTGGATTTTGTCCTTCAATTTGTGACAGTTTTCTGCAGTTGTCTTCTTTGGTTCTTCCTTCCTCCTGTCACAACAGTGGGGGATTCTGGGACAAAACTGTATTGAAATAGCCGTCCTTCTCTGTCCTATTACAAAGTATTAATTGCATAATTTCAACATGTTAAAATGCTAACCTAAATAACAGCTAATATTTCAAAGTCTTTATATAAAAGTAACACAAAATTGATGCTTAAATATTTTTTCCAAATACTTTCTTATTACGTACTCAAATTCAAATTTTTTAAAAGGCAGGAAACAAAACTGGTACAGGAAAAAACACTTGGAAGAAACCCCCCTCATCCTCCAATATTTAATAGGGGTTACCTTTGTGTGGTTGAAATGACTGTGAGTCATTTGTCTCTTTTTCAATATACATATTAATTTTATAACAAATATGCATAGAAACATTATTTCAAATAGATAAATTTTATCCCAATAGAAGCTGGTTTATCACATAATTTGTTTTTCCGTCCTGCAAATAATACAAAATAAATCTTTATACAGATAAATATAATTTTGCTTTATTTCAACATTGTCTCCTCTATTTATTGCAACCTATAGAAAATCAATTTACTTTATTATAGCCAAAATCTTAACTTTTCAAATTTTCTCACAAAAACTGTGAAAAAAGTAAAATCCTTAAGAGTAGTAGAATAATTAGTAGAATCTGATAACATGTTTCATAATTTCATTATTTCCATTTTTTGTTGTGATAACACTGAAAGAACCTCTTAATACAGGTATGACTTTATAATTAGATATCATTGTCTACAGAACTTTTTTTAAAAGGTGAGGTTTTGAAAAGTTATTTCTTTAATGCACAAGTAATTGGGATTAAGTAATTTTAGTAGCATCTTTTTAAGAATTTGCATTTTAAAAATAAATAGGAACAATTAACCCATTTACACTGATGGCTATATTTGTGATTTTAAATTAGAACTGAGGCTGATTGATCTTTCTCCTTTGAGCAGGGGCTGGTGTCAATCAAAGACAAACCACAACAAATAATTGTCCAAGGTATCCATGAGCTATATGATCTGGAGGAGACTCCAGTGAGCTGGAAAGATGATGCTGAGAGGACAAATAGATTGGTCCTTATTGGTAAGTTACAAAGGGTTAAGCTGCTAAAGCAAAATAAATAATAGAGTTGGAAGGGATTACATGTGCTACCTAAACAGTATTCACCAATCAGAATCAGTTTTTAAAATCTAAAACAGCTTATGATGAATGTACTTGTTTTAATCATAGCATTCATAAAACCATGTTAGATCTTTTACTTTTCTTCAAACAGTTTTAGAAAAGTATAATTTCTGAAAATCATTAAACATTTAATAATCTAGAATTGTGATATACACTGTGTCCTTTTAGTAAACATAAGATAATCACAGCATATTTTGTTCTTTTTTGCAGGCAGGAATTTAGATAAGGATATCCTTGTGCAACTATTTATAACTACTGTGACAGAAACAGAAAAGCAGTGGACAACACAGTTCAAAGAAGATCGAGTTTGTCTGTAATACTAGAAGCATTTGTTGTCAAAAGGACTGAATGATCAAAAATGGGAATAAGATTTGTGCTGGGTGTAATTTAGGCATCTGTTCCTTTGCATTATTTCTATTGTAAATGCCAATGCAGTATTTTAGGTATTTATTTTTTAGAATACATAAAATATAGTAAGTTACTACTGTAAAGCATTCATATATTGAAATATCCTCTGAAGAAAAATTTTTTTTGAGGCAGGTGGCACAAAATTATTTTCCAAAATTGGCTTTAGAGTACATATATTCTGAATTTCTTTCCTATGGAAGTTATTTATAATAATGATGATAAAACTTACTTCAACATTATCTTTTTTCCTTAGTACTTCAGCTGATTGCATAAATACAATGATTATAATGTTATTAAAATAATTTTTAAAACAAATAATGACCTACTTTTTGTTAAAGGAAATGAAAGTTTGTGTGGCTGGAGATTTGTAAGTGGAGGAAATCTAAGTAAAAAAAAATCGTTTAAAGCATCATTTTTAGTCAGTGCTAGGCCTTACTGGGAATTAGTGTAATGAAGCTGCAGTCATTCATTTTGCAATGTATTTTGGAGATTCCAACTTTAGAGCTTTTAATTTTAAGTAAATTTTACTGCTAGTACTAAATTCATCTTTTTCTTTTGTGATTATAAATCTAAAACATGAAATTTGCCATTTTAACCATTTTTCAGTGCATAATTCAGTGGCATTCATTACATCTACAATGTTGTGTTACCATCAGCACTATCTATTATTAAAGCTTTTTAATCACCGAAACAGAAACTCTGAATCTATTAAGCAGTAACTTCTCATTTCCCTCCTCCAGTCCCTCCTAATCTGTAATAAGTGGAATTGCACAATATGTGTCCTTTTGTGTCTGGCTTATTTCACTCAACATACTGTCTTCAAGGTTCATCCACGCTATTGCATTTTTCAGTACTTCACTCCATTTTATGACTGAATAATATTCCATTGTATGTATATACCACTTTTTTGTTTATTCATTCATCTGTAAGTAGACCCTTGGGTTGTTTCTACCTTTTGGCTATCTTAAATTATGCTGCTGTGAACATAGCTGTGGAATTATCCACTTAAGTCCCTGTTGTCAATTCTTTTAGATACATCTGGGAGTGGAATTGCCAGATCATATGGTAATTTTATGTTTAACTTTCTGGGGAACTGCCAAACTGTTTTCACAGCAGCTGTACCATTTTACATTTCTATCAGCAATGTAGGTTTCCAATTTCTCCACATTCTCACCAACATTTATTTTCTGTTTTTTGGGGGGGTATAGCATCCTAGTGGGTGAGGAATGGTTTCTCACTTTGATTTTGATTTGCATTTCCCTAATGGCTAATTATGTCGAGCATGTTTTCATGTGTTATTGGCCATCTGTGTATCTTTGGAGAAATGGCTGTTCAAATCCTTTGCCCACTTTTTAATTGGGGTTTTTGTCTTTTTGTTGAGTTGTAGGATTTCTTAATATATTTTATATATTAAGTCCTTGTCATGGGAAACGGACTTTGGCCCAGTGGTTAGGGCGTCCGTCTACCATATGGGAGGTCCGCGGTTCAAACCCCGGGCCTCCTTGACCCGTGTGGAGCTGGCCCACGCGCAGTGCTGATGCGCGCAAGGAGTGCCGTGCCACGCAAGGGTGTCCCCCGCGTGGGGGAGCCCCACGCGCAAGGAGTGCGCCCGTGAGGAAAGCCGCCCAGCGTGAAAAGAAAGAGCAGCCTGCCCAGGAATGGCGCCGCCCACACTTCCCGTGCCACTGACGACAACAGAAGCGGACAAAGAAACAAGATGCAGCAAATAGACACCAAGAACAGACAACCAGGGGAGGGGGGGAAATTAAATAAAAAAAAAATAAAAATAAAAAAAAAAAAAAAGTCCTTGTCAGATATGTGATTTCCAAATATTTTTCTCCATTTTTATAAGTTTTTTTCTTCTTTCTCCATTATGTCCTTTGATGCATGAAAGTTGATCTATTTTTCTTTCGTTGCTTGTGCTTTTGGTGTCATATCTAAGAATTCATTGCCAAATCCAACGTCTTCAAGATATTCCCCCATGCTTTCTTCAAAGGGTTTTTTGGTCTTAACTCTTGAATTTAGGTCATTAATCCATTTTGAGTTAATTTTGGATATGGTATGAAGGAAGGGTTCATCTGGTTTTTTGAACCTTAATTTTCAATAGAAACTAAAAAGTGACAGTGTATAAGTTGTCAGATAAAACTCCAGGTAATTTAATAGTTTAATCATCTTTATATATAGTTTCTGTACAAGCATTCAGTAGCTGACTTTTCCCATATTCCTACTGAAAGTTAACTCAGTATAAATATATTCAAATTATAAGAGAAAAGTATTAGATTGAACTTAAAGAAGAGCTCCCCCAAATTAATGGTCATTAAATATCAAAGAAGGCTATCAAAATGACTTTTGAGGGAACAGATGCGGCTCAAGCAGTTGAACGCCTACTTCCCTCATGGAACATCCCGGGTTTGGTCCCCGGTGCCTCCTAAAAACAGAAAAACAATGAACAAACTGGAGCCAACGTGGCTCAGTGGTTGAGTGCCGGCTTCCACATACGAGGTCCAGGGTTTAATCCCTGGCTCCAGTATCTAAAAAAATAAATAAATAAATAAAATTACTTTGGAATTTCTTTTTCAGAATTTTCAATAAAGGAGTTACATTTGAATATCTTGAATGCTTCCAGTGCTTGTAAGTAGAGGGCTATTTGATTAAATCATCTCAAGTTGGTTGCTGTTGTGTTATTTTGGATTCTACCAATGAGGTTCCTGATCCTGATTGTGGGAATTCCCCCCACTGGAAAGTCCCTAATGGAAGATGGCACCTAGAGCTATCAAAATGGCTCCTGGGGCAACCAAACAGCGCGAAAGTAACAAAGAAGCGCCTGGGGCAATGACTCAGCATATACTGGAAACCAGCCCATTTCCAGGAAAAGGCAACTGAAACCGAGTAAGCACAGACCCAATAAAGGCAGGGCAACCAGCACTAGAGCACTGACATGTGTCTCACTTCACTCAATATCATCCAATCAACCTTTTACACGATCCTTCAAAAAAAGAGTATAAAATAGCCTCCCCCTTTACAATAAACGGACTTGCTTCCTCCCATTAAGCAGTCTCCAGAGTCTCATTCGCTGTGTGCTGTGTGTGTGCTGTGTGGCTGAATGTGCTAAGTGCTAAATACCTCTGTCGCCTTACCTCGCCAAAGAGCCTCCTTCCCCTGAGGTTGGAAGGCCTAGACAAGCATTCCCCCTGCCCCTGGTGGAGAAACCCTGACCGGAGTGCATTGCTGTGGGCAGCTATGAGCAACTGAACAGCAAACAGAGACAACACCTGATCTTCCTTCTCCCTTCCATCCTTTCTTATATAACATCTCTTTATTCATCCATTTGCCTCCTGAATCCATTCTCTCAATTCATGGTTGAGAGAACAAGCTTATTTTGCTATGGCAACATTGCCCAGGAGAAAGTCAGCTGATTTTTTTAGTCATATCTGAGCTTTAATCCCAGCTTTACTATTTCTTTTCTGTGTAGTCTTGAGCAAAGTATTTATTCTGAGATTAGTTTCCTTATTTATAAAATTGACAGTGTTTTGTTGTGGTTTGGACTGTATGTACCCCAGAAAGTCATGTTTTGAAATTTAATCCATTCCTGTGGGTGTAAATCTATTATAAGACCTTTTGATGAGGTTACTTCATTTTAGGCATGGCCCAGGGTGGCTCTTAATCCTCTTACTGGAGTTCTTTATAATGAGGATGAATACAGAGAACAAGAGAGAAAGCCAGGGAAATAAGAAAGTGAAATCAACAAAACCCAGAAGTGAAGGGAGAGACAAGCAGACATGGCCATGTCTTGGCATGTGGCAGAGGACCCAAGGATTGCCAGCAGCTAGTCTTTGGGAAGAAAGATGATGATTATTTGGTTTGGACATTCTCACAGTCTCAAAATTGTAAGTTTGTAAGCTAATTAATTCCCATTGTTAAGGACAACCCATTTTATGGTATCTGTTTCCAGCAGCCTAGCAAACTAAGTGATACCAACCATTCAAGGTTGTTGTGAGGATTAAATAGGTTTGAAATATGCTCAGATGAGCTCCTGGTACACAGCAGACCCTAGATAAATGTTTTCTTCCTAACAACTTAAATTTGTTTAATAATTAGTGTATTCATGATCATACGTAAACTATTTTGCCAAAGAACATTATCTAGATCTCTTCTATTCCATAAGAAATGGCTTATAGTTAATTGTCCTGATGTGGGAGAAATGTTTGAAATGATATTAATCTATACTCTTAAATATCTGTATTTATAGAACTCAAAAATATTTGTCTTTTCTTTATAAATGTTTTAAGTTCATCTTTGAATATTTTTCATTAACACAGTTATTGCATGAGTACATTTCTTATAAAAATGCAAACACTACTTATGAAGTCAGTCTCCCCTAACCCTTCTCCTTCAATTCCTGTCACTTCCTAAGGGTTAGCCCTTATTGTCAATTTAATGTCTGTCCTTTTAGACACTTTTTTTCTTTCTTATGGTTTATGTATGTTTTCCAAAATGAGTTATTTTCCAATCATCAGAACCATTGTTTAACCTGCTTCTTCAGTTTGCACATAGCAATTTAATTTTTTAATGTGTATATATTTTTAACAAGATACATTGTTTATATTTTGTAATGCCATTTGTTTTTTTTTTTTTTTACAATTTCAACTTAGTCTTAGATCTTTCCATGACAGTAAATGTAAATGTCTTATTCTTTAACTGCTATATGGAAATTTCCTAGTATAGCATAGATTACATTCATTTCAAAAAGACATTTATTGAGAGCTTTCTGTTTGCCCAGGTATTGTTTTAAGTGCTGGGAGCCATTCATGCAAAGTAGGGAACATAGGGTCTCCATCACAGGAAGTAGTACAGAAGCCCTTTAGGTGGGAATCAGCAGTGTGTTGGAAGAACTGGAAGAAGAAAAGGATAGAAAGTGAGGGTGTAAGAGGAAATTGGAGTTGTGAAATGGGGTCAGATTTTGTTACTCCTTATAGAACAGAGTAACATGGGTATTGGGAAGTCATTAAAGGGTTTTAAAAAAAAAGCAGGCTACGTGATGTGACCACTGATGAACCGATTTTGTTCCCTATTTTTGAAATTACAAACAATGCTGCAGTCAACAGCACTACACTACATCATTGTGCATGCCTTCTTGTTCTAATGTGTGAATGTTTCTCTAGAATAGATACATAAGACTGGAATAACTAAGTTGTAGGGTATGTACATTTTAAGTTTTTAATAGATATGACAAATTGCCTTCCAAATGACTTTTTTTTTTTGCCCTCATACAGTAGTGTATGAAAGTACCCATTTTTCCAAACCTAGCTAACACATTTTAACTTTTGCTAATATGGATGGAAATGGCACTTTACTTTTAATTTGGATTCTATACCATATTTTAATATTTATTATTTTAAGTAAGGGGATATTGTCCCATTCTTCATTCTAATTTTTCCCAAATGAAGTATCCAATGAGTAGGGCCATAGTTTAACCTCATTCTGGAAACTGTGGAACTTGGCTATAGATGACCTCAAGAGAAAGTTTTAGTTATAATGCAAAAAAAAAAAAAAATAGCTTGCATCATTATTGTGCAGTGTTGCTAGATAAGAGTTACAAGGAATCATCATAGTAATATTTTTAAAAATAAGGTTTAGGCATGGTTCATCTAAAACCTTATGGTTAACTGAATGATAATAAGGCCAATTACTAAATATGAGCCTCTGCTTCCTTATTCATAAAATTGAGATAACAATAAATCTCTCTGGATTGCCCCAGGGATTAAATTTTAAAGCACACTGGATACAGAGTTTTACCAAATGTTAGTTCCCCTTTACCAGCAAGGTTTAATATAAAATTCAAGCTTATGAATTTTATGAAAACAAATGGACCTTTCCTCTGTAAGAGAAAGGGGCAAGAAAATTGGTACTGAGTTTGAGATAAGCTGTTGGAAGTGTCAGCACAGGGTATGAGGAAAGACAGGGATTTGAAAGGATCAACTTGATAAAATACCCTCCAGGTAGCTCTTTTTTCCTTTTTCTTGTTAGGCTCCTAAGTAGACTCATAAGTAGACTTGATGGGTTTTTAGTTATCTTCCCTCCTTGCTACCCAGGATTCTTTGGAGGTTTGCTGCAATCGGAAGTAAAGTATTTTGAGATAAATATGGATTAGAGTGAACTTACTGGTATTCTACTATAGAAGTATTGTGACTCTAGCAATGGAAGAAACTGTATCATTGATGTGGAAACAGTGGCCACGGGAGTTGCTGAGGGCAGGGAGAGGGAAGAAGAGGTGTGATATGGGGGCATTTGGAGTTGTCTTGAATGATATTGCAGGGACAGATGCAGGACATTATATATCCTGCCATAACCCACTGAATGGACTGGGAGAGAATGTAAACTACAATGTAAACTATAATCCATGCTGTGTAGCAGTGCTCCAAAATATATTCATTAAATGCAATGAATGTGCCACATCAATGAAAGAGATTGTTGTTGTGGGAGGAGTGAAGTGGGAGGAAGTGAGGTATATGGGAACTTCTTATATTTTTTAATGTAACATTTTGTGTGATCTATGTATCTTTAAAAAAGAAAGATAATAAAAGATTTTAAAAAAGCACTATTTGTGCCATTGCAGTGGCAAGCAGGAGTAAATAAATATGACTTTAAAAGTTAAAAAAAAAAGAAGTATTTTGAGTCTTCTCATAGATTCAAGGATAGGGTTTGAGAAAAAGCCAAATATCTTTCTTCCCAGGGTCTGTAATTCCTAGATCATGGATTTTTTTGAAAAGAATAATCAACAAAATAAGATTAAAAGGCTTTTAAAGCAATAATGATCAAAACCTTGTAACTAATGGGCTTTATTGCTTTCTGCATAGTTAAAAAGTGTTTCCTTTGGATTACTAATGTAGGTGGAAAGCTATATTTTTAAATTGCTTTGAATTGTCTTTCCCAGATATAGAAATGTCATATATTAGTGAGGGTGATATTGAGAGAAGTGAATTCTGCCTTTGAATGTCTAGTAACTCACCATACTTTCATGAGAAAGAAATAGATTTCTTTTTCTCAGAATTAGTCTTAATATTACAATTAACTTACCTTTTACCTCTGTTGATGACTAAATCCCCTTTAATTTTTAGGATGTGAAATACAAGAAAGCTGACATCATCATTCTTCCTATAGATTAGTTTAGAAAGTTGATCCCCTGGGCAATACTTAAAGAATTGATGGAATGGAATAATCAGAGTTCCTTGCATTTACTTTTTCTTTTTAAGTGACTTGCCATTATAGATTCTTTCTAAAGCATTCAACTGAGTTTTGCTTGCTACTACTCTTTGTTTTTGCATTGATATATTTTTCATAACAGCTTCATTGAGATATAATTCACATACCATATGTGACGGTTTGAATTTTGTGAGAAAGGATTATGTTCTTGAACTAACCCATTCCTGTGAGTGTGGGGCCCTTTGATTGCACTAGATTCAGTTAAGGGACCCTTTGATTATATCACTTTCAGTCAGATTGATTTAGGGCTTCTGGTTGGGTTACATCATTGAGGCAAGACCCAAGTTGTGTCTCCACCCTCTTGCTGGGTCTTATATAAACTGAGAATACAGAGAGAGGGAAAAAAAGAAGCACAGAGAAAGGGAGCTCTGCCATTTTGACCCTGCCATGTGTCAGAGTATTCCAGGTTCACCAACAGCTGCAGAAAGTGAAGCCCCAAGAGGCTCAAGGAAAAGAGGCCCAGGGAGGGATGTCTGGTTGCCCATAGCTTTGCTCAAGGAGAAAGAGACCAGCAGACCTACCATCTTGCCTCGTCACATGGGAGGGACTCCAGGATCTGGTAGCAGCCAAACTTTGGTGAGAAAGGTTTTCTGCTAATGCCTTGTTGTGACCACTTTTGCAGGCTTGGAACTGTAAGCTTTTACCCCAAATAAATTCCCTTTATAAAAGTCAACCCATTCCTGGTATTTTTACTTTGGCAGCTTTTACAGACTAAAACACCAAAAAATTCACCATGTAAAAATAAACAATTTATGAGATTTAGTAAATCACCGCTCTATTAGTCAGCCAAAGGGGTGCTAATGCAAAGTACCAGAAATCTGTTGGGGTATTTATTTGGGGTAGAAGCTTACAGTCACAAGGCTATAAAGAGTAAGTTACAGGAAGTAGATGAGGCTCAAGTGATTGAGCTCCTGCCTACCACATGGGAGGTCCCAGGTTCAGTTTCCAGTGCCTCCTAGAGAAGATAAGTAAGACAGCAGGCTGATGTGATAGGCAAGCACAGCAGGATGATGCAACAAAGAGACACAAAGAGGAATGACAATGAGAGACACGACAAAGCAGGGAGCTGAGGTGGCTCAAGAGATCGCCTCTCTCCCACAATGGGAAGTCCCAGGTTTGGTTCCCAGTGCTTCCTAAAGAGAAGTCGAGCAGACACAGCACACAGCAAATGGAGACAGAGAGCAGACAGTACAAACAACAAGGGGGGTGGAATAAATAAATAAAATAAATTGAAAAAAAAAAGTAAGTTACTTCCTTCACCAAAGTCTGTTGCCCCGTGTTGGAGCAAGATGACTGCTGATGTCTGCGAGGGTTCAGCCTTCCTTTTCCTCTTAAGGCTCCATGGTCCCAGCTTCTTCCTATCTCAGCTGTAGGCTGGCATGAGGCTCATCTCTCTTCTCGGGTCTTGTCTCTTTCCAGGCTCAGCTGCTCTGCTCACTCCACAAGGCCAGTTGTAAACTATCAGGCAAATGGCTCAGCTTTCCCAGGGGTTACAGCATCAAACCTCTAAGCTGGTTCCTCTGCCCTTTTTCTTTGTGAGTCTCTGCCCACCAAGGGGGCGGGGAGTCAACATCCTACTGATGTAGCCTAATCAAAGCCCTAGTCTTAATTTTAAAATCAAGTAAAAATGAAACCTCTGAATTTAATACAATCAAAGGATATCATGCCCAGAGGTCAGACCAATTTATAAACATAATATTTCTTTTTGGAATTCATCAATAATCACCACTATTTAATTTTAGAACATTTTCATCACCCTAAAAAGAAACCCTGTATCCTTTAGCAGTTACTTCCCATCCCTCTCTCCCCCTAGTCCCTGGGAACCCTAATATAGTTTCTGTCTCTAGATGTCCTAGTCGTTTAAATGGAATCATACAATATTTGGCCTATTGTGACTAGTTTCTTTCACGTAACGTGTTTTCAGGTTTCATTCATTTTGTAGAATATATTAATACTTCATTCCTTTTTATTGCCAAATAATATTTCATTGTATGGACATGCCACATATTGTTTACTGATTCATCACTTGATAGGCATTTGGGTTGTTTCTACTTTGGGGTTATTTAAGATCCCTTCATCCCACCCTCCCCTGTGTCTAATTTTTTTTAAATGTATTAATAGACTATTTTTAGAACAGTTTTAGATATACAGAAAAAGTGAGTTGATAGTACAGGGGGTTCCCATGCCCTGCTTCCCCTATGATTAACATCTTACATTAGTATGACACATTTATTTCAATTAATGAACTGATATTGGTGCATTATTAACTAAACTCCATAGTTTATTTAGGTTTCTTTCATTTTTACCTAATATACTTTTTCTATTTAGATTTCTCTTGGTTGCAGCCTTTTTGGATGACCTTGACAGTATCAAGAAGTACTGGCCAAGTGTACTGTAGGATATCCGCGCCTCTATTTGAATTTTGCTCATGATTAGACTGGAGTTATGGGTTTTTAACCACAGAGGTTAAGTTCCATTTTCACCACAGCATATCAAGTGTACATGCTGTCAACATGATCTATGATTGATCTTGACCTTGATCACCTGGCTAAGGTAGTGTTAGGTCTCTCCACTGTAAAGTTACTCTTTTTTTCCACAGTACTCTTTGGAAGGAAGTCATTATGCATAGCCCACACGGAAGGAATGAGAAGTTATGTTCCCCTCCTGTAGGTTGAAATATCTACATAATTATTTGGAATTCTACATAGGAGAGTTTTCTCTTCTCCCCCATTTATTAATTCATTCAGTCATTTATTTTATCAGTATGGACTCATGAGTACTTATTTTGTTCTCTGGGTTTGTATTAGTGAGAGTTCTCTAGGGAAACAATCAACAAGGGATATCTGTAAATAGTATGCGATTTTATGAGTCTTTCATGTGACTGTGGGGATGCACAAGTCCAGGTTCCGCAGGCAGGCTGCAACCAGGAGCTCCAATGAAAGTATAGTGAAGATTCTTGATGAGTTCTAGGAGACCTTGGCTGTCCAAAGTTGAGCTCGGAAATTCTCACTCAATGTTGGAATCACTTCTTCTTTTAAGGCATTCAACTGATTGGATAAAGCGTCACTCATTGCCGATGGCAATCTCTCTGACTGATGTAATTGTAATCAGCTATCTATGGTTTATGACTGAAGTCAATGGTGACAAAAGTCCATAAATGCCCTGTATTACAGTTAGCCCAGTGCTTGCTTGACCAAACAACTGGGCACAATTACCTGGCTGAGTTGGCATAATAGTCTAACCTTCATGGGGTTATAATCAAGTTTTTTTTCTTCTTAAATTATTCCAACTCTGGCCATTGAAAGCACTTTCATTTGGCTTCTGTGTCCCTTTGACATACCCCTACCAATGTGGTTTTTTTTGTTTGGTTTGCTTTCAATACTTTTCTGTCTTTTCATTTTTAAATACACAAATCCTCAGAGAAGTTGGGTCTAGGAAAACTAACTCCCTTTTATAGGTAATGGGAGGTAAAAGGAGATTTCTATGCTCTTAGAAAAAAATGTGCCCTATCTGCAGGGGGTGTAGGAGTAGGCATCTGGGAGTATGAGATTGGATAAGACACCTTTCCCAGCCCTCCTGGAGCTTAACTTAGTAGCTCAAACAAGTAGTAATTAGTAAATTTGGGATTCAGACATAAATATGTTAGGCTCAAAACCTTCTGTTATTTGTCTTACTTCAAGCTGCATATACCTGGGGAGTCTTAGATAGTAAAAACCTCAGTAGTAGATGATAAGGCTTAAAAAAAATAAAACTCACACAAGAAAACTGTTTTTCAATTTTTTTTTCTGGAAGCCCTTGGTACTTTGAGAGAATTACTTTTTGCCCTTCCAGCTGGCTTCTGATTTCTTACTGAAAACTGATTGTCATTTTACAAACACTAATGGTAGATTTACCATGTTTGAACCAATAACAATACCCTTTTATTACTGTGTTTTTTATTAGATACCATCTCAAATTCTTTTCAGAAGTAGGTGGGCTTTAAACTACAAATATGTACTTCCCTCAGTATTTTACCATGAGATTTCTATTTATATAATAAGCATTAAATTAGATTCAACTGTACTACTACTTTTGTCTCTGGGCTAATTTAGATGAAGCCAATCTAAAAATCTGGTTACTTCCACGAATGTCGGGTGAGAGAGTTTAACAGAGCTACTGTGTGCTGCCAGTGCAGGTATTGATGGATGATCTAGTGATTAAAGACATTGACACTGCAGCCCCTCCTTTGCCTCATTTAAGTTTCAGGTTTTATTATTATTGTAGTAAAGGTGTTTAATGTTGACTTTTCAAAAAAGAAAGCAAAAAGAAAGGAAAAATAAGGAAAAGTCCCCATAGACTGGGCACGTCCTTCAAGTTGTGGGACCATTTTGTGAAAACAGGAGTTTTCAAACTATCAGTCCCTACTGGTTCCTATACACAGGAATCAATGTAGTTGTTTTTCTTTTTTAAGGACATAGTGATCTCTATCAGTATATTGTTTTGTGAAACCCCTTTTAGTCATACATGTCTGTGTTTGCAAAAACAAGGCCCAATTGTGTTTCTTACTGTAAAATATTTGAAGTTCGAGAACCTCTGCTGTAAGGGGACAAGAGACACCTCTTTAGCTCCCCTGCCTTTCCTCTACCTTGAACTTCCACGATTTAATGCCAGGACATTTCGGCCTTTTCTGAAAACTTGAGTCAGCAAGAGCATTTGTGGGATCTGGGGCGGAGGGTGGTTGGGACAAAGCAACGCCCTTCTGAGTTCGGGGATATAGTCAGAACATTAAAAATAGGTCAGTTTATCAGTTTGGATGAGGACAGAATCCATGAAAAGAGGAAATTATCCAGCTATGAAACAGGAAAACCTTTTACTGTTACACAGCCTTTTACAAATACCCTGAACATTCAGTGCCCTCCCACCTCAACCCACTTTCTACCTCCAGAAGCGAGGTTTGCATCCCGAGGTGGCCATAGATGGTTATCATTTTTTCCTACTTCTTCGTATTTTCGCGGTTTTAAGAGAGCGTGAACAGAGCTGCGTCCGGATTGGCTGGCTGAGCCCGAGAAGTGCGGAGCATCTTGCTTAAGGGTGGATGGGTGAGAAGAGCCGGGACGCTGGGGGGTCTTCGCGTGTGGGGTGTTTGCGCAGCCGACCCTCATTGGAGTGGGGCGGGAGGGAGGGAAGCGCTGCGAGGTAGGAAAAAGGGTGTGAAGGGGGAAACTCGATGACGCTTTAGGGAAAGGCAAAGTGCATCTCTGCCGGACGACGTGGAAAAGAAGAGAAATACGTAGAAGAAAAGATCACCTTTAAGAGTACGAAGAGTGTTACCACTCTCATCCAGGCTTCCAGCCCGTCCCACCCCAAGCCCGGTGAGCAGCCGTCACCAGCCCTCCAGTGTCCCGGATCGGTTCCTCCATGAACTTGCCAGAAACTGAGCCCCTTCCCTCCATGCCTCCGCGCAGCCTCCGACGCTCCGACGGGGAAGACTGTGAGATCGATATCCTAGGAGAGGAGGAAGGTGAGGAGGAGGAGGAGGAAGATGAAGGAGAGCGGAGCCAGCAGTTCCTAGAGGAAGCGCACGGGCCGGGGCCCCAGGGGGCGCGGCGTGGCGCGGCCTCGCTTCTCCGAGAGCGCAGCGAGGGCGACGGCGTGCCGAGCGACTCCTCCGAGTTTGGCACCAACTTCAGGGCATCGGCGGGGACTGCGGCGGCCTCTGGGGACGCCCCGCAGCCGGCGAAGCCCCCCTACTCGTACATCGCGCTCATCACCATGGCCATCCTGCAGAGCCCGCACCAGCGCCTCACGCTCAGCGGCATCTGCGCCTTCATCAGCGGCCGCTTCCCCTACTACCGCCGCAAGTTCCCGGCGTGGCAGAACAGCATCCGCCACAACCTCTCACTCAACGACTGCTTCGTGAAGATCCCCCGCGAGCCCGGTCACCCCGGCAAGGGCAACTACTGGAGCCTGGACCCCGCCTCCCAGGACATGTTCGATAATGGCAGCTTCCTCCGGCGCAGGAAGCGCTTCAAGCGCCACCCGCCTCCCCCCGGCGCCCACCTGCCCCATCCCTTTCCCCTTCCCGCCGCGCCCGCCGCCCCGCACAGCCCCCACCCTGGCCTCCTGCTCGGGCCGCCGGCTCTGCCGCAGCCTGTCGCAGGGACGTACCCCGCAGCCGCCACCGGCAGTCGCCAGTGCGCGCTGCTGCACCCGCATCCTCTCCGCTATCTGCTGCTGTCGACGCCCACCTACGCTGAGGCGTGGAGGAAAGCGGAGGGCGCGGACCTGGAGACCCCCGGCGTCCTCCAGCCGCTGCAGGCCCCGCTGGGCTCCCACGTGTGGGAGAAGGACAAGAGATCGGCGTCGCGGTCAGGAGGCGCATGCACCTCCTTTAGCATCGAGAATATTATGCAAGGGATCAGGGAAGGAGGTACAGGGGCCGCACAGAGTCTACCCCCGGCCCCGTGGAGCTACTGCCACCTGCTGCAGCGCCCGTCGGGCCTGTTGCATCCCCAAACCGCTGTCCCCTTGCTGCACGGGTCCACCGCCTCCGCCGCCGCACGGACGATTTTGCAGCAGCAGCAGCAGCAGCAGCAGCAGCTGGACTGCAAAAGTGCGCTTCTGGGCCGGCACCTGTCGGTGGCCGCGGCGCTGCTGGGGTGTCAGCCCGGGACAGAAGGCTCTAGGCTGATGTCTCTGGTGGCACCTTCGGACGGAGAGAGGACCTCGCCGGACTTTTGATTAGCGGGGACAACACACATTGACCCGGGGCGCACCTGGAGGCGCGGATGGGCGGAACCGCCCGCACCTGGCTCTCCTTGCCGCCCACCCTTGCGCACTCCGCCTTGAGCGTCTGAATCCTGCAGTGGAGCTACACTGACTTCCGTTTGCTGCAGAATGTTTACAAAAGAAAAGTTGGAGTCCGTTCACTTAAGGACACCTGCACGTAAACTTAGCGTCTAGCCTAATCTTTTCTTTTCTCTCCTCCAATTGTGGCTTCCCACATCTTTTCCAATTTGCACATTTCCTGAAGAAATATGATCGTGAGGGGGGTATTTTGTTTTGGTGTTCAAGAAAAAACCAAGAAAATATAATGGCCGATGTACAAATTCCCCCTTTTCACCTTCTTGGAATAGCAAGTATTATTCCCAAGTCAAGTGCAAAATGCTTATACCCCTCTATAACTTCCTGAAATGATGTAATATAAGTAGAATGTTTAATTTCAGAACATTCATTTCTTATCTGTGTATCTGACGTGAAGTCTTCAATGGAAAGGTGTTAAAATGAAACCTAGCTATATAATAAACGCGATAAATCCCTATACTACGTTTATTTTCTATTACTTCCCATGATTCGTTTTCTTTAAGAATTATACTTTCCTACCAATTAAAAAAGTTTACTTTTTACAATTCAGATTAATTTTATAATTCAGGAGCAACCCATTTTCCATATGGTTGAAATAATTCTGAATGTTTGAAATTGTATCAGTCCTGGCTTTTAAAATGTGAGATTTAGTATTATGAAACCTCTAAAAGAAAATGAATTTGCGGATATATGTTTTCTCCATTTATTTTCCATATTTCTGAATATGTTGACGTTTCTCTTGAATAAATAGAGGGCACTTGAGATCAATTTGGAATATTGTGGCCAACATTTACTGGAAGAAAATAAAAGGCAATTAAAAGAAAAAAGCACTAGAATTTTCAAAACCAGGGCCCAGAGAAAAGAGAAGTAAAGGGAAATTGTAAATGAAGCATTCCTGACCCGGACATTTCCAACTTTTAAAACTCTCTCTCCAGGCAAGTACCTTCTAGGGACTCCCATAACTGCACTTCAGTACAGAAAGTATCCTTCCCCCACCCCCCACAGGAGTTTATGTCCCAGAGAATTTTGCAGCTGTAATTGTTACTTGGCTTCAGGTGACTAGGAAGGAATACAAGGCCCGGAGGTTGATAACGAAAACCTCCACTCCCCTCAAAAGGCAAATTTTTAGAGGCCTGGCCGCTCTCCTTGTTCTGAGCAGGTTCATGTTTCAAAAGAATTGCATTCCATACTGCACACCTTACGTGAAGGAGGGAAAAACAGGGAGGCTCATCTTTACAGCCTTTTAATTGATCGATTTATCCTCCAGCTCCCCATCTCCATCCCGAAGAAAACTTTCCTCTCCCCATCACTGGGAACTTCTTTAGCACGCCTGGAGTGAAACCCCCGCCTTCTTCGGGCTTGCAGCTGCGTGATGCGGCAGACATTCTGGAAGGTTCCCAAGGCCAACCTTTGTGGCCAAGGGTTACAGCCTGGGCGCGAGCTTCGGAGTCGACCTTTCCCTCTCGACGTGTAGCCTTCGCGCGCGTCCCTGGCCATCACCCACATAGGCGACCCCAACGCCTCCTTTTCCAACTCTCCGCAGGCTTTGCCCAATTGTGAACACGGCAGGGGTTTGGGAATCCACTCGCTATCTCACCCTCAGGACCCAGCTTTAAGATCCTTTTAGTAAATCCTACCGGTCTAGGGCAGCCCTAAGAACTTGAAAATGACCTAGATCAGAGGCGGGCCAATTTCATGTCAAGTTCTTGCCGGTTCGCACTCTAGCTTCCCAATGCGCTTTATACGAATCGTCTCCAGGCCTACATTGGTACATTGTTCAATCAACAAACATCGTCGGAGCGCCTGGCACGGCGGGCGGCTGAACCCAGGACCTACGCGCGCCAGGCGCTCCTGGCGCTCCCCGCGCTCCGCAGAGCCGCCGAGGCTCCTTCAGTCCATTCGCGGTGGCCTAGACCCGCACAGCCACGAAGCGAGCACCTCGCCCGCGCCAGCCGCCACGCCCTTAAGGTTCACCTAACGAAACCATAGGGAATATGTCTTTTTTGAAAAAAACATCCATTAAGTGGCAGAGTCAACTAAACGTAGTTCTCGAAAGTTTAGCTTTGGAGCCGCCGGACCCGAAGCGCCGCGATGGCTCAGGCAGACCCGGCCTTCGGGCAGGGCCGGCGGGGAGCTCCCCTGCCCGGCTCGCCGGACGGGCCCGCGCCCGTGGCTTCTGCTCCGGACCCCGCAGTAACGACGGGCACTCGCCGGGCCTTACTGCGGGTGCGCAGCGCGCGTCGCGGCGGCGGGAAGGTGGCGGCGCTGGAGCGCGTCCTGCTGGGCGCCCGGTCCAGGTCAGGTCTGGTTGTCTGGTCCCCAGGCCGGATCCCCACGGCGCTGCGCAGGGGCGGCCCGGGCGCCTCCTGGTCGGGTTTCTGCCGGCCTCAGGGTTGTCCTCACCCCCCAGCCCTCCCCGGAGGCTGGAACGCGGGTCCCTTTCTAATGTTGCTCCGCGGGTCGCGTCGCTGCAGAGTTGCACGAGGGAATCGCGGATAGGGGGCGTCTTGTACCCGTGGGCTTGTTCCCTGGAGGTCAGTCCGACTCGGGAAGCCAGGAGTTACCCAGGGAGCTGAGTGCGAGGGGCCGGGGTCGCGGGGACGCTGGGGCGAGGAGGAAGGCAGAAGGGAAACCTAGGAAAGGGGGCTTTTGTGCAGGTGTTACCAGCTGAATGAAAATAGTTATTATTTTTATGACAATAGCGGCGAACAGATCTGCTGCCTGTCAGCCAGGCACTGGCTTCCCCTTTAAACCTCACAGCACCCAATCAAAACACTGGGGAAGCGCCAGGGTACAGGTAAGACGTTCGCCACTCAGAGAAGTTGGGGCCCTCGTCCGCGATCCCTCGGGCCGTGGCGCCGGCCCCTGGCTGCCTCCTGAACCTCCAAAGCCAGCCGGCCGCGGCCTGCGCCCGCCGGGGCCTTTCGTGACCGCCGGGGCCGAGGGCCGACGCGGGCCCGGGCCCTTATCCTCCCCGCTCCCGCCTGGCTCCCGCCGCCGGGAAGCGCCTTTCCGCGAGCTGCGACGTGCGGATGGACGCCCGCGCCCTCAGCGCCCCAGCCCTGCGCCCCGCCGGCTCCGCGCGTCCCTAAGCGGCGTTTCTTGGAGCCCTAGAAAGGTCACGGCCAGGACAGGACCTCGCCACGCCCAGGGCCTCGCCGACCTAGAGGATGCCACTTAACGAAAGACCACTGGGGAGGAAGCCCGAGAGAGTCCTGTGCGTTTTCCTCCCCAGCATCGTCGTCGTTGTCGTTCACGTCGCGGTACCCAAGAGCGGCAGCCCTCCCAGGTGGCAAAAGCCGCCGCCGCCTCCGCGCCGCCCCCTCCCCGGGGGGGCCGTGGGGAGCCCCTTGCCCTGCCTGCCGCTTGGCCCCGCGACGCCCGCGTGCCTCTGCCGGCCTAGACCCCGCGCTCGCCCTCGCTCCCCGCGCGGGACGCTGGCCCCAGCCTGCGCGGCAGCGTCGCGGGTGCCCAGGGACGTGGGCGACACCGATCGGAGGTGAGGGGCCGAGAGGAAGCGAGGGGAGCAGGGCTGGGGCCAGCGCTAGCCCTCAGTTCACCCGCAGGCAGAAGGTCCGGGTCAGGGCCCGCCTCCACGGCCGGGCGGCGGCGGAGCGGGGCCCAGAGAGCACGTCAGGGGGTCAGGACGACTAGGGTGCCCTGCATCGGGCGGTGAGTTGCGAGTCTTAACCCCCAACGCAGGCTCCAGCCGTCACGGCAGTACCATTTTCCGCGCTCGGAGCCGGTGTGCGCTCAGTATCCAAAATGTGTGGTGCCTTCCAGAGTAGCTTCTCTTTCATGCAAGATTAGCCAATAATTCAGGAACGTCTCGCAGCTCCTGTCTGCCTAAATCAGTCCCTTCTGCTTCTTTAATTTTATCCCGGATTCAGTAAGAGACGGTAGAAGTGAGAACAACCGAAACCAAAAAAAAAAAAAAAAAAAGAGTAAAAAAGGGGTTATTGGGAGGGAGAAACAGGACTGGGAGCCAGACAACACACTCTTCTGCTACGCATTTTGTTGGAAGTGTTAGGATTCATAGACCTCCTCCTCCGCCCGCCAGCCTTTAGGAAGATTGTTCAGAAATTTCTCCCCACATTAACATGAGATTCTTGTCTAAATAGCAATCGAACTCTAATCGCTAATTTTGCTTTCCTTTAATTTTCACAAACTTGTTTAGTCTTACTACCTTCGTGTATGTCCATATCAGCACTGTAATGACTTAAATGGGTTTTAAGAACTACTTATATAAATGATAGTTAATAATACCAAAACCCACCCCCGCAAAGGAGGGGAAATTAGTTGTAGGAAAAGAAAAACATTTTGATGATCCAGTATTAAAATTCAGTTCAACTCCAGTTCCCTGTTCCTCAATTCCTTTAACAACATAAAAGCTTACATGTTAAAATATATGCTTATAAAAGAAACGCCTGTAATTAAACGTCATTTTCTTATTTGTTCTTAGAATGCAGGAATGTGTTTATTGAAATCGTTAAAGACTGCTGCCATTTATTCAGGAAGCCCGGCAGTTTCTATTTTCAAATCCTGGAAAAGAGAACGTTGCGATTAAAGTAAGCACAGGAGATTTCCTTTTTGTCAGACACTGTAATCTTGCCATTCTGTGACTCTATCTCTATTTAAAGCCATATTTATAACTAATAGTTCTTAAAATTAAGGTGACTTATTGTGTTATCCAAGATATCTGTTGTATAAGACATTGTGCCATATTTCAAGCTACATTTTTCTTATAATTTAATTTTAAAACCTTTTTTCATGATAGAAACTTCCAAACATGTACCCAGGTAGAGAGATTGGTATAATTAACTTCTCTGCATTCATCAGTTAGGACTACCGAGCTTAATCTTTACCCCTGCCAAGCCTCTACCTACTGGATTATTTTGAACCAAATCCCAGATATTATTATTTTATATATTTTTAAAAGTTTAAAATGGTTCTCTAAAAGATAAAAACTCCAACAGCGTAACCACAACACCCTTATCACATCTAAAAATAATTCATTAATAGGATAAATTTATCCAGGTAATATTCAAGCATCCTCAATTGTCTAAAAAAAAGATTTTATTTTTGATTAAAAAATGATTGGTTTGCTTGAATCAGAATCCAAATAACGGTCACAATTACTTTGGTTGATATGTCTCTGATGTTGTTTGATTTCATCAATCCTCTTTTTCTTTTACTTGAAATGTTATAATTGAAATAATTGAACAGTTTATACTGAAGAATTTGATATCCTGGATTTTCCTGATTACAGACTGTATTTTTATGGTATGCTTTCCATGGATAAAGTTATTTATTTAGATATTTTGAATGTTAGTAAATAATATTGTTTACAGAGAATAGTCAAGCATTCTTGAAGAGTAAACTGTTGAGAATATATAAATTTTAATTAGGTCAAGCATTAATCTGGGAATGATTAAGTGAAAATTTCCTAAATGTCAATATAACTTTTCTTTCATCTCTCAAAAACACACTCTGTTAAGAAAAAAAAAAACAGAAAAAAACATACAGTTATTTTCATGTACTTATGGATAATACAATATATTTTAATAAATATAAAATTAGGAATCAATTAGTTCATCTAAAATGTAAATATAGTCTTATTTTGGCAAGAATAAATCTCTTTATATTTTTAAAATTTTAGTTGAAGATCTAAGGACATTTTATATTTCAAAATTTTTTGTTTTAAGATTTGTCATTTTATATTTTAGATTATTAGACCTAAATTGTAGTAACTTTCAGTGTGGGAAGAATAACTGGAATAGCACAAATTCTGTGCTCATAAGAAGAACATTTATTTTAAGATAATTTGGCATAACCCTAAATTAAAGGGATTCAAGATATGAAAAAAATAGACTTGACAGAAAAATATTCACTTGCATATAAGACATGAAATTTAAAATTGAAAGTAGGTCTTTATTATTTTGATGAGTATGTGAGCACTAAATAAAATTTCTATTTCTATTCTTTCATTTACTTGGGACTCCTTTAATCTCATTTGTCTCATTATAGAGTTGTTTGCACAAATGTCTGTCTTCCCCACTATTGGGAAGCAATGGGGAGGTAGAAATTGAGTCTTATTCATCCCTAAATCTCAAACACTTCTCAGCACCCTATTAAAAATATACCATAAATTAATTGGAATCTGTTGTATCTATAACATTGGTAAGTATGTGAAAAGGTGGTGTATATATTGCCCACTGATTTATGTGGGCCTATATTATTCAAACTACCAAAATTATTGTTTAGGAAGTGTTATTAACGTAGAACAAATAGAGATTTTTATGTAAAGCAGAAGTTATAAGTTGTGACTGCCTAATTAATGGATCATACTTTTTTTTTGCTTTGTAAACAGTAGAGTTTTATACAAATGTAAGTTAGACACCTTCAAAACTATCACTCCAATAAAGACATTCATTGAATTAAACACATCTCTTAAAAATTTTTTAACAATGTATAAATACATTCACAAAATAACTTGTTGATTAAAAGACTTGAACAAAATTTATAGTCCTACAACAGAACTTATAGATCTCTACAATAGTTTGTAGATTGGTTGAGTTTGGTTACATATATTGCTTGGTTTTAAGAAATAGCATTAATACAAATGCATGATCTACAATATCCCCATAATAGAAAGAAATAGATTCACAAAATAAAATGTCTTTCAGGCATTCGTTATGCCAAGTATTTAAATTATTCTTACTACAACATAAGAATAATCCTCTTTTAGTGGTAAAAGATAGATCTCATTGGCCAAGGACCATTGGGGAGCATCCAGGAAGTTCCAAAGAAAAATCTGGCTATCCTTTCCACATAATTAATAGAACAGCAGCAATCTCTAGGTATTGCTTAAATATAAACTATGAAGATTCTGCTTATATTAACTGGACCTTACGTACATGACCTTTTACAAATAAAAATAAAATAATCAGGTTTTTACTTGCTTGTGTATGTCTAGGATGAGGTGTTCCACCATGGAGTACGTAGTAAGTTGTAAAATTAATGATTTCTTACTCTTACAGTGGAAAGAAAACTTTCTTCTGAAAATCTACAGAAATAATATGTAAACACACAGAGCTTTGAGATAGACTAGAACATCTTCTACGAAATTTAGAGATCAAGATGCCAAAGTCTTCATTACGCATGAGTATGAATGCAAATGCTTTCATTAATTTGGGATATGGAGATTACAGGACTATGTAGAGACATATATGGAAATTACAAGACTATTTCATGATGAGTATATCATGAAATAAATTATGGCAGTGTTTCTGGTGATACCATACCTTCAAGCCTTAAGTGCTAGAAAGAAAAAACAAACTTGATATGAAAACTATTTTTCCTTTTTTTTAAAGAAAAAAAAAACTTTTTCAATGGAGAAACAAACTCAACCGTTCTCTTTGCAAGATGCGCTAAGCTCTAAATGTTTCAGCATGCAGAACCTCTTTAGTTGTTCCCCAACGTAACAGAACACATAAGCTTTGTCTCTCTTCAGGAAGTCTGATCATTTTCCAAGTTTTGTCTTAAAAACTGCTTTCCAAGATAAGAGGTAGCCGTGCTGGTGAGGCTCTTTCTGCTGGCCACTTTAACCTGATGTAGCCGTACAGGTTGGCCCCTTGGAGCACCAGGCCCATGACAACCACTGCCAACCACTTCACTCTGAAAGAGAAGAGAGCGCTGAAGGCAAAGATCACCCACAGCACTGGACAGGTAGTAAGTCCTAACCAGAAGATTCTCAAGTCAGCCTCTGAAACAGCTTTATTCACTTGAGAGGATGCCTTCCTGGACTCAAACACCCAATGGCTACATCTTCATCAATATGATTCCATCAACATTGGCCAACCATTAGTCTACTGTGATGTTCTTCACTGCTCAAAAGCCACATGACAACAACAAGATAAGTGTCACCTTACAGGCCATAAAGCTGCTGTTGAACCATTCACAGAGAGGATATACTATGATTGCACTAACTTGAAAGAATAAATGGAAAAATGATGCCCCTGGGTGCCTGATTTTGGATGTTTTTGGCCTATTTGTAGTCTCCTTTTCAGCATCAAACAGTGTAACATCTTCAACTCATCATTACTGTCCTGTGGCAAAGTGGTGACTCTTCACCAATCTCTGGATCATACTTCTTAACCATTTAATAACTGTAGGACAACCAGCTCATGTTTTATGGGTGTTTTTGGTTTGTAAATTTTTATTTCCTGTTTCACTGCATTGACCATTTAACCAACGTGATGACATAAATTGTGTCTGTATATATAATATATATATAAGAATATTTTAATGATCAACAAGTTTTGAAACTTTAATCCTGGCATAGATTTTCAGTTTTTATTAAAACTACTTAAATACTTACTGTAAGGAAACAGCTTTTGTTTATTAAAATAAAACTTACACTGTTGTGCTTTCTCAGAGTGTAGTCCTATTTCCAAGAATAACGAGGAACTGTAACATAGCACTGTAGAGGGTTTTCTGGATGAAATCAGTGTTGGCTTGCATTTCAGTTCTGCCTCTTCTTATGTCTGTGACTTTGGACAAGCATCTTAACCTCTTAAAGCCTCAAGTTCCTCATCTATACAGTGGTAATAATTATAGATATCAACTTATAGAGTACTATAGAAATTACAGGCATGTGCTAAAAGCTCTATAAATGCCAACTATTATTTAACGATGATAACAACTATGTTTCAGCCCTAAGGATTGCTGGACTCCTAGCTGACGGTCTTTCCTCTTTATTTCCTGCCACTCATGGGTGGTGTGGGGGGCATGTTGTTTCTCCTCTGCCAGAAAGTTCCCAGTACGGCTCTCCTGCTAGTTTAGTTCAGCATTCTGGTGTGAGGGACAAGCTGCAGCACCATCACTTCCCAGCACTGACGGAGTGATGTACACAGTCCTTTGTGAAAACGCTCCTGCTCACACAGAGAATTGCCCTTGCCCACCACTGAAGTCCAGCAGAATTGCATGAAATAACCACATCTCTAAAATTAGAAATAGCCTATGCAGAATAACAGGGGCATCCTTCTCTTGTAGGACTCACCTGCTTCATTTCTGCCCAACTTAATTTTCCCTTGATGTGAAGACTTACTGTTTGTTCATCCAGTAATTATTTATTGAGCAGCAATTACTCTATGCTAAATACTGCACTAGGAGCAAGGGATACAGTGGTGAGCAATACAGAGGCAGTCCTGATCTTGCAGGGGTTCAGAGTCAAGTGGAGGACACAAACAAGGAAGTAGGCAGCTATTGCCTTGTCTGCTAAGTGCTGCTGTAAAACCAGGCTGGCTTAAAGCTAGGGCATTGTGACAGCTTGTAGGAGGGAAAGGTTTTGAGGAAAGACTTCCTGGAGGAAGCGACACCCAGGAGAGTCCTAAAGGTTGAGAAGTTAGCAGGTGAAAGAGAAGGGACTCAGTGATCAGACATCAAAATCGTGCGGCTTGGCTGGCTGGCTGGCTGCTTGGACTGCAGAGGACGGAAGACGTTCTGCTGTGTCACTGGGCCTTTGCAAGGAGAGCCGACTTTCTCGCGAGAACCTCAGCCAGTGCCTGCCCAAGAAAGGCACCTGGAGGGATACAGGGATATCAGCAGAAAGAAGCTGGAGGTAGACCGCCAGATATACCTATGTCCATGGAAGGAGTTGCAAATGACCCGCTGGAACTGAAATTCATTTTTCCACTCAGGTGAGAGATTTCTGGCAAATGAGGGGTTATTTCTGCAGCATTCATGAGAGAGGGAGTCAGCTTACCACACCTGCCAGATGCAGAAGTGCAACATTGCAGCACACAATAAAACCAGTAACGTAAGAGCTTTGGCTTCCTTTGCGTGTCTAGGGTAATCAGCCATCCTGGTAAGTCCAACACTGAGGGACACAAGACTCTCAGTGCTAAAACCAGAACACTCCCTGGGAAATGGTCACCCTCAATGTATCTCCTTCCCTCACCCTACCATTGGGAGGTATGATGGGTTGAATTATGTACCCTTAAACCCCTTCTTTTTTTCTCTTTTTTAATTTTAATTTTTGTTCTTAAAAGAAGCTTTAGATTATATCAATGTTACATCAAAAATATTGAGGATTCCCATATATCTCACCCCTCCCCCTTCTACGCTTTCCCCCATTAACAACATCTTTCATTAGTGTGGTACACTTGACACATATTGAAGCATTGCTACTAACCAGTCTATAGTTTACATTATAGTTTACACTTTGCACTGCACAAATTTATAGGTTTTGACAAAAAGTATAATGGCCAGCATTTGTCATTGCAATGTCATGCAGGACAATTCCAATGTCCCAAAAATGCCCCATGTTACACCTATTCTTCCCTCTCCCTCTCAGAACCTCTGGTGGCCACTGTCTTTATAATTAATGATACAAGTTCTTCCATTGCTAGAATAATAATAAAGTTTACTTTAGTCCATAGTTGCACTCCCGCCTTATGTTTGCTATTAATAATTCCTCAGTCTTGAGGATTTGGGGATGGTGATGTCCACTCTGTTTCTGATTGAGAGGAGGCTTGTACTCAGAACCTCTGGTGGCCACTGTCTTTATAATTAATGATACAAGTTCTTCCATTGCTAGAATAATAATAAAGTTTACTTTAGTCCATAGTTGCACTCCCGCCTTATGTTTGCTATTAATAATTCCTCAGTCTTGAGGATTTGGGGATGGTGATGTCCACTCTGTTTCTGATTGAGAGGAGGCTTGGATCCCATGGGGCAGATGGATGGAACAGTGTTACTTGCAGTTGTAGATACTCTCTGTTTTTTGGGATGGGCGTTGTCCATCATCATCCTTATGTTAATTGTTCTGGGCAAGTCCAGTGAACTGGAGAACAGGTGTTGCAACTCTGCTGAGATTCAGGACTCAACTGGCATATGAACAGACCAAAGATTTAAGTCTCTGGGACATATATTTAATGAGCGTAATGCTAATTATAGGCTCAAATAAAAAAAGTGGAAGAGCCATGTGTAGAGAAATTATAAGTGAGTCTACCTCTGTTACCTGGGGAGCATAAATTCCAAAGTAAGGCCCACTGCCATGGTGCTGAACTCCTGAGATTGTCTGCCCTGCTTATAGTGTCTAGATGTCTCTGGAGCCCTCAGGGGCCCCGCTGTTTGAGACACTGCTTACAATTCAGTGAGAGTCTGCTGAGACCGTGCATAAGTGTAACCTCTGGAATAACCTCCCAACTCACTTTGAAATCTCTTAGCTATAAAAACTCATTTGTATTTAATATTTCCCTCTTTTGGTCCTTGTCTTTTTCCAGATTAATCACTGGTTGGCGCTTGGTGCTATCCCTCTCCCAACCCCCTTCCTAATATACACGACTGTGGGTATGAACCCCTTGTAAACAGAACCTCTTGAAGATGTTATTTTTAGTTAAGGGGCCCAACTGAATGAGGAAGGGTCTTGATCAGATTCCTGGAGTCCTTTGTAAGCTGAGGAAATGCAGGTGTCAGCGAAAGCCGGAAGGAGGAGCCTGAAGCCGGAAGTCAATCAAATCAGAAGAGCAAGGAGGGGACACAGCCCTGTGGGGTGAAAGCAAGGGGACCCAGGACCTGGGCAGCCCACCAGGGGGAGCTAACCTAGCCCTGGAAACCGTAAGACAACACATTCCCATTACTTAAGCCATAGCGCTGGCCACTAAGGGGCCCGAAATCTCGTTAAGATGGAAGAGAATTGAGAAAGAGAGGGAGAAGCCTTCACAGTGACTTCTGAACTTCAACAGGCTCCTGCTGGGTGGGAAAAACATTAAACTTTAACATAAAGTGGAAGTTTTAGATATTACCTGGTACAGACATTTTAATTACTAAACTGAGACTGTGTTGTATGATGTGAAATATGCAAAGGACACATTTCCTGAGGGTGCACAGAAGAGTGTGGCGGGAGGTGGGGGGTGGAAGGGGGGTGCCTGCCTCTTTCCAGAGGCAGAGACTTCAACCTCCAGAGAGTAAGTGTAAGGAAACAGTGACCGACAACAATGTTGCCTTCTGATTAGTGCCACTAGTCACACTTTTTTTGAACCGAGTGGTTAAACTTGTTTACAGACCTGTGTACTGCACTAGGGGGCAATTGTCTTAGGCACCCATTGTCCTTGGCACTTGATGTGGTGCCTGATATGGAGGGTTCAACTGAGATCTGTGACAGGAGTGAATAGATTTTGTATAACTTTAGTTGCTTTGCAAAATGTATGTTTGCAATATGTAAAAAGAACAAAGTTTCTAGATGAAAGAATAATAGGAGCAGATAGAATACTTGGCATCAGGGGGAACTTGGGAGAGAGTGAAAAAGATGAGAGAGAAAACAGGATATGTGGGCGGCTTGCTCCTTCCCTGCTCCTCTCCTTCATTTCCCAGCCTAGTGTCTTTAACAAGCGGAGGCCCATTCCCTTACCTTGGGGTAAAGTTTTGGTGGCTCTCACTCACTTGGTCTGCTGTGAACACTCTCTCCTGCATCACTTCCTCAGGGCCAGAACCCCAGTTCCATGGATGGGGCACCTTCCGCCGCACCTGCTGTCTGGTGCCGTGAACAGGATCTCTGGCTGTTTCTCTGGCTCTACGCTGACCTACTGAGCAGCAAACTCCCCACCCCCTGCCCTTTTTTTTTTTTTTTTTTAATCTCCAGAGGAAGTAGACATGGAAATGAAAGTTTTCCCTTTGAGGCCTGGGCAACAGAAGGCTCAGGGGACTATACGAACATAGAGGGGGCAAAGCAGAGAATAGCCATCTAGATGGGGAGGCTGCTCAAAATATTCTTGAGCTTTGTTCTGGGATGCAGTTAAATTACTTGGAAATGGTTTGGTCCTTTTACATCTTGTTTTTAAGCTTCGGTAGGTGGTAAGAGCAGCATTTAGTTTAGGAGTATTTTGCCTCACTAACCGAGGCAAAACCCTCTGAGTCCTCCACCCAGTGTCCCACTAAGTAAGGAGCTGTCCCCTGTGACTCTCGGGAACAGGCACGAATCCCAGCGCTGTGTGAGCACAGGGTTCTGTTCCCTTGAATCCTTTGGACAGTTCTTTTTCCAGCCGCAGGTCGTTTCTGCACATGCCTGCTCTGGGCAGTGTCTGCTGAATATGTTGGCGGGGGAGGGGACAGGGGTGGCAGATCAGTGGAACTTTGCTGTCTCTTTGCAGCACTCTCTCCAGGGCGAGGCCCTATGACTTCTAGCGGCCTCATCTTCCCAGGCTCCCAGCTCTGTCTCCTCGACTCAAGACCTTTGGGCTCCGTCTGCATTCCCCTCTCTGCTATGGCTTGGAAACTCCCTCCAGGTAGTCAGTTAGGGCAATGGTAGGGCTCACCTCGTTTGTTTCCCATCTCTCAGGGATCGTTGTCCTTTGTTGCATGATGCCCAATGCCTTAAAGATCGTTTCATATATTTTGTCCAGTTTTTAAGTTGTTTCAGGCAGGACGGTAAGTTTGGTCTCTGTTAATCCATCTCGACCAGAAGTGTTAAGTCACTTACCCAAGCATTTATACTTTGAAATATATACAATTTTAAATTACTTTTCTTTTAAATCTCTTTTACTCTCCATTTAGCTTTCCATTTAGGGGATCATATTGATTATTTGGACATTATCTCTGTGGCAGTTTCTGTTATCTATCAATTCCATTTAAAGATAGTAAAGTAGAGCATTCCAAAATATTTAAACAAAAGGAGCAGAATAGGGTGAGAATCACAGGTCTCATAGACAGAACGGCCTTGTAATTTATTTTCCAAATGGAGAGACATTTTCGAGTGAAAGGGGAAGCTGTTAACACTTGCCTCGGACCATGGCCTCTGCCAGAGCTGTCCTTGGCACCCTGGGGTGGATTTGTGCCACATCTCTCCTCCACCCTTCTACGATTTCATTACTTACTTCTACCAGTCCTAATGGGGCTTGCTTTCCCTTTCTGGCTGCATGCCAGCTGCTCGTACTGTCGGATCAATAAGGCAAAGTCTTTCCTGAAGGAGCTGACGGAGAGACAGTGCAGCGTGATCTGCACTTCACGGGAGGAGAGCACAAGGGCCTCACGAGGGCACAAGGAGAGCGTGTCCGACTCCACAGAGGCCTGGGTAGGGCACCCTCACCGAGCAGCTGGATCTTCAAGCATGTTCCCTGGGTGCTCGAGGTAAGGAGTGGGAGGGGAGAGGGATTCCAGGTGGTGTGTGTCAAGGCCAAGAGCCTGGGGAGCACAGGGCACGTCCAGAGAGCGATTCTGATCCGCTGAGCACAAGTTCCCTGTGAGCTGGAAGGACGTGGGGGGAAGGCTAATAATTATATAGTGATAGCAGTTAACATTCAGTGTCCACGTACCACGCGCTGGGTGCTTTGAACATATTAGCTCAGGGGTTGAGTGTCAGCTTCCCACATACGAGGTCCCAGGTTCAATCCCTGGCTCCATTATCCTGAAAAAAAAAGCATTAAACATCTTAGCTTATTTTAATCTTTTTTTTTTAAAAGATACATAGATCACACAAAATGTTACATTAAAAATATGAAGTTCCCTCATTTTAATCTTTACAAGAGCCCTGTGAGGGTAAGTACTATTATATCCCCCTTTACAGATAAGGAATCTGAGAAGTTAAAGACCTTGCCTAAGATCATGCAGCCGGTATGTGGTAGATCCCGGAGTGAGACCCAGAACCTCTTTCTTTCCATCCTGAGAGTCAGCTGCTTAGAGCCTTGTTAGTCTAAATCCAGGTGTGCTAAGGACATTTTCCTATAGATAACCAGGAGACCCTGGAGCACTGGAAGCAGGGAAGTGACTGCGATAAATAAGCTCCCTTAGAGCAGCATTACGTAGGCTTTGGTGGGGCTATCTGCCCATCGTGAGAGGTGGTGAGACTCTGAGCTGAAGCAGCCGCAGCTGCAGGGATGACAAGGAGGGGAGGGATTCCCGAAAGCCTCTAGGGTAGAGTTGTTTGGCCTTAGTGACCCCTGCGAAGGGTGCACTGGGAGCAGCCCAGGAAGATGCCGAGGTAGCATCCCCTGTGTGGATGTGGAGCCTCTCCTGGGCACGGGAGATAGGGAAGGAGAAGCAGGGTTATTTGGGAAGGGGCGCTAGGCAATGCTTCCATCTTAGCCATGTAGTATTTGGGGTGCTTGCTCAGGTTCCAGGTGGCAATGTCTGGGAGGCAGTAGGCATTCAAAACCAGAACTCAGGATCGTGTGGGCTGGAGAGAGAGATTTAGGAGCCATCAGCAGTGGGCAGTAGAAGAGCTGGGATTTGAGGAGATGCAGCGAAGTGTGAAAGCGTGAGAAGAGGGGTGGGGTGAACCCAGGACACCACCACTGTTTAACCAGTGGCTGTGTGAAGAGGAGGTGCTGAAGGAGACTGAGGGTGTGGGGGGTGAACCCAGGGCTGTGATGTTACAGATGCACGACAAGATCATTGCAACAAGAAGAAGATGGACTAGCACGTGCTCCCAAGAGGTCAAATATTAGAAAGACTGGATTTGGCAACTCTAGCAGGTCACATGAGGAAGAATCTTGGAGCCTGTGGCGACCTTAGGAGTAAATAAGGGGCAAGGAAGATAATGGACTGCATTGAGGAGCTGTGGAGGGAGAGAGCATTAAAGGCAGGATTTTTTCATGATAGGAGAGGCTTAAGCTTGTTACAATGTTGCCTAAGTGAAAGAGCCTTTGGGACCTAGGGGTTAAAGATTCAGGACTCAGAGCCAGTAATTGATAGTGCAAGCTTCTGCGGGTGGAAAGAGCAACCACGGACAGAACAGGGGTGGGATGGGTGTATGCAGATGCGGATATGTTTGCGGGTGGAGGGGGCAAGGAACCGAATGGGATGGAGCGTGACAACGCAGCTCTGTGCATATTGGAGGTGCTCAGCAAATAAATCAAGAGCAGATGTTCAAGTGAGCAGCTGAAATAACAGCTTGTGAAACTAGCCCTACTTTTGTGGGTAGAGGATTAGTTAAGGATTCTGGCCATGGGAACCAAGGAAGGTAGGGTAATCCGTTCATGCATATTAAAGGACTTTGGGGAGCAGTTTCAGTAAAACCTGGAGAATGTCCTTGAAGGCTAGGGAAGACTTGTTGGCACTCAAGAGAGATGCCCCTGACTTTGGTGGAGTCTTGACCCAGCCGTAATAATGTTGCTCTTCATGTGATTATCCAAGTCCAACGTGTGACAACATGGAGTCTCATTACAGACGACAGGACTGAGGGTTTAAAATGTGGCCCCAATATTGGGATCCTCGGAGAGAACTCAGGCAGGGTGGTGGCAGAGGATATAAGAATTCCTCCACTGTTTCAATGGCAGAATGGAATTCAGTTCCTCTAAAATCACCATTTGGCCCTCGTGTTTGCCTTCATTTACTCCTCAGGCTTACACTCCTCAAGATGAACTCAAAGCAAACTCTACTTCCTCTTCACGAAGAGAAGGTTCACAGACCTACTGGGTAAACACTCAAAATTCCCCATTCTTTTGCTTCAGCAAATTTCAAGACTGGGGCTCTTCACCTTGTAGTTTGCATGAGGAACCAGTAAGTTTTAGGAGTAACAATTTCAAATTGAATCCCTAGTGTACTCAGCTTATCAAATGGAGGGGAGCACTTAGAATGTTGATAGTTTTCATGGGGTTTATTTATGTCACATCGTTTTGGCTCCATAAGCAGGAGGTTTTTCTGGATGAGACTGTTTTATTGTAGTATAGATCCTGGCCTAAAATTAGAGTGCATAAAATCCATTTTAGAAGAGATGAGATTCTAATATTTGATAGTATAAGACAGGGCTGAGCCCTAACCCAGTGTTTTTCAACATACATTTTCATGAGTTCCTGCTATAGTTAGAGCAGTGGTTCCCAACCAAGGGCAATTGTGTCTCCAGGGGACATTTGGCAATGCACGGAGACATTTTTGATCGTCACAACTGTTTCTACAGGCACGTAGCAGGAAGAGGCACATAGCAGAAATCCTGCGATGCTCAGGATAGGCCCAACAACAGAGAATTATCCAATGCAGAGTGCCAGCTATGCTAAGGGTGGGAAAGAGTGAGCTAGAGAGGAATTCCGTTCATATTCTCAAACCCACACTGTATCAGCCAATGGAGGCTTATTATGTTGAGGTTGTTTATGTTGAGGTAATAAACAACCTCCAAATCCCTGTGGTTTAATATAACAGAAGTGAAATTTTTCTGCCCTATCACGGGGGCCTCCTTAATCAGCAACCCATGCTGGTAAGAGTTCCAGCTTGACGTGGGCTTCCACGGTTACTGAAGCAGCCAAGGGGTGAGTGGTAAATTATACAATGGCTTTTAAAGCTTCCAGTGGAATGCCCAGCTCACTTCCATTCACATTTTATTGGCCAAATCAAATGACACAGCCACTCCTCACTTCAAAGGAGATAGGGAAGTGCATTTTCACTTTGTACTTAGAGAAAGTGGACCACTACACTTCGCAAATTAAAAATAAATCTCATGGCGTTATTATCTATTCAAAGTGCTAGTATCTAGAACTTACCAGCAGGCACACTCAAGGCTACCGTCAAGGAAGCTGTGGCCTGCGGGTGCTGTCCACAAGAGTCACTCTCTAATCCCCCTTGTAACAGGATTTTGTCTAGGTTCTTGACTGTGCTGCAGAAAGGAATTTCAAGAGCACTTTGGGTTAGTTAGGCCTGTAATTTATTAAGGTAGGGAGGGAAGAGAAATGGGAGAAAATAACAGATCATGGGTCCCAGGTAGAGAGGAAGGGGCTGAAGAGTGCTAAAGAGGGCTGACTTACCACAATTTCCCTACTCCCACCTCGGAAGAAGTCCTTGGGGAGTATCTGGGGCTTCTCCTGGCTTCTGGAGGAAAATTAATTCTGGATGGCAGACTCTCCCGAGGGTCTTCCAGCAGCCATCTTGGAGATATTGATTCCACATGGACTTTTTGCCAGTTTCCAGATCTGTCTATTGATTCTCTATCTTACTAGTCTGCTTCACCCTACTCTTCATTTTCATGCCTTTTTTTATTTTTTATTTTTACTTTTATATTTTTAAGATACTGGGTCTGGGGATTGAACCGGGGACTTTGTATGTGGGAAGTCAGTGCTCAACCACTGAACCACATTGGCTCCTGAGTTGAGTTTTTTGTCTGTTTGCTTGTTGTTTATTTTTTTGTTTTTAGGGGGTACCAGAAACTGAACTCGGGACCTCCCAGGTTGGAAGCAGGTGCTCAATCACTTGAGCCCCATCTGCACCCCCATTTTCATGTTTGTGTATTGAATTGCCTCGTATGTTACTGCCAGGTTTTCTCTCTGTGTCTGTCCCAACTCCTTTATGGAACCTTAGCTAACTTGCTTCTCCGCCTCAGACCCACCTGGTCTTTTGGAATTGGGCTTAGAGTTGTCTCTTTCCTTTGGTCTCAACATACACAGGTAATCTGGGGCAGTTGTGCATGGTACATCCTGCTGCTTCCTGGGCTACCATCTTCCTGACTTTGGCTTAAAGGCTCTTGCATTAGACTGTTGGCTATTTGTTAGAAAGTGATTTAGTAGCAACTATGCTAAGGGTCAGGTGATTGTGTCTGGAAGAAATTTCAATATTTAAATGAGTAAAACCTATAATCATCCGATAGGCTTTTTTTTTAGCCTGGTGATTTTTAATCCTGGCTGTACTTTAGAGTCAGTGGAGAACTTTAAAAACTATTCTGATACTGAGGCCCATTTCAAGCAATTTTAAATAAGTTGGTTTTTTGTTTTTTTAAAATTTTTTTCCATAAAAAGGATCCCAAGTGATTCTAATGTGCAGCCAGGATTGAGAATGAGAATCACTAGTTTATCTCTAATGACAGCACATTTTACATGAAATTCATCCTCGTTGGTCCCATTAAATAACAGTCTCCTTAGAAATCCTAGACTCTGTTTCGACAAGGCTGTTGATTGGTAACACCTGCTTTTATAACTCTTTTGCCTTTTCTCTATTATAGGACTCAGAATTGTAGGTCCTCAAGTAAATGAAATAATTATCCAAATATATGAGAAGATTTTAAGCTACTTTTTGAGGAAAATCTTCTGGGCCTCCCATAGGTCTCCTGAGACTCACTTCCATGTGGAAGTGAAATGATCCTTGGTCCAAGTGAGAAGAGAGACAATACCAATCACTTATTGAGGTGCTAACTGTGTAATTGACATTGGACCCAACATTTTGCATATATTGTGCAAAGTCTTGACACCCCCATGAAGGTAAGCATTATTACCATCTCTATTTTGCAGCTGAGGAAACTGAAGTCTGGAAGGATTAAGCAAGATCACTAGGGAAGTCACAGACATACTCGGCAGCCATCTCCCAACCGGGCCTACTCCCCTCCTTTTCCCTCTTGCTTATTTGTGTGCAGATGTTTATCTTTCGCTCTTGTTTGTTTGCATGCTGGTGTTTGTTATGTTTCTATTTTACAAGAGACTGCAGGCAACTGGGGAGATGTCACATCTTAACCAGCCCCAGCTGCTTGCCAGGGCACGAAGACTGCTCCTTGGCAGGGCCCCTCTCTGGAGTGTATAAAAGCCCAGCTCTTGGCAGTGCGGGTGTCCCTCATTTGTGGAGTGAAACGAAGCATGAAGAGCTCCCTCCTCAGGAGACCAGCCACAAGTGACCTCTCCTCTTCAGTGCTTCCCCAGGGGACCAGCCATGGTGGCATCTTTCTCCCTGCTCTTTTGGACCCTTTGTGCTTTGTGAGTAATAAAACAGTCATTTGCATGGAGTCTCTGTTGTGCCGGCACCTGTATTCCCATGATAGAGCATATACCAACTCCCTCCACAGTCACATAGCTTGTAATTTGTAGATTTGGGCTTCAAATCCGTATTGGTAAATTCCAAACTCTCTTTATTACACCATGCAGCATAAACTCAGGGAAATTCAGTACAAGTTGGAACCTAGACTTTCATTGCAAAATATGAGTCCTCACTTCTGCATACCTGTGTAATGTTCATAGTTTCTTGCTTAGTCGGCAGCATCCCTGGGAGAATTTTAGGCCTTCTGATGGGCAATCAGGCTCCCAACAGAGACTTTCTTAAGGCCATGGGTGTTCGAGAAAGACTGGATTATATACTGGCTATAGTAACTCTCTAGGCCTCTGGATTCCCTAAACTACGCCTATGCTAAATTATATTTCAAAAGGCTTATCCCTGGGCACATTATTTCAGATGTAACTCCAAAAAAGTCTTCACAGGCATAAGCATAAATGTCAGGTCCAACAGTTATACTGAGAGCCAGCCTGAATGGTATTACCAGGCTCTCTTCCTGTGGCAAGAACCATAAGGGGCTGAGACAGGAGCTTGAGGTATAGCTTTTAAGTCAATCTAGGGGCAAAAAATATTGAATGAATGTATGGTGCTTCAGAGTGGCTATGAGGATGAGTTTCAAGTCATGGGGAGGATGCTAGTTTGAGGAAGAATAGTAAGAATCAGTAGCTAAGACTGGGGCCACTCCAGAATTTGTAGGAAAGAGAGAGGGGCTTAGGGAGGTAATTTAGAGTGAAGGGGTAGAGGATAAGACAGTTGTCTTGGAGCTGTGCTTGCACAGTAAGCACATCATTTGCACTTCAGTGGTGTATTTATTTGGTATGACTTTGGCACTTGGGCCATTGGAATTAATGGGGTTTATAGCCCTTTAGTCACAATGATGCACCACCCTTGTGAGATATGGACTCAGAAAAGGATTATAGAGTCATTGATAATGATAACATGAAGACATTCTGGTTGACCAGGTAAAAAGGGACAGTTTTGTAGGAATATTTATCTGGACAATGTTTCTGTAACTTTTATGATTGTCCAGTTGAAGACAGTTTTCATAGTGTTTTCAGTCCCCTGTTGCAAGTTCTATATAATAAAGCCTCTTTTAGCTTGTCTTTGGTTAGCTGAGACAGTTATTGTACATTTGTTTTCAGCTTCCAAAATTTTGTTGCCATTTCTAATCTGCTGATGAATCTCCAGTTTTCTTTATCCTTATGGGTTTATAATATTTAAAAAATCCCCTTAGAAGTTTTGGTAGGAAGTTGAGACAAAGAGCTTTGTTCCAGCCCCTGCGTTTCTCCTTTGAATTTTGTTCATGTTTCATGGCCCTGCTTTGTATCTGGATATTTGTGTATTTCTCTTCTTCAGCAGAAATACCACTCTCATGGGCCAGCCATAAAGTAGTGTTCCTGATTCCAGGGTGGATTAGACTGCACTTGTTATCTGAAGTTGCTAAAAGATGAAGTATTCTGAAGGGTGGGTGCACATTGTAAGAAAGAGGAGCGTCCAAATCAGATCAGGTATCAGAGGCAAGGAAGCTTAGATAGGAGGCACAGAAAGAGGTCAGGAACAGGCCAGGAATAATCCAGGAAGGGCAGCCTCAGGGGGTGAAGACAAAGCCTTCAGAATCTGGAAGACTCTAACCAAAGCAGGGAACATAGAAACTCACTCTTATTGGCCAGAAGTTATAGGGTGATTTAAAGGCTCAAAGTCAGGCCAGACCAGTTTACCGCCTTAGGGTTGGTATATTAAGGGAGCCCAAGCTTCTAATGGATGGGATTTGACGCCAGTCACAACACTTAGCTTACTCAAAGGATCAACACTAGCAGCCTTTGAAAGAGCCAGAACAAGCTAGCACTGAATTATTTTTTGTCAGAATTCAAGCAGGTCTTACCAGGTGGCTGCCTCTGCTATAGACATTCCCTGGTAGGGAGCCCGCAGGGATCACCTGGCTCTGAGCAGTGTGATTTCTGGACTATTTCACCAGATGAGTTTGCAGTCTCATGTACTTCCTTATGGCCACACAAGTGGACTTGTTTATAGATTTGAATCACAGTACGCCAGAGCTGAAAGGAGTCTTAAAAATCTTCCAGTCCAGGAATGGCAAATTGACCATTTTGAGAGTCATCTCTGACTCTCATGACTTTTCATGACTGCAAAGAGCACATTGTGTTAAGGGCTCTAAGGTCTTGTCTAGAAAGACAGTCATGAGCCATTAGAGTCTAATGGGCATGGAAGGGAGGTATGTGTGTGGTTGTACCTGTTACAGTATATTAGTCAGCCAAAGAGTTGCTGATGCAAAATACCAGATATTGGTTGGTTTTTATAAAGGGTATTTATTTGGGGTAGGAGCTTACAGATACCAGGCCATTAAGCATAAGTTACTTCCCTCATCAGGGTCTATTTTCACGTGTTGGAGCAAGATGGGTACCAATGTCTGTGAGGGTTCAGGCTTCCTGGGTGCTTCCCTTCCAGGGTCTTGCTTCTCTCTGGGTTCAGGGTTCCTCTCTTCCTGGGACTTCAGCTTAAGGCTTCAGCATCAAACTCCAACTTCAAAAACCCTCTCATCAAAAACTCCACTCTGTCCTTTGCCGTGCATTTTATCTGTGAGTCCCCACCCACCAAAGGGTGGGAGTCAATGCCCAACTGATACAATTACTTAATCAAGTAAACCTCTGAATCCAGTATAATCTCATCTGCCCAGAGGAAAAGACCAATTTACAAATATAATCCAATATTTCTTTTTGGAATTCATCAATAATATTAAACTGCTACAAACAGGTTTTGCTATCCTCAGTTCTAATCCATATTTTTTATGTATGGGGAAATCAAAGCTCAGAGAGATGAATGATTTGTGGAGGTCATTTCCTTAGTACTTTGATATCAACACATCTAGGACTTCAGTCTCCTGTCTCTAAGAGGGCCAGCTGCCTCATTCATAGCATAGCTAGGTTTCCAGGTTTAGTCATGCAGTAAATATTTGAGGGCCTACTTAGTTTCCAGCACTGAAATAGGAAGTAAGAATGCAGCAGTAGATAAACAAATTCACTGTCGTCACCAGCCTTACATTCTGGGGAGGAGAAAGGCTAGTAATTACTAGGGTAGGATATCAAAATAGGTAAATCATGATGAATAGGAAATTGGGGGGGGGGGTGCAGATCCCAGCGTAGACATATCTTAGGATGATTGAGCTGGGCAGTAGAGGGCACAGCCTCTCTGGGACAGTCAGAGGTCATCTGGAACCTCATCTCTTAAGATACTTCTAAACCATTCTTGATGTTGCTTCCATGCCACGTCTCCATCAGGGCCTTTGCACAAGTTCCCTTTGGCTGGATTGCCCGTTCCTCAGATACTCAGAGGCTCACTCCTTATCATAGAGACTTCCCTGAGCTCCAGAATACCAAGCAGAACGCCTTCCCTCCTATGTACCCTGCTTTGTCCTTCTTTATAACACTTACCACCACTTGCTGTGTTATTTCTTTGTTGATTGTCTCTCTTCCTCTCTAGAATGTAAAATCCACAAGAACAAGAATATATCTGCTCACTGATGTATTTCTGGAGTCTAAAAAAATGCCTGGCCTATTGTAGGTCTTCAATCAATATTTTTTGAATGAATAGTGGGGAAAAAAAGATGGGAAGGAGCTGGCTCATACAGAAGAGCATCAGGGTGGGCGGGGGAATGAAGCACTAAAGGGGCTTGCTGCTTAAGCTGCCGTCCTTCCAATCAGAGGATGTGATGCTGTTAACATCCCCTCCAACCTGAGAAGCCAGTATTTGATAGGTTGGATTAGGTACCCCAACAAGCACACGTTCTTAATCTTACCCTCTGTCCCTATGGGTGTGAACCCATTGTAAATAGGATCTTTTGAAGATGTGGTTTTAATTAAGCTGTTGTCTAAATAAACAAAGATGGATCTTAATTTAGATTACTGGAGTCCTTTAAAGCAGAAGATATTCATATATAGTCAGAGAAAGCCACAGGGAGGAACCAGAAACTGGAAATCAGTGGAACCTGGAAGAGAAAGGGGAAAGCATTGCCAAGTGATGGGAAAGCCAAGGAACCCAAGGATTGTGGGCAGCCAGTGCACTACTGACCCTGGGAGGAAGAAAGCTTTCTAGCCAACCCCTTAAATTGAATTTCTGGACTTTGAAACCATAAACGAATAAATTTCCATTTTTTAAAAAGCCAACGCATTGTGTGGTATTTGTCATAGCAGCCTGAAAAACTAAACACAGTACAAGCTCATACCATACGTGGCCCTAGAGAGGAGGAGGATAATGAACTTCTACCTTCTGAAGCCGTGAGGTCATGGCAGTCCTTCCCATTTATTTCTAAGAGTATTATGCACATTTCTTCTTTTCGCTATGTCCTAGTGCTGCATAACCTTATAGCTTAAGAAGAAATAGAAAGCAGAATTTCATGAATATATTTATGTGTGTTTTCCATGTAATTCTTACCTCAACAAAAATTACCTCTTTTGTTGGAAGAAAATCAAATATTAAAATTCTCAAGCAAATTATTACCAAATTAAGAAAGTCTGCATCTTAGACCATTATAGCTTTTTTCAAATATTAAAGAATGAAATGTGTATTATTTCCCTAGAATGAAAATTATGGCACCCCAAATTTTATCAGGCATCGTTTACCCTATCCAGTTCTTTTTTTCACCACTGGTTCTTCTCTAGATGCTTGTTGAAGTAATATTGCCTCATCAGCTTTCTTGTACCTTTATATTCTACTTGAGTTTTAGGAAAATGACACAAATTACAATGGTGAAAACTTTTAGGTCATTAACGTGTCCTAGAGAAGGCTAACACATTAATCAAAGAGCAAATCCAATTAAAAGGGTAGACTTCAAAAGGTACTTGACACCTTGAGTCCCCATTAATGTTCTAGATCTTCCATACTAAGATGCTCTATGCAGTTGAACAAGTTGCTACATCCTTAGTCACTTTGTTGCTATCATATATAAGGTATAAGGGTAATAGAATGTATAAAGTATACATGGTCGAAAAAGTTTATGAAATTGAAAAATAAGAAAGCAACGAAGATCCTTCTATTTCTTCAAGATCTATCCTCTGAGAAACTGTATAAAGAGAGAATGAAGATGCCATGTGGTGAAATGTAGATGGCTATACAGATGAAACGATGTCGGTGTGGTGGGTTTGGAGAAGGAAAAGAGTAGAAAAGTAGTTAGTGAGTTGGAAGAATTGTGGCTTTGCCAGTGAAAGAGAAGGGAATTTTAGATGCACAGGTGAAGGAATAAATGGTCGGATTTTCATAGAGGTAGCAGGATGCAGGTTCCATATGTCTGACAGCAAAATTGGTAGGAGAATGAACAAAGATTAAAAAGGATCAATCACAATTTAAAATGTCATAGCCTTCATCTTAGGGACTGACTGACTTGTGGATTTCTCTCCCAAGCCCTTGCTCTCTCCTGGCAAATGGAATTCAGTAGGGAAATCCTACTGGTCTGTGGTTCTGGTGCCCCCTCCTGAACTTCCGGTGTGGAGTAGCTGGAAGCCCTCGGGTTCACTCCCTAACTTAGGGAAAGAGGGAGGAGGCCTGAGGGACGTGCAGAAGGCTCTCTGGGAAAACTGGGGCATAATCTGTTTGTCCGATGTTAAAGGTTATTCATTGATTTTTATCCTTGTTTTGCTAACAATGGCAACAGGGATTCAACTTTCTGTGATCTTCGGAGCCTCCCGCCATCTCCACTAGCTTCTACCTACCACATTCTCTGATACTGACAATCAGTATATATTTTTAAAATCTTACACAAAATTCTATGCAAATTCAATTTCCAAACCCTATTCTGCGGCCACCAGACCGTGACCCGTACCGTCAATTTTTAAATGGATGATTTGGAGCTGTCTTTGCATTCATTTAAAAAGATTGACAGGTCTGCTTCCATTCATTTTTAGAACCACCATGTCACTTCTTGCTATGACTGAATGCTGTGGTGTTCCGAGATAGAAAAAAAAATCCAGTGATGACAATAACAACAGCATTAATACCTAAAATTTATTTATCCTGTGTCAGCTAATATACTAAACCTCTAAATGTAATTTAAATGTAATTTTCATTAAAACATTATATGTTTGTATCTATTATTTCATTGACGCTATTATTTCTTTTTTTTTTTTCACACATAAGCACATGATTTACTTATTCCACAAAACACATATCGGGGAGGGCGGTCTCTTTTCTTACTTCTACATTTGAACAAAGATTGGTTATACATCAAATAGTTGCAACTTTTCTCTAGCCTTTAAAGGATCATGGCTTTTTTCCAACATAGAAATGAAATCGATTAAATTTTTTATTTCCTTCTTTGAAATTTATGCTTCTTTTTTTTTATTTTTTAAAAATTTTATTTATTCATTTTAAAAAAAAACATTACATTAAAAAAATATGAGGTCCCCATTCACCCCCACCGCCCCCACCCCACTACTCCCCCCACAGTAACACTCTCCCCCATCATCATGACACATCCATTGCATCTGGTGAGTACATCTCTGGGCATCGCTGCACCCCATGGCCTGTGGTCCACATCATAGCCCACACTCTCCCACGTTCCATCCAGTGGGCCATGGGAGGACATAGAATGTCTGGCAATTGTCACTGCAGCACCACTCAGGACAACTCCAAGTCCCGAAAACGCCTCCACATCTCATCTCTTCCTCCCATTCCCCGCTCCCAGCAGCCACCATGGCCACTTTTTCCACACCAATGCCACATTTTCTCGATTACTAACCACAATAGTTCATGAATAGAATATTATTAAGTCTACTCTAATCCTTACTGTATTCCTCCTTCCTGTGGACTTTGGTTTGGTTGTGTCCATTCCACATCTATGTATTATTTCATTGACTTCAATCCTATTGAAGGATTGGAGATTTTTTGAGCTGAACCATGACTTTGGTTGAGATATTGGTGATGAAGGAGGGGCAACACTGCCTGAGATCAGCTTTGCTAAGGCATCGAAGCACTTCAGGGACAGTTCAGGAAAAGTCAGAGACCTGTAGAATAGGACACAGGATGGGGAGGTAGAAAAGCCTGAGGGCATACAGTGGAGGTCTTTACTTTTTTATTTTTTATTTTTTGTATCTCAGGGAAACTTTTATTTAATTTTTAAATTTTTTTCTTCTTTGTTTTCTTTTAAATGTTACATTAAAAAAACATGAGGTCCCCATATACCCCCTACCCCACCCACACCACCCCTCCCACATCAACAAACTCTTCCATCATTGTGGCACATCCACTGCACCCGGCGAATACATTCTGGAGCACCGCTGCAGCACATGGACAGTGGTGCACATTGTAGTCCACACTCTCCCCCAGTCCACCCAGTGGGCCACGACAGGACACACAACATCCAGCATCCGTCCCTGCAGCACTACCCAGGACAACTCCAAATCCTGAAAATGCCCCTACACCATCTCTCTTCTTCCTTCTCACGACCATCAGCAGCACCGTGGCCACCCTCTCCACATCACTACTACAATTTCTTCCCTTACTAATCACAGTAGTTCCCCAGCAGAACACCAGTAAGCCCACTCTAATCCATACTCTATTCCTCCATCTTGTGGACCTGGGATGGCTATGTCCAGGCCCTCTCTACATCAAGAGGCGGCTTAGATTCCACATGGATGATTGATGCAATTCTCCTACTTGCAGCTGTAGGCACTCTCAGCTCCCTGGTGTGATGGTTGACCCTCTTCACCTCCCTGTCAGCTGGCGAGGGTAAGTCCAAGAAACCAGAGGGTAGGAGTTGCAAGTCTGCTGAGGCCCAGGGCCTGGCCATCACATGGACAGTTCAGAGATTCAGGATCTCTAGTGGAGGTCTTTAAATACCACGTGAGGAGATTTAAGTTCTGTTGGTGGAGAGGAACAATGCACAGAATAGTACACCTAGAAAGGGTGCTAGAGATACATGTAGTTCATGCTCCTTGTTTTATATACAAGGAGGCTGATGCCTGGGTGCACAACTAGTAAACATAGGAACATCAGGCCCCAGGCAGAGTCTGAGTTCTAAGCTGGCAGGCACGTGTGATGTGACCTAACCACTGATGGCCAGGGGCTGAGGCTTCCAGGGTAGGGAAGAACATGGACTTCAGTTCTGGGACTGGAGGGGCTCTGGGGACAGCAGTGAAAACCAAGGGGAGACACCAAGGCAGAAGCTGTGCTATGCCTAGATGTAGGAGGATGGCAAGGGAAGAGGAACTAGCAAAGCAGCCCCAGGAAGGCACAGAAAGACAAGAGACTGAGAGCAGATAGTGCCAGAGGAGTAAGGCAGGAGGAAGCGGTGGCCATGGGTTCCAGGTAATTCCGAGTTTGTGTTGCTTAGGGACCAAGGAATTGGCTTTGGGTTGCACTGCTCTGAGGGCCACCAGCGCAGGACTGGAGGGGATTGAGAGGAGAAGGGAGCAGAGGACATGGCAATGGTGAGCACAGAGTTTTCCAGATGTTGGCTGAAGGTGGAAAGGAGAGGGAGGATGGGTTGTTGACGGGGAAATAAGTTAGAGTGTTTCTTTAGTAGTGGGGAGATAGGCAAGTTTATTTCTGGCTCAGTGGGAATGAACTAATTTTCATAAACTTTTCCTTTTATTTTACCTTTGTCTTAGGTCTCTCAACTTTAACAAGGTGTAATAAAATCTTTGTCCTAAGGTTATGGGGATTAAATGGGAAAACACATAAATTGTGCTTAGTACAGAGCCTGGCACATTATAAACACTTAGTACATGATAGTTATTTTTAGTATTTTATTAATCCAAATCCCCTTTTGTGTAGTGATCTCAGAATCTTGAGCCTAGGAAAATATTGTTTACCTGTTAAATTTTGATATATTTATCATTTTCCAGGGAGAGGCAAAGTTGTTTAAGAAATACAGTTTCACATATTTTGAAAGGTCGTGGTTGAAAATATGCCCAAAGGAGTATTTGCTTTATCTCCCATGTACATGTGGAAATTATATGTCTTAATTAAAGCGTAACCATATGAGCCAAATCCCCTCCTCATGGGTGTTGGTGGGAGTTCACTTCTGGGAGAGAGAACTTGGTTTTGGATTTATTACTTACATCTGCAAAAGGGTAAGAAAAGTAAGGGCAGGGAACTCTCTGATAAGCAATTGGACTTTTTTCCATTTTGTTCTGAAACCTTCTGTAATCCAAGATTGAGACAACTTTTCTTATTTTTAAAATACTTTTCCACAGGCTGGATTTATCTTGTTTAAGCAAGGATAAATCAACGATAATCAAGAGACTTTTTTCTTGGAGTCCATTGCTGTGCTTTTTGGTGTGAATGTCACGAAAAAGTGGAAAAAAAAAAAAAAAAAAAGACTGCCAGGAAGCCAAGGCACAGGATCTTTTTCTTCTTAAAGAAGACACCTGTGATGCCAGCGAGCGAGCATGGCCAAATGGAGCGGAAAGGAATTAGTTACAGTCCTAAAAGAGGGATAAATGCATCTGGGGTCAGATTAACTTCAGCCAACAGTCTTGCTTAGCCCTACACACTCTGACTCAAAAGCACGCTGATTTCAGTGTGAGAAACAGATGTGCGGACAAGGTCTCAATAAGGAAAATGTAACGGGGGTGTCCGACTTGTACACGACCCAGGAAGGTCTTCAAACTGCGGCGCTGAGTGCAAAGAGAGGAAAAACACGAGTTGTGTAATACGATGCCATTACGTCATCTACAACCACACATCCCCACAAAACAACCCTATCTATTTTTACAGAGATAAACGCATATTTAAGGCCATATACACGACATGTTAGGTTGTCTTTGAGATGGGGACCCACTGAGGGTATCAGAGATGAGAGAGAAAGCCAAACAAGAGAGAGGCTCTGCACGGACAGAGGCCGCGCTGTGAACTGAGCAGCGCGGTGCAAGGAGAGGAATCGGCTGTTGGTCTTTTCCTCGTTCCTGTGTAATCCACCCGATGCGAGGCAGGCAGGGCTGTCCCGGCGGTGCCATGGGGTTCAGCGGCTCGCGGGGGGCTCGAAGACGGGCTGGGGGGGGGGGGGGGGAGGGGGGGGAGAGGGGGAAGGGGGAGGGGGAGGGGGAGTGGCTCGCGGGGGCGGGGCTCGCGGAGGGGCTCAGCCGACTGTCAGAGCCAGGGCCACACGGCGGCAGAACGCCAGGGGGCGCCCTTCACATCCACAGCCGCGGGTGCAGCTTCCCCACAAAAGGATCTGCACTTTTCCGGGGAATGTATCCCAGGATATTTTACAATGTGTGTTTAGTCCTACTTCTGGTGGAAAAGAAAACACAAAAAACTTTGAAGACTTACATAAGCCAGCTGGGAACCTACCTCATGGCGTTTTTATGTGGATAGAAATATGAATACACGGGAGCCCAGATGAAATACCATAAATATGTTATAATTAAGTTCGTTTGCTTTTCCCTGTAAGATGCCTGCACATAAGGCCTGGACAAGTCCTTAAGCTGAGTTTGGGCTCTTGTCCGGTTCATCTAGCTGTGATTCTCCAAATGTGGTCCCGGACCAGCAGCAGCAAGATCACTTGGAATGCAGAGTCTCAGGTCCCACCCCAGACTGACTGAATCAGCATCTCTGAGGGAGGGAGCCAGCCAGGCTCTAACAAGCCCTCCCTGTGGTTCCTGCGCAGCCAGAGCTTGAGAACCACTGCTCTAGATTCCTGCTTCTCAAATGAATTTTAATGATGCTCCCATTGGAGTCAGCTGGGGAGCTCTTGAAACTCGCTGGGCTCAGGCCTTCCCAAGCACTTAAACCAGGGCCTCAGGCGGGCCCGGGCATCAGGATTTTTATTTTTATTTTTTACATCTCCCCAGGTCGGTCTAATGTGCTGTCAGGTTAGAGAACCATTGATCCGCATTGGAGCGTCTCAAACGTGAAGGTGTACACGACTTACCCAGATTTCTAACACGCTTCCAGGACATGCGGAAGCTGCTGGTTTATCAGCCACACCTGGGAAACAGGAAAGAGCCTGAGCCTGGGGGTAGGGCACCTGGCTTCTGGCTGATACCTTGCTTACCTTGTGGGCTACCACATCAATTTGGGGCACCTTAGTCTCCTCGGGCGGACATAAGAAAGTACCCCCAACTTGGTGGCTTAAAAGAAGATAACTTTGTTCTCTCACAGTTCTGGAGCTGGAAGTCTGAACTCGAGGTGTGGGCGGCGCTGCGCTCCCTCTGAACCCTGTAGGGGGGAGTCCTTTTGAGCCTCCTCTCCTTCTCGTGGCTTGCCCGCCGCCCCTGGCATTCCTTGGCTAGCTGCTGCAGCCCTTCTTTCTCGGCCTCTGTCTTCAGGTGGCACTCTCCCTGTGTCTGTGTGTCTCTGTGTCCAAATTTTATCTTAGAAGGACACCAGTCCTTCTGGGTTAGAGCCCACCCTAACCTGGTTTGTCTTCATCTTAGCTAATCACATCTCAAAAGACCCTATTTGCAAATAAGGTCATATTCAGGGAAAGAAGGGTTAGGAGTTGATTGTATCTTTTGGGGGCACATGAATCAAACTTAATCAGGGTCCAAGATTTTTCCTGATTCACCTCTTCATAGGGATGTTGAGAAAATTGCAATGAGTAATGCAGAGTTGTTTCCCAAAGTGTGTGCACATCGTGGTATGTACCACATGAATTTAGAGAGCATGGGGATAAACATCCTAAAAATTTCAATAGTTGTGAATTTGTTATGACAATTTTAGAGCAAGTGATACTGGCTTTCAATGTATAGTAGTGTTCAAGCTTCCTCTATTAAATATACGTATTTAAGTTAAAAAAATGAGCCAATTTAAAGAAAACTATTATATAAATAATAGCAAAATTAGGAAGGTAGTTTGAGAATGACTCAAATTTGGGAAATGCTGGGAAACGGACTTTGGCCCAGTGGTTAGGGCGTCCGTCTACCACATGGGAGGTCCGCGGTTCAAGCCCCGGGCCTCCTTGACCCGTGTGCAGCTGGCCATGCGCAGTGCTGATGCGCGCAAGGAGTGCCGTGCCATGCAAGGGTGTCCCCGCGTGAGAGCCCCACGCGCAAGGAGTGCGCCCGTGAGGAAAGCCGCCCAGCGTGAAAAGAAAGAGCAGCCTGCCCAGGAATGGCGCCGCCCACACTTCCCATGCCGCTGACGACAACAGAAGCGGACAAAGAAACAAGACGCAGCAAATAGACACAGGGAACAGACAACCAGGGGAGGGGTTGGAATTAAATAAATAAATAAATCTTAAAAAAAAAAAAAAAAAATTTGGGAAATGCAGAGAAAGCAAATGCAAAAGGACTCTGAGTTAAAAAAAACTAGGACTGATTTTGAGCTGACTGAACCAATCAGATTATAAGTTAGATCATTTTTGGCAAAGGCATTTTACAGCACTCAAGTGCTGGGTTGCTGGAGACATTATTTATTCAAAACTATTTATTGAGTGCCCACAGTACTTTGTTTTAGGGGCACTGGTCTGGGGAGAGACAGAAAAAAAACCATTTATGTCCACAAGAAAATTTTAGCAGGAGGTTAAAAAGTCATGATAGAAACATCTTTGCATCTTTTAATTTGATGTTTCACTGTAAAAAATGAAGAAAAGAAAGTCTTGCTCACCATCAGCCAGGAAAACTGTCCTAACACAATACGTTTATAGCACAAATCAAAATCAGGAGGAGTCTAAAGGCTCGATTGTGATCACTTCTAATGATAGGCCGAGATTGCAGGACATGAAAAAGGAGCTGGATTTTTGTGCCTGTGCTCATTTCTTGAACTAGCACAACTTCCTTTGTGTAGTATGATGCCAGGGTGCCTTGTCAGAGCCCATGAGGGCTGATCTTGATGAGCCTGGAAATAGACACTAGCTCACTCCAAAGAAGGATTTCCCAAGATTCCTAACTAAGGCTGCAGGAGTGAAGCATAATTCAATGACATCTTGTGGTCTTGTGCCTCTGCCCTTTGAGCATGAGTGGGACTTGCCGGCTGGCCACTTCCCTTCTTATTTAAGATGTTAGAAACAAATTACTTAGTGTCCTCTGGGCTTCACGGTATTCACCCATCAAATCACAGGATCAGGTAGTCACTAAACTCCCTTCGGGGATAACATCTTGATTTCTATGATTCTAAATTTGAGAAGGGCTATTGAGGGCGGGGAGTGTGGAAGGCTTATTAAAAGTGTAGACATGGAATTTTAAGAATTGCTTTACATATAATAATATCTGCCTAATCAGAGTTTTATGACTTTACCTGCTTATACCAGGTAGAGAAATAAAAACAAAATAACCTTATAATAATGCTAATTCCTCTCTTTGAATTAGGAAGTTAAAGATGTTGCAAATGTGTCCTCAATTGGGGCTCCCCAGGCAAAGTGAACACTGGAGTCAATGATGAATTTAATTTAAACAAGGTGACCTATAAAAAGGGTTATTTAGCATTCCCTATCTTTCACCAACAGGTGTATGCAAACAGACAAACAAATAAACAAGAAACTCTCTATTATTGATTGTGGTTTTGGGGAATTGAAGTGCTGCAATAATTGCTTAAATGTCACCACTGGGTGCCTTCTCCAGGCATGCCTTCCTAGCCTGTGACTTGCCATCTGAAGAGAGAGCTAAGATTTATCTTTAACGAAGAAGGAGCCAAAGGGAGGATGAAGGTCTGATGGCATTACTCTCTGCTGTTCATGGAAAAAGGGACTGAGGCGGTCTATGTTTAATTCCTAAGGAGCAAGTCTTCGTGCTATATTTCTTTTTGAGCTGGAAACCATGAAAGCAAGCTAGTTTGAAGTTGGAAAAGACAGTCCCTAAAGTCTGGATTTGTTTGATTTTTTGGTAGGGGAGCCTTGATTACAAGAGAAATGCCTTATTTATATACACAAGACATAATGCAGGATCCTGTCAACTCTCTAGGCCCCCAGGAGTCTCTGATGAAAATCACTTGCCCCTGTTGGGAGCACTCCTTATTGTTCAGCAGAGCATGATGGTAACATTTCCTCCCCAGTCCTCGCTGGCATCTGTCAAGTGATGACAAACTAATTGCACTGACTTCCCATCCCGGTCACAATCTTCCTGCAGAGCCCGGGCGAGGTGGGGAAGCCCGGGGAGCAGGTCTCCAGCCTGCCGCCATTGCAGCCATGGTCCAGCCCTATTGTAATGATCGACTCTTGCTGTAAGTGGTGCTGTTTGACCATTTTCTTCGTGTGAATTTCTACGGGGTAACTTAAGGGCATTCAGAGGATGATCTGGTATCAAAAGGATTTTTCTTTTTGATTAGTAGAATGAAGGTCCTTCTCATGAGATTCTCCTGCTGAGATGCACGGCAGCAGCTCTGTCTCCTAGTTTGCCATCCGGAGATTTCCCTCAGCTGGTGAAAAATGAAAGCGTGCAGATAATGCGGTGGTCACTGTTGGGTGACGTCTGTCTGCTCAAACCTAAATGAGAAGCTGGTGGGTTTGAGGATGCTCAGCAGCTGGGGCTGGTGGTGGCATAAGTGGAGAGCATGTGGGGCCAGTGGGGATGAGGGAGTACAAACTATGGAACTTGAGTTGATCATTTATGTACAAAAGAAGTCAGAAGGCTGTACCCAGAAGAAAGCAGGGAAAAAGGAAAAAGGAACGTTTGCCTTGATGAATAGCCAGAAGGAACCATTATGTGTTGATCACTTGTATGAAAGTCAGATGTTTCTGTAAGTCTATAGATGTGTGTATGTGTGTATTTTATAATCAGCAAGGGGACTTATTTCCTTTTCTCTCATGGGCCCCTTCCCCAAGTCATTGTCATCTGGGAGGACTTTCTACTTTCTCTCTCATCCCAGAACACCAAAGAGCAGCTGAGCCTTGTAACCCTGGCTCCAGGGAGGTTACACAGTGAAAACAGGTTAGAGGAAGTGCCGCATTTTCAAATGGTGACACCTTGTATGCCGCAGTGCTTTGTATCATAAGAATAAGAAACATGCGGTTTGCTATTATTACTTTTCATGGAGGAGTGAGTTTAGTGGCTGATATAATTGATAAACTTATCTGATCTCAGTGGTTCTATGGCACTGGTAAGATTAGGACACTGGGCTGGCACCCGCTGCATAGTGTGTTTGGATCATTTTTCCAGAATGAAAATATAATAGCTTTGGTCTGAGGCAATTTGGCAAAGGCGGCACAGGGTACTTGGTTTCCTCCTGTCACATTTTTGGTGAGGTGAATTAGACTTTTAAATCAGGAAATTCAGCAAGATGAGTTAGATCTTCACATAAAAGAAGTGGAGGAGTTCCAGCTGGTTGGGGGGATGATGTGGAAATGCCTCACTAAATCACAGTCTGGTGGATTGTTGCTCCTCGCAGGATCCATTTCTCTGCAAGTGATCTGCAGGCTGCATTTAGAGTAAAGTGAGTGGGCGGCATAAATGCAATCTTGCTTGTGGAAAGACCTGGTGGTTCAGATGTTTGTCATTAGGCACTGGGTGTGGACTTCTTCAAGTTAAACTAAAGCAGCAATTCTAGTAGGAAGAGCCTCCCAGATCCACCTCTTATATTTCTGGACACTCTTCCTTGGAGGGCCAAATTTTAGCAGAAAGAACTGGTGAGGGGTAAACTTTGTGCAACTGAAACCCTGTGGGAGAAGTCAGAAAGATGGAGAAGGAGGTAGTTATATTACGTACTTCAGCACTTTATTTAGAGGCTGTTGATTTTAGAACAAGCCAAGACAAATAAAACACTCACTTTGAATGAAAAAAATGTCTTCCCTTGCAGTTATAGATGGCTAAGTTATAATACATATACAACAATATGTTTTCCTAAATGATGTATAGTTTTTCTGGTTGTGCAAGCCATGTCCAAGCTATGAGGCAAATATTTGGCTCAGGAACAAATATTTTATACTGTATTGAGCCAAGCACCAGCCTTTTCTAAGGTAAGGCCTCAGATAGGCCTTTCTCTCCATCTTTTTTTTTTTAATTTTCATTAGAGAACAATGCATAAAATACAGGATTCTCGTATACCACCATACTCTTTCCCTCCATCTTGTCATTTTATTGTTGGATATTAACTGCCTGTTGGCTCTCCAGATTGGTTCCTATGGAACTTGAATGAAACTCTTAACATTTTTTTCAGACATAAACACAATTTTTTTTAAAGATTTATTTTTTTATTTCTCTCCTCTTCCCCTCCCCTCCACACCAGTTGTCTGTTCTCTGTGTCTATTTGCTGTGACTTCTTTGTCCGCTTCTGTTGTTGTCAGCGGCATGGGAATCTGTGTTTCTTTTTGTTGCGTCATCTTGTTGTGTCAGCTCTCCATGTGTGCGGGGCCATTCCTAGGCAGGCTGAAGTTTCCTCTGCGCTGGGAGGCTCTCCCCACAGGGCACACTACCTGAGCGTGGGGCTCCCCTACGCAGGGGGCACCCCTGCGTGGCATGGCACTCCCTGCGCGCATCAGCACTGCGTGTGGGCCAGCTCCACACGGGTCAAGGAAGCCCGGGGTTTGAACCGTGGACCTCCCATATGGTAGACAGACGCCCTAACCACTGGGCCAAGTCCGCTTCCCCATAAGCACAATTTGGTTCATTGTTACTGAGTCCACATACAGGTTTTCTTGTCTCTCAATACCTCTAGTCTGGCGGACTTTTCATGTCAGACAGTTGGATTCTGTTGTATAAAAAGCTTTTAGGTATTTGACAGTTGCAGGGCCTCTTCAGGACTAGAGATATAAAGTGGGCAGGTATTAAAGCAGGTGATCCTGGCTTACTCAGAATCCTCCCATGCCTGTGTGGGAAAACTAACTACCCACACGCTGCCTGGTAATATGTATCCTTGATCATAAAAAGAGTCAGATGAGAGTGTTTGATGAAGGAGCCAAATTGATAATCATTATCATATTAAAAAACAACTTAGATTGGCTGAGCTTTTTTGATAGTAGGTCAGAGGCCAAACCTAGGAAAACAAAGTTAGGGCAAGTTCAAGGGCAAATCAACTGAAGCAGACATCCTTCCCTGGGTCAACCACCTATCAGGAATGCAAAGTGATGTAGGGACAAACCCAGTGTGTGCCCATCCCACAATATTGGGGAGGAAAACTGAGGTGGGTACTTCAAGGGGCCACAATCATAAGTCAGCAGAGAGAATTTGGGGAAGAGAGGGAAGTCTTTATTTGTAATGTCTTCTGAAAAGGAACAAAGGGAAGTGTTTTCATTTGGGAATTCATTCCTGGCATTTTTTGGGAAAATTTATATGATTTTCCAAATTCTGAATTCTGAGGAGGATCAGTAGAGAAATCAGGAAAATGGGAAGGTATTTTATAACTCACCTGTAAGAATTAAACCTTAACAGTCAACATAGGGATGTTATTGGTTTGAAGCAATCCACATTTGCAAGTGGAAAGTAAGAGCAGGAAATGCTGACATACAGATCAAAGGTCAAGGTCGATACTTCTGGGAACTGGGACAGGAGTATGTAGGAGAGAAGTATCAGTTGGTGTTGCTTGTATCTGTTGCTCTACATGAGTCTTGGTGGCCCTGTCTGCTGCTAACTGTGAGTCATTCTTGCAAATATAGGTATAGTATGCTTTTTACAAATCCAGTGAATGGTGTTCTAAGAAAAAAACAAGTTTCAGAAATGAAATAAGCCCTTAAATTGGCAATTTTAAATTTTGCTTCTGGGAATTGCTGTTAGTCTTGCCAGGAGATCTGAATATTACATTATTTGAATCCCGTTGGAGAGAAAATTGATGACTTGTGAGTTTAAATATTTCATTTAAAGAATAACTTTGAAATATTAAATATTTATGGTATTAGCTTGCAATTATAAATGATTTTTATTTGGCATTTATTTTGTATCAAAATAAACCATTCCTTTTTATTGCTTTCTATTATATCTGTGTCAGAGATCATTTTTACATGTAATTAGATTTTATAATCTTTTCACAATATATTGTGATAGGAGCTTGCAGAAGAAAGAATCTGTGAACCTGAAGACAAGACACTTCAAATCAGTCAGGCTGAGAAGCAGAAAAAAAAAATAAAGAATTATAAAGCAGAAATATCTTAAGACACTGTGACATTCTGAAGCTTTTTGTTGATCCCAGAGAAGATCATGTTCTTGGAGCTAATCTATTCCTGTGGGCTTGAGACCCTTTGATTTGACTGGATTCAGTTGGGGGCCCTTTGATTGGATTGCTTCAGTGAGGCATGACTCAGGGTGGTCTTGGTCCTCTTGCTGGAGTCCTTTATAGACAGAGGACTGAAAGCAGACACACAGACAATGAAGCAGAGAAAGAGAAACCATAAGAGGCTGAGAGAGAGGTCTCAGAATCTAGAGGTTAGAATCAGCAGAGCACAGAGACATGGAAAGAGGCCCCCAAGAGGATGAGAGATGAGTCATATGCCTGGTCACCCACAGCTGAGCTTGGGGAGAAAGTAAGCCTAGAGTAGAAGGCAGAGACCCATACCAAAGCCACTTTTGTGTCTTGTCACATGGCAGGAGTCCAGGATTGACAGCAACCAACCTTCAGTGAGATCCAGTGATACCTTAATTTGGACATATTTATAGGCTCAAAACTGTAAGCTTTTAACCTAGTAAATTCCCAATGTAAAAGTCAACCCATTTCTGGTATATTGCTCCCAGCAGGTTTTAGCATATTGAAACAGAAATCTCTGGGACACCATCAAGCATACCAATATATACATCATGGGAATGTAAAAAGGAGAAGAAAGAGAGAAAGGGGCAGAAGGAATATTCAAAGAAATAATGATAGAGAACTTTTCAAACTTAGCAAAAGACATGAATAAAGAAATAAAGATCTGTAGTAAAGATAACATTTGAGTAATTATAAAAGCCAGTATTATAGTATTAGTATGTAACTCCACTTCTTACTTCATGCAGATGCTAAAATGCAAGTGGATAGAAAGTAATGAAGAAGCAGATGTAGTTCATTGGTTGTGTTCCTGCCTCCCATATACAAGGTCCCAGGATCAATCCCCAGTACCTCCTAAAAAAGAGAAGTAATGCTAAATCTGTGTATTTGGATATACAATGTACAAAGATATAAGTGGTAATAAGTACAAAAAAAACAGGTGGGGTGGTCTAAGGGGTAGAGGAAAAGTATATGTGTATGCTATTAAAGTTAAGTTGGTATCAAATAAATATGATTGCTATATATGTAGGATATTACATTTTAATTGCATGGTAACCACAAGATATCTAGATGAAAAACAGATCCAGGTAGAAAAGAGAAGGCACTCAATATGGTACAACACACACAAAAATCAAGTAAATAAGAAAGTAGGCATTAATGGAAGAACTGAGGGACAAAAAAGATATAAGATATCCAAAGACTAAATAGCAAAATTGCAGAAGAAAGTCCTACATTATCAGTAGTGACTGTAAGTGTACATGGATTAAACTCTCCAGTCAAAAGGCAGATATTCACAGAATGGATAAAAAAGCATAACCCAACTATACACTGTTTGCAAGAGACCCACCTTAAATTAAAAGATAAAAGTAGATGGAGGGTAAAAGGATGAAAAAAATATACCATACAAATAGTAACCAAAGGAAATCTGGGGTAGCTATACCGATGTCGGATACAGTAGACCCTAAGTAAAAAACATTATGAGGAACAGTGCTGTTTCAACAAGAAGATGTAACAATTGTAAATATATGTGCACCTAAGCATAGACCCCCAAAATATATGAAGCAAATACTGACAGATTTGAAGGGAGAAATTGATAGTTCTACCTATCAATGATCAATAGCAGGAGACTTTAATACCCCACTTTCAGTAATGCATCTAGTCAGAAGATTGGTTAATAAGGAGATACGAGTCCTGAACAATGCTCTAAACCAAATAGACCTAACAGACATATATAGAACACTTTGTCCAACAAAAATAGAATACACATTCTTCTTTTTTAAAAAATGAATTCCTCTTTTTTGTTAAGAATTTTTATTTATTTTTTCCCTTCCCCCCTCCCCCACCCTGCTGTTTTTGCTGTCTGTGTCCATTCACTGTGTGATCTATTTCTCTTTTTGTCTTCTCTTCTCATCTTTCTCCTCTAGGATTCATGGGGATTTGATCCTAGGGACCTCTGATGGGGAGAGAGGTTCCTTATCAATTGCACCACCCCAGTTCCTGCTCTCTGCTGTGCTTCACCTTGACTCTCCCTTTCATCGCTCTTGTTGCATCATCTTACCGCATGACTCTCTTGTGTGGGCACTGGCTCTCCACGCAGGCACTCGGCTTGCTGTGCGTGCAGTTGGCTCGCTGCATGGGCACTGGCTTACTGTGCAGGCACTGGCTTACCATGCAGGCACTCACACAGGCACTTGGCTCACCATGTTGTCACTGGCTTGTTGTGTGGGCACTGGCTCACCATGCGGGCAGCCATGTGGACACTTGATTCATCATGTGGGCACTTGTGTGGGCACTTGGCTTGCCACATGGGCACTCATGTGGACACTCAGTCACTACATGGGCATTTAGCTCCCTGCATGCACACCCACATGGGCACTCAGCTCTCTGCATGGGCACTTGGCTCACCATATGGGCATTTGGCTCACTGTGCAGGCACTCAGGTCACCATAAGGGCACTGGCTTGCTGTGCAGGCACACTTTCTCTTTTTCTTTTTCACCAGGAGGTCCCAGGGATTGAACCCAAGTCCTCCCATATGGTAGGTGGAGGCCTTATCACTTGAGTCACATCCATTTCCCTACGCATTCTTCTAAAGTGCACATGGATCATTCTCCAAGATAGGCTGTATGTTAGGTCACAAAACAAGTCTCAATAAATTAAAAAATATTGAAATCATACAATGTATATTCTCTGATGTGACAGTTTAAAGTTATTTTATGAATCCCCAAAAGAAAAAGCTTATGTTCTTAAATCTATTCCTGTGGATGTGGTATCCTTTGATTGCATTAAATTCAGGGACCTTTGATTAGATTAGTTGATAAGATTGCTTGAGGGCTTTTGATTGGCTACATCAGTGAAATGCGACTCAGATTGAGTCTCCACCCTCTTGCTGGGTCTAATATAAATGGAGACATAGAGAGACACACACAGAGAAAAAGGAATATGACATATTTGATTCTGCAATGTGAGAGAAAGGACTTCAGTTTTGGTCATAGCTAAGCTGCAGAGAGAAGGCCCTGAGAGGCTCAAAGAGCTGAGGTCCAGGGAAAGATGAGCCATATGCCTGATAACTTGCAGCTGAATTCAGAAAGAAAGCAGAGCAGTCAAGACTGATAGAGGAGGTCTGGAAAGAGACTAGCCCTAAACCTAGTTGCTAACAGCTGAGCTCTGGGAAATGGTGAGAAAGCACCTCTGAGGTTGTCTTGATTTGGACCTTTTTTCTCAGCCACAAAACTGTAAGCTAATAAATTCCCAGTTAAAGCCAATCCACTCTATTGTATCTGCTTTCAGCAGCTTAGAAAACTAAAACATGAATATAGATGCAAAAATCCTCCACAAAAACTAGCATACTAGCTAATCAAATCCAATATCATATTAAAAGAATTATATGCCATGATCAGGTGGTATTTATACCTGGTATGCAAGGTTGGTTCAACATAAGGAAATCAATTTTCTATTTTTTTTTTTTAAAGATTTATTTATTTATTTAATTTCCCCCCCTCCCCTGGTTGTCTGTTCTTGGTGTCTTTTTGCTGCGTCTTGTTTCTTTGTCCGCTTCTGTTGTTGTCAGCGGCACGGGAAGTGTGGGCGGCGCCATTCCTGGGCAGGCTGCTCTTTCTTTTCACGCTGGGCGGCTTTCCTCACGGGCGCACTCCTTGCGCGTGGGGCTCCCCCACGCGGGGGACACCCTTGCGTGGCACGGCACTCCTTGCACGCATCAGCACTGCGCATGGCCAGCTCCACACAGGTCAAGGAGGCCCGGGGTTTGAACCGCGGACCTCCCATATGGTAGACGGATGCCCTAACCACTGGGCCAAAGTCCGTTTCCCTCAATTTTCTTAATACACTACATTAATGCAATGAAGGGAAAAAAAAATATGATCATCTCAATTGAAGCAGAAAAGGCATTTGACAAAATCCAGCACCTTTTCTTAATAAGAACACTTAAAACACTAGGAGCAGAAGGAAACTTCCTCAGCATGATAAAGGGTATATATGAAAATCCCACAGCTAACATCCTACTTAATGATGAAAGACTGAAAAAATTTCCCCTAAGATCAGGAACAAGACAAGAATGTCCATTGTCACCATTGTTATTCAACACTGTACTGGAAGTTCTTGCCAGAGCAATTAAGGAAGAAAAAGTAATAAAAGACATCCAGATTGGAAAGGAAGAAGTAAAACTTTCCCTGTTTGCACCCTGAAAAATCTACAACAAAGCTCCTGGAGCTAATAAATGAAGTTAGCAAAGTAGTGGAATATAAGATCAACACCCCAAAATTAGTAGTGTTTCTATCCACAAGTGATGAACAACCAGAAGAGGAAATCAATAAAAAGATTTCATAAAGTATAATACCATCTAAAATAATCAAATATATAGGAATAAATCTAACTAAGGAGGTAAAGCACTTGTACACACAAAATATTGCTAAAAAAATCAAAGAAGACTAAAATAAATGGAAAGACATTCCATGTTCATGGATTGGATGACTAAATATCATTAAGATGTCAGTTCTGCCCACAACAATTTATAGATTCAATGAAATCCCAACCTAAACTCCAACGATCTTCCTTGTAGAAATGCAAAAGCCAATCATCAAATTTATACAGAAAGATAAGGGGCCCCAAATGGCTAAAGCTGTTTTGAAAAAGAAGAATGAAGTTGGAAGACTGAAACAGCCTGATGTTAAAGCTTATTACAAAACCACAATAATCAAATCAACATGGTACTGGCACAAGGACAGATATATAGAGCAATGGAATTGCACTGAGAGCTTAGGAATCAACCCTCACATTTATGGCCAACTGATTTTTTTAAAAAAATGATTGAAATTTATCACTCATACATGAACCTACATAAACAATAAGTGTATAGTAAAAGTTGTGAACTTAAAAAACAAACATACATAACATCATACAGGGGTCCCATACCATGAACCTTGCATTGTTGTGAAACATTTGTTACAAATTATGAAAGAATATCATCAAAATATTACTACTAACTATAATCTGTATCTTACATTTGGTGTATTTCCCACCAACCCACCCTATTATCATTTTAAAAATGTATTTTTATTACAGAAGTTGTGAACTTACAAAACAATCATGCACATGTGTAGAATTCCCATATAATACCTCTACAACAACACACTGTGGTGGAACACTTTTTATATATTATGAGATCCTCAGACTATTACCACCAACCACAGTCCATAATATACATTTGGCACACTTTTTCCATTTCCCCTTCCCCCATTATCAACACAGGATATCTTTGGCATTGATGCAAGTATATTACAGTGAGGCAAGTATATTACAGTATTAACCACAGTCCATAGGTCACACCAATTGTATTTTCCCCATGCTTCTCCACACTCTCACCACCCTGCAATAGTGATATACATTTGCTCTAGCTCACAGAAGGACACTCTTGCATCTGTACCATGACCCACAATTATCATTCATCTCTGGGTTCACTGTGTTATTCAGTCCCTAGATTATTCTTTCAACTGAAATTTACATTCCTAGAATACTCTTTTCAGCCACAATCCCATTTATAAACCAGCTGCTAGTCACTATAATGTGTTACCATCAACTCTATCCATTTCCACACATTTATAGTCAAGTTAATTAAAACTTCTATATACATTAAACATCAGTACCCCTTCTCAGTCCTCCTCTTATTTCCTGATAACCTATACTGTAAGTTTTAATTCCATGCATTTATTCTTCATATTTAGTTCATATTAATGAGACCATGCAATATTTGTGTCTGGCTCATTTCACTTAACAGAAAGTCTTCAAGATTCATCCATGTTATGCTATGCATCCCAATTTCATTTTTTCTTACTGCCACATAGTATTCTACTATATGCGTATACCACATTTTGTTTATCCATTCAGTGGTTGAGGAACACTTGGGTTGTTTCCATCTTTTGACAATTGTGAATAATGCTGCTATGAATATTGGCGTGCAGATGTGTGTTTGTGGCATAGTTTTCAGTTCTTCTGGATATAATCCTGATAGAGGAATTTCTGGATCATATAGCAGTTCTATATTTAGCTTCCTGTGGAATTGCCAAGCTATCTTCCACAGAGGCTGCACCATTTTACAATCTCACCAACAATGAAGGAGTGTTCCTATTTCTCCACATCCTCTCTGGCACTTATATTCTGTTTTTTAAAAATAATGGCCATTCTCTGCGGTGTGAGATGATATCTCATTGGCATTTTGATATACATTTCCCTAATAGCTAGTGATATTGAACATTTTTTTCATGTGCTTTTTGGTATGGCCAACTGATTTTTGACAAAGGGGCAAAGATCACTCAATTTGGAAAGAATAGGTTCTTCAACAAACTATTGTTTGTTGAAACTGGGAAAATTGGATCTCCATTTGCAAAAAAAAAAAAGGGACACCCCCTTATTTCACATCATATAAATCAACTCAAAATGAAGCTAAGATCTAAATATAAGAGCCAGAATTACCAAACTCCCAGAAGATAACATAGGGAAACATCTTCAGCACCTTGTATGAGGCAATGGTTTCTTAGTCTTTGCATACAAAGCAAAAGCAACAAAATTTAAAATTTTTGTGCCTCAAAGGACTTTATCATGAAAGTAAAATGACAGCCTACACAATAGGAGAAAATATTTGGAAACAACTCTGGTAGTTTGAGGCTTTTGTGGACCCCAGAAATGATCACTTCCTTAGAGCTAATCCATTCCTGTGGGTGTGAATCTATCCTAGGTGAGACCTTTTGATTAGATGACTTCAGTTTAGGACCTCTGATAGATTACTTCAGTAAGGTGTGGCCCAGGGTGGGTCTTGATTCTCTTACTGGAGTCCTTTATAAATGGCAAGAATAGGGAGAGAGAGATGGAGAGAAAACACAGGAGTTCAGAAAGGAACCCACAGAAGCTGGGAGTGAAATCCATAAGAGCAAGAAGCTGAAATCAATGGAATCCTGGGAGAGAAAGCCACAGACGGAGCAGTCAGAAACTGATAGCAATGAACCTGGCGGAGAAGGCAGAGACCAGTAAATGCCTCCATGTACCTTATTGCCAGCAGTCAGTCTGTGGGGAAAGAGAGTGGACTGATGATGCCTTGATTTGGGCAGCCTCAGAACTCTAAGATTCCAAGCCAATAAACCTTCACTATGAAAGCCAACCCTTTTCTCATATATTGCTTCTGGCAGCTTTTAGAAAAGTAAAACAACCACATATCTGATAGTATATGAAGAATATATAAAGAAATCCTTCAACTTAACAATAAAAAGACAAAAATTCAATTTAAAAATCCAATTAAAAAGACTTGAATAGGGGAAGTGGATCTGGCTCAAGCAACTGGGCTCCCATCTACCAAATGGGAGGTCCAGTGTTTGATTTCTGGGGCCTCCTGGTGAATGCAAGCTTGCCCGCATGGTGAGCTGGCCCAGGTGGAGAGCTGGCCCAAGTGGAGAGCTGGCTCACGTGGAGTGCTGACCTGCACAGCGTGCTGGCCTGCACGGGAATGCTGGCCCATGCAGGACTGCTGGTGCACGTGGAAAACTGGTGCATCAAGATGACACAACAAAAAGAAACTCAGAGGAGAGACAGTAAGAGATGCAGCAGATCAGGGAGCTGAGGTAGCAGAAGAGATTGAGCACCTCTCTCCTACTCCGCAAGGTCCCAGGATCGGTTCCCGGTGCCACCTAAAGAGAAGACAAGCAGACACAGAAGAACATACAGTGAATGGACACAGAAAGCAGACAGCAAGTGCAAAAACAATGTGGGCAGGGGGGAATAAATAAATAAATAAATATTAAAAAATAATTTGAATAGACGTCTCTCCATAGAAGATATTCAAATGGCCAGAAAGCATATGAAAAGATGCTCAGCATCATTAGCCATCAGGGAAATGCAAATCAAAACCACAATGAGGCACCATTTCACACCCATTAAAATGGCTGCTATTAAACTCACACGCACACGAAACAGAAAACAGCAGAGGAATAAGGACACTCATTCATTGCTGGTGCAAAGTAAAATGGTGCAGCTTCTGTGAAAGACAGTTTGGCAGTTTCTCAGAAAGGTAAGTATATAACTACCCTTTGACCTGGGAATCCTACTGCTAGGTGTAGGACTGAAAGCAGAGACTTGAACACATATTTGCACACAGATGTTCATAGTGGCATTAATTGCAACTGCCAAGATGAAAACAATCCAAGTGTCTATCAATGAATGAATAGATAAACAAAATGTGGTATATAAATATGATGGAATATTATTCAGCCATAAAAAGGAATGAAATCCTGATACATGTGACAACATGGATGAACCTTGAAGACATCATGTTGAGTGAAATAAGCCAGACCCAAAAGAACAAATATTGTATGATCCCACTGATTTGAAATAATTAGAATAAGAAAATTTATATAGAGTCAGAATCTAGGATACAGGTTATTAAGGGATGGGGTGCAGGTAGTTAAGGCTTAAAATGTACAGAGTTCCTATTTGATGGAAATTTTTAGTAGTTGATGGTGGTGATGTAGCACAACATTGTGAACTGTAATTAATAGCACTGAAATTTATTAATATATCTGAATGTGATTAAAAGGGAGACATGTTAGGTTGCATATCTGGTAACAGAATAAAAAATTTAATAATATCCATGAAACTATACTACGCAATTAGCCCTAAGTTAAACCATGGGCTATGGTTAATAATACAATTATAAAAATGTACTATTATCAATTGTAACAAATGTTAAATAATGCAATGTGTTGTATACATTGTTTCTTTATTAGCATCTCTAATGTGCACATTCACTTACCTGTGCACTGGTGGGGAAAACTGGTCAGGGAGGGCATAGAGAATTGCTTGGGACATGGTTCCTGGTAGATTTGGGAAGCGCCGGGGCTGGACTGGGCTGGCAGAATATGAGCATGGCACCTGCTCCTAAAATTGCCTGGGACCCATTATTTTACTATCAGTAATGCAAATTCACCCAGACTTCACAGTGGAAAAAATCCATTTATGAGGCAGGAATAATGGCTTGTACAGTAAATATTTGTTATTCAGCTCCAGGATACAGATGGATACAAAATAGCTTTTAAAAACCTACTTTACATAGGAATGTTAAAATATTTATTCAGAGATTAGTCATATATTGGGGTCTCCTCCTAAAACCCAAACATAAAAACTACCAAAGAAAAATTACATATAGGCAAAGGTTACAAATAATTATGGAATATAATTTATGTTAAACATGGAAAATTCATTTCATTCTTCATAAAGATCTAAATTGTGTTCCCTCTGAAGCCTTTAGAAACAAAGTTCAGTTATTTTTTTAAAAAGGATAGAGATTACTTTTGATAAGTAAATTTCTGTCTTCTAAAACAAAAAAAAATTGGATAAGAATAATTCTGAAGTTTCTTATAATCTTTTTTTCTTTTTAAAGATTTATTTTATTTCTCCCTCCCCCCTCCCATTCTCCCATTGTCTGCTCTCTGTGTCCATTCACTGTGTATTCTTTTATATCTGCTTGTATTCTCATTAAGTGGCTCTGGGAACTGATCCTAGGACCTTTCCGAATAGGAGAGAGGTTATTTCTCTCTTGCGTCACCTCAACTCCCTGTTCTGCTACATCTTCTTATTTTCTCTCCTTTGTGTCTCTTGTTGCATCATCTTGCTGTGCCAGCTCTCTGAGTCGGCCGGCACTCCTGCATGGGGTGGCTTTCCCGCACCGGGTGGCATCCCCACGTAGGGCGGCACTCCTGCATGGGGCGGGATTCCATGTAGGCTGGCACTCCATGTGGGCCAGTTCGCCACGTGGGCCAGCCTGCCCTCACCAGAGGCCCTGGGCAACCCTGGACCTCCTGTATGGTAGACGGGAGCCCAATTTGTTGAGCCACATCCATTTCCCTCTTATAATCTATTACTGTATATTACTGATGTTTTTAGGTACTGTGGGGGGAAACCTGGAAATTCAGTTTTCATCCTTAGCAGATGAGAGGGCTATCATTTTTTTAGTAAAACTGAGTTAAATCGAAATATTTTGCTTTAAAAAAATGCATAGTTTTAATTAGTTAGTTAATTAACATGAATTATTTTTCAAAGTTAGGGCCAGGAAAGCAGAAGCCAGGAAACCACACCTACCTTATTTTTTCCCATCACCTTCTTGTGCTGGTCTTAGCAAATTTAGTAACAGCTTTAGTAAAAGCTTGAGTATTCTGTAGCTACCTCCAAAAACAAACTCCAGAAGAAATGGCTTTTTTTTTCAGGTTGTTGGGCTGCTGGCTCCTTTTGCACCGTTATTTACAAAGTATTAAATGGTCAGCAAAATAATTTTTTCATCCTTAACAACACTACTCACTAGTTTGCTTGTGATATTATGCTAGATATTGTGCCAAAAATAAACATAGTCCACGACTGTCCTCAAAGACAAAAGAATACTACCTGATAAAAATTATTTCTAATAAGTATGTATAGTATAGTATGTTATTATAATAACAATAATTCTTTTAGTAATAGTAATAAATAATCATAATAATTGCATCAAATATTTATTAAGCCCTTGTTAAGTGCCAGGCATTGTACTAAGCAATTTTCACCTAACAACTCTTTAAATACTTTCATCAACCCTATGAGATAGGTAGCATTATGCCCATTTTATAGATGCAAAAACTGAGGTTTAGAGAGGGTAGCAATTTGTCTAGGACCATACAAGCAGTTAATGGTAAAGGTGGAAAACACAGAGTTGAAGCCTGAGGTATAAGGACACAGAGACAAGTGTGCAGACATTTACCAGATACACGTTACCTGGCAGCTTCATGTTAGTTGGAAATTCATTTAGTGACACTACAGTGGAGGAATTAGAGAAGCAGGAAGTCTTTTGGAATCTGTTATTTTGTTTGTTGTGGAACAGAAGGCTTAGTTGAAGGTGGTATTTTAGGAATTGTTTGAAATATATAATTAACTGTCAACCCTCCTCCCCAGCCCCCAAACTATTAATAGAAGATTTGGGGGCAGATTAGAAGGAGAACTAGTCCTTCCTTAGTACCTGTGACATTTCCCTACTTGCTTCTCTGCCTCTTGTTCTATACTTTTGGTAATTTTTTTGCTCTTAGAGTCAGTGAGTCAACAGCATGTTTTTAGAGCTCCTTGATTTAATAATTGAGTATAGAACTCTGTGGGCCAAAGAAAGGTGTGCTTTAATGCCAGCCGGGGCGGGGGAGGGGGGGGTAGGGGTTGGGGGGAGTATGGAAGAAGAAAACATGTAAAATAAAATGCATATATATATATGATGCATTCATTTTAAGTCTCAAAATCACTCAGGTTTCTAAATGGAAGCCTGATACAAATTAAACTTTTCATAACCCATAGGGTAAAAAAGAATCACAGAATGATGTGGTTAGAAGGAACCTAGGCACCTCAAGTATTTTTTGGAATATTAATACCTTGATCCGTTAATAAGTATTTTGAAATAGGGCCCCTGGTCAAGTGAAAATTGTAAATGCTGAATTAAGTAAAATTAAATAGGTTTCTTAACTGTGGACTTCATAGAAACTTTGATATGCTAATGTGCTTTGTAAAGCTACAAGAGGAAAATAAAGTATACAGTGTTTCAACTTTTATTTTACCCCACATAACTCTTTTTGGGAAACACCAGTCCAGTTTAGCTTCACCTACATGAAGAAGGTGGCTGACACCTTTTTGAGAGCAAGGAAGTCCCAAGGGGAAGGAAGCCTATATCAGTTGCTCCTGTTTCAAGCCAAGAATTCTCAGCGAGATGCGGTCACCCCTCGGGCTGAAGTGTGGTTTGCTGGCCTGGAGGGGGAGCGGCCGCGGTAGGCCAAGCCGCTGCCCCCATAATAGGGTGGCTGGTCAAACTCACCGCCACCCCTGAAGGAAGCTCGGCATGGGCGCAGAGTGCCCTCGGGTCTCCCCTTCTCGGCAGCCATGCTTCTGCGGCCGCCCCTCCTCCCGGATGGCGCCACACGATGCCTTCTTTCTCCCTGCGCAGGCGCAGGGCAGAAAATTCCAGTCTGCCCTTTTCCCCTCCCCCGACAGCAGCAACAGCCAGGTGTGGGCGGAAAAATCCAGCCCGCCCTTTTCCCTTCCCCCGACAGCAGCAACAGCCAGGCGTGGGCGGGAAACTCAAGTCTGCCCTCCACCCCAGCAACAGCAGCCACCAATCCCTAAACCCTGCCCCTTCCCCCAGCAACAGCAACAGCCAATCCCTAACCACCACCCCTCCCCCATCCAGTACCGCCCACTGACCTTTCACCAGCAACCAATCAGAACAGGGCGTGGCTTCGACCAATCAGCCTTCCCCAGCCCCTATAAAACTGTTGCCTCTCCCTCAGTAAAGTGGACTTGCGTGTTTACCTTGTCTCCGCGGTAGTTCTTCTGCCGTGCGCCCTCCAGTCCTGAGAGCCCCCGACAAGGGCCTGGCCTCCCTTGTCCCCAGTTCGTCGCCTGCTTCTCCGGGCGACCCCTTCGTCGCCGGCTTCGCCGGGCGACCCCTTCAGCCGAACCGCGCAACCCCTTGTGAGACCGATCCCTCGTCTGCTGCCGGACCGATCCCTCGTCCCAGGTGGGACCGACCCCCCGTCCCAAGCGGGACCGACCCCTCGTCCGCAGCCAGACCCCACCTCTACCGACCGAGCAAGCCGCCGCAGTTGGCGCCCAACGTGGGGCAAAGCAACCCCACCACAGCACAACGTGGGGCAAGGCAACTCCACCACAGCCTCACTCCATAACCTGGCGCCCCCCCTCCTCTCTTCTCACCGTGGGACTTCTCTCGTGCAACATTGCTGCTACCTGAGCCTTGGCTACCTCATATGATCCACGGCGGTCTGGGAGAATCGCTGGATGGCTTTCTCCTTCCATGTCGGGGGCTTATACCGACCCGCTATGATTAAGAGGAGCCTTGGATTTCTCGGGAGCGCGCGCTTGCACGTCTGAAGTAATCCTACCACAGCCCTACCCCCTCCTCTCTTCTCACCTTGGGACTTCTCTCGTGCAACATTGCTGCTACCTGAGCCTTGGCTACCTCATATGATCCACGGCGGTCTGGGAGAATCGCTGGATGGCTTTCTCCTTCCATGTCGGGGGCTTATACCGACCCGCTATGATTAAGAGGAGCCTTGGATTTCTCGGGAGCACACGCTTGCATGTCTGAAGTAACCCTACCACAGCCCTACGCCCTCCTCTTTTCTCACCCCTATCTTTTCACTCTGCATTGCTGCTCCTGAACCTTGGTGACCTCATATGATCCACGGCGGTCTGGGAGAATCGCTGGATGGCTTTCTCCTTCCATGTCGGGGGCTTATACCGACCCGCTATGATTAAGAGGCGCCAATAAAACTCTCAGGAGCGCGTGCCTGAGCACCTCCACCCCTGCCTTCACCTCTGCCTCCTCCCCTTCACGCTTGCTCCCCTTTGCCTTGCTCCACTGCTCGTCGTCCCGCCCTCCCCTCGTCGGGGCCTTCTCTTGGCCCGCGACCACCGTCGGAGCCCCACTGGCTCCGACCCCTCGTCTCACCGCGCACCTCGGCTCCCATCGCCGCGCTCTCAAGGTAAGGGCCCCTTTTCTTATCGGCTCCAAAAGGCCATTAGCAATGGGTAACATCCTATCTGCTAAGCAAGCCCCACAAGTTCGGGCTCTCGCCGGTCTCCTAGACACTCACCGGTGTAAGATCTCTCTAAAACAGCCCCAAGTCTTCTGTAACCGCGGCCCCCCATGCCGCCATCGCTCTCAAGCAGCACCAGGCCCGCAAAACGGCCCGCAACCCGCTTTCCCCGGCCTGCGGCCTGCTTTCTAGCATCCAATAACGCTTCTGCTCTTGCCTCCCCATACTTCTGCGGAGCTTCCTCCTGTCTCGACCTCACTCCTCTTCTCAGCCATCCAAAGCGTCCTTTCTCGTCCCCCGCCCCCCTCCTTTTTTCGCTTGAACCCCTACTGCGTTGCAGATTGGGCCGCCCCATGTCGGCCCGCCCCATTAACATCGGCCTCTCTCGCGCCCGTGAAGACTTTGGCCTTCTTATTGTCCTCGCCTACGTCTCCACCACTCCCGACGCTGCCGCCACCACCGTCGCTGGTGCCCTGACGCGACTTGTCCTCACCGCTGCGATCCTCCAGACCATCACACAGTCTGCCTCTACCGCTCTTCGCCGCCAAGAAGAGATCAACTACCTGTAACGCGCTGTCATCCTGGACTTTTAACAAGCAGATGGACCTTATAGCCACCGAGATCAACAAGAATTGGACATTGGCCACCCTTGCTTGCAACGGCAAGATAATGCCCCCCAAATTGTACATTTATCCCCGGCATACTTGCCTCCCTCTTCAGCCCCGCTTCCCTCATTGCTTACTGCCTCTTGGGCCTCAGCTACTTGTTGCTGCTGCCATCCTGGTCCTTATTTGAAAAGAATGGGGAAATGCGGTCACCCCTCGGGCTGAAGTGTGGTTTGCTGGCCTGGAGGGGGAGCGGCCGCGGTAGGCCAAGCCGCTGCCCCCATAATAGGGTGGCTGGTCAAACTCACCGCCACCCCTGAAGGAAGCTCGGCATGGGCGCAGAGTGCCCTCGGGTCTCCCCTTCTCGGCAGCCATGCTTCTGCGGCCGCCCCTCCTCCCGGATGGCGCCACACGATGCCTTCTTTCTCCCTGCGCAGGCGCAGGGCAGAAAATTCCAGTCTGCCCTTTTCCCCTCCCCCGACAGCAGCAACAGCCAGGTGTGGGCGGAAAAATCCAGCCCGCCCTTTTCCCTTCCCCCGACAGCAGCAACAGCCAGGCGTGGGCGGGAAACTCAAGTCTGCCCTCCACCCCAGCAACAGCAGCCACCAATCCCTAAACCCTGCCCCTTCCCCCAGCAACAGCAACAGCCAATCCCTAACCACCACCCCTCCCCCATCCAGTACCGCCCACTGACCTTTCACCAGCAACCAATCAGAACAGGGCGTGGCTTCGACCAATCAGCCTTCCCCAGCCCCTATAAAACTGTTGCCTCTCCCTCAGTAAAGTGGACTTGCGTGTTTACCTTGTCTCCGCGGTAGTTCTTCTGCCGTGCGCCCTCCAGTCCTGAGAGCCCCCGACAAGGGCCTGGCCTCCCTTGTCCCCAGTTCGTCGCCTGCTTCTCCGGGCGACCCCTTCGTCGCCGGCTTCGCCGGGCGACCCCTTCAGCCGAACCGCGCAACCCCTTGTGAGACCGATCCCTCGTCTGCTGCCGGACCGATCCCTCGTCCCAGGTGGGACCGACCCCCCGTCCCAAGCGGGACCGACCCCTCGTCCGCAGCCAGACCCCACCTCTACCGACCGAGCAAGCCGCCGCAGCGAGATGCCTTTCCCTGAAGGCTCAGAGAAAGCCGAGGGACAACTCTAGGCAAACAGGGCTACCCTCTACTGTGACCCATGCTGCAGAGAAGCTCTAGGCTCAGCATAAAGGGGCGACTGGCCTTTTGGAATCTGGGAAATGGACTTATCACTGAGGACATACAAGAAAGGATTGCCAGCTGTGGGTACAAAGCTAGTCCTATGGTTTCTCTAAGCAAACTGGTCATGTGAGTATACATTGGGAAACACCAGATTAGACCAAGTTTTAAATTGACGTCTTTTTTTGCAGGCCTTCTCAGATCTTTTAATATGAAAATATGCATTATAAAGCTCTAAAAGTAGGGCAGATTGTGCAGGGCTTTTAAAAGTTACTTAGCCATGAAAGTCTTGCTTTGTGCAGCATTTGGGAAGCACTAGAGTTCTGAGGAAAACAGTTATGAAGTACTAATGTAGTCCGACCTGCTCATTTTACTAGTGAGCACCTATGGGTGGGGTGTTTCTTGGGCCTTCTCGGATTTCTTTCTCCATCATTGTGAGACAGTCATAGAAATTAACTTGATCAAATTTGGGGGCTGCTTTGAAGAGATTTCTTTAGATGTTAATTCCTTTCTATAGGTTTTAAGGGCTGTACTGAGTTTCTTTTTTCATTTTTTAAGAAGATTTATTTTATTTATTTCTCTCCCCTTCCCCCTGTTGTCTGCTCTCTGTGTCCATTCACTATGTGTTCTTCTGCATCTGCTTGCATTGTCCAGCAGCACTGGGAAACTGTCTCTCTCTTTTTTTTTTCTCACGTCATCGTGCTGTGTCAGCTCTCCATGTGCGCGGCACCACTCCCGGGTGGGCTGTGCTTTTTTTCACGCGGGGCATCTCTCCTTGCAGGGCGCACTCCTTGCGTGTGTAGCACCCCTTCCCGGGGTCGCCCCTGTGTGGCAGGGCACTCCTTGCACGCAGCAGCACTGCACATGGGGCAGTTCACCACATGGGTCAGGAGGCCCTGGGGATCGAACCCTGGACCCTCTGTATGGTAGACGGATGCTCTATCAGTTGAGCCATGTCTGCTTCCCTGTATTGAGTTTCTATTGTCAAGAACCATAGATTAATTCAACCAATTTTATTGAATATCACCTGCCCAAAGATCATTTGCATACAGAGGTGGCCTACAGAGATATAAGCTATGGTTTTTGTTATACAGGAGATTAATAATTATGGTAAATATGATATTAATGGCAATAATTTAGACAGCTAACCTTTATCGAATACCTTTCATCAGGCATTGTGCTAAATACTTTAATCCTCCCAGCAATTTATGAGGTGGAGATTGTAATAATCCTCATTTTACAATGGGGACACTGAGGCTAGGTGAAGTGAAGAAATTTTATCAGGGTCACAGGCAGCTGCATAAGAGAAGACATGCATAGAAAACTGCACCAGCGTGTGATGAATTCCTTATGAGTAGCCCAAAGTGCATTGTGAATTCAGAGAAAAGAAAAATGATTTTCAAAAGACTTGATCAGTGAAAATGTCAAGCGTGTGGTAGCAGATTACTATTGGTCACCCCTTACTTTGTAAGCATCCCTTACTTTGGTGTAACTGTTGTTCCCAACTCACCGTGGGATTCTGAGTGTGTGGCTGGGTACCGTGACTCAAGCTGGACCAATGAGCATATTGGGGGATTTTGGAAATAGTAACAAGGGAAATGACTTTCCTCTTGGGTAGTAAAACTGCAAAATCTAGTATGAGGAGTCAGTGCCTTCCCCCAGCCTTGTGGAAGACACCAGCTGTGGTAGGAGAGAACGATGGTGATGTGGAGGGTGATGTAAGAGAGACAGGGAGAGAAGGAGTCCCGGAGGCATTCTGGTCATATGTGGGGCAAAGGACTTACATGACCCAATCTTCTGGAAATGGTTCTATTGGATGCTAAGGTAACACTCCTTCAAACATAACAGTTATAGTTATGAGCTTTATGGGGAGATAGGCTCTTAGAAGCTGGGGAGAGAGTAAGAGCAAAAGAACACTCTTCCCTATTTAAGAGAAGGTCTAAAATCTGAGCACCATTCAGTGGTTTACCAATTACTCTTCAGTGATATGAATAAAATGTGTGCATACGCAGGGAAGATACACTGTAAGAGTTCAACTGACTGCATGTGCTGTATTGGCCACTTCCTTGTGGCACAGTAAGTCTCTGTCTTCTCATCTATAAAATGAGCATGGTATGAATGCCATTCCTGCTTCTTTTAATTGTTTTCTGCCTCCAAAGGGACAAGAGATGCAAAGCCTTTCATCAGCAAAACAATATACAAGTCTGAGTTATTACTCTATTATCTTACTATTATCAGACACTTTATAACCTTGCAGCAAGCCAAGTGTTGTCCCCGGAAAGTGGAACATATTTGGGGGAGGAGAAGCAGGAGATTTCAGGACAGTAGCCTTAGTGGGTACAAAAACACCTTGAGGGTGAAAGGAGAGAGAAACAAATACAAGAATAGTTTCTTCCCTCTTTAGGATTTATCTTTTAGTCCAATTTTCTCTTCACCCCTATTTTCTACGGGGGTATTTCAGATTTTAGAGGGATTTTTATGGAGAAAAGACAGAAAGTCTCTAGTCACTGCATAATGAGAAGATGCATTTAAAGATTCTTTTTTAATTGAGTTTGTTCATTCATTCTTGGTAGGACACTAAAAAGAGCATTATTCTCCTCCTATTGAAGATGATTAATTCCAGTAAGAGTTCAACGGTGTGGACAAGCTCAATGTGGGACAAAACCTGTTTTTAAGCAGGAGTTGGGCTGGGGGGGGGCGGTAAGAAAGCGAAGAAGAATAAAGAAATAAGCGTCAGTGTTGTTGCTGGTGCAACCACCACAACTAATAAACATGCAAAACAAAAAATAAACCAAAAAAACCCACAACAAACCTTCCACACTGAAAAGTGCTGCCTTCATAGAAGTCTGGGTAAGTGTGGATTGTGCTGGGTTGAAGGGCCTGACAGTGTGTGTGTGATTCTCTGCAACAAATGGTAGTGGTTGCACACACACGGCAGCCCCAGCCTCCAATTTCAGCGCTGGCAGAAGATAACAATTCTCAGCTCGCCTTTCCAGGGTTATTTTTGGCCGGGGCTGTTCACTGATGGCAAAAGGTTTCAGCCCCCTCCCAACTCCCTCCCTAAACTTGTTCAAAAGAGAATCCTGTGAGTGTAGACTGCCCACTCCCAGATAGAGAAGGGAAGAGAGGGCTGCGGGTGGGAGAGGAGAGGGGCCGGGGCTCTAACTCTCGCCAACGCCCAGGCTATTTTCCAGCGGAGGGTGTGCCTGGGGCGAAGAGGCCGCGCGGGAAGCCTTGGGCTAGGCGCAGAGGTGCCGCGGGGTCCGGGTAGCTGACGCTGGGACCCGGCTTTGGGACACCCCGAAAGTGAATCCAACTGGGGAAAAAGAACTGAAGGCATCTCGGGCTGGAGAGCCAGTTAGGCAGGAAAAAAAACTTTCTGGGAAGGCAGCGGCCAGACTCTGCTGGGGCCGAGAGAGAACGCGCGGAGAGCGAGGAACGCCGTGGGCCGCCGGAGGGCGCCGAGCGCGGCCGGCGCAGGGGGACCCGGGCGAGGCGGAGTCCGGGCGCGCCGCCAGGCTAGTGGGGGGCCCCCGGCGGGTGCAGAGTCCCTCTGGCTCCCGGAGAGCCGCGGCAGGACCGGCCAGGCGGCGCCATGGAGGGGAGCCCCATCCCGGTGCTGACGGTGGCCACCGCGCCCTACGAGGACCAGAGGCCGGCGGGCGGCGGGGGGCTGCGGCGGCCCACCGGCCTCTTCGAGGGCCAGCGCAACTACCTGCCCAACTTCATCCAGAGCGTGCTGTCGTCCATCGACCTGCGCGACCGCCAGGGCTGCACCATGGTGGTGGGCAGCGACGGCAGGTACTTCAGCAGGACAGCCACCGAGGTCGTGGTGCAGATGGCCGCGGCCAACGGGGTGAGTGACCCGGGGCCTCCGCGCTTCCCGCCGCGCCGCTGCCCACCCCCGTCCCATCCGAAAGTCTCCCGGGCTTCACCACTCTTCCAGCTCCCCTTGCTCCGGCGCCCCAGCACTGCCAATTCTGGGCAGCCTCCCTGGCGCACCCCCGGCGATATCAGCACCCACCACCCCGAAAATCCTGAGGGGTTCCCTGCCCTTCTCTCCCGGAACTCTTCCCCGAGCCTGCCCACGCCCCGCACCTGCGTGTTTTTCTTTATGAAGTTCTCTTCCTCATCCTTCCCTGCAGCTCCCGGGTTTAAAGATTTGTTTCAACTGCTTTCCCAGCCTCCCTCCCCATACAGATTTCTTTCGTAGGTTCCCAACACAGTTTTTTTTTTTCTGTTCCTTATTTTGCAATCATCTTCTTCTAAATCTTGGCTCTGCCAAATTTAGCAGTGGGTCGTTTCAGAACACACAGGCGCGCACACACATCCCAGTGTTGATCCCGGGCATATTTTGGCAAGAGTGGACCTTGAAGGTTTCCAATATCATTGTCATTGGTTGGTTAACCCAGTGGAGTTCTTTGATCAGGGTATAGATGGGATAGGGATTGATATGTTTGCTGCTATACAGCGTGGGCTGTCAGTTCCCTGAAACTGACTTAAATGATCTGAAATGAGATTTGCCACATGCAGCATGACTTTCTTAAAGCAAGAATCCCCAACTTCTCTCCAAGCTGCCTTTTGGCATTTGACAACTGTCATGCCTTTTCTCTCTTTCAATTTTCATCCTTATTTCCTCTCCCTTCACCCATGACCTCTGCAGTCTTTTGCAATCTGAATTTCTCAGACCTGGGTTTTTCTCCTTCTCAGCTCCCCTCCCCCCCTGCAACTAAAAGCCCCTTTTGGTGCTCCCTACACCCCTGTTTCCTCCTGCCCAAGTCTGGCAGCATCTCAAGGAACACATACAAGCGTGATACCTAATTTCAGGGGTCTCAATTATCTGTGGGAAACAATGCCTAAAATGTAATTTCAGCCTTGTTAATACGGCTTTACTTTAAGGGAAACCCCTTTTGCAGGTATATGAATGAGTTTGAATATTTTAAAAAGTGAAACTAAACAATTATCTGGCATTTGACTTCTTTCTCGTTCCCAACTCCTCTGTTTTATTTTCTCATTTCTTACTTAAAAATTTTTTTTGTTAGGGTTGTCCATGCATTACTTTGCTTACTATAATCTACCCCTTTCCGTGTTTCTTGGATGTGCAAAGAGGATTTAAAAAAAAATAACGAAAGCAATTGGGAAAAACAGGGCTGGGATGGGAGGAAATTATGACTTTTGACCCCAGCAGACATTGATGTTGGAGATACAGCACTTGTATTTCTCTCTGGGTTCTCATATGAAGAAAGTTGGCTTGAATCTGGGAGTTGGAGAGAGGTTGACAAATGGTCTTTTACTCTTGTCTGACAAAGCTGTTCTGGTGGAATGATGGAGCATAACGAGCCTTGGGAGAGCTATGACAGCTTTTATACTTCTTCCTGGGCCAAATTTTCCAGAGAGAGAAAGAAGCATAGCCTGACCTATGTTAATCATGGGTCAGGATAATTTTGAAGCTATATGTATTTACCATGTATTTGCATGAGCAAATTATTATTATGTTCTACTATTTCTTGGAACACTGTTTTAAGAATTCTCCTATATCTTCTTTAATAATCTTCTTGGATAAAAACATTTCATTAATTTTGAGTGGAGTTCTTTTTTTTAAAGGAGCTAGTATCTGCAAATATATGCTAACCTCAGAGTTGTGATGAAGAAGAACAGAATAACAAATTAAAATCCTCATAGAATCTCTAAATCTTAATCCAAAAATATTACTTCTAAGAGCAGTGGGTATGTGGGGGAAATATTGGAAATAAAATTTCAAGCAGCTAGCTTTAACAAATCTTTCCTCATTCTGTTAACCTTCTTGGGGGGTGTGATAAAGAACTAAAGAGGAGTGTCTAGTCAGAACGCGAGCTGCAGGAGAAAGGTGATCTAAAGGAACTGGATAACTATAAGCAAAATGAGTCTTGAATAATTGAAACTTGATGGGAATGCACTTTCCCCCTCACTTGCCCTGCTGAGTTATCCTTAGGAATGATGAGCTTCAATTCCAAATGCTTTGACCTTTTTTGATTTCCTGTTGAATATTCACAAGCAGGCTAGAACAATGGTAGAATACTGGAACTTAGTCTCTTTGAACAGATTTGAATCTGCGTTCTATCTGAAAAATCTTGATTTTGATTGAAAAAGCTAATTTTAAGAAGCAATTTTCTATGAAAAACTTCACTTATTCTTTGGTTATATAATTGCTGAAGGAGAAGTATGGAATTTCTAAAATGATAAACTAAACTACTTATGTTTTATTAGCCCATTAACTTTGAAATAAATTCTCAGGTGTACTGATACAATTTGGGATTATAATAAATATTTATCATATAATTATGAAATTTTCAAACTTTCAGAAAAGAGGAGAGAATAGATTATTGGCTTCCATATGGCCATACTCTTCATTGTTAACATTTTAATATATTTGTTTCATTCTATTTTTTTTTTGGTTGGAATATTTGACTGTGTATTAAAGAAAATGATATTTTATCCCTAAATTCCTTAGTATGACTCTCTAAAAAAAAACATTTTTCTGAATAATCGCAATGTAATTGTCACTCCAAACAATATAAAGAATGGTCTCTTTATATTATTTGTTATCAGGTCCACATTCAGATTTCCCAAGTTATCTCATATCTGGTTTGTTTAAACATGTTTCATTTAGTCAAAGAACACACATTGCATTTGGTTATTTCTCTTAGATCCCTCTTAATCTAGAAAGCATTCCCTTCTTAATATTTTATGAAATTGGCTTGTTGAAGAGAACTGGTCAGTTGTTCAGGAACATTTTTTCTGATTGCTTCTTTCCTTCTATCCCCTGGTTTTCTTGCAAACTATAAATTAGTTCTAAAGGTTTAATTAGATTTAGGGTCAGCATTTCTTTTTATAAGAATGCTTCATAGGTGATTGTGTATTCCTATCGCATCATACTAGGAAACATAATCCCCGGCTGTCCAACCATCAGCCCCACAAGGTAAAAGGGGTACCTTCCTGCACCTTCTACCATTTGCCAATAATCTGTGAGGTGAACTTTGGTACCATATGAATATTCGCTTCCTTATTGACTTTTACCCAGTTGTTTTAGCATCTGTTAGCGATCCTTGTCTGAGTGGTCCATTTCATTAGGGGTTTCAAAATGTGATTTTCTAAAGCTCTAATTCCATTTACATGTTTTAGCTGGTATTTTCCTTTAAAGAGGACTTTCCCTCATGACTGAAACTGTTTGGTTACCCTGAAATTAGTTCCCTCTCAAAAGGCAGAATGTATGTTTAATTTTCTCTTTTTAAAATTATGACCTTTCAGTAAGGTTTGATAAAATAGCCACCTCTGCAGGTGACCAATTAATTTTGTTTTGTTCATTTTGCTTTCTCTTTTTTGAATATCATTATGGAGTCTTGGATTTTTTACATATTCAGTTGAATGGGTTGGTGAATAAATGAGAAGATTTAGTACTTTTTTCCTGTTTTTCTAGTTTTTATGTGGCTTATGTGAACTTGTCTAAAAATTCTTGAGAAGTGATTTTAATTCCCTTTGAAAGATACAAACGTATGATATGTGATATGGCACAAAAGATAAAATAACTACTAAGTACAAGGAATAAATATTATTTAAGTGAATTGTGATTAAGGTAGTTCATAACAAATAGCTTTATAAAAGAGTCCCTGATGAGCAGAGAATGAGCAAAAACAAACAAGCAAGGAGTGGTTGCAGCTCAAGCAGTTGAGCCCCCATCTCCCACATGGGCAGTCCCGGGTTCAGTTTCTGGTGGCTCCTATAGAAAACACATGTACACACACAAAACCAAACAGACAATGAGGGAAAAACAACAAGCAAAAAACAAGCAAACAGACCCACTGGGGTGTGTGTGGGGGAAAGAGTTCATGCCCTAAATGTAACATAATGGCTATAAGAATGCTTTCCCCCTTTTCTGGGTAGATTGACCTGTGGCTATGAGTGCATATCTCTGATTGCTCCTTTCTGTTCTAATCTTCAGTACTGGACAGATGACAGCACTGTGTCTGCCTGAAGATGTTTCTGACTTCTTTCCCTAGAGATGGCACTCTTTAACAGCACTGCCAATGAGAACTTTCTGTGATGATGGAAATAAATGTTCTGTAATCGCCACTGTCCTGGCCACTGCTCACATGTGACTATTGAACACTTGAAATGGAACTCGTGCAATGAAAAAACTGAATCTTAATTTTTGTTTAATTTTAATTCATTAAAATTTAAATAGCCATTATGTTGCTAGTAGCTAACATATTGGACAGGATAGCTCTATAACTCTGCACTTAAAAATCTTTTTTTTTTTTTTAATGGAGACATATTGTTACAACAAAAGGCAACCGTAAGTTAAATAAAGGTAGATCACCAAATATAACACCTACACATCTGGCAAACCCAAACTAGATTTCCTCATACAGATAATCACTCTTTTGACTTCAGCTTTAGACAATGAGGCATGGTAGAGAAAACTATCAGCAGATGGAAGGCTGGTGCTCTTTTCCCAGCTCTGCCATACAAGTTGCAGGGCAAATGCCTTAGCCTCTTGAAATGCCTTGAAACTACTTGTTTCCTCATCTATAAATTGAGTATGATAGTATCCCTGAATAATTCTGGGAATCAAATGAAGCACTTCATACGAAAGCACTTGGTAACATCAGAGCACTAAGAACTGTAAGGGATTATTATTGTGGTCCACTGAATACATCTCAGATAATTATAATTTAACTGTAAATGTTGAATAAAACATGTAGAATTGATACTTGGCAAACAACTTGTAGGGCTGTTGCAAGTTTTAGCCAAGAGGAAATCCTTTTGTTGGTTGGCCATCTGCTTTACTGTCCCTATGATGATCATAATGCTAATGATATCAACATGCAGTGCAGCTTACAGAATTTAAAGATTTTTCAATGTCTTGGGAAAATTTTTAGAGGTGGATGCTGAAGTGTATTGATATGAGGAAAGCTGAGTTAGCATAGGGACTTGGGAGTGCCCGCTAGGGAGATGCACAGATTTTATTTGATCCCAATGGATTAAGAAAAACTGGTTGCTTCAAAGAATGAGAATATACCTACCTTTGCATTTGCATTTACTAGTAGTCACTGGAGAACAAATCTTGGGGTGGCCCCAGAGACAAAAGAAAATAGACTTCGAAGTGAAGTGGGATGTGGTGATGAGTGGTAAGTAGGGAGAGAATTAGGCAAGAGAAGGAAACCTGTGCTTTCACACACCTAGCTGCACCTTTTTTCCTGGAATGGACCTGAAGATTTGGGGTGGGGTGGCTTCAGATCTTGTCTCTAGAAAGAAAAAAGAACTGGGTGGTGATTACTTTGAATTTTGTACTGGTATTCCCTACAGAATAGGTGATCGTGATGTTGCTATGCCCCAGACATTAGGAAGGGCAGATTTTGTTATACAATAGAAAACCCGAAAGAGGCTTCAGTCACTCTATTCTGTTTCCCTTCCCAAATTTCATCCTTGGGTTTTGGATTTGAGAAAGATATTATGTGAGCCATAGCAAACTGTAGGGAGTCCTTGGCTCCTTCTACCTCCCTGTTTGGGTCAGTTCATTCTTGACACTTAGCCTCTAGTCTTCATTCATTCTTTTTATGGGGAAGTAAAAGGAGTGGGGCAGTTTTGAGAACAGCTGGCCATCCCAGTTGCTGGGATGGGTTATTTTAAGCTTTGTTTAATGTGTCCAGAGACCCAGATGGCATTTTAAACTAAGCTGCTTTATTAAATCTTGTGATAAAGCATAATGATGTTTATTGAAAAGGCAGATACACATCAGCAACATTATGTGTGAAACTTGTCCTAAGAATTTTCTATAAAACATCTGTTCTCTTTGAGCCTTTTATGAATTCTGGAAGTTTGCTAGTTTCTCTGTAGACTCGAGGAATAGAAGTTGGAAGAGTCTAAATATCAGTATTGGATTCACCAATCTTAATCCTCATCTTTTCCGTCCTGGCCACTCTTCTGTTAGATAACATTGAACAAGCACTGAAATAGAATTTGAACAGCATTATTTGGGAATAATAGGACTGGTAGGTCTAAATTGCCCCAGGATTTTAAAGTAGAAGGTAGAAAGTGAGGGCTGCAGTGTCTTGGGTCAACCTATAGCTTTGAAGGTTAATTTGCAAAGATACAAGATATGGCCAATATGCCCTTATGTTAATAGTTGCAAAGCTGAAGGGAAATTTTTAGACCCTTTCTTCTTACTTTATGTTATGGCTTTTTATATGGCTTTATGTTATACTTTTTAGTTATGGCTAAGAGGGGGTTTAGAATATTCATGAGACTTTTAAAAATCCACATTTTCTGAGTCTTTACATATCCTTCATCTCATGTTTTTTGGTGGAGTCAATGTTTTGAGTGATGTTGTCTGTATTTGTAAGAAGAGAAAATGTTCAGGAAACATTTAGTCCCCAAAGGTAAAAAAAAAAATTTTTTTGGCTTAAAGTCATAGAAGTTTTAGACTTTTCCATTTTCTTCTCAAAATCTCAATAGGTATTTTGTTCCAATATAATATTTAATAATTACCTTTCTATTGTTTTCCTCTAATAAGATTTCCATGTTTTTAACCAGATAGTTTTCTAGTTAGGGATTTCTAATTGAAAGAGAAAGGAATTTAAAATCAGAAGGCTGGGGTTTATTTTGTTTGGTAAAAGGCCCCACAGAATACTCAGAGGAGAGTTTTACAACAATATCCACAGTATATAAAAGTGCTTCCAAATCAACAAGAAACTTCAAATAGAAACATTGTGAACAACAACAAATGCTAGAAAAATTGATCACCCTCATTAATAAATATAAATAAAAACATCCTATTTTTAAAAATGGAAAATATCAATAGTATTTATCATGTTTGTACACTGCTGGTGGAAGTTAAATTGCTACAACTTTTTGGTTAGGCAATTTGTCAGTATATCCAGATGAATAGAGTAGTAGCCCAACAATTCAAGAAGCCCTTAATCTAACAATGTATCCTGTAGTTTTTCTAGTAAAAGTGTGAAAATATGTATAAGAATGCTCACAGACGCATTTTGCTAAAGTAAAACTTCGAAACAATCTATATATATAAAACAGGTACATAATTTATGACATAACCACACAAAGGATACCATTAAAATCTGTAAAAAAAAGATAAGCAATCTATATGTGATGTGAGAAAGATCTTAATGACAGCTTGTTAACTGATAAAAAGCAATGAGTAGATCATGTATAGCATGTTCCCACTTTTTAAATAGATGATATAGGCATAGAAAAGAGGATTGGAAGAATAAACTCCAGAGAGTTAAAAGTGGATGTATCTGATGTGTACGTACAGTGGGAATGAAAAAGATTTCACCTTTTACTTAATTTATTTCTCTTTGTAAAAAAAATTCATCCATGAATATGCATTACTTTCATAATTAAAACACATCAGAAAAGAATAATGAAGAAGAAAGGAGAAGAACTAGATGTGAATCATGGTACTACCATTTGCAGCTTATGTGACCTTGGGGAAGTCACCTAACTTCCAGGGTTTGTTTCTTAATAATAATAGCCAAAGTCATGATTCTTTGCCCTTCACACTCCCAGGATCGTTGGGAAGATTGTATGTGGTAAGGGGTTATTATTCTATTTATCCTTACATCACATTTATTACCAAAATATTTTGGCCTTATTAAGATAAATGAAGAAGGACATGTGTGTCTGTGTTTTTGTCTTCATAGCTTTACTAATCAGAAGGCGCCTGTTGATGTAGTGATCACAGTTGCTTTGGTCAGGCTTCCTCTTGACTTTTGGCATTCCTCCATGCTGATGGCTAAGACTTGGGTGGTGGCTGCTGAAGTCATGATCCCCTCCAGCCTTCCAGCACACCCACCCACACACTCACACAAGCACACAGTCATACACACGCAAACACACACACACACTCTGCCAAGGTACTTGAGGTGGCAGCAGCTGCTCCGCCATAAGACTTTTTTTTTACATGTCCTGTGCATTATGTCTTGTTAGGAATTAGCGAGTTGATGCCATTCTTTTCCACCTTACACCCTTCTGAGACTTAGGCTGTATTAAGAGCAGATGCCCCTACTCCCACCCCACTGTCCCCCCGTCCTCACTGAGGCCAGATCATAATCTGCTCATTTCATGAGGATTTTCAAGCCTAATGGACAGGCCATGTGAGTGATTACTGAGAGGAACAGACCAAACAGAGGCTAAGAGACTCCATGCTAATCTGCTGAATAGTCTGAAAATGCACAGCTGCATGTGCTAGCGATGCTTTAAAATATTTTGTCAGAATGTTTGTCAGGGTGCCTGTTCTTGCAGCCCTGCGAATGTTTGGTTAGGAGGCATAATCTTTTTTTGGACAGGATCTCCCAAATGTAAAGTGACAGATGCTGATGTGGAATATAATACAGAAGACCCAGCTTTGCCGTCATAAATAAAAGTAAATTGTTTAATCTTGCTGAGTTGTAAATCTATGATTGCCAGAGGTCTTGAGTTCTGTGGGGGGCATTTAGTAAATGGGTGGTTATTACTTCTCAACTAAATGCAATTCGTCTGATGGAATTTATTTAAAAATCCATGTAAAGGCATTTTAATTGATTTTGATAACTACTCACAGAAAACACATAACTGTAAACAGAGTTTTTTGTTTGGAGAAGAGGGAGGGACGGAAGAAGGGAATGGGGGAGGGGAGGGAGAGAAAAAGAGGAGAGGGGAAGGGGAAGAGTGAGTGAGAGAGAGAGAGAGAGAGAGAGAGAGAGAGAGAGAGAGAGAGATCTGTCTGTTTACCTATGAAGGGGCCAAATGGAAAATGTTCTTAAGCGTTTACACAGTTTATTAAGTAGCTTGTGTATTTGTGTATTCAGGGCACTATTTTACCTATTTTAGTTCCCTAGCTGCTAAAATAAATACCATTCAAGGAATTGGCTTAATAACAGGAATTTATTGGCTCTCGGTTTCAGAGGCTAGAAGGACTTGACTCCTCCCAGGGTTGGTAGCTTCTGACTGGCTGACAACCTTTGGGGTTCCTTTGGCTTTTCTGTCCCGTGGCGATGCACATGGCAGTGTGTTCTCCTTTCTCAAATGGGTTCCATTGACTCCCAGCGTCTTGCTTCTCCTGTGACTTCTCTTTCCACGTCCAATTTCCTTTTGCTTATAAAGACTTCAGCTGTATTGGAGGAAGGCCCACTCTCATTCAGTCTGGGACACCTTAACTAATAATATCTTCAAAGGTCCTCTTTACAAAGGGCTCTCACTCACAGCCCAGGGATTGGGGCCTGAAAGTGATTCATTCAGCAGTTCTTCCTCCACACCACAGATCAAGGTCGATCTTCTGGATATATTTAAGGAGAGGGTAGAACAGAGTCCCGCGTGCCAGAAATGTTGAAAGACTACAGAGTACTGAAGGGGGTGAATAAATGCCCCCAAAGATCTGTGTATCTATGCTAATTAATAGAATTTGTGTGGAGGTGGGAAGGACAAATAGCAAGAAAGAACAGCAGGAAAATGGCTGGAGGAGTAATATTTTTAGGCTGTAGGAACTCCAAGGATGGATTCCTCCCCCATCTATTAAATCCCTCCCAGTGCAACAGCTTAAAGTGATTACCCGTTGAAGAGGGTGATTCAGGAGGAAATACTCCCTAGAACGGTAAATTGCATGCGTTTTTTCAGCAGCAGTTAGGAACAGAAATGACAGCAACAGTATAAGTGCTGTGGTTCTAGGCAGGAACCTGTTGTGCAGGGACAGTGCTCTGCAGTCAGCTCAACCACAGTGCTAACTAGAAGGCAGCCAGCAGGAATGGTACCTACAAGTGGGCAGCAAAAGTCAGGCATCAAAGGGGGCATAAAAGAGGAAGGTCCAGGCCAGGGCAAGGATGGGGACACGGTGGTCACTCCTTAGTATGGACACCAGCAGTTTCTTAGCCAGAAGGTTTGGTGGTTAAAGAGGAAAGACTTTGTAGTTGTACAAGCATGCTACAACGAATTGACTGTGTATGGTTGCTGATTGGTAAACTACATTCAGTTTATTTTTTCCACAGTCCTCAAACAGTTTTTAGATGCATTTATAAAAACTTGAAGTAAAAGAACACTTTTTTATTGGTTGATAAATGATGGTACATTTAAATAATGGAAGACTATACAGCCATCAAAATCATGTTGTGAAAGAATATTCAGTGACATGGAAAGATAGACCAGAAAGAGGAACTAGATATAGTAAGTGAACCATGTAGGCTATACAATAATCCCTTTTGTAAAAATATATAAATATGTAAATAAGAGAGACTGAAACAGAGAGATATAAAAGGTAGACACAGAAATGTTGACAGTGGTTATTTTTAGGCGGTAGGATTGCAGATGATTTTTGTTTTTCTTCTTGCATATGTGTAATTCCTTAGTGTTCAGAAATGTTTTTGTAATTAGGTTAGTAAAACAACAATAACAAAATTTCAATCAGTTGCTACTAATAAGTGACAGCAGCAAAGAAGGCAAATGAAATGCACTGAGAGCTTACTGGGTGTCAGATACTGTGCTCTGGAGCTTTGCTGTGCTGCCTCCTTTCACCCTCCATCATGTGAGGAATGTCATCTTTTAGATAAAGAAACTGAGAAACAAGAGGTTTCAGGGTGTTGCCCAAAATCACATGCCAGTAGGTGCCAAAGGCAGGTTTGTTTTTTTAAAATATATTTTTTATTGAAATGTATCATTCATACATGAACATACATAAATAATAAGTGTATAGTAAAAGTTGTGAACTTATGAAACAAGCATGTATAACATCATACAGGGGGTTCCATACATCACCCCTCCACCAACACCTTGCATTGTTGGGATACATGTGTTACAAACTATGCTAGAGCATGGTCAAAACATTACTACCAACTATAGTCCATAGCTAACATTTGGTGTGTTTCCCCCTCCCAACTCACCCTAATCTTTTTAAACAAGTCAATTTTATTGATACATAGTAATAAAGCATACAATTTATCCAAAGTGTACAATCAGTGGTATTTGGTATAATCACATAGTTGTGTGTTCATCACTTCAATCATTATTAAAGCATTTTCATTATTTTAGTAATAAACAGAAAACAAACAAAAAATCATTACTTGCCGTATATTGCTGCTATTTCTGGCTATTCTTGCACAATTATTTATTTGTTTATTAAGCAGTTTTATGGTATATATTCACATACCATATTATCCAAAGTGTGTAATCAATGGCTTTTTTTTAGCTGTTAAAGAGACCTTTATTGTAAAATTGTAAAATAAAATAGGAAAATAGATAGAAATTATAAATTTTAAAGGAGATTGTAAGGCCAGGTTAGATATCATATAATCAATTTTAAGAAATACTCTGGCAACAAACATTTATAAATGTAAATAATAATTTTAATATAATAGAAATTAATTATAACATAATTCTAATTTTTATATTATAGATCTAACTATTGGACATAATAATCTCTAAGAATAAAATTAATTATTGGCTTAGTTATTTAACTTCCATTAGGCCATAATTCTTTCAGGATAATCAAATTCCTATTTGGGAATTCTTTACATCTTCTTGGAATGGATCACCACAGATAACAATATGCCAACTCATAATTTTATGAGGCAGATAAAATCTTTTTCAACAGTAGTTATGCTAAATCATTATTGATCCAGATGGATTATTTTAAATAAAGAGTATGCATAAGAAAGGGTTAAAAAAAAAGTGAAGTATCCAAAAATACCTTTCTTTTCCAATTCTCCTCAATTAAAAGCAAGAGTTATTTTGTATGAAGAAACTTATGGAATACTGATCACAGGAATAATTTGCTAGTTGCACTGATTAATTATTGTTCATATACTATAATATTTTTTATTTTACATTTGTCTGGTTTATTCAAGCTGTCTTTTGGTTACTATTTGCATGGAATACCTTTTTCCAACTTTTTACTTTTAACCTGGTTGTGTCCTTATGTCTGAGGTGGGTCTCTTGTAAACAACAAATAGATAGCTCATATTTTTTAAATCCTTTCTATCAGTCTAGGTTTTTTGATTGAGTTCAGTCCATTAATATTCAATGTTATTACTATAAGGGCATTATTTTCTTCATCAATTTTATCCTTGCTTCTATGTTGTCATATTGTTCTATTGTTTTTCATCTTATCCTTTCATTTACCATTCCTAATAATCTTCATTTCTAAACTCTTCTCCATATCTCTTACCCTTGTTTTTTCCTTTCAGGCTGCAGCCCCACCCCCACCCCCCTTAGTATCACTTGTAAATCTGGTATTTTGGTAACATATTCTATCAGGATTGTGGGAAGATGGCAATGGACAAACAGGCAGAGCTGAATGCTCTCACAAAAACAACAGAGAAGGAACCAAAAGCTGTCCGAGGGACCTGCTTTGGGGGTCAGCAGACTAGGACAGTGCTGCACAACACCCAGGAGGGTGAGGGACAGAGAGACAAAGAAGCTGGAATGACAAACGTGAGTCACAAAGCCCCCATGGCAGCCGGGAAGGGCTCCCCTCCTTCACCCCCAAGATATTAAGTTGGGGTAAAACCCCTTGCTTGCTGCAGCCAACTGAGAGGGGAACAGACATTTTCCTTCCTGTCAGCTGTTTCAAGGAAAAAGGGAGGGTTACTTTTTTTTCAATGAATTCAGTCAGCACAGCCTGCTTTGAGTCTCTGTCCTGGAAAGCCAAGACTGAAACCCTCTGTGGTAAGGTGATCTAACCTAGCACCATCTTCTGGCCATTCTAGAAATTGCATGGACAAAAAATGTTCACACTCTCTGTATCCAACCCCTGGGAGAAAATCTGCACCCCACTAGTGAGTCCCTGGTCTGATTTTGAAAACTTAAGGTGGGAAATTTTAAAGACTCAGAATAAGTTGAACCAAATAGCAAAGAAAAGTTGTGAGAAAAGAAACAATAGGCAAGAGAGAGAAATTGGCAATCAGAGTAAATTCACCAACATGGTCAGATGCCTAGACATCAGGAAAAATTACAAGTTATACTAGGAAACAGGAAGAGATGGCCAAGCCAAAAGAACAACCCAAATATCCTTAAGAGATACAGGCTTTAATACAATTAATCAGTGAAAACCACATGGTTCTCCTAAATCACTTCAAAGAATTTATAGAAAGTATGACTAAAGAAGTAAATCTTATTAAGAAGACACTGGGAGAGTGTAAAGAACAATTTGAAAGCTTGCAAAGAAAAGTAACAGAACTTATGGGAATAAAAAACATGGTGGATGAAATAAAAAATACATTAGATGCACATAGGTGCAGATTTGAATTGCTTGAAGACAGAATTAATGACTTTGAAGGCAGAACATCTGAACTGGAAAAGACAGAATATAGAAAGAGATTGGAAAAAATGTAACAGAGTCTCAGGGAACTGAATGACATGCAAAATGCACAAATATTCACATTATTGATGTCCCAGAAGGAGAAGAGAATGGAAAAGGGGCAGAAAGAATATTTGAGGAAAGAATGACTGAAAACTTCCCAACCCTTATGAAGGACATAAATATCAATTTCCAAGAAGGACAATGCACTGCAAACAATATAAATCTGAATAGACTACCCCAGAGACACCTACTATTCATAATGACAAATATCAGAGATAGAGAGGATTCTGAAAGCAGCAAGAGAAAAGCAAGGCATCACGTACAAGGGAAACTCGACAAGGTTAAGTGCTGTCTTCTCATCAGAAACCACAGAGGAGAGAAGGAAGTAGTTTGATATATTTAAGATACTTAAAGCGAAAAACTGCTAGCCAAGAATTCTGTATCTGGCAAAGCTGTTCTTCAAATAATGAAGTTGAGTTCAAAGTCTTCACAGACAAAGAACTGATAGAATATGTTACCAAAGTAAGGTTTTAAACCCTTTCTGATTGGACACCAAAATCTCAGCTGCTTTCTTGACCCAGGTAGATCCAATGGACATTTGCAGTTTTTTTCCTGATATCCATTGGGGATGATTCCCTCAGAAATTGACAGTAAGGGGGTCTCTCTCTCTCTCTCTCTCCCCCCCCCTCCTTTTTTTTGGTGAGCCAGGCCCTACACCTGAAGGTAAAGATTCCAGAGCATTTTCTAAACACTGAATTACCTAATTACCAGGAGGGATGTAAGTTTACTCCCATTTTGCAGCTGAAAAAAACTAGATTCCCTTCTAAATGAAACCTTCAGTTTTGATGGTCTGGTCGAGGAGTAGAACTTGGGCCAAACTTCTAGAAGCCTTCACTTGTTTCAGGTGTTAGTAATTGAATTTGAAAGCCTTCTTGATTTGGTTCTAATGGGCTCTCATCCTTCCCTCCAACCCTTGAGTGTGTGTGTAAAGACTGCCATGGGCGTAGGAAGTGGAAGACGAGCTCTGTGGCTCCCATCTGGCCTCCGTGTAACAAAGCAGGTAACCGCACAATTATCGATGTGCAAATGGAGAAGTCCCTTGATGTTTGGGTCACCACATCCCCGCCTGGGTTTTGTTATTTCTCAAAATTCGACCTAACAATGTCCTGCCTGCCCGTGTGCAGCACTGCTAAGGGCTGGCACTCCTCTCTGACAGCTGGGGCTCCAAGTTTGAATCACTGCCATCCACGGCAGCATGGCTTTGGGCTTCCTTCATGGGGATCTTTGTTTCCCAACTGAGAAGACAGGAAGCAGGCGGTTTTGTGCATGTGCCTTTCTGCAGCACTTCGTCGACGGAGGTGGTGGTGGCTGTGTGGTCATGTAGAACGCGCTCTGCCTGTGAACCATCAAGGAAGTTCCTGTTTATTGCTCTCTTCACTCACTCTGACTCACTTTGGGAATTACAGGGATCTGACACAGTGAGAGGAGACTTTTGAGGAATGTCATGCTTACTTTTTCTTTTCTCTTTCTTGGACTCTTTAAGAAATGATTTATTTAAAAGCTAAAAGGAAATCATAAAGGGGAAGACTCAAGGGAATTCACACATAAACAATCCTGCTTTTATTAGTGTTATGTTACAGGGAGTAAACTCATTTGGTGGTCAGAATTCTGAATCTCGTCCATGACTTTCTAATTTGAGGGTTTAAATGGTACATTGCTGCCTTTAGAACTTTCATATGAGCTAATTGGAAACTGAAATCATACTGAATCTAATTTAGATGTGTGGTTGTCAGAACCCTGACAAAACAGGAGCCAACAGAAATCTTTGAAAAAAAAATTAGTTGCCTGTAACATCCTAGATGAAGGAAAGAAGTGCTGGGGAGAAAGCCTTATGTAATTATAGTTTCTCTTTCTCAGAACAGTTGTCTATGGCATGTGGAGAGAAGTAGTGATACCCCAGTGCCTGCTGTGTCTATTTATAGGTGGAGAAAGTAATTATGCAATCTAGGTGAGGTTTAAAGTTTTGTGGAAGGCCTTGGCATCAAATTAGAAGGCTAGATACAGAGAGAGCCTCAGTTTCATCATGGGAAGTGATGATAACTGCAAGCTGCTCCCCACTGCCTCTTGCGCTCTTCCACCATCTAGAGTGGGTATGAACAACATTCTGTGTCTGCCTGTGTATCGTGTGGCTGGGAAAGTATATGCCTCATGGATGTGTCAACAGGGGTCTGTGTGATAGTGTTTCCATGCCTCCTGTGATTCCTGGGATTTTGTCTGTGTGCACATTTTCTATGTGTGTGTTCGTGTAACTCAAGTGGACTCCCCCTTTCCAAATGGGAACTTAAGGAAATGTTCCTCAGGGGTGGTAGTGCCCGCCTAGGTGAGGGTGCCTTTTCCGGGGCTGCTGGGTTCCCCTTTCCCCCAGACAGAGCTGGACCGTGTGGGGTGGGAGTTGGCGATTAGAGCAGAGGTTCCTTGGGAGAGTCAACGAGGGGCCAGCAGAATGCTTCAGCTCGGGCCTCCCCAGACTCAAGAAGAAAAGTCAGATGTCTGTTCCAAGGCTATAAACAAAACCAAAGCTTGTTGGGTAAGTGGACCATCTTTTCCTTGCACTGGAGCAATCTGCTACATTGTCAAATGGTGGAATTTCTAGAACTTTTTCAGAAAGTAAAATGGTAGAATAAGGGAAAAGCTGCTGTTTAAACATAGGTTCGAAAAGCTGGGGAGGTGTGACTTAAGGAAAGCAATAGCACGATTTGTATAATTTTTACTTTACCAAGAGTTTTCCTTTATATAATCTCATTTTAAGTGAATTTTCACAGCCCTGTACCCTCCTGACTTTGCAGATGAAGTCAGTGATGTTCAGAGAAATTCAATAATCTACCCCAGGTCAGAATAAAGGAGCAGAGTCAAGACTCCCACTTTGGACTTTTAACTTCAAGTTGACTGCTTTTTCTTTATATTGCAGGGCCTCTAAAAGTCGGATTTTTAAAATCAACTATTAGATCTTTAAAGGCATCCCTTTTCTGATGACATTTCTCATGGGCTAATTGGGAAGGGGAGGGTTAACAATTTTTCTGTGTCTTCCTTGGAAGCCCCATCACTCCCATCTTCAGCTCGCTAGCTTATCACCTCACTGCCACCCATCACCTCCATTCACACACTGGGTCCAGCTCTACCTCATTTTTCTGTATCAGTGGGTTATTAGCAGGTCCACATATGTAAAATTTCCACGTAACTGGAGTTTAATCTTCTGTTAATCTTCTAATTATAACAAAAATAGTTCAGATTGAAATCTTACTCAAGTATATTTATTACTTTAGCCTTCTTAAACAAGAGTCTGCAGTACCCGTTTAAAAAAGAAATAGAATTTAATAAGATAAAAAATGTGTCTATAATGTCTCCTAAACTTCTTCTAAGTCCTTGCCTCAAGGTATACATAATTTTACGTTGTGTAGTAGCATAAATGTAATTTTGTATTCTGCATTTTTTTATTTATCATTAAAGCATTTTCTATAAACCTATCCCATCAACCAAGAAAATACAGGTTGTTGTGACAAATAAACCTGAAATGTAGACAATTTCTATTGCCTTAGAAACAATAGAAAATTATTTTTCACTCACCTGACAGTCCAATGAGGGTGTTTCTGGTAAACAAGCGTTTATCTGTCAGAGAGCAGGGAACCAGGTTCCTTCAGTCATTTGCCTCTGGCATCTCCGGAGCGGTCTGGTCACCTGTATCCAGCTTGTGAAGGGGAAATAAATATGGAAAAGACAAAACTGCTTCTTTTTTTAAAATGTATTTTTTATTTTTTAAAAAACATACTTAGATTACATAAATGTTACATAAAAAATATAGGGGGTTCCCATATGCCCTGCTCCCTACCCCTCCCATATTTTCCCACATTAAAAGCGTTCTTCATTAGTGTGGTATATTTATTACAATTGATGAACACATTTTGGAGCATTGCCACTAAGCGTGGATTATAGTTTACATTGTAGTTTACACTCTTCCACTCAATTCTGTAGCATATGGCAGGATATATAATGGCCTGTATCTATAGTTGCAATATCATTCAGGAGAATTCCAAGTGCCATAAATGCCCCCATGTTATACCTGTTTTTCCCTCTCCTAGCCCTCAGAACCTCGGCGACCATTGGTGATCTAAGTTCTTATATTGCTAGAATCACAGTAAGTCTATGGTAGAACACCATAGACTTGGTCCATAGTTCATTCCCAATCCTGAGGATTCTGAGACAGTGATGCCCACTCCACTCTAATTGAGAGGGGGCTTAGATTCCATAGGACCGTCTGCTTCTTAACATCCTTAGCCCCAAAGTAACATGGATCATTTCTGTTCCTATGCTCACATTAGTTTATTACTCCATGTGAAAACTAGTCACATGGCTACACCCAGATGCAAGGATGGGCTAGAAAATGTAGCCCCCGGTTGGGCAGCTGCTTCTTAGCAATGACTCTGCTGTGGAAGGGAGATCATACATTTTTTTATGAATTGCTAACCAAGTCTTTTACAGTTATGCAATCTTCATAATTATCCTTTTAAATGGCTGGATAATATTCCATAAGTTGGTACATTATACTTTATTTAACACATTCTTCATCATTAGACATTTATTTACATTGTATTTAATTTCTCACTTCTTTTTAGAAGGTACCAGGGATTGAACCCAGGACCTCATACCTGAGAACCAGGCACTCAAACACTGAGCTACACCTGCATGCTAATTTCTCACTTTTAATGACTATCACTGTAGGAAATAGCTACATGTATATAATCTTCCCCCTTTGAAGATTATTTCTTTGAGAATAATTCTGAAAAAACTAGAGAGATAGAAAACTATGAAAAAAAGTTACAAATATTTTTCAGATTCTTGAAACAAGAGACTCCTTTTTTTTTTTAAAGATGTATTATTATTATTATTTATTTATTTATTTCTCTCCCCTTCCCCCCCAGTTGTCTGCTCTCTGTGTCCATTCACTGTGTGTTCTTCTGTGATTGCTTCTCTCCTTATCAGTGGCACCGGGAATCTGTGTCTCCCTTTGTTGTGTCATCTTTTTTTTTTTTTTTTTTTTTTTAAGATTTATTTTTATTTCTTTAATTCCCCTCCCCTCCTCCGGTTGTCTGTTTTCTGTGTCTTTTTGCTGCGTCTTGTTTCTTGTTTCTTGTTTCTTTGTCCGCTTCTGTTGTCGTCAGCGGCACGGGAAGTGTGGGCAGCGCCATTCCTGGGCAGGCTGCTCCCTCCTTCGCGCTGGGCGGCTCTCCTTATGGGTGCACTCCTTGCGCGTGAGGCTCCCCTACACGTGGGACACCCTGCGTGGCGCGGCACTCCTTGCGCGCATCAGCACTGCGCATGGCCAGCTCCACACGGGTCAAGGAGGCCCGGGGCTTGAACCGCGGGCCTCCCATGTGGTAGACGGATGCCCTAACCACTGGGCCAAAGTCCGTTTCCCTGTTGTGTCATCTTGTTGCAACAGCTCTCGGTGTGGGTGGCGCCATTCTTGGGCAGGCTGCACTTTTCTTTTGCGCTGGGCGGCTCTCCTTACGGGGTGCACTCCTTGCGCGTGGGGCTCCCCTATACGGGGGATACCCCTGCGTGGCATGGCACTCCTTGAGCACATCAGCACTGTGCATGGGCTAGCTCCACACTGGTCAAGGAGGCCTGGGGTTTGAATCGTGGATCTCCCATGTGGTCGACGGACACCCTAACCACTGGGCCAAGTCCGCTTCTGAGACTTACTCCTTCAGAGTAGTAAACTACATTTTATTCATTGCTGCATCTGGAATGTTTTTATATAGTGCCTGTTTCATAGTAGATACTCAGTAAAATGAGTCACATGAATAAATAAAATATAACAAGTGCATGTGGAACTTATTTTATCATGGCTCTGGATAATTCCACGAGTATAATTATTGTCCTATGCCTTTCCCATCTTCATAAATGGCACCACCTGCCTGCATGGTACCAAAGGCAGAAGACTTGAAGTGATTCTCAATGCCTTCCTCTCCTTGCTGCTTCTGTAGCACTTACTTGCAGAGTAAGAAATTACCATGAAATAGGCAACAATAGGGGATCATTATATAGGGTTGTCAAGGGTGCTGTCTCTAATTAGGTGACACAGGAATAGAAAGCCAAAGGGCATGAGGGGCAGGTATGGACATACCTAGAAAAGAGTGTTCTAAGAAGAGGGAAAAGCAGATGCTAAGATCCTGAGGCAGGTTGTTCTTGGTGTGTCTGAGAATCCAGCCAGTGTGGCTGCAGTAGAGGGAAGGAGGTGGAGAATGGTAGGCCATGAGATCAGGTCATGATCATATAGGGCCTTGTAGACTAAGGTGATGATGATGCTGGGTTTACCCTGGGTGGAGTAGGGTGGGAGGAGGAAGGCCATCAGAATGTTTTGGTGATGTGATTTAACTTAGTTTTTAAAAGGATCATTTGGGCTGTTCAGCCCTGATTTTTTTTTTTTGGTTGTACCATTAAAAAAAAATATATATATATTTATTAAAGTTGTACGCTTACAAAACAATCATGCACATGTGTAGAATTTGCCTACAATACCACTTCACCAACACACTACATTGTTGTGGAACATTTGTTACAAATTATGAGATAATATCATCAGACTATTGCCACTGTCTATGGTCTATAGTATACATATGGTATATTTTTCCATACCCCCTGATTATTAATACAGTACATCTTTGGCATTTGTTCAAGAATATTACAGTAATGCTGTTAACTATAGTCCATAGGTTACCTTAATTGTATTTTTCCCATGCATCCCCACTTTCTTACCACCTTGCAATAGTGATATACATTTGTTCTCATTCATAGAAGGACATTCTTGTATTTGTAGTATTAACCACAATATTCATCCACTTCTGGGTTCACTATGTTATTCAGTCCCTAGGTTATTCTCTAGTTTCTTTCAATTGACATTTTCATCCCTAGATTACCCTTTTCAGCCACAATCCCATTTATAAACCATCTGTGTTAGTTCTACTCACTATAATGTGTTACCAACTCTATCCAGTTCTACACCTATACAGTCATGCTAATGAAAACTTCTACATACATTAAGTATCAGTAGTCCTTGTAAGACCTCCTCTTATCTCCTAATAACTCATACTCTAGGTTTTAACTCTATGCGTTTATTCTTCATATTTAGTTCATATTAATGAGATCATACAATATCTGTCCTTGTGTGTCTGACTTATTTCACTTAGCATAATGTCTTCAAGGTTCGTCCATGTTACCACATTTGTCCCAATTTCATTTCCTCTTAACAACAGCATAGTATTCTATCATATGTATTTACCACATTTTGTTTATCCATTCATCAGTTAATAGACACTTGGGTTGTTTCTATCTTTTGGCAACTGTGAATAACGCCAGTTTGTACATTAGTGTGTAAATGTCTGTGTCACAGTTTTCAGTTCTGGATATAGTCCTTGTAGAGGAATTGCTGGATCATATGGCAGTTCTATATTTAGTTTCCTGAAGAACTACCATATTGTCTTCCACAGAGGTTGCACCATTTTACATTCCCACCAACAGTGAAGGAATGTTCCTATTTCTCTACATTCTCTCCAGCACTTATTGTTTTCTGTTGTTTTAATAATAGCTATTCTCTGTGGTATGAGATGATATCATTGTAGTTTTGACTTGCATTTCCCTAACAGCTCATAATATTGACCATTTTTTCATGTACTTTTTGGCCATTTGTATTTCCTCTTTGGGGAAATGTCTTTTTAAGTCTTGCCAATTTTTAAATTGGATTGCTTGCTTTTTTATGTTGAATTGTATGATCCCTTTATATAGAATGGAAATCAAACCCTTATCAGATATGTTATTTCCAGATATTTCTCGCATTGAGTGGGCTGCCTTTTCACCTTCTTGACAAAGTTCTTTGAGTCACAAAAGTGCTTAAGTTTGAGGAGGTTCCATTTATCCATGTTTTCTTTCGTCACTTGTGCTTTTGGTGTAAGGTTTAAGAATCCACCACCTGCAACCCTGACTTGAAGATGTCTCCCTACATTTTCTTAGAGGAGCATTGAAGTTCTAGCTTTTATATTTAGGTCTTTCATCCATTTTGAGTTAATTTTTGTGTAAGGTGTGAGATAGGTGTCCTTTATCTTTCTCTTGGATATGGATATCCTGTTCTCTCGGCACTGTTTGTTGAATAGACTGTTCTGCCCAGTTGGGTGGGTTTGGCAGCCTTGTCAAAAATCACTTGACCATAGACATGAGGGTCTGTTTCTGATCCATCAGTTCAGTTCCATTGGTCTATATGTCTATTTTTATGCCAGTACCATGCTGTTTTTACCACTGCAGGTAGTTAATATGATTTAAAGTCCGGAAGTAAGCGTCCTCCAATTTTGCTCTTCCTTTTTAAGATGTTTCTGGCTATTCAGGGTCCCTTATTCTTCCAAATGAATTCGATGATTGTGTTTTCTATTTCTTTTAAAAGGTGCTGGTTGAATTTTTATCGGGATTGCTTTGAATCTGTATATCAGTTTGGGTAGAATTGACATCTTAATGATATTTACTCGTCTAATCTGTGAGCATGGAGTGTTCTTTCATTTTTTTCTCCTTTTTGCATTTGTTTTCCTTTTTTTTTTCTCTCTCAGTATTTTTTTTAAATGTTACATTCAAAAAATATAAGAGGTCCCCACATACCCCCTACTCCCCTCACCACACTCCTCCCCAATCAACAACCTCTTCCATCATCATGGGACATTCATTGCATTTGGTGAATACATTTTGGAGCACTGCTATCCCACATGGATAATGGTTTACATTGTAGTTTACACTCTCCCCCAGTCCACCCAGTGAGCCATGGCAGGACATACATTGTTCAGCAACTGCCCCTGCAGTACCACCCAGGATAACTCCAATTCCTGAAAATGGACCCACATCATATCTCTTCTTCCCTATCCCTACCCTCAGCAGCTACCATGGCCACTTTCTCCACATCAATGCTACAATTTCTTCCATTACTAATCACAGTAGTTCCATAGTAGAATTTCATTCATCTATGTAGATCTTTTTTAAAATGTGTTTCAGCAATGCATTGTAGTTTTCTAAATACGGGTGCTTTAAGTCCTTGGTTAGGTTCATTCCTAAATATTTTATTCTTTTGATTGCTATTGTAATTGGAATTTTTTTCTGACTTCCTCCTCAGATTGCACATTGCTAGTGTATAGAAACGCTACTGATTTTTGTATATTAATCTTGTATCCTGCCACTCCGCTGAAATTGTTTATTAGCTCTAGCAACTTTGTTGTAGATTTTTCGGGACTTTTTAGGTATAGGATCGTATCACCTGAGAATAATAAAAGTTTAACATCTTCCTTTCTTTATTTTTTAATTTTATTTTTTTAAATATATTTTTTATTTATTTTTAAAAGATATATAGATCACACAAAATCTTCTTTCTTTTTTTTAAATCCCCTTGCCTCCCATGGCTTTTTTTTTTGCTTGCTGTCTGCTTTCTGTGTCTATTCGCTGTGCATTCTTCTGTGTTTGTATTTTATTTTATTCCCTCCCCCCCACCCCCTGCATCTTGCTTGCTGTCTGCTCTCTGTGTCCATTCACTGTGTGTTCTTCTGCATTTTTTTTTTTTTTTTTTTGCTCGTCTCCGTTTTTTTGCGTCACCTTGTTGAGTCGACTTTCCGCGGTGCTTGCGGGCCAGGTGGTGCTCCACAGCACTTGTGGGCCGGCGGCTCTCAGGAGGGTATGGGCAAGCCTGACTTTACAAGGAGGCCCTGGGACGTGAACACAGGGCCTCCCGTATGGTAGACGGGAACCCAACTGATTGAGCCACAGCTGCTTCCCTTCTTCCTTTCTTTTTAAAGATTTATTTTCTTTATTTTACTTCTCCCCACCCCCTCATTGTTTGCATTTGCTGTGTCTGTTCATCATCCTTTTAGGTAAACAGGACCTCTCAAATGGGAGGGAGGTGCCTAATTGCTTGAACCCCTTCACTCCCAGCTTTGTTGTATTTCTCATTATACTTTCCTCCTTGTGCCTCTTGTGTCATCTTGTTGCATCAGTTCACTATGCCAGCCCATCACATCAGCTCACTGTCTTGCTAGTCTTCCTTAGGAGACACCAGGACCTGAACCCGGGGCCTCCCATGTGGTAGGTGGGAGCTCAACCTTGAGCCACAGCTGCTTTCCATCTTCCTTTCTGATTTGGATGCCTTTTATTTCTTTTTCTTGCCTGATTGCTCTGGCTGGAACCTCTAATGCTATATTGAACAACAGTGGTAACAGTGGGCATCCTTGTCTTGTTCCTCATCTAAATGGGAAAGCTTTTAGCCTTTCACCATTGAATACAATGTTAGCTGTGGGTTTTTTATATATGGCCCTTATCATGTTGAGAAAATTTCCTTCAATTCCTGTGTTTTGTAGTATTGTTGTAGAAGTTGAGAGAGGTTCAATTATTTGCATATAGAAAGGCCAGGACTCAAGAATGATTTTGAGAAGGAAAATGATTTCTTGATGGCCTGCCAGACTTGGGAACTTTCTGTTTCAAACCCAAGCCCTGAACAAGAATTTTGAGTTCCTTTTATACAGAGAGGAACGGTCAAATTGTTCTTTGTTTCAGTGCTCAATAGGCTTGAATTAGCATATATCGTCCACACCCTAGGTAAGCTTTTAGCATGGACCTTATACATTCTAGATAAGCTTTTAGCACATTTGGTTTGCATTTTCCCTGAATATTTAAAGCTTATAGATTTTGCATTGTTAAACTGTTTCCTGGGACTGGAGTTGTTGCCATGGTCACCAAGGGCAGGACTGCAGCCTCTTACCGTCCCTCACCCACAAGTCACAGACAGCTTAGGTTATCTACAAAGAGATGAAGAGCCTCCCACCCATAGCCCACATCGTATCTTTATCAAGAAAGGATGCTGTGTTTTGTCAAGTGCCTTTTCTGTGTCAATTGATAGGATCATGTGATTTTTCTTCTTGGTTTATTAATGTGGTGTATTACATTGATTTTCTTGTGTTGAACCACCTTTGCATGTCTGGTATGAAACCCACTTGATCATGATGAATAATTCTTTTAATACATTGTTGGAATTGATTAGCAAGTATTTTGCTGAGGATTTTTGCATCTGTATTCATTAGGGAAATAAGTCTGTAATTTTTTCATAATATCTGTATGTGGGTTTGGTATTAGGGTGATATTGGCTTCATAGAAAGAGTTTGGTATCTGTCCTTCTTGTTCAGTTTTTTGGAAGAGTTTGAGTAAGATTGGTATTAAATCTTCCTTGAACACTTGGTAGAACTCAACTGTGAAACTCTTTGGTTCTGGACTTTTCTTTACTTGTGATTGGCTTGTTGAGATCTTCTATTTCTTCTAGGGTCAGTATAGGTTGTTTGTACATTTCTAGGAATTTTTCCATTTTATTTACACTGTCTAATTTGTTGGTGTACAGTTGTTCATAGTATTCTCTTATAATTTTTTTTATTTCTATGAGGTCAGTAATAATGTCCCCATTTTCATTTTTTATTTGTATCTTCTCTTTTTTTTTTTTTGTCAGTCTAGCTAAGGGTTTGATTTTGTTAATCTCAAGTGCCAAATTTGGTTTTGTTAATTCTCTCTACTTTTTTTTTTGTTGTTCTCAATTTCATTTATTTCTGCTCTGATTTTTGTATGTGATTACTTCTACTTGCTTTGGGAATAGTTCACTGTTCTTTTTCTAGTTCCTCTTTTTCTAGCTTTTGATTTTAGCTTTTTCTTCTTTTTAAATTAAACGTCGAGGACTATAAATTTCTCTCTCAGTCGTGCCTTTGCTGCATCCTGTAGGTTCTGATATGTTGTGTTCTTGTTTTCATTTGTCTCAAGATATTTATTGATTTCTCTTGCAATTTCTTCTTTGACCCACTGATTGTTTGAGCGTGTTATTTAATCTCCATTTATTTGTGAATTTTCCGTTTTTCTTCCTATTGTTGATTTCCAACTTTATTCCATTATGATCACAGAAAGTGCTTTGTATAATTCAATCTTGTTGAATTTATGGAGATCTGCTTTGTGACCCAATCAATGTATGGTCTACCCTGGAGAAAGATCCATGAGCACTTGAGAAGACTGTATATTCTGCTGTTTTGGGGTGTAACATTCTATGTCTATTAGGTTTTCTCCATTTATCATATTATTCAAGCTTTCTGTTTCTTTATTGATCCTCTGCCCAGATGTTCTGTCCAATGATGAGAGTGGTGTATTGAAGTCTCCAATTATTATTGTAGAGACATCTATTTCTCCCTTCAGTTTTGCCAGTGTTGGTCTCATATAATTTGGGTCATCCTGGTTGGGTGCATATACATTTATGACTGTTATTTTTTCCTGGTGAATTGCCCCATTTTATTTTATTTTTTTAAAGATTTCTTTTTTTAAATTTCTCCCTCTCTCCACTACCGCCCCCCCCCCCACCGCCCCATTGTCTGTTCTCTGTGTCCATCCACTATGTGTTCTTCTTTGTCCACTTGCATTCTTGTCAGCAGCACTGGGAATCTGTCTCTTTTTGTTGCATCATCTTGCTGCATCAGCTCTCTGGGTATGCAGTGCCACTCCTGGGCAGGCTGTGCTTTTTTTTGCGTGGGGCAGCTCTCCTTGAGGGGTTCACACCTTGCGTGTGTAGCTCCCCTATGTGGGGGACACCCCTGCGTGCCACAGCACTCCTTGTATGCATGAGCACTGCGCATGGGCCAGCTCACCACATGGGTCAGGAAGCCCTGGGTTTGAACCCTGGACCTCCCATATGGTAGGCAGATGCTCTATCAGTTGAGCCAAATCCGCTTCCCCACATTTTATTAATATATCATGTCCTTCCTTGTCTCTAATAACAGGTTTGCTTTTAAAGTCGATTTCATCTGATTTAAGTAGAGCTGCTCTGGCTTTTTTTTTTGGTTACTGCATGCATGGATATCTTTCTCCAGCCTTTCAATTTCAATCTATTCAGCCCCAATCTTTTGAAATTAAATGTTATCAGGTAATTTCCCCCATTTAAAACCCTTCAGTAGATTGCCATGGTACTTTGAATAAAACCCCAAACTCCCTTAGCTATTATTAATATTGTTATTAAAATGGACACCCTATTATTCTCTATCTCAGCCCCCTGCTTATTTCCTTCTTAGCCTTATTCCAAATAGTAGCTATATATTATTATTGTTATTATTATTATTACTATTATTGTTACGTTTATTTGTTTATGATATCTCTCCCCCACTAGAAAATGTATATTCCAGGGCTGTTGGATGTGGGTATTTCTGTACTGAATTGTCTCAAGACTGCTTTGCTCTTGGGGTTCTTGTATCTGCTTTATGTATATATTATTTTCTGTTTCCTCAATCATTATCATATTTTGTCAGTCACTTCCTTCCTGCAAGTACACAGGAGGTGTCAGGGTAACGTTGCAGTTGAGCTGGATGCTCCAGTTTGCCTTGGCTTTTCGGCTAGATCAGTGCTTCTGAAGCAAATGAATTAACTGGGGAGGGAGAGAGGATCCTGTTAAAATGGAGATTCTCACTTGCAGATTATTTTCATCTTGTGCTCTCTTTCCTATAATGTTGGCTTCCTTTCACTGAAGTGCATAGGTCTCGGGTGGGCCTTGGGAGCCTGCAGGTCTGCCAAGCTTGCAGGTGATACCCATGCTGCAGATGCTTTGAGTAGCAATGGGACTTGATCATTGGTCCTGGAACGAGGATGAATACAGAGTCAACTACTTTTAAAATGACAGCTGCCTGGGTGTCATCCCCAGAGAGTCCAATTTATAAATCATCTGAATGCTGTCTGAATATTGGGAATTTTACAAGCTTCATAAGTGCTTCTAATTTACAGCAAAATTTGAGAACCATTGGGTTACAGGGGTCCTATTTAAAAAAACAAAACAAAACATTGAAAACAAAATGTACTGAGTAGTGCAGGTCTGTGTGGCTTTAATTTTTAAAAGTCATTTTTGTTGCTATAGAAAGAGCTTGGACCCACCCAGGGATGGCCCACAGACTACTGCTTAGCAGGCCTAGATAGTTTCTACCATGTCCCTAGCACTTGCTGTTCCTTAGTGGCAGAATAGAATTCCTACTTTTAGGAGAGATGTCGTTTGGAGCTCAGTTAAATTATGCCCACTAGCGACGGGGATGTGGTTAATCAGGTCCCTTGCTGTGTGTATTTGTGCAGAGGCAGAGGAAGGGGCTGAAGCTGAGAAGCTCTCTATTTCTTTTCCTTATAATTTCTAGCATGTTCACATGCCTCATTGTTAAGTCAGTATCAAACAAAGAATCTCTTTTGTGGTTCAAGCTAACCTGTAGGTCATCAAAAGGAGCCTTTTCAAACTACTGAAAATCAGTGAGGCATATTCAATTTACAGGTTAATAATTGCCTGCTAGATGAGGCTGTCACAAATGGTTTTGGAGACACTGGGCAGGAGAGAAAATTCTAGTCCCCCCCCCCTCTACTCCCCACTCCTTTAATCTCAAACCCACCCAGGTCCTTCTTGCAAGTGATTTTACTGTATTTTAACAGAGTCTGGGGTACTTTCTGGGATTGAAATACCTTTAGTTCCACGCAGCTGGATTGATTATTTTTTCTGGTAATTCTAGATTGGGCGACTGATTATTGGACAGAATGGCATCTTGTCGACCCCTGCTGTTTCCTGCATCATCAGGAAGATCAAAGCAGCTGGAGGAATCATCCTAACAGCCAGCCACTGCCCCGGAGGGCCAGGGGGAGAGTTTGGAGTGAAGTTTAACGTTGCCAATGGAGGTATGTGGTTCAGAATATACCTTGTTAACCAGCATTTCTTTCCTTTTGTATTCTTGTCATATTAAAGTATCTTCTGATGGTAGACAAGCAAGGCAGAGAGGAAATGGTGGCTCAGAGAAATCCAGCAAGTGGTGATATGGACACTGATGAGGCATAATACACTCCTTAGCACCCTGAAATGGTTGAATAATCGATGCTTATCTGATATGGATGGACTCTGGATTTTAAAGTAGAAACACACCTTCAAGGTCATTTAGACCATTCCTCTCACTTTACAGATGAGCAAATAAAGCCCTCTCTGAATGGCTGAGTCACTTGCTCAAGTCACAAGGCTGAACAGGGTCAGACAGCTGATTTTTAGCTTACATCCTATGCTCTTTCTTTCCTATGGTGTTCACTTTCTTTCACTGAAATGAAAGAATTATTTCACTTTTTTTTCTTACATTCACAGAAATGTGAAATCTGGAGGTTCTAATGGGGTGTGTATGTTCATAGGGGTAGATAGAAAAAGACATTGAATATATATCAAAGTAAATAGAATAATAAATTGACATCTATGTATTCTTTGTCTCATTTTACCGTTTTACTTATCTTTATTTTCTGAAGGATTTTAAAACAAACTACAGCATCAAGACATTTCACACTGAAATATTTCTGTATGCATCTCTAAAAGAGAAAGACCTTTTCCTGCATAACTACATTAGCACTCTTAAAAAAAGCACCAATTCCCTAATATCATCCAAAACCCTATCTATAGTAAAAATTTCCCATTGTCCCCAAAATGCTATCTACAGTTTTGTTTGAACCAGAAATCATTCCAGAACCATGCATTGCATTTGCTTGCTCGATCTCTTAAATTTCTTCTAATCTAGAGCACCAGATCTTTTTGTGTATGTGGAAGGGAGATGGATTTTAATCAACAGTTCTTGTTATGAATTATTTCTCATCCCAGGCAACATGAAGCATTTGGAGGGGAAAGTTTGTTAATCTCCCCTTCTTTGCAGCCATTTTGTTCATTATCCAAACAAGAAGCTTTATTCATGTCAAGTGTTAAAAAACACACACTCTATATGAAGTGGCCCACTTTTGAAGGTGTGCTGGTAGAAGAGCCGCTGCCCTCCAAAGCACACACAGGACCCGCATCTAGTTTTGTAGCAGCTACTGGATTTATTTACAGAAGATTCGAGGAGAAAAATGTGCAATTTTTAGGTATTCTCTACACTGATAACAAGGGAAATTTTACAGGTTCAGTAAATAATAATTTGTAGAGAAAATGTAATATATAAGCTGCTAAACTAAATAATGGATTTCATGTAAACATGTAAAATTATCTGGGGAGTGGGTGTAGTTCAGTGGTTGAGCACCTGCTACCCGTGTATAAAGTCCCAGGTTCATTCCTTGGTATCTCCTAAAAATAGAATAGAATAGAAGAGAATAGAATAGAGTAGAGTAGAACAGAACAACAGAACAGAACAGAACAGAATAGAGTAGAATAAAGGTATCTGACTGCATACCTTGCAACAGCATCTCAGTCATGTCTGTGATATCCTGTGAGACATAAGAGAGAAAGTATTATTTATATACTTATTTTATAGACTAAATCACAGGACATTATACAACTTGCTTGGTCATACTTTGAATGGAGGGAGTGAAGGGAGTTGAACTTAACACATTTTTTAACTAACCTCTTTTTTTTTATTTTTTTTTTATTTTTTTATTGACTTTGTAATAATATTACATTAAAAATATATATGTGAGGTCCCATTCAACCCCACCCCCCCACCCCACCTCTCCCCCCCCCAGCAACACTCATTCCCATCATCATGACACATCCATTGGATTTTGTAAGTACATCTTTGGGCACCTCTGCACCTCATAGTCAATGGTCCACATCATGGCCCATACTCTCCTCCATTCCATCCAGTGGGCCCTGTGAGGATTTAATGTCTAGTGATTGCCTCTGAAACACCATCCAGGGCAGCTCCATGTCCCAAAGACGCCTCCACCTCTCATCTCTTCCTGCCTTTCCCCATACCCATCAGCCACCATGTCCACTTTTCCCAATCCAATGCCACCTCTTCTATGTGGACATTGGATTGGTTGTGTCCATTGCACCTCTATGTCAAGAGGAGGCTCAGATTCCACATGGATGCTGGATGCAATCCTCCCACTTTCAGTTGTAATCACTCTAGGCTCCATGGTGTGGTGGTTGTCCTTCTTCAACTCCATCTTAGCTGAGTGTGGTAAGTCCAATAAATCAGATTGTAGGTGCTGGAGTCTGTTGAGGCTCAGGACCTGGCTATCACATTGTCTTAACTAAACTCTTGGAAGTTCTTTCTCTTACCTTTAACTCTTCATGTTTGCAAGCATTGGGATTATTAATGAAACTATTATTCCTAAGGCATACAAAGATTCGTTTGGTTTCTTCCTACCCAAAAATAAGTTCAGTTTTACCATTACACCCTTCTTCTGAAGTTCAGGCATTGTTAATTGTGTGCCCTTCAGATTTATCTAATGCAGAGTTAAAAGATTGTCTATAGAATTAGTAGACACATCCAAGAAAATGGGACATGTTTGGAGCTACATGCCTTTTCAAATATGTAGACAATAAGACCATTCTGAACATGTTTTTAACTACAGGAAAAGAAGCTAGTGGTAAGGAAAAATGAAATCATGGGATCAGTGATAAAAATACTGATTTTTAAAAATACTTCGTATGTGTCAGACACCACCATGCAAATTTTGTATTTGCATACATTATCTCATTAACATAACAACCAGAGGAGGTAATTAAGGAATAAAGTGGCTAATAACTAAATCAATGTCATGGTTAGTAAATTGTGGAGTTGCTTTAGAACTGAGATTTCAGGAAGGGCAAGACTTCTGAGTAAGACGGCAAAGGTGGGTAAAGAAGCAACTTTACAGTACAGAATGGAAATTTGGGGAATAGTTGCCTATGTCTGTTCAGGAAATTTATGAAAGTTGCCTGCTAAGGATAATGAGACGTTACAGCGATGGGATTTGGAATAAGTGGAGATGTTTTGTAAAGGATACTCTGGGAAATTTGTTGAGAACTCCCGAGAGGCTGTGGGGACCAAGATGCAGCTCGGCAGCGTCCTTTGAAGGAGGAACCAGCTTGTGTAATTTCGTGACGACCTCCAGCCCCGCATGGGAGCCTGCACATGGCTGGGGTGGAAGCGGATGGTGGCAAAGCCCTGGGATTAGGGGGATGGCAGTGTGGTCAGCAGAGTGTCAAGAGCGCCGGTAGCTGTTAGGATGACTACACTGACATCAGACTATGAGGCTTCAGTTCCAGCCTAAGTCAAGTATTCGCAATGGGACCATGGTTGTTACTTCACCTCTTTCAACTTAATTTCCCTATTTGGAAAATGAGGATAATAATAAATCTTCCTTCATCTGCTTTTTGTGAGTGGTAAATGAGAAATTACATTTAATGTGTGAAATGTGGTACGTGTAAGTTTTCAATAAACTTGTGTTTGTTTTGCTAACAAGGGTATTGCTCAACTAATGGGTCAGAGGGTCCTGTATGGGATAAGAGACCAAGGAACCCAGAAGGCACTGGCCTGGGATAGGGACAGCAGTATCAGAGTGAGGGGCAGGCTCAGGAGCTGTCGCGGAGGGTACATGGAAGATAAGGTATCTGTGGGCTGAAAAAGCTTAGAGCTTGATATTCCAAAAGACAGTAATATTAAAGAAGTGACTGTGCCAGGAAGTGACTAAAGTAGAATGAAGAGAAAAGTCATTGGCGTTGAAGATGCCAGGATCTTAGTAGTTGCAAGGAATTTAGAGGTCGTTGATGAACTCTCAGGTTATCAGCGTGGATTATTGCATAGCATTGTAGGTAAATATTTTGCTTGCTGGAAATTGTTGTACTTTTGGAAACCAGTGGGCTTTGGCATTAAAACCCACTAAAGGTTTTATTTATTTTTTTAATGATGGGCACAGCCGAAGAACATGGAGTAGTATCTGGAGACCAGAGGTATACTCATGTGTTCTTTAATCTAACAAGTATTTTTTTAAAATGGTAAGGAGTGAGGAAAAGGGCAGGCTTATTTCTTTTGGGTCTTCACTTTTCCTATATAACAAGAAAATGTTGGGTAAGATATACTAGGCCCTCTTCCCTCCCGTCTACTATAATAAGAGTATTGCACTCCTTTTTGTATATTTATAATGAGCATTTATTGGGTATCTGTAATGATGCCTATGTTCTACGGCAGTGCTGTCCAATAGATACATATTTGAGTCACTTATATAATTTGAATTTTTTAGTAGCAACATTAAAAAGGGAAAAAGAAACAGGTAAAATTAATCATGTGTTCTATTACACTAATATATACAAACTATTATCATTTGATCATGTTATCAGTATAAAATTATTAGTTCAATATATTAAAATTTTCTAACCTTACAATATCTGCTGTGCATTTTACACTAACAGTACATTTCAATTTGACTGTTTGCATTTCAAGTACTCAGTGTGACCAGTGTTATTGTATTGGATGTTTTAGCTCTAAGGAGTGAGATATAAAAAAAATCAAGAAATAATTTCTGTTCAGTTGAAAGTTATAATAAAGTTAGGGAGTGAGAGTCATGTACAAACCTAACTATCTAATCATCTATTGTTTTTTTATATTCTAGATCTTTCAGTATATTTACTTATTTATTTGGTTTTCAACTTGTTTATGAAAATTAGCTAAGGTGGCTTGCATTAAGATATATAAATTTTAAAAAGAGGAAAACTAAAAGAGGACAACTCTTGGTTTTGTATTCAATTCATTTAGAGTCCATCATTTTTTTAATTGTCCATTTTGCCTTGTGAAGAAGTGCCAAAAAAGAAGGAATAACTAGACAGTGTATTTGAGTTGGAGAAATGATTTACTCTGTTAAGCTCACACACAGACGAGGCAGCAGAGATTGAACTAGAAATCAAATTTCTTTCTCTGTGTGCACTTGGGAAGCTATGGTTTAAATCTGGAATCCCTCACTTCTGTCAAATGCATATCCTGTTTGTGCCTCATATCCTGAATAAAGTTGGTTACATAACTGAGTCTCCCTGGCAGGTGTGAAACTATTTTTAGGGAAGCAGCATCATTGCTTGAAAGTGGCTTAAAACAAACAAAGAAACGTGGGTTATTAGACTATATAGAACAAATCTCATGGTGAAGGAATACAGCGTAAGAACTATGGAGGCTAATTGAGCTGTGAACCCTTTTGTCCATTGTTCAGAAAACAATCTTTCTCCTGCCGGGCTGAGGGAGAAATAACACTGCTCTGACTGTGATTCCTGAGCTTTACAAATATAATTTTTTTGCGATTCATTATTTTCAAATTTTAGGTCCTGCTCCAGATGTTGTTTCAGACAAAATCTATCAAATCAGCAAAACAATTGAGGAGTACGCCATATGCCCTGATCTTCGAATTGACCTTTCCCGACTAGGAAGACAAGAATTTGACCTGGAAAACAAATTCAAACCATTCAGAGGTAATATAAAGATCAACTTTTGAGCAGAAGTCAGAATAACTCTGTAAGAGGGGTGACTGTGTTCTCCACAGAGGAGTGTACTCGAGAAAATGATTGAATTTTCAATCTCAGGGTGATTCTTGCTGAACAGTTGTGATCTGAATGTTGTGCAGAGAGAACTGAGAACACTCAAGATACTCAGACCTGGAAACATTCAAAACCCACTTTCCAACCTCTATATTAATTTTGATATAGGAAAGTTTCACTGATGATCCTTTAAAGCGGGGGTTCTTTACAAGAGGTCTGTGAACTTGAATTGATATTCAAAAAAACACTACTTTTGTGGGAATGTGTTGGTGTGGGTGTGATATATTTATTAAATAATGCACAGTGTAGTGTGGACTTAGTAAGGGGTCTGTGGTTTTCACCTGACTGGCAAAGGGGTCCATGGAACAAAAACAGTTAAGAACCCTTTCTATAAAGCATTCCAGAAATAGGCTGTAAATTACCAAAACATGCCTTTGCTTTTCTCGGCAGTTAAGGTGAACATGCTAGAATAGCTTAGATGGTTAAGAAGAGACCCAACAAAGCAGTGGGGACATTAAAATGCCCATGGAAGAATGGAGTTTATTTTTGAAGTCAGAATCATTCCACTCAGCTTAATTCAATGCACAATGACCAATCACCTGCTCTATTCCAATCACTGTGTTAGGAGATTTTACAAAGGAACTCAGTAAATACCAAGTGTACTTAGGCAAATAGATTAAGGAATTAAAGAGCCAGAACGAAATTGCCAAAAAAAATTGAGTGAATAAACCTTCTAAAGTACTCAGGACATAACTTTTTATTTTATGGAATAATTTCGAACCATGTAACAACTGCATTTATACTGTGTGAGCCTCTTTTTATCAACCATCTATTTTATCCTATTGCTTTTTCTTAGAAGGTACAGAAATAGCAATAGACCAGTTTTTACTTCTCTACTGCCTCTATAAGTTTAAATACTACTACATCTTGTAGTAAGATGATATCCTTATTTTAAAAATAATAACTTACCTAAAAAAACAAAACACATGTTCAGGGCCACATGTGGTATGTTAGGGTCAGGTAGTTGCTGAGGGCAGGGAGAGGGAAGAAGAGATGTGATGTGGGGGCATTTTTGGGACTTGGAGTTGTCCTAAATGATATTGTAGGAACAGATGCTGGACATTATATATCCTGCTATAACCCACTGAATGTACTGGGGGAGAGTGTAAACTATAATTCATGCAGTGTAGCATGCTCCAAGATATATTCACCAAATGCAATGAATGTGCCACAATGATAAAAGAGGTTGTTGATGTGGGAGGAGTTGGGGGGATGGGGTGTGGGGTATATGGGCAACTCTTATATTTTTCAATGTGACTTTTTTTGTGATCTATGTATTTTCAAAAAAATTCAATCAATCATTCAATAAATGAACCATTCAGGAGTCGTAATTTTGAGTCAATGCTACCAAATTTCCCTCGAAAGGTTTTGAGTCAATTGGTTACTTAGCTAGTCAGCAGACGTTTATTGAAGGCCATGTAATATTAACTGAAAGCAGTCATGCTGTTTTTGTTAATCTAATTGGAGAGTGCACATACATGCACAGAACAGCTGGACAACTGAAAGAAAGGGATATGTTATATTAAGCAAAATGAGTTAAATATGTTTGATTACATATGTTAGAAAGGCCTGGGTGATAAGTTGTCTAAGAAAAATAAGGTATTACCATCAGGAAGAAGTTATATTTATTTTTTTATGTTCCGTATCTTCACAACTCCTATGTTGTCCAAGATACCTAGCTCTTTGTTGAGCTCAGATTTAGGTCTGTTATTACAGCCATATCTCCTACTTTGATGAGTTTACTAAAATGCTACCCATACTATGAGGGGGGTGAAGTATTCCCTGGCTCCAAAGAAGAATTTGGAGACATTCGTTTGAGGTAATTGTTATTTCAAGTGCTGATCAAGGCTTGAGTAATTAAAAGCAAATCATTATACCTTAAAGAGTATAAATTAGGTTGACTTTCAATTTTCTCTGATTCCTACTTGCTCCTTTGTTCTGTGTTTCTGTTTGGCACTATGTGTTATTTGTTGCTATCCTCCTCGTATCAAAAGATAATTAAAAACTATCATTGTTCCTAAAAAATAAATACTTTACTTTTGAATGGACACATATACTTCATTGCTTTAACTGCAAGGGAAAATATTTTTAAAGGTGTGTTTTTGACCAGATGAAGGGATAGTTTTATGTATTAGGTTGGTGCAAAAGGAATTGTGGTTTCCAACTGTGAATTTTGAATCATTATAACTTGGCTCAAACACATCTTTATTAATCAAAATAGGAACCACTACAATCAACACATTTTTGCCAACGAGAAATAAGTTTGCTTATTCCTGTAGTGTAAAAATCTATGCATTGGGATCCAATGAACTCTTGGAAAGCGTTTTCTGCATCTTGCTGGTTTTGGATGTGTTTTCCCTGCAAAAAGTTGTTAAGATGCTTGAAGAGGTGATGGTTGGTGAGAGGTCAGTTGAATATGGTGGACGAGGCAAAACTACGTAGCCCAATTTGTTCAACTTTAGAAGCGTTGGTTCTGTGGCTTGCGGTCAGGTGTTGTCATGGAGAAGAATTGGGCCCTTTCTGTTGACCAATGCCGGTTGCAGGCATTGCAGTTTTCTGTGCATCTAATTGATTTGCTGAGCATACTTCTCAGATAAAATGGTTTCACCAGGATTCAGAAAGCTGTAGTGGATCAGACCGGCAGCAGACCACCAAAGAGTGACCATGACCATTTTTTTGGTGCAAGTTTGGCTTTCGGAAATGCTCTGTAGCTTCTTCTCAGTCCAGCCACTGAGCTGGTCATAGCTGGTTGTCATATAAAATCCACTTTTCATCACGTGTCACAATCCAATCGAGAAATATTTCGTTGTTGTTGTGTAGAATAAGAGAAGATGGCGTTTCAAAATGACAATTAAAAAAATTTTTGGATCACCTCATGAGGCACCCGCTTATCCAGCTTCTTCACCTTTCCAATTTGCTTCAAATGCTGAATGACAGTAGAATGGTTGATGTTGAGTTCTTTGGCAACTTCTCTTGTAGTTTAAGAGGATCAGCTTTGATGATTGCTCTCAGTTGGTCATTGTCAACCTCTGATGGCTGGCCACTATGCTCCTCATCTTCAAGGCCTTCGTTTCCTTTGCAAAACGTCTCGAACCGCCACTGCACTGTGCGTTCATTAGCCGTTCTGGGGCCAAATGCGTTGTTGATGTTGCAAGTTGTCCACTGTTTAATGACCCATTTGAACTCAAATAAGAAAATCATGTTTTTTGTCTAACATCATTTCCATAGTCTAAAATAAATATAAAATAAACAGCAAGTAATAAGTCACTAGCAAAAAAACATAAAGCAAGAAATGCACATTAAAATGATGTATAACATAACCATATTTATTTAAGAATGCATTCCAATATCCAATGGCAAATTTTAACAATGCAAAACTGTACTTTTGCACCAACCTAAATATTATAATCTGATCTGTTAAAATATTGCTCCTGGATTTACTGAAAATTACTGAAGGCAGACTTGTAATATCTTCAGTACAAGTTTAACTATTTCAGAGTTCCAAAGTAATATGAAATTTAAAAATTTCAAAACCAATATACGTAAGCTTCAAAATTTATCTATGAATTTGAACAGTAGGGTTCCTGGACAAATTTTAGTGCCTTAAAGTCTATATATTTGCTACTTCTAGGAAAATATTTTCTGAGTGTTAATTACATATTGATTGCCAAATTTGAAAAATGTAATGTATTCTGGGTTTTATGTATCTGTTAAATAAGTAGAAGTGACTTGTTTTGGATTCTTAGCCATTAGGTAATGCAGGAGACTGGAGAACATTGTGTTTAACGAGGATTTTCAGATATTCAGCCTTCACTCTGAAATTGGGTACAAAGTTGGGCATACAGACTTCATGCAAACTCAAGGATGTGTCTGCCATCACCAATTTCATACTTGGATCTAATAGAAACAATGACATTTAGAAAATAGGGGTCACTGCTGGGACTGCTCTTCGATTTACTTCCCGCTTGCGGAGTCATTTCTTGGCCAATCCCTGTAGGAGAGTCATCTGAATGTGCTAACGTGCCCCTGAGCATTCAGATATATGCATTTTGGGGGGAGGGAGGTGACAGAGAGTAGGGGCTCTAGGAATAACAGACTGTTTTCATCTTAACTATTTATTCTTATCATTGATTTTTCACTTGGAAAGAAGAATTTATAACTATTATTTATATCTATTGATCACCTGAAAAATTTGCAGCATCTTGATTATACCTTCATTTTTTATCTTGTCTACAAATGGATGCTTTGCTTTTCATAATGTGTGGGATTGTGATCATAATTTCCCGCTCTCACCATCATGATTTTTAGGGGCTTCCAAGCACCCTACATGAGTGTAGTCATTAACACTTCCGTCTGTCTTTCTATCCTTAGTGGAGATTGTGGACCCAGTGGATATCTATCTCAACCTCCTTCGTTCCATCTTTGATTTTAATGCTATCAAGGGTTTGCTGACTGGGCCCAGCCAGCTGAAGATCCGCGTTGACGCAATGCATGGAGGTAAGTTCTGATCTTCTACCAATTGGTAGTTTTTCAGTTTTATCATATTTTAATTTCCCAAAACTTTTTCTCTGGGTTTGAACCCTGGACCTCCCATATGGTAGGCAGACATTCCATCAGTTGAACCAAACCTGTTTCCCTCTCATATTTTTTTTTATGTCAGGTTTACTGAAGTATAAAGTTGATAGTATACAGTTTGATGGGGTTTGCCAAACATATACAGTCATCTAAGCACTATCACAATCAAAATAGAGAATATTTCCATCCCTCCCTACTCATGTCCCTGGCAACCTTTCATCTGCTTTCTGATGAACAAAATTTTTCCCCAGAAAGCCATGTAAATGGAAACATACAATATATAGTTATTTGTTTCAAGCTTCTTTCACTCAGAATAATGTTTTTGCAATTTACTAACAGTGGTGTTGTATTGGTATTGTTTTTTATTGCTGATCAGAGGTCCATGGTTTGGATGTACCAGTTTGTTAATCCATTCACATGTTAATGAAAATTGGGTTGTTTCAGTTTTTGGTTATTATAAATAAAGCTGCTTTAAACATTTGTGAACAAATCTTTATGAGAACCTATGTTTTCATCTGTCTTGTGTAAATATCGAAGAGTGGGATTGCTGGGTCATACTTTAAGTGTCAGTTTAATTTTATAAGAAACTGCCAAACTGTTTTTCAGGAACAGTAATATATAAAGTTTCCAGTTTCTCCTCATCCTCGCCAACTCTTGATATTGCCAGTCTACTCAGTTCTAGCCATTCTACCATATCTTGTTAATCTCTCTGAGGATGTAGCTGAAATCTATTTATAAGTTTACTTTTCCCTGTATAGTTTCTGTTTCTTCCAGGCTATTATTTAAACTTTGATTGTTTTGGTCTTATGTTAAATGCATTCTTTAAAACCTTGGTGATCCTTGGCTTCTGGCATATTTAAGAGTGGGGCACTAAAACCTCTGTTGGGAGATATGAGCCCTTGTGTAGGCTTGCCCTACACATGGGCTTTACTCTAAGGCAGGGATTTTTTTTTTTTAAAGATTTATTTATTTATTTATTTTCCCTTCCCCGCCCCGGTTGTCTGTTTTTTATGTCTATTTGCTGCGTCGTTGTCTTTGTCCACTTCTGTTGTTCTCAGTGGTGTGGGAATCTGTGTTTCTTTTTGTTGCATCTTGTTGTGTCAGCTCTCTGTGTGTGCAGCGCCATTCCTGGGCAGGCTGCACTTTCTTTCGAGCTGGGCGGCTCTCCTTACGGGGCACGCTCCTTGTGTGTGTGGCTCCCCTATGTGGGGGACACCCCTGCATGGCATGGCACTCCTTGCACACATCAGCACTGTGCATGGGCCAGCTCCGCACGGGTCAAGGAGGCCCGGGGTTTGAACCGTGGACCTCCCATGTGGTAGACGGACGCCCTAACCACTGGGCCAAGTCCGCTTCCCTAAGGCAGGGATTTGTAACCTTTTTTGTTCCACGGACTCCTTTGCCAGTCAGGTGAAAACCTACTAAGATCCCTTAGTAGGACCACTGACTAATTCCACACTACACTGTGTATTATTTAATAAATATATCACACCTGCACCAACATGTCCCCAAAAGAATAATGTTTTTATACATTTTCAACTCAAGCTCACGGACCCCTTGTTGAGAACTCCTGCTCTAAGTTCTTCTGGCTGGGCTGTTTTGTTCTTTCCTGTTGGACTGGTCTGATTCTCCAGAAAAGGATCTTTCTGGTCTTAGTGCTATCTGGCCTAGAGGGAAGATAGCTTCTTTTTCCAAGTAGGTTGAGCAATATTTTTAGGTCTGAGCCTCATTGCCCGGCTTGTACTATATATCCATCTTTGAACCAGTCACTTGGGCTGGGGAATGAAGGAAATTAATTGGGGCAGACCTAGGTTACCTCCCAAACCTTGGGGGAAGTGGGATATATCTACGTCCAGACCATATGAACTGAGATGGAGAAGGGAAAAGTTCTCTAAAGGAGACCTGAAAATGCTTCTACTATAGAAAGCGGGAATGGATACTGGGCCAGCAAAATCAGGAGGTATCTATTATTCAAGGTTTGTGTTATATTGGTGGAAATGGAAGGCAGTACTTTACATAGAGTATTGCTGCTGAACAGGATTGCCCACAGACCCCCCAAAGTGCCTTATGTTCTACCTTAGGCTCCATTCTTGTTCTCATCATGTTGCCTCCATTTGGATGGCCTTCCCATTCCCCATCCCTGTCAAATTTGTATTCTTCCTTCAAGTCCCACCAGAAATACTGCCTCCTCCTTGAAGCCCTCCTACCTTATAGCCACTGCCCTTCCTAAATGTAGAGATGTGAAGCCTGTCATCCTTTCAGGAAATTTTATTTCTGAAATAGGGAAACAGTTCTACTCTAGTGCCTTATGAATAAAAAACTGGATTCTGGTTTATGGTTTATGCTGAGAGTTAATTAATTGAGGGATGGGGGAAGGACAAGCAGAAAGGGAAGAAGGGTCCTGATCCCTTTCTAGTAAATACTTAATCAACAGGGCTGGCTTAGAGCCCCCCAAGCTTCTAATGAATTATTAAATTGTTGCACATGTTGGTTTTAGGTTCACCCTTGAGCAAAAATGGAAGGTAGGAATCTCGTGGCATAGCTAATGAGAAACTCCTTTAATGGCCCACAATAAATGCTCTGCTTCAGCTGGTTAAAAAAAAAAAGGCTTCTCTTAAGCCATTGGATCTAATTATTTCATAAATATGTATTGAATGGCATCTCTCTTTTAATCTCACCATTGCAGTGACTCTCTGTGGATGTTATTCTTCCCACTACTAGATTGAGTGTATTTGCATCTCTTTATGAGCCTCAGAGTTCCTAACATAGAGCTTCCATGTTAGACATTCCATAAATGTGCACTGAGCTGGAAAACGGTGCTATATAACATTTATTTTGTAAAATGTGTTTAGTTTTATATGCTTCAGTGGTTTACGGTGTTTAATTATACACTTGGCAGAGTTAAAAAAATTGCCAAGACAAAGAGTATTGCTAAACCCTTTTAGGGGCTTTTGCATATATTCTGCTAAAGCTTTTAATATACAAAAAGCAACAGGCAATGAACTATTATTAAATAGTTGATATCTTTCTGGCAACAATTAAGAAAAGTTTAGAAAAGTTTTGGGAGAAAAATCTCATGAGACTGGATTATTGAGTTTATCTGCAATATGCCAAGCAGAGTACATGGCCCGTAATTGCTGCTCAATAAATATTATTCTATGTTAAACTTTGGAAAATCCTATAGAATTAATTTTTTTCTGGGCTATTAAGTGGCTTTCTTGTTCTAACCAGAACAAAACACTTTTGGATATTCTGCAAAGATTTCACATTGCTGTGTGTTTTTCTTTTTTTAGTGATGGGACCCTATGTGAGAAAAGTCCTGTGTGATGAGCTGGGGGCCCCAGCAAATTCTGCAATAAACTGTGTTCCCTTGGAAGACTTCGGAGGGCAACATCCTGACCCAAACCTGACATATGCAACGACCCTTCTGGAAGCCATGAAAGGAGGGGAATATGGATTTGGAGCAGCATTTGATGCTGATGGAGTAAGTAGGAAGGTTACTGCCTGCTGACACTTTTATCATATAATAAGCCAAGCATCCAAGACCAGAGATTTAGTGAAGATGTTTAGTGCTACCATATATAGGGTATACATACCCTGATTCTGCATCTGCTCATCTGTTTAATTTCTGAATACTGAAATTAAATAACAATTACTTTTCTTTGTTCTGGATTAGCACTATGGAATAAAGAGGTTTTTTTCCTTTTAAAAAAATTCATTCAATAAATCTTTATTTACAGCTAGTTTTGTTGAAAGCACCATGTTACATAATAAGCTGTTTGCACAATAAGCCCCATTTTCCATTATGCTTGGGGAAAAGAAGGAACTGAAGCGTGAGGTAGTCACCCACATTTCAACAGGTGGGACATAGGCCTTGACACATTCCCAGTGATGTCAAGACTCTGGATCTTGGAAGATCTGAAGATTTAAAAGAAGGTTTCCCATGCCCTCTTTGGCCTCATTCAAGCTGTTTCAGGTTGCATAAATACAGAATGGCAGTGAAGTGGCTTCTGATTATGGGAATGGGCTGCTCACAGCAGATGCCTCTGTCTGATAATTTTCACACATTCTTTCCCACAGGATCGTTATATGATCCTAGGCCAGAATGGCTTCTTTGTGAGCCCCTCTGACTCCCTGGCCATCATTGCTGCCAACCTCTCTTGCATTCCGTATTTCCGTCAGATGGGGATCCGAGGGTTTGGGAGGAGTATGCCAACCAGCACGGCCCTAGACAGGTAAGCAAGTCTGTTCACCGTGAAAAACTTCGTGGTAGGCTTCTGATGTCCATAAGCTTTGTCTGTCACTTCATGAGTTCTTAAAAGCACGGGAACTTAGAGACATCTTTTAGTAGAGTGGGTAATGGCATGGATCCCAAGGTCAGGAGCCTGAGCTTGATCCTGGATTCTGCCGCTTATTAGCTGTGGGGACTTGTGATCTGCAAGCCTCAATTTTATCTATAAAATGGGGATAATAATAGTATCATTTTGACATGGATTGTTACGAGGTATGAATGAGGTGCTTTGTGTAAAGCTTTTAAGCTGGCACATAGTAAGTGCTTCAATAATGTTTGGTAACTAAAACTTAAATCTGAAAGTGCAAGCAAACGAGGTGGAGAGAGCATGGGTCTTGGAGTCAGGTTCTATTGTGTTCAAATGCTAGCTGGAACTCTTATTTGCTCTGTCAAAATAGGAATGATACTTCATTAGTTTGTCGTGAGAATGTAATGAGCTAGTTCATGCAAGTGCCCATCCTCTAGGGGATTCATTTAGTAGGAGCTCAACAGTGTCAAGCTTCCTTCTCCTTACCATACTCACCCCTACCATATTTTACTTTGTCTTATAAAACAGTGGATTTCAGAGTCTAATGTTTTCAAGCAGCATATATTATTATAGAAGCAGTATATGTGCATGGTAGAAAATTAGAAAATACTAACAAAAATTGAAAATTGAAACATTCCTGACTAAGTTACCTTTGCTAATAGGTAAATGTATATTCTCTACTGTCTCTCTTTCTTTAACTTATACATATTTGCATTTTTTTAAGTGCCAAAAAGAGATCACAAAATACATACTACTTTATAGCCTGTTTTTATTTTCCACCAAACTCCAACTTTCTATTAATAAATTTTTATCTCATCCAAGACCAAGGTCATATTCAAATTTCTCCAGTGTCCCCAAAATGTCTTTTATGGCTGTTTTTTCCAAGGTAGTATCCCATTCAAAGTCACACGTTGCATCTGGTTGTGATGTCTCGTAAATCTTTTGTAATCTAGCACAATATGTTTCTTTTCTCTTTTACTTAATGACAGTCATTTCTTAAGAGATTTGATGAACTGCCAGTTGTCTTGCAGTGTCCCACCTTCTGGATTTGTGTGGTTTTATTTATCCATCCATCTATTCATTTATGAGATAAAATTTACATACAGTGAGTTGCAGAGACTTTAAGAGTACAATTTGATGTGCTTTGATAATTGTATATACCCATGTAACTACCACCCAGATTCAGATTCAACATTCGTCATCCAAGAAAGTTCCCCTCTGCCTCCTTCCAATCAACTGCAACCCCGCCTAGGCAGCCATCATCCTAATTTCCATCACCCTAGGTTAGTTTTACCTCTTCGTGAACTTCACGTAAATGAAATCATATACTATATACTCATTTGTGACTGCCTTTTCCCAACTCAATATAATGTTTTTTACCCATCCATGGAATTGCATGTGTAAGTAATTTGTTCCTTTTTATTGTTATGTAGTAGATTAATGTATGAATATGTCACAGTTTATTTACCCATGCTCCTGTGAATTGAGTTCTTTCTTGTTATTAGCTATTGTGAATTACATATCTAGGAACATTCTTATACAAGTCTTCCTGTGGCTTTGTCTTAATTTCTCCTGGGTAAATATCTAGAAGTAGAATATTAGTCATAGGGTTGGTATGCATTTAATTTTATAAGTATAAAACCGTTTTCTATTTTATACTCTTATTTGCAATCTATGAGAGTTCTAGTTGCTTGATAATCTCACTAACATTTGTTGTTATCTGTGTTTTTCCCCTAATTTTAGCAGTTCTAGTGGGAGTGAAATATTATTTCATTGTGGTTTAGATTTGCATCACTCTAATAACTAACGATGCTGAGCTCCTTTTCATGTATTTATTGACCATTTGAGTATCTTCTTTGTAATGTGTCTGTTCATGTCTTCAGCCCATATTTAAAGCTGGGCAGTTTTTCTTTTTGTTATTGATTTGTAGGAATTATTGATATGTTCTGTACAGAAGTCTGTTGTCGATGTGTATTGCAAGTATTTTCTTTCTGCCTGTTGCTTGCCTTTTCATTTCCTTATCAGTGTCTTCTGATGAGCAAAATTTTAAAATTTTTATGAAGTTCAGTTTATTAGTGTTTTCTAGTATGTTTAATATATACTCTCTTATCTTCTATAAGAAATCTTTGCCTACTCCAAGGTCAGAGTTTAACTCTTATTCTTAAGTCTATGATGGATTTTTAAAAATTTATTGAAGGTTATCACTCATACATAAACATACATAAACAATAAGGGTATGATAATAGATGTGAACCATCAAAATGTATATAACATCGTACAGGACTCTCATAACTCACCTACCACCAATAACTTGCATTGTTGTTAAACCTTTTTAACTAATGATTAAAGAGCATTGTTAAAACATTACTACTAACCAAAGTATTTTCCCCCAACTCTCCCTATTATTATTATCTTTATGTCATTTATATGAACATACATAAATAATTAAGTGTATAGTAAAAGTTGTGAACTTAGAAAGCAAGCATGCATAACTTCTTACAGGGGTCCCATACATCAACCCTCCACCAACATCTTGCATTGTCATGAGACATTTGTTACAAATTATGAAAGAATATTTTCAAAATCTTACTACTAATCATAGTCCTTATCTTATATTTGGTGTGTTTTTTCCCCAACCCACCCTATTATTATTTTTTGAATATATTTTTTATGACAGAAGTTGTAAACTTATAAAACAATCATGCACTTGTGCAGAATTCCCAAACAACACCCCTCCATCAACACACAATGTGGTGTGTCATTTGCTGCAGATAAAATAATATCATCTGATTGTTACCAAGTCCATAGTGTACATTTGGCTCACATTTTCCATACTGCCTCAGTTTCAACACAGTACATCTTTTGCATAGATACACGATATTATATTATTATTGCTAACCACAGTCCATAGGTCACTCCAGCTGTATTTTTCCCATGCTTCTCCACATTCCCAACACCCTGCAGTAGTGATATACATTTGCTCTAGGTAACAAAGGACACTCCTGCATCTGTACTATCAATCACAATTCTTATCCCTTCTTGGTTTACTGTGCTGTTCAGTTCCTAAATTATTCTCTAGCATTTTGTCAGTTGGCATTTACATAACTTGACTATCATTTTCAGTCACATCCTCATTTATAAACTAGCTGTTACTGTGTGTTACCATCTACTTTATACATTTCCACACTTTTACAGTAAAGCTAATTAAAGCTTCTACATACATGAAACATCAGCAGTCCACTCAGTCCTCCTCTTATCTCCTTTAAGAATCCACCACCTACCACCAGGTCTTAAAGATATTTTCCAATAATTTCTTCTGGAAGTTTTATGGTTCTTACTTTTATTTTTAGTTTTTGACCCATTTTGGGTTAATTTTTGGATAAGGTATGAGATAGGGGTCCTCTTTCCTTCTTTGAGCTATGGATATCCAATTCTTTCAGAACCATTTGTTGAATGGATTGTTCTGCCTGAGCTGTGTGACTTTGACAGGCTACTCAAAAATCACTTGACCATACCTGTGAGGGTCTGTTTCTGAACCATCAATTTGATTCCATTGGTCTATTGTGTCTGTCTTTAGGCCAGTACCATGCTGTTTTTACCACTATTGTAGGTATTATGATTTAAAGTCTGGAGATGAGGGTTCATTTTTCCTTTTTATGGTGTTTCTGGCTTTCAGAACTCCTTACCCTTCTAAATAAATTTAGTGAGCATGTTTTCAATTTTTTCTTTAATGTTGGTGGAATTTTTTATCAGATTTGCATTAAATCCATATCAATTTGAGTAGAATTGACATCTTAATGATATTTAGTCTTCCAGTTCATGAACAACGGAATGTTCTTCCAGTATTTAGGGCTTTTTTGATTTGATTTAACATTGAGTTGCGGTTTTCTGAATACAAGTACTTTACATCATTGGTTAAGTTTACTCTGACTATTTGAGTTTTATCTGTCATGTTTTATTTTCACCACTCTTTTGACACTTTTAGTTACTTTTATTGATATAAATCTTCATTTCTAGACTCTCTTCCGGGCCCCTCTCTCCTGTCTTTTCTTTTCAAGCTTTAGCACACCCTTTATTATTTCCTGAAATTCTGGTCTCTTGCTTAGAAATTCTCTCAGTTTCTATTTATCTGTGAATATTCTAATTTCACCCTCATTGTTGAAAGACAGCCTTGCTGGATTTAAGATTCTTGGCTGGAAGTTTTTTTCTTGTAGTATCTTAAATATATCAGACCACTGTCTTCTTGCCTCCATGGGTTTCTGGTGAGAAATCAGTACTTAATCTAATTGGATATCCCTTATATGTTATGCATTTTTTTTCTCTTGCTGCTCTCAGAATTCTCTCTTTGTCTTTGGCATTTGACATTCTGACATTCTGATGAGTATGTCTTGGAGTTGGTCTATTCGGATTTTTTTTGATGGGAGTACGTTGTGCTTCTTGGACAGGGATATCTATGTCCTTCAGTAGGGTTGGGAAATTTTCTACCATTATTTCTTCAAATATTCCTTCTACCCCTTTTCCCTTCTCTTCTCCTTCTGGGACACCCATGACATGTATGTTTGTATGCATTTTGCTGTCATTTAGTTTCTTGAGACCTTGTTCAATTTTTTCCATTCTTTTCTTCATCTGTTCTTTCATATGTTCACTTTCAGAGGCCATTTATTCAAGCTCACCAAGCCTTTCTTCTGCCTCCACAAATCTGCTATTATATGATTCCAATGTTTTTAAAATTTCATTTATTGTACCTTTCATTTCCATAAGATCTGCTATTTTTCTGTGTATGCTTTGAAATTCTTCTTTGTGCTCATCCAATGTCTTAATACCCTTAATCTCTTTAGCCATCTCATTGAGTTTATTAAGGAGATTTGTTTGAACATCTATAATTAGTTGTCTCAACTCCTTTATGTCATCTGGAGGCTTATCTTGTTCCTTTAACTGGGCCATAACTTCCTGCTTCTTGATGTGGATTGTAATTTTTTGTTGGTGTCTTGGCATCTGACTTACTAGAGTATTTATTCTGGGTGCAGTTTTTCTCTTTAGTTTATGGCTTCCTATCCTTTCTCCCTTGCTGGTTGTGCCATAGGAGCCAAGTATGTAGTTGGTGCTGTAAGCTATGGAGGCTCAAGCAGTCCTCATTGTGCTGGAGACCAATGAAGCTTCTTCTGACTTTCTCCTTTGTGAGGGGTAGGGACAGAGTCAAAGCTGTGTGGAACAATCCAAGTGCAGACTCAGACTGCAGTTGCCCAGAGAAACCAGTGAAGCTTCACATCCCTTTCTCCCCTGCCTGGGGCCAGGATGGAGCTGCAGGTGTGGGCAGCAATCTATGCAGTGTGGGTCCAAGATGACCACAGTTGCCCTGGTAAACTTCTGATTTTCAGTCTATGCCAGCCAAAGTTACCTGCAATTACCCAGATAGGCTGGTGCAGGGCTCCTTAGCTTCCTCCCTGCCATTGGCAGGGCTGAAGCTAGGCTAGGGCTGCAGGCTGATCTGCATGAAAGAAACTGGTTCCTGCCAACACTGAGAGTTTCAGTCAGCCCAGCTTCCCCTCATGCTGCGGGCAGAGTCCAAATGGTGGCTACCAGTCTCTTTCTGACTTGGGCTGGTTCATGCCCCAGCTGTTCCCAGGGTTATATCTTAGCCAGCCAAGTCTACCAATCAGTAGCTTCCAATTCCAGCCACAGAATAGCTCCTGGGGTGACTCGTGCCACCACAGTAGGATAATTACTGGCCTCCAAGTTTTGGCCAGTAATTTCCCAGAGAGGCTGGCGCAGGTCCCCATAGCTTCTTCCTTGTTGGAGGTGGCACTGGGGCCTAGGCTAGAGCTGCAGTCTGATCTGGATGGAAAGAAGCTGGTCCCCACCAGCACTGTGATTTTCAGTCCTCCCCACTTCCCCTTGTGCCAGGCGTGGAGTTAAGATGGCAGCTCCCAACCTCTTTCTGACTTGAACAGGCTCAAACTTCAGCTGTTCTCAGGATTGTACAGTAGCCCGCTGAATTTACTTATCAGCAGCTGAAATTGGTGCCCAACTGTCTCTTCTTCCCCCGTTTTGGGGAAGTGGAGCTTTCAATTCCAGCCACGGAACAGCTCCTGAGGCAGCTTGTGCCTCCAATGGAGGATGGGCTCTGGCCTCTGGGATGTGGCACGCTCTACTCACAACTCTTCTCTGCAAATGGGCAGTCTCCTCCTTCCATTCCTTCAAGGATGTTGCAGGATGCTCTCCTGGTCTCCTGGAGCCCCAGTCAGGTGCTTCAGCTAGCTCCAGAGAGCTCTGGGTGTTTGGTAACTGCCTTGTAGCAGGAGCTGACTCTAGGAGCTCCTTACTCCACCACCATCTTGCTGATTTTCTCTTGCTGTATTTCTATGATTGATTTTTATTTAATTCTTGTATGTGGTATGAGGTAGCATTTCCAGTTGTTCTGAATTTCCTTTCTTCTAAATAGCTTTGGTTGCTTTTTTAAAAAATCAGTTGGAAAAAAGGGGGAGAGCAGCAGGGGTGACGCAGTGATTGAGTATGTGCTGCACATGTGCAAGGTCTGGGTTCAGTCCCCAGTATATGCTAAAAAAAAAATTGGTTGACTATATATATATATATATATATAATTATGTGGGTCTATTTCAGGACTCTGTTCTGTTCTATTCATCAATTTGCATGTCATTATGCCAATAATACATTGTCTGGATTACTGAAATTTTATAGTAAACCTTAAAATCAAATGAATCCTCCAACTTTTTTTTCTTTGCCTAGTTTAAAGTTTTATGTATCTATATATATGTATACATATATATGTCCTCATCTCTGGTCCTCTATATTTCCATATAATTCTTAGAATCAACTTGTCACTTTATACTAAAAGACTGCTGGGATTATGATTGGGATTGTGCTGAGTCTGTAGATCAGTTTGGGGAGAATTGTATTTTAATAGTATTGAGTCCTCCAATCCATGAATGTGGTATATTTCTCTATTTATTTAGGTCTCTTTAATTTCTCAAACTAATGTTTTGTAGTTTTTGGTGTAGGGCTCTTGCAAATTTTTGCTAAATTTTTTCCTGAATATTTTATATATTTTGATGCCATTGTAACTGGAATAATTTCATGAAATTCATTTTCCAGTTGTTCTTTGCTAGTAATTAGAAATACAATTGAGCTTTATAAATTGAGCAGGTGTCCTATGACCAGAGGGGAGAAGAATCACATATCACATACTTTTTGAATACTCTTCACTTTATTTATACCCCTGAGATATATTGGTATCAAGCCAATGATGATGAACCGGTCTCACTTTAAAATCCTTGCCTCACTCCTCCAAAGAGTAGGGTGTTTGATTCCATGGGTCTTTCCATTTAACTTTGCTTATATTCTTCTTCTCCAAAAAGATATTCAGTAAAACTGTAAAGAAGAAGGCAAAAATAGGACCATCTCTAAACATTGAGAACTCATATTTATACAGGCTACTGAATGCTATGTAAATTATTTAAAATGGGAGTTATTATTATTTAATAATAACTTCTGTTTATACAAAATTTTTACCATTTAAATTTTCCATACATGTGATGTCATTTGGTCTTTGAAATAATTTAGTGAGGCAATTAGAGTAGGTTTACTCTGTCCATATTAAAGATGGTAAACCAGTTACCAGAGAGGTCAAGTGACTTGTGCAAGGTCACAGAGCTAATAAGAAATTGACCCAGGATTTGAAAATAGGTCTTCTGATTTTGTTTACTACAGCATCTGCCCAGTAACTATAATTTGATCATGATGGTCCCTAAGAAACCAAGATGGTTGAGAATATTGCCCAACCCTCCTGTAGAGTAGCCAGCACTTTCCAAACCCTGACCAGAAGAGGCCACTTTCATTCTGATAACAAAAACCATTTGCCCTATTTTCTTGTGGAAATTCCCCAGTAGTTCTTGATTTCACTTTATCCACCCTTCCCAATAAATCTCTGTTTCAGTCGGAAACCAGAGGCCTTGCTTAGAAATTTCACAAAGGACCTGTTCTGATATGTAAGTGACCATATAAAAGGATTATTCATGCTTGCTGGTTGGGATTCAGAATTCTGTGGGGCTCTGACGTGGTGATTTGTTTTGGGTATTTGATCTGTTATGTAGCTCCCAGGTGGATTCTCATGATGGATATTTCATAAACTCCTTTCCTCCTAGGTAAAATAAATGCAGCTTTAAAATTTTGATATTGACAGAGGTTTCCCCATATTGATTATTATATTTTAAATTAATAAAAACCACAGGTATGTGCCTATAAGTGCCAAACCCCAGAAGAGTAACCCTGAGTAATTGAGACACATTAGATGGCACAGTTTCCAAAACTCCTGGGATTTCAGAACAAGGGGGCCCTACATCCTTGAAACTGATGAATTATTCAGACAAACTTTCATTGTTCACAGATAGTTGTTCCCCAAGGGAAGAATTGCAGTGTCTTTAATTTCTACTCTTACAGTGTCACTAGAACAAGAATTCCATTTACCTCAGGATATTAGAGTTTCAGTCTTAAAAATGGCATTCTTTTGGGGCTTGGTCATTCCAATTGTGTCTGATTTGTGGTTGCAGATGAGTTCGTGTTGCTGAAAACTTTTTAATTCCAATGATTTGAGAAATGAAGCACATTCGAAGTATATTTGTGGCCTGAGGTCCATCTCCACCCCACGCAGATGTACTAAATAATCCCGTGTCATCATCCTTCAACAATATTTATGAAGTGCCCATCTGTACTTGGCGCTGTGCCGAACTCTGTGCAAAACAAGGCTAACATACACAGACTTGAGCCCTACTCACTAGAGATATTTACAGCTTTAAACAAGGCTAGCATTCTTACATATACTGTAAGGGAGCTAGATATGAAAAGTACATTTTGACTCTCTGGAAGGCCAGATAAGGTCACCATCCCAGAATATGGTAGTAAAGGAAATAGGACATCTTCTACCCTGTACTTGCTTTTTGTGCCACTGCTGTTGTTCACCATTTATTCCATCAAGAAGTATTTATCAAGGGGCTTCTATGTCCTAGACTCAGTCAGGGTTCCCTGCCCTGATGGAGCTTACAGTTTCATGGGGGAAGACACACAACAAACAAGTAGAGAAACAAATTTATAAATACAAATTGTAACACATGCTGGGGGAAGTAAGCTGGGTGCGCAATGGAGCATCACTGGTGAGTATGAAACATCCTGCTTAGATGGGGTAGCCAGGGAAAGACACTTTGAGGAAGTAATGGGTAGGACCAAAGATGAGAAACAGGCAGCTGGACCTGACTATGATGCTGGGATTAGAAATGGCTCATAAAACATGTGAAAACACTCATTGCTCAGAATGTAGTCTACAGTTATTTGTTGCCAACCCCAATCTAAAATATGTACTGTAGCTTTATTATTAACATATTCAGTTGATAGAATCCAGATAGTGTTAATCCTGCAAATATGCAAGTATCTACTGATCTGTGATGACCTTGGTCCTTACTGTGTCCTTTAAATCTGTGCTATTTTGTCTCCAAGATCAGTCATTATGGATGACAATAATGAAGGAGATAATATCTAATGGTTTAGAAGCTCACATATGTAGCTTCTGCTACAGAGTGATGGGAATTATCTTTCCTCAACAGATAAAGATGTTTAAATTTCTCCCATCATAAAATATAAAGAAGAAAAAGAAAATAAAATGCTTTTTACTGTACTTGCTATTGATCTGAAACTCTCCATAGCTGATTCATTCAGGGTCAGGCAAGAAACAGATGACACACTCAAGAGGGGTTTACTAAAAAAGAATTGAATGGCTTTCATATACATAGAGTGATGGGCAAAATGAAGGAAACCAATGGAATCAAGAAGAGATGGGAGGCACTCAGGGACTAGCAATAGCAGGAAGTTGTTAACATCCCCAGGACTGAAGGGTCAGAAGAAGCATCAGGGTAGCCGTAGCTTGGTGAGGGCTGGAGTTGTGAAAGATGGGCTGTCAGACAGGAGCTGAACTCATCATGGTGGTATAAGTACCTCAGCTGCTCTCTTCTCCCACCCTCCTATCTCCTTCTGGTGGCACTTACCTACCAAACTCAACTAGAGTCAGAGGGCAAGACAGCCTGTGTGACACAATCTGTGGAGTTTAGCCTCTTAGGGCAGAAAATTAGGCAGAGAAGGACGTTGAATGAAGTGGGGACTCCAGGAAGGAAGGAGGTGAACAAAAAATAACTAATATGATGGTCGATCTACTTCCTTATCTTTCCCTCATCCTATCCCCCCTTTTTGAATCTCAAGTATAGAGGGTTGAGTTAATAATACACATGGTTGAAAAATCCTTTCATAATTAATCCAATGGGAGACCCATTTCTTCTTCTTGTATTTTTTCATAGATCAATTTATTCATCTTTTCTCTCATTGACGTAGACAACCATGCAAATGTGTTAATTGGGTATCCCTTTTTTATGTTGGTGTTGTGACTGGTACTTTGTAATAGATTGCATTGGTGTCTTACTCCCCCCCCCCCCACCCAAGGATTGTTTTAAGATCCTTTCAGATTGCTTTATGCATATCTAGTATACTGCTGCTATCTGTGTTGCATAGTAGTCCATGTGTGACATTTTGCCTCTCTGCTTCCTCAGAATTGACACTCAGACTGACCCCTACTTCTTGCCACAACAAATAAGCTGCACAATCCCCCTTTGGATTTGTGTGGGAATTCCTTTGAGACATATATCCAGGAACAGAATTGTGGAGTCAGAGAGAGTGTCTATATTGAATTTGACAAAATTCGACCTAGTAACTATTAGTTTGCTTTACCACCTGCTATATAATGGCTTCACTACTTGACTTCCTCAGAAGTTCATGAGAGTTCCTACATCCTTGCCTCCCAAGCCAACACTTGGTGTTATCTAACTTTCTATTTTTTCCAGTTGAATAGATATAAAGTATTATGCCATTGCTATTTAAATATTCCATGTCTATTTTATTATTTTTAAAATTTCTCTTATTATTAGTAAATTTGAACTTTTCTGCTTTGCTTCAGGGACTTTTGGGTTTCCTGTCCCTTGCCAATTTTTCTACTTAGGATTCCTATCTATTTTTTGCTTTTTTAAAAAATAGTGGTTTTGTAGGAGTTTCTGTCATATTCTAGTTATTAGAACTTTGTCAGTTGTAGAAACTGTAAATAACTTCTAATTTACATATTGTTTCTTCAGACAAAATTTTGCCCCTAATTCTATATCCAAATTGCTGTCAGCAGATAATTCGCATATAGACAACTCAAATTTAATATTTGTAAATCATAACTTTTCTGACTTTCCCTAAACATTGATGTTCTTATGTTTACTATCTGGGTGAATCACCTTTCACTTAGACTATAAACCTTGCAATCATCCTTAGGCTTCTAGTTATCTCTCATCCTTGATGACGTACCATTAGATACTGGGTCCTGTTAGAAAAGTCCTTTACATGTTTGCTGAATCTTTCTATCCTTTCCATCCCCACTTTCATTTTCCTAGTTTAGGTTCTCATACATTTTTTTCCTCATTAAAAAATTAATTGAAGTATTTCACTATTATATAAACATACATAAACAATAAGAGTATAGTAAAAGTTGTGAACTTACGAAAAAACATGCATAACATCATACAAGGCTCTCATACCTCACCGCACCACCTATACCTTGCATTGTTATAACATTTGCTACAAATTATGAAAGAATATCATCAAAAGTTTAGGATTAACTACAGTCCATAGCTTACATTTGGTGTATTTTCCTCCCACCACACCCTATTATTATTATTTTTAAAATATTTTTATTACAGAAGTTGTAAACTTACAAAACAGTCATGGACATGTGTAGAATTCCCATACAACACCCCTTCATCAACACACCACACTGTGGTTGAACATTTATTACAGATTATGAGATAATATTATCAGACTATTACCACCAACCATGATCCATAGTATACATTTGGCACACTTTCGAAACCCTCCCATTATCAGCACAGTATGTCTTTGGCAAAAATGCATGAATATTACAGTATTGCTGTTAACCAGTCCATAGGTCACTCCAATTATATTTTTCCCCATGCTTCTCCACATTCTTACTACCCTGCAGTAGTGATGTACATCTACTCTAGCTCACAGAAGGACACTCTTGCAGCTGTACCATCAATCACAATTCTCTTCCACCTCTGTGTACACTATGTTATTCAGTCCTTATATTATTCTCTAGCTTTCTTTCAATTGACATTTACATACCTAGACACTACCCTTTCCAGCCACATCACCATTTATAAACTAGCTGTTACTCACTATAATGTGTTACCATCAACTCTATACATTTTCACGCTTTAAAGTTAATTAAAACTTCTACATGCATTAAGCATCAGTAGTCCTTCTTAGATATCTTCTTATCACCTACCTCCAGGTCTTGAAGATATTTTCCTATATTTTTTTCTAGGAGCTTTATGGCTCTTGCTTTTATATTTAGGTCTTTGATCCATTTTCTGTTAATTTTTGTATAAGGTGTGAATTGGGGATCCTCTTTCTTTCTCCTGGTTTTATCTATCCAGTTCTCCATCTGTTCTATCCCAAACAGTCCATTTTTTGAATCGACTGTTCTGCCTGAGCTGGGTGAGTTTGTCAAAAATCACTTGACCATAGATATGAGGGTCTGTTTCAGAACCATCATTTCAGTTCTATTGGTCTTTGTGTCTATCTTTATGCAAGTATCATGCTGTTTTTTACCATTGTACCTAGGCAATATGATTTAAAGTCCAGAAGTAAGAGGCCTCCAACTTTGCTTTTCCTTTGTAAGATGTTTCTGGCTATTTGGAACCCCTTACTTTCCAAATAAATTTCATAATTGTGTTTTCCATTTATTTTAAAAATGCTGGTAGGATTTCTTATTGGAATTGCATTGAATCTATATATCAATTTGGGTTGAATTGACATCTTAATGATATTTAGTCTTCCAATCCATGAGCATGGAATGTTCTTCCAATTATTTAGGTCTTTTAAATTTTCTTTCAACAATGCATTGTAGTTTCTGAATATCTATGCTTTACATCCTTGGTTAAGTTTATCCCTAATATTTTATTCTTTTAGTCACTATTGCCAATGCAATTTTTTTCCTGACTTTCTCAGCTAGTACATTACTAGTGTCTTTTTTTTAAAGGCCAGTAAAAGGAATTTATTGGGAAATGGAGGAAAGAACAGAGCTTGCTGAGAAATGGGAAAGAAAGATGGAAATACACAGCAAGATTTGGTGTGGGCTCCTCTAGGCAGAGAGAGCCACTAGTGTCTTTTCAAGTCTATTTCATCTGATATAAATTTAGCTACTCCGGTATTTATTTTGGTTACTGCATTTATGGAATATCTTCTTTCAACCTTTCACTTTCAATCTATTGGTGTCCTTGGGTCTAAGGTAAGTCTCTTGCAGATAGCATATAGATGGCTCATATTTTCTTATCCATTCCACCAGTCTGTGTCTTCTGATTGGGGAGTTTAATCCATTAAGATTCAACATTAGTACAATAAAGGCAGTTGTTATTTCTCCCATTGACCTATGGGTTTTGTCTGTCCTTTTATTTTCACCACTCTTTTGAGACTTTTAGTTACTTTTACTGATATAATCTTTATTTCTAGACTCTTTTCTAAGTCTCTCCTGTTTTTTCTTTTCAGACTGTAGCACACCCTTTAGTATTTCCTGCAAGTCCTGTTTCTTTGCTATAATCTCAGTTTCTGTTTATCTGTAAATATTCTAAATTTTTCCTCATTTTTGAAAGACAATCTTGCTGGATATAAGATTCTTGGCAGGCAGTTTTTCTCTTGTAGTATATAAAATATATTATACCACTGCCTTCTTGCCTCTGTGGTTTCTGATAAGAAATCGACACTTAATCTTATTGAGTACCCATTATATGTTATGAACTGCCTTTCTCTTGCTGCTCTCAGAATTCTCTCTTTGTCTTTGGCATTTGACATTCTGATTAGTATGTGTCTCAGTGTTGGTCTATTTGGATTTATTTGGATGGTAATATATTGTGCTTCTTGAACATGGATATTTATGTTCTTCAGTAGGGTTGGGAAATTTCCTACCATTATTTCTTCAAATACTCCTTCCCCCTTTCCCTTCTCTTCTCCTTCTGGGATACCCATGGCACATGTTTGCATGTCTTTTGCTGTCATTTAGTTCCCTGAGACCTTGTTCTATTTTTTCCATTCTTTTCTTCATCTGTTCTTTTGTATGTTTGCTTTCAGAGGCCATTTTTTTTCAAGCTCACTAATTCTTTCTTCTGCCTCCTCAAATCTGCTGTTTTATGACTCCAGTGTATTTTAATTTCATTTATTATGCCTTTTATTCCTGTAAGATCTGCTATTTTTCTATATATGATTTCAAATTCTTCTTTGTGCTCACTTAATGTCTTCTTGATATCCTTAATCTCTTTAGCCATCTCATTGGATTTATTAAAAGATTTATGTTGACATCTATGATTAGTTGTCTCAACTCCTTTATGTCATCTGGAGGCTTATCTTGTTCCTTTAACTAGGCCATAGCTTCCTGTTTCTTGGTATGGATTATAGTTTTGTGTTGGTGTCTTGGCATCTGGTTTACTGAAGTATTTATTCTGGGTGTAGTTTTTCTCTTTAGTTTAGTGCTTCCTGACTTTCTCCCCTGATGATTGTGCAGTAGAAGTCAACAATATAGTTGGTGCTATAAGTTGTGGAGGTTCAAGCTACCCAGGTTGACCCAGGGACCAATGAAGCTTTTCCCAACTTTCTCCACAGCCTTGTATAATAATCCCAGTCTTGCAGGCCAAGATAATCTGTAGTTGCCCGGAAAGACTGATGAAGTTTCATACCTCTTCCTTCCCTGTCTGGGGCAGGGATGGAGCTGCAGGTGTGGGCAGCAATCTATGCCATGTACATCCAAAATGCCCACAGCTGCCCAGTTAGACTTCGGATTATTCAATTTGTGCTAGTCAAATGTACCTGCAGTTACCTGGAGAGGCTGGTGCAGGTCCCACCAGCTTCCTCCTTGCTAGAGGTGGGGCTAAAGCCTAGGATAGGGCTGCAGTTTGATCTGGGAGGAAAGAAGCCAGTCTCTACAATCACTGTGATTTTCAGTCAGCTCCTCTTCCCCTCATGCTGGGGGCAGAGTCAAAATGGCAGCTACTGGCCTCTTTCTGACTTGGACAGGTTCCAACTTTAGCTGAATTTACTAACCAGTAGCTGAAGTTGGTGTCCAACTATCTCTTCTTTCTCTGTTTTTGTGAAATGGAACTTCCATTTCCAGTCACGGAACTTCTCCCCAGGTAGCTTGCACCGCCAGTGGAAGATGGGCACTGGCCTCCGCAGTGTGGAGTGCTCTAATCATTAATCTTCTCTGCATATGGGCAGTCTCCTCCTTCCATTCTTTCAAGGATGTTGCAGGATGCTCTTCTGGTCTCCTGGAGCCACCAAACAAGTGTTTTAGATAGCTCTGGGTGATTACTAACTGCCATGTAGCATGAGCTGACTATCGGAGTCCCTTACTCTGCCACCATTTGCTGGTTCTGGGTTCTCATAAACTTTTGCTTGGCCTATTGTGATAGTCAGTGAAATGGTCTCTCTGCCACCAGACCTGTTCTTCATTCCAAACTCGGGACCACTCTAGAATTGGTTTAGTTGTTCTAAAGCAGAAAGCCAGGCATCATTCTCTCTTGCATAAAAGCTGTTGGTGGCTTCAAATGCCTGCAGAATGAGATCCCATCTCCTGGTTACTAACATCCCTTTCTCATCTATATTTTTGCCCTACCCTCTAGACATGTTGCACTGTTTGTGGTTCCCCAAACTTATGGTCTCTTAGATTTAATGTCTCTGCACATGCTGCTTTCTTTCCTTGAAATGTCATTCCATTTTGTTCTTTGTTTATAAGTAAGATGGTATCTTATTTATCTTTTTAGGATTGAATCAAACATCACCTTCTCTGTAAAACCACATTTGACACTGTGTCCCCTCTACCCCAAAATTTAGTACTTACACTTCATGATTTCCTTTATCACAATTGTCACAGGCATTGAGAAAATTCACTGGTTTTTTTCCTAATATCTCATGAGCAAATATTTTATCCAGTTGCTAGCACAGAATAGGTTCTCAATAAACACATATCAAATGAAGGAATGGGATTTCTTCCCTGTGTGGACACTTTATTTTGGAGATAAAGTAATCAGAGCACTAAAAATCTAATAAAATAATTGTAAAAGTTACCTAATATGAATGACTGAAAGACTTAATTTGACTTCTGTACAGAGATAAATTTGGTGATGCTGCTATTTAGTTGCACAGTAAAGTATACCTGAATGACAAGAAGAAATTGGGTGATGCATAATTCTGTGATATTCTCTGGGTGTAATAAAATTGTGCCTGATTTATGGTTTGCATATGCAATTAGAATTGTACTGAGTCAGCTTTTTAGTAATGCTATGTGTGTATTGAAACCCTTAGCAGGCATAACTTAATCAAGGTGAAGAAAATTCATATACCAGTTATTTCCTAGTCAATAAATAAAAACTGACCATGGACCAACCTTAAGCTCAATATTCTTTATTTCTTGCCCTGGTAAATAGCATGAATGAGGGATTAATTCCTAGAACAACTAAGGGATGTCCAGATTTGCTTTTCTCTGTAGACTTTTTGCTCACCTAGTGGAAAGGATGTGGGAAATAATTCAAAACTATTATTTGCTGTTTCTAAGAACTGGTTTCTGAGGAGGAAGTGGTTTCAAGCCTGTAGAATGCATTTAGGAATTGACAGGTTAGAGTGGGAGGAATAAGTTGCTAACTTATTTAATACCAAAAGCTGCATTTAAGACTTAAAGCTGCAAAAACTTTAGGGATGTTGGCTTAACTATCTTTTGTTTAATTGTTCAGCACCTCCTTGGGTTTCTGCTATTTGAGTTGGTCATAAAAACACTGTTGGATGAGAATTAAGTGATCTGAGTTCCAAAATATATAGTCATCATCACCCTCCCATGCCAACAGAAAGATAAACCATTTTTAGAAGTCAGTTCTCTGTTGCCTGCCATATGGAAGGGCATTGTCATTAAGGATAACCAGCTTCCTATTCTCAGTTCTTCCACTGAATTGTCCCGCTTGCTCTGGCAAGACATTTGGACCCTTGGTGCCAGTGCCAAACATGGCCTCTTAAATACTACTCTGTGGTTTGGGATTAAGGCTCATTTTAAGCAGAGGCTTCAAAGCCTTTAGGTTTGGACCCTGTGAAAAATGGTCTCACTAGTATATGTTAAGAGGCATGCAGCTGCTCTCCAATGGGACCATTGATTTTCTAGGCTGCCTTTATTTTTAACCTGGATTTTGTTTTTTGGAAGGTCTATTTGGTTAAATAATCTCCCTTCTTTTTTGTGTATGTCTTAAAATATTTGTCCAATTTAAAAATCAGTCCCATTGATCATTGAAAGAAAGTAGGAGGGAACTTCTTGGGCTGCTAAAAATGTGCTGTATCTTTTTTTAAAAAAATTATTTATTTCCTTCCCCCTCTCCCCCGCCGTTGTCTGGGTTCTGTGTCCATTTGCTGTGTGTTCTTCTGTGACCGCTTCTATCCTTATCAGCGGCACCAGGAATCTGCGTTTCTTTTTGTTGCATCATCTTGCTGTGACAGCTCTCCGTGTGTATGTTGCCATTCCTGGGCAGGCTGCACTTTCTTTCACGCTGGGCGGCTCTCCTTACGGGGCGCACTCCTTGCGCATGGGGCTCTCCTATGCGGGGGACACCCCTGCGTGGCACGGCACTCCTTGCGCGCATCAGCACTGTGCATGGGCCAGTTCTACACGGGTCAAGGAGGCCTGGGGTTTGAACCGCGGACCTCCATGTGGTGAGCAGATGCCCTAACCACTGGGCCAAGTCTGCTTCCCATGCTATATCTTGATGGTGGTGGTAGTTATACAACTGTACATGTTTGCTAAGACACATGAAACTGTACACTTAAAATGGATGAATTTTATTTTATGTAAATTATACCTGAGAAAGTTGATAAAAATACTCAAACCCTATTTATTTAAATTAAAACAAAACACCTCCTTTGGATCTTCCTTTGTGATTGAGCTCAGTAGTCATTACAGTCTTTGATGACTCTAGTTCCCATCATGGAGGCTTGCCCTTACTAGACGGTCAGTCAACATGGGCTGTGTTCGGGTGAGTCAAGTGGCCCCTTGGAAACTCTGTCACTGATTGTCCCTCTGTGGTGAGCCAGAATGTCAACATACTGCCAATGATTTTGTCTTCACTGGAAAAGACTTAACTTATATTTAGAGTTGGAGCTTCTAAGCTTTCAAAGGCATTAGTCCAATTGTGCCACCAATTATTGGTGGCATAAAAGATATAAGGAAGATACATTGGCTCAGCCTATCTCTAAACCTGGCTTTAACAACACCTTTAAATGGAGAGTAAGGATATGGAATCTTAGCCTGAAGACACTTCTGGAGTGGAAGAGCATGTCCTTTTTGCATGAGCTTCATATTTTGAAATGTATTCTGCAACTTTCTCCAAATAAAAAAGCTGTAAAACGGATTTTACCCCAACCTCACAGGGTAGTGTTTAGCTGGGTCTGCTGGAACACTGCTTAAATGATTGCTAAATATCGATTCCACTTTGCCAATCAGGCTGAGGAAGAACAATATCTAGGAGAGATGCCCAGGGTGAATCAAGAAGCTGTCCCACGGATATAGGCCTTTATACATTTTGTGATAACCTATAAAATTGTGCTGGACAGAGCGTCAACATTAATATAAGTTATAGTCCATGGTTAGTAGCAATGCTCAATATGTGTCCATCAATTGTAACAAATGTATCACACTAATGAAAGATGTTGTTAATATGGGAAAGTAGTGTGTGTGGGGTGGGACATATGGGAATCCCCTATATTTTTTATGTAACATTTATGTAATCTGAAGCTTCTTTAAATTTTTTTTTAATTAAAAAAAAGAAGAAGCTGTCCCAAATATTGCCTGCACAGCAAAGAGTAAGAGGGTAAATGCCTCTTTATTTGTACTGAACTCTATTGCAGGGTCTTGTTTGATTTCCACAGAAACCTTCAGAAGGATTTGAGGCAAATGCTATTGTTCACAGTTTATTTATAGAAAAAATACTTTATTAAGAGGTTAATTTGTCAAGGTGACACTCAAGAAAGAAGCCTTAAAACTGGTAACCGGATTGTCCCACTCCAAGTCTTATAATCTCTTTTCCTTGTCGAGAACAGGAAAACATTCTTATTGTACCTTGCATAAAAGTTAGCTGGGTCGGTTGGTGCAGGGGAAAACCTATATTGCCCAAAGGGTAGTGGATGGGATCAGATGAGCATAATTAATTTCAGCTCGGAGACATCTTGCACTTTTGACCTCGAGCATCACTGCTCTTTAGTAAAGTTCTGGAAGAAGCAGATCCTGGCTTTAACTTAAGACTTCCAGGAAAGTGTTGACTGGAGATCAGGGTATGGTTTGAATACCTTGCTGCAGGACCTGCTTGAAGTGGTAAGAGCAGCAGCAGCACCTGTACCAAAAGGCACTGATCATGTTTCAGCTTTTCTCTGTTACGTTCTGTGTAAAGTGGGTTAAGCAGGTAAAATTCCTTCTAAGATTTTATAATCTGAGACAGACAACACTGATGCCTAGAAAGTAGAAGATAGCGATTATATATATGTAATGGGTTCCTTTACTAAGTGAGTTAGTATTGAGTATAAGGTATTGGTGCTTATAGCATCAGGCCCTGGCTATATGCCCTACACAGGTGAGAGTGGTCCAGGGCTAGGGATCCATTCATCTCATCCCTGATCAGGTTCCAGCCTGAGGTTTAAATGTATCATTTGGAATTCCAACCTCTTTTAGACCCCCAGATTGCATTGCCGGTTTATGTTCCAATATGGAGGAAAACTCTTTGGTGAGTTGGTGCCTCTGTCTTCATCCAGGATTCACAGAGATTGTATCAGGCAAGACCTTTGTGCTGCCAATGAAAGCAAGCTAGCTGAATGGAGATCTGAAGAATAAAGGGAATGTGTTGGCCCACATAAGCAGAGTTGGCCTCAGGTGAACCTTGATCCCACAGCTCAAAGGAGCCTGCCATTTGACCTGGATATTTACTCCCTCTCTGCTCTGCCTTGGAATGTGTCACCTTTTTTTCTCAGGCCCCCTGCCTCTGGCTCTCAAGGCTTTCCCCTTGAAGTAGTGTCTGCAGGAATTCCAGACCTCAAACCCTTACACCACCCTGCCTTTGAGGATGAGAGACAAAGCTTTTATTCCCCAGAAGTAGCTGAAAACATCTCCCAAAGTGTTGGCTTTGGTGGGGTTTGCCCCATTTCTGACCCATCTATTCTCTTCTGATGGTCTTCTCAGTTATGCCCCACCCACATCCCCATTATTTGGAGCTGGAATTTGATCATTTCTTCCCAAACCAAATGACTGAGAATGGATGAAGTTGTTTTCCAGAGCAAGATCTTTCTCTTCCCTTTCCAGAAGGAGTAATTGCACAAACCTGCAACCCAGTAGATGAAAAAAGGATGTGAACTAGATGACTGCCCTGAGGTGCAGTCCTGGAGGGGGAATTTAGGACTTAGTTAAGACCTCAAGGTGCCCCTCTTCTTGTTACCTCCCCATCCTTCTTCAAATCCTTCTGTTGCTCACCAATAACCGATAATGGCAATAGAATCAGGATGGTGACACTTACCTATGACCCTGTCTCTACATACGCACCTTTCTTAGACTCTGTACTCCTCCCTCCCTACCCTTTTCCTTCCTCCCATCCCTCTTTCTTTCCTCCTCTCTCCTTCCTTTCTTTCATTCCCTCCTTCTGCCCTTACCCCACACCTACTTTGTTGTTTTTTGAGAAACAACAAAAATGCCCCTACTCTGTTCCAGGCAGGCTGCTAGGTTCTGGATATCATTGCTGGGACCCCTCTTCTCTTCCATGTCCCTTTTTCTTCTATCAGACTTCACTGTCAACACAATTTATTGAGCACCGAGCATATCCTATGTATAATTTGTTCTGCTAGATTCAGAGTGGTCCCTGACATTTACTTGAACCTTAAGGATAGACCTGGGGAGCATTTCCAAATCATGGTGGCATTGTTTCCTACATATACACTACATACTTGCCTTACACATGTTTCTGCTACCTCTATTTAGGGGTGGCAGAGAGAGGGAGGATGGGAAGAAGGAAAGGGGTGGGGAGGGGGAAGAGGGAGGGAGGCAGAGAGAGATGAAAAGTGGGGGGTGGGGGAGGAGGAAGAGAGAGGAAGAGAGCAATTAAGAAGTGCAAAGATTTATGCCTGTCAGTATACTCAAATGAACTTAAGCACTATCTAGACTGCCTGGGTTTGAACTTTCTACCTCCTCTGCATTCTGGCTCTGTGACCTTGGGCTGGTGGACTAACTTCTCAGGCTCTCTTTGCTAAGTGGCAGCACCTCTCTCAAGGAGGAGTAAATGAGGCAATGTAAGAACAGTGCTTAGGGCAGTGTCAGTCCACAGCAAGAGCTTGGTAAAACCTCGCTACTATGATCACGTGATGTACTATTTATAGATAAACTCTGAAAGATCTACGGTGGGTTCTTATGATTAGTCTCCCGTTCTTCCACACTAGGGGAGTGGGACTAAAGCTAAACCAGTTGCTTCCCTCAGATCCTGTGTCCCACGTTAGATAACAGTGTTTGGTGGTGCTCCTTGCCATGGGTACCTCACATTTCATGGTACGGCAAACACTTTAGAAGACTGCTATGTGAATCTCAAATATCTGTATGTTATAGTTTTAAGATTACTCTGTAAGGAATGATTGTTAATTATCTTTAGCTTTTTAAAATATTTATATTGAACATTTCATTTAGAGACACAGGAATAGATCCATTGCTTCTTTTTTTTTACTTTTTATTGTAACAATTTTTTTTTATTGTATACAACTCAAAATTTCCCAATTTAACCACTTTCAGGTGTACAATTCAGTGATATTAGTTATGTTCAAAATATTATGCTACCATTACTGCTACCCATCACTCAAACTTTTTCATCACCTCAAACAGAAACTCTGTACCCATTAAGCAATAACTCCCCATTCCTTTCCCCCCAAAACCCTAGTAACCTGTAATCTACTTTCTGTCCCTCTAAATTTACTTATTCTAGGTATTTCATATGAGATCATACAATATTGACCAATGTCTTTTTATTAATATCCTGCAAAGTTGTTACAAACTAGGAGCTCTTTGTTCACTCTGTCAAGGGCTACCACAGAATGCATCTTGAATCTAGGAAGCCCTATATCTTTAGAAATATTACCTCTGTGGGAATATGTAGGTTTGTTTTATTAAAAAACAAACAAACAAACACACACACACATCTGCATCTGTCTGTATGCTGGCCAGAAACCCCTAAGCCCCATACAGACTCCAGTGTTTTTCCTGCCTGTAATTCTGATGATAGGTTTTTTACTTTGCAGTGCACATACATCCCACTAAAACATATAATGTGATTTGTGTGTATATTATAAGCACTGGATTATTTCATAATCTGCTTAGTAGTTCAGCCAATAGCCAAAAAAGCAAAGTAGAAGAAGCATATGACCAAATGGATGGCTCTGTGAGAGACCCAGGTGTGGGACAGCGATGCCCAGAGGATGGAGGAGAGATGTGAGAAAGTGCTGTCTTTGTTACTATTGTAAAACTAGCTACTTCCTTTCTTAACAATTAGCATCTCAACCTCAGTTTATTGTTATAATTGTTGTCTCCTGCTTTTTTTTTTTTAAGATTTATTTATTTATCCCCTCCCCCCCCACCCCGGTTGTCTGTTCTCTGTGTCTATTTGCTGTGTCTTCTTTGTCCGCTTCTGTTGTTGTCAGCAGCACAGGAATCTGTATCTCTTTTTGTTGCATCATCTTGTTGTGTCAGCTCTCTGTGTGGGCGGCGCCATTCTTGGGCAGGCTGCACTTTCTTTCGCACTGGGCGGCTCTCCTTACGGGGCGCACTCCTTGTGTGTGGGGCTCCCCTATGCGGGGACACCCCTGCGTGGCACGGCACTCCTTGCGCGCATCAGCTCTGTGCATGGGCCAGCTCCACACGGGTCAAGGAGGCCCGGGGTTTGAACCGCAGACCTCCCATGTGGTAGACGGACGCCCTAACCACTAGGCCAAGTCTGCTTCCCATCTCTTGCTTTTATAGTGAGTCTCCGCAGTCCCTTTATCTACAGCCATTGGCAAATTCCTCTGGTGTATTAGGAAGAAACTTGGGCGAGGAGTGTGGAAGTTTGGGTGTTCTTCAACAGATGGAGTTTCTTTATTAAAGGTGGTGGGTACCAGGAACATTGGACATTTCAAGCGGTGGAGAACTGATTGAGGCAAGGCCCTTTGGGTTTCTAGAGGAAACACCCCTTTGAGGGCTCACTCCTGGGAGTCGGTGAGAGCCCAGTCTGGGGTGTGGCTCTGGATGGACATGACACTGAGGCGGGCTAGGGCTAAGCTAGAGGGTGAGCTCATGGAGGAGTTAGTGGGTAAAAACAGAAAAGGAGATGTGAGTGTGGTGGAGCATCTCATTTTAACACTGATGCTCTTTGCCTCCCAAAGTCTGGCTCTCCCCATCTAGAACTGTAGTTGTCAAGGCAGGTACAGTAGCTCGTCTCCACAAGGCCTCCCAGGGAATCCACGTTCCTTCTAGCTAATGGCTCTGCCTCCCTTGGGTGTAGTCCTAGCTCTCATGGTTCAAGATAGCTGGAGGGAGCTCCAGCCACCACGTCTGCATTTTAGGCAATGCCTGGAGAAAAGGCTAATGCAGGGCAAAGGGCATATACTATCTATCATTTAAGGAGGTTCCCACAAGTTAACACTTTTGCTTATATCCGACTGGCCAGTATTTAATTACATGGACACACCTTCAAGGGAGGCTGGGAAATAGCCAATCTGGTGTGAGTGTGTGTTAATTAAGAAAGAAGGGGAAAATGATTTTAGAGGCATAACTAGCAGATCTGCCATAGGTTCAAACAATGTGCTAAACATTTGTGTATTGTCATCTATGTAGATAAAAAATATTGTTTTCTTTAATTCTTGACTCATTAAATTTTTTTCTTTAGACTAAAATATTTAGGATGATGATATTGATGATGATGATGGCAAGTATTTATCAGAGAAGAGTTATAGTGACATATAGCCAAATGACAAAAGTATTAATTCTCCCATTTTACCAATAAGGTGGTTGATGCTCAGACTGAGAAAAACCCACTGATATAAAACCAGTTCTTACATGTGGAGTCACCATATGGCTACATGGATTTGAAAACTGTCTTGGGAAGCAAGGTGGCTTTCAGGTGCAAGTAGAAGAAATTCTAACTCCAAATAAGATAGACAATAAGGAAAATGTGTATCTCGTGTGTCAGAACATCTAGAGAGAGGAAGCTCCAGAGGTGACTAATTAGTTGCCTCCGCAGCCAGGTCCTGTCTTCCTCAGCTGTGGCCTTTGTTGTGGGCGAGCTTTCCTCATGAAAGACTCCAGCAGTTTCAGCTATTCCCTCCACATATGACATGCGCCTGTGGAAGAAAAGCGACTGCCTCCTTTTTTTTGTGTCTTTAAACTTAAGAAACCCTTTTCTAGAAGCCCTGCGGTGCAGTATTTATTCTGCACAGTAATAAGGTCACCTTTGTTGAGAAGTACATACCTGAGTCATGATGTCATCCCATTAATGAGGAAAATTGAGGGAATGACTTTGGGTGGGTGACTACCAGACTGCCAACTCATTTGAATTATTTGCCCGCTATTAAAGGATATTCCATAATTATGGGTATTTCCCTGAAAATGCATTTCCCTTGATATTACTTTCTTGTTACAATTGGTCCACATACTTGTCAATAAACATTTATTGGATGCCTTGTTTTGGTTAAATTAGTGCTAAATTTATAAAATTTGCAATTTTGTGAGAGAGACATCTGGAGCAACACTTGCAAAACAATGTGAGCAATGCCATTATAGGGGCAATGAGAATCTTGATAAAAAACCATTTTTGTTGGCCTGGACAGAACAGGACATGTGACTAATGGGACTTTCTTATCTTAGGTTATGAATGATTGCCCTTGAATGATCTCCTTGAGAACAGAGCTGGTGGTGGCAGCAGAGGCTGCTGCTGCTGCTTCTACTTGTTCTCATCCTTCTTCCCCTTGTCCTCCCCTTCTTCCTCCTTCTCCTCCTTTTCTTTGTATTATTTTTTAAAAATCTGAGTATAGGGCCTTGACCATAGTAATTGCTAGTGTGGTAAGAAGGGATGATTCGTGTGGGTTAGGGAAAGAGAAAACATTCTGGGGGATACCATCCATTGTGAGTAACGAAGTGCTACGATATGGTGTTAAACAGCATGGACTTTGGATTCATAAAGATCTGAGTTCAAGCTTGGATCCATGATTACTAGCTGTGTAAATGTCAGCAAGTTACCTAACCTCTCTGGGCCTGTTTTCTCATCTTTAACATGAAAATACAAACTAAAGTACTCAAGCTTGTCAGTTGGTATGCAGTTTGAATGGGACGATGCTAGTAAAGTGATTAGTACAGTGTCAGCATTCAAGGAGTATTAGATGCTATTATTACTAAGTATTGTAATCCACTTAATGTTTTTCTTTCTCATGATCTAAATCTTCAATTTTATTTAATTGTTGATAAAATGCTGTCCCTAAATCAGAACATTTCTGGCCTCTGGAAATGAACCTTATATATAATAATGCCTTATGGTATCTGAATTCAGCATCATGGGGTTTACAAAGATATAACCCATTCTAATTCTGATAAATCTCACATACTTTTATTGACTACATTCTCTTTACTCAGTGTGATCTACTTCCTAAAATAGAAAAAGGTGCACAGTTGAAGAGTCGCCCAATTTCCCCACAAGTGGCTGGATTTTCCTTAACTGATGAAGTCATCCTTTGCTGGTGGTACCCATTCCCACTGGACTTCTGAGGGCTTACTTTCTGAATCCCAACCCACCCTCAAAGGTGGTAGATACTTTGAAGCCATCAGCATCAGTTGGTCATGGCAGCCAAATGCCAGAAACTAGATTTCTTCCCAATGGCTGCAGGAGCCACTTTCCTGATAATATACTCCTTTTATAGGTCTATGTGCCATATTCAGTTTATGGGAAGAACACAGTATTCTCAAGCATGTTAAGTTGTTTAGGGAAAACTGACCTAATAGATGGAACAATGAGGTTAAGGAGAAATCCAGTTCCATGGAGGCCCCTGGTATTATGCTGAAGAGAAGAGGTTAAGGACGGTGATGTGTTCTTTGGGGAGAGATTCACAGCTTGACAGGAAACATCTGCTTTAATCTGCTCCAACATCAACAAGATCAATGTGGTAGGAAACCTGCTGTTACTGTGTGGGTTCCAATTCTCCAGCCAGGGCTTGGCCTGAGCTCGGGCTGTTTGGACAGGCAGCACGATGTGGTCCCATTTGTCAAAATATGGACATAACAAGCAGTATTATATGAGTGTAACCTGGGGATGGTTCTCTATTTAAAGGGGAAACACTTTCTCAAGCTTGCTTGCTTGCCCTTCCTTCCTTCCTTCCTTCCTTCCTTCCTCCCTCCCTCCCTCCCTCCCTCCCTCCTTCCTTCCTTCCTTCCTTCCTGTCATTTAAGATTGTAGACTTTTCAAAAGAGGCTTCTTCCTGAGTGTATCGAAATATCCGTGAAATGATTGTGCATGTACACACACATTCATTTGCTCATACAACCTCAGGGATTGTCATAAACCCCTTAAGGGTATGTCTACCTCTTCCTCTTCTCTTCAGAATAATTTATCTAGAATTAATTAAAGATGCTGTTACATTAGTATCATGGACTTGATTTATAGGAAAATTGCTTCATGTTTCATTATTTGAAAGAGTAAAGTTGGTATTTATGCTTAAAATTTGCCTCTAGAAAATTCAAAGCGTTCTTATTATATCAGTTTATCTTTGCTACTACTCATTCAAAAAATCATTACACTGCTAATAAAATGTGAAGTATAGATTCACAGTACTGAGCTCAAATTATTATCTCCACTATCATTTTTTAAATTCTGGTGACCATATGTCATAGGCATTGTGAAAAAAACTAATAAAGAGATATAGGAGCTGATGTCCTAAACAAAAAAAAATACACACAGTCACATTCAGATAAAATCAGGATCCTTTTTCACCCATTCTGTTATAGTAGGTTGATAAATCAAAGAGCCTTGGAAAAGCCATGTATTGTATCTGTTAGGTCTGCTGAGATCATCAGCTGAGATAAATCTAGGACTTCCAGGTTCTTTTTTGCTTACCCTAGCGATGGGTCCAAATGAAAGACAATGGAAGGATTTCTTGTACTGGTTACATTCTCCTGTCTTCCTTCTGCATCTTACCTATCGACTTGGATGCACGTGTGCTCCAAATGTTGGTGTCACCTGATGTGGATAAACTCATTGCTTTAATCCTTATCAACATCCTCTGCCCTGGTCAGGCCAAGACTGTGCTGTCTGGACCAGGTACTGTGCACAGTATGGATGGGAGGTCCATAGGAAAAGGTAAGACATACTTTCTGCCTTTGAGAATCTCATATCCTAGGTACAGATTAGTAAACCAATAATTATAGAAGTATTGGCTACAAGGTACATTGATGACACAAAGAAACGAGGAACCAACTTCATTTAGGATTAGAGATAATGGGCAGAGAAGGCTTCAGAGGGGTGGAGGCATTTGGAGAGTGTGTTGAAGGTTGAATAAAAGATTTGTAAAAAAGGAGTTGGTCTGTTGGACCCATGAGAGAATTGGATAGACCTGCCAAGCAGAGGGCGGCAATCAGTAAAAAGGTTTTAGTCTCGAATTATCAGAGCATAGGAAGAGACTGATAAGTGTGCTCTTTCTGGAGCATTTGTTGCAGGGGTCATGGCAGGTAATGATGCTGGAAAAGTAGACTGGGGACCAGATAAAGGAGGGCACATGTATTATGTGCTGAGACTTGATCCTTTGTGAAATGGGGAGCCAATGCTTCAATGGATCTTACCATGTTCCCGGCAAAGTCTGTCTGGCCTCCTGTCTTCTTCCTCATCGTCCAGTGTCCAGTCATTCCTCATCTGTATAGGTGGACACCTCAGTCAATGGGAGCCTGAAGGACTCAAGCCCTGGGCTGAACTCTGAGCCAGGTGGGATAGACCCACCTGCCTCAGAGGAACATGTGGATGGTCCGAGAGGCAGTGAAGCCAGAGGCTGGCGGGCAGGCTTCCCACAGGGCGAATGCCAGCAAGGAACTTGGGGCACAGCCTCAGGATGGGAGCTGGGGACACCTGACCAACATCGGGGCCACAGAGCACAGCCCAGAAGCCTGGAGGAGTTCTGTGTGTCACAGGACCATGGCTAGGCTTGAGCTTGTGGCCTTGGCCACCGAGAGAAAGGTTGCTGTTTGGGACAGCAACTGACTTGGCTTACATACAACTCAAATGTTAGTTCTTCAAAAAATTACCTCCATTTTCATCCAGCTTGAACTTATTGCTCCCTCCCTGGTGCTGTAGAGCACTCTGTTTATGCTCTTAGTAATTACAGCATGTCTTGTTTTATAGTATTTTTGCATGTGTCTGCCTTTTGATTATAAACTTGTTAAGGGAGGGGTTGCATTTTTTTCCTATATAAAGATATAAATACATTTTTTCAGTACTTTAAATGGTAATTTTGATACAGTACACATAATTACATTTACATAGATTTTGGTTGAATTAAACTTAACTGAATGAATATCATCCTGTTTCAGAATAGATATTGTGTTCTGAGACCTAGAAACGATTGCCTGAGAAGTCAGCATGGTTGTTGAGATTTTAAAATGACTGGCCAATTCAGATGTGGGCTGATATGCATTGGATGATCTTCAAATTCTAAATGAGTGGAATTGCTGGCAGATCTGAAATAAAATAGCCATGCTTATGGGAAGATGTAGGATCTGAGGAATTCTTTCCACAAGTGCTCTGATTATTTGTTATCAAATGTCTTTTTGTCAATCAAAGAGAAGAATGAAATAGTAAGAGGAAATTAATATTAGGTGAACTGCTTTGTGTCCAAGGGAGTCCACACAAGAACTTATGAATGACTCTGATGGGATTCCTACACCCATGAACGCTTTCCTAGATGCTGTCTAAGTCTGCTTGCAACTCTGTTTTGTCGGGTTGCCAGTGGTGGGATGGGGTAGAGCAGAAGCGTTGGTGGCTCCCCCTCATCTGCTCCCACTTGCTGTTCTAGTGCACACTGCTGGACTTCCAACTGTGGTTGCTGCTTTTCTTTGTCCGAGGTCAGTCTCTGGTGTCCAGGCCAGCTTTGCTTACCGTCATTTAGGCCAGTAGCTATTGGGACCCCTTGGGAGCATCCCAAGCAATGCCTAACCAGAGCTGGTATATAATTACTCCAGTGCCTGGGGTGTGTGTTTCACACTGGTTCACAATGCCCATGCAGGATTAAACTCCAGTCACCCACGGTGGTAGCTGGCTTGAGAGTGCAACCTTTATCAGCTTTTTTCCATTTCTTGTCTTACTTCCCTCTTCTCCTATCTGCATTCTCTTTGCACACCTCAGCCCCAATAAACTACTTGCACTTGAATCCTTGTTTCAAGGTCTGCTCTTAAGGAATCCAAAATAAGACAAAGTGTACCTGTTCTCTTTTCTCATTTGGTTTTGAGATCAGTTGAAGCCCCAACAATTTTCCCTAAGTACGCAGATTCTGTTATTTGTGCCTGGTTTATGAGAAGTAGGTCAGGAGAAAATTAAGGCACACAGAGAAACTTTACACAATTACAGTGGAATAGCTCAGAAATGTGCCCAGCTCCAGGTCTTTATCTCATCTCCTTTAAGAAGAAAATCACAAAGAGGTGTTTCTAGATTTCATGATTATGTGTGCTTTTATTATTTTATGAAACCCACTGCTGTGGAACTCTGTTGGGGAAAGAGACTTGATAAAGCTGACAATATATATATCTGCCACAAAGGGAATTTTATCTAAAAAATGCTATTTCCTCCTCAGCTCTGAGTGTTGACAGATTCATTCTTTCCTAATGGAGTTCAACAGGTTGGCTGGAAAGCTGGGATACCAGTGGGAGGTGTGAAGAAGAGGTAAGCTCAAGTCTAATGAGTATGCCATCCCCCTGCTAAATTCCCTCATCCTGGTAAGATAACCACGGCAGTGTCAGTAGGCTAATCCTTTTAATCTGATAGAGTCCTGCTGGTTAGCTTTAAGACTGTCTGAAGTTAGACTGGATGAAGTAGGCCTGGCTTCTAAATTAGGATTAGCAGCAGGTCCCATGAAATAGGAGTTACTTGTCAAAATACAGTGAGACATCTTGAAAGAACTGTATTTGGAGGTCCCTTCAATGACAGTGAGTAATATTTGTAGCTTTTAGACTGAACCTGCTGGGGAGCACATGGTAGGTCCTCATGAAGCTCTTAATTTACCCCTCACATTCTTGCCAAACTGTGGAGACCCTGTGGAAGAAACCGTGAGAGTCAGAGAACAGAGAGTGTGCCCTCCTGGGCCTAGGGGAAGTATGAAATGCTTGTGTTGTATCTCCATTCATGGAAAGTTTCAATCAGTCACCCTGGATGATCCATTTCATGGAAGATTGAGTTGCTTATCCTCTTTTCCACCATACGTGGCAATACCTAAATATAGGATAACATTTTGAACCAGTTTTATTAAGTGAAATTAGTGCTGGAAAACAGTAAATTACACAAATAACCAAGCAGGAAGAGACTAGAAAGCATAAAAATGCTGGTATATTTTAGGTAAACACCTTTCTTCAAAAGCTATTTACTTTCAGCTGTAGCTGCTGATGCCTCTTTTTCATGGCTGGCATGAAAGATCTTCCTTCTATGTGTCCCCCAAATTTCCTGGGGTTTGATGGCATATGCAAGGCCTTAGAGGAGGCCAGGAAACACTTCTTAGCTCTGGACCATGCCTCTGGCCCATCTTGCCTCTGGTTTCTTGGGCTACTTTCATTTCTTTTTCTGTGTTATGGAAACCCTAATATCAGAAAGCCTGTCCCCAGCTTGGTTTACACTTCACTTGAGACCCACAATTGCCAAAGCCATCTCTGATGCCACCAGGGAGAAGGAAACTTAACTCTTCTGCCTTTGATCTCCCTTTTTTACTTTATCTGTTTCTGTTGTCACAAGAACCAGAGCTATTCTTCTTTGGGTCAGTCAAGACCTTTCTCTCTACTTTGTCCTCTCTGTCATATCCCTGTATTATTGTCTTCTTAGAATCTCTGCTTGCATGATCACATTTGTTTTGCTTGTTAAGCTTAACCAAAGCATTTCAAGCTTATGTGAACTATAGGGTCATTCTACTAGCAATGTCCTAAATAGCTGCCTACCAAACCAAAGCGCCCCATTTAACTGTGCAAATCAACCAGGGTATCTTTTTCATTTACCTCGTGAACATGGAAGAAGGAATCCCCTGAGTATTTCCCCCTTAGGGTATCTGTGGCCTCCCACGCTGCCTTTGGCTTAGACAAAGGAATCCTGCACCCTGCACCCAACTCTGCCCTGTGCTCAACTTTAGAGACAAGTGGTATTTTTAGCTCACAGACCTTTTAGCTAACATCCTGTTGAGTTAAGGGTGTGAGAGAGAAAGCGCTTGGGAAATCAGACCCTGTCACTGATAGCTTGTCCTAACTGAAAAGGTGGTAGGAGAAAGGATGCTTTGTGTTCAGAAAGAAGGAATCCCTGGCTCCGCAGTCACCACCTAGGAAGGGCAATGGGCTTCTGTTTTCCTCTCCTGGCTTTCTGGTGGTGGGAACAAGCCACCGCTCTTTGGCAAGATAACTCACTGCTCTTAGCTTCCCTGCACTGTGCAGGAGGTGGCACCTCACTTAATCCTTTCTGAGCCCAGGGGAGATGGTTTTATCAGTTTCCTGTGGTGGGAGCAGGGGATGGCCAGCACCCTGGTCAGATTCCTCTCCTTCCCTTTCGGACCCTCTGCCAAGTCACCAGCCTAAACCTATTCATACCCCCCCTGCCTTCCCCTCTGAGTCGCTGGGAGGAAGGAGGTGTTGGGAGACGAAGTTCAGACAGTTAGGTGATACTGTGTGAGGAAGCAGTCTATCTGAGCTTTCCAGCTGATTGAAAAAAGAGAATGTGGTAAGGATCAGGTGGCCTATTGTTCAATGGGTGTAACTTTTACTGAATACTTTACCAGGTGTGCCCTACCCCCCAATAAGTTTTTGAAGAAATAAGCCCCATTTTAGAATTTGGACAGAAAAATCAGATTAAGGAAATTTAGTTACATATAAATTAAATATAAACATATTAAATATAGTAAATTAAAATTAAACATTATACATATAAATATATAAATTTCACTAAATAGAACACATAAGTGATCTGTGTTCCATAGTTTATTATTCCTTTTTAACTAGGAATGAGATGCAGAGACTACTAGAAACTATACATTCAACTATCTGAAGAAGGAAAAGAGAAAGAAAAGATATTATGACTTGAGGTTTTTTTTTTTAAGTTTTAAGTCTTCATGGTAGCTGGTAAATTTCAGTAAATATAGAGTCAACATCACCAGGCATTTTATGGTCAAAACAGCAAAACACAAAGAGGTTGGATGATTAGCTCCCAGCTCTTAGCTTTTTCCCTCCATTTCCACCACCTGCAAAGGTGCCTAGAACCAGAAGGTCCTCCTGGTTGGGAAGAGTTGGTCCTGGGAAGACTCATGCTTGGGAAGACATGGTCATGCTCAGAGTGGGTGTCATGGCAGACAGGCTGGGGTGTGATGAGCCTGAGATGGAGAAGTCACACTAGGGGATACTGGGAAAAGAAATAACACAGAGGATTCCCACAGATCCTCTGCAAATCATCTCCTTGAACACTTAGCTTAGCTTAGAAGCATTTCTTGGAAATGAGTATCTCGTTGCACTTTTTATGTAGCATTTAAATGCTCAGTCTAGAAATGTCAGTTAACCATTTGGAATCTTGCCCTCTGAGCCCAAAAAGAACATTTTCATGATAGAAATGAGAGAATTTTTGGTGTCACTTCTCGGGCAGGCTTTGTGTTTCTTTTGAAATGGCCTCTTCTCCTCTCATGAGATTCTGTCACAGCCCGGCATTGTTGAGAAATCCCTCTCCTCCCGTTCTGCAGAGCGAGCTCTAAGGCTGCTAGAAGACTGTCTGTTAAAATCAGATTCTAATCAAGCTATGAATGCTCCGTACTAGCTGGCGTGGCTGCCTTTGATCTGTAGCCCCGCTGGAGGATACTTGCCAAATGTGGGGAAAGTACCTTGACCCCAGTCTTGGGAGCTGTCACTGCTTGCAGATAGAATCAAGTTACCATCAAGCACTTTCTGCAAATATACACCAAGAGGAATCCCAACTATTTAATGGGGCCAGCCACTCCTACTGTATGGGTGGCAGCCAGAACCCCTTTCTGGGCTCTGCAGGGCCTGGAGGAAAGTTATTCCTGGTGGCAAACCTCTGAGGTGCGATGTGTCTCAAATAGAGTCAGGTCTGTGTTGTTATTTGTGATTTCGTGGGTTCGGGAAAATAGAAATGTCACATCTGAAGAAAACCCCTCTAATTGTAATCTTGAGTAAAAGTGAAATAAATGGATCCCTTTGAATTCATGCAATAGGTCACAAGGCCAGTATTATCTATGAGGAATATAAATATAGCCCCAGGAGCTTTGGATTTATTTACTCACAATACATGCAACTTAGATACAGGGCATTTTCCACCATGTATTTCAGCAATAATTGGTCAAACAGGGAAATAGGGAGGTACTTTGTAAGCTGTAATGCACTGTACAAATTATTGCTGTGAATGTCTTCTTTGGATAACTTGAAGCATAAGCTTATTAAGAAAGGCTACCTATTGCCTGTGATTCATTTAGTACAGCCTCATTTATTAGCTGATGGCCAGGTGTGGTGACTGGGCACCTAGAGCTCTTGCTCAGTGTACCCATGACCTTCAGTCATTCATCAGGAAGCATAAAGCATTCTGGTCTTGGTGACTGAAGAATCCAGGACTTGAGACCTGATTCTGCTGTGAATTAGTTGGGAAATTTAACCTCCCTGAACTTTCTTATATGCAAAACAAGGATAGTCATACACGAGATGCCTCATGTGACAACTGAAAACTAAAATAAAAATACATGGATTGACAACTAATCACAGATGTGCAAACAAATCTTAATAAATTCAGTGAGATGGCAAAAGAGATTAAGGATATTAAGAAGATATTGGATAAGCACAAAGAAGAATTTGAAAGTATACATAGAAAAGTAGCAGATCTTATAGGAATGAAAGGCACAATAAATGAAATTAAGAAAGCATTGAAATCATATAATAGCAGATTTGAGGAGACAGAAGAAAGAATTGGTGAGCTTGAAGAAATGGCCTCTGCAAGTGAACATACAAAAGAACAGATGAAGAATGGAAAAAATTGAACAAGGTCTCAGGGAACTTAAAGACAGCAAAAGACATGCAAACATACGTGTCATGGTATCCCAGAAGGAGAAGAGAAGGGAAGGAGGGTTGATATATGGGACCCCTGTATGATGTTATGCATGTTTGCTTTGTAAGTCTGCAACTTTTACTATACATTTGTCTATGTATGTTCATTTATAAATGATATAAAGATAATAATAGGGTGGGTTGGGGGAAAATACTTTGATTAGTAGTAATATTTTGACAATGCTTTTTAATCATTAGTTTAAAATGTTTAACAACAATGCAAGGTATTGGTGGTAGGGTGAGTTATGAGAGTCTTATATGATACTATGTATGTTTGTTTCGTAAGTTCACAACTATTACTATACACTTATTGTTTATGTAAAAAAATACATGGATGAGTGTGAATGTGCTATGAAGCAGCAAAGAATTATATAAATATACGGTAATGCAATAATCATAGAGGCTTTGAAAGAAGTAATTCTAACTTGGGATCCATGCTTTGCCCATGGGTGATTTCTTCTCTGGAAGGCAAGGCGAACAAAAACTAGATCAATGAATAATGTAATCAATGTGTTTGTGTGTTTGTATGTGTGAGAAGTATATGCACATGTGTGTGTAAGTATCCAAGTCGGGTATATAATATAAAGTGGGACAAGTATGAGATTAGATGTGTGCTGATCATTTTCACTTCTGCACTCCATTCCCTGTCCTTCCTCTGTTCTGCTTTATATCTCAGGGAATGGCATTCTCTAGGCCACCTGCCTTATGCCAATTTCCTTTTTTCAGTGTATCATGCGTGCTGGTTCCTGCTGGTTCCAGCATCTGAGCTCCTCTTACTGTCCCTCCAGCCCTAGAGGTGGTAGCAGCTTCCTGATGTTGCTAATCTGCAGACAGCCCCACTGTCTCCTATTTACTTCTTAGCTCTTCCATCATGTTGGTAACTGATTCTCTCTATTAAATTCCATCTGTTTGATTCTGCTTTCCTCTCTGGACCCTACTGATACAAGATGCTTACACAGATGCTAAGATTAAGACGTGAGAATCAGCAATTTACAGGGAAGATGATAGAGAATTTTAAATGAATGTTTAGCAAAATTAATTTTCTGTAAATTTTTGAGTGCACCAAGAATCTGCTTGAGGAGTTAATTTAAATAAGTGATTTAGTAAAGTTTTGGATCCACTATTCTGGAGGAGACCTTTTTAAAGTTTAGGTAACAAAAGCCTTCTCACTATAACATTTTTTAAAACTTAAAAGAGCTGACCAGGTGTTTATAGGGCCTGAGTTTATCAAGTCACAACTTGGATCTATTAAATGAGGTGAGATCATTATCATAAGGCAATAAATATGAATGAAATAGAAACTACCTTGCTTTTACAGAAACCATTCTGAGAGAGATTGCACATCCAAATATGGCTTCATTAATATTTATTTACATATGATTAATTCTTAGTTTTACTATATGTGTTATCTTATTTAAACTATAATAGTATTTGTCTTTCCTGAATTAAAGATAGGATGCCATTTCCCAAGTTCTCTATTATGGAGGAGTCAGGAATATTTTTAAACGTACTGTGTTGTGCTATATGATTAATGGGGGTCCTAATTCCCAAAGACAGTTGGAACAATATGTTAAGAATTATTTGGATCTTAGAAAAGTAATCAAATAATTGGAGATTTGCCTTTTTGTCCTTCAAATCTTAACATATCAGTCACATGTGTTGAAAGACTTAAAAACATCTGTAATGAGGTTCATAACAGGTCTGAGTAAACTGATGAATTTTAATTTGGTTTACATTGCCCATGTTATGAATGGAAATGAGCAGTGCAAGGCTGTTGATTAAATTACAAAACACCAGCCTTCAATTATAGAATTACCTTAACCTTATTTTAAAACATTGTATTCTAAATTGGTTTACAGCCTAAAGCTGGAGCCCAGTACCTGCATATAGTAAGAAAGCAATGCACACATATGTGTTGAATTAATAAACCACAAATATAAATTAAGAATGGAATGTATTCCTCCCAAATCACTGAAGAAACTAAAGGCAATAAAATTTAATCCCTAAAATAGTAGACAGAATCAGCAAATTAGTATAAAGAACAGAAAGTACAGAGTAAAACAACACAAAGAAGTCATTCACTTGTGTGCATGTATGGATGTCTATGTGATTATAAATATTAGTGATTTAAAATGTCTTAGTGACATACAAAGGCTTTCAGAATGGAGGTTTTTTTTTTTAAACTTTATGCTGTTTATAAGTGATATGCCTGAAACAAAGTGGTTAAAAGTCCCACTGAGGGACTGGGTAGAGGATGTTGCCATTTTCAACAACGGGGAAGATAAGGAGAGAGAGCTTTGTAGAGGAAATCAAGCATTCCATTTCAGACATGCTAAGTGTGGGATACCTATTAATCAGCCAAGTGGTGACATCACGTAGACAGTTTGATATATGAACCTGGGGAGCATTCAGGGCTAGAGAATTGGGAATTTTCAGCATGTGGCTAGTATTTAAAGCCGTATGAGCAGATATGAAAACCTATAGAAAATGTATATAGAGAAAAGTAGGCTATGTGCAAGACTTGGAAGCTTGGGTAGCAAATCTTTGTTAGACTATTATAAGTAGTGTTAGTGTTGTAGCAGTTGTGAGAGGTTAAATTATTTGCGTGTAGAAAGGCCAGGACTCAGGAATGTTTTGAGAAGAAAAAATGATTTATTGACGGCCAGCTGGACTCGGGAACTTTCTGTTTCAAACCCGAGCCCTGAACAAGAATTTTGAGTTCCTTTTATACAGAGAGGAAGGGTCAAATTGTTCTTTGTTTCAGTGCTCAATAGGCTTGAATTAGCATATCTCGTCCACATCCTAGGTAAGCTTTCAGCATGGACCTTATACATTCTAGATACGCTTTTAGCACATTTGGTTCCCAAGGGCAGGACTGTAGCCTCTTACCGTCCCACACCCACGAGTCACAGATAGCTTAGGTTGTCTACAAAGAGATTAAGAGCCTCCCACCCATAGCCCACATCATTAGTGCTTGAATCCTCCAGTTGGTCAGGAACTCTATGCTGCGGGTATGCCAGAGTGCTTGTGGCTGTGTCCAGTTCCTCTCTAGGTACCTAGGGTAAATAGAGAGCATTCTTAGTATAGGTATGACCAGGCTTAGCTATCAAAGAAGTTTGAGGTAGCCCATAACAGAGTACAGCTACTTCTAGTAACTTCAGAGAAGTGGTTTAGCCTTTAATTCTGTTGAGATAAAAAGGTGTGAGTTCGACAAACAATCCAATTAAAAATGGGCAAAAGACTTGAATATATATATCTCCAAAGCAGATGTACAAATGGCCAGAAAGCACATGAAAAGAAACTCAACATAATTAGCTACCAGGGAAATGCAAATCAAAACCACAATGAAATACCATTTCATACCCATTACAATGGCTGAAATGTTAAAAAAAAAACGTAAAATAACAAGTGTTGGTGAGGATGCAGAGAATTGGGAACACTCATTCATTGTTAGTGGCAATGTAAAATGATGTAGCCCCATTGGAAGATAGTTTGGCAGTTCCTCAGAAAGCTAAGTATAGAACTACCACATGACCCAGCAATCCCACTCAGAATATATCCCGAAGAATTGAAAGCAGGGACTCAAACAGATATTTACATACCACTGTTCAAAGCAGCATTGTTCACAACTGACAAAAGACAGAAGCAACACAAGCATCAATCAACTGATGAATGAATAAATAAAATGTGGTATATACATATGATGGAATATTATTCAGCTGTTAAAAGAAATGAAGTCCTGATACATGTGACAATGTGGATGAACCTTGAAGACATCATGTTGAGTGAAATAAGCCAGACATATAAGGAAAAATATTGTATTACCTGACTGATCTGAAACAGTTAGAATAAGCGAACTCATATGGTCAGAATCCAGAATATAATTTACCATGGAGTGGCGATAGGGAATGGGAAGTTAAGGCTTAAAATAGACAGGATTCCTATTTGGAATAATAAAAATGTTTTGGTAATGGATGGTGGTGATGATAGTACAACATTGTGAATGCAATTAGCAGCACTGAAATATATGTGTGAGTATGATTAAAAAGGGAAATGTTAGTATATATGATAACAGACTTAAAATAAAATTAAAAAATCCATTTAACTCTACTTCACAGCAAACCCCAATTAAACCACAGACTTTAATTAACAGTACAATTATAAAATTGTGTTATTGTCAATTGTAACAAATATTCCACACTAATGTAAGGTGCTGGTGGTGGAGTGGTATATGGAATCCAGTAGTTTATGCATGATTGTTCTATAAATCCACAACTTCTCTAATAAAGAACAAATTTTAAAAATAAAATTAAAATGTGACAGGAAAAAAAGATATGAGGGTGTCGATCTTAACTGATGAGCTTTTTTTTAAGGTCAGGGGCATTTTTTGAGTCCCAAATGGCAGATCTATTTATGGATGCCGGAAAGGATTCTGGAAGGAGAACTTGGGGTAAAATGCCATTTAACTTCCATATATAGGACTCAGATGATATTCATCCATTTGATACCCAACATTTCTACATAAAACACTTTAGGTATCACAATCTTTGTAGAAGGAGGCTAGAGGAATAATCCTGAAACTTCATTTACATAGCAAATACTTCGTTTTTATTTTGCTTTAAAAAGTAAATTTTATCCATGTAATCACATGCATCAAAATTCACTTCTTTTTATGAATGAATAGTATTCCATTGTATGTATATACCACATTTGGTTTTTCCATTCATCAGTTCATGGACACTTGGGTTGCTTCCATCTTTTGGCATTTATGAATAAGCCACTGTGAACAATAGTGTGCAAATATCTGTTCGAATCCCTGCTTTCAATTCTCTTGTGTATGGATGAACCTAGAAGACATCACATTGAGTGAAATAAGCCAGACACAAAAGGGCAAAATCTATATGGTCTCACTGATATAAAGTAATTAGGATAAGTAAACTCAAAGAGTCACAATCTAGAATATTACCAGGGGCTAGAAAATAGGAAGTGAAGGTTATACAGAGTTTCTATTTAGGACAATGGAAGAGTCTTGGCAATGGATGGTGGTGATGGTAGCACAACATTGTGACTGTAATTAACAGTGCTGAAATATATATTTGAATGTGTTTAAAAGGGGAAATTTTAGATTGTATATATGGTACTAGAATAAATAAAAAAACCCAACAATCCATGGAACTGCACAACACAAATGGTAAATTCGAAGTTAAACCATGGACTATATTATTAGTACAATTATAACAATGTGATTTCATCAATTGTAACAAATATTCCACACCAAGGCAAGGTGTTAATAATTGGGTGGTATAAGGGAATTCTGTAATTCATGCCTGATTGTTCTGTAACCCACAACTTTTCTAACAAAAAGCTTTAAAAATTATTTTATTTTTTATATTTTAATTAATTATATAATATAATTTTACCTTATATTTACTTATGTTATTGGGAGGGACTAGAGTAGACTTTGGGAGAGAGCTAAAGTCCATCTCCCTCGCTCTTGGCAGCACAACTTATCCTCAACATTCTTTCCAGGCTGTGGTGCTCCATCTTGTACTTTTAATAGAGTAAACAGGCAAACATGTAGATAAGATCATTACAGGAAATAACATTAATACAAAAATGGGAAAGTAAATGATATAAGAGCATTCTACAAGGGAAACATATAAAAGAACACCCAATTATCTGAATTTGAAAGAGTAAATGTCCTGTGGTAGCAAAATTCCTGTGAAGAGAAAATGCTCTAATAAACAGTTTTACATAGTCTCAATTTGCATTAGGGATGATAAAGAGAGGTGAGATCAATTTCAGGCTGGTCTTTTTTCCTCCCATGCTGTAGCAGCCCTTTGGGAAATAATACACAAAGAGCACAAAGTCAGTTTCTCTTTCTCTCTCCACCCTCCACCCCTCTGGGAGGCTGAAGGACCTTGAAGACTCCTTGGTATTCCATAACTAACAAGAGTCAGCCCTCAAATACTATACCATGTTGTTCTGAGTGGGAAAAGGGCTGGTGTGCACATCATAACTCCAAACCATGTCCCTTGACAAAATAAGGAGACCCCACCTGCTGCCATTGTCCCAGAACCCTGCTTTTCTCTCCTGCCTTGCCACCTCCTCCCTTCACCCACCCCTGACCTCATGATGATGGAGGAGGTGAAGTGCGGAGATTTGCTTACAAGTTGTTAACAAAACTGAAATGTTTAGTGTGGAAAAGTTCTTTGCATTTCCCACAAAGTGTTTCTTGGAACACTGCTTAAGAGAAATGTTAATGGGTATGCCAAAACAAAGTGGAAGGGTACTTTTAACAGACTTTAGCACGTTGTTGTGATTCTCTAATAGAGCGCTACAGAATATATTATTTACCAAACTTATTTGATCAAAGAATCCCAGGTGTACCTATTCACAATAGGTACTTATTCACAATAGGTACAAGGTTCTTTGGAAGCTATATGGGGAAATCTTAACCTAAACCATAAGGTGGAATAGAAATGGGTTTGCTTTGTATTTAGCCAGAAGGCAGAACTGGTAGATGTTTTAGGGGGTGACAAAATTTGACTTGATGTAAGAAAAACTAAGAAATAAGAATTAATGCTGCTATGCAATAGAATGAAATGCACACCCTGAAAAAGAAAGATCTTAAACCCTGCAGATCTAGTTGACCCTATTGTCATAGATTTTAAAGGAGGGATTTTGTTTGAGGAAGGATGTTGACTTATATGATTTTAAAGACACTCTCCAACTTTTTTTCCAATAGAAAAATTAATTTATTAAGTTGACTTTCCCCTCATTGTGCCAAATTCCCTCCAACTTTTGACATTATGATTTCAGGTTGTCCTCCCTACTCAGACTTGTCTTTTGATGTCCAAATGTGACCTTCTTTCTCCTTTATCTGAAATGAATATAGTATGTGATTAAACAAATTTCTTCTAAGGCAAATTAGGTGTGACCCTTTAGCTATTCATTTGCATTTAAAAATGTTTTTAATTCCAAATAAATAATTGATTAAAGAGCTATAATGAGAGATCTTTCTGAGGATTTTTCTGTATGCTCTTTCTGCTTTAGGTCACCTTATCCTGCTTTTCTGCCTCTTGGCAGGGAAAACTATAAGTTTAGGAACAGGCCAGAGTTTTCAAAACTATCAGAATGAAGAAGCGAAAGAACAAGAGGAAGAAGGCAAGAGAGGCAACTCCCTTGATGACGCAATAGAAACATCCAAAAAACTGAATTGTTTTAAAAAGATATCTTAAATAACATTCCATTTAAAATTTATATTGTGGAATACTTGAAAATGTCTTGCTGGCAGGCAAGGCTCATGGGGAAAGTGTCCCATCTGTTTGGTGATGTCATAACCACCCGAATCACCGTGCAAAGGTGAGAGGGTAGTGAGGGTTCGGATAAGGGGGATTTCAAGGTGCTGTTGCCAGGTTCTCATTGTTTAAGTACTTTGGAAGAAATAGATTTGAAATTTTACAAATATGTATTTTTACATTCTATTCCTTGATGTCCAAAATGGAGGAAAGAGTCAAGAGAGTACTCCTAGGGGATGTTGGGCTTGTATCAAATCCTTTCTTAAACATTGTCCTATCTGGGAGTTAAGATATCTAAATTCCAGAAATAGCTTTAATCCAGGATAGGTCAGGTGTGTGAGGCATGAAGCAATTGTGTTCTTTGGTCAAACAATATGATAACACCTTATTAACTTTTATTGATAAATGAATTAATACAATGTTTTAACTTGTACTGTAACTAAACTCAGGACACAAAAAGTAACAAGGGATGTCCAAACAGGTTTTCTACAAGTGGGATCAAAACGAATTTGCATAGAAAGCAGAGTGGGTTTCTCATTTCCTGACTTTCAGTTTTATACAAAAAGAAACACTTTCAGTGTTCTGCACTAAGATTATTATTGCTGTTATTTGGTATGTGAAACTCCTCTATGCTACTCTAGCTATCTTTCTAAGACCCAATTTATTAAAGGCACTTTAAATTACTTAAAGAAACATACTAATGGATTAAAAACTAGCTAAAGTTTCACCTATGTTAGTTTAGCAGCTATTTTCACTCTCTGGAAGTAAAGTAGTATAATGGAATCAAGAAATTTGAGTTCAGATGTCTTTTTACAATTTTCTGCTCTGACTTTGGACAAGCCACTTATCCTCCTTAAATCCCAGTTCCTAGTGCATTAAATGAGATGGCCTGATCATCCTACATTTTTCAGGGTTGTTATGAGTATCCAGTGAGAGAAAATATAAAAGAGTCTTGTCACATGCTTATAATTATTTTCAGCTCCTTTCTGATCTTTGTTCATTTAGGATATGGTTCCAATCACAGTAACCTATACAAATAAATGTGCTATAATTTACTAGCTCTTTCCTTATTTAAACCTGATTTAAATGGTCTACAGTTTGTTCTTGATTATAACAGTATAGCCATAAACATCTTTGTACATTTAGGCTTTTCAATTTTTCTTTTTTTCTTCTTTTACCAGTTTCCCTGGGATTAGTTCCAGGAAAGAGATTACTGAGTCAAAGTGGATGAACAGTTTTTAGGCATCCTGTCCCTTGAGCTTCCCTTCATCCAAATGCCCCTCCCTTTGGGAGCTGTCCTAGAACGTCACTGAGTGCTTCAGTGCCCTCTTGAAGGTAGACGGCAAGCTTCAGAATCCACATTTTGCTCCCCATATTTCCAATGAGGGTCCCATCGAAACCCCTCTACTGTGTAGTCTCGCACTGGGTGACAAGTTCTTCTGGGGCAGGAGTCTCAATCATCTTTGAATCCTAGTAGGGCCTAGCCTGGTAGAAGAAGTCAAGGAGTGGTTGTTAAATGGAAATAAACTAGCACATGTCAGATGCAGGCTAGGCTGCTTACCGTCCCCAGACTTGACAAAACACGCATTCGTCTTTGAGTTATTAAAAATGCCATGTATTGGTGTTAGAAATAGTGTTATAAATGAGACACAAGTGGCCTCATCACTTAGCAAGCTGAGCCCTCACTGGCAGAGAAAGATCTTAGTTCTGCAAATTCCTTGAGAAGCCCTTTAAGCATGGAGCTGGCATGACCACGTTATGTGATTTTAGGGAAGGTCCTTGCTCTGCTGACATTTTATAACCATCTACCCACTGATGTCCGTCATTCTGTAACAAAGATCTTGTTAGAGATGGAGGTGACAGAGGGGGCTCTGCTATATTGTTTGATAACCATATCCTGTATTAAAGAACCCCAGGCTCTGTCATAAGAACCAGCATGTAAGGATGGAGTTCCTTGGCACAGCAGGGGCAGGCGAGGTTCCAATTCTGCTCTGGAGCAGAAAATTCCCATTTGATCCTATGGAGTAACGTAGGCCACCTGCAGTGGGCGTGGATGGTAGGGGTCGTTGGCCAATTCAGGAAAGATCCAAGTTCTGAGCTTTTGACTTTTGTCTGAATAAATCTGTGTCTTAACATTATATGTATCAGCTAGTGTATTGCTGGAAAAACTTTGATAAGGGGAGCAGAAATTGAGAAAATAGTCCTGAAAAGGGGTGTAGAAAGTTTTCCTTGGCCGCAGACTCTGGGTTGTTTTGCAACCAATTCCTTGGGAGCCTATGTAATTTACTGAAGGCTGGCTGGAAGCCAGTCTTAGGTCTACTTCGAAACCTCTTGTAATGTTGGCTTAGCTTGAACTCTGGGGGCAAACATTGTCAGAAGGCAGCTCTGCTCTAGGTTTCTAATTATTGCTTTCTGTGGAAACCTTCAGAGAACTCTGACAAGTTTTTCAGATCCCAAATTGTTTTATGTTGAATATCACACTATTGAGCAACGACTTGGAATTCTCTTTATGGGTAAAATGCTGCAGCTTTACTTTTACAGTGCTCTTTTAAAGAGCTTCCCAAATTTGGCTAAAAAATTGTTCAAGTTTTTGTATGCATTGTGGTACAATCATCTGGCTAGTTTAGTGAAAATAAATATACTTCAATTTATAAACAGATGAAACTCAATTTGGTAATATTTATTATTTGTTTTAATTTGACCAGAAAGATATCATCTGTCCAAGATGAACGTAACCAATTATCATCTCTGGGATGGAGGAGAATTTCTGTTTCAGTTAGTGTATTAACGATATGCAAGCTTTAAATGTCAACTGTGGGTGATGGATAGTTACCTTGCATGGGATATCGGTTGCAATTTCATACGAGCATATGTAGTTAGAGGTTTAAGAAGTGTTTGATTTCTTTTTGGTCAACTATAGATAGTTTCTTCACTACAAATACATACTGATGAACCAACTCTTTCAGAGTTTTTCATTTCAGCTCCTATTTCAAAGGCACCTGTGTATGTTTTCTTCTTTGCCTCTGTTGATTGGCTTTTCAGGCAGGCATGCTAATACCTGTTACCCCGAACTTGGATCATATCTTTTGTTTGAGCTACAAGCCAATAACCAGTCAGGAGTCTGGAAATATGTATCTGGAGTTTGTGATTCTGCACAGAATCAGGATTTCCAGGAGTGCCTGTTAGAGGAAACTCTGCTCTGTTCTTCTCATTTCTTAATTTGGTTCTTAATGTTAATTCAGAGCAGCTGCAGGAGACCCAACTTTTCCCAGAAGTTGCTCTCTCTCTTTCATATCGTGCAATTCTGATGGAACCTATGGAATTTCTATAAGTGTTTGTGTTTGGGAGAAGCGTCCACTCCCCCTATGATTGATTTCATTTGCAGAATCATTGTCACATAACTGGAGAGGTGATATTGATGGGTCAGTATTGGGGTCAAATGTCCACTCTGTCACTTACCAATTGGGTAATCTTGGACAAATTTTTTTAAACTCCTACGTCCTTTGCTTTCTCATTTTCAGAATGGAGAAGATAAATTGTCTTTTGGGTTTTCCAATGGCCCAAGGAACCTGGGTCAAGGACTTGTAGTGTCTGCTCCAATAATAGCCACTAATTATAAGGATTATGCCAGTTTTGTTATAGGGGTTATTGGAGGTAATACCCTAAAATTTAGTACAGTTCTCAGCACATATTAAACTTTTAGTATACATTAGCTATATTATTACTGGGACAGAGCTCTAATTAAACTAGACACATGCCTACTGTAGGAAGTTAATTTTTTTCTCATCCTCAAAAACAGTGAATACAACCAAATGTCACACACACGCACAAAAATCAACCAACCAATCAACCAACCAACCATAAAAAAATCAATCCAGATGCTAAAGTGGTACAGTGATGCTTAACTGTGCTTACCACTAACCCAAAGTTCATAAAACATGAACCAATATCGAAGAGTCAATCCAAACTCCCAGTTAATGCTCTCTTTTTAAAGAGTGTTTGTTGTTCTTGTATCCTGCAAAAGGGAAAACTTATTTCCTGACGACAGTCTTTGTCAGTGTTTTTGGAAGTCAAATGAAACAAGTGTATTTTGTAGTGAAATCCTGTAAAATGTGGTATAAATTTCCCTAATGTATAATTTTTCATTGGTTCCTTCCAGTTACACTGTCTTGGATTAAAGAGTATTCATTCTATTTGTCCATCATCTGGAAGATAGGTTACAGTTTCAGTCAGGCCTTCATCACAGAACATAACAGTTATCACTTACAGAAATCCTCCTTAGAAATAATCTGTTAAAGACAGTTTCCTTTTGTCCCATCTTCCACGTGAATCCTTTGAGAAACAACTATGTATGGACCTAAACCTCATAGTCTTCTTGTGCAGGGAAGAATCCCGGTTTCTTGAGTAAGACTCAGTTTTTGCATTGCTAGGAGAAGGAAACTCTCTTAAATTGTAACAGAGGTTGCTTTAACAATTTTGGGGGGGGTTATTTAAAATGTAATACCTAATTTTAAAAGTTCTCTTGGGGAGCAAATGTGGCTCAAGTGGTTGAGTGCCAGCCTCCCACATGGGAGGTCCTGGGTTCGGTCCCTGGTGCCTCCTAAAAACAAACAAATGAACAAAAAGACGCAATCAAAAGAAAAACAAACTCAGTTGAGTCAATGTGGCTCAGTGGTTGAGTGCCCGGTTCCCACATACGAGGTCCTGGGCTCATTCCCCAGCCCCAGTACCATTTAAAAAAAAAATTCTATTGTTATCTTGAGGTGTATTATTTGAAATGTAGAAACACTGAAAAAATAAGCATACATTGTTGAAATAGCTCTCAAAAAGAAATACGTTTGGAAATATATGGTTTCCTTATCTCTTTACTGTTTTGAAATTTAACCATGGGGTATTTGTCATCACATTATAGGCTGAGTTTTCCAGTCCAGCTCTAGTACGGCAGTCACATTTTGTATTTTTTCCCAGCTCGTAAGCCTGTTGTGGATATATGGGAACTGTAGTTTTTGGGGCCTAAACAGCTCGTTGTCTCATGGATAACAGAATGAATGCATTTCATGCTTTTCCTTTCTAGAATGTTTATTCTATTAAAACAAACTCTACTTGAAGATGTTATCATTGTTTGTAATCCATTCTAACATTAACATAAAAGACAAATAATAGAGCAAAATTAGAAGAGAATTTATGTAAAACCTTGCACTTCCCGCACTGATTTCAAATTTTCTTATTTCTTAATTTAGTCTGGATTTTCTCCAGACCTGAGGACATATAACTCATCCATCAACATCTCTGGAATCAAATTTCCTTGGGTATTATTTCTAATTGGAGTCTTGCAGCCATTTTTACCCCAGCTGTAAAAATGGCTCAACTTTCTCATATTGAGGGTAGCCCCAGATTTCCTGTCCCATAAGGCTAAGAGGATGTGCTTGGGTTTTCCCTATTTTCTCACTTTTATGATCATAAAAAAATAAAAGCAGATAGAAAGCTTGAAACCTTTCAGGTGACTGTTCTTTTCTATATAGAAGTTGTTTTGTTCCACTTATTTCTTACTTTTAATGTAAGTTCTTTGTCTTTTGAAGTTAGAATAATCAATTATAATATGCATCAACTATTTAAATTTTCTGAGAAGTAACCTTAGCAGTCAGTTTTATACCTTGATCTCTTTAAAGACACTTATTGTTTTCATACCTGCCTTTTCCCCTGGAATATACTGTAACCTGAATAAATCCCAGGAATCAAATTTGCAAGATAGTCTCTTTAGAGGGTAGGCAAAGGGGAGAAACTGAACAGGCAAAGACAAAATCATCTTCTTTGGGGAGCAGAAGTATTGAGGGATTCAGCATAAGGTTAGGAATACTCAAATAATAATAAATTCAGTCTCTGTCACAGAAGTATTTTTAAAAAGAACACAAGAATTTAATGCAGCTATTAAAGCACTTGCTTTAATTAGCTTAGGCTAAGCTTTCCAAAAGAGGCAATCTTTCTGCAGTTCTCCAGCCCATGGCAATGGTATACGTGCTCAGAAAAACCTCAGCTAGTAAATTTGCAATCTTCTTCTTGAAATTATCTTTTAACAGCTAGAGGGACAATAAACACTTTTAAGAGTCTGAGTCTATTCATCTCATGAGAAGGGTGGATTTGCAAGGACTATGCTATGATTTCCCAGAATTTCCCTCTAGGAGGCAGATGGTTGAAAGGCAGTACTGGGGAGGTTGAAATTTGGGTTTAAATAGCAATTTATGTAAGATGGAGAGAACATCTTTTTTTTTTTTTTTTCCACCGAAAAATAGAGAGGGAGCTGGCTGATGCAGCTCACTGCAGAATTTAAGTCTCCCCACCTCATGTACCTTGAGGAGTTCCCTCTGCTCTTGTGTGAGCTGTTTGCAAATCAGGAGCATTTCCTGCATGAAGTATATGCTTCGGGAAACTTAGGTTATTTATTATTCTTGTGGGGATCTTTTTGTTGTGTTCCTTTTTGTTTTTAAAAATCCCTCTCCCCGTATATAATCACTGTTAACAGTGGCGTGAGGTTTTCCAGTTATTATACACATACAGTTTTAATTTGCTTTTTAAACAAAAATAAATGAGATCATACTAACTCTTTGATCTGAAATTTGCTTTTTTCACTTTACAGCTTGCCATGAATATCTTTCCATGTCAGGACATTTAAATATATCTTTTTTTTTTTAGGAGGTACTGGGGATTAAACCCAGGACCTCATACATGGGAAGGAGACGCTCAAACAACTGAGCTACACCCACTCTCCAATATACCATATTCTTTTTTAGCAGCTGTTTTATTCCATTGCACGATGGCAAACTCTTTAATTTTATTTTTTAAATTATTTTTTTAAAGTTAATTGATCATACAAAACGTTACAGTAAAAAACATGAGGTTTCCATATACCCCACTCTCCACCCTTCCCTCCCCCAGCAATTTTTTTTTAAGGTAATTTTTTTATTAGAACTATTGTGAGTTTACAGATCATGGAAAAAATACAGGATTCCTTTGTACCACATTTAATAATACCTTGCATTGGTAGAGAACGTTTTTTTAAATTGGTGTAGTAATATTTTTTTTCTTCTTTGTTTTCTTTTAAATGTTACATTAAAAAAATATGAGGTCCCCATATACCCCACACCTCACCCACGCCACCCCTCCCACATCAACAAACTCTTCCATCACTGTGGCACATCCACTGCACCCGGCGAATACATTCTGGAGAACTGCTGCAGCACATGGACAGTGGTCCACACTCTCCTCCATCAATTTTTTTAATCATAGTTTTTGGAAGATACACAGATCACAAAAAATGTTACATTCAAAAAATATAAGAGATTCCCATATACCAGCCCCCCTCACCCACTCCTCCCACATCAACAACCTCTTTCTTCATTATGGCACATTCATTGCATTTGGCAAATACATAATGGAACACTGCTGCACCACATGGATTATAATTTACATCGTAGTTTACATTCTCTGCCAGTACATTCAGTGGATTATGGCAGGATATAAAATGTCCAGCATCTGTCCCTGCAATATCATTTCGGACAACTCCAAGTCCCAAAAATGCCCTCACATCACATCTCTTCTTCCCTCTCCCTGCCCTCAGCAACTACCGTGGCCACTTTCTCCACATCAATGCTACGATTTCTTCCATTACTAGTCACAATAGTTCCATAGTAGAATATCAGTAAGTCCACTCTAATCCATATTTTATTCCTCCATCCTGTGGACCCTGGGATGGTGATGCCTGCTCCACCTCTGTATCAAGAGGGGGCTTAGATCCCACGTGGTTGATGGATGTGATTCTCCTGCTTGCAGTTATAGGCACTCTCAGTTGCCTGGTGTGGTTGTTGACCATCTTCACCTCCCTGTTAGCTGACCTGGGTAAGTTCAATGAAACTGAGGGTAGGAGTTGCAACTATGCTGAGGCTCAGGGCCCAACTAGCACATGGACAGTCCAGAGATTCAAGTCTCCTGAATATACGCCAATCCTCGCACCAACCACGGGTTCAGTAAAAGTGACAGAAGAGGCATGTGTAGAAAGGTCACATCTGAGTCCAACTCCATCACACTCAGGAACACAAATTCCAAAGTAGGGCCCACTGACACAGCACTGAACTCCAGAGCCATCTGCCATGACCATAGAACCTGTGGGTCTCTGTAGTCCTCAGGAGAACCAGTACCTGGGGTTGTAGCTATTTTGGCTGTCTCTGGGACCCTGCTGAAGGATGCATAAGCACAACCCCTCTGATGACCTCCTAACTCTTTTTTGAAGACTCTTAGCCATATAAACTAATTTGTCTTTAATGATGGTGAACTCTTGTACTCAATCATTCCTTTATCATTGGACATGTAGTTTGCTTCTACTTTTTTTTTTTAAAAGATTTATTTATTTATTTATTCCCCCCTCCCCCCCCCCCCCCCCCGGTTGTCTGTTTTCTGTGTCTGTTTGCTGCGTCTTGTTTCTTTGTCTGCTTTTGTTTCTTTGTCCGCTTCTGTTGTCGTCAGCGGCACGGGAAGTGTGGGCGGCGCCATTCCTGGGCAGGCTGCTCTTTCTTTCGCACTGGGCGGCTCTCCTTGCGGGTGCACTCCTTGTGCGTGGGGCTCCCCTACGCGGGGGACACCCCTGCATGGCAGGGCACTCCTTGCGTGCATCAGCACTGCTCATGGGCCAGCTGCACACGGGTCAAGGAGGCCCGGGGTTTGAACCGCGGACCTCCCATGTGGTCGGCGGACGCCCTAACCACTGGGCCAAGTCCGTTTCCCTGCTTCTACTTTCTTACTCCCCAAACAATAGTACAGTGAATATGCTGTTATGTATTGTTTTTGCATTTGCACATAATATTTATATAGTATTGATTCATAAAGCTGTCATTTCTAGGTCAAAGAGAGTGTGCTTTCAAAATTTAAATTGCTGTTGCCAAGTGAATATCCATCCCTCCCTCCAAGCAAACAAACTCACATTTGTCCCCAAAGGCATGGGCTCTAATCTGCACCTATCTGTGCACTTTGGGCAAGTTCCTTCTCAACTTCTCTGTGTCTTCCTCTTGTCTGTAAAATGAGGGAAGTGAGCAGATGATGATCTCTGAGCTCTAGTGTTCCATGAATCATTACATTTAGACACTGATGTTGCCCAATTTCAGAGAATTATTTAGGGCTATTCCAAATCAATTTGAAAATCTGCTCTTTGAAAGATTGCTGACAGCACAGCTAAATTAAGTTCCTTTAGATTCAGTTTTGATTAAAAAACACATCTTTAAACCCACTGGAAGATTCTCAGGAGATGGTCAAACTGTGAATTTTTCTTTCAGGGCTTTTTTTCCCCTCCAATTTTATTGATACATTTTAGTAAAGCATATAGTTCAACCAAGGTGTACAATCAGTGGTATTTGCTATAATCACATAGTTGTGCAAGCATAATTTCAATCATTATTACAGCATTTTCATTATTTCAATAATAATAATAATAAACAAAAAAACATACAAACAAGAAAATTCCTTGCCTCTCAATTTCTCTATGCTTCCCCCACTGTACATAGATACTTTTTCTGGCTATTCTATCCAAAGTCTATAATCAATGGCTTTTGGTATAATCACAATGATGTACATTCATCATCTTAAAAATTTCATTACTCCAGAAAAGAAAGACTCCAACCCTTTTCAGGGCTTTTTGAAAGCTGAGAAAAACTACTGAACGAATTCCCACTTAGGCCAGGTTTTGTTCTTTTGCCCAGTTCAAATCAGCTTGATGCCTGCGTGCTTATGCCCGTCCTTACAGGTCTTCCCAGTACTTGGACAGGGTTCACTTGACCTGTTTGCCAATGAACAAATTTCTGTTTTCGTTTTAATCACGTTCCAAGTCAGATAAAGTGAGACACAGCCCTCACGTGCTAGTGATCTTTCATTTTAAATGAATAAAATTTGCCCACTGAATCTGGTAAAAATCAAACACATAAATAAAATGAAGGGCTTAGGAAAGTTTGGGGTATGGTTTCTTTCAACCTTATGCATACTGATGGCTCAGGGCCAAAAGATAGGGAAAGGTAGGGGGATAAGTTTGCGGCACTGTTGTGCTTAACTGAACCAGTCAGCAGATGTCAGGAACCATCTTCTATGAAGATTCCTAAGAGTTCCTAAGAATCACTCAAGGAAACCATCCTGGTTTAATGCAGAAATGGTGTAGATTTGAAATCCATTCAAACTAATGCAGACAAGGCTTAGAATTTTGTCCCAATAGGATACATGTGGGTCTACCTTGCAAAAAATTACTTGTAAATAATTCTGTGTGATAGTTAGACAAACATGTAGACTTTTTTTTTTCCATTGGTGATATTTGATCCTAGCCAGGGCAAGTGCAACATCACAAATACATTATTACTGCTACAGTTCAAGTGCCAAAATATGGTGTTAATTTGATTTTTTAACAAATTGGCATTAATTAAACATTATATCTATCTTAACATCACTCTTGCATTCTGTTATGCTTTTCTGCATGAAAGGGTAGCCATACTTCTGCTACATCTCTTCTGTCCTTAGGCCTTTGCACAAGTGTATTTCTCTTTCTGGAATGTTCTTCCCTTTACTCTTTTCATAGCTGGCTCCTATTCTTCCTTTTTTGGGGGACTTCCCTGTCACCTCCTTGGTGCTGAGGCCATAATAATGACAAGGCAGACATAGTCCTTGCTCCTATGGAGTTTATAATCTAGTGGAGGAAAAATACAAAATATATAAACAACTCAGAAATTCCACTCCTAGGTATATACCTAAAAGAAATGAAAACAAGTGCCCAAGAAAAACTTGGACATGAATGCTCACAGAAGCGTTGTTCATAATACCCAAAAGGCAAAAAACAACCCATATATTCATCAATGAACAAAAAGCTAAATAAAATGTGCTACATACACAATGGAATATTATTCCATAAAGAGGAATGAAGTACTGATATTTGCTGCAACATGGATGAACCTTGAAACCATTATGCTAAGAAAAAGAACTCAGCCACAAAAGACTACATATTATATGATTCCAGTCATGAAAATCCAGAACAGGAAAACCTATATGGACAGGAAGGGCATTAGTGGTTGCTTAGGGCTGAGGATAGGGGCATAGGAGGGTGATAGCTAAAGAGTACAGGTTACTTTTTTAAGGTGCTAAAGTTGACTGTGCAGATGGTTGCGTGAATCCGTGAACACATTACAAATCTTTTAATTGTACACTTTAAAACCATGAATTGTACAGTATATGAATTATATCTCAATAAATTTAAAATGCTTAATTAAAAAAATAAAATATATATAAGCCAAAAAGTAAATAAAATAAAAGCACATGTGTTATAAAGGAAACAAGAGGCCGAGATAAAGAATAAAAGTGAGAAGCTCTCCTTCAGGTAGGGTGGTCAAAGGAGGCCTCTCCAAGGAGGTGACAGGGAATCCACAACTAAAGTAAGAATAGGAGCCAGCTATGAAAAGAGTAAAGGGTCATTATTAACCATATTTTACAGATGAATAAACCAAGGCTCAAGGCTATGATTTAGTAAGTTATAATGTTGGAATTCAGATCCAAGTTTATCTGACTCCAACCCAAGCTTTTCACCCTGTACCATGTACTCATTTGTATTTTCTGACCCATCCAGGTATTTATCTTTAGATTCTGTAGCACTGTGGCCCCGTGAGCTAAGCAGACTAGCTTGAAATTAAGTGTAAATTCATCTGTGTTAATGAATTACTTCACTAAACTAGAAAAATATGGCTTTGTATTTGATTTTCCATTATTAATAGTAATAAAGTGCTGGTTTGCATATGAAAATGTATTTGTATCATACATTTCACTTCATTATGTCCGTCAGTTCATATTACTTCAAAATTAAAATCAAATGAGACATAACACTTACCCATCAGTGCAGGGGTTCTTAACAAGGAGTCCATGAGCTTGAATTTAAGTGAAAAAAAAAAAATTCTTGGGGGACTTTTTGGTGTGGGTCTGATATATTTATTAAATAATACACAGTATAGTGTGGTCTTAGTAAGGAGTCCATGGTTTTCACCTGTCCATGGAACAAAAATGGTTAAGAACCCCTGCTTCAGTGACTTGCAAACTAAAAATTCTTGGAAAGATAGATTAATAATACTCTTTGAGATTTTCTTTTGCTGATATTTGCTAATACTCTTACCTTGTCTTATTTCCTCTGGGTTCTTATTAAAGGAAGAGGCTTTGATAAAGGATATTGTTAGTAAGGTAAAGGAAGCTTGGCCATTTCCATGAAATGAATACCTTAAAGTGAAAGATATATTCTTAGTAATGTCTCAGAGAGTCAAGTGCTTGGGCAAACACCCTCCAAATAATCTCTTTCCAAAGTAGATTGGATTATATTTTACACATGCTGCTGTACAACAAAGTTTTCAACAACAAATAGTTTTGCTTTATGTAGACATCTCCAGGTACCTTAAGGACAGAGTCTTTTTTCCCAAAAGAATGCCCATGCAAACATATATTTCACGTGTTCACACACACACGCACACACAAATTACAAAGTACTTTCTAGATACCAGTTTCTCTCTAGACTAGAAATAGCAAACTGTTGCCTGGCAATTTTGTTTTTGAGTTATTTGCTAACATTTAAAATTGGTAGATTTCACATAAAAATCAAAATTGTTGTTGATCTGGCACTGCTAGATCTACAGCTCCCATAACAATAATTGGCTGGATTTGAGTGGAGTCTGCTTCCAGCAGATGTGGACTTTCAAGTTGACTACAGTCCCCAACATCCCCTGGTATCATATATCCAACTGGCTGCTTTACCCACACATTATTGGCCTGGCCTGTGGAGGCAGGTGAGTTTACAATCTCTGTTTAAGAACCCAGAATTCTTAAACTTGAGTCATTATCAGAACAATCTGGGGTAGAATCTGAGCATCTTCAGGTTATCTATAGGCCACATTCTGAGAAATGGCTCTCAAATGCAGAAGTGTATCAATATCTCTTGTGGAAGCTTCCACAGATACACATTTTGTTCTCCCCTTCCCGACTCCCATTTAAGATTCATTAGGTATGGTGTAGAGCCAAGGAATCTGAATGCATGAAAAGGTTCCCTCTTGGTTCTGATTTTGAATTAGATGCAATAAGCACATTTCACCCACCCTGTCTCTTCCACTGAATGCAGCTATGAAGTCTGGACAAGGTGCATGGAACAGCTTTTTAAGGACTCTGAAAAGTAAGTAGTAATAGACAGATTGGGGGTGAGACAAGAATTTAAAGTACCAACTGGTGGTTATAGGTTTACCTCTTTTCTGTTCAGTAGCTCCTGGCCTGAGCTCAGTGCAGCCTGAAACCTGGGAGTGGCATTAGCATAGATGTAGAGAACTTCAGAAGGAGTCCTCTACTTCTGACTAACACTCAGAGAGACGTGTGCATGTGTGGAAACCCCCTGTTTTCCCTTATCACTTTTTTCCCTTTCTTTTCTCCATTCTCTTATGCTCCCAAACAATCCTGTGATACAAGTGGTAGGAAAATTCTAAAAAACTGAGGGAGGGAACCCTTCTTCTTCAGTTGGAGAATCCGTTGTTCTAAGAGGATGGGGCAAAACATCATTGTTTTATTTATTTATTTATTTTTTGGGGGGGTTCTTTTTCTGTCCTACTACTTGACCCTAGGGCATACTCATGGAAAATGTGTGGGGAAAGAGTAAATAAAACCCTAGTGTTTTGTTTAGAGGACCAAAAAGAGCCCAAAGGAAGCTGGAAAGTCTCAAGGAGATAAAGGAGAGGGTAGTTAGGGAAAATAACCCTTAAACTTATTTATGAATTGCTGGGCTCACTCTTGCACTAAGCATGCATTGATCTGGCCCTAAACACCACAAGTAGACTTTGGAAACGGAAGTGTACTGCAGAGTCTCTGAAAACTGAGATTGTATCAGAACAAAGCCCACAAAAGGCTGGTCAGAACTGACAACCTGAAACAAACTGGATCAATTTCCCACTTAAATAAAAATATTGACTTTTTTGTATGATCAAAACAAGACCCAGTTGTCATAATATAATATTCAAAATGTCCAGAGTACATTCCAAATTACTCGGCATACAAAGAATCACAAAAGGTTTGCCTTAAATGGGGAAAGCAATCAACAAATGCCCATAACTGACAAATACATAAAAATAGCTATTATAAGAATGCCCCAGCTAGTAAGTTTGAACACTCTTGAAACAAAAGAAGAGTCAAAAAATGCCAGCAAATAAATATGTGATATAAAGAAGAACAAGATAGAAATTTCAGAACTAAAAATTGTAATAACTGAATTAAACCATTGAATGGATGGGCTTGATAGCAGGATGGAGATGACAAAGGATAGAGTCATTGGAATTGATGAAAGAACAATCAAAATTATCCAATTTCAGTAACAGGAGCAGAAGAGATTTTTAAGATATGCAGAGAGGCTCAGGGACTTAATAATACCAAAGTCTTATCCCAGAAGTTTCAGAAACTATGAAGAAAGTATGTGGTGCATGGAAAAGATCTGAAGAACTAAAGACTGAAAACTTTCCAAATTTGAAGAAAGACATAAATCTATAGTTTCAAGAAGTTCAGCAAATCCCAAGAATATAGAATAAGCCCCCAAAAATCCATGCCCATACACAATCCTAATCAAAGTACTGCAAAGTAAACACAAGGAAAAAAGTCTTGAAAGCAGAGAAAAGAAATGATGCATTGCTTATAGGGAAATGACTAGTCAAATGACTGCAGATTTTAATGAAATGATGCAGGCCAGAGGAAAGTGAAACATTTTTCAGGTGCTGAAGGGAGAGGGTTGTCAACTCAAAATTTCATATCTAGGAAAAATATCCTTCAGGAATGAATTGCTAAAGAAAGCTTTTCAGACAGAAGGGAAATGATGCCAGAAGGAAACTTGGAACATCAGGAATAAAGAAAGAGCAACAGAAATGGAAACTATCTGAGTAAATAAAATAGACTATTTTTATCTTCTTGAGTTTTTAAAAATATGTTTTGTTGTAAAAAGCAAAAAGCAAAAAGTATAAAATTGTCTGGTGGGGTTTTCAATGTATGCAGATATAAAATGCAAGCAAACCACAAATAAAGGAGAGAGAGTCATAGAATTAATATTATGGTAAAATGTCTACATTCCACTTGGAGTGGTAAATATTAATTTTTAAAAAGACTGTATGAAATTAAGTATGTATATTTTGGAGAGAAATCATTTTAAAATTATACAAAGAGATAAAGTTTTAAAAAACAAAATATTAAAATGAAATACTAAAAAAAGTTAAAATCACTGGAAAATATGGAAGCAGAGGATAACAGGGAAACAAAAAACAGAGAAAGGAAACAGAACACAAATAATTAAATGGTAGACCATTAATCCAAACATATCAATAATTCCATTACATGTAAGTTGATCTAAACATACCAATTAAAAGACAGAGAATGTTAGAATGGATAAAAAATATGACTAAACTATATGCTGTCTACAAGAAACTGACTTTAAATATAATGATATAGATAGATCAAAAGTAAAATAATGGAAAACAATACATATGGATAAGCCTACAACTGGTAAAATAAAAAAATGAAAAACCTCAATAAAGTTTAAAAGAACTGAAATCATACAAAATGTAACTATAGTGGATTTAACTAAAAATCAATAACAGAAAGATAACAGGAAAATCTCCTAACACCTGGAAATTAAACAGCACATGTCTAAATAAACCATGAATCAAAGAGAAAGTTTTCAGGAAAATTAGAAAATATTTTGAACTATATGAAAATGAAAATAAAACACACAAAAAATTGTAGAGTGCAGATAAATCAGTGCGTAGAGGGAAAATTTTAGCATTAAATACTTATATTAGAAAAACAGAAATATTTCAAATTAATAATCTGTTTCAAATTTAAGAAACTAGAAAGAGGAGCATAAGATAAACTCAAAGCAAGCAGAAGGAAGGGGCTAATAAAGATGAAAGCAGAAATCAATGATTTTGAAAACAGGAAAACAGTAAAGAAAATCAGTGAAACCAAAAGCTGGTTCTTTGAAAAGTTCCATAAATTTGATAAACCTCTAGCAGCACTGACAAAGAGAAAAAGAAAGAAGATACAAATTACCAATATCAGGAATGAAAGAAGGGATATCATTACAAATCCTTTGGACATTAAAACATACTCTAGTTAGGGAGTAATACATATTCGAGTTAGGGAGCAATACCAAAAACCTTCATGCATAAATTCAACAAGTTAGATGAAATGGGTCAATTCTTTGAAAAACACAAATGATCAACACTCATGGAAGATGAAAGAGATAATTTCAATATTCCTATCACTATTAAAGAAACTGAATCCACTGTTTAAAACCTTCCAAAAAAGAAATCTCTTTGTACAGGAAGTTGCATTGTGGAATTCTACCAAATACTTTCTTTAAAAAATAACAATACTTGATCAATTCTATGTAATCTCTTCCAGAAAACAAAAGAGATGGAGCACTTCCCAACTAATTTTAGAGACTATCATTATTCTGATATTCAAACCAGACAAAGGTAGTATAAGAAAAGTACAGGCCAATATTCATAAACACAGATATAAAAATCCTCACAAAATATTAACATGTCAAATCCAGCAATATGTAAAAAGAATAATATACCATGGCCAATTGGTGTTTACCCTGAGAATGCAAGACTGGTGTAATATTAAAAAATCAATCAGTGCAATCCACTATATCAACAGGCTGAAGAAAAACTACGTGATCATATCAAATGATACATAAAAATCATTTGACAAAATTCAACATCCATTCAAACCAGGAATAGAAGAGAACTTCCTTAACCTAATAAATGACATCTACAAAAAACCTACAGCTAACAATCATATTTAATAGTGAAAGGCTGAATGCTCTTCCATTAAGATTGGGAACAAAGCAAGGTTGTCTAACCTCACCACTCCTATTCAACATTTTATGGAAGTCCTAGCCAGTGAAATAAGGTAAGAAAAGGAAATAAAGGTATACAAACTGGAAAGGAAGATATAAAACTCTTCCTATTCACAGACAACATCTTAGTCTACATAGAAAATCCCAAGAATCCACAAAAAATTTGTAGAACGAATAAAGCAAGGTCAGAGCTCACAAAGTCAGTACACAAAAATTAACTGTATTTGTATATATTATCAATGTTCAGTTGGAAACAAAGTGAAAAAACAATACCATTTACAATTGCTCAAAAATGAAATACTTATATAGAAATCTAACAAAACATAAAGGAGCTGTATGCTAAAAACTGTAAAACATTGATTAAAAATATCAAGAAGACCTAAATTACTTGCCATTTTCCAGTGTAGTAGAGATGTCATTTATCTTTGAATTGATCTGTAAATTTAATGCAATTCTAATCAAAATTCCCACAGGATTTTAGTAGATAAGTATCAAAAGGCAAAGGAATTAGAATAGGCAAAACAGTTTTGAAAAAGAAGAATAAATTTGGAGCAATCACACTTTCCCATTTTAAGATTTACTATAAAGCTACAGAGCAGTAGCAGTACTGGTAAAAAGACAAACATATATTAGTGGAACAGAAAAGAAAGTCTAGAAAGGAGACTTAATTTCAGGCAATTGATATTTTGAGAAAGGTGCAAAACAGTTCATATGAGAGAGTATAATCTTTTCATCATATTGAAACAGTTGGAACAGCAATTCAATTAAAAATGGGCAAAGTTCTCAAACAGATGTGTCACTGAAGAGCTATATGGATGGAAGATAAGCATATAAAAAAGATGTTCAACATCATTAATCATTAGGAAATGCAAATAAAAACCATGATGGGATATAGCTATACAATTATTAGAATGATTAAGATGAAAAATATCAAATGCTGGAGAGGATGAAGATCATCTGGAGCCCTCTACATTGCCTGTGGAAACAAAATGGTACATACAGCCACCCTGTGAAACAGCTTATTAAGTTTAACAGATGCTTACCATGTGACCCAGCAATCTTACTCTTTGTACCTGTATTAGTCAACCAAAGAGGTGCTGATGCAAAATACCAGAAATTGGTTGGTTTTTATAAAGGGTATTTATTTGGGGTAGGAGCTTACAGATAACAGGCCATAAAGCATAAGTTACTTCCCTCACCAAAGTCTGTTTGGAGCGAGTTGGCTTGTCGATGTCTGCAGGGTTCAGGCTTCCTGCGTTCCTGTGGCTTGCTTTTCTCTGGGTTCAAGGTTCCTTCCTTCCTGGTGCTGACTTCTCTTTCCTCTGGGTGCTGACTTCCCGGGTCTTTAGCATCAAACTCTAACATCAGAAATCCCGGCATCAAAAGCTCCAACTCTGTCCTTTGCCACGCCTTTTATCTGTGAGTCTCCACCCACCAAGGGGTGGGGACTCTATGCCCTAATGATAACTCAATCATGCCCAGGTACAGATCAGATTACAAACACAATCCAATATTTCTTTTTGGAATTCATCAGTTATATCAAATTGCTACAGTACCCTAGAGAAATATAAGCTTATATTCACATAAAAACCTGTATGCAGATATATTATAGCAGCTTTATTCATAATAGCCCCAAACTGGAAAAAACCCAATGCCCTTTTATCAGGTGATTGGATAAAGACACTGTGGTACATCCATACAATGGAATACTACTCAGTAATAAAAAGGAACTATTGCTACAGGAAACAATTTGGATGAATCTCATGGACATTATGCATAAGCCTGCCTCAAACGGTCACATCCTGTATGATTCTATTTATATTACATTCAAAAAGACAAAACCATCATCATAGAAATTAGATCAGTGGCTTCCAGGAGTTAGGAGTGGAGAGAGGGTATGACTACAAGGGATAGCATGAGGAAGTTTGTTTTGCAGGGGGGTGGGGGTGGAAATGTTCTGTATCCCTGTGTGGTGATGATAACATTAATCTATACTTGTGTCAAAATTCATAGCAGAGAACACCCAGAAAAGTCAATTTTACTGTAGGTTAATTTTGAAAAATAAAATACATTTTAAAGTTCCCTCTTGATGCTCATGTACTGCCTGGGTGTGTACCACTGCTCTGGAGTAACTCTCCAATGGGAGGCCTCTAAAACATTAGAGTTTAGGAACTCCCCCCAAAAAAGTTAGCACTTATTTTAGAGACTCACAGTAAACAGCAAGCTGCAGCAGAAAACAGGCAGTCATTTCAAAGCAAGAGCAGTAAGAATCTGAAAGTTTGCCATGCTGCCAAGTGAAACAGAGAACATACACATTCGAATGTCTTTCTAAGAAACGAGTCTAATGGGTTTTGGCAGAAAGACCTCTTAATGGCACTTGTGGCTTTACAATAACTTGGTCTTGCTCCTATTATGTGGAAATTGCACGCAGATGTACCTTATGTGAAGCACTGTAGTGGTACCCTGGGGAGAGGACATTAAAGATAAAACCAGACTGACAAGGAAGAGAATCTGTCTACTTGTGCAGCTGTGGCAGAGCCCAATAACTTCTTGGCACTGGATCTTGAGGAGGTTGCATGCGTTACTTAGAAGAGTCATTTGAAACACTTTGTAGTTTTGGGTACACGATTATTTCTACTTTCAGCTGCACAGATAGTATCTTAAGTCTTCTAGTTTGGGGATGGGTTGTTTCAGGATGAAAGGCAGAAATACTGGTTGTTTGGAGTGAGCCTAATGGTGGGTATGGGTGGAGTTTGGCTCTTCCAGTACTGCCTCCCAACCCATCCAGCTGCAAAGTCTCCTGTCCTCTCTGCTTCCAGAAGGGAGATTAACCCCAACTTTCCTTTCCATAGCATTAAGTAAAATGCTTGCACATTTATAGTTTTGGGGAAAGGAAACACGGGTTAATTAGGTTACTTGGGTTGCAAGTAACAAGACCAATTTTAGGTTACTTAAAAGGAATGCAATGGATCAATAAGGGGTAACTCTTAGAACCCTCAAGGGAAAAGCTAGTCTCAAAAATAATAGGAAGCTGGGTGGCAGAAATTAGGTATGGGCAGTCTCTTCAGGGAATTGCCTTCTGGATCAAGGAGGTAGCTTCACACGTTTTTTCATTTTCACGCCACTCAAGATACAGCAATTGATGCATCTAGATTGAGTCACATGCTCACTCCTAGATCGGGAGAAAGGAATCACCTTGAGTGATAGGCTGTGGGAGAAGGGAGTAGTTGAGCAAAAGAAAACACAAGTGGACAAGCAAAAACAATCACCATGGTAGGTTATTCTACATGTTAAACAAAACAGCCCTGGTGGCTGTGTGAAGAGGTGAAGGGGGGGGGATCAGGGAGGGATGTGGAAGGCATTGGTGTTGTAGCAAAAAAAAAGCAATGGTCTAGAAACTAGACCTGGACCAGAACTCCGAGAGGGCTCTGCCAGAAGCTGGCAGTAAGATCCTGGAGCAGGTCAATTACTCTGCCTGGAGCTTCATTTTCCTCATGTAAGGAATGAAGAGGTTGGACTAGCTATCCCCAAAGATTCCTTTCTGCTATAGATACTAAAAGAAGTACACGTTGGGAGTCAGGGCCATGACTGTTTTCCTGAGTTGGGTATAGGACTGCATTGGATTTAACAGGAAGTTTTGGAGTGCTTGTAGCAGCCGTTCTCAAACTTTAGAGTACATGACGATCTTCTGAGAGCTGGAAAGATGGAGAGGGGTTTGTTAAAATGCAGATTTCTGATTCTGCATTTTCTGAGTGGAGCCCAGGAATTTTCTTTTTTCTTTTTTTTTAGAATTTGTATTTTAAACAAGAGTACCAAGTTATTTCTGATCTGGGGTGGTCGAGCTTCTGACCTGCACAGTTGCTCTTTGGTTCTCGATCCCTGGAAGGGAACCCCTTTCTTGGAGCTGCAGGCACTTAAACATGTTTAGAGTTGAACAGCTAGGCATCCTTCTTTTCCTTCCTCTCAGAAGTTCCCTCCTAGGCCCTCAAGTCAGTGGGAGGATGCTAGGAATACAGTGGGTGCTAGGCTAGCCATGGGCTCCATTGCCTGTCTATTGGGACCCAAAACCCAGGGATCCTGCCTTCTCTCCTCACACCCGCTCATTCTTTCTGCCTTGTAAGTGGCGTAGGGACTCTACTATGAGTACCGTGAGAGCTTTCCTTATTGTTTGGTTTATATGAAGATCTTAAATAGAAACTATGTGGGTGAGGACATGTATTTGGAGTCAGCAGGATTTGATTTAGTGAATTTCTCGATTTAAGAAGTTGAACCTCAGGCTAAACTTTCACATTAAACATATCTCATTTTGAAAGTTTACTTTGATGGAAGTGTTGCACATTGTTTTCTTGATTGTTGTCACTTGTACCCTCTCTCTAGGGATCTCCAGGTGATTTTATAAAGTGTTTGATTTCACCTCAAGGTGCTCCTTGCATACATATAATTTTTCAATGGTAAAGAAATATGTTTCCTGTGTATAAAATGCCTGAAGCTTTCTCTGTCCGCTAATGGACAACCAAGGGTTTTTTGTTTTTGTTTTTGTTTTTTGGCTCCTTAAGGCAGGATAGAAGAGACATCATTTGGGCCAGCATGTACTCCAAATAAATTCAGAGTCCTGACCAAATGAAAGGATATCATAACAAGGATGAAAACAGTTGAAAACACTGACATAACTTATACTTGGTTATGTCCAAGAAACCCATCTGTGTATCAAATAAAAATAAATTGTTTAAAAAATAATTCTAGGAGGACATTACCACTGTGTTTGAGATAATTGTGGTTATTTTATGATTTACAGTGTACAAAGTGTTCCCCATACATTCTCATTTGATAAACCCTCTTGTCTTTATTGGTTTCAATCTAAGGATAGAGGGGATGGGAAAACTTGGTTTATAGACTCTAAAAACATAGTTGAGTGCCTTTATAGATAAGAATTCTTTGTAGCTGAGTGGTCCTCTCTCCTATTTCTGTTTTGTGTTTAAAGTGAAGTTGTCCTTTTGTCTTCAGATGCTTGACTGCTTGTGTTTGTGGTGTGTGTGTGTCTGTGTGTGTGTGTAATTGGGAAACAGGCTAGGATAAGAATGGGGTAAACTTATGAAGCATAAAGTGTACCGGTTTTTATTCCTACTCATTTTTTACTTTCTCTGAAACTTGTGGGGCATTATGCATACTTTTTGGTTTCATGCAACATTGATATTTGAGAAAGAAACCAAAGTGTTTATTCTTTGGGGTTAAAAAACAAAACAAAACAAAAACCTCAGCAAGTTGCATTCTGTTCCACTTGGCCTTGTTAAGTCATTTGCCAGCAAGATGAGCTTTATATCTTCTCTCTGGTGAAATATCCCCACATCTCCTGATGGACATTCCTCTACTCCTTTGCTTCATAAATTAGAAGAGGAGAGTGCCATTTTAATACTTGACCATATAAGGGGGGAGAGAGGCCCAGCCGTTATTTAGCTCTGCGCTCGTGTCAGAACTGTATATACACTTCAGGCCTTTTAAGGGAACGTGGTGCGTGTGGGGATAACAGCCCCAGGCAGTCCATCCGTTTCCTCGCTACTGCAGAGCGAGCGCCTGCAAGCTCCGCAGGACTCGGGAGCATAAATCACAGTCGCTTGCTGGCGCCCAATTGGAGGGAGGAAAACCACAGAGGGCCAAGCTCACTGCTTAACACTGTCGGCATCTTAATTTTCACTAAAAACCCACCTCACCACTTGGCCTTCTAACCTTTATTGAAAACTTCATAGCTTGTATATCCTGACGTTCCCTTGGACAGCACCCTTCCTGTTGTGAATTATTACAGTGGCTGTGGCGAGGTGACCACTGCCTCCTTCAGGTTTCAGGTTAGTCTTGTCTACACCGTAGAACTTGTCCTGCCTAATGAGGTCTCCTTTGAACTACAGAGCTTCCTCTTACTGGCTATGAGACCTTGGGTGAGTTACAGGAGGCTGAATGTTCTCATCAAAATGGGGGAAATAAATGTGATAAAATTCATTTAAAGTGTTTAGCACAGCACTTAGCATATTAAAATGCTTTGTGAATGTTAGATATTATTGTTGTTGTTACTACCAGAAGGAACAGTGTCCCAGCTGAGTCTTAAACACAACTGAGAGTCAGCTAGCTCAAGTGAGGGATGCAGAATCACCAGTCACGGAGGGTCCAAAGCACGGCTTTTCTGGGCTCTGCTTTTTGGGGTCACTGGAAGGTGAAACTGAGTAGTATTTCTTCACTGGAGGGCAGACCCTTTCTCTTAGTGCTAAGCTCAGCTGTGGGTGCCCTCCTCTGGGCCCCAAGATCACAGCATTTGACACTAAGCCCTTTCAGCAGATGTTTTTCGTGGCTCCTAAAATTAATACAAACTACGGATTGGTTTGAACAACAGAAATACATTGGCTCAGTTTTGAGGCTTGAAGTCCAAAGTCGACATGTCAATAGGTTGATGTTTCTTCCCCAAAGGTTGTGGCATTTTGGGGCCGGCTGCCAATGATCCTCGGTCCTTGGTTTTTCCGTGAACCGCATGCACATGGTGGCATCTTCTGTTTTCTCTTCCAGGTTCCGTTGACTTCCAGCTTCTTGCTACTCCCTGTGACTTTCCCCTCTGTGTCCAATTCCCTTTGTTTTTAAGGATTTCAGCTGTGTTGGACTAAGGTCCACCCTCATTCAGGTGGGGCACACCTTAACTATTAACATCTTCGAAGGTCCTGTTTACGAATGTATTCACATGCACAGTATCAGGAGGTGGGACCTGATCTTGCCCTCTGTAGGGGGCATAATTCAATCCCCAGCTGCTGGCATGCAGCACTTTCCCAGGGGTTGCATGGCCCCATCGGTGCAGCTGGTGAGGAGCAGGGTAGTGGGCAGCTCCTGATTCCACACTGTCATCGCTCAGATGCAAAACTGCCTGTTGGCCCCTGAGTGCCTTGCAAGCTCTCACCAAAGGGGTGGTTGCCTATTTTTGAAGTCCTCAAAACACCCACTATCCCCAGTCAGTGTATGGATTTCCACCTGATAACTTGCAGCTGCATTTGTAGAGTGTTTGCCGTGTGCCACAAAACCACCATAACTGCAAACGAGGAAAGGCACAGAGAAGTGAAGTGACTTGGTCCAGGTCACAAAGTTAGTGAGAGGATGGGCCAGATTTGAACTCAGCCTTGTCCACTTAAGAAGGCCCAGCTTAGGGAAAGTGGACTTGGCCCAGCGGTTAGGGCATCTGTCTACCACATGGGAGGTCCACGGTTCAAACCCCGGGCCTCCTTGACACGTGTGGGGCTGACCCATGCGCAGTGCTGATGCACGCAAGGAGTGCCCTGCCACGCAGGGGTGGCCCCACGTAGGGGAGCCCCACGCGCAAGGAGTGTGCCCCATAAGGAGAGCAGCCCAATGCAAAAGAAAGTGCAGCCTGCCCAGGAATGGCACCACACACACGGAGAGCTGATACAACAAGATGACGCAACAAAAAGAGACACAGATTCCCGTGCCGCTGACAACAACAGAAGCGGACAAAGAAACAAGACGCTGCAAATAGACACAGGGAACAGACAACCGGGGTGGGGGTGGGGGGGAAGGGAGAGAAATAAATAAATAAATAAATAAATAAATCTTTGGGGAAAAAAAAGGCCCAGCTTGTTCCAAAGTCTCCCTAAGGCATTAAACGAAAGTATAGCAAAGGAATAAAAACAAGTCTTCTGAGTAGCAGTATTGTTATTATTCCACTTTCTTGGATGCAGAAACCGGGAATAAGCCAGGAAAAGTGACTTGCCTGTAGGGGTCATAGAAGTAGATGTGTAAGAGCTGCGCTGTGAACCCAGGCCTGTCACCTTGCAAAGCCAGCGTGCTGCTCATAGGGATTGGTGGGAGGGGGCAGGTTCTGCTGATGTTCGAGAGTGACTCCATGGCGAGGCAAGAGCTGGACTCAGCCTGCCAGGGTTTGGCTGGCGTAGTCCACGTTTTCACACGATAGGTTCACGTCTATGCTAGCACTGATCTTAAATGTAAATTTGGACCTTCTCCCAGGCTGTATCCTCTGAGGACTTCTTACACATCATGTAATATGTGCATCAAAATTCAGAAATTAACAGTATGGATATTCTTTTGGAGTTTGGTATTATACATATATGCATTATTGCATAAGTTAATTGATCATTGTCATTTGCATACAGTTCATCCTAATTCAGTATTTCACAGGCCCTTCTAGAAGTAAGTATCATTTGGGGTTACTTGCTACAAATACAGACACCTGGGCCCTAACCAAGACCTACTAAATCAGTATAGTCGAGTGGAAGGGCCTAGAATTTGTATCTTTAATGAGTATGCCAGGTGATTCTCACTACGGAGAAAGGGTGGGAGGAAGCATGAGGCTCTTTTGAGAGGCAAAATAAGCACCACCATCTCCCCGGGAAGACATGTAGACTGATTTCCAGCTTGACAACAGAAGAGGGAAAGCTTGTCCAAGCTTGTTTGCTCGGCAAGTCCTTGAAGGAACTGGGGACGCCATAGATGCAATCTCATTGTAAAGCTATAATCATTTACTTCCTATAAAGTCATTTTGTTACTTTTATCTTGGATTGACTATGCACCCTGGGTTTCATGAAGAAAAAAACCCAACTGTCCTATTTCATCTAGCTAGAAAATTTGTTCATGTGAACAGTCCTTTCTTTTCCTGACCTTGGAAACATTGTTTTGAGAGTTGGGAGAAATTCAGTCAAAAGCCCAGGGCTAGGTTAGTGTGCTGGGATTGCCTGTGTCGATATGTGGGATTCCAGATGGGTATAATTAACTGCACTGGATATTGGCAGAGAAAATGTGAACGGGCTGTGAGAATTCTGGGATGGAATGTTCAGAAATGAATTTGTGGGGCCTTCTGGAAATAAATTCAGTAGAGGCAGAATATGGTGGGGTAGAGTGAGGAGAAGATGCGGCACTCTCCCTGAAACTTTATTGTGCAAGAGACTGCCTAGTGTTCTAACGAGTTACAGCACCCCTCCCTTGCCCTCAACACACACACCCCTGCATATGCACAGACACCTACAGACATATACACCCACACACATTCATACACATACACACACACTTCCATGCACCAGCATGATTTTATCCATTGACATTCTCAGTCCCATGCCCAGGACCTATGGTATTCATGGACCTAAAAAATATTAGAGACCTGAAAACAATTATTAGCTCCAAAATGAAGATAAGAAACCTGCAACATCAAAATGATTTGATGCTTAGTTGAATGTATACAAAATGCAACATATTGTCAATTTATTATTACATTTAGTATTCAAGAAGTCATCATACTGCTTGAAAATAATTTTTAGGATATGTTTTCTCATTTCAAAAGGATGCACACATAGAGTTCACCACCTTGACTGCTGCTATTGAGAAGGGCACACAGTAGGAAAAAAAGAAATGTGCCATTCAAAGTACAGTGCAACAGTACAAAGACTGAAAGGATTTTAGGTCCACCCCAGTCATATGACCAATTGCAGAGGGGTGGCGAGACTGATAGAGAGCCCCTCTGTATGGTTGTACCGGGCGTCTACTGTGTAAGGGGTAATATTCACATTGAGACATCCTAAATCTGTATATTTATTATGACAGTATTTCAGCAGATGGCAGTAAGCGTCTCTGCTACAATAGCTGGACATTGGGTCTTGAAGAAGCAGCACCTTTAGCACCCAAGGCACTGTGGGGTAATGACCTTGGGCTGACAGGTGTCCTCCTGTCCATCCACCTCCAGGGCCCAGCAGACCTCCCTCGGTAGGCTGTGTGATCCTGACTTCAGGGGAACTCTTCCCGTGTGTCTGCAGTGCTTCTTCTGCAGTCCAGAAGCTACAGTGTCCTCCTGTTTGCTCCTCTAGCCTCCCTCTACTCTTCTACCTTCAGGAGACTAGTGTGGTTTCTGGCAGCCAGTTCTTGAAGTCAAACTCCCTGCCCTTCCTCTGGAATGCAGTTTCTCCTAAGTGCTCTGGGTAGGCTTAGCAGCAGCTCCCCACAGAATGGATACATGTAGATAAACACCGGCTGTGCCGCTGTCTCCAGAGAAGGGGGAATCAGGCAGTTATGTGGCTTTTTATTTCCCTGGGGAGTCTCTGCTTCTCCCATTAAGCTCAGGAACTGTGTGTTCTCACCAACTTATTTTGGTTTCGGTCCCCCAGAGAATAGCTAGGTCCTCTGAGAGAGGATCCAGCTCAGCTGCAGCAGCACTCACTGGTCACCCTGAATGCAAACAGCTGCTTTTCCACCTCCTTCCACTTCTTCCACCACCTCCCCAGGGGCTGAACTCCAGGGCCATACTGCTTGGGAAGAAGGCTCTGCTCACTCAGATCCCAAAGAACCTTGCTGTCCACCACACAGCCCTGCATGTCCTCCTAGGCTAGGGCAGGTTTGACCCTAAGGCCGGGGGAACAGGCTGCCCCTCTCTGCCGAGCTCAGAGCTTCCTGCAGCCTGGGACCCCGAGGCAGGTATTATTGCTTCCCAGAGATTACTCAAGTCTCTTTGGGAAAGGCATCTCATGGAGAATCCTTGATGTAAAATAAGAGGATTTGACATATTCCTTCTCCTTTGCTCTTTAAAAGAATTCAGTGGGAGAAATTACTTTGAATCATGCCCCTGCCATAGTCACAGAATGCATATCTGGGTTCATCCTAACCAGAGTTTTCAACATGTGGTGCCCGAAACATCAGCGCCATGAGGTGCTCCGTGTAAATGTAAGACATGTGTATTCTACCCTCCCCTTGAAGATTTACAATGAAATGAGCAGTTAGTGCCAAGATGTCCTGCAAAGGTAAAGAGAGGCTGGTGTTACCATAATCTCCTACCTTTTCTCCTACCTGCTCTCTCTGCAGGCTGACCCCTATGGACTGTGTCAACAGGCTTTGCTTCCCTGTGGATTGAGGTATGGACAACCAAGAGCACTGCAGATATCAGAAAGGGAGAAGAGAATGTAGTGGGGCTATTCATTTCTCTCCTTATGGGACCACCATGAGTTGGCAACATCCCTTTTCTGAAGGCCATGGAAACCGCCAGGCAGATGGCTCCACACAGCTCTCTCTGCTCTGGATTCCAGTAACTTAGGGGCAGGACAATGGCAGCCCTGGGGTCCTGTCCTATGTGGTTTCCCTCCCCCTGCCCACACCTGTATAAATAGTCCCTGCATTAACCCCTCTTCTAATTACTTAATTTGAGTGTGCCATCTATTCCTGCTGGGACCCTAGCTGATACAGTCTCTCCACCTAAATGGACTCTATGTGCAGTATGGGCTGATACTGAAGTTGCAGAGGCTCTAAGGATGCTTATCAAAATAGTAGTTTGTTATGGCCGGAGCATAGGATGTGAGGCAGGAAGCAACAGAAGGAGAGGAAATAATACTAATAGCTGTGGCTGACATCCATGGAATGCTCTGGATGTTCAGGGTTCCCAGGCATCATCCCATTTGGTCCTCCTTTGGTACTGAGATTTATTGTTATTACATTTCACAGGTAAAAATACTGGGTTTATCAGGTTTAACTTGGCCAAGGTCTCACAGTCAGGAAGAGACAGAGCTGAACGGGTCAGGCAGTCAGAATTCAGAATCCATCCTCTCATTTTTGCAAAGGCATTTGGCCTTGATTTCCTGGGCAATGTATGTTTACCTACCCTCCCTGTTCACTCAGCTTCCCCTTCATGCAGTAACACTCATTCTCACCAGAGGACATGAACCTGTTAAGTAATCTTTTTTCTCATAACAGTGTCTCAATAAACGGAAAAGGTTTTTAGTTTTTTTTTAAAGATAAATTAATGTTGAGCCGAATGAATGTGGCATGCCCTTTGTTTATACTTGTTGGAAAATCAGCCCAAACCTGAACGATGAAAGGGAATCCTGGGGAGGGTAGAGTTTTAGATGGTTGGTTTTGTTTATTCAAGTCAGTGCAGTCTTCAGTCTTAAATATCAGGCCTTTCAAGTGTGGGCACTGCCTCTGCCTCCCTCAATAAATGCTTGTTTTCTCGGAGCCATTTAGAGATAGCTTCCCTCTGATCTTCACAGCAAACAGCAACATGGGCCATCAGTCAGGCTAGCGTCAGAGCCCTGTGATACAATGAAATTTGGAATTCAGGTAGAATTTGGGGTTCAGGTGGAATCTGGAATTCAGATGGAATTCCAAAAACAGCATGGGCCAGCTGCTGCTTGCATTTCCCGAGGGAAGTCCAGGGAACCTGAAGGCTCGTGTGTGTCTCTGCTCAGGGCAAGTCCAAATGGAATTTTAAGTGCTGCTTCTTCCTATGATCAGAGAAACAGGCACCCCTTAAATCAGGGGTTCTTAACCTTTTTGTTCCATGGACCCCTTTGCCAGTCAGGTGAAAACCAGGATCCCTTACTAAGTCCACACTATACTGTGTATTACTTAATAAATACATCGCACCTGTATCAACATGTCTCCACAAGAATAATGTTTTTTTGAATTTAAATTCAAGCTTGTGGACCCTTTTTTAAGAACCCCTTTCTTAAAGGGAGCTTAAAATGGCAGTCTCAGTTAAGAACCATATGCAGAACTAGTGATTTTTTTCTCCTTGATATCGGTGAAAATGTTAGCAGCAGGAAAGGGAGGGGGAAATGCTCATAGTACATAGAACACAAAACCGTCTCCTAATTTAAAAAAAAGAAAAAGGCAAAAAGGCAAAAAAAAAACCAAAAACCCCACAACATATTAAGTTCTATCCATGCAAATGAAAAGTCTTGACAAAAAATCGTGGGAGCTACTCAGGCTAATTAATTACAGCTGACTACAGCTAGTGTGCAGGTCCTTGCCTTCTGCCTTCAGGGACACAGCTGGGGGACAATGTAGATCATAGAAGTTCCTCTGTAGGCATCGGTGGATTCCATCATGCTCTGAGCCCGACGAGCCAGATGACGTTGTGTCTTTTCATCCATCCCATCTATCCTATTCCGATGAATTCTTCGGAATTGCAAATATTTGCAGTGTGCAAATGAGAGCAGGAGAGATATACCACTAGGTTTTTAATTTGGACTAGTGAGGGGAAGACACAGTAATTGGAATAGCAGGGATCTTGGATAATATGGCAAGACAAAATAAATATTTAATTTCTTCTTTGTGACTCTGTTTTTTATTCTACACTTTGGAGCTCTGGAACCATGGCTGTTCATTTGCTATTGTATAAATGAACTACAGCTTGTCTATTCCCGTACTAATTGACAATTAGGCTGCTTCTGATTTTGTTCTAGTTCTCTTTCATATAAAGTGCTCTAATAGACATCCTTGAATCATGTCACTTCGTGTACATGTGTGCCAGTTTCTCTTGCATAGATAATGGGAGATGAGCTTGTTAGGTCAAAGGGTATGTTCAACTTTATTAGGAATTCTCAAATGGCTCTCTAAAATGAGTGTGCTAATTTACAATCCGACCAACAATTTCTGAGTTTCTGTTTTCTCATTACACTCCCATAACACTTGGTATTCTTGTTGTTGTTTTTTTTTGCGGGGCGGGGGTTGCTTTGCTAACATGATAGGTGTGGAAATGTATCTGACTGTTGTTTTCACTTTCGTTGCACTGATTGAGTAGCATATGTTTTTATATTGGTCTCTCTGACTTGCTTGGCTAATTTGAAGTTTTCTTATTGGTTTACAGGTCTTATTTAAGTTGGTGACTATTCCTTCAGTCTTATGCAAATATCTTCTCTCAATTTATGGCTTATTTTTAAAATTTTGTCTTTGACAAATAAGAACTTCAATAATCTTCAAGATGATTAAATTTATCAATCTTTCCCTTATATTTAGACCTAATTTGTAGAATATCATACCTGTTCTTTTTCTTTTTCCCTCCTCAAAGTCTTATTCTAGCTTACCCAGCAGGGAGATTGCCAATAGTCTTCTGTCAAATTTTGGACTGAAAAAGATTTAAATTTACTGTGCTGGTGGTCAGAGTTAGGCTCATAGAATACTGAGGATAAGCATTGACGTCCCTGTGGCTCCGCTATATCTGAATTCAGTAGGAAACACCAGAGCAAGGAACAGATGTTAGCTGCTAATGCTATGGTATTTCATGGTGTTACTCACATAATGGCTTAATACAAATACTATTTTCTCGGAGCTTTGTTCTACCTTTAGAGCAGGGGTTCTTCACAAGGGGTGAGTTTTAATTTAAATTAAAAAAAAAAATTCTTGTGGGGATGTGTTGGTCCAGGTGTGATATATTTATTAAATAATACACAGGATAGTGTGGACTTTGTAAGGGTTCCATGGTTTTCACCTGACTGACAAACAGGTCCATGGAACAAAAAAAGGATAAGAACCCCTGCTTTAAAGTGACTCTCCATTTATAGTTACTGTATTTTATGCATTTACTGTCCAAAATCCAGGTGTACCTTCCCTCCTGCCCTACCGTATAGACTCAAAGAGATTTCTAGAATATCTTCCAGGAAAAGATGCTGGTTCTATTCAGGAGAGAAAACAAAGCAAAAAAGATTTTAAGAAACCTTTTTTTGTGAAATGTTTTGTCTCCTGGATTGGAGCTACAACATCAGTTCTTATAACTTTTGATGTGTGGGAGCAAATGAATTGATTTTGAATATTTCTGGAGTATTAAATAAGCTTTTTTTTTTTTATAAGTGATTTGTATGACTCAAAAATAAAATGTAAAACAAAAAGTCAAGATGATGACTTACTTTCTGCTGTTCTGGAAGGAATCTCATAGGAATCTGAAGGACAGCTGACAATTGTCTCTTGTCTATCTCTCAGCTTAGTTGGAACACTCAGGACTTAAAATTCCCCAGCCCTAGCCCTCTTCCATTCTTGTTTTGAAAATAATTAGAACCAGGAATAATTCACCTCAAAAGTATCTATGCATCAAGATTGTAAACACAAGTATTTACTTGTTAATTCTCTAGACCCTGGGTTCCAGATTATTTACTAGTTTAAGAAAGTGTACTTTGTGATGGTTTCAGAGTTACATATTTTTCTCAATTTCCTGAAGCCAAGTTTTTTTTTTTTTCCTTTTAAGTAAAGTCAGGATCCTTAGAAAGCTTCCTGTCTTATGTTGCTAATAAAATTTAAGATGTCCCTGGGAAGGGCCTTCTACTTTCCCCATAATGCCTACCTAAAAGGAAAGTACAGAAATTTGTAGGTAAAGCAGCAAAGGCCGCTGGGTTTGAGGCCCACCTTTGTTTTATAATTATCTGAAATATAGAAGTTTAGAGGGAGGAGGAGATATAGAGTTATCCTTTGCTTTTCTTTTAAAAGATTCTTCAGATCATGTATCCAGTTGCCCTTGAATACCAAAATGTCCAATACCAAGAAGAGTGATAATGTTATAATTCTGTAGGGTGTTTTGCAGTTGTCAGTGCACGTTAATGCCATTATATACCATCCCACTTGATCCTTATGATCTCCTTGACAAGACAGGCAAGGATGGTGTTATTCAATATGTGAATTTTCAGATCTGGATCAGGCTGAGCTCACACAGACCCTAAAATCAAGCAGCCCTCTCTAAAAGTTTATAAATATGTTTGAACTTACATTTTTGCAGTCACCTTTTATGATAGACTCATGTTTTATTTTACCCAAAAGTGTGAGCTATTCCATCCAAAAAATGGGTTTAAGACTACACTTTAAATTTGCTGTTAGGAAACGAGGCTTAGCCAAGCTCAGCCTGACATATTTATGAGCTGGGTGGACTTCCTTAGCAAGGCTTTTAAAGTGCAAGCTCATATAAAGCCTTTCTCCTCAGAGCAGCCCAGCCAGGAGTGCAGACTTCAAAGAAGGGATCTGGGGGTGGACTTGTCCATGTGCTGAGCAATGAAAATGTTGGAAGGGGACTCATTTGGGGACTGTTTTATTTAATGTCTGCTAGACATTAACCAGCATATCCAGGATGCTATTAAACTCCATCTTCAGTAGTGTGTTCTTTAGGATTATGTAAACGTGGCTAATTCAAACATGCACTTAGCCGTAAATACTGCAGAGGGCTTCTTCTTTTAAATAAACTTTTAATTCAGGTATAGTGTCTACAGAAAAGGCACAGCTCATAAGTGTGTAGCTCAAAGAACTTTTCAAAGTGAAAACACCCATGCAACTACCACTTGGATCAAGAAACAGAACAGCACCCCAGGAGCCCCTTGTTCCCCATTCCAGTCGCTAACCCCCCTCCTCACCAGAGGTAACCACTGTCCTGACTTCTGTTGCCAAAGATTTTAGTTTTGCCTGTTTTGAACTTTATATAAATGGAATCATACGGTATATACCTGTTTGTGTCTGGCTTCTTTCACTCAATGTTATGTTTGTGGGATATGTTCCTATTATTCCTTGTAGTGATATTTGTTCACTTTTGTTGTCCTATGTAAGAATATACCACATTGAATAAATATACCACAATTTGTACTAATTTCCACCCCTTTAGCAAAACATGAGAGATGCACATCAACATTGGCACTTGGTAATACCACTCTTTTCAGCTATTTTTGTGGGTGTGCACTGAGATCTCATTGTGGTTTTCACTTGCCTTCCTCTGATCTCTAATGATGGTGAGCATCTTTTCCTGTGCTAACTGGTCCTTTGGGTAGCTTGTTTTGTAAACTGCCTGTTCAAGCCTTATGCCCAGTTTTTGGTTGTCTGTCTTTTAAAATTTATTTATAGTGTTTTTTTTAATGTAAACTGTATATAAGCCCTTTATTGGGTATGTGTAATACAAATATCTTCTCCTAGTCTGTGGCCCTTTTTAAAAGGGGCTGAGAACACATTTTATGAAGCCAACATCACTCTAATGCCAAAGTCAGATAAAGATACTACAAGAAAAGAAAATTACAGACCAATTTCTCTAATGAACATAGATGCAAAAATTCTCAACAAAATACTTGCAAATAAAATCCAACAGCATATCAAAGGACTTATACATCATGACCAAGTATACATCACGGCCAAGTGGGATTTATTCTTGGTATGCAAGGCTGGTTCAACACAAGAAAATCAATCAATATAATACACCCCATTAACAAATTGATGAAAGAAACACACGATGATCTCAATCAATGCAGAAAAGGCATTCGAGAAAATTCAGCATCCTTTTTTGATAAAAACACTTCAAAAGATAGGAATAGAATGAAAATTTCTCAATATGATAAAAGACATATATGAAAAACCCATAGCCAACATCATACGCAATGGGGAAAGGTTGGAAGCTTTCCCTCTAAGATCTGGAATAAGACAAGGAGGCCCATTGCCATCCTTGTTATTCAATGTTGTACTAGAAGTTCTAGCCAGGGCAATTAGACAAGAAAAAATATTAAAAGGCATCCAAGTAAAACTCTCACTGTTTGCAGATGACATGATCCTGTATTTAGAAAATTCTTAAGTATCCATGACAAAGCTTCTTGAGCTAATAAATGAGTTCAGCAAGGTTGCAGGATACAAGATCAGCTTGCAAAAATCAGTAATGTTTTGAGCAGTAATACTGAACGATCTGAGTTGGAAATCGGGGAAAATTCCATTTACAATAGCAACAAAAAGATTCAAATGCTTAGGAATTAATTTAACCAAAGAATTATGGAACCTATATGCAGAAAACTACAAAATAATGCTAAAAGAAATTTTTAAAAAGACTTAAACAAATGGAAAGACATTCCATGTTCATACATTGGAAGAATAAATATCATAAAGATGTCACTCTTACCCAAACTGATTTATAGATTCAATCCAATACCAATCAAAATTCCAACAGTCTGCTTTACAGAATTAGAAAAGGTAATTACCAAATTCATTTGGATAGGAAAGTGCATCCGAATAGCCAAAAGAAGAGCAATGTGGGAGTAATTTCACTGCCTGGTCTTGAAGCATATTACAAAGCTACAGTGGTCAAAACAGCATGGTACTGACAAAGATAGACACAGTGATCAGTGGAATAGAATTGAGAATCTGGAAATTAAACTCCCACCTATACGGTCAACTGGTTTTTGACAAACCTACCAAGTTCATGTTGATGAGACAAAACAGTCTTAACAAATGATCCTGGGACAACTGGATATCTATAACCAAAAGAATGAAAGAGGACCCCTATCTCACTCCCTATATAAGAATCAACTCAAAATGGACCAAAGACCTAAATATAAAAGCTAGGACCATAAAACTACTAGAAGAAAATCTAGGGAAACATTTTCAGGACCTTGTAGTAGGTGGTGGTTTCTTAACCTTACACCCAAAGCATGCATAAAAGAAAAAATAGCTAAATGGGACTTCCTCACAATTAAACACTTTTGCACCTTATAGGACTTTGTCAAAAGGGTGAAAAGGCAGCCAAATCAATAGGAGAAAATAATTGGAAATCACTGTCAGAAAAGGGTTTAATATCCAGGATAGATAAAGAGATGCTGCAACTTAATAATAATAAAAAGACAAACGACCCAATTTAAAAAATGGCAAAATACTTGAATAGACATTTGTCCAAAGAAGAAATACAAATGGCAAAAAAAAAAACAAAACACATGAAGAAATGTTCAACATCACTAATGATTAGGGAAATGCAAATCAAAACTACAATGTGATATCATTTCACACCTGTCAAAATGACCACTGGTAAAAAGACATAACTACAAGTGTTGGAGAGGATGTGGAAAGATAGGAACACTTATTCAGTGTTGGTGAGAATGCAAAATGGTGCAGCCACTGTGGAGGACTGTTTGGCAGTTCCTAAAGAAGTTGAATATACACTTACCACGTGACCCTGCAATGTATATACCCAGAAGAACTGAGAGCAGTAACACGAACAGACATTTGCACACTGATGTTCATAGCAGCATTATTCACAGTTGCCAAAAGTTAGAAACAACCTAGGTGCCCATCAACTGCTGAATGTGGTGTATTTACACGATGGAATATTATTTACCTGAAGAAGAAATGAAGTCGTAAAGCATATGACAACATTAATGAACCTAGAGGACATTATGTTTAGCCAAGCCAGCCAGATACAAAAGGATAAATATTATATAATTGTGTTATTATGAACCAAACATGTTATGTAACATATTATATAATTTTAAAAAATTATATATATTCAGTATATTTAATTGAGCAATGTGTGTTTTTATTCAACTGTGTTTTCTTTTCATTTTAAATTATTGTTTATATTTTCAATTATTAAATGTACAAAATAAAGTAAAAAAGAAAAAGAAAAAAGGGGCTGGAAGCTCAGTGTATAGAAATAGGACCATGGGTCCTACTGCCTTTCAAGAAGAAAGTGGACCTTTGAAGATAGAGCAAAGGGAGAGGTACCTGGATCTTGTCCTCTTTAAATCTTCCTTGACGGAGTGTTCCAAGGGCAGCTGGGCTTGCCTCATGCACTTGATATACTCAGTCATTGTCTATTTGGCTATTCTCTTTCCACCTAAAAGAAAGTCGTTAATCACAATTGATATTCCAGTAGAAGATTATCACACATAATGATCTCATGCTTTATAAGTAGGCTCAATAAATATCTGAATACCTACTATGTGCCAGGCACAGTGCTGGATGCTAGAGGCACAAAAACAAATATGCTAGCTCCCTGTTCTTAGTGAACAGGGTGTTTTAGAATCTATGACCCCATTTAATCATTTTGAGGGTAGGGGGAACACAGATTGGTAAGAAAGAAATAATGTTGCCATCTGTTCCTCAAGTCTTTGATTTTCATTTGGTCACTGCCCTAATTAGGTAAGACCATTATTTCCATGAAATGCCTTTGTGTCATCCTGATAGCCCCATTAATTACCACCTGGAGAAATCATCTTTGTTCAAAATGACCAATTTAAAGAAAACAGGCCGAAATGAACTTGATTCTATTTTTAAGGAAGCTACAAAAAACCCTGTAAAATAGAGATATTTAACCACCTGCTATCCAACAGCACCCTTTAAATAATAGATATTAGCCAATTGAATTCAAACAGCATTCATTGAGTGGCAAGTCTGGAATTCTGACAAGGCACTCTACTAGTATCCTATACATGAAGGAGCTGTAGAGATGTAAGATGCAGTGCTTCCATACCCTGGAATAACTTAAAATACAATAGTGGTGGTGATCGTGTCTGTGTGTGGAGGGGAAGTGTGCAGGAGGTACGCAATGCGTACGATGATACTGTGAACATGTCAATCACTTTAAAGATCCAAACTAAGTGATAAGGAATGTAGTGGCAGGAGAGGTCACTCCAAATTGATAGCAGGGATGAGGAAAGGATTGAATTTGTTAAGGTCATCCTAGATGCTGTTGCAAAACTAATCTAAAAATGTATAATTGCTCAAACAGGACAAGAGGTGATTGCTCAAGCACCAAAAGTAAAAATCAGGTGCTCCTTATTGGTAGTAGCCTTGGCTCCAAATGGTGGTCAGAGATCCAGATCCTCCCATCTTGTGAGTCGGCCATCTTCAAACACTGGCTTCGAGGAAGCCACATCAGGCTTGCAAATGGAAGAACTGGAGGCGGGGACATTCTTGTAACCGGGCCTGAGAGGGGTCTACATCATTTTCACTCAAATTTCATTGGATAGAATGCAGTCCCTTGGCCACAGCTAAATGCAAGGGAGGTTGGGAAATGAAGTCTAGCTGTGTGTCTGCAAAGAAATGGGTTTGCTGACCCTCTAGCAGTCTTTTCACAGGCTTCAGGATGGTAGGGCATTTAGGACAGGTCTGGAAGCAACAAAATATTTGACGGAGATTGGAAAGCAAGATTAATCCAGGCACAATGAACCCCATAAAGAAGGTCTCAGAGGTAAGCAACAATGACGATGATGACAACCACAAAATGCAAGGGCATATCTGGAAAACAGAGAGGAGTCCAATTTGTTAGGAGCATAGAACATATTGTATGAGAGAAACTGTTGGAAAGCTCCTTGAGGCTATTGAGTCCCAAGTTCATTTTCTTTCTTTTCCTCTGTACTCTGGCCTTTCCTATAAAGTGAGTTCTCATGTTTGTCTCCAGCACACAATGGCAGCAGCCAGAGAGAAGTGCACACTCTCATTGGGAGCAGCTTCATTTTACGCTTTTACACTGGAGCTTTTCAGAGGCTCCCCAGGAGCCTTCTGCCAAAAGCCAGTCTTCAGTACGATCTCTGCTGAATGCCCTTTTTGGGATGGATCCCAACTTCAGGAGAGGGAACAGGGAGGGGAATTCCTTTCTGACCCTAGGACATAATCAACTCCTGCTCAGGATCCTGGAATTTAATTACCCGTATTGTTATCTTAGCTTGCATAGCTGTAACTGTGGCTCATAGTTATAAAAGTATCCGGTCCTTTAAAAGCCAGCCTTCAGCCTGATGACTTCCTGACAGTGATGAATTGGGAAGGGTGGGAGCTGGGGAAATCCTTTCCCCTCCCTTCAGACCTGCCAACTTGGCTTTAGCCCTGCAAGAATGTTTTGGCCAGAAAATAATCGTCCCCACCCCCTCTTCCCTCTCTCTCTCACCCTCACCCCTACCCCTTATTACACATTCTGTTTGGTAATCATAAGCATTCATATTTGCACAATTAATTTTGACCCAGGACTTACTATGTGCTGCCCCTGGAAGGCTTCTGGGTGATTTATTTCTACTTTCTTGAGCCTTTGACCATGAAATTAAGGGCCCTGAAAATTTAACTTGGCTCTGTAATTTGGGGAGGGTTTCTTTCATTGCTCCTGATGGGAGTGAAATGTGACTGTATATCTTTCTTAGACCACTGAAAAAAAGAGAAAATGAAACTTTTGGAGTGACACCCAAGCCTATGAAAGGTGCTTATTTTCAGAGCATACTTGAAAGAGACACAAACATCGTTTTTTACATTCTCGAGCCCGTTCGTTATATTAGGGATTTGTACAAAGGGAGGTGTTCTCTTTCCTGTGGCAAGGGTTTCCAGGTATTCTTTCTCCAGCAGGCCACAATTAAAGCTAAAGAATTATTACAGTTTTATCCTGTGTATATCTTTTCTTCCTTTTCTTCACCAAGACATCCTCACCGGTCCCTCCACGTGTCCACCTCCCATGCTCACAGCTTTCAAAGAACTCAGCCTTGCTGATGGCAGGCTTTTGGTGTCTTTATCTTTTGGCTGCTTGTATGTGGTGGTGAAATAATTAGGATGAAACTCCTCGGGCTGTTGTCTTTGTAGCATCTCATCCCCAGCAGAAATTTGAGATCTATACACCTCTTACAGTGCTAAAACATATGGGGAGACAGGATAATGTAGTGGAATGGAACATGAGCAGAAATTAAGGAGACCTGGATTCAAATTCCAGTTTTGCCTCTCACCTCTGTGAGACCTTGAACAAGTATTTGACCTCTCAGAGCCTCTGAGCCTGAATTTTGACAGCATTGATTAGTTTAGGCTGTTTCTGAATTCTATCTAAATGGAACAGTATATGTCCTTTTATGGCTGGCTTCTTTTACTCACTATGTTTGTGAGATACATCCAAGTTGAACAATTGTTCCGTGTAATTTATGGTATTATATACACAAATTATTTATCTCTTCCACTTTGATGGATATTTGGGTCATTTTGGTTTTTACGAAGAGTGATATTATGATCATTCTTGCACAGCCTTGTGTACATACCCTGTTGAGTAATATCACAGGCCAGTTTCCCCAGGAAGCAACTCAGAGAGAGGTTGGCTTTCAGGAAGTTTATTCATTCTTACCTTCAAGATCCAAGTTACCTTCAAGATCAACCCTTAAAGCGGAATTAGGAAGGATAATTGGATAGAGAGAAGTTGAACTGCAGTGCAGTCACAACAAAGACCTCAGCCAATCTATGGGGACCTGTGGAGCTGAGACGACCCATTAGAGTTTTGCCAAATTAGGGTGAGGGAACCAGACCATTATACATCCCTCATTGACCAGGAATTGGATGCAGATTGCGTTAGGGAAGGGAGCATGATTTGGGGTGAGACATCTCCGTTTCGCAGAGGGTAATTGCAAGGATGGAGAGGAAGGACACATCTATGAGCACTCAGCCATGCGCGTTCCCAGGAGCTGGAAGAATGAGTGAGCCAGTCCTAAAATGTGTGTATGTGAGGGGCAGGGCGGGAGGGGGCATTGAATCTGAGCAGGGAGTCAGAGCACCACAGTGTCCACCTCAGGTCATTAGTGATATCTAAAAGTTGAATTGCCGATTCATAGGATATGTGTATGTTATTTTTTAGTAGACACTGTCAAACAATATTCCAAAGTGGTGACACTCAAATATCATCTTAATTTAGATTCTGAAATCCCCAAGTGGAATCTTATCTCCAAATACAAGGAAAAATTTATAAGAGGAAAATATAAATGTGAAAATATTATATACATTAATTTAGTATCTTTTATATTATGAGAAAAGCAAAATTGAGAACTGTTGGGATATGCTAACTAACATTCTCTTCCTTAGGGTTTGACATCCTGAAGACTGTCAACACTGTTCAGGATGTTCTGAAATCCAGTTATGGAATTAATAGATCCTGAAGACTTCCTCTGTATTGAGAGAAGAAAGGGAAGGAGGTATATAAATTAACTATTGCCTCAAATTTCATTTTGCAGGGTGGCCAAATCAATGAAGGTCCCTGTATATGAGACCCCAGCTGGATGGAGATTCTTCTCAAATCTTATGGACTCGGGACGGTGCTCTCTGTGTGGAGAAGAGAGCTTTGGCACTGGTAGGCTTTGTCGGGTTGATTTTCTGGGCTGGTGGCCCCTAGCAGCATTCCCATTCACAGTCCCAGGGGGATGGCATACAGCTTTGCTTCTCTGGGCAAGGAGAGATCCTATCAATCGTCCTCAGGTTCTACTGTCTGAACTCAGGGTGGCAGCTCTGTTAGGATGGCCTAAACTGTTATACCCCTTTTGTGCTGAGGCCCTAATGAGTAGAATTGTTTCCTTCCTTTTGGTGTTCTGTAGGTCTAAAGTGGCGACCATGACTCATATTCAGGAATTATACTATAAATAATTCTTCCCATTGGTTATTAAAATAACACAAATCTTTGTGCAGAGGAAACTGCAAAGTCTAGGTAATCCCTCCCTCTCTTTTGCTTCATTTACATTATTAACTTCTTATAGTATACCATATACTTGATAGTCTTTTAAATTAAAAGAGCAAACAATTACATGTATAAACCATATTATACCCATAGTAATAAATATTTTCTTACTTCAATTTAATAAATATTTGTTCTTACAGAGTGCAAGGCACTACATTGAATACAAAATGTAGAGATAAGGGCTCACCAGGTGGAGGGAGCTATGCCAGGAAAGGAATAGAGGTGGGAAAACAGGGACATTTGTTGTGAGTAGCTAATTGTTCAGTTTGTCTAGAGCAGGGTTTTTCCAAAGATGGATTGAGACTCACTGGATCATGAGATTAACTTAATGTCATGGGAAGTGGACATGGCTCATCTGATAGAATACCCGTCTACTGTGGAGGGTTCAGGGGTCAATCCCCAGGGCCTCCTGACCCATGTGATGAGCTGGCCCACGCACAGTGCTGTGGCGTGCAAGGAGTGCCGTGCCTTGCAGGGGCGTGTCCACGTAGGGGAGCCCCATGAGCAAGGAGTGTACCCCACAAGGAGAGCCACCCCACGTGAAAAAAGTACAGCCTGCCCAGGAGTGGTCCCACACACACACACAGAGCTGACACAGAAAGATGATGTAACAAAAAAATATGCAGTTTCCCAGTGCCATAGGATAATGCAAGCAGACACAGAAGAACACACAGTGAATGGACACAGAGAGCAGACAATGGCGGGGGGAGTGGGGATGGGGAGAGAAATAAATAAAAAATAAATCCTTAAAAATTGTCATGAACAGCATTTTTAAAATGTAATGGTCTATCTAGAAATTAACAGAGAGAATTGCATTTAGTAAGGAAAATATTGTTTTGAATAACTTATATGGACATAGAAATATACACACTTACATGTATGTGTATACTAGGTCTCATTACAAAATGTTTTCTGTGGATTATGGTCAAAATTTTTTTAAAAGACTGGTCTTTTGCAGGGGTCAGCAAACTTTGTCTGTGAAGGATCAGATGGTAAATATTTTAGACTTTTTGAGCCACAAAGCCACATGTGGTCTCTGTCACAAATATTCACCTCTGTCATTGTAGCACAAAAGCTACAATGGCAATATGTAAACAAATGAGCATGGCTGGGTTCCAATAAAATTTCCTTTCCAAGATAGAACTCCAGATTTGGCCTATGGACCAGTTTGCTGACCTCTCATGTATTGCATAAAGTAGAGGAGGAAATATCAAGAAACAGTACTGGAAATAAGGATGAAGAGCAGCCAATTTTTAAAACCTCTTTTCTGCCCAGCTTAGAAGTAAAGATTTGTTTCACCTGGAAATAGAAAATTACCTGCACTTGTTAGCAAGCGTTGCTTTCCTGCCATTAAGACAGTTGCAACAAATAGGCTGGATTGGATGGGGCTTTCAAAACCCTGTCACAGTTTCATTTGCTTATCACTTTATTTCAAGGAGAACAGGAGATCTTTAGCACAGGGTAGGGCCTTAGAGATGTTGCCTTCTCCACCATTCTGCAGCTTATGGTGACATTAGCCCAGTTTAATAGATAAAGCCCCATGAAATAGTTAAGTTTTGCCTAGTTTGCCCAGGACCCAAGTGCTTTAGAAAAGGCCTCATTTGAATTAGATTACAGCAGAACTAAAAGACAGGTCTCCTACCCTACGCTGTCTACCTCTGTCCACTGGGCCAATCAGTCTTCCTGAAGAAAGCAATGACTAATTCAGTCTCTCAAGCACTCAGTAGTAATTGCTAGCTACAGTAGAACGCCTGAAGGAACTGGAATGACTCAGTGTTGAAAGAAGAAAGGTATGAAAGTGGTTTCTTTCTGCTTTGGTGCTGGCGTCCTTGCTGCCAGTTCTTGGAGAGACACTGACTTGGCTGTGTCAGAATCACCCGCGTAATTTGCTAAAATTACAGATTTTCTACCTATCTCTACTTTGAATCCCTGGAAGGTTAGGGCCTGAGAATCTGCTTTTTAAATAAGTATCATCAAGGGCTTCTGATGTGCAGCTAGAAACAGGAAGCAGGGTTTTGGTTTTGAATCAGAAATGGAAGCAAGAGCGTGCCTGAGATGCCCCACCAAGCTTGGAAAGGGGATTACAGAGGCACGAGAATGTGAGGCTGACAGCCCATACTGAAGGTCCTCACTCACCACTTATGGACAAGCCCTTTGGCTTCTCTGATCCCCAGCTTCACTCTGTAAACTTCAGCTGGTTGAAGTAGCTCCTTATTTACCTTGGGGGATAGTTTTCAGACTCACATGAGCATTTATAAGAGAATTTGGGGGCTGGAAAGGCTCTAGCCCTGAGCCTGGGGAGAAGCTTCTAAACTTTATTCAAGGTTTTCTCAAATGGGGCAAGGGTAGGGAGCTGTGTACCAACCAGGAATGCATAGTTGAGTGCCAAGAAAGCTAGAAAATATGTATCTGCCTTAGGCTCAAGATTGCCAAGTCCTTGCCCAAGGCTAGGGCCGAGAGAAGCAAGATATATGTAAGTGGAAATTTCCCTTGCTGGCAGCTTGAACTCCCAGAACTTGCAAGAAAACAAGCTAGTGATGGGATGAGTGTTCAGGCTTCTCTCCTATGGAAAGCTCCAGATACTGGACAATAGTTATTTATTTCTCTGTCAAAGAATCAAGATTATTTAAAAAGCCAAATGATCTTTTGTGCTAGGACCAAGTATTCACCCACTTCCCAGGAATGGCAGCAGAAAACAGCTTTACACAGGGAAGGAGAACATTTTGTGAAACCTCTGATTTAAATAGAAGAAAACTGTTCATCAAGATGACATTCTGGCAACTTCTCTGAAGTTTCAAATTTAAAGGAATCTGGGTTGGTTCCCATACACAATGGGAATTGTAATAAAATACTAAAACGAAGATCTAAAAACCCAAAACTTTGAAGGCTTTCTGTTTTTTTGTGTGTTTAGGCATTTGTTGAAGATGTTCTGCTGGTTTCCTTCACTGTCATCAGTTTTGAAAGAAGTTTTACCATTTTGGGCATGTGTGAACTGTGACAGCCCAGAGTTTAGTCTTTACGTTAACACTGAGGAACTGTTTTTTGTGACTGCCTGGAAGACTCTCAAACTTGACCACTATCTTGAGTACTACTGAAATTTTATTATGCCCTTTTTTGAACTAATGTCAGTAAAAACAAATTGGCCAAACAGGCAATGCAATAGTTTTTATTGTTTCCACGAAACTACCCTATGTTGAAATTTTCACCGTAACAATAGCCACTTAAAGAAAAAAAAGAGCATTTACTATGTGCTGGGACATTGCTAAGCCTTTTATATGCATGCATCTCCTGGCACTAATATGACTTCTGCATCGTTGTCACAACAAATTTTTCTACTGTGAACAAATGTATATTGTAGATTCTGGAATATAGCCTGGTGCTCTTGAATGTAGCTGTTTTCACATCTTCCCAGGCTCTAGGACAGAGGAAAGGACCCTCGGTGTGTGTGTATTCCATGTCATAGGAGTCTTGAGTAGCTTTCTAGTTTTTTGGGGTTTGCTGGGTTCCTCTGCTTGCCCTGCAGGTATGGTAAATGTCTTGAGGACAGCGGCCTTGTCCATCTTGTTCAGCAATGTTTTTTTGATTTATGGTTGGCCCTGAGCGAGTGTGTGTAGGGTGGTTGTATGGCTGGAAGAATGAAAGGATGTCTAGAAGGAAAAAAGGGAGGGAAGGAGGGAGGAAGAATTTCCATTTTGGCATTTATTTTTTGCATTACTAGTAGTTATATTTTCAAAATTCTTCTGTGACTGTGTATGTGGAGCTCTCACCATTTGGGTATTCCAAGATTCAGGAGGACTCATCCAAACAAAATCACACAGGGAAGCAGCTGTGGCTCAAGCAGTTGAATGCCTGCCTCCCACATGGGAGGTCCTGGGTTCAGTTTCTGGTGCCTCCTAAAACAACAACAACAATAACAAACAGACAATGAGCAAAAAACCATGAGAAAACAATGAGCAAAAATGATGAGGGAGCCAATCTTAGGGAGGGAAGAAAAACGCACACACAAATATAGACCAGTTAGAAAGGGGGGGAGGGAAGGGATGTTCTGAGTTATAATAAAATCAGAATTAAATAAAAATTTTTAAGTTTTGATATTTCCAATCGTCTTGTAATTACCAGCACAAATTAATGCCTAACCAAGTGCTTCTAGGGAGAGACTCCCCCCTCCAAAACCTGTGTTAATGGACAGGCTTAAAGTATTTGTAATTAGCTCTGATGCTGTGTTGATTTGTTTTTTTCCCTGTGTCTGTGGTTGCTGACAATAACTTGGAAATAACCATGTCCAAAAGTAGATCAGGTTCCAGTTTTACTGAGCTTTTTATGTATTGACGTCTTACTGCCTTTAGCATAGACATTCCTTACCCTCTTGTCTTGTGGTTTATGTTATTGAGTTATTCTTCAGTTACTCTGTGAATGAACAGTTTATTTCCCCCAACAGTTATAGCTGATAACTCTCTCAGGGCTGGTGGCCATGCCTCTTGCCTCGTTTATATGTCACACATGAACTGTGTACATCTAACTCAGGACTGAGTTCGTGGTAGTGCTGTTATATGAATGTCGAGTCGGGTTCACTGTTTCTCATGTATACCATTATCTTGTTTAACATTAGGTATTTTTAGAAGTTAAAATAAGGAAAGCTTGAGTCTGTTCCCTACCTAGATCATCACCAACTCTGGACCTTGAATTTCTGATTACCGAGGTTCCACCACATTTCCTTCCTGCCTAGTGGCCGGTCTGTGTAAATCTGTCTGGGCTGCAGATGTGGGGTGAGGAGGCCGTGCTGACAGCATTATCAGCGCTGGGGGAGCTGCCTCTCTGCTGGGTATTTGAAGCAGGCTGCGTGCACATGTGCAGTTCCAGCTCGGCTGGGCCGGAGCTTCGCGGCGCTGTGATTGACATCCCCAAGAGCCCCCTTGTGAAGTCTGAAAATGGAAACTCCCTCCTGGACCCTCTACAAATGATCAACCCCTGTGCTGGGAAACAGAGCTCCCACCTAGAGTGGGGAGAATGTTTCCACCACATTAAATCCTTTTCTTGGGGTCTCCATGGTCCCAGTCCCACCGACCCCTCGGCTAATCCTCCACGCTGAGGAGACGTGGCAGGAGGGGGTATTGTATGACAGTGAAGTGCCAAGCGGAAAGGAAGGACAGGCCCACACCTAGCAGTGCATTTTGGGGCTGGGAGTCCTGGGGGATTATGGGCCCTTGGCCACAGATTGAAGAATTTCAAAAGGACTGAGGGTTTCTTTTCACAATGACTAAGAGACTTTTGTCAAGGAGGCCTGCCCCTTGGAATCTAGATGCAATGCCTAAAATGGTGCTTTGAAGCTTCCCCTCCTGCATTCTGGGTTGGAGATCACTAGTTGCTAAGAGGCCCCACTGAGGTCAGAGGGCACAGACTATAGAGCCACCCGCCTCTGTAAGATGCCTTAAACCCCCTGGAGAGATTTCTGGTTCTGCTTATGACCCGTCAGGGAACAATTCTTAGAGAGCTGTATTGATCATACCAGCCACTGAGGACAAGGAAATGGGATGGGGCATGTGGTTTAGGAGTTCCCAGTACCCCTTCCCTTCCTGTGGTGGGGCAATGGTGTGGGAGAAGTGTCTCAGCTGCCAGTCCTGTTCCTGGTCATGCTTTCCCCTCCTCCAGGGATGGATGTTTTGATTACCTCAGGGCATGTGTTACTAAAATCAGGCTAATGTGTATTCGTTATTGAGTACCTCTTCAGTATTAGAAACAATGCTTAGCCCCTCCTATATGTTATTTTACTGACTCCTCTCAACAATGAAATGAGGCTGGGACCATTAGGACCCCCATTTTACAGATGAGGTAGCTGAGGCTTACGGAGGAAGGTCAAGGTGGTGGTCAAGGTCACTTTGCAAACCCAATCTCTCTGCTGCTGCTGTTTAAGGTGATGCCGAGGTAGTCATTTCCCTGCTTCTGGACAGGGGAAATGGACGGATGCCGGGGGAACTGGGAGCATGGTGCCATGCAAACAGCACAGCACCAGGAGTTGACAGACCTGGCTTCAATCTTGACTCTGCCACGTGGTTGAAGCACTTTAGACAAATCACTTAATTTCTCCGGGCCTCAATTTCCTCATTTATAAAACTTAGTCTGTTTGCCTGGATGATCTGTAAAGTTTTTTTTTCTGACATAACATTCCAGGTGCTTTTAGCTCCCAGCTTTTTTTTTTTAAGATTTATTTTATTTATTAATTTCTCCCCACCCCCTTGTTGTTTGCATTTGCTGTGTCTGTTGTTGTGTGTGGATCTATTTTTTTTTTTTTTTAGGAGGCACTAGGAACCAAATCCAGGACCTACAATGTGGGAGGGAGACGCCTAATCACCTGAGCCACCTCTGCCCCCTGCTTTGGTACATCTCTCATTGTGTTTCCTCCTTGTGTCTCTTGGTTGAGTCATCTTGTTGGGTCAGCTTGCTTCACTCATCGCATCAGCTTGCTGTCTTGCTCATGATCTTTAGGAGGCACTGGGAACCAAAACCAGGCCTCCCATGTAGGAGGCGGGAGCTCAACTGCCTGAGCCACAGCCGCTTCCCTCCCAGCTACTTAATGAGAAACAAATCTGATGAATTTCATCATACTAGATACTAGAGGTTCGTTCAATCATTCACTTAGTCAACAAAGGTTTTCTGTGCCTCTTTTCGGAGCTGGGCCCGGAATGGAGTGGTGAGTGATTTCAGACTCAGACCCACCCCTCACAGTGCTTCTGGGTGTTGCTATAGTCAAGGCAGTAGCCAGAACCTGCAGCATTTTGTGTCAAACACCAGTTACTTTTTTTTTTATTTAAAGATTTATTTATTTATTTCTCTCCCCTTTTCCCCCCACCCCGGTTGTCTGTTCTCTGTGTCTATTTGCTGCATCTTCTTTTGTCTGCTTCTGTTGTTATCAGTGGCACGGGAGACTGTGTTTCTTTTTGTTGCGTCATCTTGTTGTGTCAGCTCTCCGTGTGTGCGGTGCCATTCCTGGGCAGGCTGCACTTTCTTTCGCACTGGGCGGCTCTCCTTATGGGGCGCACTCCTTGTGCATGGGGCTCCCCTACGCAAGGGACACCCCTGCGTGGCAGGGCACTCCTTGCGCGCATCAGCACTGCGCATGGGCCAGCTCCACACGGGTCAAGGAGGCCTGGGGTTTGAACCGCGTACCTCTCATGTGGCAGATGGACGCCCTAACCACTGGGCCAAGTCCGCCTGCCCACCAGTTACTACTGTTATTTTATTTATCATTAAATGTACTGTTACCTAGTATTATTCAGTGGGATGGGCTATGTGTATTTGCTGCTGACTGCCCGTTCTCAGCTCACAGCTGGCTCTGCCCAAACGCAGGTTAGCTTTGTTCTCTGCTTGATGACAACTTGCTACATTTAAGAGCATTTATTTTTAAGCATGGAAAGGTGACAGTTCTTCAGTGAGACTTGCTTTTTGGCCAGATGGTAAGGAGCTGAATAAGTGGTTTTAGAAGTGAAAAAATATCCATCACTTTTCTACAACATGTTCTCAAAACTCAGATTCACCTGAAAGGGCTGCCCACGACACTACCTCACTGCCCCACTATCTTTAGGAGACGAATCCCTGTCTTGAGTGGATGAGAAGCTGCTGCAAATGAATCAGAATTTCATTTGTAATTGAACGAGGGAAAGAACTGATAAGGGAGGAGAAGTCAAGGGAAATTTTTCATAAGCTGTTAAATGTTAGAAGAAGTGCACATTCATTACATCTCCAGAAGGGCAGCTCCAACCATGCAGGATGTTTTACCTGCTTTATTGCAACTCCTGAGGACCACGTCATTACTGGGCTATTCTAGAAGCAGGTAAGGCTGACACAAGGTGACGCAAGAAAAAGAAACACAGATTCCCGTGCCGCTGACAACAACAGAAGCGGACAAAGAAGAAGGTGCAGCAAATAGACACAGAGAACAGACAACCGGGGCGGGCGGGGGAGAAATAAATCTTAAAAAAAGAATTAAAACAAAGGCTTTGGAGCCAAACTGCCTGGTTCAAACCCCTCTCTACCACTTGGTAACCATAGTGTTACCGGATTCTATCTAGGTTCTTGGCTATGCTGCAGAAATGAATTTCTAGAGCACGCGGGGTGAGTTAGGCCAGTAATTTATTAAGGTAGGGAGGGAAGAGAAATGGAAGAAAATAACAGAAAATAACAGAGTAGGAGCCCCAGGTAGTGAGAGAAGGGATGAAAGGGCTAACTTACGAGCTACAATTCTCCATTATAAATTTTAAGTCCCCAGGGTTACTTGCCCGGCTACATGGCAGAGAAAAAATGGCGACAGCTGCGAACAGAGGGCAGGACAGGACCACAGGCAAAAGAATAAGGCGAGAAAGAGCTCAAGACTCCTGGCTTGTTTCTAAATTGCTAATTATTCTACCCCTTTGTTAATGGCAGGGGAGGGGGTTCCAGCTGTTTGCTGTTTTGATTGATTATCCCATGCATCAATCCCTTAGTGAGGATCCAATGATAAAGTTCCTAGAGAACATTCGGGCTTTTCCTTGTTCCCAGGAAGGAATCTTTGTTCTAGGTAGCAGAATCCTGGGGGTGGGTTTTCTCCAGCAGCTATCTTGAGGGTTACTGATGTCCATGTGGACTCTCTTGCCAGGTTCCAGATTCATCTATTAATCCACTATCTTATTAGCCTGCTTCAATAGGATCTCATATGTCACCCAATCTCAATCTCTTTCTTTAAAAAGGGGATATTGAATTGTAAGAACTTAATGAGATAATAGAGGTATAAAGTGCTGAGCACAGTGCCTGGTGCTTTGCTCAAAAATGATTAGTTGCTGTTATTTTTCTTCAAATGGAGTTTATCCTGCTTATAGTTCTATATCAAGGATGTGTATATATATATATATATATATGAATAATTATATAGAATTAATATTTGTATTTATATCCTATGTAATAAGTATAAATGCATTACATAAATATAGTTAAGTATATTGTGTTTTACTAATTGTGTATTATATATTATATATATATTTATAGATAGCCTGCCATTTCTGGCTCCAGGAAACTTGTGTGCTAAGGCATGTGCTGAACGCACACATATCCTGAGAACCAACAGGAGCCTCTGAGAGAGGTCTTTTTTATTGGATGACCAACCATTCTGGTTCTCCCAGGACTGAGAGTTTTCTTGGGTTGTGGGACTCTCACTGCTCAAACTGGGAGAGACCTGGGCAAACTGGGACAAGTTGGTCACCCTACTTTGGTAAAGCCCCACACATTCTCCAGACAAAAAGGGCAGGGAGAAGCTATGTTACTAAAGCTGGCTCCAGCACGTCTCCCCCATGCGCGAGGCCAGTGGCTTCCAATGAACCAGAGGTCAGTGGCCACTTTCTTTTAGCATCAAATTTGAGCAAAAAGAGGCAGAGGCCTAATTCACTACGGCTAAAGATTCTGCCCCAAACATGAGACTATGTGGTACAGCCTTTTCCTCCGGCGATGCTTCTCAACCCTGGCTGCTCGTGAGAGGAGGTTTTTTTTGAAAAATCACTCATGCCTGGGCCCCATTCCCAGAGATCCTGATTTTATTAGGCCATGGGAGAGTGGGGGAGGGGGGGTGCTGAGCATTGGTATTTTTATAAGTTCTTATGTGATTCTAATGGCTGTCTGGGTTGAAAATCACTATCCAAGGTTAGAGTTTGGCATTGGCAGCAGGTGAAACATTATTTATATTATCCTAATTGACAAATTCAGAATTTCCTCATCTGAGTTTCAGCTGTGGTGACTCGAGCTGTTAGTAATGTGAGTGATGTTTTATTGAGTTAATTTGTCCGTGCCGGCATTTCCATTCGAAGAAAATTCCTTTGAGAGAATTGAGTGCTTTTTTTAATTTTTCCCTTTCTTTTGTGAAGCCAATACACTTATTGGTGTGCTAGATTAAAGTAACTTGGTTTTCAAGCTTGAGAAAATTCCATCAAAGTTTAATTTGAGTGGATGGAGAACAGTGAAGTTTCTGATGAGAAGAAAATAGTTCCCTTTTTTCGAACAATATTTTGAGTTAATTTTTATTTTTAAAGAAGCTTTAGATTACATGTTACTTCAGAAATATAGGGGTGTGTTCATCAATGGTGGCAAATGTACCACACTAATGAAGGATGTTGTTGGTGTGGGAAAAGGTGGGAGGGCTAGAGAGTGGGGTATACAGGAATCCTCTATATTTTTTGTGTAACATTTATGTAATCTAAGTTTCTTCAAAAAATGAAAAAACACATTAAAAAAAAGAAATAAAGGGGACTCCTAAAAACCCCACCCCTACACACACTTCCCCCATTAACAACCTCTTTCATTAGTGTGGTACATTTATTACAATGATGAACACATATTGAAGCATTGCTACTAACCGTGGACTATAATTTACATTATAGTTTACACTTTGCATCACACAATTTTATAGGTTTTGACAAAATGTATAATGGCCTGTATCCATCACTGCAATGTCATGCAGGACAATTCCGATGTCCCCAAAGTATCCTGTTATAACTGTTTTTCCCTCTCTCCCCTCAGAAACTCTGCCTTAATATCACTGCCTTAAGGTCACTGCCTTAATATCAGTGATAGAAATTCTTCTAGAATAATTATAAGTCTACTTTGGTCCATTGTTGCATTCTCCCCTTATGTTTGTTCATTCCTCCGTCTTGAGGATTTGGGGCTGGTGATGCTCTGTTTCTGATTGAGAGGAGCCTTAGCTCCCTTGGGGCAGATGGATGGAACTGTCTTGCTTGTATTGTAGATACTATTTTGGGAGAATGGCAGCTGTGGGCAAGGAAGAGCTGAGCATCATCCTCTGGTGTCTGGGTGGGGTTCACTGCTTCTCAGAGAAAGACTGAGCATTCTCTGAGCTGGGCTATGTTGGCCTGGATTGCCAAAAGGCAAGGCGTGTGGTACTTACAGGCTTTAGCAACCAAGTGTCGCGCTTTGGCTATGGGGACAAGTCAGAAATCCACAGTAAGAAAGCGTCAAAAGATGAACTGGCAATAATAGATATAAATGTTACAATAGAATTTTTTCTGGGCTTTCATGTTCTAAAGGTGTGGCAGGTGTAATTTCATAGGAAATGAGGAAGTACAAGAGATACTTACTTGCTTCTATTTGAAGACAACTATTTAACTCTCCACAGAGTGGTGGCTGGGATTTTGCCTGGGAGGAAGTGGGGGGAAACACAGGCGGGGGGAGCCCCTCTCTGGATTCAGTCATCAGTAGCAGAAATGGTCACAGGGCCACAATATCTAAGCTTGGCGTGAATCTGAAGCCGTGTCCTCACTTGAGGGGTGTCCCTGTAAGGGGAGAGAACCCTACCATGCCCAGCCTGCCCCAGGGCCAGCGCTGCTAGCTCAGCAGGGCATCCCCTTTGGTGACCACACTTTCTGTCCCCTTCTGAAGCCTCACAGGACGTCACTGACCCCCATCCCAAGACTGTGAGCCCCATAAGTAGGTTATAGTCAATCTTAATGCTCTAAAAAGCTATTACTGCGTCTAGGAAATGGAATAATCAATACATTCAAAGTTATTCAAAGTTATAGGTGGAATCAATCCTTTAGTATTCCAACTAGCACTTGGCAATTGGCATTTAATGTTTTCAGATGGGAATATCTTCACACTATTGACAACTTAGAAGGTTTTTTTCCTTACTGTAAAAATAATACATGTTATTGGCGGACATATACAAAAGGAAATACTACAAAGGAAAAAGCAGAAAAACACCTGTTATCCTAACACTTCGAGATTTGGTGCATATCCTTCTATTGTTTTTCTGTGCATACATATATCTACATAGGTACATATATTCTTATATAAAAATATATTGAGTTTTGGTGAACCGTTTTTTTCCATTTATTAAAATTAGATGAACACTTTTTTGTATTATTAGAGATTCTTATTCAAGACTTGTCTTGAACATGCTTGTCTACATAACAAGCTTTTCTATGGATTTTCCATAATTACACTATTGTCCAACAATTAGTATTTATTTTTCAAGTTCTTCCTTTGTCTCAGAGCTATTTCACTGAATGTCCTTATGCCTAAAGGTTAAGAAAAAGAATAGCTGGGTCAAACACTGTGCAAAATTTTAAGACTATTGACATTATTGAGAAATTATCCTACCAAACTGTGCACATTTACACTGGAACTTTTCTAGTATTAAGCATTCTCCCCACTACCAATCTTTGGCAATTTGACAGGCCCCACATGGCATCCCATTTTAATGGATTTTTTTTAACCATGTTGAGATTGAACATTCTTTCAGATGTTTATTTACTATTTATATTTTTCTCTTGAAAATTGCTTGTTTGTACCCTTTCACACAATTTTCTATTGGGGATTTGTTCTTTTTCTTGACTTAAAAAAACATTTTAATATATAAAGTCTATTAGCTTTTCATATATATTGTCAGTATTTCCCCCTTCAGTTTTACTCTGCTCATAGTGCAATTTTAGAAAACCATTGGATATGTTTGTGTTTCTGCATTTCTTCTTTAATTTTATCTATCACTGATAATAGCAGTATACTTCACTTGCCTAATTGAGTTATTTTTAAAAGAGTTGTATCCCCAGAACTCCCTTCAGTGCATGCTGTGATCACCCAATGGAAATAACTGTGTAACTGCGGCGTCATAAACATCTTTATCCCAGCCTCAAAGGGCTATAAAGAGCACAGTTAATTTTACTTGATCATCCCGCCGCTTATATGTTTTGGCAAATGTTTAGCCTGTAGGTGAAGGCTATCCAAGCCAACTCACAATTTACTATGTAGTTGGCTACAAAGAGCTGGAGGGGTGGGTTTAAAAAGAAAAAAAAAATGATGCAGCTAAAAGAACTTTATGTCTTTCTCTTGCTAAATTATGACATCTTATCTCATAGGCTTAACAGCATCTAATGGTTCTATTTCCAGGTAATGTAATCCAGCTGGCGATCCAAGGTCTGCAGAGCCCATGGTTTAGAACAAAAGGGTATTTTGCTCTAGCCAGTAAATGAAAGTTATTTTTTTCATCTATAAAAGGACAAAGGGTTTTGAAATTATCCCACTGGGCAGGGTTTCCTTGACTTGTTTTTCTGGCATTTGGCCATGGAGCTAACTTAGTCTTCCAAATGTCTTCCATTTTTGTAGTGGTATAAAGAGTTCGATGGACGAGACTCATCACTCCAGGATGTAGTGATTAATAGCCAGGGCTCCCCTGACCATGAGGCAGCCCCAACCATCCATCTAAAAGTGTCCTCAGCAGGAAGAGCTATGGACTGGGCCCTTTCTCCTTTTGATTTAAGTATCTTAATTGCTGCCTCAGGGTTGTATGCTTTCTTCCTTGAGGAAAACCTTAAACATTTAATGCTGTAAATGTAACCAGGAGAGTACATGGACCATAGCTTCAGTGAGAAGTTGTCAAAAGTGTTTTAGTTAATTAGGTAAAGAATTGTTCTCCAGCTCATTTTCAAGGTTTAAACAGTTCTGTGACGTGGGGTCCCGCTTGTTGAGTGTCGCTATACATTCTCTATACACGTCTATATAAAACAAGTGTCTCCCTTGCTGATTGTCTGGACTAGAGCCTGGAAGCCCTTGAGTATGCAGATTCCAATGTGTTGCCCACTCTCATTGCCCTCTGCAATGAGAAATGGTTCCCCCTGCTCCCAGTCATCTTTCTTGAGACATTTCTATTGCTGGAGTTAGAGTATAAAATTATAGGAATAACAGCGCAATTTGCCTCCAAGTATACAGAGAAATCAGCAGCAGGCTTGGTCCTCTTTGTAAATTACTAACACAATCAGCAACAGCTTGTGCTATCCCAGCCATGATTCTGTTAATAAATACCTACACATAGTCATTTAATCCTACCACGGGGTAGGGGCAACTATTGTCCCCAAGTTACAGATGAGGACAGCAAGTCACACAAGGGTAAGTGGCTGAGCCAGGATTTAAACACAAACAATCAGACTCTAGAGCTTGCTCTCTTAACTTAGTTGAATTTGATATGACAATCCAGAGAGGTTGGTGATGGTGTCCCCATTTCACAGATGAGAAGCTAAAGCTCAGAGAGCTTAATAACTTCTCACCCACCTGGGAAGTAGCTCAGTTTGGTTTTGAGCCATAATTCTAAATCCTCCCCCCAGGCTTTTTCCATTACACCATGTTTTTCTCAATATACCACATTCCTTTGCACTCAGGGCCCTTTTCACTTCAGAGAAAGCTTACAATTGGCCAAGGAACAGATGCTTTAAAAGAGCCTACAACATACCCTTTTTTTTTTTTTCTGAACCATGTCATATTCTAATTGGACAGGCAGCTACCTGTTCAGGCTGTACTCTTGATTTGTGTGGATACCCCCAGAGGAACAGCCTCTATCTGTATAAACATCTCTAGGGGTTCTCTCCCCAGCTCCTTCCTGCGTCAGGACATTTTGCTTTCCCTTGGCTTGGAACACTTAACCCCCCTGATCTTGACATGGCAGGCTCCCCCTTCTGAGGTGTCAGCTGTGATGTGCAGCCCTTGGTGGGGCTGACTGTGACCGCTGCAGGTAAAACAGCCAACATAGCACGTAGGTTTATTTTCTTCATAGCATTTGGAATTATTTGATATTTCTTGTTCTCATATTTGTTTCCTTTCCTGCTGCCTGTCTCCACCTACTTGAATTCAATCTTTATGAGTAAAAAGACACTCTGCTGTATCCCTAGCACCTAGAGCAATTCTTTTTTTAAAAAAAATATTTATTTCTCTCCCCTTCCCTCCCCCCCTCTCCCCCCAACCCCGGTTGTCTGTTCTCTGTGTCTATTTGCTGCGTCTTCTTTGTCTGCTTCTGTTGTTGTCAGCGGCACGGGAATCTGTGTTTCTTTTTGTTGCGTCATCTTGTTGTGTCAGCTCTCCGTGTGGACGGTGCCATTCTTAGACAGGCTGCACTTTCTTTCGCACTGGGCGGCTCTCCTTACGGGGCGCTCTCCTTGCGCATGGGGCTCCCCTACGTGGGGGACACCCCTGTGTGGCAGGGCACTCCTTGTGCACATCAGCACTGTGCATGGGCCAACTCCACACGGGTCACGGAGGCCCCGGGGTTTGAACCGCGGACCTCCCATGTGGTAGACGGACTGGGCCAAATCCGCCGCCTAGAGCAATTCTTGACCCATTGTAGAGGCTCACCCAATATTTACTGAATAAATGAAGGAGTGAGTGATCTGCCATTGGGCAGATGTAAAGTCACCTTGGCTTTTTGATCTCTTGAACAATTTTCAGGATTGAATTCTTTTGGTATTATTTTATTTGAATTTCAGTTGCATATTTTCAGAAAAGCAAATATATTATGGGGCAAAGATTCAACACAATGAATAAATATAGCTAACAAAACTCAGTTGCAAATTGGTCTTCTTAGTTCATTAATCTTTTATTCCCCACCCCCACTGCCACCCAAAATAAATCCTCAGCAAAATGTTTCTTTCTCCCTTAGGCTCTGATCACCTCCGAGAGAAAGATGGCCTCTGGGCTGTCTTGGTCTGGCTCTCCATCATTGCTGCCCGGAAGCAGAGTGTGGAGGAGATTGTCCGAGATCACTGGGCCAAATTTGGCCGCCACTACTATTGCAGGTGAGGAGAAGAGCAAGGGTCTTGAGTTGGCCCTGGGCAAACTTTCTTAGAGAAGTTTTATGAAACTGGTAGACTAGAACCTTAAGAAGGAGGTCTCTTTAGGGAAGAACTTAGGGGCCCAGAAGCTGGAGCTGGGTGACTCCTGATAGGGGGATGACAGTGGTACCAAGGGCTACCAAACTTGGCGTGGGGGGACATGCCTCTGAAGACATGCCTGTGTAGTCCTTTCATGAGACCTGCAAGGTAAGCAGCCATCCCCAAAGGGAACCTCAACCTCAGAGCCTTGAAAAATCCTCTGGTCAATGTAGTACCCATGAGGGGCAGAAAAAGAAGATTGCAGAGTTGGGGTATGTTTGTAATCTTCTCCCTGCCTTTGTCCACCTCCCTGCTGGTGGTCTGAACGATGTCCAAGATGCCGGAGTTGGCGCTCTCTGAGTCACATGGCTCAGGAGCCCCAGTCTTTGCTTAAGGTTTTGTTCTCATGAAAGGGGATACAAAAAAGGGGAATATTACCCTGGAAGGAGCATGGGTAATGGCCAGCAGGTAAGGCCTTAGGGTTGGGGGTCTCTATCACTTCCTGTTGTTGAAATAAGTGTGGGTAAAGTCTTCTGGCTGCATGATTGCCTGGTAGGAATATGTACCAAGGTATGCTACATAGATTTACCTAGCACCAAGCCTCGGTTTGTGGTCAGGGGTTAACTGTGGAGTACTTGGGAGAGAATCCTTGAGCCGTCTCTAAGGCTCTCCTTTGCTTTGAATAGTTTGGATGTTCACTTGTGTTTCAAAAGCTTGGAGGACAGAAAGAAAGCTTTAGACTTCCCTTATAAGGTGATAGCTTCTTCTCTTAAGAGGTCATTTACTTAGATAAACATCAGAGAATAAGGAAGCCTGTGTTTAGAACTCGTTAAAATCAAAGAGACTGCAAAGCTCTGGGAAATGTAGACAACCACGATATTCTTGGTTCCCTGTTTAGTCAAGAAAGCTGGGGATGTGATGATGACCTGTAAATCACCTCAGATTATTCCCTGTATCAGAAATGAGGACTCTCAGGGCAGGTGGGAACTTGTTTTACTCATTAGGATTTCTAGCATGTGCCAAAAAGCCCTGATTCTTGTAGACTTTTTTTTGGCATACCAAGAGCTAATTGGCACATCATCCTTCTTTTGCATGAAGCTCTTCCCCAGAGTATAACCTGATAAAACGTATTATAATTGCCAACTCCTGGCTTAGCGAGATCTCTTTCAGTCAGGGCCGTGTTCCTCATAATTTGTGGAATGGTTATCTAGTTTCTGCCAATGTTTTGAAGAAATGGTGTTTTTATAATATAGTTCATTTTTTGGGCCAAGAGCTTACACGATAATTACTTTTTTAAGAAAACAAATTCCATATCAGAGAATAATATGCAGTGGCAATTTAAATTCTTGTGGTACTTTAAATTGTGTTTTAGGCTTCTGTCCAAAAGGATCACAGAGATAAGAGAGAGGAGGGAATAGGTAGAATGAAAAGTAAACACTTCCTTCACTTCCCAAAAAACAGCAAATTGAAAGGTGCTATTTCTGGCCCGGCAGTTTTCTTGGTAGGGAGGCAGTAAGACGATTTCAGTTTAACCAGTTCTGAGGCTGAAGTTATATCTGAGAAAATGTCCTAAACTCTTTTTCTCACATGAGTGGATCCCAGAAGGAATTCTTCAAAATTATGGTGGTGGCGGTGGTAGCTGATGGTGGCAGTGTTGGGGGTGGTGATTATCGGGGAAGTTTGGGGTTCTGAGGGGAATGTCCTGCTTGTGTATGAGGCTGAGCATTTGCGCAGGATATCTGATGTCTGCATCCATAGACCGAACGTGATCCATCACATCAGTGGATTTTCTCAACCTCTGAATCTCTTTCAATGCTTCTTTATCTTCTAGTGGATTCCCTTAACCCATCCTCCTGCCACTTTCTGCTTGATTGGGTCTTTGTCATTCCCAAATGTGTATCTGAAAAAGAGAATCTAGTCTTAGAACACACACACTGCTGAGAAAGAATGCTCTGAGGGAGTTCCCTTGTGGTGTTTCTTTAAAAAAAAAATTTAGATTAAAAAAAAAAAAGTTTAGATTACATAAAAAATATAGGGGATTCCCATATGCCCCAGCCTCTCCCCCTCCCACACTTTCCCACATTGACAACATCTTTCATTAGTATGGTCCATTTGTTACAAGTGATGAACATATATTGAAGCATTGCTACTAACTGTGGACTATAGTTTACATTATAGTTTACACTCTGCCCCACACAATTTTATAAGTTATGACAAAATGTGTAATGGTCTGTATCATCATTGCAATGTTATGTAGGACAATTCTATTGTCCAGAAAATGCCCCATCTTACCTCTCTTCTTCCCTCTCCCTATCCTGAGAACCTCCCTGATGTTGTTCCTGGATCTGGGGAGGAGGCGCCTTGTGCAGGAGGTAGAGAAAAGAGGAAAGGATTATAGATGCAGGGAAGCCATTGCCAGGCATAGCGTCATTCCTGTCCTCCATTTTGACTAAACTCTTCACATGTACTGGAGGTCTTAAAAGATCTTGGGTAGACAAAAGTACCCACAACTCTTCAGGGCTTCCTTCTTTCAGTTTACTCTGAGAACTCACATCCTTCCTCTAAGCTATGGGAAGCCCCTTCTGAAACCTCTGCCCTTCCCAGGGATTCCTTCTTAAACAGCCCCTTCTGGGTGCACCATTGGGTCTTAGATGTGATTGCTGGACATCAGGAAAGATCTTGAGGTTCTTTGTGGTAGTTTTAAGAATAAAAATGATGAACAGTTTTTAAACACTGGTGTCTGGCACTGACTGCACCAACTGTTTGGTATGCATTATGACATTTAAACCCAACAACAATAGATGAGATCAATGTAATTTTCAGTTTTCTTCTTTTGAGGAACTAGGAAACATGTTGAAAACAGGTAAGGATAAACTTGTACCAACCCTAGCTGCAAACTAAGCCACGCTGATTCCACAGCCTGCCCTCTGATCACCTCCCAGCCCCATTGCCGATGCTTTGGGCTAGGAGGATTTTAAAAATGGAACCATGGTGACATTGTTTCAAATTTCTAAGAGAGTGTTAGAGTACTTTGGGTTCCCTTCCTCCCTCCCTTCACCTACCTTGATTCCTCTTGCTCTTTTCTTGTACCTCCTTTCCTCCCTCCAGTCCTTCATTCCACTGTCTTCGTCTCCAAGGGCTACTGTAACAAAGTGCCACAAACTGGATGGCATCAAACAGTAGCCGCTTATTCTTTCTCAGTTCTGGAGGCTACAAGTCCAAAATCAAGGTGCTGGCAGGGCCACACTCTCTCCGAAGGCTCTAGGGAAGAGTCCTTCCTTGTCCTTTTCCAAGTTGTTCCTTGGTTCATGACAACTTAACTCCAGTCCCCTCCATGTGGTCTTCTTCTCTGCATGTATCTCTGTGTTCTCTTCCCTTATAATGACACCAGTCACTGGATTTAGGGTCCACCCTAAACCCAGGATAAGTTCTTCTCAAAATCCTTAATCACATCTCTAAAGATGCTCTTTCCAAATAAGGCCACATTCTGAGGTTCCTGGTGGACAAGAATGTTGAGGGATGCTATTCAACCCAGTGCACCCTCTATTTACAGAATACTTGCGATGAGCTAGAAGAACAGTGAACAAGACAGGCAAGGTCTCTGCCCTCCTCACAGTCTGGTGGACAAACACAGACAATAAAGAAATGAGCAAATAAACAAACAAGATAAATACCAATTGGGATAACTGCCAAAAGGGAAGAGAAAGGGTGAGGGGGTGGTATGGTAGAAAAGGCTACGTTTGACAGATGGTCATAGAAGGACCCTTTCTGGAAGTGACTCTTGGTTTGAAAACCACAGGAACGGGGAGCAGACTTGGCCCAGTGGTTAGGGCGTCTGTCTACCACATGGGAGGTCCACAGTTCAAACCCCGGGCTTCCTTGACCCGTGTGGAGCTGGCCCACGTGCAGTGCTGATGCATGCAAGGAGTGCCCTGCCATGCAGGGGTATCCCTGCATAGGGGAGCCCCATGCGTAAGGAGTGCACCCCGTAAGGAGAGCCACCCAGCGCAAAAGAAAGTGCAGCCTGCCCAGGAATGGTGCCGCACACACAGAGAGCTGACGCAACAAGATGACGCAACAAAAAGAAACACAGATTCCCATGCCGCTGATAACAACAGAAGCGGACAAAGAAGAACACACAGCAAATAGACACAGAGAACAGACAACTGGGGGGAGGGGTGGAATAAAATAAAATTTAAAATCTTAAAAAAAAAAAAAAAAAGAAAACGACAGGAAGGAACCAAGCCAGCTATTTGAGTAGCTTGGGGAAGAGAATGCCAGGTAGAGGGAGCAAACAGCAGAGGGAAAGACCCAGAGGAAAGAAAGGATGGAGCAGAGGCCCGTGTGGCTGAAGCACGGTGTGCAAGAGGGAAAGTGGAACAAAGTCAAGGGAAGGGGTTGGGTGGAGCCAGATCCTACCATCGCCTTATAGACCAGGGTTAGGGTTTTCGGTTTTTTTCTCAACTCAGTGGGCAAGAATTAAAATTTTATAAGATCACTTTGGCTGCTGTGTGGGGAATAGATTGTAAGGGCCAAGTAGAAGAGGGGAGACCAGTTGGGGGTGCTTTTCTATACTGTCCTTCCATGATTAGATTGCCTTCTCTGATTTGGTTTTTGTTTCTCCTGTGTCCGTCTTCTCTCCTCACCAGGTTTGACTATGAGGGACTGGAACCCAAGACAACATATTATATTATGAGGGACCTAGAGGCCCTGGTCACAGACAAGTCCTTCATCGGCCAACAGTTTGCTGTGGGGAGCAACGTCTACAGTGTGGCCAAGACAGACAGCTTTGAATACGTGGACCCCGTGGATGGCACCGTGACCAAGAAACAGGTATTTGCTAGAGAGTCCCCCAAAGAGGTTATCAGGTGGAGGAAGGGTCACAGTGTCTTTGAGCTAAAGAGGTCTGTAGGGATGATCTGTTCTGGGATCCTGGTTTTACAGATGCAAACCCTACAGCCAGGAGAGAGGAAAGCCCTTGTGGAAGATCATCTAACTACTTCATGTCGGAGGGTGGATTAGAGCCCGGGGCCCTGACTCTGTCCAATATTCTTTCCCCTTGATGACTGTTGGATCAATACCTCAAATAGATAATAGACCCAACGTGTGTCCTTTTAATGTTTGCAGCCTGCAGGCTCTCTGATATGATGGCCACTATTGGTGGCAGATTCAGAAGAGCTTCCAATAGCAAGATTGCTATGCAGGGGACCGCCAGGGCCAGGTGGCTTCATCTTCTATTACCTTACGTTATTGCAATATCACACATACTTAGCTATATGGGTTTATTATTCATGGTAGGGGAAGAAACAGTTGGAAAATTTGCCCCAACACCCAAAAGGAAGATTGATGGTTGGGAATTATTACCATAGGTAAGTGGTAAAAATCAAACACACCTTCTATTATAGCCTATTTTTGTGAGTTAAGTTGAAAACTATTGTTTAATTATTTCATATCAATGTTACGGATTACTCAGTTAACATAAAAGAATAACTACATTAACATTAAATCTGCTTTAATCAGCAGTTACATACCCCCTTATTTTTGTTTGTTTCTCAGTCTTGTGGGATTTAGGATAATGTCCATTCTGTCTCAGGCCTGAGAAGGGACATAGCTATTATGGGACAGAGGAATGGAATTGTTTTGCTTGCTTGTTTTTGGGATGGGTGTGGTCCATCATCATCTTTTTGTTAGTTGTCCAGGGCAGGACTGAAGAACTAGAGAGTGAGAGCTGACCACGTACCTGCTGGGTTTCAGGGCTCAGCTGGCATAGGAACAATCTGGAGGCTTTATACAATTACTTTTAAAAATTATTTTTGCAATTGATTTTACTCTCAGCTTTGTTTATTTATTGGCCATGGCAAATAGAGACCCCTTTGGGAGCACGTTTTTAACACTTACTGTCTAAATAAGACATCTGAGTAATGTTAAGAGACATTCCATTCTAAAATCCCCAGATTCTTATCTTTCTATGCATTCTTCACCACATACAGACAGCAAAACAGATTGAAAGTTGCAGGTCTTTGGACTAGACACAAGGGTAGTTACTGCTATTTTCGTTTTGGCTGGTATTTTATACATACTCCCCTCCCTCGTTATGTTCCCAAGCCCAATGCCCTCTTGTTACTCTCTTGGTATTCTCTATCTGGTCTTTTTATGGAGATCTATCATTTCTATCAAAATTTCAGTCATTCATTCTAGAGGGTCTTCATGGCCTGAAAAATCTGCTCCAGCCTTACTTTGGAAAACTGTAGCGTAGTAAAGAAAATAGTGGCTAAGAAGTTAGATCCTGGAATCAAATCCTACTCCTGCCACTTAGTAATTGTGTGATTTGGGGAAGTTGATTCTTTTCTTTGAGTGACACTTTATCTGTAAAATACTGATCTCACAGAGTTGTTTAGAAATGGAATGGAATAAGACACACAAAACTCCCAGCTATTGTTTACACAGGGGGTACACAATCCATTTTTTACCATTGTGTTTTGTTTCACTCTGGATGCTTTCTTGTAAATTGGATTGAATTCTCTCTGAAATAACACCAGCGACTCCCCTGGACGTGTGCAGTTGGGGGCTCTTAGTGATACCTGAGTCTTTATACCATGCTCTGGATAAGTCTTTTCTGGTGAGTGTACCATATTCCCTCTTCCATTTTACATGGGGCCCTCAGAACAAACTTTCCCCAAATACAAGTTACATTTTATTTTTGTTACTGTAGAATTCAAGTAGTAAAATATGCGTGCTTTCAAAAGCTCTAAACCTTTCGGTAGGTTTTTATTCACTCATGAAGGAGACTTGAAAACCATTCCTTGCAGGGAATGATCTAGTCCACACGTGGTTCTGGACTTTATCTACACATCATAAACTCCATTGGTGAGCTAATTTGTTTTACTATTAAATCCAATATGTTTTTACCTTGTTTCTTTTTCAAGTACTCAGGGTTTGTATATCTTTTCCAGTATTCTCTTTATCTGGTTCACATCAGGCTAATTCCTCAGCTGGATTGCAAATTCTGACATCTATAATATTTATTCCACCTTTCTCCTATACTGAACCGTGAATATTGGTTTCCATTAGTTATTCTGGAATTTACTGATATTTTCCTCTCTTACCATGCTCTTCCATCTGGGCTTTATTGTGGCTATAAACAGATAAATGCTACCAGGGCCTACTCCTAGGTTTTTCCCATAATGAGGGAAGGAGGATTGTTGTTCATTCATACTCCCAGACTTCAGCACTGAAGTGACAACCTCACTGCCCAGGTACCCTGCACGCAGTAGCTTCCTTGCAGGTCTGGATTTGAAGACTATGAAGGCCAGGGAGCGCTTGGGGCATCCCTATTTTCAGCACGTCACAGATGGTCCTGCTGGCAGAGCAGGGGAATTCTTGCAGAAGAGGCTGTGGCTACACTCTCAGCACTGGCCGCACACTCAGCATTCGATTCCAGTGGCAGTTGATCTGGGGCACACGTCATACACTATTTGTTGTAAATAAGTCTAACTTTTCAAACTATAAACTCCTAAAAGGCATATTCCAACTTAAATGAACTAGTGTTATTTTTAAATGGTGATAAAGAAGTTTGATACATTCATTCAATAGATATTTACGGAGAGCCTAGCAAATGCTTTATAATGTTTGTTTCCTGTTGTAGTATGTGTGTCTTAATATGAGTTTTGTTGAGATTTCATTCACATACCACATAATTAACGCACTTAACGCCTCCAGTTCATTGGCTTTTAGTATGCTTACCATGTTGTGCAACCGTAATTAATTTTAGAACTTTTTGTCACACTAAAAAGAAATCCCATGCCCATTAGCAGTTACCATTTCCCCTTCACCCTCAGCCTATGCAGCCATCAATCTACTTTGTCTCTATAGGGTTGCCTATTCTAGACATTTATTATAAATGGAATCATACAATAAGTGGCCTTTTGTGACTGGCTTCTGGCTTCTTTCACTTAGCATATTGTTTTTAGGGTTTATTCATATTGTAGTATGTATCAGTACTGCATTTCTTTTTTTTTTTTTTTTTAAAGATTTATTTTTATTTAATTCCTCTCCCCTCCCCCGGTTGTCTGTTTTCTGTGTCTTTTTGCTGCGTCTTGTTTCTTTGTCCGCTTCTGTTGTCCTCAGCGGCATGGGAAGTGTGGGCGGCGCCATTCCTGGGCAGGCTGCACTTTCTTTCGCGCTGGGCGGCTCTCCTTATGGGTGCACTCCTTGCGCGTGGGGCTCCCCTATGCAGGGGACACCCCTGTGTGGCACGGCACTCCTTGCGCGCATCAGCACTGCGCATGGGCCAGCTCCACACGGGTCAAGGAGGTCCGGGGTTTGAACTGCAGACCTCCCATGTGGTAGACAGACGCCCTAACCACTGGGCCAAAGTCCGTTTCCTGCATTTCTTTTTAATGCCAGATAACATTCCATTGTATGGATATACCAGATTTTATTTATCTATTCATTAGTTCATGAACATTTGAGGTTTTGTTTTTTACTTTTGGGCTACTGTGAATAATGCTGGTATGAATATTTGTGTACAAATTTTTTGTGTAGTCTTTTGTTTTCAATTCTCTTGGGTCTATACCTAGGGGTGGAATTGCTGGATCATCTGGTAACTCTATGGTTAACCCTTTCAAGAACTGCCATAGTGTTTTTCCAGAGCAGCTGCACCATTTTACATTCTAACCAGCAGTATGAGGGTTCCAATTTTTCTACCTCCTCACCAATACTATTACCTGTCTTTTTTGACTATAGAATACTGTTATTTTTGAACAATGTACTATAATATGGAATGTTTTTAAGTTAGGATAGAAGGAATTTTAATCTCTATAAGGAGAAATAAATATTCTTCCTCTAGCAAAATTCAGAGGAAACAAAATACAGCAATGCCTCCCTTTGCTATGGGACAAAATGATATGGTCCTCTCCAGGGTTCTATGGTGTTAGCTCTGACTGACCTGGCTTTGAAGGGTGGTTTTACCAACGGTCTAGATTTGTGACTTTGGATATGTTACTTAGCCTCTCTCAACCTCAACTTGGAGAAGGGGGGCAGGAATAGACTGATAATAATTACTGTACAGGGTTATGGAAAATGTTTAAGGAGCAAGTCCTTTAAAGTCCCAGGAACAGTATCTGGTACCTAGAAGATGCTCAAGAAATGTTAGTTCCTTCCCTTTTATCAGAATCCTTACCTTGACTGAGTTTTGTGGTGTCATACTTTGAGGAAAGGATAAGTCTCTCATTTTCTTTCTTTCTCTTGCTCTTTTTCTATCATACACACACAATCAGGTATATATATTTAAAAGCCATTTCCCCAAATTTTCTATCATTAGAATACTTTTCAGTGAAATTTGAAGTTCAGATTTATGATCCTGAGGTAGTATGAGATCCCCGGTTTTCACTTTTTTGATGTAAACTCTTCTTACTAAGGAAGCAAAGTAGATAATGACATGATTTTCAACAACAACAAAAAATTGTGCTTTGCTGCTCCTGTTTTATCCAGAAATTTTCTTTAAGCACAAGATTTCACTCCCGGAGTGCCCTGAGCATTGTGGTGCTGCTCCACTGGGTGTAAGTGTGCTTAGACACACAGGCTTGAGGTCCGAAGTTTTGGGTTTGAGTTTCAGCTCTGTCTCTTCCTTGCCGGCTGACCTCAGACAAGTTATCCAGCTTCCCTATGCCTCACTCTTCCTACCTGTGAAAATGGAAGTAATGACTGTGGGTACCTTATATAGCAGTTGGGAGAATTAAATGAGACAATACCTATAAAGTCCCGGCACATAACAAACACTAGTAATTTACTAATTAAAAACATCCTTGGGTAAGATTTTGACATTAAGGAGCCATATACGATAAGAGTCGGGGGAAAGCCTAGAGCTTTGCTGTGTGTTATGCTGTAAAGTATGAGAAGGCCTCTTCAGTTTCTAAGTCATCTGTGAATTGATTTAAACTTTCCTTTCTCCTCCCCCTCCCTTCCTCCTTCCCCTGCCACTCAATTTCAGAAAGGAAAAGGTGTTTTGGCTTGTTTTTTGTTTTGTTTTGTTTTTTAGGCAGTTTAGGTTCCTTTATGTCCTTGATTCAGGGTTGGAGTCAGGAAACAGGCCATGGAAAAAAAGCTGTTTCACATACATCTCCAGAGATAAGGCAGAAATGCTTCTCCATCCAAAATGAAATTAAAATCCTGTACTGGTGATAAGCCGCCCCTCCCCCTCAACCTCATTCCCATGGAAATGCTCAGTGTGGTCTGTCCTGCCTCTGAGAACCTCTGGTGAATTCCCAGCGACGTCACTGCCCCACTGTGGCCTGTTGGATCTCATGGATTTACTATGGCTGCCTCCAAGTTCCTGATATTTTTGTGACCTTGGGTGACAAGAGAAAAGTTGATATCAGCCTTCCATTAAACAGGGCCCAAGAGAGACCCTCTTTGTTTCAGGAAAAGCAATTTAATGAGGCATGGTTCAACAGCTGCAGTACTTTCTTCTGTTGTCCCATAAGAATATGTCACAGTTTATTTCCAGGTGAAATCTAGTCACCTGAAGGATGGGTGCTGGCTTCCTCAACTATGAGTGGGAAAATGAGCTAAAGATACTATATGAATAGGGAAGTAGTTTCACCAAATGGCTGACTAACTTCAGAGGTTCCCAATTTGTGCCTTGTGAAGAGAAGGGTAAGATGACAGAGAGTTAGTAGCTCCGTAAGACCTGAAGGCTTGCCCAGTCCTTCCTGAAGGGTGAATTCAATGTGCAAACTTGGAGCATTTCCATTGAGCCAGGCACTGTAAGGGCCTCTGAGCTCTGGGTCAGCCCCCTCTTTTCCCTCTACCACCAGTATCATAAGGAACCTTGTCGATGCCCAGATGATCTTTTACCATTATCTCTTCCCCATCTCCGACTTGTAGCCGAAAGTCCCAAGCTCTGAATTCCCGCTCAGCACCCCATAATGAGACTCTCCGAGCTCAGACAGAAGGAATGCTCCAACCCTGGTGCTGTGAATGCAGGACAATATGATGGAAATGGTACCAGTACTGAGAGACAGCATATTGCCACATGGTGGGCATCAATCCCAATCTATTCCCCATATTTTGAAAATTAGCTTTGAAATGATTAGTCTTCACACTTCAGAAGCAAAATTCAAGCAACTACTACTTTATGATTTGTCCACCTCCTGCATTTCTATTTAATATTAACAAGCTCAAAAAACATGAAATTCTACCAGTGCTGAAGTCATTTTCGAGGAGTAGTTCAGCTGATATTAAAAAACCTGATGTAAATAAAATGCATACCAGTTAGCTGATGTGGAAAACCAAATCCGACATGATTATGTCAGGCTAACTCTGAGCATATTAAGACTACTTCCAGTTATGCAGGCTTTGTGGAAACATTTCAATGTTGTCCCCAATCTGGAAATAAGAACCATTTGAAATTTGTTCAGAGAAAAAAGCATATTTTGAAGACTGATACGCCAGTCAGTTTGCTTCCACAGTTATTTTAATATGCAGGATTTTAATTTCAGCATTTAGAAATAGTTTTTTAAAAGTTAATTGGTGATCTTGACATTGGATTTTAGTTCCAGCATGCAGTGTTTTAATATATATCTTGGTGCCACCACCCCTTGGCCAGCAGATGCAGAGATAAGTACTCAGGCCTCATCAAGAGCTGCATTGAATGGAGACAAGTGAATGGTGTCAGCTGGGGAGTCAAGGCCACAGAGTCAACTGGTCAGGATAAAGCCTACCTCCTTCAGCTTTTATCACATTCCAATCAAGCCGAGAGACTGCAGTATCAACAACAATTTGTCATCATCCCTGTGATGTGCCACTTACCTGAGTGTGGTTTGTACATCTAGAAGTTAGAATCTGCGACATCATTTCAGCTAGCCTGATTAGCCTACTTATGTATGGAAGTTAGTTAATTCTGAAAGCTAGTACCTCCAAATAGCCCTCCTGCATCACTTAACAGAAAGGCCTAGGGAATGATGGGGTGTTATCCTGCATTTATGCTGTGATTAAATCTGGGTTAAAAATCCCTTTTCTGTTGCATATTATGATGTTGCGAAGATCCCAGTAGAAATGTAAGTCCCTTCCCTATCTTAATACCATATGGTGGAGAGAGTTGAAGTTTGAGTCATTCGTGTATTTGTTCAGTCAGTACTGAACCAAGTACTGCACAAGTACTTATGAAACATCAATGATGTCAGTCCCCTTGCTGGGCATTGAGGAGACAACAGCATACAGCACAGTCATAGTTCCTGTCCTCTGCTTACAGTCTGGCAGGGAAGACAAATTGACATTAAACTTGTAATTATGACAGAGTTTATTGGATGGTATTAGAGAGTAAGAACCTATTTGGGAGTGCATAGCAGGTGAACTAACCTAGTGTAGGGTTCTGAAACCTCTCCATGAGCAGGTGACATTTTATACTGTGCCCTGAAAAATGATTAGGAGCTGGCCCAGGTGAACACACTTTGTCAGACTACATGCTTTTCTCCAAATGCAGTGATGCGGTTCGCTGGTATTTCCTATTGGCGATAGCATTCTCAGTGGGATTTTACAATACCCATGATGGGGATTCTGAATGTCAGTACTCATTCCCCACGCTGTTCATTGTTGTACATAAAGACAGTTGGGCTGTTTGTTGCACTAAATATGCCCCTTAGTAGGACCCCTTGAAAACTATGGCTGATTTAAAAATGGAGGGACACACTGTTTTTGGTTGATTGGGAGGTTCTAACTCCCCTGTTTCTGATCAACTAGAAATTAGTTATAATGAATGACCTTCTCCTGACACAGGTTGATTATATTAGGACTATCTTCTAAAATTTGGGTGGTAAAATCCTGCTAGGATGCATAATAAGACCTACACATTCTGCCATCATCAAAGTTCCTTCCTACTGAAATAATGCTTCATTGTAGTCAGGAGGGTGACTGTCACCAAGAAGCATAAATAAAAGGAAAAAGCTGCCAACCATCATAGGAAGCAAGGGAGGAAGCTACCCCTGAGCTCTGGGTAAAGTGTGTCAATGCAAAATGCCCCAAAACTGCATTTGGTGTTGTGCCAAAAGGGATCAGCAGTCATTTTGGCCAAAGAAATGGGGAAAGAGAATGTGTGTGACCTGGCTCATTTGATAGTTGGAATCTGATAAGAAATACCTTTTAAGTCTTCCCTCTCCAAGCAGCCTATGATCACCTAATGTGTTTTTTGCGAGATGAATATCTTAAGAGAGAATTTTAAAAGTCATTTAATCTTGGGTTCCCCAGATTGTTCTTTGCAAATGTTGACCCCCGAGTGGGCTGGTTGGTTGTAAGAAAGTCTATGTGAGAAAGGCTCACAAGAGCAGAGCAGCAGAGAATGGCTGTGCAGCTAGTGCACTGCACAGAGGCACCCAGCCTCATGGGGAAGAGATCTGAAGCTGAGGCCAGCCAGCAGGAAGGATGCTTTTCTGTACTGTGTCCATCCAAGGGGGTCACCTTTTTGTAATTCATACAAGGGTACCGTCTGGACTAGTTGCTATTCTGTGCAACTGCTTCTGAACTCATGCTTGTAACTAACTCTATAACTTAAATGAAGAAAAATAGTTAATTCTCGGGGTTTTTTTTTTTCATGGAGAGATATGTCTGTTCAATTCAAGCCTCCTGCTTTACAGACTGCATGCTGTCTTCTATAAAATATGAGTCAGATGTTACATAGCAATATTTTCACCTTGAAGCTTTCCAGATAAATCTTTGGGATTTCCTGTGGGTGATAACATCTGAGTTAGGCTCCCACCATCTCTCTCTCCAGGCGGGTCCTGTCTCCAGGCTCACATGCCTGGAGTAGCCAAGTGACAGTATATGCGACATTGTCCCTGATTTCAGGGCCATATGCTGCTCTCCCTGGCATTCATCCTCAAGCAGTATTTCACTAGGCCAGATGCTGCCAAATAACTGTTGGTAATGTACAGTTCCTCCTTCCTCGCCTGGCCGCAACATGTCCTAGAGTCTCCAAGCTAACATCTGGCAGCTCTGTATGCATTTAGCAACTTGCAGATTTCCCTGCATTGATTTTCACAAGGGTTTTAAACAAATTCAACATTCATTTATCAAACATTTATCAGGTACCTACTCTGCATAAGAGCTTACGTGACTTACTCAAGACCACCAGCTTTGGGACCATAGAGAACATATGAGATATTGTTCAGACATTTTGTTTGAGAGGTATTCATGAATATCAGCAATTTCATATGGTTCAACAGAAAATTATAAGCCTGGAGCCAGAAGCACAAGCTCCACCATTCATCAAATTACATTTCCGCGATCAAGTTTTTTTAACTTCCTTTTTCTTTTCAGTAAAAGGAGGAAATGGCCTGAACGACTCTAATGTCCTTCCTTAAGGATGTTAGGGGTCTAAACTGACCAACTTTGAAGGAATTTTATTGCCAGAGAAGCCAGTTCAGCGGGAGGTACGGAGAAGATAAATGGTAACACATGCATGAGTTAGGCAGTGATTTCAGAGGGCATGGCAAAGTTCTCAAAATTAATTTCACTTCTTCCTAATTTAAAAATACATGCATGCCATCACAACACAAACCATTGGTGTTAAGATTTATTTAGCAATCTTCTGCAAAACCTGGAAGGTTGGAAAACTAGAGACTAGCAGCATTTTCATTAGAAGTTTAACGTGAGAATAATTATATTTATATGTAAATTTCAAAGCACTTTTCACCGACATTTTCTGATCTGATGCTCACAACAACCCAATAAGTTAGACGGTATTATTTTTTTATCTGATTTTTAGGAAACTAGGTTTTAGAGAGTTTACATGACTTACTCAAGACCACAAGCAAGTGGCCAAGCTAGAATTCTCCCCTAGGCTGTCCATTTGACTGTTCCTGTGCTATTTCCACCAAACTGACTCTTCATGAATAGTAAACCAAAGTGGGGGCAAACATGGGCAGGAAGAAAAGCTGCTAGAGTGATAACTGGAAGCACATCACGGAGTTTCTGGATGGAAATAGCTCCAAACAGGCAAGGGAGATGCAGTCCTTACACAAAGATCCTTCATTGGGACAAAACTAAGGTGGGCAAAACCCCACCCCATCACCGAGGCATACAGCTACAGGCCTTGAAAAGGAAGAAAAAGGCTAGGGTGGAACAGAAGTGCCCTTTTAATACCCTTTCTCCTCATACTTGCCATTACCTTCTACAAGAAGCGGGCATCATTTGCCCTTTCTTGAGCTTTTGGATGTTGTGTCATCTAGGCATTCCAGCTGCTGTGGCTAGGGAGAGATCATGGACTCCTTCACAGTTGCTCCAGGAATTCCTCAGGAGATTGTGCTAAAAACAATTAGCGTCAGATGGCTCAGGAGGAGCTACTTCTAATGGTTCCGCTGTGCACCAGGCACAGGAGGCTGTCAGTACTCAGCGGCAGAATGAGGTTTTATCAGCCCCCCTGTATTTTGGACTTCCTGAGACTCCAATCTGAGTGTGTTCTCATAACCTTAGTCCTGACAGGGATCTTATCACTTTATAGATGAGGCAGGCAAGATCTAGAGAAGGAAAGCTAATGCCTGGTCCTCAAGTTTGGCTGCACATTAGAATCATCTGGAGAGCTTTTAAGTTTACTTACCTACCACATGCCCAAGTCACACCCCAAACCAATTAAAATCAATGTGTCTGGGGTGAGAGCCAGGCACCACAGCTTTTTAATGACCCCCAGCCGATTCTAAAGTGCAGCAGAGTTTGCAAGCTAATGGTTGAATGATTTGTTCAAGAGTGCACAGCTGGGGACAGGAACCCACAGTGGTTCAACCCTGTCATTTTTAGCTCAAACGGAACCCAATCCTAAAAATGAGGGATGAATAGATACAGTAGAGTATCTTCCGTAATGATGATGCTTCAGGTGATATCTATTATTTTATCTTTACAACTACCTTCAAGTTGCATGGTTAGCCTCAGCTTCACAGAAGAAGAAGGTGAGTGCTTTCATTTAGCCTGAGTGCTCGCTAAATTTGGAAGGAGGCATTCAGAGACTACCTCAGTGGTGATTCCAGAGCACTGGCTCCAGTTGTTGAGCATATGAGAAGTGTTCATTCATTCAACAAGTACTTATGGAGGGCCTACTGTATGCCAGGCATTATCCTAAGCTTTGTAGATGAAATGGTGCACAAGGTATATGAGGCTCTGCCCTCCCAGAAAGTGTAGGCTACTGAGGAAGCCAAAGGGATAACACAACAATTCCAAGACTTTAGGGTTAAGGTTGTGACAGGGACTTACTTTATTCATTTGCACTGGGGAACAAAAACACACATAATGAAGTTGTTAGACTATAAATAAGAAACAAATGAAGACAAGAGAAAATATAAATAAAAGTAGAGAGTTAACAGTAGACAAAATTTCAGTTATGCAAGTCATAAGGTTCCACTTTCGCTGAATCTTAAATTCGGCACGGAGTGTCCTGGTAGCTATACTGAAAAGGGAAATATGGTTAGTTATAAAGTTCATGTTGTCAAAGAGAAAATAAAATACTAGTTCCTCGGAAGAAAAGGCTCTCCTAACACTTGGCTCTTGAGGAAATAGCTCATGTAGGGCTTCATGTTGGGACACATATTCCCCAAAATATAGTAACTACAAAGATGAATTTTATAAGGTAGTACCCTGAAATAAAAATGGGGGCATAAAACTAAATTGAAATGTAATACATTCATTTCTTTTGGAAGTTGTTTTGGTCCAAGTGTAGTCCGCATGAATCTAGGGCTAGAACTTAGAATCCCTAGGGAAGTGGGTAGATTGGACAACCTTTTAAGAGTCTTCATAAACTTAATTTCTCTCTACTGGACTTTTAATAAAGCATATGGTTGCATTTTCTATTTTCTGGTGCAGGCTTGAAGGGTAAATGAATTTGTACTGTAAAGGGTCACTTATGAGTAAATATTTTAGGCTTTGTGGGCCAGTCTCCATCACAACTACTCAACTCTACTGTTTAGTGCAAAAGCAGCCTTAAAAACTGTACAAACCTGAATTGGCATGGCTGTGTTCCAATAAAACTTGATTTTGGAGGAAACTTAGCAATAGGCCATATTTGGTCCATGGACTATAGTTTGCCAACCCCAGGTTTCCCATAAAAATTTTAAAAATCAAAAAAGCAAAGTATATTATTTACCTTCTTTGTTGAAATTAAGGAACAATTAGAAACTTGGCAAGTATTGGTCGCTGGTGACTTTGGCCTCATAGTTTAATTGATAGCAGGTGATGATGCATGTTGGAGACAATGTGGCTCATGTTTGGGTTGCAAATTCTACAAATTTATTTGAAGGACATGTAGACCCCAAGCAATCTGATACAGCTATTTTCATATCACAGTGACACTCAATAACCACGGAGCTGGAATTGTCGCAGCACAGACCTGAGCTGGGTCTAAAACATTTCATGCCACAAAAGAAAAAGAACAAAAAACCTTTCGTGCCATGAGCAGAAGAATTCTGATTCTCCTTCCAAACATGAACTTGCAAAACAGTGTGAATTATCTATTAAGACTTCATGGTTGTTTCCCCAGAAAACGGAGATGATGTTGCTGGGTTATTTCCAATAGGCTGATGGGCGCTATTCACCCCTCTATCATATTTTCAAGGGCAAAATCTATTCCAGGCTGTGATATGTAGATTCTAACTAATCTTCTATGATGAAAGTGTGCAGTACAAACAAAGATAATATGTCTATCCTCATGAAAATTTAGCATTATTTCATTGTTAAAAGGCTTGTTTATGAACAGCCAGCACATACTGATGATTTGCTATGACCTGAATTCCTTTTTTTTTTAATGCCTGTCCCTTTCCAGTGGGTTTGTGAGCTTTTTAAAATTTCTCTCTCCCCTTCCCCGCCTCCCCACCCTGAGTTGTCTGCTCTCTGTGTCCATTCGCTGTGTGTTCTTCTGTGCCCATTTTTATTCTTGTCAGTGGCACTGGAAATGTGTGTCTCTTTTTGTTGCGTCATCTTGTTGTGTCAGCTCTCCGTGTGTGCTGCACCATTCTTGGGCAGGTTGCGTTTTCTTTCGTGCTGGGCAGCTCTCCTTACGGGGTGCACTCCTTGCACGTGGGGCTCCCTTATGCGGGGGACACCCCTGCGTGGCAGGGCACTCCTTGCTCACATCAGCACTGTGCGTGGTCCAGCTCATCACATGGGTCAGGAGGCCCTGGGTTTGAACTGTGAACCTCCCATGTGGTAGGTGGACTCTCTATCTGTTGGGCCAAATCCGCTTCCCTGACCTGAATTCTTAAACAACTTCCAACAGCTATAAATTAATCTGGAAGGTCAATTGTGTAATGGAAGCCACTTTATAGGGAGGCCTTCAGTAACATCAGAAGAGATGGTCCTAAGAGATTTGAAATCTGTGACAAGAGGTGATTTAGGGCCTTGGTCTTAAACATTGCTTTAACCAATTTATGGATAACACATGAACCTGCATGTTCCATATAGTGACAATGGGAATTTAGGGTTAAACAGCTTCAAAAGAGTTTGTAAAAACATAGTTGTGAACACAATGGTGGAACCTTTGGAGTGTCGTTGTTAGTTTGAACATAGTTTTGTATACAGTACTTTCTGGATGGCAGGTAATTGATGCATTCATCTGGAATTTTGTAACTATTCACTTCTCCTGTAGCATAAGGTGTTTAAGAAAACTTTCTGTTTATTGTAACAGATGACTCCAGGCTTATGGAATACAGGTACTTTGTTTTTATCTTCATATGCCTAGGGCTGAACCCAGTACCTGATCCATAAAAACTGCTCTACAATGCTTGCCAGTAAATGAATCCTGGAAAATATCATCCTATTTGCAAAGTCAGTATCATTGAGTGACTGATTGCCAGTAAGTGTATAAGGATGATAGTTCCCCCACCCTTATTTTTTTAATAAACAAATTGTGCAGACATTGGGTCCCTCTAAGAGAGAAACTTTTTGTTTGGGGGTTGGAACAAAATATGCCTACAACACTGAAAAAGAAGAAAACCTCTCAGATGGAATCACAGTGCCCCCACAACATATATCACCAGATTGGGGTCGGGGGAGGAACTGGGTGTCAGATTTATATAACAGTTATAATATGTTTTCAATAAGGGCATATTCTCAACAATGGCAGGATTCGAGGCCAGAGAAGCTTCAAGTGTAAGTTGCTTAGGGAAACTGGTTGATATCAAAGTCACTTGAGACCTCTATGTTTTTCAGAAGTAACAAGTGACCAGACATGCTATTTTGTTCCTTCCTCTTCCTTCCCCTGGCCCCTGCCAAATTTAATTTAAAAACAATTACTTTATCAGTTGTCTTAGGAGAACAAATTTCCTCCAGCAGGTCACAGTATGATCTTGTAGACATACTTTTAAAATATCCCTACAACGAATAAGAGTGGGGTGCTCTGAGGCAAAAAATGAGTGAAGAGAGGAGAATTCATCCACACAGCACAGAGGTATGGCCACAGCTCTGCCCTGTACCATCTGGTGGCCAGGTCTTCTGCATAAGGAAGGAAGGAGAGCACCAAGAAGATGAGGATGTACCCGAGAACCCTCTGAACCTAGCTGAGGCTCCATCCCTGAGCACCTCATTGTAGAGTTACATTCCTAACCAAGGAATCTGAAGCCGAGGAAAGAAACAAAGAGAAGTTGTACATACCGCAAAGTCTAACATCGTGTGGGGTAACACTAACATGAGTAATTTGTCTTACTGTACTGATAAATTGCCTACCCCATTGTGTCCAGCAGATTTATAAGGAATGAACCTTGGCCCCATAGATATTTATTAAATATCATTACATCATAGTTACCTCCACCTCTTTCTGATTCCTACATTGTCAAAGTGAGTGACCTTGAGCATCTGTTCATAGTTTGGCTTCTAACCCTCCCCCAGTGTTAACCACAATGGAAGTAGAATAAAGAGACAAATGGGTAACCTTAAGTAGCTTCTTGGGTCGCCATATGGTCCTATTTGGGTGAGTGTCCAGAGCCATTTGTAAATGGCAATGACCCTGATTGCTTTTAGATCAAAGAAACATGCTGATTGCCATAATAGGTGGTCATTTTACCTGTGAATTCATTTGTTCACCAATCTGTCTTCATGTTCTTGGTTGCAGGGCCTGAGGATCATTTTCTCGGATGCGTCGCGGCTCGTCTTCCGGCTCAGCTCCTCCAGTGGGGTGCGGGCCACCATCAGACTATACGCAGAGAGCTATGAGAGGGAACCTAGCGGTCATGACCAGGAGCCACAGGTACCGAAGCAGAGCTGCGCTCTCACCTCCATGTGTGTCATCACTCCTGGCAATTTAAAGAGCTCCTGTGGGTTTGAGTGGGGATGATTTCACTTTGTGGAAAGACACAATGATGCCTCCAGCTGAAGGAAAAGCTTAGCATGACTGCAGGAAAATTTAATTCATTCACTGCAGCATTTGAAACAGAAAAAATGCACTCTAGCAACTCTGATGAGTTTAGACCAGCATTTCCAAAACTATTTGCCTCTCTTGATTGTCTGCAGTTTGTTAATCAGTGTGTGATGTCAGAAAAAAGTACTTTGTACAGATAAGTTAAGGCAATTTCGAGTCAAACAGAGTTAAGTTGGTCAAATTCCTTTGAGCCTTGAATATGCGCGTGTAAATTATGAATCTCCAGGGCTTTGGGAAACTCTGGGTTGGAACTTAGCCATTGAGGTGCCAGGAGAGATGCTTCTCTGGGATTCCTGCCTGAGTTTGCTGTGGAGCCCAGCGTGAGAGGAGGTGCTACAGCTGGATTGAATGTAAAGTTGAAAAAGAGGACACTGACCGAGCTAGCTGGTCGGTGTTTGGCAAAGCCCCCTCATGTCCTCAACGATAAAACTAGTTAAGAACTCAGAAAATAATAAATATAGCACAACTTTAAGCCTCCCCATTCCTATATTCATTAAAACTCCAAACAACATTTGTTAATTCCACAAAGGACCCACTTAAAACTGGGTATTTCAAGCCACGTGGCTGGCTGCTTCTGTCTACTTGGGCTTTACTTCAATCTGGGTCTTGAATCAGGTTCCTTGAGAAAATGATTCCTTGAGATGAAAACATTGGCTCCATCGGCAATGCTTCCTTTGGGAAAAAGGAGAGGAACAGAGAAGTACTCACTGCTTCTCATTTCCAAGCCACTCAGAGTTTCCAGTTATAATTTCTCATTGTTGTGTCCTGGAAGTAAAAAGAAACCAGAGAGAATTTTCTCTTGTCAGTAGTGTAGTGGTTTTTCATGGTATCTTCCTTTGGAGAGTCTCAATGAACTTGATAAAAATGGTGCTGCAGCAACTTACACCCGACTCCATAACCAGAAGAGCTAACTGAAGTAATATCGCCCCAGTAGGGAAATAGAGGTCTGGGCGGCTAACGGTGGCTCTCAGGGTGAGCAGAAGCATGAGGGGCAGGTGCCTGCTGCCATAAGGTCCTCAGGCCTTGCCTCTCCAGCCCACGGCGTTCCTGCAGGCGTGGACCACGCTGTGCCAACATGATTTGTGAGTGAGTGCATTTCACCCAAGATAGCACCAAGTTATGCAAGAGTTGGAGGCTTATACGCTCCATGTAAAACGCTCTACCAGGCTCATGTTGGGAAGGGAGCTTAGAGAAGGGGCCTGAAGTCAAGAGCTATACACAGGGAGAGGAGTGAGATTCCTGGCCTCACCAACCCTGACTCACTCTGACTCGGGGCTGTTTGTCTTCAACGTTCTTTACCCTATTCAGGTTAAATGGTCACGATATTTGCTTATTTGTTTATCTACCACATTGACTGCAGGAGTAGGAGGGCCAGATCATCAGGTGTGTCTGTAAGGTGGTCCACAAAGCAAAGCTGTACCACCTTTTTTCAGGCTTCCTTTGAAGCTGAGTACCTCCATAGGTCTGCTGTTAGAGGGTGTTAAGTATGTGCCTCAATTCTTGGGTAAAGAAAATGATGTATGTCTTAGGCCCCATTACTACATATTTTCTATCTTATTAGTTTAAAGATTTTGCCAGGATAAATGGTTGCCCTTCTGGTTGCTGATATTCCATCCTTTTCTAATCATAAGCAAGGGATTTTTCCAGACTTAGCTAGCTGCACCTCAGAGTATTTAGCACATTCTTTAGTTAAATATTTTATATTGAAATAGGACTTCTTATTAAAATACTGTACATTATTGACTCACCAACTCAGCCCTATTGCATAACACATTTAAGTCAAGATAGAAGTTAGAGTAAGCTTTTAAATGAAATCTAAACTCCTAAGAAAAGGGAAGAAGGTTCTCTCAGCAGGCCTATCTGTCTCAGTTACTGCTGTGCTATGCCTTTAAGTCTGAGCACTTTCCTTCTCATTACATTGCTTTCCAGGGCCACCTGCTCCAGCCTTCCAAAAACTCTGAAAGGAAAAGCCTGTTGTTTAACAGTTATCAGAGATCAAAGATAAAGCATTCCCCTCAAACTGCTTGTGCAGGGGCTGGCATTGAAGAGCTGCCTGGGCTCCTCTCCTTGGCAGAAAGAACGCCTTCCTCCTTTTTAGCTTGTTCTAGTTCATAGCCAAGAAGGCAGGGAAGAAATACCCACCCTTCCCCTTTCCACACTCACACAAAAGTAAATTTAAAGTACACATTTAAGTAGTCCATTGATGGTCTCATGCCAATTGAGGTCTTTTTTACTGTTTTGCACATCCTAACTCATTACCCATCCACATTCAGATTATTTTGCAAGAGGACTAGCGAGTCCCCTTCAACTGGCTTATCATCATCTGGCTATTTTGCTTTGTGCATGGATAGTTTCATTCCCAGACATTTTAAACACATGTGAACAGAATGCATTTTGAACCCTTGTGCTGTGGTCACCTCGCAGAAGTATTCATAGTGACCCTAGTGCTGTAACTAGAAGAGCGTGTGATGCCATCTACACGTGCACGAATCTCTACTTCCGCATAAAGAGTTTCTATCTGGGTCCTTTGGTATAACTGTGATTATGCTACTTGTCTTATGTTTATATAAAACAATTTCTTATCTACATCAAAAGATTAATTCTTGGAAAATGTCCATATGAGCTAAGTGTGTTGGTGTGATTAGGTGGAAAGGGGATGAGGGAGTGGGGTGAGCCCTGATGAGATGAGAAGTGCCTGCCCGGTCCTCCCTCTGATAAATCATGAAGGAACATTTCCAGAGTCCTACTTCTGGAAGATTGCATAGTTTTAAAACTACAGGATTACTTTAATTTCACTGGCAATCAGTAGGCCCTCAATGAACACTCTAACCAGCTGGTAATAATTTGGAAAAAGGGATGAGCCAAGAGGATTTAAATTCACAGGTAAGCAGAAACAGTTGGATTGTTTCCATTTTCTTTCCCACCAAATTTATTAGCAGGGCTGTTAAATTAACCTTTTATCACCCTTGTCTCCTTGTCTCTTTGAGCCCTTGGGTGGAGTAGCTAATGAACGACAAAAGAGCCAAAAGGAAAGGAGGGAGGGATTTTTGACACCGGCTTGAATAATCACAGACTGATAATCAGCTTGTGGCTAATCAACAGTTAGCTTTGGTACTTTCACTTCCCCCTACTCCTTCCCAATCCCTGGGGGAAGCCTGGCTTCCTTCCTTCCAATTGAGGATTTCCTTCCAATGTGTGAATTTTTGATAAACTGTTTCTAGAAGACTTCAAGGACTAATATCTAAGCCCCAGGAGTCCCTCTATATTTGATTCACCTGTCAAAACTCAAGGTCATACGTCATTTCCCTCTACTTGTTCTTATTATATCTTTATAACCCAGAAATGTAAAGGTCAGCGCCATCTTTTGTTTTACCGATGGAGAACATAAAATTTGTCATCCAAGCCAGGATACTTTTGAGAGTGAAAGGAGGCACTATTAATAAAGATGTTGGAACTGTCCCCAGTAAACCAAGACATGTGGTCATTCTAGTTACAAATCTTCCTCTTATCTTAGAAATGGGCATCTTTTTTAGAGATGAGTTTCCAAGAACACTACCACTGTAAACCTAGTAGTAAAGAAGAAACAAGCCAGGAGTGAAGAAGAGTTAGGTTAGAATCAACTGGAATGCTTTAAAACATTCACACACAGGCCCCGCATTTAACAAGACCGATTAAAGTAGAACCTCTGGGAGTGGGGCCCAGGCATGGGTATTTTACCAAGTTTCCCATGTGGCTCGGATCTGCAACCTGGGATGCGAACCGCTGAGTTAGAGGACTGCATATGAATCACCTGGGTAATCTTGTTGCAGCACAGATTCTGATTCAGTTCTGAGGCATGCCAGAGAGTCTGCATTTCTGACACTCTCTCAGGTGATCACCAGTGTGCTGCTGATACAGAGACTGCACTTGGATTAGCAAAGAGTTAGCTGGACTGTGAATTCCTAGCAGCAGGACCTTGGATTCTTTAAGACTGTAGGATGGGTGACACCTGTTATTAGTGCCTGTCCAAGCATGGGCCTCTCTCATCTAGACTTGCACGTCTAGTTGCCTATTGGAGGCCTCCGCTTGACTGTCTTATAGGCATCTCCAACTTGGCATGTGCAAAATGGAACTACAGTCATCTCCCCTCACCCCCTTCAGTGTCGTCTGCATCTCAGTAAACGGCACTTCCATCCTTCCAGTTGGTTAGGCCAAAAAAACTAGGACTCATGCTTGATCTCTTTTTCTTTTTCTCTTACACTCCACACTCAACTCAACAGCAAACTCTATCGTCGTTAACTTCAAAACACATCCAGAATCTGACCAAATCTCATCACCTCCACCTAGGACCAAACCACCATTACCTTCTCTAGATAATTGCAGTAGTCCCTTAACTGGTCTCCCTCTGTCCACTCTTACCCATTCCTCCCCCCCCTCCACTTTATTCTCAACACAGCAACCACAGTGATTCTTGTAAAACATGTCAGTTCAACTCATTGCTCAGCTGAAATTCTCCACTGGCCCCTTATCTCAGGAAAGTGCCAAAACTCTTACCATAGCCTTGACCATCCCATCACAAATGGCTCTCTCCTGTCTTTGACCTCTTCTCCTTGCCTTTCTCCCTGTGTCTCTTTCCATGCCAGGCATTGTCACCTCCTTTTTCTACAAATATGCCAAGAACACTCCTGCCTCAATGCATTTGCAATTGCTATTCCCTTTGCCTGAAATGCTGTTCCCTCAGATATCTGCATGACTTGCCCCTCACTTCCCAGTGAAGGCTTGCCTGTCCACCTGCAGGAACTAGCTCTCACTACCCAGGGACTTCCTAGCTCCCATGCCCAACTTTATTCTTCTCCATAGTACATATTCCCATCTCAAATATTTACTTTCTTAAAAAAAAAATTGTCTCTTTCCATTCAGTTATAACGAAAGCACCAAGAGGTTGGGGACTTTGCCAGTTTTGTTCATTGCTGCATCCCCTGTGCACAGAATAGCACCTGGCATAGAACAAGTGCTCAATGCAGTCTTGCTAAATGAACGAACTATTGAGTGTTAACTACTTTGGAATATCTCAGCCTGATGATATCACACAAGAAACTGAAATATTCTGACTTCAGTGTGAACCTTGGTGGTACCATCAGGTTTCCTCCTATCATTCAGGATTTGAGTAAATTCATTTACCATTTTTAAGGTACCTACAATTATACCAGGCACATTCTAAGTACTTTATTTTTTTTTAAAGATTTATTTATTTATTTTATTTCTCTCCCCCTTCCCTTCCACCCCCCACCCCAGTTGTCTGTTCTCTGTGTCTGTTTGCTGCATGTTCTTCTTTGTCTGCTTCTGTTGTTGTCAAAGGCATGGGAATCTTTGTTTCTTTTCCTTGCATCATCTTGTTGTGTCAGCTCTCCGTGTGTGCGGCACCATTCCTGGGCAGGCTGCACTTTCTTTTGCGCTGGGCGGCTCTCCTTACAGGGCATACTCCTTGCACATGGGGCTCCCCTACGCGGGGACACCCCTGTGTGGCACGGCACTCCTTGTGCGCGGGCCAGCTCCACATGGGTCAAGGAGACCCGGAGTTTGAACCGCGGACCTCCCATGTGGTAGGCGGATGCTCTAACCAGTGGGCAAAGTCTGCTTCCTCTAAGTACTTTAGATCTATTCACTATCTCACTTGTTTTCACAGTGGCACGGTGACAGGATTAGCATCCTGCTTTTGCAAATAAGGAAACTGAATGGGGAAAACATTCAGATCAAGGCCAGGGGAAGATAATTTCTGGATTGGAAATTCATACCAGTCTTTCTCATTACAATATCCATGTTTCAATGCTAATATTTGAGGACTAGAGGAGAGAGAATGTATTCTTATCTGTATTCAGTCCAAGACAGCATCTGGAGCCTCAGATGGTGGCTCAAGGCTGGAGCCACTTATAAAAGTGGATATGAGTGTTTTAAAAACAACCAGTTTTCTATTCCCTGACTTAAATTAGCAATGAATAACTTTAAAAGCATTATTTAAAGTATAATGTTCTAAATGCATGGTGGCTATGTTTCCTAATTAATAGGGGATCTCAAGAGAGTGGTCAGAAACTTGGAGGGTAAAATTAGAAAATGAAATATTATATGTGATGTGGAAGGAGTTGGAGACAATGGAGTTCAGAAATGACACAGGAACAATGGAGTTCAGAAATGACACAAAGGGCATTCACTTAAGAGTGACAAAATTAGAATTTTTTTTCTCTATGTATAACAATATAATGAAACATGATTTTGGAATCATACTAGATAAATATATATCAGAAACATTACATTGTTATTAAAAAGAAAACCTGCACAGGGTTATATAAATAAATATGTATAGTCCCATCTACATGCAAGGGAAAACATGAGAAAAACTTCATTTTGTTTTTTCTCCTCCAAGTTTAGTCTGTATTATGTCTGCAGATGCTGTAGTTTGGAGCTATGGGGGGGGAGGGGTGCTGTAGATTGAGTTTAAAGGGTTGATTACAGGGTTGGAAGACACAGTCCATGAGCCAAGTTGAAGGAGCTGGCTCATTTTGCTTGGAAGAGAGTTGTGACCCTAAGGTCGTCGGAAATATAAAGAATAATATGATGCAGAGAAAGATGACCAGCTGTTCTCCATAACTAATGAATATGTAATTTGAGGAAATAAACTCAGGCTGAACTGGAAGGGATTCACATAGACTGTTGGAACAATTTCTCAACTATGAAAGTTCTTGCCCAGTTACGATAGCTGATTTGAGCTTTCCCACAAGTTCTGTGACCAAACAGATTCAAGTAATTTTTAATTATGGGCAAGGGTGGAAAGGACTGAGCAAGATAACATCTCAAAGTCTTCTTCAGCCTGAAAACCTGGCTTGGTGATTATTAAAAATAAGGAAAAGAGAGGAAAGGAAAAGAAACAAGTTCTGGTCAGGTGGGCTAGATTTCCCTCTAGTGGTGTAGAAAGGAATTTAGTACAGCTTATTTTATTTTATTTTATTTTATTTTACTTTACTTTACTTTACTTTACTTTACTTTACTTTACTTTACTTTACTTTACTTTACTTTACTTTATTTTTTCTTCTAGCTTTGTTTTTTAAAATCAGAGTCACTTGGAGCAGAATTAAACCTAGGTAAAGAAGCAAAGGTGTATAGGGTTTCTTTATTTCTACTCGTTTAGGTGAATTATCTCCTGGGGAAAAACAAGTAAAGGGATAAACAGCCCTTCTTTTTCTTGCTTAGATATTGAAATCAGGACTCACTCTCTGCCATGCCTGTGGGTTGTTTTCCCTGGAGCTGAGAGCACTCCACGGGTGGTTATCTAGGTGTGTGAAAATTCCCCTGGTCCGGGCATTTGGCAGGTGTTTGCAAGGGGCCAGTACCTGTCACAGAGCAGGGTTGTTAGAGTGTTGCTGACAAAGGACATCCTTCAGGACAGACCTTTCAAGCTACTGAGTACGTGTCTTGTTACAGTTGACTGCCACTACAAGTTGGTCCTGCTGACAGAGCCCACCTCAAATTGCCCTTTTTGACAGTAAATATAAAGGAGACCCTCATTCTAAACCTTATAAGAATACCACATCATTGACAACTTATCCCAAGAGGCCTAGTGGCCGTAAGGTGCAGAACACTGATTGAAGAGCAGAAAGTTGTGCCTTGATCCTGGCTTTGGATCAAGGCTGGATTAAGGGTTAGAGACTCTAATCCCTGAAAACTTAAACTTCTCCATATGTAATTCAAAATAAAAATAAAGGTAAGGAAATCTAACACATTTTTCTTCTTTTTTCCTTGCGGTGCTACCTCAGTGATTTTATGAAATATTAAATATAAAATTCTGACTAAAAAAATTATATATTTATTTATTTATTTTTGTGCCTTTGCTTTGCTTTGTCCTAAGTACTTGATTAACCAGCCATTTGTTAACCTGGCACTGTTTATGTCCACGAATCACTGAGTCTTGCTGGATCTTGTTTACTCAGCCTGAAAACGGAGCATGAATGAATTTGCACTGATCAGTCAAGAACAGAGGGTCACTGGTCATAACTCTACTGGCCAGATGAATGGGTTTGACAAGCTGTGGCCAGCACAATCTAGCTTTCCCAACATCCTCTTCGTTACAGCCCAGATGCGCAACACAGCCAGGTTTCCATGCCTTCTAGCAGAAAGCAATGGGCTGGCAATTCCGGCTTTCATTGAAACAGTGTCCTTCTTTCATGCAGAGTAAATCATTTGACTGTTCATAAATAAGCGTTTATCTTGGCAGATAAACACTGAGGGTGATCCTGGAGGTTGGCTATGACCTTCAGAAGAAAGTACTGCACTAGCACATGCAATCAGCAAGCATCTGGAGGCGTCCTTGCCTGGACTCCCACCAGAGTTATGCTTCCCTCACATGAGGAACACAAGATCTGGGCGGGCAGGGGGGAGGCATGGGGCTGGTTTAGCTCTCCTGTCTGCTCTTGGCTGGTTTCAAATTTGACTCCCTAATCTCTAAATGAGAAACCCTCTTCCAGGTGCAGGCAGGGGGATTCCCACCCTTTGTTTTTGCCTCCCACCAATTCTTAGGACTCTGGGGGAGGAGAGAAGGCAATAAAAGATTGATGAAGCTCTGATTTTCTCGGGTTTTTTTTTGTTTGTTTAATTTCTGAGCATTGTTATTGGTAGAAATCATCATGTGAGGTATTGTTTGGTAGGTTGGCACCTTTGTACATCAAATTTTGTGATATGGAGGTGAGTGGTAGACAAGGCTGTGAAAGGAATAGAAGACAAAACCATTGTCAATTCTTCAGGTTGCTAAAATTGTTTGGGGGCACTGAGATTTTTTCCCCACATACTGTCAAGGAAGGATGGCCTCCTGTTTAAAAGGTTGCACTTTGGAATCAGACATCCTTGGTTTTGAGCCCTGGGCCAGCCAATTTCTAGTTTTGTGATCTTGGGTAACTTAATTTCTCTAAGCTTCAGTTCGTTTATCAGTAAAATGAGGATAAAAATACTTTTCGTTTTTTAGGATTTTTATAATGATTAAATGAGGTAATTTATATAAAGTATTTTGTACAATGCCTGGCATGTGCTTAACAAATAATAGTTGTCAATAATATTATTGTTCTTGTCATTATTTCCACTGATGACAGTGTAGATCAATTTCCTGATCACATGAAGCACAAAGTTTCTTAGAATAACCAGTAATTTGTTTTGTAATGGAGTTAATCTGTCTTGACAGTTCTCCCATTGACTTCTCAGAGAGCCAGGTGGATCTTTGGGAGACATCCGAAGAGGACTGCAGCTTCTTCACACTTAGGTCTTAGATTAGAGCTTCCAGGGCCGCTGTGACATGGCATTTTAGATATACCATACTGTTTTGAAAAAGTGAAAATTAAGCTGAGGCCCTTCACTTGTCTCTCCATTCTCCCTTCCATCTCTCATTCCTTCTGTCCTTTGTAGTTCATGGCCATAAATCAACAGAGCTCATGGAACAAATTTCTGCCCTCCTGGCTTGGAGGTAGTAGGTTGGGATCATTCAATGATGCTATCTTACCCAAGATAATGTATGTTTTGTTGGTTGCTCCCAGCTCATTTTCCAGAGAAAAAGGGTCTAGAGACTAATGTGGATATGAAATGAAGGGTGAGTTCATTAATAAAGGATTTCTGGAGTCTCTGTGAGTTCATGAGCTTGCCGCCTTCAAAGTGTTAAACACAGAAATGGATCTCTTAGAGCAGGAGTCAGCAAGTTTTTTTCACCCCTTTGGGAAAGAGCCATATAGAAAATAATTTAGACTTTGCAAGCCATGTAGCTACAGACTCATAAGCAAATGAGGGTTCCAATGAAACTTTATTTATGGACACCAAAATATGAATTTTATATGATTTTCACATATCACAAAATATTCTTCTGATTTTTTTCAACTATTTAAAAAGATAAAACCCATTCTTAATTCACTGGCTGTACAAAAACAGGTGGTGGGAGGATTTGGCAAGGGAAGATAGCTTGCTGACCCCTGCCCTAGAGGTTGAATATGGCATATTATGCACAATTTCCAGTTGCATTCACTGAAGCATACAACAAAGTGCATTTGGCTAAACAATAACTTGTGTAAAAAGTAAAACTACATTTATATCCATGCTTGTGTGTGTGTGTGTTTCATCTCTCTCTCTTTCTCTGTCTCTCTCTGTTTTTCTCTCTATGTATATACATATATATATACACATATATATATATACATATATATACACAGATATATATATCTCTCTATATATACATATATATATATATATATATATATATATATATATATATACACAGAGAGAGAGAAAAACAGAGAGAGACAGAGAAAGAGAGAGAGATGAAATTTTGACATTCCAATTGCTTGAGCCACCTCTGCTTCCTTTAAATACCTCTGGAATCTCCAAGATTGGCCTTCTGCAATTGAACTTTTCTCTTAGCTTTTGATTGCAACAAAATAGGAAAGGAACATATCTTAGATTATGTTTGTATTTATGGAATAAAATTCCTTTTTCAGGTTTTTGGTATCTTGTGGGAGGGTTCTGTATTAATCAGCAAAAGGGGTGCTGATGCAAAATACCAGAAATCTGCTGGGCATTATAAAGGGTATTTATTTGGGGTAGGAGCTTACAGATAACCAGGCCATAAAGCATAAGTTACTTCCCTCACCAAAGTCTATTTCCACATGTTGGAGCAAGATGACCGCTGATGTCTGTGAGGATTCAGGCTTTCTGGTTTCCTCTGGGCTCCTCTGTTTCCTCTGTACAGTCAGCTGTAGACTATGAGGCTCTCTAGGCTTTGTCTCTCTCCACAAGGTCAGCTGTAGACTCAGATGAATGGCTCTGTCTCTTTCCCTGGGGCTCCAGCTTAAGGCTTCAGCATCAAACTCTAACATCAAAACTCCAACATCAGAAACCCACAGCTCTGTCCTTTGTCATGCCTTTTATCTGTGAATCCCCACCCACTACAGGGCAGGGACTCAGTGCCCTAATGATGAGGCCCAATTAAAGCCCTAATTGTAACTCAATCAGGCCCAGGTACAGATCAGATTACAAACATAATCCAATATCTATTTTTGGAATTCATAACCATATCAAACTGCTACACTCCACCCTCTGAATTCTAAAAAGAGATTACAATATTTGAAAAAACCTTAAATCAGTAACAATGCAAGTACAAAATCATATCACAATCAATTTAAAGAAATACAGGTTGTTTTGGGGCAAAGTCCTGTCTGCTATAGATCTTGAAACTTAAAAAATAATTCATCTGCTTCCAATACACAAATGGACAGACAAAGGATAAACATTCTCATTACAATAAGGAGAAATTGGGAGGGAAACATGAGTCACTGTTTCTCTACAGTTCAGTAGATGTGCAGGGAATCCTCTGTTTGATTTCAAAGTCAGAGGGTCATTCTTCAGAAGATGGTTTCTTCTCCTTGGGGCCATATGGGGAGCCCCCTTACCACATGCTTGCCCAATAGCCATTTTCTTGGTTCCACCCTCTTCAAGCATCTGGGTGTCAACCAAGCTCCAGACCTCTCCCTCCAAGAGTGTTGGGGTGATTGCCATACTTTACCCAATCTTTCGGTTAGAGTCTTAACCCCTCTAGTACAGTGATGTGAAGACGACATTCCCCCTAACCTTTGGCATGCAGGCTTAACCCTCTTAGAGCAATGAGTTGACCACCTGGCCTTCCCTAACCTTTGGGGGACAGGTCCACCCCTCTCAGACCTGTGGGGTATTGACCTTAACTGCCCTAATCCTTGGGGAATGTGCTCCACCCTCTCTGTACCCTGGGGCAGCGAAACTCTCCCAGAACATTGGAAAGGAACATCCACCCTTTTTTAACTGCTGGGACAAACTCCTGATTTACAAGTTTCAAGTTTAGTTAAGTCCTCCAATGGTGCACTTTGATCTGGGAGCTTGATTTCCAGAGGCTTGGAATTTCCAGAATCAGTTTCTGTTTCCTTTGTGCCTGACAGTTCAGTCCTCAGCATATCTCTCTCATCTAGCATTTTGTTATAAACTTCAAGCAGAAGCCAAGGTGCATTCCCCAGATTTAGCTTGGAAATTTCTTCAGCTAAATGCCCAGGGTCATCATTTTCAAATTCTGCGTTCCATAAAACACCTGGAGTTAATCTTGCTAAGTTCTCTGCAACTTTAAAACATGGATCACCTTTCCTCCAGTTTCCAGTACTAGTTTCATCATTTACTTCTAAGGCATCATAAAAAGTCTCTTTAGCATCGATATTGCTATCAACAGTCTCTTCAAAGCATTCTAAACCTTTTCCATTAAGCATCTCACAATTCCTCCAAAAAATACCCCTTACCCATTTATAAAACTGTTCCAGCATTTCAGTAATTGCAAAAGCACTTCCCCATTCCTCGGTACCATATTCTGTATTAGTTAGTGAAAGGGGTGCTGATGCAAAATCTGCTGGACATTATAAAGGGTATTTATTTGGGGTAGGAGCTTACAGATACCAGGCCATAAAGCATAAGTTACTTCCCTCACCAAAGTCTATTTCCACATGTTGGAGCAAGATAGCTGCTGACTTCTGTGCAAGTTCAGGCTTTCTGGGTTCCTCTGGGCTCAGCTCCTCCAGTCCCTCCATAAGGTCAGCTGTAGACTATTAGGAAAACGGCTCTGTCTCTTTCCCCGGGGCTCCAGCTTAAGGCTTCAGCATCAAACTCCAACATCAAAACTCTAACATCAGAAACCCACAACTCTGTCCTTTGCCATGCCTTTTATCTGTGAATCCTACCCATCAAGGGGCAGGGACTTGTGCCTTAATGGTGTGGCCCAATTAAAGCCCCAATCATAACGCAGTCAGGCCCTGGTACAGATCAGATTACAAACATAATCCAATATCTATTTTTGGAATTCATAACCATATCAAACTGCTACAGGTTCGTTCTTTTTTTTTTATTTAAAGCAGTTGCTTACATATGATTTTCAGATGAGCTGCACTATAACTGTGCTGGAACAGAAAGGAAAACTGTTAAGGAAGAACTAGCAGATAAATGAGATGAAGAAGAAAAGCATGAGAGAGAGCACTAGTGAATACTTATAATACAATGTGTGGGAAACACTCATATAATTCAGCAAGGCCAGCCCAGTTACACAAAGCTTGGGCATGCCTGACATATTCTGGTGTGAATGGGGCTTCCAGGAATTGGAAACAAAGTGCTTTTGCACTTCAGATGCTTTATCAGTGATCCTCAAACCCACTCCCCAAGGAAGGCCCACGTCTCCTAGGAAGCCACAAGTCTGTTGTTGCTCTTTGTTGTGTGTGCTCTAGTTACATTCTAGGATGATCAGTGTGGTGTGATGTTCAACAAGAGCTAAGATATCTTGGTGATTTTCTAAGATTTTCCAGTTGTACATTTTAAACCTTCTTTGACCACATGGGTATTTCTTTTTTTTTTTCCTTTCATTTTTATAAATTGTATTTTTTTGAAGATATATACATCATAAAAAAAAGTTACACTAAAAAATATGTAAGAGGTTCCTGTATTCCCCCCACCCCTCCACCCCACTCCTCCCACACCAACAACCTCCCTTACGGCACCCTCATCGCACTTGGTGAACACATTTTGGGGCACTGCTGCACTACACAGATAACAGTTTACCCTGTAGTTCACACTCTCCCCCAGTACATTCAGTGGGTTATGGCAGGATATATAAAGTCCAGCATCTGATCCTGAAACATCATTTAGAACAACTCAAAATCCCAAAAATGTCCCCACATCACATCTCTTCTATCCTCTCCCTGCCCTCAGCAACTACTGTGGAAACTTTCTGCACCTCAATGCTACAATTTCTTCTATTACTCGTCACAATAGTTTTATAGTAGAACATCAGTAAGTCCACGCTAGTCCATATTTTATTCCTCCATTATGGACCATGGGATGGTGATGTCCTCTCCACCTCTAGATCAAGAGGGGACTTAGATTCCACTTGAATGATGGATGCAAATCCTCTGCTTACTGTTGTAGGCACTTTTGATTCCCTGGTGTGGTGGTTGACCATCTTCACCTCCCTGTTAGCTGACCTCGGTAACACCATCGAACCAGAGAATAGGAGTCCCCACTCTGCTGAGGCTCAGGGCCCAGCTGGCACATGGGTAGTCCAGAGATTCAAGTCTCCTGAGTATGGAGACATGGGCATTTCTGTGTTGGTGAATTAAGACACTGTCCCTGACTTACATTAGCAAGATGTGTATTTCATACTAATTGTGCTCATAACTTGCAATCCTTATGAATTCATTGCCCTTTTATTGGATAAGATTAGATAAGAGGTTTAAAAATCAGGTATTTTTTATGCTAATTCTAACAGCACTTTCAACGCTTGCTACCCAAAGGGTAATTCCTGGAGCAGCAGCATTGGCATCACTTGGTTGCATCTTAGAAATGCAGAATCTCTGGCTCCATCCCAGTTCTGTTATATCAGAATCCACATTTTAACAAGATCCCCAGTTGATTTCTATGCACATTAAAGTCTGACATTTCATTTCCATCTCTACTTAGCAGAATTGACTTTCCTTCTACACCAGACAAGCCCCTTGAATACCAACCACTAAGATGCATTTATAAGCGTGGTCAGCCTCTGTCATTCCCTCCCCCTTCTGGAAAATTACCAAAAAACAATGCAGAAAATAACCCAGACAAATGTCTCGAAGTTCTGTTCCTGCTTCTCAAATCAATTAACAAAAAGAGAAACAAAATCAGTTTTACTTTGCATCTCCATAGATACTCTACCTCAGTATCAACTCTGCAGTGTTAGACAATGTTTTCTTCACACGATTATACTAAGTCAAGCTGAGAGGTTCAAAATAACCTGTGGATGAAGTTGTTTTTGTTTTTTGTTTTAAAAAAGGTTCTAATTAGATTTTACTAAGACAGGAAGTCTTGCTAAAATTGTAAGTAGCACCACTTCAATTAGTAGGAAAAGGTCAATTATTTAAAATACCTAATGGTTATATGTATGACAGCTGAGTCTTAAAGGCAAAGATCACAAAAAACCTGTTCCTTTGTCAAAAGTAGAAGAAACTCTCCTTCCTTGCTCTCATAAAATGTATCTTAGTCCATAAATTTCACTAAATGTCTTTATATTGCAGAGAAGACTCTCTCTTCACTTAGAGGGCTTATTTCTATCTTTTCAGTACCTGGTGCTAATGACCATCCCTCTCACTGACAACGGTCAAGACAGACACCTCTCTTGCTTTCCAACTTGCTTCTGCTGTTCATGCTGAATGTGGCAGCCTAACTGCTTTAGAATGTGATACACCCTTAAGGAATGTGGTCAAATACTCTGGTGTCTGTTCCTTCAGTCTTCACCATTGTTTTGTCCAACTGCAGTCTGACTGCATTCCCTTTGGCTGGACCTGGCTGGATCTAAGGGGCCCCAGCGCACACAAATAAAAAGGAAAGATGTTTTCCAGGGGCTGAGAGTAGCCACTGATGCAGAGAAATGTTGCCTCTGATTTGAGCATCTTTGAACATCTGACTCAAAGAACTGAGAACACTCTGATGGTCTCCATCTCTCTCTCTCTCTTTTTTCTTATCTTCTGTGAGAAAAGATAATATAAATTCCATTTTCTAGACAAGGAAGCTGAAGCCAGAGGGGTTGTTATCTATCAGAGGTCAACCTGTGGGGATAGAATGCTGGTACACTCCCTTCCACTCTACTGTCCTGCCTCAAGAATAACCCTCACACTGGTGTTAACTAGCATGCAGCACGTGCTTGCCTGGAGATGGGCTAGGTGCAATGCTGTGTTTTATGTGTGCTCTAATTCTCACCACAACAGAGTAGATAGTTTTCAAACCTAGACTTTGGCCCCAGAGCCCTGATCTTAACTACTATGTTATGCTACATATAAAAAATATGCTGATGCTCACTCACCTATGAAAAATAAATAGGAATAAGTGGGTGCTTGTCTTCAGTCTGTCATACAATTAATACACCCCACCCATCCTCCAGGAGTATTCTCAGATGCATTCCTCCAGCCCCACAATTTCAGAGTGGTGGGAAACTTCTTCAGACCTTCAACCTCCTTTTATCGTTCTCAAATTCTTTCCAAAGGAATTCTCTAAAAACTGGAGAATACCAATGTATTGCCAGTAACTGGTTGCATCAAATGGGTGTGGGGTGGCAGTTGTGGGGAGTATAGAGAGGCTGTTAACTCTTTCCCAGAGAAACAGTAGCCCTGTCTCCGAAGGGAGATGGTGGGCTGCACCTTCAGCTCTGGCCCCTGCAGATCACTGCCCTGGCCTTGGCAGACGAGCCCCTATTCTCAGGGCTGCATGCAGCCAGGGGCTTTCCCTGCCCATGTGGGCCTGGGGGCTCAGCACCTCTGCTCTGCGGATTCTCTCCCTTGGCCCCTTTGCCAGGCCCAGTGTGACCCAGGTTGGATGGAGCCGGTTCCTTGATTATAGTACTATGTCTTGGTTGTTTTCTACTTAGTCTAGACTGACAGTTTGAATCTCAGGGATCAGGGTTGGGGAGGGTCTCAGTGCCTTCCCTCCCAGAAAGATTCTGGACTCCTTATGTACATCTCCAGCCCTCCCCAGCAGGCTTTAAGCTTCTCATAGTGAGAATCTCTATTTCTATAAAAAATTTGTTTAAAAAAAGGAAGAAAATTTAAATGTGTACTCCTTCAGTAGGCAAATTCAAATGCCTACTGAGATGGGCAGTGAATCCTAGATCAGGTCTGGTGTAAGACAAGAGGGCTTGGGGGACCTGTGGTGGCACTCGGCCTTCCAATTATTACCTAGGACTGTATGAGCCTGGGATTGCCAGAGTTTCTTTAAATGAAGCAAGGTATCTGGATTTTTATATGAAATTTAAAATTGATTCAAAAGTATTGGCAGGAATTGAAAAACAAAACAGAAAACAAAAAACCCTATATGACAGGCCTCTGGTTATGGTGGACTAGGTGATGGTGATTCAAACAAATCTTCTCTCTGAAAAGGAAAAAGTTGAAAGAAATATATAGAAGCATCTTTTTAAAAGTGTCACCACAAATATAAGTAAACTAAATGCTCCAGGGAAAAGGCAAAGTCTAGATTAAAAAATATATATGTAAATATAAGCTCATTATAAGAGATACATTAAATATAGAAATACAGAAAGTTTAAAAGTAAGAAAGAGAAAGATAATATAAATACATGTATAAAATATACAATATAATATATAATTAATAATGTATGTAACATATAGCCATAAAACTAACTCTGTTCATTTCAGATAAAGTAGACTTTAAGGTCAAAAGCATTACTAGAGATCTACGGGGAGACTTCAAAATGATAAAAGGCTTAATTTCTCAGGAAGGTATAACAATTTTAAATTTATAAATCAAAATTTAACAAAACTATAAGAAGAAATAGAAATCCACAATCATTCTGAAATATTTTAAAACCGCTCTCAGTAGTTATTAGAACAAGTAGACATAAAATCAGAAAGATTATGGACTATTTGAACAAAATAATTGACATATCTGGCTTAACGAACAAACAGTCGATTTGTATTATTCGGGGTAATTATGTTCCATAAAGTCTCCACAGACCATGAATTGGCAAATATCGTACCTTTGCTCCAAGGAGAAATACAGAGTTAGGTTCCTACAAGTCTGTGGGCACAATGTGCACGCCAACCAGCAGCTGATCAATATGTAACCTTGTTTATTCTGTTCACACAACTTATTTAATATATATTATTGATTCATTGACATTGAACTTATGGCCAACTGCACTGTAGCTCATGCCTCAATGAACCTTATCAAATGAATCACAGCCTTCTTGCACTTAGGAACACTATACAGCACTTGAGCATCACTCTTGGGGGTCATTTAAAGCCAAGAAATCAACAAAAAGCATAAGATTGAGAGAAATGTGGCACTAAATTTACCATGTGGAGGACACCTGTTCATAGTATGAGAGATGAAACAAGAAGGCAGCCCCATCTGCAAAATGGGGTTAATTGTACCTACCTCATAGGCTATTGTAAAGATGAACAGATACATGCATTTGCAATGGTGCTTGGCCCATAGTTGGTACTCAGTAAGTGTCAGCTATTAAAAGTTGCTGAAGAAGAATGACAGCTCCAGAACCCAAGGCACAAACCACTGATCAGGGCCAGAGGAGGTGTTTCTCCCTCCCAAGACTTTTGAAAGCCACGGAATCAATTCTCTTTCTTGCTGTGCAGCCAATTCTATTGCTTGTCACCTAAACCCAGCCAGGAAACAACATTTTCTGGCTTCCAAGGCTGCTCAGGCAAGAGCAGCATGTATTTCATGTTCATACGTGCAAGCTGCATATTTGCCAGGGTGAGGCCTCCTGGCAACCTTTGGTGACAGAGCCACGCAAGCAGGGCTGGGCGTGCTGCTGAGGGCCATGCTGTGTACACATCTGCCTGCCTGGTCACGGCTGTGCCAGCCTGTTACTGAACACTGTTGTCAACTGTGGAATGCCGAGAGAGAGAGGACCCCCTGCCATGCGATGATGTGAAAAAGATCCCTTGTCCTCTGCTCATGAAGACTAATGTGTAAGAGCAGCTCTGCAGTGGGACTTAGTGGCAATTTAAGGACAGACAGGATATGGCCTTTCAGATCTGGATTTTAATTGCTAGTGCGTCGGGAACATAGCCAGCCAAACAGATTCAGTGTCTGAAGAGTTGCTTTGATGCCTGTAAATAATCAAGCTATGAAAATATCATGATTTAAAACCGAGTGGGAGCTTTTAATAATAATACTATTAATGCTGACCATTGATTGAGTGTTTACTATGGGGCAGGCACTTTGCTAAGTGGTCTTTCTGTATTATCTCATTTCATGTTCACAATGACCCTGTGAGGTAGGAACTAGTATTAACACCCTGATTTATAAAATGAAGAACAGAGATTTAAGAACCTTGTCCACATCGGTGCTGGAGATGGAATTAAACCCAGGGCCATCTGATTCATTCATTCAACTAACATACAACATACGCTATGGTCTTCCATATCACTTAGTTCCTAACCTCTTAACTTCTTTCCCACCTCATGAATGGTCAAGCAATAAGTCTGCCTAAGGTACTGTTTAGACCGCTTACCTTTTGTTCTGGTCATCTATTGTTTAACAAACCATCTCACAACTTAGCGGCATAACAAGACACAGACATACTAACAGACAACAATGATTTTAGCATACTCACGGATCCGTGGGTCAGGGATTCAGACATGGCACAGTGAGGTCTCCCGTCACATGAGGACTGGGCTCTTAGCTGGGAAGATTGAAGTGACTTGGGCGTGACTCAAGCGGCTGTAGCTGAAATCCTCTGGAGGCCTCTTCGTTCACATCCTACGTGCCTTCCGGTCTTAGAGGAGCCAGACTTATTAGATGGCTGTTCAGAGCTCTAAGGGGAAGCTGCGGGTTTTTTGCGACCTAGTCTCAGAAGTCACAAAATATCACATTCACAAATCCGCTCAGTTTCAAGGGAAGAAGGAATAGATCGCACCTCTCAGGGGGAAGAGTACCAGAGAATGAGTGGCCATGCTTAGGACTGTTACACCATTCTTTCCCTTTTAACTGACTTCAGAATATCCAGTGTAATAAAGATGGTCCATGCCTAGAAGCAAAAGATGCTTCAGCAGCTCAGACTGCCTTCTGATTAGGAAAATGTTTTGGAAATGATATTTCCCTCTTGATATTTGTCGAATAATGTTTGAATCAGTGAGAAAGGGCTAGATAATGCTGTGGTACCCAACAGCTCCAAAATCTCAGTGGCCTAAAGCCACCACTTAAAATAAGGTTTATTTCTTTCCGTGGTACGTACCCATCGCACCTTGGCAGGGCGCCCTCCTCCACGCCGTCCTTCCAGGATCCAGATGGGTGGACAGCCTTCCTCTTGAACAGTGCTGGTCACTGTGCAGAAGGGGAGAAAGAGCTTTGGCTGAAAGTGACGCCACTCCTCCTCCACTCTCCATCCTAGGCCAGCAGCAGTCACAGGGCCCCACCCGATCAAAAGAGGCCTGGAAGCTCAGTCTTCCTTGGTCAGGCAAGGGAGGAAAATGAGATATCAGTGTGTGGCATGAATGACTGCCACCGTGAAAGGAAGGAAAGTCACATTCATTATTCTGAATATGCCTTCTGAGCCTAGCCCTGCATGGGCTTAGGAACCAAACATTTGTCAGTTATCTTTTGGAAGTGTATAAAGGGGAGCTAGTTTGGATGAATGTGAGCTAGTATGTGAATGTGTTTAGATTCTGTTACACAGCCCAAATTCAAAAGCCTAGGGGGTGCCACACATTTGATATGGGGAGGCTAGCTGGAGTTCTAAGCTTGGTTTCATAATCCTGAAGAAAGCCTTGAAGAAAAACCCATTACCATCTATGTCTAAGAATTTCCAGTTCTTAGGGATACCCCACAGTCCTGGGAGAGGTACCATTTTGGGTTCCTAGCAGTAGAGCTGTAAAAGCCATATGCTCTTCCAGGGTAGCAGTGGTCTGAGATCTCTTGGGAATGCCTAGAGAAGTTCAGAGAGGAGCTTCTGGTCCTATTTCCACAGGCCTCTTCCTTCTCTATCTACTGGCACTCAGGAGCAGCCCTGTGAGTGAGCCACCGACCTCATACCACTCACCAGGCACTTACAGGGGCCACCAGCTTCCTAGAGTGGGAGGTCAGCTTCCTGTGAAGGGGCATGGGTAACTCCTGGAGCATGGATCCCCATGGCAAACCCTAGAGGTCAGACAGATAACTCACCTAGACATAAAGCAATGAAAAAGGTGTTGATTAGAACTGGAATGCCAACTAAAGGCAATCCATTTGAAAATTAAATAAATAAAAAAATATATATTAATTTTGTGCCAGTTAAAAGAGAGGGGGCGTGGGATTCAGGGCCAGTGGACCACCAATGTGCACACCCTGAGGCACCCATGGTGTTGCTTTGAAAATGCTCCAGTGTTAGCTCAATTCAATCATGGGTTCATATGATCATAGCAAACAATTATACAGCTTTCCGTTAGCCAGGCACTGTTCTGAGGGTTTCCTATTCATTAGCTCACTTAATCCTCACAAAAGCATACCAGATAGATATGTGCTCCCTATTTCATATTAGTAAAATTAAGGCTTAGAGAGGTTAATACCCGAAGTTGCACAACTCATTAGGGATAGAGCCAGGCTTTCATTCCAGGCAATTTGGCTTCAGAGTCCAGGTGCTAACTGCTATTCCATACTGCCAGTTCTAGAATAAGTAGCACAACACATCTTACTTTGATTTTTAAACCTGGCTATGCATCAGAATCACACTGGGAGCTGGTCAGAGCTCTCCATTCCTTGCCTGCTCCCTAGATTCACTCCAGAGGCTTCTCTGACTGGACTGTACAGCCAGTATCCCAGGTTACTCTTATCATCAGGTCTGCTGGCCAATCTTTGGGAAACTTCTGTTGATGCTTTTAATTCACCTCTAAGAAGTGAGGCTTCCTGGGATCTATGAGCAGAAAGCCAAGTAAAATCACATTGTTGGTCCAACCATAAGAACCCAGTTTTGTAAGAATGACAATGAGGACTGATAGCCTAGATCTTTGTTTTGGAAGTCACTAGGGAATAGAGCGGGGCGGGGGAAAAAGGAGGCAAGTGACTTGAAAGGGCCCTTGGGTAATATAAACTGGAGAGAGAGTGGTCCTTTTGTTTTTAGGCAGTACCGTGGCTTGAACCCAGGACCTCATACATGCAAAGCAAGCGCTACACCTGTTCCACTCCTTTTGTCTTTTTAACCACTGGTTGCAAACTTGCAGTTATATTTTTGCTATCACTAACAGTTTTATAAGTGGTGGTCATGGGTGGTAGGGGCAGGTATGGGAGGTGGGTAACCCTAGTTTCCCTCTAAACCAATAGGCGAATTCCACATAAAGGAAATATTTGAAGTCTGTGGTACACATACCCAAAGCTGAGAAATGTGAAGTCATGATGGGGAGGTTTTGGGGTGGAGTGGGCATGGGGGCAGAGAGTGTGGTGATCTGAATCAATTGGTAACCCTCCTCCCCAGTCTTATTGTTTTTGGTGGCAGAACCGGGGTAGGATGAGCAGAGACGAAGCCCAGCAAAATTCATCACGTTCTACTAAGTTTAAATTGTAAACACTTGCTCGTGGGTTTATATTTACACTACACGACAGTGAAAGGGACAGCTCTTCTGTGTAATGCCTTTCAGCTGCATCTGCAGATGCCTCACCAGTGTGTTCACCATTCCTCGGCGTGTGGAGCCAAACGGGGCTCACATTTGAATAAATAGGAGGAGAGACCTCATGACTCTTACTTTATCTTGGATTTGCAATCTAAATGTTGCCCTTCATCTCTTAAAGCCCCAAATCAATTGCAAAAGCGAGGAGGGTAGTTGCGAAGGCCAGCCCTGTCTGGCCAATCTGGTTTCTGTTCAGCATGTCATCGCATTCGCAAAACCCTAGTTTATTTTTTGTTTGGATTGAACTTCTTTGGGAGTATTTCATCCACTTACGTCTTGGAATGGCTCCACCTGCCACCACCCACCCCCCTCAAAACACAGCTTTTGTGGAGGCCTATTTTTCTGATATTGACAAGATAAATTCATTCTCTCAGTGTTGGGCTCTGACCTGGAATTTACCTCTAGCCATTTTTCACATGGCTTATTTTGGTTAAGCTTTTGCTCATTTTGGGTCAAGATAAATAGGTAGATTTATCACATGAAAAGGAAATTAAAGTTAGTACCAGGTTGTAGGTATTGTACTAAAGAGCAAAAAGTCGAGATTGTCTAGCATTTTCCTTTAATTTTTATTAGGAAGAAGGTATTTTATTTTGTTTTCGGCAGTCATGTCTACATGCTTTCCAAATGGATTTTAAAATAGCTAGTCATTTTTTTTTTGTCACCTAAAATCTGGGCTGCTATAATTAGGGCAGCATCTAGCCTTTAGGGCACCTTTGTGCAAATTGGAAAAAGGTACTCTCAATGGGAGTGACAGGATGAGGCTAGTGGGCAGCATCTTTGTGAGAAGACAAAAGCACCCCTTCCTTGGGGAAGATGCAGCCCCCTACCAAGAGTCCTGACATGGTGAGAGGAAATGGCCTGGATTCACCCCCTCTCCCTACTCCCTTCCCCCCAACTGTACAGATACTTGTACTGACTCTCTATTATATGACATAAGTGTCCAGGACGTGAAGGACAGTGTAATCAGAGACTGTCTCCAACTCCGAGATGTTTTGGAAATATAGCCAGAGGATGACTCCATGTTTATAATCATAACAGGGACGAATAGCTCCACAATTCTTAGGATGCATAAAAATATCACATTTCTTTATTGTGTGACTCCAACTATCTCTAGTTCAGCAGCCACCTGTCTGAATTGGCAGGAAGTTCAGCAGTGGTCATTTGGGGCTCACTTTTCCAGATCATCTAGGACAGCCCAGAGGGGTGGAAGGCAAGCAGACAGCTTGTGCTGCCCCAGGGAAGACTGCAGGTTTCTGTGGTCACCGTCAGGCTGTTGGTCCTTGCTGCTGCTCAGTGATGCCGCCACCGAGTGTCGATCCCCCACCTCTGTCTGGTGGGCTGCTCTGGGCACGTGCAGCAGCCCTTGCCTCTGCCCACAGGCCATCCTTGTCCTGGGGCTTCCCTCCTCAGCTGCATCCAAGGACTTGTATCCAAGGACTCTAGGGTTCTATCCACTTCCAGAACTCACAATCCTTTTCTCTTTAGTGCAATTCTGGATTGAGCAACTTTCTTTCTCTTCAACTCTGGAAGTAGGAAGCCTTTACCCTAGCCCTTTCTCCACATTAGCACTTGGGGGCTCCACCAGAACGACCTAAGTTTTTATTAATTATTCCCAGCCAATACAGAGAGTCTTGGCCTAAGAAACAAAAGCCTAGACTCTTAGATTGCAGAGTAGGCAGTGGGGGGATGGATGGATAGTTTCCTCTCTTCCGAATGAATCTAGATGAATCTTCCTTATGAAGATGGTTCAGAGATCCACGCTACTTCTCAGTAGATTAGCCTACTGTATTAAACACACAATGTATCACCCTGCTACATAATTTTCCAGGCCCACCAATTATTATTTTGAGCATCTCCTATGGTCAAGCACTTCCAAGAGGGAAAACAGATATTTAAGAAAATGTTGCCTTCAGTAGCTCAGTGACTAGTGAGATGCGGTGGAGGAAGAGAACCCCTACTCCCCCCAGCAAATTCTCTTAACTCAAGACAGAATCAACAGAGATGCAATCAAGGGGCTCGGTGAATGAAGAGATCCCACCCGGGTGGGGAAGGGGGTCTCAAAGAGACTTTATGCAGGAGGCCTTGAGGGATGTGGGGAGGTGCAGTAGAGAGAGTGGGGGCTGCCTCGGCTGAGAGATTGCAGGTGAGAGGTGCAGCGGACAGGGGAGGAGTAGGCAGGGATTGCTGAGGGAGAGAAGCACGGGTGCATTCCTGTCCTATGGCTGCCGTAACAAGTTCCCAAGCTGGGTGGCTTAAGCCAGTAGAAAGGGATCCTCTCGCAGGTGTGGAGAGAATCTGAAATCAGTGTCTGCGGGTCGGGGTCAAGGTGTCGGGCAGGACTAGAGGCTCCACAGGAGAATCCGTGCCTTGTCTCACCTAGCTTCTGGCATTCCTCAGCACGGTTCCAGGAGTTCACCTGCCTCTGTCCTCATACTGACTTCTGTGTGTGTGCGTGTGTGTGTGTGTGTGTGTGTGTGATCTCCCTCTGTCTCCTTCTTATAAGGATCCCCCCTGATTGCAGTTACAGCCCACCTGGATAATCCAGGTTCCTCTCTCATCTCAAGTCCCTTGATTTAATCACCTTTTATCCAAATAAAGTAACATTTGTAGGTTCCAAGGGATAGGCCTGGCTATCTCTATGGTACCGTTACTCTGCCTTCCACAGGGGGTAGGACCCAAACATCAAAGCCCTGGGCAGCCATGCTGAGCGCCGGTAGCTGACCGTGGCCTATTTGAAGCTGCCGAAGACATTTACATCTGGGTTTCACCGTGATCAAATATATTTAAAAAAATAAAGCCCGTCTGGACTTCTGCAAGCCAGGGATGGTAGGGGACTGTGTAAAGAAGGAGAAACAGGATGAGAAGGAGAGGGTGGGTGGGGAGCCATTGCAGACATATGATTGGAGGATTTGGCAGCTGCTTAGATGGGAGAAAGGGAGAGAGACTCACCAGAGAGCACTCCCAGCCAAGCCAGTGCAAACTGGTGGGATCTACTAGTAGCAGAAAGGGGAAGGTGTCTCTGGGAGCTGGTTTGGAGAGGGAGTTAATAATTATAGTTTGCAAAACGTTTCATAGTATAAGAAAATAAAAGGCTTTCTCTTACTGGTAGTAGGAAGCTGGATAATGATGGCTTCTTAAAATGAGCCAAGAAAAACATCCTTTGGGTGTGTGTGTTTTATTAACATGACTTTCTCTTGCTTTGTTATAATTTTTTTTTAATTGGGAGCATAAGCAGACCAACACTAGTACAGGTCTCAAGAGACTAGTCCTAGAGCAAAGTTCTCAACTCAGGCCCTCCAAACAGGAGGTAATGGATCTTTATTTTTGGAAAGTACTAAACTCATGCCATTCTCTTCTACCAACTCTTCTGTTATTTCCCTCTGCTCTCTTTATTTTCTTTCTCCTGGTTTCTTCTTCCTTTCTTACAATTTGTCATCATCTTCAGAGTTTCTGCTCTCTCCTACTTGAATTGCCAGATGCTTATAGCCTCATGGTTGATTAATTATAACCTCATGGTTAATTTAGCTCCCACTGCCTTGTTCTTTCCCTACTTACCAGTTCAAATCCCTCAGAGGAAAATCCGATCTGCTGGTTCAAGTTTTTGCCCGAAGCTATATCTTAGTTTGCTGGCCAGCCTACAGATTGGCTGCCTCTAAGTTAGGGCTCCTTTCCTTGTCCAGTCAGCTGTGGCCAGGGAGTGAGATCATGTGATTCAAACAGGGCAGCCAAGCCTTTAGCAGCAGCCATGGACTTGACAGGCATGGTGTTCTAATGGACTGCGAGCAGTGGATCTTAAAGTATGATCCCCAGACCTCACCATCAGCATCACCTGGGAACTCCTTAGAAATGCAAATTCTCAGGCCCCACCCCAGACACACTGAATCAGGAACTTTTGGAGTGGGACCCAGAAATCTTTTAACAGGACTTCCAGGAGATTCTGATGCACCCTCAAGTTTGAGAATCACTGCCTTAGACTAAGCAAATAGCACATTAACTAACAAAGAATGTTTGAATGGAATCATAAGAGAAAGTAAGGCATTCCAGATTCAGTAGACTTTTTTTTTCCAAATTCTACTCAATTTATTCATTTTTTAAAAAGATATTACATTAAAAAAAATGAGTCCCCATTCGCCCCCACCGCCCCCACCCCACCACTCCCCCCACAGTAACACTCTCCCCCATCATCAGACTTTTTAAAGCAATTTTATTGAAATGTATTCAAACACCATACATTCCATCCAAAGTGTACATTCAATGGCTTTTGGTATAATCACGGAGTTGTGTATTCATCACCACAATCAATATTAGAGCATTTTCATTACTTCAAAAAGAAAAAAACTCTGTCTCTTCATGACTTAGTCACCTTTCAGTCCTTCTTTCTTTTCTCTGCCATACAGAGAATTCCATCTCAATTTGTTTTTATTTACATTTTATGTACATGGAGTCAAATAATATGCAGTGCTTTGTGCCTGGTTTCTTTCACTTAGCATAACACTTTTGTTTTTTACAGTTGATGAAAAAGTATTAATATATTACTATTTGCCACAGTCCATAATTTACTTTAGGAGTATTTTGCCCCAATGTCACCCTATTATTTGTATCATGTAATATTAATGTACATTAATGTACATTTGTGCTGATTCATGGAAGAACATTCTTATATTTGTACTATTAATCCCATTCATCATCCACAACAGGGTTCACCATGCCATAAAGTCCTATGTTTCATCCTTTAGCTTTCCTTCTAGTGACATACAGTATCCTAAACTTCAACCACAGTCATACCCCAATATTGGCATATGAATTATATTCACTCTAATGTGCTTTGATCACCTCTGTCCAATTTTAAACATTTATAATAAACCTTGTTACCAATTCTGCACAAATTAAGCCTCAGTTCCCCATTCTCTACCCTCATTCTATCTTCTGGTGACCAGTCTTCTAGCTATTAACTCCATTCTTTGCTCCTTATAGTTAGTTCATATTAATGAGTCCGTAGGCTTTTACCAAAGTGGGAGTGCTGGCGCAAGTTGCCCCTAAGGACCAGGAGAAAATGGCATTTGTTAAGAACTCCTGTGTTATGGATGCCAGAATGTCAGAGTTTTCTGCTATTGGATGATCTGCATTCTCTGGGTTGTATTACCTGCCCCAACACATGAACTAAGACAAGTACTGTCACCCTACCCTTCCACCCCCATTCCCACCATCCTCCACTCCCCCCACCCCCACCACACACACACACTTCCATGGTCCTGCTAATGCATGCCCTTTGGAGAGACCAGCCCAGTGCTGGGTTTCCTGCTTAAGTTCAGACGAATCTCACTTAATAAGTGATTGTGTTTCTGGTTAGTGTTTTGTTTTTCTCCCCCAAAAAGTCAGTTAACTATTTACTTTGAATCTTGTGACATTCAGATTTACACCTCTCCTGTCTCTTGCCAGTCAAGGTTAAGAAGTTCAGTTTGTGGTTTGTTTTGTTTTATTTTGATGGCTCTAATTTATATAAAAATTGATTTTAAAACACATAAAAGCAAGAGAAAAGAAGAGAAAAAAATGAAAGGAAAAGTCCTTTCCCTTCTTGCAGGGGGTAAGAACAAGTTAATATCTAAAGCAGTGCTGGGCCAGGGTGAGGTTGGCCCAGGTGCAGAATTTAAGGGGGTGCTAAAAATTGCAGTAATCAAGATAAATATTGTAATGTAATATTTTAAATGTCAAAATTAATGCAAAAAGTCCATGATAAAGAAAATATCAAAATTTTAAATAAAGACAGACTCCAATTCCCTCTTCAGCTGGTATACTTAATAACTCAAGATGAGAGCAAACAGCCACCAAACCCCACAGGGGGAGGAAGGACTTAATAATAATACTTATGATTTAATACTTATTAATAATACTCTTTTTTTCTTTGAAGATACATAGATGACAAAAATTGTTACATTAAAAAATATAAGAGGTTCCCATATACTCCACTCCCCACCCCACCCCCACTCTTCCCACATCAACCACTTCTTTTGTCACTGTGGCACATTCATGCATTTGGCGAATACATTTTGGAGCACTGTTGCACCGCATGGATTATAGTTTACATTGTAGTATAGGCTTTCCCCCAGTACTTTCAGTAGGTTATGGTAGGATATATAATGTCCTGCATCTGTCCCTGCAATATCATTTAGGACAATTCCAAGTCTGGAAAATGCCCTCAACAGGGTTCACTATGCCATAAAGTCCCATGTTTCATCCTTCAGCTTTCCTTCTAGTGGAAAGCTATCTCATCATATATCTTCTTCCCTCTGCTACTTTTCTCCACATCAATGCTACAGTTTCTTCTTGAATCAAAGTATTGACAACTTGGTTTGGACCAAGCTAAGTATTCTCTGCTTTGTACTCTTGACTGTAGAAAAGTTATGCTAAAGTCTCTGAGAAGCATAGAATTTAGAAATAAGATCCTAGATTCTCCACTCCTAATGTAAATGATTAAAGTCTCTATTGATGTGTTCCCTCCATTCCCGAATAATCAACTTGGAACTTGGAATATACTTATATAACGAGGAACAACTCTCCCTCTGCCTGTCCACCTGTCTTTGGTCCATGAGGATGGCTGGTTGGTCCTGTCCAATCCCTCTATCTGTGAAGGGGCTGTAAGGCACTGTGAGATCAAGATCCCACTGTTTCTCCCACTTCTTCCATTAGACTCATTTTTCCTTCTCACTCACAGGTTTTATATGAAGAATTATATGATGGAAAGAGCAGTAGATGAGGAATCACTTTTTTCTAATCCTAGCTCAGCCACTTACAATATGTGATGCTGGGCCGATCATTTTTCTTCTCTGGACTTCAGTCTCCTCATCTGTGTTATGAAGGAATCAAACTAGGTCATCCGTGTTCCTCCCTACTTCTCAAACTCTGTGCTTCCAGTTCCACCTAAACAATCTTGCATCTGGCGGCTTACAGTTGTCAATGATTCATTTCATGCCCTATCCTAAGGGTCTTTCCAATTGCCTCAAGAAAATCAATCTCTCCGTCTCTTTGTCTCTCCTCCTTCCCTCTCTCTCTTTCTCTCTCTTGCTCTTTCCTGCTCTCTCTCCTTCTCTCTCCCCCTTTATGCATGGTTGCTAATATGAGAGAAGTGGTCTTAGGGATTCACATGTACAAGTGGTCTTAGGGATTCACATGTATGAGTTCTAAAGAAAAACATGATGGTAAAAATCCAGTACAGCTGACCTTCCCACATGCCCAGAATGTCTTCATGAATGTCCACAGAAATCTCTTCATCAAACTGATATAGTGCTCATTTATTCCACAAATATTTGTTGAATATTTATGAATTGAATGCATCCTAAGCAGCAGGCACTTTTCTAAGCTCTGAAGACAGCAGATAGCTCCTGCACTCATGGAGCAAGCATTCTGATACATATATATTTTATTTAGCACACTCGGACTAGACAAATATACTACTTCATTGTCTTTAAAATAAGTATGACCTGCAACTCCTGTTCCAAGAGGCTGGTATAAAATTTCAGTCTCAGGAACTTTGAAGGACCACTCCCCAGAACTCCCTAGGGTTATATAAAAATCTAAAGAAGTTCTGTGGTGCCTGGAAAATGGGTGGAAGGCCCTCACTAGGGCTCATTAGTCCACGGTGGTCATCACTGATGTCCTTTTTCACAAACCCTTATGGTCCCTGGAAGTGAGAGGCTCCATGGCTTCTGTTCCAGGTTAGCTTGGGGCTCTTCTCTCAGCCTGAGAGTCCTTGTGTTTCAGGGTTCAGCCTCCAAGGTACACCTGGAAGCCTTTTCCTTCGGAGGCCCTGCCACCTTTCTGAGGGACACAGATCTCCACCCCCTTCCCTGTGTTGGAAAATCTGTCACCAACACACTGTTTCTACCTCTCCTTAACATAATCCCCTCAAAGCCTCCAGCTTTTGGAGGATAAAAACCAAGAAGAAGGATTGTCTGCAGAGAATTTGGCTTTCCACCCTGCCAGATAAACCTCCTCTGAGGCAAGAAAGCACAAAGGACACCTTGGAAAGGGGAAGAAAAACCACAATGAGAAAAAACAAAAATTATATCACATTGCATGTATGGGTGGGTGGATGGGTGGAGCAGAAGAAGACGTTGTAGAGTTTCCCGACCTTCCTGTTCATGAAATGCTCTGGTAGTTGGGTTGTTGTTGTTTTGTGTTTTTGTGGGGTTTTTTTGAGCTGGAAAGAGACTTTGAATATCATCCTCTTCTCAACCTCCGCATCCTGCCCACTCCAACCTCATTTATGGAGCTGAAAGTGAAGGTCCAGGAGGGCAGGTGTCCAGCCTGTCATGACTGCCCCAAAGCAGCCAATCAGAATTTGAATCCAGAGGCTTGCAGTACCAATCTGTCACACTGCTCCTTTCCATGACTGACTCGAGTTGTTCACGTTTTCTTCCTCCTTTTCCAGGCAGTGCTGAGCCCTCTCATAGCCATCGCGCTGAAAATATCCCAGATTCATGAGAGAACTGGCCGAAGGGGACCCACCGTCATCACCTGAATGGCGGAAAGATCACTCACCAGGGCCAAAAGAGAGCACTTGGCAGGAGCCTGCTTCACCGATGCCTTCTTGCTACCTGTTTGTGCCTTTTATGACTTTGGGGGAAAAAACAAAAGATTTGCTGTTGGGGGGTGGTGGGTGGGAAAGGAAAAAAAACCTGGTTCGTTTTGGTTTTGGCCAGTTCATCCAAATGAAACAGGGTCTTTCGATGTCTGTTAAAGCTGCACTATCATTTGATATCTATGTTGAGGAACCTCTTCTTGTGGGAAAAAATAAGTGGGCTAGGAAACTCACAATCACAACATCTGTGCATCATTGGTACCACGTGAGAAAAGGTTCTGAAATAACGCGAGAAAGAGAGCAGTACCGGAATTAACCTGACCCAAAGTTACAGGTGCCCCCGCGCAAGCAGAAGACACTCCGGAGCTTGGAGGAGGATTTATTTTTTCATCCTAGGTTTGGTTGTTCTACATTGGGAGAAATTGTAGCCCTCCTGATGTCCCACCTCCCAGCCTGCCCTATTCCATTCCCACACACTCCTGTGCCACTTTCTCTCACATCTTCTAAAGCTTCCTACAGTTCACAATGGCACGTTACCAACAAAATATTTCAAAGGATGTTTGCTCTCTGATTTTGTAAATAATATTCTTTTAGTGATTAAGCAGACTATATTCCTTCAAGTCCAGTTATTCATTACATAGGTAGGAAGCAATTTCTTGATAGGGCTCTGCAAATGAATTTATTACATTCTTCAGGAACTTCCTTGATTACATCCCACAGATTGACACATGAATTTGTATGAATTCCTCCTGGGAAGACAGAATGCTGCCATGTCCACTAGTTCTTCTGAGTTTCCCAATAAGGGCCTATTTTAATGTACTTATTTGGACATAGTCCTCATCTTATTTGTCATGGCTGTAAAGGAAGGGAATGGAATGCTGTAAAAGGAGAAAATGAAGTGGCTGCTGAAAGAAAACGTTTCTGCTGGTACAGTTGTGGGCCTGTAGAAATGGAGGAAAGGGTGGGGACCCCTGCTGGAAAGCAGAATTACAGCTGGTTTTCCTTGCCTGGGAAAAGGATATTGCAGCTCTAGCAGCCTTTGCCTGTCCTCGGCCAGATCACTCGGGGCATGGGACCTGTTTGCATATGTTTTGCTTCCTTGGGAACAGCACATTCGCATATCATGCCGTTTGTGGAGATGACTCCGTGCACTTTGACCGTTAAGCAATGCATTACTGCTGTAGTCCAGGTTAGAGCAAACAAACAAATGTTCCCAGTAAAGTATTTGTTTCTTTTTTCTATCTATGCTTCCGTCAGAAAGTTGCTAGGACACTTAGTAGCCAATAAAAAGGAATTCCTTATTTCAACCTACCCAAGGGTTGTGGGTTTTTACTTATTTGTTTCACAATTTGAGAAACTCCAGTAATCTTCACCTATTCCGAAAAATCTGCCTCTCAGAACACTTGCAAGAGCTGGATTTCATTATTATGAATATGATATGGGGTATTCATTAAAAAATGGAACAGAAAAAGTGAATTGCTCCAAACTGCCTTTAGGTATCAACAAAAAGTAAAATGGCATCTAGTCTTTCATCGTAGCTGCCTTCATTTCAAAATAATAGGAGAGTGACTTTGAGCCAAGATTCTACAGAACCAGTTATGAGATTCTAAAGACAGAGTGAAATTTGTCCTGTAGTTTTTGTTCTCATCATATTTAAAGTAGAGGTCCCATACCAGCAGAATAGCCATCTAGTCATTAAACAACTCTGCTTTGGTCTGGACAATTAGATGCATTCTTTGGTGTAATCAGCTCTAGGTACAAAAATATTTTTTCTCACATTGCTGAACTTTTAGCCATCTATAATTTTTAAAAATGTGAATAACTTATTTCAAAATTGCATCTTCATTTTAGTGTGGAACCATGTGTGTCTAACAGCCCACATATATATTCATCCATCATGCATCAATTCATTCCACTCAGCAAACATTATTGAGGAACTTCTCTATGTAGAGTTCTGTTTTAGGTACTTAGGGAGATATATAAAATACTATTCCTCCCCTTATGGATTTTAATTTAGGAAAGAAGACATGACAAGCATTTCCAAATAATCAGGTAGACATAAATGTTACAATGGTTTACAAGCTATGTGTTGTGGAAATGCAGAGAAAAGCAATTGACTCATTGATGGCAAAGAGGAGTTTCTGGGGATTTGTAACCATTTATATAATTTCATGAGGGATTTAGATAAAAGGAACGAAGACTAGTTGATGATAGCAAGGATGACTGGAGAGGAGGATTGTTTGGGGTCTAGTGAGAGGTTAGCTCGGATGGGGGCGGGAGGGGAAGCAGATATAGGTCTGCAGATAACAGGCAGAGCAAACACTTGGGCTCAGCTATAGAAAGAAGCCACTGCAAAGCCACTTATTTTTACAGAATCATTTCTCAGCTGCAGCGGGTACAGGACACAGTTTCCCCTTCAGCCTTCTCAAATTCATTTTGCCGAGGTGTTATTGCTGCCTTACATAAAGTCCATGCTATCCTTCTTGAACTATATATGTTTGTCCTCTTGTCTTATTTTAAGGAGAAGTGAAAGACAGGAATTGCTCTTCTCCACTCATGTTCTTTATGTTTTTAAAGGTGGAACTCCACCACTAGTCTTTCTTAAGAGTATGAGACTTGCAAGGTCCAAGAGTTTGTGGGGACCACAGGAGTCAATTAGAGAAGAGATTGTAGATAGAGTGTGGCAACTGTCAGGGCCACTTTTGTGATCTACTGATATCAAGGGGCTCACTATATCATGAGTCTCCAGGATAATGACAAGCAATGATATCTAATGTAGTGGCTCCCAACCAGGCAATTCCCTCACCCACCCCTGGGGTTTTTGGAAATGTGTGTGTAAATGTGCCAAGAAGGACTAATTGCATTTAGTAGGAGGGGACCAAGGATATCAAACATCCTACTAGGTGTCAGACAAAAAGTTGTTTTGCCTTGTCCATTGATTGATTCTTGCATCTATTAGCAGTCATTGAAAATGGGGAGGTGGCCATTATTAAAATGAGATCACATCAAGTGATCAGAGTGCACCTGGTCAGATCCACAGTATTTGTGGGACAAATAGTTTTGCATGACTTTGCAACCTGAACTTGGATATGATGTGAAGGCTTTCTGCACAGTAAGCTTCCAAATTGATGTACATTGGGAAGAGCTGGCTGCACTGAGCCAGAGTTCAGTGCACAAGCAGTGACAGGGATAATGATGTGGTGAATTCTCATTGGTTATCTGTGGGTCAGAGTGAGGCATGAGATTTACTGTGGCAGCAAGATTCATCATTTATGGCAGGTGTAGGAATTTGAAAAGCATACGTCGGAACTGGTAGTGACATAAAAGGATGACTCTATTCTATATGGCTGGATTACATACCAGGTGCTTGCAAAACACATGGACGCTGAAATCCCAGATACTTGCTTTGAGGAGAATTCCATTCCTAAGTACAGAAGGGTCTCAGAAACTGTGTGCCTTTGGAAGAGAGGTAACCACTAGTAAATCAGTCTTTGGCCCTTCAGCAGTTACAAACAGCAAGAGATTATCTGAGGTAGCAGAGCTTAGCAAAATGCTTGCTCCACTCCAAGCAGCTGGAGTTCTTATTAATGGAAATAGTTCCTGCAGTTGACAGCCCACTTGGGATGTGAATCAGACTAAGTTGTCATGGAACTTTATAGACTATGGTGAAGATATGGATTGTAAACCTATGTCCTCAATATCTTTCCATGTCTTTTAGCATCTAGTATGTGCTCTGCATTATAGGTGAGCTGGGGAGATTACTCACCAAAGACAATGTGATGAAAGTTAGACATGGGGGTCAGAAAAGTACTTGTGAGTTTTTGAGTGGAGGGGTAAAAATTGTCCACTACATTTCAGATCTTCAAAAGATGCAGCATGGTTTAGCCTAAAACTGAATTTGTGTTCATCTTTTGGGAGATGGGGGCAGTTGAATATGTAAACTTGCTACTCTGAAGGATATTAAAATATCAGGGAGCCATTGCCTCTGAGAACTTCTCTTCCCCTTTGACATGTGTGCCTGCATTTGAGAGAAGAGACTAAGACTCTGCAGTGGAAGTTTTCCTCTTTTCTACTTTTTCATTTCTAAGTGCTCCCCCTCCCATTCACAAAATTATGGTTCCCAATCCAACATCATTAATTTTATCATAAGCTTGTGGCAGGAGAAGAGATATATCTACTTCCTCTGCGTGAATCCTCTAGAAGGTGACCAATATATTATTATCAACCCCAACAGGACACTTTTAGCTGACTCATCCAGTGGATACTAATTGCTGGGCTACTCAGAAATCCTTGTCATCTTTCCATGTCTTTTAGAATTTGTTTTGGGTAATACCCATGTTCTTGATGCTTGATTGAGAGTAAATACATTCAAAACATAGTTAAGTGCCTATTAGTATTTCTTTTCAAAAGTCACCCAGCTTATTTTCTATATCAGTGTTTGGGTTTAAACAAAAAATAAAGATGAACTCATCTGGATGTTGTGTTGGTTTCACATGAGATTAAAATTTTGACTTATGTTCTTCTATTGATTTTTTTCCCTGATACTGAAAAAAAAAAAAAAAAGACCAAAAGAAAGTTTAAGTACAAAATTTATTGAGGTAAATAGATTAAAACAATTTCTTATGTAAACCAAAATTAACATTGGTTTCATGTCATCAGTAATTGGAAAAGCCATCTATTACATGTGCAAACTCTAGATGACAGCCCAGTGATGGAGCATGTTCAGGTCAGTGGATGTGCTCACGCCCAGGGGAGGTTTCAGGATAAACTTCTTGGTGAAGGGTAAGAAGAGATGACAAGAGAGGAATAATAAATTGCATTGCCAGTCAATGGTCAGCTTCCTATTGGACAATCATAAGTTACCTTCAGATCCAGTCCCCATGTCCTTGACATCAAGGATTCAAATCACAGATTCTCAAATTCATGCTTTGTGTAAAGGGGCCAGGATTTCCTCTTATGTGGTTTCCCACTTATGTGGCAGGACATGCTCAATCTGTGCCTCCAGCAATGCTGGAGAAGAGGAGGTCAGGGAGGTCCTTGGTACCCCCATTCTAATTTGACAAACCTCTTCCTTACTGAAGGGTCTACATCCTTCCCTCTGACAGTGTGAAGCACCTCCTGTGCCCATTCACCAAGTGCTGCCATCCCCCTCTAGACTCTTCTCCCTTCTAGAAACAACTGTGTGATATTAGACAAGTTTCTTAACTTCCCAATGTCTCAGTAAACTGTAAACTGGGAATAACCACAGCACCTATCTCTTACGGATGTAATGAGGGCTAAATAATGAAAGTTTCTTAGCACAGAGCCTAACATTGAAAAAACATTCCACGATTGTTAGATATTAATCCTAGCATCAACTCCTCAGTTGACAAAGGAGGAAACTGAGGCCCAGAGAAATGAAGGTCCTTGTCTAAGCTCAAAAGCATCAGACTGCATCACTATCCAGCATTCTGCCACCCAATTTGCCCTCTGATATTAAAATATACAATAAAGCTGAGGAGAAATCATTGGGTTTTAAAATAAATGTCCCAAGTCTAAAAATACATGGATCTATATTTTGAGACACAAAGAATTTCCCATTAATGATCAAGGTACTTCATTATAGACAGTCTCCTATCTTTCAAAAAGATTTTGAAGGGGATTTTTTGAAATGCATGCATATATATTTAAAAGTTTTCAAGATTTATATCAAATTCTATACCAATACAATCTTAGAGCTTGTTCAAATTATTTTTTTCTGAATTCTGTGATTTATGAACGTCTAAGTATATTGTCTATTCAGTTTGAGTCTATAAGAAATCTAATATCTGCTTGTATGAGGATCCCATTTAAAAATATTCTAACATTTTGTATTTAAACAATTTTGAAATAAAATATTGCAGTCACTTTTCTTTCATATAGAAATAAAATAGACATAACCAAAATAAAAAAATATAAAATAACATAGATGGATGCCAAGAGCAAATCTCCCATGATATGAATGTCACTCTGGTAAATGGAAAATGGGCAAATCTGTGAAACCATCTGTGAAGACACCGAGCAATGCACAATTTAAACAATGACCTTCATTTCCAGCATACTTTCCCATAATTCCTAAGTAATACAGTAAATGAAGTCACGTGGCTGTCCCGATGGACGAGCAGCCCAGATTCCTCCCTGTTTGGGGCAGAGGTGATGGATGGGGAGGCAAGTGACAGCCGAAAGCCCTCTGTGGAGCAGCGTGCTCACCACGGGCACTTTGCGGTCCACAGGCTGCTCTTGTTTGGGATTATAGGAATCCTCCTAAATGATCACGCTTAGTGCTGACCACACCCTTCCAGGGCCCCCCAGCCTGCCCCTGCCCCTGTCCTTTCTGATCAACCCCTCAGCGAGGTCCGGTGCAGTGCACTGACATGGTTTCTTCCCACAGTCCCTTGGCTGAGTTTATTTTTAGCAGCTGATCCCCCGTGAGGGTGCGTCCCCAGCGCCGAGGAGCTTTTCCTGCCCTCAGCATTCTTGGCTTGACCTCTCAGCATCCTCTGATGGTGTTGCTGTGGCCCTCGTGTCTGTTACAGATGCTCCATAGGCCGGAGGGGCCTCTGGGCTGGCCTGGCTTTCATCTCGGAATTCAAGGTCCGTCTCGGTATACAGGGGTGGAGGGATTTCGGAGGCCCCTACCCCTGCAGCGCAGGTCTGTGTTCCAGCATCAAGGCACTCTTCATAAGCTGGAGGGTAACAATCTGGCCTGGGGGACAAAGTTCATCACAAATATACAAGTGTTACTTAAGTGGTTAATGCCAAAGATGCATATGCCTGTCTCTCCCAACTCACATTGTTCCAAGGTAAACTGTTCACATTAATGTTGAGACAGATGTGCTTCTTCCCTGGCATCGCCCCCTTGTTAATGTGCTGCTCTTCAGAACCATAGGATGCATGCCTCTAGTCCTATCCGCCCCCGTCCCCCACGCCCCGGCCCCTTTATTCTAAACCATTCCCTCTCTTGTGCCCATTTCACTCATAGGGCCAGGACGTGGAGCATGAGGTCCTTCTCAGGGTTAGGAGACATAGGCGCCTCAATGTGGGACTTCTCTCTACACGGTCCATTCTCATCCTTGCCTCTATTCACAAACATTCATCTTCTATTCAGCTGAACTCTAGGTCTCAGTGCCTCACAACCATGAGATAATGAATGAAAACCAACTGCCTGCGGGTCCCTGAACTCTACCAGATGTGAAGCTTCTTTCTTCCCCACCACACTTTCAAGTCTCAGAAGCTAGTGTCAGAGAAAGCATACAAACATACTCTTTCTCAAACTATTTCAACAGGCGGCTTTATGCAGACTTCAGCTGCAGCCCTTTCTGTGCCAAAGGCCCGTGGCTGAAGGAGTCATCTATACCAGAGCTGATGTGCTAAGTGCTAAATCCTTCTGGCTTCTCCGTTGTGAATGGGATTAGGGCTGAGGTGAGGTGAGGTAAGGAGAGGGTGAACTCAGCTGAGTTGTGTTTATAGAGTGAGTCCTTCCAGTGCCCACAGGGAGTGTTTATGGTACGTAACCACAACAGAAAAGGGACTGCCATTTGTAACCACAGCTCCATTCCAAATGTTACGAGGCCCAAAGCCAAATAGCTGAAGGACCTGTCTACTGTACAGCATAAATCTCAGCCTCCACTCAGAATAGCCAAGGCTGACGTGGTGAACATGGGTAAAGGCAATGAAGATAGAAAGGTGACCTCTTGCCTGGAGTGATTTGAGAGGCTCCAGGTAGACTGCAGCCTGTCTCAAAATCCCATCCCCCTCTTTCAATCGCATCCCAGTGCCTGGAAGTCTAGCATTGGAGATTCATTTGTTTCTATACCGCAATGTAGGTACCCATTATGAAGGCAAATGATTCCAAGAAATGTAACTTCCTAGTGTGACTTACTAGCCATTCTGAGTGGATTGAGCAGAAAGAGGCAATAAAATTAGGATGTCATCGACGAGATGACGCAACAAAAAGAAACACAGATTCCTGTGCTGCTGACAACAGAAGCGGACAAAGACGCAGCAAATAGACACAGAGAACAGATAACCGGGGTGGGGGGAGAGAAGGGGAGAGAAATAAATAAATAAATATTTTTTTTAAAAAAATCAGGATGTCATGATGTCCATAATTCACTCTGAAATATTTCAACAAAGACAGTAAAACATTGTGCATGAGTAAGTAAATTTAAGTTACAACCTATGGGCAATCATTTGCTCTTAGAGGTAGTCAACTAATATTTATGTTTTTATAAAGCCTTACTGGCGGCAGGCTTGGCCCAGTGGTTTGGGCATCTGCCTACCTCATGGGAGGTCCGCAGTTCAAACCCCGGACCTCCTTGACCCGTGTGGAGCTGGCCCATGCGCAGTGCTGATGCGCGCAAGGAGTGCCATGCCACACAGGGGTGTCCCCCGCGTAGGGAGCCCCACACGCAAGGAGTGTGCCCCATAAGGAGAGCCGTCCAGCGTGAAAGAAAGTGCAGCCTGCCCAGGAATGGCGCCGCCCACACGGAGAGCTGACACAACAAGATGACGCAACAAAAAGAAACACCGATTCCTGTGCCGCTGACAACAGAAGTGGACAAAGACGACGCAGCGAATAGACACAGAGAACAGACAACCGGGGTGGGGGGGGGGGAGGAGAGAAATAAATAAATAAATCTTTAAAAAAAAAAAATGCCTTACTCTCTAGAAGCACCATCTCAAATCACTACAGTTATCTTAATTTTTATCAAACCAGGGCCTTAAATTGTCTTAGGTGGATTTCCACCAGGGGGAGGAAATGGTTTCTCTGAGATAAACTACTTCACGGTTGTCTTAGAGGAATACTCTGGTATTATCCCAGAGTAATAGCCCAATAATAAAGCATCACTTCTAATATTATAGCCCAATAATAAAGCATACATCCCTGAGACATATACTTTGCCCCACCGTGGGATTAGAAGTCATTCAGCCTTTCCAGGAGCCAGCCCCATTCTTAGCTCTTCTCAGTCCTATTGGCTGCTCAGCACCTACCTGTCCACTGTGGCCAGGTTCCCGTGAGCAAGGTGTTGTCTGAGCACATGGCTGAATAACCCTTTGCTTTCACTTGCCTGGCAGTAAGTGCTCCAGAAAATCCCACTCAAAAGGATCACAAACCCTAGAGGCAAAAGCAAATAGGCCATGATCAGGTTCCCCCAACAGTTGAACATGGAGCCTGAGGAAATGAAGAAGGCCCCCAGGCAGATCACCAGGAAACCCGTCAGGAGAGCGAGGGCGCTGAGAAGGAGGCCAGTTCTCTTCTGCATCCCTGCTGCTTTCAAACCCAGCTCACTGACCCTGCCACTCCCCGCCTTCCCTGCCTGCCTGGAGAGAATGCTCTCTTGCGCCAGCTGGTAGCTTTAAACACTGGGACCAACTGGCCTTTGGACAATTAAATGAAGCAGGCACTTAGAGGCAATTCATTAACCAGTGGAAGTAACTGTAATACCCTTGGAGGTTTGACATAAAAACAGCATTGTGTACTGCAGGAAGGCGTGGCTTCTCCTAACTGTTTTGCTCTTCTCAGTAGGGTAGGACCTTTGGCTGACGCCAGTTATTTGAGGGAAAGTCCCCCATCGTTTGGTTGAAAGGACCCCAGTCTCTTAATCCCTGTAGGCATTAAGTCCCCAGGGAGCTAGAGAAATTATCATTCACTGAACAGCTATCAGCTCTGTGTTTGGCAAGGAGTCCCTTCTTCTTTTTCTTTCATGGTACTAAGAAGGCATTGCTTTGAGACTTTTGGCATTTCTATTCTGCCTTTCTCAGTGACTCTCCCCCTTTATTTCCTCACACTGTGATATTGCACAAATTCCAGAGGGAAAGCCCGCAGGGTGGACTCCTGATTCCTTCTTCTCTACTGACAAGAAGACGAGCTTTAGCCAGAGGGGAAGGAGAGTACTGGAGAGATGAGCTGTAACAGACAGAGCCCTGAAAATGTGGGGGGAGTCCTAAGGAGGGCGTTTAAAGCTTCTGATTGTGGGTCTGAGTCTTGCGCATTGTTGGGACCCTCATGTCATGATCTCAGGATCATTTCTGGTAAACACGTAGGTGTTTGGTAAGTATTTTTTTGCTTATCATTCAACCATGGGCCACCATCTGGTGAATAGAAATATGTGAACCAGGTCATACCCTTCCCGCCCACAAGCAAGGCCACAGGCATGCAATCAAAGAGCAGTCACCGAAATGTGCAACTTGTCACCATGTCCATGCAAAACAAACGTATGTGAGAAGTGCTGCTAATCAATCTCTACCATCCTCTACCACCTTAGTGTCCACAGAGCACTCCCGCACATTAACAGCTCTGAAAAGCCCTGCGATATTTACTCCTCCATAAAGTACACATTAAATGAAATTTGTTTTGGTACACGCTGCTAAAAAATGTTCCCTGTCCCCTTCTGATATCATTGCTCTAGGTAGCACTGTCTCAAAGGATCTTTCCAGAAACAACCTCCTGTTTTCTGTCTAGAATTTATTTCTTCCATCTTGACTGTCTTCGGTTGCAGACACCTTACTCCAGCTCTGGGTCATGCCCTGATTACCACCTTTTTCAGTTGCTGCTTTGGCATGTCCCACTGGGTCACCTTTGCCCAGACAGCTTGTCCTAAGCTCCTCTTTGCTGCCCATCTACTTTACTACTCCATCACTTTTTTTTTTAAAGATTTTTAAAATTTATTTATCCCCTCCCCTCCATTGTTTGTATTTGTTGAGCTTGTTCATTGTATGCTCGACTTCCTGGGAAGTCACTGGGAACAGAACTGGGGACCTCCCATGTGGTAAGCGAAAGCTTAATCGCTTGAGCCACATCTGCTTCCCTCTACTTCATCACCTTTGTTGCTCATTTACTTTCCCAGTGGGAAAACAGTTCTTTGTGCAGTTTCCATTACTTCCATGTACCCCCTTTAGGCCCAAACCCCACATCTACTCTGCTCTACCTCCATGGTGTGGACTAGGAGAGGAAGAAACCAAGGATCAACGAAAGATATAAGATACTTCCTCACTCCCCACCACCCAGTCCCCAACTTTATTAGCTCTGATCCCTACCCTGAACTACTTCCATCTTCTAGTCTTCATATTGTCTTTGAAATCTTAAAATGACTCTTTCTCTCTCCTTCCCCAATCAGGTCTTGTAGCAGGCAAATTTCTAAGATGGAACCCAATAGTTTCTGCCTCCTGCTACCCATGCCCTTGTGTAATCCCCTCCCCTTAAATGTAGATGGACTCAGAGACTCACCAATGAATAAAGCAAAGGTGATGGGATGTTACCCGCCTCCATTAAGTTACAAAAGACTGTGACTTCTGTCTTGTTAGCAGACTCTCTATTGTCTTCTCAGCTTGCATTCATAGAAGAAGCTGCTGTGACCATGAGGCCCACATGGCAAGGAACTTAGGGCGGCCTCTGCCTGGCCATCAGTGAGGAACTGAATTCTGTCAACAACCACAGGAACTTGGAATGAGAGCCTTCATCACTGGAGCCTTGAGAGGACTACACCCCAACCAACACCCTGGCAGCTACCTGTGAGAGACCCTAAGGCAGGGGACCCAGCTAAGTCCTGCTCAGATCCCTGACCCACAGAAACTGTGGGATAATAAATGTGTGTTTTTAGCCACTACATTTTTTGGTTATACAGCAATAGATAACTAGTGCATTTCTATTAGGACCTGAGAACCAGAGAAGATAATAGATGTTAAGTGTTTATCACAGAGAAAGTGCCCTATTAAAGTTAGCTGTCATCCTTCTTATCATTGTTATTATTATTACTCCTGTAATTCAAAAAAGCCATGGAAGACCCAGGATTCCCAGATGAAGAGATACTCTGCTCTCCATTAGGAGGGGGGGTCCAAAGAACAGGTAAATAGCAGAGCCCCAGAACTATTACTAAGCATCAGGTTAAGGAGAGAGAGCACCATCAGTGAAAAGTGCCCATCCTTACAGATAGGCATTTTTGTTTTGGACCAAAATGGGGGGAGGAGTGAATTAAACTAGGAATTATGATAGATTGGGTCTTGTTCCTGTGATCACACTAACGTATGAGCAACTAAGCATATCTATGCTTTCTCTCCTCCAGTTTCTATCAAAGATAACTAAAACCAGTGCCTCATAGTTTGCCAATCGCCCTCCACCACCTTTTTTTCTTTAAATAAAGACTTATTTATTTCTCCCTACCCCCTTGTTGTTTGCACTTACTATCTCTGTTCTTCTTCCTTATCTCTTTAGGAGGCAGTGGGAACCGAACCTGGGACCTCCAATGTTTGGGAGGGACGCACCTATTCATTTCAGCCACTTCTATTCCCTGCTTTGCTGTGTCTCTCATTATCTTTTTCTTCTTGTGTCTCTTGTTGCATCATCTTTTTGCATCAGTTTGCTGTGCCTACCCATTGTGCCCCCTTGCTGTCTTCTTTAGGTGGCACTGGGAACTGAACCAGGGACCTCCCATGTGGTAGGTGGGAACCCAATTGCTTGAGCCACATCCACTTCTCCCCTCCACCACCTTTTGAGAAGGCTCTTGTCATTCTAAAACAGTGTTTTTTCCTCCCTTCCTCCATCCCTTCCTTCCTTTCTCTCTTTCTTTCTATTTTGGTGAGAAATTGGGTAGGGAAGACCAAGATTCAGGAAGTGGCAGGAGGATGGAAGGACTCATTACTTTACATAAAATTTATATAAAATAGCAGAGAGAGAGAGCAGGAAGCTTGAAAGTTTCTGGGCTGAGGGTATTTGAAGGCATTATCTGTGGTGGAGTGGGCCACCAAGGAGGAAGGAACAGGAGAAGCTGTAGTATATGAAAAGAATAGATGGGAAAGGGAAAAAAAAAAAAGGAATATGAAATATAAAGAAGTACTCCTGCTCCTGGGAGCCATGTGTCTCCTTCATGATAATTAAGAAATATTTCTGAAGGATTTCTTTTAGGTTATTTTTGTATGTTTGGGTTTATCGTTAAATATATAAATTGCTAAATAATTGTACTTATTTTTTTACTGCTTCAGTTCTGAACCACATGCATACTCTCCATAAGCACCATTCCCTTTGATCCCTTAAAAATGACCAAGGATAACTATAATCAGTGACTTGTAGTTTTTTAAGTCTTATTACTTATGGTTTCCTGATTATTTGTGTTATGATACCCCCTCTTCTCCCATAATTACTAGCAGTAAAAATAGATTTGGAAACTTGAAATCAACCCAGGTATCTATCAACAGACAAATGGATAAACAAACTGTGTTTTATTCGCATGATGGAATATTATGTAGCTGTAAAAAGAAATGAAGTCGTAAAACATGTGATAACATGGATGAACCTGGAGGATATTATGTGGAGTGAAGTGAGCCAGACACGCAAGATCAAATACTGTATGATTACACTATTATGAACTAAATATATTATGTGAAATAGAAACATATTATGTGAAGTATGAATATGGGTTAAACTGCATATATAAGACCATTTTTCTTTGAAGCCGAACAAAGGTAGGTTAATACTACAAAATGTTAATAGTAGACAAAAAAAAATCCATTATACTAAGTGAAGGAGACCTGACACAGAATAGTACATATTATATGATTCCACTTATTTAAAAGTAAATATAGGTGGCGGACTTGGCCCAGTGGTTAGGGCGTCCATCTACCACATGGGAGGTCTGCGGTTCAAACCCCAGGCCTCCTTGACCCGTGTGGAGCTGGCCCATGCACAGTGCTGATGCGCGCAAGGAGTGCCGTGCCACGCAGGGGTGTCCCCCCGGATAGGGGAGCCCCACGCGCAAGGAGTGCGCCCCGTAAGGAGAGCAGCCCAATGCGAAAGAAAGTGCAGCCTGCCCAGGAATGGTGCCACACACACAGAGAGCTGACACAACAAGATGACACAACAAAAAGAAACAGATTCCTGTGCTGCTGACAACAACAGAAGCAGACAAAGAAGACGATGCAGCAAATAGACACAGAGAACAGACAACTGGGGTGGGGAGGGGAGAGAAATAAATAAATAAATAAATCTTTAAAAAAAAAAGTAAATATAATCAATTTATAAAGATGAAATTAGATTAGTGATTATGTAGGGCTGAGGAAGGAATGCCTGGGTGTGGAGTCTTTCTTTTTGGAGTATTGAAATTGTTCTAAAATTTTTGAGATGATGAATATACAACATTGTGATTATACTAAAAGCCATTGGTTATACATTTTGGACAGATAATATGGATATGAATATATCTCAATAAAACTGCTTAATAAACAAATAATTATGGAAGAATAGCCAGAAATAGCAGCTATGTAACCCAAGCAGAAGAGCAGTTATAACAACAGATGAGAAAAGCAGGCCAACTCCTCAGAGCTGGGGAAAATAAAAAGGAAACCAATAAAGAGCCAGTCAAACACCATGAAGTGGCCCTTAAGTGTTCATTTCAAGAGGAAGTGTCAACTTGCCTTTAGGCTTCGCATTTACCTTCAGTGTGTCTGCACTCCAAGCCAACTCTTCTTTGCTTGACCATTCTTCCACTTCCCAGCACTGATGATTGAGAGCCAGGGGCCAATAGTACTGACTCCATTTAAAAGTGGGGAGACTTCAGGAGAGAAAGATTGGTGTTTCAACTCAGTTCAGATGGGAAGCATGGGACTGATGGGAAAACGGGCATCTTGGCGGGGGGATGGACAGATGCCCACTCTCTACAGAGAAAAGTTCAGGGACCCAGTAGAAGCCAAGCCAAAGCCCTCCCATCCCAATTCCCATCCCTTTCACAAGAAACCCACCTAGAAAATTATGCCTTGCTTTTAAACCAGCTTTTAAAAATTTTATTCTTAAAATTTCTTCATCAGCAAAAGGGTCTGACTTGTTGGCAAGAGGTAGTAACGTGTTATTTGGTTGACAATCAGTCTAATCTTAAAGTATAAGCTCTCTTTCGACACTCTATTCCTTTGGGCATAACAGGCCCACAATGACTGTTCTGAACACGGAGTGCTGCTTTCTGCTCTCTTTCAAACTGGCCCATGCAATAGTAAATGCCTTAGAAATTCTAACAGCCCTATGCACTGGAGCTTTTTTTTTTTTAAACTGTGGTCATGAGCCAATACCCCTCTCTTGAAAACAGGAAACATATTCGTCTGAATGAGAAGTAGATGGGGACTTTGGAAGGAAGCTAATGGTGTGTAGCTTTTGCATTGGACAGGCATGAGGCCAAGAGCGAAGCAGAATGGCCAGGTTTCAGAAGGTCACTTTGGTTTAGGAAGTGAGGCTTTATGAGAGGTGGGGAAGGTGAGTTCCATGCGTAGCAGGAGATGTCACCCTGGGCTGGTTTCATGGTGGTGATAAGTGAGTGATTTCTGGATTAGCCTTTCACACTTGAGGGTTCACTGAGCACTGGCCACTTCCTCCTCCCTCCTTGTTTTCTTTGCTTTTGAACCTTTCCTCCCACCTGCCTTTCCTCCGTCCGTCCTTCAGAGAGATTTAAATGAAAGAAATTTTAGGTTGGCAGAGAACAAACAGCTCCTCAGAAGATACATGGCGTAATGGAGTTGGGTAATGTTGACACAGCAGGCAAAGCTCTCATTCGTCCTGGAGGGAACCCAGTCTCCAGGACTGAGGCCACAGCCAGGGTGGAGCCCAGGAGGCACCCGGCTGGAGGGCAAAACTTAAGGGGGCACCAAGAGTCTCAGGAAGCAAGATAAATATCTTAAAACCATGTTGTGAAAAATCAAATTGGTTCATGGCCCAGCTGCCTGTTTTCGGGAGTAAAGTTTTATGGAGGAGATTGGGTCATGTTTGTAAACCATAAGAAGAAGCCAGGTTCTGTTCTATGGAAGATTTCTCATTTAATACTTAAATAAGCCAGATCAGATTTAATCTCTTCTTGGACCCTTGGAAAACTGAAAGGAGACCATACTTCTGTGGTCACTTTTTTTTTAAATGAACTAATTATTTTATTTTTTTTTATTTATTCACACCCCCTCCCACCCCATTGTTTGCGCTCAGTATCTGCTCTCTGTGTCTGTTCACCATGTGTTGTTCTGTGTCTGCCTGTCTTCCTGTCTTTCTCTTTAGGCGGCACCGGTAACCTATCCTGGAAACTTCTGGAATTGGAGAAAGGCGCTCAATTCTCTTGCACCACCTCAGCTCCCTGGTCTGCTGCATCTCTTATTGTCTCTCCTTTGTGTCTTTTTGTTACGTCATCTTGCTGCGCCAGCTCTCTGCGCGAGCCAGTTTGCCTTCACCAGGAGGCCTGGACCTCCTATATGGTAGACAGGAACCCCATTGCTTGAGCCACATCGGCTTCCCTGTGGTAACTTTTGATTAGAGCACAAGCTTCAGGTCAGGGCAAGATTTTACTGCCTGAATTTCCAAAGCAGATTCTGTGTCCCTCCTCTTGACAATTTCATTAATATTGATTTTTCCCTCTACCCTCTACCCTCCACACTGGTTTTTCATACTCTTGAATTCCTTAAATGATAGCCAAACTATATATTCCAGAAAGATTTTGTAGAACTCACTCATAAAACTACTGGATTTGGAGTCTTTTATATTTCCTCCTTTATATCTCATAATTTTTGACTGAACACCAGATAGCTCGGATATGACAGTAAAGACTGAGCTAACTAGCATTTATGCCTAGAAATGGGCACCTGTCACCGTGGAGGATGGAGTCAATCTAGTCGGGACTGGAACTGAGTTTGGGCTTGGTGGGCCCTGTGGTTACTTTCAGTGCCCTATGGATAGAGGAGGGCATTTCTCAACGTTCCCCCTCCACCCTCAGCTTCAGGGCTTCACTGGGTATCTGCACCAGGAAGGAGCCTTTCTCCACATTCCTGCCCTTTCCTGTCCTTGTTCCTTGGCACCTGCTAGCTGGGTGGTGGGGGCAGGGAGCTTCTCCCTTGCCCTGGTCCACCTCAGAGTTAGGCAGGCTCGGAAATCCTGGGTCTTGGGAGCGGGGCGGGGGGCTCTCTCAGTGAGGCTCCCCATCCCCCAGCATAAGTGACTGGTAATGCTGTGGGCCCAACATGATTCCCTGACTCCTTCCCAGAGGGAGAGGGTTTTCCCCTTTTCCTAGCCACAAGGGGTTTCACCTCTGCCCTTGGGCCACGGGGTTTGCTTACCTTTCCCCAGCAGCTTAAGAGGTTCCTGGTGGCTTGACGCTTCCTTGCAGCAGCAGCCACTGCCCTCTTCCAGGCCTGCACCACCGCCACCAAGGGAGGCCTCCTCCTTCTGACTCCACCCTGCCTCCAATCTTTCCCATGAATTCATGGGGGAGGTCTTGGAGAAGAACTTAGAAGAGGGTGCACATTCCCGTGTGTGTGTAACTCCCAGGTTTCTTTGCTCTCGTGTTAGCCCACATTTGGCATTTACCGATTCATTTAAAAATTTAGCTACCTTCTTTTACCTGCTTGGATGACACTGTGTCACTTCTTCCTATGCCCTGCCACAGGTGAGCCAGTACCTACCTCTGGCTTTCTTGGAGGGCCTTGTCTTTCCTTAGTTTTCAGGCTACTTGGTTGCTCTCTCATGAATTCAAGAAAAGTTATGATTTTATAATCATTAGGATTTTTGTTTGTTTTAGAGTGACAGCAATGCTCTTTCCAGCTTTCTCCATCCTAAGCAGAACATGCTTAACACCAGTTGTCATGGGTAAATTTTGACTATTTCTTAATTTCTTTAAGGATTTTTTAAGATTTTCTTTTTCAATCAATTTTTTATGATTTAAAATTTCCTAGAAAACATTCCATTTATTTACGTATCAATTTTCCTGGTTTAGATATATGCATAGAGGATTCACTTTTAATTTTTAAATATCCTCTGACTCTAAAGGGATGATACCTTTCCAATTCTTAACATTGTTATTTGTGTCTTTACTCCTCTTTCTTAATAACACTAGCCAAGGCTATTTTATTAGTCATTTCAAAGCCACTGGCTCAGGTATTAGTCTTTTCCAAAAGTCGGGATTTGGTTTTTACTATTCAGGCCTTTGTGCTTTTTAAATGATTTGGTTTTGCTTTATTAGTCAGATATTTTTGTCAACTACTCTTCTTATCTTTAATAAGTCATTTAGGATATCTTTTTAAAAATTTTTTTAAATTTAATTTGTTTAATTGAAATTTTTTTAGGATACATAGATGACAAAAAATGTTACATTAAATAATATAAGAGGATCCCATATACTCCATACCCTATCCCACCCCCACTCCTCCCACATCAACACCCTCTTTCGTCATTGTGGCACATTCATTGCATTTGGTGAATACATTTTGGAGCACTGCTGCACCACGTGGATAATAGTTTACACTGTAGTTTACACTCTCCCTCCTGTACTTTCAGTGGGTTATGTCAGGATATATAATGTCCAGCATCTGTCCCTACAATATCATTTAGGACAACTCCAAGTCCCGAATATGCCCCACATCACATCTCTTCTTCCTTCTCCCTGCCCTCAGCAACTACCGTGGCCACTTTCTTCACATCAGTGCTACAATTTCTTCCATTACTAGTCACAAAAAAGTTTTCATCATCCTTTTTGTAGTATCTTCAGAAGAATTCTTAATTTATTTTCAATCTTAATTGGCTTCTAATAAATACAATTAGGCTACACATCTTCTTGTGTCACTTTGACCCACAGTTTTGATGGCATGCTTTCATTGTCATTTATTTCCAAAGAGTATTTTTCCTAACATTAAAAATAAGCAAAAGATATGAACAGATAATAGAAATAATGCTAATAGCCTTTAAGTAATGAATAGATATTCAACATCTTTATAAGAGAAACAAAACTACACCAAAATACAATTTATCACCAATAAAACTGGCAAAATTCTAAGTTTGACAACACTCTGTTGGCAAAGCTATAGGGAAAAGGCACGCTCATGCATTGCCCATGGGAATACGAAATCTAGCAAAATTACATTTGCATTTGCCTTCTGAACCAGCAATCACACTTTGGAAAATCTATTCCAAAGATACACTGGCATAAGTACAAAATTATATATGCACATAACTACTCATTGTGGCAGCACTATTTGTAGTAAAAGACTGGGAATACTTAAATGCCCATGAATAAGCAAACAATTGAAAACACAAAGGCTTGTGAAAACACATCCACATAATAAAGTGCTACGAAATCCAAAAAAAAGGAATGAGTATTCTATTACTTTACAATGATCTCCAGGATTTATTGATAAAAGGTAAGGTAAAGAACTGTTTGAGAGTAAAAAGTGGCTGGGAGGCTCCCAGGAGCCGGAGTTGAACCGGCGCCACTCAGTTCGCGCCACGTGCGCCACGTGCACTGCCCGGCGCGCGTCACCTGCCGGCGCCTAAGCCGGGGCTTGCGCCTGGGCGCTCAGTCACACCCTCTTGATGCGCCCACTACCCCGGGGCAGCTGTGAATGTGGGCTCGAGTGGGGAGGGTGCTGCTCAGAATCAGTGTGGCCTCCCTCTGAGGCACCATGGGGCCAGACCACTCAGAAGAACGAGGTGTTACGGCGCCTCCGGCCTCCGGGCCTGGTTGTGCTCAGCTTCCGGTTCAACCAGTTGGGGTTTGAGGTGCATGCTAAGAAAGGCTCCAGACCCGGGGGCGGGCTCATTCCGACTTTTGGGTCCCGAGACGTGCCCCCTGGGCCAGGCGCAGGTGCACCTGCCCCGGCCCGCCTGCAGGAGGTGCTGCCGGCGTCCTGCGATGATGCCTCACCAGCGGCCCCAAGCTCTTCTCTTGGTTTTCGGTGCGCCACCACGACGTCGCCTGCAATTTTGAGAATTCCTGGTCTGTCCCGACGGTGTGCTCATGTTGGGCAGTGTCCCAGCCATCGACATTGAGCCGACACTGAGACCTTGCTGCCCAGGGACCCAGCTGTGCCCACGGCGCCTCCGGCATAGCGCTGCGCTCCGCGAGGGGGGTTCATCCATGACGGTGTTGCCTCCAGGTGTGCGTGGAGGATCCTCTGATGCCGGCGAAAACCCCCTGAGGTGCGCACTTGTTCTGTGGGTCCCAGCTTCCCCTCTCCCAGACCGAGGTGAGCCCTCCACTAATAAGGCCAGCCGAAAAAAAAAGGAGGGGAAAACGTTCGTGCCTATATTTTCGAAAAGAAATATCAAAAATTTCAAAAATAGTTAACTTTAGGTGGAAGGAGGGAGCAGGGTAGAAGGGACATTGTTGGACAGTAGACTTTTCTGAATGTGCCTTTGAAAAATAGTTATATTATTGGAATTATGTAAATGTTTTTGCATAACTGAAAATAAAATTAAAGAAAAAAGAAAACAAAGCAATCCTTAAAATTGAACAACAAACAAGGGAACCTAACTCTTCACCCAGTTGATGGTATACCGTAAATAAAAGAATTATTTTAATAGATGCAGTATTTGACTTAGTGGGAAGAATCTAAGGTAGTTTTTTTTTGTTGTTGTTTTTTTTAAACTGCAAGTAAATAAATCCTTAAAAATAGTCTTATTGTTAGTAATAATATTATTGGTTATTATTTTTCAAACATTTATACATATATATTAAAATAAACAGAATATGTTAATGTCAGTATGGACCAAGATCTTCAGCGTAAGGAAAAGTAGATAAAATTTTTAAAAGTAAATCTGTATAATCTTAAATTTGAATGAACACGTCATTATGAATTCATTAGTTATTTTGCTCTTTCTGATATAAAGTAGCCCTGAAAAGGCTTTGAGAAGCAGTGACAACACAGTAGCAGTGAGCACTCATAGTATCCATATTGTGGTCTCTAGGTAATATTTCCCACTCAAAGAAATCAAGTATTTTTGTAGAAATGGCTGATTCTAGATCTCAGACAGGAGACTTAGAACTGAGGACACAAGGTAGAACCAAATAGCAAAGAAGCTAACAAAGACTCTTGGGATTATGCCTAAGAGATATAGAAGCCAACTTGAAGGGCCCAGACAAACCCAAGGTTTCTCAATCTTACCTACAGACATTTGGAGGTGGATAATTCTTTGTTGTGGGGGGCTGCCCTGTATCTTACATAATATTTAACAGCAGATGCCAGCAGTGCCACCCCATCTCCAAATGTGACAATAAAAATATCTCCAGACATTGTCAAATGTTTCCTAGGGATCAGAATCACTCCTGGTTGAGAGTCACTGTGCTAGCCCAAGATAGGACAATCTGAGCTCCAAAGTTCCAATGACTGAAATGAATTAAAATGCAAGGTGCATGAAAATTGGTGAGTTGATAACATTTCTTCAGTACTAAAATACAGTAATCTCTGATTCTTGTCCTTCTAGCTGTTCTGTCTTCCTTTCCAAACTCTTTAGATGGCTATAGGAGCTTATGGAAATCTCTTTGTCTCTTTGCTATACTCTGATAGAATCCCTTAGCCTGATATTCTAGCACATTCATTAATTTAATAGTTATCTGTGCCCATTTGGATATTCAGCCCAATTTTTAAATAACAGTGATTGCATTTTCAATAATCCAGAAGTTTGGTTATTTCTTAACATGGCTGCCTTTCTCTTTTATGGTTGCAGTGATCCTCAGGTTCTGATTCTAGGAGCCAGCTCTGGAGGGTACAGAGACGAGTACTGTGGGGTGTGCTTGTAGATCCTCTTGGGGTGGGAGTAGGGGGTTCCATACCCAACCCAAGAGCTCTGGGAATCTCTCATATCAGAAAGAGCCTATAGAGCCCATAGTTTCCATTTCTTCTTATGTCTGCTCCCCAACTTTTACTGTTGTGTGCTTAGAGTTACTCAAGTTCTGCCCTGCTTCTTTATCATTCCAGCATCATCCTTTCTGATAGGAGACCTCCCCAGTTCGTTCTTGCCAATTGTGAAGTGGCCCTTTTCCTCTGTGAATTTCTTCTTCCATGCAGTAAGCTGAGTGTCTAGACTTTGGCACATGGTGCAGTCCTTAATGGCTGTGTGTAAATGTTTCTCTGCTGGGCTGACTTCTCTGTTGACAATCCATTTATGTTACATCATGATGCTTAAATACCCTGACCTCTTGTTTGCCCCAAAGTTCTGAGGATGCCGCTTCCTCCAAGAGGCTCACCTGCTTTGGTGGTTAGCTTGTTGGTTTTGGTGTTGTATTGTGCCTCCTTCGTGTCTTGTTTGTCATGATCTGAGATGTGCCCAGATGGGCAGAGTGGGAACCAGCATGGTGACTTTTCCCCAAATTTCCTTACTCCAAATGTCTTAGCCTTATATGTTCCAAGCCTGATTATGCCAAAGTTCTGACCAAGTTGTCAGCTCATGTACCACTGACCAGGAGTTGGTAAAAATATGAACCTTTGGAAAAATGTTTATCAAGGGCATACACTTTTGCTAGGAGTATTGCATCTAGCTCAGTCCACTGGGCATATTGGTTTATTCCCCACATGGAATTGGAGTATTTGAGTAGATGTAACCTGCCAACACTGTCCATTGTCTGGCTCCCTCATACCCCATGTTCACTCCATTGGTAAAGACAGACCATTGCTTTTCTTGTTTAGAAAGTGCTGACATCATCCCTCTGGTCCCCAATGAACAAGAGCAGAGGTGGTTAACCTCACTGGTAGGGTATGTGGTTATTTCCCCATGGAGTTGTGACACTCCAGGAAGGCCAGATTTTCCTCAGTCCTGTAGATACCATTAAAAAGTTTAATAAAGAGGCCTTCATTGCCAATCCAGTTTTACAGGGAGGCTTTTCCATTATTACCCAGAGCATAATATATACCTCAGTTCAGAGGGCAATTTCTCTGTTCCAGTAAAGGCTTCAGTTTCGACAAGTGTCCAGTGTGCTGCCAGGAATTGCTTCCTTCCTGGCAAATATCTTTGGACTTAGTCTCATAGCTGCTTATACCTAAAGTCCATGGATAGGTGTTTATCTGTCCAATTGATTCAGAAGCCCAGGATGCAAAATTCGGGGGTGACAGAAACCTCAAATTGCAAGTCTACCCCTCCCCGTGCCCCCAGGGCACTAGTGGGAGAGCCAGATAATAGCTTCCTTTAGTTTATCCAGTGCCTGCTCTTGCTCAGGTCCTCACTGAGAAGTGGAAGGCTTATGGGTGACTTGATAGATGGGGGCCAGCAAATATCGGATGTGAGGAATGCTTTCGTGCCAGAATCCAAACATTCCTACCAGAAGTTGGGCCTCCTTTACCAGTGTGGGAGGTTGGAATGCTGGGAGCTTATCTTTTATCCACTGAAAATAGTTTGCCTTTCTGAGTTCCAAATGTAGCTCTAGAGGAGGAACCTTGTACCTCCTGGGAGGCAATTGCCCATCCCCTCCTAATGAAGCATTCACTCACAGCTGTCATGGCCTATGAGACAGTCTTGGTCATTTCCAATGAGGAGGATGTCCTCAATCGAATGCCCAAGCTGAGTTTCTAATGGAAGTGCAGGGCAAGTGTCCCGGTCCCATCAGCAAAGCCCATGTGCAGTCACAGGGCTAATTAGGTAGTCCATCGGCAGCCAGGGAAAGGTGCTTGCTGTTGGCCCTCAAAGGTGAAGGCAAATTGTGCTTGACTCTCCTGTGAAATTTTAAAATGAAGAGAACTTACTGTATGGTTGGGGAAGGACTGCTAAGGGGTGTGGAGTTTTTCTTTTTGGAGTAATGAAATTGTTCTAAAATTTTTTGTGGTGATGAATGCACAACATTGTGCTTATACCAAAAACCATTGATTACACACTTCGGATAGATCATATGGTATGTGAATATATCTCAATAAAACTGCCTAATAAAAAAAAATTTTATTATCCAAATCTGTAACCCCAAACCCTTTACCCATGTTGTTTTGAAGTCATCCTTTAAGGTGACAGTACCTGGCAGAGATGCTCTTTTAAAGGAAACTGTCTTGTTTACCTCTCTGTAGTCTACAGTTAGCCTTAACTCATTAGTAGCAGCTTTGAGCACAGACTATACCAGTAAATTGAAAGGTGAGATGGCAGGAATCAGGCTTCCTCCTTTTTTTAAAAAATTTTTTTGAAAAAGATATTAGATTACATAAATTTAACATAAAAACTATAGGGAGGGAAGCAGACTTGGCCCAATGGATAGGTTGTCTGCCTACCACATGGGAGGTCCATGGTTCAAACCCCAGGCCTCCTTGACCCATGTGAAACTGGCCCATGCACAGTGCTGATGCGTGCAACAAGTGCCCTGCCTTGTAGGGGTGTCCCCTGAATAGGGGAGCCCCAAACACAAGGAGTGTGCCCCGCAAGGAGAGCTGCACAGTGTGAAAGTGCAGCCTGCCCAAGAATGGCGTCGCACACACAGAGAGCTGACACAACAAGATGACGCAACAAAAAGAAATGCAGATTCCCAGTGCCACTGATAAGGATAGAAAGCGGTCACAGAAGAACACACAGCGAATGGACACAGACAGCAGACAATGGCGGTGGCAGGGATGGGGAGGGAGTTTAAGGGGAGAAAAATAAATAAAAATAAATCTTAAAAAAACAAAACAAAACTATAGGGAATTCCCATATGCCCTGGTCCCCACACCGTCTACATTTACCCCCATTAACAACATCCTTCATTAGTGTGGTACATTCACTGCAATTGATGAACACATTTTGGAGCATTGCCACTATGTATGGATTTTAGTTTACATGGTAGTTTACCCTCTCTCCTACACAATTCTGTAGGTTATGACAAGATATATAGTGGCCTGTATCTGTCATTGCAGTGTCACTCAGGACAATTCCCAAGTCCTGAAAATGCCCCCAAATTACACCTGTTTTCCCTCTCCCTAACCTCAGAACCTCCAGTGGCTGTTGCCTCCACATCAATGATATAAGTTCTTCCATTGCTAGAATCACAGTAAGTCTATAGTGGAATACCAGTTGGTCCACTCTAGTCCATAATTCATTCCCCAATCCTGAGGATTCTGGGATGGTGATGCCCATTCCACCTCTAATTGAGAGGGAGCTTCAGTCTCTTATGACCGATGGATGGGACCCTCTTGTTTGCAGTTGTCGACTCTCTCAGTTCCTTAGTATGGTAGTTGTCCATCATCACCTTCTTGTTAGTTGTCCTGGGTGAGACCAATGAACTGGAAAGTAGGTATTGCAACTCCTTTGAGGCTCAGGGACCAGCTAGCATATGGATAGTCCAAAGATTCAAGTTCCTTGGATGTACACCTACAAACTCCAGTACCAACTGTAGGTCCAAATAGAAGGGACCAAAGAGTCATGTGTAGGGAAACCATAACTGAGTCTGGTTCTCACTACTGAGTCACACTGGGGAGCACCAACCCCGGGTAGGGCCAATTGGCAAGGCACCAAACTCATGAGCTATTTGCCCTGACCATATTGCCTGGGTGCCTCAAGAGCCCTCAGGAGCTCTGCTATTTGGGCTAGTGTCTAATTTGGCAGTCAATGAGATCCTGCTCTGTTGAGACGTGCATAAGTGTAACATCTGGAATGACCTCCTGAATCACTTTTAAAGTCTCTTAGCCATATAAACTCATTTGTTTTTATCTTTCTCCCCTTTTGGTCAAGGTCTTTTTCCAGTTGCATTGCTAGTTGGTGCTTGGTTTTTATCCCTCAGTGCCAGGGAGGCTCATCCCTGGGAGTCATGTTCCACACCGGAGGGGGGGGAAGTTATTGCACTTATATGCTGAGTTTGGTTTAGAAAGAGGCCACATTTGCATAACAAGGAGGCTCTCAGGAGGTAATACTTAGGCACCCTATAAAACTGTGCTAAGTTTCAATTTCAAGAGTAAAGGTTCATAAGCACAGTCATCAATATCAAGGGCCCATCAGTGGACCATCCTTCTTCACTAGCCATTGACTCTGTACTTGGGGGAGTCTTGCTGTTCCATCAGAGAATGTGGACAGTCCTACTTCTTTAACTAAGTCAACTATGACAGGTCTTAGACCTTCAGTGCCTTGACTCAATGCACACTGTAATGTATTTATCACCCGAATAGAGAAGATTAACTGGTTCCCATAGGGCAGTGCCACCAGCAGTACAAAAGTCTTAGGCTTGTTTTGTGAGGTTACCTAACTGAGGAGGTCCATTCCACTAATGGGAATAGGGATAGTGCCCAGGGTGAGAGGCAGGGGACAACTAGGACAGAAGTATCTTTTAGCAAAGCTGGGTCAGTGTTAATAGTTAACACTAGGAAACCACTAGGAAAGCAGATATGGCTCAAGTGATTGGGCTCCCATCTACCATATGGGAGGTCCAGGATTCGACTCCCAGTGCCTCCTGGTGAAGGCAAGGTGGCCTGAATGGCGAATTGACCTGAGCAAGGAGCTGGCCCGCGTGGATTGCCGGCCTGTGTGGCAAGCTGGCCTGAGTGGAGTGCTGGTCCATACAGGAGTACTGGCCTGTGCAGGAGTGCTGGCATGCATGGCAAGCTGGCCTAAGCAGATAGCTGTTGCAGCAAGGTGAAGTAACAAAAAGAGACAGAGAGGAGAGATAATAAGAGGCACAGCAGACCAGGGACCTGAGGTGGCACAAGAGATTGAGCACCTCTCTCCCACTGTGGAACATCCCAGGATCGATTCCTGGTGCTGCCTAAAGAGAAGATAAGTAGAAACAGAAGAACATACAGCAGATAGACACAGAGAGCAGACAACAAGGAGGGGGGCATAAATAAATAAATCTTTTTTTTTTTAAATAGTTAAATCACTATGCAAGATCATCTTTGGCTCATTTACATAACAGCCGTTCAAAGCACTTATTGTGGCTTTAAAAACAGAGCTAACACCTTGTTAAAACCCAACACTACATTGTGAGAACTTCAGCCTATGAGGATAAAAGGAGAATCGTGACAGGCCCAGCAACTCATAAAGCAGTCCTTTCATTTATTGACCAGATAATTATTGACAAGGCCCCTCCCTACACTGGACTGGTTAACCCTGTTGAGAAACTCTCTTACCCTTGCAGTAACCTTCTTTTGGCCCTATTTATTTATTTATACTTTTATTTCTCTGTCCATCTAATTCCATATTCCAGATCTCTGATTGTAATTTTTCTTGTTTGGCATTTCAGTAGAATTTGGAAGGTAGGGGAAGTGGATGGGTATACTCACTCTGCCAATTTGATCCCAAATTGGGTATACTCACTTTGCCAATTTGATCCCAAATTTTAACGATTACATATTTTGAAAGTGCTTTCATATGATTCAAAATACTGGACAATAATATTTTTCTTTTATTTCTTCCCTGCTAAATAATAAGGTTGTTTAGGACAGAAAAGATTAGCTTTTTAGATCCTTAAGACCAATTATAAATGTTTGATTCAGTCTGACTTTTTTCAGTTCATTAGGTGAGGACCAAGACAGAAACTTAGGGGTAGAGAAAGGAAGCAGGGTGAGGGTTGAGGGTTGATTTGGGGAGAGAAGACCAACTGAATACATTCCCATCTCTTGATTTTAGTCTCTTGCATACTTTTTGGCTGCTCTTACAGAAGGGATCCTTAGTTAGATTGGAAAATACGGATTATGGCTATTGAGATTTTCTTCCCTCTTATTAAAGCCCTAGGAACAAGAACCTATCTTCGGAACACAGTGTTTCTTCTTAACACATATCACGGTAGGTATAAAATATTTCTGAGGGGATGTGTATATAAATTCCTGGTGTACCAAGATATAAAGATTGTGACTCTAGCAATGGAAGAAACTGTATCATTGATGTGGAGACAGTGGCCATGGGAGTTGCTGAGGGCAGGGAGAGGGAAGAAGAAGTGTGATATGGGGGCATTTTCGGGACTTGGAGTTGCCCTGAGTGATTTGTAGGGACAGATGCAGCACATTATATATCCTGCCGTAACCCACTGAGTGGACTGAGGGATAGTGTAAGTTACAATGTAAAGTATAATCCATGCTGTGTAGCAGTGCTCCAAAATGAATTCATCAAATGTAATGAATGTGCCACGCTGATGAAAGAGATTGTTGATGTGGGAGGATTGAAGGGTTATATTTTTAAATGTAACATTTTGTGTGATCTATGTATCTTTAAAAGACAATAAAAAATATTAAAAAATAAAAAAAATAATAAAAAGATATAAAGATGGTATTGGTCTACCCAAGTTGCTATTTATTGCTGCAAAGGATGAGTCACTGTCTCTATTTCTGGAGAGGGACTGAAGTTATGTCTCCTCACAGCCAGGAGTGTAATCAAGTGTATGAACATGCCATGACAGTAGCCAGGAACTATAAGGTGATTATGATGCTAAAATTGTTAGAAACCTTTATTTAAACTATTGGGAAGAACAGTTCACTGCACTCAAACAAGTGTTTGAAATCAAAACAAGAAGGCAAAAGACAGCGTTAAATCCAAATAAGAAATTTATCATTCTCTAAATATTTCTCAAACCAAGATTTATTTTTTAAAATGTTATAAAATTATTTGAGAGCCTCAAAAACACACGATTCCCATTTTCTATCTATAAAAACATAAAAACAAATCCTGAGTCTTTTTTTTTCTTTTTCCTGTTAATTCATTAAAAGTATTCCTTTCTCTGAATAATAAAGTAGGATTTAAATATAAATTATTACATATTCATATATAGTGATCTATTAAGATTTTTTAAAAAATTAACTGGTGCACAAATTTATTTTGCCACAGATTTATAGGGAAGAGTAGTAGTGAAATATAGTTTCCCATGTCTCACCTGGTTTAAGGTAAAAAATACATCTAAAACAGTCTTAATAACTTACCGAGTATACTACTATGTGCCAGGCACCTTTCATTTACTGTCTTTATTTTTTACAACAATACTTCAGGGTAGATATTATAATCTCCAGGAGGATTATGGAGGTTGAGTTCCAAGAGGATCAGTGACCAGCCCAAGATCATCTAGAGCCAGTTTGATACCCACAACTTAACTGCTTCTAGATCTTTTTATACTCTTCATCAGACATCACGGTGCTTCTCTTGACTGCTGAGTTAAAGGTTGACAATTTTACATCATAAATTTACAATTGAGGATAACATTATTAATTGCTGCTTCTAATGGATTTTTAAAAAAATAATATACTTATAGTATTGATCGAGCACCTCCCATTTACCGAGTGTATCAAACAAGATAGTGTAGGCTTTGCTTTGTGGCAAACAACCCTGCATCTCAGCAGCTTTAAATAACAAGTTTATTTCTTGTTCACTCTGCGCATCCATCAGGGATCAGCCGAGGCTCTGCTGTGTGTTTTCATTGTCCTTCCATAGGACCCAGCTGAGGGAATAGCTGTTTCCTGGAACATTAAGTACAACAACAGAGAGAAAAGGTGATGCTGAAGGGTCTTGCATGAACAATTAAATTTTTGGCCCCAAAATGTCACACATCACTTGGCTTACAGCTCATTGGTGATAATTGGTCACTTATCCCCAACCATCCGAAGGGGCCAACCTATTATAGGCCCAGAAGACTCTGATAGCCAGAAGTACTTGGTGAGTAGCATTAATTCTACCATGTCAGGCAGGGAACTAAGTAACAGCAGAACACAAAGAATACGGAAGATATGGTCTTTGTACTTAAAATGCTTACCAGGAGAGGTGCAAAAAAACAACCAAAATGCAGGGGAGAATAAGTCCTAAAGTGTAGAGTAAGCGTTGTGTTACAGGAGCACAGATGAAAGAAAGATTAATTTTAAATGATGAGCTCACAGAAACCTTTGCAGAAGAGATTACAGAAAAATCCTAAAAACCTGACAAGTTTCTAAGTACAGAAGGATATTTTAGGAGAAAGGCATTCAGACCAAAGGGACTTTATGAAAGGATTTGGCGTGTTCAGGCAAAAGTGGGTAGACTGATGGAACAAGAGAGGCAGGCAAGTGAGGCAAGTAGTGAATAAGGGACTGGAAAAGTCATTTGGGACAGACCACAGACGTTTGAAAGCCACGTACGGAAGCAGTGCCTTATATTGAGTTTCCATATACCTGTTATCAGAACTATGACAGAGTCATCTCAAATTAATTGATGTTTCTGTCCTGAAATATATGTTTCTTAGAAAAGTATGTTCTCGTGGCAATTAGAAAAACAAGACTTTGAGAGCACAGAGTACCTTATACATAGCAAGAGATAAATGTGAATGAATGAATGTGCAGGAAGAAAGTTGAGAAAGGCATTATATGTATATCCTGTCAGGATTTATCAAATTCTTCAGTACCCCACACCTGATATTTTTTAAAAGAGAGAAAGAACAAAAATTACCAAATAGAATGGGTGAAGCTCAGGATACATCACCCACATCTAGCTGTTTAATTACCTCTTATTCTTCCTTCAGTCTAACATTTCCTACTAGGTTTGGTTCTCCAATCCTTGAGCCAACTTCTTGTTCTCTGAAATGTTTCTGTGCCCTCCATGCATCTCTCAGAGTCTCAGACTCTCCAATAATTGAAAGAACTCATTAAAAGAGAGTTTGTCCCATTGCTTTATATTTGCTTGGGTTGGTGGGGAGCAAGAGAGGGTTACCTCCTAGTCCTTCATGTAGAAGTTATGATATAGAGACTCCAAATCTGTGGACACCATAAAGAGCACACTAAAAAACACGAACAAATATGCCCCTTCCTAGGGCTGTTAAGGAATGCAGACCTTTCCAGCAGCCAAGGAACATTGAGTCAGCCCTGGGCTAACCTCCCAGTAGGAACTGGGAGATCTAAAGGAACAGTACAGTCACTTGGGCTAGTCACAGCTGGAATGTTGCTGAGTTTATACTAAAACCCTGTTCTGCCTGCTTCTGCAGAAAATGAAAAGACCTGTTAGAATAAATTAAGAAAAACCTTGCAAATCATGTGTGGCACTCTGGGCTTTGTGACAGAAGAATAAGAGAGGGGACAAAGAGAAGGGCAGGGTCAGGCAATATGGCAGACACAGCTAGTGGTCTAGACCAGTGCTTTTCGACCATGTGTCCATGTGAATCTCCTGAGATCTTGTGAACAGGCAGATTCTGCTGCTGCAGTTCTGGGGTGGAGTATCAAATTCTGCACCTCTAATCAGCTCCCAAGAGGTTTCAGCGATAATAGTCCCTTTACCACACTTTAAGTAGCAAGGAGTCTAGGTAACAGCTTCTCGTAAGCCTTTCCTAGCTTTTTGAGCCCTAACGTTCAGGTGTTCACCCTAGCTTGTGTTTAGGGCAAGTAATCTCTTCCCAGCCTCTCCAGGTAATACTATTCCCCTTGCAAGTGATTAGTTTGGATAGTATGTGAAGCATGCTGGTCAGTGAGACAAAAGGGAAGGTTGTTGAGGCCTTTTAGGAAGGATACCCTTACTCTGTAAAACGACCCAAGAGGGAAACCTGCCTTTTCTTGGCTTTGGAGGTTATCTCACGAGAATGTGATCCTTGGAGAGGATGTACTCTTCCTGCAAGTATAAGGAGAGACATCACTGGCCCTTGGGTCATTTCCACCCATCTCTCTGATGGTTCTTTTCTGTCTTTTATTGTAGGTACCCTCTCCTCTAGTTCACCTCTAAGTACTGGAATTCTTTAGGGCTCTTTTTGACTCTCATTTTTCTCATTTTGCATTCTCTAAATTAGACTTTTTCAAACTGTGAGGAGCAACTGATTGATAGTTTAAGATTATTAAATCAACATAGAGGGTTGTTACCAGCATTGAAAAAAGAGCAGAGTATCGTAGATCATCATATATGGTAAGGGTAAGAATTGACCTTGATAGCTTTTGTTTCTGCTGTGTGTGTATGTGATATAAAATACATTTCTTTTTGTAGTTCCTAATAAAAGTTGGAGAGCCACAGGTATATATGGTCTCATTTATTTCTATGATTTCTATGACTCTGAAATCTTTAAATCAATTCCAAGCCCCTATTGTCAACTGCTTACTCGACATGCCCATTTGGAAATTTCAGATAAATTCAAAATTAGAGCCTGACACACCATCATCCTTTTGAAGCCTGTCCTCGCCCCACTGCCCACTCCAGACCTGCTCCTCCTCCTGTGTTTCCTGTATTAGAAAAGGACACCACGATCCATCCAACTAAGCAAACTAGAACCCTGGACATCATTCTTGACCATTCCCTCTCCTTCACTCTCATTATTCTCTGTGTCGAAATCTTGTATAATTCACCCCGTAATACCTTTCAGATATGTTCACTGCTCTCCATTACATGTTACCACTCTGATCAAAGCCACCGTCATTTCTCTTCTGGACAAGGGTATTAGCATCCTAATTTTCTTCTGTTTGCTTTCTCTTCCACCTTTCCTAGCCATTCTTTCTGCAGGCAGAGAGATCTATCAACCATGTTGTTTCCCAACTTTAAGGGTAAAATCACAAGGCAATCACCTGGCTTGGAAGGCCCTCCATAATTGGTCCCTGACCATCTCCCCTGTCTGCCTCTCATTGCTGTCAATCTGGGACTACTTTCAGCTTTCTGTACATGTCACAATTTCTAAAGTTTGGGCTTTTGGAAATGGTTTTCTTTCCATGAACTCTCTTCTTTCTTTATCTCTTCTTGTATCCAAACTCTCTCTTATTTCTTAAAGCCTCAGAAGTCTGTTATCTAGTTAGGAAGCCATTCCTTGGTTCCTGATTAAGGTTAAGGCCTTCCAGCATAACATACTACACAACTGCAATGATTTGTTCTCAGATCTATATTCCCTATGTGGAGACTATAGGATCCATCAAAGCAAGGTCTGTATCTGCCTTGCCTCTTCACCGTGGTGAAGTTCTGATACACAGCTGTGGTACAATCATTATTTTTTGAATAAGTAAATGAAGGGAACTGTGTATGGTATTTATTTAAATAATCATGGTGGCCAATTTTTATTTTTTATCTTTGAAAAGAATACCTGATTGCCTTAAAGTGGAATGCTACTATATGAAATATTCTGGAAGGTTTGGACCTGTTTAATAGGCCGTATAAGAACTGTTCATGCTAGCTGAAGTTTATGTTCCAACAGAACAATATATGTTAAGTGTCTGATTTTGTACTCATATGACAGTAAGGTCCTAGCAAATCAGATCCATTATTTCTTTCCCAGTCTGACTTCTCTGTATCTCCATATATTATGACACACATTCATAGATGTGACTTAGTGACACCTGAATCAGCGTGATCCTTTCTCATACCTCTATTGCCATTTATTATTTTTCTCTTTCTTCTGCTCCCCTACCAATGCCAGGCCTACAAATGGGCAAGAGCCAGCCTGGCTTCTGATATTAGGTAGGCCTCATGTGATAGTTTTATTTTTCATGCCCTTTAACACGTAATTCTTCAGTATGTTCCTGGGGGATATAATAGTCCTCTAGGCCTTAGCGTGTCTTTGAAGTTGAAAATTAAAATAAGGTTCCTTCAGTTACTTGTAAGTAATATGGTTAAATATTAGAGTGTGGTTGACCCCTGCCTTCTAATAACTACCCTTTGACGTGATTCTGACTTGTGCTGACCAGACTGCTGAGCAGACAAATATGGGTGAGTTGCAGAGGAAGGTAGCAGGGAAAGGACATGTTTTCCTTTATGAAAAAAAAAAATTTCATGTTCCCAAAAGTTACTTCTTAGGCCATAGAGTTGCATGTATACCATCCTGGAGATTATACAAAGGTCAAGCTTCACCCAGAGTTCATCTTCTCTTCTGTACCAATCAGAGAAATAGACAGTGGAGGGTTAGACTCATTCCTGGTGCAGGCAAAGAGCCCACACAGCTGGTTCTCAGACCTAGCGGGTAAATAGGTATGAGAGAGGTTGAGGGTTGGCATCTGCCCATTAGCTGGGACTCTGTCAGCACCTCTGTCACTTGTAACTCCAATGCTACTCAACAGAGAAGGAGCACAAATCATTTTGATACTCTTTGGCCAGATTCAAATGCAGAATAAATATTCATTCCCCCATTAAGCCATGAGAGGCCTCTGCTGGTGGAACAAGTTCCAGTTGCACTCAGATACTAAGACACTGGCAGTACTTTACCTACTCTGTCCATCTAAGCCTTTGGGAGACAGACAAGGTTGAGGTGGCTGCTGTGTCTTCTTGGTTTTGGGCAATGACGATACGTGCTGAAGTCCAAAAAGCAGTCCCAGGGAGGTCACTCTCCCCTTAATGACCATTTTGTTTCTGGATACCGTTCACTTCAGCTCCATTTAATATTTCACATAGACTCTCCCAATTATTATCTTCCTTACTTTGCCTTTACACTTTGATCCTCCTTCCTTCTCTTCTTCCCCCCCTCCATTTGAATGTTTTATGAAATTGTTTCTGCTTTTTCACACACCACCTATGTGACTGCAGTCTCTATACATCAAACTAGAGCAGCCCTGTCTTAGATTGGGTTCCCTGGAAACAGCTCTGAGATGAAGCTTGCATGCAGAAGGTTTATTGGGGAGTGCTCTTGGCAGAGACACTGGTAAGGAAGTGAAGAAGGCAGAATTGGGCAAGGGGAGAAGCTGACCCATTTCACCCCAGGGGCCTTAGCCTGAGGGAGCGCTGGAGCTGGGATGGCCCTTCAGAGTTGTCCCAAGTTGAAATTAGGAGACCATGTCATTGTTTTCCTCCCCTTCAGTGGGTTAAAATTCCTAGTGAATGGTGTGGCAGCAAGCTGTGCTTAGGTGATGTTTCCAGCAGCTGGGGGGTGGGTGCCTTGGCCCTGATCTGACCAGAGCATCACTGTGTCCATTACAAGGCTGGATCTGGTCTTCACACACATCTTTCTTTTCAATCGGCAATGTTTAAAGAGTGGGTGATTTCACTGTTTTCTCTTGTAAGTTGGAAGAACTGGTATATCAGTCAGAATCCAGTCCATACTTGGTATTTCAACAGAGAGATTTTAATATTAGGAAATTCATTAAACAAGTGTTTGGAGGTTGAAACATGAAAAAGGGAACACTGAGGTAACCCACGTATGGTCACTGCAGGAAGGCGCTTCCACTCCTGGGGATTATCAAGATTATCAACTGAGAAGCTCAAAGGAGGAGTCCAATGTTTCTGAGGAGGGAGAGCCACTGGGCAGCTGCTGGTACTTTTGAAGGAGTATTTTAAGACTGTTTCTGGGAGTATGAAGGAAAACTGGATGCTGAAACCAGCTATTGCTGCAAGGTTGATGTTCATGGTTCCAGCAAGCAAATAGGAAGGATCAAGTCCCTTCTCCCCATCTCCTAGCAGCCAGGCTCCTGCCATGCCCCGGACTGGAAGAACTGAATGGGAAATTGACAAAGGAGAAAGGGTCCCAGAACCACTAGGGAAAATGTAGAAGAGTAGGTAATAACTTGAGAGTCACGTGAGTTACTTCTGTGTTCACATTCCTGAATGATGATAATTGCAGGAACTGCACATCAGCCACCTTTTAGCAAAAGGGGTACATGCCCCCCTACACCACCACGGTTCACACAGTCCCTACCTGAACAGCCTTATCCAGCAGGTATTTGTTTACTTTTCCCCTAAAAGGATCCAGAATTTTTTGAGGAAGGTTCCAGAAATAAGTATGAACATGGGATATAATGTTCAAAATTTTAATCACAGGTAACAGGTACTATCATTTCTCCTCCATCTAAATTCTTGTCCAATCTACAGACACCCATACCTGGCCCCTCTCACTAAGAGAGTATTGGGACTTCTCATTCCTCATGTATCTAGACTTTAGTTGAATCTGCACGTAAGTTTTTAATCTGTCCCTCAAGCTCCCATATAGCTTTCACCCTCATTACTCTTCTCCTTTGGAGAGGCTGGGCTGGAAAGGTCAGGTCATTTTCCATAGTCTGTAGCCCTGCAAGTGCTGTCTCATGGAATAAAAATTCCCTTGAGATAGATCAGAGTCCCAAGTGGAACTATTTTCCCTTTGCATGGATGTGTTTATTGAAATATTGATGTAATCAGGACTTGGCATGAAAGTCACATTTTTCTGTTTTTCTAAGAAAGGCTACAAGCATTTTAGCAAATTAGTGGATAGCACTGAAGCCAACAATCATTTTGTAAGTTAAGATTCTGGGGCCCAAAGCATGAACATATGCGTTATAGGTCTCCAGTTCCTTCCAATTTTCTGAGCCTGGAGTGGGCTGGTTCAGGAGAAGGCCACTGCTAAGGTGCGAAGAGCACATTGAGGTTGCGGGGCCTGGGACTGGCTGCCACTCACTGGCTGTAGACCAGGGGCAGGGGACTGCTACCCAGAGGCTTGGAGTCTTTGCCCATGAACTGAGTAGGGCTGGATTCCATGATCTCCCTTGTTTTCCCACAGTTTTAAGATATTCACATCTGATGCTTCTCATGTCTCCTTACCACCTCCATAGGACCCGTAGATTAGCAGATTCCTCATGTCAACAGCCCCCCCAGCATTGTCACTGTTGAGTGTTGTGCCCCTGTTGTGTTGATCTAGAATGAAGCAAGACCATTTGGGAGCCCACATGTAAGGAAAAGAACTAAGGTACCTGGCATGCCTATTCTCTGCCCCCAAGAAGTGACCATTGATAATATGATTTATTGAGTGTCTACTATGTGCTAGGCTCTGTGTATAAATTATATATAAATCTAGGAGGTTGTTCTCATTTTTAGTTAAAAATCTGAGGCTCAGGGCATTTAGGTGACATAGGGCATGGAAGGGACAATATTGGCTTTTGAAACCAGAGCACATGATGAGAAAAATACTATGGTTAAAAATATTTCAATTTATGATTATGTTAAGGAGAAAGTCTTACTTTGATATTAATATATACATTTTTATGTTGTTTCTTTGTTCTTTTTTGCTGTTTATGCCTTGGTGTTAGTATTTTTAAACACCTCTATAACACTTCCTTCTCTCTCTGTCTCTCTCTCTCCCCCCTATCTTGTTAACAAAGACAGAGCAAACGTCAGATTTTGGCAGACCAGAGAAACTAGCTTGAGTTTGATAACACTGTTTTGCATTCACTGTATCCATTTTCATAGTTACCTTCTATTTATGGCAAGTGACACTGATTTTCCATTTACAGTAGAGACAACTTTTCCTTTTAAAATAAACTTGAGTTTAAAAAAAACTGTCAAGTTTTTAAAAATTAAGGTGGTGCTTGGCTATGGCATATTTCATGAAGGTATGATCCTGTATAAGGTTTCCAAACATCTCAGAGCCTCAGTTACCTCAAGATGATGATAATACCTACCTCATAAAGTTGTTTTGAGGATTAAATGTGTTAACCTATATGAAGGGCATAAAGCAGTACCTGAAACACAGGAAGTGCTATATAAGAGTGAGTAAACAATGTTATTTTTATGCAAATGAATAACAGAAAAGATTTTTTTTCTTTGTCAGAGAATTGGATTTACAAAACAAGCATGCATAAAATACTAGATTCCCATAGACCACTCTGTTATTCATACCTTGCATTGGTGTGGAACATTTGTTACAATTAATGACAGCACATTTTTATAATTGTACTTTTAATTACCATCCATGGTTTAACTTGGGGTTCACCGTTTGTGTAGTGTAGTTCCATGGATTTTAAAACATTTTATTCTATTACCATATACACAACCTAACATTTCCCTTTTTAACCACATTCAGGTATATATTTCAGTGCTGTTAATTATATTCACAATGTTATGCTACCATCACCACTACCCATTACCAAAACTTTTCCTTCATTCCATATAGGAACCCTGTACATTTTAAGCTTAACTTCCCATCCCGTATTCTGTCCCCTGGTATATTATATTAATTGATTCTGTGTCTTTGAGTTGGCTTATACAACTTAGTTCCTACAGTGGAATATTACTCAGCTGTAAAAATGGAATGACATCCTGCTACATGCAACAACATGGATGAACCTTGAAGACATCATGTTGAGTGAAATAAGCCAGACATGAAAGGAGGCCCAAGTGCTGTTCTAGGATCCAGGGCTCTGTTTCAGCTATATTACACTTTAGGATGAATGTGAGGGACCCTCTAGGAACTTACTTCTTTTTATGTTAACATGTCTGTGGGAAAAAGAATTCCAAGTGACAGTAAATTTAAAAGGAAATGCTTAGAACACAGCCTTTTCATTGCTAGAAGACTGCTAGAAATTGTTTCTTCTCATATAGAGTTTGATTTTCTTTTTTAAGCACATTTAGTATAAGCAAATATTAGGTTGGTACAAAAGGAATTGCAGTTATGGACCGTGGATTTTAAATCATTGTAACTAGGCTCAAACAACATCTTTATTAATGAAAATAAGAACCATTACAAGCAACACATTTTTGCTCAACACATTTTGAGAAATAAATTTGTTCATTCCTATAGCTTAAAAATAAGTGCTTCGGGATTCGACAAATTCTTGGAAAGCATTTTCCCTGCAAAATTTTGTCAAGATGCTTGAAGAAGTCGGTTGGCAAGAGTCAGGTGAATATGGTGGATGAGGCAAAACTTTGTGGCCCAATTCGTTCATCTTTAGAAGCCTTGGTTGTACAATGTGTGGTCAGGCATTGTCGTGGAGAAGAATTGGGCTCTTTCTGTTGACCAGTGCCGGCTGCAGGCATTGCCATTTTTGGTGCATCTCATCGATTTGCTGAGCATAATTCTTAGATGTAATGGTTTCGCCAGAATTCAGAAAGCTGTGGTGGATCAGACCAGCAGCAGACCACCAAACAGTGACCATCACCTTTTTTTGGTGCAAGTTTGGCTTTGGAGCTTCTTCTCGGTCCACAACTGAGCTGGTCAGTGCCAGTTGTCATATAAAATCCACTTTTCATCACATCACACATTCTGATCAAGAAATGGTTTGTTGTTGCTGCATAGAGTAAGAGAAGATGATACTTCAAAACGACTGTTTTTTAAATTTTCAGTCAGCTCATGAAGCACCCTCTTATTGAGTTTTTTCACCTTTCCAATTTGCTTCAAATGCCGAATGACCCGTAGAATGGTTGACGTTGAGTTCTTCAGCAACTTCTCGTGTAGTTGTAAGAGGATCACCTTCGATGACTGCTCTCAATTGGTCGTCATCAACCTCTGATGGCCCGCCACTATGTTCCTTATCTTCAAGGCTCTTGTCTCCTTTGCAAAACTTCCTGAACCACTGCTGCACTGTACATTGGTTAGCAGTTCCTGGACAAATGCATTGTTGATCTTGCAAGTTGTCGCTGCTGCTTTACGATCCATTTTGAACTCAAATAAGAAAATTGCTCGAATTTGTTTTTTGTCTAACATCGTTTCCATAGTCTAAAATAAATATAAGCAGCAAGTAATAAGTCATTAGCAAAAAAACACATAAAATGAGAAATGCACATTAAAATGGTGTATAACATAACCACATTTATTTAAGACTGTATTCCAAGATCAAACGCCAAATTTCAACAATGCAAAACCGCAATTACTTTTACACCAATCTAATAGACTAGAATAAGGAAAAAAGCAGATATTCCTTGAACTTTTGGGTGGATTTAAAAACTTGAGTGCTTTTTTTAAGAAACAAAGTTTTAAGTTAAAGGGTAACACTTATTGAGTATTATGGGGCACCAAGTCAAAGGCTCCGTGTGTGTGATCTCCTGTAGTCCTCACAGCAACCCACTAAGGTGATGTAACGAGGAATGTGGCTCCATTTTTGAGGTTTGGTGTTGACAGCTTTTGAGCCTTATCCCTCCTCTTCCCCTTCCCCTTCTGTTCCACAGCTGGGTAGACATGTAAGAAAGTCCAGGTGCTCCCTCTTCTGGTGCTGGCAATAAGTTCAAATCATGGAAGCCCCAACCACCCCAGCCCCACCCCCTAACCGCCATAAAACCCCAAGCCAACCTCCTCTCTTCGTTCTCTTAAGCTATTCTTGGATCCTGTTGGAAACCCACCTTACTCTCCCCAGAAGGCTCTATTATGTGAGTGAAAAACCTTTGCAAGTCCTCTTGTTGTCTGTGTGGCATCATCAGACTTAACATCTGAACAGACTTTGGGGTGAGGGGGTCCATTCCATCTCTGTGACCACAGTTGGTGGGTATGGTAGTCCCGGTTTTACAGATGAGGAAACTGAGGCTCAGGCAGATTGTTACTTGTCAAAGGTCGTAAAACCAGATAATGGTATCATCTTAACCACTCTCCTCTTTCTCTACTTCAAGTCAGATGAGTTTTTGCTTTTCAGAAATCAGTGAATAAAATTACATTTTCAGCCTTATACCTCGCACAAATTCTTAACACGTATTGAACTCCTATCCTGTTCCAAAGCCCTTTATGTGCATTACTCCTTAACCTCAAGACAACTCAATCAGCTAAGGAGCATTGCTATTACCATTTTCCCCAGCGAGGACACTGAGTAATAGAAAAGTTAAATAACATGTGTGGGGTCACCCAGCTAATAAATGGCAGAGCTGGAATTTGAACACAGAACCCATAGTCTTAGCCACAGTGCTATAATGTCTCTTACATGGTGTACAAATAAAGAAGCTGATCATTAATCCAGCTCACAAGGATTGTATTCTTGCCACTGCTTAATTGGGCAGCACTTGGTTAAAGAAAACCCATAACAATGACACATTTACTAGTTTCATTAGGGTTCTTAAAATTATCCATGCATATTTCATTCAATACTGGAAACTTCTAGAAGGAAAAGCCAATACTTCATTGTCTTTGACATCCTCTCCTTTCCCTCCCCTCCCCCCAATATCCCGGAGTTGCCTTTTAAGCAGTGGAGGCTCAAAAATGTTATTTGAATGGCTTAAAATCAACAGATGTTGCAGAATGAATGCCTAGAATTTCACCTGCACCCTCAGTACTGCAGTACACCTCATCATGAATAGACCAGGGCTCCCCAGCAATTGCCATGGAAACTCTCTGCAATTCTTATTTGCCATCTTGTGCCATCTGTCTGATTATAGGTATAACAAGGAAAATAATGATCTGTAATTTCTCACAAGAAATTAATCCAAATTTACCAGGACAGAACTTTTTTTTTTAACCATCTGCTTGCCCTGAGGCTTTCCAGCAATTTCTCTGCAGCTACTAAATAGACTTGCATGAAATTGTCCATGTTCGGGTCACCATACATGGTTATTGCCTCTATTATTTGGAAGGGTTAGGATTAAACAACCTCAAAAAACTATGGATCAATAAAAAATCAACACTAGCAGTTGGAACAAGTGTTATACCTACTTTCTTATTTCAAGCCTGGGTACGGGAGGTAAGTATTAATGCTTTTAAATCTTGTCTTGGACATAGTTCCTTTAAAAGCCTTGGGGAAAATAGGTTTAAAATTTGCATATGAACAAAACTAGTTTAATAACGGTGTCCATGCAGAGCTGTCAGAAGATAAAAGAGCTTGTGAAGAGTTTTAAGGAATAAAACCATGTAATTAAGTGCCACGTATGAGGAAATAGATCTAAGCTAGAGGGTGAAGTATTTGATGAAAGGTACTTTAGTAGTTTTCAAACTGTGTTCTGAAGACCCCCTAGGGCTGCCAGAGGTGAGAGGTTAAGAACGGTCAAACCCGGGAGCCACCAACCCAACTTCTACCAGGCACTTATGCGTTTATCTGATTTTCATGTGGGGATTCTTACAAAATTGGTTTTAAACAGATACCATAGCCAGCTCCTTCATTTTACAGATGAGGACATAGAAATACAGAAAAGTGATTTGTAAGTCCTCAGAGCTACTCACAGGCACAGCTGGGATTAGAATGACTTCCTAACTCCCCAGTCTGCTGTTCTCTTAATGGTCTTTTAGTTGGAATTAGAATTATAGTACCCATCTGCAACTCAGAGATACAGTTCTGAACCACTCTTCCCAATACCCATCCTGACCTTCACTCTTCTGTCTACTAACTTCTTGCTTCTCTGATTTTACCTTCATCTGGCCAGTTGGCTTTGCTGTCTAGCTTGCCTTTTCCAACAACAGCTTATTTGCTCTTTAGTAGAGCACTAGGTAAATGTTCACTACCTAAAAATTTCAAGTGTGAAATATTCTGGGAGAAATAAAGACTGCAGAGGGATATCATCGAGGTAATGGGTCTTGATACCTTCAAGAAATAGTACTACATGTGCCCCACTTCAAAGAAAACAGTTTTTTTATATATGGAGTAGAAAAATCATGATCTTATCTCAATGACAAATGAAAGAAATAACTAAAATTATGACTTTTCATCAAGATCTTCCAGGAGAAAAGATTATAAAAAGGGAGAAAAGTCTACATGTATTTATTAAATGAACAGTCTCTGGATGATAGCATTGGATCTGGAAGGACCAGTTTTCTCATCTCAGTAGAATCCATGGTTTCCAGTAGTGACCATTTGCATCATCTTCAGTACTGCTACCCTTTTTTGAGCTACTTCTATGAACCAGAGATCTGTGCTAAGCTCTTTGTAAGCATTGTCATTTAATCTCTGCAACCACCTTGGGAGTTGTTATTCTCCCCTACAGATACGGAAACTGAAATTCAGAAGGGTTAAGTCAGGGCCACAGCCTTGCACAACTACAGGGAGCCTGCATCTCGTTGTTTTCCATGTATATGGCGTGCCCTGGAACGCAGTGCAGTAGCTCTGGGTTAAGTGCTTCCCAGTTTCACAAAGCTAGACGGAGAGAGCCAAGATGGTGGGTGGTAGGAGGAGTGAGAGATGGAGAGAGAGAGTTAGAGGTAGAGGGAGAGATGGATGTATGTAATTTTTAGTGGTCTTCAAAGTGTGTTGTTCCGTGGGAATTTGTTAGAAATTAAATCCTTGGGCCCCACCTCAGTGTACTGAATCAGAAACTCTGGGAGTGGGGCCCAGCGATCTGTGCTTTAACAGCCTTCCAGGTGACTCTGATATTGACTGAAGTTTGAGAACCACTGACCTTGGCAACATCGTTCTAAATACTTGCTATTTTTCTCAGGGAAGTTGGGAAAAGTTGGGAAGTGTACTTAATTTCCTAGGGTTGACCATAAATAAAAGAATTAGGGTTGAATTTTGCACCTACCCACCAAATTGATTCACATAAAGGGACTTACATGAATTTAGCGTTCTAATTAAAGATGCAAATATGACTTTACAAATTATTACCTGGAATGAATTGATTTCTGAGTACTTTAATCCCCACGTATTAAGCTTTTACTGTTCACACTCATACAAAAATTATAGAAATACAAATAAAATATTATAGTGAAGCTTAATGACTGTACAAATTAGTATGTTCACTGAAGTGGCTTATTATAATCTCAAAAGATGACAGCTTAAAATGAGTCTATCCTTTTTATAAAGCAGTATAATAAGGTTAGCAAACACTGAAGTAACTTATGAAATCATCAACCATGTAAAATTTCATTAGTCATTACAATTTAAAAAGCCTTTTTCTCCTTTTAAATAAATAATCCATGATTTCACAACCTGCAAAGTGAAGATTCTCAGCTTCAAAGTGCTTGGACGTGTGTGTGTGTGTATTCAAGAAGAATGTGATTCTCACAATAAGTTGACATGGTTACCGTAATTATTTCTGTAGCCTGGGTCAGTTACTAGCCATCATTAAACAGGGTGATTATGGTTGTGTGTATAGAGGAGGGAGTGAACTTCTAAGGAAGGAACACTGGAAAATATTTCTTTGCTCTATTATAATCTGGGTACATCTCTGTGAAGTAGTCCTTTTAGGGATGTCTCTCCTTAATTAAAAGGACAGTTAAGACAAATCACAATCAAGAGTGCCAAAGCCTAGAGGATGATCCATTTATTTCAGGCATAAGTCACATTTTAAAAATAAGAAGAAGAGCAGGTGAGGGTATTCTCTCGGAATGTTTTGGTGTGAAATCTGACCTGTATGTGGAATTCGTATGTGTGTGGTGGGGAGGGGATTTAATACCTGGGGAGCCCACATCTCAGCTGGTCCACACGAGGTGTGAAGCCCAGGCCGTCACCCCAGTCAGGACAACTGCAAAGGTCCACGCCAGCGTCAGAGCCCCTGGGCTCTGCTGGCTCTGCTGACGCTTCCTGGCAGCCCGACTTCCCTTCTGTTTAATCTTGCTCTCCTCTCTTCTCCAGGCATTGATCCCAATAACCTCCCTTATACATCCCTCCATCTCAGAATGCTTCCTGGGAACCAGCGCTGGGACTTAACTCCTAAGCATTGTTATTTGGAATGGCAGAAGATTCCTCATCTCCTCCCACATTCTGGAAACATTTTACATTGTACAGGCAAGTACTCGAGCCCTGTCGGGCTCTGTTAGGCTGACTCATCTGCTGCAGCACCGGGAGCTCCAGCCCAGACTCCTTTATCATGGCCTTAGTTCTGAACCCCTTTCTCAGCCTGTGCCATGGCTCTAGCTCAGCTCTCGAGCAATGTGGTCTGCTCCTTCCCCTCGTAAGTGGCACTTTCACAAAACCCTGCAAGTGAACTAAGAAATACTTAATTCCTTTTCAGGCTGTCATAGAATACTAGACTTCCAGAGAGCGAAGCAACCTAAAAGGTCACCTGCTTTAATCTCCCATTTAAGAACACTGCCCCTCTACATCTCTGATATATAGTTTTTTATTTTTTGTGTTTTTTTTAAAGATTTATTTATTTAATTTCCCCCCCTCCCCTGGTTGTCTGTTCTTGGTGTCTATTTGCTGCGTCTTGTTTCTTTGTCCGCTTCTGTTGTCGTCAGCGGCACGGGAAGTGTGGGCGGCGCCATTCCTGGGCAGGCTGCTCTTTCTTTTCACGCTGGGCAGCTTTCCTCACGGGCGCACTCCTTGCGCGTGGGGCTCCCCCACTCGGGGGACACTCTTGCGTGGCACGGCACTCCTTGCGCACATCAGCACTGCGCATGGCCAGCTCCACACGGGTCAAGGAGGCCCGGGGCTTGAACCGCAGACCTCACATATGGTAGACGGACGCCCTAACCACTGGGCCAAAGTCCGTTTCCCTATAGTTTTTTAATCTCCCCCTCCCCCTGGATGGCTCCCTTATCTGTCTGCTCATCTTCTTTAGGAGGCGCTGGGAGCCAACCTGGGCCCTCCCATGTGGGAGGCAAGGGCCCAACCACCTGACCCACATCTACTCCCTGCTGGTTGTGATATCTGCTGTTTGTTGCTGTTTGCAGTGTCTTGCTCATTGCTGCAGTTGCTCATTGCGGCAGTTGCAGCATCTGCTGGTTGTGGCATCTCCTGGTTGTGGTGTCTGCTCCGTCTCTGGAACCAAATCCAGGACCTTCCACGTGGGAGGCAAGCACTCAACTCTTTGAGCCACAACTACTCCCATCTGATATATTCTTGAACATTCCCTCTGCAAGGAACTCAATTGTTTCTGAGGAAGTTTATGTAACAGAAGACCCTGGAAACAAGTCATTAAACAGAAGTTCTTCATCTCTCTGCTATGGGATTTGGGCCAGATCCTGAGTGTCCCACCTATGACCTAAGGCTTCCTGATATAAATCCCAGTAGATAGATAGACGACAGATAGATGGATGGATAGATATATGATACAGATATAACGTGTTTGTGTTTTAGTAGAGAGAGAAGTATGAAGTATATGTGTATGTGTAATTAGTAAACACACACATATCACTACTCTGATGGCAATCTTTTCAGAAAACATCCCCCAGAACTAGCATGTTACAGGAACACATTTTGGGAAGCACTGGTCTAGATCATGGTGAGGAGGCTACTTCCATATAAGTGCATAATTGCCCTATTCTGTGACAGAAATATCTTATGATTCAAAATATATTTTCCTCCTCAGCATTGTTTGTCCCCTTTTCCTATTTCAGTGGGGGAAAAAAACCTCCTAAGTATTTCTTTGCTGTGTGCAGTCCAGCCAGAGAATCACAAATCTTTTTAGAAGAAAACCATCACAGAGACAGTGATTTATTGTTCCCAGCTTTTCTTTGATAACCATGAAACCTTTAGCCATGTGAGATTGAGGCTGTCAGTAAAAATAGAAACAAGTAGTAATTGCACTCGATACTTCAAAGATCGACCAGATTACAATGCCTAAGAGGTACTGCGGTTGAGATGACATTGTAGTGTGGAGAATCAGTCATAAGACGGATTTCTTATGATTTCTCACCCCCATCACACACACACCGTTTTTCCTTGATTTTTTGATGATGACATTGTGGGTAGAGTATCCCGCTGTGGATACTGTTTTCACTTCCAGCTTGGCCACAAGCTAGTACAGTCTTGGATGTATCATTTCACCTTCCTGGATCCCAGTCTCCTCACATTTAGAAGATGGGCTATTCCCTCCAGCCTTAAGTTTAAATTCAGGCCCCAAACCTATTCACGGCCTTGAATGGACCTTTTCTATTATAGATTCATTTCTCAATAACTTCTTTAGTAGGCCACCAAATGTAGACCCAGGAAATACACCGGTTAAGAAGTAGTAACTCTATTTAAGACCTAAGATGATAACATTTTATTTTGATAAAATGACATTAATAGTTTGACACTTAATACCCATTGCACTGTGGCCATGTTTGGATATAACCGAGCTGGGACATTTATAGTCTGGGTTGAAACTGTGGTTGAGCTAGGCCCTCAGCTGCTTCTTAGCCAGGCTTCTTGTCCTTTTAATCTTTCCTTATATGTCCTTCCTTTTAGCTCTGTTGCCTTTGTTTGCTCTACTCAGCCACTCTCATTTTTAACCACATCCTCTGGAATAGTGTGTGAGATGGATTCCTGCTTTGCTGAACTTTAAGCTCTGATTTTGATCATTCAGCTTTGGTGGAAGATGGTGGTTAGAAGGGAGAAAAAGGCTGTAAGGAATGAAATGTCTAGATAAAGTTCTCAAGGCTGAGTCTAGAATTGACACCAACAAGTCTAGAGAAATAAGCCCGGTTTATGGGAATCTCAAAGAACCGCAGGGTCCACTAGCAATACCCTGAAAGTGTCTTCTCAAAATTGGGCCCCCCCCGAGCCTCCTGCAGGTCTCCTGCTGGTTTGCCTCTCTGTGCTGCCTCCTCTTCTGCCATTCCTTCTCTGTCCAGATTTGAGAGCAGCAGCAGGGCAGCCTGAAGGTGGTGGTCCTCCACCCAGCCTGCCTGATCGACTCATCGGGGAAGTTTCTAAAACAGGCTGATGCGTAGGCCCTATCCCCAGAGATTCTGAATTAACTGGTCGGGGGTAGAACTCAGACATTTATGGGTATATTTTTTAAACTCTCCAGATGATTCCAGCATGTATCTAAGCTTGAGAATCGCTGCTGTTGGATGTCAATCCTATATATTTATTTTTAAAACCACTCGAAGGGGAAGGATGGTTCATATCTGAGGTTACAAACTGGTGGGCTGTGGGTAGAATTTGGACTACAGATGTGTTTTTGTTGGTCCAGCACAAAATTTAAAAAACAAAAGCAAAGAAAAATCAAGTAAACACATTTTTTTAAAGCCTGAATTTGAATGCCTTTTCATGAGGCCTTACACCCAGCAGGCTTTTGTAATGCTGGTTACCTTCCAGACTCTGAGACAAATGTGCTCACAGCGGATTGTTTTCCCTTTCAGAATGAAGACGGCTGGATGAGTGGTGGTGATGGTAGAGGTGGCCAAGGGATGGTCACGCACCTGCAGATAATCCACCTGAGACTGCAGCGCTTCCCTCCCCTGAGTTCCTCTAGTGTTCCCAGCCACACGTTCTAGAGTGCGGTTCCACCCCCAAGCAGGAGAAGCTCTCACAGTTTGGGTCACTCTTAAGGACATTCATTGCCTGTGATGCTGTGGCATGATGGGGGGGGAAGGGCGAAGCTCTGCGCCCACTCGATGGAAGTCTCTCGCTAGACCCTTTGGTGGTGCAGTGTGATGGCTTTGCCAGGGGCTGCAGAGGGGCTGCCACAGCTCGGTCTGCACCTAGCAGGGCTTGTTGGCAGGGAGTTGCTCCCCGAGGCCTGGGGCTTGGACTTCACCCATGTGCAGAAAATCAAAAGGTGAAGATGGACTCAGATGTGTGTGGATGTCCTGCCGCTCCAGTATATCTGAATATGTAGAAAACCTCTTTTAGAAAGCTATTAACATTTTTATCTCAAAGTTTAAACACAAGGAATGGTTTTAACTTACTAGTAGACCATCATTTCTACCATCAACGCTACTCTCATTTTCTTGGGACCAGAGATTCCTCTATGCATTTTTAAAATTTGCTGCCCTTACCCTGACACCACTCTCCCCAAATGCAGAGCAAGGCTGTATCGGGCTCAGCCAGTGGGTAGAGGGTTCAATTCATTTTCAGTCCTTTTCTCTTTTTCCCTGTACAGGATGTGCTGCAAAATCTCAAAATTCATTTGGGGATAGCACGTTACTGCTAGTGGCTAAAGCCCAGAAGTAATAATAGTCTGGATTAACTGTACATTTTCAAACCACAGAAACTAGCCCAAGTTTGTGGGCATGGCTTCTATTTCTGCTTCCTTTAAAGGGTGTGTCAAGGGTCAGATCAGTTCTTGTCTTGATCCTTTAAATCACTGAGCACCTGTCCACAGTGGAAAGGACACGGGATCACATACAGACCTTCCGCATTAAGATGTGGTCGAAAGGAAGTAGGCTTGGCTCCCTTGTGTAACAGCAGGCGCTGGGGCCACCTCACACTTCCAGAGCCATTAATCCTTTACTCCCAACAGAGATGAGAATTGGGATATAGGTGGGGTTTTGGGTTTTCTTATTTGTTTGCTTTTGTTTTTGTTTTTTATATCCCCCCCCTTGTCGCTTTTTTTTTTCTTTTTTTTTTGCATGCTATCTGTTCTCTGTGTCCATTTGCTGTGCATTCTTCGGTGTCTGTATTTATGTATTTTTATTTCCCTTCCCCCCTTGCAGCTTGCTTGCTGTGTCCATTTGCTGTGTGCTTTTCTGTGTTTTTGCTTGACTCCCTTTTTTGTTGCGTCACCTTCCTGAGTCGGCTCTCTGCGGCACTGGCGGGCCAAGTGGCACTCCGCGGTGTGCGGGTGAGCCTGCCATCACAAGGAGATCCCAGAACACGAACCCAGGGCCTCCCATATGGTAGATGGGAGCCCAACTGATTGTGTCACAGCTGCTTCCCTCCTTATTTGTTTTTAAGGCTCTAAAACACAAAAAATTTTGTTAATCTGTATATCAGGATCATAATTTGGAGTGTTATTTCTATAACAATTTATGCGCAATATTCTAGACTAGACATTATAGGAGCCATATGTGGTTTTCTCTCAGATGCAGGTATTTCTACTATAGTACCACCCATATTGTAGGCCCTTTTTGACATGAGAAAGAAAAGCATCTTATTTGAACATAATCATCTCTTACTCTACACAAAGTTATAAATTTCTACAAATAACTGTACACATTTCCACCTAATAACCAACACAAATGGAAGTCCTTCTGTCTTGAACCTTTACTCCAGTTCCTGCACAGTGGGTGATGTTGTATTTCTCAACTCACCAGAGGTTAGGACGGAGCCGCCATCTTATTTTTTAGTTTTGGGGTTTTCGTATGTCCATACCTTCTCTTTATTTTCCTGCAATAGATTTATTGCATTGAAAATAATTTCATGGCTCTTTTATTATTGCTTCTGCTGTGGCTGCTCCTCTTGGAGCCATTCACATTTACCACTTTTTCTTCTTTCCTCCACACTGGCCTCTTCATCACCTTCTCATGCTGCTCCATGCCTGGACTTCCGGGGTCCCATTTTCTCTTTGGTCATTTACTCATTAGTGGCACCTCAGACCCCATTCTGTCCACTTCGGTTTGAGCCCCTTGACCTCATTGGTCACTTCTTTCTCTCTGCCAGGTCACATTTGTCATGCGCTGGCTGTTCCATTTCTTTGGACAGTCTGACTCCTGTGACACACTCAGTCCTGCTGTCTCAGTCTTGGGAAAGTCTATTGACCTAACCCAGTGTCCCAGATAAGGAAAATTTAGCTCTCCAGCTTTACCTTGTTTCTTTATCAGAATCTAATCCACAAAATACTAGGTAAGTACATAACTAGATTTTAAAAAGGCATGTCATATAAAACAAGTATACGTGCTGCCTTAAAATGAAATGTTCCTCTACTGGAGTACTTTAGCATCCGTGTATTCACTTATTCATCGCCTGTTTAACAAGTACTGTAGTGAGCACCTCTGATTCCCTTCCCAGATACCCTCAGATATCACTGGTTCTGTGTGCATATCGCCCAGCTTCTGTGTCCTCTGTTGCTAACTTCTCCCAGCTTTGCCCTTCTTCAGAGCTTTGACCTTGGGCTACTGAAGCTACCTTGCCCATTTAGAGAGTCAAAAGTGCCTGGGAGTGTGACCCAGCCCACCGCTAACTAGTATATGTGAACCAATGACTAGTGTTGTGGTAGCGAGCATTCAAAATACCAGTTTCCTTTCCTCAAGAAGTGCATCCCATTGGATCGAACTGAAAGTAGGACTTTCTCCTGACGTTGCACTATTGCTTGGCTTCTTCCTGTTCTCTCTTCTTCCTCCCCTACTCCTTTAATAGTGTCTTCTGGGAGCACTTTAATAAATCATGTGTGCCTAAATTTTTGGTTCAGGGTCTGCTTTCAAGAAAACCCTATCTAAAGCAAGCACTTTGCATGCCAGGCATGGTGATCGTGTTCTAGTGGAAAAGACCACCTTGAACGGATGAACAGATAATCAGGTTTTGCCTTTAGACAAGAGCCTCACACTCCTCCCTCCCTTTGGTCTCCTTCTAGTGCTCCGCATTGGCCAAATTCAATAGAAAGAGAAAAAGAGTTCCTTTGTTTCCACCACACTCACTGGTCAGCCTCCTGGGAAGAAGGGCGGAGAGTGTGTCAGGTGGGTACACAAGCCTTTCAGCACAGATGGTATGTAGTTACCAAAAGTTACTTGAATACAGAAAATTTTTATGTCAGTAGGTATTCCATATGGGTGTTTTGTGGGGTGCAGTTTGGGAAACACTATGGTAGAGCACTGTTTGAAGAGACTCCCTGTAAGAAACATAGCATCACTTGTCTATGGAATTTTTCTGTTCCAACCCCTCCCCCATAGTCCCTGTCCAGATTATTGAAATCATAAGATCTGTTCCCATTCAACAAAACCAGCATCACCTTAAGTATGACTCTATATCTACCTAGCATCCAGCACCCTTGTCCTGAATCACTTCCCTTGATCTACTCAAGGTACCCAGTCCTGACTTTTCCTTTATTTTTTGCACTCTTGATTAGAGACCCATCTTGCCTTTCAGGCTAGATCCACAGCACTTTCCTTGCTATGGCATTTTCTCCCACCTTGTCTCTGGCCAGATTCTCCTTCTTATTTTTCCCTGCGTGTAATATCTGTCTAACCTCCTGTTTGTCCCCACCCACAGCCATGTACAGCGCCCTACCTTCCTCACCACCGAGGGGGGGCGGCAAGGTGTGTGCAGCCCAGGCACCAGACGCAAGAATATCGAAACAGTGCAGCTTGCAAAGCCCCAGTTCGCCTGATCACCTGCCCATCCTGGGGAAAAATCTTTTAACACCTTTATTCTCACCACTCTTTCCTACTTTCTGGGTACAGATTACCCAAGCACTAAAAAGCAAACAATTCAGAGAGGAAATTATGTATTTTGCACAAAGAAAAGAAGAGTGCATGTGCTTGACTGACGTCTATTTAATCTGTTGATTAGAGTAGAATTCTAACAAGCTATGTCACTTTGTTTCTGACTCCACAGCAGAATAAAAAAACAGATGGGGTCAAGAGTGGTGTTTGAAATAGGCAGCAAGATAGTGAGGGAAGAGGTCAACATGGAAACAGAAAACACTGCAGGCTGCTGCCATTCACATGCGGACTCAACTCTGTAGTGGAAGAAAGTAAGAGGCCTGCACTCTCAGACCTCAGGAACTTCTCAGCACTTTGTGGCTCTTACATACGAGGCCAGAACAGATTTTAAAAGGAAACATCTGAGTGTCTGAGAAAATGGTTAACGACAGTCATTGCACTTGTTTAAGATGGCAGAGAAGAACACAGCACACGTTTTTAAAAATGTTCATCTTCAGGCTTAAATAGTAATAGCTAATGTTTGCCGAGCACGGTGAGCTAGGCACTGTGCTAAAACACCTCACATCGTCCCCTTTAATCTTCAAAACAAGGTAGGCACCATGATTATCCTCCTTTTACAAGTAAGGAAAGTGAGATTTTGAGAGGGGAAACCAAGCTAGCCTGTGGCTGGAAGAACCGGCATGAGAACAAGGTACGCCCAAGCCTGTAATCATGCTCCTCCACCGCAAAGCCTAACAAATGTTTTAATGGTGCGGGACTCATCCACTCAGCTCCCTGGGGCATTCCCTTCATCCCTAGACCAGGTCTGATAAATGGGGCAATACTGTGCTTCTTAAACTGGCCAATTCCAAGAGGATGTTCCAGTGTAATGGGATAAATGGAACAATAAGAAGGGGTATTTAATCAAAATGACATACAATTAAATCATCCGAAAGGAATGAGAACTGATTCAATTCTGCTTTTAAGAAATCTCTAAGGGAGACATTTTGGATTTCTGTGGAGCACTTTAGTTCGTCTCAGTGATTTATTGGCAGTGGCCAGAGATGCTAAACTACCCTGTAACTTGGGACGTCTTACATGAAGAATTGTGCAATTCCTCCATAGCTTTAAATGTCCCATATATGGCATACTGTGAAGGGGTAAATAAAACTATAATATCTTTTTAAAAGTAAAGAAATCTCTGAGAGGAAAAAATCCACCAGCTCTGGCAGAGGTAATCTAGCTCTAGTTTGTCCTTGCTACCTTTTAGCTTCTTCCCCGCAGCCTCAGAAATCCAGAGGTCTCCTCTTGCCGTCCACAAGAGGGCGCTAGGCTGCCCCGGACAGGACCCAACTAGCTGCCAAGAAACCGGGTAAAACATAACGTAACCATTAGAGGGAAGCAATGAGGCCCTTGTGTTCCTTTTAATATGAGATTCAAATTTGTATTTGTTTATAATGTCAGTATTTTAAGGAAGCCTTCATCTAAGAGACATACTTTCTTCTGTGTGGGCGGTGCCAGGGGGAAATGTGCTCTGCAAACCATAATGGGGGTAACTTCAGCTCAGCATTTCCATCTCATCAGGGCTGGGTTCAAATCACCAGGTAACTCTGCAGGAGGCCCCAGGTATGGCTTGCCTATTAGAAAAGGCACTTTCTTTGTTCTCCTCAGTCTGCTCATAAAACCTTGCAGGATATATCAAATGTATTAGAGTTTTTCCTTGGACAAGAATGCATGTCCATCACAAACAAATGCAAACAAAACAAGACGCAACTGATTCTTGTTTCTGTTTAACAGAGTTGGAATCAATATGGAATACACAAAGCAGGAGGGGTCAAATCCAGGTGAAAGCATCGCACATACTCCCCAACTGTGTCATCTCTGTTCTCTTCCGCACGAATTGGTCCATCTAATAGCACCATCTACAGACTCTTTTAGAAGGCTGTAGTGTGCTCCATCAGGGCTGTGCATCGTAAAGAGCCCTGTAGTTATTAATACAATGACAATAATGAGTACTCTGAAATTTTTCAAGTATTCTTTTTTGTACACGTGGCTAAGAGCATGTCCTTTGAATGGATACACTTAAGGTTTTCAAACTGTATACAGGGTTAGGGAAGGTTCAAGATGTTCTTCAACAATGGACTAATGCCTCTCTATTTGAAATGATGCTGAGCAGTGTATTTATTGATTTGGAAAGATAGTCACAATATACTGTTAAGTGTCTTAAAAGTAGGTTCTTAGAGAGTGTGAGCCCATTTGTGTAGTTTACATTTACTGCATGTCTGGCATTTGGTGCTGCCGGTGGGGGGTGGGGAGGGGGCAGGAAGCCCCCCACCCCCCCATGGCTCGCATCCTCCAGTAGGCGAGACTGGGCTTGTTCACAGCATGGTGGTCTTGGATTGCAGAGTATGAGAGTCAAAGCTGTATTACCTGGAGGCTTAGGCTCTGCAACTTGCAGTGTCACTGTTCTCATATCTTGTTGATGAAAGCAAATCACAAGACCAGTATAGGTTCAAGTGCTGGAGAAATTGACTCCACCTCTTGATGGTGGGCAGAGCAGAGTCACATTGCAAAAGGGGTGTGGACCCAAGAAGCTACGCATAATTGCGAAGGTAGCATAAGAGTTCAGTGCTAGTGACTTACAGTTTTTTATGGATTCTTTTCAGAAAGCTACATTACCAGCACTCTAGTTGGGTGGTATATTTATTTGAAAGAATGTGCTTTAGTTTTTCAAAAGAAGTTTTTAAGACTGGAAATGACTTTGCCAGGTCCTGATAACCCTCTCCTACATCTCAAGAAAAAAGCAGAAACATAATGTATTTAGAATGCCTTTTTTTAAAAATTATTTTTATTATTGTCTTTTTTTAAAAGATAAATAGATGACACAAAATGTTACGTTAAAAAACTTAAGAGGTTCTCATATAGCCCGCTCCCCAACCACTCCCTTCCCCCCTCCTCCCACATCATATTCCCTTTCATCTGTAAGGCACATTCATTGCATTTGGTGAACACACTCTGGAGCACTGCCACACTGCATGCACCATAGTTTACATTGTAGTTCACACTCTCCCCCAGTCCATGCAGTGGGTTATGGCAAGATATACAATGTCCTGCATCTGTCCCTGCAATAACATTCAGGATAACCCAAGTCCCCAAAATGCCCCATATCATACCTCTTCCTCCCCCTCCCTGCCCTCAGCATGATGTGGCCACCATCTCCACATCATGATACAATTACTTCCATTGCTAGAGTCACAGCAGTTCTAAGAATACCAGCAAGTCCACTCCAATCCATATTATAGTCCTCCATCCTGTGGACCCTGGGATGGCAATGTCCACTCCACCTCTAAATTGAGAGAGGGCTTAGATACCACATGGATGATGGATGTGATTCTCCTGCTTGCAGTTGTAGACACTCTTGGTTCCCTGCTGTGGTGGTTGACCATTCTCACTCCCCTGTCAGCTGACCTGGGTAAGTCCAAAAAACCGGAGAGTAGGTGTTGCAAGTCTGCTGAGGCTTGGGCCCAGCTGGCACATGGACAGTCCAAAGAGTCAAGGCCCCTGAGTATACACAAATTCCAATGCCAACCACAGGTTCAGTAAAAATGACAGAGAGAGACATGTGTAGAGAGGTCACATCTGATTCCAACTCCATCACATTCAGAAGCACAAATTCCAAAGTAGGGCCCACTGGCAAGGCACTGAATTCCAGAGCCATCTGTCATGGCCATATAACCTGTGTGTCTCCATAGCCCTCAGGAGCACCAGTACCTGGGTTGTATCTACTTTGGCTGTCTCTGGGGTCCTGCTGTGATGTGTGTAAGCGTGACCCCTCTGGTGATCTCCCGACTCATTTTGAAGTCTCTTAGCCATATAAACTCATTTGTCTTTACAATTTCCCCCTTTTATTCAAGGTCTTTTTCTAGTTGCATCACCAGCTAGTTATGGTAGTAATCCCTTGGCTCCAGGGAGGCTCATCCCCAGGAGTCATGTCCCATGCTGGGGGGAATGTAATGCATTTATGTGCTGAGTTTGGCTTAGAGAGTGGCCACATTTGAGCAACATGGAGGCTCTCAGGAGGTAACTCTTAGGTACCCTGCAGTTCTAGGCCTAGTTGAAATTTCAAGCACAGAGGCTCATAAGCATGTTGTCAATATTAAGGACCCATCATTGGACCATCCTCCTTCTTTGTCCTTGCACTTGGGGGATTGTTGCTGTTCCATTGGGGAATGCAACAGAGCTCCCCGGATGGGAACTCAGCACCCCCTCAGTTGTCATGTGTAACTCTATCCACTATGACAATACTCGAAGAAAATCTGAACATATCTATATACCCTATATGCATGCCCTGGAGAACTCCCTCCCACCCATGCGTCCTCCATCAATGACACCCCACACCAGTGCTCTTCTCCTGCCATATGAACCACTCTGTGATCCAAAACTTCTTCAAAAATGAAACCTAATATATTGCCAAATTCAATTAGTAGGAAAATGAAATAGTATTGACAGGTTTAAAGATTAGAAATAGAATATATAATAATTTAGAAAAACGAAAATAAAGTAAAAAATAAATTGGGGTATTAAAAAATGGAAAATATCATAAAACTTTGTTTCTGACATTTTGTCTTTCATCACAGTAATAGATGTTGCCCTGCATGTACAGTGGGAAGGCAAGCTCCTCCATTCCTTCCTCAGTGTCTACATCTTTTTTTTTTAAATTTTGTCTTCAAAAAGTTTTAGATCATAGTAAAGTCTCACATACACAAAATAGAGGACTCCCATATACCAACCATCAAATCCTTTTCCCACTTCCCCAGCAATGATCTTTTTACATGTGGATGTTATATTTGCTACAGCTGATACACAGAATTGAAACATAGTTACCAACCATGGTTCCATGATGGCTTACATAATGGTTTATATTTTAGACTGTATACTTTCCTAGATTTTTTGGTTACATTATGGTTTACATTTTAGACTATACATGTTTATAAATTTCTAGTGAGATATAACATGGCTTATATCCATCGTCGCACGATCTTGTGGAACACTTCCATTGCCCCCCAGTTACCCCCTCTTCCATCTATTCTATTCCTTTCTCACCCTCCCCTCAGGGCCCATAGTGACTATCAAGCTTCACTGCTTGAGGGACAAGATTCATAGATATTTACAACAATGCTGAGGGCTTGACACTCTAGTCTGTCCTCCCCCATGGGGAGCCACCCATGCTCTCAAGAGACACCCTCCCCTCTGTTTGAGAACATCAGTCCACCCCAGGATGGGGGTACAACACTTTCCTGCTCATTTTATGTGTCTCGCCCCACTAATATAACACAATATGACAAGATGAGCTCTCACACACTTCTTAGAAGCCTGCCCCAGGTGAACCCTGTGCTTAAACCAACTCTAGCTTTTTAATAGAACAAAACAAAATCCTGAGTTTAGGAAACTAACAACTTCCATGTGAGTTAAACAGTACAGACTGACACCCCCCACGTAAACTGGTTCTTAAACTCTATCATTCATCCATATCACCAAGAGAGCTTGTGAAAACACAAATTACTGGGCCTCACACTCATGCGATTCACTAGGTCTGGCTGAGGCAGATAATTTGCATTTCTAAAATGTTCGTAGGTGGCTTGATGCTGCTGGAGCAGGGACCACACTTTGAGAACCACTGGCCTAAGCTGCAGGTAGGGAAAGAAGCACAGAGAATGAAAGAGAAGAGACTGAGGAAAAGCTCAGAAAAGGTCTGCTGACTCCCAAAGTGATGGAAGCCTCCATGTAATCCATCAAGCAGGTCCACAGCTAAGAACTCAGGACGTTTGAAGCACATTCCTGTGCTGGCAGTCTTGGTTCTCAGTTTGGGCTGAGGCCCAGGAACTACCAACCACTTCCACATTCCAAACGGAAGCCCTGGACCACCTCAGCAAAAGAGGGAGCTGAAAAACAGCTTTGCCATTCTTAGCTGACTGCTCACCGCTTGCTTGTAAAGGGGATCGTGTGGCATGGGGGAAGTGTTCTGTGAGACTGGCCTCAAACCCTTTGGAAGGTGAGAATCCTTCCCTTTCACTTCACATCTGCCCTAGTTCTCTGTTGCCAGAAGCTGTTTGCACTTACAGAGCCATTCATGTTTTTAAAGAACTTGAGAAGGTAGAGACCATTTTATCCCAATCATAATACATAAAAAGAGCCAGAATTACTGGATTTAGCTTTCAGTTCTGCCTTCTAACTAGTTGGATGCCTTCACCAATTATTTACTTTCTCTGAGCCTTGGTTTCCTCATCTGGAAAATAGGAATAAGTATGACTACTTCATAGCCTTTTGTGAGAATTAACCCACCCAACCCTTTTAAGCACTGGAATGACTTTAGTGTTTCATTGTTATTATTTTCCACAGGTAGAATATTACTCTACTCTCATCCCCACGAGGCCCCTGTGTCTATAAAAGCTCTATGTGGCACTTCTTCTTATCCACAAGTGTCTTTTTTTCTCCTATAGCTATACACGAAGAATAACATTTATATGTGCCACAATGTAACGTGTATTTGTGTATTATCTGAGAATAATCACTTCTGCTTTAGAAGACAAGAAAAGCAAGTGGGGAGTACGATGAGTAAGTTGGTAACCTGTGAGACATATTGGACAGAGAGACAGTACGTAACTGCTGTTCGCAGAGGAGGAATATTGGAAAGACCAAGAGGCAGCTAATAGTCATGACGCTGTCATAAATATTCATGAGGCTTTAGCTTGCCCTCTACTGATGATGGCCATTCTGACTCCATGTGTTTGCTGTCCTGTGAACACAGATGAAGACCATAGCTGCCCATCAGACTAATCGGTGAGCTACAGCTTCAGTCAGGTAGTCGTGCCCCTGCGATTGTTCAAAGGAGCAAATGCATGTGTATTGTTGGCTGTAGAGGTTCACCTGCCAATCCCTCTTGCTCAAAAATTCACTCTGGTCCTAGTACCCTTGTTGGGGTGGGGGTGGGGGGCGGCAAGGTGAGGAGGGGCAAATAGGGGGAGGGGCGGCTGATGGAGCAGAGAGGACAAATAAGCACTTCTCTCACAGGACTCAGGGAGGGTGGTCCTCCCATCCTGCTTGGGCCTTATTCTAAGCACGTTAGCCTACCCCGTATTTCCCCTGGCTTCTCACTGTGCTTGGAATTGATTGAATAAATCATGTAATTCAATCTTACTTTGTTCTCGTGGGCGTCTTTCAGTTCCATCCCCTCTGGGATGCCTAGCCTGCTGGGGTACTTGAGGCGACCATTGCATCAAGGTAATTTCCCACAGGACACCACCCCCCACCATATGCCACGTGGTCAGCCCCCCTGCTTACAAGGCACACACCCAATTACTCTTCAGAACTCCAATTAAATGTCAGCTCCTTTGCAAAGCCTTCCCTCTCCCTGTCCCAACTTTCACAACCCTAACCTAGATGCATGTCCTTTAATACTTTGTCTCTGTTTGGGGCTTTTCATGTTGGATCATATGTGTGCATCTCCTCATTGCAGTCAGCTCCTGGCCCACAGCAGGTGCCCTGACAGTACCAAGGGAGGGATGAACTGATGCTATCAGGTCTCCTGCTGGCAGAGGGGGTGTCACCATTTGAAGCCTTAATTTTTCAGGCTGCCTCTAGAAGTTGAGCCAGAAAATATAGATATATTTTATTTTTAAAAGTCTGCATGGCAGTAAAACACCATCAGCAAAGTCAAAGAAATTGAAAAACCTAAGTTTGCCAAATTATATCACAGAAGGTTAATACAGCTGTTGTATAAAAAACTTCCACAATAACCTATAGAATAACCCTATAGAAAAATAGACAAAAGTAATGAATAGATAGACCACATTATTATAATTAGAAGTGGTTTGTAAACATATTTAAAAATGCTCAGCCTTACTCAGGATGAAGAAAATGCAAATTAAAACTAATTTGAGACACCATTTTCACCTAAACATTGACAAAAATAAAAAATTAACAAAATGTGGAAACGAATATGGCTCAAGCAGTTGAGCGCTTCCCTACCACACGGGAAGTCCTAGGTTCAGTTCCTGGTGCCTTCTAAAGAAGATAACAAGCAAAACTAATGAGCAGAAAACAAACAAAAGCTAACAGTGGGGAAAAGATGTGGCTCAAGCAGTTGAGTGTCCATCTCTCACATGGGAGGTCCCAGGTTCACTTCCCGGTGTCTCCTTAAAAAAAAACAAAAACAGACAATGAGCAAAAAAACCCAAGAAGACAATAAGCTCAAACAACCAACAAAACAATGTACAAACAGAGAAGGGAGCCATCTAGGGGGGTGAAATTAACAATATGCTCTGTGGCAAGGCTATGGGAAAATAGGCATTCTCAATATTACTGGAAGAAAGGCAAAACATTACAAAATGTTTTGTACCATCTCATAACATTACACATGCCAAATCCTTTGGCCCAGCAATCCCACTTCTAGAAATCTATCCCGGGGTTACACTGCAGAAATGCAAAAGAAAGAAAGAAAGAAAAAAAGACGTGTAAAAGACTATTCACTGCAGCTCTATTTATAATGGCAAAAGATTAGAAATTATCCATAAGGAACTGGTCACTTAAACTATAATACATACACAATAGAGTACTGTACAATTGTAAAAAAGAATAAGGAAAAAAAAAGGAATTTCTATAATAATGTGGGATTATCTCCAGAATATAAGTAAAATAAGCAGGGTAGAGTAAAGTGAGTATAATATCAATTAGCTTAGAATGGGAAGAGATGAATATATATTCATATATATATAATTTGTATTAGCTTAATTAATTAATAAACATTGTAAGGTTAAAGCAAAAGCTTTTCAAAAAGGTTACCTATGGAAGAGAGTGGGAACTGGGTGGAGAGAACAGGGATAAACACTAGAATTCTCTGAATGCACTTATTATATTAGACTTTGTAACTATGTAAATGTTGGGCATAATTGTAAAACAAAGTTAACTAAAAATGAGAAAAAGCAGTGGCTGAAAGTCTATGGTAAAATAAAATAAATGAATCTAACTATCAGGTAGGAGAAAAAATACCTAGAAAGAAATTATTTCAAGGGTCTTCAAACATGGTAATTTGGGGAGGTGGATGTGGCTCAAGCACATTGGGTTCCTGTTTACCATACAGGAGGTCCAGGGCTCGATGCCCAGGGCCTCCTGGTGAAGGCAAGCTGGCCTGTGCGGCGAGCTGGGCCATGCAGACTGCTGGCCTGCGTGGAGTGCTGCCCTGCACAGGAATGCTGGCCCACACAGAGAGCTGACACAGCAAGGTGACACAACAAAAAGAGACACAAAGGAGAGAAAATAAGAGATGCAGCAGATCAGGGAGCTGAGGTGGCTCAAGAGAATGATCGCCTCTCTCCTATTCTAGAAGGTCCCAGGATTCATTCCCAGAGCCACCCAATGAGAATACAGGCAGACACAGAAGAACACACAGCGAATGGACATAGAGAACAGACAACAGGGTAGGGGGGTGGGGGAGAAATAAATAAATAAAATCTTTTTAAAAACATGGTAATTTGTATATTCTTAGTGTGAAAGACAAAAAGATCTGCAAAAAAAAACATTTTCAGTAAGCATAGTTTTATTAATAACATGGGGATAGTTATTCTGGACCTAACCCCATTTTTTCATCAAGAGGATTCCTAATTCCCTCCTCTGCCTGGAGTCCAGTTTGTCTTTATCCCCCTCCTCTAAAAGCACACAGCCTCAACCAACATTAAATAGGCCAGGTGTGGCATGAGCGGCACACAGCGCCGTGGGATTTCCTGGGTCTAGATTTGCTCTGAGTGCTTTATGTCTTGTTAAGTGATCTTTGTGTCAGGCACATCACTTTCACATTCTGTGGACTGTCAACCAAGACCCCAGGTTATTTTTTCCTTACATGGTGGTATTATAAATCCACTCCCATCCACTGTTCTCACATTTGGTTTTTAACCCAAATGAGAACCTTACCTTAACGGCTACTAAATGTAATCCCTTGCTCCAGTTTGCTAATCTCTTCTTGAATTTGGTTCTATCTGCCCCACACATGCCACCTTCCACAACCTCCTCAGCCACCCAGCCTCACACCCTGCTCAGATCTGAAAAGCTTGTCTTCTCTCTCATCATCTAAGTCCACAAGGGCAGGGTTAGAGTCAGGATTATGGCCACTCAGTCACACCTGCCAGGTGTGCACCTCCGGCATTGCATGGGTGAAGGCCGGAGCGCATCCTGCTGTCGGTAAGGAAGGCACACCTATGAGGCCTCCTGCGAGCAGGAGCAGCCTGCTGAGCGGGAAGCCTGCTCCTTTACTCCACAGGCACACAACAGAGACCTCACCCAAAGAACACGCACCTGGGGTCCCATAAATTTGCCGTCCTTTTCAATGGGGAGAATGGTCTGATCTCCCACGTGGAAGAGTTCTACATAATTTAGGTAGACATCGTCCCTCGAGGTGGAGCACAACTCCCCACCGCTTAGCTGTGGGCTGTGCACAGTGACTTAGCCCAAAGAGTGTGGCATGGAAAAGGGGGAAAGTAAATGCACAGTGGAACAACCTGACAGCTTCCTCAGCCAGGCTTTCAAGGTCGGCCTCAGTGGGGAGACGGCGTGCTGACTGCATGTGCCCTTGACGGACGTGGTGAAAACGGCACTTTCCCTCTGTGGTCTCCCTCCCCACGTCCCATAATAACCCATTCTAATCGTGAGGGGAACACCAGCCAGCCCCCACCTGAGGGCCGTCTACACAGCACATGACCAGCGCTCCTCAAAACTGGCAAGGCCATCAAAAACAAGGGAAGCGTGAGGAGTGGTCACAGGCAAGAGGAACCTAAGGAGACGCTGACTAAATGTCGTCGCATATCCTGAATGGGGTCCTGGATCAGAAGAAAGACGTTGGTGAAAACTAAAGGAAAAGCTGAATAAAGTGCTGACTTTAGCTAGTAGCAGAGTATAAAGATTGGTTCATAAGATGTTAACAGTAGGGGAACCTGGGTGAGGGCTCTATGGGAACTCGACTATCCTCAAAAGTTTTCTATAAATCTAGTTTTTCTCAAATGTATTTTTAAAATTACCCTCATTTTCACAATTGGCTATAGCTTTAAAAAAAAAAGTACATGCTCCTTTTGACCCAGCGAGCCCTCTGTTAAGAATTCACACTTCAGGTATTCTTGCAGAAGTGTTTTTGAACTTTGTGTACAAACATTGTGTTATTGGAACACTGTAGTAACAAAAAATGGAAACGATTTAAATTCTATCAACCATGTGATTGCTAAACAAATTAGAGCATATGTGTCTGACTACTATGCAGCCACTAAAAGACAGTGAGGTAGATCAAATGTGAAAGGGCCCATGATATATTAAGTGAAAAAAGCAAGGTGCAAAGCTTTGCATATAGTAAAAACCCTTTTTAAAAATAAATATTAATAAAAGACAATCTATTTATGTATGCTGTGATATACATGAAAAATGCTCTGGAAAACTACCAGGACACTGCATTACTATAGTTGTTACCTCTGAGTTTAGAACTGGGGTGGGGAGTGGGGCTTTTTTCATTTGAAATGTTATCTACTGTTGAACTTTTTGTGTATTTTTTTTTAGGAAGCACCAGGCATTGAACCTGGGACCTTGTACATGCAAAGCAGGCACACAACCACCGAGCTACACCCACTCCCCTTGTGCATGTATTTTAATTTTTAAAAATCATCTTTTTTACTTCTAACTAATGTAGCTTCAGAATGAAGCTGAAGGTAGGATTTAATGGGGTCCAAACCTCTGTACTACACTTCTTTTTTTTTTAAAGACTTATTTTTATTTATTTCTCTCTCCCTCACTGCCCCCCCAATTGTCTGCTCTCTGTGTTCATTTGCAGTGTGTTCTTCTGTGTCCACTTGTATTCCTGTCAGCAGCGCCAGAAATTTGTGTCTCTTTTTTGTTGCATCATCTTGTTGTGTCAGTTCTCCATGTGTGCGGCGCCACTCCAGGGCAGGCTGCACTTTTTTCGTGTGAGGCGGCTCTCCTTGAGGGGCGCACTCCTGGCATGTGAGGGACACCCCTGTGTGGCACGGCACTCCTTGCGTGCATCAGCACTGCGCGTGGGCCAGCTCACCACATGGGTTTGAACCCAGGACCTCCTATGTGGTAGGCGGATGCTTTTTCAGGTGAGCCAAATTCACTTCCCTGTCCTACACTTCTTGAAATGCCTGTCATTCTAAATTGCCACTTTGGGTTAAAATGTAATGTTTCCAAGAGACCCAGATTGATATAACCCTGGCATGACATAACCCATTTGCATCTCCTTAAGCATTACGATGAATTATCCACTGGATGCTGTCATCTTTGAAATCCAAAAGGAATTTTATGATGAAATTGGATGTAGGAGGTATGGTGGTTTCAAGCTATATGTACCCCAGAAAAACATGTTCTTAAACTTACTCCATTTCTGTGTGTGCAAACCCATTATAAGTAGGACCTTTTGATGGGGTTGCTTCAGTTAAGGTGTGGCCCAACACAGCCAGGATGGGTCTTAATCCTACTACAGGCATCTGTTATAAGCAGAATGAAATTCGGGCAGAGAGAGAAAGCCAGAGGGAGCAGCCAGAAACTGAAAGTCAACAGAACCTGGAAGAGAAGGGAGAGGCTGCCATGTCCTTTGCCATGTGACAGAGGAGCCCAGGACCAAGGATTTCCAGCAGCCAGCCCTGAAGGCCAGTTTTGGGGAAGAAAATATTGCCTTGATCAGGCCTTGAGTTGGACTTCTAGCCTCAAAACTGTGAGCCCATAAATTCCCATTGTGTAAGCCCACCCTTTCCATGGTATTTGCTTTAATAATAAGGGAACTAAAACAGGAGGTAAACATTTTGATGAATGGGTGCAAATGAGCAATGGGGAGAGTAGCACATGGGGCGGATTTGTGAGTGTTCCAGATAATGAGGCTGTTAAAATGAGGGTGTGAGATGAATAGGGGACATTTTAGCTTGTGAGTTATCTGATAAGGCAGAGAAAGCAGCCAATATAAGATAATGTGTTTTGAAGCGGGAGATGGGGAGGGGGCAAGAAAAAGGACCTAATGTTTACCTTAGTTGGACTATTGAACAGTTTTTCCTCACTGATTCCCAACCCTGGAGGTAAAACCAGCATAACCTGGGGAGCCTTTTAAAACTATACCCTTCATTTCAAGTGAGGAATGAAGAAACAAACTATGGTATGTTCATATAATGGAATACCACCCAAATAAAAAGGAATGAATTACTGATACACACACCAACATGGATGAAAATATAATGCAATATACTAAGTAAAAGAAGCCAGACTCAAAAGGCTACTGTATGATTCTGTTTGTATGATATTCTACAAAAGGCAAAACTTGAAGTGGAGAAAATAGATCAGTGATTACCAGGATTTAAGGCAGGGGTTCTTAACCTTTTTTATTCCACAGACTCCTTTGCCAGTCAGGTGAAAACCATACACCCCTTACAAAGTTTACACTCTACTGTGTAATATAGTAAATACATCACAGCTGCACCAAGCATCTCCACATGAATAATGTTTTTTTAAATTCAATTCAAGCTCACAGACCCTTTGTTAGGAACTCCTGATTGGAGGCAGATGTGGCTCAAGCAATTGGGCTCCTGTCTACCCATATAGGAAGTCCAGGATTCAATGCCCAGGGCCTCCTGGTGAAGGCAAGCTGGCCCACATGGGCTGCTGGCCTGCACAGAGTACTGTCCCACGCGGGAGTGCTACCTCGCACAAGAGTGCTGCCCGGCTCAGAAGTGCTGGCCCACACAGAAAGCTGGCGCAGCAAGATGATGCACAAAAAGAGACACAGAGAAGAGATAATAAGAGACAGGGCAGATCAGGGAGCTGAGGTGGTGCAAGAGATTGATTGCTTCTCTCTCACTCCAGAAGGTCCCAGGAGTGTCTCCCAGAGATGCCTAATGGCACAGATGGGGGCAAGGGGGAAGGGTGGGATTAAATAAATCTTTAAAAAAAAAGAACCCCTGGTCAAGGGGAAGGGAAAATGTTGACTGACTACAAAGGTGCACTGGGGAATTGGGGAAGGTGGTAGAACTGTTCTAGGTCTTCATTTTGGTCGTGGTTATATGACTGTGCGCATTTGTCAAAATTCACAAAACTATACCCTAAAAAGGATGAATTTTATTGTATGTAAATTATACCTTAATTTTTAAAAAAAACATGCCCAACTCCTCTACCAGATATTGTCATTCATTTGGTCTGGGAAGAGCCCAGAGATTATTTTTTAAAAGTTCCTCAATTTGTACAAGAGTACTGCTGTAGCAATGACTCTAATAGTGACGACGTAGGAATGAAGTTAGAGTCCAAAGAAAGGGAAGTGGTTCCATGAGTTATGGTATGTCTATAAAAAGGAAAGCATTTGCCCATTTAACATTTATATGATAGAAGAATATCTAATGATAGTCTGTTAGACAGGATGCTTTTGGCTACAAGTAACAAAATTTTAAATAACATAAACACTAAAGCTATTTATTTCATCACCTAACAAACTGCCCAGTTTAGGGGATGTTTCTAAGATTAGTTAATTCAGAAGCTTAACAAAGCCTTAGCAGTCCTAGTTCTGTCTGTTTTATAGGCTGTAGCAGTTTGACATTATTTATGAATTCCCAAAAATAGATACTGGATTTGTTTGTGAACCCTTTTCTTCTGGGCACGTTAGATTATATTGGATTCAGAGGTTTCACTTTTACTTGATTAAATAATGATTAAGGCTTTGATTAGGCCTTTGAGTCCTGCCCCCTTGGTGGGTGGGGCTCACAGAGAAAGCCCATGGCAGAGCAGACTGGAGTTTTTAAATGTTGGAGCCCAGAGAAGTAAATATACAGGAGAAGAACACAGAGGATTAGAAATGTCTCTGTAAACACAGCAGAGGCCCTGGGAAGAGAGAGCCTGATAGTCTACCACTGACCTTGTAAAGTGAACAGAGCAGCTGAACCCAGAGAGGAAGAGCCCCAGAAGAGAGACAAGACTTATCCCAGCCTACAGCTGATATTGGAAGAAGCTGGGACCACAGAGCCCTAAGAGGAAGAGGGAGGTTGAACCCTTGCAGATGTTGGCAGCCATCTTGCCCCAACAAGTGGCAGCAGACTTTGGTGAGGGAAGTAACTTACGCTCTGTGGCCTGGCAACTGTAAGCTTCTACACAAAATAAATACCCTTTATAAAGCCAACACATTTCTGGTATTTTGTATCAGCACCCCTTTGGCTGACTAACACATAGGCTTATCCCCAAGCTGGCTCCCTCGCCTGTCAATGGCTGCCATTGTTTCAAGTATCACATCTGAACATTCAGAGATGAAAAGGGTTCTCTTTGAAAGTCAGTTGTTTTAAGAACAAAGGAACCTTTCCCAGAAGCTCCCACGGTCTTCCTTCATGTCTCTTTGGCCAAAATAATGTTACATGCTAATTTCTATGCTGATCAATGGCAAAGGGAATAGAATTACCAAGAATGGCCTAGACCAATTAAGTTTCATTTCCTCAGCCAGAAGGTTCCAGCCTTCCCTCAGGCACATTGCTGTCTTGGACCTGAACCAAGCGAGGGCTGGCTGAAATGCTATTCATAAAAAATGTTATCTTCAGTTGGTGGAAATACAGGAAATATTTCGTTTTCTTATTTCTTTTCTTATTTTCTAAATATTCTGCAATTTCAAATATAATACATCTGAAACAAACATAATCACCCATGGAATGTTATTTTAAAATAAAACATTTATAGCCTTCACCAGGACTTTTAAAGAAGTAAATAATAGGGAACAGTTACATAAGATCAAACTCAGGATCAGTACAGTGGAGCCTCTAAAGACACAGGACCTCTGTACCCCCATAAATCACCAGGCCCCAGAGGCCCCACAGAGATTTACTGAGGGGCTTCCTGTGCTAGCTTGTGACTGTGTCCAGTCAGCCTTCTTCCCAGACCAGAGGGCTAAGCAGCTCCAAGCAGATTCTGAGCTTGTCCTGAGTGCCTGGGGGCCAAGAAGCCACTGTGGACCCATCCAGGAAACAGGCTGCACAGATACCCCTGGCCTACCACGCACAGGAAAAGGAAGATGAGGGGATGGGAGTGGAAAGCATAAAAAAGAAGACAATTTAAAGAGCAGCATAGTCACTCTACAGTCCTGAGACCACGTGTCCAATAACTGGGCACTTCAGCAGATACATTTTGTGGCCAAGTAACTGAAATTCTGTCCTTGTGGATGCTAAGATTTTTCAGTCAGTTCTTGGAATTCAAAGGGATGAGGGAGACCAAGAATGGACAAAGTTGACCGAAACTGAAGGAAGACATTTCTGAAGAGACAGTACACTTTCAGTCACCAAACCTCTGAGCTTCCTTCAGACCCAGGCAGACCTGGCCTTTCATGTGCAATGACAGTCTCCACCACCAGCCGGGAGCAGGCAGCAGCCTTGGGGAAATGGGAGAGGGAGTGGATGTGGAAAAGAGTAACACAGGCCAGACCACCATCTGCTAAAGGTGCAAATTGAACAAGTTACTTAACCTCTGTGTATATCAGTTTCTTCCCTATAGATTGCTATTAAACAAGCTAGTTTATGCAAAATGCAACAAACCTTAGCTCCACAGAATTATGTGAAGGAACCAGATAAGTAGTAGTTGCACCTCACACACCTCACACAGCCACCCAGGAAATCCCTCCCTCCTCCTCTTCTTGGACTCAGAGTATGAAAATTAACCAAGTGCTTGAAGGCCAGGAGTCCGAGACTGCCAGACTCATTTTTCTGAAAGGAGATGCCAAAAAATAAATGGTTCTTTTAAAAGTAGACCCAGCTAACCTCATCTGCTCATGGCTGGACTACCTGGTGCTGGTGAAGTGAGCTCTGACTCCAGAGGAAAACAAATGATGTCTGAGGGACTGTAGGGAAGGTTAAGGACCTGGAAGAGCCCACCTGTCTGTTAGGGACTGTGTGGATACAGGAGTGGAAGGAACAGAGGAGAAGGAAGAAAGAAAGAAAAAGCAGCAGGAGGCAGAACCTGGGGTGAATCCTCTATCTTGTAGTAACTACGACTTTGGTGGTTTCCTATGAAAACATCATACTCATTGTCATCCCTTGTTTGGGAATTTAGCCCAGAGGGCAGTTCATGGGATGGAGCTGAGGTGGAGAATGAATTTTCTCCAATGAAAATTTCTGAAACATGAAAGTGCTCAATTAGCTCCACACAAGACCTCTGTGCCTACAACAGACACACAGGGGGGTGCTACAGTGGGAAAGTGCATCTATGGTTGCTCATCTAGAGACTGAATGTTTGGTTCAACAACTATTGAAACTGTCTTGAGAAAAAATGGGCATGGAAAAATGAGAACTTATTTATCCACCTTGCATAGACTGAAAATTTGTCTCTTTCAAAGCTTGCCAGATTATTAAAAATGCTCCAGGACAATTTATTTATTTTTTTTATTTTTTATTTTTTAAAAGATTTATTTATTTATTTAATTCTCCCCCCTCCCCCGGTTGTCCGTTCTCTGTGTCTATTTGCTGCATCTTGTTTCTTTGTCTGCTTCTGTTGTCGTCAGCGCACGGGAAGTGTGGGCGGTGCCATTCCTGGGCAGGCTACACTTTCTTTCGTGCTGGGCGTCTCTCCTTACGGGGCACACTCCTTGCGCGTGAGGTTCCCCTACGCGGGGGACACCCCTGCGTAGCAGGGCACTCCTTGTGCGCATCAGCACTGCGCATGGGCCAGTGCCACACGGGTCAAGGAGGCCCGGGGTTTGAACCGCGGACCTCCCATGTGGTAGACGGATGCCCTAACCACTGGGCCAAGTCCGTTTCCCCTCCAGGACAATTTATGACCAATATGTCAGGGCCTTTGTACACCCTTTTTTTTTTAACCTAAAATGTTTTGAATTATTTTAGTGTTTTACAAAAAAAAAGTAATGTATTTGTAAAAAATAGGGAGTGTATTTTTTCAAGGTATTGTAGAATATTCTATTTTGAAAATAGTACATTTGAGATGTCAGAGGTCATGCAGCCAGTGAGTTCAAACCTTCCATTTGCAGATGGGGAAACTGAGACCCAAAGGGGTGAAAAAACTGACCCAGAGTCACAAAACTTGCCAGTAGCTTATCTAGGCCTGGAACCCAGGATTTCATATGAATATGTTGATTTGTGTGTATTTTTTTTATTTTTATATAATCTTTATTTCAGAATAACACATGTCCAAATTTTAAAGAATCAAATAGCACTACACAGTTCATGACAGAAAACATGGGGAGCAGATGTGGCTCAAGCCGTCTACCATATAGGAGGTCCAGGGTTTGATACCCAGGGCCTCCTGATGAAGGCAAGCTGGCCATGTGGTGAGCTGGCCCACATGGAGTGCTGCCCCACACAGGAGTGCTGGCCCACGCAGAGAGCTGACACAGTAAGATGTGGCAACAAAAAGAGACACAGAGGAGAGACATTAAGAGACACAGCAGACCAGGGAGCTGAGGTGGTGCAAGAGAATGAGCACCTCTCTCCCACTCCAGAAGGTCCCAGGATCAGTTCCCAGAGCCACCTGATGAGAATACAAGCAGACCCAGAAGAACACACAGCCAATGGTCAAGATAGCAGACAATGGAGGGAGGGGGAATAAATAAATAAATCTTAAACAAGCAAAGAGTGATCTCTTTTCTGAATGCAGCTCCTCAGAAGCAACCACTTCCAAATTTGTCACAAGCTTCCTCTGGCATTGCCTTTCCTATTTTTAGATTATATGCTGATAGTGGATTTCTCGATTGGCAAATTTTACGCTTTATCTATTGATTCTCTGATTGGAAGATGTAGATTTAGCACTCCCAGTGCCCCTTCCCTCCCCTCTATATATGGCAATTATATTAAGATTATTGATGATTAAATCAGTATTCAGCAAATATATTACAAGCTCATAAATATTTTTCTCTGTGGAGTCAACTAATATGATATTTCCCTTCTTTTACATATTTTTCTTGGTCTTCGAACTAATAACTGCCTTACATTTCTCTATTTCCTCAGTTTTCCATGTACTGTCATTAATTCATCTCAAACTTTCCAAGTTAGACTCCAGGGTAAAATTCCTCTTAGCACTATTTTCCACATACATCCGGTTTCCAGTCTGTTTAATATTGTTCTTGATTTTGTCTCTCCAGAAGCCCAGTCCTCCTACTCCAGGCTGCCGTTGCTTGCTAGGTCTGCCCAGACATTAGGTTGGGGCTGCTACTCAGGAATGCCTCTATCTTGGGTAAGAGTCTCTGTTTCTTAGACCCATGCATTCTTCTTGGATGAATAGCTTGCTTGTTTTGGTGGAGTACTTCCTAAGAAAGTATGCATAGGGCGCAACAGTATTGTGAAAATGGCTGTATTATACCCTCATATTTAATTAATAGTTTGGCTAGATATAGACTTTTCCCTCATAATTTTGAAGGCATTGCTCCTTTGATATCTAACTTCTGGTGTTGCACTTGGGAAGTCTGAGGTCATTGTGACCCTGCTTCTTTTATGTGATCCATTTCTAGGGTGTTCTCCATATGTCTCTTGTGGGTGAATTAGTCAGCCAAAGGGATGCTGATGCAAAATACCAGAAATCTGTTGGCTTTTATAAGGGGTATTTATTTGGGGTAGAAGCTTACAGTTACCAGGCCATAAAGCATAAGTTACTTCCCTCACCAAAGTCTGTTGCCACGTCTTGGAGCAAGATGGCTGCCGACGTCTGTGGGGGTTCAGGCTTCCTGGGTTCCTCTCTTCCCAGGACTTGCTTCTCTCTGGGTACAGCTGCTCTGTTCTCTCCACAAGGCCAGCTGTAAGCTATCAGGCCAATGGCTCAACTGTCTCCCAGGGCCTCTGCCATGTCTAATGGAGCCTTCTTTATTTCCTCACATATCGGCATCTCCTAGTGTTTACTTCCCGGGCTTCAGGATCAAAACTCTCACCTCTCTTCTCTGCAGTGTGGTTTCTCTGTGCATCCTCACCACTGAGGGGGTGGGGACTCAATGTCCTACTGATATGGCCCAATCAAAGTCTTAATCGTTATTTAATCAGATAAAAATGAAATCTCTGAATCCAATATAATTTAATATGTCCAGAGGAACAGAACAGTTTACAAACATAATCTAATATCTATTTTTGGAATTTATAAACAATATCAAACTCCCACCGAGGGGAGGAATATACTGTGCATCCACCAAGAATCAGACCTTGTATTCCAAGCTTTACATACATTTATCTTTAGTCCTCACAAAACACTGAAGTAGAAATGGTTGGTCCATCTTGCTTGTAGGTGTTGCTGTGTTAGAAGCGTGTGCTCATTGCCCTGTTTGCAGCTAACTGGGAGTCATTCTTGCAAATAAAATACCAATAAGTTTGTATGCATCATATGCTTCATACAAATCCTATCAGGGGTGTTCTAAAAAAATAGCAAGGTTTGGAAGCAAAATAATCTTAAATTGACTTATCAGTTCAATTTAACCGATGTTAACATGAATCTATGTAAGACCATTAATTTTGCTAGGGGATCTGAATGTTCTGTTATGTGAATACCATCCAGCATTGTTTGCTGGGGTGTTCGAGCATTTGAAAATGTCCTCTAGGCTACAGTTCTTTCTAAATACTTGGGAGAAATACAGAGTTGATGTGAATGTTGTCACGGAATATTCTGACAGAAAATCAGGAATGCAGCAAAAATCTGAATTGGCAAATGCAATATAGAGCTCAATGGCAAAATCAAAATCAGAGCAAACAGACAAGACATTTTATCATTAAAAAGGGAAATGAGTTTTTATAAAGCAACATATACCCTAACGTCCAATTTGATGATGCTTTCAGATGCACTCCTAATAAACGAATCTATGTCAATGCAAAAAAGAAATGTTTTTACATCTGGAATATATGTCACAAAATAAAGATCAACACTATTGGTGAGGGCAGTTAATACTTTTGTGTGTTCTATTTCATTTTAAGAATGATAAATTATAAATAAAAATATTTGTGGTTTCTTTCCATTTTTTAAATTTTTATTTGGTGTTTGTCTTGTGTGACTGTTCCCTTGTTTTAATGCTTTCCTCAAATGTCAGCATAGGATAGAGATCATTTTTACATGTTATTGAAACATATAATCTTGTCACAATATATCAGTTCATAACAATAATAAATCACGCATTTATTATGAAATCATTTTTTACTGAAAACCTCTGATAATATAATTTTCTCATAGAAAAATGTTTCCATTTTCATTATTATGGTCATTCAGTATTTAAATACAAGCAAAAAAGCGTCACAAAAGATGCCAAATAATTTATGATTTTGGGAAATTCCTGAGAATTCCTAGAATTCTGACTTTTTGCTCCCAAATCCCAAAGATTGATACCTTTTAGGACTTTGGGAACATTGAACAGTGGAAGATACAGAACTGCTGAGTGCTCAAAATGAGCAAAGCTAGAAATATTGTATTCTTTCCCCTACTCAAAACTTCTTCCCTTGGCATGGACGGTATATTAATGTTCATTCATTTTCATTTGTTTGGTCACTTAATTTCATAAGTATTTACTGAAATCCATGTGTGCAAGAATCATATTTGCCTAGCACAGCACCTGACACATAGTAGACGTTCAATAAGCATTTGCTGACTGACTGGCTGGCTGCCTGACACTGAGGACCCTGAAGGGATAAGACAGAGGCTATGCCACTTTTGATTGTGAGTAGAAAGTATAATCTAGGGAAGCAGATGTGGCTCAACTGATAAGAGCATCTACCTACCTTATAGGAGTTCCAGGGTTCAAACTCAGGGGCTCCTGACCGATGGGGTGAGCTTGCCCACATGCAGCAGGCAAGGAGTGCCCTGCCACCCAGGGGTGTCCCCTGCATAGGGGAGCCCCATACGCAATGAGTGTACCCTGCAAGGAGAGACGCGCCACGTGAAAAAAAGCACAGCTCACCCAGGAGTTGCACCATACACATGGAAAACTGACGCAACAAGATGATGCAACAAAAAGAGACTCAGATTCCCGGGGTCGCTGACAAGAATGCAAGTGTACACAGAAGAAAACAGCAAATGGACACAGACAGCAGACAATGGCGGGGGGGGGGGGGGCAGGGGGAGAAATAAATGAAAAATAAATCTTTTTAAAAAAAGAAAGTATACCCTAGAAAAGAGTGGGACAGTTTGGGATGTAGAGTATGGCATGTGGCTGCTGGAGTCCCCCCTAGCAGTGTAAGTGTAGTCATGGGAGGAAAGGCAGGAAAAGAGGACGTCCTGAAATGGAGGAGGTAGGCTCCTAAAAGAAAGATGAGACATTGCCAAGATATAGCACAGAGAGTAGGACATGGACTTTGACATTTGACGGTCGTGTGTTCAAATCCTAAGTTTGTGATCTTAGTCAAGTTGCTGAAGTGCTCTGGACCTCCATTTTCTCATTTGAAAAGTGGTGAAAATAATTCTTGATTTTAAAGATTGTGTGAATTAAATATATTTATTTATAATACATATAAAGCTCATAGCATAGATCTAAATATAGTAAACACTCAATAAAAAAGTAGCTATTAATCATTCTTTAACATTTTGCCTGTTCCTCAATATTTTTGAGAATTTTCTAATATTTATGGTTGATGTGCCATTAGAATTTTAGAAGTTTTTCAATGAATCAGGAGTTCTTTCGTGAAGAGACTCTTTGAAATGTAGTCTGGCTTTTTGGAGGGAAAAATAGCCGAAGTTTTTGTATTTCTTTGTCCATTCAATGATAGGGAAAACTTCTATGTTTTGTTCTGTTTGTTTTGTTTTGTTTTATTAGAGCAGTTGTAGGTTTACAGAAAAATCATGCAGATAATACAAAGTTCTCCTTTACCCGCCACCCCCCCACAGTTTTCCCCATTATTAACATTTTGCATTAGTGTGGCACCTTTGTTATAATTGATGAAACACCATTATAATTATACCATTAACTGTAGTCCAGTTTACATTAGGGCTTACTCTTTGTGGTGTAAAGTTCTATAGTTTTTTAAAAAAATTATTCTGGCAACATACATACAACCTGAAATTTCCCATTTTATCAACTTTCAATTATACCACTCAGTGGTGTTAATTACATTCACAATGTTGTGCTACCCTCACCACCATCTATTACCAATAGTTTTCCTTCATCCCAAACAGAAACAATGTACTAATTCAGCACTAACATTCCTATTCCCCATCCCCTTCCCCATCCCCATGGCTTATATGAAATATTTAGAATATGCAAATTCACAAAATCAGAAACTAGAATACAGCTTATCAGAGACCAAATGGGAAAGGTTTTCCTTAACGTGTTTGTCCTGAAACCATGGAAACTGCATAAAAATAAAGGGATATGAATTCTCTGGGATTTGGTATACACATGATTGTTATTAGAAAGAGTAAACAAGCATATCCAACATGCTTCCAATATCCTTTCTTTCAAGTTATAGCAAATGTGGAACCTGTACCTCCTCAAGCCCGCTGGAGCTGTGGGGTCATGGTGCGCCCTCTGGTGGTCCATCTTTTTATATGGCTTCATCTGCCCTGACAAGACAGCTGATCTGGGAACTGACATCTCTTAGGTCTTCTCAACAAAGCAGGAGGGTCCCTGGCTTTCTACAGGGAGAGTCCTGGAAATAGTCAAGTCAGGGTTGTTTCTTTGATGAACTAAAGGAAGACTGCTTTGGATGTGCACATCGTGGAGTTGCATGTGTTTTTTTCAAGAACCTATTTGATTCAACCTGTCACCTTGTGCCTGTCTTAATGTGTCTGGTCAGAAATGCGAGTAAGGCAGGGGTTCTTGACCTTTTTTGTTCCATGGACTCCATTGCCAATCAGGTGAAGACCACGGACCCATTCTCAGAATGTAGGAGCAGATAGTTTTGTGACACTCAACTAGCATCGGGTCTAACAACTACCGTAATTTCCAAGTATGGATGAGAATAATCGATTTTTCAAGATATGCAACAACTGTAATGTGATAGTAAATGAATACTACTGAAATTTACTGCATACATTCATAAGTGAAGGAAATACTAGGTTTCAGTTAGAGGTCAAAGAAAATAAAGATAATAAGTTGATCTTCTTTTCAGTTCAAGTTCATGGATACCCTGAAATCTTTCCACGAACCCCTTGGGGGTCCTAGACCCCTGGTTAAGAACCCCTAAAGGGGTGGCACCGTGATGAAAAACGTCTCTAGCAAAATGAGCCAACTCCAGCCTATGAGGGCTTTGTACATCACTTTAGGGAGTTAGGGAATGGGGGATGGGCTGAAGTGTGCCCCCCCCCCCAAAAGATCTATTCAGGTCCTAATCCCTGGTCCTATGATTGTGACCTTATTTGGAAATGGAGCCTTTGTATTTGTTATTGGTTAAGATGAAGCCAGACTGAATTAGGGTTGACTCTAATCTAGTATGACTGGTGCCCTTATAAGAAAGGGAGAATTAGAATTAGATATAGACAGAGAAACAGAGGGGAGAACACTGTGTGATGACCAGGCAGAAGATGCCATGGATTGCTGGCAAGAAACCACCCGAAGCCAGGAGAGAAGTACGGAACAGATTCTCCCCTACAGACTTCAAAGGGAAATGTGACCCTGCTGTCACAGTGATTTCAGACTCCAATCCCCAGAACTGTTGAGATAATAAATTTCTGTCATTTGACAACATCTACTTGATGGCACTGTGTTACACCAGCCCCAGTGAGGTGGGAGGCATGATCAGATTTATATTAATACTTCAGAAAGGTCACTCTGGATGAAGTGAGAAGAACGGGTTTTAGTACACAAATCTTGGAGGCAGGAGGACAGTCAGGAGCCTATTGCAGAAGACTGGGGAGAGATGATGATTGCCTGGAACAGGGTGGTAGTAATAGGGATGAAGAGAAGAGGATGAATTCTTGGAGGTGTTGAGTAGGTAGCATACACAGAACTTGTCTGCTGATCAAATGTGGGTGGTAAGGAAGGAAGAGGAGGAGAGAGGGCTTCCCAGATGGCAGATGGGTAGATGGTGGCAGCATTCCCTGAGATGGGAACTGGAGAGGGCACATGTGTGAGGGAGTTCAGTTTAGATGTCCATTGGGAGCCCTGTGGAACCCCCAGTGGAGGCGCCAGGCCATTAGCTCTTCTGCCTCTTAGTCCAGGGCTCTTTCTGCTGCACCACAGCTGTTTTATCTTCCAGATGCACCTCCACCTTTGCCCAGGTGGGGAAGAGGGTGCTGTCAGGAAGCTTAAGTAGTGACTGGCAGATCTAGTCCAAACGGTTTGGATACCTCTTGGTTTTAGGGAAGGAATAAGAATAAGTTGGCAAAGAGTAAAGAAGGACACCTCAATATTACAAGATGCCCTTTTACAAAGCATTTATCTACCATATTAATACTGTAATTGATTCAGGGAAGGATCATCAATGGATGCTAAACCAGTTTGTTTGTACACAAGCTATTTACCCAGTCTGAAAGTATCTTCCTGCAAATTATTTATTATAACAAATAGAAAAAATTACCTTTAGAGTCAAGATATCTGGGCAACACCACATCTCTCCATAAATTATTTATTAATTATTAAAGGGGGAAGGTACCTGACAGTGGAGAAACCTGTGGATACTGCTTTAACCAAGGGATCAAAGTTAACATCACCAATAATGGGACAGTGTGACACCAGGTGCTTCCTACTGTGATACCCTGAGAAAGACACAGTATCACTTAGTGTAGTATTCCTGCCAAAAATGCATAATTTGAGTCTCATCAAAAGAAAATATCAGACTAACCCAAATCAACAGGCATACTACAAAATTATAGGCCTGTACTCTTCAAAAATGTCACTATCATAAAAGACAAATGTCGAGGAACTATTTGGAAATAAAGGAGGTTAAAGGAAAAAAGGAAAAAATAATGCACAATCCTAGACTGGGAAAAATGCTATTGGAAAAATTAAAATTTGAGCATTGTCAATGTTAAATTTCCTAAATTTGAACATTGTCCTCTGCCCTTGTTCTTAGGAGATACTTACTGATGTCTTTAAGTGTCTGCAACTTACCCTCAAGTCATTTCAAACAATATTTGTACTATTAGCAATATGTAAATAGATAAATATGCTAATAGAATAAATTATGTGAATTATTAACATAGTTAATAAAATAATTAAAATATAAGTGGTGAATGTAGGAGACAAGTATGCAGGTGTTCGGTGTATTCTTTTTATAAATGTTCTGAGGATTTTTTTTCCAAGATAGAAAGAAAAGAAATATCTCTAACCCATACCCAAACAGAGGGGGTTCTGAATGCTGAAGATTCCTTTCTTAAGGTCAAATATAATCTTTTCCAGCCACTAAATTCCATCTTGATGAAATATTTTTAAAAAATAAAAACGGAAACAGACGAAGGAGTAATTTCCTGCCTGGCAGACTCTTCAGAATGTACAGTATTTGCTGTCAAATGTAAAACCTGCAGTGTTTAGAGAGGGATTTGTTTTCTTTTAAACCCCTGTACCAAAGTAGAAAGCTCCCAAGGTCCAGAGAGCAGCTAGAACAAAAATTGCAGCCTGCAGGCTCTCCTGTCCACAAGCCCCATGTCAGTGGGCAGACTCGAGCATGAGCCAGGCCGCGCGGGCCCCAGGTCTCGGCTTCCGGGGCGGGGAGCCACTTGGATGCATTTGTTCACGGAGCACCACCAGCGAGCTTCCTCACTGGACGGGTGAACACTGCGCAGGAAGCCAGAGAATCGGAGTGCTGAAATGGGCCCTGGAAGGCCCTGAGTCCAAGCCTCCGCGCCCTCCCATCTGCGGCTTTAGTTTCCTCTGCAATGTCCTGACCAAGCCGCCAGACAGCCTCTGTTTGAATGTAGCTAGTGCGAAAACTCTTAAAGCAGGACATCCATTTTAATCCAGTTTAAATCATTTGCACATCCTTTCTTTTCTAAGAACGAGTACCTGAACAAAATGTCTATACTTTCCATTTTTTGAATTTGACAAGTGCCAAAATGGGTTAACTAAAATTGTGGAACACTTCAAATATTTACAGTCAGCAATTAAAGCCTTATGTGTCGCTGTGTTTATTTCAGGCCGTTCGACAGGGTATCTTTGTACAATGGTATTTGAAAATAACAGAAATTCATATATGAAGGCTTATTCATCACCTCTCTGAGGTATGTCCATAGTATGGCTGTATTTTGTAAAATAAAGCAAAAATAGAGCAAATTTATATGTATACATAGAGTATATATGTGTAGATATACAAATAGTGTGTTATTTTTGCATGTGCAGAGATAAAGACCTGGGAGGAAAAGTACAGAGGTTTACTCCTTACGAGTGGGACAGAGTTGGGGGAAATGAGAACAGGAGAAAAGGGGAAGGCTTTTACTTTCCACCTTATACCTTTCACGGTTGTTTGAAATTTTCTTTTTTGTTTCCAAAGACCATATCCTGCTTTTTAAAAAATGTTTTATTTATTTAAATTTATCTCTCACTCTTCCCCCAGATGGTTCTCTTGTTTGTCTGCTCCTTGTTTTCCTTACTTTCTCTAGGAGGCACGGAACCTGGGACCTCCCACATGGGAGGGGAATGCCCAGTGGCCTGAGTCACTTCCGTTCCCTGTGGGCAGCGGCTTCTGCTGTCTTTGTGGTATCTGCGCATTTAGGCATCCAGCTCTCATTGCGGCAGGTGCAGGCATCTACTTATCTTCTTTAGGAGGCACACATCTTCTTTAGGCGACCTGACCCCAGGACCTCCCATGTGGTAGGCAGGTGCCCAACTGGTTGAGCCACATCTGCTTCCCATGTGCTACTTTTATAATTTAAAATATTTCCCTCAAATTTTTAAAAAACATGAAAATGTAAAATGGTGCAGCCACTGTGGAAAGCAGTATGGTGGTTCCTTAAAATGTTTAACATAGCATTACCATATAAACTGGCAATTCCACTCTTAGGTATATGCCCAAAGAAATTGAAAACAAGGATTCAAGCAGGTACTTATATACCAGTGTTCTTAGTAGCATTATTCCCAATAGCCAAAAGATGGAAACAATCCAAGTGCCCATCAAGAAATGAATGGCTAAACAAACTGTGGTATATTCACACAATGGAATATTATTTGTTTATAAGAAGGAATGAAGTTTTGAGATATGCTGCAACATGTATGAACCTTGAACATATGCTAAGTGAAATAAGCAAAGCACATAAGGTCAAACATTTTATGATTTCAGATATATGAAATATCTAGAAATAACAAATTGTTGAGACAAAGTAGATTAGAGGTTACCAGGGAATGGGGTAGGGGGATAAGAGGTGTTGTTCCTTGGTGGGTATCGAGTGATTGTAAATTATGGACATTTTTAAATAAAAATTTTTTAAAAAAATTTTAAACACCAAAAATGAGAAATTGAGCCAAAATCTGATTGCCTGAAAGTTTCCATTTTGTACTGACTCTGGGCAGTTCAGAATAAATCTTCTCTGTCTTGCACATGGCAACCATTCAGCGCTCTAAAGCCAACCCTTGAAGGCCCCATGTTTCTCTTCTCCCAGCTACATGCAATCATTCCCTTCAGCTGTCTCTCAGTTGACAGGGTTTCAAGTTGACGTTCTGGTCACCCTCCACTGAGCTAGAGCATATCAAGTGAGTGCAGAGAAAAATCCATTCAAAGTTCAGATGGTAGTTGGTCCAGCTGTTGAATATTCGCGAGCGCATGGTTTCCTGTGTGTGCCCTTCACTTGGCCCAGCTTTGTGGAGTCTCGGGTGCTCTATTAAATGTCTGCGAGTGGCGGATGGAAGCAGGACTGTGGGGCCTCCACACAGTGGTAATCAGAACACCACCATGGGCTCACATGGCACTTAGGAAAGCTGGCTGTCTCACCAACGCCAACCCAGGACAAGAAGTGCAAGGCTGGTCGGGCTTATGCAGAATTAAACCTATTAAACCTGTCGTAGCTCTGAGATGCTAGTTCCATGTGGCTCCTTAGGGTGACCAGACCTCCTCGATTGTCAAGGCGACTTCTTGTTTAATGCCAGCTGTGCTGGTACTGTTGTGGAATTAGAGAGAAGTTCAATTATTTGAGTATAGAGAGGCCAGGACTCAGGAATGATTTTGAGAAGGAAAAATGGTTTATTGACGGCCAGCTGGACTCGGGAGCTTTCTGTTTGAATCCGGAGCCCCAACAAGATTTTCAAATGTCTTTTATACAGAGAGGAAAGGCCAAATGGTCCCTTTGTTTCAGTTCTCAATAGGCTTCAATTAGCATATATCTCTTCCACATCTTAGGTAAGCTTTTAGCATGGACTCCAGATATTCTAGATAAGCTTTTAGCATATTTACTTTTTGCATTTCCCCTAAATACTTAAAGTTTATAGCCCTTGCATTGTTAAACATTTCCTGGGACTGGAGCCGCTGCCACTGTCCCTAAGGGCAGGACTGCAGCCTCTTACCGTTCCACACCCACAAGTCAAACAACTTAGTTATCTCTGAAGAGACAAAGAGCCTTCCACCCATAGCCCACATCAGTATAGTTATTCATAATGCCCCCTTTCACTCTTAAAAGTGCCCCAGTTTGGATAATGAGATGTATAGTCACCCTACTTACCACACACCTAGTAATAACATATCCCGCATGTGGAGAAATCTCCTTAGCCTTAAAAATTAGGCTAAGTCCAAAGCATTTGTGAACATTTCAGATCTATAGATACCAGATTCCAGGAATGTGACAGAGCCACCAGAGTGTTTTTTCCTCCCTGAATTTGTATAACTTAAAGTGGCAGCTCCCAAACCTCAGCTTCAGACTGGGAAGCCAGGAACTAGATTCCTTGAGACAGCACTGATCCCAGCTGTGCCCTGAGGTTAACAGAGTAGCCACCTTCTCTTTCCTGCCTCTATAAGCAATATGCATTTCCTTGAAGCCTCATCCCTACCTCTACCTCCCAGGAAAATGTATTCCCCAAGAATGAGAAAAATTAGCAATGGTGTATCCAAGAGATTCACCTTACCTTAGCACGCAACCAAGATGAGAGCACATAGCAGTCAGTGCTCAAGAGTTTAGACTCTCACACTAGCTACGTGACTTGGGCAGGTATTTTAACCATGCCGTGCCTCAGTTTTCCCATCAGTAAAATGGGAGTGATAGCGGTCCTACCTTGTGAAGTTAATAGGAAGTTTAAATGAGTTATAATTTTAAAACTAGAGTCTAGCATGTAAGATGTGCTATAGAAATGTTTGATAAATAAAAAGTAAATGAGGTAACTTGACCTTGCTATCGTGGCTTCTGATTGAAGTGGTTAGAAGAAAGAATATAAACAAGAGGTGTGTGGGTGGCTCTGCTTGGCAAATTTGAGGATTGAATTGGGCTCTGTTTAGGAAACATAACCAAAGAATGGAGTTCTATCAGCTGAAGCATCCTACCCCAGTTGCAAACACAGAAGTAATTGTCCTTTCATAGATTAGTGCTCTGGACACCTGCCTGCCTTCCATTTCCTCCTTGTCAGTAAAGGCTAAAATAGACCAACCTCATTAGCACCAGGACGACAAGGACAAATTAAATGGTTGCTATACCAATAATAATAATAAAAAAATGGTTGCTACACCAAATCCTGTTTATTCAAAGATACAATGACTGAGGGGGAAACCAACTGCCATTCCTACACATTGGCATTCCTTAGTTTACATCAGGTCCCAATGAGTTTATTTGAGGCACACGATTGGAGTACATTTGTCTATAATTTTCTTCCGGAATGTATTACCAACGTTTATGCACAAGGCAGATTGTATGTTTGAGGAGCTAGAGTTCTCACTATACTGAGAAAATACAAATGATCCATGAACCAGTTCTTTCCTAATTCTGATTCTTCTGATTTCTAATTTTATTTCCTCCCCCATTCTTTTAACTTTCCCTCTGATCTAATTCAAACCCCTGAGAGTGCGATGACCTTCACCCAAGACACTGTGGGTAGGTCAGAATGCTTTGTGTAGGATGTTGATCTTGACACAGTGAAAAGGACCCTGACCCTGCTAATTATTGTTGGATTACCCTGGAAAACATCTTTCACCACTGAGTCCATTTCTTTATCAATCTTCAGAGCATTGATTCAAATCTACCATTTTTACTATATACAGTAATTATGAGAATTAACTTCTATTGATGAAAGCAGTTTTCAACCATCAAACCAGAAGCTGTAAACTCAAGTGCCTGCAGGGGTCAGGCAGATAACATAAATGTGTGAGTTGAGGCAGGTGTAAGGCAATAGAGAGTGATAATGACTGTGACAAAGTAGAAGTATATGTCCAGCTTGAAGACATTAAAATTCAAGTTTTCTTAAAGTGGTACTGGTAAAGCAATATTGCCTAATGTCAGATTAGACCATGGGCTGTGTTTGACACAAAAGGCATCTATTTGCAACCTTCGCAGCCCTTAGAATAAAAAGCAATATGCTATGGTAGAGTGGAAGAAAGTACATCTTATAGTCAAACTGGCCTGTATTTAAATCCTGACTGTGTGACCTCAAGCAAGTTACTGAACTTCTCAAAGGCTGTTTTCTCATCCGTAACATGAAGATAATAGTGCTTATCTCCAGAGTTGCTGTGAGGATGTGAAGATTTTAGGCAATGAAATCCTATTACCAACAATTATTAATTAAGGAAAGCTCAAGCCTCTTTATATAAAGAGCCTGCCCACCACATCCCAGAGATCTCTCAGCAATGTTTTTTTCTATTTAATCTTTTCTACGGTATTAAGATATCCAAGTGTGTGCTGAAGTGAGAAGGGTGAGGGCATGAAAATACAGTGGATGAGCCTAGGAGGCCCCCTTCGGGCTGGTTGCCAGCACCAGGGACTGCACTGGCCTTGTCTTCATGGCTACGCCACTCCCCCTTCCAGGCCCAGCAACGGACTTCATGACAACATTCAGAAATGATGAGCTGTGTGGTAATTCACTCACAGGACTGTCACATGCCACTCATGCATGAACCAGAATGCCTCTGTATTTTTTTCTTATGGCTGAGTACAGATTTCCAGAGAGGGAACTACTTACATTCCTAAACCACAGCAACCCATTCCCAATATTAGAGTATCCAAGGAGCTGAATTATTAGCCAGAAGATTGCACATCGAGTATGGAATTAGAGCAAAGGGCCATTGACCAATTGTAGAGAGTCCTGCCTCCGGAGAAGTATTTCCTTCTGGATATGGTGAGCCCAGGAAAGACGGTCCCCCAGAATGGCTTGCTGGCCCTCCCTTCAGCTGGCGTCTCTCCCCAGGGGGTGCGAGCCAGGCATTGCCAAAACCTTTGTCTTCAAATCTCCTTTTTCTCATGCTCTGTGGCTAATTATCCTCCCCTCTCCCCTTCTTTAGTCACACCTTCCTTTGAAGGTATGATTTGCAAATATCACCGATATTCCTACTGCCAAATGCCTGTTCTCGGAGGGTAATGAGTCAGTTTCATTAATTCAACTCTTAGAAAGTTAAAGAGTTGATCTTGTTTCCCTTTTCTTGAACATTGGGGGGTGGGGGCATCTCCCTTGACACTCTACTCCCCCAGTACTGCCTAAGGTTCATTATAGATTTTCCTTATTTTAAAGATAAAAATATGGTACTTTTGTGAAGGCAAAAATAAAAAAAGGAGAAAAGGCACTATTTCCTCCCTGAATTTTGAACCAAACTCTTCCTCCTGTTCTAGACTGCCATGATCACAAGGAAATGCGGGATATCCTCCCATAAATGCTTTCCCCTCATTTGTTTCTTTCAGATGCTTCAAAATATTTAGAGGTTTTAGATACCGCTTTGGCCAAAGTCTGGTTCATTTCATATATTTTCTCTTTGCCTCAGTGAAGAGAGAACGCTCTCTCATGAGTGTCTGGGTGCTGTGGAGAGGACTGCTCTCCGGCATTAGGGCTGGTGATTCCCCCAGGGATAGAGTTACAGCTGTTGGATCTCTATGGTATTCCAAATGACTTTAGATCAGCATTTGGTGATGGGGACCAAAGAGAAGGAAGCTGGCTTGGGTTTTTTGGACAGAAATCCCCGAGCCCACCTGGTCATTAATAAATTTTCCTTCTCAAGAATAAAAAAAAAGAGAAAAGGAAGCTGTCTCCATGTACTTTTACAACAGTTGTGAGGTTTTGGAGCTAAAAACATAGTATATTGGGACAAAGAGAAAGTATCAAGTAGAATATGGGAATGATTAATCTGGAAAATTAGAATTATGTATATATCTAGTATTAATAAATGGGAAGGGTTTTGAAGACAATTTTCTTTCCTTTTATAATTTTACAGACAGGGAGACCAAAACCCCAAATAGTTTCCAGTGAGATGGAAGGGATGTATATCAGTGTGTCGCTACGTGTGTGTGTGTGTGTGTGTTATAGCAGCAGGAGGAGGAGAAGCTAGGCGAAAATACCTGAAATCCAAACCCCTTTACACTATGCCTATCCTCCCACTGGTTTATGGATTTGTATAATTTTTCCTCTGTAACTTTTAAAAAATTATATAAGTAATCCACATTCCTTGGAGAAATTTCAGAAATGTATATAAACAAAAGAAGAGAAATCATTTTCATAAAACCAACACCCAGACGTTACTACTTTTAACATTTGGGGTGTGGAGAGAACATTTTGGTATGGAGTTGTTTGTGGAGTAACTGCCCAGCATTCATTCTGCCTTCTTCAGGGAGCCACACCCTGAAGAGTGAGCAGGTGGCCAGGCTGAGATTTGTGACTGGGTGATGGAAACTACAGGTGATCTCTTTAGGGTTCCCCTGTCAGGATGAACCAACTCCAGTGTTTTCAGTCCCTAAGGCTCAGACACCAGGAGCAGCTGTAGGTCCTGGGCCTTCTGAGAACTACTTCTTCAGCGTTTCCTTCAAATCTAGTAATGGTAAATTGATTTCATTGATGATTCATTCATTAGTGACCTCCATATCCATACCCTTTACAAAAGGCGGAGGGCTATCACAAGGTGGAGCCTAGTTCCCAACCCCCTCAATCTTGAGTGCATTGAGATTGCTTTGGCCAAGAATGGGGGTGGGTGTTGATGGACAGATCAGAGAGGCCTTAAGGATGCTTCCATCCTCTCTCTTGAAACCTCGACTCAGCCAAAAGAACAAGCCTGAATTAGGAAACTGGGAATGGGAAACCATTTGGAGGAGAGCCCAGGCGCCTCAACCTATAGCCAGCCAACTCCCGGAAGCAAAACCACCTAATGGACACCAAGGAAAGCTGGCCAAGACCAGCCTATTTTACTAAGCTAAGTAAATTTATGTTTTAAGCCACCAAGTTTTGGGTGGTTTGTTATACAGTAATAGGTAACTGATACTTCTGTGGATTTCCATATCCTTCCAATAAATTCCTTTTCTTGTTTGCTAGAGAATTTCTGTGGCTGAAAACAAAGAACTGTGATAGTTTCCAGAATGTGATCATACCACCCATCCTCTTTTGTAGTCTACTTTATTTCACTTAGCAGTTGAATTTTAACAGCTTTCTACAGTAATAAACTGGGTACATTAAAGAAGGAAAGCCAACATCTACTAAGTGCCATCTCTAAGCCTCTGTCAAAACCAGGTTCCACCATGGCCACTAGCCAAAAAGCCATTCTTAAGTCAGACTAGTCTGATCTGTTCTTTCAGCAGGAATCAGCTTTGGGTTCTTTCTTAGTGAAATTATTGGACAGAACAATGATTTCTCATGGTCTGATGACTAAGAGAAATACCTTGTCATGCCTCAGAGGTGCTTGAAGATATTTACATTTCCAGGCACTGCTTTACCTCTTTGGGGAAGGAAGGCAGTAATGTCATTCAAAATGTTGTGATTTATTCTTTTCAGTACGTAAGACAAATTATGGAGAGAGAAGACAGGAAAAGAGACAGGTCTTCTCTATAATTATTTTTTTTCTCACTTAAAAACTGAGTGATTGAAGATCTCCAGTCCTTTTCTTCAAGGTCATCCAATTTCCGTCATCATTTTATAAATCAAATGATAACTTTCATTTGAGATACAATTTGTTTGGTGGAATGGAGCAAGGAAAGAGTACAATGCTTGCTTAATATATTACCCTAGTCTATATGCTAATGGAAATACTATTCTCCAAGAAAAATAAGAGTTTGGCAAAATGGATCCCCTGCAACTTTCAAACAATCCTATTGAAAGGAATTTTCCTACCTTGGTCCTTTCCATCAAGGTACACAACTGGAAATCTATTCTTGTCTTGATTGCTGTACTTTTGAATTAGATTTTTTGCTGATACAGTTAAAAGCTAACATTTATAACACTTTCTATGGCATTTATCTCATTTAATCTTCACAAAAATTCCACGAGGTAGGTGCCATTTTTATTCCTCTTTTACAGATGAAGACATTGAGACTCAGGGAAGACAAGCAAATGGTGCAAAGTCCCACAGTTACTAAGTGTCAGAACTAGGATTTCAACACCAGTTCGGACACCCAGAATGCTTTTACCTTGATGTTATACGGCCTTAATTTTTAAATAAAGACATTTGAAAACATGTCAAATCATCAGTGAATACTTGAATACTTTTGAATATTTTTAAGTGAGAATTAATAGGTGGTCTTCTTGTGTTTCCTTCAAGTCCTGAGGGTAGGTTGCTAAAAACCATACCTAATCTTCCCTGTCTTTTTCTGAATCAGTCAGGATTCTTCAGGGAAACAGAACAGATGGGATGTGTGTGTATGTGTTGTGTGTGTATGCAAACATTATGATATTTATTATAGAAATTGGCCCATGCCACTGTGGGGATTGTCAAGTGTGAATTCCATAGGGCAGGTCACAAATTGGTAACTCCAGTGAAGGTTTTGATGAATTCCCGGTGAGAAGCTGGCTAGCTGAAGTAGAGAAAGAAATTCTTCTGGCTGATGAAATCAATGGCAATCCCTAAAAGACCTTCAACTGTTTGACTAAGACTTCTGTCATTGCTAAACGCAATCTCGTTTGTTAACCTTGTTTGTTAATTGTAGATGTAATCCACCATAGATGCAATCAACTAACTAATGATTTAAATCCATGAAATACCCTCACAGCAACATTCAAGCCCATGCTTGCTTGAGCAACAACTGGACATCATAACCTGGTCAAGTTGATGCATGAACTAACCATCACTCTTTCAATCCTAAACACCTTCCCCAGTTCCAGGCATGCCTGAAGAGGGCAGAAGAGCACATGATGTCTCCTAAATGGGATCACAGAGGACCCTGGTACAGAACCTCACTCAGGAATTTGAGAAGCATTAGCAATATTACCGCAGGTAATTGCTTGGGCACTTGGTGGTGCGAAAGAGCAAAGATATGCAGAACATAGTGGTTCCTTTCACCTGAAAGGCAAATACTCATGGAAAACACAGGAGTGCCTACAAGAGAAAGCAGAACTAAGAATTATGGCCCAGTCTATACATCAGTGCTGTCCAGTAGAACCTTCTGCAATTATGGAAATATTCTGTATCTGCATGATCAGATATGGTAGCCACTGGTCACATACAGCTATGCAGCATTTGAAATATGATTGGCACAGTGGAGGAACTGAATATTTTATTTTAAGTAATTTTAATTCAATTTAATTTTAACTGAAATTTTAATTATTTTGACCATTTTGTATATATTTTTTTATTAAAAAAGTTGTGGTTTTGTAGAACAATCACGCATAAAATACAGGATTCCCATACACCATTCCACCAATAACTTGCATTGATGTGGAACATTGGTTACAATTGATTATAGTACATTTTTATAAGTATACTATTAAAGTCCATGCTGTAACTTAGGGTTCACTGTGTAGTGTAGTTCCATGGAATTTTGCTCTGTTATCATATATACAATCTGACATTTCTCCTTTTAATCACATTCAGATATATAGTTCAGTTCAGTGCTGTTAGTTACATTCACAATGTTGTACCACCATCACTAAAACATTTACATCATTCTAAATAGGAACCTTGTATATTTTAAGCCTTAACATTCCATTCCTTATCCCATCTTGTAGTAACCTTTCTCCTAGATTCTGACTCTGAGTTTGCTTGTTCTAATTATTTCAAATCAGTGAGATCATGCAATATTTGTCCTTTTGTATCTGGCTTATTTCACTCAACATGACGTCTTCAAGTCTTATCCATGTTGTCACATGTATCAGGACTTCATTACTTTTTATGTCTGAATAAGATTCCATTGTATGCCTATACCATATTTTATTTATCCATTTATCATGGAAATTTTAATTTAAATAACCACCTGTGTCCAGTGGCTGCCATATTGGGCAGTGCAGCTCTAGATGACCATGGAAGAGTGGTAAAGGAGATGGGTAAGAGATATCAAGGATGGTCTCATCAAGAAGATATATTTTGAACAGTTTCTGAAGTGTGGATGAAAGGGGAAAAAATGCAGTTGTCTTATGAGGGAAAGAAGAAAAGAGGAACAAAACTATCCCTAAAGAAGTCCAGGAGTTACAAAGTCAAAATGCCTACAACAAGGACCATGAAGGTAATGTAAACAAGGGAAACAATTTGGGGGTAAAAGACAATAGGGTATGGTAGGGACTATGGAGAATTAAAGGCCCTGTCCCCATCTGAAGTGGCAGTAATATATAAAGCGTTCTTATAGTATAGTTGACTTCACCCAGTTATTGTCATACAGAAATAGAGACCCAGTGTTACCTATATTATTTTTTAAGAGAAGTTAGAAATTCAGGTTTTTACGTTGCCCAACTTTAAATTACAGCTATATTAGTTAGTGTAGGCTAAAAGTTTTTAGCAAACACTGCTGGTGCTCCACACAAATCCACTCAGCTCTCACCTCTGCACAGAAGCGGCCTGCTGTGAACACCTGTGACCCTTGCCTGAAGATTTTGCACACACATGATCTGTGTGCAGGGCAGGCTAGGAGTGCCAAAGAGTTCATGTTAATGGAAGTACTCTCAGTCATTGACAAACAGGGAGGTAGTGCTTAGATACCCAATCTCCTTATTTCTTAGCTGGGATGGCTCTAAGATGTGTTCTGTTCCCTTGTGTGATTGAACTTTAGTTATCCACAGTAGAAACTGACTAAATAATGTACCCCCCATTGGTTTCTACCCCTTTCTCCTCAGTTCTCCCCTACTGTTGATGTTTACCATGATCACCTCCAAATAAACTAGTTGCCCACCAATGCGTGTCTCAGAACTTGATCCTGGAGGTACTACTGTAATGAACAAACTCAAAATCTCAGTGGCAAACACTGAGGTCTTAATTCCCATTCATGTCACAGTCTAATGCAGATCATTGTGGAGACTTGGCCTGGTTATTCAGGGACCCAGGCTGCCTTCATCATGTGGTTCTGCGTCTTCTATGACATTTTACTTCTCTGCATTCAACTTCAGATGGAGAGAGAGCTTGAAGGATTGGCTAGGCCAGTAAATAGTGCCCAGCATTTTTGCCCACATTCCATTGGCTGAATTCAGTCACATGGTCCCTCCTAAGTCCTGGGGAAGGTGGGAAATGTAATGCACCTGTGCACCCACCAGAAAAGGAAGCATACCTGATGAACCCATAGCCTTTTCTGCTATGCAGCTTATTTAAATTTTGTGAAAATACTGTCCAAGCCAAAGAAGCCATGTCTATGGACAAGAATTGGCTCGTGGGTCTTCAGTTCGAAACCTCTGGCCCATGTACTCCCTACAATGGAAAAAAATTGCTAGCAAGTTGCCCAGCAAGTTCTTAACTTACACAGAAGTGAATATGCCACATTTTACTCAATTTATCTGGTAAAATATGTCTTTGCAAATTGAATCAGTTCTTCACTAATTCTATAATTCAGGGAGAAAAATTAATATTTCATTTGGGATTGATGACTCCCAACATGATACCCTTTACTTCCTACAATCTTTGTGAAGTGATTCTCAATCTGTAAATAAAAGATCATTTATTAGAGAGAAGGAAACAGAACAGCAGCTGTGTACAGCAGGGGAAGCATAGAGAGATTGAGAGGTGATGGGTTTGGTTGGGTTTTGTTTTTTAGTATTATTACTACTGGCAAAATGAAAATGCTCTAAAAATTATTGGAGTGATGAAGGCACAACTATGTGATTATAACGAATATCATTGGTTGTGCACTTTGGATGGATTTATGCTTTATTAATATGTATCAATAAAATTGATTTGTTAAAAAAAAAAAGATCATTTAAATGGAGACCTACTCCACCTCATTTTCAGCCACCCTCCCCTTGCTCTCTCCACTCCAGCCATACTGATGAGTTTTTAGTTTCTCTATCATGCCAGACTGTCTCCTACCTCAGGGCCTTTGCTATTGTTGTTCCCTATTATAGGAATTCTTTCCTTCTCTTCCTTGTCTCCTTCCCTCATTCTTCACCTGCCTGGTCTCCATTTATCCTTCAAGACTCAGTTTTAGTGTTATTTCCTTGGAGGAGCATTCACTGATTACCCAAAATAAAGAGGTTTTCCTCTGCCCACCATTATTCTTGCCATTCCATCTAGCACAATTCAGAACAATTTTTTTAAAAATTTCATCTCTCTCTCCTCCAGAGACTGCTCACCCCCTTATACATAGCACTTAGCCTGCTGTCTGACACATATAGGTCCTTAAAATATATTTGTTGAATAAATAAATGAATATCAGGAAAATCCACTACTTTAAAGAATCATGTGGGGATACTTTTTATAATTAAAATAGCATTTCCTAATCTGTTTTGAAATTTTGGTTAAGCTTTATTTGGGTTAAGAAAGAGGAGTATTTGTACTTTGAATGCCATGTGGCACAATGAAATGAAATAAAAATCCCCTCTTTATTTCAGAAACACCTGAACTTTGTCTCTTCTGAAACCAACCTAGATAAAACTTAATGTGATCATTTTTGTCAAAAGGGAGGTAGGATGAAAGTTCTTTGAAAAGGTGAAAATGCCATTAAAACAAAGCATTATTTCCTAAAAGCATAACTGACCTAAATATTAATACCTACTAAGTTGCTCATGAAAAAGAAAACTAGGCATTACCCTTGATTCTTCCCTTCCGCAACCCCCCTATTTCCAGTCCATCATCTGAGCTGTACCTTCCAAATATACTTCAGAGTCATCACTTGCCTAAGGGCTTTACTGCAACACGTAACCTCTTCACCCAGGTCAGCGTCCCTCACCAGGACACTGCACTAGCCTCCTAAGTGGTCTCCCTGATTCCACCCCAATCCCAGTCCCCTTGCCACCAGCAGCCAGAGAGGTCTTTGCTGTTTCCAATCTTTCAGGTACTGCCCTTTCTCTTAGGGTGAAACCAGATTCCCACAGGGTACTGCATGACCTGCTTCCGGCTACCTCTCCATCTCATCGTGTGCTTCCTCTTGCCCTTGACCAACCTGCTGCAGGCCCATTGGTCTCCTTTATGTTTCCCAGCGTACCCTATGGCATCTGCTGGACCCTCAGCTTGGAATGCCATTGCCATCTCTGCACTAGCTGCCTCATGCTCAGTCATCTCAAGTATCATCTCTGCAAAGAGGTCTTCCTCGATCATTTATCTAAAGTAGATCCCCCTTTCCACCCCCAGGTACTATCTATTGCATCACCTTGTTATTCCCCCACAGAACTCATCGCCATCTGTAAGCATCTTCTTCATCTGCTATTGTCTCTCCCCACAAGGAAATGAGAGCAGGGACCCTATCTGTTTTTCTTTACTGATGTATCCTCAGCAGTCAGAACGTGCCTAGCATAGGAGCTACTTAATAAGTATTTTTAACCAGTGAATGAATGTCATAAATGTTTAGCTGGCATATCAAAATAGGAGGTTATATCAAGGGATGTTACAATTTTGGTAATTAATGTACTCTAGTATTATTATTATATATGTGATATATGCAATATCTTTAGATGTGTTGATTCTCTCTGTGAATGTTCAACCCAATCAGAAGGGATTTATATATTCAGATATTTCAGCAAACATTTCTTGAGCACCCACCATGAGCCAAGCACTGGGCTAGGCTCTGAGCACTAGCTCTCAGCTCTGGCTACATATTAGAATTGTACTGATGCCTGGAGCCCACCCCAGAGAAAGTAAGCCAGACTCTCTAGGGAAGGAGCCTGGGGATCCCATTTCTTTAATATGCTTTGCAGTATACATAGTGCGAGCTGAGACTCCCTCGTGCTAGCTCTGTGCAGTTCAGTACAGTCCCCACTAGTTATAGGTGCTTCTTTAAATGTAAATAATTAAAATTAAATAAAATTTTAAATTTCATTTCCTCAGTCACACTAGCCACATTTTAAGCGCTCAATAGCCACATGTGGCAAGTAGCTCCTATCGGAAGTGCAGACACAGGGCTTTTCCCTCACACAGAGGGTTCTTTTGGACAGCGCTACGGAAGATGTTCAAAGAAAAACAAGGTGCAGTTTTTTGCCCTGGAAAAGCTCAGTCTAGAGGAAATTCTTCCTGAAGCATCATATTTTAGGAAAGTTGGATCTATATTATTGCTATTGGATAACTTTGTGTACCAATGAAATGCCACAGGAAAGATGTAAAGCCAATCCAAGGCTTAGGAGGCAGTGTCCTTATGGCTAAATGAAATGATGTGAAAGAAACTGGGTTATGGGTGAATTGCAGGGTATGTGAATTATATTGCAATGAAGCTGTTAAAAAAAAAAAAAAGAGAAGCAGTTGGATCGTGATGTGCTCAGTACCTAAAATACAGAGCTGGCTCAATAAACATCTCTTGAATGAGTGAATGAATGAATGCAGAGCTGTAAAAGCGTAATGGGTAAAATGTAGCATACTAATACCTGTTCCTGTCTGCAAAGTCAAAATTAAAGAGCCAGTGGCCTGTGTGGAAATAAAATAAGGATGTTACTTTAAAGGATTGTGGAGTTTTTTAGCAACTGCATCTTCTTTTTCACGGATTGTCTAAAATGACTCAAGTATTTTGGGTGAGACTGGAGATATAAAATACAGATTAGGAGGAAGCTAGTCAGACCATTTGCTATCAGGTCCAGTACTTGCCAGCCATGATGCTGGGCCAGTTACTTAGGGAGGTTCTCAGCCCTGATTCCTCATCTGTAAAATGGGAATATTGGTACCTACCTCCGAAGATTGTTATTGCCAAATAAGAATATTTGACTTTTTTTTAAAAAGAGAGAGAAAAAGAAAAGGAAACCTTACCTTGAATCCACTATGAACTAGCCATATGTTGGAGTACTTTAAACTCTCTGGAATTGATCTTTTTTTTTCTTTTCCCATCAAATGGAGGAGTGCTGGATAACAGGACTTCTATTGTGCTTAGTGTTGACATTCTCCAGTTCAGGCTAAATGACAAAAGATCTGGAGGTTCCACTCTTACCCAAGATTGTGCCCCTCAAGGCAAATGCCCAGGGAAGTGCCTAAGAGGCACACTTACTTGCTCAGTTAGAAATGTGACTGATATTTTTTTGCTTCTGTTTGGGAAGGATTTGTTGCCAGTGGTGGGAGTAGAAAGTGTTTTCCCGGTAGAAGGGGGATTCAGACTTTAAGACTCTTTTGGGTGAGGAAACTAATTAAAATATTTATTTTAGCCCCCTTGTACCTAAGATGCAGCAGGGGAGAAGTTCCAGCATTTATTTTTATGAAGGTGTAATGATGTCCACTCACCACATGCAATAGCCACCCCAGGGCCACCCACCTGCTCAAACACCTGCCTGCTCTGTGAGTATTTGGTAGAACCGTACTTAATGCCTGCCCTACGGGCAGCCGCCTCCCCACCCCACTCAAAGACTAGAGCCTCCTTCCACCTTTTATTACCTATTAACTCTCCTCTGAGTGAAGCGCCTTCCTCGTTTTACCTTCAGTGAAATCTGTAAAGCTGTGCAAGAGAGAAAGAAAAAGAAGAGGAGATAAAAAATAAAGGAATTAAGTAGCAATTATTTTTGGCATCACCCAGGTGGAAAAAGATGAATATGTAAGACCCCTTAGTACTTGCTGAATGTTTACAAACGCCCTGAGGAAGCATAACATCACAAAAGAAATGAAAACACTCACTGTGTATGGAATTGGGGAAAACTGCAAGTGGTGCCACCTAAGATCCCTGACTATGCACAAGAGTGGGCTTGATGCTTTTACTTATTACCACATTGCTCCTCCCTACTCTCAAGTGTAGGTGTTTTTAGGTATATTTTTCAAATGAGGAAACTGAGGCTCTGAGAAGTTGAATGACTTGTAAGGTTAAGACATGGATGTCAGATAGACAGGGGTTAGTTCTAGCTCCCTTATAACTAACAGAGTGCCGTGAGGCAAGTTACTTTGTCTTGCTAACACTATTTTGTCATCTATAAAAGGGGATGACTGTAGCTAATGAACTACCTTACTTGTGAAGATTCAATGAGCTAAGACATGTAAAATGCCTTATGTGCCACATAGCACACGAGCTGCTGTCAATCAAGGCTTGCCATTGTCATTCTCAAAAACCGCGCACAAGTAGGGGCTACCAGAGCTCATAAAGATTCCATATGCTCAGCTTTCAAAAACTAAATTAAAACAACAAGAAAAAAACCTGTAAGTAGAAAAGGATGAGCAAGGGAGAACACAAGAACGAGAAAGAGACAGACAGGTTCCTCCTGCCTCTGGAATTTACCCTACTTAAATCCTTTGACTCCCATTTTAGTACCTGATTGAAAATCTGCTTGATGAGCTAAGAAATACTTGTTTTTATCAAGAGAAGAGATGCTTCTAGAATTCCCAGCCTTGGTGGTGAAGAGAAATTACAATGTATGTATTAAATTGTTACAGGCCAACTCCACATTTCTTCCTCCCAGAAGGCCTTTTTCTCACAGGCTCTCTCTCTGCCTCTCTAACTCTTGACATTATTCTCTTCCTTCAAGAGCCACCTCAAATTCCACCAGCTCTGCAAAGTCCTCTCCCCAGGATTCTGGTCTCCCCTTTCTCTGGAAAATGATGCTTTCTATTTAGTTTTAGTTTGGCCTTTAATTGATTTCTCTGCTTCTGTTCTAATGGATTACTCCCCCAAATAGATTATGTAATTCCTTTGTCTATCCCACAGCGTTTGATACCAAGTTGCAAACCTAAGAAGCTCTAAATAGATACATGCTTTGTATTAACTCTTGTTGAGAATGTGGTCATGAGGACTGAACTAAGAACTTGACCCAAAATTCTAAAATTTGGTCCCCACCCTCAAGGTGCTTTCATCCTGAAAGAGACAAGGTGCACAGCGTTTTGTAAGTGGTAGACACTGTGGCTGAGAAAACCCGGGACTCTGGAGTTACTTAATCTTTCTCTAAGCCTTGCTCTCCTTAACGGTAGAGTGGACTTTATAAGAGTAGAGGTCTTTTTCAGGTTGAGATGAGGCAATGCATGTGTAACCCTTAGTACTGGGTCTGGCATATACTAAGAGCTTGAAGTTAGCTGGCAGTAAGTGCAGAAATGTGAAAAGCAATTGTTCAAGTGCCAGGGTAGAACAACAAACATCTTATACTCAAGAGTCTCACCTGGACACATTCCAGGTACAACCTGGGCTTCTTTAGAATTATTATTAAGGTCTTCTAGACTGAGTACATACCTTACAGTAGAAACAGACACATTTGCCCATGACAGCTTCTATGCAGCGGGAATTCCACCCAGTGCCATGGGTTGCAGGGGATGGCGGTGTGGGATAGAAGATAAAGGAATGCAAAGGAGCCCGATTCTGGCCTGGGCAGTGTCAGAAGGAGGTGACACTGGAAGTAATGGCCATTTATTTCCCTCTCCTGAATCACAGCGATGGGTAAACTGGAGACACAAAAATTGGTAGCATTAGAGATAGTGAGCAGGAAGAATTTCATTGCTGTTTACTCCATGTGGAGAGCAAAGGGTTGAGTGCACTGAGCAGCAGTGGAACTCTGTTGTTTTGTCCAGTGGAAGGCCCATTTCAGCGCAGGCGACATCTCCTTTCTCTGCGCCTGCTCGGAGGAAAACAAGCAGGTAGGTTTGCTACTAGGCAGTAATCAGCAGGCCGCGGAGGCATCCTGTGGGACAACAGTGTGGTTCAGGGAGTAGTTGTGAGCAAACTTGGCACAAAGGCGGGAGAAATCAACTCTTTTGGAAATGACTTTGTACATATTACTGTAATCTACTAAGAGAGTTCCAGGAATCCTCTGCATATTGACTAGATTTCCAGTGGTTGCTGGTCCTGTTGGAAAAAGTAACACCAAATACATAAAACTAAAATGAAGCTCTCCAAGCTATTGCATTTAGGTTCAGGGTGCCACAAATAGCAACAAGGGAGTTCTGGTTCAGAGGTTCATGTTCCAAATTTAACTGGTGTTTTTGGTGATCTTGATGGGGGGGAGGACACCTGCCAAGAGGCACCCAGATCAATCTTATTAATACACACCCCTGCAGCTAGGGAAGTTATAGTGCTGAGTTGCACTTGGTTGAATTATGATTTTGAATGTGACCATCCTCCTCGCCTGAATGAAGATAAAAGAGAACCGCCTGCACTTAGCGATCCAACAGAAGCACAAATTTAAGTACATAGAGGAAGCCTCTTCAGGCTTCAATGATGACAACCTGAGACTGTATTAGGAGGGAGATAAGGTAGATGTCCTAATATTGATAATAACCAGACAGTGAACATTTCTTTCATGCTTCCTCTGTGCCAGACGCTGCTCAGGACCATTCCTGCATTATCTCAGAGTCTTCATCATTCTGGGAGAGAGGTGGTAGGCTCTTCCTTTGACAAGTGAGGTATCAAGGAACAGAAAGATCAGGCATCTGTCTACAGTCACACAGCCTGAAAGTGCAGAGGCAGGATTTGAACCAAGGTTGACCTGAGATCAAATTCTCAGCTCTTTCTATCAAGCTGCCTCTCTCGGTTGCTGAAGTAGCCTTCACTGACACCAACACATCTTGACCACCTGCTGGATGTACAGGAGTGCACAAAATCCACAAAGGGGACAGAAAGTATAAAGTTGATGTTGCTTCAAATACACTTCTGAAAAAAAGCCAATGACCTACTTGTGCGGTTACTAAATGGATTAGACTAAGAGCCATCTCCTGAATAAAGCAGTAATCCTTCTGAGGTGGAGACCACATTTTGCTTCCTATCCAGAGCGCTTGGCTCCCAGGTCTATACCTAATGGCTATCCTTCTGTCAGCCAGCTCCTAAGGCTGAAGGGAGGGGCACGAGGTACCAATGAGCTCAGTGCTCTTGTCAAGACACCTCCCCACTTTGGAACTCAATTTCCTAATCTATAGAATAGGAGTAATAAGAACGAGAATTTAATTAACTGATTGATTTAATGTATGCCTTGGCCTACTTCACAAGTTTCCTGGAGATCAAATAAAGTAATTGTGTGAACATGCTGTAAGAAATTTATTTAATGAGCTTTATTTCTTGGAAGTGCTATAGAAAATGGGGAAGGGGAGAGATCACCGAGGACGGAGTCCTCTGAAATGACTTCGTGGAAGAAGGGAGACAAAGGAGGCTATGGAATTTTCTGGATTCTAGGGCCTTAAACTGGTCATTTCCCAATTTGTGGTGTTTAAAAGTCTGGGGGATGAAAAGTGGGATACACAGTCCTGTCCAGCTTTGGCTTCAAGGTCTCCTTATTTTGTGTAAGTAGCCTTGCCACCTTTCCTCCCGTGGGCTTTGCTAGCTTCCTCCTCTGCTTCTCTCTCCACACCTAAGGAGTGACATTTCCTGAAGACAGGGTAGCATTTTGTTCAAGAGCCAGGATCTGGATTGGAGTTCCTCTTATTATGACTAATTTCCCACCACTCTAAACCTCGGTTTCCTCAGCTGCAAAATAGTACCAACCTTATAGGGTTATTTTAAATATTTAAACAGAGTAATTCAGGTACAGAGCTTAGCCCAGTAGCTGGAGTAAAACTAGGCTATTGTTAATATTGTTATTACACTATATTGTAACTACTACATAGCTCCTGGTCTTCTACCAGTCTAAACGCCAAATATATATATATATATATTAAGTAAAGTTTAATATCCTTTTTAAAAAAAAAAAGGAGAGATTTTTAAGGACTTGGGAAAGGCTGGTGAAGTCAATGAGCCAAAAATCTCTAGCAGGAAGCCAGAAGCATCACCCTCTCTAGATCTAGGTTCTTCGCCAATAATCTAATTGAAAAACATAAATTAGGGTAGACCTAATATTCTTCATAAGATTATGAATAAGTGACATCCACAGGATTTTATCACCATAGCCCCACAGCCGAGAGAATTGGAAAGGGCAAAATCATTGTGAAGCAATCACTATCATTGGTCTTAAACTTCCAGCCTTGTGCAATCCCAGATTCAACCCCCAGGCATTCCCTGAACAAAAGCATACTTTGAATAATTACAAATCCTCTATACATTCCAGATTCAACATCCAAAGGCCACAGATTCCTTCCAACAAAAAAATTAAAGGAAAAGGAAAAGGAACGTCAATAAAAATGTCTATTTGTATGATCTCATTAAATACCATCAGGGTTTAAAGGTTTAGAGTGGAAGGTGGGATGAAGGAAGGCTACAGAGCATTTCTTAGATTTCCAGGAATAATGATGGAAAAGTCCCAACCAGAAGGCTTCCTTTCTCCCTAGAAAAACATTCTTTTGGTGTGTGCCCAGAAAACTCAGAATCTTTCCCAAGCAGTCAGCTATCAGTCATTCATTCCATCATCCATTTTGCCAGCGGAGTCACTGGGGCAAGAAAAGTAAGTGGATTCATGTAGCACATCCTGTAAGTCTAGCCAAGGCTCACATTTCACTGAGACCTATTAAAATTTGGACTCACTGGACAAGAGGCTCTTTGGAAACCTGTGGGCAGCCATTTTGTCTGAAGAATGTAACATGGAGTACACCCAGATACTTCTTGGTGGTGGGTGGCATTTCTTCAAAATCAGCCAACCTCTTTGTAAAAGATTAAAGGACAGGGGAAGCAGACTTTGCCCAGTGGTTAGGGCATTTGCCTACCATATGGGAGGTCCGCGGTTCAAACCCCGGGCTTCCTTGACCCGTGTGCAGCTGGCCCATGCGCAGTGCTGACGTGCGCAAGGAGTGCCGTGCCACACAGGGGTGTCCCTGCATGGGGGAGCCCCACGCGCAAGGAGTGCGCCTCGTAAGGAGAGCCGCCCAGCGCGAAAGAAAGTGCAGCCAGCCCAGGAATGGCACCGTACACACGGAGAGCTGACACAACAAGATGACGCAACAAAAAGAAACACAGATTTCCGTGCCGCTGACAACAACAGAAGCGGACAAAGAAGACACAACAAATAGACACAGAGAACAGACAACCGGCGGGGGGTGGGGTAGGGGAGAAATAAATCAATAAATAAATCTTTAAAAAAAAAGATTAAAGGACAGAAGAAAGCGAAATGCTCTGTAGTGAAATAGAGTCAGACACTGTCTTTCAGCCCATAAGAGATTTGCCCTCGGGCTGCACAGTTACAGCCTGAAAAGGCCAGAGTGGCAGCTTGGAATCCCACCTGAGCATGTTTATGGTTCCATAGACACCGTCATTCAGTTTATGTAAAATAACCTTAAATAAACTTGTTCCCTTTTTGGGTGGTATTTCTTGTTTCATTTCTCTTGATTTTTCTCCTTCCTATTTCATAATTATTTTGATTCATTCTGTGACACTTCAAGAAGAGAAAACCTTTAACTAAGGGGTGATGCTGTGAAAACCGCCAAGCCACAATCACAGATGTTTCTCTTAAGTGGGAGGAGGCTTGCCTCCCCGCTCAGACGGGTTTTGTCTGAACTGATTTGTCAGTCAGCATCTTTTCCTGGTGAGGCATGTTACCCAGCAGGGCAGAGCAGTAAGGAATTCCTGAGTCGGGCAGATAAGGCTTTGAATCCTGGGGCTACCATTGAATATTGTGTGATCCTGGGCAGGTACTTAGCTTCCTAAACCTCAGTTTCTCAGCTCTAAATCTGAGACTACAATAGTTTCTACCTCACAGGGATGTCATAAGGATTAAACGGTATTATAAAGGCTCGGTAAATCCTAACACCTACTACAGTATTTTATTGAGGCTCATTAAACTAGATGCCTGAAAGAAGGAAGATGGAATTTTTTCATCTTAACATTTTATAAAAACTGTGAAAGAAAAAAATTTTGTTGGACAATGTTAAACAGGCCAGGATGACTTTATTCAAAGCTATATGCAATAGGGAAAAGAGAGAGACTAAAGGCTCTTGCAGTAGAGCAAGGGTTTTGTTTTGTTTTAATAGATTTTTAAATTTTTTTAAAGGGTTTTGTTTTGTTTTAATAGATTTTTAAATTTTTTAAAAAGATACATAGATCATACAAAAAAAACATTAAAAAATATAAGAGGATCCCATATACCGCTCCCCCCCCCCCCATTCCACCCACATCTCCAAATTCTTTCATCAGTGTGGCACATTCATTGCATTTGATGAATACATTTTGGAGCACTGCCACACAGCATGGATTATAGTTTACACTCTCTCCCAGTCCATTCAGTGAGTTATGGCAGGATATATGATATCTTGCACCTGTCCCTGCAATATCATTCAGGACAATTCCAAGTCCTGAAAATGCCCGCATATCACACCTCTTCTTCCCTCTCCCTGCCCTCAGCAACTCCCATGGCCACTGTCTCCACATCAATGATACAGTTTCTTCCATTGCTAGAGTCACAATAATACTCTACTATATACACTATATACACTATATACACTCTGATCCATATTTTATTCCTCTATCCTGAGGTAATTGGAATGATGCCCACTCTGCCTCTAACTTGACAGGGGCTTAGATCCCACATGGCTGATGGATGGGATTCTCCTGCTTGCAGTTGTAGACTCTCTTGGTTCCCTGGTGTGGTGGTTGACCATCCTCACATCCCTGTTAGCCGACATGGGCAAGTCCAAAGAACCAGTGAGTAGGTGTTGCAACTCTGCTGAGGTTTGGGGCCCAGCTGGCACACAGTCCAGAGATTCAAGTCTGGTGAGCACCAAGCAACCCCAGTGCCAACCACAGGTTCAGTAAAAGTGATAGAAGGGCTATGTGCAGAGAGGTCACATCTGAGTCCAACTCCATCACACTCATGAGGACAACTTCCAAAGTAGGGTCTGCTGGCAAGGCACTGAACTCCAGAGCCATCTGTCATCACTGTAGGACCTGGGTGTCTCTGTAGCCCTCAGGAGTACCACTACCTGGGGTTGTATCTACTTTGGCTGTCTGTGAGATCCTGCTGAGATGTGCATAAGCACACCCCTCTGATGACCTCCTGACTCACTTTGAAATCTCTAAGCCATATAAACTCATTTGTCTTTACCATTTCCTCCTTTTATTCAATGTCTTTTTCTAGTTGCATCATCAGCTATAGGGCAAGGGTTCTTAATCTTTTTTGTTTCATGGACCCCTTTGCCAGTCAGGTGAAACAAATACTACTATAATTTATTTATTGCGTACATTCATAAGTGAATGAAATGCTAGATTTCAGTTAGAGGTCAGAGAAAAATAAAGATAATAAGTTGATTTTTTTAAATCAAGCTCACAAACTCCCTGAAATCTTTGAGTCTGTGGACCCCTGGTTAAAACCCCTGTGAGAGAGACAGAAAGCAGAAGGCTGTCACCACAGGGGAAGAGAAGGCACAATTCCACTGAAGCAGAGAGCAGGAAATTTTTTAAGGACTGATCACAGGAAAATGACCCAAATCCTTAATATTGAAGCAGGCTAGTAAGATAAGGAATCAATAGATGGATCTGGAACCTGGCAGAGAGTCCACATGGACGTCAGTAACCCCCAAGATGGCTGTTGGAAGACCCGCACCCCCAAGATTCTGCTATTCAGAACAAAGACTTCTTCTGGAAGCCAGGAAAAGCCCCGGATATTCCCCAAGGACTTTATCATTAGGTTCTCACTGGGGGACTGATGGGTAGGGTAATCCATTAAAAGAGTAAACAGCTGGAACCACTCCCCTGCCATTAGCAAAGGGGTGGAATAATTAACAGTTCCAAAGGCAGGTACAGAGCCTATGTGGGCTCTTGCTCTCTCCTGCTCTCTTGCCTCTGAACCTGTTTCTGCCCTCTGTGCCCTGCTCTCGCCATTTTTCCTTTGCCATGTGGCCACACAAGTAAAACCTGGGCATTTATAATCTATAATGGGAAATTGTAGCCTGTAAATTGGCCCACTTTATCACTTCTCAACCCCTTCCTCTCTACCTGGGACCTCTGATCTGTTATTTTCTCCCATTTCTCTTCCCTCCCTACCTGAATAAATTACTGACCTAACTTACCCGACATGCTCTTGAAATTCATTTCTGCAGCATAAATCAAGAACCTAAATAAAATCTGGTAACAGTATGGTATAGCAAAGACTGCTTTTCCACAACGCCTATTTTCTTTTTCTTCCATCCCAAAACCCTATATTTTCAGAATGACAATGTATCTCACCTAAAATAAAAAGGCATTTCCCAAACTTCCTTGCAGGTAGGGATAACCAATGAGATGTAAGCAGAGTTTGCTAAATAGAGGGAAAGCCAGGAAAGTCTTTTTATCCTTGTCCTTTGGTTCTTCGTGCTTGGAATGTGAGGGTGATAACTGATACTCCAGGAGCCACCTTTTGACTTTGAGGATGGAGTCTAGAACTGAAGATGTCACAGTAGAAATATGAAAGAAGTCTGAGTCCTGGTCACTTTGTAGCATCAACATATAAGTTTTGACTGCCTACTGCTGGACATCTTCTATGTAATAGAAAAAATCCTTACATGTTTAAATGCACTATAGTTGGATTACTCCCATTAGAAGTGGAACTCAGTTTCGAACTGATAAAAACAGATTTACAAGGCCCTGCTTGATCTGATCTCTACTCCATCTTGCCAATCTCTTCTTGCCCCACTCTATCCCTTTGCTCTTTGATAACAGCCCCACTGGCTTGCTTGCAGTTGCTCAAATACACCATGCTGCTTTCCTGCAGGCTCTTCCTTCTCTACATGGGAATTTCCTCCTCAGTGCTTCATCCTCCAGCCTCACCTGATTTACCTCTATTTGTCCTTCAAATTATGGTTGGATCAAAGCTCTTTTAGGGAAGTCTTCCCTGAATATTCATCTTTCCTTCTTTACTCCCTCCCTGCACCAATCTAGAATAGGTTCCTTTGTTTTGAGTCATTAAGGAATTATATTCTTTTGCTTCAGAATACTTTTCTTAGTTTTAGTAATTATACATTCATTATGTAATGGTTTGATAAATGTTTCTCCCCTGTTATATTTAAACTGCATGACAACAACCATGTCTGTTTATCTTCAACATTTTATTCCCAGCACCTGGCACAGTCCTTGGTATAAATTAGGTGCTTCTAAATTTTGGTCAAATGAATGAATGAATGAATTAAAACATCTGACCCATTTCTCACAGTCTATATCAGGCCCCCTCATTCTCTCTTGCCTCAACCATTTTTACCAAAACCTTCAACAACCTTGCACTAACATTTTCATACTGTATTATGGTTTCAAAAAACTGTCATACAAATTATCTAATTCTCAGCCTGTGCAGGAGCTTATAAGATAGGTATACAGTGACGTCTTTCTCAAACAAGTCTTTCAGCATAAAATCAGTCCTCTGTGGCCTGTTTAAATGGTCACTTGAGTTTGTGAGTTCATTCCCTCTAATTTAAATCTTGAGAATCAACAGTGATTTACACTTTGAGGAAATATTCAATTAGTCTGAGGCCACCCACCATACATATGCAAACCAAAAAAAAAGAGCCGCTAGGGAAGAAACCCTTACCATCACCCACACCGCCCCAAGCAAGCCAAATCCCAGCTTTGCAGTGAACGCTTCAGTCCTCCTGACCTCAGTCTCCTAGCACAGTGGTTCTCAAACTTGAGTGTACTTCAGCATCACTGGGAGGGCTTATGAAAACACAGGTTGCTGTTCCCAACCCCTGAGTTTTCAATTCAGTAGGTGTGGGGCGGGGCTGGTTATTTGCATTCTTATACAAGTTCCCAGGTGTTGCTGATGCTGCTGGTTCAGGCACTCTTTAAGAACCACTGTTTTAATGAATCCTCAAGAAAAAAAAAAGAATATTTCTTTAAAGGAATCCAGCTGTGGATAAATTTGCTGCTCTGCATTTTTAAAAGCAGCTTGCAGAGCCTGTCAACTTGGATGTAATTTCCAGCTCTCCAAGGCAAAACAGTAGTTGTGACTGTCCTGAGAACCACTGAGCATTGCGTTTTACCCTGTGGGTGAAGTGGAAGAAAAGCCATCTGCCCTCGGTGGGGAAACCGGGTCTTCTGGACGCGATCGCCTGTGGGTGATCGCAGCAGGTTCCATTTTCAGTACTTCACTAGCCCACGCTTTATTATATAAACTGTGTGCACTTCTCTGCATCTCCAGGGATAGGAGTCTATACAATATCCTTAACAAATCAAGTTTATGAGTTTTCCTGTTATTGTAAGTTTCCTACTCATTCATTCATTTTTAAGCAGTAACTAACAAGCCATAGTAGGTACACAGATATTTTTTTTAATTATGGTAGAAGATTTTAAATTGAGAAAATGTGCACTCATTACCTAAGACTTTTGTGAAAATCAGGCATTAGATACCATTATTTCATTTTAGTGGTAGAGCAGTCAGTTCAGCTCACTGAAAACGGGTGTTTTGTGGAAGCAAAATTTGGCAGACACTAAATGAGGAAACAAAGGTAGTTACATTTAGAGATCAATTTGGGAGCTCTACCTGTTGAGTAGAGCACTGGAGTGCCACTGATCCTATAAATGCCTTGAGAGTGGACATCTGATTATGAAATGTTCAGAACCAACATTTTCACTCTCAACAACCCCTTTAATAATTTTCCCCACAGGGATCTTCAAATGTCTTATGATGTTCTCAACCATCAATTAGAATATCTGATCCACATGATAGAACAATGTTTTTCCAGTCCAAAGCTTGATTTTTGGATGAACCTGTATAGACTACTATGGTTTTGGTTAGGATGTTGGAAAAAGTGAAAATAGCTGAGAAGGGATGTCTGTATATAGCGTCATGTCAGGCTGTATAGCCTGAAACACCTTCTAATATAAAACACACAGAAATTTCAGATGAACTACAAAAACATCCTTTTAAATGGATGGTGCTGACAATACATAATATACAAATATACATACACACATACATGCACACATACACAGAAATTATCAGTCACCAAAAATGAAGAGAGAAGTGAAAGGGAATAAGCAAATAGACTGGCACTGTGATGTGAGGGGAGAGGTTGGGTGTTGCTTTCAGTTACTGAGAGACTTTTGCGCCCCTGCAAAGTGGGGAATTAGAAATGAAATCCCTGCATAAAGACAAGACTCCTGAAAAGCTATAACTCTGCCCCCCAGCACAGGGAAACAACAAAAAACTTCTTGGTTTCAGTCTAGAGATGTATAGGGGTAAATATCCCCCCTAAGAATTTGTAACCAAAGGAATATCCTCACAGTCTTGGGTTTCAAATTTAAAAGAATCACATGACTTAGGAAGTTCCAAATGGAGAAATAAAATCAAAGTGATCTGTTTAGTTCCTGTGGCTGCTCAAGCAAATGCCATGCAGTGGGTTGGCTTAAACAGTGGGGATTTATTAGCTCATAGTTTTGAGATTAAGAGAAAATCCAAATCATGGTGTCACAAGGTAATGCTTTCTTCCCAAAGGCTGGTGTTGTGGGGCTGGCTGCCAGCCACCCTCGGTCCTTGGCTCCTCTGTCACCTGGGAAGGCACATGGCAGCCTCTCCTCTCCTCACCTCTCCGTTCTCTTCTAGGTTCCGCCAGGTTACCTTGAATTTCAGCTTCTTGCATCCCATGGCTTTCTCTCTCTCTATTTGTCTGAATTTCATTCCATTTATAAAGGACTCCAGTAATAGGATTAAGACCAGTCCTGATTCATCTGGGCCACACCTTTAACTTAAGTAGCCTCATCAAAAGTCCTACTTAGGATGCTCTTTTATAGTTTAGTGCTGGGAAGATGAATGGGAGCCTGTATGCATGTTTGTTTTGTAAAGTCACAAGTTTTACTATATACTTATTGTTTATGTTCATGTATGAATGATGTATTTCAATAAAATTTTGTTTAAATAGAAGTACTACTTACAAGGGGTTCCCTCCCACGGGATTGGAGTACGTTTAAGAACATGTTTTTCTGGGGTACGTACAGCTCCAAGCCACCAAATAGGTCAGACCCCTCTAGTGACTAGGGATACACGTGCAAAACCTCTCTGGAGAGATGCGTGGCAGGATGAGACCGCTAGGAATTTCAGATAATAGAAAAGTTTACCGTTAGCTTACTACAGTAATTAATGTACGAGTATTGGTGAGGGATAGACACATAAATCAGTGGAACAGAATAGAGAACCCAGAAATAGGTCCACACAAATATGCCCAGCTGATTTGTGACACAGACACAGAAGCAATTCAGTGAAGAACGAGAGCCTTTCCAACAAATGGTGCCAGAGCAATTGGACATCCCTTGGCAAAAATGTACACCTCACCCTAAATTTCACACCTATACAAAAATTAACTCAAAATGGATTATAAAATTAAATGTAAAATGTAAATCTATAAAACTTTTGGGAGAAAAATAGAAAATCTTTGGGCTCTAGGCATAGGCAAAGAGTTCTTAGACTTAACACCAAAATTAGGATCCACTAAAGGAAAAAGTGATAAATTAGATCTCGCTAAAGTTAAAAATTTTGCTCTTCAAAAGACCCTGTGAAGAGCAAGCTAAGAGTGGGAGAAAATATTTACAAATCACTTATCAGACAAAGGAACTAGAATCTAGAATATATAAAGAATTCTCATAACTCAACAGTAAAATAACAATCCAATGAGAAAAGAAGTAAAAAACATGAACAGACCCTTCACTGAATATATATACAATTTTAACCACATGAAAACATATTCAACTTCATTAGCCATTAGGGAACTGAAAATAAAAACCACAATGTGATATCACCACACACCTATCAGAATGGCTATAATAAACAATGACGTCATCATATGCTGGTGAGGATGCAGGGAAAATGGATTATTCACCCCTTGCTGGAAAACAGTTTGGCACTTTCATTTAGAACCAGACTTACAGCAATCGCACTCTTCTACTCACACACAAACCTGTACACAAGGGCTCATAGCAGCCTTAGTCATAAGAGCCCCAAATTGTAAACAACTCAGATATCCTTCAACAGGTAAGTGGTTAAACTAGTACCATGGGCTTCTACCCAGCTATAGAAAGGACCAAGCTACTGATAGATGCAACAACTTGGATGTATCTCCAGGAAATCATGCTGGGAGAAAAAGGCCAATGACAAAACGTTATATAGTATGTGATTCCATTTATGCAACATTCTTGCAATGACAAAATTATAGAAATAATTCTCTATATTTCTATAGAAATTAAAAAGGTCACCGGGGTGATTAAAGGTCGCCAGGGACGAGGGATGGGGAGAAGGGGGAGCTGGGTGTGTCTATAAAGGCATAAAAGGAGGGATCCTGTGGTGAGGAAACCATTCTGTATCTCAGCTGTATCAATGTCAATATGCTAGTTGTGATATTGGACCATAGTGTATTAGTCAGTGTTCTCTAGGGAAACAGAATCAACAAGTGATATTTGTCAATAGTAAGATTCATTTATGAGAGTCTCTCATGCAGCCGTGGGGATGCACAAGTCCAGGTTCCACAGGCAGGCTGCAAGCAGGAGCTCCGATGAAAGTCCAAGGAAGATTCTTGATGAGTTCTAGGAGATGTTGGCTGTCCAAAGACAAGCTGGGAAATTCTTTTTCAATGCTGGAACCACTTCCCCTTTTAAAGCATTCAACTGAAAGGGTTAAGCATCACTCATTGCTGATGGCAATCTCCCTGATTGATGTAATTATAACCAGTTATCTATGATTTACCACTCCGTAAAGTCAATGGTGACTGAAGTCCATAAATGCCCTTGTATTACAGTTAGCCCAGTGCTTGCTTGACCGAACAACTGAGCACAATTACCTGGCTGTGTTGACACAATAGCCTAGCCATCACAGTTTTCCAAGATCTTAACACTGAGGAAACCGGGAAAATGTTACAAGGCACTCTCTATATTATTTCTTACAACTGCATGTGAATTTTGCAACTATCTCAAAATAAAAAGTTAAAAAGAATTTTAACCTTCAATCTGGAAGAAGAAATTTACAGTACATGTAGCCAATAAAGGATGAGAATGCTATTCCTCTTTCCTCTTATTACAACTGTTAATTTATTATTGAATGATCACAAAGTTCCAGATACACTTTGAAGCACTTTAAATTGATCTCATCTTATCCCCATAATATGATGCAGGCAATATTATTATCCCCACTTTACAGATGATAACACCGAGGTCATAGGAATTGATGGAGCTTAGACTCAAACTAACCCAGGTAGTTTCTGACTCCAGAGTTTATAGTCTTAACTACTAAAATACTGCCTTGCAGACTTTGAATAGGAAGAACTCCTACAAATCAATAAAAAGAGAATGTAACAACCCAGTAGAAAAGATGGGCAAAGTATATGAATTAATAATGTGCAGGAGAGGAAACCTGAATGACAAATTTATGAAAATATTTCAAAAGTTTACTAATCAGAAAAATGCTAATTAAAGTTACAGTGGGATACTCTTTCATGCCCATCAGATTTCAGAGACTAAAGTTTTGGGGAGCCTGTGGAGGTATAGGCTGCAGGAGCTGCTTGTGGGAGAGGAAGCTGGGTAACTTCTTTGGAGAACAATTGGCAAAATCTAAAATAGCTGAAAATACTTGCACCCTATCATCAGCAGAGCTACTTGTAAGCGTAGACTTTAGAGAAATTGGCACATGTGTACAAAGAGGTGAGAATGTTAATTGTAGCATTATAATAGTAAAATGTAGGGAACAGTTGACCATCATTCTAGAGAAGAGTGAAGAAATAAATTATGGTATATCCATATGATAGATAAATACTATCATCAATTATAAAACAAGGCAGACCTGTGTGCAGTAACTTGGATAAATCTTAAATGCATAATATTAAGCAAAAGGGCATGTATATGTGATGTGATCTATTTCATCTGTTAAAGTAAAACATTACATCTTATCTGGGAGTATGATATATACATATCTGATTTTTTTTTTTTATTGTTTTTTTTTTTTAATTTTTTTATTTTTTATTGACTTTGTAATAATATTACATTAAAAATATATATGTGAGGTCCCATTCAACCCCACCCCCCCACCCCCCCTCTCCCCCCCCCCCCCAACAACACTCGTTCCCATCATCATGACACATCCATTGGATTTGGTAAGTACATCTTTGGGCACCTCTGCACCTCATATACATTGGTTCACATCATGGCCCATACTCTCCTCTATTCCATCATGTAGGCCCTGTGAGGATTTACAATGTCCGGTGATTACCTCTGAAGCACCATCCAGGGCAGCTCCATGTCCCGAAGACGCCTCCACCTCTCATCTCTTCCTGCCTTTCCCCATACCCTTTGTCCATTATGTCCACTTTTCCCAATCCAATGCCACCTCTTCTATGTGGACACTGGATTGGTTGTGTCCATTGCACCTTTATGTCAAGAGGAGGCTCAGATTCCACCTGGATGCTGGATGCAATCCTCCCATTTTCAGTTGTAATCACTCTAGGCTCCATGGTGTGGTGGTTGTCCTTCTTCACCTCCATCTTAGCTGAGTGTAGTAAGTCCAATAAATCAGATTGTAGGTGCTGGAGTCTGTTGAGGCTCAGGATCTGGCTATCACATTGTCAGTCCAGAGATTCAAATCCCCTAAATATATCTTAAACCCCAACATTAACTGTACCTCCAGCACATTAGCATGAAAGTCTTATGAAGGGAGATCCCATCTGAGTCCAGATTCATCCCACATAAACACCATTTCCAAAGAGGGGCCATCTGCCCTGGTAGTTAACCCCATCGGCCATGACCATAACTCCCATGGGTCTCTTTAGCCCTCAAAGGAACCAATATCTGGGGGTTGTATCTGCTTTATCTGTCTCTCTGACTCTGCTCAGTTGTGCATGAGGGCAAACCTTCTGCCAGCCTCCAGACTCTTTTTTAGAAACTCGTAGCCATATAAACTCATTTCTCCTTTCCATTTCCCCCTTACTTTAGGTCAAACAGCATTTTAAAGTCATGGTATTTTATGTAGACATGGATATTCTGCTGATCCGCATTGAACCTTCCGTATAAGGTCATTTTCCAGTTGCATCATCAGTTGGTAGTTGATAGTGGTCCCTCATTGCCAGGGAGGCTCTTCCCCGGGTGTCATGTCCCACGCTGGGGGGAAGGCATTGCATTTACATGCTGAGTTTGGCTTCGAGACTGGCCACATTTGAGTAACATGAAGGCTGACAGAAGGAAATTCCCAGGCACAAAGTTGCTCTAGGCCTTGTTATTATTTTGGGTTTATCAGCTCACAAGCATAGTCATTAGTATCAGGGGCTCACTGTTGAACCCTCACTCCCTCCCGGTCCCCACCACTGTACCTGGGAGACTGTCGCTGCTCCCCTAGGGACCACGACAGAGCACCACTGGCCAGGAACCCAGTACCCCCCCTACTGTGGTTTTTAATTGTTGCCACTATGAGTATATCCAAACATTACCATGCACCCTGGACATATGTTCTGTACAGCTCCCTGTCAGTCATATATCATCTGTCATTGGTATCCCATACCAGTATCCCTCCATTGCCATTGTTGAAACACTCTGTGAATATCTGATTTTTTGAGAAGTACTTAAAACGCTTAGAAATAATACAAACAAATTTACATAGTGGCTACCACTGAGAAGGATGGGAGAGGAATGGGATCAAGCCTTCACAAAGATGGCTGGTGGATAAATGAGTACTCACTACATTACTCTCCATATTTCCTCTGCTTGAAATATCTCATAATTGTTTTTAAAGAAAATTTTTAAAAGATGTAAACAGTTTGAATAGCTTGAGAACACTCACTTTACATCTGTGGATCTGTCCAGGGTGGAAGTCACCAGGTCATATGCTCCTGGCTGCTCTTTACCTAGAGGCCAAGAACACTATGTTTACCACTGTAAATACTTATTGCTTTTAATTTAATCTTCACAGAAGATTTCAATATTTTCCATAGTGAAATTGAGACTCAGAAAGATATAGCCACTTCTAAAGGTCACTCTTCTGGTGAGGGGAGCAGCTGGGCTCTGAACTGATGCCTGTAAGCTCCAGAAGGACCTTCTGTGTTCATTGCCTAATACAGTGCCAGGCACACCTGATAGATTTTTTTCAATGAATAAACAAATGAATGGCAACAATCCTCTGCTGAATTCTAACAAAAATTAATAAAGGCCTCAATTATTTGGTAAATGCGGTTAGTTCAGACTCAATATCCAGCTTCTAGTTAGGCATGTTTAAACCAGCAGGAAACACAAATCTCAGTAAGATCCAAATTAATATTGGATCTTTCTTTAAGTCCAAGACTCTCAAAACATTATTTATCGGACACCCATACTTTACTTGAGGATAACTTGTTTCTTCTTTAAGGAGGAACAATTTTCCTTTAATTTCTTGAGTTTGCTTTTGTAACTTTTCCTTTCTTTTTATACGACATTTAAAGGGAGGAGGATAGGCTGTAAAAATATTATTCTTTCATTTAATAGAAGAATGGCCAAAGTGAAATGGAGATCATCTACAAAAAACCTCTATATTAAAGAGAGTGGTTGATATTAACTTTAAAAAGGAGACCATGGGCGCATATTTAAGGTCAGTTCATTTAGGTACCTGTAGGGGGCAAGGTTTGTGAGAGGAAAGGTTATGTTACCCCTTCATTCATGAAAAGTCAAGGAGTGAACGATCATATCTTTTTAGAAGGGAGAAGATGGTCCCTGACAGTTGTGAATTCTGAAGCGGCAGCTTGCCTCCAGATTTCTTTTCCAGCCCCTACTATCATCCAGAGTTTTGCTGCTCAGGAACCCCTAAAGAGTCCTAAAACAATGCCCATGTTCATGACCATGCTCTTTTTTGCTGCCAGACAGCAGGTGAACCCTCGCCTCTGTGACGCTGCCCTCTTCCCTAGGCTGCCCAATCTGGGCCTCTTATGTACCTTTGAAGTCCTCTATCTGCTCATTGAGATTTTCCCTGCTTTTTGTGCAGAGCTCTCCTTTGCCAAGAGTTCCATTTGGGGGGGAGGGGGGAGGAGGTGTTAAAATATCCTCTCCCATTAAAGGTCAGCATTCCCGGAAGAAGTAAACCATACACATATACCTGAAGTGAATGACAGACTAGGATCATCTTCAAATGGCATTTTGCAAGGGGGGAGCTGAATCCTACCTTGGTCCAGTCACTTCCTCCTTCCCTACAAGGTTCTAAGGTGATAAATTCAAAAGGAGTCAAAGAAAGAAAAGGCGATCTTTTGATTAACTTCCTCAATGAGAGACTGTTAATCTGGGCATCTGAAATGTCCCCATCTGATACTCACCCAACATGTCCAAATATGAACCTCAGGACCTATAACGCCAATTAAAATCCACATTCCTTCAAAGCCAGAGGCAGGGAATTTAGGAATGTGTAGCGCTATCTCCCTGTCCCCTCCCACAAACACTCTTTTCTCCAGCCCTTTCAGGTCTGCCTGCTGCAGTAGAAAAGAGACCATCTCAAAAGGACAGAAAAAAAGAAAAGTCATTCTATTCCAAGCGGCCCCAAGCAATCCTACCATTCCATGTACAGTCTATAGCCTTGACCAGCACTACAACTTAATATATTCTAGTTTTAGGGAAACTATTACACATGGCCTCATCTTGCATTTATGAAATAAACTCATGTATACAAACACACACACTCACATACAGAACTTCTTAGGAAGCAACCCAAAATGAACGTCCAAATCTTCTTTGAATCTTGGCGTGCTCTTGTTCTTCAACATTCCAATATGTGATGAAATTCATAGATCAACACCATTCCTTATGACTAAGTATTTGCCAAGTATCTTGTTTTTAGAAGTCAAATGCCTCTAATATTATCAATTTTTCTTTTGATGCAAAGAAGGATTTGTGAAGGCTTGCTGAATGCAAGAAGTATAAGGAGATCAGCTGCCATTCCATATCACCTTGGAAATACTAAGGAGGCATAAGACATGGGAAATATGTGGAGTCTTCAAATGCAGCTCGTTTCAGGGCAGCACTCTTCCTGAACAGTGGGTGCAAGTCCTTCCGCCTCCAAGCACAGGCGTGGATTGCGTCTCCACACATGTGGGTGGGCCTACTCTCTTTGGCTCCAGTAGGTCTTTCGGTCCAGTCCTTTGCTTCCATGGTCCTTCCTTCAATTTGCCCCTTCCCTATCCCTCTCAGTCTAGGCTAGCATTGTTTCTGCTTATAAAAATTATTCAAAAACCTTGTTGGCTTTGTGTGCACTTCAAGTGGGTCCGAACCATCAGACAATAGCATATTCCATAGATATTTCCTGGATAACTGCATTTCCGATCCTGACTTCCACCAAAATGACCGACTGGATCCATGTTTAGCCACACCCACTTTAGAAAAGAGCTCATTTAAGTCCCCACCTAGAGCCCTGTCCTCTGCAGGCTCATTTCTGTCTATCAGAGAAGTCCCTGAGAGAGCCGCTTCTGGTCCTAGTCTCAGAGCACACTATATGGACAAGCTCAGAATTTTCAAAATCATCAATTGCTGATTCCTTAGTGCTTAACAGTTTAATTTTCAACTTGTCCCTTTTTTCCTCTCATTTTCCTATAAGTGGCAAAGAGAAGCCACACTGCACATTCCACGCTTAGCTTGGAAATCTCCCCAGCTAAATATCCAAGTTCATCATTTACAAGTTCTACTTTCAATCCGACATCAGAGCACAATTTCTCCAAGTTCTCCACTACTTTATAACAAGGATCACCTTTTCTCCAGTTTCCAATAGCACATTCATCATTTCTTCTAAGACATCTCTGAAGGTAACTTACAAAATGCCTAATTTACCATCATAGTACCCTGCGTAGTATTGTCTCTGACCCAGGAACTCATTCGACAGCAAACGAAGTGTGGCAATTGGCTCAAGCTCACTGAATTCTCTGGTCTTACCAGGTTTCAGAAGCAGGTGCCCTGATAGAATGGTAGACAACTTTTTGAAGACCACTTATATCAGCTAGGAGGCAACATTTTCCAGGGCTTGGGTAATGTCCACCAGGATGCAGTATATGCTCTGCTTTATCAACCAATACATGGTGATAATCCTCCCATAGCCAGGATTTATGAGTCCTGGAGTCAAGAAGTAGAAATGGGAGTGACTGCTCTGTTATCCCTAGTGATCCCATAGCAACACTATTGCTTTTTGTCAACACAAACTGAGGTGACTTCTGGTCACTTTAGGCTCCTCATGCCAAAAAACAACAAAGTAGTGTGGTATTTTTCTTGTTGCTGAAGCAAATACCATGTAATGGGTTGGTCTAAAGAATGGGAATTTATTGGTTCATGGTTTTGAGGCTTGGAGAAGTCCAAAATCAAGACATCACCAAGGTGATGCTTTTTCCCAGGAGACTGTGGCATTCTTGGCTTTTCTGTCACATGGCAGGTCACATGGCGGCAAAGGGAAGAGGGCTGCACCCCATGACTTTCTCTCTCCCAGTGGCCTTCCTATAAGGTCTTCAGTAATAGGATTAAGACCCATTCTGATTCAGCTGGGCCACCTTAACTGAAGTAACCTCATCAAAAGGTCCCATTTACATGGGTTCATACCCAGAGGAATAGATGAAGTTTAAGTACGTGCTTTTCTGGGGTAGTTCCAAGCCACCACAGGCAGGGAGACATCTCTATACTTACTAGCTGGGGTGATTAATCCCTACCATTAAGGAGAAACGAGGGCAAGAAGAGTATGTCTGGGGTGTAGGAGATCTTCTAGGCTGCCTCTTAGTCCTCCCATGTCCTGTGATAAAATGTAATGGAAAACTACAACAATCCAAATGTTAATGGCCCAAACTCTTCTGGAATGAAGGTTTGGGTCACTCCACCATGCAAGACTATGACCTGCTTCACTGCTTGGCGAGGGAAAAAGAAACATGAAATGGCAAATGGAAGAGGGATCTAATAGGCACCACCTCAAACATGCAAAGTACCCTAACAAAAATATTAATTATAATTTCTTTTTTAATTAAAATCTTTGTAAGAGTTTAAAAGATGATCAGTTATAGAAATAAAGACTGGTAGCCCTGAATATTTCTTCCTTATTTTTATATGACCATTCTCGTCACATATTTAACCAATATATTTTTATTGTTTCCTCTCGAATTCACCTATTATCTGACATAGGATGCCTTAATAGTGGTTAATGTTATATCATAGAATTTAAGTTAAAGGACATCAAGCAGAAATACAACTCAGCTAGAAGAGAATGAAGCATCATCCAAAGATGCATAAAAGTGACAGAAGAGACTTTGTGTGCCCTCTTTTGGGGAGAAGAATTGCATTTTTTCACTTATATGAGGGATTGCTACATTGCGTTGTATGGAAATATGATTTTACTATTGTCTTTATTTTGAAATTATATCTTTTTTAAAAAGAGGCATGTATGAATGTCAAGTTGATGGAAGACGAATTGACATGGATTGTGCTGCACCAACTTGTTTAAACTTGTTTAAACTTGAAGCTACATTTCCCAGAATCCCATTTCATATATGGTCCCAGGTTAAAGTTAGCCAAAAGAGGAATCTGTATGAAATTGAAGAGGCAGACATGAGGCAGCAGCCAAGGTCTTTTCATGGTCCAAAATGGTAGCAGTCAGATGCAGAGGTGTTCAATGGTTTCCAGCTTGAATTCACTCACCTCTACCCTATGGCCAGTTCTTCTTCCCCAATACTGGCCCTGCTGACCAACAGTAGCCACCGGCCCACCCTCAGATGTTTTGCTGAGGACCCTCAGGTGTGGTTTCAGCTTCCCATAGACCTCTTCACAACCTCCTCCTCCTCAGGCCCCTTCAGCAGCTGGATATACTTGGGTTATCAAAATGACTAGTTGGTGACACCTTCCCTAACCCCCCAACTTACCTGCAACTCCTCCCAAAAATATAAGGACTGTTTTCTAAAATATATCCTTTACTTCATAATACACCTATGTTCCCCAACTGAACCCCAACTAATACAGATGAAATCAGAAATGCCACTTCTGGAAAGTGTCTATAAAGGGAAAGTTCAAATCCTTCTTCATCCTTTCTTCTTTCCTGCCACTTGGAATGCAAAAGTGATAGCTGGGCTCTAGCATCAGCTCTTGGGCCATGAGGAGTTAGTTCCTTGAAGGATGGAGGGAAAGTAAGAGAAGAAGTCTGAGTTGATGATTACTGAGTCACCATATCAACTTTCTTACCTCTGGCATTTGTTTACATGAAAAGAAATAAACTTCTATTTAGGCAATTCCAGGGTCAGGTTTTCTATCAGTTAAAGCAACTCTAATTTCAATTTTTCATCACTCATAGCCTAAACTAGTCCTAACTGAAACAGTTGCTAAAGATTTTCTTCATTCTTCTTTTATATGCTGCATGGTATTCCATCAGAATAATATATCACAGTATATTCAACCATTTCCCTGTGGATAGATGCTAAGATTACCTCCAATTTGTTGGTATTATAAATCATGATGCAAGAAACATCTTTGGGGGAAGTGGATTTGGCCCAATGGTTAGGGTGTCCGCTTACCACATGGGATGTTCAAGGTTCAAATCCAGGGCCTCCTGACCCATGTGATGAGCTGGCACACACACAGTGCTATTGCATGCAAGGGATGCCCTGCCATGCAGGGGTGTCCCCCACATAGGGGAGCCCCACATGCAAGGAGTGTGCCCCATAAGGAAAGCCACCCAGCATGAAAAAAGAGCAACCTGCCCAAGAATGGTGCTGCACACACAGAGAGCTGATGCAGCAAGATGATGCAACAAAACAAGACACAGATTCCGGGTACCACTGACAAGAATACAAGCGAACACCGAAGATCACACAGCAAATGGACACAGAAAACAGACAACTGGGGGGAGGGGGAGAGAAAGAAAAAAAATTTTTTAACTTTTGAAAAAAGAAACATATTTGGTTATACATCTTTGCCCTTCCTTGTTTACAAGTCTCTACCCCCACAGGTCTATAAAACCCCTCAAGCGATTTTACCTCACCATCTTTACATCCACCTAGTTCAGTGCCTGGGACTCTATAGCACTCCAAGCATGTTTGTGTACAAATTAGTGAATGGATGAATGAATGCTACAGATCTTTAGTCACAGTGTCAGACCATCCAACGAGTTGCAAGCCCTTTCTCATTCATACCTGAGAAACCACATCCTGCAATCATTTCTAGCTCAGCAGACACCTCAGTAGCCCCAAGATGCAAGCTAATTTTTTTCTTAATATCATTTTCATGCCTCTTATGCCTTCATTCATCCATCCATTAATTCATTTCTTCAACAAATATTGATCAACACTCCCTCCTCCCCCCAATTATATATCTGGCATAGTACCAGGCACTGGGGATGTAATAATAGAAAAGTCTCAGTCCTTGCACTCTGAGAGGTGATAGCCAAGAGGTACAGTGCTCTTATGGGATTTTGGTAGTGTGGTGTTGCAAGTACATGGGACACAGGATGTCTTAGTTTGCTAAATGCTGCTAAGGCAATGTATCAGAAATGAGTTGGTTTTTACAATGGGGTTTTATTAACTTATGAGCTTACAGTGTTGAGGCCAGGAAAGTGTCCAAATCAAGGCATCATCATAGATGCTTTCTCCTTGAGCTGCAGCTGTGGTGATTAGCACATGGCAGCCTCTTTTCTGGGTTTTGTTGCCTTCAGCTTCTGGCTGAAGTGGCTTCCTCTCAGTTCCTGTGTTCTGTTGATTTAGCTTCTGGCTTCCAAGGCCTTCTCTCTCAGCTTCTGCATTCTGCACTGTAGCTGCAGCTTTGCTCTAACTTTGGCTTTTTATTCCTCCACTTATAAAGGGCTCCAGTAAAAGAATTAAGACCCAGCCTGGGTCACACGATCTAATCAAAGGCCCTAACTGGTGGTATTTAATCAAAAGTTTCAACCTATAATAGGTTTACATGCACAGGAATGGATTAGCTTCAAGGGCAGGATTTTCTGGGGTCCACAAAAGCTTCAAACTGCCACACAGAGAACACAGAAGTCTTCAAGGGACTAGCTTCTCAAAGTGGATAAGGAAGGTAGAGGGTATTCCAAGGATAAAAGAAGGTAAGGAGAGAACAAGACCCATTCATGAATAGCGAGTCCTTCTCCAGTTGTCTGAACTGGACTTAACCATCTTGACTCTTGTCCTTTACCCCTAGTGACTCAAAGACATATGCCATGATGGTTCAGATGTCCAACTTAATTCCTTGCTGTGTTCTTTATCTTATTGTGCTCTTTAACCTCTTTATTCCCTTTCACTGCCCCCTGTCAATCTTGGACTTCAACTTGTCTTCTTACTTAGAGCCCAAGGTCCCAGCTCTTGTCTTGACTTTCCTGCTCTGCTCCTACCTCCCCCAGTATGACAATTAGAAAAGGTACTGCTGAAAAGTCCTAATGCTCACGCTTGGCATATTTTTTAATTGCATGTCATCATTAAGGATCCCATGTTGCTGCTGGTTTATTGCTTAATGAAATTGACTGCCTCCTCTGTGGGCTTTAATTATAAGGTAAAAAAAATGCATAATAGAGAATCCAAACTGAGGTGGCAATGAGTCCATTTTCATTACTTTTTGTAGATCCCCCCACCCTGCGCTTCATTCTCATAAAACCTGGTAGTAAGCACATGAGCCGGCCGGGCAGAGCCTTGCCACTCATCACTGTCAGAATGAAAGTCTGGAGTAAATAATGAGAGCCAGATCATACCCAGAGACAGGCTGTGCAGGTTAGGTGCAATCTCAGCATGGATTTCTATTATGGGCTGCTTAGAACTGGGCTCACTTGAGTATCTGCTCAAAGAGTTAGGGCCTAAGAGTACAAGCAAGCCATCTACTGTTTAAACAGAACCACAGGCTATTGTAGCAGGAAGGGATGTTAGAGAACCTGTTCCAGAGAGTCTTAACTGGGTGCATGGATGAGCTTAAAGGATCTATGGTAAACAGTGTTAGTGCCCAACGCACATCCGCTCAGCTCACCAAGACAGCACAGCTTTGGCAGACAATTCATATACCTGGACGCCTTCTTTGGAGCATCTGCCTCTTCTGCCTGAAGGTTTTCTGCGACTTCAGGAACATGCTTGCCTGAGGGCAAAGAGAGTTTACAGGGCAACCTTCAATCAGTAGAGATCAGGAATGGTGGATAAATACCCCACTTCATCACCCCGCCATGGGATAATTCTGAGGTATATTCTGCACATTTCTCAGAGGTTCTCCAGCGAGATTGAACTTCAGTTGTCCACAGTGGTAACCCACTAATAACATACTCTCTATCGGATTTCCTCCCTTCCCTGTCTTATTTCTTCACCGTATTCTGTAGGATCACCTCTTAAGTGAACTACTTGTACCCAAATCCTTGTTTTAGAGTTTGCTTTTGAGGGAACCTAAATTAAATCAGAGTTTATGAACCCTTAAAACTTTGTGCAAAAGTTTGTGTGTCTGTGCATTTTTCTGGGAAACAGTGCACAGCTGTCATCAGACCTTCAAATGTTCTTACTCCAAACCCAAAAAAGGGTAAGAACCACTGCTCTAGTACAACTTCATTATTTCACAAATTAAAGCAGTTACTTCTTTCACAACGAATCTAACCTTTCTCAGTCTGAGAAACCAAAAGGAATTGAATTGACATTTCAACCTGTTGACAGACCAGCCGGTGGGAAAGGAGTGGGAAGAGAACAGGGCCTGCCCTGGGAAGTCCAGAATAGGACAGGTCCTCATCCATAGCCCTCTGGCGCCATGTCCAAGACCAGCAAGTGGTCTGGGCAAATCCGCTGTTTGTGTGTCAAACAGTAGAAGGAACCGCGGCCTACCATACGGGGGCGCTGTCTTTTTCAGGCACTGGGGCTCACAGTGTAGTGAGGACCTCAGGGCCCCTGCACTGTCTACAGGAGTGAATACATCAAGGGCCGTGAGAGGGACGGGCTTGGTCCCTGGCCCAAGGAGTGACTTCAAGTAAGTCACTTGATGTCTTTGTAATGAAGTTTCTCTTGAATTGAGGAAAACAATCGTTGTTGTGAAGCCCTCTGGGTAAATGCCAAGAGGTGCCACTCACAAGGAAGAAGGCTTGATTAGGTTGAGAAAGCTGACTGGAAGTGACTGAGAGAGAGGAGAGAAGCGTCTGTGTTGCATGAAGAGTTGGAGGTCAGCATCAGGGAAGCAGAGAAGCCACAGAAGCCAGAGACTGGGATCCCCTCGAGTGAGAGCATTTGGCCCTTCTTGTCGCAGTGTGCAGTCACCATTAGGTAGGTGTGTTCTAGGGTCAGACTGCCAGGAATGCTGCTATTATATCTGCCACTCTCTTCAGGTCAAAGTCCTGTATGGGGATGATTTGCAATTGGAAAACCTTCTTCGAGAGTAAGATTTTAGTCTCTCGTGTTATTTAATAAATTGAAATTCAGATCTGACATCATGAAAGTGACAAGGATTTGCAGTAACATTTCTGTGATTGCTGCAGTGACTGTAAAATGTTAACGAGGTGTTAGAGCAAGGACATGTGACTGTTCTGCATGAGTGAGGGTTTCATAGGACTTTGAATATTCCAGGTCAAAGCAAAAAATACTGTGATATGAAGAGAACTTGATTTCAGATCAAGTGTTTTCAAAATGCTATGTTATTGCTATTATTTACAGGATTCTGTGATAGGCTGATAACTCTTCAATAAATCCAGAAAATTTTTTGACATCTGCAACAAAACCCAAACATCAAAAAAACACACAAAAAACAAACTCTTCATATATTATTTTCCAGCACTGATTTCTCCAAAAATCAGGTTAGGAAAACACCTATAGTTCACATTTTGATAACTCAGGACTAACGAACTTTAAATAAATATGATAACTTTTCAGAATGTGTAAAGCAATGCAACACTAAAAATTGCTAGTTAAGTTTGATTAAATATAAGTTCTGGTTATCCTGAGTTGGAAAACACAACTTTACCACTATTAATATTGTTTTATAAAAAAATACTTTGCAAATAGTCATTATCCACACGGATATTTTTGAAATAAAATGAGAGAGCAGGATAAATATAGAACTGTACTTATTGCTCATCATTTTACTATGAAACCCTTTATCGGCAAATTAGTTTCAGCAAAACAATGTCTATAATATTAATTTAATATTATAAACATGACATTGATTGGTTTTCTTTACTTTTGCATTTTGGGGTTAATATTTCTTTTTCCTTTTTCTAGTGTTCAAGAGCTATGAGCACAATGAAAATATACCTAGGTTTACTTGTATTAGTAATAGAGTAATCATGTTACAATAGAAGTGCATAAGTGAACTCTAGGAGCTCTAAGAGAATTTGTTTTTATTCAGAAAGGCTTTGTATATCACCCAATCTAGAGAAATACTGTCTTTAGACTCAGCAAAAGGCAGTATCAATGTTGCTGGGGTTATCAGTTTGAAAGAAAATTCTCCATAGGACTCTCAAGTTTCTGCATACCTTATGAGCAGAGATACAAGTTGTCCGACTGTCTTTTCAAGGATGTTTGTACAGTGAACAGTCTTGGAAGATATAGTGTCTCCTTCCAATGCAAAGAGCATAGCAAAAACCATCTTAAGAAAAGAATGAAGTTGGAGTACTCCACTTCCCAATTTTCAAAAAATTAAATAAAATTGAAGTATATCACTCATACATGAACATACATAAACAATAAATGTATGTTAAAATTTGTGACTTTATAAAACAAACATGCATATCATCATACAAGGCATCCATACATCTCTCCACCACTAACAACTTGCATTTGTTACAAACTATGAACTAACTATATCCCATGTCTTACACGTTGTGTATTTTCCCCCACCCACCCAATTATTAGCATCCTATATTAGTATTATATATTTGTTATCATTTAGGAGAATTCTCATATTTGTCCTGTTAACCACACGTCATCATCCACCACTGGATGCCCTGTGTTTTACAGTCCCATGCTTTGTACAATCCATTCAAACACGTGACAATTTTAAAACTTACTACAAAATTTCAGTGAGCAAAACAGCGTGGTACACTGTTAGTAATGTGTAGGGCGTCTGCCTACCACATGGGAAGTCCACAGTTCAAACCCTGGGCCTCCTTGACCCATGTGGAGCTGGCCCATGCGCAGTGCTGTTGCGCGCAAGGAGTGCCCTGCCATGCAGGGGTTTCCCCTGTGTAGGGGAGCCCCACATACAAGGAGTGCGCCCTGTAAGGAGAGCTGCCCAGCGTGAAAGAAAGTGCAGCCTGCCCAAGAATGGCGCCACATACACAGAGAGCTGACACAACAAGATGAAGCAACAAAAAGAGACACAGATTCCCAGTGCCGCTGATAAGGATAGAAGCTGTCACAGAAGAACACACAGCGAATGGATATAGAGAGCAGACAACTGGGGTGGGGGTGAGGGGCTGGGGAGAGAAATAAAAACAACAACAACAAAAAAGCCCAGCATGGTACTGGCATAAAGACAGAAAGATTGACCAATGGAATCATATAGAGAACTCAGAAATAGACCCTCACATCTACAGTCAAGTGATTTTTAACAAGGTTGTTAAGCCAACCCAACTGAGCCAGAACAGTCTATTCAACAAATGGTGCTGGGAGAACTGGATATCCGTATCCAAGAGAAAGAAAGAGGGCCCCTATCTCATACCCTATACAAAAATTAACTCAGCATGGATCAAGGACCTAAATATAAAGTTACAACCATAAAATCCCTAGAAGAAAATGTATGAAAACATATTCAAGATCTGTGGTCAGTGAAATTTCTTAAATCTTACACCCAAAGCACAAGCAACAAAAGAAAAAATAGATAAATGGGACCACCTCAAAATTAAACACTTTTGTACCTCCAAGGACTTCATCAAAAGGGTGAAAAGCAGCTGATTCAATGGGAGAAAATATTTGGCAATCACATATCTTATAAGGGTTTAATATCCTTGATATGTAAAGAGATCACACAACTCAACAATAAGAAGACAAACTACCTGATAAAAAATGGGTGAAAGACTTGAAACGACAATTGTCCATAGAAGAAATAAAAATGGTGAAAAAATACATGAAAAAATGTTCAACATGAGATTTCATTTCACACCTATTAGACTGGCCACTATTAAAAAGTTGGAAAACTGTAAATGTTGGCGAGGACGTGAAGAGATATGAGTGCTTATTCACTGTTGGTGGGAATGTAGAATGGTGTAGCTACTGTGGAGGACTGTTTGGCAGTTCCTAAGGAAGTTGAATATAGACTTGCCATGTGACCTGGCAATACCATTACTAGGTATATACCCAGAGAACTGAGAACAGTAACATGAACAGACATATCTGCACACTGACATTCATAGAGATGTTATTCATGATTGCCAAAAGTTGGAAACAACCCAGGTGTCCATCAACTGGTAAATGGATAAGCAAATCGTGATGTTTACACATGATGGAATATTATACAGTGGTAAGAAGCAATGAAGTCGTGAAGCATATGAAAACATGAATGAACTTGAGGGAAGCAAGCCAGACATACTGTATGATTGTGCTATTATGAACTAAATGTATTATGTAAACTCATGGAATAATTAGAATATAGGTCACCAGAAAATAGAATGAGGGTAGAGAATGGAAAGCAGAGGGTTAATCTATGCAGAATTGGTTAAAAGGTTGCTTGTAAATCTTTGGAAATGAATGGAAATGGTGAGAGCACATCATGGTGTTTGTGACTATCAGAGCTATTACATGGTTAAGACAGTGGTTGAAAGGGAAAGTCTAAGGACATTCACCTTACTAGAAGAAAAAGCTAAGAAATGTAACATGGGACTGTATAACATAGTGAAACCTCATATAAATACAAATATGGTGATATTGCATATATAAGATTGTTTTACAAAAATATAAGTACAAATATACCAGCGAGAAGGAAATAGAATAGCAGCTATGCATGGAAGGGGAAGCACAGAGAGACTGAGAAGTGATGAGTTTTATTTGTTTGGTTGGTTTCTGTTTATGATTATGATTATTATTTATTATTACAGGAATAATGAAAATGCTCTAAATGATTGAAGTGATGAATGCACAATGATGTGATTATGCTGAATACCACTGATTGCACACTTTGGATGGATTTATGCTTTATTAATATGTATCATAAAATTGATTTGTGAAAAAAAAAAAAACACATGGTACTGGCACAAGGACAGGCTTATAGACCAATGGAATCAAACTGAAAGTTCAGAAATAGACCCTCACATCTATGGCCAATTGATTTTTGACAAGGCTGTCAAATCAACTCAATTGGGAAAGAATAGTCTCTCCAACAAATGGTCCTGGGAAAATTGGATATCCCTATGCAAAAGAATGAAGATGAACCCCTATCTCACACCATATACAAAAATTAACACAAAATGTTTCTAAAACTAAATATAAACCAGGACTATACATCTCCTAGAAGAAAGCGTAGGGAAGCATTTTCAGGACCTTTTGTTAGGCAGTGATTTCTTAAACTTCATACCTAAAACATAAGCAACAAAAGGAAAAATGGATACATGGTACTTCATCAAAATTTAAAAGTTTTGTGCACCAAAGGACTTCGTTATGAAAGTAAAAAGACAACCTACAGATGGGAGAAAATATTTAGAAATGACAAATCTGATAATGGTTTAATATCCAGAACTGATAGAAATCCAACAATTCAAAAAAAATTGAAAAATGGACAAAAAAGTTGAATATATATTTTTCCAAAGAAGATATACAAATAGCCAAAAAAAAAAAAAAAAACACATGAAAAATGCTCAATTTTATTAGCCATTAGGGAAGTACAAATCAAAACCATAATGAGAAACCATTTTACACCCACTACGATGGCTACTGTTTTAAAAAATGGTAAACAAAAAGCACTGGGGAGGATATGGAAAAATAGAGACACTTGTTCATTGTTGCTATGAATGTAAAATGGTATAGCCACTGTGGAAAAGAGTTTGGTAGTTCTTCAGAAAGTTAAGAATTGAAAGCATGGACTTGAAGAGATATTTTCACACTAACATTCATAGAGGCATTATTCACAACTGCCAAAAATGTAAGCAACTCAAGTGTCCATCAACTGATGAAGGGATAAACAAAATATGCTATATACATACAGTGGAATATTATTCTGTTGTGAAAAGGAATGAAATTCTGATACATGTGACAATGTAGATGAACCATGAAGGTATCCTGTTGAATGAAAAAAGCCAGATACAAAAGGACAAATATTGTATGATCTCACTGATGTGAAATAAATAGAATAAGCAAGTTCACAGAGTCAGAAACTAGGATACAATTTCTAAGGGACCAAGATAAGGGTAGGGAATGGGGAGTTAATTCTTAATTGCTGAACTCTGGAAGAAAGTGGAGCAGCCAAGACTGAGAGAGGAGGCCCAGTAATAGACAAATCCTGTGCCTGGTTACCCACAGCTGAGCTTTGGAAGCTGATAGATTCTGGAGGGGAAGGCAGAGACCTCAGAGAGATCTTGCTTTACCATGGGACAGGACCCTGAGAAAGCATCTCTGCTGATAAAAATGTGTCAAGTCCAGACCTCAGTTTCTATGGTTTTCCTCTTGAAGTTGTTTGTTCTTCAATCTCTCCCCTCTTTGTCCCTTTCAGCCCAGACTGACAGTGGTTTCATTTTTATAGATCTCGCAAAAAGCTTGTTGGTTTAGCACATAGGAAAATGATCCATGCATCAGACGGTAACACTTTCCACAAGTCCTTCCTAGATAACTGCATTTCCAATCCTGACTTTCAAGTTCCAAGTTTAGTTAGGTCCTCACTTGGGACAGTGTCCTCTGGGGACTTTTTTTGCAGAGGCTTGGAATTTCCAAATCACCAATTTCTGTTTTCTTTGTGCTCAAGAGTACAGATCTCAGATTATCTCCTTCCTCTCACATTTTGTTATAAGCTGCAAGGTGAAGCCAGGCTGCATTTTCCACATTTACTTGGGCAATCTCCTCAGCTAAATGTCCAACCTCATCATTTTAAAATTCTACCTTCTAGGCGGCGGACTTGGCCCAGTGGTTAGGGCGTCCGTCTACCACATGGGAGGTCCGTGGTTCAAACCCCGGGCCTCCTTGACCCGTGTGCAGCTGGCCCATGAGCAGTGCTGATGCACACAAGGAGTGCCCTGCCACGCAGGGGTGTCCCCCACATAGGGGAGCCCCACACGCAAGGAGTGCACCCCATAAGGAGAGCCGCCCGGCATGAAAGAAAGTGCAGCCTGCCCAGGAATGGTGCCGCACACATGGAGAGATGACACAACAAGATGATGCAACAAAAAGAAACACAGATTCCAGTCCTGCTGACAACAACAGAAGCAGACAAAGAAGATGCAGCAAATAGACACAGAGAACAGACAACCGGGGTGGGGGGGGGGAAGGGGAGAGAAATAAATTAATTAATTAAAAAAAAAAGAATCATTAAAAAAAATTCTACCTTCTATTTAACATCAGGAGTCAATTTTGCCAAGTTCTCTGCCACTTTAAAGCAAGGATTGCTTTCTTCCTAGCCATCATTTCTGATTCCCCACTGGAAATAACTTTAGGGTTCATATTCCTACCAACAGTCTCTTCAAAGCAATGTAGGCATTTTCTACTAAGCATCTCACAGTTCCTCCAAAAAAATACCTTTACCCATTTATAAAGCCTTTCCAGCAATTTTGGTATTGCAAGTAGCACAAACCCCACTTTCCTGGTACCAGTTTTAGTTTGCCAAAGGGCTGCCAATATAAAGTACCAGAAATGGGTTGGCTTTTATAATGGAAAATTTATTCAGGGTAAAAGCTTAAAGTTCTGAGACTGTGAAAAGTCCAAATGAAGGCATCAGCAGCGATGCTCTCTCGGGGTTCTCTGCTGAGGTCTCTGCCTTCCCTGACAGAATCTACCATCTCCCAGAGCTCAGCATAAGGCCCGTCTCTTTCTGGCCCTCTCATCCTGAGTTCAGCTGTAAGCTATCATGCTTATGACTCCTCTCTCCTGGGCCTCAGCTTTTTGAGCGTCTCAGGGGCTTCGCTCCTTGCAGCTCAGCTGTGGGCGAAACTGGAGTCCTTTCTCTCACATGGCAGGAGCAAATACGGCAGCTTCCCTGTCCTCTTTGTGTCTGTCTCTATGTCTCTCTTTTTATCAGCTCCAGTAAAAGAACAGAGACTTAACCTGAGTGACGCCGCACTGACATAGTCCAATAAAATGGTCTCACACCCACTGGAATGGATTAGTTCAAAAACATAGTCTTTCTCTTTTGGGGATTCATAAAAGAATTTCAAACTGTCACAGGTGGTATGTATGCTGTTAGGACAAAAATAAACAAACAAAACAACCATAGGACTACACAGAACAGTGAGCCCTAATGTAAACTATGGCCTATAGGTAATAGCACATTCATAATGCTATTTTCTCACCTTGTAATAAAGTTACAACCCTAATGTGAAATGTCAGAAATAGGGGTGGGTATGTGGGAACTCTATATTTTCTGCATATTCTTCCTCTAAATGTACAACTTCTCTAATAACAAAAAAGAATATTGACAAATAAATAAATAAAAGACACAACTTCTGCTCTACTTGCTGGGCCACCTGCCTTTGGAGCCTGAGCTGCCACGGTGGAGAGGCCTCGGGACGTAAATGGACAGCCCAGTTGAGCATAGCCTTACGCCCATCCCCACCACAGCACTAGACACATAGTAGAGCTAAATCTGACTTTCAAACCAGCCCCTCTGCCAGCTGAATACTATCCAGTGATCTCCACTGACATACCCGTGAAACAGCAGGATCATTCAGCCAATCCCTGTACAAATTCCCAACCCACAAAATCGTAAAATATTGTAAAATGGTGGTTTTAAGCCATTACGTTTGGGGTAGTTTACCACACAGCAATAGTTAACTAGAATCACCACTTTTATCCCAATCCTCCAACCCCCTCGCTTGAAAGAGCCAATCCTGTGTATATTCTGATTTGAATCCCATGCTTTCTCATATCATTACGTAAAATGGGATTTGGGGGCAATTCATTTTATCTCTCTGTGCTTCCTCTCTTTTTCCTTCCATAAGAATTCCCTGAGTGTCTTCACTATATCAGATGCTAGACTGAGTATATAATCCCTTTTCTCCAAGTAAAGGAGCAAACTGTTTCTGTAAAGGGCCTGAGAGTATCTAATTCAGGTTTTACAGGTAAGTACTCCCCTCTGACATTAAAGCCGGAAGGATGTAAATGAATAGGCAAGGCTGTTTTCTGATAAATCGTTATTTACAAAGATAGGTAGCAGGTTGGAATTGGTCCAGAGGTCACATTTGCTGATCCTCCTCTAGGTGCTTAACTCCTGGCTGGGGACAAGTTATCTCTGCAGATGTCTAGCTAATGTGTGGTAAATGCTAGAACTATCGGATGACTAGAGAAAGAACCTCTAGCACTCCAACCCAAAGAAGACCTGGGGTTTATGCTGGCTCTTGACTGACAGAAGGACGTTCATCCACAAACGTGGAGGGCAAAAGTAGCCCCACTGAACAGAAAGGATATCAAAGAGGCTGATCCAGCTGGAGATGAGGACTGGCCCAGGAGAAAAGTGAGAGATAAGGCAGGAATGCTAGACAGCTTCATTTTCTAATATTGAAAGAATGCTCCTGCTCACTCGTTTTCTCTCTGAGGAGTTGTGGGGACAAATCAGATAAGGTAAAAACAGCAGCGAGCTCCTTAGAGGCCTGCCCGGTCTTATTGAGGCTATCATCTTCCCTTTTCAGAAAAAATAGCTCCTCAAAGTAGATATCTTTGGAACATGGTGTAAAACCTGTTCCCCTCCCTCCAACATAGCTGGCATTCACAGGAGGAAACCAGAATAGCATGCAATGTTCTAACAGCTCTTACAGCAGTGAGACTAAATACACATAAACTATTCTAAATTTGTATCTGCTGTGAACATGAACAATGATACAACGTCATGCTCTGCTGTGAGTTTTGCTTAGACACACTGTATGCAAAGAACAGATATGCACCCTCCACACTTCCCTAACTTTTACAACTTCGACAGCAATAACCCTGGCTTCACTTTAATTCACCTTCGTTATTTGGTGGATCTATCATGCTGACAGTAAATCCAGACTGAGAAAGAAAGAAGAAATTCTGAAGAGATACAACACAGGTTTTTTCTGGCTATCTCAGTTTTGTATCTTTAAACCAGTTCAGTTTATCCTGATTAAAGGGGTTTGTTGGAAGGTCACACATGGAAGTAAAGAGAATGACATGATAAACCCAGGGCAATCCCATGAGAACTAATGAAGTATAGGCTACAGCAGGACTTCTAACTCTGAACCAAAGTTCTGGGTATCTAAAAGCAAGAGAGTCTGGCTCCTGACTCAGCTCTTCCACCCACCTGCCTTCGATCTCACTGTCAACCCATTCTTTCTTCTTCTACTTTTGCCTGCTGTCTTTGTATTGTTTTCTTATTGTCTTCTTCCTGGGTGTCTTTTAGCTTCTACTTCCGTTAACTGTTGACTCTGTCTTTCTGGGTCTCTCATTCAAACTTCATATAAGAAAGGATGTGATTAGGATAGTTGGTCTCATTAAGAGTAGAACATACCTGTAGGGAGAAGAGGGAAACTGGACAGCCTATTAATGATAGTTTTAGGGTCAGCTATTCATCCTCAGTTCAGTCAGCTGAAGTTGAGGGAAAGGGACAGATGCACAAAATCTGATAAACTCCTCTCCACGATGCAGCCAACACCCTAAGCCTGAAGCACCAAACAGCAATGCCTAGATCCTCCATTCTAGCTCCCACCCTCCTTCTGTGTCCATCTGAATCCTGACTCCAAATCTTCTACTGGCCACCCAGTGTTTATATCTGTCTCATTGGCTTCTGACCCTTCACTACTCTTCAAAGACTTTGACTCGGGCTTATTCTGCCAATCCCCTCCATTTCTCACTGCCTCTGAAGTAAATCCTGATGCAGTGGGCCTACTGGGAGTGGATTCAGGGTACACTCTAAGCTGCAGTAACAAAAAGACACCAAAAGCAGAGAAGTATGTACGTGCTCATCTCTCTGTCAGGTAATACTCAGAGGTAAGTGGCCTAGGACTTCTAAGATAGCCCTGCTGTCATTACCACACGAGGGCAAGGTGGCTGCTACAGGGAAGGCCTTTTTCCCAGACACCAGAAAGAGGGAAAACACAGAAATTGCTGTTAGAAAGGGGAAAACACAGATTGCTGCTCCAGTCCCCCTTAGCCACATGGCCCGACCTAGCTTCTGAAGAGGCCCGGAAATGTAGTCTCTAAAGTGACAGCCACGTCCATCTAAAACTTGACGTGGGGAATGAGCAGCGAGTGGATCTAGTGGAACAGTCAGTGGGCCCTCCCACAGGGAAAAACTTTTGGCCCAAGCCCAGGGGCAGATCCAGATTTTGTGGGCCCTAAAGATTATGCAATTCTTGGGGTCCTCCTTAAGATAACAAATGCAAGCTGAAAAATACAACATTTTGAATGCCTGCACTGGGAAGGGGCCCATGCTAGCAAGGAGCTGGAAAGCCTAAGCTTCATTAGCTTCATAATAAAATCACTCAAGCTCAGGTCCACTAGTCAAGAGCCTGATCGAGTGATCCAGACACTACACAGGGGTAGTTTAGACTGTGTATGATGGATTTTTGTAGACTTTCAAGACCAGTACCAGTGTGAAAGCAACATTTTACTGAATGATAACAACGACAACAACAACAAAACACAGCAAAACCCCAAAACATGTCTTAAATTTCCTCTCTGATGGTTTCACCGTAGCCCCTAACTGTGCAATGCAGTGTGCTGGCAGGCTATCTTCAGCAAGAGCTCAAGAATACTCTGCCACAAATGGTGTTACTGGGTTATAGCCATAAAGCCTGCTGCTGGGAGTTCTCCTTGGGTGAAGCGTGCTTCCCAGCCGCTGATTGGCGGAGAGACCTCCTTCTAGATGGGCAATTATTCTGAACAGACAAGACACGGCAAGCAGTCATTTGGCAGCTGCTCATGGAAACTCTTACTGTGTCTTCATTTTCATATCAGTAAGCACCCTGTAGGAGAGGAAGAGCAGGCTGAGGATTATGGCATTATCCTATACACAGTCAATCAAGATGAGGCTAATTAGATTTTCCAGGTGCTTGGATGCTGTGGGACTGTGTATTGCATAAATATATAGATAAACACTTGCAGCCACGAGGACCAAAGAATTGTTGTAGACGGCTGCACAGTAAGTCTTTAGAAAAGGCTTCAATTCTTTTGCCTGTGCTCTCTGTCTCTCCTTTAGGAAACATAATGAAACTTCAATACAATTGAAATGCTTGGACTCATGTATTATTAATGAGTTTCACGTGGTACAGAGCAGTGTTCTGCCCAAAAAAGAAAATCTGACAGTACACATGCCTGGGGTTAGATGAAACCAAATATATAAATGCTACTACATTAGGGAAAATATTCAAGAACAGTTTGCTGTGAGCCAGAGCAGTGGCTCCACATTTCAAATTTTATGAAAAGTCATATTTGCCTGTAGCCTGCTTTATTCTGAGACCAGTCTCAATTCTTTGAGCTTACAGATTTGTACTAATTTGCATGGATAGTTTATCTACCAGAAGTAAAGCAAACTAAGATACTGTAGCTGCAATACTTTAATTTTCCTTTTCAGGAAGCAGGCTGTAGATAGATCCATTTTCTAACAAATACTCATTGTTAAATCAAAAGCTAAAACACTAGGATTTATTCTTCAATAGGGCACTTATACAAGTGATAGGGAAAGAGTCAAGTGATACTTTGGTTTACCTTTTTGGTAGTTTCAGAAATTCAGAACAAATTCTCTAACATGATTCATTTGACTCAATGCATAGTCTGGCCTACGTGAAAAAAATATCAGTAAGGTGATAACTTGCTGACAAGGAAATCAGTGAGTATTATCCTATAGAATTCTTATAATTAGAAATTTCCTACTGAGCATCCAATAGAAGGCACAATCAGAAATCCTCTACATAGAAATTCATCTACCCAGGATTTTAAGATTTTAGGAAGGAAGTGGATTTGGCTCAACAAATAGAGCATCCGCCTACCACAAGGGAGATCCAAGGTTCAAACTCCGGGCCTCCTGACCCTTGTGGTGAGCTGGCCCACATGCAGTGCTGATGAACACAAGGAGTGCTGTGCCACACAGGGGTGTCCCATGAGTAGGGGAACCTGGCAAGCAAAGACTGCACCCAGTAAGGAGAGCCACCCAGCACACAAAAAAGTGCAGCCTACCCAGGAGTGGTGCCACACACACACAGAGCTGATGCAGCAAGAGGATGCAACAAAAAGAGACACAGATTCCTGGTGCCACTGACAAGAGTACAAGCAGACACAGAAGAACATATAGTGAATGGACATAGAGAGCAGACAACTGGGTGGGCAAGGAAGGGGAGAGAAAGAAATAAAAAATCTTAAAAAAAAAGATTTTAAGAAATCTCAATTTATGGTGGAATATAAAGAACTCGTATGTGTAACTTTGATTTTCATTTACTCATCATATATATGCTAAACCCCTACTTTTGCATTATAGCCTTCATGCCTTCGTGGTGCTCACATTGGTGCAAGAGCAACAGCTCACAAAACAAACAGAATAATAAAAATTGTCAATTTGTGAAAACTACTATGATGGAAACAAGGGACTGAGCAGGAAACTTGCAGAGAAGACCTACACTAGTCCGTATGGTTGAAGTCTCTCTTAGGAGGTGACATTCAAACTGAAACATAATGATAAGAAGGAGCTATACCTGGGAAGGGTGGGGAAAGGCATTTCAGGAAGCCAATAGCACCTGGGAAGGGCTGCACAGCCTTTCCAGGAAGAGAGAGACGAGTTTGGCTGGTGCTTATCAAGCATAGAGGTGGGGGTGAGACAGGGTGGAAGGTCAGAAGTGGGAGGGGGAACCAGCTCATAAAGGGACCTCAAGGACCATGGTAAGGAGTCCCCCCCAGCCCCCAGGATGGCTCTCTCATCTGTTTGCTGATTATATTTTTTGCTCATTGTTTTTGCTGGCTGTTTGAGCTCATTGTCTGCTCATTGTTTTTGTTCGTTGTCTGCTCACTGTCCATTTGTTTGTTTGTTTGCTTTTTTTTAGGCGGCACCAGGAACCCAACCTGGGACCTCCCATGTGGGAGGCAGGCACTCAACTGCTTGAGCCACATCCTCTCCTATGGTAGGGAAGTTTAATATTTTCCTAAGTGCAGTGGGGGGATGGTTTAAGTGAGGAAGGATTTTTTTTAGTATCTTAAGAAATTTATAATTGCTTCTCAGTGGAAAATGGATTGGAGGCGAGGCAAGAATGGAAGACAGGTTGAAGGAGTCAGACAAGAGTTCACAGTGGCTAAGAATTGAGGTGGTGAAAGTGAGAAGACAATGGCTTAAAGATAGATTTGGGAATTGATCTGAAAGGACCTGTTGACGGAGTAGATGTGAAGAAGACTGAAAGGGAAGAATCAAGGAATGAAGGGCGACTTGCAGGAATCTGTCTTAGTTAATTAGGTGGTTGGTGATACCATTTACAGGGAGGCAAAGTACACCAGAAACTGTGGGGAACAGGTTGTTCGTGCTGTGTTTGCAGTATCTGTGAGCCATCCAAGGGCAACAATTAAGAGAGCAGTTGGTGGAGCGATTCTGGAGTTCAGCAGAAAAGTAAATACAGGAATGAACATCCCCAACTTATGTTTTTGCAAAAACTAAGTCTCTGCTGACAAATTTATTTCTAAATATTTTCTTCATGTGTCCCTTTTGCAGAAGCAGTTTGTCTTTGACAAGAACATTTCTTTGCCAAATTTGGAAGCATAAGGAACCACTTGGTTATGTTGACAATGTCTGGAAGGATGAAAAGAGTCAGCCCATTACCAGGTCAAAACACATGTACATGTGGAATCTGAACTATGGTATCAAAGATTTGTTTTCCCAACATATTGTCCTATCACCTTGAGTGGGTATCAGGATGCCTTACTCTCTCTGGTCTCCCTCCATCTTCTCTTTCTTCATCATTACCTTTGTTGTTGTTATTGTTTTTCCCTATCCCTCTCCAAGAGCCTGACCCCATCCTAAAGGCTCACAGTCAGATTCTTCAAGTATAACATGCTTCTGGAGTCTTCCTTTTTCAGATTCTAGAGTGGATTTCTATACCCATACTTCTCAAACTTGCATGTGCATCCAAAGTATCTGGGGATCCTATTAAAACGCACTTTCTGATTCAGTTGGTCTGGGATGAGACTTTAGATTCTGCATTTCTAACAAGCTCCCAAGGTACTGGACCAGGGACCGTGCTTGCTAATAGTGGCCACATCTCAGAGCATGACTTTCATGCCTTATGCTAACAAAGTGCCTGTAACTTACCTCCTAAGTGAGTAGAGGAATGAGTGGATTGGCTAGGAAAGAAGGAATTGAGAGGAGGGAAGAAAATCCCATTCTGCCACATATATTTGAGACCCTTTACTGTACATTTGGTCCTCAAAAAGGCATTTAGATTAAAAATAATCTTGAAACTATGAACTCCAAAAGGATCACATATCTGCTTAATAAAATGTGTTTTGTAACTTTTAAGGGGACATGAATGTCTCCATGTGACCTCAGTGAAACATCATGGCTGCCCATATCGTGCAGTGCACCATGCTCCATGAAAGCCTGGCTGCCACTGTAACAGATATGATTTTTTCTTGGCATTTCCTCAATGGTGACAGGTGGTTGTGAATCGAAATAGCAGCTCTGAGCACCAAGCACTCCCGTGGAGCCCTGGAACATTTCCTTACCTTTATGTTGGGGAGGAGATGATTCCCGCTCTTGACTGGCTTGGGTGGCAGGTTAAATCAGTCTGGAGGGCTTCCCTGATCTTGCCTGTGAACCAGTGATTAAGGCAGGAAGGCTGGGCCTCTATTAACCCAAGTAAGAGAGGCTCACCCTGGAAAGTAACTACAGTGAATTGGAATGGTTCTAGCAGGTCTATAAACAAGATTTGGAGGAAATACTTCAACAGTAGGGTTCTGTGCCACTTGGTGACAAACACTTTTGTTGTTCCCAGCAGTTAGTAGGGGCCGGCTGGCTGAATGAACATGGCGTGCGCTGGGCGGCAGCCTGGTGGAGGGAGAGCAGCTGGATTTGAGAGGCAGCCAGGCCTTGCCACACTGGGATCCTGGGACCCTCTGTTTTTGCATCTGTTGTATTGGAATGATGATGCCTCTGGGGGTAGGGGCTTGGAATGAAGAGTGGAGACAATACATTGGCGCATCTGGCATACTAATTAGCATTGATTATTTGGTGGCTATTTTTATTATTGGCTCTCTTCTTGGTATCTTTGGCTCTCATCCATCTCTTAAATCACCCAATTGTGGTCTCATCCTGCCCGCTCTTGTTGCCAGCCTCCCTCCCACCCCCCATCCTTCAGATCCTCCAACGTCCCTGCTATACCTCCAAACAAGCCATGCTATTTTACAGTGCCTCCTCTAGAAGCCCTGTTCCTTCTCCACTGTCTCATCTTTCAAGCTTGTGTATTTGGGAGGCAGGATGTTGACGATCAACCTTTTTTTTAGAATTGAACCTGGGACCTCATACATGTGAAGCAGGCATTCAGCCACTGAGCTACACCTGCTCTGCCCAACCTTTGTTTTGAGTCTTGAATGAAAACAAGGAAGCAAACCCACTGCAGCCTCCCTGCCCATCCTATTTACCAAAGGTGCTACAGGAGGCCTCTTGTAGCCTAAGATACTTTTAGATTTAGTGGCTCTGTCCATAGAGTCCAGTGGTTTAGCTATTTTTCAACACAAAGCCATGTGTCAGTTACAGGAAATAAAACATTGCTTCTGGGAAATATGAGGGATCCCTGGTTCATGTTGGGGAAACATGATTCTGTGAGTCACACCCTTTGCTAATCTGAGATAAGCAGTAGTAAATCGATTTGGTGTACCTCAGTTGCTTACAATTACAAGTGGGTGGGAAGCTTTAAGAACCTCAGAAATGCGCTCATCGCTCATCGTTTATAAAAACTGAAGGGCTTTGTTACACAAGAGACCCCTTACAATGAATCATTCAGCTTATGAGAAAAGCAGAGGAGGGTTCATCCAAGAAGGGGTCCACCAGGCAGCAGGGCCAGTGGGAAACCTGTGTTTTCCTCTGTCTTAGCACCTCTGGGATTCTACAAAAGTGGTTCTCTATGAGTTATCTCTTTGTAAAGAAAGATTTATAATTCATCCAGTAAACAGATTCCTTCTTTGTTTATAATGGGAATGGGAACCTTGCCAATAATGGAGAAATTAAGTGATGGTAAATGTTCTGAATACTTAACAGAGACTCCAAGCCCTCTTCCCCCACTGGTCTTCCAGAACCTTGGTGGCCAGACCTTTATCCTGCAGGCAGGAGATGGTCAATCTCTACTCCGGGAGAATCTGCCAACCCAAGGGGAATGACTGCAAGATATTGGCATCAAAATCCACCCCTGAAAGCCTCTCAGCTGACCCCCCTTCCTATGTCCTTAGAAATTCCAGTCAACATTTTAGTTCCCCTGTTCTTCATCATGAGGAGGCAGGCAAGATTACCAGACAGCTGAGGAAAGCCTCCAACAATCAAAACAAATAAAAATGAAGCTAGGAAGAAACAGAGGCTATCCAGAGAGAAGAAAGCATGAACATTTCCACAATAATCTATCATAAATATTCTCAGAGGAGTAGAAGATCTTGCATCCATGAAATAGGAACAGGATGCTATAATAAAGGAGAATTTAGAGAACAACAACAATAACAACTACAACAAAGGCTTTGGAAATTACATGTTTGAGAACAGAAAAGAAAATAGTTAAAAGAAGGGTTAGAAGATAAAGCAGAGAAATTCTCCCAGACAGTAGAGCAAAGTAACACAGACATAAAAAGATAAGAATAATGGAGATGCAGTCTAGGAAGTTCTACGCTAAAATAACAGAATGTAAATGAGAGGAGAGGAAAACCAAGAGGGAGAAAGTTATTGATGAAGTAATTCAATATAAATGTCCAGTACTGAAGGAGCTGGGCTGTTAGATTCACAGGACTCACAGCAAAACGTATGAGAATAGACCCACACGAGTGCACATCATTATAAGTCTCCTATAACAGTGAAGACAAACATAAGATCATGAAAGCATCCAGAGAGAGAGAAATTTTTAAAAATAGGTCACACACAGAACAGCAATAAGAATAGATTTGGACTTCTCAACAGCAACACTGGAATCAAAAAGACTTGGAGCAGTACCTCAAAATTTGGAAGAAAAATGACTAGAATTCTATACTCAGCCAAACTATGGTAGAATAAGGATATTTTATGAAATGCATGGTATCAAGAAATTTACCTCCCAAGCATGTCCTACCAAAAGAAGGACAACACCAAGAAAAAACGAAGAAGCGCAATACAGAAAGCAACAAGAGTCAACCCAGTAAGGAGGTGGACATGCTCCCCAGGAGAGCACTCAGCGACACCTGAGCTGTTGCCAAGGGAAGCAGATTTGGCCCAACGGATAGGGCGTCTACCTACCACATGGGAGGTCCAAGGTTCAAACCCTGGGCCTCCTTGACTCGTGTGGAGCTGGCTCATGTGCAGTGCTGATGCGTGCAAGAAGTGCCATGCCACACAGGGGTGTCCCCGTGTAGGGGAGCCCCACGCGCAAGGAGTGTGCCCCATAAGGAGAGCCGCCCAGCGTGAAAGAAAGTGCAGCCTGCCCAGGAATGGTGCCTCGAACACGGAGAGCTGATGCAGCAAGATGACGCAACAGAAAGAGACACAGATTCCGCTGACAAGAATACAAGCGGACACAGAAGAAAACATAGTGAATGGATACAGAGGGCAGACAACGGGGCTTGGGGGGTGGAGGGGAGAGAAATAAATAAAAAATAAATCTTTTAAAAAAAGAGTGACATGCCAGAAGGGCTGTCTTCATTGTGTCACTTGCTGCCACTGTCCTTGCTTTAACCGAAGGACACACATCTGGGTGAAATTGGCCTAGACTCTTGTCTGTGCTTGGCCTGTCCCCTCCGTGCCCTACTCTGTACCTGCAGGGATTCCCTTTCCATCCCCATGGATACAGTCTGCTTTGCCCTATTTTTGAGAACTGGGGGAATACCATGGTGAGGTTAGAAGACATACATCAGAGAGCGCCACTCCCATAACTATATTTCTGTTAAGCATCCAGTTTCTGGACCATTCTGCGGCCCTGCCAGATGCCTCGCTACGGAACTCCATGCTGAGTTAACCCCAAATGTCGACTGATCAAACCGGATTATGCAATTCCCAGATCTTATCCTGCACTAAAGTTTAGTAATGATTCAAAGGACACATCTTTTCTTGGAGGGGTCCAAAACTATCAGACACAACTTCCAAAAAGCAACCTTTTCTTCTGCACGAGGACACATTTTGGTTTCAGATTAACAGATGAAATTTAAAGGTTGTCTGCCATTGACGCTTTTTTACTTTGGAGCTCCTCGGTTTTATACTCCATTAATTATAAAGGTGGGAAATGCTTACACGTTCACCCTGCCCGCCATTCTCCAGCCAGACATGCTCTTTAATTCATAAATTCTGTTTACTTACAATGTCCAATCTAAACAGACCAGGTAATTCCTATTGAAAACATTTCATAAGTAGACTCTGCCCATATCTATCTGCTAGGAAATACCATTACCAGGTTTATGGGGAGTTCTGCTTGAGGCACCACCCAATGGGGAAGAAGTGGGGGATAGGCCTACTGTTAGCCCTTTCTTCCCTCTTTCGTTTCCCAGGACTCAGATATGACCTTGCCCACTGACTTCCCCAGAGAAGGCAGTTATAAATGCCCTTGGAATCTGTGTGTAGACTTGGACTCAGGCACTTGGTTCAGCTTATCTTTTCCTGGGAGTCTTTATCTGTCAAAAGTAAGATTGTCTCTTCCTTACACAACTCCATTTGTACTTGCTACTCTGTGTTTTAAAACTAAACACACACATATTGTTTAGAGACACAGATATAATTGTCTGATTTGTAAAGAACAGAGAGAGAGTGATTATCCCAAAAGAAAGGAAAATGTTTACTTCGAGGTGGGAGGGAGGGGACTTGATTAGGGAGAAACTCATAGAAGGCTCTGAAGTCTTGGCTCTACACTTCTTAACTAGGGTATTGGGTACTTTGGGGCTTTTTATTATTTTTCAAATCATACAATCTTATATTCTCCTGAAAGTATGATATATTTCACAATAAAACTGTAATGGAACAAATTCTAATACTTTAGAGATCGCTCAGTGGTTAGAAGACTTTCCCGGGGATTACTGTGGGAGCCAACCCCTCGTTCTGACCTGCATGTCTTGGCATGTTCCCAGGGGATAAAGGAGTAGAGGGAAAAAGGCTTCAACCCAGGAAAAGACAAGGCCCCTGGGATCCTGAGGCTTTGTCCTCCCACTCATAACTGTGCTTTCCTGGGCAGGTAGTTGTCACCAGATTTTGTTCAGGTTTCTCTCTATGCTGGAGAAATGAATTTCAGGAGCACGTCAGGTGAGTTAGGCCAGTAATTTATTCAGGTAGGGAAGAAAGAGAAATGGGAGAAAATAACAGAGCAGGGGTCCCAGGTCGAGAGGAAGGGGCTGAAAAGTGACAAAGCAGGCTGATTTACAGGCTACAATTCCCCATGATAGGTTATAAATGCCCAGGTTTTACTTGCATGGTGATCCAAGGGGGGAGAAGCAGCTGGAGCTGGGGTCCACAGGGAAGAGAGCGGAACGAGAGCAAACTCAGGCCCGCGCCACTTTTTAAACTGCTAATTTTTCCACCCTTTGCAAATGGCAGGGGAGGAGTTCCAGCTGTTCACCACTTCGATTGCTTTTCTTCCCCATCAATCTCCCAGGAGGCCCAACGATAGAGTCCTTGGGGGAATATCCAGGGCTCCTCCTGGTTCCAGAGGAAGTCTTCTTCTGAGGGGCAGAATCTTGGGGGAGGGTCTTCCAACAGCCATCTTGGGGTTATTATGTCCACATGGACTCTCTGCCAGGTTCCAGGTCCATCTATTGATTCCCTATCTTACTAGCCTGCTTCTTAACTGTCTCTCCCATCATCAGTTTACTCATCTATAAAAGGGGATAATACCTGCCCAGAATGGTGGTGAGGAGCAAATGAGCTGAAGTATGGCTGTGCTTTTTTAGACTCTAAATTACCTCTCAGAGATGTGTTCTCTTACACTGAACATTTGCTGAGCACTTAGATGTCCTGGTCCCAGTGACAGGCATTGGGCTTGTAATGGTGAATAAGGCTCAGCGCTGCCTTCAAGGAACTTAGAGACTGGGGGAATAGAGAGGCAAGGAAATGTAAGTTCTCAGGTGCTTAAGCAGGGAAAGTAGAGGGTACAACGGGAGCACAGAGAAGGGACCCCTAACCTACTAATCAGTTTGAATGAGATGGTACTGTTTATATATATATATATATATATTGTATTTTAAGGGAACTTTTATACTTTGGGTGTTTTTGTTGTAGGGTAGAAATTCTGTCTTGCAAAATACGGATAAAAGATCACTCTTCTCTAGGTCTTGCCATCCACCTCCACACCTCCTGCATATCTCAGTTACAGCACTTTTCACATTGCAGTACAGGTGTTCATCTAAATGACTGTCTGTCTGTTTGTCTCTCCTGCCTGATCATGAGCTCCTGAGGGCAGGGCTTTGCCTTAACCATCTTTGTACCAGAGATGCTTGGCACATGTGCCGCTATTTCCCAAGGACTTAAAGTCAAGTTCCCTTATCACAGCCAGCCCTACCTCAAGCCTCTCTCCGCCTCTCCAGTCTCTTCTTGTACTACTATCCTTTGTCTATACACTCCAAAAACTCTGGCCCCTGCCTTGCTTCTCAGCCATGCCAAGTTCATCTTCACTTGCTGTTGACTCCTCCTGAAGTGCTCTTGCCTCAGGTTGTTCTTGCCCCTCAGGTCTTGGCTTAAGTGTTGTCTCTTAAGAGAGATCTCCTACAACCACTGTATCTAATGGCCCACTCTTCTCTGTCTTTCCACCTAACCTTTCCATCCTATACCTTGATTTATTTTCTCCAAAGCACTTTTTTGTTTTAAGATTTATTTATTTATTTCTCTCCCCTTCCCCCACCCACCCTGGTTGTCTGTTCTCTGTGTCTTTTTGCTGTGTCTTCTTTGTCCGCTTCTGTTGTTGTCAGCAGCACGGGAATCTGTGTTTCTTTTTGTTGCGTCATCTTGTTGTGTCAGCTCTCCATGTATGCAGCACCATTCCTGGGCAAGCTGCACTTTCTTTCATGCTGGGTGGCTCTTCTTACAGGGTGCACTCCTTGCACGTGGGGCTCCTCTATACCGGGGACACCCCTGTGTGGCTTGGTCCTCCTTGCGCACATCAGCACTGCACATGGGCCAGCTCCACATGGGTCAAGGAGGCCCGGGGTTTGAACCGTGGACCTCCCATGTGGTAGACGGACGCCCTAACCACTGGGTCACGTCCGCTGCCCCTCCAAAGAACTTTTCATTATCTGATAATTTCATGTATTTGCTTGCTTACTTATTGTCTCTCTCCCTGACTGGAATGTAAGTTCCATAAGAGCATGGATCTTGTCTGTCTTTCTATGCTATATCCCAATAGCTAGACCAATGCCTAGCACATTGTACGTGATCGATGCATTTGTCAAATGAGTGAATTAATGGAAAGGTACTCTGAAAATATTTCCATAATTGGGGTGAATAACTGCTTCTTGAACAAAATTGACTAAAGATTAGTACACTGCTATAGGACCTGGCACATAGTAGGCTCTCAAATATTTGTTGAAGGAATGAATATACAGACTATATAAAAAATGTTCACATATCAATAAGAATCCATATAGGCAAAGAAAAAAACTAGAACTAATTAGTGAGTTTAGCAAGGCTGTAGGATTCAAGGTCAGTATACAAAAATCAATTGTATTTCTATGTACTAGGAAAGAACAATTGGAAATCAAAATTTTTAAAAGAACCATTTACAATAGCAGCAGTAAAAGAGAAATGCTTAGGTATATTAGGTATAAATATAACAAAATATGTGCAGGATCTGTATGCTGAAAACTGGAGAACACTGATGAAAGAAATCAACAAAGACCTAAATAAATGGAAAGACACATCCCATGCCCATAGCTTAAAAGATTCAGTATTGTTAAAATGTCAGTTCTCCCCAGATCAATCTATAGATTAAACATAAATCTAGTCAAAATCTCAGCAGAATTTTAAAAATAGATATCAAGTTGATTCTAAAATTAACATGGAAAGGCAAAGAAATTAGAGTAAACAATACAATTTTGAAAAAGAGGAACAAATTTGCCTCTTGATTTCAAGAATTACTATAAAGCTACAGCAGTCAACAGAGTTTGGTATTAGCAAAAGAATAGATCAGTGAAACAGAACAGAGAGCCCAAAAGTGGACCCATAGATAAATGATCAATTGATATTTCTCTTGCGCCACCTCAACTCCCTGTTCTGTTACATCTTCTTATTTTCTCTCCTCTGTGTCTCTTGTTGCGGCATCTTGCTGTGCCAAGTCTCAGTGTCAGTCAGCACACCTGCACAGGGTGGCTTTCCTGCACTGGGTGGCATTCCCACGCAAAGGGGCACTCCTGCACAGGGCAGTATTCCAGTGTGGGCCAGCACTCCACATGGGCCAGCTCACTGCATGGGTCAGCTTGCCCTCACCCAGAGGCCCTGGGCATTGAACCCTGGGCCTCCTATATGGTAGACAGGAGCCCAGTTGGTTGAACCACATCCTTTTCCCTGGTCAGTTGATATTTGACAAAGATGCAAAGGCAATTTAATGAAGAAATATACTCTTTTTAACAAATAGTGCTAGAACAATTGGACATCCAAATGAAAAAAATAATAATAAACTTTGACGTATATTCTCTACTTTATATAAAGATTAACAGGGAAACGGACTTTGGCCCAGTGGTTAGGGCATCCGTCTACCATATGGGAGGTCCGCGGTTCAAACCCCGGGTCTCCTTGACCCGTGTGGAGCTGGCCATGCGCAGCGCTGATGCGCGCAAGGAGTGCCGTGCCACGCAAGGGTGTCCCCCGCGTGGGGGAGCCCCACGTGCAAGGAGTGCGCCCGTGAGGGCAAGAAAGAGCAGCCTGCCCAGGAATGGCGCCGCCCACACTTCCCGTGCCGCTGACGACAACAGAAGCGGACAAAGAAACAAGACGCAGCAAATAGACACCAAGAACAGACAACCAGGGGAAGGGGGGAAATTAAATAAATAAATAAATCTTTAAAAAAAAAAAAAAAAAAGATTAACAAAAAATGTATCACAGACCCAAATGTAAAACCTATAACTATAAAATGTTGAGAAGATAACATAGGGTAATATCTTTGTAACCTTGGATTAAGCAAATATTTCTTGGATATGTCCCCAAAAACATGAATCCATAAAAGAACAAATAAATAAATTTAGGTTCATCCAAACTCAAAAATTTCTGCTCCTGAAAGATACTTTAGAGAATGAAAAGACAAACTATTGACTAGGAAAAAATATTTTCAAATCACATATCCAAAAAAAGGACTTGTATACAGAATATACAAAGAACTCACAAAATTCCACAAATAAAAACCCAGTTTTTAAAATGGTCAAAAGATTTGAATAGATGTTTTATCAAAGAGGATATATAGATGGAAAATAAGCACGTGGGAAGATACTCCTTATCGTCATTTATGAGGGAAATGTGAATTAAAACTACAGTGAGATGCAATTTTACCTCCACCAGATTGTAAATTTAAATATAACAACCCCAAGCGTCATGGAAGATGTGGAGGAACAGGGACTCTCATGCCCTGCTGATAGGAGTGTAAATTGGAACCATTTCTTTAGCATATAATTTGGCACTATTTAGTTAAGATTTACAAACTCCATGACTCCATGTAGAAAAATGTCCAACAACAGGAGAATAGACAAACTGTGTTTAATCAGACAATGGTATACAAGGCAGCAGGGGTTAGCAAACTATATCTCAGAGGTCAAATCCAGCCCATGGCCTATATATATACACACACACACACACACACACGTATATATATATATACATTTTTTTAACCTTTTTTTAGGAGGCATCGAGGATTGAACCCAGGGCCTCATACGTGGGAAGCAGGCATTCAATGGCTGAGCTACATCCTCTCGCTGCCCCCACCACTGCCTCTTTTGTAAATAAATTTTTATTGGAACCCAGCCATGCTCATTCATTTACATACTGCTTGTGACTGCTTTCATGCTACAACAGCAGAGTTGAGTAGTTGCATCAGAGATCATTATGGTCCACAAAGCTTAAAATAATTTACAGTTTTGTGCTTTATAGGAAAAATTTGCTGACCCCTGCGATTGCAATGAAAATAATTGTGTCAGAGTCTCACACAGTCTATCAGCCAAGGTTCAACCAGAAGGAGATAACATATTAAGAGGTTTACTGGAAGAAATGGGTTTACAGCTTGTAGAGTGTGGCTAGCAAGTCTGAAATCCACTGGGCAGGCCTTCAGGAAGGGTGGGCTGGGATTCTGGGCAAGGGCTGAAGCTGAAGCTGTTACCCACAAGTAGAATTTTTTCTCGGATGACACCCACCCAGGTTATATAGAATATTCCCCTTTATTTAAATTCAACGCATTATGGACTTTAATGACTTCTACAAAATACTTTCACAGCAACACCTCGATTAGTGTTTGATTGAATAACGAGGGGCTGTATGCTAGCCAAGTTGACACATGAAACTATCACTTGTATCAACAAAAGATCAATCTCATAATATAATACGGAACAAGAAAAAGGTGCAAAGTGATAGATAAGGTATAACCTTTATACAAAAGTGAAAACAGACAAAACCAATTTGATGTCAAGTTTATAGATACGTGGAGATATAAGGCCTTGTAGAGAAGTGATAATCAGTTAATTTATGACTCTGATTGCCATTGGAGAGGGAGGAGGGGAGGAATTGGGGTTGGGTATACTGTATTTGCAATAGTTTGTGTGCTTTTATGTAATATTTTTTTTTAAGGCAAGAAACTCCAAAGCAAGTGAGGCATGTGAAAATCTTATAAAGCTAGGCCCTGGTACTGCAATTATTTATTGTATTATTGTTATTACTTGCTTGTATGTTTGAAATCTTTCACAATATGTTTTCTTAATTACAATGATTGCCCTCTTTTAAATGAACCTAAAAAGCATGTTCAAACTGGGTGGACAACTTTAAATCAGAAAAACACTAGATAAGAGCAGGCAGCAGAAGCTTTTTTTAAATGATAAATACCCCTTTGGTGGCTGCTTTAGGTTTTCTTTCACGGACCAGCGTTTCAGACAAGCATCCCCTCTTGGGAGCTGAGCCTGGAAAATCACAGCTTTCATTGTGCTCCAGCCTGTGCCCAGCGGAGAGCACAGAGCACTGTGCAGGGTGTGAGTCATACTGCTCGGTGCCCTGACCTTGGCTGACCTCCACAATGTCAAGGTCTGGAGCCAAAGGGAACTCGTGACTTAAGGATCTAGAGATAAAGAGGTGGTGGCCTGTCACTGGCATGTGTTCACTGATGGAATGAGACTTAACAGACCTCCCAGGCGGTCCTTCACCAGGGCTTGTCTATGTGTTCACATAGCAAGAGACAGTGATTTTTTCACACTGGGAGTTTTTCCTGAAGAACATAAGAAAACTTATTTTAAGAGGTGGTGATATACAGATTCAAGATAATCTGCAGCATGCCTGCAGAAGTGGATTGATTGACATTTTGTATGATGTATCGTCAGTCCTTTTTGCAAAAATAACTATGATTAAAAAGAATACATGGGGGGAAACAGATGAGGCTCAACCAACTGGGCTCCCATCTACCATATAGGAGGTTCAGGGTTCGATGTCCAGGGTCTCCTGGTGAGGGCAAGCTGGCTCACGTGGAGTGTGACCCACGCTGGAATGCTGCGCTGCACAGGAGTGCTGGCCGATGCTGAGAGCTGGCACAGCAAGATGATGCAACAAGAGACACAGAGGAGAAAGAAATGAAACATAGCAGAACACAGAGTTGAGGTGGCACAAGAGAGTAATCACCTCTCTCCCACTCCAGAAGGTCCCAGGATCGGTCCCCAGAGCTGCCTAATGAGAATACAAACAGACGCAGAAGAACACACAGCGAATGGACAGAGAGAAGACAATGAGGAGAATGGGGGAGGGGGGATAAATAAAATAAAATCTTAAAAAAGAAAAAGAATGCATGGGGAAGCTGCTGTAGCTCAGTAGTTGAGCTCCTGCTTCCCATGTACAAGATACCAGTTTCAATCCCCAGTACCTCCTAAAAAGAATATAAAAAAGAATACATGTTCAACCACCACACCAAGGAACTAAGAGTCTACAGCTGCAAGCAGGAGAATTCCAGCCATCAGCCATGTGGGATCTAAACTCCCTCTCAATTTTGAGGTGGAGTGGACATCCCCATCCCGGGGTCCTCAGGATGAAGGAATAAAATATGGATTAGAGTGGACTCACTGGTATTCTACTATAGAATTACTGTGACTCTAGCAACGGAAGAAATTATATCATTGATGTGGAGACAGTGGCTATGGGAGTTGCTGAAGGCAGGGAGAGGGAAAAAGAGGTGTGATATGGGGGCATTTTCAGGACTTGGAGTTGTCCTCAGTGATATTGCAGGGACAGATGCAGGATATCATATATCCTGCCATAACCCACTGAGTGGACTGGAAGAGAGTGTAAACTGTAAATTATAAACTATAATCCATGCTCTGTAGCAATGCTCCAAAATGTACTCATCAAATGCAATGAATGTACCACACTAATGGAAGAAGCTGTCGATGCGGGAGGAGTGGAGGGTGAGGGGTGGAGTGTATGGGAACCTCTTATATTTTAAAATGTAACACTTTCTGTGATCTATATATCTTTTTAAAAAATGAAAAAAAAGGCATACATGTTTTTTTTGTAAAATGTCAGCATATATAAAAAGTGAGAGAAAAAAACAAAAATTTCCCAAGAATTCCACTATGCAGTTATCAATGGCTATCTTCTAGTCTTTTTTTAGTCATATATATGTATGTATGTATATATGTGTGTGTATATATATTCTTTTTCTATAGTTAATTTACCCTTTAAACATGGTCATTGATCACCTCCTACATGTCAGGCTTTATTCTATGTGCTAGAGATACATAAAGGAAGAAAACAGTCCAGGTCCTTACCCTTACTGTAACTGGATTTTGTCTAGGTTCTTGGCTATGCTGCAGAAATGAATTTCAAGAGCATGTCAGGTGATTTAGGTCAGTAATTTATTCAGGTAGGGAGAGAGGAGAACTGGGAGATAATAACAGATTGTGGGTCCAGGTAGAGAGGAAGGGGCTGAAAAGTGACAAAGCGGGCTGATTTGCACACTACAGTTTCCCATTACAGATTACAAACGCACAGGTTTTACTTACATATTGATCCATGCAGGGGGACATGGTAAGCGCAGGCACAGAAGGAAGGAACAGGGCAGGACCAGCACCGGGACAGACACCGGGACAGGCCGAAGGCAAGAGAGAGCAAGAAGTCTTCGCGTTTGCTTTCTAAAGTGCTAATTATTCTGTCCGTTTGCTAATGGCCGGGGAGGAGTTCCAGCTATTTGCTGTTTTGATTGATTACTCCACCCACCAATCCCCCAGGAAGACCCAATTAGCAGCGGTGCTCAGAGATGTGTTCACCAAGTGCAATGAATGTCTCATGATGATGGAGGAGGTTGTTGTTATGGGGGGAGGAGTGGGGTGAGGGGGGTAGGGGATATATGGGGACTTCATATTTTTTGAATGTAACATTAAAAAAATAAAGACCCCCCCAAAAAAGTCCTTGGGGAATATCCGGGGCTTTTCCTGGCTTCTGCTGGCTTCTGGAGGAAATTTTGTTCTGAATTGGATTTCTTGCGAGTCTTCCAGCAGCCGTCTTGGGGTTACTGATGTCCACGTGGACTTCTTACCAGGTTCCAGATTCATCTATTGATTCCCTTTCTTACTAGCTGACTTCGTTATGGCGTCAACAACGTGAAGGGGCAGGCATACCACAGAAAAGTAAATACATAAATAAACAAGATGAAATCAAATCAGATATACTCTATAATGGAAAAAATAGTAGCAAACAATACTGAAGACCCACCACATGTAAAATACCACCCCAAGCCCTTCACTTCGTAGGTATTGATGCATTGACTAAAACTGGTTAATGAGAGCAATGCTCTTTGTGTGTGTTAGGGGGAAGATTATTACTGCAAATCTTTCAGTGCAATGGTCAGGAAAGGCCTCTTGGAGGAGATGATATCTGAGTCAGGGTTTGCAGGAAGGAAGAAGACAGCTGTGGGAAGATTCAGGGTAAGGGCCATCCATGTAGAAGGAACGGCAGGCTTAAATTAAATGCCCTGAGCATAAAAGTTTGGCATGTTAATGAAATAGAAAGGAAAAGTCAAGGATTGCTGGAACTTGAGTGAGCAAGGGGCAGAGTGGTCTGCAATGAAACTGAAGAAACAGACTGTGGAAGGCCTTGAAAGCCACAGCTAAAGAGTTGAGATTTTATCCAAAAAGAGTGGAAAGGCTTTGGAAGGTTTTAAGCGGCAGAGTGACAAGTTCTGATTTCTGTTAGTTTAAAGATCACTCCGGACAGTGTAAGGCAAATGGATTTTAAGGTGGCAAGAGCTGAAGCAGGGAGACTAGTTAGAAGGTTCCAGTGGTCATCTAAGAGATGATGGCTTACTGGACCAGGGTAATGTCTGAGTAGAGGAACAGAAGTGAAGGGAGTTTTTATAGTTCTATATAAACCCTGTTTATTTTGCTTAATTTTATATCATGAATATATATCCGTATCTATCCCCAGGTCTTTGAAAAATTATTCTAAAACAGCATGAAAAAATTATCAGCCACCATTCAGGATACCCAAATTGGGGTGAAGTGGGGGTGGGGGTGCAGAGTGGGAAGTGTGTGCAAGCAGGGAAGGCTAAGAATGATTTATCCTGAGAAGATGGAGGGATGACCCCATGACTGTCATCCTTGGGGCTCCAGGGAACTCTTGAGGGCAGGGGTACCAGGCAGTTTCCCAGCAGTTTCCTTCTCTCCGTATCCCAACCTGCTTTCACATTCTCATTTGTGTATGAGTTGAGAATTGAACTTTTGTTGCAGATGCTACTTTTGGAACAACTGAGACCATGAGCTGACACATTTCCTGTGCCTGACATACCAACATCTTACAGAGTTGTAACTTAGGGGCCCTCTTTGCTAAAACTCTGCCTTCCCTTAAGCCCATGCAAGGTTGAAGGCAGCTGTAATCGGACTTTTACCAATGACCTTAGAGCCAATATTATTGATTACTAAACAGCAGCCACTCCCCAGTACCTCTCCCTCACCAGAGAGCCTGCCTCCTACTATAAAGGGTTACAATGCCAGTCACTTTCTTAGCCTCCCTTGCTGTTGGAGCACCAATCTCAGAGTATTGTCTTGGTCTTAGTTTGCCCACCTTTGATGGTTGCCTCAGTTCCTAGTATCTTATGTGGATAGGACCATATTTGATAAAAGAAGAGGAGCCATTTCTACCTTCCCTCTCCCCTCCTCACCCCCATCAAATTTCTTGCTCTCTTTTCTCCAATCCTGAGGGTAAAGACAGGAAGAAGGGGGTGGGAGATGGGCATGCCTTCTTCCTGTAGCCACTCAAATTCTAACCCCTCTATCGTTGAGATGGTGTGTGCTCCAAATAGCCCTGCTCTCCTCTCTCTAAATCTTCCCCTTTCTTTCCTCTTCCTTTCTCCTCCTGTCCAAGGCAGCAGGAAGGGGAAGGGGTGGTAGGGAAGAAGGCATGGAGAGTTTTAAGTTGGCGAGGGGTGCCTTTGCAATTCTCCTGTATAGTCTTCCAGGGTCAGGGTTAAGTTAATTATTCATGGAAAAGAGTAAAATGCAGCTAGGCATTTGTCCCAAATCTGAAAGTGTGTGTAAATGTGTATGTATGTATGTGTGTGGAGTGGAGTAGGGAGAGGGGTGAAGGAGGGGGTGTTTTATTGTAACCACCACTGAATGAGAATGATTTTTTTAGAAAAATAAAAGCTTTACTTTATAGTTGTGTCTGTCTCTGAATCCACTTTCCTTTCTATGATCCCAGTAATGACTCTGTAAGACCAGTGGGGGATGGAGCCTGGGATGCAGCGCTGCATTTCCTTTCCTTTCACCAAGCATCTTGAACTTGGCATAGCCTGTTAATAAGGACAGGAGTCTGTGGCTGATCGAAATGCCCTGAAGTTCTTAGGACCTAAATTTTAAAAATCTGCTTTTGGAATTCCAGTGATCACCCTCCCCTGGCTCGATCTTCTAAAGATGTTAGAACACAAATCATGAATCCTCACCTGGGCTTATTGCATGGATGCTGTTCATATGCCCAAAGCTTTCAAAAATAATGATCATTATAAAGATGGAAATGATAATTATAATAACAGTGTCAGGCGCTATGCTGAGCATTTTACATGCCTCGGCACATCGAATGATTTATTTTATAATTTAAACCTTATATTATGGAGAACTTCGAACATACACAAAATTAAACAGAAGAATATAATAGCCCACCCTCCATCCATCACCAAACTCACTAACTCATCTTCAACAACAATCAAACAATGGCCAAATTTATACCAAAACCTTTATTTATGCTAAAAGTAAAAAGAAAAAAAAGAATATGGGGCTTGGTTTTGTGAGATACGAATAAGCATTTTTTTCTCTCCTTCATTTTTTTCATTAATAAGGAGACCTTGACTATGTCATTTAACTAATCTGTTCTCATCTGTTGATCTTTCTGAACACTGGAGGAACAACTGAGTTTGTTGTTGAAATTAAATGAGATAAAAATGCCAGGATAGAACTTTTTAGGAGTAATGCCTCCATAATTTATTGAGCTACCTTTTGTTTGTTATTTTATTTTTTGAATCTGAAATAAAATTTGTAAAAAAAAAAAGTCAATTTAAATTTAGGTTCATATGAAGTTATTATAATTGACTGATATGTCTTTTAAATCTTTTTTTAAAAAATTTCTTTGTCTTTTTTAATCTTTTTTGTTTTGGATAGTTTTGTTAGGGTAGGCAAGGAAGAAAAGAATTGATTAAGAAATAAGTAAAGGCAGCGGACTTGGCCCAGTGGTTAGGGCGTCCGTCTACCACATGGGAGGTCCGAGGTTCAAACCCGGGGCCTCCTTGACTCATGTGCAGCTGGCCCATGTGCAGTGCTGATGCGCACAAGGAGTGCCGTGCCATGCAGGGATGTCCCTCGCGTAGGGGAGCCCCATGCGCAAGGAGTGCACCCCGTAAGGAGAGCTGCCCAGCGCGAAAGAAAGTGCAGCCTGCCCAGGAATGGCGCTGCACACACGGAGAGCTGACACAAGATGACGCAACAAAAAGAAACACAGATTCCCGTGCCGCTGACAACAACAGAAGCGGACAAAGAAGACACAGCAAATAGACACAGATAACAGACAACTGGGGTGGGGGGGGAAGGGGAGAGAAATAAATAAATCTTAAAAAAAAAAGAAACAAGTAAAGAGATAAGAACACAACCCGAGACATGGGTTGTGGGCATGCTACAGGGTGAGATGCACACGTGGGGTCCTGGGTTAGGCCTTTTAAGACCTTTCCTCCTCCCCTTTCCTAATTTTGGGGAGGGGCCCCAGCTGTTTGCTGTTCTGATTAGTTGCCCCATCTGTTAGTTCTCAGGGGGCCAATGGTGAGGCCTTTTGTTTGGAGTTACCTGGGGCTTCCCTTTGATTCTGGAAAGAGTTTCAAATGGGACCTTGTGATCAGGGTCTTCTTGGCAGGGTCTTCCCAGCTTTGTTCTTTATAACAGGGAGTTTCTGGGTGGGTCTCACAGCCATGTTCTCTGCTGGGTCCCAGGTGTTTTCCCTCCTTCCCTATACAAACCTGTCTCAACTCCCCCCTCAAGGAGTTTACACTCTTATTCTTAAGGGGAAGCTGAAGGGCGATGGTCATTCTTCTGTAGCTGCTCCCTGCTGGTTAGGGGGAGTAGGGCCTGCCCGGCAGGGTGTAAAACTCTCTGACTATTCTATTGAGGATGAGAGAAGACAGGTTTGGCACCATGGTTGGAACTGGATAAAATCCCCACATGACTAATATCTTGTTCTGGAAGGCATTGATTCTGGAAGAAATAAACAGTTAAAATTTTAAATCTCTTTTAATCTGTCATTTGAATGCTTTTACTATTGATTATCCCTTCATCTCTTGAATTCTTCCCTTGTAATTGTTTTTATAGAAACTAGCTTTTCTGTCTGGCAGCATTCCCTATAGTCTGAATTTTGCTGATTGTATCCTTGTAGAATAATTTAACATGTTCCTGTTTTCTACATTTCCTGTAAAATGATAGTTATCAGCCTCAACGCATATACTGCTTACCACAGCTTAACAGGGTGGGTGCTATCAACACATTCACTTTACAGAATAATAAATGGAAGCATGGAAGGGTTACAGACTAGAGGTCATGGAATGAGCACTTGGAGGAGTTAGATACTTCTAACCACTATGCTGCACACAAAGAACTGTGTTAGAAAAGTACTTGTACAACTGCCTTTGGCTGGCACATATAGCCTAGAAATCAGCTTAACTAGCAAACAGTTACTGGGCATCTATAGTCTGTCCTGGGTTAAGCTGTGAGTACAAAGATGGACAAGATGATGCTGAAGATGATGTTGGTTGCCATTTACTGAGAGCTTACTATGTGTCAGGCCCTGTGCTATGTGCTGCGGATACAATAGTGATCATCAGAGCAGAGTTCAGTTTCGATACTGAGCTCAGTCTTGTGAGAGATAAATCACAAGGCCTTAGGTGTTGTGATAGGGATAGCTTAGAGCTAAGCTGCCCAGTACAGTAGCGACTAGCTGCATGTGGCTATTTAAATTTAATTTTTAATTAGGCTTAAAATTTAAAAATTCAGTTTTCAGTCACACTAGCCCGATTCTAAATGCTCATTAGCCATATGTAGCCTATTTGACAGATTAGAGAGCATCATCATTGCAGAAAGTTCTAGTGGTCAGCTGTGGTCTGGGATATCTTAGAAGCACAGAGGAGAGACCCCCCTGGCCCATTTTTGGAGGTGAGAAGGGAAATCAGGAAAGGGATCCTAAACTAAGTAATATTGAAGCTATGACCTGAAGAATGAGTAGTTTAAATCCTGACTATACTCCTGTGAGCTGTTTTATATCTCTATTGAATGAATGAGGAAATGGACTCTGAGAAACTAAGAAACTTGCCCAAAGCCACAAGAAAGATGTGACAGGGGGGACCTTTGATCCCAAAGGAATCATGGGTAAAAAAGACTCAAAAGAACTAGGTGACAACTTAAACATTTATTAAACACATTATGCTGTGTTTCAAAGCACTCTGCTGAGCACTATGTAGCATGGGCAGTTTGCAAAAACCAGAGCCTCCTGTCACAGGGACTTTGCCATTTGGTTGAGAGATAAGACGTGTGCCTGCAGAATGTTGGCAGAACAAGTGAATGTATTCCAAGTGGGTCACTTGAGTGCTATAGGAATTCCAAGAGGTGGCAATGGCTTCCTGTAAGGACTCTTCAGGGGGAGCAGTTAAAGAGGGTCTTGAAGGATATGTAGGGTCGGAGTAGCAGAATTCCAGGTGGAGGAGAGGCTTGTAGGGATGCGCAAGGTCGATGTATCCAGTCTTAGGTGGGGCTCACCAACCTGAGATGACTCAGTCCTTTCTGTAGCTGTGGACTTTCACCCCAAATTCTTCTTGAACAGTATTTATGGACATGCCTATAAACAGATCAGTTCAGGGCAGAATAAAGAGCCTTGATCCCCAACCCCTTATCTCAGGGAGTATTATCAAGACCACAGTAAAGTTTCTCTCCAGCAGGAAAAGGTTTCTGGATCTGGCAAGGGAAATTTTGGAGTCATGCTTCTTTGTTTTCAGAGTGTGTCATGTTTCCTCTTTCTCTCATACTGCTCCTCAAATCCTCAAATTTATCCCAGTGCCAGAGAGCTAGGACATTTCATAATAGTGTACAGAATTAGTTTTTAGAATTTTAAATTAACACAGTATAATGTGCTTAATTTTATGGAAAAAAATAATCCAATGAACAGAACTCTGAATTCAGTTGTGAACAATGTAAACACGACACACTAGAGCTATGTACACTTTTTAAAAAAAGATTTATTTTTTTTTAAGTTTCTCTCCCCTTCCCTCTCTCCCTCCCCAGTTGTCTGCTCTCTGTGTCCATTGCTGCATGTTCTTCTGCGATTGCTTCTATCCTTATCAGAAGCACCGAGAATCCGTGTTTCTTTTTGTTGCATCATCTTGTTGTGTCAGCTCTCCATATGTGTGGCGCCAGTCTTGGGCAGGCTGCACTTTCTTTCACACTGGGCGGCTCTCCTTACGGGGCGCACTCCTTGCGTGTGGGGCTCCCCTATGCGGGGGACACCCCTGCGTGGCAGGGCACTCCTTGTGCGCATCAGCACTGTGCATGGGTCAGTTCCACACGGGTCAAGGAGGCCCTGGGTTTGAACCGCGGATCTCCCATATGGTAGGCGGATGCCCTATCCATTGGGACAAGTCCGCTTCCCTATGCACACATTTTATGTTTACCTACTCTCTGGTATCCTCCATTTTTTTGTCTTAACATTATCTCACATATATTTTTCTGCACATTAATATAATCCAAATAATAGTTCTTTTTAGTGATAGTTTATAGCATAATCAGCCCTCAGTTATTGATTGTTGGGCCTATTTTCTGTCATTAAAATATCAATGCATATGAACAGTTTTGTACAATTAGTTTTTTTTTTTTTTAATTTTCTTAGAATTTATCTCCCAAAGTGGGATGACTGGGACATAGGTATTGATACACGCATATTTCTTGCTTATTTGCTCTCTAGAAAGATTATACCAGTGTCCACTTGGTGTGTCTGTTTCTTCAAAGGCCCGTTGATGTTGGTTTTGTAATAATTACTTTATTTTGGTACTTTAAGGTTTTGGAGCTAGGAAGAATCTCAGCTCTGTCAGCTTTGGGACCTTATTTAGCCTCTTTGTGCTCTAACTGCTTCACCTGTGAATGTGGATATTAACAAGGCCCACTTTTTAGGCTGTGGTGATGGCTGAATGGGCTGCTGCAGGCACAGCACCCAGCGGCAGGCCTCACATTTACTACATAGGTGCGCACCTACTGCACACAATGTTTGTTCCCTCTTAATTCAGAGGTGTGCAGGGGTCCCTTAGAGCTGCTTAACATTGCCTCTTTCTTTTATTGCTGCTGAGGTTAAGCATGTGTTTTGGGTAATGATTTTTTACTGGGATATGTGTGACATGTTTTAAAGTCACTATCGCTTCCCAGTCTTCTCCATCTCCTCTGACCCATAGGATACCCTGAACTTGAACTAGAATCTACAGTGTTGTATTGGCCACCTGGCCCGAGTCATCATCATCAACCAGAGTTGAGGTTCAGGATTATGGGGTTCAGCCGAGCATCCTCTTAACAAACCTAGAGTCCCAGAATCACAGACTCTGCAAGTTGAAAGGAAGCCCCAGCAGTTACCTATCCAACTGCTCAGTGGGTGCTTGACAGTTGCCCATCAGCAGACGTGGTCTCTTCTTAATACTTACAAATAAGTGTATTGGGTAAATACTATGAAGAATTTAGTGTGAGGTGAGATTTTGGCCTCTTTTTTTCTTGGCTCCCAGCCAAGTCAGCACTCTCATCTGCTACAGTCAATTCTCAGATAATTGTATTATCATTTAGGCAAATTTTCAAACATCTTGGAGAAATATTTTATAAGTTCTTAGTGTCATAATTAAGCAGAATAGGCTGCAGTCTGTTGATAGGGCTGAGCATTTTATTTAATTGAACTTCTCCCATGTAGTTCATAGCCATGAATCACCGAAGGTCTACCTCCTTCTAATTAATATGATGTCTAAAATGGATAAATCAAGAACGAGATATTTGAGTATATCATTTAAAGTTATAAAAAGAAAAACTATTACAAAAATAATAAACTTACAAAAATTGGAAGCCTAAAAGGAGACAGACTGTGGGAGAGAATAAACCAAGTGTTAATTTTCTTATCTTTCAGAGTAGAATGTCAAAAATATTGCTTAAAATGATAGATCAATGAAGAGCAGTATAACTATACTATTTAATGTTCAAACTGAAACAACCGAAAGAACAAAAAAACAGAAACTGCTAAAGGTGGTCTTCTCTGGAGACTAGAACTACAGGTTGGAGGGTGAGTAGGAAAGAAAAGTTTGCTTTTAATTTTAGACTGTGCCATGGTTTGACATTTTTTTCTTATGAGCACATTTTTTATAAAAATACAGCTTTATTAAGAAATAAGGCGGCGGACTTGGCCCAGTGGTTAGGGTGTCAGTTTTTACATGTGAGGTCCACGGTTCAAACCCCGGGCCTCCTTGACCCAGGTGGCGCTTGCCCATGCGCAGTGCTGATGTGCGCAAGGAGTGCCCTGCCACGCAGGGGTGTCCCCCGCGTAGGGGAGCCCCATGCGCAAGGAGTGCGCCCCATAAGGAGAGCCGCCCAGCGCGAAAGAAAGTGCAACCTGCCCAGGAATGGTGCTGCACACACGGAGAGCTAACACAACAAGATGACGCAACAAAGAGAAACACAGATTCCTGTGCCACTTACAACAACAGAAGCGAACAAAGAAGATCCAGCAAATAGACACAGAGAACAGACAACCGGGGTGGGGGGAGGGAAGGGGAGAGAAATAAACAAATAAATAAATCTTTAAAAAAAAAAGAAAGAATCCACATACCATTCAATTTGCCCATTTAAAGTGTGCAGTTCATTAGTTTTTAATATATTCACAGTTGTGCAACCAACACTGCTATCAACACTTCACCTTCCCCCCAAAAATCCTAAATGCATTAGCAGTCACTCCCCATTTTCCCTCCAAAACCCCATATCTCCAGCCCTAAGCAATATACTTTGGTCTCTATAGATTTTCCTATTCTGGACATTTCATATAAATGAAATCGAATAATACATGGTCCTTTGTGACTGGCTTCTTTCACATAGTATAATGCTTTCAAGCTTCATCTATGTTATATTATAGTATTCATCAGTACTTCATTCCTTTTATTTGGCAAATACATTTCCAAAATATGGGTATATACTTTTAGTTTACTATTCATCAGTTAATGGGCATTTGTGTGGTTTCCACTTTTTTGCTACTATGAATAATGATGTTATGAATATTTATATATATGTGGATGTGTTTTCATTTCTCTTGGGCATATGTCCAGGAGTAGACTTTCAGGATCATATGGTAACTCTATGTTTAACCTTTTCAGGAAGTATCAGACTGTTTTTCAAAGTGGCTCTAACATTTTATAATCCTACCAGCAATATATGAGGGTTCCAATTTCTCTACATCCTTGCCAACACTTGTTATTCTGACTTTTTCATTTTAATTATTCTAGTGGGTATGATTTTTTTTTTCAAGATTTATTTATTTTTATTTCTTTCTCTCCCCTTCCCCCACCCCCCATCCCACAGTTTTCTGCTCTCTGTGTTCATTCGCTGTGTGTTCTTCTGTGTCTGCTTGTATTCTTGTCAGTGGCACTGGCAATCTGTGTCTTTTTGTTGCTTCATCTTGCTGCGTCAGCTCTTCATGTGTGGGGTGCCACCCTGGGCAGGCTGCACTTTTTTTGCACTGGGTGGCTCTCCTTACAGGGAGCACTCCTTGCGCATGGGGCTCCCCTACACAGGGGACATCCCTGCGAGGCATGGCACTCCTTGTGCACATCAGCACTGCCTGTGGGCCAGCTCACCACATGGGTCAAGAGGCCCTGGGTTTGAACCCTGGACCTCCCATGTGGTAGGCAGGCGCTGTATCCATTGAGCCAAGTCCATTTCCATGGGTGTGATTTGGATTTGCATTTCTCTTATGAGTAATAATGTTGAGCGTCTTGTCATGTGCTTACTGGCCATTCGTTCATCTTCTTTAGAGAAATTTCTATTTAGATTCTTTGCCCTGTGCACATGTTATTTTAACCTAAAAAAAAGTACAAATTGTTTTAAAGCATAGTAAATAAACACCAAATGTTGGCCATGGATGTCTCTGGGTGAATAGAATTAAGAGTGCTTTCTCTTTGGCTTTTCTGAATTTTTCTTTTTTTGACCTACGTAACTTTTTGTCATCTTCAAATATTATTTTCCATCCTTTACCTTTTTCTCATTTTAAAAGTAGCACAGAAAAATATAAAAAATCAGATACAATATTAACCCAAAGGCCACAACACCTAAGGTTTTGACACATTCCAGCCTTTTCTAGGCTGTCTTTACAGATTTGAGGTTGTGGTGTATGTGCAACTTCAAATTATGCCTTTTTTGTTCTTACAAAGTCCCTACATATTAAATCAGTGTTATCTTTGAGCATTTCTTCTGAAGGTCTCTGGAGGAAATGCCATATATTTTTGGTGAGCTCACAAGAGAGGGCTTCATTCTTAATGACTTAAAATAAAAAAAAATTTTGTCACACCCATGTGCATGCAACACACACACACACACGCTCTCATCTCTTTCTCTCTTTCCCCAAACCATGGAAAATGTTAGCCCAGGAGTCAGCTGAACTTCAAGAGGACTTAGCCTGGTCCTTTGTTGCAGTGTGATGCTCTTTCCCCTTCGCGCAGGAAAAGGCAGAGAGGAGTTTTATGCAGTATGAAGAAGCTGGGCAATTCTCCAACCATTTTCTAACTTGTATCTTCACAGTATGATTTTGCATTTGGTTTAAGTAGTTGTAAACCTACAATATCACCAACTTGCATATTTTTCCTTAAGGGGTACTTGTGCTAGGGAAAAAACAGATCCCTCTTGCTTGGCCCATTCTATTTCTCTTTTCTCTTTCCCTCATAACAACCCCCTCTCCCCAAATCACCCCCTTCACTCCACTCCATCAAGACAGGCTGATTGCAGGTAGAGCTACAATTTATCTTTCTTTTCATCCTTTTTTTTTCCTCCCAAAGGCTCCAGAGTTTCCAGTTGCAGCAACTTCAAAAGCTGATTGCACAGATTCCATTTTCTCCCATGGTAATGGAATCAATAACACTCTTCCTCATGGCAAGAGCTCCAAGAAGACTTTTTTTCCCCACTCATTTTAAGTGTTCAATTTTCAGTAACAATATAGGCTGTTGACTTTGCTCCCAAGTATGTCCACAAACACTTCGGAGACAGCAGTGCCATCCCAAGCCATACACATGTTGTTGGCTGCTTCTGATCTAAAATTCCAGGGAAAATACCAAGATACAAGAACAGGAGAATAAACCTGCCTACTCTCAATGCTCCCTCCTAAGCCTCCAGCAATTTCTGTGCAGTGGTTCACCTTTAACTCAGCCACTGGGAAAGAGAATGTCATGCTCACCAATGTCCATGCTCCCTTCTTCTTCTTGGCCAGTTTTCCAGGCTCCTTGCAGGTAGGTGGGGCTGTGGGGGAAGTTCTGACCAATAGAATGTGGTAGATGTGATAATTGCCACTTTCACATCTAGCATCTTAAATCTTTCCCTCTTTGAATTCAACAGGGATCTTGGAAGCCACTAGTTGAAGATAATAGCACCATAAGATGACTGCAAGTAGCCAACTCACTTCCTCTCACCAAACCACATTGAACGGTGAACAGTGACCCAAGCAAGAAAGGAACCTTTGTATTAATTATATTAATCCACTGAAGTTTACATACCCTGATTAACTCAGTTCCTTTTTCTATCCCCACCCCAGCTAAATATTTTAGATTGCTGTTACAGCTTGCTGACAGTTTGAAAATGTCTTTAAGGGGGGTGTCATAACAAGAAGCTCCACTTTGCCAACAAAGCACTCAAATTCAAATATTGCTAAGAGGAGTGTATTAGTCTGGGTCCTCTGGAAAAACAGAACTGACAGGATATCTTTATATATATATATATGTCATATAAGAGAAAGAGCCAGAGAGAGAGAGAGAGAGAGAGAGACAGAGACAGAGACAGAGACAGAGGCAGAGGCAGAGGCAGAGAGACAAAGAAGAAGTAGGAGAGATTATAGGAATTGGCTCACATGACCACTGGGGCTGGCAAGTCTGAATTCCTTAGGGCTGGCTGCAAACTGGAAACTCTGATAAAGATGATTCTGAAGTCTGGAAAGTCTGAACTCTGTAGGGTGGATCACAAACTGAAAACTCCTATAAAGGTGGCGTTGAATTCCCTGGGGGAAGCTGACTAGCTAAAGTGGAGGCAGAAATTCTTCTTTCTGACTTCTGAAATCCTCAGTTCTGGCTTTTAAGACCTCCAACTGATTGGTTGAGGAGACTCCCCCCATTGCTGAGGGCAATCTCCTTTGTTGATTGTAGATGCAATCAGTCATAGATGCAATCAACTAATTATAGATGCAAATCCATCTACAAAATACCCTCATAGTAACAATCAGGCCAGTGCTTGATTGGCAAAACAATAGGACACTACAACCTAATCAAGCTGACATGTGAAATTAAGCACCACAAGGGGGTACTTACTGGTAGGGTTCTGCCTATATGGTCCAAAGTCAAGAAAATCATTAAATTTTTTGAAACATAAAAGTGTATTCACAGAGAGCTTGAGAAATCTAATGAGAAATTCTAACATTCACTTCTTTTCAACAAGTATTTTATTGTGCCATTGGCATCATGCCTACCACCTCCCTTCAGAAAATAAAGCTGAAAGGCTCTACAAGTCTTCCCCTCCGTATGGGTGGGAGCTGGCCTCACTCTCTGTAAGCACCTGAGCCCTTCCAGAAAAGGCTACAGGAAGATGCCAGCTACGTGATACCTTCAGTCGTCAGCATATGGTCTCTAGACCCATCTAATGCCAAATGTGCTATTGATGGGAAATTCAAAAAAAGAAATGTTTCAAGGAGGTGGAAAACAAACTATCAGATATTAGATCAAAGGTTTGGGATGAGAAACCTATGTTTAGTTAGTCTTGAAGATGCTAAGCACATTCGGCCTATCACCTCCTGCCCTGGGGACAGAATAGTAGTCCTGGGTTTTATTCATGATTCCAAGCTGATTATTGTGACTTTATATAAATTATTTCAATATGTTATACCTTAGGGAATAATAATTGCAATAGATTTGAGGAAGCATTTTGAAGAACAATGCTGACTCATTTCTGCCTCCCTCCTCTACTCTGAGCTCTTAAATCAAACCCTCGAGCTAAGAGGGATTCTTTTGTCTCTTATGAAGACCTTGACTTTCAGGTTCCTTAAAACCCAAGTTCAGACTAGATATAGAAAATGTGTGCATAAATTTTTCATGCGTTCAGGACGCTTTGCTTTTTGAAATTCAGCCTGGTTCTTTGTGCTATCCTAAGAGTTCTGTTTTTTTTTCCTTCCTTCTCACCTCCATTTCAATATTCTCTCACTTTTTGTTCACTCTTCATATGAGCCACCATTAAGTATATGTTGTTTTTGTGACTTCTAGGCAGAATGAAAATTCGCTTAGAAATGGTATGTATGTGAGTGTATTTATAATAAGAAAAAGATATTAAAGGGAAAAGGAGTAACTAAACTCAATGGAAAATAGGTTTCATAAGTTAGTAGAAATTAGTAGTTTTTAAATGGATGCACTTTGAAGTTATAAAAGCAATATAACAATACCGTACTGTTATTTTTTAATCTTAGAATTTTCCCACCCTTACCAAGAACTTTAATTGTTAAGTTTCCTTTCTAGAACTTGTTCATGTATATTTATTTATCTCATAATTATAATCTCAGTGCATGTAATTTTGTATCATTGTATGAATTTGTTAGGGAAACTTCTCTTATCTCTTATTCATGTTTCTTGATGAGTTCCCAGGTGTTTTGGAGAACTCTTTTTTAGAGTCAAACTATATGCCTGCCAACACTGGGCCTCTATAGTTTTCATACTATTCCTGGTTGATGAATGTACACAGCAGCTAATCTTGAGGAGAGCAAGGATAATACCAACTTTTGTGCTAAAAGCTAAATAATGAGCTAAATAGGGTTTGTAGCTAGAGGAGTTCTGTGTTTTCTAATTTTAGAAAGAAAAGTTAGGAGAATATACTGAGGAAATGACTTGAGAAGAGTTGAGATACATGTGCCTCTCTCTTAAAGGGTTCAGCCTCCTCCAACCTAGCCACTGGATTTGTTTTAGAAGGTGTCTATGGATCAGAGACTGTGGGGCTTGGAAGGGACCATTCACAGCATCTTGACTTAACACCCTCCTGATAAACCTCAACACTGGGAATCTGAGACAGGAATGAGAGACTAGTGACTTTCCTCTTATGGGACAGAGATGGAAGGAGAAGCCTGGTCTCATTACCTGGTTCAATGCTCTTTCCAATCCTGAAAGAAAGGAGGAACAAGGAACTGGATATGATTAAGAAGGAAAAGAGGCAACAAGAAAAGAAGGCAAAGTTAGTGGAGTGGGAAGAGAAGGAAGGGAAGGGGGTTGGTGTAAGGTTCTCAAGCCTTTGCTAACCTTAGAGCAAACTTGGGAAGTTGAGAACATATGGTTCCTAGGATAAACTGGTCCTCTGACATTAGCACCTCAAATTATGTAGTGGATTCAGCTAAGCAGTTAGCTTTTCTTGTCTGCTTAGAAATGAAGTTTCCAGAAAGGAAGGAAATGTGACAGAAAGATTATCTTTCAGGAGTGAAGGAAGCAGGCTCTACTTTTCTACTCTTTGATGCCAGTGGAGGCAATGCAAGCCTTTCATCTGGATTTTTGTTTTTTCTTTTTTATAGTGGAAGAATAAATGGCAGATGAACTAGTGGAAATACTCATAGCTGACCAATGCTCCATAAACTCCCCCTGGTAGCTCCTTTCTGAATACTACTGGACTCCAGTTTGCCCTTGAGACACCACAAAATAAAATGCTAAATATGCATTAGCAGCTCAAAGAAACTCAACCTCTCTCATTTCCTAGACAGGTTCAGAAAGGGTTTGTAACTAGTCCAAAGTCCCATGGCTAAAGAATACTGAGTAACAAACCATCCCAAAACTCAGTGGATTGGGTAGTCTCCAATAATGGCTGCCATCAAGTCCTTCCGTTCCTGTATAGGATACTATTCCTCAAATGAAGAATAGAGTCTATTTCCCTTCCTCTTGAATCTGGCTAGTCTTGTGACTTGCTTTGATCAATACGATGAAGTAGAAGTAATGTTCTAAAATTTCCAAGCTCAGTCCATAAGAGGATTGGCAGTTTTCAGTTCTTCCCTTTGGAACTCAGCTGTCATGTAAGAAGTCTGACCACTCTGTAACCACATGCCCAAGCTAACCACATGGAGAGAGAGAGAAAGATCATGTGGAGGAGGATTGAGGTGCCTGACAGGTGAGCGACTGCTTCTTGGAGGTTCCAGCCCAGCCTAGCTGCCAGCAGCCAGCTGAATGAAGCCACATGAGTGGCCCTAGCTAATGCCCAGTTGACCCACAGAATCATGAGAAATATTAAGTGGCTTTCTGTTTTGGCTTCTAAATTTTGGGTTGGTTTGTTATGCAGCCATATATAACTGAAGTAATAGTTTAAAATAACCACCACTTATTATTTCTCATGAGTCTCTGGGTCAACTGGATGGTTCTGCTGACCAGCACCAAGCCTGGCTGATCTGAGTTGGACTTGCTGGTACCTCTGCAGTCAACTGAGAGCTGGCTGGTCAAGGATGGTCTCAGCTGGAATGACTCAGCTCTGCTCCACGGGGCCTCTCATCCTCTGGCAGGCTTGTTCAAGCCTTCATTTGCATCACGTTTTCTCTTGTCCCATTGGCCAAATTAAATCATATAGTTGGGCTTAGAGTCAGAGTGGGAGGGATTATAAAGTTAGAGGGAAAAGACCTAGATAAAGAGAGGCCATTAATTGGGACCATTAATGCTATAATAAAATCTTCTGCAAGGAACCTATGCCTGTTTCTCATAGTAAGGGGAGTTTTAAATAGCATTATTTGTATTAAGATTTTGCTCTAAGACCTGGAATCAATAGAGAAATTACATTTGAAATTATTAAAAAGAAAAATTATTAGATAAGCATTTTCTAGTTTTTAAATAGCTTACCAGATCTTCTGGCCAAATCTCTCTTGCTACTGATTTGATTTTATTTTTTTTAAAGATTTATTTATTTATTTATTTAACACCCCCCCCCCCCCCCGTTGTCTGTTCTCTGTGTCTGTTTGCTGCATCTTGTTTCTTTGTCCGCTTCTGTTGTCGTCAGTGGCATGAGAAGTGTGGGTGGCGCTATTCCTGGGCAGGCTGCACTTTCTTTCGCGCTGGGCAGCTCTCCTTATGGGTGCACTCCTTGCGTGTGGGGCTCCCCTACGGGACACCCCTGCGTGGGCGCGGCATCAGCGCTGCGCATGGGCCAGCTCCACACGGGTCAAGGAGGCCCGGGGTTTGAACCGCGGACCTCCCATGTGGTAGACGGACGCCCTAACCACTGGGCCAAGTCCGTTTCCCTCTTGCTACTGATTTTAATGTTGTTTTATTTCCAAAAGAGGGAGACTTTCTCAAACTCCTGTTGATAGACTTAGAGACAGAATTAGGAAGAAATATCACATCTCACACTATGTGGTCCTTCATTCCACTAATTCACAGTAAGGATGCAATCTTAAGGATCTTGGTAGAGTTTCTCAGAATCCTGTTAAATAGAGTTAGCACTCTAAATAGCCAGTGAGCACTTTGCTTTATTACTTGTCTCTAGAAACCTGAGTCTGTCTGCATCTGTGCCTATATCAGCCTCTTAATGGGAAAGAAGGGCTGTGTGTACACATATATAGTCTATTGACATGCAACGCTGGTGACATGTGTTTTGCATACATTTTGAAAGAAAATTATTTGTTAGTGTGGTACCTCAATCATATATAAACATGATCAGTTAGTGAAAGGAAGCACAAATCAGTCAATGAAATGTGTACGTGTCTTAGTTTCCAAAAGTAAAGCATATGCTATTAGATCATAGAAGTTTAAAGAGTGAGCTAATAACGAGTATAGGGTTAGGGTTAGGGGTAAGTTTAGTGTTACGGATAGATTTCACAATAAGGGATTACCACTTCTGGTGCCCTGTAATTTCATTTAAGTTTGGTTTTACCTATTCTCAACCTCTCCCGTGTTAGTAGGAAATATTGAGAACTCACTTTACGTTCTCAGTTACCACTATCTCTCTGGGAAAATACTTGTTTTCCGCTCCTTGGATTTCAGAGCAGGGAAGGGGAGACTGGGATTGCCATCCTCAGAGTCTATCCTAGCCTGCCAACCTCAGCAGGGTGACGCTGCCCCCTGCACAGTGTATGTACCACACCAGGCCGGTGGACGGTTCTTTGACCTGCTCCTCTTTCCTCCACCACTCCTTCTATTGACCCCATTTTCATTCTTGAACTAAGTTAACATAGGTTTTCTGTCATTTATTGTGCAGGAATTGGGAGTCAAGGAATCTATGATCTGGTCTTTGGGTCACTTAATATCTTTGTATCTTAGTATTCTCATCTACAAGAGTCTGTACCACCAGGATAAAACCAGGAGCAAGTCACACAAGGTTCTAAATAAGAGAAGACCTAAAACTCCAAGGAATTACCAGACATGTCTGGAAGAAGTGGGCTGGGAAAGCAGCCCAAGGATAATAGATATTTGTATTATCAAGAAATCACTGAGTTTCATTCCAGGCTGAAACAGTAGCAAAGGCTCAGAAGGGGGGTGGGAGTGGTGGGAGTTACAAAGAGGTTTCAAAACTGAAAAGAGGTGTTCATTTGCAGAGAACTGGGGGAGTATCCTTTCAAACTGAAATTCATTTTGGCTCGTTTAGCCAGAGAGCTCTAAGGGTAAGGACCATGAAACGTTGGTCCTCCAAGAGCAGAAGGTATCCCATGTTTTCCATCAGCGTTCATTTTTTAAAAGAGGAGAGAACGGACTTCCTTCAATTCAGCGGGGAAGATCCGCTAACTTTTGGTTACGATAGTTAAATTTAGCTGTAGCCTCCCTGACAGCATTTTTCCAAAGGAGTCGTTTAGGTGTACCCTCTCTCCCCTGCAGCTTCCACTGAAATCAAAGGACATTCCAAGTGCCCCCATCGATTCAGCGCCTCCAGTGGGAATCGGCCCCCAACCCCATCACAGCCCATTCGTGCTGGATGCCCTGCCAGTCTTCTCTCTCCCGGGACCCCCTCCCCGACCTATCCCTACCTGTTGGGTAGATCTTGCTTCCTGGGAGCACCTCTGTCTTGGAAGGGGAGAAACCTTGGAATCCTGACCCTGTTCCTACCTGGTGGAGAGCGGGGTCGTCTGTGCTCAAGTGCGAGCTTCGCCCCGGAGCCCAGCGGGCGGGCTACCAGGCTTGCCGAGTTCTGTGGCTTGAAGAAAGGGTAAGCCCTATGCCAAACGCAACCCTGCTCAGCGGCTTCAGCACTTTGAGAACCTCCAGGGAGCCCTTGGCTAGCCCTGGAGCTTTGGAGGAACCTGCCAATTCCAGAGGCTCCTGGGTCCCGGGCCCACCCTACCCCCTTCTCTCCGTCCTGGGCACGCGATAGCAGGACAGAGCATCGTGTCCCCACGCACCGACTCCGGCGCCCAGTTCAATTGCCTCCGAGGTTCCCGCCGCCGCTGCTGCAAACCCGTCTGGCTTCCCTGCAGGGCGTGCGGGGATGGAGCAGGGGGGTGGAGAGAAAAGGGGAAGAGCCTGGGCGGCTGGCGGGCGGGGCCTGCAGCCGTCGCGAGCCGCGGCGGCCGCCACACCACCAGCCTTTTCTGCGCCTGGCTCCGAGTCTGGCGCGCAGTGTGCTGGGACCCTCGCCCGAGCCCCGGGGTCGCAGCTGCTCCTCGGCCCCGGGACCCCGAACGCCCCGAGGCGAGGCCGAGCCCGGCTGTGGAGCCGCTCCGAGCTGCGTGGGCTTTGGCGGCGGCTCACTACTCAGGCTGGCCGGTGGACTGGCGGGGAAGGAAGGGGAAAGCGGGGACACACACTCTCACCGCGGCGCGCGCGCATTGCACACTCACACCCGCGCGCACCCGCCGAGGCGCGTCCGGGGGGAGTTTGGCCCGCGGCTGGGGCCCGGCACCTGCACGCTTCCGCGCTGCGCTCCTGCCCTGCGGGGCAGTCCCCCTGTCCCCGCCGTCCTATCTGCCCCCCGCCTGCACAGCTCTCCCTTCGCCGGGGGGAAGCAGCAACATCCCACTAACTTGCAGACTGTGGCGCAACTGGTCTTGACAGCAGAGACGCCCAAATGCTGCCCGGGTAAGGTAAGTTTCCTGCGCGTCTCCGGCACCTCCTCCCTAGACCCTCCTAGGGGCTCTGGGCTGAGGACTCCGGGTTTCTGATGACTCCTGGCGGCCTCTCTACTCTCCCCCATTGCTTGCCCGCGGTGGACTGGGGGTAGGCGCAGGGGCAAGCGTGGCCACCGGAGCGGGACCTTCGTTTCATGGGGGCCACGACTGCGCGCTCCCCGCGAGCACCCAGTCGCTCGTCACCCGGTTCCCCGGACCGCAGTGACGCTAGGGGATCACTCTGGGTTCTCTTAGGCGGAGCCCCTTCCCCTTTCAGCGGAACCAGCTGTTTGGCTGCCGAGGGAGAGGTCTCGCCACCACCCTCCCCCAGCACTCAACAGCGGCGAACTTGTCAGGCGCCCCTGGGATCTCAACGGGGCCTTGCGCGCGTCAGTGTTCTGGTCATTTCTGGTGCGGGAGCCGGACTAAACAGGTGCGGTATGGTTCCCGACCTAAATTCAGCACAGACTTGTGCTTTTCCCCTGCCTTTACACCCCCCCCCCCCCCCCCCCGCCCCTAGCTCCGTCAACGTGACGCTTCAACATCTGAGGTCGCAGGGTGGGAGTGTGGGGGTCAAAAGCGAGGAAGAAGGGAGAATTCCCGGGTTTTATTTGCGAAGCTGGTGCAAGGAGTCGCTAAAAACAGAAGACAAATGTCTGCTTATCTCTTATCTATGCAGATGAGCATGTTGTCATTGCTAACCCCCCGCCCCCACCCCCACCACCGCGCGGGCTTCAGCTTGCTCGTCTCAGGTGCCCAGCTTGGTTGGATAGAAACCAGTTTGAGAGAAGTGGTTTGGATAAACTGATCATTCTTTCACCTAATCTGAAATCAGGCTCCAGAACAAGGAAGTGCTAGGTACTTTGATGCTTTAAAGGCAATGTTGCAGGCCAGACTTAACACCCCCCAACCACTCTGACATTCTCAGCCTCCCAGAGGCCCTAGCTCTAAGGTAAAGACCCTTGAGGGACCGCTTCAGGTGGGCTCATCCAGTGCAGGGAAGAAGCTGCCCAGTACTCCTGCTTTTAGGTTTGGGGAGCCCCTGTTGTCCATTTGCTGAAGAGCATCCGCTCAGAGACTTCTCTCTTGTCCTGAGGACAGACTGAAGTGTTCTGCAGTTTTTGGAGTGGAGAGAAGCGAACGGGTTGGTTTCATTAGACTCTAATGTGATTAAGTAGATAGTTGTTCATGGACGCTTTTGTCAGAGTATTTTCTAGCTGAAAGGAGTCTCTGGAAAAAAACCTTTCCCAGCCAAATCCAAATTAGTAGAGAAGATGGAGTAAACATCATGTATGATCTCTAAGCTAAGGGAATTGGTGTGTTCTGTGTAAAATAGTGTGAGTGGAGACTTATAAGGGCTGATGAAAAGCTGGTAAGTCTGATGTCTTGTTTAAGAAAAAAAAAAACCATAAAACTCTAAATGTTGAAAAATCACTTTACATTTTTATCCAAATCAAGGTTAGAGGGATGTAATAATAATAACTAACATTTGCCGCCATAATTCGCAATACATAAATGCTTTTCAGTGTTCTCTTATTTAATTCTGACCATTTCTGAGAGCAGAGATTATTAACCACATATTTCACACGATGAACATGAAACGCACAGTCCAGTGACTTATCAAGGTAACAAGTGACTGGAGTTAGTCACAGCCACATTCTCTGTCATAACCCAGTGCTGGTTCTGTGCTTGTATAATGCTTTCAAAATGGTCAGAATGCTTCTGCATTTCTTGTGGATTGCAGTCTCATGGTGAATTACTGTTCCCATTTTACAGGTGAGGAAACTGAGGTTCACACTAGAGGTGGAAGATCTCCATGGTATCATGTCTAATTTGTTGAAGTTTACAGGACTAGAATTCAGATCTCCATTGCTTTGCATATTATGTCATTGTCCATTTATGATAGCTCCGAGGGCGTGTTGTGGATACTGTAATACTCTGGGGACTGTTCAGTGTGCTGGCTGGTGACCTGGGTTCCAGTTCTGGCACTACCTTTGGCTGTGTGACCATCACTGAGCTACTTGATGGTCAATTTTCAAGTAAACCTTGAATATTACACAGTCAACTCTTACCTTTTTTTTTTTTAGCTTCTGGTTTGCCTGTAGTAAGTGTTCAATAAATAGCTGTTGAATGTATGAAATCACTCACAAGGAAAACACATGCTGTAAAACATAGAAAGTATCTCACAGTGTGAATTTCAAGCATTCCGCTAACACATAAGATAATTTACCTTTATGAAGTGTGCCTTCTGTAAGCCAGCAAGTACAGTAGTCCACTGCTATCCTTCCTGAATGTGTCATGTAAAGAATTTCCTTTCTCCATATACACAGTAGATTCATGTCATCATGTCATGAATTTTTGTGCCCTGCCCTTCAAGTGTTAGTAATGTGTAGCTGGGTAAAAGGTACACGCTAGAAATTGACTTGTGCTATTTTATGACAGTATATCTTGGGATGGAAAAACCAACCACTCTTGTTTTCTTTTTTATGAGGTACTGAGTAAATTTTAGCAGATGATAATACTGGCTGTGGTTGCACAGGGAGAACCTAATTAACAAAACCAACCTAGTTTCTGTTCTCTTTAGGAATGCCTCTTCTCTTTCCACCCTTCCTTCCTATATGTAGAAAAGTAGTACTTTCATTTTCAGAAGGATGCTGATAAATAATTACATGGGTTTGAAAATACTACTAAAAGATTCAGCCATTTATATTGGGTTTTGAGGTCTATTTCTTTCTTATAAAGAATTCAGATATTAACTAGTTCAGACACTCACGTCTTTTATGGGTGAGAAAACTGAGCCTTAGAGAAGTGAATGGATTTGATCACAGTCACACAGGTGGTTAGTGTGAGAGCCAGGGCTAACATGGAACTCTTAAGAAGGTTCCATGCCAAGGTTATGCCAGGGTGCCTATGGTGAAGGTGCAATTTTTGACTTTTAAAATTCATAGAGGTTTACAGAAGTCTTCTGGTTTACTAGTAATTACTATAGATGTGGCACATTTTAAATTATTTTTGTCCAAACGGATACCATTAAGGAGAAAACATTTGCCTATTTTCATCCATTCACTATGGTTCTTGTGATTCATATATATCCCTAGACTCAGAAATAATATTTCGCTAACCAGTTCTTGGAGGGAGGCAACTGTTTGAATAGAAGCAAACATGCTGGTTTTCCAGGCTTTTCTTCCTGGTAAATAAAGCCAGAAGCCAAAGGTGGCCCTGTCACACAGCTGGTAAAATTGTAACGATATATACATTTAATTTGCATTTGCATTTTGCATGTAGTTCTGTTAAATGGTGAACCAGAACATTTAATATCCTAGAAAAATATTTTCCCCCTATGGCTGAAGCCTTCCTTAGAGTTACTCTGTGAAATATCAAGTTCTAAATGTAAGTTTGTTGAAGAAATATGTGCATTACCAGGAGTTGGAAGGAGTCCTTTCTTTTTTTTTTTTGAAGTAGCTCAGTTAGAAGTGTACACTATGTAGCTCAGCTCTTCATTTTTGGACTTATCTATGGAGCAGGATGTGTTACTTTCTTCTGAATACCAGGAAAGTCGGGGAGGGGGAAGGGAAGTAAGGTAGCTTTTTATTGTATTTAGTAATTTTCTTCTTTCAAATAAACTTTATATAGCCTGTTGATGAGATTTTTGAAGTGCTAAGTCGTAAACAATTTGCTGCCACTGATGAAGGGTTTCATTCAGTCAGCTTCCTTTCACTATAAAAGATTAGGCCAGGAAAAACAGGCTTGATTTTTGTATGTTCTAGTCTCAATTGCATCAACTTCCGTAGATCTTCATCAGAGGCATTTAAAGGAGATAATGAAACAGGAGAACACACAAGTCCTATCCAAATTAGTTATCTTGGGGAAGTTTTAAATATAGGTAGTGATGGGAGCATAGTTACATGTTCAGTCAGGAGCAGTGCCTTGGTGTTATGATTCTGAGTTAAAACAAGTGCCCTTGAATGGGCAACCACATGGTGTGTTCCTTTCTGTGGCAAGTCTTCTTTGTTGTTTATGGAGCTGAATAAACGATGGGTATGCAGTATGTTCTTGGGAGTATACATAATGGGTGAGCAGTAAGTTCTTGAGATTTGTTTTCTGCAACATTTTTAGAAAATCAATTGTGTAATGGAAAGCATTGAAAGTTTAGTATTGTTCCCACTTAAAAGATGGGTGTGTGGGGAAGGAGGAAGGGCACTGTACACCCAAGGGGTATAATTACCTTGAATTGGAACTAAAGTTTGGAAACAAGACTATAGAAAGTTCATTAGTTTTGTAAGGAAAAGGTGATATTTAAGCCTTTGCCATCCAGTCCTGCTGAGCAAGAGATTTTGGGAGGAGATAAAGTTATAGCCAGCTATAAAAATGAGTGTCTTTAGGGGAGTGGGTGTAACTCAGTGGTTGAGTGCCTGCTTCCCATGTATGAGATCCTGAGTTCAATCCCTGGTACCTCCTAAAAAAAAAAAGAGTATCTTTGCTGCATAGACTGACACAAGAAATGCAGTAGATTCAAGATATTAAGTAATAGATTTTAAAAAATTTAATAGTCATTTTTTCTTCCTTTTTTTTCTTAACTGTGCTCACCATCATGATCTCTGGGTATATTACATTTGACAATAAAATAAGAAAAAAGCAACAATAACAATTTAAATTAAGTAATACTGTGACCTCCTTGGGGGAGTAGTAAGCACGTAGTAGGGGTTTAGCAAATATTTGTCAATGGATAATGTTAGACATCATATTTAATATATCTTTGTATTCTTGGACCTTATCATTATGCCTACAGGTGGTGGGGATTTATTAAATGTGTATTGAATGATTTGTGCACTCAAATGAATATCACTCTTCAAAGCCTTGGGATGTTTCCTAACTGTTCTGATGATTCTATTACTTTCAAACCATTTTAGTTTATCAGGCAGGCTGACAGACACCAGTTTCAATAATTGATAATAATTATCATACCACCATACCACCAACCTTTTAAAAATCACATTGCCTAGGAATAATGTTTGGTTATTTCTCTCCTTAACAAAATATATTAATATGAAATGTGTTGTTCTGTTTTTCTTTAAAACTATCAGATAAGCATATTTTTAATGCATCCAGCATTGCATAATGGCAAGTTTGGCTAGGAGTGCGCAGGACAAGAATGGACTTTAAGTTTCCTTAAGTTAATTTGCTTAAATGTCAGCTTCCATATAGATTTTCTTCACTTGTCACAATGACTGTACCTTTACTTATTTTACTTGGTTTCCATCACCAAACTCACACTCAACCCAACATTATAAGCACTTTGTGGGCAGAGGCCATAGTTCTCTCCTTTAGCACTATTTTTCTGTGTTTGGCACATAACAGGTACCTAGTAAATATTTAAATGAGTGAATGACTAAATCCCATCCATCCTTGCAAGATGAAAATGGACCACCCCTGAAGTTACTCAAGCTGAACGGGCTGGCTCTGAAAGAGCTGTTACCTGGCAGCTGTGGCAGCTCCGTTGGAGTGACCGGCTAGACCTCCGGGGGAGGAAACCGTGCTCGTTTAGACGAATACAGCCTGGCATGATTATGAAGTAGTGTCTCTATTAAAGAATTATTATTGCCTTACATTTACTTAAAAAGGAATGGTAGAGAATGGTTGAGTAGAAATTATCAAGCACAAAACAAAACATTCTGAAATTGTGACTATGGGGTCTAAAGGTATACCTAAATCATACATATATAAATTCTGACTAAGAAACCTTGGTGATAACACACAGGGCGAAGCCTCATGTAAAAGCTTCCCAGCGCCAGCTGATTTTTTCCCAGCCTCAGCCGCAGCTGGTTTTTCTGTATTAGATATGTCAAAAGAACCACAGGCCAGTTGTTCTCAAAGTGTGGTCGCCAGGCCAGCTGTATGAGTATCACATGGGAACGTGTTAGAAATGCAGATTCTTATACTCCTTCCCCAGATCAATTGTTTCAGAAACTCCGGGGATGAACAGACCTCCAGGTGATTCTGATGGCTGCTCCCCATTGCCAGTAAAGTATAAACCTCCTGAAAGGTTCATTATTTCTGGGTGAATCCTGGGGTGTTTAAGAGGGTACCATCTGCCTGCCCCTTCAGAAATGCCAGGAGAGAAGTGAAAAAATCTCCCTCTCCATTCTTTCCTTTTCTCAGAGCCATGTGGGTCACAGGAGAGCAAGTTCTTAAGACTGGATTGGGTCCCTAGGACTTTATATAGTACAAAAGAAGCTTACCCTGCCAGGTGGCAAGTACTCCCAAGCCTGGGAGATGGGCCAGTGTGTATGGGTGATGAGGGGTAAAGCATTAGCTCCATACTTGTGTCTGGGTTTTGCTTCAACAAGAAACCAGGTTTAGGCTTGATGTCAAGAGCTAGTTGTTATCTAGGAAGAGCGGTTTTCTGCCAATTCTGCAGAATCTTTCAAGTCAGTTCAATATACTGGATCTTGTTGGAGCCCTTGCCCAGGACAGAACCAGGTGCTATGGGGTATACAACGAAGTCTAAACATGGATCTGGCTGTCAAGTGCCTATTCCAGGCACTTCTCGAGTGCTGGTACATTTCATCTTCCCCACACTCCTGCAAAGTGGGCTTGTAGCATCCTTGCTGACAGAGGGCACGGGAACCCAGTCAGGTTAATAACTTGCTCAGGAGCACAGAGCCCAAACGTGATGGAGCTAAGGTTCCAACTCTGGCTTTTCTGCTTTTAAAGCCCATACTTTCCCCTCTGCTTCATGCTGTTTCACCTCAAAATGTTGTTTTGGAACAAGAGTTAAAAGAAAAAAAAAAAGTGAATCTAAAATTTAATATCTCCAACCTAGGCCTCTCCCTGAGCTCCAGATTGCGTAATTGACATTTGTACTTCGATATCTCAAAGGCACCTCAAATCCTGCATTTCCAAAATGAGACCAATGACCTTTTCTATCCAAAGCTGCTGCTCTGGCAGAGTTCCACTAGCACAAGGCAGAAACTTCTGCACCATCCTTGACCACTTTTTTTTACCCACCACATCTAATCCATCACTGATATCTATTGATTTTCTCCCCCATCCACCTGCTTCTCATCATTCCTACTGATTTTATCCTAGCCCAACTGCTCATCTCTCCTGGATTGTATAGCCTGACTGTTCCCCCGAGCCACCTCTGGTCTTCTCCTAAGTCATTGTCTATACTGCAGCCATAGTGATTGAGATGGCCTTAAACTCTGCTCGAACTTTACTTTTTGCACCCAGCCAGTCTTCTCAAGGAAGCAGACAAATTATGGCCTCTGGGGCTCTCCAGGCTGAGTGACCTTTTGAATTCTTGCACAGCCTCTGAGGACGTGTTCCTGCAAACAGTGTTCCCCTCTGATGCTTTTGCTCTCCTGGAGTGTGGTCAGGTTCATGGTCTTAACTACAGTGGCACGGGATGAAAACTTTAGTGTGGTTCTAGAGACCTGGCCAACCCCACCGTAGATGCCAACTTCTGAAAGTGCTCTGGGAATCCTTGAGTGTGATCACTCATTCTCACAAGGAGCCAAAGCCTGTGCTACCAGCTGCACTTGGTTATATTGTGTATCTTTTTCTTTTTTCTTTTCTATTTTGAATAACTTCCAAATTTAAAGGATAGTTACATAAATAATACAAACCTCGTATGAGAACCCCAACATACCCAATGTCCCCAAAGACGGTGGCATTCTGTGGCTGGCTGCTAGTGGTCCTTGGGGTTCCATGACTTATTCTCTCCTTTCTCTTCTGGGTTCTCTTTACTTTCAGCTTCTGGCTGTTCCCTGTGGCTTCCTCTCTCATGTCCAATTTCCTTTGTTTTATACTTTAGCCATATTGGATGAAGACCCACCCTTCTTCAGTTTCAGCACACCTTAATTAATAATTCTCCAAAGGTCCTATTTACAAATGGGTTCACACCCACAGGAGGAGGGGTTGGGACCAGAACAGACCTTTTGTGGGAGGTATGAGTTATGATTCAATCCCCAACACCCAGATCCACCAATTTTAATATTTTGCCACTTTTGCCATATCCATCCATCCATCCATCCATCCATCCATCCATCCATCCATCCATCCATCCATCTGTGTATCAGTCCATTTCCTGAACCCTTGAAAATATAGATTGTGTTCCTTGAACACAGAAAACTGACATGGATATTTCTTTCTTTTTTTTTTAAGATTTATTTATTTCTCTCCCCTTTCCCCCTCCCCCAGTCATCTGCTCTCCATGTCCATTCACTGTGTGTTCTTCTGTGTCTGCTTGTATTCTTGTTAATGGCACTGGGAATCTGTGTCTCTTTTTGTTGTGTCATCTTGCTGCATCAGCTCTCTGTGTGTACGGTGGTACTCCTGGGCAGGCTGCACTTTTTTCACACAGGGCGACTCTCCTTGCGGGGGCACACTTCTTATGCATGGGGTTCCCCTCTGCTGGGGACACCCCTGCATGGCATGGCATAGCACTCCTTGTGTGCATCAGCACTGCGCATGGGCCAGCTCGCCACACAGGTCAGGAGGCCCTGGGTTTGAAACCTGGACCTCCTATGTGGTAGGTGGATGCTCTATCAGTTGAGCCAAATCCGCTTCCCAAGGATATTTCTTAAGAACAAGGATATTCATTTATGTAATCACCTAAGTGCAGTTATCAAGTTCAAGAAATTTAACATTTGTATAAAGCTTTCAGTCTATATTCTAGTTTTTTCATATGTCCCAATAGTGTCCCTTTGAGTCTTCTCCTCCCTTATGAGATCCTGTCCAGGATCATGTATTGCATTTAATTGTCATTTTTTTAATGTTGTTCTTTCATTTTTTGTTGTTTTTAGTTGTGGGAATATATATATATAACAAACTTTCCCATCTCAACCACATTCAAACATAATAATGGGTTTAATCACATTCACAATATAGTGATACCATCAACACCCTCTATTACTAAAACTTGCCCATCTCCCAAAACAGAAACCCTATGCCCATTTTGCATTAACACTCCATTCCCACTGGCCCCTGCCCTCTGCCCCTGACTTTCTGTACTCTATAATTTCTATCTCTATAAGTTTGCATATCCTCCAATATTTTCTTCATAGTTACCATGGGGCTTAAATTTAACATCTTAAATCTACAACAATCAGATTTTAATAGTTCAATGGTATACATAAATTATGTTCCTATATTCCTCCATTCCACCACCTTTATGTAGTTATAGTCACAAGATACATTTTTATATATTAAGAGTCCAGAATCACTGATTTATCATTACAGTTGTGCATTTGCTTTTTAGTTCCTGTAGGAAGTAAAAAGTGGAGTTATAAACCAAAAAATACCCCAGTATTGGCATTTATATTTACCCATTTTGTTACTCTTACTGGAGATCTTTATTTCTTCATGCAGCTTCAGTCTATTGTCTGTTTTGTCTATAGTCTATTGTCTGTTGTGTGTTTAAACCTGTTGTTTAAACCTATTGTCTGTGTCCTCTCCTTTAAACCTGAAGAGTTCTCTTTAGCATCTCTTGTAGCTTCAGTCTAGTGGTGATGAACTCCCTCAGCTTTTGTTTATCTGGAAATATCTTAATCTCTCCCTCATTTTGGAAAGATAATTTTGCTGGATATAGAATTCTTGACTGACAGTTTTTTGCTTTCAGTACTTTAAATATGTTATCCTCTTGCCTTCTGGCCCCATAGTTTCCAATGAAAAGTTGAAACTTAATCTTATTGCCATGTTGCTTTTGTCTTGCAGCTTTCAGAGTTCTTTTTCTCTTTGGCATTTGACAGTTTTATTGTAATATGCCACAGTGTGGGACTATTTGGGTTTATCCTGTTTGGAGTTCATTGAGCATCTTGGATATGTATATTCATATATATTTTTTTAAGGTTGGGAAGTTTCCAGCCATTATTTCTTTGTATTTTCTCTTTTCACCTTTCTCTCTTTTTTCTCTTTCTGGGATTCCCACAGAGTGTGTTTTGGTATACTTGGTGGTATCCCACAATTCCTCAGGCTTGTTTACTTTTTTTCATTCTTTATACTCCTCAGAACGGATGATTTCAATTGTCTTATCTTCAGTTTCACTGATTCTTTCTTCTCTGAGCTCCAATCTTCTATTGAACCCCTTTTGAGAATTTTAAATTTCTGTTACTATGGTCTTCAGCTCTGTTTGGTGCCCTTTTATACTTTTAATCTCTCTATATGTATTCTTTCTGTATTTATCTATCATTTTCCTGCTTTCCTTAGTTCTTTGTCTTTATTTTCCTTTAGCTCTTTAGGCATATTTAGGACAGTTTTTTAAAAGCCTTTGTCTGGAATGTCCCAGGTCTGTTCCTCGTCATTGATGGTTTAAAATACTTTAATCTTCTCCTTTGCCTGGGACAGTGCTTCCTGTTTCTTTGTATGTTTTGTAATCTTTTGTGGAAACCTGAACATTTTTATATTTTTATGGCTTATCACTGGAATTTAGGCTCTGGGGCATCTTTTCCTTAAGTTTTTATCTAGCTAGTGTTATAACAGAGTTTTCCTTGAATGCCAGGAGTTAACAACAAGAAGGAAAAAAAGTTATTTTCCAGTCTTTTCAGATTGACCTGTACAAGTATGCTCCTTCAGAACTTATTCATATAGTGGATTTGAAGAAGAGTTCAAGCCAAAGCAGAGGGGCTGCCCTTATCCTTTCTGTGCATGTGTCTTGTCTTGTATATGTGTGTGAAGCCCTGGAAATTCCCATTTACACATTCTAAATGATCCCTCTTCTTTAGAAAGCAGTTGCCTCACAGTCCTAGGCATCACTGTATGTCCTACAACCTGCAATCCCTTGCCCAGGCAGCATGACCTGAACACTGTGGGAAAGCTCTCTAGACTGCCATCTACATGGTGGGCAAGTTCTGGGATGATGAGTCTCTTAGGCTCCCCTTACAAATTGGGCCACAGAGGCATACTTCCAGTATGAGCACAAGGGTTACTTTGCTCCCGCTAGAAAAAGGATTAAGGATCTGCACTGGGAGAGTGGTTGGATTCACCCCAAGCCATTGAGGGGTCAGAAAGGGGCCAGCCAGGGTAACACAAGATCCTATGGCTTTTAAGTAGCCTTTTCCTTTTATCAGCACTTGCCCTGTTACTGTAATCCTTTAACTGTTCTCTGGAGTTTGAGAAGGATGTTTTTGCCAGTTCTTGCTGGTTGTTCCAGCTTCTGTTGGGAGATGGAGCCCTGAAGCATCTCACTCCTGCCACCTTGATTGGGGGAGGCTCTGCGTTGGGTTTTAGTGTGTTCCCAACATCACATTTGTGGCTACCAGCTGTAATTAAAACCTAACTCTATTCTGAAAGGTGTTTATCTCTGACCCTTGATTGTGGCTTATCATGGCAGCTTTGGGGAGAAGGCCCTGGGTTGCTTTGCATAACTGACAGTATGGATAAAGAAGAGTAGCTTTAAATCCATTCTCTATCCTTTCTTATAATAGAAACCAGTTGAAATAGGTGGAGGAGAACTCCCTGAACTCGGTTGGGAAATGGAATACATGAATCTGCCCAACTCTTCAATGGCCTCCGATTATGCCTGGAGTAAAGACCCAGATCTTGAAATGGTTTCTGGGGCCCTGCACAGTCTGGGTCCTGCCTTTGGCTCCAGTCTCTTCACCAACCCCTCACTGCCATCTTTACCCCTTTCCACTCACCTTTGTGCCTTCTGGCCATCCTGAGCACCTAACAGTTCCTTGACTCACCATGCACCTCATGTGTTGTTCTTCACACTTGCTACTTCTGCTTTAGGCTACAGCTCTAGGGTTACTTGGAAGGAGGCAACCTGCATCCAAGAAGTGGTCAATATTGTGATTACTCGACTCATTCTGACTCCTCTACTAGACCTTAAGAAGCAGGATGGTAAAATTCACATGGGTAAGCTTCTTGGCCCATTGCATCAGCACAGTGCTGGCACATAGAAAATTGTGTTGAATAAATAGGAAATGAATGCTAGTATGTCTGTGTTAAAATTTTTTTTTTTTTGCAAATTCCCATTGAGGAAAGGAAAATGTCTAAAGATCATGAAGAAGCCACATCAAGTGCTAATGGACTGTCTTCACCACCACCTAATCCTACCACTGTCATCATCAGCATTTCTAATGAGGTAGCTGTAGTTGTCCTCCCCAAGAAGGCTACCCAAAAGTCATCATGTAAAGTATTTCTGGAAGGATATCCAAGATACTGGTATCCTTGTTTGCTTCTAGGGAGGTGAACTAGGAGGCTGGAGGGATAAAGATGGGAAGGATGCTTTTCATCATTGTTCTGGTTTGCTAAGCTGCCAAAAGCAGATACCATAAAATGTGTTGGCTTCAACTGTGGGAATTTATTAGTTTATAAGTTTACCGTTTTGAAACTGTGAAAATGTTCAAATGAAGGCATCATGAAAATGCTGCTTTCTTCCTGAAGACTGGCTACCGGCGATCCTGGACTCCTCTGTCACATGGTTAAGAACTTGGCAGCATCTACTAGTCTTTCTCTTCTCTTCCGGGTTTTGTTGCTTTCTGCTTCTTGCTTCTCTGCCCCTCTCTCTTTCTTTTCCCTGAACTTCATTCTCTTATAAAGGACACTAGTAAGAGGATTAAGATCTACCCTGAATGAAGTGAGTCACATCTTAACTTAAGATCCTGCTCACCAAAAGATCCTACTTACAATGGGTTCACACCCACTGGAATGGATTAACTTAAAGAATATAGTTTTCTGGAGTACATACAGCTTCAAACCATTATGCTTCACCCCCCAGACTCTAAAAAGAAATGTTTGTTCTATATGCAAATCATTCATTCCATCACAATATCCCAAAAGCCTTACATCTTTTCAGTAAGAATACTAAGTACAAAGTCTCATCAAAATAGGTTATAGCTGTGGTCTGTCCTGGGGCGAATTTCCCTCCTGCTGTGGAACTCTGAAACTTAGAGAATAAGTTAACTGCTTTCAATATACAGAGGAGAGATATTTGTAGGATAAAACATTTCATTTCCATAGGGAGAAATTAGAAGGAAAAAACATTAGAAGGGGTCGCATGTCCCAGACAATTCCGAAACCCTGCAGGGCATACCCTGTTAGATTTCAAGATGAAAGTCATCTCCAGAATCAAGTCTTGTCCTCCAGGCTTGATTCAGTGGCAGCCCCACTCTTTTCAAGGACTTGCACAGTGGCTATACTGTCCCCAAACAGTGGGTGAAGGCTCCATCATCTTTAAGCATTGGGTGCCAGCCAGACTCTAGGAATAACCCCCCTCAAGTATCAAGGCGACGGCCAGCCTAGCAGTAATCCCCCAGGCATCTAAGAAACCTAGGGTGGTAAAACTCTTCCTGAATACTGAGGCAGAAGGCCTACCCTCTCTAAGCTCTGGGTCATACTCACCTTTTTCACATACAGGTGTGAGTCCATTCTCTTGGATTGTGGAGATGTCTTCAGTCCAGACCTTAGCTTCCATGGTTCTGCCTTTGGAGTCATTTTTTCCTCAATCGGTCCCTTTTATTCCAGAATGGCAGTGGTTCTGTTCATACAGATCTTGCAAAAAACTTGTTGGTTTCATATGTAACACACAGGAATCCAAGTCATAAGACAAAAGAACTTTCCCCAAGACCTTTCTGAATTTACAGTCTGATTTGCACTGACACGGCTGACTGGTTCCATATTCAGTTAAATGCTCACATGGAGCACTATTCTCTGGGGACTCACTTTCCAGAAGCTCAGAATTTTCCAAACCACCAGTTTCTGGCTTCTTGGTGTCCAGGAGTTCAGTTGTCAGCTTATCCCTTTCCTCTTGCAGTTTACTATAAGCTGCAAGGAGAAACCAGGCAGCACTTTCCATCATTTTCAAATTCTGCCTTTTATCTGATATCAGGACTCAATTTTTCCAAATTCTCTGCCACTTTAAAACAAGGGTCACTTTTCTTCCAGTTTGCAATGACATATTCATCATTTTTGCCTAATGCCTCATTGGAAATAACTTTAGTGTTCATATTTCTACCCCTAGTCTCTTCAAAGCAATCTATACCTTTTCTATCAAGCACCTTATGATTAATTCTTCCCAACTCTACTCAGCCAATTACAAAGGTTGTTTTTTGTTTTTGTTTTTTGCACTTTTTCAGTATTTTCAATAGCAGCATCTGGTACCAAAACCTGCTCTAGTTTGCTAAGCTTCTCAAAGCAAATACCATAAAATGGGTTGGCTTTTAACAGTGGGGTTTTATTAGTTTACAGTTTAGAACCTGAGAAAAATGTCCAAATCAAAGAATTATCGGGTGATGCTTTCTCCCTGAGAACTGGCTGCCAGTGATCCTCCACTCCTCACATGGCAAGGCATATGGTGGCATCTTCTGTTGTCTCCTTTCTCTTCTGGGTTTTGTTTCCATTTCTCGCTTCCATGGATTTCTCTCTCTTTGTCTAAATTTTATTCTCCTATAAACAACTCCAGTGAGAGGATTAAAACTCACCCTGAATGGGGCAGGTCACATCTGAAGTTAAGACCCTACTTACTGGGGAAACGGACTTGGCCCAGTGGTTAGGGCGTCCGTCTACCACAAAAGGAAGTGCAGCCTGCCCAGGAATGGTGCCGCCCACACTTGACCTGCCGCTGACAACAACAGAAGTGGACAAAGAAACAAGACAACAAGACGCAGCAAAATAGACACAGAGAACAGACAACCGGGGGAGGGGAGGGAATTAAATAAATAAATAAATAAATAAATCTCTAAAAAAAAAAAAAGAAAGACCCTACTCACCAAAAGATCCTACTTACAATGAGTCTACACCCACAGGAATGGATTACCTTAAAGAACCTACTTTTCTGGGGGTTCATACAGCTTCAAACCATCGCAATCATGTAAATTTTATATCTTTTAATTTTAATCCATACATATGGTATGTTTATAAAATTTTGAAAGTTAATTGGGGGAGGTATCAAAAGGGATGTTAAGAGATGGAAATGGCTGGTATTTAGAGAAAAGAAATAAAGGTGCTGAAGAAGGGAGGTTGTCTTGAAAAATGACTTCAAGGGTCCAGTTGTGCCAGTAGGGTCTGATTTCTCTCTGTACATCTGTGGACTATTACAGGGCTTTAACCTAAAAGGGATTCCACACTGTGTAACAATTTAAGGAGGTTTGCCTGATCTCCCCTAGTACAAAATATACTCATTTAATCTAAACATAAAGAGTAATCATAACAGCCAAATTTGTTAAGAGAAAAACAGTATTTGAGGAAGGAATTAATAGGAGTCTAAAGTGTGCCTGTGTTCTAGGGTATTTTTAGTATAAGAAACAGGAATAGAGCACCCTACAGAAACTAGCTTATAGAAATTGGCCTAACCTGTTTGCATTTAATCTTTGCACATGGCTTTTTTAGTTACCCTGTCACACTTGAATTGTCAGTAAAACAGAAGTGCCAACCCTTTATGGCAAAGTCAGTGCCCTCTAAGAAACAAATTTTATGTTGAAACAAAGTACCCACGTAGACATATATATAATTAGTGTAATCAAAACACAAGTTTCATGAAACAATACCTAAGTGTACTTCACGAGATGTACTCTGCATACTTCATGAGCTGTACTCTGTTATTTTCTGATGTGTACCCTCTCCTCCCCACCCTCCCAAATTGGTTTTGCTCCCTCTTAATTGGAGTTGAGACCCGAAGTTTGGAAAACATGAATTTAACCCACCAGCCTCTCTAGTGTTCAAGCTCAGATTAGAGGTGTGAGTTTATTGGGGAGCGAGCTATGACTGCAGAAACCCCTAAATCACCGTTCTCCCCACCAAAGGTCTAATTTCTGTTAGGAAGGCATCATGAAACTTGAAGAGTAGGCATTTGCTAGAACTTGGAGGTGTGGACAGGTGACTCAGAAGACTGCCATGCCTGTAATGCAGGATATGATAAAGTGCATGGACTTTCAACTGGGAGCTGTCCATGTTTTTCATATAATGTTCACCTTAAAATTCGTACCAATTTATTTTATCTAAATACTGTAAGGAAAAAAAAATACCTCACATAAAGATATGCTAAGGTTACAACATATTATATTCTACCTGAAATTCACTGAGACACTAAGCCTGTCCATTTTACTTGGCCGTTCCAGCACAAAATGAAAGGGGCTTTAAACAGGAAACTCTTGACTATCCCAGACCTTTGGACAGGCTGTTTTGTGTCAAGAATAAATTTTCTAATTGCTTGCTCCTTTAAGCACCAAAATTTATCATAGCCAATCTTTGTGTAGAAATTGTCCCTAAAAGTTATTAATCCTTTAAAAGATTCTGTAAAAGATTATACAGCACTAAGTACATTTTTTTACTTTGATGATTGTCCTGCACTTTAAAAAAGTGATAGCTTTAAGCTCTATTCAGGGATGCAAGCCTTTTGGCCCCTGCACCAGATGGCTCCACTTTGCTAATTTAAAAAAAAAAATCTTGTCTGCTTTTTATTGATTTACTTTTGGCCCTACTTCCCTGGCTTTTAGCAGTGATAACCCCTCACCCGTAATTGTTTGTCTTCAGATCTGTAGTGATCCTGGGAACCAGATAACTCCCATATTGGCACAACTGTTTTCCAAGTTAGACCTCTGCTAGCCTTTGAAATTTAAATAAAAAAATAAAAAAAAAAGAAAAGACAAAAAAAGCAGTTTGCGAAGGAAGGTCTTGAGTTTCTATTTGTAGAATAAATGAGCTTTAGTTCTTTTTCATTCATTTAATTCATTCATTGGCCAATAAAGAGTATGCTTCTCTTATGTTTTGTTTCAGACTGTTCAGATAAATAAGGTATTACTTTTTTTTTTTTTTAATTTCTTTCTTTCCCCTTCCCTGCCCCCTCCAGTTGTCTGTGCTCTGTGTCCATTTTCTGTGTGTTTTTCTGTGTGTGCATATATTCTTGTCAGTGGCACCCGGAATCTGTGTTTCTTTTTGTTGTGTCATCTTGCTGCATCAGCTCTCTGTGTGGGTGGCGCCATTCCTGGGCAGGCTGCACTTTTTTCATGCTGGGCAGCTCTACTTATGGGGCGCACTCCTTGCATGTGGAGCTCCCCTATGTGAGGGACACCCTTGTGTGGCATGACACTCCTTGCGTGCATGAGCACTGCGCATGGGCCAGATCATCACACGGGTCAGGAGGCCCTGGGTTTGAACCTGGGACTTCCCATGTGGTAGGCGAGCGCTCTGTCCATTGAGCAAAATCCACGTCCCAAGGTATTACCTTTTATACTGAGATATGCCATGGTTTCTTTTTTCTTTCTTTTAATAAAATATTTAGAATGTAGTTTTCACTTTATGGTCTACAGCATGCTTTCATAGACTTTTTCATTTAACTTAAACATAGTGGTAATGTATGGGGATTTTAGTGACAGTTTCTTTTCAATGCTTTATACCTTTAGAAGTTATACACTACTAAAGGTATTTCTTCTTCTATTGGTGAAATTGCCTAGAAAACTTTCCCAATTTTTCCTGACTTCCAACTTCTATTGGAAAACAAACTCTCATGGCTGCAGTAAAACAACTAAGGTGAATAATGAAAACTTAAACTTATTTTTAAGGAGTTATATAAGCCGGATGCTTCTTAGGCTTATGAATTCATAATATAGAGGAGGGGAAAAAAGCAATGCTTTGGCAAGTTATATTTAAGTAATGCCCTTTTATTGTTTTCCCTCAGACATGTATTTTAGATAGAGCAGTAAAGATTTATAAAAATGAAACAAGTGAGAAATCAGAAAGTCCCTAAACTGAGGATTAAGAGAGAAATATGACTTTTAAGTTTGTTTGTAGCAAACAAAACAGAAATACCCCTTTTAAGATTTGTGTACAGTGGGGCATCATTATTTAGTTTTATAGTTTCTAGAAACTCCTTCCCCTATATGGCAATTTATAATGTAAACATGATAGATCTTTTCGTTTTGAACAAACTTTATATGAGGAATAGTCTTCTGCATCTGTCAAAAGACTTCTGGAAGAACTTTAGAGTTGCATGCATGCCCCTGGCTTTAGAAAAGTTCAGCAGCACTTCTGGACCTTACATTTGCATCTATTTCTCTCTTGTCTGCCCCCTTCCCTGGAGCTTAAGGCCCCCAGGGCAGGGATTTGGTTTGGTTCACTTCTGCATCCCAGCACCTAGACAAGTGCTGGGAGACACTTGTGCTGGGCACAAAGACCCTCCACAGTAAACATTTGTTGAATGAATGAATGATTTTCTTAAGCTATGACTGTCTTTTCTTCATTTCTTTGCTCCACCTTCCTTTTTAAAATTTCAGCAGTTTGGCTTCTAGCCTTACCACTGTTTGGCAGTTCCTTTCCCAGTGAGCGGCCTTGTTCATTTCCACAGCTCAGCCTTGTTTTTATCTTAAGCTTTTTTGGCCTGTAGCATTTCGAACAGTTTAATAACTGCGTACCTCTCTCTCCCTCAGCCACTTATGCACCCCTGTGACCCCAACTGTCTATGAAAGGAATTCTGTTAGGAAATGAAATCTCTACCTGTGGCTGTCACCTTTTTAAAAACTAAATTTGCCTCCCTTCCCAAATTCTAAGTTTCTATCAAAGATACCCTCATTGTTTTTACCTACTTTTGAAATTGTATAGCAGTAGTTTTACTCTCCTCATACCCATGTCTGTGCAGCCACCAAGTGCTGAGTAACTTAAAAAAATAGTCCCCGCAATTCTCACCTCTGTGTCTATTAGCTCCTCTTACCTGGACTATTATAGCAGCCTCCCAAATGGCTTCCAGACCTCCCTGTCTATCTCCTTTGATCAGTTAAAATTCTTGCTGCCAGAGACTATAATCTTTGTCACTGCATGCTCAAATATAAATTAGATGCTTAATTTTGTCTGTAGAATAAAATCTAAATGCCTTGGTTTGGTCCATAGAACTTCCCACAGTCTGGCCCTCATTGCTCATTGTCAACATAGCAGTATAGTGTAGTAGTGAGAACAGCTAGAAGATGGTCACGTGCAAGTGACAAGCTTACATTTTGTTTTTAATTGGCCATGTGGGCTACAATTTGAAAGTGAATTAGAAGGGAAAGAGGCTGACAACAGGGAGGTGAGTTTCAGGAAAGAGAGGGCCTGGGTTGAGGTTGTAAGGGTGGGGAAGACTAAGTGGGTTTGAGGTCTAGGAGGGACAATTTATAGGACTCTGACTGCTTGAATTTTGAGGAAGTACGAGGAGTAGATGATTGTCTGGCTTTTGGTTTGAGTGCCTGGAGACAGCAGGAGGTGATGGTCAATGGAGAGAAATATCAAGACGAGACCACGTGTGTGGTGGTTCCGGCGGAATGGCTGAGATGATGAGTCCGGCTGTGGGCATGTGTTGAGCTGCCTGTGGAACATGGACATGTAGGTACCATGTGGCTGTGAGGAAAGAGGCCGGTGCTGGAGACACTAGCTGTCATCTTATGGGCATTCGCCTCTTGGAAATGATTAAGGCCACGGGAGTGGATGAGACTGAGATGCCTGTGGAACATGAGGTGGAGCATCCAGATGAAACTGTATATGAGTGCAGAAACACGGAGAGACGTTTCGGATGGGACAGAGTTGTGGTCATTGATCTCTGGGGAGTGATTAAAGAGGCTGAGATTAAATGAGATTTCCCTGAAAGGGTTTTCAGAATGAGAAGAGAAGATGGCTGAAAATTCTCATTCCCTGAGCTAAATTTGCAGTTTCATTTCTGTTCTTTTTTCCCTCCCTTTTTCTCTTACTGAACCTTCTGTTATCTGTTCTGTTTAAGGAAATAGCATCAGACTTTCATGCCACCGTATACATCCCTCTGTTCTGGAAGCTTCTCAGACCCCGTCAATATCCACAGTTACTTTACCGGAAGTGATTTTTCAGGCAAACTTTCCCTTAGGCCTTCTTGTTCTCCCAGCAACTTGGGAGCTTTCCCTTGAGGCTCACTTTTTATTTGTTCTCAGTTTATCTCTGCTTGCAGACTCAAGTCCTGAAAGTGGCCACCATGTCTTTCCTGCTTTGTAGTTCCCGCCCAGGCGAACAGATCCGGTGCCTTCTACAAGTTAGTCACTCATACTACTTTTCATGGATTATTTTTATTCTCCTTTAGAAGGAGGAAGTTTAAAAAAATGGACAACTCAAAATTAACTGATATACTGTGGACTAAATCGAAAGTGCCTGCCTAAAATGTGTCCGTCCCCATCTCAATCAGAAGCAGAGTGGATATCACCATCCCCAAATCCTTAAGATTGAGGATTGAACAAACAAAAGGAGGGAATGCAACTATGGACTTAAGTGGACTTATTAATATAGCAATGGAAGAACTTGTGTCATTGATATAAAGGCAGTGGCCACCAGAGGTTCTGAGGGGAGGAAGAGGGAAGAATAAATGGAACAGGGGCCTTTGGGGCACATTGGAATTGTTCTGCGTGGCATTGCAATGATGGATACAGGCTATTATACATTTTGTCAAAACCTATAAAGTTATGTAGTTCAAAGCATACACCATAATATAAACTATAGACCATGGTTAGTAGCAGTGCTTCAATATATGTTATCACATATTGATTGTACCACACTAATGAAAGATGTTGTTAATGGGGGAAAGTGTGGGAAGGGGAGAGGATGGGGTTTGTGAGAAATCCCTGTATTTTTGATATAACATTTATGTAATTTAAAGCTTCTTTAAAATGAAAATAAAATAAGTATAAAATTTAAAAAGTGAAAAAATTGTGTTTGTAGCTAGAATGTCCCATTTCTCACTAAAAAAATGAAATCAAATTGGCAAAAAGGGTTACAAAACAGGTGCAGAATCTTTGCTTGTTGTTTCTCATTCTCACTACTTTAAAATTTCAGAGGCAGAAAATATATCCTTTGGCAGCTCTCCTCTACTTACTGTAGTTAAATAAGAGTAGAGTTTATCTCCTGCTTTCATTGAGTTAAACTTGCTGTGTTTTTAAAAGACATTTTGCATACATTTTCAGATTATATCTGAACACAGTGTGAGCTCTAGTCTAAAAAAGTGGGAATTGAAACTTAATCTTACTCTTCTGTTGACATTTTGGTGACCTCTGTCAAATGGTTTAACCTCTCTTGTGTTTTCCCCCCACCCCCCTTTTTTTCCATTTGTGTAATGAGAATCTATACACTGGCTCCCAGGCCAATTCAAAGGCAAGTTGCATTGTAAGGTCAAATGAAGCAATGGCCTTTGAGGTCCCTAGAACAAAAGCATCACATACAATAAAGAACTTATTTTATAGGAGTCAGGCTAAGGACAGCCACCTTTATAGCCTATTGATAAACAGATCTGAGGCAAGGAGTGCAGCCTTTGCCATGACAGGGTCCCATAAAAGAATAATTCTCTTTCCCCATTCCCAAGGACCAAGGGTTAGGAGTGAGGCATATCTCTAAAGTGTGATCCAACTTCTTGAATTTAAACACACCTCACAGTATGGACGAGGAGAACAATGTAATTTTCCCTTTTAAAAGAGATGAATCTCAGATATGGAGGCTTTCTGAAGAAAGCTCATGTTTATTTGTTAAAGAAAAAGAATGCTGATAGGCAACAAATAATTTATATAGTTGGGTCCAAATTAGGATTTGATACTCAAAATATTAAGTAAGTTTAGTGCTTATTTAGTTTAGATATTATGGTATGTCATTGTCAACTTAACCCACCTTACGCAGTGTCCAATATCTTGCCTTACATATGAGGATGGTCTGTTTCAATTAGTAACTATTTAAATGGAGTATGGGAAGCTCCAAGAAATCCTCCTTAGAATGCTTCTCAACACCTGTGGAATCTTTAAAGTTGTTTGAGGATTAACTGAGAATTCCTCAACTGCTAATGAAAAGTTCAATTAATAATAGAAACATTTATAGTTCACTGGCATATATCAAATGGCACAGGGATCTGCTTGGTGTACGGGAACACCTACACTTTAAAATCATTGGCATGAGGGTCATGACTTTGGATCTGTGGTTATGACACTGAATTTCTAATAAGGGACCAAAATCTCATTTCCTTGCTTAGCTTAGCAGTGAGCATAGTGGCATAAACATAATCATCCATTTGCTGTTTCACAGTTTCCCACCCTGAGAATCAGCCCATGGACTAAGCATTATAGACTCTGTTGTGCTTGCAAATGTGAACAGCCTGGACAGAGTAAAAGTGTAGCTGAGAGGAGATGGGATGTCATGACATTGGATCTGTGGTTGTGACATTGGATTTCTAATAAGGGATCAAAATCTCATTTCCTAGCTTAGCTTAGCAGTGAGTATAGTGGCATAAACAGAATTATCTGATGCTGTTTCACAGTTTCCCACCCTGAGAATCAGTCCATGGACTAAGCATTATAGACTGTTGTGCTTGCAAATGTGAGCAGCCTGGACAGAGTAAAAGTGTAGCTGAGAGAAGATGGGATGTGGAAGCAAAGAGAACAGGGCAAAGGTGCTAATATCCTCATCCCCTAAAATGGGGAGAGTAAGAATCATTTAAAGTTGATAGAAGTGCAAATAAAGACATAAGTACTTAAAATTACAAAGTTAATGAGTGGAAGAATTCAAATAATAATATATGAAACATTGAGAGGTGGCCAGTGTACTTTGAGGAGAGTTCCTGATATGAACCAAGAACAATAAATTTTAAAACATTGAAATTATACAAAATACTTTCTGTGATAATGGAATAAAGTGGCAAATAAATAACAGGCAGAAAAAGGGAAAATATACAAACATATGGAGATGAAACAGTATACTTTTAAATAATTAGTGAGTCACAGAAGAAATTGCAAGAGAAATCAGTAAATCATACCTCAGGACAAATGAAAATGAGAATGCAACTCATCAGAATTTAAGGGATACAGGAAAGGCAGTACTGAGAAGTAAATTTATAGCCATCAATGCTTATATTATAAAAGAAGTGCTAAAATCAACAACATAACTAGACACCTGGAAGAACTAGAAAAAGAACAGCAAACCAAATCCAAAGCAAGCAGAAGGAAAGAAATAATAAGCATTAGAGCGGAAATAAGTGAAATAGAGAATAAAAAGACAATAGAGAAATCAACAGAACTAAAAGTTGGTTCTTCAAGAAGAACAATAAAGTTGACAAACCCTTAGCTAGATTAGCAAAGAAAAAGAGAGAAGAGACAAATAAATATATTTAGGAATAAGAAAGGTGACATAACCACTGACCAAGCAGAAATGAAAGAGATCATAAGAGGATATTATGAACAACTATATGCCAACAAACTAGACAATATTGATGAAATTGATAAATTTCTGGAAAGACATGAACAAACCAATTGACCCTAGAAGAAATAGAGGACCTCAACAAACCAATCATAAGTAAAAAATTGAAACAGTTATCAATTCCCTCCCCCCAAAATGACAACTTCAGGACTAGATGACTTCACAGGTGAATTCTACCAATCATTTAAAGAAGATCTAATACCAGTGTGCTCAAACCCTTCCAAAAAATTGAACAGTAAGGGGCACTACCAAACTTGTTCTATGAAGCTAACATCATCCTAATACTGAAGTCAAATAAAAATATTATGAAAAATGAAAATTACAGATCAGTTTCTTTAATGAATAGACATGCAAAAATTCACCAAAAAAATACTTTCTAATTGAATCTAAAAACACATTTAAAAAATTATTCTTCATGATCAAGTGGGCTTTATACCAGGTATACAAAGGTGGTTCAACATAAGAAAACCAGTGTGTTATATACCACATTAATAAATTGAAGAAAAAAAATTAACAGTATCATTTCAGTAGATATAGAAAAGGCATTGACAAAATGCAGCATCCTCCGTTGTTATTCAGTATGGTGCTATAATTTCCAGCTAAAGCAATTAGGCAAGAAAAAGAAATAAAAGAAACCCAAATAAGAAAGGAAGCAGAAAAACTTTTACTATTCACTGATGATATGATCCTATACTTAGAAAATCCTGAAAAAATCTAATAACAAAACTGTTAGAACTTATAGATGATTTCAGCAAAGTGGAAGGATATAAGATTAATACACATAAATCAATAGTGTTTCTATACACTCCTAATGAACAATCTGAGGAGGAAGTCAGAAAAAAATTTCATTTATAGTAGCAACTGAAAGAATCAAATATTTAGGAATGAATTTAACCAAGGACATAAAGGACCTATATTCAGAAAACTATAAAACAACTAAAAGAAACTAAAAGAAACCAAAGATGATCTAAATAAATGCAGGGACAGTTTATGTTCATGGGTTGGAAGATAAAATGTCATTAAGATGCCAATTCTACCCAAACTGACCTACAGATTTATGGACTCCTGATAAAAACTCTAGTATCAGTCTTTGTAAAATTGGAAAAGCCAATTATCAAATTTATCTGGAAGGGTAAGGATCCCTAAAAAGCCAAACATGTCTTAAAAAAGAAGAACAAAATTGGAGGACTCTCACTTCCAGACTTTAAAGCATATTACCTAGCTACAGTGGTAAAAACAGCATAGTACTGGCATAAAGATAGATTGACCAATGGGATCAAATCAAGAGTTCAGAAATAGACCCTCACATCTATGATCAAGTGTTTTTTGACAAGGCTGTCAAACTCACTCAACTGGGTCAGAACAGCCCAAACAAGAAATGGTGCTTGGAAAACTAGATATCCATATCTAAAAGAAAGAAAGAAGACCCCCATCTTATACCTTATAAAAAATTAAATCAAAATGGGTCAAGACCTAAATATAAAAACTAGAACCATAAAACTCCTAGAAGAAAATGCAGGGAAACGTCTTCAAGATCTTGTGGTTGGTGGTGGTTTCTTGGACCTTACACCCAAAGCACAAGAAAAAAAGAAAAAAAGAAATAAATGGGACTGCCTCAAAATTAAGCACTTATGTATTTCAAATGATTTTTTAAAGAAGGTAAAAAGACTCAATGGGAAAAAAGTCTTCAGATTTTTTTGCATCTGATAAGGGATTGACCTTGATATTATGTAAAGAGACCACACACTTTAATGACAACATGACAAGCAACCCTATTAAAAAATGGGTTAAAGAATTGAATAGACATTTTTCTAAAATGGAAATACAAATGGCCAAAAGACACATGAAAAAATGTTCAACATCACTAGCTATTAGGGAAATGCAGATCAAAATTACAATGAAATACCATCTCACGCAATACAGAATGGCCATCATTTAAAAAAATAGAAAACTGCAAGTGCTGGAGAAGATGTGGAGAAACAGGAACACTCCTTCACTGTTGGTGTGAGTATAAAATGGTGCAGCCTCTGTGGAAGACAATTTGAAAGTTCCTCAGAAAACTAAATATAGAACTGCCATATGATCCAGCAATCCCACTTCTAGGAATGTATTCAGAAGAACTGAAAGCAAGGACACAAACAGATATTTGCACACTGATGTTCATAGCAGCTTTATTCACAATTGCTAAAAGATGGATACAACTTGTGTCCATCAACCAATGAATGGCTAATGGTGAAATATTATTCAGCGCTAAGAAGAAATCAGTTGGGGAAGCACATGACAACATGGAAGAATCTTGAGGATATTACGTTGCGTGAAGTAAGCCAGACACAAAAGGACGAATATTATATGGTCTCACTAATGTGAACTAAATACAATGAGTAAGCGTGTGGAATTAGGCTCTGAAGTATAGGTTGGTGGGAGACAGAATGTTGGATGAGAAGGGGAAGACAGTGGTGAATGTATGTAGAATATTGATAAGGTCAAATGTAAATATGTGGTAAAGGCAGGACTTGATGGTAACACATTATAACGAGTGTAACAAACACTGTTGATGTATGGATGTGACTGTGGCTGAAATGAGTAGTCTAGGGAGATTACTGTTAGTTGGAGGACAGATGGAGAATAATATAGAGAATGCATAACAATGATTTTGTCAGTAGACAAGGATTGTGGCTAATGGTATAAATACAGGAATATTTTCCTACAAGGTGTTAAGAATGTGGTGATACATGGAAAAATATAACTAACATAATTTATAAAATATAATTAACAGCAGCCTTGTAATGCTTTTTTAGCAAAAGCAAAGTTGGTGTTATATTAATGCAAAAGGTCATAAAAAAGCATATAGGTTTGGTTTTGAGAGATATGAATACGATTAAACATTTTTTCTCTTTTTCATTTTTTTATTAAGAAGACCTTGACTCTGTAATTAATCTGAAAACTAGAGGCAAATTGAGTTAGTAGTTACAGTTAGATGGGACAAAAGTGCCTGGACAGAACTTTTAAGGTGTAATGCTACCATCATTTGTTGAAATGCCTTTTTCTGTTATATTTTTTTGAACTTGAAATAAACTTATTAAAATGTTTTAAAAAATGAAATACAGAAGTATTCTCTGATTAGAGAGTTGTTTAAAGCAAGAGGGGCTCTAAAATGTTAGTCAGTGATGAATAATACCTAACGCGGAGCAAACTGCATTCCAGGTACTTTCTAAACAATAAACATGCATTAACTTAAGAGTCACAGCCACCCACGAGGTAGATAGTGTTATCACCATTTTCCAGATGAAGTACCAAGGAGCAGAGACATTAGGTGCATCATGTGAAGTTTCAAAGCTAGGCAGGCCAGCACCAGAGCCGTGGCCCTTACCCAGGACACTCTTTTGTGTCTCACGGTTAATGATTGGTGATCCCCCCACCACAGCAGTGGGTATGGAAATAATTATCTCCAGTAATGATGAATGAAATGCAACCTGAGGAAAATGAAGTTAAAAAAAAAAGTTAAAATGATTAATTCCCATGTTGGTATGGCTGTGTATAATTGGAAGTAGTTAAACATTACTGGTAGCATTCAAATTAATATATACTTTCTGAAGAGTATTACCGATATTTAACAAAAGCCATTTCACTGAACATACTTTCTGATCCAGTAATTTCCCTTTTCAAAGGGGAAAAAAAAATAGACAAAAATTGTGTTAGAACAATGTTAATTAGAATAATGAAAGGCTAAAAATAACTCCAGTATCTAACAATGGGGAAAATGATTAAACAAACAATTGTTTGTAGTTTATAACAAAAGGTATTATTTACCAGTGAAATACTATGGAAAAGTCTATGTAAAAGAATTTTAAAAATTTGTCACAATATTATGAAAGATGGCTTACAATCAAGTAGACTTACGAGGACCAGGGAGCACAGAGTACAAAAAACAATTTGCTTTCATGATTTTGTTTTGTTAAAATTGTATATTAATGTGATGTGAAGAAAATAAGAGAATTCACTTTTTTTAAAAAAGGTTATCATAAGATATAGGAAAGAAGATGCAGAATCACCCATACTTGGAGCAACTAATAACAATAGTCAGTATCTGGCATGCCTCTGACAGTCCATTCTGTGCTTCCAATAAAGGTGAGGATGAGACAATTGAAGAACTACTCCTTAAGAGTAGTGGAACCAACATCACTTTCCAACAGGTAAGCCACATCAGCAGATGAGATTTATTTTTTTATTAAAAAGTTACTTCAAGGCAGGTTTTAGATCTGGTATCACAGCCCATAACCAGTTACAACCACAACATTTTAATTCCATACATGGAAATAAATTTCTGAATTCTGAACAAATATCACACTTTAAGTAATGTCATCTACAACTAAATTCTAGAAAAGCAGAGAATATAGGGTAAGCCACAGGAGTTGTTACATGGAATTTGACCTGTACTATACTGTTTTATGTAAATAAAACTCCTTGAGCTTGCCATACCTGGTTGTATTGGAACAGGATGATAAATTCTAGGGAGTTCATTGGGTTCTTAATATGAAACAGGGCCATAAATTCCAGGAAATTCTAGGGGTTCTTAAAATGAGTATGTACCCTTTCTGTATACATTAAATACAAAAATAAATCAACTAGGATGGAAATAGGAAAAGTATGAATGGAATTCACAATTGCTTTGAATTTAGAATGTTGGAGACAGTTTCTCTGATATGTCTCCTTTTGTCCAGGAGGCATATGGGACCAGACAGGGCGTTGGTTTCCTTGTAGTGTTAGTTGAAAGATGCCTCTCTTTACTGGTCTTTCAATCATTAACAAGCAAACAGATATGACTTCGATAATCACCACTGTTAAGGGAAGTTACCTTTAGCACAAGCCCATGGATCCGTAAGTATTGTGATAATTTGGTTTCGAGGATCAGGTGTTGTGTGCTAGTGCTGATTTAAAACCTTAGAGGCTCTTCTGGAACTCTTGATGTCTAAATGTGATAATATTTCATCAGTTTATTAATATGGGTTCTACCACCATGATTTCTGATATTTCTGATGTCAGGTTAAGAGTTATATGTTTTGCGGGAGAAAGTGAGGAGAGGTGAAACTGGTTTTGCATTCCGTACACTGGCAGGATCAGAGGTGATCCAATGCCTTTGTCCTCTCAGCAAATGACAGCCTCTAAAATGAGACTGAGGATGCCCACTTGCATGGATTATTGAGAGGATTAACAAAAGTTAAGGAATATGGGTGATAGGATAAGTAAAAGTTATTTCCTTTTACTTTGTATGTGAAGAGCATTTTGTAAACTGCTGAGAGCGAAAGATAACATTTAGAAAGAGGGGGTTAGGTGGCGAGGCAGTTGCTGAAACAAATGAGTGGTCTTGCCTGCAAGAAACTGATAATGTATTAGAGGAGTCAGGGAAACACACATAATTAGGGGAAGGTAATAAAATTAAAAGAAGGGTGGCAAAATGCTAAATGTGACTGGAATTAGGGTTCCAAGGTTCCTTAAAGATTGTGGGGTATGATCGTTGTTCTATCCAGAACCTCAGGTTTCCAAGGTTCCTTAGAAATTGTAGGGTGTGGTCACTGTTCTACCCAGATTTGAGGACAGGCTGCCACATAGGGCAAATATAGCCTATTAAATTATCCATGAGAAACCCTCACTTTAAAATGTGATAAAATGTTAGAATTATGCTCTTTGGTTTTGAAAATTGCCTCTTTCCTGCTGTATTTCAGGAAGTATTTCATAATAAGCAAATTGCAACCCTTGTAAAAATGTTGATGAATGGAGATGTAGAAAGCAATGGAGATGACTTTCAGCCATTTCCAGCTAATCTTGGTTTTCCAGGGGTTCCTGCCTCTGCCACAGCTCTGTTCCGGAAGTCATGGGAGCTAGTCCCAAGGTAAAATTCCTGGCAGTTCCTGGCATCTTTCCTTATGACACTGGGATAAATAGTGAGGTGGAGGAGATTTACATTTTTATCCTCTTTTGGGACTTATCACTTTCTAGTGTCTGTTCTCAGTTATTTGCAAGCATGTCTTATCTTTTTTACTGGATTGTAAGTTCCTTGAGGGAAGGATCTCGTGCTTATTTTTCAGTAAATAAAACTATGTCAAAAGCAGTTTCCTTTATACCAAAGTCTTGCTGACTGACCAAAATGGATCTTTTCTTTTTTTTCCCAAAATAATGCTTCTCAAAAGTTTGAGGGGGACATGGATGTGGCTCAAGTGATGGGGCTTCTGCCTACCATATGGGAGGACCCAGCTTCGATCCCTGGGTCCTCCTGGTGAAAAAGAAGAGAAAGCGTGCCCATGCGGCAAGCCAGTGCCCACGTGGCGAGCCAAGTGTCTGTGCGGCGAGCTGAGTGCCCACACGAATGCTCACACGGTGAGCCAGTGCCCAGGCAAGTGAGTCACGCAGCGAGATGATGCCATAACAAAAGAGAGACAACGAGGAGAGTCAAGGTGAAGCACAGCAGAGACCAGGAATGAGGTGACGCAATTCACGGGGAACCTCTCTCCACATCAGAGGTCCCCAAAATCAAATCCCATTGAATCCTAGAGGAGAAAGACGAGAAGAGGAGACAAAAAGAGAAACAGATACAGAAGACCACACGGCGAATGGACACAGAAAGCAAAAACAGCAGGGCAAGGGTGAGGGAGGGGGAGGGGGAGAAAAAAAAGAGTTTGAGGGTCCATAAGTCTGCACCTGAAACTATACTTTCATTTGGTTTGTGTCATATTTGGGATTTAAAGGATAAATATAAGACATAAATATAATAAATATAATAAATATAATAAATATAAGACAGTATATTTCTGTCTTATACTCTGCTGGCATTTCCCATTCAGCCCACATAAGGACTGGCAACAGTATGTTTTAGGCCATTCATTTTGAAAACTCATCTCTTTGTCTACCTACTGGTTGTGAAAAGGAGATGGGAAGGGGAAAAGCTGTTCCCAAGTGTGATAGTTAAACCAGACACTTAGGTCTGATAAACAGAAGCTAGAGGGCCTGAGAAAAAGGAATTAACAACGTGTCCAACAGATGCATCAAGAGCAAAGTGTTTCCTGGGCAAGGTTTCCTGGAAGAACTCAGAGTTAAGTAGCAGCTGGCACGAGAGAGATGGTAAGAGCACAGCCAAGTAGAGAGGGCTGCCTGCCCCTTAGGCAAAGCCCTGTAATTCTTGGTCAGATGGAGTGGGCATTACCATGGACTCCTGGCAAGTAGGCAGGCCTTCTTTAAAAGCTCATCATCTGAGCTGATGAGAATGAGGATGAAGATGGAGCCTTGTACCAATTTGTACCTGCCGAGTAGCTTGGCACCTTCTTCCCTGTAATAGGAAGGTTATTTAATTTAGGTTTGGTCCACAAGGTAATTCTGAATACTTGTGTGCTTATGTAATTGAATTGGCGGTGACTTATTTTTATAAATCCTCTAAGAAGCTGACCATTCAACCACAAAATTGCCAATGGGAAATGAGAAGCAGATTGCTTCAGGGAACGTTGCTACATGTTGTATATACAGGATCCTCGTTACTTCCCCAGCACGTTGGCTTGTCTCCGCTCAGTTTCCTCAAAGTGTGTGAGCCAGCCTGGCTTTGCAGTCTAAAATATATAGTTTTGCATTTTTTCATTGTGCATCCATCAGTTCTTTAAACTAGTTGACGTGAGAAGCAATGTGAAGAATGACAGCTGCCCATGATACTTCCTGAAGTTTTTATTTTGTTTTGTTTTTTCAACTTTATTTTCAAAGAAGTTTTAGATTATAGAAAAGTTACGAGGAAAATATAGGGGATTCCTATATACCTTCACCTCCTCCCCTTTTTACATTTTCCCCTATTGATAGCATCTTACATTAGTTTGGTACATTTGTTACAATTGATGAACAAATATTGAAGCATTGCCGCTAACTATGGTCTATGGTCTATAATAAAGTATAACATTATGGTTTACACATTGCACTGTACAATTTTATAAGTTTTGACGAAATGTGTAATGGCCTGTATTCACCATTGCAATATCTTGCAGAACAATTCCAATGCCCTATGTTCCACTTTTGTTGAGTTTCTATTAGAGAACATAGCAGGACTCCCAGGATGGGAATTTAATATGTATTGGTTATTTTGTGGGTCTTCGCCCACTGAGACAACACCCCATGACCACATGAACACATTCATATTCATAGAGGCATGCCCCAGGGACACCCTTTCCCACACATCCCCCCACCACTGACACCTTACCTTGAACCAGTGACCCTCCCCTGCCATAGCTGCCAAAAGAATACTCCCAGAATTGTATTCTCAACCACAATCCTCTGCCTCCCAACGTCACTTGTTCCTTCCTCCAGCCCTCCCCCCAGCTCTATGGATAGTCCAACTCACCGCCCCAACCATGCTCACACACTCTAGCATCATCGATCCCATTCACACCACTGCACCACTGTCACCTGATCCACTGCCAGACCTCCTCCATCTACCTTATCATAGATTCTGCCCAGACTGAGCCTTGGCTCACCACTCTGTACTCCCTTTCCATCTCCTGGTAACCTATTTCCAGACTCTACCTCTATAAGCCTACTTACTATCCTTGGTTCATATCAGTGAAATCATGCAATATTTGTCCTTTAGTGACTGGCTTACTTCATTCAACATAAGGTCTTTGAGATTCATCCATGTCGTTGCCTGTGTCAATACTTCATTACTTCTTATAGCCAGGTAATATTCCATTGTATGTATATACCACATTTTGTTTATCTGTTCATCCATTGATAGACATTTGGATTACTTGCAATTTTTTGCAATTGTGAATACCATGACAAACGTTGCTGTGCATATATCTGTTCACTTCCCTGCTTTCAATTCTTCTGGGTTTATTCCTAGTAGTGGGATTGCTGGATCATGTGGAAATTCTATATTTAGCTTCCTGAGGAACTGCCAAACTGTCCTCCACAGTAGCTGCACTATTCTACATTTCTACCAGCAGTAGATGAGTGTTCCTATTCCTCCACATTCTCTAAATTTGTTGTTTTCTGTTTTTTTAATAGCAGCCAGTCTAATAGGTATAAGATGATATCTCATCATGTAGTTTTGTTTTGCATTACTTAATAGCTAGTGATGTTGAGCATCTTTTCATGTGCTTTTTAGCCATTTGTATTTCCTCTTCAGAAAAGTGTCTATTCAAATTTCTTGCCCATTTTAAAAATGGGTTGTTTGTAAGATTTCTTTATATATGCTGGATATTAGGCCCTTATCAGATAAGAGGTTCCCAAATATTTTCTTCCATTGAGTAGCCTGCCTTTTCACTTTCTTGACAAACTCCTTTGAAGTACAAAAGTTTTTAATTTTGAGGAGGTCCCATTTATCAATTTATTTCTTTTGTTGCTCTTGCTTTGGGTGTAAAATTTATGAAACCATTTCCTAATATCAGGTCTTGTAGATGCTTTCCTACATTGTCTTTTATGCTTTATGTTCTTGGCTCTTATATTTAGTCTTTGATCCATCTTGAGTTAATTTTTTCTAAAGAGTTTTTTAAAGTGAGTCAGATTGTCCACACTGTACACAACTTCTGCATGACTTTTAGGTCTAACATGGGGAACAAATGAATAAAAAATTTTATCAGTTTTAATTTTCTTGAGACCACTTATTGAAATAGATAAGTAGATTCTCTGGGGATCATTTAACTAGTAAGTATTTATTATGTGTTTGGGCTCGAATTCTGGCTCCTCCACTTCCCTGTGACCCTGGTCGATTCACTAAACTTTATTCCTCAGTGTGTTCAGCTAAAATTAAATAGGGATTATTACCTCTCTACCTCATTGAGTTGTGAGACAAACACTCAAAGGCAAGCCCTCAAATATTTGCTAAGGTTTATTGAGCAATGTGAATGATCAAGGCACCAGAAAAGTAAAGGAAGTCCACTCCATTAAGAAGCTTACAGTCTCTTTGAGGTGACAGTGCTAATGAAAGACAGCCAAAGGTGCTGGGAATGCAAAGTGAGAAGGATGGGGTTTGTTAGACTCCGGAGAAGGGAGAGATTACTCCTGAGAACCTCAAAGGTTTAAGGGAGCTAGAAAAAAGAAAAGAGGGGAAGAGGACCTAGGTGGAAGGGAAAGACAGAGGCTCAAAGTGACACCCAGCACATCTCCACCGCTTGGTTAAATAAGTGACCAGGGAGGACTGGTAGGAGCAGGCAGGTGAGTCCAGATGGACTAAGTGGACTGGATATAGAAGGTCTTAGTCCTTTTCCTCTATGCACAATTTTATTGTAGTAACTGATACTTGCTCCCATAGTTTCCTGCTCAGATGGGCCTGAGACTCACAGGAGTGGGGCTATCTCTTTGGTCTATAGAAGAAAAGAGGAGAATCAGGATTGGTAAAGGAGGAAGAACATGCCCATCTGTAAATCCACAATCTGATGGAGGAAACAATCTGCAGAGCATTTGTTGAGGTTAAAAGGAAAACAAAAACAAAAACAAAAAACTTGATTGTTGTGGGCACCTTTTGCCAACCAGACAGATGTGGGTGAAGGCTTGTACTTTGTTGATATAAGCCGCAAGGCTGAAGAGGCAATAGACAATGACCATCTAGGCTTCTGTTGGCTGAGTAATTGGGATTAAAAAAAAAAACACCTAATATACTTGGACCTATTTTTATTATTTCTCAAAATATAACAAAGGAAGTTACTATTTTGGACAACGTTAACCACTAAGGAAAAATTGTTTTATGATGTAGAAGATGGAGGAGACTTTGAAGACAGTGGTCATGATTTCTTGGAGTTTTTTAAAATAAATTTTTTATTTAAGAACATTTTTAGATTTAGAAAATTATTGAGATACCAGAGTTCACTATATCTCATGCCCAGTTTCCCCTGTTAACCTCTTAGGTTGTTATATACACTTGTCACAATTCATGAACTAAATTGATAAATTATTATTAACTAAAGTCCATGTTTTATTCAGAAATAATGTCCTTTTTCTGTTCCAGGATCGCATCCAGGACACCACATTAGTAGTAGTTATGTCTCTTTAGGCTCCTCTTGGCTGTGACATTTTCTCAGACTTCCCTTGGTTTGGATGAATCACTGTCAGGTGTTTTGTATATTAATGTGCCTCAGTTGGGATTTATTTGATGCTTAGACTGGGGTAATGTGTTTTGCAGTGGTAAGGCGCCCTTCTCATATCATATCAAGTAGAAACACTATTAATATGAGATCACTGTTATTTTAATCTTGATGTTTGTCAGGTTTCTCCATTGTAAAGCTACTCTTCCCCCTCCCCCCTCTTCTCATACTATACTCTTTGAAAGTCACTTAAGGAATGGGAGTCATATGTAGATTTGTGAAGTATCTACTTAAATTATGTGGAATTATTCTGCATGGGAGATTTGTCTATTCACTCCCATTTATTTATTTACTCAATCATTTATTTATACCAGCAGGGACTCATGGGCATGTTTCAATACTTCATATATCATCCAATACTACTTTGTTTGTTTTGTTGCTCCAGTCATCCCAGCTTTGTCCATTGAGAGCTCTTTCACTTGGCTCCTATGTCCCTTTGACATACCCCTCAGCATTGTGGAGTTGTTTGAGCGCTTCCTTACTTTCTGGCACAACAAGATGCTCCAGGCTTGTCTTATATCACCTATCTCAAATCTCTTGGAATTTGTAACTATGAAGGAAAAACTCTAGTCATTAGACATTTTACCAAGGATTTAGGAGAGCAGATTTTAAAATAGTCAGTGGAAATAAATTGGATCCCATAGCTTTAAGGGCTATGCATCAGATGGGGATGAACATTTATGAAAAAATTAAATTCAGATTACACACATAATGGTGAAACTTCCTGAGAAAGATGGGGAGATAGGATCTAAAGAAACCAATGTGGCTTTAGAGGATGCTTTCTAATTAAAAAGGCAAGCAGAGAAGGAGGAGAAAGGACTTGCAGTTGAACTTAGCATTTCTAAAAATATCATCCAAAGTTACTCAGCTTTTGATTTGTTAAAACAATTTTGTTGACTGCCACAGTAAATATTGCCACAAATAGCAGGGCTCCTATGGTTTTAGAGACATCCAGACACTATAGTCAGGACAGACAGCTCAAGAGTTTGGTGCCCTGCCAGTGGGCCTTACCTTGGAATTTATGCTTCCTAGTGTGACAAAGTTCGACTCATTTGTGATTTCCATACACATGGGTCTTCTGCCCCTTCTATCTGAACCTATAGTTAGTAGTACTCGATAGGTGTATGTCCAAGAGACTTAAATCTTTGGTTCATCTATGTGCCAGTTGGGCCCTGAATCTCAGCAGAGTTGCAACACCTACTCTCCAGTTCATTGGACTCATCTAGGACAACTAACAAGGAGATGATGATGGACGACACCATCAGCTGCAGTCAAGATAGTTCCATCCATCTGCCCCATGGGATCTAAGCACCACTCAATTAGAGGCAGAGTGGGCATCACCATCCCCAAATCCTCAAGGCTTGGGAATGAACAGTGAACTAAAGTAGACTTACTATTATTCTACTATAGACTTATTTTGATTCTAGTAATGGAAGAACTTTTATCATTGACAATGGGGCAGTGGCCACCAGAGGTTCTGAGGGGAAGGAAAGAGAAAAATAGATGTAATATGGTGGCATATCTGGGACATTGGAAATGCCCTGCATGACGTTGTAATGACAGATACAGGCCATTATATATTTTGTCATAACTTACAAAATTGCATGAGACACAGTGTAAACTATAATGTAAACTATAATCCATGGCTAGTGGCAATGCTTCTGTATGTGTTTATTAATAGTAACAAATGTACCACACTAATGAAGGATGTTAATATAGGAAATATGGGTGAAGGAAGGAGTGAGGCGTATGGAAACCCCCTATATTTTTAATGTAACAATGATGTAATCTAAAGTTTCTTTAAAAAAATAAAAAAATAAAGCAATTTTTTGACTACACTAAAGGGAAAGCATATTGTTCACCTAAAAACCAACTGTATTAACTTGGGCGCTCTTACCATTTGTCTGGAATCATTCCTAACCTTAATCCATTCACTCAACAAACTATTTATTGAACGCTCATGATTTGAACTCCTTTAGGCTACAGGAACGTGTCGATGAATGAAGTAGCCAAAGTCCATGCTGTCACGGAGTAGACCTTCTAATTCACAAATAGATATTTTTTAGTATATGACAGATGGCAATACACGCTATAGAGAAAAGTGAAGCAAATAAGGGGTCGGGGAGTGCAGAGATGTGGGGATGAGTTGTGATTTAACATGAAGTCGTTGAGGAAATCCTCACTGCTGAGGCAACATTGGAGCAGAGCCCAGAAGGGAGTGGGGGAATGAGCCCTGTCCTTCCCTGGACCAAGAGTATTTAAATAAATGCAAGAGGTAGGAAGCACGAGTATGCTAGGTGTGTTCCAGCAATAGCAAGTTGGTCAGTGAGGCTGGAATGGGGTGAACAGGGCAGCGAATAGCAGAAGGGGAGGCTGAAGAGACAGGGTGAGGGAGCCCCCGTCTTTGCAAGCCAGTGGTGCACTGCACACCTCCAGAGGCACTGTGTCAGTGGCTCTGCCTGGAGCTGTGTGCTGCTATGGACCTGCACTCTGGGGGCTGGTGGAAGGACTTGGGTTTTTCTGAAGATGTGAAGGCATTGGAGGTTTCCGAGCAGAGGATTAACATGAACTGATTTTACATTGGAAGAGGACCACTCTGGCAACTGCGGGAGCTTGGGGCTCAAGCGCAGAAGCAGGCAGACAATTAGGCGATCTTTCCCTCCATTATTATATTTTAATCTTAGTCTATTAATCTTAATCTATTTGTATGTCTATTTTACATAGTAGTAATTATTAACATGCAATTTTGCCATCTGCATATTTTAATAGTTTTCTGTATTTTTATAGTCATCGGGTTTATGATGTTTTAGTGGCTGCGTAATAATCTGTTTGTTGGTATATTAGTTTTTTACTTCTTATGTAACAGATTACCACAAATTTCATGGCTTAAAAAATCCACATTTGTTATCTGACAGTTCTGGAGGTCAAAAGTCCCAAAACTGACTTGTCAGTAGGGCTGTGTTCCTCCTGGAAGCTTTAGGAGAAAATCTGTTTCCTTCCCTTTTTCAGCTTCCAGAAGCCACCAGTGTTCCTTCACTCATGGCTCCAGTCTCCCTCTTCAAGACGAAAAGAGATACCTTTTCACATTTCTCTCTTTCTGTCTTCTGCTTCCATCATCACATTCCTTCTCTGACGCTGACCATCCTGCACTCCTCTTACCTTTGTGATTACATTGGATCCACCCAGATAATCTAAAATAATCTTCCCATTTAAAAATTCTTAGCTTAATCACAACAAAGTTCCTTTTCCTGTGTAAGATAGCACATTCACATATTCTGGGAATTAGGATTGGACAGCTTGTGACCGGGAGGGGGTGTAATTTGGCCAACTGCAGTTGGTGTTTTGTAGTGCATTTAACCATTCCTTCTGTTGGATACTTAGATTGCCTTCAGTTTTGGACTATCATGATATTCCTAAAGATATACTTGGAGACTTGGATCTTCCTTTCTTTTTGAATGTGTTCCTTAGATAAGTGTCCAGGTGTAGGGTTCCTGGAACAAAGGGCATGAACACCCTATGTATTTGCTCTTCAAATACGTAGTTACATTATCAGCGACTATTTGAGTATGTCCACTTCCTTACAGCCTCACCAGCATTGCTTTTTATCATTTAAAGGTCTGCTTCCATTGTGTGTTACAAAATGACTTTTCAGTGCTGTGCTGTTAATTTCTCTACCGGCTAAGGGGAATCTTTTTTGGGTGTGTGTGTCTGTCTGTATGCTTGTGTTAGTGTGTAGTGTGTATGTCATGTTGTTTGTATTTCAAGAATGTGTTTTTGTTTGTTTTGCTTGTTAGTAGTATCTGGAACTAGAAGAATGGAGAAAGAGGTAGACCATAGCTTTAGTAAGTAGATAAGACTGATGTTAATATATTTTGCTTTCACTTCTCCACTAAAGAGAATGATCTCCAAAATTCAAAGTGCATTATTAAGATGCATTCAGAAGACAGTGAAAGAATATCTAGGTAATTTGGATGAGTTCATATCTCTGGGACACACTAGGTGATGGCTTAAAGGAGTTAGCCAACACTGCCAATCATTGTTGAGAAAATCTTGGAGACTAGGAGAGTTTCCAGATGACCAGAGACATGGAAATGTTGGAAAAGCTCAGTTCCTAAAACTGTTTATGTATGAAACATTCCCTTGCAAAAATTCTGGATTATCGTCATATAAGTAATTTATGAACCCATGGATGAGATTGCATTGATCCCTAGGAACCAGCATCAGTTTACTAATGTGCAAATTCATCACATTTCTTTTTTTGATGGGGTCTCAGATTGGGAGAGGAAGAGAATGCTGTAGCCATGAAAGCATTTGGCAAAAATCTCTCACAGGTCCCTCTTATGCATGTATTATAGAAAAGTTGGAGGGTGACAGAATAATTAAATTAAATTCACAGCTGATTCTTTTCACATTCGATAGCAGAGTTAATTACTGAATGTGACTCAGCCTGGAAAGAGTTTCCAGTGGCTGGCCTTCCAGTTTTTCTTTGGCCCCAAGGTAAAAAGGACCCTTGGAACTTGGATAGAAATCTAAAAAAATGGCTGAGGACAATAAAAGGTCATGGGTTTGCTCAACCTATAGAGTAAATGTGCACAATAGCTTCAACTTTGAAAATGGGCCCAAATAACTAGTTAAATTTTAATAGAAATAATGAGATTTTTAAAAAGTCAGTTGCATGTTGATATAATAATACATATTGGAGAGATATACCTTGACAATGGTTTATGTGAAAAGATCAAGTCAGACTGACCACAAACTTTACATGAACTAACAATGAAGAGGTTGCCATGGAAAACTACTGTGATTAGGTGGCAGGATGAGAAGCAGGGAGTCCAGGACACCCAAGATTATAGTCTGAGTTTATGTTCTTCTGCTCACCACATCTAGAGTCTTCTGTTTGATTCTGAACATGACAATTAAGACATTTCCTTTTGCTAACCTTGATCCTCGAACCCTGTAGTTCAGCACACACAATCAATAAATACCCCTTTTAGTTTCGATCCACTGTCATAATACAAAAAAACATATGCATGAAAAGAAAAGACTAAAGGGAAATGTACCAAGATATCAGCTGAGGTTGTTTTTAGATATTGAAACCACACTTGATCTTCCTTCTTTTGTGGCTTTCCTGACTTTCTCCAGATTTTTTTCCTCATCTTTTTAAAAATTAAAATTTTTTTTAAAATTTTTAAAGAAGCTTTAGATTACACAAATTACACTTTATGTCATTTGTGATCCCCATATATCCCACCACCTCCCCCTCCCACTTCCTCAATTTTTAATGTGGGTAAAAGCCATCATAGTTTTTAAGGGAAAAGTTATTTTAAGTGTAATGCATGCATGGTTGATATAAGAACATGGCATAGAGTAAAGATCACTGGACTGGGAAGAAAAGGTCTGGGTGCTAAGCCTGTTACTACCAAGAACCAGTCATCCTGTGCAAACAATTAGCATGGTCTTTCTGGGTCTGAATTTTCTTATCTGAAGGATGGGGATGGCAAGGGGTGGAGTGAAGTTAATCACTTTGCTCCATTCCCGCTCTCATGTTCTATCAGGCAGTTACAAGTTCATTCTCATGTTCCTTGGTGAGTTTGGCCAAATTTCTAGACCATATCCTTCCAGATAGTTCTAGATTAAATGGACCCTTCCAGACCCTCTCCATGGTCCTTTTTTATTTTATTCTGTAAGTTCCTGCTTCAGATCTCCTTCCTTCAGGTTCACATTAGACCGTCCTTATTTTCAAACGTTCAACCCAAGGTTAATCTCTGTGCTTGAGTTCCCTTTCACTTCAGGAAGACCAATATCTTTTCTTGTTTAGGCCTCAGGCCCACCCTTTGAGATTTCTGGATAAAACAAGAATCCCCCTTTCTCTCCCTCCTTTGCCAGCTCCAAAAATCATCCTGTGGCTTTGCCTAAAGGGATACCAGACCATCTAATGTCCATTCTCCTTTGCTTTTGGGGACTTCCCTTCAGCACCTCCACTCTCTGAACTCCCTTGGCTACCACCTGCTTTGGATCATCAACTGTTTCTCCAGCCCTGTCCCTCGAACTATTTTAATTTAGTTGTAACCATAACAAACACAGAATTTTGAATTTCGAAACTTACTATTTGATTTTCCCACTATGTTTCTTCGTGTTATCATTTCTAAAGTGGTTGAAAATATTTCATGTGCCTCAGTTGATTCTTGATATTGTCTAATGTTCCCCTCTTGTTAGTTATTAAATATGATCAATGTTTTTAAAATTTTTGCTCTTAGAATAAACAATGTATTATACATCTTCAAACAATCATAACCTTTCACTTTTTTGTATTATTCACTTCAATTAAGTTCTCGGAGTTGGAGGTCTTGGATTGAGAACCACATTTGTATAGCTCATAATCCATTTTGGATACCTTCATTTAAGAATTCAGCATTTATATTTTAATATATAAACTCCCCCTTCCTTCTTAGGGCTTCCCTCAATGCGAAAATAATTTTCGTGGGAGAAATATTTTGCAACCTTAATTAAACTACCTTTGCCTAAATATCTGTTTTGACTTTTTCTACCATTTAATTTTTTCACTTCAGCATTCTTCCATTTTCAGTGCTCAATTTAGGCACTCCCTGCCCCACTGTGCCCATGCGTGCTCTAGGCTTTGCCATAAATTAATGTGACTTGTACAACTCACTGCAGTCTAGATTTATGGCTTCTTAACCCAGAAGACTGATGCATTGGCCCGGCTCCTGCACACTCTCTCCCTCCCTCGAGCATATCTTGTGTTCATGTACTCTGTTTCTCATTAGCACGTCGGGCAGGAAATGAGCCACCTAGCATGGCTGTGACCTAGGATGTAGTCGCTTTGCTTCTCTGAAAAATGGTTCTTTGAGTACAACACCTGTGACCAGTCCTCTGCTCCTGTGTCCTTGAAGGCCAGCTCCCCACCCCTTGCCTTGAAAGCCTTCCCAACCCAGCCAGCAAGATAAGCAGAGCAAAACAGGAAGCCACTTGTGTGTGGCTCAAGGCTTCTCTGTATACACGAGCATGTGTTTGCTTCAAATGTCGAAATAGTCTCCCTTAAGAATGAAAGATCTTGGAAGTGATCTTTTTGTCAGATTTAGATGGTGCTTTGTTCCTAAAAAGGCTTGGTAATTATAAATAGGAAGTACTTAAAACCATTGGGATATGGGTGCTTCCAAAGAGGGTTTTCAGTCTGTCTGATAATGTGTTTTTTGGACTTGATACATGTTACATAATTCTAATACTGCATGATACAATGGAATGGAAGTTAAGTGGCTGTTCTATGTGTAGTTAATAACAGTGAAGGCAGAAATAACCCATCTCCTCCCTCAAACATGGAGATACCTAGCATACAGACAGGGGTGCCTTCTGATAGAGATTTTCATCTTGAAGGTCTCTAAAGATGGGTTCCTATACAATGCAAGAATAAAGCTTTGTAACCAGGACTCCCAGTTCAGTAGCTTTGATGAAGTCACCAGAGCTCCTTTAGCAACCAAGTTATTTACATGTCATAAAACTATATGACTCTTGGCAAATATTTATTTAGTGACACGTATAGGTGCACACAGTAAGGTTTGCTCCTTCCTTATGGAGTATTTCTTTACGAAGTTCATTAGACCCTGAGACTCGGAGACAAACTGATAGGATGGGTGTGGTACAGGCCATAAAGGTCACAGCATATGAGTTCAAGCCACAGTTTGGCTAACTGTCTACTAGTCACAAGACTTCATTCCAAGTATCCAGTCACTTGGTGGGCCAGGGATGCCTTCCCTACAAAACTGATGGGAGTGAGGGGGAGTATTGGATTAGGTATTTCTAAGGACTCTCTCAGCTTTAAAATTCTCTAGGGTTTCTAAATTACTTGCCCATTTAATTAAACTTGGAAAAAATAGTAAATCATAAAGAAAAAATACATACCCTGTAATTCCATAACCCAGATAATTGTTAATATTTTGGTCAAGTTCCTTCATCTTTTTTCTAAGCATATTTATATAATAATGTATAAAAACATAGTATGTATATATATTTAGAAATTGGGAATGATCTTTGCTTTGCTTAATATTGTATCACTAGCATTGTCCTGTGAGTAGTGCTCAGAGTTTTTATGCAAAACCAGTTTCCCTTGGTCATTTCTGCAGTTCCTTCTGAATTTTCCATATTGGTGACAACACTGTAGGCACTTTCCAAACTAAACACTTGGCTTATGAACATCCTGTCAGTATAGACAGCCAGTGTATGCCATTGCAAAGAAAAAGACATAAGGAACATCCCAGAGTCACTTTGGAACTTCTTGCTGCTCACTGCATAGGTAGAGGCTGCCACTGCCAGAGGTCCAGGGGAAGGGGTTGGGGTAGCCCCTATAAAAATTGCTATGGCACGTAACCTGACAGTGTCTCAAATGACCTCCACTGGTTTTGCTTTGGGCACACCAGGTGAAATGGGGCTAACTCTGGGCAGAGTCATAGAGGAGAAGGACTTAATAACCAAGGCTTGTCTCACTGTGCCCCCCAGCCCCTACTGCACCCCACTCTGCCTCCTCCTTGGCCCTCCTCCTCTCCTTTCCCAATTGTCCTTTCTCCTTGGTGGGCCTGTTATAGTTGTTTATGTTACTGATAAAGTTCTTATCCCATATTACCTGGGAGTTTGGTGGCAGTTGTTGGGTATGGGGCAGGGTAGGTTAAATATGGGCCCTCTCATAAGACATGTACTTCTTCCACCTTACCACATCGATGAGTTTGACAGTTGGAGGATAATCTTAGCTAAGGTTAGAGGAAGATGTGAGGCTGAAGTCATGAACATTTATAAATAATTTTTCATTTGCTCACAGGTGGTATGTCAGGTACATTACAGGTTATCTTGGTTTTGGTGGGCTTTCCTAGAAGAGAGCCTGTGGCAGTGGGAAGCCTTCCTACATCACAAGATGAACTTTAAGGACCCTTCTCATTCTAAAATTCTATGATCTTGTGGCATTGTTTCTATGGGAAAATGCATTCCAAGTTCCAAACAGCTGAATTTTGGATCCCAATGCTTTAAAGAGTTGTGGACCACCCATACATAAAATCCCCTTTAAATATGCAGGTAGGTCTCTAATTTGATTTATGTCTAGAGAACAGTAATAAAACTAATAACTACTGTTTGAGCACTTATTGTGCACCTAGCCTCCTGAGACCTTTGTTGTCCTCCGTACATTGATCCTTTGAGGTAGGCATTATCATCTCCTTTTCACAGACGAGGAAGCTGAGACCAAGCAGAGCCAAGATGTGCCTCCAGACCTGCTCAGCTCCACACTGGTGACCTTGCTTCTTTGGTGCCTGATGCCTCCCAATCCCGTGCTAGCGAGTCTTTCCTCTCACTGCTTCGCCCCCAAAGTTCCTTCCAAGGAAGAGGTGAAAGTTAATTCTTTTAAAAATAGTTTTTAAGGTAGTGTTATTCCCTTTGAGAGCCCTGAAGTGTTGATTCTCTCTGATCTGGTCAAATACAACAATGGATCTTTGCTGCTTCTCAGTGGTGGTGAATGAGCAGCTGACACGGTCCCAGGGGCCTCCAGAGAGAGTAGCTTGAGGAAAGAAAGCCTTAAGTAAGAAATTACACTAAAATATTCAGTTACACGGTTCACATAAACATACTTAAAATGGTCTATAGAGAGGAGAATGAGACACTTAATGATGGATAAAAGGTCTCTTCTTATTTTTTCACATGGTCATTACATATTCACATAAACCAAACTTGATGTGTGAGCCAGGGTGATCATTTGTTTGTTCATTCACTCACCAGTCATCAGACTTTTATGAACCCTCCTATATCCTGGGGAATATATGAGATGTAGTCCCTGCCTTCAAGCAGCTCAGAGTCTAGTGGACCGCAGGCCCATACATTTTTATTACTTGTATTTTAAAAATAGTCAAATGCCAAAACATCTTTGAACATTGTCTTGATTTTAAATGAGCACTCATAAACAAGACTAGGAGAAATCTGTTTTATATATTATAGTATAGAATTGGTAAGAATTTTTTTTTAATGATATAAAGATTCAGCCAGCATGTACTGGATTGCTAACATCCACTGACAGTTAAGGATACCCAAACTGTTGACCTTTGCACATTTGCTTGACCAGTGTGCTGGTTTGGGAAGGTGAGTTCTGTTTCATGTTTTATGCAGTCTTAAGATTTGCTTTTCATGACACATAGACAAAGGGAGGGTGAGTGGAAGGAGTTAAAGAGGCCCCCATCCTGGGATGATTCTTCTTGGGTATACAGGTGGGTGTGGGTTGGGCTCTGGGCTTTTCAGTGGCGCTTAGTGGAAGTGCCAGAGAATCCTCCTAGGCAACCTCTGAGGAGAAGACTCTTGAGGCTTGAAGTTGGGAACTCAGTAGAGGTCTGTTTCATGAGGCTCTGAGCTCAGTGTGGTTGTGTGGTTCCTGATTGCAGTGATCCCTTCCTGAGCCACATTTATCTTCTTGGAAAAGGAGGAGGGTGAAGGGAAAAAGATTCGCTGGCATGGACAGGAAGTCAGTAGTCACAGCTGAGCAGCTGCTAAAGGCTCTACATGGTCTGGCAAAGATTGGGGGTATGGTGGGTATGAAGTGGTCCCAGTATCCAAGCTGGATCGTTTCATTTTTGGAAAGTACAGCTCCCATGAGATGTGCTGTCACAAAGACGTTTTGTGTGTAATTTGCCTTGAACATATAGACTTAGTGAGATGCCATCTAAAAAAACTTTCTCTGGTCTCCAACTCTCCCATTAAAATTTGTTCAGTGGAAAGTATTTTTCCATTTCCTGCATGGAATCACATCCCATAACTATCCTGATTCCTCCTGTATATTAAACAGTCCCGCTTTAATTTGTGTCTAGTATCATGTAGTTGTTAAAGCTTCTACTTGGCTCATATTTACAACTGCTCCTCTTCCCTCAGCTAGGACCTGCTGCAGAGAGAAGGGGTACAGGGGGTGTTTTCTTTCATGCTTACTTCATCGCTATTGCTTCTGGGTTAGGGTGGGGGCAGGAGGAACAGGAAGGGGCACAGGAACGTTGTAGCCCGACAGGAGGTATAGGAAAATTGTCCTTGTTTTGTGGGTGTTTAGCAATGATTCTTTCCCTCATGGGATGCTTTGTGTGATTCTTCAGAGTCGCCGGCTCCTCTTGTCTCTGGAGACCTCTTGCCTCCAGTTTCCTAGGCGTGGCTGCTGCACTCCCTTCAGCCTGGCCTCTAGCGCCCACTGGTCCATTTGTCCTCTGTCTGCTGGGTTCCATCCAGTGGCCTTTGATGGGCAGAGCCTCATGCAGCTCCACACAGAAGCTCATGGTGTGGGCCATATCTGGTTTGTGGGAAAAATACTCACACATCCTTTTCTCCCACACATTTGGGGAGGACAGAGTGATTCCGGGCAGCTGGTATTTCCTTTGACTTGTCCATCAAGCTTCCAGCTGGCCCATCTAGTCCTATAGGTTTCTCAGGCAGAAGTCACAAATAAGGTCCTTGTGTCTCCATGAGTCTCATGCTCTCCATTTAGCATGAGGCCCCCTCACTAGGCCAGAGCGGGAGGGAAGGACTCCCACTTCTGCCCTTCAGCGTTGAGCTCAGGACCAGAGCTACAGCCTGTGTGCTTCAAACATTCTCTCCATTTAGTTACCAGCAGACTGGCCTATTTGCATCTTCCCTGGGTGTGAGAGTGGTTTGGGGCTATATGTCTTTTGAGATTTTGCATCTAGGCCTGGTATCTCCCTTTGGAATCTAGTATCTAGTCTTGGTGGCTTAGTTGACACATTCATTTTAACATCCTGTACAGGTAATACCCTTTGGGGATAGCAGTGCTTAGATCCCCTGGGCTCTTGGAGATTTACAACTTAACAGCCTAGAAAAGGCTCCAAGGCCTCCTGCCTGCTCAAGTCCATCCTCTTCCTCTCCTGACCTTCTTCCCACTCAAGGGTCTGTGCTCCCGCTCTGTCCTGCACCTGGCATATGCCCATTCCCCCCCGCCACCCCCTGTTCCACGTTCCTTCTTTGCGTTTCTAGCTCCTTCTTTTCCTTCATGATCTTAAATCTTATCTCCTCAGTAAAGACTTTTTTTCTTTTCACCTAAGTAAATCTTCTGTCTCTACATTCTCTTTATTTCTTTCACAGTGCATATTACAGATGATCATTTTATCAAAAATCAATTATATAAACTATTAATCTCTTTCTCCCATCAAATGGTAAGCCTCTTGAAGGAAAAGAGCATGTGTGTTTTATTTGGTAATTCTTATTTGGTGCTTATGAAATATTTGCTAAATAAAGGTATGAAAGCCTCAATAAAAAGTTAACTTTGTGTCAGCCATCATTTCCCAAATGTATCTCTTATTAACACCTAATATCTGGAGTCTTAGTTACATGGGACATGTGGACACAGGTTAGGAAGCACCTAGGAAGGCTTAACTTTTGGTGTACTGATCTGTGCATTATTGCTTGCCCTCTTCCCCTCCGCCCCATATACACATAGACAAGACCTTCAAGGCAAGGAGAAGCAGGGGCTATCACCACATATATTTTTTTTAAGATTTATTTTATTTATTTATCCCCCACCCCTTGCAGCTTGCTCGCTGTCTGTTCTCCGTGTCCATTTGCTTCATGTTCTTCTGTGTCTGCTTGTCTCCCTTGTTGCGTCATCTTCCTGCGCCAGCTCTCTGTAGGTGTGGGCTGTCAGCTCTCCGTGGGTGCGGGCCAGCCTGCCTTCACAAGGAAGCCCTGGGAAGCGAACCCAGGGCCTTCCAAATGGTAGACGGGAGCCCATTTGGTTGAGCCACATCACACATTTTACAGATAACCAAACTAAAGTGGAGAGTTGGGCATGATCTCACTGAGAGGGCTAATGGCAAGCCTGGCCCAGAGCTCCGCACTCACCGCTCTCTCCTGCTCTGTCTCTCTCACAGTGCCTCTTATCACAGCTGTCTTGTAGCCTTCCAGCAAACTCTGCTCTGACTCATGCAAAGGCCTGGCCTCAGTTTGTAGAGGAAAGACTAGCTCCTAGCTCAGAATCTGCACTGCAAGGAAGTATAGTGCTTGCATGTGGCAATTCCCAACTGCTGCTGTTCCTCCCACTCCTTGGACCCTTTCCTGTCCTCACCCCACAAAGCTGGGGGTTCATAGGCCGTGGAGAAGTCTGCCTCCCTTGGGAGAAGTGGAAGCTGGACCCTGAAGGAAGGCATGGGCTGGAACTGGCTTTGACTAATGCCTTACCTGTAATACTTTCCCTGGCTCCTCAGCAGACCTCTAACCCTGACCACAGGCAGAGAGGGTCAAATTCCTCCTTTGTCGCATGTTTTCCACATAAGACTCCTCAGGGCAGTCCAGGATCTCCCACTCAGGCCACAACCTTCATGTACTTTCTTCAGGAGGAAGGAGGCTTATCTTATATGTGCACATTCTTCTTTTGGGGCTTATCTGGTTATTATGACATAGAAACTACAGTTCTCTAAATTTGTTGCTTAATTACTGTCAGTTGATTGTGAGGTAATAGTTTTGTTGGCTAGCTGATACTGCCATGTCGTTTTCAAAGACTCACTGTAGCACGGCAGTATTTTGCTTCATGCTGTGTTTTTGGTGGTTAACATTATCTAGGGTTATAATAACAATGCCTCACACTTGAAACGTGCTTCAAATTTAACGTGGTACTTTTGTTTTACCATTTTATTTGACTCTGTTAAAGGAAAATGCAAGTGGGCAACTTATTTTAGAATAGGACATAAAGTTTTTATCTTAGGTATTACTTCCTCCTCAATTTTGGCATAATCTAACTGTCTTTACAGCAACTGTTTATTACTTTAGTAACAGATATTAACATTGAATTTTTAAAGTTTATGATCTACAGTAATTATGAAGAACAGAGTAACAGAAGACAGCTTCTATCCACGGTCATAGAAAATAAATGATAATGTTTTGGCTAGGTGCCACTTCTCTAAAATTTGAACCAGAATATGGGTTAACATTACATTGTACAGAAGTTAGTTGTCTACCCCCAGTTTGGTTAGCATAGAGATCTCCAGTATTTTTCACATAAAAATATTTTTTGGGTTCCAATAGCTCCAACACCCATCCATAGGCCCACCATATCCTTCCCCCATTGGAATAACTTCCCTCACAGCAAGCCTAAGAGTTTGTTCCATAATAAAGTGTAAGTCCTAACACTGCCGTTAGGACTATACAAGGATCACAGGTAATTCTTTGTACAATAATAGATTCCTCATAGGGGACAAGCTAAGTTAACTAATGATGTAAAGAAAAGAATGAATTAAACTCTTGTGGCCCTCATATTTCATTATTACTTTACAGGCAGTGCTGGGGGTCCATGTGGACTTGTTTTCCTCTTGCAGTGACTCCTCCACTCATAGGTTGGGACCCACTGGTATAAGATCCTTTCTGCAGGTCATCTTGCCTTAGTAGAAGGCATAGTAGAAAGAAGAGAGAATGAACTTTAAGGTAGACAGAGCTGGGTTCAAATTCAGCCCCCACCACTTGTTAGCCATTTGACCTTGAGTGCATGACATTAAGTTCCCTCACGGGTGGAACGGGAATACCCACCTGTGGCAGGCTGAAAAATGCCCCCCCCCAAATATCCACATCTTGATTCCTAGAACCTGTGAATGATACCTTATATGGGCAAAGGGTTCTTGTAGATGTGATTAAGTTACGGATCTTGAGATGGGAAAATTAACCTCAGCTATCTGAGTGGACCCTACATACCATCATCAGTGTCCTTATAAGAAAGTGGCAGAAGGAGATGTAATAGAGAAGAGAAGAAGACAGACACAGGGAGGAGACAGTGGAAGGACCGAGGCAGAGGACTGGCAGGAAGCAGCCACAAGCCAAGGAAGGTCGGAACCCCAGCAGCTAGAGGAGACCAGGAACCGCGTCTCCCCAAGAGCCCCCCAGAGCGACTGTGGCCCTGCCAATGCGCCTTTAGTTTTGGCGGTACTGATTTTGGACTTCTGACCACTATTCTGTGAGAGAATAAGTTTGGTTGTTTTAAGTCACCAAGTTTGCAAAAGCAGCCTCAGGAAACTACTAATATACTACTTGTATAAGGTAACCTAAAACTGCCCAAACCTGCTGTCATGGTTCATTTGCTTCCCTCTGTCCTTGTGTCAAACGTGGTGTTTCTCAGACTTTGAGGACATGGTTAGGAGCTTTAGCTCTTCAGCAAGGTTTCCCAACCTCAGCACTGTTGACATTTGGGGCCAGATAATTGGGTGTTGTGGGGGGCTCCTCTGTGCGCTGTGGCATGTTTAGCCTCCTCCTTACCCAGAGGGTGCTAGTAGTACCTTCCCTGCAGTTGTGATAACCAAAAATATCTTAAAATATTGCCATATGTAACCTGGGGACAAAAATCCTACCGGTTAAGAGCCACTAGGACTAAGTTTGATCCCAGCCTTTTCACTAAGGAGCTGTGTGGTCACAGGCAAGTTAGTCAAAATCTCTGGGTCTCACTTTCATTTTCTGTGAAATAATAATGTTATCACCAGCCCAGGGTTGTTGTGAGGACATTCAAAAAGCATAATATGTATAAGGCCTTAGTACCTAGAACCTAGAAAAGTGCTTAGTAAACGGTATCTATTATTGACCTGTCCTCCACCACACTGGTTTCCATTATAGAAATAATAGGCACTTGAAACCTTTTCCAAATAGTTACTCCTATTATCTGTAAAGTCCTACATAGTTTTAAAAATTAAATACCCTCTTTCATTGCCTTCCCCTTCCACCCCACCCCGACAGCTCCCCAGTGCTAAGATTTGAGGAATCACGGCCTGATCTGTATACTTGGACCTGTCAGGCATCTGAACTCCTGAACTCTACTTAATTCCCTGGATAAGCTGTAGCAGGAAAATCCCTTCCATCTGTCAGTGATATTTCTATTATGCTGTAATTACAGTTTCTCCTCAGTGACGTAGCTGTTGAATCACTTATGGATGTGTCAGTGTCTCCATTCAAATGTGCGAAATATTTAGCAGCGTTTAGCAGTTTTTGGTGAAATGTTAGAAAGTGTTTTGAATAGATACCACCATCTCCTTTTGTAAGGAAGAGGAATGTGCTCCAACTTTGGTCTAGGGCATTTGTCTGTAAGCACTGGGGACACAGCAGCGAACAAAACAAAAATCCCTGTTGTCAAGAGCTTGCATTCTAGCATAGAACAGTAACAGTTCAATAAAGAAGTGAATGGTATAATATGTTAGATGGTGATAAGAACTATGGAAAAGCAAGTAATCTAGGGTAGAAAGGGTTGGGAGTGCTGGGCATGACAATCGGAGGCAGGTTATGGTTTTAATAGGGTGGGAACATTAAAAAAAATATTTTCATAGGGAAACGTGATAAATGAAAATGTCTTTGATGTACATTGAAACCAGTGTTTGCTAATTAATGCACCTCTGCTCATGACTGAAATACCTGAGTCTCCCAAAAGTGCTAAACCTTCTTCTTCTTCCCCACAACACTGCCTGGGAGTATCTTTCAGAGTTAAGCCATGTGGATTTGGTTCATCCCAGCTGCTGCGGGAATTCTTTATAGAAGTGATTCAGGGATAAGTATGGGTAATGCAGTCTCTGGGAAGAAGTATGTCTAGCAGATAAAAGCTTGAGTTTTTGCATCAAAGAGACGTTCTTTTTAATCCTGGCTCTCCACTTACAAAGTAGGTGACTTTGGGCTAGTCACTTAACCTCTCCAAGTCTGTCTTTTTTTAACTGTTGTGAGGATTGAATGAAATGATGAACTGAAAGGACTTAGACCTATGTAATTTTATGATTAGGATAAAAGAATGTTTCTAAGGTAATCTATACATTTCTTTTTTTTTTTTTTTATGGTAAAAAAAACTTAGAATTAGCCAGCTGGACTCAGTTTAGATGATCCCAATTTGGTTGGCAACATCCAAAGCATCAGTCAGGAGCCAGTGGAACGTATGCCGCCTTCTCTCCGGCAGGCCTGGTCAGGGAGCTGACCTTGGCCACATCAACGTCGTAGAGCTTCCTCACAGCCTGCTTGATGTGGTGCTTGTGGGCCTTGGCATCCGCCATGAACACAGTGTGTTGTTGTCTTCATTCTTCTTCCTGGCTGACCCAGTGGTCGGGGGGAACTTGATGAGGGCTGAGTGGTCAAGCTTTTCTCCTGGGGGCGCTTTTCTTAGGATATTTGGGCTGTCTTCTGAGATACAGCGTCTTAGGCCGCCAGAAGGTGGGTGACGTGTGCATCTTCCCTTTTGTGTTGCTGTGGATGCCTTTCAGTACTGCCTCTGGGCTTTCAAAGCCTTTGCTTTGGCTTCGGTTTGGGAGTGGCAGGGGCTTCCTTCTTGGCTTTCGGCGCCATCTTTGTGCAAAGGTGTAAATATTCTTGATCGTTAAGATCTCTTTGTAAAGCGTACCTATAATTCCGTTACAATATATGCAAGCATTTCTCAATAAACCCTGCCTGCAAAAGGGAGGTCTACATAGAAGGCCTGTGAATTGTGAGCGTGAGCCCAGAACACACTTTTGAGTGTTTAGTCCAGACTTTCACAGAGGGAGGGAGGTAGTGAATAACTAAGGTAATAAAAGCCCAGCTATTAAAAAAATGTTTATATAGTTTTCTTGGATGACTCCACAGGTTGACTTTTCTGGATAATTGTATGGTTCTTCACTTTACAGATAGAAACTTATGTAGACACTTGTTACATGATTCTTATATTAGAATCAGTTACCCAGTTAGTCTGCATGAATTGAGGCGCTCCTCAGAAAGTCATGAAACTCTGGAAGAATGGCCAAGATCAGGAACGGCACACACCAGAAATATATACATTCCTGTACTGTAACTTCTCACAGCACTCTTGCCCTTAAATCCAAGTTAGACCTCAGAATCTATCTCCACCCAGCAATCCAGGAAGTCACTACAAGCCTATCGATATTTGTGGGAGATGAGGTTTATTTGCCATTCCTTTTCTAAATATTAAGTGTGCCTAGAGTTCTACAACTCTAAGACTGGAAGGGATATATCATTTAGTTCAATAAGCACATTTTATAGAATTCAATATTTAATGAATGCTCACTAGGCATTTTACTAGGATAGAGGAAATAAAGTTGGAATAAGTCACTTCTTTTCTGCCCTCCAGGGACTTTTGGGGGGAGAAAAAGATGTATATACTTTTGGGGAGAGAAAAAATGAGGAAACTGAGGCCAGAGAGATTGTCTTAACTCATTAGCGAGTAGCAAAATCTCAACTAGAGTACAGAATCCCTCCCCTCCCACTTTCCATAATAGAAAGATAAAGTACAAGACTGCATGGGCACAGTTGACCCTTTTAGTTTTGTAGTAGAGTCGTTACTCATCACGCCAGCCCCCATCAGTCTGCTATGACATGTTCCATTACGCCTGATGATAGTACAAAAGGTGCATCAGCTCACACTTCTGATGCAATGGTCTGCATCAATGCTTTCTTTGCCATCTTTTCTTATACTTAGGGAGGGTTCCGCCTTCTTTACTGTCCACCTGTCTATTACTCTGAATAGTTTTGAAATAGTAGGAGGCAAAGAAATATTGTTTTCATTTAGGTTTGATGGGTGAGCAGCCAAAAGAGTTCTCTTAAACAGAACTGTAATTCAGGAAGACACCTTTGAAGTCATCTGGTTTAGCCTTTAATCCATGAAGAAACTGAGGTATTTCTGTCTTTCCCTCCCCGCCCATACTCCCTTCTCCCTCCTTTGTTCTTTCCAAAACAGAGACAACCTGGTGTACATAAAAGAGGAGGAATTAAAAAATGAATTTCCTCAAGTGCCAGGACTGAAGTCCAGATTCTCCATCTCTTTATCTACTCTTCAAAAGAGTTATTTAAAAAATGACAGTTCTATGCATTTTAATTCATTTTACTTGGAAACACTCTACACTCCTATGCATTTTTAAATGCAGAATAATATTTCTTTAACTTTACAAATGTATTAAAGTTTAGTATTTTAGTATATCCAACAATATTCTTAACCTTTTAGTCATTTATAAAGTTAACTCCTTCCAGTCCTAAATTTTTATATTCTCAACTAGGGTTGGGAATTTGTTATTTTAATCACAAAATATTATAAATATGCTTTAAACATCCATGGCCATTTCCTTGGGATAAATTTCTGAAAATGCAATTATGGGTTCAGGGGGATTGCAAAATGTTAAGGTTTTTGATGTCCATTGTCCAATTTTTCTCTAGAAAGATGATTTGTGTGTATGCATGCATTTATGTATATACATACATGTATATATGTGGATATGCATGCATGTATATGTATGTATACTATATAATGTATAACATTTATTTAGATCAATAGTGAGGGTATATATTTCCCTGCATACTTGCAAACATCGAGCATGATCACTGTTTAAAAATCTTTGACAAGTTGATTTGAAAATATCGTGTCAGGTTTTAATTCACATATATTTATTGCAGGTATGTTTGAATATTTTTGGCCTTCTGTATGATTTCTTTTGTAAATTGACTTATGGTACTTGCCTAATTTTTCAATGGAGTTTGCTTTTAAAAGTAATTCACAAAAGCTAAAGAATAATCTAGGGACTGAATAACACAGTGAGCCCAGAGGCAGTTGAGAATTGTGGTTAAGGAAACAAATGCAAGAGAGTCCTTCTGTTAGCTAGAGCAGATGTACATCACTATTGCAGGGTGATGGGAATATGGAGAAACATGGGAAAACTACGATTAGCGTGACCTATGAACTGTGGTTAACAGCAATACTTTAATATTCTTGCATTAATGCCAAGCTATACTGTGTTGATAATGGAGGTGTATGGAAAAAGTGTGCCAAATGTATGCTATGGACCATTATTGGTGGTAATAGTCTGATGATATTATCTCATAATCTGTAACAAATGTTCCACCAGGGTGTGGAGTTGTATGGGAAATCTACATATCTGTATGATTGTTTTGCAAGTTCACAATATCTGTAACAAAAATACATTTAAAAAAATAGTATGGGTTGGGGGGGAAAATATACCAAATGTAAGATAAGGAATATAGTTGGTGGTGCTCTTGAATAGTTTGTAACAAATATTTCACATCAGTGCAAAGAGTTGGTGGACATGTGATGTATGAGACCCCAGTGTGATGTTATGTATGTTTATTTTGTAAGTTAACAATCTTTACTATATACTTATTGTTTATGTGTGTTCGTGTGTCAAAAAAAAAAGAAAGAAATTAGTAAGAACTCTATTGGTTAAGGTTATCACACACCCCCACCCCATCAGATGTTTCAGATATTTTTTTGCAATTTTTCCTGCATTTTAGCTTTCTTTTTGATAGTTTCATTTTCTCAGAGATAAATGTTTTTATGTTGTCAAATATGTTATTTTTTTCTCTATGATTTTGGCCTTTGTCATACTTAAAAAGAATTTTTTTACCCCTTTATGATATAAATATTACTTCAATTTTCTCCTAGTACTTTTGTAGGTTCATTTTTCACTTTTAAGTTTTATTGCACCTGAAATTAATTTTTGTAAGAGGTAAGAGATGGGGATCTAACTTTATCTTTTCTCAAATGGTTCATTCCATCCATTTAATACTCCATCCTTTTTGCATTAATTTGAGATGATGCATTAACTGTTTGCTGATTTCTAGACTATTCTTAGACATTCTCCTTTGGTCAGAACAGTTTTATTCCTATAGTTTTATCATACATTTTGATAACATGTTTTGATATCTGGTAGCACAAGCCTTATCCTTACTCATGTCTTTCCTCCCAAATATTTTTGAGTATTCTTAATAATTTATTCTTCTAGAGGAACTTCAGAATAATTATGTGGAGTTCTAAAGAAAAGTTCCAGGTGAATGTTAGCTGGAATTGCATTGAATTTCTAAATTTATCTGGGGAAAATGAATATCTATACAATTAAGCTTTCCTGCTCAATCAGAATGTTGTATCATCTCATTAATTCAGATCTTCTTTTATGTTCCACAGTAAAATGATACGGTTTGCTTTATGTTCATTCCTACATCTCTCATTAAATGTATTCCTGTTTGTTTGATATCTATTTTTCCCTTCACGAATATGAATTTTATCCCTTTGTGTTTTCTAACTGGTTATTTCTAGAAATTAGGGAAGGTATTGATTTTATATGTTGATACTGATGTTTTTATCAGGTGATTCAAGTAGGTATTATGAGTGGATTATCATATAATTTCTAAATAATGTTAATTTTATCATCCACTTTCATTATTTATGGTTTGTACTGCTTTGGCTAACACTTCCAGAAAAAATATTAAAATAGGGAAATTGGGAAACGGACTTTGGCCCAGTGGTTAGGGCGTCCATCTACCACATGGGAGGTCCGCGGTTCGAATCCCGGGCCTCCTTGACCCGTGTGCAGCTGGCCCATGCGCAGTGCTGATGTGTGCAAGGAGTGCCGCCCCACCCAGGGGTGTCCCCCGCGGAGAGGAGCCCCACGTGCAAGGAGTGCACCCCGTAAGGAGAGCTGCCCAGCGTGAAAGAAAGTGCAGCCTGCTGAGGAATGGCGCCGCCCACACTTCCCGTGCCGCTGACAACAGAAGCGGACAAAGAAACAAGACGCAGCAAAAAGACACAGAAAACAGACAACCGGGGGAGGGGAGGGGAATTAAATAAATAAAAATAAATAAATCTTTAAAAAAAAAAAATTAAAATATTAAAGTAAGGCGGTGGATTGTCCCAGTGGTTAGGGCGTCCGTCTACCACATGGGAGGTCCGCGGTTCAAACCCCGGGCCTCCTTGACCCATGTAGAGCTGGCCCATATGCAGTGCTGATGCACGCAAGGAGTGCCCTGCCACGCAGGGGTGGCCCCGTGTAGGGGAGTCCCACACGCAAGGAGTGCGCCCCGTAAGGAGAGCTGCCCGGTGCGAAAGAAAAGTGCAGCCTGCCCAGGAATGGTGTAGCACACACAAAGAGCTGACACAACATGATGATGCAACAAAAAGAAAACACAGATTCCCGTGCCACTGACAACAATAGAAGCGGACAAAGAAGACGACGCAGCAAAATAGACAGAGAACAGACAACTGGGGTCGGGGGAAGGGAAGAGAAATAAATAAATAAATCTTTAAAAAAAAAATTAAAGTAATATGTCTGATTTCTCGGTTGAAAGGGAATGTCATATTCTGCCATAATATAAAATGTGTGGTTCTCTAACTATACTACTTTTTCTTCTCCAAATAAAATATTTTTATAATGTTATTTATGTGTGGCCATCTTGAGGTATTATAATTCATTTCTGAAAATGGCAATTATATTTGTTTGGCACTCTTTGGCTAAAAGATGACTTATCAATCCATTAGATAAATACCTTTAATTTAATTATTTAATTATTTGATTATTTAATTATTTGATTAATTAATTTGAGGAGGTACAGGGGTTTGAATCAGGGACCTTGTACATGGGAAGCAGGCACTCAACCACTGAGCTCCACCCACTCCCCATACCTATTATTTTAGGTTTGTAATCGCAAATGTGCCTCCATCTCTGGTAGCCACACTTTGAAAAGTCTCTAAGTAGGTGAAAAATTATGTACTCTAATGCCATGCTCTTTCATGCAGAATTACCAAGACTTAGATGTACAGTTTAATTGAATGACAGAAGTTTATACTCATTCTTCAAAGAAGAAATAAGTTTCAGTTTTATTGCATCATACTTTGTAGACTACATTCTTTTAAAATTATTATTATTAAAGAGACTTTAGATTACATAAATTTTACATCAAAAATACAGGGGATTTCCATATGTCCTTCTCCCCCTGCCACACTTTTCCCCATTAACAACTTCTTATATTAGTGTGGTACATTTCTGACAATTGATGAACACATATTAAATCATTGCTACTAACCGTGGTCAGTAGTTTACATTGTGGTTTACACTTTGCACTGCACTGTTTTATAGATTTTCACAAAATATATAACGGCCTGTATCTGTCATTGCAATGTCACGCAGAACAATTCCAATGTCCCCAAAATGCCCCATGTTACATCTATTCTTCCTTCTCCTCCCCTCAGAACCTCTGGCGAACAAATTCTTTCATTACTAGAATAATAATAAGTCTACCTCGGTCCATAGTTGCATTTCCCCCTTATGTGTGTTCGTTCCTCAATCTTGAGGATTTGGGGATGGTGATGCCCACTCTGTTTCTGATTGAGAGGGGCCTTAGATCCCATGGGGCAGATAGATGGAACTGTCTTGCTTACAGTTGTAGATATTCTCTGTTTTTGGGGATGGGTGTTGTACATCATAATCCTGTTGTTAGTAGTCCTGGGCAAGTCCAATGAACTGGAGAGTAGTTGTTGCAACTCTGCTGAGATTCAGGCTCAACCAGCATATGAACAGATGAAGATTTAAGTCTCTGGGACAATACAATTAAAGAAAAAAAAAGGATAAAGAGTGAGGATTTCTCCAATTTACTTTAAACGTTGAAATGTTACATTGAGAAAAATGTTTATTTTTAAGAACATTAGTAATTATAGCTATATATGCATAGATGTATATATGTTAATTATATTTGATAAAAGAATATGTATTCTTTATGAAACATTTGTTAGAATCTATATTTATATATATAAAACATTAAAACTATATATGTTAGATAAAATTTTTAAAAAGTTTCTGGGACATATATTTAACAAGTATAATGCTAATTATAAGCTCAAATAAAAGAAGCAGAACAGCCATGTGTTGGGAAATTATAAATGAGTCTCACTCCGATATATTGGGATATATTGAGAATATATTCCAAAGTAAGGCCCGTTGACAGGGTGTTTTCCTGAGATTGTCTGCCCTGCCTATGGTGCCTAGATGTCTCTAGAGCCCTCGGGAGCCCTGTTTTTATGAGGTACTGTTTACTCTGGCAGTCAATGAGATCCTGCTGAGATGTGCATAAGCAGCGTAACCTCTGGAATGACCTCCCAACTCACTTTGAAATCTCTTAGCCATAAAAAGTCATTTGTATTTAATATTTCCCCCTTTTGGTCAAGGTCTTTTTCCAAATGCAACTCTAGTTGGCACTTGGTAATAATCCCTCAGTGCCATAGAGGCTTATCCCCAGGAATGATGGCCCATGCTGGGGAAAAGGTAGTGTGTTATACGTTTAGTTTGTCTTAGAGGCCCCATTGAAGCAACAAGGAGGTTTTCAGGAGGTAACTTTTAGTCAATATATAGTATTAGTCTAAGTTTCAATTTCACAAGAAAAGTTTCTTAAGTACAACCATCAATATCAAGGGCTTGGCGTAATGCTCTGTCCTCCTTTACTGAGCACTGCCCATGTACTGTAGGGATTCTTGCCACTCTATTAGTGAATGTAGCAGGACTCCCCAGGATGGGATTTCAGTATTCTTTTGGTTACTGTTGGTTCTCTCCCTGCCAAGACAATACCCCATGACCACTTGAACACATTCATATGCCCCAGGTGCACTCCTCTCCACACCTCCTCCCATCACCAACACCCCGTACTAGTGATCCTCCTGTGCCACAGTTGCAGCTCTCTGCTATCCAAAACCTCCTCAAACACAAATTCACACACACACTTTTTTTTTTAATATAAAAAATAAAATACAAAAGAAAAAAATTATTTTTGCATTGTCTTTCATCACTGTAAGATCTGTCATCTTTTATGTACAGTGACAGTTTATTCTGTATGTCCTCCCAGTGTCTTATTTTTTTTTCACTTTATTTTCAAAGAAGCTTTAGGTTACAGAAAAGTCACATCTCAAATAGAGGAGATTCCCATATACCCCATCCCCTCTCCCTCTCACAATTTCCCCTATTAATAACAGCTTACATGAATGGTACATTTGTCACAATTGATGAACAAATATTGAAGCATTGCTACTAACCATAGTCAATGGTTTGTTTACATTATGGTTTACATTTTGCACCTTACGCTTTTGTAGGCTTTGACAAAATGTATAATAGCCTGTATCCATCATTGTAATATCATGCAGAACAATTCCAATGCCCTAAAAATGCCCTATGTTCCATCTATTCTTCCCTCCTCCTCCCCTTGGAACCTATGGTAACCGCTAAGTTTCATTTTTTGAATAAGGTCCATAGTTACATGCATTAATATTGAAGGCTTGACATATTTGTCTGTTTTCTTTTATTGGGCACTGCCTATATTCTCAAGAGAGTATTGCTCCTCTAATTGAGAACATAGCAGGACTCTCCAGGATGGGAGTTTAATATTTTCTTATATATTGTGTGTGTCTCCACCAACTGAGATAACGCACTATGACAAGATGAATACTTACATATTCCATAGAAGCCTGCCCCAGCTGTGCCCTATTCCACGTATACCCGCCCCCCCCCCCCCCCCGGCCCCGCTACCCTGCACCAGCAATCCTCGCCTGCCATATTTGCCAAAAGAACATTCCCAGCATTCTAGTTTTTTAACCACAGACCTACAAATCCCCAGAGGTCACCTATTCCTTCCTCCAGCCTAACCCCCATTTCCATGGATAGTCCAACCCACCCCCCAACCCTCCTCACCCTCACATTCTACCACCATTGACCCCCCTCATTCCTGTACTATAATCACCCCACTCCACTGCCTAACCACCTCTTTCCACCTTATCATAGGTTCTGCCCAGATTGAGCATCAGCTCACCACACTATTCCTCTTCTGTCCCTGGGTAACCTATCTTCCAGACACTAGCTCTGAGTGTCTGCTCAATAGACTTAGGTCATATCAGTGAGGTCATGCAGGATTTGTTCTTTAGTTACTGGCTTACTTCCCTCAACATAAGATCTTCAAGATACATCCATGTTGTCATGTGTGTCAATACTTCACTCCTTCTTACAGCTGAGTAATTTCCATTGTATGTATATACCACAATTTGCTTATCCATTCATTGGTTGATGGATGCTTGGGTTGCTTTCAACTTTCGGCAAGCATGAATAATGCTGCTAAGAACATTGGTGTGCATGTATCTGTTCCTGTCCCTGCTTTCAGTTCTTCTGGGTATATGCCCAGCTGGAAACAACATTCTTAAAAATCCATTTTGATCAGTTATCACTTTTCCTTTTGAAAGCATATTTATGAGTATATCTCTGCTTAATGCTATCACAAGCAGTTTATAAAATGCTTTAGATATTACAGGCAAAAGGAGCATTCTAATTCAAAATATATTCAAGTGCTTATGTAAATGTGGGCCCTTATTTTTATAACACTTCCCCACACAAAATATGATAAGTTGACCTATATAAGCATGTAGAAAATCATGAAAAGTATATGGAAGATAAACTTAGCACTACAGATAGCAACCGTTGGCATTTACAGTTGTTTTTTCCTGTGACTGTAATTGCTGTGCACTGCGTATAAGGTTTGCATGCTGTCATTTGATCTAAACATAATCACATATTTTTTCCGAGACATGGAAATTTAAATAAGAAAACTTGGCTGTCTGACTGTGGGATTCTCAAGTGAGAGGTGAGTTCTGCAGCCTTAGGGGTGGCCTGATTCAAGGGTCACCTCGCCGTGGGCCACCCGCAGTCCTCCATCAGTCACTGACCCAGGTGTCCTCAGGGAGCTCTGGAAAGAAAGCTGAGATCATCCTGCCTGACCTTTGGGGTGTTCGGGGTCATCTGAGCAATATACTCCTCCTTTTGTTCGAGCACGTGGGTGGCCTCTGCCATCAGGTCTCGCTCTCGGAGCTGCAGCGTAGGCTTTGCTTTGGCATTGTTGATCCGGGGTCTGATGCATGGCTATTAACAATGTCAACTCACTGCTGTTGTGCACAAAGAATAACATGTGGAAGGAGGTTAAATAAATTGTTGTATTCCTGAGGCCAAATTCCAGAGATTTTTTTAGGGCCTGTGGCCATGTAATATTTTACATAAATATTTTAAGGCCTCTGTTCAACATACCTCTCTTCATTGTTTTGTATTAGTTCCAGAAACTTAGAGCTGATCTGTTTCCATTTACCAAAACCAAAGAAAGGGGGAGCTCAGATGAGAAACTTGATGCAAAGAGTCTGTGAAGTGCTTGTATTTTCGTTTTGTTAGTTTGATACACTTGTGAGGAAAAGACATTTCTAAAAATGTGTAGTAGCTGCTGCAGTCTATGCACTGATTTTAGTTGATGGTTTTGTTTTACAGGGTCAATTGTAAAATTATCAGCAAAAATATTTTTTTAAGTATTCTTGTCCTAATCACCCTTAGTATTCTAAATGGCTAGAAATAATTAACAGAAAATAATTTCCCTTTATCCTTGAGTTTTTGAGGATTCTGATAATTTGTGCATATGTTCTTTTGTCATGTTTCCTCTATACTTTCTACTTGACTTTTTCACTGAAAATTTTGTCTTTGGTAGTAGGATAGTGTTTAGCATGAGAACCTAATAAATAAATAAACAAAAAAAACATAAGCCCTCATCCCATCTTGTTAGCTGAGGAGGGTAAAGGCATTTTGGCCTTATCTAAACCATTCTAAAGATTAAATTTTCCTCTTGACGCTTTCTACCTCATGGAAACGCATGTATATTTCCTGATTGAGGTTGTAATTCCAGAATTTAATGGCCATTTTAGTTTTAGGTATTTGCACAGCAAGGAATAATAGTTACTAATAGCATAAAGAAGTGGAAGAGAATTGTCTTGAAAGAGAGTAAAAGGGGAATTCTCCTGTGACCCTGCCATTAAAGAGCTATGAGTTCTGGCATGTGGCACTACTCAAGGCCTTGCAGCCTGGAGGTCTTTGTAAATTAACTGTAGGGAGTGGACCACATGTTTTTCTCTAAGGTTTCTCTTGTGTCTTATGTATGTGATCTTATGTATCTATGAATCTCTTATCGGCCATGCCTCAAAAATACCACACAAATGTGAATGTATTTCAGACAATTTCTATAAAGCAGATAGACACAAAGGATTATTTTTCCTGATATATAACTTAGATGAGGGTAGAGAAGAGAATGGCCATATCGAATGTGGTGGGCAGCATGAGCTCTTACCTCTCCTTTGGAGAAGTAAACATTCACATGCCTTAGAAATGACAGAAATAACTGATCGCTTCTCTGAGGTACAAATTTATTATCTTACAGTTCTGGGGGTCACAGTCCGAAATTGGTCTCACTCTGCTGAAATCAAGTGGTCAGCAGGACTGCATCCCTTCTGGAGGCCCCAGGAGAGGATTCATCTTCTTGCCTTTTTCTGATTCTAGATGCCAGCTGCATTTCTTGACTTGTTACCTCTTCTATCTTCAAAGCTAGCAATAGCCAGTTAAGTCTTTCTCACTTTGCATCACTCTGACATTGATTCTTCTGCCTCCCCATCCACATTTTTTAAAAAAAGATTTATTTATTTATTTATTTCTCTCCTTCTCCTCCCCCGACCCCGGTTGTCTGTTCTCTGTGTCTATTTGCTGCGTCTTCTTCTTTGTCTGCTTCTGTTGTTGTCAGCGGCATGGGAGTCTGTGTTTCTTTTTGTTGCGTCATCTTGTTTTGTCAGCTCTCTGTGTATGCAGTGCCATTCTTAGGAAGGCTGCACTTTCTTTCGTGCTGGGCGGCTCTCCTTAGGGGGCGCAATCCTTGCGCTTGGGGCTCCCCTACATGGGGGACACCCCTGTGTGGCAGGGCACTCCTTGTGTGCATCAGCACTGTGCATGGGCCAGCTCTACACAGGTCAAGGAGGCCCGGGGTTTGAACTGTGGGCCTCCCATGTGGTAGACAGACACCCTAACCACTGGGCCAAGTTCACTTCCCCCCATTCACATTTAAAGGACTCCTAGATTATCCACTTGGATAATCTTAAAGTCAGCTGGTTAGCAACCTTAATTTCACCTGCAACCTTACTTTCCCCTTGCCGGGTAAGGTAGCATAATCACTGATCTTGGGGATTAGGAGTAGACATGTTTGGGTGTAAGGTGATAATGGGGGTGTTATTCTGCCTAACACATTGCCGTGTCCCTAAGGTTTCCTAATTTTTTAGCAGTAGGTTCAGAGCTAGTAATCTTTGTCTTCTGTTCCCTTGTCCCTTGTCTGAGTTAGGCAGCAGGCAGTTAAAGGAAGGCAGGAGTTAAATGAAAGAATTGGAGCTAAGGAGGGACCTGGAATGACTGAAAACTTTCTCTTCAATGAAGCCTACCTCAATCTCTGGCTATGTCTTAAAGCCTGCTACGTGTAAATGGTTCTTTTGTCCAGGACCACAACTGGTTCCTTCTAAAGAAAGAGGAATATATTGCTTCAGATTACATTTTTTAACCTCTACTCAAAGATATCATAAATGTTTGCCAATGTTCAGTCTGCAATTTTCCCCCCTCTGCTGAGCAGGTGGTTGAAAGTGGTTAGAATGTTGTTTTTCTGAATATAGAATCATAATGTCCTTGTGAACATGCTCATTAATACAGAAAAATTGGACTGTATTCATTTGCATTTCAGTCCACTTTTGGGGTAGGTTTTTATATCTGGTTTTCACTGTAATTATTTGCATCCCTAGTGGAAATGCCACGTTCATTTGCAGATTAATTATGCCATTATCAAGGGCTTAGAGGGAAATCTTCAAAATTTATGTTAGCATTTAGAGAAAATTGTATAAGAAGCTGATGTAGAAGTAAGGCAGGGATTTTCTTTGTGTACCTATGCTGGGTGACAAAACTAGCACTTATCTTTAGGTTGATGCTGTTATTTAAACTTTTCTTTTGAAGTTGGAAGGGTATCAGATTGGTTGGAAGGGTTCAATGGTTAAGCTCCATTCCACATTTATTGTGATCCCTGTCTTGGCCATTAAGTTACTTAGAAATGTTTATTCTGTGCAAATTCTTTGGAAGGCAGTGGGGTACTGTCCTTAGAACTGTTATAATGTACAACTCCAGGGGCGCCATTTACTTCACTCTGTAGTCTGTGTAAAAGGCACCCCTTGAAGTTGTGCAGCAAAAGACTGTGAGACCTTATGCAGTGACCCTGGCTATCTCTACCCAAGAGCCTGTAGCCCAGGAACAGATTTACAAATAGACTTAAAATTCTTGAAGGTTTTTTGGATTTATTATGCTTGACTATGATTCGCAGCTTTATAGATTTAAAAATTCTGTGCCATCATTTTGCAAGGCTAATTAGACCCTGGTGAATCAATTCATATACTCAAAATCATCAGAGAGACTGACAAAGAAAAATGCCAATTCATCAATTTACACTCAAAATGAAAACCACTCAGCCTACAGGAAGTGAGGCGGTGTGTTTTCTTCCTATGCATTGGTAAACCTCCTTGAGCTCCTGTGTTAATATCAAATGGTTTCTTAAGTGAGGATGAGGAGAGTCAGAGCAGATGGAGATGAAGGCTTTGAAGGGCTAGAGTCATTGGATGATACCAACCCAGGAAATCAGCAGTGCTCATTTATACACGCGTCTGCCAGTCAGATGAGAATTATAAAAGCACCTGATTCAGGGCACTCTCTTCTCGGGAAATGCTGGTGACACCCTGATTTTCTCCTCTCTCTACTGTTACAATTATACCCCCAACCCTCACTTGTCTTCTTTTTTTTCCCTCTCCACCTCCCCTCCCACCTTTTTTTACACATCAACTTTTTTGTTTGGGCATGCTTTCAGATGTCATGATTTTCCAGTTTATCCTGATTCTCTTTAAAGTTGGCTGCTCTTTGGTATTTCAGGGTTTACCTTAATCTCAGCAATAAACAATCTCCATAGTATTCATTTATTCTTTGCATTCAAGGGTTAAACAGAGAGTTTTTTCTGGGAATATTTATAGTCAGTGAATCCCACCTATTACAGATAAATTCATAATATTCTTAATTCCACAGGAAGGCCTTTCCATTTCCAAGGGTCATCTTATTTTCCTGACCTATTGCTTTAGTCATTCTCACATTAGATTTTGGAGAGTCCATTATATTTGGGGGCCTGCAGTTCAATGAATGAGTTGGAAGGTTAAGATTTATTTCATGAAGTTGCTGCATTACCAAGCATTCATTTATCTCTAGGCTCTAGAATTTAAATATCTTTCTACTGAATGCTTTGGGAGTATAAAAATTCTACTGGATTTTCATACTACTATATAACATTAAATGTTACCTTATACATATTTGCAAGCATTGCAAGGTCACAGAAATTAAGCAGTAATTGAATCAAAACAAAAAATAATAATGTGTCTCTTAGTAGCATTTCTTAATCACAAACATTAATGAAGCTCCCCAAATTGATTTTGTTTGAAATTGAAATATTACCTTGATTTCTTTAATGATAGTTATTTTTAAAGCTGAAGCACTTTATACACATTAGATGTGCATTTTTAAATAAAACTGGGCTTAAAAAATGATAGGAAGGTCCATATAAATTTTACCGCCTTTTGGAATACGTCTGAGTATTGTTTTTAGAGGATTACTTTGATGGAATGCTACAATCATTACTCATTATCTGGAATTCACTTGTAGGTCATTAATTCGTAATTGTTTTTTAAAAATGTGAGTGTTGACCATGTTTTTGCTCTAAATGAAATCAGTGGCAATTGTTCCTAATGGGTGCTTCTTTACAAATGAAAGCTCTGAGAAAACTGCACTCCCAATTTTTAGTGTTTCAAGCATTACAGATGTTGACACTATGATGTAACAGAGCTTCCCTCTAGTGTCATTTTAGAGATGTGTTCCATGGAAAAGAGATGAATCTGTCTTATAATGAAATCTTTATTAAAATGCTTATAATCTGATCATTTGAGGGTATATCTGTGCTGTACTGAATTCTATGCTCTAGCAAAACATTTTATAATGATGTTCTGGTATATATATTAATACATTATGGATATCATGGTTCTCCCTTACTAGGAACAAACATAAAGCAAAACTCCAGCAATAGCAGCAGAGTGATTTCTAAACGTACCAAAGCACATGCCTTTTTAATTCTCCAGCAAAACAGAACCCAAGGTTTTAAGAAATAAATATAATTTATTGTGTTTAGATAGGTAAAAGTAGATCATATAAAGTGATTTATTAACTTATTGCAAAGGGCTAAAAAGCATATTTTTTAAAAGTTCAACTTGTTGATTTTTAAAATGCAAATTTAAAACACGAGGACGTGATACTTTTTGTTTTCTAAGTCTAAGTTTAAGAAGAATGGTAATATCCAGGTTTAAAGTGCATGTGGAGAAACTAGTTAGTTTATTTTGGGAATGTCATTTGAAGGTAGACTTTCTCAAGGTGGCATGCTTATCAGAAGCCTTGAATTACATAGCCTCTTGTCTACTAGTTCCACCTCTGGGAATGAGACCTAAGGAAATAACTGAACAAGGGACAAAAAGGAAGGATAAGGATAGTACCATTGTTTATAATAATAAAAATCCAAAAACACCTCTTCTGTCCACTAGGAGATAATTAAATTATGTGTTTTTTTATCCACTAAATAATTGGCAGCTATATGGAATGATGCTGTACATGAAAAGATGGCATAATATGATTATTAAGTTATAAACTAGTATGTATAATTTATGGTTAAAAAAAGTGTGTGCTAAGACTTGGTGGATGTGTGTGTATGTGTGTGTGTGAAATAAAATGTTAATAGATAGTGAATTTCCAAGAATCTTTCTTTTGCTCTTTGTCAATTTTATATAAAAATGTACATAATATTTCTCAGCAATTTTTTAATTTAAAGCTTTTAAGTATAACTATCTTTGACAGCACTGCTGCTTTTTGTAATCTGTATAAAAATATTTTCAGATGAGAAGACAAAAATGTATGTTAAATGTTCACTGCAACATTGTTAAAAATAGTTTTTAAAAAAATAACCATTCTCCTTAAGAATTTAAGAAAGAAGGTCATGGCCATGCTTTACAGCCATTGAAAGTGAAGGTGTAAATCTATATTTATTGATATGGAAAAGGCAGGTTAATAAACACTGCTTGTAGACAGATGAGTTGGTAGTTATGTAGATAGATAAAAGTCTGGAATGTTTTACATGACAATATTAATAGTAATTATTTCTGGGTAATGGGATTATAGACAATTTTCAACTTTTTTCTCTGTGTCTGTATTTTCTTTTCTCTTTACAATGAACAAATATTTTTTTATCAGAAAAAGTAGAAATCAACAAAATTAGGATCAAAAGACAGAAATAACCCCCCCAAAAAAACATTGTATGGTATTATGTGAAACTGTGCAGATAAATGGAGAGGATGGTATTCCTAGGAAAGTTTACTTTATCAGAGTGACTCAGGAGAGGGATCTTCAGTTACTAACTATGGAAGAAATGAAAACGTTATCAAAATGTGCTCCCTACATTCGAAGTGCCAGCTCCAGCAGGCCTGAGTAAATTCTAACCTTCAAGGGCTTTGATATTATTAGGCAGGGTGACCGAATAATTTTTTGAAGAGAGCTTTAATTTTGGGGACACTGAGACAGTAGGTTTAAGCCAGGAGTATCCCATGTATACCTGGATGGATTATCATGCTGCTAGTTGAAATTTTTCTAAGCATAGAACATGAAGGCAAATTTCCAAGCTTCTTTAAGATGCCAAAATGATCTTAATACCAGAACTTCCTGAAGATAGTGTATAAACACACACACACACTATATCTCAATCTTGCTTATGAATGTTGATGCAAAACTCTTAAAATACTATCAAATAGAATTTAGCAGTATATTTTGTAAATACCATGATCAAGTACATCACAGGAAGGTAAGCTTAGTCGAATATTGGGGAAGTTTGTCTCCATATTGAAATATTTTTAGAAAATCTTAATAGACACCAAAAATGCTTTGCTAAAATTCAACATGCAATGATTGTGGTGGTGGTTATGACTACATTCATTTCACATAACTCACTGGATCATATTTTTTCAAAGGGTGAATGTTATTGCAGGTAAATTTTACCTCAATAAACTTAACATTAGAAAGGATAAACAGAATCAGTCTATGGTAATAAAATAATCTGACATTCATTACTGATGAAAAAGAAAAAATAAAACTTAATAAAATAGGAATAAGTGGAATTTGTTATTGTTGTTACTTTATTTAAAATATAATAGTCTTGGGAACAAAGGCGACTCAAATAATTGGGTGCCTCCCTCCCACATTGGGAGGTCCTGGGTTCAGTTCCCAGTGCCTCCAAAAAAGAAGACAATCATTGTTTGCAAGTGCAAACAATGGGGGGAAGAGGGGAATAAAATAAAAATCTTAAAAATAAATAAATATAACAGTCCACTATTTTAAATATAATAAGTATTCTCATGCCAAACCTGCATCATAATTTGTGAAACACTAGAAGTGTTCCCATTTAAATCAAAGGAATGATAAAGACGCTTGGCTTTCACTGAAATTACAAACTTTTCTCAGAAAGTACTAGCCAAGAGATAAGAAAGAAATAATAAATGAAAATATTGGAGAGGAAGTTGCACACTTATCAGTATTTACAGATATTATGACTGCATACCTGAAAAGTAGAGAATCAGCTGGAAAATTACGAGACACAATTGGGGAAGCCCATGGCTAGTTATGATTGGCTTTATAACTGATGCTGGTGGATTTGGAGGTAGGACAGATTGGAAAACCTGGGTGCATACATAGCCCGTCAGGAGAAATTTCCAAAGCACTGTGCCTGTGGTGGCCTGCCCTGGTCATCCGCCATCATTCATATGCCTTTGCCAAGCACTGCACGGCATTTATTTAACTGAGAGATGGCTGCTGCCCTCCCTTAGGGAGCACGTGGCCAGAGACAGGGATTGGGTATAAATAATAGTGACAAAGGACTGGATGGAAGGAGGGATCATTAAGTAGTAGAAGAGGAATGATGGTCCTGGAGAAAGATGGGCAAAGATTATAAAGTTAAGAAGAGAAATGAATGGGTTCTCAGAGGCCACAAGCTTGTGCCTCCAAGCTGGAACCAGCCTATAGCCTTTATTATTTTTACCCTTTTGCCTAGTCCCACCCAATGTGTTAGCTTTAAATTTGTTGTTGGGGGAAAATTTTTGATTCTTTTTAGTTCACAAATACCTTGAGCAATACTGGCATGGAGGGAGAGTTAGAAAGGATATTTAAAATAACTAGAATAGTAAAAAATGGACACGCAGTCTGTGATGCCATATTTACTGTTAATCTAACAACTGGCCAGTGACCTCCTGCTGAGTCTCAGTCAGTATTGTAGGGACCTGGGGCAAGTCAACAACAAGAGAAAGGCTCCTGCCCACGTGAGGCTTACTCTATTCAAGGAAAACTGAAAAAGAACCACTCAATTGTATATTGTGTTAGAATGTGGGAAGTGCGATGGAGAAAAATAGAGATGAGGGAACCGAGATATGGAGGAAAGAGATGTAATACTACACAGTGCTGTAAGGCAGGTCTCCTTCATAAGAGATTATAGAAGTCTGATATGTTTATGAATTCCAAAAATAGACATTGGATTATGTTTGTAATCTGGTCTGTACCTGGGCATGAGTCATTAGGGCATTGAGTCCCCACCCCTAGTCAGTGGGGACTCACAGATAAAAGGCATGGCAAAGGACAGAATTGGGAGTTTTTGGTGTTGGAGTTGGATGCTGAAGTCTTAAGCTGGAGCCCCAGGAAGTAAGCCTAAACAGGAAAGAGAAGCAAGCCCCAGGAAGAGACGAACCCTGAACCCAGGAAGAAGCAGCCCTGGGAAGAAAGGAACCCTGAATCCAGAGAGAAGCAAGACCCTGGAAGGGAGGAACCCAGGAAGCCTGAACCCTCACAGACATCAGCAGCCATCTGCTCCAACACGTGAAAATAGACTTTGGTGAGGGAAGTAACTTATGCTTTATGACCTGGTATCTGTAAGTGCCTATGCCAAATAAATACCCTTTATAAAACTCAACCAATTTCTGGTATTTTGCATCAGCACCCCTTTGGCTGACTAACCCAGAGGGCAATGAGGCAAACGCTTGGAAGACATGAGGGATGAGCCTTGTGGGTATTTTGGAGGGGGTGGAGGAGATAGGGAGAGGGAGTGGATTACATTCCAAGATAAAGAATCAGATAGCTTGGTGGCTTCAGTAGGTGGGATCTGGCCCAGGGCACTCCCACAAGGTCCCTTGCCACTGTAGGGTCTGGGAAGACCAGCGCTGTGGGCCATTCATGTCCTTTGTTCACTGCAACACTTTCAGAGGAGTCTATAAAAAAAAGTCCTACCCTTCACACTCTGCAAATCTCCAGCCCAGTGAGCTGGGGCTGGGACAGTCTCATCATTCCTGGATTACACAGTGTTGGAGTTAGAACACTGGATCAGAAGCATCGCCAGCATCTGGGGAATTGTTCTATATGCAGATTCTCCATCCCAAACGCAGAATCATTGAATCAGACGCTTTGGGGCTGGAGCCTAAGAATCTGTGTTTAACAAGCCCTCAAGGTGATTTCCATACTTCTGTGATTCTCATGAGGGGGTGCCTGTGACTCTTGTGAATAACAGTAGCCTATCTAAAGCTGCAGTGTTTTGAACTCAAATTGCAAAAACACAACAGTACAGGTCTGTTTTCCTAAATCTTTATAAAAAACATTCAATATATTAAATGTCAAATTGCCTATTACTTGTTAAAGGAGTACAACGCTATGTACATTTATAAAATAGAAAGTGAACAACAGTCTCTGATAAGTGTACCTCCTGAAGAAAAGCACTGTTTGCAGTGTGGTATGTATTCTTTTAGGATGGTATCTTCACACGTGTGTATCCCTGTGTATATATGCGCACATGTGTTTTCAAACATATCTTATGCAAGGTGATTTTCTCAATAAAAACACAGCCAAAATTTTAATTCCAATCTTCAGTTTGCTTTTCTTACTTAACAGTATATGGTGGACAACCTAAACCCGCCACCTCATTGTATATCCAATTCCTCCCTATTGACAACTGGTACTCTAAAGCCATCTTCTTTTAAATGCTGAACGGCCTTCTGTTATCTGCTTGTGCTGCAGCTGGCCCGCTCTGGTGGGAGGAGTCTTGGTTGGGTGATCCCCAAACACTGTTTTTACTAACAGAAAACAGGGCTTCTTTAAAAAAAGGTTAAATCCATACCCAGGGCAGAAGTGATGGAACATGAAATCAGAATTGCTTCCTAGACAGGAAAGCAAAGGAGCCATGAAAAACCATACGGAGTGATATCCATAGAAAACAAGTGCTAATGTGAAGGGTTCCCAGTGGCCAAGGGAGAAACATTTTCAGGAGCAAAATAATATTTGCAAAGGATTAAAACAGAGTAAAAGTCCTATATTTTAATACTACTAAAATAAAATATTCTTACATTTGGTTAATGGTAAAACACCAAATCAACACATTGAAAAGGAGGAAATAAAAAGGAAAAAACTCACAAGTTTGGTTTCCTTTGTTCTGTTTCTTTTTCTATCTGAAGTCTTCCTCAGATAAATTTAATCTACGGACAAGGATATCACATAAAAAGGAAGGTGGAGAAATCAGGTCAGAAATCAAGTCACACACTGATCAGCATTCAGCTCAGAATCACCCAGTTTGGAAAGTCAATCCAGAAAGAGCTTGCAGTCTTCTAGCATCCCTTTGTTGTTAAAACAGATACTCAGGGATACATATCCACAGAGCCTGAATCCTCCAGATTGAGTCTGTCTGAGAAATCTTGTTAAACATGTCTTTAGATCTGAGAACCTCCTTTGAACATGACCCATCCAGTAGTGATCCTGGGTCAGACAATTTAGATTTTGAACCCACCCAAGGACCTGATGTCCAGAAGGGAGAAGGGAACGGCAAATCCTCAGCTCAGCTTATGTGAAATCAACAGTGGCTCATTTGTAAGGCAGGAACTCAGAAGACTCAGTAAGGTATTTCATTTGTGGCTGCATCCAGAAAAACAAAGCAAGGAAGAAATTATTTATCACTTGGTCCTGGAAGAGTTTATGATGAATGGACACTGCAGAAACAGGTCCATTTTGAGAGAGAAATGGGATCCAAGTGGAAGAAACCTAGAGAAAGTCATTGAAGATCTTAACTGATGATTGCATGACATCATCTGGCTTTGTCCATGTCTTCATGCAGAATAGGAAGCCCCTCTTCTCTGAGAATATGCCCTTAAGAGAAGTCATTTTTCATCTCATGGAACAAACACTAGTAGGAACCCCAAGAGGAGAGAGCATGAGGACACCCTTCCAGGATCCCCAATATATTGCCCTTCAAACAGGACAAGGAGATGAATATAAAGAGGATGGCAGCAACATATCTGTTAATACTAATCAAGTAAATGATAGTATTACTAGTCAAGGTAATCAAGTACCTTCCTTAGTTTATTCAGGAAGATAAAACCCTAAGCCTGAAGAGGGGTGTTTCTTGGAAGTACCCACACAAAGAAAAGCAGAGGTTGGCTTCTTCAGATCCCCGGAAGGATCTCTAGGCATCCCTACAGAGGTGGGACCACAGTTTTCCCCAGGCCAGACCAAGCCAGCCCAAAGCCTGTCTCTATCAACCAAAACAATGATGGAACATCCAGGTATGGAGTAAACCAAGAAAGAGTCCATGGTCCCCCCCAAATCATACAGATAAGAGGACTGTCCCAGTATCTTTAGGTATCTCTCTCAGCTAGAAACCCACCAGAGAAGACACAGAAATGAGAGATCATATGTTCATGTTACAAAAGTTTCTTACAGACATTAGACTCACCAGAAGACTCACAAAGTGGAGAAGCCTTTCAAGTGCAGCACGTGTAAAAAGTCCTTCAGCCACAAAACGAAATTGTGGGCTTACGAGAACATTCACACTGGAGAGAAGCCCTGTGTGTGTTCCCTTGCCAGAGAAGCTACCACCAGTCCTCCACATACCACTGCCATGTGAGGATCCACCAGAAAATCTCAAAAGTGACTCTGCCACACCAGAAGCTTCTCCAGCTACTGTCCCTGCAGAAGATATATTTTTAAATTATCCAGTATGCCTAATATTTCCCCCTTTCTTTCCATTAAAAAAAAATTTAGCCCTGTTGGGGAAAACAGTGGAAACATTTAAGCAAATTATGAAATATTTGCTTCACTAAATGCACAACTTGTTCACATTCAGTAATACAACCCATTTTACCATGTTATTTTTTAAACTGAAAAATTGTCATTTTAAGATAAAATATCAAGGGCCATTTTTGCAGGGAAGTAGCTATTGTTTGTACTTCCTCAAGACATTCTTCTTAATTCTGCTGCATGTGCAGAATGCTTTTTAGCCCAGAGAAGTTCTTTGACCCATCATTAAGATTAATTGAACCATTTGATTGTATATTTTCCAAAAGCAAATTACATAGGAAAAATGCGGCAGGATATCATTGTCACTTTTGCTGGGTCCCCCCCCTCCCCCCGCCCCTGGCTTTTATTCTATGCCTGACTGCCAGACATTCTAGGTATTCTGGAAGCAGTAGCATTGATTTCATTTTTGCTGATGAAAGGTGGAAATTCTTATGTTTTCAGTGATGGAGCAAATGAATATTAGCAGCAGTCTGACACTGTAACTAGCCATTATTCATGAAAAAAAGAACATTTTAGTTTCCACAGAAATAACAGGTGTTTTATGGACTTTAAGTAAATAAATATAACTTGAACCCATCATTCCATTGCCTCAACCTCCTCTTAGACTTTTTTTTAAAGATTTACCCCCTCGCCCACCGTTGTCTGCTCTCGGTGTTCATTCGCGGTGTGTTCTTCTGTGTTTGTTTGTATTCTTCTCAGCGGCACCCGGAATCTGTGTTTCTTTTTGTTGTGTCATCTTGTTGTGTCAGCTCTCTGTGTGTGCGGCGCCATTCTTAGGCAGGTTGCACTTTCTTTCGCGCTGGGCGGCTCTCCTTAGGGGGCGCACTCCTTGCACGTGGGGCTTCCCCATGCCGGGGACACCCCTGCGTGGCACGGCACTCCTTGCGCGCATCAGCACTGCGCATGGGCCAGCTGCACCTGGGTCTAGGAGGCCCGGGGTTTGAACCACGGACCTCCCATGTGGTAGGTGGATGCCCTAACCACTGGACCAAGTCCACTTCCCCCCTCTTAGACTTTTGTTCTTATTTATCTTTTCTTTTGTACACATTTCTCTTACCACTAGTCACTTCTCAGGAGAGGAAAAAAGTTTAAGGACAGAACTTTTCTGTGACCTATTATATTGCTTGTTTTCCTCTTGTTTATGCGAAAGCACCCAACTTGGAAAATGTTTTCTAAATTTGGATCAGCCAATTTTTGGGAAAAACAAGCGAAACTCTATCTCACTGCCCCCAGTTTCTCACCACCTATCTTCTCTGCAGCTCCTGGCAATCTGATTTTACCCACACCCTCCCTACTCCAGCTCTACTGTAGATCTTTCTCCAAGATCCTAGGTACCTCCCAGTCAGCAAAAATAATTAAAATTTTCAATAATTTTCTTCAGCACTTCTGCTACATTTGACAAGTGACCTCTGTCTTTCTCTATGTAACAAGCAACACTTGTGGGATATCATCAGAAATCCTCTTTATTTTTGCCTCTTCCTGTAAATTTATTCAATGGCAGAAGATCTTTCCCTGCTTCTGAATGAAAACTCAGTGACCTTTCTGCTCACTCTTAGGCAATACAATGCCCTACTGTCACTTTAAATCACCGTGTCAAGCTGACATCTCAAATGCCTGGTCTCATGCAATTGGCGGAGCCTCCAACTTCATTACAGCTATTCGCTCTCTCAGCAGGGCCCTGGAACAGGCAAAAAACCTCAGCTGGTTAGGGGGTGGGCATGGTTCTCTTTCCCTGCCTTTTGCCACCAATCATCCCCGCAACTTGCTGAGGGTTTTGATCCCTTGAGGTCAGAACAGGGAGGGGAGGGAGTCAGGATAGCAGGAAGATGAAAATTCTCACTCACAGGCCTTACCAGCCCAGTGCTGTTTAAGATGGTTTCTCACACTCCACGCCGGGCAGATTAAAACTCTCTCGTAACTGCTTTTTTCAAGGATCCTTCATAGGCTTTCTGCTCCTCCCCTCACACAGCTGAAAGCAGTCCCTTCATCTTCTATTAGGGATTAGGACAATGTTTTTATATGCCTTTGTTTTCAACCTTTGGAGCACAACATATTCACTCAGATATATATATATATATGTATATTATTATTTTTTTTTTAATTTTTAATAAAATGCTAATACCCCACCCCAGGCCACGGAATGGGAATCTCTGTGTTGGGACTCTGCTGTGTTTGTTTTTAAAAATTCCACAGATGATTCCAGTGCCCACTAAAGGCTGAAGAGATCTAGTCTGTATTATAGTTAATAATGTGCATCTTACCTCCTTCCTGGAGTCCAGATTCCTGGGAGTTTCTTTCATCTTTATGACATATCCTTTAAAGCCTAAATCGTAATAGATTCTGAGTAAGTTTTTTTTTGTACAATAAATGAATTTGAAATCACAGAGTTCTGGTAGAGAAGCTTTGTTACCAGTAGTTGTTCAGACTTCAAACTGAACTACATATGGTTCTAGAACTCAATAAATATTGATGAGGAGCTGGCTAGGTGGTCGGTACCTACGAAAGAGAAGCAAGACAATAATCCAGTTAAATGAGATGGATTGGTTATAGTTGCCAGGATCTACTTTGATAAATTCTGTGAATCTGGCTATGTTCTTAGGGCTCCATGCATATTACTTCAATTAATGATGATAATAGTTGATAGATAAATACACTATTATCCCCATTTTTCAGATGAGGAAATTGAGTAACTCAGAGAGGATAACTTGGTCCCACGGTCACACAATGTGTAAGATACAGAGCCAAGATTTCAACTGAGATTCTTTGACTTCAGAGTTTGTTTTTAAACTCTATGCTAGATAGCATGTTTCATTCAAAGGGAGTAGTTTTACAACAGTTGGGTGGGGGGCATTAGGTTTAGCCATTTTCCTCTCTCCTTCCCATTTGCTCTCCTTCCTTTCAGCCTCTGTGCCCCACTCCAGTCCACCTGTCTGCTTTCCTGACCTCATAAATATTTCAGTACCAACTGTGGTACTGTAGTACCAGAATCAGTAAGAACACTTCTCCCTCTTGGAGAGCAGGGAAGCAAAATACAATAACAAATGGTCTCAGATGGGGAAGAGTGCTTTGCTAGAGGTGTATAGGGGATGCAAAAAATAGATTGATCAGCTTTACTCTGGTGGGGGCAATCAGGAAAGTCTTTCTAGGGGAAGGGACAACTAATGCATAAGTGGGAGTGGGGGGAAGAAAGATGAGAAAGGGCATTCTGAGTAAAGGGACTAGTAAATTACAGTCATAGTGGTGGGACAGTACATGAAGCCATTTGGGAACTATGTCATTCATGGTGCCTGGAATACGGGGGAGACTGGTGGAATGGAGGAGATGAGGCTAGGGCTGGGCACAGAATAGAACATGGAAGGTTTTATAAGCTCTACTCAGGAGATTAAATTTCATCTTGTCGATAATGAGTGGCTGGATGGGGGCTAGCAAAGGATTTTTAGCAAGAAGAAGAGATTACTTAGAAAGTTCACTCTGGGGACAGTGTGATGTCACTCTGGGGACATCATCCCTATGGGTAGGGTTACAACCATCCACACATGAGTGAGATTGATTGAGGCCATTGCACTGGTTGGAAGCAGAGGGAAAATGCTTTAGTAACAGGTGAAAAGGAAGAGAAGGATATCAGATGTTAGGCAGATAAAATTGAAGAGACTTAGTGATGGATTAGATGAGAGACACAAAGGAGAGGAAGGATCTAGAATAACTTGAATTTTGACTTTTTGACTTGGTAGTCTGGAGAGACTGCAATTCATTCTCGAGGAGTAGTAGATTTGGGTTAGACAGAAGTGAGTTCATTTGTAAACAAGATGAATTTGACTGAGCTGTGGACGATACAATGGAAATGCCTAGTAGGTAATTGGTGGTCTAGAGATAGGTCAGCCCCTATATAGGGATGTAAATTCAAGAGACAACAGCATATTGAGTGTTGTTCAAACTAATGGATGCCAAAACCATAGCTGTGGCTGCTGTTGCTTAAAGAAAGAGTATAAAATGAAAGGGTAATGAGTCCCACATGTTAGGAACCACTCCCTCTGGACAACATAAAGTGTTTTAGCTCTGTCCTGGATGCCTTTTTGACTTTGAAGAAATCCCTGGTTCTCTCCGAACCTCAGTCTCTTGTTGATAAATTAAAGCTTGAACTGGGTGACTTCTATAGCCCCTTCCAGATCTAACATTCTGTGGTTCTAATCCTTTGGATTCATTTTCATGACTGCTTTGGGACAAATAGATCTGCAGAGGAAAAAGTCACATGGATACTACAAAACTAGATTACATTTGCATTCAGTGTATAAGGTAGTCAGTAGTAGATGGGAGGAATTAGAAATCTTCCCCTTAGTGGTCTTAATTTTTGCTGCATTTACTTGTCATATTGTTTGAAGTTAATCTGAGGGAAAGAACGAATGTATGAATTCTTCTGTTACTCAGTAATAAACCTTGCTATCTTTTTTTTTAAAGATTTATTTTTTATTTATTCTCCCCTCTCCCCTCCCCCCCTCAGTTGTCTGATCTCTGTGTCCATTTGCTGTGTATTCTTCTGTGACTACTTCTATCCTTATCCCTGGGAATCTCTGTTTCTTTTTGTTGCATCATCTTGTTGTGTCAGCTCTCCGTGTGTGCAGCATCATTCTTGGGCAGGCTGCACTTTCTTTCGCGCTGGGTGGCTCCCCTTACGGGGCACACTCCTTGTGTGTGGGGCTCCCCTATGCGGGGGACACCCCTGTGTGGCAGGGCACTCCTTGCACGCATCAGCACTGCGCATGGGCCAGCTCCACATGGGTCAGGGAGGCCTGGGGTTTGAACCGTGGACCTCCCATGTGGTAGGCGGATGCCCTATCCATTGGGTCAAGTCCGCTTCCAAACCTTACTATCTTAAAGCAGCTTAGAGTTTAGAAACTCTTGGCTGCATAGTTGTCATCCACTAAATCCAACTAATTGCCTTAAAGCTTATAGCTTTTGATTTTTTTAGGCTTGGGACAGCAGCTTAGATTTCTCTGAAATATTTGACTGGCTCCTTAGGAATGTCTATGGGTGCCAGTTACATGGAGGGAAAGACGCATCTTGAGGAATGGTAACTATTGAGATTTCTTGAATCTTTTTCTAGTTTCTTCCCCTTTACTCCTCTTGCTGTGTCTGAAAAAGACTGGGTCCAACCTGTTTGTCAAGCACAGCCAAATGCACGTCCTTTGCAATTTATTGTATGACAAGAAGGACAGTGGCATAACAGCAGTAATTCAAAACACGGTTTTAAATGAATGAATAAGAGTAATCCTCTGGGATTAGGCCCAGTTGAAAAGTCCAGCGCTACCAGGGAGGATAGCTGCTGCTGTGGAGGATTAACAAATGGCTTGCTGCAGAGAATAGTATTCACTGCTCCAGCCACCTTTTCAGTTACTGATGACCTTTCTATCCCCAGGTGTCCATCTTTTCTAGACACACAGACTTGGATAGTAAAGATCTTTGAAATGTGATTTTGCCTATTTCTCCTTCTTATAAACTCTGCCTGATTGCAGATGCACTCTTTCAATAGACACTTTTTAGACCACTCTTTAGAAAATGCATGGTTCTAGAAATTACTAATGTATTGGGGAAACACATGAAGAGAGTTTTCTTCCACAGAATTAAACTGAAAGCAAGAAAATAAAGGATGAGTTGAGGGCAGTGGAAGAGTGGGCAGGATCATTTCGTGCTCATGGCACTGAGTATTTTAACAGAGAGAAACCTATTATATTTGCATTGGGGCCTTTACTGTTCACAAAACCTATGACAACCAGCATATCACTTGATCCTTAACAAGTTGGCGTCCCACTTTATTAATGAGAATAGTGAAGCCCATGTAATAGTGTAAATGACTACTATAGTATTATACATGATATGATGTTTCATAATAGGAAGGCTGGCAGACTTGTCTAAGACCATGGTACTGGAAGTAAGGTTTGCCTACTCTCTTTACTGTAGTCCTGCTGGGCACTGACATGTTGAGCCATTAAGAAGTTTTCCAAACATTCCACTCAACTGGAAGGCCCAAGTATGTAAATCCATTGAGACTGGCAAACTGTGCACATTTTAAAATTAACTTTATCTAATAATCCATAGCCTCCTCTCTTCTCTTTCTTCTCTTTTCACCTGATGGATGCCAAGAGTGAGCCAGATTAATCCTTTAAGGGAATGATGCGTAGGCAGAGGCATATGGCCATAGAAAGGGTTACTGATCACATCCTTGGGTTATGGCCCTGAAAGATTTAGATACCAAACAGATGGCACCAAGATATGGATACTGCCCAAAATGTTTGAAATTGGTGAGGACAAGGGAGCAATATTGACTCACTTTTTTATTCTATTTAGAATGCTTAAGGGAAAGTAGGAGGTGAAAGCAGGGTAGCTGTTTTAAGTAACATTTTCCCTGATATTTTCCTATGAAGAAATTACAATTCACATTTATTTATTTACTTGAACTTTGCTGAGGGCCTGAGCTGTAGGCTTCTTCCAGTAAATCTGTGAGGCCCTTTTCTAACCTTTTACTTCCCCAATATGGTGGACAGGGCTTCATGAAAGTGATGACTTTAATAAAAAATGAACACTGAGAGGGGTTAGCAGCCCCATGGTAAGTTTTTGCCTTGATTTTCTAATTCTTACTGTTGATTTAAAGTTTTAAGGGCCAGATGAAGTGACTTGAGGGCAAATACCAGAAAGAGTATCTGTACTTAGCAGGCCCTAAGTAGAATAGTTTCTGACATCATTTACTCTTCTTCTCTTCCATCATAATTAGTATGATCCTTCTGGCCAAAATCATGACTTTAACCACAGTTTCTATTCTTTACATATGTTCTAATAGTCCCTGCTGAGTTCCTTCATGTGACTTAACTTTCTCCCATTTCACGAATTATACCAGGAGGATACTGCTGAGAAGGCAACAGAGCTGGCATTGGTTAAATAGCATATAGGAAGATTGACGTTGAGAGAATTAAAGGAAATAAAATGGGCTTCATTTCCTCCTTCATGCCTTCTTAGAAATAACTTTGAAGGTACTGTGGGAACAGGGCCAAGGAGAACTGATGGTTCTCTGGGTGATCTGAAACCAGCCTCAGACGAGTGTCCAGTAGTGATGTGAGACCACCACAGTCCATTGGAGTTTAGGGTGCCGGTGAAATGCAGCCTGAGGGATGTGCATGTGTTTCTGTCTCCTTTCTATTGTCAAGGCCAGCTAGCTGCTCTTCCACTGATATTGTTGTCTGTCAGACAGATTTGGGCCTCGGCATTCCAGTTTAGACTTAGACATATGATTAGTGTTTGAACAAAGTACCTTCGTTCTAAGTGAAATGTATTCCCAAGTCTCTGCAGGGTTCTCTCTCCCATCCTCCATGTACATTCCAAGTTATCATGCTGGTTTTGTTCCCTTATCAATACCATTTTTGAGATCTAACTTATATGTAGTAAAGTATATAAATCTCAAGTGTTCTGTTCAATGTATTTTTATATATGTGTATACCATATACCCAGCACCCAGATGAGAATTTGGAACATTTCCTGTGCCCCCTCCCAGTCCATGTTCCCAAGGATAACCATTATTTTGACTTCTATCTCCATAGATTGAATCTGGATATTCTTGAACTTCATATATACAGGGTCATAGAGTATGTAGTCTTTTGTGTTTGATTTCCTTCATTTAACATTATACCATAATTCATCCATGTTGTTGAGTATAGAATTCCACTGTTTTTTTTAAAGATTTATTTATTTCCCCCCTTCCCCTCCTCCCGCCCTGCTGTTTTTGCTGTCTGTGCTGTCTCCTCTTCTCATTTTCTCTCCTCTAGGATTCACCAGGATTTGATCCTGGAGAACTCTGGTGGGGAGAGAGGGTTCCCTGTCAATTGTGCCACCTCAGTTCCTGGTTTCTGCTGCGCTTCACCCTGACTCTCCCCTCATTTCTCTTTTGATGCATGCATCATCATCTTGCTGCGTGACTCACTTGTGTGGGCACTGGCTCACCACGCGGATACTCACACGAGCACTGGCTTGCCTGCGTGGACACACTTTCTCTTCTTTTTCACCACAAGGCCCCAGGGATTGAACCCAGGTCCTCCCATATGGTTGGTGGAAGCTCTATCACTTGAGCCACATCCGCTTCCTTAGAATTCCATTTTGTAATTTATTTACCCATTTTACTGTTTATGAATATTTGGTTTTCGTCTAGTTTGGGGCTATTACAAATAATGTTGCTAGGAACATTTTTGTATGTCTCTTTTGGTGGACATAGCACTCATTTCTATTAGGTATATACATAGGAGTGAATTGCTTAGTCATAGGGCATACCTATGTTTTCTTTTAGTAGGTATTGCTGAACAAGTAGTTGTACCAATTAACACTGCCTATGGTCCTATGCTTTCCAAGTACAGTTTTCCTCTGAAATATCTTCATTCTAGGTTGGCGATGCTAATGTGGGAGATTGAGATATTTGCCAGCCTATCCAGATTATATATACACATGTATACACATTCATACTTTACATTCATTCAGTGTGGATTCAAAGGTGGAAATTTCCATTTTCCTATGCTTAAGGGATTAATAGTGAAAAATTGTCCTTGTGAATTGAGAGGAAACTATCTGCTGGTTTAAAAAATCTAATAGTAATAAGAATAAAGTTTAACTAGTGAGTAGATAGATGTCTAGGTTTTATGACTAAGGAATAAGTATGAGTCTCAACTAAGTGTGGTATTTAATTCATACTCAGCATGAAACCAGAAGGGTGAACTAAATAAGAGGTCTTTAATGCTGCCTCAGGCATCATTTATTTTCAACAGGCTGAATTGCATTTTATGGCTATTTTTTCTCATTTATCTTTGATTCCTTTGAGAGGAAGTGGTAACTCAATATATCAAACACTGTTTAGAATCCTCAGCACTGAGCATATGAATTCTATCAAGTGTCTATCAGCATATGGTTGAAAAAGAATGGAAACTTAGGGCTTTGGTTTCTTAGTTCACATAATGGAAGTAACCTGCCTACATGGGCTGGGGGACAGTATAACTAAAAATATTCTTGATACAAGAAAAAAGAAGTTTCAAAGAGCATGTAGAATCAGTCTAGAAAAGCCTGTGTAGCCCAGATTTTCAAATAATGGAGTCCTCTCTTCTCTTTTGGATAAAGCTACATATGTTCATTCATTCATTCATTCATTCATTCATTTATTCATCATTCATTGATATAATGATTCCACAAATATTTTTTGAGTACCATGTCAGACACTGTTTTAGATACTAGGCATATACCAGAAACGAAACAAAGGCCCTGCCCATATGGAGCTTACCTTCTGAAAGGAGTAAGAGGCAAGAAAAACACACACACATATATTTCATATAGTGCCCAGGTGGAAAAAAAAAAAAAGCAGAGTAAAGGAGATTGGTATGTAAGCTTGGTGTGGGGTACTGCTATCTATGTTTTATAAGGGAAAGCCATGGAAATCATCTTAGGCAATGACATTTGTGCAGTGATTGGAAGGGATTGAGCAGTGCAGCTATCTTGAAGAGTATTCCAAGTGGAGGAGGCAGCATGGCTGAAGACCAGTAAAGACGTCTCTGTGGCTGGAGGGGAGAGAGTGAAGGGGACAGTAGTAGGTGAGGTCAGAGGGACAACAGTGACCTGGATCACAGAGAGCTCTGTAGACCATTTTAATGACCTCGGCTTTTTCTCTGAGTGGGAGTTCAATGTATTTTTTTCTTTTTTTAAAGATTACCTTGAATATTGGGTGGAAAACTGACTGTAGGGACAGGGTAGAAACAGGGAAACCAGTTGAGATCTCTAATAGGTGTATTTGGGCAAGAGCTTAAATGGCATAGGTGTTACAGTTTGTGGACTTTCACCATATCTATGCTTTATTATAACAGTAAAGGTAATAATTGTGTTATCCAGACATGGATGAACAATGTTTGGCACATCTCAGCCACATTAGTAAGTAGTAATACAGTAATATGCAAAATAACAATAATATGCTATGGATATTATAAAATAAATTCTATATTTAATGTTTTTCTATATATCTAACGTTCTTCCTCCTCTTTCCCTGTTTTTGTTTAATAATGTTGTACCATTCTTTCAGCCATTCTCACTTGACCTTTTGTTACTCTTCCCTCCTTATCCTCACTCCATCCGGACAGTCCCCAGGTTCTGTCGTGTCTGCCTCCCTATATCCCACATTCATCATCTCTTTCCTTATTTTCAACTTTGGTTAGCCTCTTCTTTCATCTCAGAGTTAGCCATCAGATTCTCCACTTGTAATCCAAATGGAAATGCAGCAAAAAGAATATAAGCTGCCTTCTGTGTGCCATTTTATTTTTTTGAAGTTGAAATAAAGTTAAAAAAATATATGTTTTTAAGTGAGAACTCAATTAAGATCGGTTTTGTTCTTCCATATACAACTCTAAGACCTTTTGCATTTTTTTGAACCTCAAGTGTCCTCTATAAAATCAGCATAATGCCACTTAATTTATAGCATTGCAGTGAGGATTAGGTGGGACTATAGAGTATTTAAAGTACTTGATAGATAGTAGGCTCTTAGAAAATGCTCCTTCCCCTTCCATTCTTCCAGTTCACTCCATCTTTGATCTCCTGGCCAGATCCAAAAGCGTACCTCCTTCCATTATTCCTCTTTTCAAAAACCTGCAGTGACTCCCTTTTCCTCACAATTATAATACACGCACTTTTGCCTGCCATTCAGAGCTCCATTCTCTGACTTCAGCTTTAATTCCCAACTTTCCCCCATTAACTTATTCTTCTCCATCTACATTATATATTAGCAAAATTCCCTATTTTATAATCATGCTGCCACTTCTATATGAAATATCATCTCTCCATTAACATTCTGCCTATCCTTCAAAGACATTCTCAAATACCATTGCCTTCACAAAGCTGCTAACCATCTGGAACTGATTTCTCCCAGTCCTGAAACATCATTGTACTTGGAAGAAGCAACATCATATGCAAGCTCTGGAGCCAAAGAGCCCAGGTCCCAGCACTTACTGTCATCTTGGAGATGTAAGATAACCACTGCAACTGTTTCCCCTTTAAAATGGGGATAATAGTAATACCTACCTCATAAGGTTGTTTTGAGGATTAAATGCAATTACATGTGAAGCACGTGGAGTAGTTCCTGGCACACAGAAAGCTTAAATCAGTTTCTACAATTGTGGGCACAAATAATTAAAGTATTTTACCTCAGTACCCATATTTTGCAGAGACTTCAGATTAAGAGCTGTTTGAGATACAGTAGAAAAAGATGCACAAGGAACCAAAAGAACTTGGTTTCTAGTACTGGCTATCACTCGTAAAAAATCTGTGTGATGTTGAATATGCCACTTAGCCACACTGGCGAAGCGCACAAACTGGGGCTGGACAAAAATCTCTCAGCTCTCTTTCAGTTCACACAGGCATGTGGCTATCTATTAGCCACCTCTAACTCAACATGACCAAAATAGGACTCCTCTGAATGTGTTCCTTCCCCAGTCTTTTTCATCACTCAATTTAAGTAAAAAACCTGAGTTGTTTTTGACTTATCTTTCTCTCATCATCTAAATATAATCCATCTGCAAATCCTAATGATGCTACTTTCAAAATATATCCTGACTCCAACTACTTCTCAACAACACTACTACAACCCTAGTCCAGTAATCTCATCCGTGCTGTTGCCATTGGTTTCTAACCCATCTGCTTCCACTCTTGCCCTCTTCCAGTCTGTTTTTCAGAGTCAAAGTGATCTTTAAAACATAAGCCAGATAACGTCACTCTCCTGCTTAAAACTCTCTAGTGGCTTTTCATTGCACTTAGAATGAAATCTAAACTCATTGACCTCTTCATGCCACTCTGCCTATGCTTCAGCTGCACTCCCCTTTTCTTTTCATGCTAGTTCACCAATCCAATATACCTGCCTCTGGGTCTAGCACTTGGCGGTTCTCTCTGTTTGAAATACACATCCCCCAGATGTCCACATGACTTGTCTACTTTCATTTAGATCTCAGCTCTAATACAAATGATCTCCCCCCTTCTATTAGTAAGGCTCTAACACACCACCATATTTTATTTTTTCCTAGCCCTTACCAGTATCTGAAAATAGCCTAATTGTTTGCTATCCTCTTTCCTCCTAGTAGAAATTAAATGTCCTCATAGTAGGCCCATTTCCTAGAATGTGCCTGGCATATAGTAAATATGCAAAAAACATAAAAAACAAACCACAAAACTTTGACTATAAATGAGTGAATAAATATAAACCCAGTTTTAATGACATCAAAGTTTATATTGATTACATGAGCCAAGTATGGTAATTTTGTTTTTAAAAATGTGAGACTATTGGTTGCTTGTGCTGGAAACAAGATTGTGACTAAAACGATAGTAATACAATCACTCAGGGGCTGTTTTTTCCCTCCAACCTAGATAGTTCTCAAATTTACCATTCTCTCCATCTCTCTGGTCTTCTTCCTGTAGATTTTAATCTCCTAATAATTGGTTCCCCATACCGCAGCCACTGAGCATTTCCGTCGCTGTTGTCACACCCGTGCTTGAAAACCTTTTATGTTTTCATTGTTTTCAGAATAAAGAGCAGAATCTGCCCTGGTCCCCACCATTTCATGTTAGGCTAGCCCGCAATCTCCATTTCAGGCCAGGCTTTCATTCTCCTCGCCGTCTGGTTCCCGCCTGCCACCTGGCACGTTGCCCTAGCTTCTCACATCCTGGAAGGTTCGACATCGTACCCATTTTGCCGCCTTCTTCAGAGCTGAGGTGATTGTCCCTTCCTCAGGGAAGCCCTCTCTGATTAGATCAGACCCCGCCCCCATCAGACACCCCCCACATCACCGAGGACCGCTCTTTCAGAGCTATTATTTGATTTACAAGTACATACTCATGAATATGGTAATTTATTAATATGCTTTAACGCGAGCTTGCCTTCAATAGTTTTGTGCGAAGGGAATGAACAAACTCCCCAACCACTCCTTACCCCTCCCGCTAGGGCTGCGGCGCCGTTCTTACGCACTTAGCCGGCGCCACAGAGGCCGATATCGCAGGGCGCCTGCGCGAAAGGGCGCGCAGGCGCAGAAGCACGAACCCGCTGACAGATTCGCGGTGGCGGCGGCGGCTCTGGACTGCGGGGAATGGGAGTCTGCGGGCCCTGACTGAGCACCGCCCCCGCCTCCCTGCCCCCGACATGGCACAGGAGAAGATGGAGCTAGACTTGGAACTGCCTCCGGGTACGGGCGGGAGCCCGGCGGAAGGCGGCGGCAGTGGCGGCGGCGGCGGCCTGAGGAGGTCTAACAGCGCCCCCCTGATCCACGGTCTCAGTGACACCTCGCCGGTGTTCCAGGCCGAGGCGCCGAGCGCCAGGCGAAACAGCACGACGTTCCCGAGCCGCCACGGCCTGCTGCTACCGGCTTCCCCCGTCCGCATGCACAGCAGCCGCTTGCACCAAATCAAACAGGAGGAGGGCATGGACTTGATCAACCGAGAGACGGTCCACGAGCGCGAGGTGCAGACCGCAATGCAGATAAGCCACTCCTGGGAGGAAAGTTTCAGCCTGAGTGACAACGATGTGGAAAAATCAGCCTCCCCGAAGCGCATCGATTTCATTCCGGTGTCACCAGCACCGTCACCCACCCGGGGAATTGGGAAGCAGTGTTTTTCACCATCCTTGCAAAGTTTTGTGAGTAGCAATGGATTGCCTCCAAGTCCTATTCCCAGCCCAACGACCCGATTTACTACCCGCAGAAGCCAGAGTCCCATCAATTGCATTAGACCAAGTGTTCTTGGACCATTGAAAAGAAAATGTGAAATGGAAACTGATTATCAGCCAAAGAGATTTTTCCAGGGCATCACCAATATGCTTTCTTCTGACGTTGCACAGCTGTCAGATCCTAGTGTGTGTGTATCTTCGGATACCCTTGATGGAAACAGCAGCAGTGCCGGATCTTCTTGTAACTCACCAGCGAAAGTCAGCACTACCACCGATTCTCCTGTGTCACCTGCCCAAGCAGCCTCTCCATTTCTTCCTGTAGATGAACTGTCATCTAAGTGATTTACCCAACTCCGAGACTTTGTTTTTGCAATGGAGAGCGGAAAAAAAAAAATCAAGTTGGAGCAAGCACTGAACTTTGTTGATTAATTTGAGGCTATTTCCTATTTGACCCTTTTCCTTTTTTGGAATTTCTTGAAATGTTATTCTAGAGAACTTCTATGTCCAGTTTCTGCAGATGCCCTTTAATTCAGTGTAGTAATATTTCCATACGTTTCCCAATAAGTGTGTTGAAGCATACATCTTTACGCTGCTAATATGTCTAAATACATATGTTATCCCTTGATTTTTTTAAATAATTGAGAGCTCTATTTATTTATGGGATTATTAAGTTCTGATGAAAATATAAATGTTGAATTAATCAGCTTAGTAAACTGATGTTTTAAAATTCTATACTTCATGCCCACACTAATCTTAATGTTATTTTCAGTAATTGCTAATTTCCATTTGGTAAAGAACAATAACTTACCTACTTAAAGCTATTTTTAAAATATGCTAGTTAATATATCAAACCACTGGTTGTCTATTTTGCCCAGAAATATTTGGGTATTTAATTTGGGGGGGTCAGAAGTGGATGAGAAGGGGGTGATAAAAGAACAAGTATGAACATTTGCGACAAATCTTTTTAAGTATTTAAAATCAACATATTTAAAAACCGAAAAATGTTTTCTAATGCAATTTTAACAGTAATTCTCATGTCATACAAATATAAATATCATGCAGGAAAATGAAAACTTTCTTTTTTTACTAGAAAGTGCATTCTCTTGGATATAATCCTAAAGTGAAATGGGACAGTGCCTTGCAGTCTTCACCCACTGTACATAAGCTGAGGCTAGGCTCTTTGTACCACTGCAAATGTAAAACTTTTTCAAATGTAGAAAATGTGTGGGAAGCCCTGTTAAGCTTCAGCAGAGTATCCAGGCAGACAGTATTCTGTCAGTTGTTGATAAACTTTAAAATACCCAGTCGTGCCTCATTTCTAAAAATCCTTGCCAACAAGGAGCCAGAGCAACTTTTGGCTGCTTTTCTGCCCTGCCCATCTGTCACCTTCCTCGTATTCCTTGCTCAGGAAGGAAGCGGCTGTTTCCTTGCCAACAGGTTCTTCCTCTTCACCTCCCACAAAACTAGGGCACCATCGGTTAGACAAAGGTACAGTGTGACTCGGATTTCTGACAGTGAGCAACAACAGAACTGTGGAATTGTTTCAGGAGCCTCTATGGTTAAAGCTACAGCTTGAGTTGACTGCCTTGGGGATATCAGTTGATTAAGGGTCAATGACTTAACAAAAGAAAATCATTGAAGAGTCACATAGGTAACTCATTATTTACTTTAGGTTTTGTTTAAAGTAGAATTGTGAAATGTATTCTTTGCCTTTTACAATTAAGACAATATCAAAATATTTAATAAGTATAATAAATGTTCTATATTATACATTAACTAGATAGGTAGGTAGAAAGAAAGGGCACACAAAAGGGGAAGGAGGGGAAAGTAAAAGGCTCAAAGAGAGACCAAGACAAAAAGCACCAGCTTACTTTTTGAGGTTATTGCCTAGAGGGGCTTTTATAATTATGTGAAATTTTTACAACTATGAAAATAAATGGAACTGGTCAACTCTTGATAGCTGCCTCAAAGATTCAGTGAAATTACGTGGAGGGTAAGATTGTGTCCACAGGCTTAAAATGTTCTATTCTGGGTAATAATGTTCATGTGCTCTAGTCCTGGCCTTGTTCCTCAAATTCAAACCTTCTGGACACCTTTACCAGCCTCCAGAGGCACTTTAATCTCAGCATCTTTAAAACAAATTTATCATCTCATTTAATCTTTTCTTGCATCTTAAATTAATGTTACCACTATCTCTCTAATTTCCTAAACTAGTAACAGGAAAGCATCTTTGACTTCTCTTTTCCTTACCTGCCACTTCCAACTTAATCAAATCCTGTCAATTTTACTTCTGAAACGAGTCTCAAATCTCTCCCTTCCTCTAGTTCTCTTCCCTTGATTTAGTTTAAGTTCTTGCCTAAATGATCTCCACCCTATCTTCTATTTCCCTTCTTTTCCAGTACCATACTGCCACTAGAGTGATCTTTCTAAAATATAAACTTAATTTTTTTTCACTCTCTGACTTAAAAACATTACATGCTTCTCCATTTCCTTCAGTTTAGGGAATAATTTCTTTAACTTGGTACATAAGGTCCTTCATAATTTGGCCATACTCAAAAATTGCTTCAATCCTCCACTCATCCTCTTCCCAGTACACATCTTTCCTTCTTACTCTGCATTACTAGACTATTTGATATTCTTTAAATATACCATGTACTTCCATGTGCCTGTGTCTTTGGACAGATGGTTACGTCTCCCTAAGATGCCATTCCTATCCTTAGCCAGGTAAATGCTTTGTTTCTTTCTACTGCATGTGGATTTTAAACTATGGAAGTAATATATACCTGCTGATTATAAAATATTTGAACAGTGCAGATGTCTATATAGTATACAATGAAAATCTGTCTTTTACTATGTAAAATTCATCTTCCCTCCTCAAAGGTAACCTTTGTTAACAATTTCCTTTGTATAATACTATATGAGTGTTACTCTGCATTTCCATGTATATATGTATATAAATGCAGGAAACCAACCTGTCATTCTTGACACCTTTCTTTCCTTCATATCTAATCATTCAGGTTTTTCTGATTTTTGTCTTTTAGGATCTATCTCCTTATTTCCATCTCTACTCCCACCCTGGCCCATGCTACCATCATTTCCCTTTTAGGCTTCTGAAGCAGCCTCCTTACACCCAATTATCCCTTGTCAAACTTAATCTGGTCTACTACCCATTTGTCTTACATCAACTAGAGTAATCCTTTTTAAATTGCATTTCTGACCCTTCTGTCTCCTGCCTTAAAGCTTTGCAGTTGCTTCCTGTTCTTATATTGTATACCAATATGTATTAATTCCAGCCCCTGCCTCTCCTTTTCCTTGTTTTCTGTGTTCCACCCTCAGTGGCTTGCTTTCTTCTCTTTAAACATATTATGTTCTCTCCTATTTCAGGTGGTTTTTCCAGATCTTTTTCCCTAAAAGCATAGGAGAGTCTTCTAGTAGGTGATACTTTTAAAATCAGATAAGGCTTTGAGTTTTTGTGGACAATTTGCATTATCATTATTGTTCATAACTATGATTGTTACTTTGTAGAATGTAAGGGCTTATCTCATGTAAGAACTATCATTCAAAACACATTTTTAATATAGTTAATATTTTTTAAGTATTGCTATTGCTAATCTATAAACTTCATGCAAGAAGTCTCAGATCATATATCAACATTTAAATTATAATTTGTCATATAATAAACCTCTGTGGTATATTTTCCTTTATTATGCTTGTTAAAACACAGTCTAAGTGGGGGAAAAATGGTCACAGAATCCCAGGGTGCTGGATATCAGAGCCTTTAAGCATACTTGAAAGATTGATTTTAATCAAGAATAACTGGTATCAGATTGCCTTCCAGTTATTACATTTATTAGTTTAGCCAGTTACATTTCTGCAGAGAATGACCACTTTTGAGATATTTGGCAATAAAATTGGGGAAAGGGTCAAGGCTTATAAGGGAAACAGGACTGGGAAGATTGTTTCCTTATTTTATAGATTCTTATGTTTATAGATTCATAGAAAAAGTCTGAAGATCTAAAAGAGAGGTAGGAAAAAGAGAATACTTGCCAAAAACAGTAAACAGAAGAGGATGGTGTAACCTACATTTCCAGGGTAGGACCAGCGAATAGAAGAAAGAGTTGGCCTTGGAATGGAGGTCTGGAAGCTTTTTTTTTAAAAAAAAATTTCCTTCCTAAAGAGAAAGGAGACTGAAAAGGCTAGGTAATGACATCAGTAAATATTGAATTGATTTACTGTAGCAGAGGTCTAGGAGTGTGGAGGAAGATATGTGGAAATGGAAAGCATTTGTATCTGATTGCTTCTATTTTCCAATTATTCAGGATTCTAGGATATATGAGAATGGGGCAGGAGTAGATTTGGAAGTGTGAGAGAAATAGATGAAGTGTTACCACTATGAGAATCTAAAGGAATGACTTAAGGATAAGAGTTTTATTAGCCACATTGAATGTCAGGTTGCAGTTCGATGGCAGGAACAAAGTGGGTTGGCTTGACCTAGGTTTGGATTTTATTTCAGTGGGAACTTGGTAAAGTCCAGTGTGTGCAGCAATTATGGATTCTGCTAAAAGTATAGTTTGAATGATGGGCTAGGGCAGTAAGGGAGTAAGCAAAGGGGGATGGACTAGGTAGTTTTTTCCAAGGTCTTTCATTATAATCAGCCATGGCAGAATATAGAGAACCTGGCCTCTAATTGTAAGACTCTTGCTTTAGAAGGTTTGCCCATACTTTTTTCATGACTCATTTTGTTCAGTTAGAGAATCAGCCCTAAAGACAAGCATTGAGTTATGCTTACTTTATTAAAATTTGAGTCAGATTGCTCATTATAGTCAAATGAAAATTTTTTTGTGCCTCTCCTAAATTGCTATCCAATTCAACCTTTAAGAATTGAAACAAACTTTATATAAAGAATAATCATGATATACCTGCTATGTGCCAGGCATTGGTCTAGGTGCTAAGCAAATGCACTAATATATTCTTTATCACTACTATCTGAGGTATATGCCATTATTATCTCATTGTATAATGAAGAACGGACTCACCGAGAAATTAGGTAACTTGCCCAGAACGCCATAGGAAAGAGGTAGACAATATAATGTAATGGTTAAGAACCCCAATTGTGTAGCCAGGTGGCTGTGGTAAGGATTAAATGGACCAGTGTATGTAAAATGCTTGGAACATTGCTGGGCAATTATCTGTAGAAGCAACAACTATCTTATAGTTATGGGGTGACAGTTGTCAGTTGTCATCTATCTCAGATTTGTTACAGGAATCTTTTCTGTATTATCCTTGACTGATGAAACTCCTACTTCCATACTCAGTAACAATGCATACTTTACCCTTCACCGTAGCCTATCCTTTTATAAGGTAAATGTTTTCAATGTTAGAGTGTATTTCTTATGCTGAGAGGACATTTCCCTCTGTAACTCTCACCATTCAGTTCGAGTCCAGCTCTCTGGAAAATGCAGAACAAGCCTTATCCCTCTTTTTTAGGTGATAGCCCTCCCTTCAAAAATCAGAACACTGACCCCTTTGTGAAATAGAGTGGTTACCTTTTCTTGCTTCTTGGGTCTTGAGCAGTCTCTTCAGTATATCCCCTCTGTGAGATAGGCCAGTCATTGCGTGGCAACCAAAATTTTCACAAGATTGTGATCCCATCAAGACCATGCTCACCTTCCCCATAGGGAGAGCAAGAGACTGCCTAATAACACGAGACATCACCAAAAATAATAGTAACTACAGCTAATTATTGGGCACTCAGTGTGAGCCTAAGCAATATTTTCTGTGCTTTACATATATGGATTAATTTAATCCTCATGACAACACTGTGAGGTAGGTGCTATGGTTATTTCTATTTAGCAGATAAGAAAACCAACTGTAATTTCTCAAGTCCCTGTTATTTTTGTCTTTTTGTTTATTTTCCTCTTTGTCTCTAGACACTTTGTCTTTTCCTTATAAACAATTTTTCTTATTGATATAAAGCTATTTCCATCTAACTTTAGCAAGTTGCTTTATTTCTAGCACTGCCACTTCTATTTTAAATCAAATTGTATGTTTATTTAAAATGATGATGTTAGACATCAGTATATTAGAGGAAGCTACCAGGAGGATTGTTTTCTTTAGTAATAAGATTAAAATTAAAGTGGTATGGGGGAAATCATGGTTCCACTGCTTTACATTGTTTAAACTGATTTGCTATTTGAAATGATAAGGAATCCCAAAACCGCAAATTTTAGATAGTTTATGTTCTTTTCTAATATATAAATGTATATATTTTAAAAAACTAGGGAAACGGACTTTGGCCCAGTGGTTAGGGCGTCCGTCTACCATATGGGAGGTCCGCGGTTCAAGCCCCGGGCCTCCTTGACCCGTGTGGAGCTGGCCATGCGCAGCGCTGATGCGCGCAAGGAGTGCCGTGCCACGCAAGGGTGTCCCCCGCGTGGGGGAGCCCCACGTGCAAGGAGTGCGCCCGTGAGGAAAGCTGCCCAGCGTGAAAAGAGAGAGCAGCCTGCCCAGGAATGGCGCCGCCCACACTTCCCGTGCTGCTGACGACAACAGAAGCGGACAAAGAAACAAGACGCAGCAAATAGACACCAAGAACAGACAACCAGGGGAGGGGGGGAAATTAAATAAATAAATAAATCTTTAAAAAAAAAAAACTTATTTGTATTTGATTTATATAATATCTCTGGTTCTTAGATTACCATTCCTAGGAAAACAGACGAAGGCCAGTTTGACCTTCTCCTTCCTCTACCCCAAAACCATAAGTTTAAAATGGATACTTTTTAAGAAGGAAAAGTAATAGCAAAATTCAAAGAAGATGCAAAACTTCTTATTACATAAATAACAAGTTTGTCTTCTTTCTGTACAGGAAGCTTTCTCCAGAAGGCAGAGATTTAAATTCAGAGCAATGCCTGAGAAACTTTTTTTAAAAAATTTACTTCACAGCAAATTACTCACTGTTGAATAAAAGAACCCAAAAAGGAAAACTTCCCCTCTGAACACATTCTAGAATTACTGCTTAGACTTCGTTTCACACTCTCATGTTCCTGCATCAGACATTTTAAAACAAATCATTGAAAATCATAATTTGTTCTGAAGCTTAGTATTATTTTTAGAAGTTTGATAAATATTTTAATCACTTCCAGTGTGACTTTCAGCTCTTTATGTAAAATAAAATTGTGAAAATAACTCTATATGAGAGGAAGTTTAGGCAGATAACGTCAAGCACTTGTCTTATATGTTTCCACACACAAACACACACACACACCTCTGACCTGCCTTATGAACTTTTCTCTGTGGCTTGGGACCATATATAGCTTTTCTCCCGTTCTCCCCTCCTCAGTCTTCCATTGTTAAATAGATAGGTTGGACTTTGTAAATGATGCTCTGTGTGTGTGTGTGTGTGTGTGTGCATGTGTACAGTTTATGAGAGTGGTTAGTGCTTTGATTTTCTATCAACTTTCCAAATTCCTAGTGCTGCCATAAAAGAGAAGTAGGTACCTAGGATCCCTTTGTGACTGATTTCTATTTATCCTTCTTAAACTTCTGGAATAAATACCCAGGGAGAATTTGAAAATCACTCACTAGCAAATTTCAAGGCAGCCTGACTGAGACTAGAGAACAAGGAACTTAGTACTCTTATTTACCTGCGAAAGTCCAATTCTGTATCAATGCCAGGGAGGGCTCTGGTTCTTTTCCAATTGCCTGCAGTGGTCCCCCAAACCAAACTAACCTTTAAGGTTTGGCTAGCAAGGCATGTTGTGAAAGACAATTGAGAAAGATCTTTTGTGTCCTCAAAAAAGTAAAGCTGTTGTTTGAGGTAATCATTCCTGTGATTCAGGCAGTCCCTCCCCTTTGCTTTAAGAACAGAGAAAGATTTTACTGTTGCAATGCCAAGAGGGATCCTAGAACTCCAGAGTGGCAAGCAGCTATTGAGTGTTGTAATCTTTTGCAAAGCAAAATATGAAATGCCTGAGAGGGAGTGGGAATGAGGAGATGATGCAGGGACTGGGTGTTTCTTTTGGCCTTGTGAGCATTCTCTTGCACTATCGTGGTGAGTTCCCTGATGAGGAAAGAGGTACATCGATGGTGGTTTTCTTCATGAGTGTTTACCCTGTTTCACTTCATTTGAGCTTTGAGGTTGAATCTGTATGAGTATATAATAATAACAATAATATTGTCAAATTACTTTGAGTCAAGTATTAAAATCCTTGGAACTCTTTGCCTTCTTACAAGAGGTATGCTAGGTTTCTAACTCTTAATTAAGTTTCCATACCCATCTATATAATCTGTCTCAAAGCTCCAATTTTTCCTACTACTTGCTACCAGATAGGTATTTCAAAAATGCAAACCTGATTATGCGCCTTTGCTGGCTACCCCTTAACTTCAGATTAAATCAAATTAGGTATTATAAGTGAAAGAAGGCCCCTCCATCTCCACATATCCCCTGAACTCCACGACTCCAGCCTCACTGAGCTCCCTGCAGTGCCTAAGGCTTCGTGCACCGTCTGTGCTTTCAGACAAGCTGTCTCCTCTGCTTAGAATGGATCTTCCTCCCTTCCTATAAAGTCCCTGCCAACCCTTTTTCCTTAACTAACCCCTAAGAACTTGGCTCAAGGGGCACATCTTCTAGAAAGCCATTCCTGCCTCTAGTCTTGGTCAGGAGACTTTCTTCAGGGATCCTGTTGTACCCAGGACTTCTTTCTGTAAAGACAGACGGAATTATATTTTTATGGTTTCTTGTCTCTTCACCTATCCAAAATTAGGGCCTCAGCCTTTTACTCTAATTCCTGTGCAGTGAATGATAAGTTACTCAAATTTATATTGAGTGGATGAATTAATGGATGGATAAGTAGATGAACAAATTCTATTCTAAAGCTTTCTAAGAGAAAGGACTAAAGTAAGATTCTTAGTGGAGCAAGCCAAGTTCATGGTTTGGCTCTTTAGGGCTTGCTAAGAGACTCAGAATTCACTTATTAAGCACATTTTAATTTGCACACCTTTTATGTGCCTGACACTGGCTAGTCTCTTAGGATATATCAGTGTACAAAGCAAATACTTGTGCCCTTGTAGAGCACATGTTCTGCTTACATTCTAATAGGCTGCAGGAGTGAGCGGGTGACAATAAACATAATACATAAGTAAATTGCATACATATATAACGAGGAACTTCAAAGTGGTCAGTGTGGCTGGAGCAGAGTTATTGAACGGAAAAACACCTGGAGAGGAGGTTAGTTGTGGGGGGGGGGGAGCGGGGAGCAGGGGAAGGTTGTCATGAGCACAGATGGCATAGAGTCTTGTGTGCCATTGCAGGACTTTGGCTCTTTTATTATGAGTGAAATGGGAGCCACTGCAGGAATCTGAGCATGGGAGTGGCATGATGTCTTAGGTTTTCAAAGGAACACTCTTGCTATGTTGAGAATAGTCTGTGAGGGGCAAGGGTAGAAGCAGAGAATCAGTTAGGAGGCAATTGCAGCAATCCAGGTAAGAGATGATGCTGGCTTGTATGGTGGTAGCAGTGGAGGTGGGGAGAAGAGGTTAAATTCTAGAAGGTAGAACTAACAGATTTTGCATTCAGATTTAAGATGGGAATGAGGGAAAGAAGTTAAGGATAATTTTAAGATTTTTAGGCTTATGTGACTAGAAGGATGGAGTTGCCATCAAATGTGAAGTGGACATCTGTGGGTGGAGTAGGATTTTTTTTGGCAGGCTGGGGTGGGGTGGGAAGATGGCATCAATAGATCAGTTTTGGACATGTTAAGTAAGCCATGCCTATTAGATATCCAAATGGGCATGTCAGATAGGCAGCTAGATGACCCAATCTGGAGTTCAAGAAGAGGGCTGAGCTGGGCATATATTGTTGGGAGCTCCTGCCTGTGAATGGTGTTTATAGTCAAGAATGTTGATGAGATCACTAAGGGGTGAGTATAGTTAAAAAAATAGAAAAATAAGAACTGAACCTTGGGGAACTCTATAACATTAAGAGATCAGGAAAAGGAGACCGAGAAGAAATAGCCAGGGATGTAGGAAAATCAAGAGACTGGTATGAAAAAAATGTATGAAAGAGGATGGAGTAACCAAGTGTGTCAATGGCAGCTGAACTGACAAGTAGTTGAGGACTGATCAATGACCACTGGATTTAGTAGCATGGAAATTACTGGTCACTTTGATGAGTAATTTCAGTGGAGAGGTGGGGGTGAAAGCTTTAGAAGAGTGGATTTAAGAGAGAATAGGGGAAACGGACTTTGGCCCAGTGGTTAGGGCGTCCGTCTACCATATGGGAGGTCCGCGGTTCAAACCCCGGGCCTCCTTGACCCGTGTGGAGCTGGCCATGCGCAGCGCTGATGCGCGCAAGGAGTGCCGTGCCACACAAGGGTGTCCCCCGCGTGGGGGAGCCCCACGCGCAAGGAGTGCACCCGTGAGGAAAGCCGCCCAGCGCGAAAAGAAAGAGCAGCCTGCCCAGGAATGGCGCCGCCCACACTTCCCCTGCCGCTGACGACAACAGAAGCGGACAAAGAAACAAGACGCAGCAAATAGACACCGAGAACAGACAACCAGGGGAGGGGGGGGATTAAATAAATAAATAAATCTAAAAAAAAAAAAAAAAAAGAGAGAATAGGATGAGCAGAATTAGAGACAGATGACTGAAGTGATTAAGGTCTTCTATATCCTTGAGGTTAAAGAACTAAAGTAAATGAAGTCACCCCCCCACACACACTCCTTTTTATTGGTAAATTTTTCTTAACCTTTTCACAAAGAAATATTCCTTTACATATATATGATTATAGTGTGAGGGAAAAAAATTAAGGCCAAATGATACTGCTCCTCCCATTCTCTCCCCCCCCCCTTTTTTTTTTCATTATCATAGGGGGAACATCTGTAAATAAGTGTTGTACTCTAAACTTGACTGTCCAGGCCAAAGGCTTACTCATTCACTTCCTTCATAAATTTGTCTGATTCATTTTATTCCCTTGTCACCTACTTCTCTTGAAGGTCTTTTTCTACTTATAAATTAAAATTTAGTTCCATACTTCTGACACAATTATTTCTGTAAGTTTGGCCTACTTTCTTAACCCAGAGACGTTTTCCTCTTCCATGAATGCTGTGAATTTTTTAGTTCATTGTTCTTTTAGGTTTTATTTAGGAATAGATTATTTTTCCATTTTAAAAATTATTGCTGAACAGTGGGAGAGGACCAGTAATGGTAAGAAAGAATGTTTTCTTTGCTTTGAATTGCTAAGATTCCATTCTAATTATAAAATAATTGTCAGGTTCATTCTTGTGGGCTGAACAAATCCTTTATAGGGGATGACTGTCCCAATCCTTTGGAGGGGGTGACTCAGGGACACCCTAGCCATATTTGTATGTAGGAGAGAAGAATGCCTTCCCCTGGAGCTACTTCTCTCTCTCATTACTGCATTTCTGTCTTTTAAAATTCCAATCAAGTAGTGCTCACTCCATGGAGCTTCCTCTGATTCTTCTAGGTGGTATTGGTTTCCCTTTCAATCACTGTATCACCTATGTTGCCTACTGCCTGTACCCCTTACCTTGTTGTTGTTGTGTGCAGTATAGTATAGTGTAGTGTTGTGCAGTGGTCAAAAGCTCATGCTTTTGTAGACTGGTAGAACTGCATTCCAGAGCCAGCCTTCCCACTTCACAGCTTTGTTGTTTTATGGTAATTACTTGATTTGTATGTACCTCAGTTTTCCCTCCTGTTAAATGGGGCTAATAGTAGTTGCTACTTCAGAAAGTAGTAAGACTTAGAGGGGATAATGCATGCAAAATTATTTATCTGAAGATTGGAAACTTGAATACATGTAAACCTGAAGAATATGTATAAAACATGAAAGAATCCACCCATCTTCCCAGCAGATTTCTTGAAGGATGAAGACAGTGGTTTACCTGTATTTCTTAATCCCAGTTCTAACCTTTAGAAAGAGTTTATCAATGATGATAGGTTGTGCTTGGAAACAATGTAGAATATTTGCTCATGGAAAACTTTGAGCTATGTATATATGTCATAATCTATCTTATTATGGCACATTAGTGAATGTTTTAGGCTTTAAGAAACCTTAACTTGAATGGTACATGAAATCAGAACTCCTTTTAGTTTTCCAAACATTCATGAACATTTCCATTCCCCCTCATTTATATATTCACAGTCCAGAATTCAGAAATCTGCTTTAATTTTAACCCTTTCTATTAAATTTTATATTTTTAGAAAAGCTTAAAACTGACATTTATGTTTAAGCAAACTTTCTTAAGCAATGCATTTTAAGTGTGAAAAAAGATCAGGAGGAAACACCAAATAGGCTAAAACAAACAAATTACCCTTTCTAGTGATAAAAATAATACAGGTTCATTTTAGAAACTTTAGAAAATTCCTATAAACAAAAAGAAGTGTGCTTCACAGAGATGTCACTGTTTACATCCCATGTATATTGTTCCAGGTTTTTTCTTTGATCAAATATACATATATAATTTTTATGCATAAATGGTGTATCCAACTCCATAATTTGCTTTTGCACATAAATACACAGTGAATGTCTTTAAATATACTTCTGCATTATTTTAATAGTTGCATAATATTTCATTCTATGGATGTACCATTATTATTGGCTCTTGAGGATGTTTATATTTTTTCGCAGTTACAAATAATGCTCTGGTGTACATCTGAACAAACTTTAAAAATTTAAAGACCACAAAGTTTTCTTAGATTTGCTAATACAAAGTAGCTGAAATATCAGTTTTCAATTTATTTTTATCCATTCTTAAAATATTACTTTTCAAGCCAGTTTTGAGTGATTTAATTGATGGTTATATTTGGTGCTCCCATCTGTGACTGGGAAAAAAGAAGAGGGTGGGTACTTTGTAAAAAACTATCTATATTTCAGATTTTTTATGAATTTACTTTACATAATGTTTATAATCTAGGGTTATAAAATATGGCCATTATAGTTATAGGTCTTAAGAAAAGAACTAATAGAGGTGCTTAACCCTTCATTTTGCAGTAAATGTTGGGTGAGTACCTGCTTGTACTGGGCACTGTCCTGGTAGAATTACGAAGGGGAATGAGTGAGTCCTCAAGCTACTCTTGGTTAGGGACAAACACACATCTAATTTTAAAAAATAATAATAATAAAAATAAAAAATTTTTAATTAAAAAAAACAAAAAACAAAAAACACCCAGCAGTGCTTTTTAGTACTTTGCTACCATATATGAAGATATATTTCCAAGATGCTTGGGAAACCCAGTGGAAAGACATGCAAAGGTACAGAAGAAGCAACCCTTTAGCAGGATGATAAATGAAGAAGTATTTGCCAGAGAGACAAGGGGTACATGTAGAATTACATGCAACATATGTGAAGAACAAAGTATATTCTAGGAATTTCAAGCAAACCAAAACTTCAATGTTTATTTAAAATAAGAAAAATGAATTCTTGTATTAAGTTTTGTTTTTTTTTAAAAACAAATTCAGTGATCTTTATTTCTCTATAATTTTTGTTTGGAAAAAACCTAGTTGTTTATTTCTTTTTAGGAAATTATTAAACAATTTTATCCTGAAAGATTATTGTTCTTTAGAGGAAATGGGCCTGGCTTAATAAGGCATGCTTGTGGGAAGCAGATGTAGCTCAACTGATAGAGCGTCCACCTATCGTATAGGAGGTCCAGGGTTCTACACCCAGGGCCACCTGGTCCGTGTGGTGAGCTGGCCCCTGCACAATGCTGCCGCACGCAAGGAATGCCATGCCATGCAGGGGTGTCCCCCACTTAGGGTAGCCCCATGTGGAAGGAGTGTGCTCCGCAAGGAGAGCTGCCCTGCGTGAAAAAATCGCAGCCCGCCCAGGAGTGGCACCACAGAGGAGGAGAGCTGATGCAGCAAGATAATGCAACAACAAAAAAAAGAGACACAGATTCCCCACTGCCGCCAAGAATGCAAGCAGACACAGAAGAACACCAGCAAATGGACATGAGAGAGCAAACAACGGGGGGAGGGAGAGAAATAAATAAAATAAATCTTAAAAAAAAAAATAAGGCATGCTTGTAACTACTTCCTATCTCAATGACATAGTTTTTTTCCTGCCTGGGATTGGCTGTAGATGCACAAAGAGATTGAATGAGTAGTTAAAGAGTACAAATTTCACATTATCTGCAAAAATTTTGGTACTCTTAGTAATAGTCCAAAATATGATAAAGATCATTGTGCACATATGTTGGTTTTAGGATTGGAAAAAATCTTGGGCTCTATATTCTGAGATTTCAAACAAAGTAGATTTATAGTGGAAAGGAACCAGAGGTTTAGACTAAATAGATATGTTGTAAGGGAGCCATAATGATCTTATTTAAATATTTTCCACATTAAATAAGGCATGTAGTACTGCCATGAACTTTTTAATAAATGAATTTGCATTCATGGTAGTTGTTTACCCCTTAATTCCCCCTGGAGTTTCACATAATAGCCAATGTGAAGACTTGAAGAAAATAATACCTTTGAGCCCAGACTTACATTAAATTTCTTCAAGATATAATGATTCCAAGGCAGAATCATTGTTATATTGTATAGATGGTAACAGAATTAAAAAAAAAAAGATTCCTTATTCATTTGAGTTTTTTTTATAAGCAAGGATTTTTCTTTTAAGTTTAGGAAACCTAATTAACAAAAAGCTGGAGGGTGATAATGAGAGCAAATTTCTAATATGATTATAACTCTGTTCACTTGATAAATATTTCTAGAGCACCTTCTTTGGGCCACACATTGAGCTTAATTTAGTTAACAACTTTATCTCTCATTCTTTATATACACATTAAGCCCCAGGCTTCAGGGGGTTTACATTGTAGTGAGGAAATTAAGTAAAATATACAGAAAAAATAAAATAAAATCATTGCAGATTACAGTAAACATTAGGAAGGAAATAAAAAAGGGGCTAAGAGCTTGAATCATCTAGAAGAGCCTGCTTTCTGGATAGGGTGATCAAGGAGAAGCATCACAGACAGAGGGAGTAGTATGTGCAAAGTCCATGAGGTAGGGAAGGCCTTGGTTGTGCTTGAGGAATTGAAATAAGACTAGTGGGGCAGAAGCCTACTGAGTAAGAGGGAGTGGCTAAGATGATGTTGAAGAGCAAGGCAGGCAACAGCTCATACAAGGGCTTCCAGGCCAAGGGAAGGAGTGTGAGTGTTATTCTGAATGCACTAGGAAGGCGTTAAGGGGTTTGACACAAAGGACAAACCTGAACTTTTAAGACCATTCTTAATGATCGCCTTCTAATGCCTTTTAAGGTCATTCTTGCCAATGCAGAACGGAAGCAGGGGTCCAATTAGGAGGCTGTTGTATTAATCTTGGTAGGAGATGCTGGCCGCTGAGCTGAGGGAGAGGTAGGACTGATGGAGAGAGGTGGTTTGAGAAATCAGCCGGACTCAGGGTAGTCATGGTTGGAGGGGAGAGGGAGAAATCAAATATGACGCCAGTTTATACTGCCCTGAATAAAAGGGGAAGGGAGTGACATTTAGTGAAATGGAGAAGTCGAAAGAGGCATGGATAGAGGTATTTGTGTTCCCCTTAGGACCTATGATGTATAATATGCTTGTGAGAAGTCCACAGAGAGGTGTCAGCCCAAAATTTAGGAAAGTCTGGGCTGTAGCTAAAATCATATTTAAAATAACCACACTGCCCATCAATATGTTGGATTTAATAGATTGAGGGGGAAAACCAAGCATGTGGTGTGTGATTGGTAATACTGAAACTACCTGTAGTGCATACCTTCTATTCATCAGTGACTCGGTTTAGGTTGCACCCCTAGTTGTGAAAATGAGTGAAGCTCTCCTTAGCAACCCTTGTATTGAGCAAATGCTGTAGTATGACACATGAAGGCTTATTGTGCAGAACCCCTGTCAACTTTTCCAAATGCATGCCAGGCGCCTCCCCAACATATACCCCTTTATTTCCACAATGGCAAATACTTGCTAATTTCCAGAAAACACCGTGTTATCCCAGCCCCATGCCTTTGCCCTGGAAACATTCCTCCCATCTTTTTCTACCTTGCTCCTGAGAATTATCATTGAAGCTACAACACAGATAGGTATTGCTTCCTTCAAGGAGCAGTTCTAGACTCCAGATGCTCCCCTAAGCAATCTGTATCCTCCCTGTCTGAGCACTGCTCATACTGTTTGTAGTTGCCAGCTTGTCCTTCTGTGTCTTAGTACTGTTCTTAAACCCAGGCAAGAGAGGTCCTTCCCCAGATCACCTAATCTGGGTTATGTCCTTTGAAGGACCCTACTCTGGCTTTGTCCTTCTCCATGGAGCAAGAAGCCTAAGATTCTGCATGAATGTGCCTACCTAGGCCATGTTCCACATAACCAGGGCCCTAAAACCCAGAATTCCCTGCCCATTGATGCTCAGCCTGCTTCAAGGGCCTGGGGCCTCTTCCTCAGGTACATCCTGCTGAGGGAGAAGCGTGCCCCCGTGAATGTGTCCTCAGGCATGAAGGGTAGTGAGCAGCTTTGGCAGGCGGGTGGCTGAAGGTCGAGCACGCAGGCCGCACTGTCTGCACGTGCGCATACAAGGCATGGGACAGGCCTGCAGTGCGGAGGAGAAGGCGGCAGGCTGGGGACTGCGGGCTAGTCTGTTCTGGCCCAGAACACTGAGGGATCTGAGAATTCTAAATTAAAGCCTGGCCTTCCCACCTCAGGTTCCTTTGAGGAACTGAAAATAGTGATGCTGGTGGGGGCGGGGATACGTCATGGGCAGCAAATGCCCAGTTTAGATAGAGTGGGTAAAGAGAAACTTGGCAGCACATGGTATGTGGGACTCATTTGTTCTTTTGCCCTGGGCCCTGCAAATATTTGAGGTGGACCTTTTCCTTCTTCTGCCAGTCCCTGAGGTTTGGAACCATGCCTTTCAGCTGCACACCCTGCTCAGGGCCTGCACATGCACAAATGTTCGTTCCATGAAGGAAGAGTCCAGTAGGCCATGGTTTTTCTGGCCCAGAAGGTAGCCTGAACTCCCCGGGGGGTTCTAGGCCCCACTCTGTCCTCCTTTCTGACTGACCTTGAAGACCCATCCCACATGACTGTCCATGGATGGTGCCCATCTCCAGAGGGTTGCTATGTAGGACGTTGCAGTTTGTGCAGTGCCCCAAGGTGCCCTGCTGAAGGGCAACTGGAAGTTTATTTCAGCCCCCACACAGCTGCCAAACCCTGCACCTGCTGGGCAATGGGGGCTTTTTCTTTGCAAGGCTGAATCTTCCCAGAGGAGGCATCTTTTTCCTGTTTTTCTACTGATTTGCTAAATCAGAAGGGGTGTTTTTTTTCTTTTGTTATTCAAAACAAAAGGGTTCTAGGCTTCCCAAGGTCCAGGAGGCTGGGATTTTTTTTTTTAATTGAAGTTTATCATTCATACATGCACATACATAAGCAATTAGTGTCTAGTAAAAATTGGGAAGTTACAAAACAAATACACATATCATCATATGGGACTCCCATACCTCATCCCACCACCACCTTGCATTGTTGTGAAACATTTGTTTACAAATTATGAAAGAGCATCGTCAAAATATAATTACTAACTATAACTCCTGTCTTACAATTGGTGTATTTTTCCCTCAACCTACCCAATCATTAGCATGCTATATTAGTATTATATATTTGTTATTGTTCATGAGAGAATGTTCTGCTAATCACAGCCCATCATCCAGCACAGGGTCCACTGTGTTATACAGTGCCATGCTTTGTACAATTCATTCAAAGTATATACTCAGTGGCTTTCATTTTTAGCACAGACTTGTGCTGTCATCACCTGTCAATTTTGGAATGTTTTCATTTCTCCAAAAGGGAAAACCCCGTATTCCCTTATACCCTGCTGTTGTCCCTTAGGAGTGGAATAATATCTCCTTATCATTGCTGCAAAATATTGTAACATTACTGTCAACTATCATCCATAAGTTACTTTAATTGTAATTTTCCCTTGTATCACCATATTCTTGAGACTGGGAGATTTGATTATCCCTGCTCCACATCCTCCCTTCCTAGTCCATTGCTTGAGGAGCTAATGCTGTAAGCGTCCCAGGGTCAGAATGGTTTGAGCAATTGTCTCTGTGCCTGCATGCGTTTCTTCCCTCTCCCCCAGAAATCTCAGATAGGAAACTTCATCCAAGATCCTGATTTTCATGCCCAGTCCCAGTGCTCCCAGGCTCTCTGAGTTAGCACCTGCTGCCACCCCATAGATGGTCCATAGGTGTTTTAGGCTCTGTCCCCAGGCTCCTCTGCCTACGTTCTATTAAGGTGAATTGAACTGTGTGTGTTGGGGGTGGGGTGGGTGGTGGTGATGATGGTGTGTGCTTATTTCAAGCCAGGACACGGTCCAGTATATTCTAATGAAAATCCCATAGTGAGATCGTCCAAGGGAAAATAACAAGCCTAGGCAGGAGAGGACTTAGAATTCCAGGGGGATTTAGCAGTAGTAACACCAGGGAGAGGGCACATGTTTTTCCTGTTGGATGGCTAATAATCACAATAATGCAAGATCCTTCCTGGATTTCTTTCAGTTAGGCTGAATTGAAGAATTATAGATTTATCCCTTCCCTTGATGCTGAGAAAAAGATAGTGCATTTATTCCTAAGAAGTCAGCACAGCAGTGAGAGTTGAGGCAATCTGCCAGGTGTGTGAGATTTGAGCTAAAGATTTGAGTCTCCCCCCCTCTCCCCCACCTTTCAATCATAGGAATTGAACTAGTTTAATAATAAGGTAAGAAGTTAAGGATTTAATTTAGCACTTGACAAGTGTCGGGTCAGGGTAGGATGGAGTCTCATCTAACAGATAAGTGAGGATCCAGAATTCTGTTTTTGCTTTGGAGTAAGGCTGCTTTGCTGATTGCAATGCCATAGATAAGCCCAGTGGGATTTGAAGGCAGAGAGTAGCATGCTACAAGAGAAGCGCAATTTCAGGTGGGAAGACTTTACTATTTAGAGTGGCTACTACATAGGGCCTTCTTGCTTTGTTTGGTGATGGATGCTGTGTTGAAATCTGCTGGAATGATGACAGAGGTTTGCCTGGGGTGTGCTGGCCCATTTCCAGCCTCTCATGGCACTCTGGAAATAGTGCAGAGGTGGAGAGTGAAGACAGCATGTGGGCATCGCCGTAAACGAATTAAAAGAAGCTCCCTCCCAGTTAACCAGGGGCCTCTCTGGGTGGTGAGATTCTCAGTCTTTATTTTCTTTGTGATTTTTTTTTTTTGTGTGTGTTTATCCAACATTTCTGTTACAGATTCAAGCATCATTTATAATCAGATTCCAAACAAGAGTCCATTTGAAGAATCTGAGGGAAACTTATGTGAACTGCACCTAAAATAGCCACAAACAAAACAAAACAAAAAGCAAAGAAGTCTCTTCTGGGAGTATTTGGAATGCTAAACTGATGACGGTCCTCATGTTTTATCGTGTTAAATCACTTTGCAAAATGAACATTCATTTATTACCCAATGCTAAAAGGAAGACAGCATGGATTAAGCATTCATTTAATACACAATGACTGAAAACAAGTTTCTGCGCTCAGGGACCTTAACTAAGAAGAGTTATAAACATGCTCATATATATACCCTTTAAACATTCAACTTTCAAGTTGAGTACCTGAAACTGTGTTACTTTCTATGATTTACAGATAAATAAGTAGAGGTTTCTTGCCTTGAAGGGGCTGCTAGTGTGTTGGGAAGAATTACACTGATGATTACATTTGGTAAGTGTCACAATAGCGCTAGGCCCAGGGTACGCGTGAACACAGAGGAGAGGCACTGAACCCTGACTTGGGAGGAGTAAGAGTGGATTCATGGAAGGAAATGATGCCTGAGCCTCATCTTGGAGGACAAAGAGCAGTTAGCCCACGAGAGAGGGGGCAGTGGCCTACCAGGCTCTGGAGTGAGCACAAAGGCAGGAGCAGGAGACCCGGCGCCTTCTGGGAATTGCAAGTCGCTCTGTATGGTTACAGCTGTGCTGGAGGCAGGCAGTGAGGAGGAATCAGTTTAAAAGGTCGGGTCATGAGAGGTCAGACACTGAGCTAAAGACTTTGAATTCTGTCTTAAAGCAGTAGGAAGCTGTTGCAGTACTTTAAAGGAGGGTGGCATTGGCTGATTAGTGCTGTAGAAAGGTTCCTTTAGCAATATCATGCCCCAGTGAGGCAGATTCATTAGGAAACTGAGTCAGTAATCAATGCAAGAAATGATGACGTCTCAAGCTAAATAACAGGCCAAAGGTGAAGAAAAAATAAAGAATGAAAGAACATTAAGGAAAGAATTTGAATGAGGGGCTGCAGGGATGGGACTAGAAGGAAGAGACTGGGATGTCTTCCTTGACTTTCGGATAATGGTAGCATTCTCTGAAGGGGAAGGAGGCAGACTAGGCTTGGTGATAAGGTATGAAATACAAGCTGCATTTAAAGTACATTGAATTTATAGTTCCTGTAAGACAACTAAGTGAAGGAACCCTGGGAATGCATGTCTAGAACTCAGGAAAGGGTCTAAGGTCAACACATATTTGGGAGTCATCACAAGTATTGGATTGCATTGGGAATGGAAGAGGTTATTTAGGGAGAGTGAGAATAAAAGAATACAGGAGATGCTGCCTTGAGAAACATGAATATTTAAGAGGCAGCCAAAGCAGAGGGAGTCTACCAAAGCAACTGAGAAGAGTTCAGAGAGGTAGAGGGAAAGCCAGGTATATCAGGAAAGGAGACCAAGTATATATGGCATCCCTGCTCAAGCTCTCTTTCAAGTCTGTCAACCAGGGGAGAAAGGGTAAAGAGCAAATGACAAGTAGCAGAAATGTCCATGGTAGCAGACTGCTCCTTTAACAAGTCTCCCTGGACATAAATGTTTGCCAGCATCTCGTTGCCAGAATGTCTGGAAAGGCGTGTTTCTTGTTTGGGGGCACATTGTGCCCCATACAAAACAGAGTTGTGCTAGTAAAGAACTTGAGGATAGGGATTTGGGGTAGGTAGCTGGCAGTATTTGCGATGCCGATGCCGGGTAGCCCAGGAGGAGGGGTGCTCAGTGAAGGAGCTTGGTCACCGCCAGTTCAACAAAGACCTGAGCACCTCCTGTGTGAGGGGCACTCTCAGTGTAAATGCTGCGGAGAAACTGAGGAAGACAAGGAGTGAAAACACTGCTTGGATGAAGCAACAAGGAGTCCATTTGTGAACTTGAGGTAGTTGGGGTTTGTCACATTGCTATGGGTTGATAAGTGAATGGGGGCAGAGGAAGTGAAGGCAGGGAGTGTACACTTGTCTTTTGAGGAATTTGACCTTGACTGTAAGGGAAGTGAGACAAAGTTGCAGCCAGAGAGGAGTGTTGGGGTAAAGAAGAAGTTTCCTGAACTCATGAGGAAAGGTCTCAGGAAAGAGTTACCATGCTCCTATTCTCAGAGTAAACAGCCAGGTGAAGGAAAGAGGTTGACGGTCCAGGAAAAACAAAGGATGATTGATGGGAAGGGCTTCAGAATGTGTGTGATGGGGAGAGCTCAGAACATCCCTCAGTCATGCATTTGAGAGGAGGAGAGGTGCCCAGAGCAGAGAGGAGGCGGGCACTGGTGCTCCTGAGGTCATGGGTGGGAAAGGCAGGAAACCAAGGGGCCCTCATTCCTCTGTGGATCAGGAGACAAGATAAGAGAGATTGTCAGGAAGTGTTCTTAAGTTAGTGAGTGAAGTCATCACTGTGGAGAGGTTGAGAGGGCCACTTTGGACATGGGTATATGCCATGCCACTGGACTCTCTGAGATCGGGTGAGTTATTTAACCTCTCTGTGCCTCAGTTTTCTCATCTGTAAAATGAGGATAATAACAGCCTGGGACAATACATATTAGCTATAATAATTACTATCATTTTTCAGAGGATTGAGCGCAAATGCAGTCTGGGGTCACACAAACACCTAAGTGTATCTAAGCACATTGGCTGAGGGTTATGAGAGCCTGGTCGAGCAAGTACTGCATTCTTCTACGGTAAAGGGAATCAAGGAAGTCCTCAGAGAAGATAGACATTTGTAATTGATACACAGGGTCGTAGAGAGCCTATTTCGAGTAGAACAAGCTCTGTGGGCACAGGCAAGAGGCCGTAGGAGAACTGGAAACATTTGTGGAAAAGTGAGCTCTTCGAGGCTCACGCTGTGGGAGGCAGAGGGTACAGTGTACAGCAGCTCCTTCCACCTTGACTGAGGGCAGAGGGGCGGAAGGAGTGGCTGGAGGAGAGAGAGGACAACCGGACTTTGCAGGGACTCAAATGCTCTGAGTCTCTTCTGTAGCCACGAGGAGTTTAGAAGCAGGATGGGGAAGGATCGGGCTGGTGACAGTAGCCAACAACAACAACAACAACAACAACACTACATTCATGGAGTGTAGTATGTGCCAGGGACATTGTATGTGCTTTACATATTTTCACTCCTCACAGCTGCCCTGTGTGGGAGGAGCTTCATTTTCCTGGTGTCTCAGATGAGGAAGCTGAGAGACACAGAGATGAAGTGACTTGAGGAGGTCACTCAGCCGGCAGGCAGCACATTCAATACTGAAGCCGGGCAGTCTGGTGCCAGAGCCTGTCACCATCTTCCCCATTCGGGCTCAGAACAGAGGGTAGCGGCAGGTGGATGATGGGGCAATGACCTCAGCCAAGCTGTGATCGCTGATTTGATAACATAATTCCTGTTACAGTTAAGAAGAGTTTGGCTCTAGGATTAGAAATCCCTTCAACGAGCTCAAATAAATGGTGAATGTGCTATGAAAACACGGGCCTTCCTAGAACCCAGTTGGTAGCTAGAGAGCATGGGTATCTACCACACAGCTGGAAAGTTGTCAGGCAGTAGCTTCTCCATCTGCCTCGGGTCTTGTCTGGGCGTTTTTCTACAGGCGGATTATGACGACTAAGCTCCTACCTTCACCTTTCCTATGACTTTGACTGTTTTGACTAGTTCAGGGTCACCACTACTTGACTTAGGAAAAATTCTTGATAGGGATGATTGGATGGTTTAGCCTGGGTCAGGTGTCCCCCAGTTCATTCTGTGGCCGAGGTGGAAGGTACCCAGGGGGCACCACCAGTTCAAGAAGTGAGGTTCTCTTTGAACCCCCACTAACCTCTTTGGTCGGTGAAGTTGGAAAACATAGTCCCCTGTGACTTAACCTCCACACTCCTCCGGATCCATTCAGACCCAGGATTCTGATGACATTCCCCTTGAAACCACTGTCCAGGGCTCCCTCCTCCCAATGCCCAGCGCTGTCTAGGCTTCTAGGTTCTCAGCATCACCACTACTGCAGCAGCTTCCAGTTTTGCTTTCTCACTAGACTCCCCTTTCTGTTTCATCTTGCCTCCTCTTAAGCCTTCTTATTTTTCAAATCTTATTGGCCTTCAGTAGATGTTCCTTAACTTATCATATCCGTGGCTGGCTCCCAGGGCCATCTAGCCTGGGACTAATCGGTCTCTCCAGCTGGATTTCCGACTCTTAGATCCGTGTGCTCTTCCCCTCTTGGCTGGCTGGCGGTCTCAGACACACCAGTCTTTGTCTTCTACATCCCCGCTGCTTCCCTCACCTGGACAGCCCTTCTTCCATGCTCTGCCATCTCATCCCTCCTTTAACACTGCTCCCTCTCAACCACTGTCACCTCCCTCCCCTCTGACCACTACATTTTAGCTTGGTTCTTCCAGATAGATTGTTGATTTGTTAAAAACAGTTCCCTGCCCAGTATGTCTTAACACTACATCCAGCCAAGCTCATATCAAATGCTTGGGAAATTTAATATTCAGTGATTAATAGCTGCTTTATGACCTCTTGGTTTTCTGGGTTTTTGCTGTTGTTGTTTTATACTTTTTAATTTTTTATTACATCTTTTAGAGCTTTCCATATAAACCCCCTGACTGTGATTGAATACTTGTTCAGAAGCAAAGCCGAGTAAAAGGTATTAACTCCTAAATCTGTTCAAGACTTTTCCATCATTATATATGTTGTGTTTTGGCTTCTCTTTTTATGTGCCTTTATAACAGGGCCATCGTCTTCATTATTGTGTTCCCAAAGTACTTGACATGGAGGGGTTCTGGCAAATAAAGGTTTGAGTAAACAGTACCCTTCTGGTGCAGAAGTGTGTCCTTGGTGGTCATTTCACTACTATCTAGATAGGCATGCCTGGTTTGAAACCACTTTTATTACTTGGTCATGATTAACATTATTGGCCCAGCACTGTAGAAAGGTTTTAAAAGAAAATTTTTGGTTGAACAAACTTTTTTCTCCTCCTCTGTCTCTTACTACCCTTAGCAGCTTCCTCCATCCCTTCTAACCAATGCATTTCTTTTACAGCCCTGCCTCCCACTCTCTGTGCTCCTTCAGGCTTTTCCACAATCACAGAGCCTCACAGACCCCTGCTTCAGAGGAAGTTCTTTGGGGCACACTGACAGCTATCCTTTGTGTTTGGGAAATGTAGGAGATCTGTATTGCTTTGGCTTTCTCAGTAGAAGATGAAACAGGCCTAGAAATACTTTGCAGATGGCTGCAAGTACAAGGCCAAATAGATTTTTGTTGTTTATTTCTGAGACCATATATTTTCTTACAAGTCTAAACTGGCTTTATTTATGTATGGTTTTCAGTAAATTATTGTAATAACTGAATAATTCCTGAGGCATGCATTCTTGGGGGGAAAAAGAAATAAAATATGGATAGAAAGCACAGTCCTGTGAATAAAAATGAGAAAGTTTACAATGTAGAAAATATATAGAATTGTGAAATCTACCCACCAACTAATGTTTAGATAAAACTGGGGAAGAAAAACTTTAAATATTGTATAGAGGCAAAAAGTTCAACTATGTGAGATTTTGTAGTGATTATCCCATATATGTCTGGAAGAGGTAAAAAAGTAACAGTGCTAGTTAAATCTGCATGGATTTTTGCCAGTGGGAAGCCAAGGTATTATAACTACATATGTATTTACTTTCACAACTGTCAGCTTTTCTTTCTACCCCTTCCCTACGCCTAACGTTTTCACCAGACTTCACACACACACATACACAGCAGTATTTGTACATTTGAAATGACAATTGTAGGGGATTGTGACATAGTGGAGTTTTCATTAAAAGATACAAGTTCCACTGGTCTGAAAGCACCATATACCTCCCAATTGTTTTCACTGGCTACTTTTCTTCTGTCTAATGTTTGCAATTGGTTTGAAAAGGCTTATGAATTCTTTTTAGCACAACCTTTTTTTGGAAAATGATTTACGAGTGGTTCATGTTATGCTGAGCCTTTTGTCATTGCCATTTATAGCTATTTCTGTTTATTCACTTTGTGAAAGCAGTTCTGAGAGTTGATGAATGTGTTTTATGAGAGAATATAAGAGCCCTGCAATTTGTTTTGATTGGTCTCCATTTGGATTTGTAGTGAACAGGTGCCATAGTTTGGAATTGGTTTTGGCAGTAGCTTGTCTATATAAATATTAGATATATGAAATGAAACCTAGTTTCAATTATTTTCATCAGTAAGAATAGAAGAACTTTAAGTTGAATATAAGAACATCATGGTTCTATTTTTACAGTTTCTGAGCCTACAAACGTGTAACATAACATATGTCTGAATACATGTGTAGAAGTGTCTTCCATTGTACAAATATTTAACATGAAGATTTTCTGCATTTCTTTGAGAGTTTATGCAAATATTCTAACAGAAAGAAATCTGAGCCTATGATTTCTCATTATAGTAGGTGAATTCTTCTGATTTAAATTTTCTAGGCATTTCTACTTTGGGGACTATGTCCAGGACTGTTTTCAGTTTGGAATATTTTTGTTGCTTGTATTTAGGACTCAGAAAATAAGCCATCATCTTTTTTGAACCTCTGATTTTTACTGTTTGCTGTTGCTGTTGTTTATTGCCAGAACCACGGAGTGCACTGACAAACTGTAATATTTCTTACCTCCTCAGCAAAACTATTTAGCAAGGCTGACGTTTGCCTAAGAATACCTTTCTAGGTATTCACAAATCCATAGAAATTTTCACAAATATATTTTAATTCAGGCAAAAGATTGAACATGAACTAATGGCCATACTGAGCAGTCTGGAGGTCTGTTAACAACCCTTTAAGACAGACCCCAAACCTTGGACTAATTCAATGTAAATTTTTGAAGTGCAAAATTCATCCTCAGAGTACTCCCATGAAAATTTAAATATACTCCTTCCTGCTCCTGGGCCTTTCTTTAAGCATACTGCCACAGTGCCTAGCATTTTCCCCACCCCTGTCTCTCAGAACAGCTCTAATTCCCGTTTCAAGACTTTCCAGAAGCACAGCTTTCCATGACTCCCCCCAGGCAGACTTAGGCAGTTTCTCCTCCAAAAACTCAAAGGCAAGCACATGTCACATTGTAGTATAGCTGTTCACATGTCTTTCTCCTTCCTTTGTGAGTTCTTTGAAGACTAGGACCTGTCTTTATGTCATTATGGCCCCAGGGCTGAACTTACTCCCAGATATGTAATATGATTGTTGAATGAATGAAAGAATGAATTTACTTGCAGATAGTGAAAATGAACTCAAAAGAGCATAGTTCAAACAAAAATGGTTCTCATTAACATTCAGGTATGACTGAGACCCAAATTACTTTTAATTGCTCTATTAGGACGTGTACTACGAAATGTTAGCATATATAGCCTGAATGGCATAACAACATTTTGAGTGTGGTTATCTTGTGGAAGCACAATTTCCATAGGGCAGATGACACTCATAATGATTAAATAATTAATAAGTACTCTCCTTACTCCAAAGAGGATTTGAGGTGAGGCTCTAGCTAAGAAACTTGACCATGGCATGAAACCAAAGGCACTCTCTAATGGAGCCAGCACAATTCATGATAGAACCGAAGTGGAGGGCTCAAGGTCACGTAGGATTAGTAGCAGATAGAGACATAGAACCCCAACTGTTAGAGGCCTATTCCAGTGTTTTTCCCTGCTCCTTACTTGTCCTTGTCATCAGAATTTATTGAAGTGTTTGTTTTTATGGGAAGACTGGTAAGGACATACAGCTAGTGGCCCTGACCAAGTCTTGCCTCTTAGTTGGGTAATTACATAATCAGCCATTCCCCCCCTTCACTTGGCCTTGCATTTGGAGCAGACTCATCTGTGGCAAATTAAAAAATAAGCTCTGTAAATTCACGAATGCCCTCTAGGTTGGAACCAGTTTTACAGGAAATTATTATGTAAATTAATATTGTTGGCCAACATTTTTTTCTTTTTTTTTTTTTTCTTTTTTGAGGTAACAAGAGCCGGGGATTGAGCCTGGGACCTCTTATGTGGGAAGCCAGCACTCAACCACTGGGCCACATCAGCTCCCGTGAGTTGGTTTTTTTGTTTGTTTTTTTAAGGAGGCATCAGAAACCGAACCCATGACCTCCCCTGTGGGAAGCAGACACTCGACCACTTGAGCCACATCCACTCCCTGGCCAACCTTTAGATTGCATTTACAAAAATGGAAAACTGCAATGTAATATTGACTAGACGATCTTCTAATTATTTTGTCAGATAACTAGGAGAGGGCACCTGGTGTGGTGGAAAGAACATTCGAATTGAAGTCAGATACCTCTGAATCACCTCTCAGCCCTACCGTCTATTGCCTTGACCGGACAAATCACCCCACATCACAGCCTCGCTCTTCCACTTATTGAAGGGGCTGCATTTGAGCCTGGCTGCTTCAGAGTGATGTGCTTAAGCTCTTTGTGAACACCCAGCATCACAAAAATAGAAATGTTTGTGCCAGCTCCTAGCCTACCACCCAGTCCACATTTCCATTGAGGAGCATATGTTTCTTGGGCATATTAGCAGCTTATGACTGCTTTCCAACTTTGCTTACAAATGTAGATCTCATTGTATGGCCAGTAGTCACAGGCCTGTTTGTCCTCCGTGCCGTTCCTCACACTTACCCTGCTCTGTATCGTAGGGCTGCCATCCCTTGTAAGATGGCTTTTTTTGGGTCAGGGAACCCGAGACAGGGATTGGCAGGGGGAGGCATGAAGGGAGAAGCCTGGATGTTCACCCTCTCTCCATTTTTGGTGGTATCTCCAATAGTGAGTACTTTCTTCATGCGTCAAAGCATGCCAGTCCCTCTGTGGTTCCACCTTCTGCCAGTCACCCCTCACCATGGTGTTCTGGCCCCAGCAGATCCTCTGGCTTTTGAGTCTGTTCATGCCACCTTCTCTTGTGCCTCCAGCTTTAAAAGTAATAGTGGCTTCCTGCTGATGCTGCTCCCTTTCTTTAGCTTCTCGGCTTACCCATCATTTCTGTAACCAATTCTATGTATTAAATATCCTCTGCCATATCCAGAGTGATTTCTGTTTTCCCCGCCAGATCCTGACAACTCTGTGGAAGTGATAAAATGTCTTTACAGCCTTTGCTAGTCAGAGTAGTTTAGATGATCCCAAGCCTGGAAAGTACGTTGAAAATGCTGATTGCCCAGATTCACTGCTCAGAGGTATTAGTTGTGGTGTGTGGCCCCAGAATCTGAATCTTCACAAAGCTGCCCAGGTGGTGGTGATGCCCAGCACTGGTAGAGATGACCAGCAAAGCCAGCCTGAGCGGCAGGGCCTGGCCAGGGGGGTCACTAGGCTCATTTGCCAACTAAGGGCTTCCCTCCCACAAATCAGCCTCACAGCAGAGAGCCTGCCCCTGCGAACTATATAGAGCAGTCAACCAAAAGTGGCAAAGGAGCAAGTGCTAAACCAGAGAGTGCCAAGGGATTATTTGTGGGATTAAATGAGATTATGTGTGTGACAGCATCACACACAAAGTAGGTGCTCAATGAACAATAGTCAATTGAAAGTGTAGAAATGTAAAAAGCTATGAAGTGGTGTCAAGTAATTATTCCTTAAAGTAACAGAATCCAGGTTCTAAACCCCAGAAAAGGTAGAAAAACAAGCAAAAAGTCAAAAACAATGTCATTGTCTGGCACATATTATTAACTGAACTGATGTCTCACCAGTATAACCCTAGGATACCATTTATTGGCTCTGTTTAATGTCAGAAATAATTTAAGAAAATGAGGTCTAACTGGGAGTCTTGTGTCAGATTACATCTTAACACATTTCCCAAGGAGACTTCAGCCTTATGATTCTGCCCTTACTTGGCCACTGGGATTTCTGCATTCCAGGCTCTTGCCAGAGACTATAACTTTGAGTGTTCTACTGTCTAGTTCTTATCAAAAGCTTGGTTATGAGAAATAATATTCATGGAGCACTACCCTAAGGACATGCAGTCCATTTATTTCTCGTTTAGATAACCTAAAGTTTATTCCGGCTTTAAGTCAGGTCATCAGATAACAGCCTATTTGGATCTCCTTGTTTTAACTTCTTGCAAGCTTCCCTTTACTGGGCAGGATTAAGGAAAAAAGACACAACCATCCTTATGGAATGTTTTTTCTGTGTGTTAATAGAGAAAACACTTATGGGTGTCCAGACAGAGAAAACCAGTAACTTATAAAAACATGAGGGGAAACGGACTTTGGCCCAGTGGTTAGGGTGTCCGTCTACCATATGGGAGGTCCGCTGTTCAAACCCCGGGCCTCCTTGACCCGTGTGGAGCTGGCCATGCGCAGTGCTGATGCGTGCAGGGAGTGCCGTGCCACGCAAGGGTGTCCCCCGCGTGGGGGAGCCCCACGCGCAAGGAGTGCGCCCGTGAGGAAAGCCGCCCAGCGTGAAAAGAAAGAGCAGCCTGCCCAGGAATGGCGCCGCCCACACTTCCCGTGCCGCTGACGACAACAGAAGCGGACAAAGAAACAAGACGCAGCAAATAGACACCAAGAACAGACAACCAGGGGAGGGGGGGAAATTAAATAAATAAATAAATCTTTAAAAAAAATAAAAATAAAAAAATAAAAACATGAGGACCGGACCAGCACCGAAGTATTCATCGATAAATCAAGATGCGAGAAGACGGCAATATGATTCTTACAGAGAGATGAGAGAAAGGGCTGTGAGCCAGGAGTCCTGAACTGGCCAGGAGGTCTATTCATATATGAGAACCAAAGAAAGACCTTTCTAGACGTAGAGTGACTTGGAGTGGACCATCCATGTGTCACTTTTGAGGGAACAAGTAGAGAAGCCTCCATCCACGTGAGGATTAAATCAGAACCAAGGTGTCAGAATAGGGGAAGTGATAAGCAGTGAGCCTTGTAATACCGTCAGTGTAAGTAAATGGCAATAAGGTGGCTATAAAATCATAATTGTTAATTAAGATTTCTTGAAACAGAAGAGGCATACTGACTATGAAGAAATATTTAATAGTTTCGACTGGAGGATAGTAGAAGCATAAAAATATTCCAGATAGCTCCTCCTGTGGAATAGGAAAAGAGAAGAGATGTGAGATGGGTGTTCTGGTAGTAGGCATGGGGATGGAATTTGGGGAGCAAGATGTTTATTAAGGATTGACAACTGTGAAAGGAGGAAGAGAGAAAGCATGGCTGGGCATAGAGAGATTTAAAAACAAAAAGATAAATATGAGCAAAATATGTGGAGTAAAAATTTTAAATTATTAGGAGAAAAATATAATTATGAACTTGATTAATCCAACCAAAAAGGAATAGGTTAAAAAAATAAATAGGGTAGTAACAAATATAATTAATAGTAAACAAATATGATGGAAGCAAACCAAATATAATCTTAAAACAATAGATATGAATTTATTGAAGTCTACTGTGAAATGAAAAAACTCTTAGATTGACAAAAGCTGCAGAGAAATCTAGATTTAAGCTATTTATAAGAAATACATCTTAAACAAAATAACCAAAATAAATATAAAGAAATGGACCAAGATATGCCAAGCAAATGCAAACAAAAGGGAAGAAGAAGTGGGAATATAAACATCAAATAAGATGGAACCCAAGAACAAAATTATTGAATAAGAAAAGAAATACCTTTTATAATAAAGAGTACAGTTCACAAAGACACTATAATATGCATACCCTTTATACATTGGCCAGTGTAATATTGAATATATTAGGAAAGAAAAGTAGAAATACAAAGTAGATGAACAATGATATACAGTAGTAATAAATAGGGTATTTTTACCCCATAAACAGAGAGAATGTGCATTTTTCTCTTGTGGCCATGGAACATTTTACAAAACATCATGTACTTGGTCATAGAAAAAACCTTAATAAATTTGGGGTGGGGGGAAATATTTTATTCATCCAGTTTTTTTTACCCCAGTGAAATAAAACAAGAAATTGGCAATGAAAGAATAATAAGTAAAATGTAAAGCCTGAAATTTAAAAACCCTATTATAAATGATTTCAGGATAAAATTGAAAATCAAAACCCAAAAGACAAATTATCTGGAAATTAATTAAATACAACATTCATACCAGAACTTATGAGAAAATTGTTAATGTATTCAGGAATACTTCATAGCCTAAATACTTTTATTACTAGTTTTAAGAAGAATTTTAGGGAAGCAGACTTGGCCGAGTGGATAGGGCGTCCGTCTACCACATGGGAGGTCCACGGTTCAAACCCAGGGCCTCCTTGACCCGTGTGGACCTGGCCCATGCGCAGTGCTGATGCACACAAGGAGTGCCCTGCCATGCAGGGGTGTCCCCCACATAGGGAAGCCCCACGCGCAAGGAGTGAGCCCCGTAAGGAGAGCTGCCCAGCACAAAAGAAAGTGCAGCCTGCTCAAGAATGGTGCCACACACACAGAGAGCTGACACAACAAGATGACGCAACAAAAAGAGACACAGATTCCCGTGCTGCTGGCAACAGAAGTGGATAAAAAGAACACGCAGCAAATGGACACAGAACAGACAATTATGATGGGGGGAGGGGGGGAGGGAAGGGGAGAGAAATAAATAAAATTTTTAAAAAAGAGCATTTTGAAAAACTAAGTATTACATTTAAGAAATGAAAGAAATAAACTGAAAGAAGGTATTATTAACAGTAAATGCCACAAAACAAATGATAGAAAGAATTTTAAAAATAAATAGCAGTTTCCTTAAAACAACCACTAAAATGTACACAAACCATTGGGAAAAATCTGACTAATGAATAAACACACACCACATTAAGAATATTCACCAGATCCCAAAAGGATTAAAAGAATTAAATAAAAGAATATTACATGCAACTTTATGGCAATAAATTTAAAACTCTAAAGGAAATTGATGATTTTCTAATGAAATATAAATTACCAAATTTTGATCCAAAAGAAGTCATGAATTCCAAGAGATGAATAAGCATAGAAAAATTGTGAACGCATGAAAGCTTTCCAATTGCGTGAAAAATAGCAATTCCGTAATACAAAAATCGGATAAAGATGTGACAACAATCGTCCAATTTTACTTTTTGGAAATATTCTTTTAAATACTTTAGCACATGAAATCCACTGTAGGGCTACCTATAGAAGTGGAGGAATGATTTAGCATTATGAAATCTCTCAATGTTGTATATGGACACAGCAGACTAATAGAACAATAGTATGATTGCATCAACTGATACTGAAAATGCATTTGATGTAATTCAGTAGGCATTCCTCATAAAAACTAAAAGTGAGTTAGGAATATATATTACTAGAATAAAAATAAAACAAAAATCACAGGACTGTACAACATAGTGAACTCCTGATATAAATGATGGACTATATATAGTTAATAGTACAATTATAAAAATGTGTTTTCACATTTGTAACAAAATTTCCCCACTAATGGAGTTGTTAATAACAGCATGCTATATTCTGTATTTTATGTATGATTTTCTGTAAAGCTACAACTTCTCAAATAAAAAGAAAATAGAAATAGGGGAAAGAACCTACCATACTGCCAAACAGACAAAAGCATCATGTTAGGTGGTGACTACTGAAGGACACTTTTAATGGCCTGGCCCTACTACCATTACTCGACATTGTTTTAGAAGTTCAGTGACTGCAATAAGAAAATAAATTGAAATAGGCTGTGTAAATATTGCAGGTTATATGGTTGAGACTCAAGTTAAAATCTTTTAGAATTTCCTAAGATTATTAGGTAAAAAGATTGAGTAAAAGATAATAGGCAAATCACAATCATTTTTCTTTATATAAATGAATAACTGGTTAGAAATGAAAATGGAAAAAAAACTTATTTTAAAAATGACAAACTAAAATAATCTAAGAATAAATTTAGTAAGACACAAGACAAATATGAAAAAAAAATAATTGTAGTAAAAGATATAACACTTGAAGAAATAGAGAGCTGTGCTATTTTTTATTCCAAAGATAGCAATACTTCCCAAATTAGAGTATTTAAATTTAATAAAAGTCCTTGCAGAATATAAATTTGGGGGGTGGGGAATATTGTCAGATCAATCAATATGATTTTAAAGTTCTTCTAAAAATCATCTAAAATCATCTAAAAATAACTGCAGGAAAATTGCCAAACGAAAGGAAAATAGTGGAAATGCACAACTCGCACCAGCAGATATAAAAATGTACTGTCGTGTCACTGCACTTAAAACAATATAATATTAGCACAAGAATTGACAAGTACATCTTTGGAACAGAATAGTAGGGTGGCTTATGGGACCTCTGTATTTTCTGCATGATTTTTCCATAAGCTTAATACTTCTCTAATTAAAAAGAAATTTAACCACAAAATTATTAGATGAAAATATAGGAGAATACAAGTATAACATCACACTGGATGAAACTCTCTCAAGTCAGAGAATAAATCAATAATCCTTAGAGGGAAAAAAAATACAGATTTGACTATGTAAAGTTTTTAAATGTCTATATGACAAGACAATATAAAGACTAAAGGTAAATAATAGATTACAACCCATATTACAATGTTTATGTTGTAAAATACAAAGAGATCTCACAAACTGGATACAAAAGGAAAAAAAGTATTTTTAAAAAAGAAAAAGGCATGAACAGGAAATGTAAATCATCAATAAATCTGGGAAAAGGGCCAGCCCTGTTAGGGGTGAATTAAAGCAACTATGATGCCATTCTCTGCTTATCAGGTTGGTGAACAGTTTTAAAGATGGTGAACATCAGTGCTGAAAAGTATGTCTGTAAGGAGAGACTAAGTGATTCATCCTTTTTTCAGAGAAGATTACTGCTGCTCTGGTTACTGTAGCCAAACCTAGAAACAATCAGTGTTCATCTGCAGAAGAGTGGTTGATTAAATGAGGATATATCCCTCTTGTGGAATATTATGGGTTATTTTAAAATGAGGTATATACGTAGATTTGAAAAGATACCTAAAATATACCAGTTAAGAGGAAGTGGCAAAAATAAATGTGTGGGTGGGGGGGGGGATGGTCAAGCATAGGGAAGATTTTTGAAAGGATGTGCAACAAACATTTAATATTGGATATCTAAGTGATGAGAGAAGAATGTGTGACCTTATTCATTTTTACTTTACTTCTCAGTGTTTTTAAAATTGACTCAAATGAGCATGGTCCCCTCCTGATAAAAAAGTATTTATAGCAAAAGGAGTGTGTTGAATAGTTCTTTGAGATTACATTATTTCAATCCTTATGAAAATCATGCTTTGTCATAGGGATCATTTTGAAAAATTGTCCATCTGTTACATGGAGTGTCCTCTGTGAAGACCCACTGGGGACATATCCTCTTCATCCTCAACCCCCAGATATTTTTGAGCAAATTGTTTCCTTTTATCTTATGGACAGTGGGCATAACTGATCATGTCTTTCTTTGCTGTGGCCATTAGGAAGCTCAGAGTCAAACTAGAGGCTGTATAGTTTACATAGTTTCACAGGATCACAATCTATGCATAGACCATACTGCTGATGTCATCTTGTTTCCCACCTTTATTTCTCCCTCAAATACATTCTTTCCTTTATATTAATTTTAACTAGTTACATTCTAAGTATCTCAGTTGCCACATCTGATCCTTTTTGGGGGGATGAAGTAGGGTTATGACTAAATGATGATCACTGATTTCTACTTTTAACAGGAACCTGGGAAGGAAAACAGTCTCAACAATGAATAGGCTACCCATTGCTACAAACTCCAGATGACTTGCCATTTTGTTTACAAAGGTAAAGAAATGAAGTCTATATTTTTAATTAATTCTGATTGACTCATTATAGAGTCCTTTTTTTTTTAGGTTTGGTAATTAGATTTTTTTTTTTAAGTACAATTTTAAATGAGTAGAATTTCACAATACCTTTTCTTCAAATATTTGATTTTTGGCTCATGGCAATAAAGCATAAACCAATATGCAGATTTCACACTTGACTTAAGAAAATTCATTTAATAATTTAAATTCTCCAGAAAATATCAGAAATGAATTCACAACATATTGTAAGCATGATCAAAGTAAATCTTAAACTATGAAAAAAAGAACACAATCCCCAAAAGCAGCACAAATCTCACATCCTTCAGAGGCAAATGTATAGCAAAATAAAAAGGTATTAACAAAATAGACTTGTAGATTGTGGTAAGAGAAACAGAAAGCTGATTTTAACAGTGATGATCCCTGGAAGGTTACAGCTTTGAAACATAATGAGGTGCCTTAAAATTTTCACTTGAAAATTCTATGAAGGCTCTTTAGTGGTTTATTCAATTATTCGGAAGATTTGATCTTTTCAGGAAGCAGCTTTTGATAGCAGTCCTGGAATGCTAGTTGTGACTTGTGCCCAGAGAATGCACTGCCTTCAAAGCTTGATCTAGGTCTTCCATTAGGTATTTTTTATCCTTTAAGTCCACAGAGAGTTGAAAGAGTGTGCCACTAATTCCAAGGGCATCTCTGTCACCTTCAGGCACTGATGCATGGGTCATGAATGCTGGAAGCTCAGCAAGACTTTCATATCCTCCCAAGCTCTCAGCCAGAGTGAATATCTTTAAGTTCTTGAGGAAAGTCTCAGCATGCTGAAGAGTGGCCTTAATATAAAAGGTGATGGGATGTGGACATGGTTCAACTGATAGGGCATCCGTTTGCCATATAGAGGGTTCAAGGTTCGATCCCCAGGGCCTCCTGACCCATGTGGTAAGCTGGCCCACATGCAGTGCTGCTGTGCCATGCATGGGCACCCCCGCTTAGGGGAGCTCTACACTCAAGGAGTTTGCCCCACAAGGAGAGCCACCCCGCAAGAAAAAAAAAGCACAGCCCGCCCAGGAGTGGCACCACGCACAAGGAGAGCTGATGCAGCAAGATGATGCAGCAACAAAAAAGAGACGCAGTTTCCTGGTGCCGCCTAATAATACAAGTGGACGCAGAAGAACACACAGTGAATGGACACAGAGAACAGACAATGGGGGAGGGGTAGGAGAGAGAAATAAATAAAAAATAAAATTTAAAAATTATAAAAGGTGACCATCCCTGGGCAACCTGTGTGCTGACTCTTTGCCAACTCACGTTGTGGATGAGAGGGCAGCCCAGGATAAATAAACTTTTCTACCCAAGGATTAGATTATAGAACCTGAGCAACTGCCATTTCATTTTTGAAATGCTGATCCATTTGGACATGAAGTTTTCAGAACTCCATTGCAGAGGTAACAGTCAAGAGGAGATGAACCTGCTCCAATAGCATTTTGTAAGAAATGAAGCCTATTGTGGAGGTTTTCAGAATGAACAGGCACTAAACCCATTACAACATCACTGTGGCCACTTACATGTTTTGTTGCTAAATACATACACATCAGCTCCCTGAGACAAAGGCCACTGGAAATATGCTGACATAAAAGTGTTCTCCACAACCAAAATAACGTCTCCATATTAATGGACCGTATGTGCACGGGCTTCATTGTCAATCATCTTCAAGATAGGGTTTGTGGGAGTTTCAATCTGAACAAGCAATTTGATTTTGGAACAGTCAGCAAAACAAATCTTCAACCCAAATTCACTTGCTCCCTGCCTGAAGTACCTGTTGATACCTCCATAAACATCATCCATGCAAATAATTTGGTCCCCTGCTTTTAAAAGATCAATAATAGTCACAGTGACTGCTAAACTGGAAGCAAAGGCCAAACAGTACTTAGCCCCATCTGGTGCTGCCACTTCTGTTTTCCGAGCAATTCCTGCTGGGCTTTCCACAACGGTTATATTCAAAACCCAGGCGCCCCCTGTTTGAACGTGGTGGAGAGAGCTGGGCGGCACCACAGCCAGGGAGGCCCATCACTCAAGTTCCTGCCCCATGGATGGAGAAATGTGGGCAGTGAGGCAGGAAACCGTGTCTAGAGGTGTCTTTGTTCTGCATGCTGAGCTGAGAAGGAAAGAGGAACAAATGAAGACGATAAAACTAGGAAACCGAGGCATCAAGGATGGAAGGAAACAGAAGAACCAGGGGAAAGGAAGCAAAAGGCATTCCTGCGGCTCCTACACCGAGTGCACCGAGACCTTGTCTCTTATATTATATTAAAAGAAGTATTCTAAATCATGAACTAGCCATGACATTCTAAATTTAAAACTAACAAGAAGCAAATAGAAATATAAGAAATTTTGTGAATGTTGGCATGTCTAAAGGGGCAGAACCCAGGAGGTATAGTCGCTTTGCTATTAATTACTGTGTGTTGTTAAAATGTTTAATGGCATTAGCATTTCCCTTATTTTTAAATATATCAGTGCTTACTGCAGAATACTTAGAGAATATAGCAAAATATAAAAAAGAAAACCCAAAGCAATCTTAATGCCATCATCGGGAGGTAATAACCAGTACTGTGAATTTCTGTCTTCCTTCATTTACTGTGTACATGGAAAGATATGTGATTATAATGTTAGTTAAAACAATGTTTTTAATCCAGACCTGCCTGGGCCTTCATAGTAATGAATGGTCCATCTTAATAGGAGAGGAAACCTAGTAAGTCTAGAAACATAGTAATTGCCACAATGACCATTTTAACAGTGATTTGCAGCCCACCAGTATATCCCCAAGCGTTTTGGTTGTCTCTCCTACACAGATGTCCCTGATTAATAGGCCCAGGTGACCTGTGTTAACCGTCCCTCTACTGAAAATCCTTTAAATCTGGGTGATGTTTCATGGCCATCCTTTATCGCTATTATCTGTTTTATGCTACATAAGGGAGTTTTTTTTTAAATAGAAATTTACTTACTTGTCTCCTCTCCTTCTCTACTGTTGAATCAGGGGTGATTTACAAAGTAATAAAAAATACTTTATGACCAACTCATCATCTGTCCTTCAGTCACACCAATTAGTCAGCTTTTTATTAAGGTTATTTTGGCACCCTTCAGAATTACTTTTGAAATTTTTCAGCTTTGAAAGCTGCAAAGTCTTAGAAGTAAAATTGTGGAAATGGCATTCTTTAGAGAGGTCTTAATTCTTTTGGCTCTATTAAGCGGTTTAAGATTAAAGAAAAATCCTCCTTTTAATTATTATCAGTAGTGCACTAAAGTGAAGATACAAATATCCTAATAAGGAAATGGACTAAATCTTAGTGCAGACAGTTCAGTAACAAAATACAAATAACCATTAAGCATGATTTAAAAAATGTGTCCTCTTCACCGCTAATCAAATAAATGCAAAATAAAATATTTTCCCCCAAGGTCAAATTGAAAAAGTGGTTTATTTGTTTGATGCTGGTGGAGTTACAAAGTGGGTGTGATATTTTAGGTATATTTTAGAATAGTCTAGGAACCTATGACAACTTTAATTAGACATACTATTGGATATATATATCATACTTTTTTATTTGTAATAGAGAAATATAGGAAATACCCTGAGGGTCCATTAATAAAGAAATGTTGAATTGTGATACATTTTAATAATAGAATTGTTTAGGCATCAGACATTGTTTCTAATTAATATTTATTGACATACAAATTGCCTATAAAATTAAGTGAAAAGGGCAGGAAACAAAATTCTATATAATGTCTGATCCTAGTTTTGTTTAAAAAGATTAACAGGGAAGCAAATATGGCTCAAGTATAGGGCTTACACCTACCATATGAGAGGACCCAGGTTCGATCCCTGGGGCCTCCTGGTTAAAAAAAAAAAAAAGTGCGCTCACGCGGCAAGCCAACTGTCCATGCAGTGAACTAGTGCCCAAGCAAGTGAGTCGCACAGCAAGATGAAGAAGCAACAAAAGAGAGACGAAGGGGAGAATCAAGGCAAAGCATAACAGAAACCAGAAACTGAGGCGGCACAAGTGACAGGGAGCCTCTCTCTACATAGAGGTCCCCAGGATTGAATCCCAGTGAATCCTAGAGGAGAAAAACAAGAAGAGAAGGCAAAAAGAGAAATAGATACAGAAGATCACACAGCAAATGGACACAGACAACAAAAACAGCAGGGGCGGGGGGGAAGGAGGGAAAAAAATTAACACATTTGGAAAAGATCAGAAGAAAAAAGAGCCAAATAATAACAATTTCTATTTCTGAATAGTTTGATTAAAGGTGATATTTTATTCCCTTTTTTATATATTTTCAAATAAAATATTTGTTTTACTTTCCTTAGAAAAAAATATTCCTAAATATTTTAAGTTTGTTTTTTAAATTTAGATTTTAAGTTGCTTTTAAATTTTAAAATGATTGAAAAATAATTAATAATTATACATTTGATTAAAACAGTCAAGGAACCTTCTTCATATTTAAGATTATAATACCAAATTTTTTTGCAGATAGTTTTGCAAGCTGGTTAAGTCAGGCAAATGGAAATGTGGGTAGCATTTTACATTAAAAAAAAAAAGATTTAAATCCTACATGGAGATGATTTCTACTGAAACATCCATAACCTAAAAGTCTTTTTCATTGATAGGAGAAGCTACAAGAAGTTGATATGCTGTTTATTCCATACCAACTATCTAAAATTGCTGTACCACTGGCACCTTCCAAGGAATCCCATAAACAATGTGATTGATGGTATCAGACTCCTAAGTTAGGTCTAAGTTATATTCACCATCCTTCAGCTCTCTTTCAAAGCACTAAACACCCAGGCAAATGGAATCAGATGCTGCCTGTATTTATCTAATGGAGTCTTTCTTATCAATTTACTTATTTACCTATTCTGCAAATATTTATTAAGTGCCTACAATTTACCAGGTACTAGTTAAGTGTTTGAGGTACATCAATGAACAAAATCCTTGCCTTTGTGGAGCTTACATTCTTCCATGAGAAGACATAAACACATGCACACACACTCCAAGCCCTATTATAATAAATAAGTCAACTCAAGTATGTTGGACACTGACTGATAAATATTATGAAAGAAGAAAAAAGAAAAAGTAAAGCAAGGTAAGAGGAGGTATTGGGAGAGGGATGGCACTGGATAGGGTGCAATATAAAATGGGACAGTCAAGCTAAGCCTTCAGGAGGAACTGACCTTTGAGCGGAGTCCTGAGGAGATAAAGGCATTAGCCAAGCCCAGGTATCTGCGGAGGATGATTCAGGCAGAGGGACTAGCTAGAGCAGCAGTTTGCTGGTGTGTTTGTGGAACAACAAAGAGTGTCTGGAGCAGAGTGAGCATGAGTGAGAGTAATAAAAGATGAGGTCAGAAAAGAAATGGGCAGAGGATGGGCAAATCATACAGGGCCTTACAGATCTTTGGAAGGCTTGGCTTTTACTCTGGGTGAAATAGGAAATAAACACAGGGTCGTAAGGGAAGAGTGATGTGATCTAAGTTTAAAGGCAGATTGTAGGAGGGCAAGGCAAGCCCAGCTGGGGACTCAGTCCAGAACTATGCAGTGGAAGTGATGACAGGTGTTGGAATTCTGGATGTCTTTCAGATGCTTTGCTCACATATTAGCTGTGGTATAAGAGGAGGATTCTGATATTTTTGGCCTGAGCCTTTGGAAGGATGGAGATACCATCTACTCAGATGGAATAGGTAGGAGTGGAGGAAGTTTAGGAGGGAAGATCAGATTTCTGTTTTAAGTTTGCTAAATTTAAGGTGTCTTTTAGACATCCAAGTGGAGATATCAGGGAGGTAGGTGGATATATGAGTCTGGAGTTCAGAAGAGAGATCCAGATGAGATACTAGTGATACTACAGTAGAGGTACTCCAAGAGAGTGAGTATGGGAGAGGACTCAGTCCTGGACACTCCAACATTAAGGGGTATAAGGCAGAGGAAGAGGGACCAGATGAGGAGACTGAGAAGTGACCAAGGAGGCAAGGAAAAAAAAAAAGGGAGGGGAGTACTGTAGAAGCCAAGTGAAGAAGATTAATCAAGGAAGAGAGAGTGATGGTCAGTGTCAGTATTCTCATAAGTCAGATGAAACCGGGGTTTAGAACTGACCATTGAATTTGGCAATGTGGACAGCATTGTTAACTTTCATAAGAAAGTTTTCAGGACAGTGATGGGAGCAAAATTTTGATTGGAATTGCTTTAGAGAGGTTGAGAAGCAGCAACAATCTTCCAAGTACAAGAGCAAAGACCAGTGAAGAAGCAAGGCCCAATGATGGGCCCTTGATACTAATGACTATGCTTATGAGCCTGTTTGCTTGAAATTTCAACTAGGCCTAGAGGTGCAAGGTGCCTAATAGTTACTCCTGAGAGCTTCCATGTTGCTCAAATGTGGCCACTTTCTAAACCAAACTCAGCATGTAAATGCATTACCTTCCCCCCAGTGTGGGACATGACTCCGTGGGATAAGCCTCTCTGGCACCGAAGGATTACTACCAAGCACCAGCTGGTGATGCAGCTAGAAAAAGACCTTGAATAAAAGGGGGAAATGGTAAAGACAAATGAGTTTATATGGCTAAGAGACTTTCAAAATGAGTCAGGAGGTCATCAGAGGGGTCGCACTTACACATATCTCAGCAGGATCTCAGAGACAGCCAAAGTAGATGCAACCCCAAGTAGTGGTGCTCCTGAGGGCTACGGAGATATCCAGGTCCTATGGTCATGACATATGGCTCTGGAGTTCAGTACCTTGCCAGTCAACTGTATTTTGGAATTTGTTCTTCTGAGTGTGATGGAGTGGGACTCAGATGTGACCTCTCTACACATGCCTCTTTCTGTCACTTTTACTGAACCTATGACTGGTGCTGGGTTTGGTATATGCTCAGAAGACTTGAATCTTTGAACTGCCTATATGCCAGCTGGGCCCTGAGCATCAGTAGTGTTGCAACACCTACTCTCCAGCTCATTGGACTTACCCAGGTTAGCTAACAGGGAGATGAGGATGGTCAACCACAACACCAGGGAACCGAGAGAGTTTACAGCTGCAAGCAGAATTTCATCCATCAGCCCTGTGAGATCTAAGCCCCCTCTCGATTTTGAGGTGGAATGGACATCACCATCCCAGGGTCTTCTGGGTGGAGGAATAAAACATGGATTAGAGTAGACTTACTGGTATTCTACTATAGAACTATTGTGACTCTAGCAATGGAAGAAATTATATCATTGATGTGGAGACAATGGCCATGGGAATTGCTGAAGGCAGGGAGAGGGAAAAAGAGGTGTGATATTGGGGCATTTTTGAGACTGGGAGTTGTCCTCAATTATATTGCAGGGACAGATGCAGGAGACTATATATCCTGCCATAACCCACTGAAGGGACTGAGAGAGAGTATAAACTACAACATAAACTATAATCCATGCTGTGTAGCAGTGCTCCAAAATGTACTCATCAAATGCAGTGAATGTACTACACTAATGAAAGTTGTCAATGTGGAAGGAGTGGAGGGTGTGGGGAGTGGGGTATATGGGAACCTCTTATATTTTTTAATGTAACCTTTTATGTAACCCATGTATCTTTGAAAAAAAGATAATAATTTTTTATTTTTTAAAGAAAGGATGAGAAAAAGTGAGAGTTTGTGATTTCTGTTTCAAGGAGTTCTGCAAAGGGGAGTAAAGAAGTGGGGGGCAGTAGAGTCGAGAGGCTTTTATTTTCTTAAGATGGGAGAAATGGCAGAATGTACACTGATGGGAATAATATAGACTGAAAAGATGATGAGGAGAGAGGGGGAGATTTGCAGAAGCAATGTCCTTGAATAGATGACAGGAGACAGGACCTGCACATTTTAATGTTCCTTTTTATGTGTTGTAATTATTAACTTCTGTCACATTTATTGCAAATGTTTTCCAGCTTATTGCTTGCCTTCTCATTTATTTTGTTGTCTATTATGACATTAAGTAGTTGATAACTTTGGATAAGCTAATCAATTAGATTTTTTCCCTTTGTAGTTCTTTTATAACTTTTAAGCTTATAAAAATCCTTACCTGTTCAGAGATCAAATTTCAGATATATATTCTTAGAGTTACTGTGCAATTTGAGTTGGAAGAGGATGGTAGGGGATTTGGTGTGTTTTTAATCTGAGCCTGATATTGGAAAAAATTTCAGACATTTAAATTTCCCAACTACATTATTCAAAATCACCAAATTATTGTTAGAAAGACAGGAAAAATCCGTTATTCAATATATTAAATGAATTATGCAGATACAGTATGGAAAGCATTAGTTCCTTGAAGAGCACATTTTCTAATACAGACAACTGAATGTACACAAATTGAATTGAAAATTTTTCATCAAGGTGGTTTGATTGGTGGACAGTAATAGGTACAGTGAGATCAATTTGCCATGGCTCATTCTTTCATTTGGGGCATGGTCTTATGGCATTGAGCTCATGGTGTGGGTAAACTCCAATTCAGTTCCAGTGCAGAGCAATGACCAGCAAAGTCTTAGGTTTGGCATATCTATTTTTAATTAAAGCAGAAGTTTTACTCCTCCTCAGTTTATTGAATGTTCTCCATGCCATTTAAAATAAGACACGTAAATATTGTGGATACCTGATTGTGCAGTTACCATTGCTTACTGCAAAAAATAGCTGACTTGAAAACTTCAGATGAATTAAACGTTAAATGTGAAAATTTTAAAATTTATCATTAAAAAACAAGGAGAAAATATGTTTAAACATCTGATCTCTCCCAGTGAGAAAAAATATTTTATCTGAAAGAACTGGAAGAATTCATGAAGATAGTAATTTCAAGGGCATAAAGAGGTAAAATTTGCCGATATCATAATTATAAAACAAATTAGAAGACACAGCAACATGGAAAAATATGAACAATGTTTGGCAACAGATTAATAATTTTACTATATAAAAATTGCTAAGTACACCACTAATAATAACCTTAAGAGGTAAAAATTCTGTAACTAAAACATTAAGAACCCAATGGATAAATAAGCAAAACAATAGAAAACTCAAAAGAAGAAATGTGAAGAGCTAAAAAAAAAAGGTTATGAAAACAATGTTAACTTTCACTAGTAATTTTTAAAGATACAAATTAAAATCAAGAGATATTTTTTTTCACCTATCAAATTAACAAAGATATTTAAAATGATAATATTCATTACTGAATGTATAGTGAAACATACTTCCATCCACTTGTGATAATAATATGAATGAGTACATTCTTGGGAAGAAATCTGGCAATATGTAGTAAGAGCTTTAAAATTGTTAATAATCTTGTGTGATCTAGCAATTCCAACAATCTATTCCAAGAAAACATTAAAGTCAGACAAAGATGTAAGCACAAAATAATTTCTGCTGATTCAAAAACCTTGAATCACCCCAGTTATCCTTCAAAATTGGAATTAACTAGACGATTAATGCACAATGGTATATTTGTAACTAGAAAACAGTATTCTTGTAATGAGGTGTTTTTAATTGCATGGAGAAATGCTTTGTTATATAAATGTTCAGTGGAAAATACAGGGTAAAATGGTGTTATAATCATGTTCCACAAAGAACAAAAGGTGGAAACAAATATGCCAAAATGTGAGTAGTGGAGCTGCCTGAGGGTAGTGCAATCAAGAGTAATTTTTTGGTTCCTGCTTCATACTTTTTGGTACTTTCCAAGTTTTTTAAAAACTGACATTTATAACCAAAAGAAAGGTTTGGTTTTTTTTTAAAGTAGGTTTGTAGAAAGAAACATATGTCCATAATATGGGTCTAGACTTACCCAGCAACAGAGGTATAAAGATTTATTTTGGGAGGATTGGGGAAAACAGATTTTTCAGTACTCTGAGAAATCTCATACTTTCTTAGAAACAGCAATAAAAAGAAAACCATAGTCAAAGAGTTGTAAATTCAGACAGGTACGTTTTCCTCTTATAGATGTCGTCTGCTGCTGAAAATGGAGATGCAGCACCTGGAAAACAAAACGAAGAAAAAACTTACAAAAAGGTGAGTGTTCTGTTTTCTTTCTTTAGCTCAGAAGGAGGAATGCTATTTGATGGTTTGGCAGGTTAATATTGGCATAGGTCTTTTCTTCCTCCAAAACAGTTGTATATAAGTTACTATCTTATTTTCTTGTTGCTGCTATAACAAATTTCCACAAATTTAGTGGCAAGTTTATCACCTTATGGTTCTATAGGTCAGAAGTCTGACATGGGTCTCTTGGCTTAGATCAAGATGTCAGCAGGACTACATTCCTTTCTGGAGGCTCCAGAAAGACCGTGTTTCTTTGTCTCCTCCAGCGTCTAGAGGCTTCCTACTTTCCTTGACTCATGACCACTTTCCATCTTCAAAGTCAGCAGTGGCCAGTTGACACTTCAAAGGACCCTTGTTATTACATTGAGCCCTCCTGGATAGTCTGGGATAATCTTATTTTAAAATCAGATGATTAGTAACCTTAATTTCCTCTGTAGCCTTAATTCCTCCTCGTTATATAGCATATCCACAGGTTCTGGGGATTAGAACGTGGGCATCTGTCGTTGGCCAATGTTCTGACTTCCACAGTAACCATGACGTGGAGCATCAAGGGAAGGCAGTGATGTGAAGACCCTTTTTATTCCTAAGCAGAAGTCTCTTAGTGGGTGCAGTGTTTTGTGTCAGGAACAGGAATTCTTTTAACTGAGTTACTGCTTTCCACCTGTTAAAATTTTAAACATTTTCTACCTCTGTATTTAAACAAACAAGAAAAGAGATAAAACACCAAATGCTCCTCAAACCCTGTCTAAGTATCTCAGATTTCCTGTATTCAGACCATTTAACAAAAGTCCTTTTTTTCAGACTCCCCAGTATATCCTGCATTACCAGTTTTTGACTTTGATAAATTTTTGACTCCTAGTAACCAAGCTAATTTTCATAAACATTACCAGGTAAAATATGTTCCCAGGCATCACTATGCCTGACTATAAAGCGGCTACACATTTTAGCTTCTAAAAGTTCTTGCCCTCCTGTCCTCTTGGAGGTAGGAAGTTTGCATATTGGAGGTTTTCCTTTTGTCTTTCACCTTTTGGTGGATAGGTAGCAAGAAGTTTTGTCATAAAGTACATGAGCCATCTGATCTGACTGTATACTCAGGTCTTGAGGGACTAACATGATGTATTTCCATTCAATTTTCATGTGGGAGAATATATCCTTTTTCCTGATGTATCTCTTCTATATGATGTACCTCCTTAGCCAAACCTAGAAATATAAGCAGGGAGATTGTCATCCGAAGTGATAGTGTGATTGGAGGAAGGGTAAAGTGAAGATTCAAGGGCTCAAAAGTGTCAGATTATATCATAAAATCTGTGCATCTAGCCACAGGCAACCATACACCAGTCTTCGTTTTTACACATAGGTGGAAAACCAAATGCTGTCTTGTTGACCCCAGACTCCTTGTGAATTCACTCAAGCATGAGACCAACATAGAGTCGGTCAAATTGCCAGCCTATCATTACTTCAAGATCGATTTTGGGCATTATTCTCAATCAGCATCAAGATGCAGTGCAATTCTTGACTGAATTCTCACTGACAGGAGAGATGTGAAAGTGATCAGTGATGTGAAAGTAATAGAAAGAATGTGATGGTGACATCTTGGAGTTTATTAAATGTACCCTGCCCAGAAATTGAGTAAAGCAGATGTTTAGTAAGATTATAGGTATGATTCTAGGATTGGTATCTCTAACAAGATATTTTACTCATCAATGTTGGAAGGTTATAAAAGTTAAAAAGAAAATTCTATGGTGGCAAGTAATTCCAGTAAATAAGAAAAGAGACCAGGAAATTTACAGGGGAAAAAAACCCCAGCATTTATTAAAAAATGTAGAGGAATGAGGATCTTTTTGATGATCTCTGATTTTAAAAGGAATCCAAGCAATGGAGGGGGAGGTTTGTAGCTTTCCTGTAAGAAAAACACCAGAAAGACTTAGCACAATACCTAGTCCTTAAACCCTCAATAAATATGGTGTGAAATACACAGAAAGAAGGAAAGATGGTATCATTTAGAGAATGTGCTGCTTCACTAGCAGGTAAAGGCCCTCCTGAACATTGACTCAATGTTATTCTTCTCCATTAAGCAGAAAGATCTTCTGACTGGAGAAGGCGTTAATGTAGGATTTAGGAGAGGTGACAAGGTGGCACATTAGCTGTCTGCCTCTAGGCCCAGGTGAGCAGTATCCCAGATGAAAGAACTTGAAGCTAGAACAGGGAAACCTCAGAGTGTGAACTCTGTAAAATCAGGAAAATAGGAGAGTTGTCAAAAGACAGGAGACAAGCTAATATTATTCCTATTTTCAAAAATGAGGAAAAGGTACATTCTGCAAGCCAGACTTTAAATGAGGCACTGTTTCCTGGCAGAATTCGAGCATGGATTTATCCACATTTAGAAAAGAAGCACATGTCTTTTAGAAACCTGCAGAGGTGCTTGAAGCTATACTGTGTGTCAAATTAACCACATTTCCTCTAATGAGTCATTCAACTAGTAGATAAGGAGAATGCTCGTTTAATGAATCTTGATTTAAAGGTACCTGATGGAAGATTCTTGTGGCATCCTTTCAGACAAAATGGAGAGGTATGGATTAAATATTATGTTAGTGTGCTTGTAGCTAGTTGGACTAATGTTCTCCAAAATGGAGAGTCTATAGCCTGACATGTGAGTTGGCCCCTGTACTTAACATTTCTTTAATGCCTTAATGAAAGCATAAACGATGTGCTCTGCAAATGTGCAAGTAATTTTTAAAAAGCCAAAAAAAAAAAACTGGGAATAAGAGCTAGCAGACTAGATGAGTGTCACTGAGGCCATTATGCATTCCATACAATTGGCATTGTCCTTTTTACAAATACCTTAAATTTCTTTCCTAGTCCTGAAGCCCTGATCATCAGGCCCTTTTTCGTAAGGAGCATTCATGACCTGTCGTGGTTTTGCCTGTGGCTGAAGTCAATCTTTGGACCCCAGATTAAGACACCACCCCTTTCCTACTGTGCTTAGTCCCATGGAGTCTACCAAAGAAGTTTATAGTCAACCCTCAGGGAATTTACAGTCCAATTGAAGGAGGAAAGATGAATGCCTCTTTAAAACATAGTAGTTGAGGCTATCCTAATGTGTAGAGAAGAGGAGAAGCCCGTGTGGGTTGGAGTTGACCATCAGGCTTAGGCTTTCTGAATCAAGCCCCAGATTTCCTGGGCAGCTGCCAGCAACACTCAGCATCATAAGTGTTCTGATCTCCACGTGTTTTTAGGGAACACTCAGTGTTCATTTTATACTCTCTGCGTCTCAATTATTTGCATGTGATGATTTAGGCTGACTGCTTTTTGTTCTTCCAGTTGGCCATGTCTCTAATCTATTATTATCATTTCTTGGCAAGCACAGGAAGAATAGCTAACTTCAGTTGGTGAGGTTAATGTCTATAACTAATGGCTAAAGTAAGAATCTTGATTTTTAACTGCTTAAAACAAATATGTTGCCCTTTGAGACAGGCATTAAGGGCTGCCTGGCTGTGTTTACACAGTGTAGTATTTCCATTCCCAGTTAATTGATTATCTTCTGCAAGAGCTGTAAATGCAAACCAGGTAAGTAAAAAGGGAGTGGTTTAAGCAGGAAGAAAATAGGAGAATTTACCCTTTTTTTAAAGAGGGCAGATGGCACTCAGCATCAGCTAATAGAGCTATGCATGGAGGCTCACCTAGAGTTGCTAGATATGCTAAATTTTCAAGAAACCAGAAATCTGTGTTTTGATGTGAAATGTCCCAATTTTTAAAATGTTGGCAACTGATTAAAAATTTTTAAAAAACACACTCTGGACGAAACATACCTATGAACCATATCTGGCCCATAGGCTGCTAGCTTGGAACCCCTGACCTCTGGATAGAACAATGAGGTAGGAAAGAGGAGGATGCAAAAGAAATACACATAACACCTGGTTCCTGCTTCCTGCAACCTTACAATTTATTTAGGAGAAAAAAAAATATGAACACACATGAAAAAATTAAATACCGACCCAAATCAGTACTAAGTGTCCAAAGAAGTGGCTTTTCATTTAATCCTTTAGGCAGTCCTGATGAGGCCAAAGCTCATTACAGTCTTCTAGAAGAAAAGCCCCTTTCTCAGGCTTGTTAGTTAGCAGAGCATTTTGCTGGGATACAAATTTCATAGATATGTCTCAGTTTTTGTCATGACAGAAATTCCCATTCCTCTAGAGGCTGTGCCTTTTGAATTAACCTCCTCATTTGTCTCAGTGACATGGGTTTAGGGATGAGCATGATTTGTTGGAGGAACAGAAGACACTTTAAAGTTAACTAAAATTAAAAAATAAAAATGCATTGGCCTGGACAAAGCTAAGTGTCCATGTTTGGGGAAAGTAGCAGGCAATTTTGGAAGTAGAAGCTGAATCTAAATGGCCTGCACTGGCCTTGGGTGCCGATGTGAAGAGTGTGGATTTTATGGTCTTGGCCAGCACTGTCCAATAGCAGTGAAGGAAATGTTCAACAATCTGAATCTAATACAGTAGCCATTAAGTACATGTGGCTGTTGAGCACCCTACAAGTGCATCTGAGGAATTGCATTTTTATTTTTTAATTTTAGTTAACGTTAAATAACCACTTATGGCTAGTGGCTACCCTATTGGACAGAGCAGGTCTCAGCAGTGAGATTACCATGAGATTGTTTTGGAGGCTAGTGGCATGATGAAATGACTGTATAAGCTTCATGTCAGCGTGCAAGGTGCACTGGGTCAGGGGAGAATGAGGCAGGTAGGCTTTTGTATTGGCTGAACAACAAAGCATGGTATAGAGTTATGGTAAAAATGCAGGGAAGGGAAGTGGATGTGGCTCAAGCACTTGGGCTCCTGTCTACCATATAGGAGGTGCAGGGTTCGATGCCCAGGGCCACCTGGTGCAGGCAAGCTGGCCCACACCGTGAGCTGGCTCATGCGGAATCTGGCCCATGCAGGAGTACCACTCTGTGCAGGAGTGCCAGCCAACACAGAGAGCTGGCGCAGCAAGATGACACAGCAAAAAGAGACACAGCGGAGAGACAATAAGGGAGCTGAGGTGGCGCAAGAGAATGATCACCTCTCTCCCACTCCGGAAGGTCCCAGGATCAGTTCTTGGAGCCACCTAATGAGAATAGAAACAGAAACAGAAGAACACACAGCGAATGGACACAGAGAGCAGACAATGGATGGAGGGGGGAAGAAATGAATAAATAAATAAATAAATAAATTTTTACAAATGCAGGGAATATTTTTGTAAGGAAAATCATTTGGTAATTACTTATGAGATAAAGACTGAGGGACCATGAATACTTCCCTGAAAGTATCCAATCATGGTAACTACCGGAATTTTTCTGCCATTGATGTAACTGGAGAAGTTTGGGGGAGAGGTTTTTGTTTTTTTTTTTAACAGGCTAAGAGACTTGAAGCAGGAGTCTGGGCGTGAGTTCACTTTTTGACTAATGGTTTTAAATTCAGGTAAAGTACTGATGTCATTTTAAAGTTTTCTCTATATTTATGAAAATCGCCTCCTCCTCCAAAACAAACATGTCAAGGTGGTTCAGTGGTTTATCCGCGTCACCTAGCAGCTCTGTGTTAGAGCGATGATTAAGCCCTCCAGCCATGTGATGTCCTCATTCTGTGATGTGTCCACAGGAATGGATTGATGTTTTCCAACCACCTGGACATGGGCTGGCATAGGAAATTTTTACCACTTCGATTGTCTTTCTTCCTCTATCACCTTTCCTCAGAAGGTTGACATTCTAGACCCCTCCCCAACGCCCTCCCCTACTCGCCCCTCCTTCCCAGGCCTGCCCACCTTGGGCCTCGGGGAGATGCAGGCTTTGATGAAGACTGCAGGCTGCGTGGGGGTGGGGGTGGGCATTACCTGGCCATGGTGAGCCGAGGGGGCTAGCTGCTCCCCACCATGGCAGGGCCACTTGATGACCACACGCAGCATGTTCCAGCTGGAAACTGACCAGACTAGGTCCGTGAGGGTCCTCGGCCCAACTTCCCCACTCTCTTCATTTTGTAAGCTGTTTATTTAATTCCATGGTCATTTAATTCCAGGGTCACAGTCAGTTACCCTGCCAGTGGAAACAGGGCGTGATGAGGAGACCCAGAGTAAGAATTCTCAGCCCCTTAGCACATTACAAGAAAAGACGTTTTTAACTGCTTTTTAAAACCTGAGTGAGGTGATAGTTCAGAGATACTTTTACCCAAGAGGAAGTATTTAATTAAATAAAACCCTTTTATAGAACATCTATGGGAAGATGCACAGGCAACTACTAACACTGACTGCCTTTGGGTAGGAAAACTGGGTGCTGGGAATCTTGGGTTGTGGGGAGACTTTTCCATATATACCTTTTTATATACATTTGATTTTGAACTAGGTGCCTATTCAAAAATTGAATAAGTAGCACTTTAAAAAATTTTGGAGTGGGTGAAGACCTGGGCATGTGTCCCATGCCCTGACCTTTCCTCTTTTCCTTCAGGTGCTAGAAACTTTCCAACAAACAGACTGAATATCTGATTTGGTGGAACTGCATGTGTAGCATAACAGAGACACATCATTGAGCTTGCAGTGATCTTTTGGCATTCTAAATATTATTCCCAATTCACCCTAATCCCAAAAAACCTAGCCCAGTAGTTCTCAACCAGCAGCCCCCCAGGGATCATTTGGCGACATCTGGACACATTTTTGTTTGCCACAACTCAGGAGGCTGGTGCTACTGGCCTCTAATGAGCAGAGGCCAGGGATGCTGCTAAACACCCTACCGTGCACAGGGCGGTCCCCCCAGCAAAGAATTTTCTGGCCCCAAACATCACTGAGACCGAGAAACCCTGCCCACACCAAACTACCCATTTAGAGGAAAGCAGATGTGGCTCTTCCAGATGCTGGTCGTGTAGCCTTTGGCATTTCTCCTAATTGACCTGAATCTTCGTTTTCATCATTGGTCAAACGGGTATAATTAATACCAACCCCAACTGGCTTACCGTGTTCTAAGGATCAAATGATTTACCAGATGTGAGCACATCGCTAGTAGAATGCTAATGAATGAAGTCCCTGTTTTCAAGAGCAAGATCCCTCAGCCACTGATTTCCTGGCTCCCCAGGGCTCGGCTGATGGGAAGGATGGTTGCTCATGTCTTGGTGGAGACCCTGGGCAGGTCTGGGATGGGAGAGTAGCCTGAGTGCTGGCGGCAGGACACTGTGTGCTTCCTTGCAACAAGAGCTCAGACATAGGAGGCAGAGATGTGTTCCTAGTCAGGAACCACCACTGTGTTTTCAGAAATAAGCAGCAAGGAGGCAGGCTGCATTGTTTGGGGGAGGGGGGAGACGATCATTTTCTTTCTTTTTTTAATTTTGGTAACATCTGTAACATCCAATGTGTCATTTTATCTATTTTAAGTGTACCACTCTTAATGTACCAGTGGCATTAATTACATTTACAGTGTTGTGCTACCATCACCACCATCCATTATCAAAACATTTTCATCACCCATAACAGAAACTGTACTCATCAAGCAATAACTCCAAGTGGGGGGATTTTTAAATAAATCCCTTAGATTTAGAAGAATTTATAATCACATCTCATCACCTTCTATCGCCCTCTGCAGATCACTTCCTCCAAATACCTCAGCTTCTGAGTAGTTTTGCCTGTGTGTCTTTCTTCCTTGCTAAGTAAGTACTAAAGCAAGTGATTTCAAATCTGCTTTTGTAATCTTTAAGCAAGTACAGATAAGTAAGCAAAACCAGTCAACAGCTTCAAATTAAAACCACTGAAGAAGTCAACCTGCTTGGGTGTGTTTCTCTGAATTGTTCCTTTTTAAGTGACCTCTTTTAGCATTCAAACCACCAGCCATACTTTGTTGGGTCTGGTATAAACAGCAGGCAAGGAGTTGGGGTTTTGTGTTTTTACAGCCTGTCAGGCCATCGTTGCTTTTGTTTTCAAACTAAAAGGCGGAATACAAGCAGGTCTACATACCTTCCTGCACAGCTCAGCCTACATGGTTCTGATGTGGCCAAGAAGCCTCCTCATCCCACAGCCTGTGGTTTGTCCATCTCCATCACCATCACCCCCTACCCCATGCCTGGACAGTCAGCAGAGATTTTTTCAAAGTGGCTCTTAACAAGTTGCATAGGAACACAGAAATTTAAAATTCTGGAATTTTCTTTTTTTAAGGATGTACCTGGGATCGAACCCAGGACCTCATACATGGGAAGCAGGTGCTCAACCACCAGGTGCTACATCTGCTCCCCATTGAGAGTTAGGTTTTTTGTTTGTTTGTTTTAGGAGGTACCAAGGATCAAACCTGGGACCTCATACATGGGAAGCAGGTGCTCAGCCACTTGAGCTATATCTGTTCCCCTAAAATTCTAGAATCTTTCATTCTAGATTCTAAAAAAGAACACTGACGGTGTAAGTCAGGTTCTAACCTTAGGCCTACTTAACAAAATGAATAGAGCATATGTCATGTGCTTATTCAGAAAATTTGCTATTTTATGGAGTTAGAATTACTGGCTGCTGGAAGAATCGTATTTATCAAGTGCCTTTGGATTTATTCTAGCCAGAAACCTAACTCAGTGTATTAAAGCGTTATTATTAACAGTCAGAATCAGTTTTAAAAGCCAAGCTAGTAATAATAAAAGCTATTTATTCTTTTGTATATGCCTGCCACTGTTCTAAGCACTTTTGAATTATTCCCTCATTTTATCTTTGTAACAAACTTATGAGGTGAGATAGTCCTATTATTCCCACGTTACAGGTGAGAAAACTGAGACACTTAGAGGTTGAGAAACCTGTTCCTGGGCACACAGCAAGTGACAAAATAAAGCTGGGGTTTTCATCCCGCCTGTCCCTCTCCAGAGTTGTGCTCTTAACCACTGCCCTGTGCCATCTCTGTGGGGCCTGTGGCATCAATTGGTTAATCCTCAATTATCCGCTTTAATATGAGGGCCAGTGACACAGATAAATCCAGTCATCTTTGGAACAGAAAAAATGAATAGAATTTAACAGTCACAAAACATGTTTTCCCTGATTCAGTGGTTCAAAGGCAGACTTTGCTGCCTCGTCCAACGTGTCTCACCTCTGAATACAGAATCTGAACTGTAGCCTCAAGAATACCTTTTTCTAGAAAGCACATAATCATTTTGAAATGAAAACAAATGATCAAATTGATCCCATGGGCCCTGTGCAAAACACCAGAGATAAAATGAGTACACTGATAATTTCAAAAACGATTCTTGAGTGTAAAGTCAGAATCGACAGTGAGCGATGAGGTACCCGTGGATGGGGTGTTGTATTTTGAAATGCCACATTAAGGGGACATGCTTTAAGGCCTAACTGCCTGAAAGGGCCGTGGACTGCCCCAGGTGGAGGAGCTCACTAATAATCTGCTCAATGGCAAAAAAATAAAAATTTAAAAAAGATCTGAAAATGTAAGCATTGAGTAAGGGTGTGGCTATTTGGAAAGTTGTTTCTCGTGTGGGAAACAACTCACCGTCGGTGCATTTTCTAGGGAGTTTAGTTCGCTGTCTGTTGGTCCTGTGCAAGCGACTTTTATTTACCCCCGTAAAGGAAGATGAGGCAGGACATTTCTTCACACAGTAGTGAAGCTGGGGGAAGTCGGGGGATGATGGATTCCTCTTGGTTCTTGATTATGTTACATAAAAGAATTTAAGAACATGCTGGTTTTGTTAGGCCAGGAGTTTATTGAGAAAATGGGAGAAGAGAACAGAAACAGGAGAAAATAACATTATGCATCCCTAGGCATAGGCGCCAGCTGCTCCAGGCAGATGGGGAGATGTGGCCTGTGTGGTTACTTTTAAAGCTATTGATTATTCCTCCCCTTGCTAATGTTCAGGGGAGGGGGCTCCAGCTGTTTGCTGTTCTGATTGGTTACCCCACCTGTCAGTTCCCCAGGGGGCCCAATGATGAAGACCCTTGAGGGTTTCCAGGGCTTTCCCTTGACCCGGAAGGAAATCTCATTCCAAATGGGGTTCTCCTGGCCAGGTTCTTGAGGGATTCTTCTGGCAGCCTCTTTGGTGGCTGTCTTTCCCTCAGGGGGGTTTCAGGAGGGGTTCCATGGCCACATGTTTCACAGCCATGTTTTTCTGCCAGGTCTTAGACTCATCTTTCCTAAACTAGCCTGCCTCAGTAGTTCTCACCCTTGGAACACTCAACATGTCCTTAAGGAGGGAAGGAATGGAAGGTGGTTTGCTGTTTCTATGGGATGTTCATATATATATATTCACTAAAAGATATGCCAAGAGTAAAAAAATTAAAAGTCAAACACAAAACGTGATAACACGTTTGCAATGGATTAACTGTCAAGGGGGCAGGGGGTGGTTATAATCTTCTGGCAAGGGAGGAGAAGGAGAGAAGGGAATGGGTTGGAGATACGTTTCAGAGTTCGTATTGACTGGCCTGGGCCATGGTAGGGTGTTAGGGAAAGGGCATGATAGGAATCGCCATAATCCCAGGATTCTAACCTGAGTACCTGGTGGATATGTGACCTTTAGTGAGATGGAGAAGAATGATGTGGAGAAACTTTGTGAAGAAAATCAGTTAACCCATTTTGGACATGTTGATTTAGGAACATCAATGGAAAGGAGAAGCAAGTAGGTGGGTTTGGAACTTAAAAGTCTGGGATTCAGCTCCAATTTGTTGAGCCATAGATCCTTAGAAGTTGGTGAGATAGACGGAGCAGAGAGGCCCCAGCTCTCGGGGACAACAATATTTTGATATTACCTCTTGAGACTCTCCTCCACGGACCACCAGAGTTATATTCTGAAAATAAAGCTGGTCAGGCCATTCCTTTATAATCTTTCATTGGCCTTCTGTTACTGACAGGGAAAATCCACACTCTGTAGCACAGCACATAATTCTTTTATGGTCTATCCCCAATGGGCATGTCTTGACCCATCTCCAGGCACTGTCTTCTATATACACCCAACTCCAGACACAGTAAACATTTCACTCTTCTCTTTGACGTCCTCTATCCTCTCTGCACATGGTGATCACTCTGTCTGTAAAATCTTCATTCAAGAGACAGCTCTGTCCTTCCCCACTCTTCCAGGTGATGGACATCAGCCATCCCTTCCCAGCCTCCCTTAGCACCCTGCACTTACCTCTGTTATATCACGGATGACTTTGTTTTGTAATAATTGTTTGCAGTTGGGTCCTGCCAACTGCACAGTGAGCAGTTGGAGAGCAGGGCCTCGTCTAATCATTTTGACATCCATAGGATCCCACATAGTGCCTGGCACATAGCATTCAAGAGATGTATCACTTTTTTCTTCTGAAGTCTAAAATTGTTATAGACTTTCCAGAGAGATGTGTTTTTGAACCTGCAGTTCCAGATCTGCAATTAGAGGTGAGAGATATGGGGGGTGGGGGTGGGGGGTGGGGGTGTAGAATGGAATTTGTGCTTTGAGCTTTCAAATCACAGGAAGAACACTTTAAAAGAACTCAGTTCCGTTCCTTTTGCTTTTCTGCTTCACAGATCATAGTGATTATCTGTGTCACAGGTCACTGTATGGGTACTTGAAAGTTGATTGATTTAATCAGGTGGCATCCTTAAGTCCCCTACCTGTTGTCTACAGACTGCTTAGGATTATCTGTTCATGGAAGATGCTTTTGCAACAAATTAAAGAAGACCATCTTTTCTCAACTCTGTCACTTTACAGTTCTGTTCTTTCCAGATGTTGCCTGATTAAAGGCTGCCACAGAAGCAAGTAACTGGTGGGGGGCAAGGGGTGGAGGGAGTCAGGATTTAGGGTTGGTCAGATAGTACATTTCTCCATCACAGGGGCATGGAAAACAGTCTTCTCTTTGTAACATGAAAGACACAGGATCAGTGATTTTACGGAATTGCTATTTCAAAGGGATAGGGAAGAATAACCTTGCATTTTTAAAAGTATCTACGCACCTCACAAAGTCATGAAGGAGTATAAACTTTAAAGGTGCACTTAGGACCCAAAGGCAGGACCGTGATGAGGCCAGTCAGGCCACTGAGCCTTGGGCTCTTCCTTCCTTCACCAGCAGTATACTGAGAAGGGCATCTGGTCGGGAGGCCATCAGGCAGCTCTTCCATTATGAGCTCAGCATCATCCATGACACTCCATGTCTAAGCATAGTTTGTATATTAAATGTGATGATGTACGACAAGGCACTTGGAAGATGGCAATTGGCTGTACAAATTAAATTACTGTTATTCTTGCTAGTAGAAGTTAAGCCCGATGAGAGCAGGGACTTGGCAGTCAGCGTAGAACTCAACACTTGGCAAAGGGCCCAGTATACTGCCACTGTCTCCATACTAGGGCACTGTTCAAAGTTTGGGGTTGCAAATGGCTTGGGACTCAATGAGTATTGAAAGTGACAGGTTGTTTCCAAAAAGCAGTAGACTTCTACAGCAAAAGGAAATTTAGCTTTTGTGCATTAAAGACACCTTAAAAAAAATCCTATATATAAAAAAGGAAAAGTATTTCTTTATTCCTACCATATTAAATAAAAATGAAAAGTTTCATACTATAGCATCTCCATCTCTCCACATCTGCTGTAATTTGAGGAAACTAGATTCTGCTTTGTAAAAGGACATGCTGTTTTCCAAGGAAGTATTCAATGTAATAAAACTTTGTAAATTTCCATTTCCTTCTGGAATTTTTCAGGCATGCCATTTAAACTGCATTGATGTTCATCTCCATGCTTTTATTCATTTATTTCTTTGTTGCTAGGCAGGTTTTGTTTTGTATTTTTTAGCATATTGAATACTTCCATTGACATAGTTACTGCTAATTTTAAAATTTGTAGTTTTTTCTAACTAGGAAGGTGCTGAATTGTTTCAGGTGAGTTTACAGATTGATAGGAAGAAACTACATGGTAAGATAAAGCTCCTGATTTATCTAGCCAAGGAAAGGGTATCTTACCAGAAGCCAGGTGGCCACACAGAGCAGAAGCAGGTGTAGCATATCTCTGCATCCCTAAGAGACGCACAGTGACCAGTACATGTCCACCTGAGGCAGTGTCTGGCCAAATCTGGGTTACCAGGCCACAGCATTTTTACCTTCAGGTGCCTACCTTCTTGGAGGAGGAATTTAAACTAACAGTCTACTCCTGTAATAGGAAGCTGTGCAGACATCTGTGCCCTTGCTTCTTATTGAACCACTCAGCATTGACAAGGTCACCTGGGGCCAAAAGCACTCAGTGCCCAGATGGCCCTAATCGGTATCTTTGTCTCCACCTTTCTGAGACCCAACAGAGTCTGTCCCCCACATGTTCTCACTCAGATGAATCTGGACATCCACTTGCCTTAGGCAACAGGGATACAGCAGTGAGCACAACTGATACAGTCTTTGACTTATGGAAGCAAGTTAAAGGGGCTAAACATTGTGGTCCTATTTCTACAATACCTTTCAAAAAGTTATTCCATTTTGACTCTCCCAGCCAATTATAGGAGTGCCTGTTTTTCCAGGCCCTCACTATGAGAACTATGCTTTCTAAAAGATATCGCATATCTTTCTAAAAGATATCGATATCTAGCTAGATGGGAGAAAATGCATTCATTTCCACTTTAATTTGCATTCATTTTTATTACTGGTAAGTTTGACCATTTTTCTGATGATTTTTATTCATTGGTGTTTCTTCTTTTGCAAATTAGCTATAAATAACTTTGCTGTTTTATTTGTAAGAATTTATGTATTTACATATTAATACATTAATTTTTACATTAAGGACATTGTATTTTTTTTTAAGATTAATTTTTATTTATTTCTTTCCCCTTCCCCACTGCCCCAGTTGTCTGTTCTCTGTGTCCATTCACTGTGTGTTCTTCCGTGTCCGCTTCTATTCTTGTCAGTGGCCCGGGAATCTGTGTCTCTTTTTGTTGTGTTGTCTTGCTGCATCAGCTCTCCATGTGTGCAGCACCACTCCTGGGCAGGCTGAACTTTCTTTTGTGCTGGGCGGCTGTCCTTATGGAGCACACTCCTTGTGTGTGGGGCTCCCCTACGTGGGGGACACCCCTGCATGACAGGGCACTCCTTGCGCGCGTCAGCATTGTGCGTGGGCTGGCTCTACACGGGTTAAGGAGGCCCTGGGTTTGAACCCTGGGCCTCCCATGTGGTAGGCAGACATTCTAACCATTGAGCCAAGTCCGCTTCCCAGGACATTGTGTTTTTGTTGTAAATGTTTTCCCATTAAAAATTCAAATTTATCAGCATTTCTTAAGGCTTTTGTGTTCACTTCTAATTTTGAATGTTGTGCTAATAGCACATTGTTTTAATTAAAATAATTTGTTACATAAGACCTCCCATGGTATTCTTAATTTTCAAAAATTTCTTAGGGGATGTTTTCCTCTAATTGAACTTGAGAATTATAAAGTCAATACCCCTAAAAAGATTTCTACTTGGAATTTTGTTGAAATTATATTACACTTGTTAATGAATTTGGGGAGAAGTAGCATTTTTAAGTCTTCCTTTGACGCAAGAAATGTCTATATATTTATTATCTTTTATGCTCCAGTAATTTTTAACTTTTTCTTCATTGATTTTTGTATCTACTTTTAGTTAAATATATTCCTGAGTAACTCATTGTTAGTTTTGTTTGCTATTTCGAATGGTTTTTTTTTCTCATTGCATTTTCTGGATGGAAATACATAAGATCTTGATTTGTGTGTTTATTTTGTAAAATGTCACCTTAATTTATAATAACTATTCCATTAGGTCCATGATTGATTCTTGGGTATTCTAAGTAGCAGTCATTTCATCTGTGAATTATAATTTTTCTCCTCATTACCAATATTTGTAATTGGTTTAATTGTCTTTTATTTTATTAGCTTGATCTTCCAAAACATTATAAAAAATTCTTTGTGATAAAAGGTCAGCCTTGTATTGTCCATGACGTTCAAGGACAAATGGCTCTTTTACTGTTTCCCAGAGTACATTCTTTAGTATACAAAGATTATTAATCGATTTGTAAATTAAAAGTCCCATGGTCAATTCCGTTAGGAAGTATCTGTCTCTTTAGTGTTTCCATTATAATATTGTCACTTAGTTCTAGAAATTGTTTTCCATACTAAGAAAGTTTCTTCCTGACTTCAGTTTTTCTTAAAAACAAAATAATAACCTCAATTGGATATTGACTTTCTAAACTCTAATTGATACAAGCAGACCATGGAATGGCAATCATTGTAAACATAGCTTTTTGAAATACTCTTAAGTACTTGAAAGTAATGAAGTTATATTTCTCTTCAAATATTATTTAGATTTTCCATCCATCCAGATAGATGGCATTTTTCTTAATAAGTCATTGTCTATTTCCTTATAATTTGGAGGAAAACATATTTGAATGTCTTCCTATAGGCCTGCTGCTCTTTCACCTATGCCAGAGTAATTTGTATAGAAATCATTTTCCTAAGATTAATGCTTTTCACTAGCAATTCTGGGCTAGGTAAATTGTTGAAATCATTCTCTCTGAGAAATTTTGGTTTAAGGGAAAAAAGCACAATTTTTGGTGTCAGTTTATATATCTGTTTTACTTTTGTTAAGATTTTTAATATAATTTCATTATATATTTGGGCTTCTGTTTCTTCATTGGTATAATTGAGGAATGGATAACAGCTGAACGCCCTTTGAATTTCTTTCTTTGTTTCTTAAAATTTACTTTATGGCCCTCCTCTGCAGCAGTTGCTTTATTAAGGGTATGCATGATGCTCCGGAAGTGTGAGAGGTGATGGATGGAGGGGGAGTCACATTTTGTTTCTCATCGGATTTAAAAGAGCCTGAATTGATTTGGTGTCTTTGGTGCAAAGGCGATAATAACTTGCATTTTTTCCTAATCCTCAAATACCCTGTGGATTAGAAACTGAAATGGGCTTAAAATGATTAATCCTCTATGGGAAATAAAATACATCAGGAAATTATTAAAAGTACATTATGAGAGAGTTTTATTCTTGTAGGGAATAAACTTGAGTGGGATAAAACATGCACCATGCTGCCATCCCCACCATCTCTTCATGTCTAGCGGATTCTGACATAACCAGTCTAAGACATAGAACTAGGCTTGCAGAAAGAAAGAGGAGAAAGGCCAGAGTGGTGTGATCCTGCTGGGCCTAGCCTTGGTCACCTCCAGTCCAGAGATGTCCTTCTCTGGTCCACAAGGCATGGTGCCTTCTTCCATGTTGTAAACCGATCCATCTATTAGTTCATTCAATGTCTAGTTTTTTAGGGCCTGCCTGCTTGTGCCATACACTGGAACCATAGAGATGAAAACTGACCTTAATTTTGTCCCAGTGCAAATTAGCAGTAAAGAATGCTCTGGAAATAATTTTTTAGAAGTATTCAGTTTAAAGACAGAAATATTCAGCCAACAGCCAGCCCCCTTTGTCTGACTTCATGTGTTTGAGTGCACTGTGCTAATGTCTTTGTCTTGAAAAAGAACAAACACTAATAACATATCCCAAATCTCTCCTGGCAAGACCCAGTAGAATATCTTGTTTATAAATAAATCCATTCTTTAGGGGGAAATGTTGGGTTGCCTCAGGTAGACAGGACCTAATAGTATTGCATTGTAAAATTGATATGTGTCTTAGATTTCTATTGCTGCTGTGACAAATTACCACACATTTAATGCTTTAAAACAACACAAATCTATTATCTTATAATTTTGTAAGTCAAAAGTCTGACATGGGCCTTGCTGGGCTAAAATCAAGATGTCACCAGGACTATGTTCTTTTCTAGAGACTCCATTTCTTTGCCTTTTCCAGCTTTTAGAGAGGCCACTCCCATTCCTTGACTCACGGCCCCTTTCTTCCATCTTTAAAGCCAGCAATGGCAGGTCAAGTCTGTTTCACATAGCGTCTGTGACTCGTATCTGTGGCTCTTCTGCTTGTTCTTCTTCCACTTTTAACAATTTGTGTGATTAGATTGGATTACCTGGACAATCCTGGATAACCTCTCCATCTCAAGGTCAGTAGATAAGCAACCGTACTTGCACCATCAACCCTAATGCTCTTTTGCCCTGGAAGGTAGCATATGCACGGGCACCAGGGATTAGGATGTGGATGCCTTGAGGGGCTGTTATTCCGCCTAACGCAATATAATTCAGCAGTTTCCTCCTCTGGACACTTTATTAGCTCTTTACCCTATGACTGTCTGTCTGAGACTCTCAGGAGACATCAGGGTCCTGAGGTATGGAGACTATCTCGTGTCTGTATTTCTGTCTCCTCCTCTCTGTCCCTTCCCTCTTCGATTTAACTCTCTTCCTCAAGTCAATAAACATTATATGCACCATCAGTAAGAGATCGTTTTACAGGGTGTAAGCATGAAACTGGGCTTCTGATGCTACTCCCTATGATTGAAAAACAAATATGGCTCATGTTACTGCTGTAATATTAGGCATTTACTGTCTGTATACAAGTTTCAAAATCAAATTTTGAGCTTGCTGCTTGAGGTAGAGTGGTCTCCTTCATTTCCTGTATTTTCATTCATCTCCCACAGTGCCATTGACCATGGTATTTTTTTAGTGTTTACAGAGGCAGGTCATGTTTATGAACATGTCGGGAAGAAGGAAATGATATGTGGAAAATCTCTACATGGGGTAGAGAATCAAGTGATCCCAAGGTTGGACTCAAGGACTATAAATATGCCATGACTTCATATGTACCATGGGACTGATATTTTCCATCTTTCAGCACAGTTTGGACAAACTTGGAAGGCTCTTTTTTTTTTAAGTTCTTTGAAAATTGAATATTGACTTTCCACAGAGATTTAGCCTTGGGCAAAAAATACGAATAAGGTTATTGTTTCTGATGACAGGATTGGTCCTTTTATCCTGAAAGTAATTGGACATCTGGTTTTATTGCAGCTTTCATCAAATTGAAAATATTCACTGTCATTGGAGGTAGAAATAGCAGAAATGATTAATTTAAAAAGGAGAAGGCTCTTGGGGTGGGGGGAGAGGCATTTGTCTGCATTGTATTCTTAGAAACTTAGACTGTTAGAGTTGGAAGTGCTCCTGATATACCTGTTCATTAATATATAAGGAAACAGAGTTCCAAATACTTGAAGTCCCCTGGCCAGGATCACACCAAGTGGAAGAGGCAGAGCTGGAGCTCTCATTCCAAGCCTCTGGATCCTTTCCTGACCTGTTGCATTCATCGCCAGCATCTTTGATGGCTTCCTTGAGGTGACCAAGCCATCTGTCCCAGAGATGTCCTTTGTGTAGATTTCCACTTGGGCGTTTCTCATGCTAAGATTGTGAATATATGCCTTGCAGTTACCCTTGAGACCTGGCCATTTGATCTGTGGTGGGACAGCTGGTGTTTGTTGGGGGGAAGGTAGGAACAGTAGACAGGGTGGACAGACACATGTACCAGCCGCTTTTTTTAAGGACCAGATCCAGAAAAAAGTGAAAGGAAATTCACCTTCCTCTCCTGCTTCTCTATCTTTGTTTTCAAAACCAAAAAATAATCAGTAAGGACTCTTGTTTTGCCCTTGATTTAATGGAACAAAATGTGAATTGAAACAACTTTGTAATTTTAAAATATTGTTCTTGACAAACCTAGATTATAAAGCAAACATGGGCACATATATGCAGTCAACAAAACAAGTATTGAATGTGTTACATTCATCTGCAGAAGGAAGGGTCATTCCTTCCTTCTGGTGTCCATTATGAGAGGTTTGCACTGAAGTGAGGCTGCGGTTTTCAACCAGGCTTGATTTTGCTTCCTAGATGGCATTTGGCAATGTCCAGAGATATACTTGGTTATTCACCTGGAGAAAGCGGCACCTGGCATCTAGGGTACAGAGCCTAGGGATGCTGCTTGACATCCTACAATGCACAGGGCAGCCCCCCATAACAAAGAACTATCCAGTCCAAAATGTCAACAGTACCGAGACTGAGAAACCTGGGCCTAAGGGAATTCACAATGTATCTGATACTTGACTTTAGAAGACCATGGGGAGGGGAAAATTGGTATAACATGGCCACATTTTGGGGACATTGGCATTGTCTTGCCTGACATTGCAATGATGAAAACAGGCCATTATTCATTTTGTGAAAACTTATAAAATTGTGCAGGGCAAAGTGTAAACTATAATGTAAACTATAGTTCATGGTTAGTAGCAGTGCTTCAATATGTGTTCATCAATTGTAACAAAGGTACCACACTAATGAAAGACGTCGTTAATGGGAAAGGGAAAGGGTGGGATATATGGGTATATGGGAATCCCCTGTATTTTTGATGCAATATTTATGTACTCTAAAGCTTCTTTAAAAATAAAAATTGAAAAAAAAAAAAAAAGGAAACAGCTTAACTTATAGAGTAAGCTTACCTGGTATGATTTATGACTTGGGGAAATTTCTATAGTGCCCTTGGTTTTGCCCTCTGTGCCTTGAAGTGAGCAAACACAGTTCCAGCACCTGTCCTCTGGACTCTCCCTCCCAGACCCCTGTGCTCAATGACCTGAGTTGAAAATGAGCTTCTTTTGCTCTTTACATCTGTGGAGTCTGTGATTGAGGATGTGTTGTTTCTATTTTGGGGGTCATGGTACAGTTTAGATAGCCAAACATAGAATTAAAGGAACTGATTAAGGTTATAAAGAACCAAGGAATGCCTTACCCTTATCTGTTTTTCCCAAAGACATCCCCAGTCAGGGAACCCTCTGATAGGTGCGGGATTGGGCCTCAGCATGGTCACGTCTGGGACAGACCACTATGGCAGCAGAAGTCAACATCAAAAAAGGAGGCATGCCAGGGAAGGAGGAAATGATTAGGAAGCTCCTGGAGCACAGTCCAGGGACTAGGCATAGAAAGAATGATTTGTACTTCCTTGTTCTCTGAACCTTTGAAAGAAAATTTCCATATTGTTTGTGTTTTACGTATTGTTTGCCAGCTGGCTAAATTCCAAACAGATTAAACCATGGACTAGAGACACAGGTATGTCCAATCATACTCATTTCATAGCACTGCTGGAGAGTTGGTTCCTCTTCCAAAAACAAACAAACAGAACAAAAAAAAAAAACAGTACCCCTTGACTGCCCAAACAAAGGTTAGCTGTGGCACCTGGCATCAGAACTCCATTGTGCCTTCGTCTACCAAGCCAGGTTTGTGAGCTGATCGAAGAGGTGGGGTTGGCACTGGTACTGGAAGAAGGGGTAAAGGATTCTGTACAGGTAGGAGCCAGCACAAGCTGGAAGTGTCGTTCAGGAGACAGAGGCTATTAGAGGGAGCAATGCTATATAAGGGATCAGAACAAGGTCAGATATCAGCTTGGCCTTTCATACAGAAGACTCAAGGAACATGTAAGTGAGCATAAAACAGAAAACTTTTAAACAGTTAACTGCTTGCTTCTGTGCATCCTGAAAGTTGTTTGTTGTAGGGCTTAAATGAGGGGAAAGCCTACATTCAAGGGATGTATCCATCAACTCATAGAATCTTGGTATTAGGATGACCTTTGATTACACATTGATGTCATCTACTCAGTTGCTCAGGCAACACTGTGTAGAGAGCAAGACCTTGGCCAGGTGGCAGGTAGGTTAGTGTTGCTGGAGAGATGAGTATGGGGTCAGAAGTCTGGGCTACTGAAACCCTCCAGTTTCCTGACTGTTAACAGGGAAGAGGAAGGCAGCAACCTCCCATTGAGCAATCAACTATGGGTCAGACTCTTTGACTTATGCCAGAGTAACAGACCATCCCCTAGGTAGGCCCTCAGTCATGCATTTTGGACTCGGCCTCTGGAAGACTGGTTTGTTGGGATCAAATTCAAGAGGTTCTAGGAAACCTGCTGAGAAAAGTCACTTCACCTAAGTCCACAAAGATAGTCTGAGTCCAGAGATGAGCTCCAGTGGGAAGAGTCCTCAACAAGGCATTTTTCAGTAACTGACACCAACTTTTGTGACCTTTGGCAACATCAAAAACAATTTAGATATGATCTGTCTTGAACCATTTAGAAATGTTCAAGAGAAAAAAATTCAACAGAAATAAACAGCACTCCCCTGCCTCTACCCAGCTGGCACCTCTGGAAATTGCACATGGGTGAAGCAAAGCTGCTTCCTCCTGCTTCGTTTGTGAGAAGTGCCTGCCTTGTTCTCCTTTCTTGGCATCAGTTTTACTTTCAGTTGTGATTCAAAGTAGGCAAAATGCTGTTACTTTTTGTCGTGTTTTTTTTTAATGGAGCAACTGTAAGTGAAACAGAAACAGAGGAAACAGAGGAAATGCTGGAGTGAATTGTGTTAAAATTTACAGAACAGGTGGCTGCTGGTTGGTTGCCACATATACTGAAAATTAAATGAAATCAGAAAATAGAATGATAGAATTTTAGGTGTGGAAGAAATTTGGGCAGTCATCTAGTCAAACACCTTCATTTTCCAGAGGAGGAAACTGAGACCCAGCAATCTCATGCTACTTTTCTGTGTCTCACAGCCCCCTGGTGGCAGAAGGGGCCTCAGACTCCAATTTTTCTGCCTATTGCTGACCCCAAACATCTGTCCATGTTTACAGATTAATGCGGTTGACTTTATAAAATGGAAGATAATAGTTTCTGGGAATACTTTTTCTCCTCTTTTCCTACCTTTGGTCAGAAAGCAGGTGGGTGGCGAGGCTAGGAGCCCAGGGTCAAGGCTCTTTTTCCTTGGGCCTGGCCTCCTAGGGGATCCTGCCCCCACAGGACCCGGCTCTAGAGCTGGGGAAGGGAGAGAGCCTGTGACAGGGAGATGGCTGCATGGTGCTGGGTCCAGAATCCTGGGAGAAACTTCCCAGACAAGCCAGAGCCAAGTTCAGCAGATGTGCCGGTGAATGCAGACACTTTATGCAGGTAGCGCCCACCTGTAGAGCTTCTCAGGGACACAGGGTGAGGTGCTCACCCTGCCAGCCCACCACGTCCACCTCGGTCCCTGGCAGCAGCTGGGGATGAGGCTGTTTTTCAGACAGAAGGACTGACCCTGTCCTCTGGGACCAGGATGAACAGCGGAGAGAAGATGAGAGGAAGGAGAGACAAGCAGAGGGCCAGGCAGGAAAAGCCAGCTGACTTGGGACGACAGTTACAGGCAGGTGGGAGAGGTCTGAGTTCCTGAAATGCCCGCCTTGTTTGTTTAAATGCGCGGGGTTCAGAAATAGAGGATTTTAGAAACTACACCCCATGGTTCTAAAAGAGAAAGTGTGTAGGGGGAATAGGCACATCTCGAATGCAGTGTATGCCTAGATCTTGAAATGGAGAGGTAGTTATGTGGGCAAAGAGTGCTTAATCCAAATTCAAACATATGCGTACTAGTTAAAATTATCCCCCAACTTTGATGCCTTTCCTGGTTATAGAGATTCTTGAAAAACACATAAATGGCCCCTGATGTGTTGGTCTATAGACTTTTAGAGAAAGTTCCATTTGCTAGTCTTTTTGTGAAAAGTGAATTCAAGATTTACCTTCCAGACACACTGGCAGAGGGTTCCTAGGTTTATAGTCTTTCTGAACTTAAGTTTCTTCACCTGTAATGTAGAAATAATAGGGTTATGGTAAGAAATAATGTGTACAATTCAGTCTGGCACATAACACTTGAAAATATTTACAACAGAATATAAGGGAATATTATATAAATAAATAAGTGCATGCAACTATCTCACAGAAGATATTGTTGCATTAGGGTTCTTAATACGTAATACCAATCTTTCTGTACTCAGGAAAACTCCTAAATTCCAAATATTAAAGCCCCTTCACAAAAATTCTGTCAATATTCTTCTGTGGCTTTCCAAAAATAGTACCTGAACTACTGGGCAGATACTATAATAGTATTGCATTTACTATTACAAATATTTTCAATAATTTAATTTTGAAAGGAAGGTTATCTTTCCTGTTCAGTCTTTCAGAAAAGAGAGCTTGATCATAGGAATTTAGAGAAGGCATTTTTCACAGCCTTTATCAAACCCCTTTATTTTTTAGTCTTTACAGCCCTAATAGGCCAGAATACTGGCCCTACCTTATAAGGAGTGTTTATGGTCCACATAGGGGAAAGTGGTTGAAGATTAGGAAAAAATCACATCTGCTAGCAAATAATCCCCCTTATTTTCAATTTCTAAAAAAAATCATATTTTCAATTTGTAAAATTATTTTTGTCTTATCCATGGTTCTGTCTCATGTAACCCTTTCCCTTCCCCTCTCTCCCTTGTAAATCTTGGATCCCTAAACTTTGCCTTCCTAGTCCACAAATGTTATTTATCCTGACTAAACACATTATATATTATATATCATATATATACAATTCCCTCTAGCCCACTTACAGATTTGAAATTCCCAGGTAAAAATCCTGTTAGCATATAACCAAGTTTATCATAAAAATTAAACTAAGAGAGAAAAGCTTATCCTGGGAGAGATTTGAAAGGAGTGGCAGAGCAATTTCATTTCTTTTAGACTTGCTTCTGTATCAAACACCAGCGATCCCTGCTCCAGTAAGAAGCCTTATTTCTCTGTGTTTGTTCTCTTTATTTGGATAAACAGATGGCAGTTAAGCCCTACTGTTTGATGAAGGCAGAGAATTTACTTCCTGAATTATCTGCAGCATAGCGACCAGTGGCTCCGCCGACACTGAGTACCGAGGGGTGCTGACTTATTTCCCCTGCTGAGCTAAACATGTTCTTTTTAAAACTGAAGACATTAGTTGGTGGAGTGAAAAGGAACGCCTGAATTCTCTTGTAGGCAATAAAGGACATAACAGCAAGATCTTGTATACCATAAGTATTTCCAGGAGTATATTAAAGTTCCCTGCGGGTCTTGTCCCTTCCCATCTACTAAAATAACAGCAGCTCTGTGTGTACGTGTGTGCGCGTGCCTCTGAAGCAAGAGCTTTGATGTAGGGTCATAGGGCAGGGATAGGGGATCGTATCTTCTGGAAGTAGGTGGGGATAATCTAAGGCCGCAAAGGATGAGCGAGAAACTGGATGTACTTGAAGGGTTTATCTGGGGGGATTGGGGTTGTTTGTCTTCCACCTGCCTGACATAAAGCTGGTTGAAGAGCCTAGGTTCGAATCCCTTTTCTATAGGTTCAAAAATGCCGGCATTAGGTTACCCTTCTACTTTGTCTCTACCTAGGCTGCCTTTTAGACTGGTGCCCAAGACTCCCTGAACCTGACTTGGGAGAGTTCTGTGAAAATGCCTCCTGAGGAACGCTGTAGGAGGGAGGCTTGGCTTTGACCCTGACCCACTGTCACACATGTGGGCAAAGAGAGCTAACCGTGGAGTTGCAGGTCATGCAAATGAAAATAGTAGAAAATGGCCCAGCATTGCTTGGAAAAAGACCAACATAACCAAGAGACAAGTAGTTACACTAGCCATAGAACTTAGCTGGACCTGTGCTTAACCAAATGCAGGAGAACATGGCTCTGCAGAGTCCTCAGAGGCTCAGGTTTCTATCTTGCTTTTCTGCCATCCTCAACGCACAGCTTCTAGATCATGATGAAGCTCCTCCATCTCTAGCTTTCACGTGTACAGTGAACATACCATTTCCTGTTAAAGGTGTGACTTGTGAGTGGGTCAAATATTTCCTCTCACATCCTAGTGATCAGAAACTGGTCATATGACCACACATGACAGCTGCCAGAGAACCAGGCAGAATTCTCAGATTAAAATTCTGTTTCCATATAACAGGGTCTCCCAACATGAGCACTATTGACATTTTGGGCCGGCCAATGCTTTGTTGCTTGGGGCTGCTCTGTGCATTGTTGAATGTGTAGCAGCTTCCCTGGGCTCTACCCACTAGCTGCCAATAGCACCTTCCTCCCAGGGTAACAACCAAAATTGTCTGCAGACACTGCCAGGTATCCCCTGGCAGGCAGAATCACCCTTCATTGCAAACAGCTGTTTAATATGTAATATTTTACCCTTAAGACCAACAAGTTATTTGCCATGAAATCTAATTCTCTAAGACTGTGTAATCTGCTGCTTTTGCTGATTCTAGAATGAAAAATCAATTCTTTCTTATTCTATTAAATCTAAATTTGTATTTGAATCAAATGAATACTTTTTTTATTTGAATACATATAAAACAAATGAAATTTTCTTCCCTAGCATGTATGAGTAATATTAATATTATACTGCACCACTTTCATGATGAATCTCTTTCATCAAAACTGTAATATTTCTGAAAGACTAATTTCATAACATTTATAATGCTGTTCTATCCATCCTCAAGAATTTCATCTGCAATTGATGGCATATGTCCTTTCAGGGCAATTAAGTGTGCATAATTTACCACTGCCATATTTATCAATGAATACCTTCAGAGCACATTATTTTTATCTTAATGAAAAGTGTTTGCTTAGTGTGCTTTTCCATTCCAGTGAGAGAATCTGCTTTACCACCAACTATATAAATAGGGTGGAGATAATTTAAAGGGAACCATGGGACATCTTTTTGTTCTTTGTTCTGTCTTTCCCATCAGATCTTAGAGAAGCAAATCTTCAGTCAAACAAGTATATCTACTGGGATCTTGTTAAAAGGCTTCTTAGTAATAAGAGAAAATTGAATATGCTTGGGTTTCTTCCAATGTAGTTGAGTGCCTAGTGTGCCAGGCAGTTCCGCCACATGGAGGGTCAGTGGCGATCAAGGGGAGGATGGCTTTATAATGTTACTCCAGTGTTCTTATTTTTGAAATGAAGATGGATGCAGAAATTTGTATTAGAAAATTACTTGCCAGCCATGGAAGTAGCAGAATATCCTGGAAGTCATTTAAAAGCCACTCATTCTTAGAGAAGGGAATATACCTTTATAGTTGTATGGTAAACGAAGTCTTCATGGAGGGACTAGTAGAACTAGGCCAAGAAGAGTGGGGTGGGACACCAAAAGGAACCTGTAGAAGGAAAACACTGGAGACACAGAGATCAGCATTTATAGAAACCAGGATTCACAAGGCAAGTTTAAGTGGGAGTTTGGCTAAAGGTGCAGATTTGGGTGCAGGCAATAGGATCTATGGCTTATGGCTGACACAGCAGCAAACCGCCTACTAGAATTAGTGCTTTGCCTTCCAGAGCTGGAGCCAGGAAGCAGCTACAAAGCCAGAGACCACCATTCCCAGCCCTCCTTGCATCTCGGTGGACCATGTGCCTCATTCTTGCCAGTGGACTATGAGTGGGTCATTAGCTATACCATCCCAACAATAACCTGAGAGCATGCTCGAATTGGGTAATTTGAGGAGAGTTTCAGAAAGGCACTGCTTACAAAGATGTGGCAGGAGTATAGGCAAACCAGAAGGAAAAGAACAATGTTTTGAGGCCAAAATTACCTTGTTCCTTCCCTGAGGCCTGAAGAGGAAAGAGAATGGTTCAGTTTCTAGAACCCAAAAGTTGGAGTCATGTGGAGAGGGCCACTTGAAAGGAGCTGTGACCATCAGGAGGACAGAGCCAGCCTGAGTCAAACCTGCACAGAGGGCAGGGAGTAAACACCCTGGCCTCACTTTCAAACCTCCCTTCAGTCTTCTGCTGGTCTGCCCCATTAGCCAAACCCAACTGGAAGCAGAGTGCGAGGAGCCCTTTGATGTTGCTGTACCAGTGAGTGTCCCAGGTGCACAGCAGCGTGGAGAAGGGGTGAGGAGCAGCTCTTGCATTGTCGCTTCCAGACCGATGTGGAAAGAAGTGGGTGTTCCTTCCCCACTCCCACTTCTCTATCAGCCAGCTGGATTCTGAGGACTTTAAGACCCTAGGGAATGGCAGAGCCACAAGGATATAGGAGCTGGGGTCTCTAAACCACCTCACAGAAGAAAGCAGGCCACCAGTCAGGGATACCCACGGTGGACTGTTCCTCATTGAGAAATAAACTTCTGTTGAATTAAGCCATCAAATTTCAGGGGTGTGTTTTGGCATTTGGGGATTCATTTATTATAGCAATTATCATTAGAGGAAATTAAATTGTAGAAAGTCTTGAAGGCCAAAAAAAGGGATTTGACTTCATTTCTACAGATGGTCAAAAATCAGTGAAGGTTTTTATGCCAGGAGGTGGTCAGAAAAGTTTTTTAAAGCCTTCAGTGATGAGACATGGGGCAGGGGGAATGCCACACGGTCAGCTGAGGCTATTGGCCCAAACCCCACGTAATCAGCGGAAACTATGATCAGCCTAGGCCGGCACAGGCTGAGAGGCTAGAAGCATTTTAATCGCATTCCAAAGTAGGATGCCATCCCACCACGCAGAACTCGGGGAAGGGGTTGGCAAAGACCAGTTTAGTGATCAGCCCAGTCTAAGAAAGAGCTTGGTTGGCCCACTGTGAGCTTCAGGGACTGGAAGAGGAATTTTGGAGACAGCTGTTTATATGCAATGAGTAAGCCCCCACAAGAAGGAGAGTGTAGTAGAGGGTCTGTCCATCATCTCAAATGCCTGAGCCCACTGAGGAGTATGCCGTGTTCCCTGGAGTCTGTAGTAGACTGCAGTCTCCTGGAAAACTGAAAGAACAAGTGAATTGCTAGTCAGCTGCACTGCTGATGGCCAAACTAAGAGAGACCTCTTGGGGGGGGAGGGGGAAGGAGTGATCCTTGTAAGCTCCCAGAGTTTCAGGATAAATGATATGTGACCACTCAAGGGCACTGAGCTCAAGACAGGGCTGATAAGGGATCCTCTCAGATCCCGTCCCAACTACCAGCCAGAGGAGATGTGTTCTCCCCCTACAGGTAAAAATGGAACAGCCAGTTGGAGGGAGAGATCTGCAGATCCTATGAAAGCACCTGCAAGAAAAAGATTTGTATACTTGGCAAGCTTTTGAGTTCCTGTGACACCGTACAATTTTACTTTCCAAGTAAGACCTTTCCTGCCCCTTTCTTCCTCCCTCCCCCAACCAGTACGGAAAAGAGAAAAGAAGCTCCCCATCCTGTCCCACTGCTGATGGCCAGCTTGTGTGGAGCAGACTAGGGGCGGAGGAGAGGACTACTGAGATTGTAGTTACAGGGTTTTATTATTAAGCTGGACTGGACATACCAAATACCTACCTAAGACCATTTTTATGGGGCTGTGACTAGAACTGAACAGAGGACCTGATATTAAGAGGCACTTCAAGGGTCATAGGACTGCCCTAAATTTCATCTAGGGACAGGGGAAGATTGAATCCCAGAATAAACCTAGAGGGACAGTGGGAGACAAAAATAAAGTTGAGTATGTTTATACTTCATAACAATGATAGTTACATGAGTTTCTAGTGTCCAGGCCTTCATCTAAAAGAAAAATAGATAAAATAAGAACAAATCCCAAATATGCCTCTGTCAACCCTCAATACATACTCATAGACATAGGAACAGAGTACTTCCATTAGAAGACATTTCCTTTCTACATTTAACAGAAAATTTAGGAAATCCAGAAAGTACAAGGCTTAAAAATAAAAATCACCCAGTATCCCACCACCCAGAGATAATCATACATTTTGGTATATTTTCTTACTGTTTTCTTCCTCTTTGGATGTGTATACATACCCTTTTGAGTTTTCTTTTACAAACTTGATTATACTATATATATTTTTCATCCTGGTTTTTAAACTTAATATTGTATTTTTCTAAGTTACATATTTTAAATGATTTAAATAATCACATAATATAACTGGAATTTTGGTTAAATATTCTAGGTTCAGGTCTGGACTTAAGTGAACCAATGATACAAATGTGAAGAGAATAGACACAGAACTTAACCCAAAGCTTCAGATAGTCCATCGAGGTATAACATTCATATTATCAAATGAAAGAGTCGCTTATTTGTCCTGTAGTTGCTCCTTTCTGTAAACTCTTCTTAGTTTCTCCTAAATCATGTTCTGCTGATTTTCTTCACACTGTTGCTGTGGCTACTAAGTTTCCTTTTTTTTTTTTTAATTTCTCTCCCCTTCCCCCATCCGCCCCCCCATTGTCTCCTCTCTGTGTCCATTCTCTGTGTGTTCTTCTGTGACTGCTTCTATCTTTATCAGTGGCACCAGGAATCTATGTTTCTTTTTGTTGCATCATCTTGTGTCAGCTTTCTGTGTGTGTGGCGCCATTCTTGGGCACGCTGCACTTTCTTTCGTGCTGGGCGGCTCTCCTTACGGGGCGCACTCCTTGCACGTGGGACTCCCCTATGTGACAGGCACTCCTTGCACGCATCAGCACTGTACATGGGCCAGCTCCCCATGAGTCAAGGAGGCCTGGGGTTTGAACCGTGGACCTCCCATGTAGTAGGCAGATGCCCTATCCATTGGGCCAAGGTCGTGGTTCTCCTTCCTCTGGCTACTCCATTGAAATGCTGACAACCTTCATCTTGACATTCTCAGCCCAACCCCATATTGTAAGCTCTAGAAATTTTACTATCTCTAGTAGGTTGTCTCATGGGCATCTCAAGTGGAACTTATGATCTTTCCCCCAAATATGTTCCTCCTTCAGTCTTGCCTACTCAGGGAAGCCAGTCTCAGTTGCTCACAGATAAAGCAAGGAAGCATTGTTGCTACTTTCCTCTCCCTCACTTCTCCCACCAAAATAAATCTCACATTTCTGCTCTTTTCTCATTTACCTTCCTATTCCAAGCCATCAGCATCTCAATATGGCCATGACAACTGCTTCCTAATTGCTTTCACTCATATATTGCCTCTATTTTATTCTCCACACAGTAGATTCTCCAATCTACTAACTATCCCATTTCCTTACTCCAGTTTTATACAGTCTATCACTTTCTTAAAATTAGAATGTCACTTTCTCACTGATGACCCATTTAACCCTTAGCCTGGCCACAAGGCCCAGATCTGGCTCCAGTCAGTCTTTCCAGCCTCCAGTTCTGGTGCTCTCACTGTTGCCCACCGTAATTTACCCATAGTGCTTCGCTTGTAGGTCCCTGAAACCTGCCTATGTTTCCCTCAGCTTGGAAATCTATTCCCCTCCCTCCTGGTATAGCTCTCTCTTTCCCCACCCCTCAGTCACTGCAGGGTGTTCAGTTCTTTAAAGGTAAGGACTCTGGCCAGGTCACTTCTGTGCCCCTAGTTGAAGAAGAGGGCCTGGCACGTGGTCGGCACCTAGCCAGCCTTTGCTGCTGTGGCTGGCAGACCAACCTGCTCTGACCTTGCAAGTCTCAGCCTACATAGCATTCCTCAGACACACTCTTCCTGACTCCTCCATTCTATAGTATAATATCTACCCTCTGGCCTCAGTCTTATCATCCTGATCTTCATATCACTTACCACAGTTTCTCATGTCTGTTTCTTTCTTTGTTTAATGTCTCTTTCCCTCACTACACTGGAAACACCCATGAGTGGGAGGTAATTGTTCCTAATTACCCCCACACCTAACTTAATGCCTAACTCCTGGGAGGTTTCAAGTATTTGTTGAATGAATGAAAAGCATCTGACTGGAGTTCCTAGGGGAGCTCTTTGGAACTGGAAAAACTGCGAGCAGTGTGGTGGGCAGAATAGTGGCCCCCAAAGATGCCTACATCCCAATCTCTGGAACCTCTGAATACATTACCTTAGGTGGCAAAGGGACTTTGCCAATGCAGTTGAGGGTCTAGAGATGGGAAGATTATCCTGGATTATCATATGGGCCCAGTGTCATCACAGTGGTCCTTAAAAAAATGGAGGCAGAGAAAGACTTGTGATGATGGAAGCAGAAGTCAGAAAGAGGGAGAGATGTGAAGATGCTTCGCAGCAGGCTTTAAAGATGGAGGAAAGGGCCACAAGCCAAGGAATGCTAGTGGCCTCTGGAAGTGAAAAAGGCAAGAAAACAGATTCTCCCTTTGAGTCTGCAGAAGGGACGTGGCCCCATTGGCACCTTGTTTTTAGGACTTTTGACCACCCGATCAGTAGGATAATAAATTTGTCTTGTTTTAAGCCACTATGTTTGTGATAATTTGATACTATGGCCATGGGAAACTGATAAAAGGAGCAGTGGTTTGAAGTACCAGGAGGTAAAAAGTCACCCCACTTCCTTTAGAAGGGAGTATGCTTACCAATCTACTACTATCCCATTTCCTTACTCCAGTTTTACACAGTTCATTGCTTTTTTTTCCCTTAATTCTATCATTAGGACAAATCAGAAGTCTGTGTCTTAATTCTTTTTTTTTTTTTAAAGATTTATTTTATTTATTTAATTCCCCCCCCTCCCCTGGTTGTCTGTTCTTGGTGTCTATTTGCTGCGTCTTGTTTCTTTGTCCGCTTCTGTTGTCGTCAGCGGCACGGGCAGTGTGGGCGGCGCCATTCCTGGGCAGGCTGCACCCTCTTTTCACGCTGGGCGGCTTTCCTCACGGGCGCACTCCTTGCGCGTGGGGCTCCCGCACGCGGGGGACACCCCTGCATGGCACGGCACTCCCTGCGCGCATCAGCACTGCGCATGGCCAGCTCCACACGGGTCAAGGAGGCCCGGGGTTCGAACCGCGGACCCCCCATATGGTAGACGGACGCCCCAACCACTGGGCCAAAGTCCGTTTCCCGTGTGTCTTAATTCTTGAGTATAGGTTCAGAGATAGGAGAGAAGCTAGGGCTGAACTTGAGCAGGTGGAATTGCAGCCCAACCAGCAATTGCCCTCTTGTTGTCAGGACATGTTACTGAAATATTTCTATATGACTTAATCTAATGTGCCTTTTTGATGAATGACCTCTTTAATTTAGATTTACATTCTCTAGATTTGTGGTTGGGGGAAAACAGACCTTCTGAGGAACAAAGGAAGGCACTGGATATGCTCTCGGAGAAATTACACACAAGCAACAAATTTCATATATGATTGTTAAGGGTTCATGGACCTGTAAGATCAGCTCACTCAAAGGATTGAGTCTGTGCATGTGCTTTTTTGTAAAATTTGTAAAAATTGGGGCATAGGAGTCAGTGGAAGGCAGGAAGTGGTTGGAGAAATAATATTATAAGATGGTCTTTCAGTGTCGAGCTAAGGTCTTTTGGCTTAATTCTGAGGTAAGGATACTAAGGAACCATTGGAGGGTTTCAAACAAGGTTAGTGACATGATCAGATTTGTTCTTTTGAGAAAAATCACTCTGGCAACATATGTATTTGCTTTAATCACGTAATTAGTTCATTTGATCACCTTGGAAAAATGCTGTTGATGTGAAATATTTTAGTACTTCTTTTAAAGCCAGTGATATCAGATGGCATGTTAAGTGATCTCATTTCATAGACAGTGTACTATAGAAAGCAGTTTTCTGTAACCAATGTGAAGTCATTGGAGTCTCACACCATTTCCAGGATCATTGTTCCGCTAATAGTGGGTTTACTTAGGCTTTTAGTTTTAGTTTTATTATCATCAGTATTATCTCATTGTTAAAATGCTTCTTGGCTTCTATTAAATTCCACCTCCAGCAGAGAAAACTCAGGGAAGTTAAGCAGCGTACAAGGGTAACAGATTTAACTGGAAGCTTCTAGGAGACGAGGGTATCATCCCTGGCTCTACACACACTACCCAAGGGATTTAGATCAAGTTCATCTCCCAAAGCCACAGTTTCTCTATAAAATGGGCATTATAAACCCTACCTACCTATGTAACAGTTGTAGAAATCAAGAGCAATCGTTTAAAAGAAGTGCATTGAAAACTATAACATTACACAAATGCAAGCTGATCCTCATTTACTCTTAGTATTACCATCATACCTGAACAAATTTGGGTTTGTAAAGAAGAGCTATGAAAGAAAATGTTTGTGGTTTGCCTTTGAAATATTATACGGTTCTATTTTTCTCCCAAGTATCAAATGCTTTAGAGGTTTTTCTAGTAACTAGGCAACGTATTTCCTCCAGTTAGCCCATGCGAAGTCCTGGATTAAAAATAGATGCTGTTGCGCTGTGTTCTGGGATCTAAACCTATATGTTTTAAAGGAGTTAAGCGGTCCTTCTTGGTGTCAGAAGGGAAAAGGGTCATGTCCCAGAGTTTTTAGAGCATATGCAGAGCCACACAGAGAAACTCAGAGGGGCTGAATGTAAGTGCCAAGCCATTGACTCAGTGCAGACTAGCTGGTCTCTTGGTGCACACCTGGATGAAGGAAGGGAGGGCCATTGGCTCGGTTTGCCAGGAAAGAACTGCTGGATTTTTGAAGAGCAGACACCAGCACTTGACACAGAAGGTTCTTTGTTATCTCAAGAGATACTCCGAGTAGATTTCATAGTCTTAAAGCCTATTCTTGCTCAAGATTTACCATGTTAGAAAATACAATGCAGCCCATCCCAGTCTGCTTTGACCAACATCCAGTGGGAAAATGGCAAGGGACGTTGCATGAAGCAAACAATTTTTTCTTTTTTAGTTGTGGGTTTATAGAAAAATCATGCATAAAAGACAGGGTTCCTTATACCACCCTATTTTTAACACCTTTCATTAGTGTTGGAATATTTTTTACAACTGATGATAGCACATTTCTATAATTTTACTATTAATTATAGTCTATAGTTTACTCTGTATTGTACTGTCACAGACAAACAAAATGTGGTATATATACACAAAAGAATATTATTCAGCCAAAAAAGGGAATGAATTTCTGATCTATGTGGTAACATGGATGAACCTTAAAGACATCATGTTAAGTGAAATAAACCAGAGACAAAGTGAAAAATATTGTATGATTTAACTAATATGAAATAATTAGGATAAGCAAACTCATAGATTCAGAATCAAGAAAATAAGTTGCCAGTCAATGGGCTGGAAGTAGGAAATAGGGAATTAAGGCTCAAAATATACAGCCTTTCTCTTTGGAATGATGGAAACGTTTTGGTAATAGATGGTGATGCTTGTACAGCAGTGTGACTGTAATTAACAGCACTGAATTATATATTTGAATGTGGTTAAAAGGGGAATTCTAGGCTGTATATATATTATTAGAGTAAAAGTTTTTGAATCCACTAGATATTTTTAAATTATACCCAAATGCATTAGTTTTAACACATTTAATTTTAAATGTGTTAGGCATGTTTCCTTCAGGGACAGCAAAATATTTCCTTTTGTTAATAACAACTCATATTACCAATAGTGGCATTCATGATGGTGTTTATACTGATTCACCAAGTGCTTTACAGGTTTTCCGTAGACTTACCCACAGTTGAGTGTGATTGGAAGCAAAGAAAATATTTTATCCCTATTTCAGCAAAAGGAAATAGGGCTTCTTAATATGGTAAGGTCAAATAGCCAGGCAAAAGGGAACCTCTGACTTGGATTCTTGGACTCGTTCTGAAAAAGAAGATAGAGAAGCAGCATGGGCTTTGCAGTCAGACACCACCACACACTCACCATGTGACTTGGCCAAGTCACTTAACCATGCTGAGTCTTTAACCCCATGTGTGAAATGGGAATAAGCATCACTACTCATCAGGGTCCTTGAGAGGGTTGAAGGAGGTAAGAGATACTGATGTGAGAGAGGCAGCAGAGTGTGCTCATTTATAACTTGGACCCTGGACCCACATTCCCCTTGTGTGAATCACAGTTCCACCTCTTCGCTAACCTTTTGCAAGTTGCTAAACCTTCCTGAGTCTGTAATAGTACCTACTTCATAGGGTCGTTATGAGGTTAAAAGGAGCTAATATAACCAAAAGCACTTGGAATAGTGTCTAGTATTTTGTAAACACTACTTAAGTATGTGCTATGATCATTGCTAGACTATTGATTATAATTGTTGTCCACAAATCAGTTGCCTGGAACAAATGGAAGCATATCTTCTATTACTACTTCTATTGTTTCTCCCTTGCATTTCCTTTCCATGTACAAGGTCCTGGGTTCCATCTCTGGTACCTCCTAAAAACAAACGAAAAACCAACGCTCATTGGAGAGCAGATGTAGTGGCTGAGTGGTTGAGCGCCTACTTCCCATGTACGAGGTCCTAGTTCGATGTCCGGTACCTCCTAAAAAAAAAGGAAGATTGCATTCTAGTTTTCTTACATTGAATTATTCCATTATTTCTCTTATTAGATGAGATGAAACTACATATATTCATACATATTTTTGGCAATTATTTCCCATATTAACATACCAATCTAATTATGAATTAATGTGTTTTATCATACATGAGTATAGAAATTTTTTATTATGGGTCCATAACAAGGCTTGTAAGCAGTTTCTAAATTGAATTCTTTGTATACTCCAAAGACTCAAATTACTTTTGGCTCTCTAATTGCTTATGAAAATGAAGTACCTTTGCTTATCTCAGATATAGAAATTCTGAGTTTTAAAATGTGACCATACCATTTATCTTTGTTAGAAATTATGATGATATATATATATTAAAGGTTTTCTACCAGGTTTCTAAATTCTTAATAAAGGGAAGATGGAGATTTGCTACTGCAATTTGACCTTAGAGACACTGTAGAAAAGATTATCACAAAAATAATTTCAGTACAAAAAGGTCCTTAATATTCAGAATAGATTTGGCATCAAAAGAAACATGTATCATTGTCCCACACCTCGGCTTTCTTGTTGCTAAGGAACAAGAGGAAATCTGCCCCTACTTTCCTGGTGTTGCTGCTTGTGACAATGAATAAGGCCCCACCTTTTGAGGCTAACCTGAGACCCTTGTTTCTTTGCAGACTGCATCATCTGCTATTAAAGGTGCTATTCAGCTGGGAATAGGATACACTGTGGGTAATCTCACTTCCAAGCCAGATCGGGATGTTCTCATGCAAGACTTTTATGTGGTGGAAAGTGTGTTCCTACCAAGGTAAGAACATTTCTATTTGTGATGATTTCCAGGCTAAGAAACTTTCCTCATGAGAACTCCATAATGAAGGGCACTCCTGCCATTATACATTTACTGATGGGCATATTGGAGCTTTGGCAAGGCCAAAAGCCACCAAAACAATTTTTTCTGTTACAGCAGGAATGGTTTCCATTTTTTATATGGATATAGTAAATGGGTTTCATCCTCTGTGCCAGTTGTAATTGGTTGTGATATCTGCCTAGAAGCCTGTATGGAGAAAGCTGTTGAGACTCCATGGGACAGAGGGCGGTAATCAGAGAGTCATGTCTGCCGTGGGTTTACAAAGAGACGGCATCCAAGAAGCAACAGCTGGTGCCAGGCTTTTCCTTTTCCTAATTTAAAAGGATGGGTTGGGGACTCCACAATTGGGCCTCATATCTGAGTTCAGTTTTACAGCTTCTTTTTTGTGATGACAATTCCGTAACTTTCCCCCAGAAAAATTCTGAGATTCCTGCTATTTTAACACCATATTTGGTAGAAGACTAAGGTTACTCATACAGGTTGCTTCTAATGTTTATCATACTTGGGGCAAAAAATCTATTATTTGTGAAAAATCAATTATTTAAAAAAAAAAAGTCTATTATTTCCTTAGTAACACAAATAGGAGTATTTGAAGGTAGGGGGGGAAACTTCCAGGAAGATGGAGATTTGGAGAGGCAGAGGGATCACTTCTCTCCCAGAAAAAAAATAACTAGATGACAGGCAGAGACTGTCTGGAGGGCTGGAGGGCTGCTCTGGGGCTCTACACCAGGGGAAGGAAAGACACCACCCAGAAGAGAGGGGCAAAGGACAGGAGTCTCAGCTGGCTGAAAAATCCCATAAGAAAAGATGCAGAAGCAGCAGCTGGCATGCATCCCCTTACCCTCAGAGCAAACAGCACTCTATGAACTGCAGCTGTGGACGACAGTGGCTGTGGACTGCAGTGGCTACAGACGGAGGGGGTTGCAGGGATCCTCTTCCCCAAGAAAAGAGAGAGGGAGGGACACCACCAGAACAAATTTAGATATAGGCCAGCAAACTTGGTCTGCTGCATTGGAGGGGTCCCACACTTTCAGGCTGGGTGAGGCTACAACATTGTTTACACTGAGTGCTTGCAGGGAGCTAAAGTAATTTGCCTTTTCAAACACCCTTTCTACTGCCCCTGGCTGGTTGCTGAGGAGGCAGAGGGAGGAAAGGTACAGCCTGCCAAGAGAGGAGAACAGCTTCTGAGAAAGTTTGTCTATGAGGCCTGCCCAGCCCTGAAGACGTTGCTTCCACTGCAGAGTTACACTGAATGTATTCCCCCCCAACATCTGGGATCCAAGCTGAGAGGTCTGCCAAAGAGCACCATCTGCTAGCCAGATCAATAAAGTGCATGAAAAGGGAAAAATAATAATAAATAAAAGAGGCAATCAGGTGCCTTTACTGCCTGCCTCTCCAAGGCCCTTGGAAACTGGCCTGCACCCCATTAGCCCTGGTTTGATCACTTCAACAGGGTCAATCTTAAATACCTCGAACAAGTTGAACTGAGTCAAAGAACAGTGATAGCACACAGCTACTCAACAGTAAATCCCTAGGCAAGAGAGGAAACGGAACATCAGCATAACCTCAGCATCAGAATCAGATGCCTAGACATGAGCAAAAAATTTCAAGTCATTCTAAGAAAAAGGAAGATCTGACTAAGGAAAAGGAAAAATCAAAGCTCCAGATGAGACACAGGCCTTGAAACAGCTAATCGAAGACATTCATACATATCTCCTAAATCGAATCATGGAGCTGAACAACAACATGGCTAAAGAAATAAAAGACATTAAGAAGGCACTGGGTGAGCACAAAAAGAAAAGTGAAATCTTGGATAGAAAAATAATGGAGCTTATGGGAATGAACGACACATAAGTGAGAAGAAAATACAATAGAGGCACACAACAGTGGATTTGAAATCACGGAAGAAAGTATCAGCAACATACAGGAAAGAACAACTGAAATTGAAAAGAGAGAAGACCAGAGAGAAAAGAATGGGAAAAATTGAGCAGGGGTTGAAGGAGTTTAATGATAGCACAGAACACACTGGCATACATGTTAAGAGAGTTTGAGAAGGAGAAGAGAAGGAAAAGGGGGCAGAAAGAGTATTTGAGGAAATAATGGCTAAAATTTTCCCAACTCTCATGAAAGACGTGAATATACATACTCAGGAAGCACAATATACTCAAATTAGAATAAATCCAAATAGACCTACCCCAAGATACATAATATTCAGAATGCTAAGTGCCAATTAAAGAGAAAATTCTGAAAGCAGCAAGGGAGAAGCAAAACATCACATACAAGAGACAGCCAATAAGAATTAGTGTAACTTTCTCTTCAAAAACTATGGAGGTGAGAAGGCAGTGGTACAATATAATTAAGGTACTGAAAGAGAAAAACTGCCAGCCAAGAATTCTTTATCTGGTAAAACTGACCTTCAGATATAAAGTTGAGTTTTAAATAGTCACAGGTAAACAGAAACTAAGAGAGTGCATAACAAGAATCCAGCTCTATAGGAAACAGTAAAGGGAGTTCTGCAGCCAGAAAAGAAAAGAGAAGAGAAAGAGGCTTGGAGTGTAGAAGTGAGAACTATTGAAAAAGGTAACTAAAAAGGTAAGAAGATGGCCAAGATATAACATATGAAAGCCAAAGAATAAAACAATTGAAGTAACTAATGCCTTTACAGTAATAACGGTGAACATTAATGGATTAAACTCCCTAATCAAAAGCCATAGGCTGACAGGATGGATAAGAAAACATGAACCATCCATATGCTGTCTGCAGGAGACTCACCTTAGACCCAACGATGCAAATAGACTGAAAGTGAAAGGTTGGAAAAAGATATTTCATGCAAATAGTAACTAAAGCAAGCAGGGGTAGCTATACTGGTGTCGGACAAAACAGACCTTACATGCAAAAAAGTGATAAGAGATGCAGAAGGCCATTATATATTAATTAAAGGGACAGTCTGCTAGGAAGGAGTAACAATCATAATAGCTATGCTCTTAATTAGGGTGCCCCAAAATACATGAGGCAAGTGCTAGCAAAACTGAAAGGAGAAACAGACATCTCTCCAATAGTAGTTGGAGACTTCAACATGCCACTTAAATCAATACATAGAACAACTAGACAAGATCAACAAGGAAACAGGGAACTTGAACAATATGATAAATTAGCTGGATCCGACAGACATATCCAGAACATTGCACCCCAAATCTGCAAGTTTACGTTCTTCTTAGATGCTCATGAATCTTTCTCCAGGTTACACCACATGTTGGGCCAGAACACAGCTCTTAATAAATTTAAGAAGATTGAAATTATACAAAGTACCTTCTCTAGTCATAATGGAATGAAGCTGAAAATGAATAATAAGGGGGAAATTTGCAAATATATAGAGGCTAAACAACACACTCAGTGGGTCAAAGAAGAAATTGCAAGAGAAATTAGATATCTTGAGATGAATTAAAATGGGAACACAGCTTATCAAAATTTATAGGATACAGTGAAGGCAGTGCTAAGAGGGAAATTTATAACCTTAAATGCCTATATTTAAAAAGAAGAAAGAGCTAAAATTAAAGGTCTAACTAAGCAATTGGAGAAATGAGTGAAAGAACAGCAAACCAATCCCAAAGCAAGCGAAAGAAACAAAGATTAGAGCAGAAATAAATAATATTGAAAACAACAGCAACAACAAAAAAAAAAGAGAAAATCAATAAAATTGACAAACCCTTAGCAAGACTAACAAGAAAAAAGAGAGAAGATGCAAATAAAATCATGAAAGGGGGGAAGTTATGACTGACCCCACAGAATTAAAAAGGATCATAAGAGGATATTATGCTGGGAAAGGAAAAATAAAGAGGATATTATGAGAAACTGTATACCAACAAATTAGGTAACCTAGATGAAAACAACAGATTCCTAGAAATGCACAATCTACATTGACTCTACCTGAAATATAGGCCTTCAACAAATCAATCTTAATAAAGAGATTGAATCAGTCTAAAAAATCTTCCAAGGGAATTCTTTACACTAAGCGTGATTGTTTTGTAGGCCCAAAACTTCCCCAATATCAATAAATAAATTTCAAAAAACCTTTCAACAAAGAAAAATTCAGGACCAGATGGCTTTGCAGGTGAATTCTACTAAACATTCCCTGAAGAATTAACACCAATTCTGTTTAAATGCTTCCAAAAAATTCAAAAGGAGAGAAACTTACCTAATACATTTTATGAAACCAACATCACCCTAATATCAAAGCCAGATAAAGACACTACAAGGAAGGAAAATTACAGACCAATTCCTCTAATGAACATAGATGCAAAAAATCTCACCAAAACCCTTGCAAATCGAATCCAACAACATATTAAAAGTATTATACACCACAATCAAGTGGGTTTTATTCCTGGTACACAAGGATGGTTCAACATAAGATAAGTCAGTTAATGTAATACACCACATTAACAAATGAACTGAAAAAAAACACATGGCCATCTTTTTTTTTTGTCTTTATTTTTTTAATATTACATTTTAAAAAATGAGGTTCCCATATACCCCCCACCCTTCTCACCCCACTCCTCCCCCCATAACAACAATCTCCTCCATCATCATGAGACAGTCATTGCATTTTGTGAGTACATCTCTGAGCACCGCTGCACCTCATGGTCAATGGTCCACATCATAGCCCACACTCTCCCACATTCCACCCAGTGGGCCATGGGAGGACATACAATGTCCAGTAACTTGATGCAGGAAAGGCATTTGACAAAATCTAGCATCCTTTCTTGGTAAAATCACTTCAAAAGATAGGTATGGAAGGAAAATTCCTCAACATAATAAAGTGCATGTCTGAAAATCCCACAGTCAACATCGTACTCAATGGGGAGAGGTTGAAAGATTTCTCTCTAAGATAAGGAACAAGACAAGGATACCCAGTGTCACCACCGTTACTCAACATTGTACTAGAAGTTCTAGATAGAGCAATTAGGCAAGACAAAGAAATAAAAGGCATCCAAATTGGAAAAGAGGAAGTAAAACTCTCACCATGTACAGATGACATGATCCTATATTTAGAAAATCCCGAAATATCTATTAACAAAGCCATTAGAGCTAATAAATGAGTTCAGCAAAGGGGCAAGATACAAGATCAACACTCCAAAATCAGTAGCATTTCTATACACTAATAATGAGCATACTAAGGAGGAAATCAAGAAAGAAAATTCCATTTACAATAGCAACAAAAGACTCAGATATCTAGGAACTAATTTAACCAGGAATGTAAAGGATCTGTATTCATAAAACTATAAAACACTGCTAAAAAAAAAAATCAAAGAAGACATAAACAAATGGAAAGACATTCCATGTTCATGAATTGGAAGACTACATATTGTGAAGATGTCAATTCTACCCAAACTGATTTATAGATTCAATGCAATACCAATCGAAATTCCAAAAACCTACTTGAAAGAATTAGAAAAGGCCATTACCAAATTCATTTAGAAGGGAAAGGGGTCCTGTATAGCCATAAACATCCCAAAAAAGCAGAGTAAATTCAGAGGACACACACTCCCTGACATTGAAGTATATTATAAAACTATAGTGATCAAAACAGCATGGTAGAGATGGTATGGTCCTTTGCAAGAGCTCAGAGCGAATCGAAGTGGAGGGACTCACATTGCATCTGCTGAGAAGAGGAAGGCTGCCGAGGAGGCCTCTTCCTGACAGGGTCCCTGCTCACTGCCCCATGCGCCTCGCCTGCTCTCTCTTCCCTGGCCCTTGCCCAGAGCCCTGCACTGGTGTCCTCAGCGCCAGCCATGGAGAAGATGAAGTTGATCCAGAAGGTGAAGAATGCCAAGCGCTATGACAACATGGCCACCTGAATGAAGGCTGTGATGGAGCAGGGGGCCGAGCTGTCCAATGAAGAGCACAGCCTGCTCTCAGTGGCCTACAGGAACATGGTCAGGGGCTGCACAGATCCTCTTGGGGGATCATCTCTAGCGTTAAGCAGAAAACTCACATCTCCGACAAGAAGTTGCAGCTGATTAAGGACTATCGGAAGAAAGTGAAGTCAGAACCGAGTTTCATCTGCACCACGGTCCTGGAATTGTTGGATAAGTATTTATTTAATAGCCAATGCAATTAATCCAGAGAGTAAGGTCTTCTATTTTCTTGCTGAAGTGGCATGTCACAATGGTTGAAAACAAGCGATAGATAATCCCCAAGGAGCTTACTAAGAGGCATTTGATACAAACAAGAAAGAGATGCAGCCCACACATCCAGTCTGCCTGGGACTGGCTCTTAACTTTTCAGAATTTTACTATGAAATCCTTAATAACCCAGAGCTTGCCTGTACACTGACTAAAATGGCTTTTTGATGAGGCCATCGCAGAGCTCGATACAGCGAATAAAGACTCATACAAAGACAGAGCCCTCATCTTGCAGTTGCTTAGAGACAACTTAACCTTATGGACATCAGACAGTGCAAGAGAAGAATGTGATGCAGCAGAAGGGGCAGAAAACTAAATGCATACAGGCATCTCTTTCCACTCAATAAACCTTTTACACATCTCCATTCCTTACTCCACTTGGATTTCCTATAATAAAGAAACCCATTCATGTGTATAGAATTAACTGTTTAGCCTTTTCACACTGAAGCTTTGGGAAAACTCCATTCCTTGTTTTGTGTTTGTCTTGGCCTTCCTGGTGTGCAGTATTGCTGTAGAAAAATATTAATAATAGCTTCATTTTATGTAAACATAAATAACTTCCAAACAATTATGTAGAGGACTAAAATTACATTTAAGTAATCTGAACCAGTTCTGCAAGTGGTTGTTTTTGTATTATTGTGGAGATATGAAAATGTAGTTAATTACAATTAGAGTATTCTACATAACTTCTTAATTTCTACATACTCTCCCTTACTCTTCTTCAGGGATTTCCTTTCAGTAAGCAACTTTTCCGTACTCTTAATGTATTCCTTTTTAGTAGGAATCCAGAAGTATTAGATCAAATGGAAAAGCATTTGACATTTCTGGGCTGGGGGTCACAAATTGAAATGCCTCTGACATGATATATTATGGACATCAAGTATATCTATGGCAACAGGGATTTTCCATATTCACTCTTCATATGCTGCTGTTTAAGTTGACTACTTCCCTTCCCAATAAAAATTCACTTACACTCCTGCCTTTGTAGTTTTGGTATTCACTTTATTATGTAATAGAAGTAGCATGTTGCTGCCAGAATACAAGCATTGCTTTTGGCAAATTAAACTCTTGTCATTTCTTAATACACCTAGAAAGGGGATATAAATTAAAGTACACAAGTCCAAGTCTAAGATTTTAGTACTTTTCCATGCAGATTTGTGCACATGTAAGAGGGTATCCACTTTGTCTAGTGATTGTTGTTTAGAGAGTTAGACTGCTATTGTGTGTTGCTAATCATTGACTATAGTACCAAAAAAGCCTTGTGAAAATGTTATGCCTATGTAACAGCAGAGTAACATAAAGTAAAATCACATTTTATAAACCATTTACTATGGTGTTATAACAATTGCCTACACATATTTTAAGTTCCCTTTCATCTTCTGTAAAGTGTAGTATTCATTGTGATTTACTTGTCTAGGGATGCCTGGAAATGTATAAAATTGAGACTACATTTCTTCAAGTGCTCTACCATAGATCAGTCTCATGGGCATCTCTTCCTCAGTTGTAAATGATAGCTGGTTCAGTGTTTATGGAATAAAGTGGATGTTTAAAAACTAAAACAAAAAACAGCTTGATATTGGCATAAAGATAGACACATTAATCAATGGAATCAAATTGAGAGTTCAGAAATAGACCAACACCTCTAATGTCAACTGATTTTTGATAAGCCTACAAAGTCCACTTTTTGGGGACAGTACAGTCTCTTCAACCAATGGTGCTGGGACAACTAGATATCCAGAACCAAAAGAATGAAAGAGGACCCCTATCTCACTCCCTATATAAGAATCAATTCAAAGTGGATCAAAGACCTAAAAATAAAGCCAGGAACATAAAACTGCTAGAAAATAATGTAAGAAAATATCTACAAGATGGGGTAGTAGATAGGGGTCTCCTAAACCTTATACCCAAAGCACAAGCAACAAAAGAAAAAATAGATAAATGGAACCTTAAAATGAAACACTTCTGCTCCTCAAAAGACTCTGTGAAGAGGGTAAAAAGGCAGCACACTCAATGGGAGAAATTATTTGGGAATCACACATCTGACAAGGGTCTAACATCCATGATATATAGAGATCCTACAACTCAACAATAAAAAGACAAATGACCCTATTTTAAAAAATGGGCAAAAGACTTAAATGGACATTTTTCTAAAGAGGAAATACAAATGGTGAAAAAATATATGGAAAAAAATGTTTCTACATCACTAGCTTGTAGGGAAATGCAAATCAAAACTACAATGAGATATCATTTCAAACCTACGAGAATGACCACTATTTAAAACAGAGAAAACTGCAAGTGTTCGAGAGGATGTGGAGAGATGAGAACGCTTATTCACTGTTGGTAGAAATGTAGAATGGTACAGTCACTGTGGAAGTGTGTTTGGCAATTAAGCTAGATATAGATCTGCCATGTGACCTGGCGATACTATTACTGGGTATATACCCAGAAGAACTGAGAATAGTGACATGAACAGGCATCTGCACACCAATGTTCATAGCGACATTATTCACAATTGCCAAAAGATGGACACAACCCAGGTGTTATCAACTGATGAATGGATAAACTGTGGTATATACACACAATGGAATATTATGCAGCTGTAAGAAGAAGTGAAGTCATGAAGCATATGACAACAGGAATGAACCTGGAGGACATTATGTTGAGTGAAGCAAGCCAGGCACAAAAGGACAAATATTGTATGATTTTGCTATTACAAACTACAGATAAAGAGCAAACTCATGGAGTTAATAGCTAGAATTTAAGTCGCCAGAGAATAGAATGTGGTTAGAGAATGTAAATCTGAGATTTAATCTGTGCAGAATTGGTAAAAAGTTATTTTGGTAAATGTTTGGAAAATAATAGAAAGTGCGAAAGCACGTCATAGGATCTGTAATTGGTACCGTTAACATATGGGTATGATAGTGGTTTGTTTTTTGTTGTTGTTGTTTTGGAGTGATGAAAATGCTCTAATATTGATTGATGAATGCACAACTCATGGTTTTATACCAAATGCCATTGATTATACACTTTAGATAAATTACATGGTTTATGAAAAACAATAACAACAAAATGATAGGGTGGGTTGGGGAAAAAATACACCAAATATAAGATATGGACTATGGTTAGTAGTAGTATTTCAATGATGCTGTTTCATAATTAGTTACAAATATTTCACAACAATGCAGGATGTTTGCAGTGGGGTGATGTATGGGAGCTCTATATGATGTTATTCATGTTTGTTTTATAAATTCACAACTTTTACTATATACTTATTGTTTATAGATATGCATGTATGAATGATATACTTCAATAAATTGTTTTTACCATGAAAAAAAGAGGAGTAATCATTATTGAAAATGGAAATGTCACCAATACTGGCAGGATTTTTCAAATAAAATGACCTGGAACATAAAGATATTATTCCAGTTGGGGATTTGGGGTAATTATTTTATCTTTGGGTCTATGATGATTTACATGTCAGGCACATTTACATACTTTAAGTATTTCTTCTCATAAAATCATTCATTTTTTGGTCCTCTATGCCTGGGCTTGGGTAAAAGTGGATGTTGTAACACTTTTACCCCAGTGTTTTCTCTGGCTTATTATTTTTTTTTACTCTTCAGAGGCATATTTACATATTTATCTGTGTGTACCAGCGTCACCTACCTAGAAATAAAGCCTATAGTTGAGTGTGCAGTAATTTCTTCACATAGTCACACAGCAACCTATAAATAAAAGAAAGTCACCAATGAGCCAGAGACAGCATAGCTTTGCTTTAAATGTTCTTAGCTGAAGAAAAAGTTGATCTACCAGAAGCTTTAGTGCTTGCTTTTCTAGGGTTCCATTAGCAACCATAAGAACTGGTTTCCAGACAGAAAATGGACAGCCCCAACAACCAATAATCTTTTTCTAGAAATGGAAATTGTTCTCTCTGTGTGTATTTAAACAATTTATCATTCCAAAAAGAGTGTGTATTAACTACATTTGTTTCTCTTCAGCACCAGGAGGTCAGGAGTTTCTCTTAATCTTTGGGGATCCGCTGGGCTCATAATTCCTATAAATGTGTTTATGGGATGTTCTTGCTTTCATGGTATTCTAGGGCCTCTACCCATTCTTTTCAACCTTTTCTTTTTTCTAACAAGAAGAATGGAAGAATCCCACTTCTGTGGGATATGACTGGCAGTCGGTTCAGGGTACTATGAGCAATTGCAGGTGAAGAGGGTGTCACAGAGGGGCAGGTCCTCGTCTTTACTGATTTCTCCTTCCACTCACATTGTCCAGCAGCACAAGCCAACCACTGATGGTCGACCAGCAGTGTCAGCAGCACCTGGGAGCTTGTTAGAAGTGCAGATTCTTGGTCTCTACCCCATACCAACTGAATCCTAGGGGTGAGACTTAGGAATCTGTTTTAACAAGTCCTCCAGGTGATTCTAAGCACATAACGGTTTGGGAGCCACTGGCCTAGGTCATTACTTCCCATTCTAAAATGGTAATCTTTCTAGTAGATACCAAAGTTTGTTCTTGGAGGTATTACATGAGTCTTACAACTAATAGAACTGCAGTGTTTACTTTTATAAATTAATGTCTGAAATATCAAAATTACATTTTTAGGCACCTAAATTATACATGACATTGTATAAGGCTCTTCACACAGAGAAGCACATAAGTAGGTCCTCATCAGTAAGGCATTTAAAGACGCTTTCTGACCACTCCATTTTTTCATGGACGATTTAAGTCTACTGCATCTTTCTGTATAAGACAAAATGAAGATATTTTTCACTTTTTTTCACTAGGAGTAGGAAGTGAAAACTACAAATACATGGAATGTGTTTCTTTGGTCATCTCTCTATCATCCAAGCTAGCAGCACTTGAGGTGCTGCCACACCACTGGGGGGAGGGGTGCCTAGCTAATCTACCCTATCTAGAGGCATCCACTATCACATTTAAAATATATCATCTTAAGAGTATTTACAGCTTCTAAATATCAATATGTCATTAAAGAGTTAACTCAGATCAAGAATTTCTTTCAGCAGATACTATATTGTTTTTTTAAATAACCTGCATTCCAGGTATATTTAGACGGAATGTGATAAATGAAACTTATGTTAGTTATGAATCTAGTTACCTAGATTTGCCTCTGTGGCCCCTGGAAGCTAGCTCTAATCCTTTCTTCTGCTCCTCTCCAGCAGACATCTCCACTACTTTCTCGGGGACTGAGGGAGGGCAGGGAGTGGTGGTATGAATACAGTTTGAACACTAGCAGTAAAAGTTTAAATTCTACATTCAAAAGTAATTATCTATCTGAAGAATTGATAAAACCTTCTGCATTTTAATCACCTCACCTATAAAATGGGAACTTGGCTTGATGTGAAATAGACTGCCCTGATGTTTGGACTTCGTTTGAACAGCCAGGGAACACCTTGTTAGGGAAGAGAATTCCACAGAACTATTGCAAGTGTAAAACCTAACTCTGAATGACAAGCAAACAGATAAAGGTTCATATAAACACTACCAAATCTCAGTGCTATGGTTTTGACAGACTGGGAAAAACTACCTCTATATCAAGTCAAACTGACATAAACTCATCCAAGAATCTATCAATTCCAAAGATCAGCAAACTACAGCCCATGGAACAAATCTGGCCCACAGCCTGTTTTTGGAAATAAAGTTTTATTGAAACACAGCCATGTCCATTCATTTACCTATTGCCTGTGGCTGCTTTTCCACTACAACAATAGAGTTGAGTAGTTGTAAATAGTGAGTGTATGGTCCCACAAAGCTTAATGTGTTTACTAACTGGCTCTTGACAGAAAAAGTTTACCACCCCTAATCTATGTAGACATTCAATACCAGGTGTTATGTGTATGTGGTTAGAACATACATCCACCAGAATAGTCTTCTCAGGATTAAATTAGGTATGTGGTTGTTGCTAGGCAAGCCAATAATATGAGGCCTCTCAAGTCAATAATCTTTAAATATTTGTTCAACATTTACTTGATTGGGCTGAGGAGAAATTAAATTTCTATTAACAAAAGTTATATACCCTTTTCTTTAGTTCAAAATAAAAATTTATTGCATGCATTGAATATTATGCAACATTTCAACTTATTTGGAATTGCCCTAGAAGCATAATATTCCAATATAGTAATAATTTCTTGGATGACTTAACATTTAGATAATCAGTGATAATATCACCTGTTCCCAGTAATTGATACTCCAGAATGCATTAGTATTTGGTTTTGAATTTCCTCTGTCTTCAGCTTCTGACTTTAAAGACTGGCTGTCAGCTGATTGGCCTGAAAAGATAGCTCAGCTTTCTGTCACACAGAGCAGCTCATGTGGGCCTATCACAGCAGGGCTTGGCAGAGGGAGGTTGACACCAGCGAGGAGCATGCTTTTTGCTTTGGCCTAGTTGGCAAGAGAAGACCAATTTATCTTTCACGAGTTCAAGGAGAAGTATGTGGAAACTATTAATTGGCAGAGGCAATTAATAATGCTCAAGGCTGCTTCTGTAGACCCTGACTTACAAAGGTCCAGTTGGAAGACTGGGTCCCACCACTAGTTTGAGGCTGGACTGTAGAGTCCCTTGCACAGTTTATTGCCACTTAAGTTTTCTTTGTCTCAGTATTGCCGACTGTCCATTGGAACAAAACACCCTTCACTTAAATCTGCCTCACAGGGATGTGGCCTAGCTTGCTAACAAAAGTGAGGCATTTAGCTTCCTTTAGTGGAACCAGTCACTATTACCCAGGAGTTGCTGACCCTCTGGTTTTGTCCAAAGGTCCCAAACCCACTATGGAGGTTTACAATTTGAAATGAAAGAAGCTCACCATATATAAATGCTGCCCCTAAAATAATAAAGTTCTCTGTATCATCTCCGAAACTGGACTCCTTAAGTGTCTTTAACGGTGCAAAATTAGTTTTACCCCATTGCTCAGCACCAAATCACTCAGCCCCATACCACCCAAAACAGTACTTAGGTCTCAGGCTCTAAAACCACATAAGCAAAAGCTGTGATGTTTTAGGACATGGAGATGAGGCCTGCTCCGTAAACTGTTGAAAGCTTCTGTAAGTGAAATATATTTCCCTGGGAAGCAGCTGGGCTCTTAGGGCAGGGAGGACCCTGAAACCTGTAACTGAATCCTGAAAAGAAAGAATAACTACTTCTGATTTGGTCATTCCTGTATGGGTCTAATCTCCTATCTTGTTTGGTCCTGACCAGCTTAGGCCATTCCTTTTTCTCTCTGGACTTTGATTTCTTTATGTGCAAATGGGAAATTCCAAATGGTAGCTACAGCTTCCTCAAGCTTCAACACTGTGTAATTATAAATGTCCATTTCCATTTAAAAATATATATTTTTGGACTAAAATGAACAGCGGCTTTGGCATTAAATATTGAACTCTACTCAGAAGAGGGGAATGGCAAAAGGCCAGAGCTGGTCCATGGTCATTTAACTACATCTCAGTGAAATAAGGGGGAAAGGACAATATAGAGGAAAAAATGTCCTTTATTCAAAGTTTCGTCCTTCTTTTTGGCATTAAAATATCCTTTCTTTTATTAATATAAGTGATTCTGATAGTACCATGTGATTGCTTAATTGTTTAGGTTCTTATTTGGCAAAATAAAAGTGGGAAATCCTATGCTGGCCTCCACATTTTTGTGGTATTGGAATTTTACTGGTCTATGTAATCAAAAACAAATGTAGAACTGCTGAAAAACTCATAGCTAGAATTTCCAAAGCCTCAAAGTTATGCCAAAACAGGAAAGTAGGTGTTTTTTTTTCCACATGGTACATGACTACCTTAAAGAAACATAATATAAATCTTAAACCCTGAAGAAGGCTGCTCTTGTACAGACTTCAGAGTGGCTAAGTAAGGCTGGAAGCTGGTCAGAAACCCCTGACCGCTAAGGCCCAGGCTCAGGCAAGGAGAGCCAGCGGGAAGCTTCAGTGCGACCCTTCTACTAGCTAGGAGGCTAATGCTTGTGGCCGTCGTGAGTAATTGCTTGGCAGTTCTGCCGTGGTGGAGGTTGGTAAACTTTTGGACACAGGCTGGGTTGACTTTGTGCTGGCCGTCTGTGGGCAGCACCCACGCACCCACACCCCCACACACTAAGTCTGCTGGTGTGAGGCTCGGAAAACAGAGGCCCGTGTCCTGGCTGATCCCTGGCAGCTTTGCTGTTGGGTTCTGCTTTCATGCACTGTAACTACCGACAAATATCTGAGCAACCTTAGTATTTTGCATTCCCTTCACTAGAGCGCTATTCATGTTGAGCTGGTGTTTGCTATTCATTGGCGCAGCTTAACTATGCAGAAGTAAACAAACCTTTTTTCTGCTGTGGTGCAGTGTGTGTGTGTGTGTTTGTCTACAGTTATGCTTTTCACCCTAACTTTTAAAAATCACTTATTTTGGGGAGAGATAATACATAGAAGGCTATATCCTCATGATGGTTTTTAAAAGGAATGCTGCAAAAAGTATCCCTTTTATCCTGGTGCAAATCCAAGTTACTACCTGCTGGTGGTTTACTTATCCTTCAAGGGTTTTTTATGCATAAACAAAACAAGAAAATATTTTTCCTTTTTTATATGAATGGTGGCCTTCTCTATACAGTGTTCTGCATCACACTTCTTTCACTTAATTTATCATTATTAATATGCAATAAGCCTCTTCATTCTTTTTTTTTAATAGCTACCTAGTACCCCACTGTTGGCTGAACCATGATTAATTTGAACAGTCCTGTACCGAGGGACATGTAGGTTGTTTCCAATCCTTTGCTGTCACAAAGAATGTGTGAGTCTGTCTGTAGGATAAATTATAGACATGTGTTTGATGGTTCAAAGAGTATGTACATTTGTAATTTTACCAAATGTGGTGAAAATATCCTCCAGAGGGAACATATCAATTTATGTTCCTACTAGAAATGTTTCAGGGTGCCAGTTTCTCCTGAGCTATGTCAAAGTTTTGGATTTTTGCCATTATGGTAGATAGCATGGTTCTAAGTGTCATTTTACCTTGCATTTCTTTTATTATGAATAAAGTTAATCATCTCTTCATATGTTTGTCACTTATGTTTCTATTTCTGTGAAGTATCTGATCATATTCTATTTTTTAAAATTAGGTTTTGGGGTTTTCTCTTTGGTTTATCAGAGTTCTTTATATTAGGAGATGAGCCCTTTGTCTATGATATGAGTTGCAATCATTTTCCCATTTTGTCTTTTTTTATTTAACTATGTTGTCAACACATTCTTCATGAACATGTTTAATTTTGAACTGACCTCTGTCATCGCACAGCATTGACTGAGGGTTCGCTACGTGTCCAACACAGAGGTCAATGCTGTCCATTCACTCTGTCATTTAGATTTCACAACAGCCCCGTGTGGTAGTGTTATTCCCACTTGACTGAGAATGAAACCAAATCTTGGAGAGGTTCAGTTCCCAGCCTCACCAAATGCAGTTTATAAGTGGCAGAAGTGGGACTACAAAACCCATGCTCTTAACCATCACATCCAGTATAAGTTGAGAGAGTACAAACTAGCCTTAATGTTAGTCAAAGGAAAGTAGAATTCGTAAGGTAATCAGCTAGGAGAAAAAGAAAACAAAAAACAGTCATGTATCATAGTAGATATATATTAAAGTAGATATGAATTATAAATCTAATTTATAGGAACCACGGTTTGAGAATATTCCTCTCCATCATACATTCAGGGTTGTGTACCTGAACATTTAAGTTTGATTGTGCCATGAATAAATTACCACTCTGTATAATGTCTGCATTAAACAAGTATCCCATCCCTTTTTCATCTTCTTCATTTATACAAAGAAAGTCACTGAATGCCCCATACAGGCAAACCTGTTCCACTGTTGACCCACATCATTCCCTGTATCTTACTGCAGCCCGAAACTAGTGAGATTTTTTTTCTTCATTTTTAATGATTTTGTGACTTTTTATACCAACTACAGGGTGTTGTTTTAGTTTGCCAAAGGCTGCCAATACAAAGTACCAGAAATCTGTTGCTTTTATAAAGGAGATATATTTGGGGTAAAAGTTTACAGTTCCAAGGCCATGGAATGTCCAAATCGAGGTTGCAGTAGAGATACTTTCTCACCAAAGTCAGCTGCTGTTGATCCTGGCGTTGTTGCCACGTAGTGAAGCAAGATGGCCACCATCTCTGTAGAGGTTTCTATGTCCCTTCGGAATCTACTGTCTCTTGGAGCTCAGCTGTGAGCAACTAGGCATAGGGCTTGTCTCTCTCTGGGCATCATCTCTTTGAGCACCAGCAAGGGGGTGGAGACTCAACCTGAGTCATGCCTCAGTGACATAGTCCAATCAAAAGCCCTAAAGCAATTCTATCAAGCAATCTAGTCAAAGGCCCCTCAGCTGAATTTAATGCAATCAAATGGTGTCACAGCCACAAGAATAGATTAGTTTACTAACAAAATCTTTTGCTTTTTTGAGATTCACAAAATAATTTCAAACTGCCACAGGTGTACATCTAGAAAAATGCATGTTTCCTTTCTCTACCCAGAATGTTCTACTGTGGGTATGTGTCTGTGTGTGTGTGTATCTGTCTGTGTCTGTCCGTTTGTCTCATCTCCAGAGACACCTAATACATTATCCTTTTCATTCTGGACTGAACTAACCACAGAGGCGAGGAAGATGCGCATCTGAGGAAAACTGTGGTAATTAGTGGAGACTGCAGGAAAAGGTGAACATTCCAAGAAACTCAGGGTAACCAAGAAAGAAAATAAAAATAGTAATACGAAGTGTTGTATTCTCTCTGATAGAATCTTGGGCCCCCAAAAGCATAAGAGTAAGCTATTGAAAGAGAAGCTCCATATAAGTGGAACGTGGGTCTTTTATCTTACCTCTGCGAATGTTGAAGGGAATCTACTTTAATGGAATGAATTTCTTGGAGTGCTTGAGATAGAAAGTAGAAAAGAATAGAAAAAATAAGAAATTGGCAGCACTTTTAGCCCTCCCAAAGAAGTCTGCAGAACAGCGTATTATGATTGTTTTTACTTGGTTGCAAAATTGAGAAAGGATGTTGGAGGTCACTGAGCCTCTTTGTTTTTACCCTTTATTTCTACATAACCCACTTTAACCAATTATTGCAGGTCATTTTAAGTTCCAGAATCATTCCTTTTTAACAATCCCGTGGGATCTATATCTGAGTGTATGCCCCTCTTAAAGTCCAAAATATGATATAAGGAAATGTTTGGATACAATGCAGGGCCATCATAAATAAATTATGAATATTCAACTGTGCTTGCTTAGGAAAACAAAGGAAAAACTAACCATTTAAATAAGCAGACAATTTGGTTACCATTCCATCTACTGAGCCTGTGTGTGAGATGCAAATGTGATTATTTTCCTCTCAATCAGTCTTAGTTCCTGTGTCACTCTTTCAGTGTATACACATCTTGCTTCTGCCAGGGTATATAATCTTCTTTAAAGATAAGTATTGGGAAGCGGATTTGGCTCAACGGATAGAGTGTCCACCTACCACATGCAAGGTTCAAGGTTCAAACCCAGGGCCTCCTGACCTGTGTGGTGAGCTGGCCCGTGCGCAGTGCTGATGCGCGCAAGGTGTGCCGTGACATGCAGGGGTGTCCCCCGCATAGGGGAGCCCCATGTACAAGGAGTGCGCATAAGGAGTGCGCACAAGGAGTGCCATGCAGCGCAGGAGTGTTCCCCATGTAGGGGATCCCCACATGCAAGGAGTGCATCCCATAAGGACAGCTGCCCAGTGCAAAAAATGTGCAGCCTGCCTGGGGTGATGCCGAACACACGGAGAGCTGACACAGCAAGATGGCGCAATAAAAAAAAGACACAGATTGCTGGTGCCACTGACAAGCATATAAGCGGACACAGAAGAACACACAGTGAATGGCTACAGAGAGCAGACAACTGGTGGGGGGGAGGGGGGGCGCAAGGAAGGGGAGAGAAATAAATAAAAAATAAATCTTTTAAAGAAATAAATAAAGGTAAGTATTTATTATATAATGATGGCCCATAACAACATAAGCCAACTATTGCCTCTGGTATTCTGCAAACAAGAATCAGTCATCTGTAACTCTGTAGGTGAGAAACTGGCTGCCTTGGATATATGGAATATTTCAGTATCCAGTGTAGCTCCTTTCTAAATGGTTTTCAAGGGCAATGTTTTACTATACTGAATTTTTGTCTTAAATATATTGACTTTGGATCCCATTCTACTGTATTATGTTGAAAACTCATTCGTTCATTCAGTAAGTATTTATTGAGTGTCTACTAGGTTCATTCAATAAGTATTTATTGAGTGTCTACATCAGTGCCAGGCACTGATGGAAAAATCTGATTGTCTTCAAGAACTTTAAATTGTAATAGATGTCCAGTGTCTGTTATTTTTTCACCCATGTATTCAAAACCTTTTTATTGGCACAGTCTTATTTGTGTGTATCCATGAAAATCAGATCACAATCTAGCAAAGAACCTCAATGTCCCACCTAAAATGTGTCCAAAGAGATCTTGAGGCTTTACATAAATTTGTATCATTCTATTGCATTCTTCCATTTCTTACCCTGAAAAATTTGAGTAGATTAGGTGACTTGTCTGAGATCATGTGAAAATGTAATATATGTCATCAAAGAATAAAAAGCATGAGGATGATAAACATCAAAATGTCCCAAAGGAGAAGGGGGACATGATCAATAAAAATACAGAAGGAAACGGACTTTGGCCCAGTGGTTAGGGCGTCCATCTACCATATGGGAGGTCCGCGGTTCAAACCCCGGGCCTCCTTGACCCGTGTGGAGCTGGCCATGCGCAGTGCTGATGCGCGCAAGGAGTGCCGTGCCACGCAAGGGTGTCCCCCGCGTGGGGGAGCCCCAAGCGCAAAGAGTGCGCCCGTGAGGAAAGCCGCTCAGCGTGAAAAGAAAGTGCAGCCTGCCCAGGAATGGCGCCGCCCACACTTCCCGTGCCGCTGACGACGGCAGAAGCGGACAAAGAAACAAGACGCAGCAAATAGACACCAAGAACAGACAACCAGGGGAGGGGGGGATATTAAATAAATAAATAAATCTTTAAAAAAAAAAAAATACAGAAGGTAATTCAACTATATGGATAATGATTTACTTATTATGCCACATTTTGAGTACCTTGGTGTTCACTCATTTATTCTTTATACCTTTTATACATCATCAATATTGCCCCCAAATTTTTAAAGATACATGCAGAAAAGGAGAAAAAGAGAGAATGATATATTTGGAAGTGGAAACCAAGTTTTAAAATCCTCAAAATAGATGAAGTCTCTTTTCTTAAAAATAGGGATGTATGGAAGAGTTTGGAGCCAGGTCCCATCCATTTCAAATAGGACAGTTCTGTTTGTAGTTAGGATATTTAAAAACTATTTCACTTTTTCCTAATTTAAACATGTATCCAGTGTCTAAAATCGATAATTAAAAAATTTATTTTTGAAATTGCTCTACGCACTAAGCCCTGTGTCTTATACCTAAAATATTGCCATTATCGTTTGCCAGAAAAGGCAGGATGATTTTCCCAGGAAGAAGGCACAGAAGGATGGTGAAGAATTTCAGACTGGAAACATACTGTGGTTGGCAGGGAACTCCTCCTCGGAGGTGACTCTCACTGATTAGCATCTGTTTTTATCTGATGGCCATGTGGCCTTCGAGACGTGAGCTTTGAGAGACCCATTATTAGGGTATAGTCGTTTCTAGAGACAAAATTGGCCCAGAACTAAAAGAGTGAGAATTTGAAGTCAAAGTCATCTTTGCTAATATTTTCTCTTTTTTCCTGTTTTAACTGCAGCGAAGGGAGCAATCTGACTCCAGCCCACCACTACCCAGACTTCCGATTTAAGACATATGCTCCACTAGCATTTCGATATTTCAGAGAACTTTTTGGTATCAAGCCTGATGATTACTTGGTAAGAACCTGTAATTTTCCTTCCTCCTACAGAATGTGTGATGTAAACATCTGTCGCATAGCAACAGTGACAAATAGCTTGTGTCTCCTATTTTATACAGCTCTGGGGCACAGTAAAAGTTCCAGATTTTAAAATGACCATAAATTTAGCTTTAGCAAATGCAATTGGACTTGCAGCTTTTAACTGATAGCTACAAAATCTACTGTGGTAATTGATACTTAAATAGCTGTGGTATTGGTTGCTACTTCAGATAATTATTTCAACAGATATATTATAATTAGTTCTAAATACTCCTGTGAATTTTGCTGATTGGATTCTATTTGAAAACCTTCCTATTTTAATTGCCTTATTTATGCCGTTTATCTCAAACCTGCCTAGGCCCACAACCATTTTCACCTTGACCTAAAAATTTGAATAATGTTTTTTTTCCCTTCTTTATTTTTTTTTTAATGTTACATTAGAAAAATATGAGGTCCCCACATACCCCCCACCCCTCTCACCCCACTCCTCCCACATCAACAACCTCTTTCATCATCGTGACACATTCATTGCATTTGGTGAATTGATTAATGTTTTAAAGAGGCTTTAATCCCAACATTTTAAAGAGGTTAAATTCCGACATCTCTTCGTGCAGGCTCTTTTTAACACATCTCTATTTGGTACAAGAGCATATTTTATCCTTAGACTTATCTTTTCTCTCTGTCTTCCTTCTGGCATACAGAAGGTACAAAGCCAACAGCCTTTTTGTGAGGTAGTCTGATGTGACCTCAGAAGTTTGCTTTATTCCTGCACAAGGAGCCAGGAACTTCCTTTTCTGTTGCCAGAGGAAGATGGTTTATTTCATATAGTGTTCACTGTTAACACTCCAGGGCTCTTCAAAATTGGTTTTCAAGAAGCTGTAGGAAGGGTACCATCAAATATTCATTGTTCCTCCCCTTCTGAATGATCTTAATAAGACTGGATCCTAGAATAATGCCTTTCAGAGTAAGTACAGTGGCATTTGTCACTTGTAACAAAGAAGAGTATTTGAAATGTGTCTTACAATTCAGAGAAAATGTAAATAATTAAATTCAAAGCCGAGTCAGTCATATATGATCCTTCTCTTTAGTGAGACTCTAAGAAATCACATGTCTTCTGCCTGATGAGATAATACCAGTTCCTGAAGGCACAACAGTAAGTCTCCACAGAGCAGTGAGGACTGAGTAGAAAGTCCCTGGGCATCCTGCTGCCCTTAAATGTATATGTCCATGGAGCTCTGCCTCACTGCTCTCCTTTAATTAAAATGCCCCATGCCTCTACCCATAACCACCACCCCTGCCCCCCTCACCACTCAAACACTCATATTCATCGTGTGTGTGTGTGTGAGAGAGAGAGAGAGAGAGAGAGAGAGGGAGGGAAGGGGAGAGAGAGGGAGAAGGAGGGAGAGGGAGAGGAAAAGGGAGAAGAGCCTTTGGTTTTCTGGATGTTCTGTTATTATTGGTGTTGCCATCATGCAGGAAAAATGTTTGAAGAACCCAGTAGAGTTTTGACGTTACATGACTGAAAACAAAATTGATCCTTCATCTTTTGCCACACATTAGAAATTGATAGATTCTTTTCTGAACTTCCTTGAACTTTTGTCAGACAGGGCGATGTCAGAGATTTGCATTCATGACACATTTAATCTGTATGACAAGATGACTACCCATCTACATGTCACCTGAACAGGTCTTTCCTTAGCCAGCTCCATAGGTCCATTATCCTGCAGGTTGAGAAGACCTGTTCTTTCATTCTTTCTGACTCATAAAATTGCTTTAGAAAATTCCTTTTCAACACAACTTCTCAGGCAGCTCAGGCAAGCTTCCTGATGAATCTTCAAGCTGGAAACGTATTTTCATAATGGGGTTAGATTATTTAAAAAAGGATTGCATGGACAGTAAACCAAGAGGTGGGTGAGAATTGTGGTTGATGGTACAGATGCAAAAATGTCCTTTGTGAGCTAGAACAAATATATGTCACTACTGCAGGGTATTGGGAATGTGGAAAAGCATGAGAAAAATACAGCTGGAGTAACCTATGGACTGTGGTTAGTAGTAATAATATAATATTCTTGCATCTATGCAAAAGATGTACTGTGTTGATACTGAGGCAGTATGGAAAAAGTGAGCCAAATGTATACTATGGACATGGCAATATCAGATGATATTATTTTATCTGTAGCAAATGACACACCACATTGTGATGTGTTAATGGAGGGGTGTTGTTTAGGAATTCTGCACATGTGCATGATTGTTTTATAAGTTTACAACTTCTGTCATAAAAAAATATATTTAAAAAATAATAATAGAGTGGGTTTGGGGTAAAACAAGCCAAATGTAAGATAAGAACTATGATTAGTAGTAAGATTTTTGGCAGTGTTCTTTCATAGTTTGTAACAAACGTCTCATGACAATGCAAGGTGTTGGTGGAGGGTTGATGTATGGGACCCCTGTATGATGTTATGCATGTTTGCTTTGTGAGTTCACAACTTTTACTGTATACTTAATTGTTTATGTATGTTCATATATAAATTATATAAAGATAATAATCGGATTGGTTAGGGGAAAAATACTTTGTTTAGTAGTAATACTTTGACAGTGCTCTTTAATCATTAGTTGAAAAGATTTAAAAACAATGCAAGTTATTGGTGGTAGGGTGAGATGTTATATATGTGTGTTTGGTGTTATATGTTTGTTTTGTAAGTTCACAACTATTATACTTTGATTGTTTATGTATATTTATGTATGAGTGATATATTTCAATTAAAAATTTTTTTTTAAAAAATGGATTGCATGGAAGCGGGTGTAGCTCCATGGTTGAGTGCCTGCTTTGCATATGTGAGGTAGGGTGTTCAATCCCTGGTACCTCTTTTAAAAAAAAAAAAAAGAGGAAGTTTATTTAGTGAAGGGAAAAAAAAGGAATGCTGTAAAATGCAATAAAAAGTTTAAGCCAATGGCGTCTCAGAGTAAAAGTCCTCTAACATGTTCTTGGCAATAGTTAAATTAATTAACCATGGGGTTCTTCAAACAATTGTTGTATCTAAAATACTTCGCTAATAATGAGGGTGATTCAAAAAATTTACAGGGCATGTCTATCATGTATCTTAAAATCACATTGGAATGAGGCTTTTTCATGCTCTACCAGGTGGTAACTGAAAAAGATGAAGGGAAACATTAAATGTTCCAGGATTTCAGAGGAGGGAAGGGATTCTGTCTTAGTTTGCCACAGGGCTGCCAAAGCAAAGTACCAGAAATGGGTTGGTGTTTATAATGGAAATTTTATTTAGGGTAAGAGCTTACAGTTCCGAGGCCATGAAATGTCCAAATCAAGGCACTGGCAGAGAAGCTTTCTCACCAAAGTCAACTACTGGTGATCCTGGCATCCTGCCACATAGTAAAGCAAGATGGCAACCGATCTCTGCTAAGGTCCTTCTCTTTTCCCTCTGGCCTCAGCATTTCCTTGAGCACAGCTGTGGGCAACCAGGCATAGGGCTTATCTTTTTCCCAGCCTCCTCTCTATCTCTGCTGCTCTGCTTTCTTCCTAAATTCAGCTGTGGGCTGTCGTGCATATGGATCATCTTTCAGCCTTGAGTTGCTCCATAGGTTCAGGCCTCTGGGGGCTTCTTTCCATGCCTCTGCTCTGCTGATTTCAGACTCTAGGCCCTCTCTCAGCCTCTCTGGGCTTTTCTACCTTTCTGAAGCTGTAGGCCAACCTGGAGCCTCTCTCTCTCTCTCTCTCTCTCTCTCTCTCTCTCACACACACACACACACACACACACACACACACGGCAGGATCAAAAATGGTGGCTTTCTTTCTCTCTGTCTCTCCTTCTGTGTCTCTGTTTATATAAGACCCAGCAAAAGGGCAGAGGCTCAACCTGAATCACCCCTCACTGACATAGTCCAATCAAAAGCAATCTAATCAAGTAATCTAAAGCAAATCTAATGCAAACAAAGGATACCATACCCACAGGAATAGATTAAAGAATAAACACATTGGTTTTTGTTTTGTTTTGATTTTTAATCATAGGAAATTAGGGAAAAGTAAAGACTAGCTAGGTAGTTGATGGTATTGAAGAAAATTTTTGGGGTGGGATGGGATGATGAAAGTGTGATAATATTTTAGAAAGGGTATCCATGTCTTTTAGAGGTGAAATGGTTTGAGGTCTGGGATTTGCTTCAAAAGAATCTGAAGAGAGCAAAGCAAGAGTGAGTGGTTGGAGGTAATAGAAGAAACAAAATTGGCTATGAGTTGAGAATTGTTGAAGCTGGAAGATAAATGCATGTGAATTACAGGATTCTCTTAACTTTTATGTATGCTGACATTTTCCATAATAAAAAGCTAGGGGGGGGGGGGAAAGAGCTAGACAGGTGAGTGTGCTTTTGTTTGGTTCCATTTCTCCCCCCACCCTTGTTCATCCATGCGCACATACAGTAGCCTCAGCACATCTCTGGGACCTGGAAGAAACAGAACAAGGGCAGTGGCCCCATCTAGCTAAACATGGCTGCCCACCCCCGAAGGCTGGTCAGAGGTGGCTGACTGGTGCTGAGGCTGCACTGGCCACTCTCTTGCCCCTGCTTTCTGGACATCCACTGCCCAGGGCTGAGGCAGCTCCCCCAGATCTCAGAGCCTGTGGAAGTTCACCTCCAAACTACTTGATCTAGGGTCCACACTCAGTGAGCTGGAATGTGGTAGGTAAAGCATACATAGCATGCTTCAGAGAGTCAATTTCCTGTGTGAGCTGGAAGGAACCCTCAGAGACCAGCTAGCCCAACTCTTCATTTTATAGATGAGGAATCCGACGCCAGGGTCAGTGAAGGGAGGTGCCCTAGGTCCCCCACACTGGTGGGGGCAGAGCTAGACCTAAACAGTGGTCTTCCCATCTTTCCCCTCTCCTCTTTCCCCTCCCCAGCTAGCTGCATACGCCACCACCTGCTGAGTCAAAGCCCTCTCGTTAAATATGGTCTCAAGGTGGCCATCTAGCCCATCAAGCTGTGATTACCCGTTCTGAAGACTGCAGCCAAAGAGGCTAAATGTCTCTACGAATGCACATATTAGAAGAGTAAAAGCCAAATAAAGCAAAGAAAAATGGGAACAGGATGTCCCTTGTAAAAACTACATGTACGGAAAATAAAGAAATCACAAAGTACTTCTTGACTGCTGTCATATAAGGGCTCTTCAAACCCATCCTTGTGAAGATTTACCGATCTAAAAGTGGGGGGGAGGGGTGTCCCATTATGTAGTGACTGATAATTCTAATGTAGGCTCAATATTTAATGATATGTATTTCTACTTAGTTTTTGTTGTTGCATCTGGATTTTAGCCTAAATCATTCTATTTTTGTTCCCAATGCCATTAAAATTCATCGTATACGTGCTGGTTACAAGTTTTATGTCTAAACATGCACACTTTGGATTTGTGAGACACCACCGTGAAGGTGCTTCTGCAAGCACAGAGGTGCAAATGCCCCTTCTTTCAAACTTGTTCCTAAATGAGTGCCTCCCCAAGGGAGGGCCACAGCCCGAGCACTACCCCTGCCTTTGCTTGGGCAACAGACCAGTGCTTCATTTCCTTCTCTACCATGTGCCCAGGTACTCCAGAGTCTACGGTAATTTATATGGTGTCTTTTCAAGCTCACTTGCGCTGGGTGAATATTTGACACTATGGGGAAGAAACGGCTGGGCAGAGTACCCCAGCCACACTCAGCAAGTTTATAGAGTTAATTTGCATTTGGCAGGATCCAGCTGGGCTGTACTCTGCTTTCTTTCCAGTGGGTATAGCAGGGAGGCCCTACAGGAAATAGAAGTGTGAGAATGAATACATTTGAACCTCCTGTACGGATAAAGTGCGGGAAGGTATGCACATGGGGGCTTGTTGATCATGGTTAATTAAAATATTCTCATCTCTCCTCTTTATTTACTCTTAAAAGGCAACCTTATTCACAGGGTTGCTTAGAAGAGAATATGGTAACTACATTGTAGGGTGAGAAGCGATAGAATTACAGAGCACAGGCAGCGGACTTAGCCTAGTGGTTAGGGCCTCCGCCTACCACATGGGAGGTCCGCAGTTCAAACCCCGGGCCTCCTTGACCCGTGTGGAGCTGGCCATGCGCAGCGCTCATGCGCACAAGGAGTGCCCTGCCACGCAGGGCACAAGGAGTGCACCCCGTAAGGAGAGCCACCCAGCACAAAGGAAAGTACAGCCTGCCCAGGAATGGCACTGCCCACACGGAGAAGTGACACAACAAGATGACGTAACAAAAAGAAACACAGATTCCCGTGACACTGACAACAACAGAAGCGGGCAAAGAAACACAGCAAATAGACACAGAGAACAGACAACCGGGGTGGGGGGTGGGGAGGGGAGAGAAATAAATAAATAAATAGATCTTTTTTTAAAAAATTACGAAGCACAAATGGTGACATTCACATTCGCTGTCATACTGCCAGTGTTTTGAACATGGCCATTGTGCTACCAGTGGCCAGCAAAGGGTTATTAAATTAGGTCAAAACGATTTATTATTCCATATAGTAAATTTATAAATGACATAATTAAGGAGTATTTTAATTAAATAACCAGCAAAATAGTCCCTATATTATGTCATTGCTTATAGAAGAATTTGAGACTTTAATTGGGAGCAGATGTTCAGGTTGGAATCCAGATCTCTCTAGGCAGCTCTTCCTGGATCACCCGCTAATTTCTCTATTTGCACCCTCTAATTTCTGCATCCTTTGTTGTTCTTGTACTTTCACAACATCATCTCCTATCCATAAGGAGGTTCTATGCCAGGAATTCAAACCCTGGGGAGCAAAGAATCAGAATTTCTGAAAAGTTCAGGGTCTGCCGTCATTTTTCATGAGACCACAGAGTTCACGACTTTATTTTCCAGGGTCCCAAAGTCATGATTATATGAAAACCTGACTTTTTTCCTGGTTCATTAAGACTGACATAGTGTGTCTTCGGGTCGCCCTCTTGGCATTGGAGTTAGGTTGAAAACCTCCGTACTTCCCAGGGCACTGTCAGCTCTTTCTTTCCTGCCTTTGGAATGTGTGTATGGCAGGGCAGGTGCCCCTTATACCTGCCTATGATCGTGTGATAAAAAAATAGCAACAGCAGTAACGAAATGATTCCTATTTGCCAGGGGTTTCAGAAGCATGCACTTTGTAAACTTTCAGCTCCTTTTGCAGAGGTATTTTATCTTTATTTTAGAGATGAGAGTCTTAGATCCAAACATGCTGTTACTCACTCAAGGTCACATTACTAGAAATTGGCAGAGCCGCTATTTTACAAACATCTCTTGATTCAAAATCCTATGGCCCTTCCACTTACAAGCCTTCCACGTGGATGCTTTGTCAGCACCCGCAGCAGGCTAGTGCCCTCTGCTTCCTCTTGGCTTTTATGGCATCCTGTCTGCAGTCTGAGAACTATTTTTGTTCTGCTAACTTAGCCTCAACTTCCTAAGAGCTGGGGCTCTGGCGCTGATGAGCAAGAGAGCGTCAAGATGCAAGGCTAGAAAGAGGAGGAGGAGGAAGATGGAAGTTGCCAATGACTCTTAGGAAGCCAGCAAACACTTTCTTTTCTTAGAGAGTTTTGTGTCCATGGTGCTGCCAAAGCAAGATAAATTTAAAAGGTGTCATCTAGAAACTGCCTTTTAATCATTTTTCTCCCAGTTTCTCTCTCTTTTCTCCCCTCTCCCCACCTTCCCTCTGACCGTTCTTCCTTCCCTCATGCTCAAACTTTCCTATGATGAGGATTTAAAATATTCACAAGTCCAGAAAAAGACTTGTCGGGGAGGGGGTGGAGTCTTCACCCTTGGTATGTTCAGATGCCTCCAACTTCAAAATACAGTTCTGTAAGTGCCTGTGTTTGCCACATAGCCAGGCTGGTCTGCTCTCACACCTGCATTAGCCTCTACCTTTTTCTCTGACCCTCCCCCCTGTGTTTATCTAATAACCAATACTGAACTCAGTAACTAGAAATAGACTTCTCTATTGCTTACTAGCATTTTTTGGCTTTGGTGAGAATTACCACCCTTCATTTATTCGTGGTATTAGGTCAATCATTTATATTACAAAAATCTCCTATGTGCCGATATGTATAAAGTACAGGTCCTGGAACCGTATCACAGTATAAGATATTCGTAGTTTCTGCCCTCACAGAGTTGTACAGTCCACTGGGGAATCAGGATTAAGAAAATAGGCAATTACAGTATGTTGTGGTAACTCTGTGATGAGAGCATCCCAGGATGAGTGCCAGGAAGGAGTTGATCAGGGTTCACAGAACCAGGAAGAATTTTTCCTGAGGAAGTGCTGTCCCAGCAGACACCTGAAGGTGAAAGCTGTTGTAATCGCCCCCTACCTGCTCCCAGCATCATCCTCTTGTCGCCCTGGAGTAGACAGAGTGGTCGTCTGCTTCAGACTTTCCAATGACTTCTCGCCCACCTTAAAGACTCGAAGTCCTTACGATGGCCTCGGAGACCCTAATGCCCCCTCTGCCTGCACCTCTGCCTGCCCCTCTGCCTGGCCCTCTGCCCCTCTGCCTGCACCTCTGCCTGCACCTCTACCTGCACCTCTGCCTGGCCCTCGCCTGCCCCTCTGCCTGCACCTCTGCCTGCACCTCTGCCTGCCCCTCTGCCTGCACCTCTGCCTGCACCTCTGCCTGCCCCTCTACCTGTACCTCTGCCTGCCCCTCTGCCTGCACCTCTGCCTGCCCCTCTGCCTGCCCCTCTGCCTGCACCTCTGCCTGCCCCTCTGCCTGCACCTCTGCCTGCCCCTCTGCCTGCCCCTCTGCCTGCCCCTCTGCTGAGCTTCAAAGCCACCAAGTCTCAGGACCTGTCCGTTTGCTCTTCCTGAGCTGCGTTTTCATCAGATATGCGCAAAGCTTGCTGTCTCATCTCCTTCAGAGCTCTGCTCAAATGCCACCTTCCCAGTAGGGCCTTCAGTGACTTCCCTGCTGAGCCCCTCTTCACTCATTGCTGGTACACTCTGACCCCCTTTCCATTCTTCGTTTTTCTCCACTCTAAAGTTGAACATACGATTTACTTATTTTTTCCCTGTTTCCTTCCACAGTGATATAAGCTTCATGAGTGCCTCAGCCTTAGTAATTTCTTTTTTTTTTTTTTAATGCTGGATGAATGAATGAGTGGTAGTTAACCAGATGAAGGTAAAAATGGAGATCATTTCAGACAGAAAAATACAGAAGCCCAGGGGGGAGAGTATGTAGCATATTTGAGAAAATGAGAAGCAGCTCTCAATAACTAGAGTTTAAGGAGGACAGTGACAAGAGATGAAGCTGGAGAGAAGCACTGGCCCTGAAAGATCATTTAAGAAACTCGATGTTATCCTCTATGTCTAAGCCGTGGGAGCCATTGCAAGGTATTAAGGTGTGTGAAAGACATGCTCAGACTTGCATTTTAGAAAGATCCCCTTGCATCAAGGAGAATGCACTGAAGGGAATGAGAGTGGGTAAGCGAGACAAGGTGGAGCTTACTCTAGTAGTCCAGGCATGAAATGATGAAACCATTGAACTTAGGGTATTGGCAGAAGGGACGGCCTGAAGGGAGAAGACAGGATCAGCACCCTGGGTATGGAAAGTGAGGGACTGTAGAGAGGCAAGGATGGCACGGTAGTGTCTGGTTTGGGGAACAAAGCGAATGATGCTTCCATCTTTAAGATGGGGGAAAGGGAGTGGGGAAAGATAATCTAGAGCTACCATGTATGCTGGTGCAGAGTAGGCACTGCCCAAGGCTCCCTGATTGAGGGGGGGTAGAGACTGGAATCAACCCTTCCTCTACTCACCAACCTTGTATCGTAGCTCAGAGCTGCACCTGCCAGAAGAAATGGGGTACATCTTTCTATTTAGCACAAAGGCAGCCCTGAGATTAATTTGACCTTGACCTTGTTGCATGTGAAATGTTCATGGTATAACTAAGTAGAAGTATCTATTAAAAAGTTGGATGCCCAGGTCTGGAGCCCTAGAAAGAGATCTGGGTTGGAGATGGAAATGGTGGAGTCATCTCCATTCCAGAACTCTGAGAGTAGATGGCATTTCCGGGAAGAATAAATAGTGAGGAAAGAATATGTATTTTTCAGTTGATAAATACCCAGTATGGACCATACCTTTGATTATTTCATGGAGCACTTTCTGGAAACAAAGCATCTTAGTCAACATTGCTGTTTGAGTTATCTCATTGGACAGATGCAATTCATAATTCTATCACATCACCCTTGCAGGGAGGGGAAAAGGAATGTTTCCCATCATAGAATTACTAAGATAAATGAATCAATTAAATCTTTAGGAACCTCACAAAGAGTCTCTTTTTAAAGCTCATGGAGAGGGCTTCCTGTTTCAAAGTGTCCAAAATATATACAGCTGTGATTGTCCTCCTTGGAAGTATCAAGTACATTAAATATATTTTTAAATTTTTATTTATTTATTCCTTTAGTATTCCATCTGCAGTGAACCTCTAATAGAGCTGTCCAACCCCGGGGCCAGTGGATCCTTGTTTTTTGTGACCAGCGATGATGAATTTATCATCAAAACCGTCCAGCATAAAGAAGCTGAGTTCCTTCAGAAGCTACTGCCAGGCTATTACATGGTCAGTAACTGCACATAATTAAAGCTTCTCCTTTAGGTTTAATTATTTTCCACAACAGTTTTTCCTGTTGTTGTTGTTTTTCTGGAGAGACTCTTTGGCATGTTTCTTTCTCTCTTGTGCACTTTCCTTTGCCTTTACATTATACTAGGACATTCATTGAAGAGAGTTTAAAAAGTAAACTAGAACTGAGCAGTAAGGCACAGTTGTAAATCACACAGTCCTGGGTTCAAGTCCCAACTCAGCTATCAGCTAGCTCTGTGACTGTGAGTAAGCCACAGTCTAAGTAAGCAAGCTCTGAGCCTTGGTTCCCATAGTCTTTGAACGATGGGAATAATCTTTCATATTTGTTGTGATAAAGAGAAGGATACATTCTTTGAGTGCTTACTGTGTGTCAAGCACGACTTTAATAGCTTTGCATGCATTCATTTAATCCTCACAGTAACCTTAGGTATTGCAATTATCTCCATTTTATAGAAATCACTGAGGCAGAGATAAATGCAGTAACTGGCCCAGGATTATTGAGCTCATGTGCTGCACACTTGGGACTTGAACACAAGTGTTTGAGTTTCAGAGGCTGCATTTTTAACCCTTATGCTATATACCAGTCCTTATTCAATTTTAGTTATTCTTATCTACTATTCTTCAGAATTTAGGATTTCATAGGTTAAATATAACATGAAAATCACCTTTCATATAATCTTTTAGATACAAAATGCAATGACATTTAGGGATCTAAATCTAATTTGCTAGACATTTAATACAAACTTTTAAAAAACAAGCAATTTTCCTAAATCTTTCTGTCATTTTCATACCTCAGGTTTCTTTGTTCTTTCATCACAGTTCTTTGTTTCCTAGGATTTGAATGGCTACATGCAAAAGTTTGGATTTTGAAAGACCCAGTTCTGCCATTCACTTGCTATGAGTGATGATAACTGCCATCTATGTTTCAAAACAAAATTGATGAGATGCTGCATAGCTCATTTGTGTTTAAAAATATGGTTTTAATTCCAAAATCCAATAGAGACAACATGAAATGTTCTCAGTCAATCCCACTTATAAACCTAGGGATCATAAATCTAAATAAAAATCTTACTGGATAACATCCAGGGACTTTTAAAAGTTTTGATCCTGAACAAATACATTTATCCCAACCATGTAAGCTAATAAAATAAACAATACAATTCATTCCATTAAAAAGGAAAAAAAAAATGTGGACATCATGTGGTTATCCCAATAGATTTTGAAGAGACTAAGGCACTCAAAGTCAACATGTTTGTTGACTAAAACCTCAAATATAGGTAGGGAAAGTTTTTTTAAAATCATAACTAGTTAAATAAATGAACACACACACCCAAGTGTCAGTTCCCAAGAGTGCACATATTCTCATGGAGAAGCTCAAGATCCCTTTCCCTAGAAATAAACAAGACAAGAATGCTCTCCATCAATGCTTCTTTCTGATACGTTGGCTAGAAATTCTGGCAATAACTTTTTGAGCAGAAACAGAAACAAAAGAAATAAAGCACTGTTCTCTGGAAATAACACATTTGAAAATGTGCAAAATTTCAAGAAAATAAGCCACTAATTCTAGAGGTAATGTGAGTTGAGCAGATTTGCAGGAAATGAAGTATTAATAAATCTATAAAATCCATTATTTTCGTTAATATAGTTAACATAGAGCTAGAGAATATAATGGGGAAAAAGAGATCCCATTCCAGATGGCAGCAATCAATGTTAATTTTTTAAGTTACTGAAAATCATCAGAAATATAAAGATACAGATAAATGAAGATGTACTATAATTCTGATTGGGAAAGCAATTCATAGCTTAACTTATGAGCAATAATCAATTCAAATAAGTTTTTTGTAATAACAAGAAAAGCTCTAAAATATTTGAAGTCTGTAAAACGAATGCACAAGACCAGTATGAAGGAAACTACAAAATGTTATTAAAGAACATAAAGATTGAAATAAGGAAGAGATTATGCATCGTTCTTGAACTTAGTATGAAGATATCAAGTATCCCCAATCAGCTTACAAATCCAGTCCAATTCCAGTAGGGTTTTTTCTAAAACTTGTTTAAGCCAATTCATTTGAAAGAAAAAACAAGTATCATTTTAAGAGCATTTTTAAAAATGAACAGTAGAAAAGAAAGGTAATAAGAATGAACAAAACGTTTTTGAAAAAAAAAAAAAAAGAATGGGATGTGCCCTACCAGATACCTAAAATCTGTAAAACTGTTATTAGTACAGTTCTAGACTAATGATCAGTGGATTCAAATGAAGTATCAAGAAATAGTGAATTGAACTCAATTGGAAAAGGCTAGCATGTTCAATAAGTGGCTATTTATTGGAGAAAAAAATTAACCTTTGCCAAAAAATTAATTCCGTATGGGTTGAAAACCAAATGTAAAGCCCAAAATTGTTAAAAAAAAAATTTGTAGGAAAAAAGTATTGGAGTATTAAAAAACTTTGTTAAAAACAAGAAGAATAGAAAGCACAAGAAAAAAGTGGATAAATCTGACTACATCAGAAAGTAAAATATCAGTATAACAAAAAATATTCTCAAAATTATTATAAGCATGTAAAACATTTATAGAATGATAAAAAGAAAGTAGGAACAGTAGTTTCCTCAAAATTTGGGAATTGGAGGGCTACTCAAATATAGAGACATTTCACTGTATATAGCCCTTCATAAACTATTTTGTCACCTATATATTTTTTTAAGTTTTTTAAAATTTATTTCTCTCTCGACCCCTCATTGTTTGTGCTTGCTGTCTGCTGTGTCTGCTTGTCTTCTTTTAGGAGGCACCAGAAACTGAACTCAGGACCCCCCATGTGGGAGAGAGGAGCTCGATCACTTGAGTCACCTCTGCTCCCTGCTTTCCTGTGTCTCTCATTGTGTTTCCTCTCTGTGTCTCCTTGTTGCATCATCTTGTTGTGTTAGCTCACCGCACCAGCCTATTGTGCCAGCTTGCTATCTAGCTCATCTTCTCTAGGAGGCACCGGAAACCAAACCCGGGACCTCCCATGTGGTAGGTGGATGCCCAAGTGCTTGAGTCACATCTGCTTCCCATCTCACCTACTTTTAAAGTAGAGCAAAAATAAGCATAAATTCCCTATTTTTACAATAATTACCCCATACATAGTAGGAAAATGATAAATATCAGGATATAAGAACTCCAACCACAAAAACCTATAGAAAAATGAGCAAAGGACATTAATGAAGAATTATCGTTGAGGTGATACAAATGGCTCCAAATAATTAAATTTCCTTAAAAAGTGTCCATATTTCACCTGTCATGCTTACAAAGATTTTAAAATTTGAAAATACTCAATAATGGTAAGAGTGATGGGAGATATGTAATCTTAACTGCTGGTGGCAATGAATCTGGTCTAGCCATTTTGGAGGGCAGTTCTGCAGGCATATTAAAATGTAAAATATTCATTACCTATATCCCAACAATTAATTTTTTCTTTAGCTATCTTGGAGAAACAGTCACACATGTACAATAAATTCTTTGCCCTTTTTTAGTTGGAGCTAATTTGGGACATTATGTCCATCTTCAATTCAGCCACTTTTTTTTTTTTAAGAGAAGTTTGTTTTTAAATTTCTCTCCCCTTCCCCCCACCTCCCATTGTCTGCTTTCTGTGTCTATTCACTGTGTGTTCTTCTATGTCTCCTTAGATTCTTGCCAGGGGCACCGGGAATCTGTGTCTTTTTTTTGTTGCGTCATCTTGCTGCGTCAGCTCTCTGTGTGTATGGCGCCACTCCTGGGCAGGCTGCGCTTTTTTCATGCTGGGCAGCTCTCCTTATGGGGCACACACCTTGCACGTGGGGCTCTCTACGCGGGGGACACCCCTGCGTGGCACAACACTCCTTGCGCACATCAGCACTGCATGTGGGCCAGCTCCACACGGGTCAGGAGGCCGTGGATTTGAACCCCGGACCTCCCATGTGGTAGGTGGATGCTCTATCAGTTGAGCCAAATCCGCTTCCCAATTCAGCCACTTTCAATACTCTAATGAATTTTGAGTGATAAAGTTGCTTTCCAATAAGCAGACTTAAAGAAAGAAATTAAAAACACCAAAACTTTAACAGTGACCATTGATAAAGAGAATCATAGTCTATTTTTAATTATCATCTTAGCATGAAAACACAACCAATTTTATTGGAGCATTATTTTGTAAAAATAGGAGATGTTAAAAACATCATTTGCTTTTCTGTTCTCAGAATTTAAACCAGAATCCAAGGACTCTTTTACCAAAATTTTATGGCCTGTACTGCATGCAGTCAGGAGGTATTAACATCAGGATTGTGGTGATGAACAACGTCTTGCCGCGCTCAATGAGAATGCATTTTACCTACGACTTGAAAGGCTCGACATATAAGCGAAGAGCATCCCGAAAGGAGAGAGAGAAATCAAACCCCACCTTTAAGGACTTAGATTTCCTGCAAGACATGCATGAAGGGTTGTATTTTGATACAGAAACATACAATGCGCTAATGAAAACGCTTCAGAGAGACTGCCGGGTAAGGAAACGATGTTGCTCTGATTTCCTTTGTCAGGTCATCTGTGATAATGTAACCTTTGGCTGCTGCTTTTCAAAAGCATAGAAATAAGAAATGTCCAAAATGGACACATGGAATCCATCTTTCCCAGTCCGGGGACTGATCCATGCCATTCTGGAAGAAATTGGTGGATGATAGGGAATCATCTAGAGTCTCTTACTTCTCTGCTGATTTTTCTAATAAGCTAAGTCAGCTTCCTTTGAATCAAGAAAGCTCTATTTTCTTTTCACCCTCTCCTGTGGAAAAAGTAGTTAAACTGAGGGAAAAGAAAGTTAGATTTAATACAGTGATGAGCAAGAAAATCCATATACAAATCTCAGAAGAAATACGATTCCCATAGGGAAGAGAAATTTAGAGAAAAAGTACTTGGTGGGATTACTGAATGGATCCCTGGAGACGCAGTGTGGACGCAGAGCCATTGCGTGAGCAGCAGGTTTGCTGAAATTGTGTGTGCTCTGAATGAGAGGCAATCAGGAAGGAGGCTAGATGGAATAGAGGCTCCATTCCATGCAAACTTGGGCAGGGCGATTGTTAAAAGTATGGAGAAATTCATGTATGCCGTCCCCCAGTCTGGGATCATTAAAAAATAAATGTAAGGACAAAACCTGGGGCAAGATTTCCTGACCCAGTGAATTTACAAAACGTAGATAAAAGTCCTTTTGGAGAAAAAGACAAGAAAGACTTTCTGAAAGACGATGCTTATTTGATTAACAAATCCCAAGGAAGATCTTTTCCTGACCATTAGCATGTGGGAAGACTACTGGTCCTCAGCTCAGTTGGGCCTGTAGAGGTGAGGTAGTGCCATGATGCCACAGCAGACCCAAGCTTGCCGAGGGCTGACAGAGGGGCAAAAGGCGTTTGCAGGACACAATGGCCTGTGCCCTCCAAACTGTGGCCTCCTGGGCCTTCTGTGGACCTGGACAGATGATCATCATTTTTGCAGGAGAGGGCCATGCCCTTCTCTGCCAGACCCACGCTCACCTGAAGGAAGGTGAGGAGGACAGCCTAACCGCCCCATTAGTGGCATAAGCCAAGGGATTGTCACTGAGGAATACAGTCCTACAATTTCTGTTTGTTTGTTTTTTCCTATCTGTTATATTATATATGACAATGTACAGAACTGTGTCCTTGAAATTTTCTTTATTGGTAGAAATGTTACTTCACAGCTCCTATTCTTCAGCTACCATTTATTGGAATACTTTATAGTGTGCCAATTTAGGCTAAGATTTTTTAATATATTATTTCAGCTAATTTTCTCAGCAACCCTTGGAAGTCAGTACTATTCATATTGCCATTTTCATTGATGAATTGGGTTCTTACAGAGTTAAGAAACTTGTCCAACATTATTTAGCAAGTCATCGGCACAGCGCACCTTTGTTTGGGTACAAAACGTGTTCTTAACAACTGAAATGTAAAAATTTACCATAAGGATTATTTTTAAACTCTTTTTTCAGAAGGCAGGGGGAAAACAATGGGAACCAAGCAAACAAAACAGAGTGTCCAGCAGAGCTATGGGTAAATATAGGAGATTCATGTTCTCTTTAAAATAAAAAAAATAAGAAACAAAACACACATTTTGGGAGAAACCTTTTTCGTGTGTTTTTTCTACCCTTACAAGATATGGATGAAAAGTGACTCGCAATTCTCTAAGGTTTAGTACAAACCTCTCCAGTTTTAGATTTGCTTTCCCTTTGTGTTGGTGTTTCTTGCCTTTTTAATATGGAGAGCCTTTTTCTGTTCTCTTCTAAAGCCACAGGCTTCTAGTCCAGAAAAAACTGAAAGGTCAAATGTAAAAGAGCCATTGCCCAGGATTTGTCTGTTTATTAGTGTTTCCTGAGCCCAGTACAGGAAGACAAGGTCAACCACCACTTTTCATCAGGAATGAGCACCTGGAGATTTGCCTTTTTTAAAAGTTGTGTTGTAGAACATCCTGCATATCCTATATATACATATCCTGTATAAAGGTCAAGTATAGAGGTACCTTAAGGCTAACTCCCTGTCACTCATTGTATTTGGTCTTGTACAGGACAAGACCTCAGTCCTGAAACTTCACTTTAAATTAAGCACAGCATGTCTCTTCAGAAAGGCTGTCACTGGGGTAGTGATGGGAATACGTAAGTGCTGGGCTGTGCAGGAACCCAGTTGCCTGCCCTCACCTGCCTTGACCCTGACTGAGACCTCAGTGATCTGCAGTCAGCAACAGGTTTTCCCGGCAGAGCTCCTCGAGGAAGGCGCATTTCTGGAATGGCAGGTTTTAATAAGTAATAGTCATGGATGGTCCTCTTTACAAATCTGTGAACCTTCTTCCCAGAAAAATGTCTATCCACACAAGGGTCATGAATCCCTTGGAGCCCATCCTTGCCCTACTGCTCCAGGCTGAGAAGCCCCATCCTAGAACCATGCAGCAGTTTCTCGCATTCATTCTCTCTCTCTCCTCTCTTTTTTTTCTCTCTCCCTGAACGGCTGGAATAGGATGTGGTTAGTGTTGCCCTGATAACTCATACACTTCACAGAGCTGAGCTTTGGTGCCAGCTGAGGTGCCGTGGAGATCCAGAGAGAATGAGAGGGGACCCCTGGGGCCAGTGCCAGCATCTAACAATTGGGAATCTCTGCTGTTAAAATTCCTCTGTCTAAATGAGGCCATACCACGAAAGCTCCAGAAACAAACCAGTCAGGAGAGCAGCAGTACTTTCATTCAGCTCCCCAGCCAGAGAAAGGTAAAACAGCCCCATATTAGGACTCATTCTTTCATTCACTTGTCATGTACTGTGAGCATACTCTGTGTCAAGCCTAAGGTGAGCGACCTCCACTTTTAGTCACCTGGAGAGAGAAGTGTGGAGAACTTGCCATACAATATATTTAAGGGTAATGAAAATATAAGGCATATGAGGATTGGAGTAGGTGATATCAGAGCTTGGTTTGATGGATGAGAGAGTTCCTCCAGGTAGGCAAAGCAGTAGGAGCATGTTTCTAGAAAGAGAGAACCATGTAGGTTAGGCAGGAAATAGCATGAGGTGATCCTCCTCCCCCTATGCACATTGTAGCTGTCTGATGTTGCAGTGGTTAATAGGAAGGGAAAGCCTGGGAGGGAGGAGAGAGGAGTAGGCAGCAGCCAAATGATGTCAGAAGACCCTTCTGGTGGAGCCAAGTGCCTCTTAAGGGCTTAGAAGTGACAAATCCAAGCAGCCGAGACCTTTGGACCCTAGCTTTGCTGTTGTGCCCCAGCAGATACCATAAGCTCCCTAACCTATTGCCAACCTCACCCAGCTTCCTGCTCTCACTCTGCATCCCCTGTAACCCATTGCCCACCCCAGCCCCACCCCCTTTCATATTTTGGCTTGACATCTCACACCCAAGAATTCAATTTCCCTTAGCCTGACTGCTGACTGGGAGACACCTGTGTGACTCACTGGCCCAGCCTGACTGTTGCTAGTCCCTTTGGACAACTCTGAGTCCCAGTCAGAGCTGCAGTTTCTGGACCCTGCATCTGAAATGGCTGAACAGCCCATCCCACAATGAACCCTCTTGACAAAGGCCATCTCCAGCAGCTCTGCAGCAGCCCCAAACCCCTTTCCCAGCCCAGCCTGTTGTGTATCAGCCTGCCCCCTTGTGATGCTTCACCCCTGGCCACTTCTGCTACTCATCACTTTGCCCACTCTGGACTCTTCTGGAAGATGCATCTCACTCTGTGCTTCAACCCTGCTGAACCTGGTTTCCCACAGGAGTCAATCAAAGGATTGTCTTCCAAAAGCAGGGATCCACATCTGGGGTTTTACACCCACAATACACACACACACACACACATATTTTTGTTTCCTATTGCTTTTGTATGGGGAAAATGGACGTGTAAATAATTAGTCCCTTTTCTTGATGTATTTTCTATCCATTGGTCTCACCCTCTGCTGTCACCACCACAACTGTTTGCCACTGTGACAGTGTCTGGACCCATAAGTGAACTTTGCTCAGAGAAAGAGTGGTGAAAACGGTGTACTACAAAGACAACACTGGTCATTTTCTATCAGAAAGAGGAAGGAGAATTTATTCAAATCATCAAACCATCCTCTCTGGTTCCCACATGAAAAACAAGCTGCTGAAACAGATATAGATCAAGGGGTTGAGTGCCCACCTCCCACATGGGAGGTCCTGGGTTCAGTTCCCAGTGCCTCCTGAAAAAACAAAAACAAACAACAAGAAAACAAACAAAAAATCCCAACTCAGGGAAGCTGATATGGCTCAGTGGTTGAGTGCCAACTTCCTACATATGAGGTGTCCTGGGTTCAATCCCCAGCCCCTAGCACCTCAAAACCAAAAAAACAAACGAACAAAAAAGGAAATGAGATGCGTGTCATATTTGACATATCGGAAAGCTCTTTGCAGGTACTCTATCATATTCCCCCATGCCTCTGCTCTTCCTGTCTTCCCTGGTCCAGATAATATCATCATCATGCTTCAGGGGCCCAAATAGTGCCTTGAAATGACTTTTTCCTTTCTTCTCCTTCTCCATTTTCAGTAAACCACTAAGTCCCACCCACTCTACATCCTAAATAACTCTTAAGTCTCTCCTTCCTTCCCATGTGCTCAGCCATCACCTTATTGAGACCCTGGTTATTCATCCCCTGGAGTTTTGTGGTAGCCTCTTAACTAATTTTCAGTATCATTGCTTTCTATCATATCTTCTTGCTCCAGCCAGTGTGATCCTCTGATCAGAATCCCACCTTCTCCAAGAACGGTTCCCACTGCCTGTGGGCCAAAGGCCATGCTTCCTGGCTTGGAACATGAAGATCGTTCCTGATTTGGTCCCCACCGCCTTTTCCAGATGTTCCATCAGCTTCTTCCTTCGGCCATCTCTTTCCCTTAGAGCATCCCCAGCTCCAGCCATACTGCTCTACTTGACACATTTCTCTAAGGTTTTGGTCTTTGCTTGTGTGCCTCATTCTGCATGGACCAATCTTCCCCTCTCTTCTTCGCCTGGTTCTTACCCATTCATCTCATCTTGGGGACCTTAAAGACCACCATGGTGTGGTTCCCAAGCATCCCTTTCATGGGATCCTTGGGGCTGAGGATCAAGCCTTATCTGCCTTCATAGCTCCGTTGCCCAGTGCGTTGTAGGTGCTTAGTAATTGTTTATTGGAATATATTTTTGAGTAAGTGAATGAATACAATAAACTGATGATAAAGAGAGACAGGTTTCGAATCATTGCCAAGAAAATCTGTCTTTAGTGACTTTAGTGTATCCAGCTGTATTTTCAGTTTTCTTTTGGAGGAAGTATCCAGAGTCACTACAGTGTTTATAAGCAAATACAGCATTGAGAATTTAATAAAGCAAATGATCTCCATTTTAATCACTTCTTACTATTTTAAAAGCTATGTTGGCTGTCTCCAGATTGAGTTATTTGTATTACAAAAGTGTATTTGTAGTTCACTTATTTTCCCATGGGAGGAATGTTTTGATGGCCATTAGACTTTATTCTGATACTGATCTCTATCTCCAGGTGAATATACTATCTCCCAGCTAGAATGTAAAAATCTCAAAGGCAAAGCTTTTTCCTTATACCTCTTTGCAGCTGCAGCACCAGGCTTACTTAATCAATACTTGTTGCAATATTATGATAAAAATGCTTTTGAATTGAAAATGTGTGAGTTAAATTGGGAAAGAACAATTAGGAATATTTCTATAGGAATTATTCATTATTAATTTACTATAATTATTTTTTCTCTGACATATCTATAAAAAATCTAGACTCCCATATCATTTAATTAATTTGCTAAATTATTACATCCTGCAATATTTATTGACAACTCTGTTTGGAGAAATCACATTAAGACAAAGTGTGTTATTGAGAATTTGTGTTTACAATCCAAATATTTTCTGTTCCTTCAAATGGGATTCATATTAGAGGCAGTCTTGAAAATTAATAACCTAAATGATTTATTTTATATGTACTTATCATTTTTTGTTGAGCAGCAAAGTTATTATTTTTTAATAGTGTGGAACCAATTATCTTTTTCCACACAAATGACTGTCACCCTAAATATTAATAGGTTCTCAGGATTTAATGAAACCAGTCTTAGGAATATTGAAACTTTTTGATGTGTAAACTGGGGGTTTTTGAACTATGTATGGCAAGCTCTTAATTTATAGGTTAGATTCTTATCAGCTATGGGGGCACGTTTGCAACCCATATTTTCTTTAATATTTAATATAGCATTATGACTTGTGCTTACCCCTCAGCTATAATTTTGTTTAACATTAAGTTTTTTGCATTTAGGCAGTTCATTATCTTTTTTAAAAAATATTGGTTGCCTTCCCAATTATCTCTGGGTAGGAATAAGTGCTTCAGATGTAATGGAAAGGAGATATACATTTCTAAGTGGTGATAATGATTAAATTTAAGCTATTTTCTTTATATCAATTAGGAATTGGATTTTATTTTTAGACTTAAGCCAAAACATGAGAAGAGTACCGGGATGTCGTAGACTCCACGCCTCTGTACCATGCCTTGAAAAATTACTTACAAAAGAAGGTATAGATAAATTCACTCTTTCACATTATATTTTGTGAACTCCATCATCACATGGTTTCATTGATTTGCTCCATTGTTTTACATTAGGGAGTTTGCTATCTATAATATTAGTTATTTTGATACCTTAGGAATATAAGTATAAAGCACAGTTGAAATTGGTGGGCAAATAAATAAAACCAACTCAGAATCAAAGATTCTTTAAGCCAATTTGAGGTCCTGGGAGACAGGAGAATGATGCTTTCTGTCCTCTAGTCTGAGAGAAAATGATTTTGAACATAAACATCTACAGCCAGCCAGGCGAGGCTTCTGTGTAAGAACAGAAATAAAGACATTATCAACCCTGCAAGGACTTTTAAATGTTTTCTACCTGTGAATCTTTTTCCCCCACCTTTTCTTTTGAAAGAATTGTAGATTCATATACAATTGGAAGAAATAATACAGCGATCACTATCATGTATTCTTTACCCAGTTTCCCCCGTAACTGCAATACAATACTGGAAATTAACGTTGGTACAATTCACTGGCTTTTTTCATTTTCACCAGTTCACAGTGACTCATTTGTGTCTGTGTAGTTGTATACAACTTTATGGCATGTGTAGATTTGTATAAGCACCACCACAGTCAAGGTACAGAAAGTTCCTTCACAGGGGTTCTTCCCTGCTACCTTTTTACAGCTACAGTCCCCTCCCTCACTTGACCCCCTGGCAGCCACTCACTGGCTCTCCATCTCTATAATTTTCTCACTTAAAGAATGCTATCCAAATGGTGTCATACACTGTGTAACCTTTGAGAATGGCTTTTGTCACCCAGCACAATGCCATCAGGATCCACCCGAGTTGTTGTATATATCAATAGTTTGTTCCTTTTCAATTGCTGAGTGTTACAAACATTTTTGAAATGGTAACTCTTCCCCATCAGTACACATAGCAAAAGCAGGTTTTGGTAATTGCCTACGCATGGTTTGATGTGAAGGTGAGCCAAAGCAAGCCACATCATTGTTGTGAGATTGTGGATAATTGTTTCAAGTAAATTTGTATTGGTCATTTGACCAGTGTCAGTTAATGGCCAGTAAATTAGTCAATTGCAACTGTGTTGACCTCTCAATCTACTAATTTACTTATTTAGGTGGTGACTGGTGTTCCCATTAAAGACTATCTGTACAAGCCAGATGTTCAGCAGTTCTGAAAAGGAAGTGAGGTTTGTCCAGGCTTTTGCCAGTAGCTGCAGTTTTGCTCCAATGCAGCTGGCTAATGGAAAGGGGCCCTCCTGCTGGCATTAACAGAATGGACAAGATAGGACAGTCAGTGCAAGATAGTGGCAGGGTAGCTACAAAGATCAAGATATTCTTCTATAGAGTTGTTCATACTTGAGTTTCTACAAAGTAAGGGATACTTCAATTTGAGCCAGACAAGTAACTCTCAATATTTTACCAAATCATCTATTCCAGTTATTTGGGAGAGGGAGAGTTGCATCTCAAATACAATCCAATAGATACCACAGTAATTTAAACATTTAAAACATATCATGCATAATGCATAATCATAAAATACATAGTACATGATTTCAGGGGCTGTGGGAACACATTTCCAAGGCTCCATTCATCTGTAGGTCAGCTCAATTCACTTGCTCTGAACCAGGCAGTACTTGGCATTTTGGGTAGATCCTCTCCTTTAATCCTCCTATCAACCCTGTGAAGTGTGTAGCATGATTCACTTTTTCCAGAAGAAATGGAGACTTGGGAGATGTTAAACTTCCCCCCAGGTCCTCAAATTTTATAAGTGCTGGATTCAGAATTTAAACCCAGGTCTCTCTCACTCCAAAACCCATGTCCTTTCATCATTACACCCTCCTCGAGGAGCTTATAGGTATACTAGCAGAATGTCTTCTGAACTAAAATAGGTAATAATATAGACAGATATCAGCAGCATGGGGTAGAAGTGCCTGATGACACTCCTGTAGCTGATAAGGGTAGGTACCATAGGATTTAGGAAACGGCTCTGTCAAAGTAGAGAACTTGGTTGGGATAGGTCCATGAGTTAATTAAATCAGTCTTTCAGCCTATTTCAAGGAGGAAAACAGTGCCAAGTGGCTGTGGAACACAAGGAAAATTAGTAACCCAAACATTTCGTTTTTAAAGTTTAATGAAAAGCATAATCAAGCCCAGTGACACTTGCCACCTGCGATCAGCATGTGTGCACGGGAAATCCTATTAACTTAAAAGCAGAAGTTCTTTTGGAGAAACGTGGTGCTTAAAGTGGAGTTGATGGTTTTTGAAGTCTTGCAGAGAGGGAGATCAGGGATTAGTCGTGTGACATTAAGTCCTGTGTGAGCTGCTTTTAAGAATTCTCATTAACTACAGAGATTAAAAGATTATCAAGCCAGTAGTTGATTTTTAACCCTCACTTAAAATCAAACGGAGTATTACAAAAATTTATTCAGAAAGAACAAATATGAGAGACTGAAAATATTTTCCTCTACCCTAAAAAGTAAACTATTCTTTGTTTCTTCCTAAATGAAATATTACTTCAAGTTTAGAGAATTCAAGGATTTCCTGAGTTTATTATTTTTATTATATGTCTAGCTAGCTTTCATTTTAAGTATTACATCACAAATTTAACCATACAATAATTCAACTTACATGAAAACTAGTCTTCGAGCTCATGAAATAGAAGGATGCTATATGTATTATATCAGACTTTCCTGCCATTGTGTGAAAAGAACCTAGCTGTTTTTTATTTTGTAGGTGACCTGAAGTGTAGAGGTAAGGTCACTGTAGGGTACAAACTGGAGAATCACAAAGTATCTGAGAGGAGGTAGCAAAGGGAAGGAAATGTCCCCCACCCTCTGGGGAATCCTGGGAAACCAGGGAGGAGAGCTATAGCAGGAAGGGGAAGCAGCCGCAGGGGGCATGACGGTTAGCAACGGTGGCTTTGAAGGTGTATCCAGAAAGGCTCTGAGGCTGGCCTGTGTGGATCCGGTTGTAACGGTCACAGGAATCACAGGGTGGTAAACACCCAAACCAAAGGAGACGGAGGGGCCACAAGTGCAGAGAATGAATTGAGGCATTTCAGCTTAGAAGAAACTTCAAGAATCTGTTGAGGGACTGGGTTACAAAGACTTAAAGAGTGTTTGAGAGATTTCAGGGTCTGAGATAATGTTAAAAAATTTAGTAAATGGTCAGAACTATGCCTTATGGTGTGTTGTTGCCCAGCTCACTGACTACCTATCAAACATGAACTTGTCTTTCCAGATACGTTCTACTTGAGCTACAAGAAACCGTTTTAAAGGAGAAATTGGTTTGATCTTCTAGGGCTTTATCTCATGCATTTGGCATCCAGTGCACCTTTACTGAGTACCCGCGGTGCTATAGGAACTTGGTTTGTATAAGTAAGCAAGGGGCACTTCAGCCACACCCTCGTTCCTGTTCTTTCAGAAAAGGTCACTTCATACCGGCTTCTGAACCGTTTCCCCTCAGATGCACAGCTCCTCAGCCCTCTCAGCATCAGACAGCACTTTTAATATGCCACTCTTCCCGACAGCCGCATGCTCTTTTGATATCACCAGTGTTCTTTCTTCGAAGAACTTTTAAACTTTAGTGTTTTGATCAGACAAGCATAACTCTTCTCTTCTCACTTTTGTCCCTCAAAATACTGTACTTCTATATGGGGAGGTCAGAAATTTCTATGGCACTGGGGTGAGATCTCTGCTTCCCCCAGAAGAGTGGAGTAGAGTGAAATTGCCAAGAATAATCTGTCCATTAATGAACTTAGATATAGATGTCAACTTGTTATTAGAGATGGATATATCTGTGTACTTTTCTGTATGTATACTCCAAAAAAGTATTTTTAAAGCGATACATTGTCCATTGTATGTATCAGTTATCCATAGGTCTTAGGGCTGCAGTGAGGTTAAAACCTAATGTTGATTTTCAGTATCCTCATTCGATCCAAATGTGAGCCTCACTAGAATGAATCTGCATCTCATTACCTCCCTCTGGTATTCTCCACAGGAAAACCTCATTTGTAAACCCTGCCCATATTCAGCTGACTCCTGCTATTCCAAAGACAAACACTGTAGGTACCATCTCAGTGTTTGCTGCATTTTCATAAGCATCTTATAATCATTCTACAGATGATGATGGTGTTCTTCGGAGGTAGAGATTCACCATCCTTTTCTGAAAGAGCTATCCAACTTTTTTCTAGGTGATTAGTGATTTTAGTATTTCAGAAAAATAGCAACAACCTAATTTTCAAGGAACAGAGAAAGCAGTGATTCAGGTTGTATATTTACTTTCTCTACACTCAGAGGTGCAGGAAAAACATGTTTTCTTAGTTATAACTACTCTAATCTTCTCTAGCAGTCACTTCCCCCAATATAGACTTGACCAGTTACCAATATTTCAGTCCCTTCTGGTTTAAACATTCACCTCTCAATTTAAACATTTTGCCTCTCAACTTAAACATACTTCCTCTCAGGGATGGTATAAATTGACCCATTTGCATCACTCCATCTTTTTAGGTAAGCACCATTGGAAATGTAGCATCTCCGGATTTCCCATGTTGAAACCTAGAGACAAGGTCATTGCCATAGGCCCTTTCACTTAATGTATTCTGCTTTCACCTCAAATATTCACCCCTATGCCAAGTGGGATGTGACACTGAGCCACCCTCTTGAACCTTTTGAGTTTTAATCATGTATATATATTATGTTCAAGAGCTAAATTAAAATATCACAAGATATCAAAGAATTAATTTCTAGTGATACTGCTCAGAACTTATGGTAGGAATAGGAAAGAATTTTTTAGAGTCTGGGCTTTCCATCCATTCTTTTTTTTAAAAAAAAAAGATTTATTTATTACCCCTTTCCCCCTTTCCCCCATTGTCTGCTCTCTGTGTACATTTGCTGTGTATTCTTCTATGTCCACTTGTATTCTCATCAGGCGGCACTAGGGATTTGTGTGTCTTTTTTGTTGCATCATCTTGCTGCGTCAGCTCTCCGTGTGTGACACCACTCCTGGGCAGGCTGCAGTTTCACACGGGGCAGCTCTCCTTATGAAGGGGCCACTCAGCACGGGGGACACACTTATACAGGGGCATCCCTGCATGGGCCAGCACTCCTTGTGCGCAGCAGCCCTGCAAGTGGGCCAGCTCACCACACAAGCCAGGAGACCCTGGGTATTGAACCCTGAACTTCCTATATGGTAGGTGGACACTCTATCTGTTGAGCAACATCCACTTCCCTCCATCCCTTCTTAAAACTCACCTTATAGATACTTGCAGTTCTTACTAAGTTGTAAATTTCTCAGTACCAATGGTGACTTTCCCAGGCCTAGGATGCTTCCTGACTTGTGGGAGTTTTCATGTTCTCACAACCAGATTTCTTTGGCCTCAAACCACATCCGAAATCTAGGTCAACAAATTCTGCCTTGCTTTCCTATCAAATTACTTACATGTCATTCAACAAATAGTTTTTTAATTCTTATTCTGCTTAAGGCTATGTGCTATGTCCTATGGGGGGAGGATACAGAAGAAAAAAAGAATAGGATATGGTCCTTGCCTCTAAGAAGCTGAGAATTTAAACTCTAAACCATCAAGATCTTATTAATTGTGGACAATTTCTTCCATTTCTCTACCTTCTTTTTGAGCAAAGTTAAGCAAAGGGCCTCAGTCCACCCAGAGAGGCAATTTACCAGAAGGGTGGACTGTAGTAGACAGTGATGAGGATTCCAGAATTCCCCCTCATACACTGAAGTGGATATGGAGACTTGGACCGAGGAACCAGGCTCTCAGCCATTCTGCCAGTTAAGCTGCAGTGAAAGTAAATCATTCACGGTGATCCCACCTTGATGATAGGTCATTAACAGGCAGGACTTGGCAATTTTAATATAAGATATTACTTTTAAATGTTTCCAAAGTAATGTATCGAGACATCTGTATTTGTAGAAACAATATATCTATAAAGAAAAAAGATCCCAAAAATTCATCTAATATAGAAAGCTGATGAATATGATCTTTTTAAATGATAGGTGACTTATTTCTAATGCCTTGAAAATACACTTCCATTACTTCCAGCTTTATAAATGAGAAACAAACAACCAAACAAACAAAAACCTTGGTACAGGTTAATTCCACACAGCCCAGAGTTCTAAATCACTGCATTAGACATAGTAAAAAAAAAAAAAAAAACATTATTGCTATAATGAGGCTAAGGATTGAATATGTATTTCAGTTTGCTTTACCAGCCAAAATTCTATGGCTTGTCACAGCCTGTATTTTCTCTTTATTACATTAGCAAAGAACACTCTCAGCTTTATTGAGGAAATTAAATTAAATTAAAAAGGCACCATTCAGCTGTAACTAGACATGACCATGCAAGTTATTGTGGATTTGTACTCCAAGGGGCCTACTTTGGGAGGATGGGAGGATTTGTTTTTTCCTAAGCTAATGTATCCAGGAATGTCTATTTGCATAAAATCTCCAGGATACTATTTTTAATTGTCTTATTGTTTTGTTAATCATTTACTCATTAGGGACTAGACTGTAGAAAAATTACTTGGGGCCTTTGATGCCACTTCCTGTCAGCCCCATATTTTGTTAAATTAATTATCCTTTAGATCATCCTTCAAGGAATGAGCATATGAGAAGTAGAGAGCATAGCATGTTTTTCTGGTGTAACCATTTTAGGTAAGATCCCAAATTATTAATTTTTCTTTTTTATCAGTGCCATCTCCAGCCTGTCATCAGCAGAGATACTGGTAAGTTAACTCTTGACAGGTGTATAAAGGCATTTCATCTAAGCATTTGAAAGCACTATATTAAACTTTATTTTTGACATTTTAAAACATGTACACAATTAGAATATTATAATGAATCTCCATGTATACTCAGTATCTAGCTTCAACAATTAGCCACTCATGGCCAATCTTGTTCCATCTCACCATGCGCAGTTTGAAGCAGATGTCAAGTATCATATCATTTTATCCATATTTTAGTAAGAATCTGAAAAAGCCAAGGACTTCTATTTAGAAAACTAACTACAATACTTTTTAAAAATTAATAGTTGTTACTGTTTCATAAATGACTTTTTTATAGTTTGAATCAGGATTTAAATAAGATACAATTGTTAAATCCCCCCATCACTCTTACTTTTTTCCTTCTGGGGTATTTGCTGACAAAATGGAGTTATTTATCCCTTAGTATGGATCTTGCTTTACTGCTTCCCCTAGGGTTCATTTAACATGCTCCTATCACTATTTTTCTTGTAAATTGGTTGTTGGATCTAGAGTTTTGGTCAAATTTCAGTTTTTGAATTTTTTTTTATTTGAGAAGTTGTGAATTAACAAAACAATCATGCATACCATACAGGAGTCCCATACATCATTCCACCAGCACCTTACATTGTTGTGACACATGTGTTACAAATGATGGCTGAATATCATGATAATATTACTGCTATCTATAGTCCAGCCTATTAACATGATGAATTAGTACTGTATATTTCTTATAGTTCATGAGAGAACATTCTCATATTTGTACTGTTAACCACAGTCCATCATTCACCTCGGGGTTCACTGTGTTATACAGTTCCCTGCCTTGTAACAGTCCATCCAAAGTGTACACTCAGTGGCTCTCAGGTTCATCACAGAGTTATGCTGTCATTGGCTCCGTCCATTTCAGAATATTTTCATTAATCGAAAAGGAAAATCCTATATCCCCTTACACACCCCATTATTGACCCTTAGCATTAATGTAGTACCTTCTTTGCATTGCTATAAAAATATTACAATATTACTGTTAACTTTGTCTATATGTTACATTAGTTGTATTTTTCCCATGTATCTCCATATTCTTAAAACCTTGTAACAGAGGAACATTCTTATATTTTGACTTCATACTAGGTGTTGTATCCTTCCATCAGGAGGCACATCATATCAGAATGCCTTTTTGTGTATGTGATATTAGCAGCTGTTGATGACCACTGACTAGATCAAGTAGTTCATCAGAGCATATAAAATGGTGATATTTTAATTTTATCATATATTAGTTATAATGTTTCAAGGATTTTTAAACAAGTGTCTGGCACATAGTAGGTACTCAGTAAAATATTTATTGAATAGACTGATTTCATAACAACTTCTGTGACATAGGAAATTATTAGAGACCTTGATTGCTTAAAAGTCAAGTAATAAAGGATCTTGGGAAGCAGATGTGGCTCAAGCGATTGGGCTTCTGTCTACTATAAGGGAGGATCGGGGTTCGATCCACAGGGCTTCCTGGTAAAGGCATGCCTGTGCAGCGAGCCAGGCCCATGCAGCAAGCCATGCAGCAAGATGATAACACAGCAAAAGAGAGACCAAGGGGAGAGTCAAGGTGAGATGCAACAGAAACTAGGAACTTAGGTGCCACAAGTGACAGGGAAGCTCTCTCCACATCGGAGGTCCCCGAGATCAAATCCCAGTGAATCCTAGAGGGCAAATGAGAAGAGAAAACAAAAAGAAACAGACACAGAAGATCACACAGGAATAGACACAGACAGCAAAAACAACAGCAGGGTAGGAGGGAAGGGGGAAGAAAAAAAATGTAAAAAGCAGCTCTTTTCCTTCTAGAATCATCCTTCTCATTTTGCATAGAGCACCCCTTACAGATTACTTGAGTTGCATTGTCTTTGCCACTATTAATATATTCTGGTACCAGGTACCAATTTTCAAATATCTTTTGGAAATGTGACTATTTGGCAAAAGTATTTTGGACTCATCCAATGGTTGTCCTTTCTCAGTCTTATGCTCACTTGACATATCAGATTGGAAAAGCAGAGAAACACAGGACAGGAGACCCAGGACAGTTCTGAGATGTGTTTCTGAATAGAACCTCCGTCTTTGGGCCAGCACCACGCACTCTTTGATGATAAAAGGGTCTTTTCATTTGACCCAACTTGGGGTGTTCTCTCCTCATAAAGAAAAATGTGATGTTCTTAACTAGACTCAAAGCTCAACCTAGTTTATAGCAAAACAATCTTGCCTTTTATTTGCCATTTATATGTGTGCCTAGTAAGCTGTAAATTAGAAGAGTCTCCTTAAATGACAGCTTGATTTTGCCCTTGACGTAGTGTTTATAAAACACCTGTGGTGTGGGTAGGTTTGAAAACCATATAAACTTTTACCTTTATTTTCCTGACAGAGAAAACATAATCACAGTAAATGCTTTCAGTGCGAAATGTTTTTCACAGGCATAGTAATCAGGAAGCAAGTATCACATTCCTGCATTTAAGATATAAAATTTAGTGTTATACATCCTTTGCTGCTGTGAATATTCTGGTTTTGACTTGTTGGTTCAATATATCAAATATGGTTTCTGCTATATTCAGAGTATACTGCAGAGAGCACAAAGATGAGTAAGACAGGCCTTTGTGAGCTATGCAGTCTTGTGTGTAGGATAGGAAAAATATGGATATGCCCTTAGGTACAATTTTATGCCATTGAGGAAACCTGATAATGTGCTTGTTTTTGCAGAGAAAAGTATTCCCACATGTTGTTGAGATCACGTGAACAATTTTCATGAAGGTGGGAATTGTGGTAGGCTTTAAAAAACCCGTAAGATTTGCTTCCAGAAGAAACAGCATGAGCTAAAACAGCAGGGTTTACATCTTCAGAGCACATTTAGGAGTAATTAAGGAATTCCAGTCTGACTAACCTGAAAGGAGTCTCCAGCTAGGTACTGAATAACAGAGAGGATGGCTGAGACCAGAAGATCAGGAGTCTTCCATGTTAAATTGAAGTGTTTGTACCAAGTGACGGCGAGAGACTGAAGGCTTAGAGTAGGGATGTGACATGACCTGGTCAAGCAAGGGTATCAGAAAAAGGATCAAAAGGGGAAGTTGTAGGTTTTATATATGTTATTAGTAAAAAATCTTTTAACTAAACAAACACACACATAGGATTATACACCACAGTGAACCCTAATGTAAACAATGGAACTACAATTAATAGTACAACTCTAAAGATGTTCTTCCATGAATTGTACAAATGCACCACACTAATGCTAATGCTAATGTGAGGTGTTAATAGGGTGGTACATGGGAACTCTATTTCACGCATGACTTTTCTGTAATTTAAAAAACAATGGATCAGAAAGGGAAGAAGGAGAAATCAAAATCAAAGAATATAAAGGATTGTTTAAATAATAGAAGCTTCAGGACTGGGCCACTTAATGAAAGGAAAAGGAGCCTTAGATTCCCAAACCCACATTAGAATGACTTTAAATAAAAGAAGAATTGAATGGAAAGAACTGCTTTGGGGTAAAGTAGTTTAGGGGTGCAGCCAAGACAGTATAAAGAAGTTTAGAAATGTCCAGAAGCTTTTGGAAATGCATAGGGCTGGAGTGTAGAAGTAATGTCAGACCAAAGATAAGTTAGGAATTGTCTGTAGAGAGATGGTAGTTGGAATCAACCTCAAAGGAGTCTCAAATCGATCTACTTCTCCCCTGAACTCTCCTGCTGCCACCCTTATTCAAGGATCATGATTTCTTACCTGGACTGGTGAGATACTCCCCAGTCAAAAGTAGATAACCTTTGTGGGGTCCCTCCAGAGTACCTGGATTTTTCCTTCCAGGCCTTATTACTGTCTGTAATTCGGGCTTGTATAATTTTGAGCTTCCTTGTTCAGTTCTCTCTTCCCCACCAGATTAAACAATCCATTTGAGAGACATAGTTGTCTGCTCTATCTACTCTTGAAGTTCTGGCAGCTTCCACAGTGCCTGACACTAAAATTTTTTCCCCAACAAAAGAGTGAATGAATGTCACTGATGAAAAATAAAGGAAAGAGTTGATGAGAAAACATTGCTGAGCATCTCTAGGGCACAAGAGGAAAAAGAGAGGGAAAAATAAATAGGAAAGCAAAGAACCAAAAGAAGGCAGAGACATGGAAACTAGGCAGAGGGGAGATTCAGGATGAGGTTGTCAGCATGACAGATTCTACAGGTGGAAAAGTAACAACAAGAAAAGCTAACGTTTATTGGGCACTTTCTGCAAGCCAGACACTATTCTAAGACTTGACATAGATTAATTCAGCTATTCCACACAGTAACTCTGAGGTAGGTATTCCCCTTCTCCATATTTTACAAATGAGGATGCAAGACCCAAAAAGATTATGTACTTTGCCCAAGGACACACGGATGGGGCAGTCATGAGTCAAATCAAGCTTCCTGTCTCCAGAGCATGGAGTCTTAACTGCTCTGCAGCCTCTCTGGCTCCTCCTAGGAGTGGGACGGGACACAGTTTGCAGTGGGTGAAGAGGTGTGGCATTGAAAGTATAGAAGGACAAGGAGGACAACCACTCTTTATGACCTTTGACTGTGAAGAGAAGATAGCAATGCCAATCACTTGAGTTTCTCTGTCTCCCACATTTGGTCCCAACCCCCACAGAAACTGTGTGAGAACAAGAGCATTCCTAACACATCACTGGCCGTGAGAACCTAGGAATATGCTTTTATTTTTGGAACAACAGGCATTGATCAAGTCTGCTCTGACAATCCCAGTATTATTATTGACTTGAAATAATCCTCAAAAGAGACAGGGGAGAAATCTGGCTTTGAAAGTAAAAAGCATTTGTTTTCCATTTTAAAATCGTTCTGGGAACCATTCCTCTTTTCTTTGTCTACAAGTGGAAAAGTATATTCCTGCCCAAGCTACATGGAAATGCCCTGTGTTTGCATGGTCATCTGTTTTTTGAATAGCAAATGCACAGGTACAGAATCCACCCAGAGGTCAGCAGACATTCGGGAAATAAATGTGCCCCTGAGTGACAGGCTGGTCTAGTTGGTTTCTGTCACGATGTGGAATTTTGGACACTCTCAGAGCTCATGCATGTTAAGTTTTTGGCAGATTCGTCTATTCCTTTCATTAAAGGACTGGAAGAATATGAATAGCAAAACTATTTCTTGTTCCTAAATGATGCAGATTTTAAATACACATGGCTAAATTTTAGCTAAAATCTGTTCACAGAATTTTCCCTACAGAAGGTTTTGAATTTGATTTACAGTCTGTACATATACGTTCATCTTTTGTTCCTTAATATTTTTTTAAGGATGGTGAGATTTTTCCCAACAAAAAAAAAAAAAAAAAAAGAAGCCTAACTATGATGGTCAACTTTCCACACAGTAGGAATAAAATTTCTCTTGTAAGCCTTTCACTTGGAAAGTAGGAGTCTGATCTCCTGAGAACAATTTCTGTACTTTCTGCATCCTCTAGAGATGCTGACCATTCAATTTAAGAGTACAGAGAAAGTGAACCTCTTTTTAAAAATGTATTTATAGCTCTATCTTAGTTCCCTCTCTCTTGAAGTCTGCTCTTTTCTGGTTAAAGGAGGCCTAAGATTTGATGATATAAGGCATGGGGATAGTTCTTACTCTATCAGTAGTTAGAGCTGGACCACACAGTCCAACTTCATATCACTTATAAAATGCACAGATTTCTCTGGCCTGTTCTTGGGCATTGAAGGAAACTGCAAGTTCAAACCAGACAGTTCATATTGAATATTTCATTGAAAATGTAAGAAAAATTGTTTTAGGGAAAATGCTTTTGAATAAACAATTTGCGTGTGCTTTTTACAGAGAAAGTGAACTAAATATGATGGTGTCAGGAGTGCCTATCGATGTGTGGCAATCCCAGCTCAAGAGAGTGATTCTGATGCCTGTTAGGAACAGCATTGTCATGGAGTCTGATTAGAATTGGCTTTTGAAGCCAATTCCATTGCTTTGAAGGAAACACTTCCAAGTAGGTAGTTTGGACTAGGCAGGGCACAAGGATGTGTTTGTTGCCAATTGAAACGGGACTGTTCTCAGTACAGATTGTAAGGCGGTCATTTTCTAGCCCAGTGACCAGAATTGCTATGTTTCCAGCTGACCTTTTCTTGCTGAACATCCAGGCGATACTACTGGCTACCACAAAGCCAGAGCTTCTAAAGGAACCAGAATTTGTCAAAATGTCACCATAAGCAGGCTGGAAATGTAGTTAGATTTTTGTTGGCTTTTTAGGGAATTTTTGTTTCAGAGGCGTTTCCCAGGGTTGACACTACTGTGAGAAATGAGTCTGCATGAATTAAATCGTGATGATAATAGCTAGCAATTAATTGAGCCCAGCCTTTGTACCAGGAATTTTTCTAAGCACTTTACCTGCATTACTGTATTTACTTTTCACAAGCACCCTCTGAAGTAAGTAACATTATTTTTTGAAGGCAACTTGTGCCATAGTTCATAAAGCCTTTTGTCAACTGTCCTCCGTCAAATGGCAGTCAGAATGAATCATCGGGCCTGACCCCTTCTTCATCATAAATGTCCACTCAAAAAGCTGTTAGGCTGAGGGAGAAAGAGAAGCATAAGAAATTTTGGGTATTTGATCCCTGGTTTAACAGAGTTATCTGTAGACTATGATCCTCACAGGTATTTCTTAACCTTGGACATGATGACAAACTAGCATGTTGGTTCCGAGACAGCCCTTCTGCCAACCATGATTATATTTCTGCGCCATTTTAATGTCCTGAGCAACTTTGTATAGGAAATGCTAGGCACTAAAATATCTGTCATAGAAGAGAACCATACACAGACTAGTGGAAAAAGATCTCTATCCCCAAGGAAAACACCCAATTTCCAGGCACGTACATGTGTTTGCACACCCTTTATCCATGTAGGAAGGGTTTTGCGTGAAACCATTTTGACTGACCATCTTATCTAGGCTTTGCCTCCTGTTATGTTCCTGCCAGGGCACTGATATCTCCCTTGGCTGTATTGCTACTTTTAATTCTCTGTTTTCCCTACTGTTTGCTGAGTGGATAATTAAGCATGAAGTCCTGTACTTTATTGAGATCAACTTCTGAAAAAAGACTTGCTACAGGGAACTGAATGGCAACTTTGAGAGAGAGGCTCTGAAAGGGAGAAAGCTAACCTCCAGTAAGATTAAGGTCTGAGAGCACAGGCCGAAGCACATTCCAGCCCAGCTGCCATCTGCATCTCTGTGCTAAGGAGTTACCACTTTATAGAGGCCCTTGGTTGTTCCTTTCCCTGCTCTGTGCTTAAGAGTATGGAAGCTGCAGTTGACTGGGTTCAAATCCCGACTCTGTCACTCCTGAGCTGTGTGATACTGAGAAAATTGAATTATTCTCCCATCTCTCTAATTCTTAATCTTTAAAATAGAGGTAACAATAGTGCCTACCTCATAGAGTGTTGGTGAGAATTGAATACAAGTGGACCACTTAGGGCCTGGCACATGGAAAGTGTTCAATAAACGCTATTAGTGAAAAATTCATGGAGGGTTAAAAAAACTCTCTTCTACGAGCCATTGTGATCATCTTTACTGTGTGTAGCCTAATAATAACCTCAAGTATTTTTATTTTACTTTCTCCTATATCTTTAGTTACCTTAATTCAGCCACCCCCGGAAGGGGTGCAGGAACTGTACATTTGCATATCTGGAGCTCTCTAGTTCTGTGCACATGGGGCTTGCAGGCCATTTGGGTTGACCAGCCTCCTGGTTCTTTTTCTTACTCAGGTGCTGGAAAGCTTCAAGATCATGGACTATAGCCTTTTGCTGGGAATCCACATCTTGGACCATTCCCTCAAAGACAAAGAAGAGGAGACCTTACAAAATGTGCCTGATGCTAAGCGGCCTGGGGTGCAGAAGGTCCTCTACTCAACAGCAATGGAATCCATCCAGGGTCCAGGGAAGTCTGGAGATGGGATCATCGCAGAGAACCCAGACACGTGAGTGCAGCCACCTACCCCTGGCCCTCTTGACTGCAGCAGCCCACGTGTCAGGTAGTTAAATGCCATCGTGTTCACTTCACAGCTGCACTTGGGAATAGATCCCAACCTAGTGCTACATGGAGTCAGCTAGCCTTCATTTCTGTTCATCTGTGGGTAACTAGACAAGTCGCAGTGTTCCTAGCGGTCATCATCATCCTTTTTAACTGTGCAGTTTCTTTTTTCAAATGGCTCCATTTTTTAAAACACAGTGACTGAAAACGTTTTTACCCCCATTTCCTATATATTCAAAAACCATCACAAGAGGGGGAGCAAACTTTGAATCTGAATAAACATGGATTTTAGCAAATACATGATAGGAACTGTGTTCACAGTTTGGCGCTTTTCACCTGCACTAAGAGGTTTCTGTTGTTCTGTTTCTGGACCCTGGCAGATGTGGTCTCTTGCCTCAGCCAGGTGGCACAGTAAATTCAGGATTAGACTGCATGTATAAAGTGCATGCTGATTAACGGAAACAATTACAGCCAAAGAAAATTATTGAAATGAGTTGACTGCATCATGCATGTGTCCTCGCTGAGCAATGAGATGGAAAGAAAGAAATCATTTTTCTTGGCAGGAAGTGCCTGGCTTCTAGGATTCTCCCACAATGACTAACCCCTAGGTATTTTTCACTTTTATAAAGGAAACTAAGTAACAAAAAATGTTAAATCTTTTTTTATTTTTAATCTTTGCTTGTAAATCCCTTTAAATGTCCAATAATCAGTTAAATGAATTTCTATCAGTCTGGTAAAATACAACATAGCCTTTAAAAATCACATTAGCCATGAATATGAGGAAATGTTCACATTTTGCAAGTGAAAAATTCAAGTTATAAAGCCAAGTCAATTAAATAATTCCCTCCATATAAAATGTATGTCTGTATACATTCACACACATACTGAAAGGGCATACCAGATTAATGGTGGTTATCTTTGTATCCTAGAAATGGATTCTTTAAATACTTATTCTTTATGCTTTTTTAAAAAATGTTCACAATGTGCTACCATCAGAATATTATGTTCACTGTGGTATGCTACAGAGATTTTTTCTGTAGTTTGTAAAAATTCTCACAATGAATATATATTTTCTTGATCAGAAAATATTTATAACTTCGTTTTAAAATAAAAATAATTATTAAATTGAATTCTTCCAATCCAACCCTAGAGAGTTGACAGCTATGGTAGTATTCTCTGTAGGGAAGTATATAATATTGGATTCCCATACAGACTTTAACTGAGCATTCCCTTCCCCCAAGAGAAGTTGAAAAGGCAGAGAGCCCAGAATTCTTAAAGACTGCCCATTTTTATCTACAGTTTACTTATTAGAAATGATCGTTTTAAAGTCTTCTTGTAATATTTGATCAGATGTTTTCACTTTTCCTTATCAACAGAATGGGAGGCATCCCAGCTAAAAGCCATAAAGGAGAAAAACTACTTCTATTTATGGGCATTATTGATATTCTACAGTCATATAGGTAAGACATTTGGGGAAGTGATCATGTATCATTTTAAAATTAGTCAACACAAGGTTCTGAAAAGTCACCTAATGGGAGTGATTTTACATTCTCATTTTTATTTTCCTGTTTACATTTAGGTTAATGAAGAAGTTAGAACATTCCTGGAAAGCTCTTGTTTATGATGGGGTAAGTGACTTTTCTGTTCCTTGTTAAAATGTATGTATTTCTGATTTCTCAGAGACTTTGGAGGAGTCTAGGAAGCTGTGCCACTGGACTTGGAGAGGAAAGGAAAGGAAGCCTTGTATAAGCTCAGAATTGTAGGCTGAGAACAAAGACAACATGAATTTGAACAGCTATTCAAATAGACCACATCCCACCTTGTGACTAGGTAGTGCCCAGAAAACAAAATAATGTTTCTATGTGAAATCCAAGGGGCCCACTAAGATTTCTTCAATCATGAAACAATTAGCAGAAAAGGAGGGAATTTTTCCTATAGGTGCGGAGAAGATCAGTAGGGTGGCTGAAATGGGGTTCTCACAAGATGGGATTTCTGACCTGAATGGCTGTGTCCTACATTAAACAAACAGGTGCTTCTAAGGAGCCCCACCTTTGTCTATTTAAAACATCTTCTGCTTTTTGGTGTTTGTTTGTTTGTTTGTTTGTTTGAAGAAAACCTCTGTGCTAGGTATATATTTGTGAACTTGTAAGCAATAATTAAAATTTATTTTTGTTTATTTACAAATGTGTCTCTTCTTAAAATAATGCCTTTTAATACCAAAGAGAACTTTTCTTTGAAGGCAAGGGCAGATATACCCTCCAGTCCTTTACATTCAAATTATATTGCTGATTTACTGGACTTGTTGCAAACGTGTGCCCACTTCAGCAGAAGCTTCTAGAATACTGGGAAGAGTGACTGCTAAACCAATGGTAAATTTCCCATCACATCTAGAACATCACTGGTATTCTAGAGAATCATTGTAACTTGGTCAAAGAGGGGTCCTACACACCTTGCCCTTCATTTTATGCCAACTACAGAATTATAGATTATTTTAATAATAGGGACCTTCTGCCTCATATAATACCCTCATTTCACAGATGAAATTAAAAAAAAAGGAGGCCCCAAGACTTTTCTTTTCCCAGGATCACACAACCTTTCAAAGTTAGAACTAACTCCACACCAAATCTCCTGATTTCTGGTCCAATGTATGTTTTCTTCCAACCCGCTACAGACACTTTATAATACCTAAATTTAAATTCTTAGAGTTTCCATAGTGGAATCCATAAACCTGGAATTAACATGGAGCATTATATAAGCCAATTTACTGTTTCTAGAAATGTGCATCTTAGATATTAAGTAAATGATTATTGAATAAACTCAGAGAATTGACTTCTTTGTCCATCCACTTTTCTGAATTTGTAATAAAATACTCCTTCAATCCTAAAGACTCCTGCCAAGCAAGAGAGAAGAATTGACTTAATGACTTTAATTTAATTCAGCTCTATCGAATTAGTTGATTATTCAGTGTAAGGAGGGTCACCAGTCAGCCTTGTCTCCCAGGAATCTTCCAGTGTCTTCTCACCTTGTAACCTGGAGATGAAACTAGCAGGTTTTTTTCTTTAAACCTAGATGCTTCTGTTACATTAGGGTTGTTCTGTTGGTTTATGTCCCCAGTTTTTGTTGGTGACTAAAAGTGTAACCCTTAATTCTAGATGACACTTGAGGCAGTTGCCTATATGTAAAAAGCTTCAAAGGCCCTCAGAGGCCCCAGCAGTCCCTTCCACAACCCAGGAAGGACCAGCTGTCTTGATTTCTATTGCAGTCTTTTCTGTGCCTCCTCTGCCTCCCTTAATGCCCCATTGCATCCAGAAGCTCTAGAATCCTTGCCTTCTTCCCCCAGCCCCAGACCCCAAAGGCCCTACCATCGACAAGCATTGCTCTCTTCTGACTTTCGAAAGCCACACCTTTTGTTTGGTTAAGGTCATTGGATAACAGGACCAACTGCATAGATCTTTCTGCAGAGTTGGGGTGAACTCTCTGAGAAGTAAGCGTGTGGTACTTGATTTGTCTTTTCAGGACACTGTTTCAGTTCATAGACCAAGTTTTTACGCGGACAGATTTCTGAAGTTCATGAATTCCAGAGTTTTCAAGAAAATTCAAGGTAAGATTTTTAGGAAGATAGGAAGTTTTTTTTTTTTACTGTTAGCACTTACTTGCTGACTTCACTATGTATACCCTTGCAAGATTTTTACTGGAAGAGTTGGAGTGATTTCCCTATCGTGGTAATTACATAGTGATTATGGTGAAGATATTCTGCTCAGAAACTTATTGATGCTATAATTATTAGAGCCCCATTTTGTAGGGAAAAAAAACTGCCTAAATGGCCATTCATACAGTATATTGGTTAAATATATTATAATACAGTCATATAATGGAATGGTATGCAACCAATGAAAATGATATATTAGAAATACATTTACTTCTTATGGATATAGATTTATTCATAAATATATATGCATATACACACACACACATATATATATGCATATGCATATAATTAGTGGTCTGCATACCTAAAGGCACAGCAAAATTTAAATGGGATATATAAAATTGTTAACTGGTTATTTTGAATCGGGATTATATGGAATTTTATTTTCTTTCACATCAATATTCAGTTTTCTACAATGTATATGAAGTATTTATGTAATAAGTTTTTTAATTAGGTGGAAAAGGAGAAAATAACCCTATTATTATATATGCTGTTATTATATCATTAATCTATCCAGTTCATCCAATTTCATAATCCAAGACATGATAATTAAGCCATAGAAACACCTGAAAAAGGGCATTTCAAATTTTTCTTGTAAGATTTATTGGAAGTTTCTGTTAAATGCAATTTATAAAACACTTTCAATGTAAAAATTGTGGAAAACAAAAAGATGCAAGGAAAACAGTGATATTTACTTAAAAGCCCACAGCCCAGAGATACTACTTCTACAATTTGATATTCTTCCTACCAATCTTCTTTACTCTGTTATGTGTATTTATATAAAATTGGCAGCATAGTAGTATACCACGTGTATATATATATATATATATATATCACTGTTTGTCACAATATTATAACATGAATAGTTTTCCATATCATGTATCCAGAATATATAAAGAACTCTTACAACACAGCAGGACAAACAACCCAAATAAAAAATGAGCAAAGGATGTGAATATACCTTTCTCCAAAGAAAATATAAATGGCCAGTAAGATACAATATCAAGTGCTAGTTCATGGTTTTGATTTGTATTTCTCTAATAACATCTTTCCATGTGCTTATTGGCCATTTATATCTTCTGGGTTTTGAAATATCGGGAATCCATCCCCTTCTTTCACAATGCTACTCCTCAATTCAGGCCTCTGGGTTTTGTTTGTTTGTCTTAGAAGGGTTTTTATTGTTGTTTCCCTTTCTTCTTTTCTTTCTTTCTTTGTTGCATAAGTAAGATCATGGCCCTCGCTCGGGTTTCTTTGCCTCCAGTCTTGCCCCATTCAGTCTAGTCTCCCCACACCGCAGCCAGAAGGATCAGCTTAAAATACAAATCTGCTCTTACTGATTTCCTGTTCAACCTTTTCCATGCTAAAAACTAAAGGTAATTTAAAAAATATTCCATGTATCTCCAATGCACAAAGCCTTTAAATTGGCTTCTGAGTGCTTTGTGATGTGTGATTTGGCCCCTCTTTATCCCCCAGTGACTTCTGTGCCCATACCACACCCTGTTCTCTTCACTTCAGCCACTAGGACCTCCTGGCAGTTACCCCAAACTTTCGAGGCTCTCTCCACTCCTCTGCACTTGCTTGCCCTCTGCCTGCCATGCTCTTTGCATCCTTCCCCTGACGAACTCCTGCTCTTCCATCAGGTCTCAGCTCAGATGGTGCTGCCTCCATAGCACTTACCATACTGTGTTATTAGGAGCCGTTTGCTCCCCCACCAGACTTTTAAGTTCCTCAAAAGTAGAGCCTGTATTTGGTTTACTAATACATTCCCAGCACCTAGCACATTTCCTAATATGTAGTAGCACACAAATCTTTAGTTGATGAATAATTGAATGACTGAATGAACAAATGGAATTATCATCTCACTCCAGCTTTTCAAAGGGCAGCAATTTAATTAGTACAATTGATACTTTAAACCATAACTTTCAAATGTTTCATGAACTACAATTAATTTAAAACCCTGAATGCCTAAAAGTATGCTTTGTGACTGAAATTCCCTCCCCAAGTAAGCAGTACCTGATTTTCAAGTTCCTATTTTTAAGTCTTTTTTTTTTAACCTTCTTAAGTCCATTCACCCAAGAATTGAGTTATGCTGCCAATTTAATAATGTGTAAAACATTCTGTAATATTTCCTGGAAATATTAGTCACCTTTATGTTGAAGCCTCACTGAAGATATTATGTCCAAAGTACTAAAGCTTAGTTTCTTGAATGGAATACAATAGTGGATTTATTTATTGGTAAAAAAAATCATCTGTCCAAAGATTTCAGGACAATACACATTCATTCAACAAATATTTGAGTAACTATTATGTACCTAGCTCTATGCTAAGACAGTGATAATATACAAAGTTTTAAAAATTATTTAGTTTGTGCTTCAATAATTTCATCGATTTTATATGTTGGGCTAGAATTGGAACATGTAATGGATTTATAATGTAATAAAATAATTTGTTAATAGAGTTTTTCATGAGTACTGTGAATATACTAAGAGAGATAAGATAGATTCCTCTGAAAGAGCTTCACAGAAAAGTGGCTATTTAACCTAAGTCCTAAAAATATGAGCCAGAATTCATTAGGGAAAGAGACAGGAAAGGCATCGCAAGTAAAAGAAACAGCATATGTAAAAGCCCCTGGGTGGGGAAGCAGCTGTGGCTCAATCATTTGGGCCCCCGTCTACAATATGGGAGGCCCTGGGTTTGCATCCCAGGGCCTCCTTGTGAAGGCAGGCTCACCTGCACACTGTGGAGAGCCACCAGCCCATAGCATCACGGAGTGCCAGCTGGCCCACATGCGCCACAGAGTGCCCCCTGGCCTGCAAGCACCATGGAGAGCTGACTCAGAAAGGTGACACAGCAAAAAGGGAGACAAGCAAAAAAAAACGCAGAAGAGCACAGAGAGCAGACAGCAAGCAAGCTGCAAGAGGGGGAGGGGAAATTTTTTTTAAAAGCCCATGTGTAGGGAGCGGATGTGGCTCAAGCAGTGGGGTACCCACCTCCCACATGAGAGGTCCCAGGTTCAGTTCCCAGTGCCTCTTAAAGAAAACAGAGGAGGGAGCCATCTTGGTAGGGGGCTGCGGAGAGTGAAACTCAAATGAGTTTTTAAAAAAATGAACGGGTAAAAATGAACACAGTAGTTTCAAAGAATGACAAACAGGAGAGCTGAAAAGTGATAAGGTGTAGGGACAGTGCGTGGCAGAACGTGGGGCTGAAAGTGGAAACAGGGTGACTTTCACCAGACATGATCTAACCAAAGACAAATCCAGGAGTTTCTATCACACAAAGGAAAGTAGCCATATTTGTATATGATATTCACAGCAGCATGATGCACAAGAGCCAAAAGGGGGAAACCACCCAAATGTCCATCAACTGGTGAAGAGATAAATAAATTCAGAATATCCGAACAATGGAAAATTACTCAGCCATAAAAAGGCATGAAGTTCTAATACATGCTACTAACATGGATGAACCTTGAAAGTATTTATGCTAAATGAAAGAGGCCAGATCCAAAAGGTCACATACTGTAGGATTCCACTTATAGGAAATGTCCAGAAAAGGCAAATTCATGGAGACAGAAAGCAGATAAGTGGTTGCCAGGGGATATGGTGACAAGGTGATGGGCAGTGACTGCTTAATGGGTATGGGATTTCCTTTTAGGGTGGTAAAGTTTTGGTAATGGATGATGGTGATGCTAACACAACATCATGAATGTAATAAATACCATGAGCACCTAAAACTGGTTAAAAAGTGAAGTTTTGTGCTACATATATATTAATACAATAAAATATTAAAAATAAAAATTCAAAAAAATTCAAAACAAAAAACACAAAGAGGGAATCCAGACAGTGGCACTATTGACTGGGACATGGAACAAAGGAGGAGAAAGTATGGGACAGAGTGAGGGTTTCCAGAGATGTTGAGTTCAGCTTTGAAGACGTTGAGTTTAAAGTGCCTTTGAGAAATCTTGGTGGAAATGCCTGGTTGACACTTGGAAATACAGCCAGGAGTTTAGGCCAATAATCTGTGCATTATCAGTCATATTATAAATGGCTAATACTAATTATACACTGAATTATTTTTAATAAAAATACACATAGTAGCTTTAAAAATAAAAAATTCTTTCTTTAGGTGCCACAGGGGCATTTTTATTGGGTCCCCTCAGCTCTTCATTATATGTGATGCCCATAACAAACAAATAACTTTTTCTTTTTAGCTTTTAGCCTTCCTCTGTTCTCAGCCACAAGTACAGCCCTCTTGAGCTTCTTCCCCTCATTATGCTGCTTTCACCTCATTCACTTTTCCTTAGTGCTGCCATTATTCTTTGCTCATAGCTATTTATTTTCTCAATTTAGAGAATCTGCAGTCACCTAAGAACTATGATGTTGAAAGCAATTCTCAGTACCCCTTTACACTCTTAAAAATTTCCAAGGACAAAAGAGAACTTTTATTTATGTGAGTTATATCTATCTATATGAAAATATTAGAAATTAAAATTGAAAGTTTGAAAATATTAACTCTTACAAGGTAACAAGAAAACACCCTTGCATGTTAATGTAAGTCAATTTTAAGATAAAGAAGATGAAAAATAATTATTTTCCAAAATGTAATTTAATGAAAAGAGTGGCATTATTTTACATTTTTAAAAATCCCTAATGTCTGGCTTACTAGAAGCCTTCTGGATTCTCACCTCTTCTGAATTCAATCTGTGGGGATATCACAGGTCAGGTAGCATCTGGAATCTTCTCCTATTCACTGATGAGAGAATGAAAAGTGAAAAGGGCAAATATCTTAGCATTATTATGAAACGTGTTGATCCTTCCGGACCCCCTGAAAGAGTCTCAGGGACCCTAGGTGGTCCCCAAACAACATTTGAGACCCTATAGTTTAGAAGTTACAAAGTACTATATTGAAAGACTGGAGTTGAGGGTTCCTAAAAGTTAGCCATAGACTGTTAAGCAGAAGCCAGAATGTGGATAATCGCTTCAGACCCATAAACCAAGTGTGAACTCTGTTTGGTAGGATGGGAAATTATGGTAAACATGGCTTAGTCGGTCTACTTTTTTATCACGAAAATCAATTTTGATCTGTTTTTAAACACTCAAAATCTCCTCCTGCATAGGAAAACAAGCTCTTATTTTATCTTTTTCTTTTTTTTCTCACTTTAACTATTAATTGCAAATAGAGAGCTAAACTGCTAGGAAGTGCACCACCAATTATGCAACTTAAAAAAAAAAAAAAAGACATCCAGAGCTCATGCTTTCTAGCTATGACCTTGAACACATCACAACCTTTGTAACTTTTTCTGGACCTACTTCCCTCAGATGATCAACTAATTTGAGTGAGGCATGAAAGGTCAAAGTTGGCTTGCAAACGCCAAAGCCCTTTAAAAAAGTTATTTATTATGATGATTTAATTATTATTGTAATAAGACTGTGTGCAGACCCATAAACCTTCTCTTCTTTTAGAGCCGAGAGATTGCCCTCTGTTCTTTCTTCATTTGTATGCCCTAAAGTCTTTTTCCAATTAAATTCTTGCAAACCGCCCACGGGAAGAGCCCCAGATGAGCCATGTACTCTAAGCTCTGAGGTCGCCACAACTAGACACAGTGACATTCTTGCATCTGCTCTCAGGTTACCCCTTTATGCAGCCCTCCCATGCCAAAAACATGTTCAGGAAAAAGCGCAAACATGCTTCAACTTCTCTCTCCCTCTACCCTTGAAGGAAATTTTCTAACAATTTTAAGCCAAGAAAAATATTGCAGTGGAGAGTGAATATAGGTGGGGATGATGCAGCATCAGCGTAAGCAGCTTTCACTGACTTGTCATAAGTAAAATCACAGCCATCAGTGAGTATGATGGATGGTGAAATAGGTTTGTATTGGTTCAGTTTCCCAGCATTCTTAAGTTGTAGAATGCTGTTTGGACAAAGATGGGAGGGAATTATGCATCTGACATAACCATGACCTAGAAAAGACCCAAAGGATAGGGAATTTCAGTGGAAAGTCACAGAAGTAACAGGGCTAAATTGGGCAACATGAGTATAAGATTAAACATTGGCATGTTTAGAAATTCCCAGTCCCAAGTTAGTAACACCAGGGTCATGAGAATTCTCCGTACTTTACCATCTGCATTTACCAGCCCTCCTCCCAGCACTAGAAAAACATTGTCTGCAGGAGGAAAAACCATTCTTTAGCAATGGAACATTTGGATTCCACCTCAAATAAGACTTCATTTCTTTTTTCTTTTTTTTTTCTTTTTTTTTGAAGTACCAGGGACTGGGGATTAAACCCGGGACCTCGTATTTGGGAAACCAGCACTCAACCACTGAGCCACACCAGCTTCCCTGAGTTGGTTTTTTCATTTGTTTTGCTTGTTTTTGTTTTTTTCATGAGGCACTGGGAACTGAACCTGGGACCTCCCATGTGGGAGGCGGACACTCAATCACTTGAACCACATCCATACCCCAAGATTTCATTTCAAAATCTGGAGGAAGAATGCCTGCTCTAATTTATTCTGGGATATTCTGATTTAAATCAAGTCATGCTGGATAAATGAAATTGCTAAAACACAGACAATTTCCTATCTCTTTCCTCATATATATAAAATAAAGCTTCTTGTAGTCCATTCAAATAATGCCTAAAATACTTACAAATAATAAAGTATATTAATTTAATAAATATTAATATGGTTTTATAAATATCTTTATTTGTCTGTCCTTTTTCCTTCCTGTCTAGCTTTGAAAGCTTCACCTTCTAAGAAACGGTGCAATTCCATTGTTGCCTTGAAGGCAACATCACAGGAGATAGTCTCCTCAGTTAGTCCGGAATGGAAGGATGAGAAGCGTGATTTGCTGACGGAAGGACAAAGTTTCAGCAGCCTTGATGAAGAAGGTAAAGGCATGTGGTAGTTGGTTTAAAAAAAAGAAAAAGCTATTGTGATTTATTTATAAATTATATAGATTCCCATAGTAAAATTAGAAAATATGAAAATATTCAAAAGAGAAAAATCTATAATCCTACTAGATGATGGTAACAAATACTAACATTTTGATGTTTTTATTTCTTCACATCTTTCTGTGCGTGTTTTGCATCAATGTGAATAAGAGTTATCTCTTCATTTATTTAGGTCTTCTTTAATGAGTTTAAATAAAGTTTTGTAATTTTATCCTTACATGTCATGTTTTTATATTTATTCCTTGGGTGTTATTAGATTTATTCCTTACGTGGATAGAGAGAGTTTTTTTTTGCCTTTTTAAATATTATCTTTTTGAAGAATTTGAGTTTTCTGGCTCTTTGTTGTTGCTGCATACACCTCACATCCTTTTTCTTCCTTTCTTACCTGCTGGCCAGGACATCTAGAACAATGATGAATAGAAAGAGTGATTGTGAGCAGCTTTGCCTTGTCCTGATTTTAAAGGGAATGCTTCTAATGTTTCCCTGTTGAGACAGAAGTTTGCTGTATTTGATACCCATAATCAGGTTAAGGAACTTCCTTTTTATTCCTAGTCTGCTAAAAGTTTTTATCAAGAATGAGTATTGAATTTTACCAACTACTAATCTTTATCTACTGATTTGATCATTTAATTAATTAAGATCCCTTTTAATCTATTAAAGGGAAGTGACATTTTAGACTTCCTACCAAAATATTCTTTTGAGAATCCCCAACATATTCTGAAATTGTTCTCTAGTTCCTACAGGAGATCTCTTCTAGAGATTTTCTTTTCCTGAGAGTCTTTTGAATAGGGTACCATTTTAGTTTGCCAAAGGGCTGCTGATGCAAAGTACCAGAAATGGATTGGTGTTCATAAAGGGGATTTATTTGGGGTAAAAGCTTTTAGTTCTAAGACCATGAGAAGTCTAACTCAAGGCACCGAAAGAAGTGCTTTCTTACCACAGTCAGCTGCCACATGGCAAAACAAGATGGCCCCCGATCCCTGCTGAGGTCTCTCCTTTCTGCAGCTGTAGGCAAACCTGACATGGGCTTGGCTTTTTCTGGCCTCCTCGCTCAGCCTTGGCTGCTCCACTTTCTTCCTCAGTTCAGCTGTAAACTCTCAGGCATGTGGCTTATCTCTTTCTGGGCCTCAGCTCTTTGAGCCTCTGAAGGGGGCATCTTTCCTTGCAGCTCAGCTGTTGCAGCTCAGCTGTTGGTAAACCTGGAGTCCTTTCTCTCATATGGCCAGATCAAATATGGCAGCTTCCTTTATCTGTGTCTGTGTCTGTCTCTCTGGTTCTTCCTTTGTATCAGACACAGCGACACAGCCAGAGGGCAGAGGCCCAAGCTGGCTCACACTTCACTGATATAGCCCAATCAAAAGCCCTAAATCAATCTTATCAGTAATCTAAACAAAGGACCCTCAACCAAATGCAATGCAATCAAAGGGTATCGCACCCACAGGAATAGATTAGTTTACAAGCATAGTCTTTCTCTTTTTGGGATTCACCAAATTCAAACTGCCACAGATTTGAATGTTCCTTCCTCCTGCAGCACTCATCCATGTACACTGTGTTCCTTTCTCATCTTCTAATAAACTAACTTTTACCTATAGTTCGTGGTTTCAACAAGAGTTAATGAGTTATCCTTTATCCTTTCTCTGCCCATTCTATGAAGGCAGAGGTAAATTGATGGCTCCAATTTCTGGCAGACTTTCACCCATTCCTCCAAGCATCCCTGCATTGGCATCTCCCCTATCACACCACGTAGTTTTTTGATAGCACATAAAACTACAAGGTATCTGCACAGTCTAGGAAATAGGATAAACTTATTTTTAAACAGTGTGTTGGTTATGTTTTCAAATAATATGCAAAGTGTAACCACTAAACCAAAAGCAATGGGTTCCATTGTTAACCTAGGGGAAAAGATATAATAAATACACTAGGTAGTATCCAAAAGGTCAGCAAAGACGGAAAGTAGTACACATATATTTTTTTAAGATTTATTTTCTTTCTCCTCCCCTGCCCTTGTTGTTTGTACTCTCTGCTCTCTGTGTCTGTTCATTGTGTGCTCTCTGTGTCTGCTCATGAAAAGGATGGGAGGGAGGTGCCCAATCACTTGAGCCACATCTGCTCCTGCTTTTTGTGTCTCTCATTGTGTCTCTCGTTGTGTCATCTCATTGTGTAATCTCTTTGCATCAGCTCACTGCACCAGCCCATCAGGTCAGTTCACTGTCTTGCTCGTCTTCTTTAGGAGGTATCAGAAACTGAACCCAGGACCTCCCATGTGGGGGGCAGGTGCCCAAATGCTTGAGCCACATCCACTCTAGTAGTACACATATTATACTTTTTTTTTCGGTTTAACAATTGGACCCATTGCTTTAAATTGAGGTACTTCACCTGAAAAGATCTCTGAGGGTCAAAGAAAAACATTTTAAGCATATTTCTTGAAAATGTAACCAGCATTCTACTTTAAAATGGATTTATCCTTACAGCTCTCTGCATGTGCAAGAGTTGATCTCTTTCTAATGCCCTGTACCTGGGGACTTGCCCTGTCATAGGGTACCAAGTCAGTGCCAAATTTCCCTCTACTTTTCAGCTATTCATTTTCTGAATTTCCTCCCTTTTGATTAACTGAAAGTCAATCGACTAATGGCCTTAATTACATCTGCCAAATCCCTTTTGCCATGTAATGTAAAATAATCACAGGAATAATATCTTATCATATCCACAGTTTCTGCCCACAGTCAAGGGTGAGAGAATTTGGGGGGAGGGGTTCATCTTAGAATTCTACCTCCCATGCTGGTTTTAGAAAACTGAAGCGTATAGCAGGGTGAGGAAATCATTCTCTGCTTCAAAGAGCAGCTCCCAAGGGGATCAGCTAGCTACCCAGTGTTTGAAAGACATGTAACCTGGAACTGAGTCACAAGAAAGATAATGTTTTCCCTATTATATCGCATAGGTAGCTCTGGTTTATGAAGTAAAGCCAGGTATTCCCCAGGCCGGTCTGCATTGGTTGTTCCCAATTCAGCAGCACCTGCCTTATAATTAGGGGCAATTCACTGGGGTCTAACATTAAGTTATTTTTTCACCCCTAATTTCATTGTTGTTCAGAGTGTCATGTTCTTTTCTCTGTATTTAATGAGAAGTTGGGAGCAAGTATATTGAAGACTACTGGCCAGGTATCATATTAAGTTGAAACCTTTCTAATGTTTTAATATTGAGCCCTTTGATTACTTTCATATGATCACCATATTATTCATCACAATCAGTTCTTTATTTTGACTGCATCAGAGCAAGGGTTCCACCACCCTACATCCTCCACATGTAATGTGCTGCCTGCTCTGCTAGACCAGAATCCATCCCTTCCTCTGCTTATCCCAGTTCTTCCCCCACCCCCACCCTCTCTCAACAGGTACACCCCTTCAAGTCCAAATTCAAACCTCACATTCAATAGTATCTAAGAGGGTCCTTTTCCATTTGCACTTCTCCTGAAAATATGTCATTTTGAACCTGTTATGCCTCTAAAGGAATGCCAGACACACCTTAAATTTATATTGCATTTATTATAGTCTAAAATGTTCCATTTGGGGGAATGATTTAAAAGAATCCACAGAGGCTTCAGAGAGTGGAGGTAGGTCACTCCTCAGCCCCCGATGGCATTTCAGAGGCACCTAAATTTTAAAGAAGTAAGAATTTTCTCATTTTTAAAAAGGTAGCCTTGATCTTAAGGTATAGTGTAAAAAAGAGCCACCACGAGTAATGTTAAAAGATAGGCATGGGTGCAAACAAGTTCAGGTATTTAAGATCTTTGTTTCCTGGCTCCCCAAAATTTTGAGTTCTTAGACCTAAACTGAGACTCATGGATATGTGCATATTGTAGAGAGAGGAAAATTGGTTCACTGGCTGTTGCTACACCTGCCAGCCACCCTTTTCATCTCTGTCAAAATATCTCCTTCAGCTCCCGGGAGCTTTTCATGTCATCTTCTGAAATAGTAAATCACTTTATTAAGTTTTTAAAAGAATATTCATAATGTCATTTCCATAAACCATTTTGCAAATTAATGCAGTTTCCTTTCTGTTTAACCTGTTTTCAAGGCACTATTTTACATTTCTGCAGCAGTTCAGAAGAGTACAGTTAATTCATAATTTAATATGCAGCCTGATATATAAAATGAATGCTTCTGACTCATTTAAGTTATTATAGATACTAAGGCAACATTTATTCCTGAGATTGAGTGTGCATGTTACTTTCATTTCCCAGCTCTAGGGTCAAGGCACCGGCCAGACCTGGTGCCTAGCACTCCATCGTTGTTTGAAGCTGCTTCCTTGACGACCACAATTTCATCTTCCTCCTTATACGTCAATGAACATTATCCACATGACAGGACTACGCTTTATTCAAACAGGTAAAACTCAGTGTGATCAAAGTACCAGTCAGGCTTTTACCTCGTCAACATCATGCCTAAAGCAGTGTCTCTCAATGTGGCCACCTGTCTCCACCAACCAGGACGTCCCTGCCACCTGCCTCGTAAGTAAGAGATGGAGAACATGCTTGATTTTCACTGTGGCAAGAAATAAAAATTTGAGGGAGACTCTCATGTTTCTCCTTTACAGTTAATCATGATGTCATGTAGAGATTATATACTTGGTTCTGTGGAAGACAAGTCCTTGGTCATTTTTATTTTAGTAATTTACTATGAATGGGTCTTTTAAAGCAATACTCTTGGTTAATACCACACAGATAGCTGCAAAGATATTTTAACACCCATTTCGTATAAACGACCCTAGTGACTGTGTTAGGCAGAATAATAGCCTCCCAAATAGGCCCAGTCTTAATCCCTGGAACCTGTGCACATGTCACTTTATGCTACCCCACATGGCAAAAGGGACCTTGCAGAAAAAGTTGAAGATTTTGAGATGGGAAGATTATCCTGAATTGTCAGAGTAGGCCCACTGTAATCAACATAATCACAGGGGTTCTCATAATAAGGCAGGAGGCTTGGAGTCAAAGAAGCAGAGGTCAGAGAAAGAAATAGATTTGAAGATGCTCCACTGCTGACTTTGAAGGTAGAGGAAGGGGCTGTGCCACAAGGAATGCAGGCACCGTTTAGAAGGCAGGAATATGGATTCTCCCCTAGAGCTTCCAGAAGAATCACAGCCCTGCCAGCGCCTAGGTTTTCAGACTTCTGAACTATAAGATCATTAAACTGCTGCTAAGTTTGTGGTAATTTGTTACAGCAGCAGTAAGACACTAATTCAGTGAGTCTCAAACATTTTATGTGAATTTATAGAAATTTAAACTAGAATTTCTTAAAATGTTTTTTTTATATTAGGGTTTTTTTTTCTTTTTAAATAAAATGTCTGTGGACTTTGGTTCTGGTGTTAGAAAATGACATCTTTACAAAGAAATTGCAACATTGTCTCTGAAATTAGATCGTTTATTATATATATATATATATTCTGTAAATAAAATACGAACTTTTGTAATAAGCTTCAATTCCAGGTCAGAGACTAACAGTCATAGGTTCTCAAGAATTATCTGTTAAATATTGAACTAGTTCTTGTTGAAATCTAGCTCTTGAGAATTTGTGGGTGAAGCTACTTATGCTTTAGGTAATTTTCTATCACCAGGCCAGCAGCTGGGTTCACTTTCAGACAGAGGAATCGATACGATTGATTCATTTTTTGTATGTTCATATCTATAGATTCTGGCTTGGTCTTTGGCAAGTAACAGTTTGGCAGTTGGATCTTCTGTGGTAACTCTCTTTTACTGCTGTTCCCTCCTCTCTCAACTTGATGACAAGATTAGGTATAGAGAGGTTAGTCTCTAGGCCTGGAGAAGTGGGACAAGTGGCAGGTTGGACCGCAGCTCTTAACTGGGCTTCAGTTTGTACTGCTCTGTGGAAGGCAAACAAATAAGGCTCCATTATACATTACTAAACTCACCTGAGCATAAAAGTAACTTGATATGGTTAACTTCCTTGGATTAGAGCAATTTAAAGTGATCTATACCTAGTATTAACACGTATCTTGAAGGTTCCAATTTGTTATGTCAATTAGTCAAGCAACAAATTCTCCTATTTGTATGGTACAGCTCAATATATTGGTCTGTGTAAAGTTCTTTTGCTCTCAAAGTAGCAGCTTAAAAGGTAGCTGGAAGGTCACAGGAAGCTCTTGGCAAGGTCACAAACAATTCTTTTGTGAAGCCACAGTGGATTCTTACAGTTCGTTAGTCTTCTAATTACCAGGATATATAACTGGGTATATGATTAAATTATTTACGGAAATATTCAGGACAAACATGAAAGGGTTTGGGTTTTTGGGTTTGTTTGTTTTTTTTTATTGTTGTTGTTAAGGATCCAGTCTCTTGACCACAAAGTCTTAATCTCTTGCATGTTCATAAAGTTCCCACTGACTCCCAACCTTTCCTGGCCATCTTAGAAACCTGATATAGCAATTTCCTCAAGTTTTTCATTCAAATTTTGCAGGTAGACTTCAAGTCATTGAAAAGAGACAAGAACTATCTATTTCTTTTTTTTTCATCCCCTCCCCCTTGTGGCTTTTTGAGTGCTGTCTGCTTTCTGTGTCCATTCACTGTGCATTCTTCTGTGTCTGTATTTTATTTTATTTTATTTCCCCTCCCCGCTTGCAGCTTGCTTGTTGTCTGCTCTCTGTATCCATTGGCTGCGTGCTCTTCTGTGTTTTTGCTTGTCTCCCTTTTTTGTTGCATCACCTTGCTGAGTCAGCACTCCGCCGTGTCTGAGGGCTGAGCGGCACTCCATAGCACTTGCTGGTGAGCCTGCCTTCACAGGGAGGCCCCAGGATGCGAATCCAGGGCCTCCCTTATGGTGGACGGGAGCCTAACTGATTGAACCACATTTACTTCCCTTTATTCATTTTTGATTTAGAAAATCCTGTACCTTATGTTAACAGAATAAAGTTAACAGAAACCTTTATTACTTATGAAATGAAGGGAAAAGAAAGTTGTTTGCAAGGACTTCCTAGTGATTCCAGTTCTCTAATTGTAACTTCAAGTGAAGAACAAGGCGCGCCTGCAGTTATCTGCTCTGGACAGTGTAGCTACGTGCTATACATGGACACCAATCCAGGGCTGCCGGGCTCCTGGGGGGTCTCTGTAGCCCTTTTGTATATACTGAATTTTGAATCTGGCCTCTCTAGACACTTAGTGCTTTTGCAGAAAGATATTCTTAACCCCCAGGCTTTTTTCTTGCTCCTTCTTCATTGTAAAACATCATTGTGGGTATTAGCCCTCAAACCGCCACTTCTAGCTAACATTGAGCTAGCTACTAACCTTTATGGGCCTCATTCCCTTATTTGTAAAATACTACCCTAAAGGGTTATTATGAAGATTAAATGAATTAATAATTAGACCAGACTTATAAATACCCCCTAGCACACAGTAAGCAGCATTGAAGTGTTTGTTAAATAAAATAAGATAACCAAGTGTTTCTGAATTCTAGCTTCTTGCAGCTTCACCATAAGTTCCACTGTAAGGGGCAGGATATAATTTTTTTTTTTTTTTTGGCAAAAAAGCCATTATAGATTTCTTTATCAGAGTCCAATCAAGGGAGCAGAAAACACACTCGGAATTTCCAAACTAAAGGGAAGTTAGTAAATAGTTTTGGTTACAGAGTATAGGGAGGTTGGAAAGTGAAGGGGGATGTTGTAGATGCCCAGGGATAAATAAACCACAAGCAGCAGCTCCCAGCCCTAGCCCTGCCTCCCACCTTCTTCTCTCCTGCCCGTGTGCTCTACTGGGAGAGCCTGGCAAAGGAGCCGGAGAAATGTAGTTTGTCTGCTTTCAGCCCCAGCACTGCAAAGGGGAGTTAAGACAGGCTATAAACAGCAGCCACAGGTACACAGAGCAAAAACTATGTAAAATGAAATCTTTTTTTAAAATTACAAAGATCAAAGCTCTGCAAAGGTGAGTGCAAGAACAGGAATCTAGTTTGCATCTTATAAAAAGAATCATAGAACCAATTTATTGACATGCCAACTTAATACTATATAAAGGAGCTGTAAATTTTTTTAATGATCTGTACAGTTAGAAAAACTCCAGTATTTACCAATGAGTCTCTCCTACAGTCAATAACATTTTCCCTGGTACTGCACTAGAGTAGATGCTGGTTATAAGTACTCATAGGAATGTCTTAGCTAATTCCAGACACATGGGATAGATTTAAAAAAAAAAAAAAAAAACATTCTTTAGCTCAGAAATTCCATAATTTTTTTGGCCTGGAGAGCTGAGATATGACCTCTGATAGGATAGCAGATACAATTTGGAAACAGGACAGATGTCACTTTTGCCCTAGCAAAATACTTTTATTTTGTTGCCAATATCTAGTTTGTGAACCTGCTGCTCCATCTCAAGTTATCTTATCAAATGAATATAATTCAGTATGAAGTAAATACAGTATTTGGGGGGAGGGGGAATACCACTCCCCAAGTGGGGGGAAATATGGTGTCACTTCCATTCTACTCTTCTTGCAATGAAGAGAGGTTTAGTCAACTTCACATACCCCCCAAGTGTCAGAAAATGGGGCCACCAAGCAAGTGATAACAACTGATTGAGGGAGAATACCACTCCCCAAGATCATAAAGCAAAACCTGCTTCGTCCCTGGCCTCCCAGGAGAGCAATCTCTTGTTTTAGGAATTGGGAACATTTTAGGCATGCTGGGATTACCAGTACATCTAAGGCAGTTGTCACATCTGTCTCCAATTGTGACTACAGAAATGTGCAGAGAAATTGAGCCTGATAGAAGGCTCATAATGTGCTTATTAGTTTAGCTCCCTTCCCCTCCATCCCCCAAAATGGATTTGCATCGTGGAGTCTGCACCTGGCTTTTACCAGCTGCCTTTTTTTTTTGAAACAAGTTACAGAATTCTCAAGTGATTAGCTTTTCAAATGATCCCTCATTTCATTTCTGCATGGGCAGTAAACTTAAGTGAATTTTTCAGTATTAACATTTTACAAAGAATAATTTAGGATTCAGTATTATTTCACTTTTTTATGAACTGATGCATAGTAGTATTTCTCGGTGCTTTTCATGTATTACTAAGATCTTTTTAATGGACCTGATTACCAATGAATAAGTCATATTACCAAAAAAAAGTGGCAAACTGTCTTTGGCAAGCTTACTTATTAAAAATAATCTTTTTTCCATTTTCTGCTCTTAGTTCTGGAACCCAGTGTCTATTTCTTTTGACTTGCAGCCACCAGTGCTTCATCTATAGGAGAATGGTTTGCTGGTGGTAGATGTATCTCTGTAAACCCTCCTCATCCTCTGCCTTCAGTCATTGAACCTCTAGAGATATGCTTTGCAAGGTGTGATAAGTACCTGCATCTAGAATTGGGCCTGGAAATCTGTGTCTTAGAAGTTCCTCAAGAATTTGTTATTCACACTGGAGTTTAAGGAAAACTTATTTGGAAATAAACTCCTCTCCTCCTTTATCCTTCCTGAGGAAGGAAACAATTTGCATGCATTGTGGTTCAGCTGAGACAGCTGGGCTCTTTCAAGGAATAAGACGTAAGTAGTACCAGAAAGACAATGCCTTAGCAAAGTGGAGGGAAGTGCTTTCAGGTTATAGTGAAGAGAACAGGACCTCAGTTCCTTTTTCTTACCTCAGCCTGCCTGGATAGATCCTAAAGAAAGACATTCTTGCTTTAAGATCTTTTTGGTTAGCAATACTTTTGGGGTAATGCCCCAAGCTGCCCCAAACCTGCTTCCCTTCTGACTTTAGGCCCCATTACATTTCTTCTCAGCAGCTCTTCTTGATTCCCTTGAGTCTACAGAGATCGTTGACTCAATGACCAAACAAAGTCATTCTCTTTAAGATCCCATGAGTTTCGCTGACTCTCTTGCTTTGCTTAGAGTCAGTTTAGTCTCTGTAGGCCCCTGGAAGTCAGCCGATCACAGTCAGTACCTAGTTTTTCCCTTTGGTTAAGCCAGGCTTACTGAAGTTAGCTTCTCACCGAAGACAGTCTTGCCCCAGCAGCCTCACACAGCCTTGTCTGCATCGCCTCTGCTGCCTTCAGCCACCGTGGTCTGTTTGAGGTGCTCCCTTTTGCCTGACCCATTGCATTCCCATTTACTTTCTGAGATGTGCCTCTAGTCTTGTATCCCAGACACAGTAGTGGTGACTGACAGGGACGGAGATCTCTGCTGGAAGACCTTCTTCCTGGCTCCATTAGCAGCTCCAGCCATTTCTTCTCCACCCAGGGGCCCTCTGGGGCAGGGCATGGCCAGGATCCTGAGTTTATAATTTTGCTTCTCTGATATGCCTCAAATATACAAGAAAAGTAAAGAATGTAATTTCTTCCAAGGCAAGAAGAAGAAAGTTGATCCCTGACATCCTCCAATTAATCCTTCTATTTTCTGTGGAATTATCTCCACAGTAGCTGGCTCTATCTCCCTGTAATTTAGATGGCACGTTGATCTTGGGGGGAGGATTTCACTATGAAGAACCACACACGTAAACCCGCTGCTGAGGACCCATTAACCTCAGGCAACAGAACAACCAGCCTCCTCACAGGCAGACCATAAATGCATCTACCACACTGGTCTTTTGCTTTTAGTTCATGATGTTACGGGTGTCAGGAGAACTAGGCAAGTGTAATGAGGGAATCAGGGGGCAATGGAAAAATCTCAGTTCAGAATAATATTAATCCAAAATATAATTATTTAATAGCCTGCTTTCCAGGGGAAAGTAATAAAGATGAAATATATAATGATGTAAATGAGCTCATTTTTCTGGCCAGTAATATTAAAAATCAGTGTTTGGAAGGTCACAAAAGAATTTTTAAATGGCCAGACTTGTTTTCTCAATGAAGGATTTGGCAAAAATGAAAATGTCATCCCGATGGCTAGTTGGAAAAAAATACATATTAACAGTTTCTCTGTCTTTCCTTTCATTGCTTCTCATTACCTTGGAAAAGTGCTTATGGGTATTTAATAAGCATTTAATCTAGGAAAAGGTGTTTAATCTTTATATGTATATATAATATGTATTATATATATATATGTATATATAATATGTATTATATATACATATATATATATAATATGTGAGGGCATCTGGGTCAGTGCCCTAATAATTCTAACTACCATTAATGGTTCATTTTCTTTGTTGTCACTGAGTTTAAGATGGGAGGGAAAGCAGGCATTTCTGGTTCAAGGTCAAGTCAAAGCTAATTTATGAAATAGTTCAAGTTTTTATTCCTTTGCTTTTTCCCTGCTTATCCCCCTGATGTTTCTCCAGTCCCAGCAGCAAAATAGACCCTAAAAAAATCACTGAGCTTTGGAAGTAGAAGGAAACTTTTAAGATCATATCATTCACTCTTTTATTTTTAAGTTTTTATATGCACAGAGCTTAACAGTCAGATAGTTGTATAAAATTTGTCTGGAAAAGAGTAGATCCCTGTCTACCTCTCTCTACATTTGCCTTCCCCATATGTAACCACCTACAACTCTTATAGCTGATCCTTTTGGCAATTAATTCCATATCTCTAAATAATAGACTTATATTCCTATTTCTTGATCTTTCAGGTTTAGGCATTAGCTAATCACTCCTCACTAGAGAAGATGAAGATTTAGCTGTCTTTTCCCTACCCCACACCCACCAACTACTTGGACCCTTCCATCAAATTCCCATTTTAGTTACATCATAATTGTGGGAAGATCAATACTGAGTTTTTATTAAGGCTATGTGAATACTATGATTAGTTTTCTTTCTCTGCATGACTTTTTTTTTTCCTCTGTAAGAAATAATTATCTTATTTCATTTGCTTAGCTTTCTATGTATTTGTCACTATTGTAACCCTAAACTCTCCACCAAGAGTCTTAAGAACTTCTCAAACTGCATAAATGCCATGAGTTTTACTAATTCCACTGTCTTGCAGAAGTTTCTCCCATAGCCTTATGACCTGCAATAGCAGGGAATAGTTGTCCTCTAGGAAAAATCTAGTACGAAATATTGATAAGACAGTACTGACTGTGCTAAATTATAGCACTTTAAATTTTTATGCTTTCTGTAAATTTTATGCTTTCCTGTTTGCTACAGGCAGCATTTTACTTACCAGGTGACTAGAGTTGCATCAGGTCTCACCATCATATAGGGACAAATGGGGTTACAGTCAAATACCCAAATTTCACTGATGTTTGCCCCATCTACTGTGCCAGTTAGTAAAACAGCTCTTCTGTTTTTCACTTAAAGAGCCCTGGCTTGCACATGCACACTTGTTCATGCTCTCTTACCGTAGATATCCAACGTGAGTCCTTGGGGATCGCCTACCACACTGACCTAGTGTGACCCTCTGATTACTAAGGCACACTCAATTCATTTTGCCCATGTTGCTTCCTCAGCTCATTTTGTACTGGGCCTGCCCCACCATCCCCCTGGAAAAGTCTGAAGCCTACAGATGGGCATTGCTTTGTCTCAGGCTAGGATCCTTGCCCCATCGATCAATATATATGATTCAATATCCCCAAACTTTTGTGAGGAACTTAACAGTTACCAGGTATTATATAAGATGCTAGAGAAGATTAGAAACATGGAAAGTGTATGATATTCGCTCTAAAGAAACTGAAATACTTGTATAACTAGAACCTGAGAAGATGATTAGTATTCAGTTCAATGAGAGATCCATGCACAGTGAGTTAGGATAACAGAGTTAGGAAAGATGGCTTGCCCAGAGCTGTCTGTGATGCCATAGCAAAGGGGAGTGCTAAAGAGCAAAACTGCTTATCCTTCATAGTGTTGTCCATTGTCTTTGGCATAATAAGTGCTCAGAAAATGTTTAATAATCCAAATCCTAAATTTGAGGTGCTTATGCTGGATTGAAATAAGAAGGGAAATTTAGTTTTATAGAGAAAAATACATACTGATTACCTGTTTCTAGCTGTATTTGTAGCAATACTTAATACATAACTTTTCAAGTGCAGATACACTGAGCTTATCAACCCAGGGACAGTGGAATAGAGTTCCCATGTTGCTCTTAATTGTCTTTCAATCCCTGTGTCATTCTCTGGTTGAGAATGTCTTTGCCTCAGTGTCATGGAATTCTTTAAAAAGACAAAACAAAACAAACAAAAAACAAGCACTCCTATATAAAGGCCTCTCAGTATGATCTCTGGAGAACTAGAGAACTAAATCTTTCATTGAAAAAAAAAACACAGCTCTCAGACGTGACCTGAGGCCTGGTACCTCTTTGCCAAGGCAAGAAGACAGGACCCCTGAGAGTTGGCCTCACATTGAAATAATTACATGAATTTAGGGTAGTAGGAAGAGTTTCAGATTTTTATAGCCTTTATCTAATAATGTTTATAAAGTCTTTTACTATACCAGTATGGAAGGGAAATATTTTTTGAAGTGATGATTTATGGCTACCATTAGTAGTCAACTTTTAGTTTTGTTTCTGACAATAATTCTAAGAAACAGGTATCAAATGTCTATTCTATACCATGTACTCTGCCAGCCACTTTACAGATATTTTATTTATAAATAAAATATATAAGGTTGGCACTGGTGTTACTGAGAAAAGGGACTTATTTTGAAACATAAAGGACAGAAACGCAGACAAATCAATTATTGCTAAGGGCATTGTGTACCCAAAAACTGACCCATAAAACGAACTTCCAGATGCTAATGAAATTTTCTGTAATTCTTCAACCATTATGAATATACCCAAATGCATCGTTTGAAAGCATTCCTATTTTTAGCCTCATGAAATATGACCTTAATCAAGAAGTGGTGCCATAACTGACAGAAAAGAACACACATTAAAGAGCAAATACTCCGTTCAGTGAAATCATACCATGTCATTTACGCTTAGGTCAGTGTTAGTTGCATTTTTATATGTTGCCAGTGAATGTATAAGCTATCTTATGAAATCTCATACTTTGTACTGACAGTAAAAGCGAGCCCAAGTATTAGTTAGAAATGCTTTCAGCCCAAGTAACAGAAAACCCATTGGTAAGCATAGCATAAGCTAGAACTTATCAATATGCTGAAGCCCACTGGTGAGCCACAAATGGATGTGCAGAGATATTTATGCCCTCATTCTTCAGGGGCAAGGCAGAGCCTAAGGCAGCTGAAGCCCCCAGGGTTAATCATCTCAGGTGCCAACTGCCTCCTCTGTTTACCCCTGAGGTCAGTATTCAGTACAGATAACATTTCCTGTGTATGTCATGACATTAAAAAATGTCGGGAAACACTGGCTAAATATAAGAAAGGATGTTTTTTATTTTTCTGATGTAAAGTCTAGAGGTACACAGTTCAGGGCTGGTACAGCTGCCCAGTGACATTCTCAAGGATCTTTCAGCTCTGCCATCCCCCACTTTTTGGTATTTGCTTCTTGTTTGTTGCCCCATGGTCACAAGATGGCTGCTACGGCTTCAGACAACATATTCTCACTCCAGAGACTCAGGCAGGAAGGAAAGAGGTGGTGGTGGGGGTTCTACTTACAAGTCTCTCTTATTTTATTCTGGCGGGGGTTGGGGAGGGTATGGGGGAAGCTTTCCCAGTTGTGTCCCTAGCAGCCTCTTCTTAACAGCTCCAGGTCAGAAGTGGATCACAAGACCTACAAAAGGGGAGAGGCCTGCCCGTCCTGGGACTAATAATCTCACTCACTCCTTAAACTCAGAATGTGGGCTTCTGTTTGCAGAGACTATGACAGTTGTGTCAGCACCAGTGGTGATGCCAGATACAGCCTGTAAGGAAAAGGCCAGGGAGATTTTTTTTTAATGAAATATTTTCTGCTTTGTAAATAATTGTTTAAGCTGTTCGAGCTAAAATACCACTCACAAGATCATTTACCTCTCAAATTAAAAACCTACTCTGTGAAAGTGATTTAGAAACAAAGCACTTCCAAGACAAGTGAAAGTTTTGTGTAAGAAGTCAGAGAAATTCAACTTTTGTCAGCATTCATTTTCAGTCAGAGCCATCCCAGAAGTATTTATAATTTGTAGCTTTGAGTTATAGAACTGGGTAAGATTTTTTTTTGCCCTTTTTTCCTCCTGTTCAATATTTTACTAATTTTTTCATCATATATTATATTTGCAGTAAAAAGATAATATATTTTTGTTTTTCAAACTTGATAGGCTCTTTGGAATGTTGTTGTGTGATATTTTAAGAATCAGGCCACAGAGCTGGTTTGATTTCACTTAAACATTAAAATGAAAGTCATTGTAATACATATGTCTCACACCACAAAATTTTAAAGGATAACTTTTTCTTCTTCAAGGAGTATTAGCTTTGGATACTTAGAGATATTATTTCTCATTTTCTCAGAATTAATAACAGAGCAAACTATTATTTTATTGTGTTGTAAAGACCAAATCAGAAATTCATGGCACTGAGTGGAGATATTAAACATAATCATTACTTTTGATCTTTGTGATAATTTTTAAAAAGTTGTTTGATAATTTTCCCAATATTGACTTGGAAGAGAAAAGGAAAAGAAAGAAAACACCAGCAATTCAGGATCTTTACTTGATAACTTGAAAAATCTTGGCTTTAAATAAGAGAAATGGGGAAACGGACTTTGGCCCAGTGGTTAGGGCGTCCGTCTACCACATGGGAGGTCTGCGGTTCAAACCCCGGGCCTCCTTGACCCGTGTGGAGCTGGCCATGCGCAGTGCTGATGCGCGCAAGGAGTGCCGTGCCACGCAAGGGTGTCCCCCGCGTGGGGGAGCCCCACGCGCAAGGAGTGCACCCATGAGGAAAGCCGCCCAGCGTGAAAAGAAAGAGCAGCCTGCCCAGGAATGGCGCCACCCACACTTCCCGTGCCGCTGACGACAACAGAAGCGACAAAGAAACAAGACGCAGCAAATAGACACCAAGAACAGACAACCAGGGGAGGGGGGGAAATTAAATAAATAAATAAATCTTTAAAAAAAAAAAAAATAAGAGAAATGAATAATTTTGAACCTATTTTCAGTCTATAATAAGGAATAAACTTTTCTCTGCTTTGTGAATTCATTTCCTAATCATGTAAGTTACATAAAAACTTTATAGACAATTGGAAAAGGAAGTACTCTTAATCTCACCGTCTTAATCCAATTATTAATGCCCTTGTAAACCCCAATCTGGCTCTTTTCTGATATATGTGGTTTATTATATCATTATAAGCGTAGTATAAATGCCACTTTATAATATATCATACGTATTTCTGTGGCACTAAATATTCTCTCTATACTTCTTTTCATGTTTAGTTTTTCCAGATATACTTTCAATCAAAGATAAAGTTTAGAGCCAGATTGTTCCTCAAGGACTATTATGAAAAACACCAACCCATCCCCTACCAGCCCCATTTCTTCTCACCAAAGACACTCATTTGCACTTCTTTTATCTAATTAATTGGATATTTCCCTACATCTCTGTAAACAAAATGCTTTTGCTGCTACTTCATGGGTTTTTTTAAATTGTTGTTCTTAGTTTGAAAAAAGGATGATTTGGTACCTTTTTATCAATCCTAGCTCCACACTCATCCTTCTCATCCCCTCTACCCTTCCAGTAAAGCAGAATCATAATTCTGGTCAGATTGTTATTTACATTGTTGTGTCATAAACATTATTCACAGCTGAGCCCTATGGTAAAATCTCATTACTTCTCCTTGTATTCCCCCCCCCCCCCAAATGAATAATGTTCTTTTTCATTTTGTTTTGCTTAGTTTTCTATGTACTTATCACTATATGAACCTTAAGCTCTTGGGCAGTGTCTAATAAGTCTCCCTCGAGTTGTTCAGATGCATCAGGTATTTTTTCTGTGTCATCTATCTGAAGTAGTCTCTCCCCAAAAGCCTTATGACCTGATCCAATCCATTCTTTCTGCCTGGTGTGCAACTGTCTTCTTGGAACTCCCTTGACTTTTGTTTTGAGAATTCCCTTTGTCTCCATTGTTGGCTCACTTGCTTCATAATCATATTTTTTTCTTCTTCATTTATTCCCTTGTTTTGATGGAGCACATCCTCCAATATCTTGAGAAAGGGATTCATAGGAAATGAATTTTTGAGACCTTGCATATCTAAAAATGTCTATTCTAAGCTCACTCAGAAGTTTTGACATGGTAAATAGCATTTTATTTCAAAAATAATCTTCCTTCAGATTTTTAAGGCATTTTTTCATTGTCTTCTAGCTCCTCAAATTGCTGTTGAGGATTTCAAAGTCATTCTGTTTCTTGATCCTTTGCATGAGTTCTAGTCTTATTTTCCTCTTTCAAAGTTTAAGGATCTGTTTTCCCTGATATTCCCAGAATGGGTCTTCTTTTTCACCCACTGTAACGTCTCCTCGGTGAACCTTTTCTGTCTTGCATACTCTTGTCCTTCAGGCCGAGGAGATTTTCTTGCTGATTCCCTTGTCTCTGTTTTCTCTCTTCCCTCTTTCTGTATATTCTCCTGATTGAGAACTGGGACTGTTGGACTGGTTTTCCAGGTTTCTGATGTTGTTTTCTCTTTTTGTTCTTTTTGTGTTCATGAAATTTCCTCAGATTTGTATACAGCCTTGCTATTGATTCACTTCTCCTTTTACAATTTTATTGTCTAAGACCTCTTTTAAGTCCTGGTTACTTCTTTTTTAAGTATCCCATTATTTTATTTCATAGTTATAATAACTTATGTGAGTATTGAAAGAATAGTTGGAGTCTGAGAGTTTGGGCATTTTCTTCTCTCCTGCATAATCTCAGTTTCCTCCACCTAGCATTCTTCAATGTTTTCCATTTCTACCTATTACAGTAATGGTACTTCTCAGATTTCTGGTAATCCTTAGTTATCCACTCATACTTAACAGTGGGCCATTACAAATCTATAGACACAGAAAGTACATTAGTGGTTGTGAAGGACTAGAGAAATTGGGGGTGGGGGAAATGGACAGTGATAATAATGATTAAATTGCTTTTGGGGTTGATGAAAAGTTCTAAATTTGATTGTGGTGATGGCTGAACAACCCTGTGAATATACTAAAAACCACTCAACTGTACACTTTAATTGGGTCAGTTGTGTAGTGTGTGAATATGTCTCAATAAAACTTTAACAAAGTGGTACTCTTTTTACACTAACGATTTGGAAGCTCAAAGTACATGGCTGAGCCTTGTCATCTGTGGCTTTCGGTGTAGGGTGGTCTTGCTGAGCACCTGTTTAGTTGAGGAACCTCTGATGACAATATCTTTGTCTTTCTTTTTGGGTTGATCATACTCCTCAGAAAAGACTACCAATCTCTCCAAATAAAGGGAAGAAGCTTGTCTCTGAATGCAGCAGGCAAACCCACAAATCTCCCTGTTTTCAGTGTGGTTCCCCAGCCCTCCCCTCTGCCGGGTGACCCTCAGTTCAGAACCCTCTGTTCCATCCACTCCAGAGAAAAACGTCCAGTTGTGCATTTTTTGCCAGGATTGAGAAAGGAAGAGCTGCCCAGTGGCAGGGAGTCAAGGAGATGGTCTACCTGCTTTGTGTGTGTCTGTGTGTGTGTGTGTGTGTTTTCCTGATCACCTTTATTAAATTATTTTTTTAAGAAGCTTTAGATTATATAAATGCTACATAACAAATATACGGGATTCCCATATTCCCCACTCTCCCCTGCAACACTTTCCCACATTAACAACATTCTTCAGTCAAGCTTTCAACCAAAGGTACTTAATGTAGCTGCATGTGCACACACTCACACACAAATACTTTCAGAAATAGCACTGCCTCTAATTCCTGAGGCTTTTAAGGGTTCTGTAGGAACAAGCTGGTCCTAGGCTTTTCCTTCATTTTTATGAATTTTGGGGAAGAATCATGTTCACACTATCTTTACCTGAACAGAAATGCATGTTTTGTCTTCTCTGTTTACTTAGGACCATTATTATAATATAAATATTGAGATTACTTTTTCATTTAGAATTCTGACTTGGAAAAAAGAAAACATAGAATAAACATTTACTTCTAGACAGAAAATACTTGTGTATTGTGTAGAAATAAAAGATTTAGGGACATTTCTTCCTTACCAAAGGAGGAAATATTATTTTTCATATGCAAATGGAAAAGTCAGTCTTGTCTGAATTCAGAGAAGCAGTTAAGTGCATGTGAAATCATAAAGCCTTTTAATTAGCTGGTTTAAGAAAGAAGAAATAAGCTTCTGCCCAAGTGAATAAAGTTCCCAAATTCTGACTGCCTCATAAGGAAGAGATTTTTTTTTATTGTTACCTTTCCATAGAAAAATAGAGGTTAAATACTGGTTACTTTCCTCATGGGGCGATTTGATTCAAAGGGAGTCATTCAGTCCATCTGGAGCTCAGGGTATTAAAATGATCAAGCATACATTCTCTGTGACCCTTGAACTTGAGGCCAGGGGCTGACTTAATTGCTCTTTGCATTTCTGGTATCTAGAATTATGTCTGGTATCCAGTTAAGGCATATCATGTGAAGAAGTGAGTGGGTGTTAATGGCTCGATTGTGTCACATATATTGATTATTTCAAGGTAGTTCTAAATTGTCTTCTCCTCTAACTAAAGTACTTCAATATACTACAATCTTGGACGAAATTCTGCTCATTAATAACCGTGATCTTCAATGTCCCCATTGTCTCTAAAACCTTATGATTCTGTTTCTCAACCAAAAATGCCACCTTCTTTTACTTAAAAAAAAAAAGCCTTTATCTTATTGTATTTATATTTGACCTATTTTTAATTTATTTATTTATTTCCCCTTCCCCCCCCCACCCTTCCCTGCCCCGCCCAGTTGTCTTCTCTCTGTGTCCATTCGCTGCATGTTCTTCTATGACCATTTCTATCCTTATCAGTGGTACCGGGAATCTGTGGTTTTTTTTGCTGCATCATCTTATTGTGTCAGCTCTCTGTATGTGTGGCGCCATTCTTGGGCAGGCTGCATTTTCTTTCGCGCTGGGCGGCTCTCTTTTCAGGGTGCACTCCTTGCACATGGGGCTCCCCTACACAGGGGACAACCCCCTGTGGCAGGGCACTCCTTGTGCGCATCAGCAGTGCTCATGGGCCAGCTCCACACGGATCAAGAAGGCCCAGGGTTTGAACTGCAGACCTCCCATGTGGTAGGCGGACACCCTATCCATTGGGCCAAGTCTGCGTTCCTATATTTGATTTAGATTATTATACATAATACATTGATCTTTCCAAAGTTTCACAACCCATCAGGACTAGCTATATAATATGCAGGATCTCATGCAAAATGAAAATGAAGGATCCTTAGTCCAAAAATTATTAACAGCTTCAAGATGGCAAGGCAGAGCTTTCAACCAAGCACCAAGCCCTTCTGAGCGCAGAGACCCATGTGATTGTGTGGGTCGCACACCCACAAACCTGGCCCTGTGACCACTTCTAGAGGGAGGGGATACTTTTGATATTTCTTCCAATAACAGTTTAGCTTCGTTCAGCTATTACAGCAACTAACACCTCCTCTGCCTGGGGTCCTTTACTAAGAAGGCAGCTGGGAACATTCATGCACAGTCATTGCCTAAAAATCTACAGATCCTGGAGTTAAATCATGCATCTATTCCGTTTCAACAATAGTTCCTTAGACTGCCTGCCTCCCACTGCAGGAGTTTGGGGAGGTGATATTCAGGTGATTTCTTCTTCCTCTGACAGTAGTTTTCAATGGGTCAAATTCCTCTAGCCATATTAATACCTGAGATCTGATCCCCTTGGAAAAAGAACTTGAATAAAAATATAGCTCCTGTTTCTAAGCTCCTGGCAGTTGGTTGAGCTACTTATTTTTCCCCCATCTCACTTGTTTTTCAGCTCAATGCATCTGAGCACCTGCTATTCCTATCAGAGGAAAATGAAATCAATAGTATTTTTCTTCCCCAATGGCTGTCTTTAAACTCCCTTCTCTTTTGCCAGTAAATCATCATTCTTCAAGACTGCTTTTTTATTCAGGTGTGTGCAAGATTTCCTTAACTTGGTTGTTTTCAACTTTGAATCTGATAAAACACTTAGGAATTTATGTAGTCCAACCCTCACCCACAGAAGCCCTCTACCTTAACACAGGGGGCTAAACTATCCCTTTAGGTTTTGCAACAGGATGAATATGATGCCGTTAAGAAAGGTAAAAGCCCTAAGGGAAGCAAGAAGCTCTTAATAATACTATTCATTAGAAGTAACCATCCTATCCTAGCTATCTTAAATCAAGGGCATGTATTAATACAGTGAACTGTGAATAAACTGGCATCTCAGCACTATGGTTGCCTTGCTATGACTGTGATCCCCTGGGTCTGCCACAAAATAAGCAGCCCCTGACCGAGGGCTCACCTGACGCCCTCTGCAGACCAGGAAGCTGATGAGGCTACACATGGACGTACCTGAGAGTTCTTCTTGCAAAGGGGGAGCATCCAAGCCAATGCATGGAAGTTACAAAGGGATGATTATTGTATGTAAGGAAGAGTTTAATCATGTGGTTCAAGAAGAAATAGGCTAAGTTGCTATGTTCCCTCTCAGTGGAGCAGAAGGACCATCTGGGAGGATTTCTGAAGTGAAGGAAGAACATCACCTGGTTTTTCTAACCACAGTGCCTCTAGCTTTCCTTGTAACACTGTAGTGATTCTCTTAAGGTAATCCCCAAGGGGAGATTGCTCAAGTCACAACAAATACATAGCCTCATGGATTGCAAATATATGACCCCTCTCTTCCCTTTCAATGATCAACAAAACCAAACCTGCAACCACATGGCCTTAACTAGACCTCAGCCTTGAACTGCCCAGAGTTGGCACAATGTGCTTCCTTTGAGGAAACTGTAATATTATACAGCCATGATTTTCAACTTGGGCAAGTAACCCGACATCAAATCTTTTGAATTAGAATGCTATCATCAGCCTCATTCCCTTAACTCCCTGGGCCTCAATCTGTTACATGGGGATAATAATATCTATCTCACAGGATTGTTGTGAGGATGAAATGAGAAAATGTATATGCTCAAGAAGTACAGTGCCTCGAATACAATATTTACTCAAACAATAGCCATGTTTTATAAGATAGCAATTTAAACAGTTTCAAGGACATGCTATTTGCAAGGCTCTGGGCCCAGCTGCCAGGATCACAAGGCCCCAAGAAATCTCCTGGGTCCCCAAGGATAAATAATAGCAAATTCTTTCTACAGTACCTCTGGACCTTCTGCTGGAAGCAGTTTCATCATTGGTTCCAACCACTGAATGCAAGAAAATACTTGCAAATTGAATCCAATAGCACATCAAAAGAATTATACACCATGATCCCATGGGCTTTATCCCAGGTATGCAAGTATGATAAAACATAAGAAAATCAATTAATGTAATATACTGCATTAACAAAACCAAGGGGAAAAGGCATATGATCATCTCAATTGATGTAGAAAAGGCATTTGGCAAAATTCGCATCCTTTCTTGTTAAAAAACACAATGAAAGACAGGAAAAGAAGGAAATTTCCTCAACATGATAAAAAGACATATGAAAAACCCACAGATAACATCATATTCAATGGTGAAAGGTTGACGGTTTTCCCTCTTATCTGGAATAAGACAGTGATGCCCACTGACACCACAGTTATTTAACATTGTGTTAGAAGTTCTAGCTAGGCAAGAAAAAGAAATAAAAGGAAGAAGTAAAACTTCCACTGTTTGTAGATGACATGATCCTAAATATAGACAGTCTCAAAAAATCGACAGCAAAGCTACTAGAGCTAATAAATTCGGCAATGGTGGGGTACAAGATCAATGCACAAAAATCAGTACTGTTTCTATACACTAGTAATGAGCAGGATAAGGAGGAAGTAAAGAAAAAAAAATTCCATTTACAATAGCATCTAAAAGAAACAAATATCTAGGAATAAATTTAACCAAGGATAGTAAAGGACCTGTACATGAACTGCAAAACTCCCTATATAGTCTCTGTAACATTTATGTAAACTAGGTATCTTTTAAAAAATAAATGGAAAAAAAAAAACTTTGCTAAAAGAAAACAAAGGAGACAAATAAATGTAAGGACATTCCATTTCATGGATTGGAGGACTAAATATCATTAATATGTCAATTCTGCACAAAATGATTTACAGATTCAATACAATCCAATCAAAATTCCAACAACCTCCTTTGCAGAAGTGGAAAAACCAATATCAAATTTATTTGGAAAGTAAGGGGCCCAAAATAGCCAGAAACATCTGGAAAAAGAATGAAATTGGACAGCTCATACTTTCTGACTTTAAAGCATATTACAACGCTACCATGGTCGTAACAGCATGGTACTGGCACAGGGATAAATATATTGACCAATGGAATTGAACTGAGAGTTCAGAAATAAACCCTCACACCTATGGCCAATTGAATTGGACAAGGCTGCCAAGTCCACTCTTGGGAAAGGACAGTCTTTTTAACAAATGGTGCTCTGAGAACTGGATATCCATATGCAAAAGAGTGAAAGGGAACCTCAAACCATGTACCAAAATTAACTCAAAATGGATCAAAGCCCTAAATATGAGTGAAGTAATGAAAAAATAGATAGATAAATATGACCTCCTTAAAATGAAAAACTCTTGTGCCTCACAGGACTTTGTCAAGAAGAGGGAAAGGCAGCCATCTCAATGGGAGAAAAAATTTGAATGCCACAAATCCATTAAGGTTTTAATATCCAGAATATATAAAGAAATCCTACAACTCAACAATAAAAAGACAGCCCAATTTAAAAATGGGCAACACACTTGAATAGACATTTTCCCAAAGTGGAAATAAAAATTGCTAAAAAGCACATGATAAGATGCTCAACATCACTAGCTATTAGGGAAATGCAAATCAAAAAACAATGAGATCCATTTCATACCTCCTAGAATGGCTACTATTAAATAAACAGAAAATTGCAAGTGTTAGAGAGGATGTAGAGAAAGAGGAGCACTCATTAATTGCTGGTGGGAATGTAAAGTGGTATAATTGTTTTGGAAAACAGTATGGCAGTTCCTCAGTAAACTAAATATTACCATATGACCCAGCAATTGTGCTATTAGGCATATACTGAGAATTAAAAGTAGGGACTGGAACAGATATTTATGCGCTGATGTTCACAGGGGCATTATTCATAATTGCCAAAAGATGGAAACAACCCACATTCTATGAACCAATGAGTGGGAAAACAAAATGTGATGTATACCTACAATGGAATATTATTCAGCTATAAGAAGGAATGAAGTCCTGACTCATGCGACAACGTGGATGAACCTTGAGGACATTATGCTGAGTGAAATAAGCCAGTCACAAAAGGACAAATACTGTATGATCTCATTGATATGATCTAATATAATAAGCAAACTCATACAGTTTGAATCTAGGAGATAGATTGGAGGTAGGGAATGGGGAGCAGATGCTTAATTTGTACAGAATTTCTATTTAGGTTGATTGTAAAGGTTTGAAAATGGATGATGGTGATAGTAGCATATTCTTATGAGTGTAATTAACAACACTGAATTACCTATGTGAATGTAGTGGAAAGAGGAAGTTTAGGTCATATATATTACTAGAATGAAAGAAGATAAAACATGGACCTGTGTAATTCAGTGAACTCTGTTATAGATGATGGTTTTGGATTAATAGTACAAGTATAAGAATGTTCTCTCATGAATAACAAATGTATGACACTAATACAAGGTGTTAATAAATAGAGTGATATATAGGGGAAAAAATACACCTAATATAAACTATGACTACATTTAGTATTAATAGTACTATTTCAATATTCTTTCATCTCTTATAACAAAGGTACCACACTAATGCAAAGTATTAACAATAGGGCAAAATATAAGGGAACTCTGTATTTTTTTACATGTCTTTTTTGTAAACCTACAGTTTCTCTAATTTAAAAATAGTAATTTTTTTTAAAAAGTTAACTGTGGTCATTTGGAATTGAATCTACCCCAGAAAAACATATTCTTAAATTTAATCCATTCTTGTGGGTATAAATCTCTTGTAAGTAAGCTGTTTGATGAGGTTACTTCAGTTAAGGCATGGCCCGGGATGGATCTTAATCCTCTTATTGGAGTCCTTTATAAATGGGATGAATACTGAGGAAAAGAAAGAGAAAGCCAGGGAGGGAGGCAAGAGACTGTTATCACTGAAACTCAGAAGACAATGGAGAGACCAGCAGATGCTGCCATGTCCCTTACCATTTGGCAGAGGATCCAAAGAACACCAGCAGCCAATCTTAGGGAAGAAAGCATTCCCATAATGATGCCTTGATTTGGACATTCTCATGGCCTTAAAACTGTAAACTTGTAAGCTAATAAATTCCCATTGTTAAAATCAATCCATTTTATGGTATCTGCTTTCAGCAGCCTAGCAAACTAACACTTTAACTGATTATAGATGCTGATCCTATCTTTCACAGCAACAACTAAGAGAATGTTTGGCCAAACAACTGTATACCATAATCTGGTCAAGTTGACATAAAATTTACCATAGTATTGAATTATAACCCAAAGGATAAAGTAAAAATCCATGAGTCCATACTGATATTCATAAATGATTGAATAAATAAATGGGGGAGAAGACACAACTCTCCTGCACATAAAAATTACAAATAGTTTATGATGGTACTACCCCTCAAGGAGGTGGAGCATAACTCCTTATCCTTAAGTGGACTATACTTAGAGACTTGCTCCCAAAGAGTATGGTATGGAAAGAGGTGGAGAGTCACATTACAGTGGAGAAACCTCACAAACACTATTAGACAGAAAATCAAGGTTAACATCATCAGCAATAAATCATGTTGATATGATGTATACTTCTTCACTTCTGCAGTCCTCATTCCCAAAACCCATAAACATGGTCTAACCATGAGAAACACATCAGACAAACCCAGATTGTAGGACATTCCCCAAAATACCTGACCAGTTTGCCTCAAAACTGTCATGATCATTAAAAACAAGGCAAGTCTAGAAACTGTCACAGCCAAGAGGAGCCTAAGGAGACATGATGATCTAAATGCAATACGGTACTCTGAATGGGACCATGGAAGAGAAGAAGGACATTAGGGAAAAACTAATGAAGTTCAAATAAAGTATGGAATTTAATTTTGTTTTAAAGTAATTGGTGCTTTCTCCCTCTAAATGACATCACAGAAACCTTACACCATAAACATGCGTTAGAGTAGGACTTCATTGTAATGTGTTGGGGATCATGTTTTAAAACTCTCTTGAGGCTTCACTTGGAACAGTGGGAGATGCAGTATGCCAGCTGTCCCCACAGAGAACAAATCTGCATCTGTGGAATACTATGAGTGTGGGTCTTTTTGTGCCCAGTTCAACTGTGATTAATATAGTATGCAGATCCTATTTTACCTGAGGCTGAATACATATAAACTATGAATCTTATAGCTCAAACTTCCCGAGCTTTCAAGATTTGGGGTGAATCACAGAAATTTTTCATGTAGATATGCCAAGAGTAAGCAAAAGTTACTTGCTCGTTTCTGGCTGTCCACATTGAACATACAGGCAGATGTAATTGCTTTAATGTCCCCACACATTGATGACAAGCCTGTGTTTCTTCTGGGCAGCAGAGTGTATGTGTCAGCATGTCCCTGACACCCCTGGCTTATGAAACTAGGCTCATAAAGTAGGCTGTTGACTTGGCAGCACTTGTCACTCGTCATTAATATAATGTGCTCTCTTTGTATCATTCCAACCTTTTTCCACTCTCACAGAGATAAAAGCCAAAGAAAGAAGGCATACGATTTCTCTGAAACTGGCACTGTGCACACTATTGATTTTTTTCTCTTAATACCTTTCCTCAGACACAGTCAGCCCATTTTTCCTAAGAAAATGTCCACATTTCCTGTGAACTTATAAGTTTTTTGCATTCATTTCATTTGCATGATTATCCTTGGATAAATACATGGAAGATGATCCAACCTTATGGACAAATCAAGTACAATATGGAATAAATACTTCCGCACATATTGTAGGTGGTCTTTTCATGGGGACTTTTATGCCACTTAATAAATTATCTCTCCTAAGAGATTACGTAGTTTCCTGATGCTCCAATATTTTTCTATCAGCTTCCTTTCTCTGGGTGAGAATAATGAGTCAAGTGAATTGTTTTAGGCATATCATATAGAACTCCATAAGGCTCTGCCTTTAATATTAATATTATGGCACATATAACTCTGTGGAAAAACAGGTATCAGATAGAGGTCCTGTTGCAAGCAAGAGAAACTTACTTTGCAAAAAAAAAAAACCACTGGGAAGATACCAGTTAGTTCACATCATCTAAAGAAAAGTTTGACTTCCAAGCAAAGGAAAGAATATGAAACATAGCAGCTGAGAGGACACAGGCATTCATTCAGCAAGGTTTATTGGGACTCTACCATCTCCCAGACACTTTGCCACAGGGTGAGGATATAGCCGGGAAGACAATCTGTTATGCCCTCACTTTCACTGGGCTTGCTCCTAGAAGATCTCAGACTCATGAACAGCCTCCTGTTTGGCTGGGACCAGTGTTATTTCTCAGCATCTACATTTTGCATCATGGGCCTCACGGCCCAAGACCATTCCTCAGAGAGACTGACCAACCTAGGCTGGGTCAAAAGCCCACTCTCGGGGGCAAGATGCTATGATATGCTTTCTGAAAATGACCACTTGGAGAAAGGGAAGGATAGTTCCCTAATGGCCAAGTGGGCTTTTCTTTTCAACAAGGAGACAGAGAGGTTGGTGGGCAAAAGCCAGAAGGGCACTATATTTAACAAAAGAGTATGAAGAATGGAAAGAAAAGACTCGGACTTGGCTTAGAATCCTGCTAAAGCCACTTGTATATAAATAAGTATGCCCTTGGATATATTCCTGTAATCTCCCTAATCCCTTTCCTCAATTATATAAAGTGGGGATAATAATCCCTATTTCATAGAATTGTCTTGATATTTAAATTAGGGTCACATTAAGGATCTAGTTGAGAGTTTATTATAATTGCTTAATAAAAGTTATATTTTCACACAGTTGTGAAATATATATAGCATCTACAGATTATGCTTTTCTAGCAAATGATTTTTCAGTACTTCTGATGTATTTTTTATCTCAGCATGGAAGTCTTTACTGGGGTGGACAATGTGTTAGGATCCTTTTTTCAAGTGTTGACAGTTAAACTTTGCTTGGTGACTTCAAGACCCCAACTCCCAACTATGTCTCATGAGAGACTTCAGTAGTGAGATGACCAGGCACTGAATGTCTCCACACTGTTCCACTACTCTCTTCCCCAGTCAAAACGAAGATGGGTTTCATTCTTTCCTGAGTCACACTGGGGTTTTTATTTAGAGTAGAAGGCAGTGTAAGGGAGTTACGCACTTACTAGACTGCCAAACCTGGTTCAGAATCTTGTGTCTTTGGACATAGTACTTAGCTTTTTGGGGCCTCCTTTGCTTCTGTGTGACACTGATGATGATACCTACCTTGATGGATTAAGATGTGAATAAAATAATATAGTAAAGTGCCAGGCTCAGTGTACAGGCATCAGTAAGTTCAGCTATTACTGTGAGTATGGATGGTGATTGTTATTGTTTTATCTCAGGCACAGGATGCTTAGGGCTGTAGAATATTTCAGTCACCAGTATTGGGGGAAAAAGAAAGGCCAACAAATTAGAATTTTAAAACAAGAAGACTTTGCTATTTATAAGAACTGCATTGCAGGAAGGTAGAGGGGAATGGCTTCCCACCCAGGGGCTGGACACCTTAACACACCAGCATTATAAATTACTTTTTGTACCTAAGTATATCCTACACTCCCACCCCAGCTCTCTCCAGGAATTGCCTTATGATCCACTGGAAAGGAGAGCCTTGTTCTTTTAAGTAAACAAGCTTCAGTAGGGAAAACATTTGAAAAAGGTCAAATGTACATCTGAAAACAAAAAATAAAGGTGTTCGTTTAGAAGAACGAAGGGGAGCGTGACATTGAAAATCTGGAAAAGGATCTGAATGGTTACTCAAGAGAATAAAACATTGAGAATACATTTGTTGAGTTTTTAAGTCATTATGGGACAAGAAATTCTTTTGCTTATGGAGACTGATTTCTTCATTGAAAAAAAAAAACAAACAAAAACTAGCCATTATTGAGTGCAACACAGTCACCTTAAGAATTAGAGAACTAAGGTGCATTGGTTACTACTTACTTAACATCACCCAGCGAGGTAGCAGCAGAACACAGCCAGAATCTAGGGCCCTCAGCTCTGAATCAGTGACCTTTCCATTGATCTTTTCTTAAAAATTATAGATGATACTGGCTTTCTAAAATCATTGATGAAGTCTAAAATTATTTCAAGGAATACTTGTTTTCCCTTAAATTGTTTTTCACTGAAACTCTGTGCCATCTAGAATTACAGCAGGGGTTAATTGTAGGTTGTCAAGCCCAGGCACTGTGCCAAGTCTTTTAGATGATTATTCATTATGTACTTGTAACAAGACTGGCCTAAGCTTTGATGATTACCATGGGTGTTTGGCTGTTCCCGGCAATTAGCAGGAAATTGTACCACTCAAGCAATATTGCATGGGGAGAGTCTGAGATCATCTTTCCTTCAATGTGAAGAAAATGTTGGTAAAACAAAGTAGGCCAGTAATACTAAGATAGATGAACTTTTGTTCATGCAAATGTTGTGAATTTTATTCCCTTCATTTATATTACCTTTTATACATGAAGGCATAGATACATCCTTTTTCAGTTTTTAGAACTGAGAAAAGTGGGCTCTAACTTTTAAAAGTGATCCCGTGCAATTTTGTTCCTAACATCCATTGAGGGAAGCGGGCTTGGCCCAATGGATAGGGCATCCGTCTACCACATGCGAGGTCCAAGGTTCAAACCCCAGGCCTCCTTGACCTGTGTGGTGAATCTGGCCCATGCGCAGTGCTGATGCACGCAAGGAATGTTGTGCCATGGAGGGGTGTCCCGCGCGTAGGGGAGCCTTACACGCAAGGAGTGCGCCCGTAAGGAGAGCTGCCCAGCGCGGAAGAAAGTGCAGCCTGCCCAGGAATGGCGCCGCCCACACGGAGAGCTAACACAACAAGATGATGCAACCAAAAGAAACACTGATTCCCAGTTCCGCTGACAAGAATAGAAGTGGTCACAGAGGAACACACAGCGAATGGACACAGAGAGCAGACAAGTGGGGGGGTGGGAGGCGGGAAGGGGCGAGAAATAAATAAAAAATAAATCTTAAAAAAAAAAAATCCATTGAGTAAGACAGTGCATATGAACATAAGGATTTGAGATTATTCCGGAGTCCCACCAAGACCTGTGGTTCCCTGATTGGTGACCATCGCTCCAACATTTTACCAGCAGTCACGGTGATTCTAATGGAAGCAGCTGCTCAACAGATCATGTTAAAATTGGCTTCAAGTATTTTCCATTTCTTTTCCTGCAGTGGTATACTAGAGCCTGCTCCAATTTTGCAAGCCAGTTATTAAGCACAGCAATGATTAAAAATTAAATTACATGGGGAGTAGCTGTAGCTCAAGTGGTTGAGCACATGCTTCCCAGGTATAAGGTCCCAGGTTTGATCCCTGATCCTCCTAAAAAAAAAACAAATAAAAAATAAACAGGGAAGCAGCTGTGGCTCAATCAATTTGAGCTCCTGTTTACCATATGGCAGACCCAGGTTTGATCCCCAGTACCTCCTGGTTAAAAAGAAAAGAAAAAAGCCATCCCAGACATGCACGGTGCAGAAAGGTATAGGCCCTCAGGCAATGCTGCAACCACATAGAAGAAAAAAAAGAAACAAATGGAAAAACCATCTGTCACTGGGGAGCAGATGTAGCTCAGTGGTTGAACACCTGCTTCCCATGTACGAGGTCCTGGGCTCAATCCCTGGTACCTCCTAAAAATAAAAATTTTTTAAAATTTAAATAACATCTGGGGAAAAGGTATTATAGAGGTATTTCATGATGTTAATAAAAATATTATGTAGACCGTTAATAAAAATATGGGATTTTTCTGGATTTGGTGAAGTTTGTGGAATTTATCAAGTTTTAAAAATTTGTATTTGTTGAAATGTCTTTTCTCATTCTAAATATTCACTTTTGCACCAATAAATAAATAAATATTCCATAGAAAAACAAATACCATAAACTTATAATTTTAAAAGGTAAAAAAATACTAGAACTCATCTCTTACTAGTTATTTACTAGTATCTTTGCTCTTGAGGTTATTGATGTCTATTGTATCTATAGTGGAAATACTATTTTATGGCATGCTACTATGTATTTCTTCCCAGCTCTGTGTTCAATGATATCACATTGGTAACTTGAATTAAAAGTATTCATACCACAGAAATTGTCAAACTCTATAAATCAAGCTTGGTTTATTGTTTTGTTGTCTATTTTGTAAACTTAAAAGCATGTTGCATCTATAGCATTGTCTATAACACAAGAAAATTGAGGAAATGTTCTTCAAGTATTTGAAACTACTTTCCCATCCAGCAAACAAGTTGCTCATGTCATTGACAAACAAGTGTATTTCCAACAGATGGCTTTGTTGTTTTACTTTCATTTTATTCACTAAAGTAACAGAAAATACCAACCACATTCATGTCAGAACTATACTCATTGATCAACCGCAGTCATAGTTGGCTACAAATACAAGAGTTCTGCAAAAATCATTCTGTGACAATCAATTGGTTATATGGAATTTATAACAAAGAGTATTGTATATTTCATTATTTATAAATTATATGCTATAATTCTTTATCAGTAAAATTTATAATAAGCTTATGTATGTATATACGAGTTGATTCTCATTACTTGTGCTACTCATGCTCCATAATGTCACCATAAGCAATGAATTAAATACTGAATCATTTCTCCTAGAGGAAATACAGGGTTAGGTTCCTCCCAGCCTCTGCGCTCAACATTTTTGTCAGCCAATCAATATGTAACCATGTTTTATATGCGTTTCTGGTTAAAGATACCTCATATAATATATATTATTGATTCATTAACATTGAACCTCATGGTCAACAGCACTGTAACTCACGCCTGAACAAAACTTATCTAACAAACCTGCTTTCTCCATAAAGCAAACAACAGCTTTCTTGCACTTAACAACACTAGACAGCACTTCAGCACTTTGCTTGGGGGCCATTTTAAACAGTGAAATTACCAACAAAATGCAAAAAACAGGGCACTAAATATACCACAGAAAGGATAATTGTTTACAGTATGAAAGTTAAAACAAAGGCCTGAGCATCGCCTTGTTAGACCTTAGCTGGGAAGATGTGCTTTAGGCAACCCTAATTTTTGCCACTCTGTGCATATTCACGAATGTCCACCAAAGCACTATGAGGTGGAGTGAGCAACAGGGAATTATTGGGTGCAGAGTTCCTGTTTGGAGTAATGAAGTTTCATTAATAAATGGTGATGGCAGCACAAACGTTTAAAGTTAATTAATATCACTGAAGTATACACTTGAAAGTGGCTAAAATGGGAAATTTTGAGTTGTATATTCGTTACAAAAATGTGAGAAAAAAAGACTGATGAGGATGTAACGCAATGGGGGTTTTCATATGCTGCTAGTGGGATGTAAGATGACGCAACAACTTTGGAAAACAGTTTGTGACCAGTTTTTCACTTCTTGATATTTACCATAGAGAAATGAAAGCATATGTTCACACAAAGAATTGTAGACAAATGTTAATTGCAACTTTATTTGTAATAGTAAACAATTGGAAACAAAAAAAAGCACAATGAGTATTGATTTTGAAGTTCAAATTTTAGTGAGTAGACAAATTTGCAGATATGCATGGAATCTACAAATAATGAGGATCACCTATATATGCATATGGCTTTTCCCCCCCAGAGAGCTGGTTATTAAACATTACCCAGGATATCACTCCCTGTGTGCCACTGAAGTCCATAAAATGTGTTTCTTTATTATAATGGTCTTCAGTTATAATATTATCAGCGAAAATATTTTGAACACAAATGACCACAAAAGTGACCCCACTGATCCCTCACAAATGCTCTTATAGTGTCAGAGAAAAGAAAACATTGAGGAGGATAAATTCAGATGCCTCCAGCTTTAGTGGAGAAGACATTTAAAAAGAACCTTCCAACAGCAAGGAACCATGCCAGACACTTGCATATATATTATTCACATCAACCTGTGATAACTAAGGAAAGTGATTTTTATTTCCATTATATGGATGAAGAACAAGCTCAAAGAGAAGAAGGAATTGCCAAGTCCCAGCTAAGGACCACTGGTTAGAAGAGGGAAACCAGGAGGGGAAACCAAAGCTTTCAAGTGCTTACTCCCAACTTAATTCAGATGTAATATAACAACTTCATCTAAGGAAATGCTGTGGAGGAATCTAAATGATAAATACTTTGAGAGTATTTTCATTAATATGCAATGAGAAATTTCATGTAAATAGAATTTAGACGCACATAGGAAAGACAGCCACTATCCAAAATAACTAGAGCTAAAATCAGACCCTAAAAATGGATAATTTAGACTTCTTGGGAGTAGGTAAAATAAATGGGGAAAAGGACTAATTTCAATGACAACTTTTAAACATTAATATTTGTATTTATAGATTGTCATGCACATTAACACATAGCAAGAAGTCAGGTGTATGAAAAGTATAAAATAATGGGTGGTGTGTTTTACGGTGTTTTACAAAGTGCATGGTCGTTCATTAGTTTACTTAGTTGTGCTTTTATGGTGGTAGGATTTACTGAGTGGTAAATGGCCAGTGTTTCTTAAAGTAGAGGTTCTAGGACATCTGCTTCAGAAATAAGTTGTTAAAATTGCTGCTTCCTGGGCCTGCTGGTGATTTTAATGAACATTAAAATTTGAGAACCACTGTCGAAGCAATTAGGATGTTCTGACCTTTCATTCTAAAACTCCTAGTTTTGTTCCTTATCTTATAGGAAGGGTATTTGTTTATAAAAGGCTGCCAGAGATTACTAAAGTCAAACCATTGTTTGGGAATCAGAATGAGTCCCTCACCTCAGAGATGGCAATACTCTCTACCTCCCAAATCATCTCAGCCAGAGAAGTTCTTTGCCAGCTGTCTTCCTTCTTTGCCCGTTGGGGTTCTGTTCGATTTTCAATCCCTAAACTGCTTAGGTTCCTAATGACTCAGGACAGGGTATTGACCTGTACAGCAGAGATTGGTAGTTGCTGTGACAGTCCCTGATCATTCAAGTCGGAGCTTGAAATTAGTTTGGTGTTGGCCTAGCCATGTATGAGAAATCTCCCTGTCATTCTGCACCTCTTTAAAGTTAGCAGGCACACTAAAAATCAATTCTGCTTATGGTTTTCCAATAGCCCTGAACAGCTGTAATTATAATATACATCAATGATAGCAAAGCTGCCTTGTAATCGTACTCATTTTTTTCCAGCAGCTTTTGCAGATTTGTTAACAATTTGGGCATTGACTAAATGATGGTACTTATATACTGAGGGTGGTCATTTCCATTGGCTGTATATTTTTAAGCAGACTGATAAGGTGTGAATCTGAATAAGGTCTGAGAAGCTAAGGTACAAATCATGTCTAAAGAATTCTTTGTAAATAATAAAGGTTCTGCAAACATTTGTTGGATTTTACTGAAGAAGGAAGACATACTTCTTAAAAACAGAATATTTGTGTTTAGCAACTAAAAGGAATCAAATTTCATTTTTTCAAGTATCCAAAATATAAATTTCCTGAAGGATAATGTTTTTCTTTACAAATTGGTGTCAGTGACAGATCCTTTTTCCCCAAAGTGGTGTTTTGGGCTAAAGAAAGGAAAGGAAGGTAGTGAATAAGCTTAATTGCCCAGGCAAGGTTTTCTTTGTAGCCGTAGTACCACCTCTCTGAAGGAAGCTTTGCCTGTCTGTTTAGTTTTGTTTTGCAATCCTGATAGCAATGAGTGTACACAGATTGTGAAGTATCTCCCACCATCTGTGGGAATTATGTTACTAAGGTGCCAGATAGAGGAATAATGGTCTTGGGGTTGGGGATAATTGTCCATTCACTTTATCTTAAATCCTTATTGGGTTCATTAGCTTATACAGCAAAAGGCATTTCCATTTTAGCACACTATATGTCTTATATGCTCCTCTGTTCTCAGACTTTGGATTTTTGGGGTAGATGACAAGAACCAACTAGGCTAAGAATCAAAGCTTTGGGGAGCTGAGAGGAGGGACCTCATTAAACCCAAACTCCTGATTTTTGCAGAAGGACCCTGGCGCCCAGGGAGGTTTATGACTTACCCAGTAAGTGCCAGCAGCTCGCCTAGTTGTGAATCGGCATCAGAACTCAGCTAGGCTGTCTTCTTGGTCTGGCTCATTCTTGCCCACATCATGCTACTCCTCCCAGCTATGGAGACCCTGCGTCTCCTCTGAGTGCCACTTCCTTTTGCCTTTCTCTAGCTAGAGAGAACAATCAACTCTGTTTTCAATGCATGCAGTTTATCTGGGGGTGTTTTGTGGAGTGCCCATACTGCACTTTGTTTTTTAATATACCTAAGCCTTACTCTGGAACCAACTTACATATATTATCGCTCAACTCTGCTGACATGAGCTCTGGGAAAGGAACTGATTTTAATATGGGGCTCTGCCAAATAGGAACTGTTAAAACACTTTTTCTGAGGGAGCAGAAGCCAGAAATTACTTTGACCATCAAGTCTGTTTTATAAAGGAGCTTTATAGGTTTAGCTTTCACATTTTGTCTATGCTCCGTCTTAAATTATTTTTTGTATATGGTCTAAGATGGAGTGTCAAAGGTTTCTGTTCTTTAAAATCTGTATTCCTGTGCCTTTCCATTAAGACAAATAAGACTTATCTATAACTATAGCTTTGTCATTCAGAAATGGATATGCATATCTTTTTTTTTCTTTCATAATTGAACCATCATTGGTGGGGTTACCTTAGAAATACAAGGAAGGGCAGTGGTTGGATGACTTGAAGCAGTATACGTAGGACATGGCATTGCTCCAGTCAGGCCAAGATTCAGATCCAGGCTCTACCATTTAGTAACTGTGGGTAGATAAGTTAGCCTTAACACTCACATGTACAAAATAAACAATGGTGCCTAGCCTAACAGGGTTACTTCAAGGATTAAATGAAATGATGTGTGTAATATAATCACCACAATCCCCGTCAGTGATGAATGCTAGCTTTAAATGTGTGTGTGTGTGTTTTGGGGAAAGAAAAAAAAATCTCATAGAGAAGTATGGTGAGGAAGGTCCCTAAACTTGGGTGAGGGTTTCTTTTTGAAAAGGTTACTATTATACCTCCAGCACCACCCCATCTCCCTCCCCCCTCCCCCCCCCCCAAAAACACACACACGTGCACGCACGTTTTCGCCAAAGGGAGGCCTTTGCCTTGTTTCTCTGCTTGGCTCTCAGGCTGCTGGCGCCTGGAGCTCAGTAACTGTAATATCCAGACACCAGAGCCAACGAAGCTAGCAACACATTGCTCGGTTTTCTTACGTCCCAGGTTGAAAGTGCTGCTCTTTGTACCACATTTGCAGCAGGCTCCATGCCTCCATGTTCACTTTCACAAGGGAGAGAGGAAAGTTAACCCAACACTGGACCCTCATGGCAGCCTCAGTTGCTAGAGCCTGCCACTCTGCTTGCTTCCTTAGAAACAGGTGGGCCTCTTGTCTAAAAATAGCAATGGGGGTAGGGGGAGAGCAGCAAGCAGCAGCCATGCTTGCAGGTGAAAAGGGAACAGGCCCAAGCAGAGCCTCCGAAAGCCTCCTCCTCGGCAGTGTAGGTGAGGAAGGTTGGCAGCTAAGCATCCGGGTATGGCCGCCACGACCAAGGGCTTCTCCCTTCTTTGGGGTCACGAAGGGGAGTCCTGCAGACTTGCCCACACAGTCAGCCAAGCAGCTAAGCATCAAGGGGATGCTGCATCCTCCCATTCTCCAGGCTGCAAATAGGAGCTTGAGTGCCAGTGCTTCCAAATTTCCACACCCTGTAGCAGACGCCAACCCTCCTCCTGGCAGAAGTGAGCTTTTCCAAGGGGGAGACTTGGTGACTTGACAGTCGCTTTGGAAGTGCCTGAGTCCTGCTGGAATGGCCCTGCTCCTAAGTAGAGTGTGTCTCTAGAGCTAAACTAGAGTTTGTAGTTTCTAAGTGAGACTTATTTGTGAGTTTTCTCTGCAATTAGAGCTTTCCTATCCACGTTTGTTATCAGTGAATGTTCCTGTAGCTAAACTTAGATTAGAGGAAGAGAAATTCTTTCCAAGGTCTCCTGATAAATCTGCCTATGCAAGTAGATGCCTTACTGTCCTCCAGGGCACAGGCAGAGTCCCTGAGGTAAAAGTCATAGTGATAGTCCTGTTCATTTATTCCAAAGAACATTTCCTTCTGTTGGCCTTTCTACCGCTTGCACTGTCTGACCTGGTCCTTTCAATGGCCCTGTGACATGGGCTCGGCAGAGGCCATCATTCCCCTTTACAGATGAGGAACAGGAACTCTGTTTCCTCACTTGCTCAGTGGGACAGTTAATAATCAGAGATGGAGGGCTTGTCTCTTAAGCCTCTGCCCTCAGTCCAGAAGTCCTCCTGGTTTTCTCCCCCATGACAATCAGTTTCTAAATGGCAAAAAATCTCCTAAAATAGAAGCAACCTAAATGTGGTATGAATTTACACAAAAGCTTAAAAAAAGACACTCCGTTTAACCTTGATGTTGAAAACAATTTTTTTGTGCATGGCATAGCAATCATGACTTTGAACCCAGCGAGGGAAGTATAACCCTAACTCATTAATGGTCAAGCATTAAACAGTGTCATAGTCATAATAATATAAACTCTACATATTGATTTTCTAATTTTAGAGCCAGCCCATGAATAAAGCAGGGGGGAAAAAAATGGTTGTAGCTGCTAGGTAATATATAAATATTAACAGCCTTGACAAGATAGAGATAAAAGTTTTTTTTTTTAAAAACGTACCTGATACAAAGTGAGAGGTGAAGCAGGGGACAATGATGAAATAATATGAGAAGTTAGAGGATATATGGTGTATAGTGATGTAATAAAAAAGGTTAAATATATTATTCACAGTTACAATATAAATAAAATGTAAATAGCAAACGTTGGGAGGAAAAGTGGGGGAGAAGGCAAATGTCCTTCATATGAAATCAATAGATGCTACCTTAAAATAAGAATATCTCACCAAATGCAATGAATGCCTCATGATGATTGAAGAGGTTGTTATGGGGGAGGAGTAGGGTGAGGTGGGTGGGGGGTATATGGGGACCTCATATTTTTTTTAATATAACATTAAAAAAATAAAGACAAAAAAAAAGCAGGTTTTTTGAGGTTGGCTTGTCGGGGGTTACTTTCCATTAAAAGTCTGAATTCCACTCAAAAAAAAAAAAAAAAAAGGAATATCTTTATTCTCTGATTCATCCAAAGATATGCAGGGAACCACCAGAACTAAAAAGAGACATGAATCATAGAAGGAGCTGCCTTGAGGGTCTGGGGGCAAGAGGCTCTTATTTTTCATCATATCATCTTGTGGCAGTTTGAGTTTGGTGGATCTCAGAAAAGACTGTTTTTGAACTAATCTATTCCTGTGGGTGTGAGACCCTTTGATTGCATTACATTCAGATAAGTGGCCTTGATTAGATCATTTGATTAGATCTCTTTAGGGCTTTTGATTAGACTCTGCCAGTGAGGTATGACTGTGGTCTCTGCCCTCTTGCTGGGTCTTATATAAACTGAGAACAGAGACAGAGAGACACTCTGGGAGCTCTGCCATTCTGACCCTACCGTGTGAGAGAGAGGACTCCAGGTTAGCCTATAGCTGCAGAAAGACGTAGAAGCCCTGAGAGGCTCAAGGAGATGAGGTCCAGGGAGAGATACCTTATCTCCCACAACTAAGCTCCAGGAGAAAGTAAAAAGAGACTGGCAGGCCTTCCATCCTGCATCACCATGTGGCAGGACACCAGGATCATCCGTAGCTGACCTCTAGTGAGAAAGCATCCCTGATGATGCTTTGATTTGGACATTTCACGGCCTTGGAACTGCAAGATTCTTTTCCTAATAAAATTCCCATTATAAAAGCCAACCCATTTCTGGTACTTTGCATAGGCAGTCCTTTGGCAAACTAAGGCAGTCTTCATCATGTGATATGTTATGATTATTACTTTGATTTTTAAAAATTAAGGCAATGAGAGGCGCTTTTAAAAGATGAAAACTGTGAGTCATACCATGTGTTCCCTGGACAAATGCCCCCATGAGCACCAGTTCTAAAACTCATTAGGTCTACAAACAGAAATCGGAGTGTTCAAGTCTGTGAAATTATCGATGACTGTTTTCAGCAGTCCAGCCAAGCTAATGCTCTCTGATGAAGCCAAACTAATATTGCTGGTAACAAAACTAAACATTTTGTAAATGACAGGTCTGTGTGGCACTGGAGAATCATAATGTCTGCTGCCAAAGGGAGCCCTAGGAGGATGTGAAGTTCCTCCTCCTGCACTGCTGGTACCTATGAGAAGTTTGTGACTTGTGCAGAGACCAGAGCACAGAGCAGGTCATGAGTATAAGCAGGCCCTATGCTTACAAGGGAAGAAAAAAATTGGGTAGATTAAGTTTCCCCATGGGGCTTGTTGCAAATTAGGCATAATTAGCTCTCAGACTGTCTGAATGGAGGAATTGTGGCAAAGTTTGATGGTGCAAAACCCAGGCAGGCAGCCAGGATCCTAAACCCAGTCACGTAACACAGATTCTAGAAATGGCTCTTCCCAAGCTGCAAGTCTGAGGAATGGTGAGCACTCTGGCCTGACTGCTGGATTTGGAGAGCATCCTGCCAAGAAAGTTGCATCCCTTAGAAGAATCTGGGAAACTCTCAACCGGAGAAATTAGAAGTTGATTCTAAATAACCTTTGAGCTCAGAAAATCAACAGTCCAGTAAGAAAACAGAGGAATAGCTAGAATAGTTCCTAATGCCAGAACTGAAGAGAAATAACCATTAAATTGATCAGTGGCGCAGACTTTTACATCAGAATCTTATTTTGAGCATACCTTTACTACTTAAGGCACCTTCGAGGGAGGAGGAACTTGCTGTAGGCTCTGGATGCATTTATTTGGGTTGGATGATTTATTCTTACATTATCTCTTTAGTCTTTCATTACATGACATCTTTTTTAAGTAGGAATAGACATGTTCATGTACATGGTATAAAGGTTCTAGAAACCCAGGTAATACTTTATATCCTATGTAAAACATTTTTGGATTAGTAAGGAGATACCTTTCCTTCAGTTATGGTATACCTTTACTAATCTCTCTTCACTGAAAATATGTAACAGAATGTTAAAAAGAAATATTTTTATTATCAGTTTCTGGCAAGGCCTGAGACAAGGCTAAGCTGTGAGACTACAGAATTTGCAAAGGAAGTAATCAAAAACCAGCTTTGCTGTCCATCTTCCAGCCTTTAAGAGAATGGAAAGTCCAAGGAAAAAGGGGGCTGTCAGAATGTGATCTCTAGAGAGAGCCGTCAGTGAGTGGGGATGTGTAGCCCCACCCAAGGAAAGGGGCTGCTTACTTGATATCTGTCCCCTGGAGCAGAGGGGACAGTGAACTAGTATCTGACTCATGCCTGAGACCCTGGAAGGTCTGATGGCAGAGCTGGGGAGTTTGCTGACTATGGGTGACCTCTGTTTCCAGAGTTCTACTGAGCAGAGGATGTCTGAGTGTATTCTGCGGACCAGGCAAAATCACCCCATAAGGAAGTATGACGTACATCATGGATGCCAGGGGCTCAGGAAGGAGTCAGAGAAATGCATTCACCAGTACCATGGGAGTCATAGATGAAAAATCACAATGACGGGGAGTTCTCTGGAGAAACCACAAAATTACCCACAGGAGTAAGAATCACCTGTGAAGACCTAATGAGCCCAAAGGCTGTCAGTTCTGCTCTTAGTGGTAGTAATATGATAGAGATAGCTACCTGACACCAAAGTCAGTTTCTTCTTTTTGGGCTCATACCTAGACTACATTTCCAGCTCCATCCCTTGCAGTTTATGTCATGACCAAATTATTACATTTCTCACCAATGAAAATGTAAGCATAAATATATTTGCCCACTGTAAGGGCCTTTAAGACCATGGCATGCCTTTTCCCCCATATCCTGGCTAGAATCTGGACATAGCACCCACCCTTGACTATGTCGACGATGACAAGGCCCTAAGGGATGGCAGAGCCACAAAATGGAGGCTCCTAGATCCCTGGATCACCACACAAGAGAGTCACGTATTGACCTTGGACTCGTACAAGGACTCACTTCTTGATCTTTAAGACTTTGAATTCTGGGGGTTATTCTGTTGCAGCAAGTTATTCCATTCTAACCAGTACAATTAGTCAAGTAAGTGCTTCCCCGCCCCTTTTGCCTCCCCCTCAGCCACATGCCACTTCAAATCTGAAGGAGTCGGAAGCAACCCAGCGAATGTTTCAGGAGATGTAGAAGCCCAAGGCCCTTGCCACCTCTCCCCTTTGCCTCTGCTGGCACCAACCTGCAACAGGCCCCATCTGGCGGGGAGGGGGGAATAGTAACTTTAAATGAAGTTTGAAGTGTTTAACTCTTACACTGGACTGGTTAGATTAATTCCAGTGCAAAAACTGCTTTGTGACTAGAAAAATGACTGGACCACTTTTAGTTACCGAATAATGAGCAGGAAAGTCATAGGATTTCCTTTAGATTTTGTGGGAGGCAAGCAAAAGATGAGCTGTTATAGCATGGCCTTGAACAGGGTAAATCTCTTCCAGTTTCTCAAAAGAAGTTGTGATGGGAAGCGGACTTGGCCCAGTGGTTAGGGCGTCCACCCACCACATGGGAGGTCCGCGGTTCAAACCCCGGGCCTCCTTGACCTGTGTGCAGCTGGCCCATGCGCAGTGCTGATGCGCACAAGGAGTGTCATGCTGTGCAGGGGTGTCCCCCATGTAGGGGAGCCCTACGTGCAGTGAGTGCGCCCTGTAAGGAGAGCTGCCCAGTGCAAAAGAAAGTGCAGCCCACCCAAGAATGGCCCGCACACTGACACAACAAGATGATGCAACACAAAGAAACACAGATTCCCGGTGCCACTGATGAGGATAGAAGCAGTCACAGAAGAACACACAGCGAATGGACACAGAGAGCAGACAACTGGGGGGGAGGGGAGGGGAGAGAAATAAATGAAAAATAAATCTTTACCAAAAAAAAAGCTGTGAAAAACTCAATTTTTTGTGGAAATTCCCCATTTCTTATTTCCAACTCAAAAATCTCTTTGCATCTAAAACACAGTTCAGCCATCCAGACTGGGCCTGCAGGCCAGTAGTTCGCAACCTCTGGGCTCCACATGAGGGTCTTCTGTCCCCTGCTCTGTGCTACCCCCAGTCCAGCCCAGGACATTGTAGATAGTTTCCCAAGGGCCAGTCCTCATGGGCTCTTCACCTCAGACCCAACTTGCTCATGTCAGGTCGACTCGATTTTTTTTCTCTGTTACTAAGAAGAAAAAAATTTTGGAATGACTGGCAAATAAAGCAGGGATTTAATCAAAACAGATACTTCTAAAAATATATGTGACCTAAAATATATATTCCATCAAATTCCTGATACTTCCAATACTATATCCTGAGAGGTCAAATTTAGAATCATGGCCCTTATTGCCTCGTAAGACTGTTATTTGTTTTTTACACTTTGTTGATACATGTTTCACTGACCATAAATTCACCCAAAGTCTACAGTGCAGTGGTTTTTAATATACTCACAGTTGTGTTACTATCACCAGAATCTAATTTTAGAACATTTTCAATACCCCAAAAAGAAACTCATGCCCATAAGCAGTTTCTCCCAATCCCTTCCCCACCCCCAGCCTCTCAAGCCCTAGGAACCACTAATCTCCTTTCTATCTCTAAGATTTATGGATTTCCCTATTCTGGACATTTCACATAAATGGAATTATACTATATATGATCTTTCTGACTGACTTATTTCACTTAGCATAATGTTTCCACTGTTCATCCATCTTGTAGCAAGTGTTAGTGTTTCATTCTTTTTCATTTCTAAATAACATCCCACAGTATGGCATTCGTTGATTCCTCAATTTACAGACAATTGTGATGTTACAACTTTTGGGCTATTATGAATAACGTTGCTATGAACATTTTTGGGGTCATCTATTTTCATTTTTCTTGAGTATATATCTTGAAGTGGAATTGCTGGGTCATATCATTTTGAGGAAGTGCCAAATAGTTCTCCAAAGTAGCTGTACCATTTTACATTCCCATCAGCAATATATGAGGGTTCCAGTGAATTCACATATTCTTCTGCACTTGTTATTGTCTCTTTTTCAATTATAGTCATCCTAGTAGGTGTGAAGTGATATCTCATTGTGGTTTTTATTTGAATTTCCTTGATGATTAATGATGTTGAGCATCTTTTCATGTGCTTATTGGCCATTTGTATATCTTCTTTAGAGAAATGCCTATTCAGATCCTTTGACCATTTTAATTGGATGATTTGCCTTTATATTGTTAAGTTGTAGGACTTCTTTATATAATCTAGGTATAAGTCTCTCTCAGCCCCATTTTTGTCCCTCAATTTTAATGATGCTCAAGATCCTTAACAAGGTAGGAAAGCATACTAATACTTGTGAAAAACAATGTAAATAACAAAGTTTTTTTTGAAAAATGATGGCTGTTCAATTTTATCAAATTTTAAACTGGTATTTCCTTTTTCTTTAATCATATTAGTCTTTAGCTAAAATAATTGATAAATGTACCCCTGTTGAATCCTGAAGAATATTGTTTCTATTTTTATTTTTTTCTATTTTTATTTTTCTATATTAATTTTTTTTTTAATTTTTTTTTTTTTAAGATTTATTTATTTATTTCATTTCCCCCCCTCCCCTGGTTGTCTGTTCTTGGTGTCTGTTTGCTGCGTCTTGTTTCTTTGTCCGCTTCTGTTGTCGTCAGCGGCACGGGAAGTGTGGGCGGCGCCATTCCTCAGCAGGCTGCTCTTTCATTTCACGCTGGGCTTTCATTTCACGCTGTGCGGCTTTTCCTCACGGGCGCACTCCTTGCGGGGGACACCCTTGCGTGGCACAGCACTCCTTGCGCGCATCAGCGCTGCACATGGCCAGCTCCACACGGGTCAAGGAGGCCCGGGGTTTGAACCGCGGACCTCCCATATGGTAGACGGACGCCCTAACCACTGGGCCAAAGTCCATTTCCCTATTTTTCTATATTAATTTTGTTTTAACTTTACAAGGGACCTTATTCTTAGTTTCAAAAAATAAAAGATAAATATTAGATTGAAAAATACTTATTAAATGGGTTTGCCTCCAGGGAAGAGAACTCTGGATTATAAGAGGATAGAAGGAAAAGGAGTATTACTTTTGGCTGTATACCTACATGTATGTAGTGCCATTAAAAAAATTAAAAAATCTAAAGAAAAAGCACTTCCAGAATATTCTTGGTTAGATCCTTCTTTGAGGGAAATTAAATTCATACTGAAAACTCAGATAAAAAGGTGAAAACTTGGCTTTTAAACCTCACCAAGTAAAATGTTTACAAAATAACCCAGAAGCCACTTGAGATTTTTTTAATTATATAGAAGTTTGAGAAAAAATAGGAATGAAAATCCAACTTTATGCCACAATTCTGTATTTTCTTACCACATTATTTCTTGCTTTAGTGATTAACTAGATAAAGAACTTATTTTTCTCAAAGGGCTTCACCAGGTGGAATCATTCTCTTCCCAGAGAAGGAATAAATAGGGTCTTAACAGATGAAATGCAAAAGTGAATAAAGCCCATTGCTGCATCCTTGTTTCTGATCCAGAAAATAACGCAAGTAATGCTTATTGCCACATAGTGCCCCATAAGGCAATACCCCTTGAAAACTGATGGTTTACTTAACCCAAGAAATCCATGAGGGTTCATAGTCTTCAAAGTCTATTCAAACATATTATATAACCCATCTTAGGTGTTTGAAATGCAGTAGATTTTTTTTTTTCTGTGTCTATAATTTAGGAGAAAATCTATCAAACCGAAATGAGGTGGCTTTAATCTCTTCATTTCCACAGTCTCAAATATTGCCAAATGGAAGACCTATGGAAGATTCCTCCCCTTTCTGCCCCCTACTACTCTGTATTTTCCAGTTTTTCTTGTTATGTCTTTTTATAACAGGAAATACATAAGAAACTTACTTATCAAGAGCCTCAAGTCTTTTTTTTTAATTCATTTTTTACAAAATATTACATTCAAAAAATATGAAGTCCCATTCGACCCCACCGCCCCCACCCCCCACTCCCCCCACAGCAACACTTTCTCCCATCATCATGACACATCCATTGCATTTGGTAAGTACATCTCTGGGCATCGCTGCACCTCATGGTCAATGGTCCACATCATAGCCCACACTCTCCCATGTTCCATCCAGTGGACCCTGGGGGGATCTACAATGTCCCATAATTGTCCGTGAAGCACCACCCAGGACAACTCCAGGTCCCGAAAATGCCTCCCCATCTCATCTCTTCCTCCCATTCCCCGTACCCAGCAGCCACCATGGCCACTTTTCCCACACCAATGCCACATTTTCTCTGTGGACATTGGATTGGTTGTGTCCATTGCACTTCTATGTCAAGAGGGAGCTTAGATTCCACATGGATACTGGATGCAATCCTCCTGCTTTCAGTTGTAGGCACTCTAGGCTCCATGGTGTGGTGGTTGACATTCTTCAACTCAGTGTTAGCTGAGTGGAGTAAGTCCAATAAATCAGAGTGTAGGAGTTGAAGTCTGTGAGCCTCAAATCTTTTGATAGTTTTTTAATATCAAAAAAGGTCAGAAAATAGACACACACACAAAGAAGAGATTATTATCTTTTTTCAAAAAGGTCAGGATTTTTAGCTGTTTCACATATTTTCAATTAATGGGTAGATATTTACAGAGATAGAATTATGTTCAGTTCCCAAAGAAGGGTAAATCAGAGAATTAAAATGTCCTCAGTAGTCTCCAGTTCAGCTGGGGAAGAACCTCAGAGGATAACTATAGACAAGATGTTTTCAGAAAAGGTAGGCTCTGAGCTAAGCCTCAAAGGAGCTCCAAGATCTGAAGATAAAGAAGGTGAGAGGTGAAGCTCATCATCTCCACTCCTGCTCTCAGCTCTCCTGCCCGGGAAGACCACACATCTGCTGTTGAGGTTCATTCCACGTGGCCAGTGGCCAGCCCCCTTTCCCCGCTCTTCTGGCATTAATATCACCCTCTTTCCCCACATTTTCAGGCTAATTGTTTCCTGCAAAAACCTTCCCATGGCAAATTTCCATAGGTTAAAATCATAACTAGAGGAGCAGATGTGGCTCAAGTGATAAGGCCTCCAACTACCATATGGGTGGACCCACGCTCAGTCTCTGGGACCTCCTCGTGAAAAAGAAGAGAAAGCATGCCTGCACAGTAAGCCAGTGCCTGTGTGGTAAGCCAAGTGCCCGTGCAAGTGAGTCACACAGCAAATGATGCAACAAAAAGAGAAATGAAGGGGAAAGTCAAAGTCAAGTGCAGCAGAGACCAAGAACTGAGGTGGTGCAATTGACAGGGAACCTCTCTCCACATGAGAGGTCCCCAGGATTGAATCCCTCTGAATCCTATAGGAGAATGATAAGAAGACAGAAAAGAGAAATCGATACAGAAGATCTCACAGCAAATGGACACAGACAGCAAAAAGAGCAGGGTGGGGGCGGGGGAGGGGAAAAAATAAATCTTAAAAAAAAATCTACTTTTTATTTCAATGGGGAAAATTGTCTTGAGCCTCTAAATTAATATCCAATTTAAATACCATTGGGAAACAGATATGACTCAGGAGAGTGAGCTCCCATCTACCACATGGGAGGTTCATGGTTCAGTTCTAGGTGCCTTCTAAAAAAGACATTAAGTTGGCATGATGGGCAGGCATGGCAAGTTGACACAACAAGATGACGCAACAAGAGACAAAGCAGAAAAACATAATGAGAGAAACAACAAAGCAGGGAGCAAAGGTTCCTGGTGACTCCTAAAGAAAAATAAGCAAAACAGTGAGCTCACACAGGTAGGTACAGCAAGCTGACGTAACAAAATTATGCAACCAGAGACACAAGAAGAGGAAACATTATGAGAAATACAACAAAGCAGGGAATGGAGGTGGCTCAAGTGATTAGGCACCTCCAGCCCGCAGCAGAAGTCCTGAGTTCAGCTTCCAGTGCCTCCTAAAGACACAGTACACAGCAAGTCCAAAACAACAAGGGGGTGGGGAGAAATAAGTAAATAAAATAATCTTTAAAATAAATAAATAAATACTATTAAAATGTTAAGTACTATTAACCCTGACTGTGAAAACAAGGTGATTTCCCATCATAAATGACTTTCCAAAATGACTGCATGCCTACATTCCTTTGACTTTTGTTGTTACTGAGAGTATACTTAGGCAATCCTGAAAAACATGTAATACAATATATGTAGTTGCTGAGGGCAGGGAAAGGATAGAAGAGATGTGATGTGGGGGCATTTTTGGGACTTGGAGTTGTCCTAAATGATATTGCAGGGACAGATGCTGGGCATTATATATCCTGACATAACCCACTGAATGGACCTGGGGAGTGTGTAAACTACAATGTAAACTATAATCCATGCGGTGCAGCAGTGCTCCAAAATGTATTTACTAAATGAGATGAATGTGCCACGATGATAAAAGAAGTTGTTGGGGGGGGGGGGGGGGGAAGAGGGGAGCATGTGGGGTATGTAGGAACCTTTTAGAATTTTTTTTAAGATTTATTTATTTATTTATTTCTCTCCCCTTCTTCCCCACCCCAGTTGTCTGTTCTCTTTGTCTATTTGTTGCATCTTCTTCTTTGTCCGCTTCTTTTGTTGTCAGCGGTACAGGAATCTGTGTTTCTTTTAGTTGCATCATCTTGTTGTGTCAGCTCTCCGTGTGGCTGGCGCCATTCTTAGGCAGGCTGCATGTTCTTTCGCGCTGGGTGGCTCTCCTTACGGGGTGCACTCCTTGCACATGGGGCTCCCCTACGCGGGGGACACCCCGCATGGCGCGGCACTCCTTGCATGCATCAGCACTGTGCATGGGCCAGCTCCACACGGGTCAAGGAGGCCCGGGGTTTGAACCATGGACCTCCCATGTAGTAGATGGATGCCCTAACCACTGGGCCAAGTCTGCATCCCTTAGATTTTTTAATGAAACATTTTTCTTGAAATGTATCTTCAAAAAATACAATTAAAAAAATACAATATATGTGATTTGTTGTTACTCAAAGTATGATCCTTGGACGATCAACATCAGCATCACCTGGAAACTTGTTAGAAATGTAAAATCAGACCTACTGAGTCAGGAACTATGGGGTATGGTGCAGAAATTGTGTTTTAACAAGCCCTATGGGGGATTCTGATTCACTTTTAAGTTTGAAAACTCCTGATATACTTGAACCTTTCACGCAAAAAAAGCCTGTAAAAAGAAAAATCCTCAATGCTAATGACGCACAAGGTTATCCTCTATGAATTGGCAAATCATGAATACTGTGAAAGGAGAATTTAAGCAGATAGACCAAACATTCAGAGTCAGAGATGACCAGTGGGCTTCTCAGTTCACAGCAGTCCATCTCTCACAGGCATGAAACTTAAAAATCACATCTCAAAAAATGCAAAGTGTCTCATGAACTGTGGACCAAGAAAATGCACTACTAAAAAAATCAAATCCTTTAAGCCTCCAGGAATGAGCATATTTCCTTTGAACTCTATAAACTTTTTTTAATCCCAATAAGCTGCCTCCCTCAGCCTCTTTAGCCACAGCTTTGGAGGTTTCTTTGGATTTTGTTCTGGGAGCAAGGTCCTCATTATTATTCTTTATTTTTCCAGTAAAGGGTTACCTTCCAGTTCAACCTTCACCTTGGAAGAGGGGACCATCTACTTGACTGCTGAACCGAATGCTCTGGAAATGCAGGATGATAACGCCTCAGTGCTTGATGTCTATTTAGTAAGTAATTTTTAGTTTCTTTCCCTTCCCTTCTGTGTCACAAATGGATCCAGGCCATGGCTTATACAAGAAAAACCAGGGATGTTTGGGTTTTAAGAAGAAATGGCGGCACTCAACACATCTACAAATGGTGCATCCATTACAAACTATGTTTTCCCACATGGAACATTAACACATAGTCAGGAGGACATTACACAAAAGAAGAGCTGGATTAAGACACTGAAGCTCCATATAAAACAAGATGGCAAATCCTGTAATGTTGAAGCAAAGTAGAGCACCTCATTGTTATTCCCAGCAGAATAATATCTTCCTTTGACTCAACTGTATCCAATGTGTTTAAGTCTTCATTTTGGCAGTTGCTTCCTTGGTAAGTTATTGACTGAGAGATGCAGAACAGTGTCATGGAAGAATCTGAATTTATAGCCAAAGAATTTTGGCTCATTCCTCCCTCAGCCATCACCAGCCAGCTCTGCGATGTGGGCAGGAGCTCCATGTTTCCTCATCTGCCAAAAGAGGGAAATCATTTGCCCTGCCTACCTCACAAGATGGTTGTGAGGGTCACGAGTCATCATGTGTGTGAACACCCTTGAGTGCCTGTTGAATTTTCTCTACAGCCTCATTTTTTAGTTATTAGATGATATCTAGAAAGATACCCTAATGGGCTAGAATTTGGAAAAGGACATAATATTTTCTCTGCAAAGTGCATCTCACACACAAATCCTTGTATGCCTGCACAAAATCACGTAAAACAAGGAAAGTGTTGATTTGGCTGTTTGTTTTTGTTTTTGTTTTCTTTAAGTTTTACAAAGCCTGACCCAATATTCTCCATAGCTCCTGAATTACAATCCCGACCTCAGAAATAAACATCTCTTGGTATGTGTCTCACTCCTTCCCAGACTCCTTGAGGCTAGGTTTTATATACTTCTCCTTATCTCCCAGTCTAGACTGTATTTCGTCAAGTGTGCTCTGCAGGACAGGTCACCCAGAACATCACTCCTTGACCCAGAGCCCTCTTGTGTTTTCTCTCTTTCCTGGAGTAAAATCCAAAGTCCTCAAGACCTGATGCGATCTGATCTCCTCCATGTCTCTGACCTCCTCTCCTGGCTTTCCCCTTCTTGCTGACGCTGTTCCAACCACACAGGCCCCTTGGCGTTCTTCCCACAGACCAAGCATATTTCTGCCTCAGGGCCTTTGCACTTGCTGTTCCTCTGCCTGAACACTATCTCCCATGTACCTCATACTTGCTCCTTCACTTCCTTCAGTCTCAGTGCATACATCTCCTTCTCAGATAGGCTTTCCTTGACCATCCTATTTTAAATAGCTGCTCTCTGCCCTGCCCCCACCATCGTCAAAGGATGTTTTTCCCAACCCCTGAATATCCTCATTGTAACATAAGCAGAATTTTTTTTCTGCTGAGCAATGCTCCTCCTCACACTGCCAAAATTGTTAAAAACTTATAGCATATTGTAAAAATCCTTACTGCAAAGTTGATAACTCTCCACAACCAAGAAGATGGGAAATTAAATAGAAAAAAATTACAGTATTTTTTGGTCCCACGGTAAATTTGGTTTTACCTAGAAATAGAAATCCGGAAAGCTGAAACGAAAGAGGCCAAGTAAAATTTCTTCTTCATAAACCAACAGTTCCTACCACATTTGTGTGTCTTCACAGTAACCAGAGTTAGACCACTGAGTGGAATGTAAAATTCCAGCATGGTTAAATGGCACTGTGGATGCCAGATCCCTGCTGTTATTCCTCATTCCTTTGGTTGGACATTGTCTCATTAATCACTTTGCTTGTGCCTCCTTGTATTATCAGTTTCATTTGTAAGAATACAGCCATTTACTAGTTTTATTAGTATCTGACTCCAGTGCTTTTTTATGAGTTTTTAGTTCTTTGACATTGAAAAGTGAAACATTTCGGAAAAGGATCATGCTTGCCTCAGAGGCCTCAAGGAAGAGCCGCAGTATTAATAGTTGGTTGGATTAAGAGCATTTGAGGAATTAGAAATAAAGGCATCATCACAGTTCAGAACCAAAGGAGATGGTAGTGGAGTTGGCCGACTGGCTGATGTGGGTCTGGTCAACGTTCCCAGGTTTGGTTGTGGTCCTGAAGTGCAGGAGGAGGCGAAAAGAAAGTAAACCGGGTAAGTCAAGCCATGGAAGGGATAACAACGCAGTGGGCATTTTTCTTTCCAAGTTTGGGGAAAAACTGCTCTAGCCTACTCTCACTTTGTAGCTAATAAAAATAAGCCATGAGGGAAGCGGACTTGGCCCAGTGGTTAGGGCTTCTGTCTACCACATGGGAGGTCCGCGGTTCAAACCCCAGGTCTCCTGACCCGTGTGGAGCTGGCCCATGCGCAGTGCTGATGCGCGCAAGGAGTGCCCTGCCACACAGGGGTGTCCCCCGCGTAGGGGAGTCCCACACACAAGGAGTGCGCCCATAAGGAGAGCCGCCCAGTGTGGAGAAAATAAATAAATAAATAAGCCATGAAACACTTTTTAGTGTTTCCTACATGCCAGGCACTGCCTTAAGTACCTCATATGCGTTTAACCTCACAGTAATGCTATGAGGCGGATGTAGTTTCCCATTCCATTCTACAGACAAAGAAACTGAGGTACGTGGAGATTTTACAGTTTGCCCCAGAAATTATGGCCAGTAATCAATCGACAAGAACAGGGATTCAAACCAATGTAAACTAGCCAGAGTCCACATTCCTTAATTGTTGAGCTATGCTGCTTGGAATAGGGATTTTCCTGCTTTTGCTCTATGCAGATTAGGCCCAGAGAAATCAAATGATCTGCCCAAGATCAGACAACAGAGAGTGGCAGGAAAAATATAAAAGAAAATGGAAGCAGTTCTAAATTTGAGCTAATAGGCAGCTGTAATTTTAAGTTTCACTATGGAATGTGAGGTTCAAGCAGAATGGTGTAAAGGAAATGGTCCGGCATTGTTGGAAGGGCACAGGATTTTGAACAATAATAATAATGACTGAACTGAACACAACTCATAAGCCAGGCACTGAACCAGCACTTTCTCCTATTAGCTTGTTCATGCAGGTTGATGTTACATTTGTTTCCATTTTACAGACAAGGAAACTGTTTTAACCTGACCAGTTCTCAAAACTGGTAAATGGCAGAGCCAAAATTCAGCTCCCACTCCATATGCTTTTTTGCCTAAACCCAAAGCCAGGAAGCACCCTAATCACTGTTGTTATTGATCATTGATACAATTCTCACATAATTTTCATTAGAATCATGCTCCTTATGAAGGTGAGAGAAGGACCCAAAAAAAAAGAGGAGTTGGTTTGATGGAGAATATTTCTGTAAAATTCAACTTTCATCATTGATTACTTACAAATTATTTGTTAATGTTCTAGTACATCAGTTCTCAACCTTTTATCTCTTGACACTTTTACACTATTGAACGTTTTGGAGGACCCCACAGAGCATTTGTGTATGTAGGTTTTATCTATCAATATTTAGTATTTTCAAAATTGAAACATAATTTTTGAAGATTTTACCCATTAATTCACTTAAAATAATAAGCCCATCATGTTCATTTAAATAACATTTTATGAAAATAATTGTTTTTCAAAACAAAAAGTAAATTTAGTAAGAAGAATGAAATTATTATAAAGAAGTTGTATTCTCATATCTGTTTTTGTATCTGTCTGTTACTATATAACACATCACATATCTCCTGGAAAACTCCACTGTATTCACATCAGAGAATAAGAATGAAAAGACAAATAATGTCTTAATACATTAAGAAGATAGTTTTGGCTTCAAGGTCCATAGAAATGGTCCCACCTACAACTATTCCAGTATTTTACCTAGACCCTTTACCAGTTGCAGAACCAGATGGGCCACAAATTAATTGGGCAGAAAGGCCCAAATCCTTGGATTCCTCGTCTGCCCCTACCTCTCATCTTTGACCTTGAATTAATCACCCCCTTTGAGCTTCAGTGTTCTCATGCACAAAATAAGTTTTAAATGATCTCTAGCAGCTTGGTTCACCCCAGCTCCGCCATGTCAAAGCTTTTCCTTCAAGATTACGATAATGCTGGATCCACGGGTGCCCTACAAAGTACTCAGTGTTCTGAAAGTACCCCTTTCACAGCAGTCTTTGCAGCGAAAGAATTTAAAGTTTCTGCAGCAACTAGTGAAATTATTACCAATGATGGAATAGGAATAAATCCCACACAGACTGCTGGAAATGTTTTTCTAAAGCATGGTTCAGAACTGCCAATTACCCCTAGAGACTGCGTTGGACGTTATTAATGTCTGCTACTTGGAATACATGAGTATCTTTTCTGAATATATATCGTTGTTTTGTAAAATTGCAATCAGGCTATTTAAAATACTCTGAAAAAGCCAGTAGTCAGTGAAGTAATGAAAGATGACTGTGTTATCTCATCACGTGAAGGAGGAATGCTTCTAGCATGAGACTGTGGCTTCCTCTAAGAGTCAACTGTTAGTTCATTTGGGGTAAATGGATTATTTGACTGTGTTTTATAACTAGAGAATGCTTCTGATAATTCTTTTTAAAACATTTGAAAAATTAAAGTTTACTAAGTCATAATTATTAGCTGAAATTTTAAAAAATATATGATTCAGAGAGAGCAGTTTACTGGACAGTATTGGACTTGCAGGATTCATAAATAGTTGAATTCCTAATTATATATGGTTTATGGTGAGGGTAATAGACATACCAGTCAATACACATATTTTAAATGTTTATGGTTTAGTTGGGGGTTTTATGTTTCAGACTTAATACGTGCATTTAAATTTCAAGTTAATATCAAAGCACCACTTTTTTATTTTTAATTTTTTGCTAGCCATCATCTGAATAAATGATTATCCCATACCAAGGTTTTAACTGTTAACAGAGTCCAGTTTCCTTGGTGGTGAGAATTGACAGTACATTAGAAGAAGCCTTTGCTGAATTATGCATTTCTTTAGTATAACCTCTTTCAGTACCACCTACAAGAATATTCAAGAAACCATTGTCTTTTTGAGGATAGTGATTCTAAAAAGCATTCAGGGAGAGATTATTTGCAAAGATCTGAAGTTCACAGCAAAGCTCAAGGAAATGCTGATTTGTTCTACTTATTGAAGGCCCAACATTTCAGAAAGAGTTAAGGTAAGTCTCCCCAGCGAATAAGAAGCCAGGAAAGGGAAGCTGGGGAAGCTCAGTGGCCACGCCAGCAAGGAGGAAAGCGACAGAGGACCACGGGGAAGGGGACAGAAACTGTGGCCAGATGTCACAGAAAAACCCACTGGACAGGTGACTGCAGAGGGCGTGCTGGGGAGGACTGAGGGGAAGGGCAGAACACTTGGCTTTGTCAAAAGTAGCAAAAGGCCATTCGATAAGTGGAAGTATGGGCCTTGTCCACATACAGATTTCACAATCCGCTCAAGAGAATCCAGAGAAGGGCATGCAGAAGGAAGGATTTGTTTACTCTTGCAGAGGAAATCGGTATCTCTGCGTATCCTGAAAGATGAAATGAAGACTCCTGGTGATTGAGAGGCAGGGTAAAGCCTGGATTTCTAGAGGATTAGCACACTGAAAGCAAGCACGGCACCTGTCCCTTTGTCTAGAGCTAGAAATACAGTAGGCTTTCCATAAATATTTTTGAACCACTCGTGAATGAAGAATCTCTAAGACCAATGTTTTATCTTTATGTATTTTCCCTACCATAGGCTCTAGCTTTTTGGAAAAAAAATTATTAAAAAATGCAACAGAATCAGCATCTGAGGGGTGGCATTGGTAGTTAACTTTAAGAAGTTAACCAGGTATTGTTCACAATTTGACAGATGAACAGCTGGGTTTTGAGTTATCAAAGGGGACAAGTATCTTTGCTGAGGTAGAAAAGTATACTGTTGATATGTGGAGAAGTTTTTATTTGTATGAAAAACGTGATGCTCAAAGTTTCCTGGTCCTTACAAAGTTGAGCCTCATTTAACCAGAAATTTATGAATACCCATTCATTGAATTTTGGGTTTAATTTAGGTTCTTCTCCATATTGTTTCTAGCACAAAAATATGCCTTCTGTGTTATATAAATAAGTTTATGACATCCTGTGCCACAAAGTGATTTATACATTTTTTTGTTTTTGGAAATGTTATTGTAGTTCTTAACACTTTTTAAACAACTAGACCTTTTGTTAGTAAATCTGATCTGTAAGTTCTTATTTTGTGCCGACTATTTTGAAGTATTATGCTTAGTTTAAATGCATTATTGGTACATAATTATCTTATGAAAATACATTGTTATACCATAAAAAAATGATCTCTAAGTCCCCTTCTCTCTGTCAGGCTGTGACTTATTCTATATTATAAGGAGTTGTAGAAATATGGTTTTTCTAAAGTAACTACAGCTGGTTCTCCAAATGTTACTGTTTCACTCATTCTTTACAGTAAACCTTCACAGTATTTAAACTTAAATTTTGTGGCAACACATCTAGAAAGTTCTGCACCATTAGCTTGTAATTCTCAGGTGTATTTTCATGCTGAGGGCGGGGGGCCGGGTATTTTTCATTTGCATGCTCCTCCAGGTCTGAGAGGGTACAGCTTATCAGCCTCCCTTCATTACTTTATTTGCCTCTGCACAATGAAGGGGTAAATGAAAAAGAAAAGGAGGAGAAAGGAAAACCAATCCATCTCACACATTTGTCTCTCTTTTCTTCTTGACCTAATTAGAATCTATTTAATCCTAACCATCCTTACTTGAAAGGCAGTTGGAGGCTTCCATCCTGACATTCAGTGCAGCGTTTCTCCTATAATGTTTCTCACCTTTAAGGTACAGCATTTCTCTGTGTAGTTGTAATCTAACCCCCAATGCTTTTATTTGCACACTGATATCTAATACTGTGTGTATGTATCTATCCGTTGAAAATATATAGGATTTAAACCCAAATGATTTATGCACATCACATATCGGACAAAATTTCTTTTTAAGGCTCCTCTCTCCTGCTTTTACCTGTGATTTGACATGAAATAAAAAGGAAAGCCTTCCTTAGGAGGCAGCTAATTGTTCTGTCGTCCTTAATAAAGCATTTAATTCAGGTTCAATATACCTGGTTATCCTGCACTTTCACACAGTATGTGTCCCAGGCCCTCTGATTCATTTGCAAATATTCAAATCAAAGGGAGGTGATTTTTAAGATGATTTTATTCAGTGACCAAAGATGTGTTTTCCATTGGATTTTTAGCTGCTGACACAGATTAGGGTGTTTCAAAGAATACAACAGAGATAAGCAGCCTGTAATGATTTAAAATATGCAATCATGCAGTCTTCATAATAGAGCTAGAGTCCATTTTTTGTATAGTCCCACATATTCTAAGGCATTGACACATTCATGTAGCTGTTATTTCAGCTCCTAAGGCGATTTCTTTGTCTGATGTAGAATGAGCTTTGGTATAAATGGGAAAAGGAAACAACCAACAAAGTCATTCCAGCTAAAAATGTAATGGGTGAGAGTGTCCTTTTTTGACTAGCAGAGAATGGATGGGTACACGAGAGATAATAGAATTGCTTTTTTAATAATATAGAAGTTTGAAAGGAGGCTGCCACCAAGCAATAACTTTTTTATGTCTGTTATTCTGTCCCCAGATTATGCTCTTTCCTTTTCACACCTTCCATATTAACATCCCCTCAATAACATGTACTTTCATCCAGATAAGTGTCTCTACAGAAGAGCTGTTTGCAGTGCAAACTAAAACTAGCTGTGGGAGAAGGAGAAGAAACAGTTAAGCAGTTAATACTGGTGTTTTTAAGTCACACCAGTATTGAAGATTAGTGCTCTAATGTGCATCTTTTGGACAGCTTGATTACTTAATGTGTTGTTGGGGGGGTTAGTAATACTCTTTGATCACAGAATGAAGGGTAGCAGAGAAGTGAAAATGATTGAATTAGCAGCTTATACCATGAGGTTTGGGAAAAGCCTTAGAAAAAGGAGAAAAACATTTTAAATTAGGTCACAGGGGTTTTATAAATTTCAGTGGAACTTTTTGGCAAGAAAAACTGCTTTTCTGGATTTGAATCCCTTGGCATTGAGATTAATGATTTATACATGACGTACTGAGTCTCATTGGATCACTCTCTTTATACACTCTTTGTTTCAGCCAGTATTGGCTGCTGCAAGAGGTGTTTATTTGAAATAATGGCAATTCTATTGCTTCTCTGGAGAGAGCGAGCTAGATTTTCCATCAGCCAAAGGTGCTCAGGTTCTTTGGTAGATTTCAGTGAGAGGAGAGTAGGAAGGAAAAGGGCAAACCTTTGGCTTAGGCATTTAACCAGAATGTCATTTTCTTCTGTCACATGTCAAGAAATGGAGAAATTTCAGAAAGGGCAAAATAGGGCCCTTTGTTCATCTCTCCAGAAAAGCTTGACTCCCTTAAACTTTTGACCAAATAATATTCCTGAGATACATGGAAGAGATGAGAAAATGGATTCCATGCCCAAGTCCCTCAGCACCTAGAAATGATTTCTATCTTATAACAAGAGTGATGCAAGCTTCAAATGAATGAGGCAAACCAATAGTGTGGATGAGAATGCCATTGTATGATGTGTTTTTATGCATTAAACTGCTTTTTAAGAATGAAGTTAGGGCACTGGAATTATACCGGCATTTTGGCTTTTCAGTTCAATTAGGGCCAAAGTTAACGACTGGATGACAGTTTACAGGGCTATGGTAGCAGTTTTTTTCCGGTTTTGATCTAACTTTACGTGCCCTTGGGCTTACCTGAGTCTCCTGTGAAGTCCAGGGCCTCCCGGGGTCACCCACCGGTTTTCCTTCTTTGCCTTCTGACACTGGCCTCTCTCCTCTTCCCCTTACCCTCCAACCTCTCCCTAGTGCTTCTCCTTCCGATTTCTCCTTCTGTCCTCTTCCTTGTCTTAGGAAGCCCTCGTTCACTCCTCTCCTGAGCCTCCCCACTCTTGGGAAATGAGTTTTTGAGGAAGACCAGTCTTAACTGGTGTGAACTTGGGATCTACCAGGCTATAAGCCTGCAAGAAGCAAACAGTGCCCTTAAGAGGAACCAGAGGAAACAGAGAGCAGACGGCGAGCGCAAACAAGCAGGGGTGGGGTGTGGGGGAGTGGATAAATAAATAAAATAAATCTTAAAAAAAAAAAAAAAAAAAAAGAACCAGATTAGGAACAAATGAGAATTTCTAGGAAAAACAAGTTTACGTCATACACTTGGAACTAGTGAGCAGGGCTGTCTCCTAAGATCCAAGGAGGAATGGCAAAATTAGGTAGAAGGGAAAATGCTTAACGTAATAAAAAATAAAGCCTTCTGAGTGTGATGAATGGGCGGAGCGAGGCTCAGGAGTGGGGATCCAAGGGCTTGGCTTCCCTTTTGTTCTCTCATGCCTCACAGGGGACACCTAGCTCCACTGTTCCCACTCATTCTACCTCCCGGCCAGGTCTTGGTGAGGTTGAGTAGCTGTTGCCAAATTATTTTAGATCCTCGCAAAAAGGTATCAGGTAAATGAATGTATGAACAGGCACAGGCAACTGTTGGGGACACGCCATGTATATCAGACACAGAATGCCTCGGTGGAGCTAGGGCACTGCTGTTTTGAAAGGCTCCCCACACATTCAGGACTAAGGTCCACTGAGCTTGTTGGCAGCGTCCTTCAGTTCCCTAACACCCAATAATTCTTCTGTGTTTTTGTTTAGACATGGGGGAAGCGTGTTACCTCCCCAAGATCCCCCCTCTTGGAATGTTCAGGCAGTTAGTCAGGTGCATTTTTCTTCTGGTACAGAAGCCAAGCTAAGGTGGACCTTAGAAGACTTCTACCCAACTCAAGTTTAGGAATCCGGCTTGAGAGTGTGTTCCTGCGTTCAAGCCCTCTACTGCCACCTACTGGTAAAAAGACGTCTCTGTCCAAGTGAAATGAATGACCGAGGCCCTCGAATTGAAACCTAATTAAGAGAGAGTGTGCAACTCAGTGGCCTGTTTCCACTCCATGTACTTTATTGTAGCCTTTGAGTACTGTGCAGGCACGTGCAGCGGGGGGTACATCCTTCAGACGTCAAAGGCAGCTCGCTCTGTCAGGCCCAGCATCTTCCACCTTTCAAGTTGTACTGGAGGCTATAATTAGTCAGGTGCAAAAATGAAGGTGCTAATATTCCCTTGGATTCCAGTGTGCCCTTCTCACCCATCAAGGCCACTTCCACAGGAGTCTCTTTGAAAGGGCCTCTCAGCAGTTTGGCTAGGAATACAGAAAATGTTTCTGTTGCTTCTGCAGCAATTTTAACCAAGCATCAACCAATATATATTCTTCACTTTTAGTCTTTAGAGGATCATCCTTTACAGCCACTCGACCCCTAAGCGGTGGTGGCTTCTGAAGTAACGTCTAATAGGGGATAAGGATAAATACTATAAAATGCAAACAGGGAGTCTTACTTTAAAAAAAAAAAAAAAAAAGACTTCCTAAAGCCCAGTGATCACTCCTGTGTGTTTTTGTAAAGAAAGATGTTGTCAGAGAAAGTGTTGGCCAGAAATAGGCTTGATTGGGGTGCAGCTTCTAGTTCCCAGACAGTCCGTGGCTGGGGGCCTCTGGCATCTGATGTTTTCCTTCCACATAGGCGAGAACCAAGCTGTCGTCCTCACCTTAAAGCAGTGCCCCTTGTCAAATGTAATCAATACCATATTTCTACTCCCACGTTTTCCAAATTCAGCAGAAGCAGGAGTCAGAGGGGATTCTGTTGAGGCACAAGAGTGCTATGATTTATTAGATAATAAGGTACCCACTCAGCTTTACAATTAGCAGGAATAACTCAGATGTTGTAAAGTCTCAAATGCTGTAGAATTGTCAGCCTGTATAAATCACTGATGTCCTCAGGCTTCTCTTGGATCTTTGGAAAACAAATTAATCAGGCAGGAAACTGTGTTAATATATTGCACTAACAGTTCTGCAGTGAGAGGCCATAATCTTAAATCTTTCCCATGAGAGATTTTAGGTGAGTGCCAGCTTGTCTCTTGGGTCTGCCCTCATCTTATCAGTGATCCACCTGCTGACTGGCATGGAACACTTTGATGGGGAATTTGAAGGTTGGCACAAGTTGTGACACCTCACGTGCTACCAACACATCAGACTTTCAACCAACATTCTACCAGATCAGGCACAGAATTGCCACCTTCATTTAAATCGTCCTTCAAGTACCGGCTTAAGTCCCGTCTTCTGCACCAAGGCTTCCCAGTTAAAGCCCTGCAGTGTCTGGTCCTTGGAAAAGAGAGTAACTTCAACCATGGATTCTGAGCCCAAATGTTTTTTAAGTGCAAGGGTAGGTAAGGAGATCAAAGGTTCTTTTCAGCTGCAAAACTCCATACCTGTGTCATTTTATACCATTCATACTGTTGTGTCCTAATTTCTGTAGTACTAGCCATATGTACTTCATCTCCTAAGAAAATGGTGAGCATTTTGATTCCCACTACTACTGGAAAGAAGAAATCCCCCAGTTCCACTGTATCCCCAAGTGAATGTGCCTTGTGAAGTAGCTCCAAATATGGGGTAGATATGAGCATAATAAAATGTAATATAATCACATACAATTAAAATGTAAATATAATACCTTACTTTAATATCATAAAGAAGACTTATGACTGCCCAGAGCCCAGTGGTGGCTACATTGTGTCTGAAATTCAAGGATCTCTGAGAAAACAATCAGGTGAACCCAGAGATGGAGGGGATCCCAGAGCAAAACCAAGTAAATAGCGTTGGAGTGAGGCATTTTGTGAGGGAAGACATACTGTCATGGCAACTGACATGGAATATCAGCCAAAAGATAAGAACATAAAATGGAAAGGAAGTAAAGCAGGATTGGAAAAAACAGTATTCAGGAACTGCTGATAGAAATGTGGGCTTAGGATAGGAAAGTGATATGAGACTTCACATCTGTCATAGTCAGGGGAAAAATTGACATTTTCCTCAGAGATAACATGGCAAAGAATTTCAACTTGAAACCAAAATGAGAAGATCCTGCTTTCAGGGGGCTCCAAGGCTGAAGCTTGGGGTAATTACAGTTAAAAAAAAAAAAAAAAAAAAAGACCGTTACCCCTAAGGGTTAAGGTCTCACAGAAAGCAGGGACTTCACAAAGAAGAGTTAGAGTTTGACATTTTAGTCATTGTGACAGTTGTGAAGTTCTGCTTTTCATTTCAGCTCTGCCCCAAAATTCCTTCACACTACATTCCAGCTTTTACAACCTTCTGTTGGTTGACTATATTTAAAAAAACAGTAGGGTGAGGGGTGCACACGCCTGTATGTGTTGGGGGAAGAGTAGTTAAAAAAAAGTGCCATGGAAATGAGCCTACAAATGAGACTTTTGGAAAGAAACTTCTGCCAAGTCCATGTTAACATGACAAAACAGTCTCTTCAACAAATGGTACTGGGAGAACTGGATATCTGTAACCAAAAGAATGAAAGAAGATCCCTCTCTCACTCCCTGTACAGGAATAGACTCAAAATGGATCAAAGACCTAAATATAAAAGCCAGGACCATAAAACTACTAGAAGAAAATGTAGGGAAACATCTTCAAGACCTTTTGGTAGGTGGTGGTTACTTGGACCTTACACCCAAAGCATGAGCAACAAAAGAAAAAATAGATAAATGGGACCTCCTCAAAGTTAAACACTGTTGCACCTCACAGAACTTTGTCAAAAAGGTGAAAAGGTAGGTGACTCGGTGGGAGAAAATATTTGGAAATCACATGTCCAATAAGGGTTTAATATCCAGGATATATAAAGAGATGCTACAACTCAACAATAAGATGACAAATGACCCAATTAAAAAATGGGAAAAAGAAGCAGTTGAGGAAAAGAAAAAAGGAAAAAAATGGGCAAAAGACTTGAATAGACATTTGTCCAAAGAAGAAATACAAATGGCAAAACATCACATGAAAAAATGATCACTACTACTAATGATTAGGGAAATGCAAATCAAAATTACAACAAGATATCATTTCACACCTATCAGAATGGCCACTATTAAAAAGATAGGGAACTACAAGTATTAGAGAGGATGTGGAGAGATAGGAACGCTTATTCACTGTTGGTGGGATTGCAGAATGGTACAGCCACTGTGGAGGACTGTCTGAGCAGTTCCTAAAGAATATAGACTTGCCATGTGACCCTGCAACACCACTACTAGGTATATATCCAGAACTGAGAACAGTGACACGAATAGACATCTGCACACTGATGCGGCAATATTCACCATTGCCAAAATTTGAAAACAACCCAGGTGTCCATCAACTGATGAATGGATAAACAAACTGTGCTGTATTCACACGATGGAATACTATGCAGCTGTAAGGGAAAATGAAGTCATGAAGCATATGACAACATGGATGGACCTGGAGGACATTATGTTGAGCAAAGCAAGCCAGACAAATACTGTATGATCATGTTACTATGAACCACAAATATTGTATAACATATTGTATAATTTTTTAAAAATTTATATGTATCCAGTATGTTTAATTGAGAAATTATGTTTTTATTCAACTGTGTTTTCGTTTTATTTTTAATTGTTTATATTTTCAATTTTAAAATGTACAAAATAAAGTTTAAAAAAACAGTAAAAAAGAAAAAGAGAAGTAACCTCTTATCTTTGCTGCCCTGTCCATTCATGACTGAAAAGTAAGCCTAGACTCCAAGACCAAAGCCCACCCTGGCGTGCCCCACATTTGTCCCCTGCCCCCTCCCGGGGTTATCCCACTTCACCCCCTAATTAACAGACTCCTTTCGATTTGCTATTTTCCTTCATTTTATTCTGTTTGTATTTTAAGCAATCTTAATATTATAAAAGCTTTACTGTTTTTGACTACATGTCTGTCATATAGTTGCAATCAGAGAATACACTGATTTTAAGTAGATATTTTTAAAATATACCTTTCTCTCTCATATACACACAGACATAGGCACACATAAGTGTGGAATAGATAACAATAGTGGGAAGCAGACTTGGCCCAGTGGTTAGGGTGTCCGTCTACCATACGGGAGGTCCGTGGTTCAAACCCTGGGCCTGCTTGACCCGTGTGGAGCTGGCCTATGCGCAGTGCTGATGTGCGCAAGGAGTGCCCTGCCATGCAGGGGTGTCCCCACATAGGGGAGCCCCTACGCACAAAGAGTGTGCCCTGTAAGGAGAGCCGCCCAGCACAAAAGGAAGTGCAGCCTGCATAAGAATGGTGCCACACACACGGAGAGCTGGCACAGCAAGATGACACAACAAAAAGAAACACAGATTCCCATGCCGCTGACAACAACAGAAGCGGACAAAGAAGACGGAGCAAATAGACACAGAGAACAGACAACCGGGGTGGGAGGGGGGAGGGGAGAGAAATAAATAAATCTTAAAAATAAGTAACAATAGGGATTTAAGCCACAGAAATACCTAAATACTCTGCTTTTACTTTTCACACCTACTACTCTCACAGCCGGTACTCTTGTGGGCAGATGACTGGGTGTGAGTGTGTGCAGGCTGCACGTGCACCACGGTTCAGCTGATTGCAGAACTGAAATGCAATCCCAGGTGTCTTGTCCTCCCATCTCTGAGATCTGGCTGGCTCCACATCAAAGCACCAGTTCCCGATTCTGTTTCTGAAGCAATCAGGTCACAGGAAGCCTGAGTCTCAGTTCACCCAAGAAAAGGACCCTGGAGTGTCCATCTTCCCAGGGGAGAGCTGAAAGGACAAATGAATTCAAGCTATTAATTTCCTTTCCACAGTAGATGGCTGACGCTGATGTCCCTTCGGTGAAGGCTAATATAGGACTTGTAGGTTATAAATCTGAAGAAAAGACAATTCTGTCATGTTTCATACTGAATAAGGGATAATAAAACTGCTTTCTGCAGACTTTTCCTTATGGCAGTGTTCACAAGCAGGGAGACACTGTGCTTTCAAATCCCACAGAATAGTTACTTAAAGACCCATCTGCCCATCTCATTTTATTAAAGTTACTAATCGATATAAAGTGGACACCTTAATGCAACCAGTCATGTAATCCATGACGTGGATGTTGAGCTGGCAGTTCTCACCTAACTTTGACATTCTTTGACATTACAGGAATGAGTATCCATAAACTCCTACATATTTAATTTTGAAAAAAAAAAAGAAAAAAGACATATTGAGTAAATGAAAAGGATTTTTTATGGTCAAAACTGGAACTCATTTTACTACTAAGGAGTGTATATTTTATTAAAAGACCTTGTTTTTGTTTTTGTTGTTGTTTTTTAGGGACCAGGGACTGAACCTGGGACCTCGTATGTGGAATGCCAGTGCTGAACCACTGAGCCAAATCAGCTCCCCTGAGTTGGTTTTTTTGTTTGTTTTGCTTGTTGTTTGTTTTTGGGGTTTTTTTAGGAGGCACCAGGAGCTGCACCTGGGACCTTGCATATAGGAAGGAGGCCCTCAACCGCTTGAGCCACATCCACTCGCCAAAAGACCCTGTTTTTTATATTAAGTTGTAAATTTAGATAATTTTATGAGAGAGGTATCAGAGCATTAATTTTTTTTTTCAGATAATTCCTGTGGCATAAATCACCAACTGTTTACTCTGAGTTAGTTGGTGGTAGAAATTTATAAACACTTTTTATAGATCCTTGTGGCCGACACACTTGGTGGTCATCTGATGCAACCACCTGTGCCAGCCGGGTCCCCTTGCTCTGCTCCCAGGCTTCGAGGGCCTCAGCCCTTCCCAACAGCCATCCAGCCTCGGCCTGACCCCTCAATGACAGCAGCTGCCCCTCCTTCCGTGACCACTCATGTCTCTATGTTCACTCTGGTTAGAAAGCACTTCCAACTTGAGGTAAAACTGGCTTCATGCATTTGTTGCAGTTCCAGCCTCTGGGACCACTTGGTTTCATCAGTGATTCTCAGCAGAAGACACCTCAGCTCCACCATTCTTACTACCACGTTGGGGGCACTGGCATATGCCAGGAACTGTACTAAATTGTACGTGTGTCACATGCACTTCATCATGCACACGTGCACACACACACTATGTTCTCCAGAGAAAAAGGTATCCCTCTTACCTTATAAAGTAGGGTTTATTTACCCCCATTTTACAGATGTAAAAAGTAAAGCACAAAGAAGGTTAAGAAATGTGTGTGCATGTAGCTGTAATAATTAGAGAATTGGTAGATTTAACCACAATGTTTCTATCTATAAAAATTGAACATGGTACTACACTTCCCCAGGTATATCTTGGTAGAACTGTGACAATTTGAGGTAACTGGCTCTGACTTTCAGTGGTTACCATTTTAGGTTAAATATTCTCTATTTATTTCTACTGCCTGGCCACAGAGATATTTTTTGGAAATGAACACAAGTGTCACGATTTCAAGTCCGTGTTCAGGTTGTTGTGATCGGCTTCAGGCCTGGTGGACCACAGGACCTCCCCTGCAACCTGTGCGCTTGAGGGCAGGGCCCACGCCTGTTTCCTTCCAAGTCCCCAGCACAGTGCTGGAATGTAGTAGAGACTTAATAATCATTGTTGCAGATTCGCCAGAAAAGCCTGTGCTATCCAGTGTGGATTCACCAGAAAAGCCTGTGCTATCCATTGCAGAAGAATCTCAAGCCTAATGAACCCCACTTCTACTGGCACATTACCCACCCACAACTTATTAGGAGAAGTAATGAATTTGTATTCCTACTCACTGGGTGGAGTTGTAAGTTGATGCCAAAACCTATTCTTCAACTGCTTTCTTTCTCTTTTTTTCCCCCAGTAAGTAAAAATGGTGATCACCTAAGCAGAAGGATGAGACATGAACACACTGTTGTGGAAAAGAAGTTTCTCCACTCCAGAACTCCCAGAGGAGCTTGGCTGAGCCCCACTCCACACTGAGTAATAATCAACTGGACTTAAGACTTGCAAGATGTCACGGAGCCTTTGTCCGTAGACTGATCAGCAGATGTGATGTGAAAAAGACCATACTATTCTATCATTTGCTGTTGCTTGCTGAACTGTGAAGAACTGCATGAACTAGATTTAAGCTGCTTTCTATACCATTGCCAATCACCTTTTTGGACTTAGAAGTGCTATTTTCCTATTGACTCTTGCATTGTTTTATTTTGCATGTATCCAGTGATTATACATAAGCAACATATGTAATCTGCTAATATATTTTTTAAAAATCCATCCATGCAAAATGATGAAGTATAAATTCTGCTCTTTTTTGCAAAATTATAATCATAACTCATGTCATTAAAAGTTTAAATTGGTTTCATTTAAAGATCAGTGTAATAGGTCTGCATATACTTTATAGAAATCTAGCTTCTATAAGAGTTTTTCACTGTTTACTAGTGAAATGAGACAAGCAAAGCTATTTATAAAAGGCCTTATGTTGTGTACATATATTGTCTCTGAAATATTTGTGATTTAGTTTATTGCTTGTAAAAGAGAAATTATATAATTTATTTAGTAAATACTACTGTAAACTATAGTTTTATTGAGAGAAATAAAATATTTTGTTCTCAATTGTAATACTTGATTCTAGTGATTTATGGCCTTTACGTTCCTTTCTTTTATTAACTAAAAAGAACACCGTTGCACCTCAGTTTTAGATATGAGAATCCTAAATAAACTGAATAATGTAACATAAAAATTTCTGGGTCCTAGGAAAAAAACTGAATAGCAGACTCTACTGAACTCGTCCAAGAGTCTTTCCCAGATATACTGATGTATTAGTCAAATTTCATTTTGTTATGCTACAGTACAAACAACCCCAAAATTTTAGTGGCTTTACCAACAAAGTTTTTTTTCTCACTCACATTTACGGGACAGCAGCAGTTCTCCCCTAGGTTTTTTCATTCTGGAATACAGAAGCAGCCCCCATTCTGCCAATATTGTAGCAAAAGAAAAAGAGCAATGGTGAACAAATGATAGAAGCTCATAAAGCTTCCGTCTCAATGTGGCTTACCTGACTTCTCACATTTCACTGGTCAAAGCCAATGACAGGTCTGATGTCAAAGGGACGGGTAGTATACTTCTCCCATAGCAATGAACCTAGCAGAGAGGGGCAGCAAATATTCTGAAAAAACAATACACACTACCACACCTGATGAGTGTTCCCAGCAACAGAGTCTTAAGAGGCTACATAATCAGTGTGATAGGAGAAAAATCACTCCAAAACAGAATGAGCAAGGCTGCATAAAGTCATTTCTGATGAGTAAAACGCTCAGGGTAAAATATTTCAAGTTAAAGCAAACTGATTCTTACAAGCAAACGTGGTACACATTTTTGTAAATGTTGCCTGGAGCCATTGCTACTCAACACAAGTAGCAATTGTACCTGCAGAGTCAATACTGGGAATCTAGTTATCTTAACTGAAAACGCCAACAGGGAATTCTGCAGAAACAGATGACCAAGTATTATCTGCCTCTCCCTCCCTAGTACTCCTCCCTCCCAAAGGGTTTACTGGATGGAATCCCACTGTTGCCCTTTCCATTTGTAAATTTACCCATTTATCTAAGCAGGTGTCCTTAACCCGGGATCCAGATATCTAGATGAATTTCTAGAAGATGCCTGGATGACTACTCATAGGACCATTAAATAATATACACAAGTTAGGTATGCCTTCTCCTGAAGAGAAAAACTATAATTTTCATCAAATTCACAAAGACCTTGACCCAAGAAATGTTAAGAACCATTATTTTAAGGCCCAACTCAAATGTTACTTCAATGTCGTGAAGCAATAATCCCCACCTCCACCACCCCTGGTCAGCCTACAGTCATCTCACTTACCTCAGAAAACCTCAATACTTTGTAGCCTTTTAAAATAACTGGCAATTCATATACAGCAGAGTACACAGGTATGAATTTTATACCTCGTTTTTGCATATACAGACACCCATGTAACAAGCATGTAGATCAAGATGGGAAACATTTCCAGCAACCCTGCTGACTCTTTCTTGCCCCATCCCCATCAATGCCACCCACAAAAGGAACCACTATTACAGCTTTCATCACCATGTACTAGTTTCGCCAGTTCTTGAACTTAATATAAATAAAACATAGAGTATGTATTCTTGTATCTAACTTTTGTTGTTCAACATTTTGTGAGATTCATTTCTGTTGTGTGTAGCAGAAGCTCATTCTTTTTCATTGCCATGTAGTTGTTAGAATGTAACATCTTGCCTCCTGAGTTCTATGTGCTCAGACATCAGATGTCCCATTCCAGCCCCTGCTCTTTTCACACCCCCACTGAACCACGGAACATTCTCTCCCCCAATGATAACGCAGTCCTCAGAAAATCACTCCCTACCCTTGGAACAACAAGCATTATACTTTTCCACCCCATATCTTCATGCCGTTCTCCAACCCCACCCAAACCTGCCAGTTCAAAAGGTACTCCGCAGCTCAGTCAGATGGGCTGATGTCTCTCTTCAGGCCCCTGCCATGCTGACAACCTAACAAACTTCGGCCTGAATCTTGGTCTGTCTCTGAGCCTCTTTAACCTGGGATCTAAAATTTGGTGCTGAAACCTGGGAGGCCTCGTTGAGGCCCTCCAAATCCATAGCAATCTTCTACCTTGTTACTGCAGCTTTTCCATCCAACACTGGACACAGATTCGTCTTTGGGTGAGTTTTGGAACCTCTCTGGAGGGTCCTGTCCATTTTCCCTCTTCCTGGAAATTCTAGCACTAGGTCAGTGATCCTCTCCATCATCAGGGAACTGTCCCCATCACCTGACCTTCTCGGCTCCAGGAATGCCCAGTCCTGAGTTTGGTCACAAACCCTCTGGCCCTTAACAAGTCTGGAAATGAAAGATTCGAGGATGCTTGCTCCTTTCCTTCCATACCCCTTGCAAACCAAAGACCTGAAAGGTCTCCACACTCACTCACACCTCACCAACCATGACAAATTCCCAATCTCTTCCTCCAAAAGAAATCCTTTTGGGGTGTCTCCTCTGCAACCTTAAAACTCTCTATCCCAGAAGAGAAATAAGCTCATTTGGCCTCAATATAAGTTAAACAACAAAAGCCAACAGCCAGAACATGGCATTTTTGACACTGAAGTTCTCCAGGACCTTGAGAACTTTATCCAGCACAGCGGCAAATGGTCTGAGAGTCCCTACATTCAGGCTTTCTTCTTTCTCTGTAACCATTCCCCCTCTGGCAATGCCGCACTACCTACCAAATCTTTCTTCTCGGTACTCAAGCTCCCTCCTGCATACAAAAACCCCTCCTCTGAATTCAAACCCCTCTGATCATACCCCGCCTCCACCACCACAGGTCTCACTAGCAGCCTCCGAACCAAACCCACAACCCCCAGGGCCATGCCCATCTGTGCAAGCAGGAACAGCCACTGGAGGTCCGACTGTCCCCAGGCCTCTCAAGGCAAGAGGGCATTGGACACCCAGTCAGACCCAACCCCCAGCTTCAACCTCCCAGACCTGCTGGGACCGGCAACAGACAATTAAAGGTGGCCAGGAACTGCACAGTCCCCACGCCCATCTCCAAGCAAAGCCTCAGGTAACTCTGATGGTGGCAGGTAAGCCAATTTCACTTCCTATAAAACAGAAGCCACTGACTCTGTCCTTCCAAAATTCCCCAAACCTTTAACTCGCTCCTTGGTGTCCATAGTGATGGTAGATGAAATAATGTCACAAACCCTGGCAACCCCTCTTTTTCCATACTCCCCGAAAAGCCACCTATTCACCCACTCATTTTAATTCTCCCCCACTATCTAACTCCAGTCCTTAAAAGAAACATTTTAACCAGGTTCAGAGCACAAATAGTCATTCCTTCTCCTCAAAGCCCACATGGAATCTTCCTTCTCTTTCTAACAGACCTACCCCCAGTACCCTGCCCTGCTCTCCCTTTTTCCGTCAAGTTCTGCCAATCTGGAAATCTGAAACACTGAAATTCCTATCATTGATGCCCATCACAAGCCAGCCACGGTTCAACTCAAAAACCTCACCCACATCCCATTCAAACCCCAATATCCTGTCCCTCCTGATGCCCTTCAAAGTATCAAACTTACAATTACCTCTGACAAGTAAGCCTTTAGCTTACTCCTGAACTTAAGTCTAAGTGTATTCCTAAAGAGTAATAATCCAAAATACATACAGTAAATGTCTATCTGAACTGCTGAATTAAAGCTTAACTGAATTTATACTGCTCAAATGTTTTTAACTGGTTGCTGATTACTAATAAAAGTGTTTCTAAGAACAAGTTTGCATATTGATTCCAGAAAAAAATCTTAAAAACAGTAAAATCAGAGATATGAAATAATGGAAAACTTAAAAACAGCCACACCAAAAGAGTAAAAATTATGAGTCAGGTTGATGAGTTTTATGTTTCTGTTAGTGTGTCTTAACTTTTTTTGTTGGTCTGTTTGTTCAGTGTATATTTTAAATATATTTGGATGGTAACATTAAATTGACAAATGAAAATGATCAAAAGAGCTCTATTCAGGGAAACGGACTTTGGCTCAGTGGTTAGGGCGTCCGTCTACCATATGGGAGGTCCGCGGTTCAAACCCCGGACCTCCTTGACCCGTGTGGAGCTGGCCATGCGCAGTGCTGATGCGCGCAAGGAGTGCCCTGCCACGCAAGGGTGTCCCCCGCGTGGGGGAGCCCCACGCGCAAGGAGTGCGCCCGCGAGGAAAGCCGCCCAGCGTGAAAAGAAAGAGCAGCCTGCCCAGGAATGGCACCGCCCACACTTCCCGTGCCGCTGACAACAACAGAAGCGGACAAAGAAACAAGACGCAGCGAATAGACACCAAGAACAGACAACCGGGGGGGGGGGGGGGGGAGGGAATTAAATAAATAAATAAATAAATCTTAAAAAAAGAAAAAAGAAAATAATCATTAAAAAAAAAAAGAGCTCTATTCAAATGGCCAAAAATTAAATAAGCACTTATATTAATAAATATGGATACTAATTTGAAATTATAAAATAGTTATAACCAAATTAAATCATTAATATGACAAGTTTGTTAAATTTTTATGGTAATTGTATGTTATAAGAGGTTTGCTTTGAAACAGTTTCCAAAGTTGTGTTAGTAACTTAAGTTTGAAAGGTATATAAAATGTGTTTTCATTATTTAAGAAAAAGACAGTAATTTTGTCCTAAGATAAAATGGCTGGTTATTAAGAAAGAATAAAATGTGAGACAAAACTTGAATGAATACAGAAAGTGCAGAAGGTGCACAGAAAAGAAATTTTTATGGTTAAAGTTGAGTAAGGTTTGATGTGTCTACCAAATAATATACTGATGCAAAGTTAAAATTTTGCTCTTTCTCAGAGTTTCTTAAATCATTGGTCTGTTTTAGGTGGTGTACAAAAAAAAAAAAAAAAAACCAAAGAAAGTCTGTTTTACAAAAATAGCTTCTTGTACTTTAAACTTATCATTTCCTAGGCTGTTTAAAAAGAACATAATGTTCAAACCTGACAGCTTTTAACATTCTACTTTCTCAAAATCAAATCCTGAACAGTATCTTTTTTATTTCAAACTATTACAAAAGACTTATTCTTTTACTTTGGGGGAAAAAAATAGTATGTGTCATAGAAACAACATCTTATTGTAAATTAAAATAATACTACTGCTGTATGCAGCAGTCCCAAATATTGCTAGTTTGTTGCCAGTTATGTTATATTACTATTAAAACTTGCTAAATCTTTTCTTTAGTATCTCCTCAGACAAGTCCAACCAGCCTATAGTCACCTTCATGTGAAAAAGCCAACAGTGGATTTTGTAGTGCTTCCCCAAGGCTGTGCACAGAGCCCAACCATCTGTCCTAGCCTGGTGACAAAATCTGGCTGTGTGAAAAATCTGTAGTTATAACCCCATTTTGTTATATTAATAATATTATGTTAACCAATCATTGTTTTTACAGAATTCAAAAAACACCAGACACAATGGTATCTTATCATAAAGGTCTAAAATAGGCAAACAATTAGAACAAACAGCATCATCCTTCCTACTCTGTTAAAGTCTTAAGTGCTGTTAAACTACAATGTTTTCCCACATCACAAACTCCAAAACAATTCATAATTTTTTGTAATTGTTGAAATATTAAAAACCCTTCATCCTCTTTTAGCTCAAATGTTAAAATCATTGTGTATGTTAATCAGAAAAAGTTGTGCATGTGCATGGAAATAAGAACTGTCCACCCCCCCGGCATGCTTTTAAAATAATGACAGGCTCAAACAGTCAGGGGGTAAACCTTAACTTACCCTGTAAATTAAATGCAGCCAGCACCAACATTAGCTTTAAGTAAAGTTTGTGGCAGAGGCAACATTCTAAAAAAAATAACCTTTAGGTTGTAATCATAATTGTAAAAGAGACGAAATTACAAAATAGCCCCTTAATAAAAAATAAAAAAAACTGTGTGCAGCATACTATGCCCTGTTGCAAGTAAAAAGCTTAACCCATTGGTATCTGGTCACTCTAAACACTGCCATCTCTAACCAGAGATCGACTGCAGATACTAGAAATAAGACAGAAACAATGAACGGTTATAAAACACCCTCTGTGAAGAAGAAATCTGTGGAAAGACATCTGAAATACCTGCCGGCAGCAACAGGTAACTGTCTATCATATCCCTGCCCACTCCTCTAACACCCCTCTCAAGACTGTTAAAACAGATGCCCTCAACCTCTTATGTTTTTTATAATGTAACCTTTTTTGTGATGTATGTATCTTCAAAAATATACATTGAACAGAGTCTAAGAGACAGATAAGGTAGATACAACCCCAGGTATTGGTTCTTTTGAGGGATAAAGAGACCCACGGGTTCTATGGTCATGGCAGAAGGGGTTCACTGCCATGACAGATAGCCCTTCTTTGGACCTGGTGTTTCTGCGTGATGGAATTGGACTCAGAGGGGATCTCTTTTCACAAGACTTGCATGCTACTTTATTGGAATTGTAGTCGGTGCTGGGTTTAAGATATATGTAGGGGATTTGAATCTCTGGACTGATAATATGACACCCAGGCCCAGAGCCTCAACAGACTTCAGCTCCTACACTTTGATTTATTGGACTTACTCCACTCAGCTAACATGGAGTTGAAGAAGGTCAACCACCACAACATGGAGCCTAGAGTGTCTACAACTGGAAGCGGGAGGAGTGCATCCAGTATCCATATGGAATCTAAGCCCTCACTTGACATAGATGTGCAATGGACACAACCAATCCAATGTCCACAGAGAAAATGTGGAATGGGTGTGGGAACGGTAGCCATGGTGGCTGCTGGGTGTGGGGAACGGGAGGAAGAGGAGATGTGGAGGCGTTTTCGGGACGTGGAGTTGTCCTGGATAGTGCTTCACGGACAATTACGGGACATTATAGATCCCCCCAGGGCCCACTGGATGGAACGTGAGAGAGTCTGGGCTATGATGTGGACCATTGACTATGGGGTGCAGTGATGCTCAGAGATGAACTTACCAGGTGCAATGGATGTGTCATGATGATGGGAGAGAGTGTTGCTGTGGGGGGAGTGGGGGGCGGGGGCGGTGGGGTTGAATGGGACCTCATATTTTTCATAATGTAATTTAAAAAAATAAATAAATAATTTAAAAAAATACAATTTACAAAAATGATTGGGGTGGGGGAGTGGGGTGGGGGTTATATGGGAACCTCATGTTTTCTTAATGTAACGTTCTATGTGATCTATTAACTTTAATTTTAAAAGCTTTATTAAAAAAATAAAATAACATCAAAAACCAAAAAGAAAAAATAAAGAAAAAACAAAAGACAGATGCCCTCATGAAGATCCAGAAACGTGCCATCAAACCCTAAGAAGCCACAGTGGCTCTGCAGAATAAACAGACATCATGGCTACTGAACCCTGCAGCAGCACTTCCAGCTGCCTGTTGTTCGTCAGCAGCTCATGGACATCACACACGAATATTCATCCTACTTACTTTGACGACTGTACATCAGTCCCCTCCCGCTCGCGGAAGGGGCAAGGTATGCTTTCACTACTGCAAACACTGCAACGAGACTCTTGTACCCAGCCGGCTACTATTTGCTGCCTAAGAAATCTAAGGGCGCTATGTGGAATACCAGCCACCCTGGAGTCCGTAATGAAAAGTAATAATAACTTGTTGTTGCCTATGCTTCAAACTATGCAAACTGGGAAAAATAAAATCATTTTAACCATAGGTCTATGCAGCCCTACTGGTTGGGAATCTTAAATCCATGAAAAATAAAAATCACTCAAAAATATTTTATGAAACCACACTTAATAATCTAAGGTTTCCTATTTCCACTAAAACTCCATGTGTGTCTATGTAAACTCTTCTTATGCCTAAACTGGTTTTTAATGTCATTGAATAAAACTCACAACAGACCCTAGATCTCATGGTTAATTCCCATCCTTACCCCACTCATAACTCTCATTCTCCTCATATCAGCAGGTCCATACATCTTCCAGGCAATAACTCAGTTTATACCAACAATGGTCCAGAATGCCATCCATAATCATGCAGCTGATCTTCTCCAGCTGCAGGAAATGCTGAACCAGACGCTGAAACAGGGGCCAAAATATGTCAACACTGAAAGGGGGACAACAACAAAATCCAACGCCAACCCATAACAGCAGGAAATAACCAGAAGAATCTCACCTTCCCCTTTCTTTTTTTTTTTAAAGATTTATTTTATTTATTTCTCTCCCCTTTCCTTCCCCCCGCCCCCAGTTGTCTGTTCTCTGTGTCCATTTGCTGCGTGCTCTTCTTTGTCCACTGCTGTTGTTGTCAGCGGCACGGGAATCTGTGTTTCTTTTTGTTGCGTCATCTTGCTGTGTCAGCTCTCCATGTGTGCGGCGCCACTCCTGGGCAGGCTGCACTTTCTTTCGTGCTAGGCAGCTCTCCTAATGGGGCACATTCCTTGCGCGTGGGGCTTCTGCACATGGGGGGCACTCCTGCATGGCACCGCGCTCTTCGCGTGCATCAGCACTGCGCATGGGCCAGCTCCACACGGGTCAAGGAGGCCCGGGGTCTGAACCGCGGACCTCCCATGTGGTAGACAGACCCCCTAACCACTGGGCCAAGTCCGCTTCCCTCACCTTCCCCTTTCAAACTTTTTAAATTTTCTCTAACCAAAGCTGGGAATGTTAGAATGTCGCATCTTCCCTCCTGAGTTTATATGTGCTCAGACACCACACGTCCCCTTCTGGCCCCTGCTCTTTTCACACGCCCGCCGAAACACAGAACGTTCCCTCCCCCAACGATGAGGGAGTCCTCAGAAATTCACTCCCTACCCTTAGGAGAGCAAGCCTGGTATTTTTCCACCCCATATCTTCGTGTCCATCTCCAATCCCACCCAACTCCACCAGCTCAAAAGGTACTTCCCAGCTCAGTCAGACAGGCTGACATCTCTCTTCAGACCCCCGCCATGCTGGCAATCTATTAAATTCCTGCCTGAATCCTGGTTGGTCTCCAAGCCTCTTTAACCTGGAATCTAACAGTAGTATATTCCATTGTATGGCTATACTACGATTTACTCTATTATTGTTGGACATTTGGGTCCCTTCCCATTTGAGTCTATAGGCATGCATGAATGATGAGAACCCACAGGGCTCTTCTCCTAGGACACAGATATATAGACCTCGAATACTCATGTTGGAGATGGATGAAATTGCTCTGAGAAATATCACTAGCAGGAAGCAGGTGACCATCCTCTAGTTTGCCTGGAATATCTGAGTTTATGTCCGACACTCAAGCATTGTAATAGTAATAATAACCTCCCGTTTTCAAAAATGTTCCCGTTTAGACTACAAATTACATAGTTACCTACCAAGGGGGGAGGGTTTTAAGAAAATGACATTGGGGCTTTCCCAACAATTGGTTCACCCTACAGTGAAGCCAGCAACAACCCCTATGCACTCAGAGCATTTAGTCTCCCTATTTAATCATAAGCACTCAACCTAAACATCTGAGGAAATTCTCTTAACATGAGAGTGAAATAGAAAATTGGAGCTTGGAAGAAACAGGGACTATGCAGATAGAAGTAAACGTCTTTTCTTTCTTTTTTTTCTAAGGAGGTACCAGGGATTGAATCTGGGACCTCGTACATTGGAAGCATGTGCTCAACAACTGAGCTATACCTGCTCCCCAAGAAGTAAACTTTTAAGCAACAATTATTACATATTCAAAGATAATAGAATACTTGGCATCTATGAAACAGGACCAGTAGGCTAAGAGTGATTAAAAGAGAAATTTGAGGAGGAACAGGGGTTGACTGAGAGGCACAGTAACTTCTTAGGGCAGAGGGGAACAGTTTCCACACACCCAGGTCAGAAAGCAGCCAGCCACCTCTTTTCCAAGCCCATACCCAGCGGGGGAGGATGCAGGGCTAATTTAGAGATACAGTAACTTCTTGAGGCAGTGGGGAACAAACTGCTGAAGGGCAGCTCACCCCCAAGAAAAGGTGGGTAGGGGGGACAAGGCCCAGCACAGTTGCAGCAGTTGGGAAGAGAATTCAGATCACAGGATCTGGGGTCTGAGCAATAGTTTCAACCCTCCCTGGCCAAAAGCAGCCTGCAGCCTTGGCAGGGGCTGAGTCAGTTGAGAATTAAAGACACGGTACTACCTTAGGACTGCAGGAAACAGCTGGCTGGAGAGCACCTCTGTTGGGTATACTAAGAAACAACAGTTTCAGGGAACCGTCAAAGGAAAGACTGGTATTCTTCCAGGTCTCCTTCCCAGAGCATTTGGGATTGATCTACAACCACTTCATCGCCCACTAGGCTGGTCTGGACTGGGAGAAACTGATTTAGAAAGTTCAACTCCAGACTACCAAAATCAGCCCATCAGATAAAAGGAGCTAGAAATAATAAAAGGAGTGTTAAAAATATAGAGAGACAAAAAATAAACAAAACAGATCAATATAACCAGAGGAGGAGCCTGGGGGTAAAGCAATTCTACAAAGAGAATAATATCAAAAACTGTGCCATATATCCAGGACAAGAATCAGAAGAATAAGAGCTGAGAGAATCTGGTCGTTTAAACACAAGATATCCTAAAAGTCTAAAATAAGTTGAACCAAGTCTGAAAGAAGGGCTTAAGCACAGAGCCAATCAACAAGAAAACCCTAGAAAAGAGAGAAAAACTGACCACCAGAGTAAAGACATCAAGAAAATCAGATGGGGAGTCCCCAGAAGGTTGGAGATGACTTTTGTGAAAAAACAGTAGGGAGACTTCTGGGAAGATGGAAGTGTAGAGACAACAGGGCTAATCTCTTTCAAACAAAGGAAGAAGAAATTTAGAAACTGCCCCGCAAAAAATGATCAAGAGATTTTCACACCAGGGGAGTACTGTCCACAATCCAGGAGGGAACAAGGCAGGAAGATGGAGAAGTGAAGAAGAAAAAAAATGAGTCAATTGCCCCTGTGACTGGGAATGATGCCCATCCCCTGCAATCAAGGCAAACACCCTTGTCACAGACCCTGACTGACTGATGTTGAAGCAGATAAAGAATGATTTTTCTCTCCCAGGTAAAAGGAAGGATGTGGCCAAGGGCCAACAGTAGCTTCAGATCATTGAGTCTGAACTGCGGAGCCTGACTCTGAATAGCTGGACCAGATGAGGATCTCCCACAGACACTGTTTTGGCACCACCTGCCAGGTGGAGGTAAGAGTAATCACACTCCTCCCTGCCTAGAGCTGAGGGGAAAGGCTTGCCAGGGGCACCATCCACAGGCCAGGAAAATGCATTTCAAGGGGGGGAAAGAGGCTTTTTAGCAACATTACTGTCCCCCTCTCCAATGCCTTTGGAAATGGGCCTGCACCCTTTTAGTGGGTCCCTGGTCCCATTTTGATATGACAAACAGAAGTAATTTTAAATACCTAGAATAAGTTGAAATAGGAATCAAAGAAGACAAATTTCCAGGAAGATACAGTATTAGAGAGATGCAAGAATCATTTCTCTCCCAGAAAAATAGCCAGAGGACAGGAAGAAATAGCCTGGAATAAATGTTCAAGGGCTTAGGATACCAAGGGAAGGCTGGACACCACCCAGAAGAGAAAGGGACAAAGCAAAAGAAAAACTTGATGGCAAAACTCTTTGAGTAAAAGCTGCAGCTGCAGCTGCTGGCTCCCATGCCCCCGTTGTTGGGGCAGACAGCTTTGCGCACTCTGGGCCCTGGCTGGCAGCTATGGACATAGGGGCATGCAGGGGTCCACCTCCTCAGGAGAGGGGAGAGAGAGGGATGCAGCTTAAGGCTGATTCAGCTTTTGGGTTTTTTTTTTTTTCCCCAAATTCTACTCAATTTATTCATTTTTTTAAAAGATATTACATTAAAAAAATATGAGGTCCCCATTCGGCCCCACAGCCCCCACCCCATCACTCCCCCCCCCCCCCCAATAACACTCTCCCCCATCATCCTGTCACATCCATTGCATCTGGTGAGTACATCTCTGGGCATCGCTGCACCCCGTGTCCCGTGTTCCACACCATAGCCCACACTTTCCCACGTTCCATCCAGTGGGCCATGGGAGGACATACAGCATCCGGCAATTGTCCCTGGGGTACCACCCAGGACAACTCCAAGTCCCAAGAATGCCTCCACAGCTCTTCTCTTCCTCCCCTTCCCCGCACCCAGCAGCCACCATGGTGATTCAGCTTTCGGCCAAAGATTTGTTCTGCTGTGTTCCAGTAGCCCTTCTAGGCTGGGTGGGGCCAAACCATTGTTTGCCCTGAGAGACAGCAGGGGAAACTAAAGAGATCCAGCCCCCTCAAACATCCTTTATACAGATGGGATCTGATTGTTGAGGACGCAGAAAGGAGTGGAATTATTTCCTACCTGGGAAAAGGGAAGGGGCTACTGGCTAAGGGAAGAGAACAGCTTCTGAGAAAGTTTGATTTGCCAAGCTCTGAATAGCCCTGAGGAAGAATCGTCTGTCACATGTTGCAATCAGGGTTACAGCTGAGTGGTCTGTTGTACAGTGCAATCTGCTGGCAGATCAAGGAAGGGCATATAAGGAAAATAAAAGTAAATAAATAAAAGAGGCTCTTCCAGGTTTCCCCAGCCTCCCTCCCCAAAGTGCTCAGAAGCAGGTCTGCAACCCATTACTGGATCCATGGCCCAGATTTGAGCAACTAAAGTGGAACAACCCTAAAGAGCTAGAACAGGTTGCACCAAGAAACAAAGAACAATAGTAATATACACCAGCCACTAAATCCCTACAAGAGAAACTGAGCATCAGAGTAAACTCACCATCATAATGGATGCCTAAACATCAGCAAAATATTACAAGCCATACTATAAAAAGGCAGAAATGGTCCAAGCAAAGGATATATCAAAGCCCCAGATGAGACACAGGATTTGAGACAATTATCAATGAGGTTCATACAAATCTCCTAAATCAAATCAATGAGTTAAAAGATAATATGGCTATAGAGATAAAGGATATCAAGAAGGCACTGGGGAAAAAAGAGAGGAAGAAGAAGAAAAAGAACAAAAAAAGGAGACAATGGGCAAGCACAAAGAAGAATTTGTAAGCCTGAATAGAAAATTAATGAGGGAAGCAGATGCAGCTCAAGCAATTAGGCTCCTATCTACCATATAGGAGGTCCAGGGTTTGATTCCAAGGACCTCCTGGTGAAGGCAAGATGGCCTGCACAGAGAGTTGACCTGTGCAGGAGCGCTGGCTCACACAGAAGTGCTGGCCCACATGGAAAACTGGCCTGAGCAGAGAGCTGGCACAGCAAAATGACACAACAAAAAGAGACACAGAGGGGAGACAAGAGACAGCAGACCAGGGAGGTGTGGTGGTACAAGAGATTGAACACCTCTCTCCCACTCCAGAAGGTCCCAGGTTCAGTTCCCAGTGACACCTAAAGAGTAGACAAGAAGACACGGAAGAACACACAGCAAATGGACACAGAGAGCAGATGTGTGGGGGGGGCGGGGCAATAAATAAATCTTTAAAAATTACTTTAGAGGGAAGCAGACTGGCCCAACTGATAGGGCATCTACCTACCACAAGGTCCGCGGTTCAAACCCCAGGCCTCCTTGACCCGTGTGGAGCTGGCCCAGGCGCAGTGCTAATGCACGCGAGGAGTGCCATGCCACACAGGGGTGTCCCCCGCGTGGGGGAGATCCATGCACAAAGAATGCGCCCTGTAAGGAGAGCCACCCAGTGTGAAAGAAAGTGCAGCCTGCCCAGGAATGGTGCCGCACACACAGAGAGCTGAAACAAGATGATGCAACAATAAGAAACACAGAGTCTTGGTGCCGCGAAGGATAGAAGCGGTCACAGAAGAACACACAGCAAATGGACACAGAGAGCAGACAACTAGGGGGTGAAGGGGAGAGAAATTAAAAATAAATAAATAAATTAAAAATATCAGAGGGGAGCAGATGTAGCACAAGTGGTTGAGCACCTGCTTCCCACGTACAAGGTCCCAGGTTCCATTCCCAGTACCTCCTGAAAACAAAACAAACAAGCAAAAAAGCCACTCTCATTGAGGAGTGGATGTAGCTCAGTGGATGAGCACCTGCTTCCCATGTACAAGGTTCTGGGTTCAGTCTTCGATATCTCCTTAAAAAAAATAAGAGGCCTACAACAGCAGACTTGAAATCAAATCATAGAAGAAAGAATAAGTGATGTTTAAGACAGAACAACTGAAATTGAAGAAGAGAACAGAGAGAAAACAATGGGGGAAAAATGAGCAGGAGAGCTCAGGGAGTTGAATGATACCATGAAGCACAATAACATATGTATCATGGGAGTTCTAGAAGAAGAGGAGAAGGGAAAGGAGGCAGAAAGAATATTTGAGGAAATAATGGCTGGAAATTTCCCAACTCTCATGAAAGAAATGAATTTATATGTCTAAGAAGTGCTCTGTACTATAATCAGAATACATGTGAACAGACCTACTCCAAGACACATACTACTCAAAATGTCAAATGTCAAATACAAAGAGAAAATTCTGAAAGCAGCAAGAGAGAAGCAAACCATCACATACAAGAAACAGCTAATAGGACTTAATGTGGATGTCTAATCAAAAACAATGGAGGCAAGAAGACAGTGGTATGATATAATTAGGATACTGAAAGAGAAAAATTGCCAGTCAAGAATTCTTTATCCAGCAAATTGTCCTTCAGATATGAAGATGAGTTTAAAATATTCACAAATACACAAAAACGAAGTGAGTTCCTAAAAAAGATTCTGGCTTTGTGAGAAGGACTAAAGTAGCCCTTCAGCTTGAAAAGAAAAGAAGGAAGAGAGAGGCTTGGAGGAGAAAGTATAAGGGAAGACTATCAGAAAGGATAACCAAAAGGTAAAATGACAGATGAAAGTACGATATGACATATGGAAGGCAGAAAATAAAATAGTGGAAGTAAATAATGCATTTACAGTAGTATCATTTGATGTGAATAGATTAAACACCCCAATCAAAAGATATAGGGTTCCCAGAGACAGCCAAAGTGGATACTACCCCAGGTAGTGGTGCTCCAGAGGGCTATGGAGACATCCAGGTCCTACAGTCATGGCAGACGGCTCTGTAGTTCAGTGCCTTGCCAGTGGGCACTACTTTGGAATTTGTGCTCCTGAGTATGATGGAGTTGGACTCAGATGTGACCTCTCTACACATGCCTCTTCTGTCACTTTTACTGAACCTGTGGTTGGTGCTAGTGTTGGTATATGCTCAGGAAACTTGAATCTCTGGACTGTCTATGTGCCAAGTGGGCCCTGAGACTCAGCAGAGTTGCAACACCTACTCTCCAGCTCATTGGACTTACCCAGGTCAGCTAATAGGGAGGGGAGGATGGTCAACCACCACACCAGGGAACCAAAAGAGTCTACAACTGCAAGCAGAAGAATTCCAGCCATCAGCCCTGTGCGATCTAAGCCCCCTCTTGATTTAGAGGACAAGTGGACATCACCATCCCAGGGTCCTCAGGATGGAGGAATAAAATATGGATTAGAGTGGAGTTACTGGTATTCTACTACAGAATTATTGTGACTCTAGCAATGGAAGAAATTATATCATTGATGTAGAGACAGTGGCCACGGGAGTTGGTGAGGTCAGGGAAAGGGAAGAAGAGGTATGATATGGGGGCATTTTTGGGACTTGGAGTTGTTCTCAATGATATTGCAGGGACAGATGCAGGACATTATATATCCTGCCATAACCCACTGAATGGACTGGGGGAGAGTGTACACTACAATGTAAACTATAATCCATGCCATGGAACAGTCCTCCAAAATGTATTCATCAAATGCAATGAATGTGCCACACTGATGAAAGAGGTTGTTGATGTGGGAGGATTGGGGGGTGTGGGGAGTGGGATATATGGGAAGCTCTTATATTTTTTAATGTAACATTTTGTGTGATCTATGTATCTTTTTTAAAAAGACAATAGAAAAAAAGATAAAGGGTGACAAAATGGATTAAAAGACATGAGCCACCCCTATGCTGTCTACAAAAGACTCACATTAGATCCAGGGATACAAATAGACTGGAAGTGAAAGGATAGAAAAACTTATTCCACACAAACCACACCCAGAAGAGACCAACAGTAGCTATACTAGTATCTGACAAAACAATTTAAATGCAAAAAAGTTTAGAGATGCAGAAATCCACTATATATTAATAAAAGGGACAATCAACTAGGAAGAAGTAACAGTCATGAATATTTATGCACATAACCAGGCAAATTCTGACAAAACTAAAGGGAGAAATAGACATCTCTACAATAACATTGGAGACTTCAACACACCAAAAACATAGATAGAACACCTAGACAAAAGATTAACAAGGAAACAGAGAACTTGAATACTATGATAAAAGAGCTAGACCAAGCATACATCTATCAGAATGTTGCATCCTAACTCAACAGGCTGTACATGCTTTAAAGTGCTCATAGAAAAAAAAAAAAAAAGAATACTTACCTGGCAGGGGAGATACCATGACCACGAAGGTGGTTTTCCCAGAGCGAGGCTTATCCATTGCGCTCCGGATGTGCTGACCCCTGTGATTTCCCCAAATGTGGGAAACTCGACTGCATAATTTGTGGTAGTGGGGGACTGCGTTCGCACTCTCCCCGAAAAAATAAAATAAAATAAAATAAAGTGCTCATAGATTTTTCTCCAGGATAGACCACATGTTGGGTCACAAAGCAGGTTTCAATAAATAAAAAAATACTGAAATTATGCAAAGCACCTTCTCAGATCATAATGGAATGAAGCAGGAATCAATAATAGATGGTAAAGGGGGGAATCCGCAAGGGTGTAGAAGCTAAGAAACATAATCTTGAACAATTAGTCAAAGAAAAAATTTTATGAGAAATCAGTAGATAAGACGAATGAAAACAAGAACACAGCTTACCAAAACTTAGAGGATACAGCAAAGGCAGTGCTGAAAGGGAAATTTATAGCCCTAAATGCCTATATTAAAAAAGCAGACAGAGTTAAATCAAAGATTAACTAAACACTGGAGGAAACAAAGAAAAAAGGAGAGAAGAGACAAATAAATGAAATCAGAAATGGAAGGGGGAACATTACAATTGACCCCACAAGGGAACAAAGGATCATGAAAGGATATGATGAGAAACTGGTTGCCTACAAATTAGACAACCTCTATAAAAAAGACAAATTCCTAGAAATGCACAAACAACCTACATTAACTCTACAAGAAATACAGGAACTCAACATACCAATCACATTTAAAGAGATTGAATTAGTCATCAAAATTCTCCCGACAGAAAAAATCCAGTACTAGATGGCTTCACTGGTGAATTCTACCAAGCATTTTTGAGAAGAATTTACACTAATCCTGTTTAAACTCTTACAAAAAAATAAAACTGAAAAGGAAGGGAAAATTACCCAGCACATTTTATGAGTCCAACATCACACTACTACCAAAGCCAGATAAACATACTGCAAGAAAAGATCAATCTCTATAATGAACACAGATATAAACTTCTCAGCAAAATACTTGCAAATAGATTCCAACAGCATATTAAAAGAAGTATACACCACAATCAAGTGGGATTCATTCCTGGTATGCAAAGGTGGTATAGCAGTTTGATGTAATTATGAATTCCAAAAATAGATATTGGATTATGTTTGTAATCTGGTCTATTACTGGGCATGATTGAGCTATGATTAGAGCTTTGATTGGGCCACATCATCAGGGTGTTGAGTCCCCACCCCTTGATGGGAGATTTCTCACAGATAAAAGGCATAGCAAAGGACAGAGTTGGAAATATTGATGCAAGTGTGTTTTTTTTTGTTTTGTTTTGTTTTTTAAAGATTTATTTATTTATTTAATCCCCCCACCCCCACCCCCGGTTGTCTGTTCTCTGTGTCTATTTGTTGCGTCTTGTTTCTTTGTCCACTTCTGTTGTCGTCAGCGTCAGGGGAAGTGTGTGCGGTGCCATTCCTGGGCAGGCTGCACTTTCTTTCACGCTGGGTGGCTCTCCTTACAGGCGCACTCCTTGCGCGTGGGGCTCCCCTACGCAGGGGACACCCCTGCGTGGCAGGGCACTCCTTGCGCGCACCAGCACCGCGCATGGGCCAGCTCCGCACAGGTCAAGGAGGCCCGGGGTTTGAACTGTGGACCTCCCATGTGGTAGATGGACGCCCTAACCACTAGGCCAAGTCCGTTTCCCGATGCAAGTGTTTTTGATGCTGGAGTTTTGATGTTGGAGTTTGATGCTGAAGCCTTAAGCTGGAGCCCTGGGAAGTAAGCTCACAGAGGAAAAAGAAGCAAGCCCCAAGAAGAAGCAAGCCCTGGGAAGGAAGGAACCTTGAACCCAGAGAGAAGCAAACCCTGGAAGGGAGGAACCCAGGAAGCCTGAACCCTCACAGCCATCAGCAGCCGTCTTGCTCCAACATGTGAAAATAGACTTTGGTGAGGAAAGTAACTTATGCCTTATGGTCTGGTATCTGTAAGCTCCTACCCCAAATAAATACCCTTTATAAAAACCAATCAATTTCTGGTATTTTGCATCAGCACTCCTTTGGAGGACTAATACAGGTGGTTAAACATAATAAAATCAATTACGCAATACACCATGTTAAACTGAAGGAAAAAAGAAAACACATGATCATCTCAATTGACACAGAAAAGGCATGTGACAAAATCCAGCATCCTTTCTTGAAAAAAAAAACCCTTCAAAAGATAGGAATAAAAGTAAAGCTCCTCAGTATAATAAAGGGCTATATGAAAAATCCACAGCCATCATCATACTCAATGGGGAAAGGTTGAAAGCTTTGCCTCTAAGATTTGAAATAAAATAAAGATGCCCACTGTCATGACTGTTATTCAACACTGTACTAGAATTTCTAGCTAGAGCAATTAGACAAGAAAAAATAATGAAAGTCATCCAAACAGGAAAAGAGAAAGTAAAACTCTTACTGTTTACAAATGACATTATCCTATATTCAGAAAATTCTGAAATGTTTACTACAAAGCTATGTGAACTAATAAACAAGTTCAGCAAAGTGGTAGGATACAAGATCAACATGCAAAAAACCAGTTATGTTTCTGTACAACAGTATTGAACAATCTGAGGAGGAATTCAGGGAAAAAATTCATTTGCAATAGGAACAAAAATATTCAAATACCTACGGATCAATTTAACCAAAGATATAAAGCACCTGTATTCCAAAAACTAAAACGTAGTTCTAAAAGAAATCAAAGAAGACCTAAGATTGTGGTTAATAGTACAATCACAAGAATGCTCTTTTATGACCTAGAACAAAAGTACATCACTAATACAAGGTGGTAAAAATATGGAGATGCATGGGAAAATACATGCATGGGACTAGAGTTAACATCAATATTGTAATATTTTTATATCAGTGTCAAAGAAAGTACTGTGTTAATAATGGGGGATATGGGGAAAAAATATCACATTATGCTACAGACCATAGTTAATGGAAATAGTCTGATGATGTTCTCTCATAATCTGTAACAAATTCCACAAGAATTTAAGGTGTTGGTGGAGGGGTGTTGTAAGGAAATCTGCACATTATGCATGATTGTTTTGTAAGTTCACAAATTATTACATATACATAAAATCAAAATAGACCTAAATGGATAGACTTTCTGTGTTCATGGATTGGAAGACTAAATATCATGAAGACATCAATCCTACCCAAACTGTTTTATAGATTCAATTCAATACCAATGAAAATTCCAACAGACTTACTTTAAAGAAATAGAAAAAGCAATTACAGGGAAGCGGATGTGGCTCAAATAATAGGGCATCCACCTACCACACAGGAGGTCCAGGGTACAAACCCAGGGCCTCCTGGCCCATGTGGTGAGCTGATCCATGCGCAGTGCTGCCATGCACAGGGAGTGCCGTGCCATGCAGGGGTGTCCCCGCATAGCAGAGCTCCATGCACAAGAAGAGCTGCCCTGCTCGAAAAAAGTGCAGCCCACCCAGGAGTGGCACCACACACAGAGAGCTGACGCAGCAAGGTGATGCAACAAAAAGACACAGATTCCCAGTGCTGCTGAGAATGCAAGCGGACACAGCATAACACACAGCAAATGGACACTGAGCAGACAATGGTGGGGAAAGGAGAGAGTAATAAATAAAAATAAATCTTAAAAAAAAAAAAAAAGAAAGAAAGAAAAGGCAGTTACCAAAGTTATTTGGAGGGAAAGGACACCCAAACAGCCAAAAACATCTAAAATAATAAGAGTGATGTGGGAGGACTCTCAATGCCTCACCTTGAAACATATTACAAAGTTACAGTGGTCAAAACAGCATGGTATTGGCATAAAGACGAAGCATCAATCAATAGAAGAGAATTGAGAATCCAGAAATAGCCCCACATCTCAACAACCAACTGGTTTTTTACAAACCTATCAAGCCCATGTTATTAGGATAAAACAATCTCTTCAACAAACAGTGCTGGAAGAACTGGATATCCATAGCAAAAAGAATGAAGAGGACCCCTATCTCATTTCCTAATCAAGAATCAACTCAAAATGGATCAAAGACCTAAATATAAAAGCCAGGACCATAAAACTACTAGAAGAAAATGTAGGGAAATATCTTCATGATCTGGTGATAGGTGGAGGTGTCTTAAAGCTTACACTCAAAACTTGAGCAATGAAAGAAAAAATAGGTACCTGGGACCTCCTCAAAGTTAAACACTTTTGCACCTCAAAGGACTTTGTCATCCAAGTCAATGGGAGAAAATATTTGGAAATCACATATTCATTAAAGGTTTAATATCACAATGTATAAAGATATTCTACAACTCAATAATAAAAAGACAGATGAACAGATTAAAAAATGGGTGAAGGACTTGAATAGACATTTTTCCAAAGTGGAAATACAAATGGAAAAAAAAACACATACAAATAAGTTCAACATCACTAGCTATTAAGGAAATGCAAATCAAAACTACAGTGAGATATCATTTCACACTGTATATAATGGCCACTATTAATAAAACAGAAAACTACCACTGTTTGGAGAGGATGTGGAGAAATATGAATGCTTATTCAATATTTTTGGAAATGTAGAATTGTGATGCCACTGTGGAATATTATTTGACAGTTCCTAAGAAAATTAAATATTGGTCTGCCATATAGTCCAGCAATCCCACTATTACTATATACCCAGATGACCTGAAAGCAGGGACATGAATGGACATTTACACACCAGTGTTCATAGTGGCATTTATTCACAATTGTCAAAAAATGGAAACAACCCAGGTGACCCACAACTGATAAATGGATAAACACACTCTGCATATACATATGATGTAACATTATTCAGCTGAAAGAAGAAATTATGTTGTGATGCATATGACAACATGGATGAACCTTGAAGACATTATGTTGAGTGAAGCAAGCCAGACACAAAAGAGCAAATATTGTATGATTTTACTAATTTAAACTAAATATAATTAGCAATCTCCTGGAGTTAAGAGCTAGAATATTGGTCACCAGAAGATAGAATGAAGATTGAGAATGGGGGACTGAGGCTTAATTTGTGCAGAATTTGTAATATATTTGGTTGTAAATGTTTGAAATAGAGAGAGGTGATGATAGCATATTATAGTTATTGTAATTAGCAGTGCTCATATATTGGTATGATAGTGGTTCGCAGGGAAAGTTAAAGGTTGTATTTGTCAATAGAAAGAAAGCAAAAAGATGAAACAAGGGACTATAATGCATAGTGAACCCTCTTGTGAAAAATGAGTGTGGTCATTAGTATAAATATATGTGGTTTTCCATGAAACACAACAAATGTATGTTGCTACTGCAAGGTATCAATAATAGGGTGCTATATGGGCAAAAATATACCCAAAGCAACAAAAGACAGTAGGGCATAGTAATATATTCTTATTTCACCATCAATTGTGAAAAAAATATATATATGCAAAGTGAAAGAAACAAGACACAAAGTACTACATATTGCTCAATTCCATCTATACAAATGTAAATATAAATAAATCTATAGAGGTGGAATTAGATTCACTGCTATCTAATCTAATAGCAGGAGAAGGATAGAGGCATTGAGAGTTGATTGCTAAGGGGTAGTGTATTTTTCTTTGTGGAGTAATGAAAATGCTCTAATATTGATTGCAGTGATGAATGAACAACCCTGATTATACCAAAAGTCACTGAATGTACACTTCAGATGGATGGTATGGTTTGTGAAAATGTTTCAAGGAAGGAAGGAGGGGATGGAAGGATGGAGGGATGGAGGGATGGAAGGAAGGAGGAGAGAGGAATGGAGAAAGGGGAGAAGGAAGAAATACAGATGCCCATACACTAGCAAAAGGTTACAAACCACACTAAGAAAAAGGAAGATATGACTCAGTGAAAGTAACAAATTAAAACTCAGATGAAATACAGGATTTGAAACAATTAAACAGTGATGTTCAAACAAATATCCTAAATTAGTTCAAAGAGTTGAAGGAAAACATGGCTAAAGAGATAAAAAATATTAAGAAGACATTGGGTGAGCATAAAGAAGAATTTGAAATAATTCAAAGAAAAATAACAGAATTTATGGGTATGAAAGGCACAATAGAAGAGATTAAAATACACTAGAGGAGAGCAAATGTCGTTCAAGCAGCTGAGCACCTGCTTCCTACATGGGAGGTCCCAGGTTTGGCCTCCAAAAAACAAACAAAACAAGCAAACAAAAAAGCCAACTCAGGGGAGCCAATATGAATCCATGGTTAAGCGCCAGCTTCCCACATATGAAGTCCTGGGTTCAATCCCCAGCCCCGTACCAAAAAAATTAAAAAAGACAGAAGAAGAAAGGAGAAGGCTCAAACAGCTAAAGGCCTGGGAAGAAAGATGAGCCCTATGCCAACCTACAGCTGAGATCAAAAGAAACTGGGTCCATGAAGCCTTAAGAGAAGAAGGAAGGAGAGACCATACAGAGATCATCCACCATCTTGCTCAACCCATGGCAACAAACTTTGCAGATGGCAATATTTGCCAGCCCTCTCTATTCAAATGCCTGGTTGGAGTGTGTTTGCTCTAACACCAACTGGATCAGTGTAACAGAAGTTCCTGCCTGGAAGTTAAAAGGCTCATAGTTCAAGTTTCTCAGAGGCAGTTCTCCAACTTTGCTAGCAGCCTCCTCCCTCTTCCTGGATAGGAAGTAATACCACTCCCTTCTTCATCCTCAACAACCAGTCCTGCTCAGCAGTAGCCTTCAAAATGATGACCAGCATTCCTAGTACTGGAAGGAGAAGAACAGATCTCATCCACAAAGAATTTTATTAGATCTGTCTTCTGATTCTCTGGATGAATACCACCAAAGGCGTGTCTTCTTTTGCTTGAGGTGGAACTTAGTGCTAAAACCACTAAGTGGGGGGGGGGGGGGCAAACGTTGAAATATTTGCAGACAAATGTTTTAGTCACTGAAAACTGAGGCAATAGTTAACAGTTTTGGAAAACAATAGACTAACCAAAAAGCTTGAGAGGTAATCTTGCAGAAAGAATGTATATAAGTGCTCTGAAAAGCTCTGGCATATTCCTGGGACTCTAGAAGGCTATTCACATGCTTAAGGCAATACATATTCCCAAGAAAAATTTGTCAAGACACTATGCTACCAATTCTGGTTGACCTTGATGCTCTGTGCAAGTCAGAAGTTAAAACTAAGGCATCACTGTAAAGTGACTGGCTGGATTCTTAAGGAATTAGCCAACATGCACTCAGGAACCCTCTGCAAAGACTGGGAGATATTTTCTTCTAGGAGTTTAAGTAAATTCTGTACAATCATTAGCTAGCCACTAAGCTAATGGAACAGAATCTTGGCCATACACTGCACAGAATAGAGTGTTTACATAATTAGTTCAGAAAAGTCATTAAGGGAAGCGGATGTGGCTCAACTGATAGAGCATCTGTCTACCATATGGAGGGTCCAGGGTTTGATCCCCAGGACCTCCTGACCCTTGTAGTAAGCTGGTCCACATGCAGAGCTGCCACACATAAGGAGTGCCATGCCACGCAGGGGTGACCCCACTTTGGGGTGCCCCATGCACAAGGAGTGCACCCTGTAAGGAGAGCTGCCCCCCATGAAAAAAGCAGAGCCCACCCAGGAGTGGTGACGTAGACACAGAAAGCTGACGCAGCAAGATGACACAACAAAAAAGAGACGCAGTTTCCCAGTGCCACTGGATAATGCAAGCGGATGCAGAAGAACATAGCGAAGGGATACAGAGAGCAGACAACAGGGGGAAGAGGGGAGAAATAAATAAAAGAAATTTTTTTAAAAGAAAGAAAAATCATTAAAAAATAAAACTACAACAAACAATAACTACAGAAAACCATGAGGAGGAGAGGGACACTTATTCCAGAGTTGTCCAATTAAATACTCAAAATGCCAGTTTTCAACAAAAAATTACAAGGTATTCAAAGTAACATACATATGGGCTAGATGTAGGAAGAAGTGTACTAGATACAAACTATCCTTGAGGAATTAGTGACTTTGAATATATTAGGGAAGGATCTTAAGTCAGTTATTACAAATATGCTCAATGAGCTAAGGGAAACAATAACTACATGAAAAGAATATATGAAACTGAGCCTCACAAAATGGAGACTATTAATAAAAAGTTATGATAAAAGTGAACTGGATACAAAACTAAACCGAAAAAACAACATTAATGGCTACAAAGAATATTCTAACACTCAGAAGAAATAATAAATGAGTTGGAAGATGGCCCTTTCAGATCATTCAGTCTGAGGAACAGGAGGAAAATTATTGAATAAAATTGAGAAGAACCTGAGAGTCACGTGGTACATTATCAAGTGAACCAGCATATGCCTAATGGGATTCCCAGAATGAAAGGACAGAGAAAATGGAGCAGAAATAATGCTGAAAACTACTCAAATTCAATTAAAATCCTTAATTTACACATGCAAGAAGCTCAATGTACTTCAAGCAGGATAAACACAAGAAGGTCCATACATAGACACAACATAATTAAAATGTTCAAAGCCAAAAATAAATATAGAATCTTGAAAGCAGCAAGAGAGAACAAGTCATCATACACAAGGTATCATCGGTAAGATTCAAAAAACCTGATTTTTAAAATCAGAAACCATGGAGGCCAGGAAGCAGTGGGAAGATATACTCCATGTGTTAAAAAAAAAATAAGAAAATTGTCAAGCCAGAATTGTATATATGGCAAAAGTGCCTTTCAAATATAAAGGAATAATTAAGAGTCCACAGATAAACAAAAGTTGAGAGAATTTGCCACTAGCTGACCTTATCTACAAGAATTGATAAGGGGAGTCCATTCAGTCTGAAATTATAAGTCATTAGACAACATTTTAATCCATACAAAGAAATAAAGAACACCTGTAAAAGTAAATAAATATATAAATATTTTAAAAATACAATAGAGGCAAATAACAGCAGATTTGAACAGGCAGAAGAACAGGTCAAGAAACTGGAGGATAGGACACCTGAAATATTACAGACAGAACAGATAGAGAAAAGATGAGAAATTGAGCAGAGTTTTAGGGAACTGAATGACAGTGCAAAAGTGCACAAATATACATACCATGAGTATTCCCAAAAGAGAAGAGAGGGAAAAGAGTGCAGAAAAAACATTTGAGGAAATAATGACCAAAAATTTTCCAACTATTATGAAAGACATAAATGTACATGTCCAAGAAGGGCAACACACTCCAAAAACAATAAATCAAAAGAGACCACTCTAAGACATGTTATTAGTCAGAATGTCAAATGTCAAAGTTGAAGAAAAAATTCTGAAAGCAGCAAGAGAAAAACAATTCAATCAAAAGGGATGCTCAATAAGACTAAATGCTGATTTCTAATCAGAAACCACAGAGGCAAGAAGGCAGTGGTATGATATATTTAAGATTGAAGAAAAAAACTGCCAGCCAAGGACTCTATCTGGAAAAAAATTGTCCTTCAAAAATGAGGGAGAGGGAGGATTGGGGGGGTGGGGGGGGGTATATGGGAACCTTTTATATTTATTAATGTAACATTTTTTGTGATCTATGTATCTTTTTAAAAAAAGAATTAAGAAATAATAAAAAATTTAAAAGTGAGGGAGAGTTTAAAACATTTACAGATAAACAAAAACTGAAAAAAGTTCATTAGCAAAATACTTCCTCTACAAGAAACACTATAGGGAGTGCTAATGACTGCAAGGAAAAGAAGGGAGAGAGAGGACTGGAGGATAGCTGTAGAAATAAGGATTATCAGTAAGGGCAACTCAAAGGGTAAAACGAGAGACAAAAATAAGATATGACATATAAATGCCAGAGGTTAAAATGATGGAAATAATACCTTTAGAGTAATAACAACGAAAATTAATGGATTAAACACTCCAAACGAAAAACACAGACTTGTAGAATGGATAAAAAGTATGTTCCATTTGTATGTTGTCAACAACAGACTCACCTTAGACCGAAGGACACAAATATATTAAAAGTAAAAGGTGAGAAGATATTCCTCTCAAACAATAACCAAAAAAAAAGAGCTACTATATATTAATATCAAATAGAACAGACTTTAATGCAAAACTGTTAGAAGAGACAAAGAAGAACTTTATGTATATTAATAAAAGGGGCAAGACTTCCAGGAAGATGGTGAACTAGAAAGACACAGGACTCTCTCCTCTCCCAGAAAAATAGCTAGAAGATAAGCAGAAAGCCTTTTTTAAAAATGTTCTTGGATTTAGGACACCAAGGAAAGGCTAGACAGCACCAAGAAGAGAGAGGGGTAAAGGAAAAGAATCACAATGGCAAAACTGAGTTAAAAGCTGCAGCTACAACTGCCAGCAGCCACCCCCATCCTATAGACACTTTTGAATTCTCAGACCTTGGGGACTGGTAGCTACAGACAGGGTCTCAGGGATCCATCTCCCCAGAAAAGGGGAGAGAGAGGGCTGCAGCCTAAGGCTGACTCAGCTTTGACCTGCTGTGTCCCATGAGTCCTTTCAGGGTGGTAGAGGCCATGCCATTGTGTCCCCTGGAATCTACAAGTGACTAAAGAGATCCAACCCTCTCAATCTCCCTCTTTACTGACAGGGATTGCTTGTTGAGGACACAGAGAGAAGTAGAATTATTTCCTACCCAGGAAAAGGGAGGGGGGTGCCAGCAAAGGCTAGAGAACTGCCTCTGAGAAAGTCTGAATTATGAGGCTCTTAACCTCCAGGTAGGATCCTGTATCACATTGATCCAGTCTGTGTTGCAGCAAACACAAGGCTTTGAACTAAGGGTGCTGCCAAAGAGCACCATCTGCTGGCAGACCAAGGAAGTACATGTGAGGGAATTAAAAGCAACTAAGGGGGAAGCAGATGTGGCTCGAGTGATTGAGCTCCCACCTACTACATGAGAAGTCCAGGTTTGGTTCCTGGTGCCTCCTAAAGAAGAAGAGCAAGACAGTGAGCTGACATGATGGGCTGGCGCACCAACTTGATGCAACAAGATGATGCAACAAGAGACACACAGAGGAAAACGTAATGGGAGACACAACAAAGCAGGAAGTAGAGGTGGCTCAAGCGATTAGGTGCCTCCCTCCCATATGGGAGGTCCCAAGTTTGGTTCTGAGTGCCTCTGAAAAAAAGAAGGCCAGCACACAACAAACAAACTCAACAAATGCAAATAATGAAGGGGTGGGAAGAAATGGAAAAATAAAATAAATCTTTAAACATAAAATAAAAGTAACTAAGTAAGAGAGGTTTTTTCCAAACTTTATGGCCTCCATCCCCTAGGCCCTTGGAAACTGGTCTGCAGCCCATTACTGGGTCCGGGGCCCAGATTTGAGCAACTAACAGGGATCAGAATCTTAATGACTCTGAACAGGTTGAACCAAAAAATAAAGAACAGCACTAACACACAGCCTCACATCACTAAATCCCTGCATAAAAGAGAAATTGAGGATCTGAGTAAACTCACCATCATAATCAGATGCCTAGATCTCAGTAAAAAATTACAAGCCATAATAAGAAAATAGAAGAAATGGCCCAAGCAAAAGAATATATCAAAGCCCCAGATGAGATGTAGGATTTGGAAAACTAATCAATGAGATTCACATAAACTTCCAAATTCAAATTAATGAGTTGAAAGACAATATAGCTAAAGAGATAAAGGACATCAAAAAGACACTGAGCGAGCACAAAGAAAAATTTGAAAACCTGAAGAGAAAAGCAAGAGAGCTCATGTGAATTAAAGATACCATAGGTGAGATCAAAAACACATTAGAGAGGATTGTGGGAAGATGGCAACAAACAGGTAGAACTGAATGCTCTCACAAAAACAACAGAAAAAAAAGTCAAAGGCAGTCTGAGGGACCTGCTTTGGGGGTGAGCAGACCAGTACAGTGCTACACAACTCCCAGGAGGGTGAGGAATAAAAAGAAGAAGCAGAAAAGACAAACATGAGTTACCAAGCCCCCGTGGCAGCCAGGGAGGGCCCTCCTCCCCCATTCCCAAGATACTAAACTGGGGTAAAACCCCTGGATTACTGTAGCTGCCTAAGAGGGAACAGACATCTTCCTCCCTGTCAGCTATTTCAAGGGAAAAGGGAGGGGAGGTAGGGGTACTTTTCTTCAGTGAATTCGGCCAGCAGGGCCTGCTTTGAATCTGCAGAGTGGAAACACCGGAAAATCGAGACTGAAACAACTCCACAGAAAGGTATGCTGACTAACACCATCTACTGGCTGGTCTGGAAACTGCATGAACAAAAACTGTTCATGCTCTCCATTTCCAATCCCTGAGAGAAACATCTACTGAGTTCCTGGCCCAATTTTGAAAACTTAGGCTGGGCAATTTTAAAGACTGAGAGTAAGTTGAATCAAATACTAAAGAAGAGCTGTGGGGGAAAAAAACAATAGGTAAGAGAGAGAAATTAGCCATCAGAGTAAATACATTAACATATTAGATGCCTAAACATTAGCAAAAAATTACAAACCATACTAGGAAACAGGAATAGATGGTTCAGCCAAAAGAACAAACTAAATATCCTGAAAAGGTACAGGATTTAATACAATTAATCAGCGATAATCACATAACTCTCCTAAATTACTTCACAGAATTTCAAGAAAATACGACTAAAGGAAATACAGGCTATTAAGAAGACACTGGGAGAGCATAAAGAACCATTTGAAAGCTGTTACTGCCTCCCTCCACCCCTCCTCCCAGCCGTTGTTATCTTCCCCCTCCAGCCGTTGCTGTCCTTTCCGCCAGTCCCGCCCACTCCCACCTATTCACTACCACCCCGTAGCTAGCCCGCCCTAGCTCCAACCCCTCCCTCTACCCAACCCTATATAACCAAGTGTACTTCCGCAATAAAGCAGACCTGTTCTTGCGCTCAAGCGGTCTCCGTGGTTTTTCCCCCAACCGCGCGTCCCCCCACGGCCTGGAGAACTGGTGCTCCCTCTTGGGGCACCCCTTGCCGGTGGTTTGGCAGGAGCAAGCCCCCCCTGACACTTGGGCCTGAGCGAGGATGAGACCCTCACGCTTAGCTACAACTGGCGCCCAACGTGGGGCTCCTCCCCGGCCCCTCTCTGCTGCTGCTGCTGCTGTGAATCGGACGGCCCATCCTCGTTCTCCAGGTAGGGACCCCTCGCCGTCGTCCTGTCTCTATTTCAACATGGGCGCCTCTCTATCTACGCGTCAGGCGCCGCAAGTCAGGGCCCTCGCCGCCCTGCTCGACACCAATGGAGTCCGCGTTTCCCTGCGGCAACTCCAAAAATACCAGGACCTTCTGCTTCCCTTTAATCCGTGGCTCGCCACTTGCCAACTCTGGAGCCCGGGACACATACTCGCGACTCATAGATCGAGTCGCCTCTGCAATGGAGCATGAAAAACGCTCCTTCCCGCCAGGCCTCTTACCCGTTCTCGTCGCCATCCGCGCCTGTCTCCTCAGTGCCCCATCCGAGACTATTCATGAGGCTTCTCCCAAGCAGCCTCTAGACTGTGATCCCAATGAGTCCGCCGACACTGACTCTCTGTCTGACCAACTTGCGGCCGCCCTCGAGCGTGAGCCCCCCCGCCCGAGCTCCCCGCGGCACACAGAGACCGCTCCTGCAGCTCCCCAAAATGGCGAACTTCCACCTTCTTCCTCCACCTCTGCCCAAAATGGCGCACTTCCGGCTTCTTCTTCACCGGGCCCGGAGCCCGCCAGCGGGAACAAAGGCGCTTCTTCCCGCCTTTACCCGCCTCTTCCTGCCCTGTCAGCATCCGGCTCCACCCCGGAAACTGTATGGTCGCCATCTTCCGCTAAACCGGAAGCTTCCCCCGCGCCATTTTGTTCACAACCGGATGCAGTTACTCCGCCATCTCGGCCGGCGCCCGGAAGTGACGCAGTTACTCCGCCATCTTGGCCGGCGCCCGGAAGTGACACGGCCACCCCGCCATCTTGGCCCGGAAGTGCCCCACCGCCATTTTGTTGTCGTCAAAATGCTGCCCGGCCGCCATTTTCTCACTTATTTTCCGCTTATCCCTCGCCACCACCGTATGGCAGTAGCCCTCCACCTACTCCTAGCGGGGCACCTTCTCATATCCCCCAGCTTTACCCACTAAATCTGCAGCCTACGCCACAACGACCTCAAACTTGGCTGCCCTTCACAGCGGAAGAAGTTAAGACCCTCCGCAAAGCTGTTAAAGAAGATGGAGTCGGCAGCCCTTATGTGACGCAGCTCCTTGAAGAGCTGGCAACTCAACTCATTCTCCCATACGACTGGATTTCCCTAGCCCGTACCATCTTAACGCCAGGTCAATTTCTTCAATGGCAAGCTCACTACCAAGCAGCCGTTGACCGGCAGGTAGTAGAAAATGCCCAAGCTGGCGTCTTAGATCCACCTGATGCGTATACGGGGATCAACAACTACGCGGACCCTCGTCCATATCTACACATTGACCCAGGATTTTGGCACCGGGTAAAATTCCTCGTCCACCGGTCCTTTTCTCTAGTCTCCACCAAGCAGCCCACCAAGCTCGCACAACTGCTTCAAGACTCCAATGAAACTTTCCCAGCATTCGTCGCCCGCGTCCTGGAAGCTTGCCAGCAAAAAATTTCTAGTGAAGACGCTCAGTTCGCACTCGCCAAAGAGCTCATCATAGATGGATGCCTTGCGCCCTTCCGGGCTGTGGTCCTCCCCATACGTGATAAAGATATCCACGAATGGGTTCTCGCCTGCCGCGACATTGACCCGCAAGTCAAAACGCTCACTGCTGCCTTTGCTTCTGCCATGGCCGTTTCATCTACTCCCACCTCCGTCTGCTTTCGGTGTGGTCAGTCCGGCCATTTCGTCCGCGAGTGCCCTCAGCCAGGCCCAGCACCCCGCTCCACCCTGCCACCGCGAAGACCGAGAGGCCCTTCTACGCCGTGTCCCACGCTGTGGAAAAGGATATCACTGGGCTCGTGACTGCCGTCGCCATCCAAAACTACCAGCAGCCTTTAAACTCCCAGCGGGGCAGGCCTCAGCCCCACCCGTAAGAGGTCCTCGGGAAGACTCCCAAGCCATAATGTGGACAATGCCCATCACACGCCGCCAGAGACCCTCATTAGAGCTTAAAATCGATGGACAATGGCTCGATGGGCTTCTGGACTCTGGTGCCGAAGTCTCCTGTGTTCCCTTTGAGATCGCCGCGTTCAATCACTGGCCCCTCGAAACTGGCCCTCAAGTCATCAGCGCCACAGGAGCCGCTACCTCCTGGAAAACATCTCAGCCTCTGCACTGGAAGGCGAACCGAGAGCAAATTTGCCAAATTTGCCCACTCGTCCTCTCGTCAGTCCAGACGATCTTATGGGGGAGAGATGTCCTCAGCCAGTTAAAAGCCCGAATCACCACAGAAGCCTTCTCTCAGCCGCGCTGCCCCCCCCCCCTGCTAGGGGCCAACTGCTCCCATCTCAAAACCTGACCCTATCCCTCTGGAATGGGACACAGAGGAGCCCATCTGGGTCGAGCAGTGGCCCTTGCCAGCTCACAAGCTACAGGCTCTCTCTGCCCTCGTCGAAGAGCAGCTACAAGCGGGGCATATTGAGCCGTCCACCAGTCCCTATAATTCACCAATCTTCGTCATTAACAAGAAAAACACAGGCAAGTTCCGCCTTCTCCACGACCTCCGAGAGATCAACAAGCATATTAAGCCAATGGGATCACCTCAGCCAGGATGCCCGCATCCCACCGCAGTCCCCCAACATTTTCATGCAGCAACCATCGACATCAAAGACTGCTTTTTCTCTATCCCTCTCCATCCCAGGACTGTCCAAGGTTTGCGTTCACAGTTCCGCACATCAACAACCAAGGTGCAGCGCAGTGATTTCAATGGAAGGTGTTACCTCAAGGCATGCGCAACAGCCCTACTATATGCCAATTGTATGTCAACCATGCCGTTAAGCCGCTGCGCTCCAAGTTCAATCCGGAGCACACATACATCCTCCACTACATGGATGACCTCCTTTTGGCAGCGAGCTCCCATGCGCTCTTCAATGATCTGCTCTCGGCAACAATAACAAACCTCTCCAGCCTCGGGCTTACTGTGCAGTCGGACAAAATAAACCTCCAACCTCCTTTTCAATTCTTAGGCTTTCATTTTCACCAGTCCATTCAACCTGCGAGCCCAAAAATTCACGTCTCTCACAAGATGACACTCACTGAGCTCCAACGGCTTTTGTGGACAGATTAATTGGCTTCGCTCAGCGCTCCCCATCACAACAGCGCAAATGCAGCCCCTTTTCGAGCTCTTGCAAACTAAAGATAGCCCACCAACTGCGGTTACTCGGAACATCACCATCACCCCTGCCGCCCGAGAAGCCGTTCAACAAGTCAGTGCCGCTCTGCAGCAATGCCGTCTAGAGCGATTCTCCCCTAACCTTCCAGTCTTAGCCTTAATCCTGCCAACGCCAATCACTCCCACGGGCCTCTTATGGCAAGATGGCCCTCTCCTTTTCCTGCATACATCCAAAAGCAAGCTTCCAAAAATTTGCCCTTTTATAAGGGCATGGATTGCGTTAGCTTAGCTACTGACTTAGTACTTCTCTCCATGCAAACATATGGCATCCCGCTGCACACCATTGTTTGGCCTTTAGATGCCAAAGAAGTCACTTCTCTCATCATGAACAATGCTCAAATGCAGAGCCTAATAGAGCTCTTTCACGGCTCCTTTGACAACCACTATCCTCATCACCGATTGCTGCAAGGAATGTCTCAATTGGCGTTTTCCAACCCGTTCCGCCCGTTGCCTGCACGGAACCCAATCCCTTCAGCCATCACTGCCTTCACAGACGCCTCAAAAATGGCATTTGCAGCCATCATATACACTCCTAAAAATCCTGAGCCACGGCAACTGCTGTTCGCTAATGACTTTTCTGTTCAAGTGGGCGAACTTCTAGCTGTCGCTGCAGTCCTCAATCTCCGCCCAGACCAGCCTATTTTTACCGACAGCCTATACACTCTTCAAGTCTGTCGCAGCCTCCCACTTGCCACTTTCTTGCCAAGTGACTCAAACATCGATCGGGCACTCGCCTTTGTGCAACGGCTGCTTGAAGAACGGCAACAGCCCTGGTTCATAGCTCACATTAGAAGCCACTCTGGCCTACCAGGGCCTCTGACTCAGGGAAATAACCTCGCTGACGCTTCCGTGTCCGCCCATCAGATAAACCCAGTCACTTTTCGGGAAGACTCCACTAACAAGCCGCAGCTTGGAAACTTCGTCAATCAAGCCAAGCTTTTACACTCCCAGTTTCACTTTTCTGCGCGGTCCATCCGAAAGCTCTTTCCAGACATACCTATTGAAACTTGCAAGCACCTCGTGCGTGCGTGCCGGACTTGTGCGCCTTTGCTGCCACTTGGACCTTTACAACCTTAAGGCGTCAACCCTCGCGGCCTCCGCCCAAACTCAAGATGGCAATTAGACGTCACTCATGTCAACGCCTTCGGCCGCCTCAAATATCTTCATGTGGCGATTGACACCTTTTCGCATCTGTGCTATGCAGTCCCCCTTGCAGGGGAGAGCGCCAAACATTGCGTCAAAGCGCTCCGCCAAGCTATTCTGTTCATGGGGGTCCCATGGGATCTCAAAACAGATAACGGGCCAGCATATCGTAGTGCTGCCTTTGCCAGCTTCGTGCAAATGTATCACATCACACATCACTTCGGCATTCCGTATAATCCACAAGGACAAGGGATCGTCAAACGTACTCATCAACAGCTCAAACTGCTCATTCAGAAAGAGAGAGCCTCCTCCCCCCACAAGGCCCCAACGGACGTTGTGACTGCCTGCCTCATTCACCACAATCTTCTAACCTTTGACAATCAAGGACTTTCTCCCACCCACAAGCACTGGGGGCCAATGTGGCAGCCTTCGCAAATCCCCCTAGTCCATTGGAAAGACCCTGCCACCAATCGTTGGCAAGATCCTGCTCCCCTCCTAGCACAAGGGAGAGGCTTTGCTTGTGTCTTTCCAGATTCTGAGCCGCAGCCTCTCTGGATCCCTGGGCGCTGCATTCGGCCTGCCACTGACCCATTAGTCCCAGAAAATGATCAAAACCCTATGCCCTCAGTGAGAGACAACATTATCTATGGTGGCCCAAACTGCGCCCCGTTCGCCCAAATCCAACACCAGCCATCATCCAAAAACCCCCTCTCTTCCCCTCATGCCACCCGCTCTCCACGCGTGAAGAGCGAGGAACTTTCTCTCTCTTTTATCTCCACAGATGCTGCCTCGTCAAATGATGCCTCTCTACAGCTTCATGACCATTTCCTGCGCCCTGGCCTTCTTCGCCCTCTCAGCCGCTGCCAATCAAAATCATCGACCTTTCAACTGGACTCTCTCTCGATTTGACAAAGTCCTTGCCTTCAATGTAACTGCGAGTGCTCCCTCTTTCTCAGTGCACATATGTAATCTTGCCAACCTTCCTGTCGTCAGTTCTCTCGTAGACGTTACACACAAAACTCATCGATGCTGGTACAGCTCACTTACAGGCCTCAACGGCCCCTGGGATTATGGAGTCCATGGCTACTATATCTGCCCTGCCTCTGCAAGAGGCTGCCATGACCCGACACATTTTTTCTGCCCTTCCTGGGGCTGTGAAACTATAGCCCATGGCTGGTCAAGAGCCCCAAACAAAGACCCCTATCTCACTCTAAAAAAGGGCAATGCTTTACACAATAACATCACGCTCACAGTCAAAGACCCCAACTCAAACATCTGGTTTCAAGGTCGCACATGGGGGTTCTGTCTATACATGGAAAGCTATGATTATGGCTCTATCTTCACTATTGTAAAGAAACAGCCGTCTGCTTCACCCCCCCCCCCTGCTGTCGGCCCAAATCGAGTTCTCAACCCCCCTAAGGCACAACCTCCTTCTCCTCCCCCACCTGGTACCCCCCTTGCCACTGCCTCCCTCAGCTCCCATGCTCTTAAGCCTCACTTACCCCCTGCTCAGTACTCCAGTCCTCTCATCAAACTAATCAATGCCTCATACACCTCTTTAAACACATCTTACCCCAACCTCACTCGGAACTGTTAGCTCTGCCTCTCCCCCTCTCTTCCTCTCTATGAACCTGTCGCCACCAATCTCTCCTTCAGCGAATCCTCTAAACAGAATCCCACCGAATGCAATTGGAACGCCTCCTCTGTCCCCCTAACCTTTCAGTCTGTTTCCTCCACAGGACACTGTGTTCATTCTCGTCGAGGCCCTCACCCCTCCCTTAGTGTTTGCTCTGGTTACTCCTCTCCCAGCACCACTGCCAAATTCTTAATCCCTCATAACACCTCTCAATGGCTTTGTACCTCCACTGGACTAACCCCTTGCCTCAACGTCGCCACCCTCAATGCTAGTAATGAAATTTGTGTGCTTATCCTTCTCGCCCCTCAAGTCCTCTACCACTCTGACACTGACTTTTTCTGCCGTTTGCTACGCAAACAAACCTCTCTCCACCTACAAATAAGGGAACCAATCACTGCAACCCTAACTGTTGCTTCCCTTCTGGGTCTTGCGGGGGCAGGCACAGGCATCGCTGCCCTCGCCACGCAGTCTTCTGCCCTCTCCTCTCTCAGACAGGCCGTTGATGAAGACATCACCTATCTTCGCAAAGCTGTCAAATATCTAAAAGACTCTCTTAACTCTCTCTCCGAAGTAGTCCTGCAAAACCGTCGTGGCCTCGACCTCCTCCTTCTCAAAGAAGGAGGTCTTTGTGCCGCTCTTGGAGAAGAATGCTGTATATACACCAATTCCACCGGCCTAGTCGAGGACAATCTGAGAAAAGTCCAAGAGGGACTAGAAAAACGCCACAAAGAGCGAGAAAATGCAAACTATTCTTCCAATCTTTTTCATGCCCTCCTCCCTTACCTCCTTCCATTTCTAGGCCCGCTCATTGTCGTCATTTTAATTCTCACCGTGGGCCCCTGGGGCATCAAGAGGGTAGTCAGTCTTGCCAAAGATCAAGCCAAAGCTGTATCCAATGCTGTGTTCAGCTCCTTCGTGCAAGTTCATTACCAACGCCTCGCCACCGAAGAGCCCCCTCCCCACCGTCCTCTTCGTCCTCTCCGCCCGAGAGACCTACTCTAGCCGCTCCCTGTCATTTCCTTCCCTTCTATGGGGGTTCTAGGGCATCGCAAGGCCGCTCCGCTGGCAAGGCTCGGTGTGCGTCTAGCGCCAGCACGCACCGACCCTGAGGGCTAATGCATACATCCTGGCCAGATGCTATGTCATTCGCCCATAGCCAGCCGGCTTTGCCCCCTTACCCCTCGCCTTCCCCAGCCTATTCCCCTTTCCCCTCATTATTTCCCTCTAAAAAACAAAAAGAGAGCAATTGTTACTGCCTCCCTCCACCCCTCCTCCCAGCCGTTGTTATCTTCCCCCTCCAGCCGTTGCTGTCCTTTCCGCCAGTCCCGCCCACTCCCACCTATTCACTACCACCCCGTAGCTAGCCCGCCCTAGCTCCAACCCCTCCCTCTACCCAACCCTATATAACCAAGTGTACTTCCACAATAAAGCAGACCTGTTCTTGCGCTCAAGCGGTCTCCGTGGTTTTTCCCCAACCGCGCGTCCCCCACGCCTGGAGAACCGGTGCTCCCTCTTGGGGCACCCCTCGCCGGTGGTTTGGCAGGAGCAAGCCCCCCTGACACTTGGGCCTGAGCGAGGACGAGACCCTCACGCTCAGCTACAGAAAGCCTTCAAAGAAAAGCAATAGATCTGTTGGGAATGAAAGACACAATGGATCAAACTGAAAGTACATTAGATGTAGAGAAGCATGGGAAAACTACAGCTGGAGTGACCTATGGGTTGTGGTTAGAAGTAATAATATAATATTCTTGCATCTATGTGAAAGATGTACTGTGTTGATACTGAGGCAGTGTGGAAAATGTGAGTCAAATGTGCACTATGGACATGGTAACAATCAGATGATATTTTATCTGGAGGGGTGTTGTTTGAGAATTCTGCACATGTACATGATTGTTTTATAAGTTTATAACTTCTGTCATAAAAAATACACTTAAAAAATAATAATAGGGTGGGTTGGGGGAAAAACACACCAAATGTATATTTAGTAGTAAGATTTTGACAGTGTTCTTTCATAGTTTGTAATGAACCTCTCATGACAATGCAAGGTGTTGGTGGAGGGTTGATGTATGGGACCCCTGTATGATGTTATGCATGTTTGCTTTGTAAGATCACAACTTTTACTATACACTTAATTGTTTATGTATGTTCATATATAAATGATATAAAGATAATAACCATTGGAATGGTTAGGGGAAAACCACTTTGTTTAGTAGTAATATTTTGACAATGCTCTTTAATCATTAGTTTAAAAAGTTTAAAAACAATGCCAGTGCTGGAGGTACAGTTAATGTTGGGGTTTAAGATATATTTAGGGGATTTGAATCTCTGGACTGACAATGTGATAGCCAGATCCTGAGCCTCAACAGACTCCAGCACCTACAATCTGATTTATTGGACTTACCACACTCAGCTAAGATGGAGGTGAAGAAGGACAACCACCACACCATGGAGCCTAGAGAGATTACAACTGAAAATGGGAGGATTGCATCCAGCATCCAGGTGGAATCTGAGCCTCCTCTTGACATAAAGGTGCAATGGACACAACCAATCCAGTGTCCACATAGAAGAGGTGGCATTGGATTGGGAAAAGTGGACATAATGGACAAAGGGTATGGGGAAAGGCAGGAAGAGATGAGAGGTGGAGGCATCTTCGGGACATGGAGCTGCCCTGGATGGTGCTTCAGAGGTAATCACCGGACATTGTAAATCCTCACAGGGCCTACATGATGGAATAGAGGAGAGTATGGGCAAAAAAAAAAAAAAAAAAAAAAAAAGGATGTCATATGCCATATGTCAAAACATCCCCATACACTCTCCTTAGCACACATAACAACTGTAGCTCTATGTTCCAAGCCTCAGTTCTAGTGTTCTTTCCCATAACTGAAGATCATATATTGCCTGCCAACTCTCCTTCAGATTCTCAATTGCCCAGGCTTAGCCAATGGAGAAGAGAATTCTCTTAGATGCCAGTTGCCTGACTAGCCCAACCTGCCCCTCTGCCCAGATTCCCAGAGTAATGTTTGAACCATAAGGATCCACCTCTGCATTGTATCTAGGCCTCTCTAAGATTGACTCTTCAACACAGTGGCATATCTGAATCATCACTGCCAGCCATAAAATTCTAATTTAAGTTTGGTTCTACCATGAAACTCTGATACTTCCTTTTGTCAAGAATTAATGACTAAATAAATGACCTTCACTGACCCCAAAAAAAAAAAAAAAAAAAAAAAAACAATGCCAGTTATTGGTGGTAGGGTGAGATGTTATATATGTGTGTTTGATGGTATATATGTTTTTTTTGTAAGCTCACAATTATTATACACTTATTGTTTATGTGTGTTTATGTATGAGTGATAAATTTCAATAAATTTTTTAAAAATAAAAAAATATATTAGAGGCACATAAGAGCAGATTTTAATTGCTTGAAGACAGAATTCGTGATTTTCAAGACAAAACACCTGAACTGGAAAAGACAGAAAGCAGAAACAGAAGAGATTGGAAAAAATGGAATGGAGTCTCAGGGAATTTAACAATGCAAAACATAAAAACATTCACATTATTGGTATCCCAAAAGGAGAAGAGAATGGAAAAGGGGCAGAAAGAATATTTGAAGAAATAATGACTGAAAACTTCCCAACCCTTATGAAGGACATAAATATCAATATCCAAGAAGTACAATGTACCCCAAACAGAATAAATCCAAATAGACCTACCCCAAAACACCTAGTGTTGAGAGTGACAAATATCAGAGATAAAGAGAGGATTCTGAAAGCAGCAAGATAAAAGCAAAGCATCACCTACAAGTGAAACTCAGTAAGATTAAGTGCCAACCTCTCATCAGAAATCATGGAGGAAAGAAGAAAGTGGTATGACATATTTATGGTACTGAAAGAGAAAAGCTGTCAGCCAAGAATTCTGTATCTGGCAAAGCTGTCCTTCAAAAATGAGGGTGAGTTCAAAATCTTCACAAACAAAAACTGACATAATATGCTACCAAAAGACCAGAATTGCAAGAGATGCTAAAGAGGGTGTTGCAGCCTGAAAGGAAAAAACAAGGGTGAGAGATTTGGAGAAGAGTTTAGAAATGAAAATTATTAGGAACGGTAAACTAAAGGATAAGAAGACAGACAATAGACTATGACAACAGAGAGCCAAAGGACAAAATGGATGAAGCAACTTAAGTTTTCAAGTACCCTTCACATCCATCCAATGAACCCTGAAATATGGAAAATAGACACTTCTTGGGCAAGAATAGTCCAAGACCAGTAGAAAGTGGCACAGAGAATTAAAAAGAGTGAATCATCAGAAGAAGTAAAAGATTTTTCACCAAAGTCAAATCCTGAATATGACTTTGAAAGTGATGAGATTTTTGCTGTTTGTGTAGCTATTGCTGAAAAACAGAAGACAGCTTCAACAAATAAAACAATGGTTATTGTGTCTCTTCTGGGACTGGAAACTGTAACTGAGAAGGAAGATGGTGCCCCAACACCAGGTGGCTCTGTTTTTATCAAAACCTGAAGAAGGAAAATGCAAAGCATAAATTATTTGAATCTGTCTTTTTTTTATTATAATTTAAAGTTTTAGACACAGAACATTTATTCTGGAGAAACAGGGCAAAACTCCTATTTGTAAGGTAAGTTTTTCAGATGAAGCATATAAATCTAAATGCATTATTGTATAGTGTTTGGGCTATGCTTTGAAAAGTTATGGTTTACACTTAAGATCAGAATTCTGAGCAAAATGGTTTTGATGTATAAATTTAATTTAATCCACATATATGGATGGATACATTTTAAAGACACAACTTGAAAAGAAAATTCTTGAATAGTAAATAAGTTGGTCAGTATTTTTAAAATGTTCACTCAGGAAGTGGACTTGGCCCATTGGTTAGGGTGTCCCCCTACCACATGAGATGTCCACGGTTCAAACCCCGGGCCTCCTTGACCCGTGTGGAGCTGGCCCATGTGCAGTGCTGATGCACACAAGGAGTGCTGTGCCACACAGGGGTGTCCCCCGCATAGGGGGGCCCCATGTGCAAGGATTGTGCCACATAAGGAGAGCCGCCCAGCGCGAAAGAAAGCGCAGCCTGCCCAAGAATGGTGCCGCACACATGGAGAGCTGACACAGCAAGATGACGCAACAAAAGAAACACAGATTCCCGTGCCACTGACAACAACAGAAGCAGACAAAGAAGAAGATGCAGCAAATAGACACAGAACAGACAACCTGGGTGGGCGGGGGAGGGGAGAGAAATAAATAAATAAATCTTTTTTTAAAAATGTTGACTCATTGACTTTTGTTTTATGAAAATGGAAATAAGTGATTGCTTTTTCTCCTAGAAATGCACTGCTGCTACTATTCACTCTGTTTTCCTTGCTTCCGTGGAGTAAGTTTTTGATATTCATTTTGATTCATAGCTGTGGTTTTGTTTTATGTGCGATCTTTGAAAGTTCAGCCAAAAATGCATGGAAATATGAACATGAACATTCTGAAGTTTCTCTTAATTCTTTGTGCTTAAGTTTTTGGTTTTAAGTAAGTTATATCCATGGTAGTTGCCTCCTTCAGCATTTGTTAGATATGTGAAGTACTGATAAATGTCACAATGATGGTTTTATTTTTTAGATTATTACAGTAAGTAGGTTAGCCCTTACCACAAGTGAGTCATTTTTTAAATGACTGGTTTTACAGATACATCATAATGAATTGTACTGCTAGATTTTTAAAAAATAGGGGATGACAATGGGAGAGGGAGGGAGATATGTGGGAATCCCTCATACTTTCTATGTAACTTTTCTGTTATCTAAAGCCTCTTTAAAAATAAAGTTTATTATATTAAAAAAAACCACAATAGAGAGATATAATAGCAGACCCAAAATTATATAAGAAAGAATAAGTGACAGAAGACAGAACAGCTGAAATTGAAGAGAGAGAACAGAGAGAGAAAATAATGGAAAAAATTGAGCAGGAGCTCAGAGAGTTGAATGATAACAGGAAATGCAACAGCATGTGTCATGGGAATTCCAGAAAAAAAAAGAAGGGAAAGGGAGCAGAAAGAATATTTAAGGAAATAATGGCTGAAAATTTCCCAATTCTCATGAAAGAAATGAACTTACATTTCTAAAAAGTGCAGTGAGCCCCAATCAGAATAAATGTGAAGAGACCTACTCCAGGACACATACTACTCAATATCAAATGTCAAATATAAAGAGAAAATTCTGAAAGCAGCAAGGGAGAAGCAAACCATCACATACAAGGGATGCCCAGTAAGACATAGCATGGATTTCTCATCACATACCATGGAGGAGAGAATACAGTCATTTGATACAATTAGGATACTAAAAGAGAAAAATTGCCAGCTGAGAATTCTTTATCCTGCAACACTGTCCTTCAGATATGAAGGTGAGTTTAAAATATTCACAAGCAAACAGAAACAGAGAGTTCATAAAAAAGAATCCTTTGCAGGAAATATTAAAGGTAGCCTACAGCCTGTAAGAAAAAGATAGGAGAGAGAGGCTTGGAGGAGAGTATTAAGGCAAGAATAGTAGAAAGGATAACCAAAAGAATAAAAAGACAGATGAAAATAAGATATGACATATGAAAATAAATAAATAAGTAAAATGGTAGGAGTAAATAATGCATTTAAAATAATATCACTCATTGGAATGGATTAAACTCCCCAGTCAAAAAGATATAGATGCGAAGTGGATGTGGCTTAAGCAACTGGGTCCAGTCTACCATATGGGAGGCCCTGGGTTTGATTTCTAGGTCCTCCTGATAAAGGCAAGCTGGCCCATGCTGCCACGGAGAGCTGAGAGCAGACAGTGAACACAAACAACAAGAGGGGGAGGGATAAATAAATAAAGTAAAATAAATAAAAATTTTTAAAAGATATAGGAGGACAGAATAGACTTTAAAACAACATAAACCGTCTATGTGCTTCCTACAAGAGACAACTTAAATCCAGGGATACAAACTGGTTGAAAGTGAAAGACGGGGAAAAGATACTCCATGCAGTTACCAGAAGAGAGCAGGAGTAGCTATACTAATATCAGACAAAACAGACTTTAAATGCAAAAAAGTTACAAGAGATACAGAAGCCATTACATACTAATAAAAGGGAGAATCCACACAGAAGAAATAAGTCATAAATATCTATGCATCTAACCAGGGCACCCCAAAGCACATGAGGCAAAAATTCTGGCAAAACTTTAGGGAGAAATAAACATCTCCACAATAATAGCTGGAGACTTCAACACACTCACATCATTAGATAGAAAAACTAGGCAAGATCAACAAGGAAGCAGAACTTGAACAACATGATAAATGAGCTAGATCTAACAGACATATACAGAATGTTGCACCCAAACTCAGCAAGTTATACATTCTTCTCAAGTGCTCATGGATCTTTCTCCAGGATAAACCCCATGTTAGGTCACAAGGCAGGTTTCAATAAATATAAAAAGAAATTATACAAAGCACTTTCTCAGATCATAATGGAATGTAACTGGAAATTAGTAATAGACAGGAAAAGGTAAATTCATAAATGTGTGGAGGCTGAACAACACACTCCTAAATAATCAGTGGGTGAAAGAAGAAACTGGAAGTGAAATTAGTAAATATATTGAGACAAATGAAAATGAGAACACAGCTTATCAAAACTTATGGGATATGGCAAAGACAGTGCTGAGAGGGAAATTTATAGTTCTAAATGCCTATATTTAAAAAGAAAAGGGGAGCAGATGTGGCTCAAGCAGTTGGGCACCTGCTTCCCACATGAAAAATCACGGGCTCAATTCCCGTGCCTCCTAAAGAAGATGAGAGGACAACGAGCAGACACAATGAACAGACAAATGAGCAGACACAATGTGGGAGCCATCTCAGGGGGAAAGGAAGAAAGAGCTAAAATCAAAGATCTAACTGAACAACTGCAGAAACTAGAAGAAGAATAGCAACCCATTCCCAAATCAAGCAGAAGGAAAGAAATAATAAAAATTAGTGCAGAAATGAAATTAAGAACAAACAAACAACAACAACAACAAAACAATAGAGAAAAATCAACAAAAGTAATAGCTGGTCCTTTGAGAAGATCAATAAAATTGATAAACCATAGCTAGACTAAAAAAGGGAGGAAGATGCAGATAAATAAAATCAGAATGAAAGGGGGAAGTTATGGTGAACCCACAGAAAGAAAAGGATCAAAAGAGGATATGACGAGAAACTCTATGCCAACAAAACAACTGAGATGAAATGTACAAATTCCTAGAAATGTGCAACCTACACTGACACCGCAAGAAATACAAAACTTAACAAACCAGTCACATTCAAAGAGATTAAGTTAGGCATCAAAAATCTCCGAACAAAGAAAAGTCCAGGACCAGATAGCTTTACAGGTGAATTCTAAGCATTTTGAAATGAATTAACACCAATCCTGTTTAAACTCTTCCAAAAAATTGAAGAGGAGGGAAAATTACCCAACACATTTTATGAGGCCAATATCACCCTAATACCAAATTCAGATAAAGATACTACAATAAAATAAAATTACAGACCAATCTCTCTAATGAACACAGATGCAAAAATTCTCAACAAAGTATTTGCAAATCGAACCCAACAACATATCAAAAGACTTATACATCATGACCAAGTAGGATTTATTCCTAGTATGCAAGGCTGGTTCAACATAAGAAAATAAATCAACGTAATATACCACCTTAACAAAATGAAAGAAAAAAACCCACATAATCATCTCAATTGACACAGAAAAGGTATTTGACAAAATCAAATACCTTTTTTTGATTAAAATACTTTAAAATACTTTAAAATTTTGATAAAAATACTTTAAAAGATAGGAATAGAAGGAAAATTCCCCAACATGATAAAAGACATATATGAAAAACCCATAGGGGAAGTGGACTTGGTTCAATGGTTAGAGCGTCCACCTACCACATGGGAGGTCCATGGTTCAAACCCAGGGCCTCCTTAACCCGTGTGGAGCTGGCCCACGCACAGTGTTTGCAAGGAGTGCCCTGCCACTCAGGTGTCCCCCACATAGGGGAGTGCCACACTCAAGGAGTGCACCCCATGAGAGGTGCCCAGCACGAAAGAAAGTTTAGCCTACCCAGGAGTGGCACTGCACACATGGAGAGCTGATGCAGCAAGATGATGCTCCAAAAAGGAGACACAGATTCCCAGTGCCACTGGCAAGAATAGAAGCAGACACAGAAGAACACACATAGAATGGACACAGAGAACAGACAACTGGAGCGGGGCAGGGCAGGGAAAGAGGAGAAAAATAAATAAAAATAAATCTTCAAAAAAAACCCATAGCCAACATTGTGCTCAATGGGGAAAGGTGGAAAACTTTCTCTCTAAGATCAGGAACAAGACATGGATGCCCACTGTCACTATTGTTATTCAATAACAAAGTTCTAACTAGGACAATTAGACAAAGAAAAAAAACTAAAGGCATCCAAATTGGAAAAGAGGAAGTAAAACTCTGTGGATGACATAATCCTGTACTTAAAAAATTCTCAAGTATCCACGACAAAGCTACTTGAACTAATAAATGAGTTCAGCAAAATGGCAGGATACAAGATCAACATTCAAAAATCAGTAATATTTTTGTACACTAGTGCTGAACAATCTGAGGTGGAAATCAGGGGGAAATTCCATTTACAATAGCAACAAAAAGACTCAAATACCTAATAATCAATTTAACCAAAGAAGTACAGGACCTATATGTAGAAAACTACAAAACAATGCTAAAACAAATCAATGAAGACCTAAACAAATAGAAGGACATTCCATGACCACGGATTGGAAGACTACATACCACAAAGATATAAATCCTACCCAAACTGATTTATAGATTCAATGCAATGCCAATCAAAATTCTAACAGCCTACTTTACAGAAATAGAAAAGGCAATTACCAAATTCATTTGGAAGGGGAAGTGCCCCCGAATAGCCAAAAGCATTATGAAAAAGATGAGCAATGTAGGAGGAATTTCACTGCTTGACCTTGAAACATATTACAAAGCTACAGTGGTCAAAACAGCATGATACTGACATAAAGGTAGACACATCTATCAGTGGAATAGCATTGAGAGTCCAGAAATAAACCCTTACCCCTAAGGCCAACTGGTTTCAACAAGCCTACCAAAGCCATGCTAACAGCAACAAGACAGTCTCTTCAACAAATGGCACTAGGAAAACTGGATAGCCATAAACAAAGGAATGAGAGAGGACCCCTATCCCACTCCCTATACAAGAATGAACTCAAAATGGATCAAAGACCTAAATATAAAATCCAGGACCATAAAACTCCTAGAAGAAAATGTAGGGAAATATTGTGCTAGGTGGTGGTTTCTTGGACTTTACACCCAAAGCACAAGCAAAAAAAGAAAACAGATCAATAGAACCTCCTCAAAATTAAATACTTTTTTACATCAAAAAATTTTGTGAAGAGGTTAAAAAGGCAGCTGACTCAATGGGAGAAAATATTTGGAAATCACATAAGCAAAAAATGTTTAATATCCATATATAGAAAGAGCTGCTACAGCTCAACAATAAAAAGACAAACAATCTGATTTTTAAAAGGGCAAAAGTCTTGAATAGATCTTTTTCCAAAGAAGAAATAAAAATGGCAAAAAAAAAAAAAGCATGAAAAAATGTTCAATATCACTGCAATTAGAGAAATGCAAATCAAAGCTACAAAGAGATATTATTTCATACCTTTAGAATGGCCACTATTAAAATGACAGAACTACAAATGTTGGACAGGATTTGGAGAGAGGGGAACACTTACTTACTGTTGTTGAGAATGTAGAATGGTACAGCTATTGTAGAGGACTGCTTGGCAGTTCCTAAAGAAGTTGAATACAGATTTGCCATGTGACCTGCCCCCTACTGGGTATATAACCAGATGAACTGAGAGCTGTGACATGAACAGACATCTGCACACCAATGTTCATGGCAGTGTTATTCAGGATTTCCAAAAGATGGAAACAACCCAGGGGTCCATCAACCAATGAATGGGTAAACAAACTGTGGTGTATATACACAATAGAATATTATGCATTTGTAAGAAGAAATGAAATAGGGAAGCATATGGCAGCATGAATGAACACGGAGGACGTTAGGTGAAGCAAGCCAGATACAAAAGGACACATGCTGTGTGATTGTGCTACTATAAACTAAATATATTGTGTAATCTCATGGAGTTAAAAACTTGAATATGGGTGTAGCTGTTTGTTATTATTTATGAATTCCAAAAATAGATATTGGATTATGTGTGTAAATGGTTCTATTCCTCTGGGGTATGTTAGATTGTATTGGATTCAGAGGTTTCACTCTTACTTGATTAAATTATGGTTAAGGATTTAATTGGGCCAAGTTAGTTGGATGTTGAATCTCTGCCCTCTTGCTGGGCAGGGACTCACAAAAAAGGACAAGGCAGAGGAGTTAGTTGGAGTTTTGATCCTGGAGCCCGGGAAGTAAGCACACAGAGAAGCGGATACGTGAGGAAATAGAGAAGGCTGCATTAGACACAGCAGAGGCCCCAGGAAGAGAGACCTGAGCCAAAGAGCCATTCAACTGATAGTTTACAGCTGGCCTTGTGGAGAGGGCAGAGCAGCTAAGCTCAGAGAGACATGAGACTTATCCCAGACTACAGCTGATATTGGAAAAGGCTGGGACCATGGAGACTGGAGAGGAAGAGTTAGGCTGAACCCTTGCAGAGACTGGCAGCCATCTTGCTCCAACACATGGCAAAAGACTTTGAGGAGGGAAGTAGCTTACACATTATAGACTGGTAACTGTAAGCTTCTACCCCAAATAAATACCCCTTATAAAAGCCAACAGATTTCTAGCATTTTGCATCAGCACCCCTTTGGCTGACTAATATGATGGATCACCAGAAAATAGAATGAGGTTAGAGAATGGAAAGCTGAGGGTTAATTTGTGCAGAATTGGTAAAAAGGATGTATGTTAATCTTTGGAAATGAATAGAAAAGTGAAAGCGCAGCCTAATGTTTGTCACTAGCAGTATTATTATGTACTATTATGTGGGTAGGTTGATGGCTAAAGGGAAGTCTAAGGTCATGTATATTACTAAAATGAAAGCTAAAAAACATAACATGGGACTGTATAGCATAGTAAAACTGCATGTGAAATAAAAATACAGGTAAAATTGCATATGTAAGACAGTTTTTCTTTGAAACCGAACAAATGTATGCTAATACTACAAGAGCTTAATTTAATATCAGAAAGAAAAACACACACTCTATGCTAAGTGAAAGAAACCAAACACAAAGTACTACATATTGTATGATTCCATTTGTAAAAAATGCAAATATAAATTAATTTATAAAGATGAAATTGGACTGGGGGTTGTGTGGGGCTGGGGAAGGATAGAGGGATTGAGAGATAACTGCTAAGGGGTGTCGTGTATTTCTTTTTGGAGTAATGAAATTGTTCTAAAAATTTTTGTAGTGAATACACAACACTCTGATTATATTAAAGGCCATTAATTAGGGGAGTGGATGTGGCTCAAGTGATTGAGCACCTGCTTCCCACACAGGAGGGTGGGGGTGGGTCCTGGGTTTGATTCCTAGTACCTTCTAAAAACAAAAAACAAATGACAAACAAATAAACGAAAAAATCAACTCAGGGAACCTATGTGGCTCAGTGGTTGAGCACCAGCTTCCCGCATACAAGGTCCTGGGTTCAATCCCTGTCCCCACGACCTCAAAAAAAAGTTATTAATTATACATTTTGAATAGATTACATGGTATGTGAATATATCTCAATAAAACTGCTTTAAAATAAATAAATAAATGTTTAAGAATAGCCAGAAATAGCAGCTATGCACAGCAGCAAAGCATAGAGAGATTGAGAGGTAAAGAATTTTCTTGTCTATTTTTGTTATTCTTATTAAAATAATGAAAATGCTCTAACAATGACTGAAGCGATGAATGCACAGCTATGTGATTATACAAAATACCACTGATTGTACATTTTGGATGAATTGTATGCTTTATCAGTACATATTAATAATTGCTTAATAAAGAGGGGTGGTGGACAAACCACCAAGAAGAAATAACAAATATTTGTGTAGCTAACCAGGGTGTTCCAAAATAAATGAGGCAAACACTGGCAAAACTGAAGGGAGAAATAGACATCACAACAACAGTTGGAGATAAAATACACCACTCTAATCAAGAGATAGAACATCTAGACAGAGGATCAATAAGGAAACAGAAAAGATGAATTATATAATAAATGAACTAGACTTAACAGACATATACAGAACATGGCACCTCAAAACAGCAGAATACACATTCTTTTCCAGTGCTCACAGATCATTCTCCAGGACAAACCACATTTTGGGTCACAAAATAAGTCTCAACAAATAAATAACAACAGCAAACTAATCTTAAACCAAGCCAAAGGAAAGAAATGGTAAAATATTAGAGCAGAAATAAATGAAATTGATAACAAAAAAATATAGAATCAACAAAACCAAAAGTTGGTTCTTTGAGAAGATCAACAATAAATCGACAAACACTTGACTAAATTGACAAAGAAAAAAAGAGCGAATATGCAAATAAATAAAATCAGAAATGAGAGGAGGGACATCACCACTGTCCCCACAGAAATAAGAGAGATCATAACAGGGTACTATGAACAACTGTATGTAAAAAAATAAACCATGTAAATGAGAAGGACAAATTCCTAGAAACACAGGGACCAACTACACTGACCCTAGAATAAATAGAAGACCCCAACAAACCAATCACAAGTAAAGAGATTGGATCAGTTATCAAAAATCTCCCAAAAGAATAAAGCCCAGGACCAAATAGATTCATACGTAAATTCAACCAATCATCCCGAGAAGAATTAATACCAATCCTCTTCAAACTCTTCCAAAAAATTGAAAAGGAGAGGAAAAAACTTAACTCATCATCAGACCAACATCACCCTAATACCAAAACTACATAAGGATACTATCAGAAAAAAAAAAATTACAGACCAATTTCTCTAATGAATACAGATACAAAAATCCTCAACAAAAACTTGCAAATCAAATCCAAGAGCACACTAAAAGGTAAGTGGATTTTATCCTAGGTATGCAAGAGTAGTTCAAAGTAAGAAAATCAATTAATGTAATATAACACATTAGCAAATCAAAATGGAAAAAAAACAAATGATCATCTCAATTGACGCAGAAAAGCATTTGACAAAATCAAGCATCCTTTTTTGATAAAAGCACTTCAAAAAAATTGAAATAGAAGGAAACAACCTCAACCTAAGAATGGGTGTATATGAAAACCCACAGCTAACATTATACTCAAGGTGAAAGGCTGAAATATTTCCCTCTAAGATCTGAAATGAGACAATAATGCCCACTGTCAGCACTGTTAATCAACATTGTGCCAGAAGTTCTGGCTACAGTAATTAGGCAAGAAGAAGAAACAAAAGGCATTCAAATTGGAAAGGAAGAAGTAAAACTTTTATTGTTTGCAGATGACATGATCCTATCTCTAGACAGTCCTGAAAAATTTTAAACAAACAAAGTTACTAGTGCTAGTAAAGAAGTTGAGCAAAATGGTTGGATACAAGATCAATGTGTACAAATCAGTTGTTTCTACAATACTTTAAAATTAATGAGCAATGTGAGGAGGAAATCAAGAAAAAAAATCCACTTAAAATAGCAACTAAAAAAATTAAATATCTACAAATAAATTTAACCAAGGATATAAAGGATACATATATAGAAAACTACAAAATATTGCTTAAAGTAATCAAAAAGATCTAAATAAATGGAAGGACATTTCATGTTCATGGTTTAGAAGGCTAAATACTGTCAATTCTACCCAAATTGATTTAAAGATACAGTGCAATCCCAATCAGAATTCCAACAGCTTGCTTTCAGAAGTGGAAAAGCCACTTATCAGTTTTGTTTGGAAGGGAAAGGGGACCCAAATAGACAATAATACCTTAAAAAGAAGAATGAGGCTGAAGGCAACACACTACCTGATATGAAAGTATATTACAAAGCTATACTGGTCAAAACATCATAGTACTGACATAAAGATAGATATATTATTCAATGGAATCTAACTCAAAGTTCAGAAATAGACCTTCACATCTATGGCCAATTGATTTTTAACAAGACTACCAAATCTACTCAACTGGGAAAGAATAGTCTTTTCAACAGTGGTGCTGGGAGAAATGGATATACATTTCCAAAAGAATGAAAGAGGACCCCTGTATTAGGGTGCCAAAGGGTTGCCGATGCAAAGTATCAGAAATCTGTTGTCTTTCATAAAAGGTATTTATTTGGGATAAAAGCTTACAGTTACAAAGCCATAAAAACTCCAACTTAAGGTTGCTTTCTCACCAAGGTCAATTGTCACATGTTGAAGTAAAGATGGTCATGGATATCTGGCTGGTCTCTGCCTTCCCCTCTGGGCTTCCTCTTCCTCTTGAGGCAATGTGGGCCCAGCTTCGTCCTGATTTCAGTTACAGGCTGGCATAGGGCTTCCTGTATCAGTCTTGGGTATTCTTCTCGATCTCAGCTGTAAGCTATCAGGCAAAATGACTCATCTTTCCCCAGGGCTTCAGCTGTTTAAACCTTCTTCTTTCTGTCATATGGCTGGATTAAAAATGACTGAGCTGTCTCTTCTCCCACGTGTATGTCTGTCTGTCCACGTGAGTGCCTTTATATCAGACCCAGCAAGGGGGCAGGGACTCAACCTGAGTTATGCTTTACTAACTTAGTGGAATCAAAGCCCTAATCTTAACAGATAATCTAATCAGAGGCACCTCAGCTGAATTTAGTGCAATCACAGGGTATCACATGCAGAGGAATAGATTACAAGCAATCTTTCTCTTTTTGGGATTCATAAAATAATATTGAACTGCACAATCCCTATCTCACACCCTATACAAGAATTATTTACAAATGGATCAAAGACCTAAACATAAAGAGCCAGGACCATAAAACTCATAGAAGAAAATGTAGGGAAGCATCTTCAAGGGCTTGTGGTAGGAAATGGTTTTAGACTTTATACCCAAAGCACTAGCAACAAAAGAAAAAAATGGATAAATGGGACTTCTTCATGATTAAATACTTTTGAGCTTCAAAGGACTTTGCCAAAAAAGTGAAAAGGCAGCCTACTCAATGGGAGAAAATAGTTGGAAACCACATATCTGATAAGGATTTAATATCCAAAACACATAAAGAAATCCTACAACTCAACAATAAAAAGACAAACAACCCAATTTAAAAAATGGCAAGAGACTTGAATAGATATTTTTCCAAAGTGGAAATATAAATGCCTAAAAAGCACATGAAAAGATGTTCAACATCTCTAGCTATTAGGGAAATGTGAATTGAGAAAAACAATGAGATACTATTTCACACCTACTGGAATGGCCACTATAAAAATAAATGAATTTTCTAGTGTTGGAGAGGATGTGGAGAAAAAGGAAGGCTCATTCACTGCTGGTGGAACTGTAGAATGCTACAGCTGCTGTAGAAGATAGTTTGGTGGTTCCTCAGGGAGCTAAATTTAGAATTGCCATATGAGCCAGCAATCCCACTGTTATATACTCAGAATTGAAAGCAGGGATGTAAACAGACATTTGCACATTGATGTTCAAAGTGGCATTTTTCACAATTGCCAAAGGATGAAAGCAACCCAGGTTTCCATCAACTGATTTATGGATAAACAAAATATGGTGTATACATATGGTGGAATATTATTCAGCCATAAATGGGAATGAAGTCCTGATACATGAGACAACATGGATGAACCTTGAGGAGGTTATGTTGAGTGAAATAAGCTGGACACAAAAGGACAAATATTGTTTTGTCTCACTAATATGTACTAATTATAATGAGCAGACCCTTGGAGTTAAAATCTAAAGCATAGTGGAGTGCATGTAGCTCAGTGATTGAGTGCCTAATTTGCATGCAAGGGATCCCAGGTTCAATCCCCAGTACCTCCTAATATATGTGTGTGTATGTGTGTGTATATATATATAAAGCATAAGTTACCAGGAGATTGAATGAGGGTAGAGAAAGGGAAACTAATGCTTAAACTGTGTAAAATTTTTAATAAGGTTGATAATACAAGTTTGGAAATGGATAGATGATAGCACATTATTGTAAATGTAATTAACAGCAATTAATTGTGGGGATGATTGTGGTTGAAAGGATAAGTTTAGGGCTGTGTATGTCACTAGAAGGAAAGCTAGAGGATAAAACAAGGGACTGTATAACATAGTGAAGCCAGTTGTAGAGGATGACTGTGGTAAATAGTACAAAGATAAGAATGTTCTTCCAAGAACTAGAACAAATATGCATCACTATTACAAGGGATTAATAATAGGGTGGTATATGGGGGGAAAAACAACTAATCCAAACTATGGACTATAGTTAACAGTAATATTTTAATATTCTTTCATCAATTGTAACAAAGGTATCATACCAATGATGTGTCAAAAATAGGGGAGTATAAGGTGTAGGGGATTTTTCTTTTTAGAGCAATGAGAATGTCAAATTGACTGTGGTGATGAATGCACAACCTGTGATTATGCCAAGAGCCAGTGATTGTACACTTGTATACTTTGAATAGATTGTATGGTATGTGAATAAAACTGTTATAAAAAAGGTATTTTAATCTCTCTGAGATATTGAGGATTAAAAATAGGAAAAGAGGGATAAAAAAAATTTGAAAGCATTCCAGTAGCATCAAATAAGTCTTCCAGAAAGAGAAAACAATGACAAAGGAGGAGAGGAAACCACCAAACAAATAATGCAAAAAAAGTTCACAGAACTAAAGGACATCTTGAGTTTCCTGATTGAAAGAGCCTCTGAATACCCAGCAAAATTAATGAAAATGGACCTGGATTGTATAATTTCAGAACACTGGTGATGAAAAGAAGATTCTACAAGCTTTCAGAGAATAAAGATGAGTTTATATAAAGGCTTAAGGGTCAGAATTTATCAGACTTAACAGCATTAGTAGGAGCTAGAAACCAATGGAACAATGCCTTCAAAATTCTGAAAATTATTTTGAATCTATAATTCTATAAACTGTAAAATGAATTAAATATAAGTGTACAATAAGTTGCCTGTGCAAAACCTTTATTTCCCATGATACCTTTGTCTGGAAGCTCCAAAAAGATATGCTTTACTAAAATGAGTCAGTAACCAAGAAAGAGGAAACCCTGGGATCCACAAAACAAGAACTCCAGCCCAGGAGGGAGATGAAGGGAATCCCTAGAATGGTGGAAGAAAACACCAAGATGGCAACTATGGAGGAGACCTAGAATCATTCAGTCCAGATTGGACCAAGCCAGAAGGCCCTACACACGACTTGTCCAAGAAAATGAAGATACCCAGGAGATTATGCCATAAAGGGAAAACACTTTTAATTCTGGTTATCCTGGACTAGATCTTGTAACAGGAAAAAATGGCATTAGAAGAAAAACTGGTGGAATCTGAATAAAGTCTAGAATTTAGTAAATAGTGATGTTCAAGCATTAATCTCATTTTTTATAATACAATTCTGAGTGTGGTCATAATTACACAGATATATTTATATATTAAAACTCCATAGTTATGTAAGATGTTAACATTAAGGGAAACTGGGTGAAAGATATACAGGAACTCTCTATAATATCTTTGCAAATTTTCTGTAAATCTAATATTATTCCAAATTTGAAAGTTTATTAAAATTGGGAAAAAATTGTCAAAATATTTGAATACTTTATCAAAGAAACTATATGAATGAGAAATAAGCATAACAAAAGATGTTCAACATCATTAGTCATTAGGGAAATGCAAATTAAAACCACATTGAAATACCACTACACACCTATAAGAATGGCTAAAATTTTAAAAGAAAAAAAAATCTACTGACAATACCAAAGGCTGGTGAGAATGTAAAGCAACTGGAACTCTTGTTATTTTGCGAGTGGGAATGCAAAAACCACCATTTGACCCAGCAACCCCATAACAGCTATTCACCTTAAAGAACTGAAAACTTATGTTCTCTCAGAAACCTGTACATGCCTTTGATATGAAGTGATGAAAATGGCACTTTATCTTCGTGTTCTTTCCCCCAAAAAACCATTAACTCCAGTCTAATTATAAAAAAAATATAAGATAAATTCCAAATGAGGGATATTCTACAAAATACCAAACCATTAACCCTCAAAACTATCAGGGTCATCAAAAACAAGGAAAATCTGATAAACTGTGATAGCTGTGGGGACCCTAAGGAAATGACAACTAACTATAATGTGGTATCCTGGATGGGATCCTGGAACAGAAAATGGATATTAGGTAAAAATCTAAGGAAATCTGAATAAAGTATGGACTTTAGTTAGTGGTGATGTATCAAAACTGATTAATTAGTTGTAACAAATGTACCACACAAATGTAAGGTGATAATAATAAGGGAAATTGGATGTGGGGTATATGAGAACTTTCTGTACTATCTTCTCAGTTTTTCTGTAAATCTAAAATAGTCCCCCAAAATAGTTAATTTTTTAAAAACCTGTACTTGAGTGTTTATAGCAACTTTATTCATAATCACCCAAAACTAGAAACAACCTACATGTCCCACAGTGGGTGAATGAATAAAGAAATTGAGGAACAATGCACAGCAATAAAAAGAACTGTTGAAGTATTCAACATCATGGATTAACCTGAAAGGCATTGTGCTGAGTGAAAACAAGTCAGACTCTAAAGGTTAAGTACTGTATGATTCCATTTATATGGCATCTGGAAAAGGCAAAACTATAAGGTCAGAAACTAGCTCAGTGATTGCCATGGATTAAGGTTGGGAGAGGATTAGACACAAAGAAGCAACATGAAGAAATGTTAAAGGTAATGGAACTGTTCTGTATTCTGACTGGTCACAATTTCACAAATCTACAAATGTGTTAAAAACTCACAGAACTCTACAACAACAACAAAAAAGTCAATTTACTGTATGTAAATTTTTTAAAATTTTAACTATTTAATTTTCAAACTTATCATATTTCCTTCTGCTAACTTTGGGTTTAATTTGCTTTTCTTTCAGTTTCTTAAGGTAGAAACTAAGGTCACTGATTAAAAACCTTTCTTCTTTTCTATAAGAGGCATTTAGTGCTATAAATTTCCTCCTAAACGTTGTTTTAGTTGCAATCCACATTTTCATATGTTGTATTTTCATTTTCATTGAGTTCAAAATATCTTCTGACTTCCCTTTAGATTTTCTTTTTTTGCCCATGTGTTCAGTTTCCAAATTTTGGGGAATTTTCCAAGACTTTTTCTGTTATTGATTTCTAATTTAGTCTCATGGGTCAGAGAACATATTCTGCATGATTTAAATCCTTTTAAATTTATTGAGACTTGTTTTATGGCCCAAAATATGGTCTGTCTTGGTAGATGTTGCGTGCACACTTGAGAAGAATGTATATTCCATCATTGTTGGGTAGAGTATTCTACAAATGTCAATGAGGTCAAAATGGTTGATAGAATTGAACAGCACTTCTATATTCTTACTGATTTTCTGTCTACTTGTTCTATCAATTATTAAAAGCATACCATAGAAATATATGAGCTGTCAGAGTGTACAGGGTGATGCAGCCTCCACTGCTTCCCCAGGCAGCATGCCCCATGTCAGCCCCACAACACCTACCAGGAGAAAGAGCCAGCATTCATGCAGCACCCAGTGTACTTTCTCAACTGTCCTGCCCTGCCCAGCTGATTCTATACACTGCATTCTGTATAGATTCTGTCCTACATTGCAAACGTCTAGCTACTGACATAATCCTTTTGCCCTCCTATTTTTCTTTTCATCTTGCCCCTTAAGTTTCACTGTCAATTCTGCCTGTGATGATGGTTCTGGTCACCCCCCTTGCTGCAATACCTTAGCTACTGCAGGTAAATACACCCTGTTTGCCCTATCCCTGCAGGCTGGAACCAGACCAGATGGAGAGGAACAACGGCAGTTTGACTATGCAGAGAAGATAACTGCTTTGGTTGTGAATTCTTAACACACAATTCGGCAAATGTTTGTCAAGCAAGTATCTAATATGCAAGGCATGGCTCTGGGCTTATGGCTTAATGTTGGGCTAATAAGTAGGGATTGACTGTATATTCAAAGAGGGACAGCTTGGAGGATTAGAGGAAAGAAGAAAGACCTAGTGTTGACAGCAAGAAGAGCCCAACGTCCACAAAAAGGAACTGCACTTTCCCTCAAGGACAACTGAGCAAGGGGGGTTGATTGCCCGGCTGGACTTTGTGCCAGGGCAGTTCCCCGACAGATGGGAATGCTAAATCTCCCCCATATGATAATCCCAGTGATCTCCTCTTCAGGAGATCAGTTAAAATTCTGCCCATTTCTGACTTACATTCAGAGTATTCAGCAGAAATTGATACACAATGAGCCACTACTGCTGAGTCGCCCTCTTAGTCCTAGGTTTTAAAAGTGGGACAGTTTGTTTCTTCATTATTCATTTTTCATTCCATGGTAAATTCATGTACTATTTGTCTCTGCAGGTCAATTACAGGAAAAACAGTCTAGAGTGGGGCATAAGCTGCACACTAGAAATGTCTCAAAGCTTTGTTTACAGGCTAGAACAAGTAGTTAGCAGTCCCAGAACCAGCACAGAACAATTACATTCTTTATTTCCTCTCCACTTGCCTTCTTTCCTTCAGGATCTGGGGAAATGTGGGAATCCTTGACATATGCAAGGGAATGGGGATCCCTTTGCACTGAGCTAAACTCCTTCATCTGTTTAAAAAAGATAAGAATAGCAGGATACAGTGTGTCTACAATGTCCTGCTTGGTGCTTGGCCATGGGGCAAACGAAGAGGTGTGAGCTAGCCTTGCTTTCCTATGTCACCATTAGAAGGAGATCAAGCTCAGTTCTCCCCAAAATTGCTGATCAGCAGTATATTAGTCAGCCAAAGGGGTGCTGACACAAAATACCAGAAATCTGCTGGGCATTATAAAGGGTATTTATTTGGAGTAGGAGCTTACAGTTACCAGGCCATAAAGCATAAGTTACTTCCCTCACCAAAGTCTTCCACATGTTGGAGCACGATGGCTGCCGACATCTGTGAGGGTTCAGGCTTCCTGGGTTCCTCTGGGCTCAGCTCCTCTGTTTCCTCCACAAGGTCAGCCGTAGACTATCAGGCGAAGAGCTCTGCCTCTTTCCCCGGGGCTCCAGCTGAAGCCTTCAGCATCAAACTCCGTTATCAAAACCCCAACATCAGAAACTTAACTCTGTCCTCTGCCATACCTTTTATCTGTGAGTCACCACCCACCAAGGGGTGGGGACTAAACACCCTAATCATAACTCAGTCATACCCAGGTACAGATCAAATTACAAACATAATCCAATATCTATTTTTAGAGTTCATAACTCCATATCGAACTGCTACAGGCAGAATCTCACTAGCTGATCCTCCTCTTTACTATTTACTTTGTAGTTTCCAAATGGCTATTGATATAGGAAGGCTTTATTACTTCAGGTCTAATTCCTCTCAATCCATAAAACATTTTTTTTAAGATTTATTATTTATTTATTTATTTCCCCTTCCCCCCCTCCCCAGTTGTCTGCTCTCTGTGTCCGTTCGCTCTGTATTCTTCTGTGACCACTTCTATCCTTATCAGCAGCACAAGAAATCGGTGTTTCTTTTTGTTGTGTCATCTTGTTGTGTCAGCTCTCCGTGTGTGCAGCACCGTTCTTTGCAGGCTGCACTTTCTTTCGCACTGGGCAACTCTCCTTATGGGCTGCACTCCTTGCGCGTGGGGCTCCCCTACCCTGGGGAACGCCCCTGCGTGGCACGGTACTCCTTGCGTGCATCAGCACTGCGCATGGGCCAGCTCCACACAGGTCAAGGAGGCCTGGGGTTTGAACCACAGACCTCCCATGTGGTAGGCGGACGCCCTATCCATTGGGCTGAGTCCGTTTCTCCATAAAATATTTTAAGTGAGCAAAGAGAAGAACTCCTCCAGAGTAAATGAATTCCCGTTCAAGGAGAAAAACTGCAATGCCTATATCCCAGCAAATTTTTTATGCAGGGAGCTGGCCCATGCGCAGTGCTGATGTGCACAAGGAGTACTGTGCCATGCAGGGGTATCCCCACGTAGGGGAGCCCCAAGCGCAAGGAGTGCACCCCGTAAGGAGAGCCCCCAGCGCGAAAGAAAGTGCAGCCTGCCCAGGAATGGCACCGCACACACAGAAAGCTGACACAACAAGATGACGCAACAAAAAGAAATGCAGATTCCCATGCCACTGACAACAACAGAAGCAGACAAAGAACACGCAGCAAATAGACACAGAGAAAAGACAACTGGGGGAAGGGGGGGAGGGGAGAGAAATAAATAAATAAATCTTTAAAAAAAATTTTTTTATGCAATACTGCATGTTCAGGTCCAGGGAAAGTTGCTTATGATACCTGGATTTTGACAAACCAGCTTCTAGTTCATTGCTTTCCTCTTAGCAGAAGAGTGCAGAACACCATCAACATCTGTGAACACCAAGTTTCTGTCAGATTTATAAACGGTAAGGATATCTTCAAAATGCTCATTTAAAAAGTGCCATGGGAATCAGATTTGGCTCAAATGATAGAGCGTCTGCCTACCATATGGGAGGTCCAGGGTTCAAACCCAGGGACTCTTGGCCCATGTGGTGAGCTGGCCCATGTGCAGAGCTGATGCAAACAAGGAGTGCCCTGCCACACAGGGTGTCCCCCTTGTAGGGGAACCCCCCACACAAGGAGTGAGCCTCGTAAGGAGAGCCGCCCCACTTGAAAAAAATGGAGCCTGCCCAGGTTTGGTGCCGCACACATGGAAAGCTGATGCAGCAAGATGATGCAACAAAAAGAGATAGATTTCTGGTGCCACTGACAAGAATACCAGCAGACACAGAAGAACACACAGCAAAAGGACACAGAGAGGAGGCAATTGGGAGAAGGGGAGAAAAATAAATTAAAAATAAAATCTTTAAAAAATAAAAAAAATAAAAAGCACCATGGACTCTGTTACATAAAAGATGGAAAAAGTAGATTATGGCTGTCAGGAAATTTAGAAGATGAAGAAAGAATTTAATGACAATAATTTATTAAATAATATGTCTCTTAACAAAAATCATGGTGGTCATTCATTGGTACTACTGTGTTTAGCTGTAATATTTATAGAAATGGATTAACACACACAATAATAAACATTATAATGTCAGGATATGGAAAGGAAACAGTCCTAGAAACAGGCCCATTTGTGTACCTAAAAATATTTCTTCTAATACATAAGAAACTGTTAATAATAGTTACCTCTAGGGATAGATGGAGTTTAGAAAATGGTGGATTAGAGAGAGGAAAATTTTTACTTTTCATTTCATAAACTTCTGAACCACTTAACTTATTTTTGACCATGAATTACTTTACTTATTAAAATAGGAATGATGTAGAGCTTTAAGTATCAAAATGGGAAAGAAGTCCGAAGTATCTTAAGTGAAAGAAGTCAGTCACATTCATATGAAAAGAAAAAGTTATTAATGCATATGTATCTATATATACATATTTTATACATATTTACATATATTAAATTCACAAAAAGATATATAAAGACACACAACTTATCAAGGCTTACTTATGGGGAAGAAATTTGGATGAGAAATAAAATATTCAATATACTTACGTATTATTTAGGTTTTACAGATTCATTCATTTATGTATTATGTACTGCTTATATAACGTTTAAATCAACAAAAAAAAAAGGGGAAATTTTTTAAAATTATTTTTTTCCTATTTTGCGAGTTGCCTTAACCTCACCACTCCCAGAAAAACAGAGAAGTATTGTAGAAGAGTTAAATGAAAAGAACCATGAGAACTCAGAAGACAAAAGCCAATCACTTTACCCAGGAGAGCTGAGGAATTTTTACACAAGAGAATGGTTTTTAATCGACATATTAAAATTTAATTATGAGTTTCCAGACCAACTAGTAGAAAAACAAATTCTACTTTTAAGGGGAACTTTAATTTCTGCCTACAAATTTTATGAAATATACTTAATTAAAATGATCTTCTTTACTAAAAATAACTAAAATAGATAAATAAAATATTTTAATAAGCACTTTTTAAGTGCATCACTGAACTGGCGAGAAATAAAGAATCCAGAAGGATGGGAGCAGATGTGGCTCAAGCGGTTGAACACCTCCTTCCCACATGGGAGGTCCCGGATTGGGTCCCCAGCGCCTCCCATAGAACAAAAGCAAAAAAACAAACAAGGAAACACAAAAAAAAAACCAACTCGGGAACCTATGTGGCTCAGTAGTTGAGTGCCAGCTTCCCACATATGAGGCCTTGGGCTCAATCTCCGGCACCTGGTACCTCAAAAAGTAAATAAATAAATACAGAGGGGTCAAAAAAGTAAGTGAATACCGAAAGCCAGCTTTCTCCATGAGGTATCTGCCTGACCCTGGTGATCATAGGTTTCCATTTTGATGATTATAAGGAGCACTAGAAACAGAAGAAAATGTCTATGGACCATCCAATGTAAAGGTGTAATATGATCATAAAGTTGAGACCCCAGGGGAATACAGCCTCAACTAGGAATGAATGATAAACAAACCCACCAAACAGAAGGGGGCAGCAAAGAATCTTGCCTGACTTGCTTTTGACACTGGGTAGAAAGCCTAAAAATAAAAAAATAAAAAATAAATAAAATAAATCCTGATGATTCATAATTGTAAGTCAACCCTCAAGTCACTCATTCTCTCTTCCCTGCAACCAAAAATCTAAACCTTAATAAAAATCTAATGCAATCAAGGTATTGAATGAGAACCTGTGTTAGGGTGGCAGCTGTGAGGATAGAAAGAAGGAAATCAAGAGAAATCAGAATTTGATGACTGATTATATTTTGTGGTAAGGAAGATAAAATTGAAAATGATACCAATGTGACAAAGTGAATGGCATGATGGCTGCTTATTTTTTTCTACTCAGCATCCTTTCCCCCTTCTCCCATTTCATTAGGCTCTCGTGGAGTTTCTAGTCAGGACTCACCCCACCTGAATCAGGCATGGGTACACGACCCAAGATAGGCTAATCAGTTTCTCCCTCTCAAGAATTTGAATCTTAAGCAGAGATTCATGGGGATTGATGACTTTGTAAATGAGTCTTCCTTAGAAGACTTTCCATATATCTTTACAATGGAATGCTACTCAGCCATATAAAAGGAATGAAATATGATACATGTTACAATGTAGATAAATGTCAAAAACAATATGCTGATAGAAACCAAACATAAAAGATTACATTTAGTATGATTCCACTTGTATGAGATATCCAGCTTGGTAAATCCACTGAGGCAGAAAGCAGATTTGTGGTTACAAGGGGCTGGAGGGAGTGGCAAATGAGGATTATCTGTTAATGGTTATGGAGTCTCCTTTGGGGATGATGATTGTGTCCTGGAACTAGAGAGAGGTGATGGTTGTACAGCACTGTGAATATCATAAATACACCTGAATTTTATACTTAAAAAAAAAAAAGTGAGTCTTGCTCAGCAAGTCTCCGTGGCTCCTTCCCTGAGACCATTACGTGAGGTACCCCCAGGGTCCATCCAGCAAATTCCTTTCTTCTAAGCAAAGCAAATGAAGGAGAGTAACAAGTTGTATTGAAAATGATAATGAATTTAGGATTAATCATATTGACCAAGGTTCCTGTACTACATCCAGGTGAAGACATCTGAAAGGCAGTTGGAAATAGAAATTTGGAACTCAGTAAAGAGATAAAAATTGGTGACACACATTTAAGAGGTATGAGATTGTTAGGGAAAATATGTGATCCATGAGAGAACAGAGTCAAGGATGGAACCCTGTAAACACCATCATTTGAGTTGGGGTGGGGGATATCAGGCATTGCTATTTGCCAACCATGACTGTATCTGCAAGGCCTGCAATACTGTCTTTCTTAGTACTTGAGGGTAACTTGGGTATTGTGACATAGTTGCAATGTGACTGCACATGTATGATGCCTAGTCATTATCATAGAATACATAGTTTAGTCAGGTGGCTGAATAAGAAATTACACCAAGGACAAGATTTTAGATCCAGATAGCATGCATTGTGAAAGGAAGTTTTACAACCACGTAAGGAAATCAAAGTATTAGTTTTTCTAGTTTTTCTGCGACCTGTTTTGCTATCACCATAACAACCCACATCTCATGATAAACAGTTGGGACCCTGGAAAGCAGCAAAACAGGAAAGCCTTTGATGTTTTCCTTTGTATGTCCCATCCAGGGCACTTGACATCTGGTGCTATAGAACACATTAAAAAAGGACCCAGATGGAGTGGAGTCTTCACAACATCCACCTGCCAAAATATACCATCTAAATCAGAGATTACACCAACGTTCATCTAGTCCAGTAGTTTTCAACCTTAACCGGATATTAGAATCCCCTGGGGACATTTTTTTAAATGCCCGGTTCCACCTCCAGAGATTCTGATTAATTGGTCAGCAGTGTGGCTTGAGTATCAGGATTTTTAAAAAGCTTTCCAGGTGATTCTAGTGTGCAAGCAAGGTTGAGAACTACTGGACAAGCCCACAAATATTATACTGCAACGTATTGGTCTATTTATTTATTTTCTTCCCCTCCCCCACCCTGCTGTTTTTTGCTGTGTCCATTCACTATGTGATCTTCTGTATCTATTTCTCTTTTGTCTTCTCTTCTCATCTTTCTTCTCTAGGAGTCACCGAGATCCTGGGGACCTCTGATGAAGAGGGAGGTTTCCTTTTAATTGTGCTACCCCAGTTCCTGGTCTCTGTTGCGCTTCACCTTGACTCTCCCCTTTCTCTCTTTTGTTGCGTCATCATCTTGCTGCGTGACTCACTTGTGCAGGCACTGGCTCACTGTGTGGGCACTGGCATGGCACTCAGCTCTCACGTGGCACTCGGCTTGCTGTGTGGGCATGCTTTCTCTTCTTTTTCACCAGGAGGCCACAGGGATTAAACCTGGGTCCTCCCATATGGTAGGCGGAGGTCTTATCACTTGAGCCACATCCATTTCCCTAATATAGTATATTTTAAATGATTAAGATCATTCTCTAACAACTGAAAATTAGGCAGTTTCATATATCTCAAATCATCTAGATTTATCTGCCCATGGTAGGCCAGCACCCCCACAGGACAGGACTGTGCCAAATTGCAGCTGCCCTTATATGAGCACTTTCCCTGCACTTCACAGCCCTCTGAGTCCTCCCCGTTATCACCACAGCACAAGGCCAATGACAGTTGTGCTTATCATCTGACTTGCACTGTGGATTTTCTTACAATAGTGCTTATCTCCACATCTCCAGCAAAAATAGGAAAGAGAAAGACAGTCTAAAAAAAAGAGAGACCATGTGTTTCCCAGGGCCTAGCCCCTATAGAATTTGGATGTGTGCCAGTGATTTAAATCTACTCATATTTTCCCAAAAGGAACACCAAAATGCCTTGTAGCCTGTAGAGTGAAGAACTGAGAAGCCAGAGATCCCAACTCTATCTTATCTATCATATCTCTATATGAAAGGGAGTTATTTAAATACACCACAGGGCCCTTTCCAGAATTAAAGAAGCATGAGATTTGAGAAGTTTATATCCATTTAACAGACAAACGGAGTTGGAATCAAGATGGGTGAAGTGTAGAAGTGCTAACGTGGAGAGGAGAAAAAAGGAAAATTATTCCTAGAACAGATTGCAAGCCTTGTTAACGACCAGCACCAGCTCATAGTAGTTTTCACAGCCCATTAATTTTGGCACCCATTAAAAAATGGAGACCTAGCACTTCCCAGTGGGCCTCACGGGTAGTCACTCAACTGTTGTAAAAAAAAGGAAAGATCTTTCATTTCAAAAACAAAGATGGAAAATATGAAAGACAAATTAAGAAAAATAAGGAAGAGAATAAGAAAGTCTAACATAAGTTTTGTCAGATTTTCTAGAAGAAAAGGAGGAAAAGCAAAACTTCAAGAAATGATGACTGAGAATTTTTCATTGTTGGCAAAAAATATGAATCCTGAGATTCAGGAAACATAACAAATCCTAAGAAGCATTTCAGAATTAGAGAAAACATATGCAACAAACATTATTTGGAAAAGAAAGGTTTGACTGTCTTCCCCCCATGCTGTGAATGCTTGCTATGTGACTTGAGATGGTTGGATTTTCTGATGGAATTAGAGAAATTGAACACTGATTGCCTGAAGGTCATACCTGAAAACAGGAGGAAGGTAGAATGGGAAAACAGAGAGACGGAGTAAGCTAACTTTATCCACTTCCTGTGATTAGGAGTTAAACTTACACAAAAAGACAATAGGCAAAGAACTTAGAGAAACTCTAGGTGGAGAGGCACCTCACAAATCATCTTGTTAAATATTTTTAGGTACTTATTCTCCTAACTCACTGGCTTTCAACTCTTACTTCACATTAGAATAATCTAGAGATTCAAAACAAAAATAAAACACAAAAAAACTAATGCTTGGGCTGCACCCAGGATCAGTTAAATCAAAATCTCCCGAGGATGGGGATGAAGTATCAATATCTGTTTAAAGTTCTGACACTGCAGGGAGAGTACTGGGGAAGACGGCTGTGTGTACAGAATTACAGGGTATATTCCCCCTACCAAAAAAAAATCCAAAAAACAAAACCTAGTAGCAGGCAGAAGCTGTCTGAATCATTAGTTCTGTGGCTTCAGAGGCTAGACAACACTGTACAGCACCCAGGAAAGAGTGAGAAAAAGAAGCTATAGCATAAATTGTGAGTGAATTGCTCCATGGCAGGGACCGGTGTCCACCCCCCACCCTCAACACTTGCCTTGGATGTGGTCATTGGCTGGCTCCGTGGACAAGAGGGGAATCAAGTCCTCCTCCCCAGGAAAAGGTGGCAGGACACAGTCAAGAGCTGAGTGTGGCTTCTAATCAGTGCGTTTGGACTGCTAGCTCCCAGCTCTGTAATACAGTTCTAGCCTGCCTGGAAGAGGGGTTCCAGAGGCTATTGTCTCAAGACCACCTGAAGGAGGTTGAAAAAACATACACTCAGGGAGCAGAGGTGGCTCAAGCAGTTGAGTGCCTGCTTCCCATATGGGAGGTCCCAAGTTCAGTTCCCAGTGCTTCCTAAAAAACAACAATGACAAACAACAAGCAATCATATGAAAAAAACAACTCAGGGAAGCTGATGTGTCTCAGCAGTTGAGCACTGACTTCCTACTTACAAGGTCCCACCCCTCCCACTGCAGGGAGTGATTTGCTGAAAACTGCCATCTGCTGGGCAAGCCAGGAAAGTGCACTTTAGAGCTGAAGGAGAAAAAAGAGAGAGACTTTCAGGCAACTTTCCTTTTCTCCAGGGCAATTTGAAATTGGTCTGCACCCCATCTGTCAGTCCTTGAGCTTGTTTTGATCAGTTAAAAGAAGTAATTCTAAAGATCTAGACTAAGCTGAACCAAGAGTCAAAGAAGAGCTGTCTCGCAAAGCCAATCAACAATAAAACCCTAGGCAAGGGAGAGAACTGAACATAAGAGTAAACTTAGCATAGTAATCAGATGACAAGACGTCAAAAAAAAATTACAAGCCATTCTAAGAAACAAGAAGATATGGTCCAGTCAAAAAAACAAATTAAAACTTCAAATGAGACACAGATTTGAAACAACTAATCAATGGTGTTCAAACAAATCTCCCAAATCAATTCAAGGAGATAAAGGAAAATACTGCCAAAGATATAAAGGATATTAAGAATACAATGGGTAAGCATAAAAAAGAATTTGAATGCATGTAAAGAAAAATAAGAGAACTCATAGATTGGGACTCACAATAGATGAGATTAAATATATATTAGGAGGGAAATGGATGTGGCTCAAGCAGTTGGGCTCCCATTTACGATATAGGAGGTCCAGGGTTTGATGCCCAGGGCCTCCTGGTAAAGGCAAGCTGGCCTGCATGGCAAACTGGCTCGCATGGAGTGCCAGCCCACATGGGAGTGCCACCCTGCACAGGAGTGCTGGCCAATGCAGAAAGCTGGCACAGAAAGATGATACAACAAGAGACCACAGGAGAGACAATAAGAGACATGGCAGAACAGGGAGCTGAGGAGGTGCAAGAGAATGATAGCCTCGGTCCCAGGATCAGTTCCCAAAGACACCTAATGAGAATACAAGCAGACACAGAAGAACACACAGCAAATGGACACAGAGAGCAGACAACGGGGAGATGGGGGGGTGAAATAAATAAATCTTTAAAAAAAACCCAAATCCAACCAAATCATTTAAAATATATATATCATATATATTTTATAAGTATATATATTACACACATATATATTAGGAGTGGGTGTAGCTCAGGGGTTGAATGCCTGCTTTGCATATAGGAGGTCCCAGGTTCAATCCCTGATACTTCCTAGAAAAAACACATTAGAGGCATACAACAGCAGATTTGAACAGACAGAAGAAAGGATCTTGAGGTAGACGATAGGACATCTGAATTTGAAAAGACGAAAGTACAGACAGAGAAAAGAATGGAAAAATTGAGCAGGACCTCAGGGAATTGAATGAAAGCACGAAGTGCACAAGCATGCACTTCATGGGTGTCCCAGAAAGAGAAGAGAAGGGAAAAGGAGCAGAAAGAATATTTGAGGAAATAATGGCCAAAAATTTCCCAATTATGAAAGAAATAGAAATCCATGTCCAAGAAGCACAGCATATTCCAAACAGAATAATTTCAAATAGACCTACTCAGAGACATATTAATCAGAATGTCAAATGCCAAAGATAGAGAATTCTGAAAGCAGCAAGACAAAAGCAATTCATCACACACAGGGATGCTCGATAAGACTAGGAGCTGATTTCTAATCAGAAAACATGAAGGCAAGAAGGCAGTAGTAGTATAATATATTAAGGTACTGAAGGAGAAAAACCGTCAGCCAAGAATTCTTTATCTGACAATATTGTCCTTCAAAAATGAGGGTGAGTTTTAAATATTCACATATAAATGGAAACAAAATTTGTTAACAAGAGATCTGCCCTATAAGAAATACTAACAGAAGTTCTGTAGGCTTAAAGGAAAAGACAGGAGAGGGAGACTTGGAGGAGCATATAGAAATGAAATTATCAGTAAGAGTAACTAAAAAGAGAAAAAAAGAGAGAGACAAAAATAAGATATGACATGAAAGCCAAAGGATAAAATGGTTGAAGAAAAGACTGCCTTCACAGTAATAACATTGAATATTAATGGATTAAACTCCCCAATCAAAAGACAAAGGTAGAAAGATAAAAAAATATATGAGCCATCAATATACTGTTTATAAGAAATGCACCTTTAGACCAAAAGAGACAAAACAGGCTGAAGGCAAAAGGTTTGAAAAAGATATTCTAAGCAAACAGTAAGCCAAAAAAAAAAGCTGGAGAAACTGCACTGATATTGGACAAAATAAACTTTACATGAAAAACTGTTACAGGAGACAATGAAGGACATTATACATTGGTAAAAGGGGCACTCCACCAAGAAGAAATAACAATTATAAACATTTATGCATCTAACCAGGGTGCCCCAAAATACATAAGGAAAACACCTACAAAACTGAAGGGAGAAATTGACATCTCCATAATAACAGCTGGAGACTTCAATACACTACTCTCATCAATAAACAGAATATCTAGACAGAAGATCAATAAGGAAACAGAGAATTTGAATAATACAGTAAATGAAATAGACCTAAAAGACATATACAGAACAACACACCGCCAAACAGCAGAATATACATTCTTCCCAAGTGCTCACCAATCATTCTCCAGGATAGATCACATGTTTGATAAAAAAAAACAGGCCTCAATAATTGAAAAAGATCAAAATTTACGAAGTTATTTCTCTGATCATAATGGACTAAAACTGGATCTCAATAACAAGAAGAGGATTAGAAAATTCACAAATTTATGGAAGTTACTTTTTTTTATGGTACCAGGGTCAGGATGTGGTATGCTGTTGCTCAACCACTTAAGCCATCACTCCCTTTATGGAGGTTAAATAGCATACTTTTTTTTTACTTATTTTTCTCCCCTTCCCCCACCCCCCAGTTGTCTGATCTCTGTGTGTATTCACTGTGTATTCTTCTGTGTCTGCTTGCCTTTTTGTCAGCAACACCAGAAATCTTTGTCTCTTTTTGTTGTGTCATCTTGCTGCGTCAGCTCTCCGTGTGTGGCGCCACTCCTGGGCAGGCTGCACTTTTTTCACGTGGGGTGGTTCTCCTTATGGGGCGCACTCCTTGCACATGGGGCTCCCCTACACAGGGTACACCCTGTGTGGCACAGCACTCCTTGTGTGCATCAGCACTGCATGAGGGCCAGCTCACCACACAAGTCAGGACGCCCTGGGTTTGAACCCTGGACCTCCCATATGGTAGGCAGATGTTCTATCATTTGAGCCAAATCCGAACATACTCTTAAATAAACAGTGGCTTAAAGAAGAAATTGCAAGAGAAATCAATAAATAGCTCTAGACAAATGAGAATGAGAATACAGTATCTGTCAAAACTTATGTGATACATCAAAGACATTGCTGAGAAAAAAATCTATAGTCCTAATTAGAAAAAGAACAGCAAACTATTCCCAAAGCAAACAAGAGGAAATAAATAACAAAAAGTAAAGCAAAAATAAATGAAATTGAGGGGAAAAAAAAGAATTTAAAAAAATTTGGTTCTTTGAGAAGATCAACAAAATTGTCATATCTTTAGCTAGATTGACAAGGAAAAAAGAGAAGATGCAAATAAATAAAAACAGAAACGAGAGGGGAGACATTACTACTGATGGCACAGAAATAAAAGTGTCATAATAAGATATTATGAAAAAAACTGTCTGCCAACAAATGAGACAATCTAAAAGAAATGGACAAATTCCTAGGAACCCACAAACAACCTACACTGATTCCAGAAGAAATATAAGACCACAACAAACCAATCACAAGTAAGAATTTGAATCACTCATCAAAAACCTCCCAACAAAGAAAAGCCCAGGACCAGATGGTTTCACAGGTGAATTCTGACAATCATTCCAAGAATTTAATACCAGTCCTGCTGAAACTCCCCCAACAAACTAAAGAAGAGGGAACACTATCAAACTCATTCAATGAAGGCAACATACCATAACAAAGTCAGATAAAGAGACTACAAGAAAAGAAAATTACAGACCATTCTCTCTAATGACTACAAATTCAAAAATCATGAATAAAATAGTTGCAAATTGAATCTAACACCACAATCAAATGCATTTTATCCCAGGTATGCAAGAGTGGTTCAACGCAAGAAAATCAATTAGTGGAATACATCAGATTAACAAATTAAAGGAGGAAAAAAAACACATGATCATCTCAATTGATACAGAAAAGGCATTTATCAGAATCCAGCATCCTTTATTGATAAGTACACTTTGAAAGATGGGAGTAGAAGAAACCTTTCTCAACTTGACACTTAATGGTGAAAGACTGAAAGCTTTCCTGCTAAAATCGGTAACAAGACAAGGATGTCCATGGTCACCAATGCTGTTCAATATTTTGCTAGAAGTTCTAGCTATAGCAATTAGGCAAAAAAAAGAAAAGGCATCCAAATTTGAAATGAAGTAAAACTTTCACTTTTTGCAGATGACATGATCTTATACCCAGAAAGTTGTTAAAAATTTACAATAAAGGTATTAGAGCTAATAAACGAGTTCTGCAAAGTAGCAGTAGCATTTTTATACACTAGTAAGAGCAATCAGAGGAGGAAATCAAGAAAAATTTCAGTTTACAATAGCAACTGAAAGAATAAAACATCTAAGAATAAATTTAACCAAGGATATAAAGGATCTGTACGCAGAAAACTACAACACATTGCTAAAAGAAATCAAACAAGACCTAAACAAATGAAAGGATGTTCCATGATCAGGGATTGCTGTTCATAAAACTTTGGAAATGAATAGAAATGGTGAAAGCACATCATAGTGTTTGTTTAACTAGTTGAGCTATTATATAGGTAGGACAGTGGTTTAAAGGGAAAGTCTAAGGTCATATATATTACTAAAAGGAAAGCTTAAAAATGTATATGGGATAGTATAGCAGAGTAAAATCTCATGTGAAATATGAATATGGGTAATATTGCACATATAAGATTGTTTTTCTTTGAAACTGAACAAATGTATGGTAATGTTACCAGATGTTAATATCAGGCAAAAAAAAATTATTATGCTAAGTGAAAGAAACCAGACACAAAGTACTATATATTATATGATTCCATTTATATAAAATGTAAATATAAACCATTTATAAAGATGGAATTAGATTACTGGCAATATAGGGCTGGGGAAGAGTAGAGGAATTGAGAGGTGACTGCTAGGGGTGTGAAGTTTTTCTTTTTGGAGTAATGAAATTGTTCTAAAGTTTTTTGTGGTGATAAATGCACAACACTGATTTTGCTAAAAGCTATTGATTATACACTTTGGAAAAATTGTATGGTATGTGAATACATCTCAATAAAACTGCTTTAAAAATACATTAGAGGGAAGCGGACTTGGCCCAATGGATAGGGTGGCCACCTAGCACACGGGAGGTCCGCGGTTCAAACCCCAGGCCTTCTTGACCCGTGTGGAGCTGGCCCATGTGCAGTGCTGATGCACGCAAGGAGTGCTGGGCCACGCAGGGGTGTCCCCTGCGTAGGGGAGCCCCACGTGCAAGGAGTGTGCCCCATAAGGAGAGCCTCCCAGCGCAAGAGAAAATGCAGCCTGCCTAAGAACGGTGCTGCACACACGGAGAGCTGACACAAGATGACGCACCAAAAAGAAAACACAGATTCCCAGTGCTGCTGCTAAGGATAGAAGCAGTCACAGAAAAACACACAGTGAATGGACGCAGGGAACAGACAACTGAGGGGGCGGGGCGGGGGGGGAAGGGGAGAGAAATAAATTTGAAAAAAAAATTTTTTTAAATACATTAGAGGGAAAGAGGCTGTGGCTCAATCAGTTGGGCTCCTGTCTATCATATAGGAGGCCCTGGGTTTATGTCCCAGAGCCTCCTTGTGAAGGCAGGCTCGCCCACACGCTGTGAAGAGCCACCTGGCCCGCAAGCACTGTGGAGCACTGCCCAGCCCTCAGATGCTGCAGAGAGCCAACTTAGCAAGGTGATGCAACAACAACAAAAAAGACAGTTGACCTTCTTCACCTCCCTGTTAGCTGGCCTACAACTGCAAGCAGGAGAATTGCATCCATCATCCATGTGGAATCTAAGCTCCCTCTTGATATAGAGGAGGAGTGGCCATAACCATCCCAGGGTCCACAGGATGGAGGAATAGAGTATGGATTAGAGTGGACTTACTGATATTCTACTATGGAACTATTGTGATTAGTAATGGAAGAAATTGTAACATCGATGTGGAGAAAGTGGCCATGGTAGCTGCGGAGGGTAGTGAAAGGGAAGAATAGATATGATGTGGGGGCATTTTCAGGACTTAGAGTTGTCCTGGGCGGTACTGCAGGGACAGATGCTGGACATTGTATGTCCTGTCATGGCCCACTGGGTGGACTGGGTGAGAGTGTAAACTACAATGTAAACCACTATCCATGCGGTGCAGCAGTGCTCCAAAATGTATTCACCAAATGCAATGAATGTGCCACGATGATGAAAGAGGTCACTGATGTGGGAGGAGTGGGGTCAGGGGGTGGAAGGTATATGGGGACCTCAAATTTTTTTAATGTAACATTTTTTTAAAAAGGCATTGAAAATACTGAGAAAAATTGTTCCATAACTAAAGTACACTTTCAGCCTTGGAAAAAAAAGAGAGACAAGCAAAAAAACACAGAAGAGTACACAGTGAATGGACACAGAGAGCAGACAGCAAGCAAGCCGCAAGCGGGGAGGGGAAATAAAATAAATAAATACAGACACAGAAGAACGCACAGCGAATGGACATAGAGAGCAGACAATATGCAAAAGCCACAAGGGGGGAGGGGATAAAAAAATACATTAGAGGCAAGTGGATATGGCTCAAGCAGTTGGGCACCCACTTACCACATGGGAGATCCCAGGTTTGGTTCCTGGTGCCTCCAAAAAGAAGAGCACACAATGAGCAGACAGCGAGTGCAATACAATGGGAGGGGGGATAAATAGAAATAAATCTTTAAAAAAATACATTAGAGGCATATAACAGATTTGACTTGGCAGAGGACAGAATTAGTGAGTTAGAACACAGAACATATGAACTTGAAAAGACAGAAAAACAGAAAGAGAAAATGGAATAAAATTGAACAGTGTCTCATCTCAGGGATTTGAATAACAGTGTGAAACACACAAACACAAGCATTATAGATGTCCTAAAAAGATAAGAGCATGGAAAAGGGGTAGAAAGAATATTTGAGGAAATGACTGAAAATTTCCCAACTCCTAAGAAAGACATGAATATCAATTCTCAAGAAGGACAATACACTCCAGACAGAATAAACCTGAACAGACCTACTCTAAAACAACTACTATTCAGAATGTCAAATAAGGATTCTGAGAGCAGCAAGAGAAAAGCAATGTATCACTTACAAGGAAACCTCCATAAGACTAAGTGCCTATCTCTCATCAGAAACCATGGAGGTGGGAAGCAGACTTGGCCCAATGGATAGGGCATCTGCCTACCACATGCGAGGTCTGCAGTTCAAACCCCGGGCCTCCTTGCCCATGTGGAGCTGGCCCGTGCGCAGTGCTGATGCACGCAACGAGTGCCCTGCCATGCAGGAGTGTCCCCCATGTGGGGGAGCCCCACGTGCAAAGAGTGCGCCCTGTAAGGAGAGCTGCCCAATGTGAAAGAAAGTGCACTCTGCCCAAGAATGGTGTCGCACACATGGAAAGCTGACACAACAAGATGATGCAACAAAAAGAAACACAGATTCCTGGTACTGCTGATAAGGTTAGAAGCGGTCACAGAAGAACGCACAGTGAATGGACAGAGAGCAGACAATGGGGCAGGGGGGGAATAAATAAATAATAAAATTTAAAAAAATAAAAGAAACATGGAGGTGAGAAGGCAGTGGTATGTTATATTTAAGTACTAAAAAAGAAAAACTGCCGGCCAAGAATTCTTTATCCAGCAAAACTGTCCTTCAAAAATGAAGGTGAGGGAGGCTGATGTGGCTCAGGTAATTGGGTTCCCGTCTGCCATATGGGAGGCCCCAGGTTCGATTCTCAGGGCCTCTGGGTGAAGGCAAGCTGGCCGGGACCATCACAGAAAGCTGAGAGCAGGTGCAAACAACAGGGGAGTGGGAAGATTAAATAAATGAAATAAAATAAATAAATAAATCTTAAAAAAAAATGAAGGTAAGGGGAGTGGATATGGCTCAAGCAGTTGAGTGCCTGCTTCCCGCAAGGGAAGTTCCAGGTTCAATCCCTAGCCCCGGTACCTGAAAAAACAAGAAGGTGAGTATAAAGTCTTCATAGACAAACTAAAACTGAGAGAGTTTTATACCAAGTAAATAGACTTACTAGAGATACTAAAGGTTGTGTTGCAGCCTGAAAGGAAAAGACAAGAGAGAAAGGCTTGGAGAAGAGTGTAGAAATGAACATTACAAATAAGGGTAACTAAAAGGGTTAAAAGACAAACAATAGTAAAATATGACAACAAAAAGCCAAGGGATAAAATCAACAAAGCAATGCTTTTAGAGTAATAACACTGAACATTAATGGATTGAATTCCCCAATCAAAATACATAAACAGACATCTCTATAATAGTAGTTGGAGACTTCAAGACACCACTCTCAGCATTAGATAGAACATCTGGACAGATATTAAATAATATGATAAATGAACTAGGCCTAACAGACATTTATAGAACATAACACCCAAAATAGCAGGATACACATTTTTCTCAAGTGCTCATGGATCTTTTCACACATTTGACCAGGTGTTGGGTCATAAGTCAGATTTCAATAAATTTTAAAAGGTTGAAATTATACATAGCACTTCCTCTGATCATAATGGAATAAAGTTGGAAATGAATAAGAGGCAGAAAAAGGGAAAATTGACAAATATATGGAGATGAAACACTATAGTGTAGAAATTGCAAGAGTAATCAATAAATATCTCAAGACGAAAGAAACTGAGAACACAACATAGCAATCCTTATGGGATACAGTGAAGGCAATGAAGACAGGGAAATTTATAGCCCTCAATGCTTACATTAAAAAAAGAAAAAAGAGCTTAAAATCAAATACCTAACTGCTCACCTGAAAGAACTAGAAAAAGAATAGCAAATCAATCCTAATGCAAGCAGGAGAGAAATAATAAGCATTAGAGCAGAAATAAATGAAATAGAGAATAAAAAAACAACAGAGAACATCAATAAAACCAAAGTTAGTTCTTTGAGATCAACAAAATTGAAGAACCCTTAGCTAGACTAATAAAGAAAAAACAGAGAAGATGCAAAGAAATAAAATCAGAAATGAGAAGGTTGATATTGCCATTGACCCACAGTTATAGAAGAGATCATAAGAGACTATGAATTGTAGCCCAACAAACTAAATGTTGCCAAAATAGAAATAAAATCAGAAATGAAAGGGGGGATGTTAAAACTGACCCCAAAGAAATAAAAAGGATCCTAAGAGAGTATTATGAAATTGTATGCCAACAAATCAGTCAACCTAGATGAAATGGACAAACTCCTAGAAATGCACAAATAACTTACATTTACTCCAAAAGAAATAAAGCACTCAACAAACCAACTTAAACCACATTTAAAGAGACTGAATAAGTCACCCAAATTCTCCCAATAAAGAAATGTCCAGGGCCAGATGGCTTCAGAGGTGAATTCTACCAAGCATTTTGAGAAGAATTAACACCAATCCTATTTAAACTCTTCCAAAAAATTGGAGAGGGAGGAAAATTACCCAACCCATTTAATGAAGCCAATAAAACCTAATACCAAAGCCAGATAAAGATATTACAAGGTAGATGCAAAATTCTCAGTAAAAAACTTGCAAATCAAATACAACAGCATATTAAAAGAATTAAACACCACAACCAAGTGGGATTTATTCCTGGTATATAAGGGTGGCTTAACATGAGAAAATCAAGTACATAATACATATTAACAAATTGAAGGGGAAAAAAACATATGATGATCTCAGCTGATGAAAAAAAGGCATTCAATAAAATCCAGCATCCTTTCTTGATAAAAACACTTCAAAAAATAAGAATAGAAGCAAAGTTCATAAATATGATTGTGTTAGTCAACCAAAGGGGTTCTGAGGCAAAACACCAGAAACTGGTTGGTTTTTATAAAGGGTATTTATTTGGGGTAGGAGCTTACAGATACCAGGTCATAAAGCATAAGTTACTTCCCTCACCAAAGTCTATTTCCATGTATTAGAGCAAGATGGCTGCCAACGTCTGCTAGGGTTCAGGCTTGCTGGTTTCCTCTCTTCCCAGGTCTTGCTTATCTCCGGGCTCAGGGTTCCTCTCTTCCCAGGGCTTGCTTCTCTCCAGGCTCAGGGTTTCTCTTTCCCAGGGCTTGCTTCTCTTTCCTCTGTGTGCTTACTTCCAGGGATCCAGCTTAAGGCTTCAGCATCAAACTCCATCATTAAAACTCCAACATCAAAAACCCCAACTCTGTCCTTTGCCATGCCTTTTTTATCTGTGAGTGTGCACCCACCAAGGGGCAGGTACTTAGTGTCCTACTGACACAACAGGTTTACTTGATTAAGTAAATTCAATATAATCCAATATAATCTGAATCCAATATAATCTCATAGGCCCAGAGGAAAAGACAAGTTTACAAACATAATCAAATATTTCATTTTGGAATTCATCAATAATATCAAACTGCTACAATGATAAAGGACATACACGAAAAACCCACAGCCAACTTCATACTCAATGGGAAAAGGTTGAAAGTTTTCCATCTAAGATCAGGAACAGGACAAGGATGCCCACTGTCATCATGGTTATTCAACATCGTATTAGAAGTTCTAGCTAGAGCAATTAGACAAGACATGGTGTATAGAAGTGGACACTGGGACAGTGCCTCTGATGCCTCTGAGAGGAACAAGGTACCTACAGAATCCTTTGTGTTCCATCCTCTCTGGGGTCATCTCTTGGCTCACCCACCTAGCCCCTTTTGGATCTTTGAACTCCTGCCATATTGTGGTTGAGGTCAAAATCCATTTGTTGAGCTAAAGTTTGGTTGGGCCCTGCCAGGGCTTCTGTTTTTGGCTGTCAGGTAAGAGAATTCTCTTCAGTTTCTGCTTCTTTACTGTCTTTTTACTACTGTGGGAAACAATAAGTATTATTATATTTCTGTACTTCTCTGTTTGTGTGGTTTACGTCTGTTTGTTTAATGTATATTTTCCTACCTCCAGATGGTAATTATAAATTAACAAATGAAAATTCTTAAGAGAGTTCTATTCAAATTGCTAAAAATTAAGAGCTCATATTGGTAAATGAATACTACTGGAGGCCAAATTAGAAAAGTCAAACAGGACAAAAAGTCATATAAAATCAGACCAGGGAAGTAGACTTGGCTCAACAGATAGAGCATCCGCCTACCACATGGGAGGTCTGGGGTTCAAACCTAGGGCCTCCTTGACCCATGTAGAGCTGCCCCACGCGCAGTGCTGATGTGCGCAAGGAGTGCCGTGGCACGCAGAGGTCTCCCCAGTGTAGGGAAGCCCCACGTGCAGGGAGTACACATAGGGAGAGCCGTCCAGCGTGAAAGAAGGTCCAGCCTGCCCAGGAGTGGCACCACACACAGAGAGAGCTGATGCAGCATGACGACACAACAACAAAAAGAGAGACACAGATTCCCGGTGCGGCTGACAAGAATGCAAACAGACACAGAAGAACACACAGCAAATGGACACAGAGAACAGACAACTGGGCCAGTGGGGGTGGGGGGGAAGGGGAGAGAAATAAATAAAATAAATAAATCTTTCAAAAAAAAAATCAGACCAAAGAAACTATTTAAAGGAAAGAAACTAAAAAGTTTTTTTTCTGAATTCTTCCATAATCTTTGTGCCTTCAGGGTCTTCTCCTAACCTTGAAATTGGTTTGGGAAACTATGGGGGATGGGCTGGTTTGGAAAGATAGGGGAGATGTCAGTTCAGCTTAGAATTCTGTGTCCTAGACCTGGAAGTTTAAATAATAGGGACAGAGAGGATATTACAGAACAAACCTTGTTTTGTATAGTCTGCCCTGTAATTCCCCAATTAAATTTTAACAGCTTTGAGATGACAGTAATCCAAATTTCAGTAAGTAAAGTTCCTTAAGACCTATAGAAAGTTTTTTTAAATCATGATTGAAATAAACAATTATAGGCTCCAGAGCGTGATAGACTTTGATTTTGATTCTTACAATTTTAAGATATTACAAAAACAAAGAAGTTTTAACCTATGGAAGAAAAAAAAGAAAAAACATGTCTTACTTAATCATTATTTTGTTTTTATTCTACTCGGGTATAATCTTCCTAAGTTTATATGTATACTAATAAAATAAGGTAGCATTAAGTCTGTTAAAGTTTTAAGATGATGAAAATTCTAAGTTTTTGGTTAATGAAATTGTTACAAATGTCTTTTTAAAAAAATAATTGTTTTGCCTAAAAGTGAAATGATTAGTTTTTCAACAGAACAAAATGAGTGAAGACTTTAAATGAATATGAAAGAAGTAGTTTGTGAGAGTTTAAGGGGGTGTGCTTCGTCCCAAGATAAAATGGCTGGTTTCATAAAATCAGGATGGAAATATGGAGAACAAGACATGAATACATATGGCAAGTTGTAGAAAGGTTAGTGAAAGTAAATTTTGCTTATTGCTGGCTATAATTCAATAAGTTTACTTAAAGGTAAAATTCGTCTTGAGATGAAGTAATCAGTCTATGTTGTTGTGGATGGTTGTGGAAAGTCTGTAAAAGCATTTTTCGAGACTGAAAGATTACAGTATAAATGAATGATTCTGGGAAATCATTATTAAGTAAAAATCTAGGACTTGATGTTGAGAACAAAAAATGTAACTTCATAGCAAAAAAAAGTATCCTCAATGTGTTTATAATCATGCTACTTAAAATTTATTTGCCAAATAGTGTTCTGATGCAAAACTAAAATTTGACATTTTCTCTGTTAAAGTAACACAGTTTTCTTCAGTCTCTGGTTTGAGTGGAAATGATACAAAAGTCCTTTTGAGGTTATCTATTTATCTATCTGTCCGTCTGTCTATCTATATAAAGAACAAAGAATCTGTACCTTATCAGAATGGTTTCATCATACCCTTAATGGTTTAAAAAAATACAGAGCCACTGCTATTTTGTAAGTTAAGTTTTTCTAAACTATTTTACTAACTTATTGGTCACTGTGATAAATAAAAGCCCTGCTTAAATATAATGTTTCGGCCTGACAACCTTTCTTTTCTTTTTTTTTTAATCTTTTTTTTTTTTTAAGATTTATTTATTTATTTAACCCCCCCCTCCCCCGGTTGCCTGTTCTCTGTGTCTATTTGCTGCGTCTTGTTTCTTTGTCCGCTTCTGTTGTCGTCAGCGGCATGGGAAGTGTGGGCAGCGCCATTCCTGGGCAGGCTGCATTTTCTTTAGCACTGGGCAGCTCTCCTTGCGGGGCACACTCCTTGCGCGTGGGGCTCCCCTACGCGGGGGACACCCCTGCGTGGCAGGGCACTCCTTGCGCGCATCAGCACTGCGCATGGGCCAGCTCCACATGGGTCAAGGAGGCCCGGGGTTTGAACCGTGGACCTCCCATGTGGTAGACGGACGCCCTAACCACTGGGCCAAGTCCATTCCCAACAACCTTTCATATTCTAATAAAACCCTCAAGGATATCTTTAATTATAAACTGTTAGAAATAATTTGTTTTTTTACCTTGTAAAAACTGAGATGCTGAAATATATATACACTTAATACATGTACAAATATTACATTTACCACTCTGAAGTTTTAAGGAATCACTCACATTGTTAAAAGTAACATATTCTTAAGATGGGGATATTAATTTTCCAATAAATGTGTAATTATATTAAGGTGATGGTACTAGAAGATAATCTTGAGTCCATTAAGAATCTTAAGTTTTCATAAAGTTATTAGAAAAATAGTTTTCTTTCAGTACTGCTTTAGCTTTCTTTGTGGTAAACAGTTTCTTTCTAAAAGAATATGTAAAGAAAAACATTAAATGTGTAATCTACTTATATTTGGGGATTATATAAAAAATTCTTAAAAACTTTTGAAGTTATCACTGTCCATTCTATCCTAACACTGATCAGCATGATATTGTTGGTTATATTTTTAATTATTCTTAGAAAAATGTGATATTATATAAACAACCAAAAAATCTCTTATCAGTTCCACCGTTTTGCTCTGATGCTCCTCTAAAAGAGCATGCAGTCACCCCCATTGTAAACAAAAAGGGACTTTAAAGGAAATGCAAGGCAAAAGTTTATGTTTTGCCTATTCATTAACATAATCTTGGTAAAAGAGTAAAAGTAAAATGAAACAAAACTCCTACTGTAAACTATAATTAATAATCTCTAGAAATAGCTTTATTTAAGGAAATTAGGGTCTAGATTATAAACTCTAGAAGCAGTCACATTTAGTCCTGAGCTAAATCCTGAGATGCTTTCCTTTTTAGGTATAACCTAATAGCTCCCCAGAATTTAAGTACCTGCATGACACCTGGAACCCAGAGTTAAAGTGAGGCAGCTCTAAAAGTGAAGAAGCAGCAGCCTTATAGCTACACAAAAAGAGTGGCCACAGAGGGGCTGGCACAGGGCGATAAAACAATTGGCATTAGGGCCTGCCCCTTAACTTCTGTGGTATTGTGAGCCCGGATCTTGCCCACTCTAAGCAATGCCCTAGGGCCTATGGGAGAAAGATCCATTGTATATTACTCAGGGGAGAAAACCTCCTCCTCCTGCTCAGGGCACCTACTAAACATTTGTGCTTGCACACTCAGACTTCTTGTCCAGACTCACCAGGCTTCTAACTTCTTCCTTGACTGGGCTGCCACTGCAGCAACAACCCACGATCAATCTGACAGTTAGAAGTGCAGATGTGTACCAGCATCCAGCACCTCCTGTCACCCCTGAAATATCCTTTCCCTACTTATCTTTAAGATAAAAGCCACCCTTTGAAATGGAAATCAAAACTACATGAGATATCATTTCACACTTATCAGAATGGCCACTATTAAAAAGACAGAGAACTTCAAGTGTTGGAGAAGATGTAGAGAGGTAGGAACACATCCACTGTTGGTGGGAATGCAGAACGGTCCAGCCACTGTGGAGGACTGTTTGGGAGCTCCTAAGGAAGTTGAATATAGACTTGCTACGTGACCGTGCAATACCACTTCCAGGTATATGCCCAGAAGAACTGAGTGCAGTGACACGAACAGACATCTGCACACGGATATTCATAGGGCCATTAATCATGATTACCAAAAGCTGGAAAAAACCCAGGTGTCCATCAACAGATGAATAGATAAACAAACTGTGGTCTAGTCACATGATGAATATTATGCAGTTCTAAGAAGAAATGAAGTCATAAAGCATATGACAGCATGAATGGGGGACATTATGTTGAGCAAAGCAAGTCAGACACAAAGGGACAAATACTGTGTGATTGCATTACTATGAACCAAATATATTGTGTAACATCTTATATGATTCAAAAAAAATTTATAGGTATCCAATACATTTAATTGGGAAATGTATGTTTTTATTCAACTGAGTTTTCTTTTTAGTTTTTAATTTGTTTATATTTTCAATTATTAAATGTAAATAAAGTTTTTTAAAAAGCTGCCCTTCTACAAGGCAACTCCTATAATTGCTTATCTTGTTTTTTAAATTGTAGCTGTGGCATTATATCACAGTATTATGGTTTATAAGCCCCCACCCCACCCCACCCTTTTCCATGCTCAGGGCCTTTTGCAGAAGAGGTGGTGGAAAAATTATAAGAGTTGTGGAACAGGGAGAATTGTAGCACAAATAACTGCATTTTCTCCCCCAACCCTTTCAGTTCTTTCCTCCCCAAACTTCTGCAGCAAGCACTGTTAAAACCCCCTTACCTAGGGCTTCCTAATTACTCCCCCCCACCTTCCAACTGTTTACGAATGAAAAAGGAGGGAATGTCTGTGGTTATTAACCCAAACATGTGATCATTATCACCCCACAGGCTATTGCAGCCAGACCCTAGATGCAGTAAATCAGGGCCTTCCCTCCACCTGGTGCACTCACTGCCACTGCGACTTTGGCTCAGGCAGTCTCTGAAGTAGTCCTAGACTCAGCTCTCACAGGTTTTGTGCCTCATACTGTGGAGACTCTGCTAGACAGCCATCACACCCAGCATTTGTAGGCAAGCCCCCTGGCACACCTAGAAGCCTCCCTGCCAAGCACCCCTAATATTTCAACTGAGGGTGTCAAAACTCTCAACCCTGCCTCTTTCCTCCCTCAGTTGCCGAAGATGATCCTGAGTCCTGTAACTGTGTCATCGTTCTTGGCTCAGTTCTCAGTTCAAGACCTGACCTCAGTGAAACCCCTCTGAAAGAATCTATGTCTGGATGTTCTCTCAGTGGGTAGAGGTTTTTCCTGTGATAAGGGAGGCAAGATTAGGGATTAAAGAGATGAATCTGGGACCTGGCAGAAAAACACGGCCATAAAACACGTGGCCATGGAGACCCCACAAGATGGCTGCTGGAAGAACCCCATGAGAAACGCCCATTCAAAATGAGATTTCAGGAAAGCGGATTTGGCCCAATGGATAGGACATCTGCCTGCCACATGGGAGGTCCAAGGTTCAAATCCAGGGCCTCCTGACCCGTGTGGAGCTGGCCCACACGCAGAGTTAATGCGTACAAGGAGTACCGTGACACACAGGGGTGTCCCCCGCATAGGGGAGCCCCCTGCACAAGGAGTGCACCCCATAAGAAGAGCCGCCGAACATGAAAAAAATGCAGCCTGCCCAGGAGTGGCGCTGCACACGCAGAGAGCTGACACAGCAAGATGACGCAAAAAAAAAAAAAAAAATGAGACACAGATTCCAGGTGCCACTGACAAGAATACAAGCGGACACAGAATACCACACAGTGAATGGACACAGAACAGACAACTGGGGGGGATGAGAGGGGTTGGGGAAGGAGACAGAAATAAATAAAAAATAAGTCTTTAAAAAAAACAAAAAACAAGATGAGATATCGTTCAGGATCAAGGAAAAGTCACGGATATTCTCAAGGGGCCTTATCATTGCCCTTCCCCTCCCCCGGGGGGAATTGATGGGTGGGGTAACCAATCAAAACAGCAAACAACTGGGATTCCTCCTAGACATTAGCAAAGGGGTGGAATAATGGTTTAAAAAGCAAGCACAGAGACTAAACTGCCTGTACGCCCTTTCTCTCCCTGCCTGGACCAGCTTGCAAGTAGACCTGGGGACTGTTAGAAAAAAAGACCGTGCTTACTGGGACACGGAGACTGACATGATTGCAGGCAGAATGTTTACTGGGAAGCTCTCTCAACAGAGGGGGTCCAAAGGATAGACTTCAGCCCCCTTGCCAGCATGGTGGGGGTCTGAAGAGAAACTTCAGCCCACCTCTGGCAGAGGTGGTCATGAATTTATACAATACATCTATAGTCGGGAAAATGCTTAGTCAGTGGGAGTGTGTTGGGGCTTGGGTAAGACCCAAGGACCAACAGGGATGGCTGGCGGGTAGTGGGCTAGGGGTAGTGAATTCTAGGAATGCAGCAGGGGTTGGTGGTGTCCTGTGGCTCCTTTGTCTATTCTTGAAATGAACTGCATCTGAACATGTAGGCTCTGGATGGTGGCTGTTTTACATCATGGGAATGCAAGTCACTGCTTGTTAACCATTGTAAAACTTGTGATCAGTTAATCATTATACACCCTGCAAGGGAGAAACCTCTAACATTCCTAACTCTTTGGTTATATATATATGGTGTGTGTGTGTGTGTATATAGTATATATATACCATATATAAAAGAGTTTAAGTAGGGTGTAAGGTGCTGGGTTGGATGGAAGGGTGAGGGGGTTTGGGGTGTTGATTTTGTTAAGCTACTTTTTGCTGTCAAGGAGTGGCGAGGGGTTCCCTTCTGTCTTGTTCTGGGGATTCTGGGGGATTCTGGTTTCTGGTTCTAAAGAGGCTGGCATTGGTGTTCACGTAGCAGAAAGATACCATTTACATTTTCTTGAGTTGCTGATTGTACAGTTTGGCATATGAATTGGATGAGGAGCTGTAAGAGACAAGGACTAAGGAGAAGCAGCAGCAGTAATATCAGTACTGGTGTTATGAGGGGTAAAAGGATTGATTTCGGGGTGAGGAGAAATAAGAAAGAAATGAGGATAGCTATGGTTGATTTTTGTGGCTGTTATTTTAGACCTTCTGGATGACTTTTATGTTTCCTTCTAAAATTGTGAGATTTTTGTTTGTTCTGTTAATATAGAAGCAATAGGCTTCATTGATGATTGCACAGGTGCTTCTAGTGACAGCTGTGAGGACTTTAAGGCAAGTAGGCTAGCCAAGAGTGACAGGATTTAACAGCTTAGAGAAATAGGCAATAACTTGGCAGGTAGGGATTACAAGGAACTGATGAAGAATGTGAAATTCTCTGATGAGCATATAACTGACCTGGTGATTAAAGGAGAAGAGAGGATGCTGTTAACTCCCGCAACAGAGATTAAGGAAGTGGATAAATGTTTTGAATATTTTAGGAGAACTGAATATATGATTCTCATGTTAATTAAAAAGGAGACTGGCTTACCTCCAACCTTGATGCTAATCCTCAATTTGGATTTACTGATGGAGATGCAGTGCCATCTTGAACTAGGGGCCTATCAGTCATCTGTTGTTAATCTGAGGGAGGTCTGGAAAGGAGTTTTCAGGACAGTCCAACTTCCAGTGACTTCCAATGACCTTTACAATGACATCTTGGGTCAGGCCTGGGAGGAGGCCTGGGGTCCGCACAGGAGCCGTCCCAGTGCTCTTGCTTTCCATACTTAAAACAGGGTCTGGGTGGTGGCTGAAGAGGAGAAGGGAGATTAGGTTTTCAAGGATTGGACCTGAGGGCAGCCGCTAAGAGAGAGGCTTTGGTCTGATCTCATTTGTGCTTTTCTAATTTGGCTTCCTCTTCTCCATTGCTAAAGACCTTAAAAGCTGCTTTAATCAGGTCTTTCTGAGGGGTCTGAGGGTCATCTTTTAACTTTTGTAACTTTTTCTAATGTTTGGATAAGGTTGTGTGATAAAGTGGGTGAGTAGGTATAGCTGACCAGAGTCTGACTCAGGATTAAACTGGTGTATTTAAGGAGGGATTTGGTTAATCTATTTATAAAAGTGACTGGATTTTTATTAAGCTTTTGTGAAATCTCTTTAATTTTGTCATAATTAACTGCCTTCAGGGCAGCCCTCTTCATGCCTTTTATTATACAGGTTAAAAAGTGGGCCATGTGGAGAAGGTCAGCGGACCTCGGCTGATAGATTCAGGGTGGATTAGTGGCTGGAACTGCGGTGGGGCTTGCTGGTGTTTATTGGGGTTTCGAGTATGCACGGAATCTGTGAAAGCGGTAGCAGCTGCTCAAAGGCAGTTTTTCTTCAGGTGTAGTTGAAGAGGTAAGGAAATGTATGTGTTCTGATATGTGCGATAAAAGAGTGATTGAGGTGTTGGAATTCTTTGATGTATGTGACAGGATTTTCAGAGAACAAGCCTAACCAGTTTTTTATCTGACTTAAATCTGAGAGTGAGAAGGGAATGTGTATTTTAACTATCTTATTTTTCTGAGAGGTAGGAGTAGTGTTGATGTTTGTGTAGAATTTAGAGGTGAAGAGCGGTTAACTTTTCTGTTTACTGAGGTGGAGGTGGACCGGGGGGAGCCGGGAGGACACAGTCCTCATAAATGAGTTTGGGGGGGGAGAAAGAGGCAGAAAAGGGTGTGGCAGGGGGCAGAGGGGCGGAGGGTGGCGGCAAGGATGAGGATGGAGATGCAACTGGAGGCACATAGGGAGGGGATGCAGGAGGAGCTTGGTTTGTCAGATTAAAGTTGAGATTTTTAGATTTGGGTCGTGGGTGAGAGGGAGATGAAAGTTTTTGAGGTGGTTTCTGGTGTGAAAGAAGAATTTAGTAGGAAGAACAGAATTAGCAGAGGGAGGGGCAGTTCACTTACTGGAGTTGTAGGAAAAGAAATGAACGTAAGGAACTTCAGACTACTGACCACTGCACTGGATGTTGTTTTCTAAGTTTTGGAGAATTTGGAAATTGAAAGTGCTGTGTTTTAGCCATTGACTTTGTTTGGCCACAGAGAGGTTGAATAGAAAATGAGTTTTTTAGGTTTAAGGTTAAGGTTATGAAGGAGACAGCCTAAAGGCATGGTTTTTTGGGGGAGCTGAAATTGAAATTCCCCATTTTAGGTGGCTTGGGTGAGATTAAGGATCTCTATAAAGGAAAAAACAGGGGAGATTCTGAGTAAGACAGATGTGGTTTTTTTGTTTGTTTTGTTGTTGTTGTTGTCTTTTAATTTTAGATAATTGTCTTTCCATATTTTTTTAAAAGATTTATTTTTTATTTATTTCTCTCCCCCCCAGTTGTCTGTCATCTGTGTCTATTCACTGTATGTTCTTCTGTGACTGCTTCTATCCTTATCAGTGGCACCAGGAACCTGTGTTTCTTTTTGTTGCACCATCTTGTTGTGTCAGCTCTCCATGTGTGCAGCGCCACTCTTGGGCAGGCTGCACTTTCTTTCGCACTGGGCGGCTCTCCTTCCGGGGGCGCACTCCTTGTACGTGGGGCTCCCCTATGCAGGGGACACCCCCGTGTGGCAGGGCACTCCTTGTGCACATCAGCACTGCACATGGGTCAGCTCCACACAGGTCAGGAGGCCTGGGGTTTGAACAGCGGACGTCCCATGTGGTAAGTGGATGCCCTATCCTTTGGGCCAAGTCTGCTTCCCTAGACAGATGTTTTTTAATCAGTCAGAAATTTTCAAGGAAACAGGAAACCGTGATTGGAGCCAGACGTCTTTGGAGCTAAGGGGTTTCTTCCCACAAGGACACAGGCATCCCTCCTGCTGTGGCTCTTGGGGACAGTGAGAATCACTGGCCTAGTGCTAGGTGTTTTGGGTGGGTTTTCCTGGACAATGGAAAAAGGAAAGAGAGAGAGCAGGATCCTCTGATGGAGAAATCCTTGACTCACCCAGCTATGATTCAGTGTTTGGTGTTGGATGGGTACTCGGCAGTGGCAAGGCAGAGATTTTTTACCAGTCAGTCAGTCACAACGTGACTCCAGTCCCGGGTTTCAGCACCAAATGTTAGAAAAGCAGTGCTTACTGGAACATGGAAACTGATATGATTGCAGGCAGAAAGTTTATTGGGAAGCTTTCTCAATGAAGGGGGTCTGAAGAATAGACTTCAGTCCCCTTGCCAACATGGCAGGGGTCTGAAGAGAAACTTAAGCCTGCCTCTGGCAGAGGAGGTCATGAATTTATATAGTACATCCACAGGCAGGAAAATGCTTAATCAGTGGGAGTGTGTTGGGGCTTGGGTATGACCCAAGGGCCAACAGGGATGGCTAGGGGTGGTGGGCTAGGGGTAGTGAATTCTAGGGATGCAGGAGGGGTTGGTGGTGTCATGTGGCTTCTTTGTCTATTCTTGTGAGGAAAGGAACTGTATCTGAACAGGCTCTGAATGGTGGCTGTTCTATGTCATGGGAATGCAAGTCACTGTTTGTTAGCCATTGTAAACCCTCTGATCAGTTAATCATTATACACCTTGCAAGAGAGAAACTTCTAACAGGGACTTGTAATCTGTAATGGGGACTTGTAGTCTATAAATCACCCCTTTTTGTCCATTTTTAGCTCTTTTTCTTTCCTCTGCCTGGACCAACCCACAAGTATACCTAGGACCCAAAATCTGTTATTTTCTCCCATTTGTCTTCTCTCATTTTCTTAATAAACCACTGGCATAACACAACTGTTATTTAAAATATATATTTTTTTATAACATAGCCAAGAAACTAGAGAAAATCCAGCAACAGTAAGACAAGCAACTGCAACACCTGTAGCCAAAATTCTGTTAGAAAAGATAAGCCCCTGGTGGAAAGTTCCTGGAGAAATCTATAGTGACCATGCCACCCACTTTACAGGGCAACCCCTCTCTAAACTTCTGTCAACTTCGCCCATCCTGCAGTGCCTCACTGTGCCTATCACCTCCAATCATCAGGGCTAGTTGAACACACCAATGGCCTAATCAAGATACAGTTAGGAAAACTTACTGAACAATTTTCCCTCCCCTTGGTTAAAGTTCTCCCCTTAGTCCTCATGAATTTACAGGAATGCCCTTTCAGCCCTCACCAATTTTCCCCCTGTGAGATAGGTACTGGCAGATCCATGCCTTATTTCCCTCATCACAAACTGCTGAAGTTAGCTCCTACCTGGCTACCCATTGCCAACAACTCTCACAAACTCTTTCTGAGCGCCACAAAACTGTTTTGAGTCTCTCTACAGATCTCTGCCCTTCTCTACTGCCTGTGTAACCAGGAGATTGGGTGTAATGGAAATGGCATTTTCAGAAACACAGACTTGAGCCCCGGTGGAAAAAACCCTTTCAAGTCCTCCTTACCACCCTCACTGCCACAAAGCTTCCAGGAATCGAATCCTGGATTCACCTATCACACCCAAAACAAGCCCTGTCACTGGAGTGGACCCTGAAAGCATCAGAGACCTGACCATGTGGCTCTACTGGGTCCAGAATGCACAGCCAGCATCTGACGCAGACAGCTCTTCCAAGACTCCAGACATGGGCTGAGTACACTTAAAATCCCTTTTGTCTCCTTTCTTAACTAATGCATAGTTCTCCCTGAGAGCAAGAACACCACCTAGGGCCCCCTGTTGATTGTTACCTTCTCTGCCCTGCTGTTAGTGCCACAACCTTTATCTAGACTGTAGCAAATATTGTCTTCCCTAGCCCCATTGTCTAAAATGACCCTTATGTTATTCTTTTGCTTATTCACTCATGGACCATTGACTTTTCTGTCTCCCCTTAGGTTTCACCTTCCTAGGCAATACCATTCTAGCGCCTGTGGCATTTCCTTGCCTGCTCACTCACCCAAAGCCTGGTGGACAATGCACAATTGGTTATGTAATATACCCCAACTTTCACGCTTATGGCTTTACCCCTCCAAGGTCAACTAGAGGGGCATCAGTTTAATTCTTGCTGGAACAGAGCTTGGACTTGGGGTCTTAGCCCCCTGGGTAGGTTTTGGATACCAAGAACACACCATCCACAACCTCACTGCCATCCGTGAAGATGTAGCTCAAGAAACAAGACAACCCCTGCAAGGACTAACTACCTCTCTCAATTCCCTCGCAGCCTTAACTATGGACAATCGATTAGCTTTAGATCATCTACTGGTAGAAGAAGGAGGCGTCTATGCTGTTGCCAGCACATCCTGTTCTATTTGGATCAACCCCACTGGACAATCTGAGACCAACATCCAGGAAATCTTCAAGTAAGTCAAATGACTTCACAGCATAAAACCAGCAACCAAAGGACATATGGGAATCTGTTAAGGGGTTTCTGCCTGACACCTCTGGGTTGTATTCTCTGGTCTCACTGCTGATCATGCTAATCATCATCCTTCTCCTAGGACCTGTTTTCATCTGCATCACCACCACCTTCAATGCACAGCACCTCAAAAACCACTAGATTCTTTCCCCTTTCCCCTGTAGCTTGAGAGTATCAGTCTGTAGAACCCCAAACCAGTCATACTTGGTCTTCAGGGAGTCAAAGGACTCCCTTGATCAAAAGGAGGAAATGTGAGATTGGAATGGTAAATGAATTTACTAACCATCTTGATTTGCTTGAGCTTCCATTTTTTCCCAGGGAGTTATAAAGAAGAAATGGAGGTTAACAGAAGCAAGCTGACATACCAATAATCTTTGCACCAGCCTGAGAGGAAGAACTATAACAAAGAGTTCAAGCTAACACCAACACCTGCTGATCTTCATCAGATGGCTACAATCTTACATCCACATCCTCCTTGCTGATTAGCAAACTGGGCCTCGAGGACACCCTGTCCAAACAGCACCCATAGCCCCCATAACCCACACAGCTCACAGAACATGCGTACTAACCATAAATCATATCCCCTTTATCCCATCCCATTCCCCCACACCTCTCCTTTTTTTTAAGCAGTCATATAAACTGCTCCCCCAGGTTACCCCTTTGAGCAGAAATCTCTTTTGGTGCTGCTCCTGCATTAATGCAATGTTAGCTCAATAAACTTGCTCTGCACCCCTTTTTAAAGTCTGTTTACTTTATTTTCAGCACAACATAAGGTGAAACAAAAGGCATCCAAACAGGAAAAGAGGAAATAAAATTCTCACTATTCACAGATGACATGATCCTATATTTATTTTTTTCTTATTCTCTCCCTCCCCCCTCTCCCCATCTGCTCCCTGTGCCCATTTGCTGTGTGTTCTTCTGTGTCTACCTGGATTTTTGTCAGCAGAACCAGGAATCTGTGTCTCTTTTTGTTGCATCATCTTGCTGCGTCAGCTCTCCGTGTGTGTGGCGCACTCCTGGGCAGGCTGCGCTTTTTTCGCAAGGGGCGGCTCCCCTTATAGGGCACACTCCCTGTGTGTGGGGCTCCCCTATGCAGGGGCCACCCCTGCATGGCAGGGCACTCCTTGCATGCATCAGCACTGCACATGGGCCAGTTCACCACGCAGGTCAGGAGGCCCTGGGTTTTAACCCTGGACCTCCCGTGTGGTAGGCGGATGCTCTATGAGTTGAGCCAAATCCGCTTCCCATGATCCTATATTTAGAAAATTCTAAAACACCTGCTACAAAGCTACCTGAGCTAATAAACAAGTTCAGCAAAGTGGCAGTATATAAGATCAAAACACAAAAATCAGTAATGTTTCTGTGTACTAGTATTGAACAACCTGAGGAAGAATTCAGGAAGAAATCCTATTTATAATAGCAATAAAAAGACTCAAATATCTAGGAATCAATTTAACCAAAGATGTACAGGACCTACATTCAAAAAAATACAAAACACTACTAAAAGAAATCAAAGAAGACCTAAAAAAATAGAAAGACATTCCACAATCATGGATTGGAAGACTACATACTGTGAAGATGTCAACCCTACCCAAACTGAACTATAGATTAAATGCAACACCAATCAAAATTCCAACAGCCTACTTTACAGAAATAGAAAAGACAGTTAGTAAATTTGGAAGGGAAAGGGCAAAAAACATCCTTAAAAGAAGAGCAATGTAAGAGAACTCTCACTGCTTGACCTTGAAACATATTACAAAGCTACTGTGGTCAAAACAGCATGGTATTGGTAAAAAGATAGACATTGACCAGTGGAATAGAATTAAGAGTCCAGATATAGTCCCTCGCCTATATGGCCAACCGGTTTCAACAAACCTGCCAAAGCCATGTTAACAAAATAGTCTCTTCAACAAATGGTGCTGGGAGAACTGGATATCTATAACCAAAAGAATTAAAGAGGACCCCTATCTCACTCCCTATACAAGAATAAACTCAAAATGGATCAAAGACCTAAATATAAAAGCCAGGATCATAAAACTTCTAGAAGAATTCTATTCATGAACTATTATGATTAGTAATCAAAGAAAATGTGGCCTTGGTGTGGAGAAAGTGGCCATGGTGGCTGCTGGGGGTAGGGAGTGGGGGGAAGAGATGTGATGTGGGGGCGTTTTCGGGACTTGGAGTTGTCCTGGGTGGTGCTGCAGGGACAGTTACTGGACATTGTATGTCCTCCCATGGCCCACTGGGTGGACTGTGGGAGAGTGTGGGCTATGATGTGGACCATTGACCATGAGGTGCAGCGGTGCTCAGAGATGTGTTCACCAAATGCAATGAAAGTCTCATGATGATGGAGGAGGTTGTTGTTATGGGGGGAGGAGTGGGGTGAGGGGGGTGGGGGGTATATGGGGACCTCATATTTTTTTAATGTAACGTCAAAAAAATAAACACACACACACACAAAAAAAACAAACTGTAGGGAAACATCTTCAAAATCTTGTGGTAGATTTTCTGGGACCATACTCCCAAAGCTAAAGGAACAAAAGAAAAAATAGATAACTGGGACCTCCTCAAAATTACACTCTTTTACCTTAAAGGACTTCGTCAAAAGGGAGAACAGGCAGCCAACAGGAGAAAATATTTGGAAAACACAAATCCAGTAAGGTTTAATATCCATGATACATAAAGATATGCTACAACCCAACAATAAAAAGATAAATGACCCGATTAAAAAATGAACAAAAGATTTGAATAGGTGTTTTTCCAAAGAAGAAATACAAAAAAAACACATGAAAAAGATGTTCATCACTTGCAATTAGGGAAATGCAAATCAAAACTACAATGAGATATCATTTCACACCTATTAGAATGGTCACTATTAAAAAGACAGAAAACTACAAGTCTTGGAGAGGATCTGGAGAGAAAGAAAGAGCCTATTCACTGTTGGTGGGAATGTAGAATGGTACAGCCACTGTGGAGGACTGTTTGGCAGTTCCTAAGGGATTTGAATACAGATTTGCCATGTGACCCAGTAATACCACCACTATATACCCAGAAGAACTAAGAGCAGGGATACAAACAGGTATCTACATACCGATGTTCATAGTGGCACTGTTCGTATTTGCCAAAAGATGGAAACAACCCAGTGGCCATCAACCGATGATAAACAAACTGTGGTGTTTACATACAATGTAATATTATTCAGCAGTAAGAAGAAACAAAGCCATGAAGCATATGACAACATGGATGAACCTGGAGGATATTCTGTTAAATGAAGCAAGCCAGACACAAAAGGGCAAAATACTGTATGATTGTGCTATAATGAACTGAATATACTGTGTAAACTCCTGGAGTTAATAACTAGAATATAGGTCACCAGAGAATAGAATGTAGGGGTTAGAGAATGGAAAGGTAAGAATTAATCTGTGCAGAATTAGTAAAAAGATTGTTCATAAATCTTTGGAAATGACCAGAAATGGTGAAAGCACGTCATAGTGTTTGTAACTTAGCAGTGCTATTATATGGGTATGACAGGAATTGAAAGGGAAAGTACTAAAGTCATGTATACTACTAGAAAAAAGCTAAAAAATGTAACATGGGATTGTATAGCATAGTAAAACTTCATGGGAAATATGAATATGGGTAATACTGCACATACAAGACTGTTCTTCCTCAAAACCAAACAAATGTATGTTACTGTTACAAGATGTTAATATTAGGCAAAAACATAACCAAAGCAAAATATGGACAGTAGTGTATAGTAATATATTAATAATCCTCCATTATACTAATAAAAGGAAATATACTAAGTGAAAAAAAAACTAGAAAAAAATTGCCACATATTGTTTGACTCTACCTATACAAAAATTAGAAAGAAGGAAATAGAAATTCAGCTATGTGTGGCAGGGGAAGCATAGAGAAATTGAGAGGTGATTATTAAGGAGTAGAGTTTTTTGTTTCTTACATGATTGGAATAATGTAACTGCTTTAATGATTGAAATGATGAACGCACAACTATCTGATTATAGCAAATACCCACTGATTGTACACTTTGGATAGACTGTACACTTTGGATGGATTCTATCCTTTATTAATATGTATCAATAAAATTGATTTAAATATATATATGGAAAGATATTCCAGGTATAGTGTTAAGTGAAATAAACAAGATGCTAAGTAGGGTTTTGAGTATGCTCCCATTTGTATGGTTTTAGGGGAATTATAAATATACGCATATAATACATGCATAGTATATTTCTAGAAGGGCACTCAAGAAGCAATTCACTATAGGTGTCTCCTACTTGGGGGTGCAAGGTGGGAGCAATGGATAGAAAAAGGATTACTTTTCCTTGTATATCAGTTTGTACCATTTTTTTTTTTAAGATTTATTTATATATATATTTTTTTATTTCTCTCCCCTTCCCCCCCCACCCCCCTGCCCCAGTTGTCTGTTCTCTGTGTCTATTTGCTGCATGTTCTTCTTTGTCCGTTTCTGTTGCTGTCAGCGGCACGGAAATCTGTGTTTCTTTTTGTTGCATCATCTTGTGGGCGGCGCCATTCCTGGGCAGGCTGCACTTTCTTTCGTGCTGGGTGGCACTCCTTACGGGGCGTGCTTCTTTGCGTGGGGCTCCCCTACGCGGGGGACACCCCCACGTGGCATGGCACTCCTTGCGCACATCAGCACTGCACATGGGCCAGCTCCACACGGGACGTGGAGGCCCCAGGCTTGAACTGCAGACCTCCCATGTGGTAGACGGATGCCCTAACCACTGGGCCAAGTCGGCTTCCCCCATTTTATATTTTTAAGAAATGAATGGGTCATCTCTGCAAAAAAGAATTGAAAGCAATTCTGGAAAGATATATATAGGAGAGTGATTAGGATTATGAGAACTGGCCAGATGAGGGATAAGAAGGAAAAACAAACTTGTTGCTATATACTTTTTTAAAAAAGAGTGCTTTCTTTCTCTCACCCTGCTCCCTCATCGTTTGCACTTGCTGTGTCTGCTGATCTTCTTTGTTTCTTTAGGAGGCACCAGTAACCAAATCCAGGACCTCTGATGTGGGAGGGAGGCACCTAATTGCTTCAGCCACTTCTTATCCCTGCTTTGTTGTGTCTCTTGTTGCAACAACATCTTGTCATGTAATCTTATTGTGTCAGCTCGCTGCAGCTGCAACTTCACACCAGCTCACTGTCCTGCTCGTCCTCTTTAGGAGGCACTGGGAACCTCTGCTCCCTGCTTTGTTGTGTCTCTCATTATGTTTTTCTTCTTGTCTCTTGTTCAGTCATCTTGTTGTGTCAGCTTGCCACACCTGCCCATGGAGCCAGCTCACTGTCTTCTTTACGAGGCACTGGTAACCAAACCACGGACCTCCCATGTGAAAAGCAGGATCCCAATTGCTTGAGCCTCATCCGCTTTCTGCTATATACTTTTTTATACTACTTGGGTTTCTCTTCTTGAAGTATAACATTCATTCATAAAAGTACATAGATCATAAGTGTACAGGTTGACAAATTTTCAAAGTAAACTCACTTGTGTAACACCCAAATCAAGAAACAGAACACTATTGTCAAATCATGTAAATATATTATCTAATTAAGAAAAAATAATTTATAAAAGAGAAAGGAAGGAGGAAAGTGGATGTGGCTCAACCGACTGGGCTCCCATCTACCATGTGGGAGGCCCTGGGTTTGCAAGGTGGCCTGTGCCTGCGGAGAGCTGACAGCCCGTGCCTATAGAGAGCTGGTGCTGCAAGATGACACAACAAAGGCAGACAAGCAGACACAGAGGAACACACCGTGAATGGACACAGAGAGCAGACAGCAAGCTGCAAGGTGGGGTAAATAAATAAAAATAAATCTTAAGGAAGAAAAAAAAAGAGAAGGGAAGGAAAAGAGAAAGACTGATTTCTTCGAAGGGCCTTGTGGACAACACACCTTACTTGTCTCAACAGCAGGCTAGGATTTTCCCTCCCCTCAAGCTTCACAATGCCAAGTGAGAGTCACGAGCCAGACTCAGGTTCCCTTGACGCCTCATATCTGTAGGCAACAGCATGGTCACGTCACCATTCTGGCCACTCTCCAGGTCTCCAAACTTAAAAGAATAACTTTCCCTAGTTGTTTATGCTCCAAATGTTCACTTCTAAGTAAACTATAGCCCAGAACACATTTTCTGGCACAGGTAAGGATTCCGTGCCTAGAACACAGCAGCACATGTCTGCTCTCAGCCACCTTCTAGCTCATCTAGCCTGACGTTGCCTGCACCCCACCCCCAGCTCCTACTACTCCTGTGCTGGCTCCCTCTGCTTCAGCCACCCTGGCCTCTTGGTCTTCCCTCAGAGACACAAACACACTGCAGTCTCTGGGCCCTTGGAGGGGCTGTTCCCTCTGCCCCCATATCTGCCTAGCCATTCTTTCACCTCCTTCAAGTCATTACTCAAATGTGACCTCACGAGGCCTTCCCTGACCACCCAACTTGAAACCGCGTCACCCATAATGTATACATTATGTATTGCTGCATAATAAATTACCCCAAAATTTAGCAGCTCTAAACAACCAACATTTATTCTCCCACAGGCTCTGTGGGTCAGGAATCTGGGAGCGGCCCAGCTAGGTGGTTCTGGCTCAGGGTCTCCCAGGGGAGTGCAGTCAGGCTGTCAGCCTCACAGTCCTGTAGGGCTGGAAGACCCATTTCCAAGGCCACTCACAGGGTTGTTGACCGGCCTCATTTCCTCCATGGCTGCTGGTTGGATACCTCAGTTCTCTGGCACGTGACTCCTCCAGAGGCTTCCCCCAGAGTGAGTGATGAGAGAGCTAGAGATTGCCTAAGAGGGAGGCCACAGTCTTTTATAACCTAATCTCAGAAGTGACACACCATCACTTCTGCTGTACTCTATTGGTCCCCCAGATCAATTCTGGTACCGAGTGTAGTGGACTACACAAAGGAGTGGAATCCAGGAGGTGGGATTCATTTTGGAGGCTGGCTACTATCCCTATCCCTCTTACCTGCTTTATTTTTCTTCATATCATCTATTACCAACTGACATTATTTATCTTATTTTATCCTCAGTCTCCTCACATTAGAATAATAGCTTCATGTCGAAGGTATTTTCGACTGTTTTGTTCACTGTTGTATCATTAGTGCCTAGAACAGCATGTGGCACACAGCGGGGTTTTATTAAATATTTGTTCAATGGAGAATAATGAACCACCCATAAATGCCATCTAAGAAATGAACCCAAGTCCCCATCCAGAATGTCATAGCTCATAAGTCTTCTAAAATTCTTGTGTTTAATTCTCACAAACTATGAGAAAAGCAGGACAGAATTTTTGCCCGCATTTTACCCATGAATCCAGGGAGATTAAAGGTCTTCTTGCTTAGGCTTGACAAGTGGTGCTAGTGGGTCTAAGAGAGGTTTACGTTCTCTTTCACCCCCATACCCCTGGCCGCCCTATGATGCAGTGCAGCCACCTTACAACCCACACAGATCTGTGAAACCCACATAGCTTTCACTAAGCCAGACCAGGCATTGCTGGGAAGGAAGGAGGAGCTGAGAAGCTTGGGGAACAATTCCCCTTTCCCTGGAGGCAGTTTCATTTCCCTCTGCAACAGCATCCAGTCTGAACCTCCTGCGCTGGCTGCCTGAGTTGATGTTCTATAAGCAAGGATGGGGAGCAATTGTCCCCACAAAGGAGAGGGGCCTGCACCACTTTTGGCTGAACCAGCTCTGAAACCCCAATATATCAAATTCCAGAGTCCCAGGTCCCCAGATTGGGGGGGGGTGCCCTCTATTGGCAAAGGGAGGGCCATAGAGGGGCCTCCTTTAGAGAGGTCACCAGGGATAGAGAAAGCTCCTTTTCCCTCAACTCCTATCAAGGCATAAAATATTTCAACAGTTCACACATCAATTCAATTAATCAACAAACTCACCTCTGAAAACCACAAAGAGCAACAAAGAGGTCAGTTACATTTTCATGTGGAACTCCTGACCCTATCCTAGAGTTCCCTTGACTGCCTAAGGCAGAGAGAATGAAGGGGCTCCTGAGCCCCTAGGTACTAGAAGAAAACAGTGGAAGAGTGGATAATTGCATCAAAAGAGAGCTGGCACCTGGTGATGGTCAAAGGTAAGAAAGGACTACCCTCCTCTCCTCTCCCAACTCTTGTCAAGACTACTCACTCAAGACTACTCACTCATCTGCCCCCGTCTGGTGAGGAGAATGATATAGGGAGAAGCCTAAATTAGCTACTTCTCAATAATAATCCACACCAACCTCTAGTCCCCTGAAAGTACAGACCCAGGATGTCTGCTCTTGGCAAAACAAAGTGGTCCCAGGGAAGTTTTCTGTCCTCTGTCACCACAAGTGTATATATACATGTCTTAGGTCATTCCAGAGGTCGTGCTTATTTTATCTCAGGATGTTTTTACTGACTGCCACAGCAAAACCACTTCAAGCAGGGTTGTTCCTGAGGGCTCTAGAGACATCCAGACACTATAGGCAGGGCAGACAATCCCAAGAAATTGGCACCCCATCAGTAAGTCTTACTTTGGAATATATGATAACCTATCTCCCGAATGTATCAGAGTTAGATTAATTTATAATTTTCCTATACATGGTTCTTCTGCCTCTTTTATTTGAACCTATAATTAGCACTCTACCCATTAAATATGTCCCAGAAACCTTAAATCTTTCAGCTTTCATATGCCATTTGAACCCCAAATCCCAGCAGAGTTGCAGCCAACACCTACTTTCCAGCTCATCAGACTCATCCAGGACAACTAACAAAAGGATGATGATGGACAATGTCAAAAGAGTACCTGTAACTGCAAGCAAAACAGTTCATTCACCTGCCCCATGGTTCTAAGCCCCCTCTCAATTGGAAGCAGAGTGGGCATCATCATCCCAAAATCCTCAAGATTGAGGAACAAACAACGTAAGGGGGGAATGCAACTAAACTATGGACTAAAACAGGCTTATTATTCTAGTAATGGAAGAACTTATAACATTGATATAAAGGTTCACCAGAGGTTCTGAGGGAAGGGGAGGGGAAGAACAGGTATAACATGGGGCATTTTAGGGACACTGGAATTGTTCTGTATGACATTGCAAAGATGGATACAAGCCATTAAACATTTTGTCAAAACCTATAAAATTGTGTGGTACAAAGTGTAAGCCATAATGTGAACTACAGACCATGGTTACTAGCAGTGCTTCAGTATGTGTTCATCAGCTGTAGCAAATGCACCACACTAATGACGGTGTTGTTCATGGGGAAAAGTGTGGCATAGGGAGGGATGGGGTATATGGGAATCCCCTATATTTTCTATGTAACATTTATGTAATCTAAAGCTTCTTTTAAAAAGTAAAAAAAGGTGCCAAGGTCAACTATGAGGCCAAACAACTTACTAGCATTTGCTGATTTCTACATGTTGCACATGATTGCATTTAATCCTGACATAAACCTCTGAGGTAAAAGGGTATCACTTTCATTTTACAGATAAAGAAACTGAAACTCAGAGAGGTTAAAGAAGGGCTCCCTGAGAGGGGACATGCATCCTGAGGTGTGAAGGATGAGAAGGAGCCCCCCACGTGATGGGCTAGAGGAGGCGTCTCCAAGGCGCAGAAACAAGTGCAAAGGCATGCGGGAGGGAAGGTAAAATAAAGGACTAGGATGAGTGGCAGGAGTATAGCGACTACAGAGGAAAATGTGCAGGATGAGTTTGGAGAGGTAAGCAGGGTCAGATTATGCTGGATCATACAGGCAGCATATGGAGTTCATATTTTTACTCGGATTTATTACTTCAAAAAGATGTTAGTGGAGGGTCTTAAGTAGTGGAGTAGTAATATGATCTGTTTTTTAAATCCTACTGTGGCTGATGAATATAACTTGGATTGTAGAATATTAATCAATTAGGAATATTTCTGTTGCAAGTGACGGAAAATCTACCTACCAAACCTTAATAAAGGGTCTGACTTTATTTTTGATGTTTGACTGCTGACAGCATCAAGTTTCACCCTTCCCTCTTCCATGTGTGCTCAACATCTGGGTAAGCTGATAAGAAAACCCAGGTCTCCCTCCACTGGCACCTGTGAGATGGTAAAATCACTCAAACCCTGGAATACTCACCCCAACCCCACCCCTTAACCACAATAAAAACCACGCTGGTCATTCTCTTTATAGACTCTCAAGTCATTATTGAACCTGCTGGGGAGTCTTACATGCTATCCCCAGAAAGCCTCATTATGTGAGTGATGAAACTTTTCACATCCTCTTGGTGCATGTATAGTGTCATCAGTCTTAGCATCTGAACCAAATTTTGGGTGGGGGTCCATCTCACTTCTTCTGGGTGATTACAACATAAACAATCAGAGATTTTTTTTTTCTGTCACATAAACTTAAGAGGCGAATGACACTAGGACAAAAGTCTCTAATTTTCTTGGACTATCCATCATTGTCTCAAACTGACTGCTACAGCTCCAGCCATCACAGAAGCATTCCAATAAAATGAAGAAGAGTCAATACCTATCTCTATATATTAAAAATTTTCCAAAACTCCTTAAGAGACTTTTCTTTGTAATTCATTGGCAAGAACGGTGTCAGCAAAACCCCTAATTCTAAAGTTGGTTAGGAAGAAGGAGGGTGGGATCAAGCTTGGATCAACCAATCGATAGATGGTGGTACAGAATAAGAACAAAGGGACCAGATAACAGTCTGTTACAGAAATTCTGGAGAGCAATATTGGTGGCTTGGACTCAGGTGGGAGCAGAAGGGAAGGTGTGCAGTAAATGGATTTAAGAGATATGTTCAGATGTTAAACCAATTCTCTCTGACCACAAAGCCTACAATGCATCCCTGCTAGTGTTCTGTCCACTCTGGGGCACACTTTAGGCATATTAGGAGACATGGTAATGTTGCTCTGATAATGGATTTGATTTGGTGTACCATAGCCATAGTTGACTATACAGAACCTCTATGTAGAGGCTTCTTACCGACATAGGTCATAGATGAAGGTGCTTAAAATGTGAGTAAAAGGTGCAAAAGACAAGGATTAGCAAGAAGTAGTTGGGGACCTGCAGGTCTATAATGCAAGCTACACCAATCTGCTTGAAGAATAAATCTGAAATACCAATGGAATTGACACATGCTTAAATCAATACAGGACATTCTATGAAGCCTCATAGAACAGCCTTCAGGAATAATGCCAAATAACCATTAGTTCTCAGAAATACTGTTTATCAATTGTTTCTCAGACTAAGAACAAACACACATCTCTGAGTACTTTGCAAAACCAATTTCTATTCCATTTCATTCTTTTGCACCTCACATAGAAAAGCAAAAGGGTGACCAGTTACAAAAGAATGACTGACCCTATGTTCCTATCTATCATCCCATTAAAATGACAGCAAAGTAATATAAGAAGATAAAAACCCATATCATCAGCAAATGAGAGATTTCGGATTTCTGCAAGAGGGAAATCAGCCCCCAAAACAAAACCAGGAAGAAGTAAGGGAGAAAGTGGGGAGGTGCAGGGAATAGGGGGAAGACAGAACTTGAATTCCTGAAGGATGCTGGTGCTCAAGCCCAAGATATACACACTCTATCATTACCAGTCCTCCATGAAATATCCAGGGAGGGGGGAAAATATTTATATTTTTCTCCCTTGGGGAAAGAGAGTTATTCAGGGAACAGAAGTTTGTTTTGTTTTGTTTTTTAAATCAAGACTCTTTCAGAGAGAGTATAAAACAAGAAAAGAAAGTTACGCACACATGCACACACATATATGGCACATTATTGTGAAATTTCAAAACACCAAGTATAAAGGGAAGATCCTGAAAGCTTCTAAGAGAAACAAAATATTCACCCACAAAAGAACAAGACTCTGGCTTCTCTTCTACAACACTGGACACTAGAAGGCAATGGGGCAAAATTTCAAAGTTCTCAGGGAAAATGATTTTGAATTTTGAACTTTGAACTGTATTCCCCGCCAAACTTCCCTACAAGAGAACAGAATGAAGATATTTTGAAACATGCACACTGTTAGAATGTTTTCCTTTCACATACACTTTCTTAGGAAGCTTCTTGAGTTTGTTCTCCACCAAAACAAGGAGTAAAGAAAAAAGAAGGCACAGATTTCAGACATGAAGTCCCAGGAGGAGATCTGTACCCTGTGCCTAAAGAGAATCATTCCAGATTAGAGGGGCATCCAGGAGAGGGAGTGCAATGGGGCAGAGGATTCCAGAGATATCATACAGTCCTGGGAGGCTGGAAGAACATAAGGATGCAATTAAGAAGGACCAAAAAAAAAAAAAAAAAGAAAGAAAGAAAAGACAACTAAATAGTCCAGGAAAAAAAAAACATATTAAACTAAAAGAAAGAATACCAAATATTTCTGTAAGTTATATGAATTTCACATCAATAAAACAGAAGTTGGTTGTGCAGTGGATAAATTTTACATAGTAATAATTTATTTATTCAACAAATATTTATCAGGGTCTTCTATATGCCAGGCACTATTACAGACTCCAGGAACTTATCAGGGAACAGATAAGAACAGGCAAATGCCTTTCTTGCATGTAACTTACAATCTAGTCAGGTAGAGTCATTCCTAAGGGGAAAAAAAGTGTAAGGTGGTTTTGGCTTGCGTTCTCTGAGACCAGCTTGTTCAATAAACCAAATATATTTGCTTAGTGAATTGTGTGAAAAGATGTGGTTAGTTCCAAAGGGTGATTTCTTGCTTTGCGTACATTTTTTATTTCTTGAATTTTTGTAAAGCCTAATTTTTATGCAACACTAAGCCACTGCTTTGAAAAAAGAAATCACACTGCCTTCTGTGTGAAGAAAGGACTAGAAGCAGGGACCAGAAAAGACATTTAAGATGCTATTGCAGGGGCGTGAATGTGGCTCAAGTAGTTGAGTGCCTGCTTCCCACATGGGAGGTCCCAGGTTTGGTTCCCGGTGCCTTCTAAAAACGAAACAAACAACAAGCAAACAAAGGAAGATACCAACTCAGGGTTGCTGATGGGACTCAGTGGTTGAGCACCAGCTTCCCACATACCAGGTCCTGGGTTCGATCTCTGGCCATGGAACCTCAAAAAAAAAAAAAAAAAAAAGATGGTATTGTAATTATCCAGGTGAAAGAGAATGGCCTTCAGCTGTGGGAGTGGAGATAGAGAAACTGGACAGATCCAGTACATATTTTGGAGTATAGAATCAACAGAACTCACTGATGGGTTGAATCTGGGAAGAAAGGAAAAGGTGGAAAGGTAACACCCAGATTACTAGAAAGAACCACTTGATGATTGTAGATGTTATTTACTGAGATGGGGATAGACTGGAGAAATCTCAGGTTTGGGAGGAAGATTTCAAAAATCCATTCTTGAGGTCTTGGAATTTTGGAAATGCCACATAAAATCAAATAAATCATGGGGGCATTGACTCTGTAAACATTTATTGGCCAGTGTCAGTTAAATCTATACTATTCCTTCACAGGAGCCACAAGTTAAGGAAGTCACTACTGAAGAACTAGGAGACCAAAGAACTCCATCCATCCATCCATCCATCCATCCATTCATAGTGTCTAATATGTGTTGTAGGTGTTAGATAAATAAAAAAAAACAAAACACACAGGCTGTGGAATCGCACAGGGGGGTGCCAAGCACACACTTATGGGAATACCAAAGTTTGGTTTCCTGGAGAAGGTCATCGTTATCATCTGGCATCATCTGAGTTGAGTCCTAGAAGATGAGGAGCAAGTAGCCACATGTTCTAGTAGTGATTATGTAACACGTGCCCCAACGCATACTAGCTTAAAATGATGACAACATTTTTTATGCTCACAGATTCTGGGGCCTGGAATCCAGAGGGCATGGGAGGGACAGCTTGTTTTATTCCACAAAGTCTGGGGCTCAGCTGTGCAACTCAAAGGCTGGAGCTAGAATCATCTGAAGACTGGCTCACTTACATGTTTAGTATGGTGATACTGGCTGTTGGCTGGGGACCTCAGTTCCTCTCTCTCTCTGCTTGGGCTTGTGTTTCCTCAAAATATGATTGTAAAATATGAGGGTTGGTTTCCCCACAGTAAGCAGCTCAAAAAGAAGAAGGGAGGAGGCTGCCTCCTCTTTATGATTTAGTGTCGGAAGTCACATAGCATCACCTCTGCTGTGCCCTTTGGGTGTAATAGTCACAAGTCCCCCAACCCACATTCAAGGGGAGGGGAATAAATCCCATCTATGAATGTGAAGAGTTTCAAAGTCCCAAAGAGCATGTGAGATGGGATAAATATTAGTGTGGCCATCCTTGGAAACTCTAACTTCCATATCAGGCAAAGAGAAGAAAAGCTAGGGTACAGCATGTGGAATAACCCAGCGGGGAAAGAAGCATTGCTGGTTCTGGCAAAGGCAAGAAGTCAGGAGAGACAAAAATGTCGAGATGCCTCCCAGTATCCACTCTTCCCTTCTTTAATAGGAGGATCCCACATTTCAGTTGAACACATTGCCTGGGTAAGGTCACTTGATAAAGTTTTGACCAATGAGATATAAATGTAAGTATTTGGTGGAGGGAAGCAGCTGTGGCTCAATCAGTTGGGCTCCCGTCTACCATATGGGAGGCCCTGAGTTCACCGGGGCCTCCTTGTGAAGGCAGGTTCACCTGCACGCTGCAGAGAGCTGCCCAGCCCGCAAATGCCACAGAAAGCTGACTCAGCAAGGTGACACAACCAAAAAGGGAGACAAGCAAAAACAGAAGAGCACACAGTGAATGGACACAGAGAGCAGACAGCAAGCAAGCCTCATGGGGGGAGGAGAAATAAAATAAATAAATACAGACACAGAAGAACGCACATTGAATGGGCGCAGAGAGCAGGCAGCACGGAAAAAAGCCACGAGGGGTGGGGGATTAAAAAAAAAAAAAGTGTTTGGTGGAAATCCCAGACAGTGTCTCAAAATAGGAAAGGGTTCCCTTCCTTCTAACCAGCTGCACAGAATTCATATGTGATGGCTCAATTTCTCTATCCTCTCCTCTCCTCTGTGGAGAGCTGCACAGCAGGGAGTGATAAGAGCATGGCTAGAGAGCTAGAATAGCATGAAACTTAGTTTGTCCTACTAAGAAAGTTGAAATTTATCTTGATGGTGGTGAAAGGGGTGCCATGGTTAGATCCGCATTTTAGATTTCGATTTGTAGACTCTGAAAGATCACAATTTGCTCAAGACTTACCTGTATCAGTGGTTCTCAAACTTTAGCATGCACAGGAATGCCCTGGAGGGCTTGTTAAAACACAGATCCCTGGGCGCTACCCTCAGAGATGCTCATTTAGGAGGGCTGGGGAGGGCCTGAGAATTTGCATTTCTAACTAGTTCCCAGGTGATGCTGATACTGATGGTCCAGAGACCTCACTTTGAGAATCACTGCCTTAGAATAAGTCCTATCAAAGTATTCTGAGGGCAGGTGCAATACAATTCTGACACTACCTGGAGTTAGGTCAGGTTCACAGGTTAAGGGCACAGTTTCCACAAGGCTGCCCTCACTTCAGGTACCAGCCACACATTTGAACTGCACTGCTAACCAAGTGGTTACAAATTCAGAGGTTTCCATCTCCCCCCCAGGTTCAAGAATTCTCTACAACAACTTAGAGAAGTTAGGCGAGCACTGTACTTATGATTATAGTTTTATTGTAGCAAAAAGAATACCAATAAGGAGGAGCCAAAAGAGATGCATAGGATGAGGTCTGGGAGGGTCCCCAAATGGAAAGCTTCCATGTCCTCTCCCCATGGAGTCAAACGTGCCACCCTGCCCAGCACATCCATGTGATCTACCATCAGAGATGCTCTCCCAACCTTTAATGCCCAGAGGTTTTATTTGGGTTTCATTCTGTAGATATGATCAGTTGAATCAACAGCTGCTGGTTAAACATAATCTCCAGCCTCCCTCCCCCCGAGGAGGCTGGTGTGGCTCAAAGCCCTAACCCTCTAATCACATGGGTGGTCTTCTGTGTGGCCAGACTCCACCCTGAGTTATCTCCTTAGCATCAAGTATCAGGTGCTTGCCATAAAAAACAAAGACACTCCTATCGCTGAGCATATTCCAGAGGTTCCCCCTCAGAGCCAATACAAAGGCTGGACCTCTTCTTGGAAACCTAATTCCTTAATAGACAGCAGGCAATGCGAGTTCTGGGGAAAATACTCCTACCTCGAGCCTGACAGGCACTGGAGTCTGGCTACAGATCCTAACCCAGTACCTGCCCTTGGGCTGAAGCAACCAAGAGAGGGGGACAGGTGCTGGTTTAGTACCACTGGGTCCCTCCACCTCTGTGTCTCACAAGCGATGGCACCCATCTTTTCACCAAGTGTGCCTGATTCCTTTTGACAAAGGAACTGAAAAGGCCCAATTCCTATGAAGCTATAGTATTTTCTGGTCTGCTGCTCAGATGAAAAGACGGGACAGTGATGTCAATTGTGCAGGGAGCTGGGATATGTACCAGGGCCCTTTCTTTGCTGGAACTTGCTAAGCACATCGATTTTTTTTTTTTTTTAAGATTTATTTATTTCTCTCCCCTTCTCCCCTCCCACCCCCCCACCCCAGTTGTCTATTCTCTGAGTCTATTTGCTGCATCTTCTTTGTCCGCTTCTGTTGTTGTCAGTGGCACTGGAATCTGTGTTTCTTTTTGTTGCAATCTTGTTGTGTCAGCTCTCCGTGTGTGGGGCGCCATTCCTGGGCTGGCTGAACTTTCTTTCGCACTGAGCAGCTCTCCTTATGGGGCACACTCCTTGCACGTGGGGCTCCCCTGCTCGGGGACACCCGTGTGGCACGGCACTCCTTGCGCGCATCAGCACAGTGCGTGGGCCAGCTCCACACGGGTCAAGGAGGCCGAGTTTGAACCGCGGACCTCCCATGTGGTAGACAAAGGACGCCCTAACCACTGGGCCAAGTCTGCTTCCCACATTGATTATGATAATACAACTCTCCAAGGATGTAATGAAGTTCAGAGATTCAATTAGATGAAGGGCTCACCTCTGTTACTGTGGCTGGATCTGGAGCCGTGGCTGGTAGGCAAAACGCTCCCCTTTTGCTGCCAAAGGATTCTTCCTGTGTGGCTCCAATGAGGGCTTCTCAGCCTCAGCACCACTAACATTCAAGACCAGCTAGTTCTTTGTTGTGGGGAACTGTCCTGTGTGTTGTAGGATATTTAGCAACATCCCTGGGCTCTACACACCAGATGCCAGTTGTATATCCCCCACCTCCAGCCAGCTGTGACAATCGAACGTGCTGCACACTTGCCAAATATATAATAGGTACTCATTAAATTGCTGTTTGGAATGAATTAAACCCAGAAGAATGCCTCTCATCTGGACCACCTCTCTGCGAGACAATCAGACCCTACCTCCTCTACCCTATTTTCAAGGCCCTGTGCAAATGCCAATTCTTCATGAAGACTTCTGTGATTCTTCCCACCTCTAGTTGCATATAATTTCACCCAACTCTGACACCAATCAGTTTGGTGTCCTTTTTTAAACACTTATTTATACAAGTGTCTTATCCCCACTATTCACAAAGCTCAAGATGGCTTTGGAAGAACTTTAGCCTTCTTTAGCCCCCTTCCATCTTCTCTGCCCACCCCTACCCAGCATAAAATAATTCTCTGGTATGAACAATTGACCTTTTCTAAAGTATACATAAACTGTGAAGAAAACTTTCACAGTTCACATTCCTTCGTAAAGACAACTTAAATTTTCTTTAAACATTTCTTAACAATAACTAACATTTATTGTGCATTTAACAGGGACCAGACCCTTTCTTTAAAACTTTTACATAAAATCATTTTATCCTTAAAACAATCCTATTAAGTAGAAACTTTAAGTAGCCTCATTTTACAATGAGACACTTAACATAGTTGCCTACTGGTCACACAGCTAGGAAGTGGGTAGGCTGACTTCGAACCTAACAAAAGGCAGTCAGGCTCCTAACCCCTCGCTCTCAAATGCCGCAACTGGAACCGTCCCATACTATTCCCAGCCAACTGAGGCTCCCACGTCCCTCCTGTATAGAATTTCTGCAGCTACAGGTGACTGAACTCTCCCCGAGGACATGACATTAGTTACGGAGTCACTATGTTGCCCATGGAGTAAGCTCCGTGCCTTGCACAAAGCAGACCTTTCATTTTTGTTAAATGCACGGATGGTACTACGCTGGGAAGTTCTTCCTGAGGTCTAACCTCTGCCCGTTTCCCCACAGCCCTCTCAGAGGAGACAGGAGCGCGGGAGCCGGGCGGCGGCGCCTGCGGCCCGTGGCCACCAGGTGTCGCTCCGGCGTCCTCGTACGAGAGGGCGGAGCGGACAGCAGACCGGGAGCAGCATGTGGACGCGCGGGCGCCACGCAGCCGCCTGCCTTCTACCCCGAGCGGCGCCCCCGGGCCCGGCCCAGGCCTGCGCCGCGGCCCAGCGGCCGGCGGAACACGCCTTGCTCTGCAGCCGCCGGGGGCTGCGCGCCGGCACCGCCGCGACCCGGGCGCCCAGCGGAGCCGTAAGTAGCCGCGCCGCGGAAGCGGCTCCGGGCCGCACGCCGCGGGACGGGGCGCCGCGTACGCCGGGCACGCTGGCCGCGCGCCGGCAGGGGGCGGGGACGCGCTGGGCGGCGGGGGGCGGGGCTGGCGACGCGCGCGGGGCCGAGCGCGGGGCGGCGGCGCGACGTGCGGCTCCTGCTGGGTGCTGCGCTGTGCGAGCCCTACGCTTCTGTGTTTCTCTGCATTACATTTTCACTGAGCCTCTGCTTTCTGATGAAATGAGAAATATTGTACCCCGCTTGGCTGTCTCTAAGCTGGCCTCTTCTGTCTCTCTGCGAGACCTTAAATTTAAGTGCTAGTTATATACATATGTAATATATATATTAAACTAGTGAGATTGTTTTTTCAAGCCTTGGCTCTTAGGAATGCTTTTCCACCGTTTCCTCAAGCGACATGAAAATGTCGGGCCTGCCAAGGCGAGCAGCTATAGCAGCACGACTCAGGCTTTTGAGAAATGGCAGTGTCTGCCTTCCAGCTTCTGACTCCTGGAGTCACCCGAGCTGTGAGACCTCGGGGAACCACCTGAAACAATGAGATATCCTTTCTGTAAAGAGGAGATAAGAAAGGGCAACACCCGTTATCAGTTAGTGCAAGGACAAATTGGATTAACGTATGTAACGTTTAACTCTTCTCTTGGGGGTGTGCAGATTACTGATTACTCCAGGACTTTCCTCCTAAGAATGTCTGTGGGTTGAGGAAGACTTCACAAGGGGGTCATGATATGTCTTGATCAGGGTCTTGAAGATGCCAAGAGAGTACTGGAGGGCGTTCCAAGGGGAGGGAACTGCTTGGGCAAAGGCAGGGAAGGAGGCTGGGAATCACTTCTGAGTAGCCGGTATAAAGGCTGTATATTGTGGGTGACAGTGAAAGAATCATATGAAGGTCACACCATGTTTGAATACACTTTGGGATTAATTGCCAACACTCAAAGTTTGAGAGAGAAATTCGATTTCCCGCGCCTCTCTAGAAAAAGTATCATTTAACTGTGGGACTCTCACACCTTCCTGGGCTTGTGATTTGACTCCTGCCTGTATGAGCAGTTTTTTATTCAGGAGGGTGACAAGATGTGGTGGTCTTTGGGGTGGTGACCAGTGGCTATTAAGAACTGTTGACTGAAAAGTGCCTTCTGAAGGGCCGGCACCCAGGAGGTAGACTTTGGACACATATTGAATTTAGGGTCCTTGGAAGATGGCTGGGTGATTGGGTCACCTGTTGGACCTCTCTTTTTCCAGACAGAATCACCTGTTTTTAACCTCCCTTGCACACCTCATGTCCTTGGGGAGTTGGCTGGATGACAGTGGCAACCACCATCCTATTTAATTTATTTAAAGAACTTGACTGTCATCAGGTTGATCCCTAAGGCTCCAAAATTTGCAGGATCTAAGTTCGTTTTGGGGGCTTCTCCCATCCTATTTTCTCTATCCAGCCAAACAACAGAAATAGAATTCAAGTCAAATACAAATTATAAATTTTTCAGTAGCTACATTAAAAAAGTAAAAAGAAGCAGGTGACTTTAAATTTTTTTTTACATGGAACCATTTATTTTTAAACATTTTTATTAAACCATTTATTTTAAAGTATTACTGATGTATAATTTTCATGCAATAAACTGCACATAATAAACATGAACATTGTTTTGATACACACAAACACCTGTGAAGCCATCACCATCATATCATGATGAACATATTCATTACCAAAAGCTACCTCATGTCCCTTTATAATCCTCTTATCCCTGCTCTCCCCAGCCCTCATCCCTATGAAACCATGGATTAGCTGTGACAAACTGGTTTGCCTTTTCTGAAATTTTATATACATGAAATCATAGGCATTTACTCTGTCTAGTTTTTTTCAAACTGCATAGCTATTTGAGACTCAACCATGTTGCATGCATGAATAATCCTTTTTATTGCTGTGTAATATTGTGTTGTTATACCGCATTTTGTTTATACAGTCATCTGTTAGTCGCCATTTGGGTTGTCTCCAATTTTTTTTTTGTTTTTAGGAGGTACAGGGGATTGAACTCATGACCTTGTACATGTGAAGCATGTGCTCCACCACTGAGCTATAACCATTCCCCTCCAATTTTTTGTGATAAAGCTACAGTGATCATTCATGTGCACAATGTTCATTTCATAGTGTCACAATGTAGGTGAATGTTTACTCTTAAGAAACTGCCAGACTGATTTCTAAAGTGTTCCATTTTACATTCCCACCAGAAATATATTAAACACATTTTTAACAAGGGGTATTCTCAGGGATGAAGAGGCACTTGTAATAATACTAAATAGTCATTTCATGAAGTGATCATAAGAATACTAAATGTGTATACATCTAATAGCAGTGTTTTAAATTATTTAAATCATAAACGGTGAGTGACATTAATTTTTTATTTTTGTAACTTATTTTGCTAGACTTATTTTTTAAAATTTTAAATTTTTATTCAATTGTCTTTTTTTAAAGATACATAGATCACAAAAAAATGTTACATTAAAAAATATAGGGAAGCAGACTTGGCCCAATGGATAGTATATCCGCCTACCACATGGGAGGTCTGTGGTTCAAACCCTAGGCCTCCTTGACCCATGTGGAGCTGGCTCATGCTCAGTGCTGATGTGTGCAAGGAGTGCCATGCCACACAGGGGTGTCCCCCGCGTAGGGGAGCCCCATGTGCAAGGAGTGTTCCCCGTAAGGAGAACCGCCCAGCGCAAAAAAAAAGTGCAGCCTGCCCAAGAATGGTGCTGCACACACGAAGAGCTGACACCACAAGATGATGTAACAAAAAGAAACACAGATTCCTGGTGCCCCTGATAAGGATAGAAGCGGTCACAGAAGAATTCAGCGAATGGACACAGAGAGCAGACAACTGGGGGAGAGGGGAAAGGGAGAGAAATAAATAAATAAATCTTTAAAAATATATATATATTTATAAGAAGAGACATTAAATTTAACAATAAGTTTATGTAACCTAGTGTATTAATCAGCCAAAAGGCTGCTGATGCAAAATACCAGAATTGGTTGATTTTTATAAAGGGTATTTATTTGGGGTAGGAGCTTACAGATAACAGGCCATAAAGCATAAGTTACTTCCCTCACACGTGTTGGAGCAAGATGACTGCTGACGTCTTTGAGGGTTCAGGCTTCCTGGGTTCCTCCCTTCCTCAGGCTTCTTTTTCCTAGGCTCAGGGTTTCTCTCTTCCTGAGGCTTGCTTCTCTTTCCTCTATGTGTTTACTTTCCAAGGCTCCCTCTTAAGTCTTCAGCATCAAACTCCGACATCAAAATTCCAACATTAAGAGCCCTCAGCTCTTTTCTTCACCATGCCTTATATCTGTGAGTCCCCACCCACCAAGGGTTGGCGACTCAATGCCCTAATCTTAACTCAATCATGCCCAGGTACAGATCATATTAAAGCATAATCCAATATTTCTTTTTGGAATCTATCAGGTATATCACACTGCTACAGTAATGCATCCATAATTTGCTAGGCTGCCTTTTGTCATTTAATTTTTGTAATTGAAATAAAGCTTTAAAAAAATTGTAAAAGAAGGCAGTGGGGTGAAATATTTAAAATGCTAAAAGAAAATAATTGCCAACCAAGAATATTATTTCCAGCAAGACTATCTTTCAAACATGAGAGTGAGATAAAGACACTTTCCAGATAAGCAAAACAGAAAGAATTTGTCACCATTAGGCCTACCTTACAATCATTGCTAAATGGAGTTCTTCAGATTGAAAGGAAAGAATACTGGATGTAGTTACGTGAAGCAGCATAAAAAAATTAAGATCCCCGGTAAAATTAGCCACACAGGTAATTGTTAATGCCAGTACTATTGTCTTGTATTTTTAATATGTAACAGCACTTTTTACTTCTCATAGGATCTAAAATGCACATGCATAAAAAGTAATGATAAATCTATGGTTTTAGATACATAGTATATAAGGACGTAACTTGTGCCAAGTCACAGCAAAAAGGTGGGTGGACAGAGGGGTATGGGAACATTGTGTATGCTATTGAAGTTACATTGGTATCGAATCAAATGTGATTGTCATAGCTTTAGGTATTAAATTTAAGCTCCACTGTAACCACAAAGAAAATATCTGAAAAATATACACAGAAGGAAATGAGGGAAGCAGACTTGGCCCAATGGATATGGCGTCTGTCAACCACATGGAAGGTCCATGGTTCAAACCCAGGGCCTCCTTGACCCACGTAGAGCTGGCCTACGCGCAAGGAGTGCACCCTGTAAAGAGAGCCGCCCAGTGCGAAAGAAAGTTCAGCCTGCCCAGGAGTGGTGGCCGCATACACAGAGAGCTGACGCACCAAGATGATGCAACAAGGATAGACACAGATTCCTGGTGCTGCTGACAACAATACAACAATAGAGGTGGACACAGAAGAACACACAGCGAATGTACACAGAGAACAGACAACTGGGGAGGGGGGAAATAAATAAATAAATAAAATGAGAAGAGACTCAAAATGATTCACTACAAAAATTTAAAAATAAAATAAATGTGAAGTGGGCAATAATGGAAGAATTGAGGAACAAAAAAAGAAGTATGATTTAGCAAAAACCAACCAGCAAAATGGCAGAAGACCTGCATTAATGGTAGTTACATTACATGTGAATGATTACATTTTCCAGTCAAAAGGCAGAGAGTGACATAATGGATTAAAAAAAAAAGCATGACCCAACTACATTCTGTTTACAAGAGACTCACCCTTTCAATAATGGATAGAACATCTGGACAGAAGATAAATAAGACAATAAAAGATGTGAATGATACTGTAACTCTTCTCCAGCAATGGATGAGACCTGAGTCGCCCTTCAAGTGTTGTAGTATGACAGGACCCAGGGCAATGAGGGGACGTTTCAGGATGAAAGCTGGCCACACAGCCTGGATCTTGCCATGTGTAGCAGTTTGGCATTGTTTATAAATTCCTGAAATAGATATTAAATTATGTTTGTAAACTGGTATGTTCTTCTGGGCATATTAGATTGTATTAGATTCACAGGTTTCACCTTTACTTGATTAAATTAAGATTGGGGCTTTGATTTGGCCACGTCAGTAGGATATTGAGTCCCTGCCCCCTTGGTGGGCAGATACTCAGACAGAAGTAAATACACAGAGAAGCAGATAAGTGAGGAAAGAGAGAAGGCTCCATTAGACATGGCAGAGGCCCAGGAAAGAGAATGAGCCTGATATTCTACAACTAACCTTAAAAGAGCAGAGCAGCTGAGTCCAGAAAGAAGAGACCCCCAGGGAGAGAGACAAGCTTAGGCTAACCTACAGTTGAGAACAGAAGGAGCTGGGCCCACAGAGCCTTAGGAGGAAGAAGAAGAAGACTGAACCCTTGCAGAGACTGGCAGCCATTTTGCTCCAACTCATGGGAACAGACTTTGGTGAGGGAAGTAACTTAACACTTTATGGCCTTGGGACTATAAGCTTCTACCCCAAATAAATGCCCTTTGTAAATGCCAACAGATTTCTTATACTTTGCATCAGCACCCCTTTAGCTGGGTGAGTGCTAATCAGGTCATCAGGTTCCAGAGCCTGAGCCTGGAACCTTAGGCCTAGAAACTATCTAGTATTTCCTCATATGCATCCGATAAGCCTAGCCCTGTGCCAGAGACTCAAACTAGGCAAACCTACCACATATGTGTTGTCCAGGACTCCTCGGTGACCTGAAATCAAAGGAGGGGTGACCAATGGATGGCTTCAGGGGTACAGTAGAAATGCCCACTGTATTAGTCAGCCAAAGGGGTGCTGGTACAAAATACCAGAAATCAGTTGGTTTTTATAAAGAGTATTTATTTGGGGTAGGAGCTTATAGTTACCAGGCCATAAAGCCTAAGTTACTTCCCTCACCAAAGTCTGTTGCCACATGTTGGAGCAAGATGCCTGCCGATGTCTGCCAGGGTTCAGGCTTCCTAGGTTCCTCCCTTCCTGGGGCTCATTTCTCTTTGGGCTCAGCTGCTCTGCTTTCTCCACAAGGCCAGATGTAAAATATAAGGCGAACGGCTCTGTCTCTCCCTGAAGCCTCTGCCTGTGTTTAATGGAGACTTCTCACCTTCCTCACATATCTGCTTCTCTGTGTGCTTACTTCCCGGGCCCCAGGATTAAAACTCCCCAGCATTAGAACTCTAACATCAAAATTCCAACTAACTCCTCCGCTCTGCCCTATAGTTTTCTCTGTGAGTCCCTGCCCACCCATGTGCTCCAATCAGAGCCGTAATCATTATTTAATCAAGTAAAAGTGAAACCTCTGAATCCAACACACTAATATGCCCAGAGGACAAAAGACCAGTTTACAAACATAATCCAATATTTCTTTTGGAATTCATCAATAATATCACACTGCTACACCCACCTCACCACAGTGAGCTCCGCCTGCCTCCCTCCCTTAGCTGCTCCCCTGGGCAAGGGCCGAGTTTTGCCCCTCTGATCTCCTGTGTCTCCATGCTTTTGCTGATATGTTTAAAAACAAATGAGTTAAACACTCTCAGGGCATATATTGCCAGGTTCTTGTTCTCTTGTTCTGTCCTCATAACCAGTCTACCAGGAGGTTACTGTGATACCCTGCCTTCTGATGAGGAAACTGAGGCTCCAAAAGATGAATCATTTTGCCCAAAAAAATGCTAGTATGGTAGGAAGAGATAAGAAACAAGGATATAACCAAAAACAACTGAATAGACTTTTGCTTTAACCTTTGAGTAAGTAGCTTGCATTCAACCAAACCTTCCACCAAGAACAACCATCAAAGCTATATAAAATTAAAAAGCAAAAACAAAACCAAACAAGAGAAAACAGCTGTGTAGAGGTATCAGAAAGACAACTAGGCCAGGATCCTGGAGGGAAGGGAAACTCCCTGAGGTAAACCCAATACTTACTCTCAAAACACCTTACCCTCCATCTTTTGAACCCTCTTCTGATTTCCAGGTGTATGACTCTCCCTTGGAGCCAGACAGCTTGGGTTCAAATCCCAGCCCCACTACTTAGAGTCTGTATGACTTTGGGCATATTACTTAGCCTCTCAAAGCCTTGGTTTCCTCATCTCTAAAATATAGAGAATACAAGTCATTCCTTCACAGGGCTCCTAGGAAAACTGAATGAGTTAATTTACAGACAGAGCAGTGCCAAGGAAAGTGAGCACTCTTATGTGCAGGGACTATAATTATGGTTATGGCCACTCCCTCACTTCTCTTCCAGAGCCAACTTTTTGTAAACACAGTCTGCACTCTCTGCCCCCATTTTTTCTTGTCTGCTCACTCCTCAGCCAAGTGCCCTCTGCCTTCTCTTTTCTGAGCTTGCCGGTGCCTCAAGAGCAGTACCTCATGTCCTCTGACTACTCTTTATAGCAACCAAAATGCCTTTTGGAAGATGGAAATGTTAACACCAGCATCTTAACACCCTTCAGTGTCTTCCAGCCTGAAGTCCAGCTGAGTTTCTTCACAAGACCCTGTGGCCGCCCCTCTCCCTCCAGCCTCCTCCACCCCCACCCATCATCATCCCTGTCTATCTCCATTCAACTGTACTTGACTTTTCCTTCTGGGCTCCCAACTCACTCCTGTACAGTTATCTCACCCATCTCTTCAGCAGGCTCCACATGGCAGAGCTGGCAGTTTTCCACTCAGAGCCCATATCCTCCAAGCGAGGCCCCTGGGCTCTGATAGTTACTTAATGAGAAAAACAAGTCTTTCATAGATATGGAATTGCTGTTTGGGGTGTTGAAAAACTTGTAACATTGTGAATGTAATTAATGTCAATGAATTGTACACTTAAAACTAGTAAAGATGGGAAATTTTATGATATATTTATATCATATATATATATAACCACAATAAAAATTAAAAGAAACAAAACAAAACAGGTCTCATCACCTCCTGCAGATCATGTTAAGAAGATCTGTCAGATAGCAGTCAGAGTCATTCTTTCACATTTTGGACTTCTGCCTCCTACCATTTTTGGTTGCTTTTTTTAGCCAAATTCTAGGAGCACTGCTGGTGCTTCACTGACTCCCCTGTGGCTAACTAACTGCCACACAACCTGGGCAACTTAGAGCAGCACTGCCCAGCAGAACGTCCTTAGATGAGGAGCACTTTAAACCTTGCTAGTACAACCAAGGACTAAATTTTTTTGTTTAATTTTGCTTTAATGAATTTACTCTTAAATAGCTACATGTGGTTTGTGGCTACCATAATAAACAGCACTAGCTGAAAGAGAGAGACCCAGAGAAGACAACACACAAAAACAAGAAAAATATATTCCTAAAAATATTCCTGAAAAACTTTAACATGATTACTCTCCACTGTTGAACTAGTGATATTTAAACTGTGCATTAAGGAATTGTAATATACTGAAAAGTAGTAATGTTCTTAACTTTGGCTTTTAGGACTTGAACCTCCGCTGCCTCGACCAGATTCTGAATGTCAAAAAGCAAAGTGTCCATTTGATGAATTTGAAGAAAATGGGAACTTTGGGTGATCCAGGGTAAGAAATTACCTTCCATAGCAGAGATCTCTTCTTCCCTTCTCCCTCTCTCTCTCTCTCTCTAAATACACAAACATGTACACATACACATACTTTATAGATCGTTTACAGTATATAATTTTCTTTTTCCTTTTTTCTTGCTCTTTTTTACAAAAAATAAAAAAGACCATCTTCTATAGAACCTGTTTTCTCCCTTAGCAACAGCAATTATAGGCATCTTTCCATCTCACTATCAACTCCATTATTTTTGATGACATAGTATTAAATTATACAAATGTACCATAATTTATTTAACCCATCCTTTTGGACTCCAGAGTTTTGTTATTATTGTTATTATTCTCTTCAGTATACTAGTACTTAGGGAAGCTAAACTTCTTTAACAAATAGACCCAAAAATGTAATGGCTCAAACCAGTAGTGGTTTATTTCCCCCTCTCCAAACAGTCCAGGGTGGGTGTTCCTCCATGAAATAATTCAGGGAACCAAGCTACTTCCAGCTCAGCCCTTACCTGTCAAGGCCCAATGTCCTCAGCATGATTGAGGTCAGGTCACCCTGTCCAGAAAGGGACAGGAAGAACTACCTGCTCTTTTTTTTTTTTTTTTTTTGAGGTACCAGGGCTGGGTGTTGAACCTGGGACCTCATTTATAGGAAGGTGACACTCAACCACGGAGCCATATTTTCTCCCGAGTTGGTTTTTACATTTGTTTGCTTGTTATTCATTTTTCTGTGTTTAGGAGGCACCGGGAACCAAACTTGGGACCTCCCATGTAGGAAGCAGGCACTCAACTGCTTAAGCCATGTCCGCTCCCTTCCACCTGCTCTTTTTTTCCCCCTAAGATTTATTTTATTATTTATTTCTCACCCCACCCCCTTGTTGTTTATGCTTACTGTCTGCCCTCTGTGTCTGTCTGTTGTTGCTCATCTTTTTTTTTTTTTTAAGGAGGCACTGGGAACCAAACCCAGGACATCCTATGTGGGAGGGAGACTCCCAACTGCTTGAGCCACTTCTGCTTCCCCTACCTGCTCTTCTTTTTCCAAAGATTCATTGTTATCTGTTTCTGCCCGCCTACCCCGGCCTTTTTGTTTGCACTCACTGTCTGCTTGTCTTCTTTTTAGAAGGATATGAGAACCAAACCTGGGGCCTCCCACATGGGAGGGAGGTGCCCAATCACTTGTGCCACCTCCGCTACCCATTTGTTGTGTCTATCATTGTGTTTCCTCACTGTGTCTCTTGGTTGTGTTGTCTTGTTGCATCAGCTGTCTGCACCAGCCCATCTTGTCAGCACACTGTCCTGCTCATCCTCTCCAGGAGGCACCGGGAACCAAACCAAGGACATCCTGTGTGGTAGGCAAGAGCCCTGCTGCTTGAGCCACAACCACTTCCCCAACTGCCCTTTCTTTAATATATATATTTATTTTTTCATTTATTTCTCTCCCCTTCCTGCCCCCGTTGTCTGCTCTGGGTCGATTCGCTGTGTGTTCTTCTTTGTCTGCTTGCATTCTTTTCAGGCGGCACCAGGAATCTGTCTCTCTTTTTGTTGCGTCATCTTGCTGTGTCAGCTCTCCATGTGTGCAGTGCCACTCCTAGGTGGGCTATGCCTTTTTTGCATGGGGTGGCTCTCCTTGTGGGGCGCACTCCTTGCACATGGGGCAGCCCTACATGGAGGACAGCCCTGCATGGCACCGCACCCCTTGCACACGGTAGCACTGTGCCTGGGCCAGCTTACCACACAGGCCAGGAGGCCCTGGGTATCGAACCCTGGACCTCCTGTATGATAGGCAGATGCTCTATCAGTTGAACCACATCTACTTCCCCCCACCTGCTCTTTTAAAGTCCTGAAAGTGGCACCTGTTCCCTCCCATTCCAGTGGGGAAAACTTTGTCACATGACCATCATAGTCCTGTGTGTGCCCTGGGAGAAGGGGAGCAGTAGATTCCGGTGGAAAGCCATCAGGCTCTGCTACAGTCTACCCCTCTGCCAACTGTTACCTGTGTGTGCCCTTCTTCTACCCACAGATACATTTACCCCCTGCCCCAAGGAAGTCAAGCAAAGGCCCATGTAGTCACTGCATCCCCCTCAAAGTCCAAGATTTCCAGGTGTCACGTGGTCCTCTCTGTCAGGTCAAGGAATGGCTTATCACTTTTTTTTTTTTTTTAAGATTTATTTATTTAATTTCCCCCCCCTCCCCTGGTTGTTTGTTCTTGGTGTCTGCTTGCTGGATCTTGTTTCTTTGTCCGCTTCTGTTGTCGTCAGCGGCATGGGAAGTGTGGGCAGCGCCATTCCTGGGCAGGCTGCACTTTCTTTCGCGCTGGGCGGCTCTCCTCACGGGCGCACTCCTTGCGCGTGGGTCTCCCCCACGCGGGAGTTACCCTTGCGTGGCAAGGCACTCCTTGCGCGCATCAGCACTGCGCATGGCCAGCTCCACACGGGTCAAGGAGGCCCGGGGTTTGAACCGCGGACCTCCCATATGGTAGACGGACGCCCTAACCACTGGGCCAAAGTCCGTTTCCCGGCTTATCACTTATACACACACACAATGAAGGTCAAGGACAGAATAACCACAATAACAACTCCCATCGAGACAAGTCCCTGGCCCCTGGCAGTCATAGAGTCCCGTTGAGCAGCACTGGGAGGACCTCTTCCCTGGCAGAAGGGAGTTCATCCATGAAACCCTGATTCTGCTCTCTGGGAGGTTCCTCCTTGGCCATGGGCAGGCAGGCAGTGGGAGTGCGTCCAGCTTTCACAGTGGGAGTGGGCAGGCAGGCAGTGGTAGGCGTCCAGCTTTCACAGCTTCCTCAGGTTCCTGCCGATAACAGGTGGGGTTCCAAAGACTGTTCCAGACTCCACTGGACTGTTTTAAGCAGGAATTATATTTCTCTGATAATAACAACTCTATTTTTTTTTTTTTTAAAGATTTATTTATTTATTTCTCTCCCCTCCCTTCTCCGCCCTGGTTGTCTGTTCTGTGTCCATTTGCTGCATCTTCTTTGTCCGCTTCTGTTGTTGTCAGCGGCATGGGAATCTGTGTTTCTTTTTGTTGCATCATCTTGTTGTGTCAGCTCTCCGTGTGTGCAGTGCCATTCCTGGGCAGGCTGCACTTTCTTTTGCACTAGGCAGCTCTCCTTACAGGGCGCACTCCTTGCGCGTGGGGCTCCCCTACGCGGGGGACACCTCTGCGTGGCATGGCACTCCTTGTGCACATCAGCACTGCGCATGGGCCAGCTCCACACGGGTCAAGGAGGCCCAGGGTTTGAACCGCAGACTTCCCATTTGGTAGACAGACGCCCTAACCACTGGGCCAAGTCCGCCGCCACAACTCTCTTAAAGACCTAGTAAGGGGAAGCAGATGTGGCTCAAGCAATTGGGCTCCCATCTATCATATAGGAGGTCCAGGGTTCGATTCCTGGGGCCTCCTGGTGAAGGCGAGCTGGCCCAAGTGGAGAGCTGGCCTGTGCAGGAGTGCTGACCTGTGTGACATACTGGCTCATGCAGGAGTGCTGGCCCGCATGGAAAGCTGACACAGCAAGGTGACACAACAAAAAGAGACACAGAGGAGCGACAATAAGAGATGCAGCAGACCAGGGAACTGAGGTGGCACAAGAGAATGAGCACCTCTCCTACCCTAGAAAGTCTCAGGATAGGTTCCCAGTGCCACCTAAGGAGAAGACAAGTAGACACAGAAGAATGCAATGCAAATGGACACAGAGAGCAGACAGCGAGCACGAAACAATGGGGAGAGAGAAAAATAAATCTTTAAAAAAAAAACACCAAAAACCTAGTAGGTTTCTGATCTATTTATTCCCTGTCAGTCCCACCTGCCAATAACCACATCCAAATTTATTTCCTATATGGGAGCCTCAAGCTGCCTTTATTTCTTTGTACCCTCACACCCATGCCCAGCTCTCTTATCCTAAGGGCAAGTAACCTTGAAGTTGTAAGAAATGGTAAGATTAGGGACCAGTAATACCCTTAACCTGATTTTTCCTAGAGTTGAGTCCCTTTTTTTATTTGGCTTAATGGGAAGTCTTTGTTGTTCAAAACCTTATATTCTCCCTTTGACTTTTCTGTCTATGTGTAGCCTTTAATCTCGTAACTCTCCGTTTCATTCCATCCACTTGCCTACATGCCAGTTCTCTACTGGCTCATTATTTTCTTGTAGTACCCGCTAAAAGCAGCAAGGAACTGCTTATACCCAGAAACCTCCCACTGCCCAGAGCTCCAGGCTCAGTAGGCAATACCATCTGCCTTCCAAGTCATCACAGCCCCAGATTGACAGAGAGCCTTGTTGTGGCCTTGCGAGTTCCCTGGCCCTCTGGGTCTGTGTCCATCAACCCCTGCCACGCAGTCTCTAAGTCCTGTGTGCTGCATATTTTACGTTTTGGCTTTGTGCACCTAGGGACCAGGATCCCCTAGGACCTCGTCTTCTGCAGGTTTACAGCTGGAAGAGGACCTGGAGGGGACCCACTTTGGCTTGGAAGTGAGTTGTATCACTTCCCCTCAAATTCATGGCAAGCCCTCAGGCATGGCCAGGTCTTCTGCATGGCAGGCTGCTCTAAGTGGATCCCCAGACCAGGTGCTTCAGCGTCACTTGGAAACTTAATAACACAGACCTGCTGAATCCAATTTGCATTTTAACAGATCCTCATGCAGATGAGAAGTTGTGTTTTGTTTTTAATTGAGGTATGATTGACACACAATACACTGTACAAATCCATTCTCCTCCCTCCTTCCCACTCCTCCTGTCCCCCACCCCCCACCCTAAACCACTAATCTGCTTTCTGATACTAAAAATTGGTTTGCTTTTTAGAGTTTTATATGAATTACTTTGAGATTTACTCATTTTGTGTGTATCAGTAGGTCATTCCTTTTTATTATGGAGGAGTGTACCCTTATCCATTCATTTGTTGATGAACATATAAGTTGTTTCCAGTTTGGGGCTGTGCAGCTGCTATGAACACTTGTATACAAGTCTTTGTATTGACATAAGCTTTTTTTCTCTTGAATGAATATTTAGGAGTGGAATGACTGGACCATATAGTAGGTATACGTAAGTTCAACAATTTAAGCACCTGCTAAATTGTTTCTCCAAAGTGAATATACCATTTTATGTTCCCAATAGAGTGTATGAGGATTTTAGTTCCTTTAATCCTCACCAAAAAATACTTTGTATCACCAGTCTTTTAATTTTAGTCATTCTAATAGATGTGAGTGGTATCTCATGGGGTTTTAATTTGCATTTCTCAAATAAATAATTATGTTGAGCATCTTTCCATATTCTTATTTGCCATCAGTATACTTTCAGTGTTTTAATTTGCATTTCTCAAATAAATAATTATGTTGAGCATCTTTCCATATTCTTATTTGCCATCAGTATACTTTCAGTAAAATATCCATTTAAATCTTTGCCCATATTTTTACTGAGTAGTTTGTTTTCTTATTATTGAGTTTTGAGAGTTCTTTATATGTTTTAGATACAAATATCCTTTATCAAATATATGCTTTGCAAGTATTTTCTCTCAATATGTAGCTTGTCTTTTCATTCTCTGAAACATATGTCAGAGAACAGATGTTTTTCATGTATATGAACGCCAGTTTGTCAATGTCTTCTTTTATGGATCATGCTTTTTTTTTTAATTAATTTATTCATTTTTTATTTATTTCTCTCCCCTTCCCCACCCAGCCCCCTTCCCCCCCCCCCCCAGTTGTCTGCTCTCTGTGTCCATTCACTGTGTGTTCTTATATTCCACTTATATTCTTGTCAGCAGAATATATTCCACTTAAATTCTTGTCAGCAGCACCCGGAATCTGTGTCTCTTTTTGTTGCGTCATCTTGTTGTGTCAGCTCTCCGTGTGTGCGGCACCATTCCTGGGCAGGCTGCACTTTTTTCACACTGGGCGGCTCTCCTTACGGGGCGCACTCCTTGCACGTGGGGCTCCCCTACGTGGGGGACACCCCTGCGTGGCACAGCACTCCTTGGCGCATCAGCACTGCGCATGGGCCAGCTCATCACATGGGTCAGGAGGCCCTGGGTTTGAACCTTGGAGACCTCCCATGTGGTAGGTGGATACCTTATCTGCTGGGCCAAATCCGCTTCCCTGGAGCATGCTTTTTATGTCATGTTTAAGAAATGTTTGTCTGGCCCAGGTCACAAAGGGTTTTTTCCTATGTTTTCTTCTAGAAATTGTATAGTTTTAAGTTTTGCATTCAAGGTCTATGATCATTTTGAGTTGATTTTTGTATGTAGTATGAGTTAAGGATGGAAGTTCTCTTTTTGTTCTTATATGTATATCTAATTGCTCCAGCACCATTTGTTGAAAATATTATGCTTTCTCCACTGAATTCCTTTTGCTTCTTTGCCAATATATGTGTGGTTCCATTTCTGAACTCTATTCTATTCTGGTTGCTTGTATTTCTATATCAATTTAGAATCAACATATCAATTTCTACAAAAATCCTGCTGGGATTTTGGTTGGGATTGAGTTGACTCTATAAATCAATTTAGGAAGAAGTGACATTTTAACAATAATGTCTTCCAACCTATGAATAAGGTATATCTCTCTGCTTAAAGGTCTTTAATTTTTCTCAGCAGTGTTTTTTAGTTTTTAATGTATGTATCTTGAATATCTTTTGTCAGATTTAGCCCTGAATATTTCATGTTGTTGATGCTATTATAAATGATATTGACTTTCTGGTTTGTATTTCTAATTGTTTTTTGCTGGTATATAGAACTATTTTTTATTTTTTTATGTCAGTCTTATATTCTACCTTGCTAAACTCACTTATTAGTTCTAGTAGTGCTTCCACAGGTGAAAAGTTTTAAAATCTAGTCCTGTGTCCATGAAAAAGAGGGGAATGAATTGTGGTGGATATCTAGCTGCCTTCACCACATATCTAGTTAAACAGATTTTGTCAAGTTCTTTCAGGTTTTCAGGATAACGTGTAACTTATGTTAAATGAACTGGATTCTCAAAATCTGAAATTATAAATTAGCTAATTTTTTTTCTTTTCTTGTCACTGCTTACAATCAAATCAGTCATTCTTACACCTAGATGAAATGCCATAACTTTTTGTTTGCTTTCAGAAATTAAAAGAAAGTCGGTCCATTATGATACCAAGCAGTTCACAGCCTCTGTCCCCCACCCCACCTCAGATTTAACTCCAGTCTGGAAGCCTACCACAGGCAGCTGGGCATGTTTTTTCTTTTCAGAAACCTACTGTTGTTGTCCACCCCCAGCCCCCATTTTTCACTGCTATTTTTGCCCTTCAGGGGATGGGCTGGAGAAGGGGAAGGGATTGGCAGTGGTGAGCAGAGCCTCAGCTCACTGGTATTGAAGTAATCTCTGTGTCAGAATGTCAGAAGACCCTGTCCTCGTTCTTCTTCTGGTGACCACTTTAGTCTTCAGACCCTCCCGCCCCTAACCTTTGGGACTCACCAGCCTGGTTCCCACTCAGACAACACTTCCTCCGCCTCCAGCGCCTGCTTCCAGTAATCCTCCCCACAGGCTCTCTCTGCTGCTGTCCCCTCACCCCTCCAAATGGACCTCTTATTAAATGGGCCCTTTCAGAATACCCCAAGTCCAGCTCTCTTCCACAGGGTCTACCTTTGTCCTTCCATGCACAGAAGGACAACCTTCTGCCATGGCCCAACTCTCTGTTGTCAGGTAGCACCTGCTAAACTCTTAACTTTGGACTTTATAACTGAGCCAGGTGTAAATCCCTGTGTTCCTCAAACTCCTCAAGACATGTGCCACCCTCTCCTGAGACTCTCTCCAGCTCCCGCTCAATTGACTATAGGGGAGGAGAGAGAGAAGGAAATTCCCCACATACACTCTCAGGCCAATGACTCATCAGAGAGTAATCCCTTGCCAATCTCCTGATCAAGTCCTTAGGCTTCCACACATTGTATTTTTGGGGTGGGAGTGGGCTGGCACAAGGGGAAAATCATAGAGCACATCTTTATTTCTTGCTTTAGTTATCTAGCACCCACTGGTGTCTTACTTTAGGCCTCTTGAAAACTCTGTAAGATCACAGAGTTGTCCATTACACATCTTCTACAGATATATCCTTACAGGGGCATAAAAACCCATATAAGTATATTCAGGATGATCCCCAAGTCCCAATTTAGTATAGCAATTTTCAAAATTGAGTTATGATTCATATACCGTAAAATTCACCAACTTAAAGTGTACAATTCTGTGACTTCTAGTATATTTACAAGGTTGTGCAACCATCACGACTAATTCCAAAACATTTACTACCCCGTACCCAATAGCATTCACTCCTCATTCTCCCCTCCCACTCCCCCAACCTCAACTTTCTGTTTCTATGAATTTATAGCAATTTTTAATGGAAAAATACTATACATCCAGAGCGTCTCCAAATAATTAGTATACATCTTGATAAATTTTTGAAAACTGAACATACTCATGTAACCAGCATCCAACTCAAGAAATAAAATGTTACCAGTCTTCTTCTTCCCTGCTGGAGATGACCTGAGAGAGAAGTTTCAAGGTTCTGTACCCCACAGAAGCTTTCAACAACTAATAAGAAACAGGCAAAAACATCTTTCTCAAAGCTCCAGAAAACAGTTAAAGGACTGCAGTAAGAGGACGAGCACCAAATTGAGAAAACAGCCACTTAAAAGTAGGATCTTGTGGCGCCCTGGCTGGTCCCACCCTCATCCCTCACCAAACCTAGCACAGAGTAGGTCCATGTCCCCAGTGCAGATCCTCGGTCCCAGTTCCAGAGGGAGCAGAGTAACCCTTGTGCACATACTGTGAGCATGTATCTCAACCTGCTTGTATCTCCATCTGCTTGCACATACTGTGAGCATGTATCTCAGCCTGGTGGTGGTCTGAGGGAGTTGTTGTCCAAAAACTTGCCCCATGTGTAGACGGCAGCCCAGGAACTCTCCTACAGAAGCTGTGGGACAGCAGCCAAGCTGTGCTGCCTATAGCAAAGGATTGCTGGCCATTGGACATAAAATACCATTCCCAGGACTACTTTCCTAGGGGAGAGGGGGCATTCCTATTCATTTAAACAGGGCCAAATGCAAAAATCCCAGGTAAGACATACTTGCACAGAAAGGACCAGGAGGCCTATATGCTTTGACCTGGAGCTATTTTCTAAACTCTTTGTATGAATAATGCTGAAGGAGAGCATTCACACAGGGTGATGTGCAAAGACTGGGAAAGGTGTTTTCTTTTTTTACTTCTTTTTTGTTGTTGTTAGCTCCTGTCATTCTGGGAAAGCCTTGTGATAATACTAGCTTAAGGAACAGGCACCTCAGAGTCTAAATTCCAGTGATAACCCATTAAAATATCAAAATGTCCATGTTTGAATAAAAGATTACAAAGCATACAAAGAATGAGGAAGTGATTGCCCAGGGAAAGGAGAAGATTAAAGCATTAGAAACCATGAATGGGGAGGATCAGACCTGGGATATTCCAGACAAAGACTCTTAAAAACTTGGTCCTAAATATCCTCAAAGAGCTGAAAGAAAATATGGACAAGGAAGTAAAGGAAATCAGAAAAATAATAGATGAACACAAAGAGAATAGCAATAGAGAGATGGAAATCTTAAAAAGGAACCAGAGCTGAAGACCACAGTGACAGAAATTAAAAATTCCCCAGAGGAGGCCTGCTATGTTCTCAAACAGAGGGACGGGAGTCTCTCAAGAACATGAGTGGTGCCTAATAGGAGAGGACAGACCAGTGTATCAAGCCCTCAGTATTGTTGAAAGTAACTATGAATCTTGTCCTTCAAGGACTGAAACCTGGTGGTCTTTGGGCCCCAAGGGGAGGGGGAGAGAGGAATAGAATAAATGGAACACTGGGTATTTAGGGGGCAATGGAAGTGTCCTACATGATCCTGCAAAGGCCATGTTAAATTTCATCAAAAATTTATAAAAGTGTATGGTCCAAAATGTTAACCATAATGTAAACCATTGACAGTGGTTAGTAGCTATGTTTCAATATTTGTACATCAGTTGTAACAAATGTGCCATCCATATGTAAATAGGGTATTAAAACCGAAAGAGGGAAGAGAGGGAAGATGTTGGGTAAATGGGAGTCCCCTGTATTCTATATGTGACTTTACTGTGACCTAAAACTCCTTTGAAGACAAAATTTAAAAAAGTAAGAGACTGGGGAATAAATGAAAGAAAATGTCACCGTACATATAGGACAACAGATATTACAGAGATGAAAGGCAAAACATCAAAAAAATTTTTTCTATATTTTTCATTATTTTATTTTTCGTTTTTAAAATTGTTTTCTGTGTTTTATTTCTTATGTTTAAAACTATCATTATTTCATTTTCTTATTAATTGTATTTGGCTATTTTATTGGCTTTGTTTTTGAAGAAGTTTTGGATTACAGAAGGGTTACAACTGTGGCAGGGGAGGATCATTGGTGTGGGGTACCAGTGATGGGGGATACATGGGAGGAAGTTCACCTGGACATACATATAAGGCATATACATGTGTTCAGATGTTCTTGGGGCATTGTCACAGTGGGTGGAGATGCATACAATAACCAAAAGAATACCAAATTCACATCCTGGGGAACTCTGTCACATTCTCTAATGGAACAGCAACAATCCCCCAAGTACAGGGGCAATGACTAGTGAAGAATGATGGTCCATTGATGAGCCCCTAATATTGATGACTATGCTTATGAACCTTTTCTCTTGAAATTGAAACTTAGCCTAGTAGTGTAGGGTGCCTACTAGTTAGCTACTGGGAGCCTCCTTGTTGCTCAAATGTGGCCTCTCTCTAAGCCAAACTCAGCATATAAGAACAATAACTTCTCCCCAGCATGGGACATGACTCCCAGGGATGAGCCTCCTTGGCACCGAGGGATTACTACCAAGCACCAACAAGCAATACAACTGGGGGAGGAGGAGAGTGGGGGAAGAACCTTGACCAAAAGGCCAAAAAGGTAAAAAGGTAAAGAGTAATGAGTCATCCAGACACTATAGGCAGGGCAGAGAGCTCAGGAGTTTGGCCCCTTGCCAGTGGGCCCTACTTTGGAATTTATGTTCCCCAGTGTGACAGAGTTGGACTCAGTTGTGGTTTCCCTACACATAGCTCGTCTGTCCTTGTATTTGAACTTATAATTAGTACTAAAGATGATAGGTTTGTGTCCAAGAGCCTTAAATCTTTGGGCTTTCCATGTGCCAGCTGGGCCTGAACCTCAACAGAGTTGCAATACGTACTGTCCAGTTCACTGGACTCACCCAGGACAACTATCAAGGAGGAGATTATGGAATACCAACATTCCAAGGAACTAAGAGTATCGACAACTGCAAGCAAGAGAGTCCATCCATTGGCCCTATGGGATTGAACACCATACCCCCCCCCCCCAATTAAAGGTGGAGTGGGCATCACCATCCTAGAATCCTCAGGATTGGGAGTGAACGATGGACTAAAGTAGATTTACTGGTATACTACTATAGACTTAACTGTAATTCTACCATTAGGAGAAGTATCACTGATGTGGAGGCAGTGGCCTGGAGGTTCTAAGGGTAGGGAGAGGGAAAAACCGATGTAACAAGGGGACATTTCTGGGACTTGGGGATCGTCCTGAATGCCATTACAATGACAGATGCAGGCCATTATATATCCTGCTATAACCTACAGAATTGAGTGGGAGAGTATAAACTACAATGTAAACTATAAGCCATGCTTAGTGGCAATGCTCCAAAATGTGTTCATCATTGCAATGAATGTACCACACTAATGAAAGATGTTGCTATTGCAGGAAAATGTGGGAGGTCTGGGGTGTAGGGCATATGGGAATCCCTTGTATAGTCTCTGTAACATTTAGGTAATCTAAATAGCTTTAAAAATAAAAATTAAAAAATGAAAAGAAAAAAAAAAAATCCCCAGAGGGGTTCAAGAGCAGATTGGAGCTGGCAGAAGAAAGAATCAGTGGACTTGAAAACAAGACAATTGAAATCAGTCTGAGGAGCAGAAAGAAGAAAGAATGAAGAAAAGTGAGCAGAACCTGAGGAACCTGTGGGACACCATCTGGAGTACCAATATACACATTGTGGGAATCCCAGAAGAAGAAGAGAGAAAGGAATAGAGTGAATATTGAAAGAAATAGTGGCTGAGAAGTTCCCAAATTTAACCAAAGGTATATACACATCCAAGATGCTCAATGAACTCCCAACAGGATAAACCCAAATAGATCCACACCATGCCATGTTATAATCAAACTGTTGAATGCCAAAGATAAAGGGAGAATTCCAAAAGCTGCAGGGAGAAGCAACATGTCACATACAAGGGAGCCTTATTAAGGTTAGATGGGGGAGCAGAAGATGTGGCTCAAGTTGTTGAGCTCCTGCTTCCCACATGGAAGGTCCTAGGTTCGGTTCCCTGTGCCTCCTGAAAAAAAAAAAAAACAAAAAAAACAAGCAAAACAAAGGAAAAATCCAACTCGGGGGGCCAATATGGCTCAAGTTGAGTGCCAGCTTTCCACATACAAGGGTCCAGGTTCAATCCCCAGCCCCGGTACCTAAAAAAAAAACAACTAAGATCTCTTTGGAGACCTCTGGAAGCAATAAGGCAGTAGGAAGACATAATTAAGTGCTGAAAGCAAAAAAAAAAAAAAAAAAAGCCAACCAGGAATTCTTTATCTGGCAAAACTGTCTTTCAAAAATGAGGGAGAGATTAGGACATTTCCAGGTAAGCAAAAGTTGAGGGAATTTGTCACCCCTGGACCAATTCTACAAGAAATGCTAAAGGAAGTTCTGCAGGTTGAAAAGGAAGGACACTAGACAATTGACTGAAACCACATGAAGAAATAAAGATCTCTGGTAGAGATAATGACATGGGTAAATATAAATACCAGTACTATTGTATTTTTTATTTGTAACTCCACTTTTTATTTCCTGCAGGATCTAAAAGGCGGGTGCACAAAATGTAATGATAAATCAATGGTTTGGGACTCCTAATGTATAAACATGTAATCTGTGACAAGAAGTACATAAAAGTAAGGGGTAGGGGTGTATAGGAGCATATTGTGTTTATATTCATGAAGATGAATTAGTATCAAAGCCAATGAGATTGTTTTAGATTCAGGATGTTATATGTAATTCTCTGATTAGGAAAATATCAGAATTTGCACATTTATAGAGCCAGGGTTGAGAGGAGGGGCAATAGGAAATTAATGCAAAATAATGTCAGTTTTCTGTTTGGGATGAAGGAAAAGTTCTAGTAAAGATAGTGGTGAGGGAACTGCAACATTGTGAATGTGACTAATCTCACTGAATGGTATGTTTGAGAGGAGTTGGGATGGGAAGATTTGCATTATATGTATGTTTCTACAATTTGAAATAAAGAGCGGGAGGGAGGGAAGAAGGAAAAGAGGGTGGAAGGGAGGGAAGATCTAAATTGATAATGGACATTAAATGACTACTTGATACTGGATGGGATCTAAGAATGGAGGAGAAAAGTCTCAAAAGGACACTATTTGAACTTAAGAAAAAGTGGAGGATAGAATGTAAACTTTATATCAATACTAAATTTCCCCAACTTGGTAACTACGCTTAAGGTGATCATGTAAGTGAGTATCTTTGTTCATAGGAAATGTTCATGGAACTATGTGTTCAAGGATTAGTGTCAGTCTGCTCCCAGTGTTCAGAAGATAGGGAGGGATGGAGGGAAGGAGAGAAAGAGGGAGGGAAGGAGAGAAGGAGGGAGGGAAGGAGAGAGACAGAGACAGGAGAATATATGGCAAAGGTGACAAGATGTCAAAATTGGTAGAGCTCAGTATAGGGTTGGGGGAGTATGCTGGAGTTCTCTGTGTGGGATTTGTATTATTTTTGTAACTGTCCTGTAAGTTTAAAATTATTCCAAAATGAAAACTCTTTGTAAAAATGTTACTTGCTCCCTAAAAGCCTCCCTTGTGCTAACTTCTAGTCACTTAACTTCTCCCTGCCACAGAGAAACTACCATCCTGATTTCCAATAGCATGAATTAGTTTTGCCTGTTTTTGTATTATATAAACTGAATCATTAAGTATCAGTTTTTGAGTGTTTTTTCAGCCACCATTATGTTTGTGAGCTTCATCCATAAATGTTCTTATAGTTACATATAGCTGTGTTTCCCTTTATCATGTTCTATTGTATGACTATACCACAATTTCTTTATCTGCTGTATTACCTGTGGGCACTGGGGCAGTTTCCAGTTTGGAGCTATTGGAAGCTCTGCTATGAATGTGCTAACACATTTCTTTTGGTAAACATGTGAATGCATTTCTATTGGATATATGCCCAAGAGTGGAATTGCTGGGTCATAGCATATGAATGTGTTCAGCTTTAGTAGATACTGCTCTACAGTTTTCCAACATGATTGTCCAGTTTACTTCCCAGTCAGCAATATCTCAAAGCTCTGATTGCCTCATTTCCTGGCCAACTCTTCATATTATCTGTCTGTCATTTTAGCCATTCTGGTGGTATGTCATTGTGATTTTAATTTGCATTTTTCTGACTATTAACAAAGTTGAGCACCTTTTCCTATTTGTATTGGTCATTTAGTTATATTCTTTTATGAAATACGTTCAACTATTTTACGCATTTTTCTATTGAGTTTTTCTTATTTTTTTTGCAGGCGTTCTTTATATATTCTGGATATAAGTCCTTAATCAGAAAAACATATTGCAAATATTTTCTCTGACTTCATGGTTTGCCAGACATAAATTTTAATAACAAAAGCAATCGAGGGGAGCAGATGTGGCTTAAGCAGTTGAGTGCCTGCCTCCCACATGGGAGGTCCAGAGTTTGGTTCCGGGTGCCTCCTTAAAAACACAAAACAAACAACAAACAAAAAAAACAACTTAGGTGAGCTTATGTGGCTCACTGGTTGGGTGCTGGCTTCCCACATATGAGGTCCTGGGTTCAATTCCCAGCCCCTAGTACCTTAAAAAAAAAAAAAAAAAAAAGGCAGTGGAAACAATCTCAATGTCCAGCTGAAGGGGGCTGGTTAAAAAAAATAAAAGACTATGAAAATCAGTGTATGCTAATATGGAACAGCTTCCATCATATTAAATGAAAAATACAATGTGTTCATTTGTATATTGAACGGATATAAAATTCCAAGAAGATACATGCTTTTGGGGATGGGGATTATCTGTTTGGAAAGAAAGATGTAAACCCTTTCATGCTATTCAAATTTTTACTCTGTACATGTTAGACATTTGCCATTAATTTTTAAGATTTTAATAAAAAATGTGTAAATTTGATATTAATAAAATGGGGTAGTTTAGTAATCATGTTGTTTTTGCTATTTTCCCCTGCAGCTCTCTAGATGAGACAACCTATGAAAGACTGGCAGAGGAAACACTGGATTCCTTAGCAGAGTTTTTTGAAGACCTTGCAGATAAATCTTGCACGTTTGAGGATTATGATGTTTCATTTGGGGTAACTCTTGGCTTTTTAAATTTTTTCTGACTCCTCTATCAGAATTTTTGCTCACTAAAATAGAGATGACCTCTCCAGCAGCAGTAAGCACCAAGCAGCGTGGGATTAAAGGTGGGGTCTAAAGCCTAGACAGGGTTCAAGTTTTAGCCCAGCTCTACCAGGCTTGTGTCCTTGGGCAAATCACTCGGTCTCTTTGAGCCTTATTTTTGGTTAAAAATATAGACTTCCAAGCTCCACCTCATACCTTTAAAAGCAAATCAGGGATAAGTGGGTTAATCAATAAGAACAGCAAACAGCTGGGGCTGCTCCCCCAGAACATTAGCAAGAGGAAGAACAATTAAAAGCGGAAAAGGTAACCACAGGAGCTAAATTTAACTCTGCCTGGAGCAGCTGGCACCTACACTTTGGCATGTGTAATCTGTTATTTTCTCCCGTTTTTGTTCTCTCATCCCATTTTCTCAACCTACTGGCTTAACTAGAAAAAAAAGCAAATCAGGAGACTTCTGGAAAGAGGCAGACTAGAAAGACACAGGATTCTCTTCTCCTCCAGAAAAATAGCTAGAGGACAAACTGAAACAACCTAGAAAAAGATCTTCTAGGGTTTAGGAAGGCTGGACACCGCCCAGAGGAGACAGGGACAAAGGAGGGAAATCGCGATGACAGAACTGTGAGTTGAAACCATTGGCTGCTGCTGCTGGCACCATCCACCACACTAAAGACATTTTAGAATTCTTGGGCCTCTGGGCCTGTGACTACAGGCAAAGGGGGCTCCAGAGATCTACTATCCCAGGAAAGGGGGGAGAGAGGGACACAGCCTAAGGGTGACTCAGCTTTTGACCCACAAATTTGGTCTGTTGTGTCCCAGGAGCCCTTCCAGGCCATGTGGGGCTGCGCCATTGTTTGTCCTGGAGCCGGCAAGGGGCTAAAGATACCCTCCCAACTCCTCTAACAGGGACTGATTCTTGAGGACTCAGAGGGGAATGGAAATATTTCAGACCTGGGAAAATGGAGGGGGCTGCCAGAGAAGCCTAGAGAACTGTCTCAGAGTAAGTTTGAATTATGAGGCTGATAGGTTCCAGACAGGAACCTCTATCACATTGATCACTGTGTTGCAACAAATACACTCCAACCAGGCACTGAACTGAGAGCTGCCAAAGAGCACCATTTACTGGCAGACCAAGGAATTGCACACAAGGAAATTAAAAATAAGTAGGAGAGGCTTTTTCTGGTCTCTATAGCCTGCCTCCCCAAGGCCCTAGGAAGTGACTCTACAGCCAATTACTGGTCCAATGCCCAGTTTTGAGCAACCAGCAGGACAATCCTAATAATCCAGGTTGAGCCAAGAATCAAAGACAGTGGTAACATACAGTCTCCTGCCTCAAATCCCTACAAAAGAGAAAGAAACTGAGCATCTGAGTAAACTACATCCTAATCAGATGCCTAGACATTAGCAAAAAAATTCACAGGCCATATTAAGAAAGGAGAAGACATGGCCCAAGAAAAGGAATATATCAAAGCCCCAGAAGAGATGCAGAATCTGAGAGAACTAATCAGCGAGATGTGTACAATTTCCAAAATCAAATTAATGAGTTGAAAGACAATATGGTCAAAGAGATAAATGACATCAAGAAGACATTGTGCAAGCGCAAAGAAGAATTTGAAATCCTGGACAGAAATGTAACAGAGCTCATGGGAATGAAAGACAATAGGTGAGATCAAAAACATTTGAGGCATACAAGAGCAGACTTGAAATGATAGGAGAAAGAATAAGAAGACGGAACAGCTAAAATTGAAGAGGAAAGAGAGAAAAGAATGGAGAAAAATTGAGAAGGGGCTCATAGAGGTAAAGGACAACACAAAACACAACAACATACTCTTCTCCAAAAGAAGAGAAGGGAAAAGGAACAGAAAGAGTGTTTGAGGAAGTCATAGCTGAAATTTTCCCAACTCTCACAAAAGAAATAAATTACATGTCCAAGAAGCACACCATGCACCAATCAGAATAAATCTGAATAGACCTACTCCAAGACACATACTACTCAGAATGTCAAATATATAGAGAAAATTCTCAGAGCAGGAAGGGAGAAGGAAACCGTCACATACAAGGGATGTCCAGTAAGACTTAGCGCAGATTTTTCTTCAGAAACCATGGAAGCAAGAAGACAGTGATATGATACATTAGGATACTGAAAGAGAAAAACAGCCAGCAGAGAATTCTTTATCCAGCAAAATTGTCCTTCAGATAGGAAAGTGAGTATAAAATATTCACAAACAAACAGAAACTAAGAGTTTGCAAAAAAAAAAAATCCACTTTTGCAGGAAATATTAAAGGAAGCCTTAGAATCTGAAAGAAAAAGACAGGAGAGATAGGCTTGGAGGAGAGTATAGAAGAAAAAATAGCAGAAAGGATAACCAAAAATGTAAAAAGACAGACAAAAATAAGGTATGACATGAAAACCAAAGAATAAAATGGAGGAAGTAAATAGTGCATGTACAGTAGTATCCTTGAATGTGAATGGATTAAACTCCCCAATCAAAAGATAAAGGCTGACAGAATGGATAAAAAAACTTAAGCCATCCATATGCTGCTTACAAGAAACCTTCGACCCAAGGATACAAACTGACTGGAAGTGAAAGGTTGGAAAATATACTCCACGCAAATAGTAAACAGAAAAGAGTATGGGTAGCTGTACTAACATCAGGTAGAACAGACTTTAAATGCAAAAAGTTACAAGAGATACAGAAGGCCTTTATAGTAATAGAAGGGACAATCCACCAGGAAGATATAACTGTCATAAATATCTATGCACCTAACCAGTGTGCCCCAAAATACATGAGACAAACTCTGGGAAAACTGAAGGGAGAAATAGACAGCTCTGTAATAATCGTTGGAGACTTCAACATCCCACTCACATCATTAGATACAACAACTAGAAAGAAGATCAACAAGGAAAAAGAGAACCTGAACAATATGATAAATGAGTTAGACCTAACAGACATATTCAGAACACTGCATCAAACTCAGTGGGTTATATATTCTTCTTAAGTGCCCATGGATCTTTCTCCAGGATAGACCACATGTTAGGGCATAATGCAGCTCTCAATAAATATAAAAAGACTGAAATTATACAAAGCACCTTCTCAGATCATACTGGAATGAAACTGGAAATCAATAATGGGAAAAAAGTAAATTGGCAAATGTGTGGAGGCTGAACAACACAATCCTAAATAATCAGTGGGTCAAAGAAAAAATTGCAAGTGAACTCAGTAAATATATTGAGACAAATGAAAATGAGAACACAACGTATCAAAACTTATGGGATACAGTGAAGGCAGTCTTGAGAAAGAAATTTATAGCCCTAAATGCCTATATTAAAAAATAAGAAAGAGATAAAGATTTAACTGAACAACTAGAGAAACTAGGAAAAGAACAACAAACCAATTCCAAAGCAAGCAGAAAAAAAGAAATAAAGATGAGAGCAGAAATAAATTAAGAACAACAACAAAAAAAAAATAGAGAAAATCAACAAAACCAAAAGCTGGCTCTTTGAGAAGATCAATAAAATTGACAAACCCCTAGCTAGACTACAAAAGAAAAAAAAAAGAAAGAAGATGCAAATAAATACAATCAGAAATGAAAAAGTTACCACTGACCCCGCAGAAATAAAATGAATCATGGGAGGATATTATGTATCTGTATGCCAATAAACTAGACAACCTAGATGAAATGGACAAATTCCTAGAAATGCACAACCAACCTACACTGACACTACAAGAAATACAAGATCTTAACAAACCAATCACATTGAAGGAGATTGAATCCATCATCAGAAATCTCCCAGCAAAGAAAAGTCCAGGACCAGATGGCTTCACAGGTAAATTCTGCCAAGCATTTTGAAAAGAAGTAACACCAATTCTGTTTAAACGCTTCCAAAAAATTGAAGAGGAGGGAAAATTATCCAACACATTTTATGAAGGCAACATCACCCGAGTACTAAAGCCAGATAAAAATACTACAAGAGGGGGAAACGGACTTTGGCCCAGTGGTTAGGGCGTCCGTCTACCATATGGGAGGTCCGCGGTTCAAACCCCGGGCCTCCTTGACCCGTGTGGAGCTGGCCATGCGCAGTGCTGTTGCGCGCAAGGAGTGCCGTGCCACGCAAGGGTGTCCCCTGCGTGGGGGAGCCCCACGCGCAAGGAGTGCGCCCGTGAGAAAAGCCGCCCAGTGTGAAAAGAAAGAGCAGCCTGCCCAGGAATGGCACCGCCCACACTTCCCGTGCCGCTGACGACAACAGAAGCGGACAAAGAAACAAGATGCAGCAAATAGACACCAAGAACAGACAACCGGGGGGGATTAAATAAATAAAAATAAATCTTTAAAAAAAAAAAAAATATTACAAGAGGGAAGCAGAATTGGCCTGGTGGTTAGGGTGTCCGTCTACCACATGGGAGGTCCACGGTTCAAACCCTGGGCCTCCTTGACCGGTGTGGAGCTGGCCCATGCGCAGTGCTGATGTGCGCAAGGAGTGCCCTGCCATGCAGGGGTGTCCCCCGCGTATGGGAGCCCCACGCGCAAGGAGTGCGCCCCATAAGGAGAGCCGCCCAGCGTGAAAGAGAGTGCAGCCTGCCCAGGAATGGTGCCGCACACACAGAGAACTGACACAACAAGATGATGCAACAAAAAGAAACACAGATTCCTGTGCCACTAACAACAGAAGCGGACGAAGAAGACGCAGCAAAGAGACACAGAGAACAGACAACTGGGGAGGGGGGGGGCGATGAGGGGAGGGGAGAGAAATAAATAAATCTTAAAAAAAAAAATACTACAAGAAAAGAAAATTATAGAACCATTTCTCTAATGAACATAGATGCAAAAATTCGCAACAAAATACTTGCGAATCAAACCCACAGCATATCAAAAGACTTATGCATCCTGACCGAGTGGGATTTATTCCTGGTATGCAAGGCTGGTTCAACATAAGAAAATCAATCAATGTAAAACACCACCTAAACAAATTGAAGGAAAAAAAAACCACATGATTATCTCAACACAGAAAAGGCATTCAACAAAATCCAGCATCCTTTTTTGATAAAAACATTGCAAAAGAGGAATAATAGGAAAATTCCTCAGTCTGATAAAAGGCATATATGAAAAATCCACAGCCAACATCACACTCAATGGGGAACAGTTGAAAGCTTTCCCTCTAAGACTGGGAACAAGAGAAGGATGCCCACTGTCACCATTGTTATTCACTGTTGTACCAGAGGTTCTAGCTAGGGCAGTTAGACAAGAAAAAAAGTCTAAAGGCATCCAAATAGGAAAAGAGGAAGTAAAACTCTCTTTGTGGATGATGTGATCCTGTATTTAAAAATTGAAGTATCCATGACAAAGCTACTCGAAGTAATAAATGAGTTCAGCAAGGCGACAGGATACAAGATCAACACGCAAAAATCTAGTACTGAACAATCTGAGGAGGAAATCGGGGGAAATTCCATTTTCAATAGTAACAAAAAATCTCAAATACCTAGGAATTAATTTAACCAAAGAAGTGTAGGACCTATATGCAGAAAACTACAAAATAATGCTAAAAGAAATTTTAAAAGACCTAAACAAATGGAAAGACATTCCATGTTCATAGATTGGAAAAATAAATATCATTAAAATGTCAATCTTACCCAAACTGATTTATAGATTCAATGCAATACCAATCAAAATCTCAACAGCTTACTTTACAGAATTACAAAAGGCAATTACCAAATTCATTTGGAAGGGAAAGTGCACCCAAATAGCCAACAGCATCCTAAAACAGAGGAGTGACTTGGGAGGAATTTCACTGCCTGACCTTGAAACATATTACAAAGCTACAGTGGTCAAAACAGCATGGCAGGGAGGCAGATTTGGCTCAACAGATAGAGCATCCGCTTACCACATGGGAGGTCCAGGGTTCAAACCCAGGGCCTCCTAACCTGTGTGGTGAGCTGGCCCATGTGCAGTGCTGATGCGTGCAAGGAATACCCTGCCACGCAGGGGTTTCCCCCATGTAGGGGAGCCCCACACACAAGTAGTGCACCCCGTAAGGGGAGCTGCCCCATGTGAAAAAAGCACAGCATGCCCAGGAGTGGTGCCACACACACGGAAAGCTGACGCAGCAAGATGACGCAACAAAAAGAGACACAGATTGCTGGTGCCACTAACAAGAATGCAAGCGGATACAGAAGAACACACAGCAAATGGACACAGAGAGCAGACAACTGGGGGCGGGAAGGGCAGGAAAGGGGAGAGAAATCCAAAATAAATCTTAAAAAAAAAAAAAAAAAACAGCATGGCACTGCCATAAAGATAGACATATCAATCAGTGGAATAGAATTGAGAACCCAGAAATAAACCCTCACCTATGCATTCAGCTGGTTTTTGACAAACCTACCAAGTTAATGTTAATGGGACAAAACATTCTCTTCAACAAATGGTGCTGGGAGAACTAGAAATCCATAACCAAAAGAATGAAAGAAGATCCCTATCTCACTTCCTATACAAGAATCAACTCAAAATGGATCAAAGACCTAAATACAAAAGCCAGGACCATAAAACTACTAGAAGAAAATGTAGGGAAACATCTTCAAGACCTTGTAGTAGGTGGTGGTTTCTTGGACCTTATACCCAAAGCATGTGCAATGACAACAAAAAAAGATAAGTGAACCTCCTCAAAATTAAACACTTTTGCATCTCACAGAACTTTGTCAAAAGGGTAAAAAGGCAGCCAACTCAATGGGAGAAAATATTTGGAAATCACATATCTGATAAGGGTTTAATATCCAGGATATATAAAGAGATGTTACAACTCAATGATAAAAAGACATGGGAAGCAATGTGGCTCAAGTGATAGAGCTTCTACCTACCATATGGGAGGATCCAGGTTCAATCCCTGGGGCCTCCTGGTGAAAAAGAAGAGAAAGTGTGCCTATGCAGCAAGCCAGTGCCTGCATGAGTATCCTATGGTGAGCCAGTGCCCTACACAAATGAGTCACGCAGCAAGATGATGATGCATCAAAAGAGAGACAGGGAGAGTCCAGGTGAAGCACAGCAGAAACCAGGAACTAAGGTGGTGCAATTGACAGGGAACTTCTCTCCCCATCAGAGGTCTCCAGGATCGAATCCCAGTGAATCTTAGAGGACAGAAAAAGAGAAGACAACACAGACAGCAAAAACAGCAGGGTGTGAGGAGGGGAAGGGGGGGGGGGGGTGGGAATAAATAAATAAACCTTTAAAAAAAAACAATAAAAAGGCAAATGACCCAATTAAAAAATGGGCAAAAGACTTGAATAGACATTTGTCCAAAGAAGAAATATTGATGGCAAAAAAACACAAGAAGAAATGATTAGGGAAATGCAAATCAGAACTACAATGAGATATCATTTCACACCTATCAGAATGGCCACTATGAAAAAGACAGAGAACTACAAGTGGTGAAGAGGATGTGGAGAGATTGGAACACTTATTCACTGTTGGTTGGAATGCAGAATGGTACAGCCACTGTGGAGGACTGTTTGGCAGTTCCTAAAGAAGCTGAATATAGACTTGCCATGAGACCCTGCACTACTACTACTGGGTATATACCCAGAAGAACTGAGAGCAGGGACACGAACGAACATCTGCTCACCTATGTTCATAACGACATTATTCATGATTGCCAAAAGTTGGAAACAACTCAGGTGTCCATCAACAGATGAGTGGATAAACAAACTGTGGTCTGTTCAAACGATGGAATATTATGCGGCTGTAAGAGGAAATGAAGTCTTAAAGCATATGACAACATGGATGAACCCGGAGGACATGTCGGGCAAAGCAAGCCAGACACAAAAGGACAAATACCATATGATTTCATTGGCATGGCTATGAACCAAATATATTGGGTAACATATTGTATGATTAAAAAACAAATGTAGGGAAACCAATGTGGCTCAGTGGTTAAGTGCCAACTTCCCGCATACAAAGTCCAGGGTTCAATTTCCAACCCTGGTACCTCAAAAAACAAACAAAGAAAAACAAATGTATAGGTAGGTATTCGGTACATGTAATTGAGAAATTTATGTTTTTATTCAACTGTGTTTCCTTTTTAGTTTTTAATTGTTTATATTTTCAATTATTAAATGTACAACAAAATAAAGTTTTAAAAAGTTAATTTTTTTGAAAAGGCAAATCAGGGTTGAGCCTGGGTATCTTTTTGTCTAATAAGATGCCTCACATTACAGGTATGGAGAGCACTGAACTAGACTGCTAGTTGCTGTGCAGTGGTGAAATAATTGCCTAGGCGTTATTCAAAATACTCAGACAAGAGCTCAACTCTTGGAGATCACGTCAGTGATAGGTCGGGGTGCCTCTCTGACAAGCATCTTTTTGAAATGCTCAAATGTGCTCCCTTGGATCACACCCATAGAGATTTTTATTTAATTGCCCTGGCATGTGGTGGGTCAATGAAGGTTTTTAACACTCCCCTGAAAAATCTAATGTATAGCTGGGGTCAGAACCTCTGGGCTGGCTGCTCTTCAGCCACAGCACCTGGAAGCCAAGGGAATGCTAGTCTTCATAGACTAGCCATGAGGTGGCAGTCTTGAGCAAATGGCCGCCTCTGCGCTTTGAATTGTTGATTAAGTCTTGGAGCTGCTCTTTTTTGCCAGTGGGAGAAAATTCCCTGCAGAGGTTAATCCTCTTGGCAGCAATTAATTAATACCAGGAAATGTTATGCAGTGTGCATTTTGGATTAAATCATGGAATTATTTATGGCAACCAGCTGTCAGGCTAACACAATATAAATGGTTTTGGATATTGCTGTGAGAGTGCTAGATAAAGAGAAGGGACTCCATCCAATAAAGCCCTGGAGAAAGCATCAAGTCCAGTTTGAAGAAGAGTGAGGACTTGGCAGTAAAAATAGGGTCAACAGAGCAGGAAAATATTGAATTCCTTTCACATCGATTAAGTGATGGCTGTCCATGGCAGAAAATGGAGCACTGTCTGGGGAAAGCTTTAAAAGTCTGTACCGGGAGCAGATGTGGCTCAAGCAGTTGAATGCCTGCCTCCCACATAGGAGGTCCTGGGTTCTGTTCCCAGTGCCTCCTGAAAAAACAAACAAGCAAAACAAACGAAAAAACCAACTCACAGAAGCCAATGTGGCTCAGTGGATGAGCGCCGACTTTCCACATACGAGGTCCTGGCTTCATTCCCTGGCTCCCTGTACCACAAAAAAAAGTCCATATGGCAACACCCTTAGCGGACAGAGATTCTTAGGGTACCATTACAAAGGGACCTCGTCAGCTTGACCATTGTGCAGTCCTCTCTACCAGGGGCTAAGTTACAGGGAAAGCAAGTCTCGGGCTGAACTTTGCCACACATGCAAACATGTATTAGTAAGCCACAAAAATAGTTCAACAACCTGTTCTTGTAGGATTAATGAAGCCCAGCTTTCAATGAATCTTTCATTAGAAGCAAATTAGAAGCAGCTGGATTCGGTTTACCTCAATGCCTCAAGCAATACAACCTTGGCTTAGTGGCCAGCTGCAGGATCTTACCAGAATCCTACCCCCAGAGTGCCTCTCGAGTATTAGGATGCTGGGCTTTCCAGTTCTGTACCTCATTCCTGCAAGGTCAGAGGTACTTGAGTTTTTCTAGCCAATTCAGATACCTTGACTACCACTCTACTCACCAGGGGAAAAAAATATTCCTATGAAATCATTTGCTAATTAGCAAATCCTCTTAGAGAAATTTAAAAAGCTTAGTGCATAAAGTAGCTGCCTCTGTAGTGTGGACTTCTGATTAGGTATTTTGAAATGCTTCCCATCCAGTGTAAACTCCTGATTAGGGCCCTTCAGATGCTAACAACTTAAGTCTTTCACATGTAAGATAGATCATTGAAAGTGCATTATAGATAGTCTAACCAGCTGTTACTCTCGTAAACTTTGTTCAAGAGTGGCCTTTCCCTGGCCTTAGGACCAGCTAGCTGTCACCAAGCGCTCCCAGTGCTGGAGCCCTGGCCTTAGGTTTGAGTGAGGATTACTTATTACCATGCTTTTCCTTCACAGAGTTATGTTACCTGTACTGCCTTAGAGCAGAGACTTCATACTATTTTTTTGGATGGAAGTCCGCCTGTAAGAATCTGATGACGACTCTGGACCCTCTCCCAAGAAAAACTTCCATACATGCCAACGAGTACAATTTTAGCTTTGGCATGGGGCCTGTTTGCAGATCCCTGAGGACCACCTCTGGGCCCCCAGTTAAGGACCCCAGACTCAGACGCAACATTTTATTGTATTTAGAGGGAAAGGGTCTGGCTTAGCATTTAGGATTTGTGTTTTCTTTCTGTGAGTCCTTAAGTGAATTTTTTAACATCTGTGACCATCAGGTTCCCCAGCCAAGAAATGGTGACATTACTCTCTACTTCTCCAGGCTTATTTTAGGATTAAAAAAAAAAACAAAAACAATGTAGATAAGAGGTGCTTCACAGTCATCATCATCATCATTATTATTATTCCTTAAGGAGAAGTTGATATCTATTTTGGGGGTATGGGCATTCACATATATGTGAAGTCCCCTGACTCAACATGCCATTGCATATGTGTCTAGTTTTGTAAATGAACCAGGGACAACAATAACTGCTATTTTTGTACCCACGTGTGTAGGGCCACTCTTGACTGGTAGATGTAGCTAATTCTCACCAGCTGTGGCCAGTCTGCAACGTGATTGGTTAGTGCCTCATCTCAGCAGCTGCTACAAATTATGGCCATTCCCCTGCACAGCAGTCTGCCCGCACTCCCAAAATAGACTTCCAGTGCCCCTTAAGGAACAAAAATAATGAGTAAAAAGCCCTCTTCATCTGGTCATTTTGCAGACAGTTCCCAAAGCATTAAGAACTCCTGGGAAATCAGTAAGGCAGTTAGTTCCTTCCTCTTGCCCCTTTCCTTTGGAAACAGTTTCAAGTTCCACTGGGAAACAATCTGATTACTCACAGTAACTGTCTGTAAGCTGGTGGGGGGAATTGAGTGTTGAGATTTTCAGCCTGTGTAACCTTGTCCTTTGGCAGATGTTATCACAGGCCTGGTTATCCTGCATTTTTCATCTGACTGCTCTTTTCATCCCCAAATGTATTTTTGTATGCATCCAGTGTTTTCTTGAAAGATTAGGGTGGGGTGCTATACAATGAAGATACTAAAATAAAGGATAAATCTCTCTTGGGCAAGGTTTTAAAGTCGAGTTGGGGGCAGGAGGGATAACAGACAAACAAACAGAAGCTCAGATGCAGTGAGGAAAGTACAAAGGTGGTGGAGACCAGAGGGTAGGGGCTGCTGACACGGGGCAGACCAGTCCAGGGCGTCAGGGTGACCTTCCCAGAAGCACCTTAGCTGGGACCTGGAGCCTGAAGAGTCGCTGTGGGGGCTGGAGATGGAGACTCAGACCCCAGGTGGAAGAAACAGCTGGAGACCTGTGGATCCATAAAGAATCTCACGGTTGTTGTATTAATATTCCCTTTGTGAAAGAACAGCTTGTTCACTGGAGTTGCTCAGAAGATTTCAGGTTTGGCTTTTAGGGATTATACCCACCTCCAGATTTGGTCTCCTGTTCTAAGGCATCATCTGGGGATAATGAAAACACCCTGGAATCAGACAGTTTTAAAAAAAACAAGAAACACAAAACTTCAATACAGGTGATCCCAGCCCTATTTTTAAAATGCATTTAAAAACTGGCAGCTGGGAAGCAGATTTGGCTCAACTGATAGAGCATCTGCCTACCACATGGGAGGCCAAGGTTCAAACCCAGGGCCTGCTGACCCGTGTGGTGAAGCTGGCCCACACGCAGTGCTGATGTGCACAAGGAGTGCCCTGCCACGGAGCCCCACACGCAAGGAGTGCGCCCCATAAGGAGAGCTGCACCGCGTGAAAAAAGTGCAGCCTGCCCAGGAGTGGTGCTGCACACACAGAGAGCACACACAGAGCTGACACAGCAAGACGATGCCACAAAAATAGACACAAATTCCCAGAGCCACTGACAAGAATACAAGCGGACACAAGAACACACAGCAGATGGACACAGAAAGCAGACAACTGGGGGTGGGGGGTGGGGGTAGGGTGGATGAGAAATAAATTTTAAAAAATAAATATTTAAAAAGCAAAAATCAAAACTGGCAGCTGCTACCTGAGTGAACAGCTTGTATCATGGGGCAATGGATTAAGAGAATGCTTTGTATTAATAGAAAGAGCAGGGTCTTTGGACCCAAATAGACCTGGGTTTAAGATCAGCCCTGCCAACTATTAAGCATTTTTTATTATTCTAAAACCTCTGTTTTCTTTATCTTTAAAACTAGAGGAAGGATCCTCCTTCAATTGTTATTGTCGGGTTGGAAACAATTTACACAGTGTCAGATACATTGCCTGCCACACAGAAGATAGTAAATCGTATTTATTGTTTCTATTGATATTTTCATTTTCCTTATACTATCTGCATTTCCAGTGTCTATAATTTCAATACATTTCTTTTTTAACTAGAAAAGATATTTTAAAATAACCCAATAATGTTCCACCACCCCACGCCTGTAAATTACATTATTGTCACTGTCCTCCACCATTTAAATAGCTCTTTATGTTTGCGGAAGTGTGACTTAAGGATTATGCAGGGTCCCTTGGTGGACAGGGTCCGTGAGGTAGAGAAGAGCGACAGGTTCCCTCCTGCTCACCAGTTTAAATAAAGGGAATTTAGCTTCGTAGCTGTTTCTTTAATATCCTGCGCATTCTAAAGAGAACACAAGGCCTTGGGAGTAAAGGGCTCCTTTGAAGAAAGAGTGTTTTCAAATTTAAATAAGCATTTATTGGTCTAAGAGGAACCGACCAGTTTTTTGAGAAATTCCCCAACTCCTGTATTGAAAAGTAAAGCTGGAGAGGTACTTTTAAGAAGCTTGTGAGATGCATGGGAAGAGCCTGGAAGAAAAAAAAAACCCTGATCTGGGGTTTCTGCCTTCTCCTGACAGAGTTTAAACTGTTGCTTATTTTGACAAGCAAAGCGGGTGGTTGGATTCTTTCCTTTCCTTCTTCCTTTTTTCAAACGGACTCGTCCTATCCAGTTTCAAGCTCACGTGGGCTGACATGGTGGTTTTCTATGCGCAGAGCTGGTGTCTGCCTTTTTACCATTCTTTCTCCATTACGTTTTGGCGAGTAGACGAGGGCATCAAGCCAGCAGGTAGGATGGATATACCCTTGCATTTGCTACCCCTAAGACCTCAGACAAGTCATTAACACTCTGAACTTCTGTTTCCTCGTTTCCAGAGGGGAATACTGATTATTCTTACCTTGCCAACCTCAGGGAATGAGGGAAAACACTAGGAGATAAAAGTATTGTTACAATTAATCATATTGTGATTCCAAGAGCAATATTTTTCCATATGATCTATTTCTAAACAATAAATACATTTCGTTATGGTGTATATTGTGTGTCTTATAAATGGAAAGCATTGAGCTCTAAGAAAATTTGAAGCAATTATGACAAATTGATAATTTCATCTTGTTTTATCTTCATGCTTTTTTCCTCTGGATCCACTAGAGTGGTGTTTTAACAATTAAACTGGGTGGCAATCTGGGAACCTACGTGATCAACAAGCAAACCCCAAACAGGCAAATCTGGTTATCTTCTCCATCCAGGTATGTTGGAAACTCAAAATCCATAATAACTAAACTCATTGGAAATGTCACATTGTGGATAATTTAAGGGTTGTCACCTTCATATATTGATTACCATGTAAATGAAATTTTCCTGATGTTTTACAGCCTATATATTCTCATTAGGAAAGGTTACTCTGGTTATATAATTTCTTCCTGCTTATAATATGGCTACTATAAGGAGACATCGTTATGCTAATGAGACCAAAAGTGAAAAGTTTATAACTTTCCAGAACCAGTTGAGATAGTCTTCCTCTATTAAATCCTTGCCCTGCCTGGTTAAAAAAAAAAGCTGCTTTTTGATGTTGCATAACTTCAGCATCTGAACAAGTTGCACTCATCTTCAAAACAAGTTGAAGTTCAACCTCTGGGTTATTTTGAGCATTTCAGCTGAAGGTTAGTGGAATTCCATTTGTAGAATCGGGCCATGTGCTCGGTGGAGGTGGGGCAGCATTTTCAGCTACTCTTCCAGTACACTTAATTCCTCCTCGGCTTTTCCATTGTTGTGCTTTCAGTCCAGAGGAAGAAAAGATTGTGTTGGAGACTGGCCTGTGTCACGTCTCAAGGCCTCAGAGCTTGCAGGGAGAGACGGTCCCTCGCCGTCTGGCTGCTGGTGAAGTGCTTGTAAGAAACCGGAGGAGGAGCAGCGCCTGCAAAGGACCCCCAGAGTAGCCTCCCGGGGTGGCTCACCAGCACTGCCCAAGGGAACTTATTTACTGTGGTTTGGAAAAGGCCCAAATCTGACCAGTCTGGAATTTTTTGAAAGCCTAATGGTGTCTGCATTAAAAAAAAATTAAAAAGTAAAACTTTTGCACTGCCCTAATGTTGTCTTGTTTTTAGGCCGTTAATATTATACTGTGACATTATAATTTTTTTTGTTCAGAATTAATAGAGGGTTTTTCTTCTCTTACCCCAACTTCCTCTAGGTAGTATGTTACAGTTTAACAGAAACAACACTAGCAATCAATCATTTCTAGCAAGGCCCTCATTCACAGATTGTATTACTTTTGAGACCTCATTAACTGACTTGAGGTTGGAGAGTCCTACCCTGTGTGGGCCAATTAGCTTGTTTTCTTTGGCCTCTCACAGTCAACCCACTAGTCTTGGCCCTGAGGCCCACGCATTCGAGTCCTTGATTTCTTGGGGCTGCTCTATCAAAGTACCACAGACCAGTAGGTTTAAACAACAGAAATTTATTGCCTCACAGCTCTGGTGGCCAGAGGTCCAAAACCAAGGTGTTGGGGGGCCGTGCTTCCTCTGAAGTCCGTAGGTCCTGGCTGTGGTTTGCCAGACCCCGTGGCATCATGCCTCCCTCACATGGCCGTCTCTCTCCCTCTCTCCCTGTGTCTCCCAAATTTCCTCTCTTTATAAGGACACCAGTAGTAATATTGGATTAGGGCCTACCCTAATCTAATCTTAACTGAAAAAATCTGCAGCGTTCCTTTTTTAAGATTTATTTATTTTATTTTTCCCCCCCACCCCTCATAGTCTGCTCTGTGTGTCCATTTGTTGTGTGTTTTTCTCTGTCTGCTTATATTCTCATTGAGCGCCTCTAGGAACTGATCCTGGGACCTTCTGGAGTGGGAGAGACGTGATCATTCTCTTGCACCACCTCAGCTCCCTGATCTGCTGCATCTCTTACTGTCTCTCCTCTGTGTCTCTTTCTGTTACGTCATCTTGCTGTGCCAGCTCTCCATGTGGCCAGCACTCCTGCGCAGGGCGGCATCCTGTGAGCCAGTACTCTGCTCAGGCAGCACTCCACATGGGCCAGCTTGCCACATGGGCCAGCTTGCCTTCATCAGGGGGCCCTGGGCATCAAACCCTGGGCCTCCTATATGGTAGATGGGAGCCCAATTGCTTGAGTCACATTCACTTTCCAGGGACTAGTTCTTTATTTCAAAAAGAAATTTATCAATTTTCAGTATCAAAACAGTTGCTTTGGGGTTGGATGTGGCTCAAGCAGTTGAGCACCTGCTTCCCATATGGGAGGTCCCAGGTTCAGTTCCCAGTGCCTCCTAAAAACACAGACAACAAGCAAACAAATGAAAAAACCAACTCAGGGGAGCTGATGTGGCTCAGTGGTGGGTGCCAGCTTCCCATATACAAGGTCCTGGGTTCAATCCCTAGCCCCCCGTAACTCAAAAAAAAAAAAAAAAAAAAAGTTGCCTTATTGGTTTCTCTTTCTCCCAATAGGTCCCCCAAAGAGACTATACCAAAGGAGAGTACATTTTAAGCCAAGAGGCTGCAGGCTGCATACCTGACAGACCTCACAGAAACCTCATCAAAAAGGGAGAACTGGGTGGGGAAAGGAATTATTAAAGATCAGCACACTGCCACCCAGAGTGTAGAGAGCACTCACAGCCAGAGGGGGTGGCCAGTGCTCCCCAAGCCCAAGGAAGCAAAACTTCAAAATAACGTGAAATTTTTTAAAAAGTTTTGTCCATAAGCTATTCAAGATTTCTCCAGCACTGACCAATCCAAAGCATGAGATGGCACTTTTTAGAGACAGCAGCTTCAGAATCAGAAAGGTTGATGATGTTTCCTATGGCTAAATTAGTGGCAAAACCGTAATTTTCTTTTCTCTCCTTTTTTAAAAGGAGGCAGGAGAGTAAATCACTGGTCATCCCAACATAAAGGGGCACAGGATCCATTCTGTGAGCTGTTGAGAAATGATGGGACAAAGATTTGGTCTCAGAGTTCTCACCATATTAATTTGGTTACTTGTGATGAGAAAAGTTTTTAAAATAATAATAAATTTGCCCTAAGATACCTTAAAGCTAAAAACCTGAACAGTACTTTTTTTTTTTTTTTTTGGCAGGGACTTACTCCTGGTATCACTTTCCTGGTTTGGCTGGTGCTTTGTGAAGAGCAATGAGTTTTCCCTTAGGCTGTGTTTCGCTCTCAGTGAGGCAGGCACTTCCCTCTTTCCCTCCTCTCTGGAGTGGGCAATATTTATTAAGCTGAAAAATTACCTTCCAAAAGTGAGAAGAGGGTTAGACTGCTGCTTCAGAGCTGTGGAATTATTTGGAATGTTTTACAAATGATTGCTACAACAACAAAAAAAGGGGAATAATTACAAAATGTACACATTACAAAATGCTTTTAAAGACCCTTGCATTGTGCTCACATTCCCTTAATTGTTGTTCCCAAAGGTACTCAGCCCATAGTCCAGCTGCAATCTCTGAGAGAGGCAGAAACAGTGGTGAAAAAGACACGGGGCCAGGGGTGGGTGTACGGCAAGAGGGGAAAGCAGCCTTCCAGTTCAAGATCAGCCCACAGTTAAAGGGTCAGCTCAGGGCAGGCTGGCCTCAGGCAGAGTTGGGGTAAAGGGAGGAGTGGGCAGGACTGAGGTGCTCTGCAGCTCAATCAGGTCAAGCAGGGTCTGGTCTAGGCATTCCTTGTGTACAGGGGTGCTCCTCTTTGGTGCATTTCAGTTTATCTTCCAGATCATTTGTCTTTTCCAGTTTGGCTACCGATCTCTTGGCAAACTCAGCACAGGTCTCTGCCTCCTTGAGTTTATCAGCAAGAATCTTTATCTCTTCTTCATATTTGTCTTCTTATTGAGAGTACTTTTCTTCAGCAGCACTCAGACACTTCAGGCTATGGTCCATGAGTCTGATGTGCTCATCCATCTCGGCAGCAGGACTGTGCCAGCTCAGCTTGTTCCTCAGTGCGTTCCACGTTCCCTTCAATAATCACCAACTTACCAGCCACCTGCTCTTACTTCCCATTAGCCTCTTGCAATGTGCTGAGCTTCTTTGAGTTGGATTTCCTGGAGTTCCATCTTTTCTTCATCTTTTAAAGCCTTGTTTTCAACCTTCATACCCCTCTCACTGTCATCAGAGGTTTTCTCTACCTCCTCCAGCTTCTGCAGGGCAGTGGCCAGGTGCTCCTGAGCGCGGTGCAGCTCCTCTTCAACCAGCTGGATCTGACGGCTCAAGGAGACCACCCCAGCCTCAGCCTGTTCCCCGGCCGCTTTCTCCCTGCACTTCCCCCTGGAGGTGCTTCGCCCTCTTCTGGGCATCACTGGCCTGTGCTGTGGAACCTGGATCTTGTGGTTCCCCGCCTCGATGGTGGTGATCCCGGCCGCGGTGTCTATTCAACAGCAGCTCATGCTCGGGTTCCTGCCTCCTCCACTCGGCTTTGCAGCCACTTCTCATCATTACTTCCCCAAAGTTCCTGTTTGTAAATAGGATCATATTCATAGAACTGGGGTAGGGGTGGGTTTGGACTTGAACATGTTTTTGGAGGGACACAGTTCAATCCCTAACCCCTATCTTTTATTTCTAGAGAAACTGTAAGGAAACACTGGGTAGATAGCCCCAATCCTACCATCACCTTTGGGGATCAGTGACTTTGTAAACCCAGGGCATGATATGAGTATCAGCTATGTTAGCTCCACTAAAAGAATTCTCTCTGTATGTGACACTGGAAAAGTCCATATTGTGTTTGGACACACCTATTGGCACTACCTTCCTACCGCCACATGTTTAGAAGCATATACTATAGAACAATGAAAAATTCCTGGAAAACCCAACTTGTACTTTTTTTTTTTTAAGGTACCAGGGGCTGGGTGTTAACCCCAGGACCTTGTATGTGGGAAGCCAGCGCTTAAGCACTAAGCCACATCACAGCTTCCCTGAGTTGGTTTTTTTCATTTGTTTTGCTTGTTGTGTTTCTTTAGGAGGCATCAGAATCTGAACCCAGGACCACGCATGTGGGGGGAGGGCACTCAACTGCTTGAGTCCCATCTGGTCCCTGTACTATTTTTTTAATTTGTAGTCATGATGGGAATTCTGGAAAAAACAACAACTGCTGAGCAGCCATTAACTGGATATTAGGTTCCTAAAAAAAAATTATTTGTCCCCTCTGTTTTTCACCTTGATCCAAAATATTTCATGGTGTTGCGTTTTTGTGTTTTTTTTAGGCTTTTTCCCATTGACAGCCTTCTGGGTCCTGTGGAGGCAGTGGCCTTTCCCAGCTATCTTGCCCACCCTAAGGACATTCTAGGGTGGAATAAAGGAGCGGTCTGGGCTGACACCTGGACGTCCGTGCCCATGCCCAGAGCCCCTGTGACAATGTGGAGGGGCCTGAGGCTTACTCAGGCTATGCCTGGTCCCAGCGGGCAAGTACAAGGAGGCCAAGGGATCGTCTCTGGATTTGGTCTGGGTTATTAGTCCTTTATATATGTAACCAGACTCCAGTTAATTTCGTAGTGGCAACTTTTGCAGAATCAGTATGTGCCTCCTCTAAAGGACTTAAATGTGTTTATTCTGTCTTCCAGTGGGCCCAAGCGCTATGATTGGACTGGGAAAAACTGGGTGTACTCCCACGACGGCGTCTCCCTCCATGAACTGCTGACTGCAGAACTGACTGCAGCTCTGAAAACCAAATTGGACTTATCTTCCTTGGCCTATTCTGGAAAAGACACTTGATGCCCAGCTCATTTTTAAGGACACTAAAAGCTATAAAGTCAAGATCCCAGCTTTGTCCTGCAGCTGATTGTCCTTTTCCATTCCTGCTTTCAAGGACAGTTGCTTATGTATAAGGACTCTGTGGAAAGAATATGTCACCTCCTACCCCACCTCCAAGTTCTGACTTTAAATTTCTAAAGAGTTTTGTTGGATTTATTGTCTTATATCCTCCCTCACATGAACTTCCTTCTGGCATGTGTACATACCCATTCGTTAACATAATTATCTACAACAAAGGAAAATATTAAGAAGGAAAAACTCCAGGAGGAGAAATGAATTGGCTTCACTCTTCATTCTTTGAAGGATTTACTGCAAAATTATGTGAAGAGCAGCTGGCCGTCCTCACTGCTTTTTCTCGAGTGAGACTCATTAAAAGGTAGCCTATAAATGTTCCCATACCTCTTTGAAAACATAAACACTTCTGAGCCTGTTAGTACAGAAATGTCAAAGGCAACTTGGGAATTCTCAAACCAAAGACCATCTTCTGTTCAAGCTCAGTGACTGCCAGTGTGTGGCTGCATGGGTGGTATATTAGTCAGCTAAAGGGGTGCTGATGCAAAATACTAGAAATCTGTTGGCTTTTATAACAGTCACAGGCCCTAAAGAGTCCAACTCAGGGTACTGCAAGAGGTACTTTCTCACCCAAAGTCACTGGCCACGTGTTGGAGCAGATGGTAGATGATGTCTGCAGGAGTTCAGCCTTCTTCCTCTTAAGGCTCCATGATCCCAGCTCTTTCCAATCAGCTGCAGGCTGATATAAGGCTCATCTCTCTTCCTGGGGCTCATTGCTCTCTGAGTTCAGCTGCACTTGTAGGCTATTAGGCTCTTGCTCTTCCCAGGGCTTCTGCTGTGTCTACAGAGCCTAGTCTATTCCTCTGTGTTCTTATCCTTTGTGTTTACTTCCCAGTGCTCTAGCTCAAAACTAACCTCCCTTCTCTGCAGTGCAGTTTCTCACGTCCTACTGACGTGACCCAGTCAAAGCCTGGATCATTATTTAATAAAGTAAAAGTGAAACCTCTGAATTCAGTATAATCTAATGTGCCCAGAGAAACAAACCAGTTGACAAACATAATCCATTATCTATTTTTGGAATTCATAAACAATTTCAAACTGCTACAGGTGGCCTAGGGAGACATGGTTCAGCTTTTTCCATATAGAAGTATATATGTATACACATATACATATACTTTGTGTTTTTTTAAAAGATTTCTTTCTCCCCTCTACCTCATTGTTTGCACTCACTGTCTGCACTCTGTGCCTGTTTGTTGTGTGCTCTCTGTGGCTGCTTATCTTTTTATGAGGCACCAGGAACTGAACCTGGGACCTCTTATGGGAAAGAAGCACCCAGTCACTTGAGCCACATTAGGTCCCTGCTTGTTGGTCTCTCATTGTGTCTCCTCATTGTGTCATCTCATTACATCATCTTGTTGCATCACCTTGCCATGCCAGCCCTTCACATCAGCTTACTGTCTTGCTTATCTTTTTTAAAAGGCACTGGGAACCAAACCCAGGACCTTCCATGTAGTAGACAGGTGCCCAAGTGCTTGAGCCACATTTGATCCCCCATTGTGTTTTTTTAAATATCATTTCTTTTTTTTTCTCTCCCCCCACCCCAGTTGTCTGCTCTCTGTGTCCATTCACTGTGTGTTCTTCTGTGTCTGCTTGTATTCTTGTCAGCGGCACCAGGAATCTGTGTCTCTTTTTGTTGCATCATCTTGCTGTGTCAGCTCTCCATGTGTGCAGCGCCACTCCTGGGCAGGCTGCACTTTTTTTTTGTGCAGGATGGCTTTCCTTACAGGGCGTACTCCTTGTGCACATCAGCACTGTGCTTGGGCCACCTCCACATGGGTCAGGAGGCCCTGGGTTTGAACCATGGACCCCCCATATGGTAGGCGGACGCTCTATCCGTTGAGCCAAATCCACTTCCCCCATTGTGTTTTAATTTAAGGTTCATTGTAGAATTAGCTGCTGAAATATTAGGATCTAAGAATGCAAAAGATTACCAAAACTATCTCCCAAAGACAACAAGGAAACAGTGCCATTTCCATAGGGTGAGTGATGGAATATAATAAACCAGGCCAGGTCACAGAGTGAGGAGATGCTTTGTACATGGCAAAGGGCCATGTAAAGAAAAGAGATTTTCATTTTCGTGAAAAGAATCCTGGTTTAGGGTTGACCCAGTCCCCAAGTATTCGTCTCTGTAAGTCCCATAAATTCCCTGGACCTCCATTTTCCCGTTTGTTAAATGAGAGGTTTGAACTGGATAGTATATAATTGATTTTCAATTCAGACCTTCGGTGGTCCTGTCAAGTCATCTGAACAGGCCAGCTTAATTTCATTCTGGGTAGATGAGACAAGGAGCAATGTTCAAAAGCCATATGGTAAATGCTAAATATATTGTTATTGGTGTTACTTGGTTGGAATTTCAGTTGAATTCATGTTAAAACAACCATCATTTATTGTGCCCTTATTATGTTAAGCCTTTTATACTTTATTACCTCATTTTAATATTTACTGGCCTGCATTTTACACATGAAGGCTCAGGAACATTCAAACAATTCACCCAAAGTTATACCCATCTTCTGTTATTTTCTTACTAAGGAAAGATTTAATAGTGATATGTCTATGTGAATATGTAGCCGAGGCTTTTGCTGTGAGTGAACCAAAAATACATTCCATTATAGAAAAAATAACAATAGAACAATGCAAACAATTGGTAAATGGGTATTTAAAATATTTCCTTTCTTCCAAAATAGAGTTATTTTTGCATTCCGTGGAAATTTTTAAGTGTGGTAGGTCATTGCCAATGAGAAAATTCTAAAAATGTGTGCAGTTTGTGTATGTGTTGATGCCTTGCCTCTAACAAAACTTGTGTCACACTTCACTTACGTGGAACTCAGTTAAATGGTGTGCATCTCTCTGGGACAAAACAAAAGACAAATATGCCATCAGGCTGCTGTGACGTGAAAATAGGCCATTGGGAATCTGCTTTTATGCCTTCCTGTGGACCAGACCTTCGGACCTGTTTTCTTTTACATACAATTCTAACTAGTTTAATTATCTAGTTTCCAAGGCACTGGGTGAAAAGTAGCATTAAGGAGGGAAAAGAACTGCACACACATGAGCGGTAGCCAGAGGGAGAAAAAAGAAGCGGGACTCTGACCAGCAGACTGGACAGGCACCCTCTGTGGGGCAGTAGGCCCTTCACCTGAGGCCCTGGGCGTCACTGCATTTATGGGGTAGCCAATTCAGCGGGAGACAAAGGAATGTATTCATATAATTTTCTAAAGCTTTTCCTAATACATTTACTTGAGTGGACAAACCATCAGCCATGTAGAAAATAAAACTATCCAGAATGATTTGCTCACCCTTCTTCAAAGTTACAGAAAAACAGCAGGTATGCAAAAGAGAACCTGGGCTTTTTAATCACACATGTCTAGGTTTGATCTAAACTCTGCCACTTACTGGGTTGTTGACACTAGCCTCAGTGTTATCTGTAAAATGGAGGTATCTAGTGTGTTGAGCCCCAGGGCCATGGATTTTGATCTCCTAGAACAACATCTCTTGACCCTTACGATGCTTTCTATTTTTACCCACATTTTCTACAAACCAGCAAAAGGATTTTGTTCAATGTTAAGTTTGATAGTTGTATAAACAATAGGTTTTCTCAAGCTATTCCTGCTCCCAAATTTTGATAAATCCCATTGCCTCCTCTAAAGAGATCCGTGTTCATAAATATGAAGTTTATGGGCATGGACTATGCAAGGTTGCCAAGAAAGTTAGCTTCACACTTAAAAGGTATACGCTAAGATTAAGATAATTTTTGGTATTGTCCAGTTGAACTCTTGGCACCTATTTATCTTTTGCAAACTAAAACAGCTATGTGCTAGAAAGGGAGAAGGGAAGGAGGGGCAAATATGAAATTTCATATGAATTTACTCTGCTATTCAAAACTAAGACTTCATAGCTGACTTTTTTTGTGAAGCTGCCTTAGAGTAAGAAATGCCTTCAAGTCCTTAGCTGTTACACCTGGAGAGCATCTCAGTTTCCCAGTTAATGGTCTTTTGGCACTTGTAAAGCAGAGTTCATTTGAAACAGAATCCAAGTTCACATGTTTGGTCTTCTCGGGCTGTATCATTTTAAGATATAGAATACACCAGAAGTTATTTATTGAGCCGTTTATTAATTGAAGATTTATTTAAACTGTTGAGGAAAATACCTGTACACAGCAACAAAATTGGCTCCAAAAGACTCTTCACCTGTCAAGGAAAAAGGCAGGCCCCTGAGACCCCATTCCTGTATAAATGCTATCTATTGTGTTTCTGTGATGTGTAGGAACATTGGCAATACCACATCTTGTCCCCGAAATTTTCAGCCCTCCACTTCTGCCTTCTTAGGTAGAAAAGGTGGCTAAGTTATATAGAAAAATAAGACAATATCATTCCCCTGTTGCAATCCTCACCTAACCCCCTCTCCAAAATCTGACTGAGATTTTTCCAAAAGAAAGTGACTTAAATAAAACCCTAAGAGAAAAAAACTTTAAAATCGCCAAGGCTCAAAAGAAATAGAAGCAGATGAGTTTAGAGTCAGGACTGCTGTGTAAGGCTGCCCAGGCTGCTCAACTTGAGGTGAAACCATTCACTGATTCTGTAATAACTACTGTGTGATGAGAATGGTGTCCTCTGAGGTTGTGCAAACTGTTCAAACAAAGAATACCCATCTGATCCTGTTGGAATTCATCTTTTCAGTCCATTAGCAATTCCCTCAGGTCACTTTACCAAGTACTCCTTAAAATTTCCCCTCCTAGCCACCCACAATTCAGGTCCTCATCATTTCTCCCCTGTGTTATTACAAACACTTTGTTGATTCCACGTGCCTCCCTTTCTCTCAGCCCATCAGCCACACCGACTAGAGTGAGCTTCCAAAAGGGAAATTTGAACTCTCACCTCTATAAAACCTTAGCATGGCCAGGTCAGGCAGGACTAAGTTTCTGACCTAACTGCACTGATACACAGCAAAATTTTGCTTTTCTCCCCATTCACACTTTGGCTCCAACAAAACCCCCAGCTCCCTAAATGTGCTATGCTGTGTCACAAGGCTTGAGATTTGGCCAGCGTTGTTTCCATTTCTGTCTTTATTCCCCACTTTTCTCCCTGGGGTATTCATTTCACCCTGACCCCTCCTCCGCTCAGCCTCTTTACCTGGACATCTTTAATTGTTCATGCTCTCGCAGCACACATGTTTCTCCTTCATGCCACTTATCACGACAGAAATTAGTCTACCATTTGTCACCCCTGCTGGACTGTATGCTCCATGAGGACCAGGCTTGGGTCTCACATTTACTGCTTTAGCCCCGCTTCTAGCACAGTTCCTTTCACACAATACGGGCTCAGTAAATGTCAGGTGAATGGGTTGTGATTGTGTGTTTACCAGTATAGCCCAAATAACTCCAAATAAGCCCAACTCTAAAAGTCTTAGCAGGAAATATGAATTTTACACAAGGTTGACTGGTAGGGGTGTGTGTTTCAGTGGAGGGGTTTACCTTGTAATATGCACAGAAAAACTTAACCAAACTTCCTAATGTTTTCCATCTTCTCTCTTTCCCAGTTTCTCCCCTTGGCTTTCAACAGTGACTTGGTCTGATATCCCTCTTATGCTCCACCTGCCTCTTCAAAAATTCTTTTGTTGTTGGCTCTCACACTTCAGTTAGGTTCCCCACGACAAAAAACAAAGGCCTGGTAGCCAAAGGGCCTTCACTGGGGACATAGCTCGAGGGTCTCGGATCCCCTGACACAGGTCCATCACCTCCATAAAATTGAAAAGTGCCTGGGGGTAAGTTCCTGTATCACTTCATCTCTTTCCCAGGACTTTAGGAGAGTTCCTGACATAAGGAAGACACTTAAATATTTGCAATTCTCCATATCTTAGTATAGACTATTGGCCAGTCTGGTTTTTTTTTTTTTTTTTTTTAATTGACTTTGTAATAATATTACATTAAAAATATATATGTGAGGTCCCATTCAACCCCACTCCCCCACCCCCCCCTCTCCCCCCCCAACAACACTCGTTCCCATCATCATGACACATCCATTGGATTTGGTAAGTACATCTTTGGGCACCTCTGCACCTCATAGACAATGGTCCACATCATGGCCCATACTCTCCTCCATTCCATCCAGTGGGCCCTGTGAGGATTTACAATGTCCGGTGATTACCTCTGAAGCACCATCCAGGGCAGTCCCAAAGACACCTCCCTCTCTCATCTCTTCCTGCCTTTCCCCATACCCATTGTCCACCATGTCCACTTTTCCCAATCCAATGCCACCTCTTCTATGTGGACATTGGATTGGTTGTGTCCATTGCACCTCTATGTCAAGAGGAGGCTCAGATTCCACCTGGATGCTGGATGCAATCCTCCCATTTTCAGTTGTAATCACTCTAGGCTCCATAGTGTGGTGGTTGTCCTTCTTCAACTCCATCTTAGCTGAGTGTGGTAAGTCCAATAGATCAGATTGTAGGTGCTGGAGTCTGTTGAGGCTCAGGACCTGGCTATCACATTGTCAGTCCAGAGATTCAAATCCCCTAAATATATCTTAAACCCCAACATTAACTGCACCTCCAGCACATTAGCATGAAAGTCTTATGAAGGGAGATCCCATCTGAGTCCAGATTCATCACACATAAACACCATTTCCAAAGAGGGGCCATCTGCCCTGGTAGTTAACCCCATCGGCCATGACCATAACTCCCATGGGTCTCTTTAGCCCTCAAAGGAACCAATATCTGGGGGTTGTATCTGCTTTATCTGTCTCTCTGACTCTGCTCAGTTGTGCATGAGGGCAATCCTTCTGCCAGCCTCCACACTCTTTTTTAGAAACTCGTAGCCATATAAACTCATTTCTCCTTTTCATTTCCCCCTTACTTTAGGTCAAACAGCATTTTAAAGTCATGGTATTTTATGTAGACGTGGATATTCTGCTGATCCGCATTGAACCTTCTGTATAAGGTCATTTTCCAGTTGCATCATCAGTTGGTAGTTGATAGTGGTCCCTCGTTGCCAGGGAGGCTCATCCCCGGGTGTCATGTCCCACGCTGGGGGGAAGGCATTGCATTTATATGCTGAGTTTGGCCAGTCTGTTTTTAACCTTCAAGGACCGCAGCATAGAACACTCATCATTCCACCCTATAATAATCCCCTCTCAATTCTTTTGCCTTCCTACCTGTGATGGTTAGAATAATATGTCAATTCTGCCAGGTATTGGTGCCCAGTTGTTTGGTCAAGCAAGTATTGGGCTAGTTGTAATACAATGGCTCTGAATGAACTTTAATCATCAGTGAGTTGATTGTATATATGGCTGATTACACCTATAATCAACTGAGGGAATTGCCATCAGCAATGAGTAACCTATCATCCGGTCAGTGGAAGGTTTTAAAAGGAGAAGTGATTTCAGCATTCAGAGAGAGAATCCCTATCTCCACCTCAGATAGCCAGCCTGTCCTGGGGAATTCAATGAGGACCTTTATCTGAGTCCCTGACTTCAGGCTGCCCTATGGAATTTGGACTTAGGCATCCCTGTTGTCACATGAGACAATTTTATAAAATCTCATACTACTTACAGATATCTCCTGTTGGTTCTGTCTCCCCAGAGAACCCTGACTAATACTACTACTCTGTAGGGAAAGGATTGGAGAAGAAATTATAGTCATTTCCCAAGACACATGTTCCAAGTGGTAAGAGTATGTTCACAGATTTCCTTGATATACATTTGTATAACAATGGGCCACCCACACCCAGACACTTTTACTTCCTTCCCCCACTCCTACCTCCACCCCAAAAAAGGAGAAACATTTATATTCTCATCTCTCCTGAGGAGCCATGTTGGGTAGAGAAGACATGAAGTTCTAAAGTAACCTCTGGTATTTGGGGATTGAACCCTAGACCTCATATGTGTAAAGCCAGCTCTCAAACCACTGAGCCACATCAGCTCCCTGTGTATTTCTTCACTCTGTTTAGTGACATCACTTTGGTAGCTTGAAATCTGCCATAGTGGGAGTATTTACATCATCGAAATTGATAAATGTTACAACCAAAACTTTTTTTCTTCCAGAGAGCTTGCTGTTAAACATTTGCCAGCAAAACAAACCACTGCCTAAGGTAGAAATGGCAAGCATTCTTCCTATTTTGTAGACGCTAAATCCATTAAATAAGTATGGGATGCTCAAAAAAATTTTAGAGAACAAAGAGAGTCCTTAGAATCTAGATATATGAAGAAGAAATGTAAAATAACATAATAGAAGGGTTAGAAGATAGAGCTAAAATCTTTAGAGAGTACCATAAAAAACAAACAAAAAAACGAGATAGAAAATAAGAAGAAAACAAAAATTAGGTTCAGCTTCCAAATAATAAACCTAAAAACAGAGAACAGATAGAAGAAAATCATTCAGAGATAATTCAATAAAATTTCCTCATACTGAAGGACTGGGGTTTCTAAATTGAAGAGCTGAACTGAGTGACCATCCCATATGGAAAAATACCTCCATTAAAAGACACATCAGGGAAACGGATGTAGCTCAAGCAATCGGGCTCCCATCTACGATATAGGAGGTCCAGGTTTCAATTCCTGGGGCCTCCTGGTGAAAAAGCAAGCTGGCCTGAGCAGAGAATTGGCCCACATGAAGTGCTGGCCCGCACAAAGTGCTGGCACAGCAAGATGACACAACAAAAGGAGACGCAGAGGAGAGACAATAAGAGATGCAGCAGACCAGGGAGCTGAGGTGGCGCAAGAGACTGAGCACCTCTCTCCCACTCCAGAAGGTCCGAGGATCAGCTCCCAGTGCTGTCTAAAGAGAAGACAAGCAGACACAGAAGAACACACAGAAAGTAGACAGCAAGCCCAAAACAATGGGGGGGGGGGGGGAGGAGAGGAAAAAGAAATAAATCTTTAAAAAAAAAAAAGACACTATGAATTTTCATAACATAATACCATAAAATAACATAAAATAACCAATGAGGAATAAAACAAGCAAAACAGGTCATAAAAAATTAACAAGAATAATAGTGGCTTCAGATTTCTTAACTAATTCAGTTGATCAATACCTTCAAAATTCTGAGGCAGAAAGCTTCAACACTTAAAAAGTGTGATATATTGAAAAACAAAAACAAAAGGCAGTTACAGGGATAGGAAGAGTTACCAGGAGATCAAAGTCCTGTTATGTTACAAGACTTAGCAGTGGATATTATTTTCATAGTCATCATAATGTAAACACTAAAAGTGATTTGATCAACGTTGCAGCTTAGATATTTGGAAGAATATCTGTGTATATGGTAGGGAACTGGGGAGTAGAATGGCTGGGAGAGCAAATTTTCCTCTTGCATAGTGAGAAGTCAATTGATAATTCTTAAAGCATTTTATTTACATATATGAAGGCAAATATCAAAGTAATCAGCTGGAAGAATTGAAAGTATGAGGAGGGGAAAGCCATTATTATTTGAAACAATCCTTGTAGAATTTGCTAACCCATGTACATTTAAACTTTGATAAATTTCAAACAATAAACAAAAATCGAAAAAGAAAAGAACATTTCACCGGTAGCACACAGACTACAGATGAATATATAAAAATATTACTTATACTTGAGTATGTAAGGTCTAAGAATTAACAAGTAATTGTGATTACTAAATCCTTATATAGATACATTTTACTTCCAGTATATTCTAAAATAGCCAAAGATTAACATCTGAAATTACTGAAACTGACTAAACCAACCTTACTCTTTGTATGTGTCATTTCCAACTAAAAACCTGCCATTGTGATGATTATTCCAGACCAGAAGATCTTACCCTTGTATAGGAATATTTTTTGAAATGGAAACCACTCCATCCTCTGTTTGAAATCCATAAGAAGAGCCTTGTGGCTGACTCCTGTTCTGTACCCCCTGTCCCCAAATGCCTTGATTTCTGATAATTATTGTTTCGTAATTGTAACAACCTTGTGACTCACCCCTCATCCCCGTTTTGTACTCACACCCCCACCCTGTTCAGCCCTTTAATGTTTATTATCGAAGGAACCTGAGCCAGTTCAAGCCTAATTCGCATTAACATAAACTGCTAAACCTGGATATTAGAAATTATCAGGATTACTGCAAATACAGGAGACATTTATGTACTGTTAAGTCATTGTCTTCCTTTGTTTGCACAAACAAACTCTTTCTCTCTTTGAAACCCTAGTGTCTTAGAAATTGGTCTTCAACGTGAATGGGGAAGGAAGAACCCACAAAAAAGAACCTGATTTTGCTCAGTATCTTGTTTGGGTTATGCATTCCCATCCATTGTTACAAGCTTCCTGGGGGAGCGGGAGATAATGGTGCAGCTACTTCATCACAGCAGCTCTCGGGGTGAACCCTTATGTTCCTAAGACCTTCTATTAGTCAGCCAAAGGGGTGCTGGTGCAAAATACCAGAAATCGGTTGGTTTTTATAAAGGGTATTTATTCGGGGTAGGAGCTTACAGATACCAGGCCATAAAGCATAAGTTACTTCCCTCACCAAAGTCTATTTTCACATGTTGGAGCAAGATGGCTGCCGACGTCTGGCAGGGCTTCCTGGGTTCCTCTGGGCTCAGCTCCTCTGTTTCCTCCACAAGGTCAGCTGTAGACTATCAGGCAAATGGCTCTGTCTCTCTCCCTGGGGCTCCATCTTCCGCATCAAACTCTAACATCAAAACTCCAACATTAAAAGCCCCCAACTAGGCCTTTAATCTGTGAGTCTCCCACCCACCAAAGGGTGGGGACTCAACACCCTACTGTCACAAGAGGTTTACATAATTACTTAATCAAGTAACCTATGAATCCGATATAATCTAATATGCCCAGAGGAAAAGATGAGTTTACAAACATAATCCAATATTTCTGTTTGGACTTCATCAATAATATCAAACTGCTACAGTCCCCTCTAGGGGGTCCATAATGTCCTCCCTCTGCCAATTACATATCTGCATATTTCTTCACATACCCTAATCAGAATAACATATGACAGTAGATGGAATTTGGAGAAAGGTATGAGAATCCAGCCATCTTAGATTAAACATTAGAGATTTATAAAACTGTAAAACAATATCATTCTTACTAAATGTGTTTGTTTTGAAAATATCACTATTATCATAAAATATGTCATTAATAATATTGGCTTTATTATTATTTCAAAATTAATGAACAAACATTTTAAAAATTTGTTTTAATTTTGAACATGGTAAATATTAATACTAGACATAACCCATACAAACAAAAGCTCTTTGGAATCCTCCGTAATGTTTATGAATGTAAGAGGTCCTGAAAATTAAAAGTTTGCAAACTACTGCATTACCCCATGGCACTAAAGCTCCCCCAGTCACACCCTGTGTTTTCATCTTGGCATGAGACCCCGTTCTGGACCCTTAGAGCCACTCCTAGGATGCCCTAGCTGTCATCTGAAGAACTTTTCCTCACTCAGGCTTCCATTTTTAATTCCCCTTTCTAAGGGCCCCTTGGTTCTTTAATCTGATTTCGTGCCCCATCCTCAGGGTCCCACTTCTTGCAGGTCTGGTACCCATCTTTCAACCCCAAAGAAGGCCCTTCTGTATTGCGTAGGAGATGAAGGCAGGAAAGAAAGCAGACCACTTCATTGGGCTGCCTCAGGTTTTGATATCCGGAGAATAATCAGAGCTTTCTCAGGATTGGACCAGGCGTGTGCCCAGCCCTGGAGGGGAAGCAGGGAGGAGGAAAATAAAGCCCGCCTCCTGCTCTGGGAAGTACCTGGGCTGGGTAGGGGGCGCTCTGCCCCGCTATCTGCCCCAGCAATGCTTCCATTTGGCACACAGTCCTAAAAGCAAGAAGACATCCCTGAGGGTCCTCCCGGGGTTTGGGAAAAGAACTATCAAGGGGAAAGCTAAAATTCTGCAGGAAGCCATGAGGTCATAAAGCTTCACCTTTCCAGATTCTCCTTGGAATTTAAAAGGGGGCTCAGACTCCATTCCTTCACCCAGCCATCTTGTTGAGGCAGGTGTGTCTAGAAAAAGGGAAGACGAGTCTAAGACCTGGCAGAAAAGCATGACTGGGAAACACAAGGCCATGGAACCCCTCCCTGAGGGAAAGACCGCCACCAAGAAGCTTCCGGAAGGACCCCACGAGACGCCCGCCGGGAGGACTCCATTTGGAATAGATTAGAAATAGATCTTGTTCAGGGTCAAGGGAAAGCCCCAGATACCCGCAAGGGGCCTCACCGTTGGCCCCCTGGGGAACTGACAGGTGAGGTAACCAATCAGAACAGCAAAGAGCTGGGTCCCCTCCCCCAACGTTAGGAAAGGGAGGAGTAAATAATAGCTTAATAAAGATAGCCCCACAGACCCCAAACGCCCTCTCTGCCTAGAGGAACCGCGCCTGCAGGTTCAGGTACGTTATCCTGTTCTCTTCTCCCATGTTCTCAATAAACTCCTATCCTAACTAAACTGGCCTGTACTTAATTTATTTTATGTAACATAGCCAAGAACCTAGAGGAATCCATCATCCCCCAGCTTCCCCCACTTCATTGTTCTTGGTTTGCTACCATTCAGGAGAAAAACTCCCACTTCTGGTTTGGCTGTTCTTCCTTTCCTTAGAATTTTTTACAATTGTTTAAGAAAATTTTACTCTGGACTACTCATGCCCAAGGTAAAAAGTGGAAGTGGGGTGTGGAGTTTTTCTTTTTGGAATAATGAAATGGTTCTAAAATTTTTTGTGGTAATGAATGCATAACATTGTAATTACACTACAAGCCTTGTTGATTATATATTTTGGATAGGTTATGTGGTATGTGAATATATCTCAATGAAACTGCTTAATAAATTGTCTTTTGTTTTGTTTTAAAGATTTATTTATTTCTCCCCTCTCCTATTTATTTCTGCTCTCTGTGTCCATTCACTGTGTGTTCTTCTGTGTCTGCCTGTATTCTCATTAGCAGCTCTGGGAACTGATCCTGGGACGTTCCTGAGTGGGAGAGAGGTGATCATTCTCTAGAGCCACCTCAGCTCCCTGATCTACTTTGTCTCTTGTTCTCTCTCCTCTGTGTCTCTTTTTGTTGCATCATCTCGCTGTGCCAGCTCTCTGTGTGGTCCAGCCCTTCTGCACGGGGCAGCACTCCTGCACGGGGCAACGCTCTGTGCAGGCCAGCACTCTGTGTGGGCCAGCTTGCTGCCCGGGCCAGCTTGCCTTCACCAGGAGGCCCTGGGCGTAGAACCCTGGACCTCCTATATGGTAGACGGGAGCCCAGTTGGTTAAGCCACATCCACTTCTCTAAATTGTTTTTAAAAAGCAGAAGTAGTACAAAAAGTTTTAACAACAGCAGCCTCCTAAGGAAGGCTAGTTAACTAGGCAAATCCCTGGACAAACTCTCAGGGTCAGGAGAGAAGGGGGAGAGGATGTGGCTCAAGCAATTGGGTTTCTGCCTACCACATGGGAGGTCCTGGGTTTGTTTCCCAGCGCCTCCTAAAAAGAAGATGAGCAGACACAGAAAGCACTCAGCAAATGCACACAGAAAGCAGACGGCGACTGCAAACAATGGGGGTGGGGGTGGGGGCAAATAAAATAAATCTTTAACAAAAAACCCAGTGCCCAGTGATGGTGAAAAATTGACTGGTCTTAGAGACCAGTTGCTGCTAAAAGGGGTTATCTGGAAAACCAATGGGTAGAGTGGGCTTAGTTGGCTTTTCAGAGGAAAATCCAGACCTTTCCTTTCTTCCTACACAGAGGGGGGACTGATAAGGGCAGTTATTTCTTGGAATCAGCATCCACCTCTGGTGGAAGGAAGTGAACTGAGGGGGTGAGGAAGGAAGGAGGAAGTAAGCAGTGTTAATGCCCCTTCACAGCCCTCTTGCCGCCCCATCCCGAGTCCCCGCAGAGAACTGCACAGGAACCCAGAGAAACAGGCTTGCCAGGCAGCCACTTCCCTGCCCCACTCAGGGACAAGGAGGCGTAAATGAGAAGGAATCCCAAGAAGGTTTGAAAAGGAGGGAGACTCCCGGGCTTTGGGAAAGCCACATTCATATTGGAAAGGCTAGAGACGCCTTACAGAAAGCATTCAGGGCTACATTTGGCTGCAATCCTATAAATATAATCTTTTCTAAGATCGGATGCATGGGTTTAGAAGACAGGCCATTGAAGAAAAACACCACAGTATTAATAATATTAATAATCAAGACTGTTAGTGTTGAAATTATTTTGGAACTCTTTTCTGAGTTGCCTAATAGCCAGAGAAGGAAAATAACAGTGTTTAGCCGACAAATTATAGGATTAGTGTAAGTAGCTATCAAGATGACAAGCCACGGCAAGTAAATGGGTTTTGTTTTGGTCTTCCTAATTAGATATCTGTACTGTCAGTGTGTGTGTGGTTGTGGTGATGGTGGTTAATTTCATGACTTTTTCGTCTCTGGTTCTTCCTGATTTAACAAAAATGCTTTTAAAAGGTAGAAAGTGGCACACATCCTTGATGTATTGTTTATGTTAAAGAATTGATTTAGTAAATTTAACTGAGACAAGGAGAAAAGGACTGTTTTTTGCCTTTATTTAAGGCTTCATTTATTCCACAGACTTTTATTAATTGCTTATTTTGATGCGAGCCATGTGCTAGAATACAAAGGTGAAAACATTCCTTCGCCTCAAGCAGTACATACTCTAATGGGAAAACAGATAAGTAGATGAAAAAATACGTTGTGAAAAGAGTTATGATCACAGTGTAAGACAAGCATTCAGACTGCCTTTGTACTTATACAAGCAGAGGCAGGGTAGCTTTTTTGTTGTCTTTTTATATTTTTATTTTTTAAAAGATACTTAGATTACATAAATGTCACAGAGACTATATAGGGGATTCCTATATACTGTGCTCCCCATACCTCCAACATTTTCCCACATTAACAACTTTCATTAGTGTGGTACATTCATTGCAATTGATAGACATATTTTGGAGCATTGCCAGTAAGCATGGATTATAGTTTACATTGTAGTTTACACTCTCTCAGGGTAGCTTTTAAAATATTAAAAAATGTGCTGAGGGGAAGCGGATTTGGCTCAACTGATAAAGAGTGTCTGCCTACCAAATGGGAGGTCCAGGGTTCAAACCCCGGGCCCCCTGACCCATGTGGTGAGCTGGCCCATGCACAGTGCTGATGCGCGCAAGGAGTGCCATGTCACGCAGGGGTGTCCCTCACATAGGGGAGCCTCACGCGCAAGGAGTGCACCCTGTAAGGAGAGCCACTCTGAGCAAAAAAAGCACAGCCTGCCCAGGAGTGGCACCGCATACATGGAGAGCTGACACAGCAAGGTGATGCAACAAAAAGAGACACACATTCCCAATGCCGCTGACAAAAATGCAAGCAGACACAGAAGAACACGCAGCAAATGGACACAGAGAGCAGACAACGGGGAGGGGAGAGAAATAAATTTTAAAATCTTAAAAAAAAAAAAAACTGTACTGGGGAATGGATGTAGCTCAAGTGGTTGAGCGCCTATTTCCCATGTATGATATCCAAAAAAGCAAACAAAAAAACTGTACAAAGGGTTAATGTTTGTGGTGGTTGGTTCTTTTTCCTTTAAGTGTGTAATATACCCTAGAGATCATTCCTGCCTGTAGCTGTGCATTTTAATAAATAGATCCTCTGGAGGCCAGCACGCAGTGGACAGGAGGCATTGGAGAGTGGACAATACACTAGGAAGACATTAAGGAAGGAAAGGTGCTGTTGTGACAGTTTCAAGGCTGGTACTGGATCTGGAGATTTCACTCACCCTCTTGTATTTCCTTAATGGTTTCCCATTAGAGAAGAGAAAGGTGGTGTTAACTTTTGGAGCATGAGCATATCTGAAATTTAGAGGCTATTTTATTCATGCTGCAGATATTGATACCAAGCACAAGCAGGTTCTTTTCTACCCAGTTCCTGAGACACCGGGGTATCAGAAAGTTTTTTGGTTGTGCATAGCAAAAGAGGTCAGTGGCCTAAGGGCCCAAAAGCTGCCTCCCTGAATTGCAGTAATCTTAACAGTTTATGCTAATGAGTAATTGGGGCTGACCTGGTTTAGGTCCCTTCATTAATAAACATTAAGGGGTGAGCAGGATTGGGGGGATACAAAACGGGGATGGGGGTGAGTCATGAAGTTATAATCACAAGACAGTCGTCAGAGATCAAGGCCTCTGGGGATGGGGGAAACAGAAGGAGGATCAGTTACCATTTCAGTAGAAATGTCCATATATAAGGGTAAGTTCCATTTGTAATAATCTCATAATAGCAGGTCTTGGGTAGATTTGACCATATACGAAGGGTGAGGTCAGTCTAGTCGGTTTCAGTAATTTCTGATATTTGGCTATTTGATAATATACTGGAAAGTAAAGAGGCATCTGTATAACAATTCAGTAATCATAATTATTTGTGGATTCTTATCCCTCAGTTACAATATGGTGGACTAAGCACTATGTTAGTTCAATAAATCATTGCTGATTTTCCATTAATTATTGTGGCAAATGTGATTTATTGTAATGTTTAAAATCTAGGTGTGTATGTTCATGGCAGGGTGTTAAGCATGTGTACTTCAGTTTCTCAGAAGAAAATGTTAAGACCTAAAAAACTGTCATTTCTAGCATTTCCTAACTTGTGCTCAATTCTAAGATTCTATAATTCTGTGTATCCATTTGGGATCAACTTTGATTTTGGTAGCACAATATAAATTAATTAATGAAACAAAAAATTAATAGAATAAAATAAAATCATTGTTTTAGAAGAGGGCATCTCTTAACTTACTTTTTTTTTTTTTCAAGTACTGGGGCTGGAGATTGAACCTGAGACCTTGTAAGTGGGAAGCTGGTACTCAACCACTGAACCACATTGGCTTCCCTGAGTTGGTTTTTTTGTTTATTTACTTGGTATTTGTTTTTTTCGGAGGCACTGGAAACCAAACCCAGGACCTCACATGTGGGAAGCAGGCTCTCAACTGCTTGAGCCATATCTGTTCCCTCTTAACTTACTTTATTTTTTTTTTAGATTTGTTTTATTTATTTATTTCTCCCTACCCCCTTGTTGCTTTTCACTTGCTGGGTCTGTTTGACTTCCTTGTTCCGTCTTTTTTTAGGAGACACTGGGAGCTGAATCCAGGACTTCTGATATGGCAGTGAGTCGCCTAATTGCTCGAGCCACCTCCATTCCCTCCTTTGTTGTGTCTTTCATTATGTTTTCCCTCCCCATGTCTCTTGTTGTGTCATCTTATTGCATCAGCTCACTGTGTGTGTGCATCGTGTCAGCTTGCCATCTTCTTTACAAGGCACTGGGAAGCTCTGCTTACTGCTTTTGTTTTGTCTCTCCTTACATGTTTCTTCTTGTGTCTCGTTGTGTCAGCTTGCTGTGCCTGTCTGTTGTTCCAGCTTACTCTCTTCTTTAGGAGGCACTAGGATCCGAACCAGCAACTTCCCATATGGTAGGCAGGAGCCCAATCACCCAAGCCATGTATGCGTCCCTTAACTTACTTTAAATGTTAAAGTCCTTCATAAATGAGATTCATCTTGCTGGAATTGTTCCCATATACTTATCTAGCAAAGGCTTGCTTTTTCTAATTAAAAGGGTAGCTTTTCGTTCCTTAGTCCTGCCAGTGTCTGCTACGCAATCCATAGATTTAATGAAGGTTTTAGGTAACCTGAGCTGGGTTCCCTGTACAAAAAAAAAAATGTAGCACTGGTGGAAAACGAAACCTGGGCACAGTGGTATGCTAGTAAATATTTAACAATTCTGCAAGCGAGGAAAAGCCCTGATGTGTAGCTTTGTCAACTTCCAAGGTGTAAACACACCTCCCATGGCTAGGAGGTTGACCAACTTGTTCTCATTGTCTGGGACTGTTTTTGTTTGACAAAGGGCTGCCTAGCTAAAGTACCAGAAATGGGTTGGCTTTTATCAAGGGGATTTATTTGGGATAAAAGCTTACAGTTCTGAGGCCGTGAAATATCCCAACTGAGGCATCAGCACTGGCGCTGTCTCACCAGACTCAGCTGCCACCCATGAAGCAAGATGGCCGCTGATCTCTGCTGAGGGGTCTGCCTTGCCTTCCGTCTCCCAGAACTCAGCTGAGGGCAGCCACGCGTAGGGCTTGTCTCTTTCCCAGGCCTTGTTTATCAGACTTGGCTGCTCCACTTTCTTCCCAACTTTAGCTGCAAGCTCTCAGGCATCTTTCCCTGGGCCTCAGTCCTTTGAGCTTCTCTGGGACTTCTCTCCTTGCACCTCAGTACAGGCAAAACTGGCATCCTCTCTCTCCCACGGCAGGATCAAGTATGGTGGCTTCCTTTTCCTCTTTGTTAGAATTACTTCTGAGTGGCAAGAATTGGGGCATGTTTTTTATTTTTTATTTTTTAAGATTTTTAAATTTATTTCTCTCGCGGTCCCCCCCTCCCCCCAATGGTCTGCTCTCTTTGTTCATTCACAGTGTGTTCTTCTGTGACTGCTTCTGTCCTTATCAGTGGCACCGGGAATCTGTGTTTCTTTTTGTTTGTCATCTTGCTGTGTCAGCTCTCCGTGTGTGCGGCACCATTCTTGAGCAGGCTGCGCTTCCTTTCACGCTGGGCAGCTCTCCTTACAGGGCACACTCCTTGCGCGTGGGGCTCTCCTACATGGGGACACCCCTGCGTGGCAGGGCACTCCTTGCACGCATCAGCACTGCGCATGGGCCAGCTCCACATCGTCAAGGAGGCCCGGGGTTTGAACCACGGACCTCCCATGTAGTAGGTGGATGCCTTATCCATTGGGCCAAGTCCGCTTCCCAGGGCATGTTTTCAATTTCTTATACTTTTCTGTATTGCTCCTTCCCCCCGCCCCCCGCCAAAGTTTTTTACATTTTGACATTTGAGAGTGGATCCAGATTTTCAGACCAAAGAAGTTTTACCATTTGCACTGGGAGGATAATCACTGCGAGCCCAGTGACAGGATGAGACATGATGGGACACTTGTGAACAAGGCAGAGCCTAGAGAGAGAAGGTACAATGGGGCCAGGGCTGGGCAGGGAAGAATAAGCCCTAAAAGGGACCCAAGATACTCTGACTCCAGTGTCTCCCCAAGATAGTCCCATGGGGCTCTGTAGGAATAAGTCCGTGGTCAAGTACTCTGGTTCACAGGGCTCTCCTTCTCACCCTCTTGGAAAGCCAGAAGACATCTGAGAAGTCCTGCAGTACAAAAACCTGCCTAGCTCAGAATTACCCAGACTTGACTGGATTCAGAGCCCTTATTTTGTAGGCCCTATTAGCATCTCCTTGAACTGGTGTTTTACTCTGTTCTAGTCCAACTTTCTAATTTTATATATAAGAAAATTGTGACCCAGAAAGGTGATCCAAGGTCACATAACTAGTCAAAGTAACACCCAGGCCTCCTGGCCTCTGGGTCACTGGTTTGCCACCATACCTGCTGCTTCCTTTCTGCCTCCGTCAGGAGCACTGGGGAAGAGGAAGATGAGTAGGCTGTCACAGGAGGATTTAGAAAGGAAGAGGCCAAACTGCAGTTAGAGTGATAGATGTAGATCTGTTTAGATTTGTTTGTTTTTGTTTCTGGTTTTTGCTACCTATGATGATTCGGAAAAACAAAACAAAACAAAAAACCTTCAGTACTCTTGGTTTCTCCTTCAGAACCCAAAAGCCAAGTTTTGCATGAGAAATTGCAGATGGTACTTTGAGTCTCTTCTTTATCTCCCATCTAATCTCCCATTGTCCCCTGATAGTACTCTCAGATTACAGACAGATGTCAGTGGGGTGGACTGGATCAGACCATATTGTTTCCTGTGGGTCAGCACTGGTTTTCTCTTTCTCCACACTGACTCAGAGCCAAACAAAGACAAAGATCCACCTTCCCCAGTTTCAGGAACCACTTATCAGAAGCCCTGCCGTGGAGTCCTTCTTGGTACGTGGTGTTCTGGCACGGCACAGCCAGGTCCACTCGATAGAGTGTCTAGAGGGGGATGGTTGATGTGTCCTGGAAGTACACATGACAAGAATTCAATGCTCACGACCTCGTTTAAGTACCCATTGTGCCCATGCCAAGCACCTCCTCTCAAAGTCTACAGTCTGGCAGGGATGAGAGGCAGAGGCATAACCGCCTTTGATCCAGACCCAGAATAGTTCCCTAAGAGGCTGAAAATAAAATACTCTGTGAGCTCAAGGAAATTGGCAATTGATTTGATTTAGGGAAAGATTGGAGGTGAAGAACCAGTGCTGGGCCTTGACATAAGGGGGAATTGGGGCAGGAAACAGGGAAGGCTGCTGGTCTGAACATAGACACAGGACCCCACCCAGAATCCCCCTGAGGGAAGGCAGCTGATTGAGAACAAGGCCAGAATCTGACAGCTGAAAAGCCCGCCAAAGACCTGGCTAGATCCCATTTGAAACTCCCAGGTTCAAAAGTAGCCCTGGATCACTCCATACAGGCCTTCCCACTGGTTCCTTGAAAGCTGACAGGTGAAGTTAGAAAGGCAACCAATCAAGAGAGCAAATAGCTGAGATCCCTCAATATGGGGAGAGGGGAGGAGGAAAGGCCTTAAAAAGGAGGCCAATCCCGGGGCCCCACACATGTCTTACCCTGTAGCATGTCCACACCTGTGTCTGTCGTGTGTACTATCTCTTTTCTTGTTTCTTTTTTTTAAAGATTTATTTATTTATTTAATTCCCCCCCTCCCCCGGTTGTCTGTTCTCTGTGTCTGTTTGCTGCATCTTGTTTCTTTGTCCACTTCTGTTGTCGTCAGCGGCACGGGAAGTGTGGGCGGCATCATTCCTGGGCAGGCTGCACTTTCCTTCGCGCTGGGTGGCTCTCCTTATGGGGCGCACTCCTTGCGCGTGGGGCTCCCCTACGCGGGGGACACCCCTGCGTGGCAGGGCACTCCTTGCGTGCATCAGCACTGCACATGGGCCAGTTCCACACGGGTCAAGGAGGCCCGGGGTTTGAACCGCGGACCTCCCATGTGGTAGACGGACGCCCTAACCACTGGGCCAAGTCTGTTTCCCTCTTTTCTTGTTAATAAACTCTTTACTCCCTTGCCTACCCTATGGCATGGCCTTAAATCCTTTATGCAACATAGCCAAGAACCTAGAAACCAAGCATTCTGCTAACATATTTGGCAAGTCAGCCAAGAGAAAAAGAGGTGAGTAATACACCCTGATACCCAATGAGGACTGGTGAGTCTAGGCTTTCAATCAGAGCCTGCTGTGCCCTCTTTTGTTTTATTACTGAGGCCGGTCTCCTAGAGGACCTGAAATTCTTGCTAATCCATTACTTCAAGGGTCCCCAAAGCTTTTTGCCTATAAACTGTAGAACAATCAGTCTCTAGCTTCTTAATGTCTGGTTTAACTGCAAAACTCAGTCCCTGGAAGTGGCCATAAAATGAGCTCTCTCTCACAACCACTTCCAAGACCTCCGCAAAAATAGGCTGAAAGAGGGTCTCTAGCCAGTCCCTTTTCTAGGGAGGAAGTCCAGATTGGTAGCTGTGGCAGTTTGATATTGTTTATGAATTCCAAAAATAGATATTGGATTATGTTTGTACACTGGTCTGTCCCTTTGGGTATATTAGATTATATTGGATTCAGAGGTTTAACTTTTACTTGATTACATAATGATTAAGGCTTTGATTGGACCATGTCAGTAGGACATTGAGTCACTGCCACCTTGGTGGGTGGGGACTCACAGAAAAACCACACCGCAGAGAAGGGAGGTTGGAGGTTTGATCCTGGAGCCCGGGAAGTAGACACACAGAGAAGCAGATAGGTGAGGAAGGAGAAAATGTTCCATTAGACAAGGCAGGAGCTCCAGGACAGAGACAGAGCCATTCACCTGGTAGTCTACAGGTGGCCTTGCTGAGAGATCACAGCCGCTGAGCCCAGAGAGAAATGAGCCCTGGAAAGAGAGGAACCCAGGAGGCCGGAGTTGTCCGGCAACCATCTTGCTCCAGCACATGGCAACAGACTTTGGTGAGGGAAGTAACTTATGCTTTATGGCCTGGTCACTGTAAACTTCTACCACAAATAAATATCCTTTATAAATGCCAACAGATTTCTGGTGTTTTGCATCAGCACACCCTGTGGCTGACTAATATAGTAGCTTTGGTCTGAGAGCAGGACCCAGACATCCCCCAAGACCTCTAAGGCTCTGGGACACCCAGAGACAAATGACTCCTGAGCCCAACAATTGGGACGGCAAGCAAGGCTCCCGACCTCCAGGACACTGGGGTGGTGAGCAGTGCATTCGATCAGGTCTAGGAGTGGCGCGCCACTAAGTCTGACGAACGTGTTTATCCTCCCCTGGGATAATGGGTGGCTTCTCCGGCATTCCAGCAGACTCTGGGATACCTTCGCAGGAACTGAGGCAGCCTGTCTGCTGAGGAGGCTAATCTTTTCCTGCCACACCGTGTGGCCACAGTACAAACCAGAGGATGGCCAAGAGTGGCCTCTGTATGGGACCCTGAATTCAGTTAAACCTCCTTTGTAAGAGGGAAGAAGGGGGCAGGTTGACTGGAAGGCCAGAGACCACATGGTCATGTGTGTCCTCTGAGAGATGAGGAAGTGCATCACCACACTGGTCAATTATAGTTAGCCTAGGGAAATTACTCGGGAACAGGAGGAAAACCCCGCCCTGTTTCAAGGAATGAAGAAATACACTCTGGTAGGTCCTAGTTCTAAAGGATAGATCATCAGAGCAACTTACTTCATTAGCTCTGTATATCCTTAGGATGCTGCAAAAGCTTTCCCTGCGCCCCCTAACGTCCATAAACACCCTTTAGAAACAGCCTTCCCAGTCTTCAATTGAGACCATGCCGCCAAGATGAAGACGATAAGGAGCCGCAGGCTAAAGGCCCAGGGATAGGCTCACCTTTTAGCTTCTGTCATTAAAGACACCCTGTCACCCCAGGGCCACCTGAATCCAGGGTCTATATCAGCAGGAATCCACTTCCAAGTGTGGAGAAGCCGGCCCATGGCCCCAAGCTGCCTCGCTACCAGGACCCACCAGGGCCTTGCCCCAAGGAAGGATGGAAGGGGCCAAGGCCAGACGTGGCTTTCTGGTCAACACTGCAAACTATCAACCGGGAGGAGCCTTGGGTGACCCTTGACATGGCAGGTAAGATTGTTAATTTCTTTAACATGGGAGCCATTTACTCAGTCCTGACCTGCCAGTCCGGATCTCTTTAGCCTCTGTTGTGCCTAAGAGGGGGAGTGAATGTGTAAGCCTTTCCCCTGTCGAATAAGAAACCTCCTCATAAGCCATCAAGTAAGCAGTATCCCCTCAAGGAGGAAGTTGTTAAAGGCTTCTGGAGAATGCCCCCCTAGTTCCTTGTCCATCCCCTTGCAACACTCCAGTCCTTCAAGCAAAAAAGCTTAAAGGACTTTATCCCTTGCAAGAGGTAGCTAATGGGGGTGCATTTCTAGAGCAGTCCCAATATGTGTTTTGTTGGCCACAGGGCTTCCCTGGATCCCTTAGCTCCACACCTACCAGCTCCCCAGGGATTTCCCTGGAGGAACAAAGCTAAAAGGGTTTCTGGTCAAGGTTTCTGCTATGGGTACTTTGTGTCAAGGTGATACTAAAGTTGGGTCTTTCCCTAAGCTAAGTAACTGTGTAAAATACTTGTGTTCTAATCTGTGCTTACTTTAACATTGATTTGCAGTTTGCCTGTCACAAATTGGATAATGTTGAAAGATACCCTAAAAATGAGTCTTAAATTTCAATGCTATCTTGCAATTGCATTTATTTTTTTAAAGATTAATTTTATTTAGTTATTCCTTCCCACCCCCTCGTTATTTGCGTTTGCTGTTTGTTGTTGTTGCTGTCTGTTTGCTGTATGTGGCAGGGAGGAACCTAATCACTTGAGCCACCTCCACTCCCTTCTTTGTTGTATCTCTCATTATGTTTTCCTCCTGTGCCTCTTGCTGTGTCATCTTGTTGTATCAGCTCCCTGTGGCAGCCCATATCACCAGCATGCTGTCTTGCTGGTCTTCTTTAGGAGGCACTGGGAACTGAACCTGGGACCTCCCATGGGGCAGGTGGGAGCTCAATCACTTGAGCCACAGCTGCTTCCTCTTGCAATTGAATTTATATAAAAGAAAACACAGGGAAGTGGACTTGGCCCAATGGATAGGGTGTCTGCCTACCCCATGGGAAACCCCGGGCCTCCTTGACCTGTGTGGAGCTGGCCCATGCGCAGTACTGATGCATGCAAGGAATGCTGTACCACGCAGGGGTGTACTCCGTATAGGGGAGCCCCACGCGCAAGGAGTGCACCCCGTAAGGAGAGCCGCCCAGCGCGAAAGAAAGTTCAGCCTGTCCAGGAATGGCACCGCACACACGGAGAGCTGACACAACAAGATGATGCAACAAAAAGAAACACAGATTCCCAGTGCCGCTGATAAGGATAGAAGCAGTCACAGAAGAACACATAGCGAATGGACACAGAGAGCAGACAACTGGGGGCGTGGGGTGTGGGAAGGGGAGAGAAATAAATTAAAAATAAATAAAACTTAAAAAAAAAAAAGAAAACAAGTGGAATTAGTTCAACTGCTGGAAAAGTGGAAAAATTTAGCAACATTACTAAAAAAATTATTTTTTGCTTAGTTAATAAACAAAAGTGCCCAAAGTGTTTTGAAATAAAAACTTCCTAGAAACTGTAACTAAGAGTTAAGCAAGATCATTATATAGATGTCTTTATATTATAAAACAACATAGTGATAATATCTGAAATTTGCTATAACTGGGTAGATTTAGCCTAGATCTGCTATTGTGATGGTAATTCTAAGTTAAATTTACCTTTGTTGATGGTTATTTCAAGTCAAACCTCACCCTTGTGTATGCTTGCTATTGTGATGGTATTAATAATTCTAAACTGAGCTTGCCCTTTGCTTAACATTGTTTCAGGACTGTCCTCACCATTGTGATGGTAACTACTCTCTTCTCCCTTATTTGAATCCATGTCAACCTCTGTTGCCCATGGTTTGGGGGAAGACAGATTTGAGATACCCCTGTCTCCTGCCTGTCCACTGGTGTTAATAACCCTGCTTTCTCTCAAGACAATCCAGATGGAACCCCACAACCTTTGAGGAAAACCCTGCCTGATGGAATCCTTGGCCCTTGGGGCTGGACGTCCGCTCTTCCAGTCCAGCAACTGCTGAAATCCTGTTATCTCCAAGGACTGGGAGTGGCGGACCTTCCACCTTAAGCATCCTGAAAGCAGCAGGTAATGAGAGAACCCAGTTTTCCCTGAGATTTCAGTGACCTCGGTGAGTATGTACTAGAATTGATGTAGCTCATCTGAAGTCATCAGAGTAAAAGTGGAACATAAGCAGAGCTCTGAAGTAAAGGAAAATGTTGTAGATTGTATTAAAGTATTGGGAACAATTTGGTTATAAGCCAACAATTAAAGAACAAAATTCTTGTGCAAAATTCTTGTGCAGATTAGAATAACCAGAGACCTCAAAGAGATCTTTTGAATAAGTTATTTTACAGTTAAACTTATTTTGTAAGAGAATGAAAATGAGAAGTAACATTAATGAGTTGTGCGTTTTTGTATCTAACTCTTTTTTTGTGTCTACGTATTTGGTCAGTGTGTATTTTTATACCTTGTAATGGTAATAATCAAATTACCAAATGAAAATTCTTAAAAGAGCTCTATTCAATTGTTAAATATTAAATAAGTGCTTTTATTATGTAAATGAATATTCTTGGAACCCAGATGAGAGAAGCTAAGCAGGATGGAAAGGTCAAATAGAAATCTGAATAAAGAAACTATTGGGAGAGGAAAGAAATTTTTCCTAAGCTCCTTGACCTACCCAGCCCTACAGGGCCTCCTTTTCTTCCAGAGAGCAGTGGGGGAAGAGGTAGGTGTTATAAGATAGGAAAATGTGAGTGTAACTTAAAATTCTGCCTACTAGGCGGGCGAATTAAAAATCTTGGTTTGCCCTGTAATTCCCCAATTTAAACCTTTTAGCAGCCTAAAATGAGAGTAATTAATAATCCAATTACCAAATTTCAGTAAGCAAAGTCCTTGAAAGCTATGGAAATATCTTTTCTAAATTATGATCAAAACAAATTAAACAATAATATATTCCAGAACCTGGCAGTCAGTATGATTTTAAGGTTAATTAATGTTTAATGAGATTAACTTAAAGAAGAAAATAGAGCACTGTCCTAAAGTGAAATGATGATTTTCACAGAACAGAATGAGGAATGTAAGGATAAAACTTAAATGGATAAAGTAAATTTCATTGGTTACAACTGTAATTTAATAAGTGTATCTAAAGGTAAACGTAACTAGTCTATGTGGTTATGGTTGGTTTTAGGAAGTTTGCAAAAGTATTTTCTAAACTGAAGTATTTAAATGGCTAATTCCAGAAAGCCATTATTAAACAGAAACCTAAATTGATATTGATTACAAAAAGCGACTTATGGTTAATTATAAGGAGTTTATAAGACCATTTTGTAAACTGAAGTATTTAATTGGCTAATTCCAGGAAGCCATTATTAGCAACCTAAACTGAATGGTGATAATAAAAAATACCTTCATGACAGGGAAACCTGATAGAGGGCAACTCAAGCTGCATATTAAAGGAATCGTGTAGGGGGAAGATAATCTTGATTCCACTGGAATCTTAGGTATTCATAAAATAATGGGGAAAGTAGTTTTTTCTGTACTGCTAAAGTAAAATACCTGTTAATTAATATAATCATGGTAAAGGTATAAAAGTAAAAAGTAAAGTACTGAAAATAGTTAAGTTCATTTCATATGTTTTAAACTGTATTGGAAATATTATGAAGTGTATAAAAATTAAAAGATAGACTTCAGTGTTGTCAAACTCTTTTGTGCATTCAAACCAGGACCCTACTACACTGCATGGTGCCTCTCCATTTGAGTTATTGGCTAGATCAGTCTCTACAACCCCTAAAACAATAAAAGTATCTACCATGTCTCTGGTCATGTTCCTGAAGTAGATGGGAAGTACACTGTTGTTTTGGACTCCTGTGGCAGTCAGCGATGACTCAATATGGACAGATTTATGATGAATATTACCTGCAGACTGGCTCTGTTTTATAGTGTCAAATGGAGCTATGGACCAAGCCGGTGAAACTCTGGAGTCTTCCTCTAGGACCAGTGGTGCTGCAGCATGCTGGCTGTGTGAAAGATATACCAAGTGGAGGAACAATTACCAGAGTAATGTGAATAGAACTTAAACACAATTGGCATTATGGCCTGCTCTCATTGGAGAGACAACACGTGTGGTATTGCAAACCTGAAGCTCAGATCTATTAACTTCAGCTCAAAGAGGAACTTGTGCATTGATTAATATTAAGTATTGTACCTATATACCTGATGAATATGATATCTCTTCTATTCTAGATCATATGCAGAGGGATATTGAACATGTAGAAAGTCTTAGCAAACTTCATTCATTTTTTTAGGCAGTTAAAGAATGTGCCTATAAGTTAAAAGAATGGCTGTCAAGTGCTGTCTTTCTTTGTGTCTTTCTTTCTAGGGCAGAGCCTTTCCTTATATCTCTTCTAGCTGTCCTAGGCATAACCACCACTGTGGGAACTGGGGTTGACAATTTATACCAAAACCAGCAGGTCTATCACAGTCTCTCCTTAGAGTTAAACAACAGCAAAGAAGATACTCTCTGCACCTTAGAAGCCCTTAGAAAACAAATTCGCCACCATGGTGCTGCAAAAATCACAGAGCCCTCAACATGCTAACAGTGACACAGGGAGGAACCTGCCTGTTCCTCAAGGAAGAATGTGTTTCTATGTAAATCTATGTAAATCACTCTGAAACAGTCCTAGACAGCATTTGAAATCTACAAGGTCAAGCCCATCAACTTCAGGAAAATATAGCCTCTGGAGGTAAATGGCCTTTCTTGTTCCAATGGTCCAGTATGTCATGGCTGGCCCCCTTTTGGGGGCTGCTTACCACCATCTTCTTTATCCTTTTAGTAGGACCATGAATCTCCAAAATTCTAACTAAGTTTATTTCTTCCAGAACAAGGTATTAGTCATGTGGGGCTTTCGTCCAGTTTCCAACCATGGTTCTGGACCTTCTATCCCTCAACCACATTAGAATAGCCAAAGAGTTTCACACCTCATCACGCAGGGACTACTGACCCTAACCAGCAGAGGAATGGCCATTGCCCTTCAGCTCCCCCTTAAGAATAAGGATATAGACTCTCTAAAGGGGATTTGAGGCAGGTTAGTATAGGAGACAGGGAAGGCCACTGGTCTGAACACAGTCACAAGACCCCACCCGGAAACCCCCTGAGGGAAGGCAGCTGACTGAGAACAAAGCCAAAACCTTACAGCTGAAAAGCCTACCAAAGACCTGGTCACGAGGTCCCACTTGAAACTCCCAGGCTCAAAAGAAGCCCTGGATAGGACAGAAAGTCCTCCCCATTGTTTCCCTGAAAGCTGACAGGTGAAGGTAAAAAGTTACAAATCAAGAGAGCAAATAACTGAGATTCCTCCTTAATATTGTGAAGGGGGAGGAAGAAAGGCCTTAAAAAAGCCTACCTGGGGCCCCATACGTGCTTCTCATCCTGTATCATGGGTCTGCACCCATGTCTGGGGTGTGTACTATCTCTTTTCTTGTTTCTTAATAAACTCTTTACTCTCTTGCCTACTCTATGCCGTATCCTTAGATTCCTTTATGTGACTATAAAAGTTTGATATAGTTATGAATTCCAAAAATAGATATTGGATTATGTTTGTAAACTGTTCTGTACCTGGGCATGATTATATTATGATTAGGGCTTTGATTGGGTCACATCAGTAGGACATTGAGTTCCTGCCCCTTGGTGGGTGGGGATTCACAGATAAAATACATGGCAATGGACAGAGTTGGGGGTTTTAATGTTTGAGTTTTGGTGTTGGAGTTTGATGCTGAAATCTTAAGTTGGAACCCTGGGAAGTAAGCACATAGAGGAAAGAAAAGCAAGCCCCAGGAAGAGAGGAACCCTGAGCCTGGAGAGAAGCAAGACCTGGGAAGAAAGGAACCCAGGAAGCCTGAACATTGGCAGACATTGGCAGCCATCTTGTACTAACACAAGGAAATAGACTTTGGTGAAGAAAGTACCCTATACTTTATGGCCTGGTATCTATAAGCTCCTACCTCAAACAAATACCCTTTATAAAAGTCAATAGGCTTCTGGTATTTTGCATCAGCACCCTTTTGGCTGACTAATACAGCGACATAGATATATAAATCTATAGTGCCAAGTATTTATAAGTGCCACGAAGAAAATGAAGCAGGTGAGAGAGATGGAGCGTGCAGAGGGTCGGGGTGGGATTCTTTTGGTTAGGTAGCAGAAGAAGGCCTCTCTAACATGGCGGCCTTTAGGCAGAAGCTTGAATGAAGCTATTTTTTAATCTATTTTTTATTTTGTTGCATGTGCTTTGGTTATATCCAAGAAACCACCACCTAATTAAAGGTCTTGATGTTTCCCTCAATTTTCTTCTAGTAGTTTTATGGTCCTGGCTTTTATATTTAGGTTTTTGATCCATTTTGAATTGATTTCTTGTATATGGAGTGAGATAGGGGTCTTCTTTCATTCTTTTGGTTTTAGATATCCAGTTCCTCCAGCACCATATGTTGAAGAGACTGTTTTGTCCCAACATAGACTTGGTAGGTTTGTCAAAAAATAGTTGACTGTATAAGTGAGGGTTTATTTCTGGATTCTCAATTCTATTCCACTGATTGATGTGTCTGTCTTTATGGCAGTACCATGCTGTTTTGACCACTGTAGCTTTGTAATATGTTTCTTCAAGGTCAGGCATGAAATTCTTCTCATGTCACTCTTCTTTTTTAGAAAGCTTTTGGCTATTTGGGTGCACTTTCCCTTCCAAATGAATTTGGTAATTGCCTTTTCTATTTCAAACCCTGGGTCTGTAAGCATGCAGCATATTTTCATTTCTGTCCTAGGATCCTTCTGCATCAAAGGTCATTCAGTGGTTGTGAACCAAATTTATGAAGCTGTGAACCCTTTTGAGTTTCCTTTTTAAGTTATAATTTTCTTCCATCAGATATGAGCAAGGAGTGATGGATTTCCTTTGGAATGTCCTTTAACCTTTTGGTACAAGTACGTTTTGCCTGTAATGGAAGTAATTGTCATACATTATTGATTACATTTCATTTTCTGGGAACAGAGGACAACAGAGAAATGCCTGTATCTCCTCTACTCCATTAACAGGAATATTGTTAGATTTTAATCTGTTCTTCTAATAATTTCATCATTCACAAACTCTTCTTGTGTTCTGTATTTGCCTTCTGCATCCTGCAACTAATGCCTGTGTAATGAAAAACCCAAATCATGATTTCTCCCTTATCAGGAGAATTGAAATATTAACTTTCTGTGCTAATACCTTACAAGGGCCACAAAACCAAGTCCTGTCCTACAGCTGCCCAAAGGAATGTTGGGGTGATTGACAAAAGAAATTGAACTTGTTCTCCTTTAGTTGCTCTTTTCATTTGCTTTCCCTGGAAACTTGCAGAGAAATTTGAGATGTTTGCCCTAGCTGGCTGCTTGTTTTCTTATTGATATGAAAACCAGTAAGAGGAAATGGAGTTGTTTTGCACATTAGGAGGGACAGCTCTTGTAAATATAGGCAGAGCCAGACAAATTCCTAGTGTAAGAATGTTGGGGCGTGTATAATGATTTTGCAAATTTTTCTACAAGGCTGCTGCTACAGCATGCAATAGTTAGGGGTAGATATTTTGTAAAATGGAATCGTACAACATGTGGACATCTGTGTCTGGCTTATTTCACTTAGTATTTAGTATAATGTTTCCAAGGCTCATCCATGTTTTAGCATACATCAGAACTTCATTCCTTTTTATGGTTGAATAATATTCCTCTGCAATTTTACATGCTAAGTAATTCAATAACTGCTCATCATCCTTAAATTTTATTTATAGCTCCATAATCCTTTATCTGAAACCCTTGGAACCATAAGTTTTGGAATTCAGATTTTTTCAGATATATGGTACATATATGGTGTATTATTATGTAACTCCTCCAGCAAAGTCTGATAGGGAAGGCACCCCATAATCAAACACATGGATATAGTCCCAGAAAAAGGTATGATTATTTGTGCTAAATAAGATAAATGATAAATCAGAAACATAAATAGACCTTTATTAATTCAGGTCAGATTTTGCTCTCTAATCAGTTTGGATACCAAACTTTTGATTTCAGAATCAAAACTCTGAAATTTCAGAATTGCAGCTAAGGGTTTGTGGACATATATACCCTTCCTCTGCATAATTGCAACAGGCAAGCAGTTACTTAAACCAACCTCTTGCTTACCTATCATTCTACGAAAAAAGACTCTGGATCTGAGCAGGTATGAACCCAGTAGGTCAGAGGCCTTTTGCTGCATGTTACACAGCTAAGGAATAGTGGTCAGCAAATGAGGAAGACAATGGATGTGTTCTCAATATCCATCTTCAATTCCCAGTCATTTTCCTTCTGTCTTGACTTCCTGAGGAAATAGGCCACTGATACGTATAGACAGGGTTTTAGAAAATACTTTCTTTCTGTTTCCTCACAGGCCAGTGCTCTTTCACATATGAATTCAACATCATATCCCTGCACATACAGAGGATGCATTTGTAACTGGAACTCCTTACTTGGGCGATATTCAGTGAATATCTGAAAAGTACTGATGGAAACTGGAAACTGGAAAGTACAGTTGGAGGGGCTAATAGTTACTTGCTAAGCCTTTTATTTGGCTCACCAGAAGGCAGGGACCCTATGAACCATATCCAGCAAGGCAGGTGCAGGCAGCAGACAACTGATATCCCCAAGTGAATATGAAAGGATCTTGTTACAGGATCCTAAGGGGGTTGTTGCCTTGTTGCCTTGGGAACCATAGGTGAGGATAATTAACTCAGCGCCTTATTTTAGTGACTCTTCAGTTCTTGCTATAACTTCTGGCAGAGGTGGCTGCCTAACCGTCGTCAGTCCCAAACTCGAGAAAATTCCTTCTCCTGGAAGGTTAATGTGGCACCTGTGTCTGCACACTCCAGACTTGAGGAAGAGTGAGGACCATGCTCTCTTACCAGGCCACACATGGCCTCTGTCTCCTAGGTTTCAAATTCACAAGTGCGAGGCAAAGTAATTTGGACCAAGCAGTTCTTAGGATGGCTTGGGAGCCTGGTGAGTAGCCTTTTGTTCTTTCCTTACTGTTCTTTATTAGTGAGGAAACAGAGAGCGCATTCAGGAGCTTGGCAGATTACTTTCAGTCATATCAAGTCAAGATTTATATTTTGATTATGACTTACTATTCCTTCAGGAAGCTATACCTTAGGAGATAATTCAAATTTTCAATTGAATAAATGTTATTTATTGAGCACCTACTCTTGAGCACATACTATGTACCAGATGTAAGTTCTATCTTCAAAGAATGTAGTGGCTAGATTATGTGTGTGGGGGGGTATGTATTAGTTTGCCAGAGGGGTGCTGATGCAAAGTACCAGAAATGTGTTGGCTTTTATAAAGGGAACTTACCTGGGGTAAAAGTTTATAGTTACAAGGCCATGGAAAGTCCAACTCAAGGTACTACAAGAGGTACTTTCTCACCACAGTCAACTGCTACATGTTGAAGCAAGATGGCGGGCAACCCTGACTGGGTTTCAGCCCTCCCCTCTGGGTTTCCTCTTTCCCCTGAGGCTTCGTGGGCCCAGCTTCCTCCCTATCTCATCAAGGCTGGCATATGGTTTGTCTCTCAGGGCTTCCTATGTCAGTTCTGTCTCTCTTCCCAAGGTCAGCTGCAAGCTATCAGGCGAATGGTTCATCTCTCCCGGGGCCTCAGGAGCAAATCTGACAGAGCTCTCTCTCTCCTCACAACTGTTCGAGCCTTTTCCTTCCTGTCATATGGCAGGATCAAAATGACAGAGTTCTTTCTGTGTACCTTCCTGAGTGAGTGTCCCTTTATATAGGCCCACCAAGGGGGGCAAGCGCTCAACCTGTGTTATGCCTTACTGACGTAGCCCTAAATTGATTTTACCAAGTAAACTTAATCAGAGCACCTCACTGAATTTAAGGCAATCAAAGAGTATCACACCCAGAGGAAAGATTAGTTTACAAACCTAATCTTTATTTTTTGTGGATCCACAAATATAATCCCAAACTGTCATGGGTATTTGTGAGTATATATAGCAAATGGGGACTTCTACGGGAGAGGGGGTTGACAAGAACCAGAGATGTGTCCTGTAGCAAACCTGGGTGCAGTGGAGAGAATTAGAGCATTGAGCAGGTGGTCACACCCAGTTGGTGAGATCAGGAGAGACTTTAATAATTTAGTGATTGAGAAATGGGCCTTGAAGGATGGAAAAGATTTTAACAAGTAGATTAGGGAGGAGGGGTGCCTAGGGAAAGCCCTGGGTGGCAGAAATGTTGTTTGTGTATTAGAGTTGGGTGAGGACGTGAGTGGAGCCCTGAGTGCCAGGTTGAAGGATGTCACCTTCTTGCAGGAGGGGAATTTATCCTGGAAAGTGATAGGAACAGAGCTAAAGAGCCGAATGTGGACAGGCTGGAAGCTGAGGAGCTGTTGGCAAGTTCTCAAAATTATCCAGACAAGACACAATATGAGAGCACGGAGAATGGGGAGAAGTTAATGGAGGTGAGGGACTCTGCAGAATATTAATACTTAGAAGTGATAGAATATGGGCCCAGAGTGTCTCAGATGGGGTGCCTTAGCTTACAAGGACCAGAAAATCTTACTCAAAGTGTTTTAAACATTAAGAACATTTATTGGCATATAAAAATGCAAGTTCAGGAATAATATAGACTTCAGCATCAGAGGCTTGGGCTCCGTTTCCTTCCTGTTCCCCGGCCATGCTCTCATCGGCATCCTCAGGCAGTTTCCATCATGGTGGCAAAACTGTCGTAGCAGTGCTGGCTTGCCATTCACACACCAGCTCACCCATCTTCTAGTGGCTCTCTTTCTTTCCAAATTTATTCTTTATTAATTTTTGTTAGAGAATTAGTATGTTTACAGAACAATCATGCATAAAAAACAGGATTTTTATACACCACCCACACCCACAAATAACACATTGCCTTAGTGTGGAACATTTGTTAACAATTGTTGGTAGTACTTTTTATGATTGTACTATTTTTTTTTTAACAGCAGTAGCCAGTATTTATTGAGAGATTCCATGTTCTAAGCATTGTGGGAAGCAATTTACATGGATTGCCTCATTTAAAACACCCAATCCACAAGCCTGTGAAATATGTCCCATTTAAAAAAAAATTAGAGAATTTGTAGGTTCACAGAAAAATCATGTAAAAAAAATACTGCATTCTTATATTCCCCCCTATTGTTGGCACTTCGCATTAGTGTGGCACCTTTGTTACGATTGAGGAAAGATTTTTAAAACAGTACTATTAACAAGCCTCCCTTTTCCAGATTTATCCTTTTTGTTTTTCTAAACTTTTAAATTGTGAAATGTAACACGCATATGGAAAAGTACATAAAACACAGATGTGCAGCTCAATTAATTTTAACAAAACAAGTGCTGATGTAACAACCACTCGGGTCAAGACACGGAACATTGCCAGCCTCCCAGAGCTCTCTGTGTATGTGGCTCTTTCCTTCTGAGAAGAAACTTCTTACCCAGAGGTTTGAAGCAAATTTCCCCTAGGTTTTCATTAATCTGAATCAGGTCCCAGGCTCAGGTGGGGACAGGTTCCATGGCCAGGGAAAGGTCCCGTGCCGGTTGCTTTAAGAGTGAGTGCTTGAGCAGAGGGATAATACTCCACTTGGAGCAGGGTTTCTTAACCAGGGGTAAAGATTTCAGGAGATGCATGAGCTTGAACTGAAAATTCTTAAAAAAGCAGTTTTCTTGTGGGGATGTGTTGGTGCAGGTGTGATATATTTATTAAATAATATACAGTATAATGTGGTCTTAGTATTTTTATTTTGATGTAGTGTGTGCTAAGTGCAGTGGATAACTCCCTGCAAAAAGGTTGGTAAGGATGGCAGGGATGGTTTTATGACACCATGGGAAAACTCAAATTTCTAAATGTTTGCAGAAAATGACCATTTGGACAGATGTTGAACTGTGTTAGGTTATCAGGTATTTAAATGATGGGAAAGTTGTAAAATGTAATTTCGAGTAATCCTAAAATGTAATTTAAAGACATGTGGATGCTGACTGTCATAAAACTATCTGCTGCTACATTCTGAGAAGGGGTCCGTGATTTTCACCTGCCTGGCAGAGAGGTCTGTGGAACAGAATAGGTTAAGAACCTCTGACTTAGAGCCAAAGTTATTACCCACGGAGCTGGAAGTGGCGTCAAGTTTCCCTGAGGCATAGGACTGCAGAAAGGAGGGTCGTAGATACACGAACAAGCAAAATTTCTGTTAGGAAAAGGCATGGGAAGAGGGAAAGCAGGGCAGCAGCCAACAAATTCACCACAGAGAGAGCACACAAATTTTACTCCAACCTTGTAATCCAGGGTTCACAGACCTGGGCAAACTAGATAATACAATCCATCATCAACTCTGAGCCTAGTGGTTTTCAGTGAGGGAGGAGATTGTATCAGAAACGCCTGGGGGACTTTAAAATCTAGACAGTGCTCCCTCCACCCTTCCACTCCCACCTGTACTCACTCTGTTACAAGATTCAGGAATATGGAAGAAAATAAGAACATCCACAATCCTACCAATCAGAGATCATTGTTAACATTTGGGTATATACCTGGTAGGAACTTCTGGTTACCCATGCACTATCCATGTTCTCCTTTCTTTCTATCAGAATCCCAGTTTTCTTTGGGAAAAAATATGTGTGGTTAAAAAAAATACTTTCTTAGAATTGCTTGCAGCTAGGACTGGCATTAGACCCAACATTGACTACTGTAATGTAAGCAAAAAAGCTTACAGCAAAATTGACAGGCCTCAGGGTACAGCAAGCGTTTGGAAACTTCGAGGCTCTAATCTATAGGCAGGCACTTCAGAAGGGAAAGACTGGAAAAGCCTTTCCCCTGTTTTCATCTTAAGAGTCGATATCCCTAAACTGGGCTCTCTGCTTTCAGGTTTTTTGTGATGTGAAAAAAATGAAAACCAGTTTGGCCACTGTAATTGAGATTCTGTTATCTGCAGCTGATTATAATCCTGACTGATACAATATCCTTCTTGATTTTTTTCTATGCATATGTATAATTATATAATTTCTAATAGTAACAAGGCTATGAAACAGTTTTTGTATTACTCTCATTTTTTTTAAAAAGGGAAACAGTTTTGGGTAGTTCCAGTGTTTTTCTGTAAGTGACACAATTAGAATTATGCCTAGGTTTCTTGGCCTCCTACCCCATAATCTTTTTCCTATTCCATATGCGTCTGTCTAGAGTTCTTGGACTGACAGAAAAGAGACTCGTCTAAGTCTCTTTTAAAAGCATACATTATTATAAGACATTGCACCAACAGTATTAACGTGCATTTGTTAAAAAGAAAAACAAATTAGTTCAGTTCCTATTACTTTTCGTAGTATTTTTCCTTTTCACACAATTGATCTCAGTTCCTGTTCACCTGCATGTACAGTTGCAACTATTCTATGCATACCACCTTTTTTTTTTTTTGGCTTTTTTTCACCTAACACAGTAGTACTTCTTGATGTCTTTCTAGTTGATAATTTTTTTATTAAAAAAAAATTGAATACAATCTTTACATTTCAAATGATGAAAAGGAGAGGAAATTATCTCTACTATCACTACCCTAAATAAACATAAGCATGATATTGCATTTTGGCTTATTTGGTTCCTGTCCTTTTATCTATATGTATGGGGACCTATGGTAATCATAAAACATGAATTTTGTATTCTGACATTTCCTGTGAACATTGCATTTGTGTTATCCACAAGTTCCATGAAGGCAAAACTTTCTCTTTCTTGTTCATTATTGCATCATCTGTGCTTAACAAGTAATAGTAACGCTGGCTCAATAAATATTTGCTGCCTGAATAAACATTGCTATGGACTCTTCATAATTAACATATATATGCCCATATAACGTTCCTTGTAGTGGAAATGCCTTCATTTAGTTAACTTTTCCCTAATGTTGGTATTTCAGTTGCTTCCAATTTTTTTGCTCTTACGAATAATATGTTCATTTTAAAATCTTTGTACCTATAGTTTTCTCTGGATTTGGATTATTTTCTTAAGATAGGGGCCTCAGGGTGAAATTACAAGGTCAAATGATTTGAGCATTTTTACAAGTCTTGATGAATTTTAAGAAAATACATTTGCACATGACTGGAGCTGGAGTGGTTTGCAATGCCAGTGGTCATGAAACAATTTTACCACACCCTCACCTAGTGTTATGTTTTAAAATTGTTGCTGTTGATTTAAGCAGGGAACCTTGATCAATTAGCATGTTTATGTAACCTCAGTTTAATGTGGCAGGTGCAGGCTCTCAAATAAATATGCATTAAAATGTGAGCCTGTTATTTCAGTCATACCCCTGATACCTCCACTGTTATCTTTCCAATGCATAGTAAACACAGGTGCAATTCAGATGTATCTTAGCCTCTAATTTCTATCATTGGCTTATATATATTAACACAAGTTGTAATTATTACAGAACCATTATTTTATTGTTTTTGAGGACTCACAATGAGCAAGTTGATTTTTACATGAGACACAATAAGTAATCATAACCTCATTTTCTACAAAGTCATTTACTGAATATATCTCTACCCATATATATTTATTTCTATCTCCATCTTTTCTTGCTAGAAATTCATAGATAATTCCAGCTCCAGAGAAACTATGCTTTGTTATGTGAGTCTGAAATTAACCACAGGGTTAAGGAAAACTACAGTGAACTCTGGACTAGCAATTGACCAACACAAAATATTATTTCTTAATGAGCTGTTTGCCAAAGTCCAAATAACTAGCAGTTGCCAAATGCCATAAAACAGGTAGTGTGCCGCCTATTTGAACTACTACTTTAGAAAAACCTTTCAAATCTTTCATGATGGAAACAAAGACTCTAGAGGTAACTTCTGGCTCTAAACCACTGAACAGAGGGTTATAAATTGAAAGTAGGAAGGAGAAGCGGACGTGATTCAACTGATAGAGCGCCTGTCTACCATTCAGAGGGTCCAGGGTTCGATCCTCAAGGCCCCCTGACCCGTGTGGAGCTGGTCCACGTGCAGTGCTGCTGCATGCAAGGAGTGATGTGTCATGCAGGGGTGTTCCTATGTAGGGGTATCCCACGCGCAAGGTGTGCCCCCGAAAGGAGAGCTGCCCCACGTGAAAAAAGTGCAGTCCTCCCAGGAGTGGTGCCGCACACATGGAGAGCTGATGCAGCAAGATGATGCAATAACAAAAAAAAGAGATGCAATTTCCCAGTGCTGCCTGATAATACAAGCAGACGCAGAAGAACACACGGTGAATGGACACAGAGAGCAGACAACAGAGGAAAGGGAAGAGAAATAAATAAATCTAAAAAAAAAAAAGTAGGAAGGACTATAAAGTGCTAAAGGGGATTAAAGTACTTTTTAATTTTTTAACCTATGATTGCTGGGCATGGAGAAGGGACCTGTCAGTGGCCCTTCCTGTTGCTTTTCTTCTGAACACCTTGACTGGGGGCTTGGGGGCTGGGGGGTTTGGGGTGAGGGGTGTGTGTGTGTGTGGGGGGGGGTGTTTACCTGAGAGAAGCTAATGCGGTGGAGGAGGGACCAGGCACTTATCCAGGACCTGGGGCGGCCCTGCCCTCAGCCAGACAGGTGTGGCTGTGGTTGAGGCCTGGGTGGGGCAGAAAGCACTGGGCGGTCACAGTCACATGACCCTTGTGCTAGTGGGCAGCCTGTTTCTTTTTTCTTTTCTTTTCCTTTTTTTTTTTTAAACAAGACCAGGCTGCTGTGATTCAAACCTGAGTATTTTTTTTTAATTAAAGAAGTTGTAGGTCTACCAAAAAATCATGCAGAAAACACAGAGTTCCTTATAAACCACCCCCCCTATTATTAATACCTTGCATTGGTGTGGTACCTTTGTTACAACTGATGAAGGAATATTATTATAATCGTACTATTAACTATAGCCCATGGTTTCAGTTAGGGTTCCCTGATTATGTTGTACAGTTCTATGGGTTTTTAATGTGTTAAACATTTTAATTCTAGTAACATGTATATTACTAAAATTGTATATAACTTAAAATTTCCCCTTTTAATCACATTCAAATGTACACATCAAAATATACAATTCAGTGCTGTTAGTCCATTCACGATGTTGTGCTGCCAACACCATCATCCATTACCAAAACTTTTTCATCATCCCAAGTAGAACCTCTGTACAATTTAAGAATTAACTCCCTATTCCCTACACCTCCGCACACCAGTCAGTTTCTGAGATTGCAGCTGGTGCCATTCCAGCTGCACAAAGCCCCAGGGTCCCATGACTACCACCTCTCTCCAGGTCCCCAAAAAGATCTACTCCATCCCACTGGGATAACGGCAAGTATCAGGCAGAAGGTACCTGGCAGATCTAGTCTACCCCATACATGCATTTTACTTTTGTTTTTAATTAAATCAAAACACTATCCAAGGAAGTAGATGTGACTCAGGTGATTAGGCTCCAGTCTACCATATGGGAGGCCCAGGGTTCAATTCCTGGGGCCTCCCGGTGAAGGCAAACTGGCTGGCATGGTGAGCAGGCCCGAGTGGAGAGTCACGTGGAGAACTGGCGCAGCAAGATGATGCAACAAAAAGAGACACAGATGAGAGATAATAAGAGATGCAGCAGACCAGGGAGCTGAGGTGGTGCAAGAGATTAGATGCCTCTCTTCCATGCCGGAGGGTCCCAGGATGGGTTGCTGATGCTGCCTCAAGAGAAAACAAGCAGACACAGAAGAACACACAGCAAAAGGACACAGAAAGCAAACAGCGAGGCAAAACAACAGGGTGGGGGTGAGGGGATAAATAAATAAATAAACCTTTAAAAAACCAAAGACTCCAAAAAGGGCAGGTCTGTCCTTACTAAGGTTCCCCTTCTTCCCCAAACCACAGCTTCTCCCACTCCCCTTTCCAGTTAACCATTGTTTTCAAGACACCGAGTATCCTTTCATTCCTTTTTCTATTCATTTGCAAGGACATGAGCATATGTTTATTGCATTAACAGTTTCATACTATATGTTCGGCAACTTGCTTTTTTTCCTTAGTGATATGTCTTGGAGAACTTTGAATATTGGTTCATGTAGACTAGCTCACTGTTTTTAACAGATGGAGAGCATTCCTCAGACAGTAGGCAGCAATACCTTGAAAAACTGTGACCCTCAATTCAGACAAAACTGAGAGAGAAACCCAGAATTCAATTGACTATCTTTTTATCCCCAAATCTGTATACAGGAAAACTATCAAACTTCCAAAATAATGGAAAGACTAGTCCATTAATCCCCCATATACTCTTGACTGGACTCAACAATTGTTACCACTTTCACTGGCTGTCATTTTAATATCTGCTAGAGTTGTATGGTTCTAAGATAAGAAGTACATGAGGCAAGCAGACGTGGCTCAACTGATAGAGCATCTGTCTACCATATGGAGGGTCCAGGATTCAATTCCCAGGGCCTCCTGACCTGTGTGGTGAGCTGGCCCATGCACAGTGCTGCTGCGCGCAAGGAATGCCGTGCCATGCAGGGGTGCCCCCGTGTAGGGGTGCCCCATGTGCAAGGTATGTGCCCCTCAAGGAGAGCCGCCCTGTGTGAAAAAAGTACAGCCTGCCCAGGAGTGATGCCCCAACACGGAGAGCTAACGCAGCAAGATGACACAACAATGAAAAAGAGACGCAGTTTCCCAGTGCTGCCTGACAATGCAAGTGGATGCAGAACAATACACAGCAAATGGACACAGAGAGCAGACAATGAGGGGGAAGGGGAGAGAAATAAGTAAAAAAAAAAGAAAAAGAGATAAGAAGCATTATTCCATCAAGGTTTTAAGAGTTAGAAAGAAAAGACATTCATAAATCTTAGGAGCCAAAGAAATGTAAAACCCACACAACTAATTATCTGGATGGAAATTGCAGATTTCTGTGATTGGAAGAATTAGTAATCCTGGGATGCGGACCGCATGGGTATTCAATGTAAGTATCAAGAGGGTTCAGCAATGGATGTGTTTTATGGTAGCTCTGCAGCTTCTAACACACTTAAAAGGCAAAATTCCAAATGACATGGGATGATATATACAATTCCTTGGTGGGTGAAAAGTATCATTTTGTCTTCAAGTCCAGAGCCTGTAAGGATATGAAATCATTTGTCCAAAGTTAACTAAAAGGGAATAGCCTACAGAGTGGGCACCTTTTTATCCAAAGGGAAATGTAGAATTCAGTATTGAAATGGAATATTAGGCAGCAGTAAAATTGAATGAAACACAGCTATAATCAGCAACCTAAATAAATCTTAGAATTTGCAGTGAAAAGAGCTTGCTGCAGAATACAGCTGATTGCAGAATCACACATAGTGTGATTACTTTACATTTTTATAAAGCTTAAAACCAAGCAATTCTAAACATGTTTAGGAAGACACATGTTCGGTGAAAGGGTTTTTTTTAATTAAGGAAAGATTTAGGATAGTTATTAACTTGGGATGGGTGAAGAACTGAGGTTAGGATCTGATGGGGCCTCCGAAAACACAGGTAATGTTCTATCCATAAATTCTGTGGTGGGTTCATGTGTTCATTTTATTATATGCTTTAAAGCTTACTAATCTAGCTGTTACTTATTTTGTATGTATCAATGATTACATAGTAAAATTTTATAAGTGAAAAAGTAATGCTAGATTTATAAATGAAATAATGAAATGTATAAAGTTAAATCCAAAAGAAGAGCTGGGGTTTTAGATTTGTAATTTTAATTGAATATTCATTTTGAAACCTAAGCAAACCTCTGAACAGTCTATACACAAAATCACCCTCAGAGACACCAAAACACTTAACACATAGTATGAATGAACCAGTGTTTATCCCACTATAATTTCAATGGGCATTTAATGTTTTATCACTCTTCCAGAAACAAGAACAAACATTCTTGAGCATACCCCTTTCAATAAGTGTGTGTTTCTGTGATAGATACCTAAAAATGGAGTTGCTGGATTAAAGGGTGAGGAGTCTCACAAGTTTAATGCATAACTCAGGATCACACAGGCAACAGGCAGGAAAGCCAGGACTAGAAACAAAGTCTCTTTCTGCTGCTCTAGGAGGTGCCTATCACCAGGAAAGAAAACATCTGTTTATCAAGGCAAGCGCCCCACTTTAGACTGTGATTTGACCTTTTCCCTTTCCAGTTTTCCCAGCCTGCAGGTGCCTTACAGTATCAGAACCTCAGGACACAGAGCACTCCCTGTCAGAAGAGGCAGCAGAATAGGGCTTTGTCTCCAGGAGAGGCGCGGTGGCTTTTCTGGGGTTGCCTTGGTGCCAGGGGCAGGGAGGGGACCTCTCCTGAGCTCCAACTCAGCACTTAAGAGTCCTTGCCCCATTTTTCACAGTACTGCCCCCGTGGCCTGTGGAGGCGAATCTTTTTATTTCTCTGTACAGATTTTGAAATGTTTAGTCTTCAGAGTGGAAATGTTTATTAGCTACTGAAATACTGTTTTGGTGATTACAGGAAAGCACAGACAAAGGAATACATGCAGTCTGTTCCTGTACCCAGAGTGAAAAGAGTGGCTGGAAACAAGGATAATGTCAGTTTTCAGCTATGCCAGCCAGTGTCCCTTTCTTTCTACCTGAACAAATTCCAAGAAAATCTTAGTCCTCTTTGAAATGTTTATTTCATTTCAGATACAGAAAAAAATTAAACAGGTATTTTATATGTGTGGATCCAAACAAGATTTACACATTGCCATTTCATTGATATGTATAGGTTTCTCCTATTGATACATATAGGTTTCTGTTACTTATGGAGGAAAGTGGGTCATTTGTCTTTTACAGTTTCTCACATTTTGGATTGTGTTGATTGTAGACTCCCCCTACTTCATAGTGTTGTTTAACACATTCCTCTATTCCACTCCTTCCTGTAAACTGGTTTTGGATCTAGAAGCTTGATGAGACTCTGGTTTGCTCTTTTGGGTAAGAATGTATAGTATGTGGTGCTATGTGGTTCCATCAGAGGGCACATAATGTCTGGTAGTCTCTTCTGTGATGTTAGTGGCCATTGAGGACCACTGTCTTGATCCATTCTATATTTTTTGGTGTGCAAAGTGAAAGATTCAATTTTTTTTCATTCCTTATTTATTAGCTGAAATAATTTTCCCTTGAAATATTTAGTTGAGTTACAGTTTTTACCTGTCTTAGCCGGGGTTCCTCAAGAAGCAGAGCCTTGAGACAAACGCTAATGCGTTACTGTGTTGTTGCCGAGCGTGGTCCTAGGGCCAGGGAAGAAGGGAGAGCCAATCACTGGAAGCCTCACCAAGTTGGTGACTGTTCAGGCACTTGGTTGCTTGATTCTGCATGACTATCTGAGAAGCTGTGTAAAATGAGTCTCAGGGCAGTTTGTCTTATGGGGGAAAAGGGGGAAATGTTTATCTAACAGCTCTTATTCCCATTGGTCAATGGTTAGACCATGAAACACTAACCCACACTACTGGGTTGTGCATGTATAGGCACTTAGAGAGTTCCCATGAACCCCACCCTGGCATTAATGGAGAAACTTGGACGTGGGAGGTTAAGAGGTGAGGTTTTGACAGGTTGCTCCTGCATGCAGCTGGTCAGAGTCCACCCAGAACTCACTGCTGTAGCAGTGGCTGTAATAAGAGAAAGGTGAGGCAGAGAGTTTCTGAAGTGATTCATAGGAAGTTTTTAATACAGTCCAGCACATGCAGGTAAAATAAGTAATTCAGTCCCTTTAGACACCATTTATCAGCTTTCAAAGTAATGAGTTAATTCCATTGCATCTCTAAAGGTGGCCAATTAGAGTTGTTTTTAAAAACTGTATCATTATGACCCATGAAAATAAACGTATTTAATATGTTTCAATTCATTGCAGTTATTTTTCTTATTGATATTCAAATTATCCCTCTTCGGCCAGAGGGAATTTCTTCAGGTTAGCTCCTGATTCCATAGAACACCATGAATTGGCATATCACTCTTGCACAGCAGCCATCCAATCATCTCTGTCTTGTTCCAATTTTAGTGGATGTGCTATTAAAGGAAGAACATGATCCTGTTAGTTTCTGATAGCTTTCTTGCTTTTGAATTGACAAGATAGTCAAGCCTTCTTTTGGATACTTCCTGCCCAAGACTTCAAATCAATCACTACTCCAAGGAGATCTGGTTCCTTTTAGTGGTAAATGGTACTAGATCTGGTATCCAGGGGTACCCATTCCTACCAGGTTGGTCATTGTTTCTAGGCCTTTTCGGTGGAAATGTTTTTTGCTTTTCTTAAAAGTAAAGTATATCATTAACTTCTAAATGATAATTCCAATTCATATTTAGCATTGTTTAACTTCTTTGATTTTATGTTTATCTCTTTTCTCTTATACCGAGCAATTTTGATTCCTAACATCATGAACATAATTGCTTATTACTAACATTATGATTACGGAAAAATAGTTTGTTTTTTTAAAAGATCTCTTTGTCCTTAGGGTATGCCCCTAAGAAATGTTGAGTCAAATAATTGTGTTTTAAAGACACGACATAATTCCTCCTTATGTGGTTAAGGCACCAACTTGATACATTCATTTATTATATTTTGCTTTTTTAAAATCTGATTTCATTTTGTTTTATAATTATATAAAACATTTACATCATTCCAAAGTCATATCTGCAAAGCAAGATATATTCAGAAAACCCTAGCTTCTATCCTTGTCCCTTCCACCCAGTCACTCCTTTCCGCACAGGTAATAATTTTACTTAATAATTTATATATCCATTAAAAAAAATATAATCACATGCATGTATTCTTGTGCCCCTGCTTTCTTAGGTAAACAACATACTATATACACTTTTATTTCCCTTGCTAACTTTGTTTCCAACACACTGTTGTTTATCTTTCTTAAAACTGCACTATGGCCTGTTAGGCTCAATCTTCCTTTTTCTTGGAATAACTTGTGGAACTAGAAGTCTAAACTAAAGAAAGTGAGTTATGTAAAAAGCATTGTTATTCATTCCATTAATTCTGGCAAAGATTTGTATGAGGTGGAGAAAAGGAGAATTTGGCAAGGTGATCTTGAATGAAGGAACGATTGACATCCCCAGGACTTAACATGACTAAATGTATGGAGCACCTGCTTGCCAGGGGCCTGCTTGAGCATTGAAGCAGGAGGATTCCGCCTTCCTGACTGAGCAGGGCTTGCAGAAGTGACTAAGCAGGCTCTCAGCGCTCCTGCGCTCACCTATTGTCCCAGCGGGAGGAACTGGTATTTCCGGATTTGTACCTCAGACCCTGTGATCCCGGCTAAGGGTGCGGTTGATGGGGGAGGGGAATGGAAGCTAATCATAAAAGTTCACTTTTTGACAAAATCGTTAACCTGTTTCCCTGTCCCCCCACTCCCCCCCCAAATATTCATCCTTATGTCTTTTAAGGGTGGTAGAACTGGACTCTTCTTTGCCCATAACTCTGGAGAGGACCAGAAAGCAGACCTGGACACAAATAAAAATAGAAGCACAGAGAATTCTTGCACTTGGGCGGAAAGGAAGCTCAGGGAGAATTTTGCCGAGAGGGGCAGAGGCAGGGGAGAGGACGCACGGATTGAGAAGACAAGGCCTCCCGCGGGCCGCAGCTCCTGCCCCACGTTGGGTGGCATGTAGAGGGACCCCGCCCTTCCCGACACCTCAAAGTAGTGCTGCAAGAAGCTGCGTCTTTCTCCTGGACCCCGAGCGCCTGGCGCTCTCGGAGTGTCGAGGAGGCAGGTGACAGCCGCTTCCCAGGGCTGTTCCCTCCTGGCCCCGGGTCTCCGCCTTGCGGCCGCCCAAGTCCCCTGCCCCCACTCTGGAATTTTTTTTTTCTTTCGCCCAAACCTCCCAACAGGAAATAGTTTGAGTCACAATAATACAGAGGAGCTGCCACAGAGGCTACTCGCGCCCGCGCGCTCCCGTGGCAGCCTCCCGCACTCCGGCTCCCGGCGAGGCGCCGCCAGCGACGCACGCGGGAAGCGCAGGGGACACGGTCCCCGCCGACTCCGCGTTACAGCGGCTCAAGCACCGGGGAGAGCCGCTTTCCCTGCGCCAGATTCCACCGGCTGAGACCGCCACCCACCCCCAGGCGAGTACCCTCCTCCCTCTTCCTGCCTGGTCCCGGGAGCGCAGGGCAGACTGCCCTGGCCCTGCCGGTCGCAGCCGGCTGGGTTCCGGCGTCGCCAGCATTCCTTCCCCGCCCTGCGGAGACCTTTGCGGGGCGAAGCTCGGAGCAGGGGGGATTTGTGGAGTGTGGCGGGTAATGCAGGCGTGGGGTGAAGGGCAACGTGAGTTGATGATCTCACCAGAGCTCCCAGTGGAGTTCGGGGTGTTCTTTATTGGACATTAATTTTTTTCGTCTCTGGGGATGCTTGACTGAGTTTTGCCTCCCTTTTCCCCCGGGAGTGGGGACATCGCATCACAGGGTTTTTCTTGAGGAATCATCTAGAAGAGAGTTTGAGTGCGCATTTGGGTCAGCTACAGGTGCCTGGGAGCCACCCTCTGTCCCGGCAAGGTTTGGAAACTCTTTCACTTTCAGTTGAGTTTCTCTTTAGCCAGATGAAAAGGGCCTTTGGGTTTCTCTTGGCGGAGCCAGCCTTTGCAGTGTCTGGAAGGAGCAGGATATGGTGTATCGGATTTGTGCGGGCGGACGGAGGTGCTGGCTAGTTGAAGGACGGTGCCGGGGGTTAGAACTTGAAACTGCCACCTCTTGAGAACCTGACTCTATAGCCCTGGAGGTACTTACCTGCCCACGCACAGAGGGGATCTGAGCTCCCAGCACGGCGGAACTGACAAGAAGTTTTTTTTGTGTGTGTGTATGTGCGCGCTCGTATATATGTGCACCACTGCTGACCTGTTTGCAAGGGAGTGACTGAGCCTGTCAACTCCTGGGCTTGGCAGTTTTCAAGGTCTTGATTGCAAGGTTGTTCTATAGGGACTTCTCAGTCAAAACCGGCTTGGAGATCCTTGTATTGCATAAAGGCCATTGAATTCCAGAGATTCTTCGAGCTTGAGAAAGGTATTTCCAAGACTGTTGAGAAGTCTGCATCAGGTTTTTCCCAGGCCTAGAGGTGCGTGGCTACTGCTATCAAAGCCTTCTATCCAAGTTTCACAAAGCATTTTTACAAAGCCTGGTTGGTGGGTAAGTCAAGTCTTTAATAACCAATTCACTTGAAAGATATGTAATCAACCCCTTGCATTTCCTGGTGAGGAGACTGTGATTCTAGATGGTTTTAGACTGACGTTCTCTACTTCCAGGAGCTCTAGGGCTTCATGATCCGGCAGCACCAGCTCCCCCCACCTCCACCCAGTCTGTTAGAAATGCAGGGTCTCTGGCACCACTCGGCCCAGCTGAATCAGACTTTGCATTTAACATTATCCCAGGGGATTCACTTGTACATGAATGTCTGAGAAGTACAAGTATAGAGTACCCAGGAGTGAAATTTTCTGTTTATTATAAAGGAGTAATTTAAGTACATGGTTCTCTCCAGTCCTATATTTCATCTTAATTTTGCCAAGCAGGACAAACAATGAGCATTGCATGGATCATAGCTCCTCTACCCCAGAACGATAGGCTCCTTAGGCAAGATTTAGAAATATGGTTAGTGTACTGTCCTGTGGTGTTTTGCTTCTGGATACTTTTTTTTTAATCCCTTCCCTCCCTCCCCCCACCCACCCATGGCTCCCTCGTTTTCTTTAGGAGGCATGGGGACCCGGACCCCAGGCTTTCCATGTGGGAGGCCGATGCCCAATTGCTTGAGCCATATCCCCTCTCCCTGGATACTTTTTATTATATTTCTTGTAGGGCATGGAACAGATTGAATAAGAATGCAAAGTGAGAGTAAAATCATGTTTGCAGAATATGAACAAAACTTTTGGAAATTCCTGGGTCACTGTGGGTTGGGTGGACCGGGTGACAGGGCACTATCTATCTTCCAAGGCCTTAGAGTCCTTTCTTTTTAACAGACAACTGTAAAACCCTGGAGGGTTTCCTTTTTGTTTTGACTGTAGTGGAATGGAGCTAACCAGGGCTCAAACTGCTCTAATTAATTAAGCAGACATAACTGATAATATCTATCTCTGTGCTTTTTTTAACTGCTTTCATTTTAGGTGTGCTGTTTATATTGGATGTGGTTTTATAGCACTGACTCAAATTCATTTTTGAAAGTAGTTGAGGGAATAGTTAAAGAAAAATAATTGCTTGGTAAACAGTGAAGGGGTTTGTAGCAGGACTTTAGAAAGAAGGTGTGAAATTGTTTTTTAAAATACCCCAAACTGTTTTGTTTCTGCTTTAGTGTTAAATAAATCTAGTGGTCCAATTACATCATTTCTAGATAGAAATGTATTTGTATAACTTAGAAAAGACCTGTAGTGATCAAAGTTGTCTGCCTAAAGTTATCCAACTCCAACTTGTAGTTTTTTTTGTCCCCCCCCCCCCATCTGCTTTCTGTGCTCATTTGCTGTATGTTCTTCTGTGTCCTCTTCTATTCTTGTCAGCAGCACCGGCAATCTGTCTCTTTTTGTTGCGTCATCTTGTTGCATCAGCTCTCCCTCCGTGTGTGCCGCACCACTCCTCTTGCGCTGGGCGGCTCTCCTTACGGGGCGTACTCCTTTTGCGTGGGGCTCCCCTACGCGGGGCACACCCCCTGTGTGACATGGCACTCCTTGTGCACATCAGCACTGCGCATGGGCCAGCTCCACACAGGTCAAGGAGGCCCGGGGTTTGAACCGTGGACCTCCCATGTGGTAGGCGGATGCTCTATCTGTTGAGCCAAGTCTTCTTCCCTCCAACTTGTAGTTTGAGGACACTCTTTTCAGTGACAACATAAATGCTGGTTAACTAATAAAAATAGATTCCATTCATCATCTAAGAAAGTCATTGTTATAAATCAAGGATGTACTTCAAAATACATAAGTGGTTGGGGACATTGGGAAGATTTAATAAAAAGCCTAATAGTGGTAGCTCCTTCACATTCCTTCCAGATATTTTTTTCATTTCCTGAAGCCCCTTGACTTTTGTTGTGTCATGGCTTTCATCAGAATGAGGTTATCAACTTGTAGGAAGGAACTTAGAACTTCCTTTGATTGAAGAGTCCCGTTGAAATTGGTGATATTCAAAAGGACGAGCTTTGACAGAAAATTCTCCCTCTTTAGAAGATTCCTGCATTCACAGACTTTCAGAATATTTCCTTTTCTAGGAAGGCCAAAGAGAAAAGGTAGAGTTGAGTGATTCGCTTGGTGAGCAAATGTTATTTTGTAGTCGACACATGAGAAAAATTCCTTAGAAAGTGTCCTATGAATGGTTTTATTAGTGACCCAGTGTATTAGTCAGCCAAAGGGGCGCTAATGCAAAGTACCAGAAATCTGTTGGCTTTTATAAGGGGTATTTATTTGGGGTAAAAACTTAGCGTTATAAGGCCCTAAAGAGTCCAACTCAAGGCTGCTTTCTCATCAAAGTCAGTTGTCACGTGTTGAAGCAAGATAGCGGACAATCTCTGACTGGTCTCTCTGGCCTGCTTAGCTGCTCTGTTCTCTCTCGTTGCAAACTTTCAGGCAAAAGGCTCATCTCTCTTCCTGGAGCTTTAGCTGTTTGAGCCTTCTCATTTCTGTCTCATGGCAGGACTGAAATGACCAAGTTCTCTCCTCTTCTGTGTGTCTTCTTGAGTGAATGTCTGTTTTTCCCGGCCTGCCAAGGGGGTGGGGACAGACCTGAGTCACACCTTACTGACCTGATGGAATCAAAGCCCTAAATTGATTTTATTAAGCAAAACTTAAAATTGAATTTAATATAACCAAAGGCTGTCATACCCGGAGGAACAAACCAGTTTACAAATATAATCTTTCTCTTTTTGGGGGGGATTCACAAAAATAATCTCAAACTGCCACACTGGTGATAGCTTGGGGAATCACCTGGTGAGTGTAGTGAAAATGGAAAGTCTCCAACTACCCCAATCCTACTGAGTCCTACTCTCTACATTGGAATCTCTAGGTTAATTAGTAACTTAGGTGATCTGATACATAATGAGGTTTAGGAATCTCTAGAACAAACCATAAACAAAACTAAGATATTGAAAAATTAATCTGAAGTTACAAAAACACCACAATTTTATGTTAATCATAAGATAAAATTAATAGATTCTTTCCTAAAATTATGATGGCAAATCTAATCAACTCTTTTTTTTAGATTTATTTATTTAATTTGTTTATTTTTATTTATTTATTTCTCTCCCCTTGTGGCTTGCTTGCTGTCTGCGCTCTGTGTCCACTCGCTGCGCGTTCTTCTCTGTCTGCTTGTCTCCCTTTGTCGTGTCATATTGCTGCGTCAGCTTTCCACGGGCACAGGCCAGCCTGCCTTCACAAGGAGGCCCTGGGATGCGAACCCAGGACTCCCACATGGTAGACGGGAGCCCAGTTGACTGAGCCACAGCCGCTTCCCTAATCAACTCATTTTTATGTTATTCATCATTCTCAAGACACAAGGTTTAGAATCCTAAATGTCCAGAAAAACTTTACTGGGTTTCAATAAATGAAGGTGTTGGACCAGTTGAACATTTATTGAGTACCTATTGTGAGTCAGATATTTTCAGATATATCTCATCAAATACAATACAATAGCCTTTACAATAGCCTTGAGGGAGGTTTTTTTTTTCCCCTCATTTTACAGATGAGGAAACTGAAGCCATCTAGGGTTATTTTGCTGTAGACCATGGCTCTTTCCATATAGAATAATAGGTCCCTGCTTCTTGTGGAACATCAGGTACTGCACTAGGTCTTGAGACAAATAATAAGATGAGTCAAAACAAATAAATTCCAGAAGAGCAAAGGGCCCAAGAGCTAAAGTTTCTTTCTATGGTACCTTGGTGTAGCGACCAGTTAGATTATACTTGGCTAAAATGTGGATTATTGTACTGAGACCCATTCCTAGAAAAATCAAGTTATGGAATTCTCCTTTTTCAGTCTGGTCAGAGGTACCATCTCTGCACATCAGCCTGACTGCACCCACCTGGTACCCTGAGATGTTACACAGTGTAGAAGAAAAGACATAGGATTTAGGTGGCAGAGAACTGACATCCAGTTCTTCTGCAGAGAAGTGACATCCAGTTCTTCTGCCTGAACCTGAGTAAATCTCATAATCACAGCCCAGATATAAAATTAGAGGACTAATTATCTCCCTCCAGGAGTATAGTAGGGATTCAAAAAGACCTTATTTGAAAAACAAAACAAAACACAAAAAGACCATATTTGTAAAAGTGCTTATAAACTGGAAAATGGTAATAAAAGTTATCTCTTATCTTCATTTAGCAGAAATTTACAATGCAAAGGAGACAGAAAAAGTCACATATTTGAGGTACTTAATTAACACTTTTTAATTAACTGTGTCTGTAATTCTCCTATAGCTTTAGGCCATTTTCTTTTTCTTTTTAACACTTTCATTGAGACAAAATTAAATTCACATACCATACAATTCACCTATTTAAAGTTTACAGTCCAATGATGTACTAGTCAGGGTTCTCCAGAGAAGCAGAACCAACACAAAATACATATGTATGTGTGTGTGTATAGTCCCTGTTTGTCTTTTGTGGACCCCAGAAAATGTTCTTAAGCTAACCCATACCTGCACCTGTAAATGCAGGGTAGATAAGGCCTTTTGATTAGATTCAGTTAAGGGACCTTTTGAGTAGATCTCGTTAGGGCTTTTGATTGGACTATGTCAGTGAGGTGTGACCCAGGCTGGGTCTCCACCCTCTTGCTGGGGTCTTATGAAAACTGAGAACTGGAAGTAGAAACACAGAGAAAAGAAGTCACCACGTTGACCCTGCCAAGCGACAGAGAGGACTCCAGAGATCAGCCACCATCTTGCCTTGTCACATGGCAGGAGCCCAGGATCTGCCAGCAGCCAGCCTTCTTGGTAGCATTTCTGATGATGCCCTGATCTGGACATTTTCATAGCCTTAGAACTGTAAGCTTTTACCCTAATAAATTTCTCATTATAAAAGCCTGTTTTTTTTAAAATACAGGTACATACCTAGGAGTGGTGGAATTGCTGGTTTTTTTTTTTCTGTTTTTTTCTGGGGTTTTTTTGTTTGTTTTTTCTGTTTTTGTTTTTTTTTTTAATACAGGTACACACCTAGGAGTGGTGGAATTGCTGGGTCATATGATAACTTTGTGTTTGAGATTTTGAGGGAATGCTAAACTGTTTTCCAAAGTGGCTGTGCTGTTTTACAATCCCAACAGCATTGTATGAAGGTTCCACCTTTTCCACATCCTCGCTGATGCTTGTTATTGACTGTCATTTTATTTTAGCCATCCTAATGGGTGTGAAGTAATATCTCACTATGGTTTTGACTTGCATTTCCCTAATAGCTAATGATGCCTCGCATCTTTTAATGTGCTTATTAGACCATTTTTCAATTTTTTATTCTTGATTCTTTTTTTTGAGAGAAAACTAAATAGAGGAAAAGGAAAATTAATTTTAAATAGATTTCCCAGTTTCATTGATTTAGATGAATCCTGAAAATGTAAGTTGAGCCCTTTGCTCTTTTGGAATTTATTTCACTTTTGACCTACCTTTTTTATTTGCCTCAGAGGCTGTGCTGTACCTGATGTTCCAAAATATTTGAATGAAGAATAAATGAAGACATATTTTGCTGGGAGTGAGGGGGACTAAGTAGAAAGGGACTTATTCTTCATGCTGATTTTATGCCTAGTGGCCCACTAAAAATCATAAACACCTTTCCGATATTAATAACATACCAAAACTGTATTGATGTAGATGGTGAACCTTTTAAACACTTTTACTAAAATATGTTGGTTGAAATCTGTCCAGTTTACTTATTACAATATACAATAATATACTTTTAAAATCATATTAGGAAAGTATGTATGCATTTCACTAGGGTATTCCTTATTTTTCTTTTTAAAATATTTATTATTTTAAAATTTATTTTTCTCCCCTTATCCCCCGAATTGTCTGCTCTGTGTCCATTTGCTGCCTGTTCTTCTGTGACCACTTTCTATCCTTATCAGCGGCACCGGGAATCTGTGTTTCTTTTTTTTTTTTTTTAAGATTTATTTATTTATTTCTCTCACCTCCCCCCCAGTTGTCTGTTCTCTGTGTCTATTTGCTGCATCTTCTTTGTCTGCTTCTGTTGTTGTCAGCGGCATGGGAATCTGTATTTCTTTTTGTTGCATCATCTTGCTGTGTCAGCTCTCCATGTGTGTGGCGCCATTCTTGGGCAGGCTGCACTTTCTTTCACACTGGGCGGCTCTCCTTACGGGGCGCTCTCCTTACGGGGTGCACTCCTTGTGCCCATGTGGGGCTCCCCTACACGAGGGCCACCCCTGCATGGCACAGCACTCCTTGCGCACATCAGCACTGCACATGGTCCAGCTCCACACGGGTCAAGGAGGCCCGGGGTTTGAACCGCGGACCTCCCATGTGGTAGGCGGACGCCCTATCCATTGGGCCAAGTCCGCTTCCCTCCTTATTTTATTTTCAAGTACCCCGTAAAGGAGGTGTATTAGTCAAGCAAAAGGGTGCTGATGTAAAGTACCAGAAATCTGTTGACTTTTATAAAGGGTTTTTATTTGGGGTAAAAGCTAACAGTTACAAGGCCCTTTACAAAGAACCCAACTCAGGCTGCTTTCTCACCAAAGTCATTTGCCACCTGTTGAAGCAAGATGCTGGGCAATCTCTGCAAGGATTCAGCCTCCCCTCTGGGCTTCCCCTCTCTCAGGGAAAGGCTGGCACAGGGCTTGTCTCTCGGGCTTCCTCTTCCTCTTGAGGCCCCGCTCCTTCCCAGTCTCAGCCATAAGCTATCAGGCAAGTGGCTCATCCCTCTTCTCAGGACTTTAGCTGTTTGAACCTTCTCCTTTCTGTCCCATGGCAGGACCGGAATGACCAAGTTTTCCCTTCTTCTGTGTCTTTTTGAGTTAGTGTCCATTTATATCAGCCCACCGAGGCAGCGGGGACTCAAACTGAGTCACAGTCCTACTGACATGGTCCAGTCAGCGCCATAATCTTTTGTCAGGTAAACTTAAAACCTTGGAATTTAATACAATCAAAGAGTATTACACCCAGGGGAACAGACCAGTTTACAAGCATAGTTTTTTCTTTTTTGGGGTTCATAAATAATCTCAAACTGCCACAGGACGGTAGACTGGTAAACATTTTTCCAGGAGTTAGTACATTTTTGCTATTTCTCTCCTAAGCTGCACTGCAGTCTTTTTATTTTTTTTTCTCTGGCCCTGTAGAGAATTATCTTCACATTCTGCAGTCACAAATCAATCAAGAATTTCTTAAATAGTTGTTAAATTTTTGAGGTCCACTATATTGAATTCAGGTTGTATGGATTTGATTTATATTATTGTATAATGTTGATACCATTAAGAAATGGGGAAGTCAGCTAGATTTAGGGGAAAAAATCCCCAAAACTTCCATTTGAGAATTGTTCGAAGAAGCTGTGGGATTGGCTAGTGGAAGTGTGAGGGCAGTGCTTCTCGAACTCGAGTTAGCATTGGAACCACTTGGAGGGTTTTTAGAAGACAGAATGCTGGGCCCACTCCTGGTGTTTCTGGATTTTGGATTCAGTAGGTCTGGGTTGGCCTGAGTATTTGCATTTCTAACAAGTTCTCAGGTGATGTAGATGCTGATGGCTTGGGTCCGTACTTTGATTTGGAGGCATTTGAAGTGTAGGATGAATGTGTGAATGAGGGGAGGGCAAGGCTAAAGGCTGGACTGGGGCAACCTGTGCATCCAGATGATTTAGTGCTTAGTGACCACTAAAAATCATATACCTTTCCGATGTTAATTGTGTACATGGAGCCATGGAGGGGGGGTGTTATCTGAGGTGAGACATAGACAAGTGTTGAGGACTGAAAGGGAATACAGTGGGTGAGGAGTAACTGGTAGAAGAATGGCTGGAGGAGGAAGAGAAGCCTCTCAGAGGTGGGGATGGAATGGGCAGAGGGTTATAAAGAGACTTAGACCAGTTGAGGCCTTTGTAAAGGTTCAGGAGAAGAGGGACTGAGCCTCACCGAGCTGGTAGGTATTGTGGACAGGCAGGCCTGACCTTTCCAACACTCTTCCAGAAGGTCCGCACTCCGGGGTAGCGGGATGGTTGCTGAGTGGGGCCACAGGGTCAGTGTGACTAACCTTTTGTAAGATAAGGGAGCCCTAGGAGTCATGACTGACTCTTCTTCCTCTTTTTGCCTGTTGCTTCTCATCAACCTAAAAACAGGCCAAGCCTTGTAAACTAGAAGCAGGTTCCTTTGTGCCAGTAGTGACTGCCGAGTTTTATTTTTTTTCTCCGAGTTTTATTTTTTCTCCTTTCATGCATTTTCCTGTTTGGCTTATTAGCTTTAAAGGTATGTGCTACCATGTGTGTAGTTGCCTTAGCATAACTTGATATAGGCTGAAGCTGATTTTGAGAATAGGCACCTACATATGGGAGTGTTTTTGATAATAATCTCATGAACATCAGAAGGTTTGCTACAGTAAAGAAACCCGAGATGGGCAGTGGCCCGTGCTGTTGGGTCCTCTGAAACTGAGCTGCATTCCACCCATCCTGCTGTTTTCACAAGTCAAGCCAAACATCCTTTTGTTTTATTTTATTGTATTTTATTTTAAAGGAATCTTCATTGTGTCTGGCCTGTAAAGCATTTCTCGTGGGTTTCCAAAGGAGGCCAGTGCCTTCCCCATTTTATCTCGTGAGGCCATCTGTTGTTTAGGAGAGAGGGTTTACTAGCAGTACCTCTAAACTAACTGTCCAGGTCCACCTGTGACTTGCTGGTGTGGTCAAGAGTTGAGAAAAATCTACCCACTTTATGCTCTCCAATTTGCCAATTTGCCACTCACTCAGCTGGTTGCACATTTTTACATTCCTGCCTCCAATTAATGGGCAGGACTAGTCGGGAAGCATTTCACAGCCGTGCTTCTGTGGGAAGATGTCACATCAGAGTCCCCAGGATCGCCCCCAGCTTCGATGATTTGCTGGGAGGACTCAGAGGATTCAACATATAGTTGTAATCACAGCTGTGATTTATTATAATGAAAGGATACAAAACAAAATCAGCAAAGGGAAAAGGTGCACAAGGGGAAGTCTGGGAGAAAGCGTGGGCAAGCTTCCAAGAGTCCTCGCCCAATGGAGTCACACAGGACATGCTTAATCCTCCCAGCAGCAATTTGTGACAATATGTGCGGAATTTTGTCAAACAGGGAAACTCATTAGAAGACTCATTAGAGACTCGCAACCTAGGGTTTTTTATTAGGGTCTTGATTCGCAGGCTCCTTCTGCCTAGCACATACTGAAATTCCAGACTCCCAGCAGGAAAGCAGGCATTTGGCATAAACCATTTGGTTTGTACAGTTTAGGCACAATGAGTCACTCTTACTAGTTTGTGTGGTGGAACCATCCTGAAATCCAGACTTCCAGGTTGGTGACCCAGGGCCAGTCGAGTAAGCAGGTCTTTCAAAGGGTAGCTGTGATGTTAGCTCTTTTCTGCACAGGTGGAGATGAGGATGAAGGGTGAAGATGGTGGCGGAAGTCTCTAACTTCACTTGGGGTGGGGTCTGTCTGTGTTGCCTTGGGACTCAGTGCTAAGAGAGCTTTTCTCCCTCTATTCAGTGCGGCGGGATGGGGGTAGGGGAGGGCAGAAGCAAACGGGTCGCACACCCAGGTCTTGCTTTCACGGGCAGAGAAAGGAGATAGTCCAAGTTGGAAGAGTTCAGGGCCTGTCTACCTGTTCCTTCATTGATTCCTTCGTTCTTTAACATGTTCTTATTGATGCCTGACCTCTGGCAGGCACTGTGCCAGGTGCAGGGATACTGTGGGGAGCACCGCAAAGTCTCTGCCCTCAGGAGACCCACAGTGTAGCAGGAGAAACTGGCAAGCGAAGGGGCAATTACTATTCATTGTGATGAAGATATACCAAGTGCCCCAGGGCACCTATCCCAGGCTTAGTGGGAAGGAAGGAGTTTTGTAATCAGACCAACCAGGTAGGAGTCATACCTTACTGCCAGTTCGCTCAGTGACTTCGGTCAAGTTGCTGCATCTCTTTGCACCTGCGTTGCAACCATTAAGGTTGTTGTGAGAATTAAAAAGGGACTCCCGAGTCCCTCCCAGAGCATCTCACCCCACCCACGTGTCAGGGTGGATGTGGGCAGGCAGGTGGCAGGGCCCTGCCTCCACTCCTCCAGCCTGCTCCCCTTCCTGCCCTGGGGGCCAGAATGTAGATAGTGTACCAAAGTCCCTAAATCCCTTCTTTTCTATGCACTTTTTAATTTAAGAGTGTGGGGTCCCAGGTGGGAAACCCCTGACATAAAGTCTGTCAATGTTTGGAAAAAAATAAAAAATAAAATAAGGTAATACGTGTCAAGTACATGTCTCAGTGGCTGGCACAGTGGAAGTGTTCACTCAGTCGGAGCCGGGGGAAGGGAATGTTAGCCAGAGGAAAGGGCACGATGCCCAGTGTGAGCCCAGCCTCCCCGCCCCTCCAGCCCTGGGCTCGGGTGCACAGCAGGCCTGCAGGCCTGCCGTCATGCCCTGCCACCGTTCCCAGAATGCTTGCCGTTTCATTTTTCTGGCTCTTGGGCATACCTTTCTGTCTGCCTGGGATGCCCAGCTACTTTTGTCAATTTAAGAATGTCTGCTCATCTTATCAGGACCCAACTCGAGTATCTTTGAAGACTTTCGTAGCGAAGCCCTGCAGTCAGGATTGCCCACTCTCTCCTTTGTCCCCTGTGTTCCACGGCCGCTCACAACTCTGTTGAGTGGAGGGGTGGGATTCCTGGGTGGTGGGTTTCTTATCATAGATTGGGTGAAACCGGAAAAAAAATTTTTATTGTGATAATATATATTCAACCTAAAGTTTCCCGTTGTACCACTTTCAAGTACACATTTCATTGGTATTAATTTCACTCACAATGTTGTGCTGTCATCACTGTCATCTATTACCAAAACTTTTCCATCACCACAAGGAAAATTTTGTACTCCTTAAAGTAGTAACTGTACATCCCCTCTACCCCCACCCCATCCCTGCTAACCTGTAATCTACTTTCTGTCTCTCTGAATTTGCATATTCTGGTTCTTTCATATAAGTGAAAGCTGTATTATTAGGCTGGTTGATTTTTGAGGGCAGGGGTGGTTTTATTGGTATTATTTGTATGTACATTGTCGATCAGTTTATAGAGAGCTGCTCGGTGGTTGTCGAGGGGGTGAGTGAATGAATGAGTTTGTGTCAGTTGGACTAGAAAACCAAACCTGAAATAGATATGTCAGTAAAGTAGGGTCTCTGTTCTCAGAGCAGAGCTTACAGTCTAGAGGAGGAGACTGACAGTAATAGGTAAACACCAATATGTAATTAGAAACTGAGAAGGGACACAGGAAAGCAGAGACTCTTGTCCAGCAGCAGGTACAGAGGGGGTTGGAATAGGGAGAAATGGGAGGTCCAAATGTCATGGCCATGTGTGTGATCATCTGGGGCATGGGTGGTGGTAGAGGAGGAAAGACTCGTCAGGCAGGAGCAGCGGGAGCCTCCAGTGGAAGCTGGATGGGTGATCAAAGGTTACCAGCACCTCAGCTGCCGGGGGCAGGGCAGGGAGGGGCCAGGGGAGCCAGGACCTAAGTGGATGCCTGGGAGGTTGAAGTGGACCAGCCCAGGGGAGCCAGGCAAACTGGGGTCAAGGAACCCAGGGTTGATTGGGGAAGTGGTATCCAATGAGCTGAAAGACCTGCTGGAGCTGGCCCCAGAGTTAGTAAATATGTGCTGAGTAAATAATGCTCATGACTAAAAGTTATATGCACTTAAAATGGGCCAGGTCTGTTCTAAGTGTTTTACATATGTTCATTATGTTTAATACTTATATAACCTTATCTGGTATGTGCTATTTTTAGCCCTAGTTTACAGATGAGGAAACTGAGGCCTTGGAGCAGTTAAATGCTTATCCAGGTTCACATAGCCAGTAGGTGTGAAGCTGGGACTCAAACCCAGGCTGTCTGGCCCTAGAGTACAAAGTCTTAACCATTAACACTGCAGTCTCCTAATTAGGAAGTAAACCCTAATATTGGATATCTATCCTGTGCTAAATTCCTGGGGGAGAACTGCTACAGATAGAAGGATGGATAGCAGATTGTTTATAATTTCAAGTAAGTTGCAGAATGGTCAGAGAGACAAACTTGTAAACATAATTTTTTAAAAGTCAGTGAAACTTTTTTGAGAGCAACAAGGGACTTTCACCTTTCTCTCATAACTGGGATACATTGAGCCATTGGCAGAGGGAAATGTTTTGCTATTTCAAATATTAGGTGACAAGCATCCTAATATTTATAATACTATCAAGCTGCAGTTTGAGAAAAAGTAAAACCACTTGTGTAAAAAGTTCTTTTTAGATAAAAATACAGATTATTCAAAAATATCTTGATGAAAAATTAAATACGACATAAGGTAAGGTCCTTGCTGTATTTTGGAGTTTTGACTATTACGGATGTGTGAAGCACTGTGAACCTAGGAGGTAACTCACTTCCATTTTCCGAATAAGAAGAAAAGCCCAGCCTATGAGAGGGGACAAGGAGAGAGGCGACCCCTTGATGGGAAACCTGCTTGGGGGTGGGGTTTGGGTGATTCTTGTAGGAGAGAAGAGGATGTCCTCTTGCCATGAACTACTTTTTGGACCCACTGGGAACAGCAGGTTTGAGAAAGAGGAGGAAGGGAGAGAAGAGGAAAGCCTGGCACAAGAGGCAGGTCTGAGGGTAGGTACGTGAGACCTTTGGTCTTAGCGGAAACAGCTGCCTATACTCAGGGATCAGGAAGTAAATGCTCCATCAGATGGATCAGATGCATGGGGATGCACTTCTAGAAGCTCCAGTTTAATTGCTGTTTCGGTTATTCTTTGTCTCAGGTCTGTAACCTCTCATCTTAAGATGATGTTTTGTCCAGCCTTCCTCTCTCTCAACCAAGGATCATGAGCTTTTAGTTTAAGGCACAGAATCTGGCTTGGAGAAGAAGAAAGGGTTCTATCCAGGTTTTTTTGTTTTTTTTTTTCAGAGTCTTTAGGTCTCCAGTGCTTCAATCTCTCAGTTCAGCTTTCCATTTACTTCAGACTTTTCCTCCTTTTGCTTTGCCTTGATAGGTATATCCCAAGAAGCTCCATTTCTTTCTCATGACAAAAATCAGTCATTTGATTCCTCTCTCATGAAGAGTTTGAACTGCACTTTCAGTCGAGGCTTGTTCAGTTTGGACATCTGAAGAGGACCTGTCAGGTTGGCTTTTCTGTTCTTTATTTCAGCATCATTGGCACAGAATTCAGTTGTCTTTCCATTGTGGGTTTTGAGATGTGCTCTTTACTTTGAAACATCCCTCAGTTTCCTCCTGGATCCTCCTGCCTGGTCATCAGCATGGTCTCCACCCCGTTTCCAACTTATCACCCCTGTTCTCTTCTCCAAAAGAAGTCTACTGATTCTTTTTTTTTTTTAAAGATATATTTTACTTATTTCCCTCCCCCCCAGTTGTCTGTTCTCTGTGTCCATTTGCTGCGTGTTCTTGTTTTTGTCTGCCACTGTTGTCAGTGGTACAGGAATCTGTTTTTTTTTGTTGCATCATCTTGCTGTGTCAACTCTCCGTGTGTGCGGTGCCATTCTTGGGCAGGCTGCACTTTTCTTTCGCGCTGGGCAGCTCTCCTTACGGGGCGCACTCCTTGCACGTGGGGCTCCCCTATGCAGGGAACACCCCTGCGTGGCAGGGAACTCCTTGTGCGCATCAGCACTGTGCATGGGCCAGCTCCACACAGGTCAAGGAGGCCCGGGGTTTGAACTGCAGACCTCCCATGTGGTAGATGGACACCCTGTCCACTGGGCCAAGTCCACTTCCCAATTAAGTGATTTTAATTTTGGCTCTTCGCTGTTCAGAAGAAGAGGTTAACATTCTGGGAAATAGGGAAGTGGATGTGGCTCAAGTGATTGGGCTTTCGTCTACCATGTGGGAGGTCCAGGGTTTGATTCCTGGGGCCTCCTGGTGAAGGCAAGCTGGCCTGTGTGGCAGGCTGGCCCAAGTGGAGTGCTGGCTTGAGCAGGAGTGCTTGCCCACGCGAAGAGCTAGCCTGAGCAGAGTGCTGGTGCAGCAAGATAAGAGAGCAAAAAGAGACACAGAGGAGAGACAATAAGAGACCAGCAGACCAGGGAGCATAGGTGGCGCAAGAGATTGAGTGCCTTTCTCCCACTCTGGAAGGTCCCAGGATCAGTTCCTGGTGCTGCCTAAAGAGAAGACAAGCAGACACAGAACACACAGCAAATGGACACAGGGAGCAGACTAATGGGGCAGGGTGGTGGTGGTGGTGGTGAAAAATAAATAAATCTTAAAAAAAAACCTCTGGGAAATAGCTCAAAGGGGACTGTCCCCAGTTGGTGGGTACCGCTGACCTGGAACCTCTTTCCTGTTCCCTGCTGCAGGCCCAAGACCCTGCTTTCCCCCTTATGGGGCAGTTTTCACCACTCAATCCAGCTCCTGGGTCCCTGTACCCTCCAGCTGGCTTGTGAGAGTGGGACGTCTCCCTGTTTTCCCCACAGTTGTGGGCTTTTCTGGTTCTTTCAGTGTTTGTTGGAGAAAGTTGTAGCTGCGGGGGATGGTCAGAAGTTTGTAAGTGTCTGTAGAGAAAGGACTTAGGAAGGTTTCTTTTCTTTTCTTTTTTTTTTTTTAAACAAATCAATTTTATTGATACATTTTAATGAAGCATATAGTTCATCCAGAGTGTACAATCAGTGGTGTTTGGTATAATCACATAGTTGTGCATTCATCACCTTAGTCATCATTAGAGCATTTTCATTATTTAAATAATAATAAACAAAAAGCAAATAAACAAGAAAAGTTTTCACCCCTCAATCTCGTTGTGCTTCCCCTGCTGTACCAAGCTGCTATTTCTGCCTATTGTTGCACTATTACTTACTTATTTATTAATTTTATCGAGATTTATTCACATTCCATATGATCTATCCAAAGTGTATAATCAGTGGCTCTTGGTATAATTCATTACCACAAAAAATGTTAGAACACTTTCATTACTCCAAAAAGGAAAACTCCACACCCCTTGGCAGTCCTTCCCCATCCCTACGTCACCAGTAATCTAACCTCATCTTTATAAATTGATTTATATTTAGGAAGGTTTCTTGAAGAGGTTTTGGGAATGGAAAGAAGATGGTTGGGAGCTGTGGAAGAGGAAAGAGAGGAAGAGAGGAAGGGAGGAGATAATGGTCAGTGAGTACATCTACTCTGTTAGGGGTTTTATTGGTTCCCCCAAAAAAGATATGGTGAAGCCTTAAACCCCAGTCTGTGAATGTGACCCTATTTGGATATAGGGTCTTTAAGATGTGATTAGTTAAGATGAGGCCATACTAGATTGGGGTGGGCCCTAAGGCAACATGACTGGTGTTCTAAGAAGAGGGGAAGAGACCAGAGAAGGTGGCCACGTGACAACTGGGGCGGTGACTGAGATGCCGCAGCTGCCTGCGGATGCCAGGCGGCCGGCGAACCAGCAGCTGGGAAGAAGAAAGCCTTCTTCCCTGCAGGTCTCAGAGGGAGTATGACCCTGCCAGCTCCTGGATTTTGGACTTCCAGCCTGCAGAACTGAGACAATTTTGGTTGTTTTAAATCACCCAGTTTGTGGCACTATGTTATGGCAGCCCAGGGAAATGAGGGCATACATTTCTCTTGTTTATTATTTAAAACAGTTCTTGTGTTGCGGTTTTATTGGAGTTTACAGATGAGGAAACACTGGCTCAAAAAGATCAAGTTCCTTGTTCAAGGTCACAAGATGTTAAAACGACAGAGGTGAGGTTCATATCATGTCTTCTCTTGTTAAAAATCTCTTTCCCCTGCTGTGGGGTTGGTATGATTGGGAGACTCACAGCAGTGGGTGTGGATGCCTCCCAAGTGTCGAGACAGGGGGGCCAGGAGGTGGATGCATAGGAGCAGGAGAAGGCAGTAGATGCTGCTAGGGACTAGGGAAGGGGTTATTTCAGACAGATATATATATATATATATATATATATATATATATATATAGGGTTAGGTGGGAGGTTAAAATTGGAATTGTAGACTTGGTGGCATCCAGTTGAAAGTAATAGTTAAACCTAGTACTGGGTTGACTGGTGAATCTAGAAGAGCCTCAGCAAATCTTTTTTTTTTCTTTTTTCTTTTTAATCTGTGGTCATTATTTTCCATCATATAGTCTGCTTTCCTTATAATGTTTTAGTGAGTCATCCGAGTAGCAAATATACAAATATCGATTAAAGATGAAGATATTAAAGAGGAGGGAAATGAAATGACTTGTATAAAGTCATATGAGCTAAAAAAACACAAAAACCTGTTTCCTTGGCTCTTCTACTTTTAAGCTTTTTCCAATTCCCTGTAAAGCAGGCTATACCCTGTAAAACAGCCTGTCCTGGGGCATTAGATCATTTCCATTTTTATACTTCTAATACACAGTAACAGTTAATATACCCAATGAAGAAGGATTTCCACAGTTTTTCTCCAGAAGAAATAAAATTGAAATAATCAGCTCAAAGAGAATGTCAGTTGGATCTGTGAATTTTTATGTTCAACTTTATTTTTTTTTATTTATTTTTTTAAATTTTACATTAAAAAAATATGAGGTCCCCATATAGCCCCCATCCCCTCACCCCACTCCTCCCACATCAGCAACCTCTTTCATCATCATGGCACATTCACTGCATTTGGTGAATACATTTTGGAGCACTGCTGCACCACATTGATAGTGGTTTACATTGTAGTTTACACTCTCACCCAGTCCACCCAGTGGGCCATTGCAGGACCTACGATGTCCAGGAACTGTCCCTGCATTACCACCCAGCACAGCCAAGTCCTGAAAATGCCCCCACATCATATCTCTTCTTCCTTCTCCCTACCCTCAGCAGCTACCACGGCCACTTTCTCCACATTAATACTACATTTTCTTTCATTACTAATCACAGTAGTTCATGAAGAGAATATCAGTAAGTCCACCCTAATCCGTACTCTATTCCTCCATCCTGTGGACCCTGGGATGGTTATGTCCATTCCACCTCTATATCGAGAGGGGGCTTAGATTGGCTTCAAGACTGGCCACGTTTGAGCAACATGGAGACTCTCAGAAGGTAATTCTTAGGCACCCTGTAGCTCTAGGCCTAGTTCTTATTTCAGTTGTACAGGCTCACAAGCATAGTCATTAGTATCGGGCTCATTGTTGGACCATCCTTCCTTATTGGTCTTAGCCATTGCACTTGGGGGATTGTTGCTGTTCCATTGGGGAATGTGATAGAACCCACCTAGCTAGGAATTCCATACTCCCTCAGTTGTCATTTTTAACTGTAACCACTATGAAAATATCCAAACATTTTTATGTACTCTGTATACATGCCCTGGAGAACTCCCTTCCAATCATGTGCCCCCTATCAATAACATCCCACACCAGTATTCCTCCCCTGCCATAGTTGCACCTCTCTGTGATCCAAAACTTCTTCGAAAATGAATCCTAATATATTGCCAGGTTCCATTAATAGTAAAATGGAATATAGTGATGAGTTTAAAGGTTAGATATAGAATACATACTAATTTAGAAAAATTAAAGTAAAAATAAATTGGATTCAACTTTAATCATCCATGAAGAGAAGGTGAATATCCTATCTTGACGGTTTTTTTTTTGTATCGTGCACATTTTAGACTACTTGTAATGCAAAAGTGATTTTCTTTAAAGATTTATTTTTATTTATTTCTCTCCCCTTCCCCCGTCCTCCCCCCCCATTGTGTCTGCCCTTTGTGTCCATTCGCTGTATGTTCTTCTGTGTCCGCTTGTATTCTTATCAGTGGCACTGAGAATCTGTGTCTCTTTTTGTTGTGTCATCTTGCTGTGTCAGCTCGCCATGTGTGCAGTGCCACTCCTGGGCAGGCTGGACTTTCTTTCATGCTGGGCGGCTCTCCTTACAGGGGGCACTCCTTGCGTGTGGGGCTCCCCTACACAGGGGACACCCTTGTATGGCAGGGCATTCCTTGTGCGCATCAGCACCGTGCATGGGCCAGCTCCACACAGGTCAAGGAGGCCCTGGGTTTGAACCATGGACCTCCCATGTGGTAGGCAGATGCTCTATCCGTTGAGCCAAGTCTACTTCCCAAAAGTGATTTTTAAGTGATTTTTTAATCAGATAGTTGTAAGGATTTTCTAGGACTAAAGAAATTAATGAGGGAAGCAGACTTGGCCCAGTGGTTAGGGCATCCGTCTACCACATGGGAGGTCCACAGTTCAAACCCCGTGCCTCCTTGACCCATGTGGAGCTGGCCCATGCGCAGTGCTGATGCGTGCAAGGAGTGCCCTGCCACGCAGGGGTGTCCCCCGCGTAGGGGAGCCCCACGCGCAAGGAGTGCACCTGTAAGGAGAGCCGCCCAGTGCCAAAGAAAGTGCAGCCTGCCCAGGAATGGCGCCGCCCACACTTCCCGTGCCGCTGAGGACAACAGAAGCGGACAAAGAAACAAGATGCAGCAAATAGACACAGAGAACAGACAACTGGGGGAGGGGGAAGGAATTAAAAATAAATAAATAAATCTTAAAAAAAAAAATAATGAAATAAATGCATATTTCTAAAGAATTTGTAGGATTATAAAGAAAATACCATATAAATACTTATCTGCATGGTTGGGATGTTTTAGCTAAATTAATTTTGTTCTGTGTTATTGTCCTTATGTACTGTTATGAAGGAATTTGCACAAAGATGACAATTTTCTAAAACAAATAAATTAGAAAGCTGAACAATTTCGTTTGTAGAAGAAAAGCAAATTCTTCCTAGTATTTGCTAAGGCAGAATTCTTTTCGTAATGAAAGACCCAATTTTAATTTTGTATGAGATCATCACAGATAAGAATCACTTTGTAAGAGTTGTATGTTAAGTGCATCATAAATTCTAATAGAAAATGAAACTTTAAAACATCCCATTTATAAAACACATGTATTTTTCTCTGTAGTGAAACAGCTTCCAATGAATAATAAGTTTAACTTGATTTTTTTTTGTTAGCTCAAGCTTCATTTCTTATTTGAGAAGGTTGTGTAATAATTTTTACCACACATCCGTAGAAATACAATTTGTTAGAACAAAGACTGTTGTGTGAGAGTAATTACATCTTCCTGGGTGATTTAACTAAACTCGGGCTGTATTGAAGCCTTTTTTGGAGGTGGCAGCTGTAGCCAACCAAGTTCAGACTATAAAATAATGCCTGTGACTAACTGGTACTAATTGTTTGCAGAACAACCAGTGGGAGTGATATTCATGAATACTATGGAAATGAAGTATTCCAAGACCAAATGGTTATCCCTTGTTTTCCACCACCAGGCAAAGTCAAGTGGGAACTCTTAGGCTTCTGTTGTTGGAAGGAAACATAGTGTTTATCTCTTGGGTCCTCTCATCTTATAAATGTGGACATTGAACCTTAGAGAGCAGTGGAAGGGTTAATTCATTGACCTTTAGCCTTTTCTGATCACACACCCTATCAGATTTGTAAGTATCTCCTATGTTATAATTTAATATTTATTTATGAATGATATACCTTAATATAACCTAAAAATATCTTGGTTATCAAAGTAAATACTATGTATATTTAAAAACATAAACACCCAAACTAAATGTTTAAAGGATGAGAGAAAAAATAATGGAAGTAGGTGGTCTGATATTTCCTTCCCACACCTCAAAAAATTGTCAGTATGTGCAGCCCATTTTGAAAACCACTGATTTAAGTCTTTCAGATAAAAAATATATAGAAATTTGCTACTGAAGAAAGAGAAAATCTGTGGATGTAGGGTTCAAGATATGGGAGAATGGTTTTGGGGACGCTTATTTGTTGTAGATGTCTAGGTTAAATAGAATTACTTAGTAATGTCTCCCTCTTCTATTTTATTTCCCCTTTAAATATGAGTTTGTTTAGACCAGGAGCAACTGGGCTCCTGGATGTTTCCATAGGATACTGAACAGAAAAAAATAGTTTGAAGAAGTTGGTAAGGGAGGTGTGTAAGTTAGAATTCTCTTTGAGTGACAGAAACTCAGCTAAATGTAAATTTGAAAAAAGTCAACTTAGCTGTGTAGCTGGGAATTCATAGGACAACGGTGGCTTAGGCATAGCTGGATCCAGAAGCGCAAATGAAGTCATCACATTTCTGTTGGTGCTGCTTTCTCTCTACCAGTGATGTAACCTCTCCACGTGGTGGGGAACATGACAGCCAACAGTGCTGACTTCCTATCAGCCCTGATGAGCAACCCCAATGGAAAGAGGCCATTTCTTTGTCTCTCTCTCTCTCTTTTTTTTTTTTTCAGGAGGTACTTGGAATTGAACCCAGGACCTCATACGTGGGAAGCAGGAGCTCAACCACTGAGCTACACCTGCGCCTCCCATTTCTCTCCTGAAGTCATGCTTTCATCCCAGGGAAGAATGGTTGGCCCAGTCGGGGTTGTGTGTACCATGACCCATGAGGTGGACCATCATAAGGTGGCTCACCATCACCACATGGAAAAGGGGTCAAGCAAGCACCTCAAAGGCAAGGGGAAAGTCTTACAAAAATGGGAGCGAGGGGTATTCTGTACCTCTCTAGGCATACATTTCATTGCCAGCAGGACTCCCATATATTGGGTTCTAGAGATATTTAAAAGGGTATATTAAAAAAGTGTTTCTCAATTAATTAATTAATCTTTGCTTTCCCATTGAACTGAACAAGGAGTTGATGGCATTTAGAAATGTATTGCTATAGAATGAGACCTGGAACTCCTTCCTCATTTGTCAAAGTGCAGCCTTTTTTAGAGAGAGGTATTTGTTGCAGGAGTAAATCTGCTTCTGATTTAGTTCATCCAGAGACACACAGGCTTTTTGGACCAATTATTACCAGACCTTGAGAGAAATCACCTTGTGTGCCATGAGTACTTGAGGGATTAGCGACTGCAAAGATTTATGTGCAGATTAATTGGGGAGTGTGCATTAGATGTTTGTGTTTAGAACCACGGTCCTCTTGCAGATCATTTTCGTTAGTGCTTTACTAAAAATTCTTTAGCCTTATGTAACACTGAGGGTGCAGGGAGATCTGAAGGAGCTATTATTATTTATTTATTATTTAGCCCTCAGCCATGTTGCGTTGAATAGCTCTAGCTAGGGATACGCACGGTATCTAAAGAAACAGCAGCTTCCCTTAGAGCCTAGACTACTTTAGTTGCTTCAGTTGAACAGTGACTGAAATTTATATGACCTTATAACGGGAGTGACAAGATGAGGTACAAGAAATACATGGCTGTTCTGGAAGCAGCGGTTGGTATCACCCCACTGAATAAAAGAGAACTTCTCCCTGAGAGCAGAAGGCACGCGAACCCGTGGCAGCATCCAGGGTAAGCAGAGGAGTTGGACGCGTACGCTGTAAACATGAATCCTTTTTGGGTGTTTGGGGGCCCACGTGGAGAAAAGGGTCATCTCTCTTGTAAGGGTAAAAGATGTTGAGATCTTCATTGAGAACTTGTGGGCCTCCTAGATTGATTTTAAAATGGTAGTGAAATTCATGGTAAGGCATTTCTTTGGGAAACTTTAGAGGTCCTTCCTTCCTTCCTCCCTCCCTCCCTCTCTCTTTCTTTCTTCCTTTTTTTTGAAGATGCATAGATCACAGAAAATGTTACATTAAAAAATATAAGAGGTTCCCATATACCCCCCCCACACACACACACAACAACCTCTTTCATCATCGTGGCACATTCATTGCATTTGGGGAATACATTTTGGAGCACTGCTGCACTGCATGGATAATAGTTTACATTGTAGTTTACACTCTCTAGGGGTACTTTAGAATGGAGTCCTGAGGCAACATCATCACCATAATCATTATTATTACTACTATTTTACTAATATTCTCTTGAAAGTAAAGGAAGTGTGTGTGTGCTTGCACGTGTGTGCAGGAGAGGTGGCGGTGGTGGGGACTGGCATATGGTGACTATAAACATACATGCGGGTTAGTGTTGTTTAGCAAGAGCTATGGAAAACATTGTCATGACCAAATCGTGATTCTTCAAGTAGCTCCTAGAAATGGGGCATACTGTAGTCTGGACCTTGTCTTAGAACAACAAACGTTTTACACTGGGAGGACCTTTTTTCAGGGATGGCAAACAGGTTTCATGCAGCATGCCGATGCCAACTGATGGGTGGGTTACTTGGAGTACCCGAGGCCAAGTCTGGGCTTAGCAGGGAAGGAATATTGCAGTTGTTTAGGGATATTTGTTCTAGACACACAATTGGGAAGTGGTACCACACGGTCTGTTAGTTGCCATTCCTGAATTCTAGCTGTCTTCACATTTTACAAGTAGGAAAGTCAGCCTCATCTGAGTCATGAGGATACAGGGCTTGGCCCTCAGACAGAAACTGGATGCTCTTAATTTTTGGCTCAGGATCACTCATTAAGGGACTCACCATAAGCAAACTTGCATGATTCAGACTTGTAAAGTAGATTGACAGATTATTAATTTCCTTTGGGAGCCAATTTTATCTGATAATGGGAATGTATAAGTACCATAAGGAGGAACTTCTCTACCTCTCCTCTAGTTACCAAATGAAGCCAAGCAAAAGTTAGCTCATTAGAAAATGTTACTTAATAAGGGAAGTTGAATGTTTTATTTGTTTTGGCTTTTTTTTTTTTGACGGGGTGAGTGGGAGAGAACTTTACCTTAAACTTAATCACATAGCTTTGCAGCATAGGACAATATCTTCCTGGTTTCTTTACTACTTTGAGTTCTTTGAATGGTTGCTTCTCTTATCCCCATTTTTTTGTTTGATGGCCCGCTTGTCACCTGACACAACCTTCCTTTAGACTTATTAATATCCTTCACTCAGCTTACAGTAAACTCTCCTTTCTGGTAGCCTAGAAGAGGCTATCTCCTACTAAGATGTGTTGATTTAATTGATCAGTTCTGAATCTTTCAGAGGTACCTTGATGCCTCATTTCCCAGACTTTAATGTGCATATGAATCACCCTGTTAAAATGTGGTTCTGACTGTAGGATGTGGTGGGTCTGAAGGTCTGCATTTCTAACAAGCTCCCGGGTGATGCAGGCACCCTAGCCTGGGTGATGTGCAATGGTCCAGATTTTGCAGGTGGTTCAGTCCATAAACCACACTTTGACTAGGAAACACCTAGAGAAGCATTTTCTGTCACAGGCTACTTGCTGTCTCTTGACTTCACATTTCTCTGGGTGTCATGATGGCATTTCCTTGGCAATTGTTGGTGGCCTCTGTGGTAAGAAGGTGCTGGCTGTGCTTCTATGTAGGGAAATCTTCCAGGAGCATTCTGGCCAGAGATTTCTATAGGCTGGTTCACTGAATAGTGAGGCCTATTTTTCTTCCAAAGAATTCTGTCCCTTTCATTCTTTTCAACAAGTATTCCAATTACTACAACATATGTGTTAATTACTGCATCGTTTTCAGGAGCAGCTGCTTCTGTTTTTAGAACATAATTTGAAGTCAGGCCATCACTCAATATTCAAAAGCTCAGGGAATTCATTCACGTTACCCTGTTCTTTAGTATTTTTTCTTGCTGTCTGCAAACAGGGCTGGGCTTGGGCTTGTACTTGGCAATTTGCATAGCCATGTGCTGGGCCAAACCAACCAGCTACACGGTGTCTCAGTTGACTAAAAGTTTTGAGTTCTTTGAAAACCAGATTGGATGACCTACATGTGGGCATTTACCTCGCTGCCTGCAAATATTTACCAATGATTACTCAGCTTCAGTTTAGTTACGAACGAAGGGGTAAAAGTAATTGACACCCAAGCACATACTGAGCCCCACCTATGGATTTTCCTTATAAAATTTTGTAATATTTTTCATGTCTGACTCATGTTACCTGACACTAATTTTACGTATCTGTCAATCCTGTTGTAAACCAAGAATCTATTTTGGTTCTCTCTGCCAAGTTTTTTTTCTTACATACTACCTAATTTAGGGGGGGCTACCGTCAATAATACTGTATTTTAGAAAAATAACTGATTGTTACTGTGTGTTCCTGTACCTTTCAAAGCAGTCAGGAATATTATAAAAGAAATTTAAAACTGTTTGTCTCAGTAATGCAGAAAACTGACTTTAAAAAGCAGGCTGACTCAATAAAAGAAACAAGCTCGATTCAGAGCAGATACCTGTTGAAAAATTTCACATGAACGCCAAAAGCCTAAGCAAGCCCATCTTGATTTGCCGGCCATTTGTTTATCTTTGGAAGTAATAATAGAAACCCGTATGGGCTGGGCTCTAATCCTGCTGCTTGCTTTGTAGGATGTCCAGATGGCCTTGCATTAGCCCATGCCTACATTTCCTGCTGATCCTTGGAAAGGGGAAATGTGTCCTCGCCTGTCCAAATAGAATCAGCACTATCTTTTATTTCTGTGTCGCTGTGGAGGGAGTGTTTTGCATAGATGCCACAATATCGCTTTGTCTAGCGAACAGAAGAGTGTGTCCAGAACTGGTAGAAGCCACATTCTTCCTCCCACTGGAAGTTTTTCCTCTGACTGCCTGGTGTGAAGCCGCAGGGGCCCAGACACAACCCTGAAATGAATTTGCCTCCTTGTGGTTTTGAAAGACATGGGCAGGATTAACTAAAACATGCAAAAGGGATATTTCTTGTTTGTTTTTTTTTTGGTGGGGGGTACAGTAAAAAGAAAAAGTATTTGCCTTATTTTCTGATGGGGGACAATCGGAAAAAAAGCCACTCTTAAAAGCTGTGAAAAATAAATTCCCTTTCAGTCTATCCAAATGTTTTCTCTATTCTATATGTTAAAGTGGCTAAAAGTGTAAATTTTGCATGTACTTTATCAAAATTTTAAGGAAATGTTTTCTCTAGCTATTTTCTCATCTGCTGAATATTTTCTTAACCTGAAAGGTGAATTCCTACAAGAGCTTGTTTCTCAAGATGACTGATTATTAGGCAGATTGACTTTGCCAAACTTTTACACAGTCACTCATTTTCTCTAATTTTTGAAGATTAAAAACATTAGGGGTGGCAGTTCCGTTCCTGAGACCCAGGAGAAGTGAACACCTAAGTGCACGCAAACACTTGTACGTGAATGTTCAGAGCAGCAGTATTCAAAACAGCCAGCAAGTGGAACAACCCAGCTACCCCCTGACCCTAGATAAATAAAACGGGGTACACCCATAGACTGGGGTATTCTTCAGCCATAATATTTAACCTTGGATGAACCTTGAAAACATTAGGCTAAATGAAAATACCCAGATACAGAAGGCCAGATATCGTATGATTCTGTGTGTATGAAATGTCAAGAACAGACAGATCTATCGACAGAAGCCAGATGAGTGGTTGCCTGGGGTGGGGTGGGGACACTGGGGGTTGATGATGAAGTTCTGGAGGATTTCTTTTTGGGGTAGTGGAAATGTTCTAAAATGATTTCTGGTGATGCCACACAACTGTGAATAGACTAAGAGCCTTGCTATAAACAGGTGAGTTGTGTGTTGTGTGAACTTCAGTGCATATCCCTAGATTTCACTGTGCTGGGGATGACCATATCATTTTGTTTGTTTGTTTTTTAAAGATTTATTTATTTATTTAATCCCCCACCCCCACCCCGGTTGTCTGTTCTCTGTGTCTATTTGCTGCGTCTTGTTTCTTTATCCTCTTCTGTTGTCATCAGCGGCACAGGAAGTGTGGGCGGCACCATTCCTGGGCAGCCTGCACTTTCTTTCGCGCTGGGCGGCTCTCCTTATGGGGCGCACTCCTTGTGCGTGGGGCTCCCCTATGTGGGGGACACCCCTTGCGTGCATCAGCACTGCTCATGGGCCAGCTCCACACGGGTCAAGGAGGCCCGGGGTTTGAACCGCAGACCTCCCATGTGATAGACGGATGCCCTAACCACTGGGCCAAGTCCGTTTCCCCATATCGTTTTTTTAACACTGCCTTTTTCAGGGCGAGGAGTGCCACATCATTATCTTCTCCTTGTGAGTGGGACTGGCACCCCAGCTATACCTCCAGGCACAAGTACCCGACGGAGCCCAGACCTGTGTTGGCAGACGTCCTGCTTTACCAGGTACTTGCTCATTTGTGTCTCATCAACCTACTTACTGGCTCTCCTCCACCAAAGTCTCATGTAAATTATTTCATATCCTAGAGGTAATCAATGACACCATTTTCGATGTTACTGATATAGAAATTGTTCAATGCCAAGTAAAATTTAATTGTAATGTCCTATTTACCAAAGAACAGAAGCATCCTCCCTGCACTTATGATCTGAATTAATAGCCGTAACTTTGCCATGGTTGGGTGAATGCCAGTTGAGGACCTTCCTGGGTAAATCATACCCTCCTGTGTTCCAGAATAAGCGCCAAATGGTAAGATCTGCAACAAGATATTTTGGTGCCTGGGGTTGGAGGTCTTTCTGGTAGATCATGTTTTTTCATTTCCATTGAGGTAGTAGAATTATATAACAGTGGCAAACACTTTGCTGAAAATATAAAAAACATCAATCCACACTGGCTTCTAAAGATTATTTCATTATATACTAGCTTTCAGGGGAAAAGCTAAACATGCGTATTCTCCATTTACTGATTCAATTTAAGTACGAATTAAGTGAGATTTACAAGGGCTTACATTTTATTTTGGCAGATGTTGTGATTATTTTTTTTAGTTACACTTTAACCCCTGATTATAGGACAATTCGTGATTGGCTGGAAGGGGGGGGTGGAGTTTTTTTTTTCCATGTGCTCGTTTTACTGTTCTATCTGTTTAAACTCTCGGTTCCTGCCTGGTGGATTCCAGCCACATGTATGTGAGAGCTCAGGTTTAGTGGAGTATGAATAGCACACTCTGGTATAGCAGATAACAGTTCAAATCCAAGCACTACTACCTTCTAGGTATGTGATCTTGTATTTCTGAGCCTCAGATTCATCTATACAAAGGGAATGTTATCATTGCAGTGAAATTAGTTAATGTATAGCAGGTTCCTGGCACATACCAAGGCTTTCTCTGAATCTAGCTTAAATGGGGACACTTGAGTGGGGCAGTCCTCAGTTTTCAGTGGGACTGGGCTTGGGTTTTGTTTACTGAGATGTCCTCTACTATGGTGCTCCCAAAGGATCCTAATGTGGGAAGACAGCTGTTTGCCTGTACTTCAGAAGTGGTTTTCCTAGATTTCTAGGTAGCATCTGTTTCTAGTCAAATGAATGGGAAGGGCCGCATGGAGTATGGCAAAGGGGATTGGAGCTAGCGTTCTGTTGGAGGAAAGGCTCTTTCTGGCTCAGGCCAGTCCCTTCTATGGATATCCCCCTCATTCTGATTCCCTGTACTATTGATCACATGCCTTTCCAACTTTGGTTTCCCAAGTCACTGCCTTGCCCAAGAGTTCTTTCATGTGTAAACACTTCAGCTTGGCTTTCTGGGATGAATTAATCTCCGGGGAGCTTGGGTGGCAAGGGTTTTTCCAGGGCATCCCCTATTGCCCTAGTTTCAGATCCAGCAAACAGGGATTGAGAGCCTTTTATGTGCCAGGTGCTTTCAATCATAAATTAATCCTCACTCCAACCCTCAGAGGAATGCATTGCAGCTCCCTTTGTTTAAATGATTTCCCCACGGTTGCACAGTGTTTCACAGCTGCTGTCATACTAACCGTACAGAGCTTGAAGACTTAACTTCCAAACTCAGAATAGTAACAGGTTTGTCTCAAGAGCCAGTCCTCATGGTGGATAGTAACTGCCCAGAGAGCAGGAATGATTTGATCCATTAGTAATGTCTGGCAGGGGTGGAGGAGGGTGTCTGTGGACCCTGCCCTTGACCTGAGGTTTCTGTTCATCAGCCTTTCTGCTGTCTTTTATCATCTTGGCATCCCCTGTGAAGAATACTGTTTGCTGGTGGCTTGTTTTCTTGCTACCTTCAAGGGTTTTTTTTTGCTTTTTAAAAATTTATTTCTCTGCCCCACCCCCGCTGTCTGCTCTCTGTGTCCATTTGCCGTGTGTTCTTCTGCGTCTGCTTGTCTTCTCTTTAGGCAGCACCAGGAACTGATCCTGGGACCTTCCGGAATGGGAGAGAGATGTGCAATCTCTTGCACTACCTTAGCTCCCTGGTCTGCTGTGTCTCTTATTGCCTCTCCTCTGTGTCTTTTTGTTGCATCATCTTGCTGTGCCAGCTCTCTGCTTGGGCCAGCTTGCCATGTGGGCCAGCACTCCTGTATAGGCCAGCTCACCTTCACCAGGTGGCCCTCGGAATCGAACCCTGGACCTCCCATATGGTAGATGGGAGCCCAATATCTTGAGCTACATCTGGGTACCCCTTCAAGGGTTTTGAATACCCTTCTGATTTAGCAAAATCATCTATTTGCCTTCAAGAAGTATGCCAGGAGCTATACTTTTATAGATGTGGCTTTGCATTGTGAGGCAATTTAGATAACTGTTATCCCTGACTTATCTCATAATATGGATTTAGAAAAGTGAGTTCAAGCTGAAAGCTTGAAACCTTTACTTCTGTGCACCTGGGCGCCCCTCTGCAGTTCCCCCTTCCTCACGGACTCCTCAGTGTATAGGAATACTCCTATACCTTGAGGTCACACTAGCAGCCTCGCCCTCTAATATTCAGATGGACCCAGAGCAGTGGTTCTCAAATATTAGCCACATTAGAAATAGCTAGAGGGCTTATTAAAACTCAGAGCACTGGGTGCCAGCCCAGAGTTTCTGCTTCTGCCAGTCTAGAGGCCTGAGAATTTGTATTTCTAACAAGTTCCCAGACAGGTTGGTACTGCTGGTCCCCAGACCACACTTAGGGAACCACTAATCTGCACTTTAAACAGCTGATTAACAGCATGGGTTTGTTTACAGAGGGTGTGTGTGGCCAGTTTCCCTACCTGTGGTTAAGGGATTCTTTCCTCAAACTTTTAATGAGTACCTGTACAGAGCACTGCCTGAGGGAAATTTAGAGGACTATGAAGGCCCTTCTCTGGGGGACCTTGGAGTGTAATTTGGAATTGGAATTGCTGTGTGAAAAGGGTCAAACTTACCCCCTTTATAGTGGATGTGATTGGAAGGCTTAACAAGTGATCAGTCAGGGAAGTCTTCCTGGGGGAGGTGATATTTGAGACAAAATCTGAGGGTAAAAAGGAGTTAGCCAGGTGTGCAAAAGGAGGAAAAGAAACTGAGGAAGTGGAGACTGCACATCAGACGGCCTGGAAATGCTACACTAGCCTAGGAGAAATATTACTGTGTTTGTTGTGAGAATTCCATTGTGATTCTCACATGAAGTGATGTATCAACCTAGAGTAATAATTATGATAGCTTGACGTTTGGGTGCTTATTGTGCCGCAGGTACTATGCTAAACATTTTATCTGCATTGTCTTGTTTCATTCTCATACTCTATGGGGTCTAGGGCCAACCATAATCCCCATTTTACAGATGAAGAAACAGAAGCCTAGAGAGTTCAGGTATGTGGCCCCAGGTTTACAGCCATTAGATAAAACCCCACAAGCTTACCAGGTTTTTTAGGTCAGGAACAATCAAGTAGTGGCAATTTCATAAGATTCAGCCTAAGAAGTAGCAGAACGGGGACTTGTGGAAACTTGGGTCTCTCTGGCTTTTTCACCCAGTGTGCCACTAGTTTCTAGCATTTTCTTTGTTTTTGGCACATTTCCTCATGGTTCAGTGGGAAAAGCACTGCTATGGAAGTCAGGGTACCAAGACACTTGTCTAAGTTTCTGCCTCTTGAGTTTCTGAATATGATACTCTTAGAATTATTTCTTATCATTTATAGGGAGACTGTTAGGAAATCATTAGAGAATAGAAACACTTAAAATTCATGAAAAAAAAAGGGGGGGCTACATTTTTCAAGGCGTTGTTGCTTTTTGCTATTAAAATTTTGGAATACCTATGAATACACAGATTACTTGAGTATAGATGTCCTATTTTTCATTTCTCTCCCAAACCAGACTAAATGTTTATAAGCAGTGTGTTGGCCCTCACACATTTACTTGGAATTGTTTCAGCATACAGGCATTTGAACAACTTAATTATCCAGCCACAGAGGTTTTCCACAAGTAGTTTTGTCAGTTCCAACACAATCATTCCATGTTATCCTCTTTTAGCATTTAAAATGAAAGAGCATTCCTCCAAATAATTATCTACAAACAGTTTGTCATTTTAGCAATTCAAGCAAATTTTCTGCATAAGAGATCTGGATATCTTTAAAGTGGAAGAACAAAAACAACAACGAGGGGTTTATTCTTTTTTTTTGTTTTTAAAGATTTATTTATTTCTCTCCCCTTCCCCCCCCACCCCGGTTGTCTGTTCTCTGTGTCTATTTTCTGCGTCTTCTTTGTCCGCTTCTGTTGTTGTCCGTGGTATGGGAATCTGTGTTTCTCTTTGTTGCATCATCTTGCTGTGTCAGCTTTCTGTGTGTGCAGCACCATTCCTGGGCAGGCTGCACTTTCTTTCGCGCTGGGTGGCTCTCCTTATGGGGCGCACTCCTTGCACGTGGGGCTCCCCTACGCGGGGGACACCCCTGCGTGGCAGGGCACTCCTTGCACGCATCAGCACTGCGCATGGGCCAGCTCCACACGGGTCAAGGAGGCCCGGGGTTTGAACCACGGATCTCCCATGTGGCAGACAGACGCCCTATCCACTGGGCCAAGTCCGCCACCTGGACATCTTAAGTATAGAGCATAAATGAGTAATATTCAAACTGTTAGATTATTTGGTGCAGCGACAGATTTTCTGAAACATAAATTTAATTATACTCCTGCATGCTTAAGAGAATCCTGGGCTTCTGGGAAGATGGATTCTCTTCTCTCCCAGAAAAATAGCTAGAGGACAGGCAGAAACAGCCTGAAAAAAAGTCTTCTAGGTTTAGTACACCAGGGGAAGGCTAGTCACCACCCAGAAGAGAAAGGAACCAATGAAAAGAATTGTGAGGGCAAAACTGTGAATTAAAAGTGGCAGCTGCTACTGCTGGCACCCCCCTCCACATGTCTTTAAAGACGCTTTTGAATACTCAGTCCTCTGGGCCAGCGGCTACAGGCTAAAAGGGCCCAGGGATCCACCTCCCCAATAAAGGTGAGAGAGAGGGACACAGCTTTTCGACCCACGGATTTGGTCTGCTGTGTCCTACCAGCCCTTGCAGGCCGGGCATGGCCACGCCGTTGTTTGCCCTGGGAGCCTGCACTGAATTGAGAGGATCTTACCCTCTCAATCTCCCTTTTTACTAACTGGGGCTGATTGGCGAGGACACAGAGGAGAGTCGAATTATTTCTACCCAGGAAAAGAGAGGAGCTGCCAGAGAAGATTGGAGAACTGTCTCTGAGAAAGTTTGAATTACAAGGCTTTTAGCTTGCAGTCGGGAGCCCCTATCACCTTGATCCAGTCCAAGTTGCAGCAAACACACTCCGATCTGGCAATGAACTGAGAGGGCTGTCAAAGTCCACCTTCTGCTGACACATCAAGGAACTACAGTGAAGAAATTAAAATTAAATAAGCAAGAGAGGCTTTTTTTGGTCTTTGTAGCCTCCCTCCCCAAGGCCCTAGGAAGCAGGGCTGCCCACTACTGGGTCCAGGGCTCAGTTTTGAGCAATTAACAGGGACAATCCTAAAGACCCAGGTTGAACCAAGAATCAAAAAAGAGTAGTAACACAGTCTCCTGCCACTAAATCCCTATGAAACAGAGAGAAATTGAGCATCTGAATAAACTCACCATCCTAATCAGATGCCTAGAAATCAGCAAAAAATTATGAGCCATACTAAGAAAATGGAAGACATGACCCAAGAAAAGGAATATATCAAAGCCCCAGAAGAGATGCAGGATTTGAAACAATTAATTAACAAGATGCACACAAATTTCCGAAATCAAATCAATAAGTTGAAAGACAATATGGCTAAAGAGATAAACAACATTAAGAAGACAATGAGGGAGAATCAGATTTGGCTCAACAGATAGAGTGTCCACCTACCATTTGGGAGGTACAGGGTTCAAATCCTGGGCCTCCTGACTCATGTGGTGAGCTGGCCCACACGCAGTGCTGATGTGTGCAAGGAGTGCCATGCTATGCAGGGGTGTCCCCTGTGTAGGGGAGGCCCATGCGCAAGGAATGTGCCCTGCAATGAGAGCTGCCCTATGCAAAAAAAGTGCAGCCTGCCCAGGAATGGCACAGCACACATGGAGAGCTGACACAGCAAGATGACACAACAAAAAGAGACACAGATTCCCAGTGCCGCAGACAAGAATGCAGGCGGACACAGAAGAACACAGTGAATGGACACAGAGAGCAGACAATGGGGCGGGGGCAGGGGAAGGGGAGAGAAATTAATAAAAACAAAAAGACATTGAGGGAAGCAGATGTGGCTCAAGTTATTGGGCTCCTGTCTACCATATGGGAGGTCCCAGGTTTGGCTCCCAAGGCCTCCTGGTGAAGGCAAACTGGCCTGTGCAGTGAGCTGGCCCACATGGAGAACTGGCACAACAAGATGATGCAACAAAAAAGAGACACAGAGGAAAAGACAATGAGAGACACAACAGACAATTGAGTGTGTCTCTCCCATTTTGGAAGTTTCTGGGATCAGTTCCTGGTGCCTTCTAAAGAGAAGATGAGAAGAGAAGACAAGCAGACACAGAAGAGTGCACAGCAAATGGACACAGAGAGCAGAGAGCAGGCGCAAGTGGTAAGGGGGGGTAAATAAATAAAAATAAATCTTATATATAAAAAAAAGAAGACACTGAGCTAGTACAAAGAAGAATTTGAAAACCTGGATAGAAAAGTAACAGAGCTCATGGCAATGAAAGACACAATAGGTGAGATAAAAAACACATGAGAGACATACAACAGGAGACTCAAAATGACAGGAGAAAGAATAAGTGATACCAAAGATAGAACAACTGAAATTGGAGAGAGAAAAGAATTTAAAAAGGGAGTTGAATGACAACACAAAATGTAAAAACATATGTGTCATGGGAGTTCCAGAAGGAGAAGAGAAAGGAAAAGAGGCAGAAAGAGTATTTTAAGGAAATAATAGTTGAAAATTTCCCAACTCAATGAAAGAAATGAACTTACATGTCCAAGAAGTGCAATTTACCCCAGTCAGAATAAATCCAAATAGAACTATGCCAAGACACATTCTACTCAGAATGTCAAACATCAAATATAAAGAAAAAATTCTGAGAGCAGCAAGGGAGACGCAAACCAATACATACAAGGGACGCCCTGTAAGACTTAGTGATGATTTCTCATCAGAAACCACAGAGGTGAGAAGACAGTGGTATGATTCAATTAGAATAGTGAAAGAAAAAAACTGCCAGCTGAGAGTTTTTTATCCAGCAAAACTGTCCTTCAAATATGAAGGTGGTATGAAATATACACAAACAGAAACTAAGAGAGTTCGTAAAAAAGAATCCACCTTTGCAGGCAATATTAAAGAAAGCTTAGAGCCTGAAAGAAAGAGGAGAGCAAAGCTTGGAGGAGAGTATAGAAGAAAGCATAGCAGAAAGGATAACCAAAGAGTTAAAAGACAAAAATAAGGACATACGAAAACCAAAGAATAAAATGATGAAAGTAAATAATACATTTACAGTTATATCATTGAATGTAAATGGATTAAACTCCCCAATGAAAAGCTGTAGGCTGACAGAATGGAAAAAAAAAAACATGACCCATCTATATGCTGCTTACAAGAGACTCACCTTAGACTCAGGGATATAAACTGGCTGACAGTGAACAACTGGAAAATGATACTCCATGCAAATAGTAACCATAAAAGAGCAGGGGTAGCTATGCTAATAGTGGACAAAACAGACTTTAAATGCAAAAAAGTTAAAAGAGGACAGTGGATGTGGCTCAAGCGATTGGGCTCCTATCTACCATATAGGAGGTCCAGGGTTCGATACTCGGGGCCTCCTGGTGAAGGCAAGCTGGCCCTAGTGGAGAGCTCGCCCATGTGGAGTGCTGGTCCATGCAGGAGTGCTGGCCCATGTGGAGAGCTGGCCCACATGGAGAGCTAGTGCAGCAAGATGATGCAACAAAAAGAGACACAAAGGAAACAAGAGACACAGCAGACCAGGGAGCTGAGGTGGCACAAGAGAAAGATTGCCTCTCTTCCATTCCAGAAGGTCCCAGGATTGGTTCCTGGTGCTGCCTAAAGAGAATATAAGCAGACATAGAAGAACACACAGCGAATGGACAGAGAGAGCAGACAACAGAGCAGGGGGAAGGCGGTAATAAATAAATAAATCTTAAAAAAAAAGTGAAAAGAGACACAGGGCCATTATATGTTAATAAAAGGAACAGGGAGCTACTGTGGCTTAAGCGGTTGAGTGCTTGCCTCCACACAGGAGGTCCTGGGTTCGATTTCTGGTGCCTGCTAAAGAAAAAAACAAATATACAATGAGCCAACAATAAGCAAAATCAACAAGCAGAGCGAAAACTATGAGCAAAGAGATGATGGAGCCATCTCAGGGTGGGGGAGGGGAATAAAAGGAAAAATCTACCAGGAAGAGATGACAGTCATAAATATCTATGCACCTAACCAGGATGCCCCAAAATACATGAGGCAAAATCTGGCAAAACTGAAAGGAGAAATAGACATCTTTACAGTAATCATTGGAGACTTCAATAGAAGATCAACAAGGAAACAGAGAACTTGAACGATATGATAAACGAATTAGACCTAACTGACACATACAGAACATTGCACCCAAACTCAGTGAGTTATACATTCTTTTTAAGTGCCCATGGATCTTTCTCCAGGATAGAACACATGTTAGGTCACAATGCAGTCTTCAGTAAACATAAAGGGATTGATATTATACAAAGCACCTGCTCAGACTCAATGAAATGAAACTGGAAATCAATAATAGACAGGAAAGAGGTAAATTTGCAAATGTGTGGAGGCTAAACAACACACTCCTGAATAATCAGTGGGTCAAAGAAGAAATTGTAAGTAAAATAGGTAAATATATTGAGACAAATGAAAATGAGAACACAACTTATCAAAACTTATGGGATGCGGTGAAGGTAGTCGTGAGAGGGAAATTTATAGTCTTAAAAGCTTATGTTAAAAAAGAAGAAAGCTAATATCAAAGATCTCACTGAACAACTGGAGAAACTAGAAAAAGAACTGCAAACCAATCTCAAAGCAAGCAGAAGGAAAAAAATAATAAAGATTAGAGCAAAAATAAATGAAATTGAGAACAAAAAACAAGAGAGAAAATGAAGGAAACCAAAAGCTGGTTCTCTGAGAAGATCAATAAAATTGACAAACCCCTAGCTAGACTAACAAAGAAAAAAAGAGAGAAGATGCAAATAAATAAAATCAGAAATGAAGTTGCGGCTGACCCCACAGAAATTAAAGTATCTTGAGAGGATATTATACCAACAAACTAGACAACCTAGATGAAGTGGACAAATTCATAGAAGTGCACAAACAACCTATACTGATACTACAAGAAATATAAGAACTTAACAAACCAATCACATTTAAAGAGATTGAATCCGTCATAAAAAAATCTCCCAGCAAAGAAAAGTCCAGAACCAGATGGCTTCACAGATGAATTCTACCAAACATTTAGAGAAGAATTCATACCAATCCTGTTTAAACTTTTCCAAAAAATTGAAGAGCTTATGTATCAGTCAGCCAAAGGGGTCCTGATGCAAAACACCAGAAATCTGCTGGGCATTATAAAGGGTATGTATTTGGGGTAAGAGCTTACAGTTACCAGGCCATAAAGCATAAGTTACTTCCCTCACCAAAGTCTACTTCCACATGTTGGAGCAAGATGGCTGCTGACATCTGTGAGGGTTCAGGCTTTCTGGGTTCCTCTGAACTCAACTCCTCTGTTTCCTCCACAAGGTCAGCTGTAGACTATGAGGCTCTCTAGGCCTTGCCTCTTCCACAAGGTTAGCTGTATACTATCAAGCGAACCACTCTGTCTCTTTCCCCAGGGCTCCAGCTTAAGGCTTCAGCCTCAAACTCCAACATCAGAAACCCGCAAAGCTGTCCTTTGCCATGCCTTTTATCTGTGAATGGGCGGGGACTTAATGCCCTAATGACGTGGTCCAATTAAAGCCCTAATCATAACTCATCAGGCCCAGGTACAGATCAGATTACAAACATAATCCAGTATCTATTTTTAGAATTCATAACCATATCAAACTGCTACAGCTTACAAAAAATTCAAGAGTATACAAGAATCAATTCATAATGGATCAAAGACCTAAATATAAAAGCCAGGATCATAAAACTTACTAGAAGAAAATGTAGGGAAACATCTTCAAGACCTTGTGCTAGGTGGTGGTTTTTTGGACTTTACACCCAAAGCAGGTGCAACAAAAGAAAAAATGGATAAATGGACCTTCTCAAAATTAAACACTTTTACACCTCACAGGACTTTGTCAAAAGGGTGAAAAGGCAGCCAACTCAATGGGAGAAAATATTTGGAAACCATATGTCCAATAAGGGTTTAATATCCATGATTTATAAAGAGATGTTACAACTCAACAATAAACGCAAACAACCCAATTATTATTAAAAAATGGGCAAAAGATTTCAATAGACCTTTGTCCAAAGAAGAAATAGAAATGCAGCCACATTTCTTAAAAAGGTTCTCGGTGTTTCTTATCCCTTTTCTTCATCACCATCTGTCCTTCTTTCCAATGCTTTCTCCTCCACCCATTCCAGCCAAAGCAGCCCTCACTTAGGAGTCCAGCGACTGGTGTCAAGCACTGTGGATTAAGCGCAGCACTGCCTTGGAAATTTAGATGGTTAAAGGCTCTTCCCTGGGAGAACGGGCAGCCGAATTGGGCATCAGCAGTTACGTTGCTGTGAGCAGCACCCTGGTACTGTGGCTGGGTGCTGAAGTCTAGAGGCAGCTTATTTTATGACCCCCATTTACCCTGATAAAATTGAGGTGAAGAATTTGCAACTAGCTTCTGGCTGTGAGTCATCATTGGAGCGCTGATTTTTGTACTTCATCATATTTTAATTAGTTGAGTGGTTGGTGCTGTAGTTTTCAGTTCTGCCAAAATTTTGATTGGTTTAGAGGTAATCTAGTTTAACAGTGAGATTAAGACAAAGCATTCTGTGTAGGACTCCCCCCCCGAAAATAATTGCAATTATATTGATTTTATGCACATATGTGTGTGTGTGTGTGTGTGTGTGTACTACTTCAGGTCCTTAGTCTGGTTACCAAAATATTAACTCTGTCAACATACTGTGAAAGAGGCTGCATAAAATGTTAAAGTTAAATCTGCCTCTTCCAATGGCTTTAGTTTACCAGAATAAATATGGCAAGAGATGGATGCTTTCTCAAGACTTGGAACAAAAATCAAAATACTTTAGCACCTGGGAGGTGGTTCTAGCAGATGCAGAACTAGGTAAGGGAGAAAGAAGATAGATTAAAAAAAGGTCATTGGAATAATAGCTAGGATTGTTCCTGAAAACAATAATGGGAAAACAGTCTTATGTGATTTGCTGTTTAAAATGTAAATCTCAAGGAGCTCTGAATCTTTAAGGAAATAAACTGTGATTGAGTTGTTTAAAACCTTAGATCATAAATTCAGAGGCAGGAAAATTTGAAAGCTCCCATGCATTCTTGAAGTTGAACTAGAGATATTTTATTCTAATATATTAACCTGGCCCTCATATCCCAGACTAACCAAAAATTTGCTGTATCTTCCATATACCTAATTTTATTCATTTTGATTCCTCACTCTGTTTTTGCCTCTTCATTACTCTTGGAGTGTGGGAAATTAGCCTGATACAATTGTAGCTTCTGAGAACATTGCCTGGCAAGCTCTCCCAGAGATCCTGGGATAGAAAAGCTCAGAGAGCAAATCCAGGTGTTCTGATCACATGATTTATTCAACTTACAAACACAGGGCAAGAAGCAAGGAAAAAGAGATATTAAAATTAGGTTAACGTGATTAGGTTAAGATAGAAATGGGGTCAAGGGTCCCTGCTTCCGGAACTCTGTGTTTGTAATGTTCCTGTGTCCCATCTTTCTGTGCTGTCAACCTTCCCTGCTGATGGTGTGGTCCCAAAGACCAGAATTATGGTTGAATTAGAGGGCCCAGCAGATAGAATGTGCCTGGAACCAACACTTGCTCACTTTATTGGAGAGATGCAGGGCTATTCTTTCTAGCCAGTATCTGTAGCTCACCAGCAATCTATGTTTTTATTTGCAATTCAGCAGCAAAGTATACAAGGAGCCAGAATGGGGCATAATGGAGGTCACCAGTGGGTAACTAATTTAGAGATGATATAGCTGTCATTCTGGAGGTTATATGATCTGAGCTTTATTAATATTTAAGATTTACTTGGTCCTCCCATCCCTTTCTCTCTGTAAGTAGCATTCTCTTTTTTTTTTTAAAGATTTATTTTTTATTTATTTCTCTCCCCTCCCCCCCACCCCAGTTGTCTGCTCTCTGTGTCCATTCGCTGTGTGTTCTTCTGTGACCATTTCTATCCTTATCAGTGGCACTGGGAATCTGTGTTTCCTTTTGTTGCGTCATCCCACTGTGTCAGCTCTCCATGTGTGCAGCGCCATTCTTGGGCAGGCTGCACTTTCTTTTGCGCTGGGTGGCTCTCCTTATGGGGTGCACTCCTTGTGCATGGGGCTCCCCTACGTGGGGGACACCCCTGTGTGGCACGGCACTCCTTGCGCACATCAGCACTGCACATGGGCCAGCTCCACACGGGTGAAGGAGGCCCGGAATTTGAACCATGGACCTCCCATGTGGTAGGCGGACGCCCTGTCCATTGGGCCAAGTCCGCTTCCCAGTAGCATTCTTATTTGTTCCATTATTTTAATCTATATCTAACATACAAATGTTCCATTTATTTATTTATTTATTTATTTTTAGAGATTTATTTATTTCTCCCCTCTCCCTCCATTGTCTGCTCTCTGTCCATTCCCTGTGTGTTCTTCTTGTATTCTTATTAGGTGGCTCCAGGAACCACTCCTGGGACCTTCCAGAGTGGGAGAGAAGCAATCATTCTCTTGCGCCACCTCACCTCCCTGATCTGTTGCGTTCCTTATTGTTTCTCCTCTGTATCTCTCTTTGTTGCGTCATCTTTCTGAATCAGCTCTCCATGTGGGCCAGCACTCCTGTGTGGAGCGGTACTCCTGAATGGGGCAGTAATCCTGTGTGGGGCAGCACTCCTTGCATGGGGCAGCACTCCACGTGGGCCAGCTTGCCACACAGACCAGCTTGCCTTCATCAGGAGGCCCTGGTTAGCAAGCTGTGGCCCTTCTATATGGTAGACGGGAGGCCAATTGCTTGAGCCACATCTGTTTCCCTGTTCCATTTATTTTGTTTATCTTTAACATATCATGCAGGTTACTAACTTAGTATCTATACTTATCACATTTTATGAATTCTCCCTGAGTCTCATAAGTGCCTTCTTCCTCATTATCTCTATTCAAGAAATCTTAGCAGCCTCGTCCATTCTATTTTTTTTCTTATTCTCTATGCCAGTTTTAAAAAGAACTTATGATATAGTCATACAAATGAAACATTATGCCACTACAGAAATTATGACATAGAGCTATATTGCCATGAAAAGATAATTAGGTCATATGTTTATAAAGATGTAACAGGTTGCAAAAGAGTATGTCTAGTATAACCCCTAGATGTATAAATTATATTCGGATATTTTCCATATTTATCTGTGCATAGAGATACTTGGAAGGATGCTCATTCAAAAACTAACAGAAGTTGACTCTGGATGGTGATATTTCAGTTATATATATATTTTATTATTTTACTGTATGATTTGAATAAATAGACAAGTATCATTTATATAAAAATGTTGAAATCCCAGTGTGTATATATTATATATATGTAAATAAACATAACAAAAAGAATTTTATAACAGACCCATTCTTTTGTAATCCAAAGAGAGCATTTTGCAAATAGAGAATTATTTTCTGACCTACAAAATGGTTTACCTGCCTTGAAAATTGTCTTGTCTGTCTTGTGTCAGAGAATTGTAACTGTGTCCATTTAGCACTATTTCCTCCCTAATAATGAGAATCATCTAGGGATGCTAAAAATATAAATTTTCTGGGCCCCTGCTCAGATCAGAATCTAATTCAGATTCTGAGTCAGAATCTCCAGGGAGGAACCTTGAATGCTTAGTTGTTAAACAAGTGCCCTGAGTGATTCTTATCAGAGAAATTTAGGACATTGCCCTAGACAACCATAAATGTTATGAATCATATATTCAATTTTTATTGAAAGTTTTCCTGGAAGTGCCATTTCTATCCCAGCTTCCTTTCTCATAAGAGACTGGTGCTAATTTGATGCCTAAGAACAGTATCTGTTTGTAGCATTTTTCTAAGGTCCATTTCAGATACAAAGTCTTTGGGAGACTTTTTAGCAACAATAGTTTGTGTCCCTTAGAGACACCAAATTCTTAGGGATAGGGAATTCTAGTGATAATTCTTTTTAAGCATTTCAGGTGCTGCCAGACACCCATCCGGTTTCCCTGGAGGGTCTGTGTATTACCTCATGTGAACCCTGGTGGTGGACCAACATCAGCTTAGATCACCTCCCTTGCCTGTGCGATGAGGACCTTTTGGCTCAGTGAAATTTTTCACTTATTGAAGTTTCTTTTTTTAAAGATTTATTTATCTCTACTTCCCCCTCGACCCCCCCACCCCAGTTGTCTGTTCTTTGTGTCTATTTGCTGCTGCTTCTTTGTCTGCTTCTGTTGTTGTCAGCAGCACGGGAATCTGTGTTTCTTTTTGTTGCGTCATCTTGTTGTGTCAGCTCTCTGTGTGTGCAGCACCATTCCTGGGCAGGTTGCACTTTGTTTCCCACTGGGCGGCTCTCCTTACGGGGTGCACTCCTTGCGGGTGGGGCTCCCCTACGCGGGGGACACCCTTGCATGGCAGGGCACGCCTTGCACGCTTCAGCACTGCCCATGGGCCAGCTCCACACGGGTCAAGCAGGCCCGGGGGACTTCCCATATGGTAGACAGACGCCCTAACCGCTGGGCCAAGTCCACCGCGGACTTCCCATATGGTAGACAGACGCCCTAACCGCTGGGCCAAGTCCACTTCCCGAAGTATTTTTGATAAAGTATTTTTTTATGGAAAGGGAGCTCTAAAATTTGATTCAACACCACAAACATTTGAATCAAGAGTTCTGATTAAATAGTCATCAGCTGGAATCAAATCACACTTGTGGCATCCACCTTTTTCATATGGCATAGGAAGAGTTTCACAAACTTGATTATCCAAAATTGTTGGGATGAAACTCACTTCCGGGAGCAGATATGGCTCAAACAGCCACTTGGGAGGTCCTGGTTCGGTTTCCGGTGCCTCCTGAAAAAGCAAAAACCAAAAACAAGCAAAACAAAAACAAAATGAAAACCCAACTTAGGGAAGCCAATGTGGCTCAGTGGTCGAACGCCGGCTTCCCACGTATGAGGTCTTGGGTTCAATCCCTGGTTCCTGGTACCTCAAAAAAAACAAAACAGGGACGTGGATTTGGCTCAACTGATAGAGCGTCTGCCTACCACACGGGAGATACAGGGTTCCTGACTCGTGTGGTGAGCTGGCCCATGCATAGTGCTGATGCGTGCAAGGAGTGCCGTGCCATGGAGGGGTGTTCCCCACGTAGGGGAGCCCCACACACAAGGAGTGCGCCCTTTGTGGAGAGCTGCCCCACATGAAAAAGTGCAGCCTGCCCAGGAGTAGCGCCGTATACATGGAGAGCTGATGCAGCAAGATGACGCAACAAAAAGAGACACAGATTCCGGTGCTGCTGACAAGAATATAAGCGGGCACAGAAGAACACACAGGGAATGGACACAGAAGCAGACAACTGCGGGGAGGGGGGTGGAGAGAAATAAATAAAAAATAAATCTTTATAACAACAACAAAAAAACACAACCAAACAAAGAAAAACTCACTTCCATTGCGGTATCAGAAAACAAAAAAACAAAACTGGGTTCTGTTAGTTCTGTTAAAAGGAAACCCCCCACTTCTGCCTTCTCCACTCCCCCCCCCCCCACTGCAGTTGTCTTACGGCAGTGGAGGCAATGAATATAGGGTCCCTAGAGCTGTGGAGAAAAAGACACACTTAAAGTGGAGAGTCTGGTACACTTGGGTGGGTTTGGATTCTTTCCCCTACCATCAACTTGTTGATGACCTTGGACAATCTTCTTTCTCTTTTTTCTTTCTTTTAAGATTTATTTTTTATTTATTCCCCCCTCCCCTTGTGGCTAGCTTGCTTCTGCTCTCTGTGTCCATTCCCTGTGCATTCTTCTGTGTTTGCTTGTCTCCCGTTTTGTTGTGTCATCTTGCTGTGCCAGCTCTCCACAGCACACAGGCCAGCCTGCACAAGAAGGCCCTGGGATGTGAACCCAGGGCCTCCCACATGTAGACAGTTGCCCAATCCATTGAGCCACAGCTGCTTCCCTTTCTCTTTTCTGATGAACAATTTTCTTCATCTATAAAACAAAGGTAATAATACTTAATTTACAGAGTTGTTGTGAAGGTTTACATTAAATGAGTTGCAATAGTCTGTGAAAGGTTCTTGGCACATGGTATGCATTTAGTGGATCATTAATGCATATCAGGGTGTGACAGTTTGAAGTTCTTTCACGAATCCCAAAGAGAAGAAGATTATGCTTTTGAACTAAGCCCTGCCTGTGGGTGTGGGCTGTTTTAATTGGATTACATCAGTGAGGCATGACTCGGGTTGGATCTCCACCCTCTTACGAGCTTCATATAAACTGAGACAGAGAGAGACACACACAGAGAAAGGAGGCTGCCATGTTGGACGCTGCAATGTGAGTGAGAACTTGAGGATCCCCTGCAGCCAAAGCTTAAGCATGAAGCCCCCAAGAGGCTGGACCCACGCAGCAGCTCAAGGCCGAGGAGACGAGCGCTGCCATATGCCTGATCACCACGTGGCAACACGCCAGGATCACCAGTAGCTGACTGGTGAGGAAGCGTCCCTGATGGTGCCTTGATGTGGACATTTCACGGCCTTAGAACTGTAAGCTCTTACCCCAAATAAAATTCCCATTATAAAAGCCAACCCATTTCTTGTACTTCGCATTGGCAGCTCTGTGGCAAACTAAGACATGGTTTCTGGTTTGTTTGTTTTTGTTGTTTTAAGGGAGGAGTGACAAGTAGCATCTGTTCTTGAAAAGAGAGTCCTGGGCTTCATATACTCTGCAATGTAAACAGTAGTTGAGTAATAAAAGTTATCCTAAGGCAGAGTGTGGTGCACCTGAAGACCCTAGGCCTTCTGTCAGGAAGGAGGGCCTCTGCCACATTGCAAAGCACTCTCCCTAGCAGGGTCTGTCTAGACAAGCCTGTGTTCTGAGAGCTCTTTCTTGGTTTCCAGGGCTGGAGCTGGATTGTGCTCTGCCCCAGCCCCTCCAGGCTGAATACCACCTGACTCTGAGCATGCTCAGACCAGCCCCGTAAGTCTCCTGAGTCTGCTCTTGGGTGGTCTGGCACCACGTGGTCAGTCTAACTAGTTTCCTTCTAAACCAGAATTCTCCCCAGCCGCCATTCCAGGACATCTTCAGACTCCTAATCTGTTCAGGCCACAGTTGAGTCTGCAATGCCCAGCTGATGCTTTTGTTAACTTCATGGCGAGCAGGGAGAGGATGCTGCGGCTTGGGATTTGTGCCATCGGCAGGTAGGGGAGGGGGAAATAGGAAGGCACCACCCACTGAGAACCTTCTCTCCCCCTAAGTCTGACTGCTGATGTTTTAATCAATTTTGGACTTTAGCATCATTTCATTGTAGTCATAACAATACCCATGCCAATGTATAAGCAATAATAATAATAAAGTTGAAGAGAAAGAAATGGTTAATTCCTTTGTTTTCTTTGGCCACTCCAACTAACGCTTCTCTCTGGGCTTCCCTTACCATGAGGTGACCATCCACTGCCCTTCAGCTTTTCATGCCCTTGAACTGTGCTCTCTGAAATCCTTGTTTCATGGTAAACCAAATACCAGACTGGATTCCACCTCCTTGCTTTAACTAAAACCCAGTTCCCTCCTGAGGACTTTGCTTCCTGGTTGCCTCTCAAGGGGATATTTCCCACTCTCCTAAATGCCATTTACCTCAGGGTTAGGAGATTGCTTCCCTCTTAAACTGAAGGAGAAATCTAATGAGCTTAGGAGAGTATCAGAAGCGACAGCCACAAAGAAAGGTGAGTGCAGCTCCGGGGGGTGTGATTGGCAGAAGGCTGTGAGTGAAGTTGGGGAGGCCTGCAGGTTCAGTTCAGGTAGGGCTTTGGGGGCCATGGCAAGAAATTTGGATTTTACTCTTAAGAGAAATTGGTGACCGACCTCCTGAGGGGAGACGAGAGGTGATTTACCTGGTGAAAAGATCACGGCAGCTGCTGGAGAGACTGAATGAGAGGCTGAATCCTGGGAGATAGCAAAGTGGTAGGTCCTGGGGAGAAGAAAAACTTTCTAAAATTAAAAGATGTGAATAAAAAATAGATGGTAGAGGGTCAAGGTGATGGCAGAGTAAGGAGCTCCAAAAGTCAGCTCGTCCTGCAGTACAGTTATTAATCATCCAGAGGTATCTAAAGCACCTGTCTGGGGAGCCCAGGAGACCAGAAGAGCATCCTGTAACGTCCTTGGAAGAACAGAAGGAGGAGACTGCTCATCTGCAGTGAAGGTTCATGAGAAGAGCACTCCACGCCTTGGGAGCTACTCTCTGGCTGGAGTTGGAAGCTACAATTCCCCAAAATGGGAGAGGAATAGAGATTTGGGTACTGACTGGTACTGATTAATAAACTCAGCTGGCTAAAGTCTAATCCTAAGAACAGCTAAAGTTTGAACCTGTCCAAGTCGGAAAGAGGCCAGTAGCTTCCACTTTAACTCTACTTACTCCTGGCATGAGGGATGCTGGGCTGATTGAAAATCATAGAGATGGCTTCTTTCCACACAGGTCAGATGGCAGCCCTAGCAAGGCTCCACCCCACCTCTAGCAGGGAGGAAGCTGGGGGAGCTGCACAAACCTCTCCGGGCAACTGTAGTCACTTTTGGCCTGCATGGACTAGATTGTTGGGCAAACCTGTGGCTACATCCCTGCCTCTGATAGGACAGGAGGAGGGAGAGTGTTTCCTCAATGTCTTCAGGCAACTGCAGGCACTTTCAACTCACAAGGACTAGATTCTCAGGTACTACTGTGTATCCTCCCCGCCTTTGAAAGGGCAGAAGGTACAGTGCTCCCTCAACCTCTCTGGGCAACCGCAGCCACTTTCAGCCCATATGGACTAGACAGTTGGAAATATTTGTGGCTCCCTCCCTGCCCTAAGGGAGGAAGACAGACAGTGCTTCCTCAGCCCCTTTGGGCTATATCAGTAACAGTAACTAAAAGAGTAAAAAGGGTGGCGAAATAAATATGACAGATAAAACCCAAAGGTCACAATGGGTGAAGTAAGAACTGCCTTTAAGGTAACAATATTGAATGTTAATGGATTAAGCTTCCCAATCAAAAGACACAGATTGATTGAATGGATAAGAAAAATGAGCCATCTATATGCTGTCTACAAGACCCAAAGATATAAATAGATTGAAAGCAGTAACCAAAAATGACACAACAAAAAAAACCAAACAACCAAACAAACAAAAAAAACCCAAAAAAACAAAAAAATCTGGAGTAGCTGTTCTTACACCAAATGAATAGACTTTAAAACCAAAGCTGTTATTAGAGACATGGAAGGACATTATATATTAATAAAAGGGGTGTATTAGTCAGCAAAAGGGGTGCTGATGCAAAATACCAGAAATTGGTTGGTTTTATAAAGGGTGTTTATTTGGGGTAGGAGCTTACAGATACCAGGCCATAAAGCATAAGTTACTTCCCTCACCAAAGTCTATTTGGAGCAAGACGGCTGCCGACGTCTGTGAGGGTTCAGGCTTCCTGGGTTCCTACATTCCTGGGGCTTGCTTTTCTCTGGCTTCAAAGTTTCTTTCTTCCTGGGGCTGGCTTCTCTTTCCTCTGCATGCTGACTTCCTGGGGCTTCAGCATCAAACTCCCAACATCTAAACTCCAATATCAGAAGGCCTCAATTCTGTTCTTCACCATGCCTTTTATCTGTTTCCTAATCATAACTCAATCATGCCCAGGTACAGATCAGATTACAAGCATAATCCAATATTTCTTTTTGGAATTCATCAATTATATCAAACTACTACAGGGGACAATTCACCAGGAAGAAATAACAATCATAAATATATGTGTTCCTAACCAGGATGTCCCAAATTATATGAGGCAAACACTGGCAAAACTGAAGGGAGAAATGGATGTCTCTACAATAATAGTTGGAGACTTCAATACACCACTCTCACCATTGGATTGATCACCTGGGAAGAGGATCAGTAAAGAAGCAGAGAGCCTGGATGATACGATAAATGAACTAAACCTAATGGATAAGTACAGAATATTGCATCCCAAAACAGCAGCATATACATTTTTCTCAAGTGCTTATCGATCTTTCTCCAGGATAGATGATATATTGGGTCACAAAACAGAGCTCATGAACTTTAACAAGTTTGAGATTATACAAAGCACTATCTCTGATCATAAGGGACTAAAGATGGAAATCAACAACAGGCAGTACAAGGGAAAATCTACAAATATATGGAGATTAAATAACACACTCTTAAATAATCAGTGGGTCGAAGAAGAAATAGTGAGAAAAATCAATAACTATCTTCATGTGAATGAAAATGAGAGCACAACATATCAGAACCTATGTGATGCTGCGAAGGCAGTGCCGAGGGATATATTGTAAAACACAATGAAAAATTGTTAAAAAAATTGTTCACTGTGCAAACAATGACTACAATTTAAAAATGAAAACAAAAACAAAACCACACAATCCTAACTTTTCATCAACTAATTTTCCAATAGGCTTTTCAATTCTTTTTCATATTTTTGTAATTTCCTTATTGTTGCCATCATAGCCTAGATTAATTTTGAGTTTTTTCATTGATGATCATATCATTATTTTCCTTGTCGTTAAATAGACTTCCTTATTATAATTTTAAATGATGGCTGGTATTCCAATTAAGTTGGTTCGCTGTAATTTAATAGCCTTCCATCATTGGACATTGATGGTTTCCATCATTTGTTATTATTTATTTAAATATATTTTTATTTTTTAAAAATCTACTTAGATTACATAAATGTTATGTAAAAATATAGGGATTCCAGGGAAGTGACTGTCGCTCAATCAGTTGGGCTCCCATCTCCCATATGGGATGTGAAGGCAGGCTTGCCCGCACGCTGCAGAGGGCCACTGGCCCGGGCACCACAGAGTGCCACCTGGCCCGCCAGCGCCTCAGAGAGCTGACTCAGCAAGGTGACGCAACAAAAAGGGAGATGAGCAAAAACACAGAAGAGCATGCAGCGAATGGACAGAGAGCAGACAACAAGCAAAAAGCCACTGGGGGGATTATATATATATATATATATATATATATATATGGGATTACTATATGCCCCACTCCCAACATCTCCCACATTTTCCCATATTAACAACATCTTTCATTACTGGGTTACATTTGTTACAGTTGATAAACACAGTTTGGAGCATTGCCACTAAGCATGAATTTTAGTTTACATTGTAGTTTAAACTCTCTCCTGCACAATTTTTAGATTATGGCAAAATATGTCATGTCCTATATCTTTCGTTACAGTGCCATTCAGGACAATTCCCAAGTCCCGAAAATGCCCCCATATTACACCTCTTTCTCCCTCTCCCTGCCCTCAGAACCTCCAGTGGCCACTGATTCCACATTAATGATATATTTCTTCCATTGGTTGAATCACAATAAGTCTGTAGTAGAATACAGTAAGTCTACTTTAGTCCATTGTTCATTCCCCAGTCCTGAGGATTCTGGGATGGAGATGCCCACTCCACCTCTAACTGAGAGGGGGGTCCATCATTTGTTTTTATGAATAAGCATGCAGTGAAGTGCTGCTTCACCTGGAGTCACTCTCCATAGTCTAACCTCCAGTCCCTTTGTTCTATCGAAACAGTTCTCACCAAGATAAACCCTGGTCCTTTGCTTAGTGAGCATCTTCAGTTCTTATCCTACTTTACCTCCTCAGTGTTCCATGCTTTTTTTTTTTTTTAAGATTTATTTTTATTTATTTCTCTCCCCTTTCCTGCCCCATCCCGCCCCGTTGTCTGCTTTCTTGTGTTCATTCGCTGTGTGTTCTGTGTCCGCTTGCATTCTCAGTGGCACCAGGAATCTGTGTCTTTTTTTTTTGTTGCATCATCTTGTTGGGTCACCTCTCTGTGTGTGTGACGTCACTCCTGGGCAGGCTGCGCTTTATTTGCAAGGGGCAACTCTCCTTGAGAGGTGCACTCCTTGCGCGTGGAGCTCCCCTACATGGGGACACCCCTGTGTGACACGGCACTCCTTGGCGCACAGCAGCACTGTGCATGGACCAAGGAGACCCTGGGTTTGAGTCCTGGACCTCCTATATGGTAGGCGGAGGCTCTATCAGTTGAGCCACATGCGCTTCCCCCTTTGCCCTTCTTGAAATTTGTTCTTCCCTTGGCTTTTTGGACATTCTTCTCCAGCAGATTTTTCTTCCCTTTCTGGTGGTTCTTCTTTGGTTTCTGTTTGGAGACTTGAGCATGCCCCTTAAATATTGGTATTCACACGGGCGGGTCCTGTTCTTAGTCCTCTCATCTCTGGATAAGCTCGTGCCCTCCCATGGCTTCAGCTTTTGTAATACATTGATGATTCCCAGATCCCTTCCTTTATCCCAAATTTCTTTACCCAAATATTCATCAATGCCTAGTACATAGTAGGCACTTGATAAATATTTTTAAAAATATTTTTATTATTTTCTTAGAAAAAAGATACATAGAGCAGAACCTGGAAATGAACAAATAACTGTAACATCACAAAAGCCTTCATTTACTTGTCTGTGAATTGAGTAGAGGTGCACATTTATTGCTTGTTTTATTTGCGCTACTCATCACCACAGGTCTGGGTGGAGATAAGAAAGTCAATAAAACTCAGGCAAACAACTGCCGTTTCTAAGGTAAGCTGTTGCTCAATAAATATTTAACAAAGAACGTGGGAGAGAACAACCAGCAAGATGGTGACGGAGTAAGGAGCTCCTAGAATCAGCTCCTGCCACAGGGCAGTTAGCAAACACCCAGAGCTCTCTGGAGCTAGCTAAAGCACCTGTTTGGGGACTGCAGGAGACCAGAAGAGCATCCTGCAACGTCCTTGAAGGAATGGAAGGAGGAGACTGCCCGTCTGCAGAGAAGACTCATAAATAGAGCGCTCCACACTGTGGAGGCCGGTGCCCATCCTCCACTGGAGGCACAAGCTGCCTCAGGAGCTGTTCTGTGGCTGGAATCGAAACCTCCACTTCCCCAAAATGGGGAAGGAAGAGACAGTTGGGCACAAATTTCAGCTACAGATGAGTAGATTCAGTGGGCTACAGTATAATCCTGAGAACAGCTAAAGCTTGAGCCTGTCCAAGTCAGAAAGAGGCCAGAAGCTGCCATCTTAACTCCACACCTGGCAAGAGGGGAAGCGGGGCGGACTGAGAATCCCAGTGCTGGTGGAGAACAGCTTCTTCCCATCCAGATCATATTGCAGCTCCAGCCTCGGCCCCAGTGCCACCCCCAGGAGGGAAGAAGCCACGGGAGCCTGCACTAGCCTCTCTGGGAAATTACTGGCCAAGCCGCTGAGGCCGGTGACTATCCCTCTCTGGCGGCACGAGCTGCCCCAGGAGCTATTCTGTGATGGGAATTGGAAGCTTCATTTCCCAGAAATAGGGGAGGAGGAGACGGTTGGCTGCCGATTTTGGCTACTGATCGGTAGACTTGGCTGGCTAAGAGATAACCCTGGGAACAGCTGGGGTGTGAACCAGCCCGAGTCAGAAAGAGGCCAGTAGCTGCCATTCTGACTCTGCCCCCAGCCTGGGGGGGAAGCAGGGCTGACTGAAATGCTCAGTGTGGGCAGGAACCAGTTTCTTTCATGCAGATCAGTCTGCAGCCCGCCTAGGCTTCAATCCTGCCTCTGGCAGGGAGGAGGCTGAGGAGCCCTGCACCAGCCTATGCAGGGAACTTTGGCTGGAATAGACTGAAAATCAGAAGTCTACCAGGGCGACTGCGGTCATCTTGGACACACACTGCATAGTTGCCCCCACCTGCAGCTCCATCCCAGCCCCAGGCAGGGGAGAGAGGGACGTGAAGCTTCATCAGTCTCTCTGGGCAACTACAGTCTGGGCCTGCACGTGGATTATTCCACATAGCTGTGACTCTGTCCCTACCCCTGACAAAGGAGAAAGTTGGAAGAAGCTTCATTGGTCCCTGGTGCAATGAGGGTAGCTTGAGCCTCCACAGCTTACAGTAACAACTACATGCTTGGCTCCTACTGCACAACCAGCAAGGGAGAAAAGATAGGAAGCCCTAAACTACAGAGAAAAACTGTACCCAGAATAAATACTCTAGTAAACCAGTTGTGAAGACACCAACAAAAAATTGCAATCCACACCAAGGAACAGAAAGCTATGGCCCAGTTAAAGGAACAAGATAAGCCTTCAGATGACATAAAGGAGTTGAGACAACTAATTAAAGATGTTCAAACAAATCTCCTTAAGAAATTCAATAGATGGCAAAAGAGATTAAGGATATTAAGAAGACATTGGATGAGCACAAAGAATTTGAAAGCATACATAGAAAAATAGCAGATCTTATGGGAATGAAAGGTGCAATCAATGAAATTTTAAAAACATTGGAATCATATAATAGCAGATTTTTAAAAAAATTTCTCTCCCCTTCCCCCCTGCCACCCCACCCCGCCCCACCCCGCCCCGCCCCGCCCCGGCCTGGTTGTGTGTTCTCTGTGTCTATTTGCTGTGTCTTCTTTGTCTACTTCTGTTGTTGTCAGTGGCCAGGAATCTCTTTCTTTTTGTTGCATCATCTTGTTGTGTCAGCTCTCCGTGTGGGCGGCGCCATTCTTAGGCAGGCTGCACTTTCTTTCGCGCTGGGCAGCTCTCCTTACAGGGTGCACTCCTTGCGCGTGGGACTCCCCTACGCGGGGACACCCCTGTGTGGCACAGCACTCCTTGCGTGCATCAGCACTGCGCATGGCCAGCTCCACACGGGTCAAGGAGGCCCGGGATTTGAACCGCGGACCTCCCTTGTGATAGATGGACACCCTAACCACTGGGCCAAGTCCGCTTCCCTAATAGCAGATTTGAGGAGGCAGAAGAAAGATTGGTGGGCTTGAAAAAATGGCCTCTGAAAGTGAACATACAAAAGAACAGATGAAGAAAAGAATGGAAAAAATTGAACAAGGTCTCAGGGAAATAAATGACAGCAAAAGACGTGCAAATATACATGTCATGGGTGCCTTAGAAGAAGAGAAGGGAAAAGGGACAGAAGGAATATTTAAAGAAATAATGGTAGAAAATTTCCCAACCCTATTGAAGAACATAGATATTCTTGTCCAAGAAGCACAATGTACTCCCATCCAAAGAAATCCAAATATACCAACTCCAAGACATATACTCATCAGAATGTCAAAGGCCAAAGACTAAGAGAGAATTCTGAGAGCAGAAAGAGAAAAGCAATGCATAACATATAAGGGATACCCAATATGATTAAGTGCTGATTTCTCACCAGAAACCATGGAAGCAAGAAGACATGGTCTGATATATTTAAGATACTACAAGAGAAAAACTTCCAGCCAAGAATCTTATATCCAGCAAGACTGTGTTTCAAAAATGAGGGTGAAATTAGAATATTCACAGATAAACAGAAACTGAGAGAATTTCTAAGCAAGAGACCAGAATTTCAGGATCCTAAAGGGTGTGCTAGAGCCTGAAAAGAAAAGATAGGAGAGAGAGGCCTGGAAGAGAGTCTAGAAATGAAGATTATATCAATAAATGCAACTAAAAGTGTCAAAAGAGTGGTGAAAATAAGATATGACAGATAAAACTCAAATAGTTAGGAATAAACTTAACCAATGATGTAAAGCACTTATATTCAGAAAACTGCAACTCTATGTTAAAACAAATAAAAAAGCCCTAAATAACTGGAAGAACATTCCATGCTCATGGATTGGAAGACTAAATATCATTAAGATGTCAATTCTACTCAAATTGATATATAGATTTAATGCAATCCCAATAAAAATAACACCAGCATTAAAGAAAAAATTGAAAACACGATCATTAAATTTATTTGGAAGGGTAAGGAGTCCTGAATAACCAGAAACATCATAAAAAAGGAAAAGTGAACCCTCATCTCCAGACTTTATATCATAATATCTACCTATAGTGGTAAAAACTTCATGGTACTGGCCTAAAGACAGACACAATAGACCAATGGAACCAAATTTATGGTACAAAAACAGACCCTGAAGGTATGTATGTATGGTCAAGTGATTTTTGACTAGCCTGTCAAATTCACACAGCTCAGGCAGAACAATCCATTCAACAAATGGTGCTGAAAAAATTGGACATCCATAGCTGAAAGAAGGAAAGAGGTCCCCTATCTCACACCTTACCCAAAAACTAACTCAACATGGATCAAAAAACTAAAAATAAAAGCAAGAACAATAAAACTTCTAGAAAAAATTGTGGGAAATTATCTTCAAGACCTGGTTGTAGGTGGTGGATTCTTAAAGGAGATAAGAGGAAGACTGAGTGGACTACTGATGTTTAATGTATGTAGAAGTTTTAATTAGCTTTACTGTAAAATTGTGGAAATGTACAGAATGGATGGTAACACACAGTGAGTAACAGCTAGTTTATAAATGGGGATGTGACTGAAAATGATAGTCTAGGCATGTAAATGCCAGTTGACAGAATGCTTGAGAATAATCTAGGAACTGGATAGCACAGTAAACCAAGAAGTGAGTGAGAATTGTGGTTGATGGTACAGATGCAAGAGTGTCCTTTGTTAGCTGGAACATATGTATGTCACTACTGCAGGGTGACGGGACTGTGGAGAAGCATGGGAAAAATACAGCTGGAGTGACCTATGGACTGTGGTTAGTAGTAATAATATAATACTTGCATCTATGCGAAAGATGTACTGTGTTGATACTGAGGCAGTATGGAAAATGTGAGCCAAATGTACACTATGGACATGGTAACAATCAGGTGATATTATTTTTTATCTGTAGCAAACAACACACCACATTGTGGTGTGTTGATGGAGGGGTGTTGTTTGGGAATTCTGCACATGTGCATGATTGTTTTAAAAGTTTACAACTTCTGTCATAAAAAAATATATTTAAAAAATAATAATAGGGTGGGTTGGGGGAAAAACACACCAAATGTAAGATAAGGACTATGATTAGTAGTAAGATTTTGACAGTGTTCTTTTATAGTTTGTAACAAACGTCTCACAACAGTGCAGGGTGTTAGTGGACAGTTGATATATGGGACCCCTGAATGATGTTATGCATGTTTGCTTTGTAAGTTCATAACTTTTACTATACATTTAATTGTTTATGTATGTTCATACATAAATGATATAAAGATAATAACAATTGGATTAGTTAGGGGAAAACTGCTTTGTTTAATAGTAATATTTTGACAATGCTCTTTAGTCATCAGTTTAAAAAGTTTAAAAACAATGCAAGTTATTGGTGGTAGAGTGAGATGTTATATGTTTGTTTGATGTTATATATGTTTGTTTTGTAAGTTCACAACTATTATACACTTATTATTTATGTATATGTATGAGTGATATATTTCAATAAATTTTAAAAAACATACATAGATCACACAAAATGGTACACTGAAAAATATAAGAGGTTCCCATATACTCCACTCCCTACACCCCCCACTCCTCCCACCTTAACGACTTCTTTTATTAGTGTGGTACATTCATTGCATTTGATGATTACATTTTGAGCATTGCTACACAGCATGGATTATAGTTTTTGTTGTAGTTTACACTCTCTCCCAGTCCATTCAGTGGGTTATAATGTCCTGCATCTGTCCCTGCAGTATCATTGAGGAAATTCCAAGTCCCAAAAATGCCCCCAAATCACACCTCTTTTTCCCTCTCCCTGCTTTCAGCAACTCCCGTGGCCACTGTCTCCACCTCAATGATATAATTTCTTCACTGCTAGAGTCACAGTATTTCTATAGTAGAATACTAGTAAGTCCACTCTAATCCACATTTTATTTTATTTTTATTTTTTTAAGATTTATTTTATTTATTTATCCCCCCTTGTCGCTTGCTTGCTGTCTGCTCTCTGTGTCCATTCACTGTGCGTTCTTCTGTGTCTGCTTGTCTCCCTTTCTTGTATCATCTTGCTGCACCAGCTCTCCATGGGCACGGGCGGTCAGCTCTCCACGGGCGCGGGCTGTCAGCTCTCTGCGGGTGCAGGCCAGCTTGCCTTCACAAGGAGGCTCTGGGAAGCGAACCCAGGGCCTCCCATATTGTAGATGTGAGCACAATCGATTGAGTCACATCCGCTTTCCATAATCCCTATTTTATTCCTCCATCCTGAGGACCCTGCGATGGTGATGTCCACTTCACCTTCTAAATTGAGAGGGGGCTTAGCTCTCACATGGCTGATGGATGGGATTCTCCTGCTTGTAGTTGTGGACTCTTTCAGTTCCCTGGTCTGGTGGTTGACCATCCTCACCTCCCTGTTAGCTGACCTGGGTAAGTCCAATGAACTGGAGAGTAGGTCTTGCAACTCTGCTGAGGCTCAGGGCCCAGGTGGCACATAGACAGTCCAGAGATTCAAGTCTCCTGAGCAAACACTTGATAAATATTTGTTTAATTACTAACCGTCTCCACCTGGATGAGCCACAGGGCTTTTAAACTCAATGTATAAGTAAATTCATCCTCCTTCCTCACGCTGCTCCCATGATCAGCTCCTACTCCTGTGTTTGCTATTTTGATAGAAAGCCAAATAAGCTAGAAACTTGAGAGTCATCTTAGAGTCACTTCCCTCTTGGTGGCTCTATACCTCATCAGGCAGTCATCCAGGCATGCTGATTCTATTTCCTTAATTTCTCTTGACTAGGCTCCCTTTTGTCTAACATTGCCTACCTTCCTAGCCTTGTAATCTTATCTGCATTCCTACAACAATGCATTTTTTGCTGGTCTTGTCATTCTTAACTAACCCCTGCTACTCCTACTGTCCAAATCTAGCTTCCGTGAAGCTGATAGAGAGATCTTTATACAGTGCCAATCTGATCCCACTTCTGCTGTGTTCAGAGCATGGCCCCTGCTTGCCTTGCAACCTTGCCTCCTCTCCCCTCAAGAGCAAGCCCTTGGACACAAGAGAGCAGACCACAGGTCTTTTATCATTCCTCATTTCTCCAAATGTTAGTTATTCAGTTCACCTGGAAAGCTTCTTACCCCTCCTTTAGAATGCATAAGAAACCCTTTTCTGGAGCACCTTCCCTAAACCTCTTCTCCTAGGCTGGGTGAGGAATCCCTCCTGAGAACCCCCAGAGCACCCAGAGCCTGCCAGGCATATCCACAAGTTTCATATTTACTTGTCTATTGCAGTCTCCTTGAAGTGAGAGCCTGAGGATTTTATCACCTGATCTGGTTTTACAGAACGTGCTCAGTAAATACATTTTGGATAAAAGATCTTTAGATAAACAGATTCCAAGGAGTGGGGTTACAGTGTGCAATCCCACACGTGGAAAATGTTTTTCCTAATAAATTGCTTGTTTCAAAGAGTTGTACTGAGTTATACTGCCACCAGCAATCCATTTAATCATTTTTTTCCCACTAAAACCATGTGTTAGGTGCTTACTATATGTCAGGCATTATGCCAGAAGAATGGAATTTCTGCCTGAATGTAATATCTAGTCATTTGGAGCCAAGTCGTCCAATAGTACTTCTTGCAGTGATGGAAATGTTCTATATTTGCACTGACCAATATGGCAGCCACTAGCCACAGGTGGTTATTGAGTACTTGGCATGTGGCTAATGTGACTGAGAAACTGACTTTTCAGGTTTCTGTAATTCCAACTGACAAATTCAAATGTAAATACTCACGTGTGGCAAGTGGTTATCGTATTGTATATCACAGCTGTAGAGAAGAGGAGAATCATTTATAGATGTAATTGCTATGTTCTGGATTCCTTTCTTCCTTTCTAAATGCTAGTGGTATATGCTTATGTCATAAGGTGTGACCAGTTCACAAATACTATCATTATGATTATTAGTCAGCACCACCTAATTTGGGAAGCAGTGATTTTTAAAATAGGTGCGTAGATAAGGGGAGTAACACTTCACATCAGGAATACAACCAGAATATCTAAGTGGTGGGAAATGCTACTCCTAGTGCTTTTTATTGAGAAGTGTGGATTTAGCTACTCCAAAAGAGGCCAGTAGCATAATACTTTCAGATTGGCATCTGCTGGACTTGTTTTTCTACATACACTGCCAAACTTGTTTTCATTAGGCAGGAAGTGAAGCAACGTTTCAGGGAGAGAGCCCAGTATCTATCTTGTCAGAGAGGCAGACCAGACTTTCTACCTTCTACCTGTGGGCCTAGGCCGAATTTTGTTTTCCAAGTTAAGGGACTAGCTGGGTGGGCAGCACTGTCCTCTTACAACATGGTATTCCTTTTTTTTTTTAAAGGGTATAATTAATATTTTATTGTCATTTATAATCAGATGACAGTTGGGTATATAGTCTTCATCCGTGCTCTTTCTTTTTTGTCAATAAAAAAATTACAAGTGAAGTTTTAAACAGCTGACAGCTGGTTATATATTCAGAAAACATGATTAGCTTAATTCACTAATGGTGGTTTCAGCCTTTTCCTTATTAACGCCAGAAAATTCACCCACATTTTGTCCCTTTTTATAAAGCTGAAATGTTGGCATGCATTTGACTTCACAGTCTGCAGGAACATCGGATAGTCATCCACGTGTGCTTCAAGGAAGTAGACTTTTCAGAGAAGGAATAAAAGAAAGGCTTGATCTAATGGGCCACACCATGTGGCTGAGAAATCAACTCCTACAAGTTCATCATCAGCACCGCTTTAGGCTGCCTGAAAATCTTCCCTGCTCTCGATCTGCTTCACCATTTTGGCTGCTAGGCGCGATGAGCGACTGTGGAGAGCGTGGAAAAGGGGGACGGTGGCGGGGAGATAGTATTCCTTAGATTTCAAACAAACCTAAAGTTATTTTTTGATCAGTGTACCTGTTTTGATTTTCTAAATAATTTATATGCTCCTAAAATAAGGAAACTTAATTTACTTTGCATTCTTGTACTCAGAGGAATACAGTACTTTAAAATGAATACATATATAGAGCTGAATCAAGAATCCTATCGGGTAAACATTTGTAGCCCTTTAAAAGCAGGTGATGGGAGAGGAGTTTCAGTCTCTTTACAGGAGTTGATGCAAAAGTGCCAGTGACAACTTGGAGTACATCTGGCTGAAAAGTCATGCTTTTAGATTTAACCGGAATATTTTATACCCTCGGAATTCGAGTAAGCAATTACGGAGTTGAGAAATTTGGGGTACAAGAACGTGTTTGTGTTGGCTGGCCGGGCAGGCGTCTGTAGGCAAGACAGAAAACTTTGGGGTTATGGAAGGCCACTGAAGTGCTGCCTATTGAGGGGCTCTGCAGAGGTCTCCCAAAGGTGTTCCTGCTGGATATCCGCGCGACCTCAAGGAAGAACGCCCCAGGATCCTTCCAGCGCTCAAACCTTGCAGCGCTGCTCCGGGCGCGCGCGTTAGGAGCCGGACCTGCTGGTCCCAGCGCGCGCCGGGGAACGAACCATCGTGCCGGCCGAGGGGTGGGTGGCCGGCGCCGGGGCCGCGGCACGTTCGACCCCTGGAGTCGGCCTGTCGCCGCCGCCCCCTCCCACCTCCGCCTGGAGTCGCGCGTGACGTGGCCTGCAGAGGAGGCTTGGAGACTCGGCGCCGGCACGCCCGTCCCCCGGCCCGTGCGGGGGTGGTAGCGGCCCATTTGAGAGTTTCCCCGGCCCGCGGAGGCGCTGCGCTCGGGCAGGGGCGGGCAGACGCCGCCTCCGACGCCGCGGCGGGAGGGGGCACAAAGGGCTGGGTCCCCGCGGGTCGGCGCCCTGGCGGCCTGCGGCGGCGGGGCCACGGCCTGACCCGCGGCGCGGAGGAGCGCGGCCGCGGCCCGGTGCGTCCACGCAGGACCAGCGCGCGAGATGCCGGTGCGAGGAGATCGCGTGTTTCCCCCGCGGCGGGAGCACTCCGGGTGGCTCCCGGTAATGCCTCAGCGCGCCGCTCGGGTGGGAGAGGGGTTGCGAGGGGAGAGCTGGGGTGGGGCGGGGGCGACGGCCGTGAAGTTGTTCGTTGATGCGCCGTTCTCCCTCCTGGAGGTGAGGCTGAGAGGAGGAAGTAGGTTTCAGCAGACGGGGGTTCACGGCTTTCCAGGACTCCTGCAGCCTTTTCTCTGTATTATACAGAGAATTGGGGCTTGACGATTAAAAGTCCCAGCGTAAGGGAAGCTGCCTTGAACCCGTGTCCTGGGTTTCTGCTGTCTTGGAGGCACCTCGTTGTGCCTGTTGTATCGCCTACTGTATGCCTTTTTTTTTTCTTTCTCTGTTTCACACTCTACTCGGTGCAAAGTTAGAGGCCTGTGTGCTTGAGAGAAACTGACAACTCCTTGGAGATGAGAATATCGTTTTCTTTTCTCATCACTTGCAATATAAGTAAAAGTTCTTTTCAGTAGGGAGTGGAGATGGGGCTTTGTGATGAATGCTTTGTGCTGTGGTATTATCTTACCTGTTACCAGTTCAGGTCATTTTATGTCTTCATTTGTCAAGTTACCCCTTTTACACAGTAGTTTAAGTTATAAATAACCAGGGGTTTCTACTACAGGGTTTTAACATTCTTGAAATGTGGACAAACTTGGGAGTGAATACTCCAGGGCTTAGTAATGAATACAGCCTCCCACCTCTATTTTAGCTTCAGTTCTTAGAGCTGCTTTCCTGGCAGCTGTATGCCTGAGTAATGTGGTTTCTGTGAAGTTCCCAGCTGAAAGTCTTCCCCACACTGAAACTGTCCTGCCACTGCTCACTCCTTTCTCAGCCTGAAGCATCTCAGCAGAGAGGGAAGGACTCCCTTTTCTTCATATGTCTAAGTCAGGGGTTCTTAATGTGGGGTCCATGAGCTTGGCTTGAAATTTAAAAAAAAAACATTCTTGTGGGAATGTGTTGGTGTGGGTGTGATTTATTAAATAATACACAGTATAGTGTGGACTTAGTAAGGGGCCAGTGGTTTTCACCTGACTGGCAAAGGGGTCCGTGGAACAAAAAGGTTAAGGGCCCCTGCTCTCAGTGGTCTGTGCTGGGCTGTGTTGGCAGTCACTTTGGGAGAACAGGTTTGCCTTTGTCAGGATTGTTCTTGGAAACAGGTAACTTCTGTTATACATACTTACATTGGTTTTAATTTAAACATAATTTAAAGTGAAAAAGTAATTGAATTTGTAGCAATTGAATTTGTAGCAAAAAGTGTCGTTTGATATTCTAAACCTTAGAAATAAGTCTTAGAATCTAAAAATGATGAAATTTAATTATTCAGTGAATTTTCATGAACATTTGTTTGCTTCAGTATGGGGACTACGAGAATGGGTAAGAGTGGTGCCTCTACCACACAGTGGGAAGAGGGGTGAAGGGGCTGTTTTACTAAGGAAACAATGGCATTTGAGGTGTTCCTTGAGGTTTCTCAGTGCTGCTGCCAGAGATTGGTGGAGAATTTTTTTTCCCTCTTCTGGTGCTACACAAGGATTAATGCCACCACTTTTTCAATACCATTCAGCTGTTACTTAATGGGCACCTACCTGTGCCAGTCACTGTGAAGGGCTCCAGAGATGAACAAGACCCAATTTCTGCCTTCAAGAGCCTGGAGCCTGAAAATTTTAGATTGTGTTTTATGCTCTGCACTTATAAGGGGAATACAACTAAAGGTGGGATTGTCCTGTATGCACTCCCTTCAGAAATTCTTCCTGCCTGGGAAAAAAGGGAACTTGAACAAATACCTCCCAATGTGAGTCACTATAGAAAATGGGCTAACACCTTTTCCTCCCAGGGCTGAGTGAGGTGATGCAGAGTGCCTGGCACGTAGTGGGTGCTAAGTAAATGGGAGCTAGAAACATACGCAAAAATGAGTGCTGGAACTCTTAAGTGCTGGGACCTGGACTGAGAAGGGAGGTGGGATCTGCAAGTATAGGTAGGTGGTACGGGTTAGGCCTCAAGGAGAAAACACAGGGAAAGGAAGCCAGTCTGTTGAAGGGCCTCGCATGCCAGTAAGAAAACTTTAACTTGAGAAAAAGAATTGTCATAGCAATTCCCAGTGTATTGATGGCCTGACTTCTACAAAGAAGTAAACCATTTTCTCAGTAAACATGCCTCTCCACCCACACACAGTAAATATTACTATTTTTGAGGAAATCATTGGGCTCAAGATCAGTGAATTTTTACATCACTCCCCACCTTGGGGAATTCCATTGGCAATGACTTCTGCCTTCCTTTATTTAATGTTTGATCTAGTCCTTTTACATTGTCAGAAGGTCACAGGGAACCATTTATCTTTTACAGATTCCACTGAGTTACTAGGGTTAAATGTGAGAACTTTTTAATGTCCTTGAATGCAAGGGAGATGACTGAATCCCCACAGTAAATTTTGGGTTTAGCAAGGTTTTCTTTCTTAAGAAATAAAAGTGATGAAGGTTTTACTTTCAGGAGTCTGATAAGTTCTTGGAACTAGGTGGGGCCGCTTTAGCCCTATGTGCAATAATAGGATGTTTTGTACTTTTAAAAAGTCATGTAGGTTTGGAGTGGTGGGAGGTGTGGGTGTGGAGGGGATAGGGTGTGGAGAGTTAGGAAGGGTTAGTAATCACTGCTGAAACTTTCAACACACTTCTAAGCATTTGAACTGTCACAGAATTCCTTCCCTAATCCCTAAAACGAATCCTATTAAGGAGTTGTGGCTACAGATTAATTTAGGTTGAGAACAGATGCCAATTAAGTGCCTCTTGATTAGACTCTAAGCAATAGTCAGGGGTCTGACAGTTTCCAGCTGGAATGCCCTTGGCCAAGCCAGTTTTGGAGGGGAGAGGCATTTTCCAGTGAAGGTGATCTGGGGTGTGGTGGTGTATTAGGGTTTGACTGTGCACAGGTAAATGTCTCAAGTGTCTTACTGAGCCAGTGTCTTAAGTCCAAGGGTCAGGGTCAGAAATATAGACACAGAAGTCAGACTTAATACCCATTTAGTAGGTTGAATACATCAATATTTAAAGTTATAAAAGAAATCTTCCCCCAAACTACTTAGGACATATTTCACCCCCACAGAAGTTTTTGTGATGACCCTTTTTAGTAGAAGTCCATATAGCTAGGACATCTATGAGAGTCTGAGGTGTGTTACCACTAAAAAAAGAGTGAAAGGCCATGTGACAGCAACTGAAAGAAGTTTTGAGGTACCCAATCCCAACAGAGTATTACAACGTTTTTGAACGTTACCTAGAAAAATGGTTGATGAAGCATGTATGCTTCCTATCTTATTGTGTAAGAGGCAGAGTTTAAGTTAGAAAATGTTTGCTCCCAGTTTTCCAGCTTGATTAGGAAATGCATTTCTTGGAACTTGGTGGCTGACTACTGGAGCCGGGATGGCCTGCTTGAGTGGGGACAACAGCTGTCTGATTGGATCATCCGTTTATCTGGTGTCTCCATCATCCGGCTGGCCATTGCCCCCAAAGCTTCATCAGTCTTGACCACCTGTGGACTCAGAAGAGAAACTAAGGACTGTTGTATGAAAAAAAAGTATTAAGTTAACTAAGCATCTTCTCTGCCTTTTTGCTGTCCCCCAAACAGTGATTTTCAAAGTGTGGTACACAGAATGACTTATGTGTGGCACAGGGAGAGACATATTCTATTTTTTTATTATTATGCATTAGGAATTAAAAACACAGCCAGCTTAAACAAACCCCTTATTTCATGAATGTTATTTCTTAGAATGAGGCCGATGTATTTAAGTAAAACCATTGTCTGTTTTAAGAAAAATGGTAACTGAATTATCAGATGAATGATATGAGGATGAAGCAAAAATTGTGAAGATAGCCCTTGAAATCTGAGATATGGGAAACACTGCTTAACATACGAGTATGGCATTTAGTTAGGGAGGGTCAGGTATACACCTCCCACACCTTCAAGAAAGTCAATACAGAATGGCCCCCAAAAGCCAGATAAGTTGAATTTGACTAACTTTATGTCTTATGCTTATCCACCCAGCTCTCTTACCTGTTGTTGTAGAGTTTATTTGTGAAGCTCGTTAGTGTCTGGCCCAATTCTCATTCCTTTCTCTTGCTTCACACAAACTGTTCTGCAATTTTTAAGGTCCGTTGGTATGACATTTGTTATATGATAGATTGAAAAGGAAGAAACATTGCAGGACACTGAGGGACCTCACTTTATTATCAAGGGTACCTAGCTTATGATCCATTGCTGAGGAATGTAGAGAGCAAACAGCATCCCATTTAAATGCATTTAACTTTTAAAAGTCTAAAAGTTAGACGGGGAAGCGGATATGGCCCAAGCGATTGGGCTTCTCTCTACCATAGTGGAGGTCCCAGGTTCCCTTCCAGGGGCCTCCTGGTAAAGGCAAACTGGCCCATGCAGAGAACTGACACAAGGTGATGGAACAAAAAAGAGACACAGAGGAAGAACAGTGAGAGACACAGCAAACTAGAGAGCTGATGTGGCTCAGGTGATTGGGTGCCTCTCTCCCTTGTCAGAGGGTCCCAGGATCGGTTCCCGGTACCTCCAGAAGAGAAGACAAGCAGACAGAAGAACATGCAGCGAATGCACAGAGAGCAGACAGCAAGTGTAAGTGGCAAGGTGGGGGGGGGTGTCAATTTTTTAAAAAGTCTATTTCGGGTTGCCCGTATAGCTCAAGTGGTTGAGCACCTGCTTCCCATGTACGAGGTCCTGGGTTCAGCATGCATTACCTCCTAAAAAATAAAGTCTGGTGCAAAACTGCATTGCTCAGGCGAGTGGATGTGGCTTAACTGATAGAGCTTCCGCCTACCATATAGGAGGTCCAGGGTTTGGTACCCAGGACCTCCTGGCCCATGTGGTAAGCTGGCCCATGCACAGTGCTGCCACGCCACACGGGGATGCCCTCCACGTAGGGGTGCCCCATGTGCATGGAGTGCGCCCCACAAGGAGAGCCTGCCTGCGCAAAAAAATAAAAAGCTCAGCCTGCCCAGGAGTGGTGCCGCACACACGGAGAAGCTGATGCAGCAAGATGATGCAACAAAAAGAGACAGATTGCTGGTACTGCCTGACAAGAATGCAAGCAGATACAGAAGAATACACAGCAAATGGACACAGAGCCGACAAGGGTAGGAGGAAAGGGGAGAAAAATAAAAATAAATCTTTTTAAAAAACCAAAACTGCATTGCTCACTGCTAACTAAGCAGTGGGTAGAAGACTGCAGATTGTGCTGAAGGTGAAGAAAAGATTGATGGGAGATATAAAAGGATAAAGAAAAGAGGCTGCCAGTCAGAGGGACTGTGTTTTTTAAAATGTAACTTAAATTGATCTACCAAATAGGCTTTAACAGGGATGTTTTCAGAACTGGAAATCTTGAGGTACCAAAAAAGTAAACCTCATTTGACCTAGAGTGATGAGCTGGGGATGTACATTCATAGTAGGTAAATAAAGAAGAGAAAATACTTTGTTTTAGTCATAAAATCTCTAAATGTGTACCAGTTGTACATGCTGATAATGGGAAATCCTAAGCCATCCATTAGTAACTTGTATTTTAATAATTTTAAGTCTGTATAGGTATTTGTTTAGTGCCTCTGCCAGGTAATTAAAGTTAGCTCAGGTATTTAACCTTAAAAATATACTGCAGATTTCCTTAACCACTTACACAACGTTATACATCATAGACCATAGTAAGATGCATTTTCATAATATGAATGCTTATTTTAACTTTAGACTAATATTTTGCCTAATTAGAATATTCATTTTTTAAGGTTTCTATCTATATTTATCTTTCCCCAACACTGTATATGCAGTAGCGGTGGTGGAAGCATGATAGATAGTTTGTTCCTCAGTTAATAAAATATTTGTTGTTTTAACAAACTGGACTGATGAGAAAATTTCCAGTTATACCATTAATTATGGCAAAGATCTTATATCACATCCTTGAATACTAAATTTTACCTATGTGTATGTAAACACCATCTTCAAAATTAATATGGTAATTATTGTTTCTATTGCAGACTTTATTCAGCCATATCAAATACATACATCATGCTCACAGGAAAAATATGACCCCATCTTTCAAAACTTCAATTATATTATAGTTTACCCTATTTAAGCATGGTACTAAATAATAGGAGAGAGTGACAAGTAGTGGCCTTTGGAGGGAATGTACTAATATGTAATACATTGTAGGAGAAATTATTGGCATAGTTATTCTTGCTGGTAGGTAACAGTTACTAGACTGTAATTAATGGATAATTATTAAAATCAGTTATGTCTTTGCTGTTGTATATAAAAAAAACTTTGATAGTTATGAGGGAACATTTGTAGGTATAGATTTTGTTACTTGAGTTGAAGAAAAATGTGAAATAATGCTATCTAGTCATCAGTAGGAGTTAATGATCACTTCTGTGACATGTAGGTCCTAGGAACTTTCATTAGAGGAGGGGAAAAAGTTCCAGATGTAGTTGTTTGTTTCCATTTGTTGAGAGCTACTTATTAGCCAAGTATTAAAGGAAGTGAACAGCATTCTAGATTGTGCCTAAAACTTTTATGCCTTCCTTAATGGAGCCCATTTGAGACCCTTGGCTGTGAGAGGGTCTATGTCCATAGGGGCAGGGGGTTGGCAGATGCTGGGACAGGCAGCTAATACTTGGAGAAGATTGTTCCTAAATATGTCTGGCAAAGCAGAGTGAGATTATCTGAAGGAATTGATTAACAAAACTAAACATTTCTCATTTTGAAAAAACTTGACTTATTTAGAGGAAACTTCCTGGTGAGCTCGTTTTTAGAAGCCTGGCAAGTGAGCTTATTTTCCTTTTGCCTCGGGCAAGCTCGTTCTTAGAAGGCGGGTTCCTCCCTTAGCCTTCTTCACCCTAAGCTGATTAATTGCTTTCTTTCCTGGGACTGGTTCATATTACGCACATGCCAGTGTTTACTATTGCCCTTACCACGTCCCCTATGCTCAGGCACTTACCGCCAGCCATCAGCCTGGTCTGAGTTGTACGGCAACCCTAGAAAATGTAGACCATTAAAGATGTCTTTGCCATTCTCTTAAGTATTTACCACGTTGAACTGACTTGATTTGCAGAAGGCTTGTTGCATGAACTAGTAAGAATTGAAGGTTAGCTGAGAATTTAGGGGAGTGGATTCTTGACATTTATATAGGGAATAGATGGCAGTTTGTCAGTAGGAAAATTTAGAATTACAAACCACTTCTGCAATGGCACAGAAGCAGCATCGGCTGCACCACTAATTAGCTGGATGCCTTAATTCTCTAGTTCTGTTTCTTTATCTGGATGTAAGCTGTTATAGTTGATTATAACTGAATTCTTTTGTGGCTCTTAACATTCTGAGGTTCTGAATGCTTGGGTGTAAAACCTAGAGAACATTCTAAATAATTTCTAAAGTGTTTCTGTACCTCTTAAATTACTTTTGTGTATTTTTTTTCCCTTTTAAAATGAGAGCCTATGGATTCTTTCTGAAAGGCATTTTTCAGAGATCAGCTGAGAAGCCAAGAGTGGCTGATGGTTGTTGAGCTCATGAATTGATGGAAAGATCTATTATTCAGTTGTACTTTAAATAATGTACTAACTAGCGCAGTGTGTGCTGGCTTCTCTTCCTTGCTTGGCAGCCGGAGCCAGCAACTACAGCCATTTTACAGAGCTCCCTAAGCACCACTTTCTCCTTCCTCTTTCCTTCTACCCTTCCCAGCAAAAACTGCGTCCTGGAAGCCTCCAGCATCCGCTTCCTTTTTCCCTGAGCATCTTTCCTATAGCATGAGCATGGGAGGGGTGGTAGGCCTACAATTGGGAACTGTTTTGTACTTCACAAATGTGCTGAAGATGAGCCTGCTGGTTACTATAGCAGACTAAATTGCTCACTGTCTAATGTAAAATCACCCACTGTCATTCGGGTTTTTTAGCTTAGCTGCAGACAGGATGCTTTGCCTACCTTGGTCTGGTCTGGTTAGTGTCTGAGTGAGTTTTAAGAGGGGAGAGAGATTTGTGGCATCTTAAGACACTCCTTGAAGCTTTCCAGAAATGGAACTGGAAACATATGTGCCTTTCCTTTTGGTGTTATTGTTAGAGTCTAAAAACAGTCAAGTGGCAACACATTGAAATGAAGAGGCTCTGAATTGTCCGTATATTGGTGACCATCTTTCTAGTAGAACCTAAACACAAATTTTAATCAAATATTAATTTAAATATTTAATATAAAAATATTTAATAAATGCGAATATTTAGTCTGCTTATACTGCTTAAGTGAACATTTTGATAACTTGATTCTAGGGAGCTATCTTCTGGATGAGGAAGAAGCAGAAAAGTTAATTTACCAAAGAACTGGGGTTAAACAATTTGCTTGAAATTGAAAACATTTCCTGTACAAACAGTGGTATTCAGTCTGTCCTCCAAAGCATACTAACTCATAAAAGAAGCTTTTTCTATGCTATTACTTTTATGGTAAATTATTGAAGAATAATTTGTATGTGCTAAAATGTGCAAAGCTTAAATGGAATGCTTGGTGAATTTATTGTGGTAAAATACACACAATACCATCTTAACCATTTTAAAGTGTATAGTGGTATTTAGTACTCTCACAGTGTTTTACATCTACCACCGCTTTCTAGTTCTAGAGATTCATGAATTTTCATGTCACTACATTCACATGCGTGACTATCAACTAGGTAAAGAAATAAAACTTTCCATATGCCCAGAAATTTGTCTCATGATGCTTTTTCAACTGCGAAACCACCCTCTCCGCAAGGGAACCCCTCTTCTGACTTCTGTCACTGGAAATGTTTTGCTTGACCTTGAACTTCATACAAATGGAATGGTAACTTTTTGTGCCTTGCTTTTGTTCATCTTAAGCTCTGAGAGATTCATTCAGGTAGATCTGTGGCTCAGTAGTTCTTTTTTATTGCTGAGTGGTATTCCATTGTATGAATTTATCATACTTTGCTTATCCATCCTACTTTTGATAGATATTTGTTGGTTGTTCTTTTTTCATTTTTTGTTAATAGGAATAAAGCAGCTATGAAATCACCTACAGGTTGTTTTGTGCATATATATATACCCATTTCTCTTCTGTTGATTCCTAGAAGGAGAATTGCTGGGTTATGGGTTAGGAGTATATTTAAATTTCATAGTGCAGCTTTGGAGTCATGCAAACTGGGTTTGAATCTTTTGTTCTGTCACTTACCTACTTGACCTTAGGCAATTCTCATGTTCAATTTCTCAGCTGTAGAATGGGCATTATATATCTTAAAAGTGAGGGTTCAGTCTAGAAAACAGATGTCATTCTTGCTATTTGAAAGAAAAAGGAATTTAATACAGAAGAAATGGTATTTACAGAATGATAGAAAGGCTGCAGAAGTGAAAGCCAAGCACCTGCCACTAGCTTTTAGATTTGCCCCACAGAAAGTTGGAAAGCTGAGCCACCCAGAGCCAGGATCTTCAGAAACCCTTCCATCTGGCCAGCCTCTGCAGCCCTGATGGCAGGGTGCTTGGAGATTGCTGTAAAGGCTCACATTTGGGAAATTCAGTTTTTTACCTGTTACTTCTGCTATAGGAAAAAGAAAAACAAATGGCATCTGCTTTCCCTCATCCTTCTGGATATTATACACATGCACCTCATTGGTGGAACCTTGTTGGCAAGGGAGTCTGGGGCTTCCAGCCTCTGGGAGTAGTGGAAGCTGCCTACTAACAAACGGCAAATGGTGTAAACGCATACTGCATTTGCCCTGCAGTGATTAGTAAGTGACGGTGGTTGTAATTTACCTGTCATCATCATCATTACTAAGAAATATGACTGCTGCTGCAGTCATGAGACTGATTTTCATAAGACATGTTTCAGGTATCAGTCTAGTGACTTTGTAGTCATCTGTTTGCATAGGGAATGCTGCTGTAAGATCTACCTGTCATTTAAGGCATTGTTTCTCTAGAAAAATGCTAATTCCTAGCAAAGCCTTTCTCAATGCTTCAGCATTTTAGGATTGTGGAAGATGAGAATTTGCCCTCCCACATGAGATTGGTACTATTATATTGCTCATACTCTGAGCCAGGGGAGGGAATGGGATTTTTGGAGTAGGGAATACAGAAGATCAGTGGGGCCTCCTGGCAGTGGATGTCTTTCCTTGGGGCCTAGAGAAAAGGATGGGGTGGAAGGGTTGCAGGAAAGGGGTTGACCGGGGAAATCTGCATTTTATACCACCCAGAAACGTGTATGTCTTTACAGGGCAGGTCCATTAGATACGATCTGAGCTCATTACTGAAATGCAACAAATAAGTTCATTTCAGCATCTGTGTGCATACTGAGTGAGAAAAGTCAGACACAAAATGTATGATTCCATTTATATGAGGATGAGGTATGTTGTCACTACAAAGGATTAAACAAGAAGTTTATTTTTCTCTCACTGTAAAAGTTTGGAGATTAACATTCCGGGGCTGATATGGAAGCCTCATGAAGTTACAGGGTCTCAAGCTCCACCAGGAAATCATGGATTCAACAACCCTATGGAGTTGCCTACATCCTCATAGGTCCAGAAGGCTGCTGGGTATCCAGTTATTATATCCAAGTTCCAGGCAACAAGATGGAGGAAGGGGTGCTTCTTTTAAGGTGATGCTGTGAAGTTCCAAACAGTGTTTCTCCTTATATCTCATTGGCTGGAACTTTGTTGTATGTGTATACCTGGTTTCATGGGAGACTGGAAAAAAATAAACAGTCTTATTCTTGTGTTTATTGCCACCCCCAAGGTAACCGGAGTTCTGCCACTTAGGAAGAAGGGGAGACTGGATATTAGGTGATAACTGAGTTTCCTTTAAGAAAAAACTAAGTCAGGGAATCATGATGGTATAGATAATGTTGGAGATGATGCTGTAAAGCGAACATTATGGTTTGTATTTTATTCCAGGGGAATAGATGTCCTTGGGAAAGAACTGGGTCAGGAACCAAGAAATTCAGGAGTTAGGGGCTAAAGCATTCTTACTAGCTTACTCCAGGAAAAATCTGTTATTTTTTTTTTTCCTAGGAATTTTCCTGGAAATGTGGAATTTGCATCTTTTAATTAACTGTCCAGAAGGCTAGATGTGTGCCAGGTCCATTGCCTGTTTCCTGCTCCTCTAATAAGTTAAATTAACAAGACAGATTTTGTAGGCCTCTGTTTTCCTATATATTTAATATTTAAAAACCCTATCAACTTTGCCTATAAGCAAGTATAATAAGTAAAGTAAAGCTAATTTAAAATTAACTCATTTTAAAGCTCAATTAAAAGTAAAATAGGATGGTGGAAACCTAGGTCTTAAGGTCATTTTCTCTTTAATCCAGGGACTGCAGTAAAATACAAAGCAGATCTTAAAGCCTTAGTCCAGAGCTGTATCTCTTAATCCTGCTAACCTCCCTGGATCTCAATTTCTTCATCTACAAATTTCTTTATCTATAAAAGGATGCTTGCAGAAGTGTTTATTGGAAGCGGTGGGGTCGAGGCGGGGGATATACAATTTTTGCCCACAAAATCTCTACTGCATCTTCCTATTCTATGATTCTAGGTATTTATAATTTTCAAGTCTACAAGTTAATATAGAAACTGAATGGTGACTTAATCCTAAGAATTGCTGCTCTGATATATAATTTTATGAAGTTTAATGAGTTGTTTTTTTGAAGTCATTATAATTTGTTAGGTTTTAATGAACAAATCAAGGGTGATATATAAATTTGACATAGGGATGGACTAGAGAACATCACCCTTTTTTTGTCTTTACCTTCCTTTATCTTTTGACAAATGAAATGGAAAGAGATTAGATTTTTACCCTATTTTGTGCCTCTGATCTCATGCCAACAGAACACCCTAGTCTAAAAAACATTTGGCAGCAGTGTCTATTCTATTTCTAGTTTATTTTGTGAAATATGAACTACAATGTGTGTCACTTTAAAACACTTAAGTATCTTTCATCAGTTTTGCAAAATCCTCTACTAATGTCACATGTAAAACGAACCAGGTTTTTCTTACTTTAGAATGTTTGTGGCTCTTCTCTGTCATTTAAATAATTTGCACCTGAACTCTGACCTATTTTTACATTGGGTGGGAGTGGGCTTCCTCTTATTGCTTTCAGGTGATTAGCTAGAAAGACTGTGGTCAAGTGATATATTGAATAATATTTTGTACTTATATCTATAGTACTACTTCTGAAGGCTCCATGCTGACAAACTTGAAGACATAAGGAATCTGGTGAACTTTTTGGCCCCTGGTTAGCAGTTAGAATGACCTGACTCTTTGTAAGCGTCCTTAAATTTGAATGTGCTAGAACTATATTGACAGAGTCCTCTGTTTTTTCTCTCTCTTTCTCCGGACTTACCTAGTCAGCCTGAGCTAACAATGGATGCCTGAACAGTTTACAGTAGCTGATACAATAGACAAAGCAATTCACTGTTGGGAGAGTTGAAAATAGAGCTAAAGGGGAGCTTCTTATGGGCATTGACCTAATTCATTCCTTTGATAAAAATGTTTGGTTTTAAAATTTTGGTCCAGTTCTCTTTAAAAATTTCAGCTAGTAGGGCTGTATGTATTTTTTTCTGAAGTACAGCCTTTATTTTTATTTCTTTGACAAAAATATTTGGAAGCATTTTTTAAAAGTAATTAAGACAAGTTCTGTGTGAACCGATATTCCACAAAAGCCTAGAGGATTGAGAAGGGCAGCCAAAATTGATCGTCACCCTCCTCAGTCCCTGGAACTTCCCAGCATTGGGAATGGTGGTTAGTCATCTGCTTTTTAAAGATAACATTCTCAGTGGCCTTTCCCCCCGGGGAGAAAAAGCAGGGAAAACAAAACTGGGTTAAAAAAAAAAAAATTAGTTCAGGCATTGCTAAATTTCTAAGTATCATGTTTGTGATTTACTTTGTCCAGAAAATATGAATTGGCAATGTTTTTTCCTTTTGTTATTACCACAGAAAGAACATTTGCAGTCAGGATACACTGCCTCAAATACTATCTCTTGCCTATTATTAGAACAGGAGCAGAGGAGAGTACAGATGTATTAATATGGAAGAAAAAATCTGGTTTGGCTTAGTAGTAAAATCCAAGTAACTGCATTGTTGTTCTGAATTGCCTTTGAATGTAATTGGATGATTAAATATAAATGTTGATCTGATTAAATCACATCCCAGCAATGAACTGTCCTAAAAATCAGTAACATATCACTCCAGACAATTACCAGGCTTGTTCTTTTGGCCTCTATTTGGGATAATAATTTATGTCATGAAGTGTCATAAACTGGGAAGCTGTCATTTCTTTGTCTCTTTCAACTGTTCCAACTTAGTTATGTTCTTCATGGTTGTTCCTTTAGTTTTATAAGAAAAGACGTAATGATAGGAAAAGCATAATCAAAATGAATGCTTGGAAACTGAACTGCAGAAATATCCTGTTAGATATAAATTTCAGTCCATGTGTATGCTCTTTTAGGAGAGTAGTGTGTTTTCAGTGATGGTCTGAACTCATAGACCTGGATTCTGCCTATGGTTAGATGGTGGACCCTTTTTAAGATCGGGTGAATTTGATTATGAACACTTGAGGACAGGTCTGTTGTTTGCATTTCCAGGGCTGTCCTTAGAATAATTGTTCAGTAAATGAAGGAAGGTGAAAGGAAGTGAACGGAGAAAGTAAGTTCCAAAAGACTAGAATGTGATAAATGTGGGCGTGTCTTCTTTCTCTCCTTTCCTACTATACATTCCCTACTCCACAATAAAGCACTTTTTTCTGATTTTTCTTCCTCCACTTTATTCTAAAAGCACTTTTCAAGTGGCATGGAGAACTTCTATACCTGCAGCTTTGTGTTATTGGACTCATAAGTACGTTAGTGAAGCATGTCGAACAGCTCTGAGGCTGTGTCCTTGATTTCTACAGAATTGAAAGAGCCTAGGAAGCAAAGTGAGGTGTTGTCAGACTGCTCTTGGGTAACTTCTCTCTAGTGAAGGTATGTGTAAGGAAGCCACCTGACTGATGTAGTTGCAGGCCCTTCGGTACAGAACTCACTGAACTTTCCAACCATCTGGGGGTTAGGTGTACTCCTGTTACATAGGTGAAGAAACTGAGGCTCTGAAATGTTAAATAACTTGCCCAGTGTCACACAACTTGTGTGACAGGGAGGGAATTTGATCCAAGGTTCATTTGACTGGCTCAAAGCCTGCGTTTCATCTCTACTAGTCTGCTGTTCAGAATCAGACTGGCTAAGAATACGGGGAGAAGCTAAAGGGCCTATGTTGAGTTTAAACATTGTCACTGAAAATTTATGGGTCCCTCCCCACCCCCCAAGAATCACGAGTAACATGTATATCAATGTAGTTAGGGAATGTTTTTATTCATCAGCAGCCTGTATGTGTCTGTCACCTGTATGAAACCCCAAAGATGCTAAGATGAAAAAGGCACAACCTTATGGGGAAGTATATTACATATACAAATAGCTAAAAGCACAATTTTAAAAATAGAAGTACCGAGAGTATGTCTTGACAAATCAGAGTATACCCTCTTATAGCCCAGAAGAGCCTCTAGTTACAAATGACTGTTATCCCATCAAAACAAACAAACAAACAAAAAACTGTTGTTAATATGAAGAAAGACTTGTTGCAGCTAAAAAGCATTTGAGCTGTGGAAGTAGAAAGAACATCTCATGGGAAGCAGATTTGGCTCAATGGATAGAGCGTCCACCTACTACATGGGAGGTCCGCTGTTCAAACCCAGGGCCTCCTGACCCATGTGGTAAGCTGGCCTACGTGCCATGCTGATGCACGCAAGGAGTGCCCTGCCATGCAGGGGTGTCCCCCACATAGGGGAGCCCCATGCACAAGGAGTGTGCCCCGCAAAGGAGCCTCCCCATACGAGAAAAAGCATGGCCTGCTCAGGAGTGGCGCCACACACGCGGAGAGCTGATGCAGCAAGATAACACAACAACAACAAAAAGAGACATAGATTCCTGGTGCTGCTGACAAGAATGTGCGTGGACACAGAAGAACACACAGAGGATGGACCTAGAGAGCAGACAGTGGCGGGGGAGCAGGGGCAAAGGGGAGAGAAATAAATCTTTAAAAAAATGAAGACCCTCTCAAAGGCTGTGTTTAGGAACTTGCCTGCTTGGGGTCAGAATTCCATCTCAAGTTTTCTGCATGTCGAAGTACATCTTTTAAATCATCAAATACCTCTGAGAGGTTTAGGTTACTAAACATACTTTACTGTGTAGCAGTAGACCAGTTGACTTTATTTTAATAACTGACAGACCCATATGTATTGATACAGTGAGAGTTTTGATTGGGGATAAAGATAGGGGATTTTGAAGCAGGAACATGGTGAGACATTTTGTAGTGCCAGGTGTTGACCTTGGAATGGAATGAGGAGAAGAAGGTGTTGAAAACCAGTGCAGCCAGCCCAGGGTGTAGAAAGAACTAGGAAGGCTCCAAATGCAAACTTTGTTTCTTTCCTATTTCCCCCTGGAACCCGTATTAAGGGTGCCATTGCCTCTCCTCTCCTCGCTGCCTCTCCACATGGTCTTCCCCCAGGACGCAGGATGGGTGGGTAAATGAGCTTCCATGGGCAGTCAACGACTGCGTCACTATTTAAAAGCTTGATTATCAGTTCTAAGCTTAGCTGTGAATTCTATAGAGAAACACTGGATATATCATTCTAACCAGATTCTGTCAGGCTTCTTGGTGGGCAATGGAAAATTTCACTGTTTAACTCCCTCTTTAAAAAATTCTTCTAAAGCAGTGTTTTCCTTGGATTATGGCCACCATATACTCATTATCTTTTTATGAGGATGTACAGACAGTATCTCAGTTTGAGATTGGGATCCAAGGCTTTTTTTTTTTTTCCCTTTTGTTCTTTGAAATTTATTTTCTTTATTAGAGCAGTTGTAGGTTTACAGAAAAATTATGCAGGAAGTACAGAGTTTTCATCCCTACCCCCTACAGTTTTTCCTATTATTAACATTTTGCATTGGGGTTTGGAAACTTTATTACATTTGAAGAAATAATATTATGTTATTAACTATAGCTCAATGTTTATATTAGGGTCGCTCTTTGTATAGTTCTATTCTGGTCATGTTTATAGAATCTAAAATTGTTCATTTTAGCCATCTTCAAGTATACAATTCAGTTTTGTTACATACATTCACAATGCTGTGGTACCATCACTATTGTCCACTAGTAAAACTTAGGAACCAAGGCTTTTACCTTCTTTATGTGCAGCATATTTCTTTTCACAGTGTCTGGCCCAGTACATGTGTTGATAATACTAACAAATGTAGTTAATTATCTACTTTGAGGATTCTCTGAAGCAAAATTTTGATCTCAGTCCAGCTACACCTGCAGTATGTGACTGGAAATTATAAACAAGTTCAGATTTTAGTTCAGGTAAAATATAACCAGAGAGGTTATTTTGCTACCAAAACCAAGCTTAGTTGACTTTGGATTGACCTAATTTTTGTGTTATGTACTCACTAAGAGCTTACCTTTATTGATTAAAAAAAATAAACAAGCAAACAAAAACACTTAGAGAGGATTATACTCCAAAGACTGAATGCTAAGGACAGACCTAGGCTTGTTGAGGATAGAAGTGAAAAGGGAGGCAAAGGAAACCAAGAGTCAAGACACATGTGCCTCCATCAGCCCCTGTGTGAGCACCGTGCAGATAAGGATTGGTGTCTTGGTGAACAGACCCCTTGCACACCAATCTTTTTTGACTAAATTTTGCATGAGTTGAGCCTAGAGGTTGGCAAACTATAGCCATCTGACTGTCTTCCTCTCTCCTTCCCTACCTCCAAGGTAAGAATTGTTCTTATATTTTTATTGATTTTTAATTTTTTTCAAAGATTTAACTTCATTTTTCTTTTATTTACCCCCGCCCCCCCCCCCAGACGGTTCTCTCATCTGTCTGCTTATTGTTTGCTTGCCTTCTCCAGGAGGCACTGGGAGCCACACCTGGAGCCTCCCACACGAGAGGGCAGTGCCAACAGCCTGAGCCACATCCATTCCCTGTGGGCTTCGGTGTCTTGCTGGCTTATATTTTTCAATGTTTCCATTTTAAGAAGTTATATAAGTACCTATATAATATCTTCAGTTTGGTTTCTTGACTGGCAAAGCCTAAGTTATTTACCATATGGCCCTTAAAGTAAAAGTTTGCTGACCTCTTATTTAGATCTTCTAGAAGTAAGGTGCTTGGTTTCTCACCAGTTCTTTGCTCAGGTACGTCAGGATGCTGACTTGAGAAGATGCATGAGGACCCCTGTCTGAGGTCCCTGTTGGATGGAGAGCAGAAGGGAGAAGGAATTGGGTCAGAGCACTGAAGGGGCTGGTTTGTTCCTCGTTTCAGGAAATAAGGTGATCTGCTAACGGGAAGGTCACTTGAGAAATTCTGAGTGTGGATTTCTTCAGTGACCTGAGTACAAGAAAATGTGGAGAAAATATACTTCAAAGCACATTGGGCCATAAAACCAAACATTTCTGCCTGGATTTGGATGTTCTTGCTTCTCTGGATTTCAGCTTTGGAACATGTACTGTTGTGTTTCTACACTGTTGACTGTGTCAATTCCAAACAATTTATTTCCTGTGAGGAAATTGTAACTTGAGAAGTTACAATAAAACATTGGCATGGGGTCAAAGCAGAGAGGAATCAGTGATGCGGCTCTGGAAAGGGTTTGGGCTAATATACATCAGTGCCTGCCACCCCATTATTATTATTATTATTATTATTATTTATTATTAGCTGGTGTTATTTTCTATACTCTTTGAGGCCTTTCTACATAGGACCATGTTCTATGCCAATATGTCTTTGTTTTCAAAGCCTGATGCTCAGTAGATACTTAAATGTTGAATGGCTAAATTCAGTCTATCTTTAAATCTTTTGTTAAATTTATTCCACTGCTGCCCTTTTTGGAGGAGGGCTTATGTTAATATCAGCAACTCCCCTCATTTGTGTAGTGCTTTACAGTTTATGAAACCTTCTGTATACCTTTTCACCTGGTCCTCGCAACCCCCTGTGAGGTGGGTATTAACACCTGAGAGGCTGAGAGAACTCGGAGGCCATACAGGTGGTTAGTGATAAACCAGTGACTTGACCCACTCATCTACCACAGCGGAGAAGGAAGTTCAGTGTATTGTGTCACTGTCTTCCCCCTAGGGAGGCAAAGCCTAAGCCAGCTTGGCAAATGCAGTGGAAGGTCCTTACTTGAGCAGATGAACAGCTGTTGATAGTAGAGTTCGTTGGTACTTTGCATCCATTTCTCAGAATGCCTAGGAAACATTTCTTTACATTCCCTGAGACCAGTGTCTACAGATTGCTCAATAACGTACCACAAAGGTGTCTTTGGAACCTGGCTTAGAAATTAGTTCACTTTAGGTTTTTCTTACAGTAAAAAGGGCTCTTGACAAGTGTCAACCCTTCGGATCAGACCTGCCGGCCTCTACTACGTGTGCAGTTCAGGGCCAGGATCTCCTGTCTTTCTTCTTCCCACACCCTGTACCAATAACCTGCTGATGCAGTCGACCTTCCCTGCTCCTCTGTAAAAGGAGGAATTTGGACTCAGGTGTCTTAAGAATACGTATCCACTTGTGCCATTCACCTCTCAGTCTTTTATTCATTTTAACCTTAGCTGGAGACCAGGATCCTCCCAGAGGCCCAGGGGCCCCCTCTTCTTTGGGGGCCATGCTCTCCTCCCTCTCTATACCATCCATGGTGGTCTTTCTCTGCCCTTTGAGGCGTTCCTTGCCTCTAAGGGTCACTCAGAAGGAAAATACCCCAACCTCCTTAAAGAGGCCATTTCCTTCCATTTTAGGCCCCTCTGTGCTTTTCCTTCTTAGAACAGTTTTAACTTTATAGTTGTTGGCTGGCTCCTTGATTTACTGCTAACCCTATTAGCTTGTGAGCAGCAGTGTTTATTATACTCATTGTTGAATCTCTGGTTCTCAAAACAGAACCTGGCACAAAAGAGGTGCTTCATAAATATTTATTAAATGAGCCAGTGAGTGGATTCACCTTCTCCTTGAAACTTTGTCTAACTCTCTATTTCATTCTCCTGCAAGTTATTCATTGCCATACCAGTTAGGTCCAGTGATCCACATTTAGAAAGTGCTGTCTCCCAGTTTCCACATGGCCTAATTTCCTTTGAATATACCACAGTCCCCCGAGCAGGGTCAGGCACTTTATAGGGTGTTGCTTGACTGCAATCTGCTTTTGTCTGTTTGTTTATGTTAATAAATGACAACCAAAAAGTGTAATTTTCCTCTTTTAGTATTTTCCCACAGTTTGCAAATTTGCTGTATTCTTATAAAAGCTGTAAGGGAAGGATTCTATTGTAGTTATTAAAGTCCATTTCTAATGTTTTGAAATTTTAAATTAGAAGGGAAATAGCATTCTTTTCCTTTTATTTCTGCATCACTGTGCCACCTAGTGGATTATAAGTCTGTTACCATGTAGTTTCCTCTGTGGATTTCCTGATAACCACAAATTCCACAAAAGAGAAAGCTTCATAAAAAGACCGCGTATAATATCTACCAATAATTTTTGTTAAATAGGCACGTATAGATTTTGACAGAAGCTCAGAAATGTTTAATTCAGAATTTTTTTAAAAACATGGGCCCTGTTTCAGACATTCCTATGTGACCAATAATGGAAAACAATGTCAAGAGTAGGGGTTATCCTGCTAATTTTGATGGATCCTTGGCTTAACTCAGTTTGTGTAATAATGGCATACAGGTGACCACATCAAAGAAGGATGCTTTTTTTTTTTCTTTTTTACTTTAGAAACAAGGTTATTTCAAACATGTGAGTTTTGTATTTCTTTAAGTTGTGAGAAAAAAAGTTAGGAGAAACCAAACAATTTATTTTGATAAAACTTGCTTCAGTTTCATCTACTCTGTTTTACCATGAAGTCAAAAGCATAAGTGAGGCTGGTTGATTTGCATTTTCATTATTTTTTAGTTTGGCCCTTTGGCTCCCACTTTTCATCTGTATGGGACTTTGATCCAGGAAACCTCACCTTTCTTCTCCCTGTCTCTTGATTTTGTTAACCCCTCCCCTAATGGAGTGTGTTCTAGGGTGAGTTCAAAGATGACTGATCATTTCTCTGTTTTTCCCTGTTGATTTCTTCAGGTGCAGTGAACGCTCCTCTTAGTGCTAAGGGTACCCAGGCAGGAGCACATAGAGTTATATGTATGGTATTTTAAGTAAACAACAAATGTTTATCCAGTTGAAACTATAAATTTAAGTTTTAAAATTTTATCCATAGATTGATCTCAAATCACTGTGATGCTTACTGAGAGCTGGTTAAATTAGTGTTTTCAGAGTGTCATTTGCTAAATTTTATTAACATGCTTAGTATGAAATTCACAATCTTTTTTCTTCCTGTAGTAAAATTTTTAAAAGGTTACCAAAGATCCTTATAATATAAAAATAAGTACTGTTTCTAAAATTAAGTAGAATTTCTTTTTCAAAATGTCATTTGAAAAAATAGCTTTTTCAAGCTATTTTTCGAGCTATTTGATCAGTACTTATCAAGAAGCTTAGAAATGTTTATGACCTTTGATCTAGAAATACCACTATATGAAAATTAAAAGCTACATGCTATAATGATGGTTGTCTTAATGCTAGTCACAATATCAAAAAGTTGGGAACAGCTTAAATGACTGCTAGGGGTATGATTAATAAAGCTATATCCTCCACCTGCACTGTCCAATATGGTAGCTTCTAGCCACATGTGGCTCTTTACATTTGCATTTAAATTAGTTAAAATTTAAGTGTTCAATGGCCAAACCTGACTAGTAGCTATCAAGTTGAACAGCTCAGATGTAGAACATCATCCTGCCAGAAAATTCTGTTGGCCAGTGCTGCTAGCCCAGTGCTTTTCAAACTTTAATGTGCATATTAATCATATGAGGGTCTTGTTAAAATGCATATTCTGATCAATAGGTTGAAGGTCGGGCTTGAGATTCTACATTTCTATCAAGCTCTCTGGTGATGCTGATTCAGAACCTAAAGGTGAGGTTCTTTAAGTTCCTGCACTTGTTCCCTGATTCTAATAGGAAAGGCACGTCTTTGAGGCTCACTGGCTTTCCGTGGATTCATCAGGCACATTGGTATGTGTTGGAAACATTGCGCCTGTCTTCTGTGTGTGAACTGTCCTCCCATGGTGCCTTAAGGTCTGGGGACAGTTTACCTGTGGTGTTTCATATGGGGCGAGATGCTGAGCAACTCCAATTAATGGGTTTCCTAATCTGCCTTTTGACAAAGCAGTTTATTATTTTCTTCATCTTGGTACCTGTTATGGGAGTGATAGTTTGTGTTTGTTTAAGTGAAGATGTGTTTTAATGTTATATGGGCTTAGTCAGATTTAAAATCATAGGGTAGACAATGCCAAATTAGCACCTTTCTTTTGGCTTATGAATGGCTTCTTTGTAATTACAAATATGAATAGTCTATTTAAATTATACTTTATGGCTCAGTGTACCAGAACTATGGACATAGAGGTCTTAAATGTAATGATCTGTTGAAGTCTTTGCTTCACATTTTATTAAAATTGAAGTTGCACTGACCTGGATTCAAATCATGAACAGCCACCTACTAACTGTGGGCCATGTGCAAGTTCCTTAATCCCTGCAAGCCCAGGCCTCCTTTATCCATTTGTGAAAAGGGAGAGGCCGTAGACAGTGTTTGAAAGGATTAATGGGTAACAGCCTTAAAGCACTTAGCCTTGTGTCTGGCACATTTTTTTTTTAAACAAGTCAGTTTTATTGATACATATTAATAAAGCATAAATCCACCCAAAATGTACAATCAATGGTATTTGGTATAATCACATAGTTGTACATTCATCACTCCAGTCATTTTTAGAGCATTTTCATGATTCTAGTAATAATACTAATAGTACTAAAAAACAAAAACCAACCAATCTAACAAAACTCATCACCTCTCAAATCTCTCTATGCTTCCCCTGCCATACATAGCTGCTATTGTGTTTCCCTCTCTCTAGTATATTTGAATTTATATTTTGTAAAAAGTCTACTATATGCAGTATCACCCATATTTGTATTTTACATATTATACAGTCCCATGTTACAATTTTTAGCTCTCTTTCTAGTAATGTAAATGTCCTCAGGCTTTCCCTTTCAACCACTGTCCAACCCATATAAATATCTGCTAGTCACAAACAGCATGATGTGCTCTTACCATTTCCATTTATTTCCATATATTTAGAACCTTTTAACCAGTTCTGTACAGATTAACCATCAGCTTTCCATTTTGTACCATCATTCTATTTTCTGCTGACATATATTCTAATTATTAATTCCATGAGTCTACATAATATATTTAGCTCATACTAGCACAATTGTACAGTATTTGTCCTTTTCTATCTGGCTTGCTTCACTTAACATAATGTCCTCTAGGTTTACCCATGTTGTCATATGTTTCATGACTTCATTTCTTCTTATCTCTGCATATTACTCATTTTCTGTTTATTCATTCATCAGTTGATGGATACCTGGGTTGTTTCCAAATTTGGCTATCATGAATAACACTGCTATGAACATTGGTGTGCAGATGTCTGTCTGTGTCTCTGCTCTCCGTTCTTCTGGGTATATGCCTAGCAGTAGTATTGCCGGTTCCCATGGCAAATCTATGTTCAACTTCCATAGAAACTGCCAGACAGTCCTCTACAGTGGCTGTACCGTTCTACATTCCCACCAACAGTGAATAAGCATTCCTACTCTCTACATCTTCTCCAACATTTACAGTTTTCCAGCTTTTTAATAGTGGCCAGCCTACTAGGTGTGAAATGATACCTCATTATAGTTTTTGATTTACATTTTCCTAGTCACTAGGGATATTTGAAGATTTTTTCATGTGTTTCTTCTCCATTTGTGTTTTTTCTTAGGACAATTGTCTTTTCAGTCTTTTATACATTATTTAGATAGTTTGTCTTTTTATTGTAGAGTTTATGATCTACTTATATATTATGGTTATTAAACCCTTATCGGATATATGATTGTCAAATATTTTCTCCCATTGAGTCATCTGTGTCTTTTACATTTTAACATTCCATCTATTTCAGGCCCCCATATCTTACACTTGTACTCACAAAAGTGTGTAGTTGTTAGGGCACTTGTCCACATTTACCTTGCTGGCTGCTGAAAGAGCCAGAATTAAAATCAAACCCCTTCCTGGCACCCTCTTACCAAGTCACTGTGGAAGAGTTACTGGGCTGGGTTGACTGAATCCAGGCCACCTGCTTAGAAGTGACCACTATGCCCATTAAGATGCTTGTCATTATCATAGAGGTTGGATCCACAGCTGATCTGTTGCCCAAGCACCAAAAAACCAGGGGACATTTTTAGTTTTAAGGTCAGAGGGCTAGCACCAATAGATTTTGAAAGGCATGCTTAGTGTGCAGTGGAAGGGGCAGGATGCCACAACAGAAAGGGTACAGGCTTTGCAGCCGTGCTGACCTGGGTTAGAATCTGTCCTGTGCCACCCTAATAGTACATACACTTGACAAGTTACTTTACTTCCGTCTCCTTGTCTGTAAAATGAGTCTAATAGTTATGATAATGATAATAGCTAAAAATAATTGAGCATTTACTATTTGCCTGCCACTATGCTGAGTTCTTTCCATGCATTGTCTTATGAAATTCTCACAACTCTAGAGAGGTAGGTAAATGGTGGCCTGAGTATTTTAATCCTAGCTTTCTGACTACAAAATCCATGATGCCTTCCCATCCCTTGAATATCTTTATTAAGATATAAATCACATACTATACAATTCACCCATTTAAATTGTACATTTTACTTGTACATTGTACATTGTACATTTTAGTATATTCACAAAGTTGTTAAACTGTTGCCACAGTCAATCTTAAAAAGCAGGAAACCCATTAGTAATTACTCCACATTTCTTCTCAATGCCCCTAGTCCTAGGGTGCTGCTAATCTACTTTCTGTCTAGATTTGCCTATTTTGGACACCTCATATAAGTGGAATCCTCTAACGTGTGGTCTGTTATGACTGGTTTCTTTAAGTTAGCATAATGTGTTCAAGGTTCATCCATGTTGCAGCAAGTATCAGTATTTTGGGTTTGTTTTTTTTTTTAACCTTTTTATTTTGAAATACATTAGCACAGGACACTTACAAAATAATACAACCCTCCCCTCCCCCCAACTCTTTCACTGTTTTTGGAAAGACAGTTTTGCTGGGTGCAGAATTCTTGGTCAGCAGTTTTTGCTTTCAGCACTTTAAATATGTCACCGCCATTGTCTTCTTGCACCCATTGTTTCTGACAAGAAATTGACAACCTTTTTGAGGAGCCCTTGTATGTGACATGTTGCTTCTTTCTTGAGGCTTTCAGAATTCTCTTTTTATCTTTGACATTCAATAGGTTGATTGCAACAAGGCACAGTGTAGGTCTATTTGGATTTATCCTCTGTGGAGTTTGTTGAGCATGTTGGATGTATATATTACTTTCTTTGACGTAAGAGTGGTAAGTTTTCAGCTATTATTTCTTTGAATATTCTCTCCCTCTTTCCCTCTTCTCCTTCTTGGACTCCCACAATGCGTATATATTGGTACACTTGATGGAAACCCCCGGATTTCTTAGGCTCTATTCACTTTTCTTCTTTCTTCTTTCTGCTTCTCAGATTGAATGAGAAGCATGCAGTTGTATTTTTTTTTAAGATTTATTTATTTATTTATCTCCCCCCCCCCCCCGTTGTCTGTTTTCTGTGTCTATTTGCTGCATCTTCTTTGTCCACTTTTGTTGTTGTCAGCGGAATGGGAATCTGTGTTTCTCTTTGTTGCATCATCTCGTTGTGTCACCTCTCCATGTATGCAGCGCCATTCCTGGGCAGGCTGCACTTTCTTTCACACTGGGTGGTTCTCCTTCCGGGGCGCACTCCTTGCGCGTGGGGCTTCCCTACGCAGGGGACACCCCTGCGTGGCGCAGCATTCCTTGCGCGCATCAGCACTGCGCACGGGCCAGCTGCACACGGGTCAAGGAGGCCCGGGGTTTGAACCACAGACCTCCCATGTGGTAGATGGATGCCCAGACGCCCTAACCACTGGGCCAAGTTCACTTTCCTTCAGTTTTATCTTCAAGTTATTTGATTCTTTATTCTGCCAGCTCCAGTCTGCTGTTAAATCCGCTGGGAAATCTAAAATTCTGTCACTGTGGTCTTCAGCTTTGTTTGGTTCCTTTTCATAATTTCCATCTCTCTTGATATTCTCTTTATGTTCATCTGTTGCAGCAAAGCCAGGAGTTCTGAGTGGCAGAAAAACCCAGAATGGCCCTTGGAGAGGCAGAGGAACAGATGTATTACATGCAGGCCCAGAGGACAGTCATTCTCCAAATTCTGAGCCCCGTTTTTCAGTTTTCACAGGTTTATATAGAATTTCATGTGGAATCAGCATGACTTTTGCTCATTGGCTAATGCATTGCTAGGCGAAATTTTGCAAGCGGTGTTACAGAGGGAGAAGGCAGGTGCAAGGTCGTGGGCCGATTTACAGAAGCAGGGGCAGGAGTGCTTTGTTAGATTATGGAAGCAGGGGGGAAGAGTCTTTGGTTTGATATTCTCCTACAAGGCCATGCTCACAGGCTGATTTACAGAAGCGGGAGCAGGAGTGGCTCATTAGATATTTTTTCTGCAAGGTTATGCTTTTTATTTCTTAACATCTATCATTTTCCTGATTTCCGTTAGTTGTCCATGATTTCCTTGTAGTTCTTCAAGCATATTTAGGGTCTTTTTCTTTTTTTCAAGTCTTGAAATATCCCAGATCTGATCCTCCCCATTAATGGTTTCTAATGCTTTAATCTCCTTTGCCTGAGCCATCACTTCTTTCTCTGTACACTTTGTAATCTTTTGTTGAAACATGGACATTTTGATACTTTACTGGGTGATCCCTTGGAATTTAGACTCTGAGATGTCTGTTGCTCTAACTTGTCTGCAATTAGTATTATGACTTTCCTTGAATGCCAGGAGGTAACAACAACAAAAAGAAAAAATAAAACATCTTTTCCAGTATTTGCACATGACCTGTTCCAGGGCTGTCCTTCAGTGTTATCCATGTAAAGAAATTATTTATTTATTTATTTTAAAGATTTATTTATTTATTTAATTCCCCCCCCCCTCCCCCAGTTGTCTGTTCTCTGTGTCTATTTGCCGCGTCTTGTTTCTTTGTCCACTTCTGTTGTCAGCGGCACGGGGCAAGTGTGGGTGGCGCCATTCCTGGGCAGGCTGCACTTTCTTTTGTGCTGGGTGGCTCTCCTTACGGGGCGCACTCCTTGCACGTGGGGTTCCCCTATGTGGGGGACACCCCTGTGTGGCGCAGCACTCCTTGCGTGCATCAGCACTGTGCATGGGCCAGCTCCACACGGTCAAGGAGGCCTGGAGTTTGAACCACGGACCTCCCATGTGGTAGACGGACGCCCTAACCACTGGGCCAAGTCGGTTTCCCCATGTAAAGAATTTAGAGACTAGCTTCAGGCTAAAGCATAGGGACCTTCCTGATCCTATCTGTGTCTTCGCCCTTGCATTTGACTTTAGGAATTCACCTGTTTAAGTGAATTGGAATGACCTCTCTGCCCTAGCAAACAGACTTGACTACTCTCTACCACATTCTAGGCGAGCTGCCTTCTGCATGCAGGGCGAGTTCTGGAATGGTGACTCCCCCAGGCCACCAGCAGACAGACTGGGTCAGGCATACATGCTCCCGGTTATGAATGAGGGTGACTCTGCTGCCTCCAGAACCAGGACCAGGGATCCTCATAGGCATGACGTACCAGCTTCGTGCCAAGCCACTGAGGGAATGGGGGTAGGGCCAGCCAGGGCGCCACAAGATCCTTTGGCTTAAATTAAGTGGACTTGTCCTTTTTTTTTTTTTTTTTAAATAAAAGCATACAGTCGATCCAAAGTAAACAATCAATGGCTTTTGGTATAATCACAGAGTTGTGTATTTATCACCACAATCAATTTTAGAGCATTTTCATTACTCCAAAAAGAAAACCCTTCCACGCCTTAGCTGTCATCTCTCAATCCCTCTATCCTTCTCCTGCTGTACATAATTGTTAATCTATTTCCATCTCTATAAATTTATTTATATTTATATTTTATATAAATTGAGTCAAACAAAACATAGTTAAGTGGCTCTTGCCCTATTACTGCAATCCTTTGGCTGTTTTCCAGAGCTTTGGGGAAGATGTTTGTGCCAGTTCTTGTTGGTTGTTCAAAGCTTCTATGGGGGATAGAGCTCTGAAGTATCTCACCCACCATCTTTATTGAGTTGGGGCTCATTTCTTTTTATTACTGAATATAGTTCCATTGTGTGTGTGTGTGTGTGTGTGTGCACACCACATTTTGTGACCCATTCATCACATGATGGACTGTGGGTTGTTTCCACTTTTTGGCCGTTATGAATAATGCTGCTATAAATATTTGTGCACAAGTTTCTGTGTGGACATAAGTTTTCATTTTTCTTCGTTTCCATATGCATTCTTTCTTTTTTATTTTAAAGATTTATTTATTTATTTATTCCCCCCCTCCCCTTCCCCTCGTCCTCCTGCCTTGCTGTTTTTGCTATCTGTGTTGTCTTCTCTTCTCATTTTCTCTCCTCTAGGATTTACTGGGATTCCATCCTGGAGACCTCTGATGGGGGGAGGGATTCACTGTCAGTTGTGCCACCTCAGTTCCTGGTTTCTGCTGCGCTTCACCTTGACTTTCCCATTTTGGTGCATCATCATCTTGCTGCATGACTTGCTTGTGCAGAGCACTGGCTCACCGTGTGGGCATTCACGTGGGCACTCGTGTGGGCACTGGCTTGCCACATGGGCACGCTTTCTCTTCTTTTTCACCAGGAGGCACCAGGATCGAACTCGGGTTCTCCCATATGGTAGGTGGAAGTTCTGTCACTTGAGCCACATCGGCTTCCCAGTATGCGTTCTTAATTACTACATCTTGCCCTTCTGTAAGAAAGAATACAGTGTGGAGCAAGTGGAACTCAGTGGTTGAGCACGTGCTTTGCATGTACAAGGTCCTGGATTCTATCCCCAGTACCTCTAGTGAAACAAAAAAAAAACAAGAAAAGGCAGGTGGTTCATACTGAGTGGTACTCAGTATTGAGGCAGTAGTAATGTTGTGTACCTTTACTGAGAATGCTTACTCTGTGATGGACACCACACAGGACTCTTTACAAGCGTTACTTCATTCGCTTCATTCGGTCTTAAAACAATTAGAACATTGTAGAGATCTTGAGCCCCCTCTTACAGATGAGGCAGTTGAAGCTCACCCAGCAAACTGCTTGGGGTCACAGAGCAAGTGCAGTAAGTAGGCAGCTGAGCTAGGACCCAATGTGCACGACAGCCTTCCACGCTGTGTCGGTCACTGTCGGGTATTTGAGATGACTCCACCTTCCATGTGCAGGTTTACGATCCTGGAGTTCTGGGGATACTTAGTAATTCTAATATCAGTAGGTCTTGGATCTGTCTTATTTATATTCTGATAACCCATCAGAAATCCCTCTTTAAACTGTTCTTTTTTTTTTTTTCTTAAAGATTTATTGCTTTATTTTCCCCCTTCCTCTCCTGCCCTCCTGTTTTTGTTCTCTGTGTTGTTTTCTCTTCTCATTTTCTCTCCTCTAGAATTCACTGGGATTTGATCCTGGAGACATCAGATGGGGAGAGAAGTTCCCTGTCAATTGTGCCACCTCAGTTCCTGGTTTCTGATGTGCTTCACCTTGACTCTCCACTTGTCTCTATCTTTTTTTTTCATTCCCCACCCCCCCTTGTGGCTTCCTTGCTGTCTGTTCTCTGTGGCTATTCGCCGTGTATTCTTCTGTGTCTGTGTTTTTTATTTTTTGCTTATTCCCCCCCCCCTTGCGACTTGCCTGATGTCTGCTCTCTGTCCATTCGCTATGTGCTCTTCTGTGTTTTTACTTGTCTCCCTTTTTTTTGTTGTGTCACCTTGCTGAGTTGGCTCTCCACGGCACCCGGGCTGGCAGCTCTCTGCAGTGTATGGGCGAGCCTGCCTTCATAAGGAGACCCTGGGACATGAACCCAGGGCCTCCCATATGGTAGATGGGAGCCCAACTGATTGAGCCACAGCCGCTTCCTCCCTCTATCTTTTGATGCGTGATCATCTTGCTGTGTGACTCACTTGCACAGGGCACTAGCTCATCACGCAGGCACTCTTATGGGCACTGACTTGCCACGCAGGCATGCTTTCTCTTCTTCTTTTTCACTAGGAGGCCCCAGGGATCAAACTTAGGTCCTCCCATATGGTAGGTGGAAGCTCTATCGTTTGAGCCACATCCGCTTCTCAAAACTCCTATTCTGTATGTAGCTTTTTCCTTTAAACTTGATCATGCCTAAGTAGTGTACATTGTGAAGTTCTTGCTGCAAAGACATCGTGCACACTGGTTTTATTGTTCACTCCATGAGTACACACCTCGGTGGGATTGTGAAGGAGCAGGAGGGTATGTTGATAATGTTCTTATCATACTCCAAAGTGAAATACTTGTGGAACTAACTAGGAAAGGGTTGTGTAAGCTGAAAAATTACATATGGGGTTGCTTTAATTTCCTGGTGACTGCGCTATTGCTAGCATAGCATGTGGAAAGTACACAGCACATTCTGCCTGTAGAAGAGGAATTTCATCTGGAGGCAGACACCAGCTTCACATCCTCTGACAGCTGTTAGCTGTGAAAATCTGGCCTCAGTTTCCCTTTTTGTAGAAAGGAGGCGTTCTAGCTGACTACAGGGTTGATGGCGTTAAATGAGAACTTGTAGAGGGAGCACTCGGCACGGTGCCTTGCTGAATGTTAACGACTTTTTCCTTTCCACTTCTCATAACTATCCTGTATCTCATTTCCAAGGTGGGTATGTGTTTTAAGGCTGTCAGGCTGCTGACTAAGTTGTTTCAACATGTTCTCCCCAGGCTGATGATGCCGTCTTTCATGTGTGTTATTAAACAGCTCCTTACTGTCCAACCAGCAGAGGACTTGTGGTGTCTTGAACGCACCTCCTGGGTCTGAGCGTGCTGTTCCCTTCGCCTCAATGGCCATCCACCCAGCGAATAGCTATCCTTTAAAAGCATTGCGCTCATATGGGACTCCGCGTGGGAGAGGAAGGCACACTTCCCTCCACCCCAGACCCCACCTCCAGTAATCATCCCTGCTTCTGCCATTCGTTGTGAAATGAATTCATGTATTTGCCATTATCCCACCAGGTCACTCTGTTTCAACCCCATGCAGCCTTTTTTCTTTCATGAACATACTAAGCTTGTTTCCCACCTCAGGGCCTTTGCATCTGCTCTTCCCTTTCCCTGTTGAGATTTTCTTATGATTAATTCTTTCCAATGTCACATCCCATGGCCCTTTCTACTATCTGAAATTCTATGTTTGTACTTGTGCATTGTCCATTCCTCTGTTAAAATATAAACCCTGTGAGAGGACTTCAGTTTGCTTACCATTGTATCCCCCAGCAGCTAGAACAGTGTCTGACACATAGTAGGTACTTAGGGCATATTCGAATGAATGAACCTTTTCTTTTTTTTTAAGATTTATTTATTTATTTATTTCTCTCCTCTCCCCCTCCCCCCACCCTGGTTGTCTGTTCTCTGTGTCTATTTGCTGCGTTGTCTTTGTCTGCTTCTGTTGTTGTCAGCGGCATGGGAATCTGTGTTTCTTTTTGCTGCGTCATCTTGTAGTGTCGGCTCTCTGTGTAGGCGGTGCCATTCTTAGGCAGGCTGCACTTTTCTTTTGCGCTGGGTGGCTCTCCTTACTGGGCTCACTCCTTGCGCGTGGGGCTCCCCTACGCGGGGACACCCCTGCGTGGCAGGGCACTCCTTGCGCGCATCAGCGCTGCGCTTGGGCCAGCTCCACACGAGTCAAGGAGGCCCGGGGTTTGAACTGTGGACCTCCCATGTGGTAGATGGACCCCCTAACCACTGGGCCAAGTCCGCTGCCCTGAATGAACCTTGAATACCGTGTGTGGATGTACTTGAACTGAGTTGTAATTACTTGTTTAATGTCCCACTATCCCAAGGGACTGTGACTGCCTTAGGGTTATGACTATCTCTCTAGTGGTCTTGTGGTTTTAGGAGGTACTGGAGACTGGAGATTGAACCCCGGACCTCACGCGTGTAAAGCAGGCACTCAACCACTGAGCTACACCTGCTTCACCCTTTATTCTTCTTTGATTCTGCAGGGCCTGGCGTATAGTTGCCGTTAAGTAAATGTTTCTCGAATATATAAATAAGGAAGTTAGGAATCCTTGAGAAGGTTCATCCTGAAACTCTTGCAGTCTCATGGAGGCAGCTGCCCCCACAAAATGTCCTGATGCTGCTCTTGGTGGGCGTGCTCGTCCGCAGTGGTGCCGATGGCCTTTCTCTACCAGCCCCTCTCCCGCTTTTCTCGTCCAGGGGTTTTGCTCTGTGCTGTTCTTCCGGCCCTGAACAACCTCCTTCCCCCAGTCCTTCTAAATCTTCAGACCTCATCTCCAGCGTCCTTTGCCCATGAGAACTCTCCCTGCCCCACCCAACGCCTCCCTTCCTGAGGGCAGCCTGTACCTGTTTTGATCTTCATTTTTGTCCTCGGGGCCTAGCGCATTGCCTTGGGTAAGCATTTGATGACTCAGACAGTAAAGAGTTAGTGATAGGCAGAAACTGTTCCTTCCGGAAATGACTGTAGAAGAATCTGGAATTCTTAACAAATTCTAGGAAGCCTGTGACTTCTAGACAGTGTGCAAACGTTTAAGGAAAAGAAGTATTTATTTTATCATCAGAGTAAGCAAGTGTTTTCCCAAGGACCTTCAGAGTGAAGAAGTGAATGGCTCGCACCCTCCTTCCTTTGCTTCGACTCTCGTGTCCTGCACCTTGAGCCCAGGGAGCCACGGAACTCCTGGGCAGAAGCGGGGCCCCTTGTGGAGCCTGCACGCTCCTCCCTGTCCAGCCCAGAGTGAGGTCTGGCGCCCGTGCAGCTTCGGGGGGCTCTCCTTCGTTCAGTAGGGCCCTTTGTTAATCCCTGCCCTTCTCAGTGTACAAACTGAAACAAACTTTCATTCACTTCCAATCCCATGTAGCTGTTGTAACGCTGAGAAACAAGGATCCAGAGAATTGATTCTCTTACAGTCCTAGAGAGGAACATGAATTTTGAGTGACTGTTCAGCACTGGTACTTTATGTTGGTTGGTTCGTTGCATGTGACGTTGACCTGCTGAGGTGTGGGTGGTGGTATCCCCGTTTCATAAAGAAGGGTACAGATGATCCAAGGCTCCTTGGCTGAGTGACGGGATGGGGATTGTACCCCACCTAGATCTTCTGACTTTAAAAACCACATTCTTGCCACAGCTTCAAGTTCCTTTCTATATGTTCTCCATCCTGTGGTGCAAATTTAGTATGTACCGCAACCTCAAAAAAATTGGATGGAATGCTCTTCATTTGCAAACTGCCTGGTCTGGGGTATTGGTATAGCAGACTAGTAGTCACAAAGGGGTGCTGATACAAAATACCAGAAATTGGTTGTTTTTAATAAAGGGTATTTGTTTGGGGTAGGAGCTTACAGATACCAGGCATAAAGCATAAGTTACTTCCCCTACCAAAGTCTATTTTCATGTGTTGGAGCAAGATGGCTGCCGACGGCTGCAAGGGTTCAGACTTCCTAGGTTCCTTCTTTCCAGGGTCTTGCTACTCTCTGGGTTCAAGGTTCCTCTCTTCCCATGGCTTCCTTCTTCCTGGGCTCAGGGTTCTTCTCTTCCTGGGGCTTGCTTCTCTTTGCTCTGTGAGCTTATATCCTGGGGCTCCAGCTTAAGACTTCAGCAGCAAACTCCAACATCAAAACTCCAATATCAAAAACCCTTAACTCTGTCCTTTGTCATGCCTTTTATCTGCGAGTCCCCATCCATCAAGGGCTCGGGGTTCAACGCCCTACTGGCACAAGAGGTTTACGTAATTATGTAATCAAGTAAACTTATGAATCCAATATAATCTCATATGCCCAGCAGAAAAGATCGGTTTACAAAACATCCAATATTTCTTTTTGGAATGTATCAGTAATATCAAACTACTACACAGGCACCATGGTAGGAAAAAGGAGCTTCTGAAATAAACCCTGTGAGAGAAGGACTCCCCCAACTCTCAAGCCCAGGCTGCCCATAAAATCTTCCCTTGATGTTCAGAAAGCTAAAATCTTGCTTTTTCAACCCCTTGGTAAAGGCAAAGAAACCAGTGGCAGAGCTGTTTGTTATTCTTTTATCTGCTCTGTTTATAGAAAGATTAGAGAGGAGCGAGAAGTCTGCTGAGTGGGCGCTCTGTCCCTGAGCTTGTTCTGAGTTGCACCCACTGCCCAAGTCTTATCTTCCTCTCGTGTACAGACAGACACCTTGTTATCTCCAAGGATGAAAAAGATTTTTCCTTTTTTTAAAAAAAATTTCTGTGTGCCATTAGGAATTTGGTTTCATTTCACCTGAAACATTACGAGTTATTTCCAGCTGACTTAAGTCTTGTATTGCATCTGTATATGGGAGAGGCGTTATGAGAAATACTTCCTTAAATATTCTGTTCTGTAAAATTGCTCTAAAATATCCACTTTATTTAATAATTTTCTACTTAGATATACTTAATCATTTTATATGACTAAAAGAAATATTTGTTCTAGTTCTCTAGTTCTCTTTTGCAGGAAAGAGGGAGGGAAAGAAAGCTATTAAAGTAGTGCAGCTCCAGACTGCTTTCTGTTCTACTCACAAGTGCTGCTTTTCAAAGTGTTTGGCGTCCCTGCTCTATGGATGTGTCACTGTGTGAGATGACAACAGGATTTGCTGGGAATGTGGGCCACTATTGTATCTGCCTTACGTAACCATGTGGACTGATAGAATGGGTGAGGAGCCTGGATGTGGGCAGCGGCTTGGCCCATCCATCTCCAGAGGCCATGAAGACCGCTCAAGTTCTACATAGGATGTGGATCCAGGCTGTTAAAAAGTTGAGGATTTTGAGAGGCCACGTGAGTCCCTGTGTAAGATCTCCCCTTTTCTTTCCCAACCCCTCTTTGTGGGAAGGGAGGGGGAGCAAACGCCCTCTCAGTTACTCCTTTCTCTTCGGATTTATTTGTGCTTCCGGCAGCTTTCAGCAACAAATTGTGAACTGCAGATTGTAGTCAATGGTGTGTTTTTCAAAAGTGCTTTTCTTGTATTTCGTAGACTTACGTAAAAACTGATAACCTCTTATGAGATTTGTGAATCACAGGCTGCTCTTTTCCACGTCTTGGTTCCCAGGGAATCTGCAAATGTGGTTTTGTTTTCTAGATATAGCTTAAAAGACTACCTCATATAAGATATTTATGTTTGGGAATTTCTTGTTTTGGAATAAAACTTTTTGCTTCCTTGTACTGCAGAAATCTGTATTGTTATGTCTAGGCTTTTAACATGTTCTATGGTCTGAACATATAGTCCAGTTACATGTATGACTGTTTACTTTTTGTATCTTATGGCAGATTTTAGTTCATCTTTCTTTAGTCGTGGCCTCCATCACTGGGAAGTGAGCAATCTGGATAAATAGACCATAAGGTGTCTGATGAAAGGGCACTTAGGGGAGTGAAGACTTGTGGTATCTGCATTTTTCTTTTTTTTTAAAAAAAAAAGTTTCTGTATTCTTGATATAAAATATGGGGTGTTATCTCTTTGGCCAAGATTTTTCAAAGGAAAGAAACTATAAAACTAGATAATTACTTAAAAAGAGATCAAATCACTGTTTGCCTTTGTTCCTTTCTCTTCTTTCTTTGCATAAATACCTTACTATTATAAATAAAATAACCGCTTTTACTATATAGTAGAAAAATTAGCTCGCTTTTAGCTTTCCCTGTAATCTAGGAATGACTTATTATACTAGCAAGGGGGTTGTTATTAATACTATTTACATGAAAACTGGAAGTGATAAGAAGAAGGGATTCGGAGGGCATAGAATACAAGCGTGGATGAAATGTTGAACCTTAGGTTGCAAAGCTGGTCTGGAGTCTTCTGCACCTGCTGCATCTCTGCCTTTGCCTGCCACACTTGCCTTTCTTTGCCTTCTATGGACCTATCAAATTACTGACACCATCCCCTATCTCGACCTCCCTCCAGCTGAAATGATCTCATCGCCTTTCTCCTGCTTTTTCACTTTGCAAAATCTAAACTACATCAAAAAATATTTGGTGTTAGATCCTGGGCCAAGAATCAGGTACCCCTTATTGTTCCCTTTTCCTGCTCCCCCATTTCTAAAATTATGAAATGTTAAGTGTGTGTACAAGAATTATGTGTATAAATCATGAAACATAACAAGAAAACATGAGCCCATCACCCATACCCATAGACCTTTCTCAAGAGCAGACAGGGCCCTCCACATCCCTCCCCATCTCACCCCTCTGCCTCTGCCCAGGTTACTTCCGTCCCAAATTTTGTGTTCTTCATTTCCTTGCTTATCTTTATAATTTTGCTACTTAGCGTCCCCTTTTCTTTGTCCCTAAACAAAACATTGCTTAGTTAGCTTTTGAACGGTATAAAAATATCACACTATACGAATTCCAATATGTTTTTCACACGACATTATGTTTGAGGTATAGCCATGTTGATTTATCTGTTAATTGCAGTCTATTTGGGTTTTTTTTTTTGTTCTTTTTTAAAATTATTTTTTTAATGTTTCTTTAAAAAAATTTTTTTAATTGTCTTTTTTTTTTTTTAAAGATACGTAGATCACAAAAAATTTTTACATTAAAAAATATAAGAGGTTCCCATATACCCCACACTCCACCCCACTCCTCCCACATCAACAACCTCTTTCATCATTGTGGCACATTCATTGCATTTGGTGAATACATTTTGGAGCACTGCTGCACCGCAGCAGTTTACATTGTAGTTTACACTCTCCCCTAGTAAATTCAGTGGGTTATAGCAGGATATATAATGTCCACTATCTGTCCCTGTAATATCATTTAGGACAACTCTAAGTCCCGAAAATGCCCCCACATCATATCTCCTCTTCCCTCACCTGTCAGTCTATTTTGCATTTTAGGAATATTTCACAATTTATTTGTCCATTCTGCTCTTGATAGAGATTTGACTTGTTGCCAGATTTTGGTTGTTGAGAACATTGCTGCTGTGAATACTCTTATTCGTGTATCCTGATGCACATATTCACACATTTTCTGGGCCTTCTGCCCAGGAGAGGAATTAGTGGGTTGTGGTATATGCATATCTTTACCTTTGACATATGTATGCTCTTCCTCTAGCCCTATATATATTTAAAGACCCCCCTATCCAGCAGCTACCAGCTTGGCGTGCATGCAGTTCGAATATTGATAGCTATTCTCTGGTCTGCTCACAGCCCAGCACAGGTCGTGTGGGGCCGGAGCCCAGTGGCCCACTTTGAGAGGCATGAGCTCAGCTCTCGTTAAGCTGCTGCTCGCTGGCAGCCTGTCCCTGGGGATGTTCTGAGAAATAAGGGTGGTTATGTGGGGTGTTCTATGTTTCTGAAAAGAGAGATAATATATAATTGAGGCCTAGAAGACAGTTTTTTGTTTTTAGGGCACACCATGGTTGGTAAACCCCACAAGGGCTTTGGCTGTTTTATTCACTGATACATTCAAAGTGCCACAAATCATGTGCTTCATGTGTTTGGGTGCTCCATAAACATTTTTTGAATGAATGAATGGTTTTTTTGAGAACTTTGCAGAAGTCACAGCTCCATGGGCCAAGTGTCTATTTTCAAGGCTCAAAGGAACTATTAAAATTTATTTATACTCCCCATTTTCCCACCTTTAAAATTAAGATTTTATATTTATCACTTAAGGTAGATTAGCAGAACATATATTCTTTTGCTATTATGTTTAAAAAGTTAATGGTTTATGTCACATCCCGTTAATCATAGTTAGGAAGAAGCCTCTTAAAATCTGACCAGTTTTGTCTAAAATTGATGAGGTTTTAGGTACCTGGCAAATTAACTGTAATGTCTGATTGATTAAAAATTTGATTTGGCCTTGTCAGTGGCATTGTTAGTGGTGGGAATTAATCCTCCTTATGACAAATCTAATTTAAATTACCCTGCAGGCAGTACAGGAATACTTAAAAATGGTATCATGTCATTATGAAGAACATTGAATTTAAAAAACCAGGTCCTTTCTAATTGGGTAACAGTATTTTGGTAAAATTTTGTATCAAGTCATTTAGCTAAATGATAAAAAGTATAAAACCCAAAACTTTCAAGGGATGGTTTGCTGTTTTTATTTTTAAAGTAATGCATTTTAAAAGTAATGTGCTCATATAAAGATTTCTTTCTGCAGTACTGTAGTTCCTGGGAAACTTAGGATTTTTTAGTATTTATTCTTCCAGTCTTTTCCCTATATGCTTACATAAATATATAATTTTACAAAGATAGGAATAAACAAGATGTTTTGTATCATGATTTCTTTTCCCTGCGTATTGTGGCAGTTTAAGTATAGGTCTATAAATGCAACTAATTCCCTATTGTTGGACATTTTAATTGGTTTCTATTTTAAAATTATAAGCAGCTATTAGCAGACTTGTACATATCTCTTTGTGCTCTTGTACAAGTACTTCTACAGTATATCTCCTGTGTATTTCACTAATTTTCTAGTATTATTAAGACTACCATTTCATTGAAGGAGAGTGTATTTGAAAATAGCAAAATATTCCTCACAAATATCAACTTTTTGTTATATAGAAAGTGTGAATTGGACTTGATATTGAGACATTTTGAATTACAATTTTGTTTCTTTTATTGAAATGCTTTTGATTTAAATCAAATTGTTTTTGCTTTTTAAAAATAGGCCCCAGGCATGGAAGATCTGATATGGGAGCAGTACACTGTGACCCTACAAAAAGTGAGTGCTGCACATTTAATATATGCCACAGTGGTGTTCTTAATTTTTTTTTGGTTCAAATACATTTTTTTCTTCCTTGAGGAGGATAATACACTACATGGAATAACTGGGGATAGTTACTGAGGTAATAACCTCAGGCCAGTATGGTGCAAATAGGTTCCTTTGCCTCTTTCAACAGCATATCCCTATTTGGACAGATATTATTTCCCATCCGCTGCCAGCTTCCAGTGATAACTCCAGTCTGTATTATCATTTGTTTTCCCCAGCTTTCACAAGGCTGTTTCATTTAGATAAGGAATTTCCCTTTATAAACCTGTCAGCTAACTGTGACGATGACACTTTATTTTGCTCCTCATTTGTTTCTTTTAGCTGTTTGTTCCTGAACTGTCCCTGGTTATTGGCTCAAACTTGATTTTATTGGGTTGTTGTAATAAATCTTGAAAGCCTGTTAGAAGACAATTTTAAAAATTTTCTCCTGACCCTAATGAACAGGATTCCAAAAGAGGATTCGGAATTGCGGTGTCTGGAGGCAGAGACAATCCCCACTTTGAAAATGGAGAAACGTCCATCGTCATCTCTGACGTGCTCCCGGGCGGGCCTGCTGATGGGCTGCTTCAGTAAGTGATCGTTTAGCCCCTCCAGCCCCTGCCAGCCCCCACCACCCCACGGGCTGGCTCTAGATGAGGTGCTTTAGTTAGTGTGCACTGTAAAAAATTTAAAAATAAAAGAATTTTTATATAATATTTGAAAAGTCTTCAAAAATTCAGAGCATAATACAGACATGTTTAACAAATCGTATGCATTGGAAGCATCCAAATTTTGCAGAGCTCGGGGGAGGGCAGTTGTTCCATAGGAAAATAGTTGATTACTCCTGGGTTTAGAAATCATTTCTGAATGTGGAGTATTAATTTGGCATGCCATTTTCCTCTAATCTACCTAACACTGTTCATATTTGTTTTAGTTTATATTCATTAAGAATTTAACAGGGAGGCTCTGGCTTAACGATTATCTTATTTGTAAGAGTGATGTGGAAATTGGGAAGATGTACTACACTAAAATATAAGTTTTCCAACTGCCAGTCTTTGGATCTGAAGAGATAATGCCGTTTTAAAAGTTGCAAGTCTGGGGTGGTCTCAGGGTAATTTCTCAGGGCAGAATTAAAATTAATTATATGATTGCCTTGGCCAGAGAGTTTAAAAGTTGAGGTTCTGTTGGTGTTTAAATCTTTATGGTTCAGGTATTTACCCAAAGGAATTGAAAACAGCATCCACACCAAAACAACCACATGCAGATGTTTATAGCAGCTTTTTCATAATTGTCCGATATTGGAAGCAAGCAAGATGTCTTTCCAGATATGGATGGGTAAACTGTGGCATATCCATGTAATAGAATATTATCCAACAATCAAAAAAAATGAACTAGTGAGCCACAAAAAAGACATGGGGCAATCTTAAGTGCATATTGCTAAGTGAAAGAAGGCACATTGAAAGGCTATAATATGATTTCAACAATATGGCATCTGAAAAAGGCAAAACGAGAGAGAGAGTAAAATGATCAGTGGTTGCTATGGGCTCGGGAAAGAGGAGAAGAATGAATAGGTGAGGCACGGTAGTTTTTTGGGGAAGTGAAACTATTCTGTGTGATACCATGTTGGTGGATATATCACATTGTACATTTGTCAAAACCCATAGAACTGTACAAAACAGAGTGAGACCTAATGTAAACTATTGACTTTAGTTACTAATAATGTTTCAATATTGGTTCCTCAGTTGTAACTAATATACAAGACATCAATAATAGAAAGTATAGTTCGTATGTGCTGTGTGCGTGAATATATGGGAACTCTCTATTTTCTATGCAATTTTTCTATAAACCTACAACTGGTCTAAAAATAAAGTTAATTAAAAAAACCCAAAACCTGTTGAAATTTAGTGGTCTTTCATATACAGCAAATGTAGAATTTTAAAATAATTTTTTTGAATGAGCTGGAGTAAACTCTGTGGCCTCAAAATTTCTTTAAGAATCTGAGGCAAACTCTTGACCTCTTCCCCTCCAAAAAAGCGTAATTGATTATAAACCCCCTTTGGGAGGGATTTGTAGACTCCATGAAGCCTGCTGTGCACTTGACATGCAGAGGGCCAGGTGTAGAAGTTCCTTTTTGTGCCCAGGCCCACCACCGTTGAGGACTTCTGGAGTGACCATGTCCTTTGGGGACGGTGGGTCTCCTCCCTAGGTGGTTTCCAGTAGATGCTGCGGTGTGGGGGCGAGGATTCCAGGCTGCGTGACTCCTGGATTTCTTACTCTGATGAGCTCAGACCAAGTTCACTCAGACAAGATTGAGTTTTGGGAGCCAGACACTGAGCTTTTTAATAAGTATTTTGGGTCAGTTTGCTGCTTCTATTTGTTCTTAAATAAACGGTTTGAAGTGACTAGATGAGAGTTTTTCATGGTCCGTTTTTACTTTTTATTTTCAGAGAAAATGACCGGGTGGTCATGGTTAACGGCACCTCCATGGAAGATGTGCTCCATTCATTTGCTGTTCAGCAGCTGAGAAAAAGTGGGAAGATAGCTGCCATTGTAAGTAGTGAGTTTGTTTTCAGCTTGCCTCAACAGCATTTTGTTTTTATGCCCAGAAGAAAATTACCACTTTCTTGTAAGCATTTGACATAATTACATAATCTAGAAGCTGCTATTTCTTGTATCCTCAGTACTTTTGGAGGGTGATATTACAGATGATATAAAGTTATATGTAAGTCATCCCTCCCTGCCTTTCTCTACTCTGCCTCCTAACTTCCTAACATCAATAATTATCCTAAATTGAGTTTGCCTTAGAAAACAGGTTAGACAGTTATTCTTGAGAGAGGTAAGTTCTGGTTTACACTGGTAAACAAAATTAATTTAGAAAAAAAGTTTTCAGTTAAAATAACTTATTTGTAAATGCCCAAGTAAGATGTGTTATGTCTTAATGGAATAGAGTTTTTTGAAGTTCAGTAGCATTCTATCATGTATTTGCTCACTCATTCAGCACACGCAGATTGAAGGAGTGTGCACTCCAGCGGGGAAGTGGGTGTGCAAAGCAAGAATTACAATACTGTGTGTTAAGGGTGGTGCTAGGGTGATGCACTGGGTATGTGATATTTAACTTTCCTCTCAATTGGATATTTTTTTAAATCAATTTTTTTTATTTTTAAAGAAGTTTTAGATTACATAAATGTTTCAAAAAAAAACACAGAGGATTCCCAGATGCCCCATTCCCTCCCCTCCATACTTTCTGACATTAACAACATGTTTCATTAGTGTGGTACATTTGTTAAAATTGATGAACACATATTGGAGCATTGCTACTAACCATGGACTTCATTTTACATTATGTTTACGTATACTCTATCCTGCCCAAATTTGTAAGTTATGACAAACTATGCAGTGACCTGTATCTGTCACTGCAGTGTCATGCAGGACAACTCCAAAGTCCTGAAAATGCCTCTATATTACACCTATTCTTTCCTCTCCCATCCCTCAGAACCTCTGGTGGCTACTGCCTTTATATCAATGATAAAATTTCTTTCATTGCTAGGATAATAATAAGTCTATAGTAGAATAATAATGTCTACTTTAATCCATTGTTCATTCCCTAATCTTGAGGATTTTGGGATAGTGAGGCCCGCTCTGCTTCTAATTGAGAGGGACATAGATCCCATGGGGCAGATGCATAGAACTAACTTGCCTGCAATTGCAGACACTCTGTTCCTTTGGATGGGTGGTGCCCATCATCATCTCCTTGTTAGTTGTCCTGGATGAGTCTAATGAACTGGAGAGTAGGTGTCGCAACTCTCCTGAAATTCAGGGTTCAGCTGGTACATGGATGTACCAAAGATTTAATTCTCTGGGACATACTTTATATAAAAAAGAAAAGTTGGAAGATGAGTATAATAAGCACATATATCTTCTACCTAGATTCTACATCTTGACTTGATCTTTCTGTGTATGTGAATAAACACATATTTTTGAAGAGCAATTTGAAGGAAAGCTGAAAGCATCATAGTTCAATCCTATATACTTCTAAACTGTTACCATATCTAAGAACATTAATAACGCCATTATCACCCAATATCCAGTGCATATCCCAAGATGTCTTTGATGCATTTTTTTTCTTCCCAATCCTCTCAAATTACATTTGGTTATGTCTCTCTAGTCCATTTTAATCTCAAAGGATCCCCCAGCCCTGTTTTTTAATGGCCTTGCTTTTTTGATGAGCCTAAGACAGTTGTATAGAGACTGTCTCACTTTCTGGATTTTCATGTAATTTTTTTAACTGATTGATCTAAGTCCTCTTGGGACTTTTCAAATTCTGAGTCGATGCAACCTTTGGAGGTACAAATATTAGCTTAATTTGAGGCACTGTGCTTAGAATGCTACATTCATGGTCCTGTTTTATTCTCTGTGCTATGAGGTATGGCTTTTATTATCTCTAGAAAAGGTGAGAAACTTGAGGCATAGTGAGTAGGTGGGCACCCAGTTTTACTGAAACTAGAACCAGGCTTGTAACCACATTCCCTCCGTTTATTTGTGACTGTCCTGCATCCCTGCTGTTGCCTTGGTAACAGGTGGTCAAGAGGCCCCGGAAGGTCCAGCTGGCCCCGCTGCGGGGCAGCCCCCCCACCCATCACGACGACCGGGTTTTTGAGGTGAAGGACGAGTTCGACGGCAGAAGCGTGCGGAGCGGTTACAGCGAGAGGAGCTGGCGCGGCAGCCACGGGGGCAGGAGCCGCAGCTGGGAGGACAGCCCCGACAGGGGGCGCCCCCACGACCGGGCCCGGAGCGGCGAGCGGGACCGCAGCCGGGGCCGGAGCCTGGAGCGGGGTCTGGACCAGGACAGCGGGCGAGCCCGAGACCGCAGCCGCGGCCGGAGCGTGGACCGGGAGCAGAGCTACGACCGGGACTATCGTCGGGACTCCGGGCGCGCCTGCAGCCCGTCGGGGGAGCTCGGCCGCAGGGCCCAGGCCGACGGCCGGTACGGGGGCTCCCGCAGCCGCAGCCGCAGCCCCGAGCCGAGGGCGCAGCCGGGCCACGCCGGCCAGCAGGACTCGGACAGGCCCATCGGGGTCCTTTTGAAGAAAAGCAAAGCCAATGAAGGTAGCTGCACTTGAAAAACCCAAGGATTTAAAAAAGCAAGCAAGCAAGCACTGTAATAAAAACGGCAGTAGTTACTTAGCACTTACTGTGTGCCAAGCACTGACCTAAATGCCTTACGCGTAGTATCTCATTCAGTCCTTGCCAGCCACTTGTAAGGGAGCGCCTTTTTTTTTTTTTTAAACAAAACCCTTTTCTTACTGTGATATATGTTCATAACTTAAATTTATCATTTTAACTATTTCCATGTGTGCACTTCAGAAGCATTAAGGACACTCACATTGATCATTGATGTGTAATCATCACCGCTTTCCACAGATTTTCATCACCGTGAACAGAAATTCTGTGCTCCTTAAGCAATAACTCCCCAGTCCTTCTTCCCCTCAGTCTCTGATAACCTCCAATCTACTTCCTGTCTCTATGAACTGGACTTTTGTAGATACCTTGTATCTACAAAATGGTACAATATTTGTCTTTTTGTGTCTGGCTTTTTTCACTCAGCATAGTATTTTCAAGGTTTATCCATGTTTCAAGATTCATTCCTTTTTACAGCTGAACAGTATTCCATTGTGTGGCTTTGCCACGTTTTATTTATCCGTTCATCTGTGGAGGGACCCTTGAGTTGTTTCCACCTTTTGGCCATTGTGAGTGTTGTAGCTATGAACATTGGTGGACAAGTATCTGTTTGAGTCCCTGTTTTCAGTTATTTCGGGGTATATACCTAGGAGTGGAATGGCCAGGTTATATGATAATTCTACATTTAACTCTTGGAGGAACCATCGAACTGTTTTCAACAGTGGTTGTGCCATTTTACATTCCCACTAATAATGCACCACAGTGGTTCCAATTTCTCTACTTCCTTGTCAACACTTTTTTTTTCCTTTTCCTTTCTCCCCCCGCCCCCCCCCCCCCCAAACCATTTATGGCTGTGCAGTATGCAGTGGTTATCTTATTGTGGTTTTGATTTTCGTTTCCCTAATGGAAAACGAGCACCTTTTCGTGTACTTAATCTTCTTGGGAACATTAGAATAATGTCGATTCAAGTCCTTTGCTCATTTTTAAATTGGGTTGCTATCTTTTATCAGAGAGTTACTCTTATATCTTCATTTTATAGACAAAGAAATGGAGACACAGAAAGGTTAATTTACTTGTACAGAGTTGTTTCATCAATGACAGAGTCAGACTCCAGATATTTGACTTTAAACTACTAGGCTTGCGGATTTTAAAGCAGCAGAAGTATCTGGACATTTGTTAGAAATGAAAATTGTAGGACCCCACACAAGCCCTCTTGAATCAGCAACTCTGAATTGGGGCCCAGCAGTCTGAATGTTAACAAGCCCTCCTAGGGATCCTGAGGCATTTCAAGTTGAAGAACTACTATAATAGACAATACTCTAGTTAGTCTTAACTGAGTTTCTGCTCTTTGCCAAGGACTATGAAGATAGGAGGCTTCATTCCTAATATACAGATCAAGAATGCTGAGGTGCAGAAGGGTTTTTGGTAAATGCATGGATAAGGCAGGCTCTGGCCCCCATCTGCATTGTATTCTTAGAACACTTTTATATACGTAATCATGTCAGCAGTAGGAGAACTAGTGGTGCCCACCGCAGTTTACAGGTGAAGGTTCTGAAACTCAGGAGAAGCAACTTGCCCACTTCCTTTTGCCAGGAAGTGAATGGTGAAGCTAGAACTCAAACTCTGTCTCCTGGAAATAGCTGATAGGGGACAAGTAGGTAAATGAACAAGGCTTTTCAGCTCAGTGTTGGAGGTCAAGCTTCAATTCTTCTTTTCTGACTTAAAAATCTTACTATCTTTTATCTCCTTTTGTTCTTGAATTGTTTTAAGGAGAAATAAAATGATGAACACCTGACAGTGCAAAATCAAAGACTTCTTGTTTCTTTTCTTTTTTTTTTTTAAAGATTTATTTATTTATTTAATTTCCCCCCCTCCCCTGGTTGTCTGTTCTTGGTGTCTATTTGCTGCGTCTTGTTTCTCTGTCCACTTCTGTTGTCGTCAGCGGCACGGGAAGTGTGGGCGGCGCCATTCCTGGGCAGGCTGCTCTTTCTTTTCACGCTGGGCGGCTCTCCTCACGGGCGCACTCCTTGCGCGGCACGGCACTCCTTGCGCGCATCAGCACTGCGCATGGCCAGCTCCACACGGGTCAAGGAGGCCCGGGGTTTGAACCGCGGACCTCCCATATGGTAGACGGTCGCCCTAACCACTGGGCCAAAGTCCGTTTCCCAAAGACTTCTTGTTTCATATGTTTGGAATTTGCATTTAAAATAACCTATCAGATGAGAGGATTTGTTTTATTTAGTCTTTCTAAAGGAACATGAAGAGCTGAGTTATATAATAGGTGTCTCTTGTAATAACTGAATAGTAATGTAGGCATGTGAATAATGGGGTACCTGGAGTTCAATCCCAGAAAATAAGTGTGAAAGTTAAGATTGCAGTATCCCTGAGGAGTGCTGCTCTTAGGAGCTTTAAGGATCTCCCAGAATCTTTATAACCATTCATAATGACAGTAATTTGTTAATCCCCAGGAATCGCAGAGTAAAGCTATCCTACACCCTGACTAAAAGATGAACTATAGAGATTTGGGAAAGGAAATTTGATGAGACACCCTTTGGAGAGGTTTGATGCCATTTTCTCTCTAGGACATGGGACCTCAAGGGTTGGTTCTTTTTCCATCTGCATCGTCTTAGTCTTCCTCTTCTCTGTCATCTTTGTCTTCTTTCTGAGAGCCACAAAGAATATTTTGCATTGTCACCCATATACAGGCAAGCATGGATACACGTGCACATCAAAAGCTTGATATCTTGGTTCATGAAACAGTACTAACTTGAAGTGATATATCCTGTTAAGTTCCATTACATGAAAAGATATTCTAGTTGCAACCCACTATATTGATTTCAAGACTGATAGCATTTTACTTCTGGGCCATTTTGTTTCCCAAACCTAGAATTCTTCTATTTTTAATGTCCCACTTTTTAAAAGGGGATTTTTTTTTTTTTTACTGTATTTTTACTAAGATTTCACAACAATTTAGCTATCACTTGCTAGGTTTGTGTGAGAAGTTAGCCTTCAGAGAAATCTAGGAGTATGCTAGACCTACATTTCATTAAGAAAAATATGCATCCATATGGCCAGTTATTGCATTTCCCGGGCACTGAATAGACTTGCTGGTAAATGTCTTAGAAGCTGGTCAATTGATTTTTTTTTCTTTCTTTCTTCATTTAAAAGATGTCCACATACACACCCGTAAATCTATCTGCAACCTTATATGTGAGTGTGGTTTTAAGGAGATGGAATGGTTGAGAAAGAAGTTATCAGTTCTAATGTATACCTGACACTCCAGCTTGCCTCAAGCCTTTTACTCTGAGCTTTGAGGCTGTTTGACCAGTAGGGGATTGTCATCCATTAAAATAGATGCAATCTTACTCTTATTCTGTTCAGAGAGACCTCTTTTAATCATTGTGGTAAGATCTGGTGCCAAGAAGTTTATTATAAAAGTTACTTATATAAACTTACTTACTATAAACCATTTACAACTTTTTTCCCCCTAATCTACTCTTTTCTAAATTGTACAGTTATTTTGTTTTGTAATTATAAGACTTAAATTTTTAAAACCTGCAAAATTGCTTTCTAAAATAACCATAATTCATCTTTACAATATGCATATTTTCCAGGTTTATTAAGTAAAATTGGAATAGTCTGAATAGCATTTAAAATATACTTAAATATAAACATAGTTAATATTGTGTTTTTTCTTTTGATAGCACTTCAGAGTCCATAAATCTCAAAAGCTATGCAGGTTTTAAATATATCTTCATTGCTTTTCCTGGCTTTTTATCTCTTTTCTTCACACACTGACTTTTTTTCAGTGCAAAACCCCACACAATCTAAATTGTTTTGGAAGTGTATACTGTGTGCAATGCCCTCCTCTATACAACTTTACTGAATTCTCCGTTTCAGCATAACATGCCTATTAAGAAGTACTAAATTATATTTCCCCAAAATTTCATTTTGAAAAATGTTAATTTTATAGCAAACCCGTATAGATAGCCTTCACCTATTTCTATCAGTTGTTAGCATTTTGTCAAGTTTGTTTTCTCTTTGCTTCTCTTTCTTCTCTCTCTCCTCCCCCTTTCACACACACACATTCTTTCTCTCTCGGTGGTTTTTTTTTCTGAACCACTTAAAAGTGAATTGCAGGGGAGTGGATGTAGCTCAAGTGGTTAAGTGCCTGATTCCCACGTCCGAGGTCCCAGGTTCAATCCCTGGTAACACCTAAAAACAAACAAATGGGGGAAAAAAACGGAGCTGATGTAGCTCAGTGGTTGATCACCAGCTTCCCACATACGAAGGTCCTGCGTTCAATTCCCAGCCGTGATACCTCCAAAAAGGAAAAAAAAACAGTGAACTGCAGAGAGTGTGACTCTACACATATATTTCAGCAGGTATCTCCCAAGGATAATAACATTCTCCTTCATCACCATAATGCCATTATCATTTCAAGAAAATTAACATTGACATCCCTTTAATATTTCAGTCCATTTTGAAGTTGACCCCCACACCCACCTTGTTTCATCCATCTCTGTGTCCGTTCACTATGTGTTCTCTGTCTGCTTGTATTCTCATGAGGCAGGTCTGGGAACCGATCCTGGGACCTTCCTGAGTGAGATAGAGGTGATCACTCTCTTGTGCCATCTCAACTCCATGTTCTGCTACATCTTATTTTCTCTCCTCTGTGTCTCTTGTTGCATCATCTTGCTGGGCCAGCTGTCTGTGTTGGCTGGCACTCCTGCGCATGGTGACTTTCCCGTGCTGGGCAGCATTCCCATGCAAGGGGGCACTCCTGGGCAGGGCGGCATTCCAGCATGGACTGGCACTCTGCTTGGGCCAGCTGGCTCTCACCAGGGGGGCCTGGGTATCGAACCCTGGACTTCCTATATAGTAGCTGGGAGCCCAATCGGTTGAGGCACATCCGTTTCCCCACATTAGGTTTTTATGCTTCTTTTAATCTAGAATAGTCTCTCTGCCTCTTTAGTTTTTTATGACATTGACGTTTTTTAAGAGTCCGGTCCAGTTATCTTATAGAATGTTCCACATGTAAAATTAATTTTTCTTCATTATTTTTGAATAGTCTTAAAATCCTAAGATTTCTGAACATGTTACTGATAGATGTGTGTTTGTCTCCTAGAGTATGGTCTCCGGCTGGCAAGTCAGATCTTCATAAAGGAAATGACCAGCACAGGTCTGGCAATGAAAGATGGCAACCTTCATGAAGGGGACATAATTCTCAAGGTAGGCAAATGAGCGTGGAGAGCCTTAGTAACGATTGTGTTTTTTTTTTAAACCTCACCTAGTACTTTGTTTTTCTCTGTTTATTAAAGTTTAAGCTCCTATTCTCTAATATAAGGAAAGATGAGAAGGAGAGTTGGTGGCATTGTTAATACTGAATATTTAATAGTTTTTGTAAACCTCTCCGGTTAGGAAATGCATTCCAGTAGTAAACCAAACCATCGTCTTGACCTTGGAGGTTAAATAAATTAGCAGAGTAATTCAAGTACACTATAGTTCTCTTATGCCTGCATTTGGGACCCAGGATTGCAAGTTTATATTTAATTTAAAGGATGATTAATTTTTACTCAGTCAGGCTAAAGCTCATGTCTGTTGGAATATCTGAGCAGAGCCATTACAGTTTTATTAGAAGGGGGAAATATGAGATTGCTGACGAATAGCTATATTGCGAATAACATGACTGTTCTTCATAAACACAGATCAATGGAACTGTAACTGAGAACATGTCTCTTACGGATGCTCGAAAGCTGATAGAAAAGTTGAGAGGAAAACTGCAGCTCGTGGTGTTAAGAGACAGTAGGCAGACCCTCGTCAACATTCCATCATTAAATGACAGCGACTCGGAGGTAGAAGGTAAAGAGGAGGCTGCAAAGAAGGCTATTGCTTTCCGCATTCTCAATCTATTTAGCATAGCTATCCAGCTTAAATTGCCTATGAAATCCTCCCTTTGAAACTTTAATTCCAACAGATAAATGCTTGGTTCTTATTTTCTTATTCAAGTGTCTATTGAAATTAGGTTTCTAGTATGAAATGCCGGTGCACTTGTGAACTCCTGGTGGACTCTGATTTAGGCCGTTAAAAGCAAATGCATCAGTATGCATTTGTTAATTGCTCATTCTTTTTTTTTTTTTTTTTTTTTTAAAGATTTATTTATTTATTTAATTTCCCCCCCCTCCCCTGGTTGTCTGCTCTTGGTGTCTATTTGTTGCGTCTTGTTTCTTTGTCTGCTTTTGTTTCTTTGTCCGCCTCTGTTGTCTGTCAGCGGCACAGGAAGTGTGGGCGGCGCCATTCCTGGGCAGACTGCACTTTCTTTTCACGCTGGGCGGCTTTCCTCACGGGCGCACTCCTTGCGCGTGGGGCTCCCCCACGCGGGGGACACCCCTGCGTGGCAGGGCACTCCTTGCGTGCATCAGCACTGCGCATGGCCAGCTCCACACGGGTCAAGGAGGCCCGGGGTTTGAACCGCGGACCTCCCATATGGTAGACGGACGCCCCAACCACTGGGCCAAAGTCCGTTTCCCTAATTGCTCATTCTTGAACTCAATTTTTTTTTTTAAACTGGCTATTTATATTTACAAGAAAGAGAAAATGATTTGGAGAGTAGCTAACGTAGGTAGGCCTTATAAGAAGAATTGATGAGAATGGCTGAACATTGTAGTATTCACTGGTTAGCATTCTGTGTTACCTTCTTTTTAAAAAAGTTATATTCATAACTTGAATATGAATTATACACAGTATAACATTTTAACCTTGTAAAACTTAGACTAATAAAAGTAATCATGGTATTTCCTTCTTAACTATCTAGTATTGCTTTTGTGCAGAAAAGCTTAGAAAATATTAAGTTCTCAAGTTTTTAAAACAGGATTTTGTTGACCTTGAAAAGAATTTCTTTGTTAAACCTTAAGACTTATTTAATTTCCAGTAATCAAAAGTCTATAATCAGTCAGTCACCAGATCTGTGGATCTTCTGCTGTGGGTGCAGTGAGTGCAGGTGCACAAAGGGAGCCTGGGAAATAACCCTGGCATGCTAGGAGCTTGTGGTTTATTTCCTTGCTACTCAGAATGTGGTCCTCGACATCATCTGGGGTTGTGATAGAAATAAAGAATCCCAGGCCTCACCCCAGAACCTACTGCTGGCTAATAAGACCCCAGGTGATTCGTGTGCACATTAAACTTGGAGAAGCAATGGTCTGTTTCGTAAGAATGAGCATATATGTATATGCTTCAGCAATTGAATTTTGAATTTCCAGTATCAGGCTTGATGGAAGATGTAATTAGAGAGAAACGTAAAATCCTGAATTTAGTTTCTTCTTTACTAATTAATGCCTTTCCCTTAAAACTATAAAAAAATTGTTTTCAAGGTAGGAATATAAGACTAATAACACATTTACTTCCTGCCTCTCTTCAGATTTCCCATGAGCAGTGTAATTTCTGGTGGAAGTCTTAAATATTTTACTAAAATGTCTCTTCTTATTTTTAAAACCAGACATGTCAGAACTAGAGTCCAACCGATCATTTTCTCCAGATGAGAGAAGACAGCAGTATTCTGATTGTGATTATCATTCCTCAAATGAAAAGCTGAAGGAAAGGCCAAAGTAAGATGGTGTATATTTTCCAGTGTACATGTTCCCGTAAATGTACACATGAACATATTTGTGTATCTGTCGCATTTTGAAGCATTAATGTGACATCTGCTTAAGTTCAAGAGAGGACACGCCGAGTAGACTGTCCAGGATGGGAGCCACACCCACTCCGTTTAAGGCCACTGGTGATGTACCTGCTGTGGCCACCGAGACCAACAAGGAACCCAGATACCAAGAGGAGCCCTCAGGTGAGGCTTCATCCCACTCGTGTTCAACAGTTGTCTTCAGAATTGTGTACTTTATCATTTTAGAGGGTAGAATGAGAAGGAGGGAGAGACAAATTATTTTTAAAAATCATCTCATGTGGAGGGGGCTCTCCTGTTCCTCTGTTTTAATGTTGAGAAAATATAAAGCATGTAACAATCATTTCTGTCTGCCACCAGAATTCGCCATGTTGTTAATGTTTTGTCATATTCAATTAATTGAGGTTCCTTTGTCTCCCTAATCCCAACCTTACCTCACTGGCAATTATCATGATTTTATGTACATAAATATTTGTCCATGGAAAAAACATAGCATTTTTATGTGGTTTTTAAGTTATGAAAATGCTGTCTTCTTGCACATGATATGATGCATCTTGCATTTTGAAGGTTCATTTCTCTTTTCACTTTTTTTGAGAATTCACTGGCACATGCTAATGCCTCAATTAAAATTCAATCTAAAGATGTATTTTTGTGTGATGACACATTTGTATCATAAGGTACAGGCTTAGATTTTCGTGCATTTTGTAATCCATATATTTAAAAAAATAAGCAAACTTCTGTTTGTTCAGTTTAATAACAGTAGATGTGTTTCGATCCACAGCTCCTCAACCAAAAGCAGCCCCCAGAACTTTTCTGCGTCCTAGTCCTGAAGATGAAGCAATTTATGGGTATGTATTTTGTCTCTTTTCTTTTACTTTCTTCTTGCTCAGCTCTATCTCCTTGGCTGAAATTCAGTAAAAGAGTGGTTTTTGTATACAGATAGTGATTTTGCAGATAATCAGCCATATTTAACTAATTGACGATTGCTGACATTTATGAGAAAGAAATTATTAGTAGGAAAAGTAAAATGTGAAAGTGGATGAACATTATGCTCTTAATTTTGTCTGCCTATCTACTTACTTAACTACTTTTCCATAATATTGTTTTGAGTATTTGCATTTGCCAGATAGAAAACTTCCGAATAGATGTGAAGTGTCCCTAACCTGCCCTGCTTCCTTACGGGCAGTAGTGACGTGATCCCAAAGCGTGTGTGTTAGGGGGAGGATTGTGATTCAGTGCCCTGCACTTGAAAATCAAGACCCCCTCATCCAGTGGTGCTGAAGGGCCTTGGCCTCCTGGACTGAGATCCCTCTTCCCTGGACCTAGGCCCTGTCTCCTTTTGACAAGAGCCTTGTGGCAGCAGCAGCTTTCCTTGGAAAGAATCCTCAACCAGGGGAGTCAGATGGCCTCGCTTTTAGCTCTAGCTCTGCCCCTTATTTGCTTCGTACTCTTGTATGGGCTTACATAAACATACTGTGTTTCAATTCTTCACAAGTCAAATGAGCCTACTAATTTTTCCCATAATCCTAAGGAAGGTAAATTTATAGAAATACATGAGAAAAATGAAAGTGAGTTTTGTAAACAAATCGCTCTGTAGATAGAAGTTAAATCTCTCATCTTCTAATATGGGTCCCCCTTTAAAAAACTTATCCCTGTCTTTCCTTTCTGAATTTGAACATTGCAGCCCTAATACCAGACTTGTGAGGTTCAAGAAGGGGGACAGCGTGGGCCTCCGGCTGGCTGGGGGCAACGACGTTGGGATATTTGTCGCTGGCATTCAAGAAGGTACGTCGGCAGAGCAGGAAGGTCTGCAAGAAGGAGACCAGATTTTGAAGGTAAGGAAAGCCCCAGCCCTGTTTCTTGAAGTTCCTTGGAAACAGTGGGGTTTCTGAAGATTAATCGAGGGAGAGTAATGGGGAAGTGATCCAGCTTGTGAAATAGACCAGCTGCAGGTCTGTTGGTGCTGAGAATTAAGATTCTATTTCCCTTGATTGACTCCTGCCTTCTCTCTGCTGGAGCCCAAAACTCATCCTCGTGTCTGTGGGAGTTTATTGCATTTAAGATCCTTGCAAAAAATTTTATTAGCTTGATTTTAAAAAGAAATTGAGAATTACCACTAAAGACATCGGGTAAAGATCTTTCAAATGATCTTGCTAATTTTGGCTCCCCCCTCCCAAAAAAAAGTGTCTGTCATCACTCTAAAGGAGGATGTACTGCAATAGAACCAGTGTCGGCATTGGCATTGAACTGTCGGACTGGAAGCCATTCCAAGCCTCTCATTAGTTCTGTGACCTCGGCTAATCCTCTGAGACTCAGGTTTCAGTGTCTGTTCAGGGGGATAAGAATACCTGCCTCGCAGGGACCCTGGAGAAATTAAAATAGATAACCATGTGCAAGGTGCCTTTAGGAGAGAGAGTTCAGGGCTCAGAGTAGCAATGGAAATGTCCATTCTTTTTCCTTGTTGGAAAATAATAAGTAGCTGCCACCCAATCTGTTATTTTCATTGAAAATTGTCCAGGAAAGGGAATTCCTAGTTAATCACATATTGCTATTTTAAAATTTTCTATGTATTTGTATAATCTATTGGTATTAAAGAATTAAAAAATGATAAACAACTCATCTTTGACAATTCATGTGATACATACAATTTTTATTTTTTAAACGTTTTGTTTTTATTTAGGATTGCATATGGGGATCAGGGTGTACCATAATTTTTTTTTTTAGGTACCAGGGGCCAGGGATCGAACCCAGGACCTTGTATGTAGGAAGCTGGCGCTCAACCGCTGAGCCACATTGGCTTCCCTAAGTTGGCTTTTTCGTTTGGTTTGCTTGTTGTTTGTTTGTCTGTTTTTTTTTTCAGGAGGCACCAGTAACGGAACCCAGGACTTCCCATGTCGGAGGCAGGAGCTCAACCTCTTGAGCCACATCTGCTCCCACCATAATTTTTTTTTAATTAGAGAAGTTGTAAATTTATAGAAAAATCATGCATAAAATACAGAATTCCCATATACTGCTCTATTACTAACCCCTTGCATTAGTGTTGTATATTTGCTGCAATTGATGAAATAACATTTTTATAATTTAATTCCTAGCTATAGTCCATGGTCTACTCTAGGGTTCACTGTTCGTGTTGTACAGTATATCACATTTTTTTTATTGACTTAATAAACTTTAGGAACTTCAAGGACCTCATTACTATAAAAATATAGAATGATAGCATCTTCATTGAGATTTCTGCTTCTGTAAACTTAAAATTCTTGTATATGATTTTCTTTTACTAATTTTAGTGGGAAATCCACCTGTAAAAAGTTAAGGGGGTTGTCAAGAGCTTCTTAGTGTCAAAGAGTAGGGAGGAAAAAGTTGCAGAGTGCTCAGTGAACCAAACAGCAAAATACACTAACAGCAGGCTGTTGGCCTCTCTCTTGGCTCTTGGCTGCCTTGCAGTAGTTCACATTTCATTTCTGGAGCACATGAAGGGCAAACCTTGATCATGAGCTTTGCTAAAGCTTTCCAGTGAAATTCTAGACCCTCCTTGGTTCTGGTGAGGATCCTAGAAGACTAAATGTACCTAAGTGAGCCTCAGGGTACCACATGGTCCTAGAAAACACCACTCATGAAATGGTATAGGTAAAAATCCCAAGTGCCAATTCGTACCAGTGTACTCTTGGTCTAATGCTAAAGAAGAAAATATATTTCCTAACTAGTGTAGAGTTGTAGAGAGGCTTGGATGTCAGCTAGAAATGTGGAAGCCTTTGTTTTTGTACGGGGAGTGGGGAGGAGAGGTGGGGATTTTCTGAATTTCCATGAAGAAAAGTCGTAAATTCACCTAAGCGCTCAATAATCAAATCTCTCTGTAAGGCATTGTTAAAGATAGAGAGAGTCAGTGGGTGAAAGCAGCGGCACTCAGCATTTATACTTGAGAAACTCTTTTGTTTCCTGTTGTCACCCTAGCAACAAGGAAGAAACTGTGGGAACTGACCTCTTTTGCAGTAATCCCATGTGGAGGTCAAGCAGTAGATGGTCCTCTTTCTTGGGCATGATTAAATTTTCTCTCGATTACAAAAGGAGTCCTCACTTCTACAAAGGGGGGAAAAAGATTGAATTTGCCTGCATAGGCTGAGAAGCCGCTACACAGTCATATGCTGTAGCTGATACAGAATCCTCTCCAGACTCACAGCAGACACAACTATATCCTGTAGACTACTAAATAGCTCCTGAAAGAGGATATTTATTGGAAAGGACTGTCCCTTCTAACCTCCAAGTGTAAGAGTGCTGTCCTAGCCTTTTCTACTCTAATTTGTTCCATTGCTCCTTTTCACAGCCACATTGAACATACAAGGTGGTCTGTGTTCACAGTAAGCACTTTTCTCTGGGATTTTAAAAGTATGGCTCTTTACCTTCATAAAGATGAAAGCTGGATATGTGGGATGAAGCATGAGTTTGATGCGTTATAGTAGAATGTGTGCCTTATCAATAGCAGAATTACATTTGCTTTTGTCTGTTTTGTACTTGACTATCTCTTGGCTTGTTATTTGTCTGGTTTAGTTGTTTTTCTTTCAAAAACTTTCATGGAATGGAAAGGGGAAAATTTTTCCTAGGTTTGGTTATTAACCATGTGGATTTAATAAATACACCTTTTAAGTGTGTTTTAATTTTGACCATTTATAGTCTTTGGCTTGATTGAAGGTCTTCGTGTGGCCTTCGAGAAGGACAGAGGACCTTCGAGGTCCTCCGCCAGCCTGGTGGCCCTGTCTTACTTAAATAACAAGTCAGGATAAGCCTAAACAGTAGCATCTACAAACATACGTATGGCCTTATATAGATGCAGATGTGGATGTACAAATGACATTGGACACCAAAGTACAGTGGTCCGTAATTATGGGACTTTTATGCCTATTTTCACTTAATCATAAATTTTTACCAATTAAGAAAGACCCATTTAATGATTGTTTTTTCCATAATAAAACATTACTCTTGTGATAAAAAAGATGTTACAGTTCTCAATGACTGAAGAATGTCTTTCATAGGAATTCTTTTTTTTCATTTCTACCATATAATTAAAATATTAAGTACTTTAAAATAATTGTTGCATTTTACTTATTTGTAATTATTGTGTTTTGCAATGGTTTTACCGGTATATAATTAAGAGTTCAAAATATCTTTTTCTTTGTGCCACCTTTGAATTTTACTTACATTCTGACTCATCCACTGAGAGTTATTTCTTGACAGCGCTCCCTATGCAGTCACGACAGAAATAAATGTTGTGGGCTCTTTGCCAGAAATAAGTGCCTGCCAAGAGCTTAAATATATAAGGCTCTGTTATTAGGCTCATAATCTACCATATAAGGCTAATGCTGTTCAATTTCTTAAACACATATTAAATACCTTCTAGGTGGTAGACACTATAGGAAAAAGATGAAATTGTCCAGAATCTTTATTTTGCGGCCTTCTGTTTGAACTAGTTTAAAAGCAGTGTGAGTGCCTTAAGCTGGGCCAGCATGCTTGTTTGCCACAGACGCCATCGCTCCCTACTCTGGTTATCTGTTCCACACTCGTGTATTACCTGCCTAGCCACCTCTGTGGGAAACTCAAAGAAGAGAGGGAGGCAGATACACCACAAAAAATCCTAATCTGAAGCAGTGTCAAATCCAGGATGGGGTGACATCCCTAAGGGATAGCTGTCCGTGGGGGGACAGAAGTGGCTCTGATGCTCACGTAGCACACAGCCCAGGCACGCAGTGGGTATGGGAGGGACTGAGTTTTGCCCTAGGCAGGCCTTGATAAAAACGGACAAATAAAAAGTTTGGGTGGCACCTTATTACAAACCTTGTTTTCTGTTCTGTTTGCCCTTTCTATCAGGTGAACACACAGGATTTCAGAGGGCTGGTTCGGGAGGAAGCTGTTCTCTACCTGTTAGAAATCCCCAAGGGAGAAACGGTGACGATTTTAGCTCAGAGCCGCGCTGATGGTGAGAAGATGTGGTCAGTTAGTCTAGTTGGGGATGAGGTGGACTGGGGTTTGGTTAATCCTGGGTCATGAGTGTAGAGAAAATTTGGGAACCATTAAACTGTCTATAAAAATATTTTCTGTGATCCACTGAAGATACTTCACTAGTTGTTTCAATTTGGTGTAAAATTGCTTGTCTGGACGGTGACGCATACTTAAGACCTGTCTGGAGTGATTATTGGGTTTCCATATGATAGAACGCAAAAGCCTGACCTGCTGGTCCGCTCCCATGTTAACTCTTACCAGTCTTTGACTAGTTGTTCGCTTAATCTTTCGAGACTTGTGGTTTTCACCTGGAAAGTAAGGTTGCCAATAACTCCTCTGCTTGCTTCAGAGAGTTGGTTGGCAGCTCACAAAGTTAAGTATTCGTCCTTTTGTTTTTGTTTTGAGGAGGTACTGGAACTTGAACTTGGGACCTCGTATGTGGGAAGCAGGTGCTCAACTGCTTGAGCTACATCTGCTCCCCACCTTTTGCCTTTTTTATTTGTTGATCCCCTAGGGCCTAGGCACTGAGTTCATCGATGGAGAGAGGGTAAAGGAGGTAAACAGAGATAAGGAGAAACAAGTTGCCAAGTGCGGCAAAAGGTGCTTTTGTCTTTCAGTGTATAGAGACATACTGGCCTGTGGCAGAGGGGATTCGTTTTTTATAAGAAGCCACTTTGAGTGTGAGAAGGAAACACCGCAGAGCCTGGCCTTCACCAGGGGGGAGGTCTTCCGAGTAGTCGACACCCTGTACGACGGCAAGCTGGGCCACTGGCTGGCCGTGAGGATCGGAAACGAGTTGGAGAAAGGCTTAATCCCTAACAAAAGCAGGTATCTGAGATCACACCCCCCCACAACCCCTCTTAATCCCTCCCCCCATAGAACGAAGTATCCCCCCTTCCTCCCCCCCAACATAAGAAAAACCCACGTGACGTCACTTGTCACATTCTCTCCCATCATCTACTTGTTTACTGGGACAGGCCTAAAGCTGTAAAGTACAAGGCAGGTGCCAAGCGGCCTTAGCATACCAGTGTACCTCGTGGAAATAAGGTTGCCTTGTCTGGTGCCTGGCCCTCGTCCTTGGGAGAGGCTTCTGCATCCTAGTGAGCATTTGCTGGTTGACTGACAGTGGGCAACCTAGGAGAGACACCTGTGTTTTGGCAGGGCTTATGGCGTACTTTCTGTAGGCCCCGTTTTTCTCTGCCTCCACCAGGAAGTAAACGTCCTCACATTTCCCACACATGAGGCTTCCTTCCTGCCATGCGGAATCTCCTCTAGTCCACGTCTTAAGTAGAATCGACTGGATTTGATTAATGGCATGCACATTGCCATATTCTCTGGCTTTAGAGACTTACTTCCCTTGGTTTCATCTCGCAGAGCCGACCAAATGGCCAGCGTCCAGAGTGCCCAGCGAGACAATGCTGGGGACAGGGCGGACTTCTGGAGAATGCGCGGCCAGAGGTCCGGAATGAAGAAGAACTTGAGGAAGAGTCGGGAAGACCTAACAGTGATTGTGTCAGTTAGCACCAAGTTTCCGGCTTATGAGAGGGTTTTGCTGCGAGAAGGTGAGGATGCCACGGGGCCAGCAAATGACCTGCCTGGGCTCTGAGCCCATTTCCTTCATTTTCAGCTGTAACTTAGGCTCTAAGTTAGGTTCATCACTTAGGCCAGTGTCAGGTTAGAGGGTTGGAATCCTGTTCAAACAAGATGCATGCGAAAGTGAACTGTTCAGACTTCTAAGGACAGGCCTAGTTAAATAACCTAAAAAAATTCTGTAAATTAGCCATCGTGAAGTTTATCTTTAAAAATTGTGAGGGCCTTGGAGACATGTTTTTCAGAAAAGAGCTGGACTGAAATGGAAATGGAAGGACATAAAATTTCTTTCATTTTATTACATATTATTATAAAAAACCTCTGAAATACTTTTGCTTCCCATCTTAACAGGCAAGTATGTTTTTTTTTAAAGGCACTAGAGCACCCTGTTTGCTCGCTCTGTCCTTTTGTGTTTTTTTTAAAGATTCATTTATTTATTTCTCTCCTCTTCCCTCCACCCAGTTGTCTGCTCTCTGTGCCCATTCGCTGTGTGTTCTTCTGTGACCGCTTCTATCTTTATCAGCAGCACCAGGAATCTGTGTTTCTTTTTGTTGCGTCATCTTGCTGCGTCAGTTCTCCATGTGTGCGGCACCGTTCCTGGGCAGGCTGCACTTTCGCGCTGGGCAACTGTCCTTACGGGGTGCACTCCTTGCACGTGGGGCTCCCCTACGCGGGGGACACCCCTGCGTGGCAGGGCACTCCTTGCGTGCATTGGCACTGCACATGGGCCAGCTCCACATGGGTCAAGGAGGCCCAGGGTTTGAACCATGGGCCTCCTATGTGGTAGGTGGACGTCCTATCCATTGGCCCAAGTCTCCTTCCCAAGTATATGTGTTTTAAAGGCATTTCTTGTCTCATTTCAGCTGGTTTCAAGAGGCCTGTGGTCTTATTTGGCCCAATAGCAGATATAGCAATGGAAAAGTTGGCAAATGAGTTACCTGACCTGTTTCAAACTGCTAGTAAGTCTGTTGCTGATATACATATATATTTTTTAAAATTTATTTGTATTTATTTCTCCCTTTCCCCCCCGCCCCGCCCCAGGTGTCTGTTCTCTGTGTCTATTTGTCGTGTGTTCTTTTTGTCTGCTTCTGCTGTTGTCAGCGGCATGGGAATCTGAGTCTCTTTTTGTTGGCGTCATCTTGCTGCATCAGCTCTCCGTGTGTGCGGCACCATTCCTGGGCAGGCTGGACTTTCTTTTGCGCTGGGCGGCTCTCCTTACGGGGTGCACTCCTTGTGCATGGGGCTCCCCTACGCAGGGGACACCCCTGCGTGGCACAGCACTTCTTGGATGCATCAGCACTGCGCATGGGCCAGCTCCACATGGGTCAAGGAGCCCAGGGTTTGAACTGAGGACCTCCCATGTGGTAGCCGGAAGCCCTATCCATTGAGCCAAGTCCGCTTCCCGGATATTTTTTTTTCTTCTCCCTCAGTTTTTATTTTGGAAAGTTGTTCGCCCTGCTCCCAAGTGATTTTCCTTTGGTTTTTTTGTTTTGTTTTTTTTTTCAGTGAAGTTGTGGGTTTATAGAAAAGTCATGCATAAAATACAGAGTTCCCATATACCACGCTATTGTTAAATATTAATACCTTGTTTTAATGTGGTATATTTATTATATACTATATTAAATGTTCATGAAAGAAGATTTTTAATAATTGCACTATTAACTTTAGTCCATTTTTTTATAATAGGATGTTTTGGAAAGTTTTTAGCATACAGAAAATTTGAAAGAAAATTAACATCCACATATTCTTTTTTTTTTTTTTAAGATTTATTTATTTTTAATTTATTTCTCTCCCCTTACACACCCCCTTTCCCCCTGCCATGGTCTGCTTTCTGTGTCTATTCACTCTTTGTTCTTCTATTTCCGCTTGCATTCTTGTCAGTGGCATCAGGAATCTGTGTTTCTTTTTGTTGTGTCATCTTGCTGTATCAGCTGTCCATGTGTGTCGCCACTACTGGGTGGGCTGCGCTTTTTTTCCTTCACACGGGGCAGCTCTCCTTGTGGAGTATACTCCTTGCGCGTAGGGCTCCCCTACGTGGGGGACACCCCTGTGTGGCATGGCACTCCTTGTGTGCATCAGCACTGCGCATGGGCCAGCTCACCACATGGATCAGGAGGCCCGTGGTTTGAACCCTGGACCTCCCATGTGGTAGGTGGACACTCTATCAGTTGAGCCAAATCCGCTTCCCACATCCACATACTCTTCATCTAGAGTCTCTGGCTGTTACCATTTTGCCATGTATTGTTTCTCTATCACTCCTCACAGACATAGACATGTACTTTTTAAAATTTGTGCTGAGCCCTTTGAAAGTTCAGATGCAGAAGACATCTCCTTAAATATTTCAGTGTCAGTTTCCCAAGTATAAGGATAATTTTTCTGCAACCACACCACAATTATTATAATCAAGAAATTTAACATTAACACTAACATTAACATTTAACACTAAAATGTTATTTTAGTATAAATTCTACTTTACAGATTTCTTCAGTTGTCCCAACTATGTCCTTCTAGTCCCCTACTTTTTTCTAAGTTGTTTTGTGACACTGATAATTTGAAGAGTCCAAGCTAGTTGTCTCATAGTATGTTCCCTGCTGAACTGGCTTAACTCTTTCCTCTTGGTTAGATTTAGGTGAAACAGGTAAAGTGGACCCCTCCCATTGCATCTCATTAGAAGGCACCTAACATCCGGTGTCCTCTCATTGCTGGTGCTAGGTTGGAATATTTGGTTGTCACTGATTATTAAAAGAGTACTTATTTCCTTGTTTGTGTTTTTGCAGAAACAGAACCTAAAGATGCAGGATCTGAGAAATCTAGTGGGGTAGTGAGATTAAACACCGTGCGGCAAATTATTGAACAGGTGAGAAAATTCATCTGAACATAATGTATTGCCAGAAGAAATTGGATCATGATTTACTGCAGAATTTTTTAGAATAGAATCTGTATTTTAGTAATCGCTAAGTGTTCATGGGAAAAAATTAATATAAACCTAAGCTGTTTCACTCTGGAGAAACCAGGCACTGTTCTGTAGCAGTGATATCTTGTTTTTATCCTAGAGTTCTTAGCATTATACTGAATAGCCTGTTAATTTTATCAGAAGTTCTAATGGATTGATAATATGGAAGTGGTCATCAAGTGGTGGGAAATGTTTTCTGGTTTTTTATCTAAATTTATGTTATTTCTGTTGCAGTTACTAAAACAAACCCTTTGGTACTATACTACTTTATGTACTCATTTATGTACCTTTTCCCCATTGTAACAGGATAAACATGCACTGTTAGATGTGACTCCAAAAGCTGTAGACCTGTTGAATTATACCCAGTGGTTCCCGATTGTGATTTTTTTCAACCCAGACTCTAGACAGGGTGTTAAAACCATGAGACAGAGGTTGAATCCAGTATCCAACAAAAGTTCTCGAAAGTTATATGATCAAGCCAACAAACTGAAAAAAACTTGTGCACATCTTTTTACAGGTAAGTGAAACTTAAAATTTAGCCTCTATGCCCAAAAGTGAGAAAAGGAGATTTGAAGAATGGAAGAAATAAAATAATTTGAAATCCTGGTCATGATTCTTAGTAGTTAACCCTATAAGGTAGGGCTATTAGACCTATAGCTTTTGTACATTTAACTTGGAAATTTTAACTTTTGGTAGTCCATGAAAATGGAAGACTCATGATATGCAACAATTGATCATTTTACTGGTTCAGTTTTTAGTTATGACCACCACAGGCTTGTGTGTGGGACGGCAAGCCTAGTGGTTGAGCCTAGTTCACCACCCAGCACCCACATTCAAATGTAAGATCATCATCCCTCAATTTAAAAGTTCATTATAAAATACATTTGCGTGTACATGTGATTATTATTTTTTAATGAAGTTTAAACAGTTTTGTGTGTGTTTTGGAATCCCTGAAGCAGTTCAGGGTTTGAAAATCACTGGAGTGGACTTAAAGACCCAGGTGGGGTGCCTTTTTTTCCTTTTTTTTTTAAAGGAGGTGTCAGGGATTAAACCCAAGATCCTGTAACATGGGAAGCAGGTACTCAAACCACCAAGCTACACCCATTCCCCTGGGGTACATTTTAAGCAAAGGTGTGCAATTACTGCTAATATTTCTTTGTATTATATTATTTTTTAATGTTACATATTGTGAAACATTTTCTGTCATTATATATTTTTTGAAAAGCTGGGGGGAGGGTGATAGGAAGGAGTGAATGTTGTACTAGTAGAAAAAACTCAAACTGCAGTGTTTCTTGGTTTCCTAATAGAGTGCAGATTGGCAGGCAGCTACCTTGCTTGTTGCTTGCCCATTTAGAGGGGGGCCTACACTTCAGTACTTCAGTGTTGACTCAGCCACATGTCACCTTTTTTTTAAAAAAAAAAAAACTTGAGTGAGATACAATTTTCATACCATGCACTTTACCCATTTAAAGTGTACAGTTCACTGGCTTTTAGTATATTCACAGAGCTGTCTGACTATCCCCACAATCAATTTTAGAACATTTTAATCATCTACAAAAGAAACCCTGTACCCTTTAGCAGTCATTCCCATTTCCCCCTAATACCCTCCAGCTCAACACACCACCATTAGCTGTTGCTTTTGGTGCTCCCCAAGCTCCTTGGCTGGGGAGGGCAAAATAGCACTGACCACACAAGCACACAACGTGCCAGAAGTGGACGTGGATGACACTTGGTTGCTCTCAGCCCTCAGGATCCCAGTGCTTCCAGCTGAGGCAGTGACTGCGTGATGATCCTTTCAATATTTTACTTTCTTGAATTTTGAAAAATATATTAAACCTATTCAAGAGGACATAGCCTACCCCAGAAGTTGGGAGCAACTAGTAGTGCTCAAAGTCAAAGAATATGCAAGACTCAGTGAGCAAAAGCCAACAGCAAGTGAATGGTAGTTGCACAGTAAAGGGAGGCGGCATCTTGGTTATGTGCTTTCCTGATAAAGGAGTCAAGTGCATGAGTATTCACATAGTTGGGTGTTGGCTTTATTTAGGATTTAGGAAATTAGAATTCCCCCCTTCCCCAATATACTTGACTCTTAATGTCAGTTAAGTAGGAGATTTTATGACTTTTTTTTAAATTAGGGTTCATGAACATGTTTTCTGTATTTCATAATTGACCCTTCATTTGATGAGGTAAGCCAAGGGACAAAAAGTTATTGACCTAAATAAATGCAGAACATTAAAGCTGCCTTGATGTTACATGTTTTTAGCTTTCCTTCTAGTAATGTGAATGTTCTTATACTTTCCCTTTCAACCACTGTCATACCCATATAATAGCTCTGCTACTTAGAAAAACTAGGATGTGTTTTTACCTTTTCTATTCATTTCCAAAGATTTACCACCTTTTTCCAATTCTGCATAGATTAACCCTCAGCTTTCCATTCTCTACCCTCATTCTATTTTATGGCGACTTATATTCTAATTATTAACGTCATGAGTACACACAATGTGTTTAGTTCATAATAGCACAATCATATTGTATTTGTTTTTTTGTGTCTAGCTTCTTCACCGAACATAATGTCTTCTAGATTCATCCATGTTGTTATGTTTCATGACTTTATTTCTTCTTAGAGCTGCATAATAATCCATTGTGTATATGCACCAAAATTTGATGATTCATTCATTGGTTGATGGACACCTGGGTTGTTTCCAACTTTTGGCAATTGTGAATAACGCCATTGTGAACATCAGTGTACTGATGTCTGTTCATGTCATTGCTCAGTTCTTCTGGGTATATACCTAGTAGTGGTGTTGCCCAGGCTATGTGACAAGTCTATTTTCAGTTTTTTTTAGGAACTATCAAACAGTCCTCCACAGTGGTTGTACCAATCTACACCCCCACCAACAGTGAATAAGTATTCCTATCTCACCACATCCTCTCCAACACTTATAATTCTCTGTCTTTTTAATAATAGTGGCCATTCTAATAGGTGTGAAATGATAGCTCCTTGTAACTTTGATTTGCATTTCCTTAATTGCCAGTAACATTGAACATTTTTTCATGTGTGGTTTGTGTTTTGTTTTTTTTTTTTTTGCCCTTTGTGTTTCTTCTTTGGACGATTGTCTATTCAAATCTTTTGCCCATTTTTTAATCAGGTTATTTGTCTTTATTGTTGAGTTATAGGACCTCTTTATATATCATGTAAATATCATCTATCATACCTTATCAGGTATGTGGTTTCCAAATATTTTCTTCCAGTGAGTTGGCTGCCTTTTTACCCTTTTGACAGAGTCCTTTGAGAAATAAAAGTGTTTAGTTTTGAGGAGGTCCCATTTATCTTTAAGAAACTGTTGCCTACCACAAGATCTTAAAAAAGCTTTTGTACATTTTCTTCTAGAAGTTTTATTGTTGTCACTTTTATATTTAGGTCTTTGATCTATTTTGAGTTAATTTTTGTATAGGGTGTGATATCGGGGCCCCCTTTCTTTCTCCTAAATATGGAGATCAAGTTCTCCCAGCACCATTTGTTGAATAAACTGTTCTGGCCCAGCTGGGAGGACTTGACAGGCTTTTTAAAAAATCACCTGACTGTAGATGGTGAGGGTCTATTTCATAGTTCTCGATTGGGTTCCATTGGTCAATCTGTCTGTCTTTATGCCAGGACCATGCTGTTTTTACCAGTGTGCTAAGTAATATGCTTTAGAGTCAGGAAGTGAGAGTCCTCTGATTTTGTTTTTCTTTTTAAAGGGGTTTTTGTCTATTCAGGGCCCCTTATCATTCTAAATAAATTTGATAATTTCTCCTTTTCTTCAGAAAAGGCTTTTGGGATTTTATTGGGATTGCATTGAATCTGTAGAATTTACATCTAAATGATATTTAGTCTTTTAGTTCATGAATACAAAATGCCCTTCCATTTATTTAAATCTTCAGTTTCTTTTAGCAACATTTTGTTTTCTGAATATAGGTCCTTCATGTCCTTGGTTAAGTTTATTCCTAAATATTTGATTCTTTTAGTCACTATTATAAATGGAATTTTTTTCTGATTTCCTCCTCAGATTGCTTATCAGTAGTGTATAGAGTCGCTATTGATTTTTATGTATTAATCTTGTATCCCACCACGTTGCTGAATTCATCTTTTAGTTCTACTAGCTTTGTTGTGGGTTTTTCAGGAGATTCTAGACATAGAATCATATCATCAGTGAATAGTGAAAATTTTACTTCTTCCTTTCCTATTTGGGTGCCTTTTATTTCTTTATTTTGCCTAATTGTTCTAGCTAGAACTTCTAGCACAATATTGAATGACAGTGATGACAGTGGGCATCCTTGTCTTGTTCCTAATCTCATTGGGAAAGCTGTCGGTCTTTCACCATCAAGTACAATACTAGTTGTAGGTTTTTCATGTATGCACTTTACCACATTGAGAAAGCTTCCTTCTATTCATATCTTTTGGTGTGTTTTTATGAAAAGATGCTGTATTTTGTCAAATGCTTTTTCTGCATCATTCGAGAAGATCATGTGATTTTTCTTCTTCAGTGTGCTTTATTACACTAATTGATTTCCTTGTGTTGAGCCACCCTTTTATGTCTGGGATAAAACACACTTGATCGTGGTGTATAATTCTTTTGATGTGCTTTTATATTCAGTTTGCAGGGATTTTGTTGAGGATTTTTGCATCTATATTCATTAGAGATATTGGTGTGTAATTTTCTTTTTTGGTAGTATCTTTATCAGGTTTTGGTATCAGGGTGATGTTGGCATCATAGAATGAGTTTAGTAGTGTTTTTTCCTGTTCACCTTTTTGGAAAAGCTTGAACACGACTGATATTAGATAGTCTTTGAATGATTGAATTCACCTGTGAAGCCATCGGGTCCTGGGCTTTTCATCTTGTGGAGGTTTTTGATGACTGGTTCAACCTCTTTACTTTGTGATTGGTTTGTTGAGGTCTTCCGGTTCTTGGGTCAGTGTAGGTTGTTCGTGTGTTTCTGGGAATTTGTCTCTCTTATATACATTGTCTGTTTTTTGGCCTATGGTGTTCACAGTATCCTCTTATTATCTCTCTTATTTCTGCAGGGTCACTGGTATGTCCCCCTTCTCTTTTCTGATTTTATTTGTGTCCTCTTTTTTTTTTTTTGTTCGTCTAGCCAAGGGTTTGTCAATTTTGTTGATCTTCTCAAAGAATCAACTTTTGGTTTTGTTGATTCTATTGTTTTTTCTCAATTCATTTGTTTCTGCTCTGGGATTAGTGTGCTGTTTTTTCCTAGTTCCTCCAGGTGTGCGGTTAGATCTTCAATTTTAGCTCTCTTTTTTTAAATGTAAGCACTGAGAGCTATGAATTACCCTCTCAGCACTGCCTTTGCAGTGTCATAGACTTTAATATGTTGTGTTTTTATTTCCATTCATCTCAAGATGCTGAATTCTCTTGCAATTTCTTCTTTGACCCATTGATTAAGAGTGTGTTGTTTAATTTTCATATATTTATGAATTTTCCCTTTTTCCATCCATTATTGATTTCTAGCTTTATTCTGTTATAATAAGAGAAAGTTTTTTGTGTAATTTCAATCTTTTTAAAAATTTTTTGAGACCTGTCTTGTGACCCAACATATGGTCTATCCTGGAGAAGGATACATGAGCACTTGAAAAAAAATGTATATCCTGCTGTTTTATAGTGTAATGCTCTATAGATGCCAGTTAGGTCTAGTTCATTTATCATATTATCCAAGCTTCCTCTTTCTTTCTTTATCCACTGTCCAGATGTTCTGTCTAAAACTGAGAGTGCTGTATTGAAGTCTGCAGCTATTACTGTAGTGATACCTCTTTCTCCCCTCAGTTTTGCCAGTGTGCATTTCGTGTATCTTGGGTTGGTTTAATGTTTTTTTTTATTCTGTGCCAGTTTGCCTTTGTGGTTTATCTTCAGTGGCCCGTAGTACTCTATTACTGAAGAATAAGTGCATTCATTATACTTTGTTGGCATTTTATATCCATGCTCTAAATTTGTGTTGGAATTTGGGAAGCAGAGTGCACTGGCTGAGCCGTAGGCACTGGAAGCAGACTCCAGCTGTGTACCCAGGCACTTCCGCTTTCTTGGTCTAAGATGGGCTGGTTACTTTCACTTCTCTGTGCCTCACTTTCTCATCTATAAAATGGGGACAACACAAATTCCCACCTTGCAAGGTTTGTGTGAAGGTGAAATGAGCAAATACATGTAATGTGCTTGGAAAAGTACCTGGTCTACCTACAGTGTGTACATTATATGAGATATATTTTGTTCTGAATAAGAAATGTATATTCCTTCAATACACACCATTTTAGGTTTGGTTTGCCAGTACAACAATCTACTACCAATCAATAGGGTTACTCTTTCTGCATATTCTAAAATATTCATGCCTATCAAAATGATGTACACTTAAGTGTTACCTTGAGTATATTTTTATATATCTTCCTATTTATAAAATACAAATCTATGTAATATAAACCATAGTACTTTTTTATTTTAGTTATTTTTGGCGATGTGCTCATGAAGACATAATCTTTAAAAATATTTTTTAAAAGATAGCTACTCTGAAAATCAATTAAATGATAAATGATTTCTGCCTTTAGATTATCAGTCTTCTATAAATTACAACAGCTGAATGATTGATTAATAGTTTTAATTATATTCTTGCATTTTCTGAAGCTTTAATGCCTATATGATTATTTATGTTTCTTAAAGGTACAATCAACCTCAATTCAGCCAACGATAGCTGGTTTGGCAGCTTGAAGGACACAATTCAGCATCAGCAAGGAGAGGCAGTCTGGGTCTCTGAAGGAAAGGTATGTTGTGACCTAAACACTTTGTAATGAGGTGAGAGTCCGTGTTCTGAATCCTTTCTAAAGAGGGTAGTGAATGTAGTAAAACCATGCCTGTTTGAGGTGAATTCAACATATTTGTTAATCAAGTTTGACATTTTTTTAAATTCTTTGGAAAAAAATTATAAAATTAAGGGACTTTAAATGAAAAGCAGAATGAGTATATGTGGCTCTACATTCACTTCCCTTTTTACCTTTAACATAGTAACTAGTTGTATTCTAAGTACACTAATCAGAGCTTACAAGATCCTGTGCCAAGCACCACAGCTTACCAAGGACATGGGAGACTTGGAGATGAGAGCTGAGGTTGAGGAGTGTGGAGGACAACTCAAAATTAAGAGAAAGAAGAAGTGCTAATGGAGCTGGAATCATTTGCCTAGAAAATAGGGTAGCAGGAAATGTTCAACAGTTGTAGGAGTTTGAATAGGTGATAAGAAGGCATGAGAAAGCTTGTCTAGGCTTCCAGTGTTGTTAGCTTCTCATCTCTGGAGATGGTTTAGTTTATACATGGCTCTGCTGCAGGGAGGAAGGAGAGAGATTATATAACCTCCTGTGGTCCCTTTAATTCTAGGAGTCTTTGGTGCTGGTATCCTGTACTCAAGCTAAATTGAAGTAATTTGTAAGACTTTTTTTGTGCAATTGACTTAATTGTTGAGTTGTAGCCTTGCTATCCAGGATCTGGACATGTAGTCATTGTATCTAGAATTGACCAAGTGCTTACAGGCTGATAGGCTCTATGCTAACTCCGTGGTGAGAACATGTTGGACAGGACATAGTTTCTGCCCTCAAGGAATTGAGAATCTTGTAGAAGGGTAGAGGTGTGTGCAGGGCATGGTGGTATGCATGGAAATGAGTACTGGAGAAAAAGCTGGAAAGGAATCAGGTTGTAGATGGACAGCATGCCAATCTGAGGATGGATGGTAGCAAGGAAAGGGTAGAGTGTTCCCAATAGGAGTCCTTGCACAAAAATTAATGTATTAATTTAAAGTCAAGTGATTTTAGGAAAATAAGGCGCACATGTCAGCTGTCAATAGCTTGGCCGAGCCCTTGGGAATTTTCTTGAGTCCTCACTCCCAGGAGCCATGTCAGACCCCACTGACCCTCCAAAACAAATTCCTCTAGATGGAAGGGGTGGATGATGACCCCGAAGACCGCATGTCCTACTTAACCGCCATGGGCGCGGACTATCTGAGTTGCGACAGCCGCCTCATCAGTGACTTTGAAGACACGGACGGTGAAGGAGGCGCCTACACTGACAATGAGCTGGATGAGCCGGCCGAGGAGCCGCTGGTGTCTTCCATCACCCGCTCCTCCGAGCCGGTGCAGCATGAGGAGGTGAGGCGAGGCAGGCCACGGGCCGCGAGGCCGAGGGGGCAGGAGAAGGAGGTTCTGGAGTTCCACTCTCATTCTTCCGGACAGCTGTTGATTCAGGGTGCTGTGGAAGGTGTTCCTAAGGGTGGAGCAGATGACTTCTAGGGAGTCTCTCCGCGGTCATGATTCTGTGACCGCGGTTGAGGTCCATGGGAAAGTGGGGCAGGAAAATGAGCTCTCAAGAGGTGGAGTAATCAGTTCTCCTCACGCTGAATGAAGCCTGTGGGCATGGTGGACACGCTGAATCGCCATTTGTGCCACTGCCTAAATTACAAGCGGAACATTCCTTTTAAAATACAATATTGTTATATTTACTTGTAACCTTTGATTAGGTCTCTCTCTGTACTCTTTGGTGTCCTCGCTTTTTTCCTCTCCCCTGCCTACCTTTAACCTTTCTAATCTTGCCAAAGCTCCTGAGTGTTTCCCCATCAGTTTCCTTCTCTCTTATTTCAGGGTATTAATTGAGCTTGTGATCAAAATATATTCTATCATGTATATAATACATCCACTGGCCAGTGAACAGGCAGTTTATGCAATCCTAGAAATCACCTCATCAGGCACTAATTTAGGACAATAGCAATTGTTTGTTGTACTTCAGAGAACTTTGGCGTGATGGTCTTTGTAAATGAGGTTTTCCATATATTTGGATAATTACTATGGACTTCCCTTTAGTAGTTTATCTCATTTCCGTGAATAATTTTGTTCTTCATGAAATAGAAGTACTAAAAAATCAGTTTGAAAGGGGGTGGGGAACACGCCATGCCCCCCCCCCCCAAAAAAAGCCCCAACCCTAGTATATACTGCAGAACAAGTTGTGAAGAATAAATTGACTCCCGAAGGTCTGCAATACAGAGATTTTAGACTTTAGGAGGACTTTTTTTTTTAATTATACTTTAAAGGAAGATGCATTGGATACATCTACAAACAGTATTAAAAATGTGTCTTCAATTTGCTCCTGGGAATATACCTGATATCTGCCTTTTCAATAAAGCGCTGGGCCAGTACCTCAGCTTTTGAACTTTAAGCAAGTTAGCAGGACTTCAGCAAAGCAGACGAGTGCTGTCTTCTCTCTGCTCAGACGTTCTTGTTGTGAATGAACCTTTATGTCTCGTAGAGCATAAGGAAGCCCAGCCCAGAGCCACAAGCTCAGATGAGGAGGGCTGCTAGCAGAGATCAACTTAGGGACAATAGCCCGCCCCCGACATTCAAGCCAGAGCCGCCCAAGGTACGTGGCTGGGAGGCCCAGGATGGGAAGGAAGAAGAGGCAGGGGCCCCTGGAGCCCCCACCTCCCGGAGAGCAGGGGAGGAGCATGCACTGTGAGTTGTGGTTGAGTTTGACTGTTCTCTCTTAAAGCCTGTCTTTAGGCCTGTTGGGTAAAACCAAAAATTAGGGAAGGGAGAAAGATAGGTGTGAAAGGCAGTTTAGGAGAGTATACAAATTGGGTCTTTACTTTTTTGTGTAATAAATAAAAGTTGGACAAATACTGCTTGTCCAGAATCACCAATCTCAAAATCTGTTTTTTTTGCCCAATTAAAGTTTTCTGCTGATAATCTGATTTCCATGTACCAGAAAATCCTTACTGGCAATTTGCCGAAGACCGCAATCCCTGCCATTGTATACAAAGCCTCTCATTATAAGAGCAGCTTAATTTTAAAAAAATTAAATCATTATCTAGAACAGAAGCAATGTAAGGGCACATAGGCATCTGTCATGTGATTCTTTATCCCCTTTCTGAATCACAGCTATGACTGTTTTTCCTTATAACCCAATACAATTTCTCTATTTAGCTCAAGAAGTTAGATGAGAAGAAAGTAAAATTTGTATGAGCTATCAGAAGGAATTTGTGACCTCAAAAATATATCAGCGCTGAAAATTTATAAGCAGATCTAGAATCAGTGTGAGGGGTGGTGGTCATTGGTGTGGTGTGCTGTCTGTCACCTGAACCTTCACCCCCAGGTGCCTTCACCTGCAGCTGGGCACAGGCCTCCCCTGGGCCAGTGTGCACTGTCAGTGCGGTGTGAACTCAGGAGCCCCCTCCTCCACTCCTGAGACCTGACTTGTTTCGAGGTCCTCGCCAAGGTTCTGATCTTTAGTATGAAATTATTCAAGGTCTGATATGCCTTTAGTGATTGCAGCACTTCCCCAGCACTCTCTGGTTTCCCAGAGCTCTTAATACTCTTCTTAGGAAGGAAGGTAGGGCTCAGGTTGCCCAGCCACTGGCTGTTTGCTCTGCTGTGCCTGATTCCTTGATGGAATGGTATTTACAGTTGCTTATCACCTTTGGAAACTGATCAGGAAATGGAGTGTATTAAATCACTAATACAGATTTGAAAGTAAACTGAAAGCTTAAGGTAAAAATAATGTCATTGCTCTCTGCAGGTCAAAATGCAAAACAGAGAAGAATCCTTTGTCTTGCCCAAATCTTATGAATACAAGTCAAACCCCTCAGAAATTCCCATAGCGTCTCCCAAAGGTTATCCTCCTCCTATCGCAGCAAAGCCTTCCTTTGGACGTCCTATTCTGAAGCCCTCCACTCCCGTCCCTCCTCCAGAGAGTGAGGAGGTGGGAGAGGGCAATGAGGAGCAAGAGAACACTCCCAAATCTGTCCTGGGCAAAGTCAAAATATTTGAGAAGATGGATCACAAGGCAAGACTACAGAGAATGCAAGAGCTCCAAGAAGCACAGAATGCAAGGGTAATTGTTTTCAGACCACTAGATTCTCTTTGCATGCAGACAAGAGGTTTTAATATGTTTGATTTGAGTATAGTGGTTTGCAGTCCTGTCTCCACTGCTGCATTTATGGAAGGGATATTTGCGCATATGTCCCCAAAGGTGAACCCTTGTTTTATGTCATCTCTAGATTGCTAGCTTTTTTTTCCCATCAAGAAAGTTCTACAATATAGGTGAATAAGATTCTGCTCTTTGAACTTTAGAACTTTATATTGAGTTCTGGAGTGGGAAATTGTGACAAGAGAATCATTGCCTCTCAGAAGTGATTTTTTCTTTAGAACATTTGTAATGTTTGGTAATTGAGTTTTAATTTGCTTCCAATTTTGCTATAGAAAACAAGCAGATCTTGGGTTCTGAAATTGAAAGGCCCATATGTGCTACTTTTTACCTCCTGTTTGAATTTTTATACCATGTGGACACACAACCTTTGTAAAAGTTAAATAAAAATAATTTGAGTAAAGTTCCATGGAGCGTGTTCTTCCCAGTGGATATGGGAGTTATCTTCACTCAGGTCTGTCACTACAACAGCAGTGCCTCTGTGCCGCTGCTGTTTCCTATCTGGCATGTGTCATTAGGCACCATACAACCATGCAAAGTAATGTTTTGTTTCCATTTTTCTTCTTCTTGGAGAAGTAAGATAGGAAAATGGGTGAGTCCAGTAGGAAACCAGCAAGCAACCTCCAGTAGTTCATTCTTTTCCTCTTGATCTTTTTTCCACCACCACCACAGATTGAAATTGCACAGAAGCATCCTGATATCTATGCAGTCCCCATCAAAACACACAAGCCAGACCCTGGCCTGCCCCAGTATACCAGGTAAGGGCTTCCTGGAAGGTTTGGGTCCAGAGCTCCGGGTAGGACAGAGGGGGCTTCTCTGGGAATTAGGCCCTCGAGAAAGAATCTCCTTCACCCAGATTTTAGAGCAACATTTTGTCAACTGTTTACCTTACCCATTAGGTCAAATTTAATTGTGAAAATTACTAAGAGTCAAAAATGCATGGTAATTTTGCTCGTGCACTATAATTCTCTAACAGCGTAATCATAGCCATTTTATGTTGGAGCTCAATTGTGTTAAATTATATTAGAAAAGCACATGACCAAACGCTAGGAATTATCATGTCATCATCTTACTGAAGTTTTACACTGATTTGTTTCCTGCTTCTGAGAATAGGGAAAAAAAGGCCACATTTTCTTGTGTCCAACCTCACTGGAAGCTTAAGTCTAGTTTTAGAGCAATAGAAAACTGTGGCAAATTTCCTTTCTCACTTAAAGGGAAACGTTGGTGACCAGGTTGCCCCTGGCAACAGACGGGCACTGCCTGAAACTGGCAGAGACCTCACTTTGGGGGAGAGGCTGCAGCGTGGGAGCCCCCTTCCCAGCGGTCCCTCCCATCCTGCTGGGGCAGTGGGAATTCTTAATTGGTCAAGGAGCACCTGGTCAGCTTCCTCCCCCCACTGCCCAAGTGGTGCTGACCCTGGCCCCGTTCTCCTAGCCGCACCCCCGCCAAGGTGGGAACTTGGGGTGGAGCCAGCAGCACCTTGTGTGGCTGACGGGCGGGAGCGGTGTCTTGGGCGGTGGCCCACCGCGCTCGTTGCCACACCTCGCGGGCCACCGGAAGACGCCACATGCTTGGGATACAATTAATCCTCCTGCTTTCTTGCAGGCCCCCTGAGCCACCGAGGGTGCCTTCCAGACTCTATCAGGACACCAGAGGGAACCACGACAGCGACGCGGAGGAGGACGAATACCGGCAGCAGCTGTCGGAGCACTCCCGGCGCGGCTACTACGGCCAGGTTTCCCGATACCGGGACACGGAGTTGTAGGCTCCGCGGCGCGCCCCTTCCCTGCCCGCTGCGCCGTGTGGCAGCGACTCGCCCGCCCGGCCACGGGGCGGCTCCTTTCCGGTGAAAACGCACGGCGGAGATGAGGGTGGGGCCCGAGGCCCTGCTCTTCGCGTGGGGAACCGGGGACAGGCAATACAAGCTAGAAACCGAAGGCTCTGGATGTGAGACTGGGCTAGGGGAGATGGGTTTTTTGCTCAAAATTAAGAGACACACGGTAGTCTGACACTGTTCTTGCTTCAGTGGACCAAAAGCTGTATTAATTCTGTTTTTGTATATTTAACACATATATTAAGAAGCGATTACTACGGTTCTTCATTAATAGCTGCCTTCAAGGACTGTTTCATTTGAGGCAGAATGTGGGGGGAAAAAGGAATGAAAAATACCGTTGGACGCAACTAAATTCAAAGAAGCATTTCATTACACCTCTCTAAGTGCCTTCCATGAGAAATGTCTTAAACGTTCTTCCTCCTAAGCTTTAGGCAAAGCCATCATGGATTAAAAATTATTTTGACTAAATTTTTATACCAGTTTAATACCTAAAGGTTTTCCTTGCACAGTTTCATTTTTTCGGGGCATTGTCTTTGTAGTATTTCCCCTTAAACTTGGGCTGTATATATAGTAGATCTACTTGGTAGTTTGGCTGTACATGCTAAATAGCTTGAAGACCAAGAAGTTGGTCTAGAAATTTTTTGCCTTGTTTGTTTAAAGCCATATGCTCCACAAAAGCAAATACTTAAGAAAAATTCGTGTTTTATTTCCAAAAGTGTGTGAATTGACAAAAGTTAGTTTTATAATTTAATAAAAAGGAGTACTTTGCAATCAATAATTTGTTTTGTGGTGAACTTCTATGCTACTTCCTCTTTTCCCATAGAACTTTCAATTATTGACCATAAAAGCAAGACATGCTCACTGTTCAACATTTTTTTTTTTTTACTGTTCAACATTGGTAACCCATAATCCCATCACTCAGATCATTTTGATCCGTTTTCTCTGTTACGTCAGTGTCTGTGCCTTTGTGTTACACTTGAGGCTATACAGTGCATGCAGTTGTTTCCTACTTTTTCTATGTAATATTATCAGAATAGAATTCTTTTTCTATTTAACATTCTACTGGGAATATTTCTCATGTAGCTAAACTGTGCACACATCATTACTCATAACTGCAGAAAAATAGATGATGTGACTGCTTCATAAATGAGCTATTCCCTACTTCATGGCTGCTTGGATTATTTCCAGTTTTTTACCTCTTTCCCATAAAATGAGTCTCTGTGTATAATCAATTTTTGTCTATCAGTGGGTCAGTATTTCTAATACTTTTCTGCAAGTAAGTTCTTAGAAGTGCAAATACCGAGTCAAAGCATAGGACATTTTTAAGGCTTTTAATGTTTATTGCCAACTTGCTTCCTAAAAGGGTCACATCAATTTACACTCCAACTTCAGTCTTTGAAGGCTAAAATGTGTTTAGAATATAAGGACAACCACCTTGGAAATTTAGGCTTGTGTGAATGAAAAGTTTATTGAATTTGGGAACGGAGGAAAAAAAGGTCCTGGTTTCCGTCAAGGATCATTTGTAATACAAATTGATGGAAAGATGTTAAGCTTGTGCTTTTAATCCAGTTAGAAATTCAGCTTACTCATAATTGAGTTATAGTGTAAATTTGTCCTGAGTTGTGCCTCTGTATTGAAATCTGGGTGCTGTAATCCATAAACTATTCAGTACAGTACCTTGAATATTTGAGTAGTCTTCAAGGCACTAATTAAAATGTATTTCATAAATAAAAGCCACCTTTATAGATAGAAACCAAACCCAAAAACAGTGGCTAAACATAATTTATGTATATATAACAGTTATATATAACACAATTTTATATAAATATAAAATTTTTATATATCAATATATATTAGAATTACATATATATGTAAATACGTTTGCTCACGTGCCTTAAATACAGGAGTAAGACCTTTTGTAAACTCAAGGAGCAGAGGAGTGCGGAGGCCTTTCAGCAGGAGTTGGGCTGTCATCTGACCCTGACACTTTTTGTGATGCATTAAAAAACGGTACAGGGAAGTGGATGTGGCTCAGGTAGGTTGGGCTCCTGCCTACCACGTGGGAGGTCGTCCATGGTTTGGTTCTGTGCCTCCTGGGGAGGAAGAAGGGCTGACGTTACAAGATGACACAACAAGAAACACGAGGGACAACATAAGGAGAGAAGCAACAAAGCAGGGAACAGAGGTGGCTTAAGTGATTGGGTGCCTCCTTTCCATATTGGAGGTCGGGGTTAGGTTCCCTGGTGTCTACTAAAGAGGGAAGACAACAGACATAGCAAGTGCAAACAGTGAGGGGATGTGGAAAGTAAATAAAAATCTTAAAAAAAAAAGGTATGACAGGAAGGACCTCTGTCCTTGAGAATTTCCAGTAGAGTTCCCAGTGGGCCCTTGTGGCCTCTCCGATTTTATTCATGTCCTTCCTAACTCGGAAGAATTTGAAGGTGGCAACCAGGTACACGGAGTATAGTTAAGAAAAGTTGGTGTTAGTCACAGGTCTCATTGGGAAATAGACCCCAGTCCTTTGACCGGAGACCTTCCAGAATCCTCGAGTTCCGTCTCCATTGCCAGTAATAACATAAGGAACCTTAGAACGTTAGAGAAATGCTGCTTAATCCCCCTCATCACCGCCTGATGAGTTTCTCTAAAACACGGTTTTATTTGGTGCATGAAAGCAGCGATTTAGGGGGTAATTTCTGGGAGGACTTAATGGGAGCAGCAGACCCCAAGACCAGGCATTTTGTATAAGTGGTTTATTTGGGAAGAGTAGGAAACTGCAGTGGGAGACTAAAATATATTCCCATAGAGGGACACTGGTAAATGGTATAAAACACATGCCACAGGGTTTCCCACCAAAGGCATGGGGGTACCGATATATTTTTTCATAAACCGCCTTCAATCTTGGGCTGAAGGTTGCTCTGCACCTGCTCATTGGCGCGTGTGTCTGCGCATGCGCGTGGGCGGGCGGGGCTGAGAAGGGGCTTCCCCTTTCCCTTCTGTCGAAAGTACCCAGCAACGCAAGGCCTGAAGGGCCTACGTGGCACTGACAGCATCTGCTTCTACGGCAGAACTGGACCTCTAACTTCAGGGAGATGGATTCTTCCAGAATGACACCAGTGGCCACCACCTGACACTGACAAATCCAAGGAGAGCGCTACCAGCAAAGGATGAGAGTGAACTGAAGTCCCAGTTCTTCAAGAGATACAGAGGTGCAATCTGTGGGGCTGTGAAAGAATCAGTCAGGACCCAGAATGAGGAGACAAACAACTTGTCATCAGAATCTTGCAAGGTGACCCAACAGGGAGTGATGGTGAGCTAAAGGGGTATCGTTATGACCTTGTCCCTAAGTCTAGGTTAAATTGACCTATCCTCACAGTATTCATAGATTTTATCAGTTTTGTTACTGTTGCTAAGTGCCTTCTATGTCCCAAGCAAAGGATCTGAGTTGTCCTCCCTCAGCTGCCTCCTTGCACCTGAGAGGTTGCCCGAGAGAAACCGACACTCTTCCCTGGGGACCAAGAGCCTCCCCACAGGGCTGCCTTCTCACTATGACCACTTGCAGAAAGGGCCAGGGAAGCAACCAGTCACCAGGCGGGCCTTGCAAGAGTGTTGTGGCAGTGTTGCAAGAGGGCGCTTTCTCAGGGCCGGTGCAGGACACCTGGCTTGGGGCATGCTGTTGTCCCAGTGTGCCCAAAATACAATAGCTGTGTTTGCTGGAGCCCTTGGATTTAGGAACATTTAGGGCCTTGCCTCAGGCGTGGATGGCTTGACATTGGGAACAATCCCTGGAATCCAGGGTACCCTCAGGCAGGAAGAGGGGCTCACTGGGGAAGAGTAGGCTGTGAATCTACTCAGCCCACCAAAGTGAACCATTAGAAAAACCAGAGAAGTACCCTAGAGAGAATGGAGAGGGAAAATCCTCGCTACCCCACACCCTTTCCCCTGCTGGCCACCCATGCAGCATACTTCGTGTCTACCGTTAAAACATGAATGAATGAATGAACCAGTAAAAGGGGGAATTATTTATATATATTTGCACATACATATATATTTTATAATATACACTTATTTGGTTTAAGTATGTATATAACTATTTAAATTTTATGTTGTAAATAAAGTAAATTTTTTAATGAGTAGTAGAAAAGCCATAAAAAATGAAAAGAATGAAAATGAATAAAAGACATTCAAATAATAGAGTTGAAATCCCAATAAAAATAAAAATCAGATATTTAAAAATAATATTTAGATGAAATAAATGAGATTTAAAAGGCTGGAAGGCAATTAAAATATACATGTATATAGATAGATTTAAATTTTATCTTGTTGCCAGTATTTTGTTTTATTTTTTTAAAACAAATATTTTTAGAGCAGTTTTAGGTTTATAGAAAAATTGTGCAGAAGTACAGAGTCCTTATATCTCTCTCCACACACAGTTTCCCCTGTTATTAATATCTTGCATTAGTGTGACACATTTATTACAATTGGCGAACAAATATTGATACATTCTTAGTAACTAAAGTCCATAGTTGACATTAGGGTCCACTCTTTGTGAATACAGTCCTGTGGGTTCTCACAAATGTGTAATGACATGTATCCACCATTACAGAATCATGCACAATAGTTTCACTGCTCTAGAAGCGCCTCGTGCTCCACTAATCTCTTCCTTACACACCCCATGAACCTGTGGCAACCACGGGTCTTTTTACTGTCTCTATAGTTTTGCCTTTTCCACCATGTCGTATAGTTGGAATCATACAGTATATAGCCTTTTCAGACTGGCTTCTTTCACATAGCAATATGCAATTAAGTTTCTTCCATGGTTTTTCGTGGCTTGATAGCTCATTTCTTTTTATCACTGAATAATATTCCATTGTATTGATGTGCCAAATTTTGTTTATTCGTTCACCTATGGAAAGACATCTTGGTGCTTACTGTTTTTGGTAATTATGAATAAAGCTGTTATATACTTCTGTCTGCAAGGGTTTTTTTTGGACATAAATTTTTAACTCCTTTAGGTAATACCTAGGAGTGCAATTGCTGGATTGTATGGTAAGCCTATGTATATAGTTTTGTGATGACGTGGGTTGTGGGTGGGAGGCTCTTTGTCTCTTCAGAGATAACCTAAGCTATCTGTGACTTGTGGGTGTGGGATGGTAAGAGGCTACAGTCCTGCCCTTGGTGACCATGGCAACGACTCCAGTCCCAGGAAACAGTTTAGCAATGCTAACTCTAAAAACTTTAAATATTCAAGGAAAATGCAAACCAAATGTGCTAAAAGCTTATCTAGAATGACTAAGGCCATGCTAAAAGCTTACCTAGGATATAGATGATATATGCTAATTCAAGCCTATTGAGCACTGAAACAAAGAACAATTTGACCCTTCCTCTCTGTATAAAAGGAGCTCAAAATTCTTGTGCAGGGCTCGGGTTTGAAACAGAAATCTCCCGAGTCTGGCCAGCCGTCAATAAACCATTTTTCCTTCTCAAAATCATTCCTGAGTCCTGGCCTTTCTATACACAAATAATTGGACCTCTCATGACTGCTACAACAGTAAGACTTACCAAACTGGCTTCCAAAGTGGCTTCCCACCAGCAATGAAGGAGAATTCCTGTTCTATATTCATGCCAGCACTTGGTGGTGTTGGTCTTTGGAATTTTAGCCATTCTAATACGTACGTAGTGGTATCTGGTTGTTTTAATTTGTAATTCCCTAATAATATATGTTTTTTGTACATTTTCATATGCTTATTTGCCATCTGTAGATCTTTTTTGGTGAGTTGTCTGTACAGCCGTTTTGCCCATTCTTAAACTGGGTTGTTTGTTTTCTTATTGAGTTTTAAGACTTTTTAATGTATTTTGGGTAGAAGTCCTTTGTCATATATGTGCTTTATTTTATTTTATTTTTTTTAAGATTTTTAAAATTTTTTATTTCTCGCCCTTCCCTCCATTGCCTGCTCTCTGTGTCAGTTCGTTACGTGTTCTTCTGTGTCTGCTTGTATTCTCATTAGTCAGCTCTGGGAATCAATCCTGGGACCTTCTGGAGTGGGAGAGAGGCGATCATTATCTTGAGCTACCTCAGCTCCCTGGTCTGCTGTGTCTCCTGTTATTTCTCCTCTGTGTCTCTTTTTTTTTTTTTGTGTCATCTTGCTGTGCCAGCTCTCTGTGTGGGCCAGCACTCCTGCACAGTGCAGCACTCCACGTGGGCCAGCTCACCACATGGGCCAGCTTGCCTTCACCAGCAGGCCCTGGGTATTGAACCCTGGACCTCCTATATGGTAGATGGGAGCCCAGTTGCTTGAGCCACGTCCTCTTCGCCATGTATTTGCTTTAGAAACATTTTCTTCTAGTCTGTGGCTTGTCTTTTCATTCTCTTAATTGTGCTCTTCACAGAGCAGCAGTTTTTAATTTTAATGAAGTCCAATTTATAATTTTTCCCCTTGATCGTGCTTTGGGGGTTCTATCTGAGAAGTCATCACTAAACCCATGTTACCTAGATTTTCTCCTGTGTTATTGTCTTAGTTTGTCAGAGCTGCTAACACAAATACCATGAACTGGTTTCAGCTTAACAACAGGAATTTTTTGGCTTACGGTTTTGAGTCCAGAAGAAGTCTAAAATCAAGACGTAGGAAGGCTTGCTCTCTCCTAGAGTCTGCAGCGTTCTGGTGCTGGCTGTTGGTGATCCTTGGGGCTCCTTGGCTTGTATCTCTGCCCTTATCGCATGGTGATCTCTCTCTCCTGTGTCTGCTCAGCCAGTTTCTGCTGACCTCCTCCTCCCTGTGGCTTTCTCCTGACTTCTCATTCCGGGATTCTTTTCTTTATAAAACCTCCAGTAAAATGGATTAAGACCCATGCTGGGAAGCGGACTTGGCCCAATGGATAGGGCGTCCGCCTACCACATGGGGGTCTGCGGTTTAAACCCCAGGCCTCCTTGATCCATGTGGAGCTGGCCCATGCACAGTGCTGATGCGTGCAAGGAGTGCCATGCCACGCAGGGGTGTCCCCGTGTAGGGGAGCCCCATGCGCAAGGATTGCGCCCCGTAAGGAGAACCGCCCAGCGTGAAAGAATGTTCAGCCTGACCAGGAATGGCACCACACACATGGATAGCTGACACAACAAGATGATGCAACAAAAAGAAATACAGATTCCTGGTGCCACTGATAAGGATAGAAGCAGTCACAGAAGACCACACAGCGAGTGGACACAGAAAGCAGAAAACCAGAGGGGGAGGGGGAAGGGGAGAGAAAGAAATAAAAAAAATAAATCTTAAAAAAAACAAAAAGACCCATGCCGATTCAGTTGGCCACACCTTAGTTAAAAATAACATCTTCAAGGAGTCTTATTTACAATACCTACAGGAATGCGCAGTAAGATTAAGAACATGCTTTTGTTGGAGTTCACAATTCTATCTACCACAGTTATCTTCAAGAAGTTCGATACTCTTGCATTTTTCTTTTAGGCCTCTGATCGATTTTGAGTTGATTTTTGTGAAAGGTGTGAAGTCTGGAACTAATTTTTTTGTCTGTTTTTTGCACTTGCATGTCTAGTTGTTCTAGCACCGTTTGTTGAAAATACTGTTCTTTCCCCATTGAAATACCTTTGCTCTTTTGTCAGAGATCAGTTGACTTTATTGGTGCGGGTCAATTCCTGGGCCCTCTATTCTGTTCCTTGAGGTATGTCTGTTCCTTCACCATCACACTGTCTTAGCTTTATAGCTCTCTGTAAATATACTCACTGTAGCTTTATAGTAAGTCTTGTAGTTGGGTAATGTCTGCCCTCTGACTTTGTTCTTCAGTATTGTGTTAGCTATTTGGGGCCTTTTGCCTTTCCCTGTAAGCTTTAGAGTCAATTTCAAGTTTTAAATTTTATTTTAAATCTCATTTGTATATGTAAAATAATCAGTATATTTACATGCCCCAAACTTGTGACTGCATTGGTAATAGTAGTAGTTTGTTGTTTTATTTTGCAAAATAAAGAGAGATATGATTTCATTGCTTCTACACTGTCCTCAGATGCTGATCCACCTCAGAGGGGACCAGCATCTAGGTTTCTCTGTGCTTTTAGTTTGAGACTCTCCAGGAAGGATGACTGGGGAAGGAGGTCCTGATTGATATAAATTATCCTGGGAGAGACAGATGAAGTTTATGAGAGTGGAGCTGACTTTGAAGGATAAAGGGAGCAAAGACTGGAGAGACTCTGGTTCTGAGGAAAGGAAGAGGAGGGGCTCGAGCTGGGCTAAGGAAGTCCCAAGCCACCTCCTTCCCTCCTCTTCTCTAAGCCCTGCCACATGCTCTTTTTTTGGCTTTAGTTACCTGTCTCCTCACCCTGCTATTCTAAAACAAAACCAGAAATGGGTTGACTTTTAAATTGGGAATTTATTAAGGTAAAATCCTACAGTTCCAAGGCTGTGAAATTATCCAAATCAAGGCATCATCAGAGATGCTGTCTCACCAAAAGTCAGGTGCTGGCCGATCTGGGATTCCTGCCATGTGGCAAGGCAAAATGGCGCCAGTCTCTGCTTTCTCCTCAAGCTCGACTGTGGGCAATCCAGTTTATGGCTTGTCTCTCCTTAGGCCTTGTCTCTTCAGCTTTGCTCTGCTCTGCTGATTCCAGCCTCCAGCTGCTCTCTCAGCCTCTTGGGGTTTTTCTGTCTTTTTGCTTCTGTAGGCAATTTTGAGGTCCTCTCTCACATGGCAGAGTAAAATGTCAGCTCTCTTTCTCTTTGTGTATCAGTTTTCAGTCCTCAGATTATATATGAGACTCCAGTAAAAAGATTAGGACCCAGCCTGGGTCCTACAGTCTAATAGAAGGCCCGTAACTGAAGCAATCCAATCAAAAGTGATCTAATCAAAAGGTCCCTTAACTGAACCTAACCCAAAGGTCCAATGTACAATAAGTTTAAACGTACAGGAGTGGGTTAGCTTAAGAACATAATTTCTTTCCACAAAAGACTCAAATCAGGATAAGCCCAAAAGGTCTGGGTGAAGTATAAATGATGAATACATATAAGTAATGCTGCTTAACCTCATTACAAGCCCGTGAAGTGGGAATTAAACAAGATACACTGGAAGAATTTTAAATGGAGGGATGAGTTCTGAATGCTTTCCAAATGAAGCATATGATTCTCTGGGTGCATCTCAATATATGGTTTAAATTTGACATTTAAAATATTTTACTATTTAAATATTTGATGTTTTAAAATATCAAAATGATGTATTGAAACAAAAAAATACACTGGCATTTTATTACTTAAAAATAATATGGGACCTAGTCCCCTTTCAATCAGAAGTAGAGTGGGCATCACCATCCCCAAATCCGCAAGACTGGGGAAGGAACAATGGACTAAAGTAAACTTATTATTATTCTATTATAGACTTATTTTTATTCTAGCAATGGAAGAACTGTTTATCATTGATGTAAAGGCAGTGGTCACCAGAGTTTCTGAGGGGAGGGAGGGAGAAGGAAGAATAAGTGGGGGCATTTTCAGGACATTGGAATTGTCCTGCATGACATTGCAATGACGAATACAGCCCATTATATATTTTGTCATAACTTAAAAAATTGTGCAGGATAGAGTGCAAACTGTAATGTAAACTATAGTGCATGGTTAGTAGCAGTGCTTCAATATGTGTTCATCAATTGTAACACATGTACCACACTAACGAAAGATGTTGTTGATATGGGAAAGTGTGGGAGGGGGAGAGGGTGGGGCATACGGAAATCCCCCCCCCCTTTTTTTTGCTGTAATTTTATTTATTTTTATTTTATTTTTTAATTTTAATTTTATTTTTTTAGAATTATTTTTTATTTATTTCTCTCCCTTTCCCCTCCATTGTTTGCTCTCTGTCCATTTGCTGTGTGTTCTTCTTCATCTGCTTGCATTATTCAGCAGCACTGGGAAACTTTTTTGTCTCTTTTTTGTTGCAACATCTTGCTGCATCAGCTCTATGTGTGTGCAGTGCCACTCCTGAGCAGGCTGCGCTTTTTTCATGCAGGGTGGCTCTTCTTGTGGGGCTCACTCCTTGCACATGAGGCACCCCTAGGCAGGATGCCCCTGCATGGCACAGCACTCCTTGTGCACAGCAGCACTGCACATGGGCCAGCTCACCACATGGGTCAGGAGGCCCTGGGGATCAAACCCTGGACCCTCCATATGGTGGATGTTCTATCAGTTGAGCCATGTATGCTTCCCCCCTATATTTTTTAATGTAAGATTTATGTAATCTAATGCTTTTTTAAAAATAAAAAAAATTTTAAAAGATAAGGTGGTCACAAAGGCTGAAAGAAAAAAATAGTTACAACCATGCTAGGGAAGATGTGGAGAAACTGGATCACTCATACGGTGCTGTGGGAATGTAGAGTGGTACAGCCACTGTGGAAAACAGTTGGGCAGTTTCTTAAAAAAATAAACTTGCAACCACCGTATGACCCATCAATTGCACTGAATGAAAAATGAAAACATGTTCACACCAAAACCTGTACATAAATGTTTATAGCAGCTTTATTTATAATAGTCCCTAAGTGGAAACAACCCAGGTGTCTCTCATTAGGTGCATGATTAAACCGAGGTATACCCATACCATAGAATGATCTTCAGCAATAAAAAGAAATGAACTATCGATGCATGCCAAAACCTGGATGGATCTCCAGAGAATTACGCTGGGTGAAAAACGCTAAAGTCATAAGATTACATACTCTGTGACTTCATTTACAGAATATTCTTGAAATGACAAGAGTGTAGAAGTGAACAAGATTGGTGGTTGTCAGGAGTTAATGAGGGGGTGGAGGAAGAAGGTGGGTATGGCAAAAGGAGAGATGCTTGTGGTGATGGAAATGTTCTGTATCTTGACTGTATCAGTGTCAGTATTTGGGTGGTGATATTGTACTATAGCTTTTTTTTGCATTTAAAAATTTATTAAAGTATATCATTCATACATGAACATAATAAACAATAAGTATATGGTAAAAGTTGCGAACTTATAAAATGAACATGCATAGCATCATACAGGGCTCCCATACCTCATCCCACTACCAGTACCTTCCATTGTTTTGAAACATTTGTAACAAATTATGAAAAAGCATTGTCAACATATTACTACTAACTATAGTCTTTATCTTACATTTGCTGTACTTTTCCCCCAAACAACCCTATCATTTTTTGTTCATAAATCATACAATTTATCTAAAATGTACAGTCAGTGGCATTTGGTATAATCACAGAGTTGTGCATTCATCACCCCAATCAGCCCTAGAGCATTTCCATCACTCCAAAGAAGAAAAACAAAAACAAAAAAACCAAAAAACCACTATCATATCCATATCTTAGCTCTACTAATTACAAATCCTATGATGTGCTTTCACCATTTTTTTCCATTTCCAAACATTCACAAACAACTTTTTACCAATTCTGCACAGATTAAACCTAAGCTGTCCATTCTCTAACCACATTCTATGCTCTGGTGACTTATATTTTAACTATTAACTCCATGAGTTTGCTCATTATATTTAGTTCATAATAGTGAAATCATACAATAATTGTCCTTTTGTGCCTGGCTTGCTTCACTCAACGTAATGTCCTCTAAGTTCATCCATGTTGTCTTAGCTTCATGACTTCATTTCTTCTGACAGCCGCATAGTGTTCCATAATGTGTACACCACAATTTTTTATCCATTCATTGGTTGATGGACACGTGGGTTGCTTCCATCTTTTGGCAATCTGTGAATAACACCGCTATGAACATCAGTGTGCAGGTGTCTGATCATGTCACTGCTCTTAGTTCTTTGGGGTATATACGTAGTAGCGGTATGCCAGCTCACATGGTAAATCTATATCTAACTGCCTTAGCAACTGCCGAATAGACTCCACAGTGGCTGTACCATTCCACATTCCCACCAGCAGCAAATAAGCATTCCTATCTCTCCACATCCTTTCCAACACAGAGTTTTCTGTTTTTTTAAACAAATCAATTTGATTAATACATATTAATAAAGCACAAATCCATTCAAAGAGTACAATGTATGGTATTCAGTGCAATCATATATTTGTGCATTCATCACCCCAGTCATTCCCAGAGCACTTTATTTCAATAATAATAAAAAACAAATGAACAAACAGAACTCATCACCTCTCAATCTCTCTATGCCTTGCCTACTGTACATAGCTGCTATTCTTTTTTCTTCTCTCTAGTATATTTGTATTTATATTTCGTAAAAACAGTCTTATATATGTAAATCACCCATGAGGTTTCACTGTCTTACACAATCCCATGTTCAGTTTTTAGCTTTCCTATTAGTAATATACATGACCTTAGACTTTCCCTTTCAACCACTGTGAAACCTATATAAAAGCTCTATTAGTTACAAACACCATGATATGCTTTAACCTTGTTTTTTTTTTTTTTCCTTTTGTAATTCTTGTCTTTTGGTAACATATTCTATCAGTTTTTGTTTGTCTATGAAGACTTTGAACTAACCCTCATTTTTGAAGGACAGTTTTGCTGGATAAAGAATTCTTGGCTGGCAGTTTTTCTCTTTCACTACCTTAAATACATCATAACACTTTCTTCTCACCTTCACGGTTTCTTTTTTTTTAATTTTTAAAAAATTTATCCAACCCCACCCCCCAGTTGTCTGCTCTCTGTGTCCATTCACTGTGTGTTCTTTCTGTGACCACTTCTATCCTTATCAGCAGCACCAGGAATCTCTGTTTCTTTTTGTTGCGTCATCTTGTTGTGTCAGCTCTCCGTGGGTGCCGCGTGACTCTTGGGCAGGCTGCGCTTTCTTTTGCACTGGGCGGCTCTCCTTATAGGGCACACTTCTTGCACGTGGGGCTCCCCTATGCGGGGAACCCCCTTGCATGGCAGGACACTCCTTGGGCACATCAGTGCTGTGCATGGGCCAGCTCCACACGGGTCAAGGAGGTGCGGGGTTTGAACTGTGGACCTCCCATGTGGTAGGCAGACACCCTATCCATTGGACCAAGTCTGCTTCCCTCCTTCGTGGTTTCTGATGAGAGGTTAGCACTTAACCTTACCAAGTTTCCCTTGTGTGTGATGCTTTGCTTTTCTCTTGCTGCTTTCAGAATCCTCTATTTCTGATATTTGTCGTTTTAAATAGTAGGTGTCTCAGGGTAGGTCTATTTGGATTTATTCTGTTTGGGGTGCATTATCCTTCTTGGGTATTGATATTTATGTCCTGCATAAGGGTTGAGAAGTTTTCGGTCATTAACTCCTCAAATACTCTTTCTGCCGTTTTCTTGTTCTCTTCTCCTTCTAGGACACTGATACTGTGTGTTTCTCATTATCATTCATTTCCCTGAGACTCTGTTCCATTTTTTCCAATCTCTTTCTGTTCTCCTGTCTTTTCCAGTTCGGATGTTCTGTCTTCAAAATCACCAATTCTGGGAAGTGGATGTGGCTCAAGTGATTGAGCAGCCACCTAGCACATGGGAGGTCCCTGGTTCGGTTCCTAGTGCATCCTAAAGAAGACAGCAAGCTGGTGGGACGGGCAGGTGTGGCAAGCTGACACAACAAGAGACACAGGAAGAAAAACACAATGAGAACCACAACAAAGCAGGGAACAGAGGTGGCTTAAGCGATTAGGTGCCTCCCTCCCATTTCATAGGTCCTGGGTTCTGTTTCCAGTGCCTCCTAAAGAAACAAGGAAGACAAAAAGACTCAGCAAGTGCAAACAAAGAGGGGGTGGGGAGAAATAAAATAAATCTTAAAAAAAATTCACCTACAAAATCACCAATTCTGTCTTCGAGCAATTCAAATCTGCTCTTACGTGCCTCTAATGTACTTGTAATCTCATCCATCATGTCTTTCATTTCCATAAACTCTGTTACTTTTCTTTGCAGGCTTTCCAATTGTTCTTTATGCTCTCCCAGTGTCTTTTTTTTTTTCTCTCTCTCCTCCCCCTCTCCTCTTCCCCCTCCTCCACCCCCCGCCCCCCCGTTGTTGGCTCTCTGTTTCCATTTGCTGGGTGTTCTTCTGTGTCTGCCTGTATCTTGTCAGCAACACCTGGAATCCATGTCTCTTTTTGTTGCATCATTTGCTGCATCAGCTCTTGGTCTGTGCTGCACTTTTTTCATGCTGGGCGGCTCTTCTTACAGGGCGCACTCCTTGTGTGTGGGTCTCCCCTACGCGGGGGACACCCCTGCGTGGCGGGGCACTCCTTGTGCACATCAGCTCTGCGTGTGGGCCAGCTCCACCCCGGTCAAGGAGGCCCGGGTTTTGAACCGCAGACCTCCATGTGGTAGGCGGACGCCCTAACCACTTGGCCAAATCTGCTTCCCTCCCAGTGTCTTCTTAATAGCCTTTATTTCTTTAGTCATAGTTTCTTTAAATTCTTTGAGGCAATTTAGGATAGTTGTGTGATTATCACTGATTAATTGTATTAAATCCTGTATTTCTTCAGGATATTTGGTTAGTTCTTTTGGCTGGGCGCTCTCTCCCTGTTTCCTAGTATGGCTTGTAATTTTTTGTTGATGTCTAGGCCTCTTAAGCATCTGAATATGGTGGTGAATTTATTCCCTCTATTGCCGATTGTTTTTTTCTTTTCTGCAGCTCTTCTTTGATATTTGGTTCAACTTATTGTAGGTCTTCAAAATTGCCCATCTCGGAGACAACCAGCAAGATGGCAGTGGAGTAAGGAGCTCCTAGAGTCAGCTCCTGCTACAGGGCAGTTAGCAAACACCCAGAGCTCTCTGGAGCTAGCTGAAGCACCTGTTTGGGGGCTCCAGGAGACCAGAAGAGCATCCTGGAACAACCTTGAAGGAACGGAAGGAGGAGACGGCCCATCAGCAGAGAAGATTCATAAGTAGAGTGCTCCGCACCACAGAGGCCAGTGCCCATCCTCCACTGGGGGCACAAGCTGCCTTAGGAGCTGTTCTGAGGCTGAATTTGAAAGCTCCACTTCCCAAAAACTGGGGAGGAAGAGATGGTTGGCCCCAACTTCAGCTACTGATGAGTGAATTCAGCAGGCTAAAGTATAATCCTAAGAACAGCTAACGTTTGAACCTGTCCAAGTCAGAAAGAGGCTGGTAACCGCCATCTTAACTCTATACCTGGTACAAAGGGAAGTGGAGCAGACTGAAAATCACAGTGCTGTAGGGACTGGCTTCTTTTCATTCAGATCAAATTGCAGCTCTAGCATAAGCCCCAGCCCCATCTCTGGCAGGAAGGAAGCTGGAGGGACCTACACCAGCCTCTCTGGGAAATTACCAGCCAGGTCACAGAGGCTGGTGATTATCCTACTTTGGCAGCACAAGCCACCCCAGGAACTATTCTGTGGCTGGAATTTGAAGCTCTATTTCCCAAAAAGAGGGGAGGAGTTGACAGTTGGCCACCAATTTCAGCTACTGATTGGTGGATTTGGCTGGCTAGAGTATAACCCTAAAAACAGCAAAAGTTTGAACCTGTCCAACTCAGAAAGAGGCTGGTGGCCACCATTTTGACTCCATCCCCAGCATGAGGGGAAGCCTGGACCGAAAATCACAGTGATGGTAGGAAATGGTTTCTTTCACCCAGATCAACCTGCAGCCCTAGCCAAGGCTTCAGTCCCACCTCTGGCAGGGAAGAGGCTGGCAGGCCCTGCACTAGCCTATCCAGGTAGTTGCAGGTATATTTGGCTGGCACAGACCCAGAAGTCTATTGGGGCAACTGCGGTCATCTTAGACTCGCGCTGCAGAGATTGCTGCCCACACTTGCAGCTCCATCCCTGCCCCAGGCAGGGGAGAAAGGGATGTGAAGCTTCATCAGTCTCTCTTGGCAGCTACAGTCTAGGCCTGCACAACTTGGATTATTCCACACAGCTGTGACTCTGGCCCTGCCCTTGGCAAAGGAGAAAGTTGGGAGAAGCTTCATTGGTCCCTGGGGCAATGAAGGCAGCTTGAGCCTCCATAGCTTATAGCACAAACTACATCCTTGGCTCCTACTGTACAACCAGCAAGGGAGAAAGGGCAAGGAGCCCTAAACTAAAGAGAAAAACTGCACCCAGAATAAATACTCTAGTAAGCCAGATGCCAAGACACCAGCAAAAAATTACAATCCACACCAAGAAACAGGAAGATATGGACCAGTTAAAGGAACAAGATAAGTCTCCAGATGACATAAAGTTGAGATGACTAATCATAGACATTCAAACAAATCTTAATAAATTCAATGAGTTGACTAAAGAGATTAAGGCTATTTAGAAGACAGAATGAGCACAAAGAAGAATTTGAAAGCATACTAGAAAAATAGCATTCATTTAGCAGTAAATGAAATTTAAAAATCATTGGACTCATATAATAGCAGATTTGTGGAGGCAGAAGAAAGGATTGGTGAGCTTGAAGAAATGGCCTCTAAAAGTGAACATACAAAAAAACAGATGAAGAAAAGAATGGAAAAAATTGAGTAAGTTCTCAGGGAAATAAATGACAGCAAAATACATACAAAATATACATGTCATAGGTATCCCAGAAGGAGAAGAAAAAGGAAAAGGGGCAAAAGGAATATTTGAAGAAATAATGGTAGAAAATTTCCCAATCCTATTGAAGGACATAGATATCCATGTCCAAGAAGCACAACATTCTCCCATCTGAAAAAATCCCAATAGACCAACTCTGAGACACATACTCATCAGAATGTCAAATGCCAAAGACAAAGAGAGAATTCTGAGAGCAGCAAGAAAAAAGCAATGCATAACATATAAGGGATACCCAATAAGATTAAGTGCTGATTTCTCACCAGAAACCATGGAGGCAAGAAGACAGTGATATGATATATTAAAGATATACAAGAGAAAAACTTCCAACCAAAATCTTATATCCAGCAAGACTGTCTTTCAAAAATGAGGGCAAATTTAGAATATTCACAGATAAACAGAAACTGAGATAATTTTTAATCAAGAGACCGATTTTCAGGAAATACTAAAGGTGTGCTTGAGCCTGAAAGGAAAAGATAGGAGAGAGAGGCCTGGAAGAGAGTCTAGAAATGAAGATTATATCAATAAGAGTAACAAAGTGTGAAAAGAGTGAAGAAAATAAATATGACAGATAAATCTCAAATAGTCAGGAATAAACCTAAACGATTGTATTAGCCAACGGGTTCCTGATGCAAAATACCAGAAATTGGTTGGTTTTTATAAAGGGTATTTATTTGGGGTAGGAGCTTATAGTTTTAGGCCATAAAGCATAAGTTATTCCCCTCACCAAAGTCTATTTCCACATGTTGGAGCAAGATGGCTGCCGACGTCTGCAAGGGTTTGGGCTTCCTGGGTTCCTCTGGGCTCTGCTCCTGTTTCCTCCACAAGGTCAGCTGTAGATTATGAGACTCTCTAGGCTTTGCCTCTCTCCACCAGGTCAGCTGTAGACTATCAGGTGAATGGCTCTGTCTCTTTCCCTGGGGCTCCAGCTTCAGCATCAAACTCTAATATTAAAACTACAACATCAGGAACCCACAACTCTGTCCTTTGCCATGCCTTTTATCTGTGAATTCCCACCCACCAAGGGGCAGGAACTCAATGCCCTAATGATATGACCCAATTAAAGCCCTAATTATAACGCAATCAGGCTCAGGTACAGATCAGATTACAAACATAATCCAATATCTTTTTTTGGAATTCATGGCCATATCAAACTGCTACAACGATGTAAAGCACTTGTATTCAGAAAACTGCAACTCAGTGTTAAAAGAAATTTAAAAAGTCCTAAATAACTGGAAGAACATTCCATGCTCATGGATTGGAAGGCTGAATATCATTAAGATGCCAATTTTACTCAAATTGATATAAAGATTCAATGCAATCCTGATAAAAATTCCACCAGCATTTTTTTTTAAAAATTGAAAACACAATTATCAAATTTATTTGGAAGGGTAAGGAATCCTGAATAGCCGAAACATTTAAAAAGAAAAAGCGAGCTTTCATCTCCAGATTTTAAATCATATTACCTAGATATAGTGGTAAAAACATCATGGTACTGGCATAAAGACAGATACATAGACCAATGGAGCTAAACTGACGGTTCAGAAACAGACCCTCATATGTATGGTCAAGTGATTTTTGACTAGCCTGTCAAACCCACACAGCTCAGGCCGAACAGTCCATTCAACAAATGGTGCTGAAAGAACTAGATATCCATAACCACAAGAAGGAAGGAGGACCGTTATCTCATACCTTATCCAAAAATTGACTCAAAATGGATCAAAAACCCAAAAATAAAGCAAGAACCATAAAGTTTCTAGAAGAAATTGTGGGAAAATATCTTCAAGACCTGGTGGTAGGTGGTGGATTCTTAAAGGAGATACAAGGAGGACTGGGATGGACTACTGATGTTTAATGTCTGTAGAAGTTTTAATTAGCTTTACTGTAAAAGTGAGGAAATGTATAGAGTGGATGGTAACACATAGTAACAGCTAGTTTTTAAATGGGTATGTGACTGAAAATGGTAGTCTAGGTATGTAAATGCCAGGTGACAGAATGCTTGAGAATAATCTAGGAACTGGATGGCATAATAAATCAAGAGGTGGATGAGAATTGTGGTTATGGTACAGATGCAAGAGTGTTCTAGTGCAAATATACATCATTATTGCAGGGTGGTGAGAACGTATAGAAGCATGGGAAAAATACAACTGGAGTGACCTATGGACTGCGGTTAGCAGTAATAATATAATATTCTTGCATCTATGTGAAAGATGTATTGTATTGATAATGAGGCAGTATGGAAAATGTGAGTCAAATGTACACTATGGACATGGTAACAATCAGATGATATTATCTGTAACAAATGTTCCACCACAGTGTGGTGTGTTGATAGAGTGGTGTTGTTTGGACATTCTGCACATGTGCATGATTGTTTTATAAGTTTGCAAATTCTGTCATAAAAATATATTTTAAAAAATAATAATAGGGTGGGTTGGGGGGGAAATACACCAAATGTAAGATAAGGACTATAATTAGTAAGATTTTGACAATATTCTTTCGTAATTTGTAATGTCTCATGACAATGAAGGCTGTTGGTGGAGGGTTGATGCATGGGATCCCTGTATGATGTTATGCATGTTTGCTTTGTAAGTTCACAACTTTTACTATACACTTATTGTTTATGTATGTTCATATATAAATTATATGAAGATAATAATCGTGTGGGTTGGGAGAAAAATACTTTGGTTAGTAGTAATATTTTGACAATGCTCTTTACTCATTAGTTAAAAATGTTTAATGACAATGCAAGGTATATTGGTGGTAAGATGAGGTACGAGAGTCCTGTATCAGGTTAGATATGTTTGTAAGTTCACAACTATTACTATACACGTATTGTTTATGTATGTTTACATATGAGTGATAAACTTCAGTAAATTAAAAAAAAGATTGCCCATCTTAAGTTATCAAAATCAGGCCAGGGACTTATTAGTGGGGCACAGATTTTCTCCAGGGGTATGATACAAAGACCTGACAAGTTTTTGTCCATGCAATTTCCAGACTGGCCAGCAGACAGCAGTAGTCAGTGCACTGCTCCATGGAGATGTTTCAGTCTTGATTTTCCTGTGTTGCTGTGTTGAATCTTCAGAACAGAGATTCGGAACAGGCCCTGCTGGCTGAATTCACTGAAGAAAAGCCCCCCTCCCTTTTCCCTTGAAACAGCGGACAGGAAGAAAGATATCTGTTCCCCTCTCAGTTGGCTGCAGTGAGCCATGGGTTTTACCCCAGCTTAAGATCTTGGGGTGTTGGAGGGGAACCCTACCCAACTGCCGCAGGGGCTTGGTTGGTAACTCACCGTTTGCTGTTTCGGCTTCTTCATCTCCCTGTCCCTTGCCCTCCTGGGAGTTTTATAGCCCTGTCTTGGTCTGCTCACCCCCAAAGCCAGTCTCCCAGAAGTTTTTTTTTTTTTTTTCATTTAATGTACTATTTTTATTTTTTATTGGAGTTTTTAAGTTTACAGAAAAATCATGCAGAAAATAGAGTTCTCATACACTCCTTCTCCCACAGTTTTTCCTATGATTAACTTTGCATTACTTGTGGTACTTTTGTTATAACTGATGATATTATAGGTAACTATAGGTAACTATAGGTAACTATTACCTATAGTTAATTGTTTACTCTGGGATTTCCTGTTTGTTTTGTACAGTTGTACAGTCCAGTGTGTTTTAAAATTTTTTTATTCTAGTTAACATATATATAACCTAAAATTTCCCATTTTAACCATACTTATATATATTATTCAGTGATGTTATTTACATTCAGAATGCTGTGCTACCATCACCACCACCCATAACTAAAACTTTTCCATCAACCCAAAATAGGTTGGTGCAAAAGTAATTGCGGTTTTACATTGTTGACATTTGTCATTTGATATTGGCATACATTCTTAAATAAATGTGCTTATGTTATACATCATTTTTTGTGCATTTCCTGTTGTATGTTTTTTTGCTAGTGACTTATTACTTGCTGTTTATTTTAGACTATGGAAATTATGTTAGACAAAAAGCAAATTCAAGCAAATTTGTTACTGAATTCAAAATGGATCATAAAGCAGCAGAGGCAACCTGCAACATCAACAACACATTTGGCCAGGAACTGCTAACAAATATACAGTGCAGTGCAGCGGTGCTCCAGAATGCATTCACCATGTGCGGTGGACGTGCTGTGATTTCCCACTGTTTCTCTTTTGTTTTTGCCAGAACATCGAGCTCTGCCTGTTTGTTTGATGCCATCTTCTCACAATCCCTGTTATTGTTTTTATTAAGAGATTAAGTATGCTTTAAGATGATGTGTATGGCTGCCAAGAGGACAAAGTATGTGTACTATAGTTTTGCAAGATGTTGCCGTTGGAGGAAACTGGGTAAAAGGTACATGGGATCTCTCTCTATTATTTCTTATAACTGCATATGAATCTACAATTACCTGAAAATTTAAGTAATAGGAAAAAATAGTATAATGGGCCAGAATATAAAGACTAATAGTTTTTTTTTAGTATGTATTTAGCATGTATTAGCATGCAGTCCCTATCCCAAATCAAATGGTAGCTCCTCTCCAAAGCTCGTTCCCTTGGTATTTTCCCTATTCTGCTGAGACAGCCTATAGAGGTTACCAACTAAGACTCTGGATCAAAGTGATTTAGGTTCAAATCCCAGTTCTATCAGTAACGGGTGGAAGGTTGGTCAAGCCTCAGTCTTTTAATTTATAAAATAGGGACAGAAGTCTATAACTGACACTATGTGATAAATTTGTTGTCAAACTTTTAAAAGGGTGATGTGCATTAAATGTCTACATTAGTATCTGGCACATAGTAAATGCTCAACAAACATAGCCAGAATTATTACTATCTATGATTTCACCATACCCGTTAGAGGCCTGAGTGTTATCTTTGATTTTCTTACTCTTCTTCCAAATGATAACTTACTTTATTCTACTTAAGAACTATTTTTCATTTGTCCCTCTGTCCCTTTTCCCAAAGCCACTATCCTCGTTCAGGTGGTTGTGAACCCTTCCCAGCTAGCAGGTGGAGCAGCCAGAATCATCTTTCTAACACAGTTCTGAGGATGTCTCCCTTCTACTTTAAAATAAGTGATGACTTCCCCTTGTTTACAGAACAAAGTATAATTCCTTATCTTGGCATTCAAGGTTTTCAACTATCTGATCCTATGGTTGATTGCCATCCTTGGTCGCAATTCTTCACCCCTCTCCGTAGCTATGTCCTGTGCAGTATGACTTTACGGTCCCTCCCACTAAAGGTCAGACTGTATCACCCCATCCCTTGGCTTTGAATTGACCATGTAACTTGCTTTGTCAATAGAACAAGGCAGAGGAAACAGCATGCCAGTTTAGATTTAGGCCTTAAGAAGCCTTGTGTGGTTCTATTTTCTCTCTTGCACTTCAGCCATCCTGTGAAAGGAACCTGCCCACGCTAGCCTGCTGCTCCAGAATAGGACAAGAGATACGCGGTACAGAAATACTCCGGCTGAGCCCAGCCTAGATCAGCCAACCCAAGGTTGCATGAGAAATAATGAACAACTGTTTTAAGCCATGGACTTTTGGAGTTGTTTGTTATAGAATAATAGCAAATTAATACAGACCTCAAATCCTTTTCCAGGTAATTTTCTCCCACAAAACCTCTGTATGTTCCAGTTACGTGGGACCCCTTGTCCCCAATGCACTCCCTGAATTCTCTGCCGTTCCCTCTGCCAGGAAAAATCCTTTCCTTTTTTTTTCACTGTCTTTCAAAACCCTACTCACCCTTCAGCGCCAATAATTAATATGTCACATTCACTGGCAAGCCTTTTCTGATGCCCCTAATCAAAATTTGCCTTTGATTCCTTCAATAAACTCCCACAGCCCTTCATCTCTACCCTCTGGTATTCTAGGTGTTAATGTACAACTCTGCTCCTACTCATCTCAAGTTCTCTTAAGGGATTTTGTATTCCCTTCTGTGCCCTGAAAATATTAGGCCTTCCAGAAATGTTTGTTAGAAAAACAGAATACGTGAAAGGAAAAATAGATTGAAATGCAGCTTCTATCTTTTATCACAAAAGAGGATCAATGACATAATGATTTTCTGGCATTATCCCTAGTCTATGCTTCAACTCTGCTACCACTGATATAAACTAGAGAATGTTAGTAAACAAAGAAGAGAAAAACTGCTAAGAACTTGGTTTACTTGGAGAAAAGGCTAATTTTTAAAGAATAATTTTCAAAAGGGTGAAATTATGATTTTCATGCAAATCTAAAAGAAATGCATGTCAAAGATTTTATTCAATCCATTACTTAATGAAGGAACCAGTAAGATGTTAGAACTGGTTGAAATACCATTTGAGGAACTAGGTATATAGATATATTTTAGGAATATATTTATGGAATATTAGGAAAAGATTTCTGAGTGAGATACAAAACTGGTTCATGTCCTACAGAATAATAAATGATAATCTTTGAGATTATCTTCTCTAATAGAAATTATTTGCATCTCTACTGGACAAAACATCTGTATGTTAACATGTAATTTCACTAAATCTGAGAAATTTCATCAGTGATTTTAACACTAAACATCATTATGTGAATTACCATTTGTACTTAATAATGGGTTGGAATAAGAAATAGAAATTTGGAAGAGGGTGACAGATATAATTTTTGTAATTTAGAAAATTATCTCCCAAAGCTGTGCCATGTAAAGATCAAATGGGATTTCACCTTTGTTTTAGTTTCCTGGATGGTAAGACAAATACCATGCAGTGGGTTGGTTTAAGCAGTGGGAATGTATTGGCTTACAGTTTTGAGGCTAGAAGAAATCCAAAATCAAGGCATCGTCAAGGTGCTGCTTTCTCCCAGAAGGCTGTGGTGTTCTGGGGCTGGCTGCCAGGGATCTTGGTCCTTAGTGTTTGTGTCATGTGGCAGTGCACATGGCACCTCTCCTGGCTCCACTGGGTTCTCTTGACTTTTAGATTCTTTCTGTGGTTTTCTCTCTATGTGTCTGAATTTCATTCTGCTTATAATGGACTCCAGTAATAGGATTAAGACCCATCCTGATTTAGTTAGGCCACACTTTAACTGAAATAACCTCATCAGAAGGTCCTATTTAGGGAAATGGATGTGGCTCAACCAACTGGGCTCCCATCTACCATATAGGAGGTCCAGGGTTCGATGCCCAGGGCCTCCTGGTGAGGGCGAGCTGGCCCACACAGAGCGCTGGCCCATGCGGGAATGCGGCCCTGCGCAGGAGAGCCACCCTGTGTGGAAATGCCACCTTGCGTGGGAAAAGCTGTCCCCCACGGGAGTGCCGGCCAACCCGGAGAGCTGAGGCAGCAAGATGACGCTGCAGGAGACATAGAGGAGAGAAAATAAGGAGACGTAGCAGAACAGGGGAGCTGAGGTGGCACAAGAGAGTAATTGCCTCTCTCCCACTTTGGAAGCTCCCAGAATCGGTTCCCAGAGCTGCCTAATGAGCAGACCAGCAGACACAGAAGAACACACAGCAAATGGACACAGAGAGCAGACAATGGGGGAACAGCATGGGGGAGTAAATAAAATAAATCTCCAAAAACAAAGATCCTATTTACAATAGGTTATACCCATAGAAACGGATTAAGATAAAGAACCTGTCTTTCTGGGGTACATAGCTCCAAGCTACCACCCCTTTGTTAGTAAGTTGATTGCAAAGGTCAGATTTGTGGAGCCAGTCTGGGAAAATGCATTCTGAAAATTTCTCTAAAGAAATATTGTGCTGTCTAGTGTATTAACAGGAGAATAGATAGTTTTAGGCTCAGCTGCAGCTCTTCTTTCTATGCCTGTATTCCTCTTTAAGCCTAAATTACTTAACATCTCATAAATTGTATACTTAACCATCAAAAGATAGACATGTGACAGAGGGGAAGAAACCCCACTACAGTCTTCTGCATTTTGGCTAACAGCCGAGAGAGGTCCACATTAAATACGGAGTGTGGGGTGGGCAGGGGAGACGAATGCTGTGTCCTCATCCATCGCTTTCTTCCTTGCTCCATAGATGATGGAGCTAAGACAGGAAAAGGGCCCTGTGAGAGAATCCCGAGCCCCTGGGATAGAACTAGTCACTTCCTTCTCCAGTCAGAAAAACAGCTGACGTTGCGGAGCTGGCTCCCGTCACCGGTCCTGTGACCTGGGGTAAGTTGCCTAATCTTCTAAGACTCAGTCGCCTCATCTGCAAAATGAGAACAGAAATTCCTTCTCCAAAGGGTGGCCGTGACAATGAAATGAGGAATCTAAGTGACTGCCACAGAGTAGATGTGACGAAAATACTGGTCCCCTCCCAAACACAAACCTAATATATATGTATTTTTTGTCTTGATTTATTTTTTTAATGTTACATTAAAAAAATATGAGGTCCCCATATACCCCCCCACCCTCTTCACCCCACTCCCCCCCCATAACAACAACCTCCTCCATCATCATGAGACTTTCATTGCACTTGGTGAATACATCTCTGAGCACCGCTGCACCTCATGGTCAATGGTCCACATCATAGCCCACACTCTCCCACATTCCATCCAGCGGGCCATGGGAGGACATAGAGTGTCTGGTAACTGTCCCTGCAGCACCACCCAGGACAACTCCAAGTCCCAAAAATGCCTCCACATCTCATCTCTTCCTCCCACTCCCTACCCCCAGCAGCCACCATGGCTACTTTCTCCACACCAATGCCACATTTTCTTCGATTACTAATCACAATAGTTCATGAATAGAATATCAGTAAGTCCAACCTAATATATTTTCGTTTCCTTTCTTCTTTGAGCACGCTTGAGTAGTAGATCCCCCCTGAAGGCAAAGCCCGGTGGCTTGAAGCAGACTGCCTGTGTTTGAATCCCTCTGAAAACTATTGATTATGTGACCTTGCTCAAGTTACATAACCTCTGTGCCTTCGTTTCCTCATCTGTAAGCTCAAGGTAAAGATAACACCTCCCTTATAGGGGCCGTGGGAGGATTATGTCTGTGATACATGTAAGCTCTTAGCACAGGGCCTGGCACAGGGTAGGTAACTGCTCAATAAACATAAGCCTCTGTTTTTTATTTTTACACTAGATGCAAAAGTTCATTTTTTCTGTAATTGAAGTAAAATTCACGTAACATAAAATTAGCCATTGACCATTTTAAAGTATAGAATTCAGTGACATTTAGTACAGTCACAGTGTGGTACAGCTATCACCTCTATCTAGTTCGAAGAAATTTTCATCACTCCAAAAGTAAACAGTATTCCTATGAAGCAGTCATGCCCCGTTCTCCCCTCTCCACAGCCCTTGGCAACCACTAATCTACTTTCTGTCTCTATGGATTTATCTATTTTGGATGTTTCAGATAAATGGAATCATACAATATGTAGCTTTCTGTGTCTGGCTTCTTTCACTTAGCATAATGCATTTGCAGTTTGTAAGCCATTATTCTGATGATTACTGCCCTCTGAACTCCCTTCCCTGGCTGACAACCCAGAATTATTAGATTACCTTTTGGATGTGGAGATAAGATATTGAAGAAAAAAAAAATCAATGGTTTAAAAAAAAATAATGGTTAAAATGCTCTTCTGGGGCAAATGGAGTTCCCTCTTGGCACGTTTGGGTGTCAGACATTTTTTGGTAAATGAGAGACAAAGCTGGTCTTGGGTCACTGCAGCCCCAAGTGGCACGAGTGGCAGGGGTGGACATATCTGCCTTGCTGGTGGAAGGCTGAGCGGGACGGGTAGGGCTGAATTAGAAAACAGGGCTCTCCCTTACCCACAGCTTTTGTTTACAGGGCTGGAGAGCAAATACCAGCGTTTAGGAACCGGAATGCTGAGGGCCGGCCTGAAGAAGTGTGTCCAAACAGATTTCTCCAAGCAAACAGGCCTGAGGTCAGTGTAAGAGGCAAAGAGGGTCAGCAGACAATGGGTCAGCAGAGGAGAAAGGGAGAGAAATTCCAGGGCCAGCAGCCCAAAGCCTTTGCCTGGAAGCTCATGGGGGCTCATCCTTTTAAGACAGAGGCACTAAGCAGACACCAGTCAGGTCCTTCCTGTAACTTGTACTGAGTGCCTGGGTACTGCGGCCACAAAATTTAACCAGATGAGGTTCGCAGGGATCTCGGGGTCATGAGGAGCAAGCGAATGAATTCATATCAAGGCTTAGACCAATGTCTGGCACATAGTCCTCAACTGGTGTTAGCGGCTGTTATGTTAGCTCTTATTATTATTATTGCTATCACAGTGCCTTTTTGGTTAACTGTTTTCTGATTATTGATTACATGTGCAGATAGATATGGAGATAAATAGAGAGAGAGGCAGATTGATAGAGACTGATGACAGAGAGAGCTGCGTGGGAACCTGGGGAGCAAGGGGGTTCTGCCCGTTGCCATGAAGGTCTAATGCAGCTGCTCATTCCAGAACTGGGGAAATAACCCCGAGTGAGTTCAGGGACCCACCAGGGCAGGGAGAGGCAGACCTGAACCCAAACCACAGTGATCTCCTGAGCTCCATAGGTCTCCTCTGACTGGTGGAACCACAGTAGAGTTTTGGGTCTCCAGAAAGTAGCCAAAGCCAGTAATTCCCCCAAGGTTGATTGTTTCCCCTTTTCTAATTCACAGTTACCTGGCAACTGACTGCAGATCCCTTGGAGGAAGGCGGGAGATAGACGTTTCTGGTGGTTTAGGAAAGTTCTTCCTTCAAGGGCCCGGCCCCCCTTCATTCTGCGTCTGTGAACTGGCTCCAGCCTGGTAATACATTAAGGGACCATGTTCTGCACTTTGGTAATTCAAGTCAGACTTCTGTTCACCAAATGTAGAGCTTTTTGGCTTGTGCAAATAGAAGTCTGTACATCTGTATCAGTTCTAGGGACACCATGGTCAGTTAGCTCATGCCAAAGATCTCAGCAGGTCACACAGCTAGTACCAGTTTGCCCAGTTGCCTGTTACTGTTACCACAGCCTCTGTGTCTCTGGCAATTTAGAGCTGCCCCTGGGCCTATACCATCCCAAGATCCCATCATTTCCCCCTCTGAGATATCCATCAACTATTATACAGGAAGGAACCATAAATAGCAGCTGGACTTCTAACTTCAAATGAGTGTTTGAAGTCTCTGCTCTAGATTTCTAGATAGCAACATGACATAAATGTATGGTTGATATCCTCAATCTATTCTTTTAAAAACCTTCCTTCAAATCAGTAAGGAAAGCTGAACAGCCCATGAAAAAACTGGGCAAAAGATAAGATTTCCTTGGGGAAAAAAAAAAAGCAATACATATAGATAATAAATACATGAAAAATGTTCAGCCTTGCTAATGATAATATGTAAATAAGACAATTTTTCACCTGTGGGGAAGGATGTGAAGAATCCTATAGTCTCATATTTTGTGGATGGAAGTAAAAATTGGTACAAATTTTCTTCAGGTCAACTTGGCAGTATGTAATATGTATACTTTTGGTCCACAGTATTCTACTACAGGAATTTATCCTAAAGAAATAATAGGTTAAGCGTATAAAGATGTCAAAGAGCCGTTTTTATGAGCAAAAACTTGGAAACAACCTAAAAGTTTGACAATAGGGATTTGACTTAATAAATTATGACATATTCATGAAATATTTTGCAGACATTCATTCATTCATTCAATAAACATTTATTGAGCACCTTCTTTGTACCAAACACTGTTATAAAATCCAGGGATACAGAAGTACTCTTTTTTTTCTTCTTCTTCTTTATTTTCTTTTAAATGTTACATTCAAAAACTATGAGGTCCCCATATACCTCCCACCCCACCCACTCCCCCCCTCCCGCATCAACAAACTCTTCCATCATTGTGGCACATCCACTGCACCCGGCAAATACATTCTGGAGAACTGCTGCAGCACATGGACAGTGGTACACATTGTAGTCCACACTCTCCCCCAGTCCACCCAGTGGGCCACGACAGGACACACAAAGTCCAGCATCCGTCCCTGCAGCACCACCTAGGGCAACTCCAAATCCAGAAGTACTCTTTTTATGGAGCTTATATTTTAGAGGTTGGAGACAAAGAATAAATAGATAAATAAACTGTTAAAGGTTAGCTCATAAAGTGCTATGATGAAAATGTAAAGAGCAACATGATAAAGAGTGACTACAAGTGGAGCTACTTTAGATTAAGTAGGTCAGGAAAAGCCTGATTGAGGTTGTCATATTTGAGAAGAGATGGAAATGGCAAAAGGACATCAGAATTGTTATGTATGTAGACCAAGGTCGAGAAAGACCTTGACATGAAAACATATTACAAAGAATATTTTTTTCATAAAACCATTTGTGTTGGGTTGGGGTAGGAGGTATATGCCAGAAAAATGTATGAAGGAATTATATTGTTTAGAACACTTTGCCCCAGCTGCTAGTAACTGAAAACCCAACTCGGAGCTGATTTAATAATTAACTGAAAAGGTAGGGCTTCTAGTGGTTCAACCTCTGTTTTCTACATTCTGTGAAGTTGTGTCATCTCTCATGATTGCAAGATAGCTGCCAATGGCTCCGGAGGCTACGTGCTTCCTCATGCATGTCCGGTAGGAAATAGAGAGCATCCTTGTTTAAACACCTCAGGGAAAGATGTGACCTTCACTCTACCAGGACGAGCTTGGGTCACATGTCCACTGCTGAACCAATTCTTTGGCTAGGGGGATAGAATATGATGGTTAGCTTAATCCATTGAGAACCTAGCAATGGAGCTGTGGGACAATCCCTAAACCACCAGCCTGAGCAGTGGGGAGAAAGAATATTTCCCAAAGGTAGTTGAGGGAACTTTTCCTAGAGGGAGTGGGGAGAGTGCTGGATAGCAGACACCAGTTATTCAGTACAGAAAAATACCAAGATAGGATTAATATCTCTATCTCTGGGCTTTGAATGGTGGAATAACTGGTGATTTTAACTTTCTTTTTTTTTTCTCTTTCATTTGTTGTATGTTTCTCTCTCTCTCTCTCTCTCTCTGTTTTCCACAAGAATGTATTTTTTTTTTTTAGGTTCCAGGATCTGGGATTTACCCTGGGGGCCTCATATATGGGAAGCTGGTGCTCAACCACTGAGCCCCGATGGCTCCCCTGAGTTGGTTTTACATTTGTTTTTGTTTTTTTTAAGATTTATTTATTTATTTATTTTTCTCCCCTTCCCCCACGCCCCCCGGTTGTCTGTTCCGTGTCTATTTTGCTGCATCGTTGTCTTTGTCTGCTTCTGTTGTCAGCAGCACGGGAATCTGTGTCTCTTTTTGTTGCGTCATCTTGTTGTATGCGGTGCCATTCTTGCTCAGGCTGCACTTTCTTTCGCCCTGGGCGGCTCTCCTTACGGGTGCACTCCTTGCACGTGGGGCTCCCCTACGCGGGGAACACCCCTGCGTGGCAGGGCACTCCTTGCGCGCATCAGCATTGCGCATGGACCAGCTCCACACGGGTCAAGGAGGCCCGGGGTTTGAACCACGGACCTCCCATGTGGTAGTCAGATGCCCTAACCACTGGGCCAAGTCCGCCGCCCTGTTGTTTGTTTTTGTAGTTGTTTAGGAGGCACGGGGAACCAAACCTGGGACCTCCCATGTGGGAAGTGGGTGATCAACTGCTTGAACAACATCTGTTCTCCAAGAATGTATTAATTTTATTACTACAAGACAACAATGATATTTCCATCTTTTTAGAATCTAGCAAAATGAATAAAATGCAAAAAATGGATGAAGACTTTTTCTTTGGTTTGTGGAGCTCTTTACCTTGAGCTTGCTTCTTCTCCACTAAAGCATTGTCCTTGCAACAAAACTGGCTCTTCTGGCTTTTCCCTAAATGAAAAGGAAGGGCCTGTTTCAGGTTGGCTCAAAGTTCCTCAGGATTCACAGAATCTCCCTCCTACCCGCCCAGTTTCATTTAACAATTTAGCAGCTCCTGCCAATTTGTTCTTCCCCTCTTCAAATATGCTATTCTGGGCCACTGCAATTATTCAGCCAGTTGAGAAGTCTCTTCAGTGACAACTAAGATACCTCCAACTAAGAATAGACTCTTACTGATGAAGGAAGGCGACCGCGACGGGGCTGGGAGGAACCCTGCTCTTTGTCAGGACTTTCTTTTAAAAGACCCTATACTCAAAAAGAGTACAACGAATTTAACTAACTCTGCTGACTCATAAATATGATTGTGGCTGAAAGGGTTGGTCTATGGATGTAAATGTAAAGTGAAAGGAAACTAGAGAATAATCTAGGGAATGTATAACAGTGATTTCGATGGTAGATGGTGACTGTGGTTAATAGTATAAATATAAGAAGCTCTTCTTTTACACAATGCTAAGAATATGGCGATATGTGGGAAAATTACAGCTAATGTAACTTTTGGATGATAGTTAACAGTAATAATGTAATATTTTGCAGCAATGGCAAGAAGATATTTTTCAATACTAAGGGACAGCAATAGGGGGGCTTATGGGGGAATGGGGTTTTTCCTTTTGGAGTAGTGTTCTAAAATTGACTGAGGTGATGACAGCACAACTCTGTGATGAAAATGAGAGCCACTGAGTGTACACTTTGAATGGCTTGTGCAAAGTATGGTACTGTTTAACACAGGGACTCCAGTGGTGGACGATGGACTTTGGTTAAGAGGACAAGTATGAGAGTGTTTTCTCCTAAATGATAACAAATATATAATGCTAATATAGGGTGTTAATAACTGAGTGAGTTCGGGGGAAAATACACCAAATGTAAGCTATGAGCTCTAGTTAGTAGTAACATTTTGACAGTGCTATTTCATAGTTTGTAACGAATGTGCCACAACAATGCAAGGTGTTGGTGGTGGGGAGATGTATGGGAGCCTTGTACAATGATATGAATGTTTGTTTTGTAAATTCACAAATTTTGCTATACATTTATTGTATGTACATGTATGACTGATAAACTTCAATAAAATTTTTAAAAGACCCAATACTCAATTTTAAAGTTTTATTTATTTATTTTTTGCTGCTGTTTGCCATTATGCTGCCTGATTTCTGTGAAATCTTGTCAACTGCATAATCACAAAAATATGGACTGGAGAGACTTATCGAGAGTTCCAGGGAATAATTCTTTTCAGCAAGACTTCAGCTGGGCGCCTTGAGTTCAAGTTTGCCAGACAATTCTCTATTGTACATTGGGGACTCTTTCCTCAATGGCATTTTGATTTGAGGCCAAAAGGATATTGGTGCATTTTTTAAGAGCTTCTGAGCAAAACGGAATCAAGTCTCTGCCCCTTTTGCACAATAGGCATTGTTGTAATGTGGCAAAGGGGTTTGAAGTGAGGAGGGTGGGACTGCCTAGCTCTGTCGCTTTGGGGAGTCCCACCTCTATAAAACCGGGACTCTTAAAGCCTAACTTGCCAGTGCTGCTGCGATGTTTACATGGGTGCCTGGAAAAGACATCGCACAGTTACCGCCCAACAAATATTAGCCAACAGCATCCTACAGTGGAGGGAGGCCTTCCATCTGCTTCTCAAGGAGTCCCCTGGAGTCAAGCTGTCTCCACGCAGAGTGGCAGCCTTGGCGATGCGCCCTCATCTTGGTTCTTCCTGTGCCTGTGCCTCACTCCTCCCTCTCCCTTGCTCCTGCTCCCTGAGACACCCGGGACACGAGTCCTTGTCTCGGGCTCTGCTGGGGGGAACCCAGGCTGAGACGATCACACATGAATAAAAACAGCATATATCCTGAAGTTGTTGGTAGGTACACTTTCCATAAGATTAGGTGTCATTTGGTCCTGTCAAAGATTATGATGACAATAATGTTGATAATGATTATGATGATTTGGGTTGTTTTTTTTTTTTGTAGGGTGGGGGCTTGCCGATGGTGCCGCTACTGTTATGTGTTCAGTATATTAGATTCCGTAAATTCGGCTTTTAGCAAACTAAGCAAGAAGGAGTGGAATGTATATGAACTGCAAAGAGGCCTTGAAAGAAGCCAGAAAGCTGAAAGAGATAAGGCACAGGGTTATGCACTGATTCACACTCCCCATTCCCACATATCTTCTCTGCTTTCTAAAAATAAAATAAAAATAAGTAAATAAAAGACTGTAAAACTTCAGTTCCAAAAAAAAGCATTCTAGCAAATGCAACATTAGATTTAGAAATAGTCAGCACTGGGCAAATGAAGTTTTCTACCTGTACACTCAAGAGCCAACTCCCAATCATTCTTACGTTTCTGCAAGTCTTTTCCCATTTTCCATTTCTTTGTGTCCCTTGCATGAGAGCAGAGTCATCCCTCTGGTTCTGCACACAGTATTGTATATTGCTATTGTGACCCCAGCATGAGTAGGACTGCAGATGCCAAGGGAATAAAGTGATCTTGTGAGATCTCACTAACAATTATGCTTGGTTTGCTGTTCCAGATATGTTGACTGTGTAACAGATTACCTCCAAACTGAGTGGACAAAATAGCCATTTATTATGCTCACAAATTCCATGGGTCGGGATTTGGTCAGAGGACAGCAAGGATAGCTTGTCCCTGTTCCCTGATGTCTGGAGCCTCGTCTGGATGGCCTGAGGGCTGGGAGCTGGAGTCACCTGCAGGCCAGGTCACACTGATGTTGGCTGGTCTCAGTTCTTCTCCACGTGGGTTTCCTCAGGCGGCATTTCTGTGCGGGCTGTCTACTTCCTCACAGCTTGATTGCTGGGTTTTGAAGACAGGCGTCTTAGAGAGAGAGCCAGAAGGAACCTATGTTTCCTTCTGTGACTGAGCCTCGGAGGTCATGCGTCATTATTTCCACCACGCTCTAGTCACAAGGCAGTCATAAAGTCCTGTTCAGTTTAAGGGGAGAGCACTAGGCCTCTTGATGGAGACAGGCAAGGCTCTGGAAGAAAGAGGATTGGAAATATTGCTGTGACCATTTTTGGATATGTGCATACAGGTCCCACAGGGAGCATACAAAAGTGCTTCTAGGACTCAAGGAAACCGCAACTTGAAATAGGGACGGGATAGGCGATGGTGATGGGAAGGAGCAATGGCTAGCTCCACTGCAACAAACGAGGATACAGCTTGGTCTACTTTCCTGGTTGGATCTCTGAAAGAAAGTCAGTCAAAGGAAGGATTCTAGATTAAAATAAATAAATAAATAAAATGTGGCCAACTGATACATCAAAATACTGTGTCTAATTACAAGACACTTTTCATGATTTAAGTTTGGAGAGCCAAATCATCTGAGAGTCGTGAAGGGCAAAGCTCTATGAAATGAGGGTCCAAGTCTTCCTTGTTGTAAAAGCCCAGCACATATAGCTCCAGCGATAGTGTAGACAAGAGGGCCTTAGGGAGGGCTGGGTATCGACAAAGATTTGAGAATAAAGATTGACTTCAGCTTGACCTGTAGTGTTATGTTCCGAGTGTCCTACGTGAGGGCTTGGGCTGTCAATATATTGACATTTCAAAGGTAACACAAGGACTGCATACCTCTGTGGAACTTTACGAAGAGGATTCTTGAGACTAGTATGTGCTTTGTTTGGCCTAGTTCTTTTCTCTTCCCCCTTCCCCTCATTTCTTCAGGGAGGCACCTGGAAGTTGCAGAGAGCTCATTAGAAGTCTAGACCCTGTTGAGAGGGAATATTAATTCCATGGATTCAACATGAAGCTATTGAGTGATTATTAGGCACCCGTAAGATTGTGTCTTACTGTACCCATAGCTCTGGTAGGCTGCGAAAGACTGACTGGGAAACTCTATCAAAACAGAGGAAGAATTAGATATGAGTGTGGCTGTGGGGAGATCACTTGAAAGAAAGTGTGGGAGGTGATCTGCTCCTTTCCTGCTACTGGAGCTTCTGGGTTACCCCTCAAGGAAGAGTTCAAACAGACCTCATTCCCTTCTGGATTCTGACACTGTGACTCTGTTAACTTTTTGATGCTGCCCAGGGTCCTAAAGTAGAGAAAAGTGGTAGGTCCAGGGAGAGGAGCCTTTTCTTATGGAGAACCAGCTTCTAAGGCTCTCCCTTCTTCCCTTCAACCAAGGTATCCTCCTCAACTCTACTCCTGCTGCAGCCTGAGGGCACCGGGGGTTTAAAGTTGCACAGCTGAGGAACAGAGCCTCCAGCTGCTCAGAGTACTTGGCAAGGGTTTGAAGCATTCCTCCAGCCTCTTCCAGACATTCTCATTGATCAGGGCTCTTGCCTCAATGTTTGCATCACACATCTTTTGGCTCACAGTCTTTCGTGCCCTGACCTGGGTTGCATATACACCCCAAACACCAGGCACATACCTGCAGGAAATGATAGAATCAAGACTCCAGGGATTTGAAGGGAATTATGAGAAAAAGCTGCAGACCCCTGAGGCTCTAAACATTCCAGAGATTAGGGATCAGATCACCAATGCCATGTCCATGGTCATTTCCTCTGTAAAACACTTCAGTAGTAGGGTCTTTTCAATGTCTTCGTAAGCTTGCAAAAAAGTCAACTTATCCAGTGCTGTAGACTTGTCTCTCTTTCTCTGTCCCTGTCTCTTTCTGTTTCCCCTTACCCCTCCTTTGTTAATCTAAACGATCTGTAGAAGTTCCAGATTCCCACTTCCTCTTTCAATATAATCAGTCATCAACCAGGATGACCTGGAGTTCAACCAGGCATCATTCCCTTTTGCTTTATATATTACCTTAAATATCACCTCCTCCAGGAACCCTTCCCTTGAGGCTTGGTAGGTGCCCCCCCACCTCCATGGTCTCCCACAGTAGTTCAGGCTCTCCCTACAATCTTTTACCACATTGCTGAAATTGCAGGTTCCTGCCCTTTGAATGCTCTTTTACCTTCTCTAGGCTCTGAAGCTTTGTTAGGGAAGGAACTTTTTTTTTTCTTCCATTTTCACTTCTGTACCAGGCAACTCGAGGGTATTCAATAAATATGTGTTAGATTCATAACAGGAAAAAGTACATTAATTCATTTTCCTCCCTTTAAACTTTCCAGTGGCAGAGCTGGGGAACTTGCATAAGGAAGTGACACCTCGGGACATGTTTTGCCTGTAACACTTGGCACGAATGATGGAGCTCTTGTGTTACTGTGAGATGGAGTTAAACTGCCACAGTCTCCAACGGTTGAGACATCAAGGTTCTGAGAACAGGAGTGGTCATTCTCAAATGGTAAACAGCTATTCTGAGTGTCCTTAGGCTGGGAAGAGGCAGTTGTGTAGTAAGAAAAGGAATCAAGCAGACTGGGAGAAAGGCTTAGCCGTTCTTGCTTAGATGATGAGAGCTGAGCTTCGTAGATGTGCATTCCTGGAGAAAATGTTTTGTAGAGGTTTGTCCTTGTTTTTGTTTTGTTTTTAAAGATTTATTTATTTATCCTCCCCACCCCACCCCCTTGTCTGCTTTCTGTGTCCATTCACTGTGTGTTCTTCTGTGTGTGCTTATCTTCTCTTTAGGCGGCTCTGGGAACCAATCCTAGGACCTTCTGGAGTGGGAGAAAAGTGCTGAATCTCTTGCACCCCTCAACTCCTTGGTCTGCTGCGTCTCTTATTGTCTATCCTCTGTGTCTGTTTTTGTTGCATCGTTTTGCTGCACCAGCACTCCTGCGTGGGCCAGCACCTCCTACACAGGCCAGCTCTCTGCTTGGGCCAGCTTGTCTTCACTAGGAGGCCCTGGGGATCAAACCCTGGACCTCCCATATGGTAGATGGGAGCCCAATTGCTTGAGCCACATCCACTTCCCTTTGTTTTGTTATTTTATATTTAAAAAATGAATGTGCTTCTTGTCAAAGTAGGTATGCACATAGTTAAAAATCAAATGTCTTGTAAAAGCCGGTAAGAATAGAAAGAAGCCCCTGTCCCACCTGTCCTCTTTCTCCAGTTCTGCTCTCTGAGGCAGTCACTTTCAAACTCATTTTGCTACAAAAACCATTTTTTATCACCTCATTTTTCAATAGTGTGCTTATGCTGCTCTTCCTCCATTTATCTATTTTGAACATTATCTGGTGACTTCTTACTGTTATTGAGGATTTGCCACTTTTAATCTCATCTTTATTTAAATTCCCTCCTACTGTCTTCTCAATACAGTTATTTTATTAGTGAAGATAAGGTTCAGTTGGTTATAACAGAATACACAAAATAACAGTTTTTAAATAGGATTTTCTTCTCTCTTGAGTAAAAGCAATAGGGAAGCTGGTCCTCCAGAGCTAGCAGGGTAGATCCATGGGCACACAGAACAAGGCTCCTTTATTTCTGTTTCACCATTCTTCCTAGCACTGGCTTCCATACTCAAGGTCACTGTTAGAGATCAAGCCATTTGTGTGTAAGTTCTCCAGGTAGGAGGAAGAAGGGAGTGGCCATATTAGCCGGGATAGACTAGGTTATGCTGCAGTAACGAACAAGCCCCAAACCTCTGTGGCTAACAACAGGTTTGGTTCTGTCTCACACGACATGTCTATCACTCGTTAACTGCTGTTCTGCTTCTTCTGGCCGTCCCTTAGGGACCAGGATGGTGGAACAGCCTCTACCTGGGAAATTTGGGGTCATCATAGCAGAGAGGCACAGTGAGGCAAACCATGCACTAGCTTTTTACACTTCTTTCTTGAAAGGAACTTGTATCATTTCGGCTCATATTTCATTGTACAAAATGAGTCACATGGACAAGCCTGAATTGACGGGGCAGGGGATGCTAATCCTTCCCTAGGGAGGACCAGTGAGTGTTTGTGATACCATCTGGGAAGAAGGGAAGAGAAAGGCAGCTCATTTCTCAGCAAAATCAGCCCCTATATAGAGCTTTCTCAGCCGTCACACCCAAGACGCTCATTTACATCTCTTCGGCAGACCTTAGTTTCCTTAGCTGAAGGGAGGCTGGAACATTTTAGTAGTATATTTGGAGCATTCTACCTAGATAAAATTTGAGTTCAAGTACTAAAGCAGATGAGGAAAATGAATAATTGGATAGGCAATTAATGATCTCTGCCAAAACTATATCACAGTTTTCAGAAAAAAATCAGTGTTTACACTATTATGACCTTGGAAATTTTGTTGAGTTAAATGGCATCTATATTGCTTATCCTTTATCCTTAATTATTTTTATTGGAGTTAATATAATAATGACATTATTTTTTCATTTACTCAGCTTTCTATGTTCTTCATAATTCTCCAATAGATCACTTATGTGCCTATGAGTCATTTTTCCAGATTCTCAGGTACTCTTTCAATTTCATTCTTCTCCTGAGACCTCTGTCCCACAGTCCTCTGCCATCCTGTCCAGGTTGTACTGCTTACTTTCTTGCCCTGGTGCACAGCTGTCATCTGGACTCTGCATTGCTGCTCTCCCTTGGTAATTATCCCATGTCATATTATTCTTGGCTTATTTATTTCTTTTTAGTTGACTTTGTGACAACACATCATCCAATAGCTTCCTGAGAAAGAGCGCAGGGTAGATAAGTTTTTTAAAATTTTGCATATCTGGAAATAGTTTTGTTCTGTCTTTACACTTTAATTTTAGTGTGACTGGGTATAGAATTGAAGTTGAAAATATAGCACCCAGTGATTCTAGAAGACCATTGCTCTTCTGGGTCCTATTTCTTTGTATGTGAAGAGTTCACTTTTTACTTTTTACCCTTAGAAAGCTCTTATGCACTTTCTTTATTCCTGATGCTTTGACATTTCCCAAAGATATGCATTGGTGTAGATTTTTTCATTCATTGCTCTAAGCATGTAGTGAATCTTTCATTTTGGAAATTTAGGTCTTTTAGTTCTAGGACTTTTAAAAAAATCCTTTGTAAAACTTTTCCTTTCTTTTTTAAATTTTCATTTTCTTTTCCTGGACCTCCTATTTGTAAAATACTGGACCTCCTAAATTAATTCTCTACTTTATCTTTTTTTCTCTTTTATTACCCATCCATATCTTTTGTCTTTGTGTTTTTTCTGTGAGATGGTCTTATCCTTTTCTTCTAAATTTTCAATTAAAATTTTTATTAATGCTAATGTGTTTTTAATTTCCCAAAGTTCTTTCATTAAAAAATTTTTTATTAAAGAAATTTTGTGTTTACAGATCATGCATAAGATACAGTGTTCCAATATACCTCCCTATTATTAACACCTTGCATTGGTGTGCAGTATTTTTTTTTAAAGATTTATTTCTCTCCCTGCCCCCAACCCAGTTGTCTGCTCTCTGTGTTCATTCGCTGTGTGTTCCTCTGTGATTGCTTCTATCCTTATCAGCAGCACGGGAATCTGTGTTTCTTTTTGTTGCGTCATCTTGCTGCGTCAGTTCTCCAGGTGTGAGGCACCATTCCTGGTCAGGCTGCACTTTCTTTCGCGCTGGGCGGCTCTCCTTACGGGGTGCACTCCTTGCACGTGGGGCTCCCCTACACGGGGGACACCCCTACGTGGCAGGGCACTCCTTGCGCGCATCAGCACTGCACATGGGCCAGCTCCACACGGGTCAAGGAGGCCCGGGGTTTGGACCGTGGACGTCCCATGTGGTAGGCAGACGCCCTATCCATTGGGCCAAGTCCTTTTCCCAGTGTGTAGTATTTGTTACAACTGATGAAAGCACATTTTTAATTTTTAAATTTTATTATTATTATTATTTTCACTAGCAGCGGCAAGCTTTATTGCAATCAGAATCCCCAGATGTATGGGAAGGGACCAAGGCAGGACACCCCACTACAGGTGCCACGCCCACCATCCAAGACAAGGGTGCAAGGTCGGGAACAACCTGTGCAGCCCAAGCCCTCCAGCTGGCTGTGCTCTGCCTCTCCCCTCACACCCTAGTCAAGGCACCCGATGGGGCTGGGGCAAAAAGAAGGAGAGGGTGGGCATTTTTTATAATTGTACTATTAACTCTAGTCCATGGTTTAGCTCAGGACTCACTGTGTAGTCCATGGATTTCCTCCGCACGCCCCCCCAAGATGGCTCCTTTGTCCATTTGCTTATTGTTTTTGCTTGTTGTTTGTTCTTGTTGTCTGCTTGTTTTTGGTTTTTCTCTAGGAGGCACTGGGAACCCAATCCAGACCTCCCATGTAGGGGGCAGGTGCCCAACTTCTTGAGCCACATCTGCTCCCTCCTCTTTTGTGGGTTTTTTTTTTTGGCTCATTGTCTGTGTGTTGTCCTGCTTGTTGCTTTTTGCTCATTTTCTGCTTGTTTTTGTTCAATGTCTGCTTGTTGTTTGTTTATCTTCTTTAGGAGGCACCGGGAACTGAACTCGGGACCTCCCATGTGGGAGGTGGGCACCCAACCACTTGAGCCACATCCACTCCCCATGGACTTTTTAAAACAATTTTTCTATTACCATGTATACAACCTAACCTTTTCCCTTTTAACCACTTTCACATATATATTTCAGTGCTGTTAGTTACATTCACAATATTGTTCTACCATCACCACTACCCATTACCAAAACATTTACATTGTTCTTAGTAGGAACCATGTACATTTTAAACCTTAATTTTCTATACCCTATCCTCATGCCATCCCCTGGTAACCAGTATTTTAAATTTTGACTCTGTGAGTTTGCTTATTCTATTTATTTCAAATCAGTGAGAGCGTACAGTATTTGTCCTTTTGTGTCTGGCTTCTTTCACGCAACATAATATCTAAGATTCTTCCATGTTGCAGCATGTATCAGGACTTCATTCCTTTTTAAAGCTGAATAATATACCATTGTGTGTGTGGGGTGTGTGTGTGTGTATAATTTTGTATGTATATATCACATCCATTCATCAGTGGATGGACACTTGGGTTGTTTCCATCTCCAAAAGCTCTTTCTTGTTCTTTGTTTATCCCTTTCAAATGAATTAAATCTTGTTCAACTTTAATGTAAGCCTGTAAATTCAATGAAAATAATAGTGATTTCTTTTTTGTTTTGATCTATTCCTGCTCCCTGTTTTGTTTCTATTTCTTCTGAGTTCCTCGTTTCCTTTTGTTTCCTTGTTCTCTACTTTTCTCATTAGAGACTTTGCTTCTGTATTAGTCAGCCAAAGGGGTGCTGATGCAAAATACCAGAAATCAATTGGTTTTTATACAGGTTATTTATTTGGGGTAGAAGCTTGCAGATACCAGGCCACAAAGCATAAGTTACTTCCCTCACCAGTCTACTGCCATGTGTTGGAGCAAGATGGCTCCCGACATCTGCCAGGGTTCAGGTTTCCTGGATTCCTCTCTTCCTGTGGTTCATTTCTTTCCAGGGTCAGAGCTTCTGTTTCCTCCACAAGGTCAGCTGTAGATTATGAACCTCTCTAGGCTTTGCCTCTCTCCACAAGGCCAGCTGTAGACTATCAGGTGACCGTCTCTGTCTCCCCGGGGCTTCTGCTGCCATGTGTAAGGAGCGTCTCTATTCCTCTGTGTTCTCCTGTTTGTTCCCTTCCTGGGCTCCAGCTCAAAATTCCAGCAACAAAATTCCAACATCAAAACTCCAACTCTGTCCTTTGTCATGTCTTTTATCTGCGAGCCCCCACCCACCAAGGGGCAAGGTCTCAACACCCTACTGACAGTGGCCCAATCAAAGCCCCAATCATAATTTAATCATGCTCAGGTACAGACCAGTTTACAAACATAATCCAATAGCTATTTTTGGAATTCATGAAACATATCAAACGCTGCACCTTCAATGTTTGGTGACCCTTGGCTGTCCATTCATATTTGAGACTGAGTTCCCATGAGCGAAAGCATGGAGGCCATATCTAGGTGCAAAGACATTCTGAGGGAAAAGAAAATGTGCAGAAATGCAAAATGTTGGCAGGATTGACACCACAGGTCTGCTGGGCACTAGGTCTAGGAATAGGCATGAGCAGCCAGACGTTTGGGTCTGATAAGCTGGTGGTCATAAAATATGTTTTTCACAAAATCCATAATTTTTTATGTCCAGCTCAATCATTAAAAAGACTGAGTTCAAAATGTAGGTTCTTAAGACATACAAAGACCAAGATAGTTTAATACTATCACACTCTGACCAAAAGAATTGTTAAGGGATGTGTTCCAGTAGGAAATAAAATTAATCTAAAGTATTAAACAAAACAAAACGCTGAGCACAGAAATTGAAACACGATGTCAGTAAATATAATTACCCATTGACTGTAAAACTTGGCAGACATTTCTTCTTTTTTCAAATAGCTTTATTGAAATATAATTGGCATACTATAAAATTTGCACATGTTGAGCTTACAGTTCAACGAGTTTCAGTGAATTCATACAGTTGTACAGTCATTCCCACAGTCCAGTTTGGACTTCCTCACCCACAAAAATTCCCTCATGCCCTTTTGCAGCTAGTTCCTGCCTTCACCCAAGGTCACAGACAAAAACGGATCTTCTTTCTGTTTCTACAGTTTTACCTTTTCTAGAATTTGCATATAAATGCAGTCAGACAATATGTAGTCTTTTGTGTCTGACTTCTTTCCCTGATCCTAACGTTTCTGAGGATTATCTGTATAGTTGCATGTATTTTTTGTGTGTGCCATAAATAGATTTTTTTTGTGTGCAACTTAAAGGCCTCTGTTGATTTTTAACAGCTTTATTGAGAAATAATTCACGTGCCATACAATTCACAGTTCACTAATTCAAAGTGTTTAATTCAATGACTTTAGTATATTCACAGAATTGTTCATCCATAACCTGTCAATTTTAGAACATTTTCCTTGCCTTATAGAGAAACTTCACACCCCTTAGCCATGGTCCCACAACTTCCCTCCCCTCCCCGCCCCGTGCCCCCCAGCCCCTGGCAATCATTAATCTACTATCTATGTCTATGGGTTTGCCTATTCTGGACATTTCATATAAATGGAATCATACAGTTATTCCTTTGTGATTGTCTTTCCCTTAGTATAGTGTTTCCAAGGTTCATCCATGTTACGGCATGTATCAATACTTCATTTCTTTTTATTGTTGAGTAATTTTCCGTTGTATGTGGATATAGGGCATTTTGTTTGTCCATTCATTAGATGATAGTCATTTGAGTTGTTTCTATAATGCTGCTGTGAACATTCATGTATAAGCTTTTGTGTGGACACATATTTCCATTCTCTTGGGTATATACATAAGGGTAGAGTTGCTCTATGTGTCTGAGCATTTGAGGAACTATCAAGACTATTTTACAAAGTGGCTGTACCTTTCTATATTTCCACCAGCAGTGTATGGGAGTCCCAATTTCCTCACATCCTTGCCAACATTTGTTATTTATCTTTTTTATTATTTTGATTTGCATTTCCCTTGTGGAAAATGATGGTGAGCATCTTTTCATGAGCTTACTGGCCATCTGTATATTTTCTTTGGACCATGTCTATTTAAATTCATTTTTTAAAATTGGGTCATTTGTTTCTTTTATTGTTGAGTTGTAAGTGTTCTTTATATATTTTGGATATTATATCCTTATCAGATAGATGGTTTGCAAAAAATTTCTCCCATTCTGTAGGGTGTCTTTTCACCCTTAATTTTGATGATGTCCAGGTTATGTATTTTTTTCATTTATTGTTTGTGCTTTTGGTGTCCTCTGTTGATATATTTTAGGCATATTTTTGAAGTATTTTTAACAGTTACTCTAGGGATTTATAATATTCCTCTTCAGTTTATAATAATTTACTTCAAGTTAATGCTGTCTTAATTCTGCTAAAATAAAGCAACTTTGCTCCAAAATATCTATATCCTCCCCCCATTGTGTTATTGTTATCACATATATTACATCCATATATGTTATAAACCATAAAATAAAGCTATTTTTGTTGGAAGAAAGGTAAACTTAAATTCAGGTCAGTGATAATGTGAAGGAATAGGAAGTTGGTGAAGAGCGTTTTCTGGGAGTAAAGCATGGTAAAGTGTTTCAATTCCTAGAGTAGCACAGAAATATTGAATAGCTTTTCACCGTCACAGAAAAAAAAAAGGATGGTATTAAGGGTTATATGAAAAGTACAGCAATGTAAGTATAGCATACAAACCAGAAGGCAGAGAAAGGGGAAATATAGATAATTGTATCAATATATCAACCTGGAGGGAAACGGACTTGGCCCAGTGGTTAGGGCATCCATCTACCACATGGAAGGTCCGCGGTTCAAACCCCGGGCCTCCTTGACCCGTGTGGAGCTGGCCCATGCACAGTGCTGATGAGTGCAAGGAGTGCTGTGCCTGGCAGGAGTGTCCCCCGCGTAGGGGAGCCCCACGCACAAGGAGTGCACCCCATAAGGAGAGCCGCCCAGCGCGAAAGAAAGTGCAGCCTGCCCAGGAATGGCGCCGCCCACACTTCCCGTGCCGCTGACGACAACAGAAGCGGACAAAGAAACAAGACGCAGCAAATAGACACAGAGAACAGACAACTGGGGGAGGGGGGGGAATAAAATAAAATAAAATAAAATAAATCTTTAAAAATATATATATATATGATAAAAATGATATATATATATCAGCCTGGAAAGGAGAGAAAAAAAAAATAAAGAAAAACAATTCTAAAGAGGAAAAATACACTATAATGGTAAATAAGTCGAAATGTACCAGTAATTACAACAAATTTAAATATATTAAATTTACCTGTTAAAGGCAGAGATAATCAGATTGAATCCTCAAAGTATAAGTAAGCTTACAATAGGTACATCTAAAATAAAACCACATAGAGAAGATACAGGATGGAAAAATATATGGCAAGCAAACACTAACCAAAAGAAAACTCTTATTGCAGAAAACTTTAGAAAAACAAAAGCATTAATAAAGAGGGACATTCTACCTAAGAGTTTAACAACAAAATATGAAACTAACAGAATTGTAAGACATGAACAAATCTACAAACATAATGAAAGATTTTAACATAACTTTAATAGGGATATTTTTTAAAAACAATAAAAGGTAAGGATTTAAAAGATATAATAATGAAATTAATAAGCAACTTTGGGTTAGACATGCTTTGGAGATTGCATGGAATATTTATTTACAAAAGACTGCTCACGTATTATTTCTAAAGAATGTCTGAACTCATTTCTAAGAACTGATATTGCTCAGACAAGATTTTGCTAATCACAATAAAATTAAATTAGAAAGATATTTAAAAATCACACAGGTATTGTACACTTTAAAAATGATCACTTGAATAACTTATGAGCTTAAGAGGAAAATGTTGAGAGTTGCATAATATTTACAACTAAGTGACTAAAAAAGTAGCATATAAAAATTTATTACCTCTAGAGTAGCAAATATAGTCCATTATTTTAAAAAACAGTGAAGTTTGAAAACAAACGAGTTAAGCATTCAATACAAAAAAGTAAAAAAAAGAATAAAATTAACCTAAAGTAAGCAAATGAAAGAAAGTAATAAGGAAAAGACCATAAATTATTAAAATAGAAAACAAGACAATAGAGAGGATCAACAATTAGCAAAATCTGGTACTTTGACAAAAAGTCTGAAACTAAGTGCTAGCTTGACTGGTAAAGAAAAAAAAATAGAAAAGGCACAAATATGAAATATTAAGAACAAAAAGTGAAAACAATTTCTTATACAACTGAGATTTTAAAAATAAAAAGAGAATGCTACAAACGACTTTATGCCAATGAATTTGAAAACTGATGTGGCACAGACGTCCAGTTGTCCAAATCTATTCTCCTCTTCTTCTTCAATAATGGAACTGCTGAATTTTAGTTGAGTATGTGGCTGCCTAGAATAAAGAAGATATTTACTAGCATTTCTTGCAAAGGCATGACTCTATGACTATGTTCCAACCAATGAAAGAGAACAGATACTGTGTGGCAGCTTCTGGGAAACTCTAGAAAGTCAGCGGGCACCCACTCTTTGCTTCCTTTTCATTCCTTCCTCTAATCAGCTGGCTGGAATATGGACACAATAACTGGATCTGAAGCAGCTATGTCAAACTTTGAGGAAAGAACTATGCACAGAGGATAGCAGAGCAGTAAGATAAAACAAACCTACAACCCTAATTACCTAGCGAAACTATCTACCAATCCTGTACAGGCTGCCTCTGGAATTCTTAAACATTGGAGAGAAATAAACTTATAACTTGTTGAGCCAGTGTCAGTCTTGGTTTTCTGTTAGTTGCAGCCATCAGGAGCATTGGAGTTGTAGCAAAGAGTGCTCAATTATTGATTCCAGGATTTTTTTTCAAAGCTTATGACACCATTTTGAGACGTTTCTTAGTGGGTGATAGGCAATCCTTTGTGTGCATCTGTATTAGTCAAATTCTTGGAGAAACAGAACCCACAGGAGATTAGATAGATAGATGAGAGAGAGACCGAAAGAGAGAGAGAGATTTATTATAGGAATTGACTCACATGACTGTGGGATTGGCAAGTCTGAATTCTATAGGGCAGGCTCCAAATTGGAAACTGGTGAAGTTGTATTCCCCAGGAGAAGCTGACAGGCTGAAGAAGAGGCAACAATTTTTTCTGATTCTTTAGGCCTCCAAATGATTGGCTAAGGAGACTCCCCTCATTGCTGAAGCAATCTCTTTTGTTGATTGCAGACACAATCTGCTGTAGAAGCAATCATTTGACTATAGATGCTAATCCAGCTATGAAACACTCGCACAGTAGCGATCAGCCCAGTGCTTGCTTGATCAAATGACTACAAATTGACCCACAAAATTAACAATCATGACATTTCATTGACCAAATGTAACACAGTGCGTTCTGACTATAAATCTTCCTTTTTAAAGGTCTCATAAAGCACAGTTCTACAAGGAAATAATTATATAACCAAGATCATTTCTCCAACAATGAAAAATTTACTAGTATCAATTTTTTACCCAACTGATTTGTTTCAGAGCCTGTCTATATAGACAAAAACTTTTTTTTTTTTAATATGAAACACTTCACGAATTTGCGTGTCATCCTTGCACAGGGGCCATGCTAATCTTCTCTGTATCGTTCCAATTTTAGTGTTTGTGCTGCCAAAGCGAGCATGACAATAACTTTTCAAGATGAATTTAGTCTAAACTTTTTGATGCTTGGTTAAGTGGAAATTAAACTCAACACAACGCACCCGACAATACACACAACTGAAATGAGCTGATGTGCACAGCCGTGATGAGGTTGAGGTTTGCACAGGCAACAGCACACAAGGCAACTCATGACTGCTGCCTGGTGAGGAGAAATTACACAAGGTCAAAGGAGTAAGATGCAGCCTAATTTCAAAGTTAAATTGTGTTTTAGAATCCATGACACAATCCGTTTTGAAATCCAGTAGTGCAAATCCTCCCATCTTGATGGTTGTTGTGTTAAGCCACTACATTTTGGGGTGGTTTGTTATGCAACAAAAGCTAAGGGATGTAATCATTTATAAAATAAGTGGACACTGTGCTGCGCCGCTGCAGTCTGCAGCACTAGAGCCAAGGTGATCCAGCCAAGATGCCCGTCCTCTCTATGGAACATGGTTTCGTGGTTCTGACTGGTCTGCCTGCTTCATAATGGTAGCTCATCTGGCCATGAACAGTGCCAAGGCCCACAAGAAGTACAAGGTGAAGTATCCTACCATGCATAGCACAGACCCAGAAAATGGGCAGCTCTTCAAATGCATTCAGTGAGCCCACCAGAACACATTAGAAGTGTATCCTCCCTTCTTATTTTTTCTAGCTGTTGGAGGTGTTTACCACCCACGTATGGTTTCTGGCTTGGGCTTGGTTTGGATTATTGGACGAATTCTCTATGCTTACAGCTATTACAGGAAGCAGAATCGAGGAGCCCTGGGATCTACAGCCCTCACGGGCTCGATGGGCACAACTGTGTGCTCTGCTTTCCAGCATCCTGGTTGGGTAAAAACTAGCTTAGGTAGTGGGTCCAAATGCTGCCGTTGAAGAATTAGAGAGGTTTAAAAACGCATTCATTTTGAATGACTTACCTTAATTTTCCATTATTTAAAAAAAATGTAATTAAACCTATCTGGCATTAGCCTCATACCTAATAAATAAATACATACATAAATACATAAATAAAAGTAAACAGGAGATGCATCTGTTTCTAATTCTTTCATTAATGACACCATTGATTCTTGACCATACATTTTTTGTGTTTATGATAAAGAGAAAAATAACTTCTTAGCCTCTGCCTTTATTTAAATATCAGTTCATTCTTTCTGTAAATAACCATCTAGGTGGGGAAAGCTGAAAGTCACACCGATGTAGGCCAGTGAAGACAAGAAAAGTGAGCCCAGATAAACCACAAATCCGCATTTGTGGCTGAGAAATCAGACAGATACTTATGAACAAGAATCCAGTCATTTTAAAATATATGCTTTTTCCAGTAACCATGTGGAATCTGAGCCTCCTCTTGACATAGAGGTGCAACAGACACAACCAATCCAAGGACCTCAGAGAAAAGGTGGCATTGGAGTGGGAAAAGTGGACATGGTGGCTGATGGGTATGGGGAATGGCAGGAAGAGATGAGATGTGGAGGCGCCTTTGGGATTCGGAGTTGCCCTGGATGGTGCTTCAGGGGCAATCACCGGACATTGTTAATCCTCCCAGGGCTCACTGGATGGAATGGGGGAGAGTGTGGGCCATGATGTGGACCAATGACCATGAGGTGCAGAGATGCCCAGAGATGTACTTACCAAATGCAATGGATGTGTCATGATGATGGGAGTGAGTGTTGCTGGGGGGGGAGGGGTACGGTGGGGGTGGTGGGGTCGAATGGGACCTCATATTTTTTTTAATGTAATATTTTTACAAAATCAATAAAAATATATATATATATGCTTTTAGTGATGAGTAATAAACTTTTCCAGGGAAACGGACTTTGGCCCAGTGGTTAGGGCGTCCGTCTACCATATGGGAGGTCCGCGGTTCAAACCCCGGGCCTCCTTGACCCGTGTGGAGCTGGCCATGCGCAGCACTGATGCGCGCAAGGAGTGCCCTGCCACGCAAGGGTGTCCCCCGCGTGGGGGAGCCCCACGCGCAAGGAGTGCACCCGTGAGGAAAGCCGCCCAGCGTGAAAAGAAAGAGCAGCCTGCCCAGGAATGGCGCCGCCCACACTTGCCGTGCCGCTGACGACAACAGAAGCGGACAAAGAAACAAGACGCAGCAAATAGACACCAAGAACAGACAACCAGGGGAGGGGGGGAAATTAAATAAATAAATCTTTAAAAAATAAAATAAAATAAAATAAACTTTTCCAGAATAGAAAGGCTTCCCCTGCTGTCAGCTCCATTCTAGACCCTGTTCTCTTTTTTAGAAGAATAGTTGTCAGAATATCACTTAAGCAGCTTAAAATATATATATTTTTAAAAAACAATACCATTTTTTTGGTAACAGAAGTATCACACTAATGCAGAGTATCAATAATGGGGTGGTATATGGAAATCTGTGTTTTATACAGGATTGTTCTGTAAACTCACAACTACTCCAATAAAAAACAAGGCATTTAATAAGTGTTTAAAAAAAGAAGCTGTTAGATACCCAAGTCCCCTCCCCAAATCCACACAGCTAGCCAGGCCTATATCTCCAAACCCAGTAAAAGACTGAAGGTTGAAACAAAAGGCATTTGGAGAAGGAGACAGTAGACAAAATCGAGAATAGGGTACTTTATGGAAAATAGTGCTGCAGGCATACCTTAGAGATAGTGCGAGTTTGGTTGCAGACCACTGCAATAAAGCGAATATCACAATAAAGCTAGTCACACAAAGTTTTTGGTTTCCTAGTGCATGTGAAAGTTATGTTTACACTCTTCTGTAGTCTATGAAGTGTACAATAGCATTATGTCTAAACTAATAATGTATCTACCTTAATTAAAAATACTTTATTGCTAAAAATGCTCACCATCATCTGAGCCTTCCTGCAGTCATGATATTTTGCTGCTGAAGGGTCTTGCCTCAATGTTGATGGCTGCCGACTGATCAGGGTGGGTTTTCTAAAGGCTGCGGTGGCTGCGGCAACTTCTTAAAATAAACAGCAATGAAGTTTGCTTTATTGATGGACTCTTTCTTTCCCAGAAGATTTCTCTGTAGCATGTCATGCTGTTTGCTAACATTTTATCTACAGTAGAACTTCTTTCAAAATTCAGTCAGTCCTCTCAAACTCTGCCACTGCTTTATCAACTAAGTTTGTGTAATATTTTAAATGCTTTGTTGTCATTTCAACTATGTTCAAAGCATCTTCACCAGGAGTAGATTCCACCTAAATAAACCATTTTTCTTTGCTCCATAAGAAGCAACTCCTCATCAATCACGAGATTGCAGAAATTCAGTCACAACTTCAGGCTCCATTTCTATTTCTAGTCATCTTGCTGTTTCCACCACATCTGCAGTTACTTCCTACACTGAAGTCTTGAACCCTTCGAAATAATCTTTGAGGGTTTAAGTCAACTTCTTCCAAATTCCTGTTAGTGTTGATGTTTTGATGTTTTGACCTCCTCCCATGAATAACGAATGTTCTTAATGGCACCTAGAATGGTGAATCCTTTCCAGAAGGTTTTCCATTTACTTTGCCCAGATCCAGCAGAGGAATCACTATCTATGGCAGCTGTAGCCTTATGAAAAGTATTCCTTAACTAATAAGACTTAAAAGTAAAAAATGACTCCTTGATCCATGGGCTGTAGAATTGATGATGTGTTAGCAGGCGTGACAATATTAATCTCATTGTACATCTCCATCAGGGCTCTTGGGTGACCAGGTACATTGTCAATGAGCAGTATTATTTTGAAAGGAATATTTTTTTTTTCTGCACAGTAGGTCTCAACAGTGGGTTTAAAATATTCAAATCATGTTATAAATAGATGTGTATCTTCAAGGCTTTGTTGTTCCATTTATAGAGCATGGGCAGAGTAGACTTAGCATTGTTCTTAAAGGCCTTAGGATTTTTTGAATGGCAAATGAGCCCTGGCTTCAATTTAAAGTCTTCGGTGCATTAGCCACTAACAAGAGAGTCAGCCTGTCCTTTGAAGCTTTGAAACCAGGTGTTGACTTCTCATTCCTATCTCTGAAAGTCCTAGATGGTATCTTCTTTCAATAGAAGGCTGTTTCATTGACACTGAAAATCTCTTATTTAGTGTAGCCGCCTTCATCAGTTATCTTAGCTAGATCTTCTGGAAAACTTGTGGCAGCTTCTATATCAACACTTGGTGTTCCCTTGCACTTTTATGTTATATGGATGGCTTCTTTCCTTAAACCTCATGAAGCAATGAAACTTTTCTTCTCCAGCTTCCTCACCTCTCTCAGCCTTCTGAGAATTGAAAAGAGTTAGGGATTTTCTCTGGGTTAGGTTTTGACTGAAGAGAAGGTTGTGGTTGGTTTGATCTTCCATACAGGACACGAAAACTTTCTCCTTATCAGCAGTAAGGCTGTTTTGCTTTGCTACTAGTCAGGTGTTCCCTGGAATAGCACTTTCAGTTTCCTTCAAGAACTTTTCCTTTGTATTCACAACTGAGCTGGTTGGTGCAAGAGGCCTAACTTTTGACCTATCTCGTCTTTTGACATGCCTTCCTTACTAAGTTTAATTACTTCTAGCTTTTGATTTAAAGTGAGAGAAGCACTACTCTTCCTTTCATTTGCACACTTAGCAGCCATTCTAGGGTTATTAACTGGCCTAGTTTCAATATTGATTAAATTCGGTGCAGTTTGTGGCACCCCAAAATAATGACAATAGTAACATCAAGGATGACTGATCACAGATTACAATACCAGATTTAATAATAATGGAAAAGTTTGAAATATTGCAAAACTTGCTAAAAGTTTTACACAGATATATGAAGTGAGCACATGCTGTTGGAAAAGTGGCACTGATAGACTTACTTGATGTAGGATTCCTACAAACCTTTTGTTTGTAAAATCTGCAAAGCACAATAAAGTGAAGTGTAGTAAAACAAGGTATACCACTGTTCTGAAACTTCTTCTGGTGAACAGAGTGAAAAAAAAAATACCATTTTGCTCTTCTTAATTGTTGAATCTGGCTGATGGGCATGTGGGAGTCAGTGTTCAATTTTCTGTAGTTTGTAGTACATTTGAAAATTTTTATTATAAAACATTTTTAAAGATTATCATTTAAAACAAAGCTCCAAGCAATGACTATTGGTTATGATCATTTCTGCTAGAGGTAGACTCTGAAATATCTATGAATGAAATGATATGAAGTCTAAGGTTTGCCTTAAAATACTCCAGTGGTGGAGAGAGCAGAGAGTATGGATCATACACAAGCCTGGCTGAATCCATCAGTAATGGCTGAAGCTGGGTAATGGGATAATTAATATGGGGTTAATAATACTGTTGTCTCTACTTTTGTGGGTGTTAGAAATTCTCCTTAATAAAAACATTTTAAAAAGACATGTCTAGTCCTTTAAAATGACACTAGGGAAAGAGACTTAGAGAGTGAAATACTGAAAGTGTACACTGGTGAAAGTGATAAACCCTGTTTGACCTCTAAAAACTATGGTAACTCTTTCCATGTCCATCATTTCCTTAAACAAATTCTCCGGTTTTCTCCTCTCCTCCACCTGTGCTCCTCATTTGGGAGCCGATATGCCTCATAGAGCCTGTCACAGGCAACATTGTGAAGTAGGGAAAGTACTTCTTCCACACTTCCCAGCATTTCTTTCTTTGCCACTTAGGAGTTCCAAAGCATGCCCTCTCAGAGAGCACGCTGTGCGCTTGCTGCCTTTCTCCCTTCTCTCGACCAGACCCAATCACTAAGCAGCTCTCCTCACGAGAGGGATGAGAACAGGGAGGCCCAGAGGAAGCACGTGCATGGTTCGCTGTGGCCGGGGGGGAGGAGGCAGCAGTGGGAAGGGGCAGACCAGTGTGAGCGACCCCTCCTCCCTGGACTTGGCACATGTAACCCCAGGACCCTAGCTCTTCCAGCGCGGCACTGCTGACCTTTGCTGCTGCAGTTTGCAGGGGCTCCCCACAACTATCCAGAAGCCTGCTTTGTGTTGAAAACACTTCCAGACCACTCGGCAGAACTCTGTAGAAGTTTTTAGTGGCACATCACTGGGAAGAATTACATTAGTGGGAAAAATCCAATTCATTAAAAGTTAAAAAATCAATGGTCATTTAAAAACACATTCTTCACCTCAATATGGCAGCTGTTGGTTTGTAAACATAGCCATTTAAAGACATGTACGGCAAATTAAAAAACAAAAAACAACTACAAAAGTTGTTTCTTTTTAAGATTTATTTATTTCGCCCCTCCCCCCATTGTCTGCTCTCTTTGTCTGTTTGCTCTGTGTTCTTCTTTGTCTGCTTCTATTCTCATTAGGTGGCTCCGAGAACTGATCCTGGAACCTTCTGGAGTGGGAGAGAGGCGATCATTCTCTTGTACTACCTCAGTTCCCTAGTTGGCTGTGTCTCTTACTGTCTCTCCTCTGTGTCTCTTTTCATTGCATCACCTTGCTGCATCAGCTCTCCACGTTGGTCTGCACCCCTTGTCGGCCGGCACTCATGTGGGCCAGCTCACCACACGGGCCAGCTTCCCCTCATCAGGAGGCCCTAGGTATCAACTCCTGGACCTCCTATACGAGAGACGGGAGCCCAGTTGCTCGAGTCACATCTGCTTCCTGCACGAAAGTATTTTAAAACAAGTTGTTTCTGCCAATTACCCATCTGATTTGTTTGGTTACACATTTATACCCAACCTTTCTCTCAAAGAGTATTTAAAACAGCTTGTAGAGATAGTAGATTAAAGCAGGATTTTAAGAAAATGGATGATGCCATCGCAGTGAAGAAAGCCTAGGGTAGGAAACAGATGGTGCCAGGGATGACGTGGGCATATACAAGGCATGCCATAGGAGCCTGTACACTCTGCTGCTGGTGAAATACAGATTTGACTTTTGGCATCCAAAATAAAGTGGGGAATACCGTCAATAACAATCACACAACCCTTAAAATAAAAATAAACCAGCTACTCAGGAGAAGCATGATTTTTTTCCTGGAACTTCCTTTTCTATATATCCCAGGAGGCCCTCGTGTTGTAAGAAACAATATCCTCAAAATCACCCCATAAAATAAAGACACTAGGCAATTTCAAGGGGCCATTTCTTATTTGTCTCTCATGTGGGAAAAGATAACACAGAAGTAAAAGTCATTAAAGGAATCTCCAGAAGAGGCCAGAAGAGGATAGAACCTGAATCTAGCTCTCTGATAACCAGATGTGGTTGCAGCACTATATTTTAGACTATCAAGTGGACTGCAAATAGTGTAAGATTCTAGGACTATTATTTCTTTGGCAGTACCTTTGACAAACATTGGACAGCTGAGAGACCCATCTGACTTTGCCTCAGGGACTTGCCAATGAAACCCAGTTCCTGCAGCTTGCTTGGTCCCTTCCTCTGGATCTCACAAGCCTTTAATTGCCTTTTTTGGGAGGGAGGGGCACACTTTGTTGACTGTTGGCCCAGGCCTGCCCACCTGAACCCAAAGTCTGATCCCTGTAGCTGTTCTGGGCCTGGCAGCTCTTGCCGTGCTCTGATCTTACTGTAACCAGGTATTCAAAGACACTGCCGCAAGATGCTCAGCCTCTGTGTCTCTTGACAAAAAGATTTGCCAAGGTCAAATCTACTTCCTCTACTAGGCTCTAAATTGCTTTGTTATCTTCCAGGCAGTGGAAGTGATAAAAGCAAAGCATTCTGATTTGGTTTTCTAGCAGATGTGTTTAAGGGAGTGAAAAACTAGCAATTTTTTTCCTCCTACTATCTTTGTTGATTTAAACAAAAATACTTTGATGCAAAATCCAGAACGGAAACGATTTTTTTGTTTTTTTAATTTGGTTTAATCATTGCTTTACAGAGCAGCAGTTGTTAACGAAAGTTCAATGTGGGGCCAAACTTGGGCATTTTGTTCTGCCCTGCATCCTTGTTATTTTATGCCTGATCCTGTGTGTCCTGTGTGGGCTCCAAGTGGCCAAGGGAGAATGACCAGATACCATCTATCACCCTGAAGCAAAGGCTGTCTTGGTGCCAGCACAACCTAGGTAGAGCATCTCCTGGAATGGACCTCAATCCTGGACCTTAAATAGCCCAGCCCAAAAAGGACCAATCGTCAGGCATTAGCTTGTCTTTGGTGCCTCCAAGAGTTGAAGGGAAGGTGTCAAAGGGGAGCTTTACCTGCCTTACAGGAGTAATGGGTTCTAATCAAAGCGGATACAACCAGCCACTGGCAAATGGAGTGGACACATGGCCAGTCCCTCACATGGAGTACGGGAACCACAGCATTGGTCTTTTCTCAGCTCCCGTTCAGCAGCACTTGCTCATGGGGCCCCTTCTTTAGTCCTTCCGTGGGAAGGAGGGAGTTGTGCAGAGGGAAATGCATGCCTTTCCTCACAACTCTGTCTGAACCCATCACATAAGACATTTTTATTGTGGTGACATCACAAAATCACCAATTTTAAAGTAAAAACATTTATTTGAACATATGAAAATGTTGTTACATTTATTTGCTTAAAAAATCTTTATAAACATGTATAATACACAGAACATATTTATTTTGTAAGTTCACAATTTTTACTATACACTTATTGTTTGTGTATGAAGGATATACTTCCAGACAATTTAAAAAAATCTGTTTGTAATCACATTCCCAACAAATTTAAACTGATCCAACAATGACTAACTTGCTCAATGAGAAAAAAAAGTTTGCTTTTGGTATACAATTTTATTTTCCTAAGAAATCTTCACGCTTTCTGTTCAATCCCCATACTCTTCTCCTGCAAAACACCTCCCGGTAATTTGTACTGTGATTATTTTTTTTCTATTCTTCTCCCCACTGCTCTCTGACCCATTCTTTGAGTCATTCCTTAAGACTAAATAATAGAAAGGAAGCTTTTGGATATGCATACGATGACATTTTTTTTTAGCATAATAAGATTTCTAAGATGCGCTAGCAAGAGAATAACTTTGAAGTGTGAAATGTCAGATTGTGCCTCCCCTTGCCAAAATTTTATTATGAAAAATTTCAAACATATGTAAAAATTGAGTTTTAGGGTGAACACCTTTATATCCACCACCTAGGATTTACTATATTTTGTCATCCTTGCTTTATCACGTATCTGTTCATCTCTCTGTTCTTCTATCCATCCAGACTGTTTTTAAAATATCCAATGTATATATGTATTTTTTCTTTATTTTGTACCAAGGATTGAACCCAGGACCTCATACATGGGAAGCAAGCACTCAACTGCTGAGCTATATCTGCTTCCTAATGAGAGTTGGGTTTTTTTGTTTGTTTGTTTGTTTTTAGGAGATACTGGGGATTGAAACTGGGACAGCATATGTGGGAAGTGGGTGCTCGACTACCTTGAGCTACATCCACTCCTCCAGTGTATATTTTATTTTATTAAAAAAATTTTTTTTCTTTCCCTCCCCTTCCCCTGCCCTGCTGTTTTTGCTGTCTTTGTCCATTCATTGTGTGATCTTCTGTATCTATTTCTCTTTTTGTCTTCTCTTCTTGTCTTTCTTCTCTAGGATTCACTGGGATTCGATCCTGTGGACCTTTGATGTAGAGAGAGATTCCCTGTCAATTGCTGCACTTCACCTTGACTCTCCCCATCGTCTCTCTTTTGTCGTGTCATCATCTTGCTGCGAGACTCACTTGTGCTGGCACTGGCTCTTGTGCAGGCACTCAGCTTACTGCATGGACACTTGGTTTGCCACGTGGGCCCTGGCTTACCATGTGGGTCCTGGTCTCACCATGTGGGCACTGGCTCGCTGCACAGGCATGCTCTCTCTTCTTTTTCACCAGGAGGCCCCTGGGGTTGAACCCGGGTCCTTCCATATGGTAGGCGGAGGCCCTATCAGTTGAGCCAAATCCGCTTCCTGCGTGTATATATTTTAGATAGACAGAGTTCTCATCAAGATTTAACATGGCCCCCTCCTCCTGCTAGCAACAGAACCAGCTGGAGGATGATAAGAATAAGGAATGGGTTCTGAGGAGTGGGAAGGGATGACCAGGTGGAATACTCTGAAAAGACAGGTGTGAGGCTCTATGCAAGCAGAGGAAAGTAAATTAACACCAGGGCATTCTCTTCTGTTTTCCCATATGCAGCTCATGTGGTTAGATTGTATTGCCTGAGGCCAACTTAGTAACTGAGAACACATTCTTTGAAGTTCTGTGTATGGGCCATCTTTTCCCTGTCGAGTCATCAGCAGATACCTGGATTCCTCTAGTGTGGAAGATAGGGAGGCAGAGCTGTGCAGCTTGTTGGCAGTCCCTCTCTTCCAGCATCAGGTGATGGATATGGATGGGCTGTCCAGGTCCCAGAGCTGAAGGAGCTGAATGAGAAGATGGAGCCGGGAAAAGGTGGGTAAGTACAAAACAGAACAACCCAGGGAACAGCCCTCTCAGAGAAGTCTTCGCCACTCCCCCTTCTGATGGGCAGGAAAAATAGTTAAACTAATAGACATGGTCTCAAGGGAGTAATTTAGTAATGTAAATCAAATATGTACTTTGTAATTCATAAATGTAGATCTAGACTGAGTGGTAACTCCACTCTGCTCTGTGGGGCAAAGATCATTTTGGATATTTCCTCCCACGCTGCTTCTACCCTTGCCTCCAGTTTTCTCTCAGAAATTCATAGCCTCGCCTTATTGTTAATCCAGGTGTTTCATTAATTTTAATCCCATACTTATCAGCTGTGATTAGACATGCACTTTTTTTTTTTACTTTATGATTTGAGATAATTGAGATCCATGTGCTACTGTAAGTAATAAAAGTGAGAGAATTCCATTCACCCCTCACTCCCTTTCTCCCAGTGCTGACACCTTCCATAACTATCATATAATCTCACAACCAGGAAATTTTTTTTCTTTTTAATGCGGATTCTGACTCTTTCAGTCTGGCTTGGGGCCTGAGCAACAACCAGGAGATTGACACTGATATAACGAATAAGCCTTAGTCCATCGATTCCACCAGTTTTACATGCACTCATTTGTGTGCGTATGTCTGCGTATTTTATTTAATCAGTGCAATTTCCCCCCCACGGTCAGGATACAAGAGCATTCCATCACAAGAATCCCTGGTGGTCCCTTTGTAACTGTATCCAGCCCTCCCGCCTCCCCATCCCTAACCTCTGGCAACCACTAATCTTTTCTCCATTTCTATACTTTTGTCATTTCAAGAATGTTAACATGAACCACTCAGCAAAATTCCCTAAAGAGTCATCCAAGCCATTTTGTGTGTCAATAGTTCATTCTTTTTCACTGCTGAGGCGTATTCCATACTATCAATGTACCACAGTTTATTTAATCATTGACCTGTTGAATGAAATCTGGATTGTTTCCACTTTGGGGCTTTGAATAAAGCTGCTATAAACATTTATGTAGAGGTTTTTGTGTGAGCTTATATTCTAATTTCTGTGGGATAAATGCCTAGGAGAGCAATTGCCAGGTCATATGGCAGTTGTGTGGTCCGTGGCTCTACCACTCTACATTGCTACCAGCAATGTATGAGCAATCCAGTTTTACCACTTCTTGCCAACCTTTCTGTTTTAGCCATTCTGATAGTGCTTGGTGATATTTCACTGTGGTTCTTAATTTGCCTTTGCCTGACGGCTAATGATATTAGATATTTTTTTATGTGCAAACATGCCATCTGTATGTCTTCTTCAATGAAATGTTGCTCCATATCTTTTACTCATGTTCTAATTAGATTGTTTATTATTATGGTTGAGTTTTGAGAAATCTTTATACATTCTAGATACTAGTTCTTGGTTGGATATGTGGTTTACAAGTATTTTCTCCCAGACTATGGCTTGTCTTTTCACCCTCTTCAAAGGAACTTCTATAGAACAAAAGTTTTTAAATTTGATGAAGTCCTGTTTATCAATTTTTCCTTTTATAGATTGTGCTTTTAGTAACTCTTTGTCTAGCCCTAGATCCTGAGGACTTTTTCCTCTTCTTTTTTCTAAAAGATTTATAGTTTTACATACTACATTTAAATCTGTGATCCATTTTGCATTTATTTCTGTATAAGATGCGAGGTTTAAGTCAACATTCATTTTTATTTTATGCTTCCTATGTATCTCCAATTGCTCTAGCACAATTTATTGAAAAAGTCCTGACTTTTGCTTGTTTTTCATTCACACATGGAAAAGAGAGAGACAGAGAAAATGAGAGCAATTCTAATGACATAACTGGCCCTACGCTTCAGGAGGCATAAGTACACTGGGATAAAAAATGATGATTGGCTAGGAGGGAGGCCTGCCTGAGAAGGGATTATCTGGGTCAGATAACTATTCAAATCTGAGGAAAATGGGGAGGCAGTTAACCTGTGCATGATTTGTTTTCAAGGGGGAAAAAAGACTGTGGGAGGAATGTATGATGAGTTGAATTGTGTCCTCCAAAGGCAAAACCCTGGTCCTGTGAAAAATAACCTTATTTGGAAATAAGCTCTCTGAGGATGTTATTAGTTAAGATGAGGCCACGTGGGTTGGCATGGGCTCTACTCCAATAGGACCAGTGTCCTCATGCGACTTGGACAGAGACAGACACGGGGGAGAAGACCACGTGACGACTGGCAGATTTCAAACTTCTGGTCTCCAGAACTCTTAGACCATACATTTCTACTGTTTGAAGCCTTCCAGTTTGTGGCACTTTGTTATGGCAGCCTGAGGAAACTAAGACAGAAAGAGAAAGGAAGGAATTGTTCCCCATGCTTACTGCTAGGTGAAATAGCAACGGTGGGCTGCTGTGTTTCTCTATAGAGTGAGGAGGGTGAGGGGATAAAGGTGGCCTCCAGGGGCATGTTTGGAGAGAGAGTCCACACTGGTGATCAGAACTTGTGGAAGATCCCCGTTCCTTCAGGTGGCCTCACAGACTACAGACTGGCCACAATTACAGGACACCCTTAACTTCCCTAGGGCATGACCAAACTTGGTGTCTCTTAGGAGAGGAATGCCAGGGCTGCCTCTAACACTCTTCTCACCGCATTTGCCCCTCTTCAGCTTCCTTGCAGTGTTGGAATGAAACTACTTAAGTACTCAAGAGGCCCTCCACGAAAGAGACATGAAGGCTTTGCATTCCAGCTCTTGGTTCTCTGCCATGTGACTGTCTCAAAAATATTCAATGTTATTTTTGGAATGGAAAAATCAAACACTGTATGGCTTCTTTAGGAAGGCAAGGTGATTGTTCTCCAGCTTCTTTTCAGAAAATAAAGACTTTGGATGTTTCTGTTCAAGAGGCATTTAGAATTTAAGAAGAAGGAGGCCATAAGAAAAAACTGTTCTGACATAGTTATTCTCTGTGTGTGCCTTCTTAGTAATGGTAGTGGAGTTTGGCGCAGAATATAATCAAATACCTTGGTACACACACGGCAGGAGCAAGCAAGAGCTCCTGGGGGTGGGTGAAGTGGCCCATCTTGAGGAAAATTTATGTAAAACAGAAACAATAAGACCCGAGGCAACTGGTTATCTTTGGGGTTCTTTTGGGGTGAGCTAGTAACATAAAAGAGGGAAGGAAAGGAATATCTAGCTGGTGATGGTTCATTTTCTGTCTTCTCCATACATCATAGCTGGTGGTACATTCCATCCATGTGCTTCTTTTACAACTTTATTTAATGGTCCCCACACATACCAACTTCTATGCGGTGCTTAAGATCATCTAAAAAAGATGAGGAGAATGTTAGAAAGAAAGATGAAACCAGCGTTAGAAATAGGGTCCTGTCCATTCTTAGGGAGGGAATATTTATGTCAGGACACTGATAGAATGGATGGTATCTTAGATTTTCATGGCTGAAAGGATTGTTTGAGACCTTGCCCAGGCCTCACATTTTACTGCTGAGGAATCTGAAACTCTGAGAAGGAAATTGTTCTACGTAAGGCCCCATACGCAATTGGTGACAGGAGCCCAAGCACCAGCTCTTCTGATTCCTACCACACCATACTGCTTCTCCTCTCTGTGAGCCATTCAAGTTTGTTCACTTTTTCATATCATATCATTTCTGCAGGAGGTAACTGCCTGCACTCTTCCATATTTTTTGTCTTAAGTGACAGGCATCCATCTTAACCAGATCAAACAATAAATAATTTATTGGCTCCTATAACTGGAAAGGATGAAGGTGGATTTGGTTCTAGAGCCCAAGCAGTGTCACCAAGACTTTCTTGGAAGTTCTTGGGTCTCCTGCTATCAGCTCCAAATCTTTTTTCTGTTTGCCCTCATTCTCTGATAGCAGATACGTGCTCTCAACGAGCCAGGGAAGAAGGCTGCTGACAGCTCCAAATTCCATCCTATTTGCACCATGACCCAAAAGCCAAGAGATGGCCTTACTGGTAGATCCACAGAAAAGTCCCAGGGAGTAGTAACTCTGCTAGGCGTAGTTTGGGCCACATATCTATCTTGTGGTTGAGTGCCAAGGAGCAGTGTCTGTAAGGAGGCTGCTGGCTACTCCCCCAAATCCATGTTCTCCTCTTATGCTAGGACGCTCCACTAGAATACTTTTCTAACCTCATGTGTGGAGAGGCGTTTTCATGTGACTGTGCTCTAGTCAGTGGAACATGAGCAGATGCGATGTGCCCACTTCCAGACCTGGCTATCGAAACCTTCTGTGTGCTTCTTCATGTTCCTTCCTTCACTCTTCTGGTAGGCTAGAAGGAGGGGACCCCCAGGGCAATCTTGGAAGTCTCATGTTGCATATGGCAGTGACCCCACCAGTCAGGGACCCCGAGTGACTGTGTGCAGGAGGGTCACCCGCTGACCTGTTGCTCAGTCACTACTATTATGTGAATAAGAAATAAACTTCTGTTGTATTTGAGCCATTCTAATTTAGGGGATCACTTGTTTCCATAGTTAGCCTACTTTAACTAGTATTACTATAGGAAGTCAGAAGTGGAAAAATCAGTAACAGCCGCACTGTACTCTTCAGGTAGGCTTGCTTATGATGTGGTGACAACTAAATCTCATTAAACAGCAAAGACGTTCCCTCCCTGTTATTGTGGTTGTGTGGAAAGGGCTCTGCTTTAATTCCATCCTCACTCAGGAACCCAGGCTGAGGGAGGCTCCATCTTCATGCTTCCCTGGTTCTTAAGACAGGATGAAAGGCTCTGCTGACTCATTGGCGTTTTGTTTTCTTAGGTGGCGCTGGGGATTGAACCCGGGACCTCGCACATGGGAAGCAGGCACCATTAAGCTATACTCCTTCCCTCATTCAATGCTGATTTTTTAAATGAACATTTTAATGTTTTGTATAACAGAACATTATGAATACAATGGAAACAAAATTTTATCAATTTAGTTTTAAAATTTTCAACATAAAGTGGGGAGGTAATAATTGGATACCTATATTACAGTATTTGTTTTTAAAAATAGTCCCATTTTAAGAGTGAAACAATTAACTTTGCATTTCATACTCTAGAATTATGATTTTCATGTGAGCTTAATGCAAAATTACAGCAGGAAAACAAAAACATTTTAATTAATTTCCTTTATTTTTCATTAAATCCATAAAAACTTTGACTGCTACAGGTCTCCTTTAATAACACATATTTAACTCCTCTCTAATGGAACCATAGCTTATTAATGCCATGTTATATATATTTAAAACCAAAACAAAACAAATACTCCATAAAATTGTAAAGCCAACATTATTGACTTCTAACATTTGTATTTAACTTAAGGTTTTAATGGACTTCTACATTTTCAATTTTTTGAAAAGACACCATATTTTTCTTTTTCACTGGTGTTGACTATTAAAATGATGGCTACAGGGATAAAACAGAAGGAAGCCTTGCCAAGATAATCACTTCCTTCCTTCCTTCCTTCCCTCTTTCCCTCCCTCCTTCCCTCCCTCCTTCCCTCCCTCCTTCCCTCCTTCCTTCCCTCCTTCCTTCTCTTCTTCCTTCCTTCCCTCCCTCCTCATACAGCAGTCCTGAAAACATATTTTTCCTTGTTCTGCACAGATAATTATAGCCAAGATGTAGGGAAAGCCCCATAGCTATCACCAATTGCTCAAAGAGGTTTTGTTACAATAAAAATTTGAATAACATAATAACAATGTTCCTGGAACATTAGCAAAAGTGTATATATTCCAATTATCTTTGATTTAGCCATAATCACATATGTATGCCTTTTTGGACAAAAAAAATATTTTTATAAAAAAGCAATCATCCAACTTTAATGATTTCATATACGGATTCAAGAAGGGTAGGAAAAGAAATAGATTCGATTGTGACAATGCGGTTCAGGGACAGAAAAATCAAGTTCCTTGGAAAACAAAAAGTATAAAATTAGAGATTCAAATACATTTACTCAGCCCCATTCCAGTCTTCCTACAAATTATGATGTGAAAACCGACTCTTCAATTTATGAAGGCTTTCAGTGGTCTCACCACACCATTTGTAGGCTCTTCTCACTGGGAAAAAAGTGATTTGGACTGCCTCATTGAAAGTGCCCTCGCCTGTCTATCTGGAATACTGGATATTTTGCTTTTATAAAATATCTTTGTTGGTTGTTTGTATAATTTTATTTTAATTAATTGATAAAAGAAAGGAAGTTGATTAGCATTTTCCATTCCAACATACCTATCTGCACAGCTTCATTCAATCTGCTTCTTTACACTCTTTAATTTGCTAAAGTTGGTGAAATTTGCAAAGGCATCTTGCTTGGATTGCACAGTTTCAGAAGCCATGGCTATGTTGGGCACGCCCATTCCCATTGTGCTGCTCAGGCCCATCCCAGCAGCTGACATCCCCATGTTCATGCCCAACATACTCTGATTCATCATCGGAGCATTTCTGAGATGGGCCATTCCCATGGTGCCAGTCATCACGTTGGACATACTCAAAGGCATGGCTCCCCCCATCAAAGGTTTGGTTTGGGGCCAGGCAGGAAGCTTGCTCGATGGAGAACCGAGGTTCATGGCTCCAAAACTTTGGGTCATCATATTCATGGGCTGCTGCATATTCTGCTGTTGAATCATTGTATTAAATGATTGCTGGGGTTTGGAAGGCTGCATACCAGGAAGCAAGGTGTCTAGGCTGATGTTTACACTGGGGTCAGACCAAGGAGAGGGCAGGGTTTTGCTGACTGACTCCTGGACCATAACTGATTCTGATTATAGAGAGGATTAGGCTTCTGCAGCACTGTGCTAACATTTTGCAAAGGCTGAGATCTTGACATGGGCACACCAAGTCCTATGACATTATTGCTCATCATAGAGACATTCATATTCTGGGAGGATGTCATGGTTGCCAGGGATGAGCCATAAGATCAAATAGTTCTGAAGCATTTGAGGCAGCTGGAGGTGGCTGTGAACCACTGAAGAGTTCTACCGCTGGCTGTGAGGCACCGCACCTGGAAGCCACAGGGCCTATGGCACTTGGTTCAAGGCACTTCAGTCACCAAAGTCTCCATTCCTACTTGTTGCTGTTGCTTGGGAAGGGAAATTGATTGATACAGCAGCTGAGCCAAAGTCAGCAAATCCTCGGAATAAATCAGCCGATCCTCCTGTTGATTGACTGGTGCATCAAACAGATAACAAGACCACCAGATGACTTGCTGCTAGGCAGAGAAGTCTTAACAGAAGACTGAGGTGTCTGGGTTGAAACATTCTGACCTGGACTTGCTTTGTCCTCTGTGTAATATGCTGCTGCTCCTAGATCAATGGTTTTAGAAGGATTTGCTGTGTGCTTGTGTCTGGTTGTGGTGGTCTCTGTGGCCTGAATGATACGGATGTGCTTTGTTGCCATAGTCTCCTCGTCATCTTTGAATTTACCTTTGGGAGATCTGCCTCTTCTTGCTTTCTGTTCCTCATCGCTGTTGCTGCATCTTTCTGGAGAGTCTTCTCTCTCTTTCCTCCAAAATTTGCTAACGGTGTCATCAACTGTGCTTCCAATTTTTTCACTCAGTTCACCTACTTTATCACAGAGTAGAAAAGCACTCTTGTTTTTATTCCATTTTGATTTGAGCTCAGGATCGTATCTTTCACTATTTCACAATCCACCATCACTATCTGAGGAAACCCCAAAACATTTGTCTTTGTTCTTTTTCATTTTCTTTCACTCTTCCCAAAGGCTGTTGCCATCTTGGGCAAATCCAACCAATTCTTTCACTTCCTGGTAAATATTTATACCTTGGTTCTTGCCATGCTCTTCTACAAGCTGTAATTTTCCAGGGATTGCAAATCATAAATGTGTTCTCTGGCACTTGTAACAAAATGCTCTGATCCATTCCTTATGAGGTATGCTAGAAGCAGCAATGACTTATAAACTCTTCTCCAATTCCTTTTGTTGTCTTTTAACATTTGTGACCAAAGCATGTTCATAAGTTCTGTAAATTGTTCATACATAAATGTAGCCTTGGCAATCTCTCTCATGAGTTGCCGATGAGGTCCCCAAGGATCACAATTCATTGCTTCCAGAACATTAGACTGGATCTCTGAATAATTCATAACCACCTTGGTGGCTTTGTTCACCAGCTCCCGCACCTTCTACATGTTCAACCTTGTGCCTTCTGTGAGCCAAGCTGCTGCTTCCCTCTCCTGCTCCCCACAGACCCTGGAGCATTTCCTTGCCGGCACGTCACCACTGCTCCCCGCTGCCTTGAACCCCTTCAATTGGCTCCTTCCCTTGCCACAGCCAAGGCGCCACTGGTGCCACATTGGGTTCATTGGCTTTTAAAGCATCAGTCCCATAGTGACTCATCACTGACCACATCCAGTCACATGACCATTTTCAACTTCCAGAGGGTGGGGATGTGCTGTCCCACAGTGTTCACAGGAGAACTGGGCGTATTTGCGGGAGAGCAAACCGATCTTTAAAGGACTGCATATTGGTTGTCTTTGGGGAACGGAACTGGGGAAAAAGAAGAGAGGAGTGAGATGGAGACTTTTTATTGGCTCCCCTTTTTTACTCTTTGAATTTTGAACTGTGAGAATGTATTATCTGTTAAAAAATAAATAGAAGCTAAAAATTATAAGCAAAACTGCTGGGGCTGGCCGAAAGCTGTGTTAACAGGGGATCCTGTGCACAAGAGTTGTTGGTCTTGGGTATGAATTTGTCTGTGACCCCGGGTCTTGAGTGAGGCTTCATCAGCTCCCTTCCTGCCATACTGGGCTCTTGCACCTTGGTCTTCTGCCTTGAAAGTAACCGTGCTGGGAGCTCTGCTTCCATACTTGACTGCAGGATGGGCTTGGAGACTGAGTTTCTTTCTAAGTTCAATGGTTTTTAGTATATTCACAGATGTGTACAACCATCACCACAGTCAATTTTAGAACATTTTTATCACCTCAGAAAGAAACCACATATCCTTTAGCTATCATCCCCTACCCCACCAGCATCCCCCCAGGCCTAAACAACTACTAATTTACTTTGTATCTTTATAGATACCCGTTAGAATATTTTTTATTGTGGTAACATATATGTTTATGATATATATATATAAATGACGTATATCATAAAATTTTCCCTTTTAACCATTTTTAAGTGTACATTTCAGTGGCATCAATTACTTTTACAATGTTATGCTATGATCACCACTTTCCATTATTAAAACTTTTTCATCACCTAAAGCAGAAACTCTGTACTCACTAAGCAATAATTTCCCATTACCCTCCCCAGTCTCTGGTAATCTCTAATTTACTTTCTGTCTCTATGAATTTACCTGTTCTAGATATTTCATGTAAGTAGAATCATACGATGTTTTCCCTTTATGCCTAGAGTATTTTAATGAGCATAATGTTTTCACAGTTTATCCACATTGTAGCAGCTTTCAGCCTTCATTTCTTTTTGTGGCTGAAGAGTATTCCATTATATGGATGTATCCCCCTTTTTTTCTGACAAACATCTTTATTTAAAAAATTAAATAAATAGGGTAAAAAATTAAATAAATAGGGTAAAAAACTATGGTCGCAGTTTCATACAGGAATCTTAGAATTACTTGTTCATATTATTCAGAGTGGAACAAAATTTTTCAAATGCTTATAATTAGCACATAAATATCTAGTTATATTAAAACTTACTTTTTAGTGGATACTTACTATTTTACAGTAAGATCTCATACTTATTCTAATACGAAAGAGACTACCTCCTCCCTTTTCCAGTGTATAACCTAAAAGGCTAAGCGTGTACATGCTAATGTAATCCAACCTTTTGATTACTATTCTAAAAGCCTTACAACTTTTTTTTTTAGATTTTTTATTTATTTCTCCCCCCGCCCAGTTGTCTGCTCTCTGTGTCCATTTGCTGGGTGTTCTTCTGTGTCCGTTTGTATTCTTGTCAGTGGCGCTGGGAAACTGTGTCTCTTTTTTGTTGCGTAATCTTGCTGTGTCAGCTCTCCAAGTGTGCAGCGCCATTCCTGGGTAGGCTGCACTTTTTTTGTGCTGGGTGGCTCTCCTTACGGGGCCCACTTCTTGTGCATGGGGCTCCCCTATGCGGGGGCACACCTGTGTGGCACGGCACTCCTTGTGCGCATCAGCACTGCACATGGGCCAGCTCACCACACAGGTCAGGAGGCCTGGGGTTTGAACTGCGGACCTCCCATGTGGTAGGTGGGCGCTCTATCCATTGAGCCAAATCCACTTCCCAGCCTTACAACTTTTAACTAGCATAGATAAGTAGGTTCACTTAATCCTTACTTTATTCTCTGAGGAAAAGGAAATAAAAGGTGGTAGAAGTCACACATTACATTCATTATATTGTGGCCCCCTGGTCTCTGCCTATAACTTTGGTCCCAGCCTCCCATTTTACAAATGTAGATCCAGCATTCTCAAATGACTGCAGAATGGCTATTCCTTGTCTCTGACAGGGGCAGACGTGACATTTAGCACCACAGAGGCATTTTTCTTTGTTTTCTTCATTGGTGCTATGTATGTAGCCTATTGATTTCTCCCTCATCTGTTTTGCTCATTGTCTGCTCATTGTTGTTGTTGTTTTGTGCTCATTGACTGTTTTTTTGTTTTGTTTTTTTGTTTTTTTTTCCTTTAGGAGGCACCAGGAACCGAACCTGGTACCTCCCATGTGGGAGGCAGATACCAACTGCTTGAGCCACATCTACTACCTGCTCATTTGTTTTTGTTTGTTATCTGCTCATTGTTTTTGCTTGATATCTGCTTGTTGTTTCTGCTCATTGTTTGTCTTTGTTAGGAGGCATTGGAAACTGAAATTGGGACCTCCCATGTGGGAGGTGGGCACTCGATTGCTTGAGCCACATCTGCTCTCTTGCCTATTAACTTTTATTACATCTCTAAATGCATAAATAAACCTTATGTGTGTGTGTGTGCTATCAGTTTCATTCCCTACTGCAGAAGCTTTTAGTTTGAAATCTGTCAAATTTTGATGACATTTGTTTTGCATTGCTAAATCCAAATAAAGTTATCTGGATATTAAGCTATCATAATATACAACTTCTAACATCAAACTATTTCAAGATTATTGATAAAGAGCTCTTTTTAAATAACATGGCTCATAAGCAGTGATCTATTGATAATTGACAGGAAAGTGAATGTACTTTTTTTTCTAATATAAATGGAATTTCATTAGGTTTAAATAAACTGAATAACTATAACAAATAAGTTTGCCAGGGTATTTAACCATACTTAAAATGTACACATTTCTGAGTATACCCCATTGTAAGTAGTGACACTGTTTATTTCAGAATTTTCTGGCATTCAGTTTAATAGATGTTTTCTTCCCAAGAAACCAAACTTTTCTGCCAAATGCTCTTTTTTCTAAGCATTTTTTTTCTCTCCCCTTCCCTGCCCCCCTCCCCAGTTGTCTGCTCTCTGTGTCCATTCACTGTGCATTCTTCTGTGTCTGCTTGTGTCAGCGGCACCTGAAATCATGTCTCGTCTTCGCTGCATCATCTTGCTGCATCAGCTCTCCATGTGTGCAGCGCCATTCCTGGGCAGGCTGAATTTTTTTCACGCTGGCGGTTCTCCTTACGGGGTGCACTCCTTGAGCGTGGGGCTCCCCTACGCGGGGGACACCCCTGCATGACATGGCACTCCTTGCGTGCATCAGCACTGCGCATGGGCCAGCTCATCACACAGGTCAGGAGGCCCTGGGTTTGAACCCTGGACCTCCCATGTGGCAGGCAAATGGCCCATCTGTTGGGCCAAATCTGCTTCCCCGCCAAATGCTCTTGATCAGATAGGAGAATTGGGTTCATAACATGGATTCACTGCAAACTTTATATACAAATCAGTAAAGAAGTTCTTTATCCTGTCATCTTGCCTTATGTTATGAAGCATGATAAATCTCATATGGGTTGCAGTAACAAATGCTGAAGCAAACCACTCGTTGAATTTGTCCACCATTTTCAAGTACATGTTAGATAGCAACATGTTCTCATCTCCAAGTTCAAGGGCAGCATGTGCTATGAACTGGCTCAGTTCTTTGGATTCTGCTTTTCTAGATGGTAGAAGCTCCATTTCAAAAACTGGATTATCGTGATGGTCAACAATGACAAAATAGAAGCTTCCAGACATTGTCTTCGACAAGTGACTTCTGTGGCAAGACCTGAACAACGGAACTGCCAAGTTAATTCCCATGGAGGAGAATTTCAGGTTTATGGGAGGGGTCCTTACCAGTGGGATGTACCACATTGTGCTTATCCATTCACCTGTGGATGGACATGAATTGCCTCTATTTTTTATCTATTGTGAATAATGCTGCTTTGAACACGAGCATGGCTTTTGACCACAGAAAGATTTGAAATTTCTCTGCAAGGCTTTCAGTATCTACCTACAGCTCCTGTTTTCACCAGCACTCCCAAAATGGCAGAGACAAGTTGAATTCAAGTTCCAGTTTTATTTTTCATTGATGAAGAAAGTCTCTTGGGAAGGAGGCACTCCAACATCACACCTAAGAGATTATCTTTTCTAACACACTTCTCTATTTCTCTTTCATTTACTCATTCCAAGTACTTTCAACCTTTTAGAGAGATGGAGCAGCATTTATTTCCCTGAAAATTTAAGATCCCGGTGTTGAAGAGGATTTATTTTAGAATCTGTAATGCTTCTGGGCATTAAACATATAAACTCCAAGGGTAATCAAAGCTTTCTTTGATTTTAAAAGATTTATTGAGATGCAATTCCCATACCATGTAATTCACCCATTTAAAGTACATAGTTCAGTGTTTCAAGTATATTCACAGAGTTGTGCAATCATTACCACAATCTAGTTTTAGAATATTTTCATCACCCCCAAAAGAAAGCTTGTACCCCTTACTACTTACTTGCTATTTCCCTCTCAATCTTTCTACCTATTGGCAGCCATCATTTACTTTCTATCTCTATGGAGTTGCCTATTTTGGACATTTCATATTAATGGAATCATACAATAGTTGTCCTCTTGTGTCAGGCTTCCTTCACTTAGCATAGTGTTTTCAAGATTCATTTATAGTTGTAGCATTTATCCTTGCTCCATTCTTTTATATTGCTGAATATTATTCCATTGTATGGATATACATTTTATTTCTTCTTTTATCAGTCAGTGGACATTTGGGTTATTTTCTTTGGCTATTATGAATAACGTTACTTATGAACAATTCATGTACAAGTTTTTGTGTGGATATATTTTCATTTCTCTTGAGTATATACCTAGGAGTGGAATTGTTAAGTCATAGTATAACTCTATGTTTAATATTTTGAGGAACTGCTAACCTGTTTTCCAAAGTGGCTGCACCATTTTACATTCTCACCAGCTATGTACAAGGGTTCCAGTTTTTCTACATCCTCTCCAACACTTGTTTTCTTTTTTATTATAGCCATGCTAGTGGTATGTCATTGTGGTTTTGATTTGCATTTCCTAATGACTAATGGTGTTGCACATCTTTCCATCTGCTTGTTGGCCTTTTGTAAAACTTCTTTGGTAAAATGTCTACTCATATTCTTTGCCTATTTTAAAATTGGGTTATCTGTCTTATTATTAAGTTGTAAGAGCCCTTTATATATTCTAATACAAGTCCCTTGTAGACATATGATTTGCTAATATTTTCTCCCAAACTGTAAGTTGTCTTTTCACTTTCTTGATATTGTCCTTTGAAACATAAACGTTTTAAACATTGGTGAAGTCCATTTCATCAATTTTTTTCTTTTGTTGATTTTCATTTTGGCGTGTGTGTGATGGTTAGGCTATTGTGTCAACTCGGCCAGGTAATTTTGCCCTGCTGTTTGGTCAAGCAAGCACTGGGCTAACTGTAATGCAAGGGCATTTATGGACTTTAGTCACCATTGACTTTACTGCAGTGGTAAATCGTAAATAGCTGGTTATAATTACATCAATCAGGGAGATTGCCATCAGCAATGAGTGACGCTTAACCCAATCAGTTGAATGCCTTAAAAGAGGAAGTGATTGCAGCATTGAGAGAGAATTTCCTAGCTCATCTTTGGACAGCCAGCATCTCCCAGAACTCATCAAGAACCTTCACTGGACTTGAATCAGAGCTCCTGGTTGCAGCCTGCCTGCAGAACCTGGACTTGTGCATCCCATAGCTATGTGAGAGACTCTGATAAATCTCTTACTATCAACAGATATCCCTTGTCTCTGTCTACCCGTCAAATCTACAAGTCCTACTCCAGTTAATCACTTGACTAGATTTGCATGTGTCTGACTTGTAAATGTCTTTTTTTCCCACCTAACTTTGAAACTTCTGGGAACCTATGATATTTAAATAAATTTTATTTAACTTTAAAGATATTTGATTTTTAATGGATTCTTGTATTCTGTCATGTTAGAGATTCCTACTTTTTCAGGTGTAAGTCATATCTTTGAAATTATGGTAATTATTCTCCTTTCAAATGTTTATCATTGCTTAGCTAGAAATCCTAGAACAATAATTAAAGTGGAGATAATAGGCATTCTAACCCTATTCCTAAATGTAATGAAAACTATCTTGGCGGCGGACTTGGCCCGTGTGGAGCTGGCCCATGCGCAGTGCTGATGCGTGCAATGAGTGCCCTGCCACGCAGGGGTGTCCCCCGTGTAGGGGAGCCTCACGCACAAGGAATGCGCCCTGTAAGGAGAGCCACCCAGTGCGAAAGAAAGTGCAGGCTGCCCAGGAGTGGTGCTGCACACACGGAGAACTGACATAGCAAGATGACGCAACAAAAAGAAACACAGATTCCCGTGCTGCTGATAACAGAAGCAAACAAAGAAGATGCAGCAAATAGATACAGAGAACAGACAACTGGGGGGGGGGGGGGGAGGGGAGAAAAATAAATGAATAAAATAAATCTTTTAAAAAAAAAGAGAACTATCTTGTATTTTATTGATGATGGTTTGTGCTAGATACAATGTTAAGAAATTAAGCTATTTATTTTATTAAGAGATTTAAAAAAAATCAAGAGTGGGCGTCAAATTTGATCAAATACATTTTTAGAAAATATTAGGAAGGGTATCCTAGTTTTTGATTTGGACACCTCATATGGATTTGTTGGACTTGAAGTCACAATGAAGCATTCATTCTATTGACATGGACCAAACAATTGTGGCCCAGAGGAGACTTGCTGGAGGAGCCTCTCTGGTCAAGCGGTTGCCTGGACCCAATTTCTAGACAGGGCGGAAGAGCCGGTAAGAACGTGGCAGCAATGATGGTCGGAGTAGAAGAAAGGAGTAGTCCTTGGCACGGGAGACAGACAGACAGAACTGGAGATTTTCTTCTTTAATTAAGCCATTTGAGGGGACTCTCCTCGGCTTCCTGAATCATGAGTGATGTTGCATGTGAAATGTTGCTGAGGTGTATTGGGAAAGAAATGGAATCAGAAGTCAGATTTGCTTTGTCTTTGCTGTTTGACTTTAAGGAAGTTGCTCTGTCTCTGAACCTCAAGTTCTTCAATTTTAAATAGGTAACAATTACTCCCTGGCAGAGTTGTGGGGGTTATTATATGAAATAATGTGCCTGAAAGACTTAAACAAACATTAGGAGAGACCGAAGTGTTAGGTATCTGTCTTCTCACTCCCTCTAATCCTGGATGTCCTGAATGGCTGCTCCACAGCCCACGGTTTTCCAGAACTGTTTCATATTTAACTCTTGGTTTAGTGCATTCAACATTTCTCAGTCTATGCCTCAGTCTGTGTTACCACTGGAGTATCTCTTTACAAGGCCCATGGTTAGTGGCTTTTTAAAAAAATTCTTTGTTTCCAGGGTCTGCAGAGGTTTTCCCCAGACTGCATACACCCACGGCTCCCAAGGACACTGAAAACAATGTACCACTATCCTGCACCCCTTCCCCCACCTCAGGTCTCCACTCACCCACCCGATCCCAGGCAGTTTGGTTGGTAGTTATATCAGTCCCCTCAGAGATCGGTCATAGCCAGGCCAACCCTCAGTCATATTCGAAGCTGCCAAACATCTGAGGAGGTGGCACAGCTCCTGTTCTCCAGATAGGGTTCTGAGGCTGAGAGGTAACAGAGATGCTGTGAACTGGACACATGATATTCAGGCAATAGGTAGTCTGATACCAGGGTTTCGGGGCCCTGGGTTCTCTTTCAGCTTCATTTACACACACACACACACACTCACTCACACATGCATGTCTTTCTTTGTACTTCCCATTGGATGTTTCCTAATCAGGATATTCCTATTTAAAGACCAAAGGACTATTTTTGACCTCAAGAAGAGAACAAAGAGCTATATATTGCTGGCATTTAGCATTATATGTTAGAACTGGGAAGACTCTTGGATATAATCTCCCCTAAACTCCTCCCTGTCCCACTCCCCCACAATCCCAGTTAATGGAAAAGACTGAAGCCCAAGGGGGATGTGACTTGTCTAAGGTCACATAGCAAGTAAGAGAATAAGCAGAGGCTTCATTCATTCAATCAGTAAAAGTTTATTGATGCTGATTTACCAGGCAGCACTGTTCTAGATGAAGAGAATGCAGGCTTATTCAATTAAGTCCCTGGACTTGTGGAATTTACATTTTTCTTATTGTCATAGAGACAATAAACAAACTGCTATAATTATAATAAGTCAGGGGGTAATAAGCACTAGGAAGATGTCCAGAGTAAGGGGATAGGGAGAAAGGGGGAGAGGAAGCACTATCTCAGCCAAGGAGGCCAGGAACGGTCTCTATAAGAAGCACATGAAGTGAAGTGGGGGGACATATCTGGGGAAAGCGTTCCAGGCAGAGGGCAGAGCAGGAGCAGAGGGGCTGTGCGGTTAGGGGGCCAACGTGCCCGAGACGCCTGGACTCCCCATCCACTGCTCCTTCATCAAAACACACTGTCTCCAAGTCATCATGGGTCCCAAAGGTCTTTATCCACATTCAGTTTCTAGATTTGGAAGAGACTGTAAGAGTCTAGAAATCACCATGCTCCCCGGGGCAGGAAAGAACCTGTGTTGCCCATGTGAGTACTGACCCAGAACCTCAGCTCAGTGTAACAGAAACAGCTGTGACCTGGAGATCAGGAGACCTAAAGGATAATCCTTGTTCTTCCAATGAGTGTGTGATCTTGGTCAAACCCTCTCAGGGGATCAGGTGGGTTTCTTTTAAAGGTTTAATTAAAATTTAATTTTCAAATTTAATTTTTTAAAAAAAGATTTATTTTATTTATTTCTCTCCCCTTCCCCCTCTCCCCCGCCCCTGCACCGGGCATCTATTCTCTGTGTCTATTTGCTGTGTCTTCTTTTTTGTCTGCTTCTGTTGTTGTCAGTGGCACGGGAATCCGTGTTTCTTTTTGTTGCATCATCTCGCTGTGTCAGCTCTCCGTGTGGGTGGTGCCATTCCTGGGCAGGCTGCACTTTGTTTTGCGCTGGGCGCTCTCCTTACAGGGTGCACTCCTTGCGCGTGGGGCTCCCCTACGCGGGGGACACCCCTGCATGGCACAGCACTCCTTGCGCGCATCAGCACTGCACATGAGCCAGCTCCGCACGGGTCGAGGAGGTCCGGGGTTTGAACCGCGGACCTCCCATGTGGTAGACAGACGCCCTAACCACTGGGCCAGTCTGCTTCCCTCAAATTTAATTTTAAAAGGTTACGTGTAGATCTGGGGCTCCACTGCCCAGATCAAGATGTAGAACATTGCAGTGTCCTTGAAGGCGCCTTCATGATGACCCCCCCTTGTCAAGACACCACTCTTAACCCCTGCCAAAGATAATCATCTGAACTAGATCACCATTGAGTAGGGTTGCCTATTTTTAAACTTCATAAGGAAGGAATCATACTGGATATACCTTTTTGTGCCTGGCTTCTTTCATTCAACATTATGTTTTTGAGATTCGTCCGTGTTGTTGAGAGTAGCTGCAGTTTCATTTTTCATTGCAGTGCAGTGTTCCATTGTATGAACATATTATTTTTTATTTATCTATTCTCCTGTTGGTCATTTGATAGTTTCCAGTTTGGTGTTTTATGGAAAAGCTGTTGTGAACATTCTTGCATCTGTCTTTTGTTGGACATTGCACTCATTTCACTTGGATATATACCCAGGAGTTGAATTGTCCCAGATTTATTTAAGGCTCAAATATTCTCAGACAATCACATGACAGTAGCTATACTTCAATATCTGCTAACTCTAGATACTAAAGGCAAGAATGCTTTTAAATGTCTATTTTATTAATTATGAAAATACTTGTGTAAATTTAAAAAAATATGTCCATGTGAGCTGTTATTTATTCAATCCTTAGATGAGGTATAGTGCCCAAAGGTTCTTGTGCTACAGGTGGGGATTCACTGCCCTAGAGGATGATGAAAGTGTCCCTGAGATGTAATCCTCTGTGATGCTAAAAAATAACATTTTAAAGGTACAATTTATTTTGATTCTAGGCAGAAATTTCTCTTTTCGAACCCCAAGCTGGTGCTTAGAGGTAGGGGTACATGCTGAAGCTATTGGCTCTATGACTTGTAGCATTCTTATAATATTGAGGGGTGGATGTATGTAGTATCAAATCTTATCTTTTCCTTTATCAGGGACCAATCCTTTTCCTAATTAAAGTCCAGATTGAATACAGTGTGACAGTTTGTTCTTGATGGTCAGCAGGTGGTATGGTCCATTAGGCATCCTTCATTCAGGGTTCCTCAAGGAGGATGTGAAGGTTTTGCAGCAAGAAAGACAAATGGTAAACCAAAATGCTGGCCAGATGGGATGCACCAATGCTTGGTATGGCAGTACGAAAGCTATTTGTGTTTTCTTTGTCTAGCACATTCAATTCTTCTCCCTCTATTCCTGCTACAGACTCTATTTCCTAAATACCTCCTAAATCAGGATGGCCATTGTGGTACTCAATTCCTGTGGCCTCAGGAATTGATCAAATAATGGGCAGATGAGCCAAGCCAAGCTAATCATGGTCCTTCTAAGGACTCTTCTCAATAGATAAATGGGAGGATTCTCCTTGGATGTAAGCTATAAAGATGAGAAGGCAGAAATCCTGTAGCCATGTCTGTCACCATTTGGACCAGCCAGCAGAAAGACAAGAGGTAGGGAGACGGTCCTGCAAGTTGCATCCCTGTTGCTTGTCTCAGGGCAAAGTACACTCCTTTTCCATTCGAGTTGGTATGAACTGGCTGCTGAGCTCGGATCAAAAGAATCTGAACAAATATAGTCAATCCCTGCATGAGCAAACCTCTTGCTTGGGAAATGCTCTTTGGAAAACTTAGTCATAAGAGCTGGCAAAGAAGATGTATGTGGTCAGCTCTTCATTTGGTAGAACTAATTACATGTTCTCACCATCGGTCATTACCAGGGCTGAACAGCAACAGGAGTTCGTGTTTCAAGCAAGATCCTGTCTTACCCATGCTGCAAAAATATAAGCTACTATTTATTGTCTCCCACATGCAGAATCTAGACAGGGATCTAGACAAGAAATCAGGCAATCACAGGATGGTGTGGTGAGAAGTATGATGGGGGGAGTATAGAGTGATGCACAAAGCAGGGACACCTCACCTGGACTCTGGGGTGGCTGGTGGGGGTGTCAATGAGGACTTCCTGGATGAAAGCAGCTCCAGCTCATGAACTAGATATGAGCAGGGGGGTCCTGGGGAAATGTGTATAGCTGTGTTGGGGACAAAAAGGGTAGACATGGAACAGTATTCTTATCAGAGGGAACAGAATGCTTAAAAACTCCAAAGTAAAACATGAACATGCCTCAAAAGACGGATATATGTTAGGATGCTAATTCATTAAATTAGAACAACGTAGGGGTGGGGGGTGGGGTGCAGGAGGGGATGTGAAAGGCTTTCTAAGGCACAGAACCCATATCTTCTCCCAAGGACAGCCAGTTCCTTGGACCAGAGTAACTGGAGGCTGACTTCGTATCACAAAGTTGCCTAGAGAGCATCCTTACTTTACTGCCACCCTATAGACTGTTGATAGGCAACATTGACATAGGACGGTGTGTACAAGAAGCACAGAGATCAGTAATTTTCTTTCTATTTCCCTCTGGCCCAATTAAACCAAGGATCTACTTGATAGGGATGTTGAAATTATTAGAAATGAAGTACACAAAGCCTGGCCAGTGTACAGTGCCTTGTTGTAGCTTTGCAGTAGCAGGAATTAACCAGGAGGCTGCATCATTTTTCCAGCCGCTCCACATCCTGCATCCTAAACTCTGCCCTCCTCAGTTCTCATTTTCTGTCCCAGGAAGCATTTCTCAGAGAGGTGTGCCCTCTCTTTTTCTCTGGGTGGCTTTGCAACCTTTGGCAGGTCAATGGCTAAGACTTTTTTTTTTTTTTTTTGGTAATATTCAGTGAACATTTCCTAGAGTTTGAGTTTATCAGCCTTGAAGAACTGAATAGATGGGGCGATCTACAGCCCAGGCTGCATGGGCCATGCCAGGCCTGGGCCAAGCCCTTCTCAGCTTCTCTTCTGGCCTTGTCGGCAGGAATGGAAATCCTGGCTGTCTTTCAGGGTCCGAGCTTCTCTCTTTTGTGAAGAGCTGCTGGAACAAGAGCACACACACACATACATATACAGAGGCAGAGAGACTCCGAATTCTTACCTGGGAAAGGTATATTGGTGGTCTCTAGACATGGTTTTGGAGGGCAGTGTGTGTGTGTGCATCTTGAACCTCCAGGGGTCTTTAAATTAATCTGCATGGGCCTCGCCTGACCACAGACCTCATAAATCAGTATCTCTGGAACTGTATTTTTCAAAAGCCCTCCTGTTAAGCCTGTCATCAGTCTCTAGCTCTCTGAGGCAGCTTGGTTTACTTATTTCATATCAGAGAGGGCATGTAGTATTTGTCCTTCAATTCCTGGATTGCTTCACTCAACATAAGGTTCTCAAGATTCATCCATGTTACCACATGTGTTTGTAGTGTATTCATTCTTAAAGCTGAGTAGTATTCCATTGTATGTATATACCACATTTTATTTATCCACTCACACCAGGGAGCCAAGTGTGCCTACAACTGCAAGCAGGAGAATTGCTTTCATCATCCAAGTGGAATCTAAGCCCCCTCTTGATATAGAAGTGGAGTGGACACAACCATCTCAGGGTCCACAGAAGGAGGAATAGAGTATGGATTAGAGTGGGCTTACTGATATTCTATTCTGGAACTATTATAATTAGTAATGGAAGTAAATACAGCACTGATGTGGAGAAAGTGGCCATAGTAGCTGCTGAAGGTAGGGAGTGGGAAGAAGAGATGTAATGTGGGGGCATTTTCAGGACTTGGAGTTGTCCTGGTGGTACTGCAGGGACAGTTACTGGACATTGTATGTCCTCCCATGGCCCACTGGGTGGACTGGGGGAGATGTAAACTATAATGTGGACCATTGACCATGTGGTGCAGCAGTGCTCAGAGATGTATTCACCAAGTGCAATGACTGTCCCATGATGATGGAGGAGGTGGTTGTTATGGGAGGAGTGGTGTGAGGGGGATGGTATATGGGGACCTCATATTTTTTGAATGTAACATTAAAAAAAAATAAAGACCAAAAAAAAAAAAAAAAAAAGCTCTCCTGGTGAGCCTGACAATCACACCCTGGACAAGAGCCTCTTAGTGGGCTAATAGGCAATTCTGCTTACACCACACAAAGGCAACGTCTCTCGCTGTCATATAGCTTCCAGTGTTCACTTTCTTCTAAACATTTCTGTTTCAGAAGGGCCTAAGCTTCACATTTGCATAACTATAAGGCCTGTTCAAGAGATTTTCCCCAGACCAAGGAATGGTCTCTGTTCCAAAGCTTTGACTTCTACAGAAATTTGAAAACTGCAGAAGCTCTGATATTACAAGGTTAAACATACACATACACACACACACTCATAGATATACCTTGTTACAAAAATATGTGTTGCTTCTCCCAGAGAAGTTTAAAAGCCATAGACAATTTTTAGGGTAGTTGACTTGAATTGTCATTTGTGGGATTTATGTTATAAGAAGTTTCAGAATTTAATTTCAAAAAGTATGGCAACAGCTCTCTTTTTAAACAAATAAGTATATATTGGAGCCAGTGGCATTAAGAAATGTTTAGCTGCTTGTCTGTACCATTATTTCAGGAAAACGTAGTGCCTGATTTGTCCATCTCTGTTCAGGGTCCCCCTCCCCTTCCCTCCCCTTCCCTCCCCTTCCCTCCCCTTCCCTCCTTTGCCCTCCCTTCCCCTTCCTTTTCCTTCCTTCCCTCCCTTTCCCTCTACTCCTCTCCCCTTTCCTGTCTGTCTTGCTGTGGGTTTATAGGACAATCACACATAAAACACAGGATGCCCATATACCCAATCTGTACTAGTCAGCCAAAGGGGTGCTGACGCAAAATACCAGAACTCTGGTGGCTTTTATGAAGGACATTTATTTGGGGTAGAAGCTTACAGTTACCAGGCCATAAAGCATAAATTATTTCCCTCACCAAAGTCTATTTCCACGTGTTGGAGCAAGATGGCTGCCAATATCTGCGAAGGTTCAGGCTTCCTGGGTTCCTCTCTTCCCAGGGCTCCTTTCTCTCTGGGCTCAGCTCCTCTGCTCGCTCCACAGGTCCAGCTGTACATTATCAAGGAAACGGCTTGTCTCTCTTCCCCGGGCCTCCACTGTGTCCAATTGAGCCTTCTCTCCTTCCTCAGTATCTGCTTCTCTATGTATTTACTTCCCAGGCCCCAGGATCAAAACTCTTAACTCTGTTCTCAGCCATGTCTTTTTTCTGTGAGTCCCTGCCCACCAAGGGGACAGGGGTGCAAGGTCCTACTGACATGGCCCAATCAAATCCTTAATCAAGTAAAAGTGAAGCCTCTGAATCCAATATAGTCTAATATGCCTGGAGGGACAGACGAGTTTACAAACATAATCCACTATCTATTAATATTTTTGGAATTCATAAATAATATTAAATTGCTACACCGTCCTATTATTAGCAGCCTGCATTGGTGTGGTACAATTGTTACAACTGATGAAAGTACATTTTTATAATTGTAATATTAACTGTAGTCCATGATTTAACTTAGGGTTCACTGTGTTGTACAGTTCAGTGGCTTTTTAAAAATTCTAGTACCATATATAATCTTTAAACCAGTTATATATGTCAATGCTGTTAATTACATTCATAATGTTGTGCTACCATCACCACCATCCATTATCAAAACTTTCCTATCTTTCCAAATATAAACACTTTACATTTCAAGCCTTAATGCCCTCTCCTATCCCCTGGTAACCTCTAATCTAGATTCTGACTTTCATTCTCTATCAATTAAAAAAAAAAGCTACACAGTTCTTTCCCTGCAAAGTGGAAACAATAATAACTGACATTGTCACTCATCTCTCCTCCCGCCCCCCGTCTCTCATACAACATAATACCTCATGGAAAAGCATGAGTTCATGGAATTTTGCAGCCTTAAAGTTTAGAATAGTGGGTTTTTGGTTTTGTCCTGGGTATTTTGGCTCTGTAAATTTAATATTCCACACCAAAATTCACCAGTTTTTCTAAATCCCTGTTCCCTTGCTGGTAATCTGAGAAATCATGGCGGTTAGGACAGCTGAACTTCAAAACTGCAGGTCTTCTGGACTCCAAATGACTCGGTGGTCCAGCCTCTGGCAGTGAAGTATCACCAGCCTGCATTTTACAGATGAAGCCATTAAGGCTGGAGAAGCTAGTGACAGGTCCTAGGTCCTAGGTCACAGAATGGAGGAGCGGCTAGAGCCCAGTACCTCCGGCTCCTAATACGCTCCCTCTCCTTTAGAATCCAGTGGTCTCAATCTTTTCTGGACATAAAAATAACTGGGGCAGCGGTGCCTGACGGGCAACAATGTTAAATTTTATAAGCCCTGTTATCCTGGAAGACAGTAAGGGTTAAGAAATCCCCCTACCCTTTGCATTCTGGAAAACAGCTCAATGCAAAGAACCACTCTTTTCCAAAAGAGTTTAAAAAAAGATGCATGGATGCCTCCTGGCTTACCTATGAAAAGTCCAGACTCAGAACCTCCAAATTCCCATTCTTTGCCTCATAAATGAGTAGTTGAACCACTTGTTCCCACTCATCAGTGGGAACAAGATGCTTGTTATCCAAACTTTGGTTAAACTTTTGTCCTTCCACCAGACTCTGAACTTTAAAGGCACTCCAGAAAATAGGCGCTTCTCTGTAAAATATTTTCTGATCTGATCATGCCAACTTTTCATTCCACGTCCCTACACCTGGTTCTTTCCTCTCTATAAAAGAAAACTGCTTTTTGCTCAACTGTTTTTTTTTCCCCCCAACTCTTGAGACACTTGCTGATCTTATGGTCAGAATGCTCTCCCTATTGCAAATGCCCCCTTTCTCCCTTTGCCATATGCTTTTGAATAAAGTATCTCTACCTAGTTTGTATTTGTTTCTTATGTCTTCTGAGTTATCACTGGAGACCAGCAAAGCACCCCTCCCCTCCAATAAATTTACATCTAAGTTTGCTTTCCAGCCAAGTCCAGTACCAACCAACAAAACTGCTGCCCTTAGTTACCTCCCATATAAAAATTCCTGGATAAAATTTCTGGAGACTGAATTGTATCATACACTATTGTTTCTTTGAATTTGTTAAAAATGCAGGCTCCCGGGCCTCCTCCAGAGAGTCAGATTCTGGGGGAGGCTGTGAACCTGCTGTGGTCTGTGGACCATGCTTGGAGAAAAATGCTTCAATCTACCCTATTAAATGGGAACTCCTTGTGTCCAGTCTGCCTTCACTCCAAGAAACTTCATTTTGTTTTTTCGTTTGTTTTTTGGTAAAATCTGTTTTGAGGAAGGAGTTTCTTCAGCAGCTGCCACTCCCGTGGGCAAGAGTCTCCTCTAATTAGCTGAGCAGTTGGGCCTTTTGAGAAAGGGTGAGAAGAAGTGAGGAGTTTTTAAAGGTGTCCAGAGAAACCTGAGCTAAAGAGCTTGAACTCCTGAGTGTGAAGACTGCGTGCAGTGAGTAGAAAAGGAGGTGCAGGAAGGGAAGACTTGATGGGAGGCGTATAGAACCTGAGCAGAATTAGCCTGGATCTTGAGGAAAACTGGAAGCTGGATTCCACCCATACCATACTCCAACTACAGTTTCCTTGAACTTTCACCTGCAGCAATGAAGTGTCTGGATCAAATTCTCCACAGGCTTTTCCTCATTTTATTTTTTTAACTAAGAGTTTAGCTGCATACAGCTTGATTAGGTATAATTAAGTACTTATTGTAAGCAAGTGTTTGGGGGATGCAAAGAATCAAGCTACAAAAACCCATGCCCTAATCTGGGGAAGTACTGTATACTGTATATATGAATTTCGGTGATCTAAGACTCTTGTGAAGCTGACAATATGTTGGGATTCACTTTACAGGAAGTTTGGATCACAGAGTGGTTCAACACTGGCAGCGGAGGAATACTGGTATAGGATGTTATTGACAGGATATATAGGGTTGACAGGGAGTTATACAGGGCATGTGCCCAGGGTATATAATAATGTCTAGATATACTCATAGTGGAAACAATTAAAAACAACAGCTGGGGGGGTACTGGGCCCCTGGCCGGGGGGTCACTGTCGTGGACCCTGGAGGAGCAGCGGCAGTCCCCCAGGTGCAACGGCAAGAACCAGGAAGGAAGGAGGGCCCAACAGTGGGCTCCTGATACCAATGGCTATGCTTTTGAGCCTGTACACCTGCAATAAGAACAAGGCCTAGAGTAGCACTGTGCCTGGGAGTTTCCTCCTGACAGCCTTCATGTTACTCAAATGTGGCCACTCTCACAGCCAAATTCAGCATGTAGATGCAGTGCATTCCCCCCAGCGAGGGACATGACACCCGGGGATGAGCCTCCCTGGCACAGAGGGACCACTACCACATACCAGCTGAAGATACAACTAGAAAATGACCTTGAATTAAAGGTTCAATACGGATCAGCAGAATATCCCTGTCTACATATAATAACATGACTTCAAACTGCTGATTGACCTAATGTAAGGGGGAAATGGAAAGGAGAAATGAGATTATAAGGCTATGAGTCTCTAAAAAAGAGTCTGAAGGTTGTTGGAAGGAATGCCCTTATGCACAACTGAGCAGAGTCTGAGAGACAGATAAAGTCGATACAACCCCAGGTATTGGTTCTTTTGAGGGATAAAGAGACCAACAGGTTCTATGGTCATGGCAGATGGGGTTCACTGCCATGGCAGATGGCCCTTCTTTGGAGCTGGTGTTTCTGCGTGATGGAATTGGACTCAGAGGGGATCTCTTTTCACAGGACTTCCATGCTACTTTATTGGAATTGTAATAGGTGCTGGGGTTTAAGATATATTTAGGGGATTTGAATCTCTGGACTGATAATATGACACCCAGGCCCAGAGCCTCAACAGACTTCAGCTCCTACACTTTGATTTATTGGACTTACCCCACTCAGCTAACATGGAGTTGAAGAAGGTCAACCACCATACCATGGAGCCTAGAGTGTCTACAACTGAAAGCAGGAGGAGTGCATCCAGTATCCATATGGAATCTAAGCCCCCACTTGACATAGATGTGCAATGGACACAACTAATCCAATGTCCACAGAGAAAATGTGGAATGAATGTGGGAAGGGTAGCCAGGGTGGCTGCTGGGTTTGGGGAATGGGAGGAAGAGATGAGATGTGGAGCCGGTTTCGGGACGTCGAGTTGTCCTGGGTGGTGTTTCACGGACAATTACGGGACATTGTAGATCCCCCCAGGGCCCACTGGATGGAACGTGGGAGAGTGTGGGCTATGATGTGGATCATTGACTATGGGGTCCAGTGATGCTCAGAGATGTACTTACCAGGTGCAATGGATGTGTCACGATGATGGGAGCGAGTGTTGCTGTGGGGGGGTGGGGGCGGTGGGGTTAAATGGGACCTCATATTTTTTGAATGTAATTTTTAAAAATAAATAAATAATTAAAAACAAAAAACAAAAAAAACCCATGCCCTAATTGCCTCATTGCCTGGCACACAGTAAGAACTCTGCAACTTTACTCTCTATTATTATTGCTAACTTCGAAACAAAATGAATTTCTACAGAAGGCAGGATGGTTCAGTGGAATGAACATGGGTTTTGGAATCCTGGTTCCAAAACTATCCTAACCCAAGTTTCCTGGATAATAGATCCTGAGCCGAGGTTGCTTGGTAGGTTTGATTGAGAGTAGTTGTAACTCCACAGAGCTGCAAGAGTGAGGGAAGAAAAGTGAGGAAGAAAGAATGCGAGATGGTGTAAATATTAAGGGTGATATTTGATATAATCCCAAAGACTGGGGCAATGTTACATGGATTCATGTTTATGAAAACCAGAAAAAGAAACTCACAGATATAAGATGGCAAATAACAAAAAACAAAAAACAAAAAAAAAAGGAGAGAAAACGATAGCAAAATAGAGTGCAACAACTATAAAAAAATAAGCTATTGAATGACTCTACCTACAGATTTCAATTAGTTTACTATCATTTGTTTCTGTACAGGGAGATAGACATAAAATTTTTTTTCAAGTAAAGTACTCAGATCCCATGAATTTTCACAAAGTGAACTTCAGCCATGTAACCAGAGCAAGAATCATCTTTTCCAGTAGCCCTGGAACTCCCCTTTCCAGTATCAAATGTATCATATGATACATATGATATCATAAAATTTGCCATACAATTCAGTGGTATTAATTATATTCACGATGTTCACAACCATCATCAAAAACTTTTTCATCAACCATTACTAAAACTTTTCATCAACCCAAGCTAAAACTCTGGACCCATTAAACAATAAAGCCCCAATTTCCCTCTACCCCCAGGCTCTGGTAACCTCTAATCTACCTCTATCTCTACATATTTTTGCTCTTTAGCTATTTTAACTAAGTGGAATCAAATAATATTTGTCCTTTTGTGTCTGGCTAATTTCACTTATGATCATGTTTTCTAGATGCAGCCATGTTGTAGCATGTATCGGAACTAATATTCCTTTGTATGTATATACCACATTTTGTTTATCTGTTGATGGACACTTGGGTTGATTCCATAATACATTTTTAAATAATATATTTCAGATGTCAAGGCCTGGTCAGCTGAATAGATTTGTTAAGCTGAGAAAATTTCTCAAGAGTTAATTAGACTTTTTATATTGCATGGTGTAATAGAACCTTAAAATTAAAAACATTTAAGCTTGTGTATAAAATAAAGGTTATAATCTCAGCACACAAGAAGCTTTTAATTTAATATGACTTGCGATTTAAAACATAAACTGTGAGATGTTTTTTAAGTGCATGAAATAACAAACTTTAAACATTTATTTTAAAAGATGCTCCCCCTTCTCCAGGATTTGAAGTTTACATCTAAGAGCAGTCTATAAAAGATGGAGGGCTATTAATCACAAGTTCTTTAATAATTCAAAAAATGTATATGCAAACACACATTGGCAATACAGCATGTGTGTTGAAGTGATGACAAAAATAAAAACTTTACAAGCCAAGCATAAAAACGGAAATACATTTTCCTTTGTTTATTAGGCAGTAGAATGTTAACTACCCCTATTACACTGATAAGATAAACTGTCTGATGCTGGTACTTACTGTGAAGTGACCTTGCTCTGGCTCTTATCTGAAAAACCCATTACAATAATCTTATGAAGAAGAGCACTTCCAAGTATAAGAACAGGGAAAAGGGTATTTTATTAGGGGAAATCATTTTGCAAAGGCGAATCTTTTTTTTTTTAATGCTCTAAAGATGCCTCATAAATTACCAAAAGTATATATAGTAAAGGCGCTAATTAGTATTTTATTATGGTATTTCTTCCCAAGCTTGGGATTCTCTGTTCTTTGAGGTGATGCATAATATAGCTCAGGAGACAAGGCCAAGCAGACAGAGCGCACAAACCTTGTTTCGCTCTCCTGTCCGCCCCCGGATCTTTCCGGAAACTGGATAATTTCAAGGTAATCTCAGTCTTTTATGCACGCTCCTACCCTGATACCAGGAAACCATCTCCTCTTCCTTCTCCCTTCCAGGCAGCTCGACTGCAGTGAATGTCAGAATGTCACCGCCCTCTCTTCCCACCGCGCTCACTTCTCCAAGCCTCATCCTTCCCGAAGTCCTGCGGTTTAGATCTCTTCCCTCGAAGTCGTCCCACCGCCCCTCTCACCTGCCATGCCTCCTCCGTGGAGGGAACGTTTAAAGTCGGGCTCCCTTCGCATTAAAGGTTGCGGGGAACCCTCTCTTGGCTGGACGGCAAGCAGGACCAGGGTCAACAGCGCCTCTCCCGCGCCCTTCTCCAACCCCAGCTCTGAGGGTGGCGGGCAGACTAACACAGTCAGCTCCGACCAGCCGGGGCCGCGGGGTCCCTCCCAGCCCGAGGGACTTATTTAAAAAACAACAGAACTGGGGCAGGGCACCCTTCCTGGACCCCAGGGAGCCGGCCCATCTTGGGCGGTTCTACGAAGGGAGCGGGTCCCTTGCCCGCCGCGCGGCGCGAGCGCAGGGCGCGCGTGGGTGTGCGCGGCGAGTGCGGGTGCGTGCGGGGCCGGCGGGAGGCGGGCCCGCCGGGCGGCAGGTGGGTGCGGCCGGGAGCCGGGGCCGCGGCGGCCGCGGCAGCAAGTGGTTGGGCCGTGCGCAGCTCCTGCCCTCCCACCCCGCCCCGGAGCCCGCGGGCGGCGCTCAGTGCGCGGCGCCCTTCCCCGCCGGCGCCTGCCGCTCGCAGCCCGGCCCGTCCATGTCCCTCCCCGTGGTGCTCCCGGGCTCCTGCTGCCCGGTGGCCGGGCTCTCGGGCGGGCCTCAGGCCGGGGGCCCAGGCACCGCGGCGGCCGCCGCCCAGGAGCCGCCGCTGCCCCCGCTGCGGCCGCGCTGGCCCCGGGCCGCGCTGCAGCCCCCCGTACGGCCTCGCTGCGCCGCCGCCGCCGCCGCCACCGGGTTACTGACCGCGCCGCCCGCGCTCTCCAGCCGCCGGGCCGCCGCCGCCGCCGCCGCCGGGGCCGCGGGCTCCGCGCTGCTGCCCGCCCGCCCGCTGCTGTCTCTCGGGCTGCTGCAGCTGATCCTGGGCTGCTGCATGGTGGCGCTCAGCTTCGGGGCGCTGTCGCTGAGCAGTTCCCCGCAGGTGAAGAACTCGTGTCCGTTCTGGGCCGGCTCCTCGGTGAGTGCCGCGCGCGCCCCGGAGCCGCCGCCGGGCCCACCCCTGGGGCTGGGGGCTCTGGCCGGTCCCCTCCAATGCCTTTTTGTAGACTTCTCATCAGGGCTGCATTTGGGGAACACAACCCCTCAATCCAGCTGAAGTTTTTTGGAATCACTGAGGCAGGAGAAAAAGGTTGCGCGACAGCCGAGTTCAGGGATGTCTGATCCTCGCAGGCTAAAGGGTTTTGTTGTTACTGTTAGGCTAATAGAATAAAGGAAGGATCTCCCGCACTTTGGGAAATTGGGGGGATTGGGGGGGGGTAGGGGGAGCGGGTAGGCAGGGAAGTGGGAAGAAAAATTAACTCCTATTGCGATTATTTACTGCATTGACAGCGTCCGCGTTGGGAGGGCAGGGGTACTGTGTTTTGTTCACGGATGTTTCAATAGTGCATGCAACATAGTAGGTGTACTTGTGGGATGGACGAACTGACAGGTTGATGGGAGCATGCACCTTGTTCTATTCCTTGAAAAGACCCACTTAAATTTGAAATATATCTGATGTAGGAAGGCTCGACTGTATTTGGGGACTGTTCAGGAGGTAATGAGAGGGTATAGGCAAAAGCACGCCAGTACCTGGTCATTAAAGCAGGGCCCTAAGCCCCCTGCTCTGTTCCTGGAGCCACGCAGTCTGCTGTGCAGAGTTTTAATTCTCGGAAACCTGAACCTGTCATTATCCGTGAGCTTGCCAAAGCTTCAGGAGAGGAGGGCAGCTAGCTGGACATTTCTCTCTAATCCTTCTTCCAACCAAAGAGGCAGATCCTGGGACAAAGGGTGACTGGGACTCAAAGCAAGGCTACTGCAGCTTGCATCTTACGGACACATGGTGGCCACTCACCCGGGCTTTCTAATAACTTCACAACTCCCAAGATGTCCAATCCCTTGTGGTTTGCCAGGGTTGGGAGCCTTGGACACAGAAGTCTTGGTAGGATGATTTTGATAGATGAATATTAAAGTAAATGACCTTTGAACTGACCAAATCTAAAAGTCTGGCAATGAACCAAAAGTAATTGTTTGAATAAGAACATTAGATTCCTCTAGCTTGGCTTGACATTTTATAGTTAAGTTAATGCCAATTGCTCTCCTTTTGAAATACTTTGATGCTGGATAATCTTACCATGGTATGGTCTGCCCTGAGTGAGGATCACAGTTTGGGCGCCAGGTAAACAGAATCTCACCCTCCTCACTCTGCCCCTGGGCTCTGTTCCCTCCTCCACTTGCAGACTAAATCCAGGCAAATGGTCAGTGCATTTCATTTCTCTGTGTACCATGGGCCAGTAATGAATCTTGCATATATTTTTAGGGATTTGCTCTTTATAAAATCATAATCTATTGTCTCTTCAAAATAACTAGTTTAGGATTATTAAAAACTATTTTCCCCCTTCTAAAATTAATACCCCGAACCAGCTTTCTATTGTAAATTAAGAGGTAAATGCACTTAGATATCAGTCAAGCCACAGTTGGATTTGATAAAAACAGAAAAAAGCCTGTCAGCCAGAACATGAAGGCTGTGACTCCAGGGTCTGCTGGCTGGGTGTGTCCTGACTCCCACTTGGTGGTAACAGTTAGCAAGTTGGACCACCCAGAGCAAGGAAGGGTCAGTGATTTGGAATTGACAGGTTCTATTCTAGTAGTAGCCTTCTCTCAAATTCCCCCTTCCCTTCTCCCCACCCCCCAAGTCTATATGCAATCCTGGTTATTCTTGTTTTTGTTTGTTTTAAATTTTGTGCTCTGTTTCTGAAATTGATCTTAGAGTTTGCAAAAAAGATAATAACTAATAGACCCTGCATCTACAGAACAATTACATACAATTTCAAGAGGATGGCAGTAAGCATGAGGGAGACTCTTGGTGTTTCAGTGAAAAATAAAATCACCATATGTATATGGTGGCATATGTTTTAACTTTTTGTATATGAGAGAGGTTGATTTTTTAAAAAACTGTATTACAGAACATTTTAAATTTTACAAAAACTGTACAGTGAACTCTCATTAACCCCCACCCAGCTTCAACAATGGTTTCGTCCGTCCCCTTGAGTGTTGTGGTGAACTCCAGAAGGATGGGCATTCTGAGCAAATAGGAATTGGTGCCTTCATGCTCCCTAGTCCATTTGTCAGATGAATTTCCCATATTATTTTGAAGCAAATGTCAATATCACGTCATTTCATCTGTAAATATTTAAATGTGTGTCTTTTTAAAACTTTCAATTTTGAAATAATTTCAAACATACAGGACAGTTGCATGAATAATACAAAATGCATAAAGAGAATCCCAACATACCTCCTAATGTAGATACCCAGATTCATCAACTTTTAACATTTTACCACATTTGCCAAATCATTCTGTTTACCCATTTGCTAAACATTGGAATGTGGGTTGTATTACATCATGCTCCTTGAACCCTTAATACCTCCATGTATGTTTCTTTGGAACAAGATTATTCATTTGTGTAGCCACCTTAAGTGCAATTACTGAATTCAAATTATGTATATATTTTAAAAAAGAAAATATAACCACAATATGAAGAATACATAGGAGCGATCAGGGAGTCTTAAGAACCCCCTCTACTTTTTATATTTTATTGTGAAAATTTTGTCTTAACATATGTAGAAAGAAGTATCTTGAACTCCCATTAACCCATCACCTGGCTTTAGTAGTTATCAACACAGAGCCACTCTATATCCATACCTACAGCCTCCTCTTATCACCCCACTGCGTTATTTTAAGACAAATCCAAGATTCAGCCATTAAATATTTCAGTATGTATTTCTAAAAGAAAGGGGTTTAGTAGCACTTATAATGATCACACTTAGCTAATTTAAAGGCAGCTAAACTGAGGTTTGTCTGAAAAAAAGTTAAAAATTATATCTGAAGACTGCAGGTGGTTTTTTGAATATGCTAAGATATAATTCACATGCCATACAATTCACCCATTTAGAGTGTACAATTCATTGGTTCTTAGTAAATTCACAGAGTTGTGTAACTATCACCAGAATCAATTTTAGAACATTTTTATCACCCCAAAAGAAACCCCTGTACCCTTTAATGGCCATTCCCCACTCCTCCCCCAGCCCTAGGCAACTATTGATTAATCTGTTTTCTGCCTCCGTGGATTTGTTTCTTCTGGATATTTTCTATAATGGAATCACGCAATATGTGGTCCTTTGTGACTAGTTTCTTTCGCTTAGTATAATGTTTCCAATATTCATCCATGTCATAGCATATATCAGTAATTCATTCATTTTTATTGCCAAATAATATTCCATTGTGTTTTAGCTTCCTTGGCTGCTCAAACAAATACCATGAAATAGGTTGGGTTAAACCATGGGAATATATTAGCTCATGGTTGAGGCTAAGCGAAAGCCCAAATCAAGGCGTATTCAAGGCGTTGCTTTCTTCTAGAAGACTGGCATTCTGGGGCTGGCTGCCAATGACCCTTGTTCCTTGGCTCCTCTGTCACATGGCAGTGCACATGGTTGCCTCTCCTAGCCTCTTCATTCTCTTCTGAATCTGTAGAATTCCAGTGTCTTGCTTCCCGTGGCTTTCTCTCTAGCTGTCTGAGGTTTATTCTGCTTATAAAAGACCCCGGTAACAGGATTAAGACCCATCCTGGGCCATATTTTAACTGAAGTAACCTCATCAAAAGGTCCTAGTTGAACAATGTGTTCACATCTACAGGAATGGATTAAGATTAAGAATGTGTTTTTCTAGGGTATATACAGCTCCAAACCATCACACATTGTATCGGTTTACCACAACTTATTTATGCATTCAGAAGTTTTATTGGCATATGAAACTAAGTAGTTGAGTACAAGTCTAAAGTTACTTCAAACTCACAAAGGAGCACAGAAGAAGGATATCTTCATATTTCAAGTTTTGAATAACCATTATAAGCCTTAGCCTGCTATAGCAACTGGCAGGTCCTCTTTTGGCTTCAGTTAAAATTTTCCTTCTATATTTGATATCAAATTATAACCTAGGGACAAATATATTTATTTGAAAGGACTATTTTGTTAAATGCGTTATATTTCAAGGCTATTTTTCCAAATGTACCTTTGTAAAGTGTTCTCACCCTAAGCCTGAGATTTTAAGGCTTCCTTCACTTTTCTGAACCTTAAAGGTAGATTTTATCTATTTTACTGTATTTGAAGAATTAACAAGTTCTGTAAATAATCTTTTTTAATACTTTACATTCATAGTTTCAGCAGCTTGAAGGGGGCGTTTAAATGTACGCTTTGTTTCCTGACCACTCTGTGATCTTTCATTTTCTTCCGGGTATTCTTAGTTAATGACTCAAGATATTATTACTCCCACAGTCATGAGGCTAAGAGATTAGCCACCTTTCAAAACAACCTGAAGTTTGACTTCAGGTGGGTGGCATAGGGAGAGTCTCGATGTCCTTGTTCGGGCCTCACTGTCCTGGCTCTCGATTCAGGGATGCATTTAATTAATACTAATTAGATTCCACTTTGATCGTGGGTGACCCCGCCTATCACACTGCAATAGACTTAATTCAAGAGTAGAGAAAGTTGCGTTTGTTCATTTCTCCTACTAAAAAAAACATGAAATTCCTGACTTTGATGACATAAAAGATCCTTGGGAGATTTACAGGCCATGGTAGAGAATTGGTTATTGTTTTTTGTTATTCTCTGGCAGTGCTTGTATTCCTTATCACCTGCAGACATTCATGTCTATCTGCTTTCAGTCACTGACCTGAACTCATGATCATCCCTCTCTTAATTCCATGATTCTTTGGCCAGATTCCATTTCCCTGTAAAGAGATAGACATTGGTGAACCTTCTGGTAAACCTTTTTAAAAAAAAATTGTCATGACTAAACCAAAAAGAAAGAACCACCCAAGGGAGAAACTAATGCAAAAATTCTGAAGTCTCTATGAGTTAAGCAACAGTAAATTTTTTTATATCCTTATCATCAAATATTACTTTATTCAAGGGACATTTTAAATACGCTTTTTTGAATTAATTTTAGTGATTGCCTTTGGTCCTTTGTTTTGCGTTGCAACAGAATCACATTCGTAAGTTCTGTGCCCTGAATAAGTCATGAGCCTCTTCGGGGCCGCACTTATTCATCTGTACAGTGGGTGGGATGATTCTTGCCTGGGATTCGTTGTAGTATTCGAGAAGATACCGGAGGAAGTTTAGATGCTGGGTCCCAGCAGCAGGCCTGGGATGTACTAGAACCTCAGTTGACGTTTTTTAAACATGTTGGCAATATTTAATCTAAGTGAAGTGAACAGGGCATTTTTGTAAGACATTCTGGTAATCAGTCTAAACACATAGGGCTGCATTAGAAATGTCCAGTTGCCCACTTCCTCAGTTTCTTGAATGAGTTATGTTAGACAGGTAGGGAAGAATGATTTATATCTCTGGTTTTTAGTGTGGCTAGTGTAAAAGCTATATGGCAAGATAGGTTGCTAGAGAAACAAATGTTAAGAGGCTTGATAAATTATTCTGTACTTATTTTTAACATGGCTCTTTTTTATCTCTATGTTTAGATATAGTAGCTTTTGACAAATGATCCAGAGCATTTTTGCTTTAAGGCATGTTAATGGATTAGCAAGGCAAAATCGGGTAGTAGAATATAAGCTTTTGATCATATAATTTAAAAATTTTAAGCTGAAAAATTAAGGTACCTTAACTGTTTGTGGTGGGTAACGATTCCTGCCTGGTGTGTGTTGGAGTCTGTCTTTGCAATATCAGATAAAAAAAGAAAGGCTTCTGCTTTTTCCTCTAAGTTAAAAAAAAAAAGGATTACAAGTGAGTGAAACCGAAACTGCAATAAATCTCATTATAATAATATAGAGATAATTTGATGTTAGAAATTAGGTTCTTGCTTGTTCATTTCAGGCAAGTTACATCTTGCTCAGGGTGGAAAGAAAGCTTGGTGGAGTTGCTTTTGCTGCTAGTATGTTCTTTTAGGAAGCACAGGTGGTTAAAAAAAAGTTTGGACTTACATAGTCATCTTTGAGCCAGTTGGTCTCCTATTTCTGGACTCCATTCGTTCCTTCTTTCTTGCCATAGTGAAGTACTTTCTAGGAGCCTTTAGTGGTACTTGAATATATACGCACATTTCCAAGCCCCCATGAGATTACCAGTGAGCAAAAGAGACGATTAAACTAGTAACAGCGCTATGGTAAAATGGTGGTCATGAAAGGAACCTTCTTGACTCCCTTCCGATGGAGCTCCAGCAATTGCTGCCTGAGGAAGGTAGAGGCAATGAATATTCTGCCTTATTTTCCTCTTTTCCTCATTTGTGGTGAAGTGTGAGCATTCAAACCCTAAGTCTTGAGTTCTTAACAAAACAACTCCTATCTGGAACTGGAATATATTTTCTAAAGCAGCCCTGTTACAAAAGGTGGTTTACAAAAATCCTGTGGGGATTTGTGTTGAATCTATAAAGCAATTCAGAAGACAGTTACATCTGTAGATATTTTGTCTTCTGATCCATGAACATGGTTTATCTCTTGATTTTATTTGGGTCTTTATTTAATATTGCCTAAAAAGCTTTATATACCCCCTTCCCCACACAGAGGTCTTAATTATTTCCATCATATGCATTTTGAGATTACTGATATTTCTCATGTTATTGTACATGTTTAAGAATTATGTGTTCTACTGTTCGTTGCTAGTATATGCAAACATAATGCCTCATCCCACAACAAAAAGATAGTTTAGTTTTTTTTTTTCCAGAAATGATTCTGGGCATTGACAGCTATATCTGTCATAATCTGTTAAAGTAAAAAACATAAACACCTTTCAACCTAGTAACCTCACTTCTGGGACTTTATTCAACAGAAATGAAAGTGCTTCTATTTAAGAATATATATATGTAGATGTTTATTGCAGCATTGTTGATGAGGGCAAAAAACTGGAAACTGAGTGAATGTCCATGAATATGGAAATGATTGAATACATTAGGCTACAGAATAAGATGGAATATTATGTAGCCATACAGTTGATGAATTAGAGCTACTTCATTGGACATGGAGGGATTTCATAAGGTATCTATTGAAAAAAGCAAGAGGCAGAAAAGTATATCTTTTATGATCCAATTGTTATTAAAAAATACATTCCCTGTGTGTATATATATACACACATACACATGTGTTTGTAGGGATAAGAATTTAGAGGAAAAATGTCCATTTGTAAAATACGAACACCAGTCTAAATTGCTAACAAGGAGGAAGTGAGATGAGGTGGCTGGATGGGGGAGGCAGGAAGTATGGCTTTAGGTCTGTAACTATTTTTCTGGACCTTTGTGGGCTGGGCTGGGCATCTCACCTTCATAACATTGTTTTAATGGGAAAAGTGTGTTCCGGAAAACTGAACCACAAGGCACTTGAAGTATTAATGGAGACCAGTGACACAAATATCAAACACTGATGAATCAAATCATATTTATATTTTACTGAAATGGACAGTATATATTTCTCTCTAGGACATAAAAATTTCAACTGTTTTCACAAAACAGCTTGCACTTCTGCAAGGTCCACTATGTAGCAGAGTGGGTAGGCGGGGGACCATGCACATGTGCACACACACACTCATGCATAGTACCCAGATGCACACAGCCATATGAACACGTGACCACACACACATACAGGCATGTAAACACGTGTGCACACATACACATACGCAAACACAAGTGCAAGCACGCCTGCCTGCACACGATGTCCAGCCAACGCTAGATTCCAGGGTAATCCTTGTGAGCTAGAAGAGACCCTGGAGATGGTTACTTTCAGTGACCATATTTCTAAGGAAATGAGACTGTGGACCAGAGAAGTGAAATGACTTGGCCAGGTCCACATAATTACTTAGCAGCTGAGTGGGGAGCCTGAAACCCAGGGTCCTGTGGATTCAGTCCCAATTTCTAAGGATGCAGCCTGTACTTTCAAGACCAGCCTTCCATGCCCTGTTTCCAGCCAGAAATAGTTTAGAAGGAGAAAACATTCCATTGGATTTGAGATGGTTGCTAGGATGTAGTGCTGGTTGGCAGGCAGCTGGTAGTACATTTTAAACATAGACGGTATCTTAGTTTGCCAGGGCTGCTGTAACAAATACCACAGAGGTTGATTTAAACAACAGGAATTTATTTTATCACTTTAGAGGCTAGACGTCCAAAATCAAGGTGTTGGCAGGACCGTGCTTCTTCTGAGGTCTGTAGGGCTCTGCTGGTGGCCTGCTGGCAATCTGTATCTCAGTCTCTGCCTCCATTACTTGGCCACTTTCTCCCTGTCTGTTTTCTCCCTGTATCCAAATTTCCTCTATTTATAAGGACTCCAGTCATATTAGATTAAGAATCACCCTATTTCAGTTTGGCCTCACCTTAACTGATTGGATTTTCAGAGCTCCTATTGGGCTGACATCCACAGGGCTGGGGATTAGGACCTGAACATGTCTTTGTGGAGGATGTGATGTGATCCAATCCATCATCAATGGGATAGAAAAAAAATGGTGACCCACCTGCCCTTACCTGGTTTTGATCTTTGATGTCAGTGGATTGACTTGTCCTCTGTTGGTTTGATGCTGGGGAATGATTAACTCTCTGCCTGTGGGAACAGAGAATATTGCATCCAAGCTCATGTGCTTCAAATGTAAAGGAAGATTATAAAATCCTAATTGATTTGTAGTTAATACGCAGTAATTGTGAATTGGTACATTTGAGGGATTTGGGCAAGTAAAATTGTTCATGAGAGGAAATCCTCCTGACTACATTCAGCAGATGTACTTTATTATACAAACATAAATGTGCTCAAATATTATCTGAATATCCCCCTGGCTGATGAATAATTGTTTTGGTTATTCTTTCCCAACTGCTTGGAGAACTGTGTTACCCAGAGGGCTGACCTTGGTTTCCAGTTTCTGTTTTGGAAAAATGATGGTTCCTTTTTACCGGGAATCTTAGCTTGGTGTTTATTGAAGTGTTATTTCACTAAACGAGACCTTTCTCACTGTAGTCCCTCCTCCTTTGTGGAATAAATGCTCAGGAAAATTTATTGGTTGCCACCTGTGTGCCAGGCACTGAGCTTGGAGGTGGAGATTCAAAGAGAGACAAGACAGGAGTTCACAGGTAGTGTGTGCCAGGCAGAGATGGACCCCACCAATCATTACAGTAGAATACAAAGAGTTTTTGTTAAAAGGTTATGCAGATGGCTTCCAGGAGTGTAGGGTTGGGGTGGGGGGATGTGAAGGCTCCTCAAAAGAAGTGACTGTTAGTTGGGGCCTTGAAGAATGTATAGGAGTTCCCAGGCAGATAGAAGGAAACTTGGGAGAAGTGGGCAACGTAGCAAAGAGAAGTACATAGTCTAGGAATATCTAGAGCCTGGCTGGTTCATGGGAGGGCAGGTGTGCTGCGAAGGAAGACATGTGTAGGGAGGGATGGGGTACAAGGAAACCAAGCTTGGTACCTGGGCAGAGGCAGAACCTAAGGGGCATTGTTTGCCATTTCGAGGAGTTTCCTCATTGTCTCATAAGAGATGGGGACCCCCTACTGAAGGGAGGGATGTGACCAGAAGTGCATGTTCTGAGCTTGATTCAGGCAGCACACTGGATGTTACTGGGGACGGGGAGCCTGGTTTGGAGATACTGATTCCTTAACTGACCAGAAGGATTAGCTGATTTCTGTTTCTGTGTACTTAATTGATGTTGGGGAAAATGTATGCAGTTAATAAAAATGCTTTAATGCTTGGACATGAAAGAGTAGGCCACATTCTACGAACAACTGGTCTACCAGGGCTCATGTGACCAGCAGGAATATTAAATATTTGCTTTAGAATGCTTTGAAATTTCAGTACTTTGAAAATATATCCTTTAGAGACTGGATATTTCTTTATTGGAATTAGTTCATCTTCTAGATTTATGATACTGTTTATCCTTACAGGTGATACTCTCTGGAATCATAGGATTAACAACTTGGAAAAGGCCTATGATACTCCTGGTAGGTTCTGAATTGTTGACCTTTGTAAAATGTGCTATGTATGATGCCTCTGTCTAAATAAAGCACTGAAGAAGAGTGGGAAATATTGGGAAGTAAGATGTTACATATTCTCATAACAGTAAAGATGATGATTTTCCCTGTTTTCTGATTCATTTTAAGCTTCCTTTGTACCCAATATTATATATGCATTTCTAATTCCAGGATTAGGTCCATTCTTAAGATATAATTTAAAAAATTATTTGCTATGGAAATTTCTAAACACATACAAAAGTGAAGGGAATAATATAATGAACTCCTTGGGCCCATCACTCAAATTCAATAATTATCAACTATAGTCAATCTTGTTTAGATATAGTCACACCCACCTGCCCCCTGCTCCCCATTGCCCCACTTATTCTTTTCCTCCATATTCTTTTCAAGTAAATCTCATATATAATTTCTGAATATAAGATTTTAAAAAGAATTGTTATAATGTTTTGTTTTGTTTTGGTTAGACAACTTCAGAATTTTGTTGCTTAGATTTGTTGTATTTTCCTTTTATCTGACAAATACTATATTTTCTTGGTAATACGCATATATGTTGAAGTCTTCATCCTTTGTTTTTTTTTAATGAGGTAAAAGTCATGTAATATAGATTAACCATTTTAATGTGTACAATTCAGTAGCATTTGGTACATTCACAGTGTTCATCCTTTGTTTTTATTGCTGTATCGTTTCAATGCAGGAAATACTAGAGAAGGTAAATTATAGCAATGAAGCTACCAAGTTTCAAGGATAAAATAAAGGGTATGGAATATTGAATTTACTCCAAATGTTTAGAATTGAAGTACAGTAAAAAATTTTTTTCTACATAGCATCTTTTCTCTTGATTTTTCTTAGTTCTTTGAAATGAGTTTAAACAATTTTTCTGAAGTCATTTTGCACATGGACTTAACAGTTCATCTTAAACAGATCACTGTTTACTAGGCAAAGAGTAATAAATATAAAATGGCTTAAGTTCTTATACATGAGGAGAAACACATTGTAGAATCTTTGTATGCTGGAAAAATGGAGCCCAATGCTGTGTTGATGGTTCTGAAAATTGAACCTAAAGTGTCTTCAGGCCTGCAAGACAGTTATAGGCAGCATTTCACAAGTTCATCCATTGATAATTTTTAATATGAAAACTTTAATTTTTAAATTACATTTTAATTTAATTTTTAATATTACATTTAATATTAATCCTTTAATATTTCTGGAAGGAGTAAATTATCATTACAGTATTTTAATATAATATACTAGCAGGATAGGGGTAAATGAGGCTTTGGATGAGTTTCATGGCATGTGTTATGAATGGCTAAGATCTGTTTTGCAGCAACTCTCTAGGTTTATAGTCTCTGCAGAAAATTGCTGGATGGTGTTCAATGTTTATATTAATATGTAGTTATGGGAGTTACCCTTGTACTGGTTTTTTCTACTGAGTCAGTATTAACATGCTCAATAATATAAACCTCAAGTATTGAAACTGAATTAAAATAAGAAAATAATGCTATTTGTACATTTAGAATTTCAAATGGTGAAGAGAAAATGAGCACACGTTCTGGACAGATGTTCTCTTTTGGAAAGGTGCCTTATATGTATATTTATTATATGAGCATAAGCAACTTTATGTGAAAAGGATTGTAATAAAAATTTACCTTTATTACATCCCTTCAAGTTTATTTCTCATCTTTGTTGGTAAGCATGTATACTTTTTCACAAGTTGTAATCAATCTATACATACTATGTTGTGCTCTGCTTGTTGTGCTTAAAATTAAATTCTAAGTTAATACCAGGTATGAGGAGCATCATTCTTCATGTTTCTTTCTTACCATCAGTTATTACCCTGTGGTTGGACATTTGAGCTTTTATATTTTGACTGGTATGAATTATGTATTTTAGAAAGTCATACAGAGATTATTTTGAAATATTAATTAACATTGATGATAAAGGAAGAGTTTCTTAGGGCTGCCATAACACATTATCACAAATTTGGTGTACTAAAACAACAAATTTATTCTCTTACAGTTCTGGAGGCCTAAAGTCTGAAATCCACATATTGGCCAGTGTTAGTTCCTTCTGGAGGCTCTGAGGTAGCATCCATTGGCTTCCTCTCTCCTGGCTCCTGCAGGCTGCTGTCAGTCCTTGGTGATCCTTGGCTTGTAGACCCATCACTCCAATTTCTGCTCCCATCTTCACATGGCCTTCCCCTCTGTATGCCCCTGTGTTTTCTGTCTCTTATAAGGAGCCTTGTCATGGGTGTTAGGACCCACACTAAACCAGGATGATTTTACCTCCAGAGCCTAATCTTAACTCCATCTGCAAAGACCCTGCTGAGGGTCTGGGTGGACATATCTTTTGGGGGCCACTATTTAACCCACTGTAAAGATGAACTAATTTTTAGGAATTAGTTATACAAGGAAAACTTTGAGTATATCCAGAGATACTTTGAGCCTTTGTTGGTGTACATGAAAAGTCCTCAGTTTTTAGGCGTCTTAATAATATACCATTATAACCTGTGCCCCATGCTTTTGGTGTTAAAAATGAAAATATCATGTGACATAGAGAAAGAAACTCATGTGCCAGTCAGACACTCAGAGGTTCAAATCCTACCTCATCCCCTTAGAAACTGTGATTCTGGGCAAGCCACTTAACTTTTCTGGGCCTAGTTTTTAGGGAATATGCCACCGGATGATTTTTGGTGGGGGCCTGACTTGCATTCGAGGAGCAGGAAGGACCCCATCAGTCCATGTGCTCGCAGACCTAGGCCTGGCTGGTCACTTCCGACGGCTCTCCCCTTCCCACCCCACACTCACACTCTATCCACAGGGGCACCTTCTCACTCATCTCACATAGGCTTGGGACTTTCTGCCCCTAGTTTTTGCTAGGCTGGCTCCTGCTCTTCTGTGTCTTTGCTTAGCCGTTACCTCTTGAGAGAGACCTTCCCTGACCACCTGGCTACAGTATCCCTCCTCCCTGCCTCCTTGCGGTATCCCAGCCCTGAACTTACTGGCTTCACCTTACTCATACTGTCTGTCATCAGCCTGTATACTTTATTTTCAACTCTGTGTTATTTGTCTCCTGCAGTAGAGTCCAGTGAAGCAGGGGTCTTGTCTGTCTTCTTTCCCCAGAGCTAGTGTGCTCAATGCACAGCTTTTGTAGATGAGGGAATTAATTTGGCAGCCTATTAATAAGCAATTTAGGTCATAGGTGAATTCTGGAAGTTTCTCTTTCGTCTAAGTTTCTCTCACTTGCTTTTGTTCTCTATAACTTTGTGTTCATCTCCCTTTAACTTCTAGTTGGTTAGGGAGCATTTTGGTGGTGGAAGTTGAGAGGAGGCTGGTCTTTGTCAGGGCCCTTAGAGAGGCAAGCTGTCCTCGTTGTGAGTTGTAAGGTGCGCACCAACCCAGAACCTAGAACACTGGACTGCTCCGGTGCGAGAACTATTTACATTTGCGCATTCTCTTTTGTGATCCTTTCGGTGATTACAGCTGGTCTTTACTGGTTTGAACAAAGAAGGGTCAGGTCGACCTACTTCCTTTAAGCTCAAGTTTTTGTGGAAACTCAGAATTGGAAGCTTTTATTTACTGGGTATGTTTCTTTATGCTGATTAAAAGCTTGCGTGTTCCGAACAAAAATAATAATATTGAAAAATAGGTGATAAATATTTGTAACGATTTTTGGCCACAACTAGGATTAAGCTAGGGGAGTGTGCCTCTGGATGCATTGTGTGCGTGTGGGGGAGAGAGCGTGCAGGGTTTATAGGTTGTGCACTTTCCATAAAGAGCAAACATTTTCCATTTTTAAGGAATGTTTTTTACTTCTTCTAGCCCTCTTTCCTCTTTCATTCTAATAAGATGTTTTGTAAGTGTTTAGCAAAGACTCACCTCCGGATATGACCTCAAAGATTGTCTTGTGTGTGCACCTCAAAAACTGAATGAATTGTCTTTTGGTAAGATGCTTCTTTTCGGTGATGCATTTGGTCACAACAGCCGCTGTGAAAGTCCAGCCAGGCTTTCTGCCTAGCTATAATTTTGGTAGCTTATGAAATGGCAATTTGAGCTAATTGCTATTTGTATATTTCTGACTCAGTTTGGAACCGATGACATTAGTACAACCTCAGAATTGATAAGAAGACACTTTGTTCTTGACAGTAGGAAGGAATGTTCTTTCCTGGTGATGTTCTTGAGTCACATACGTAGATTATTCTCAACTCCAGACCCTGTTGACTTGCATCCCAGACCAAGAACAGAAGAAGGTAAATGAATTGGCTATTTTAACTATGATCCATCAGTTTCTTTTCTGACTTTTAGATGATAATATTTAGGGTAAAGCCTAGTACCTAAAGAGAATAAGAAATGGATTAAGTAAGAGATACATAATTTCCCCCCTCATCTAGCAGTCCAAACAGGCTGGGTTGGACAGATAGCCCTGCTCTTCAGAGCCATTCAGGGATCCAGATTTTTTTCATCTTATTGTGTGTGATAGAAGAGTCATGGAATACCCAGACACTTTGTCAAGAGCTTGAGGGGGGAGCGAATTTGGCTGATAGGGCGAATTTAACTGATAGGGCATCTGCCTACCACATGGGAGGTCCAAGGTTCAAACCCAGGGCCTCCTGACTTGTGTGGAGCTGGCCCATGCGCACTGCTGATGCGCGCAAGGAGTACCATGTCACACAGGGGTGTCCCCCCCGTAGGGGAGCCCCAAGTGCAAGGAATGTGCCCCGTATGGAGAGCTGCCCCATGCAAAATAAAGTGCAGCCTGCCCAGGAGTGGCACGGCACACACGGAGAGCTGATGCTGCAAGATGACGCAACAAAAAGAAACACAGATTCCGGTGCCACTGACAACAACAGAAGTGGACAAAAAGAAGAACAGCAGCAAATGGACACAGAGAACAGAAAACTGGGGTGGGGGTGGAAGGGGAGAGAAATAAATAAATCTTTAAAAAAAAAAAGAGATACAGATTGCTGGTGCCTCTGACAAGAATACAGGTGGACACAGAAGAACACACAGTGAATGGACACAGAGAGCAGACAACTGGGGGGTGGGAGGGAAGGGGAGAGAAATAAATAATAAATCTTAAAAAAGAAAGAGATTAAGGAACTATTGTCATCAGTTAGTCAGAATTAGTTTCAGATGGGTTATGCTGCAAGATAGATGATAGTCCTTTCTATTCTGATGATACAAAAGAGCAGGGAGGTCCCAGTACCCATGATGTACAGTTTAAGAGTCTATATATTTATAAAATGAGCCCTGATGCCCTTTAGCTTTGTGCAGTCTAATTCTTTAAAGGATATTTCTTGGCTAGCAATAATTTGGGATGAGCTGTGTTTTGCTAGTTCAATAAGGTTTGATTTTAATACTGACACTTTACTACTAATTATCTAGTGACCTTTGGAAAAATCTCTAAGTCTTATTTCTGTGACTATAAAATGAGTGGTTTAGATCAGAAGAATCTTTTAAGATTCCTTCCCATTCTCATAATACAGGCTTCCAGAATCCTGTTTTGTTACCTTGGTGGTGGTATAGTTGTTTTTTTTTTCCTGTTTTTTTGATGGTGTTATCGTTTTAAATGGGCATTTTCTACACACTATTATAAGTGCCTGTGTATAAACTGAATTACTCTGATTATTTCACTTTTTCTAAGGCTTGAAAATGGGCAGCTGTTCTTACTCTTCAAAATTATTAATAATATGCTCTTGCATGTATATAATGCTTAACAGTTTACACGTTTCTTTCGTATACCTTTTGTTAAGTGATGTATATAATTTTTATAGTTAAGGGAACAGCAGCTCAGCAGTAATAGCCTATCTAGTCACACACAACTGAACAGTTATTTTAAAAAACCCAAGGGGGGGAAGCAGATGTGGCTCAGGTAACTGAGCTCCTGCCCACCACATGGGAGGTCTGTGGTTTGGTTCCCGGTGCCTCCTAAAGAAGACAGTGAGCTGTTGTGATGAGCAGGTGCAGGAAGCTGGCACAACAAGATGATGCAACAAGAGATATAAGAAGATAAAAACATAATGAGACAACAAAGCTGGGAGCAGAGGTTTCTGGTGCCTCCTACTAAAGAAAAAAAAAAAAACGAGCAAGACAGTGAGCTGATGTAACGGGCAGGTGCAGCAAGCTGATGCAACAAGCTGATGCAAGAGGATAATGCAACAAGAGACACAAGAAGAGAAAACACGGAGAAACACAACAAGGCAGGGAACAGAGGTGGCTCAAGTGATTAGGAACCTCCCTCCCACATTGGAGGTCCTGGGTTCATTTCCTGGTGCCTCCTAAAGACACAGCACACAGCAAGTACAAACAATGAGGGGGTGGGGAGAAATAAATAAATAAAAATAAATCTTTAAACAAACAAAAAATCCCCAGGGGTTTTACTCCTATTCCAGTCTGTTTTTACTTTATCATTCTACCACCTTCTCCTTCAACAAATTAATGGATACTTCCCTGTGACCAACAAGGGTTTTGTATGTGTGTATGTGCATAAGTTAAAAATAAGTTTTGTTTCTTATTTGTGACTGTCCAGTTCTTTTTCAAGTTCTAAAGTGGTGAATGTTTTAGAAATTTTGTCCGTCACTCAAGAGAGCTAGAAGCAGAAATGAACAAGGCATCAGAAGGTCCAGTTTTGAGTGTTTGTCCTGTTACTTCCAATCAATGAGTAGTCAAGGAAATTATCTAATCATTTTTCTCATCTGCATGTTGGGAATGCGTCCATCCCTTAGGATTATAGTGAGGAGCAAAAGACATAAATGCAGGTTGAAACTATAAAAATGTAAAATGGGCTCTAAAGCCAGACAATCATATTATTAATTATTTTTTATCCTCCATTAAGAAAATCTCTTAAGAGAAAATCTTGTGTCTAGTTTTGGTATGTCAGTAAGTCAGGAAGGCATCTTGGGATGGGTTGGGGTTTATTTGTGGCCACAATGAGTTTAGTCTGTTGACAACGAGAGTTTTTTGTTTTTTTGACAACAGAGTTTTGATTTTTCTCTTCTTATCGCCTGCTTCCAGAAAATGTGCACTGAATAAGAAACAAGGATTTTCAGAATCGAAACTAATCTAGAAGGTCCATCTCCTAGCAGAATCAAGAGCTGACCAGTACTTTGTTTTGCAAACTAACCTGAGTCAATTTGGGTATGCACTAGTTAGCAAATTTAGTTTGGTAGCTACAGGTAATTGCCAATATTTAGAAGTAAGACAGGATTATAGACTATCTCCCCGACAACCTTCCTGCCAGGTGTAATTTGTTCTGGTGAAAGTAAGTCTCAGACCAAATTCCACTCTAATTAAAAACGCTTACTAGCAAAAACATACAGAAAAGTCATTTACTCACTGTGCTCTGTAAATTTGAAGGATAGAAATCTGGGATTTTCATTAGAGATTGTGAACATCTTTTTTTTTTTTCCTCTCGTTGCATCCACCTATCTTTTTTTTTTTTTTTTTTAAGATTTATTTATTTATTCCCTCCCCCCCTTGTCTGTTCTCTGTGTCTGTGTCCTGTGTCTTTGTCCGCTTCCGTTGTTGTCAGAGCTGGGTGGCACTCCTTGCGCGGGGCGCGCACTCCTTGCGCGGGGCGGGGACACCCCTGTGTGGCAGGGCACTTGTTGCACGCATCAGCACTGTGCATGGGCCAGCTCCACACGGGTCAAGGAGGCCCGGGGTTTGAACCGCGGACCTCCCATGTGGTAGGCGGACGCCCTAACCACTGGGCCAAGTCCGCCACGGCATCCACCTATCCCTGAAAACGTGTTGATCAAGCAAAGCTGAGTTTATTAGACCTCTACAATAAGGGGAAATACCTCATTGACAGTAGTTCTCAGAAGAGTAAATCAAGGGAAAATATTTTGTAGGGTTTTAGGGCTTGGGCTGGGTGATTTTAAGATGTAGACTCTATCAGGACAGGACTGATTGGGATTGAGCAGAGTTTATATAGCAGTTTTGGATTGGAGGGCATGTGGGGGGACCTGGAAGTTGGGTTAGATGAGTATGCTGTTGGTCTTGATAAATAAACGAGTTGGTTCACACTCTTATCTTTGAGGAGCAAGTAGTTCCTAGAGCAAGTAGCTAAGTTGTTTCTGCTTGTTCTCAGAATGTTTAATGTAGGATCAGAAAAGTACGGCTGATTGATTAACACAGGCACTGAAAATTGTGTTCATTTAAGTTCTCACCACAAATTTCATCAAGAATCCATTTTTAACATCCATTGTGCTAATTAAACATACTAATAATTTCATCAATGACAACCCATTTCCGTCTTCACTATGCTCCTTTAACAAAGTCACTTGGATGTTGTTGGGAAATAAAGGTGAAGGAGCCTCTGGGGCTCATAAATGCTGGCTTACCACCCTGGAATATGAATCCCTGATTGGTTTTACATGCAGCTTGACCAGCTAATACTTACATAACATGACATTGTCTCTGCCTCTCTTTTTAAAGTGTTTTAAAGTGCATTACAGACACTCTGTAGTGGTACGTATTTATCGGGGTGGTTGAAGGGAGCCCTTGACCATCTGGGCCCAGTAGCTGGCGGTCAATTTCTGAATACGACTGTAAGAAAACTGCACGAACTATGAATAATTTGAGGCAAGAGGGGAGACCATTTTGAACTGGGGGGCATCTTAAAATAGCTGCATTGTCATATAAAATGTGTGGCCCCAATTGTGTTGGGACTCATACATGGCTATTGCTGGTTTCATGGAAAATTTCTGAAAAGTTATGAAGAAAGTGTTTAGAGTGGACACCTCTCGAGTGGGAATGGGAATGGGGAAATGGTGTTGGAAAGAAAACTACACCTATTAAGGAAACAGAAGCTCACCCGATTGTGGAGGAGAAAACAATTTTATTAACAGTCTTGCAAGAACGGGTGCTCGACCTGGATGAAATGGCCGGTGCACCAAACAACAAGAAACAGTGATATTTATAACCTAACCCTAACACTCAGGTCCCTACCCTCTTCCCCATTGATTGGGTACTTTGGGGGTCACAGCCCATCTGAAACGTCTAAGTTATGCGATTCCACTCTCAGTCCCGCACCCTCGCTCTCTGCGCTCGGTTGGGCTGGGCGGACCCTGGACTGCTCTCCTGGTGCACTTTTCAAATTTGGCACAACTTTCACTATTGGCCCTGCCCCCACTTCTCACCACTGACCCCCCTCATTTTTGCTCCACTTTTCAAATTCCTGGCGCTTTTCAAACCCCTTTCCCTCCCTCCTCCAGTGGGCTCGGCTTCCCCTTTGTGAAAATTAAACTTAACCCTTTCCCACAGTGGGGGACTTTAACTTTCCAGTTTGTCGGGAGAGGACAGATATTGTGCCAGGGGAGAATAGAATATTTAGTTTATTTACGTCTTACTTGGTTTTTGGCCACCCAGTATCTGCTGTATCTGAAGTAACTCTTTTTGGGGGCCTTTTTGTGAGTCTTGGTGAGAGGCAGGGGCCTCCCTCTAGCTGTGAAAGCCCTGGAGGCCAGATGCTTGCTCACTCCTCCCAATGCCAGCAAATGGGGTGCAAACACAGGACCTCGGCCCCCTGAGGCTCCTGCCCAGGACTCAGAAGCTGGAGCTGGCAATGCAGGCGAGCAGGGCCAGCTTACATTTCATTGGTGGCGTCTAAGGCCTGCCACAACTGACTTGGCTTTCTTGTGGCTTTACCTTGGTAGAGGTTCCAGCACCCAGCTTCTCTTGGCGTCTTCCTAGGCTACTGAGCCAGTTCCTGTAGATTCTGTGAGCTACGTGATAGCCTCATAAGAAATTCCTTTTCTGCTTAAATAGCCTGGCTTGGTTTCAGTTGTTTGTAATTATAATCAAGATCGCTGAATGCTGTAGGACCATGATTTTTCTTCTATGAATACTATCCATAGTATTTTTAAAAACTAGTTCAAAAATAAAAGAGATTCATTTGAAACATTTGGGTGTTTATGGTTAGTTGAAGAACTAGAAAGCCCAAGAGTGTTCAAGTTAGATGGATACATGGTGAGTGCTTGACATCTGTTCAAAGTATTGTGGGTGGTAATGGGATTGGATCTTACTAGCTGTGATTTGTCAACTAGGATTCCAAAGAGTTGCCTTGTAAAGTTCCTTAATGCAAAGAAAAGAAGGCTTTATACACAGGTATTGTGTTTTAGCTGGTATTCTGCAAACTGATAGAGGGAAACTAATATAGATTCGAGTTAGATCTGGGTTCAGGACCCAATCCTTCCAAATAACAACTACTTGTATAATTGGGGGGCATGTTACTTAACCTCTCTGTTAAATATTGAGAGCTTTCCCATTTATTTTATATCCATATCTATGTCTCTAAAATATGTGATATACATGTCACACACATGACTCTGACCTTTTATGATGAGCCTTTTAAAGGGAAAAAAATTTTTTTTTAAATTTAGAATAGGGAAGGCCATTAGCCTTCTTACTCTTATTAAAAATAGTAATTAGACCTCTGTTCATTTCCCCAGCACCCAAACCTGGTTACACTCCCTCGAAATAACCATTTCCAATGATTTCTGGTGTTAGTGTTCCTAGTGGTTGTCTCCATCTTGCTAAAAGTGAAGGTTTATAACCCTTGTGCCATCCTTCCTTTCTTCCTCTTTTATTTTTAAAATTAACTTTATTTCCCCTATTGGCTACTTTATGATTGAAAATAATATTGTAAACCTCAGTCTCTTAATTTATTAACTTTGGATAGTATCTTCTGACTCTTTTTTTATAAGATGAAGAAATTAGCACTTATCTCCACTTCTTTCCTCCTACTTCTCAACTTTGGGTAATAATGTTATTACTTCTATATTGTTAGTGTTTTAATATTTACATTTTGTTCTTAGATTATATCATGTAAACCTTGTCTATAACTTGTTTCCAAAATAATGAAAACCAATAAATAGCACTTATAGTATTTTTTATGTACATGGTATTGTAATAGGATGTTAAAACTGGATTATTTTCTAAAATCCCCTGAGGCCTCAGTGCAGTAGATGCCAACTGCTCCCATATTATCAGTGTGTGTTTGACTAAGCAGGACTTAGAAAGCCAGTGGGTGAAAAAGTTTTGCAGCCCTTAGCTGGTTGCCATTCCTTATCCTATAAAAAGATTAGGGATTAAAGAGACAAGTGTTTTGGAGGAAGTTACTGAATTGCTGTGGTATTTTGAGTGCCAACACCGCCCCCCCCCCCCAATGAGGGGATAGTCCTTAAAGATAAGTACTTGGAGAACCTGCTATAGTCCCTTAGAGGATGAGTGACAGGAAATGCTGGAAGGGTCTAAAGGGCTGGTCGGAGCATCCTGTGGTCTCAGAATTAAAACTGTAGTTGGAAAGTAACTGTACTCTTACAGACAAGCCCAAGATACAGACTTCCAGCTGACCCCTAGATGGGCGGCCAAGAGAGAGCAGGCCTAAGGAAGCAGATGTGGCTCAAGTGATTGAGCTTCACCTACCACAGGGGAGGTCCCTGGTTCTGTTCCATGCCTCCTAAAGAAGACAGCAAGCTGGTGCAACAGGCAGACATGGCAAGCTGATGCCACAAGAGGCACAAGAAGAGAACCATAATGAGAGACTCAACAAAGCAGGTAGCAGAGATTTCCAGTGGCTCCTAAAGAAGAGCAAGAAAATGAGCTGACACGATGGGCAGGTGCAGCAAGCTGATGCAGCAAGCTGACACACGAGATGATACAACAAGAGACACAAGAAGAAAAAAACATAATGAGAGACACAACAAAGCAGGGAATGGAGGTGGCTCAAGTGATTAGTCACCTCCCTCCCACCTTGGAGGTCCTGGGTATGGATCCCAGTCCCTTCTAAAGAAACAAGGAAGATGAGCAGATGCAGCAGGTGTAAACAAAGAGGGAGTGGGGAGAAATAAATTAAAGCTTTAAAAAAAAAAAAGCACAGGCCTGGAGTCAACCTGCCCAAGAGGCCCCTAAAGGAGCAAGGAGATCATAGCAGAAAGTGACTGGGTTGTACTGCTGGTTCCCAGTCAAGGGAACTGTGAGCTCAGCAATGAGAAGTCTCAGAGGATCCAGTGGAAGCCCCATTCAGGAGAGAATCCACTGTACACACTGTCCAAGGCCTGGCAGCAGCAGGCAAGGCAAACTCGTCTACCAACATGCCTTTAGCCTTCATTTTGTCAGAGAACATTCTTAAGGGCCTCTCCCTTACTCCTTCTTATCCAAGGTGACAGAAACTGTGGTTGGCCATCTTTAAGAGAAGTGGGTATAGGAAGGGGGGAACGAGAAGATTGTAGTCCCTCCCTTGCTTTTCCCTCTGCAAACTTTCTCCATCCAGAAGTCTGATCCTAGGGAGAGAAGCCCAAATTTTTAAAAAGTTCCAAGTTTTGCCTGGGACAGAGGTCTGGACATTTTTATTACAAAAGTGAGACTTTTTGTAACTTGATATGACTGGAGGATTTTTTTTTTTTTTTTTTTGTATTTGATATTGATCAGAGAAGTTGTAGGCCTGGCCCCAAATTTCGTCTAAGTGGTCTGGAATGATCAGCCATACAACTGGACTTGAATAAGATAAAGACGTTTTTTGGTAAACCCCATAGGTCCCACTCATTCAAGGGATCAGCTGCATTATGCACTGTAGCACTAAGAAGAACAATCAGATCTAGAGAGAAGGAAATCTAATCCCATGTCACTCAAGGAGGACTGTTTGCAGCAGCCACGTCAAACGTAACATTCTTATTCTCTGTCATTTTTAGTTTGCTTCATGTTTGGGCCATGACTTTGATAATAGGTTAATATTTTTCCTAGAGTTTCTAAATGACTGTCTACTTTATCTTGACATAAAAAGCATATGCCTTCACCTAATTATGGAGATCATCTAGCTTCTGCTTCTTCCTTTTTTTTTTTTTAGCAGCTTTACTGAATATAGTTCATATACCCTAAAATTCACCCATTTAAAGTGTACAGTGCAGTGGTTTTTAGTATATTCAGAGTTGTGCACACATCCCCACCATCAATCGTAGAACATTTTCATCACCTCTGAAGTCAGTGTGCACTTGCCCACAATGTCCCCAGACTTACGTAACCACTAATCTAATCTACTGTTTGCTTCTATAGATTTTCCTATCTGGACATTTCATATAAATGGAATCAGACAATATATCATCTTTTGTGTCTGGAACTTTTGCTTAACATAATGTTTTCAACATTCATCCATATTAGAGCATGTATCAATACTTCATTCCTTTTAATGGCTGAATAATATTGCATTGTATGAATAGACTACATTTTATTTATCCATTCATCAATTGATGGGCATTTAGGTTATTTCTACTTTTTGGCTATTATGATAAATGCTGTATTGTACATTTGTGTACAAATTTTTGAGTGGATGTATATTTTCATTTCTGTTGCGTATATACCTAGGAATTGTTGGGTTATATGGTAACTCTATGTTTAACATTTGAGGAACTGCCAAACTCTTTTCCAGATCACCGCATGATTTATATGCTTTCCAGCAATGTGTGAGAGTTTGTATTTCTCCACATTTTCAACACTTGTTATTATCTGTCTTCTTAATTTTAGCCATACTATTGGGTGTGAAATGGTGTCTCTTAGTGGTTTTCATTTGCATTTCCCTGATGACTAATGACGATGAGCATATCTATTCATGTTTATCCATTTGTTATTTTCATTGGAGAAATGTCTGCCTATATTTGACTTTTTATTACAAGTCCTGTGTCAGATATATGATTTGCAAATATTTTTTCTCCCATTCTGTATGTTGTCTTCACTTTCTTGATAGTGTCCTTTGAAGCACAAATTTTTTTTTTTTTAATTTTGATGAAGTCCAGTTTATCCATTTTTTTTTCTTTTCTTGCTCATACTTTTGGTATCATTTAAGAGGGCTTCGTCTAACCTATTAAAGTCATGAAGATTTATTCCTATATTTTCTTTAAGAGTTTTATTGTTTTAGTTCTTATGTTTAGGTCTATGATCCAATTTTGGTTAAATTTTGCCTATGATATGATATAAGGTAGGGGTCCCAAGTTTGTTCTTTTTGCACTGTTTTTTGAAAAGTTATCCTAGCACTATTTGTTGAAAAGACTAGTCTTTCCGCATTGAATTATCTTGGCACCCTTGTTTGAAAACCAACCGACTGGAAATGTAAGCGTTTATTCATCTGGCTTCTTAATTATACTCTTTCTGCTAGTTGTTCCATTTTCTTCTTTGGGCATTTCTCTCCAAGACCTTTAACTTCCTGTTCTAGTTGGGACTGAATGTTTTCTAGGCCTGCTGCACAGATGTCATCTTAATATTTCTTTTCTTTGTATTCTTGGATTAGAATCATTGTCTCTTAGATCTCTTGCATTCTTTTCTCTTGAATTCCTTTTTTGCTGTGCCTGAGAACATTCTCAAATACTAATTTTCAGAAAGAATGTAAGTGCAGGGAACTCTTAGGGTTTGAATGTCTTGATGTGTCTTTGTTTTATCCTCACAGTTGAATGACGGTTTGGCTGGATATAGAATTCTGGGTTCAAAATAATTTTCCTTTCAAAATACGAGGGTATTGCTTGATTGCTTTTGTCATTTTGTCTTACTGATGAGAAGCATGATGCTTATTTGATTCTTGCTCCTTAGTAGGTGACCTCTTTTTTCTTCTTTGAAGTGTTTTAGGATCTTTGCCTTGGTATTTTTTAAAAGATAAAATCATGAATCTTGGGCAAACATAAAATGAACATGTGTCACTAATGAAGGAAAACTGGTTCAAAGTATTTAAAAAGCTGGGTATTTATACTCAGTGTTAGAAGAAGCTTCCTGGGGTAGATGCAAAATTGGTTATTAACAGGGCCTTAAACTAACTTGAGATTTTCTCTTCTACCAGACAGAAATTATCTGCATCTCTACTGATAAAAAACTACAACTTAAAATCTGCCCCTACAGAGTTGTGAAATAGCCTAGTAAATAAATAAATAAGTAAATCTCTTTGCTTATTTCCAACTTTCAGATAATTTTTCTGACAGTCTTCTGACATTTCTGGAGAATATGTCTAGATATTGATCTTTTTTCCTCCATTATTTTGACGACTTAGCTCTAATAATTTGAAGATATGTCTTTCTTCAGTAGTGAGAGATTTTCTTTATTTTTTCTTTGGTTATTTACTTACCTTCATTTGCTCTTTTTTTCCTTTCTAATCATCCAGTAATAAGATGTTGCATCTTGTGGATTGAATCTTTCTTAATTTTTCAAAGCCCCACATTTTCTATGTCTTTGTCTCTCTCCTTATTTATATTCTGGATATTTTTCTCTCCTTCCATTCTATGGAAATACTTATTATAATAATATTTTTTTGATGTTCAGAACTCTTTTTTTGTCTTTATTTTTTTAATGTTACATTAAAAAAATGTGAGGTCCCCATATACCTCCCACTCCCTCACACCACTCCTACCATAACAACAACCTCCTCCATCATCATGGGACATTCATTTCACTTGGTGAATACATCTCTGAGCACTGCTGCACCACATGGTCAATGGTCCACATTATAGTTTACACTCTCCCAGTCCACGTAGTGGGCCATGGGAGGACATACAATGTCTGGTAACTGTCCCTGCAGTTCCACCAGGACAACTCCAAGTCCTGAAAATGCCCCCACATCATATTTCTTCTTCCCACTCCCTACCCTCAGCAGCTACCATGGCCACTTTCTCCACATCAATGCTACATTTTCTTCGATTAGTAATCACAATAGTTCCAGAATAGAATATCAGTAAGTCCACTCTAATCCATACTCTATTCCTCCATTCTGTGGACCCTGGAATGGTTGTATCCACTCCATATCTATATCAAGAAGGGGCTTAGATTCCACATGGATGCTGGATGCAGTTCTTCTGCTTGCAGTTGTAGGCACTCTTGGATCCCTGGTGTGGTGGTCGACTTTCTTCACCTCCCTGTTAGCTGGCTGGGATAAGTCCAATAAACCAGAGGATAGGAGTTGCAAGTCTTTTGAGGCTCAGGACCTGGCTAGCACATGGACAGTTCAGAGATTCAGGTCCCCTGGGTATACACTAAACCCCAGCGCCAGCCACAGTTTTGGTAAAAGTAACAGGAGAGGCTTGTGAACAAAGGTCACATCTGAGTCCAACTCCATCACACAGAAACACAAACTCCAAAGTAGGGCCAACTGACTTGGCACTGAACTCCATCTGCCATAGACCATAGAACCTGTGGGTCTCTGTAGCCCTCAGAAGAACCAATACCTGAGGTTGTATCTACTTTATATGTCTCTGGGACTCTGCTGAAGTGTGAATAAAGGGTGACCCCTCTGATAACCTCCTGGCTCTTTTTGAAGACTCATAGCCATATAAACTCATTTGTCCTTTCCATTTCCCCCCTTTATTCAGGTCAAAAAGTGTTTTTAACTCCTGATATTATATGTAGGCTGAGATATTCTGCTGGTCTGAGTTGACCCTTTTATTCAAGGTCGTTCTTCAGCCACATCAGCAGCTGGTACTTGGTAGTAATCCCTCGGCACCAGGGAGTCTCATCCCTGGGAGTCATGTCCCATGCTTGGGAGAAGGCAATGCATATACTTGCTGAGTTTGGCTTCGAGACTGGCCACATTTGAGCAACATGGAGGCTCTCAGGAGTTAACTCTTAGGCACCCTACAGCTCTAGGCCTTGTTCTTATTTCAGGCACACAGGCTCATAAGCATAGTCATGAGTATCAAGGGCTCATTGTTGGACCATTCTTCTTTTTTGGTCTTTGCCGTTGTATTTGGGAGATTGTTGCTGTTCCATCAAGAACTCTTTTTTGCTCTCTGATGTATCCTTTTTCACAGCAGCTGTTGGGTTTTTTTGTTGTTGTTGTTGTTTTTTGGTATGCCATTTTTCTCCTCTTTGAAGATACATTTAAATTTTTCCTGTCTTATACTCTGAATACTATGTATTTTCTCCCTGGTGTGTTAATGGTTCTGGTTGACAGTTTTGGTCCTTCTTTTTTGTGCTGTTAGTTTTTTTAAGGTCTGTTGATCCTGGATTGTCCATTCTAGTCATGACTGCAGAACCAGGTTGGGTTAATATTTTTAATACAATAATACTAACAACAAACACAAACTGAGATGCATGTATATAATATTAATCCCCTAATCCTATTAGGCATAGTTAGTATCTTCATTCTGAGGAAACTGAGGCACAGAGAGGTTAAGTAATTTGCCCAAGGTCACATACCTAGATGTGCAGAGCTTGGATGCAACTTCAGGTGGTCTGTCTCTAGAGTGCCTGCTTTTAATCACTACCTTGCTTGAGTGAGTCTGTTTCAACAGCAGGCTTCTACGAGAGGGAGGGTTATCAGAATTGTGGGCAGTTGAGCAAACCATGTGATTGATGGGCTTCAGTTTAGGATGTGCTTGAGAGCAACAGGTAAGTATCCCCTCTCTCTCAGGTCAAAAAGAAGAGTGCAAGACCCACTCCTTCAGAAAAGAATTCACTAATCTTGGTTGGTAGATAAATGCTTCTACTGCCTGTTACTTTTTTTCCCCTTAGGTACCAGTGGCTGGGGGTTGAACCCGGGACCTTGTTTGAGGGAAGCTGGCACTCAGCCACTGAGCCACATCAGTTCCCTGAGTTGGTTTTTTCATTTGTTTTGCTTGCTGTTTGTTTCTGCTTTTTTTAGGAGGCACTAGGAACTGAATCCGGGACCTCCCATGTGGGAAGCAGTGCTCAACTGCTTGAGCCACATCCACTTCCTTGCTGTTATTTTTTTACCTGCAAAACCCTCTTCAGTATTTTTCAGTGCTTCATTATGAAAGTTTTCAAACTTTTAGAAAAGTTGAGCAGATAGCACAATGTCCAAATATCCTACATTCAATAGCTGTTAACATTTTGCTAAGTTTACTGTCTCTTTATAATTAGATGGATATTTTATACTGAACAGTTTCTAAGTTGCAGGCTTCATTGGACCGTCATCTCTATGTACATTAGAAAGCATCTTCTAAGAATAAGACATTCTTCCACATCAGAGAAATAATACCATGCCTAAAAAACTATCAGTAATTTCCTAATGTCTTCTAATATTCAGCCCATATTCCTATATCCCCAGTTGTTCCAAAGTGTTTTAAATAACTTTTCTTAATCAAAAATCTTTTAACTGAAGTATGATTTGTTCACATTTCTGTGTGTTAAGTGTACAGACAGTATATAGAAGAAAGTATACACAAGTAAATACTCTCATGTGACGTAGCCTTAAAAAAATCCAGGATGTAATCTAGGTTCATTGCATTTAGTTATTATTGTGTTCCTTTAGTCTTTCTTATTTTTGAATACTTTTCCTACCTCTTTTTCTTTCATTTTTCCAGAAATTGAGTTTGTGAAGAGATGGGGCTGGTTGGCTTAAATCCTTTTTGGAGCAATTATAAAAAAATTTAAATATACCCTGTGGCAGTTTGAGATTATTTATGAATTCCAAAAAGAAAGATTATGTTTGTAAACTGGTCTGTTCCTCTGGGCATAAATGCCTTTGATTGTATTAAATTCAAAGGTTTTAAGTTTATTTGATTAAATCAAAATTAGGGCTTTGATTCGATCATGTCAGTGGGGTGTGACTCAGGGTTGAGTCCCGCCCCCTTGGTGGGCTGACAGAAACAGACACTCAAGAAGACACACAGAGGAAGATAGAGAAGAGGAGAGCATTTGGTCATTTCAGTCCTGCCATGTGACAGAAAGGAGAAGGTTCAAACAGTTAGAGCCCTGGCAAGAGAGATGAGCCCTATAATAGCCTACAGCTGATATCGGAAGAAACTCGGCCTACAGAGTAGGAGGAAGATAGAAGGAGAGACCAGGCAGAGGTTGCCCACAATCTTACTTCAACATGTGGTGACAAACTTTAGTAAGGAAGTAACCTTGAGTTGAACTCTTTAGGCTCTTATAACTGTAAGCTTCTACCCCAAATATTTACCCTTTATAAAAGGCAACAGATTTCTGGTACTTTGCATCAGCACCCCTCCTAGCTGGCTAATACCCCAAAGCCAAGAGAAGTACAAACAAACTCCTTTGTACCCATTGCCTAGCTACATCAGTTATCAACAAGATAATCTTGTTCAAATTTATCTTACCCATACTCCTACGCATTTTTCTTTTTTTGCCATTGAATTTTTCAGAAACAAATCCGAACCTTTACAACATTTCATCTTTAAATAGTCAGACTATAAAATATACATAATTCATTATGTTCAACTGGCTAGTGATTGTCTCACTTGCTTTTTTTTTCACTAATTGGTTTGTTTTAATTAGCAAAATAAGCAAGATCCTCATGTTGCATTTCTCTCAAGTCTGTTTTAATCACTAAGATCCTCTTTCTCTTTTCTTTGTCCTCATTGCAGTGTATTTGCTAAAGGAAGTGGGTCCTTGGTCCAGTTGAGTTATGTATGTATCTATTCTAGATTTCGCTGATTGTATCCCATGGTGTAGTTTAACATGTTCCTCTGTCCCCTTTATTCCTGTATCTGGTAGTTAAATCTAGAGGCTTGATCTGATTCAGGTTTGATTAGAACAGAATACGTAATCAGTGATGTTGTGTACTTCCATCAGGAAGCATACACTGTCTGGTTGTCTCTCTTTTTTGTGATGTTGTCAGCCCTTAATGGTATTTAGACGACTGGGTGACTTGAAACTTTAATGTTTCAAAATGTCAATAAATAGAAATTACAAGCAGGATTCTTCAAGCCAGTGTTCCTCACACTGTCTCTATGATACTGTCCTGTCCTGTGAGGTATTAGACAAGTTTCCTTGGAAAAGGGGTGTCTTGGTCCTGTAAATTTAGGAAATGCCACATATCGTGCCTTTCTCTTGATAATTTATTGGCAATCTTAACATTTTAAAGGTTCTTAGAAGTGCTAATTATTTGACTTTGTGTAAACCAAGTATTCCCAACTTCATTTCACTTCACTTCATACCACCTTTTCTACAGAATACCTTTTAAGCTTTCACAGGAAACCCATAATCCTAACCCATTTGGGAAATGTGGTCTTAAATCATTTATTCAGTCACTAGATAAACATTTATTGAGTACCTGTGTCATAATAGGCATTGTAGTAGGCATATAAATATAAGTGGACTACTGAAACTTTGTTTTTTCTGTAGTAGAATATGTCAGAACATCACATGGAAAGAAATATTTCTTAAATAGCTGATTATAATGGTCTGGTCATTGGGGCATATAATATCTGAAAATAAGCAATATCTCTGCTTAAAAGAGATTTATCTGGTTAGGGTTTCATCCCCCTGCTTAGTTAGAAATAAAAGGGAAAGAAAGGATTAGCTATTCTAGTTAAATATTCTTGCATAATAAATCACCCTGGAAAACCTAATGGCTCAAATCCACATATTATCATTATCTCCCATGGTTTTATGGATTAACAGTCTTCCTACCCAGGTTGTCTCATGCAACTACAAATAGATGGAAGCTGGGGTTGGAATCATCTGAAGGCTTGACTGGACTGGATATCCAAGAGAACTCTTCCTCATGCCAGGCTGCTGATGGTGGTCGGCTGGGGACACAGCAGGGGCTGTTGACTAGAGCACTAACACGTGACTTCCCCCTGTGGCTCAGGCTCCTCACAGCAAGGCTGCTGGTTCTGAGAGGGACAAAGAGCATTCCAAGATGTCCAGGTGGATGTTGCAAAACTTCTTATTCTTTTCTGTTGAAAGTCCCAGAATGCCGCATCCACTACATTCTATTGGTCAAGCAAGTTGCTAAGGCTAGCATAGAATCAAGCAAAGAACTGGATTCTACTACTTGATGGGAAGAACAGCATGTGGGTAAAGAGAGGGCAGGACTTGATAGGGGCCGTCTTTGGATACAGTTGGCCCTCATTTAGCAGATTCTTCTCAAGAGCTGGGAAGTCATAAGATCTGACTCTAACTTGCTACAGCTTTGGAAAGCTAAGAGCTGTGGGACAGGGGCCAGAAGCAGGGAAAGGAATAAAATTAAAGTAACTTCAAGGAAAGGATTAAAAAAGCATGGGGTAGGGAAAGGGAGTCTCAAAAGCCATAGATCTCCGATTTTATATAAAACTGTTTTCCCTTTGTCTCTCTTATCATGAAATCTGAATTTACTTTTGCTACCTTGTTTTCAAGTGGATAGCAGATCAGGTTCCTGACCCTATGACCTTGTTAGAGTAACAAATCTCATGTGTTTCATGATTCTCTAACTATTTCTCTTGAGAGTCTCATTAGGATATTTTCCTCCTGGTCCTTACCCACATCCTGTTGAGACCTTGCTAATTGAGGGGTGGCAGACCTGTCCAAGTTGTATTGAGGAATTATGAAGTCAGATCCATACTGAGCTTCTCCCTTCTCTGCTAAGCTTGATTGCTGGGCTTATGTGAAAAGTTACTTTCCTGAGAAATTAGAGGCCATGTGCTAAAGGGGAGCCCTGGGAGACTAAGGATCTGCAAGAGGACCCAGTAAAAGGATCCCTGGTAGGGCAGAATTTCCTTTTCACAAGTAAGGGGACGTGAAAGTGCCCTGAGATTTATATATATATTTATTTATATATTTTTTTAACCAGGAATAAGCAACCTTAAGTTCTAAGTGCTTTTAGCACTCCTTGAGGTGGTTTCCCAAACTGATGAAAATTTATATCTCACTCTGGTGAAGACACCTTTCACTCTTGTTGAAAGAAGAATGGGAAAGAAATATTACAATTATATTTTAAATGCTTTATAAAAAGAAAATCAGGGAACAGCCCTTATATATGTAAATCTGGCTTTAAACATCCTTGAGAACAAAGGGAGATGGCTGGTTCTGTTCGCAGCAACAGGCCTGTGTTTGGCTTGTTGGCAAGGAGAACTGTCCTGGATGCTAGTAATCTATCTGCTAAGCTTCTGGAAGAAGTTTAAAAGGTGTCAAGAGAGTAGAGCCCAGGGTTAGGTTCTCTTGGGTCTGAGGATGAAAGGCACACAGGCAACGAAGTCAGTTTATGTGTGAGCTCCCATAATGGGTTTAAAATTGGACAAGTATAGGCTCTGGGAGTGGTTGTCACTTATTGTATTTAGTTGGTCGCCTTTGTGCTTCATCAGAGCATTAATTTTGCTAAAATTGTTCAGAAAGGTTTCAGTCTTTTCGTCATCCTTGTCTCCTCCTCCTCTTCCTCCTCCTCCTCTTCCTCCTCCTCTTCCTTCTTCTTTGCTGTGCCTTTGAATCATGTTCTGATAACTTTGCTTTTGTGTCTAGATCTTTGTGTTAAAATGCCTCCCCAAACTAAATTTAAAAATGTTAAAAGTCAAATAAGTAGTTTTGACATTTGTTAGTCCCTGTGACATTTGAGAGTGACTAATCAGTGTTGTGGAGGTTGGACTCCATGTTTCTGAGGATATAAATATTAAAACAGCAGTTAGATTCTGTGACAATTTGAGGGTGGGTGGACTCAGAAGATCACATCCTTTGAGCTAATCCATTCCTGTGCATGTAAACCTATTGCAGTGGGATCTTTTGGTTAAATTACCCCAGTTCATGCTCTTTGATTAGATTGTGTGGCCCAGGGTGGATCTTAATCCTCCTACTGGAGTCCTTTATGAAAGGAAGAATAAAAAGCCATAGACACAGGGAAAAGCTGAAGAGACAGAGAGAAATCTCTAGAAGTTGATGAACCCAGGAGAGAGAAAAGCCTCAGAAGGAACAACCTGAATTTGAGGGCACTGAGGCCTAGAGGAGAAGGCAGGGACTGAGACCGGTAGATACCACCATTGTGCCCTGGCACGTGAGAGGAATCCAGAACCACTAGCAGGCGGATCTCAGGAGAAGAGCATCGCCTCTGAAGCCTTGGTTTGGACATTCTCACAGCCTCAGAACTGTAAGTTTTTAACCTAATCAATTCCCATTGTAAAAGCCAACCATATCTGGTATATTGCTTTGGCAGCATTTAGCAAACTAGAACTGATTCCTAGCTAGACAACACAATATTCTTGTTTCATTGGGAGAAAGGCAGCCAATTCTAAGATTGGGTACTTTTATTTTCCCTGCCACTCACTTACCACACCTGTTCCTCCTTCCTTTTGAACATTTGGGATGGGAGTCCTAACTTTTCCCATCTTTTTTCCCCAGGGTGTGGTAGCTATTTTCATGTAAGCAGTGACAGTAAGTGAGGTGTTTGCATTTCATTGACTGTATGTATATGTTCTAGAATATTAGTAAGAATGTATGAGATCTGTAGGTAGTGTTTATTACAAATAATTCCATTTTTCATTGATGGGTTGATTGATTGATTCATTCAGTATTATTTAGTGCTAACTATGTTTTTGTGTCCTTGGTTCATATTTTGTGCCCTACTGGTAAAAAGTGTATTTTATTTTTCAAATATTTTTGAGCAGTGTCAAAGGCTGCATGTGAAAAAAAAATTAGTACCAGTGATAATTTCTTGGGAAGAAAGAAGAATGAGAATATGAAAGAAAAGCAATCTGCAGTGGTGTTAGTATTTTTTTAATGGAAAGTTTTTGCTATTTTAGAAGTTTCTTCTCATCAGGAAAGATTTTGGTGAACTGTTGACATTTTTAATGTCCAATAAGCACATGAAAATGTGCTCAACATCATTTGCCATTAGGGAAATGCAAATCAAAACCACAATGAGATACCACTTCACACCCATTAGGATGGTTATAATTAAAAAAAAAAGGAAAATAGCAATTGTTGGAGAGGATGTAGAGAAACTGGAACCCTCATGCATTGTTAGTGGGAATGTTAAAGGGTATAGCCACTCTGGAAAGCAGTACCATAGTTCCTCAGAAACTTAAAAATAGAGTTACCATAAGCGGACATGTTCTCCTAGGTATATACACAAAGAAATGGAAAACAGGGACACAAACAGATAACTTGTACATCAGTGTTCATAGCAGCATTACTCACAATAGCCAAAAGGTGGAAACAACCCAAGTGTCCATTAAAAGATGAATGGATAAAAAAAACATGGTGTCTTAGTTTGCCACAGGGCTGCCAATGCAAAGTACCAGAAATGGGTTGGCTTTTATAATGGGAATTTTATTTGGGGTAAGAGCTTACAGTTCCAAAGCTGTGAAATGTCCAAATCAAGGCATCAGCAGAGATGCTTTTGCACCAAAGTCAGCTCCTGGTGATCCTGGGGTCCTGGCATGTGGTGAAGCAGGATGGCCACCCATCTCTCCTGATGTCCCTGCCTTTCCCTTCAGAAACCACTGTCTCCTGGACCTCAGCTGTAGGCAGCCAAGCATAGGGCTTGTCTCTTTCTGGTTTTCCTCTCTCAGTCTTGTCTGCTCCACTTTCTTTCTGAGTTCAGCTGTGGACGATCAGGCATATATGGCTCGTGTCTTTAGTCTTGAGCTGCTCTGTGGACCTGGCCTCTTGGGGCCTCCTGCTTAAACTTTGGCTGCTAGCGACCCTCAAGTCCTTTCTCACACGGCGGCATCAAAAATGGCAGAACTCCCTTTTCCTGTGTCTATCTCGCTCTGTGTCTATGTTTATGTAAGACCCGGCAAGAGGGTGGGGACTCAACCTGTAGTCCAGTCAACAGAGTTTCACACCCACAGGAATAGATGAGGTCAAAAACAATCTTTTTCTTTTGGGGATTCATAAAAGAACTTCATACTGTCACACCATGGAATATTATTTGACTGTAAGAAAATGAAGATCTGAGACATACTGCAGCATGGATGAAGCTTGAAAACATTATGCTGAATGAAATAAGCGAGACACATAAAGACATATGATTTCATTTCTATGAAATAACTAGAAATAGCAAATTTGTAGGGACAAAAAGTAGATTAGGGTTTACCAGAGGATGGGGGAGGGGACTAAGGGGAGTTGTTAGGAAAATAAGTTTGTAAATTGACAAGTATGTTTATTGATGACGCATTGTATTGAGTGCCTTCTATTTGTTAGGCCTTGTTGTGAGTAGTTTTATGGGCATTATCTTGTTTTTTTGTTCCTTCCAACAGCCTTTTGCAGTAGGTATTCCTCTGTTTCACAAGTAAAGAAGTGAGGCTCAGAGAAAGTTAAGTAATTTGCCCAAGGTCACTTAGCTAGCAGTGAATGGGCCAGAAATTGAGCTCATATTTATCTAACTCCAAGTTTATGCATTTTATTTCATTTTATGTTTTTAAATTTAATTTCCATTTTTATCAAAGTTATCCATGCACATAGTTTAAAGGGTCAAATAGTATTATAAGTCTTAATAACAGATATTCAATTCCCCATTCCTCTTCCCAAAGGCAATCACTGTTAACCATTCTTTTGATAAGTAGGATATTTAATAACTTTTTTTTAGATTGATTTATTTATTTCTCTCCCCTTCCCCCCCCCCCCACTTGTGTGTTCTCTGTGTCCATTTTGCTGCGTGTTCGTGTTTTTGTCCACTTCTGTTGTTGTCAGCGGCATGGGAATCTGTGTCTCTTTTTGTTGTGTCATCTTGTTGTGTCAGCTTTCTGTGTGTGTGGCGCCATTCCTGGGCAGGCTGCACTTTCTTTCGCGCTGGGCGGCTCTCCTTAGGGGGCACACTTCTTGCGCGTGGGGCTCCCCTAAGCAGGGGACACCCCTGCGTGGCAGGGCACTCCTTGCGCGCATCAGCACTGTGCGTGGGCCAGCTCCACACGGGTCAAGGAGGCCTGGGGTTTGAACCGCGGACCTCCCATGTGGTAGACGGGCGCCCAAACCATTGGGCCAAATCCTCTTCCCTCTGCCTTCATTTTTGTGATCATGTTTTTAAATTCAAGAGCTCATTTTGTCCTCTGAATGCTTCTTTTAAAAAGCATACTGGGAATCTTTGATCTGTTGTAGGATATATTGATAATTTTGTTTTTATTGAAAATTTTCCTCGTCTTGCTTTGTTCCTGTTTCCTCCAGGTGGTCTTTTTCCTATTTTTTCTTTTCATCCCTTCTGTTGTGTGTGTGATCCTTATCTTTCGCGTTAAATGCTCTCCTGAAATGTCTGGTGAGGTGTGTCAGAGTAGGGGACTGAAAAGCTCACTGGGTTATTGGGGGGTCAGGGAGACAGGGGGAGCTTGTTTACTTCATTGTAAGTGGGATTAATCTTGTTAGGACAGTATCTTTGAGTCTTTTCTTTGGTCTTGTCCTCTTGCCAGTGAGGATCCTGCAAGTCCCCTTCCTGCAATTTATTCCCACAGCTGAGCTGAGTGGCCAAAGAAGCCTGCGGTCTCAACCGGTGGGTGACTCTCACTTGATGCTGCTCAGTATAGAACTTCCTCCTTCAGCTGTGCCTGGCGTCCCTCATCCCTGAGGCCTTCTCTCCAGAGAAAAAGTCTTTCAGTCTTCAACTGTGGTCAAGGAAGGCTTTTCTTCTGGCTCCACAGCTGTGGTCAGGAAAAAGAATCAAGGAATTATGCACCCCTCCTTTTGAGATAATTTATTTATAGTAAAATGTATACATATTAAATGTAGTGCTTGCTGAATTTTTACATATATGTAATCACCCAGGTCAAGACATAGAACTTTTCTGTTCCATAAAGTTTCCTTACACCCCTTCTCAATCAGTTCTCCTCCATTTCCACAACGGTAACACATTCTGATTTTTTTTTTAATATGCTCTAGAACATCATTTTTATGGACTCCTATAGCATGTGTTCATGTCTGGATTCTTTCATTCAGTATAATGCTTTTGAGATTTAGCTGTTTGATTATATGCATCAGTAGTTGGTTCTTTTTCATTGCTGAATTTTATTCCATTGCTGAGTATACTACAATTTGTTCATCCATTCTCCTCTTCTTGGCTATTTGGGTTGCTTCTAATTTTGGGCTATTATGAACCAGGCTGTTGTGAACATTCCTGCACATGTCTTTCTGTGGACATATGCACTGATTTCTTTGGGGTATATATCTAAAAGTGGAATTTTGGGTCATAGGGCAGACATTATATGGCTAACTGTGATGTGGGGGCATTTTCAGGACTTGGAGTTGTCCTAAATGGTATTTCAGGGACAGATGCTGGACTTTATCCTGCCATAACCTACTAAATGTACTGGGGAAGAATGTAAACTACTATGTAAACTACTATGTTTACTATGTAAACATGCAGTGCAGCAGTGCTCCAAAATGTATTCACCGAAGGCAATGAATGTGCCACAATTATGAAAGAGGTTTTTGATGTAGGAGGAATGAGCTGGGTGGGGTGTAGGGTGTATGGGAACCTCTTACATTTTTTAATGTAACATTTTTTATGATCTATGTATCTTCAAAAAATACCATAAAAATTTTAAAAAATAAATAACTTGTGCATCAAAAAACAAACAAAAAAAACCACAACTGTATTCAAAACTGGAAAGCAGGTATACCTCAGTGGTTAAGTGCCCCCTTTCCATGTATGAGGTTCTGGGTTCAATCTCCAGTACCTCCTTAAAAAAAAATATATATATATATATATATGTAGATATATATATGTTATCTATATATATATGCGCACACACACACGTCTTTATATATACCAGTAATTCTCCATAAAGTATGTACTATTTTCTAATTTCATTTCAAATACACTCCCAATCAGTCCTCCTATTTTTGCCTCACTTTCACTTCCAGAGGTGTCTGGTGCCAACAGTTTTTGAATATCTGAAGAATAAATTCTGTTGGGTTTTGGCTTTGTTCATTGCTTTCATAGGGTTCAGTTTTCTCAAGACCACTGATTTAGTTAACATCTGTCCATTGGCTTTTAGTTTCTTAAATTTTGTTGCTAATTCTCCAGAATGTTCTCTCTCTCCTTATGGATTTCTGCATTTAACATTTTTCCTTTACTGCCATTTTAGTGGGTTTTCAGGAACTAGCACAGCTAAATGCTTTTGTTCAGTTCACCATGTTAAGCCCACCCGTTTTCAAACTAATCTCCCTTCCCACCATTACTGGAAATATTTATTTATTTAAATATGCATAGTTGAATTTAAGTTGCTTTTTGAGCCCTGGAGCAGTAGGGAACTAAGGAGCAAAGTAAAAGTCTCTGGGTAGTAGGGAAAGGTCAGCCTATTTCGAGAATAAAATCTTGTATGAAAAAAGCAGCTCAACAATACCAAGCTGTGATGGGCATAATTATTTAATGGGGCTTATGAGGGACTTTTAGCAGGGAGGTTTAGGCAAATGGAAAGTGATGCTGCTTCTTGACCACCTCCGGTCCACCACACATCATTTTATGGGGTCACTTAATTGAGACCTGGAATGAAGTGGGGAGGTGGCACAATTGTCAGAGAAGAGAGTGGGAGGGAATTCTGTGTACCAAATTGAAAAACAAAATACCTTTTGCATAAAGCCATCTGGTATAAGTATTATAAAATATCCATGACTCACATTAGTCACAAAAAAATTAAAACCGGCTTAACTTCTGTGGCTGGTCCCTGAGAGGATCCGCTCTCAGGAGGCACCTTTGGCAGCTTACCTTTAAAAGCCACAGGGTGCAGCAGGTAAATACTCCATTTGTTGTCTTCTACCCTTCTCTGGTGGTCTAAAATACAAGTTGTAGAAAGACATTTCCCTGTCAGTTCTGGGCGTTCTGTTTCTTAAGAGTAAATCCCGATAATGAATTGACTTTAGTAGAATTCAGGAATTCACCCATGGTGTTCACTTCACCAGGTAGGTGGTGACTCATTTGAGGAGAGAACAATAGAAACTGGGCTTAAAGAGTGGGGAAAAATTAAAGTTAAAAATAAGGGGAAACGGACTTTGGCCCAGTGGTTAGGGCGTCCGTCTACCACATGGGAGGCCCGCGGTTCGAACCCCGGGCCTCCTTGACCCGTGTGGAGCTGGCCATGCGCAGTGCTGATGCGCGCAAGGAGTGCCCTGCCACGCAAGGGTGTCCCCCGCGTGGGGGAGCCCCACGCGCAAGGAGTGCGCCCCGTGAGGAAAGCCGCCCAGCGTGAAAAGAAAGAGCAGCCTGCCCAGGAATGGCGCCGCCCACACTTCCCATGCCGCTGACGACAACAGAAGCGGACAAAGAAACAAGACGCAGCAAATAGACACCAAGAACAGACAACCAGGGGAGGGGGGGAAATTAAATAAATCTTTAAAAAAAAAAAATACTGTATAAATACATTAAAAAAAAAAATAAGGAAAATTGGGGAGCAGGTGTAACTCAGTGGTTGAGCACCTGCTTCCCATGTACAAGTTCCTGGGTTCAATCTCCAGTACCACAAAAAAAAGGAAAATTTTATAGAGAAGTTGCATTAGTTAAGGTCCCAGCAGGAAATAGTTGGCACATTAAAATTAGAATAATTTGGCAAGAGATTAAGAAAGGGACTATGCATAAAGATATGAGCAAGTGTAGGAAACAGTGATTCTGTTATGAGGCTGTTATTCTCCCTCGGCCTACAGGGAGGAGAGGAAGGTGGGGTGACAAGTATCTGGAAGTCAAAGGCATGGGCAGAGGACGGCCTTGAGTGGTGTTGTGGCCTTCCAACAAGGGACACAGCCAGCCTGATCTCCTCTCTTTGAATTTGAACCAGGTCTCCTGAATCCAAATTCAAGTGCTTCCTACAAACTCAAAATCACCTGTATTTTTTAAAGGCAAGAATGATGTTGATATAAGAAATACAATAAGAAATTCTTCTTTCCAGTCAGAGCTAAGTCTGCTTTGTAACACAGTACCTGGTGTTAACTGTCTTCTCTGCTTGGGGGACACGATCTGGTAAAGGGTGGAATGGCAATCTGGGTGTTGGAATAACATCATTACATACAACATCAAACCTGAAAGCTCCATTCTAGAGGTCCATTGTAAACCCTAACAGGGTCACTTACCTCCCTGATATTTTGTACACTTGAACCTGAGCCAACCTCTGAAGGAGGTATGTTTGGTTCCTTATAGCCCTTCTGTCTGATAGCAGCCAGAGATCTAAACTAGAGTAATTCAGGGGACCATTTGATCAACAAGTTTAACCAGAGTTTTAATAATAGTAATAATAATCCCATACATGGGAATAAATTTGGAGTATAGTGCACAATGGTTTTGTACCTAGGACCTCATTCGGGTGTTTGCAGAAAGAGGCATGGCATGCTGATGATTTCACTTGGACTTGTCATTGGCAGCCCTTCCAGTGTGGGAGAGAAGCTAAGCCTACCAGGCAGTAAATTGTTTTCTCGTGTTATTTGTAGTTTTGATATTTTGGAAGTCGCATTATTCATGATGTGATTTCATACTCCTGCCTTGACAGCTGGATTCAGGAGGTTTTTTTTTGTTTTGTTTTTTTAAATATATATATTGTAGATATCCTTCATATACAGTGACATGTCCAGATCATAAGTGTTCAGTTAGCTGAGTTTTGACAATCGGATACACACATATAACCTCCCCCCAAAAGAAGATATGGAACATTTTCATCACTCTAGAAAATTCCCTCATGTCTCTTCTCAGTCAGTACCATTCTTCCCACCTGCTAAAACAACCAGGCCACCATGACCACTCTTCTCATTTCTATCACCATAGATTAGTTTTGTCTGTTCTTGAACTCTATGTAAGTAGAATCATACATTACTGTGTAATGTGTTTGAATTTCACTTATGTTTTTGTTGTATATCAGACGTTCCTTGTTATTGCTTAAAGTATTCCATTGTGTGAATATACCATACTTTGTTTATCCATTCTTCTGTTGGTCATTTGGGTTCTTCTCAGTTTGGGCTTAACATGAATAAAGCTACTGTGTAAACGTTCTTCTGCAAGTCATTTTGTGGCTATATGCATTTATTTCTCTTGGGTATATTGCTGCAAGTGGAATTGCAGGTCATAGGTAGGTATATATTTATTTTTTCTTATAATTTAATTTTTATTTTAGCATAGTTTTAGATTTAGCAAAAAATCTACCCATAGACCCATAGCAGTTTCCCCTACTATTAACAGATTAGTAAGGAGTGTTTGTCACAATTAATGAACCAGTTAACAAGTCCATACTCTATTCAGATTTCCTTATTTTTTTAGCTAATCTCATTTTTCTGCCCCAGGATCCCATCCAGAACACAGCATTGTATTTGTTGTCTTATCTTCTTAGACTGCTCTTAGCAGTGACAGTTTCTCAGACTTTCCTTTTTTGATGACCTTGATGGTTTTGAGGAGTACTGGTCAAGTGTTTTGTAGAATGCACCATGATTAGAATTTGTCTGATATTTTCCTCATGATGATACTGAAGTTATTATGGGTTTTGGGGAGGAAGATGACAGAGTACAAAGTGTCCTTTTCATCCCATCAGATCATTATTTATGACAGCTGATGTTGACCATGACTGCTTGACTGAATTCGTGTTTGCCAGGTTTTTCCACTATAGTTACATTCCCCGCACCCCTTTCCATACTGTGTCCTTTGGAAGGAAGTCACTGTGCAGCCCATACTGAAAGACTACAGAGCTGAGGGCAGAGTATTTACACCGATTGTTAATTTTTAAGAAACTGACAAATAGTTTTCTAAAGCGGGTGTACCATTTTATATCCTTACCAGCAATGTCTGAGAATTCCAGTTGTTTCTCATCCTCCCCAAGACATGGTATTATTAGTTTTTTCAATGTTTGCTTTGCTAACTGGCATGAAGTGACATCTTATTTTTTACAGATTTTATCTTTTTTTTTTTTTAAAGATACATAGATCACACACAATGTTACATTAAAAAATACAAGAGATTCCCGTATACCCCACTCTCCACACCCCCACTCCTCCCACATCAACAACTTCTTTCATTAGTGTGGTACATTCATTGCATAAAAATGTTTTCTTTCTTTCTTTTTTCTTTTTATTTAAGCTTGATCTTCTTTGTCTGTTTGTACTCCCTTTAGCCAGCACTGGGAACCAACCGATCCTGGGACCTTCCTCAGTGGGAGAGAGGCGCTCAATCTCTTGTGCCACCTCAACTCCCTATTATTGTAGTTTTAATTTGTGTTCCTGTTGATTGGTTGGAGTACCTTTTCATGTGCTTATTGGCCATTCTTGTATCTTCATTTGAGAAATGCCTGTTCAAGTCTTAACAAATTTTTTATTGGGCTGTTTGTCTTTAATATTATTGAGTTGAAGAATTATTTATTTATTCTGAATACAAATCCTTTGTCCAATATATGCATGCAAATATTTTCTCCCAGTCTGTGGCTTACCTAGGGTTTTTCTTAATAGTGTCTTTTAATGAGCTGAATTTAAGATTTTAATGAAGTCTGGCTTTGGGAGTAATGGAGCCTCACTCATTGTGTATCTGATGCTGCTAATTTTTAGTTGTGAAGATTATTACCACACAGACTTTTCAGGGCATCTCATATTACATTAAAAGAAAATTTCCAAAGGAAAGTTCAAGACTTCCCCATAATAACAACTGTTGGTTTGTTGGATGTGAGGATTCCTGATATATGAAGTCTTTTTGGTTAGTCAACTGCTAGTGCAGAAGAAGCCCATGTTAGAACACCTAGCCCTGTCTTAGCCAAGTATGTATTCTCATTTCTCAAAGAGCTTTGGCATGACCTCAAATGGTACCAGTGCAAGAGAGGACATATGCTATACACTGCGTGAGTCAAGTTCTATAGACACTGAGAAACGCGGCCTGGGGAACAGGAACAAAAGCGGCTGCCACCAACTTCTCTCCAAAAAAAGGTTTGATGCCAGGGTGCATAGTCTTTTTACAAATTAACAGCAAGAGGAGAGAAGCCAGACACCTCTTGTTGAGGAAGGAGGCATTTTTGTCAGGAAAAGGGGCATGATGTGGTATTAAATATTGATTCACGACACAAGTCTGAGGAGATGCTTTCAGGCATGGCCTGGAATAGTAATAAAGAACAGGTTTTCTCTGACCTATCACCTACGTGAATTGATGCTTGCTTCTGTCACTGATAATTATTGGCTCTAATCTTCTATATTTGCTTTTGTACTTGTGGTAAGGTTTGAATTTTATAATAAACATGGTTTACAAGTATAAAAAACTGTATAATCTCTAATTTGCGTTGAGTAAATACTGCCTTCTTGTTTGATTTCTGTCAATTCTTAATTATTTAAGGCACGGGTTCTTAATCTTTTTTATTCCACAGACACTTTTGCCAGTCAGGTAAGAACTACGGACCCCTTACTAAGTCAACACTATAATTTGTATTATTTAATAAATATATTACACCACATCCCCACAAGAATAATGTTTTTTTTGAATTTTAGTTCAAGTTCACGGACCCCTTATTAAAAGCCCCTGATTTAAGGTAATATTTGTAATATTTAATTTTGGAGAAAAATACATGGAAGATATTTCTATACTTTTTCTTAACTTTTAAGCTTGGAAAGACTCATTTTTATTGTCATTTGTATACTATGAGATATATATATAAATATATATATATAATTTTTAATTTATCCCCCCACAGATGGTTCTTGTCTGTCCGCTCATTGCTTGTGTGCCTTCTCCAGGAGGCTCCAGGAACTGAACCCAGAACTTCCTATATGGGAGGGGAATGCCCAAGAGCCTTAGCCCCGTCAGCTCCTCACGGCTACGGCATCTTCTGGCTTTGTGGTGTCTGAGGTGTTTAGGCATCTACTCATTGCTGCAGGATGCTCTTCTTTAGGAGACATGGGGACCCAAATCTGGAACCTTCCCTGTGGTAGGTGGGTGCCCAACTGGTTGAGCCACATCTAATTCCCTACTATGATATTTTAGTAAATTCTTAGGTACTACCTGTATTAGTCAGCCAAAGGGGTGCTCATGCAAAATACCAGAAATCAGTTGGTTTTTATAAAGGGTGTTTATTTGGGGTAGAAGCTTACATTCACAAGGTCCTAAAGAGTCCAACTCAAGGTACCATAAAAGGTACTTTCTCAACCCAAGTCTTTGGCCACGTGTTGGTGCAAGATGGTGGGCAGCGTCTAGGAGGGTTCATTCTTCCTCCTCCTCCCAGGGCACAGTGGTCCCAGCTTCTTCCAACCCCACCTCAGGCTGGGACAAGTCTTGTTTTTCTCCTGGGGGTTATTTCCCTTCGGATTTAGCTGCTCTGCTCCCTCCACAAGGCCAGCTGTAAACTGTCAAGTGAATGCCTGGTCTCTCTTCCCAGGTCCTCTGCCTTGTCTAATGGAACCTTCTCTCTGTATTTAGTTCCCGGTCTCCTCTGCCATGTTGTTTTCTCTGGGATTCCCTCCCCACCAAGGGGGCAGGGACTCAACGTCCTACTGATTTGGCCTGATCAAAGCCTTAATCATTATTTAATCAAGTAAAAGTGAAGCCTCTGAATTCAATCTAATCTAATATGCCCAGAGGAACAGACCTATTCACAAACATAATCGAGTATCTATTTTTGGAATTCAAAACAATATCATACTGCTACACTACAACTTCTGTCACTGACTTTTGGTATATTTAAAAAATATTTCTCATGGAAACAGATTGTTTTTTAAAGAGCAGAGTAGAACTAAAAGGTTTTTTTTTTGTTTTGTTTTGCTTTTTTGTTTTTTTGTTTTCCCCCCAAATGACTTGGTTTCTGTCTGTAAAATAAACATTATTTCGGATTTGTCCTGATTAGATGAGCACAGTCATGGTTGATCTTTTATAAGGGAACAATCTAGTTTCTATTATTAAAAAAAAAAGGAGGAAGAATGGGAGAAAGATATGAAAATTACAATTGAGCTTTGAAGACCCAACTACTTTATGTGATGTATTTTTAAATGTTTGCAGTAGAGAGAAATCTAGCTTATTCCATGGAATTTATTTCTTCCGGCAATTTTATTTTCTATTTGGGGCCCCCATTAGGAGATATCCTGAAAGAATTGGTTTTTAAGACTCGGAACTCAACAATACTGCCTTTTTTACTTTAGTTATCTTTTTTACTCCTAGCTTTTGGCAATAGGATACCAGTAGAAAATCTTTCCCATGCACTTTCATTATACAGTTGCTTTCTCTTTATAGAGTGGTTTAAAGCTTGACTTGATATATTAATCAAGGAGAAAAACCAATGAAACTATTTTAAATTTTTGTTGCAACACCACGGATGTAAGCCTTTCCTTAAGGACTCACAGATACTTGACACGAAGTGTACTTGTAGACAACTCAGCATTCTAATCCGCTTTCCAAAAATGTTATTTGCTCTTTCTGCCCACACTTTCAGACATGATTCATTTGATGCTGGTGTACTTCAAGATTGTCAAAGAATGTGGCCAACTATGGCTTGTATTACTTGTAAAGGTCAGAATTCTTTTTGGTAAGCTGCCAGTTTTTCAGGTGTGCTGTCTTTACTGCTAGGTGGTGCTGGGTGGTGTGTGCGTACGTGTGTTTTAACTTTGGTGGTTATTGGTATCTTTTGCATTGTGCTAGCAAAACCTATGCACTATCTCTAATTTCTGGCTATTAGTGGCCCTGTTCTCCTTGATTTCCTGTGTTCCACTTATATTCCCAGGCTTCCCACTTGTCCACTTACCACTGATCCCTGAAACTCAGAAAAAGTAAGAATGAGTTAGGAAGAAGTAGTGTAATGTAGGAGAAAAAAATAGAAAGGAGTAAGAACTTTTTGCAAAGAGGGGGACAGAAGGGACTTGAGATTATTTAGAAGACTTGAGAATTGATGGCATTTTTTAGTACAATTTTAAACATTTTAAAATGTGAAAAAAAGGGGAGCGGATGTTGCTCAAGCAGTTGAGTGTCCATCTCCTACATGGGAGGTCCTGGGTTCAGTTCCCAGTGCTTCCTAAAGAAGACAAACAAACAACAAGCAGACAACAAGCAAAAACAACGAGCAGACTATGAGCAAAAACAACGAGCAAGACAATGAGCAAAAACAGGCAGGGAACAGATGTATCTTAGACAGTTGAATGCCTGCCTCCCACACGGAGGTCCTGGGTTCAGCTTCTGGTGTCTCCTAAAGAAAAAACAGACAACAAGCAAAAACAATGAGCAAACAGACAAGGGAGCCATCTCAGGGGGAGTGGAAATGTGAAAAAACTTTGTACATTAAAAACATGGTTCTGGAAAGCTGATGTGGCTCAGTGGTTGAGTGCTAGCTTCCCACATACAAGGCCTTAGGTTCAATCCCTGGTCCTGGTACCTCAAAACAAAATCTATGGTTCTGATTTTTTTTTTTAAGTTTCCTCTAGGAAGAGAATATGAGTTATTTTATATTAAGCCCAAACTGCCATTGAATTTAGCTGTCATCTTTTCCTAACTACCCATTTTCCTTGCCATTTCAGGTAAACCTCTTTGTGCTGCTCTCTGTGGTCTGTGTCCTGCTAAATCTGGCTGGATTTATCCTAGGCTGCCAAGGGGCCCAGTTTGTGTCCAGTGTGCCCAGATGTGATCTGGTAAGCAGTCCCACAACTCCACTCTGCAGCCAGGCAGACCCTGGCCTGTCTGGCCCTCCTGGGGTGCCAATGAGTGCTGGCAGGATCTAGCACTGGACAACAGTCCTGAAGTGAAAGCTGAGGTTGGTAAAAGGAAGGAGGAAAACAAAACAAAGAGCTACCTGCTAATTATTTTACTTGGCTTGTCAATTTAAAAAAATTTTAATTTATTGAAGTATATCACTCATACATAAACATACGTAAACAATAAGTATATAATAATAGTTGTGAACTTAGAAAACGAACATATAACATCATACAGGACTCTCATAACTCATTCTATCACCAATAACTTGCATTGTTGTTAAACCTTTTTAACTAATGATTAAAGAGCATTGTCAAAATATTACTACTAATCTAAGTATATTCCCCCAACCAACCCTATTATTATCTTTATAATATTTATATATGAACATACATAAGGAATTAAGTGTATAATAAAAGTTGTGAACTTACAAAGCAAACATGCATAACATCACATAGGGGTCCCATACATCAACCCTCCACCAACACCTTGCATTATCATGAGACATTTGTTAGAAATTATGAAAGAATATTGTCAAAATCTTACTAATAATCATAGTCCTTATCATACATTTGGTGTGTTTTTCTCCAACCCCCCCATTATTATTTTTAAGTATATTTTTTATGACAGAAGTTGTAAGCTTATAAAACCATCATGCACATATGCAGAATTCCCAAACAATACCCCTCCAAAAACACATAAAAATGGTCGAACATTTGCTACTGATAAGATAATATCATCTGATTGTTACCATGTCCATAGTGTACATTTGGCTCTCATTTTCCATACTGCCTCATTACCAACACAATACATCTTTTGCATAGATGCAAGAATATTATATTATTACTAACCACAGTCCATAGGTCACTCCAGCTGTATTTTCCCCATGCTTCTCCACATTCCCAACACCTACAGTAGTGATATACATTTGCTCTAGCTCACAAAGGACACTCTTGCATCTGTACCATCAACCACAATTCTCATCCATTACTTGGTTTACTGTGCTATTTAGTTCCTAGATTATTATCTAGCATTCTGTCAGTTGGCATTTACATACCTAGACTACCATTTTCAGTCACATCCCCATTTATAAACTAACTTACTCAGTGTGTATTACCATCCACTCCATCCATTTCCGCACTTTTACGGCAATTCTAATTAAAACTTCTACATACATTAAACATCAGTAGTCCACTCAGTCCTCCTCTTATCTCCTTTAAGAATCCACCGCCTACCACCAGGTCTTGAAGATATTTTCCCACAATTTCTTCTAGAAGTTTTATGGTTCTTGCTTTTATTTTTAGGTTTTTGATCCATTTTTAGTCAGTTTTTGGATAAGGTGTGAGATTGGGGTCCTCTTTCCTTTTTTCAGCTATGGATATCCAGTTATTTGAGCACATTTATTGAATGGACTGTTCTGCCCGAGCTGTGTGAGTTTGACAGGCTAGTCAAAAATCACTTGACCATGCATGTGAGGGTCTGTTTCTGAACCATCAATTTGGTTCCATTGGTCTAATGTGTCTGTCTTTAGGCTAGTACCATGCTGTTTTTACCACTATAGCTAGGTAATAATTTAAAGTCTGGAGATGAGGTTTCGCTTTTCCTTTTTATTACATTTCTGGCTATTCAGAACCCCTTATCCTTCCAAATAAATTTGATGATTGTGTTTTCAATTTTTTCTTTAATGCTGGTGGAATTTTAATCTGGATTGGGCTTGAATCTGTATATCAATTTGAGTAGAATTTACATCTTAATGATATTTAATCTTCCAGTCCATGAGCATGGAATGTTCTTCCAGTTATTTAGGCCTTTTTTTATTTCTTTTAACTTTGAGTTGCAGTTTTCTGAATATAAGTGCTTTACATCATTGGTTAAGATTATTCCTGACTATTTGAGTTTTATCTGTCATATTTTATTTTCACCACTTTCAGTTACTTTTATTGATATAATCTTCATTTCTAGACTCTCTTCCAGTCTCCTCTCTACTGTCTTTTCTTTTCAGGCTCTAGCACACCCTTTAGGATTTCCCGAAAATCTGGTCTCTTGGTTAGAAATTCTCTAAGTTTCTGTTTATCTGTGAATATTCTAATTTCGCCCTCATTTTTGAAACACAGTCTTGCTGGATATAAGATTGTTGGCTGGAAGTTTTTCTCTTGTAGTATCTTAAATATATCAAGCCACTTTTTTCTTGCCTCCATGGTTTCTGGTGAGAAATCAGCACTTAATCTTATTGGGTATCCCTTATATGTTATGCATTGCTTTTTTCTTGCTGTTTTCAGAATTATCTCTTTGTCTTTGGCATTTGACATTCTGATGAGTATGTGTCTCAGAGTTGGTCTATTTAGATTTTTTTGGAGGGGAAAACATTGTGCTTCTTGGACCTGAATATCTATGTCCTTTAATAGGGTTTGGAAATTTTCTACCATTATTTCTTCAAATATTCCTTCTGCTCCTTTTTTCTTCTTTTCTCCTTCTGGGACACCCATGACCACGTATGTTTGCACATCTTTTGCTGTCATTTATTTCCCTGAGAACTTACTCAATTTTTTCCATTCTTTTCTTCATCTGGTCTTTTGTATGTTCACTTTCAGAGGCCATTTCTTCAAGTTTACAAATCCTTTCTCCTGCCTCCTCAAATCTGCTATTATATAATTTGAATGTTTTTTTAAATTTCATTTATTGCGCCTTTCTTTCCCATAAAATCTGCTGTTTTTCTATGCATGCTTTCAAATTCTTCTTTGTGCTCATCCAATGTCTTCTTAATGTTCTTAATCTCTTCAGCCATCTCATTGAATTTATTAAGAAGATTTGTTTGAACATCTATGATTAGTTGTCTCAACTCCTTTATGTCACCTGGAGTCTTATCTTGTTCCTTTAACGGGGCCATAGCTTCCTGTTTCTTGGTGTATATTGTAATTTTTAGTTGGTGTCTTGGCATCTGGCTTACTAGAGTATTTATTCTGGGTGCAGTTTTTCTCTTTAGTTTAGGGCTTCTTGCCTCTTCTCACTAGCTGGCTGTACAGTAGGAGCCAAGCATGTAGTTGGTACTGTAAGTTGTGTAGGCTCAAGCTGCCCTCATTGCCCCAGGGACCGATGAAGCTTCTCCCAAACTTTCTCTTTTGCCAGGGGTAGGGACAGAGTCACAGCTGTGTGGAATAATCCAAGTCATGCAGCCCTAGACTGTAGTTGCCCAGAGAGACTGATGAAACTTCATGCCCCTTTCTCCCCTGCATGTGGAAGGGATGGAACTGCAGGTGTGGGCAGCATTCTATGCAGTGCGGGTTCAAGATGACCATAGTTGTCCTGGTAGACTTCCGAATTTCAATCTGTGCCAGCCAAAGTTAACTGCAGTTACCTGGAAGGGCTGGTGCAGGGCTCACCAGCATCTTCCCTGCCAGTGGTGGGGCTGAAGCCTAGCCTAGGGCTGCAGGCTGATCTGGGTGAAAGAAACTGGTTCCTATTGTCACTGAGATTTTCGGTCAGCCTGGCTTCCCCTTAGGCTGGGAGCAGAGTCAAAATGGTGGCCACCGGGCTCTTTCTAACTTGGGCTGGTTCACACCCCAGCTGTTCCCAGGGTTATATCTAAGCCAGCCAAGTCTGTCAATCAGTAGTCAAAATCAGCAGCCAGCCATCTCTTCCTCCCATTTTTGGGAAATGGAACTTCCAATTCCAGCCACAAAATAGCTCCTAGGGTGGCTTGTGCCACCAGAGTAGGATAATCACCAGCCTCTACAGCTTGGCCGGTAATTTCCTGGAGAGGCTGGTCCCCGCAGTTTCCTCCCTCCTGGAGGTGGCACTTGGGCCTAGGCTGGAGCTGCAATCTGACTTGGATGGAAAGAAGTTGGTCCCCACAGCACTGGGATTCTCAGTCTGCCCCGCTTCCCCTCATGACAGGCGTGGAGTTAAGATGGCGGTTACTGGCCTCTTTCTGACTTGGACAGGCTCAAACTCTGGCTGTTTTCAGGATTATACGTTGTACTGCTGAATTTCCTCCTTAGTAGCTGAAATTGGTGCCCAACTGTCTCTTCCTCCCCTGTTTTTGGGAAGTAGAGCTTTCAATTCCAGCCGTGGAACAGCTCCCAAGGCAGCTTGTGCCTCCAGTGGAGGATGGGCACCGGCCTCAGAAGTGTGGAGCACTCTACTTTACAAGTGTTCTCTGCAGGTGGGCAGTCTCCTCCTTCCATTCCTTCAAGGATGTGGCAGGATGCTCTTCTGGCCTCCTGGAGCAGGAACTGACTCTAGGGGCTTCTTACTCTGCCACCATTTTGCTTTTTCTCTCTCAATTATTTTTTTCTAAAGCAAGGACCAGCCAGGCTGACTCCAGGAACCATAATTATATAATGTGTCTTTAGTTTGTGAATGGGAAGATCAGGTCTCTGTAATCACTATCCATTTGCCTTTATCTAAAGAGGAACATGGGTATTATCTGAAAACTTTGGGGGCCAGATGTGTTTCAGCATTCAGAATGTTTCACATTTTAGAAGATAATTATACTGTTTATTATGTAATGCTCCAGGGGAGTCTGGGACAGAGTGTTTTCAATTTCAGAATTGTGGATAAGAGGTTGTGGACCTATTCTATCTCTGAACTTTTTATAAGGACTTTTCAGTAACAAATGTCTCTCTGTGGCAGAAAGTAAAAGAAATGGACTCTAGAAGTTGTAGTAAATCTCATCTGTTTGGTACTTGGTGACATGGCAGCAACACACTGTAGAGTCTCCTTGAGAACAGTATCTGGTTTTCTTTTATTTTGGGGTCTTCAAACAGCTCCACTCATTCCTTTACGCTCAGTTCCCAGGAAAAAAAAATTGGGCAAAGCTTGGTTTTCTTTCTTTTTTTTTTTTTTCCAAATTCTATTCAATTTATTCATTTTAAAAAAAATATTACATTCAAAAAATATGAGGTCCCCATTCACCCCCACCGCCCCAACCCCACCACTCCCCCCATAGTAACATTCTCCCCCATCATCATGACCCATCCATTGCATCTGGTGAGTACATCTCTGGGCATCGCTGCACCCCATGGCCTGTGGTCCACACCATAGCCCACACTCTCCCACGTTCCATCCAGTGGGCCATGGGAAGACATACAATGTCCAGCAGTTGTCCCTGGAGCACCACCCAGGACAACTCCAAGTCCCGAAAATGCCTCCACATCTCATCTCTTCCTCCCATTCCCCGCACCCAGCAGCCACCATGGCCACTTTTTCCACACCAATGCCACATTTTCTCGATTATTAACCATAATAGTTCATGAGTAGGATATCATTAAGTCCACTCTAATCCTTACTGTATTCCTCCTTCCTGTGGACCTTGGGTTGGTTGTATCCATTCCACATCTATGTCAAGAGGGGGCTTAGATCCCACAGGGATCCTGGATGCAATCCTCCTGCTTTCAGTTGTAGGCACTCTAGGCTCCATGGTGTGGTGGTTGACATTCTTCAACTCCATGTTAGCTGAGTGGGGTAAGTCCAATAAATCAGAGTGTAGGAGCTGAAGTCTGTTGAGGCTCAGGGCCTGGCTATCATATTGTCAGTCCAGAGATTCAAATCCCCTAGATATATCTTAAACCCCAGCACCAACTACAATTCCAGTAAAGTAGCATGAAAGGCTTGTGAAAAGAGATCACATCTGAGTCCAGCTCCATCATGCAGAAACACCAGCTCCAAAGAAGGGCCAACTGACATGGCAGTGAACCCCTTCTGCCATGACCATAGAACCTGTGGGTCTCTTTAGCCCTCAAAAGGACCAATACCTGGGGTTGTATCTACTTTATCTGTCTCTGAGACTCTGCTCAGGTGTGCATAAGGGCAATCCTTCTGACAACCTCCAGACTCTTTTTTAGAGACTCATAGCCTTATGAACTCATTTGTCCTTTCCATTTCCCCCATACTTTAGGTCACACAGCATTTTGAACTCCTGCTATTATATGTAGACAGGGATATTCTGCTGGTCCGTGTTGAACCTTTAAGGCTCAGTTTTCTTATGATTAATCACACAGCAGATTAAAAAGGGCACTGAGCATTGACACAGGCTAAAAATGAAAAGCCATAATATGTGGAAAGACAATTCAGCAAAATTACTTGTTACCTATAAGAAACCATGCCAGATGCTGCAGAGAGAAAAAGGAAAGTCAGACATTGTTTCTGACCTAAAAGTTTTCCGTGTGGCAAAAGGAGTAAAGTAAGATAAACATGAGCAATGCATAATCAGTGCTTGCAAAAGGAATGAATACATTCCCAACTAAACAACACGGTAGATTGGAAGATAGGCCATTCACAGTTCAGGCAGAGGGAGATGCAAAGGAGGGGCCCAGGAAATGCAGAAGAAGGGTGTGTATCCATGAGAAGAAAGGGAAAAGCTTTCTGAAATATAGCTATTTGGGATGGACCTTGAAAAAGGAATTTAAAAAGAGGGATGGAAACCAAGAGAGGAGAGAGGTTTCAGAGGATAGCTGTGGTCAGCAGTTAGCTGTGGTGAGGTCACTGGTGACTCTAAAGAAAATAGAAGCCAGATTGCAAGGGGTTGCAGGTATAATTGACTTTTCTGAGAAGTTCTGTGGCTCCCTACCGTAGCTGCTCAGCAGAATCACCTGGGAGAACATTTTAAAGATACCCAGATATGAACCCCACATTCAGAGACCTGGGGTGGGGCTGACTTGGGGCTGGGCATCGGTTTTGTGTGTGTGTGTTGATTTTAGATGGATTTTTAATTAAAATTTCTTTCCACCACAAAACCAACTGTGATCATTTCTCACTATATAATTGTAAACATTTGGGCAAACCATAAAAGCATAGGGTAGAACTTAAAAATCATTTGAAATCCCACTATCCTGGGATAACCCAGTTAGCCTTTTGACCATTTTTGTGTGTCTGTTGGGCACAAAAGACACATAATTTTACATCAGTGGGATCATATCACGATTGGGTTTCAACAGAGAGGTTACTTGACAGTCTTTTGGGGGAAAGGGATATTCTCCTCTTCTTTCCTTCTCCACCCACATCATTCCAAATCTGTGATAACAAGTTGGGGAGTTTCCTTTTATAATATTGTCATGTCCATATGCTCTTATGTAAATTTTCATGGATATTCGTGATTTGTTTTTCCAAGAAATGGATATATTGTATACACTTCCCTGTATCCTGTTTTTCTCACTGAAAGATAGTAATCTGGCAAGGCACATGACACGGATCTAATACATTTCATTTTATTTTAATAAGTGAGTTCTCTGTTTTCCCGTTGTGTGCTGTGGTTTGGGTTTTGGTCGATAGAAACAATGCTTCCCTGAATACCATTCAGCATATTCCGATGGAGGCTTTTAGTCCTAAGCGGAGTAGGCTCCCAGGACAGGGATTGTTTGTAGTCAGAAAGATATATCCTTTCTTCTGTTTGCCTCATTTATTGTTACAAATTCACCATTTCATGATTCTATCCATATTTTAAAACTCAAGATACAATTTACGATGATCTAGGTGTCCAGTTCATTGAGTTTTGACCAATGTATACACTCATCTTAACAGATGCATGCACTCATGTATATGCCCTAAACAAGATCTGGAACATTTAGATCACCCTGGAAAGTTCTTGGTGTCTCCTTTCAGGGAATCTCCAAAACCCAGTAGGCAACCATGGTTCTGATTTCTTTCACCATGGTTTTGCCTGTTTTGAACTTGATGTAAATGAGATGTTATAGATGGAATTGTGTCTCTAAGAACAGTATGTTTAAGTCCTAACCCCCAGGCCCATGAAAATGACCCTATCTGGAAATAGTATCTTTGAAGATGTCATTAAAGATGAAACAGAAGTAGATTAGGGAAAGCCCCAACCCAGTATGACTGGTGTCCTAATTAGGGGAAATTGGACACAGATAGAGAGAAGATGGCCATTTGATGGAGGCAGACGTTGAGTTATGTCATGAACCGAAGAACTTAATGATTGCCAGCAAACCACTGGCAGAATCTACAGACTTCAGAGGAAACATGGCCTTGTTGACCCCTTGATTCTGGACTTCTAACCTCCAGAATTGTGAGACAATAAAGTTAATGTTGTTTGAAGCCACCCAATTTGTGGTATCTTGTTACAGCAGCCCTAGAAAACTAAGACGTAGAATCATACAGTATGTATTTATTTTTGCATCTGACTTAATGTTTTTCAAAAATAAAACTTATTGAAGTATATCATTCATACATGAACAACCATAAACAATAAATATAAAGTAAAAGTTGTGAACTTAACAAAACAAACATGCATAATATCATACAGGGCTCCCCTCCATCACCCCACCACCAATACCTTGCATTGTTGTAAAACATTTGTTACAAACTTTGCAAGAGTATCATAAAAATATTAATACTAACTGTAGCCCATATCTTACATTTGGTGTGTTTTTCCCAGAACCTGTCCAATTATTAATATCCTCTGTAAGTACTACATATTCATGTGAGAACCTTCTCTTATCTGTCCTGTTAACTATAGTCCATCACCACCCCTGGATTCCCTGTGTAATACAGTCCCATACTTTGTACAGTCTATTCAAAGTGTGTACTCAGAGGTTCTCGTATTCATCACGGAGGTGTGCTGTCATCATCTCAGCCAGTTTTAGAATGTTTTCATTACTCCAAAATGAAAAATCCCATACCCCCTTATACCCTCCATTATTGTCCCTTAAAAATGGTATATTTTCTTTGCCATTGCTGCACAAATATATTACTGTTAACTGTCATCGAGAAGTTACATTAATTGTAGTTTTCCCATATATCACCATATTCTTAATAATTTGTAAGAGAAGATTTTTATATTTATACTGTTAACTACAATCTCCATCCACCACTGAAATCACTATGTTATACATTCCCTAGTTTATTATCTAGCTTCCTTTCAATTGACATTTTTGTCCACAGACTACCCCTTTCCCCTTACATTTGTAAGTCAGCAGTGTTGGTTATAATCACTGTAATGTGTTGCCCTCAACTCTGTTCATTTCCACACTTTTACAATAAACCTTATTAAAAATTCTATATATGTTAAGCATCAGCTCCCATTCTCAACCCACAGTCTATCCCCTGATAACCTATACTCTAGAGTTTACCTCCATGAGTTTACTTATCATATTTAGTCATATTAGTGAGACTGTACAGTATTTGTCCTTTTGTGTCTGGCTTATTTCACTCACCATAATATCCTCAAAGTTCATCTGTGTTGTCATATGCATCCCGATTTAATTTCTTACACCAAATAGTATTCCATTTTATTTATATACCACTTTTTGTTTATCCATTCATCGGTTGATGGACACTTGGGCTGTTTCCATATTTTAGCAATTGTGAATAATGCTGCTATGAACATTGGTATGCAAATGTCAGTTCCCATCCTTGCTTTCAGTTCTTCTGGATATATTCCTAGTAATGGGATTGCTGTATCATATGGCAGTTTTATATTCAGCTCCTTGAGGTACTGCCCAACTGTTTTCCACAGGGGCTGCACCATTTTATATTCCCACTAACAGTGAAGGAGTGTTCCTATTTCTCTACCTTCTATCCAGCACTGTAGCTTCCTATTTGTTTGTTTGTTTGTTTTTAATAATAGCCGTTCTATAAGGTGTGAAATGGTATCTCGTTTTGTTTTGATCTACATTTCTCCAAAAGCTAGTGATACTGAATATTTTTTCCTGTGCTTTTTGGCTATTTGTATTCCTCTTTGGAAAAATGTCTGTTCAAGTCTTTGCCCATTTTTAAATTGGGTTTCTTGTCTTTTTATCTTTGGGTTGAATGATCTCCTTATATAACATGGATATCAAACCTTATTGGATATGTGGTTTCCAAATATTTTCTCCCATTGAGTTGGCTCCCGTTTAACTCCTTGACAAAGTCTTTTGAAGAAAGTAAGAGTGTTTAATTTTGAGGAGGTCCCATTTACTTATTTTTTCTTTTATTGCTTGTGCTTTGGGTATAAGGTTTAAGAAACTGCTACCTACCACAAGACGTTGAAGGTGTTTCCTTACATTTTCTGCTAGGAGTTTTATGGTTGTAGCTATTATATTTAGGTCCTTGATCCATTCTGAGTTAATTTTTGTATGAAGTATGAGAAAGGGGTCCTCTTTCTTTCTTTTGGATATGGCTACCTGGTTTTCCCAGCACCCTTTGTTGAATGGACGGTTCTGGCTCAGCTGGGTGTGTCTGACATCCTTGTCAAAAATCACTTGACTATAGATGTGAGGGTGTATTTCTGAGTTCTCAGTTTGGTTCCATTGGCCAAACTGTCTATCTTTATGCCGGTACCATTATTGTTTTTACCACTGTGGCTAAGCAATATGCTTTAAAGTCAGGAAGTGAGAGTCTTCCAACTTGGTTTTTTTTTTTAAGATATTTTTTACTTTTTGGGGTTCCTTACCTTTCCTATTAAATTTGATAATTAGCTTCTCCTTTTCTGCAAAAAAGACGTTGCAATTTTTATTGGGATTGCCTTGAATCTGTAAATCAATTTTGGTAGGATTGACATTTTAACAATATTTAGTCTTCCAATTCATAAATACTGAATGTCTTTCCATTTGTTTAGGTCTTCTTGGCTTCTTTAAGCAGTGTTTTGTAGTTTTCTGAATACAGTTCCTTTATGTCCTTAGACAAGTTTATTCCTAAGTATTTGATTTTTTCAGTTGCTATTATAAATGGATTTTTTTCTGACTTCTTCCTCAGATTGCACATAAGTATAGAAACGCTACTGATTTTTGCATATTAATATTGTATCCTGCCCCTTTGCTGAACTCATATATTAGTTCTAGTAGCTTTTTTGTGGATATTTTTGGATTTTCTAGATATAGGATCATATCATCAGAAAATAGTAATAATTTTACTTCTTTCCTATTTGGGTGACTTTTATTTCTTTATCTTGCCTAATTGCTCTAGCTGGAACTTTTAGCACAGTATTGAACAACACTTGTTGGCAGCGGGCACTCTTGTCTTGTTCCTGATCTTAGCAGCAAAACGTTCAGTCTTTCATCAAGTACAATGCTAATTGTAGGTTTTTCATATATGCGCTTTACCATATTAAGAAAGCTTCCTTCTATTCCTGTCTTTTGGAGTGTTTTTTCAAGAAAGGATGCTGTGTTTTGTCAAATGCCTGTTCTACATCAATCAAGAGGATAATTTGATTTTTCTTCTTCAATTTATTAATGTGATTTATTACAATAATTGATTTTCTTGCAATGAACTGCCCTTTTATGTCTGGGATAAACCCCATTTGATTGTGGTGTGTAATTCTTTTAATGTGCCTTTGGATTCAGTTTGCAAATGTTGAGGATTTTTGCATCTATATTCATTAGAGAAATTGGTCTGTAATTTTCTTTTTTGTACTATCTTTGTCTGGTTTTGGTATTTGAGTGATGTTGGCTTAATAGAATGATTTGGTAGCATTCCTTCCTGTTCAATTTTTTGGAAGAGCTTGAGCAAGATTGGTGTTAGATCATCTTTGAATTATTTGTAGAATTCACCTGTGAGCCCATCTGTTCCTGGACTTTTCGTTTTGGAAAGGTTTTTGATGACTGTTTCAATCCCTTTACTTGGGATTGGTTTGTTGAGGTCCATTCTTCTTCTGTGGTCAGTGTAGGTTGTTGGTGTATTTCTAGGAATGTGTCCGTTTCATCTACATTGTCTGGTTTGTTGGCATACAGTTATTCATAGTATCCTCTTATGATCTCATTTCTGTGGGGTCAGTGGTAATGTCCCCACTCTCATTTCTGATTTTATTTATTTGTATCTTCTCTCTTTTTTCCTTCTCAGTCTAGCTAAGGGTTTGCAGATTTTATTGATCTTCTCAAAGAACCAACTTTTGGTTTTGTTGATTGTCTCTGTTGTTTTTTTGTTGTTCTCTATTTCATTTATTTCTGTTCTGATCTTTACTATTTCTTTCCTTCAGCTTTGTTTGGGATTAGTTTGCTGTTCTTTTTCTAGTTCCTCTAGGTGCACATTTAGATCTTCAATTTTACCTCTTCTTTTTTTAATGTAAGCCTTGAGGGCTATACATTTCCTTCTTAGCACTCCTTTTGCTGTATGACGTAGGTTTTGATATATGTATTCTCCTTTTCATTTGTCTCATGATACTTATTGATTTCTCTTGCAATTTCTTTTTTGACTCACTGATTAAGAGTGTTTTCTTTAATCTCCATATATTTGCGAATTTTTCCCCTTTTGCATCCATTATTGATTTCCAGCTTCATTCAATTATTATAAGAAAAATGTTTTGTATAATTTCAGTCTTTTTTACATTTATTGAGACCTGTGACCCAAAATAAGGTTTAATCCAGAAAAGGATCCACGAGCACTTGAAAAGACTGTATATCTTGCTTTTGGGGGTATAATGCTCTATAAATATATGTTAGGCTTAGTTCTTTATCACATTATTCAAGTTCTCTCTTTCCTTATCCTCTCTCCAGATATTCTATCTAGTGCTGAAAGTGTTATATTGAAATCTCCAACTATTACTGTAGAAATGTCTTATTTCTCCTTTCAGTTTTGTGAATGTGTGCCTCATATATCTTGGGGCACCCAGGTTAAGTGCATAAATATTTATTATAGTTATTTTTTCTTAGAAAATTGCCCCTTTTATTAATACATGACGACCTTCTTTCTCTCTTACAACAGTTTTGTCTTTTATTGCTACTCCAGATATTTTTGGGTTCCTCTTTGTGTGAAATATCTTTTTCCAGCCTTTTACTTTCACCTTCATTGTGTCTTTACATCTGAGGTAAGTCTCTTATAGACAGCTTATAGATGGCTTATGTTTTTTATATTTTATAAAAAAGTATTTTATAAAGCACCAAGATCAAATGGATTTTATCTGAGGTATGCAAGGGTGGTTTGATGCAAGAAAATCAATTAGTGAGCCTTTTGATTGTGGAATTGACTCCATTAATGTTAAGTAATGTTATTTCTGTAAAGGCATGACTTACTTTGTCTATTTTATCCTTTGGCTTCCTGTTGTCATATCTTATTGTTTGTTTCTACCTTTTTATCCTTTAAGTTATCCTTCCTAATAATCTTTATTTCTATACTATTCTCCAAGTTTCTCACTCTTGTTTTTTTCTTTCAGGCTGTAGCACTTCCATTAGTATGCCTTGTAAATCTGGTCTTTTAATAACATATTCTCAGTTTTTATTTGTCTGTGAAGACTTTAAACTCACCTTCATTATTTTATTTTTTTAATTCATTTTTTAAAAATATTACATTCAAAAAATATGAGGTCCCCATTCACCCCCACCGCCCCCACCCCACCACTCCCCCCACAGCAACACTCTCCCCCATCATCATGACACATCCATTTTATATGGTGAGTACATCTCTGGGCATCACTGCACCCCATGGCCTGTGGTCCACACCATAGCCCACACTCTCCCACATTCCATCCAGTGGGCCATGGGAGGACACACAATGTCCAGCAGTTGTCCCTGGAGCACTACCCAGGACAACTCCAAGTCCCGAAAATGCCTCCACATCTCATCTCTTCCTCCCATTCCCCGCACCCAGCAGCCACCATGGCCACTTTTTCCACACCAATGCCACATTTTCTCGATTACTAACCACAATATTCATGGATAGAATATCATTAAGTCCACTCTAATCCTTACGGTATTCCTCCTTCCTGTGGACCTTGGGTTGGTTGTTTCCATTCCACATCTATGTCAAGAGGGGGCTTAGATTCCACATGGATACTGGATGCAATCCTCTTGCTTTCAGTTGTAGGCACTCTAGGCTCCATGGTGTGGTGGTTGACATTCTTCAACTCCATGTTAGCTGAGTGGGGTAAGTCCAATAAATCAGAGTGTAGGAGCTGAAGTCTGTTGAGGCTCAGGGCCTGGCTATCATATTGTCAGTTCAGAGATTCAGATCCCCTAGATATATCTTAAACCCCAGCACCAACTACAATTCCAGTAAAGTAACAGGAAAGTCTTGTGAAAAGAGATCACATCTGAGTCCAGCTCCGTCATGCAGAAACACCAACTCCAAAGAAGGGCCAACTGACATGGCAGTGAACTCCATCTGCCATGACCATAAAACCTGTGGGTCTCTTTAACCCTCAAATGAACCAATACCTGGGGTTGTATCTACTTTATCTGTCTCTGAGACTCTGCTCAGGTGTGCATAAGGGCTATCCTTCTGACAACCTCCAGGCTCTTTTTTAGAGACTCATAGCCATATAAACTCATTTGTCCTTTCCATTTACCCCTTAATTTAGGTCAAACAGCATTTTTAACTCCTGTTATTATATGTAGACAGGGATATTCTGCTGTCCACGTTGAACCTTTAATTCAAGGTCATTTTCTAGTTATGTCATCAGCTGGTACTTGGTAGTGATCCCTCGGCACCAGGGAGGCTCATCGCTGGGTGTCATGTCCCACACTGGGAGGAAGGCAGTGCATTTACATGCTGAGTTTGGCTTTGAGACTGGCCACATTTGAGTAACACGGAAGCTGTCAGGAGGGAACTCTTAGGCACAGTGCTGCTCTAGGCCTTGTTCTTATTTCAGGTGTATAGGCTCACAAGCATAGTCATTAGTATCAGGGGCTCACTGTTGGACCCTCATTCCTTCCTGGTCCTTGCCGTTGCACCCAGGGGACTGCCACTGCTCCCCTAGGGACCATGACAGAGCCCCCCCCCCACCAGGAACCCGGCACCCCCCCAGCTGTTGTTTTTAATTGTTTCCACTATGAGTATATCCAAACATTTCTATGCACCCTGTCAACCATATGTCCCCTGTCAATAACATCCCATACCAGTATTCCTCCGCTGCCACTCTGTGATCCAAAACTTCCTGAAAAGTGAAGCCCAATATAATGCCAGGTTCCCTTAATAGTAAAATGGAATATAGCGATGAGTTTAAAGGTTAGATATACAATACTCACCTTCATTTTTGAAGGACAGGTTTGTTAGATAAGAATTCTTGGCTGGCAGTTTTTCTGTTTTTCTCTTTCAATACCTTAAATACATTATACCACTTTCTTCTCTTCTCCAAGGTTTCTGATGAGGTTTCCCTGTAGGTGATGCATTGCTTTCTCTTGCAGCTCTCAGAGTTTTCTTTTTATCTCTGGTATTTGACATTGTGAATAGTAGTAGTCTCAGAGCAGGTCTGTTTGGATTTATTGTTTGTGGTCATTGTCCTTCTTGGGTATTGATATTTATGCCTTTCAAAGGGTTGAGAAGTGTTCAGTCATTCTGGTCTGGCCAGAGCAAGATTCAAAGTGGGCTCTGCTGACCAAATTCACTGAAGAGAAGCCACTCTCTGTCCACTTTGCACTCTCCCTCCTCCCAGGGAGGAAGAGGTCTGCTGTTCCGGGCTGTGGGGGTTAGTAACTCATGGCTTTCGGTTAGCCTTCTTCTTTGTCTCTCTGTCCCTCCACCCACTGGAGGATGCATAGCACTCACCTGGTCTGCAGATCCCCAGAGCAGCTCTCTCAGATAGCTTTTTATTTGTCCTCCTTTTTTTGTATGAGAGAGTTGAAGCCTGACTACTACTCTGATGCCATCTTCCTTCTCCTTTACTATGTCTGCCTTACTTTGCAAAATCAATGTGTTTTTGAGATTCATCCATGTTTTCATATTATGTCAGTTATTTCCTCCTTTATATTACAGAGTAGTGTTTCATTGTATGAAAGTACCACAATTGGTTTTACCCATTCTCCTGCTGATGGGCATTTGGGCTGTTTCAGTTTGGAGGTATTATGAACAAAACTGCTATGAACACTCTTGTATAGGTTTTTGGTGGACTTGTCATTTCCCTTGAGTAGATACCTAGGCAAGGCATTGCTGGCTCTTTTGGTAAATGTATGTTTAACTGTAAGAAACTGCTGAACAGTTTTTCAAAGTGGTTGAAGAGGTAAGTATTTTAAAATGTAAGATACATAGCCAGTTACTTTATAAAAGGACTTCAGTTCACATTTCTGTCAGTGATGTGTGAGCATTCTCTTTAGCAAAGGGGACCGTCCACATCTCAACCAGCAAAAAGTATTACTCTCTCCTTAATTTTTTGCCAGTCTGATGGGGCTAAAGTAAAATTTTTTTTACTTTAATTTCAGTTCTCTGATTACTAAGGATGGCATTGTAATGTTTGAAAGCTCCCCAGGTGATTCTAATGAGTAGCTGGGTTGAGACTACAGTGTGGAGTGATGATGTGGAGGAAGGGGAGGATCTGATAGCTTCAGGGAATTGTATCAAGCTTGGGAGAGGGATATGTTTCCATTTAGGATTGGGAACGACTTGAACAGGTTTGTTTATAGATAGGTTAAAAAGAGATTAAATAGAAGTTATAATATGTTTTTAAAAGTGTTGGGGGGAGATAGGGTTAGGAAGGGAGGTGAAGACATTACATTTGGTAAGCATCAGGAATAGAAGGAACAAGGAACAAAATACACAATTGCCTCGAGTAGTTTTTACAGAGCTTTGAGGGCTTCCCTGTGTCAGGGGAGCACAGTAATTGATATATATATATATATATATATATATATTTCCCCTTCTATAAAATGTGAGAGGGAAACGGACTTTTGCCCAGTGGTTAGGGCGTCTGTCTACCACATGGGAGGTCCGCGGTTCAAGCCCCGGGCCTCCTTGACCCGTGTGGAGCTGGCCCATGTGCAGTGCTGATGCGCGCAAGGAGTGCCATGCTACACAGGGGTGTCCCCCGCGTAGGGGAGCCCCACGCACAAGGAGTGTACCCATAAGGAGAGCCGCCCAGCGCGAAGGAGGGAGCAGCCTGCTGAGGAATGGCGCCGCCCACACTTCCCGTGCCACTGACGACAACAGAAGCGGACAAAAGAAAACAAGACGCAGCAAAAAGACACAGAAAACAGACAACCAGGGGAGGGGAGGGGAATTAAATAAATAAAAATAAACTTAAAAAAATAAAATAAAATAGAATAAAATGTGAGAAGTGTTCAGCATTCCTTATTTGGTATCATACATAAACCACACCAAAATGCCTTTTGTTAATTGAAAGGCAACGTTTCAGATACAGGGAATTTTAATTAGATTGACACAGTTAAGACGGAAAAGATAAAGTGGACATAACTACCTTATTTACAGCACCTGCCTTTAAACAGGCTGATGAACACCAGCTGAAACACGGTGAGTCTTGCTCTATGAGACAGTGAAGGGAATTCCCTAGTATTTAAATATGTTCATAAAACCATTATATAAATCTAAATATAAAACCAGTCTCCTATAAGTTGTGAGTTGGCATTCACCATCTTTGTGAAGAGTTGAACACTATAACTTCAACCCAGCTTTGAGTCCAATTATATCTTTAGAAGGGGAAACAGTGATAGCCCTTGCTTAACCAGAATTACTATCAAAATTCAAAAAGTTTGATTCCAACAAAAATATCCTATTAGCCATTCGTGATCTGAATTCTGGTGTATGAAATCAGTTGAAATATGGTACATGTAAAAAAGTCAAAGACATTTTTGTTTTGTAATAAATAATACAGTGGGAAGCAGATTTGGCTCAATGGATAGAGCATCCGCCTACCACACGGGAGGTCCAGGGTTCAAACCCAGGCCTCCTGACCCATGTGATGAGCTGGCCCACGTGCAGTGCTGATGTGTGCAAGGAGTGCCGTGCCACACAGGGATGTCCCCTGCATAGGGGAGCCCCACACACAAGGAGTGCTTCCTGTACGGAGAGCCGTCCAGCGTGAAAGAAAGTTCAGTCTGCCCAGGAGTGGCACTGCAAACATGGAATGCTGAGGCAGCAAGATGACGCGACAAAGAGACACAGATTCCTGGTGCCACTGACAAGAATACAAGCAGACACAGAAGAACACACAGCGAATGACACAGAGAGCAGACAACTTGGGGGGGCAGGGGAGCGGGGAAGGGGAGAGAAATAAATAAAAATTAAATCTTTAAAAATAAATAAAGAACACAGTACCCAACTATTACTCATTAGTAGCTTTTTTGAGGTAAGTTATCAAGTCTGCCCTTTCTGCCTTCTTAATGCCAGCAAAGATCATTGTTCCAGGGATGTACTTCTTGGGATTTTCCAAATACTCCATCAGTGTCCCCTCTCCCCAAGTGATGCCTTTGTTCTTGTTAGCATCTGAGTAAGAGAATCCAGGCGCCTGACCTGTCTTCTGCCCAAAGAGACCATGCAGATTTGGCCCAGTCTTTTGCTTGCCTTCCTTTTCCACGGTGTGGCACTGGGCACACTTCTGAACAAAAGTCTTCTTGCCCTTCTCCACATCACCCATTTTGAATTCGCTCTCATGGTGCACTACACAGAAGTGTCTGCTTGAAAGACAGACGTCACGCGCTCTGATATTCATTATCATTTGTAATTAAACTTTCAAATAGTCTTGTGTTTAAAGGGATTAGCCCTCACCCATCTGGAAAATTTTGCCATCCATGCTCACTCACCCCAAAAATTCCAGAAAGCTGAGGCTTCTGCACACTTGGACATCTGGTGTTGTGTAAATAATGTAGCCATGTGTGTGTAGCCCCTAGAGGCCTGGTTTCTTGCTTAACTGAATGTCTCATGACAAGAGTGGGCTAGCGTGGGAAGGGACTACTTTGTAAGAAGACACCTAGTATTATCTCAGGGGGGTTGACTCCTGGGGCTAAGATATTGTCCATATGCAAGAAAAAGACATTGCACTCTGTAATTTTGAAAAAAGTGAGGTTGGTACCTGTTGGAGGAGGAGAGGCCTTGTGCAAAGCATCAGGATGGGAAACCAAGGCATCATCTTCATCACCACTTATTGTTAGTACCAAGTAGTCTTGTTAGCATTAAAAGAGAGCATTCTCAGCAGGGGTTGTAAAGGAGGAAGCCCTTTGGGAGTAATGTTTACCTGCTGAATTTAGCCCAGGGCAAGGACAATTATTAATTTTGGAAAAGGGGAAAAGAGAGGAAAGAAAAGTTCCTATCAGCTTAGACCCTGCTTAGAGAAATCTTCTTTGAATGGCCAAAGGAGTTTTCCTTTGAAAATGAGAGTCTAGTACAAATATTAGCAGCAGGAGGTAGCTTTAAAAATCTGAAATAATGGAAGAAAGATTCCAATACAAATAACTTTGTGCCTTTGTGTGTGGGGCTATGAATCTGGGTGTGGGGATATTACTGAAATAATCACCGAGAACAAACCAGAGAAAGCTAAGAAACCAACTGGGCATGAATTCCTGGAGATTATGGAGTCCATTGAGGAAACTCTAGTTGTAATTTCTTGTACCAGAGAGAGATTTTATATAAAAATCTGGGCATCAGTATCTGACATATAATGCATCCCTGTTAATGTGGTTTAAGGACACAGAATAAAATAATGTTCTAGAATCCATGGAGTTTGAGAAGAGGCAGAACTCATTTATGGTGGGAAAAAAAATCAGAACCATGGTTGCCTCTCGGACTGTGGGGGACAGGGATTGCTGGGAAGGGACATGAGGGAACTTTCTTGGTATGGTAATGTCCTGTATGTTGATAAGATTTTGGATTACACAGGTGATGCATTGCTCAAAATTCATCAGATGGTTTACCTAAGATTTGTAAATGTAAGTTTGTGTGTGTGTGTAAATTTTACCTCAAAAGAAAGAGAAACTCTGGTGCCTTAAAATGTTATATAATCCAGTAGTGAACATTTTTTTTTTGTTTTCTAGTCAACTTGTATTATAACAAACCAGATTTTCTCCTACTTTTGAAAAACACCATGAAATTTACTACCATAATTGAGGCTAAGAATCTTAATTCAATAAGAAAAAATACTTTTTTTTCTATTTAGCAACCAAAACATTGTAGATGTTCAACCATGCCTAAAGATTCCAGAAGAATTTTGCAGCTGCAATCAAAGCTGCCTGTTTGATTTAACAAGTATTGAAGAGGTATAGCCTTTCCTTTTAGCCAGAATTAGAGTAGAAAACCTCAATGGCTCAAGCAGCAGAGCAAAAAAAAAAAAAAAAAAAAGAACAAACCTCTGCTTTGTTATGGGTCTTATCAGTGTGGAAATATTCCCCAAATCAAGTACTACTTCATTGTCACCTTACTCAAGGAAAATTTGGAAAAATGATGAAAAGCTTGCAAAGTATCTCACTATACCAGAGTAGTCATTAGTGATGTTATCACTTCATATAAAACAAGGAAAGAAACCCTAAAAGAAGCTATGACCACAATGGAAATGTAAACTTAGGGTTCCTTTAAGCTTACATAGTCTAGAGATAGTCTTCACCAAGTACATCCTGCGCTTCTCACAGGCACAGAGTAGGATTGAACTTTCCTGCCCAACTGGAGTTAGGTGGGGCTGTGTGATTTGCTTTGGCAATCACAATGTGAGCCAAAGTGATGAGTATCATTTCCAAGAGGAAGCTTTAAACTAGGGTTGCCAGATTTACCAAAAAAAAAAAAAAAAAAAAGGAAAAAAGAAAATCAGGACACTCATTTAAATTTGAATTTTAGATGAACAGCTAATAGTTTTGTTGCCCATCCAGGTTTACTGCCTGATGTGCACAAAAGCCAATCTGTGAGCACTGGGGTTTCAAAGAGAGAAAGGACTTTATCACAGAGCAGTTGTGGAAGGAGGCAGGAGGCAAAGCCTCAGCTCTGTCTCTCCAAACTGGAAAGACTTTGAAGCTCTCACAGTAGTCTGGTAGAAGGTGGGGTTATGGTCATGATCATAGTGGTCAGCAGTGACCGAATCGGGGGTGGACTTTTGGTCTGAGCACGCATAGACAGGCTGCATGCTTAGTCATAGGATGCACGTACAAAATGGCGGCCTCGACAGGATGATGGGCCTGAGTTTCAGTATTATAATGAGGTATAGGTTACTATAGGTGAAGCTCTGTATTACTGCACATGTCTAGAGGGCCCATTCTGACAGGAACTGGTTTTACCTAGACAAGAAAAACCAGGACTGGACTGGGAGAATGCAGGTTTCCTCATTAATAAACATTAATAGCAGGGTCATAATACCACCAAGTTACAAAAAAACAGGATAAGGGGAAGGGTCAAGGTCACAGTATTATTCATTCCTTGGCAGTTACAAAGGAAGTCACCTGGGTTACAGTTCAGTATTCTCTTGTGCATAAGAAGTTTAGTAGGCTTAAGCAGTTACAGTCTTTCAGTATAAACATGTCTCATACAATATTGAGATATGCTTATACTAAAAAATTATTTGTTGTTTATCTGAATTCAGATTTAACTGGGCATCCTGTATTGCTTTAAGTGCCAATATGCAATTCATCAGTGCTCCGTCTTCTGGTATCTTGATCATCAATCTTGAGGTATAGTGGATGCTCCACCAGCCTGGGTCCCTAAGGGAAGATGATGAGCAGAGCCCTCTCTTGACCTCCAATGTACAGGTAGCATGCGTAAGAAATCGTCTTTGCTGGCTAAGCCACTCAGATTTGGGGGTTTTTCGTTACTTACCACAATAAAACTTAACCTATCTTGACTGATCCAGACACTGCCTGACCTGGGACCCTGTCCTATTTCATTGTGTAGGCTTGGTATCCCATTGTGTAGCATTTTCCTTCAATAATCAAATTGTTGTTCCTCCCTTTTCTCCTCTAGGTGGACTTAGGTGAAGGCAAGATTTGCTTCTGCTGTGAAGAATTTCAGCCAGCCAAATGCACAGACAAAGAAAATGCCTTGAAACTCTTCCCAGTTCAGCCTTGTAGTGCTGTTCACCTTCTACTTAAGGTACTTCATCATCCAGGACAACTCCAAGTCCCAAAAACGCCTCCACATCTCATCTCTTCGTCCCATTCCCCCCACCCAGCAGCCACCATGGCCACTTTCTCCACACCGATGCCACATTTTCTTCGATTACTAATCACAATAGTTCATGAATAGAATATCAGTAAGTCCACTCTAATCCATATTCTATTCCTCCATCCTGTGGACCTTGGATTGGTTGTGTCCATTCCACATCTATATAAAGAGGGGGCTTAGATTCCACATGGATGCTGGATGCAATCCTCCTGCTTTCAGTTGTAGGCACTCTAGGCTCCATGGTGTGGTGGTTGACATTCTTCAACTCTATGTTAGCTGAGTGGGGTAAGTCCAAAGGTACTTCAAATGGATTTCAGCCCCCACCAACAAATGTACCGTACGGCCCCTGAAGAAAGCAAAGTTACTCGAAGTATTTCTACTCTTTACTTCTTCAATTAAGCTGCTGAAAACAGACAGGAGTGACCTCTCATCAGCGGCCCAGGGACAGAATTGAGTGCAGAAAGAACCACAGATTATTTTGTGTCTTTTCCTTGTGTATGGACAGCTTTCTTTGTGGTCAAGGACAGTAAAAAATATAAAGGAACTAAAAATAAGGCCCAAGGGGAAGTGATACATAGGAAAGCTTTGAATCAGAATATGTATAATGGTACGATGTTGCTCTTTAGCAAATCCTTTCAATTGTATACTCTCTTATCATTGTTCTGACCCTCATTGGTTAGTTTAAGTCAGTCCCAGGCTGATGAGTGGTACTGTACTAAGACATATAGACTAAGGAGAGATACTGGTCAGAAAACACAAGAGAAATTGAAGCACTTTATCTCTTGTGTAATAGGCAACAACTATCAAAAACAAATGAGATGGAAAAAAAAACCACAAATGGCTCCAGTTGAAGAGAAATATATAATTAGCCTTAGTTAAGTAATTAGATTAAAAATTGTGCCCTGACTTAAGGAACATTAGCCAAGCGACAATATTGACTGGTGAAACCTGATATTTTAGGTTTTGAGTAGTCAACCACTGATGGCTTTCTTTAGATCTTTGATGTGGGCTAATTTTTGGTAGGGAGGAGAAATCTCTAAGAAAAGGGAGAGAACCATTCAAAACTGTCAGATTTCTGGATTATGTAGAGTGTAAAAATGGCCTTCTGTCTTTGGCTTCTGGATTTCTGGTAGGTGAGTAGCCCCTAACCTTTCTGAACCATGGCTTAGCTTGGGGAAAGCCCTGCTAAGGAGCCCAGACTGTGGTAACAGAAACCTTGGAATAGCCTTTGCAGCTATTTTAAGATGTGTGTTTGGAGAACACACTGGCCCGCCTGCCGAATGCAGCATCCTAGTTAGGTGCTTTGGGCAGCACGGCCAGTTGCTCCTGAAATAGAATCAGTGGCCACAAGTAAGCAGCATGCTGTCCTGGTGGGAGACTGTGGAGAGGGGAGACTGGGAACTGTTATCCCTGGGGACATCAACTTCAAAAGAGAAACCTTGCCTCCAGACAGTATTCTGGTGCTCACAAATAGAAATATTGTAATACCAGATCTTTATGAGACAGGAAGCTTCTAAAATAAGTTTTTAAAAGTTAAGAAGTACACATTATTGCATGAGGGTCATGATAATAACCAGCATTTATTTCAGGACTTACTATGAAACAAACATCATCTAAGTCCTTTACGTGCATTTTCTCATGAGATCTGTCTTCTTAGGACAGTATTATATTATTAAATTTAACATTGCATTCTGGTCATTTGCTATTGAAGTACTGAGTGCCTTTTTTGTGGTGGCCCTTGTTTCTTTGTTCCAGAAAGTTCTCTTTGCCCTTTGTGCCTTGAATGCCCTGACCACCACCGTCTGCTTGGTGGCAGCCGCCCTTCGCTACCTCCAGATATTTGCAACTAGAAGATCCTGCATCGTAAGTCCTTGTGAGGTGGTGCCATAACCGTTTTTGGTTTTTTTTTGGTCTTTATTTATTTTTTTAATGTTACATTAAAGAAATAGGATGTGATAACCGTTTCTGACTGAGCCAGCCTGTTGCTTTCCTCGCCACGCCTTTGCAGTGGCTAACTCAGGTGCTGTTTCATTAGGATGAATCCCAGATCTCTGTCGAAGAAGTGGAAGAACATGGACGGATCGCAGACCCCGATGACTTCGTGCCTCCAGTGCCACCTCCTTCCTATTTTTCCACATTTTACTCATGCACACCCCGGATGAACCGCAGGTATCGTTTCTAAGTTCCCACAGTCTGGGCAGGGGGCTCTTGGTTTGAATCTAGAAGGGTCTTTGGCGTGATCACAGCATGAGCTCTGACCGCTCTGAAATCTAGACAGTGTTGTTGTTTGAGGTTTTCTATTCTCTCTTTCTCTCTCTTTCTCTGATAAGCTGGACGAAACCAAAGAAAACTCAAACCGTGACCTCAGTGTATACTTTTTCTATTTCAATTAGCTTCCTAGGGAAAACTGACACCCAGTGAGATAACTGCTGTAATTTGACATGATTGAGAGCTGCTGTTGCCCTGGAAACGTCCCCAGTTAGGCCAAATGGAAGTTTCATTATTACACCATCAGCAGGTCACAACAACCATGAAATTCTTCCCAGCCACTAAAAAAAGATTAATTATTAATTGCACCACCCTTGTCTAGGCAAAAATAGACCATGCTTGTTTCCCTTTCCAAATTCTAGCTCAAAATATGACTATCTGTTTCTTAAATCTCAAAAATTACCTGTAGAATGAAATGCTGCTTGTGTTCTGAGAAGTAAGTTAGTCTGGTTGTTAGTGACTACTCAGATTGTACCCTTCTAAAAAAATGCCTTCATTTATTCATTCAACAAATATTTAATCAGTCCTCTGCTCCTTACTGTCACTGTGCTGGGTTATTGAAATCCAAAATGTGTAACTTTGTCACTGACCCTCAATCAAGGAGCTCACCGTCTAGATCACTAAAATGAGTGCTGGAAGGATCACATTGATACTCAGAAGGGACATGTGGAGTGCACAGAGGAGGACCACCTAACCTAGAAAGAGAGGTGGACTGCAGAGAGCTTGAAGGATCACCCAGTCAGGGTTGGCTTCCTAGAAGAAGCGACCTTAAGCTGAGTTTAAAAGGATAAGCAAACCGGTATTTAAGTTTCTGAAAGAAAAAACCTCTTAATTCCATAGTAACTAGTGTCTTTACTTCATATTCAGAGGACCAGACATTTCTATTTTTTAATTCCTGTAGTACATAGGAAGAGTTGTCCAACAAATTTCCCATCAAGCTTGGCATTTTCGGAAACCCGTATTTGACTTTGAAATAGGTTGCCAGTGGGGGCTGCTGCCCAGATGCTGTTAATGTTCTCCTCACCCTGTTATATTTTCCTCACTTGGTCCTCAGGATGATATCTAAACCCCATTTCCAGGTTTCCCCTGTCCTCCCCCCCAGGGCAGAGGCAGAGGCAGAGAGGCCCACAAATTTGAGGGGTTGTCAGCTGGTAGACAGGTGGCCAGTGGGACAGCTCAGCTTCTCTTCTGTTGAGGGAGAGGCATCCTGGGATTCTGAAGCTGCTTTCCTAGGCCTTCAGGAAATGAGCCAAGAATTACAGAGGCCAAAGAATCATAGCAAAGGACACCTTTTCTTTGTGTACTAAAGCCATAGTCCACTCTCAGGCTCTCCGTGAAGGGTACGCTGAAAGACAATAAAAATGACTGTTATTTCGTGGTTGGGAAGAGAAACACTCTTTTCAAAAAGAGGAATTCATTGGCTCTCTGAGGTGGCCAGTGAGCACTTAGCTGACCTAAGAGGAGGCAACAGGCAGATTTAATTTCCTGCAGTGGCAGAAAAGGAAAGTGACTCATGTGCGTTTAGGGGTGAGGCTGGGCAGCAGCATATCCTGCAGACTCCCCACCTTCCTTTCTCCTCCTTTCTCTTCTCTGCTCCTCCATAGTAATGCTTATCAGAGTGGGTATCGCCACATTTAAATTTCCACTGTTTATTGTGGTAACCTATATACAACACAAAATTTCCCACTTTTAATAATTTTCATGTGTGTAATTCAGGGGCATTAATTACATTCACAAGTGTTGCACTGCCATCACCACCAACCATCACCAAAACCCAAACTCTCTTATCACTGTTTCCACCTTTTGAGGACTAGTGTGCATCTCTGGGTTTGTTCCTGTGAGTCCCAAGACAGCCCCTGGCCAAATCCAGTCTGAAAGAAAACAGACAGTCTTCATCAGGCAGAGCTTTTCAGGGGGTGGTAGGGCGAGAAAGAAGACACTGCCAGTTCTAAAATACATGCCTAGTGCTCTGGGTCATATTTCCAATGAGCACACACCTTCCTTTTCTGTAATTATAGCAATACCAAAGTGGAACCCACTCTTTTAAAACTGGCTAAATTTATTCACCCCTAGGTCTTTTTTCTGTCAAAGATATATATTTTTATAAAAGATATTTTAAATTTAACCAGCTGTTAGATTCACAGTACAAATCAGCTCTTTTGACACTAGCTACTTAATCCCAATTGGATGTTTTCTTTCTGGTAAGCAGGCAGGCAAGCATATTAATGAGTATTTTTTGTTAATACTTCCATAACCAGTTATTTTCAGAGATTTTCACACAATAGAAGGTCCCCATTTCCTGTAAGGCGTTATGACCTCTCAGAGGAGGCTTATTTATTTAATTTCTATAAATACAACCACGTTATGCATTGGAATCTCCTTGAGAAAGGGCTTCTCAAGTTACTGTCATGAAGAGAAGTCTGATTGCAATCTAGACTTCTGTCCATAAATGGGTTATTTGCTTTGCAAATCGATTTGTAAGTCCAGGGAGGGGGCTGTGTACCCCATGCCCATTGCTGCAGGGAGTCCCCCATTCTCAGAAATTGGCCTGAGCCAGGAATAAAAAAGGAGTCTCCAACCATTTTCATGAATATGGACCTAGTTTTTACTATGAGGATGTTACCTTTGTTAAGAAACTGAAGACTGAGGGGGTTAGAGCCTGGTTGACACAGGCATTTCTTAGAGATGAGGGAAAATTCCTCACATCTCCTTTCCTGAAGAATTTCAAAACCCAAACTCAAGCGGAGCCTGTCCATGCTCAGGGCTGACTCGGTGCTGAGCTGATGGTGGTGGGGGCGCTGCCGCAACCTGTGTCCCCACCCCACAGGCAGCAGTCCCACCAGCATGTGCCCAGTAAAAGGGCACAGCTTTTCCAGGAGAGGGAGGAGGCTCATTCTTGTGTCATGGGCATATTAGCTGCAGCAACACCCTTGGGTGAATTCTCAAGGTCTGTTTGCAGCATTAAAGCAGAACACAATTTGCATGATCAGTTTTCTATTCATCTTCAGTGGTCATGAGCATGAACCAGGGAAGGTTTCCTGGAGACCTTGTGATGAACCTGAAAAGAGTCCCTTAAAAGGGGACACCCTGGGTGGATCTCTCACCATCTCTGAGCCTGTTTGCAAATTCATCTGTGTTGTTACCTGGCTGGCGAGGGGATTTTTAAAAGATAATTAACATAAAAAACTTTTTAAAAATAGAAGCTCAGACCGTGTTGTTGTGCTGAAAATAAAATAAACAGACTTAAAAAAGGAGGTCAGAGCAAGTTTATTGAACTAAAGTTGCGTTAATGCAGGAGCAGCACCAAAAGAGGTTTCTGCTGGAAGGGATGAGCTGAGGGAGCAGCTTATATGGCTGCTTGAAAGGAGGGAAAAGTGTGTGTGTGGGGATGGGGAAGGATAAAGGGGACATGATTTATGGTTACTACAGGGGCCATATGGAAGGGCTGTTTGGGCAGGGTGTTCTTGAGGCCCACCCAGTTGATGAATTAGCAACCAGCATGGTGATGTTAGGTTGTGGCCATTTGGTGATGCTGGCCATTTGGTGAAGCTCAGCAGACCTAGCTGGTGTCAGCTTACGTTCTTTGTTACAATTCTTTCTCCCAGGCTGGTGAAGGGGTTTTTATCAGCAGCACAAAGGATTGTTGGTATGTCAGCCTGCTTCAGTTAACCTCTGTATCTTCTTTATATAATTCCCTGGATAAAATGAAAGTTCAAGCAAATCAAGATGGTTAGTAAAATCATTTATCATTCCAATTTCTCAGTGTTCTACTGATGTTAGTTGCACAGTTTAAAACATTCTTCATATGTGTCCTGCTCTAAGAAAACATTTGTCTCTTAATCTTACCCCTATCTTACCAGGCAGCAGTTTTCTAAAGACAATCATTCTCATTAAAATCTGATCAACTTTCTCTCATCTAACAGTGTTTTAATTGAAGCCACCATAATCTATTTCCTTTTGCCGTGGTACGCAAACCTGGCTGCCCTTTGAAATCATCTGGATGCATTGAAAACAGATACCTGGGCCCCACCAAGAAAAATTAAATTAGAATTTCAAGAGGTAGGGCCTGGGTCAGGCATAGTTTTAAAAACTCCCCTGGACATCGCTATCCCAGGGTACACAGGATGGAAGAATAAAATATGGATTAGAGTGGACTTACTGGTATTCTACTATAGAACTATTGTGACTAGTAATGGAAGAAACTGTAGCACTGATCTGGAGAAAGTGGCCATGGTAGTTGCTGAGGGCAGGGAGAGGGAAGAAGAGGTGTGATATGGGGGCATTTTCGGGACTTGGAGTTGTCCTAAATGATATTGCACGAACAGATGCTGGACATTATATATCCTGCCATAACCCACTGAATGTACTGGGGAGAGTGTAAACTACAATGTAAACTATAATCCATGCAGTGCAGCAGTGCTCCGAAATGTATTCACCAAATGCAATGAATGTGCCACAGTGATGAAAGAGGTTGTTGATGTGGGAAGAGTGGGGTGTGGGGGTGTGTAGGGTATGTGGGAACCTCTTGTGTTTTTTAATGTAACATTTTTTGTGATCTATGTATCTTCAAAAAAATACAATAAAAAAGAAAAAACTCCCCTCAGGGAGTGGATGTGGCTCAAACAGTTAAGCATTTGCTTCCCACATAGGAGGTTCTGGGTTCAGTTCCTGATGCCTTCCTAAAAACAGAAAAAGCAAACAAAAATGAAAAAACCAACTTGGATACATTTTTATTAAGGACGTAAATGCTGGAATGCAAGAAAAACAAAAACAGAAAGAAGCAACTCAGGGAGCCAATGTGGCTCAGTGGTTGAGCGCCACCTTTCCACCTATGAGGTCCTGGGTTCAATCCCTGGCCCCAGTACCTCAAAAAAACAAACAAAAAACCAACACAACCTACAACCTCCTCAGTTGATTCTACTCTGCTGCTAGGGTTGAGAGCCATAGGGATCAGGAAAAGAAAGAAAAACCTGCGAAGAGATGCAGACCCTTTGCCACCACAAAGCCTCATTTTCCCAGAATGAGGTAAATAAGGGGAAGCTGCTTCATAGAAAAGAAACTTTCCTTCTGCATTGCCTCTAGCAGCATTTCCACCAGAATGAGGCTTATATGGTATTATAATATCCACCAGAAAAGCCATTCATTTTGCAGTGAATTTAGATAAAGTACTCCCCTCCCTGCCCAGTGTTTCATCTTTAAAAGATTCTGCAGTAGTTTAGGATCTAAAATGGAAGCTGTTTCTCTGACCTCTTGGTCCTAGGCAATTCCCGTCTTCTTTATGAACACGCAGGTGACCGCTGAGTTAGGAGTGTAAAACGAAGTCAGCCAGGGCTAGCAGAAGCAAACAAAGCTGGGCGTGTTAATTTTCCAGGCAGGGGACACAGCAGTAAAGAAATGCAAGCAGAGTTGGCTGGGTTGAGAGTTTGGAAAGCCAAGGATTTGTAAGTGCCAGGAGGGTGGCTCAGGAGGTTGTGCTAATGAAGGACTCAAGAGGGCCCTCTGGAGAGGAGTCTCTAGGCCCTGTTGATTGGTCAGGACAGAGTCTTTAGTTAGGCCAGGGAAGGGTCTGGCTTCAGTGCCCGTAGTTCTTAAAAGAGCTTGGCTGGATAGGGGAGTTGCAGTAAGACTCAAGGCCAGTCCTGCACTAAGGGGAGAATATCTCTTTCATGATAACTTTGCCAGGACACCTCCCAGCCACCCCAGGAGGGACTCCAGGAAGAACCCAGGGCAAGCACAGCAGTCATCCTTCCTGCCAGAGCCTCTGATCAGCCTGGATGCTTGAGGTTTTCATGTGCGAAGCCTCTAAGCAACCCTGCTTTAGGTGTCAGCTCATTACCTTCTCCCCTTTCAGCTCTACCAGACAGTGTCTTGTTTCTGAATGGACTCTTTTAAAGGAAAAAGAGGGAAAGCGTGCCTATTTTTTTTTCATTTAGGCTGCATATTACATTCTTTTAAATTCCAGAATTCCAGAAGGTTTAGTGTTAGGAAGAAAGAACATTACATCTTTTCCAACCTTTTAATTCCACCAATTGCCATTTTTGTAAATATGCAAAAGGAAATAAAGTGAAACAACTATAAATCCAGAAAATACCTTCCCCCCTACGTGCAGTTGACTCCAGAATCTATAATTTTGTCAACCTAACCGGTTTTTTTTTTGTTTGTGTATTTTACAAGCTATTAAACTTTTGCTGTTATCTGTTTTGATTCATTATCCAGTACTCCCATAGCCCGAGTACAGATTTTCTGGCCTTCTCATGTATTTTATAATTATTATTTTAAGATTTAGGCCCTTTGCTCTCAAGACTCTTTTTTTGTGGAATTCTATGAACACTGGCACACAATCTTTTTTGTTTTGCTATTAATGGTTCCTCACTGGAAGGGCAATAAAACAGTTATCCAAGAACCATTTACAAAAAAAGCTTCTAGTTTTATTTGAGTTGGGAGGAAGGCAGTTGGGAAAGAAAATCGTTAACTCAATAAATTTTAAAATATTAAGTGTAGGGAACATAAACACTTTCATTGGTAAATATAGCAAATGTAAATATTTAATAACTGAAGGATATTTCAGTCCTAAACTATTTATTGCCACTTAAAGGGAGAGGGTGGAAATGTCAAAGGAAGGGAGAATGAGGAAGAACACAGTTGAAATAGTGAAAACCAACAGAATTCGGGAGAAAAAAAGGCTCAAGGGAGAAATTAGCTTAGATAAGAAAATAGCCACTATTTTAATTAAAAAGATAAATTTGTCTTCTGAAGTTCAGTTTCCTTATATGCACATTGTTTCTGCCAAATGTGAGCACCTTTATGCGTACCTTATTTACTGAAATCTTGAGTTTGTTATAGCTTTGTTGGCATTGTTTATTTACAAGGCAATGCGAATCATTTTGCCAATTGACTGAGTTTATTATATCAAGCACAGGAGAAATCAACACCGATCTTTATTTATATATTTTTACCTCTAGCATTACCCTTAACAGGCCCTGTTCTTTTTGCAAGTATCAAATCCCAGCTCCTCACACACACAGTCTAGCTTGGAGCAAATACTCAGTAAATGTTTGTTGAATGAACAGTGTTAGGAAAAGTCATTCCTTGATTCTTTCTGCAGTGTGCTGCTTTGTCTCTGAGCTTTGCTTTTTCCCCCCCTTTAAAAAAATGATTCATAATCTGTAACAAATGTTCCACAACAGCGTAAGGTGTTGGTGGAGGGGTGTTGTATGGGAATTCTGCACATTATCACGATTGTTTTGTAAGTCTACCACCTCTCTAATAAAAATATATTTTGAAAAGCCTTCATTCTTTCAAATATTTACTTAACAAGTAGTGAGTTTCTACCATAAGTTTGACATTAGGGAAACCCAGACGAGAAACTTTTGTCACTTACTAATGAAAGAAGTAAAGTTTTCCTGAACCCCTAGTTCTGTTTAGTTTTTATTTGAAGATAAATTCACGTAACACAAATAAACCATTTTAAAGTGTATATGTCAGTGGCATTTAGCACATTCAAAATTTTGTGCAACCATCACCACTATTTCCAAAACAGTTTCATCACCCCTGTACCCGGTAGCACTCACTCGCCTTTCCCTCCCTACCCCTCAGCCCCTGGCAAACACTTGTCAGCTCTCTGTCTCTGGATTATTTGCTTTTTGACTAGTGAATTGGAAGGGAATGATGGCATTGTGTTTATACAGTATCATTTGCCTAAGGAACTCTGGGCACTCCGCAGACGAGCAGCTTGGAATCTTCCTCTCCTGGCTGGGAGACGGGTGTGGAGGGGGCAGGTGGTTTCCCCACAGTGGGAAAGGCCGGCACCCAGCGGCCACTACAATGAGGCGACAGTAAATGTCAGTATTTCATAACTGAAGGATGTTTCAGTAGCATTCAAACCCTGACGGCCGGCGCTTTTCCTAGGATGGTTGGTGCTGACGTCATTCCTCTCCCGCACATCTACGGAGCCCGATTCAAAGGCGTGGAGGTGTTCTGTCCCCTGGACCCGCCCCCTCCGTATGAGGCCGTGGTGAGCCAGCCGGGCCCCGAGCAGGTACTGTCCACAGACCCCCCGGGCGCGCTGACTGCAAGTAGGACGAGCGGCCCCTCACTGATGACAGTGGGAGAGCGGTGCCGCGTAGTTCTCTTTTTAAGGATGTGACGGGAGTGGAGGTGAGGGTTGAGTTGAATGTGGACAAAACAGTTTTGTTTTCCCTGTGATGCAGGGATCGTCGTTCCGAATGCCAGAAGGCTCAGAAGCTGTTGAGAGCCCATCGGAACCCATCTATGCACAAGTCACTCAAGGTGATACGAATGTTACCAGTACACAAACACATGGGGATTGTTGGTCCATCTTTTCAGAAGATTAAAATATAATAACACAATCTGTATAATACTTTGTTGGAGATAAGATATTCCTGGAGCAATAATGCAAGCTACATCCTTTCCAGGTGCAAAACTAATAACTATATTTTTGAACCTTTTACAAAAATAATTTTTTCCTGTTTTAACCACTTTTCAAATATACAAATCAGTGGAGTTAATTACATTCACAATGTTGTGCTACCATCACCACCATCTATTACCAAAACTTTTCTATCACCCCAAACAGAAATTTTGTACCCATCATGCAATAACTCCCCATTCCCTCTGGTAACCTATAGTCTACTTTCCATCTCTATGAATTTGTATTCAAATGGACTCATACAATGTTCGCCCTTCTGTGTCTGGCTTGTTTCACTCAACATGATGTTTTTAAGGTTTATACATGCTGTAGTGTGTATCAGAACTTCATTCCTTTCTATGACTGAATAATTTTCTATTTCATACACATGCACACACATACAGTACATTTCTTTTTTTAGTTATTTCTCTTCCTTTCCCTGCCCTCCCCCCCCCCCCCCCCAGTTTCTGCTCTCTGTGTCCATTTGCTGTGTGTTCTTTTGTGTCCACTTCTATTCTTTTCAGCAGCACATGGAATCTGTGTCTCTCTTGTTGCATCATCTTGCTGCATCAGCTCTCCTTGTGTGCTGCGCCATTCCTGGGCAGGCTGCACTTTTTTCGCAGTGGGAGGCTCTCCTTACAGGGCGCACTCCTTGCGTGTAGGGCTCCCCTACGCGCGGGACACCCCTGCGTGGCATGGCACACCTTACGCGCATCAGCTCATCATATGGGTCAGGAGGCCCTGGGTTTGAACCCTGGACCTCCCATGTGGTAGGTGGATGCTCTCTATCCGTTGAGCCAAATCCACTTTCCATACACCACATTTTAATCATCCATTCCTCTACTGGTGGATACTTGGGATGCTACTATCAACTATTAAGGTTTATGAGTGGGAGATAATATGTGAACAGAGAAAAAATCTTTTATGAATATCATGCTATTAATGGGAGCCCATGAAATATATTACAGAGTTGAATTTGGCATTCCTGTGTTTCTCAATTTGAGATTTTCTTTCTTTTGTCAAAATAATATGGACTCTGTTGGAAGGAAAAATAAGTTTCATTTATTAAAGGATCATTTTCTGTGAGATCGAACTGCATAATTTATAACCTAAAGCCCAGGTCATGTTGTCTTAACATCTAGTGAATTCTTAGTTTCAGTCTTACATTAAATATTAGAGTCAGTTTACATTTATCTCTGTCCTTTAAGGGAGCATTATTACAGCTCTTTTTGGGGAGGTTTTAAATGACCCAGAAATTGTCCACCAAGACAAAATTGCAAATGGTAATAAATAATGGATCACCTTTGAGCTATTTTAGATGGAGGTAATTTTTTAGCAGTACCACTTGGAATGGGTTCCTTTTCTTCTGTTCACCTTCCATCTTAAATAGGATTATAAAACAGTGTTCGGTTTCCTAAGTATGTTGTAATTCTTACTTAAAAAAAAAAAAAGGTTCCCACTCACAACTCAAGCTTACAAAGGACATGATTTTATTTTCCTGAACAGAAGTGATCCAACCTCAGAGTGGTTGTAATGACTCAGTTAGTGGCCACTCACTCTTTAGGCTCAGTGGGAGCTTCTCTGCCTATCAGCATCTGTGTCAATACCTGCTCTACCAGAGTTAATGTGCAGCCCACAGGGCAGCCACATCTCCTGTGCAGCTATTACCTTCCACCTACCAAAGCTCATCCTGAATTGTCAGAAACTTGATAAGCGGCTGGGAGCTTTTTAGCCCTGTACCAGAATGCTTCATCGGAGAAGATTCAGAGCACCTTTAGAAAAAACTGGCATTTTGGCATGGTCTCTTAGTTTGCTCTTGGTTCTAAAGTGTTCTGTTGGTTTAGGTATGGAGGGGTGGTTTGGAGAGGCAAGTTTTCCAATAGTGCTGCTGAATAAACATGTATTGGGCCAGGAACTAAAGCATTCTTTGCTAACTCTATTACCCTGGCCAGCTTGGCCTCACAGGTGTTTCCTGCCCAATGTTGAGACAGCTGCAGCTGCTGATAGTTTGTTTCTCCTCTTTTTCAAAAATATCAGGTACAGATATTCCTAACACACCTGGAGAAGAAAGCACATCCATGTCACCTCCCAACTCAAACCTGGTGCATCCTGCAAGGAGCCACAGAGCCTTCCAGCCCCTGAGGACAAGATCGAAGAGTGACCCTGTGCTCCATCATTCCACAGACAGAGGTGATGTCATCTCCAATGCTCTTTGCAGAGCACTCTGCTTATTTCCCTAAAGGTGCAGGTGAAAGTGACCCTGGCCAACCCAAGGCCCCACATTTTAAGAGGTATCTTGACGGAGGTTAAGAGGTCCTGGAAGGTCTTAGGAAAATGAGATACTGCACAAAAACACTGGGAATATACAACTGCCATGTCATTTAAGGCAGGTAGCTTTTTCCTGTTGGGTTTTTTTTTTTTTTAATCATTGGCATCAAAAGTATTCGGTTGCACATGATACTGTGCTAGGTCCTATACAAAGAAAATGATACAAACCTAGTTTGGCTTCCTAGATGCACACAGCTTTGAAGGAAAAAGTCAAAGGAATATATGTTTTTATCCCCTCTTCTGTAATTATTTATCTTTTTACTATGTATGAGTAGATTGAATTATTTAATTCTGGCCTAATTTTAAGAACTTTGGATAAAAATAAACACACATGCTTACATACTCCATCTCTAGCCCTCTGAATTTTGAATTTGTTTGTATCTGAATAATTTGGGATTTTTCTGAATATATGAATACCTGAAACATCATCTACACATCTCTTTATTATAGAAAATTGTAAGCTTACAGAGGAAATAAAGGGAGAATATACAAATCTTATGTAATCCCAGCAGCATGGGCTTCTCTTTGTGAATTATTCTAGCAGCTGGCTTGTGCTCTCCTAAAGTCCTGTCCAGATACAACTTTGCAAACCCTCTAATCCTCCTCTCTCCTGGGTCCTAGTCTCATGTCCCTGCAGTTTGGTTCATTCCTCTGACAGCACATATCGTTTGCTGTAGCTCTAGACTGTGTGAGATCCAGAGAGAAAACTCCTCTTGTCTCTACAGTGGCTTCTGTGGGGACTCCACCACCCGGGACTGCATAGCGCCTCTGCCACCCCAGCAGGCTCATCAGCCAGGCCTCTCAGATTCCCAAGACCCACTTCAACGCCAGTCTCTTCTACCCTGTCTAGCATGTGGAAGACTCAAGCCGGCCACCTGCCAGCTTCAGGGGGAACTTAGGTCTCTGTGCAGCCTTGGGAGAACTCTCCAGAACCCTGTCCCATTCTTCAGTGCTCCAGGGGCGAGGACGACATGTGTTTACCTGTTTGAACCCTCTGCTGTGGAAGGGACCAGGTTGCCTTCAAGTGTCGTTCCTGGCTCTGCCCTCACACCTGGTATCTTTAGCGAATGTTTCCAGAAGACTGATTCTCTGCAACATGCACATGGCAGCCTGCTTGGGAGGATGGTCTCTAGCCCTGGTTTAGAGCTCCTCATGCCTGCCTTTCTCCAGAGAAAAAGGAGTGCTCCCCTTCTTTCACCTTTTCTCTCATCCCCTGTTTCCTCTCTTCTTGAATATTTAAATTCCTGCCAATCAGGTTTTACAGACTGGAGCCACCAGTGCTCTGCACACTGAAGGCTGCTGGCTGGTTAATGGACACTTGGAGGACAGGCCTGGGATTCACTTCAGCCACTGCCCAGTGCTGTGACGTTCTGCTGGTCCTTACCCACCTGCCGCCGGAGGTAGCCGTGGGACTCGGGACCTGCGGAGTTAGAGAGGTGGATTTCCCAGGTTCTCGTTGACTTTCAGAATGACAGTTGATTTTTCTACACCTAAATTTCTCTTTCTGTAATAGTCAGGCATAGATCTACCTCACAGCCATGGCGTGAGCATCGATAATATAAGTCAGTACCGTGCCCTTGAGGATGTTTAGCACAAAGGTACGGTCAGAGTGAATGGAGCATTATTTTCATCACAAGTCTTGTCTCTCTTCAGTCCTTTGCTCCCCTAAAGTGGCTCCTTCATCCTCCCTGCTTTGAACATTCTCTCACTGGTCAACCATGTTCTGTCTGCTTGTCCCATCCACCCCTGTCGAGTTGTTGTTGCCCCATGAAATTGTTGCTCTGTGGAGTTTGCCTTTTGGATGCTCTTCTCTGTCATCTGTCTTTCCCTTAGGGGTCGTGTTTTACATGACACAATAAAATGTTTTAAGACATGTCCCATTGGACCTACACTTCAGGAAGTCAGCTTATTTCATGTTTCTGTTTTTTCCTTTTCCTTCTGCAACATGAAGGGCAAGATGTGCATGGCTGTTGGCATTTGTCAGATGCTTTCCAGGCTGAGCTTAGTGGCCTGTGCTGTTTCAGGCAGAGGCGTGTGTTCAGAGGGGCTGGGCCGCGGGGTAACTGCTGGTGGTCTCTGTCTACAGCTCCCCCCGTGCTTAGCTGTGAAGCTGCGACTCAGACTGAAGGAAGACTGGAGCTGGCTGCAGTGACTTTGAGGAGAGGTTTGAGACCGAGAGCTCTGCGTTCCAGGCCACGGTCTTTAATAGATTACAAATCTTACATCGACACCAAACTGCTGGTGGCAAGGTTCCTGGAGCAGTCCTCCTGCAGTATGGCCCCGGACATCCACGAACTCGTAGAGAACATTAAATCTGTTCTGAAATCTGATGAGGAGCACATGGAGGAAGCTATCACAAGCGCCAGTTTCCTAGAACAGGTAATTTTATTATTAATATGGGTCATGCATCAGATAACTCATTTCCATAGGGGCTTTTGCAGCTTCTCCGATTTCCTGTGCAAGGCAGATTAAGTTCACGATCATGCTGTCAAGAGAAAGCGGTTGGAGGACAGAGAAAAAAGCAGGAAGCTTGCCTCTCAGATTCACTGTCTTCCCTGTAGCCTTCTTGGCCCAAGGAAAGAGAAATTATTATGGATGTGGAGGCATGCCAGGAAAAAGAAGGGTGCAAATTAGGAATAAAAATAAGAGATACAGATGGTGTGGAGCCCATGCAGCAAAAATATTGGTTTTCCTAGACTGAAAGTTTCCCTTGAGAGGGGATGTTTTTTTGAGCCCTTTGAAAATGATGACATACATGAATGTTGGCAAGATTCTAGGAGCTCTTCACATTCCTGTGAAATGTTTGGCAAGGTAAATTGGTAGGAGTTAGACCAGAGGTTCTTAACCTTTTTTATTCCACAGACCCCTTTGCCAGTCAGGTGAAAACCCGGACCCTTTACTAAGTCCACACGATACTGTGTATTATTTAATAAATATATCACACCTGCACTTTCTCTAGGTGTTTACTCCATCACTGCGGGTGTGGGGGGTGGGTGTTGTAGACATGGGTAAACAATGGCACATGGACACTGCCTGATGCTGTGCCCAGCAAATAAATCTTGAGTTGAAAGGGGCTGAGTTTCATGGCAATTACTAGTTTTAGGCTCCTCTGTAAAGTTTTAAGGCGATTAAAGAAACCCCTTCTCACTTTCCTTTCTGTTTTCCTTTTCCATCTTCTGGCCTCTTGTTACAGAATCCAGAAGCCAGTTCTTTCCCAGGCCCTCAGGGTTCCAAGGGAAGGGAAGAGCAATCTTATTACTCATGTGAAGCGGCACAGGAACCATAGACCCTCATGTTTGCATTCTAAAGGAGAGGACAGTCGGTGCTCCTGTGTCTATGTTCAGTTAGGTCAGTTAGCTGTATCTTGGTTTTTGGTTGTTATTTTATCAGCTCATTACCTAATCACAATCCCAGACTAGCGGTTCTTAAATCTTCAAATGCGTCAGAATCACCCGGGGTTCTCTTCAAAACTACAGATGCTGGAACTCCGGTCTAGACTCACTGTCAGAATTGCTGTAGATGGAAGCTGGGAATCCATGTTTCTGACAAGGTCCACTGAAAATATGCAGTGAGAATCTCTGGCTTAGACCACAGGGAAAATGGAACTAAGGGATTAGAAAAAAATACTAAATATAAAGCAGGAAATTTCAATAGATAAGTCAATTTAGTCTGGAATTCCTAAGATTGCAACAATAAAAAGTTTGGGGAATTCTGCAGCAATGAAGCCTTTTTGCTTTTTCCCAACCCAACTATTCTTAGGAACTTTAGAAAAGAGGTGAAATTATCTCTGGAATTTCAAATGGGTTCCACTTTGGGAAAACACCTTTTTTTCTTTCCCAAAGCAACTAAACATTAAGACACACAGACAGATATAAGGGTCTAAGGACCACATCTCATGATGCTTAACCTCTTCCCTCCTCCTTATTCTCCTAAAGATAATGGCCCCCTTGCAGCCCAGCACTTCCCGGGCCCCCATGCTGCCCTCCCGAAGACAGCCTGGCCTGCTGCACCTGCGGAGCTGTGGAGACCTGAGTACCTTTGCCTTGCCGGGGAGGCCGAGAGCTGAGAGGAGACCCCGGCGAGCCGAGGCTGAACGGCCACACAGCCTTATCGGTGTCATCCGAGAGACTGTGCTGTGAACCTGCAGGGCCAGGGTTCTGCACGAGCCTGAGGAGCAGGGAGAAAGAAAGATGGCCCTGGAAGGCCGCTCCAAGGGGAAGGGTCCCCTTCTGTGCAGTTTCATGGCTGGGAGTTGGGGTCCTCCAAAGGGAACTCCTCAAAAACTTGGCACTTCTGAGAATGTTTGTTCCCACTTTTTGGCTCCCATTTTTGCTGACTGAAGGCATTCAAGGGTGAATGAGGAGATTCTTCCAGACCCACTTGATTTTTTGGATGCACTGCAATGGAGGCTGTGAAGGCAGGGATGCCTCCTGCCAGGTGTCTCTGCATTCCTAAGGGCCATGTGCCCTGGTGAGGGCAGAAACTGGGCTTATGAGTCTTTGCCCACCTCAGCCCTCATGTTTGTCTTTCTTGCTGAGTCCTTTCCCTCATTGGAAGGACAAATCTGTTGGGCTGCTATTTATAGCTGCCTGTGGCCTTTCTCTGCTCCATGAAAGAGAGTTGGCACGGAAACAGAATGATTATCCCCAATGTGGTTGAAATAGTCAAGCCTCATTTTAGATCACCCTCAAATTATACTCTCTTTAGGAAAAACAGGAAACTTGGTAAGCAGCAGATTTTAAAGAAAGACATTTAGGAAGAGAACTATTGTTGATTCAATTTATTATTGCTTGCAAAATTTAGAGACAGCTAAGGCAGAACTGAGAATAAAACATGTTTACTTTGGACCTCTGGGCTCAAGTGTGCAACATTTGTATATGCTTAGGCAGCTAGGCCTTACCTTATGTGCAGTTTGCAACTTGGAGCAGTGGTGGTCAGTTTCCTGGCCAGGCCCACAAAATTAGTTTAATCTCCAAGGTACCCAACCCTGTAGACAATAATGCTTCAGCTGAATGGCTTCATGAACTGCTGTTCTAATGGGGTCCATGAACAGTCAGTCAATAAGGTAATTATAAATTGGAGATTAGTATGGAGAAGGAAGGGGGTGCCACTTCATACTCACTGGAAGGCTATTATTAAAATAATGGAAAATAACAAGTGTTGGTGAGAATGCAGAGAAATTGGAACCCTCTTGCCTAGCTGGTAGCAATGTGAAATGGTGCAGCTGCTGTGGAAAACAGTTTGGTGGTTCCTCAGGAAGTTGAACCTAGAATTAACCCTATGAACCAGCAATTCCACTTCTAAGTATACACCCCAAAGAATTAAAAATGGACTCAAACATATACTTGTACACACGTTTATTTTTTTTCCTTTTTAAAAATCTTTTTTTTAAAAAAAACATAAGTCACAAACAATGTTACATTAAAAAATATGAGAGGTTCCCATATACCCCACACCCCCCACTCCTCCCACACTGACAACTTCTTTCATTAGTGTGGTACATTCATTGCATTTGATGAGTACATTTTGGAGCATTGCTACACAGCATGGATAATAGTTTATGTTGTAGTTTACACTCCAAGTCCATTTATACACCATGTTTATAATAGTGTTACAATAGTCAAAAGGTGGAAACAACCCAAGTATCTATCCACAGAGGAATGGATAAACAAAACGTATTAAATTCATAAAATGGAATATCATCCAGCTGAATAAAGGAAGAAAGTTCAGATACACCCTAAAATATGGATGAATCTTGAAAACATGCTAATTGAAATAAGCAAGACACAAAAAGGACGGATTTTATGATTCTACTTATATATCTAGAATAAGCAAATTCATAGAGACAGAAGTTAGATTAGAGGGTACCAGGGACTGGGGTGGCAGGTGGGGAGGAATGGGGAATTAATTGCTTAATGGATAAAGAGGGTTGGTTTGGAGTGAAGGAAAAGTTTTGGTAATGGATGTTGGTGACGATAGCAAAACATTGTGAATGTAATTAATGCCACTGAATTGTATACTTTAAAATGGTTAAAATGACAAAATTTAAGAAAAAAAGGAAGGGGATGGTTAGAGAGGGCTTCTTTGAGGACATGACTTGGAGAGTCCCACTATGAGGTTCCAGGCAGAGGGCAAAGCCACTGCAGGGACCAGTGCTCTCTGGCCGCCAACCCCGAGAGTAACGAAGAGAGGTGGGCAGGAGCCTCAAGGGCTGACTTCAAGCTTACAGCAGGACACCGATGACTTGTCCACAGAGGAGGGACAGGCTGAATTTACATTTTAAGGGGATCCGGGTCCTGCCTGCAGAATAGCTTAGATCCAGGCAGGAGTGGACGTGCGTAGAGGTTACCCAGTAGGCAGCGTGCGTGCGTGCGCGCGCGCGCCGCGTGCGCCGCGGGCTGCGCTGAGGCTCTCCTCCGTGTCCCCTCACTTGGTCCCTGCGGCCCCTGAGGCGCAGCTCTTACCACCTAAGTTTACAAGTGAGGAAGACGAGGTTCCTGAACTTCCTCAAGGTCACTCGGAAGGTAAGTGGTAGCGCTGCCGTTCTCACGCAAGCAGTTTCCCCAGAAACCACTGCCTGACCCGCCCTCCCGCGCAGAAGCGGTTTGCTGTGGTGTTTCTGTGAAGTTGTCTGAGTCCCAGCTGGCCGGGCCTCCGGCTCGTTACCAGGCTCGCGCCTCAGCAGCTCGCCCTCTCCCTAGAAGGCCCGCGCAGGCTGGAGACGATATCCCAGCCCCCCACCCAGCTTGAGGGAGAGAAGACATCAGCCTTAAGCACCATGCCCCTGTCTGAGGGGTGGCAGGTTCATTCCATACCCTGAAGGCTCAGGGCAGAGGTGGGGAGCCCCGACTTGTGGACAGTCTCTGGCACCCATCCTGGGGGAAGCAGACCGAGCCGTCCGAGAAGAGGGAGGCATGGAGGCTGTAGGCATCCCTGAGATGCATGTCAGAAGGGAGTGGGGACCTGTCCCAGCTTCATAGAATGGAGCCTGCAGCCTGGGGAATTTCAGGATCTGAAGGTGTTGACAAAATCAGAAACCTGAATTCTGTCATGTTTCTTTCTCAAACTTCAAGGACTATTAAAGTATTATAGTATATTGACCTCAGGTGGTGACTCACCTCCCAACTAGTTTGTCTGAACTTTAAAATACTTAAGCATTAACAGTGTGATAACATGTGCATACATTAACTTAATGTATACTGAGAGGGCATTTTTTTTTTGCATTTCAAGTACCTCCTGAAGTACTCAGGAGTCCATAGTCCTGAGGTGGGGACTAAGCATTTCTCATATGGTTATCAAAATTACACTAGGGGTGGGAATGTAAAATGGTGCAGTTGTCGTGGAAAATCGTTTGGTGATTCTTCAGAAAGTTAAAATACAGTTACCCTGTGACCCAGCCAACTCCACTCCAAGCTATATACCCCAAAGAATTGAAAAAAGGACTCAGACAGATATTCCTATACCAACGTTCATAGCAGCTGTATTTACAATGGCTAAAAGGTAGAAGCAACCCAAGTGTACCTCCACAGATGAATGGGTAAACAAAATGTGACACGCTCATACAGTGGAATATTCTTGAGCTATAAAAAGGAATGAAGGAATGAAGTTCTGATAATTCTACTATGTGGATGAGCCTTGAAAACATTATGATAAGTAAAATCTAGACACAAAAGGACAGCTATTGTATGACTCCACTTATACGAAATACCTAGAATAAACAAATTCATAGAGACAGGGAGTAGATTAGAGGTTACCAGGGACAGGGGAAGGAAGAATGGGGAGTTATTGCTTAAGGGCAGAATCTCTGTTTTGGATGATGAAAAAGTTTTGGTAATGGATGATGGAGATAATAGCACAACATGGTAAATATAAATAATGCCACTGAACCGTACACTTAAAATCATTAAAATAGGAAATTTTAGGTTTTTATACATAATCACAATAAAATTTGAAAAAGAAGAAAAAAATTAAACCAGGGAGTAATTAATGCACCTGAGGTATGTTTAAAATACATTTTCACTGATGAAATAAGTGATGCTCAAGTATATCACTGGTCAGAAAGAGGCTTGCACAGTCATAGTTGCCTGTGCACCAAAGAGGTCTAAGAATCTGATGACCACATCAGGACACTCCCAGGTGGGTGCAGGACAAGGACTGCTCCTTCAGGATATTGTGGCCTCTGCCTCAGCCTTTCAAGCAGCTGCATGTCTAAGTGTCTGAGGACAGAGAACTGGACTTTCCCAAGCTTACAAAACTATTTTGTGCAGACTTGCAATGAGTGTTTGTGTATGACTGACAGAATTGTTAGAAGACATGCTTTCCTTGCAACTTGCCAACTGATGGCAAGATTTTGGGGCGTCATATGGCCCCTAAATGCCTGAGGCTGCCCATGTTTGCCAGAAGAACCAAACATTTGCTGAGCAACCCAACTGGCTAGGTCTAGTCACTCTAACCCCCTCAGTTTGCAGATGAGGAAACTGAGTCTTGGAGCCAGTAGCAGAGCACTGCCGAAGACCAGCACTTATGGCTCCTGGTTCAGTTCAGAGCTTCTCAAACTCTTTAGGATGAAGGACCAATTCCCCGCCCCCCCCCAGTCCATCATGGACCAAAAACTTTTGTATAATACTGATGTGTCAGAAAAATGAAATAATGAGGTGGCGGACTTGGCCCAGTGGTTAGGGCGTCCGTCTACCACATGGGAGGTCTGCGGTTCAAACCCTGGGCCTCCTTGACCCGTGTGGAGCTGGCCCATGTGCAGTGCTGATGCGTGCAAGGAGTGCCATGCCATGCAGGGGTGTCCCCTGCATAGGGGAGCCCCATGCGCAAGGAGTGTGCCCCGTAAGGAGAGCTGCCCAGTGTGAAAGAAAGTGCAGCCTGCCCAGGAATGGTGCCACACACACGGAGAGCTGACACACCAAGACGACGCAACAAAAAGAAACACAGATCCCTGTGCTGCTGACAACAACAGAAGCAGACAAAGAAGACACAGCAAACAGACACAGAGAACAGACAATGGGTGGGGGGAAGGGGAGAGAAATAAATAAATAAATCTTAAAAAAAAAAAAAGAATGATAATAAAAAAAAGATATGCAAAAGAGAAATCCCTATTCTAATGATTAGATTCACAGTCATAAAAGTACTTGTATCAAGTTAATATATCAAAATGCTTTCTGAGTACAAACAACTCTTGGTCTGGGCTATAGCCCACACTTTGAGTATGCCAGCCTGGGTTCCCAAGCTAGACTGAGTTTCCCATCCTGTGCACTAAGCTCTGGGGACTGATGAAGGGACCAGGAGGAGCAGGGATGGACAGGGCCCTTCTCTCTGTGCCTGCATCTCTGAGGCTGCCTGTGAGCTGAAGCTCCCACTTAGAGAACCCCACCTCAAAGGTCTTCAGCTTTGGCCATTCCCTCAGGATAAGGAAAAACTGCTGGTGGAAAGAGTCAGCCACTGCCAGGCCTCTAGGCAGGAGAAAAATTCAGGGAGCATAAGAAAGGAGCACATCTCAACCTCCCCAAAGGCAACCTGGGATGCAGACGAGCAGATGAAGGGGACAAGGGAGAAGGCCCCAGCAAAGGCTCTTTGTTTGTTTATTTGGTGGCTCCCTGGGCGCTGGCAACCTCTGCAGGGCCCATGCAAGGGAAGCCAAGTCTGGTCCAAGGATAGCCACATATTTTCACTTTTTCTCACTGTAGGAGCATTCATTCTCTCATTCATTCAATAAGTATTTATTTAGCTACAGAGCACCAGGCCATTGTCCAGGTGCTGAGGAGAGAATGCTGAGCATGGAGAGGGATGGACAATAAATAAACAATAAATGCAAAGGTACATTTACTTTGGTGGCTGCTGAATTGCTCCCAGGCCCCAAGGGAGAGGCAGAGCTGGGAGATCACCGGGCCTGGGTCTCATTTATTCCTTGGTTTGAAGGGATCCCTCATCCCTGGTTGTGAAACAGGCCTTTTGCATGGATGCCCCAGGGTGAAGCTTTGCAGATCTGGACTTCTGGCAGAGATGTTTGGCCATCTTGGGAATCTGAAGAGCACTTCCTTTTCAGAGTGGGAATTCTCGCCACAGTGTGTTCCTCTCCCCAGGGTTGTCACTATCCCAATAGGAAAAGTCTTTTTAGTTGAACAGCTGACAGGATTCTTTTTGTTTTACCTCAACAAAAGAGCTGGTCCAGGCTCCCGATGGTGGAGTGAGACACTTCAGGCCTTTTCCCCCATAGAAGTTTTGAATAACCAGCAAGAATTGGCAGAGAAACCTCTCTCAACACTTCAGAAAAACAATTAAAGGACTACAGTAATAGGGCAAGCACCAAATTAAAAATAAATAAAAGATTACTTTAAAATGGTAGTTATCTCATCGGCTATAAGTTCCTGAAAAATCAGAAGCTAGAGGATCCTGAGGTCTGGGAAAGGCAGCTGGAGAAGGGCCTGGTCACCCCCCATAGCAAAGTGGGGGATATTGTTTAGGATCCAGTCTTTTTCCTTCCCACCCTGATTCCAAGGGGAAGAGGACAAAGGTGTCTTCTGTAGACAATCCTGCTCTCTCCCACTCTACATCACAGATGCATTAAGAAGTCTCAGGTGAGCAATGGCAGGCGCTGATGAGTGCAAAGGCAAGAAAGATTGCAGTGGGATTGGCACAGTCATTGATTTTGTGCTCACCAATACCTGCCTGGTTCGGGGGGGGGGAGGGGCAGAGTGGCCATGCTGGGTATTACCACACCGGCAGTTAAGTGGATGTATGAAAGGGCAGTCAGTGCCCCTACCAGCTCCACCAGCCTGAACCATTCAGGAAAAAGGAGCTAGGAGGAGACAAACTAGATGAACTCCCCTCAGCTTCTGAAAGAGGACATGAAGACAGGTCTCAGCTGGTCCCTATAGATACTTCCCATAGACTCCTTGGAGTACTTCTTGGGAGTCCATTTACTTGTGAGTACATAGGTACATTCTGCTCACCTGGCCCAAGCCATTGGCTAGGAAGGGCCAGGTAGACTTGAAGTCATGACTCACCATGTCCCTGCAGGAAAAACTTCTTTCTTAATACTGGAACTGGACAGGGTTGGGCCAAGCAAGCTGCTGTGGACATATGTGCCAAGCTTTGGGACTTCCGGTGGGCAAAGTTACCTGACATACCACTTCAGGACATGTACCTGAGTGGCAGCTTCTATGATGATCTGCTGGTGGTGACAGTCGATCGTATCCAACTTATTGTGCCCCTTGTGCTGAAACAGAACCTGTGGTCATCTCTCCCCAGAGAGGATACCATCATGAATGTGCCTGGCTTCTTCCTGGTTCTTTTTGAGAGCCCAGAATACTTTCCTTGTAGTAGCAGTTACTGGGACAGCTGTGTTGTAAGGGGCTATCTCTCCCCAAAGACAGTGGCAGACATATTTGAGAAGGTAGTGTCTGGTTCCATCAACTGGCTGGCCATAGGGCCCCTCTTGGACTGTATAATCTGACTAGCACCACCACTGGAAGGTCTGACTCAGGAAATGTAGTATGAGCATAAGAAACATCTCATCATTGACTTCTGCCATCAGTGACCCTTAGTAATACTGACATGGGGGCCAGACCATACCAGCTAGCCCAGTATGATGACAACCTATGGTAGCTGAGCCTGCATCCTGCCAAGATGGTACACCTGCTGGCTTTGGACCAGGACGATTCAGGCTGCCCATCTTTAGTCCTCAAGATCCTCAATACCAGAATTGCAGGTCCACTCTGACCTGGGGCCATCTCACTGCCAGCCCACTCACCACTGCCATCCTCCACTGGGCCCAGGAGGAGACTGACTGGTTTCTGTATATGCTGGCCAGCCATTTTCTGCAGGCCCTGAGGGGGCTCATCAGCTACCTAGAGGCCAGAGTCCTGCCCAGTGCCCTGAACCTCAAGGTGAACTTATTTGCTGAACTTACTCCTGAAGAAATAGATGAGTTGGGATACACTCACTTTTGCTTATGGTCTGAGCTGGAGATGCCACTGCAGACGTAGGACAGATGGAAGACACATTGGGAGTTGGATTCTTAGTTAGAAACACATAGCTATGTAGTTGGTGCCTCACAGGGTTCCTGGGGGCCTCCCATGCTACCGGTCATGGCCCTGTTCACTTCATACTGATTAGGATGCCATCTTTTCAGTTGCCAATCTCCTCACTCAACTCTTTCTATTTTTGTCACCAAACACTGTGCTTCTTGCTCCTCTCTCCCCACCCCTATCCCCAAGCTAATTTTTCAGAATGAATTGAGAAGGCAGAACACTGGTCTGGACTATTGACACCACTTGGTGTTTTACATTTTGGCCTATGTTTTCTGATTCTGTCTGCTCTGGCTTTTTGCCTGTTGTTTCAGTGTCTTTTCCTTTTCCATCTTTACTCTCTTTCTCATGACTTCTGTTTTGCTCTTCCCTGGAGCACATCTGCCCAGTTGAGATGTTGCTTTCTAATTGAATTTCAGTGAAGAGTTATGATTGCATGTTTTCAAGTTGAACTCTGAAGAATTAGTGCTGAGACAGTGTTTAGGGTTTCTTCAGGTAAGGCTAGCAGAAGAGCTGGTCTTTGACCCAGGTTTCTGGAAAAGAAGTCCGTTCCTTCTTCCTGAGCACCTCATATTCATAAGTGCTGAGAATGTCTCTCATGAGCACTCTGTTTATTGACCCACATGGGAGTGAGGGTGCAGTATAAACTGGACATAAAAAATGTGGTAGGATCTCATGGTACTCTGATTAGCCCCAGCCCTATCCCTCACCTGCTCAGTACAGAATCGGCTCAGTGTAGATTCCTGGTCCAGTTCCAGAGGGAGCAGAGTAACCCTTGTGCCTGTATGGGGAATATGTATGTCTGTATGTCTGGCCTTAGGAACTCACCACCCAGAACTTGCCTTGTCTGTAGAAGGCAGTTCACACTGCTCTCCTACAGAACACTGTGGGAGACCAGTCAGATTATGCGGCCTGGGGCAAGGGATTGCTGGCTGTAGGGCATGGAGTGTTGTGCCTGAGACTGTGAGGATGCTATTTCCTAGGGAAAAGGGGATATTCATATCCCTATACATGGGGGGAATTTAAAGGGCTGCATGCATACTCAAGACAAGATGTATGCTTAGAAAGGACCAGGGAGGCCCCTGTACTTTGGCCTGGATTTAGTCCCTAAACTCATTGTATGGATAAGCCCCGAAAGAGAGCACTTGTACAAGTGAATCTGCAGAGAATGGGTAAGGTGTTTGTGTGTGTGTGGGTATGTTGTTGTCCTTAGTTCCTGGCATTCAAGGAAAGCTCTGTTACAACACTACCTGGATACAAGTTTAAAGAACACATGATTCAGAGTCTAAATTGCAGCAACAATACATTAAAACATAAAAGCGTCCAGGATTCAACAGAAGATTACAACACATACCACATACAAAGAAACAGCAAACAATCATCTAGGCAAAGGAAGAGATTAAAGAATTAGAAATCATCACTGAGGAGGATCAGACATGGGGCATTCTAGACAAATACTTTTTAAAAAAAGGTTCTAAATATACTCAGAGCTAAAGGAAAACATGGACAAAGAATTAAAGGAAATCAGGATACTGATAGATGAATATGAAGAGACTATCAAGAGATGAAATCATCTAGTCTGAGGAGCAGAAAGAAGAAAGAATGAAGAAAAGTGAACAGAGCTTTATTGACCCATCAGGCATACCAATATACGCATTATGGGAATTGCAAAAGGAGAAGAGAGAGAAAGGAGCAGAGAGAATATTCAAAGAAATAATGCCTGAAAAATCATCAAATTTAACAAAAGACATGATTATACTTATCCATGATGCTCAACCAACTCCACATAGACCCATGCCATGTTATAATCAAACTGTCAAATGCCAAAGATAAAGGAAAACTCTGAAAGCTACAAGAGAGAAATGATGTATCAATAAGATTAAGTACCAATTTCTCATCAGAAACCATGGAGGCAAGAAGGCAGTGGGAATACAGATTTAAAGTGTTAAAAGCAAAACATTGCCAACTAAGAATTCTGAATCTGGCAAAACTGTCTTTCAAAAATGAGGGAATGTTTATGACATCCCCAGATGAACAAAAGCCGAGGGAGGTCATCATCACTAGACCAGCCCTACAAGAATACGATAGAGAGTTCTGCAGGCTGACAGGAAAGGACACTAGACAATGACTAAGGCCACTTGAAGAAATAAAGATCTCAGTAAAGAAAATTACACGAATAAATATAAATATCAATATTATTGTATTTTTGGTTTGTAACTCCAGTTTTTACTTTGTACAAGATCTAAAAGGCAAAGGTACAACATGTAATGATAAATCAGTGGTTTTGGACTCATATAAACATGTAATTGGTGACAAGAACTACATAAATGGGGGGGCAGAGGAATAGAGGAATATAGCATGTGTATACTTTATAGTTAAATGACATTAAAGCAAATGAGTTTGTTTGAGATTTAGGATGTTAAATTTTAGTCCCATGACAAAGAAAATATCAGAGAATATGCAAATTTACAAAGACCTAAAGTAAAGCACAGATTACCAGGGATGGGGGGCAAGGGCAGTGGGGAGTTAATGCAAAAGGAGTGTGAGGTTTCTGTTTTGGTTGAAGGGAAAGTTCTAGTTATGGATGGTGGTGAGGGTGCTGTGTCATTGTGAATGTGATTAATCTTAAAAAAAGAAAGAAAAAAAAGAAAGGTACACTAAGGAGATAATGGCAAATGCAATACATGATACTGGTCGGGTCTAAGAATGGAGGGGGAAAAAAAAAAGAATGGAGGAGAAAGGCTCAAAAGGACATTACTAGGACATAAGAAAAAAATGGAATATAGAATGTAATCTTTTATCAATGTTAAATTTCTTGAACTTCATTACTGCACTTAAGGTGATTACATAAGAGAATATCCTTGTTCATAGGAAATGTCCATGGAAGTATTATATGCTTAAGGAGTATAATGTGTACAACCTGCTGTCAAATGTTCAGAAGATAACAGAGGGAAGTGGATGTGCTCAAGCAATTGGGCTGCCATCTACCATATGGGAGGATCTGGGTTTGATGCCTAAGGACTTCTGGTGAAGGTGAGCTGGCCTGTGTGGTGAGCTGGCTCACGCGGAGTGCTGGCGCAGCAAGATGACACAACAAAAAGAGACACAGAGAAGAGATAATAAGAGACAGCAGATCAGGGAACTGAGGTGGTGCAAGAGAATGATCATTTCTATCCCACTCCAGAAGGTCCCAGGATTGGTTCCCAGGGTTGCCTAATGAGAATACAAGTAGACACAGAAGAATGCACAGTGAATGCACACAGAGAGCAGAGTGTGGGGGGGGAGTGGAATAAATAAATAAACCTTTAAAAAAAAAGATGATAGATATGGCAAATGTGGCAAAATGTTAAAATTGGTGGATCTGGGTATCTGTGGGTGGGGTGTGGGTATGATGGAGTTCTCTGTATGGGGTCCATATTATTTTTTAAACTGTCATGCAAGTTTTTAATTCAAAATTAAAAGTTAACTTTTTCTTTTGAAAAAAGGATCTGGGGCCAAGATTCAGGATGAATTGTCCTCTCTTACAAAGTGGCTGTAGGACTCAGGTCTGTAAAGGTTTTTCTGGCATCTTTTAGACTGTGTGTGTGAATTCTGCTCCAAAAGGAGCATTTCATGGTAGGGGTGCGAGGTAGATTAGGCTGGAAAGAATTTCAAGCAAGGAGAACTATTGGCAGTGTTCTGCTCTGGTAGTGAGCTCTACACAACCTCCCCCACCCCACTGCCCCTGTGTCTGCTTGGTGGAGGCAAACCAGTTTTCAGCAGTCATAAACCATAATGTCAGAGGTGTCAGGGACTAAGGCCTACCTCCTCATTTGGTAAATGAGAAGCCCAAGGTCCAGAGAAGTAAACTGATTTGTTTCAGATCACACAACCTGCAAATGTTAGATTTTTGGACCTTAAGTTTATGTCTTCTGCTTTCTATCAGAAGACTGCATGCAACAGACTTATCACTTAAAAAGAGTAGTAATGACTAATATCTATTGGAAGCCCCTCCAGATCTGTCTTATTAATTTAGTTCCATTAATCCTCAGTAATTTTCACAATTCTTTACCAGTTCTATTACTCAACTTGATTTCTCTTGTCTAATTGCATTGACTAATATCTCTAGTACAGTGTTGGCTAGTAGAGATAGTGAACATTCATGCCTTGTTCCAGATATTAGTAGAAATACCTCTGGTCTTGTCCCATTAAATTAGCTTTAGGACTAAGATGTATATATATATTATCATGTTGAGATTGTATATCTCAGTGGCTGTGTTCTTGAGAGGTTTTTTTTTTCATGAATGGTGGTTGAATTTTGTGAAAGACTTTCTCAGCATTTATAGAGATAACCATTTACTTTTTTCCTTAAATTTATTAATATATGGAATATGAGATGAATGGATTTCTAAGCCTTGCATTCCTGAATAAATCCCATTTAGTCATGGTGTATTATTTTCTTAACATAATGTTAGGTTACCTTTGATAATGTTTTATTTAGATACTTTGCATTGATATTAACGAATGATGTTGGTCTGTATATTTCTTTATACTGTCTTTATTTGGTTTAGGTATTAATGCCATGTGTCTTTCATAAAAGGAATTAGGAAGTTTTCTTTCCTTTTCAGTAGGTAGAGTTTCTTATGAAAAATTCAGAGTCTGGTGCTTTTGGGTAGGACAGTTACTTAATGTATCTACTTATTCTTTGGAAATTGGTCTGTTTAAGCTTTCTAACACTATTGGGGGTCACTTTTGGTAATCTGTATTTCCCTAGAAAAACATCCATTGAACTTAGTTTTACTAATTTATTTGCATATAAATCTATAAAATGGTTTCATAATTTAAAAATTTCTTCTGTTCCAAAAGTTATTTTCCCCTTGTCAGTTTTTATCTTGTATATTTACATTTTCTTCTATTTAGATTTATTAATTAGATTTACTGTTTCTCTATTCAATCTCATTAATTTCTTCTTTTGTATTATTTATTTCTTTATGTTTTCTTTTGGTTTATTTTACTCTTTTTATAGTTTTATTGAACTGGAAATTTAATTCATTTAATTATTGCTCTTTTATTTTTATTGATAAAAGTATTTAGTGTAATGGATTTTCATCTGGTCACTGATTTAAATGCATCCCATAAAGTGTTGTAGTTTTTCATTATCATTAGGAACATCTCTTGAGGAAGAAAGTATAAAATTATGATTACAAAATTAGGTTTAGGGCCTTGAAAGGAGCCCAAGCAAGTGAGGAGCTATGACACTTTAATTTCCCTAGCTTTACAGTAAATCCACCTCAATCCAAGAATAAGGCTTGGGAATTTACTCTTGAGTTTATTTAAGTGCTTGGCATTTTTGAGATGGGCAGTAATAAGGGCAGATCCTGGTACTATGAGTAGCAAGAAAAAAATTCTTTTTTTTCCTTCAAAAAAGAATTGGGAAGAGAATGAATGTGATTGTAATGCGTGTCTTGTCCTAAGCATTGCACAGAAGTTCTCTCAGTAGCCTTAGCCATAAGGCCAATTGTTTTACTATTACCACTTTTTAATTGAGTCAGTAGAGATTCTTAAAGGTTAAACAACTAACTTTAGATTGCATAACTGGTAAAGGAGCTTAAATCCATCCCAGTGCAACCCCAAAGCCTATATTCTTTTCACCACACATATCACATTGTTGGTGCCCAGGAAGGACTGGGTTCAATGATCCTCCCATCTTCTGCACATGGCTAGTTCAGGGGATTGTATTACAGAAAGACACCAGGAAGGGCAAATACTACTTAGTGTAGGATTACTCATTGCGGGAATTGGACAAAGCATGATGACTTCTATTACTATAGAACAAATTATCCCCAGACAACAAATATATGCCATGCCATAGACTCTGAGGTTCAGGAATCAGAGAGCAGTTTAGTTGGATGATTCTCTGCAGCCAAGTTGTTGGTTGGGGCTGCCATCATCTCATGGCTTGGCTGGGGCTAAGGAATTTGCTTCCAAGCTCACTCATGGGGCTGTTGGTAAAACTCAAGATTCTCATTGACTGTTGACTGGAGACTTAAATTCCTCTTCATGTAGATCTCTCCATGGCCCTTCTCAAAACATGGCAGCCCACTTCCCCCAGAGCAAGTGATCTAAGAAAGAGAGAAACAGAAAGTACACACAAGACAGAAATTGCAGTCTTTTTATAACCTGCCTTGGAACTGACATGCCATCTTTTCTTTTTATTAGAAGCAAGTCACAGAGTCCAGCCCACATGCAGCAGGGAGAGGAATTAAAGTACACCTCTTGAAGGAAGGCATATCAAAGAATGTGTAGACATGGGAGTTGCTATTTTAGACAGAGTGACCAGGTTAGGTCCTGCTGTGCTATATTAAAGGAAGAGCTCAGGAGGTCCCCTCTGTTGAGGTGACATTTCAGCAGAGATGTGAATGAAATGAGTTAGTCACATGGATATGGGACAGAGCACAGCAAGGGTAAGGGCAGGCTCTGAGGCAGGAGTGTTCTTGGTGGTGTGTTGAAGGAACAGTGTGGCTGGAATTGAGTGAGCTAGAGAATAGTTGATAGCATATGAGATCAGAGAGGTACCCAGGGTCCAGATCACACAAGGCCTAATTGCCAGTCTTTGTGTGATAGGGCTCATTTGCAGGGTTTGAGCAGGACCAAGCTTGTCACCTGACTCCCCCATGTTAATGAGTTCATTTTGACCAGGTAGGAAACAGGGGACCAGTTAGGAGGCTTTTGCAATAATCCCTGTGAGAGATGATGGTGGCTTGTTCTACAAAGACCTTAATGGTCATGATACATGGTTGGATTCAGGTATTGCTCCTGCCATGTTCACTTATATCCAGGAGGTGGCGCTGCTGACTTTAGAAAAGGTTCAGGATTTAAGACCAAAGATAGTAATCTTAGCACTATTTAAAATAGAAGGGAAAAAAAGAAAGAAATGGGCCTAATATCCAGTAAAACAAATGTTTAAATTATTTTGAATTCAAAATTTAAAAAATATTATATATTTATATGGTAAAATAGTACCATTAAAACATGTTTTAATAGAATTCTTAATGACATGGGAACACTTTACAATATAATGTTAATTGAAAGAAACAGGATATAGCACGATCCATGAAGCACACAGTCTAAAAAGAAACATACCAAAAGCTTCAGGTTGATTCACTCTGGGTATTGAGATTGTGTTTTTGCCATTTTCTTTTCTTTTTTCTTTTCTATTTTTCTAAATTTAAAAACTTTTCCACATAAACATGCATTACTTTTGTAATCAGAAAACCTGTGAAAGTAAAAATTTAAAATAACATTTAAAATAAATATTTCCCTACTATGATTGAGAACAGTGACCCTAAGAGTCTGATTTAGAGTAGGGACGAAGAAATTTACAAGAATTGGCAGAACTTATTGGTTGATTAGATGTAGGAAGAGAGGTGAGTCAAAGGTGGAGTAAACATGGCCTGCTCTGTCTCTTACCAGTGCAATGACTAGAACAATCCTTTTAAAACATGTTGGATCACCTTTCTCCTCTCTGCTCAGAACACTCTGATGGCTCTTACCTTGCTCAGAATAAAAGCCAGAACCCATAGCATAATTTTCAAGGCCCCATATCAAAGCTTACGCTCCACCTCAGGGTTATCTCTGTGACTTCAGGGTCTCCTGCTCTCCCTCTCTCTCACTCTGCTAGAGCTGCTCTGGCCTCCTCAATATTCCTGGAACATGCTTGCCTCAGGGTTTTTGCACTTGCCACCCCCTACTTGGAATGGTTTTTTTTTTTCTTTCAGTAAACATTTATTATTGTTATCTTTTTTAAAAATAAATTTTTATTGAACTATATCATTCATACATGACCATATATAAATAATGTTTATAATAAAATTTGTGAATTTACAAACCAAACATATCATCATATAAGGTTCTCATCTCCCCACCACCAGCACCTTGCATTGTTGTGAAACAATTGTTAAAAACTATGAAAGAGCAACTCAAAATATTACTACTAACTATAGCCCGTATCTTACATTTGGTGCATTTCCCCCCCATTATTAACATCCTGTATTAGTATTGGAATGCTTTTTGATATCTGTTTGACTTGTCTTCTCACCTTCTTCTAGACTTGACTCAAATGTCTCCTTCTCAGTGCAGCCTTTTCTGGTCACCCTCTCAAAATTGCACCCTTCTGGCATTTCTATCCTTTCACTGCTTTATTTTTCTCCCTAGCACATATCACGACCTCTAATATAACTATATATTTTACTTATTTAAGTTGTTTATTTTTTTGTCTCCTTCAGTATTGCATGAGAACAGGGATTTTGTAGTTTTGTTCACTGAGGTCTCTCTAGCACCTGGAGTACTTCCTGGCAGAGATACCACTGAACAAATGCTGGTTGACTGAATAAATGAACATAATCTCAACAAAAAGTGCAAGCACTAGATTTACCACCAAAAGATCATCAGATTTACCATTGTTTAAGAAAAGGCATTGATAGCTAGAATTCTTATAATAGCAAACTTCCTTGGAACATTTAAAGTTAGATTGCATTTTTAAGAATTCTATTTCCACGTACTTTCAAATTTTTTTATGGAAGTAACTTGAGAAGCAAAGCAATAGAATAGAGAGGCTTTATTTCAAGCCCCATCCCCCCCTCTATAGATAAGGAAATACCAGTTGACTCTTTTCTTTGTTACTGAGGAGAAATGAGGATAATGTAGGTCCTGAGCAATATATGGAGCATGAATCCAGAGCATACCAGCTCCTTGGACTCATTTCCTTCAACGATCAAAATCATGGGGTTTATTTAATTTTCTGCTCTAGTCCCATATCACTCATTAAGTGTCTGTAGCATGTCACATATTGACCCAGAAACCTGAGCTGGGCTGGAGCAAGTCAAGAGAGACAGGTGGCAGATCTGCCTCCTAGCAGGGCCATTCTGAGTGCTCTCATGGGTGTGCTGGACTAGGACGTCAGCCCCTGAGACTTTCAGCATAAGTACAGCTCCTGTCCATGCAGCACTTCGTGGACAGTATCTCATTTATTCCTTTGTCACCCTCTGAGCTAGGAACTATATATTGCCCCTATTCTTCAGATGAGGAAACTGAAGCACAATGACGAGAATAAATAATTTACCAAATGCTTCAGTGCCAGTGAGGGCACAGGTGGCAAATGAACCCAGAACCATTAGCTTCACACCAACCCTCCAGCTACCAGCAAATGTCAGGTCCTTGCTGTGCACCCTGAGGGCAGAGGTTAAGTGCCTCCACGCATGCCTAGTGTCCTCACTTCTGGCATAGGCTATGTCAGAAGTAGAAAGAATGGACCTAGGACATGTGAAAGGTGAGAATCTAAGCTGGCAATTAACAGTTCAGACAGGATTTACTCATGGGATCACCCAGAGCTCCTCTTTAGTGAAAAATGAAATGAAATGAAACCAAACCTGAATGAATTTCTTGTCTCCATGAACCCCACAATTTAACTCTAGCCTGTCTTTCCTGACAAACTGCCTGATGTGCTCCCATGCCCCCCCAAAACATCCTATTCCTTTTCCCTTCTCAGAGTTGGCTGCACGTCCACCTCCCTGGGTCTGTGCATCATGTCCACTCCCAATTGCTGTGGGTTTCGTGCATCTCTTCCTCAGTGTCAGTTTGATATCTTAGGATGTACGTCCTGTTTGCTGTGGCAGCTACCTGGGTAAGGCAGGCCCATCCCTGACCACATGCTCCTCCAGGGAGGCACGAGACAATTGAGTTCAAATCCTCACTACTTTGGGTGCTTCTGGGTTCAGTTTCTTCCTAAATAAAATGGGATAATACTACTTTGTGATTAAATGATGTAATATATGCAGCTCATCTGTCTGGCATCTTATATAGTTACTCAAAGAAAGTTATTTCTCATTATTACTATTAGTGGGCCTGATTGGAGCTTTTAAGTCCTGGTGGGTGATATTTGCTTTTTAAAATATTAAGTTAGTGGAACTTGAACATTAGAGGATTTCCAATGAACATGTGATGGAAAGGAATTAAAGGATTGCTTTACATCGTTAACATTGTATTGGGTCTGTGCTGCCTGTGGGAACTTCAGTGAACTGGGAGCTGGACAGAAACCTACACAGGGCCCCAGCCACTGCCCTGAAAGGACCCTCAGCCATCGCCTGGAATGCAGTCCTCTACTCACTTTGCCAGGGCAGGCCCCAGGGCCCCACAGAGCCTGCCCTGTGCTGTCGGAAGCACCTTACAAAACATGGTGGCACTTTGACCTGTTTGCCCCCAAATGGCCCAAGCAGGTTGAAGAAGCTGGGCTAGAGCAGGTGTGCTGGTCAATGTCTAATGACCAGCTCTTTGGGGGGAAATATGTGTTTGTGTGTATACCTACATACACACACATATACACTACAGACATAAATATTATAAAATTAACTGGTTTAAAGGATGTGTAGCACACATTTGCGAGTATTAAAATAAGCAATAATCTTTATCGTAACTCTCATACCCCTGTAACATCAGTGTGACTTGGGGACTTCTTGCAGACACCATCAGTTTTCATATTACTATCACCAAGAATAGTGTTAAAAAAAACAGTTTACAAGTAAAGGCTTAACTATTATCTGAATCAGCAAATATGTTGCTGACATTATTGAATGTAGCTCTGACATGAATGCTGGTTGTTTTTGTTCATGCTGACAAGTAGATCAGAGCTGAAACAGAGGTATATGTAGGAACTTCACTTGTTCATGAATAATGTGAGTGACTTTTTTTGCTGAACTGGATACTAGTTTTTGTATGCCAAAAGACTATTTCATCAGATTTTATGCTATTCACAATCTAATGGCAACAGATGCAAAAATTTTAAAATTTAATCTGCATCACTAACATTTTCTCTGTCACTCTCCTAAGTCTAAACAATTCAAACAAGAAATCAAGCCCTGATTTGTAGAATTTTCCAATATCCCTGACATACCTACTCACGTTTGTGGTCAAATTCAAGCTACCGATGTGATGTCACTGAACTCAGAGTTAGGAAGAGATGCCCAACGCGACACCATTGGTGTATCTGCTGTGCAGATATAATAGATGTAATTAGCCTCAGGAGCATGGTTTACTAGTAAAATACTTAGGAAAGGGTGAGTTTTGATTATTTATTACCTTTGTTGTTAATATAAGTGTTTTTTTAAAAAAGATTTATTTATTTCTCTCCCTTTCCCCCCCCCACCCGGTTGTCTGTTCTCTGTGCCTATTGCTGTGTCTTCTTCTTTGTCCGCTTCTGTTGTTGTCAGTAGCATGGAAATCTGTGTTTCTTTTTGTTGCATCATCTTGTTGTGTCAGCTCTCCATGTGTGCGGTGCCATTCCTGGGCAGGCTACACTTTCTTTCATGCTGGGCGGCTCTCCTTATGGGGCACACTCCTTGGGCGTGGGGCTCCCCTATGTGGGGACACCCTTGTGGCGGGGCATTCTTTGTGCGCATCAGCACTGCGCATGGGCCAGCTCCACACAGGTCAAGGAGGCCCGGGGTTTGAACTGTGGACCTCCCATGTGGTAGACAGACGCCTTAACCACTGGGCCAAGTCTGCTTCCCAATATAAGTTTTTAATTTAATTATTAATAATGACTGTGTTTTAGCAACAAAATTCCTGAAACTTTAACATTGGGATTTCATGAACAGATACAAGACTTTCTAGCACATCACTGACTGGAAACATCACACACCAAGGGCAAACCTGCATCCCAGGATGCTGAGAAGCAGCTGCAGCAGCCTTGACAGTGTGAGGCACAGGAGCCTCTGACAGGTGAGGAACCCAGGGCTAGTTCCAGAGTCTAGGCAAAGAAGGGGGTTGGAGGTACAGGGGAGAAAGACTTTGTCATCATGCTCTAGGAGACGAGCTAATTTCTTCAGGTTTTCTCTTGTGCAGTGTGCTATTGTGTCTGAGTCCAATATATGCCAGGCATGTGCTAAGTATGCCAAGAGTAGAATATCTAACATTAAGAATATTTATCTGTGCCCACTTAACAGATAAAGAAATACTGGCTCAGAGTGGTCTAATAATTTGCCCGTTACATGGCTAGAATAGGTGGCATTGCTATAATTCAAATCCCTGTCTGTGACTTTTGTTCCAGTTATAACCCATGGTGACCTGGAAAGTTGAGGAAGAACTGGTCCCCGCCCACAAGAAACTACTAGGTGGAAGGGAGTAGGCGCTATTACATAATGAAGTAGCCAGTGAACTGTGTTATGTCTGAGATTGCCTACAGGAGCAGAATAAGTGGTCTCTGCGGAAGGAAGTCCAGGGCAGAGATACAAAGCTGTGCTTCCCACTTCCCCTGCTGGTAGCCCTTAGACCTCTAGGAAAGGGTTCTCCCTGCCTGCAGAAGGGATAGCGAGCCAGCCTTTATCTGTGCTATTTGATGCTCTGCTCTCACAAAGACTGAGAGAGCCTGAGAGCTGGGATTACAGCTGTGCGCTCAGCCTGTCTCCAGACTACTCTGGACCTGGCTAGAAGGAAGATGAGAAACCCCACATTTTGGTGTCTGTCAGCAGCTTAGATTATACAAAGGAGCATTAGTTTGGGAGTGAGGTTCTTGCTTATCGTACCCTGTGTGGTCTTGGGCAAGTTTTTTCCCCATTGGGCACTTGAGTTTCCTTACGTGAAAAACAAGGGGCCTGGGGTGAATGACTGAGATTCCTCGTGCACTTACTTACAGGCCAGGAATCCAGGTGGTTTGCAAGGATTTGGGACCCTTGTGATGGTTTGCCACCAGAGGACGCCAAATTCCAAGTCCTGCTACCCTTGGTTCCTGATTAGGAGGGAATTTAAGATTGGAGAGCAGAGGAGGTGAATGAGTGTGTGTGGAAGCAATCAGGTGTGTGTGTGAGACTGCACGTGTATGAGTGTGTGAGGGCAGCACCACAGTTCTTACAGCACCTACATTGGTCTATCACACTCTCTACCCCACTGACCTCATCTCTAACCACTTGCTGCCTCCTCTCTGCTCCAGCTACACTGACCTCCCAGCTCTTCTTCTGGCTCCACACGTCTGACCTTAGGGCCTTTGTGCTTGCTGTCCCTTCAGCTTGGCACACATCCCCAAGACATGCACAGGACCCTCCCCCATTTCTTCTTCTGAGGTCTTTTCTAACTACGCTGTATACATTAGTTACCCCCAGATTCATCTCATGCTTTATTTTTCTTCAGAGCACTTACCATCCTGTGATCCTCCAACCCCTGTCTCCAACTAGATAAGCACATAATTTCTGTCTGGTAGAAAAGATACCTCAGAGATTATGGTTGTGTTGCCCAAGAGGACATTAATCAGTTTTGTATCTAACCCAGTAATTCTACTCTAAAATTCCTTTACAAATGCCTATAAATACTTCCTCAATATGCTCTTTGACCTGGCTTTACCATCTTAGTTGTTTCCTCATTACTTGCTCATTCTATATTTGTGTGTCATGTTTCTAGCTTTAAAAAATTTAAGCATTGACATTGCAGAAGTTTTTAACCAGGACCTAAAATATGCTTCTATGGGATTATTGAACACAGTCTTTTATAATACTGTGCAAGCAGTGCTGAGACTTCAGGTGTCCTGGGGCCACCCGAACTAAGCCGAGCCCCACCATGTGCATGTGCCCGTTATGGTCAGAGCTCCCAGGCTGTGGTTCCTGTCTGTGTAATCCAGGGGGCTGCAGCTACCCGGGGAGATGGACTTGTATCTGCTGGGATCATGGAGATGCTGCTTGTCCTACCCCAGGAAAATGGCATGATTGCTTTAAATAACAATAGCCAAAAATATTTTTCAAGCACTTTCTATGAGCCACATCCCATTCTAAAAACTTCCTGTGTTTTAGTTTATCCTCACTCTGTCCCAGTGAGGCAGGTTCTATTTTATAGATGAGGAAACCAGCTCAGAGGGGTTTAGTAACTCTGAATATCACACAGCTGCTAAGTAGTGGAGCCAAAGATTGAAGGGGAAATTACAGAAGATGAACACGAAGCAGGCACTGTGTGGTACATGGTTGAGCGGATTTTCCTCTCCTCACCCCAGTTCTGCAATTGCAGTTAAGTCCAAGCTGAGAGGAAAAAGGATAAGGTAGTGTCTGGGGGAGATCCATAGACTATGACCACCCACTCCCCTCCACTAAGTAGTTTCTTGTGGGCGGGGACCAGTTCTTCCTCAACTTTCCAGGTCACCATGGGCTATAGCTGGAACAAAAGTCACAGCTACCACCATAAGGACATCCTTGCCCATCAGGGAAGCTTCTATGCAGAGGGTCATCCTCCACCCAGAGGACACAGGCACCTCCAACAGAGGACAGATACACCCTCCCTGTAGGGGCAGTTACCTCCTACAGGGGCAGATACTTCCCAAAGGGGTAGTTTCCTCCCTTAAGGGGCAGTTACCTCCCATAGGGGTTAGATAATTCCCACAGGTACAGACACCTCTTGCTTAGAGATGCTAGTTCAAATAATAGTCTGTCACCAGCTACCACTTTCAGCCTCATCCTGTGATCCAAGGATGATGGAGGGTTCTTGCCATTTGGAGGGATGCAGAATTTGAGAAGGGAACTTTCTCCCCTTCTCCTCCCTGTGGGATAAGAGAGGAAGAGTATTTCTCTTACTCCAGGCCGAGGGAGCAGGACCCTAAGAGTGAAGAGCCCTCCATCTCCTTCCTCTACACTAATTTGGGAACCAGCAAACATCTTATCCACCTTATCTCAAAGTGGCTGAGGGACTGGCCTGGTGGAATGCCCAGTGCTGTGCTGGTATAGATAGAGGCAGGAGGCAGATGGTTCACAGGATGGCGAGGGGAAGAGAAGTTCAAGAGTTCCCTCCTTGTTCTGAGGGTGATGGAGCCACATGAGCTCCAGCGAGTAGGACTGTGGGCTGCAGACTTTCTTGGGACACAGCTCCAGCTGAACAGGTGTCTCCACTTTAGAAAAATGTAGCCTGAGAGCTGGAACATGCTGCTGAGGTCTCAAGGGACCCCCAATGCCTGGGGACTGCCTACCATTTGCCCTAGTCAGTGAACTACATCAGCAGAATGACCCAGATCAGGAGAAGCCTGTGACCTTTCCAAGAGCAACACCTAAAGTAAGGGAAGCCCTGTCCACCTCCTTCCCATGGGGGACTGGCAAAGAGGGAATGAGTGAGTGTGAAAGCAAAGCCCTCTGCCCTAGAGAACCTAGAGAGCCAAGGTCTAGACTAGGGTTGGGGAGCTTTGATCTGACAGAAGACTGAGGGTTGCAAATGAATGAACCTGCATGGAAAGCAGTGTGTGAACCAAAAGGAATCCAAAAGTTAAAAGGCTCTGTCTGTCAGTGATTGGGAAAATGGGGAGCCTCGCACAGTTGGGGGACAGCTGGGAAAAAACATGTAAGTCCTTGAACTATCTGGGCCTCAGTGTGCTTATCTATAAATTAAGGATGATAACATGTACTTCTGCGGATTAACTGAATTAATCTATGTAGTGTCTGGAACAGTGCCTGGCACAAAGAAGGTACTATCAATATTAGCTGTCAGTCATTCTCCAAGATGTGACTTCTCAAAACATCTTAGTTTTTTTTCCCCCCTTATTCAATACAAACATCTCTGTGTGGTGGGATGCCAGCTTTCTGTGAGAGACTTTGCAGGTACCCCTGGAGCCATAGAAGCCACCACAGGACCAGGTACAACCTCCACCTCCCAGGGCTTGGGGCAGCCCCAACTCTCAGGCCCTTGGGTGTCTGTTCCGGTGCTTCTCAGGGAAGAGGTGTCTGCAGAGAAAAGGTATAGGGACATTTTACTTCAGAAACAGGACCAGGTACACTTCCCCCTGGGGAGCCCTGTGTGCCCAGCACGTCACCAGTAGCAGGGGGGGTCATGGCTGGCAAGCTTCAACAAGTGGAATTACAAAGAGCACTGTAAAGAGGAACTTTCTAGAACCTTTCATGGACCCTTCAGTTGCTGCCCCCCCCAACCTGGAGCACTGTTTACCTTCTTGCACCACCATACACTTGAATCTCAGTCCCTGAGCAAAGGCCCCTTGGGTTTCCCCGTTTCCCTTCCCTCGTTGACACTGCTGACACAAAGACTGAAACCCAAAGGGTTCCTTTCTCCCATTCACAGTGTGCTCAGAGGAGACCCTGAGGCCACCCAGGCCGTGGGAGCTCTGCTATAACAGGCCAACACGTACTTAAACCAAACTGGTTTCACAGATAAAAGCCCATCTAAAGAAAGGCTGGCCCCTATGCGGTAGGCAGTAACCACAGGGAGGAAAAAACCAGATCCTAATCCCACGTAGGATCTCCTCCCTCCCCTGCAATAGCAAGACACTCAGCCCAAGCCAAGAGATGAAGTTCTTGTTTATTGTTGCTGCAACTCTTACAGACATTAGCGTTCAGTTAAATAAGGAAGATAGCACGTTAAACACATCACAGCCCCAAACCAGAGGGCGGTGGCCACGGCACAGAGAGGGGCAGAAGGGCCGGGGCTGTGACCGGGCAGTCCGAGGAAGTACATTCAGTGGGTGTGCGGTGTCGACATTCCAGGCTCACGTATATATAGATCTTATTTATATATTTATTTATATTTATATATAGAGATCATTGAGTTCTGTGTATACAAAGAACGATATTGTTACAAATACAATACTCTACTTCTCCCAGCGCTTTTCAATAAGCTCTATTTCACCCTCTTTACAGAACAATAGTACAAGTGCACACTCTAGGGGCTGGGCTACATATGTACACGAAGTTTCATTCCCACACGGTCCTCACACACTGCCTGGAGGAAAGAGGAAATAAAATCAGAGTTGTGTGCTCAAGTGAAACCAGGGAAGAGCAGACAGACATGAAACTCAAACCAACACAATGGCCTCGTAAATCTGCGAGTAAGTAAACCTAAGACAACGGGGCCCTTGAATGTAAACATCAGTGACAGCTACACCTCTGGGTCGAGAGACCCTGGAAGGGCTCCGTGGGTGGGTCTTCATCAACGCCTGGACAGTGAGTGCTGGGTGCGGCTGGGGGCTGGGGGGCAGGAGCAGTGATGGGGGAGGTAGTAGGTTACTCTGGGACTCTCTGCAGGCCAGTGTTGATGGGCGACGTGCAGAAAGCAAAGCGGTCTGCAGGGCCTCAGAGCCCAGCGCCCTGTGATGTGCTCCACCCCCAGGGAATCCCCTCTGGGGCAGGGAAGAAGGTGTTCCTTGAGACGTATGTTCCAGGCTTGGGTCTTTTAGGGTTTCTTCTGCTCATGAACCCAAGGCAGATGGTGGCCCCTGAAATGCTCACATGAGAAGGCCAAGGCAGGTGGGTTCTAGTGGATTCTGGTGCTTCCTGGCTGGGCCAGACGGGGTAGGCAAACTTGGGAGTCAGTCCCCAAAGCAGAGTCACCAGCATGTCTAGCTGAGAGGCCAGAGTGGCTTTTTGCCCAGGCAGTGTTTGGGAAGGCTGCTCTCTGTACATAGTCTTCCCCATTATACAAGGTATTTAGATATTTACATATATAACTATATATACTGGGATGTCAGAAGGGAAATAAACCACCACTTCCTGTGGGACTTTCAAAAATAGAATTAGTAACGTCCCAGACTCCTCCTCTAAGTTAACCAAACGGAGGTTAACTCTGTCCAGCCAAGCTCTGGCAGTGCTCGCTGCCTGGGTGTGAGGAACCCCTTTTATTAACATAAAAGTATGTGGTGGATAAATATTCTTATTTAAATATGTTTGTCCTCTAGGAGAGCTTACAAAATTGGCTTTTTCAGCTCTTCTCAAGCTTTCCAAGATTTTTGTGCAATAGGAATGGGAAAATATATTCTCCCCCCTCTTTCCTTTGGGGGGAGAAATGTAATTGTGATTATTTGGGAGGTTGCATAGGGACGCGCTAGTGGAATTTCCTTTCCTTGGTTACTGTGAGTGGGCTCTGTGGTACTGTCCGGGGGCTTAGGCAGGTATCCTGAGTGCCCTGCTGGGTGTGGATAGGCAGGAGCCCCTCCTGTAGTTTTTGAAGGCTACTGATGCTTGAAATAGCATTAATAATGGGCAGAGGAAAGGAAACATACATTTGTGACTCGTTAGTATTTAATTAAATGAGCAGACACTCTACAATTTGGTTGATTCAAGGAAGGCAAGCTGAGAGCCTGGAGCCACAGTTCCTGGCTCCCATCTTGGTAGCAGCTCAGCCTTGGGGCTGGTCTCCCCGCAGCGCTCTGTTTACTATCCTTAGGACAAGTCCTGGGCTCCTGGACTGCCCATCCCAGCTCCCCTTGCCCCACCTTACAGCTCCCTGGTGAAGGGGCAGCCCCTTCCAGGAGTGCTTTTGGGCAGCCAACAAACTCTTTTCATTAGGGTAAAGCTAGGAGTTCAGTTGTTGATTCCTTTGAAGCTTTCTTGACTCTAAGTTAAAAACTCGGGAGGTATAGAGACTCCCGGGGAACTGATCACATTGCTCTCTGGCCAAAGCCTCTTGCTTCTAATATTCTTATATTTGCTTTCTCCTTCCCTGAACCCCTCCACACTATATGTAAATATTACTACCCACATTTTCTCACTGAATTCCTATTTCCACACACACAACATAAATATCCCAGATGCAGAGAACAGGGATTATATTAATATTACAAAATATATTAGTCCTCTTCCCCTGTCTCTACTGAGGTCATGAACAAAACAAAGCAAAGCATAACCACACTCAACATGAAAACAAAATGCTCTTTGGACCAAGAACAAGTGAAAACTGGCTCAGAATAATAATATTACTAAAATATCTGCACTGAACTGAGACAGAATCCATAAGGATGAGGCACCTGATGAACACAAGTAAAACTCCACACTAACAACTCCCTCTGACCCACGAGGCAGCAAGATGGTGCTTCCACAATGCATTTGGGGATTCTTAGGCATAGCTTGAGGTCATTATTGTCTCCTTGATGTTGTGGCTTATGTACTTTCAAGTGTCACAGCCTGCCTGTTGGCCCTGAGCAGAAAGGAAATTGGTCTAGCCTTGAGCAGGAACACTATGGTGTCTGAATCCTCATCTTCAAGGGGGACAGCCCATCCTTTCCAGACTTGCAGTGGGGGGAGGGCAGAGGGTCCATTAGGAGACCCCTTGAGCCAAGGTGGTGCTGGGCAGCCAGGCCTCAGCCATGGACAGGGGCCAACGCCCAGGATGAGGCTGACCAGCCTATCATGCCACCCTGCCCTCCAGGGGAAGGGCCCACCAGAGAGGTGATGTGGCTTTTCCAGGGGCTCTGTGTGCTATTAAAGGCAGATTCTGCACAGGGGGAAGGGAGTGCTGATTTGCAGTTTGCCTCATTGATGAAGGGGAGGAGAGGGTGTTAAGAAAGCACAATTGTGTGTGTGAGATATAGAGGCAGATGGTACCTGACTATCTTTATCTAATTGTTGGTAACCTCAGGACAACCTAGGGAAGCTCTGGCAGTCCCATAAATTACCACGCTTTCTGCAAGGCTATGGAATCCTCATCGAAGGCAATTCTCTTTCCTTATCCTCTGGGGTGAGAAAGCCCATATTAGAAAACAAATATGCTGAAATTCAAACTAACTATAGAATAGGTTTGAAGTTGGCGCAAATTCTGGGCAGGAAAAAAATATGCTCTAGCTACTTCATGGACAGTGCATATCCTTAAAGAAACAGGCTGGTTCCCCTGTTACTATCATATTCCTATAAAGCTATGTAAGGAGAGCATAGATCAGCAATTGGATTTTAGGCACTGCTGCCTCAGCTTTGTCACTGCTCTGAGGAGCTCTTCCATGAGGTCTGTACCTCTTGGGAAAAGACGACGCCTCCTCAGGAACCCTCTCCCCCTTCAGGATAGTCGTGGGTGGATATGAGCAGCTCTCCATCTTCAAGAAGTGCATACAGAACTTCCCTGGTATTTACAAAAAAAAAAAAAGCAATCCAGAGGGAGACAGAGAGCAAAGAGATCCTTGCAGATTCTTTCCTTCCTGTGTACAACCAAATGCTGAGTGTGAGAGGGAAATGTCTCAGTGGACACACAGATGCAGCACTAGAAACACAACCACGAGGGAGGAGAGTCCTCCATGCATGCCGCGAGGGAGAGTGAGGTGCACTTTGACTCAGATGTACACGGGCTGCTCCTGGGCTGTCAGCAGTCTGTACATGGCTGCTGGCATCGTCTTCATGTGAATCTGAGGGCAGAACACACACTTCAGCGGGGGCTGAGGCTCTGGGAGGGCTGTGAGCACAGGTGGAGGTTGGGCGCACCTCACATCACAGGGGCTTTGGGAACATTCTCCCCGCCACAGGATGAAAACCCAGGTAAGGTTCATTTCCCAGTCAGATGCTCTTATTTCATTGAAAGTAGAGGCCACTTAGGATGGAGAAAGAACAATTCGGGTGTTCTGACTCTCTTGTCTTCCCTTCCTCCCTCCGCAGATAGATGACAACAGTAAATCAGTCCCAGAACAGCAGTTAAGACCAGGGAGGTGCCTGTGGAAGGCCCTTTGTGGCTTAGGCTGGAATTTAAGGCTTAAGTCTTCCAGGCACATTCGGTGAGATAAATTGGGGAGAATGGAGAGAACTTGGGCAGCCAATGCTAAAACAATGCTAATCTGAGTGTTGGAAAGAGGGGAGCAGATTAAGACTGGAAACTAGGCTAAAGAGACTTAATTTCAATTCATGGAGGAGCTCTCAGATAACCACTTATTCTCCAAAGAAATGGGTCAGGCTGGGGCAAGGAGGTGGCCAGGGGCCCCAGAGGACACCCACCCTCAGCCTCTACAGAGCCGAGGACCCATACCTACCTCCCCGACCGCATTGGAGAGAATGTGGACGATCTTCTCATGGGGGGTGGCAACGACACTCTGTCCGTTGATTTCAATGATCCGATGCCCCACACGGACGCCTCCTCTCTCGGCTATTCCTCCTCTCATGAGGCTGCAGATCTGCCAGAACCAAAGTCCAAGTTAAACCCCACAGGCAGTGCCTTATCTCAGAGAACTGGGTAGGGGTGGGAGACTGGATTTTTTGGAACCCCGTGCCCTCAGCGCTCTCAAGATGTGGTTAGGCTTCAGGAATCTAAGTCTCTTTTTTTTTTTCTTTTCACAAGAAATAGAGACTTGGAGGCCACCATGGCCTGACTCAGGAGTGCAGTGCATCACAGCATGTCACAGCACACTCACTTCTAAGCATTTTTCATCCAATTGGTTCTTGGTAAAAAGTTGTTTTGGCTGTCACAGAGTGGCCAATATCTTCAACTTGCAGACCTTTGTAACACAGATCTCTCCAATCATTGCTAAGACTCAAACACTGCACTGTTTTAATGCTGGCTGTTAGTTTTCAGGGGGCACAGTTGCATGAGCCAAAGTGGGCCTGGCCCAGTGGCTGGCTGAAGGGAGATGCTCCTTTCAGTCTTCCTGACCCAGATGCCCTTGTTCAAACATACTTCTTACAGAAACAGTGACATGGCCCATCCTGTTCCTGTCTAGCTGGGCAGGCTCAGGGCAGGTGGCTCAGACAGCACTGGACTCCAGATGTCAAACCACAGTCAACCCCACCTGTCACACAGAGCAACCTGAATTTGCCCTCAAAAGGGTATGTATGAATTTACTAAATTGATATTTCATTGTAGATCATGCTTCCTTATTTAAAAGCCTATGCAGACTGTGCCACAGACTGCAGCATCTTGCAGCATGCTTTGTGTTTCTGTGAGTACGTGGATCCTTCCATCTATCAGGTGCTTTGGGGTAAGGACATTCCTTAGGTGTTTTTTGTATTTTAGCTATAACTGATGGTCCCAATGAACCCCTACCTGTTACAGAATAACTTTTTCCTAATATTAGAACTTTTAATGTCATTCAAATATGAACAAAGCAATCAAGTAATTATAAACAGATAGAGACATCAGAACAAAACTGCATGGCTCTTCTCCTAACAGGCCAACTATGTGACCAAGATGCAAAGATTACATAAAATAGGGCTAGATATTTCTACTCTGAGAATTTCAAGGCCATTTCTAAACCTGAAAACATGCTTGGAATAAAATCTTAATTACCCAGAACTTCTGGATGAAAGTAAGGAGGTGGTGGGGAAAGAATATAGGAGTTGTCTGTCTGAAAGAAGAATACAAGGGGTGTAGGCACATCCCAAACCAAGAGAATCAGAAAGGTTATAGAGAACAGATTTGCCACCAAAGCCCACAATTATAAACCCAAACCAGTAACACCAGGACAAAAAGGTAGTATTTCTACAAGGCACATGGCCAACCGATAAAAACACTTTTTATCCACAAGGTGCTAATTTTACATTAAAAAAGTAAATCAGCTAAACATAGCCACTATGCAGCGATTCTCGGGCTCGGCTGCACAATGGGATCACCTGCAGAGCTTTAAAGAACACAGGTGCCTGCATATGGTGTCAACCCCACTGTCCATCCATGGCCTGGCCCAGGCATAGGGAGTCAAGTTCCCGGGGGGCTCTCAGGTGCAGCAGGCTGGGAACCACAGTGCAATGGGCTGCTGGGGACATGAGACCCTGTGTAGGAGCAACTCAAGCAATCTAAAGCTGGTAGCTGGGGCACAGTCCTGGACGGACTCCTACAGAAGGCCAGACTCCGAGCACTTCTCCTTGTGGAAGGGTGCAGACTCCGCCAGAAGGAACCTGCCCATGGAGGAAGTTGAGCCTGCTTTCGCCCAACTGCCCTTTCCTTAATTCTTTCAGAGAACTGACTGCTTTAAAAACAAAAAGAAACCAGACCAGACACATTGCTACATTCTATTTGTCAGAAGTTTGGAAGAATGTGGCGCATGTTATACTTACAATTCCATTCTGGACGCTGAAACCCAGCTGGTAGCGAAGGTCTGGTCTCCTGATCAACACAGTGGTTACCGGAGGACACCGTACAATATTCAGCTTTACCCGGGACTGATTCTTTAAGCCCTTAAAGTTCATAAAGCATAGTGAATGTGGGGACATCACAGGCAGCCAGCACCCAAGGCAAAAGAAGCCTCAATGAATCTTTTGCTACTCAGTTGACTCCTGAAGTACCCACTAGACATAAGCTGACAGCACCGGTGGCCTGGACAATTCACTGCTACCCTCTACCAACTAAGTGGAGAAAAGGCAGGCTTTAGGAGCCCTATCAACCCGTCTAGAGATATGAAGCATATGCTGTGGGCGATTTCTTTATTTTGGGAAATGGGCTGTGTTCAAAGGAGCTGATATAAGTGGTTGTCTGAGCAACCAAGAGGAAAATTGTCACATTTGCTTTGTGGCTTGAAAGATGAAGGATATACACTCCCAGTCAGGAGAGAGACAAGTAGAAAATTGATTTTTTTCCCCCCCAAAATGCAAATTCTTGGCAGGTTCTTCTTCTAACAAAAGGGTAAAAGGGCTGTGAACAAATTCACAGCAAGTTGCAGAATTCATGGGACTTGTTTTCTGTTTCTGTTGCTCCTCCCTCCCCGTTCACACTCTCCGTTGTAAGCACATCAACATCTCCACAAGCAACTGGAGAGAAGCAGGAAGAAGAGGCAGCCTCCAGTTCATTCCTCCTTGGAAAAGTGACTAGGGTTACAGGATCAGTACTGATGGGAAAGGAAGGAAAAGAAAATAAGCTTTGAAGATTGTGGTTTCATGATCCATGCTAACACCCCATTCCTCTAAATCAGGATGGAATGTAGAGGGGAAGTTGGACTTGAGATATAAAAAGGGGACTGGCCAAGTTTCAGAGCCTGTTTAGGGGGTTCCACCACCCAGCTGGGGTCTAGGCTGAGCTTAGGCTCTTCCTCTTGTCCCTGGAGCTCACTCACAGCAGTGACAGATGCTCTAGTCTGCTCAGCGGCATCCCGTTTAGAAAACCATCACAAAGCTATGCTTTCCCTCACTCAGACAGTGGGAAGGTGTTGATCCTGCAGATATGCCTACGACTTGTGAGCTTCACCCTAAAGCAGGGGTTCTTAACAAGGGTTCAATGAGCTTGAATTTAAATGAAAAAAATTTCTTGTGGGCACATTGGTGCAGGTGTGATATATTTATTAAATAATACACAGTACAGTGTAGACTTAGTAAGGGGTCCTTGGTTTTTACCTGACTAGCAGAGGGGTCTGTGGAATGGAAAAGGTTAAGAACCCCTGCCCTAAGAGGACAATGCCAGACAAAAAGAACTCAGCCCTGAAATAAATGTCCATCTTACAGGTCTCCCCCAGTTAGCCTGCTGCTGCCTCACCTCTTTTATTGAAGTGAAATTCATGTAACATAAAACCACTTAAAAATGTGCAATTTAGTAGTATTTAGTAAATTCACAATGCTGTGCCTCAATTAACTCTAGCTGGATGGTGCAGACTGAATGGCCTGTTACAGCAGGTGCTTTCCAAACTTTTTCAAGTCATGGCACACAAAGAACATTTTTCTGGCACCCAGGGCTAAAAAAATCACACTGCTTTTGGGTTCCCCAGGCCCTACTTCCTGCTTGGAGAGTTGGGGAGGGGGGAGGTCTTAGCACTTCCTGGAGGACCTGCCCCACTGGACTCCCATCTAACAAAACCAGCTGGCTGGGAAACAGCTTAAGGTCAGTCATGGTTCCTTCTCCTCCAGAGGGCTAGGGTGAAGGGGAAAAGCTGCTCCTAAAAGATGGTAAAGTGGGGTGGGTGAGCAAACTTTCCTCCAGAAGACAGCGGCCCCCAGAGGAGGGGGCAAGGATTCAGGGAAAAGGTGGCTGCCATTCCACCCAAGTCCACAGTCTCTCATAGACACAGCATCTGGATTATTTTATAAATGGGCCCCGCTTGTGCTGTTTATGGGTGAAGTGGAGAGGCCTGGGGAGAACAGCATGGAAGGTGACTTTACCACTTTATATGCAGAAGTCCCACAGCCACTGATGATTGTAGGTCAGGACTTAGATTTCACATGTTATAGATGAGGACAAGAACACGGACATGGTCGTGAAAAGCTGCCTTATCCAGGTGCTCTATGGAGTCAGGACTGGGACTGTGAATTACCTGCTCATGCCCTCTACCTCCTGCAAGCATCTTGCTGAGCACAGAGGCAAATAGAATTTGTGACTAGAGCACAGTTTGCTTCTCTGAGGTAGAAGTGCCCAACAAAGCTTTTGCTTCCAGGTAACCATGATATGCTTTAGACTGAGGGATCCATACGAGTTATTTTGTCTCTGGTTATCTGGCTTTATTATGCTCGGCCAGCATGTACAGACCAGTTGTTCTCAAAGCATGGTCCCTGGACAGGCAGCATCAGCATCACCTTAGCACTTGTGAAAATGCTGGCTCCTCCCCAGATCTACTGAATTAGAAACTCCAGAGTAGGGCCAGCAATCTGTGTTAAAGCCCTCCAGGCAATTCCCATGCATACTTAATTTTGAAAACAAACTGTGTGCACTATCAGAGCAGCACGGTTAACACACTTGCACCCAGGTGACTTAATTCCTGCACTATCGGTTGATGCAGGATGATTAGGCGGAAAGCTGTCAATTCACTGCTCACACTTGCAGCCAGTATGCTTAGTGAGCTCAGAGACCAGCAGGGGTGGGGTGGGAGGGTGGCAGTGGGAGAGCTGGTAAGCCCAGGCACTACACAACCCAATCTCCCATCAGCCGTCTGCATTGTCTGTACCATGTGTGAACACCCTAAGGTCACTGTCATCCCAAAACCCCATTCTACTGATGAACCACAACGATAAATACTACCTGCCATTGAAGAGTGACTCTTGTCAGGCACCGACTTGGGAGACTTACAAGAGCCATCTCATTTAATCTCCTTTGACAAACTGGCAGCTATAATTATCCCTATTTTATAGAAGAGGAAAGTGAGACTCAGCACTATTAAGCAACTTGCCCAAATTCACTGTAGCAAAATTTAACCCCAAATCTGTCTGAATTCAAAACCCACAATTTTGTCTCCTACATACAAATCCCTCATATATATACATAACAGTGTGTGGGCAAATCGTTAATAAGACTTGTTCAACAAAAAGTGAGTGAGAGAATAGAAATCCCCCAAATCCCCCAAATCTTTTACTCCAGCCTTTTGTTGGGGCCACATTTTTAGTTCATTTCCCTACATGCCAAGAGTTCTTCCAGGCTCCTGGGCCTCATACTGCAACTGAAAAATAAACAGATGTGTTTTAGTCTACTGAATTGTATTTTAGGCAGTTGCTAACTTCTGAGATGCTGCAATGCAACCAAAAGAAAATACCAATCGCTGTGACAGCTCGCTGAATTCTAGCCCATAGCCTTTTTTAAAAAAATTTTTTATTTTTTTTCATTTTGAGAAGGAAAAATGGTTTATTGATGGCCGGCTGGACTCGGGAGCTTTCTGTTTCTAATCCGAGCCCCCACAGCCTTTTTGAAATAGCCAGAAGCGGGTATCTGTAACTGTTATAAATCACTAAACTGTAACTCAGATGCCTTCTTTAATGCTGATGCTGTTTTGGAACTGCACGATCTTACCCAGTAACTGGATGGTAACGGGACAGCTCGTTACTATCCCTGCTTGTATCTCATTATCTTGTTTTGCAACCCAGAAGTGAGGTGCTCTTGTACTAGCCTCCTTGTTGATTAAAATGAGCCAACCCAGAACTAACCACCCCAATTCCTAAGTTATCTTACTGAACAAAAGCAGTTCTAATCAGAGTTGGCCTGCCTGACATGCGCAGTAGCCTAAACTTTAAACCAAGTAAACTAAGCATGTACTCAATCTGTGCATGCTCAGTTAATTAGACCATCCTGAGCCTGCCTGCCTTTGTTTGAAAGCTACAAAATACTGTACATTTCTCTAGTTCTGGGAGACAGATTTTTCCTTGCCTTTGAGCTTGGCAATAAATTCTTCTTCTCTTTCAAACTCTGATGTTATATAATTGGCCCCTACCCCATTGATCAGTATCAACATTGATTCCCGTCCCCCGGCTGAATCATCGCCTTTTTTTTTTTTTTTTTTTTAAGATTTATTTTATTTCTCTCCCCCTCCCCCCTCCCCAGTTGTCTGTTCTGTGTCCATTTGCTGCATGTTCTTTTTGTCCGCTTCTGCTGTTGTCAGAGGCATGGGAATCTGTGTTTCTTTTTGTTGTGTCATCTTGCTGTGTCAGCTCTCATGTGCCGTGCCATTCCTGGGCAGGCTGCACTTTGCACTGGGCAGCTCTCATTCCGGGGTGCACTCCTTGTGTGTGGGGTTCTCCTATGCGGGGGACACCCCTGCGTGGCACGGCACTCCTTGCGTGCATCAGCACTGCACATTGGCCAGCTCCACACGGGTCAAGGAGGCCCGGGGTTTGAACTGCGGACCTCCCATGTGGTAGGCGGATGCCCTAACCACTGGGCCAAGTCCGCTTCCCTCACTGCCTTTTGACTGATTCTAGTTGTGCTCTCAATGGGTGAATTTTGATGGGACTCAACTTCACCACCTCTAGCATCTCTCTTTCCTCTGAGTTTTGATTTGCTCTGTTTTTTGGGGGATCTGAGCCCCCCAATGGCTCTAATTTGGCTTATGGCTTTTGTCAACACACAGTAGTTTTCAGCTCTTCTCAGTAGTTTTGAAGACTCTCTGGGAAACTGAGGTTAAGGAAATGATGTTTTTTAAAAAGAGCAATGGAATGAACCAAGTATGATTTTCCCTGGGTAGACAGAAGCATGTGAAGAATTGGGCTTTCCATACAACAGCAGGTCCTGCCATCCACACCAGCACTGAGACCCTGGCTTTTTACTCCAAACAGGGGACCAGCATGGGTTGGTGACAAGGGCTGTGTTGGTGCCAGAAGCTCTCAGCTCAGGTTTTGTTTCTGCCACCACAAGCAGTGGGCTTTTGGGCCCTTTGGCCATCCTGCACCTCAGTTTCCTCATCTTCAAAGCAAATGGTGAAATGCACTAAAGTTCCTTCCAGTTCTAACAGTCCATGATTTCACCTTTTTTCATGCTTTCCACCCTAAATATCTTACCTGAAACACCAAATCTCAACCATTACACTGAAAAACACCTATTCCTAAAATTAAAAACAGGCTTCTTTTTTGAAAGGGAGGGGGCAGGTCAAACACCATACAAACATGTGTTTCTCTCTCCCTAGAGTGTTCCCACTCTTTCATTTATTTAATCAGTCAATTTTATTGACCACCAACTGTGCCAAGCCATGTGTTAGGCACTGGGGATTCAGCAACCAGCAGGCCCTCTGCCTGACCTCCAAGAGCTCAGGGAAGCACTGGACAATACAGCCTATTAGTGCTAAGTGCAGGGCACACAGCAGGACAACCACAGTGGACTTGAGTCCTTTACCTCTTTCAACAATAACAATCTGAGACCAGGAATTTGTGGGAAACTAGGGCTGAGAATGCTGAAGGCAGGGAGTATATCCTTCAGGCTAAGATATCTGCTTGAAATGTTTACACTTTTTAAACCCAGGGATTATTTAGGTATGCTAGTGCGGTGCACAAAAACCTCTCTGAAAAGCAAAGAGAACAGCTCATTTTCCTCAATGCTACCTTAAAAATTCTCATTGCACTGGTGGGTTCTTTCCTTTTATGCGAATTGATTTAAGATGCCTAATTTATCCCTCAGTGAAAGAATTTCTAGACTGGGGAAATGTGCTGCAAGATGAGGCTTAGAGCAACCACAATTTAGAATAACCACACCATGCATCTGCCCTGCCATTCTTAATCAGTGTTTCAAGTTGAGTTCCATTAACTTGGATTTCTGAGCCGCCATTTTATTGGTGGTGCCAATTAAATAAACGGTCATTTTGTCCCCATGACAACGGTGGAATGGAGCAGCAAATTAAGAAATATAATGGGAGGGGAAGGCCAGGGAAGAGGGGAGGGGAGAGGAGCCAGAATAGTTTCTATAGCAACAGGAGAGCAGGGCCATGATGATTCTTTGTCTGGAAGGTGCAGTTGTCTTATAATTTTAAAAAAATAATTCTGAAGGCAGGCCCATGGAGGCAATGGCATGGACAGAAGCAACCTGCTCACATGCCCTTCCCACTACCAATGATTTGCTTTAGGAATTATGATAGAAGTAAGATCTAGGAAAAAAGCAATTAAAATAATTAGGGGGAAAGGTTAACATTCCTATGAAGTGGCAAGACACAGAAGACAGGACTTTCAACCCCTGCAGCTCAAAGTGTGGGTGCCAGATTGCTGATGGCATCACCAGGAGACTGGCTGAAAATGCAGAATCCCAGGTCCCATTCCAGTCAGCTGAATCAGAATCTGTATTTTAACAAGATCCCTAGCTATTTCAAATCAAAGTTTGAGAAGCACTGATAAGTCAGGCTGAGATTTGTTGTTAAATTCATTGCAAAGAGCACTGGCAGGATACTGAAACAAACCATATGAGCCCTGAACATTCACCTGCAGTGGCCCCAAGTGGTAGGGAAGTGAGAGCACCTGCTTCAGGCAGGCAACAAGGGGATGTATTTTTTGTAGAGAATTTAAGAAAAATACAACCCACTAAAAGTCCAGTCTGCTTTTTGTAGTGACAGTCTAGCCATTATCAATATACTGGGCAGACCACCCACCAGTGTCCCTGAGTATCCTGGTCGTTGGTCAAATCAGTTTTTCACTCAAGAAGGCACTGGGGGAGTTCAGCTGTGACCTACCTAGGCCCTGCTCTAGTAGGGTGATTTGCTGAGGGTGGCCACAGTGACACTATTTTCCTTACCCTCCATCTTTATCTCTTGTATCTCTCTTGCTGCCGATCAGTCTTTATTTTCTGATTCCATAGATAGCAACTTGATTTATGGACATCAAAGCCCAGATACTAGCTCAGAAGAACCTTTTCCCCAAGGAAATCATTCAGATAGCGCTCCTTCTGTCTGTATTCTAAGCCACCTGTATTTTCAGCTTGACACTGTAGGGTGAGGAAAGGGACACAGGGAAGCACTTGCCAGCTGGGCATCCCAGGGTCCATTGCCTGCACCTGTGGGCCCTCACCTGTAAACCTGGCCTTTGCCATGGTGAGATGAAGGGAGGCGACTGGCAGCCGGGGCCACCGGGCACTGTCATGCAGCCTCCCAGCCCTTAGGAACTCAGGCGCCATCCTTCCTTCACTCAAGTTAGCCTCTTGCCCCCAATTCCCTCTCCAAATCCTCCCCAAACCTTTCAAGACCCATATCAATTCTCCATAAACCCTGCTCACCTACCTACCTTCCTGCCCCTCCCTCCTCACCCAGCCTCTCTCACTGATATCTCTTTCCCACTTAACTCCCTTACCCCTGAGGCAGGGTTTCTCAACCACAGCACCATTGACAACTAAATCTGGATAATCCTTTGCTCTGGGTGACTAGGCTATCCTGTGCATTATAGGATGTTCAGCAGCATCCCTGGTCTCTACCTACTAGATGCCAGAAGCGCTCCCTTCTCTTCATCTGTGACAACCCAGACTGTCTCCAGACACTGTCAGATGTTCTCTGGGGGTCAAGATCTACTAGTTGAGAACCACTGCCCCAATGCCTGACCTCGGGATCCAGCTCCCCTTTCTGGGGCTGGCTGTGCTAGAGGCAGGATATCGTGGTGACTGAGTGACTTGGCTTTTGAGCCAGAAGGATTAGGCACATACTCCAGCTCTACTGACTGACTAGCAGTATATGATGGGTTTGGAGCTGTATGTACCCCCTGAAAAACATGTCCTTAAACTTAATCCATTTTTTGTGTGTGTACATGCATTATAAGTAGAAACTTTTGATGAGGTTACTTCAGTTAAAGTGTGGCCCAACTCAATCAGGATGGGTCTTAATCTTATTACTGGAGTCCTTTATAAGCAGAATGAAATTCAGATACAGAGAATGCCATGGGAAGCAAGAAGCTGAAAGTAGAAGGAAACTGGAAGAGAAGGGAGAGGCCAGGAGAGGCTGCCATGGACACTGCAAAGATACCAGTCTTTGGGAAGAAAGCATTACCTTGGTGACACCTTGATTTAGACTTTTCCTAGCCTCAAAATTATGAGCTAATAAATTCCCATTGTTTAAGCCAATCCACTGCATGGTATTTACTTTGGCAACAAGAAAACTAAAACATGGTGTGGCCTTGAATAACTATATAATCCTTCTCTGCCTCAGTTTCCTATCTTATAAAATAGGTGTAAGAAGAGTACCTATACTTCACACAGGCTATTGCAAGGGTTCAGGGAGTACATTTGTGCACAGTTCTTGAACAGTGCCAGGCACATAAATACTCAAACATTACTAGTTACCACTTCTCTCATTGATTTTTCCCCAACTGGACCAAGATCCTTGGGAGAGAGGGTTCTACTTAATGTGTCTGTGGTTCCCACAGTCCCTTGGTAGTTCTCATGAGTGGGCAGAACTCATAAGTCCCAGCAACTAGACTAGTGTAAGAGGGTATTCCATGAACTTTGGCTTGTGTGAGTGTGACACTGGACATAGATTAATCCTGCCTCCCCAGCCCTGGCTGCTCCTGACCTTTCCATGTTACCCCTTCAACAGCATGTCAGCCTTACCAAGCCAGTCAGACCTGGCTCCCTGACTCAAAGCCAGCCCACCGTCCATCAACTCAAGCAGAAACTTCCAAAGCCCCCTCTCCTTACTGGTCCTGATGTAGGTCTTATCCTTCAAGGCCCTGCTTAAAAATGTTAAAAAAAATCTTCCTCTTCCAAACACTCACAGCATTTCACCTCTGCATGGTTATGAGGGCCACACAGATGTGATATATGTGATATCAATTACATCATTATCTTCCACATTCTAGCTTCCCCATGGTTGCACTCAGCCCTTAGAGACTCCATTCAACATGTCTGAATGAGTACCCATGTTTAAAGCAGATTCTTCATTCTTACCTTTACTATATCAAGCAAAAGGTAGAATTTATTTAAGCATAATATATAGGAAAAAGAAATGAGGCCAAAAAGGACTGTTTCTTTCCAGGTGTGATAATCTTACAAAGAATTAGAATCTAATCCATTTCATTAAAAATAAAGAGATACCTACCCCTGTGTCCAATACAGTCACTGTCACTTCCCATTCCCTAACACTCTGGCCAAGGATATTGGCTTTTATGACTTTCTATTGCTCACAATGACTATTAGATGCATTCGTTCCTCCCACCTGACCCCCACCCCTTAAGAAACATGTTCCCAAGGAAACTTGTGCAATACTAGTCTGCCTGCAGTGCCACAGTGCTTGGTGGGGGTCTACAGATGCTGTTGTGGAGGAAAAATATTCTCACTCAAACTGGCCAAGCAACCACCAAGAACCAATGCACTTGAAAGAACTATATGGATGGGTCCTAAGAGGAAAACCTAATTACTTCCCCTCAAATACTCATTTTAAATTTTCCTTTAAGGAGCTTTTTCTTAGGTTTATGAAATAACCCTAATTCCAGTCAAACAAGAAGTAATTATGTTCAGGTATAAAAAAGGAACACGTGGACTCAAAGATTTTCCTTCTCTTTACAGCAGCTGGCATGTGTGGATGGCATTATGTGGGCTCTGGCAGTGGAAAAAGTCACTTGATCACAGCCGTGGTCACTATGAAGGAAAAAGTGTTCTCTGATTTGCAGCATTTCTGTGACTTATAATGGGATGGCAAATTGTCTCAAGTATGTCTTGTTTGAGAGAGATTGTCTGGATTGCTGTGTTAAGGAAAATGGGAGAGTGCTGTAATGGATCAGTGATGCCTGCAAATGACATCATGTGAGCCAAAGAACTGACTCTCATCCCGAAAACAGTTTTGGGGAGGAATATGTAAATCATCCCTTGATGTGGATATAGAATCCATGTCCTTTTGTATTTGTGTCCCCCGTGGTATCTGACACTTAGAATATGTTCAGAAATACTATGATCTGAATTGTAGCACACTTGCAATATAAGCTAATTTCCCCATGTCTGGGTACCTTAATGATGCTCTGGCAGGTAGACAAAGGCAGGCCCACCAGGCTGGTGCCATTAATGGACATGATCTGGTCCCCAATGTTCAGCTTCCCCGACTTCTCTGCAGGGCCTCCGTGCATCATGTTGGCTATGATCACAGTCGGCAGGATGGATCCCCAGCCGGACTCCACAATCACCACACCCAGGATTTCTCCTTTCTGCTTCTCTATGAAAACCTGAAAGGGGAAAACACACTTAGAAAGCCAAAATCAAAGCATTTCCCCCCTTCCTGTTTTTCCTCTTTCACTGATAACTCCAACCCAAGGGGATCCCTCATTCCTCTGTAATCCATGGCTTTTGCACTTTGTACCAAACAATTTAACCCAGGCCCATACCCTTGTACATCTCTTGCTTCACCTAAGTGATGTTGCCTTGGCAGTACAACAGTGTAAGGCCCCAGGTTTTTTAATTCTGCACCCCACAATGGCAGGGAAAGGAGGCTTGGTTGGTGGTAGCTTTGGTGGTGTGTTATGGTTTCTGCAAATAGCTTTTGTGCTCTTCAGTGCAGGCTCCCCCATCCTGGTGCTTTACACATTCTCTCCAAAATTTAATATAACTGAGTTAAAAATAAATACGTTACAGAAACACTTCTCTGCAAGGAGAAACTTGAGGAAAAAGGAAAACAAAATGATGCTAAAATCATCACAATTCTAAAAGTTCTAGACACGCATAATTCTTCTTGGACTTCACTGGCAGAGCAGAGAGGAGGGAGTCATTTTGGATGCCTAGAGCCTGGTATGCTCTGCAGAGATGCTACAAAGGAGTAAGGCACTTCTTAGAAGTATCCAACAGAGTGTGTATATTTATTTATTCATTTTCATAAATACACACATGCACAAATACATATCGTAGTAGCTGCCAAAATCTCTTTCTTGGACGGTGCCCTTCCCCCCAGCTGCAGAAGCTCACAGCTGGCTCCTTCCCTGGAGAACTGCCCTGGGCCAAATGTGAGAGACCCTGTCTAGCCAGTGACAGACTGACACAGGGCACAAAAACCTGCCAGCTCTTGGGACTGTAATTTGTGCCCCAGAGTTTCTTGCTGGATCATTCAGAAGCTCATCTCCAGCTGAGGCCACATTCTTCCATAGCATCCCCCTCCAGCCTGCTTCCCACACTCTTTTTTCTTGCACGTATTCTCCCAATTAATCCATTTGAACAGGAACCCTCACTTCAGGCTCTGTCTCTAGGGAAACTGACCTAAGACACCTAATGCACTAGTGGATAAAATGACCACTTTCTTGTTACAGTTTCTCTTTCACTTGCAAGAAAAAGTACAAATTCCTGGCTGGACTTTGCAGCCCCTTAGTTCTGACCAAACCTCCTTGCTGGCCTTTTCATCTCTTTTTTTACACACCCTCTGCTCTACTCAGACTTTCTCATTCACGGTTCGCCAGACAAACCTTGAGCTTTCTGACCTTCCTGCATCTGTTCTTTACTTCATTCAGCCCAGCCCTTTGCATTCCTGTACACTTTCCAAATAATCCTCAGCCCTCCAGCTCAGCTCAGATGGCCCCGTTTACCCCCAGATTCTCCTGGATGGCTCAGTCTGAAACAATCAGGCCATCTCTGAAAGAAAGCCACGCTCTGCTCCAGGCTTCCACAAGCATTTGGCTTCTACTAGTGCTTGTACTTAGCACCCTCACTGAATTTTCTCAGTACCCTTACCTAGACGGTAGAGTTCACAAGAGCAGAGGTGAAACCCACCAAAACTGAGCCCAGCATTCTTGGAAGCAGAGGCTGCTCGACCCCATTGTCCATGCCTTTTTACAGCGTTTAATAATAGGGCCTCACAAGAGGGGAGCCAGTGATAGGCAGGAACCCCTTAGCAATGACCCCCAAACCCCATACTCTTCGCCCTCAGGTGCTCTGTCTTCACTTCTATAGTAGGGCTGCCCAGCTCTCTTCTGTGCTCCTGCCCGGCTGACCCAACCTGGAGCATAGCTTCAGGAAAGTACCTACATCTTTGCAGTTTTCAGACTTGGAGAAGTGGATCAGGTCGTCATTGTACATGTCCTGTGTATTGAGTAGGTCACTATATTCTTTCTGGCTGAGATCTTCGGGGTTAATTCCATTGGCCCTGAGGAATTCCTGGTAGGCCACACTAAATGCCTGCCCAATGGACTGTGCGATCAGCTGGGCCTAGAATAGCAGAGAGGGAAAGATGGAGATCAGTAGGCAGTGCTGTGGGTGCACTTTCCCAGCAGGACTGTGGAGCCCCAACATCAGCCAGACTAGGGGTTCTACACGGGGCTCTAATGCCCAGTAGGGGCCATTTTCAAAGTCAGTGGGGGGTGACAGGAGAGAGCTACTGGCACTCAGTGGATAGGCAGAGATGCTGGACATCTTGCCACAGACAGGTCAGTCATACACAGTAGTGAGTGCTTCTACATCCTCCTGCACAATTTTCAAATATCTCATCGGATTGTCTCTAATTAAATAAGTCTAGGATGTAAGTCTGATTTATATATAAAGACTTTAATTGCATGGCTCTAATATAGAATATAACTCCTGGATAAATTGAAGGAAGATGATATTTTGTCCATAACAAAAAAAGCACCAACATCAACTCACTGCAGTATCTGATCTGCCAGTAAATCCCATAGGTGTTAGCCTGCACTTTGCTGTCATTCATAGTAATTGTGTTGTGTGTGTATGTGTTTAGCTCTCAATTCAAAATGTAAAATAGAAAGTGTTGGTAATATTCTATGGAAAACTATGTTCTCTTATATCCAAACCCTTCATAGAAAGTGCAAGCACCTGACTACTTCATTATGTCTTCTGGTATAGTTGGGCCCAAGCTTGTACATACTAGAGTGTGATTTTATTTAGGCAGGCTTTCTTTTTATTTCCCCTTTATCTTTTATTTATGGCATTCCTTTATTTATGGACAATTTCAAAATGGGAGGTTATATTATCTATAAAATTCATTTCAGGATAGTAAGGGGATATTACAAAATATTTATTGTAAAAAAGGAGCATTGGATCCAACAGAGTTGAAAATCCCTTATCTAGTCCCATCCTGCATAGTGACGAGAAATGAGGCCCAGAGACACAAAGGAGCCTGCTTCAGGGTCTCACAGCTCACAGGAAGGGAACTCAGCTGCCATTGTTGAGCTTTACTATCTCCTCCCTGCATTAATTAATCAACAGTATTAATCAGAAGGCCAAAAGCAACTGAGCACTTCTTGTGTGCTGACATTACATTACATGCTTAAGGACAGCTGCATTTAATCCTCACATCAGTTCTATGACTGATACCCACAATCCTTTATCCAAAACTCTTGAGGTTGTGTTTTGTACTTCAAAAATTTTTGGATTTTAGAAAGTACCGGGGTGCATATACCATAGCATTAAGTAAAAAACACCTTAAGAGCCTGGGTAAGTACTCTATAAATGAACACAGTAATAATTCTGCAGCCTAATATGTAAGATTCATAGTAAATTGGACAAATATTATAAATTGCATCATGGCAGTTCAGGTTAGGTTTTTCTGCTAATTAGCTACATTAAAAAAAAAAAACTTTTGTTTCTCAGAGCTTTTTAGACTTTGGAATCGTGGGTCTGTAGTATTATCCCCACTGGACAGATGAAGAAACAAAAGTCCAGAGGTAAAGTTGCCCCCTCCCTGGGTAGGTGGGGCCAGGGGCTGAACCTGGCCATCTGACTCCAGAGCCCACCATCCTGCTCATCACAAGGCACTGCTTCACTGTAAGATTCTGTGGGTAGGAAAACAAAACATACACAGAAAAAAAAACCCTCTGGGGCAGTTTTTAAAATACACAGTTTTAAACCTGCACCCCTTCTCCTTTCCCAGTCTTCCCTAATTTTTGGTAAAAGCAGCTAATTAACAGTAATGCCAGAACTTTGTGTGGTTGGCCATGGAAAAAGAAATGCTTAACTTTGTTCAGTTCGAGAATGGTGCCTTCACATGCCAAGCCTTGTGAGTCACACAGAGAACCAGCAGTCTGAATCCTGCTACAAAACTGAGCCTGGCTCAGGTACACAGCAGCCCAGTGAGGGAGGCACTATCATTTTACAGAAGGGGAAATGAAGGCTTCGTGGCCACGCAACTGGTATGTGGAGTCACTCCCAGCCCTCACCAGTCTGGAGCCAACACCCTTCATCCATTCTCTAGTAGAAGCAAAGGGGCAAGATTTCCAGTTCCCCTCCTGTACCAACTCTTGCTTCTCCAATCTTTCCTTTGTCATCTTCCCCACCAGACCCAAGGGAACCCCAAGGACAAAAGACCCCTCTGGACAAGCACAAGCCAGGCAGAGGTGGCAGAGGGTCTTACAGGGGTTCTTTGTGTCCAGGCAGGGGCAGAGGTAAGCAGAGCTCTCTGTACCCTTTCACTGACTTGCAGGACACATGGGGCTTGATTTTACATCTTTTGGAACTTTCTGCAAATTTCCAAAACTCATCTACCAGTTTGCTTTTTCAGCCACATTTTTAAAGGACCATCAGGGAGAGCGACAGGAATGGCTTTGTCTTGGGGTGATTTCTAGAGAACCAAACTAGCAAAGGACTGTGACAATAAGCCTAAGTATCTTCCTCTCAGAGGCCGCAACCACTCCAGTTCTGGTTCCCTTGAGAAAAATAGGCTTTCCTCTGATTCCTAACTTCTTAGAGGAAGGTAATTTACTATAGCGAAATGAAAACTCCTCTTTAAGGAGCACCAAGGCTACCACAGACAATTTTCTTTAAGAAGATGAGGGCTCTCTGCTCAGTAAGAGAAAGTTTGTTCCATAGTGCCAAGGAGAAAGAATAGCACAGCTGGCACTGCCATGGCCCTGTTATAGGACTATGCAGTTCAGAGTGCTCAGTGGGGCCATGCTCCCCAGAAGGCAGCTTCCAAGGCCTGCAGAGGTGCAGGGAGGGTGGGCACGTGGGTGCAGCTCTGGTGCAGATGTGGCTTGGAGCCTAGTGACTTTGTCAGCAGTTCTACCATTCGCTGTGAGGTAACTGGCAAAGAATGTCAAAATGAAAGAATGGGCCCACCCCTGTGGTAAACTTATTTTCTCTATTGACTCATTCCCTGCAGGAAAAGGGTGAGGACTTACTGGTTCTGTGACAAGAGGTGGAGCTGGCTGTAAGTGCCAGAGGAAATACAGGAGAAAGATTCCTATCCTTTCAATTTGCTTTTTTCCTTTTCCCAGTCTCCATTACAAAGGGGAGGCTGGCTCTCTTCTCCCATCTCAGAACATTCAAATTTCACCCCTTGCTTGTAAAATCCTGTCAGCACTTCTCACCTAGGGACCATCTGGGAATGTGCAAGGCATGTTTTGATTTTCATGATGACTGAGTATGGGGGTCCATCTGCCATTTGGACAGTGTGGGGCAGGGATGCCAATTCTCCTGAAGCCCACGGGACAGTCCTACACAACAAAGCACTGTCTCCCCCACATCCTACTGCCCAGTTGCTCTCTGCCTTCTTCCCATTCTTCCCCACGTTCAGAGCTCTCTAGAGGCTTGGCCTCCTTGCCCGTCCTCAGACTCTATCAGCATGACCCTGCCTTGGGACCTTTGTACTTGTTTTCCTCACTCTCACTTTGTTGAAGTCTCTGCTCCAATGTTACTTCCTCAAAGGGGACATTGTTGATCATCCTATCTGAAGTAACCCTTGTCCCTAGTGTTCTAGACTACTAATCACTAATTTTATGTTAAATATTTCTTTTCCATCTCTTCCACAACCAATGATGGTTACCTTGTCTTTTTTTCAGCCTTGGATTCCTAGCACTAGACCAGTACCTGACACACAGTACATGTTCAATAAATATACATCGAATGTAACTGGACTGACCCAAGTTCTGAGAAATAGAGAATCTGGCCACCCAGAGGGAGAGCATAGCAAGCCACCCTTACGTCCTCAGACTCAAAAACGTGGCAGATCATCTTGTACTGCCTTTTTCCATCCTGGGAAGGGTGAGAGGCTTCCACGTTCTCCTGAGAGTTGGAGCGAGGCATCCGCCTGCGGGCCATCAGCACAACGATGTTCCCAATGTCGGCAATGTAGGAGATGGTCCTCAGAGGGTGGTCCATCATGGTCTCCTGGAGGGCAGGAGGGAGAGGCTGCTTAAGTCCAGCAGCATCGAATGACCCAGGGGAGTGTCTGCCATCCCACAGCCCAGCTGAGCACAGTGCACACCCAGGGCAGTCTCCAGGGGCGCCCTGCAAAGACGTTGCTGGCAGATTCATGTATACCCCACCCTGGCCTTAAGGCACGTCCCTCAGCTAATAACCAGGAGCAGGAAGGATTTGTGGCAGGTGAAAAGAAATTTCAATCATTTTGCAATCAATAGAAATATTTAAAAGATGAAAACTCTACATGGACTTTTCTTTTTTCTTTTTCTTTGTGTGTGTGTGTGTGTGTGGAGATTTTAAATAAAAAATCTGAAAAGGTTAACCAATCCAAATGAATGAATCCTCTGAGAAGTATGAGCATTTTTAACAAACGACATCCATGTTTTAGTTTTTGCTTGAGCTCTGCCAGCAGCAGGCACAGCAGACCAACCTTCTAGCTTGGATGGACTTCTGCCCGACAGACACAGCACAGTCTCTGAGTACCTTGCTGCTCACCTTCCCTCTGGGAAAAGTGGGAGCTGGCTAATACCTGTGTGTCAGCATTCAGGACTTTGATTCTCTGGGTAGAAATGAAGAGATCCACCTCGGTCATTGGCTGAGATTCACCTTCAGGAGCCTGAGAAAAAATGCACCGGGAAGATTTTAATAAATTACTCCAGTCCAGATACATGGGACAAAGGTTTGCACCCACACACAGGCAAGACACAGTCACCAGAACAGCAATGCAGACTCCAGAATTAGACTGCCAAGGCTGAAGGCACCACACAGAGGATGGACACATGGATGTGAGTTAGCATCTCTGGGTTACAGGGGGAAATTGCAGAAGCCCCTCTGCTTCTTGCCCTGCCAAAGCAGTAACTCACTGCAGCAGACTTCACTCCATGAACATAATTGTGCTTGGTCCTTTCTGCAAGGGTTTCAGAGCCCAGCAGGCTGAAGGAGTAAGAGGACCTAATTCATACATGAGGACCTTGGAGAAGTCACTTAGAGTTTGTCCCTGCTTAAACTGATAAGGGACAATGTTTATAGCAGGTACAAACTAAAGCCTTTTGGATGCAGTTCTGGTAAGAGGGTCTTCATAGTCACACAAACTAGCACAGCAACCACAGAAGCAGTAACCCACTCCAGAAACCAACCCATTTAGAAAGAGCCCCAATGCCTCAAAGTCCCATGAGTAGTTCAGAAGCACCTGAAAGCTCCACAACTAAAAAAGGCACATCAGTCTATTTAATTTAGGGCTTAACTCTGCACATGTGAGGTTATTAGCAAGTTTTCTTTTTTGCATCCAGCAAAATCTACAAACCAAACATAACTATAATTGAACAGACCCAAGTCCCTGCCACATCAGTCCTCCTGGATGGAAACTTTCATACTACTATATGATTGATTTAGCATCTCCAATCTGCTCCCTGTCATTACTCTGAAGTGAAATGACTAATGAGCAACAGAAAATGGCCATTTTAGGCAACTGATTTTTGAGAAACGCTGGCTTATGGGGCGTTTAAAAAGAAATCTGAACAAAAACTTGCTGGATGCAGAAAACAAAAACACGAAAGAATAAAAAGACAAAACTTAAACAAAAAGAACAGGCATAACACCAAGCTGATGAAGTTGTTTGTACTGCACCTTCTTCCTGCTTTTGGCTAATTTCTGGGCCATCTGCTTAGCATGGAACAAACAGAGACAGGAGAATAGTTAGAAAAGGTTTTTGCAGAGACTCCAAGTCAAAAAGGGAATTGATAAACTAATACTGATTAGTGGTATAAAGCATTTCTTGGAGAGGAGGACTGGCTTAAAAAAATCCCACTCTAAAGACAATAGATTTCCTACTCTAGTAGGTGGCAGGGACAGTGGGAAGAAAGAAATGAAATAGTCAAGAGACTCTTCTTATATCTAATTACAATTGATGTTTCCAAAGAACCAAGGTTTGGTTCTGTTGATTTTCTTTACTGTATGCCTGCTTTCTATTTCATTGGTGTTCACTTATATTTACTTTTTTCTACATTTTTGAGTTGAGTTAGCTGATTTTTTTCTAGCTTCTTAAGATGAAAACTTATATAGTTATTTAAAGCTCCTCCAAGCACTGCTTTAGCTATATACCACAAGTTTTGATGTTCTGTTCAAAACACTTTCTAAGTACCATTGTGAATTTTTTAGAACTGTATTATTAATCTCAAAACATTTGGGGATTTTCTAGTTATTTCTCTTTTCTTAATTCTAAATTAATCCCATAGTGGTCAGAGAACATACTCTGTATGATTTAAGTCTTTGAAATTAGCTGTGTGGCCTGACCATGATGGACTTCAGTGAATGTTCCATGTGGACTTCAAAAGAATATGCATCCTAAAGTTGTTGGGAATGGTGAACTATATAGGTCAAATAGACCAGTTAAGTTGGTTAATAGTATTGTTCAAGTATTCTGTGTCCTTAGTGTTGTTTCTTTGACTTGTTCTATCGTTTATTGAGGGAGATATGTGACTGTCTCCTGCTGTTACTGTGGGTTTGTCCATGTCTCATTTTGGTTCTGTCATCAACTTTTGCTCTATTTTGTAGCTATGTTAACTGTAGACACATTTTGAATGGTTATGTCTTCTTGTTGAAATGACCCTTTTATTGTTATGGGATATCTCTCTCTATCTCTAGTAATACTTCTCACCTTAAATTTGCATAATATTAATATAGCCTGTAGCTTACTAGAAATTTGCTCATAAGTAAAGATAGCATAGTTGATTAGAGCAGAGAGTCTGGAAACAGTCTAAAACTGAACCCTGGCTCCGCCTCCTACTAGTTGTGTGTCTCTAAGCAAGCCACTTAACAATTGCAACTATTTTCCTTCTTAGCAAAATGGGGATAAAAACAGTATCTACTTCATAGTTTTGAGGGTAAAATAATATATACAAAGCACTTAGAATAGCGCCTGCTGTAGCACAAGCCCTATATCTGTGTTTTATGTCCTATGATGGTTATTCACCTGTCAGGATATCAGGTCTTGGCTCTTGCTAAGGCTTGCTATATATACTGATCCTGTATGAATATGTGAATGGCCTCTCCATGGATGCTGCTGTGATGACGGGAGTGGAAGAATTGTGCTCTCACACTTCTTGGTACTCACCTGGTTTAAAGCTCTATGTCATTAATGACTAACATATAGTGCCTGCACTACCTCATTGTAGAGAAACTGGATGAGTTAGCTGGCCCAACATCAAATAGACACATCTTTGGTACACCCAGAAAACTAGGGCAACCCCATTGCCATGCACATACCCATAGCTCTTCCCGATGATCAGGAGTTTGTGGTGAACAGTCTGCAAGTCTGAAGGCAGAAACTGCAACTCTTATCCTAACTGCTGCACATTACAGTGGAAATTTTATGCACTTAGAGTAATACTGTCTTTAAATCACTTCTGATATCTAAGTGCCTTGGAATAAATTATAATTTAGAATTTGATACAACATTGGGAATGATGAGGGGGTCTGGAGCCTGAATGAGAACCTGGACAGGAAGAAAGAATCCATGAGAAACATGAGGCCAGCAAGCATCACAGGAAATGACACATCCATTTAAATCCTCGTGTTTCATGGGATTGGTTATGGCTTATCACCCAGTGAGCAGTGGTGCAAAAGGCATAAACTGTGGCACATCCATCCAATCATTCAATCAACAAATGTGCAACGAGTGTCTACTGTTGTTAAGACACTCTCAAGATTCATCATGCAAGGATCCTCTCGACTGCTCTCTTTTTTCACCAGCTAACCTCCTCGTCAGTGGTTCATGTATGTCAGCATAAAAGCCTTACAAGAAACCTGTGAGGAGGCACTACATTATTCTCATCCTTCAGAAAAGGAAACTGAAGTACAGAGAGGTTAAATAACTTGCCCAAGGTCACACAGCTGGTAAGCGACAGCACAGAGATTTGAATGCAGACCTGGGACAGGTTTCTCATCTATAAACTTGTCAGTTGATCTGTCTGTAAAATAAGGTTAATAATACCAATCTCACAGGATGTTTTTCTCCATTTTGAGGAGTAAGATAATGTATGCAAAGGGCCTGATATAAATGTCAGTATCCTCTTTACTGATTGCTGATTTCTTCAAATCAGATGGGAAATGACATGACTTAGAGAAAGATACAATGATAGAAATTTTAATTATACAATTAAATCATAATTTTTGAAATTTAATGAAAATCATAAAATAATGGGAAAATATGACCTTTTGGGACAGGCTAGTAAAGACAGTAGTATTTGATCATGAATGCTCTGTACAAAACTGTGGCCAAGAAATAGCTAAATGTTCTTGTGATCTAGTTTCATGAGCTTCACAGATGCAGAGACTGAGCACAGAAGGGAAGCAGTCCCTATGACCTTGGTACGGTTTGCCAAGTTTCCTTGTCTTCTGGTTGAAAAGAAGACAATGAAGAGGGAATGAAAGAGGACTATAAAGATAAGAGTGAACAGACAGACAAGGGAGCTAGCTATATTGGCTTCAAGTTCAGTTCTCTCTAGATGGGCTCGGGTATGATTCCCACATGGTGGGAAGGAGAAGGTGCCTCTACCTAGGAAAGTTTAGGTACGGACAGCATTTAGGGCAAAGCATGCTCCAGAATTTTCTTCCAAAATGTGTTTCAAGGAATACTAGTGACAGGATATTAACAGATGTCATGTAGTAATAATGTATTCTGTGTTCAAATAGTTACAGGAGATAGGGGTTAAACACATCTCCTCAGTGCAGGACTTCTCAGAGCCTTTTACAGAGAACATACGTGGTAAAAATCCGAAATGGAGATCTCTTTGGCAGTGTTTCTTGAGCTTATTTGCTAGTGGAGCTCTTCTGGGTGACAAGTGTTTGGCTAGCCTGGAATGCTACAGAGCACACATCATTCCATTAAGCTGTACAGTACCCTGGAATCTCCTGGAAGGCTTCTGGAAACAGATTCCTGGGCCTTACTCTCTCCGTTTCTGATTCAGTAGGTCTGGGGTTGTATCTGCATTTCTAACAAGTTTCCAGATGATGCAGATGCTGCTAGGTAGGCATTATACCTTGAGAACCACTGCTCCAAAGCATTTCTAAGCTACTAGGGGGCTTCCTAGCAAGATATTATTTATCCTCAAAAATGCTTAACAACAAAGGCAGAAAGGACCCATCAGGGAGGCCCAAAGATGAACATAAAAGCTTTAAAAAAATGACAGGAATGCCACTTTAAAATTATACTATCAAATATAATAGTATTGTTATTATACTATATAATATCAATATTGCATATTATACTATTATAAATGTTACACTATTATAAGAGTATAAGTATGATAATATTGTTTCATCAGTTGTAACAAAGATACCATACTAATGCAAAGTGTTAGTAATAGGGAAAACTGTGGGTGTGGAGGGGGGGTATGTGGAAGCACTGTATTTTCTGCATGCTTTTTTTCTGTAAACGTACAACTTCTCTAATAAGAAATTTTAAAAGTACACAAAAATGAAAAAAAAAATGGCGGGAATGTAAAATGGTGCAAGTGCTGTGGGAAACAGTTTGGCAGTTCTTCACAAAGTTAAACACAGAGATTATAAGACCTAGGAATTCCATTCCTAGGCATATACCCAAACGAATTAAAAGCAGGGACTTGAACAAATACTTGGTACACCAATGTTCATAGCAGTATTATTCACAATAGCCAAAAGATGCAAACAACCCAAGTGTCCATCAACAAATGAATGAATAAATAAAATGTGGTACATACATACATGGAATATTATTTCAGGCATAAAAAGAATGAATTTCTGATACATGCTACAACATGGGTGAACCTTGAAAACTTTATGCTAGGTTCACATAAGCTACATACAAAAGGACAAATATTGAAATATTTAGAACATGCACATTCATAGAGACAGAAAGAAGAGTACAGTTTACCAGGGCCTGAGAGGAAGAGGGGGGGATGGGGAGCTATTGGTAAATGGGTAGAGAAAGTTTCTGTTTTGGGTGATGAAAGAGTTTTGGCACTAGATGATGGTGTTGCTGATAGCACCATACTGTAAATGTAAATTAATGCCATTGAATCATATATTTAAAAATGGTTAAAATGTCAAACTTACGTAATATACACAGAACAATTAGCAGTTTCCTTCCAATTCTGCTATGGCATTTGGACACTGCTTATTTCTTATATTTTGGTATTTCTGTTACCTAGTCTGTCTTCTTGGCTCCCTTACATTAGTGCAAGCTTCTCAAGGTCAAGGATTATGTCTTGGCTAATTTTTATCTCCTAAAATGCACAGAGTATGCATATGGGCAGTATTGTTTTTGGGCTAAATTCCTTTGCTTTCTTCTCAATTAAGCAAAAAATGCCTGGCCAATCATGACTCCAAATTCTTTCTCTTTTTGGCAAATGAATTTGTAAATTCTTTGCTAAATTCAGAAAATATTAATTCTTAACACTTCACGTGTAAGTCCAATAAGCAGTTGATTGGTGCTGTGTAAATGATAACAAAATTAACAAACAGAGCAGAAATTTAAGACTGTTGTGAAATGAAAACCTAAAGCTTCATTTCTAGTGTTTGCTCAGAGAGAAAGCACCACAAATGCCACTATCACAGCAGGACACACAGTGGGGTAGGTCTCACATCCATGGAGTTAAACAGTGTAGGGAGAGAAAAAAGGAAGGGCAAAATGGGTATCTTTGTGGGGAGAGAGGGAGAAGGAATTGTAAAAACAGAAGAAGGAAACTCTTTTACCTATGTTTATGTTAAAGCACCAAGTCAGGAATAACTAGGTGGCTTGTAGTTAAATATATTGCTAAATGGATTTCAAAATAAATCCAGAGAGCTTTTCTTTCCCCTTCCTTCTTTGATAAGTTACTGTAAAATCTGTAACCTCACCAGGTTCTGTACCCTCTGTGCTGAGCTGGCGTAGGATAACTCATTCCTGAAACATCATCTCCCTTTGGGAACAAGTGGGACACTACCTCCCTTAGAGACTGCTGTCTTCTAGGCATGACCAGGTGCCACAGTGTAAGTGCCGCTTGAGGCCACCCCAGTTCCGTCTGGATAACCCCTTTCCACCCCCAAGTTATCTTTGCATGCTCCCAGACAGAGAAACTTGCTAGGGGGTGCTGAAATATACAATGGATTCTGAACTCGGCCATCTCCATTTACAGTTTGAAAAAACTTCAGGCTGGGTGAAAAGTCAAACAATCCAAAGAACATTTAAATGCACGTAAAAGGAACATGAGGCAGAAAATATTTAATGACAGGCAACAGTTCTTTTGAATGCAGAGATGCACATTGTAAGATGATACTTTATAAGTTACAAATGAAATGTAACAATTTAATTTTGTCACTCCATAATGAATTCCTCACACTAGAGTAATTTGTTGTAAAAAAGAAATACATAATTTCCAGATGCCTACTCTGCTCTAGGCAACATTGAAATGTATTTATAACCATAGTCTTTATCTGGCTTGTTCTGATTGACAAAACTCAACTATTTTTTGTTTAAATGAACTGTGGAACTTCTGGATATCAGTGCTTTGAAGCTTTAAAGTAAATTTTCTGATCTCTTATCAGGGGACTGGACTTTAACGAACAAATAACCCCAATACTACTGGATATCACGGTGGAAATAGGACATCATTTACAACACAACTGGCATTGGGTGGGAGATTTGGTGCGGTGCTGCTGTAGTTTATCCTGAAAGGTGCTTTGTGCTCAAGCAGCTCTTACATGAAAGTCATTAGGGGAGTGGAGAGAGAGTCACTTTCTCTGTAGGAGTCAAAGGCTACCACTCAGAAGGCTAACTAAACTAGGTATCCTGAGTGAAACCTGAAACTCAAGACTTTAGCAACTCTGATGGACAGAGCCTAGGAAAAACTTATTTCAAAGCAACATGCAGTTTTCCACCTCAGGAGTCTCCAATACTCCTTTGGGGACAGTGTTTCCAGAATGGACCCTGGCAGGGTTCCTTGTGGCATTTTGGTGGAAATAACCAAATGACATTTTCAGTGACTTCAAATTAAAGCTTTGCTGTGTAGATCTGTCCTGGACGTTACATTAGTGCCAGCAGATGCACCTAGTCAGTGTGAGCACCAAAAACATCCCTACTGCTTACCACACACCTTGCTGAGGTGGAACCCATCTGTTAGAGGACACTGAGTGAGGTGAGTCAGGCGCTCGTACTCCCACTGACCCTGGGCCAGCTTAACGAAGAGCCACATTAATCTGGAGACCAAGCACTGTGCTTGGTAACTGTGGGACATAAGAGGGCAAAATCATGTCCCTGGAGATCTTCATTTAAATTTCTCTACTCTCTATGAAGTAATCTGGGACAATGCCTGAAAAATGGCTTGTTCTGTCAGAAAGGTTTCTGTGTTCTTGTTCAGAATGATGTGTATGGAAGTTACTAAGATTAAGATGGAGGATAGTGTGAAGAGATCTGCCAACATTAACTTCACCTCTTTGTGGTGAGAAGGAACTGAACCAAGCTCAGATTGTGCAGTTCAATAGAAACCTGGTGACGTTTTACAGATAGTATTAGTTCATCTGAGAGGCCCAGAAGGTATGATGGTCAGATTGATATGCTTGCATGGAGTTATCCTATTAGAGCCAAGGGCAAGACACCTCTCCCTGGGAGTGGGGTGTGATTTCCCTTGAAAGAAGTGTGCCTTCCCACTGCCAGCCATTGTTGGAGAGGCTAATCTTAGGAGAAGACCTGACACCACAGCCGTGGGCCTCATGCAGCAGGGCCCACTCCACATGGAGTGGCTGAGCAGGTATCTGGCATGGGGAAGAAATTGGTGGGCCCCGTCAGTAATCTTGACAGTGGGTCTGGCCAATCAGTGCTGACAATAACTACTCTAGGTGCAGTTGCAGAGTACTCTCTGGTTCCTAAGATTCAGTAGTAGTATCAAAAACTGTAGCATGGGCTCACTGTACTATGAGTATTTAAGGGAAGAGCCAGTTCTGAACTTCCATGTGGTAAGGAGCAGTGGTCAGCTCACAAAAGCCCCAAAAGGAGAAGCAATGGGGAGCAGCTTTAGGAGGAGGCAATGAGTGGACACTCACACAGCAGCCTGGGAAACCATAGGAGGAGGCAGCCCGGGGGCTCAAAGTCATCATAATTACAGGCACCAGTGGGAATATGACCTTGTTTTGTATTAACTAGGTGTCAGAGCCTGGGCAGATAAATGACACAGGAACCAGCTCAGGTAAGTACCCCCACAAGCACCTCTCTGAATCCTTGGTCCTTCTCCCCTTCCACATCTCAGGTGTGCCTGCCCCTCCCCACCTGCCTCTGCACTGCTCTGGCACTTGTAATCTGACCCACTTCCCTCCTCCCTGTACATCCGCTGGTTTGCTTCATGTCTTCACCTGTGCTGCTTAGCTTGAGGGGAAGGCTCTCACCCTGCACAGCCTTGCCCACAGAAATGCTAAAAAGTTTTAAAATTTTGATTGAGAGATTAAAGACTCGGTTTCTGCCTCTATTTGTCCTTCCTCCTTATCCCCCATTACTACACAAACATGGGAACATGGGAATGTGAGGGAGAAGATACAAAAAATGGGAATGACCCCTTGAGTGGGGAATCAATTTTGTCCAGTTGAAATGGCATAAGACCAATTCTGGCAAGTCCTAACCTATTCCAGTCAAGAGTGATGTTATCCCTGTGGTTTTAGGTCAAACTGGCCTTGAAGCTCTAGTGTGGCTGCCCAGTGGCTCTAGGTGCTGGATGCACACAATGGCATCTGTACAGAAATATGGCCCTTGGGAATCCCTGAGGGCCTGGGTTTGCCCATGATTCTAGGTGGTGCTGGCATCATGATGGAATTCTACAGCTCTGCATTTCCGTGGAATCAAACCAGTTGTAGCTGGTTCAAATTAGTTGTAAATTATTTAAACCAGACAAAAGTGGTTCTTCTTGGATCAAATAGGCTCCCTCCTTTTTAATCTGCATGAAACAGATTCAAACATAAGGCACGAGCAAGGACACACATACCTTGGCTCAACAAGTTTAAAATAAGTTATCCCTGCTCAGGCAGCAGCAAGGTGAACTTTGATCAAATGGTTCATTCTACTTGAACCACGCCAGTTTAATTTAGCTTGAACAGGATGAACTCATTTAAAGGCCAGAAGACCTAGATGGAGTCAACTTGGCAAATGTGAATGTTTATGCTGTCAATCTCCAGCCGCTGGTGATACACCTCTCAAATTCGAGGCATAATACTTAAAATGATATCCTTCCTCAAAAGATCAAGTTTTCACAGTTTATGATCATATGATTAAGGATATAAGCAGTATTTCTCAAGACTAGGCATTTGGAACAACCTAAATGCGTAATATTTATACATAAGGATGCCAGTGCACTTTGGACATCTTTTTTTTCTCTACACCTGTTTAGTTAGCAAGTAGACACAGAAGCACCATGTGCAATGTGGTCTCAATCCACTCTCCTCTAAACTTGGGACTGGAAACATGAGGTGGGGGATGACCACATGGACTGCTCAGGGCTGGGAGCTGGAGCTGCCCGCTGTCCCTCTGGGAACTCACGGCACCCCCTCACCTTGATCCTGCTCACTGCTTCCTGGGCCTGCATCATGCGCACATTTTTGGAAGGAGTTTTGTCTGAGAGCAGCTGGGTGGAGCCAAGGTAATTGGCAGCAAAAATGATTCCATCGATCAAGTCTTCAGGATCACATGGTCCGGGAACTGTAATACAGAGCCACAGTGGTGAGTGAAGGCACTGGGGGCAGGCCAGACAAACTCTCCATTTCCCCTCCCCACCCACTCCTCACCCCTGGCAGAAGTGTGCCAGGTTCAGAGATGCCTGAGCAGATGAGGCAATCTCTCTAGGTCTGCCTTCATGAACCCCTAGTTTTCAAAAAAAAGGAACAGTTTCTTCTTAGATTATTGATTTGACCCAAGTCAATGATTGTGAGAAGTAGTGGGAATTTTTATTGTAGTATGAAACATAAAATTCAGCGATAAAGGATGTTGTTTCTCCAGTTAGGCAGCGAGCCCTTTGGGGTCAGGAACTGGATTATAACCACCTTTGATTCTTGTGTGTCCAATCGGTGGCTATCAGATAAGTGACATTTGCTAGACAAATGGTTGAGTGCCTAGAAGGCTGTCTTAGAAAACCTCATATTACAGTATTCTCTCTTACTTGGCTGCCATTCAGACCTCCTCCCTCCTCCATTTTCTCTCTAATTGGGGAAACAAGTTTTATAAATTGAAAATAGTGGATATTTGTTTCCGAAAGTCTGGATTATTTTTTTTTAGAATGCAAATATTGTTTGGTTTACTAATCAAAATAGCAAATAACAAAACAGCAAAAACCTTATCCATTAAATTAAAAAGTGACATTCTTTATTTACCTCAGAAATCTTAAACATTTGAAATGCATTCATCTTCGTACTCATGTTTTGTAGCAATACCCTTTCTTCCCTTTTCTTCTTCCTCCTCTAAATTAAGTTATCCTGGTGGGTTCATCTCTAAAATGACAATGGTTCTATCTTTCTTAGTACCACATACTTTTTTTTAAAAAGTTATTTTTCTCCCCTTCCCTGCCCTTCCTCCCCCCACCCTGGTTGTCTGCTCTCTGTGTCCATTTGCTGTGTGTTCTTTTGTGTCCACTTGTATTCTTGTCAGCGGCACCGGGAATCTGTGTCTCTCTTTGTTGTGTCATCTCGCTGCATCAGCTCTCCGTGTGTGCTACAACACTCCTGGATAGGCTACACTTTTTTCATGCTGGGCAGCTCTCCTTACAGGGCACACTCCTTGCGCGTGGGGCTCCCCTACATGGGGGACACCCCTGCGTGGCAGAGCACTCTGCACACATCAGCACTGTACGTGGCCAGCTCATCTTGTGGGTCAGGAGGCCCTGGGTTTGAACCCTGGACCTCCCATGTAGTAGCCGGACGCTCTATCCATTGAGCCAAATCCGCTTCCCACCACATACTTTTTATTATCCCAATATCAAGAACAATTTAGATTTTCTCTTTATCACATTTGAAATGGATATTAAAAATAGGTATTTCATCAGCACATTTCCAAGGCAACATGAAAGTTGAGGCCTAACCAAGCATTTCAAGGCAAAGACCTGCCATTCCAGTTTTACAAATTTAAATATCATCATTGGTATTTAAAAAAACAGGACTCAATTCCAGAAACATTCTTATATTAATATTAGACATCATTCATAATGTCAAATATAGTCCATTTCCACAGTCCTGGTTTCAGAATAGAACTTTCCGTATTTTCTGTGGGATCAATTTTACTGTTGCAGACTTGAAATGTCAATGACACTCTTTAGCAAAAGAATCAAGGGTAGATTTGAAAATGGAATTGTTTCTGAAGAAACCATGACAGCAGGAGAATGTTCTTGGCTTTTAAAAAGAGGTACATATATGCAGCAAAGAAGAGAAATGAATCAAAATACCGAACTTTGTACATGTTAGAAATATCCAATGTGCTATCAACACAACAATTGCCCTAAAAAAGGGCAATTTTCTTTGTATAACTATTATTTGCATTACCCAACCAGACATCTCCCCTGTGAGCAGTTAACTGCAAAGAAGTTTTTAACTATAATTTTTGGCAATATGCTTCTCTTCAAATAAAATGAGCTCCATAAAAGCACCATCGTTAATGGTCGACAACTGAATTGGGCAAAGTCTCCCTGAAATATGTGTAATCTTTAAAAAATTCTTCGTTTTTTCCTTCATAAATCAGCAATGCTCCATCTTCAAATAAATCATGAGCAGTCACAATGTTAATTCACACTCATATATTCTCTTCATCCAACATTTTGTTGATACCATCACAAAGTTTTTGTAACTGGGGTTTAAAATTTCCAAGGAGATTCTAGGCAGCCAAAAATTCACAATCTGAAAAATGATCAAAGACATTATTAACCCGTACTTGTGACTTTGCAGTGAGGTGACGCTGAATGATTTGGTGGAGCAACTCTCTGCATTCATTTAGCAGCCTGTTTAACACATTCTTGTCAAAGGTGCAATGATGGAAATTGACCATGGTCATAGCAAGCTTATAAACTTCCTTATTAAATTTCTCCATCAGTCCTAGCTCATCTTGATTAAACTAGTGATTCCTATAAAGAGTGGGCAGCTTGATGACTGTTTTGATGAGGTTTTTGAAGATTTTCTCTGCCTCCTTCTTGTCTTGGGGATACGCCTTGGTCACCCTGTAGAGCTCATCTAAAACTTTGCTCATCTATTAAGGTGGTAGTGATGGATTTGGATGCCATTTTACCCAAGATCTTCTTTTGTGCACACACAGCCAGGTTTTGGAATTAAAGATGTCTGTGGCCATCGGAGGGGGGGCGGTGTGGTGGCGCAAGGACACCGGGAGGCGTGCTGGGCGGTCTGGCGGTGTGGAGTCTCCTTGTTGCTGACTCCCTCGCTCGTTGGCCCCCTCAGACTGATCATGGACTCTTATATTGGCCTCTGATCTTGATTCGGCAAGACAGATAACATTATCCCAAAGCCATGGTCCCATGCCATCAGCCTTGCTCAATTAAAGACTATAAGGTTCCCAGCCTGAGCTCACACAGAGGTCAATTCCAATTCAAAAATTTCTGTTCTCATTGACCAACCTTTTAAATCAAAACCAAGTTTTAAATGTTTCAAATAAGGGCATCTGATTCCAACCGTAGACATCTGCAAACCCTAGTCTAAGTGAAAAAATGTCTGAGACTAATATGTAACTTTATAAGAGATTCACTGAAAAAGGCATTTGAATGCTACAATTAAAATATATATATTTTCAGGGACTTGAATGCCATATTTGGGGATAATACCATATGTATTTTAACCCACTGTTAAAACCTCAGGATCTTAAATGATTAATAGATAATTTGACATAGAAACGATTTTCTTTTTCCTCTTGGAGGGTTAATCTGAAATGGGCTTTTATTTTTATCCTTAAACATCAAATCTTCTTGAGCTTAAACCACTGCTTCCCTTGAAAAAGTGCTTATCGTGTTTTCTGAAACTAAGGTGGTGGTTGAGACAAAGAAATTATCAGTGTTTTAGAAAAAGCCTCCACAAAGCATCTGAGTAGTAATTAAATGAGGAAACCTGTGGTTTGTCTTCTTCTCAGTCTATAAGAACTCACTGGACTAAACACTAAGTGGTTCTAGCCAGACTTGACCCCATTCCATACCAGTGATCTATATTCAATGCAGCCACATAGTCCCTGCCCTGAGACTTTTAGAGATGTGCAACGGATTCAGGTTATTTATAATACACGGTTTCCATTGTATAGCAGGGAAGCACTAGTTTAACTAAAATAATATGTGCACAGCTTTGTACCCACACTATGCTTTGTAAAAGTATAAGATTGTCAGTCTTCTGCTAGAAGTTCCAAGGGGTGGGTTTACAATGGAACTTAAGGTAATTATTTTTGCCATCCAGAGGGAAAAAAATCTCATCTGGGATAATAATCTTTAAAAAACCTTCTATCCATTATTTAGAATAGTAAGTGTAGAAATAAAAACAAAAATTGACCACTTTTTCCATGGGACTTTCAATATTATATATTTATCTCTGATTTAGTGCTAACTATTCCCTGAAAAAGGTCTTTTTTTCAACTGCAAAAAGTATGGGTGGGTATACAGATATGTTTAAAAGTAATCCAAATCATATTTAAATGACTATATACAAGTCAAGGAGCCAAGAGGCAGAACTAGTAGACCCCAACAAATTATAAGTATAAGATATGGCTTTATTCCATTTATCCATAAAGTAACATACGCAGAAAGGCCTACTTTAATTAAGTTCATTTTAGGCTCGATACTAGTGCTTCCAGAAACATTTGTTTTTGTTTTTTTTAATTAAAGTTATAATAGTCCTAAGTTGGAGAACTGCAGATTTCATCGTGGCCTATTAGAAGCATGTTTTCCCTGTTAGTGATGCCTTTTCAATTGCTCTGTGAGTGGACCAGCACATATATTGCACCCCCACCTTCAGGTTAATGCTGAACCTGAAGCTCTCTAGGCCTGAGGGGATAGGTATGAAGATGAAGGGAGTGTCCAAACTTGAGAAAACGTCACAAAGAACTCTCACTGAGCATCAGAGCTTCACAAAATGATGCAAATAATTATAGGTTTCTCAGGAAAGAAACCAGGGTAATGAGCAAAACCTATGAGCCGTGTGACACTGAGTAGAGCCGCCAGCCTGGCCATGGCCTCAGGTTCTCTGTCAACATAGTGAGCAAAATCAGGGAGGAGGCTGTTCTGAGAGATTCATGGCTATTGTACATTTAGTCTAAGATTCTAATATTCTTAAGACTGTAAGTGACGCTGTGGCCTTTCTTCCCCCTACCACCTGCCAGAGCAGGGCTTCAAACACCCAAATGCTAAAAGATTCATTAACAACTCAGTGCTCAACATTTTCTTTTCTTTTCTTACCTTCAACGTAGGTTGGGAATGAAGCCAAGCTTTTTCTTGACTGTAAAAAAGACAAAGAGATTTCAAAAAGAGGAAAGCATGATGCAATATGCATTAATACATCTATCCAGGCAACATGAAAAATAAATGCATCACCAATGACAATTATTAACCAGTTATTTACCATTTTTGGTTCAAGAAAATGAAATGTGGAAAAATATATGCATTGTTACTGAGAGTTACCCAAAGTGCAGAATAGTCCTTTTATATTAAAATAACCTGAAACCCTATGTTCCATAATCAGAGATATCTGCTTAATAAATATACCACAGGTCAAAATCTGTAACTGGCAATACCAATAAAAAGGATATAAATTGTATTCTTAAGAATGTGCATTTCCAAGTGAAAAAGTGCTAAATAGTGAAAACATCAATAATATGATCATATACATAGTAATTAAGAATTCCCTTAAATCAATTTAAAAGTTTTGGTTTTTTTTAGGTCTTTGTTGAAGCAATCTCTCACTGCTAAGAATAAGCCCTAGATTTTAAAAAAAAACCTCTTCACCTCTTCCTAATTTATTTTAGTTGAAAAATTCCATTATCTAATTCACCATAGTGTATTACCTTAAAATAAGAACACAACAAACAAGTTAAAAACCTTGGTATTTCTTATATTAGTATCACCCTACAGTAAAGGTCAGTCTTCTAACACCATGCTTCAAGTGGATAAAATCAGCTTGAAACTTCTAGAACCTAACTGGATGGTTATTTATTTGTTTTATTTTATTTTTTAAAAGATTTATTTATTTCTCTCCCCTCCCCCCCACCCCGGTTGTCTGTTCTCTGTGTCTATTTGCTGCGTCATCTTCTTTGTCCGCTTCTGTTGTTGTCAGCAGCATGGGAATCTGTGTTTCTTTTTGTTGCATCATCTTGTGTCAGCTCTCCGTGTGTGCTGTGGCACTCCTGGGCAGGCTGCACCTTCTTTTGCGCTGGGCGGCTCTCCCTACAGGGCGCACTCCTGTGCGTGGGGCTCCCCTACACGGGGGACATCCCTGCGTGGCACGGCACTCCCTGCGCACATCAGCACTGCGCATGGGCCAGCCGCACACGGGTCAAGGAGGCCCGGGGTTTGAACCGCGGACCTCCCATGTGGTAGCCGGGCGCCCTAACCATTGGGCCAAGTCCACCGCCTGGATGGTAATTTAAATGCTTATTCTCAGAGGAGCAATACTTACCACATCTGGCTCTTCTCAGAAGCAAATGTCTCAGATAACTCTGAGAGGGATAAGTGCGTGAAATTCATTCCTGCTTCACTAGTAATTTGAAGCTGATTATGTCTGGAGAGGGTGATATGAGCATTGTGGGGAGTGGAGAGCTAATATTAAAGGTAAGAGTCCCTAAAAAAGAATAAGGGTAGGGTTTGCATAGCTGAGCATTATCCTCAGAAAGCCTAAAAGATTTTCAATGCTGAGGATCTACCAGACAGTAGGTGAGGATTTTAATATGGACCTTTGGAGAAAGAACAGCATAGCTGCTCAACTGTTTGATAAGAATTAACGATATACTTTGGGATGCCTGGTGGGCTAGGAGATGAAGGGCCCTGGAAAAGGGCTGGGATGTCATGGGATGTGACCCCACACCATCACACCTTGACTTGGTGTGTTTTTTATTTTGAAGATGGGCATGGCAGAGGGATTAGTTAATACTTGCACTAAGTAAACTGGAGGCAGTTGAAGAAACCTAATTTTAAGAATTTCACCCAATTTGGAAAAATGACAAGAATTTAACACTAATCACACAATACACCACAGATGTTGACTTATCAGTGAACACACCACAGATGTGCTTGCTGGGATGGAAAGGCTGCTCACACCAAAGAGAACAGGTTTCTTATCTCAGAAAGGATCAGCCTTAAGAAACTGAAGAGATGAGTCCAGAAATGAAAGTTTCCTGACTGCTAAAGCATTATGGAAAAATGCACACCAAGTGAAAATCAAGACATGTGGATAGGAGGAAAGAGAACTGTAACTTCCAGTCCTTTATATTACTTTTGCTTTCCATTTTCTAAAGTGAGAAGACAGGCCCAGTTGAACACCAACAGCCAAGTCTGTCTAGTTCTGGTGAAGAAAGCAAAATAACTTCATGGTATGCAGACGGAAGCTAGAGTCTTCATAAGGGCTACAGATGTTTAAATTATTTTTCCCCACCACATGAATGCAAAGTGTTAATAACTGAGAAAACTATGTATGTGAGTGTATTTGGGAACAACAACAACAAAAACTTTACCAGTATGTGAAAGATATACATTAATAGAAACTGTACTATTTTAGCAACTTTTCTATAAGTTTGAGATTATTTTTTTAAAAAGTTAAAAGGAAATTATTATTCCCCAGTCACCTACCTGGCCCACCCCCAGTAGCTAAGGATCTGGTGCACTGAGAGTTTACTTTGATTAATGAAAATGACTTTCAGGTTTTCTGAGGCTATTAGGATACTTTTCGGAATGCTAATATCAAAAACAGTGTTCATATTATAGCAGAAGCTACAAAAAATAATTACTTTAGTCTACAGCTCTAAAGGCTGCCATTTTATTTAGAACCACAATGGAGGATATTTGGTACATTCATTTATTCTCTACTCATAAGCTTATGACTGGCTTTCTTTAAGTCTCTAGGATAGTAAATTTAAAAAAAGAATTTTGTAACATAAATGAATCTCCAATTATTGCAGACACAGAGGATTTTCTTCATTATTTCTAAGGATATGCAGAAACATGCGCCAAGTCTCATAGGAACCGAAAAACTAACAAATTTACTTTGCTTATTATAGTTGATGAAAAATCAAATGCTGAGTATTCAGACGGCTGATTAGCCCTTTGTCTTCTCACATGTGGACTAACAAGAACATCAGCTGACCTTTAACATTCAAATTAATAAATTAACTCACATGCAAGAAAGCTAACGACTGCAATCTTTGGGGTTTTCCAGAGGGCTACACACAAACTGTACGCAGAGCCTTGGAGGCCTGACAGGTGGAATAATGACCAACAATCTACCTTGTCCAGGAAGACTGACTGCGTAAGCACTTCCACTTTAGGCAGTAGATACTGGTGCTTGAGAGCCTGGGCCCACAGAAGCTCTGGGTTCAAATCCTGACTCAGCCTCTTGTGAGCTTTATGACCTCAGGTAAATTACTCAATCACTCTGCTTCCCCCAGTAACAAATGAGGACAATAATTCCTACTCACAAAATGATTTTAAGGCTTACATGAGATACCATATGTGATTTGTTCAGCATGGTGCCTGAAATACTGTAAATGCTCAAGAAATGGTAATCTTTATTACTGTTTTTATTAAGGTGGCTGCCGTTCTTTTCTTCTTGCTATTTGTTCTCACCCATCGTATGCAGTGAATAAAGGAAGGAGCAAAGTTGTGAGATGGTCTGGTCTAGGAGAAACTGAGACCCAGATACAGTATTGCAATGGCCCAGGGTCTGAGGATCAAGACTAGGGGAGAACAGAGTATACTTCAAATCTAAACTTTATTGCTGGTGTCATTTCACAGAAGCTGACCCTATGTTTGCTTGGTTTAATATGAATGGATTAATAATAATTAAAGAATCTACTTCTCCCCTACATCAGTATTTTATGGCAAACACATGTGTATTCAGTGGTAACTTAAGGGTAAATTTTACCAAAGTCTCCTTTCAGAAGCAATCTGCCATTCAGGTTAAAATGGAATTTGCTTTCTTCCACCACATTTAGTATAAAATAATTAACAAAAGGAGGGAAAAGGAGACAATCGCTCAGTGTGTGGTTTACCTCCTTTAACACATATCCTCAGTGTTGGGTGGGCAGCATCTATATTTAGAGTGAGCTGAGCCCACACATAGATTACAACGCAGGCTGATATTTACCTGATGCTGGTTCATAGGCAGGTGCAGTGGCTGCTAGGCTGGGTGTAAAAGGAAAGCAGCTGCTGCAGAAGCCTGGGGCTCTGCTTAGGGGCAAACCCTGCCATTTCCCAGCCCCAGAAACCTCAGCAGGAGCAACTGCATCTTCATGCTTGAACCTCTTTGTAGGAACTTCGTCATCCCCATTAGCAGGGCAGCCATCCAACTGGGGAACTTTACAGCTGCACTTAGTCACCTCTAGTCACATTTAAATTTAACATGAAAAATTCAGTTCCATGGCCCCTCTAGCCACATCCAAGGGCTTAAAAGGCACATGTGGCTCATGGCTACATACTGGATGGTACAGAAAGAGAATATTTCCATCATTGCAGAAAGTTCTCTTGGACAGCACAGTTTTAGAAAGTGAAAAGAAATGCCCACCACATGGGGTGCTTGGACAACAGGTGTGACCTGGAAACAACCCAGGTAGATCAGGACATGTAGTGATCTGTTCATATGAAAGATGTTTCACGTAGGCCTGAAATAAATGGGATTTTAAGACACCAGTCTGTTTCCCAAATCACAACAACTGCAAATCCACGGTATCATAAGACACAGTAACATGAGGAAGGAAGCTAGTACACAGAGCCTTTAATTTCCATGTCCAGCGATGTCCAAAACCTTTTGTGATAATATAATATCATAGCCACTAGCCACACGTGGCTATTGGGCATTTGAAGTGTGACTGGGGAGTTGAACTTTTATTTACCAATTTAAATGTAAAAAGATACTAGTGGCTTGAACTACCAAACTGCGTAGCGTGCCTTTAACTAACGAATTCCACACTGGAGAGGAGCAATTAGAAACATTTCCCCCTACGTTAATTTGGGTCAGAAGCTCTGGGAGGCTGGAAAAGCAAAAAAACCAGTATTAGAAACAGCAAAGTGGGTTGAGGACTTTGGAAACAAAATGGTACTCTACCTCTTTATTTGTGGAGGCTTCCGCTGGGTCGCTGGGGTGGTGGGGTGTACTTGATGACTCTGCGCCCAGGGGTGAGGAGCTGCCAGGAGTCGGAGACTAGAACACAGCAAGGGAAGAACCAGCAGTGAGAATCAGAGGGACACGGTGAGCACCCCGGCCAGGGAATGGGTCATGGGAGAGAGGAGAAATGCAGCCCATGACTGAACAAACATTTCAAAAGTGAGAAAACTTCTCGAGAAGAGAACTGCCCACTGCACATGAAAAGCCTGGTGTTTTCAGGCTTCCTATTCAATTCCTGTTATGTTTTCAAAAGTACGTTTGTCACCTAGGGTCGTGGTTTTTTTTTTTCTCTTCTTTAGGCCAAGTGTTCCATGAAAATACAGAAAAAGTAGAATATCAAATTTAAAAACCTAGATACAGCTAACGATGTTACACAAAATGCCCGTAATTTTTTTTTCTTATTGAAAGATATAAATACTTTGGGTAACAATTATATTATAAATTCATCTGCCAACCCATCTAGATGGAAAAAAATTAGCATATGTATTTTTAAAGAGGCTGTTGGGATAGATTTTGATGATTACCTGTATTTTCCTAGGCAGTTCTGATTTCAATTATTTGTCTTATTTAATCCACAGACCATTGAAAATTCAGAGAAATTCCAACATTTGAACAACCAAACAACATTACCTTAGAATAGTTTAAAAAGCTGATAGTGGACCAAAGAGCTCCAGGCTTTAGTCCTTCTACCAAAACAACTATTAAACAAGCAGGAACTGTCTGAAGCAACCATTTTGAAACTCTGGACAGCATCCAGGGAAGAGCAGGAGGAAGAGGTTGGTAAATTATAGTAAATTACTCTCTTAGCACAGTGGTTCCTAGCACCTACCCCCTACTTTAGTGGCAGGCTGCATTGGGGTCCAGAACCCTGGCTAGCTCGCTAGTGACAGAAAGGGACATAAAAACTCTCTTCCCCAAGAATAGGGGTGGGCACAGCTTTTTTTTTTTAAGATTTATTTTTATTTATTTCTCTCCCCTTCCCCCTCCCCCCCCCAGTTGTCTGCTCTCTGTGTCCATTCACTGTGTGTTCTTCTGTGACCACTTCTGTCTGTATCAGCGGCACTGGGAATCTGTGTTTCTCTTTGTTGCATCATCTTGTTGTGTCAGCTCTCCGTGTGGGTGGCGCCATTCTGGGCAGGCTGCACTTTCTTTCACGCTGGGCGGCTCTCCTTACGGGGCACGCTCCTTGCGCGTGGGGCCCCCCTATGCAGGGGACATGCCTGCGTGGCACTGTACTCCTTGCACGCATCAGCACTGCGCATGGGCCAGCTCCACACGGGTCAAGGAGGCCTGGGGTTTGAACTGTGGACCTCCCATGTGGTAGATGGACGCCCTATCCATTGGGCCAAGTCTGCTTCCCACTGATCACAGCTTTTAATTAGCAAATTTAGATTGCTGGGGGCCCGGCTCTGAGGCCAGCTATATTTTTTGTATATGTGAGGGCAGCTATATTACACGTATGTGTGTGTATGTGTGTATTCTTTGTCAATCTGCCTGGACAAAGGCAGTGGTAGCTATTGTTTCAACCTTCCCTGGACAGGAAGGTGGTGGTGGTGGTGACTTCCTAAGGGCTGTGGGGGAAAAGTCAGCTAAAGGGCTGCATTTGCTAGGCAAGCCAGGAAAGCCTGGCTTTGGGGAGCTGAAGAACCTCTTGGCTCCTTTCCTTATCCCCTTCCCAGAGCACTTTGGAGCAGGTTTGCATCCCTTTCATGGGGCCCTGGTGCTGTTTTATCTGGAAAAGACTAACTTGGGAAAGTCCTCTCTGGTGTGAGCCTCCTCCCAGAGCAGCTTGAGACAATGAAGGAATATATTTTAAAAAAACAACATAGGGAAGCAGCTATGACTCAATCAGCTGGGCTCCCCTTTACCATATGGGAGGCCCTGGTTTCGCATCCGGGGGCCTCCTTGTGAAGGCAGGCTCGCCTGCAAGCTGCGGAGTGCTGTCTGGCCCATAAGCACTGTGGAGAGCCGACTCAGCAAGGTGACACAACAAAAAAGAGAGACAAGTAAAAACACAGAAGAGCACGCAATGAATGGACACAGAGAGCAGACAACAAGGACAGTCTGGGACAAAGGCCTACTGGCTGCAGACACCTGGGAGAGGGAGGTCCATCTCTTGGGAAACAGTGAACAACAAAACTCCTGTGAACTCCAAAACGCCTAAAAAGCAAAAGGCCAGGATAAGACAGAGGCCCAAAAAGACAGGTAAAAGCCTGTACACTGCATTTACCTTGGGCAGACCTTCCTGATAGGAGGGCTGGAGCTCAAGAAAATCTCTGTCTTATCCTTAGTGTGTTGCAAAACCAAGAAACAAACATCTTGGGGAATAAATCCCAGAGTTAACATTTTATAATATTAAAATGTACAATGTTAAACTAAAGAGTAAAAGATAAACAAAGAAATGGAAGGATGGCCCATCCTAAGGAAGAGGATAATACTTCAGAACTACCACCAAAGAAGATAAGAATGTGAATATACAAAACACAGCCTTTAAAAAAAATGATCTTAAATATGCTCAAGAAAGTGGAGGAAAATACAGAGGAAGAACTAAAGGATACCAGGAAAACAATGAATGAGCAAGATGAAAATCTTAGTAAATTAAGAAATTTTAAAAAGGTGCAAAACAGAATTACTGGAATTGAAGAACACAATAACTGAAATGAAAAAATGGCCAGGAGGATTTTTTTTTTTTGTCTTTATTTTTTAATGTTACGTTCAAAAAATATGAGGTCCCCATATAGGCCAGGAGGATTTTGAGAGCAGATTGGAGCTGGTACAAAAAAGAATCAAGGAACTTGAAGACAAGATACAAGGACTTAGGCTAAGAAGCAGAAAGAAAAAAAAAAAAGAAATATTAAAAGGGAAAATGCCTAAGACACCTCTGGGATACCATCAAATGTATCAATATATGCATTATGGGAGTCCCAGAAAGAGAAGAAAGAAAGAAAGGAGCAAAAGGAATATTCAAAGAACTAATGACGGAGAACTTCCCAAAGTTAGCAAAAGACAGGAATATGCTCATCCAAGAAGCCCAATGAACACCAAACAGAATAAACATGAAGCGATATATACCCTATCATATACTGATCATACTTTCAAATGCAAAAGACAAGGAGAGAGTTCTGAAAGGCAAAAGGGAAAAGCAATGTCTAACATACAAGAGAGTCCCAATTAAACTGAGGGCTGATTTCTTATCAGAAACCCCAATGGAGGCAAGAAGACCCAAAGCAAACAAAAGAAGGAAATAACAAAGATTAGAGTGGAGATAAATGGAATAATAATAATAATAAAGAACAGTAGAGAGAATCAACAAAACCAAAAGTTTGTTCTTTGAAAAGATCAATAAAATTTAACAAACCTTTATCTAGACTGACAGAAAAAAATAACAAAAATCAGAAATGAAAAGACATTACTATCGACCCCACTGAAATAAAAATGCCTATAAGAGGATACTATGAAAAACAGTATGACAATGAATTAGATAACGTAGTTGAAATGGGCAAATGCTTAGATACACACAAACTACCTACATTGACTCAAAAAAAAAAAAAAAAGAAGACCTCAACAAACCAATAACTAGAATAAAGAGATTGAATTAGTAATCAAAAACCTTCCAACCAAGAAAAGCCCAGGGCCAGATGGCTTCGCAGGGGAATTCTATCAAACTTCTACCAAACATTCTAGGAAGACTTAACTCCAATTCTCAAACTCTTCCAGAAAAACGAAGAGGAGGAAACATTCCCTAATTCGTTCTCAAGGCCATCATAACTCTCTTATCAAAGGCAGATAAAGATACCACAAGTAAAGGAAAGTGCAGACCAACATCTCTTATGAATATAGATATAAAAATCCTCAACAAGATACTACCAAACCAAATCCAACAGCATATTAAAATAATTTTATACACTATGATCGAGTTGGATTTATCCCTGGTATGCAAAGTTGGTTTAACATAAAATCAATTAATGTAAAAAGCATAGTAACACAATGAAGGGAAAAAACAACAATTGGTCATCTCAATTGATGCAGACAAGGCATTTGACAAAATCTAGGAGCCTTCATGATTAAAACACTTAGACACTAGGAATAGAAGGAAACTTCCTCAACATGATAATGATAAAGGACATATATGAAAGGCCATGGCTAACATTCTACTTAATGGTGAAAGATTGAAAACTTTCCCTCTAAGATCAGGAACAAGACAAGGATGCCCACTGTAACCACTTTTGAGGGTTAGACTTATGTATCAATTTGGCCAGGTCATGGTGCCTAGTTATTTGGTCAAGCAAGCACCAGCCTAATGGTTACTGTGAGAACATTTCATGGACTTAAATTATTAGTAAGTTATTGCATCTATGGCTGATTATGTCTGTAATCAACTGGGGAGATTGCCTTTACCAATGAGAGACATCTCATCCAATCAGTTGAAGGCCTAAAAGGAGAAGTGATGATTTCAGCAGACAGAAGAGAGAATTTTCATCTCTACTTCAAGCTAGTCAGCTCCATCTGGGAAATTCATCAAGGACCTTTATTGGAGTTCTTGGCTTGAAGCTTGTCCTAAGGAATTTGGATTTGTGCATCTCCCAGGGTTGTATAAGACAATTTTATAAAACCTCATAATATTTACAGATCTCTCCTGTTGGTTCTCTTTCCATTGAGAATCCTAATATACCACTGTTCTTCAATATTGTACTGGAAATTCTTGCCAGAGCAATTAGGCAAGAAAAAGAAACAAAAGGCATCTAAGTTGGAAAGGGAGAAGTAAAACTTTCCCTATTTGCAGATGATGTGATCCTATATACAGAAAATCCTGAACAAACCACAACAAAGCTCCTAGAGCTAAATGAATTCAGCAAAGTGGCAAGTTGATCAATACTACAAATCCAGGAATGTTTCTGTCATAAGCAATGAACAAATAGAGGAAGAAATTAAGAAAAAAATTCCATTCACAATAGCAAAAGAAAGAATCAAATAGCTAGGAATAAGTCTCACCATGTACGCAAAGATCCTATACATAGAAAAGTACAAAACATTGCTAAAAGAAATCAAAGATTTAAATAAATGGAAGGACATTCCTTGTTCATGGACTAGAAGACAAAATATGATTAAGATGTCAATATTACCCAAAGCAATTTACAAATTCAATGCAATCCCAATCAAAATTCCATCAACCTTCTTTGAAAAAATGGAAAAGCTAAACAAGTTTATTATATGTGGAAGGGTAAGGGGCCCCAAATAGCTAAAGCCATCTTCAAAGAGAAGAATGAATTTAGAGGACTCACACTTGCAGATCTTAAAACTTACTTCAAAGCCACAGTAATCAAAACAGCATGGTACTGGTGTAAGGACAGACATAAAAACAAATGGAATCAAATTAAGAGTTCAGAAATCAATCCTCACAGTTATGGCCAACAGATTTTTCACAAAGTGGCAGTGACCACTTAATTGGAAAAAAATCATCTCTTTAACAAATGGTACTGGGAAAACTGAATCTCCATTTGCAAAAAAAAAAAAAAAAAGAGCAAAACCTCTACCTCACATCATACACAAAAATCAGTTCAAAATGGATCAAAGTCCTAAATATAAAAGCTAGAACTATCAAACTCCTGGCAAAAAATATAGGGAAGCATCTTTAGGACCTTGTGTTATGCAATGGTTTCTTGGACTTTATCCAATAAAAGCACAAGCAACAAAAGAAAAAAAAAAAAGATAAATAGGACCTCGTCAGAATTAAAAAGTTTTGTAACTCAAAGAACTTTATCGTGGGAATAAAAAGACAGCCCACACAATGGGAGAAAATATTTGGAAGTCATATATATGATAACATTATAATATCGAGAATATATAAATAAATCCTTCAACCTAACAACAGAAAGACAAACAACCCAATTTTAAAATGGGCAAAAATCTTGAATAGACATTTCTCCAGAAAGCACATGAAAAGATGCTCAAAATCATTAGTCATCAGGGAAATGCAAATCAAAACCACAATGAGATACCATTTCACACTCACTAGAAATGGTTGCTATTTAAAAGATGGAAAATAACAAGTATTGGAGAGAATGCGGAGAAATAGGAACATTCATTCATTGCTGTTGGCAATGTAAAACAGTGCAGCTGCTGTAGAAGACAATTTGGTGGTTCTTCAGAAAACTAAGAAAAAAACCACCATTTGACCCAGCAATCCCACTACTTGGTACATACTGAAAAGAACTAAAAGCAGGAACTTGAATAGATATCTGCACACGAATGTTCATAGCATCATTATTCACAATTATCAAAAAATGGAAGCAACCCAAGTCCAATAACCGATGAATGGATAAATAAAATGTGGTATATACATACAATGGAATATTATTCAGCCATAAGAAGGCATGAAGATACATGTGACATGGATGAACCTTTAAGACATCATGTTGAATGAAATCAGCCAGACACAAAAGGACACATTACTGTATGAGCTCACTGATTTACAACAATTAGAATAGGCAATCTCATGGAGTCAGAATCTAGTATATGGGTTATGAGGGGACAGGGTAGGGATAGGAAATGGGAAGCTAAGGCTTAAAATGTACAGGATTTTTATTTGGAATGATGGGAGTGTTTTGGTAATGGATGGTGGGGATGGTAGCACAACATTGTGAATGCAGTTAACAGCATTGAAATATGTATCTGAATATGATTAAAAGGGAAATGTTAGGTTTTAAATACTGTAACAGAATAAAAAAATTTTTTTTAAATCCATGGATCTACACTACATGAACAGTGAACCCAAAGTTAAACCAAGGACTGAAAAAAAGAGTTATTTGAAAATCCTTTGTCAAGTGATATGTTTGAAAGTAAGGTTTAGAAAAACAGATTTCGGGCTATGGTCCACACAGGTGCAATAATGGGGGGCTCAAACTCCTTGTCTGGGCAGACCCTGGTAAGAGGGAATTGACAGCTGCAGGCCAGTGCCTGGCACAATGCAGGGGCTCTGTAAATACCTGCTGAACGAATGACCAAATAAAGGAAAAAAGCAGAGATGGGACTAATGTAGACTCTGAAAACTCTCCACAACAGATACCCGAATGTTCCTGTGTGCCCCTGAGATCTTGGGAGATAAGGAAATCTTTAGGTGAGCCATAAGGGTTGTTTAAATAAAAATCTGTAGCTACTGTCCTCTGAGAGAAGGAATGTATCGCTTCACAGTTTGTTGGTGATGTTTCATAGATGGAATAACACACAGAGAGGAACCACACAAAGGTCTATTCTCTGAGGACATGTGGGGATGTGAGAAAGGAGAGAGAAACCCTGGGCAAAGGAAGAAAAATAACACGGGTGTTTGCTTGAACTTTTGAAGACTGACCCCTCTGTGGAAGCTGAGATAGAGACATTAGTAAAATGCCTCTGCTGGAAAAGGACAATGTTTTAGAAAGCAATGGTGCTGAGTTGGGAATAGGCCAACATACAAGGGTTCCTCAGTGAGCATTACATGAAATCAGTAAACCTCTTCCAAGAAGTCTGCTTAACTGCTAATACAAAGGGTATCAAAAGAAAAAAAAGATGATGTGATGAAAATGCGTATTAAGCAGAATAACAAGTTGTGTGGTCCCAGCCTATAGCTATGAGCCTGGATTTCTTTCCTGTGAGTCCATATGGCTGATTCAGGGCAGAGAGGTGAGGACAGATGAGATGCTTAAATATGCACACCTATTTATAAATTAACACACTCAGCAGCAAAACCAAGAGGGCAGACGCAGGGTAGCAGCAGATATAAAGTATCCCAAGTCCTAGAGCCCCTTGCCACATTAAAGTTGCCCTGAACACCTTTAAAAAGAAACACAGAATTTTTCATTGGCACCCAAGAGGGTTGGTGGCTAATGCTGACTTAGCTCTATGTTTGGCCTACACAAAATTAATGTAGCAAAGTCTTCGTGAGAATTTAATGCCTTTAAATTTCTCCAGTTTTTTACATCTGAAGAGCTTTCTTAGATATTTATGCCTTTATTCTTTCCCCCAAGTATTTTCTCTGTCACAAAGATTTTAAAGGTCTAGACCCTGGGGGAAACAGTTGGTTTTCTTTAATTGCTTAGAAGGTTGTGCAACACCTTCATTTAAAAAAATCCTTCAGAAGTGTTCTGCAGCTCCTACTTCTCCATTTCATCATTTTCTGTTTCAAATCTTCTAAAAAATTTTTTCTGCAATGTTGCAGGCACCAGCTCATCCTAGGATGATGTGAGAGACAGGCTATTTGGACATTGGGCTAGGATGTGAACAAGGTAGGTCAGAGCCCAGAATGAGACTAAATGACCAGGGCTAGGTGCCGTGGAATGCTGGAGAAGAGGCATGGAAGAGGCTGCTGAGAGTACTGACCCAGAGAGGCTCCAGCGGGCACATAGCAGCCTTACCAGAGAACTCACCCTGCAGACACCCGATGCGCTGGCCGCCTGCATTTATATTTCCTTCCATTCGTTCGTGCCATTAATTACCTCCATCTAGAGCGTCCTCCCTCTTTCTCTCCAACATTCAGTGCTCAAGTCAAAAGTACTCATGTAGCTGAAGTGTTCTCAGATTCTTTTCACAGCACGACTCTCCTTTCCTTCCTGCTGAGGGCCAAGCTTTGTTATCTGTTTATAATTATGGCTCCTCCTCCACCCCAGAGATCTTAGGTGGCAGGACTCTGCTCATTCATTTTTGTAACACAAGTGTCTTATATAGAATGAGTACTCAATAAATATTAACTGAATAAATGATTTCCATGTAGTTTCTAGTTTTACCATGTTTTCCAACTTGCAGGAGATATAGAATTACCCAACACTTTCTTTCATTATTTTTTAGTGGACAGTGGTAAGTCCTTTTCTGATAGAGCATCCCTACACTGCTAGGTGTAGAACATCAAATATGCAGCAGTTTGAATTAGAGAAATGGTCTTTACTGTGAAGACTCTAACCTGAACTTCATCAAAGCTGTCCAAAACGAGAAAGGACCCTACTTGGTGGAGATCTCATCACCACATAGATGTTGACAAAGTCAAGGATGGACAGACAGACACAGCCTGCATAAAGCCTAAACAAAGGTGTTAGTATTCAGCTCATCTGAGATGTCTGCTTTAAAAGCCCTTCACCATTTATCTCCAACTTCCACCTTGATATGCTCTCAAAAAGTGGGAAAAACATAGAAGAGGTGGCATTGGATTGGGAAAAGTGGACATGGTGGACGATGGGTATGGGGAAGGGCAGGAAGAGATGAGAGGTGGGGGCGTATTTGGGACGTGGAGCTGCCCTGGATGGCACCTCGGGGGTGATCACCGGACATCGTGGATCCTCACAGGGCCCACTGGATGGAATGGAGGAGAGTATGGGCCATGATGTGGACCATTGTCTATGAGGTGCAGAGGTGCCCAAAGATGTACTTACCAAATCCAATGGATGTGTCATGATGATGGGAACGAGTGTTGTTGGGGGGGGAGGGGGGATGGGTGGGGGGGTGGGGTTGAATGGGACCTCACATATATATTTTTAATGTAATATTATTACAAAGTCAATAAAAAAAAAATTTGGGGGAGTCTACCTAAACATTAAAAAATAAATAAATAAATAAATAAATATGCTTTAAAAAAAAAAAAGTGGGAAAAAAGCAAAGAATGTCTTGGAGGTAATATTTAGCTGATGAAATATGATAAAAAAAAGTAAAAATCATTATTACATATTTCTCTATCTGGAGTATCATACCTCCTAGGTTACTGGATGGATATTCAACTTTAAATAAAATGAGACCAAGGGTAAGAAGCAAATGTGGGGTGAGGAATTCCCAAAGGTAAGGACCGCACAGGGATAGCTGTCTAGTAAGTATGTTCAAAGACAACTCACCAATGTCCCTCTGTTCTGTGTAATTAAAGGTCTCTTCAAACTAAACAGTTTATCTCTTACAGAGTCTCAAGAACTATGCTCTGAATTTTACCACTACAGCACTGGAGCTGAACTCTCTGCTTTAAGACTCAGATTCCTCAAAGCCAGGGCAAGAGATGGATAGTCCCGTCTAGTGGCAGGGGAGCCACATGTTGCTCCAAGGATGCAAAAGCAGCCTGAGAGAAAGCTGATCATTTTAATTCTGACTGAACATCTTCCAGGGGCAGACACTATACTGCTGGTCATGACCTGAGATAGACAAGAATTCAAGGAACTTTCAGGCTATCCCTGTAGAGGAGAGAAGCAGCACACAGACTACTATTATTCATATATTCCCTCAACAGACATTTCAACGCCTACTTGTGTTCCTAACATTGGGCCAGGAAACAAAGAGGAAGGAGACATGGTCCCATCCTGCACACCTCTCCAGATAATGGGAGGGGGCAGATATGTACAGGTAGGGCCTTGGCATGTGGCTAGGGTATTATCTGTACAGGAGGACACAGAGTGGGGAGAGGTCAATTCTGCAGGGGAGAAGGGGTGTGTTTCAGGCAGTGTTTCATGGGGAAGGTGATGCTTTAGCCCAATTCTGAAAACTATGCAGGTATTCATGCAGTCAGATGGACAGGGAAAGGGCAGAGGTACTGGGAACAGAGGCAGGGAAGTAGAACATCATAGCTCTGTCAAGGCAATGAGTTTTGAGGTGGAAGAGCAGGGGGTGATCACTGCATCCTTGTGTGCTCTGCAGAGGGTAAAAGAGGATTACACACAGTTCCTACTCTCTGCCCAAGAAGAAGCACAATATAGGTATTAAATAACCATTTCCCGAGTTGGACTGGGAGAGTCAAGCTTCTCGTCTCTTTGCCTCAGTTCTCCTTCATCCTTGGAAATGTGCAGGAAGAGAAGATTACAATCTGGAAAAGGTGATGGGATGATGATAATACCCTAAAGCTAACGGTCACAGGCCCCCCTGCTTTTTCCAAATGGACAACAAGCAAGGTTCTTTCCAGAAATGCCTAAGGACTGAGGCAAGACTTTTGGAGGAATTCTAATCAGAAGACAGAAAAAGTGAGTTCTACCCGTGTCACTGATTCATTTAGTGGACAATGAAGGGCTGACAATGTCTGAGTAAGCCTGGATCCCTGCCTGCCCTGATGGAGTTCTTGATCTAGCAGGGAGACAGATCTACAGAAAAAGGCAGGGTACCTTCTGTGAACAGCGCTCTTTGTCTGAGACCTTGTAGGAAAACATGGTAAAAATATAAATAAGTCACTAATGAGACGACAACTTACAATGCCAGTGCTCACCCTGACAGCCCTTCTCCAAACACTAGTATCTCTCCTGCCAGTGTCTCCTATTGCTGTTGGCATCATCTGGCATCACAGTGCAAAAAAAGCAAATGTACTGCAGATATTGCAAATATTACAAAAATCCACATGAATTTTTTAAAGTTGAAGAAGGCAACATTGGAGATTTACTCAAACCAGCTCCTGACAGTTGAGGAGTTGGTGGAATTGCACAAGTTAACAATTAAGAAAAATGGAAAGGATGATAGTGTTAGAGATGCTTAAAAAAGAATGACTGAAATATCGAACAATTAAGAGTGCCTCTTGGGAAAATTGATACAATTCTTAAATAATTTTGCTGAAATGGTCCTCTTTATAACTAAAATTACTCTCTGATCATGTTGCAAAAGTCACATGTGAACTGAAGAAAGTTATCATCCTATGCATGATTCAATGGCTTAAAAAATAACTCCCCAAATCAACACTTCATATAAACTACATGTTAATCAAAGATAAACTAAGCTTATGTTTATAATTTTTAGTATCTTTTTAAGGTTAAGTCCTTGTCAGGTAAAGTCCCCTTCCTCAATATTTAATATGAAATTTTGGCTCTCATTTTAAGTGAATTAAGCATTTTTTAAAATGCGAATTAATTTTAAGCAGCCTATAAAAAGTACAATTATGTAGGGATCCTTAGAGCTCCCCCTGTGGTTAAAATGTGACATGACAGTTGCCATAATAAGCTGGAAGAGAGAACCACAGGACAGACGGGGATGAAACACCCCAACTGCCCGAGGCTGGGTCAGGAAAGGCCTCCAGTGGAGGAGACACAGATGCTTTTTTTTAAATTGCAGTGCCAAGCACATGGAAAGCCCTGAAAGAAAGACTGGTGGCCGAACAAAGTAAAATTCAATCAATACTTAAGACATTGGTTCTAATCTTCAAAGCACCTGGTTTTCCAATATTAGGTCCATTTTCAAATGCATAGTGTGATTACAGGAAAAATAAGTTACATTTCTACCTGAAAAACACTGATTTTGTGGCAGGACAAGTAAAATCGTAACTTATATTTCAGGACGGCAAAGTGGTTAGGTGCTCCAGCATTAGCGTGTGGCAGACTAGAGCCTGAATTCTGGGTGTACCACTTAGGCTCTGTGACCCTAGGAGGTTACCCCACCTCTCTGATGTGAGCATCACCTGCTGATATACACAGGGGTCACCTCAGTGCTCAGGCATGTACTGAGCACTCAATCTATATTTTTTTCAGTGTTTGCAGTATACTGCAGTATACTGGTTAGGAAGAATGCTGTGGATTGTCTGTCTCTCCTAATACCTTCCTTCCACCCCCCCCCCCCCGCCCCCCCATTCCTCTTCCTCATTAAATGAACCCTAGTTTTATTCAATTATTCACTCTTCTTCAACATGGTTCAGGGTAAGCTATCAATCCCGGCTTCAGGGGCGAACACTCATAACATGTTCAATGTATGGACAGTCCTCTGGTGACTCTTACTGATCTAGGGGTGGGAACATATCCTCAATTGGCTCAGTGGTAGGGAAAATTGGCAACGTCTACCTCTTTCATGAAATGAGCAGTAAGTGGCCTCGACAGTTACTGGCATTCATCTTATGAGATGAAAACACCCAGATTTAGGATGCTTCCAATTCTAGAGAGGCAGAGCGGGGAGATGGAAAGAACCTGAATCCTTGACAACGTCACTGACCCACTGATTATACCAAGCCTGGATAATAAATTTTGTTGTTTAAAAAGGCTTGAATGAGGAGGTTTCTCTGTTACTTGCAGGCAAAAACATTCCATTACTCAACCAACATTTGAGAAGTCTTTTATGTTTCCAGCAGTTACAAAAATGATCTCATCCCTCTGGGATAGCACACAAGGATAGCACACTCCTGTGGAGGTACCTTCTCCATCTCATCTTACTTCCTTATTAAAAATTTATTCATGGATAAAAGTAAAAATCAAAAAGAACGCTCTATAAAATCATATCATAAAGATTCTAAATTAATTCATTAGTCCTACAACTCTTAATGGTATATGGAAAGAATAGCTCACTACTGGCTAAGGCTGGGAGGAGGGAGATATATACAACTGCTATGTGCCAATATCTGACATGCCCACTGTTTTCCATATAAGAAAGCATTTCAGACTATGAGGGTTGAATATGATCCTATTACAGTGATTGCTTTACAAAAGAGAATCCCGTGCACATGCATTACTCTACTAGAATTTACAACACAGCTCAAACACAAAGACCACAAACCATCGTGACAGACCACTGTCTAAGACACATGGACAAAGACCCTGGCTGGCTTCAGCCAACCTTGACCAGTCCCAGTGCATGTGCCCTTTCCTCCAAGATTTAAATGCAGTGAAGGATGGGAGAAAATAATTCTTGAAAAATTATAGTTTTACCAAATCTAGGTGGGACTAAAATATTTAGAAATTACGCGTATGTGGGAAAAGGCTTTTCTTTTTCTTTTTTTAAAATCAACAAGCAGCAAATATAATACATGAGACCCAGGAACTAAGAGCTCAGGAATCTTATGCACCAGAGACCTCTCACTAAGCACCTATTTACTTTCACTTTAAATGCAGTTTTACTAAGTCCTAAGCAAGTCATTCCTCAATTAAAAAGTCTTTGGTGGTGCCTTTTTGCTTGCAGAATAAATTCCAGACTCCTTACCTTGGCATTTAAGGCTCTCTGTGGTTTGGCCTTAATTCCTTCCCTTTCTTTTTTTTCTTCCAGCCCTTGCTCTCCACTGCCAAAATGAACTATTTTCTATTCCCTGAATCTAACCTGTGCATTGTACTCAGTGTCTTTTGTATGCTCTTCTCTGAACTTCAAAGTCCCCTTTCAAGTGCTACATCTTTGATGAAGTCTTCCCTGACTCCCTTAGGTAAAAAGAATCTCTGTCCTGTGCTGTGAGATTCCCTTGTATATTATCTGTGCCATTCTTGTGACACATCACTTTCTCCCTTGCATTTTATAAAAAGTGTAATATCATAGGATAATTATACTATTATAATATTATATTAAATATGAAGACAGGGTTTATGGGTTTATTATTGACATGTTTTTCCTCCAAGTGCCTACTACAGGATAACCCATAAAATACAAGACAGTTTTTAGTAAATGTGTTGAATATATGAAAGGATGCATGGATACCAGTCCTTTTGTATTACAGGACAAAGGAAACAAAAATAGTTTATCTACAGAGTAGGTTCTGAGCACATGTAGCACTGCACTGATGGGCACGTGGTTATTTGTACCCTTATGCAGCTAAGGAATCTCTTCTGTAGTACTTGATTGTGGTCTGTCTCCTTTTTCTGGAAGACACTGCTTGCAAATAGTATATTCCCATATGATCAGAACAGTATTGCAGATACAGTAGAAACAAGTGTTCTCAAAGGTGATATTTCATATTGAACATTCCATTACTTTCCAGCAGGAACATTCTGGTTTCATTCGTTTTCTGGATGGAATTTCAAAGGTGTGGTTACCTAGGGTAGCACCTGCTCTAATTCTTTTGGTAAACTTCAGTTTGAAGATTGTGTGGGGCTTCTCCATTCCAGTGTCCCCTAGAGCTTTTTACTATGCTTGCTGGTTTACCTTACTTTATCCCTTTTCTCAAATAAATGTACCTTTTTTTCTCCTCAGTATCTATGTTGTTTTAAATTAACCTTATTCCATGTTATAACTATAAAATGCCCAAATCTATGATTAGTTTTTTTTCTTGCCCCAAGATTTGTTGTGCTTCTGAAAATAAAACGTTAAGAAATCAGTAATTATTCACTCTCAAGTCAAACTATGTTATCAATGCACATTTGTATTTCCTTAATATGGTAAAGTAGAAAAGTTAGTATAGGCATTGTAGGGGCATAATTTTATCATTAAAATGATAATAGCGTGGGCCCAATGAAACATTTTATAGACACATTTATAATGGAGTCAATTAATACAAGTGACTATTTTGAGATAACTGTCAGTTAAAATACTCTATTTCCATTCTCTCTTTCCCCACAGGCAAGCGTCCCCTTCCTCAGGCCCCAGGCCTGCTAAACCCAGGTGAAGGCTGTGGGGTGAAAACCTGAGCCACCAGGGACTTCAGAGAGAGGCTTGCACAGCCGTAAGCTCCACAGAAGGTGCTTTTAAAATTGGGGCAACACACAAATAATTCAATTTTATCACCTTTAAAAGGGTTCAAAGCTTCTGAAGTCATGCTATCAAAGGGAAAAAATTAACCAGTTAACTAGAAAACAGACTTCGTTATAAGGTGGACAACTTATTTTGGATAAAGCTGCTTAGAAAAAACAGAGGTTATCTTTTCTCTATTGACGTATCCTCACTGCCTTTATTTTAAATGCATTACCAATTGTGATGGACACAGGAGGAGGTTTGCATTCACGTCCCCATTTAAGTCCATTTGTTTCCTTTGATGGTCTTCCTGCAGGTCCATTCCCGGACCAGATCTCAGCTCAGTGCGGGTAAGGGGACCAGTCATATTTAATTTTTATTAAGGGATGCAGCTAAGAGAACAGTATTTGCCATATTACATCATCTGCTAAGAACAATAGCTATCAATTCTGAATGGCGTACTCTGACCAGGCACCATATGAGGGTACATTCTATGCACTGCCCCATTTACCAGCAAAGCAGTTCCTAATGGGCAAGGCACTAATCTCCATTCATTGTAATTAGCATCACTGAGGCAAACGAAACAACACAAAGCATGGAATGGGAGGTTACAGTGCCCAAAGTAACTTACTTCCCAGAACATGGAGGAAAAGAACACAGTGGTGATGGGAGAGAAGGCAGAAAGCACACCATCTTTCCAAGCCCCCTTTCTAAGTGGTCAAACAGCTGTTTCTCTCTTCAGGCCATCCTGGACTTGCAAACTGTGGGAAGTCTGATCCCATTCCTCCCGTGCTGGGTAATGCCTCCTCTGTGGACCCACTCCTGCTCTGCTCACTCATCCTCCAGTTGAGGGAAATGCAGAGAACAATTTACAATCTGAAAGGACTAGAGGAAGAAAACCAAGAGCACAGCGGCAACATTGTTTTGAAGCCTCAGGCTGCACCTACCTCTTCTTCCTGACTCTCAAATTGGTACATCCAAAAATTTTCCATCTTTCCGTGCAGTTTGGGAAGCAGGGCTGGCTCAAGTGCATCCACTTGTGTGCTGAGGCTAACACTTGGCCCCAGTGCCCTTTCAGTGGATTGTTTCCAGTGGAGTTAGATTCCTGGTGTCAACAATGCAACCTGTAACAGGAGCTGTGACCCGCTCCCAGGTGGGGGCCTACCATGTTAACCCCTTGGTGCCCAGAGGGCCCCAGCCGTTGTGCGTCACTTACTGAGCATCATCACCTGATGTTTCTGAGAAGGGGCTGGTCTATCCTTTCTGGCAGCAGCACCTACTATTTCTGGGAAAATAAACTCGGCTCTGAGGTGCTACCAGAAACTTCACACACTCTAAACTCTGCTGTGTTTATAGAACCTGTGAAAAAACATCAACTCATGTGGAAGGGAGGGGCAGGAGTCAGGAAAAGAGGTTCTCATCTCTCAGGACCTGCGTCAGGGTGCTCAGGGGACCCTGTGCCCGGTCAGGAGCCGGACTAGCAGGGGCAGGGCATGCTGGAGGTGACCAGCTCTACTGCTGCGTGTTACTGCATGCTTCTAACATGATCACTGCGTGCCTCTAACATCTTAGTGCTGTAAACTGAATCAGGGAGGTATGGCAAGTCATCAGCATATACATGGAAAAGAATGCTGCCCCTGGGGCCAGTGTGGTTTGCCTCAACCCAGCAGGTAATCCCAAACTGCGTTCAAGCTGGACTGTATCCACATCAGCAGACCAGACGGAAGTCACAGCAAATATGGTGGAACTGAATGGAGGGGAGCAAGTGGAAAGAGAGGCATGGAGGATGGTTCCAAAGGCAGGAGTCAGGAGATGGACGGGAGACCTTCCAGAGGCAATCTGCCTCTTCATTATCCTGGCAAGGGGGAAGGATGCGGATGCACGAAAGACACAGAACATCCCAAAGTCACATCTTAATAGACGGCTTCAGCCTTCTTTCTCACCAAACCCTTTACCAGAGAGGCTGACAGGGCTCTCTCTGAGCCTGTTAACGAGTTGTGATATGGCCAAAGAGCAGGGACAAAAGAAAAGCAAAGGAAAATCCACAGTAGGAAAATCTGCCCACCCTAGCTAATGTTTTGCAGTGGACAAGCTCTGCAGACCAGCGGGGAACAGACTAGAGAGAGGGAGTACTCGGCACCCCTCTCTTTCCTTGGCTGCGCTTGTGTTTCTGACCATTCTGGCAGGCAGTCAGACGTCACCCACTATCATCTGGATCAGCCTGACGCACTACCTGTCCTATCTGCCACTGTTCCAGAAAGCCCTTTCAAAATGGTGAGCACTGCAGGAGACAGTCCTTCCTGGTTTACAGCAGCAGACATTTCTCAAAAACATTTCCTGCTTTCCCTTAATTATTTAAAAGAGGAAATATCTTTCGCTGTTGATGCTCAGGTGTCCAGACTGAACACTTCTTACCAGTTAACTCTCACTAGCTCATGGGGAAGGCCATTTCCCCCACTCTCACTCTTGTAAATTGCTGTGGTTTGGACACATGAGCCAGGGCAGGACTGCTGGAGCCATTAAGAGCCTTCACTGCTGCTGCAGGAAGCCTCTAACTTTCTCATTTACTAACCAGAGAAGACCAGCACACATAAGACTTAAAATTACCACAGGCAGACTGCAAAGAAAACTGCTAATTCTCCTGGAAAGTTCTAGAAAGCCCCTATTCATAGCATCCCTGGCTCTCTTGTTTTCATTTTTTACTTCCTTTAATGTTCATTTTGTACCTGAAACCTGCTTAATTATTCACCATGGCCTTCTCCATGCCTCATCAATAATGGATAGCACCTAGGATGGAAAACTTGCCCAGCAGCAAAAAGTGGTTAAGAAGAGAGTATAAAGAATAGGATCCACTCTCCACACCTGAGGCAAAAATCAAGGCACCAAGATGACAGCCAGTCTTAGGGTCTGTTCTCTTCTCCTATATGGCTTTCTCAGCTCCAGAAAGACCCTTTAGCTCTATGCTTCCCAGCCTTTTTTGTATCATGGCACACAGAGAAATGGTAATATTCATGAAACACACTGGGTAAACTAGAGAGGGTCTGGAGTCCCAGATGAGGCTGCTCAAGGTTGAAGCCCAGTGGCCAACTTGGTCCCAGCCCCAGACGCTGAGGGTATCCATCAATACACTGGTTGAAAGCTCTGCTTAATTAACAAATGAGTCCTTACAGCAAATCCTTTTGACACTGGAAGTCTCTTGAGAATAAAGTTAAGATCTTTCTTCTTTATGAACAATCCACTATAACATGTTGATTTCCCAGGCCAACACCTCCTCTTTTCACTTCTGCAGCTCCTCTCGAGTCCCAGCCTTCTCTGATGTAGCCACCCACTCCATCCCCCTTTTTGTCACTCTGGTCACCACTGTTCGTCACTTAAGGATCTGCATGCCTGCCTATGCTTGGGCAGACAACAAAAATACAGACTAAAAGTTGAGAATGGCCAAAAAGGTCAGCTGGGAAGGGCAAGGCCAGCAGCAGCTGTGTCTTCAAATTTTAAGCCCAGCAGCAATTTTGCTGGCACAATGAAATAGCAGAAACCAAATGTGGTAGGCTAGACTTCTCAGATGGCCCCAATTCTTAGGTGGTATTTTCTGGCTGCTGAAGCAAATTTACGATGGATTGGCTCAAACAATGGGAATTTATTGGCTCATGGTTTTGAGGTTAGAAGTTCAAATCAAGGTACCATCATGGCAAGTTTTCTTCCCAAAGACTGGCATTCTAGGGCTGGCTGCTGGTGATCCTTGGTCCTGGGCTCCTCTGTCATATGGCAGTAGATGTGGTAGCCTCTCCTGGCCTCTCCCTTCTCTTCTGGGTTCCACTGACTTTCAGCTTCTTGCTTCCCTGTTTTTTTCTCCATCTGAATTTCATTCTGCATATAAAGGACTCCAGTAACTAAAGTATCTTCACCAAAAGGTCCTACTTACAAGGAATTCACACCCACAGGAATGGATTAAGTTTAAGAACATGTTTTTCTAGGCTACATAGCTCCAAAACCATCACAGCTCCCCACTTCCTAGTACTCACATGCTTTTATACTTCCCTCTCGAGGGAGGGAAGGTGGGCTAATGACTTGCTCAAAGCAATAAAATGAAGCAAAGATGATGAGATATCATTTCTGTGATTAGGTTACAAGAGACAGGGACTTTGTCATATATCACACTCTATTGCCTTCTCATCTTGAACCTTTATTAAAGCAAGCTGCCATGTGGAGAGGGCCCACATGGCAAAGAACTGAAGGTGGGCCCTGGTCACATCAGCATGGAACAGAGGTCCTCAGTCCAACAGGCTGTGAGGAACTGAATCCTGCCAACAAGCATATGAGCTTGGAAGCAGGTCTTTCCCCAGGTCACTCTTTAGGTTACTAGAGCCAAACCAACACCTTGACTGTGGCCTCTACCAAGTCCTAGAATAGAGGACCCAGTGTAATTTGTTACGCTGAAGTAGAAAACTAAAACACCACATAAGGATCCAGAATAAAGCCTTTCCTTAAGAGCAGAGGAGGTATGGAGTCTGGCTGAGAGCTCAGCAAAGGACTAGCCAAGAGTAGCCTGGAAATTTCACACAGGAAAGAAACAATGTCTGTTTTTGCCAGAGCCTCTGTCTTTGTCACTGCTGTATTCCTGATATCTTGCGCAGTGCCTGATCTATAAGGAGGAACTCAACAAGTGTGCTGAATGAATGGATGATAATTGTGAGATAGGCTTTCAGTTTCTGACTAGGGAAAGTGGCCCTAACTCTCATGCTTCCCTGGCAAAATGGAGAATAATGTAACTTTTGGGCCAGACCCGATTTCTTATTCACAAACAATGTCCTATATGTAGCTGATGTTAACTTAAAACCCAAAAGTGTTAGCAGAGAAACAACTAAAAAAATCAACCCAATCACGTTATAGAACATGTTTATTCCTTTTATATTGTTCCTACAAGGAGAAGTTTCCTTATTGCCATTCTTTTCTGAGGTCTGCTGGGAAGAATACATTGAGACCCATTTCTTCTGTTCTGGCAGCAGATTCTTTGGCTCTAAGGTTGTACTTCTGGCTACACTTCTGAGATGTTGATCTAGAGCAGGGCTTCTTAACCTTTTTTGTTCCACAGACCCCTTTGCCAGTCAGGTGAAATGAATACTACATCAATTTCTTTATTGCATACATTCATAAGTGAAGGAAATACTAGATTTCAGTCAGAGGTCAGAGAAAATAAAGATAGTAAGTTGATTTTTTTCAATTCAAGCTCACAGACTCCCTGAAACCTTTGGTCTGTGAACCCTGGTTAAGAAATCCTGATCTGGAGGGTCTGCTAGCTCCCCCTTTGTAACAGTCTGAAGCTTATTAGAGAACAAAGTTGGTTTTACAGCCAACACTGGGATTTATATCCTTCCATGTCAGGCCAGGAGAGCAATCTATTTAGGGTCTAGTCCTCTTCAGGCCACAATGGAGAAAGAATGGAGCTGACTACCTTAGACCATTCTTGTCCTCCCCAATAATACATCAAATTCCAGCCAGGAATTGAATCCACTCTGCAGAAGAACAAACATTCACTCTAAATTCTGCCCACCTGACTTCAGATCCCATTTCAACTCCGTTTCTTACTATCTGGATCTTGGAAAAACTATGGCTGGCCCTGGCTCCCTGAGGAAGTGTGACCAACAAGAAGAAACTCCTCCATTCAGAATACCTACAAAGGCATCTTTCACTAGAATGAACTCTTTCAGCTACAAGAGCAGTGTTTCCACTAGCCCTTGTAAGCATGACAATTCAGCTGCAAGGTCAACAGGATAAGATGCTGCTAACAAGTCTTAATGAAGTAACATGTACACTTGACCTTGCCCAATAGTTTCCTAGCAACATCAGAAGGAAAAAAAATCCACCAGGCTGCATGCTGAATTCAGGGAAGGGAGGAAAAGCGGGAGGCCAGGAAAGGTGCTATCAAGGAAATTAAGGTCCCAGACAAAGCCAAGAGGCTCCTCTTCTCTCATTACATCATCTTTCTCAAAATTAAGAAAGAAAAAAAAAAAAGATGGGCACAAAAGTGCACTTGATCCTGCTAGGTGTTACCCTCAAGCCCTCACTTCTCAGCAAGGGTGGCTGTCTTTTGACTAAGAACTGTTAGTGCTAAAATGGTTGACTGCCTCAAAATACTTTCCCCATTGGTCTCTGAAACAATCAGGAGGTGGATGTCAAGAAAAGGTAAGTTTCTGAAGGGGGTGGTGCATGCCACCGTTATCATTAATCAGCAATTTAGTCTGACTTAATCCATCAGATCAGCTCTGGACAAGAGGCCGATGATATAGTGTTGTTAGAGGTGGTGATGTGGGCTATGGGTGGAAGGCTCTGTGTCTCTTCAGAGATAACTAAGTTGTTTGACTTGTGGGTGTGGAACGGTAAGAGGCTGCAGTCCTGCCCTTAGGGACAGTGACAGCGGCTCCAGTCCCAGGAAATGTTTAACAATGCAAGGGCTATAAACTTTAAGTATTTAGGGGAAATGCAAAAACCAAGGCTTATCTAGAATGTCTGGAGTCCATGCTAAAAGCTTACCTAAGATGTGGAAGAGATATATGCTAATTGAAGCCTATTGAGAACCGAAACAAAGGGACCATTTGGCCTTTCCTCTCTGTATAAAAGACGTTTGAAAATCTTGTTCAGGGCTCGGGATTCAAACTGAAAGCTCCCGAGTCCGGCCGGCCGTCAATAAACCATTTTTCCTTCTCAAAATCATTCCTGAGTCCTGGCCTCTCTATACTCAAATAATTGAACTTCTCTTAAATTCCACAACATTTTTGGCGACTCTGGTGGGACAATAAATGAAGGCCAGAGACGGCAGCATTTTGCTGCCCCTTCCAAATCCCCGAGGAAGCCGGGAGGACTCGGGTGAACCCCAAATCTGGGCGCCCCTGGATTAAAATTTAATCCAGAAAAGATGTGGGCTCCACCAGAATCTTCCTGACAAAATCGAGGGCAATGGAAGGTCTGAAGAGAAAGATTCTGGGAACGAAAAAGAACTCCGAACATGGAAGAAGGTAAGACTCCCCGGGTGAGCACAGTCTGGAAGGCCCTAGCTTTAACTGCTAGGAAGGGGAGGCTGATCACCTCCCGAGAGAACCCTAGTAGCCCCAGAAGGCTGGGGGGAAGCCGTTCTCTCTAGGCTTGGGAAAAGGAAGAAAACCGGGGAAAAGCCCTGGTGTTTTGGGTTTGTCTAACTGCATGTTAGAATCTGGTACTGGTCTTATATCCACTAAAGGAGTGGAGTCTCGATTTTAATAGGAAGGGCTATTTATAGGTTCAAGTCCTAATGTCCTGGAAATTGGTCTAGATTAAGGAAAACAAAACTTGGTTACAGGAAAATGGATCGGCTTTTCTAGTGGAGCTTGGTCTGGGTGTAAAGTTTAAACAGTGGAAAAGTCTAGCTGAAATCTTTTGTTATGGTGCTAATTTGTGAATGAATTCGCTTTATACCAAATGTTAAGTGTTCTGAGGTTTGTGATGGCTGTGGGGGCAGCCATGGTGAAAATAAATATATAAACTTGTGGCTCAGATTAGTGACCTTTGTGCTTCTGTCTGTGTCAGCTCAATGCTAGTGTTGGAGTTGTGTCCTTATGTAAAGTGGAATTACAGCTGAGCTGGAGCCCTCCCTTGCCATTGGCAAGGGAGTGAAATGATTCTGGGGCAAAAGCTGAGGAGTCTGGCTGTTTGTGGAGTCTAGATGTTTGTGCATGCTCTGCTGTCTTGTCTCTGGTCTGGCCCTTTGCCGGGGCTTGGAGGCCATCTGTGTCCGCGCCAAGCACCCAAGTTTGTTGGGAATGTCCCAGTCAGGGCGGCTGGGTTCCTGGGAGAGTTGCCAAATTTGAGTAGGTTCTGTCTGCCCATTTTGGCTGAAAGCTGGGAAGGGGGGAGCGGCTTGCCCCTTTCTAGTGAGTCCACCCTTCTATTCATAAGCCGCATTCCTGTTTGTTGTGCACCCGACTGCCTGGAAGGGGGGGAAGTGAAGGAGGTGAAAAGCAGAATCAGAATAAATGCAGTAAAGTTCCCTCCTTAGGGTGTCAAAGCCAAAATACGTTTGCATTCTGCTCAGGTTCTTAGAAGGTATTGTAGTAACCTTAAGTAAGAGAATGTGTTCTGTGAAGGTAAAATTTGTCCTAAGGGTATAAATAATTATAAAAGTTTTACAAAGCATTGTTTAAGGTATTTAAGTGGCTAATTGCAGAAAGTCATTATTTAACAAAACTGAATTGATAATAATAATAATAAAAGGCAATTTTATAACAAACTTATTTGGCAGCCAATCTCCCCTGCCAACTTGCTTCCAAAAAACTGTTTCTGGTATTATTACATGCTACTAAGTATTTAAAGTGAAGAAAAGTTCATTATTTTAACAAACTTGTTTAGTATTAATGGCAATTATATGTTGTAAGAAGTTTGCCTGGTAACTTAGTATGTGGGATATATGGAGTGTGTTTTTATTGTTAAGGAAACAGAAGATGATTTTGTCCTAAGATAAAATGATTGATTATTGGAAAGAGTAGAGTGTGGGACAGAACCTGAATGAATTCTGAAAGTGTAGAAGGTTTGTGGAAGGGAAATTTTTATGATTAAAATTGAACAAGATCAATATACAAAGAAAATCTTTTATCAATAGCTTCTTGTGCTTTAACCTCATCATTTCCTCAGTGTTTAAAGAAGAGTCTTACCTCTTTTAAAAGAACATTTATGTTCTAGAAATCAAATCCTGAAAAGTAGTTTTTTATTTCAAACTGCAAGAGATTCATTCTTTTACTTTAAAGGAAAAATTAAGGTAATAAGTTCATTTAATATGTTATAAGTCGAATGAAAGGTATTTAAAGGTGTTATAAAATTAATAGGTTTTAAAAAATTAATAAAAACTGTAACTAAGAGTTAAAATCATTTATAAATGCATTTATATTATAAAACAGTGGAAAGACAATAACTGAGATTATAGCTGGGTGAATTTAGCCTGAAACTATTATTTAAGTGTAAATTCTACACTAACCTTTCCTTTGTTTATGGTTACTTCAAGCCTAACCTCACCCTTTGCCTTTGCCTATGGTTATTTCATAATTGAGAAGAGCTGGGACATCACTGTCTCCTCTCCTGGTATTAGTAACCCTTTCTCATGAATTCAAGTGTAAACTAAATAAATTGCTGCCTGATAGAATAAGGTTAAATGACCACTGGAGTTTTATTATCTCCAAACCCAAAAAGGGGGGGTGGAGGGGGAGAGGTCTCCTGCCTTGACGGTCAGTGTTCCTAAGAGTGGCAATTCATGAGAGAAAGCAGTCTGTCTCCCTGAGGCTTCAAATAGCCTCAGTAAATATATATAAAATTAATCTTGTTGCTTATCCAAAATTCTGCTAATTTCAAAGTAAAATATAAAGTTCTAAAACAAAATGGTGCTAAGGCATTGAGAACATTTTGGTTATTACAATCCATTAAGTAAGAAAGAAAATTCTTGTGGTAAACTGCATGGTCATAGTGCAAATTAAGAAGAGTTTCAAAAGTCTTTGAAAAGTTTAAAGTAACTAAAGTCATGTTGTTGTGTCAAACTATTCATGTCTGCCTATTTGCTCAAATTGTTGAGGTTAAATATGCAGTTATATAAGTAATATGTATTTCTGGACCCCTAATTAATTAAGCTAAACAGTATATAAAATAATGCAAATTACAAGTAATATCAATGAGTTGTGTTTGTGTCTAACTCTTTGTGTCTGCCCATTTTAAAAAAAATGCTCAATGTATGTCTTCATACATCAGGATAATATCAAATTAACAAATAAAAATTCTTAAAAGAGGTCTATTCAAATTGTTAAAAATTAAATATGCAGTTATATTTATAAATATTCTTAAAGCCCAAATTGAACTAAGCAGGATGAAAAAGTCATAGAAATCTGATTATGGAAACAATTGGGAAAGGGCCTCCTCTTTGCAAGAGCTTTTAAGGCAAGACTAGGTGTGGCAGATTAAACCTATCTACTAGGCTAGGGAATTAAGAATCAGTTTGCCTGGTAATTTCCCAGTTTAAACCTTTGTCAGCCATAAATTGCAAAAAAAAAAAAAAAACACACACAAAGATTAGGTTAATTTTCACATAAGAAAAATGTTGATGTAACCTGGCGGCCTGCTGCCTCAGTCTCCCACTCCCGGGTTGGACAGCAGTGGAGGAGACCAGTTTAGGCCAGTCCTAAGGGCAGTGGAAGGATGCCCAAGAAGGAGCTAACTAAGTCGGTGCCATTTCAGCACTAAATTCTATTCCTTATTTGAAAAAGGGGGGAGCAGGTAAAAACTAAAATGGTTGGAATGTGATAGAGGAAGCAGTTAAATCAAACTTTTGCGTGGGAAAGTTAAATCTCAGATAAGCTGTAACTTCTGAAGTATCCAATCTATGGAAAAACAGGAAGAGCTTGCATGCTAGGCTTAGGGGTATATATAAATTGTGTCATTTTTCTTTGTTCGTGGCACCAGCCATATCTGGCTCTGCACCCCTTCTTGCAAGATTGAGAATAAATTATTTTCTTCTCCACAATCTGGTGAGCCTTAATTTCTTCCAGAAGATTTCTTTCCAACAAAATAAAGGTAATTAGTGGCTCTATTAACAAATTTCAGTAAGTAAAGGAAAGTCCATAAAAACTATGGAGAAATCTTTCCTGGGTTATGATTTAAAAAAAATTAAGTAATTGTGTAATGTGTTTTAAAACCTGGTAGTCAGTATGCATGTGTTTTAAAACCTGGTAGTCAGTTATGCTTTTAAATTAATAATTTTCATAACTTAAAGAAAAGAAGTTTTTAGCTTCCTGTAAGGGAAAAAGAGAACATTCCTTGCATAAACTATTATGGTTTCAATTTTATTTAACTTGAGTGTAATCTCCCATAGTTAATTTATAAACTAAATTAACATTATGTACGAAATCTTTAGAGTAATGAAAATTGTAAGTTCACATTGCTGAAATTAGGCTAAAGGAAAAAGATTGTAGATATGCTCTCTTAAATAAAGAGTAAATTTCTTTCATTGGTAATTGTAATTTAGTAAGTTTATTTAAACATGAGGTGTCTAGTCAATGCGGTTATAGTCAATTATAAAGAGTTTGTAAAACATCTTCCAAACTGAAAATGTTTAAATAGTTCTAGTTGTAGAAGTCATTGTTAACTAAAGAAACTTAGATTGGTATTGGTAGCAGAAATAACTTCATGATAATAAACCTGTCTGAAGGCCACTGCAAAATACACATTTAAGTAAATGGTAATAAAAAGTTGTCTTGATTCTATTGGAAATATTCTGTTTTCATTCTAACAATGAAAAATATTTTTCCTCTATTACTAAAGTACCTACTGTTATCTTCATAGTAAAATTGTGTAAGTAAATAGTCATTTGATATATGTATTGCGTTAAGTTGTTTAAAATATATATAAAACAAGGAATAAACTTTAACATTGTCAAACTCTTGTGCATTCGAACCAGGCCTTGTATACATTACAGGTGGCCTCTCCATGTGAGTTATTGGCTAGCCTGGTCACTGACCCCTCAATTGAAAATATGTGCTATATCAGTCTCTGGTTCTGCTCCTGAAGTCGATGGAAACTATATTGCAGTTTCAAGCTCCTGCAGCAGCCAATAATGACTCGGTACAGCCAAGTGTACAATGGATATCGCCTCCAGACTGGCACTGTTCCATGGTGCCAGAGAGCACTATGCACCAGGCTAGTAGAATACTGGAAAATCTCTCTAAGATGAAGGATGCTGCAACTTGCTCACTGCATTGAAGAACATGCTAAGTGGAGCCATGATACCAGGATACTGTAAGTAAAACTTAAACACAATTGGCATTATGGCCTGCTCTCATGGAGAGATAACATGTAAAGTATTACAAACCTTTAAACTCAAAACTAATAATTGCAACTCTGAATCCTTATGCATTAAGTAATACATTAGTTAATATTAAGTGCTGTACTTTTATCCTGTACTAAATATATGCCTAATAATTGTAATGTTATCTTTTCTATTTTGGATCAAGTGCAGAAGTATATTAGACATGTTAAATTCCTGGTAAAATCATTTTCTAAACAGTTAATAACATGTCTATAGAATAAGGTGGCAGTCGCAGCCAGTCTCAGTCAACTTCTATATTCTGCTGTACTCTGCTGTGTAGCAAAAGTGAGGCTTGCTTGCTGATGGTGAGTCACCTATTGAACAAGTCAAAATTGCTAGAAATTGTACAATGAAAACCAAGGTATAAAAATCTTTATTCTGTAGTTCTGATCACTCCCACAGGTGAAAACTAAGAGTATTTCCAAATTAGTGTTCTAATCCTGAGTGAAGCCAGTTGCCCAAGGAGTGCCAGTTCACCAGGAGCATCTGACAGAGCGAATGAGTGTCAATCATTGAACAGCTTGGAATGTGTCTTCAGACAAAGCTAAGTGTCTGTTGCAATTTCTCTCTAAAGATGGATAACTTAAAAAAGAATATATATGCTGTTCCCACCAGCTTTTAAGGAATGCCATCTTTATAGGCACCTAACCTTGTCTACCTCTGTAATCCAATGTGTCCTCTTTTAAAAACAGGTATTCCAAATTTTTAATTAAGTTTGTTTCTTTCAGAGTGAACATCTTATTAACCATATGAAAACTTCATCCAACTTCGTACAGAATGCCAGATCCATCTTCCTCCAGTTAGAATAAATTAAAGAGTTTTTACACCTTATTAGGCAATGACTACAGCCCATGGCCAGCAGGAAGCAGTTACAGAAAAGAGATCATCTCCCTTCAGCACCCCTTTTAAATTAAAGGTGTGAACTCTTTAAGAGTAAAATAAAAGTAATAGATGGATCTGGAACCTGACTGGAAATCCACGTGAGTGCCAGTGGCAGCAGAATAACTGCAGGAGGCCCCTGCCCAAGATTCTGCTGTCCAGAATGAAAAGTTCTAAACTTCTAAAAACAGTCCTGGATGCTGTACTAAAGACTGATAAATAATCAATCAAGACAACAAACAGCCATCCACCTCATAGCTCCAACAATAATTATGCCAAAGCTTAGCAAGTAAACTTTGACAAAGGGGGGGAATGATGTGGGCTATGGGTGGAAGGCTCTGTGTCTCTTCAGAGATAACTAAGTTGTTTGACTTGTGGGTGTGGAACGGTAAGAGGCTGCAGTCCTGCCCTTAGGGACAGTGACAGCGGCTCCAGTCCCAGGAAATGTTTAACAATGCAAGGGCTATAAACTTTAAGTATTTAGGGGAAATGCAAAAACCAAGGCTTATCTAGAATGTCTGGAGTCCATGCTAAAAGCTTACCTAAGATGTGGAAGAGATATATGCTAATTGAAGCCTATTGAGAACTGAAACAAAGGGACCATTTGGCCTTTCCTCTCTGTATAAAAGACGTTTGAAAATCTTGTTCAGGGCTCGGGATTCAAACTGAACGCTCCCGAGTCCGGCCGGCCGTCAATAAACCATTTTTCCTTCTCAAAATCATTCCTGAGTCCTGGCCTCTCTATACTCAAATAATTGAACTTCTCTTAAATTCCACAACAGTGGAAGTCGGGAAACCAGGGTCAGAGTACCCAACCAGGAAGGGCAGCATGGAGGGGCAGGTGAGGGACCTGAGGTTGGGGAAGAAGAGAAGGGAAACACCAGTAAAGTAAAGGTGAGGAAGGTGTGCCAAAGGCCAACTCCCCCTCGTTCACAGTTTGCTAATGACCAATCCTGAGTGAGGCAACTAATACCCCAAACTTGAGAATCTTACATCTCCAAAGTGGACTCATCTGCAAAATCATGTTGTAGCAGTTTGATATTGTTTATGAATTCCAAAAATAGATATTGGATTATGTTTGTGAACTGGTCAGTCCCTCCAGGCATATTAGAGTATATTGGATTCAGGGGTTTTGCTTTTACTTGATTAAATAATGATTAGGGTTTTGATTAGGCCACATCAGTAGGAGCTGAGTCCCTGCCCCCTTGGTGGGCATGGACTCACAGAGAAACTGCACCACAGAGAAGGGAGGTTGGAGTCTTGAGCTGGAGCCCTGGGAAGTAAGCACACAGAGGAGCTTGGTCATGAAGGAAGAGAGAAGGCCCTGGGAAGAGAAACAAGCTGTTCACCTAATAGTCTACAGCTGGCCATGTGCAGATAACAGAGCAGCTGAGCCTGGAGAGAAATGAACCCTGGGAAGGGAGGAATCCAGGAAGCCTGAACCCTGGTAGATGTTAGCAGCCATCTTGCTCCAACATGTGAAAATAGACTTTGATGAGGGAAGTAACTTATGCTTATGGTCTAGTAACTGTAAGCTTCTATCTCAAATACCCTTTATAAAAGCCAACAGATTTCTGGTATTTTGCATCAGCACTACTTTAGGCGACTAATACAGAATTTGGTATTGAGGAGTGGGGAAATGCTTTTGCAATTACTAAAATGCTGGAATGGTTTTTTAAATGGGTAAGGGGTATTTTCTAGAGGAATTGTGCGATGCTTAATTGAAAAAGCCTAGATTGCTTTGCAGAAACTGTTGGTAGCAATATGGAGCCTGACATTATTTTTATAAGGCCTTAGAAGGAAATAATTTTGAGATGGATGCTACCGAGACTTTTTATGATGCCTTAGACATAAATGATGAAACTATTATTGGAAACTGGAGGAAAGACAATCCCATGTTTTAAAGTCGCAGATAATTTCCCACCTCGTCTTTGGACAGCCAATGTCTCCTGGAAATTCATCAAGAACCTTCGCTGGATTTTCATTGGAGCCCTTGGTTTGCAGCCTGCCTGTGGAATCTGGACTTGTGCACCCCCACAGTCACAGGAGAGACTTATAAAATCACACACTGTTGACAGGTATCTCCTGTTGATTCTGTTTCCCCAGAGAACCCTGACTAATATACATGTGATAACTCTTTTTACAGGTGAGGAAACTGAAGCTGAGGATGAAAGTAGGTGATAATTCGAGATAATTGCAGATCAGCTGTAGGAAAAAGATTTAAATATAAGAATACATAATGCAGCTTCAGCACTGGGTGATAAGCCCTGAGAAAGATACAAGAGGAACCTGTCTTTGTCCTCCATAGGCCGATAGTGAATTACGTAGGTGAAAGGCTGATGTGTGTAAAACAAGTAGAAAGTAAGGTAATAAATAAATATCAATCTGTAGTCCACAGTCCAAGTCAGTGGTTACCAATTGTGGCTGGACCTCAGAAATACCTATGCCAAGACCCAACTTCCAGTGATTCTGATCAGGCAGTGTAGAACCCTGGAAACTCTATTTTTAATGAGTGGGGCCTTGACTTTATCGAATGAGAAAGTGATCTGGACGAAGGTGAGCACCAGTGTGGTAAGAAGCGAGGTATGGAGACACATCTGGATAAGCAGAAGCACAATTGGAAATTTTGTGACCTCAAGGCCAAAGAGGAAGGGAAGTCCAGGCCATGGGTGGTCTTAAATGCCAAAGGAGTCAGCTGATCTCAGGCTAGTGAGAAGTGCCTAATTATACCTGGAATTTGCACAAAGAATTACTTCCTGGGGGAATTTCTTTGACTTTGCCCAAAGAGAATTAGATTCCCAGACTGATTTGCCCTCACAGCTCCAGTGAAATGTTGTCGAAGACAGTGCCTGCCAGGCCAAGGCCCCTGGGCCACATGAAGTCTATTTTCAGCCATTCCATCTGAAACTGAGGCCAAAATATCCAGCCAAGCTCCAAGTTTTCTTTGATCCATTCCCAGCCTTGTTTATATAATGTCTGAGTCTGACTAAAGAGGTCAGTTAGGTGGACCAAGTGGGCAGGTGAGTGCCTGTTGTCTCAAGTTTGGGAAACAGAGGGAGAGAAAAATTGCTAGTGGGATTCTTCAGGAGAGGGAGGTGGGCCTTTTTTTTTTTTTTCATTTTTTAAAAATATTACATTAAAAAAATATGAAGTCCCATTCAACCCCACCGCCCCCTCCCCCCACTCCCCCCACAGCAACACTCTCTCCCATCATCATGACACATCCATTGCATTTGGTAAGTACATCTCTGGGCATCGCTGTACCTCATGGTCAATGGTCCACATCATAGGGTGGGCCTTTTTTAAAAATAAAATAACATCCTCTCTGTGGCTGCTCTTAAGAAAACAGCCAGTGAATATTGTGTTTCAAAGAAAGTAGAGTGAGAAGTACATTTTTGTATTTAGAACATGCTGCCAGTTACACTTGTAATGGGAATATTTCTCATTTTAAAGATGCCATGTTTATAGACAACTTTCATTTCATAACCCACAGGGATCACAAGGGCCTCTGGATTTAACAGGGTTATACTAATATAAGGAATTCAAGTATCGATGATATGCCTGTTCCTCTTCCTGTACTTTCCTTCCCCTCCAACATAGCCCCAGTCCACCTATCAGAGAAAGCAGCAAGTGTCACAGTGGTGGGAGACTCCTGGGATGTTTCTGGAGCCCCAATGTATTAATCGAGCATGTCAGACACTTGCACTTGGCCCTTGGTACTGCATTCGAATCCAAAAGCGATAAAATTCTCTCTGCCTAAATTGCCCATTTTCTCTCCGTTGCTTGTCATATCATTTCTTGGCACGGTCCCTCTCTGGTCAGACAATCCATTAAAAAGTTGAGAAAGATTCCCTTTGGGAGTGGGGTCAGGCAAAGCAGAAAAAATTGGAACCCGTGGTTAAAAAAAAAATCAATCTTTCCCATCACTTACTTTCATTCTACAGAGCACAAAGTAATTGGAGAACTTGCCTTCTGCTGTGCAGATCATATGACAAGTTTTGCTCCAGTGATTCTGAGATGGCAATGGCCTCAAGTCAGGGGAGAGATGCCTGTCTCAAGCTTAACTAGCAGGTGAGACTCTAAAAGCGAGTTTAAATAATCAGATACACTACTTCAGGTCCAGGAGGGCAAAGCAAAGTAAACATTCTTCTATTTCCTTTTGTTTTTGTTTTTATGATTCAAATGAATCATTTGCAAAGGGATTTCAAGGTCAAGCCTATGCATTTTGAAGTTGCAACTGTAAGATCATTACATTAAAAAAAAAAGATTCAGGGGAAGTGGATTTAGCTCAACTGATAGAGCATCCACCTACCATATGGGAGGTCCAGGGTTCAAACTCAAGGCCTCCTGACCCGTGTGGTGAGCTGGCCCAAGCACAGTGCTACTGCGTGCAAGGAGTGCCATGCCATGTAGGGGTGTCCCCCACGTGAGGGAGCCCCACACCAGGAGTGTGCCCCATAAGGAGAGCCGCCCCACGTGAAAAAAAGCGCAGCATGCCCAGGAGTGGCATCGCACACATGGAGAGCTGATGCAGCAAGATGACGCAACAAAAAGAAACAGATTCCCTGTGCCACTGACAAGAATGCAAGCGGACACAGAAGAACACACAGCAAATGGAGACAGAGCAGACAATGGGGCAGCGAGGGAGAGAGAAAAAAAAGACTCAGGTCACATTAAGTCCTCTCAGTTCACAGAAAAATGGCTCTTTTTTTGTTATTGACAAATAAGTTCTGTTAGTTACAGCGTTACTTCCCACTGGCAGGGGTACAACAGTTTACCGTTGATTGTAAGTTGGAGAATAGGCCATTAAACACATGCTGGCAAGGGATAGCATCTCAAAAACATTTCTTCCTGAACTAAAAATGAGTAACCTAAATCAGTAAGCAAACCAGAGGAGAAAGCAACGCACCCACATCTGACTTCTGCAGGCCTCATGTCCAGGACAGATGTCAGTGGTTTCCAAATTCTAGGCCCACAGCTCCTGAACTCTTCAGGTGTCTCATGGTCAAGGTGTAAATCCACTTACCAGTTAGTGTTGTTCACTTTAAGTAGTACAGCCCCTGATTTGTCTTACTTTTTATTTCTTTACTCTTATGTCTGTAACATAAGCCAAATGAAAATGTGTATGCATAACACTGCATGACCTGAAAATGAAAAACTCACTCTCATTTACCATACAACATAGTTAATAAAGCATTCTATATACACAAGTGTTTGTCTTTCTCTAATTTTCCAAGAAAATGGTAACAGTGAAAAGATTCCTTTGTACAGTGTTTGACCTCTGAATGAGTCCAACTCTTTTACATTTTTCATTTAAAGAGAAGGCATGGATAGTTTTAAGTCAAACAACACATTAAGACTCATGGCAAAAACTGAAGTCCTTCTCCACCTCTCCCCTCTCCATAGCCCCATTCCCAACTCTTCTAGCACTCTCTTCTGGTATTTACTGTCATATTCATAAATATCATACCTCCACACCTTGAATTTTCAATTTTTGACATTATCTCTTAGCTTCCTACTACAAAAGATTACGAGTTATCCCTTTTACACTATCCTTCCCTCATCCTCTGAATATTACAATTTTTGGTTAATTAATATTTGTTTGCTTTCTGAAGATGATCCATATATTCTTCCTTGCTGAGCCTCGTGCATATTATTGCCTGTAGGAAAACTGTTTTTAGTGAGGTAAATAACAGCTGTTTTTCCATTTGCTTAGTTTTCTATGTACTGGTCAATAATTTATGCCAAAAGCTTCTAAAACAATCTAACACTCCTTTCAGTGTAAACATATCAGGATATTTCTCACTTCCACTCCTTCTGGAAACCTCTCACCTGGAGCTGTCCAATCTCTGGTCCACACTGGACTGGTTGCTACCTGGCCTTCCACACAGCTGTCATCTGGGGGCTTCCCTTCCCAACCACCCCTGGAGATTGTCTTGTCTCTCTTCCCTGGAGCTCACATCTTCCTTCTTGGTTTAAGCTCCCATTTTGATGGTGTACATCATCTAGTAGCTTCCTGAGAAAGAGTGCATGGGAAGTAAATTTTCTGGGACCCTGAATATCTGAAAACATCTTTTTTTTTTTTTTTTTTTTTTTAAAGATTTATTTTTTATTTATGTAATTCCCTTCCCCTCCCCGGGTTGTCTGTTTTCTGTGTCTTTTTGCTGCGTCTTGTTTCTTTGTCCGCTTCTGTTGTCGTCAGTGGCACAGGAAGTGTGGGTGGCGCCATTCCTCGACAGGCTGCTCCTTCCTTCGCGCTGGGCGGCTCTCCTTACGGGGTGCACTCCTTGCGCGTGGGGCTCCCCTACGCGGGGGACACCCCTGCGTGGCACGGCACTCCTTGCGCACATCAGCACTGCGCATGGGCCAGCTCCACACGGGTCAAGGAGGACCGGGGTTTGAACCGCAGACCTCCCATGTGGTAGACGGACGCCCTAACCACTGGGCCAAAGTCCGTTTCCCCATGAAAACATCTTTATATTATTTTCACATTGTGGAGATTAGCTTTGGTGCAGGCTTTCCAGCTTCCAGTGTTGGTTTTGAGAAGTCCAACACCATCATGACTCCTGATCATTTGTAACCTGTTTTTACCTCTCTGAAAGTCTGTAGGATCTTCTATTTCTCCCTTCTGCTCTGAAATTTCTGTGGGTCTTTTCCTTTCTTGTTAGGAAGCCAATAGACTCTTTCAATCTAGAAATTCTCACGTCCTTCAGTTCTAGGAAATAGTCTTTTAAAAATTTCCCTATTTAGTTATGTTCTTACTATTTTATATCCTTTTGTCTTATTGTTCTGCTTTCTGGAAAATTTTCTCAATGTTGTCTTCTAGCCTTCTACTGAAGATTTTTTTTTTTCCTGAAATTTAAAATTTCTGCTATCATTTTATGTTTAAGAGTTATTTTTGTTTTTGGACTGCTGTTTTTATTAAATTGGCATCCTGTGATGGGAAAGTTTTGCTAATGGATTGTGGTGATGGTAGCACAATATTATGAACATAATAACAACACTGAATTATATTTGAATATGGTTAAAGGGGGGAAGTTTTAGGTTATATATATATATGTTACTAGAATAGAAATTTTAAAACATCCATGGAACTGTAAAACAGAGAGCCCTAAGGTAAACCATGGACTACAGTTAATAGTAAAATTATAAAAATGTGCTTTCATCAATTGTAACAAATGTACTGCATTAATGCAATGTATTAATAATAGGGGAATTTAGGGGGACCCTATATTTCTCTAATTTTAAAAAATGGCACCCTGTAAACCAGTAACTTCTCTAATTAAAAAAAATGGCTGCCTGTTCTAATTTAGAGACTCCCTTATCTTCACCTACCTTTCTGAGAATATTGATTATAAGTGTTTTATAGTTTTCTCCTGCTTTGAGCACTGCCCCTTCTTTCTTTCCTCCAAGTTCCCTTTCCCATTTGCTTTTTTCATGTCTTTGTTTTTCATGTCAGAGATGTTCTTCAAATGTCTGGGGATCCCTTGTCCATTCATATTTAAGAGTGGATCCCCCAAAGCCTACTAGAAGACTTGTGAGTGGCAGTAATCTTCTCCATGGGGGGGGATCTGATGGGGACCCAGGTGTAGAGCTGAGAAACCCCAAACATCAGTATCTGTTTTTTCTCTTGGGCCTTTCGGTTTTCTCAGAGAGAAATACACTGATCTGTTGGGGACTGGTTGGGTATGGGGGTTGTCTAAGCCTGACAGCTGGTATTCACAGGGTCTCACTGCCGAGCAGGCCGTTTTCTATAAGGCAACTCATTCCATTTTTCAGCTGTTGCTAGTGTCCCGGAGCTTCAGAGCTTATAGTAAACCTTCTGTCTATCTTCAGTCTCTCTGAGACTGTGACTTTCTCTACTCAGAATGATTTTGTTGCTAAAGAGAGACCCAGAGACTGTGCAATTAACTTTTCAGAACTAGTTATTCATTATCAGTGTTTTTAGAGGAGTCTGGGAGGTAGTTTTCAAACATATACCAGGAAAAGAGAAACTCTTTACTAGAAGCAAAGTACTTATGATAAGTATTTTTTTAAAGTTTTTAGAAAATAATTATTTTTACTTGGTACTGCATGCTTAATATGTGCTCAATAAGTTCTTGCTAATGAGCAGTCCTAGTTTTATATGTGTCCAATTCAGTAGCAAACAAGTCGTTTGCAAAAAGAGAAGAGGGAAAATGCTGCTGAAGTCCTAAGGGAATTATAAGAAGTGTTTAATTCTGGCGAGTGGTAATACAGGTGTTTTTAATTTTCTTCTTTTTTGCTTAATTGTAGTTTCTTATCCTGCCATATTGAGAATGCAGAGCTTTTGTAAGAATAATTTTGCCATAATCATAGTGGGACAGGCCCTTTTTAAAAAAACCTTATCTGTGCTAATAAAAGACTTTGTAAAGTCTCAAATCCACAGCCTCTGAGTGGGGAAACTGCCCACATGGTAACGCTTTTTCTTTTCAGTCAGTAGTGTTTAATCTTTGACATGCTTAAGAATCTCAGAGGGAATTTACCTAACAAAAACAATACAATAAACCAGCCCACTGGGTTCCAACTCAGGTATTCTGATTTGGAAAGGAAGGGTAGGAATCTGCAATTAAGTCCCTCCATGACCACATTTCAGGAACACACTGCTTTTAATTGTGCTTTTCCATTCCCTACAGCAGCATACAAGGAATGAACATTCAGTAAATATTTTTTGATACTAAGGAGGGAAATCAACAGAAAAACAAACATACACATATTCCCCAACACACACACATGCAAATACCAAAGGAGTAGCAAATAAAGGTCTTTCCTATTACGATGGCATGAGATATGAAATACAACCCATAAATTCAAATGCCTTAAAAATGACTGTTAGAATATTTCAAAGCACAGGTTTTTGGTTTTGTTTTAACTACTTTGTTTTAACCCAGTGAGCCCTAATTCTCCAATTTCTTTGCATCCAGCTGAATTTCAGATACATGGGTTTTTAAAGCACCATTCAATGGCCTAGGATCCATTCTAACTTTTGAATGGAATATCAGGCAAGAGGGTTAAGTTTATCCAGTCCAAGTGAACTGAAGCAACCTGGGCCTTCCCCGGCTGTGCTGCGGGCTCCGCAGGAAGCGGCACAGGCAGCTGGTTAAGCCAGCTAAGTACACTTCGTTACGTGGGTCATTTCAAGGAGCTGGCACGTGGGAAAGCAGAAGGAAGAGGCCAGCACCTGGATGGAGTGCTCATGCAGCACTTTCTCTGATGGCTTTCTACGTTTCTAAAAGGATGTAGAACCTGGGTCCTTGCCAGCTCCCAACTTTTGAAAAGCTGTTCCATTTCTGCTTCATTTGCAAAATCCTTGCTCTAAGCCCTCCTAGTGGGAAAACCCGGGGAACAGCTGGAAGTCAAGGAGAAATCTACCCACAAGCAGACCTGGCTTGTAACTAAATCTGAAACCTGGAAAACTAGACACAGGGCATCTCTGAACTCACTGACCCAATGCCGCCCCCTAGCTGGGGAGGACGCAGTTCGCTGGCTGTACGGCTTTCCAACCTTTCCTTAGAGACGCGAGCCCTTTAACCAGCTAACGGCAAATGCTGACTGTTGCTAGGAGAGGAGGTGAATGATACCTCTCTGGCCTTGGGTAGCCCTTTATTATATAAGTAAAATGAACAAACAGCTTACAATAATGGTTTCTCACTCCAAAAAACATACTGAGAAACAGCCTGGTGCAATCATAAAATGCAGAAGTAAATGTAATCGAATTTAACCTCCTGCCCCTTTCTTTTACTCCAATCTCCAATTTTAAATGAAATTGCTTAAAAATTATTCGAGAGAATGGCAAAGTAAGAGTTACAGCAGAAAGAATATTTGTGGCAAGGTAGTCGGGGCAAAGGTTAGTCTTCCTGATTTATTTTGAACAGATTGTGACACCACTGCTTGCTAGGCTATCAAATTTCTTAGGTATTTCAAAAATGGAAAATAAAATGTCAACAGGGGCAGCAATAGTTTTCTGTAGCTTTTCACAATAAAGCACAATTGGATTTACAGCCAAAAAAAAGACCCCTGTCTTTTGTGAAGAGGGGAGGATGCCCTGGTACCACCAGAACAGAAATTTAAGCACATACTGAAACCCACAAGGAGGCACAGGAGGTGGAAGAAACCGCAGAAACCCCCCCGCAGGAAAGGGCCCAGAAGGATTTCCTCTAGCTGTCCCAAATCTTTAAGGGACTGGTTTAAAGAAGTGCTTCTCAAATTGTGGTCTTAGGGCCCAGCAATGTCAGCACCACCTGGGAACTTGTGAGCGACAATGCTGAGCTTTACCAGAACCTTTAAGAAAGCCCCATCCTTGTGTTCCAGGGTCAGCTCGCTGCAAAGAGCCACCCTCCCCTCTGGATAAGATTCACAAGTGGCCCCCGTGTTCATCTATTACAAGGTTTGACACAGATCCACCAAATTCCCACTCTCTGCCTTATAAATGATTCCCAAAACAAAATGCTTGTTAACCAAATGGGTTAAGCTCCTCTTCTTTCCCAACATCCCTGAACTATGGGCACCCTACAACCCCTCCTTACCTGCCCCTCCTGGAACAGGCTGGCCTCACAGTAAATCATTCTTCTGAGATACTATCCTATCAAGCCACCCATTCATCCCACTTTCTCACACCCAGTTCTTTTTAGCCTTGTTCACTGTTCCCTATAAAAGAAAAACCCTCTTAGAGCAAATTTTATGGTCACGATTTGCAATCTTTTTAAATTTTCACATTATAAATGCAATTTCCTGGGCCTTAGCCCAGACTTTCTGAATCAGAAAGGATCTATTTCTTAGGGAGCCCTCTAGGTACAGTCTGAGAACAATTGATTGACAGTAATTCCTCTAAGTGATACTCGCCTTTCAGCACTTACTCTCTCCTACTTGTGCAACATTCAGTGGGGCTTCGGTGCAAGCCGTTTCTGAGGCTTAGGGTGGGTACCATCTCCACAGTTTATTTATCCCATAGTCATTTCCCAGTGGCAAACAGGGCCACAGGGCACATCTATCCCCTCCCAGTCAAGGACCAAGCACAGCAAGCCCAAAAGGCACATACTTACATCTCCATCTACCGGCCTCTGGTCGTCACAGTCTCTGGTGGGGCTAATGTCCTGGCGCATGACCCAGATGGGCTCTTTGGGCTCGTCGGGGGTGTAAGGCGAACGGATGGTCCTGGTTTTCACCTCCTCGATGGCTTCCTTGATGTCCTTGATGGCCAGCGAGATGGCATCCCTCTTCTCCTTGCTGTACCGCTGCACCACCTCGCCGCCGCCCGCACTGCCCGCCGCCCACGGCCCTCCTGGGCCCTGCAGCCCGGGGCTGTCGGGGCGGCCGCCGCCCGGGGTCGGGGCGCGCTCCAGGTCCTGCTCGGCCTCGGGCATGTCCTCGGCCACCTTGTCGAGGCTCTGTGAGCTCATGCTCTGCTTGACCTCGGCCACAATCTGGTCGATGTCCTCCTCCTGCTCGTAGCTGTCCATGCGCGGGTAGGGGGCGAATTCGGCCTCCTTCTCGGGGCTGTCGGACTCGCCGTCGGAGCGCTCGTCGTAGTGGTGCAGCCGCGCGCCCAGGGCCTCCTGGCGGTACGCGGCGGCCTCGTCGTGCTCCTGCTCGTACAGCCGCAGGCCGTCGCGCGCCTCCAGCTCTGGGGCGTCCCCGATCTCCTCGTACACGTGCTCCTGGAGGCCCCCGTAGTCGGCGTACGGCTCGGCGTAGGGCTCGTCCTCGCCGCGGTGGAAGAGCCGGTGCGTGTACACGTAGCCCGAGTAGGCCGCGTTCATGGCCTCCTCGTGCTCCAGCGAGTGGAAGTGCAGGTGGTTGGGCAGCGCGCGGCGGTGCGCGGCCTCGGCGTGCTCGGCCTCCGCCTGCTCCGTGTACTCCTCGGCCTCGGGCCGGTACTGCACGGCGTAGGCGCTCTCGTCCTCCGCGTCCTGCGCGCGCTCCGCGTCGTAGCCGTCGCGCGCCGCAGCGATCACGTCGCCCTCGGCCGTGTCCGTGTGGTTGTGGAAGCCACTCTCCGTGCTGGCCGAGCGCGCCAGGCTCTCCCCGCGCTCCTCGTCCTCCTGCTGCTGCCCAGGTCGGGGGCGGGGGTCCTCAACGGCCCGCCCGCGCGGGGGGCGGCCCGCATAGTGCTGCCGCGGCTGCTGCTCCTCCTCCACCTCGGGGTGCTCCAGGTCGGCCTCCACCGACTCGTTCACCTCCCGGCCTGCCGCCTCCTCGGCCACCTCCACCTCCGCGGACCCCTCCAACTGGTTCATGGTGGGCGTCGGGGAAGGCTAGGAGACAGGCTGGGCCGGCTCACTGAACTCTCATTTTGTTCCAGCAGCCTAGAAAAAAGCAAGACGGGAAGGGCTTGTTAACAGTAGTTCAGATTGTTGAGAGCCAGGTACGAAGATAACCATAAAAACAGCTGCTATTGATCCTCCCGGATCTGGGTCAATTAAAAATTACTGCAAATTTAAGCTAAATCTTACAGCCCATATTTCATTTTCTTCTTGTATCATAATTTGTAATTACATATCTCCTTGTTTAATTGCTTAGTGGCTTTCCCCCTTCTCCTCCCCTCAGACTGAGCTCTTCTGAGCGCTTTGCTCTCCACTATGCTTAGTAGAACTCAGTTTCCATTTTTGAGCATTTCTGAGCATATGAATAAAAAGCACTGCCGAACTGAATGGGTCAGTTGGCACATTTTCCATCTGCTAAAGGAGAAATCTCTCTCAGTAAAAGTAGAGTCCTAGATTTTTTGGAAAGAATTCTTTAAATAAATTTCAGGGGAAAAAAATCTTGAGATATTTGGACGCCATTGCTGTCGATACAAATAAGGGGGGTGCTGAGCCATCAGTGGGTTCCAGTCTGGCTCTGTTACTTCCGGCAGGCAGCTTAATTTTCTGGACCTCTGTGAGACTAAACTCATTTCCTAAATGCCCTAAATGGCATTAGCAGCTATTACATAGGGGGGAAAGGCTCCATGGTCAAATAAGTTTGGGAAACGCTGACTTAGAGTTAACTTTCCCTTGTGAACATTCAAGGAGGGGGTGATGTAGAATACAGGATTTCCCAAACAGATAACAGATGATATAGGATACAGATTTTTGCTGGAGGCAGTGCTCTGTTAAATACACTTAAACTCTAGCTGATTTCTCATACTCACTTCCTGTACACCCTGGATCTAAAATTCTATAACTCTATGAAATACCATTATAACCGGAACTAGATAACATGGCTATTTAAAACTATGTATATGGGTAGGTCTCTTTACCTATTTCCAGGGAAACTAGTATTAAATAGATAGATGTGGTTTCAACCTCCCTCAATTCTAATCACAAAATGACTCTAGTGTATAATCTATTTACCATGTATGGAAACAGACACAAAGAATGAAAACTACAAAAATAGGTGGGGCATCTATGATTTTGAGACATTGGTGGCAAATGAGTTCAACATTATGTGTGAACTTTTCTCCTTGTGTTCTTGTGCAGAACCCATCTTATACATAGAAGACATGAAAACAAAGTAAGCCCTTAAATGTGATAGCAGAAAGCTTAGGGACATCTGTGTCTCTAATATTAGGATGCATTATATTCTGCTCAACTTCCTACCACAACCACAAGTTCCTTCCAGCACTATGATAGCCCCAGAAGTAAAGGAGTTACCAAGTTCACCTTCAAATAGAAGCATCATTCCCCCCCTCCCCCATTCTTTGATGGATCCAACCCTTGACTGACACTCATTGAAAGAAAACAATCATAGTTTACCAGAGAAGAACAATCTTACTGCTTCCTCAATCGACAAGAGTACCACTTCATATAAATTAAGAGCCAGCCTTCCTTAAAAGATTGTGGCCTCTTCCCACTGACTCCTCAGAACAATGCTTATGGACTAAGTGTAAAAGTGTGTTTCAAAGGCAAGTATGAGTGCCCACTGAGACCGTGATGGATGGTGAGTGCTCTGAACAGAGGAGGCAAAAGTTGGTGTTGAGGGACAACTGGTTAAGTGGCCTCTAGAGGATCATGGAAAACACAAAACATGTTCAATGCAGAACAAACAGTGTACCTAAAATGATTATGTATATTAACAAATTCTCTTTTAAAAGGACTTTGGAATGGACAAAGATTTTTTAAAGTACATCGAAGGTACACTAGTTCCTTAATGTACAAATCTAAATCTGATGCACAAAAAGCTCGGACTCTGAGGCATCTCTGCTGTGTGTGGTCCGTATTAGAAATATAATAACAACAGCTATACAAAGCACAACAATTCATCATAGTCACATGCAGAAATGGACCGAATATTGCCTTCTGTGAAAATGGTTCTTCTCTTTTAACATGATGAAATCTATTGAGAAGAAATCTTAGTTTATTCTGGGCTAAAATCAAATGGTGCTCTCTCATAAGCACTTATTGATGCAATGGAAATGGAATTTCCATGCACGTACATACACTAAATGATGATAGATTACAAGAAGCCAGTCTTTTGAGGAAAATACTATTAAAATGATGTGGTTTTGGTACCGTGGAGCTTTCTGTTCACTAAATGCATTCTCCTCAACCCCCCATTCCCAAGCCTCAGGAGAGTTTATGCAGAGAGTGGTATTTCGTTCACCATCATGGTTTCAAGGACATAGTTTCGGTTGTGGTCTTGGCAACGTATTAATTAATAACAGGCATTGACTGGAAGGATTTGCTGAGGACGAAATTGGCAACTTTTAAGGGAGGAGCTGATGGTGGTGGTCAGGTCCATCAGTATGGAGCACATGAGAGGACTGTTCTCTATACTCTGGCAGCTTTGGGGGTTATATGGATTAAAATAACACCAAGGCTGCTTTTAAAGAATCCCAGGTTATTGTGGGAATATACATTGGTACAACTTTTTTGAAAAGCCATTTGACAAGATGAATTTGTCTTCAAAGTGTAAATACCTTTGCCCCAGAAAGCTAAACGGTAAAACTCAGATGTGGACAAAGATGTTTCCCACAGTATGTTTGAAAAGCAAAATTATAAACATTAAATATCAAAGCATTAACATTTACGAAGTGCTGATGAGTATGACATTAAGCATGGTATTAGGTTGGTGCAAAAGTAATTGCGGTTTTGCATTGTTTTAATTTGCCATTTGATATTGGCACACATTCTTAAATGTGGTTATGTTTTACATCATTTTTTTAAAAAGATTTCACTCTCCCCTCATTGTCTGCTCTCTGTGTCCATTCACTGTGCATTCCTCTATGCCTGCTTGTCTTATCTTTGTTTATTTTCCTCCCTTTCCCCCTCCCCCCCATTGTCTGCTCTCTATGTCCATTCGCTGTGTTCTTCCAGAAGCACTGGGAAACTGAATCTCTTTTTTTTGTTGCATCATGTTGTTGCATCAGCTCTGTGTGTGTGTGGCGACACTCTAGGTGGGCTGTGCTTTTCTCACACGGGGTGGTGCTCCTTGCGGGGTGCACTCCTTGCATGTGGGGTACCGTTACACGGGGGCGCCCCTGCATGGCAGGGCATTCCTTGTGCACGGCAGCACTGCCTGTGGACCAGCTTACCACACGGGACAGGAGGCCCAGGAGTCAAACCCTGAACCCTCCATTTGTTAGACAGATACTCTATCAGTTGAACCACATCTACCTCTTTTGTCTTCTCTTTAGGCAACACTGGGAACCAATCCTGGGACCTTCCAGGGTGGGAAAGAGGTACTCAATCTCTTGCACCACCTCAGCTCCCTCGTCTGCTGCATCTCTTATTGTCTCTCCTCTGTGTTTTCTTTTGATGCATCATCTTGCTGTGCTAGCTCTCTGCTTGGACTAGCTTGTGGCATGGGCCAGCACTCCCTTTCTGCTTGGGCTAGCTCGTTATGTCGGACAGCTTGCCTTCACCAGGAGGCCCCAGGAATTGAACCCTGGACCTCACATACGGTAGATGGGAGCCCAATCACTTGAGCCACATCTGCTTCCCTATATATCATTTTAATGTGCATTTCTTGCTTTGTTTTTTTGCTAATGACTTATTACTTTCTGTTTATATTTATTTTAGACTATGAAATGATGTTAGATAAAAAGCAAATCGAGTGATTTTTCTTATTTGAATTCAAAATGGGTTGTAAAGCATCAGAGAGAACTCGCAACATCAACAATGCATTTGGCCCAGGAACTGCTAATGAACATACAGTGCAGTAGTGGTTCAACAAGTTTTGCAAAGGAGATGAGAGCCTTGAAGAAGAGGAGTGTAGTGGCTGGCCATCAGAAGTTGACAATGACCAGTTGAGAGCAATCATCAAAGTGGATCCTCTTACAACTACAGGAGAAGTTGCCAAAGAACTCAGCTCAACCAGTCTTCGGTCATTTGGCATTTGAAGCGAATTGGAAAGGTGAAAAAGCTCGCTGAGTGGGTGCTTTATGAACTGACCAAAAACTTAAAAATCGTTGTTTTGAAGTGTCATCTTCTCTTATTCTACACAACAACAATGAACCATTTTTTGATTGGATTATGGTGTGCGATGAAAAATGGGTTTATATGATAATGAGTGATGATCAGCTCAGTGGCTGGATCGAGAAGAAGTTCCAAAGCACTTCTCAAAGCCAAACTTGCACCAAAAAAAGGTCATGGTCACTGTTTGGTGGTCTTTTGCTGGTCCGATCCATTATAGCTTTTTGAATCCTGGTGAAACCATTACATCTGAAAAGTATGCTCAGCAAATCTATGAGATGCACCAAAAACTGCATTGCCTGCAGCCATCACTGGTCAACAGAAAGGGCCCAATTCTTGTCCATGACAATACCTGACCGCATATCCCACAACCAATGCTTCAAAAGTTGAACGAATTGGGCTATGAAGTTTTGCCTCATTCTCCATATTCACCTGAGCTCTCACCAACCGACTTCCACTTCTTCAAGCATCTCAACAAATTTTTGCAGGGGAGATGCTTTCATAACCAGCAGGATGCAGAAAATGCTTTCCAAGCGTTCATTGAATTGTGAAGAATAGATTTTTATGCTACAGGAATAAACAAAGTTATTTCTTATTGGCAAAAATGTGTTGATTGTAATGTTTTCTATTTTGATTAATAAAGATATGTTTGAGCCTAGTTATAAAGATTTAAAATTCATGGTCCAAAATCACAATTCCTTTTGCACCATCCTAATAGCATCATATTGCAATCCAGGATGATGTGGAGGTCTTCTGCTGAGCAGCTCCACCCCACATAATCCACAGCACTCAAAGTCATCATGCCTGAATTCAACACGCCTCCTCACCCTCCCTGCCCACCCTGGCTCCCAAACCTGCCCTTCATCCTGTATTTCCTTGATGGGCAAATCGCACCATCAGCCACCAGGGCCCAGGCATTTGCAATTGCTGAGGGGTTCTGGGTTTCATGAACTCTTTTTTTTTTTTTTTTTTCATGAACTCTTAAGCATCCCAGGAACTAAGGCTTGAGAGAGGTGCCACCATCCAATCAATGTCCTGAATTATGGCCCGTTTGATCCTAGAGGCTGGGGTGGTGGGCCTGGAGGGAGGAGGAACAACTGGTCCAAGGAAATCCTCCACTGACTGCAAAAAGGCTGTATGAGCTGGTCAGCACAGGCAAGACCATCCCCTTCTCAGGGGCAAGCATACAGCATGGGACAGCGGTGGCAGCTTGGCTGCAGGAGTAAGGGTCTCCAGGGTGCCAGCAGCGAAGCATGGGTGGCCTTATGGTCCCCAGTCCTGAATGCTCCACAGACCAGCTGGAGAAGGTGAGTAAAGGCAGGGAATGTCCCTGCATTGCACCCTTTAGAAATAGAACATTTCACCGTGCAGCAGTGCTATCAAGTATCTTATGCCAGCTGAGGCTCATGTTGGTTAGGAATTAATAAAAGGGGAAGCCGTAAATTACTTTGGTTGATCTTTCCTTAAGTAGTTGTTGATAAGAATTTCCAATAAGCTGTCCTTTTAAACATTCAGGAGCAGTTTTACAAGAAAGAAATATAAAAAAACTTAAAGACAAAATATAAAAAAGAGCAAAAGGAATCATAAAGCAAACTGTGTTACAGTCACACAATGGGATGCTAACTACGCAGTAAGAAGACTGGATGAACTACATTTGCACTCAACAAGATGGATGAAGCTCAGTAATATGATGTTGAGTGAAAGAAGCTGGTCACAAATAAGTACCTGCTATGTGATTCCATTTATGTAAACTTCAAAAACAGTCAAAACCTATCTATGATTTTAAAGGAGAAGATGGTGGTTATCTTGAGGGGTGAGCTGAAACCAAGAGGAAGCGTGGCAGGTGTCCTGAGTGCTGTAACACTCAGCCTCTTGGTCCAGGTGCTGGTGAAGTGGGTGTGTTCATTTTACAAAATTCCATCGATTTGTGAACTGCTCTGCATGTATGTTTTACTCCAATACATTGTGCCAGGTTGGGCATATTTTATATCATTTCATTCCTCTAAGAGCTGTTGGCAGGTCTGTTAGATTCATTCACTCATTCATTTATTTATTCCTTCCCCCAACCCCCTCATTTGTGCTTGTTGTACTCTGTGTCCATTTGTTGTGCACTGTGTCTGCTCGTCTTCTATTTAGGAAAGACTGGGAACTGAGCCTGGGACCTCCCTTGTGGAAGAAAGGCACTCAAGCAAATGAGCCATCTCCACTCCCCACTTTGCCATATCTCTCACTGTGTATCTTCTTTTAGTTTCCTTGTTGCATCATCTTATTGCATCATCCTGCTGAGTCAGCCTGCCACACCAGCCTTTCACACCAGCCTATCACACCAGCTCCCTATTTTGCTCGTCCTCTCCAGGAGGCACCAGGAACCAAACCAAGGACATCCTATGTGGTAGGTAGGAACCCAAATGCTTGAGCCACATCCACTTCCAGTCTGTTAGATTCTAAGTGTAGCATCCTTGAGAATGAGTTTCTACATCTGCCTAATGAATATACTTACATGTTTGTTTTTGTGAGTTGGTCTTTATCCTACCTGCCTCATTAGAAGCACAGATCTTTCATTTTTGTTGTATTTTCCCCAAAGTGCTTAGTTTAGTGAATGCCATGCTACCCACTACATTTCCAAACTGTAGGATCAGAAATGTGGATATTGCCTTTCCTCTATTCTGAAGTGTCACTGGGAACAGTGATACATTTTACTTTGGTTTTTCTTGATTTTCAGAATTTCTGAGTACTTACTACATGCAAAGTTTCTGCTGTGTGGAGCATTATCGGGGTGTAGTATAGTAGTAAGATCAGAAGATGTCCCTCAGTTTCCTCATTAGTGAAAAATAACAAACGCACAAAAGGAATCATGCCAGGGTGCTAACATGGGAGGCTACTGTGGGTGGCAGGGGTGACAGTAATGCAGGTGCAGGGAGAAGCACATGAATTCATGTGAGTAAAGGGGATATGGAAGGGGAGACAAACAAGAAAGAAAAAAGACTGTACTAACCATACTCCCCCCTGAAAAACTGGAATGAGCAATGTGATTCCATTAATATAAAAGATGTTTTAGTGCTTTTGTGGGTATTAAAGAAGTACCATTCCCTGGTGTGGACTTACTGAGTGTTGCTCGTCTTCCTCTGCTGAAGTCAGAGGTAAAGTCCTATTTCTTGAGCCTTCACACTGTCCTCAGGCACATGCACACACACTGCTGCCAGCAACATGCCACCCGCCAACGAGCCACCGGCACTGAGATGGTGGTGATACACTCATTTCCAAACAGTGTGGTTGCCAGACTGTCTGTGCCCTGGATGCAGACTTCACACGCATGCGCGCACACACACACAACCTACGTGGGTTGGGAGATTAATGGTTCTCATTAAAAAAAGAAAACCTCCATATAAAATGAATCAGTGGAGTAAGAATGCCCAGCCGTTAGCTCAACAGTGAAACATCTACTAGAGAATACAAAGGGCATTAAGAACCCCACTCAAATCGTCAGCTCTTTTAAACACGATGCATCTATTTTACAAGAGAAGCATATAGGAGGCAAATAAAAAAGATTAGAGTTCATTAAACTTAATCTACTTTGATTCATTTGGAAATTAAATTTAGTGATGCTGGGAGCCAAGATGGGTTTACAAAACACATTTTTTCATCCTAAAATCATTCCCATTTTAGATAGGCGCAAGCTGTCATAAAAACCCTCCCAACACAGAACATCTCACTTTAGCAAATTATTGTTTTTCTCCCGATAGTTTCTTTTTTTTCTTTTTAAAGAAGCTTTAGATTGCATGACTGTTACATAAAAAATATAGAGGATTCTCATATACCTTATCCCCATCCCCTCCCACACTTTCCCCCATCAACATCTTTCATTAGTGTGGCGCATTTGTTACAATTGATGAACGCACATTGAAGCAATGTTACTGACCATGAACTATAATTTACATTATAGTTTACACTTTGCCCTGCACAATTTTAAAGGTTTTGACAAAATGTATAATGGCCTGTATCTGTCATTGCAATGTCATGCAGGACATTATCAATGTCCCCAAAATGTCCCCATGTTACACTTATTTTTCTCTTTCTCCCCTCAGAACCTCTGATGGCCACTGTCTTTATATTAATGATACAAGTTCTTCCATACTAGAACAATAAGTCTACTTTGGTCCATTGTTGCATTCTCCCCTTATGTTTGTTCATTTCTCAATCTTGAGGATTTGGGGATGGTGATACCCACTCTGTTTTCAGTTGAGAGGGGGCTTAGATCCCATGGGGCAGATGGGTGGAACTGTCTTGCTTGCAGTTGTAGATACTTTCTGTTTTGGGAGTAAGCATTGTCCATCATCATCCTTTTGTTAGTTGTCCTGGGCAAGAGCAAAGAACTGGCAAGTAGGTGTTGCAACTCTACTGAGATGCAAGGCTCAACCGTCATATGAACAGACTGAAGATTTAGGTCTCTGGGACATATTCTCCTGATATTTTTGTGCCTGATATTGTGAAGCGTGGCTTGGCAGATGGTATTGGTGATGATTTCAAAGTGAGTTAAATACCTGAACCCAAGGAGTGTTGCTGAATGGCTTGGTGTCACTCAGAGGGAGGTCTCTGTTGTTGGACATCAGGGCTGTGCCCTTGACCCTGTCTAGTCTAGATTGTGTACCCAACACCTTCAGTTTTCCCCCTCCAGATCAACTCTGCATCCTTCTCCACCCTGCTCTGTGCTAGCCTCTTTAGACTGCCTCGAGTGCTTTCTGGTCCTCTGGCTTCTTTCTATATGGGTTTGACCATGGGGAACTATGGTGGGAGGTCAGAGAGAAGGAGGATAGGTTGGGATATTTGTTCTCCCAGTTCCCTCCCTGCCAGCTCACCTCAGGCTGCCAACGTCCCTCCTTGGAAGGTCACAGCCCTCTCAGCCAGCCACTCCCCACATGACTTCACACGATGGCTTCCTCCCCTTCCCTTCAGGCCTGTGGGTGGTAAGGGTGGTGGGATCCTATGCAGCCCACACTTTTGTAAATATTCCTTCTATTAAGCTCTCTGCCTATTACCTAATTTTAGTGTGCCATCTGTTTCTTGCTGGGATCCTAACTGATACCAAAGGTGTGCTACTTATATTGGTAGATGAGAAAATTAAAGAAAAATGTAAAACAGTAAATAGTACAGCTATGGTAAAAATCATGAAGGTGGCACTCTTATGGGAAATACTGCTCCAGGCTCCACTGTTCCTTCCAGCTCCACGGTACCACGTCTCTAAAGGCAACATGACAGTCATGAAATTGCCATGAAAAGTTCATACAGGAAGCCTAACAGGCATAAGAGCCTGCCTACCTGGTCTCAGCCTTTACATCTCTCTTCTCCCAGAGGCAGAGTCCACCTGACATTCTCTTTTTCCAAAGGCAATGTCCACCTGGTATTCTCCCACTGTCTTATCCCTCAACTACAGGCTCAGTCTATTCCTAGTCTCTCTCCAATCCCAACTTTAGACCTAACTTTAATCCCCCTCAAGGTTTTGGATATGGTCCCTGGTTTTCTCCCAGTGATCTGGGTTTCTCCCCTGGAGACACACTGCCTCATCACCATACCCATCTTGCTCCTTGGATACCCCATTTTCAGGATCTAGAATGCCAATGGCTTGTCTGGATGACTACTCATTGCCCATTGCCGTAACCCATGGAGACTGCAATTGCTTGCTGGACTAACCTTTCATCCACACATGCAGCACCTGCCGTCCAGCACCTGTCCAACTCGGGTGGGTTGGTCCTGGTCCTTCTCAACCAACCTTGGCAGAGTCTATACTTAACCTGTCCAGGGACACGGACCTTGCTCAAAACACTTTGACCATTCCTGTATCAGAGCTGCTTTCAAAGTTAATTTAAGGGATTTGAAGTTACCAGCAAATTGTTTCCTTATTCTATAGTAATATTAATATTTAGTCATGACTGAGTTGTCTTACCTCAAATGATATTATCCACTTTTATCATCCACCTAATTTATAAGAGTTGGCCAGGAATGGTGTTTGATAATCTCTGAATATCAAATCTATCCCTAAAGGATTATCTTATCATCTACTACACTTAAGTATAGTGGTCAAAGGGGGTGGATTTGGGAAACAGACTACCTGAATTTGAATCCTGGTTTTATCACTTACTAGCTTTTTAGCTTTGGGCAATTGACTTAAAGCAAATGCCCAATTTCATCATCTCAAAATGGGGATAATAATAGTACCTGCCACACATACTTATTGTAAGTATGATACAAGTTAATATATGAAAAGTGCTTAGAACAGTGTCTGATCTATAGCCTAAGTGCCATTTAGCATTCATTAGTGCATTTTCTGAATACGGTAAAATTAGTATTCAACAGATCAATACACAATTTTTAAAAAGCAAAAAAATCATTGAAATGATTAAATAAATGTTAACAGAAATGACTTGAACATATGGTACATTTATCATTGTTACCCTTTCTTAAATAACATAAATGACTTGAACATATGGTACATTTATCAATATTACCCTTTCCTAAACAAGGGTATGAAAGAGTGGGAAACAAGCATTTCAAGTATTCTTAATCCTTTTTAGAATAAGGCCAGGTGTAAATAAATCCCATCAGATAATAATCACAATTACCGTAGTGTATTACACTAGGCCAAGACATGTGGTGCTGTATATACTGTGTCTATGTGTATATACTATGTGTCTAACTTTCACAACAGTCCCAGTAGGAATTTTCACCTCCATCACTTCATTGATTATGAAGTAGAGACTCAGACAGTTTAAGTAATTTGTCCAAGGTCATCCAGAGCTGGCAGGGTTGGAGGCAGATCTGTCTGGCTCTCACTCTTCATGTTCTCTGTATTAGATTACACTGAGCCCATAAAGTGATACAATTGATTTTTTAAACAAACATCTAAATTGATGTAATTCCTTTTAGAATAGTCACCTTGGCAGGCTCTACACTTACATCTTCTAAGGGCACTTGGAAGTGTTTTCCTCAAAACACTTTGGCCACTTCTCTATTGAAATTGATTTCAAAGTTAATTGATGGGTTTTGAAGTTACCAGCAAATACTCTGCAATATTCCATAGTCTCATTTATATTTTATTTTTGACCTCAAAGGGTATAATCCAGATTTAACATCTACCTTATTAACACAGTAGGGCTTTGAATGGCATTTTGTTCTCCAAATATCAAATCAATTCCTAAAGGATGACAGCCAAGATTATATAAAAGACTCTGGTTTGAGCTCTGAAGTCGATTCCGAACAAGGGCTTTAAAAATTGTTTTGGTCAATGGCCACATCTACAACTAAGTCTTTATCCTTAGAGGGTGCTTGCTTTAAAGGGGCAGAGGCCACTTGGATGAATACATTCTTGTGTGATTGCTACAAAATTGGATTCATTACTTCTATTCCACTTTTAAATCTCTGTAATTGTGGCTAACATTAAGTAGGCAAAAAAAAATCAATTCATCCACTTGGATTAATTCAGTAGTGCCAACCAAAAGGCTCTGATCACAACAGCCAAGCCTTTAATTAAGGAGAATTCTGAATTCATACAGACACTTCCTTATTGTCTAGCTCTTTGTCCAGCATAGTCAAATCAATCATTTATCATTCTGATTCCAATAAAATACAAGAAATGAGCTTAAGGCAATCATGGAAACTTAGAGGGGAAACCTTGCAAATTCTACAGAAAACTCAAGGGATATTTTCTGGTAATTAAAGGAACTCAAAATCTATCTGAATTTTTTGAGATGGCCCTGGCATAAAATCAAATATATCTACATAATCTATAATTTATTGAGGGGTAAACAAACTTTGTGTTTTTTCCCCTATATTTGTATCCCTTTCTCATGCCCCTGTACAACTCCTTACCTGCCCCCCACTGAATTTATAATCACTGCTTCTACACTCAGTTCCAAGTATTAAATCACCAGCTACAAACAATGTTAGGCCATTTTCCTGATATTTCTGTTATTAGACAGCAAGTTTAACACATAGCACTTCAGGGAGAGTCTCTAAAATCAGTTAAGCTATGTTAGTTTTTAGAACCTCATTACTTCATACTGCAAAAGGAGAAGGAAATGGGAATATCAGGGTAAGAACATCTTGAACAGTAATTCATTAAAATGTAGTCTTTCCTTTGAGACCATATCACCTCAAATTTACTGCTATTGTTACTTTCACAAATTATTTAGTTCATTAGAAAGTCAATTAACTTGCTCTTCTCTATTCCCTCAAATTTTCTGTAGCTTCCTCTAGCACTTTCCTTCCTCACATTCGCACCGGAATATCAGCCACAATCCTAATTACAAAGCTTCAAATTAAATTCTTGTTTCAGAACTTTGTATTATTATTATTCACAGGTTAGAGAAACAGCACGGAATTCACTGGCAATAATCCTGACCTTTTTTTTTCAGTTATCCCTCAAATCTGACATGTAAGGGCTACACAAGATGATTAGAAAGTGCTGTATCCAGGAAGTTTTGCTCCCTGGCAATTCAACTTCGCAATGCCCTAAGAACAAAATCTATGAAGCAACTATTAGGTAGCAACATGGGAGATGACTAGAATTTGAATTTGATGAACCAGAAATCCCATTTGATTCAAAGCCTCCCAAGACAATCAAGTCTCTCAATTCAGTCACGTTAGCAAAAAGTTAAGATGTAACTTGGGGGCAAAAGAAACTAGTTTCTCTTAAAAATTATTCACAAATAATCTGGAAAAACCTTAAGAGTTCATTGGACATGTTGATTAGAATACAAAGAAGTAGGATCTCCGCAGCTACACTCTACTTCCAGGGAATTAATTTCATTTAGGTCCTAAATTTAGACCAGCGACATCCAAACCTGGTTGTTTAGCCTTGCCAGTCACCTCATTAGGAGACATGAGGTTCTCCAAAGAAAATTCTGTTTACCTTCCTTTATTAAATATAGTGTCGATTTTCATGATTTCATAGTGAAGAGAGAGGCAGGAGATTACATCACCTACCACTCAGCAATACAATCCAAAAAAATCTGCATTGGTCAAATTTTCCCAAGACTTTCTCCTCAGTCACTGGGCATAGAGTCTTTCTCTTTTGTAAACCTTCTCCTACACCATCCAAGTCTTCATGGTTCCTGTCCCTTCCTTCCAAAGCAGCAATGTGTAAGTGGAAATATAATGTGAGCCACATATGTATTTTTTTAATTAAAAAAATTTATTCTATTTTAATTTTTTTAGGAGATACTGGGGATTGAACCTAGGACCTTGTACGTGGGAAGCAGGTGCTCAATCACTGAACTACATCCACTCCCCACATATATGTAAGTTTAAATTTTCTAGTAGCCACATTAAAAAAGGTAAAAAGAAACTGGTAAATTCAATTTTAATAATTTGTTTTATTTTACCCAATATATCTAAAATATTATCATTTCAACATATGATCAATATAAAGCATAATTACTGAGAAAGTCTACATTATTTTTTTCTTCGTACTGAGTCATCAATAGCCAATGTGCATTTTGCACTAACAGCAGATCTCAAATAGGACTGGCCCCCTCTCAAGGGCTCAGCAGCCACTTGTGACCAGTGACTACCATATTGGACAGCACAGTCCTAGATCATCCTTCTGCGCCCCCTACGTTATCCCCCTTTCTTTTCCAGAACAATTCAGATCTCTTCCAGTTCTTCCAAAAGTGTAGACCGTACCCTCCTTCATGCCCAGTTCATCGAACACAACACCCTCCAGTTACAAGAATGTGCCTTCCTTAGTAACAGGAGATTGAGAATAACAAGCGAATTAATGAGAAGCCTGATTAGGTGATGCCCAAGACTTGAGCCCTGTACTGCCTGGTGGTCAGGCTTCCAAGCCACGCTCCTCCCTCCGGCCAGCTTCTCCTCTGTCCTCTAATCTCAGCCCCCGGGGGACCTGCTCCTTTCCCCCCACAACCCTCCCAGCGTGACCATCCCTTTCCCCTCCTGTCCCCCTCACAGACAACCTTCGGGCTCATGGCCTGCAGCTCTCTCCTTCAGCCCCCAGGGACCCTGCTGCAGAGAACTGCAGGAGAAGTTGCTCAAAGATTCCTTGGACAGGCATTGAGGGTTGGGGGAAGCCAGACTGAGAAAGAACAGAACCCTTTTCTCTCACCTGGAGGAAAGATGTGAGGGCGGAAGAGAAGCCTTAGGACGGGGGACGCACTGAAAGATGTGGCAGAGCATAGTGGCTGAGAACACACTCTGGGTCAGACTGCCTGGGTTCAAATCTCAGTTCCAATACTCACCACCCACGTGACCTGAGGCAAGTCACTCAAGCTCACTCTGACTCAGCTATTTTTTTTTTAAGATTTATTTATTTATTTTTCCTCCTTCTCCTCCTCCTGCCCTGCTGTTTTTGCTGTGTCCATTCTGTATCTATTTCTCTTTTTGTCTTCTAATTTTTTCTCCTTTAGCATTCACCATTTTTTGATCCTGGAGACCCCTGATATGGAGAGAGGTTCCCTGTAATGGGGATAATAGCAGCACCTACATCACAGGGTTAATATGAGGACTCCATGAGTTAACATAGCACTAAGAAGAGTAACTAACAGGCCATGCTCTGTTCACTTACATAGCGTTAGTTACTGTTCTTCAGAATCTTTGACTTTAAAATTTGTGAGTATAAGAATGTAGGCTGGTGTACACCTTTGGGGCAATCCTTCAGGCATTCACATAGCCATATCTGTTCTGCAAGGCTCCCTGGCCAGCTACATGAGGGTAGATCAGGGTTGGATGCCTGACCCAAGCCTGATTCTCCCAGGAGTCTGGATTGTGACTGAGAGTCAGGTATATTTGGAACTACTCACTTGAATTAAGAAGATATAATGTAAGTCTGGTGTTAACATTTTGTGCCATGGACTCAGAGAAATTGCCTACGGAGAGGAAATACAGCAGATATGTAGGTAGAGGCAGGGGTGAGAAATGGAGAAAGGATAAAAGAGAGAGAGACAGGCAGGTGTCCAGGGTTCCTGGAAGCTTTCCAGTTCCTCATCTCAGACCCATTATCTGTAGGAAGACTTCACATCTTTCCACAAATATTGTTCTAGTAGTTAAGCTGGTCTGAGGTGGGTTTCTGTTAATGGCAATAAAAAACATCCTTTACTAAGGCAGGAAATGAACCATCTGGGGAAACTGGACCTTGAGCTCAGTTTTTGACATGTTGAGTAGAGATTTCAGCATAGTTGGATAAAAACATCCTGGAGGCCACTCCAGATCTGCACACTGAGCTTGGATAAGAGGTAGGGGTTCAGGCTACTTACTGGCCAGTTACTTCCATACTGGAAGTAGTAAAGTCATGTATGCTGAAGATTTTCCCCCGAGAAGATGAATGCAAAGGAAGAAGAGGAGAGAGGCGAGGACAAAATCACTAAGCCAGGAGAGATGAAAGGACTGGGCTAAAGAATGCTAGCCACAAGTGAAGGAGAAATACCACAAGTAGAGGAGAAATAGGAAAAAACCCTCTGGGAAAAAAAAAAAGGAAACTACTGCAGAGCAAGGTTTAAAGGAAAATACCTTAAGAGGTACTAAGATACCTGTATCAGAACAATATTTATGTTGGACCAAGAAAACCTTTAGGGAGGAAACAGAACTCTTAATAAGAGGTAGTTCCTTAAAAATAATAGTTAATGTTTACTGAGTGCTTACCAGTTACCAGGCACAGTTCTAAGCACAAGACAGATATTAATTCATTTAAACTTCTTAGCTGCGATTACCCCCGTTTTACAGAGAAATAAAGTGAAACATACATATAAAGGTCAAGTGATTTGCCCTCAGCTACCCAACTGCTAAGTAGATGAGCCAGGATGTAAATCGTGACAATCTAGCTCGGGAACCTGTGGCCTTAACTGCTTGCTACAAGCTAAAGTTGGGAGTCACGGAAGGAGTGCTGCTCTGTCCTGCTAACACTGCTATAAAAGGGAAACCAAGGCATTTAACCTGCCATTTATTAGAACCCAAAGATGCCCACCTCATTTCTCAATCAAAGAGTTGGGGGGGAATGGGGAATAATATTTTTTAAAATTAAAGGATGGAAAAGGAAGGGAAGGAAGGGAGGGAGGAAAGGAGAGAAGAAGGGAGGGCGAGAAAGAATGAAGGAAAGAAAAAAGGGAGGGAGGGAGCAATGGAGGAGTATGATAACATTGGAAAATAAGCCTAGAATAAAAACTGTACTTGTCCATTATTTAAAACATGCAAACAAGGCTACTGTAGTTTAGCAAAACTAGCCCTCCTTGAAGCTTTATCTGCTGTGAGCTGGCCACTCTGACACACTCTCCTATCACTGTCCCAGTTCTATGACCCTGATGAGTGGGGCAGGGTGGAAGGACCCTGGCTGGCACTGCTGGTCTCGACTTCCTTACCATATGGCATGATGTGTGTGTAGCTATTTCCAGTGCCTCCCCACAGCCAGTCCCCATACACCTGGCTTCTGGCTCACAAAATGCCTGCTCAGCCACTGCTGGGCTCCACTCACACCTGCCACTGTGACTTCTCAGCATGCAGCAACCAAGCCTCGTCATTTCAGCTTGTGTGTTGGTGAGTTGTTGTCCACTGCACTTAGGCTAGGACACCTCTGTGAATTTATATTACTCACATCCATCCCTGTCCAACTCAGGGAGCCGTGTCTCTAGGAGAAACACACCTCTGAGCAGGCAAGCTGTTTTCCAGCACTTGATTTGCAATCATTAAGGCTTACAATTTTTCAGGGGTTAAATTTCCTTGTTTATAAAATCAGTCAAAATTAGCCTATGAAAATCATAATTATAACATTGTTTTATCAATGTAACAAAAACACCACACTAATACAAAGTGTTAATAATAGGGAAAGCTGGTTCTTCCTTAAGCGGCCGCCATGGCGGGCCAGGAGGATCCGGTGCAGAGAGAGATTCATCAGGACTGGGCAAACCGGGAGTACATTGAGGTCATCATGAGCAGCATCAAGAAAATCGCGGACTTTCTCAACTCGTTCGATATGTCTTGTCATTCAAGACTTGCAACACTAAATGAGAAATTGACTGCCCTTGAACGGAGAATAGAGTACATTGAAGCCCGGGTGACAAAAGGTGAGACCCTCACCTAGAGCTATGCCATGCTGCTGCTGAGAAGTTGCTTTACAGAACACAGGCCCACGTGGGAAATGCCGTAGCAGCCTCAGCAACTTCCTCTCTCCTTACAGAGCAACAGGGCTTATTCTTGTTTTTCTTTTTTCAAAAATGTGCCGTTTGGGCTTTGCCATGTACATCTGGGGGTATAATGTGGCATGTGGGAAAAAGTCCAGGGGAACTATTGGAAATAACATTATACATTTTATAGAACTATTTGTCAACTTATTTTAGGCACTCAGAGCCAGAAGCCTGGGACTCTTTGTCCTCCTCACCTCTCTCTTTTTCAGACCTTACAACTCTCCATTCCTTTGAATTGTTCCTATAAACAGTCTTTGTCTCCTCACCACCTTTGGTGAGGAGTGGGGGACAATCCTGGCTGAGATACTGATGCCTTGGCAAAGTGGCTGCCAGAGAATGTTGTTGGTAACCTGCCAGCTTATTGTCCTTTTGGGAATGTCAAGACTAGGCCCCCCGTGGCTTGAAGGGGCATTTTCAGGGTTTTCTTTCTGTCATCTGGGGTGTCTTTGCCACTCATATTTCCCTAATAAACTCCTCAACTTTACCTGACTGCTGATTGTGGTGGGAGAGGAGCTAGAGATGGAACTCACCTATTTTACGGAAATCTGATGTGTGTGATTATTATTCTGGCATAAAACTTTCAGATGTGGCTGTTTGATATAAAGCCTTGGTGGCTAACTAGCCCAAGCTCCCATGTTTGGACCTGGGAATCATCTGGTCATTCAGCAGACATTTACCAAATGCTTACTGTATGGGCATGTTCTATTCTAATAAAAGATAGAGTTGAATCTGGAAAAAAAAAATAGGGAAAGCTGTGTGTGTGAAGGGGAGTATAAGGGAGTTTTGTTTTTTCTGTAAGTCTACAACTTCTTTAATAAAAAGAGTAAAAAAAATTACCTATAGAGGGCAATTTGAAAGTATCTATCAAAATGAACACACTACACATATATTCACAAACAAGTGGGTGAAATGACTTAAATACAAGGTTATCTAAATAACTAAAGCATAGTTTGTGTTCACAAAAGACTGATAATAACTAAAATGTCTATTGATAGGGAATTGGTAAGATAAATTATGGTGTGTCCATGGAGTAGAATTCTTTATAGAATTGTATTTTATAATAGAAGGAGGATAATCTTTATATACAGAGAAAGAACTCCTTGGTATGGTAAACTAAAGCAGGGTTGGGTCAGTGTGTACTGAATATTTCCATATGTATAGAAGAAGAGGGGAAAGAGTATATTTGTCTAAAAATCTCTGAAATGATAAAAAGGTTACACTTTTTGAGGAGAGGGGATGTGAAATGGGAACAGGATAGGTGGAGGGCTAATAATAATGTTAATAATTCCTTTAATTTTATAAAAGAATTATTGCCACTGAATTGTATACTTAAAAAATGGTTAGAAATGCAAATTTTGTTTTATATATATGTTACCACAATTTAAAATAAATTTTAAAAAATCAAAATAAATACATAATGGAAATAATGATCTGTTCTGCCTATCTTATGTGGATGGTGAATGCTTTATAAACTATAAAGTACCTGGGAAAATTTATCATCCTCTCATATTCAAGAAGGCCTTTGAGGTAGGGCTGATGAGCTGAATGCCTATAAAATCTTTCTCTTTTGTTACTGATGGAAATTTCTTATATGTGCCAGGTGTCTAGCTAGTACTCAACCTTTTTCTTTAAGCCTCGCTGTTCAAGAGTGCTGTCTATTGATGGATTGCAGGGGTGGGAGTAGTGAATGGCCTTAAGAGCTGCTGCACTTAAATGGGAACTTGTAGGACAGTCTGTGGCCATTCAAGTCTATATACCAGAAACTCAGTGTTATCATTTCACTGATGGATAGAATTATAAGGTAACAAAAATTTAGAACTGAGAGGGATGGCAAGGCCCAATGGGTCCTTTATTTTACAGAAAAGGAAACCAAGGCATTGAGAGGTTATATGGCTTATCCAAAGTCACACCCTTGTTAATGGAGCTAGCACTAGAGAGCATGTCTCCCCAGTCTCATTTTACACCTCCTTCCACTGTTCCATCATACTGGCAATTTATTCATTTACAAAGAGGATATGCTATCCAGTTACAGGGGAGAGATCTACTAAATGAAAGAAAACAATTACCGAAAGGATCCTTCATTAAATGAAATCAGAGCAAAGGAGGGTATAGCAGTTTGGTATTAGTTATGAATTCCAAAAGTAGATATTGGGTTATGTTCATAAACTGGTCTGTTTCTCTGGGTGTATTAGATTGTATTATCTTCAGAGGTTTCACTTTTACTTGATTAAATAATGATTAAGGCTTTGATTGGGCCATGTCAGTAGGACATTGAGTCTCTGCCCCCTTGGTGAGCAGGGACTCACAGAGAAAACAAGGCATAGGAGTTAGTTCGAGTTTTGAGCTGGAGCCTGAGAAGTAAACAGGCAGAAGAAGAATACAGAGAAATAGAGACAGTTCCATATACACAACGGAGGCTCCAGGAAGAGAGAGAGCCTGATAGTCTACAGCTGACCTTGTAGAGAGAACAGAGCAGCTGCACCAGGAGAGAAATAAGTCCCAGGAGAGAGTTGAGACTTATCCCAGCCTACAGCTAATATAAGAAGCTGGGACCATGGAGCCTTAAGAGGAAGAGGAAGGCTGGACCCTTGCAGATGTCAGCAGCCATCTTGCTCCAACATGTGGCAACAGAATTTGGTGTGGGAAGTAACTTACGCTTATGGCCTGGTAACTGTAAGCTTCTACCCCAAATAAATACCCTTTTATAAAAGCCAACAGATTTCTGGTATTTTGCATCAGCACCCCTTTGTTTGACTACTACAGAGGGGGATTAAAAATATGCAAAACACACAATTCCAGAAAGATGATGTCAGAGTAGGCAGGCAGGACTCAACTCTCTAACAAAAACAATGGAGAAAGAGCCAATAGCTGTCCCAGGTACCAGCTTTGGGGGTCAGCAGACCAGGACAGTGCTACACAACACCCAGGAGGGTGAGGGACAGAGAGATGAAGAAGCTGAAACAACAGATGTGAGTTACCAAGCTCCCATGGCCACTGGGAAGGACTCCCAACTACCACCCCCAAAATATTAAGCTGGGATAAAATCCATGGCCCACTACAGCCAGCTGAGAGGCAAACAGACATCTTCCTCTCTGTCAGCTATTACAAGGGAAAGGGAAGGAGAGTTGGGGGCTTCTTTTCAGTCAATTTAGCTATCAGAGCCTCCTTTGAATCTTGGCTCTGGCCAGACCAGAACACAAGAAAGTGGAGACTGAAAGAAATACCTCTGTAGAAAGGTAACAGATGAGTGCCATTAGCTGGCCAGTTTGGAAATCGCATGGAGAAAAACTGATTTTAGATCTCTCTTATCCCAAACTCCTGGAAGAAAATCTGCATCCCATTAGTGAGTCCCTCGGATGATTTTGATAACTGAAGCTGGGCAATTTTATAGACTTAGAATAAGTTGAACTAAGTATCAAAGAAGAGCTGTGGGAAAAAAAAGGCCAAGAGAGAGAAATTGGCCATCTGAGTAAATTCACCAATATATTCAGATGCTTAGACATCAGCAAAAAATTACAAACCATACTAGGAAACAGGAAGAGCTGGCCCAGCCAAAGGAACAAACCAAATATCCTGAAGAGATATAGGACTTAAGACAATCAATGATAATCTCACAAATTCCTAAATCAGTTCAAAGAATTGAAAGAAAATATGACTAAAGAGATAAAGAAGACACTGAGTGAGCAAAAAGAACAATTTGAAAGCCTACAAAGAAAAGTAACAGAGCTTATGGGAATGAAAGACAAGATGGATAAGATTAAAAATGCATTAGAGGCACATAAAAGCAGATATGAATTGCTCAAAGACAGAATTGGTGATTTCAAAGACAGAATATCTGAACTGGAAAAGACAGGAGAACAGAAAGAGAAGAGAATGGAAAAAATGGACCAGGATCTCAGGGAATTGAATGACAACACAAATGCACAAACATATGCATCATCAGTGTCCCAGAAGGAGAAGAGAATGGAAAAGGGGCAGAAAGAATATTGAGGAAGTAATGACTGAAAACTTCCCAACCCTTATTAAAGATAAAAATATCAATATCCAAGAAGGACAATGCACCCCAAAGAGAATAAATCCAAAAAGACTTACCCAAGACACGTACTATTCAGAATGTCAAATATCAGAGATAAAGAGAGGATTCCGAAAGCATCAAGAGAAAAGCAAAGCTGCACAAACAAGAGAACCTCAATAAGATTAGGTGCTGACCTCTCATCAGAAACCATGGAGGCAAGAACAAAGTGAATGATGTATTTAAGGTACTGAAAGAGTAAAACTGGCAGCCAACAAGTCTGTATCCAGCAAAACTGTCCTTCAAAAATGAGGGTGAGTTCAAAGTTTTCACAGACAAATAAAAACTAAGACAGCATGTTACCAAAAGAGCAGAATTACAAGAGATACTGAAGGGAATGCTGCAGCCTGAAAGGAAAAAATAAGGGCAAGGGACTTGGAGAAGAGAGTAGAAATGAAGGTTAATAAGAAGGGTAAATTAAAGGGTAAAAAGACAGACAATAGTAAGATATGATAAAAGAAAGCCAAAAGACAAAATGGATGAAGTAAGTAATGCCTTTACAGTAATAACATTGGTTATTCATGGCTTGAACTACCCAATAAAATGACACAGACTGATAGAATGGATTAAAAAATATGAACCCTCTATATGCTGTTTACAACACACTCACCTCAGATGTAAGGACACAACCAAGTTAAAAGTGAAAGGTTGGAAAAAGGTATTCCAAACAAATAGTAACAAAAAAGAGCTGGAGTAGTGATACTAATATCAGACAAATTAGATTTTAAATGCAAAACTTCTATAAGGGATGAGGAAGATCATTATATATTAATAAAAGGGGCAATTCACCAAGAAGAAATAACTATACTAAATAAATATTTATGCACTTAACCTGAGTGCTCCAAGGTACATAAGGCACACACTGGAAAAATTGAAAGGAGAAATAGATGTCTCTACAATAGTAGTTGGAGACAGCAATACACCACTTTCAGTATTGGATAGAACATCTGGACAGAGGATAAACAAACAGAGAACTTGAATAATATGATAAATGAACTAAACCTAACGGATATCTGTAGATCATTGCATCCCAAAACAGTAGAACATACATTCTTTTTTTTTAGGATTGATTATTTCCCCCCTTTCCCCCTACTCCCCCCCCATTGTCTGCTCTCTGTGTCCATTCACTGTGTGTTCTTCTGTGTCCATTTGTATTCTCATCAGGCGGCACAGGGGATCTGTTTCTTTTTGTTGCGTCATCTTGCTGCATCAGCTCTCCATGTGTGGCACCATTCCTGGGCAGGCTGTAGTTTCATGCAGGGTGGCTCTCCTTGCACAGGGGCCACTCCTTGTGCAGGGTACACTCTTAAGCAGGGGCATCCCTGCGTGGGCCAGCACTCCTTGTGCGCAGCAGCACTGCCTGTGGGCCAGCTCACCACCCGAGCCAGGAGGCCTTTGTTATTGAACCCCTGGACCTCCTATGTGGTAGGCAGACACTCTATCCATTGAACCACATCCGCTTCCTGATACACATTCTTTTCAAGCACTCATGGATCCTTCTCCAGGAAGGACCATATGTTGGGTCACAAGATACATCTCAATAAATTTTAAAAGATGGAAATTATACAAAACACTTTCTCTGATCATAATGGAATGAAACTGGAAATCAATAATGGACAGAAAAAGGGAAAATTCATAAATATGTGGAAATTAAACAACATACTCTTAAACAATCAGTAGGTCAAAGAAGAAATTGCAGGAGAATTCAAATATCTTGAGATGAATGAAAATGAAAACACAACATAAAAACTTATGATGACACTGCAAAGGCAGTGCTGAGAGGGAAATGTATAGTTCTCAATGCTTAAATTAAAAAAGAAGAAAGAGTTAAAATTGAAGATATAACTGTATACCTACAAGAACTAGAAAAAGAACAGTGAACTAATCCCAAACCAAGCTGAAGAAGAGAAATAATAAAGATCAGAACAGAAATAAATGAAATAGAGAACAAAAAACAAAACAAAACAAAACAATAGAGACAATCAACAAAACCAAAAGTTGGTTCTTTGAGAAGATCAACAAAATCGACAAAGCCTTAGCTAGACTGACAAAGGAAAAAGAGAGAAGATGCAAATAAATAAAATCAGAAATGAGAGAGGGGACATTACCACCGACCTCACAGAAATAAGAAATGTCATAACGGAATACCATTAACAACTGTGTGCAAAAAACTAGACAATGTAGATGAGAAGGGCAAATTCCTAGAAACACAGGAACCAACTACACTGACCCTAGAAGAAATAGAAGACCTCAACAAACCAATGACAAGTGAAGAGAATAAAAATCATCAAAAACCTCTCCAAGATGAAAAGCCCAAGACCAGATGGATTCACAGGTGAATTCTACTGTAATAGTCAGTTAAAGGGGTGCCAATGCAAAGTACCAGAAATTTGTTTCTTTTCTAAAGGGTATTTATTTGGGGTAAACATTTACTGTTACAAGGCCCTATGGAGTCCAACTCAAGGCTACTTTCTCACCAAAGTCAGTTGCCATGTGTTGAAGAAAGATGGTGGGCCATCTCTGTGATGGTTCAGCCTTCCCCTCTGGGCTTCCTTTCTCTCAGGTGCAGGCTGGCATAGGACTTGTCTCTCAGGGCTTCCTCTCTCTCCAGGTATAGGGCTTGTTTCTTTCTTGGCCTTCTGTATCAGTCCTGGATCTCTTCCCAAGTCAGCTGCAAACTATCAGGCAAAGGCATATCTCTCCCTGGGGCCCCAGGATAAAAAATGACAGAGCTCTCTCTCTTCCTGTGTGTTGTCTTGAGTGAGTGTCCATTTATATCTGCCTACCAAGGGGGCGGGGACTCAACCTCAGTCACATTTTACTGATGTGGTCGAATCAGTGCCCTAATCTTTTTCTTTTTTTCTTTTCTTTTTTTTTTTTTTTAGGTACTGGGGCCAGGAATTGAACCCTGGACCTCATATGTGGGAAGCTGGCACTCAACCATTGAGTCACATCAGCTCCTCTGAGTTGTTTTTTTCATTTGTTTTGCTTGTTGTTTGTTTTTGGTTTTAGGAGGCACCAGAACTGAACCCAGGACCTCCTATGTGGGAAGCAGGTGCTTAACTACATGAACCACATCCATTCCCCAATGCCCTAATCTTAACTCAGCTCTTAAGATTAAATCAACTGCATCCAACACAATTAAAGGGTACCACACCCAGAAGAATAGATTAGTTTATAAAAATAATCTTTCTCTTTGTGGGACTCACAAAAATAATCTCAAACTGTCACATCTACCAATCATTCAAAGAAGATCTAATACCAATCTTGCTCATGCTCTTTCAAAAAACTGAACAGGAAAAAACACTACCAAACTTATTCTATGAAGCCATTATCGCCCTAATACCAAAACCAGATAAAGATACTATGAAAAAAGGAAATTATAACCAATATCTCCAATGATTACAGATGCAAAAATCTTCAACAAAATACTGGCAAACCGAATTCAAAAGCACATTAAAAGAATTATACACCACTGTAGGGACCCAGGGCTTGGGTCCCCCTAAGCCCTCAGCAAGTAGCTGCCTGCATGACTAGACATAAGGTAAAGGCTATTAACCCTCCCCTGAGGGGAAAGGATGAATAGATGGTATCAAGCCATAATCTCCTCAGAGCAGTAGAACATCATTCCAGTGATAACATCACCAGACTCCATATGTGTGCATTATGGGACCCTAGCAGAAACTCTGTTCTCATACCCTATGGAATGTCTTTTTTCTGAAACCCTTTTTATTACCCTTCATTTTCCTGTCCCTTTTTGGAGCATTAACTTCATTCTCCAGACCACCACCAGAGATTTTCCCCTAATCGTAGGTCCAAATGAAGCTTGTTTGACTCAGTGCCAAGCATGTTCTTTGGTCTTGTGGTGGCCCCAAATCATGCCCTTCAGGAGCCGGGTTGGAACAAACACAATCAAGTGGGTTTTATCCAACATATGCAAGGGTGGTTCAACACAAGAAAATCAATTATTACATTGATAAATTGAATAAGAAATCACATGATCCTCTTGATTTATGCAAAAGAGGCATTTGACAAAATACACCACCCTTGATAAAAACATTCCAAAAGATAGGAATAGAAGAAAGCTTTCTCAATATGGTAATTCACATATGAAAACCATACAGCTAGCATTGTACTCAATGGTGAAAGACTGAAAGCTTTCCTGCTAAGATCAGGAACAAGACAAGGATGCCCACTGATACCACTGTTATTCAATATTGTGCTAGAAGTTCTAGAGAGCAATTAGACTAGATAAAGAAATAAAAGGCACCCAAATAGGAAAGCAAGCAGTAAAACTTTTACTATATGCTGATGATAAGATCCTATATCTAGAAAATCCTGAGAAATCCATACAAAGCTACTAGATCTAATAGATGAGTTCAGGAAAGTTGGAGGATACAAGCTTAATATGCAAAAATCAATAGCATTTCTATACACTACAGATGTGCAATCTAAGGAGGAAATCAGGAAAAAAAATCCATTTATATTAGTGACTAAAAAAATCAAGTATTTAGGAATAAACTTAACCAAGGACATAAAAGACCTGGATTCAGAAAACTACAAAACACTGCTAAAAGAAGCCAAAAAAGATGTAAATAAATGGAAGGACATTCTATGTTCATGGATCGGAAGACTAAATATTATTAAGATGTCAATTCTACCCAAAATGATTCAATGCAATCAATAAAAATCCCAACAGCCTTTTTTTTTTTTTCAGAAATGGAAAAGTCAAGTGTCAAATTTATTTGGAAGGGTAAGGGGCTCTGAATAGCCAAAAAATGTCTTAGAAAAGAAGACTGAAATTGGAGGACTCCCACTTCCTGACTTTAAAGCATATTACTTAGCTACAGTGGTAAAAACAGCATGGTACTGGCATAAAGACAGTTTGACCAATGGAACTGAATTGAGAGCTCAGATATAGACCCTCACATCTACAGTCAAGTGAGTTTTGACAAGGTGATCAATCCCTCCTAGCAGTACCAGAACAGTCTATTCAACAAATGGTGCTGGAAGAACTGGATAATCATATCCAAAAGAAAGAAAGAGGACCCCTATCTCACACCTTATACAAAAATTAACTCAAAATGGATCAAGGACCTGAATTTAAGAGTGACAACCATAAAACTCTTAGATGACAATGTAGGAAAACATCTTCAAGATATTTTGGTAGGCAGTAGTTTTTTAAACCTTATACCCAAAGCATGAGCAACTAAAGAAAAAAATAAATGGGATCTCCCCAAAATTAAACACTTTTGCACCTCAAAGGGCTTTGTCAAAGGGTGAAAAAGCAGCCGACTCAATGGGAGAAAATATTTGGAAATCACATATCTGATAAGGGTTTAATATCAATGATATATAAACAGGTGCTACAACTCAACAACAAAAAGACAAACCTGATTTAAAAATGGACAAATGACTTGAAAGGCAATTGTCCAAAGAAGAAATACAAATGTTTAAAACACACATGAAAAAATTTTCAATATCATTAGCAATTAGGGAAATGTATCATAAGATAAAAAAAAACAAAACCAAACAAACAAGAAGCTACCATAAGATATCATTTCACACCTATTAGACTGGCCACTATTAAAAAGTCAGAAAATAGTAAGCGTTGGAGAGGATGTGGAGAGATAGGAACACTTATTCGATGTTGGTAGGAGTGTAGAATGGTACAGCCACTGTGGAGGACTGTTTGGCTGTTCCTAAGGAAGTTGAATATAGACTTGCCATGTGACTTGACAATACCATTACTAGGTATATACCCAGAGAACTGAAAGCAGTTACAGGAACAGAAATCTGCACACTGATGTTACTTCAATTGTCAAAAGTTGGAGACAACCCAGGTGTCCATCAACTGATGAATAGATAAACAAAATGTGGTGTATACACACGATGGAATATCATAAAGTGGTAAGAAGAAATCAAGTTGTGAAACATGACAACATGGATGAACCTGGAGGGCATTATGTTGAGTGAAGCAAACAGGCACAAAATGATAAATATTGTATGATTCAACTATTTTGAACTAAATATATTATGTAAACTCATGGAGTGAATAATTAGAATATAGGTCACCAGAAAATAGAAAGGGTAGAGAATGGAAAGCTAAGGGTTAATCTGTGCAGAATTGGTTAAAAGTTTTTTGTAAATCTTTGGAAATGAATAGAAATGGTGAAAGCACACCATAGTGTTTGTAATTAGCAGAGCTATTATATGGGTATGACAGTGGTTAAAAAGTTAAGTCTAAGGTCATGTAGATTAATAAAAGGAAATCTAAAAAATGTAACAGGAACTGTATAATATAATGAAATTTCATGTAAAATACGAAAATGAGTGATATTGCATATATAAGACTGTTTTTACAAAAATATTGATACAAATATGCTAGACAGTTGGAAACAGAATAGTAGCTATATATGATAGGGAAAGCATAGAAAGATTGAAAGGCAATAAGTTTTTGTTTGTGTTGTTTTTTGTTTATTGTTGTTATAATAATGAACATGCTCTAAAAATGATGGAAGTGATGAGTGTACAACTATGTGATTATACCAAATAACATTGATTATACACGTTGGATGAATTTATGCTTTATTAATATGTATCAATAAAATAGATTCATTAAAAAAATTTGCAAAACATGCTATATAAAACACATGCCATCCTTTTTTACCGACAGAACACTTGACTTTTCAGTATCCAGAATCCACATATCCTTTTTTGGGAGAGGGCAACAGGTTCAAGGGGTAAATGCTGTTATGACATGGCCATTTGGATAGTGTGGCAGAAATGGTTTGCTGCCCACTAAAAATTCAAGCTCGCCCCCCAAAATGCAGAACTGTCACAAGACACTAAATTTACAAGCCCTCCTTACAACTTGTTCTCATCAAAGGAATGTGAGTGGAATGTCAATTTAGGCCATGTTATTTAAGAAGTGAATTTGCCTTTTCCATGCTCACTTTCCCTATCCACTGACTAAATGCAGAAGGCTCTGGGACACAGGGATAGCAGAATAACAAGAAGGAAGTGGCTTGGATTGCTGAATCAACCATGTGGAGGAAAACTGTCTCCTGATCAGAAATAACCAGCATTGGACTGCCACTGTTAGGACATTAACTTTTAATATTTTAAGCCAATAAAATTGTGGAATTTGTAGCTTGACAAAGAATCACTATCCCTATCAAAACAATTTTTTTTTCATAAATGGGAAAGCTGATCTTAAATTCATATAGAGCAGAGGGGAGTAGTGCAATGGTCGAGTGTGTGCTTTACATGTAATAGGTCCTGGCTTCAATCCCCAGTACTCCCTAAAAATGAAAGAAAAAAAAAAGAATGTAAAATATCTCAACAATTTTAAAAATAATAAAAAATAAATAAATTCATATGGAACTGCAAGTGACCCTGAATAGCCAAAACAATTTTGGAAGGAAAAAAAGAACAAAGTTGGAGGACTCATACTTTCTGATTTCTGAATTCTGAATGTACTACAATGCTACAGTAATCAATGTGGAACCAGGATAAGAATAGACAAATAGTCAAATGGAATAGAAATGAAAGTCCAGAAATAGATGCATGCCCATGAGCTTTTGATTTTCAAAAAAGGTGCCAATTACATGTAATGGGGAAAGAATAGTCTCTTCCACAAATGGTATTAGGAAAACCGCATATCCACATGCAAATGAATGAAACTGGACCCCTTCTTCACAAAATATACAAAAATCATCTCAAAATGGATCAAGGACTTAAACGTAAGACCTAAAACCATGAAATTCTTAGAAGATAAAATAGGGGCAAATCTTCATGAATCAGGATCTGGCAAAGGATTCGTTGATCTAACACCAAAAGCTCAAGCAACAAAAGAAGCAATACATAAATTTGACTTCATCAAAATAAAAAACTTTTGTGCAGCAAAGGACATAATCAAGAAAGTAAAAAGACAGCCTAGAGAATAGGAGAACATAGCAGCAAACCATGTATCCAATTAGGTCTCAATACCCAGAATATAAAAAGAACTTTCAGGGAAGCAGACAGTGGCTCAACTGAGTATCTGCCTACCTTATGGAGGGTACAGGGTTCAAACCAGGGCCTCCTAACCTGTATGGTGAGCTGGCCCAGGCACAGTGCTGTCATGAGCAAGGAGTGCCATGCCACACACGGGAGCCCCACAGGGCACAAGGAGTGCGCCTCGCAAAGAGAGCTGCCCTGTGTGAAAAAAGTGCAGCCTGCCCAGGAGTGGCACTGCACAAATGGAGAGATGACGCAGCAAGATGATGCAACAAAAAGAGATGCAGTTTCTCAGTGCCACTTGATAATATAAGTGGACGCAGAAGAACACACAGTGAATAGACACAGAGAGCAGACAACAGGGGGGAAGAGGAGAGATAAATAAAATAAATCTTAAAAAAATAATTAAAAAATTAAAAAGGACTTTTAAAAGTGCAGCAGTTAAAAACTGGGCAAAGGACTTGAATAGCTATTTCTCCAAAGATGATATACAAATGGTTAATAATAAGCACATGAAAAGATGTTCAACATCATTAGCCACTAAGGAAATACAAATCAATAAAACCACAATGTGATACTGCTTCATATCTGCTAGGATGGTTATTATTATTTTTTTAAATCACACAAACAAAACAGAAAATAAGCATTGGCAAAGATGTGGAGAAATTCAAGCTCTAGTGCATTTTTGGTGGGTATGTAAAATGGTGCAGCCACTGTGGAAAGCAGAATGATGGTTCCTCAAAAAGTTAAATGCAGAATTTCCATATGACCCAGCAATTCCACTCCTAGGAATAAACCCAAAGAAAGTGAAAACACAGTCTCAAACAGATACTTGCACACCAATGTTCATAGCAGTATTATTTACAATAGTCAAAAGGTAGAAACAATCCAAATATCGAGCAACAAACAGATAAACAAAATGGGGTTCATATACACAATGAAATATTATTCAACCATAAGAAGGAATGAAGCTCTGAGACATACTGCAACATGGATGAACCTTGAAAACATGCTCAGTGAAATAAGAAAGGCACATGAGGACAAGTATTGTATGATGTCATTTATATGAGATATCTATAATTAACAATTTTTTGAGGAGACAAAGTAGAATTAGAAGTTACCAGGGGATGGAGGGATGGGGAGAAGGGAGAGGGGTAGGCATGGAATGCTTGTGAACAAAAATTAATAAATAGGGAAGTGAACTTGGCCCAATGGATAGGACATCCTCCTACCACATGGGAGGTCCGCGGTTCAAACCCCGGGCCTCCTTGAACCGTGTGGAGCTGGCCCATGCGCAGTGCTGATGCGTGCAAGGAGTGCTCTGCCACGCAGGGGTGTCCCTGCGTAGGGGAGCCCCACGCTCAAGGAGTGCACACCGTAGGGAGAGCTGCCCAGCAGGAAAGAAAGTTCAGCCTGCCCAGGAACAGCGCTGCACACATGGAGAGCAGATGCAGCAAGATGATGCAACAAAGAGAAACACAGATTCCTGGTGCCACTGAGAAGGATAGAAGCGGTCACAGAAGAACACACAGCGAATGGACACAGAGAGCAGACAACCGGGAGAGGGGAGAGAAATAAGTTAAAAAAAATAAATCTTTAAAAAAAAAATAATAAATAAAAAGTACATGAAAAAATACTCTTTTCATTGTTTCAGTTTTTAGGTCTTCTGGGGGTTATCTCCATAAATCAACATAAAATCACAATTTATTGGCTTGTTAATTTAGGCAGTACCTATTGACTTCCTGCTACTGAGGTGGGCTAGGACAGGGACCTAAGGGGAAGAAAAGGTGTCACAGGAAGGCACTAGGGCAACAAAGATAAAACAGCCAGTCCAAATGAACCTCCTGCTCACGGTCGCCCATCTGTGCCCGCGCCTGCCATGGAGGAATCCCAATGCAGAACTTCCCACCAGCAAGGGAGAAGGCCAGTGCCCCAGGCCGGATGCCTGACAACAGCAGATCAGGAGAAGCCCATTCTTACCCCCTCCCTGGATCCCTATTCAGGCCAGCAGAAACTCAGAACCAAAGAGAATGTTGGATTTTCAATCCTTCTTTTGCATGCTCAGAATCAATGAAAATGCTGCAACTCACAAGTCTTGTCTTCATTTACATGGAGGAAGGAAGTAGAATTTGGGGGGGGGGGGGGCGGCAGCTTGATAAAGCCATCCCCAGCTCCTGCGTGCCTTAGTCATCCTAGTGAGCATGCTCACACCCTCGTCTTGAGCATGTACTTATGCTTTACATTAAACTCTTTACTTGCTTGCTTAAACTAAGGAGCATCCTTGAATTCTTTCTCATAATGTGACCAAGGGCCTGGAAGCCCACCCGGCAACGCTATGAAGGATTTAGCTCTCTTTCCCCCTTTCCTCTGTCTTCCAGTGTTAAGGAAGTGTATTTTTAGTGGCTACATGTTTAATGTTAAGTACATTCTCTCTACTCAGAATCTTGACTCCTCTTTCTGTAAATACTGCCATCCTTTCTTTCCACTTATTTTCCCCCTTCTACCTCCCACCTGCTGTCAACTTCTATTTTACTATTTTTGTTGTCAATATTAACACTTATTTTTATGCTCTACAAACCACAATCAAGTCATATATACTTTGTCCGCAGGTTGACTTGAAACACTAAAAACCAATAAATAGCCATTACTTTATTAAGATTATATAAATATTGTTCACTTCTGTGCCAAGGAAAGCACTGGGATTACATTTATGTCTTCATGAATCCAAGACCACCACCCCTGGGTTATTCCAAGAACTCTAGCATGAAAGACAAATGATTTTCTTCCCTAACATTCCATCAATTGCATTAAAATATGCCCTATTTTAATATACTTAATATATTATTGCTAACACTTTTTATTTGTAATCTACTGGAGTTTCTTATTAACTTTTTAAAGATTTATTTTATTTATTCTCCCCACACCCTCACTGTTTGCACTTGCTGTATGCTGGATCTTTAGGAGGCACCGGGAACCTCTTTCCATAAAGAAATTTTAAAATTTTATTTAATACTGCCACTCAGCAAAGATGACTGCTTTGTTGTGATGAAACACAGCACACTATGGAACTCCAGGTTAACTGAAAGAACTATAAAAGCCCATTGAAAATAGCTGATCTAGGGCCTTTTTATTAATGCTGTAAAAAACATGCTATAACAGTTTTTACCTTTTTTCTTTGAAGTTATTGACAAGGATAACATCATTAAAATCTACTATGAGATCCCCAGTTGTCCGTATGTCATCTGGCCACTTATATGGGCAGAAAGTGGTAATACCAATTTAAACAGCTTTGGAAGTGAATGAGGTCACTTCAAAATGATTTCAATCTACTCCACTAATTGCACTTGAAGTGCCTGCCCACATTTCTCCCAATTTGAAATTCCAATTAGAGTTTGACATCTTTAAAACACCTTGGTGATACACCCTGGAGGTGGTGGAATGATCTGTGATTTTCTCTTCCTCATCTATAGGTGAAAGGATCTGCTCTTTTCCCAAATCCATGGAATTTAGGGGTAAAAAAGGAGCTTAATGCTTGCCATTAAAAAAGGTGAAGAAAGCTAAGAGGGCTGGCCCCTTCTCTAGGAGCTGCCCCTAACTTCCTTCCCACCCCCCCAGGTCTGGGTCCAAGGTCTGTGTCATCCAGCTCTCTGGCCTTTGGCACCTAGCACAGGGTGGGACCTTCAAGACGTTTGTTGAAGGCTGTGTTCTTCAAGGTCACACAGCTGCTAAAGGTCCGGATCCAGGACTCTTTCCTTTGCTGTAAACTGCTGCACATTCTTTGGAGCGAGTCAGGAACAAGCAACCCAACAAACACCCAGGCTCTGGAGTAAGAAAGATCCCAGTCAGAATTCTAGGTCTGCCTTTTAGGAGATGCGTTCCCTTGAGCAGGGTTATTGACCTTTCTGAGCAGGTCTGTTGGTTTCTCCTTTCTCTTCTATTTCTCTTAATCACATTCCAAGCAGGTTCTCATCCCTACCAGTCCACCGCATGGGCTCTTGTCCAGGTCACCAATGAGTCCATATTGCAAAATCTGCAGTCAGTTCTCAGACATCATTCTACTTCACTGGTAGGTAACACCAGATACACTTATCACATCCTCTTTCTCCAAGCACTCTCCTAGCTCCCAAGAAATGACTTTCTCCTGATTCTCCTCCCTGGATGCTCCTTCTGGGCCTCCTTGGTTGGTTCTTCATTATCTCCCAGGCCTCTCAATATTGGAAGGAATGGCTCAGTTCTTGGATTCTTCTCTTCACTGTCTACACTCTGCCAGGTGCTTTCATCCAGGCTCATGGCTTATATGGAATCTAGATGACAGTTTTCAAATGTGCATTTCCAGCATAGACAGTTCCCCTGCCTAGACACCATCTGCCTCCTTGACACCTCACCATGGATATCTGACACCTCAAAACTCTCATGCGTAAAAACAAACTTCTGATTTCTCCTTCTAAGCTTGTTCCTTCCAAAGTCTTCCTCAACACCCTTCTTCCAGTTGCTCACACAAAACCTAAGCATTGTCCTTAAATCCTTTCTTTCACATCCTATAACAATTGTTGTCAGCAAATCTTGTCCTTTCTACCTTCAAAATGGATTCAGAATTCAACTACTTTTTACTTTCTCTTGGACAATCACCACAATCTCCTACCAGTACTATATCAATAGCTTCCTAATTGGTCTCCAGGCTTTCACAATCCTGCCAAAACTTAAATTAGATCAAGTGTTCCCTCCGGTGATTTCCCACCTCACTTTAAGTAAAACTCAAATCCAAATAATGACCTACAAGGCCTTATGGGATCTGATCCCCACTGATCCTCTGGCCTGGGTGCCTTTGCTCTCCTCTGGCTCTGTCATACCGGCTGTTTTAGTTTCCTCATTGCTACAGCAAATACCATGCAGTGGGTTGGTTTAAACAATGAGAATTTATTGGCTCATGGTTTTGAGACTAGGAGAAGTCCAAAATCAAGGTGTTATCAAGGCAGCACTTTCTCCTGGAAGAGCACCAGGTAGCATTCTGGGGCTTGGCTTTTCTGTCACTGAGCAATGCATATGGCGGCCTCTCCTGGCTTCTTCCTTCTCTTCCAGATTCCACTGCTACTCAACTTCTGGCTGCTCCCTTTCATTTTCTCTCTGTGACCTTTCCTGTAAGGCCCGCAGTAATTGGATTAAGACCCATCTTGAATCCACTGGGCTGCCCCCTAACTGAAGTAACCTCATCAGAAGGTCTTGTTTACAAGGGTTCACACCCACAGGAATGGGTTAGGTTTAAGAACATGTTTTTCTGGGGTACATACACCACACTGGCCTCCTTGCTGTCCTGAGAACGCACCAATGAGCTCCTTGGTACTTGCTGTTCCTTCTGCCTACAATCTTCCTCCAGATAGCACCTGGCTCACTCCATTACTTCATGTCACTGCTCTATGTTACCCTATAAGAAAAGCTCTTCCTGACAACCCATCTAAAATAGTACTCCCTATCACTCCCTATCTCCTTATCTCAAGTTATTTTTCTTCATAGCACATATCACCCTACATATATTTGTTTATTGTTTGCATCCCTCCTCATCTCTGGAGCGTAAGTTTTCTAAGGGCAGGGGATTTATTTATTGCTGTGTCCCAGGGGTCTGGAACAGTGTATAATACTTAACAAGTGCTCAGTACGTATTGTTGAGTGAATGAATGAACAAGCTCTTTTAGGTGAGGACTAAATTAGATGAATGTATGTAAAGCATTTAATAGAGCATTTGGTAAACTGACACAATATTTATTAATAACAAAAACCTAGGAAAAAAGAGGGAAAAGTTTCATAGCATAGGTTCCTGAATGAAAGGGTAAATACACTATGGGAAATCAATATCTTTTCCCTTGAAATAAAAAGCATGAGGACTTTAAATTTCTTTTAAGCTTAAATTCAGAGTATGCTGCTTGAGACTAAGGTGACCGTATGTCCCTGTTTTCTTGGTACAATTCCAGTTTATATATTTGAGAGTGTGTGTGTGTTATTTTTATAAGAAGAATTTTATTTTTGAAAATGTTTTTTAAATGTAACAATTTTATAGGTCCACAAATGTAATCAATTAATAAATATTTCAAATATATATAATTTTAATTATTTTTATTTCTTCCTTTTATTCTCAAAAAGATGACAAATTAAGTAGTCACTCTATTTAAGACATAATCACTCCTCATATACAGAGAAATAGTATTTCACCCTAGTTTTTCTGTAGTGATGTCTTTGAATCAAATAAAAATGAGCCACAAATAGCAAGTTAATCTTCTAAGGACTACTGGGGAGGAGAGAGGGCAAATGAGCCCTTTCTTTTCCTTGCAGAGGAAATCAGCACAATGAGATTAAGATGCTTCTGCAGGCCCTAGAGAACCAGCTGCAGAGTTGGAATAGAAATCACTGCAAACTCCATTAAATTGCCACCCTCTCTAGACCAAAATCTTCTTTTATTGTCCAATTAGCTAGGGTTCCTTAGTTTCTCAGAACAGCACCCGATGGACTGAAAACAGAACTGTGTCAGTCCTGGGAGGGGCTGTGGCTGCTAAGCGCAGGGAGGCCCCGCAGTGCTGGCAGCCCGGCCTCCGCCCTCACAGCTGCTCCCTGCTGTGCCGCGGTTCCCCCAGCAGGCCTGCTCTCCGGGCCTGCACCGTGCCTGGGGTTTTGATTGTTATGTTGGTTCTCCACTCACCAGAAGAGGAACGGAGTCTGGAAACCATTAAAAAATGGAGAATTACAGGGCTGAGGAAGTACTTGGTTTTGGAGCTTGCTTCCTTTCTAGACTGATTCTGCGATTTTGCTTTTAAGAAGCTGCACTGGTTCTGCTGGGGAGCACTGTGATTAGTAAGGGAAGAAACTGTAGTGGTGATGTGGAGAGGGTGGCCACGGTGCTGCTGATGGTCGGCAGAGGGAAGAAGAGATACGGTGTGGGGGCATTTTCAGGATTAGGAGTTGTCCTAGGTGGTGCTGCAGGGACGGATGCTGGACGTTGCGTGTCCGTCGTGGCCCACTGGGTGGACTGGGGGAGAGTGTGGACTACAATGTGGACCACTGTCCATGTGGAGCAGCGGTGCTCCAGAATGTATTCACCAGGTGCAGTGGATGTGCCACAATGATAGAAGAGTTGGTTGATGTGGGACGGGTGGCATGGGTGGGGTGGGGGGTATATGGGAACCTCATATTTTCTGAATGTAACATTTAAAAGAAAATAAAAAAAAATTTTTTTTAAAAAGCTGCACTGGTAACAACTCCGAGTTGGGCTAACATGCACGCTCCAGGTGGGAAGGTCACTTCAGTCAAAAGCACTTAGAAGGCATTTCCTAAGGTGCCAGGGACTGTTCTGTGCACTTAACAAATATTATTTAATCCTCATAACAACCCTATGAAGTGGTTATTATCCATCTTTAAAAAGGAGGAAACCAAGGCCCAGGCAGACTGAGTAACTTTCCCAGGGTCACAGAGCAGGTGAGCTGGTGATATAGAAGGGCACATCCGATCCAGCACTGCAAAGGAGAAACACATCCCTCAGCTAGGCGGTGATTTATTGCAAGAGCATAAGCAAGGAACTGGGAGAATCTTCCCCAAACCAGCTCAAAGTGTGAATGGGAGCTGGGGTTTTCATAGGCAAAGGAAAGGGGGTTGGGGCTGAGGACTGAGTGACGGCCGTGGGACGCATTCCTGCCAGGCTGGTGATGATGCTGGATTTTTAAAAAGGCCTCGTGAGGAGGGTGTGGGCACATTTTTCAATCCTGTGTTATCTCAAGCATGCCAAACTCCTGCTTGTTGTAGGTGGACAGCGCTGTGTGACTGCTTAAGGACATTAAGCTTTTTGTTTCTGAGGAAAGTTACAGACTTATTGGTTACAAGGTGTTCCTGAAGTCATTCTGCAGTTTTGCTTTGAGGTATCACCTTATTCCTGTAAGCAGAATTTGGAAGGTCTGGTTATTGTTCTTTTGAGGAACTAAGAACAAAGAGTATTAGATTAACAGAAAACCAGGCTAACTAGATCTGGAGGAGGTATTAGAATTTTTCCAGGGAAGCGGACTTGGCCCAGTGGATAGGGCATCCATCTACCACATGGGAGGTCCATGGTTCAAATCCTGGGCCTCCTTGACCCGTGTGGAGCTGGCCCATGCTCAGTGCTGATGTGTGTAGGGAGTGCCGTGCCACGCAGGGGTGTCCCCCGCATAGGGGAGGCCCATGCGCAAGGAGTGCATCCTGTAAGGAGAGCCGCCCAGCGCCAAAGGAAGTGCAGTCTGCCCAGGAATGGCACGGCACACACGGAGAGCTGACACAACAAGATGATGCAACAAAAAGAAACACAGATTCCCATGCCGGTGACAACAACAGAAGCGGACAAAGAAGACGCAGCAAATAGACACAGAGAACAGACAACCAGGGTGGGTGGGGGAGGGGAGAGAAATAAATAAATAAATCTTTAAAAAAAACCACTTTAAAACCATTTGCTTACATGTCAACATTCCATGCAAATTATAAGTCATGTTTAAATATTCCTTACAGCACGCTGCAAAGGACATTTTCTTTTTTTTTTTTTTTTTAGGAGGTGCCAGGGATTGAACCCTGGACCTTGTACGTGGGAGGCAGGTACTCAAACCATTGAGCTACCCTTGCTCCCCAAAGGACATTTTCTTGTCAACTTGTTGGCCAAGTTCCTGTTGTAGTGGAAAGTAATGCGAAGTCACTTAATTTAAATATTCTTTATCATTCAGATGTGATTTTCTACCAATTTATCATATATGTGCATATACTATTTTTCCATGTAGAAAAGAATCTATAGACAAATTCATGATAATACAATAAAATAGAGGGGACTAATAAAATAAAATTCATGCATAGAGCTTTCTGTCCAACACTCCAACCAAGACACTCACAGAGTTTCCCCGTCTATGCCCCACATTTTACACAAGAGGGCCTCAATTTTTTTTTGCCTAAAGTAGAGAGTTTTACCATCAGTATCCAGTGAATGAAAAAAAGTAAAAAATATATATTCAGTAACAATTTTAAAGGAATTTAAGTTGTATTAATTATAAGAGTATCTACCAACATTCGGAAAACAGATCATCATCTACGCAGATGATTTCAAGGACCCCTCAATAAATGAGTATCCACTCCCCACCCCATATTCCTACCTCCAGACTCTTGGCTCACAGATTAGAAACCAGTGTTTTGTTCTTCACCCAGACTAGAAGAAATGTTTTGGAGTCTCGTCTCTGTGAAGTTTATCATGGTTCTTCCTTCCTAGAGTTATTTCCCACCATCCACATGTTCCCAGGGTTGGTCTTTGTTGGCCATGTTCATTCCACTCAGCCTTAACCGGTTGACTAGGGGTGAGCTCTTCCCATGTCTAGCCCTAGATCATTTGCAAGAAATTAAGAAATTACGAGTTCAGTTTCAGTGTGGCCTGCTTCATGAATGAGGAGCACAAATCATCTTAAAAGCTGCAATATAACCAGCTTGCACAAATGGGTTTGGTAGAAGATGTGCTAAAGAAATTGATACAGAGAATGGAAGGGCATATTAGGGAGAGTGACGTAATAATAATAATAATTAAAAAGCTGCTTGGGTTCTTGTTAGCTTTCCAAACCCTTCCAAGGCCAGGCTGCATCTCTTTTTTTTCTGTCCTTAAACTAGCTAGAGCTGGTTTCAATTACTAGCTAATAGAATAATTCTACCCAATACAAACAAGAGTGTAGGATTGTGTTGGCCAGGGAGACCTCTGCCAACTCAGCAAATAATAAATAATCATAAAGCATTGCATCTTTTTGTTCATCTTATTTATCAGAAGTTTAGCCTGTCTTTCTTTTTAGATGACCAAGCCTCCACTATAGTTTGTTGCCTTTAAAATGTATAACTTTTATTATAATGCTCCCTATACAGGAAGTGTCCTGTAAATTTGCTTTCATGGTCATGATTTTCAATGTTCTGAGTCATATCATTTTGGCTCAGATGTGAAATCATTTTAGATGCTGAAAGAAAGATTTTGAAAACAGGTTATTTAATTCATGTAATTTATCAATAAATGGTCTTTAACATGGGGGCTTTAAATGTTGTGGAAGCCGCAGGTCACAGTTACCTCTTTAAAGAAAAGAAGGGCAGTTTGAAGAGCTATCTTTGTTCTGGCTAGTGGGAACACACTCTTCAGTTTATAAATTTCCTAAAGGATTGTAATCTTTGAAACTATATAAGATAAATTTAAGACCTCACAAATTTGATTGCAGAATTCCAGTTTAGATGGAGAAAGCAAGGTGTCCTTTGTATTCGATGTCATTTCTACTCTTTGACCTAGGTTCCATTTCACCATCATGAAAGAGCAGCATTTTGCCTTTCCTGATACCCCATGAGATTTGGAAAACCTGAAATCCTCTCAACTAGATAGTTCATTCCAGTGAGTAGAGTGAGTTACTCTTACTCAGACCTCCATCTCCTCCAGTGCTGTGAACTGACTGCTGAAAACTTGTTTTGGGGGTGCCAGTTCAGCCCACCCTGCGGTTTCCGGAGACTCTGCGGAAGGACTGGCCAGGCTGCCATGTCTAAGGAGAGGCGATCGAGAGAGCCGGAAGAGCTGCAGAACCCAGAGGGAACTCCTCGCCAACGACTTCCCGGTTCACAGGTCCCATCCCAGAGCCTGGATATCCTCATTTCCCAGGGGTCTGTATGCATGTGACAAACACCTCTTTAATTAGAACCAGCTCGAATGGGCAGCCTGTTCTTGGGGGAAGAGAATCCTTGGGAAGAATAATTTTATTGTTTTTTTCATGTTAAATATAAATTGTAGGTTAAAAAAACAAATTTTGCACTTTCTTCACATTGTAAATCTATGGTTCTTTGAAAATCTAACATTAAGAATTAAGCCTTAAAGTGAGTTGTAAAAGAGAGTAAATGATGTAAGTAACTTGGGGTCTTTAAGAAGGCCACTGAAACTCTCTTTGCCTCAGTTTCCTTAACTGTAGTGAAGGGCAATATCAATGCTTGACTCACTTGCTTCACAGGGTTATTCTGATGACAAATGAGATAAGGTATGTGAAAAAGTTTTGGAAATTTAAAAGTCTTAGGTATATTTATAATGACTTCTGTTTGGAAATCATGTGACAGAATCAAATTTATTATTAAGAAAGTTGTTTCTCATAGTTCATTTCCTATAGACACTTTTGATTCTTGAGGCTGTCAATGTGAAAATCGGTTGTTAGAGCACAGATGACAGTTAGGAATTAAATTCTGTTGCCAAGGAACAAAGTATTCCCTATTCCCTCCTTCCCTCCCTCCACCAGTTTATTATAAAAGAAGCCCAGAGGTGGGAAGTCCAAGGACAGTTTAGGGGAGGTAGGCAGCCCCTGGATTCCCCCACATTGTCAGGAACTCAGCTCTTCCCGCTCTCTGCTCCGACATCCTGAGGGCTTGATTCATCCTCGTCCTCTCAAGATGATGGCCCTAGTGCCTGCCACCAACTCTGTATTCCAGGCAGGTTGATGGGCAGGACAAGGAGGGGTGTGCATCAGCTGAGTCAGCCCCTTTCAAAGAGCCTTCCTAGAATCCCCATCCAGTGACGTCCATGCATATCTCCTCAGTCAAAACGGGGTCACACGGACCACTTGTAGCTGCAAGGGAGAGTTGAAACTACAAGGTTCAAAATTTTTTTTCCTAGACACTTTGCCACCACAAATAACACCTGGGGTCTATTAGCAGTTAAAAGAGGAAGGGAAGAATGAATATGGAGTAGGTCTCTGTCGCCAATAACTGAAAATTCTCATTACTAGAATGCCAATTCATCAACTTGATTTAGTTTATTTTCTAAGATAATTTAGAACCAGACTTCTTGCCAATTTCCTAAAGGAAATGAAACTCCATGGCTTGGCCAGGATCATGACTGCAGAGCTGAAATAAGACCCAAGCGTCCCCCCATTCCCAGGCAAGTCCTTTCCTCAGACAGTCACCCCATGTCTGGTTTCAAAGGCAACAACCATTTGCGGTTCCTCCCAGGCATAGAGCTGAGATCAGGGTGAGGTTGGCAGGAGAACGGCTCCCAAAGATGTCCATGTCCTAATCCCCAGAATCTGTCAAGATGTGACTTCACATGGCAAAAGGGACTTTGCAGACGGGATTAAGGGGACAGACCTTGAGAAGGGAACATTTTCCTGGACTAACTGGGTGGGCCAATCTATTTCACAAGAGTCCTTAACAGTCGAGAACCTTTCCCAGGTGGCTGAGAGAGATGAGCTGGAAGAAAAAGGAGGAGAGAGGAGAAGCCTGAGAGGGACACGACCGGCTGCTGCTGGCCTTGAGGACGGCGGAGGGCCAAGAGCCAGGGCACGCAGGCAGCCTCTGGGCAGCCAGCAGGGAAACGGAGACCTGGGTCTTACAACCGCGAAGAACTGCACCCTGCCAACAACCCCAACGAGCAAGGAAACAAACCCTCCCCTAGAGCCTCCAGAGAGCCCAGACAGGCCTCGGGACATCTCGTTTTAGCCTGGTGGAAACTGTGGGAATTCTGACCTACAGACCTGTAAAATAATAACTGTGTACTGCTTGAAGCCATTAGGTTTGTGGTTAATGGGGAACGAATGTAAGTGGACTGAGCAAAGCATTCTTGTCATTCCTTCCATGTTTTTAAACCAGCTAATAAATGGATTATCTCCTTACCTACACAGGAACAGCTTCTGACGGTTGGAGGGTGGAGGGCTTTAAAAAGTAAGAAGTAACACGAGGGCGATCCAGAAGTCTGAGCATACGCAGCTTTAGGAGACCCACGTCTTAATAATAATGCCAGCATGTCATGCATTCTTTCATTTAAATCATCAACCTCTAGAGCCCAAAGGTGGGGTCAGAGCCCTGTCTAGAGCCCTGCTGGTGGGTGAATGAAATGAATGTAGCTGTAGTTGGGTGACTGTTGAAGTGCTTGCCAGGCCCACCTCACCTGCAGGTTGAGCTACGACACATCGCCAGCACACAGCACACCTGGAGGGGCACGTTCAGCCTCGGGACCGCCAGCAGTTTCTGCTTAGGGCCACCAGGGGGAGCAGAAAGCAAAGAGAAGAGACCACAGGAGCAAGGGGTAGAAATGGGAAAGTGGATGAAATCAGAAGACAGGAAAATAAGAAAGAAAACGAAAAAGATGGGGATGAAATGCAAACCTGGGAGGAGAAAAGCCAGGACTGCATGTTGCTGGAGGCTGCCTCATACCACCGCCGTCTGGGCACAGCCCCCTCCTCGCCCCCACCCCCCGCTTCCCAGGACCAACCAGAGATGCTCTGGCTAGAACAGCTGCTAACGGTTGGCCCCTCTCCTCCCCACAAAGCTCTTTGCTTCTTCTCTTTGAGGTAAACAAGGTCATTTGACCTTGATCTCATCTGGAGTAGAGTAGCTGACATCTCCTTTGTTCCTGAAGCAGCTGCTGAGGCAGCAGGGCAGCTGAAGCTCTGAAATGCCCAGGGCCGTGGGAACCAAAGCTCTGAAGTCGCCAGGGCCTGTCTTCATGATGGCAAGGGGGCAGAAGGGAGACTGGGGAACCACGGGCACAAATTCAAACGTCCACAGGGGCCAGGTAGGTCATGCAAATGAGTGAAGCAAGCCAGCTGTGAGAAAAACAAATAATAGTTCCGGGAAGGCGTCTGGGCCCCACACTAAACAAACCCAGGTGCAGGCCCCTGCAGGCTGTTCGCAATCTCATCTCTAAAGCAAGGTGTGGAGAATCATAGTGTAAGCCGACTGGTGGCCTCCTGGCTAGGTGGTGGGTCTGGGCGAGAAGGGGCTGGGCCTTTGCCGGGGACACTGTAAGTATTTAAAACAGTGGCATTCAAGAATATAGTTTTGTCGTCAGAGCTAGTTGAAACCTCTGCATTTTTTGGCCTTTTGCATTCTGCCACTCTCTTATCCAAGGGTGTCTAAAACCCACACACATTTTATTTCCTGCCACCTTGAGCCAATGAATCAGCAATTTCACACCCTATCAGGAGCCATGACATGGTTTTTAGACTGTAATTCTTGGGTTCTTTTACAACCTGTCACAAACCCCAGAGGTCTTGGCCTCACTGGCCTGCAAGTGACCTCTTCTGGTGAAAGACGGTAACTGCACAGCTAAGAGCATTTGAAATCCAAACTACTTTATTCATGTCAATCCAATCAATAGCTAGAAACCATCCAAGGAAGACTAGAAAGCAAGAGTAGAGGACTTTTAAAATAACTTGGTACTCAACAAAGGGAATGCTTTGCAGTGGATATCAACATGGAAAGGAGGCTTATTTAGAAGAGGAAAGATATATACATATATATATTTTTTCACAAGTTGTTTCCCAGGATTGCACAAAAATGGGAACATTCCCCATTATACATTAAAGGCTTTGGATTCTAAAGGTCTGGCATAAAAATCTATATTCTTGTATGCATAAGAGGTATGAACTTGGGGCATATCATTTAAAGTCTCTCCGTCTCAGTTACTACATCTGAAAAAAATGGGTAAATCTACCCATCCTACGTAACTCATATTATTGTTGTGAGGTCTAAAGTAGATGAGGTATGTTCAGTTTTCTCTTTGTTGGACCTCCCAATCTTTGGTTTTGATATATTCTTGTCATTGATCCTCCCACGGCCCACTTTTATGTATTTAGCCATTTAATTAGTTATTTTTAAATAATGTCATAAACTGTAAGTATAACCAGTAAAGGCTATACAGATATTGATTTCTCAGGGATTCAGTAATAAAAACAATATACTCCATGATAAATGGTACAATTTCTAGCCACCAGCCATCTTTCCGTAATATAAACGTGGGTCACCTGGACTTTTTTTTCTCCCTTCCTTCAAATGCTCTCTGAAATTTTCTTCCTCCTTTCTCAGCTTGTTATTTATTTTGTTTTCATCTGTACTGATTTTGCAACCAATTTGTTCCCCTATTATTTTATAAGTGCCCTTCGATTAATTCATGAATGTAGGTTCTTATAAGGAATGACACAAAGGGAATTCATGTTAGATTCATCCTTAGATCAGACGACATCCAAGTCATTCATTCATCCATTCCTTTCACAAATATTTACTGAGCCCCTATTATATGTGGCATTATGCTAAGCATTAGCAATATAGAGACTACAACAGACAAGGTCCTTGCCCTTGTGGCTCTTATACTGAGGAATTTATAATACAAATTATCAAATATATACTGTGAGTGCTGAGGATTGTAAAGGAAGCAAACAAGGGTGAAGTTATAGGAGGTAGGAGAGTGAGCATGCAGGTATCTGGGGAAGAGAATTCCAGAGAACACAAACAGCACATTCAAAGGTCCTGCGGTAGCAGCAAAAAGGCATATTAGTCTGCCTCTCCCAAGTGTAAATAATTTATTGGCCATCCCCTGGATGTCTAGGTACACTGGAGAGATAACTGTACATATATACATATATTAAATACATATATGAATATCTTAAAACCTTATCAGGAGCAATGTTAAATCCTTAGTAATGAGGAAAAAAAAGACATGTTTGGTCTTTAAACATACATTTTGTGGCAATAAAAATGTTTGGAAAAATAATCCAATAGGTGTTTTTTGGATCTCTGGCCGGCTCTTCGACCTTGCTGACAGATACTAGTGCACAAGGTCACTTGCTCTGTAATGCTGCCACAGTGTGGCTCACAGGAGCTTGTGGGGTTTTGCAACTTAACATCGTTTTTTAAAATATAAAATAGCTTAATATAATCTGTTTAATTTCTTAAGTTATAGAGTTCTAGAATCAGTCACTGTTTTTGTTTGCTTATTTGATTCCCCCTCTATTTTCTCTGCAACTATTAAACAATTTTGTACCAAAAAAAAAGCTGGATGACTTTTTGCTCCTGAAATGAAAATCTTAATTACTCAGTATTATGAAGTTTTGAAGGCAGGGAGAAACAAAGCTGTTGAAAGGTTCCATGAAATCTTTATTAGTGTCAAATCTATGTACCATGAAATGGCAACATGAAGCATTTCGTTTTTTCTTTTCATCTTTGCTATACGAACAGATGTAGGCTTTCTCTCCCTCAGCTTGTCTGAGTTTTGTAAAATTTTAATGCCTACACTGTGTAAGGCATGGTGTTTGGAGTTAATGTAGAGAGAGGGGGAAGCACATGGCAGGAGGAGAAACAACTTATGCAGTTTCCAGTAAACACCACCTTTCAAGAAACACCACCAGAGTGGACAGCAAGTTTAGGCTGAGCCCAGATGTGTTTCCACCTTGTATGATTTACTGTGCTTTTCTCTTCTGGTCTAGAAAAAGGGTGCCAGAGAGCAAAAAAAGAGTAATAAATCAATGGCTCATTTTTTATGCATAAATCAAATGGCCTGCATGAAAATTAATTTACATTGAGTTAAAACACACACTCAGGGAAGCGAACTTGGCCCAAAGGATAGGGCATCTGCCTACCACATGGGAGGTCCGAGGTTCAAACCCTGGGCCTCCTTGACCTGTGTGGAGCTGGCCCATGTGCAGTGCTGATGGGCGCAAGGAGTGCCCTGCCATGCGGGGGTGTCCCCTACCACGCGTAAGGAGTGCGCCCTGTAAGGAGAGCAGCCCAGGGCTAAAGAAAGTGCAGCCTGCCCAGGAATGGCACCACCCACATGGAGAGCTGACACAACAAGATGACGCAACAAAAAGAAACACAGATTCCTGATGCTGCTGATAAGGATAGAAGCAGTCACAGAAGAACACAGAGCAAATGGACACAGAGAGCAGACAACTGGGGGGAGGGGGAAGGGGAGAGAAATGAATAAAAAATCTTTGAAAAACAAACAAATAAAAAAACACACACACTCACATTCAACTCTGTGTAATGAATTCTCCCCACTTCTCCTGTGGATGAATTTAACTAATCCAAGCTGGGAAGTTGCATTTACAACTCAACATTTTCTTTTCTCCAAACTGAAATACCAGTGCTTCTGAAGAGACATTTAAAACAATGTCACTTCTAAATTCAAAACATAAACTCCTTCTAGCATTTCAGGGTTAAAACTCACTGTTAGAATACTGTTTATTCTGCTTCAGAGTAAAAACTTTACTTTTAAAAGCTGAGATCTAATTCATTCACCTACTGGGGAGCTACCCTAACAGGTTTTACTTGGTTTTAAAGTCAGAATTCAATGGTAGATCCATTTTTATAGAAAGGGAGCTTATAAAAATATAAAACCTAGAAAGATTAATGTTGAAGGTAAACCCCTTTCTACCCTCACCTTGCTCACTCTCACCAAACAAAATGGTCCCCCTCTTGAACACTTATTTTTTCAATTGCGGTAATATGTACATGATATAAATGTAGAAATTTTAAGTGTACAGGGTAATATGTGTGTATATATATGTATACACCCATGCACACACACTCTTGTAGCTACATGATACAGAACATTTTTATCACCCTAGAAGATTCCTTTTTTGCTCTTTCCCAGTCAATACCTCCCTCCACCAGAGATCATCCCTATTCTGAGGTTTATCATCAGAGATTAAATTTGCCTGTTCATGAACTTCATAAAAATGAAATCAAACCGTATATTCTCCTTTATATATGACTTCTTTTGCTTAACATGTTTTGTTAGATTTACCCTTGTTGTTGTGTCTGCCAGTAACTCATAATTTTTTATTGCTGAGAAGCATTCAATTGTATGAATAGATCATAATTTGTTCATCCATTCTCCTATTGATGGGCATTTGCATTGTTTCCAGGTAAACAGCATTTTTGACAGATCTTTATGAGGTTTAAGACTGAGCTAGATGAAATGAATTGAAAATTTTAAGTTATGAGCACAGATATTTTTTATAGATTGTTCTGGATACTTTACATTGCAAGTTCCTGGCAGAAATAGAATATATCATTTTCACACCCTATAAAGTGTCCGAATTAGAATTATTAAGCATCCAATTAAATATATTTGGTTCAGCACAGTGCTAATGATTATGAAAGTGTGGACTGAATCCTAAATGGGCTGGTTGGTTTTCCTGGTAAAAGAGCTCCTCTCCCCAGCGTCAGGCATCAGTGCCCCCAGAGCCACCTCACCAGGGCGTGCTATTGTACACAAGGTCAGTGGAGATGTCCGTGTGTCATCTGGAAAACACCCTCATCCCAACTAGACTCTTAGCCCAAGGTGCGTCATGTTCAGTTTGGGTGAGTCAGTAAAAAAATAACTTATACAAACCCCTCCTGCATAAAATACAAAGAAAAGTGCTGAGGAAATATGAATGCTTGTTAACATATGCTGATTTTTATAAGTTCCATACTGAAAGAATTTAAATATCCATGTACTGGTTCATTCATGATCAGTTCACATTATTATTATTATTGGATTTTATTATTAAATATAAAATTTGCTTTTTTGAAGCAGTTGAGTGCCTGCGTCCCACATGGGAGGTCCCACGTTCAGTACCCAGTGCTTCCTAAAAACCAAAACAAAACAACAAGCAAGCAAACAAAAAACCAACTCAGGGGAGCTGATGTGGCTCAGTGGTTGAGTGCCAGCTTCCCACATAAGTGGTCCTGGGTACCTCAAAAAAAAAATTGCTATATTAAGTGTACTATTCAATGGCATCAATTACATTTACAATGTTGTGCTACTATCACCACCTTCCATTACTAAAACTTTTTCATCATCCAAAACAGAAACTCTGTACCCATTAAATAATAACTCCCTGTTCCTTCCTCAACCCCTAGCAAATTCTAATGTACTTTCTATCTTTATGAAATTGCTTATTTTACATATTTCATATAAGTGGACTTATATAAAATTTGTCCTTTTGTGCTTGGCTTATTTCAGTCAACATAATATTTTCAAGATTCATCCATGTTGTAGCATGTATCATTCCTTTTTATGACTGAATAATAATCCATTGTAGGGATATACCGCATTTTGTTTACTCATTCAGCTCTCAGTGGAAACCTGGTTTATTTCCGTCTTTGGCTATTGTGAATAGTGCTGCTATGAACACTGGTGTACAAATATCGGAATCCCTGCATTCCATTTTTGGGGGTGGATATATATGTAGGAGTGGAATTGTTAGGTCATATGATAATTTTATGTGTAAGTTTCTGAGAAACTACCAGTTTTCTCACAGTGGCTGTACCATTTTACATTCCCATCAACAATGCACAAGACTTCCCATTTCTCCACATACTTGCCACCACTTGTTATTTTCACCTTTCTAAATAATAGCCATCATAATGGGTGTGACATGCATCCATGATTTTTGATGATGATAAATCCAAATGCCTAATACTTAATGCCAAAAGAATCAGTGACAGAGGAAACTGCAGGGAAGATGGCATAGAAGTATGTTGGCAGAGCTCAACTCTCACAAAAACAATGGACAAAGGGTAAAAAGCTATCTGAGGGAGGTGCTTTGGGGATCTGAAGAACAGGAAAGTGCTGTACATCAACCAGGAGGGAGAGGAGAAGAGAGAGAAAAGAGACCAAATGTGAGTTACTCACCCCTGTGGCTGGGAGCGGCATACGTATCCAACCCTCAAGAAGAACAGCCTTGGTAAGACCCCTGGCTCACTGCAGCTAACTGAGTGGGAAAGAATGTTCTCTTCCCTGGGAGAAAGAAAGGTCTGGTTTCTTTTCAATTAGTTTGGCCAGCTGAGCCACCTTTGAATCTCCCCAGGGAGAGGGGAGGGGGGATCTGATCAGGTGGGCTGTCACACCCAGCCATCCTTGAGAGAGGAATGAGGTCAGGGAGGAGGTAGGTGGAGACAAGTGCCTAACCAGTCCAGAGAGAAGGAAGCCAGAAAAATTAGTCAGAAAACTGTTAAGAAGCCCAACTTGCCTGAAGGAATGGGGGCAGGGAAACCAGATAAGTTTTCAGAAGCCTACCTAACCTGTGGAGTGGGTATAATTCAGTGTAGGAATGCCTGCCTCACATATACAAGGTCCCTGGTTTGATTCCCAGTACCTCCTAAGAGAAAGGATCCAGAAAGCGATCCATTGGATTGTCAGGCACCGAGCCAGCAATGTATGACAGAGAACTTATAGGCTGAGGTTTCCTTTGTTTTAGGTTTTTCTATTCTTTTTTATCATTTAAAAAAATTCTTTATTTTATTCACTAAAACTGGGTACCTTACCTGTGGAGGGCAGACTGCACAGTGATTGATTGATGAGCACCACCGGCAACCTGAGATGGTTCCTAGGGGTCTAGGAGAAGCCTGTTTTTCCGGGGTTATTTTTTGGTTTTGTTTGGTGTATTTTTTTCTTTTTTTGTTTCCTTTTTTTCTTTTCCTTAGTTTTTTCTCCTTAGTTTCTTTCTTTTCTTTTTTTCATTTCCCCCTCTTCTGTTACTTTTCTTTCATCAAACAACTCTTGTTCAGTTTTCTTTTTTTTTTTAATTTAAAAATTGCTTTCTTCTCATCTTTCTGGTCTTTTATTTTATTCTATTTTTTTCTTGTTCCATTTTTTAATTCTTATTCCTTTGTATTTTTTATGACTTTTCATTCTTATTACTTATTTATTTTCTTGGCTCTTTTATGGTTCCATTTCTATTTTATTATTACTATTTATTCTTTTTCTCTTCTCTCTTTCCTTTTATTCAGTCTTAATATTTTTTTCAAGGGAACACAGACAACTACAAAGATATACAATAAGAGGAACCAAAGTGTCAAAAAGAAATGATTTCCTACAAAAAAAAACACACACACATGCACAAAAATAAAACCCTAGAGTAGGAAGAGAGGCAAACAATCTGAATAAGCCCATCAACATAAACAGATGCTGAGATACCCACAAAAAATTATAAGCCACACTAAGAAACATGAAGACATGGCCCAGTCTAATGAACAAACTGAAAAAAAAAAGGGCATGCAGAACATGGAACAACTAATCTGGGATGTCCAAACAAATATTATGATCAATTTAATGAAATGAAGGAAGAGATAAAGGACATAAGAAGACACTGGGGGAACATACTGAAGAAACCTCAAATATACATAAAAAGAAAACAGCTGATGGTAGTGAATGGCACAATGCAAGAAATAAAAAATACACTGGAAGCACATAATACAGATTTGAACAGGCAGAGGAAAAAATTAATGATGTCTCCTATCTGTCCAATCTGAAATCAGACAGATAGTAGAACAGATAGATAAAAAGATAGGAAAAATCAGCAGGGACTCAGAGAATTGAATGACTACATAAAATGCACAAATGTATGTGTTTCAAGCATTCCAGAGGGATAAGAGAATGGAAAGGGGGCAGAAGGAGTGTTGGAAAAAACAATGGCAGAAAATTTTACAACTTTTTTGAGGGACATGTACGTGTATGTCCAGGAATCTAAATTCTTTCAGTATGGAACTTATTGTACCTACTCAAATTATAAAGATATCTTAGTGTAAAGAGGATGGATGGGTTTTAGAATATGCCACCCCGTGATGGAGTTCTAGCTCTGCTCCATACTAACTGTATGGCCCTAATTTTTACTTAATTCCCCTGCATCTGTAATGTGGGAATAACAACACTCACTTGTCAGAGTTGTGAGGATTAAAGATAATACGTGTACCATATAAAAATCAGCATATCTTAACAAGCATTCATATTTCCTCAGCACTTTTCTTTGTATTTTATGCAGGAGGGGTTTGTATAAGTTTTTTTTTACTGACTCGCCCAAATTGATAGTGATGCAACTTGGGCTAAGTTTCTAGTTGGGATGAGAGTGTTTTCCAGATGACACACTGACATCTCCACTGACCTTGTGTACAATAGCACGCCCTGGTGAGGTGACTCTAGGGGCACTGATGCCTGACGCTGGGGAGAGGAGCTCTTTTTACCAGGAAAACCAGCTAGCCCATTTTAGGATTCAGTCCACACTTTCATAATCATTAGCATTGTGCTGAACCAAATATATTTAATTGGATACTTAATCATTCTAATTCAGATACTTTATAGGCTGTGAAAATGATACCCTATAGAAAAATGAACTCAAGATGGATCCAAGACTTACATGTAATAGCCAAGACCATATAGTTCATAGAAGAAAATGCAAGGAAGCAGCTACAAGATCTTGTAGTAGGAAATGGTTTCATAAACTTTATACCCAAAGTGCAAGCAACAAAAGATAAAATAGATAAATAGGACCTCCTCAAAATTAAAAACTTTTGCACTTCAAAGGAGTTTGTCAAGATGAAAAGGCAGTTGACTCAATGGGAGAAAATACTTGGTAGCCATTTATCCGATAAGGGCCTAATATCCAGCATATACAAAGAAACCCTATATTTTGAAAAGAAAAAAGATAAACAACCCATTTTAAAAATGGGCAAGAGATTTGAATAGACACTTCTCCAAAGAAGAAATTTAAATGGTTACAAAGCATATGAAAAGAGAAAATAGACAAACTTAAATAAACACATGAAAAGATGCTCAATGCCAACAACTATTAGGGAAATGCAAACCAAAACTATGATCAGAATATCATCTTACACCTATTAGACTGGTGGCTATTTAAAAAGCAGAAGACTACAAGTGTTGGAGAGGATGTGGAGGAAAGGAAACACTCATTCACTGCTGGTGGGAATGTAAAATGGGCAGCCATTGTGGAGAACAGTTTGGCAGTTTCTCAGGAAGCTAACTATAGAACTTCTGTATGATCCAGCCATTCCACTTCTGGGTATATATCCAGAAGAAGTGAAAGCAGAAACACAAACAGATAAATGCACACCAATGTTCATAGCTGCATTATTCACAATTGTCAAAAGATGGAATCAACCCAAGTATCCATCAACAGATGAACGGATAAGCAGATTGTGGTATATACATACAAAGGAATATTACTCAGCTGTAAGAAGGAGTGCAGTATTAACACATGAGAAAGCATGAATGAATCTTGAAAACCTCATGTTGAATGAAGTAAGCCAGTCACTGAAGGACAAATATTATATTACCTCAATGAGCAAATTGAGCAGACTGACAGAGCTAGTAGGTTTTCAGAAGACAGAAAGATAGAGGGTGGTGAGCCAAAGCTCAATATGGGCAAAATCTTTGAGAAGGCGTAAGAAGATGGTTGGACAGTAAATGGGTGTGATAGTGGTGCAGTGATGTGATTGGTGCAAGAAGTGAGTGGGAGTCGGTGGGGGTGTGTGGGACTATTCATGGAACTAGGGGGAGGGTTGGAGGAAAGAGCAGGTAAACTCTAGGGATTTGCAGGTCTGGGGTTAAAACTACAATGGTGGGAATGTTCTTTTGGCAGATATGGCAGGGTTGGGTTAGAGGTGCAGGGTGTTGGGGGATGGGGGATATGCGGGATAGGGTGCACCTGGGGCATGCGTCTATGGAATATGAAAGTGTTCATCTTGTCATAGTATCTTATCTCAGTGGGTGGAGACCCACACAATAAACAAGCAATTATTAAATTCCCATCCTGGGGAGTCCTGCTATGTTCTCAGTTAGAGGGGCTAAGAATCTCTCAAGAACATAGGCAGTGCCTAATAAAAGAAAACAGACCAGTATGTCAAGACTTCAATATTATTGCATGTAACTATGAACCTTATTCTTCAAAAATTGAAACAGTGGTTACCATAGGTTCTGAGAGGAGAGGGAGGGAAGAATAGAAGAGATGGAACATACGGCATTTTTAAAGTATTGGGATTGTTCTGCATGATTTTGCAATGATGGATACAGGCCTTTTTGAATTTTGTCAAAACCTATAAAAGTATACAATGCAAAATGTAAGAGATAATGTAAACCATTGACCATGGTTAGTAGCAATGCTTCAATATTTGTACATCAATTGTAACAAATGTACCATGCACATGTAAAATATTATTAGTAGACAAGAGTAGGAGAGGGTGAGGGGATTGGGATATAGGAATCCCTGTATTTTTTATGTGACTTTTCTGTAACCTAAAGCTTCTTTGAAGACAAAAGTGAAAAAGAAAATAAGACACTGGGGGAACATATGAAAAAAATTGTCACTGTACATAAAGGATAACAGTTCTTATGGTGATGAAAGACACAATGAAAATTTTTTAATAATTTTATAATTATTTTTAATTTTTGGATTTTATTTGTTGTTATTATCTTTATTTTATTATTATATTAGTTTAGTTTAGTTTATTTTTTGGCTTTGCTTTTGGGGAGGCTTTGGATCACTAAAGGGCCACAGTTGTAGCAGCAAAGGATCACTGGTGCGGGGTGTCAGTGATGGGAAATGTGTGGGAAGGGGTAGCACCTGGGGCATGCTTCTATGGCATATGAATATGTTCAGGTGGTCATGGGGCATTGTCTGAGTGGGTGGAGTCCCACACAATAACTGAAAGATATTGAATTCCCATCCTGGGAAGTCCTGCTACATTCTCTAATAGAAAGGCAAGAATTCCCCAGAGTACATGGGCAGTGCCTAGGGAAGGAAAACAGACCATTACGGCAGACCCTTGATATTGATGATTGTACTTAGGAACCTTTTCTTGTGGAACTGAAACTTAGCCTAGTATTATATATTTCCTAAGAGTCACCTCCTGAAAGCCTCCTTGTCACTCAGATGTGGCCTCTCTCTAAGCCAAATTCAGCATATAAACACACTACTTTCCCCACTGTAGTGGGACATGACTCCAAGGGATAAGCCTCCCTGGTACAATAAATTATTATCCAGCAATGACTAGCAATACACCTGGAAAAACATCTTGACCAAATCAGGGAAATATTAATTACAAATGAGTTTTTATGGCTAAGAGATTTCAAAGTGAGCCAGAAGGTCATTCCAGAAGTTATGCTTCTGTTAAGTCTTAGCAGATTCTCATTGGCTGCCACAGTAAACAGTGCCTCAAACAGTGGGGCTCCTGAGGGTTCTGGAGACATCTAGATACTATAGGCAGGGCAGACAATCTCAGGAATTTGGCACCCTGTCAGTGGGCATTACTTAGGAATATATGCTCCCCAACGTAACAGTATTAGACTCATTTATAATTTCCCTACATATGGGTCTTCTATACCTTTAATTTGAACCTATAATTAGCACAATAGTTGTTAAATATATGTCTCAGAGACTTAAATCTTTGGTTTGTTCATATGCTGGTTGAGCCCTGAATCTCAGCAGATTTGCAACAGCTTCTGTCCAGTTCACTGAACTTGCCCAGGACAATTAACAAAAGGATGATGATAGACAATGCCCACCCCAAAAAACAGAGAGTATCTACAACTTCAAGCAAGATAGTTCCATCTATCTGCCTCATGGGATCTAAGTCCACTCTCAACTGGAAACAGTGGGTGTCACCATCCCAAAATCCTCAAGATTGAGGAATGAACAAACATAAGGGGGGAATGTAACTATGTACTGAAGTAGACTTATTATTATTCTAGCAATGGAAGAACTTGTACTTTGATATAAAGGCAGTGGCCACCATTGGTTCTGGAAAGGGAAGAAAGGGTGTAACATGGGAGCATTTTTGGGACATTGCAGGGATCCTGCCTGATGTTGCAATGACAGATACAGGCTAGTATACATTTTGTAAAAACCTATAAAGTTGTGTGGGACAAAATACAAAGTATAATGTAAACTATAGTTCATGGTTAGTAGCAATGCGTCAATATGTGTTCATCAATTGTAAGAAATGTACCACACTAATGAAAGATGCTGTTAATATGGGAAAGTATGGGAGGGGGGAGGGGTGGGTTATATGGGCATCCTCTATACTTTTTTTTTTTAGGTACCAGGGACTGGGGATTGAACCTGAGACATCACATGTGGAAGCCGGCGCCCAACAATTGAGCCACATCAGCTTCCCTGAGTTGGTTTTTTTTTTTTTTGCTTGTTATTGTTTGTTTTTTGTTTTGTTTTTTCAGGATGCACCAGGAACTGAACCTGAGACCTCCCGTGTGGGAGGTGGGTGTTCAACTGCTTGAGCCACATCTGTTCCCAGAGTCCCCTATATTTTTGATGTAACATTTATGTAATCTAAGCTTCTTTAAAAATAAAAATGATAATAACAATAAAAAAAGAATCAATAAACAAACATATCCCCAAAATGTTCCTTAGCACATAGCATGTGCAGGGAGCTTAAATACTATACAAGAAAGATGTATCTATGTGCTTATAAAGAGCAGCTTTCATCAGTGCTGCAGTACCACATCAGTCAAAACATTTTCATCATTTCTAATTTTTTCTGCCTCAAAAATAAAATCATTTTGATTGTGAGATTTTCCTATGCCTCTCAAATAAGGCACGTGCTTTTTAAATAGCAAAGAACAGCAGATATTTTAAGGTTTAAAAATACATAGTGGGGAGCCAATGTAGCTCAGTGGTTGAGTGCAGGCTTCCCACATACAAGGTCCTAGGTTCAATCCTGGCCCTGGTATCTAAGAAACAAAAACAACAAAATATAGTGATGTCCTCAGATTCCAAAGATATGTCTTTCTATGATAGTTTTTTCTATTCATCTGGATTCAGTAGTAAGGACACCTGCAAGAAAGAGCAGCTCTTTTCTCATGACAGTTTTTTAAGAATTCATCACAGACATAAACAGATGATAGGATAAAGAATAAGCTAAGAGAGATGAGGGACTGTTGATGATGCCAGGGTCTTGCAAGTGTCCTGGGAAGACTATATTCTTCTAATTTAAGTATTCAAAACTAAGGAGGTGCTGTAGACAAGAATATCCCAACATCAGAGCATCATTTTGCTTGGAGGCAGCCCAGGTTTCTCCCAGAAAAAAGTGTATGATGACTTAACCACAGAAAAAGTTTTAATAGCATTGGCACAACCATTTTCCAGTGAATGGAAAGAAAAGAGCAATACTACTGGGCCAAATTTCACCTAGATTTCAAGTATTTCTTAGACTATGAAATGGGCATAAAGGAAGGAATAACCAGCCTGATGATAGGTGGTTATTCCTATCACACACCCTTCACCTTTGCACCCTATGTGATACAGGGTCTGGGGATATCGAAAACGTCATTTATACTTTTCATAAGCACTTTATGCATTATCTAAAATCTTTATAAATATAAACTTAATGCCTGTATAGTCAGCCAAAGGAGTGCTGATGCAAAATACCAGAAATCGGTTGCTTTTTATAAAGGGTGTTTATTTGGGGTAGGAACTTACAGATACCAGGCCATAAAGCACAAATTACTTCCCTCACCAAAGTCTATTTGGAGCAAGATAGCTGCCGACATCTTCGAGGGTCCAGGCTTCCTGGGTTCCTATGTTCCTGGGGTTTGCTTTTCTTTAGGGTCAAGGTTCCTTCCTTCCTGGGGCTGGCTTCTCTTTCCTCTGCAATTTTACTTCCCAGAGCTCTAGCTTAAGTCTTCAGCATCAAACTCCAACATCAAATTTCAACATCAGAAACCCTCGCATCAAAAGCTCCAACTCTGTGCTTTGCCATGCCTTTTATCTGTGAGTTCCCACCCACCAAGGGGTGGGGACTGAGTACCTTAATGACATGGCCCAATCAAAGCCCTAGTCATAACTCAGTTATGCCCAGTAATACACCAGATTACAAACATAATCCAATATCTATTTTTGGAATTCATCAATTATATCAAACTGCTACAAGGCCTAAAATTATTATATCATATAGTAGTGCAGAATAGTCTGCTGGTAGCCAATATTTTAAAAATGGATCACCTCAATGAAAGCAAAGTACAGGGAGACAGGCATCTCCTCTATATATTGGCTCACCTGGAAGTACAATTGGTCCAACATTTTAGCAAATTATTTGAAATATATGTCAAAATTTAGCAATTTAGAAAAATACATCAAAATCTTTATAATGTTCTTAACCTTTGACCTGGTGATTTGGCATCTAAGTTCTATTCTGAGAAAGTAATCTGAAAGTTTATGTACAAAGATTAGTTTCAGACATTTATAACTAACAATTTTAGAAATCACTCAAGTAACCTACCAAAGGAAAATTTCAAAGGCAAGAAGAATATTTCATGATTGTTTTAATTTAAATTTCTTTAATTACTAATGAGTTGAACTTTTTCATTTTAAAAACAATGTATTGAAGTATATCATTCATATATGAACATATATTAATAATAAGTGTATGGTAAAAGTTGTGAACTTACAAAACAAACATGTTTAACACCATACAAGGCTCCCATATATCACCCCACCACAGATAGCTAGCATTTTTGTGAAACGTTTGTAACAAATTATAAAAGAGCATCATCAAAGTATTACTAACTATAGTCCATATACATCTAGTGTATTTCCCCCTCAAACCACCCTATTATTTTTCTGTTCATAAACTACATAATTTTTCTAAAGTGTACACTCAGTCGCATTTGGTATAGTCACCAAGTTCTGTGTTCATCATGTCAATCAATATTAGAGCATTTTCATTATTAAAAAAAAAAAACTGCTATCATATCCATATGTTAGTGCTACTAACTACAAATCCTATGATGTGCTTTCACCATTTCTATGCATTTCCAAACATTTCCAAACAACTTTTTACCAATTCTGCACAGATTAAACCTTAGTTTTCTATTCTTTAACCACATTCTATTCTCCAGTGACTAATATTCTAGCCATAAACTACACGTGTTTGCTCATTATATTTAGTTCATAACAGCAAAATCAAACAAAAGTTATTCTTTTATGCCTAGCTTGCTTCACTCAACATAATGTCCTTCAGGTTCATCCACATTTTCATATGCTTCACGATTTCATTTCTTCTTACACTCGAATAATATTCTTTTATTTATTTTTTATTTTTTATTTTTTCGAATAATATTCTATTATGTGTATATGCCACAGTTTGTTTATGCATTCATTAGTTGACAGACACCTGGGTTGTTTCCAACTTTTGGCAATTGTGAATGTCGCTATGAACATCGGTGCGCAGATGTCTGTTCTCATCACTGCTCTCAGTTCTTCTGGGTATATACCTAGTAGCTGTATTGCTGGGTCATATGGCAGATCTATATCTAACTTTCTTAGGGATCACCAAACAGACTTCTACAGTGACTGTACCATTCTACATTCCCACCAACAGTGAATAATCTCTTCACATCCTCTCCAACACTTTAGTATTCTGTTTTGTTATTAGTGGCCATTCTAGTAGGTGTGAAATGATATCTCATTATAGCTTTGATTTGCATTTCCCTAATAGCTAGAAATGTTTAACATTTTCTCTTTTTTTTTCTTTGCCATTTGTATTTATTCTTTAGAAAAATGTCTATTCAGGTCTTTTGCTCATTTTTTAATCAGGTTGTCTTTTTTTTTTAAAGATTTATTTATTTTTCCCCCTTCCCCCACCTTTCTGTTTTTGCTGTGTCCATTTGCTGTGTGATCTATATCTATTTCTTTTTGTCTTCTCTTTTTCACTTTTTCTCTTCTAGGATTCACCAGGATTTGATCCTGGGGGCCTCTGATGTGGAGTGAGTTTCCTTGTCAATTGTGCCACCCCAGTTCCTGGTTTCTGCTGTGCTTCACCTCGACTCTCCCTTTCATCTCTCTTTTGTTGCATCATCATCTTACTGCGTGACTCACTTGCGTGGGCATGGGCTCACCGTGTGGGCACTCGGCTCACCATGTGGGCACTCAGCTTACCATGTGGGCACTGGCTTGCCATGCAGGCATGCCCCAGGGATTGAACCCAGGTCCTCCCATATGGCAGGTGGAAGCCCCATCACTTGAACCACTTCTGTTTCCCTCATTCATCTTTTTGTTGTTCAGTTGTACAATCTCTTATTTTTTTATTTTATTTTTATTTCTCTCCCTTTTCTCCTCCCCCCCCCCCCCCCCAATGTCTGCTCTCTGTGTCCATTTGCTGTGTGTTCTTCTGCATCCACTTGCATTATCCGGCAGTACTGGGAAACTGTGTCTCTTTTTTTTTTTTTTTTTTTTTTTGCGTCATCTTGCTGTGTCAGCTCTCTGTGTGTGCGGGGCCACTCCTGGGCAGGCTGTGCTTTTTCTCATGCAGGGCGGATCTCCTTGTGGGGCACATTCCTTGTGCATGGGGCACCCCTTTGTGGGGGCACCTCTGTGTGGCAAAGCACTCCTTGCATGCATCAGCACTATGCATGGGCCAGCTCACCACACAGGTAAGGAGGCCCTGGTGATTGAACCCTGGACCCTCCATATGGTAGACGGACACTCTATCAGTTGAGCCATGTCCGCTTCCCAACAATTTCTTTATATATCATGGATATTAGACTCTTGTTGGATGTGTGATTTCCAAATATTTTCTTCCATCGAGTAGGCTGCCTTTTATCCTCTTCACAAGTCCTTTTAAGGTGCGTAAGTATTTAATTTTTTGGTCCCTTTATCTATTTTTTCTTTTGTTGCTCATGCTTTGGATGTAAGGTTTAAGAGGCCCCACCTACTACAAGGTCTTATAGACGTTTCCCTGCATTATCTTCTAGGAGTTTTATGGTCCTGGCTTTTATGTTTAGGTCCATGATCCATTTTTAATTGATTCTTGTATAGGGAGTGAGATAGGATACCTCTTTCATTCTTTTGGTTATGGATATCCAGTTCTCCCAGCACCATTTGTTGAAGAGACTGTTTTGTTCCAGGAAAGTGGATTTGGTAGGTTTATCAAAAATCAGTTGACCACAGAGGTGAGGGTCTATTTATGAACTCTCAATTCAATTTCATTGATAAATGTGTCTGTCTTTATGCCAATACCATGCTGTTTTGAACATTGCAGCTTTTTAAAAAAAGATTTATTTATATATTTTAAAAATTTCTCTCCCCTTCCCTCCCCCAGTTGTCTGGTCTCTGTGTCCACTTGCTGTGTGTGTTCTTCCGTGTCCACTTCCACTTATATTCTTGTCAGCGGCACCAGGAATCTGTGTCTCCTTTGGTTGTGTCATCTTGTTGCATCAGTTCTCTGTGTGTGCCGCACCACTCCTGGGCAGACTGCTCTTTTTTTCGTGCTGGGCAGCTCTCTGTAAGGGGGGCACTCCTTGCGCATGGGGATCCCCTACGCGTGGGACACCCCTGCGTGGCATGGCACTCCTTGCATGCATCAGCACTGCACATGGGCCAGCTCATCACATGGGTCAGGAGGTCCTGGGTTTAAACCCTGGACCTCCCATGTGGTAGTTAGACACTCTATCCATTGAGCCAAATCTGCTTCCCTAACCATTGTAGCTTTATAATGTACTTCAAGGACAGGGAGCATGAGTCCTCCAACTTCACTCTTCTTTTTTAGGATGTTTATGGCTATTTGTACCTCTTTCTCTTCCAAATAAATTTAATTGACTTTTCTATTTCTGTGAAGTACAGCATTGGAATTTTGATTGGTATTGCATTGAATCTATAAATCAGTTTGGGTAGAATTGACATCTTTATGATGTTTAGTCTTCCAATCCATGAACACGGAATGTCCTTCCATTTGTTTAGGTCTTCTTTGTTTACTTTTAGCAATGTTTTGTAGTTTTCTGAATACAGATCCTTTACATTCCTGGTTAAATTAATTCCTAGATATTTGAGTCATTTTGTTGTTATTGTAAATGGAATTTTTTTTCTTGATTTTCTCATCAGCTTGCTCATTACTAGTATATAGAAATGCTGATTTTTACATGTTGATCCTATATCCTGCCAGTTTGCTGGACTCATTTATTTGTTCTAATCGCTTTGTGTAGATATTTCCAGATTTTCTAAATATAGGAGCATGCATCTGGGAAAAGTGAAAGCTTTATTTCCTCTTTCCAATTTGGATACCTTTTCTTTTTCTTGCCTAACTGCTCTAGCTAGAACTGCTAGCAAAATGCTGAATAATAATGGTGACAGTGGGCATTCTTGTCTTGTTCCTGATCTTAACGGGAAAGCTTTCAATCTTTTCCCACTAAATAGGATGTTGGCTGTGGGATTTTCATATATGCCCTATATTATGTTATGGAACTTTCCTTCTATACCTATATTTTGAAGTGCTTTATCAACAAAGGATGCTGGATTTTGTCAAATGCCTTTTCTGCATCCATTGAGATGATCATGTGATTTTTTTACCTTCAATTTGTTAATATGGTATATTACAGTAATTGATTTTCTTGTGTTAAACCACCCTTGCATACCAGGAATAGAACCCACTTGATCATGATGTATAATTCTCTTAACATGCTGTTGGATTTGATTTAAAGGATTTTTTTTAGAATTTTTCATCTATGTTCATTAGAGAGATTGGTCTATAATTTTCTTGTAGTATCTTTATCTGACTTTGGTATTAGGGTGATGTTGATTTCATAAAATGTGTAATTTTCCCTCCTTTTCAATTTTTTGGAAGAGTTTAAACAGGATTGGTATTAATTATTCTCAAAATGTTTAGTAGAATTCACCTGTGAAGTTATATGGTCCTGAAATTTTCTCTGCGGGAAGATTTTTGATGACTGATTCGATCTCTTTACTTGCGATTGGTTTGTCGAGTTCCTATGTTTTTTTTGTAGAGTCAATGTAGGTTGTGCATTTCTAGGACACCTATTTTTGATTTACAGCTTCATTCTATCATGAACAGTGAAGGTATTTTGTATAATTTTAATCTTCTTTGGTTTACTGAGAGCTATGTTGTGGCCCAACATGTGGTCTATCCTGGAGAAAGATCTATAAGCACTTGAGAAAAATGTACAACCTGATGGTTTGGGGTGCAAAGTTTTATATATGTCTGTCAGGTCCAGCTTGTTTATCATATTGTTCAAGTTCTCTGTTTCCTTGTTCATCTTCTGTCTAGTTGTTCTACTGATGTGAGTAGCATGTTGAAGTCTTCAGTTATATTGTAGAAATGTCTATGTCTCTTTCAGTTTTGACAGAGTTTACCTTATGTATTTTAGGGCACCCTGATTAGGTGCATAGATATTTAGGACTGCTACTCCTTCCAGGCGGTTTGTCCCTTTTGTTAATATATAATGGCTTTCTGTATCTCTTATAACTTTTTTTCATTTAAAGTCTCTTTTATCTGACATCAGTATAGTTACCCCTGTTCTCTTTTGGTTAATATTTGCATGAAAAGTCTTTTTCCAACCTTTTGCTTTCAGTCTATTTGCATCCTTACATCTAAAGTGACTCTCCTGCAGACAGCATATGGATGGCTCATGTTTTTTATCCATTTTGTCAGCCCATGATTTTGATTGGGGAGTTTAATCCATTAACATTCAATGTTACTACTTTAAAGGCATTACTTACTTCAACTATTTTATCATTTGGCATTCATACATCATATCTTATTTTTGTCCATCTTTTAACCTTTTTGGTTATCCTTTCTGATAGTCTTCACTTCTACACTCTCCTTCAAGCCTCTCTCTTCTCTCTTTTCTTTTCTGGCTGCATAACTCCCTTTAGTATTTCCTGCAGAACTGGATTCTTGTTTATGAACTCTCTTAGTTTCTGTTAATCTGTGAATATTTTAAACTCAGTATCATATTTGAAGGACAGTTTTGCCAAATAAAGAATTCTTGGCTGGCAGTTTTTTACCTTAATTATATCATACCACTGCCTTCTCATCTCCATAATTTCTGAAGAGAAATCTGCATTGAGTCTTATTGGATATCCCTTGTATGTGATGTTTTGCTTTTTTCTTGCTACTTTCTGAATTTTCTCTTTATCTTTGGCATTCTTCATATTATGTGTCTTGGGGTAGGTATATTTGGATTTATTCTAATTGGAGTTTGCTGTGCTTTCTGGACATATATATTCACATCTTTCATGAGAGTTGGGAAATTTTGGGCAATTATTTCCTCAAATACTCTTTCTGCCCCTTTTCCCTTCTCTTCTTCTTCTGGAACTCCCGTAACATGTATGCTGGTGAACTTTGTACTATCATTCAATTCCCTGAGTCCTTTCTCAATTTCTTTCCATTCTTTTCTCTCTCTGTTCTTCTCCCCTTTCAATTTCAGTTGTTTTTTCCTCTGTGTTGCTGACTCTTTCTTCTGTGATTTTAAATCTGCTGTTTTGTGTCTCTATTGTATTTTTAATCTCACTTATTGCATCTTTCATTCCCATTAGCTCTGCTATTTTTCTATCCAAGATGTAAAATTTTTCTTTCTATCCAAGATGTAAAATTATTCTTTGTGCTCACCAATGTCTTCTTAATGTCTTTTATTTCTTTAGCCATGTTGTCCTTCAAATCCATGATTTGATTTAGATTTGTATGACCCTCACTGATTAGCTGTTTTAAGTCCTATGTCTCATCTGGAGCTTTAATGTGTTCCTTTGCTTGAGTTATATCTTCCTTTTTCTTATTATGGCTTGTAATTTTTTTGCTGATGTCTAGGCATATGATTCGGATACTGAGTTTACTCTGATGTTCAGTTGCTCTCTCTTCCCAGGGATTTACTGTTAAATAGCTGTGTGCTACCACTGTTCTTTGACTCTAGGTTAAACTTGTCCTCGGTATTTAGGAATGCTCCTGGGTCAAGGACCCAGTAATGGCCAGTTTCCAAAGGCCTTGGAGGGAGGGCAGTAAAGGCACACACTTGCCTTATTATTTATTTATTTATTTATTTATTTATTTATTTATTTATTATTATTATTATTTTATTCCTTTTTCAGGCACTTTTCTTGTCTGGCCAGCAGATGGTATTCTTTGGCAGACCTGTCCACTCAGATCCCAGGTGCTAGGGAGGAATTCATTCAGTATAATTCCATGAGGGGTAGTGCAGAAGCAATTGTTAAGGCAGGCCAAGCCTCACAAACAGTTTCTCAGAAGCTTCTTCCCTTAGCCAGCCACACCCTCTCTCCCTTTGCCTCCTCAGCAACCAGTCCCAGCAAACTGAGAAGGCAAATTATGTTTAGCTCCCTGCAGGCTCTCAGTGCAAACAACGTCATGGCCCCATCTGGTTCAGAAGTGTGTGATCCCTCCAATGCAGCAGATCAAGTTCACTGGCCAAAATCTGAATTTACTGTAGGCGGTGTCCTTCCTCTCTCCTTTCTTGGGGAAGAGGACCCCTGTAACTCCCACAAGCAGCCACTGCAGTCCACAGCTGCCGCAGTTCCCATAGTGCTATTTGCTCCATAGGTGGGGGGATGGGTGCCCACTACTACTTATGCAGCTTTACTCATGGGATTTTTCTGCCAGCTAAGACTCTTTTCCTTCACCTCTTTCTTCTTGGTGGTGTCTTGCCATCCCCTGGGGTCATAAGCCCCAGAGCAGCCCTCCAGACAGTCTTTGTCTGTCCTCTAGCTATTTTTTCTGGAAGAGAAGTAATCCCTCTGCCTCTCTAATCCTCATCTTCTTGAACAATTTTTTAAATGCATGCTGGCCATCTGGATTTTTCTCCTTAGGAAATTGTTCCTATCTTCTGCTTGTTTACCTATTGTGGTATTTGCGATATTTATAAAAAATTACATAAGCTATTTATGTAATGAAAATACTATCCATTTATCTGTTAAATTTTATGATTTAGGTGTATGTTTTAATCTAACCCTAAAACTTATGAACCAAAAATGAGGAAGCAGATAAGTGGCAAAAGTAAACAAACAGAAAAACCACAATGAAAAGAAAAACACTTTCCCATTTATAGCTCAGTGTGAATTACCCCTGGAGCCAAATCTGAAAAGCATTTAGATAATTCTTCAGCTGGGGACTCACATGCAGTGAACAAAGTCTTTCATAGATACCCTTAAAGCATAGCAATTCTACAAACAATCCAGAGGAACCTATCACAACCATGTTGACAAGTCTTTCCATTTTATATCAAGTGGAAAATGCTGAATTAATCCATATTTCTGGATCTGAAGCAAAACCAGATTTCCTTTGGTCAGAGAGAACAGGCAAAGCACTCACATCCTTGTTTAGTTCACACACTAATGACAGAAATCTTAGGTGGAAAGACCAAAAGACAACCTGAACTCATCTCTGAGCACGAAGACTGGAAAGCCTGTGCTGTATAGTCTGACAGAGTTTACACAAATGGAACCAACACTGGGTTCCACTGGGATAAGAATTCTGATGCCCAGGGCAAGTTTGTGACCAAGCTCAGGTGCAGTTCATTATTCTTTGTACAAAGGGACCAATAGAACTTTTAGAAAAACACAAATCTGTATGTCATTTATTCCTTAGAGATGGGATGATACGCACTCTCAACAGTTGCTTTAGCTCTTCATTTATACTGTAAAAATAACTGTGATGGGTTGTTTTATTCCTTTTGTGTCAACCAAAAACACCTATGGGATACATAATTTAGAGATCAAAGCCTTCATGTAGGAAAGTCAAGATTTTAGAAGACAGGCTAATATCCAAATGAGCAAAGGCAGAAAGGAGGAGGAAATTAGCAAACATTCAGCTAAAATGTTCTCAAGGGCAGGGATTCAGTGGTAATAAATGGAGCCATTTCAAACTTGAAGGAGGTTACCTGTGGGAAACTGCACATATCACTTCAGGGATCACTGCTTTTCATTAGCCTAAAAATGGAGCTGCCTGTAGAATTTCTAGGTCAGCAAAAGATATAGATGAGATATTAAAATCTAAAAAAATGAGAAGCTCATATGAATCATTTACAAGGGGTTAAGAACACTATACATTAACAAAATAAATTACCATGTAAACTATGGTCCATGCGGTGTGGCAGTGCTCCAGGGTGTATTCACCAAATGCAATGAATGTTCCTCACTGATGGAAGGGAATGTTGATGTGGGAGGAGGGGGGGTGAGGGAGTGGAGGGGGAGTGGGGTATATGGGAATGGCTTATGTTCTTTAACATAACATTTTGTGCGATCTATTTATCTTTTTTAAAAAGACAGTAAAAAATAAAATTAAAAAATACTGGAGGAAAAAAAAGATGAATAAACTAGGAAGTTGCATGCTAAATATAGAATATTTTCAAAAACCATGGAAAAAGGAGGTGAGAGAATTAGGTGTCCAAGAGAGATTAACTCCTGCAATTTTCCTGATAAATCTTGTAGTCATCTAGCTCCACAAAGAGAATCTATGCCCCAGTCTTCTCAGGGTCACTTCGTCCCTTCATCCACAACAAAGTGTAGGCACTTAGTAAATGTGTTGAACACATAAATAAAGCCTCAGGAGGAAAATTCAATGGAAAGAAAATTTAGTCAGTTCTTCAACATCTTTAAAGAAAGACTTCATACAACCTCTCCTTTAGGTGAAATTCTGAGCACTAGGGACAATGAGTAATCCCAAATTCATCAAAGAATCCTTAAACCTTATTTTAGACAACAGCTCTTTTCCCTCTCCCCTGCTCTGTCACCCCAAATCAGAAGTGTTTACAGCTCCAGAGATAATTGACTGGGGCTTTTATCCTTTGATAGCACCTTTTCCTTTCTTTGACTACAGCTATCTATGAGTAGTTAAAAGATCAGAGAGTGGGCAACATGCTGGAGAGGCAGCAGTAAGTGACTGGGCACAGGTGATTTCAGAACAGTGAAGTCTCTCAGAAGTTTCAAACTGGAGTCTTTTTTTTTTTAAAGATTTATTTATTTATTTATTTTATTTATTTAATTCCCCTCCCCTCCCCTGGTTGTCTGTTTTCTGTGTCTGTTTGCTGCGTCTTGTTTCTTTGTCTGCTTCTGTTGTCGTGAGCAGCACGGGAAGTGTGGGCGGCGCCATTCCTGGGCAGGCTGCACTTTCTTTCGCGCTGAGTGGCTCTCCTTACTGGGCGCACTCCTTGCGCGTGGGGCTCCCCTATGCGGGGGACACCCCTGCGTGGCAGGGCACTCCTTGCGCGCATCAGCACTGCGCATGGGCCAGCTCCACATGGGTCAAGGAGGCCCGGGGCTTGAACCGCGGACCTCCCATGTGGTAGACGGACGCCCTAACCACTGGGCCAAAGTCCGTTTCCCCAAACTGGAGTCTTATTTCCTGTTTGCCACAAGCCTCAATGCTCCTTGCTGTCTTACACCATTGGCTGGTTTACCCTTTACTGGTACTTCTTTTGTGGCCTAATGCATGTTTAATTTTTGAAAAAGATGTATGTTTGTGCTGGAAATGCATGTTGCCTAACTACTGGGGAAGGGTTCTTTATATATTTTGACACATCAAGTTTTTCAATGAGTGTTCAAATCGTTCCTTTCTTTGCTCATTTTTTATCTGCTAAAAGTATTTTCAGAGAGAGGTATCTTAAAATCTCTCAATATAATTAGAATTTATTATGAATTTGGCAATTTCTCATTTTTCTATTGAATTTAGATTCATTTTGAGAGTTCAGAGTCAGAACTTTTATATCTTCTTAATGAATTGTTCCCAAAAAATTGATTCCACCTTAAAAATTATTTTGCATATTAGTGTGATTATGTAGTTCTTTTTAAAAAAAATAGCTCTTCCTGATTTATTTTTTATATCCCATTTTGTCTTTGGGTGTCTCTCTTATAAATATCATATAACTGAGTACATATATATATATATATATATATTTTTTAGATTTTTAAAATTCATTTCTCTCCCCTTCCCCCCCTCCCCCAGCCCTAGTTGTCTGTTCTCTGTGTCCATTTGCTGCGTGTTCTTCTTTGTCCGCTTCTGTTGTTGTCAGTGGCATGGGACTCTGTGTTTCTTTCTGTTGCGTCATCTTGCTGAGTCATCTTTCCATGTGTGCAGCGCCATTTCTGGGCAGGCTGCACTTTCTTTCGTGCTGGGCAGCTCTCCTTACGGGGCGCACTCCTTACGCGTGGGGCTCCCCTACGCAGGGGATACCCCTGCGTGGCATGGCACTCCTTGCCCGCATCAGCACTGCACATGGGTCAGCTCCACATGGGTCAAAGAGGCCCGGGGTTTGAACTGTGGACCTCCCATGTGGTAGACAGATGCCCTATCCACTGGGCCACTCCGCTTCCCAGTATATATATTTTTGATCCAATGGGAGAATCTCTTTTAAAGATGTTAAAAGTTACATCTGTTAATAAGTTACATTTAGTATGATTTTTTATTTAATTGGACCATGTATTAGTCAGCCAAAGGAGTGATGATGCAAAATATCAGAAATCTGTTGGCTTTTATAAAGGGTATTCATTTGGGGTAGAAGCTTACAGTCACCAGGCCAAAAAGCATAAGTTACTTCCCTCACCAAAGTCTGTTGCCATGTGTTGGAGCAAGATGGCTGCCGAAATCTGCAAGGGTTCAGGCTTCGTGGGTCCCTCTCTTCCTGGGGCTCATTTCTCTCCAGGCTTAGCTCCTCTGTTTTCTCCACAATATCAGCTGTAGACTATGAGGCTCTCTAGGCTTTGCCTGGCTGCACAGTGCTAGCTGTAGACTATCAGGCAATCGGCCCTGTCTGTCTTCCTGGGGCTTGATTTTTTCCAGGCTCAGCTGCTCTGTTTCCCTGTGAGCTTACTTCCTGGGCTCCAGCTTAAGACTTCAGCATCAAACTCCAATATCAAAACTCCAATATCAAAAACCTCCAACTCTGTCCTTTGTCATGCCTTTAACAAGGGGTGGGGACTCACTGCCCCACTGACATGGCCCAATCAAAGCCCTGATCATAACTTAATCACATCCAGGTAGACCAGATTACAAACACAATCCAATATCTATTTTTGGAATTCATAAACAATATCTAACTGCTACAGACCTATTTCTTCCATCTTCTCTTTTCTACTTACCATGCTTTTTCTATGCTTCTGCTTTTCTTCTTTCCTGCTTAATATTAGATTGAATAACTTCATTATTCAATCCATTTCAAATGCATTGATTTGAAAATTACTAATAAATATTGTTTCTATTCTTTTAGTGATACTTAAAATTTTTAATATGCATACTTGACTTAAAATTAATCAACATTTTTTGCTTTCCTCCAGAGTAAAAGATCCAGGACCTCAGAATCCTTTTACTCCAATTACCATCTACCATCTTTCACTGTTGTTAAGTAGTGCTTTAATTCCCTTTTTCATTTAACCCTATCTCCTTCCCCAAAGTCACTATAATTGTTATTAGTCAATGTTTGATTAAATGAAACCACTTATTTATCATATTCTTTGTTCAGTGTTCCTTATCACAACCCACTTCTATCTTCTGGGTTCTATCTCATTTTTTAAAAAATAATTTTTTATTAGAGAGGTTGTGACCTTACAAAACAATCATGCACATGTGTAGAACTCCCAAACAACATCGCTCCACCAACATACTACATTGTTTTGGATACAGTGTTTTGTTACAGATGTTACTAGATATTATTGTCAAAGTATTACCACTAACTATGGTCTACAGCACACATTTGGTAAATTTTTCTGTACCCACCTATTACTAACACAGTACATCTCTGGTGGCACTGATGCAAGAATTTTATAGTATTGCTGCTAATTATAGTCCATACATTACATTAATTGTATTTTTCCCATGTTTCTCCACATTCTTACCACCTTGCAATAGTGATGTACATTTGTTCTAGCTCATAGAAGGACGCTCTTGTATTTGTACTATTAACCACAATTCTCATCCACCTCTGGGTTCACTATGTTATTCAATACCTACATAATTCTCTAGCTTTCTTTCAAATGACATTTATATCCCTAGACTACCCTTTCCAGCCACAATCCCATTTATAAACCAGCTGCAATAGTTCTACTCACTATAATGTGTTTCTATCAACTCCTTCCATTTCCACACTTTTACAGTCAAGTTAATTAAAACTTCTACACACATTAAGCATCAGTCACCTTCTCAGCTCTCCTCTTATCTCCTAATAACCCAACTCTAGGTTTAACTCCTACATTTATTCTTCATATTTAGTTCATATTAGTGAGACCATGCAATATTTGTCCTTTTGTGTCTGGCTTATTTCACTTAACATAATGTCTTCAAGGTTCATCCATGCTATCATATGTGTCCCAATTTCATTTCTTCTTATAGCAGCATAGTATTCCATCACATGTATATACATTTTGTTGATCCGTTCATTGGTTGATGGACACTTGGGTTGTTTCCATCTTTTGGCAATTGTGAATAATGCTGTTATGAACATCAGTGTGCAAATGTCTGTTCATGCCACAGTTTTCAGTTCTGAAATATATTCTAGGATATATTCCTAGTAGAGGAATTGCTGGATTATATGGCAGTTCTATTTTAGCTTCCTGAGGAACCACCAAACTGTCTTCCACAGAGGTTGCACCATTTTACATTCTCACCAACAGTGAAGGAGTGTTCCTATTTCTCCACATCCTCTCGAGCACTGTTTTTTAAATAATGGCCATTCCATGTGGTATGAGGTGATATCTCATTATCGTTTTGATTTGCTTATCCCTAATTGCTAGCAATATTGAACATTTTTTCATATACTTTTTGGGCATTTGTATTTCCCCTTAGGAGAAATATCTAAGTCTTTTGCCCATTTTTCAATTGGATTGCTTGCTCTCTTATTGTTGAGTTGTATGATCTCTTTATATAAAATAGAAATAAAATCCTTATCCGATATGTGGTTTCCAAACATTTTCTCCCATTGAGTGTGCTGCTTTTTCACCTTCTTGGCAAAATCTTTTGAATCACAAAAGTGTTTAAGTTCAAGGAGGTCCCATTTATCCATGTTTTCTTTCGTTGCTCATGCTTTTGGTGTAAGGTTTAAGAATCGACTACTTACTACCAGGTTTTGAAGATGTTTCCCTACATTTTCTTCTAGCAGCTTTATAGTTGTAGATTTTATAGTTAGACCTTTTTTTTTTTCTTTTTAAATAAGCACAGCTTTGCAATTTTTCTAATTTTCTTTTTAGATTTATTTTTTATTTCTCTCCCCTTCCCCCTCCTCCATGCCCCCGCAATTGTCTGCTCTTCTGTGTCCATTTGCTGTGTGTTTTTCTGTGTCCATTTGTGTTCTTGTCAGTGGCACTGGGAATCTATGTCTCTTTTTGTTGCATCATCTTGCTGTGTCAGCTCTCCGTGTGTGCAGCGCCACTCCTGGGCAGGCTGCACTTTCTTCGCGCTGGGTGGCTCTCCCTACGGGGCGCACTCCTTGCACGTGGGGCTCCCCTATGCGGGGGACACCCCTGTGTGGCACAGCACTCCTTGCGCGCATCAGCACTGCATGTGGGTCTGCTCATCACACAGGTCAGGAGGCCCTGGGTTTGAACCTTGGACCTCCCATGTGGTAGGCGGACACCCTATCTGTTGAGCCAAATCCGCTTCCCTATAATTAGATCTTTGATCCATTTTGAGTTAACTTTTGAAAAAGTATGAGGTAAAGGTCTTTTTTCTTTTTTGGCTATGGATATCCCATTCTCTGAGCACCATTGTTGATTAACTCTTCTGCCCCAGCTGGGTGGGTATGGCAGCTTTGTCAAAAATCACCTGACTATAGATGTGAGGGTATGTTTCTGAACCATCAGTTCAGTTCCATTGGTCTATGTGTCCATCTTTATGCCAGTACCATGCTGTTTTTACCCCTGTAGCTAGGTAATATGATTTAAAGTCTGGAAGTGAGAGTCCCCCAACTTTGCTTTTCCTTTTTAAGATGTTTCTGGCTAATAGGGACCCCTTAACCTTCCAAATAATTTTGTAATTCTGTTTTCCATTTGTTTAAAAAATTCTGGTGGAATTTTTATCAGGATTGCATTGAACCTACAATCAATTTGGGTAGAATTGACATCTTAAATGATACTTAGTCTTATAATCCATAAGCATGGAATTTGTCTCATTTTTACTGAAATACATCTTTAAGCTATTCCTTTATGAGGTTTTACAAAAAGTGAACTTAGGGAAGCGGATGTGGCTCAACTGATAGAGCATCCACCTACCATACAGGAGACCCAGGATTTCAACCCAGGGCCTCCTGGCCCATGTGGTGAGCTGGCCCATGCACAGTGCTGCTGCATCCAACAAGTGCCATGCCACACAGGGGTGTCCCCACGTAGGGGAGCCCCATGTGCAAGGAGTGTACCCTGCAAGGAGAGCCATCCCACGCAAAAAGCACAGTTCACCCAGGAGTGGCGCCGCATACACGGAGAGCTGACACAGCAAGTTGACACTATAAAAAGGAGACACAGATTCCCATGCCGCCTGACGAGAATGCAAGCGGACGCAGAAGAACACACAGCGAATGGACACAAGAGAGCAGACAAAGGGGAGGGGGAAGGGAGAGAAATAAATAAAAATAAATCTTAAAAAAGAAAAACTGAACTTAGGGGAGTGAAGGTGGCTCAAGCAATTGAGCGTCCACCTCCCACATGGGAGGTTCTGGGTTTGGTTCCTGGTGCCTCCTAAAGAAGACAAACAACAGGCATTGAGCAAAAATAAGAGCAAGGAACAAAAAATGAAAAAGAAAAAAGTGAACATAAAGGGCCTTTATTACACCCTCTCTTTTAAAAATATATATTATTTTGGGGGATACATAAAGTAGAGAAATCCAAAGGGTTTAGCTCAATGAATTTTTCATGCACACACCTATGAAAATAGCACCCAGAATAAGATTTATAACATTTCCATCATATTAGAGGGTTCTAGCAAGCTCCTCCTTTGTCAGTACTCATCCCCACTAGGCAGACATCTATCACTACAGATTTATTAGCCTATTTCTCTATTTAATAGAAATGGGCGCACACAGTAGGTATTCTTTTGTGTCTGGCTTCTTTCACTCAACATAATGTTTGTGATATTCATCCATATTACTGTTTTTATTTGTAGTTTGTTGTTTTCTATTGCTATGTATTCCATGTTGTTATCACTATTAAATGATAGGTTAATAGGGCAGAGAATTCTAGATTGATAGTTGGGTTTTTTCCCAGCTCTTTATTTAAAGATGCTATTCCAATGTCTTTTGGTCTTTATTGTTGCCAGAAAGAATACTGGCAGTTGAACTGTTTTTCCCTTTGATGGTAATATGACCTTTCCTCTGGTTATTTATTTCTCACCCCTCTGGTTGTTTTTTGAATGGTCTCTTCATCTTTGGTATTCTAAAATTTCCACATTCTAACAAGATGCACAAGAGTTGATGAGCTTTATCAATCTGACTCTCTTCGGTTATAGACAATTTCCCCAGACTTCTGCATCACTGGGGTACACACGGACTGCCCACTGTTAGACCAGGGCATGGAATGTACTTGAAGGATGGGGTTTTCAAATCCCCTTCTTGAGAAAGGGGCAGCTCTTGAGGTGCTCAGCTTTCTGTGGGGTTTAGTTTTGGCTTCCTGCTTGCACAGGTCGAGCCACATCGACTGTCCCTGTACTCACGGGAGTTAACACAAAGCTCTATTTCCAGATTCTATAGCAACCAGGGCAATAATTGCAACTTTCTTGTAGGACTCTTTTGAGCTTCCTCTTCCTTTATTGTACTTCATGATATCCCTCTCTTTAATCTCAGTCATCAGGACATTTAAAAAAGTCTATTTTAACTAACTTTTCTATTTGTTTGTGATTAAAGGAAATCTTGCATGAGCTTTGTCTGCCATATTTTCAAAATCTGAATCTATTTCATTCTTTTATCATTTATCTGGATCTTAAGGGCTTTTGAGTGGATAAGAATAAGGGCCCTGAAACTAGACAAACCAGTAGTTGAATACCTGCTTTGCTAATTGACTACGCTTTTGATACTAGGCAGTTTTTTTTAAACCTTTTTAAATCTTAGTGCCTTCACCTCTCAATGAGGAAGATACAATTCTTACCTCAAAGGGCTGTTGCGATATGGTGTAACTCCATTTGTATAATGTAAATATAAATAAATCTATAGAAACAGAATTATATTAGTGGTTATATAGGGCTGGGAAAGGATAGAAGGATTGAGAGGCAACACTAAGGAGTATGGGTCTTTTTCAAGTAATGAAAATGTTCTAAAATTGATTGTGGGGATGAATGCACAACTCTATGATTATACTAAAAGCCATTATTTTAGTGTTTGTATTGTATTTGACTATATCTCAATAAAACAGACTTTAAAAACATAAAAAGGGGAGGCTGTTGTAAGGATACAATATGCTAATGCAGGTCGAGCACCTGACAGTACTTCTCAGTAAGCACTCATCCAGTGCTATTATTATTATTATTATTAAACATTGCACAATAATGTTATTCAATTTATTAATTTGCCTATCTAGGAATCAAATTTATGTATAAGTTGTTGTGACACAGAGACAGAAAAAATAGCTTTCATTAAAAAGAAGTAAACTGAAGAATGACTAAAAATGACAATATGGACTTTGTATATATAGAATACATGTTGCTCTTCATCACTAGCCTACAGAAAAAACCATGTTCTCCTATTTTATACATTCTGAGCAGAATTTTCCAAAGTTTGGAGAAAACTTCTGAAAGTCAAAGGGAGAACACTGTTAAGGTAGTGCTTCTCAAAGAGCAGGTGTACAATGAGATAAGGGGCTTGTCCCAGAACGTAAATCAATGAGTAAATTTTCTTCATTGAGAAAGATGCTATGATAAAAAGACGAGCTAAGCAGTGTGCTTAGTCATGTAATGGTTTATATTGTAGTTCAAGTCCCTTAACTCACTACAGACCAGTAACAAACTGCTCACTGACTGCGGGTTACTCTGAATAGCACTGTTTTAGGGATATTCAGCTCCATCATAAGGCTGTTACCATTTTTATAAGGAAGAAAAGAGCCCTGGATGCTCAGGGATGGAGTTCAGCAATAACCTCTGAAGGAGAATGAGACTATGCCACAAAATCAAAGAAAGTTCCTTATGACCCAGTCAAAATCTGCTGTAGACTTCATACGGCTTGCGGGAGTCTTGACTATGGGTTGATTGATCTCCAGATGGATTTGCTAATCATGCAACTTATCATTGCTGGACCTGGAGGATCTTTTAAGGTGAGAATGATGAGCACAACATTCATTTCTATTTGCTCTGTGAAAGTTATGGGTTTCTTTTTTGTTGTTGTTGTTTAATTTGGTTTGATTTTGTGGGGAAGCAGGTGATACTTTTCTCAATTTATTTTTCATTGTTTCCCCAAAGAAGCAGCAGTTTGACTGATGTAATCCCAAGGTAGATCTAGTGATATTTTATATGTACATATATTTTATATGTTTAAAAGAAATTTGCTTGCTACTTTTAGATCAAATCAAATATTAAATTCAATTCACAAGCAACTTTTAAAGTCTTATAATGGGATAGCAAGAGAATTAAAATTTACAGTGTAAATATTACTAACCAATTCAAAATGTCCCAGATTTTGTTGGCTATTTGCATTTCTGCTTTGGTAAAACTTTTAAAGATTAATTTAAGTACCACAGAAAAATAACATATTGTGTGTTGTTGGCCTGCCAGGAAGAGAACAAATTAAATCTGCCCAAACAGAAAAATTTAATTTCGGGCATAAAAATAAAATATAACAACCTTTTTAAAAAGTTGCGGTATGCATGTGTGTGTGTATGCATGTATGTCACATTTTAACCATTTTTAAGTGTATGTTTTAGTGGTAATACATTTACAACATTGTGCTACCATCATCCTCATCCATTACTTACAGTTTTTCATTATTCCAAACAGAAACAATATGCCTATTAAATAACTCCCTATTTTCATCCTCCTTGCCACTGGTAACCTCTAATCTACTTTCTGTCTCTCTTAAGGATTTGATTATTCTAGATATGTCATATAAGTGGAATCATACAGTGCCTACCCATTTGTGTCTGTCTTATTCACAAAGCATGTTTTCAAAGTTCATCTGTGTTGTAGCATGCATCAGAACTTCATTCCTTTTTAGGGTTGAATAATATTCCATTGCATGGCCATACCATATTTTGTTTACCCATTCATGTGTCATTGGATACTTGGGTTGTTTCCATGTTTTGGCTATTGTGAACAATGCTGCTACGAATATTATGAACAAGATTTGTTGAGCCCTGCTTTCAGTTCTTTGGGATATGTATCTAGGAGTAGAATTCCTGAGTCATATGGTAATTCTATGTTTACCATAGCTACCAAAGAGTTTTCCATAGCTACTGTGACATTTTACAATCTGACCAATTTCAGATTGGTTCCAATTTCTCTGCATTCTTGCTGACACTTATTTTTTGCTTTTTAAATAATAGCCATCCTAGTGGGTATGATGTGGTATTCGACTATGGTTTTGACTTGTATTTCCCTGATGACCAATGATGTTGAGCATTGACAATGTGCTTATTAGCCATTCGTATATCTTTAAAGAAATGTTTATTCAAGTCCTTTGCCTTATTTTTAAGTTGGGTTGTTTGTATTTTTGTTGCTGAGTTGCAGGAGTTCTTTACATATTCCGAACATTAAACCCTTATCAGCAACTATTAGTTGCAACTATTTTCTCCCAATCTATAGGTTGTCTTTTCACTTTCTTGATAATGGCCTTTGATGCATGAAAGTTTTTAATCTTTATGAGGTTTAGGTTATCTATTTTTTTTCTTTTACTGCTTGTGCTTTTGGTTCATTTCTAAGAAATCACTACCAAATACAAAGTCATGGAGGGTGCCCCCTATGTGCTAAGAGTTTTATGGTTTTAGCTCTTATGTTAGGTTGTTGACCCACTTTAAGTTAATTTTTTGCAATATAATGATCTTTTAAACCACTGAATTAAAAAAACAAGTTTAAAAACAACTAATCTGATAAAACAGTATTGGTAGACTCGACCACCTATAGAAAACAATGATTTTAAAATTCAAGGTCACTCCAAAAGATGTAACTTACACAACTTACCTTGTTACTTTGGAAATGATTGTTTTCTAAGTCATGAACAAAATTTAAAGTTACCTCACTATGCTAGAGCATTGAGTTAAGTTTTGCTCTGGGCTACAGCAAGATCCATAGGCTAGGCCAGTCCATTCTTAAATTAAACCCTTTCTACACTGTCTCAACTCGATCTTATTCTTTAGACATAAAGTGATCTAAGTTTGGCAAGATTCTTAAATTCTGAATTATAAACTCTTGCATTTTTGGTAATAGATTTCTTAGTAAGTATAAGAAAAAAATATCCATTTTGTCATTTTTCAGTTAAAAATGACTTGTTTTCCATATGCACTCAAAAAAGACTGAAATAAAACAGATTTTTGCCATTAAATTTCTCTTCTACTCTCACCAGCAAAGGATATCATCAAAACTCTCCTAAAATGACTGCAAGTGAAAAGTTATCCAAGTATTAACACAAACTTTTATTTTTGTTAAGATGAATCTTAAAGTTTACTTTCTTTTCTCTGAGTTCAAAACATTCTTTTGAACTCAAAAGTAGAAAAGGCTTAATCAATGGGTTGTATGGGTACCATTTATGGGTTTTCTGTACCCACACAGCCCATAGATTAACCTGTTCTATTTCATTGATGCATATTTGGTAGAAAACATATTGGCTCATATGTTTCCCAGTTTACTGATTACTTGGTTTTAATTTTAAAAAACACACACACAAATAAATTTGCTAGAGAGACTTGTCTGTCATCAAGATTCTGATCACTCTAAAGAAACCAAACCGTTCAGGATCAACTTTTGAATTCTGTGGTTCCTGACAATCAGATGGACAGCCTTCTCCAAGATGCTTGACAGAAGAGTAGGTTTTTAGCTTTGTCAAAGACTGGTTATTTTCTTAGCACCCACCGGCTTTTGTCATTGTAAAAGTCACCAGGATAAAATGTCAAGAAATACAAGCTACCCACTTTGAAAACAAATAGCACAGACTCTCAATGTCAGTTCTGAATAAGTTGTGTATGGTGGCATTCATTGAACTAAAAGAGACTGTTCTCTGGGTATGGATTCTGTTCCCATTGACATTATCCCTTCCAGAAAGTTCCAGTTCCCAAACGCTGAAATCCAGCAGCAACTTCTAATCATTTGCTCCTGATTTCTGTACTTCTAATAACCACCTCTTGGTTTCAGTAACACAGGCCTGCAAGTGAACGATGGAACTCATACCTGAATGCGGCTAACAGGAAGAGCCCTGAAAAAGCAGGAGCAATTTAATCTCCGTGGCAACGCTTTGAAACGCAGTCACAGCCACTTTATCACTAAGTGACATTCTCCTTTCAAGATCTTTATGAATATTAATACAGGGATTACAGAGCAATATTTAAAAACAAAGAGTGCCTTCACTTTTGACTGCAACATCAAAAGGTCCATGTTCCCACCACTTTCACAGGTGACGGACAATGCCTGGCAGTAAGGTGGGCTTCCCATCACTTCTGCAGAGGGAGGCTGCCAAGCGTCTGGGGAATCTTTATGTTCTTCAATTGACAAAAGTGAAAGCCATTATTTCAATCTGTCCATTTTTAACCAAATACAAGTAAATAACTACCCACTCTATATTCCGATAGGGCCAGAGTTTTAAAGAAGCAGCAGACATGGTTCTTGGCTTCAAGGAATTTACACTCAAATTGAGGAAAGATTACCAACATAATGATACAATTAAAATACAATAGAAAATACTGTATTTCTACCCTGCAAGGACTCTGCTAGTTCCAGGGATGTAAATGATTAAAGCCCTGTCCTTAAGACCCTCACAGACCAATGGAAGGTAAACAATCAGGCAAGTATGATGGAGAAATACCAGCAATGATGATGAAGGAAAGATGCAGTGAGGAATAGCTGTAACAGGCAATGCTGGGACTAGGATGAAAGCCCACTGGGGGCTCAGGGATAGGAAGGGGAGTGAAGTCAGTTCTCCCTCTGAGCAATCAGAATAAGATGACAATTCTACAAGCAAGACTTGCCAAGAACGAGCAATTCTGCTTCAGCCAGGTACCATTCACTAGATGTTTGCTTTCCTCTCAGCCACACCTCTAGTTTAAGGAAATCTCAAACTGCTGTATTATTTAGGAATCCCTTTGAGGCCGTGTGAAATATTTCTAAGGGAATTTAGTGAGAAGGCTGCAGCTCAAACACTTAAAAAATGGCACCTCTTCCATTGTTGTGTCTCATAGAGTGTGGGCAAAAAGCCAAGAAAAGAAAAGGTTCTAAAGTACTCATCCTAACCCTGAAGTAACAAACAGAAAACGAGACTGATTCACCCACAAAAGCCTCCAAACAACTAAAGGGTGAAGGTAATTTGGCATTTTGGAAGTCACCTTTGCAGGGCCCCTCCAGGCAAGGGAGCCTGCCCTGCCCCACCTCTTGGCACAAGTACTGACGTACGGCTGCACAACCCCTCCTGACAGCCCGTGCCCGCGATGGCCTGGAGGTCGTATACACATCTGGGGAGCCTCCCCAGGCTGTCGTCAGGTACAGGTGCTCCTCAGTTATCTCTCTCTCCACATTGCCCCTGAGTGATCTCATCCATCCCGTGATCTTTTGGCCTTCAGTATTGTCACACTCATGTCCCCAGGGTTATAGCCCTGAGAATCAAACCTCTGTGGAAATTCATACCTGAATATCCGACTGCCTCCTATATATCTCCTCGAAGTAGTCTCAAACTACCCAAAAATGAATTCTGCCATCTTTCTCTCCCATCACAGTTATTCTTCAATATTATCTCAGTAAACAGCACTGACACCCACCATTTCCAAAGCAGAGTCCTGGCCGTCATTGATGGTTCATCTTGCCCCACACTCTCCATGTCCAGTGCTCACGCAGTCCTCTTGCTCCGTCTCCTAACATTGCTCACATCTGCTGCTTGGCCCATACCCATGATGTCCATTCTCATCTGTTCCCCCTCCTCCATCCTTGCTCTCTTCCAATCCATTGTCCACTCTGCAGCCAAAGTGATTTTTCTAAAAACGTAAGCATTCTATCACTTCTACGCCAACGGTGGGATAACCAGTCTTCCCCAAACTTGTTTCTGGCTGCCGCTGCTTCTTCAAACACTGAGGAACTTTCCACACCCTCGTGGCAGCCCAACACATAGTCATTCCCTTAATTCTCATTCTCATTTGCTTTGAACCCCAGGTTTGGACTCCATTCTCTGGCATCAGTCTGACTAGTACAATGATTCTAACAGTGCACAGGACTGTCAGGATGCGCTACAGGGCTCTCAAAACTATACAGGGTCCTAAACATCCTGTTTGGGGACTCCCTCACCGCCCATCCTCCCTCCACCTTGTTACTGCAGTGTGTGCTGCATCCCCCAGGTATGAGTGGGGCAGAATGGAGGCTTGGGTTTGTGTTGAGAAGCCTTAGCTAAGCTGGAGCCCCTGCCTGTGCTGCTGACATCTTCATCTAACTCTGACTCCCTTCCAGACTTCCAACTCTTTGAGAAAATTCTACCCCCACACAAAAAGAGTAGGTTCACACTTCTGCCAATAAAAGCTCAACAACCGCATTAATTAGGAGAGATGACATACCCAGATGCAGCTGCACACTCCCACTGGTGCAGGCGGGGTGGCCAAACTAGCTGGGTGGGAGTCACGGAAACGTTTTCCACTTCCAGAAGAGCAAGTGAAAGCCACTAGGATTTCCTGAGAAGTTTCTCAAAGCTCCTCATCAGAGTCAGCCTGTGATAACACTTCAGCAACAGCAAAGGGGGAAATTCATGAAAGATCCAGAGCTTTTTCTTAGCCTGAGGAAGCAAGTCTCTCCTTTGAAAATTTAAATTTGGGGAGAAACAATCTAGCCAGGCACTCTGCATTTTAGGGCTTTAATCTGTTATTGGAGATCAAAGAAAAAGTTAAACCTTCCATTTAATTAACATAAAACACAGCCAGAATACTTGCCTTATATCACATGTACTTCAACAGAAAGAGAAACAGTTCTCCTCAAATATGATTCTGGTTGCTTCTGCCAGAACTTTTAGACATATCCTCATTTCCTTCAATACTCTCATTTTTTTTAAAAACCAGAAATGGAAGAGATCATATAAAAAAATATAAGTCTTTCTCCAAATAGTTTATGACAGTCATTTATGTTCTTGATAAAAAATTCACTAATTCTTTGAAAGACAATAAAATGTAGTGTTCAAGAGTGAGCTTGGCCACTTAACAGCTGTGTATTCTTGAGCAAGTTATTCAACATTCTACTCCTGTTTCCTCACTGTGATATTAATAGTCTACATTTAGGATTAATGGAAGGACTAAAAGAAATTATGTGTGTAAAGGGTTTAGGGTAGTGTCTGGCATGCAGTCAGCAATCCAAAAACAGTAGCTGAATTATTTTCAGCTAAACCTGCCAGAGGTATATATTACATATGATCCAGCATACGATAATTGGACTTTCCAAGAGGGTCAATCTCTACAATCTGATATGCCCCAACTATCTAGCTATGGAAAAGGATGCTCAAACTCAAAAGAGGTGAAACAGAGGGTGAAACCAGCAAGATGGTGGCAGAGTGGGGAGCTCCTACAGTCAGCTCCTGCTACAGGGCAGTTAGTAAATACCCAGAGCTCTCTGGAGCTAGCTGAAGCACCTGTCTGGGGGCTTAAGGAGGCCAGAAGAGGATACTGCCACATCCTTGAAGGAATGGAAGGAGGAGACTGTCCATGTGCAGAGAAGATTTGTATGTAGAATGCTCCAAGCCATGGAGGCTAGTGCCCATCCTCCACTGGAGGCACAAGCTGCATAGGGAACTGTTCCACAGCTGGAATTAAAAGCGCCACTTCCCAAAAACGGGGGAGGAAAAGACGGTTGGGCACCAACTTCAGCTACTGAGGAGTAAATTCAGCAGGCTTAAATATAATACTGATAATAATATCCAAGTCAGAAAGTGGCTGGTAGCCACCATCTTAACTCCATGCCTGGCACGAGGGGAAGTGGAGCAGACTGAAAATCAGAGTGCTGGTGGGGACCGGCTTCTTTCCATCCAGATCAGATTTCAGCTCTAGCCTAAGCCCTAACCCCACCTCTAGCAGGAAGGAAGCTGCAGGAACCTGCGCTACCCTCTCTGCGAAACTACTGGCCAAGCTGTGGAGGCCAGTGATTATCCTACTTTTTGTGGTGCAAGCCACCCCAGGAGTTATTCTGTGGCTGGAATTGGAAGCTCCATTTCCCAAAAACAGGGGAGGAGGAAAGGGTTGACTACCGATTTTGGCTATTGATTAGTAGACTCGGCTGGCTAAGGTATAACCCTGGGAACAGGTGGGGTGTGAATCTGTCCAAGTTGGAAAGAGGCCGGTGGCCATCATTTTGACTCTGCCCCCAGCCTGAGGGGAAGCCAGGACCAAAAACCACAGTGACGGTAGGAACTGGCTTCTTTCACCCAGATTGGACTGTAGCCCTACACTAGGCTTCAGCCCCACCTCTGGCAGGGAGGAGGCTGATGGGCCCTGCAACAGCCTATCCAGGTAACTGCAGGTACCTGTGGCTGTCACAGACTGAATAATCAGAAGTCTGTCGGGGCAACTGCAGAAGTCTTGGACCTACACTACATAGACTGTTGCCCACACCTGCAGCTCCATCCCTGCCCCAGGTAGGGGAGAAAGGAATGTGAAGCTGCATCAGTCTCTCTGGGCAACTACAGTCTAGGCCTGCACAACTGGGATTATTCTGCACAGCTGTGACAGTCTTTACCCAAGGCAAAGAAGAAAGTTGGGAGAAGCTTTATCAGTCCCTGGGGCAATGAGGGCAGCTTGAGCCTCCACAAATTAGAGCACCAATTACAACCTTGGCTCCTACTGCACAACCAGCAAGGGAGAAAAGGCAGAAAGCCATAGACTAAAGAGGAAAACTTCACCCAGAATAAATACTCTAGTAAGCCAGATGTCAAGACACCAACAAAAAATTATAATCTACACCAAGAAACAGGAAGGTAAGGTCCAGTTAAAGGAACAAAAATAAGCCACCAGAAGACATGAAGAAGTTGAGACAACTAATCATAGATGTTCAAACAAATCTCCTTAATAAATTCAATGAGATGGCTAAAGAGATTAAGGATACTAAAAAGACACTGGATGAGCACAAAGAAGAACTGGAAAGTATACCTAGAAAAATTGCAGATTTTATGGGAATGAAAGGCACAAGAAATGAAATTAAAAAGCATTGGAATCACATAATAGCAGATTTGAGGAGGCAGAAGAGAGGATTCGTGAGCTTGAAGAAATGGCCTCTGAAAGTGAACATACAAAGGAACAGATGAAGAAAGAATGGAAAAAATTGAGCAAGGTCTCAGAACTAAATGACAGCAAAAGGCATGCAAACATATGTGTCATGGGTGTCCCAGAAGGAGAAGAGAGGGAAAAGGGGAAGAAGGAATATTTTAAGAAATAATGGTAGAAAATTTCCAACCCTACTGAAGGACATAGAAATCTATGTCCAAGAAGCACAACATACTCCCATCCAAAAAATCTGAATAGACCAACTCTGAGACACATCTAATCAGAATGTCAGTGTAATCACTGTAGGATAATTCCTACTTTTTGTGTAGTCCAGGAGCTATTCTGTGGCTGGAATTGCCAAAGACAAAGATAATTCTGAGAAAAGCAAGAGAAAAGCAATGCTTACTATATAAGGGATACCCAATGAGATTAAATGCTGATTTCTCACCAGAAACCATGGAGGCAAGAAGACAGTGGTATGATATATTTAAGATACTACAAAAGAAAAACTTCCAGCCAAAAATTTTATATCCAGCAAGACTGTCTTTCAAAAATGAGAATATTCACAGATAAACAGAAATTGAGAGAATTTCTAACCGAGAGATCAGATTTTCAGGAAATGCTAAAGGCTGTGCTAGAGCCTGAAAAGAAAAGACAGGAGAGAGAGGACTGGAAGAGAGTCTAGAAATGAAGATTATATCAATAAAAGTAACTAAAAGTATCAAAAGAGTGGTGAAAATAAAATATGCCAGATAAATCTCAAATAGTCAGGAATAAACTTAACCAATGATGTAAAGCACTTGTATTCAGAAAACTGCAACTCAATATTAAAAGAAATTCAAAAAAGGTCTAAATAACTGGAAGAACATTCCATGTTCATAGATTGGAATCATTAAGATGCCAATTCTACTCAAATTGATATAAAGGTTCAATGTAATCCCAATAAAAATTCCACCAGCATTTTAAAAATAAATGGAAAACAAAATTATCAAATTTATTTGGAAGGGTCAGGGGTCTTGAATAGCCAAAAACATCATAAAAAGGAAAAGTGAACCCTCATCTCCAGACTTTAAATCATATTACCTAGCTACAGTGGTAAAAACAGCATGGTACTGGCATAAAAACAGACACACACACATGGCAGATGGAGTTCAGTGCCATGTCAGTTGGCCCTACTTTGGAGTTTGTATTTCTGTGTGATGGAGCTGGACTCAGACGTGATCTTTGTTCACAAGCCTCTCCTGTTACTTTTACCGGAACTGTAGTTGATGCTGGGGTTTAATATATACCCAGGGGACCTGAATCTCTGGGCTGACCATGTGATAGCCAGGCCCTGAGCCTCAACAGACTTCAGCTCCTACACTCTGGTTTATTGGACTTACCCCACTCAGCTCACATGGAGTTGAAGAAGGTCAACCACCACACCATGGAGCCAAGAGTGCCTACAACTGAAAGGAGGTGGATTGCATCCAGCATCCATGTGGAATCTAAGCCCCCTCTTTATATAGATGTGGAGTGGACACAACCATTCCAAGGTCCACAGGATGGAGGAATAGAGTATGGATTAGAGAGGACTTACTGATAATCTATTCATGAACTATTGGAATTAGTAATTGAAGAAAATGTGGCACTGGTGTGGAGAAAGTGGCCATGGTGGCTGCTGGGGGTAGGGAATGGTAGGAAGAGTTGAGATGTGGGGGCATTTGGGGGACTTGGAGTTGTCCTGGGTGGTGCTGCAGGGACAGTTACTGGACATTGTATGTCCTCCCATGGCCCACTGGGTGGAATGTGGGAGAGTGTGGGCTATGATGTGGACCATTGACTATGAGGTGCAGCGGTCGCTCAGAGATGTATTCACCAAATGCAGTAAGTGTCTCATGATGATGGAGGAGATTGTTGTTATGGGGGGAGGAGTAGGGTGAGGGGAGTGGGGAGTATACGGGGACCTCATTTTTTTTAATGTAATATTAAAAAAATAAATGAAGGCAAAAAAAAAAAAAAAGACAGACACACAGACCAATGGAACCAAATTGATGGTTCAGAGACAGACCCTCACATTTATGGCCAAGTGATTTTTGACTAGTCTATCAAACCCACACAGCTCGGTCAGGACAGTCCATTGAACAAATGGTACTGAAAGAACTGGATATCCATAGCCGAGAGAAGGAAACAGGACCCCTATCTCACACCTTATCCAAAAATTAACTTGAAATGGATCAAAAACCTAAAAATAAAAGCAAGAACCATAAAACTTCTAGAAGAAATTGTAGGAAAATATCTTCAAGACCTAGTGGTAGGTGGTGGATTCTTAAAGGAGATAAGAGGAGGACTGAGATAAACTACTGATGTTTAATGTATTAGGAAGTTTTAATTAGCTTTACTGTAAAAGTGTGGAAATGCATAGAGTGGATGGTAACAAATAATGAGTAACAGCTAGTTTATAAATGGAGGTGTGGCTAAAAATGACAGTCTAGGTATGTAAATGCCAATTGACAGAATGCTAGAGAATAATCTAGGAACTGAAAAGCACAGTAAACCAAGAGGTGGATGAGAATTGTGGTTGATGGTACAGATGCAAGGGTGTCCTTTGTAAGCTAGAGCAAATGTACATCACTACTGCAGGGTACTGGGAATGTGGAGAGGCATGGGAAAAATACAACTGGAGTGACATATGGAATGTGGTAAGCAGTAATAATATAATAGTCTTGCATCTATGCCAAAGTTGTACTTTACAGATAATAAGGCAGTATGGAAAATGTGAGCCAAATGTACACTATGGACATGGTAACAACAAGATGGTATTATCTTATCTGTAACAAATATTCCACCACAGTGTGGTGTGTTGGTAGAGGGGTGTTGTTGGGAATTCTGCACATGTGCATGATTGTTTTATAAGTCTACAACTGTCATAAAAAATATATTTAAAAAATAATAATAGGGTGGGTTTGGTCCTTATTTTTAAGGACTATAATTAGCAGTAAGATTTTGACAATATTCTCTCATAACTTGTAACAAATATCTCACGACAATGCAAAGTATCGGTGGAGGGCTGATGTATGGGACCCCTGTATGATGTTATACGTGTTTGCTTTGTAAGTTCACAACTTTTACTATACACTTAACTGTTTATGTATGTTCATATATAAATGATATACAGATAATAATAATAGGGTGGGTTGGGGGAAAATACTTTGATTAGTAGTCATAGTTTAACAATGCTCTTTAATCATTAGTTATTTTTAAAAAGTTTAACAACAATGTAAGGTATTGGTGGTAGGGTGAGTTATGAGTCCTGTATGATGTTACATATGTTTGTTTTGTTAAGTTCACACCTATTACTATACACTTATTATTTATGTGTGTTTATGTATGAGTGATAAATAAATTTTTGAAAAAAAAGAAGTAAACCAGAAAACAGCAAATTTTGACCCATTCCTTTACTCTAAGTATCCCTAAGATGGATCAGGCATCCTGTAATATTTCATTTTGGCCTGCTGCAGTGCTTTCTCCCTGAAAAGGGAAGTTAATTTGCTCACCTTTCTGTGAGACAAAGTTGTGACTTAACATACACACACACTCACTTATAATCCCTAAACTGGAAATATATTTCAAAAAGACGTGATTTTTTTGTAAGAAATGGAAGCCAAGCAGAATTTTCCAAAGCTATCTGAATGTGTGTGTATGTTAAGTATATATTTCCACATTTTATACTGTGTGTGTGTCTGTGTGCTGTGGTTCTAGGCTGGGGACGACCTTGCTCATCCCTGCAGACATTTGGCAGTATCTGGAGGCATTTTTGATTTTCACAAGTGTGTGGGGTGCTGACATTTAGTGGGTAGAGGCCAGGGATCCTGCTAAATATACTACAGTGCACTGAACAGTCCCATATACAAAGACTTATCCAGTTCCAAATGCCAATTGTGCCAAGGTTGGGAAACTGAGAAACATACGTTTTTTATTTCTATTTCTATTATGCATGTCATGACGGAGACTGAGGCAACACCAGAATTTCAACTAACATGAAGAAAAAGAGAATGTTATCCATAAGACTTAACATTCTTCTCACAAAATAAAACTACTTTAGGGGTGAATGCCAGGTTTAAAATGGGGTGGGGGAGGGAGGTCTTGCTTTCTTCTGGAATAACAGTGATTCAAAAGTGGCCAAGAAATTTACTAGAGTCTTTTATTTCCTTCCTAGACAGATAGGAATATCCTGAATCAAACTCCAGAAATAATTAAATCAAAGCGCCAGGCATGCAGTCTTCATTGTGGGTGAGTGACACCGTAAATTCTTGTTCCCTTGCCAGGTAGGTCAGAATGGAGGGAGAGGTTTAAATGCACTGTGAGATCATGCATCAGAGCATTTAATCAGGGTTCTGAGGAGCTTGAGGAGCACTTAACTCATCGTTTCTCCTTCTAGCCAGGGGGGTGTGGGGGGTACACACTCTCCAGACCCACGGCAACCTGACCCATTTTTAGGACCTAAAGACTCCTTATACTTCTTCTTTAACACATTTTGATAAAATTTACCTGCTTTATGAGAAGGAAGCTTTTACTTTAAAATGTATGAGTGGCAGTAAGGCCACCAATACAAGTGAGACAGAATCCCTGACCCCCAGGGGCCCAGAATGACCGCCTGGAGTCACCAGTGCAACAGCCCTATGTTCAAGGAATCGCAGAGAAAATGCAGAGAAGAGCCATTATCTGGGGTGGATAAGGAAGGTGTCCCAGAAAAGGGGATGTCTTTTTTGGGTGACTTTTCTTCTTTGCAAGATGTATAGGTTGTGTTAAGTCACTGTGGTATAAAATTGCACAGCAAGTCCAGGACATTCAGCCCTGGGTTTCTGGAGCTGAAAGAGTGTGCTGGTGTGAGAGGAGATACTCTGAGAAATACTGTTAAAATACATGGGCTGAGGCCTGACAAATCACAGTTTTGATGGTGTAAAGTCCAGTTTTCTCATAGTCATAAAGGGATTATTTTTGAGACAGCTTATAATATTATAACCTATCATTTTAAATTCAAAATGACTTTCTGAAAATATTTTTGGTCCTCTCTAAGCATCTCTGTTTCACTGACATTTAATGATTTGTAAACAGATATAAACATGACAGAATGGTTCCCTAAAAGAGAACTAGGTAAATTATTTTGTAAAAGAAGAAATCCATCCTCTAACCAGCTTTGTAGCTCTTTTGAGGAAATTTTGAAGATATTTTGATGAGCAGTCCCCCTTTGCTTATATTCCATCACCTCTTATCCAACAAACTTCATTTTCTCTGTTATGGACTAGATTCTGTATTTCTTTCCACAAATAACATTGTAGATGCCATGTAAGAGCATTAACAGACTATAAATGAAATAATACTTCACTCTCAGGGTCATTGACTGTCAAAGTCTCTGATTACTATCCCAGTTTTCTCTCTAGGTTTGTTTATGACTATGTTCTGAAGAAATAAAATATTAGACTTAATAAATCAACATGAACAATAGCAACCTAATAGAATAAGTTTATTCTGGTCTTTATTGCTTATTACATTGACAAAGTAATTCTCCGACTCTTAAGTGGGTATTGGACAGTGGATGCTGTAAGGCAGCTCTCTAGTACTACGCTGGGATTTCTGCTTGAAAGCACAGAGAAGGTACATTCTTCCCAACTCCCCTCTGCTTCGTGACCCTGCTGGCATAGCTTCCCTTTGCTTTCAAAAGTAGGGGCACTATGCGGATCAGCAGAATATCCATGTCTACATAAAATACCATGACTTTAAAATGCTGTTTGACCTAAAGTAAGGGGGAAATGGAAAGGAGAAATGAGTTTATATGGCTACAAGTTTCTAAAAAAGAGTCTGGAGGCTGGCAGAAGGTTTGCCCTCATGCACAACTGAGCAGAGTCAGAGAGACAGATAAAGCAGATACAACCCCCAGATATTGGTTCCTTTGAGGGCTAAAGAGACCCATGGGAGTTATGGTCATGGCCGATGGGGTTAACTACCAGGGCAGATGGCCCCTCTTTGGAAATGGTGTTTATGTGTGATGAATCTGGACTCAGATGGGATCTCCCTTCATAAGACTTCCATGCTAATGTGCTGGAGGTGCAGTTAATGTTGGGGTTTAAGATATATTTAGGGGATTTGAATCTCTGGACTGACAATGTGATAGCCAGGCCCTGAGCCTCAACAGACTCCAGCACCTACAATCTGATCTATTGGACTTACCACACTCAGCTAAGATGGAGGTGAAGAAGGACAACCACCACACCATGGAGCCTAGAGTGATTACAACTGAAAATGGGAGGATTGCATCCAGCATCCAGGTGGAATCTGAGCCTCCTCTTGACATAAAGGTGCAATGGACACAACCAATCCAGTGTCCACATAGAAGAGGTGGCATTGGATTGGGAAAAGGGGACATAATGGACAAAGGGTATGGGGAAAGGCAGGAAGAGATGAGAGGTGGAGGCGTCTTCGGGACATGGAGCTGCCCTGGATGGTGCTTCAGAGGTAATCACCGGACATTGTAAATCCTCACAGGGCCTACTTGATGGAATAGAGGAGAGTATGGGCCATGATGTGAACCAATGTATATGAGGTACAGAGGTGCCCAAAGATGTACTTACCAAATCCAATGGATATGTCATGATGATGGGAACGAGTGTTGTTGGGGGGGGGGGAGAGGGGGGGTGGGGGGGTGGGGTTGAATGGGACCTCACATATATATTTTTAATGTAATATTATTACAAAGTCAATAAAAAATAAAAAAATTAAAAAAAAAAAAAAAAAGTAGGGGCACTGAAAGGGTGCTACTGAGAACATCCTTCCCTCCCTTCTTCTCTCTCAATGTACATTTTTCTCCAAACCCAAAGTCAAACAGAAACACAACTTTTATTATTAACTGTGTAGTTTTAAAATTGTAAATGGTGAAAAATATTAACTGTTCAATGAATTAATGCCAAAGACTGAAAATCTTTAAAAATTAAATTATAAAAATAGCCACATTAGAGAAAATAAAAGGGGAAATCATCCATAACCTTACCATATCAATCCGTTTATGTCAATTGTACACAGTTGTGACCATAAATAACATACAATTTTGTATGCCTGTCTTTTTACCCATTTAAATAATTATTTGTCTGTAAAATGGGAGTAGTATATGGGTACTAAAATGTACATTTTATGGGAATATTTAATGGCATGCAGGGGAAAATGCTTTCAATATAACGCTAAATAATAAATATAAAATACAGAACTATATATAATGTATGATGCTGATTCTTTGTATGTGTATACAAAAATAAATACAAACTGATGGAAAGAAATATACCAAATATTAATAGTTATTTTGTGATGAGAGGATTACTTTTTATTAGCACTTTTCTGAATTTTTCAAAATTTCTACAATGAACATTTAATATTTTGCATTAAAAATACTTATATACTACATTAAATTTTCCCAGGTTTCTATTGTTGGTAACTATCATTTCAATGCTTGTGTAATATTCCGTTGAATGGACACAGCATTTTTACTTAATCATTTCTCTTTTGTGGGGAAATGTAGGCCATTTGCAATTTTTGGCTATCGTAACTCACGCTTTAAACATCTTGATGGCTCCACGCCTGAACTGCTTTACACGGAAAACGAGGCCCTTCACAATCTGACCTCTGCCAACTGCTTGAACCTCAGGGTAAAGTGAAGAGGACAAGACTGAGAGTTGGACATTCAGGTTGGGACCCCTCTCCACCACTTCCTTATGGCATGGTACCTTAGTTTACCAGGATTGCCATCACAAATACTCCAGACTGTCTGGATTAAACAACAGGAATTTACTGTCTCACAGTTTTAGAGGCGGGAAGTCCACAATCAACGCACCAGCAGGCCATGCTTTATCTAAAATCTGTAGTGTTCCGGTGGTGGCTTGCCGGCAATCCATAACTCAATCCCTGTCTCTGTGACATGGCCATCTGCCTCCTTCTGTCTTGTCCTCACTCCTATGATTGTGTCTAAATTTCCTTTGCTTACAAGGACTCCAGTCATGTTGGATTAAGGCCCACCCTGATTCAGTCTGGCCCCATCTTAACTAACAGGACGATTGAAGATCCTATTTACAAATGGGTTCACATCCACAGGACCAGGGTTTCGACTTGAACATGTCTTTATGGGGCAGATGATTCAGTCCATCAAACATGACCATGGGGTAAAACAGAATACGACGATGGATACAGAGCTCCTGGCACACTGACAGTACTCAAAGAGAGTGCTGCTAGTATTAATATGGACTCCTCCTGCCCCTCGTTCCTTCCCTGCCCACCCCATGAATCTCCTGCAGTTCCCCAAAATACCCACATTCCTTGATTTCCACTGAATCTGTGTGTGCTGTGTATGTATTGTTCTCTTTTTGAAAGCCCCTCCTTGTCTTTCCCACCTGGGCTAACTCATGCCCACTGAGCTCGATCATCCATCCTCTTATGACCTTTCTGGGAACCCTAGTCTAGATAAGGTGACCCTCTTTGTAAATCCCAGAGCCCCTAGTAGGTACCTCCATTGACACATTTGGCACATTAATGTGAGCTCATTTATTTCTCTCTTCCACACTAGATTGAAAACTCCTTGAAATCAGAGCTATGATTTCGATCCAAGCACATAGTACAGTGTTTGGCACACAGTAGGTATTCAGAATGTTGTTGCTTGACTTGCTTTCTGTCGTGCCACCCATCTTCAAAATCATGATATTCATGGTTGTATATTTCATTGTATATAGTTCCTAAACTTAATTTAACTATTATGTTTCTGTTATAGTCCCCCTTACTAGGAATGAAGTATTATAAATAATTTACAAGGAACATCCTAGTACATAAATCTTATTTTTTTAAGAATAAAACTTAAGGTATAAAATTGCTGACTTCGAATATCTTAAGACTTTCATTATATATTGCCAAGTCGTACATCCTTAAATTCCAATGTATTATCATTATAGCACTCTATATGAATCAAGTAAATTACTAGTATTAATTTCTTGCCTCACAAAATGGCATTCTTGCTGAAAAGCCAAAGCATTTATGATGATTCCCAAGATGCAGAGCCTGGGGCTCTGATGACACATACACACTGCACCTGCCAAAGGCCTGTAGAAAAGGAAGAAGCTGCTTGGTTTTCTTTAGCTTTCTACCCACAAAGGCCAGAGGAGTGACTGTGAATCTGGAATTCCTGCAACTCGGTCCAGAGACTTAGAAACAATACATGGATATAATTGCATCATACTCAGTGTATTTACTCTCCTTCTGGGCCTAGTTATGACATTTTCTTTCAAACTTTGCTGTATTAGGTAATACAAAATTGGTGGTATTCAAACATATTTGCCCTACAGAAAGATCAATTTCTTTATATGTGTGTATTCATATATATATATAAATATATATGAATCTCCAAATAAATATTTTATTAACAAAACAAAAATCACCCCCACTGTTGAACTGTGCCCCTCTCCAAAATATGTCCAAATCCTAACCTCCAGCCCCATGGAAGTGACCTTATTTTGAAACAGGGTCTTTTAAGGTGGAATTACTTAAGTTAAAATGATGTCAAACTGGATACAATACGAATAGTGTTCTTATAGGAAGAGGAGAGACCCAGTAAAGAAGGCCATGGAAGACATGGAAACAGATGTGCCTACGGGATGAGGAACTTCTTGGTGTTGGCAAACACCAGAAGGTAGAAGAGGCAAGGACGATGCTCCCTACAGGTGTCAGATGCCCACACCTTGATTTCAGACTTTCGGCCTCCAGAACTGTGAGACAATAAATTCCCACTGTGTGGAGCCTCTTAGCTGGTGATACTTGTTATGATGGCCCTACAAGACTAAGATACCCTCTGCATACCTTTAACATTGTAAACTTTCACATCGAAGTGGTGAACCTGGACCTGCATAAGAATCGTCTGCATCCACACCTACCTGAAGGGTGGGCATAGGAGTCTGTATTTTTTAAAAGCTCCCAGAACTGTTCTGACACTTGCTGAAGATTGTAAAACACTGCTATGGAGCCTCCTTTTGTTCTACTGGTAATATAGTTATTTCCTCCCCAACCACAAATTTTCCCTTCCTGTTATTGTAAAGGAACACACTTGCTTCTATGCACTAATAACTTGACTCACTTTACTCCGAGTTGATATTTTGGTCAGTGGAATAGATCCAGATTAATAAATGAAAAAAATTTTAAATGTCTTTGTACATATAGATAATCTGCCACAAGGCAAATGAATTTACAGATATGTTACTGAAACTCTGGGGAAGAGATCCTGTGAGGTTTCCAGAAACAGAAGTTTAAATAGTGCATAAGGTCATTATAATTCGTTGTATTTTAGTGTTAGTTTTAATTTAGGGAATATGAAACACATTTTTAAGAATTTCAGTTTCCTTTACAAATAATTTTATCTGAGTTATAATGTAAACTCGGTCTATCTGAAGAAAATATTAAATTACTAGTAGTAGACATGGCACATAGATATGACAACGGTTTTAAAGGTGACAGGGGACTGAGTGAAGATTGGGAAGCCCTGGATTGGCCTAATCCCACATATGTGAAATGCAACTGTTTAGTTTTTATTTCCTAATGAAGGTGTACTCCAGCACTTCCCACATGCAGTGTGAACAGCTTTCCTGAAGCACCAGTATGAGATGGCTGGCCAGCGGAGAAGATGGCTGGCCAGCGGACAGGAGACTGGGGAGTTTACTATACAATTGGTCAAGGCAAGTAAAGAGTCATGGTCGGTATCTGAATGAAGAAATAACATAAGAAAAATGTTACTCATGTAAAAATATTTTAAAATAAATTTTATATCATTACTATAAAGAAAAAACCTGGTATCACTTGATATAAACAGAACACACTATGAAAATCCATACATAACTAGTAAATAAATGAACCACTTAAAATCATCTAGCTCACTACACTCTGAGAAAACTTATTTAAATCTAAGTTCCTCATATTGTTGATGAGAAAATAAAGCCCAGAGAGGTTAAGTGGCTTGCCCAAGTAGGAATGCAGGTTTCTGGACTTTTCCAACAAATTTTACTCCTGCAGGCTGCCTGTGGAAATAGCTGGGCATGTGTAGCAGTTTGATATATTTATGAATACATATGTTTGTAAACTGGTCTGTACCTGGGCATGATTAAATTAAGATTAGGGCTTTGATTGGGCCATGTCGGTACGGTGTTGAGTCCCCATCCCTTGGTGGGTGGGGACTCACAGACACGACAAAGGGCAGAGTTGGAGGCTTTTTGATGTTGGAGTTTTGATGTTGGCATTTGATGCTGAAGTCTTAAGCTGGAGCCCTGGGAGGAAAGCACACCGAGGAAAGAGAAGCAAGTCCTGAGAAGAAAGGAACCCTGAGCCCAGAAAGTAGCAAGCCCTGGGAAGAGAGGAACCCAGGAAGCCTGAACCCTGGCAGATGTAGGCAGCCATCTTGCTCCAACACGTGAAAATAGACTTTGGTGAGGGAAGTAACTTATGCTTTATGGCCTGGTATCTGTAAGCTCCTACCCCAAATAAATACCCTTTACAAAAACCACCCAATTTCTGGTATTTTGCATCAGCACCCCTTTGGCTGACTGATATAGTATGGTTTGGAGGAAACCCAGGAAATCACTGAACTGGTCCAGCTGGAGAAATGCTGTTGTCCCAAGTGACTCTGCAAACACACTCTCTATTCTCTTAGCTGATCTTAAAACAAAGTCTAGAGGCAAATTAGAAAACATCAATTACACTTTCTTCCTCTAGAGTGAGAAATCAAATCAACCAAGCAAAATTAGAACATCCCAGCTGCAGTGCCAAGGGAGCCACTGGCAAGACCCAGCACAGCATGAGAAGCAGAGACACAAGCCCTCCTCGGCGCTCGCTGGGTCGCCGCGCATTTATACTACAACCCTGAATCCAATCACTAAAGCCTTTGAGTCCTCCTAGACTCTACCAACCCAGCCCAAAGCCCCATGGCCCACACACTGTGGTTTGCTTTCTAGAGCATGTGCTGAGTAAGCTTGGCAAGCCCAGGGGCTCTAGGGTCAAGATTTTAATCACTTTTTGAGGCTCAACTCAATGACCATCCCCTGCTAGAGGCTTTTCAGCATCTTCTCACATTCACTGATTATTCCTTTCTCTACACCCAATACAGCATTTCTGCACAGAAGGAGCTTTGAAGCAGTAGTCTGGTTGGCAGAGAGAGGTCTAAGAGACTAGTCTTGAAGCTGTATTCGTATAGTAAGCATAGTGTTTTTTCTTAGTTTATATGCTTTAAATGAAAACAACAAAGTGCCTAAAAGTGCTTTTCTTCATACTTGACAAAGATCGAGAAGTCGATTGTCTACATCTGGGACTATTATTATTTAGAACAGCGGCCAGAGAAGACATAGTGGATTTAATGGGAGCAGAGGGAGCAGGGTGCCCCCTCCTCTGGCCACCACTGCTACGTCTCTGCTCTTTGGCATGGTCTTTACAGTCCAGTTTCACACACACAGTCTGTCTGCCACAAAAAACGATTGCTGCATTTCCACAGTTGCAATTTTATCAGTACTTCACAAATTGTTAAGTATATAGCTCCATGAAGGTGGGTACTCTGTTTTGTATATCATTGTACCCAGTCCCTAGCATGAAGCAAATTATTTGTTGAATGAATGAATGAATGAACAAGAAATTGTGGGCTGTTAAAGACTGTGTTGTAGAAAGTCACTCTTGTAATGACTAAAAGAGGATTAGGGAACAGGTTCCAGTGGTAACCAAGTTGTATTTCCTAGAGAAATTTTCATGAGTTTCTCATAGACAAAAGATGCAGAAGGCTCAGTGTTTTAGCATCAGGTCAGTGTTACAGGTATTTCTCTCTCCCTGGAGTGCCTGGACCAGCAAGCACCAGCTCAGCGCACACTATGCACCACAGCACCTGTTGTGGCAATAATGTGCAAAACCACATGAAGAGCTCCACTGGGCGGACCCTGGAGTGGCACTTAACAATGGTGCTGATTCCTGACCTTGACTGAATCATCATCAACCACGGTTACATCACAGACACCAGGCTCCCCCAATTACAGACTCCTGTGTATCGATTTGCTTTCTTGGAATTTTAGTGGGAGAAGGAATATCTATTCTTCATTTTCATTTATTTTTTTACTAATTTAATTCCTCAATTAGAGTGGAAGTAGTTTATATTCCTCTATGTAATAATAACACCAGTTTTCATCCTCACAGTAACTTGAGGAGCTGGTACTGGTATTAGTCCTGTTGACAGCTGAGGATATTGTTTTGAGAAGTAATCTATCAAGGTCACACGGTCAGTAAGGGAAGGGAGGAATCAAATCCAGAAGGTCTGACTCTTAAGCATCTCACCAAACCTATTGTGAGGCTAAGTGGTAGATCTCAGCTAATGCATGTTGCTTGAGTCCTGTAAATATATCATAAATAAAATGGGATGGAAAGGGAGAGGTGAACGAGTGAATAGAAGAGGAGGGAGGAAGAAAAGAAAACAGAGAAGAGCTAATTTTGGAGCATATCAAAAATGATTCTTGCTCATTTTTTTCCCATTTCTCAAAAGGCAATTAGCCACGGGAGTAGTTTTTATATCTGTGCACACCCAACTGTATCCGTTAGCCTCTGACCCAGGGCTGTGCTTATCTGTAGGCCCATATGGACTTTTTCCACTTCCTTAAGAAAAAACCCACATCTGCCTATGGGTACAATTCTCAAAATGCAGTCCTAATTTAACAACTAACCTTTACTGGGCAGCAAATACAGCCAAGCACAGGTGAAGAGATGGAAAGCCATGGTCCCTGTCATTGAAGAAATAATTTTAAGTGCCTGGATGGCACGTGGGGGTTATTTTCCATGCCAAATTCCTTCTTCCAAGGATCCTGAGCCTGAATCCAGGCTTAATGGGAGAATGCTGTTTTCAATTAGTGAATGTATGCCAAAGGCATACAGTGTGGAACCCTGTAGCACAATGCCTAGCACCGAGTGTGTACTTAAATATAGCTTCCTTTATGTTGAGTTAAACCCTAGTAAACATCATATTGACCAGAGCGTCAGAGCAAAACCTTTCCCCCACTCAGCTCCCAAATTAGGATAGAGCTAGGCATTGAGAAAGGAAGATGGACTTTTCCTGAAAGGTAAAACTCAATATGCCTTCAAGGTCCATCCACATTGGAGCATATTTCAGAACTCAATTTCTTTTTATGGCTGAGTAATATTCCATTGTATGTATAGACCACACCAGGGGCCCAGGATGAGGGGAGCGGGGAGTTACTGATTAATGGGTACAGAGTTTCTGTGTGAGGTGATGAAAAAAGTAGGGGAAATGGATGTTGGTGATGGTAGCACAGTATTGGAATGTAGTTAATACTACTGAATTGTACACTTGAAAGTGGTTAAAACAGAAAACTCTGAGTTGTATATACATCACTACAATAAAAAGTTAAAAGAAAATCAATATGCCAATGGGCACTGCCAACCCTCCTGGCCTACACTGACAAATCCTTTTGGATTAGAGTCCCATTATTCCAGCAAAGCCCGAATTTCCCACATAGTGTATGACACGATCTGGCTGGATAGGCCACTTAGTGAAGTGCGACTATAGCACAGTTATTTTTGCCCTGGGAAACTTGCTGACAGTCCTCCTTTGAAAACCCAAAAGCGTGAAATGCTTTTCATTCCACTGAACAGGGTTCCACATGACACATACTGATTGAGCCTACAGAATTTTGTGGGCTATATAAAGTAACTTCAGCTCCCACTACGGAAACCTCACATGTCCCTCTCAGTTTTACCTTGGCAGCCTCTGTGGGGTTGTTCTCAGATAGTTAATAGTACAATGAAGACCCATTAGCAGCTGAATAGTTGTCCCTAAACTGAACAGCTTAATTGCTTTTCCAGATTCCTGATGGGTATTCTGACCTGGATCCATCTCTGACATACCTCTATGAGCCTCTGATCGCTTATATAATTTATAGTCAGTCATTTCCTGAGCAGGAGGTGGCAGAGATCAAAGATGGCTCCAGTCAGCACCACCACTGATGTGCCCCACAAATGGCATCGTTTCCAGGCACCCTTTCCTGAAACCGTAATCCAGTGGTACATCTGACCTAAATCGAATTTGGGCTCACAATAGGCCACATAAATGGTATCAGTCAATGAAAGAGTGTCAAAATGTATCTTTCTCCCGACATGCCTACAAGCCTCACCTTGGAATTACATGTTAGCATGGCCACAGATACTATTTCTACTGCAAGTAAAAATAAAATCAGTCTTGAGGTGCACAGAGAAAACATCCCTGACATTTACCTTAGGGCTTCCATAAAGCTTAGCTCCCTATACTTCACTGAGGGTAGAAAAAAATGAGTCCTGACTCTTTAAAAAAAAGCAGTGAAAGGGGACAAATTATTTTGTTAGGGAAATCTACTGCCCACAGGTGACGGGGAGCTGATTACATGAAATTTCAACTCTTTAAGGACTCATATTTTGCTTTCTGAAAATAGTTTCAGTAAAAGGCAGAAACCAGATATGAAAGGACAAATATTGTAAGACTACATTATTTTACTTATATGAAATACCTAGAATAATCAAATTCATAGTGACAGAAAGTAGATTAGACCAGGCACTGGGGGAGGAGGAATGGGGAGTTATTGCTTAATGGACACAGAGTTTTTATTTGGGGGTGGTAAAAAATTTTTGGTAATGGATGGTGATGACAGGAGCAAAACATTATGGATATAATTATGCCACTGAGTTATACACATGAAAGTGGTTCAAATGGGAAATTTTGTGTTTCATGTATGTTACCACAATAAAAAAAAATTTTTTAGGCAGCCCATATCCACTCTGGAACAGTTCGCCCCACACAAATGGCACAGAGTAAATATTTAACAATAAAGGAAGGACTCTGCAGCAAGAAAATTACTTCCTGACAATGCCCTAGAGCAGGAGTTTTAACAAGGGGTCCATGAGCTTGAATTGAAATTCAAAGAAACATTATTCTTGTGGGGATGTGTTGGTGCAGGTGTGATATATGTATTAAATAATATACAGTATAGTGTGGACTTAGTAAGGGGTCCATGGTTTTTACATGACTGGCAAAGGGGTCTGTGGAACAAAAAAGGCTAAGAACCCCTGGCCTAGAGAATGAGCAGGGTATAGCAAGAAGAATATTGCACAGGAGATCAAGAGATCTGAATTCAAATCCCAAATATGTTCCTTCTTAGCTGTGGTACCCCCAGTCAGGTGGCCTGACTCACTGAGCCCTACTTTCCCCCAGGGGAATCTGGGGTTAAGGACAAGAACCTGGCTCCCCTCTCAAAGATTTAGTATGGGCATGCTGGGAGGTTGAAGGTCATCTGTGAAATTGGGACCACAGCACAGTGTGCTCTAGTTGGTTTGTTAAAGTTGTCCTGGTTGCGGGTCAATGTGTTAGTGTCCTTGTGACTACAACAGCTTTTCATGAGCAAATAAAATATGTTCTTGCTCTGAGTTACTCTTTAAAAGGGTCTGTGAAGTCCTTTCTTTAGGGATTGCCAAGAGATCTACCTAAGTGGGAAAGGAGCTACATTTTCAGTCTTCAGATATGTCTATTCCAATTGGCGGTCTGCACTCAACAGATCAAGCAGAGGCACAATTTGTTTTCTCATTTAAATGATCAGATACAACGAAAGATAAACAGTGGGAGGATCTTTAATAGCTAAGCCCCTGTTTTAGTTTCATACCTGCTAAAACAAACACCTTTCAATGAATTGGTTTAAATAATGGGTTTTCTTGGCTCACGGTTTTGAAGGTAGGAGTAGTCCAAAATCAAGGCATCGGCAAGGTGGTATTTTCTCCCTGAAGTCTGTGGCATTCTGTGACTGGCTGCCAGCGATCCTCAATTCCTAGGCTTTTCTGTCACATGGCAATGCACATTGTAGCATCTTCTTTCTCTTTCAGGTTCCGTTGACTTCCAGCTTCTTGCTTCTCCTGTGATTCTCCTTCCATGTCCGGTTTCATTTGCTTATAAGGACTTCAGCCACATTGGATGAAGGCCTGCCCTCATTCATTTCAGGCACACCTTAACTAATAACATCTTCGGAGGTCCTATTTACAAATGAGTTCACACCTGCAGGATCACGGGTAGGGACCTGAACAGGTCTTTTGAGAGGGACATGATTCAATCCCCAGCAGTGTCCGTTAGACACTGCAGGGGCCCAAAGAAAGAAGTGAAATCTTGCCCTTTCCAACCTATTTTCCCTGTGGCTCAAACAGCCCTCCTATTATCAGGACTGGTTGCTCTCCACCCTCTAGAACTAGACAATGAGATGATGATGATACAACAGCCTAACAGGCTAAATCTAAACAAACTTTTATTTAGAAAGTATAAATCTATCCTTCCATTTGAGTATCTGCAAAGAATCAAGTGCATCCAGAAAAGCCTGTATGGTGACTGTTTAGACATTTTGAGATAAAGGAATATGTAAACAGGGTATTTTTGCAGATTTTAGGCAAACTGCCTGCAACTCTCTCCACTGGCTCAATGTTGCTCCCCATCCCACTTCCTGGGTCTCTTCTAGCTTAGCTCCCTGCCTGGTAAAATGAGGGATAAACCACATGTGTCCTCCCTCTCTTTTCAAACCCTCTGTATTTTGCCCTACCAGCTTTTTCTTCCCATTCAGGCTGTTTTCCTTTTGGCCTTAGTTTCCCAGCCCTACCAGTGGTATTTCCTTCTCCTAAATGGGGATTTCATTTTTTTCCTGTCTAATATCCTGCCTTAGCTTGCTATCCCTACTCCTTCAGCCAAGGAAGTAAGATAAGATCCATGCAAGTTGGAATCTGTCATATTCACTTAGAAGAGATCCTGCCTAGGCTCTCAATATACATCTGTTGAATGGACAAATGAGTGAATGAGTAAATGAATGAACAAGCAAATGGATGAATAAATATATAACCAGCCAATATAGAAATCCTGAGTGTTAACAGTTTTGATGACTGGGATTTTTTAAAAATCTACTATTGCACTACAAAATTACTCTTCATCAATCAGACACTGCTCTTAGAATTCTATCTTAAGCTCCTATATCCCAAGTAATTATACTAAAATGGTGTTATTAGAGCCAGCTCAAGAAAATTACCCAGCAAGTGAATGGGATTTAAAAGAGAAAAAAAATTACCTTAGAAGAGATTTCTAATTACATAGTTTAAAAAATTACCAGGGTTTCCATTCCAACTAAGCCAAGCTTCACAGAAAGCCTTTGGTAGCAGCAGTTTTCAGGACCGGCCTCCTCCCACCTAGTGAATTCTCTTGATGTTATATACAACGTGTGGTAGTGCTGAATCACTCTATAGTGCGTGCACTGGCCAGCTGTGAGGGGCACTAGGGATGTACTTGGCTTCCATCTCTTTCACCTCCCAAATGTGGGTAACAGCACCTACTTTGAAGGGCTGTGGTGAGGATTAAAGGGCATGATCCATGTAGAGTGCTTAGTGCACACATATATTCAACACATACCGTGAGTACTGAATATATGCCAGTCATTTTCTTTTTACTTTAAAAATGCTTTTCTATTAGGTCAGTTGAAGACTGGCTAAGATTTGCCATTTCTCCAGCAATGAGTCACAGTCCCTTCTTGCGTGTTTACTGAATAAACTTGATTTAATGTCACTGAGTTCTTCTCCTCCAGCTTCTGCCAGTGAAAGAAAGTACCGGCCAACTCCAAATAAAGGTCCAATGAATATTATCTATCCATGCTTATCTCCCGGACAAGTCTGTTGAGTTTCTAGAGGGTGGTGATGGTGGTGGATGATGATGGCTAACACTGTTTTTCAGTGCTTACCATATGCCAGGCACTGTTTTAAGTGCTTTACAGGAGTTAACACATTGGAGCCTCACAAGCCTATGAAGTAGATAACATGTCTTAATCACTCATGTATTTAGTCAATAGTATATTCACACTTTAGCCATTCAATAAGTGAAGATTTATTTGATATTTACTGATATGCCACACAGACCATAGAGTCAGTGTTTTTCAGTTCTCAATATGTAAAATGGGAATAATAATAATAATCCCATGTGCAACTGTTAGAAAGATGAGTTGATACACATAAAAGGCTTTCAACAGTGCCAGGCACAGTGTGAACGTTCAATCCATTTTAGCAAATTTTACCTGGGGTCCATTTTAAAGAGGAAATAATACCCTTCTCATGCAGTAAAATCCACCACACATAGATTATAAGTGCAAACAAGCAAACCTTGCTTTTCTTCTCTTCTGGCAAGGGTCAAAGTTTGAAATGACTTAAAAACTTGAATTGCTCTTGGAGGAGCCAAGAAAACAAAGGAATGATCATTTATTGTCCAGGATGAATTAGTCATAATTTGTCCACAGATATTCAGAGGAGCCTTTTGAAAACTAGTTTTTTAAAAAAAATTATTTATTTATCCCCTTTCTCCTCCTCCAGTCCTGCTGTTCTTGCTGTCTGTGTCCATTCTCTGTGTGTGGCCTTCTTTATCTATTTCTCTTTTTTGCCTTCTCTTCTCACTTTTTCTCCTCTAGAATTCACCAGGATTCAGTCCTGGGGACCTCTGATGTGGAGAGTGGTTCCCTGTCAATTGTGCCACCTCAGTTCCCATTCTCTGCTGTGCTTCACCTTGACTCTCCCCTCTGTCTCTCTTTTGTTGCAGCATGATCTTGCTGCGTGACTCACTTGCATAGCCACTGGCTCACCGCACAGGTACTTGGCTCGCTGCACAGGCACTTGCTCACCATGCGGGCACCCACGCAGGTACTGGCTCACCATGTGGTCACTTGCGTGGGCACTGGCTCACCACACGGGCACGCTTTCTCTTCTTCTTTTTCACCAGGAGGCACCAGGGATCAAACCCGGGTCCTCCCACATGGTAGGCAGAAGCCCTATCACTTGAGCCACATCTGCTTCCCTGATAACTAGCTTTAACCTGTGAATTATTTCACAGGGTATAATGTGTCTATGGACAGAAGAGAATTATCCAAGTCCTCTAAAATTAAATGGTCACTTGTTTATTCATTTATTCACATTTGTTTACTCAACAAACATGTTGTGTATCTACTATGTGACAGACACTGTTCTAGGCACTGTTCTGGTAAACAAAGTCCCTGCCCTTGGAGAGCTGACAATCTTTTAGGGGAGGTAGGCAACAAACAAATAAATACATTATATTATGTCACATAGTCATAATACCATATCAAATTAATAAATTACCTTAGCAAAATCATTGACTCATTATAAGATGGGAGAGATTTAAAGGATAAAACAGTCAATGAACTTCAATAATTTGCTTGTCCTAGTAACTCAACTTCTTGACCCCAATCCCCTGCTAGAATCCACTGAATGAAAGCAGAAGAGATGAAAAGAAGAGCCTGAGGCACAAGGGAAGGGTGAGTGTCAGCTCCCTCCATGCCTGCCAGGGCCAGAGGCTGGCCTAGACCAAAGTATCCTGGAGAGTAGGGGAGCACTTGGAGGCTGATCCAGCCCTGGCTTTGGTTCCCAGGTTCTGCATTTCCTCCCTGGCCCCACAGATGCCATCTGACCCCCAGCTGCAGGTTCAGACCAGCCAGATCCCCAGAACTCAGTCCTGCGCAGCTGATGGTGGGATTTCTGGAGCTTTGGTTGGACATCCAAGGCTCAATGTCCAGATCTCCTTGACCATTTCTGACCTATACTTGTGCTCTGAAAAGCAGACTTCCTCCATGTTTGTGAGACTTGATTTCTAACTGATGTCCCACTTGAGGTGACTGGATTCCCAACTCAATCTCTGTAAAGCTCATTTTGGTCACTTGTTGAGTATACAGTACTCCAAGGATGGGGACTACTGTTCATGATGCCCAAGAAACCCAAGTCCAGTCTCTCACCTATCTCTGCTGTAGGATGTCCTACCTGCAGTCAGGCTTTCCCAGTATTTTCAAGTTGGGCCAGTTTCTATACTGCCCACTGATGAATATGCCTGCTCTGTGAAACACAGCCACGGTGACTGATTGTCTGGCCCCTGAATCTTCATTGTGGCTGCTCAACAGGATTTCTGCTGGCATAAGCAGTTGGGGCCAACACTCAGTGCCCACCCCCCATATGCCAAGACCACTAAAAAGACAGATCAATATACTTCTATATTGACTGTAATTGACTGTAATTGACCATTACACAAGTACCAAGTGGTTGTGTCCAGACTGACAACTTCCCCTCCTGCGCAGAATCATCCCAGAATCAAATCTCCCTTTCATGTTCAGAACATTTGTGCATCCCATTTCATTCTCAAAGTTACAATTTTTATATTTATCTGAGTGTTTGATTAATGTCTATCTCTTCTATTGCATGAAGGCAGGGTCTGCATCTGCTGTGCTCATGTTGCATCTGCTCATATAGTTAGGAACACGAGGATGGTCCCAACAAGTATTTGTTGAATGAACCTTAGTTAACAGAATGTGGCTTCTGGGGAGTGGGTACAAAAATAAATTGCTGAACATTCTCTTCATCTTTATCTAACCATACCAGGTGCTCCCTATGAGCTTTGCTCATAGGGGTTTCAAATCGTAGCTGATTTTCCTTACCACTGTCCTTGTTTTCCTGTATCTGGAAATGCAGTTGGTATCCTACTTACTCCTCATTACTGCTTCCAGACCATTCTCTCCTTAATCTATCAGCCTGAGGCTCATCTTATTACACTATTCATCACCCACTTCCCCATATTGCTCCATCATCCAACAATCTCTGGGTCATTCAACTTTATTCATTGGGTCCTAATTCCTTCCCTGCTACCATACTTCTGGTTGATCTTAATATACACGTAGATAATACTACTAATGCTATGACTCCTAAGTTCCTTGAACTCTTCTCCTCCGATGACCTTTTTCTCACCTCACTTCAGTCATTCAGTCTCATCCTAAGCCTTGTCATGAGCTATAGCTGCAACCTTGATGAACTAATCAGGAGTGGAATGATGTAAGGGAAGCACTGGCTGCCCATTACAACTAACAGCTCAAAATACTTAGATTCATCCTTAGTTAACAAAAAATTTAGGCTTAAATAAGACCAAGGAAAGAACTAGTAGTTGTGAAATACTTTAAGAAGCTGTGACTGAACAATATGCTTCTGGTAGAGGCAGCTGAAGGTAGTTAAGAAGAGGAAACAAACAAATAAAAAACCTCTCCAAAAAAGATGTGATCGATTGATCCTTAGTGAGCTAAATTGGGGATTATTTAGAATTGTACATGGTATAATAAATGTTACGAACAGTATCTTGTAGTGGATGTTTGACTTTTTTATGATTAGCATCAATACATCCTATTCTCTTGTAAGAGTTCTTTCAAGATCCACCTCTCACCCAGATTTGGTCCACTGTGGTTCAAATGCCCTACTTCCTGTCTCTAATTCCAGGGATGGAGAACACAACACTGGTCTATGGTAATCAATGAATAAGTCACATTCCCTTGGTCATAGTAATCATAGTGATGGGAAGGAGGCCCAGTAGAGTCAATGAGACTTCTGCTGGGGCCTCCAGGAAAGAAACCTTTGCTGGTTACCACCGTAAGGCTGTACGGGTTGGAGTTTCTGCAGTCATCTTGCTTTAGTGAGAGTAGAGCCTGTTTGAGACTGTGGACAACCTAAAAGAGAATACAGAGATGGAGAAGGAAAAACTGGATCCTGATGTCACTGAGTATCAGGATCAAGCCACATTTGCACCATCAGTTAAGTGAGCTGTGGCAGAATTAATGACAAGTGATTACCATACTATTTCTTCTTCCTGAGCATACAAGAAGACTGCCTTTCTCAGCCTCCCTTGCAGTTAGGTTGGGTCTATGAGGATAAACTCCAGCTAAAGGAATATTAGCAGAAATTATGTAAGCCCCTGTGAGATCCCCATTACTTACTTCTCCTTCTATAGCACCCTTTGGAATGTTTCAGAAGGAACAAAACAGAGTAGTTATACAAGAAACTGAGTAGGGGTGGGGGGTAGCCTGGAAGATGGTGTCAGGAAGACCCCTATGTCATTCTCACCTGATTTGCAAAAGGGAGAAGTCATTGAGGGTGGAGTAGGAGAAACAACATTCCTGGTAAATGGAACAGCTAGTGCAAAGTCCCTGAGACAGAGAAGTGTTTGGCAGGCTGAAGGAACAGAAAGGAGACACTGTCACTGGAGCTTAGTAACTGGGAGAATGGAAGGGTCCAGGAGTCTAAGTGGAGTAGGATGGGTCTAGCAGTCTAGGCTTGAATGGTGGCAGTGGAGATGGAAAAGAAGTGGACAGATTCAAGATATATTTTGGATATAGCACAGACAAAACCTCTGACTGGTTGGATATTAAGGAAGAGGAAAAGGGAGAACATCAATGATATCTCCTGAGTCTTTGGATAGATGGTGATGTCATTTATTCAGATGGGAAAAATGAGAAAATAATGTCCTGGGGAGGAAAATAATCAGAACTTTCACTTTGGACATATTATGTTTGAGCTACCTGTTAAACATTCATGTGGAGATGTCAATGTGGACACCACCACAGAGCTGAGCATCTGTAAACAACAGTGATGATGATCATCCTTATGGCAGTGAGGATTTACTGAGCATGTGTTATATGTCAGGCATGATGCTAGATGCTTTACAGAGAGTGCCTCATTTAATCTCACCTCAATCCTATAAACTAGTATCCCCATTTTATAGTCAAGGAGACCAAAGCTTAGATGTGGTAAGGGAACTTGCCAAGAGTGACATGACTACTTAACAAATAACTAGTAGGGTTGATCTTTTATGGCACAATCCCTTGTCAGGAAATGTCCTATCTCATGACCTAGAATATAAGATACATGGAGGGAAAGACAGTATCTTTTCATTCTCTACACCCCCAAAACACTTAGCTTTGTACTTAGAAATTGCTGTCATTGTTCATTGCTTAATTCCATCACTCATGGGAAAAAGCCAAATAACCTGAGGCTAGGACCAAACACAAAAGGGTTCCACTCAACTTCTTTTTCCTCTGCTCTTTTGCCTCCTTATTCCTGAGATCCATGTAACAAGAGGCTTCTGACACACCGGTTCTCCTTCCTCTTTCACAGGTACTTAGAGCACTATACCGTGGCATGTGTGCAGTGCATCATGACAAGATTTGGGCATGACGTCACCAGAAACTGGGGGCAGATGGTGTCTTAGCATACAGCTTTTATCCAATATCTAATTTATCCCAAGCGTTTTCAGTCTTTCAGGTTACCAGGCTAGTTGTTAGTGAACTAAAGCTAAAACTCATTCTGTGGCCCAAAAAGGGCCAGAGAGCTTCCACAAGAAGCCAAAATCATGAATGAACACGAAAATCTGAGATCCTGATTGAATCAGATTCATGAAATTCAAACTAGGACTGGCTTTTCTATTTCTCTCCAGCCAAACATTTAGGATCAATCTTCTACTCCAGAAAATAGAAAAAAGAATAATTCAAAACATTTACTATACCTTCCATCTGGAATTTTAAGAGAAATTAGCTTTCTGGATTAAAAGTGAAGGCTACACTGCTTCTCAATAGAGCTGTATTAGTTTCCTAGGGCTGCCTAACAAAGTTCCACAAACTGGGAGGCTTAAAACTGGGTGGTTTAAATTTTATTTTTTTAGTGTTTTTTTCTTCTTCTTTATTTTCTTTTAAATGTTAAATTCAAAAAACATGAGGTCCCCCTATACGCCCCTCACCCCACCCACCCCACCCTTCCCACATCAACAACCTCGTGCATCATTACAGCACATCCACTGCACCTGGTGAATACATTCTGGAGCACCGCTGCACCACATGGACAGTGGTCCACATTGTAGTCCACACTCTCCCCCAGTCCACCCAGTGGGCCATGACAGGACATACAATGTCCAGCATCTGTCCCTGCAGCATCACACAGGACAACTCCAAATCCTGAAAATGCCCCCACACCATATCCCTTCTGTCTCCCTACCATCAGCCGCCACCGCGGCCACCCTCTCCACATCACTACTACAATTTCTTCTCTTACTAATCACAAAAGTTCCCCAGCAGAACATCAGGAAGCCCACTCTAATCCATACTCTATTCCTCCATCCTGTAGACCCTGGATGGTTATGTCCAGTTCCCCTCTACATCAAGAGGGGGCTTGGATTCCACATGGATGATGGATGCAATTCTCCTGCTTGCAGCTGTACGCACTCTTGGCTCCCTGGTGTGGTGGTTGACCCTCTTCACTTCCCTGACAGCTGGCTAGGATAAGTCCAAGAAACCAGAGGGTAGGAGCTGCAAGGCTGCTGAGGCCCAGGGCCTGGCCATCACATGGACAGTTCAGAGATTCAGGTCTCCTGAGTATACACCATGGGTGGGTTAAATTTTTTCTCACAGTTCTAGAGACTGGAAGTCCAATATCAGGTGTTGGTAGGGCCATGTGCCCTTTGAAGGGTCTACAGGAAGAAGATTCTTTGTTCTTGTTAGCTTATAGTGGATGCTGGCAACCCTTGGTGTCCCTTGGCTTGCAGCGGTATCACTCCAGTTGCTGCTTCTGTCTTTACATGGGCATCTTCCCGCTGTATGTGTTTCCTCCTAGGAAACACTGCCATTGGATTAAGGCCCACTCTAATCTAGTATGACCTCATCTTAACTTGATTACATCTGCAAAGACCCTACTTCCAAGTAAAGTCACATCAGGTACTCAGGTTAGGACTTAAACATATCTTTTTGGGGGGATACAATTCAAGCCCTAATAAGGACCTCAGAGAACTGATTTGGTAGGGGAAGCAGAGCAGTGAAGCTCAGGCTGCTCACGTCTGGACTTCTGCCTTTGCTCCCTTGCCAATCAATCCTTTAACCTCAGCTCTCTTAGGTTGGACCAGGTACTCCTCCTTTGTGCTCATTCTTCTTATTTAAAAAGAAAATTACAAGATGTGTTATTATTATAGTTCTCACTCTTCCTCCCTTCAGACTGAGTTTCTCATGGAAAGAGACCATGTCTTACCCATTTAGAACTCCCCCACCCCCCACCTGGGGGATTAGCCCAGTTTCTGGCACATACCATAAAATAAAATAAATAGTTACTGAATTGAATAGTGGACAGAGTGGCACTGTGTTAGCCTGGGGAAGGGTAGCTGTGGACTCAGGAGACCTCAGTTCTGATGCTGGCCTTGGGCCAACTTATTATGGCTGTGGAGTAAGCCCCTAACCCTGACTGTGTCTGTTTATTCATCAGCTAAAATAATGGGGCTGGACCAGCTCACAGATCTGAAGACCTTCAGCTCTGGCACCGAGCAATAAGTGCCCGCTTGTAGATGGGAAAGCAACTGAGGATAATGAATTCGCAAAGGCTGGCTCCACAAGGCCTTTACTATTAATCACAATTGTCCAATCTGACAAAATCCCTCCCCAAACGACCTCAAAGAGATGCTACACAAATGAAGAAGAAATAAGCACGCTCGATTTCCAGACAGAGAATCGTGCTCTGATGTCTACTAATTGTTTCAGTCTCTTTCTGAAGAAGCGTATACTCTGTGCATCCCAGTGGAAGTGGGTGGCAGCATGTGACTTGGGAGCAAGGCCAGCAGTTCCCGCTGCCTGGCTTGCCCTGTGGACTGCTAAACGGCATTCAGCGTATTCTGCATGTTTAACTCTCCAGATCTGGTTCCAAACTCAACATTTAGACCAAAATCCTTAGGGAAGGCTAGTCACTTTCAGCTGAAAGGTTGTTTTTTTTTTTTCTCCTCAAATGCAAATCTGAACAGACCCATGAAGAAAATCATTGCCACGACTCCAGGAGGGCCCCTGCACCTCCATCAGAATCTGTGAGAGGAGGTGAAAAATTGCATGTTATGCTTCTCTCCCGAAGCAGAAACAGGGCTCTGAGAGGACAAGAATGCATTGCCCATCAGGTTCCATGATGTGAAATGCTTTCAAGTAGAGGATCCCCTTTAAAATCCTAATATTTTCTAGGTAACTACATTTCTCTCTCCATATACCTTAAAAAACAAACAAAAAAAATCACTTTTCTTCTTTTTAGTTCTATGTCTTTTCTTAGTTTAGTCTTCTTTGGATTCCTGAGTCCACAATCAATATAAAATTCTCTCAGTGGAGGGAGTGGATGTGGCTCAAGCGGTTGAGAGCTCACTTCCCAAATGAGAGGACCCGGGTTTGGTTCCTGGTGCCTCTTTAAAAACAAACAACAAGCACAAATGAAAACACCAACTCAGGGGAGCTGATGTGGCTCAGTGGTTGAGTGCCAGCTTCCCACACACAAGGTCCTGGGTTCACTCTCCATCCCCTGGTGCCTCAAAAAAAAAAAAAAAATTCTTCCAGTGGAATACATTTTATACTTTCAAATATAGATGGCTTATATAGGTCCCCAAATGTCAATGTATAAGGTATTCAGTCTCTTCGATTAAGTACACCCTTCAAGGCCAAGGACCATGTCTGCCACTCCTTCTGAATACCCAATATACAAGTAGTCAACATATGCATGCACATATTTCCTAACTGGCTTTGATGTGCTCAGTGCTTGTTTGTTTTTGAGGCACTGGGGCTGGGGATTGGACCCAGGAACTCGTACGTGGGAAGCCATCACTCAACCACTGAGCCACATCTGCTCCCCCCGAGCTGGTTTTTCTGTTTGTTTGTTCTTTGTTTTGTTTTTAAACAGTACTCGGGATTGAACTCGAGACCTCGTACTTGGGAAGCAGGCCTCAATAGCTTGAGCTATATCCACTCCCAGTTAGTGTTTTTAAAAACAATGTCCAATCCTCAAACTTATTTAATCATTGCTTAAGTCAATTTTACAGAATGCATTCTGACTGAGTTATATTTTCTTCCTTGTAAGAGTCATTTTTTTGTAGCTACATTCCTCATTTTTGATCATTAGACCGCCATTTACCTAAACTATTCCTATTAGAATCCACATCTTAAAGTCGCAATATTTTAAGATGTCTTCATTCTTATGGATCACAAAGCCAATTATTTCAGTGCCAAAGAAAGAGGTTTCTTAAGTAAGATTTTTCCTAACATTGCTAAGAATAAAATTGTCCTCAATCTGAAAAGTGAACGGTAAATATGACTATAGCACATTTAATAGGGACTGAGGTTTTGTATATACATGGGAATGTTCTGTCAATTTACCAAATTAAATGAAGTAAAATGATAAAGGTTTCTGTAACCAAAAAGTACTATAAAATGCCACATATGAAACTTAGTAGTCATGCAAATAGAGCAGACTAATTCTCACTATTAGAAGAAAAAAAACCTTTGGCATTAAAGTGTCTATCCTTTGTAATATTTCCAAAGATAATGCATCTAAAATATAAAGCCCAAACAGTATGCACTTTCATTAATTTTTAAAAATTCACACATTTCAAGTCAAGCAAAAAATTGCATTTCTTTCTTCTTGTCAGAGTATTTGGAAGTTGGTATAAATATACCTGCACTTATCTTTGTCATTTATAATCTCCAGGAAGCATGATATTTTTTCTCCTAGAACTGGTTTTTAAATCAATAGTCAAACTATCATGCATATACAATATAGGGTTGCTTTGATAGTAGAAATACAAAGTACGATATCTCACTGGCTTTGATCTCATCCAGTTATAACCAACTGAAAATTCTTCAAAGAATTATAACCATAAGAATTATCAATCAACTATCTACAAGTGACCAAAAGAACATGAAGGATTTCCTGAAAAGGGAAAGAAAGAGCAGATGCATGTGTAAGCAGAGAGCAGAGTATGTGGATCAGAAAATTACAGGAGGCTCAAGTTGCAAGCATATACTTGAAGCACAAGCATTATTTTCATGCACCAGTTTAGAAAAAGGTAGAGTAGGAAACAAAGGCTTGACCATTTGCTGAAAAGAAATTTCAAATGAGGTCAATTTTTTCTTGTTCCTGTTAACTCCAATAATAGCCAAAATAGATAAGAGGACAAGGAATCAAAAAACAAAACAAAACAAAAAAACAATATTAAGTAAATAAAATAAAAAGTTATATTTCAAAAAGGAAACCTTTTGCTTTATCAGATGTTTTCATTCCCAAAGAACTTATTGCTTACGAAAATAAATTTGTTCATTCAAGTTCTCTAAAACGACTTCACCTAAATGACCTTCATGATCTTTATTATCCAATTCTTATTTAACTTTCTATAGTTTAAAGTTAGACTGAATGAGTTTTTATTCATTTGCAAAGCAATGGAGATGTTGATTCTTCTGGTGCTAGATTCCAGAGATTTTCTTTATTTATGTTGAGGATCACCTATCACATCCTAACTTGGACCACAGGCTGGTTCTGTTCATCTATTCCCTTTTCCCTTTGCCTTTGGAATTTCCCCCTGCCTCTGGGATTATCTATGCCACCTTATGGTTGCAGCAATGGATAAGGACACTGCTTCTCAAACTTTAACGTGCCTAAAATCACCTGAGGGTCTTTAAAATGCCAACTCTTATGATTCAGGAGGTTTGGGGCAGTATCCAAGAGTCTACATTTCTATTATGCTCCCAAGTGATTCTGCTGGTCTGCAGACCACACTTTGAGGCATAAGGAACGAGGGTGTATAATCCAGTTACAGGGCTCCCGTCTCCCCGGTGATGTCAAACTAGCCCTAGGACGAGCAGTCCTCCTTATCTATCCAGATTACTTTTTCGCATTTAACAAATGATCGAAAGAAATGTAAACCAAGAAATATAAGAAATATCAGGAGTGAGAAAAGGTAAGAGGGACAATGGCATATAAAAGTATTTATATGACATTGTGGACCTACGGTGATGGTAAATACAGAGACTGGAGATAACAACATGATACGGTTATATTATAGAATTACAATATGAAGGGAGATTATAATAATATATAACAATATGATTGGGGATTCCTGGTTGAACAAAACACTAATAGGAAAGACTCATCAAACTGGTATACCAAAGATTTCTGAAACACTTCCCACCTAACATTTTCAGCTCTTTTCTGATGAGCAGTCTACCCAAACCAATCAAATAACATTTTCTGGTGGGGAAGCCATGCTGAAGAGCAATGGTTTTGGAGTCTGACAAGAAACCAGATTTAAGCTTTGCTGTTAATATGTGAGGCAAATTACTTAAGCTCTCTGGACTTACATTCTCTTACCTGTACAATGGGATAGTAATAAATAAAATTGAATTGTAAAAATTAAATAAGAAATGTGGTATTAAATACTTAGTACAAAGCCTGGCACAAAGTAAACATGAAATTAATGACAACTATTGCTAACATTATAAACAAAACCTCACACAAAAGTTGCCACTAATGGGGGAAACGGACTTTGGCCCAGTGGTTAGGGCGTCCGTCTACCATATGGGAGGTCCACGGTTCAAACCCCGGGCCTCCTTGACCCGTGTGGAGCTGGCCATGCGCAGTGCTGATGCGCGCAACCCCGGGCCTCCTTGACCCGTGTGGAGCTGGCCATGCGCAGCGCTGATGCGCGCAAGGAGTGCCGTGCCACGCAAGGGTGTCCCCCGCGTGGGGGAGCCCCACGCGCAAGGAGTGCGCCCGTGAGGAAAGCCGCCCAGCGTGAAAAGAAAGAGCAGCCTGCCCAGGAATGGCGCCGCCCACACTTCCCGTGCCGCTGACGACAACAGAAGCGGACAAAGAAACAAGATGCAGCAAATAGACACCAAGAACAGACAACCAGGGGAGGGGGGGAAATTAAATAAATAAATAAATCTTTAAAAAAAAAAAAAAGTTGCCACTAAGTGCCCAGGCACTGGGTGTCACATGGCCTTTTGGCCTGAGAACTAAACAACAACCATCAAGCAGGCAGTAAGTCAAAGAAATACTTGGTATTTAATATTTTCCATCGCCTTTCTTTCCTTTTCTATTTGGTTTCTATGGGGATCTATGCTTATGGGGGACTTCAAAGCACACTAAAGAAAATCCACCTAGTTCCCAACATCTGAATTTCTGCTAATTAATAGAATCATAGTTTGTTAAAATGGCAAAGACCTCTGAGATGATCTAATCCAATCTGTTCTCCAGTGCTCGGGGCAATATTACTCTTTTAAGAAATATTAGTGGATCTCTAATTCATATGCCATTTTAAGTCCATTGTCAGCAGTCTGGGGGCAGCTCATGTCAACCATGCAATAAAGAGTACAGGTTGTGGGATTACTCTTTCCCTTCCTAGTCAAGAACACTTTTTGCTTATTTCTGGGTTCACATTATTTCCAGATGGCTGAAGTTTCTAGAAGTTTGCCAGTACCTGGCTAACCCAGCCATATCTACACTGAGGTTAGATACTCCTGATCCACTGGGCTAGTGGTAAATGATGATAATAGCAGGGTGCCTAAGGAGGCATGCCAAGGTGAGCTCGGCAGTTGGAGTGGTCTGAGTAATGACTCTACTTAACTCCTAGAATATAAACTCTGGAAAGGACCTTACAGTCGTGAACACCATGTTTCGAACTACGTTCTGCAGTAATTCATATTCATCTGGACTGTCTCAGAGCCCTGGTAGAGGGAAGTGAAGGCTGAATCATTGAGACTCTAGATACTTCTACTCAATCAGAGCAACTTCTGTTTTTGGGTTTTTTTTTTTTGTTTTGTTTTGTTTTTAGTTTTATTAAAAAAAATTTTTTTTAAGATACGTAGATCACAAAAAAAGTTACATTAAAAAATATAAGAGGAGCAACTTCTGTTTTATCTATTCCTGTTTCTGCTGAAACAGGAAACAATTGACATGGAAGGTTTTTATTTTCCAGGCATCTAAATTTCTACATTAAATTTAGCTGTATTCATTACAATGAGGGTTTAACTACAAGTATCTGAGATACAACCTAATGGAATGAATAAGATATGTTTATTTCTCTTTCACATAAAAATCCAGATTAGTGCCAGTGATTTGGGACCAGACCATTTTAAGCTTTCTACTCTGCCTTTCCAAATGTGTTTTCCTTATCCTCATGGTCCAAGGTGGGGCTCTAGCTATCACATCCATGTTCCAAGCATGCCAGAAGAGAGAAAGAAGAAGGATGTACACCCTCCTTTAAGAACACCTCCAAGTAGCTGCTCTCTGTTTCATCCTCATCGACTAGAACTCAGTTGTGTTGACTCTGCATAGCTGAATGCAGGCTGGGAAATGTAGTCTTGTCTATTCTGGGTTGCCACACCCTTAATATTGGGGACTCCATACATCTGTAAGTAGAGAGCAGATAACAAAGGACACAATCTGATCTGTCTTCTGCCACAATCTGGTTCACAGCTTGAATATTGGATTTTTCCCTAGCTCTTCATAGAGCAGAATGGGGGGAGATGTGAAGACACCTTGAAAAGTGACATCTGAAAGAGTGGGCACAGCTGAATTACAGCAGCTCAGAGCCATTTAATGGAGGAGCCAATCAATATTTACAGTGTAACACAGAGCTTGGGTATTGAGGAAGGCTTAAATTACATTTGGCACATTCTGCTTAAGGCATGAAGGGACTGATACATTAAAGAAAGATTCCTATTAACATGGTTAAGAGTTATAAAAGACATTTCAGGTCATAAGCATCATCTTCATCTGGCAAATCTCCTTGATGCAGCACAACTCATCCCCTGAGTGTCAGATAAGCGAGGGACATTGCTCTTCCTCACGTTCTTTGGGGTGTCAATTAGAAGCTGTGGTGTGAGAAGGGCTTGGGAAGCTAAAGGAATGTAGCTCCCCTCTAGTCCCTGCACCTTGAACAGGGTCTGGCACATAGTGTGTGCTGAATGGCTATTTATTGAATGAATAAATGAAGGGGTGAAGTCAGGAGGCTAAGAACCAGCTCTGCTTAGGAGACCTCAAGAGGACAGGGCTCTTATGAGAACTAGGAGCAAGATTCACCTTTCAGGAAAGGGGTACAAGTGTCCAGAATAGCCTCAACGGAGTGCCTTGGGTCTATAGTGCATCAAGACATAGATGTTAAGATAGACAGGACAAGACGTGGGGGGGAGGGGAGGGGACTCCCTAAGGCCCAAAGATCAGGTTTTCTAACTTGATTTATTTCAAGCTCTCTTCAAAATTAGTCTAAATATCAATTGCATATATTAGAGAACTGCATTTCATTCCATTGGTCAATATTTTAAAACATGTTTTAGCCATCGCCTATAGCAACCTTGCAAATACTATAAATGTTTTTTCAGCATTTTGTACAGCTCACTCACAATAGCCAGTGTCCCCTCCAGATCCTCCAGGAGCCCCTTCCCACAAAGTCCTAGGTTCTGTTCCTAACTGACTCACCAAACCAATTTCAAAGTGTTTAGTAACTTACATTCTCATGGATTCCCCTCTAATGGCAAACCACGCACCAGCACTCTTAAACCAGCTTGCCGTACTTTGAACATCCATAACCCCCACTCTCAAACCGGGATCTATCTAAGGAGAGAGTACAGAGCTGACACCAAGTTCTCCATACAGTGGTCCTCAAAGCTCACTCCTCAGATGAGGCGCATCAGTGCCACCTGGGAAGTCGTTGGTATTGCAGAATCTGAGGCGCTCCCCAGACGTCCTGAGTCCGAGACCCTGGGGTGGGTCCAGTGCCCTGCATTTTGACAAGCCCTCCATGTGCTGCTGAGGCATGCTCAAGTCTGAGAACCACTGCCCTAAGGTGTCAGCGTTCTCCCAGATGTTGAAAGCCAGTACGCTCACTAGGAGAGTAAGGTCAGTGAGGAGACCAAAACGAGTTTCTTTTCTGGGACTTTGTGGTTTTTTTGCAGGATTGAGCCAAGACAGGTCAAAAGTTCACTTTGCCTGGCAGCATTTCTGTGAATCTCATTACAGCCTTCACCTCATCCCCAGAAAACGAGACCAAAGCTGCCCACATGGACACGAGTTTGTCTCGAGGGAGCAGCAGCTATGTTCCTTTTTCTTATCTGATGATGCCCTGGTATTGCCAGGAGAAGGGAAGATTTCACAACTGGGGCGACCATGAAAATCAAGACAAACTTCCATTTCTCAGTCTTCTTCATGGAAATGCAAAGAAGGGCAGGAAAAGCAGAGGCTGTGGCCACCAGTAGTATCCACTGAATATGGCTAAGGTGATCCTGTAGAGATAGCACTAGATCCCAGGGTCAGAAGACGTGGCTTCAAGTCCTGTTTCTGCCTCTTACTAACCATGTAAGTCTGAGCCTAGCTTCCTCATCTGTGAAATGAGGTTGGCAGGGTTCTTGTGCCAATCCAAAGATGTAAGTGGGGGCCTTTGTGAGAAAGCTGCCCAGCGGTCACAGCCTGAATCCAGCTACACACTTATCAGCTATGTGCAACTTTGGGCAAGCTTCCTCATCTGTAAAATCAGGTTATGAACCCATCTTCCATCTCAGAGGGTTGCTCTGAGGATTAAATGAGATGATGATAATAAAGAGCACAGCACACTTCCTAAAACATGGTAAAAAAAATCATAAATGTTTAATATTAGTAGTAGTAAAGCTGTATAACTATATAAATATCCAGTACTCTTAATATAATCTTAGGTTAAAAAAAGAAAAGTTGATAAAAGTACAAAGGTATGTGCAGCATATTCACATATTTTAACAATAAAATTAGGTAAACACTATTGAGATCATTAGCTAATGTGAACAAAGTAGAATTCACTTTTTGGAAAAAGTTTCAAATGCAACAAGTGAATAAATTCCAAAATCCAAAGAGTCTTAAACTCCATTTTTGATCAGGTCAGTTTCTTATTTTTCAGAAGACAGTTCTTCAGACACAATAAAAATATTCATATAATAGGTAAACCTTCTTTTCAAACTAATTTCAACTCTATTACCCCAGAGAAAATATAATATAGGAACGTTACCTGAAGTATGGCAAGAATTTTCCCCAGACTTCTACAAGACCTAGTCCTAAAGAAAGCATAAAACATCCCCACCTCCAGAAACTGCCTTTGCTGACTTGAATGAATATATAACCACCTGTTAGCAAATATTAAGTGGCTAAATTACATGATTTCTGATAAATCCTTCCAGATTAGTTGTCACAGTACAGCCTAATGTTTCAGGTGATGGCATTAATCTGTTTTGACAGATTTTGTTCTCTGAAGAGTAACAGATTCATAGGGACTTTAAAATGATTTAACAAGAGCTTAGAATTAAAAGGTTGGAAAGATTTAAATTCAAACTACCTCTGACAGAGGTCTCTTTCCTCCAATATTAAAGAAAAAATATTCGAAAGTCTCCCTCTTCAATCCCCTTTGGTAGTGCCAAAATCAGTTTTGGCAGATAGGCAGTCACTGTTATCTCTGATTTAGAAACAAAATTACTTTCCTAGAGAGACACAGTAACATTTTCCAAAGTGTTCCAACTCTTTCTAATCCCAAACAATGCTCAGGCTCCACAGAAAACTCCAAACTTCTTAAACCCAAATGTTTTTACCCAGATAATTATCAAGCTGTACAGCCAGTGACACATAGACCAGGCTTTGAGAGAAACACATACTACTTTGGTATAGAAAAACAATCATTCATTCGCCCAGAAGATATATTTATTAAACATCAACTATGTGTAAGGCATACAATTTACTCACTCATTCATTCATTTTTTGCAATTAAAAAAATTGAGGTATACTTAATTTTCCAGAAAATCCACCCTTTTTAAATGTTCAGTGATTTTCAGTATATTCACAAGGCTGCACAACAATTTAACTAATTCCAGCACATTTTCATCACCCCCAAAGAAACCCTGCACCCAGTTGCAGTCACTCCACATTCCCCTCCTCCCAGCCCTGGCAACCACTAATTTACTCTCTGTCTCTATGCCATTCATTCATTCCTATTAGTTTTGAGCACCTACTCACTACTCAGCACTAGATACTCTTTTAGGCACTGGGGGACAGACTGGTAAACAAACTGGGCAATGGATCTATGTTAGTGGAGTTTTTAGTCTATTGACTACATGCATTTCATAAAAACGATAAGAAAAATGCATATTTAGTAATACGGAAATACATGCAAAAATACAATATGCACAGTCTGAAAAATAAAAAAAACAACCCAACCCCTCCCCCCCGCCCCCACGTCACCCCCCACATAAAAGGTGCCATGGATAGAAGCAAAAGAGATTCAGTCCTGATGTTTTTTTCCCCTAGAAAAGCAATTCATGGGAATTTCCCCTCTTTTCCTCCCCCTGGTCCTTCTGGGAAGGTTTCAGGGGTTAAGGCAAATAGCTAAAGAGCCCAAGGCAGCCACCCGGACAGTTGGCTCCAGAACACTCAGAAGGCGTTTTCTTGCCTAGTGCCCACATGCTTTACACCAGGAGTCAGCACTCTGAGCCCAGCCTCAGAATTGAGAGCAAGAGTCAATATAAAAATAATAAGTTTCTGACAAAGGGAACATCATTCAAAACAGCAAGTTACTGCCCAGACTTCTGAGCTTCAGTTCAATGATACATTTGTTTTAGGCAATAATGCAATTCTGTTTTTCATATTTTTTTTCTTTTTAGGAGATACCAGGGATTGAACCCAGGGCCTCCTACGTGTGAAGCAGGTGTTCAACGACTGAGCTACACCTGCTCCCTTGCTTTTAATTTTTAAAAAGAAAAATGTGTATAAATCCTAGAAGCTCATTGTACAAGCATTTGCAGGATTTGACCTCTTGAATCTGAAACACCCTGATTACTTCACGTTTCACAAGTTTTGCTGAAGCTCAGACATTTACTGCTCCAAACTGACTGATTCCTGCTGGTTCTATTATAGATTTGCTATAAGAGAGACAGCACCCACAAGTACTTGAATATCACCATTTCTTTATACTTAAATATTTCTCAACTGTATAAATTCAAACATAGGTTAACAGTTAAGTGTAAGTGAAGAAGGAGAATTTGTGATAGTTAGTGAAATAGCTACTTTGTTTATCTAGTAGGACAATAAAGCCAAATATTTCATATAACTCTAGTGACCTTATAATGTATCATCCAAATGAGGTACTTGTGAGAGTGAAAAAAGGTCTAAGCTGAGAAAGCGACATAAACCTGGGCAGTGCCAAACAAACGGAGGGAGATACAGGCCCCCTGTGCCCCACCCCAGAGCCTGAAGTGGAAGAGGAGAGATCAGATACTGCTACATCACGTAGTAGGAAATGCTAATTATTATAAGGAGATAATCCTTATGATTGTTCTTTGATGCTCCCTGGATAGACTTAAGTTTCCCTATTTTTTTTTTCCTTTTTTTTCTTTTTCAAAGCAGTTTTAAAGCATCTCTTGCAACACTGTATAAAGGAGTTTATAATATGGACAGGTCCAAAATAATTAAGTGATGAGGATAAGTTAAAAGAGGTTACAGGTCGACTTTTCTGTGTATATGTGTGTGTGTATTTGTGTGTGCATGGGTGAGTGGGGAGGTAAGGCAAGAAAGAAGAAGGCCGGTGTAATTTCTTTCTTTTATAAGAATTAAAGAGAAATACTTGAAAACATGACCATTCAATCATGACTAACATAAAAACAATAGCTCACAACTTCAAAGTATAACACAGAATGATTTTTGGGAATGTTGTAATAGTTACAACATTCTTCATGGCCCTTTTCTTATTTTTCTGATATATCAAGGCTCTAACTAGTTTTTGCTAAATGACTCATATTTCCAACAGATTTTTACCTGTAGAGAAGCTTTCTCTGGAACGTTTCTGCCCTTGAATAAATTGTACTGACCTCTTTTACAGTAAAAAAGAAAGAAAAGAACGGAAATTATCTGAGGCCTCCCTAGGGCTAACTAAAAAAATTATTATGAGGGTATAAACTCCTTATGTTTTAATCTCTTACATAGCTATAAAATCAGAGCAAATTTATAACTGATAATACAAACAAACCCACAAAGCCAATAAAATCCAAATGAATCACATTAATTAATCTAATATGTAATATATTGTTGAAATTAAATTTCCGCACTGTAGCCCAGCTGCTTCAAGCTTAGCCTCCCTATTCTATTGTGTGCTGTGTGATGACTCAATTCTCCAACCACTTTTTCTCATATCGTCATTTGGCCTTTCCGTGGTTGGGAGGCACCATTCATAGTTAAACTCACCTCTCTCCTTTGAGTCACTGTTAAAGAAGATCCACTTGGTACCAGAACATTAATAGATTCACATGCTACCGAAGGCACTGAAACTCGCAGCAGTGCTGAGTTTCAAGGTGTTTGCTTATAGAGTCCAGAGCATGCCTACATGAAATCTGTTTTTAAATTATCAGGTTTCGTGAGAAAATGTCAGCTCCATGAAGTCAAGAAGTTCAGTCTATTTTGTTCACTGCAGTATTCCTAATACTTAGCAGAGTACTAGTACATAGAGAGCATTCAATACATATTCATTCAATGAATTAATGATTGCATGTATGAATGAAATTCTCAAGAAGAACTCATAGAACCAGAAAACACACACTCATGGTCCCGTTTCCTAGAGCCTGAAGGGAGAATACGGGTAAAGTACTGCCAGTCGGTTTAACAACTGTCCATCTGTACAGAAAGAATCCACACTCATATCCCTAGATTTCATTTAAAAAACCAAAACATTTGTACGCAAACAAATGGACTGACATTTCTCGAGAACAGCAGTACAGCCCAAAGAAGACTCCTTGCCCTCTGTCCATGAGCCAAGAATTGCTTTTGATGAATAAAACACCAAGGCAGGCAAATGGAGGTGTAAAGGAGCAAAAGAGAGGAAGGAGGGGAGGGGCAGACACTAGAGAGCATTAGCACCTACTGCAGACCAGCAGGCATCGTGAGGAGCACTTCACATCTGTTAGTCTAAACGTCACGAGAACTCTAAGAGCTGGGCTTTACTGTATAACTTACTTTTCCAGATAAAGAAGCTGATGCTCAAAGCACATAGCAAGGGGAAGCCCAGCCAAGGCCCTTACCTATTCACATACCATGCTGCTTCCTAAAAGAAGTGATACATGGTCTTGAGCGTACAAGAAAGCTAGTGGTAAAGCAGATGGAGAGAAGATTTCCTGTCCTGGACATAAATGGAAAATCAAAAAATAAAATTATACTGTCCAATGCATTGCTAAAAAACACAGCAGAAGTTGTTTAAAAGAAAACCCAACAATTCTAGCAAAGCTTTTATTTCTTTTTAAATTCAACCTTTAGTTTATTCTTTGATCATGTCCTGTGAAATGGTAAAAGGGAAGTAGCAGCAACATCCACGCTTACTGCCAGGACTGGTGAATGAACAAATTATATTTAATTCAAGCTTTCTCCAACCTTCAGGGCTAAGCTTTACCCTAAGTCTTAGGTGCTTTGAATACCACACTGTAGTATCTGCCCTACATAAAACCCCATTCTTTCTTACACTTCCCCCCAGGAATTTATGTTCACTTTTGACTTATGAAGGAAAACACAGATGGACCTACACTGGTCTGTTTGTGCTCATGGGAGGCAGTACTAACCAGTGGTGACAGCCCAGGCTCCCAAGTCAGATGACTTTCCTGGAATCTCTTACACACTGTTTGGCCTTGAACAAGTTTCTTAAACTTGGTTAAGACTAACTTTCCTTATCCGTAAAATGAGGATAATACCCATAGCTCTTCCATACTGTGGTTGTGAAGTTACGTATGTGAAGCACTTAGCCCAGTGCCTGACATATAATAAGAGCTAAATAAATGTTAGTTAGTATTATTAGATTGGGTCTAGAAAATATTGGCGTTAACAAGGTAAAGTAGGGCAGAAAAAGGCCACGTCTGCTACGTTTAGACTCCTCTGATCACAATAGATGGTCACACTTACTTAATTGGAAGTACATGATATTGTAAACTACCCTACAATTCACCCTTTTGAAAAGCAGTGGTATTCCCCCAAGAACACTTTGTAACGTATTTGGAAAAGAAATCACAAAATCTTTTTAATTACAATGATGAACACTGTTGGCTGTGAGCTCAATAGTAGAAAATAGAAATGTTTACTAAGGTGGAACCTGCTACAGGGATAAACTAATGCATTCACACAAGACTAGGTATTTCTTAATCCATCTGGTTTATTTTTTTTAGGATTTTTTTACCCCACCCCCACCCCTCCACTGGCTTGAGCTCGATGTCTGCTCTCTGTGTCCATTCGCTGTGCATTCTTCTGTGTCTGCTTGTCTTTTCTTCTCGTCTTCTCCCTAGGAGGCACCGGGAACCAATATGGGGACCTTCTGACATGGGAGAGAGGCACTCAGTCATTTAAGCCACCTTAGCTCCCTGATTTGTTGTGTCTCTCATTGTCTCTCCTCTGTGTCTCTTTTTTTTGTGTGTCATCTTGTTGCACCAGCTCTCTGCATGGGCCGGCTCTCTGCTCAGGCCAGCTCTCCCCGGGGGATAGCTCACATTCACTAGGAGGTCCAGGGAACCAAATTAAGAACCCTCCAAATGGTAGATGGGAGCCCAATCACTTGAGCCACATCTGCTTCCTTGGTTTACTTTTTTAATTGAAAGGAATTTTTGAATCTACACCATCATCAAATTACTTAAAAGGAAAGGGGGTGGGTGGAGCAGAGAGCAAAACTGTAAGTGATACCCACTGCTATTGCTCAGATGCCAAAACAGCTAAAAAGAAAATTCAGAGAAGAATGATGACAGATTGGGAAGAGAATGGGGATCATTGCACAGACAAGTCTTATTTAAGGCACAGGCTGCCATAAAGGCAGCATTTCCAACATGTTACTTGAACATAAACAGAGAAAAGAGGATATAAAGGAACATCTATAAATACCCTTACCTTCAAGAGGCCCCCTATGGGTCCTCTTCTCTTTTTTTTGAAGCAGTAATAAAGACTTAGAGGGTAATTGCCTGCAGTTACCTAAAGCAAATCGAATTAAAAGCACCCTTAACTGAGAACTTGGGTTTTGGTCTTAGGCCCATCAACTACCCCTTCCCACCTTTGAGCCCTAATTTTCTGATGTTTACACTTCCCTCTCTTCTTTCCCCATTGTATATGTGGCTTTCCCCACACTATGCCACCTTACTAACTTTAATGTTTTCTAGACATAAGTTAATACAGAGAACTACCATTTACTTAGCTCTTATGTGCCAATAGGCGATATCTACAGTGGCACAGGACCTGCTTTTAATATAAACATCAGCTCAGCAAATAACTATGTACTATACGTGTGCTAGACTAGGCTAGGCTTTGTAATGACTGCAAAAACAAACCAGAAGCCAATTCTACTTATTCATTCAACAACTGTTTTTTTAATGCTTACACTTACTTCTTGCTGGGCTCTGTACTGGGTGGGAGGGGCAGGGCAATGATGCTGACTAAAAATAATGATTCCTGTCTTGTAGGATTCACACTGCAGCAAAGAGCTTAGAACAGATGGAGAAACAGAAGGTTTACACACTACCAAGAGGGCACAGTGTAGAAACTAAGAATATCTATCCTGCATGACCAACAATGGCATCTCATCTAGATGTTACATCCAGCTGAGAGAGGTGGATTACCATCATCGCCAAATTCTTTTAGACCAGCGGGTCCCCGGATGAGGGGTCCACGGAACGATTTCAGGGGGGGCATTGAGCTTGAACTGAAATTCAAAAAAACATTGTTCTTGTGGGGATGTGTTGGTGTAAGTATGATATATTTATTAAATAACACACAGTATAGTGTGGACTTAGTAAGGGCTCCTGGTTTTCACCTGACTGGCAAGGGGTCTGAGGAAAAAAAGGGCTAATTACCCATTTTAGACTACTCTACATGCACATAACCTCATTTTAAAAGCCAAAGATTCCATTTACTAATAACCTCCCCCTAGATCGCAGTACAGACTAGCTGAAGGCTTGGGAGTTTTAAGGATATGGGGACATGATGGAGGAAAAAACGGGGACTCCATCTCCACTCTTGTCAACCATATAAACAATCCCTCTGCTCAGCCTTGCAAGTGTCAACACCAGCTACTTGGGAGCATTTTTCTACATCCTTTTGAATCGTGCTTCCTTGTCAATGAGAAGATCAAATACTCAAAGTAGGTAATGTTAAAGCTCTGGCCTCCCAATGCCTTACCTCAAGCTTAAACACTCTCACACATTTGGGTGGGCTAACACAGGAGTTACAAGTAATTTTTTTAAATGTCAACTTCAGTTGATTGGTAATGTCTGCCTGAAATGCTGGGTAGAGAGTTTCATGATTGAAGAGTGATGTCTGCCTCCAATGGGTCAGGATAATAGCTACATGTATGCTACATATTTATCACCCTTGCACTAGCTGTATTAGCATGGGTCCAAAGAACTGGATTAGAGTTCAAGTGCTTTGACAAGCAGACAGCCATCCACAGACAACAGCTTTGTAGAGCAGCCGCAGCACGTCTCCAACTCTTCAATGGCTGCCAACAGAAACAGCTGGGCTGGCACCAGCTACCTTCCTAGGAACCACTTAGCTTTGCTTAACCCAATTTAATTCATTCAACATTTAGTGTATTCTTGCTATGTGCAAAAGACACAGTTCCAGAGGCTGCAATGATTAATTAATTGATAAGTAGAACAAGTTTACAACCATCTAAAAACTTATAATGTATTAGGAGGTTAAGGCAGATACTCGAATAAGGCAGATACTCTATGGTACTTACCATAGAAACGGACTAACAAAAATGGGGAGTTGAAGGAAGACCACCGGTTACAGTGGTTGTGACAAGTATAACCAGGCAGGGATAAGTGGTAGGTAGACTCCAGGTTGAAAGAGGAGTGTGATCTCCGGCCAGGTCACAAAAGGACCTGACACAAAGAAAGGGTTATGCTCAAGATTTTTCCTAAGTTATTCTTAGCAAAATATTTTCAGCCTTTGTTTTTAAGCTACATTACAAAGATAAAAAGGTACAAACACATTTGAGGCAAAAGGCTTGTTTCAAATCCTAACACCCCCACCACTTCCTAGCTGGGGATAGGAGGAGCGTTTCTCAACTTCTACAAACTTCCTATCTACAAAATAGGGATCATAACGTCTACCTCAGTGGGGTATGGGAAAGTTAGTTGTGAAGCAGTGTGTAGAGCAGCTAGCGAAGTATTCAGCACATGGCCAGGCACCTAACGCATTTTGGTTCCAGAGGTTCTGAGGAGTGCATCCGACTACAGAGCTGCACGCCAGCATTCACTGAACAAAGCACAGTATTTGTTGCTCTGGGGCAATTAAAAAGAAATAAATCTGAGTTTCCTCTTTCAAGGAATTCATCTAGTGATGAAGAGAAGGAAATCTGTATCTTGAAAAACCATAAGAAAAGAAATTATATTCATGAAAAGGAACACACAATGTACATTACTTTGGAAACATACGTTTTCTAAGTGATTATACAATGGTCATTAAGGCAGACAGGAGTATCAAAGCAACAGGAGAAATCTCTATAAATTAGGAAAGGAAATTTGATATGCATAATACTACAAACACATTTTCTATTTACTAGCTGTGTGACCTTGAGGAAATTGCTTAGCCTCTCTGAATCTCTATTCCCTCACTCGTAAAGAACATATTAACTCTCTTCTGTCTGTCTCACTGGGATTTTGTGAGACTCAAACAAAACAAATGCATGTAGACAGGCTCTGACAACCAGAAAGAGCCTTACAAAGGCAAAGCATCATAATTACCATCATCTCAAAGACACAACACTCTTCCCCACCTCTGCTGCACTTACATTAGGACAAACAGAAAAGCCAAGATGAAATTTTATCTGCTTTACAAAATAAAACCTACTTCATGAAAAATTTTGGGCCTGACACATGGTCATTTCTTCCGTTTTGGGTTTTAATGGACATGTTCTGATCTAATTATTCCAGTTGACAGAGGTACTCAGGCTGCCCCTGCATGTGCAACACACACACACACACACACACACACAGATTTGGCAGTAATTTTTCTACTCCTTGTTTGCACAGCTACCAAAATTCTCCGACAAAAATAAAGATTCTTTTTTGGGCCTTCGGCATGAAAAGTTACCTGAATTCTGTAGAACATTAGGAAAAAAAGGAAAAAAATTCCCAGCACTCAAAAACAAGCAATTAAATACTGCTCTGGAAACAGTCTTCCCTTGACGTCTTGGTCTCAAAGCCCCGTCTGTCTTCTGGAAAACTAGGCCCTAGTTACCAAATTGCCTCTCTCGCTTTCCTCCCAAATTAGATCTGGCAGTTAATTCTGGTGGCTTGTAATTTTTTCCTGAAGATGATCTAGTGGATTTTTAAATTATTCTAAGCCAGGACAAAGGCTGGCATAAGTTTTAGCCCCGTTTTCCCCTTGCCAGTGCTTGGCAAGAGAATGAGAGGATGAAATGTCCAGGCTAAGCTAAGAAATGGGTGCATCCAGCATGGCAGTGAGATTGAGAAGCTGTCCCTAGAGAACTGCTCATTAGAGACAACATCCTGTGCCACTCCACCTCCTCCAACCCTAGCAAGGAGAGAATCCAGGGGTCAGAAAGTGGCCCCAGGTCCCGTCCCAGGCACTTAGCCCCACTCCATCTCAGGTGGAAACGCACAGGGGAATGTGAAAGCCTGCAGGCTCAGGATGTCTGGCCACGTGAACAAAAATGAGGCTCCACAAATGAAGATGGCTGCTGGAACTAGCAGCAGAGACAGGCAGCAGTATGGGGAGGTACTGCCTGGTGATTAACCCCGCAGGCTCGGGAGCTGGGATTCACCCCGGGCTCTGCCTTGTACTAATAATGGTAGGATATTGGGCAAGTTATATAACCTTGCAGTGCTTGAGTCTCCTGATCTGTTAAATGGGAACAGAGCTTTGGTAAGGAAAAGCATTTGATGTATAGAGAACTACTAAATGATTAGTTATTGGCACCAGTGAGGCAAACTTAACTGCAACCTGCCTATCTCGTCATCTTGATGCAAGTGGGATTTCTTAAGGGCTACCTCCCCAGCTATCACTTCAGGTAGAACATGAAATGAAATTAAGTATGGCACATTAATATTATTTCATTATCCTGTTGTGTGGCACGTCAGCATCACTGACATTCTTTTCTGAAAGAAACGCTTGATCTCTACTATCTTTACCTCATCTTTCACTTTATGACATTATGCGCCGTGATATTATTTATGTTTTTAATTTGAGAAATTCTGTGTTCTCTCGAGTCCTGGAAACCGTACCTTCTGGCTGTGCTGTTGCTGCTCTGACTGCTCCGTCTTCGCCCCTTAGCTGGCTCCTCCTCCATCTGGGCTGGGCAGGCAGCCCCCCATGGTGGCTGTTCTCGCCCACACTCCTGGCACTCTGCATTCTGCTCCTTAACTACGTCACCCATGCCTGTTCTGGTGTACCAGTGTTCCAGTCTGCTTTGTTCATGTTGCTTCTTGACCATGAGACCCAACTTTTCTCAAGATCTATAACATACCTCAAACTCAATTTGTCAAACTGACCTTTTCTTGCCCAACCTGTGGCCCCTCCACTCCCTTTGTTGAGTAATGCCCAACCATCCTTGCTGTCAACTGGCCTAGAAATCCAGAGTAACGAGCAGGCAAGCTGGTGACAAACGCCATCCATGGAGAGACTTTATAGAAAAGTCAGTACGTACATGGCTCTGGAGTCAAACTGCTCAGGTTCAAGTCCCGGTTCCAATACTTATTAGCCATGGGACCATAGGAAAGCCAGTTATTCTCTCTATACCTCAGTTTCTGCATCTGTATAAAAGGCATAATAGTGCCACCATGTAAATTTTTGAGGGTAAAATGATTTTTTTTAAATATCAAGGACTTAGAAAAGTACCAGGCACACAGCACTAAATGAGTATTGGCCATCCTTATGACTATTATTCATGAATATAATAGGAAAAGTGAATGAGTCAGGCTCAGCAAGATTCTTAGGTAAAAGCTTTATTATCTTTAATCTGCTTTTTACTAATAATACACCATGGGGTGTGGCAGAAATGAAGCAATTAATTGGAACCCAATGTTGACTATGATTAGTAACAAACCATGTTCTACTGTTTCAAACGGCAACCTGATAAATAAGACACATGTTGCTTCATTGTCTGTCAGAGCCAGAGGGATAATATAGATCACCCAACACATTAGCCACCAAACATGAGGTTCCATTGGAATCACTAGGGAGCTTTAAAAACAACAACAACATAGGTTACCAGGACCCAGCCCTTGATATGTCAAGGCAGTAGGTCTGAGGTGCACCCCAGGAATCTGGAGATGTTCCGTAGGCTTGGGATGCACTGAATCAATCCATCCCCTCCTGTGACAGATGATGAAACTAAGATGCAGCAGAGTGAGCCAACTTGGTTCCTCATCTCAGGGGAATAAGAGGCAAAGGCAAGTATCTCCTCCAGCAAAACCTCTCTACAAATTGCAATGAAGTGAATCAAACTCTAAGGGCTAAATCCTCAAAGGAGATTACAAACGACTATGCCTGTGCCTCGTTCATTACAAGAACAGATAGGTCCTTCCTATCGTGGATTCTTCCAGTTGCAGAGATGTGTGCCCTTGAGAGAAGTTCTGGCTTGTGAAGTCATTCAATAAAAACAGCATCTGGGGCAAATTAAAACAAGTCTGGTCTGCATACCTTTTTATTCCTAGCAGCCTTTGGAAATCTTGCAACGTGTTCTTCTGTAGGTCCAAGAACAACCTATCCAGAGTCCATGAACTAATTTCCTGCCAAGATAAAGATTTTTCTCTGGAAGTAGAAGTTTCAGTAGGGATGAGAATATGATTTCCCAACTTCTCACTACAAACCTTTCTATAATCATTTGGAAAGCAGCTCATTGTCAGCTGTAGTTTTGGCAACGACAGCCCATAGAAACAGCATGTATTGGCTCTGTGAGTAGCACAGGCAGCAACAGAACTCTGCAACAATGATCTCATGAGTCAAGTGTCCACACCCTTGGCAGAGCTAGGGGTCCTCTTCTAAGACTATCCCAGGGCTCCATTAGAAAGATAAGGCCCAGGCTTTAATACTGTAAGTCCAAATGCCTGACACACTCTTTGGCTCAAATGGCCAAGTTGACTTGAAAAGTCTGGAAAAGAGCAAGTTCAAGAGAGGCTCACAGGCATTCCACCCCAAAACCTAAATGATCCATCTACAGTTGTTTTGAAATGTGCATCTTGTATGTGAGGGTTGGGACTCTGTTGTGTTTCCATTACTCTCATTTATTGAGCCCAGCACTGACCCCAGACTGCAAAGAAATAGAAGATATGAGGGCAATTCTATAGGTTCAAGGAAGGTCTCATTTTCACTTTATTCCAAAATGCCTCATCCACTTCTCTAATCGATTTTCTTGTTCTCTCCTCTCTCTCTCTCTCTCCTTTCTTTCATTTTTGCTTACAACTCAGTTTTTGTTAAAAGGCAGAAATCCTATGGTCGAATGTTAATTTTAGCTCTTGCATATGCTCTTGTCAGAGCAGATTTGATTAAAGAAAGAAGGAAACAGGCCTGAAGTCATGAAGAGAACAAGACTTTTACAATGGGAAGCATATGGGTCACAAAATAATCTTCCTCAACCTCATAATTTTGCCAAGGGCTGACCCTGACTAGATTTGGTAATTGTTCTTTACACCAGTTGTTCTCTATTTTAATGCACATAAAAATCAGCTCAGGGGTGGGGGTGGTGCTTTAAAATGCAGATTTCCGGACTCCAAACTTAGAAAGTCTGATTCAGAGGTTTTGTGGTATGGCCCAGAAACCTGCATTCTAGCAGGCTCCCCGGCTCTTTGGATACACGTGGTTGGCCCCAATCCTGGAGAACACAGGCTCATACCCTGCACAAGTTTGAAACAAAACCAGTGGACAATTCTGTTGTTTCTAGCTTTGTGACCTTGAGGAGGTCATTTAAATGTTTCTAATTCTCCCTCTGTGTGTTGTTGTAATACCTCTCTCACAAGGATATCTTGAGGATTACATGGAGTGGGTGTGTAAGTAATTTTAGATATATAAAGCAATGTACAATGCAAAACATAAATCATCACTCATTTTTTCTACTTTTCACTCATTTATAACCCATATTTAGAACATGCTGGCAAACTGCTTCTGAGGGATACTTGAAGTAAAAAGTTCCTGGAGGCCCAAATTAGGAGATTGTGCCACCTGAGTTTTGATGAAAACCAAAGTCTTTCACTTTAATAAAGAGCAGCATGAATTCACAATACAGCGAATTTTAAGTGGATGGCTATACTACATAAGATGACCATAAGGATGGATGGGTATGCTTTAAGATTAAAACATTGCATACGTACAGCAAACAATGCTCATTCTTAAAGTACTAAACAATTTGCTCAGACTTAACCAAGAGTCCAAATGAAAAACACATGCAATTTTGAAACAATTTTTATAGTTCCAATAATTTCTTTAATTCTCATCGCATTAATTATTAAAGAAATTGCCCACAAAACAGCTCTTTTCTTTGAGAGCAGGAGGGTCCTTGTTCAGTACTGGCGCTGTTCTCAATGGAAGTTGAATCTAGCAGCTCCCAACCCCCACCCCAGCACCACCCACCTCCACCCCCACTCCCACTCAGGTAAGGGCACCCTGCAGGTAAAAAGGCCTGAACTAGACCCACCTCAGGTGAAGGCTAAGTGCATTCTGAATTCTAGAGAGCAATCTGCGCAAGACAAATTCCCAAGAAATTACATCAATTTTCACAGCAAAATAAAAAGGACATAAGTAAAACTTGGTTCTTGAGCAAAGGTTTTAAAATCAAGCATGATTTACAAGTCAAGTTTTCATAAACACAGAGCAACCCAGATGTGAAATTGAGTTCGGATAGACATCAGCAGTAAAGAAAAAGTTCTTCAAATTCTCCTTCTCCCCTGTCAAACTGGGACATATTTTTCAAGGTTTTTCTTCCCATTTTTCAAAGGAAAAACAAGTCATGGCCAGTCTTAGGTCACAGATGCGTAATCGCTAACAACCAAACCACAACAACAGCCTCGGAACAGGTCTCTGAGTCTCTACTGGCCTCATGGAATTACCTTCCAGGGATCTTTGGGTGCTATGTGTGCTTAAAATCAACCCAAATTCCATCTCCTGCCTTACAGGGCTCTGAGCCTTCTGGCCACTATATTGGACCAACTTTCCCTTTCCCACTACAATGCAGCCCTAAAGAACTTTTGTTCCCACCTTTAACAACACCAAGCTCGAACCAGCTGTTCCTTCTGTGGAGAACACTTTCTCCCCTCCTCTTCCCATGTCTGCTCCTATTTGACACTGGGATCTCAGTCTGTATTTTTTCAGCAAGACCTTCCCAGACCAACGAATCTAACAGGGTTGTCACGTTACTCTTTATCACAACGCCCCATTGAATTCTCTGCAGGAGCAATTATCTCCAGCTGACATTATTCTTAAACATTTATATTTTTGTTTATTGTGTGCCTCCTCAAACGGGATATAAATTCCGTGAGAACAGGGATCTCACGGTTTGTATTGACCTCTGTGAGGTCCCAGTGCCTAGACTTGGTCCCAGCACATAGTAGGCCTGCAAGCATTTGCTGGATGGATGAATAGGGGAAACACTGAGGTTGCCTGATTACTGTTAAAACTTGAGGAAATTTTAGGGATCAGGCAATGATCAGGCTAAGAGATATTCACGCACAGACCCAATTAGTAAAATCTCTGTCTCCTCCTAAGGGTGAATTTTGTTAAACATATTCGAACTTTTTATTTGTTCTTTGTAAAATGACTATCAGTCATATTATTAGAGAGGTGCTACACAAAGTTTGAAACATATGCCGATGACTACAAGACGTTTGACTCAACACTTAACCATGAAGTTTTACATTCAAAGGTGCAACATGTGCCGCTGGGCTTGAGTTTTTATCACTGCCTCAATTACTCTCTGGTAATAAATTCAGAAGACTAATTCTCAAGCACATTATTGATGCAGTATATCCAATGCTACCCTGATCATCTGAAATGGTTTTATCTGAATTACTGAGTAAGGAGATTAACTTGGAATCTGGAGAGACTCAAACATGTCATTTAAATGTCATTCTAGGTCTAGGAAAAAGCAATTTGTTAAATACCGGTTATGTCAAATTTTTGCTAGGACTGTTAGGTGAGGTTACTATTTTTCTAGAACTAATTGGCAGATTCTAAATATAATTCACAAACTTATAAGGTCAGTGAAGTGCAACAAAAATATCGGTGATGTATGTAGTAATACTGATGACAAATTGAGTTTCAGCCATAAGCATCTACCAAAAAGGGAAAAGGAGCTGTACTGTCTCAGATTTTTGCCATGGAGGACTTTCTATTGCATTGGAGTAAACTGTTTTCTGGACAAATGCACATTAATGAAGCAGGCTAGTAAACTAGGGAATTAATAGACGGATCTGGAACCTGGCAGAGAGTCCACATGGACATCAGGAACCCCCAAGATGGATGCCAGAAGACCCTCACCCCCCAGATTCTGCTATCCAGAACAAAGACTACTTCCGAGAGCAAGGAAAAGCCCCAGATGTTCTCTAGGGACTTTATCATTGGGTCCTCACTAGCGGATTGATGAATAGGGTAATCAATCAAAACAGCCAACAGCTGGAATCCCTCCCCTGCCAATAGCAAAGGGGTGGAATAACTAATAGTTTATAAAGAAAACTGGAAGGCCTGAGCTTGCTCTCACCCTGCTCTCTTGCCTCTGGGCCCGTTCCTGCCCACTCTCACCATTTTTCCTCTGCCACATGGCCACGCAAGTAAACCTGGGGATTTATAATCTATAATGGACAATCGTAGCTTGTAAATCAGTCCTCTTTATCCCTTTTCACTACCTTCCTCTCTCCCTGGGACCCCTGTTCTGTTATTTTCTCCCATTTCTCTTCCCTCCCTATCTGAATAAATTACTGACCTAACACACCCAACATGCTCTTGAAATTCATTTCTGCAGCATAGCCAAGAACCTAGATAAAATCCAGTAACATTAGGGGCTGTTAATATGTTTAAAGGATGATATAAAAGCCAACCATGGGGTTACAATAAATAAAATTCAAACCAACATTTGTCCATTTTAATATATCGTCCTTCCTATTAAGAAGTAGGAGTCACAAATATACAATAAAATGTATAGAGAGTAAGAAGTAAACTAAACTATATAAACAAACAGCTCCCCCAAAATAAAGAATATGTAAATGAACATGCTGCCCTCTTGGTAAATGATTTCTGAGAAGCACCTGGCGTTTTTGGTTGTTAAATGAATTTGTTCCTTAAGACTTGGCCAAATTTCCTTAAGAGAATGGAATATAATAGGAACATAAGTTTTCAAAAATCTAAGAAAAGAAAGATATGTTATGATTTTCTGTTCTTGTCCTAGGGTATAACATTATTCATAAAGGCTCATGGCAACTCTTCTCATATTTATTTACCTACTGATACCCACTGTAAGTCCCCAAAGTTTATAATCCTGAGACCAGGGAGAGAACTTATAGGATAAAATCTTTTATAAATTTAGAATATTATTTTAAACAATGCCCTTACTTTTGCAGATTTCTATCTCAGTAATTCTGGCTGTCAGGGTTTAAAAGTGCCTTCCAATTGGTATTCAAAGTCCTCTAGACAATACCACACTGCTGACCTATTCTTTATTCTGAGTAAAAACTAATGCAAACTGTAGGCATTTCCTAAAGCACTTTCAAAGCATGTCATTAGTAAGAATGTAAACAGAAACATACAACATACTAATTTTTTTAAATGTGAGAACTCTAAATGGGAGAATTTTTCAATTATCTCAAAAATTACTATTTTTTTTAAAAATGGAAGCCACATGCTTTCTTTTTTTCTTTCTTTCTTTTTTTCTTGGTTGTCAAATAACTCTGTTTTTAGGTTCATTGTAGTTCAATTCAGTTAGATTTACCCTGGGGTTTTTATTTTCCCTTCTCTCAGTCAGATTCTGAAAAACAGTTTTCCCATTACCTAGATCTCTGGGGAATGTATCCTTCTTAAACTGGCCTGCATGGAAAGACGGACATTCTAATTTTATAGCAAAAGCAGAGAATGTGAGGATGGGACACGCTCATTGAGTTCATCTGGACTAGCTCCCACCCTGACTGTAGAATTCCTTCTAGAGTTGTGTTCCATGTGGGTGTTAGTTTATTATCACAACTTAATGACTTTTTTGGGTGACATAATGAGAAACCAAGTGGAAGATCAGCTAATGCCACATGAAGCACAGATGACGGCTACCCAGAAACTCTGGAATCAAACTCCCCCTTCTTCAAAAGTGAACTCCCTGTTTTCTTTCTGTTATCCATAGGGCTCTCTCCCACACCCAAAGTAAACAACAGAAATCCCACAACACGAAAGGAGCCTGAAAATAGAACACAAATTAGTCCTACACCTAGAAAAATAATGGCCCAAATTCCCGCATTATATAGCACCACTCACTTCAGCAAAAGATTTGACACTGAAAAGGCAGATAGCACCTAGCGGGGAATGAGAAACCTGAAAATGACAGAAAGACCCTAAAGTGACCCCAATGAACCCCACCCTCTGCTCTTCACACCTTTGTGTTCTCTCTCCTCTCGAGCTGCAGGCACTACCAGAGACTTGCTTCAAGCCAACAATGTGGCAAAGGTAATGAGACGTCAACCCCTTGACTACATTAGGTTACGTAAGACTCTTAGAAGACAGGAGAGATTCTCCTTGCTCTGGGTGAATTAAGCAGTCAGGTTGGGGAAGCTCGCAGGGCAAGATTCTGTGGTGGTGTCCAGCCTCCAGCTAGCAAAAGGTCCTCAGTCAGACAGTCACAGAACACAGAAGCAGATTCTTCCTCTCTGGTCAAGACTTTAGTTTTCCAGATGAGAACACAGCCGGACGGATCCCTTGACTGTGGTCTTGTCAGACCCTGTGACCTAGTTTAGCCATGCCTAGACTCCTGACCCACAGAAACAGTAAGATAATAAATGTGTGTTGTTTTAAGCTGCTAAATTTGTGGTAATCTCTTATGCAGAAATAGAAAACTAATAGCTAAGAGAAGAAATGAGGGTCCTGAGTCCCGCTATGTCCATCCTAAAAGTGAGTAAGAGCCATTTTAAGTCTGGATGCTGACCCCTCTTCTAAGCCCCCTCCTCTGCAGATAATCACAGGAAGAAACATTCAGACAAACTCAGAGTCAGCTAAGAGTACAGTGTCACATTCCAAGGATGTCTCTAATCTTAGATGTTTTTCTGGGTCCTACAATGAAAAGTTTATTAATCAGAGGAATTTCTTAAGCCAATAATGAAAAATAATGGACATGGTTCTAATATCTTATTATAATACACAGGAAACTTCTAAGTAGCTGACTTAAAATTCCGGGAAATGCAGGTGTCTTCATCACCTTTAATTCATGTTTTTTAAGAAACAAAACAAAACAAAATAACCTTTTCTTTAAATCTCTATACCTGTGAGCTCATGTAAGAGTGAATTAAAAAGAAAATGTCTAATGGGACCTTCCACCTTGAAGATATTTTCACAAGGCTGTCATATTTCTTGTGTTAATCTTCCCCAATGTTAACTTACTTACATTTCTTAGACTTTTAACAATTTTTTATAGCTTTTTAATAGGATGACAACTCCAAAAATCAACCGCATAAAACTATATATAAGGTAACTTCAGAATACATAACCCCAGTAATAATGGGAGCATAAATGCATAAATACAGCTGGGTCTGAATTGATACTAATTATAATTCTTAAACATATCCTATACATGCTTCAGGATTCCAGAAGCTGGTTTCCTTCACTTATCTACTGTCAGTGTCAAGTATTTAGTATTTAGTTCTTAGTTGTCTTTTTACTTCATATTATGATTTATCAGCTGATGCTAATATTAGCTCATTCCCAACATTAAACATATGTTACAGATTGAAGTAACCTCTAAGGTTCCTTATAGCTCTAATAGTTCATGATTAAGCTTACTTTTTGAGTAATATTTATTAAATGCTTACAGGCATTTAGAATTTATACGAAGCAAAATCAGATATAATGGAACCCATATAATGACTAAAAGTTGAATAAAATGGACTTAACATCCATATTTTGTGTTACGGAAGATATTGAAGTTCTAGAAATTTTCAGAGGGACAAAGCATGGCAAATGGTCTGGGTTGAGAGTCTTGGGTCAGGTGTGCTTAAGGTCAAGTCTAAGATCTAAAACCTGGGAGTTCGGTCAAGTTGGGAGATACAACCATCAATCACTCAACAAATATTTATTGGGCACTTACTACATACTGGCACGGTTCTGTTGCTGGGGTTCAGCAGTAATTAAGACTGACAAGGTCCCTGTTCACATTATAGTTGGGAGACAAATAACTAATGAGCAAGAAAATAAATACCAGAGATAATTTCAGATAGTGGAAAGTTGAGTCAATTCATGGGAACATACTAGTGTGGTTCTACTGATGTAGCTTGAGCTACATCAGTGATCAAAACATACAGATCCTTGCTTGCATGGAGATTACATACTGCTGGGGTAGAGAGACAATAACACAAGTGATGATAAGTAGATAAAAGATATACTGTATTGAAAGGTGATATGTGCTATGTAGGAGAGAGAGAGGGAGCATGCACATAGGATAAGGGTAATGGGAAGTGTGTATGTGGAGGGGTAGTAGAGCACAATTCTAGAAGTCAGGGTAGGCTCTATTAGGAAGTTGCCATTTGAGCAAAGACTGGGAGGAAATGTACAATGAAGGAGATAAAATTGGGCTATGAGATGGAGTGACTGGAGCAGGGTACCATGGGCTGCTTTATATGGAGTGGCCAATAAAGCCCTTCAGTTGAAACCACCATGTCCAGAAGGAGTCAGCCTCCGAAGGTCTGGCAGAAGAACATACCAAGGCGGGGGGACAGACCCTAAGGCAGAATTCAGCTTGGCATGGTCTGGGAACAAAAAGAAGGCTAGATATATTTTTTAAATATATTTTCTATAGTAATAAATATATCATAAAATATAACTAATTTAATTTATGGACTATAGTTAACAGCATTGTAATGTTTTTGTAGCAAAAGCCACATTGCTACTATATTAATTCTAAAGGTAAAAAAAGAATATGGGTTTGATATTGTGAGCTATGAATACAATTAAGCATTTTTTTCTCTTCTTCAATTTTTTTTCATTAATAAAGAGACCTTAACTATGCCATTTAGCTAATCTGTGTTCATCTGTGTATCTTCCTGAACACTAGAAGAACTGAGTTAGCATTTGGAATTAGATGAGAAAAAAGTACCTGAAAAATAAGTTTTTATGAGTAATGTTTCCATAACTTGTTGAGCTGGTTTTTTTTGTTCTTTTATTTTTGTGAATCTGAAATAAAGTTAATAATGAGAGAGAGAAATACTAATGTAGGGGAAGGAAGGAAGGAAGGAAGGAAGGAAGGAAGGAAGGAAGGAAGGAAGGAAGGAAGGAAGGAAGGAAGGAAGGAAGGAAGGAAGGAAGGAAGGAAGGAAGGAAGGAAGGAAGGAAGGAAGGAAGGAAGGAAGGAAGGAGGGAAGGAGGGAAGGAGGGAAGGAGGGAAGGAGGGAAGGAGGGAAGGAGGGAAGGAGGGAAGGAGGGAAGGAAGGAGGGAAGGAAGGAGGGAAGGAAGGAGGGAAGGAAGGAGGGAAGGAAGGAGGGAAGGAAGGAAGGAAGGAAGGAAGGAAGGAAGGAAGGAAGGAAGGAAGGAAGGAAGGAAGGAAGGAAGGAAAAAAGGAGGGAAGGAAAAAAGGAGGGAAGGAAAAAAGGAAAAAAGGAAGGAAGGAGGGAGGGAGGGAGGGAGGGGAAAGGGAGGGAAGAAGGAAAGAAAAAGAAAGAAAGGGAGAGAGAGAGGAAGAGAGAAAGAAGGAGGGCAAGGGAAGGGAAGGGAAGGGAAGGCAAGGGCAAGAGTGACTGGCATAATGATCCAGGATATGGGTCAGAGATGTGGGCAGGGGCTAGATCATGTAGGATTAAGTGAAAAAGGTCAACTTGGATCCTTGCTTTTTCCTTCTCTTTACTACATTGCTATCCTCCCCTGTATATAGTCCCTGCTCATCACTTTCAAACCCCTTCCATATCACCTGCCTTTAAAAACACACCCCCTCCTAGCCACACCCTCCTTCCTGTAGCTACCACTGAATTGCTCCCTCCCTTGGGGCCAAGCTTCTCTAAAAAATTCAGACCTGCTGCCTCTGCTTCCTCGCCTCGCATTTGCTCTCCAGCTTGTTCTACTGTGGATCCACTCCTATCAGCCCCACAACTCAACTCTTGCTAAAGTCACCAATGATCTCTACATGGCCAGATGCAACGGACACTTGTCCTGATGTCACCTGACTTGGGGCTGCCTTTGGCATGGGTGAACATTCTTTGTAGAAATAATACTCTTCTCTCCATGGCATCTTAACTTTCCTCATTGTCTCCTACATCTCTAGCTTCTCCTGAGCTTCACTTCTTGGAAATGACCCATAAAGGTAGGTCTTCAGTGAAAAAATTTCTTGGAAGTTGGTTAAGCAAAAGCTCATTCATCAGCCTTGAGGATCTTGATCCAGGGCAAGTCACTTAGTCTCAGAGATGCTATGGGGGAGAAGTTAGAGACTGAGAGCAAGTGAGACCTGGGCTTGCACTTTCTCTGTGGCCTTGGACAGGAGAGCATGTCCCCAGGCCCCAGTTTTCTCACCTGCAAAATAAGGATTTTAACAGCGGCCTTGCAGGGCTGTATAAAGATTAAATAATTCATCCTCCTCAAGTTCTCTAGTCAGTGCCTGGCACTTAGTAGAGGCTAATCTATTGTAATGGCCTTCCAAAGGCTCAGAAAAGTACCTTTTGTTTGAGTAACAGAGGGAGGGGGAATAAAAGCAATCACTCAACTGTTCTGGGTGGTGCTGTTGTTAATGACCTGCAAATTAACTCTACCTTTTAAACCTAAAATTCCTAAGTATGAGAAGGGATTCCAAACACACAAAATCTCAAACATCTTTCCAATTATCAACCAGAAGTAAATACGAATCGTTACTGAACACTCATATTCCCAAAATGTTTCTTATTTACTTTTAATTTACTAAGCAAGAGGCAGCATAGGGTGAGAATGTAACTCTATAGCTGAATTTCAATCCTGCCTCCCACTTCCTAGCTGTGAGACTGAGCAGATATCTAAGGTCACTATGCTTCCATATCCTCAACTGTATTGTGCCAATTATAATACCTATCTCATGGGACTGTTTTAAAAATTAAATGAATTAATAAAAAGAATGTATTTAGAATACTACCTGGCATAAAGTAATTTCCCCAAAAATATCAGGACAGCAGTGATGGCAGCTTATATTTATCCAGCTATCATTGGAGTTCTAACTTCAAACCCATTAAGTGATTTGAAATCAGATATCTAAATTACTATTTCCATACTTGTAATTTTCCTGTATGAAACAATGCACATCTGTATACCTTGTGGTAAATAGATTTTGTTGGATAGTTTACATTTGCCTTTCCAATCTACTCTCACCCTCTTCTGTGCTCAGAAGGCTGTCCTTATGCATCAGTCGGCTTCCTTGTCTTGTCTTCTGGCTTCTGGTTGGGAGCCAATGGGAGAAACTGGCAGAAAAGAGAAAAAGAGAGTTCTGGATATGTACTCCTCCAGCTCCCTCTCCCAAAGGCCATAGCTGCTGGCAGAATGTCCCTTCTTATAGGTATAGCTCCTCTCTCTAGAGTGTGGTAATCCTCTCTCTCCTGGCCCTCACCGACCGATAGGAGGTAAGGCTCCCCCACCGTTGCCAGTGCCAGGATGCTTCACCACCTTGCGTTGCTTTCCTTAACTCTGAAAATATGGTTTTCAATAGTCCCATCTATTAAAATTTCCTATATTATTGAGGTGTTTCCTGCTGGAATCTAGGCTGACACAGAGCTCAACCTTAGTGATATGTGGCCATGCAAAACATGAAGGAAAGGTAACACCTTAAACACTTTATATAGATGGAAAACCAAAAAACCCAGCAGCTGAGCCATAAGGCTGAGACAGTCACCCAAAGCACTCTACTTAAAACTCTTGTCATCGGAACTAGAAAATGCACATAGAGGGCAAAGCGAAGGTCCGTGATGCCTTCTAATCCTCTCAGAATTTTAGTCCTCACTGACCTTCTGTTCAGGTAAATGTTATTTCCTCTGACAACTTGCGGGATGAGAGGACTTGCTGGTTCTCAATCTTTCAAATGATCAAAGTTTCCTCCCCATCCACATTCATTCCACTGAGGCATTTGCTACCATGCCCCTGAGAACAAGTTCAAATACTGAACAAGCTTCTCTCATGCTACCTCACCTTTTCCGGCTGACCTAGTGGAACTAGAGCCCAAAGATAAATCCAGTATCTCACCCTGTTAACATTTGAGCCATCAGGAAAACTGAATGCCCCAGGGCTGCAGTTCTTTATTATAACCAGAAGCATAATTTTAGAAAGTAACACTGGCATCAGCTTTCTACCTCACAATATGAATTAATCATTAATTGCATCTTTAGGTCAAACGCTAGGTGAAAAAGTTGCTCAATAAATGTTTGTGGGCAACCATTGGCCCAAGTAAATAAGACAGGCAAAGCACATCACAGTAACTGGTGGCTGCAGACCCAGGCTAAGAGGCAGTTCTTAAAAGGAACCAGCTCATGATCAAGTATATTGAGAAACTGTCTGTCTTATACAACATTTTTGTCAATTTAATATGGATCCAAAATGCATATGAGCGAAAGTGATATAAAATACCAAGGTCTTCAATACTGTCATGATAGGAAAACATCACAATTATGAACAACAAGTACCAAAGTTATGTTTTAGTAGGAAAAATGGATAATATCTAAAAATAGGGCCAGACAGGAGCATTCAACATATGAAAAATAGAGCCAGGATATGTGAGATGGATAAAAGAAGAAAAACCAGGAAAATCAGGCTGCCTCCATTGTTCACATGAGGCATATGATTCATGAATCGCAACCTTACCATGAGTGCCTTGTACAGAATCCACAACTGAGCATCAGTAGCAACCTCTGAAAAAGGTGTTGTGTCTTCCAAAACACGGCGCAACTGGCGAGCTGTAATTTTATTTACTCAAGAGATATATTGCTGAAGAGCTGTGTACAAATCAGCTTTTTGTAAGAGAATCATTTTTCGAATGTACCAGGGGATCTAGCTTTATGAACAAAATACTCAAGTAAATACTTTGTACAGTGAATAATAAAGCTCGTGCCCCTGGCCTTCTCTTCATTTATGTGTGTGAGATTAAACAGTTGGTGTTGCGTGTAGGTGTGCATAACAGTGCACACGAGTATGTTTAAATAGTTAAAAGAACCATTCAGTTGATGATTAAGACTCTGGAGTGATTAAAAATCACATCAAATGTTTTCTAAGAAAAGACAATCTTGTCAGTCTAAGCAAAAATATGGAAAATCTTTTACTACTGATGCCTAAATGCCCATTCAGAAGATTAATGTGAAAAAGATATAAGGTCCAATTTTTAATGAATTTAAAAGAGAAAACCACAGAGATATAGCTTAGGACACGGTTTCTCAAAGTGAAGGGTCAATGGCTCTATTCTCAGGGTTCCCAGAATGTTAAGTAGATCTCTATGTTAATCCAATGCTCTCACCACTTATATTAAATGCTTATTTTAGAAATACAAAAACTTCTTTTTTGCAGGGACAGTTTGCAATTAAAAGACATTGTAAATCACTATTTTCATCTATTTTTTTCTTAACTGAAGTCTGAAGCTCATTAAAGTCACATGAATCTATGTGAATTTTTCTCTAATCTTAAAAAGGATTTATAATCCTGTAGTGTTCTCATTTGAACTGGAAGGTTCTGTACAAATTCATGATGTATTTATACCTATAATTTTATTAGAGAAGTTGCAAACTTATAAAAAATCATCCATAATGTGAAGAATTCCCATGCAACATCCCTCCAACACCTTATGTTGTTGTTGAACATTTGTTACAGATTATGAAAGAACATCATCATTCATGATATATTTTAACTTTTAAAAATATGTGTTTTCTAACTCTGCCCATAATATTGTACTGTAATGAGTAATCCAGAGCACTGAGGAGCCCCAGTGAATTGTGGTCTCCAAATACCATTTCCCTCTAAAAGAAATCAGGTTTCTTATGAGAAAGAGCTCATTCCAGGTCTGAAGCAGGAAATGTGTAAGATGGGCCTGGCATATCTTACCATACTGGATAGCAAAGGAGCTGTCAAAGGCTACTAATATTATGTCAAAAGAATTCAGGAGCCAATTTTAATAGGCTCCTACTGTCCAAAGATAAAACAATTTCAGTCTCAATAAGGAAAATAACTGCAATGGATTAAAATACATCAAAGGTGTTTAGACCGAGGCACTAAAGACTACAATAACAGGAATCCTCTGGTGGATGCCAGAAAACCAAATCATTGTTTTGGAAAAGAAGCATTTGAAGAATCTCCTGGGTGAACATGAGATTTTATGTTGATCATGTTAAGGAATGCATAAAAAGATAGAAAAAAAATCAATAAAACTGTTATTTCTTTGAAGAGATCAACAGAATTCCTTGACCTCTAGCTAGATCAAAAAAAAGGGAGAAGACACAAATTACTAATGTCACAAGTGACATGAGACATCACCACAAAGCCTACAAATATTAAGAAGATAAAAGGGAAGATTATAAAAAACTCTATACCAATAAATATGATAACTTAAATGAAACAGACAAAATGAAATAAATGAAAATACAATCTACCAAACCTCACTCAAGAAGAAAATTGTATAGTCTAAAATATAAACCATAATGTAAACCCAAATGTAACCTTGTTCGAAAGCTATTATCTCAATATCTGCACATCAGTTGCAGTAAATATAGTATGAACATGTAAAACGATTATTGCTGGGGAAGGGACAAAGTGTCTGATGTTGAATATGTGGGAGTACCGTATATTGTATATATGAATTACTGTGGTCTAAAACTTTAGTGAAGACAAAATTTAATAATTAGAAAAAAAAAAAAGAAAAAGAAAGGACATAGACACTGAGGAAGAGATGGAAGTTGCCTTGCCAATGTGCATACAGGGCAACACTTATTGCAGTGATGGAAGGCAAAACATCAAAAAAAGCTTTTTCATTTTAAAATTTTTGATACCCCAATTTATTTTTACTTTAAGTTTTCTAAATTAGTAGGTATTCTATATCTAACCTTTAAGCGCATCACTATATTTCATTTTCCTATTAATGGAACCTGGCAATATATTGGGCTTCATTTTCAGAGAGGTTTTGGGCCACAGAAGGGTTTGATGGTGGTGGGGGAGGAATACTGGTATGGGGGGCTGTTGGTGGGGGGCATAAGGTTGGGAGGGAGTTCTCCTGGGCATATATGCGGGGTGCATAAAAATGTTTGGATATTTTCATAGCAGTTACAGTTGGGAACGACAGCTGGGGGAGTACTGAGGTCCTGGTTGGGTGAGCTCTGTTGCATTCCCTAATGGAACAGCAACAACCCCTGAGTGCAATAGCTAAGACCAATAAGGAAGGATGGTCCAAAAATGAGCCCTTGATGCTAAAGACTATACCTGTGAGCCTGTGTGCCTGAAATAAGAACTAGGCCTAGAGCGGCAGGGTGCCTAAGAACTTCCTCCTGGGAGCCTACATGTTGCTCAAATGTGGCCAATCTCGAAGCCAAACTCAGCAAGTATATGCATTGCCTTCTCTCAAGCATGGGACATGACTCCCAGGGATGAGACTCCCTGGTGCCGAGGGATTACTACCAAGTACCAGCTGATGATGTGGCTGGAGAATGACCTTGAATAAAAGGGTCAACTCAGACCAGCAGAATATCTCAGCCTACATGTAATATGAGGAGTTAAAAATGCTTTTTGACCTTGAATAAAAGGGGGAAATGGAAAGGACAAATGAGTTTATATGGCTATGAGTCTCCAAAAAAGAGCTGGGGGGTCATCAGAGGGGTTGTCCTTACCCACACCTCAGCAGAGTCCCAGAGAGAGCTAAAGTAGATATATCCCCAGGTATTGGTTCTTCTGAGGGCTACAGAGACACACAGGTTATATGCTCATGGCAGAGGGACTTCAGTGCCATGTCAGTGGGCCCTACTTTGGAGTTTGTGTTCCTGAGTGTGATGGAGTTGGACTTAGATTGTGATCTTTGTTCACAAGCCTCTCCTGTTACTTTTACTGGACTGGTGGTTGGTGCTGGGGTTTAGTGTATACTCAGGGGACCTGAATCTCTGGACTGTCCATGTGATAGCCAGACTCTGAGCCTCAACAGACTTGCAACTCCTATCCTCTGGTTTATTGGACTTACCTCAGCCAGCTAACAGGGAGGTGAAGCAGGTCAACCACCACACCAGGGAGCCAAGAGTGCCTACAACTTCAAACAGAAGAACTGCATCCATCATCCAAGTGGAATCTAAGCACCCTCTTGATACAGAGGTGGAGTGGACATAGCTATTCCAGGGTCCACAGAATGGAGGCGTGGAGTATGGATTGGAGTGGACTTGCTGATGCTCTATTCTGGAATTGTCATGATTAGTGATGGAAGTAAATGTGGCATTGAGGTGGAGAAAGTGGCAATAATGGCTGCTGGGGGTGGGAAGTGGGAAGAAGAGATGTGATGTGGGGGCATTTTCAGGACTTGGCATTGTCCTGGGTGGTACTGTGGGGACAGTTACTGGACACTGTGTGTCCTCCCTTGGCCCATTGGGTGGATTGGGGGAGAGTGTAAACTTAAATGTGGAACATTGACCATGTGGTGCAGCAGTGCTCAGAGATGTGTTCACCGAGTGCAGTGAGTGTCCCATGACGTAGGAGGAGGTTGTTGTTATGGGAGGAGTGGGGTGAGGGGGGTGGAGGGGTATATGGGGACCTCATATTTTTTTAATGTAACATTAAAAAATAAGTAAAGACATGGAAACGGACTTTGGCCCAGTGGTTAGGGCGTCCGTCTACCATATGGGAGGTCCGCGGTTCAAACCCCGGGCCTCCTTGACCCGTCTGGAGCTGGCCATGCGCAGTGCTGATGCGCGCAAGGAGTGCCGTGCCACGCAAGGGTGTCCCCCGCATGGGAGAGCCCCACGTGCAAGGAGTGCGCCCGTGAGGAAAGCCGCCCAGCGTGAAAAGAAAGAGCAGCCTGCCCAGGAATGGCGCCGCCCACACTTCCCGTGCCGCTGACGACAACAGAAGCGGACAAAGAAATAAGACGCAGCAAATAGACACCAAGAACAGACAACCAGGGGAGGGGGGGAATTAAATAAATAAATAAATATTTTAAAAAAAAAAATAAGACAAAAATAAAATAAGAAAAGCTTTAAAAAAAAAAAAAGAAGAAGAAATTGTTAGCCTGAGCATTCCTCTGTTAAAGAAAGTAAAGTCATAGTTATAAACCTGCATATAAAGAAAACTCCAGACTCAAATGGCTTCATTGGTTACTTCTACAAATATTTAAGGAAGAAGCAATACTGAATCTAATCAAACTCTTCCATTAAAATAGAAGAGGAGAGAACTCATTACATGAGGCCAGAGTTACCCTCTTATCAAAATCAGACAAATGTTTTACAAAAGATCAAAACAACACAAAACCACAGACCAATATCCCTCTTGAATAGACACAAAAATCCCTAACTAAATATTTGCAAATCAAATCTAGCAATATATAATTATAATACATCATGACAGAATGGAGCTTGCTCAAGAATGCAAAGATGTTTCAACATTTATAAATCAATCAATACAATTCACCATACCATCACAATAACAAAGAAAAATCATATGAACATCTCAATACATGTAGAAAAAACATTTGATAAAATTCAACTCCCATTCATATTTAAAACTCTCAGAAAACAAAAATAGAAGGGAATCTGATGAAAGGCACGTATGAAAAGACCTTCAGCTAACATCACGTTTAATGGTAATAGACTACATCTCTCACCACTTTTATTCACTATTGTACTGGGATGCTAGCCAGTGTAATAAGAGAAGTAAAAGATATAAAAAGAAAGAAGTAAATATTTTTTATCTGTAGATGGCAAAATAATCTACGTAGACATCCCAAGGAATGTATCAAAAGTTATAAAACTAATAATTGAATTTAGCAAAGTCAAAAGATAGGTAAATATAAAAAAATCAATTGTACTTTTGCATACCAGCAATGAACAATGGAACACTGAAATTAAAAAAAGAAATACCAAAAACCTGGCATACTTAAAGGATAAACGTAACTAATATGCCCAAGACTCAAACACTGAAAACTAAATAACATTGCAAAGGGAAATTAAGGAAGACTGCTCTTCATTTATTTGGTTCTTCCTTAATTTCTCTTAGAATAAAAGACTTGTATCTAGACTATATAAGCCATTCCATTCCTTGGGGCCCACAAGGTTCCTGTGAAGTCTTGCTTCCCTTGCCCAGTCCCAAAGGCATGACCTTTGGGACTGAACATCAGCAGTTCCTTTCCGTACCTCTCACCTGGCAAAGAATGGTGTCCCAGTCAGTGACCATCTGGTTGAAAGAAACAGGAGCTCACTAGACTTGGCTTCAGTAAATGGGAATTTACTAGCAAGGGCCTGGATATTTTATGGAATGCAAAAGCAAAAAGTACAGCTTGGCCTCTGAATGGTTTGGAATCAGGAATTGGCACATCTCCTTTCCTACACAAAGCCCCATGGTCTCTCATATCTGTTTCTTCCCCCTCATGTCTGCCACATTCCTTTTCTTTCCTGCTCCAGGCTGCTTCTCCATGCAGGTGGGGCAAACATGGCCATCTCAGCCCTTCCTAATCTCTTTTCACTTACTACTACCTGGCAGGCAGTCTCTATGACATTCACAGGGCACAGTGGTGTTAGGTGTTGCCAAGGAGTCAAGCCAGAAGTCACTGGATTGTTTATTAGGAAACCCACAGTGATTCTCAAGGTAACAGTTTCAGATCATGACTGGAATGGAAAGAAGATAGAAAGGAACTGTGGAGGGGTTTGAATAACTACAGCTTATCTGTGCTTTATTGTTTCCAAAGCATTTGCATCTCATTTGATCTTTACTGACCTGTGGGGCAGGCAGGTAAGAAAGATTGTAATTTCTTCAATTACACAAGCCAACTGAATTGAATCATTTTCTCTACCATAATCAGGATGGGAAGTTGATCAGTTACTGAAAATATCAGTTAAGGCAAGGAATCATAAGCGTGTAACACAAACAACACATTTTGTTTCATTTGGTTACCCACTGCCTGGACTGTCCTCTGCTTGGTGAGTCACCATTTTATGAGCTTAGGTTGGCTACCTGCTTGTAGCCAGGGAAAAGGCACATGCTCTGGGCTCTGTCTACCAGGAAGCCCTCCACATACATTGTCACAGAGCTCATGATGAGAAAGAAGGAGTGGAGCTCATTCTCTTCTTAGTTGAGGCAGCAGCTGTGTGGCTGAGCACTGGATGCAGAGGTAACTACAGTGACAGCATGGCCGGCGGTAGTGATAAGGTGAAGGACTTGGCACAGTAGTCTGGCACTGAGAGCTCAGGAGTGGTGGCATTTCCTTGTCAGACCAGTTCTGAGGCTTGGTTTTGGAGGCTGTTTCAGGAACCCAGCCTTCACCATGGCTGGCCAGTTCTCCCAACAATTCTGCAAATGTCCCAATAACTTTTCTGCTTAGTCAGCCAGAGTCACTTTCTGTGTTTTGTACCTAAGAGCCCTGATTGATATTCTTTTATACTATACATATTTTACTTTACTTTAAATTCTGCATGTGTATATTCATTCACCAATCACAGGGCCAGTTGAAAGCAAGGACTCTTGATGTATTAACAAGCTGAAAATAGGGTATTTTATTTTGATAAGCACCTAAGAATCATTTTCTGCATTTATTAAAACTTATTTGTGATATTAAGTGAAAGGATGTAGGATACAATATAGTACATATGCTAAGTATTTCTTAAATCCACACACACATCCCATACACATGCAAAGAGGAAAAGTTTACAAAACGGTAACTCATTATCTTGAGCTGGTGGGATAATAAGCAATCTTTTTTTAAAAAAAAGATTTATTTATTTATTTCTCTCCCCTCACCCCCCACCCCAGTTGTCTGTTCTCTGTGTCTATTTGCTGGGTGTTTTTCTTTGTCCGCTTCTGTTGTCAGTGGCATGGGAATCTGTGTTTCATTTTGTTGTATCATCTTGTGTCAGCTCTCCATGTGGGAGGCGCCATTCCTGGGCAGGCTGCACTTTCTTTCACGCTGGGCAGCTCTCCTTATGGGGCGCACTCCTTGCACGTGGGGCTCCCCTGCACAGGGGACATCCCTTCGTGGCACGGCACTCCTTGCGCGCATCAGCACTGCACATGGGCCAGCTCCAGACGGGTCAAGGAGGCCCGGGGTTTGAACCGCGGACCTCCCACTTGGTAGGCGGATGCCCTAACCACTGGGCCAAGTCCGCTTCCAATAAGCAATCTTTATGTCCTTTATTTTGCTCATAGAAATTAGAAATTTTATAAATGTTGTACGTGCAGGTGTAATTCCTGTATAATATTATTTTTAAAGCATAGAAACGTGTCCTTTTCTTCTGTGGGCTGATGATTGCTTTCCATCTGCGCCGGAAAGTCTGGAGAGAAACTTCCTTCCCTTGGTCTGATGTTCCCACAGGGACGCTCATCAGAGTAACACCACTGGCCTCTGAACCCCGTAAGACTTGCAATTCTCAATTCTCACGCTCATCCCTCCTCAAGAGGGAGGCGTCCTGTGTGACGGGAGAGTTTGGGAGGAGGTTCTGAGCACGGCCCTCCTCCTTCCTCTCCCTCTTTCACATCTGCTGCCCGCAGGAGGGTGTGCTCTGCATCCCTCTCTGCCCCAGGTAAGCCAACCAGGCACGGGCTGCCCCTGAGGTACCAGGTCTGAGAGTATGAGTGAGGCTAATTCCAGAGGTCCTTTGTGGCCACACACCAAAATGATAGTTTCCAACAGGTTTTATCAGTAACAGAACCCCATTTGTCTCCTGTGTTTTGTTTCTCATCTGGTTCCAAATCTGTTAGCATGGAGGGATGTGATTTAGTGGCTTCAGACATGCCCAGGTACCCAGAGATTTGAGATTAACTCTGTTTCTTTAGGCTTCTCGGTGCCCCTCCACGCATTTGTCCTGGGACACTGGTGAATACCGGCTGGTGGATGGCTCTTGTTAATTGCCTGTAACTCTGGGGAGAGGGCATAAGCCACTCCTAGCTGGGTGGCCAGCCCAGCCTGCAGCCTCTCTCTTCACCCCTTAGTCAGAAAATGATCATTACTTAGTATTCAGACCTCCTAACAGGATTCAGGGTCTTAGTAACAGAAAGAAGACATTGTTCAAATCTATTGATCTTAACCTTCTCCTTCACAAAATATATAAAAAGAAAGCAAATCACAGAATCTTAAATCTTCAGTTCTACTTCCTCTATTTTATTGTTCCTTGCCTCCCTCAAATAAAGTTTCATAAATCATTACTCTTAAAATCAAATCATAAAACCACACCCATCTTCCCAAGAGTTTATTAGCGTTTTGCAAAGTAGCTGAATACAAAAAGTGCTTTAAAAACCATAGTAAAGCAGTCAGCCAAATTCCAAACGTTAAACATAATCTCTGACAATAATGAAAGTCAATCACTTCTTTCTCAAGTTTCCTGACAATATCTTCCTCAAGTTTACTCTAAGTTGTAACTCAAGGTCAAGAAAGCAAGTTTACGATGGGCATGCCATTAAACCGAAAAGCCAACATCATCAAACCAGCAAGCCCTAAAAGTTGCTTTCTTAATGTAACAATGTATGCTGTAAAAACGTAAAGACCTGAGCACACAACAACAAAAATAATTCCACTGAGTGTAAGAAATCTTCAGATAAAATGTCTGTAATAGCATTGTTCTCCAGGAAATCAAACCAAGGTGCTAATGGCCAGTGAAGATGATGATCAGTCCTTTTTAATTAAATGGGCAGACTGCTGATTGGAGTTTTAGCGACTGGTCTCTCAGCAGGTTGGAACCTGGGGCAGACAAAGCGACAGCTATAGGTCAGGACTGTGCAGTGAATTTCAGCTGCAGCCGCCCTGGGCCTGGCCACACGGTCCACCTCAGGGTGGGCCTGGACCCTACAGTGTGTCTGCACACTAACCCTCACAGCCCGAAGGCTCCACAGTGCCCCTGTTTACAGGGCCAGGTGGGTGGTAGCTGGCTGCCTTCCAGGAAGGAAAAGCCTGGGCTAAATGTCCTCTCTCCTGGTGCCTGCATGGTCACCAGCCACTAGTTCCCTGGTGTTGCCATTTCTGACCAAGAACCACCCCCTCTTAGAGGAAATCTAAAGGGTATTGAGGAAAAGGTTAGGAACAAAAATTGTACCAGAGACTGGATCAGCATTCACAGGTGGGTTTAACCTCACAATAAAGTTACAAGGAGCACTTTCATAAACTGCCCTATTATACCTAAAGGCCCTGCCCTAGAAGTAACGTTCCAATTAATCAGCAGTTGATATAATAAACTCTACTATCAGCCATGTTTATATAAAAACACATTTATAAACATTTTACGCAAACCACTCACCTCTATTAAAGTTAGGAATTAATTAAATTCTTAAATTGGTAAACCATATGTGCTCAGCCATTTCTCTGTTCAATCTATTTCTTCATTTAAAAATAGGTAACAATCGTTGTTTTTAAATCCATAGAGAGGTTTTCAATTTACGAGCACTGATGACGCATCTATTATAGATCTCTGTGGTTTGGGGGACTTCAACAGATGAGACCCAGATGCAGTTCAGAGAAGGACTGAAGCTTTGAGAAGGCCACAGATGGACGAATCCCATTCATCCAATTCCTGCGCTCCACTCTATTCCTCGTCCAGGCTGCCTTTCGAAAGCACTTCACCTACAAAGCTCAGCACATCCCCATGGATTAGTGAATCCAGTTTCTAAATCCACGATGCTTGATGAGCATACTCTCCAGCCCAGACCTCTCGGTAGAGCTCTGGACGCCTGAACTCAGGGCCTGCCCTGCTGCCCTCTCTGCTGGACTCACAGGCACCGTGAAGATCTCTTCTCCCCTCCCTGCACACCCTCTTAATCCAGTCACCTTCATTTTTCAACGCTACTTTCGGGGGCTGGCAACCCCGTCCATCCAGCAGCACAAAACACCTGGGAGTCAGCCTTGATACTCGTTATTTCCTCACCTCCACATCCAATCCATCTGCAAGTCCTGATGATTTTACCTGCTAAATATCTTTCCAGTCTGTCTGTTTCTCTCCGGCTCTTCTGCCAATAGTACCCCAAGCTACCCCCTGGGTTTCAATAGTAGTCTCTTAGCTGGCATCACTTTCCATTTTGTGAGATGTTTACTATGTTTTCCCTCTTGCCCCCTCCCCCTTTTCTAATCTAGTACCACAAATCTGGTCATGTCTTTCCTTTATTTGAAAAACTAAAATGGCTTTCTATTATTCTGGAATAAAGAGCAAACTCCTTCAGCCACCGGGAGCTGCTGCCTGACTTGGCCCCGGCTCTCTCTCCTGACAGCGGACTCCTCACTGTCCCCCAGATACACCCCCATCCTGCAGCCTCAGTAACTTCCCCACCCCAGAGAAGCTCTTCCTCACTGACCCCATCGGGATCACATCGCCCTGTCATATGCTCAACACCCTCATTTTCCATCTCAGCACTTACCAGTTTGTAATAATATCTGCGTGGTATGGTGATCAGTCCCCGAGGAAAGGGGCTGCATGCATTCTGCTCCAATGAGCCCCCGGTGCCTTGCCCTGGGTCTGGCACACTTTCAGGCCACAGCAAATACCCGTAGAACAAAGCTGAGGCTGAGCCATTAGCAAGGACCCAGGGCCCAGGTCACTGTGCTTGAGGCCTGCCTCACTCAGGCTCACTTTCCTGCCACACAATTGTCAGTTTTTTCAGGGCCTCAGAGGATCTGGAGGAAAATCCACTCTCTCTTTCCTAACAGATCTCCCCAATATGACCTCAGGGCTTAGAAAACAGATGGCGGGATTTTAAAATGTGATTTTTTTTAAAGACAGTCATAGCAGGTTGGCATCTTTTCAGAATCTGATTAACCAGACTATATTAAAGTAATAATAAAGATTTTAACTGCTACAGCTTTGATCTATACTGAGAAACTGTCCAGGAATTGAGAAAGCAGGGATGCTCCTTCCAAAGCCTCACCTCCATGAATAAACAGGAAAATGAAAGACTGAGCTAAAAGGCAGTGTGGTATACTGGTTGCAAGTACATACCTGCTGGATCTGAGTTTGAATCTTGACCTTGCCACCTTCTGGCTATGAAATCTTGGGTAAGACCCTTAACCTCTCTGTGCTGTGGTATCCTCGTGTAAAATAGAGATAATAGTATCTGCCTTATAGTGCTTCTGGAGGGGATTAAATGAGTTCATAAATGTTTACTACTTTAAACAGTATCTTTTGGTGGTGATAGAAAGTAATACAAACATGCTTACTGGTTTATAAGTAGATGGTTTAAAGCTGCTTTATAATGTTCTGGCTAAAACTTTGTATTTTGGTTAGAATAGAACCTATTAAATGTTTAAAACTAAGATGTTAAAACTTAAAATATGCACTTGCTTGTTTTGTTAACCATAAAACTACTTTGATGAAAATATTCTAAATGTATAACTTTGTTGATTCAGATAAAACAAACCAAATACCTGTTAGTGGATGGCTGTTGGGTTCTTAACAGAGTGTGACAAAAACATTCCTCAAATACGCATGAATAACATGCTCAGCACCCAGTGAATTCACAAGTATATGCTTCGTTTACCTTTGATACATGAAATAACAAAATCACATTTGGTTAACTGGGCTAGAGAATAAAACTAATCAGAAAAAATCCAACAAAATAAATCACTGTGTTAAGGCAGAGCATATGTACCTAAATCTACCCTAGAGTTGTGAGGACTCTGTATTAAGATTATATCAAACAAGAAGGTACTTACTATAAAAAACAGTTGATTAGAATGTTTTAGACTAGATAAATACCTACCCAAAGACCAAGGAATTCTACTCTTAGATATATACCAAAGAAATATGAGTGAAGACATAAAAACATATACAAGAATGTTCATAGCAGCTTTATTCATGATAGCTAAAAACCAGAAACAACCCATATGTCCACCAACAGGAGACTGGATAAACAAATTGTCATATAGTTATACAATCGAATACCATACTGCAATGAGAATGAATGAACTATAGATACATTTAACAGTATGGCTGTATCTCACAGATATTACGTCACATAAAAGAACCTGGACAGTGCATGTCTTTATATGAAATTCAGGAATTAGCAAAAACTAATCAATGATGATGGAAGTCACAATGGCAGTTATCTCTGGGGAGTGGAGTGGCAGGTATAAACTACGAAGGTGTAAGAGGAAATCTTATGGGATGGTGAAAAGTTCTATATCTTGATCTGAGTGTTGGTTGCACAGATTTATACATATGTAAAATTCATCAAGTTGTACGCTTAAGATCTCTGTATTTTATGCATTTTACTGTATATGTTTCACCTCATTAAAAAAAAATCTTCCCAACTAGTATTTAAATCACGACTCATTGCATTTGCATTTAACAAAATTGACTTCTATTTGATTATTTCATGTGTTGCTGGATATCGTGGTACCCCCAAATTTAGACATTCTTAACCGTAATAGGTGTCTCTATGGGTGTGAACCTATTGTAAATAGAATTTCTTGAAGATGTTATTTTAGCTAAGGTGTGGCCCAAGTGAATGAGACCAAGAAGTCACAGAAGTGAGAAAGGAAAGAGCATCACCAGGTGACAGCAGGCAGTTATACAGGCTAAGGAACCCCAAGGATTAGGTCAAACCAGCACCCAAATGCTACTGACCCTGGGAGGAGGCAAGCCTTCTAGCCTCCAAAATTTTTCAGACAATAAATTCCTGTTGTTAAGCCCAAACCAGTTTGTGGTATTTGTGATAACAGCTCTGACAAAGTAAGATATTAAATAGGATGTTGACCATTGCCCAAGAAGCCCCCAAGACTGAAACCATCTAATAGGTATCACGTACATCTTAAATTGGTGTGCGAAGCCACCTCTGCAGGACATGCTATGAAACTGTGGAATTGCCAGCACTAGCTTACCGCCTATCAAGAGAATATAAAAGGTTAAAGGTTGAAGAAGCCCTAGGAATAACTTTGGAGAGTAGGCAGAGTGCTCCCCACACATACACACCAAACCAAGTAAGGAAGGCTTCAAGAGGACACTCGAGAAGCTTGAAACAGGACCCTCTGGAGCTTGTGGGACCCAGTGTTGGTGGGAGGAATGTAAAGGCTAGTCAGACATAGCAAAACAATTTTTAAACAAAATATTGGACAGGACCTTGGAAATTTTATTATTACAGTGAACTGCAGTATGTTGATTAAAACTGTATTTGATTTTTCATCATTAAGAGTAATTGGGAAATTTAAGGGGTCTGCCCAAGATCTTATTCCAATGGGGAAGAGAAGACAAGTTTGTAAAGTGGATATGAAGGGACTGTGAGAGAAGAAACAGAGACGATAATTGCTATTCACACCCTATTGGGTCCAGCCCCTTCAACACACCTGTTACATATGGAGGGCTGTTTCTTTAATGTGAGGGTTCTCGAACAAGACAGTGTTTTCTGAGCTGCCAAAGTTATTACTTAGGTTTCATTTTACTATTTATTTCCCAAGATTAACCTGATATGAAAACGTGAGATCATGGTTCATGCTGAAAGCAGCTAACTCACCTGTGTTTGATGCTAATATCCAAAAATACTGGGAAAAAACAGCTGTCCCCTTGCTTAGCCCAAAGACATTAACAACAGCCATGGTTTCACATTACCTAGCTAACGTTTATAACAAATTATAACTATTCATTTTGGCTAATACAGCACTTTGCTAGATAATACTTACATTGGACATTTCTCAACTATTAGCCTATTTTCATGAACTTGCAGGGATTTAAATATTTAAGCATATTTTACAGAGATATTTATTTATCCTAAGATCTAATTTAGTATTTGTTTGGGGCAGCAAATTGACCACAAATATTTTTATTCTTTTCCCCAGAAGACCACACTTAAATGAATATAAAGGAGTAGATAGCATTGAAGAAAGAACATTCACAAATAAAAGATTTCAACAAATTTTTTTGGAGCTAAATGGACCGTAGAACCCTAGAGATAAAGGTCAGCAGAGGGTGGGGGTGGACAAGGCTATGGAAACAGACAATACAATGAAACCAGAACAGTTGGGTCCCCAACCCTCTTTTCCATGTAACTCTCAGATATTAACAGGAAGCCACAGATATCCCCCTGGAAGAAGAATGGCATTTAGGGATCTCCAGCAAAGCAACTTAACTTTTCCCTGTGGTATCACCCTAAAGATTACCATCTTCGATGTGATTTCACATCTCACTGTAGCACCTCTGGCTCCTTCTGGGAGGGCTGCCCAAGCATGGCAGAAGTGCCTGAGAATATTTGCCCACTCTTCCCTCCACCCCTCACCTTAAACCAGTGACTGACAGGTCTGGAGTATTAAACCCAACACCCACTGCCTCAGGTGCGAACGCTCTATGGTTAGCTCACACTCCCTCCGTGGTTAGTTCATACTCCAGAGCTCCCCTGAGGGATCAGGCTGAGGTCACCCTCTGTGGGCCTCTCACTGAGCTCACACTCTTGCTTGGCTTCTTTCCTTTCCCTGCCCTGCTTCCTCGAATCTCCTACCACTTTTTCCTGGGAGCATCCTTAATAAAGCACACACTCAAGAACCCTCTTCTCAGGGTCTGCTTCCAGGGAGACTGGCCAAAGACATCTACAAACCCTGGCAACTAATACAGACCTGCTGGCCAGCTTAAGTGCCACGTTCTTAAATATGAATTCTCAATCAACGATAACCAGGCATTTGCAGAAAACCCCCAATATGGAAGGGAACAATCAAAATAAATGAGGTGTAAACAAGCTCTCTGTAATTCCCCAAGTGGAAGAAAGAAAAAAAAAAGGGGGGGGGGCAGGGATGATAGGAAGGGGAGAAAATAAACTTAGGAGAGAAGATATGATTCACTGCAAAGGATAACATAATAAAGGAAACCTCAATTACCCACCTTCATAAGCACATTCTCTTTATTTCATCAAGGGTAGCCTCATTCCACACAAGAGCCTGCAGAGAGATGAATAATTACCTGCCCATTACCTTGCAGTTCTCTGGGGAAGCCTGCCCTTCCCTTTCACTCCCAGCATCCATGCACTAAGAGTAATTTTGAAAGCAGTCACTGCACTGCTAGCAAGTACTATGTTGGGTCTCACAGGGAGCAGCTTAGACACAACAGAAAACAAAATCCTGAGCCTCTCATCCTGTACTCTTCCCCAAGTCGGCTTCAAATACGTCACATGGCTTACAGATACTATGTATTTTTAACACTGGCTTAAATTTGTCTTTGAAACTAGATATCATCTACCATAGTAGTAGCAATTTATGCTAAGTAGAAAGCACGCTTTATAATTTATTTTACATGTGCCAGGGATCTTTATTCCAGGTTAGGGCAGGCTAAAAAATTAAGTACTTAATCAAAAGCTGACTTGTTTCTTTCCTGAACAAATTTTAATAAAAAGGCATATACTATTAATGATTTCGGTTCCAAAAGTCTAGCATATTCCTTTCTTCCTGCCCCTTAAATACACACACATGGACACACACTCACACCATTACCTCACTGTAGAATACTGCATTCTTCATAGACTATTTGGAAAAATAAAAATCACACATACACAGAACACTGTAATTTCACCATCCAGTTTTAGTCCACTTAATTTTTTTTTTTGGACTGAGACTCTCTCCACAGCTTTTATTTATTTTTTCTTCGTTATTTTCTTTTAAATGTTACATTAAAAAAATATGAGGTCCCCATATACCCCCCACCCACTCACACCACCCCTCCCACATCAACAAACTCTTCCATCATTGTGGCACATCCACTGCACCTGGCAAATACATTCTGGAGAACTGCTGCACCACATGGACAGTGGTCCACATTGTAGTCCACACTCTCCCCCAGTCCACCCAGTGGGCCACGACAGGACACACAACGTCCAGCATCCGTCCCTGCAGCACCACCTAGGACAACTCCAAATCCTGAAAATGCCTCCACACCATATCTCTTCCAGTCCACTTAATTTTGTGAAAGAACTTTAAAAGGTATATATTTCCTGATATTTCCACTGTTAAGCCTGTACTTCTTAAGAAATAAAACAGGGGCTATGTGCAAGGCTTGGTTCTTCAGAGAAATGTGCATGATTCCTTAATACAGATAAAAATATAAAGTACATTCTACTAGGTCCTCTTTATTTATAGCCAAATGCCAAGAGTTCTGGTCCCCATGTTGAATTCTGGGAAAAGCATAGCAAAAAGCAGGGCTGCGCATCAGGCTTCAGAGCTTCCTGGAGCAACAGAAAGCCCAAGGGACCAAAGCTAAACATTTGGCCATTAAAGTTATTCTCTAATAAACCCTTTTTATGCTGAAATGTTGATTTTTATTTTGTCTGTTTGTTTTTCCTTTCCTTCATCCCTGACATTCTTTTCCTTTTATGGCCAATAACAGGAAGGAGGGAAAAAACAACAAATCTTTCAGTTAAGAATCTTAATGCCCATATATTTAATTGCAAAATGTTAACTCAATAATCCCCAAAAATTTATTAGAATATAGGCAGAATTTTTTAAAGATGAAAAAATGAGACACCTAGAAGAGCAACAGGTTTTCTTATCTGCATTTATTCAACAAATATTTATGTAGCATATACTATTTGTTTACATGTTGTGTCTGTGTATGTATTCTATATAAGCCATTATCCTACCCAGTGCCACTGGAAATGAAGAAAATGTGGATAGGAGTATACTTTGCATGGAAGGATGAGAGAGAGTGGAAAAGGTGAGCATGAACTGCTGTAATCCAAGGTAAACTGTGGCTGTTTGCTGATGAGTGGTACAAAGTGCTATGGAAGTTTAGACCAGAAGTAGGCAAACTAAGACCCACAGGCCAAATCCAGCTTATGGCCTGTTTTTGTACTGCCCATGAGCTGGGAATATTTTTTACATTTTAAAATGACTGAGAAAAATCAAAAGAGAAATAATATTTTGTAACACATGGTAATTATATGGCACTCAAATTTCAGGTCTGTAAATAAAGTTTTATTGGAACACTGCCATGCTTATTGGTTTACATATCATCTACACTTTTGTGTTACAGTGGCAGAATTGAGAAGCTGCACAGGGACTATATGGCCTGAAAAACCTAAACTATTTACTATCTGGCCCTATACAGAAAAAATAGGCCATCCCCTGGTTTAGAAGGAGATGTCCTTCTGCCCAGGATTATTATGTAGAAAGTGAAGTGAATTACTACTTTACTTTTCTATAGCCGTTCCTATCTCATTTGATCCCCTCAGTGGCCCTATGTGGGAAAAGATAAGAAGGATAGACATCATCATCCCCCACTTTACAGCAGAAGTTGAGGCTCAGCCCAATCCAGAGACTTGCTCATTTTACGTGTTTAATTAACAGCAGCGCCATGTTCCAACATGTCCCAGGCCCTCTCCGCCCCATGGTGCCGGTGCCAAGCTCGGAGAGATGTCAGTGCAATGGGAACACACACAGACATCCCACGTGGGACCAGGCCATCATAAACAACAGAGTTCAGGAGGGAGGGGAGGAGGCTGCCGCTGGGCCACGGGCCTTCTGTAGGTGGAGGACAAAGGGAACTTCAGTACCAGGATCTGTCTGGGTCTGTTTCTATCCTTAGACCTGAGGCAAGCCCTTTCCCCACTCCTCCCACTCCCTTAGCCACTGAGAACCTCTGAAAGCCTGAAAGCCCTATCTGCAATATAAAATATCTCCTGTTATGGCTATAAAGAATAAGTGAGAAAATTATGAGGGATAGGTGAATTAATTGTGTGCAGTTCTTAGCACAATGCCTGCACATCATAATTCTAACTATAGTTATCTTTATTCATTGGATGGGGAACCTGCAGAGCTTTATAGAAATGAATCAATATGTACTTAAATAGAAAGCCATAAAGGACACAATCATATCTGAACATAAGATCAGGCTAGATTTTCATACTACCCAACACTATGGAAACATTCCATCTATGCAATAAATTCTAGCTCCTTTAGGACCAAACTCCCCTAGGTATGTGCTCAGGAAAAAAAAAAAGTCTTGCATGTTTAAGTTATTTGTAAGAGAAGTAATGGTCAAAAATATTTTCACATCTGGGAAGAAATTTAGGTTGAAATTTAGAACTAAGTAATTGAACTGGCCATCCAGAATTCTAGGGACTTGCGGGTAGCAGCTATAGAGAGCAGGTAGTGAGGACAGGAAATTGCTAGTTGGTGTAATTAGTCAGTCCTTTGAGTAATCAGTCCAGCAAAGATGTGGGGCCAGTGACTTGGCATGCTTTACATACCCCAGGAAAGTCACTAGATTTAAGAACTAATCCATTCATTTTACGGTACTTTCCATATTTTTTGTTGTCCACTTTTAATAACTTCTTCTTTTTGGAAATGTCTACTTAAAAATAAACTTTTCCTTAAGGGAACACCACCAAATAGACAAATATACTAATGATTTAGGACAAATGAAAAAAACTTGACATGGAATTATTTCATACTGTAAGAAAATAAGCACTCTTCTGATTGACATAATATTATAGAGCAGGGTTTTTATAAAACTGCCTGTAAGGATCCATTAGTGTTTAAATCATTCATTTAGTGGTTGGCAATCAGCATTTTAAAAAAATATAGATCAAAGCAGAACAGAACAGAAAATAACACAGTGTATCACTCATAATAAGGAAAAGTATTGCTGAGTGAAACTTTACTTTCAGTGATATGTTCATGTGTGTGTTCACTCACTCTATATTGCTGGTCTATGATAATGTATTCTTACTAAGGGTCATGGTCAAAAAGTTTAAAAGCCTTTGCAATAGAGTATGAGCTACTTTAGGGAAATCCAGTATAAAAATTCTCATTCACTGACTCGCCAAATTAGAAGGTAATTGTTCCCATTAAATGGAGCTTCTTTAAATGACAAGTACTTTCTCCACATTGAATATATGCTAAAATTTACCCCCCCCCAAAAAGGTTTATGAACAACTTTTCAAGTATATCTCATCTTTAAAATAAGGTGTACTTGTTAATGAATTCAGAACTGACCTCAAGATAAAATTTTACCAAAAGTTGGAAATATTATTACATTGCTTGGAATGATGGCTCATCATCTCCATTATGAAATAAACCATTGCTATATTTTCCACACTAACTGTACATTAATTAATCCACCATGGAACAGAAGCAGAAGAGGCTGAAGAGGGATATCAGTGGGCAGAGACCATTCTACTACCAACAACCCCAACAACAATCACTTTTACATATATAAAAATAAGACAAGATTTCTAATCCCCCACAAAGCTGTATTTCAGAAAAGAGAAACTCACCTTCTCTTTGAATCCTCACAAAGTCTCCCATATTATGGAGCAATCTCTCAATTACTTTCTTCTGAATGCCAAAAAGTCAAAAGTTTATTATCTCCAATATAGCAAGAATTGAAAGTTAAGCAACTCCTTAATGCTGGCTGTGATGTCAACTTATTTTAAAGGGAGGAACCACATCAAAATATTACCTGGCTAGACTGCAGGATTTCATGGAAAGGTGGGTTTTGGAGATTGCTTGAGAACTACAGAAGAAGATAGCCTGAAAAGACGTCAATCAATACTTGGTTGGGATGTTCATGGAAACCACATGATTGACATAGTATAAATGAGTAAGTGCATGAGTAAAGGAGACCTAGATTTTAACAGCAATTTAAGTAAATATTCCTGGATTGGATGTCCTTACACAAGCCATACAAAGGTGGTTGGGTTGTAGGGATCATGAATATACACCTATGGGAAGAAAGAATAAAAACAAATGATCTTATATTATGTGAAATAAAGTTTGTAGTGGTAGCATCATACAGAAATTTAAGAATTACTATATCTCAAACAATTTAGATGGAAATGAATATGCTTTGATGCCAAAAGTGCCTAATAATGACAAAGACACTGAAGCCAAAGAAGCATGCGAAATGTCTGAATAAAGTTATTTCATAAAATGTGACTAGAAGAATGATTGTGATGGTAGCACAACATGAGAACAGCACCAAAATATATATCTGAATACTACTAAAAGGGGAAATATTAGATTATATATATGGGAATAGAAAAAATTTTAAAAAGAATCTATGGAACTACACCATACAAACAGTGATCCCTAAGTTAAACAGTGGACTTTAATTAAGAGTACAATTATATAAGTATGCTACCACCAATTTTAACAAATGTTCCATACCAATGCAAGGTATTGTTGCTGGAGTGGTACATGGAAATCCTGTATTTTATGCACGATTGTTCTATAAAACCACATCTTCTCTAAAAAAGGGGAAATTTTTTTTTTAAAAAGCATGTGAAATGTTTGAATATTATTTCTTAAAATGTGAATGGAAGGATGTTCTATTTCTAAATTATTTATTTCATATAATGTGAGTTAAAATACGAAGGTAAACTGATAAATCAAATATAAATTAACATTGCATTCCTTTTCAATATTCCTTAAAAAATGCATATTCAGGGAAACGGACTTTGGCCCAGTGGTTAGGGCGTCCGTCTACCATATGGGAGGTCCGCGGTTCAAACCCCGGGCCTCCTTGACCCGTGTGGAGCTGGCCATGCAGCAGTGCTGATGCGCGCAAGGAGTGCCGTGCCACGCAAGGGTGTCCCCCGCATGCGGGAGCCCCACGCGCAAGGAGTGCGCCCGTGAGGAAAGCCGCCCAGCGTGAAAAGAAAGTGCAGCCTGCCCAGGAATGGCGCCGCCCACACTTCCCGTGCCGCTGACAACAACAGAAGCGGACAAAGAAACAAGACGCAGCAAATAGACACCAAGAACAGACAACCAGGGGAGGGGGGGAAATTAAATAAATAAATAAATCTTTTAAAAAAAAAAAAAAAATGCATATTCAAGTTAACCTAAACCTTTGTTCAAAACTTCTCATTGGAAAACTGGAGAGCACTTCACACTCGAGGGTACCTTAATGTGGGCATACCTGATAATCTACATCGCAGGTAACTGAGCATTGTCAAGAATTGGTTAGTTGGTCAGTTGAACTGATAGGCAGGTAGCTGCTGCAGTATATTAAAATTACCAAATTAAAATATCAATAACTGCTATCAAAATTTTTAAAAAATTATGATATCTCTTTGGCCATACTGATGCCCTGTCCCATTCCTCTCAGCCCACTTTCAATTTCATCTCTAGCTGTGGCAGACAGTTCCCAAATATACTGACAGCCCCCTACCTCCTGCACACTCTACAGCTCTGCTTCCCTGCCCAAGGGCTTCTCTGATGCCTCCAGAGCTTTCTCAGGTGCTGGAGATTTAAGAGGTCCAGAAATAACCCTCAACCAATGAGGAGCAGGAACTGGTAGATAAATACCCATTTCACATTCCTTGGTGAACTTTTTTTTTTGTTTTTTTTTTTTATTTTTAAAGAAGCTGTAGATTACATAAATGTTACATAAAAAATATAAAGGATTCCCATATATCCAACCCCCTTCCTCTCCCACATTTTCCCCCATTAACAATTTTCATTAGTGTAGTATATTTGTTGCAACTGATGAACACATATTGAAGCACTGCTACTACCCATCAATAATAGTTTATCTTTTGCACCGCACAATTTTGTAGGTTTTGACAAAATGTATAATGGCCTGTATCCATCATTGCAATGTCATGCAGGACAACCTTGGAGAACAATTCTAAGGCACATTATACAATACCTCAGATGTTCCCCAGCAGGACTGAACTTCAATTGCCCCCACTGGTAATGTGCTTATCAATCTACCTCTTATTGGCTTTTCCCTCTTCCCTGACTCATTTTTTCCACTCTCTCACTTGTGCTTCCTGGGAATCACCTCCCAAATAAAGCACCCAGACCAAATCCTTGTCTCAGGGTTTGCCCGCACAAACTAGTGTGACATCATGTGGTCATTCTGTTTTCTTTGATATTAGCTGTCTGCAGGGCCAAGGTTAGAAGAGCCTTTCCCTCATTCTTTACACCTGACTTACTTGAACCTTTGAAAATGCCTGATCCATTCTTTTCAATAAGCTTTTAACCATCTCCTACTAATGAGGAGAGTTCTGTGTTTGTACAGACTACTCAGATGAACGAAACACAGATCTAGCCTCAAGGACCTTATACTCAAGAAGCGAACATGAGGGAGCAGATGTGGCTCAAGTGCCTAAGCGCCAGCCTCCCACATGCGAGGCCCCGGTTTTGGTTCCTGGTGCCTCCTGAAAAAAACAAACAAACAACAAGCAAGAACAAATGGAAAAAAACAATTTAGGTGAGCTGATGTGGTTCAGTGGTTGAGCACTGGCTTCCCATATACGAGGTCCTGGGTTCAACCTCTGGCCCCTGGTACCTCACAAAAAAAAAAAGTTGGGGGGTAGGACATGAAACATGGAGGAAAAAAAGAAACCCTACAATCAAAAGAGATACAAACTTACAGTCCCCAGTGAGAAATTTATCTCCCCAGGGTGACAGAGTTGGACACATTTGTGGTTTCCCTACACATGACTCTTCTGCCCTTTCTATTTGAACCTATAGTTAGTACTAGAGTTGACAGGTATATGTTCAAGAGACTTAAATCTTTGGACTGTCCAATTGGGCCCTGAATCTCAATAGAGTTGCAACACTTACTCTCCAGTTCATTGGATTCACCCAGGACAACTAACAAGGAGGCGATGATGGACAACACCCATGCCAAGGAACAGAGAAAGCCTGCAACTGCAAGCAAGATTGTCCCATCCATCTGTTCCTTGGGACCTAAACCCCCCTCAATTAGAGGCAGAGTGGGCATCACCATCCCTAAATCCATAAGATTGGGGAATGAACAACGGACTAAAGTAGACTTACTATTATTCTACTATAGACTTACCATGATTCTAGCAATGGGAGAACTTTTATCATTGATGTAGAGGCAGTGGTCACCAGAGGTTCTGAGAGGAGGGAAAGAAAAACAGGTGTAATGTGGGAGCATTTTTGGGACATTAGAACTGTCCTGAATGACGTTGCAATGATGGATACAGGCCATTACATATTTTGTCATAACTTACAATGTTGTGCGGGACACTGTTAACTATAATCCACGCTTAGTGGCAATAAACCAATATGTGTTCATCAACTGTAAAAAATGTACCACACTAAGGAAGGATGTTGTCAATGTGAGAAAGTGTGGTAAGGGTAGCGAGTGGGGCATATGGGAATCCCCTATATTTTTTATGTAACATTTACGTAACCTAAAGTATTTTAAAAAGAAAAAGAAAAAAAAAAGGATAATAATTTTTTAAAAAAGAAAGCAATACAGACTACAGAAGAGTGATATGGCAGTTCCAAGAAAAGGGACTTCTAGTTGACTAGTATTTCATCACTAGCTAGACAAAATCAATCTTTAAGTATTCTAACTTAAATATGCTTGATTGAGGACATCTGTCTTTTTGTAAACCTCAACAATGACTAGCACATGGGTCCAAATATGGTGCATGGTAATATTGCCTTAAGGTTGACTGACCAGATACCAAAAGGCAAAGCATTATATTGCAGAGTCCTAAGTGACCACTCCACCCACCAGATGTGACGGCACATAGCCAGGTGAAGCAAGGAAACCAACAAGGCTTTCCTGCTTTTCCTTGAACATGCTAAGCACATCCCACCTCAGGCCCGTTGCTCTCTGCCTCGAAGGCCCTTCCCTTTAGTATCTGCATGCTCACTCCCTCATGTCTTTAAACTCTCTGCTCAAAGGCTTCTCTGACCACCCTATTAAAATAACTTCACCTCTCCTTCACTCTCACATTCTATCCACTTTCCTGGCTTTATTCTTCTTCAAATCCCTTAACGTCACTTGACATATATCTACTTATTTATTTAATTTTATCTCCTCCTGCTAAAAGTTCTGTATCCATTATATGTGAAATAGTGTCTTATCCAGTACAGGTGTTCACTGAATATTTGTTGAAGAAGTGATGATTTTTTTTGTTAGAACTTTAAAAATCATCACTCACCACAGCTGACATTCCAGAAACTCATCTGGAATCATGACACAACCCCATAGCTCAAGGGTCTATAAGGCACACAATTATTATTTTAGAAGAAAAAAAAATTTTTTTTTGGAAAGCTTCAATGTATGTAGCAGGTATGAATAAAAACAAAACAGCTATAATTCTATCATACACTTGAATATATCATGGGATGTAATTCATTCAATCTCCAAAGTATTAATAAGAAAAATTCTGAAATTGTAACTTATACTTAGCTTACTAAAAAATTAATTTATTCATGATTCATGCAACAAGTATCTATGGAGTGCTTATGATGTACAGTATGGTGTTAGGTGAGGTACTATATTTGATTTTTATTTTTCATAGGTATGATGTTGGGTGAGGTGTTATATTAGATTTTAATTTTTGAAAAAGCATCTTTACAATTCATTGTAAAGTCATATCCTGCTGTTATAGAAAGAGAGCTCATCTTTGTAAAAACACTTCTGCTTTTTCTATTGTTTTCTATTGTTTTTCTATCAGTATTATTTATTCAAGACAGAGATCCCTGAAAGAGAAAATCTACAGGAAATACTTCAGGTGAAGTCTTTTATTCAGATAATTTTAACAATAAACATTTTTCTCGTTTCATTCAGATTATGGGAAGGAGGAACTGCAATTATTGACATTACATGCTCATTATTCCAAAAATTACATAAGTAGTAGTCAAACTCTAATTCCATAGAGCTAATTGGTTCCACCGCAAAGTCATGCTCTCCAAACTCAGCAGGCCTTCATAGTTGGCTAATGATTTTTCATTTCACCCCTCATTGACTCACTATTACATCTCCACAATACCCACTCAAAGTCTTTTTCATTCTACTCATGGCCTCAACTTGCCCGTCCCAGATTTTTACTTTACTTAGAAAATTGTGGTCAAAGACCTCTCTTTTCACCTCAAAATTCCTATGCTTCTGTCTCAAGAGTCCCTCCTCTCCTCCTGTGCCTTCGTCCATTGTCCACCCATCTTCTTGAGGACTCGGTTGCATTAATTTAGCCTCTTCCTTACACTTTCAATCTCTCTTCCCCTCAATGGATTCTTCTTCTCAGCTTAGAAGGCAGGCTCAAGGTCTTCCTATATTAAAACCATTACTTTACTTTCCCATTCCTTTGATATATCATACTCTCTCTTTTTCCCCATTACTACTCAAGTTATTGGAAAGGAGGTATGTCTTTACTGCCCTCCATTTTTTCATTCAGCCCCTCCCACCCCATTCTTCAACTCCTTGAGGCCTGGCTGCCATTACCTCACAGGTGATCAAGAAAAGCCAGGAGTCAAATCCAATAGCTTTTCCTTCCTTGTGCCCCACTGTGGGTGTGCTGCATGAGTACAGGGGGTTCCCTTCGCCATTCCCAGCTTCCACAACACTGTACTCTACTTCTACCATTTCTCCAAAAGCCCCTCGCTTAATATTGTTTGTGTCCTCTTCTTTCTCTTGTCACCTCCTATTTATAGACTTTCCTCAAGGATCCAACCCTTACCTTTGCTTCTTCTCTCCCCATTTTTGGCAATTCCCAGGATATCAAAATTGCTCCTTAGCTGATGACTTAGAAATCTCTCTTAATAGCTCTGCTTCTCTTCAAAGCTCTATGCCTGAACTGTATTCTGGTCCTTTCCTCTGGACAAACATGATATGCCTAAAATGAAACTTTTTTTTTCTCTGCCCCCTCCTCTGACCCACATTTCTGACAATGACCCAACCATACTCTCAGATGAATTAACAATGGTCTTTGACTTCCCTACTACTTCTCACCCCCCATTTCCAGGATTCAAGTTCCTCAGGCTATGCCTGCACCCCTTCTCCCAGGCCTGTCTCCCCTCCTCTGCACCCCCACTGCCTCATTTCCTCTAGCCCCTAATATAACAAGAGGGTCTATTTTGTTTCCATACCACCAGTCTTTTCTCATTTCAATACATCCAACCCAACGCTATTAAAGTATTGCTCCAAAGCACAGGTCTGATCCTGTCAATCCTCTTCCTCAGAAACCTTCAGTGGCTCACCACTGCTTACTGAATAAAATCACACTCTCTAGCTTGCATACAGGTTTCTCCACAGCCTTGAATGAACAGTTCTCTCATCTGATCTCTCATAACGTCTCTTGGCCTTCCCTGTGCTCTAGCCAAAGTGACCCACACTTGGTTTCTTATGCATGCACACACCTTACCACCTGGCCTTTCCTGTGTTGTTCCACCCAGAAGCATGTCCTTCCTCCCTGCCAGCCCAAATGCCACCTGTATAAATCCTAGCTCAAATGCTATCTCTTCCACGTGCCCTTCCCTGATTCCTCCATCAGATTCATTGCTGTATCTTGTGAACTCCCACAGCACTGCAGGAATATCCTTTTTTTTGGCACTTAACCGTTTTCTACCACGTATTATAGTTTAGTTACACACACACACACACACACCTTCTCTCCTTCTGGCTCTGAATTTCCTGTGGGCAGGATCGAAGTCTCCTTATTCTTTGAATCTCCAGCCCTCCCAATATCCCCCAAACTCTATACACAGGTATAACATGCCTAAGACATGATAGGCAATTACCAAATATTTGTAAATAAATGATTATAGCCCAAAGACTTAAGTGTGGATTTCAGTGCTTAAAATTCTCTCAGTTTTAGCAACAATTACCTTTTCCTTTGTAGGATGGAAGTCTTATCTTCCTACAGAACCACAGTTTATTCCTTTTGGCCCTGTAGGTCCATTTGCAAATGTCTTTTACTCCCAAGTCTTCTAAAAAAAAAACCAAACTTCTTTAAGATACCCAAAATGGAAAAGAAAAGCATTAATGCTAAAGTGAAGGAAAGGTATCCATGTAAAACAAATGGCCTGCAACAGACTACAGCTAAAGGTGAAACTGTTTACCAGACTGAATTACAGGATTCAAGCTGTATCATTAACCTTAACAGTTCAACCTTTAGAAAAGGCAGGTACTGCATTTAAAAAATAAATATATTTACATTTGAAAAGAAATCACTAATATGTGAATCATCAGTTGTGTTGCTAAATAACTACTCTTTCTCTAAACATAGTTTAACTTGGAAATTTCTAATAATGTTAAACTTTCTTGTAAGACATTTACATCTCTGGATTTTACTTGCAAATACAAAGATGACTTTTTTTTAAACTAAAACTCCTAGAACGCTTTAAATTCCATAAGTAATTTTCTCAGAAAGAGATTTGGCAGAACTAATAAAAGAACTAAGATGCAAAATTCATTTTTATAAATCTATCCCTAAATCCTGGATGAGATTCAACAACCTCGCATTAAAATTTTAAAAGGCTTGACTTGAAGGACATGAAGAAATGGGGAAATACTTTATGATGACAGCTTCAAGAGCACCTGGTCTATATATCATCATTAATTAAGAAAAGATAAATGGGAAAGAATATGGATAGGCCTAGTTTTATTATTATTTTCAATGTAACAATAGAATGCAATCTTTGCCAAAAAAAAAACAACAATTTTTTTAAAAAGCAAAGGGAAAAAAGAAAAAGAACTCTGATACTCTGATGCCAACGTGTTGTGTATTTACTTGTGTAGCCATGATTGTCACAGGCTTTTCAAAGAGGACTGGGGCAGCCAATTTGGATTCTAACAGCAATGCAGTAGAATTTATGGTATTAAGACTAGAATATGTTCTAAGCAGGTTAATCTAGTCACACAACATTTTAATAAAGAGGTACCAACATGTTAAGTGTAAAAGTACACTAAGTCCTACAAATACCGCAGGAGAAATGCAGGTGGGGGGAGTCAAACTGCAGTGGACACACATGGGGACATGCCATATGCCTTCCTATCTCTCTCTACCCTTCCCCACACAAGCCTATCTTTATCACGCAGAGACAATTAAACAGCTATAGACTCTGAGTGCATCTTTGTCTCCTGGCTCCCACTGGGTGAGTTATTGCTAGCTTGATGTTTCCCACGTCCCCTCCTAGAGGGCTACACCAGGTAGGAAGGCAGAGATTTCACCCACCCGCAACAGCATCCTCATCGGCCCTGGGGGATTTCAGTTTAGCCTTACCTAGCCATTCTGAAAGGTGGGACAGTGGATGTCACTAGCAGCAGAAATAACGTACCCAATTTCCTCAGAAAAAAATGCCCTGGCTGTGTGATGCTGACCAAGGGGGGTACCAAACATTTCTGTTGTTTTAAAATATTATCTCCTTCCCCCATCTATCTCTCTATACATACCCACCCACCACCCCCAGAGTTCTTTCTAAAAGAATCGCCCACCCTTCAGACACCAGGACCCCAGTGTTTACATGTGGAAGGCGAAGGTATAGCTGGACCTTGATGTTCAAAGTTGTGGGGAAAGGAAGAAGAATGGGGCCATTAAAGACCCTTCTTCAGGTCAGACAAGAGATAAACAATAGAAACTGCGGAGTCAGGGAGTCTAAGACCCCTACAGAACCCAGGGTAAGGAAAGGAGAAAGTGTCACAGGGTGGAAGCTCCCTTCAAAGGTGGGGGGACGCTAGCAAGCCCAGAGGGTGTAACCATAATCTTGTTTCCCTGCCATGTGCCCCAAAGCTGCACGCACACTTCCACATCCGCATGTCAAGAGGCCCGAGAAAGGGGAAATGAGAATGCCTACCCCAGAGCATCCAGAGGCAGGAGCAGAACCGAGACTGCACCGAGAGTTTCAGGGGGAAAATAACAAACTCCGTCCCACAGTAAGTGAGGGCACCAACGGAGCTCTGGGTCTGGGGCGCAGTTTGGGAAGCTTGGATGAAATCACACACGTGCACACACAGACACACACTCAAACACACGGGATTTTACAAACCCGCCCTCCCTCCACACTTACACACCGAGCGCATCCCACCTCACCGTTTCTTTCTATCATCGCACTCCCCTCGGAGAGTCAGCCAAGAGCTGAGGGATCCTAGCGGGGATTCCTGGAAATGTCATCCCCACACCTTCGGTCCGCCGCCCCCTCCCCGGGCTACCGTCAGGCCCGCCCGCCGCTCTCGACGCGTCGGGATCTCAGCGGCATCTCCTCGGACCCCCGCGTCGCTCCCCTCCGCGCTCCCTTCCCCCGCCCCGCGGGCTCGAAGGCTGAAGGCACTGCCCCTCAGGGTCTCCTGCGGCCCCTGCTCGTCCGCACTATGGTTCCACGCAGCCCCTTTCGCGCCCGGGGGCGCCCTTCGCTAGGACCCCGGCTCCGTGGAGGGCGGCGTCAGCGCTGGGCACCCGCACCCACCCACTCACCCCTCCCTGGCGGTGGTACCTTGCCTGACAGCTGGGTCCGCAGGCCCGCGAGAGCAGGCGGCGCTAATGACAGCGGTGGTGCCAAGCCTGGGAATGGAGCTCCGCTCCAGCCGCTCCTACCTCCAACGCCACCATCTTCCGCCGCTGCTCCCGCCGCCGCCGCCGCCTCAACCGCGGCCGCCCTCGCCCAGCTCCGCAGCCGCCGCTCGGGCCCCGCGGGTGCCGCGGCCCCACCCCCTTCTCTCCGCCCGCCCTCCCCGCGCCGGCCCGCCGCTGGCCCCTCGTGACGCGCGCCGGGGCCGGGGCTGGGCCGGCCTGCGAGGGGGGGCGCGCGCGCACGCCGCCGGCGAGTCGCGCCCCTGCCTCCCACGCCCACCCGCGCGCGCGAGCGGCGCGCGAGCCCGAGGGAGCGGCGTTGAGCGGGCGGCCGCCGCAGCCCTGCCCCGAGCCGGTGGGCGTCGGAGCGGGGCGGCGTGTCTTCTCCGCGCCTCGCGCCCGGTTCCGGCGGGCGAGCCGGGCCTGCGCGCTCCGGCCGCTCCTCTAGCTCCGGGCTAGGCGGATGGAGAGGGAAACGCGGCTCCCTGCGGGGCGGCTAGCGGGGACCTCCACCCTCCTCAGCGGAAGCCCGAGGGGTCCCGGGTTTCCTGATCAGCCGCGGTGGCTGACCTCTGCGCGTGGCAGCTGGCCGCGCTGCAGGACGGCGAAGCCCGGCGGCCGCGTCGGCTCCTGCGGCCGGTTCTCTTTCCCTAGTTACTCGCGAGCTCCCCCGCTCCCCAGGCCCCTTGCACGCTGCCCGCGCTCCTCCAGGCGCGAGGCTGACGGGGTCTCTGGGACGCGCTGCAGTCCTGCGTTTTCGCCGCAAGAGGGAGAGGCGCGGGCTTGGGCCAGAGCGAAGCTTGGCCGGGTAGCGGCCCTCGAGGGAAGCTGCCCATCCCGCCGGGAAGAGCAGAAAGCGTCTGGATTATGCTGCGGGGAAATGTGCGGCTTGGGTTTTCCTACCCGCTTTCAACTCTGGTTGATCGGAACTTAAAGTGCATTTGAGCCTAGGTTAGGGCATCCGCCCAGATATGGCTCCTCGCTCGGGAGAGAGGGAGGGAGCGCTTTGCAGCAGGGGCCAGGTGGCAGGTGCTGAGCGGTAATGAAGAGCGGGGGCCGCCGGGGCTCCGGAGGCCTGGTTCTGGCGCCAGTCCCACCTCTAATTGGCAGTGTAAGACGGGCCCTTCGGATACAGATTCATCAGTAATCGTAACTTATATGTGCACAAAGCTTTATAGTTTGCAAAGTGCTTTTCATACACATATTCTTATCAAGTGAAATGAAAATAAGCTTTGGTTATCCAAGACCCTGCGAAATGGATCTTTCTTCTAAACTATGTTTCCATATAGCTGAGAGTTTATTATTTTAAGCACTAAGCTTCCAGAAAAATATGGGCGCTGGCCTGAAGCATTCTGAAAGTCTTGTGTTTTAGCTTTTAAGTTCACATGATTTTTTCATTCTACTCCATAATGACTCTTTTTTTCTTTAGTAAAAAAAAACGATAGCTTCTCCCGCCCTCAAAACTATCTTTTAGTAAAATTAAAATATAGTGAGATATATCATGCTTGTGCTTGTTTTGTATATGTACTCTTTTCAATATTTAGTAAGCATATATCCAAGCCAGGCATAGTTCTCGCTCTCTCAGGGCGCTCAGTAAACTGGAGGAAATAAATATTAAACAGTTGGACACATAATTAAGTGCAACTGTGACATGCACAACTGTGATGATGCTGAGAGTGTCCAGGGGAACTTAAACTGTACTCGAAGATCAGGTAAAGCTTTTTAAAGAAATGACATATCAAGTTGCCCAGGAGAGGCAGAAGGGAGGGAAGGACAAGTGCAGGCAAGCAGGTGGGGGTGGAGTGAGGGGGAGTGTGTGTGAGATGAGCCTGGAGAAGTTTTAAATAAGAATTTTATCTCGTGAGCCTTGAAAAGTCACCGAAGGGTAATAAGGGATGGGAGCAGTAATCATGATCACATTTCAGTTTCTGAAAGACCCCAGAGATGGCTAAGTGGAGAACTGATTCCTGGAGGGTCGGGTCCAGGGTGGAGAGACTCTGAGCCCCTGACACATCCCTGTTTATCCTACGTGGCAGGGGGTAGGGCTTTCAGATTTTACACTATCTGCTTTTTTGCTTGTTTTATTAATTCTTCTTGTGTCTGCCTTCATAAGTATCAGAATTGGGGGCTTTCCGAGTGCCTCCCTGTAACAGCCTCTATTTTGTTACTTTTAAGCTGCTGTAGTGTTAGGAAGGGAATTAACTAATCCTGTCGGAATTCAGGTTAAGTAAGGGAAAGTCGTTTCTGAGTGAGAGGCTCTTTTCTGTGCATATACTTGGTGCCATCTAGTTTGATATCTCAGAGATCTTTCTGCTTATTTTCTACTTTTTGTGCTGTGTTCCCAGTTAGGCAAAGTTTCTAGATGCATGAGTGACAGGTATATTATTGCTTTAATAATACCTTCCCCGCCACTCTTCCATCACAAGGTTTTTGTGCAGATTAAAGAAAGTCTGTGAAATTACTCTACAAAGTATTAAATGTCATATAAAGGAAAGTAGTAATTGTTGTAATAGCAAATTAGAGACTTCCAGAACTAATCAACCATCAAATAGTCATATCTGGAAAACTCCCTCCCTTTCCCCCACGGAAACCATAGCTATGCCTATTCCTTATGGGCAATGGGGATCTCTATCATTTAAGTGCTCATGTTGCTCTCTGAGCCTTGGCTGGGAGGAAACTCAAAGCCATATTTGCAGATCATTTTAGGACCTGGGTGGAACCATATGGCTTTCATATCTGTTTTAACCCTTCCTTTGGTTTGTCTCTTCTATCTACAGTTTTTCTGGGCCTGCTTTACTGGTAATTTTCTTCTTTATTATAGGTATTCATGTAAGCCACAGCAAATATTTGTATCCACCTATCCCTTTAACAATCAGTCAAAAACTGCTATTTAATGTTTCAGAAGGCAGGACATAAAATACTGGCAACCAGCCAGTCATTGTAGTGACATTGTCAGGTAACAATACTGTTGATACTGTGCCAAGTGAGTTGGGTTTAAATTAAAAGCTTTCCAACATTGTGGCCTTTGATACGGTTCTGGGTCGCCAAAATTGCACATGCGTCTTTTCATAGCAATAGAAACTTTTTTTTGATTTCAAGTTCTTCAGTGATTACCTTCTTTCCATCTCAGTCCGTGGGTTTAAATCCTGTGAGCTGAGGTTGTGTATAGACAAACACTCAGCAGCCTTTGAGTAATGAAGATTTTCTTGAGGATTTCAGTTTTGTTAACATTTGGTAATCTGGCATCATCCCTTTTAGAGTCATATTTGTCACAGGATTTAAAATATATGAACAAAATATACAGTTGTGAAATGTACATATCCTAAACTTCAATGAATTTACTTTTAAATGCTGGTTCTTATTTCACCAGTTTATTCTCTGGACGTAAAGTCTGCCCTGGCTACAGATGGGTCTCCTTCTCCTTTATATTCTCTAAACAGATCAGTCTCCCTCTCTCTTTTTCCTGAATCTGGGCCCCTGTGCCCTAAATACTTCCAACCAGAATTTTGTCCTATGACTGTGTTTATCTGATACATGGGAAGACATTCTGGTGTTGTGTCACATATAGTAATTCTATCTTTGAAGTGAAGGTTGAGTGAACAGTGTAGTGGCTCTGCATGGGTTATGTGCCCGTCCCTGAACCAACCTTCAGGGCTGGGGAATGGGTCACACAGGCTGGCTTAAGCCAGGCAGCCCCCACTAGTGGGTTCTAGATCAGTTGTCCCCAAATCACATGGCTGGTTGAGGACAGAGCAAGATCTGAGTATCACAAAGAAGAGGAAGAGGACAGAGGGGGAAAAAACATCAACTATCTCGATCATCCCAGGCTTATAATGGTGAAAATATAGAAATTTTAACCCATTCAGTAATAAGGATATTGGTATGTAGATTGATATGCCCTTACAGTGGAATATTATGCTGCCTTGAAAAAAAATCGTATCTATAGAGCTTTCTTAAAAACATGAAGAAAAAGTTTAAGTTCTCATCTTAACCAAAAAATCGTGGTAGAAAATTGTGTAGATAGTTGATCATAACTTTTAAAAAGTGTACAGAAAGAAGTACATCAAATTGTTAATAATAGTCAACTCAAGTGGTAGGATTATTTTTGTCTTTCTGTGCTTTGGTGGCTAATTCTTTTTTTTTTTTTTATTGACTTTGTAATAATACTACATTAAAAATATATATACATATGAGGTCCCCTTCAACCCCACCACCCCCACCCCACCTCTCCCCCCCCCCAGCAACACTCATTCCCATCATCATGACACATCCATTGCATTTGGTAAGTACATCTTTGGGCACCTCTGCACCTCATGGTCAATGGTCCACATCATGGCCCATACTCTCCCCCATTCCATCCAGTGGGCCCTGTGAGGATTTACAATGTCTGGTGATTGCCGCTGAAGCACCATCCAGGGCAGCTCCATGTCCCAAAGATGCCTCCACCTCTCATCTCTTCCTGCCTTTCCCCATACCCATCAGCCTTTGGTGGCTAATTCTTTTTTTTTTAACAATGTACATAGGACCTTAACAATTTGAAAAATTAAGTTTAAAAACACAGCTTGAAAATTTACTTTATCACCAGATATCATACTGATCACCACTGAGTTATTTTGCAATTCTAAAGCTTTTTTTCTTTCCAAATTTGATTTCTCTTTCAAGACCTTTTTAAAAAGCCACATCTTTAAGAAAATGTTTTCAGACTTATGTTGCTCTCAGTTAATTTACCTTATTGTCTAAGCATTTGTCTGTAGCATGGCATCCTTACAGCCTCCATGGAATAAATCAAGACAAACAGACAACAATTGATAAAACTGTTTGCTCATTCAGGATAACACTTTCTTGTATACTTGGTTGTTTCACAACTGTTTTCAGTAGTAAAGTACTTAGGTATTATGGTCATCTTATAGAAACACCATGACATATTGATATATTTAATACACCCTACAAAGCAGGAACAAATTTTAGCAGAAGAAAATATGGTATGTGTTCTATATAAAATATAACACTATAGTCAGGAGTATATTTCCTTGAGAATAAGAAGCTGTGAAAATAAGTGCTCAACAATATCATATCTTTTTCCCTCAATATGTGTTTGCTACAGATTTAGAACTTTTGCCATATTATTAGTAGATACATAGCTGTAAACACCAAAGGTTTAAGGAAGATGTGTAGGATAAAAATACAAAATTGAGAAAATTCTAATAACCGATTTTTTCCTCTTAAGAGTTCATAAAGAAAAAAATAGGCTACCATTATCCATTTTTAGCAGTGTTCTAGAATAGCCCTGACAAATAGAAGCATGATTTTAAATCACTGCTCTATTCCTGTTTGTGCCTGGTATTTTGTTTCAGGTATATTGACATCACCTCCTATGTCAGTTTGAAGTTCTTTTATGAATCCCTAAAAGAAAAAGATGTTTTTTTAAAACTAATCCTTTCCTGTGGGTGTGAGTCCTTTTGATTGGACTGTGTCAAATGAGGTGTGACTCAGGTTGGGTCTTTGCCCTCTTGCTGGGTCTGATGTAAACAGAGACATAGAGGAAGAGAGACACAGAGAGAAAGAAAGCTGTCATATTTCATCTGGCCATATGAGAGAAAGGATGCCTGGTTCACTCACAGCTGAGCTCAGGAGAGATGACCCAAGAGGCTCAAGGAGCTGAGGCCCAGGAAGAGATGACTGATTGGCCACAGCAGAGTTCAAGGAGAAACATGAGTGAGCCTGGCAGACCCACCATGTTGCCTGACCTCCATGTGGCAGGATGCCAGGATCACCAGTAGCTGACTTTGATGAGAAAGCATCTCTGATGATGCCTTGATTTGAATGTTTCATGGCCTCAGGCCTGTATGCTTTCACCCTACTAAATTTCCCATTATAAAAGCCAACCCATTTCTGGTACCATGCTTTGGCAGCCCTGTGACAAATTAAGACACCTTTCCAAGTAGTTCTTGTGCCCTTCAAATGTCTATTATCCTATCTTTGGTATTTCCTCCACCAAATATTAGCATATTGTAGGGTATCCAGAAAGTACTCATCAAATAATTGTTGGCTCGGGAAGCCAACTTGGACCAGTGGTTAGGGCGTCCGCCTACCACATGGGAGGTCCGCCGTTCAAACCCCGGGCCTCCTTGACCTGTGTGAAGCTGGCGCACGCACAGTGCTGATGCGTGCGAGGAGTGCCGTGCCACGCAGGTGTGTCCCCACGTAGGAGAGCCCCAAGTGCAAGGAGTGAGCCCCGTAAGGAGAGCTGCCCAGCGTGAAAGAAAGTACAGCCTGCCCAGGAATGGCACCATACACACGGAGAGCTGACACAAGATGATGCAACAAAAAGAAACACAGATTCCCGTGGACAAAGAACATGCAGCAAATAGGCACAGAGAACAGACAACTGCGGCTGGGGCACGGCGGGGGGAGGATGGGGAGAGAAATAAAACAAATAAATCTTTAAAAAAAATATTTGTTGACTGATTGATATATTTACTGCCTTTCCAATTAATCCAGTTGGGTTGTTCAAGAAGACTATCAAAATCATTTGGCTTCAGCTCTCTTGCGTGTTCGGCACCATTCTTGGGCAGGCTGCACTTTCTTTCACACTGGGTGGCTCTCCTTAAGGGGTGCACTCCTTGCACATGGGGCTCCCCTATGTGGGGGACACCCCTGGATGGCAGGGCACTCCTTGTGCATCAGCACTGCGCATGGGCCAGCTCCATACAGATCAAGGAGGCCCAGGGTTTGAACCACGAATCTCCCATGTGGTAGGTGGATGCCCTAACTGTTGGGCCAAGAGAGCTGATGCAAGGTGATGCAACAAAAAGAAACACAGATTCCTGATGCCGCTGATAAGGATAGAAGCAGTCACAGAAGAACACACAACAAATGGATCCAGAGAGCAGACAACTTGGGGGGGGGGGAGGGCAGGGGGAGGGCAAGGGGAGAGAAATAAAATATAAAAAATCATTTGGCTTTAAAATGATTTCTGTTTTCTTTGTTACTATTTTTATTAGCATTCAATGACTCCATAAAGAGTTATAGACATGTCTATTGACTGAAAAATAAGGAGCTCTGGTAAGGCTTTAATAATAAATAAAATCAGTGCCAGCAGCTTTATTAGATCTTACCCCCTCTTCCAGCCAGCCAGTCAATGAAGATTCTCTCTCTTATTCTCTCTCTCACGTACACACACACATCAAAGGTGAGATCCTGTGAAATTGTATTTAGGTTAAGCGCTACTTCTTGGGAGTTTCTCCCACAAGCCTACACAGAGTAGTAAACTGAATGATGTACCCCAACAAACCCATGTTCTTAATCCACATTCCTAAGGGTGTGAACGCATTGTAATTAGGAGCTCTTGAAGATGGTATTTTTAGGTAAGGTGTAGCCAATTGAAGGCAGGGTGGGCCTTAATTTGGATTACTGGAGGCCTCTATAAAGAGAATCCAGAAGTCACAGAAGCCAGAAAAGAGTGGACATTGTCAAGTGATGGGAGGCAGAAATACAAGGCACAAAACCACAAGGATTGTCAGCAGCCTGCACCAGAACATAGAGACTCCAGGAGAAAGCCAGCATTGCTCATATCCTGATTTTGGACTTTTAACCTCAAAGCCATCAGCCACTACATTCCTGTTGTTGAAGCCAAGCCATTGTGGAGTATTTGTCCTAGCAGTCAGTATTCACGATGAGCATGACATTAACAGTCATGGGTGTATTGAAAAATCTCCAGTAGGTTCTACCATCAAAAGGGCACTATGTGTTTAGATCCTCACTGCACAAACAGGCATGTATGCTAGAACTGTGGTGGAGAGTCCAAATATCACAAGCTCTCTATCCTCAAGGACTTTCTTACTTTAAGAAAGGTAAATAGATCTGTAAACAAATAATGACAGTGAAGTGTTCCAGGCTGTGAAAAAAGGCATGCAATAGAGAACCTGGCCAGATGGCGATTTGGTTATTATTTGTTTTGCTAAATACTATGTATTCAGAGAATTAAATCCATTTACTATCTCATAGAAGGAAGTCAGGTCGATAGTTTAATGAGAGGGTTTTTTTCCTTAAAAGGAATTTTGTTTCCTAATTGTGAAAAAAATAATGATTACCTAGATATGATTTTCATTTAACCAGAAGGCTTGTGAGTTTCTTCAAGGTGATTTCATATATATACATCTACAAGATGGGTAGATAAATGCATCTGCTTCCAGAAAAAAATAGAGGTCACTTTCCTATAGAGGATAAACTTTCTGAAAACTGAGAGGAAAAGGGTCCTTAGCTTTTTTTGTCAAACAGAAAAGAGTCTTTAAGAAAGGGATAGTAGTCAGCATAAACTTTTTAAAAACTTTCTACTTCTTTCCTCAGAGAAATTTACCCTTTTTCTCCCTTCCACCTTAAATGCATATCTTTTTATTAAATCTGACTTGTAGAGATGCTTCTAAGTTAGATCAGTTTTGCTATGGATTGAACTTTGAAAGCACATTTTAATTTCAACATTCATGCAGCCAAGCACTGTTAAATTGAATAGGCTGTGGTTATGGAAACTGTAGGAACTGAGATGGAACCAAGAAATCTGTTACTGAAGAAACCTTTTTGAGAACTGACAGATTTTAAGTCACTCTTAATAAGGTTTGATAGGTTAAGGAATAACATGTTCTGGGATTCAGGAAAGCTTTTCACCCTTCCTTGCCATTTGGGAATTATTTTCATCCTCACACTACTGTGAACCTATCAAGAAAACTGAATTGAAAAGGTTCTCAGTGGACTATGTTGCATAAATCAGAAACTTGTGCAAAAAAATTCTCTTGCCAAGTAGATAGGTAGGGATGTGTTGCTAGCATGATGCTCAAAGAACCTCAGGTATGCATATGAATTCTATTTGCATAGAACAAAGAATAATCCCCTAGGCTTCTGTATAGTCTGTTTAAAAATTTAAAAAAAGATAAAGCTCACTGAGAGATTTCAGCCATTGATCAATGTTGTTAGTGTAATAGAAAGTCAAGTATTTCCCAAGTTCTTCAATAGATCACTAGTTCTGAGGGAAGACAGTAGGTATGATGTGGAAGGAAAAAGATTTGAGGATCAAATAAGCTGGGAGATCTCTGGAATAAACTAAATTCCACATGTTTCTTTATTGCAGAGCTTCTCTGTGAGTTTTAGGAGGTAAATGGGCATACAGGACCTACCAAATTCCCAGTGTTACTTTTGTGAGAAATATTTTGTAGAATAGGCAGGACTGCATTGTGGTTTTCATGGGCCCCTTATGCCATAAAAAAGTGTTAAAGATTACATTTCATAACTATTGGTACAAAGATGACTATATTAATATAATAAACTGTTTTCTTCTACCTAAAAGTTTGTTGTGGGTTTTTTTGTTTGTTTTGTTTATTTTGCTTCTGATTTTAAAATAAATTAAAACATTTTTTTTGTGGGCCCCTTAAAGTATTTGCCTATGGTATCTATAGAAAATTCAGCCCTGGGGACAGGCATTACATAGGAGTGGGTCACTGCACAAAATCCACCTTGGGAAATAGCATCTAGAGGCACAATGGTGATATTCCATCAGAAGTAGTGAGCGTGTGGGATGCAGGGCCATCCCTTTCCTTCTTTGCTTTGGTAACTGAAGAAGCAAAAGGAGGGTTTTTACATGCACACAATGATAAAAGACCTGGCAAATCTCCATGTTATTCATTCTATATGAACTTTATCCACTCAGAAATATTCCCTTAAGTTAAAAGCCTATAGTAATGTGTTCATTGTAAATGTACACAGATTTAGATATACTGGTTAGAAAAAGAGATTCTGAACTAGTTGCTCACTTCTACATATGTATCTAAACATCCATTCATACTCAGACCATCTTCAAGAATAAAAGTTTCATAGCTTAGATTGCTATCACCAAATTTATTATATACAAGACTTTCCATTTATGGTTATATTATTTTGTCACAGTGAACTCAATGGCAAGGGATATTGAGAAATTAAAATCATTAATCCTCCTTCGACAAGTGAAGTATGGATAAGTAACTGTGGGGAATGCTCACAGTGACATGGGCATGATACTGAATTTGATTTTGTTAGCCATGTTAATCATATGGCCAAAGATTGACAATTCACCATGAAAGATAAATTAGTAAAAGGGAAATTTCCATATAGTCTAGGGATGTTCAACTCAAGAGCAAGAGTAAATTTTTCCACTACTGAGAATACTCTCAGTGCTGGGTGGATCCCAGAAATATACCAGGTATATGTGAGAATTTAGTGTGTCATAAAGGTAGCAGTTCATATTAGAGTGGAAAGATGAATTATTTAATAAATGGTATGAGACCAACTGACTAGCCATTTGTGAAAAAGTAAACAATTTCCATCTCACCTTTTACATCAAAATAAATTCAAGATGTTTCAAAAATTACAATATAAAATAATGAAATGATAAAAATACTTGAAAAAAAAAGTAAATTTAATTTATAGTCAGAGTGAAGAAGGCATTCTCATCATGACACAAATCCAGAATTAGAAAAGGAAATACTGATGAATATGACTACATTAAAATTTAAAAAAAAATTTTGCCACAAGTTGAAAAAGTAGTCAAAAGAAAATCTCAGAAAATTTTGCTTATAATACATAATAAAGGGCCAAGTTCCCAGATATATTAAGAACTTTTATAATCAATAAAAAAAGATAAGCAAATAGAAATATGGACAAAGGAAAACAATGGAAATTGCTGGAAGAAAAACAAATGACCAGCTGACCTAAGAAAAGATGCTCAATCTCTATCCAATAATTAAGGAAATATAAAAGAAAACACTGACAATATTTTCACCTATTAGATTGGACAAAAACAAAAGAAAACAAAAACCCAAACTTGGTATTCTTATATGCAGTAGTTGTGAGGTTAAAAAAAACATTTGTAAAGGTCTGCTTAGCAATAACCTTTGATCCAGCAATTCTATTTGTAAGAATTTATCATACAAAAATACTCAAAAGTGGTGTTCATTATAAAATATTCAAAGATTTAAGGCAATTTGTATATATGTTCAATATAACATTGCTGATAATAAAGAGGAATTGGTAACCCAAATAACTATCAATAGGGAATTAAGGGAAGCGGATTTGGCCCAAGGGATAGGGCGGCCGTCTACCACATGGGAGGTCCAAGGAGTGTGATGTAAGGAGAGACGCCCAGCGTGAAAAAAGTGCAGCCTGCCCAGGAATGGTGTCGCACACACAGCAAGATGATGCAACAAAAAGAGACATCGCTAACAAGAATCCAAGTGGACACAGAACAACACACAGTGAATGGACACAGAAAGCAGACAACTGGAGTGGGGAGAATGGGAAGGGCAGAGAAATAAATAAATCTTAAAAAAAAATAGGGAATTAAATAAATTATGGTATAACAAAAAAAAGGAATATTATAAATCATTAAAAAGAATGATGTGAGCTCATATGTTCTGACAAAGGAAATTGTCTATAATACCTTGTTAATGGAAAAATTCAAGTTACAAAACAGTATGTATAGGTTGATCCCATTAAAGTGTTATATATTCACCCAAGTATGTGGATTAATATATACCAGATTTTAACAGTGATGGTCATCTCTTCCCTCATGAATATCTATAACACTTGAAACTTTTAGGACAGGTGATTATTTTTTCTGCATATTTCATATGCAGAAAAAGACAGTTTAAAAAAGAAAAACAAGAAATTACCATTAAGAAATTTTAGTTGAATTGTATATTTCTTAAAAGATTCCTTTTTCTCCTCAGGCTCAACTAAATGTTTATTACGGCACTGAAGTGCGTAGCACTTCAGAATCTGTGGTAGACTGATATTTCTCCATAGAAAATTTGTGGTAGGTTGATCTTTTTCCATATACCTCTCCACTTTATGGTTACTACTGCCATGTGAAATTGGACAAATTACTACCTGGGCTTGAAAACTCATACAGAGTTCCTTTATTAAAGTTGGAAAACTGAAATCTATGATGAGCACATTCTGTAAGATTTTTCTGCCTACTACAGACACAGCTCTGATCATTTATGAGTAATATTATGTATTATAAAGCTATAAAGTAGTATGTTTTCATTATAAAAAATGGCAAATGCATAAGAGTAGAAAGAATAAAAATACTCAATAGCCCCTTCAATCAACTACTGTTAGCATATATTTTAAAAAATCATTTTCCCTACTCCTTCAATTTTACAAACATGTGATTGTATTATGTAAACAAATTTGCATCTTGCTTTATTTAGCACATTTTATCACATTATTTTAATAATACCTCTGTAAACGCCATTCTTTTTTTTTTAAAGATTTATTTTTTATTTATTTCTCTCCCCTTCCCCTACCCTGGTGTCTGCTTTCTGTGTCCATTCGCTGTGTGTGTTCTTCAGTGTCTGCTTATATTCTTGTCAGCGGCACTGTGAATCTGTGTCTCTTTTTGTTGCGTCTTCTTGCTGTGTCAGCTTTCCATGTGTGAGGCGCCACACCTGGGCAGGCTGGGTGGCTCTTCTTACGGGGCGCACTCCTTGTGTGTGGGGCTCCCCTGTGCAGGGGACACCCCTGCATGGCAGGGCACTCCTTGCGCACATCAGCACTGCGCATGGGCCAGCTCCATATGGGTCAGGAGGCCCAGGGTTTGAACCTTGGACCTCCCATTTGGTAGATGGACTCTCTATCCATTGAGATGAATCTGCTTCCCTGTAAACACCATTCTTAATGGCTATCTAATAATTTATAACTTTCCTAACAAATTTGGCTTTAAATTGTTTCCAATTTTCATTAATATAAATAATACTATTGGACATCTTTGAGCATTTTTTTTTTGTTTCTTTGTATTGTTTCCAGAATTTTCTTATTAGCTTAGATTCCCAGAAATGGAATTACTGTATCCAAAGATGTCAAAACTCAGTACAAACACCAAATTGTTTATCCTAATTTTATACTCCCATCAGTAATGACAAAGGATGTCTGTTTCATTATACCCTTGCAAACCTTTGATAATATTATTAAAAACAAAAACTTTTGCTAATTTGATAGGTGTAAATTAAAGTCATGTATTAATTTGCATTTCTTTGCTACTAAGACAACATTTTTTCAGTCATGTCTGTTAACCAGCTTTTTCCATTTGTGTATGAATGTGTGTTTGTATATGAGTGTGTGTGAACTATTTGTTCGTAACCTTTACTGCTCATCTACTGGGGTCTTGGTGTTTTACTTATCAAGTTGCCTGAATTCTTCATATACCAAGGCCATTTATAATTTTTTTTAAATTTGGAAACAATCTTAAACTTACAGGAAAGTTGGAAATATAAAGAAAAGAAGTTTTTCAGCTAGTGGAAGAGAAAGCAATTTCAAATGCAGGGCATCTGGCCCCAGAGCATGTGCTCTTTACCCCTCCACCTTGCTCTATGAGTACACGCCTTTCTAATACACTTCTAGCTTGATATAGTTTTAAATATTTGAAAGAATGCATGGACTTTGTATCCTTCTGAAATCCCACCATTACTGTTTTTCACAATTGATATTTTATTAAAGTTGGGCAGCAATGAGTTTGCATTCTGTAACGAGTTCCCAGACACTGACTTTTGTAGGTTGCCAAAGTTCTCTTGTCTTGACAGACAAAACTAGGGGTAGAGCTGCAATATCTCATGAAAAGGAGGAGCCCGAAAAGGTCTGGTGTCCTAAATAAAATTCTACTCTGATAGAAATGAGTAAGGAAGGGGTCCTGGAAGCAGGGTCATTTTTTTTTTCCCTTACAAAAGAGCCTTAAATCCTCTTTAACAAAGAGATAAAAGGGTGACCTTGGTGGCAGCAATAGTCTGAATATTTTTAAGGCAGGTAAATACAGATGTCTGTTTTAGTCAGGAAACAACAAAAATGATTGACCCTTAAAAAAATACACAGAGAACCAGCTTTAAGCTATGCTACTTTGGTTGCACCATTCTAGGTAAACCAGGTGTATACAATGTACTTCTAGGTGTTGACTCAAGGACAACTTTTTTAGGATTGTATTTTTAATTTGTTCAGCATTGAGAAAGCCTATGAAAATTATTATGTTCCAGATTAATTCATCTACAGTACTACTGTTGCGGGGAGTAATAACTAGGGAAGCAGGGTCAGTGTTCCTTAAAGGTGCTCTTGACTTGTGATGATAAAATCAGCATCTGCACATAAAAGAATCCTTATCATTCTTTTATCCATTATATTCAGCTCACCCAAAAATGGTAGACTCATGAAAAACAAGTTAAAAAGCAACCCTGCCTTATTCTATTGCAAAAATTTAGCCATTTGTCAATAGGCCAGTTCTTATGAGTCATATCTTACAGAAGTACAACATGAAGTAGGTTCTTCAGTAGGGCTAGGTTGTGCATGCAGCTGACCTAGAACCAATTCTTGCCTGTAGAATCATAAGCCAGGGAATACAGATAAACAACATAGTCTAATGTTATCCTTGGAGATTTCTCCTCAAGGTAGTAAAGTGCATAATGGAGATCTGAGATTCAATAGTCATTATACCTAAAAGCCACGTGCTTTTCAGGAGGATCATCAAACATTGCCTAGGAAAGAAAAAAATAAAATTTTGATCTCTTCAAATATTTTCTGGAGTTGAAATCTTTGCCAACTGAACTGTTAAGTAAATTCACTGGAAAAAACATTTAGTTAACAACCTTGGTGCATTAAACTCTTTGATTCTTTTGTCTGTTAAAATTTTAGAAAGGTTAAAACATTCCTATCTAATTTAAAACCTAAAATAAACGTTCATTTTGCCAACTTTACAAGATTATAAGGTTTTTAAGATTCTTCTAAAAATTCTCTTTGGTTTTCAGGATTTTCGTACCCTGCATTTGAGATCCAATATTTTCTACTTTTTATGAAGACTATATTACAGGGGCTATTCATATAATGTGCTGTGAAATAATCAAGAGCAGGATTCAAAATTCTGTGCTTATTTTTTTTTTTTTTACTTTTTGTTTTGAAATAGTTTCAAACTTACAGGACAGTTAAAGAAATGTTATAGCCCCATAGAAAGAACTAAAACATATCCTCACCTTACCTCCAGATACCCAGATCCACCAATTTTAACATTTTGCTACCACTGTATTATCATTCTGTCAGTCCATTTATCAATCCATCATCTATCTCCTGACCTACCTACCTACTTACCTATGTATCCTTTACTTATTGATTTCTTTCTGAACATTTAAGAGCAGGTTGCATACATCATGTTCCTTTAACATATAATACTTCCTAAGAGCAAAGATATGCACTTATGTAATCACCTTAAGTGCAGTTACCAAGTTTTAGAAATTTAACATTGATTTAAAGCTTACATTGTATACTTCAATTTTTTCTTATGTGCCAATGATGTTCATTTTGAGCTCACATTTCCATTCTTCACACTTGTAAAGTTAAGCACAGCATACATAAGAAGACTATGTTTAACTTTTTCTTCTATTTTATTTCTTGGTCAGTTGAGGAACAGGATGCCTTTCACAGAAGAGGAAAAAGATACAGAGTGATGGAATGCACAGAAGTGGATGGTTTGCAGAAAGAAATTAAGGTCAGGTTCCAAGGAGAGATAAAGACCAATAGTTGCCACCATAGAGATCAGGATCCCAGACCACCAGAGCTTTGCTCCTTGGCATAATTTTTGTCCCTGCCTTTGCTACCTATTGCGGATCTGTTCCTCAAACATTCCTAATGGCCAAAACCTCATCTAACCCAATAATAATTCCAACTTTACTGTCTCCTGGTCAGAAATTCTGATGCCCTGCCTTCCTTCCTGGACACTCTAATGCCCCCACATCTTATTCTGTAACCCCCTGCATCCTAGAATCTGATGCTCCTTTCTCAAACTTTGTCAAAATATGCCCAAATTGTGTGTGTGCACGCACATTCATGTGCCTGTCACTGGGAGGCAGGAGCTCTTTGTACTCAGATGCTCAAGGTAGCTACAAGAGCATCCTCTCTAGATCATACCCTATGTGGTCAGCAGAATCACGTCCACATCCTATTCCTCAGAACCTGTAAATGTTACCTTCTATGGCAAAAAGGACTGTGTAGATTGTAATTAAGTTAAAGATCCTGAGATGGGGAGATTATCTTGGATGATCAGGGGACCCAATGTAATCACAAGAGTCCTCAAAATGGAGGCAGGAGTGTGAATCAGAGAAAGAAATGTGAGGCCAGAGGTCAGGGTGAAGTGTTTGCTGCCTGGGGATCATAACCCAAATAATGTGGGCATCCTCTGAAGTTGGAAAAAGCAAGGAAATAGATTCTTCCCTAGAGCCTGCAGAAGGAACACAGTTCTGCCGACACCTTTATTTTAGCCCTGAGAGATCAATTTGCAGACTTCAGAATTCCAGACTTGTAAGATAACAGATTTGTGTACTTTCAAGCCACCAAGTTTGTGGTAATTTTTTACAGCAGCAGTGGGAAAATAATACACCCTAGCAATGTCTTGAGCCTGTGCTTTCCACAATGAAGTGTAGGGGGAAGGCTATTTTTTACAGATGCCATATTTTTTTTCTTTCAAATAACAATAGTAATGCCTTGCTTTCAATCCAACAAGCCCACAACAAGAGCTAATATGCTTTAATTTGTATATGAGGAAACTAAACTTCACAGTTGTTAGTGACCACACGTTCTCACCAGTAGTGATATGAAGAGTGAGAATTCATTCTAAGATCTTCTGATTCTAAAGGTCATGCTTTTGCCTCCCTGCAAAATGACCTTGTTATTCATCTTAAAGAGAGTAGAATAGAAATAGCTCAAAGCTTCCTTCATTTTTGAAATATTTTTATTCAAGTATAATTTATGTACAGTAAAACGCATGGATGTTAAGTATTCAGTTCTATGAATTTTGACTGTACTCATCACCTGTGTAACCACCACCAAAACAGGATATAGAATATTTCTATCACCCTTTTCCAGGACAGTTTTTCTCTCCACCCCAACACTTAGGCAACCACTTTATACTTACTATGATCAAACATTAGTTTTGCTTGTTCTTAGATATCATAGAAATGGAAGCATGCGGTATGTGTATGTTTATTCAACATAATATTTCTGGGATTTCTCTATGTTGCATATATAAAAAGTTGTTTGTTTTAATTTTAATATGGTATTCCCTATTGTATGATAACACCACATCCTGTTCCTTAACTGAGTCCTCAACTGACCATTCTACTGCTGCTATGGATATTTGGGTTGCTTCTAGTTTGGGGCTATTATGAATATAATTGCTATAAACATTCGTGTATAAGTCATGCAATGGGGTAAATACCTAGGAATGGAATTGCACTCACGTAGGCCAGCTTGGCACATGGGTCAGCTTGCCTTCACCAGGAGGTGCTGGGCATCAAACCCCGGATCTCCTATGTGGTAAATGGGAGCCCAACTGCTTGAGCCACATCCATTTCCCTATGATTAACTTTTTAAAATGCTACCAAATAGTTCCTCCAAAGTGGCTGTACTATTCTTTTTAAAAATTGAAATATAATTCACATACCATAAAACCATTTAAAGTGTACAATTCAGTGGTTTTAATTATTTTTACAAGATTGTGCAACTATCACCACTGATTCCAGAACGTTTTCATCATCCCATAAAGAAACCCTGTGTCTATTAGCAGTTACTCCCTAGTCCTTCACAACCACTATCACCTTCCATCTCTGTGGATTTGCCTATGCTGCAAATACCATATGAATGAAATCACACACTATGTGGCCTTTTGAGAGGCTGCTTTCAACCAGCATAATGTCTTCAAAGTTCATTCATGTTGTAGTACTTAATTCCTTTTTATGAATAATATTCTTTTGTATATATTTCATTTTGTTTATTGATTCATCAGTTGATGGATATTTGATATCTGATTATATTGGGTCCCCTGATCATCCAAGATAATCTCCCCATCTCAGGATCTTTAACTTAATTACAAGCTACACAGTCCTTTTTGCCATACAAGGTAACATTTACAGGTTCTGGGGAATAGGATGTGGACGTGATTCTGCTGACCACATAGGTATGATCTAGAGAGGATGCTCTTGTAGCTACCTTGAGCATCTGAGTACAAAGAGCTCCTGCCTCCCAGTGACAGGCACATGAATGTGCGTGCACACACACAATTTGGGCATATTTTGACAAAGTTTGAGAAAGGAGCATCAGATTCTAGGATGCAGGGGGTTACAGAATAAGATGTGGGGGCATCAGAGTGTCCAGGAAGGAAGGCAGGGCATCAGAATTTCTGACCAGGAGACAGTAAAGTTGGAATTATTATTGGGTTAGATGAGGTTTTGACCACTAGGAATGCTTGAGGAACAGATCCGCAATAGGTGGCGAAGGGAGGGACATAAATTATGCCAAGGAGCAAAGCTCTGGTGGTTTGGGATCCTGATCTCTATGGTGGCAACTATTGGTCTTTATCTCTCCTTGGAACCTGACCTTTTTTTTTCCCTTAAAGATTTAAAAAAAAAATTATTTCTCTCCCCTCCCCACCCCCCAGTTGTCTGCTCTCCGTGTCCATTCACTGTGTGTTCTGTGTCTGCTTGTATTCTTGTCAGCAGCACCGGGAATCTGTGTGTCCTTTTTGCTTCATCTTGCTGTGTCGGCTCTCCGTGTGCATGACACCACTCCTGGGCAGGCTGCACTTTTTTTGTACAGGGCAGCTCTCCTAATGGGGCGCACTCCTTGCACGTGGGCCTCCCCTACATGGGGGACACTCCTGCATGGCATGGCACTCCTTTTGTGCATCAGCACTGTGCGTGGGCCGGCTTACCACACGGGTCAGGAGGCCCTGGGTTTGAACCCTGGGCCTCCCATGTGGTAGGTGGATGCTCTATTCATTGAGCCAAATCTGCTTCCCTGGAACCTGACCTTAATTTCCTTCTGCAAACCATCCATTTCTGTGCAATCCATTGCTCTTTATCTTTTCCCTTTTCTGTGAAAGGCATCCTGTTCCTCAACTGACCAAAAAACAAAATAGAAGAAGAAGTTAAACATAGTCTTGTGTATGCTGTGCTTAGCTTTACAAGATATTCAATTGTCCCAGAACCATTTGTTAGAAAGATTTTTCCCCACTGAATGATCCTGGCATTCTTTCAGAAAATCAGTTGACAATAGATGGATGGGTTTATTTCTGTACTCTCAATTCTATTCCATTAATCTATATGTGTATCTTATGCCAGTACCACACTGTCTTGATTATTATAGCTTTGTAGTAGGTTTTGAAATCAATAAGTGTGAGTTCTATAAATTTGTTCTTTTCCAAGATTGTCTGTTCTGGGTCCCTTGCATTTTCATATGAATTTTAGAAGTGTGTAGATTTCTGTAAAAAAGGTCATTGGAATTTTAATAATTGCACCATGTGGATCAATTTGGGTAGTACTGCTATCTTAACAATATTAAGTCTTACACCCCATGAACACAGCTTGTCTTCCCATTTATTTAGGTCTTCTTTCATTTCTTTCAACAATGTTTTGTATTTTTCAATATACAACTCTTGTACATCTTTTGTTAAAAGTAATGTATTTTATCATTTTTGATACAATTATAAATTGAACTGTTTCCTTAGCTTCATTTTCAGTCTTTCACCATTAAGTATATTAGCTGTTCTTCATAGATGTTATCAGGTTGAAGAAGCTTCTATTTCTTGTTTAATGTTTTTATTATGAAATTGTTTGGCATTTTATCAGTTGCTTTTTCTGCATCCATTGAGATGTTTTTTCCCCTCATTCTATTAATGAGGTGTATTACATTGCTTGATTTTTATATGTTGTACTGGCCTTGCATTCCTAGGATAAATCCAACTAGGTTAGAATCCTTTCTATATGCTGCTGGATTTGGTTTGCTTATATTTGCTCAGGATTTTTCTTTTTTCATCTATATTCATAAAGGATATTGGTATGCAGTTGTCTTTTTTTGTGATGTTTTTCTACCCGTATTATCAGGGTAACACTGGCCTCATAGATGAGCTACAGAACTTCCCTCCTCTTTTATTTTCCGGAAGAGTTTGTAAAGGATTGGTGATAATTCTTTCTTTAGTGAAATTCACCAGTAAAACCATCTTGTAATTGGCTTTTCATTGTGAGATTTTTTTTTTAATTACAAACTCAACTCATCATTTACTTGTTATGGGTCTATTCAGATTTTCTATTTTTTCTTGAGTTAAACTCAAAGTTTATCTTTCAAAGAATTTATCCATTTTATTTAGGCCATCTAATTTGTTTTTTTATAGTATTCCCTATAATCTTTTTTATATATTAGGTTTCTTTCATTCCTGACTAGTAATTTGAGTCTTCTCCTTTTTCTCTTGGTCGGGCTAGCTAAAGTTTTTGTTTTTTTTTCAAAGAATCAACTTTAGGTTTTGATGATTCTTGCTATTGTTTATCTATTCTCTATTTCAATTATTTCTACTCTGATCTTTATTATTTTTTTCCCTTCTGCTAGTTTTGGGTTTAGTTTTCTTTTTCTAGTTTCTCAAAGTGTAAAGTTAGGAAACTGATTTGAGACCTTTCTTCCTTTCTAATAAAGGCACTTATAATTGAATTTCCTGAGCATTGCTTTCACTGCATTCCATAAGTTTTGTTATGCTGTGGTTTACTTTTATTCATTTCAAGGTATTTTCTAATATCTCTTTTGATATCTCCTCTGATCCATTGGGTATTTGTGTATTTCTGTATATTTGGGAATTTCCCAGTTTTCTTCTGTTATTAATTCCTAGTTTCATTCCATTGTGGCTGAAGAAGATACTTTATATGATATCACCCTTTTTTTAATTTATTGAGGCTTGTTTTGGGGCCTAGCATATGGTCTATCCTGAACGACATTCCATGTACTCTTGAGAAGAATGTGCATTTTGCTGTATGGGGGTGGAGTATTCTAAACATGTGTTAGGTCTGTTAGTTTACTCTGTTCAAGTCTTCTATTTCTTTGATCTTCTGGAGAGTGGTTGTATTATTGAAAGTGGGGTACTGAAGTCTCCAACTATAATTGAATTGTTAATCTTTCCCTTCAATCCTGTTAGTTTTTACTTCATAAATTTTGGAGCTTTATTGATAGGTACTTTTATGTTTGTAATTGTTCCACCTACTTGATGAATTCACTTTTTATTATAAAATGTCTTTAATAACAATTTTTGCTTTCAAGTTTTTTTTTTTTTTTTGTAATATTAGTATAGCCACTGCAGCTCTCTTTCGGATATGGTTTGCATGGTATATTGTCTTCCTTTTACATTTCACCTATTTGCACTTGTGTCTTTGAATCTAGTGTCTCATGTAGACAGCATATGGTTGGATAATGTTTTTTAAAAAGTCCATTCTGCCAATTTCTGCCTTTAATTAGTCAATCCTTTTACATTTAATGCATTCCTAAGGTAGGATTTATGCCTGAAATTCTGTTACTTGTTTCCAAATGTCTTTGTCTTTCCTGTTCCTCAATTCCTCCATAATTGCCTTTTTATGTTAGATATTTTCTATTGTACCATTTCATTGACTTAACTATATAATATGAATTATTTCCTTAGTTGGTTGCCTCACAGAATGTGATGAACATCTTAAGTCACAACTGAGTTTGGATTAACACCAATTTAATTCCAATAGCATACAAAAAATTTGCTCCTATATAGCTCTGTTCACCACACCCTTTATGCTGTGGTCATCATAAATTACATCTTTATATACATTGCATGTCCATTAGCACAGATGCATAATTACTGCATTATATAGTTGTCTTTTACATCAAGTGGGAAAACAAAACTATAGTCTTTTTAAAATTGTTTTATTCCCTCCCCTCCCCGCATTGTCTGCGCTCTGTGTCCATTCGCTGTGTGTTCTTCTGTGTCTGTTGTATTCTTATGAGGTGGCTCCAGGAACCCATCCTGGGACCTTCCGGAGTGGGAGACAGGCGACCATTCTTTTGCTCCACCTCAGCTCCCTCGTTCGCTGGGTCTCATATTGTTGCGTCATCTTGTTGTGTCAGCTTTCCGTGTGGGCAGCACCACTCCTGGGTGATCTGCCCTCATGCAAGGGGGCTGCACTCCTTGTGCAGGTGCTGCTCCTTGCACAGGAGGCACCCCTGTGCCGGGCAACGCTCCTTGCATGCGGCAGCACTCCACGTGGGCCAGCTAACCACATGGGCCAGGAGGCCCTGGGTATTGAAACCTGGACCTCTTATATGGTAGGCAGACACTCTATCCGTTGAGCCATATCCGCTGCCCTATACTTTTATATTTACCTCTGTAACTAGCTTTACTGGTGCTCTTTATTTCTTCATGTGATTCAGGTTACTGTTTTGTCCTTTCATTTCAGCCAGAACTCTCTTGAGTATATTGCAGCATGGGTCTGCTAGTGGCAAACTCTGTTTTTGCTTATCATGGAAAATTTTAATTTCATCCCTATTTTTTTTTTAAACGTTTTCTTTTTTGTCTTTATTTTTTTAATATTACATTAAAAAAATGAGGTCCCCATATACCCCCCCAACCCACTCCTCCCTGCAAATGTATTCTTTTTTTTTTTTAATTGATTTTGTAAAAATATTACATTAAAAAAATATGAGGTCCCATTCAACCCTACCACCCCCACCCCACCACTCCCCCCACAGCAACCCTCACTCCCATCATCAATGACACATCCATTGCACCTGGTAAGTACATCTCTGGGCATCTCTGCACCCCATGGTCAATGGTCCACATCATGGCCCATACTCTCCCACATTCCATCCAGTGGGCCCTGGGAGGATTTACAATGTCCGGTGATTGCCCCTGAAGCACCATCCAGGGCAACTCTATGTCCCAAAGGCGCCTCCACCTCTCATCTCTTCCTGCCATTCCCCATACCCATCAGCCACCATGTCCACTTTTCCCACTCCAATGCCACCTTTTCTCTGTGGACTTTGGATTGGTTGTGTCTGTTGCACCTCTATGTCAAGAGGAGGCTCAGATTCCACATGGATACTGGATGCAATCCTGTTGCTTTCAGTTGTAGGCCCTCTAGACTCCATGGTGTTCATCCCTATTTTTGAAGCATAATTTTGCTGCATATAGAATTCTTGGTTGACAGTTTTTTCTTTCAGCACTTCAAGTATGTCACTGCCTTTCCCTTCCACAGTTTCTGGTGAGAAATCAGCCATTGCTCTTACTGAGGATCCTTTCCATGTGATGAGGTACTTCTCCCTTGCTGAGTTCAGTATTCTCTGTCTTTTGACAATTTGATTATGGTGTGGATCTGGGTTTATTCTTCTTGGAATTTGAGCTTTTTTTTTCCAAAGATTTATTTTTGTTTATTTCTCTCCTCCCCCTCCCCCCCAGTTGTCTGTTCTGTGTCTATTTGCTGCATGTTCTTCTTTGTCCACTTCTGTTGTTGTCAGCGGCACAGGAATCTGTGTTTCTTTTTGTTGAGTCATCTTGTTGTGTCAGCTCTCAGTTGTGCGGCGCCATTCCTGGGCAGGTTGCACTTTCTTTCGTGCTGGGCGGTTCTCCTTACGGGGCGCACTCCTTGCGCGTGGGGCTCCTCTACGCGAGGGACACCCCAGCATGGCACAGCACCCCTTGCGCGCATCAGCACTGCACATGGGCCAGCTCCACATGGGTCAAGGAGGCCCGGGGTTTGAACTGCGGACCTCCCGTGTGGTAAACGGATGCCCTAACACTGGGCCAAGTCCGCTTCCCAATTTGAGCTTCTTGAATGTGTGGGTTCATGTTTTTCATCAAATTTGAGTTTTCAGCCATTATTCCGTCAAATATATTTTCTGCCTCTCTCTCTCTTTCCTTTCCATCTGGGAATCCCATTATGTGTATGTTGGTTCATTTGATGGTGTCCTACAGGTCTCAATTCATTTTTCTTCATACTTTTTCTTTCTGTTCTTCAGACTGGATAATTTCAATTGACCTACCTCCAAGTTCATTGATTCTTTCTTCAGCTTCCTTAAATCAAATCTATTGTTGAATCCTTCTAGTGAATTTTTCATGTTCTTGTAGTTTTCAACTCCAAAATTTCTATTTCATTCCTTTTTATAATTTCTGTCACTTGTGGATATTCTCTATTTGGTGAGGCACTATTCTCATACTTTCCTTTAGTTCTTTGTCCATGTCACTGAGTTCATAAGTCACTGAGCATATTTAAAATAGCCAATTTAAAGTTCAATGTTTGGTCTTCCTCAAGGACAGTTTCTTTTCTTTTCTGTGTATGGGCCATACTTTTGTTTCTTTCATGTCTCATATTTTTTTGTTGTTATTACTGGACATTCTAAGTAATATAACATGGCAACTCTGGAAATCTCTGCAGGGTTTGTTGTAGCTGCTCATTCTAGTTTGTTTCATTGACTTTTCTGAACTAATTCTGAAAAGCCTGTACTCTTTGTCATGTGTGGCCACTGAGGTATCTATTCAGTAGCTTAGTGTGTTGGACAGAGATTTCCTTGAATGCCTGAAACCAATAAATCTCCGTCTTTGTTGAGGGGCTTTGTGTGCATGCTGGCACACTTTCCATCCTCCATCAGGCAGAGTTTACAACTCTGATATAACCTTCACTTCTTGGTTGCAGAAAGCCTCAAGGTTAGAGGTGAGTGCTTAAGGCCTTTTCAGATCTTTCCTGAGCACGTCCACAGTCCAATTCATACAAGTGGCTTCTATACTCTATTTTTCTTATCATGTGCTTATAATTAGTGCTTTTTGCATCCTATCCAAGTAAATCTTCGTTTATCTCAAAGTCACTAAGATACTGTTTCCTTCTATTGTTTTTATAGGTTTTGAGTTTTACATTTCAGTCTATGCTCTATTTTTAATTTTTGTGTATTGTGAGGTAAGGATTGAGGCTAATTTCCCCCCTACTATATGAATATCCTGTTGTAGCAATATTTATTAGATCTCCCCACTGAAATGACATGGTCTTGGTAAAAAATCAGCTGACTATATTGTGTAAGTCTATTTCTAGACTCTATTCTGTTTCATTGATCTATTTGTCAATTCTTAAGCTAAACCACAGTTTTGATTACAGCTTTATAGTAAGCCATATTTTTCTACATTTTTGTTGTTGTTGTTGTTATTCTAAGTCCTTTGTATCCCCATATAATTTTAAATCAGCTTATCAAAAAGCCTGGAATTTTGATAGGGATTGTGTTGAATCTATAGATTAATTTGGGGAAGAATGTTTTACATGCTATCTAGTTTATAAATATTGTACCTTCACTAATTTTTTAAAATTAACTTCTTCATACCCTAATTTTTCAATGTTTTTATTTTGAAGATAAAATTAGTAGAGTACATGAGAAACAGAATACTGTCAGTATTCCAGAAGTTCACCTTGTTCCCATCCTTGATCAAGGTTCCATTCATTTCCCACTAGATTCAACTACTAAGTTCTACCAAGTATTTTTTATACTTTATGGGAATGTAATCTTGTATATATGTGTTCATTTTATTCTTCAAAAAAAATATTTTCCATATTAAAATTCTACATTGGCAGTTACAAAATTCCAGGAAACTGAACTTATTCATACTATATTCTGACTTCCAATATTGCTATTGAGAAGTCAGTATCTTTCATCTCTGGCTACTTTTAAGACTTTTTTCTTTTCCTGCTGGTGTTCTGAAGATTAGGTAATCCTGTTTATAAGAATTTTTTAGTGCTTTTCCATATTTAGGTACATTCAGTAGGGGGGCTGGTCTTGCCTTTAATAGAAAATAATTTTAAAACTAAAATTAGAATCTGACTTTAAATACTGCTTTACACCCCATTATTCAAAATTTATTCTGACCCAATTTCATGTAATCATTTTGTTCCACAGGACGATAGTAGATGGTAAGAAAGAAATCTATAACAATTTCTTGGAAATAAAAAAGGTGAGGTGACTGGTACTGCACCAACTCTACTTATTCACAAACCTTCCGGTATTCTCTCAACATGTCTGTTGAGATCACTATCACTAGTAATTTAAGAAAATAAGAATGCAAAAATAACATGAGGGAAGGCACACTTACCTCTCATACTCAGAAAGCAGTCCTTTCGCTGACCTTGAACTTACTGTGAGAGATACATGAGGAATTGAATACAAGATAAAAGGAATCTGTAAATCACCAGAGGATTCCAATGCTAACACAGTAAATTCAGAAGTATTATTCTTTTTGTTGTTTATATCATTAAGATGGGATAACAGAATCAGATTACTTCTACTTCTTATTTCTCATAAGAATATGGCACCCTCTAACTTGTTACTATAAAGTTGACAACCATTCTGGCCATTATTGAGTGAGTTTCTAACAGACAAGATATATGGTATTTAAATTTCTTTTACCTTTTTCTTTCTTCTTTTTGAAATAGAAGAGTACCAAAAGCAAACATTTCAGCTTCCAATTTGAGGAAAATGGTGAAATTTGCTCAATGTAGCCAAAGATGTAACATTTATCATATTAATGAACTTAATTGGCTAGTATATCATCCTGCATCTGCTATTTCTGTTCATCTTTGGTTTCAAGAATCATCCTATTAAGCAATTACCCAGTGAAGCACTTTGCTAATATCAACTATTGCCAAGCTTCTTATATAATTTGTTCAATCACACAAATCAAAACTGTCTTTAGTAAGTTAAATAAATTCCCTTCCCTGATATATCAGAACAAAAAACACACTATGGTGTTAAACATTGTTTGTGGTACTTTAGCATAGTGCAAAAGAAAATCTATTTCCTGTTTCCTACCAAAAATAGACATAGGTAATAGTAGCGCATTATTTACATTTTAATCCTGTACAGACAAGGGACAAAATAATAAAGACCTCTCCCAGAAAATACTATTATGAAATATTTAAAATGTGAGTAATAAAAGTATCCACTCATCAAATACCTTTCAGAATCTATCTATTCTACTAAATTGTTTAAATAACTCAGGCTTTTTACATTCATACATAAAACTCCTGATTGAGAAAACAAGGGATATAACACTAAAATAACTAATATTTGAAATACATAGGAAAAAGCATATCTATTCAATGACTTTCACAAGTCAATTAGTCACTGATAATATACTTTAAAGACTACTGTTTTTGATGATCATTTATAAGATAATTCTTCTTTGTTCTAGAACAATGACTTTTTATTCTGTATACAAATATAGGTAATCAAATTACTTGTTTCACTTATATACTTTTCACCTCCAACCCTTACCACCATTACAGCAATTAAACTGGACAACTTGGGAGACTAGAGCTAAGTTTACAAGAATACATAAGAAAAAAAAAATCACACTTAACACTCATTTTAGGAGATGAAAAGTTTACTTAGAAATTGCAAATATTCAGCAAAGGTAAGACATAAACACTAATTTTCCATATACTACAGAAATACAATAATTTATAACTGGCTTGTTACATTGTCACATGATAAAAAGAACAAACCTAATGGAAAAGAATGGTTCATTCTACTTTCTGCTACTTATCACAACTTAGTAAATGTACCAGTAAGTACTGGAAGACAGCTGCATAGGAAAATTAGAATTCTAGGGCTGCTTGTTAATATACATCATTGTATTATAAGAATAATATAAAACAAAATAGGTACATATATACAATTAACATGCAATTTAAGCTATTATTTTGAAGAAACAGGACAGAATTTAGTGAACACAATTTTTAAAATGTTATTGTTATAATCAGCATTATTATGGTATTTTACATGGCATGAAATTTCCTCCTCTAATGCTTGGCAAACTAAAACAAGTTCTAGAGCAAACTTAAAATGAAGACAAAGGAAAACTAGAAGTGGATGATCCTATTAGACACTTATCCAAATATTCTAGGTAGTTTTAAAGTACTATAATTTCATTTTTATCTTACCAGCTCCCAATTTTTAAAAAAATCATAGTTTGTACCTTATGAATCTGCACTGTCCAATAGTACAGTCAAGTGTTATTAAGGTCTTGAAATGTGGCTAGTCAGAATTGAGATGTGTCGTAAGTACAAAATACAAACTGTATTTTGAAGACTCAGTATGGAAAAAAGTGTAAGATAATAACCTCTATGTTGATTACAATGTTGAAATAACTTTTTGAATATATTGGATTAAATAAAATAAATTATTAAAGTTAATTTCACTTGTTTCTTTTATTTTTTTCCAACATGGCTACTAAAAAATTAAAAACTATATTATGTGGCTCATATTATATTTATATTGGACAGTGCTGCTAATAAACTACGGTCATTATATATTAGCTTTAGAATTTAGCATTAACTTTAAGCACTGTGAAGTACTAACCCTCCGAACACCGTAAGCATGCTCTGCACATACCTTATTTCAAAACTGATTTTCATCCTCTGTCAGCCATACATTTTGAAAGTAAAAGGAAGTCACAAAATATTTACTCCTTTAAAAATGCCAATTAATATACTGTGAGAACTAAAGGAACTTCACTGCCGACTGCTAGACTGGGAAAAAAATTGTTGAAGAAAAACAGCAGTGCAATCAGAGTGAAGATAATGAGTTATCTTCAGTAGAATAAGTTAGTCAAACTTATCCTTAATGCCCAGAACCTGACCTTGCACCACAGATTTTAAAACAACATTGACTGCAACTTCCTTAAACACTCCATTATTTAAAATATCTTCAAGAAATGTAAGTAGGGTAAAATTAACACACATGGTGAATTTTAATAGGAGAATACAGCATCTGAGAACAAACCCTTAAAGTCCCTTAATGTTATAGTAGGCAACAAGTTATCCAAGACACTTGGGTTTAAAAAAAATTTCTTTTACAAGCTATCAAAAAAACCACTGACCTTTCTCCCCACCCCCGGCCCTTTTTTTTTTTCAGCTTTTGTAATAAAGGGTATAAATAGTTGGCATACTTTTAATACCTAATCTTTTCTTTTTTCCAACTCAAAAAATCGGTTAATCTCGTTTGTATTCCATTATTCTCCTAGGAAAAACACACACCAAAATACAATAATGACAAGTGGTCACTTCAGTCAGAAACTAGCATCGCAGTCATGGAGAACCTTGCCAGGAAGCAGTGCCTAATTACACTGAGAATTACATACACTGTTCCTCAAATCTCAGACTGGAAAGAGTTTTTAAAACTATTTTTATCTGATTTATATTTTAAGTAAACTCTGTAAAAAAATGTCCTGAAAGTCACAAATTAACAGATTCTGAAATTACTCTATCATTCACAAAAACTATCCCCCCTCCCCCCATTTTATAGATGTTTGGAGAAAACAAATAAGCAGAAGTTATTTAATGTAACTTCATATTGTGTCACCATGTCTTTCAGACACTGGAAGGCAACCAAGATATAGAGAAATAAACAGAATCTGAACCAGATAATATTGGATACCAATATATAAACTGATTGCTAAAGACAACAGTTCTTTCTACAGTTCAGCAGCTTATTTATTAAGACATTTAATCACATTTATTAATGTGTATTACACAAGAAACTACTTCAGCTTCTCACATATCCTACCTTCAGACCATGTTCTACATAAAAATATTATACTTTACTAACTCCAACCTAAATAAACCTAATAATTTGTCAAATTACATAATTTTCCAATTTCAAAATTATATTACTCTACCAAATATACTCCTCAGTAAAAAGATAACAATTGTCTCCTTTCTGAAAGCTGTTAGCTCTGGTGTTAGATCAATCACTAAGTATTCACTGAGCAGCTACTATGATTGTACTCAGGGTACAATGATCCATTAACCAATAAGAAAAAACAGCTCCAAATGCAAAATGATATTGTGAGGGAGAATATATGAGCATTTCTAACAGAATTGTGTGTGAGTCAACATTTGGACATATGAAATTGTTCATCCCTATGACTTCTGAAAAACCTCAAATTTATTACCCATCACCCTATAAACATTCTGAAGTATGCTGCATAGTACTTTGAGGAAAGAGATTGCCATACATAAAATTAAGGCTGATTCCCTATACGTACAGACAAAAAGCCAGAATACCATGATTCATAAATCACTGAAGACTTAAACAGTTTATGCAAATATCTAGTTAATTCAGGCACGTGGGCACTTTTGTTAGGTTTCCAACTTTGCTGGGCAGAGTTGGTCTAATAAAGAAAACTCTTAAATAGGAGCACTGTAACAACAGGGAAAAAGAAAATCCTTTGGATAAAATTCTTTGTAAAACACTATAAAAATCAAAGTTCCAAATCTCATTTAAATGTGTATATGTACATATACGTATACATACACAAATATATATGCCCTAAAGGTAGCTAAATTTTGCTGGAAACATTGTAGTAGTAAATATTTATGCCTTGCACATATCTGAACTAATTATTTTATGTGAAATGCTGTATTTCTCCAAAGCTATTAAGTATGTGGACAACATGCTAAGACAGAAGGTAGTTTTATCTTTCTAGCCTTTAACAATTCTGAGTGGGTGAATTCCTACAACACACAAGGTTTTACTGGAGGTACTGAACAAGCCCAGGGTCTGCACATAAAACATACTTGGGAAACTGAAAGTTTAGAAAGCAAAATAGGTTGTCAGTTTTAAAAATCAACAGTATTCATTTTCTTCAATACGATTCAAAAACTGAGGCTGACGTCAACTAAAGCAAAAATATAATCTCCCCCACCCAGTTGACCAAACAAGGAACATAACACAATACAGAATCATTTCCACAGAAGACATGTTTTGGAGAACATTCACAATAGCCCTGGCAAGATAGAAGCCACAAGATGCTAAAGCAGACAGAGGGCATTCTACTAGCTACTGCACTTGTAGTGATTTATAAAAATACTATCCGCACTAGCATTTTAAAAGCTAGCAATATATTTAGCATATTTTGCCTTTTATTTTTTGCCACTGAATATAAAATTTTAGTCCTAAATTTACTAAATCAACTACACCCTGAGGAATAATAACAGACTCATAAAAGAAATGGCAGGGTTAGCTTTGTGGACCATATGATTATCCAGAAAGCACAAACTATATATTAGCTAATATTCTTGGAAGCACGAGGTTTCATCAGCAGACTAAGCTACTGTATTTTTTTAGCAGTTAAATTTGGTTTACACTGTTAACACGGCCCAGTGAGAGTGGAGAAGTCAAAGCTGGGAGCCTGAGGTATTGCCCTTCCAGATTCCCAAGTTACACACTGGTTTTCTGTTTCTAGTATGTACAACAGATTGCAGCGCTTTAGGGATACAGTATTCAACAGTTCTCTGTAAAGCACTTTGGATCCTTTAGCTACATATTTTTACAAAACTACAATGAAAAATTATTTGCTATCTTGAAATTGGAATTCCTATCCCTTTCTTCTCCACAAATACATAGAATGCCACTTTTTAAATTCCAATTCAATATACTTCTGAATTTCCTCCAATATTTGAAGGTATGAAGGTCTTGTTTTCCTTCCTTTCAACTACCTTGTCTTAGGCCTGAATATGTGATTGAGGGAGGGTCTTGAAACTGAGAAAAAAGACTCATTTAGGACAAATGCTTGGCTTTTTTTAGGGCACAGTGCCATCATTTTCCTTTTGGACAGAGGCTGACCAATCTTCAGGCTGATACTGAATTACACATGTGCCACCCTCTAAATGTGATGCCTCTAACCCAAAAAGAGCTGTCATGGAGATCTAATTCTTTTTGATAGGGCACTAAAAAATGATAATGAAATGCAAAACCAAAGCACCCTACCTGTTCATATCATTATCTCATTAAAAGACAAAATACCCCATAGAACCATGCCTCTCAATGGAAATAAACAAAATAATGAATCTCATAATTAACTGTTTGATAACACTTCTAATTATTTCAATTTCTGCCTGTTGTTGTTTTTTTTTTTAGCCTAACCATTAGATTTAAACATAATCTTGCTCCAAAAAATTTAAGGAAGAAAGGCGCTCAAGTTAACATAGTATGATACATAGTTATTTTTAAAAAGACACTGTGTGATGGTAAGTAGAATTTGTGGGGTCTGATCTTTCCAACACAATGCCTTCACCACACTGAATGCCTAAACGTCCCCATGCCTCTAAGCACTTCTCCATCAAATAGGAGCATAATACAGAGCATACCCAGGCATGGGGAGGCCGTAGCACTGTAAAGTACTAGGATTTGCAGAGAAGTTCTATTTGAGAAACTCATTCAATGTTGCTTAAATTATATAGCTCACTTTAAATATTTTAAAGTTTTAAAATTTAATTTTCTAGTAAAAATATAACAGTAAGCTTATACCATCCTTTTGCAAAAAAAAAAAAAAAGACAGCAATTACTTCCTTTTATCACCTTCTGTAATTTAGGGGAACTAAGGCAGAAATTAGATTGTTGTACAGCAAGTGGTAGAAGCACTCCTAAACTGCATTTAGTCCCTTTACAGATACCACTCCCTGCTATATAAAAGAAAATTACTAGACTCACAATTTGCAACAATATTAAAAGTTTTCTCTTTACACACACACCTGTGTGTGAACCACAAGCATGAGTTAGGATGACCTGAACATATCTAAATGACATAAAGTCTACCATATATGCTTTCCTACAAACTGCCACATAAAAATCTAAGAACTTTTATTTCCATATCTTGTGTTAAGTAAGCCCCTTATCGGAAGATTCAAGTGACTTTTTTTTAACAACTTGTATACATTTAACCCTATTAAAAATTAATGAAGTCTTTAATTTAAATTAGAACTGTATCATAGGAATAAAAAATATGCCTGAAAGTCTAGGTCTAGAGTGCCTACAGAAGTAATAAAATACTAAATTCTAGAAAAGAAAAACAGGACATTAATACTTATGAAATCCTTAAGTTTAAAAAAAAATGACTCACAGGTTTAAGAAATATTTAAAAGGTCAAGTTCAAGTTGGGGGGTAAAAAGGAGAAGCATAAATCTATTGCATATACTGACTCAGATCAACAAGTAGATGAAGTCAAAGGATTTCTTCAGATGCCTAAAGTGGCTCTGGTTCGTTGGCAAGATCTGCCCTTTGACATCATAAACGAACAGCAGTGCTCATAATCAAGTAGACTTCTTTAGTTCCATAAAGTTGTATGGATTTTTAATATAAAGTACAGTTAATGCAATTACATAGAGCTGCATTTTTTTGGCTGGGATTTAAATAAGTTAAAACAAGGTAATTAAATGGGGGAAAAAACCCAACTGAATTAATTTATTCCATATTTAACAGTTACCTCTAAGCATCTTGGAGCTGGAATGCATCATTCATTTATAATCTGTGCACTAATCCATTAATTTCTCAATCATCTACTCTTTTCAACCATCATTCATGACCAATCTTTCTCTTCTTCAGTTAATCACTCACTAATTTAATAAATATTAAGTGAGTCTTTACGATGTGCAAAGGGATACAGCTGAATTTGGGTACACTGTAACACCAAAATAGGTATACTAAAAAAAAGGTAAAGTGGAGAGAGAATGAAAGAGTTATTTACAGATCTTATTGCTTTCTGTTTGTCAGTATTATTCTTGACCCCTAGGATGGTACAATAACTTACTATTCTTCCTAGGGCAACTATGATAAAATGTTTGTCAATTTAAATCATCTCCTCCTTTTTAGCAAGCAGGTATTTACAGAAATATAAGTGAAGACTAAAAAGCCCCTGAAAATAGATATATCCTTTCTATTGCATGACCTCATTCAGTCAAAGACATAAAATCATGCTATAGTTAGTGAATTTAAATGTTGACCATTTAGGAAACAAAAACAACCATATAGGGTAATACTAGGTGTTTCTGTGAATGAACATTTGATAAATGCAAATTTTATAAATAAAGTAGTACACAAAAATCACATACCAAGCAGTATCCTTTTTGGATATTTGTATTTTCATTCCCTACTTAACACTTTATTAGGAAGCCAAGAGAGCAAGATTTATTAAAGGACTAAATGGCTTCAGAAAGTTATGGGTTAAGACTCTTAAAACACATAGAGACAATCAATACCAAAGATGGACAAGATACTGTGTGGAAGGTATAAAAAGGTACTGAAGGCATGAGCATTATGAAAATTTAGCTGATGTTTCACAGAGTATCATCTATAATTTGACTCTCTTATCAAAGCATAAGAAACCCTATTAGTTGGGATACTTAAAATGATGCATGGAAAAAGGTAATATTGATTTTGGCAACATGTATTTAGTGGGACAGGGTGAACCTTTTATATCTTCTTTGAGTTTTTCTCTTTCCTCCCCCTCCCCCCCAAAAAGAGCTGAAAATCATAAGCTAATTAACTATAGAAGTCTAAATAGACCCTGAAGTTTTTGTTTCACGAATATCTCATTAAAATATAGCTTGTATACAAACAGCTGTGGAATTCAGTTCATAACGGCATTATTTTCTCACCTAAATGCTAAAAAAGTTGTAATATTTGCCAAGAGGGAACACCTTCTGGTGTTTTTAAGGTTCACTCAGTTACACAGTCTGCCAAATAAAGGACCTATTTATTTTCCTTTAAGGTAATGCATCTCCATCTAGTCAGGGTTCCTGCCACAGTGAGACAGGAGAGGTTTGTCTTTTTCTATGTATTTCTCCCCAGCCTATAGATGACCTAGGAGGTAAAAAAGAGAACTGAAGAACTGACAAAGCATGAGGTCACACTTGTTTCTGCCAGTATTACATTCTGCACACACAAAGGACCACAGACAGCTTCCATCATTTAGGGAAACTTTTAGAGGAGCAGCTCTTGTTCATTTCTCCTGTGGGTTTTTGTTTTGTTTTGGGTTTTTTTTGTGTGTTTGTTTTTAAGCAAATAGAACGGAAGGAAAGTATTTCAGTATGCATCCCTGAAATAAGTCAGAAAAGGAAAAACATACAAAGGTGAAAGTGACAAAAATATGGGATAGGGAAAATAAAGAAAAAGCTATGGGGGAAAGAAAAAACATGGGCCATTTACAAAGAGGTAAATATATTAAGAAAATAGACATTACCTGGCCCTATCCCCACCTCTACCTCATCAACCTGAAAAAACCCAGCCCTTGTTATAGAAATGATAAGATACAACTATACCACGGATACTTTGGTACCTCATCCCTGATAAGTTCAGTATCAAAGTTCTTGTTTTTATTTTTAAAAGGAAGACTGATAAACTAATCTTCAAAACTTTTCTTTCCCCCTGGCTTTTGCCAGTAAACATCTACTAGTCACTTCACAAAAATTTTGTAGTTTTTTCATGTATCCTCAATAACAAAGACTATTTAAAAAGGAATAGTTTTATGGATACATTTTAAGAAAAAAATAAAGTAATAACTTAAATGGTATTCCAAGTTTTAGAAAAAAAGTTGGTTTTAAAAGGACTGATGAATGTTTTTGGCATATACCAAATGTGAGGTAAAAACAATCTATCAAAACTAGTAATAAAAATAATTTTCCAGTACTGCAATCACACAAGCTCTTAAAATTAGTTTTTTTAAAATAACCAGTTTAAAAATGGATTATATTGGAAGCATGATTTTCAGAAAAACCTCAATACTTCTGACTTTGGTTATGTTAGTCTATAATGAGTAGAATATGCTAGAGAAAGAGAAGTGGTTTGCATTTTCACATATCCATCCATCTAGCCATTTGTTTTTCAAAACAACAATTAGGTCAAGTCATTTACATCTATGTTAATTTTCTTAACCTGAACTGCTATATAAGTTTTTAATTTAAAAACAATTAGCCTATGCAGCAATTGTGCTGAGGCGGGGAGGTGTTTGAATCAATTAAGAGACCCAAATGAGAAGCCCATACAAGGAAATATAAAGGATGAGAAGTTAAAAAGAAAAAATTTAAGACTGACTGTTCAGCAGGAAGTAACTATACAATTATTTTATCTCCAAAGGAATGCCAGTTTTTAATAAATAAAATGAAAGAGTCACTATGGATTTTTAACCCAAAGATGAAGAACAATGTTAGCCAATTAAGTAGCAAATAGTCCATGCAACTATGTAAAGACAGGAAAGTAATATTGCACTAAATGGGGAACCTTGCAGGACTCATCTGCCTCTTTCACTGGCTCAAAGTAACCAGCCATTTCCTGTATGCATTGGCAAACCTGGCTTGTTCTACGTTCCGGCAAGTAGACAATACTTGATCAATGAACCTGTGCTCCATTTCTAGGCCTAGGGAGTCTGGAGCTGGGGTCCGCTTCAGGCGTTTGGTTTCCTGGGAATAGCCTTGCTTGCTAGAGTCATTCAGTCCATCCACCTCCATTGCCTGAGACACGTGGGAGCCTGCTGGGATGAGGTGCAAGTCATTCAAAGCCCCCCCGGGGCTGTCTGCAGGCAACAACTGGGTCATGCTGAGAGGAAGCCTACCATTTAAATGATGCTGAAGGTAGAAGACATGCCGTCTGTGAAAGAGGGAAGAGAAAAGGAAGAAAAGGGAGAAAAGAAAATCACATCCCAAAGTCAAGCTTTTCAGAAAGAAAACAAAAACAAAAACAAGTTAGTTGATAATTTCTAAATATACAGTGGTGAGTTCACTGTCCCCTTTATAAACTGAAGTTATCTGGTGGAAGGAGGAAAAACGGCTGAGACGAAGTCTTCCAGTATTTGAACAAAATCCCAGCTTATTGGTTTGTTTATGAAAAGAACCCTACCCCAAAAGTTTTCAATAAACATTTACTGAAATGACAATGACCTGGAGTTATTACCCTCTGGTAACTACACTATGAGACAATAAATAGTAGTCTTAGCCCAATTTCTTCTATAAATTGTAAAATAAATTAACCTCACTGATATCCTAAAACACAAGTGGCTCAAAAACAAGAGGATTCAACCGCTCCTCTGGAGGCTTAGTCCACGGCTTCTATCCAATACTGGCTTTAATAAGCACAAGAGATCTGATCTGCTGCGGTTGATCTTATTATCTAGAAACCAACTTAACTTTCCCATGAATCCATCACTACATTCTCCTTAAAGATCCACATGCAGTGAGGATGTGCTGGGCTCTCGGCAAAGCCTGTGAAACAACACATTTCCTGTTTTCTCTCTAAGGGCAGCAGTTCCCCTACCCTTAAAATCACATGATGGTGCTGGGGAAAAGCAAAAATCCATTTGCCAAATCTCCAAAAATTTTTATTCACAGGGGATATATCTATCAATATATCAATATAACAAACAACAGATTGTAAGCTGTTATAATTCATCTTTCACAGTAACAATTTTAAGCCCTTAAGAGATAATTCTACTCATTTTCCAAACATATTCTAGAGTAGAATATAAAATGTGCCCATTTTATAGAGGATAAAACTTAAAAGAACAGATGAACTGCCAAAGGGGCAATGAGCCAACAGTGGAGTACTACGCTATGTTATATATTTAGGCCATCACAACTGTCTCTTTCCCCTTCTCTAAAGGCCCAAATTCCAATAACCTTTATATGAGCAAAGAAAGTTTCGGTTTCATTATTTTAGCTCTCTCTCAAACATAAATTAAAAAAAAAACAACGCCAAATCTTGCTATTAATATGCTTCAACACAAATAGCAACAAAAATTTGTAAAACTATAACCTGCAAGTTAAGATCTATCTTCTTTCTTGAATGTGTAGAATAAGAGAGTCTTGGTTTTAAGAGAAAAAGAAAATTTTATATTTTTGAATGTGCCAAAAAGGGTAGTCTTCTATCCTTTGAATACATTTATCGTGTAATAACAGCTGAATAAATCTTCCTCAAAGAGCCTAGAAGACAGGCTAGACTGGAAGAACAGGAAAATCCTCAATAACTTTGAAAATATACAAATTCAAAAAAGGCTTTCCTCCTGCCTAGCACAGGCAAGTCTTTTGTTTACAGAAGCCTATGGCCTGAAGTAGAATCAATATTTATGAAGACAGAAATGCCTTCAACTGGAGGAAGATTCCCTTGTCCGTCTCCCCTCCCCCACTCCCCAAAATAATAAATCTCCAAGCAAGGGATTCACACACCTGGACTTCATTTCAGCATGAAATTTACTTTATAGTCAAATGTATTCAAAATTCAGGTTATGAGGCTGCTAATCCTCTTTCATCACTCCTTCCTACTAGTCCTGCCCCCTCCCAAAGAGTAATTATCTTATACTTCACTTTAAAACAAAACAAAAAGTATCAAGAGCAACTATGTTAGGATTTTTTGGTTGATTTTTTTAAAGGCAGATGGTGGTGCTCCATCCAAGATATGCTGAATATAAGAATTTCCAAGGAAAGAGCTCAGAAACTTTCATTTTATTTTGAAAATTAGTCTGTTGCATAGTCAGGAGTAAATATTGCCATGCCACAGGCAAAGGTCTGAGTGAAGAACTTAATACTGATGATGATAAAACACAAACTCCTTCTAATTCATTAGGGTAAAACTCCACAATCTAACGACCATATTTATCCAAGTAGACAGAAGTCAAATATAAGACTTTTTGTGGCTCTCATTTTATGCACACTTTCATGTAGAACACTGGTTTTCCCTTCTCTTACCTATGACACCACAGCGTTTCATGTCCTGGGTAGGTATCAATGAGATCAGTGCTGAATTCAATTTCTTCTTCTAGAAGATAGGGAAGATTTATCCTTGGTTCCTCTGTTGATGCTGCTGCTTCTTGATCTTTAGGAAGAATTTGGGCTGGCTGGCTTCTCAAAGGGTTTTGTTCCAATATAGAAGTGTCTATCACAGTTTGGTTAATCAAAGACTTTAACAAAAAGTGGCGGTAGTGAAATCCACTGTGGTCTGAAACGTGCATGGATGCCCAATGTTTAGTAGAAGACAGTTCATCAAGAAGAATCTTGAAGGAAGAGAAAAGGGAAATAAAAGAGGCATTCCCAAATGTTTTGCTTTCTTCATTAATGTCTGGGATTTCTTTTTGATTAGTTCTTTGTTTTTTGTTTTGACACCATCCCTACCAGTATTACTCAACTCCTTGTTCCTCTCTGTAAGATGAGGGTAAGGTCATCTACTTAAAGTTATTTAAGCATTAAATGGTATTATTTGTATACAATGTCCAGCACAATCATTTAGTGGAAGCTCAATAAATGCTAGTTTCCTCTTATGACTATTAAATTTTTTTTTAAAAAAAGGGCACAAAATTTAAGGGCTTATTTCTCATTTTTCTCCTGGACTTTAATTAACCAGATTTTGATTGCCACACATAGAGAAATGCCAAATACTAAAATAATGACGAACATTAGGTTGTTCATTTACAAGTAAAGATAAAGTGAAAGGAAAAATATAAATTCAGGTTTACTTTGATATAAATTTTATTTTATACGTAACAAATACTACTATTTCTAATGTATTATTTGTTCAATAGACCCAATTTAATTTGTTCTTTCTTATAAGTGCCCCAAGGGCAGAGGGACCATGCCTGTTTTGTTCACTACTTAATTCTAAAGGCTCAGCACAAAAACCATGCATGAATAAGACTTTTTAGGAGTTCACAACTTTCACTATTCATTTCAAATGCACTTAACATCAATGAAAAATGTGTTTTTTAAGACAGATGAAATAAAATTCAGTAGTGAATTGTTTAAATCTTTATATTAGCAAGACTGCAAACCTTTAGTTTGCATTTCTAATGGAATAATAAAAAGAAAAGCTGCAGTTATGAAAAAATAAATTACCTGGCAGTATCTTGGGAATGTGTCAAACATACATGGGTTTTGATCAATAAAAGGTATATCAAGGGCCCACCACATTCCACCAGGGGATTTTCAGACCAGTTGAGGGAAAAAAAGACATACACTTGTGAACAGTGAACAATATAGAAAGTACAATGCCAAATGACTCCTTTTACCTGCTATTAAAGGCCCTGGTCAAATGCTTTTTCCTGTACCAACATCCTCTTCCCTCTCTACCACTCACAGTCCCTCTGGCTAGAAGTAATCTTTCCCTCTTCTGGCCCTTCATAGTACTTGGGTGTTCTCTTACATATATTATAGGAATTATTTTGTACAACTTTTTATCCCCACTAAACTGCAAATTCCTTTTTTTGTCTTTATTTTTTTAATATTACATTCAAAAAGTATGAGCTCCCCATATAATCCCCACCCTCCTCACCTCACTCTTCCCCCCTATAACAACAATCTTCTCCATCATCATGAGACAATTCATTACATTTGGTGAATACATCTCTGAGCACCGCTGCACCTCGTGGTCAATGGTCCACATCATAGCCCACACTCTCCCACATTCCACCCAGTGGGCCATGGGAGGACATACAATGTCCGGTAACTGTCCCTGCAGCACCACCCAGGACAACTCCAAGTCCCCCAAACGCCCCCACATCTCAACTCTTCCTCCCATTCCCTACCCCCAGCAGCCACCATGGCCACTTTCTCCACATCAATGCTACATTTTCTTTGATTACTAATCACAATAGTTCATGAATAGAATATCAGTAAGTCCACTCTAATCCATACTCTATTCCTCCATCCTGTGGACCTTGGAATGGTTGTATCCACTCCACTCTATATCAAGAGGGGATTAGATTCCACATGGATGCTGGATGCAATCCTCCTGCTTTCAGTTGTAGGCATTCTTGGTTCCCTGGTGTGGTGGTTGACCTTCTTCAACTCCATGTTAGCTGAGAGAGGTAAGTCCAACAAACCAGAGTGTAGGAGCTGAAGTGCAAATTCTTTAAAATATTTACTTAGCCCTAATTGATGCTTCCATCCTCCTATAGCCACTAGCATCAGAATGGGTATTTTATGAATGAATGAATGAATGATTTAAAGAATGAAGTGACTAAGACAAAGGGATAAGATTACTTCCAGCTAGTATGGTCACATTATATTGGTGAAATGTTTTAAATGTCTCCTCTAAATTCTAATGAGTTTATTCATAGACACATAAACTTACAAACAGAAGCTATAGCTGGTGAATCTCTGAGAAATGGAAAACAAGACTGTTGACTTGATTTAAAAGGTGAGCAAAACAGTACCAAATGGGTATTCTACTATAGACTTATTGCGATTCTAGCAATGGAAGAAATTATATCATTGATTGGGGGGGGGCAGTGGCCACTGGAGGTTCTGAGGGCAGGGAGAGGGAAAAACGTATAACACAGGGGCACTTTTGGGACTTGGGAATTGGTCTGAATGACATCGCTACAACAAATGCAGGCCATTATATATCTTGCCATAACCTACAGAAATAGGTGGGAGAGTGTGAACTACAATGTAAACTTTAAACCATGCTTAGTGACAATGCTCCAAAATGTGTCCATCAATTGCAATGAATGTACCTCATTAATGGAGGATGTTACTAATGTGAGAAAACGTGGGAGGTGTGGGAGGTGTGGGGAGTGGGGCATATGGGAATCCTTTATTTTTTCTTTATGTAACACTTGTGTAATCTAAGTATCTTTAAGAATAAACAAAATTTTTTTAAAACCTAAAAAAAACTTCTGTTTAAAAAAAGTTAAAAAATATATTACCTTTAATTTTAAAAAAAACAAAAACCAGAAAAACAAACAGAACAGTACCAGATGAACCTGCACCTGGAAAAAAAAAATCACATCTTAAGGTTTTAATATTTTTGAGGAATTAACCTGAAGGACATGTATGGTAAAATACAGCAATGTTTAAAATTTTGGTATGGCTTCTTAATACAGTTTGGAGAGAGTGTTCTATTTGCTTAAAAGAAACTTACATAACATGAAAAACTTTTAGATATATGAAAATTTTTTCAACAAAATCAATTTGATTTCTTAAAAATATTCTCACAACAAAAAGACAAACAATCCAATTTAAAATGTGCAAAAAACTTGAACAGACATTTCTGCAAAGAAGAAATGGCCAAAAAGTACATGAAAAGATGCTCAATAGGGAAACGGAAATCAAAACCACAGTAAGATATAATTTCACACCCACAAGAATGGTTACTATTAAAAAAAAAACAAACAACAGAAAATCACAAGTGTTAGAGGGAAGGAGAAACAGGAGCGCTCATTCATTATTGGTGGGAATGTAAAATGGTGCCACTGCTGTGGAAGACAATTTGGAGGTTCCTCAGAAAATACAGAATTACCTATGACCAGACAATCCCACTTCTAGGTATATAACCAACAGAAATGATAACAGGGACTTGAACAGATATTTTCATACTGATGTTCACAGCGACATTAGTCATAACTGCCAAAGGATGGAAGCAACCCCAAGTGTCCATCAACTAATGAACGGATAATTAAAATGTGATAGACACATAAATGGAACATTATTCAGTCATAAAAATGGAATAAAGTTCTGATACATGCAACACAAGGATAAACCTTTAAGATATCATGTTGACTGAAATAAGCTAGATACGAAAGAATAAATATTATATAATATCAATGATATGAAATAATTAAAACAAGTACCTTATAGAGTCAGAATCTAGACTGTATGTAAGTTACCAGTGGACTGGGTGGGAGTAGGGAATGGGAAACTAATGCTTAAATTGTTAAGAATTTCTAATTGGGTTAATGGAAAAGTTTTAGTAATGGATGTCAGTGATGGTAGCACAACACTATGAACATAATTAGCACCACTGAAATATATATCTGAATGTAGTTCAGAGGGGAAATGTTAGATTGTATATACAGTAATAGGATTAATGTTTTTGTAAATCCATGAAACTGCACTACACAGTGAACCCTAAAGTTAAACCATGAACTAGAGTTAACAGTACAATTACAAAAATACGCTTTCATCAATTTTAACAATGCAAAGTGCTAATAATAGGGTGGTATATGGGAACTCTGTATTTTATGCATGATTTTTCTATATACCTACACTTTCTAATAAAAAATTTAAAAACTGGAAAAAAACACAAAACTCAGACTTTTAAATATTAAGAGAAAAATCTACTACATTTCCCTCCTAGGATGTAAAGATGCTTATTAAACCAGAAACTATAACCAGTTCAGGGCATTTCTTTACTGGAATAAATAGATATATAGATGTGGACAATGATTTAAAAAAAAAAAAAAGACAGCAATTACTTTAAAGTGGTCTTAAGTGAAGATGTGGCTTAAACATTAAGGTACGAGTGAATTTTATATGACATACCGTCAATGTTAATATTTCTTTCCAACTTCCATATAATTAATGAATGAGTGACTGAATAAATAAACCACAAGAAAACTATAAAAACAGGACCATGAAAAAGAGGAATAACAGCTTTCAAATGAAAGACTACTAAAAAGGACATTCTTATGCACACACCATCATCACCTCTACATTTTTTAAAATGACATTTAGTGTTCTTCTGATTTTAAAAATGATACAAAAAATTTTATAAAAGTGTATAGTGTAAAATGTAAACCATAATATAACCAAAAATTTAGAAAAGCATAGTCTAAAATATAAACCATAACGTAACCCATAATGGAACCACAGTTAGTAGCTATATTTCAATATCTGTACATCAGCTGTTGCAAATATAATATCCACATGTAAAAAATTCATTGTTGGGGAAGGGGGAAAAGGCTTTGATGTTGGGTATATGGGAGTCCCCTATACTGCATATGTGACTTTACTGTGATCTAAAACTTTTTAGAGGACAAAATTAAAAATTAAAAATTAAAAAAAAAAAAAAAAAGGGATGCAGACACTGAGGAAGGAATGGAAGAAACTGCCTTGCCACCGTACATGCAGGGCAACAACTATTACTGTGATGAAAGGCAAAACATCAAAAACAAAGTTTTATGATACTTTTCATTTTTTAATACACCAATTTATTTTTTAGTTTGTCTAAATTATTATGCATTCTATTCTAATCTTTAAACCTATCACCTATCAATGCTATTACATTTTCCTACTAATTGAATTTGGCAATATATTAGGCTTCATTTTTTATTAAGTTTTGGATCACAGAGGTGTTCAACTATGGCAGAGTAGGAGCACTGGTGTGGGGTGTCATTGATTGGGGATGCATGGGTGGGAGTTCTCCAGGGCATGCATTAGGGCATAGAGATAAGTTCAGATGTTCACTGGGTATTTTCATAGTGATAGAGTTATACATGACAACTGAGGGAGTGCTGAGTTTCCATCTGGGGGAGCTCTGTCACATTCCCCAATGGAACAGCAATAATCCCCCAAGTACAAGGGCAAAGACCAGTGAAGGATGGTCCAATGATGGGCCCTTGATACTGACAACTATGCTTATGAGCCTATGTGCTTGAAATTTCAACTAGGCCTAGAGCTGCAGGGTGCCTAAGAGTTACCTTCCTGAGAGCCTCCATGTTGCTCAAATGTGGCCACTCTCTAAGCCAAACTTAACAGGTAAGTGCATTATCTTTCCCCCAGCATGGGACATGATTCCCAGGGATGAGCCTCCTGGCACTGAGGGATTACTACCAACACCAGGTGCTGATGCAACTAGAAAAAGACCTTGAATAAAAGGAGGAAATGGTAAAGACAAAGAGTTTATATGGCTAAGAGACTTCAAAATGAGACAGGAGGTCATCAGAGGGTCACGTTTATGCACATCTCAGCAGGATCCCAGAGACAGCCAAAGTAGATACAACCCCAGGTACTTGTGCTCCTGAGGGTTACAGAGACACACAGGTTCTACAGTCATGACAGATGGCTCTGGAGCTCATTGCCTTGCCAGTGGGCCCTACCCTGGAATTCGTGCTCCTGACTGTGATGGAGTTGGACTCAGATGTGACCTCTCTATACATGCCTCTTCTGTCACTTTACTGAACCTGTGATTGGCACAGAGGTTTGTGTGTGATCAGGAGACTTGAATCTCTGGACTGTCCATGTGCCAGCTGGGTCCTGAGCCTCAGCAGAGTTGCAACACCTATTCTTCAGTTTGTTGGACTTACCCAGGTCAGCTGACAGGGAGGTGAAAATGGTCAACCACCACACCAGGGAACTGAGACTGTCTACAACTGCAAGCAGGAGAATCGCATCCATCAGTCACGTGGGATCTACGCCCCTTCTCAATTTAGAGGTGGAGTGGACATTACCATCCCAGGGTCTACAGGATGGAGGAATATAGTATGTATTGGAGTGGACTTCCTGGTATTCTACTATAGAACTGTTATGGCTCTAGCAATAGAAGAAATGATATGGAGATGGTGGCCATGGGAGTTGCTGAAGGCAGGGAGGAGGAAGAGGTGTGATATGGGACATTTTTGGGACGTGGAGTTGTCCTGAATGATACTGCAGGGACATATGCCAGGACATTGTATATCCTGCCATAACCCACTGGATGGACTGTGGGAGAGTGTGAACTACAATGTAAACTATGGTCCATGTGGTGTGGCAGTGCTCCAGGGTGCATTCACTAATGCAAGGAATGTGCCTTACTGATGAAAGGGAATGTTGATGTGAGAGGAGCGGGGGTGGGGTAGGGAGTAGGGTATATGGGAATCTCTTATGTGTTTTAATGTAACCTTTTATGTGATCTATTTTTCTTAAAACACACACACACACAAAACCAACAACCAGGTATTTGCACACCAAAATATAAATAAAGTGATATAAGATGGTCATTATAGACAATTTCAAAAATACAGAACAATATAAAAAAAGCTAACAAAAATCACCAGTTATTCTACTGTCCCAGTATACTTAACATTCTGGCATACAGTCTTTCTGCTTTTCTTCTATGCATGCATATGAACAGGGTTCAATTTTAACACAAATTTGGAATATTCTTTTGTACTGATTTTATTTCATTTAAATTATAAACATATTCCCATGTCATTAAATATTATAACAAATTTTAACCTTTACATATTTCATTATAAAGACTTTTACAATTTACCCATTCTATTTTGTTTCCACTCTTATATATGTAACACATTTATGAACATCCTTATATACAAATTTATGTGCATCTCTTACTTTTTAGAGGAAATTTGTAGTAGTATATTTACTGTGACAAAGAGAAAAATTTTGTAAGGTTCTTGATATATACTGTTTTAGTGCCCTCCAGAAAGGCTATATAATTTATAGTCCTACTGAAAGTACATGTTAATGCCTATTTCTTAAGCTCCTTGTCAATACTTTAATCTTTACAATAAATGAAAACCTGTATTAAAATTGTATTTTATTTTAATTGTATTTCCTTAATTATCATTAAAGCCAAACACTTTTTCTCATTTGTCTGTGTCTTTTTATGAATTGCCTACTAATTGTGGTAGTCATTATTTTCCTCATGCGTTTAAAGAGATTTTTATATATTAAAGATACTAAGCTTCCATTTACCATATAAAGTATTTTTCTCAATGCATTACAGTGATTTTTTAAATTCCTTTTTATCCTTTATATAACTTTTTATTTCACGTAAAGTTCAGTTTGGCATCAATTTAGCTAGTATCACAATTTTTTTTTTAAGGTTTATTTATTTTTCTCCCTTCTCCCCCCCACCCCAACCACCCAGTTGTCTGCTGTGTCCATTCGCTGTGTGTTCTTCTGTGACCACTTCTATCAGAGGCACCAGGAATCTGTGTTTCTTTATTTTTGTTGCATCATCTTGTTGTGTCAGCTCTCAGTGTGTGAGGCACCATTCTTGGGCAGGCTGCAGTTTCTTTCGCGCTGGGCGGCTCTCCTTACCAGGCGCACTCCTTGCGCGTGGGGCTTCCCTAAGCGGGGGGGCACCCTTGCGTGGCAGGGCACTCCTTAAACACATCAGCACTGCACATGGGCCAGCACCACACAGGTCAAGGAGGCCCGGGGTTTGAACACGGACCTCCCATGTGGTAGGCAGACACCCTATCCATTGGGCCAAGTCTGCTTCCACAGTACCACAAATTGAACAATGAATTCTTTCTTCAATTATATGAAATGCCATATTTATCAACAATGAAATTTGTATTTATTATGTACTGAGCTTTGTTTCGGGGCTTTGTATCTTCTTCTATTACTGTGTTTATTTTTGAGCCAGTAGCACAGTTTTAATTACTCTATCTTTACAAATATTTAAATATTTAGCAGTATTCAGTGCTCCTCAAAAGCTTCTCAGCAATTACTGCTTGGGGCAAATAGTCTGGTGTCATACAATTAGTGGTAAAATGAGATCGAGCATACAAACTTCAATCTCACTGCTCAGCTTTCATTCAACTAAACAAGTGGCTTTATCTATAGACAGAGGAGTAGGGGAAGAAATGACTGAAGGATCCAAAAAAAGAAGAAAAGAAAAAAAAAAGGATCATTAGTTTTAACAGGAGAATTACTCACTGGCCTATAAACTGTCTAGTATATTAAATTAACCAAATCTGGTAACTGGAGCAAAGAATATAGAGAAATACTTTTCTTTTTAAAATTATAGCATCAACTGAGCCCAATCTCATGGGAACATCAGTGATAATAGCTTTTACCAAATAAATATAGGAAGTCCCAAAATCTTGTGAGGAAAAATAACTAACATAAGTCTTGGAAACATTCTGAGAGTTTCTGGATTAAATTTTGCATTACATTTTGAAATCCAAAGAACCTAGAGACAACAACTATTGACCTCACCCAATATGGAAACTGAGCAAATTTCTACTTCCACAAAATGTAGCTTGTGTATACAAGCTAGTAAACCCAGACACCTACTAATTCATCTAAGTGTGCCTACTTGCCCAAATAGTAAATCCTTTGTTTGAATTAAAATGAGCTGAGAAGACAACAACCAGCAAGATGGTGGCAGAGTAAGGAGCTCCTAGAGTCAGCTCGTGCTACAGGGCAGTTAGTAATCACCCAGAGCTATCTAAAGCACAAGTTTGGGGGCTCTAGGAGACCAGAAGAGTCTCCTGCAACAACCTTGAAAGAATGTAAGGAGGACACTGCCCATTTGCAGAGAAGATTTATAAGTAGAGTACTCCATGCCCCGGAGGCCAGTGCCCATGCTCCACTGGAGGCATGAGCTGGCTCAGGAGCTATTTAAGGCTGGAATTGGAAACTCCACTTCCCAAAAATGGGGGAGGAAGAGACGGCTGGGCACCAACTTCAGCTACTGATTAGTAAATTCGTCAGGCTAAAGTATAATCCTAAGAACAGCTAAAGTTTGAACCTGTTCAAGTCAGAAAGAAGCCGGTAACCGCCCGCTTAATTCTGCCCCTGGCACAAAGGGAAGAGGGACTGACTGAAATCACGGTGCTGGTAGGAACGGGTTCCTTTCCATCTCGATCAGACTGCAGCTCCAGCATAAGCCCTAGCCCCACCGTCCACAGGGAAAAAGCTGGGGGGACCTGTGCCGGCTTCTCCAGGAAAATACAGGTCATGCCGCGGAGGCTGGTGATCATCCTACTTTGGCAGCACAAGCTGCCTCAGGAGCTATTCTGCGACTGGAATAGAAGTTCCATTTCCCCAAAACAGTGAGGGAAGAGACAGTATGCCACTGAGTTCAGCTACTGATTAGTAAATTTGGCTGACTTAAGTATAACCCTAAGAAAAGCTAAAGTTTGAACCTGTCCAAGTCAGAAAGAGGCCAGTAGCTGCCATTTTGACTCTGCCCCCATCATGAGGGGAAGCGAGGCTGACTGAAAATCACAGTGACAGTAGGGACCAGCTTCTTTCACCCAGATTGGATTGCAGCTCTAGCCTAGGCTTCAGCCCTACCTCTGGCAGGGAGGAGGCTGGCAGGACCTGCAGCAGTCTCTCCTGGTAACTGCAGTTACATCTAGCTGGCACAGACTGTAATAGTTGAAAGTCTACCAGTACGGCACAGATTGCTACCCACACTGCAGCTCCATCCCTGCCCTAGGCAGGGGAAAAAGAGACGTGAAGCTTCAACACTCTCTACGCAGCTACAGCCTAGGACTGCACAACTTGGATTATTATACACGGCTATGGCTCTGTCCCTACCCCTGGCAAAGGAAAAAGTTGGGAAAAGCTTCATCAGTCCCTGGGGCACTGAGAACAGCCTGAGCCTCTAGTTTACAACACCAACTACATCCTTGGCTTCTACTACACAACCAGCAAGGGAAAAAGGGCAAGAAAGCCCTAAACTAAAGAGAGAAACTGCACCCAGAATAAATACTCCAGTAAGTGAGATGCCAAGACACTAACAAAAAATTATGATCAACACCAAGAAACAGGAAGATATGACCCAGTGAAAAGAACAAGATAAGCTTCCAGATGACATAAAGGTTCAGACAACTAATCATAGATGTTCAAACAAATCTCTTTAATAAATTCAATGAGATGGCAAAAGAGATTAAGGATATTATGAAGACAGAAAGAAGAATTTGAAAGCATACATTAAAAAATAGTAGATCTTATGGAATGAAAGGCACAATAAATGAAATTATAAACACACTGGAATCATATAATAGCAGATTTTAAAAGGCAGAAAAGATTTTAAAAGGATTGGCAAGCTTGAAGAAATAGACTCTGAAAGCAAACATAAAAAAGAACAGATAAAAGAATGGAAAAAAAATTGAAAAAGTTTTCAGGGAACTAAATGATAGCAAGAAACATGCAAATATATGTGTCATGGGTATCCCAAAAGGAAGAGAGAAGGGAAAATGGGCAGAAGGAATATCTGAAGAAATAATGGTAGAAAATTGCCCTGCCTTATGGAAGGACATAGATATCCACGTCCAAGAAGCACAACATACTCCTATGCGAATAAATCCAAATAGACCAACTGTGAGACACATACAAATCAAAATGTCAAATGCCAAAGACAAAGAAAGAATTCCGGGAGCAGCAAGAGAAAATCAATACATAACATAAAGGATACCCAATAAGATTGTGTTGATTTCTCATCAAAAACCATGGAGGCAAGAAGACAGTGGTATATGTTTAAGATACCACAAGGAAAAAACTTCCAGCCTAGAATCTTATATCCAGCAAGACTGTCTTTCAAAAATGAGGGCGAGTTTGGAATATTCACAGATAAATAGAAACTGAGAGTTTTTAACCATGAGCCCAGCTTTGCAGGAAACACTAAAGGCTGTGACACAGCCTAAAAAGAAAAGACAGGAGAGAGTCCTGGAAGAGAGTCTAGAAATGAGGATTCTATCAATAAAAGTAATTAAAAGTGTCAAAAGAGTGGTGAAAAGAAAATATGACAGATAAAATAAAACCCAAATATTCATGAATAAACTTAACCAACAATGTAAAGCACTTGTAGTCAGAAAACTACAAATCATTGTTAAAAAAAAAAAATACAAAAAGACCTAAATAATAATTGGAAGAACATTTCATGCTCACAGATTAGAAGACTAATTATTAAGATTCTACTCAAACTGATATACAGCTTCAATGCAATCCCTATAAAAATTCCACTAGCATTTTAAAATTAAACGGAAAACACAATTGTCGAATTTATTTGGAAGGGTCAGGGAAACTGAACAGCCAGAAACATCTTAAAAAGGAAAAGTGAGGGAAACAGACTTGGCCCAGTGGTTAGGGCACCCGTCTATCACATGGGAGGTCCGTGGTTCAAACCCCGGGCCTCCTTGACCCGTGTGGAGCTGGCCCACGTGCAGTGCTGATGCGTGCAAGGAGTGCCCTGCCACACAGGGGTGTCCCCCGCATAGGGGAACACAACGCGCATGGAGTGCGCCCCGTAAGGAGAGCCGCCCAGCGCGAAAGAAAGTGCAGCCTGCCCAAGAATGGCGCCGCCCACACTTCCCATGCCGCTGACGACAACAGAAGCGGACAAAGAAACAAGACGCAACAGACACAGAGAACAGACAAAGGGGGGGGGGGGGGGTTGGATTAAATAAATAAATCTTTAAAAAAAAAAAAAAGGGAATCATGAAGGTATATGACTCTCATTTCAAGACTTTAAAACATATCACCTAGCTACAGAGATAATAACAGCATAATATTGGCATAAAGACAAATACACAGACCAATGGAATCTAACTAATTGTTCAGAAACAGACCCTCACATCTAGGGTCAAGTAAATTTTGACTAGCCTGTGAAACCCACCCAACTCAGGGAGAACAATCCATTCAACAAATGGTGCTGAGAGAACTGGATATCCATAACCAAAAGAAGGAAAGACCCCTCCCTTTTACCTTATACAAAAATAAAATCAAAATGGATCAAAAACCTAAATATAAAAAAAGCAGGAACCATAAAGCCTCTAGAAGAAAATGTAAGAAAATACCTTCAAGACCCAGAGGTAGGTGGGGGATTCTTAAAGGAGATAAGAAGAGGACTGAGATGGACTACTGAAGTTTAAAGTATGTAGAAGTTTTAATTAGCTTTATTGTACAAGTGTTGAAATGTACAGAGTTGATGGTAATATATTATAGTGTGTAATGGCTGGTTTATAAGTGGGAATGTGGCTGAAATGGTACTCTAGGGACGTAAATGCCAACTAACAGAAAGTTAGTGAATAATCTAGGTACTGAATAGCACAGTAAACCCAGAGGTTGATGAGAATTGTGGTTGATAGTACAGATGCAAGAGTGTCCTTTGTGAGTTAGAAGAGATGTACATCACTACTGCAGAGTGGTGGGAATGTGGAGAAGCATGGGAAAAATACTACTAGAGTGGCTTATGGACTGTGGTTAGCAGCAATAATATAATATTCATGCATTTATGCCAAGAATGTACTGTGTTGATAACGGGAAAGTATGGAAAAAGTATGCCAAATATATGCTATGGACCTTGGTAATACTCTGATGATATTATTTCATAATCTGTAACAAATGTTCCACCACAGTGTGGTGTGTTGACAGAGGGGTGTTGTTTGGGAATTCTGTACATGTGTATGATTGTTTTGTAAGTTTACAACTTCTGCCATAAAAATATATTTAAAAAATAATACGGTAGTCTAGGGAAAAAATACACCAAACGTAAGATAAGGATTGTAGTTAGTATTAAGATTTTGACAATATTCTTTCATAATTTGTAACAAATGTCTCACAACAATGCAAGGCATTGGTGGTGGGTTGATGTATGGGACCCTATTATGCTGTTATGCATGTTTGCTTTGTAAATTCACAACTTTTACTATATAATTATTGTTTATGTATGTTCATGTATAAATGATATAAAAATAATAATAGGGTAAGTTTGGGGAAAAATACTTGGGTTAGTCATTCTATTTTGAGGTGCTCTTTAATCATTAGTTAAAAATATTTCACAACAATTCAAGGTAATGGTGGTAGAGTGAAGTAGGAAAGTCCTGTATGATGTTATGTATGTTTGCTTTGTAAGTTTACAACTTTTACTATACACTTATTGTTTATGTATGTTTACGTATGAGTGATATATACTTCAATACATTTTTTTAAAAAGGAAAGAAAAAAATGAGCTAAGAAACTTAAAACTGGAATTAGGTTTTCATTTGGCAAGAACTCTAATTTTAGAGACAAACCTAACTGTTAAGTTATTGAAATTGAGGCAAGACTAAGCTAACACTTTGTTAAGTTTTGTCTGTGTGCCTGAAAAGAGATAAATATATATACATATATGCCGCAATGACCTACAATTACTGAAAGAGTACCTTCAAAATTATAGCATTTCTATGCTGAATTTGTCTCCTGCTTAGAGAGTGGGCTCCTCAATGGCAGAAATCATGTCACTTTTCTTTTTGTATCCTCACTGCTAGCGCCATGCTCGACACACAGGAAATGTTTTATAAATGGTTGCTGAAGAGATTGAGAAATATAAACAGATAATTGATCAATTTGCCTTTAGGAGATACCTCTTAATAAATAGCCAAAGTCTGCCCAACCAAACCAAATCTCTGTGCAGAGATGTATTAATTCAAGAACATTCCCCCTTCAAAATCACTTAAATATTTAAGGATTATTTTGTGACAAAGTGCTTCTGTAATGAATGACCACACCTGGAAAATACCTTGAAGAAATAAGATGCCACTGAAATGCCTAGAACTGACACTTTCTGTGTGACTTGTTTTTGTTTTTTTTTTAAAGATTTATTTATTTATTCCCCCCCCCACCGTTGTCTGTTCTCTGTGTCCACTTGTATTCTCATTAGGCGGCACTGGGGATCGGTGTCTCTTTTTGTCGCATCATCTTGCTGCGTCAGCTCTCCATGTATGTGGCACCACTCCTGGGAGGGCTGCAGTTTTGCACGGGGTGGCTCTCCTTGCATAGGGGCCACTCCTTGTGCAGGGGGCATCCGTGTGTGGGCCGGCACTCCTTGTGCACAGCAGCACTGCGCATGGGCCAGCTCACCACATGACCCAGGAGGCCCTGAGTATTGAACCCTTAGACCTCCTATACGGTAGGTGGATGCTCTGTTGAGCCACATCCGCTTCCCTGTGTGACTTGTTATTTATCAAGCATTATTCTAAAAATGCAGGATATATGCAGCAGAAAGCAAAACAGATAAAAATCCCTGTCTCATGAAGGTTATAACCCTGTGAGGAAGACAAACAAAACATAAATACTTAAGATAGATATTGTATTAGATAATAATTGCTGCTAAGTAAGAAAATAAAGTAGGGAAGGGTGGTATCAGTGTATATGTAGTAGGGAGAAAAGGGTATGGATCACTACAAGGTAATTCTTTCAAGCCACGTTGAATTAAGAATTATACACATTTTTCTGTCAGTCACGACAGATACAGTTCTCTCTCAAGCCAAGTAAAATATATGCAAGAATCTTAGAACCAATAAAAGATAAATGCCCACACCTAAGTGAGAAGCCTATATATAACAAGAAAAAAGCCCCCAAAACTTAGAAATATGATTTTTAGAATAGTCCCTGTTCTGAACAACTGTACTCCAATTAATTCTCTAACAGGCACATATCACACTGGCAAACTAAAGAAAAACCAGCAGAGTAAGAAGTTTCTAAAAGAGTAGTTAGAGATCATTTGAAATGTTTCCCTTTTCCCATGTTACCCTAGTGCTTTTTTAAAATAGGAGTTTTATCGAAGTATAAGTCATATACCATTCATGTCACCTATACAAAGTATACAATTCAGTGGTATTTTAGTATATTCAGAGAATATATTCATTAGCCCAAAAAGAAACCCCAATCCTACTAGTAGTTACTCCCCATTCCTCTCTTCCACAGTCCCTGGCAACTATTAATCTGTGTTCCATCTCTGTAGATTTGCCTACCCTGGAAATTTCATATGAATGGAATCATACAATATATGGTCTTTTGTGTCTGCCTTCTTCTGCTTAGTACAATATTTTAGCATCAAAGTTCAGCATAAAGGTTCATCTATGTTGTAGCATATATCAGTACTTGAATCCTTTTTACGACTGAATACTTTCTGTTGTATCCCTATACCACATTTTATTTACCCATTTATCAGTTGATGAACTTTACTTTTCCTTCCATTTTTTGGCTATCATGAATAATGCTTCTGTGAACAGTCTTATATAAGTTTTGATATGAACATACATTTTCAATTCTCTTGAGTATATACCTAGGAGTAGAACTGGTGAGTCTTAGGATAACTCTGTTTTTAACTTTTGAAGAACTGCCAAACTGTTTTCCACAGTGGCTACAGCATTTTACATTCCTACAAGCAATATACAAGGGTTCCAATTTATCTACATCTTTGTCAACTCTTGTTATTGTCTTTTTATTTTAGCCATCCTATTTGGTGTATTTAATTGTGGTTTTGATGTCCATTTCCCTAATGGCTAATGATGTTAAGCATCTTTTCGTGGGCTTAATGTCCATTTGTATATCTTTTTTGGAAAAATGACCCTACATACTTTTTCAGGTGACACACCATATTAGCTTTTAATTGGCTAGTAGAAATAAATTCCACTTGACTGGAGTTCTCTTTTATCTTACCCTCAAATATGGAAATATTTTAAAAATTACATAAATAAAGGTTCATTTAAACATGCAATCATAGAGAATATAAAGTAGAACATCAAATGGAAATCATAATTCTACCCCACAGCACTGTTAAACATTATTTTTTAAACTTTTTTGTTTTCTGACTAGAAAACTAATATATTATAGAAAACACAGGGAAAAATATCTATAATAGCATAATAATAGCATAAAGCATCCATAATGTGTGTGTCTGCCATCTGTCAAGCACTGTAAGTCAGATACTGTTTCAAATACTTTTTTTTTTTTTTTTAAGATTTATTTATTTAATTTGCCCCCCTCCCCTGGTTGTCTGTTCTTGGTGTCTATTTGTTGCGTCTTGTTTCTTTGTCCGCTTCTGTTGTCGTCAGCGGCACGGGAAGTGTGGGCGGCACTATTCCTGGGCAGGCTGCACTTTCTTTTCACGCTGGGCGGCTCTCCTCAAGGGCGCACTCCTTGAGCGTGGGGCTCCCCACGCGGGGGACACCCTTGCGTGGCACGGCCCTCCTTGCGCGCATCAGCACTGCGCATGGCCAGCTCCACACGGGTCAAGGAGGCCCGGGGTTTGAACCGCGGACCTCCCATATGGTAGACGGATGCCCTAACCACTGGGCCAAAGTCCGTTTCCCTGTTTTAAATACTTTAAAATGTCTGCTATCACACTTGTGCTAGTAATAACATAAAGAATGGTATTAGGCCCACCCCATATTTATTTAGTTTTATATTCTTAACACTGTGAACACTAAGTAATCTTCCAAAACATAATTTATATTAGCAACAAAATATTCCAATTTATGATGAATTGTAATGAAATGTATCCTTTACTATTAGAGGGTTAGATTGTTTCTAATTTTTCACACTATAAATATTTTTATACATCAAGGTTTCATATTGAACATAGTAGCTAATGTTCACTGAGTACTTAGTTCAAGCACTATGATAATTTGTGTGGATTCTCCCATTTAATTTGCATTACTCTATCATGTAGGAATTATCATCATCCCCATTTTATAGATGAGAAAATTGACCAGAGGAAATGGGTGGTAGAGGCAGGATTTAAACTAGGTCCACATGACCACCAAGTGGAGGCTATTATCAATAAACCATACTGTATGTCCAATTATTTCTTTAGAATGAATTCTCAGAAGCAGAACTGCTAGATTAAAGATAATAGTTTTGTTTTTTAAGTTTGGCAAATGCTGCCACACTACCCTTTCCTTAGATTATACAACTATATGCTCACATTCATACCCTTACCAATGTGGGATAGCGGCACTTTAAAAAACCGTTTTCAATTTTCTAAGTTAAAAAATGCCAGCTTTCTTAATATTGTTTTTTAATCTTCTCTAGACTACTGGTACTTTTTGTGAGTACTTCCTCTAACAAAGCATAATAGTACATGCTACCCTAGCTGGACCAATGGCTTATAACAAACGAGGAATTTTGCAAACACAGCACTCTTCACTGAAAGCAAGAGGGAGAGTCCATGCTTACACCAGTGTAAGTAGTGGTGGTAATAGGAAGAATGCCAAGTTTCCCCAAAAGTGGTGCAAGAAGTTGACATGCAGGAATGGAACCAGGAAGTAGCTAACACCAGTAATGAGCTGTCTTTTTTTTAACATCAGATGTTATCAAGTCACCAAGAACTTTGCTTTGGCCCCTCATTTGATTTTATGGGATGCCACTTGAAATGGTCCACATGATGATGACAGGAAAGCTTCCAAAGACTTCTCAGCTCACCTGGCCTCTACTTTTCTCTTTATCCTCAATCCTCCAAATGTCCTTCCTCATCCCCCTCACCTTCACTACCAAGTTGTGGAGCGGGAATGATTGACTCTAAAGTACTCCATATCCCCCACAATCCACCATTGTCCTCATTCCTCCAGACTCAAGACTATGCATTGTTGCCTCCCAATGGCAGCTCTTTCCAGTTAACTGCCTGGATATAGAACGATTTCTCTGTGCTTCTACTATACCCCGTGCTTCCTTTGATTTCTGCAAATATCATACTGCTTTGTAATTGCTGATGTCTGCTTCCTCAACTAGATTTTCAATTTGTTGAGAGTAAGCTCTTTGTCTTTACTGCCAAAGTGGTATATAGGACAGTGCCTGGAAATGAGAGGATTTCAGTACTTCATAGCTAATAGAGCCAGCATATGAACTCAGGTTGATGTGATTCTAACCCTTCGCTCTTTTTTCTCCATTAGGCAGCCTCCCCTTCTGAAATTCAAGGTCACACAAACTGGAGGGAAAAGACTCCTCTTCTAGAAGTGTTGGCTTAAAATCCTCCCCAAAATAAAAGACTATTTGTTCTGCAGGACTCTGGCTAGGAAAAAAAGAGGGGAGAGGCGTCATAGCAACTTAGGAAGGGAGATGTAGGACAAAGAGGGTAGTAAGAAAACTTAAAAGAAAAATTAGAGAACAATGTCCATTAGTCTGAAAGCACCACTTGGGACATTTTGATCTCCAACTTGACCTCTTTTAATTATCCTAAGCCTGACCATGAGGTGCAGTGGTGCTCAGAGATGTATTCACCAAGTGCAATGAATGTCTCATGATGATGGAGGAGGTTGTTGTTATAGGGGGAGGAGCAGACTGAGGGGCGTGAGGGGTATATGGGGACCTCATATTTTTTTAATATAACATTAAAAAAATAGACAAAAAAAAAAAGAGTATCTTAGATTCTTATGACACTGGTACAATTAGCAGAGAAGAAAAAAATAGAGAAGCTATAATATTTAAGAAGGAACACAATTATACCTGGTTCTCATTCTGATGAATAATAAATGGTCAGCTCTGGCTAAGTCTAAGCAATTAAACTTCTCTGGAAACCTCTATTTCCTCATTTCTAAACTGAATGGATTAGTCTGTGACAGTTTCCTACTTGACTCTGCATCCAAATAACCCCATGAACCTGTGAAAAATACTGATCTCTAAATCACACTCTCATTCTGATTTAGTAGGTTTGGGGTGGGACTTGGGAATTTCCAGACTCAGCCAAGTTTGGGAATAGCTGGGTGATAGCTTATGGTCAGCAGGAAAGGACTGAAAAGAGAGCCAGTTGATTCAGAACATTAAGACATATAAACAAAGACTTATACAACCAAAGACTACCAAGAAGTAACAATTTTGATTCTATAATATTACTCCTAATCCAGGGCAAAGTGAGTTATGCTCAGTCTTCCTTCCCTGGTTAAATCTTTGTTCTTCCCTGGTTAAATCTTCGTTTTACACTAGCTTTAAGAGTGTCAAGAACTGCACTGGCAAGGAATGCAAAATTTTTTTTAAACTGTCAGAGTTACTCCATAGGTCATAGTCCTCTCTGGGGTGCTGGCCCATGAGTTCCTCCACTTTCTTCCTTTAAAGCTCTTCTAAGGATGCCCTACTACCAGAATATTTAAAGGAAGAGAGGCAATCTGCCCAGGCAGACAGAATAACAATCCTACCTTGACATCTAGCTTGGCCAGATGTTGTAAAACCCAGATGCGATGGGACCAGGCATTATAGTTGCTTGGGTATCTCCCCGCAGCTTCACCACAGACCTCCATTTCTTCCTGTATGAGTCGCTGCGTCCTTTCTGCAGGAATTGCTCCCCAGTTTCCTTTGGTCACAAAGGAATGCAAGGAGGTCTCCTGAATTAGCTGTTGTAGCACCCATCGCCTGGTTAGGTAGCATGTGGGAAATAGAATGAGAAAAGAACATGTACCAGAGAGGAAAACAACCATTTTCTTTGTTCTTAATTTTATTTGCATTCACAATGTTTATCTATAAACCCAGGACTTTTTTTTTGGGGGGGGGGGCATTGTTGTTTTGTTTTTGTTTTTACAAACATAATTAAATTTGCCAGCATGGATGCTCAATAAGAATGGGGGGAAAAGAACAAACAGGAAAGAAAACCTTCCTAAAACTTTAAAACCTGTCAAAGAGAATGCCATCAGTTCCATCCAAAATAGCACTCCAAATGTGGCCACAAAACACAGGCAACAGGTCTGTTTGTGTTTGTGTGTGTGTACTAAAGGTGGGTGGGGTATTAATGGCTGGTAAATACTAGAAGAGAAGTCATGGTTCACATTTTTAATGTACATGCTTTACCCTATCCCTACATCCCTCAATCAGAAGTGTATTTATTTGTTTGCAAACAAGAAGCTGAATTATAATAGCTTGCATAAAGTAAAGTTTCTACACAATTGAATAAAATCTGGAAGGAAATAAGTACAATATAATTACTTAAATCATCAAGGTTTTAAAATGGTCTTTACCCACAGATTTTCCCCATGTCTATTTAAGATTGAATAAGCATACATTTAAATCAAAGCTCTAAAAAGGTGTTTCTAATTACTTAAGTGTTTCAGTTTTTACAAATATTTTCTCATAGGAAAGCATTCTTTCCAACCTAAAGACAAAGGAAATTGAATAAGAAAACTCATTTTAAATAATGGAATTTTTTACTTAGCAATGAAAGCTTGCTTTATAAAAAATTAGACAAGCCAAGAAACAGTTGGATGAATATTTAATAGTTCTTTTTCCCTGCTGCCAGCTTTTCCTAAATCCCCAAAACACACTCATCCTCTCTGAGGCCCACTATTCTAAGTTCTAGTAAGGAAGAAAATGCAGTGTAGAAGGAGTTGATTTGCAGTGCTAGCAAAGGCAAGATTACAGGTAAGACACCTTGCATTGGTGTACGATCCTTAAAATGCCCAGGATTTCAGAAAATTTAGAGTGGCTTAATAAACTGAGAATAGACTCCTTCAGAGAATTTCCCCATTGACTCTCACCAGCAAACCCATGCCATCCCATTTTAGTCAAATAAGAGTCAAAGGTGTCCAGGAGGAAGATGCTTCCAGAAAACCCAAATTTTGAAAGACTGTGTATATGCATTCCTCTGCGTCAGGGTTTTAACCTAAAAATGCTCTTTGCATTTACGGTTTTAATAACTTTAGTTCAGCCCATATACCATTCACCCCAGCTACCCTCTTCTTTCTCTGTAAGTTAATTTTAGTAACTACCATCATCACCACCATCTTTGTCAGGAATACACTTGAATGTTATAAAAGCTCAAGTTGCTCATTATAGTTGAATCTCTAAATTCAATATCAATGACTGCTTGAGATAGTTAATCATTAATAGCTAACATTTATTGAGTATTTAATATGTCCCAGGCACTGTGGTAGTGTTTACATGCATTATCTCATATAAACTCAGCAATTAGCTCTATGAGATAAGTATTATTATTCCCATTTTACAAATAAGGAAATTAAGGCTTGGAGAGGTTAAATAATCTCCCAACATCACACAGGTAGCAAGTGATGACACCAAGATTTAAACACAGGTAACCTGACTTCAAAACACATGGCTCTGAATCACTATGTAAACTGCCTCATGCCTCAGAACTTGTGTGTTCTTCTCTCCAGTCATTCTCAATCCAAAATAAAAATACTATGATTTAAGTTAGACACACCTGTGAATCCATGTTTCTGGACTCTTTGGAAACTTAGTTAAGGCCAATTTTCCCAAATGTAAGTCCTTAATTGGATTTAAAGTGCCAGAGAGTATTAGTTCTTTCCTGTAAAGGAAAAATAAAAACAACCATTACTTTATTCTTCTATCCAATCATTCTGAGTGGCTATTAATATAAGATCATTGTGAAATGAATCTGCAAGAATTTTAAAAAAGTAGAAAGTAAAAAAACACACCAAACACTAAACCACTAGGGTAAGTAACACTCTCATTAAATACCAAACACAGTAATCAAGAGTGTATTCTCAGGAAGCAGAGGCGGCTCAACCAATAGAATATCTGCCTACCATATGGAGGGTCCAAGGTTCGATACCCAGGGCCTCCTGACCCACGTGGTGAGTTGGCCTATGTGTAGTGCTATTGCATACAAGGAGTGCCATGCCACACAGGGGTGCCCCCGTGTAGGGAAGCCCTACGCACAAGGAGTGCGCCCCACAAGGAGAGCCACCTTTTAAAAAAAAGCGCAGCCTGCCCAGGAGTAGCACCACACACATGGAGAGCTGACGCAGCAAGGTGATGCAACAAAAAGGAGATGCAGTTTCGCAGTGCTGCCTGATAATACAAGTAGACACAGAAGAACACACAGCAAATGGACACAGAGCGCAGACAACAGGGGAAAGGGAGAGAAATAAATAAATCTTTTTAAAAAAAGAGTGTATTCTCATAATCTCAAAATAATAGGTTAATAAGCAGAAACAGAAGCTCTTAAATCAATGGTAGCACTTCAATTAACTAGTTTAGAGGGTAAAGGGGTTTTCTGGCCTGTCTCATTTCTAAAAATTTATATGAACTGACATCACTATCTATAGGGCAGAAGCTATACCAGTCAAAAATTTCTCTACCTTCCAAAATTGTACATGATATGGTTGTCTAATACAAAAATATATAGTATAATTGAGATGTAGGGGGAAAAAAATCATTCACTGGCTCACTAACCTAACAAAATTATTTTTATTTTTAAATTTTTTCTTCTACCTTTTCCCTATATGCATATTTTAACATATACTTTTATATCCTGCTCTTATTATTTCTTAAGAATTTCCCTATGTTTCTATATAATGTTTGTAATAAACACTTTAAATGACCAAAAAGTTTTCTTTGCAGGGGCTATGCTATAACTTAATGACTTTTTCTCCTGTAAACATTTAAAGGTTGCATGCAAGTTTTGGTTATTCTACTAGAATTCTGAAAGGTGGTGGGATGGACCCAGCTGTGTGCTAATGACTTCTTTCTTTTGTATTATTACTTAGGATAAATTTCTAAAAGAGGTATTTGGATGAAATACTCACATGACCCTTGATATACTAGGCTACCCCCTTAGCGCCCCTGCTTTTTCAATCTTAAGTTTTTTATTTTGAAATAATTTCAAACATACAGGACATTTGCAAAAATAACAAAAACTCATTCAGGGAACTTCAATATATATCCCTCCCAAATCCAACATGTCTGAATATCAGATCCACTAACTTTTAAAATTTTGGCCCATTTTCTCTTTCTAACTAATCTATCTATCTGTCTGTCTGTCTATCTACCTACCCACCCATCCATCCATCCATCCATTCATCCATTCATTAATCCATCTATTTTCTAAACATTTGAGTATACATTATGCTCTCAGAAGACTTAATACTTCCAGATACATTTCCTAAGAACAAGGACTTTCACTTATGTAATCACCTTAAGTACAGTTATCAAGTTCAAGAAATTTAAAATTGATATAAAGTGTATAGTCTATATTCCAATTTTTCCTTATGTCCCAATAATGTCCTTTCGGGTTTTTTCTCCCCCAAGACCATTCCTTTCAAAATACAAGCAGCAGAAATAATATTTAAAGGCATTATGAGGTAGTTTGTTGTGCTTTTAAAAACTGTTTAAACCCAACCCAAGCTTCAAGGCAATTAGTAAGAATGTCATACAAGAGCTCCCCACCTGTTTCTTAGGTAAATACAATTTAGGTTTAAATTTAATTTCTCAGATAATTTTTTGACAATAAGCTCTGACATTACTGATTATATTCCCAATTTATTTTCAATGTATCTATTTTTTACATTTATTAGTATTCAATTAATCTTAAAATATTCCTCCTGTGTTAAGGTTGATTTTTCATTTATTTTAGAGAAGTGTTATCCCAACAAAACCAGGGTCCAGCTCTGGTACTCACCTACTGAAATGGATTTAGTTTCTAAATACCACAACACTTTCTCTTTCCAACTGTAATATACTATTTCTACATTTTAATTTGATATAGAAAACAATTTACTTTTTAATGAAGATACTAAAAAGGGAAACACTTCCACTTTATAATTATTTTTAGGTCAGTAACTTTACTCTTGAAAATAATTTTAAGCAAAATCCAGAAGATTTATGGAGGCATTAACAAACGGATTTATTATTTCTCTTTCAAGTATAGGAAACCTATCTGTCGTTAACAAGAATATTTAATGCTGCAATAAATTGCTTTTTCAGTTTTAGGTCCTTTTTCTTCTTAATAAGTAACGTTTTGTTCATACAAAAAGTCAGGATACTTGTAAAGTAAAAGGAAGCAAAAGGTTGCTTCATTATTCTAAATACTTTGTAGCGCAAGTGGTTCTCACAGAGAGGGCCTAAACCAGAACGCCAGCAGCACCCGGAACCTGTTAGAAATGCAGATTCTCTGGCCTCATCCCAGAAGGAATGACCCTGGAACTTTGGAGGAGGGGTCCAGCAGTCTGGGTTTTAACAGGTGATGTACTCTAAAGTTTAAAATAATACTGCTGTAGGGAAGCAGACTTGGCCCAGTGGATAGAGTATCCACCTACCACATGGGAGGTCCGCGGTTCAAACCCCAGGCCTCCTTGACCCATGTGGAGCTGGACCACGTGCAGTGCTGATGCGTGCAAGGAGTGCTGTGCCACACAGGGGTATCCCCCGTGTAGGGGAGCCCCATGCGCAAGGAGTGCACCCCGTAAGGATAGCCGCCCAGCATGAAAGAAAGTGCAGCCTGCCCAGCAATGGTGTCGCACACACGGAGAGCTGACACAAAATGACGCAACAAAAAGAAACACAGATTCCTGTGCTGCTGACAACAACAGAATGGGACAAACACAAGAACATGCAGCAAATGGACACAGAGAACAGACAACTGGGGGGGGGAATGGGAGAGAAATAAATAAAAATAAACCTTAAAAAAAAAATACTGCTGTAGAGAATCTATCATACTAAGTTTAAATATCCATTAATTAAGCTTAACACATTTCCTTATTTACAATTGCCTACCTATATTATCATATATGTCCATATACAGAAGATAATGAAACTTTTCTTCAGAAGAGAGGAAGTCACCTAGTAACTAAATCTTTGTAAAGTTTCTTAAATTATGGGATGCTCTCAATTTATTTTGAATAACAAAGTAATATTGGGGAAGACATCATAAGATGAAACAACCTCAATCTATTAAGTATATACGGAGGCCTATAAAGATCATCTGACCGAATCTTAAAAAAAAGAAGCAAAATTTTAGTATCAATTTAATAACCATCCCAGAGGCAGGACTGAACTCTTGTAGGTGTTACATATTGTTGTAAACAAGTCTTTAAAAGATCACTTTATCTAATGTATTCAAATAGGAATCTTTGGCTCAAGATAAAATTTCTAGTCACACATAACATATCATATCTCTAACAACTTAGATTTAAGTAAATATGATGTTCTCTAGAAAACTGTTAGATGACTCAAAAAAATGGTCCTTGTGATGACAAAGTCAGTAAGCCATTTAAAGAGTTTGAATAAAATAGTTTAATGAGTTTGGAAATGAATTTACCCATAAAAATATTTCACGTAACATGTTAAAGATGTGTAACTAAACTGAAAAATTAAAGATGAAAAAAAGATGTTTACATATTTCATCTATAGCCCTTAAAGTTTACATAGTGAAATTAACCTCAAAAATTTTTTTCTTTTTGGGAAAATGGAGTATACTGCCTTTTATTTGAGGTGGCCTTGCTTACAAGCATGTTAAATAAGCAATGTCTCTATATTCACGTTAAAAGCCTTAATTAAAGGGTACACTGTTAATAGAGGAAGGATGAATAAGTGAGAGTCATCAAATAAATGTAGGAAAAACTATTAGGAAAGGAAAAAGCATCTCTCTTATTTTGGGATTACAAAATAGGGCTGGTAAGAATCTGTGCCATGCTACATGTGCAACCTTGTGGATGAAATTACGTAGTAGTGAGTGTTGATTTTTTTTTTAAATGGGAGAGGGGAATAGAATAAAGAATTTTTAAAATTCAGTAAAAAGTAGAATTATAAAAGGAATGAAGTTTTCCATACCAGCAGATTTTTCCGACAATAAAGTTACTACTTTAAAATCTTTGCTACATATTTCATTTATCAATTAACCACGGTATATGAAAAATTTCATCATTATTCCTTTTTTTTTTTTTTTTTTTTTTTTTTTAAAGATTTATTTATTTATTTAATTCCCCCCCTCCCCTGGTTGTCTGTTCTTGGTGTCTATTTGCTGCGTCTTGTTTCTTTGTGCGCTTCTGTTGTCATCAGCGGCACGGGAAGTGTGGACGGCGCCATTCCTGGGCAGGCTGCTCTTTCTTTTCACGCTGGGCGGCTTTCCTCACGGGCGCACTCCTTGCGCGTGGGGCTCCCCCACGCGGGGGACACCCTTGCGTGGCACGGCACTCCTTGCGCGCATCAGCACTGCGCATGGGCCAGCTCCACACCGGTCAAGGAGGCCCGGGGTTTGAACCGCGGACCTCCCATATGGTAGACGGACGCCCTAACCACTGGGCCAAAGTCCGTTTCCCTCATTATTCCTTGAAGACTCTGGCTCATCATTATGAAAATCAATTAATACTGTGCTAAAATATAAGCATGAGAGTCTTCAAAGGTTGCTATGGTGAGTAGTGTGTTTTCTTTCTTTATGCAAGTTGCTGTGCTTTCATATTTCTGCAAAAGTTTTCGTTTGTTTTTAAGTTTTTCTCTCCATTTCAAACAAGTAGCAATTTTCTCTCTGCTGTCACTAAGCTTTAGGAGACCAGGGAGCATGTCCATCTTGTCCATGACTAAATCTTCACGGCTTAACACAGTACCTGGAACATAATATTAATAGATACTGACTAAATGAATGCTACCTCTTTCATTTCAATCTTCAGTTACTCTGTCTGAAATAACCATAATGATGATAATAATTATCCTCAAAATAACTACTACCATAATATTTCCCCTGAGCAGGCACTGTGTTAAATGAGTTATATATTTTTTCTAATTTAATTCTCACAACAACTCCTATGTAAGGTAAGTATTATGTTGAACTATATGAAATTGCTGGTATTAAATAATCATTTAAATAAAAGTTTTTCTTAGGAATAGTTTCAGATCTACAGAAAAGTTGCAAGGACAGTACAGAAAGTTCCTGTATACCTGGAGCCTGGTTTGCCCTCTCCCTATTGCTAACATCTAAAATCACTATGGTACATTTGCCACACTTGAGGAAACAAAACTGGTGTATTATTATTGGGAATCCATACATTATTCAGATTTCCTTAGTTTTCACCGAACATCCGTTTTCTATTGCAGGTCCTATCCAGGATTCCATAGTTCATTTAGTTATTATGTCTTCTTAGGCTCCGACTGCCTGTGCGGTTTCTCAGACATAATATGTTTCTGATGGCCTTGACAATTTTGAGGAGTACTGGTCAGGTATTTTGGGATTGATCTGATGTTTTCCTCATGATTAAGCTGGAGTTATGGGTTTTGGGGAAGAAGACCACAGAGGTAAAGTGCCATTCTCATCATGTCACATCATATTAGTGGGACATACTACCAACATGACTATCATTACTGATGTTGACTTTGATCACCTGGCTGAGGAAGTGTTTGCCAAGTTACTCCACTGTAAAGTTAGCATCTCTCCCCGCCCCCTGCATACTGTACTTTTTGGAAGGAAACCACTATGCACAGACCACAGTGAAGGAGTAGGGAAAAGCTCAACTTCCATTACAGGAGTTATCTAACTAAACTATTTTGAATCATTCTATATGGGAGATTTGTCTATTTTCCCTATTTATTTATTCAATCATTTATTTATATATGGGACTTAAAGTTACTCATTTTATATTTTTCTGTTTAATCGAAAACTATGTTATTTTGTTGCTCAAAATGTTCTAGCTTTGGCCATTGAGTTGGCTCCTATGTCCCTCTGACATACTTCCATCATTTTGTTTTTTGAGTACTCCCTTACTTCCTTGTTCAACTAGAGGCCCGAGGCTCATCTTGTATATTCCTTCCCCTGTCCTAGAAGTCAATCATTTCTCCAAGGAGCCCAGTTCCTTTTATTTGAGAATGGTATTAGAAACCAAGATCTGGGTACTTGGGATTCAACTGCTTTTGATATAAAAAACACCACCATATGGTTCAACCTAATATTAACTCAATTTTGCAGATGAGTAAATTGAAGCTTGGAGTGGTAAGTAACTTGCTCAAGGTCTCCTACTTCAAAGTATTAGAACCAAAAATCTGCATAAAATAAGGTTACCAATTCATATCAACAGTCTATGAGTAAAGGACATAAATTATTGGAACTTGGTATCAGGTATTCTAATTGCTCAAAGATGTTTTGCTCATGCCATGTTCACAGACTGATGAAAAAATGGGACATTATTATGAAAGTCAATTTCTTTCATCAATTAATTCACCAATTTTAAAAGCAAAGCAGTGGCAATTTTAAACAACCAGCTGGATTGTTAAACTATATGTATCATTCACTGTACTCACAAATCAGGACAAAAAATTATTCCTGACCCTATTTTCCCCAATATGGCAACAACCACAAATTGAACTAGAGATTATACTATCATTTAATAGTTTGTAAAATATAGAAAAAAAAAATCATTCTGGATAAATGGTAACTCTTCAAAATTAAAATAAAAAACTTTTGTGCCTCAAAAAGTTTATCATGAAAGTAAAATGACAACCAACACAATGGGAGAAAACATTTGGAAGCCAAACATCTGAGAAGGCTTTTTTATGTAGGATACATAGAGAAACCTTACAACTCAACAATAAAAAGACAACTCAATTAAAAAAATGATGAAAGACTTAAATAGACATTTCTCCAAAGAAGACATACAAGTGGCCAAAAAGCATGTTTAAAAGATGCTCAACATCATTAGCCAATGCAATCAAAACCACAAGAGGGCGGCGGACTTGGCCCAGTGGTTAGGGCGTCCTTCTACCACACTGGAGGTCCGCGGTTCAAACCCCAGGCCTCCTTGACCCATGTGGAGCTGGCCCATGCACAGTGCTGATGTGTGCAAGGAGTGCCCTGCCGTGTAGGGGAGCCCCACGTGCAGGGAGTGCGCCGCATAAGGAGAGCCACCCAGCACGAAAGAAAGTGCAGCCTGCTCAGGAATGGCGCTGCACACACGGAGAGCTGACACAACAAGATAACACAACAAAAAGAAACACAGATTCCCGTGCTGCTGACAACAACAGAAGCGGACAAAGACGATGATGCAGCAAATAGACAAAGAGAACAGACAACCAAGGTGGGGGGGGGAGGGGAGAGAAATAAATAAATCTTAAAAAAACAAAAAAACACAAGAGATACCACTTCATGTCCACTAGAAGGGCTGCTATTAAAAAAAAAAAAAAAACAACAAAACAGAACCCTCCCCGAGACTAGGAGGTATGGCAATAATACTGCTGAGGGTCTAGACCCGTAAACTAGCTCTTGCTCTATATTTTCAAGCTTGGAAAAGTCTCAGCACTGAAATAAGTTTACAGAGGGCGAAACTGAGGCTTTGAGAAGGTAAGTAACCATTTGGAAAGTTGTGCAGCTGGGATTAAACCCCAAATCTGACTCCAAAGCACAAACTCATCATGTCTTTGCCATACAGTTCCCGCCTTTCCAGAATAGAAAATTATTGAGGTGATGTCATCAACATGGTAACATAAACATCCATTGAAAAAGCCCCCCAGGGAAGCAGATCTGGCTCAACTGATAGAGCATCCGCCTATCACATGGGAAGCCCAGGGTTCAAACCCAAGGCCTCCTGACCCATGTGGTGAGTTGGCCCATGCCCAGTGCTGATGTGCGCAAGGACTGCTGTGCCACGCAGGGGTGTCCCCCACGTAGGAAAGCCCCACGTGCAACGGCTGCGTCCTATAAGGAGAGCCACCCCACGTGAAAAAAGCACAGCCTGCCTAGGAGTGGTGCCGCTCACACAGAGAGCTGATACAGCAATATGACGCAAAAAAGAGACAACAGATTCCCGGCGCCGCTGACAAAATAAGCAAGCGGACACATATTGGAAATTGTCCCTTTCCAAACATCAGATATGAATGACTGCTCAACAGACACAGAAGAACACACAGCAAATGGATGCAGAGAGCAGACAATAGGGGGGTGAGGAAGGGGAGAGAAATTTTTTTAAAATCTTAAAAAAAGAAAAAGCCCGCCCAGAGATTCAGCAAACAAAAGGACACATTCCACTTGCTATGAACTCTGGAGAATGATGGAGACTGGAGAATGACTCCAAAAACACTAAATTGAAAAAGCAGAAAAATCTCAAGTAGGAAAAGTCCATCCCAGAATGCCGGACAGTTCCCATGCCCCTCCTTCTCACTCAGATTGATCCCATAAAGGCAAAAAGACTTTTCTGAAGTGACCCAACTTTCCGAATTGACTCCATTTGGCTCCCTGGGGTGGAATACCCTAATAGAGAAGAAGCTGAAGCAGGAAAGCCTCAAAGAGAGAGGAAAAAAGGTGGGAAACAGGAGTTAAAAGATGGGACCGGTCCCAGAACTGAAAAGTGGAAGGGAAATGGGGCACTGAGTGAGGGAGAGAATTTAAACAAATTGCAGGAGGTGGGGAAAAAAGTATGCACAGAAACAAACAGAACAGATCAAGATTCCTGGAGAAGGAACAGAGAAAGTAAAGCTTTCGCCTGGAGGTGAAACAATTGCACAAAAAGTACTGGGTTGTTGCAAAAGTAATTGTGGTTTTGCATTGAAATTTGCCATTTGATATTGTCATACATTCTTAAATAAATGTGATTATGTTATACGTCATTTTAATGTGCATTTCTCACTTTACTTTTTTGCTAAGTGACTTATAACTTGCTATTTTGTATTTATTTAGACTATGGAAATGATGTTAGACAAAAAGCAAATTCAAGCTATTTTCTTACTTGAGTTCAAAGTGGGTCATGAAGCAGTGGAGACAACCTGGCAACATTAATAACACATTTGGCCCAGCAACTGCTAACAAACGTATAGTGAAGTGGTGGTTCAAGAAATTCTGCAAAGATTAGAGCCTTGACGATGAGAGCATAGTGGCTGACTACTGGAAGCTGACAACGACCAATTGAGAGTGATCATCAAAGCTGATCCTCTTAAACTACACGAGAAGTTGCCAAAGAACTCTATGTCGACCACTCTACGGTCATTCGGCATTTGAAACAAATTGGAAAAGTGAAAAAGCTCAATATATGGGTCCCTCATGAGATGACTGAAAAACCATCGTTACGAAGTGTCATCTTCTCTTAATCTATGCAACAACAACGAACCATTTCCCAAATTGGATTGTAATGTGTGATGAAAAGTAGATTGTATATGACAACTGTTGATGACCAGCTCAGTGGCAGAACTGAGAAGAAGTTCCAAAGTACTTCCCAAAGCGAAACTTGCACGCAAAAAAGGTTATGGTCACTGTTTGGTGGTCTGCTGCCAGTCTGATTCACTACAGCTTTCTGAATCCTGGCAAAACTATTACATCCGAGAAGCATGCTCAGCAAATTGAGGAGATGCACTGAAAACTACAACACTTTCAGCTGGCACGGGTCAACAGAAATGGCCCAATTCTTCTCCATGACAACACCTGACAGCATGTTGCACAACCAATGCTTCAAAAGTTGAATGAATTGGCCTACGAAATTTTGCCTCATCCCCCATATTCACCTGACTTCTCGCCAACTGCTTACTACTTCTTCAAGCATCTCAACAACTTTTTGAAGAGAAACTAGTTCCACAACCAGTAGGATGCAGAAAATGCTTTCCAAGAGTTTGTCCAATCCTGAAGCACGGATTTTTATGCTTATGAGACTTATTTCTCATTGGCAAAACTGTGTTGATTGTAATGGTTCCTATTTTGATTAATAAAGATGTGTTTTAGCCTAGTTATAATAATTTAAAATTCACAGTCCAAAACTGCAATTTCTTTTGCACCAACCTAATACAATCTTAAAAGTTGCACCAGATACGGGAAACGGACTTTGGCCTAGTGGTTAGGGCGTCCGTCCACCATATGGGAGGTCCGCGGTTCAAACCCCGGGCCTTCTTGACCCGCGTGGAGCTGGCCATGCGCAGCGCTGATGCGCGCAAGGAGTGCCGTGCCACGCAAGGGTGTCCCCCGCGTGGGGGAGCCCCACGCGCAAGGAGTGCGCCCGTGAGGAAAGCCACCCAGCGTGAAAAGAGAGAGCAGCCTGCCCAGGAATGGCGCCGCCCACACTTCCCGTGCCGCTGACGACAACAGAAGCGGACAAAGAAACAAGACGCAGCAAATAGACACCAAGAACAGACAACCAGGGGAGGGGGGGGAAATTAAATAAATAAATCTTTAAAAAAAAAAAAAAAAAAGTTGCACCAGATATCCAGGGCAAGAAGATGAATAAGAGCTGAGAAAATCTGCACAGTTAAACACAGGCTAATCTAAAAGCTTGAATAAATTAGACCAAGTATGAACGAAGAGTCTTAACACAAAGTCAATCAACAATAAAACCCTAGACAAGAGGGAGTCACGGACCTTCAGAGTTAACCAATCAAGAGAATGAGATGCTTAAATATTAGCAAGAAATCACAAGCAATGCTATGAAACAGGAAGATATGACTAAGTCAAGGTAACAAATTATAACTTCAGAGGAGATGGTAAGTTGGAAAAACTAATCAAAGTTGTTCAAACAAATGTAATTCTATTCAAGTAAATGAAGGAAAATATGCATAAAGAGAAAAAGGATATTAAGAAACCAATGTGTGAATATAAAGAAAAATTTGAAAGGCTAAAAAGAAATAAAAATTATGGCGTTGAAAGACACAAAGGTAGAAATTAAAAATACACTAGAGGCATGTAACAGTAGATTTTTACAGGCAGAAGAAAGAATCAGTGAACTAGGACACAGGACAATCAAAATCATACAGTGAGAACAGATGGAGAAAACAGAAAAAAATACAGCAGTGTCCCAGGGATTTGAATGACTGCACAAAATGCAAAAACATACGTATCATGGGTGTCCCAGAAAGAGAAGAGAAAGGAAAAAGGGCAGAAAGAATATCTGAGGAAATAATGGCAAAAACTTCCCAACTCTTATGAAAGACATAAATATACATGTCCAAGAAGTTCAATATACTCCAAATTGAATAAATCCTAACAGACTTACTCTGAGACATACACTATTCAGAATGTCAAATGCGAAAAAGAGAATTCTGAAAGCAGCCAGAGAAAAGCGATTCATCAGGTACAATGGATCCTCACTAAGACTAAGTGCTGATTTCACATCAGAAACCATGAAGATGAGAAGGCAGTGGTATGACATATTTAAGGCACTGAAAAGAAAAACTACTAGCCAAAATTCTTTATCCGGCAAAACTGTCCTTCATCAATGAGGGAGAGTTTAGAACAATCACATATACATAGAACCAGAGAATTCATCACCAAAACACCTGCCCTAAAGAACTGCTAAAGGGAAGCCTGCAATTTCAAAGGAAAAGACAGGAGAAAGAGGCTTGGAATAGTGTGAAGAAATGAAGATCATCAAGGATAACTAAAAGGGTAATGCACAACCAATCAATTCTGTACCCTCATATACCAAACTTTACTCTTTAATCTGTATAAGAATTAGAATACAATTGAGCAAGAAGAAGACATATTTCCTGATAACAGATATAAAAAATATAAAGTGGAAAAGAGGGAAAAAAAAGGAGGGGAAACAGGGACATGGCGCAGAGAACATGTGTGCTACTGAAGCTAATCTTTTCAAATTGGTAGATTACAGATGTAGGTTGTATAATATAAACCCCAGGGTAAACAAATTATTTTTAAAAATATACGGAAATGGGAATGAGAAAGCAAACTGTCAAATACATCACAAAAGATCAACTATACATAAAAGGTGGTTGCAATATAGGAAAAGAGAGACAAATATTTTTTTATATATATAACACATAAAAAAACAAAGGACAAAATGGCTGAAGTATTTTCTTTACAGTAACACATGAAATGTTAATGTATTAAACTCTACAATCAAAAGACACAGGTTAGCAGAATGGATGAAAAAAACCATGATCCAACTATATGCTGTTTACAATAAACTCACCCAGACACAAAAAGGTTTAAAGTGAAAAGATAGAAAAAGATATTCCATGCATAGAGTAACCAAAAAAGGGCTAAGGTAGCTATACTAATATCAAACAAAATAGACTTTAAATCAAAAGCTCTTATAAGAGGCAAAAGGAACACTATATTTTAATAAGAGGGGTGGTCCACCAAGAAGTAACAATCATAAATATTTATGCACCAAACCAAGGTGCCCCAAATACATGAGACAAATACTGGCAAAACTAAAGGGAGAAATAGACAACTCAACAATAATAGTAGGAGACTTCAAGACACCATTCTCATCAATAGATAGAACATCTAGACAGAAGATTAATAAGGAAACAGAGAACTTTAATAATATGATGAATGAACTACAAGTAACTGACATATATAGAGCACTGAACCTCAAAAGAGCAGGATATATGTTCTTCTCAAATGCACATGGATCATTCAACAGGATAGACTACCTGTTCAGTCACAAAACAAGTCACGATAAATTTAGAAAGACTGAAATCTTACAAAGCATCTTCTCTGACCATAATGGAATGAAGAAATCAGTAACAAAGAATGGGAAAATCCACAAAAATATAGAAGTTAAATAAAACACTCAATCAGTGGGTCAAAGAAGAAACTGCAAGGGAAATCAGTAAATATCTTAAGTTGAATGAAAACAAGAACATATCAAAACCTATGGGATGCAGGCAAGGCAGTGCTGAGAGGGAAATTTATAGCCCTCAATGCTTAAATTAAAATAAAAAGAGCTAAAACCAAAGATCAAGCTGCACACCTGGAGGAACTAAAACAGACCGGCAAACCAATCCCAAAGCAAGCAGAAGGAAAGAAACAGCAAAGTTTAGAGCAGAAATAAGTGAAATCAAGAATTCTAAAGGGAAACAGACTTTGGCCCAGTGGTTAGGGCGTCCGTCTACCATATGGGAGGTCCGCGGTTCAAACCCTGGGCCTCCTTGACCCGTGTGGAGCTGGCCATGCGCAGTGCTGATGCGCGCAAGGAGTGCCATGCCATGCAAGGGTGTCCCCCGCGTGGGGGAGCCCCACGCGCAAGGAGTGCGCCCGTGAGGAGAGCCGCCCAGCGTGAAAAGAAAGAGCAGCCTGCCCAGGAATGGTACCGCCCACACTTCCCGTGCCGCTGACGACAACAGAAGCGGACAAAGAAACAAGACGCAGCAAACAGACACCAAGAACAGACAACCAGGGGAGGGGGGGAAATTAAATAAATAAATAAATCTTAAAAAAAAAAAAAAAAGGAGAATGCTTGCATTCAAAAAAAAAAAAAAGAATTCTAAAAAATTTAAAAATTAGTAAAACCAAAATTTGACTCTTTGAAAAGATCAGTAAAATTGACAAGCCCTCGGAGCAGATGTGGCTCAAGCAGGTGAGTGCCTACTTTCCACATGGGACGGTCCTGGGTTTGGTCCCTGGTGCCTCCTAAATACAAAAACAAACAACAAGGTCTGGCAGAGCCCCTGCGGGAGCAGGCAGTCAGACACCAAGCAGCCAACTGGGCCCATGGTGGGTGAGGGGTTGGGCCGGGGCCAGAGCTTGGGCAGCAGAGCTGCCAGGTCCTTCACAATGAGAGATTTGGGATGCTTCACTGCCCTCTGTGTAGCTGATAGTTTCAATGGTGAAGAGATGGCTGACAGTGTCAAAACCTTTCTCTAGGACCTTGGCAGGGGAATCAAAGACTCCATCTGGGGTATTAGTACTATCTCAAGGCTAGATGCTCGAATCCAGCAAAAGAGAGGAACAGCATCAGAGAAGAGCTAGTAGTGTCCTGGCCCACTGGAGAGTCCAGAGCTTAAGTGGAAGCAGGAGAGTGAACCATGTATTGTTAACAGAATTTTCCAGTAGCTGTGCTTGGAATGGCAGAGTATTCTGGTTCAGTCTCTTGTTTCACCAAGTGTTTATTCCTGTGCTTCAGTCAGTAACAGCACAAATTACTGGTGATCCATCACTATATGGAGATGTTTGGTTTTGGCTGGAATTCTTCCTTGCGTCAATTTTCAGTGCTCTTTGGGTGCTCCCTGTTTGTGCTTAGCAAAGTTGTCAATGCCACTGGTTTCAAGATACAGCTGATCTGGCATTTGAGGTATCAGGGAAGAAGCCTCATCTTTTCCCTAGTGTCAGCAAAATAATTACCGACATGCTCTTCAATCTTTTGCTGCAGGCTCTTTTCCTTATCCAGGGGATGTTTGTGAGTTTCTTTCACATTCAGCTTGTTGGTCAGCTGGTTAGTCTCTTGCATATGTCCTTCTCTACTCACTTTACTGCTTTGAATATTGCTGGTTCAATAAAAGAATTGAAATGCACCAGCGGTTATCAAATACAGAAAGGAACTGGCTTTACTACTTTGGATTTGGTTTGCCCTTGGCTTTTCTCACAGCAATGCCTCCTGCCTCATCATATGTTATCAGCAGCTGTCTCTTCTCTATCTTCTTTCCTTTACTCATTATCAGCGCCAATGAAGCAAAGGCCCCTGGCAAAGCATACCTTTTCCAGTTGCCCCTCTTCTCCTTGGTGGTCTTCTTAAGCAACAGACTCTTCCACAAGACAGTCTACCTGCAGTCTGCCCTGAGTAGCTCAACCTCTGCAAAGAAGTTCTCTTCACCACATCCATTGCCTGCCAAACTGAAGGCTGTTGCAGGCCATTGAATCTCCTGCCATCCAAAGGCGGTGGTGGGATTGGAAGGCTGTGGCAGATTTTTTCCCTTTTCTCCTTCCACTACCCAGGGAAGGCAGGACCCCCTCTGCCAAGGGCCCTCTACATATTCCCTTCTTTCTGAGGAACTGGAATTTCTGTCTTTGATGCAAGTAAGGCAGAATTTCCTGGTGCCAGTATGTGGATTTTTAACATCACCCTAACTAAGTCTGAAAGTACCACAGGTTTTTCTGCAGCTACTTTCTAGCATTTGCCAGCCCCTATGCCTGGGCTGATCTGAATACTTGTTTTTCTCCCTGTGCCATTTACTCTTCCTACCTCCCCTTCCTGTCTTCTATCACCTTTGGATGAATGGATTTTATAAATCTAGCTGTTGTAATTTGTGGATTTGTTATTTTTGTTTTTCTGTTAAGCACATACATCAGATGTGGGGGCCTTCATAGCCATCACTGTCTTGTTTCTTGTAATTCAGGTTAGGTTTGGGTATCTTGCTTCACTGCAAAAAAAAAGCCTGAAGAAATGGGACAGAAGGAAAGACCTCCTGGCCAGATCTGCTGGGTTTTGAGGAGTTATTTTCTCCTTTCCCCTTGAAGAGGAAAAAGCTTTTTTTCACTGGTACATTTAAAGTTCCCCATACGGAGGTACCAATTCTGGACAAGTACCACTGCAATTCAGAATGGACAGAGAATCTAAACATTTAAACTCTGAGAGGCCTGAAATATACTGTTGGCCACTGCTGTGCCTATCTGGTATTTCAAAGGAATATTGGGTGCTGCAAACAGGAACTGAAGGGGTAAAGTTATTAAACACATTAAACCTATGACTGTTTGGCTTTTTCCTGTCATTTTAAGAAACTAAATGTGGGGTATAGGGTGGGCGGGGTGTCAAAAAAAATTGTGCAATTTTAAAATATCACAAATGTGAGCTGGTTTCCCACAGAAAAAAACAACAACGAGCAAACAAATGAAAAAAACCAACTCAGGGGAAGCCCATGTGGCTCAGTGATTGAGTGCAGGCTTCCCACATTTGAGTTCCTGGTACAATCCCAGCTCCAGTACCTAAAAAAAAAAAAATATATATATATATATATATATATATATATACACACACACACACACACACACACACATCTCTACAAACCTTCAGCTAGACTGACAGAGAAAAAGAGGGAAGATGCAAATAAATAAAACCAGAAATTAGAGGGGGAATATTACCACTGACCCCACGGAAATAAAAAGGATCATAAGAAGATATTATGAACAATTATATGCCAAAAAATTAACCTAGATGAAAAGGAAAGATTCTTAGAAACACAAACAACCCACAAACACTCTACAAAAATTAGAAGCTCTCAACACACCAATTACAAGCAAAACAATTAAATCAATCATCAAAAACCTCCCAGTAAAGAAAAGCCCAGGACCAGACAGCTTCACAGGTAAATTCTACCAATCACTATTAGAAGGATCAATACCAATACTGCTCAAACTCTTCCAAAAAACTGAAGAGGAAGGAACACTACCTGACTCATTATATGAGGCCAAAATCACCCTAATACTAAAGCCAAATAAAGATACTACAAGATAAGAAAATTACAGACCAAAATCTCTATTGAACATAGATGCAAAAACACTCAACAAAATACTTATAAATCACAGCACATCATTAAGAACTATACACCATGATCAAGTAGGTTTAATCCCAGATATGCAAGGGTGGTTCAACATAAGAAAATCAATAGATGTAACACATCACATCAACAAAACAAAGGGAAAAGAAAACACATAAACATCTCAATTGACCCAGAAAAGACAACCAACAAAATTCAGCATCCTTTATTGATAAAAACTTGTAGAAAAATAGGAATAGAAGGAAATTTCCTCAACATGATAAAGGGCATATATGAAAAACCCACAGTAACATCATACTCAATGGTGAAAGACTGAAAGATTTTCCCTCTAAGATATGGAAAAGGGATTCACACTGTCACCGTTATTATTCAACATTGTACTGGAAGGTTTAGCCACAGCAATTAAGCATGAAAAAGAAATAAAAGGCATCCACATTGGAAGGAAGAAGTAAAACTTTCACCATTTGCAAATGACATGGTCCTATATATAGAAAGTCCCCAAAAATCAACCACAAAGCTACTAGAGATAATAAACAAATTCAGTAAAGTGGTGGGGTACAAGACCAACAGGCTAAAATCAGTATTTTTTTTCTATATACTAATAATGAGTAAATTGAGTAGGAAATCAAGGTTAAAAAATTCCATTTACAATAGCAACTAAAAGAATCAAATATCTAGGAATAAATTTAACCAAGAATGTAAAGGACTTGTATATAGAAAACTATAAAACATTCCCAAAAGAAATCAAAGAAGACCTGAATAAATGAAAGGATATTCTGTGTTAATGGACTGGAAGACTAAATATCATCAAGATGTCAATTCTACTCAAAATGATTTAGATTCAACACAGTCCCAATCAAAATTCCAACAGCTTATATTACAGAAATGGAAGACTTAATTACCAAATTTATTTGGAAGGGTAATGGGCCCCAAATACCCACAAACATCTTGAAAAAGAACAACAACGTTGGAGAACTCTCACTAACTGACTTTAAAGCATATTACAAAGCTACAATAGTCAAAACAGTATGGCAGTGACACAAGGAAATATATTAACCAATGGAATCAAATTGAGAGTTAAAAAACAGACCCTCACACTTACAGTCAGCTTATTTTTGACTAAGCTGCCAAGTCCACACAATTGGGAAAAAATAGCCTCTTCAACAAATGGTGCTAGAAGAACTGGATAGCCATACGCAAAACAGTGAATGAGGACCCCTATCTTACACTATATACAAAAATTAACTCACAATGGATCAAATCAAAGGCCTTAATATAAAAGCCAGGACTATAAAAATCCTAGAAAAAAATATAGAGAAGCATCTTCAGGATCTTATGTTAGGCAATGGTTTCTTAGACATTACATCCAAAGCATAAGCAACAAAAGAAAAAAATAGATGAGACCTCCTCAAAATTAAAAACTTTTGTGCAAAAGGCTTTGTCACAAAAGTGAAGAAACAACCTACCCAGTGGGAGAAAATATTTGGAAACCACATATCTGAGAAGGGTTTAATATCTAGAATATATAGAGAAATCCTACAACTCAAAAATTAAAAGATAAATAACCCTATTTTAAAAATGGGGAAAAGAGCTGAATACACATTTCTTGAAAGAGGATATACAAATAGATAAAAGCACATGAAAAGATGCTCAACATCACTAGTTGTCAGGGAAATGCAAATCAAAACCACAATGAGATATCACTTCACACCCACTAGAGTGGCTAAGATTAAAAAAAGAAAACTACAAATGTTGAAGAGGATATGGAGAAAAAGGAACAGTCATTCATTGCTGGTGGAAATGTAAAATGGTACAGCCACTGTAGAAGACAGTTTGGCAGTCCTCAGGAAGTTAAGAATTACCATATGACCTGACAATCCTGCTACTAGTGTATACCCAAAAGAACTGAAAGCAGATACTTGAACAGATATTTGCACATCAATGTTCACAGGGGCATGATTTATAATTGCCAAAAGATAGAAGCAACCCAACTGTACATCAACTGATGAATGGATAAATAAAGTGTGTATATACATATGATGGAATATTATTCAACTGTAAAAAGGAATGAAGTCCTGTTGCACACAATATGGACAAACCTTGAGGACATTATGCACACTGAAATAAGTCAAGCACAAGAGGACAAATATTGTATGATCGCATTGCTATGAACTAATTATAATAAGCAAACTCAAAGAGATAGAATTTAGAATATAAGTTACCAGGGGATACAGTGGGGTAGAGAACAGGGAGCTGATGCTTAGTTTGCACAGAAATTCCATTTAAGATGGACTATAATGGTTTGGAAATAAATGGTTGCGCATTATTATGAGTGTAAGTAAATGTGCTGAATTATGTATATAAATTTGGTTCAAAGGGGACATTTTAGCTCATATATATTACTAGAATGAAAATTCGAAGATAAAACATGAGACTGTATAGCACTGTGAACCTTGTTGTAGACGATGGACTGGGACTAATAGTATAAAAGTACTCTTTCATGAATTAAAACAGATGTACAACACACTATTACAAGGTGGTATATAATAGAATAGGATGGTATATAGGGAAAAAGAAACCTAATTTAAACTATGGGCTATAGTTAATAGCACTATTTCAACATTTTTTCATCAATTGTAACAGAGGTACCTTATTAATGCTAAGTGTCAACAACAGGGGGGTACATGGGAATGTCACTTTAAAATTTTTCTATTTTTTTATTATTTTTTAGGAGGTATGGAGGATTGAACCCAAGACCTTGTACATGTGAAGCAGGCACTCAACTACCAAGCTACATTTGCTCCCCAATTAGAGTTGGTTTTTTCATTTGTTTGTTTGTTTGTTTTGGTTTTAGGAGGTACAAGAGCTTGAACCCAGGACCTTGTACATAGGAAGCAGGCACTCAACCACTTAAGCAATATCCACTCCCCTACGTTGTATTTTTTTCTTTTTAAGATTTATCTATTTCTTTCTTTCTCTCCCCTTCCCCTCTCCCCCAGTTGTCTGTTCTCTGTGTCCATTTGCTGCATCGTCTTCTTTGTCCGCTTCTGTTGTTGTCAGCGGCATGTTGTTGTGTCATCTTGTTGTGTCAGCTCTCCATGTGGGCGGCACCATTCTTACACAGGCTGCGCTTTCTTTAGCGCTGGGCGGCTCTCCTTATGGGGCGCACTCCTTACGTGTGGGGTTCCCCTATGCGGAGGACACCCCTGTATGGCACGGCACTCCTTGCGCGCATCAGCACTGTGCATGGGCCAGCTTTACACAGGTCAAGGAGGCCCGGGGCTTGAACCACGGACCTCCCATGTGGTAGATGGATGCCCTAACCACTGGGCCAAGCCCACGTCCCCTTACATTGTATTTTTCACATGACTTTTCTGTAAACATACTTCTCTAATTAAAAAATAATTTTTAAAATACATTATGCCAAATGAAAGAAATCAGACACAACACACTACATATTGCATGATTCCATTTATATCAAATGTAAATATAAGTAAATCTATAGAAAGAGAAATAGATTATTGGTTATATAGGGCTGGGGAAGGACAGAGAGATTGATAGGTGACAGCTAAGGAGTATAGGATTTTTCTTTTTAGAGTGATGAAAATGTTCTAAAATTGATTGTGGTGATGCATGTGCAACTCTATGAATATACTAAAAGCCACAAATTGTACACTTTGGATGGACTGTATGGTATGTGAATGTATCTCAATAAAACTGCTTTATAAAGAAAAAAAAAACAAAAATTATAAGAGTTGGAGAGGATATAGAAAAAGAACACTCATTCATTGCTGTAAGAATGTAATATGGTGAAGTCACTGTGGACGACATTTTGGCAGTTCTTCAGAAAGCTAGCTCTAGAAAATTGGAGTGTCCCAGTGCTCAGTCTTTGGACTGGTTCTCTTTTCTGTCTACATTGACTAATATTTGGGGATCTCAATTAGTCTCATGGCTTGAAATGCTATCTATATGCTAATGGTTCCCAAATGTATATCTGGCCCAGATCTTTCCCATGAACTTCAAACTCATACAACTACTTCGACACAAACCTAACATGTCCCAAAATGAACTCTTGATCTCTAACCTGACCTAAATCTGCCCCTCAAACATTCCCATCTTCATAAATGACAATTCCATCCTTTCAGTTTTTCAGCCCAAAACAAGAGTCAAGTTAGATTCCTCCCTTTCTATGACATCTAATTATAACTTCAAGATCTACTCAGAATCATAGAATTTCTCACTACTTCCACTGCTAATCTCTAATTCAAGTCACCAACATCTTTCACATAAATTACAACTACTTCCTAACTTCATATACACTCACTGCCCCATTACAGTCTACTTTTCCTAGAGGAGCCAAAGTTTTAAAACTTAAGATATTCTCCTTTCTCAGCTTGAAAACATCCAATGACTTTCTTCTCACCCAGACTAAAAGCCAAAGTCCCTACAACAGCCTACGAGGAGCTACAAAACTCTGTAAGATCTGGCCCATAACTCTCTGACCTCATCTCCTATGGCTCTCTCCCTTGTTCTGTTACTCCAGTTATACTGGCTTTCCTGCTGTCTCAGAACACCCAGGTACATTTTAGCCTTGCTGTTCCTTCGATCTGGAATGCTCATCCCCAAGAAATCCACAGGGATTCATCCCTGACTTCTTGTTGGTCTTTGCTCAAATGTCCCCTATTTAAAACTACAATAACACTCTTTCTACCCTCTTTCCTACTTTCCCTACTTCCTCTCCCCATTTATTCTCCACAGGATTTACCACCACTTGATCTACTATGTATATTTTACTGATTTATAACCTTAACATCTTTCTTTCCATATTCGAGTGAAGTTCCACAGGACATGAATTTTTATTTTGTTAATAGCTGTATTTCCAGTGCCTAGAATCTAGCACATGGTAGTTAATACATATTTGAATGAACGCATGAATGAACACATGTTGCCAAGTACTGTGTGGATTAAAAGAGATAACATATAAAGTCGTAGTGTGGTCCCTAGCTTAGAACAGTCACTCAATAAACATTAATCTATTCCTTTACTATTGTGGTACTTTCTGTAAAAGGAAAGAAGAATTCTAAAATTTAATAACTTTTTAAAGCCTTACATCTCATTCTATATTTCTTTAAGTACTTGATCATGTAAAGAACACTTTAAAAAAGACATGTAATAGAATTTACCTACATTCTTAAAAAATCACTGACAAATACAAAACTCAGTAAGTAGTCTAAACATTAACTCAAAATGCAACCTTGGGTTTCAGGGCTCCATCCTCCCACAAAAGCTTTGAACAAGCATGAAGAACCAGTAGAAACATCTTTCTCAACGCTCCAGATAAAATTAGACTGCAGTAACAGGGCAAGTACTAAATCAAGAAAGGGACTACTTAAGAGTGGCAGGATCTCCTGTGACTCTGGATAGCCCCTTTCTGACCCCTCACCTGTTTGCTGTGGAGCAGAGAGGTGCCCTAGTGTGGATCCTAGTGCATACGGGGGGAATGTATGTCTGGTCAATCGGTCTGGTTGTAGACTGAGGGACTCACCATCTCAAAACTTGCACTGCGTGTATAATGCGTCTCACAGAACTCTCTTACAGAATGCTGTAGGACAGCAGTCAAGTCATGCTGCCTGGACAAGGAATTGCTGGGTGTAGGACATACACTGCAATGCCTGGGACCATGAGCAAATTATTTCCTAGGGAAGAGAGGACATTCATTTCCTGGTAATCAGTGGATTTTCTAGGGCCGCACAAACATGCCCTAGATAGACACATGAACAGAGAGATCAGGGAGGCCCCTATGCTTTGGCCGGGAGCAATTGTCTAAACTCACTGTGTAAATAAACTCTGAAGGAGAGCAGCCCCCATAGGTCAATCTACAGAGACTAGGAAGGGTCTTTTCTTTTTCTGTCTTCTGTGTGTGAGCTCCTAGCATTCAAGAAAAGCTCTGTCATAACACTAGCTGGATATAAAGTTGAGGAACTGAGGCTCAGAATCTAAATTCCAGAGATAACACAGTAAGATTTAAAAGGGTCCAGGTTTCAACAAAAGAAACAAGAAGTGATGGCCCAGGCAAAGGAAAAGACTAAAAGTATCAGAAACTATCAATGACAAGGACCAGACCTGAGATTTATCAAGCAAAGACTTTTTAAAAATGGTCCTAAATGAAAAACTCCGCAGACCCAGTCGGTGCAAACTGTCGGCCAATCCCCTCCTTGGACGTCTGCCACCCAAAAGACCAGCCTATCACCTATGTACATGCTCCCTTCCCTCTCTATATATTCCCATGTTCTACCCCCAATAAACGAGGCTTGATCAGAAAAAAAAAAAAAAAAAAAAAAAAAAAAAAAATGGTCCTAAATATGTTCAAAGACCTATAGGAAACATGGATAGAAACTAAAGGAAACCAGGAAATTTATAAGTGAACACAAAGAGAATATCAATAGAGAGGTGGAGATTTTGAAAAGGAACCAAACAGAGCTGAAGACCATAGTAACAAAAAGTCCTAGCAGGGTTCAACAGCAGATTGGAGCTGGCAGCAGAAAGAATCTGTAAACCTGAAGATAAGACAATTGAAAACATCCAGTTTAAGAAGCAGCAAGAAAAGAGAATGAAGAAAAGTGAACAGAGCCTGAGGAACCTGTGGGACACCATCAAGCATGTCCATACACACATTGTGGGAGTTCCAGAAGAAAAAGAAAAGAGAGCAAAAGAATATTCAAGGAAATAATGGCAGAAAACACTCCAAATTTAATGAAAGACATGAATATACACAAGTAAGATGCTCAATGAATGCCAAACAAGATAAATCCAAAAGGACACATGCTGCAGCATATTATAATCAAACTGTCCAATGCCAAAAATAGAGAATTCTGAAAACCTCAAGAAAGAAGCAACTTGTCACATACAAGAAAGCCTTAATAAGATTAAGTGCGTATTTCTAGTTGGAAACCATGGAACAAAAAACAGTGGAATGACATATTTAAAATGCTGAAAGCAAAGATATGCCAACCAAGAATTCTATATTCTTTCAAAAATCAGAGAGGGATTAAGACATTCCCAAATAAACGAAAGTCGAGGGAGTTTTTCACTGCTATTGTCCCACAAAAGATGTTAAGACAGTCCTGCAAGATAAAAAGAAAGGACAATAGATAAGATTGAAGCCACATTAAGAAACAAAGATCTGTGGTAAGGATAATGACTGGGGTAAATAAAATGCCAGGCTACTGTATTTTTGGTTTGCAATTCCACTTTTTACTTCCTATAAGATCTAAAAGGCAAATGCATAAAATATAATGAGGAATCAGTGGTTTGGACTCATAATGTATAAACATGTAAATTGTGACAAGAAATACATAAAGTTGAGGGGATAGATGGTTAAAAAATATAGTCTACTGAAGTTCAGTTGGTATCAAAACAAATGTGAATGTTACAGATTAAGGACGTTAAATTTAATCACACTGAATAGTATGCTTGGGAGTGGTTGAAATGGGAAAGTTTATGTTGTGCATAAGAAAGAAAAGGAAGAAGGGAGGGAGGAAGGGAGGGAGAGAGGAGGGGAAGGAAGGGTGGGAGAGAGGAAGGGTGAAAAAGCAACTAAAGAGACAATAATAATTAAAGGCAATACATGATCCTGAATTGGATCTAACAAGGGAGGAGAGAAGGCTCAAAAGACACACTGGGACACATGAAAAAAATCAGAATATACACTTAGGCTTTACATCAGTGTTAAATTTCTTTACCTTGATAATGGCCCTTAAGGTGGATGTGTAAGTGAATATCCTTGTTCTTAGGAAATGTACATGGCAGTATTAAGAGCTCCAGGTGCATGATGTATACAGCCTAAACTCAAGTGTTCAGAAAATGGGGCAAATGTGGAAAATGTTAAAATTGGTTGATATGGTATCTGGGGGCAGAGGGGTATGTCAAAGTTCTCTGTCTGGGTTTGCATTATTTTTGTAACTGTCCTGCAAGTTTCAAAGGACTTCAAAATAAAAAGTTAAGAAAATGTAAAATGTAGTCAGAATTTTCAATGACATTTCACTTTTACTTATTTATAATTAGTACCCTGCTTTCCCCCCCCAAAAAATCTGTTAGACTAATAAATAAGCAATTAGTTTCAACCTGTACTGTTTAGGTGAAAAAAACATCAGTGAAAAAAAAAAGAACATGGCATAAATTTTAATGTTTCAACCAAGTATTCTGTATTTTAACAGCTGCAATAATCAGTATCAAGAAGTTTAGAAATCAGTAAAACAGATAAATAATAATAAATCACAGAGACTTCAAGTGATTTATCTCACTAAGTGACTAAAAATTGAGACTAACACCTTGTGGCTTTGAATCCTCATTCTATGTACCTTCCACTGCACTGCAGTCCTTCTCAAATATACCAACCAATGCCTTCCAATGCAACCAATTAAACTGATTACCCCAAACCCCTAAAAAGAAAGGAAAACAAAAGCAAATATCAAATAGTATATTGTAATTCTACATGACAATTTACATTTCAAGCAAGAAGGCTTATGGAGAATAGATGCAAATATGATAAAAGGGACAAAAAGTTTGGTCATGGAGATATAAAGAATGGGTAGAAGAAATAGTGTAAGATGCCATGAGTATATGGTTTATATTTCATTTTTAAAAGAGCTAACTCATGGGGCTTATATGTTTTCAGAAATTTGGACAAACTTCATCTTTTCACCGATGAGAATGACATACCTCACGTTCCATGCAGTGGTAAAGTCTGGATTTAGAAGCAGCAGGGTACATGTGACATCTATCAATTCTAAAATAAAGAGAAGTCATATTAAAAACAAATAGTCCTACTCTTTAGAGCTTGGCTTCTCTTTCTTTTAAGGACTTCTTTATTTTATACATATATGTATACATAACTTGCCATACTAATTTTAATGATACCTTGTTCTAAGCTGTCAAGAGGCATGTATATTATTTTCATGATTTTCTTCTACAAGTAAGTATATTTTTTTAATAGTTGGCATTGAAACAACTTTACAACATTAAAAAATTTTTAATCACTCATAATTCAACCTGCTTAACACAAATCACTTATATCCCTCCGCAAACACTGTCCTTTCTTACATGTATCTTTGCATACCTATAGCAATAAACATACAATTATGTTCTATTTTTTTCATTCAATATTACTTCATACACATTTTCTTATATTGTTAAAGTAAGCATTTTTAACATCTTTACAACAATCCCTTATTTAATATAATATCATATATTCTTTCATTATTTAGGCTGTTTCCTGTTTGTTTTTACTGTTATAAATAATATTGCTACAAATGTTTTTAAACACATCTTTTGTCTATAAATAACCTATAGTATTTTCCAGGAGGAGAACTACTATGTCAAAACGATATTGGGAAGCAGATGTGGCTCAAGCAGTTGCGTGCCCAGCTACCACATCAGAGGTCCCGGGTTCGATTCCCCGTGCCTCCTAAACAAGAGAAGTAAGACAGTGAGCAGGCGAGGTGAGCTGATGCAATAAGATGACACAATGAGATGACTCAACAAGGAAACACAATGAAAGATAAAACAAGAGGAGAGGGGAGGTGGCTCAAGCTATTGGGTGCCTCTCTCCCACATGGAAGGTCCTGGGTTTGGTTCCAATGTCTCCTAAAAAGAAGACAAGTAAACAACAAATGGACACAGAGAGCAGACAGTGGATGCAGGGAAAAAGAAAGAAAATAAATCCTTAAAATAAATAAATAAATACATGCAGCTTATTTTAAAGACAACAAAAAAGAATATGAACATTAATATGACTCCTAGGGGAAGCAGACTTGGCCCAGTGGTTAGGGCGTCCGCGTACCACATGGGAGGTCCGCGGCTCAAACCCCGGGCCTCCCTGACCCGTGTGGAGCTGGCCCATGCGCAGTGCTGATGCGCGCAAGGAGTGCCCTGCTACGCAGGGGTGTCCCCCACGTAGGGGAGCCCCACGCGCAAGGAGTGGGCCCCGTAAGGAGAGCCACCCAGCATGAAAGAAAGTGCAGCCTGCCCAAGAATGGTGCCACACACATGGAGAGCTGACACAACAAGATGTCACACCAAAAAGAAACACAGATTCCTGATGCCACTGATAAGGAAAGAAGCAGTCACAGAAGAACACACAGCAAATAGACATAGAAAGCAGACAACTGGGGGGGAGGGGAGAGAAATACATAAAAAATAAATCTTTAAAAAATATATATATATGACTCCTAGTATTTTCAAAGTGTCCTCCAAATACATATCTATTTATATTGCCAAAAATAACACGAGTGTACTTCTGTCCCTGTAGTTCTGACCTATATAATTTTATTTTAAAAATTTAATGTGGTTGACATAAAATGGTACTTTCTTTCTATTTTAATATACATTCATTAACATAACATTTTTTCATATTTGTTTATGCTTTATAATTCACCTTATGAACAGTCTATTCATGTTCATTAGTTATTGAACTATCAAGGTGTTGACAAATTCCTATATATTGAAATAAGCTCCCTAAGCCTATATTTAAAAGAACAAAATCAGTAATATTTAGACATATCTTTTCCATTTTATAAAAAGTTGAAAAGAGAGTTCTAGGATTAAGATAAACTATTTGCATAATAATAAATTAAGACAACCCCTAGCATGCTCATAATTAAATGTCAAGCAAATAAAATAATGACAACAATTGTTATAATTTATTTAACACTTCTGCATACCAGGCACATTACTAAGTAATTCACATTACTTCACTGAATTCTCACAATCATGGCCCAAGAATGTTTTTATTCCATTTTACAGAAAGGGAATCTGAGATTTAGAAAGTTTAAGTAATTTGTCCATAGTCATCCAATTAGTATGTGGCAAGATCATATATGACTACTTTTAATAACTTAATTATACTACACTTGAAATGTCTGTCTACAATAAATAATTGTGACATTCTGAGCATTTAAATAAAGGATAAGTTTTTCAAAATCTAAGAACAAACATATATAAATACATCCCTATATGGTCATTTAAAAAATATTCTAGTTAACAAGAAAATCAACTATTTCATTTTCAACCATCTTAATAAAAGGGATAAACATTTATCGTAAGCTAATGATTTCATTACTACTGACTATACTGTATCATTCAATAAATGAGCAACAAATGGTAGTATCAGCACAAATTTATTTTTGTTTTCCATCCTCCCCATTACAAGTCATTACATACATAAATACAATATAAAGAATAATCTAATTAACCTATTCATTCTTTTACCTTTAGTGGTTATTGGTACTGATTTAATATTCACCAAGGAAAAGAAATACAACCTTCTATGCCACTATTCATTGAATTCCACAAATATTCCACGCACTGTGTGTTAAGCACTGAACCGGCCCTTAGGGCTTAAGGAATGAATACAATAATAGGTAAGACCAGATCTTGCCCTCCACAAAAAGGTCACCCTCTAGTTAGCAACGTATGAATAAGTAATTATATAAGGCAAAATCTAATATTTGTAAAGTAAAAGCATATGCCATGGTAAAGGGCACTGCAGACTATGGAAAAAGTATGTGCAAAGTTAAAGGGGCATGGAAGTTCTCAATGTGCTCTCCAAGAGATTATGGGTAACAACTGTGACAGCACAGGGTGCTGGAGAAATGTACCAGGAAACAAGGACTTCTTTTAGAACCTGGTCCCAATCTCCTTGTCAACCTGGCCTTCTGCTACTTCCCTTAATAGGCTATGGTCCACCTAAACCAGTCTCTACCATTCTCTAAACACACCTCTTATCTACCTGCCTTCTCCATCCAAAACATACCTGTTTACCTGCTTGCTATTCTCTCTGCAAGCAATAACTTTCCATAATATCCAAAAAAAAAAAAATTTTTTTTAATTTAGGGGCTCTTAAAGGCACCTTTTACTGTAAAGCTGAAGAAATCTCTGTTTTGTGTATATCTTACTTCGTTACTTATCCATTTTGTATAAATATAGGCTTACTTGAAGATAGGTCCTGACTTACACATCTTCAAATTATATATTCACTCAATAAACTTGGTGGAGCATCTATAAGCGAGGGATTGAGCTGGGCGAAGAAAAAAAAATACAGCTCCTGTCCAAAAGAAGCTCCACATCTGCCCACTACACAGAGTAGTGGTAAGAACATAGGCCTATTACCACATCATCTGGGTTTGAATCTACTTTTCCACTCACTACCAACACAACTTAATCTCTCTGAACTTCCTTTCCTTATCTCTGAAATGAGGATCATAATATCAACCTCACAGTGTTGTGAACAATGAGATTCATTTCTTTCTCCATAGTTGTCTGACACACAGTGAGTGCTCAATAAACATAAGTTCAAACTAAATTCCATTACTACTTACCATCTAAGAAATGAATATTTTCAATATTAATTCATCAAAGAAATTAGAAATCAGGCAGTTATTCCTACAATGAAACTGTCTAAGTTGTATGGGAGCCCTGTATGATGTTTCACATGTGTTTTAAGTTGACAACTTTTACCATACACTTATTGTTTAAGTATGTTCATATATGAACAATATACTTCAATAAAAAATTTTTAATGAAGGAAAAACAGCAAGAACAATAACAAAATAACCCTTGGTATTCAAGTAGCTACATGGAAAGTTTTGCCCATGATAGAAAAGTGTTTGGAATTTCTTCTGAAGTCTTTAATTTTTCAAAAGCCATTATAGCATCCAGGTAAATGTGTGAAGTAATGGAATAGTAAATGACACACAGTAGGCTCTTAGTGATAATTTCTGTTACAAAGCCTCTATCTCCTAGCCTGTTCAACAAATGACACTAAGTTGGATTTTGTCAGAGGGAGAAAGGAATCTTCTAAGTTGTCCGATCAGAGACTGCTGAGCAGTGGGACACTTTTCAACTTCTCAGAATCTCAGAATTTAAAACATCAACAGCCTTGAGAAAGCATGAGTGGTGCCTAGTAACTCATAGTCACAGATCTAGCAGAACATCTAAAAGGTGATCTCATCTGTGGTTTGGCCATATATATTTTCTCTGGCTAGAAGGTCCTTCTCCCCTCTTCTTTAACTAACTGCTAACTCACTCTTGCTGATTCAGGACTCAAGGACAAAAGTACACTCCTTTAGGAAGCTTTCCTTGACACCTACATTCAGATACGAAACCACCCCCCCCCTCCCTTAGCTTCCTCCTGTTCATCCCAATCAAAGCACCCATCACAACATACTGTGATCACCTCTTTAATTTGGCAGTCAGCGCCTCCAGGACAGGGCTCCTGGTCACTCAATCTTCAGAGGCAGTTGAATAGCTGGTACACAGCAGACATTCAATTGTTACTGAAGAGATGAGCAACTAGAATTAGAATGAATCAATGATCTGCTTTATGTGGACTGATTGGTTTTGCACATGATAGCAAAATGAAGTTGCTTTATACAACTAAAAGTCCAATCTTCTGAGGATTTACAGTAGATGGAAGGGAAATTGAATGGAATTTTGTTTTAAGGATTTCTTTCCAACTTATTTTCAAAATAATTTAAGGTAATTGAAAGCAGTCTAGCAAAGGAGGGCAAATAAAGACCTAAATTGTATGCTTCCCACTAATATCTAGCTAGTGTTAGTCTCTGAGGATAAGACTAGTTACAATATTGTTGTCCTCCAAATTTCTGAGTTTTCTCTCACAACCAATTGACGCCCTTGTCAAATCTTTCTAAGTGAGTCATGAGCAGTTAAATTCTGTCCTTTGGGGCTTTGGAAATGCCTTTCGGGATTCTTTAAGGTGTATCACCTTCTGCAATACTAAAATCAACAACAACAACACTTAAAGAATCTCAACCTACCATAACTGCTATCATAACATTCTTAAAGCATTATTTCTGTTTTCCCAATATATTATAATAAGCAAATTCTGATTCCTTTCTATTAATTTGGCAAAAGTTCTAGACCTACTAGAAAAGTGTATTTGGAACACAAGATAGGTGATAAAATAAAGTTGCAAGTGGGAAACACACACAAATGAAAAGAAATTTGCAAATTTAAATTATTCACTGGAAAATTATCCACTCTGCAAATCTAGAACCTGGGCAGCCTCTCCTTCTTTTAATTAAAAATATAGGCTCTAAACAAAGACACTGCTAGCCTTTCTTAGTAACACTAATAAAAAAGAGTAAGTATGAGGTGGAGATGAAGAAGAATATCAGAAATGGGAAAGGGACAATCAAGGAGAAGTAACTAGGTAAGAAATACTGGATATAATTAAAGATTCATTTCTGGATTACGTGTATTCTTCTGCTCTTTTTCCTCACTGGCTCTGGCTAAATGAGAGAAAGAAAAATAGTGTTTCTTGAGAGCCTCCTACATGCCAGGCACTGTGTTGGGTACTTTATACACATTAACTCATGTGATCCTACAACAACCCTCCAAGACTCTATTAGTATCCTCTTCTTTGGTGCAGAAATAGGAAGAATGAGACTAAATGACTTCAGTGTGTGAGGTGAACCTGAATTCAGGTTTATTTTCCTGCAAAGCAAATGCTCTTTCCACTGTAGCACCCTGTCTGTAAAGACTCTGCCCTCTGCAAGTCAGGGCTGAACTAAATACCTAAAGATAACATGTATAATCAACAGCTGATTGTATTTCTCTCTTCAAATGTCATAATTTACATACCATTTCCATTATAGTTTCACCTAGAAAATGGTATGAGCTACTGAAATGCCTACAGTTTTGTTTTTTTTTATTTTATTTTATTTTTTTAAAGTATTACATCCAAAAAATGAGGTCCCATTCAACCCCACCGCCCCACCCCCCACTCCCCCCACAGCAACACTCTCTCCCATCATCATGACACATCCATTGCACCTGGTAAGTACATCTCTGAGCATCACTGCACCCCATAGTCAATGGTCCACATCATAGCCCACACTCTCCCACGTTCCATCCAGTGGGCCCTGGGGGAATCTACAATGTCCCGTAATTGTCCGTGAAGCACCACCCAGGACAACTCCACATCCCAAAAACACCTCCCCATCTCATCTCTTCCTCCCATTCCCCGCACCCAGCAGCCACCATGGCCACCCTTCCCACACCAATGCCACATTTTCTCTGTGGACATTGGATTGGTTGTGTCCATTGCACATCTATGTCAAGTGGGGGCTTAGATTCCACATGGATACTGGATGCACTCCTCCTGCTTTCAGTTGTAGGCACTCTAGGCTCCATGGTGTGGTGGATTACAGTTTTGTAATTAATCAGGTCTTCTCCAAACATCAGAAGATATAGCAGCAAATGTCCCTTTGTTACAAACACTCCAGTATGACTAACCCTCATCCCATCACAGGGAGAAAATAAATCAGGGCACATCATACATAGGAAAGAAGCTAAATCTCATAAGCAGTTCTAGTAGGAAAAATTAAAAAGTTTTCTCCAAGACAATCTTAATAAAAGCTATAACAAGGAGATGATATAAGGATGCTACTGAAAGAGCAAGAGAAAAATCAATATGCTTTCTTTTTGTATTGCATTCTAGAAATGGCCTAAGACCAGCAATCATTTGGTAATTAATTGTCATGGGGGTCTGACAACTGTCTCTGTCTGAGAAGTATCTAGAAACATATCCAAGGTCAACTTGGGTTGGTTAACCTCTTCCTCCAAAATACACTCAGGCTACCACAGGAGATACTTGAGGTTAAGTTATATGGTAAACACCAGCAACGGCCTGTGTATTACAGAACAGTCACTGAATCGATAGCCAGAGTAAGCTAAAAATTCTTGTTTACCAAACTCTTGCTACTCATTTGACAAACACCTGTTGAATACATTAAAGTATTGAGTAAATAAGAAAAGACAAGCCATAGTTATTGTTCCTAACAAATTCACAATCCAGCTGGGAAGAATGTCATTTAAATCATCAACTATAATACAGTATGCAAGCAATCTGAATAAAGAACACTATAGGGGAAGTGGACTTGGCCCAACGGATAGGGCGTCCACCTACCACCTGGGAGGTCTGCGGTTCAAACCCCAGGCCTCCCTGACCCACGTGGAGCTGGCCCATGCACAGTGCTGATGTGCGCAAGGAGTGCCCCCCATAAGGAGAGACACCCAGCACGAAAGAAAGTGCAGCCTGCCTAAGAATGGTGTCACACACACAGAGAGCTGACACAGCAAGATGATTCTCCAAAAAAAAAACACAGATTCCCGGTGCCGCTGACAAGGATAGAAGCAGTCATGGAAGAACATGTAGTGAATGGACAGAGAGAGCAGACAACTGGGGGAGGGGGAGGTGGAGAGAAATAAAAATAAATAAATAAATAAATCTTAAAAAAAAAAACCAAAAAACCAACACTATAGGAGTGCAGAGAAATAATTATTACTTCCTGGATCAGTCAAAGAGGCTTCAGTATTTTGCATGTATGTGTGTGTTAAGAGTGAAAGTAGGTGGAGGACTTGGCCCAGTGGTTAGGGCATCCATCTACCACATGGGAGGTCCGTGGTTCAAACCCCGGGCCTCCTTGACCCGTGTGGAGCTGGCCCATGCGCAGTGCTGATGCCGGCAAGGAGTGCCGTGCCACGTAGGGGTGTCCCTGCATAGGGGAGCCCCACGCACAAGGAGTGCGCCCCGTAAGGAGAGCCGCCCAGCGAGAAAGAAAGCGCAGTCTGCCCAGAAATGGTGCCGCACACATGGAGAGCTGACACAACAAGATGACACAACAACAACAAAAAAGAAACACGGATTCCTGTGCAGCTGACAACAACAGAAGCGGGTAAAGAAGAAGATGCAGCAAACAGACACAGAGAACAGACAACCGGGGCAGGATGGGGAAGGGGAGAGAAATAAATAAATAAATAAATCTTCACACACAAAAAAAGCGAAAGTGAGTGAGTGCACATGTGTGATGTATATGAGCGTGGGGGAGGATGTGTGCTGGCAAACAAAACAATGACAACAACATAATACATGAGCATGCATGGAAGTAAACAGCAGGGCACAGCAAAGTCAAAGAACAGAATAATATAAGTAGTGGCTAGAATGTACAGCAACGTATGCAAACAAATGCTGCTAGGAATCAAATGTATGTCAAAAGAAGCAGACCCGATGAGACATGGTAACTGACCCTGTGCCTCAGTGTCTGGAAGATGTGAAGAGGTTGTGGTATACTGGAACAGAGTTGTCCAGTCAAGAAAGGTCAAGTGTACAAAAACTTGTACCCAGGGGGCATGTCTCTAAGGCATATGAATGTGTTCAAGAGTTCATGGGACATGGTCTTGGTGGGTGGATCTCCACACAAAAACCGAAAGAATATTGAATTCCCATCCGGGGAAGTTCTGCTACATTCTCTAATAGGGCAGCAAGAATCCCCTGAGTACAAGGGCAGTGCCTAGTGAAGGAAGACATTATGTCAGGCCCTTGATATTGATGATTGTATTATGAACCTTTTCTTGAGAAACTGAAATATATCCTAGTATATATACTAAGAGTTACCTCCTGAAAGCCTCTTTGTTGCTTAAATGTAGACTCTCTCTAAGCCAAACTCAGCATATAAAGGCACTACCTTTCCCTGGCATGGGACCATGACTTCTGGGGATGAGCCTCTCTGGGCACCAAAGGATTATTACCAAGTGTCAACCAACAATGCACCTGTAAAAACACCTTGACCAAAAGGGGGAAATGGTAAATACAAATGAGTTTTTATGGCTAAGAGACTTCAAAATGAGTTGGGAGGTTCATTCCTTCCAGAGGTAACACTTATATATGTCTCAGCAGGATCTCACTGATTGCCACAGCAAACAGTGCCTCAAATAGTAGGGCTCCTGAGGGCTCTAAAGACGTCCAGAAACTATAAGCAGGGCAGAAAGCTCAGGAATTTGACACCCTGACAGGGGGTCTTTACTTTGGAATTTACGCTCCCCAGTGTAACAGTTAGACTCATTTATAGGTTCTCTACACCTGGCTCTTCTGCCCCTTTTATGTGAACCATATAATTAGCACTATACTTGATAAATATATGTTCCAGAGACCTATATCTTTGACCCATCCATGCGCCGGCTGAGCCCTGAATTTCAGCAGAGTTTTAACACCTACTCTCCAGTTCAGTGTCACCCAGGACAACTAACAAGGAGACTGATGATAGACAATGCCCATTCCAAGGATCAGAGAGTGTCTGTAACTGCAAGCAAGGTAGTCCCATCCATCTGCCCCATGAGATCTACGCTCCCTCTCAATCAGAAGCGGAATGGGCATTACCACCCCAAAATCCTCAAGATTGGGGAACGGACAATAGACTAAAGTAGACATTATTCTAGCAATGGAAGAACTCTTATCATTGACATAAAGACAGTAGCCAAAAGAGGTTCTGAGGGATGGGAGAGGGAAGAATAAGTGTAATATGGGGGCATTTTTGGGACACTGGAGTGCCCTCCAAGACACTGCAGTGACTGATACAAGTCATTGTATATTTTTTCATAACTTACAAAATTGTGCAAAGTGTGAACTATAATGTAAACTATAATCCACAGTTAGTACCAAAGCTTCAGTATGTGTTCATCAATTGGAACAAATGTACCACACTAATGAGGGATGTTGTTGATGTGGGAAAATGTAGGAGGGGGAGGGAGTGGGGCATATGGGAAGCCCTTATATTTTTTATGTAAAACTTACATAATCTAAAGCTTCTTTAAAAATAAAAAAATAAAATTTAAAAAAAGAACTGAAAGAACAAAAACAAACAAAAAACCAACTTGTACTCAGGGCTTCTGGTTCTTCCAAATGAAGACAGAAATCCAGATTTTCACTCTAATTTTAACATTGGCAACTAAGTAAAAACGATTGTATAAAACATCATAAAACATCATGAAAGATCTCTATGGGCAGGCTTCAGTCCAAGGGCTAAGAATTTGAATCTCTGATGCTAAGTATAAAATAGAGGAAAAGTCTGATAATGTAGGCTAGGGAAGTATCCTACACGCCATGCTAAGAAGTCTGAACTCTACCCTGATCCTGTGGGTATCACAAAATAACATGAGCAGGTATATATTTCAGAACAGCCTCTTAAACTGTTTTTAGCAGTGTTGTTGGAATGTATTGTTTTGAAATGACTGGCTAGTGACAAGATGGACATAGGATGCAAAAGGAGACTGAAAATTGGATAGGCCAGTTATGCAATAATCATTACACTGATACACAATAATATCATTATCTAATCATTACAATTGTAACTGTAATTATAATTGTAATTATAATCATCACAGTGTAATATTATATAATGCAGTGGGATTACATTTGCCTAGATGAGAAATAATGAGAGCCTGTGCAGCAAAAGAAATGGAAAGCAGGAGATAGCTCAGTTATGAACTGAGAACAAGGAAGGAGTAAAAGAAGATGGCAGGAGAGGCATATTTACAGCATGCAGGATGGAGCTTTGTCTAGTAAGGTCCCCAATACTGTGGTTATCTCTCTTGATTGGTTTTTGTATTTCTCATGGAATTCTCAAAAATTAGTGACATTTCATAGCTGAAAATGACAACAGCATCCTCATCCCAAATCAAATATGGCTATTAACACATTTTTCTAAACCATCAATCTTTCTCACAACATAAAAAGGGATGCTTTCTAGACATTTAAGGAATTAGGCACATGAATTCAACTTGGTTATGAAGGGAAAAAAAAAATCTATCCTAGGAATAATGGTCACCTCCAGTTACAGAATACTTTCTGAGATGAAAGCCTCGGATCTGGCACGATCAATCATGCACACACTGACATTTCTCAAGCTGTTCTTTAAATTTTCAACTTTCTTCACTTGGCACTTCTTATAGATATATTACTTTCCACAAAAAGTTTTAAAGGGAAAGCATTTTCACAAAATAAGTGTGTCCTAATATTTTTTCTATTTTTTTTCTTAGCAAGAGTCACTTCCATGTTCTAACTGCTTCAGTTAACAATTTCAACAAAATACACTTATATTAGACAGTCAGCATTTTCAGGGATAGTCTGTCAAATCAAATGTACTTCCTTATTTATACTGATAATATGATATACATATGACACCACACTTAATTATGACTCAAAGTGTAGTATATGACACCACACTTAATTATGACTCAAAAAAGAAAGTGAAATTGAAAATTGTTTCCATAAGATTATACGTTAGGATAAAATCAAAACCTGCTTCTGCACAAAGGCATAGTTGGCAGCTATTGGTTTGAGGAAACATAACCATTACATCTCCTGCCTAGGTTTTCCTGTGCATCTCAACACTAAAAATATGAAATTCAGAAGATACAGCAAAGCTTGAAGTGGAGTGCCCAGAGGAACAAGAAACAGTGAAATGGAGAGAAGGACCTGGAAGGCTGTGGGAAGAAGGGAGCATGGACTAGCGTACATGCATGCACAAAGGCTAATGATTTGAAACAACTATAACCTTTGACTTGTTAAAATTCATACTTGTTTCTCTCTACAGGTAATCAGTTTCCTCCCAGAGTTAGTTCTATAATTGGCTCAATTACACATTTCTGTGCACCAGAACATGTACAATACAGTTTTGTTTGGCATGAAATAACTGATGGATTCATAAGGTCTTTACTTTAGTGTTACTGAAACCTACAACTTGGTAATGGACTAGAGAATTAAAGGAAGATGGTCTAATGACAGATAAATACCCTTACCTTTAAAGATAATGTAGGCATTGTCTTTTAAAAGAAATATATATCAGAGGATTAACTGAGTGAAATAATCACACAGAAAACAGAAACTATTTCACACTAAACCTTTAAACCAAACTCCTTTCCTAGTGGTCTAAACAGAAATATTCTATTAACCTATTATGGCACTATGTTAAGGACAGTGCTAAGAGGTATTCGAAGAAATCAGTGTACCACACCTTTGGCAACACTCTTCTCTGACCACCCCCTCCCTCTCCCCCAAAAAAGAGATGGTTTCCCACTTGATTATAAAGGGACCATGTATTATTTGTTATCTTCACTGCCCAAAAACTTAGACCAGTTTTTGGTATAAGAAGGCTGTTGATAATAACTGCTGAACTGAATAAAATTCTTTAGGAAACAAAATTCTGATTAAAAATTGGTCTCTAGGTACACTGAACACTTTTGAAGGTACCTCTATATGCTGAAAGGGAAAGGAGCTTTACGAAAACAATCCAAGACAAGGTCTTAGATGTGTATCACCTCAAAAAAGTGAAACCTGAAGTGAGCCTAAAAGAATAAATTTGTGTACATGGAGCCGTATTATCATATGTGGGGAGACACCTAGAAAAGGGATACATACGTATGAACTGCCTGATACAGTAATCTTAGAGAAGCTGAAGAAGTGATTGCTGGGATAGCTTTCTTAGGATATTGAGTATCAGAGCTTGATTGAGAATCACAGAGCAAGGCACCTTCCACAAATCACACTCCTGGTTCCTAGTACAACTATCACCATCATGCCTTTATTATATTATTTGAACTGCTACTAAAATGAGCTCTATAGCCCATAAAATACTAAAGGATTAGAAATCAGAGTCCCTGACCTTGTAGAGACTAGAGTCCTTCTTTTTTTTTTTTTTTTTTTTGATTAATGAAAGCCCATATTTTATTCAGGTTTCCTTAGCTTTTACTTCCATGTCCTTTTCTGTGCCAACATCCCATACAGGACACCACATTACATTTTTTTTTTTTTTAATATTTATTTATTATTATTTTTTTAAATTACATTAAAAAAAATATATGAGGTCCCATTCAACCCCACCGCCCCCGCCCCCCACTCCCCCCACAGCAACACTCTCTCCCATCATCGTGATACATCCATTGCACCTGGTAAGTTCATCTCTGAGCATCACTGCACCCCATAGTCAATGGTCCACATCATAGCCCAGACTCTTAGAGTCCTTCTTAATAATATTTAAATTTTTTAAGCCACAAGATACTTTCTTCAAATAAAATCTTAAAATGACCCCAATAAATAAATGGATAATTTCAGAATTGCTCTAGTTTCAGTAGATGACCTGGAACCTTGCTTGAGGCACTTTCAGAGAATCATTATGGATTCGAAATTTCAAAACTACTAGTCCAAACACCTCACTTGATAAAGAGGTTAATCACCTACAATATCCTGCCCAGGCAGGTAGAGCCAGAACTAAAATCCATGAATGTCAACACCAGACCAAGGCTCTTTCCACTATATTCCATGCTGCTTCTAAAAATCAAAGAAAGGAGGCTATGGTTCATACTTACCATCTTTGTTCAGCCATTGCTTTCTTGTTCTGTATAGAAGGAGCTTGTGGTGAACATACGGTAAAAGGAACTTGACACACCAGCTCTCCACACCAAGTTTGTTTTCAACCAAGACTATGGGACTCCGGTTATATCTAGCTTCAGGACATGGGATCAGTCCAATTTCATCTCTTAATAGGCAAAACATAAAAGAGAATTAACGATAAGAATGTTAGCATTTCAAATATTTTCAAATCCTTAGAGAATTTTTCCCTTACTTAAAAATATAAGCTCATCTACTGGATTGGGAGAAATAAAATTCAAGTTTGTTAATATGCAGTGCTAGCAAGGGTGTGGGGAAACTAGAATGCTGTCCTCACTGTTGATGGGAATGAAAATTGGTCCTAACAAATGAATGGCAAATGAAAATGTCTTTCAAAATTTTAAATGCACATACCCTATGATCCAACAACTCTACTGCTTGGAAATTATCCTATGTCAAAAGATAAGAATAGGATGTTCACTACAGCATTGCAAAAAAACAAACAAACAAAAAGCCTGGAAACAATCTAAATGTGCATCAATATAAAACTGGCAAAATATATTATGTCCCATCCATGAGATGCAGCTCTTAAAAGTGATTGAGGTAGACCAGCACATGCTGGTAGAGAAAGGTCAACATGATATATTAAATATGAAAATGCTGAACATAGTGTACAACATGAAGTGTTTTGTATAAATTTTTAAAAAAAAGATATTATAGATGCAGAAGAAAAGTACTAAGATACTAAGAAATTCTGGGGGTAAGGGAGGTGCTGAGGAAGCATTTTATTTTTATATAGTTTAAATTTCCTAATCATTTGTACTATTTTTTATTTCTAAAAGAATGTCAAGAAGTGAATATATGTTAGCTTACTAATAATTGTATGTGAAACAGAAACAAATTATCAGTAAAAGGCAGGCTGTGAGATTGCGGGTCCGTTTTTTCTTCTTTTTAATTTTTTATGCTTTTTTTAATTAAAAAAGAAAACACCCTAATAAGTGTTGCAAAAATGCAAAATATATTTAGAAATTGATTATTTTCATCCGTGGCAGCATCTAATCTTCAATCCTTTTCAATTTAAGCTGAAAATTTAACACATTTAACAAATATATATGACATGACTTGCACAGTAAATGAACCCACAAACATAAACATGTTTTTGCAAAACCTGCACACGTGCTTCTTGCCTACATGAGGCATCCTTTCTTAAATAGTATGTCTATTGTTCATTCAATGAATAACTAACAAGTAAAAGTATCAAAAGAAATTAAAATAAATATTCTTAAATGTCTTTAAAATAAACAGAATAGAGAAGCGGGTGTGGTTCCCGCCTACCACATGGGAGGTACCAGGTTTGGGTCCCAGTGCCTCCTAAAAGAAGACGAGCAGACGCTGCCTCCCGCCACAAGGAGCTAGATGCTACAAGGCAGCAGACACTGCGGCCCACAGTGAGCGGATGTGACTCAGGCTATTGGGCACTGCCCTTTCATGTGGGAGATCCAGAGTTGGGCTCCCAGTGCCTCCTGGAGAGGATGAGCAAGCAGTGGGCGGGCAGATGGGAGGGCCATCTAGGGTAGGGAAAGTAAATAAATAAATCTTCAAAATAAATAAACAGAATAAAGAACTGTGTTTCAGAGGTTGTGTATAATATTATTTATTATGTTCTTGGAATTGCCCTGACAAGAAGATATTACTTTGTTAGATGCAAAAGGCAGTAAAGGGTTATAAGAAATGTATCTTTTTGTTGTTAGACTACCATCACAAATTGGTGGAAAGTTATGGATCTAAAATAAAACCCCTTCTGAAAGCTCTGAAGATAGCTCAAAGGTAACCTACTTTCTACTGACTATCTCATTAGTGATGTAGGAATTTATCAATCAATTTTAATACCTCAAGGGCTGTGCAAGTCACTAACCAATATTTTTGGCCAATTTAAATCTCAAGTAGATTTTGGGACCCAAGGATTTTTGTCATGACAACTGGCTCAGTTGTTTCAGAAATGTTTTGATATACCACATTAATACTCTCCAAACATTTTCTGAGTAGTACCTAAAACATACTGGGTACCATGTTAGGGTCTAAGAATGAAAAAATGAGTAAGACAAGGTATTTTCAGACTTCAAAGACTTCCAATTTTGCTGGGAAGTTGTGTCAATAGCTATATTAAAATATCACTTTGCTATTCCAGTAATATATAATTCTATAGAAAGAATGTGGCAGCTGAAAGAGCATCTTAGATCAATGTCCAATATTTCAAAATATGTTTTACATTTATATTTGGTGATTTTAATTTGAAATCTATCTAATTCACTAGTAGAACAGTTAGTGACATATAGATCTATACCTGACTAATATATGACAATCTCTGGTACTTCTGGTGTTGATGTTATACTATATAAAATAGAACATTTTCAAAATAAACTAGAATTACAGGGGAAAAAAAACAAAAATTCAGCATAATTATTTCAAGAAAGTCCATTCTGAGATATAATAATCACAACACTTCAAGAAAAGAAGAAAAAAAAAGGCAACAATATGAACATTATAGTAGCAAGAATAAAAGAATCCTAGTTTTTCGGTCTTTCTGGGGGGGGGAGGGGGAAGGATTTTTCCCCTTAAATTCACAATGTAAAAACCTGTCTTGCTCACTAGTTGTACTGGGTCAAATACTGTGTGCCAAAATTCATGTCCTCGACCTGTGGCATTATTTTAGAGAAACAGAGTCTTTGCAGATGCAACTAGTTAAGATGAGGTCATACTCAATTAGGCTAGGCCCTAAATCCAATATGACTGGTGTCCTTATAAGAAGAGGGAAATTTGGACAGACACACAGATGCGGAGGGAACACAGAGGACAGCAGAGATTGGAGCTACGATGCCACAAGCCAAGGAATGTCTGGGGCTATCAGAAACTGTAAGAGGCAAAGAAGGATCCTCTGGACAGAGGTTTCAGAGGGAATACGGTCCTGCCAACACCTTGATTTTGGACTTCTAGCCTCCAGAACTGTGAGAATAAGTTTCTGTTGTTTTATGTCACCCAGTTAGTGGTACTGTGTTATGGCAGTCCTATGAAACTAATACACGAATTACACCAGAAATAAAATGTCCAACTAATAATTTGGTACCTAAATTATAGGGCAGAACCATCTGCACAAATACAAAAGCATACTACTTTAGTTGGCTATTGTTCTTCCAAGAAATACTTAAAAAAAATTTTTTTTTAAACCATAAGTGTGCCTTGGACATAGCAGGCTGTAGCAACAAAATCACTTGACTAGGAAATCAGAAGTCCAGGACTCTAGTACCTGTTCTACCACTTTTAGTAAATGCAAATTTAGCAAGTTGCTTGCCCTCAGTATCATCTGAAATCCAAGAATATTGTCTGTTAGGAGAACCAAATGATGCAACGTAAAAATACATGGCAAGCTGTAAGTGCTAGGCAAAGGTAAATGTAGCAGTTTGATATGGTTATGAATTCCAAAAATAGATATTGGATTATGTTTGTATTCTAGTCTGTCCCTGGGCATGATTGTGATTAGGGCTTTGACTGGGTCACATCATTAGAGCACTGAGTCCCCACCCACTCACAGAAAAAAGCCATGGTAAAGGACAGAGTTGAGGGTTTTTGATGTTGTAGTTTGATACTGAAGCCTTAAACTGGAGCCCTGGGAAGTAAGCTCACAGAGGAAAGAGAAGCCAGCCCCAGGAAGAAAGGAACCCTGAGCCCAGGAAGAAGCAAGCCCTGGGAAGAGAGGAACCCTGAACCCAGAGAGAAGCAAGACCCTGGAAGGAAGGGACCCAAGAAGCCTGAACCTTTGCAGACATCAGCAGCTATCTTGCTTCAACACGTGAAAATAAACTTTGGTGAGGGAAGTAACTTACGCTTTAAGCTCCTACCCCAAATAAATACCCTTTATAAAAAGCAACCAATTTCTGGTATTTTGCATGGGCAACTCTTTGGCTGACTAATACAGTAAAGAATCATTATCACTAATTCATTTAAGAGCCTGAGGTCAGTCAATAAAGCTCCTTGGCTAGTAGATAATGGAAAATTGAGGGAAAAGGAAGTTAAGTCTTTGACAAGTTATTTTACTCTAAGATGCAGTGTTTTGCTCCTTCCTAAAAATATAACATGTACTTTATAAGGACAGGTAGGTCAGTAAGCTTCCAAATAACAGTGTGTTTGACTTCAGACTCCTCCTGTGCATGGTCCCTAAGGTCACAGTCCACTTTTTTCAGACAATTTAGAACTGAATTCCGGAATCATTTTAAATTGAAAGGGACTTCAATCCTCTAGTCTCTCATTTTGTCAGATGAGGAAACGGAGGTTCACTGAAAATTAAAGGGATTCAAGGTCATATAGCTAGTAGCTAAGTTAAGAATCTGGGCTTCTTAATATGCAGCCCCAAACCCTTGACACATCGAAATAGGGTTTAGGTAAATTCTCTCCAGATTTGTGACAATTTAAATTTTCTATATTTCATATTCAAGAAAACCCTGGGGAAGGGGACAGATAAAAACAAATTAAAAGCCATTTGTCATCCCTATACCACTACTAATGTCAGTTATACATTTTTTTTTACTAAGAATTTTACAAAAATGAGATGTTGGACATACTCTTCTATAATCTTTGTTATTTAATAATTCACATTAAACATCTTCCTATATAACTGACTTTGATATTTTTAATGGCTGCAATGGAACGTGCTATAAATAGCAAATACAATCTCCAGTTATTTCCTTATGAAATCATTCTATAAGAAGAATTTCTGACTCATCCATTGCCACCAAATTCTATTCTTTTATATTTTTTACAATTCTGGCAATTTTGGTTTGTGATATTTAACAAGTATACTCTAGTAAATACCTGTATTACCAGGAAAGTCAAAGGATTTTTAAAGACATGAAAGTCTGGAATTTTTCTTTGGCAGCAATCAAGTTCTTATCTCCTCAAAGAGATACCATGATGCTCACATTTTAGGTTACCTTGAAAAGTCACTCCAAAGATATAACATGAAAAACTGGAATTCTTTGCAGAATGAACAAAAAGTAAAGTTAGCAAAATATCTAAAGGAACTCACTCTTGCATACTGATGACTAAACTTTACTGGTGATTAAGATATTACATAGATGTTGTAGGCTTTTTCATTAATTATAGAGACTAAATTTTTATATATTGAAATTATATTATCTTATTTAGAAAACTACGCAAATTACTAACATATATTGTTTATTATACGCCATGCTGTGCTTTACATGTTTACATATACTATTTCATTCATTCTGCACAATAATCTTATAAAGTACGAATTTAATCCTATTTTATAGATGAATAAAGTAGCTCCCCAGTTAGTAAAATGACAAGCTAACATTCAAATCCAAGAGAGTCAGACTCTAAACTTTTACAACTATACTAGACTATACTCTCTCTATATACAAACATACATAAATATCAAGTGTAAGATGACTATGTGATTATAGTTTCCTGCCTCCAGGTACATTCCCCCTTCAATTCAACTTGCACACTCTAAAAATACCTTTCATTACTACTCCCTTACTAAAAATTTTCACTGGGGCCTTCCCTCAGCCTGGAAGTTGTATTTACTCTTAGCCTACTCTTATTTAACCCTCATATCTCAACTTAAATGCTATTTCCTCAGAAAGGACTATCTTGAACTTCTAATCTAAATTAGGCCTCCCTGTTATTATTCTCTCAAAGAATTCTCCTTCCCCTTTTCATAATCTGTGTGCTGATTTGTTTAAAGTTCCATGAGGGCAGGAACTATATCTGAATTTTTCATCAATCTACACCCAACTCCTAGCTCTGTATATCCAGAGACTAGCATCAGGCCTGTTATCAGAGGTACTATTTGCTGAATATATAAGTAGAATGAAAAAAATTAAACAAAGACTTCAGTAATCTGGCCCAAATGTAGCTTTTCAATCACATTTTGCTACTTTTAATCAATTTGTTGTTCTGTGTGGAAGGCTTTGGCTCCCTCTGTGCAACTGTACATTCCACCCAGACTTCAACAGTCAGCTCAAACTCTATATTACCTAAGAGCCCTGGCCCAGGAATAGCCAGCCTTCCACCTCCTTCTAATAAACTCTCACCGCACCTGCTCCCTATACTACCTGAACTGCTTTACTGGGTTAGCTGACTCTTCAGACAAGCAGGTCATAGGTCTCCAATTAGATTTGTGCTGTCCAATACAGTAGCTACTAGGCACATGTGGCCATTATATTTAAATCACTTAATATTAAATTTAAAATTCAGTTCCTCATTTGCATTAGCCATATTTCAAGCACTCAACAGTCACATATGGCTCATATGGCTACTGGCTACCATTACTGGACAGCATGGATACAGAACATTTCCATCATGACAGAAATTTCTGTGAGTGCATAGAACACAAGAACTATTTCAAATTTATTCCTATTTCATATAGTGAAAGTAGTACCAACCATGCACCACATAAAGAGTGAAGAGTTCAATAAACATTTAATACAGTAACAAAGAAACAATAACTTGCTGAATAAGAGATCTTTAACAAGATCCTAATCAATTACATTGTGAACAGTTGTCTTCCACAGAGCATAGGGTCTATATATTAAGCAAATGCACATTCCTACATCAAACCTTCAATTGTTTTTCCAGTCGTATTGTTTTTAAGAGTTAACCACACAAACATTTGTAAGGCATTTTTCAGTTTACAAAGTGCCTTTACATTCATCATCCACTTCACCAATACATTTTCTGTGAGAACAAAGGGATTCAGGTTAAGTCTTATATTCACCTTGTGCAAACTAAGTGCCAGACACTGTTCAAGGTGATTTTCCTCTTTCTCATCAGCATCACATGATCAAGAGGAACTGAGGCTGAGAGGGTGACCTATCGACACCTAGCAGTAACAAAATCCCCGCCCCATGCTACTACATCTCTGACTCCTCCTGGCTAAGTATTTCTAGAGAGACAGAGTCAATATATTTAATGACATAGTAGACTTCTGCTAACAGAATTAGAATCTATCTTGTGTCTGGGGGAAAAAAGAAAAACAAACATAAAGCATAAAAAACTTTTATTAATATTAAAAGTGCAATAAAAAAGACATTTAAAAAACAAAAAGTAATAAGTTTTTAAAAACTGTAATCAGATACTAACTTTCAAGATGAACAATGCCTTACTTTTTCTTTTAACTAGAAATACAGTCTATTTTGGAAACAAAGGGGCTAAATTAGGGGGAAAGTACAGGTAATTTTTAAAAGCCCAAATTACAAGAAATTTTGAAAGATATGTAGTGATATTATTGAAAATATTGCTGTTTCAGGGAATATGCGCTAAAATACAGATGAAGACTAATATTAAACAATGAGTTATGCCAATTAAATGTCTGAGATCTATATCATATTATTTCAGTGTGCCCACCTTATTTCAAAATTTTAAATCTTAAATAACCCAAATGCTTATTAATAATTATAAATTATGCACTGGTAGAAAGCACATTAATGAGATTTCACTGTAAAAATATGATTAAGGAGAGCACTAAAGTCCTTGACGAGTTTTGATAAATGTAATCCAGAAGAAGTGGGACTTGTTCCAAACTGCACTGTCAACCTGCCAAGCCAAAGAACTTTCAAACTCAGTTTCTTCAAATATAGAGGTTCTCTTCTAGTTTATAAGATGATTATTTTTTTTTAATTAGACTTCTTTCTAACCTCTGCTAAAATTTCTTAAAAAAAAAAAAAAAACACCAATTATAAGATAGGCCTTCATTTGTTCAACTTCTTCTTGAGGATGTCTCTTTTTTGCACTGAGGTTCCCATCCTAAAAAAAGAGATTGAAAGACTTTTGATAAACAACAAGGCATCAAAAGCATTCTTTAAAAGGCCCAGCAACCACTATGGTTACTGCCAGGAAATCTGTCCAAACACTCTCATTTCAAAAAAGACAGTCACAAAGAATAAGGGATACGGACGGTGTCAGAAGTGACAGGTGTGTTTTAAGGCCAGCAATGTTTGGTTTTTAATGAGGCATAGTTTCAGGTCTTCAATTGTGTGCCACAAGGGAGCAAAACATCTTGAGGGTTTCTTAATTCTTTTATAAGCATCACAATGGAGGAAAAGAACACTTCCTTAAGATGTAGGTTTGGTACCTCTTTTAGGCAGAAAACCTTTAGGGGTTAGAATGCTTAAAAAGAAAAATGTGTGTGTTCCGATTAAAAGAATTTAAATACAAGAAATAAATTCCAAAAATTAAGTAAAAATAAGGCAAAACTGGATTCTATGTTTCCTTTCCTTTAGGTGTGAGAAGGGAAGAGAAAGGAACTACACTCTGGTTTCTTTCTTACTCCTTTAAATAAAATGTTGGAGCTATATCTCTGAATAGCTTCTATTTCACTAGTCACATAAAAGCAGAAGTGTCAGAAAGAATATAGTCTCTTCTGATACTTTTCCGGGGTACTCTAAATACAATAGAAAGAAGGAGGGAGATTTAAGTGTTAGTTCTGCAAGTGTCTTGCTTAAAGCGCATAAGAGTTTCAGATTAGTTAATATGTGTCCTGTAACTATGATTCAGCTAATGCTAAAAAGTGTCGAGGTTTCAGCTGTGTTACACCATCCTTACTGTGTAGCTAGAGAAGCTACATTCTTGAGAATGTTCTGTTCCCCTTCAAAACAAAATGCTTTACAGGAGTCACTCTACATTCTTGGAGAAAGTCAAAAGCAGTCTCAAACTACCCTTAGTAGGTAAACTGGCAGTATTTCCGCCCATCAAGAATAAGATGATCACTCACCCTTCTTAGCAAAGTCTAGGATGAATCTCAAAGAGCTGTATTTACAAAGCATATACAGACCCACACCGTCTGTGTGTGTCTGTGCATCATTAACGGATGAAGGATGTGAACATACCGGTGAAGTTTCAAGAACTCCTGGGAAAGAGATGGAGAGGGAGAACGAAACAAAGTCGTTCCGTTTTGATCTTCCGAGGTCACTTCTAGGTAATCGCCCACGGGCACGTTTGGCTCCCAGAGCGGGTGGCAGAAAGTGGCCCCAGAGGCGGCCGACAATGGTCCGACCCGGACCTCGCTCCTCCTGCTTTCCGCCCCGCCCGCCCGTTCGACCCCGCGACCCGACGACCGCCGGCGCGCGACTCACATGTGCGGATTCCTCCTGAAGGCGTTAGTGATATCTTTCACCACCCGCTGCACCAACACCGCCACCTCCTCGCTCGTCTCGGCCATGTTGGCGGCGGCGGCGGCGGCGGCTGGGGCGCGCCACGGGGAGAGCGCGGAGCCGCCGGCGGGAGTTCCGCGGGTAGCGCGCGCGCATGGCCGATTTGGCCGTGCCCCTGCCGCCATAGCCGCGACCGAGCACTTCCGGGTCACCCACCCGGCGGCCGGGGCGTGGCGCGCGCTGGGGCTGGTGTTATTTGGTGGTTCTCTGGGCTTCGTAATTTTGTCTGGTGTTTCCGAGTTTTGGGGTAGTGTACCTTGCCTCCCCCCGTCATCGGGTTTCTAAGCGACCGAAAAGGTGGTGCGAGTTCGTTTGCAAAAGCAATCTAAGGCCACTGTTTCACTCATTTTATAAATATATATATAATTTTAAAAATCATTTTTCATAGCCGAGTAGGGGTCATCAAGACACTCCCTCAGAGCCAGAGGCTCCCTGACCCCCGGCCACTCATTATCTGCTGTTTAGGGAACCAGCCAGGTCCCGGATCCTCAAGAGGAAAGTTAAATAATTGAGGGTACAAGTCCCATTGAGCATTTAGTCCCTTAACGTTTTGAGAACTTGTTCGCTTTATTTTCCCATCAGGAGGGACGAGGCAGTCCAGAGAGGCTCGCAGTGGAGTGTGTCCCCATTTGACCATGCTGGTGACCCCCACTTTGTTCTTATGTGTCAATTTTGGCCTCTGAGCAGCCGTTTTCAAAAAATTATTTTCAAAAAGTAATTCTTAATGCATTAAAAAAGAGTAAAGGAAAAGTTGTTTGACATCTGGATATCGGAAGTGGAAATATGGAAATCATTTTTAGATCTTTTCTTCATGTATCTCTTTTTGCACATTTCGTGTCATTCACAGGCTGTGTGGAAATTTTGAAGTGAAAAACAAGGCCCTGAAAATTTGCTTGGCTATGTTATCTTGCCTCAAATATTTTTCCTAAGAAAAAGTGAGCTTTCTAGTCCATTTGAGTTTTGAAATGCCATAATTTAAATTCCATCAGGTTTTATCAGGTTTTCTGTTGTCTTTCTGTGATAGAAAAATCAGCCTTCGGTTCAGTTCTTTTTTCTTCCACCTTGAAATCTCTATCTCTTACAAACTATTTTTTAAAAAGAAAAACTCATAGTGTGTTTAATATGAATATATATGGTGCATTTGAAGCGTGAGTTATGATTGTGTGTAAGTAAACATCTACTATATGCAAAATTATACAGCATCGAAAGAGAACTATAAATTAACTATACCCAGTGGTTGATTGTCCCTGTGCATTTGTTTATAAAGGCTAGACCTGCCTTGTAGACAGACATTGGCCTTCTGGTTTTTAAAGAAGTGAAGTAGAAGTGTGACAGAATTGCAAAACAGCAAGACAGTTTTAAGACTAATTCATGAAATCAAACAAGCAAGACTTAATTAACCTCTGGCAAGTTCTGGAATAAGGCAGTGAAATGAATGGAATGTGTATTTAGATTTCAAGGCCAAGCTGAACCTTAGATAACTGATTTCTCTAGGTATTTGATACCATCATGAAATGGCTTCAGCTGATGATTTCTTCTTCCTTTCACTTACTCAGAACCTTTCATCCTTTCCTAAGGCAGTGGGGTCATAAATACTGACTTGTAGAAGCAAAGCTCAAAGCAGCACACCCAGGAATATGAAAACTTACCTTAAAAATGAATTTAGTTTTTATATTTCACTCTAATATATTTGTACTTGTTTTAATAGGGGAAAAAAAAAAAAACTTTATCCCAAAATCTTGGAGTAAAATTGATATTCCAATGTATGTGTGGTTCTATGTGCTGGCCTGCACACACATACACACACAGTCTTTATACTCCTTTGAAAGTTAGGAATCGTATGCCTCATGTTTCTTCTGAGTTCATAAATTGTTTCACCCAATTTTTAAGGATCTATTAGGTATAGAAGTTGAACTTTTCAGAATTAGAGCATATTAGGACTTAGATACAATCCCCTAATTTTACACATAAAGAAATTTAGGTCCAAAATAGTTAAGAATTTAAATTCATGAGCTCTTAATAATATGTGTATAACAATAGGATATGATATGATAGGATATGATAAATGTAGCATGATTTTGTTGAAGGACTTGACAAAAGGCATGTGCAAAACACATTTATTGATAGTAATGATATATTGTAAAGAGCTTAAACAACCAATGATGGGGGTTGATTAAATTATGGTAAATCCTTATGTTAAATACTATTTAGTCATTTAAATTCACATTATAATTAGAATATATACCAAACTTTTAAGGGGAGTTATATTCATAGGAGACTTTTACTTCATAAGTAATGCAAAGAGCAAAATAAAATTTTTGTAATAAAAGATAGAAGAGTTTTTTAAAATATGGTAATAAAAATGGTAATATTTATTGGTTAACTAGCCAACTACCTCTTATACATATTCATTTTCCTAGATAAGTAAGGATTTTTTTAGGTGACCATGCTTCTAGTTATTTACATGGTTGTGAATGTAGTTGACATTCCCCCCATCCCCACCTCCCACCAAATCACACTTTTTAGGTTTTTGAAGACCATTTGACGATGTGGAAAAATATAGATAAGTAATGACAAAAACAGATACAATACAGCATACAACATAATCCTAATTTTATATATATACACTAGGAATGGTACATATTGTAAATAAAACCACGCACATACACACACAATAGAATATACTAGAAAGCTATAAACTAAACTATTAATAGTTATCTCTGATAGACTCACTAGAGATAATTAAGAGCTATAAATACATATTCTTCTCTATTCTGGATGTTTGAAACTTTCTACAATAATAAACCTAACGTATGTATTGAGGGGTCCTGGTGGGCAGGAGGACACCCGTGTGTGGTTTTAATGGCAGATCTGGTAATTACTTTTGTAGAGTTGGAAATGACCTGATAATTTATTCTTGTCTTTTCTCTCTATTATTCTACTTATATCACTATGATGCATTGTTTATTTATTCCATTTATTTGTATTTGAAGTCCATTTTCTCATGGTACCATTATGCAAGACAGTACAAATAGTACTAAACATATTCTTATTGTATATACTGTCTTTTTTTTTTTTAGGTATCTGGGCAGGAGATTGAACCCCAGACCTCCTATATGGGAAGCCAGTACTCAACCACTGAGCCACATCAGCTCCCCAGAGTTGGCTCCTTCATTTGTTTGCTTGTTGATTTGCTTGTTTTTAGGAGGCACCAGGGATCGAATCCAGGATTTCCCATGTGGGAAGTAGGCTCTCAACCAATCGAGCCATATCCACTCCCCTACTGTCTTTTATTATAGAAACACCAAGCTTATTTCCCTCATTCAAAAAAAATTTTTAATGCTTAATTCGAAAGACTTTATTAAATATTGCCATTTCAATTAATTATATTGGATAGTATGCTAAACTCAGCCTGTCACTATTCTAAAATATATACTCCAAGAAGTTGCTGGCAAAGAGAAGAGGAGAAGGGAACATAGTATTATTCAAGAAGCCACAGTATCAGTTTCTTTTTATGAATGCTTGAGAAAAGTAAGAAGAAGTAACATCTTTAAAGTTTTTATTATTAAAGACTTTCAAGAAATAGAATAAAATTTAACCAATGTATTTTAAAAGATACATACAGACTTCCTGTTTTCTCTCCAAGATGTAAAGAGCTTGGAAGTCATTACACCTGTCCTAAGAACAAGAAAAAAACTGGACTGAAAAACAACTGTTCTTAGAAACATCAGAGAATTGAGGTCACAGAGCAAGTCACTGCTCCAAAATTTGGAGAGAGGCAGAAACAGCAAATCACAGCCTAGCTGGAACAGAAGTACAGGTGCAGAAGCGCTCCTCTGGAACTAGTACTGATAGGAACACTTAACTGATGATTTGCTGAGGCTCAGTGTAGTCTAATTAGAGGGGTCTAGACTGGGGAAAGCAACCTACTTTTGTGAGTTTTACCCCCAGGAACCCCACCAGTTCTCACTGTGAAGACTGGAGGAAGAGCACCTCATGCTTCGAGCAGAGGGAGGGCAAAAGTAACCATTTTGAAATATGCCCAGATAATTCTGTTCTCCTTAGCAAAGGACTGCTTTCTAAAGAAAGTATTTTACCAGACTCTAACAGACTTAGTGTTTTAGTTTCCTGGCTGCTAAATCAAATACCATGCAGTGAGTTGGCTTAAATAACAGAAATTTATTGGTTCACAGTTTTGAAGCTGGAAGTCCCAAATTAAGCATCATTAAGACAATACTTTCTCCCAGAAGACTACGGCATCCTTGTCTTTGGCTTTTCTGTCACTAGCAATGCACATGGTGGCCTCTCTTGATTTCTCCCTTCTCTGCCAGGTTCTGTTAATGTTCAGTTTCTGGCTGCTCTCTCTGGCTTTTTCTCTTCTCTTCCTTCCCTATAAGGCCTTCAAGTAATAGGATTAAGACCCATCCTGAGTCATTTGGGCCACACCCTAATTGAAGTAACTTCAACAAAAGGTCTATTTACAATAGGTTGATACCCACAAGAATGGATTAAGTTTAGGAACATATTCTTCTAAGGTTCATAGCTCCAAGCCATAACACTTGGGTTTCACTAGAGCCTAACAAATGTAGGGGAAGGAAAATATCCAGCTCCAGGTTGTTCTAGTCTTTCAATCTCACTAAGGGGGGAAAAGCTGAGTAAATTGTGAAGCACAGGGACACAAGCTCACCAAAAGACTGAGACTTAATCATATTATAGAATATTACCAAACCCTTCACATCTTATCACCACATGAATAGAGCTCCTGTATAATATCAGGGAACTACAGCTTAAAAGAACTGAAAGGCATAGTTCCTATTTAAGGAGGAGACTCCAGGGAAATCCAAAGACAACAGAGAAGACAAAAACAAGGACACCAGAGGAAATTTTAGACTTTAACAACTAAATTCAGCCTAACTTTTAGCCAGATAAACATAAAACCTCACTCTATAGACCTATTTACCTCAGTTCCTTTTACCCAATATATAATTTCTGGCTTCAACAAAGAATTACAAGTCATAATAAAAGGCAAAATATATAGTCAAAAGAGAGTGATTTGGAATTATCAGACTGTGAATTTAAAATAACTGATTAACATGCTGAGAGCTCTAGTGGAAAAAGTGAACAACATGCTAGAACAGATGAGAACTGTAATCAGAGAAATGGAAACTCAGGCTCAAAAGGAAATGCTAGAAATAAATACACTAACAAATTAAGAATGCTTTTGATGGTTTTATTAGTAGACTGGGCACAGTCAAGGAAAGAATCAGTGAGTTTGAAGATATGTCAAATGGAAATTTCCAAAACCTGAACTACAAAGACAAAAAAAGAAAGAAAAAGAACAGATTACCCAAGAACTATGGGACAATTTAAAAAGGTATAACATATACATATTGGGAATAGAAAAAGGAGATGAAAGAAAGGAAGAGAAAATACATTTGAAGTAATAATGACAGTTTTCTAAAATTAATAACAGACACCAAACCACAGATCGAGGAAGCTCAGACAACACCAAGTAGAATAAACACACATACACACACAAACACAAATACCTAGGCATATCATACTCAAACTACAGAAAATCAAAGACAAAGAGAAAATCCTGAAAGAAGCAAGGGAGGTGGGTGAGTGGACAAAACCTTATCTGTAGAGAAACAAGGAGAAGAATTACATTGGACTTCTCTTGAGAAACCAAGCAAGTAAGAAGAGAGTGAGGTGAAATATTTAGTGTTGAAAGAAAAAACCCTTCAACTGAAAAATGAAGAAATAAAGACTTTCTCAGGCAAACAAAAATTGAGGGACTTTGTCACAAGTATGCCTTGCAAATAATGTTTTATAAAAAGTTCTTCAGAGAGAAGGAAAATGATGTAGTTCAAAACTTGGTTCTACATAAAGAAAGGAAGACCATTCATGAAGGAATAAATGAAAGTGAAGGGAAGCAGACTTGGCCCAGTGGTTAGGGCATCCATCTACCACATGGGAGGTCCGCGGTTCAAACCCCCAGCTTCCTTGACCCATGTGGAGCTGGCCCACATGCAGTGCTGATGCATGTAAGGAGTGCCATGCCACGCAGGGGTGTCCCCGTGTAGGGGAGCCCCATGCACAAGGAGTGGGCCCCATAGGGAGAGCCACCCAGCACGAAAGAAAGTTCAGCCTGCCCAGGAATGGCACTGCACATATGGAGAGCTGACGTAACAAGATGACTCACTAAAAAGAAACACAGTTTCCTGTGCTGCTCACAACAACAGAAGTGGACAAAGAAGAACATGCAGCAAATAGACACAGAAAACAGACAACTGGGTGGGGGGAAAGTGGAGAGAAATAAATAAATCTTAAAAAAAAAAGTAAAGCAAAATTTTTTTATTTTTATACTTCTTAACTGATCTAACATATAACAGTTTATTCAAAATAATAGCAACAATATATTGGTTGATTATGGCTTATGGATAAGTGAAATAAATTACAGTAATTCCGTAAGGGATGGAAGGGAGTAATTGGGAATACGCTATTATAAAGGTGCCCGCACTATCCATAAAGTGGCATAATATTATTTGAAAGTGGATTAGTTGTAATCGTATATGGAAAATTCTAAGTCATCCATAAAATATTTTAAAAATAAGTATAATTTATATACTAAGAAAGGAGAGAAAATTAGAATCATAAAAATGCTCAGTTAAACCAGAGAAGACAATTAAAGAGTGGAAGACAAAAAAAAAAAAAAAGAAAAGAAACAAAGAAACAAAGAACAAGGCAAATGAATAGAAAACAATTACAAATATGTTAGATATTAATCCAACTATATAAATAATCATTTTTATGTGAATGGTCTAAATACACCACTTAAAAGACAGAGACTGTTGGAATGGATTTAAAAAGCCAACTATATGTTGCCTACAAGAAACCCACTCTAAATGTAAAGACAGGTTAAAATAAAGGGATTAAAAAAGATATACTATGCTAAGATTAATTGAAATAAAACCTGGAGTAGCTGTATTAATTTCAGAGAAAGGAGATTTTTTAAAAAGAAAATTATCAGAGATAAGGAGGGGCATTTCATAATGATACAGGGGTGAATTTTTCAAGAAGACCTAACAAACCTTAATATGTATGCACCTAAAAAGAGAAGCATCAAAATACACCATGTGGAACTGATAGAACTGCAAGGAGAAACAAACAAATACACTGTTACAGTTGGAGACTTCAACAATTTTCTATTAGTAATTGACAGATCCAACAGGCAGAATATCAATAAGGATATAGTTCAACTGAACAGCACTGAATCTAATCAACTGGATCTAATTGGCATTTATAGAATACTTGATCCAAGACCAATAGGATTCACATTCTTCTCAAGCTCACATGGAAGAGTAACCTACACAGACTACATTCTGGGCCATACAACATACTTCAACAAATACAAAAGAATAGAACCCATACAAAGCATGCTCTCAGACTAGAGTGCAATTAAGATAGAAATCAACAACGGAAAGATAGCTGGAAAATCCCAAAATATTTCAATATTAAACTACATACTTCTAAATCACATGGATCAAAAAAGAATTTGCAAAAGAAAATTAAATATTTTGAGCTAAATGAAAATGAAAGTACAACTTATCAAAATTCCTGGGATGCAGGAAAAGCAGTGCTTATACAGTAATTTATAACATTGAATGCATAAATTGGAAAAGAACAAAGATCTAAAATCAATAAGCTAAATTTCCAATTTAAGCCACTCAAAAAAGAGAGGCAAAATAAATCTGAAGTAAGCAGAAGTAGAGAAATAATAATTACTACAACAGAAATCAATGAAATTGAAAACAGGAAAACAATAGAGAAAATCAGTGAAGCCAAAATCTGTTTCTTTGAAAAGATCAATAAAACTGACAAAGCTCTGGTCAGGCTAACAACCAAAGAAAGGGGGTGGGGGGAAGAAGAAATAAATGACTAATCTCACAAAGGAAGGGGACACTATCATGATGGACCCGTAGACATTAAGGATAATAAAGGAATATTACGAAAAATTATTATGTCCACAAATTTGATAACTTGAGTGAAATGGATCATTTTCTTGAAAGACACAATTTACCAAAACTCACATTCAAAGAAATAGATAATCTTAACAGGCCATATCTTTTAAAGAAATTGAATCAACCAATAGATACATAAACAATAAACTTGTTTTTTATATACACTTTTTCTTGGTGCGTGGATTTATTTCCCCACATACAAGACTTCCTGTATAATCAAGAATTATTAAAATATATATATGCCATGAAGCAACCCCTGAATGTTAGTTACACTTAGTTGATTATCTCTAACACTTCATTATTCCAATTGGAGGAATAAAAATGAGAAGATGGGTGTCACAGAATTTTGTAAACTGAGAAGCACTATACACATTATTACCTATTTCTATTAATAGAGAGCATCATTTTTAGCAAATCAGCATAATAACACAATAGTAAGCTAAGACTAATGAATGAATCAGGCTAGTAAGATAGGGAATCAATAGACGGATCTGGAATCTGGCAGAGTCCATGTGGATGTCAGTAACCCCCAAGATGGCTGCTGGAAGACCCCCACGCACACAAGATCCTGCCATTCAGAACAAAGACTTCTTCTGGAAACCAGGAGAAGCCTGGGATATTCCCCAAGGACTTTATCATTGGGCCCTCACCGGGAATTGATGGGTGGGGTAATCAATCAAAACAGCAAACAGCTGGAACTCCTCTTACTGCCATTAGCAAAGGGGTGGAATAATTAACAGTTTAAAGTCGGGCACAGGCCTGAGTGTGCATTCCACTCTCTTGCCTCTGGACCTGTTCCTGCCCTCTGTGCACCACTCTCACAATTTTTCCTCTGCCATGTGGCCACACAAGTAAACTTGGGGATTTATAATCTATAACGGGGAATTGTAGCTTGTAAATCAGCCCTCTTTATTGCTTTTCACCCCCTTCTTCTCTACCTGGGACCCCTAACCTGTTATTTTCTCCTATTTCTCTTCCCTCCATAACTCAATAAATTACTGGCCTAACTTTCCTGGTGTGCTCTTGAAATTCATTTCTGCAGCATATCCAAGAACCTAAATAAAATCCGGTAACACTAAGCTAAATACTTTCAATGTAAAACTTTCAATGTAAAACTCAATTGTTCAAGTTAACATTTCAAAAGAGAATTATCATATTGTGAAAGTAATTAATCTTCTGGTTAAAACATGAACATTTTTAACCTAACAAAGTAGGTAAATACTATTGAGGTACTAATACTGAAGATGAATTTAAATGACCAATTAATGTTGCCATTCAAATCCATGAGGATACTAGTTGCAAAATATGGTTTTTTTTTTGCTGAGTAGGTGATGTTTTATTTTCTTTGATATTTGATAGCTACAAAATGTCATCTTTTTCCTTTGCCCTGATCTTCCTTCCTACCATAGAGGCCCCAGGATATCCAAACTGTAATTTTCAGAAAAGAACAAAAGAAAATGTCCAAGGAGAAAGAGCCAACCCAGGACCTGCATATGAAATAGGTAGGGAAATGGGTCTCTGTCTCTCTGTGATACAATGAATATTTCTTATGCATTGCAATTGTTCAATTGCTTTAGGAATTTTCTTAGTACATGCCTTCTAGTGGATGAGGTTTTCTTTTAAAGAAAAGAAGTACCCCAATGTAATTGTATTCTTAAGGTTTTTGTGCTTTATGTTCTATTTGTTTTTCAGTGTAAATACGATAGTGATGAAAATCATGGGTTTAGGCTCAAAAATCATGGCTGAAAATTTATAAGGGTAGTAGGAACTTCATTTTGACTACAGAAGTTTCAGTCTGAGACCTCTTCCAGAACTGCCTAAAAGTCACACAAGGCTATGTGTCCTCTCCCTTTACATCCTTTCTAAAGGTAATTTTTCAACTCAGAAACTTATAATAAAATGTCTTATTACTTTCTAAGTTTCCTACTACTTTCTTGTTTTAATCCACCTTTGAGAGACGCTAAAATTAACCGCAGGCAAAAATCACCTATAGAAAGTAATGAATTTTCTTTGTAAAATTTTGATTATCTCTAACTTGAGGTATTTTATTTATGGAATCTGCCCATGTTTTTGAAAGGAATACTGAAGAGTAACTCCCCAATTGATGTCTTCTGACTTTATGTGCTTTAATTTCTATGATGAATCTCCCAACAGCACCATCAGTGTGCAAATAGGTCAGTGCAAAAGATGTGTAGGTTCAGAATAAGGGAGGGCTAAATACCATTCCTCAAAGAGTGAGATTCCAAATAATTTTTCTTATTTATTCCATAAATTTTAATGAGTGTAACTGTGTACAAGACATTGTGTTAGGTGCCAATTATAAGTTAGTGAGAAAAACAGTTGTGAGTTCTTCCCCTCTTAGGGATTTACAGTCCAGTGGAGGAGACAGGCAGTATTCAAGTGAACAAATAAACAGTTAAAAATTGTAATACATGTCTCAAAAGAAAAAGTAGGTTGCCGTGATTACATGATTATTGGGGTAATGGCACAGCTTTAAACACTGTGGTCAGGGAAGGCTGCTCTGAGTGAAGACACTTAAGCAGAGACCTGTAAGATGAGGAGGAACCAGCCCAGTTCTCAGTTCTCTTCTGGCAGGAAAAGAGCCTCACCAGAAGTGAAACAGTCTGTGTGAAGGCTCCAAGAAGAAAAGAGGTTATTTAGCATGTCTTGGGAATTGAAAGAAGGGCAAACTAATAACTTCAGCAACCTGACAATTGGTATATAATGGGATTCCAATTCAGGACCAAAGAGCATGACTGCCTAGCTCCCATTTTCCACCCTTTTATATTCTTAGTTCTTTATTGTGTCTCACTGAGCACTTCTCTGGTCTGATTATTTTAGATATATTTTCAGAATAAAAATTAATATGTTGTAAGGTATATCAATCAGGGTCCTGCCAGGAAAATTGAAGCCACCCTCTAAGTGAAAAGAATTTAATACAACTAATTGGAGGCTTACACATCCAGTGGAAAGATAGGGGTAGCAAAGGTCAGGGAACCTGTCACCAATTCTCCCAGCCTTCAACACTAAAACAAGTGACTATACCTTGCCCAGAAGCCACTGCAAATCTTAAGAACCTCTGGTAAGCTCCTACAGACTTTCTCTACAGCACCTACTGAGGTGTTTCTCAAGAAGTTCACCCAGAAAGTACTTTAAACCTCATGTTGGCTGTCTGCTCATGCCTACTTACAACTGTCTCATGGAGAATAATGGCCTCTCCTTTCTGTTTTCTTTTTTTTTTTAAGATTTAATTTATTTATTTCTCTCTCCTTCCCCCTCCCTCTCCCACCCCCGTTGTCTGCTCTCTTGTGTTCATTTGCAGTGTGTTCTTCTGTGTCTGCTTGCATTCTCGGCGGCACCAGGAATCTGTGTCTCTTTTGTTGCATCATCTTGCTGCGTCACCTCTCTGTGCAGTGCCACTGCTGGGTGGGCTGCACTTTCTTCAAGTGGGGCAGCTCCCCTGCGGGGCACACTCCTTATGTGTGGGGCTCCCCTATGTGGGGGATACCCCTGCGTGGCATGGCACTTCTTGCATGCGGCAGCACTGCATGTGGGCCAGCTCACCACATGGGCCAGGAGGCCCTGGGTTCAAATCCTGGACCTTTTATATGGTAGGTGCCCACTAAGAGTTGAGTCATATCCGCTTCCCTGCTTTCTGTTTTCTGAGTCTTATGCTCTCACTGGCAGACTGTACTCCAGAATTATATAGGCAAAGGATTCTATGTTCCCTGGGTTCTTGTCTTTGTTACAGAGGAGAATTTATAAAAGAGTAATGGTGATGTCTGGGTGATGGCGATCCCAAGTTTCCAACAGGCAGTCCAGTAGTTTTTGGTGAGCAAAAAATTTGTGAGTTTTCAATTGTGAGTAACGGTAGGAAAAGCTATTCCCTCTTGGTCTCTAGATGCATGTATCTGGTTACCAAAAACATGGCAGCATGTATTGAATGCTGCTTTGAATTACATATCTGTCTTGTAGTATAGCACCTCAGCCCAGAGTGTGCTGCCACATCTAGTACAGAAACAGAGTCTTCAATAGGTTATTCCAGTCTTTTATTAAACCAGCTGCTTCAAAATGGTGGGGGTATATGGTAAGATCAGTGATTCCTTTGAGTATGAGCCTATTCCCTCCCTTCTTTTTTGGAAAATGAGTATCTTGGTCAGAAGCCATGTGTTCTAGTTATCTTTTGCTATATAACAAACCAGCCCCAAACTTAGTGGCTTAAAACAACATTTTTATTATTATTATTTTCACATTTCTATGGATTGAGTGGGCTCAACGGGTGGTTTTAAATAGGTCATGTTGCAGTCAGATAATGGCTTTGGCTGAAATCATCTGAAGGCTTGAAGCTTGATGGGCCTCAATGTCCAAGATGTTCTTTTCTCACAACCCTGAGGTTTAGGTACTTCTTGGCTTCTCTCTTCATTTGCTATCTCATCCTCTGGGTTTATCACAGCATGATGGTCTCAGGAAGTCATGCATAGAAGCTAGCTTCTAAGAGGCAGAAAGTAGGAGCCCAGACCAGTTAAGGGATATGTCCTGAAATAGCGCAGCATCAAGTTTGCCGTATTAAATTGTTCAAAGCAGTCGTAACACTTGCCCAGATCCATGGGATGGAGAAAGTCACACTGCAGAAGAGAATGTGGGATAGGATATACTATTTTTGGCTGTCCTTGGAAAATAAAATCTATCAATCATGGTTATAATGGATACCATAAAAGTGAATAAGTCATTCAGTAAGTCTATAGATAGTGATGCTGAAAGAAGAATGTGTGGCAGGAAAAGATCAAATTGGTGTAACATAATGAAAGTTGTCCAATGTAGTCAACCTACCATTAGGAATTTGCTGGTTCCCCTATTCTCTGTTGTTAAAAGCTTGGCCACCTAGCAATAATCAGATCAGCTTATGCAGAGGTTAAACCATGTTGTTAAAATGTGATATATCTACACAATGGAATATTATTCAGCCATAAAAAGAATTCAATTCTAATATATCTTACAGCATGGATAAATCTTAAATTATGCTGAGTGAAATAAGCCAGAGACAAAAGGACAAATGTTGTTTGATTTCAGTTACGTGAAATATCTAGAATAGGCAAATTCACAGAGACAGAAGGTACATTAGAGGTTGCCAGGGGCTAGAGAGGGGAGAATAGGGAGTTATTGCTTAATGGGTAAAGAGTTTCTGTTTGGAGTGATGAAAAAGCTTTGGTAATGATGGTGGTGATGGTAGCACAACATAGCGAATGTAATTAATACCACTGAATTGTATACTTAAAAGTGGCTAGAATGGGAAATTTTGCATCGTAGATATACTACTACAATAAATTTTTGAAAAGTCTATATATTGTTGAGCATAGCTCCTTGATGGAATAGCCATTTTTTTCATGAGTCCTTTGAGTGAACATTGTCATGGTTGGGAAAAGAGGCTGACTTTCCTATAGAATGAAGCATCTTGTCCTCCTGATTATTGAGAACTTCTTCTGTAGTGGATATCCTTTGATGGGCATTCATATGCGACACACAAAAAAATCATAATCTAGTCCATTTCAGAGAAGTCTATCCTTATACATCTTCAAAATTGCATATCATTAATCTTCCAATTTTGTTAATTCCCATTTAGTTTTTTCATACATATATGCAAGTTCCTAATTATGTAATCAAACTATTTGCCACTATCTATGAATCAGTGTAGATCTATACCTTTGGCCTTGTCTCTTTCCAGGCTAGGTGGACAACCAGATCACTGCCTGATGTTGTGTCCACTTGGAAAATTTCCCTTCTCCCTGGTCTTTCAGGGACATTCCTGAATGAAGCCATTCACTTTTAGGTTGTACACACATATTATATAGGACTATCTAGAAACCAGACCTTAATTTTCTTTTCCTCAGTCACATGACAAAAGGAAAGTTCCATGAGGCCATACATATGAATCGAGGGAGAAATGTCAATGCAGCAGGAATAAACACATGGGTATCTGAGTCATTTACTCATCCAACTTACTTGTGCCTTAAGAACTGCTTAATTTGATCTCGTATATCCCACTTTCAGCACTGTGGTCATTTGAGTGAGGTAAGTTCTTAGCTCATGACATTTCAGTTCACATAATTACTTGGTGTTCTATAGTCAGGTATTCAGTCTCTATGAGAACCCAGTAACAAGTGGAGAATGGTTTCTCAAAAGGATATTTATCTACAGAAGAGAGAGATTGCCTTTGTTTCAAAATCCTAACAGGGTTGCCATGATTTTTTTTTAACTTGTTATCACTGGAGATTCTATTCGGCATCCCTATCTGCTACTTCAAGCCCCATTGGGTCTGCTAGGTCATATGGACGACATGGAAGATTAGCTTGCATGCCAGCTTAGACCTGCTACAGAGCCTCCTCTTGCTCTGGGATCCATTCAGAACTATAGGTTAGTCAGTAAATGGGTCAAAGAAGAACATAGTATATATGTTGCCTCCTGAATCCAAAGTGGCTCACCAGTAATTGCGTCTCTTTCTCAGTGATATTGTGTGCAAAAAGCAGCAACTTGTCCTTCACTTTGGTGGGAATACTGTAACATGTCCCAACAACCAGATTCCTAGAAACTGAGACATCAGACCCCTGAATGTTTTAAGAGTTTGTCTTGACCGAGGTGCCCAAACTGCCATTGTCTCAGATGAGGAGGAATTGAATCTTCTATTTATCACAGTTGATACCAACCCAATTGGGTGGTGAAAGCAAGCATTGAAGGAATCTGTTTACTCTGTCAAAATACACAAATGCTGTGATGGTGTTGGGAAATTCCCATTATTCATGAATCATTCCAACAAACTTGCTGTGATAGCAATCACATTCAAAAAAGTATCCTGGAAAGAATAGCCAATGGGGAGAATTCTTTGGAGACCATGGCAACCCTTCTTCTGAATGCAATCCCTCAGGGAGTAAAAATGGAAAATATGAGCTGTTACAGCAGCAAATGAAGTTATTGCTGAAGAGATTAAAGATCTAATTGACCAAGAGTGACATAAAGGGTCAACATACAGAGACTGTGCTGGCAAAGCCCTTTACTACATTCATAGAGTGCACAAGGGAGTTAAAGATAATGAGGAAATGAAATCAAGGACTTTGGTGATCAAGGCTAAATTTGTCATAATTCTAGAACAGGATTTTACAGACAAGGTCCTAGTCCATTCTTATTGACCGAATTTATGACAAGAATTTGTCATATCTCTAGAATAAGTACTTTTTCTAGATTAGAGAATTTCAAGCTCTCAAGACCTGAGAGAGGTGAAAGTTTTAAAAACAATTTACCTTATTCTAGTTAGCCATTTGCCGGTATATTTGACATTAGAAACCCATGGACTGCCTGAATGCGGAAAACTGGTTTTCTTAAATTTCTAGATTCTTTCCTTTCATACAGGCATTTATTTAGATTGACTGACACAAGAAAAAGACTAAGTTCCATGTGTTCTTTGAGGCATCTTTTTTTATGTTTATGTATTTTAAGATTACTCATCATGAGAAAAGTCTCTTTCATGTCATTGGTCTTCTCATTTCCACACTTGAATATGGAGAAAGAATGGAAAAGGAAATTACTGTTGAAAGTATTTCTTGCTACCTCTTAGTTATCTACTTTTGTCTTTAAAAGCTTCAAAAAAGCAGGCTCTTCAAATACTAAGCTCTGAAGAAAATACAAAATAAGGGACAGGAACATTGAATGGATAGCTTTGAAGAATAACCTTTGTTTATTTTTTTACAAAGTAGATTGATTTGGTTGTTTTTGTTGGAGGATAACATACATTAGATTCCAGGCTGTCTTTCTAATTTATTAATTCATGCATATATTCTACAATATTTGTTGAGCACCTGCTATGTTCCAGGTACCATTTAGGTTCTAGGGCACAGGTTTATTGAGCTCATAGTCTTGTGTGTTTTCTCAGTTAAGAATTTATTCATGAGGGCGGGGCAAGATGGTGGTTGAGTGAGGGCAACTGATAGTCTCTCCTGCAAAGAAGCGGCTGGGCAGCATTAGAAATTCTTCAGGACCAGGCTGTTTCGGGATTTTGCAGGGCAGGAGGTGTCTGGACATCGATTTTATGGGAAGGTAACAGAGAAAATTCGTGTAAAAGATAAAATTGAGGCTCTCTTACACAGAGTTAGGGGCTGTGCACCAGCCTCTCCTCCTGGGGCGGGCAGAAGGGCGGCACCGGCACTGTGGATGCGATTCCTGGAGGCTCTGCTTTACTGGGGAATTCATAAGCCCTGAGCAGGCTATTTAGGGGCTAACAGGGCAGGAGGCCTTCACAAACCAGTTTGGTGTGACAGACGGGAGTTTTTTGCGAGGCGGGGAATTTTTTATTTCTGACACGAATAATAGTGCTTCCGGCTAGAGCCCCGCCCCCAAGACTGGCTGCTGATCTGTAGCAGCCTTAAACCACTCGCAGTAAAGAGAGTCACCAGGAGGCTATTTCGGGGGATTGCAGGGTGGGAGGCGTCTGGAAGCCCATTACTGGAATCTTTTGTGAGGCTTGGGATTTTCGGTTTCGGACACTGATACAGTGCTTCTGGCTAGAGCCCTGCCCCCTAGGCCTGGCTGCAGGTCTGCAGCATCCTTAAATTGGCTGCAATATAGAGGCGCCCCCAACTGGCTGTTTCGGAGGCTTGCAGGGCGGGAGGTGTCCTGAAGTTGAATTGGTGATACAGCCACAGAAGAGACCCTAGAGAGAGGGAGAATTTTGTGGGTTTCGGACACATAGGTCAGAGTTTGTGGATGTGACCTCTCCCATAGGGCTGGCACCCAGCTGCAGGGATCCCTGAAGGCTGTGTTGCACTGCGGTGCTCCCAGGCTCCCTGTTAACCGGATTTGAGGTTGTTAGGTCTGTGTCCCCTAAACCCTCGTGGCCCACATCCCAGAGACTCACACCTCTTGAGTCTGCAATATCACAGACTTTCCATCCCTGAATCCACTACGTCCTGAGGCCCATCTGAGGTCCTTGATTGTCCTAGCGCACAACGTTTGAGTTTTTTGTTTTTTGTTTTTTTAATTTTAATTTTAATTTTAATTTTTTATTGTCCTGGTTGCTAATATTGCATTATTTCCTAGTTTTTTCTCCCATTGTATCCCCTAAGGTCTTTTTTTTTTTCATTTATTTAGGGTTTTTTTCTTGTTGCTGTTGTTGGTGTTCTATATCTTCTCCTCTTTTCCTTGTTTGTTCCCCTCCCTTTTCTTTACCCAACCCCCTTTTCTTTCTTTCTTTCTTTCTTTCTTTCTTTCTTTCTTTCTTTCTTTCTTTCTTTCTTTCTTTCTTTCTTTCTTTCTTTCTTTCTTTCTTTCTTTCTTCTCTCTCTCTTTTTTTTCCTCTCTTTTCTCTCGTCCCTCACTTTCTTCTTATTTTATTTTATCTTAAATATACAATAGGTGCTGCAGGGAACACCTCGCATTTGCTGGGTTTCCTCATCCTCCATTGCCTCATTTCTGTGTGAATTGATTTTGGCTACCTACACTATCCCCTTTCCCCCACATCTTGATATCCTCCATCATCTACTGTCTCTCCTATATTCCACCTCCCTTTCTTTGATCCCCAAATTGTCTAACTCTTAATTTTTAATACCTTTGTTTTGTTTTCTGTCTTTTATCCACTCTTGAAACTATTGCCTTTCTTTTCTCTTTCCCTCTCTCATGAAAACACTAGCTTTTTAATTCATACCACATTCCTCCCATATTCAGTTGACTACCTCATTATAGGTACTCTACCTACTGCTATAACTCTACACAACTTACATGAATCTAATATCCATCCTCCCAGATCTCATATTGTTGCTCTGTCAACATTTATTACCAATACTACTTTACACATTTTCCTTTCTTACACAATTGCCTTTCCCTGGCCCTAATACTTTCCTTCAAAGTGAACTCAGCCAGCAATAAGAAATTAGAATAAGAAGAATGAAGTGACAAAGAGAAGATATAACACTTATGCAAAAACAACAGCTAATTAATCCCCAAGACTAGACAAAGAAGCTAAGGAACTGATTAAACCCATCAAGATAAAATGATGACCAGACAGCAACAAAAATCTACAAACCAAACCAGTAATCAGGAAAACATGGCTGAATCCAATGAACAAACTAAAAACCAGGAAGGGGAGCAGAACTTCACACAAGTAATTAAAGATCTCAGAACATATATCACAGACAAATTTAATGAAGTAAAGGAAGAGGTTAACAATATGAAGACAACACTTGGAGGGAAAATTGCAGACATATGCAAAAAGATAACAGATATGATGGGAATGAACACCACAGTTCAAGAAATCAAAAATACACTTGCAGCAAATAGCAGCAGATTAGAAGAGACAGATCAGAGAATTAGTGATGTGGAAGACAGTATATCAGAAATCAAACAGATAGTAGAATTGATCGATAAAAAGATAGAAAAAATCCAGCTAGGACTCAGGGACCTGAATGACAATGCAAAATGCACAAACATACGTATTATAGGCATTCCAGAAGGAGAAGAGAAGGGAAAGGGATCAGAAGGAGTGTTGCAGGGAATAATGGCTGAAAACTTCCCAAATCTACTGAAAGACACAGATGTACATATCCAAGAAGCACAGTGCACCCCAATCATCATAAACCCCAAAAGGCCCACCCCAAGACATATACTTGTCAAATTATCCAACGCTCAAGACAAAGAGAAAATTCTAAAAGCAGCAAGAGAAAAGAAAACTATCACATACAAGGGAAGCTCCATAAGATTAAATGCTGATTTCTCATCAAAAACCATGGAGGCAAGAAGGCAGTGGTATGATATTGTGAATGCCCCGGCCAGCGGGGCTGCGAACTGGGGCTCGTGGCTTGCATGGAGGAGAATGATGAGACAGGAGACGCGAGGAATGACAGCGAGACAGGGTGAGGATCAAGCTGCAAATTTTATTGAGGGCAACAAAGGATATATACTCTTGGGAAAAGGAGGGGTAATGGGTGGAGGTGAAAGTTAGGGATTGGTTGTGGTCACTACTGATATGTAGAGTGGGTTTCAGTTTACCTGCCTTGCACCTGCCCACTGCCTTGTCAATCTAGGCAGTGGCGGGAAGACGGAGAACAAAGGCCTGAAGGGGAAGAAGAATGAGGAAGTGACAAAGCAGATTTGAGTTCTGCCATGATGTGGGACCTGACATATTGTGAGGGGCTAATTATAGTTTGCTTAATTGAGAGGGTTGGCTCTTCTCTGGCAGCCGATTCTCGCTGAGTCCGACATACATTCTTTTTATCGCTCCCAACATCTCCTCCCTTTTTCTTTTATTAGCACAGTACTTTCTGCATGGCTAACTGAGGGAAACAGAGGCCTCATTTTCTCGATGTGAAGAGGGGGCTTTACCGACTGCGCTACAAGGGCGAATAAAAAAGGGGGGACCGTGCCTGTCTTAGGTCGGAACTGCACCCGGTGAGCCGTTTTAGCTCACTCACACACGTGACCAGTCTTACCCGTCATTGGGAAGCATGGCAGCGAAAGGCCATGTCCCTGTCTTAGGTTGACTGTTAGGTCAGTTCAGTTGCCCGTCATTGGCTAACCAGCCCAGCTCCCTGAGCGGCCAGTGATGCTATCGATGCATGTGATCGAAGCACCCTGCCCAGTGGCCCTTGCGAACAGAGCGGGTCCCCTAAATTAGTGAGGCATGCTTCTCAGAGAACAGCTAGGTTGTGCTTACCTCTAACCGTCTCTTGCAGTGTTGTACCTTGCACTCAGTAGCTTATTAGTGGGGGGAGTTGGTATCATAGGGGAGACAGTCTGGATGGTCCATAGATATACCTTGATCAGCGAGGTGGAGTCGATGATAGTGCACTTGAATGGGCTTACCAAGAGCGGAGTCAACCTGGTCCTTAACTAACTGAATAATTCTTTTTATGACCCAAGGTTCAAAAGACAATATGAGGAGTATAGTTATTAGTGGGCCCAATATGGGAAGAATATAAGGGAGGATTCCATTAATCCCCCAGGAGAAATTTCCTTGGGTTTCTCTTTATTACGCTTTGCTGGTCCCTTTCTGAGCTGAGCTACGTTATTTCTAATAAGGCCGGAATGATTAGCATAAAAAAAAGCATTCCTCTCCTAATGCCGCATAAATCCCTCCCTCTTTAAGAGGAGCCTTCTGCAATTTTGGAGGACAACCTCAGATAATGAATTTAGGGACTTTTCTAGATGGGAAATGGAGGTTTCGATGCGGGCTATATCTTCATCGATGGCTCGCCTGATAGAGGAGAAGGAAGTTTGTTGTGTAGTTAGGGCTGCTACTCCAGTACCAGCTCCAGCGAGACGATCACCATCATCAGAAGTTGTAGAAGTCTCCATCTCTTCATTCTGGAGTTTAATCCTTTTCGCAGATAACTAAACTTGTTTTCCATTTTCTGAAATGATAAGAGCATAGCCTCACCCCCTTACTTTAATCCTGCTTTTTTTTTTTTCATACATTGCTTAAAATATCTTTCCAGAATATTGGTTGATCTTCATTTCCTGTGTCTACTGTAGATGTTTGACATTTTCTAAGTGACATTCCACAGGTGTTAATGAATTATAAACATTAAGAGAATGTAAAGTAAATAAAGCTTTAGCTAATTGATCTTTTGGTGTTATAATACCATCATCTCCCCCTTTTTGTTTTAAAAGCATAGTTTAGGGTATGATGGCTGCATTCAACTATGGCTTGACCTGTAGGATTATAAGGAATGCTGGTATCATGTTCAATACCATATTTTAAACAGAAAGATTCAAAGGATTTACTAATGTAAGAAGGTCCATTATCAGTTTTAATTTTCAGAGGGCATCCCATTACAGCAAAAGCAGACCAGAGGTGTGAGTGAACATGATGAAACTGTTCCCCACTTTGAGCAGTATCCCAAATGAAATGAGAATAAGTGTCAATATAAACGTGAACAGATTGTAGTTTACCAAAGGATGATATGTGAGTAACATCCATCTGCCATAATTGATTAGGAGTCAGGCCTCTGGGATTAGTCCCAGCCTGAAAAGACACTGTAGTTAAGGGTCCACAGGTGGGACAGGTACAGATAATTCCTTGTGCCTGTAGTCTTATTAACTTTTGATATTTATTTCACAGGCCTTTAGCGTTAATATGAGTTAAAGCATGGCAATTATGAGCACTTTGTAAACACCTTACCAATAAATCAGCTCGAGCATTATTTGATGTCATAAGACTAGGCAAAGAGGCATGAGAGATATATGAATAATGTAAATAGATTTTAACCTAATGAGATGTTGCAAATCAGCGCAAAGTTGAGATAACTCATCAGTAGCAAAGATATGAGCTGTTTCAATATGCTTGACAGTAAGGCATACATATTCAGAATCAGAGACAATATTCAAGGGCTCTTAAAACATTTGTAAAACTTTAATGATGGCTCAAAGCTCTGTGCATTGAGCAGATGAATAAGGAGTTGGCCAAACCTATTCTTTTTGAAAAGTAACGTATGCTGCTTTTCCATTACTATTACTATCAGTAAATACTGTACAGGATGGCTGGGCTATGCACACAGCCTTGAAAAGCACTGCAAAAGTTTATTGTTGGGTTCTTTACAGATAAAGGAATGCAGCTGGCTTGATTTGTCTAAGAAGACACTAAAGAAAGTCTTAGCAAGTTTTAAAACAAAGTGATAGCAATACAGCTGGACTTTAACTTTTTGCAACAAACTAGCAGTGTTTGGGATTGCTGCATAGTATGTTGTTACTTTAATTTATGATAAGAGGTTGTTTTGTGATACTCTTTTATAATAGCTAAAACCATGAACAACCACATTGTACTTTTCTTTAATATTATGCTGAAATATTGGTAACTTTGTACACTTTTAAGCATTCATAGAAACCTTTTATCCATACGACTTTAATTAATAGAGGGTTTAAGGGAAGAAAAAGTTGTTAATTTTATAACACTGTAAAACACCTTTATTTAGCTTATAACATATCAAATGAACTTAATTATTACTTTAATTTTTCTTTCAAGGTAAAAGAACAAATCTCATAATTAGTTTGGAATAAAAGGCTACTGTTCAGGATTAGGTTTTGAGAAAGCAGTTTTGAACATTATGTTCCTTTAAGAGATAAAGCTTTCCTTCTTGGAATACCTAGGAAATGATAAGCACAAGAAACACAAGACAGACTTTCTTTGTATACTGACTGAGGATAAGAACTTTACCAAAACAGATTAATGGTGAGAGGCTTTGAGAAAGAACAAAAAAAATTAACTTTGCATCAGCATACTACTCGAAGACTCATTAAATTTTATTTAACTTTAACTGTAAAAATTCCTTTTCCACCAACTTTCAGCAGTTTCAGCATTCACTCAGGTTCCGTCTTATACTCTACTCTTTCCAATAGTCAATTATTTTATTTCAGGACAAAATTATTTTTCCGTTTCTTTAATAATAAAAACACATTCCATATAGCCTACATCAAAGTTATTAAGCAAACTTCTTATAATACTGAGAACACTAAACAAGCTTGTTAAAATAATGAACCTTTCTTTAAATACTTAGTAGCATGCAATATTAGAAATGGTTTTTAGAAGCAAGTTGGCAGGGGAGGTTGGTTGCTGTCAATCTTTCCTGTTATAAAATTACCTTTTATTATTATCATCATCAATTCAGTTGTATATATATTTAAGAATGACCTTTTGGAATTAGCCATTTAATACCTTAATGTAAACAATGCTTTATTAAACCTTTTATTTATAACCATATAGACTATTGAAGACAACTTTTATCTTTACAGAGCACATTCCCTTACTTAAAATTATCACAATACCTTTTACAACTTGCCACATGCAAATTAAGTTTCAAGAGTTTATGAAAAATTAGCCATTCTACTTTAGGACAAAACACCTTTTTGCAAAGACTTATTAAATTTCAGTTAGCATTTTCACAAACTTTTAACCAAATGTTCACTTAAGTTTTGCATCTTTCATATTATCCTGTGAAGAAAGATAAGTTATTTATTTTAATCTAGGCAAGAACAACTTTTTATGAAGACGTACAGTTAATTTTGTTAATTAAGATTTACAATTTTTATTATTGTAGATATCTTATTAACATTTAAACTTATGTATTAATATAATAAACTTAAGTATTAATATAAGCGCTTATTTGATTTTTGGCCATTTGAATAGAGCTCTTTTAAAAATTTCTAGTAATTTATATTTACCATCCGGAGGTATTACAATATACATTGACATTGAACGAACAGACAGACAAACACAGAACAATTACAACACATTAACAGAAATATATAATTTATTTACGATTGACTCATAATTCTTACTTTCTTGGTATAGCTGCTTTTAAATCTTCTGTTATATAGCATATCATAGATTATACCCTTGAAGATTTCTTCTGTACTTCATGTTGCCTGTAATATGAAAGCTTGTGCTTGGAAACATTTTTATTAGTTATCAGCAATCAGTTAAAATAACTTGAGCAGCATAAATGTAGTTAAACTCTAATTTAGCAGTTTACCATTAACACAAATTTTTGGATTATTATTCTGTAAGACTATACTGAGACTTGAAGTTCAGGAGTAAACTACTGATCTAAAACTGAAAATTCCTTTTTAAACCTTGATAAAAATTTTGTACTAATTTTATTATCTTGGTTAAATAAGCCCAATTAGAATTAGCATGGAAATAAAACAGAACACCAATGTTGCCATGTTTTTCTCTTTTTTCAGTGGCTTAACTCTATTAACCCCCACTAGCCCACAGCTACATTGTCATGTAGACAGCAGGGAGTTTGAAAAGTTGCGAAAGTGGGCTAGTGTTTGCCTGGATAAAGTTGATTGCCTCGTAAAGTTTGTTTGGATTTTGGGGCTTGTGGCTGCCTTTGTTTCCCACTTCCCTAATGGGAAGCAGGGGCAGTGCCTTGCTCTTCGTGGTGGCGCAGATTTTGGCGGGCTTCAATCAGCAGGCACTTAAGCCCGCGCCCGCAGAGCGCAGGGAGGGTGCCACGGCCAGGAAGGCTTGGGCCGAGTGCCGCCTGCCGCCTGCTGTGCTCCCGCCAGCCAGCGCCCGAGGCAGGGCTAATTTTAGAACAAAGCCTGAAGTAACCAGACAAGTTCTCCTACTTTCTGTAAGGTCTAACTGCTGCCTGATAAGATGCATTTGCATTTACAAAGGCAATTTGCTTTACAAAGTCTGTTTCTGTGTTGGTATCGCCAAACAGTTTTTCTGCAGCCGTGCACAATTTGCCTACAAACTTTGAAAAGGGTTATTCTGGCCCCTGCTTAATATTAGTGAGGGAGGAGGCAGGGCGGAAGTGAGAGCAGTTTAAGATTACAACTTAATCTTCATTGGGAGTTTCTGGGTTGTTTTCACAGACCTCATCCTTGGGGGAGGGGGTAGAAGGAGTGGAGGGTTTGTTATCAAAGGAAATTAAACTGAGGGGTGAGTTTGAATGTAAGTGATGGGGTTGCGAGTGATGCTCAGACTTTTTACTGCAACTCGAAGGGGGTTGAGAACTTAATTTTAAAGCAGTCTCCCCTTCTGTGATGATTTCAGTAACATCAGGGAAGCGGGGGGGAAGCCCGAATCATCTCATATATCAGTTGACAATAATTAAATGCAGTGACAGGGATTCGGGAGGGGCTAAAAGTCTTATAATAGTCGTTCAAACAGTCACTGACTCTTTTCCAACATCTTTCATCTATGGTTCCCTCCTCAGGGAACCACGGGCAAGTTTTTATGATAAACCTAAAAAATTCACTAAGACCCTTCTTTTTTACCACAATTCCTCGCGCCTGAAGTGCTTCCTTTACTTGTTTAAGAAATAGATCGTGTTGTGATTGTTCCTGTCCCATGGAAGAAAAAAACTTTAATTTTAGAAAAAGTAAGAAAAATGAAGAGACTAGAAGAAACTTTACCTCGAGTAGGTTCCCAGGACTCCCTCCTGGACAGGATCCTTCCCGGATGCCTGGACCTCTGCGCCGCTAGTTTCGCCTCTGCATCGGCTAGTAGTGAAGAGAGCTCTCTATCTTGGTGGGTGCGGCGGTTCCCTCTCACACGCAAGCCAAAAGTCCCACGTCCGGGCGCCAGCTGTGAATGCCCCGGCCAGCGGGGCTGCGAACTGGGGCTCGTGGCTTGCATGGAGGAGAATGATGAGACAGGAGACGCGAGGAATGACAGCGAGACAGGGTGAGGATCAAGCTGCAAATTTTATTGAGGGCAACAAAGGATATATACTCTTGGGAAAAGGAGGGGTAATGGGTGGAGGTGAAAGTTAGGGATTGGTTGTGGTCACTACTGATATGTAGAGTGGGTTTCAGTTTACCTGCCTTGCACCTGCCCACTGCCTTGTCAATCTAGGCAGTGGCGGGAAGACGGAGAACAAAGGCCTGAAGGGGAAGAAGAATGAGGAAGTGACAAAGCAGATTTGAGTTCTGCCATGATGTGGGACCTGACATATTGTGAGGGGCTAATTATAGTTTGCTTAATTGAGAGGGTTGGCTCTTCTCTGGCAGCCGATTCTCGCTGAGTCCGACATACATTCTTTTTATCGCTCCCAACATGATATAGTCAAGGTACTAAAAGAAAAAAATTTCCAACCAAGAATACTCTGTCCAGCTAAACTAGCATTCAAAAATGATGGAGAGTTCAAAATATTCACAGATAACAGAAATTGAAAGAGTATGCCAACAAGAAACCTCCCCTTCCAGAAATCTAAAGGGAGTTCTGCAGGAAGAAAGGAAAAAACAGGACAGGCAGAGTTGGAGGAGAGTGTAAGAGCAACAAAAAAGACAAAAAGAGAAGAAAAAAAACAAATAAACAAAATATGACAAACACAAATCCAATCAAAATATGGCTAACATAAATAATTCCTTGAAAATAATAACACTGAATGTCAATGGATTAAACTCACCTATCAAAAGATTCAGACTGGGACATTGGATAAGGAAATATGACCCATCTGTATGCTGTCTACAAGAGACACATCTTAGACCCAGAGATTCATGGAGGCTGAAAGTGAATGGTTGGAAAACAATCTTACAAGCAAACAATAACCAAAAAAAGGCAAGAGTAGCTATATTAATATCAGACAAAATAGACTTTAAATGCGAAACAATTGTGAGAGACAAAGAAGGATACTACATATTAGTGAAAGGGACAATCTCTCAAGAAGAACGAACAATCATAAATATTTATGCTCCTAACAAGGGCGCCTCTAAATACATGAGGCAAATGCTGGAAAAACTAAGTGAAAGAATAGATGCATCTACAATTATAGTGTGGGGGATTTTAATACACCACTATCAACTCTGGACAGAACATCTCAAAAGAGAATCACCAAAGAAACGAAATATTTGAACAGTATATTAGAGGAGCTGGATCTAATAGACATATACAGATCATTACACCCAAACACATCAGGATATACATTTTTCTCAAGTGCACATGGATCATTCTCCAAGATAGACCATATGCTAGGCCACAAAGAAAGGCTTAATGAATTCAGAAAGATCAAAATCATACAAAATAATATCTCTGACCATAGTGGAGTGAAGCTGGAAATCTGCAAGGGCCAGAGGCCCAGATTTCACACCAAGATATGGAAATTAAACAGCACACTCTTAGAAAAACAGTGGGTCAAAGAGGAAATCTCAAAAGAAATCAATGACTACATTGAAACAAATGATAATGATAACACAACATACCAAAATTTATGGGATGCAACAAAAGCAGTACTGAGAGGGAAATTTATACCCATAAATTCATACATCAAAAAAGAAAAAAGAGCAAAAATTGAAGAACTAACTGCACATTTGAAGGAATTAGGAAAAAAACAACAAAGTAATACCACAGGAAGAAGAAGGAAGGAAATAACAAAGATAAGAGCAGAACTAAATGAAATAGAAAATAAGAAAGCACTTGAAAAGATAAACAAGACCAAGAGCTGGTTTTTTGAGAAGATCAATAAAATGGACAAACCTTTAGCAAGACTAACAAAGAAAAAAAGAGAGAAGATGCAAATACACAAAATAAGAAATGAGAAAGGAGATATCACCACTGACCCCACAGAAATAAAGACTATCATAAGAGGATACTTTGAAAAACTATATTCCAACAAAAATGACAATTCAGAGGAAATGGACAAATTCCTAGAAACACATAAGCAGCCTATATTGACGAAAGAAGAAATTGAAGATCTCAACAAACCAATCACAAGTAAAGAAATAGAATCAGTCATTAAAAACCTCCCAACTAAGAAGAGCCCAGGGCCAGATAGCTTCACAGGTGAATTCTACAAAACATTCCAGAAAGAACTAACACCAATCCTGCTGAAACTCTTCCAAAAAATTGAAACAGAAGGAACATTGCCTAACTCCTTCTATGATGCCAACTTACCCTAGTACCAAAGCCAAACAAAGACACCACAAGAAAGGAAAATTACAGACCTATTTCTCTAATGAACCTAGATGCAAAAATACTTAACAAAATACTTGCTAATCGTATTCAACAACACATTAAATGAATACACCATGACCAAGTGGGATTCATTCCAGGTATGCAAGGATGGTTCAACATAAGAAAATCAATGTAATACACCATATAAACAGATTGAAGGGAAAAAAATCACATGATTATATCTATAGATGCAGAAAAAGCATTTGACAAAATACAGCACCCTTTCTTGATAAAAACACTCCAAAAGATCGGAATACAAGGAAATTTTTTGAACATGATAAAGAGTATATATGAAAAACCCACAGCCAATATCATTTACAATGGAGAAATCCTAAAATCCTTCCCTCTAAAGTCAGGAACAAGAAAAGGATGCCCACTCTCTCCCCTTCTATTTAACATTGTCTTAGAAGTACTTGCTCGAGCACTGAGGCAAGAACCAGATATAAAAGGCATTCAAATTGGAAAGGAAGAAGGCAAATTTTCATTATTTGCAGATGACATGATCCTATACATAGAAAACCCTGAGAGATCTACAACAAAGCTTCTAGAACTCATAAATGAGTTTAGTAAAGTTGCAGGTTATAAGATCAATGCGCAAAAACCAGTAGCATTTCTGTACACCAATAATGAGCAAGATCAGGAGGAAATCAAGAAATAAATACCATTCACAATAGTAAATTAAAAAATCAAATATTTAGGAAAAAATTTAACTAAACATGTAAAAAACTTATATACCGAGAACTATACAAGACTGTTCAAGGAAATCAAAGAAGATCTAAATAAATGGAAGAATATTCCCTGTTCATGGATAGGAAAACTAAATATTAAATATTTAATATTTAAAAAATCAAATATTTAGGAAAAAATTTAACTAAACATGTAAAAAACTTATATACCGAGAACTATACAAGACTGTTCAAGGAAATCAAAGAAGATCTAAATAAATGGAAGAATATTCCCTGTTCATGGATAGGAAAACTAAATATTATTAAGATGTCTATCCTACCAAAACTGATCTACACATTCAATGCAATCCCAATAAAAATCAACACAGCCTTCTTTAAGGAACTAGAAAAACTAACTATGGAATTTATTTGGAAAGGAAAAGAGGCCCCGAATAGCCAAAGACATATTGAAAAAGAAAAACGAAATTGGAGGAATCACACTACCTGGCTTCAAAACATACTACAAAGCTACAGTAGTGAAAACAGCATGGTATTGGCATAAGGAGAGACACACAGACCAATGGAATCGAATTGAAAGTTCCGATATAGAACCTCATATATAGAGCCATATAATATTCGATAAAGCCACCAAACCCTCTCAGATGGGAGAGAATGGCCTATTCAACAAATGGTGCCTGGAGAACTGGATATCCATATGTAGAAGAATGAAAGAGGATTACCATCTCACACCTTATACAAAGATCAACTCAAGATGGATCAAAGACCTAAATATAAGAGCAAAGACCATAAAGACCTTGGAAAGCAGTGTAGGGAAACATCTACAAGACCTTGTAATAGGAAATGGCTTCATGAATATCACACCAAAAGCACGAGCAGCAAAAGAACAAATAGATAAATGGGACTTCCTCAAAATTAAAGCCTTCTGCACCTCAAAGGAGTTTGTCAAGAAAGTAAAAAGGGAACCTACACAATGGGAGAAAATATTTGGCAACCATATATCCGATAAGAGACTTATAACTTGCACATATAAAGAACTCCTATATCTTGAAAATAAAAAGATAAACAACCCATTTAAAAAATGGGAAAAAGATTTAAACAGACACTTCTCCAAAGAAGAAATACAAATGGCTAAAAAGCACATGAAAAAATGCTCCAAATCTTTAGCTATCAGGGCAATGCAAATAAAAACTCCAATGAGATACCATCTTACTCCCATAAGATTGGCAGCTATGAAAAAAACAGAAGAATACAAATGCTGGAGAGGATGTGAAGAAATGGGAACACTCATCCACTGCTGGTGGGAATGCAGAAGGATCCAACCATTCTGGAGGACAGTTTGGCAGTTTCTCAAAAAACTAACCATAGATTTGCCATATGACCCAGCAATTCCACGGCTGGGTATATACCCAGCAGAACTGAAGGTAGGGACACAAACCGATATATGCACACCAATATTCATAGCAGCATTGTTCACTATTGCCAAAAGTTGGAATTGACCCAAATGCCCATCAACAGATGAGTGGATCAATAAAATGTGGTATATATATACAATGGAATACTACTCAGCTTTAAGAACAAATACACTACAAACACACGTGATAACATGGATGAATCTTGAGAACCTTATGTTGAATGAAGCAACCCAGGCATTGAAGGACAAACACTACATGACCTCAATGATATGAAATAAGCAAGCTGCCTCAGAGAGCTAGAGACTGGAAATCAGGGGGTAGAGGAAGGATGTAAGCTCACATCTACATGGGTGAAATCTATGATAAGCTGGAGGTAAGTATGTGTACAAGGAAGGGATAAAATGGGGGCATAGGGTTACCTTTGGGTGAGGCTTTGGGGGTTTGAGGGGGGCTAGGGATGGGCGGATGGGTAATATTGCCCAAAAAATTAGGGGGAGGGTGGGGTAACACACGAACATAGGAGATTGTCAGGTGTTGGTTGAGAGTATAATGCTGAGAAAACCTTTTCAAAATATAATTAGCAAAGTTACCTGTTTAAGATACTCAAAGGGGATAATCTGACACAGGACAGACTCCTAGGGAATATCTGAATGCTCATTTTGCCAGAGTTGGTTATACCATTGGGTAGAGACCCATATAATGAGAGTGAAGGTAGACCCACAACCTGGGGAGGACAGGACTAATGCCATCAAATAGAGGGAACTGTATCTCTCAAGAGAAATGGTGGCTCCCAGGGCATTAGGGCAGTTGAGCAAGTCAAGCCCTCAACACTGTTGCAAGTATCTCTGAACATGGCTCCTCAAGAAATGAAGATTGACTGTCACTGTGGGCCCCAAGGGGAGGGGGAAATAGATATTGAATAGATGGAACCAAAGTAAATGTGAGGGCAAAAGAAGTGTTTCACAAGAGTACACAAGGATGGATATAAAATATGTAATATTACACCAAAAACATATAGGGGATGACAGACTAATAATGTAAACCATAATGTAAAACATAGGATAGCTAAAAAATTTAGAAAACTGTATAGCCTAAAGTATAAACCACAATGTAAACACAAATGTTACCTTGTTTGAAAGCTATTGTCTCAATATCTGTACATCAGTTTCAGTAAATATGATATGAATAAGTTAAAAGATTATCGCTGTGGAAGGGAAAAGGTTTTATAAAGGATATGTGGGAGTACTGTATATTGTATATATGAATTACTGTGATCTAAGGCTCTTGTGAAGAGAAGCTCAATAATTAGGGAAAAAAGAAAAGAAAAATATAGGATGTAGAATTTTTCCAAATCAGTATGTATTCTATATCTAACCTTTAAACTCATCACTATATTCCATTTTACTATTAAGGAAACCTGACATTATATTGGGCTTCACTTTTCAGGAAGTTTTGGACCACAGAGTGGATCAACAATGGCAGCGGAGGAACACTGGTATGGGATGTTATTGACAGGGGACATATGGTTGACAGGGAGTTATACAGGGCATGTGACCAGGGTGCATGGAAATATTTGGATATACTCATAGTGGAAACAATTAAAAACAACAGCCGGGGGGGTACTGGGTTCCTGGCCGGGGGTGGGGGGGGGCTCTGTCGTGGTCCCTAGGGGAGCAGCAGCAGTTCCCCAGGTGCAACAGCAAGGACCAGGAAGGAATGAGGGTCCAACAGTGACCCCCCTGATACTAATGACTATGCTTGTGAGCCTATACACCTGAAATAAGAACAAGGCCTAGAGCAGCACTATGCCTAAGAGTTCCCTCCTGACAGCCTCTGTGTTACTCAAATGTGGCCAGTCTCAAAGCCAAACTCAGCATGTAAATGCAATGCCTTCCCCCCAGTGTGGGACATGACACCCGGGGATGAGCCTCCCTGGCACCGAGGGATCACTACCAAGTACCAGCTGATGATGTAACTAGAAAATGACCTTGAATTGAAGGTTCAACGCGGACCATAAAAATATCCCTGTCTACATATAATAACAGGAGTTAAAAATGCTGTTTGACCTAAAGTAAGGGGGAAATGGAAAGGACAAATGAGTTTATATGGCTATGAGTCTCTAAAAAAGAGTCTGGAGGTTGTCAGAATGATTGCCCTTATGCACACCTGAGCAGAGTCTCAGAGACAGATAAAGTAGATACAACCCCAGGTATTGGTTCTTTTTGAGGGCTAAAGAGACCTACAGGTTCTATGGTCACGGCAGATGGAGTTCACTGCCATGTCAGTTGGCCCTTCTTTGGAGCTAGTGTTTCTGCATGATGGAGCTGGACTCAGATGTGATCTCTTTTCACAAGCCTTTCATGCTACTTTACTGGAATTGTAGTTGGTGCTGGGGTTTAAGATATATCTAGGGGATTTGAATCTCTGGACTGACAATATGATAGCCAGACCCTGAGCCTCAACAGACTTCAGCTCCTACACTCTGATTTATTGGACATACCCCACTCAGCTAACATGGAGTTGAAGAATGTCAGCCACCACACCATGGAGCCTAGAGTGCCTACAACTGAAAGCAGGAGGATTGCATCCAGGATCCATGTGGAATCTAAGCCCCCTCTTGACATAGATGTGGAATGGATACAACCAAGCCAAGGTCCACAGGAAGGAGGAATACAGTAAGGATTAGAGTGGACTTAATGATATTCTATTCATGAACTATTGTGGTTAGTAATCGAGAAAATGTGGCATTGGTGTGGAAAAAGTGGCCATGGTGGTTGCTGGGTGCGGGGAATGGGAGGAAGGGATGAGATGTGGAGGCATTTTTGGGACTTGGAGTTGTCCTGAGTGGTGTTGCAGGGACAATTGCCGGACATTGTATGTCCTCCCATGGCCCACTGGATGGAACGTGGCAGAGTGTGGGCTATGGTGTGGACCACAGGCCATGGGGTGCAGCGATGCCCAGAGATGTACTCACCAGGTGCAATGGCTGTGTCATGATGATGGGGGAGAGTGTTACTGTGGGGGGGAGTGGTGGGGTAGGGGCGGTGGGGGTGAATGGGGACCTCATATTTTTTGAATGTAACATTTTTAAAAAAATGAATAAATAAAATAAAATAAAAATAAAACCATTTTTCTTTGGGAAAAAAAAAAAGAATTTATTCATAGGAAGCAGACGTGCCTCAACTGATAAGAGCATCTCTCTACCATATGGAGGGTCCAGGGTTTGATCCCCAGGACCTCCTGATCCATGTGGTAAGCTGGCCAATGTGCAGTGCTGCTGCCGCGTGCAAGGAGTGCCTTGTTCTGCATAGGGATCCCCCACATGCAAAGGAGAACCACCCAGTGTGAAAAAAGTGCAGCTCACCCAGGAGTGGCACCACACACATGGAGAGCTGACGCAGCAAGATGACACAACAAAAGAGAGACACAGTTTCCCAGTGCCGCAGGATAATGCAAGTGGAAACAGAGGAACACACAGCAAATGGACACAGAGAGCAGACAATGGGGGGGATGGGGAGAGGAATAAATAAAATAAATGTTTAAAAAATAAAATAAAAAATAAGAGTCATTTTAAAAAAACGAATTTATTCATTGCTCCATTAGATATTATGTACCTTTTCCCCATTGTTTTGATTCATTCACATCCATTTCCCCATGTTAAGATCTACATAATTTTGAAATGTCCAGCAATGACATAATTTGAAATGTCCAAATACATTTCCTCAAGAATGAAAGAAAATCAGAGAGTAGATTAAGGAAGCTTGTTTCTATTAATCGTTTTATTTGTTCATTCACTCATTTTTTCTTCATTCAACTGATGTATTTTATTGGGTGATTACTTTGTTCTCCACATGCCTTTGCTTATGCTTTAGTTTCCTTGTCTGTTTAAGCAAATACCAATGCAATGGTTCAACTTAAACAATGGGAGTTTATTTGCTTACCATTTTGAGGCTAAAAGAGAGTCCAAATCAAGACATCATCAAGTTAATGCTTTCTCCTCAAGGACTGAGGAGATCTGGGGCTGGCTGCTGATGGTCCTTGGTCCTTGGCTCATCACATGGCAAGGCACGTGGTGGTGTCTCCTGGTGTCCCTTCTGTCCCAGGTTCCACTGATACTCAGCATCTGGCTACACCCTCTGTAGCTTTCTCTCCCTATGTCTGAATTTCATTCTGCTTATAAAGGACTCCAGCAATAGGATTAAGACCATGCTGAATGAGGTAAGCCACACCTTAACTGAAATAACCTCATCAAAATATCCTATTTACAATGGGTTCATACCCACAGTAATGGGTGAGATTTAAGAACATGTGGGAAGCAGACTTGGCCCAATGGATTGGGCGTCCACCTACCACATGGGAGGTCTGTGATTCAAACCCCGGGCCTCCTTGACCCATGTGGAGCTGGCCCATGCGCAGTGCTGATGCGCGCAAGGAGTGCCCTGCCACGCAGAGTTGTCCCCTGCGTAGGGGAGCCCCATGCGCAAGGAGTGCGCCCCGTAAGGAGAGTCGCCCAGCACAAAAGAAAGTGCAGTCTGCCCAAGAATGGCACCACACACATGGAGAGCTGATACAACAAGACGATGCAACAAAAAGAAACATTCCCAGAGCTGCTGCTAAGTATAGAAGTGGTCACAGAAGAACACACAGCAAATGGACACAGAGAGCAGACAACTGGGGTGGGGGGGGGGGGAAGGGGAGAGAAATAAATAAAAATCTTTAAAAAAAAACTATGTTTTTCTGGAGTACATTCAACTTCAAACCATCGCACTTAATAATATGCCAGTTATGTCTTGTGTCCCTTAAATTTTTCCCAGCAGTGTGACAACTTCATCACTTTGATGATGGTCATTAAAATCCATTAGAGAGTAGAAAATAAAAATTACTATGCAATCTGTGCAGGTTACACACAGTTTGCTAATATGAAGACATTCAATGGAGGGGAAATTTGTTTATGTATTTTAATAATGTACCATTAAAAGGAGCAATTTAAAAGAAGAAATCAACATTACCACAGATGGCTTAGCATGGTTCATTTTGCCATATGAAGAGTCATGCATGTATGTACAGCTGCTTGTTCTTCAGACTGTAATAGTCCCACCAAAAAGGAAGTCTTGAAAGGAACAATATGGGAAACCAATGTGGCTCAACTGATGGAGCATCTGTCTGCCATGTAGAGGTCCAGGGTTTGATCCCCAGGGCCTCTTGACCCGTGTGGTGAGTTGGCCCATGTGCAGTGCTGCTGCTGTGCTCAAGGAGTGCTGTGCCATGCAGGGCCGTCCCCGTGTAGGGGTCCCCCACTTGCAAGGAGTGTGCCCTGCAAGGAAAGCCACCCCACGTGAGAAAAGCACAGCCTGCCCAGGAGTGGCGCTGCACACAGGGAGAGCTGCCGCAGCAAGATGACACAATGAAAAAGAGAGGCAGTTTCCCAGTGCCTCAGGATAATGCAAGTGGACACAGTAGACAATGGGGGCGGTGGGGAAGGAAAGGGGGGAAGGGGAGAGGAATAAATAAAATAAATCTTAAAATAAAAGGAACAACGTGTATTGATAAAGAACACAAACATGGAATTGCTAAATATTTTTGTGTTCTTCATTCTAAATTACTGCATTAGGAGAGTTTTGATTATCTGTGAATATATCTTATTAGTCAGCCAAAGGGGTGCTGATGCAAAGCACCAGAAATACGTTGATTTTTATAAAGGGTATTTATTTGGGGTAAAAGCTTACAGTTACAAGGCCCTAAAGAGTCCAACTCAAAGTACCATAAGAGGTACTTCTTCACCAAAGACTTTTGCCACGGGGTGGAGGAAGATGGTGGGCAATGTCTGCCTGGTCTCTCCTACCTTCTTCCTCTTAAGGCTCTATGGTCCCAGCTTCTTCCAATTTCAGCTGTAGGCTGGAATAGGGCTCAGCTGCTCTGTTGTCTTCAACTGTAAACTATCAGGCGAAAACCTCATCTTTCTCTGGAGCCCCAGCATCAAGTTCTCTCCTCTTCCAAGTGTATGGAGCTCTCTCTATTCTGTGTATCTTCTTTGTATCTACTTCTGTGTGTCTCACTGATTGAATGTCCATTTATATAACCACAAAGGGGGCAGGGACTCAAATCGAGTCGCCCCATGATATGGTCACAACAAAGCCCTAATGGTACCATAATTTAACCAAAGGCATCTCAGCTGAATCTAATACAATCAAAGGCTAACATACCCAAAGAAACAGACCAGTTTACAAATATAATCTTTCTTTTTGGAGTTCATAAATAATATCAAACTGCTACAATACCTTCTGTCCTGAAGGATTAAGAAACAATATGCATAAGGATGGCTCTCTCTGTAGCCAAGAAAAATTATTTTACCTTTCTAGTGTTAAGTTTTGTGAAAGAATAGCTGTACAAATTCCAGGGCAGCTTGCTTTATGTAATAGAATATCTGAAAAACTGGGTTGTATACAACTCAATTTCTACATATTGAAATACATGTTAAATGTACTGTGGGAGAGCTGTATTAAAAAACAACCAAGACCAGTAATAAGCTCTTTTGTGGGCTATGAAATCACTAACAATTTCTCTCTCTTTTGGGCTTTGATTTTTAATATTATGATACTAGGTACAAAGCCTTGTACTCTATTCAAAAATGAGGTTCTCCACATAATTAGAATTATTTTAAATGACTGAAGTTTATATTTCTAAGTTCTAATACTTTTTAAAAATGTGATCTATATTTACTGTTCTGAAGCATGCAGGCATTGGAAACAGGCTGCTTGGTTTCAAAATTCAGAATGTACAACTTAACTCTGTGACCTTGAGCTAGCCTCATTTTCCTCTGTAAAATGAATACAGTACTTAAACACTTAAAAAGATTTATTGTGAGTAGTAACTAAGACAATGCATTGAGGCACTTAGCACAATATATGTTTTACTATATGGTAATTACTCTTATTTGTCACCTAGTTTGAAGTGAAAAAAAAAAAAACCAGATTGTAGAAAGTATGATCCTATTGGTATTTAATAATATGTATAAAAATATTTTTCTACTCTTAATTTTTTAGATTATAAAAGTAATAAATACCCATGGCACATACATTTAAAAAAATAAACTTGTACAGAAAAGTTAAAACTGAAAATAAAATATCAAGCTACAGCAGGAATAAATCTTGAAAACATTTTTCTAAGTGAAAGAAACCAAGCACAAAGGCCGTGTATTGTATGATTCCATTTATATGTAATGTCCAGAAGAGGCAAATCTATAAAGACAGAAAGTAGATTGTTGGTTGCCTACATTGAGAGATTCAGGGATAATAAAGGGGTGTGAGGTTCCTTTTTGGGGTGATGAAAATATTCTAAAATTTGATGCACAATGCTATGAAAGTCACTAAATTCTACACTTTAGAGGGGTGAATTTTATGGTGTGAATTATAGCTCAATAAAGCTGTTTTAAAAAAAGCAAGAGGAGTGGATGTAGCTCAACTAGTTGAGCAGCCTGCTTCCCACGTATGAGGTCCTGGGTTCAATCCCCAGTACGTCCTAAAAACAAACAAACAAAAATAAACGATAAAAACAGCTCTCATTGGGAAGTGCATGTAGCTCAGTGGTTCAGCACCTGCTTCCCCTGTACAAGGTTCTGGGTTCAAGCCCCATTACTGCCCCAAAATACAAACAAAAAAACCAAGTCTGTCAATCCATACCTCATTCTTACTCCCAGACCCACTCCCCATAAATATTCACTCTTTAAAACTTATTGTTATTTATAAATACTCCATACCCATCAAGCAAAAACTATCTCCTGCCCTCCCTCTGTGCTCTAATAACCAATAGTCTATTCATCTCTACAAATTTGCTACTTCTAGATATATGTGACATCATATAATATATTTCCTTATGTGCCTTGCTTATTTCACTCAGCATAATGTTTTCAAGGTTCATTCATGTTGCAGCATTTTTCAGAACTTCATTAACCTCCTATGTTCAAATAATATTCTGTTGTGTGTATGTACCAAATTTTATTTATCCATTCATTTGTTGATGGACACTTGGATCGTTTCTACTTTTGACTATTGTAAATAATGCTGCCATGAACTTTGATGTACAAATATCTGTTTGAAACCTTGTTTTCACTTTCTTTGAGTATATACCTAGGAATGGCATGACTGGGTCATATGGTAATTCTATATTTAACATTTTTAAAAAAGATTTATTTATTTCTACCCTCCCCCTCATTGTTTTGTGCTCTCTGTCTGTTCTTTGTGTTCATTCACTGTGTGTTCTTCTGTGTCTATTTGTCTTCTCTTTAGGTGGCATCAGGAACCGATCCTGGGACCTTCCAGAGTAGGAGAAAAGTACTCAATCTCTTGTGCCACCTCAGCCCCTTGGTCTGCTGTGTCTCTTATTGTCTCTCCTCTGTGTCTCTTTTTGTTGCACCTTCTTGCTGTGTCAGCTCTCTTTGTAAGCCAGCACTCTATGCAGGCCAGCATTCCTGCATGGGCCAGAACTCCTGCACAAGCCAGCACTTTGCATGCGACAGCACTCCATGCAAGCCAGCACTCCGCGTGGGCCAGCTCTCTGCTTGGGCCAGCTCACTGCATGGGCAAGCTTGCCTTCTCTAGGAGGCCTGGGAATCAAACCCTGGACCTCCCATATGGTAGGCAGGAGCCCAATAACTTGAACACATCTGCTTCCCTATAACTTTTTGAGGAACTGCCATAATGCTTTCCACAGTGTCTGTACCATTTTATTTTTCCTACCAACAATTCTTGGAAATGAGAACAGGTCCTATTTCTCTGTATCCCAACTAAAACTTTTTTCCTTTTGTCATTTTTTAAAAAATAATAGCCATCCTAGTAGGTGTGAAGTGATACCTCATTGGTTTTCTTTGTTTGTTTGCTTTTTGTTGTTTTTTGGGGAGGTACCTGAGACCAAACCTGGGACCTTGTATATGGGAAGCAGGCACTCAATCTCTCAGGATACATCCACTCCCCTCATTGTTTTGATTTGCATTTCCCTGATAGTTAATGAAGGTGATTATCTTTCATATGCTTACTGGCCATTTGTATACCCTCTTTGGAAAAATTTCTGTCCTTTGCCCATGTTTTAAGTGGGTTGTTTGTCTTTTTGTTCTTTTATTGTAGAAGTTCTTTATATATTCTAGTTATTAAGCTGTTATCAGATATATCATTTACAGGATTTTCTATCATTCTGTAGGTTTTCTTTTTACTTTCTTGATAATGTCTTTTGATATACAGAAGTTTTAAATTTTGAAGTTAAATTTATCTATTATTTCTTTTCTTTTTTTTTAGATTTTATTTATTTATCTCTCCCCTTCCCCATGCCCATTGTCCGCTCTATCTGTCCATTCACTGTGCATTCTTCTGTGTCTGCTTACGTTCTTGGCAGCACTAGGAATCTGTCTCTTTTTTTGTCATGTCATCTTGCTGTGTCAGCAGTCCATGTGTGCAGTGCCACTCCTGGGCGGGCTGCACTTTTTTGCATGGGGCAGCTCAATGCGGGGTTCACTCTTCATGCGTGGAGCTCCCCTACGTGGGGAACATCCCTGTGCAGCACGGCACTCCTTGAGCGTGGTAGCTCCGCATGTGGGCCAGCTCACCACACCAGCCAGGAGGCCCTGGATTTGAACCCTGGACCTCCCATGTGGTAGGCAGATGCTCTATCAGTTGAGTCACATCTGCTTATTTCTTTTGTTGTTCATACTTTTGGTAACCTAAGAATTCATTGCCAAATCCAAGATCATGAAGATTTGCCCTTATGTTACTTTCTAATAGTTTTAGGTCTTATAATTAGGCCCTTAATCCATTTGCATATGGTGTGAGGTAGAGGTCAAGCTTCATTCTTTTGCATGTGAATATTCAGTTTTCCCAACACCATTTATTGAAGAGATTATTCTTTCCCCATTGAGTGGACTTAGCACCTTGTTGAAAATATGTGGGCCTATTTCCGGACTTTCCATTCTATTCCAATGATCTATTTATCTGTTGACTTTTCCATTTCAGCAAAAAGACTGCTAGAAGTTTGGTTGTGAGTGCATTAAATTTGTAGATCACTTTGGGTAGTATTGACATCTTAAAAATATCAAGTCTCAAATCTATCAACATAGGAAGTCTTGAGATTTAGTTAGGCATTCCTTAATTTCTTTCATCTGTGTTTTATAGTTTTCAGTGTACAAGTTTTTCACATCCTTAGTTAAATATATTTCTGGATATTTTATTCTCTTAGATGCTATTGTAAATGAAATTGTTTTCTTAATTTCCTCAAATTTTTTATTTCTAGTGTATAGGAATTGATTTTGTGTTACTCTTATACTCTGTCACTTTGCTGAATTCATTTATTAGTTCTAGTAGTTTTCTTGTGGATTCCTTGGAATTTTCTATATATAAGATCATATTGTTTACAAATATAGTTTTATGTTTTCATTTCCACATTTATATACCTTTTATTTCTTTTTCTTGCCTAATTACTCTAGCTAGAACTGCTAGTATAATATTGAATGGCAGTGGTGAAAGCAGATATCTCTTTTTCCTGATCTTAGGGTGAAAGCTTTCAATCTTTCACCATTGAATATGATATTAGCTGTAGGTTTCTCATAAATGGCCTTTATTGTGTTGAGAAAGTTCCTTTCTATTTCTAGTTTATTGAGAAAGGGTTTGGATTTTGTCAAATGCCTTTTCTGTATCTACTGTGATAATCATGTGGGTTTTTTCATTTGTTCTATTTATGAGACTCATATTAGACTGATTTTCATATATTGAACTACCCTTGTATTCCTGTGATACAATGTGGGCTCTGTCATTCTTGTGTCAGCCACCACAAATGGATACATGTCTTCCTCTAAATGATTTGATTTTTTTCATCTTAAATCTAGATGAGTTGTTTGGAGAATTTTGTGTGTCACACATCAGCTTTTTGCAGTGTCTTATATCCCTCTTCCCTCTGAGGCTCAGAGTCATTCTGATTAAATGAAAGGGATTATGACAGCCTGTGCAACCATGATTTTCCTCTTCTCAACCATATTTCCTTAGAGCCATTGTAATTATTTAAAATCAGCTTATTTAGCCTTAGTATAAAATCCTAGAAAATGAAAATATATAGTAAAATGAACAGTAGAATAGAAGGAACACCAGCATTCTGCCCCTTTCTAGCTATGTGTCTTGATAAAGCATTCTTTACTTTTTTGAGGTGTCTGTTTTCTTAACTTTATATTGTTCATTTAAAAAGTACATATATGAATTTGCTTTGTAAATTATATAAAATGCTGTATGGAATCAATTATGTTGTTTGCAATGCACACACATATGAACATGTTGAAATTTTTAAACCAATTAGTTTAATGAGTAGTACATTAGAAAAATACAAAACACCTATATCCTGAATTCTCCTATTTTTAAATCAACTTCTAAGAAAACCCTCAGAGTCCTATGAAAGAATAATTGGAAATTTTCACTTTTTTTTGTCTTGAAAATTTAGACTTACAAATCTTTTGTTTTGTTTATTTTCAGTCTTTGATTTTTGAATAGAAGATGATAGTTTTTCTTTAAAAAAGTGGCAAGAGTACCAATCCTTTATGTATTATAAAAGGTAGATATTTAAAACACTGTGACAATTTGAAGGTGGCTAGACCCCAGAAAGTCCTGTTCTTAAAGCTATTTTATTATGGTGTATATGAATCTATTGTAGTAGGACCTTTTGATTAAATTACTTCAGTCAAGTGCCTTTGATTAGATTGTGTGACCCAAGGTGGTTCTTAATCCTTTAACTAGAGTCCTTTATAAATGAAGGAATAAAAAGCTGCAGAAACAGAAAGAAAGCCACAGAGACAGAGAGGAACCAGAAGCTGAGAGGAAGCCACTTTAGCCAGCTGAAAGCATCAAGGCCCAGAGGAGAAGGGAGAGATGAGCCAACTCGGCCATTGTGCTTTGCCATGTGCATGATCATCCTCAGCTGCAGCTGAGGGAAAAGGGTCTCCTGATGAGACCTTGATGAGGGCACTTTCACAGCCTCAGAACTGTAAGCTTTTAGTCTAACAAATTCCCACTGTAAAAGCCAACCCATTTCAGGTATTGCTCCCTGTAGCTTTTAGCAAACTAAAACAGACTTAAAGGGAAATGACTCTTGAACTCCTTATCCCTCCCTTTCAGTTCATGAAATGTAATTATAAGAGTTAAATAGGTGTATGAGAGCCCTGATTGCTGATTTCCCCACCAAGACACTTTTTTTTTTTTTTTTTTTAATTACAACACTTTATTGCAGCATCAGCCAAGGTTAGATTTCTGAAGCTGGTGAAGATGGGGCAACATTTCCATGTAAAATGTTAAAACTTTACAAGTTTTGTTTCTTATTTAAATCTACATGCAGAAACTGAAACATGGTAAAAGAAAAAAATGCAAAATAGCTAGAAAAAAAGATGTAATCTAATTGTAGCATACAGATGTGTGCTTCAACTGAATTCACTATGCCTGGGGGAAAGCAAATGAAAGACAGCTGTCCTACAAAATCAACAGGTTGTCAGAGACAGACTAAGAACCCTCACTTCTGTTTACTGGGGAAAACCAAATCAAACCAAACAAAAGCAAAATAAAAGCTCTACTTTGTTTAGAGACAAAGGCTGTAAACCCATGAAGGTCTACAAACTATTCAGATCCACTGCTTGTTGTCCTTCATTCATTTTCTGAGGCATGCTGACCGGCATGTTGTTGTTTCAATGATCCTTACAATGGTCTCAGCTACATCCTTGTGCCTGGACTCCCACCAACACATATTGAGAGAAGAAACTATGAATATTCTTTTCTTCTCTCAGTCCTCCTTACAGTGATTTATTTTCTTGTTCTATAGTGTCTGTTTCTTGCAGAGGCATCTTGAAGCTGAGATCACTTTGGCCTTGGCCAGAGCATACAGAAGATTAATGAAATAGAAGTGATCACTTGTTTCCAAAAGATGGGAAAGAGAACAAGTTCCCTCACCATTCAGCTTTCCATCTCAGGCCTTTTGTCCTTGGGATCTCAACTCTTTGTTGACTCTGACTGTCTCCTACTTCTCATGGGCTGGGAGAATTCCTTTACATATGAGGCTGGAAATCTGCATTTGGTGGTCACCAGTATGGATGCAATAGCTGTGAGTGATGATATCAATGTGTAAGAGAAGACCATCAACAGGAAAAAAAATTCCTGAATGAAAGACCTCATTTATCATGTCAATTTTAGTATTGTCCCAAATAATTTTCTTGTTGGTATTTGAAAGTTTTCATTAGCTAAATATATAAACATCACCTAAATACAGTCTGACATTCATCATAAAATTAAAAGGCTGAAGACCTTTGAAGAAAATATGAGTGGCAGTATACCTGATCTCAGAGTGGGAGGTTTTTAATAAAGATAAAAGTTTTATAGAAGTAAATATATTTAATTATATATATGCATCTGCACATATATATGTATGTATACATGTGTGTGAATACACGTGTGTTTGCATAATGTGTATGTACATTTATTCTATCTGTCTTTTTTCTTTTTGTTCTTTTATGTTTTCTGCCTTGGGTGACATTTTTAGGAAGGCTACACCCACACCCACACACATACACACGTACCTCATTGTGACCATATGAATTTGGTGAATCTGAAAAAAGAGAAAGTCTGTGTTTTTTAACTAACCCATTCCTGTAGGTATGAGATCCCTTTTGATTGGACTCCATCAGTGAGAACTCAGGTTGAGTCGCTGCTCTCTTGCTGGGTCTTATATAAATAGAAACACAGAGTGAGACACAGAGGAAAGGGAGTGACCATTTTTCACCCTGCCATGTGTGAGAGCACTTGACGATCACTAGCAGTCAAAGCCTAAGTATGAAGCCCGCAAGAGACTGGGCCCATGGAGAAGTCAAGAGAAGATGAGCCCTGCCATATGTCTGATTGTCACATGGCAGGATGCCAGGATTACCAGTTGCTGACTTTAGTAAGAAAGCATCTATGATGGTGCTTTGATTTGGGCATTTTATAGCCTTGGAACTGTACACTTTTACCCTAAATAAAATCCCCATTATAAAAGCCAATCGATTTCTGGTACTTTGAATCAACAGCCCTATGGGAAACTAAGGCACTCGTGTGTGAGTGTACATCTATTAATCGAGTTCAAAAGACAAAAGAAAAAATTGAGAAAAAAGATTTGGAAGTCCATATGACATATAGTAAATATCCTTATTATATAAATAGCCCATAATCAATAAGGAAAGTGTTAACAATCCAATAAAAGACGATGAGTGTGTTGAGCACTCTTCAAAAAGAAAAACTCTTTTTAAAAGGGGAAATGTATTATTATTTAGTTGTAACTAAAATATATTTAATTAATAACTAAAATGGAAATCTTGGGGAAAATAGATACCTCAGCTCTCAAGGTAAAATCAGATTGGTTTAAGGCTTAGGTATAAGTTATTCTTAGTAGCCCCATTTTTCTTGTCAAGGATCGCTTTAGGCGAGAGCATGTTACCCATTTTTGGCTAATGAGATGTGACAGAAGTCTGTTGTCGGGGTTCTGGGAAAGATTTCCTCATCCTAGGAAGGAGACAGTACAAGAGGTGATCCATTTTTACCTGTGGTTAGCATCTTGCTGGTATGTTTAAGCCAGAACTGCTTCCACCACTATATAACCCTAAGGGGAGTCAGCCTGGGGGTAGAGCAAAGAGAAAAAATGATATTGTTGAGCCATTGAACCAAGCAGTTGAAAACTACTCTCCATCTGGTCTTTTGTCAAATGTGGTATTTTTCCTTATTAACCTACCTCCATAAAGATTTTCTATTCCTTTTAGCCGAATGCAATCTGATATACCATGTGCAGGTAAGAACTCTAGTTTACCACCAAAGGAGAAACAATTGACGTAATATTTCTGGAAAGAAATTTTGTGAAACATATTAAAATATTTTGATCTGCCAAGACCACTTTAATAAGTGATTTTAATAGTTACATATTAGCTAGAATATATGATATTGCTTATAACAATGAAAAAACTAAATTTCCAGTAATAAGAGACAATGATTAAATAAATTATGAAATATTTTTAAAATATCATAAGCCTTTTCATCAAATTGTAATTATTTCTAAAAAGTAACCTCTTGGTAGTGTCCTTTGTTAGCTAGAGCAAATGTACATCACTATTGCAGGGTGGTGGGAATGTGGGAAAGCACAGAAAAGATACAACTGGAGTGACCTATGGACTGTGGTTAGCAGTAGTAATATAATATTCTTGCATCTATGCCAAAGATGTACTGTGTTGATCATGGGGCGGTATGGAAAATGTGTGCCAAATGTACACTATGGACATGTTAACAATCCGATGATATTATTTTATTTGTAACAAATGTTTCACCACAGTGTGGTGTGTTGATAGAGTGGTATTGTTTGGGAATTCTGCACATGTACATGATTGGTTTATAAGTTTACAAGTTCTGTCATTAAAAAAATAGTTTAAAAAAATAATAGGGTGGTTTTTGGGGAAAATGCACCAAATATAAGGTAAGGACTATAATTAGTAAGATTTTTGACAATATTCTTTCATAATTTGTAACAAACATCTCACAATAATGCAAAGTGTTAGTGGAGGATTGATTTATGGGAACCCTGTACGATGTTATGCATGTTTGCTTTGTAAGTTCACAACTTTTACTATACACTTATTGTTTATATATGTTCATATATAAATGATACAAAGATAATAATGGGGGTGTTGGGGAAAAATACTTTGGTTAGTAGCAATATTTTGACAATTCCTTTAATCGTTAATTAAAAAGGTTTAACAACAATGTAAGGTATTAGTGGTAGGGTGAGGTGCGAGAGTCCTGTACAATGTTATATATGTTTTGTAAGTTCACAACTATTACTGTACACTTATTGTTTATATATGTTTATGCATGAGTGATATACTTCAATAATTTTTTTTTAAAAAGTAACTTCTTAGTTATGTCCATAACAATTGTGTGTGCATGGAAGAGAACCTATTTTAGTTGAGGCTTTATTGCAGATGATGGCATGAATATTGGCAACTATGATTAATACCAAATGAATGTTCCCCTGAAGATATTTGTTGATATATTTAGGTCTCAAATGATTTTAAATGGACATCTGGCCTGCATTGAGGTCTCACTTGGAGTGAAATGTGATAGTACAGTAGGAATGAAAGAAAACATCAGTCAGATGGGTATGTCTTAGGAACTAAGTCAAATTTGTATGGACTTGCACATGAGAACTCAGAAGTGATCCCAGAAATCCTCCCATCTGGGCAAAAGTGTTGCTTCAGAACCTTTCCTTCTACTAATTGCTTACAGAAGCTGGAGACTTGCGTTTGAAATTAGATATGAACCATATGGCATATTTTGGAGGCCTGTGAGATGCCCAACATTATCATAGACATTCTTGCCTCCTTGCCTTTCATATGCTATTCTCTCTGTCTACAGTGCCCTTTCTCCCTTATACCTGGCCCTAAGTATAGAAATTCTACCATAAGTAGTTATATGTTAATAAACACTACTCTTGGACAGAAGACTAAAAGTCTCTATGCTCATTCCCAAAATATAGAAAATCTTATCTACCCAATCTGAGAAGTGAGAGAGGCATGACCACGGTAGTGACTGGTAGAAACTCAGACTGGTGGAAAGATCAGACATACACAGCTTGGGTAGATCAAACAGGGTTTAATTATCTAAAGGCTGTAAACAGAAATCAGCACAGTCATGATGCACATCAGAGAAATCAGCAACGTCATTGAGGACAGGTTTCATATTCAGGCTTCTGGAATCCTCACCACTGGGTGCATAATTACAAATGATAACATATGAGTAGGTTCATATTAGCCCTCTGAAGGCTTAATAGTCTTTTTCCCCCCACTAGACATATATAATACATAAGACTGGACCATTTTTTCAAGTAGGCTAGCCTGGATATGTGCAGAGACAATCTCCTTTGAGCCAGAAGCACCTCATTAAACTCAACTTTGTACAATACAAAATGATTATGGGAAGGGGGAAATATATTACAGTACAGTAAGCCTAGGCATGAACAGTTCTCATTCATCACTCTTGGTCTCTCCAAACTGAGGTATTCTGGTCCAAGTATATTCAGAGCCAGAACAGGGGTCAGTTTCCCTGAAGCCTCTGGGAGCCATGCTAACAAACTCTTAGATCAGCTATAAGGCTTACCCTGCATTTGGAAAAATAATACGGGCAGGAAATGCAAGGCAAACAGAAGTGATTGGTTTTTCTCCAAAACCACCTTCATGTCCATCATTTTTTAAAAAATCTATCAACCTCAAGAGTATTATGTTTAGTGTAGTGGTTTGAAACTGTATGAACCCCAGAAAGATATATTCTTAAATTTGATTCATTCCTGTGGGTGTGGATCCACTGTAAGTAGGTTCTTTTGAGGAGGGTACTTCAGTTAAGTGTGACCCACCTCATTCACAGTGGGTCTTAATCCTATTACTGGAGTCCTTTATAAAGGAATGAAGAAAGAGAGAGAGAGAAATGGGGGTGGGATGAGGTGGGGGTGGGATGAGGTGGGGGTGGAGTGGCCCGGAAGCATCTGGGAGTAAGCTGAAAACTGAAATCAATAAAACCTGGGAGAGGGAAGCGGACTTGGCCCAGTGGTTAGGGCATCTGTCTACTACATGGGAGGTCCACGGTTCAAACCCCGGGCCTCCTTGACCCTGTGTGGAGCTGGCCCACATGCAGTGCTGATGCACGCAAGGAGTGCCGTGCCACGCAGGGGTGTCCCCGCTTAGGGTAGCCCCATAAGGAGAGCCGCCCAGTGCGAAAGAAAGTTCAGCCTGCCCAGGGATGGCGCCACACACATGGAGAGCTGACACAGCAATATGACGTAACAAAAAGAAACACAGATTCCCGTGCCGCTGACAACAACAGAAGCGGACAAAGAAGATGACGCAGCAAATAGACACAGAGAACAGACAATTGGGGTGAGGGGGGAAGGGGAGAGAAATAAAATAAATAAATAAATCTTTTGAAAAAATAAAAAATAAAACCTGGGAGAGAAGGAAGAGACAAGCAAATGCTTGCATGTGCCTTGCCTTACTATGTGACAGAGGAGCTAAGGATTGCCAGCAGCCAGTCTTCAGGAAGAAAACATAGCCTTGATGATGCCTTCATTTGGATATTTTCCTGTACTCTAACTGTAAGCAAATAAATTCCCATTACTTAAGCCAAACCATTTCATGGTATTGCTTTTGGCAGCCTATGAAACTAAAACAATTGGACCTTTAAAACTGCTTTCCACTGTTCTTTATTTAGGTGACTTATGACTTGGTCATACAGATAAAGCTGCTCATGGAGCCTAGTGATAAGTTGGGCAATTTCCTGAAGGACTTGATGATATATAATAACATCAAAATGCCTCTGGATGGGATGGGCAAATTTATGTACTCAGAGACTTTAAGGGAATTTCCAAGGTACTCTAACATCTCAAGGATGGGAGTTTAGATTAGGAGGACACAAAAGACACTGAAAGGTAAATGAATCTTTCTTCCCTGGGTTTGTTTGCTGGGAAGGGAGATTGTCAACTACTGGTTTGATTTTTATACCTACATTGAAAAATACACTACTAGACTGACTCTCAACAAAGAATAGTAAAGTAACAATAATAAAACTTAGGCAGTGTTTTCTAACCATTTATTTAGAAACATTTTTGCTTGCATTACCAGAGGCCATATTGCTTAAACTTTTTCCCACTAAGCTGCCTGGGATTTTATATGAACCCCATGTCTCAAATAATTTCAAATCAGATTTTAGAGCAAATATTGTAATTGAGCCTGATTGTATAAACATTTGTTGAGGGTATACCTTGTTTCAGGATTATCATCTTGCCTACTGTCAAAAGGTAACATTTAATTCCTGACCTTGGTTAATATGGAAACATAGGCTCAAAGTTTTGTTGGAAAGGCATCATAGGAACCATTAGTAGAATTGAAAATAGAACATTGTGGTGCTTTGAAACTGTATATACTCCCAGAAAATCATGTTCTTAAAGTTAATTCATTCCTGTGTGTGTGAACACATTGTAAGTGGGGTCTTTTAATGAGGTTTCTTCAGTTAAGGTGTAGCCCAGGATGGGTCTTAATCCTCTTATTGGAGTTCTTTATAGGAGAATGAAATTCAGACAGAGAGAAAGCCATGGAAGCAAGTAGCTGAAAGCAACAAAACCCAGAAGAGAAAGGAGAGACCAGCAGATGCGACCCTGTGCCTTGCCATGTGGCAGACGAGTCAAGGATTGCTGGCAGCTTGTCTCCTGGAAGAAAGCATTACCTTGATGATGTCTTGATTTGGACATTTTTTTCTCAGCCCCAAAACTGTAAGCTAGACATTTCTTAGCAAGATGGTAGCAGTGTAAGGATATCCAAGATTCTGCTCATCCTATAGTACATTTACTAATCACCCAGAGCTATCTAAAAATCACCGATTTTGGGGGACCAGGAGACCAGAAGAGCATCCTTCAAAATCCTTAGAAGAATGGAGGGAGGAGACTGCCCATCTCCAGTGAAGATTAATGAGTAGAGTTCTCCAACCATGGAGGCTGGTGCCTATCCCCAATGGCAGTGCAATACACCACAGGAGCTATTCCCTGGCTGGAGTTGAAGCTCTATTTCCCAAAATGGGAGTGGGGAGGAAGAGGTGTTTGGGCACCCACTTCAGCTACTGATTAGTAAATTTGACTGGCTAACATCCAATCCTAACAGCTAAAGTTTGAATTCGTCCAAGTCAGAAAGAAACTGGTAGCCTCAATTTTAACTCTACCTCCAGCATGAGGGGAAGAAGGGCTGATTGAAAACCACAGTGGTGGTAGACCGGCTTCTTTCCACCCAGGTCAGATTGCTGCCCTAGCCTAGGTTGCAGCAGGGTGGAAGCTGGGGCGACCTCCACTAGCCTCTCTGAGCAACTGTAGTCACTTTTGGCCTACACTGACTAAACTGTAGGGCACCCATGTAGCTTCAACCCTTCCCCCAATAGGAAAGGAGTGGGGACTGTGTTTCCTCAGCCCCTCCGAGAAACTGCAGGTATCTTTGGCCCACGTGGACTAGACTGTTGGGTACCTGTGGCTTCATCCCCATCTCCTGATAGGGTAGAAGGGGGATTGGTGTTTCCCCACCTCTCTGGGCAACTGCAGGTGCTTTTGCCCCACATGGAGTGGATTGTTGAACACCTGTGGCTTCATCCCCACTTCTGGCAGGGAGGAGAATGGATAGTGCTCCCTCAGCCTCTCCTGGCAACTGCAGTCACTTTTGCCCACACTGAGTAGATTTTTGGACACATCTGTCGCTCCATCCCTGCCCTGACAGACCAGGAGGAGGGACAGTACTTCCTTACCCTCTTCAGACAACTGCAATCACTTTAGGCCTATATATACTAGATTGTTGGGCACACTTGTGGCTCCATCTCCTGCTCCTGACAGGGAGGAGGAGGGGCAGTGCCCCCTCAGCCTCTCTGGGTAACTGTAGTTACTTTTGGCTCACATGAATAGATTGTTGGATAGATCTATGGCTCCATCCCTGACCCTGACCGAGCAGGAGTCTGGGGTGGTGGGGTGGTGGGGGGGTGGGGTGGTAGGGGGGTGGGGGGGAGGGGCGGCAGTGCTTCATCAGTCTATCTGGGTAACTACAGTCAGTTTTACCTGCACAGCTTAGTTTACTGCTCACACCAGTGCAGCCATCCCCACCCCATGCTGGAGAATAAGCGGCAAGGAGCTTCATCAGACTCTCTGGGCAACTACAGATGGTTTAGCTTGCATGGCTTGGATTACTGCACATGGCTTCAGCTCTGTCCCCACCCTGGCAGGGGAGAAAGTTGGGAGAAGCTTCATTGGTTCCTAGGGCAACATGGGCAGCTTTAGCCTCATGGGTTACAGTATCAACTGCATCTTCAGCTCTTACTCCACAACCAGCAAGGAGAAAGGGCAAGGAACAAATGAAAAAGAGCTGAAAAAATTCAGATTGGCTAAACACAAGCCAGTATAAAGGTCCAAATTAATTTAAACCTAATATCAAAGAGGGGCTGTAGCACAAAACCAGTCAAATAGAAAGCACTAAACTAAAAAGAGAAACTAAGCCCAGAATAAATACATCTAGTAAATTAAATCCAAGGACACCAACAGAAAATTACAATCGAAGGAAGATATGGCCCAGTCAAAGGAAAATACTGAGCCTCCAGCTGACATAAAGGAGTTGAGACAGTTAATCATAGGCATTCAATTAAATCTCCTTAATAAATTCAGTAAGATGGCTAAAGATATGAAGGATATTAAGAAGATACTGGGTGAGCACAAAGAAGAATTTGAAAGCATATATAGAAAAATAGACCTTATGGGCATGAAATGCACAATAAATGAAATTAAAAATATACTGAAAGCATATAACAGCAGATTTGGAGAGACAGAAGAAAGGATCACTGAGTTTGAAGACAAGGCTTCCAAAAGCAAACATAAAAAAGGATAAAGAAAAGAATAGAAAAAATTGAGCAGGACCTGTGACCGTTTGAATTTTGTGAATCCCAAAAAACAAAAGATTAGGTTTTAAACTAATCTATTACTCTGGGTGTGATACCCTCTGATTGCATTAAATTTAGTTGAGAGTTTTTTTATTAGATTAGTTGATAAGATCAATTTAGGGATTTTGAATGGACTATATCAACGAGGTGTGACTCATTTGAGTATCTGTCCCCTTGCTGAGTCTGCTATAAAAGGAAACAAAGAGACTCAGGCAGATAGAGATAAAAATGGGAGTAGACCTATTTGCCTCTGCAATGTCAGAGAGGATACTTAAGCACAAAGCCCTTAAGAGGCTGGGCCAATTGAGCAGCTCAAGAAACCAGCCCTGCTATATTCCTGATAACTTACAGCTGAACTTGGGAAGAGAGTGAAACAACCAAGACTGATACAGTAGGCCTGGAAAGAGACAAGCACTATGCCTAGTTGCCCAAAGCTGATCTCCAAGAGATGGTAGATTCTAGAGGGGAAGGCAGAGGACTCTGCAGAGATTGGCAGCCATCTTGCTTCACCATGTGGCAACAGTGCCAGGATCAACAGTAGCTGACTTTGGTGAGAAAGCACCTCTTATGCTGCTTTGAGTTGGACTATTCATGGCCTTGGAAATGTGAGCTTTTACCCTAGATGAATACCCTTTATAAAAGCCAATACATTTCTGGTACTTTGCATTGACAGTCCTTTGGCACACTAAAACAGAACATCAAGGAACTAAGAGACATGCAAACATACTTGCCCTGGGTTCCCAGAAAAATAAAAGGGAAAGGGGACAGAAGGAATATTTGAGAAAATAATAGACCTACTCTGAGACACATACTTATCATAATGTCAAATGCCAATGATAAATAAAGACTCCTGAGAGCACCAACAGAAAAACAATGCATCATATACAATGGATGCCCAATAAGATTTAAGTGCTAATTTCTCATCAGAAACCGTGAAGGCAAGAAGGCAGTGATATGATGTATTTAAGATACTGCAAGAGAAAAAATGCCAGCCAAGAATCTTATATCCAACAAGATTGCATTTCAAAAAATGAGGGCAGTTTAGAATATTCACAGAAACACAGAGACTGAGAAAGTTTGCAAACTAGAGATTGGCTTTGCAGGAAATACTAAAGGGAGTGCTATAGCCTGAAAAGGAAACTCAGAAGAGAGTATTGGAATAGTGTCTAGAAATGATGATTTGTGGTTTCCCTATACATGGCTCTTTTGCCCCTTCCTTTTGAACCTATAGTTAATACTACAGTTGATAGGCTTATATCCAAAAAACTTAAATTTTTGGACTTTTCCATGTGCCAGTCAGGCTCTGAATCTCAACAGAGTTGCAAAACCTACTCTCCAGTTCTTTGGACTCACCCAGGACAACTAAAAAGGAAATGATGATGGACAACAACCATCCCAAGGAACAGAGAGAGTCTAGAACTGCAAACAAGATAGTACCATCTATCTGCCCCATGGGATCTAAGCCTCCTCTCAATTAGAGGCATAATGGGCATCACAATCCCAGAATCCACAGGATAGGGGAATGAATGATGGACTAGAGTAGAATTACTGTTATTTCACTATAGACTTACTGTTATTTAGCAATGGAAAAACTTTTATCATTGATGTGAAGGCAGTGGCCACTGGACGTTCTGAGGGGAGGGAGAGGGGAAAAACAGGAACATTGGAATTGTCCTGAATTATGTTGCAATGATAGATATGGGCCATTATATATTTTGTCATAACTTACAAATTGTGTGGGAGATAGTTTAAACTATAATGTAAGCTGTAACCCACACTTAGTGGCAATGCTCCAATATGTGCTCATCAATTGTAACAAATGTACCACACTAATGAAGGATGTTGTTAATGTGAGGAAGTGTGGGAAGGGTAGGGAGTGGGGCAATGGGAATCCTCCACATTTTTTAATGTAATATTTATGTAATATAAGTATCATTTAAAAATTTAAAAATTACGAAAAGCGTATTTAACCCAAAAAAGTGAATGTGGCTGTGTTCCAATAAAACTTTATTTACAAAAAGTATATAAAAGTGTATAAAATTAAACAAACAAAAAACAGTATAAAGGTGAGAATGTTCTCTTATGAACTATAACAAATACACAATACTAATACATGATGCTAACAATAGGGTGGTTCGTGGGGAAAATAAACCAAATTTAAGCTTTGGACTATAACTAGCAGTAATATTTTGATGATGTTCTTTCATAATTTGTAACAAACATTTCACAACAATGCAAGGCGTTGATGATGGGGTGATGTATAGATATTTTGTATGCTATGCATGTAAATCTACAACTTCTCCAATTAAATAAAACAGTAGATGTTGCAATATAAATATCAAACAAGTATAATTCAAGGTTAAAAGAATTAAAATAGACTAAAAAGCAGTTTTATATTGAGGAGAAGAACAATCAACATATCCTTTTTTGGTGAAGATGATATGAACTCAGCTAACTTATACTGTTAGAGCAGGAGTTCTTTTTTTTTTAAGATTTATTTTTTATTTATTTCTCTTCCCTTCCCCAGCCCCCCATTGTCTGCTCTCTTGCGTCCATTCTCTGTGTGTTCTTCTGTGTTTCCTTGCATTCTTGTCAGGTGGCACGGGAATCTGTGTCTCTTTTTGTTGCGTCATTTTGCTGTGTCAGCTCTCCATGTGTGCAGTGCCACTCCTTGGCAGGCTGCACTTTTTGCATGGGGTGGATCTCCTTGAGGGATGTGCTCCTTGTGCATGGGGCTCCCCTACACGGGGGACACCCCTGCGTGGCGTGGCACTCCTTGCTCGCGGCAGCACTGTGTGTGGGCCAGCTCACCACATGTGCCAGGAGGCCCTGGGTTTGAACCCTTGACCTCCTATATGGTAGGCAGACACTCTTTATCAGTTGAGCCACATCCACTTACAGAGAGTAGGGGTTCTTTGTGGTTTTTTGTTCCACAGACCCCTTTGCTAGTCAGGTAAAATGTATACTACTCTAATTTATTTATTGGCTACATTCATAAGTGAAGGAAATGCTAGATTTCATTTAGAGGTCAGAGAAAATAAAGATAATAAGTTGATTTTTTTTCCAATTCAAGCTCTTGGGCCCCCTGAAACCTTTCCATAGGTCCCTTGGGCATCCGTGGGACCCTGATTAAGAACTCCTGTGTTATAGAGTATAAAAACTCATAGAATCTTTCAGAAGGTGACATGGAAGTACTTATTAAAAATTAAATGGGCTTATATCTTTGCTTTGCATCTGCATTTGTGGTTTTATCTTACAGGTATCTTTACCTAAGTACACAAAGGCAGGTATCATAAGGGTTTTATGTTACAACTTAGGTTTTTAGTGAAAAACCTGAAACAATCTAACTGTTCTTCAGAGGATAACTGGCTCAATCAATGTTATTCATGCAATCATAAGATCTATACCCATTAAAAAGAATATGGTAGATTTATATGTGAAAGATGGCTGTCATATATTAATTGGAAAAATAAGCGTAGAGTCTTTTATACAATATAATTCCATTTATAAAAAAAAAAAGTGTTGACCTAATGTACACACACACAGATTTATATATGCATGGAAAATGAGAGGATAAATACTAATTGTTGACAGTGTTTACCTCTGGGAAATGGGATAGGAGGATTGGAAGAAAAAGAACAAGGGGCTTTGTAAAGTACTGCTGGATTTTTCTCTCTCTTTTTTTGAACAAGAATTTATTGCTTTTCAGATAAAAAGTATAAAATATTTCAAAAGGTACAAATCATAGAGAGAATAAAGGTGACAGACATTTTTGACTCAAGTAGCATGGTAAATAAATTATAAAAGCAAAATTTTCTAGAAATATGGAAATTTAACAGAATAAATTGGGAAGAATAAGCATACTTCTTAGCTTTTGACAAATAGATGAAAATAATATTTAAAAAGAGAATATTAATTATATATTTAGAAAGGTTTACTTAACATTATACCACACAAATAGAAACTATATATTATTTTCATGTGTTCATAGAGCATTTACAGAAATTCATTATAAACTTGGTCATAAAGAAAATTTCAATTAATTTCCCAAAATAGTAATTGTAGAGATTATAAGAAATTAATCAGAAATTTCAAATACAATATTTTATATATAAAAGAATATGTGTTATGTAGCATAAAAGTAAAATGAACATCTATGAATATGCCATACAATTTAAGCACTAAAATCAAGATCATTGAATCTGGCCGTCTGTCCCTCCTTCATCTTGTCCACATTTCTCTCAATTTGTATACCTTTTTGTCACAGAGAGGTAACCACTATCCTGAAATTCATAATTGTCTATCTTTCTGTAAAAATAGTTTTAAGACACATATATATCCTTGGACAAGGTGTTCAGTGTTGCTGTTCGGTGTTGCTCATTTTGGAGCTTCATAAAAATTGTCTCATATTCAGCCTTCTGGAACTTGTCTGATTAACCCAACGTTTATTTTTCTAGTATTTATTAATTTTGGGGTGTATAGCTTAATTAATTTATTTTTATTGCTGTAAAATAATCACGTGGTTACACAGTTTATTTTTTTCATTCAATCAATGGCTATTTGAATTGTTTCTAGTCCCCACCTCCCCCCTTTTTTTTGCTATTAGAAGCAATGCTTCTATGAACATTCTTGGACAGATATTCTACTGCACTTTTTCTCCAGGGTACATATCTAAAAGTAGAAATGCTGCATTGTAGGTATGTCAATATTTAACTTTGCTTTCCAAAACAAATTTACAATTTACACCTCCATCGACAGTGTATAAAATTATGCTCCATATCCTCCTCCGAGCCTTAGCATAGTCAAATTCTTAATTTTTGCCAATCAGCTAGGTGTAAAATGATATGCCATGGTGAACCTATCAGATTACAGGAGCTTTCTTTCCTCCTTCTAAGAAGGAAGGAATTAAAGCAGCTAGACTTTAAAAAATTTTTTTAATTAAAAAAAATTTTTTTGTCTTTTTTTTTTAATGTTACATTAAAAAAATATGAGGTCCCCATATACCCCCACCGCCTACCTTTTAATTTTAATTTTAATTTTTCATTTCCTATATTGAAGAAGGGGAGAAGGGATACTGGGAGAGGAGGACAGGTTACTTGTTTTTTAACTCCCCATCAACTGGACTTCTATGTAAATAAAAATAACGATGTTTTCTAGGAGGGAGACACCTTATCTACAGATTACCAGTAGTAGGTTGTCCTTGACTAAAAGATTCCTTATTGTATATAAGCCTATAATCTATGGACTGATGAGAGACGGTTCACTGGAGAATGTTTAAAAGCTATGAAATGGAGATATGTTATAACTGAAATTATCCCATATAACACATAACTGAAGTGATGTACTCATACAAAACTTTACTTGGAGACATTATCCATTATTGTGGGCCATAGAGTGTACATCTCATGTTGAAAGGAAGGACATGGAACCAAACTTGATGTCCCAGATCTCTTTCTGCTTTTTATGGGCCTCTTAATTACCTGTATCTTTGACAAATCTCTTTCCTGGATAAGATTTCTGATTGATGAGTCTGCTGTGACAAACTGACCCTATGGATTACTTCATCTTCTCTTCCTAGTTTGCTAAAATATTTTAAAAATTATTAATGGGTGTAGACTTTTATCACATTTTTCTTTCATTAGTGTATTATTTTATATTTTTTAGGGTACGTAATATTTGCATCTTCTTTAATTCTAATTTCCACAATTATTTTTTTATTAATTCTATAGAAATAGTAATATACATAACATAGTTTCTGTCAGAAACTTTGTAATAGGTTTCACTATCATCATTTGGTGTTATAGCAGTTCGTTATTATTGATGATTTTTTTAAAAAATTGGATTATGTTTGTAAACTGGTCTTTTCCTCTGGGCATATTAGATTATATTGGATTCAGAGGTTTACTTGATTAAATAATGATTAAGGCTTTGATTGGGCCACATCAGTAGGACATAGCCTCCTTGGTGGGCAGGGACTCACAGAGAAAATGACATGGCAGAAGAGTTAGTTGGAGTCTTGAGCTGGAGCCCTGGGAAGTAAGCACACAGAGGAGCTTGGTTGTGAGGAAAGAGAAGCAAGTCCCAAGAAGAGAGGAACCCTGAGCCCAGAGAGAAGCAAGCCCTGGGAAGAGAGGAACCCAGGAAGCCTGAACCCTCATAGACATCAGCAGCCATTTTGCTCCAACACATGGCAAAAAACTTTGGTGAGGGAAGTAACTAATGCTTTATGGCCTGGTAACTGTAAACTCCTACCCCAAATAAATACCCTTTATAAAAGCCAATAGGTTTCTGGTATTTTGCATCAGCACCCCTTTGGCTAACTAATACAGATATACTGAAATTTATTTTCTATTCATGGAATCAATATTATTCAAGTTTTCATATATTCAAATCTGTGTGTAGTTTTTATTTTTGAAGTAGAGTTTTCTGATATAAAGTCTTTGGGTCATATTCTTTTTTTCGGAGGAGTTTGAGAATGTTTAGTCCATGACTTTCTTTACATTTAGATAGAAAATAAGAAATTACAGCTATCTGGAAAAATTTATCCCATCTTCTGACTATAAAGGAAGAAAATTTTGTGTCACAGTATCTTAGAAACTTTTCAAATTGGTAAGTCAGAATAATCGTTAATATATTTTACTTTCAAAATAGTCTTCATTGTAATGTGCCAAGAAAGAAGAGGCAATTAATTTTTTATACAAAATATCCTCCTCCCGTGTATCCATACTAGAAGAAAATATGATGAATTTTTCAATTAGAAAATGGTTCAGTCATGAGTACAAATTTAGTCCATCTTAAACTATATAGAACAGACACTAATAAATGAGAAGAGATGCCACTGCATGAGATATATAATGAAATTTAATGTATATTTCAAAGTAGTTTCTTTTAATATTAAAACTAAATTTTTAATAGAATTGGATACAGTATTTTTGATAATTTTGTTAAGGATATTGAGGTCTTGGAATTTTTTTTCCATAGAATTTTTTAAAAATCAATTTATTAAAATATATCACCCACACACAAACATACATAAACAATAAGTGTATAGCAAACATATATAACATCATACAGGACTCTCATAACTCACCCTACCACCAACACCTTACATTGTTGTTAAGCCTTTTAAACTAATGATTAAAGAGCATTGTCAAAATATTACTACTAACCAAAGTATTTTCCTCCAACCCTCCCTATTATTATTATCTTTATGTCATTTATATATGAACATACATAAACAAGTAGGTGTATAGTAAAAGTTGTGAAGTTACAAAGCAAACATGCATAACATCATGCAGGGGTCCCATATATCAACCCTCCACCAATACCTTGCATTGTCGTGAGATGTTTGTTACAAATTATGAAAGAATATTGTCAAAATCTTACTACTAATCTAGTCCTTATCTTATATTTGGTGTGTTTTTACCCCAACCCACCCTATTATTTTTTAAATATGTTTTTTATGACAGAAGTTGTAAACTTTTAAAACAATCATGCACATGTGTAGAATTCCCAAACACCACTCTATCAACACACCACATTGTGGTGGAACATTTGTTACAGATAAGATAATATCATCTGATTGTTATCATGTCCATAGTAAACATCTGGCTCACATTTTCCATACTGCCCCATTATCAACACAGTACGTTTTGGCATAGATGCAAGAATATTATATCATTACTGCTAACCACAGTCCATAAGTCATTCTAGTTATATTTTTCCCATACATTCCAAACACCCTGCAGTAGTGATATGCATTTGCTCTAGCTCACAAAGGACACTCATGCATCTGTACCATCAACCACAATTCTCATCCACCTCTTAGTTTACTGTGCTATTCAGTTCCTAGATTATTCTAGCACTCTGTCAATTGGCATTTACATACCCAGACTACCATTTTCAGCCACATACCTATGTATAAACCAGCTATTACTATTTTTACCATCCATTCTATACATTTTCATACTTCACAGTAAAGCTAATTAAAACTTCTACATACATTAAACATCAGTAGTCCATCTCAGTCCTTTTCTTATCTCCATTAAAAATCCACCACCTACCACCAGGTCTTGAAGATGTTTTCCTACAATTTCTTCAAGAATTTTAAGGTTCTTTCTTTTATTTTTAGGTTTTTGATCCATTTTGAGTTAATTTTTGGATAAGGTGTGAAATAGAGATCCTCATTCCTTCTTTTGGCTATAGATATCCAGTTCTTTCAGCACCATTTTGCTGAATGGACCATTCTGCCCAAGCTGTGAATTTGACAGGCTAGTCAAAACTCACTTGACCATACATGTGAGGGTCTGTTTCTGAGTCATCAATTTGGTTCCATTGGTCTATGTATCTGTCTTTATGCCAGCACCATGCTGTTTTTACCACTATAGCTTAGTAGTATGATTTAAAGCCTGGAGATGAGAGTTCACTTTTCCTTTTACGATGTTTCTGGCTATTCAGGATCCCTTACCCTTCCAAATAAATTTGCTGATTGTGTTTTCAATTTTTAAAAAAATGCTGGTGGAATGTTTATCAGGGTTGCATTGAATCTGTTTTTGAGTAGAATTGACATCTTAATGATATTTAGTCTTCCAATCCATGAGCATGGAATGTTCTTCCAGTTATTTAGGCCTTTTAAAATTTCTTTTAACATCGAGTTGCAGTTTTCTGAATACAAATGCTTTACATGGTTGGTTAAGTTTATTCCTGACTACTTGAGTTTTATCTGTCATATTTTATTTTCATCACTCTTTTGACACTTTTAGTTACTTTTATTGATATAATCTTCATATCTAGACTCTCTTCCAGGTCTCTCTCTCCTGTCTTTTCTTTTCAGGTTCTAGTACACCCGTTAGTATTTCCTGAAAATCTGGGCTCTTGCTTAGAAATTCTCTCAGTTTCTGTTTATCTGTGAATATTCTAATCTTGCCCTCATTTTTGAAAGATGGTCTTGTTGGATATAAAATTCTTGGCTGGAAGTTTTTCTCTCCTAGTTTCTTAAGTATATCAGACCACTGTCTTCTTGCCTCCATGGTCCTGGTGAGAAATCAACACTTAATCATATTGGGTATCCCTTATATGTTATCCATTGCTTTTATCTTGCTGTTCTCAGAATTCTCTCTTTGTCTCTGACGTTTGACATTCTGATGAATATGTATCTTGGAGTTGATCTATTCAGATTTTTTTGGATGGGAGTACGTTGTGCTTCTTGGACATGGATATCTATGTCCTTAAATAGGATTGGGAAATTTTCTACCACTAGTTCTTTAAATATTCCTTCTGCCCCTTTCCTCCTCTCTTCTCCTTCTGGAACGCCCATGACATGTATGTTTGCACATCTTTTACTGTCATTTAGTTCCCTAAGACCTTGTTCAATTTTTTCCATTCTTTTCTACATCTCTTCTTTTGTATGTTCACTTTCAGAGGCCATTTCTTCAAGTTCACCAATCCTTTCTTCTGCCTCCTCAAATCTGCTATTATATGATTCCAATGTTTTTTTAAAATTTCATTTATTGTGCCTTTCATTCCCATAAGATCTGTTTTTCTTGCATGCTTTCAAATTCTTCTTTGTGCTCATCCAATATCTTCTTAATATCCCTCATCTCTTTAGCCATCTCATTGAATTTATTAAGGAGATTTGTTTGAAAATCTATGATTAGTTGTCTCAACTCCTTTATGTGATCTGGAGGCTTATCTTGTTCCTTTAACTGGGCCAGGCCATAGCTTCCTGTTTCTTGGTGTGGATTGTAATTTTTTTGTTGGTGTCTTGGCATCTGGATTACTAGAGTATTTATTCTGGGTGCAGTTTTTCTCTTTAGTTTAGGGCTTCCTGCCCTTTCTCCCTTGCCAAAAATGTAATTGGTGCTATAAACTGTGGAGGCTCAAGCTACCCCTATTGCCCCAGGAATGGATGAATCTTCTCCCAACTTTTTCTTTTGTCAGGGGTAGGGACAGAATCACAGTTGTATGGAATAATCCAAGTCATGCAAGCCTAGATTGTAGTTGCCCAGAGAGACTGACGAAGCTTCACACCCCTTTCTCCCCTGCCTGGGGCATGGATGGAGCTGCAGGCAGCTGTGGGCAGCAATCTATGCAGTGCAGGTCCAAAGTGACCGCAGTTACCCCAGTAGACTTTTTTTTTAAGATTTATTTTTATTTATTTCTCTCCCCTTCCCTTCCCCCCACCCCAGTTGTCTGCTCTCTGTGTCCATTCGCTGTGTGTTCTTCTGTGTCCACTTGTATTCTTTTTTTTTTAAGGGACTCTTTTTTTTTTTTTTAAGATTTATTTATTTATTTAATTCCCCCCTCTCCCCTGGTTGTCTTTTCTCTGTGTCTATTTGCTGCGTCTTGTTTCTTTGTCTGCTTCTGTTGTCAGCGGCACGGGAAGTGCGGGAGGCGCCATGCCTGAGCAGGCTGCAGTTTCTTTCGCGCTGAGCAGCTCTCCTTACGGGCGCACTCCTTGTGCGTGGGGCTCCTCTATGCGGGGGACATCCCTGCGTGGCAGGGCACTCCTTGCGCGCATCAGCACTGCGCATGGGCCAGCTCCACACGGGTCAAGGAGGCCTGGGGTTTGAACCGCGGACCTCCCATGTGGTAGACAGACACCCTAACCACTGGGCCAAGTCCGTTTCCCCACTTGTATTCTTGTCAGTGACACCCGGAATCTGTGTCTCATTTTGTTATGTCATCTTGTTGCATCAGCTCTCCATGAGTGCAGTGCCATTCCTGGGAAGGCTGCACTTTTTTTGCGCTGGGTGGCTCTCCTTACAGGGCACACTCCTTGCATGTGATGCTCCCCTATGCAGGGGACACCCCTGCATGGCACGGCGCTCCTTGTGTGCATCAGCACTGCCCCTGGGCCAGCTCATCACATGGGTCAGGAGGCCCGGGTTTGAACCTTGGACCTCACATGTGGTAGGCAGATGCCCAATCCCTTGGGCCAAATCTGCTTCCTCCAGTAGACTTTTAATTATTCAGTTTGTGCCAGCCAAAGGTACCCTCAGTTACCTGGATAGATTGGTGCTGAGCACCTCCCTGCCAGAGGTGGGGCTGAAGCCTAGGCCAGGGCTGCAGGCTGATCTGGGTGAAAGAAACTGGTTCTTACCCTCACCGTGATATTTGGTCAGCCTGGCTTCCCCTCATGCTGGGGGTGGAGTCAAAATGGCAGCTACTGGCCTCTTTCTGACTTGGGCTTGTTCACATGCCAGCTCTTCCCAGGGTCATATCTCATCCAGCCAAATCCACCAATCAGAAGCCAAAATCAGCAGCCAGTCGTCTCCTCCTCCCCTGTTTCTGGGAAATGGAGCTTCCAATTCTAGCCCCGGAATAACTCCTGGGGCTCCTCGTGGCGCCAGAGTAGGACAATCACCGGCCTCTGCGGCTTGGCCGGTAATTTCCTGGAGAAGCTGGTGCAGGTCCCCGCAGCTTCCTCCCTGCTGGAGGTGGCACTGGGGCCTAGGCCAGAGCTGCAATATGATCTGGATGGAAAGAAGCCTGTCCCCACCAGCACTGCAAATTTCAGTCCGCCCCACTTCCCCTGTGCCAGGTGTGGAGTTAAGATGGCGGCTCCCGGCCTCTTTCTGACCTGGACAGGCTCAAGCTTTAGCTGTTCTCAGGATTATACTGTAGCCCACTGAATTTACTCATCTGTAGCTGAAATTGGTGCCCAACTGCCTCTTCCTCCCCCATTTTGGGGAAGTGGAGCTTTCGATTCCAGTCGCGGAACAGCTCCCGAGGCGGCTTGTGCCTCCAGTGGAGGATGGGCACCGGCCTCCATGGCGTGGAGTGCTCTATTTACGAGTCTTCTCTGCAGACGGGCAGTCTCTTCCTTCCACTCCCCCAAGGATGCTGCAGCATGCTCTTCTGTCCTGGAGCCCCCAGACAGGTACTTCAGCTAGCTCCAGAGAGCTCTGGGTGTTTGCTAACTGCCCTGTAGCAGGAGCTGACTCGAGGAGCTCCTTACTCCGCCACCATCTTGCTGTAATCTCTTCATTGAATTTTATATGAAAATAAAGTCAGGTCTATGATGGTTTGAAGCTGTGTGGACTCCAGAAAAATATGCTCTTAAAGTTAATCCAATTCTGTGGGTGTGGACACATTGTAAGTAGAATCTTTTGGTGAGTAGGATCTTATGTTAAGATGGGACTCACCTCATTCAGGGTGTGTCTTAATCGTCTTAATGGAGTCCTTTAAATGAGAATGTAATTCTGACAAAAAGAAAGAAAGCCACAGAAGCAAGAATCTGGATGCAAGAAATCCCAGATAAGAAGGGAAGAGACCCGCAGAAGCCATCATGTGTTTTGCCATGTGACAGAGGAGTCCAGGATCATTGGCAGCCAGGCTTTACGAAGAAGATATCTTGATGCCTTGATTTGGACATATTCATGACCTCAGAATTGTAAGCTTGTAAACTAATAAACTCCAGTTGTAAAAGCCAACCCATTTCTGGTATATTGCTTTCAGCAGCCTAGCAAAGTAGAGCAATACTCATTCTCAAATCATAGCTTTGAGCAAAACAAAGCATTTAACCATCCACTGTGGAATGTTACAGTGTGTTAGAAATCCAGATACCTCTTCTGTCTCTGGATTCTAGAGTTTCAAGAGAATTCTGAAGAAGAGAGGCTCAAGTCCCTTGTCCTATCAGGGACAAAAGACACACCGTAGGGGTTGTATAACTCAGAGAAAGGAAAATAAATCCAGGCACAGAGATGATAAGAGCAAAAGGCAAATTGGAAGCAAAATATTCTTCAGTAAAAAAAGGAAATTTATTCCCAAGTGAGAAGGCAAAGGGACAAGAGACCCAAACTATTTACCATGTTTTATAAAAGCCTTGGTCCATTGAATTGTGTAACTTCAGATGAAATTAATAAGAGAGAAAATTTGGAAACATACTGCTAATTGGCCAGCTATCTATTGCCTTAGTCAGAATATATCCAGAGGAGACAAAAGTTATAAAAATAAGAGAAACTAAGATAAGGAAATAGTTCCATAAACCTAGAGACCAGACTCCTGCAAACAAACAATTATACGCCCACACACACACACACGTGTGTGTGTGTGTGTGTGTATATTTTAAAATGGTGTCTATAGTAGAAAGAGAACATTTCTTAGAGTCTGATACAGATTGAATCATGTTCCCAACAAAGACTCCTGACCCTGTGGCTGTGAACCCATTTGTAAATAGCATCTTTGAAGATGCTTAGTTAAGGTGAGGCCATACTGAATCAGGATATGCCCTAATCCAATGTGATTGGAGTCTTTATAATCAGAGGATGTTTGGACACAGTCAGTAGGAGACAGATGGGCAGAGAGATGGCTATGTGACAGAAGCAAAGATTGGGTTATGGATTGCCAGCAAACTACCACCAGAATGCTATAGACTTCAGAGAAAGCATGACTCTTAACCTCCAAACTGTGAAACAATCTATTTCTGTTGTTTAAGCCAACTAGTGTTTAGTACTCTGTTTCAGCAGCCCTGGTAAACTAAATCAGAGTCTAAAGATAAGGTTCTTTAATATCATGTGTCAAATTGACTAGGTTATGGTGTCCAATTGTTTGGTCAAACATTGACCTAGTTGTTACTATGGAGGTATTTTGTAGATGAGATTAACAGCTATAATCAGTTGACTGTAAATAAAGGAGATTACCCTCAGCAATGTGGGTAGCCTTCATCAAATCCATTGGAAGTCATAACACCCAGAACTGATGGTTTAAAGAAGGAGACGGAATTCTGCCTCAAGACTATACTCTGTACTCTTCTCTGACCTCTCCTACAGACCAGGACCAAAGACTTCAACATTACTCCTCCCAGAATTACCAGCCTCTGATTTACTCTACAAAATTTGGACCTGCCACTTCCCACAATAGCATGCTCCTATAATAAATCTATTGCATATGTGTGTGTGTGTCATTTTATGTATATAACATATATCCTTTTGGTTTTGGTTATGTGAAGAACTGACCAATATAGGATATAAGACTGGCTTTTTACATGTGTGATTCAGTTTATTCACCTTAGAATAGAAATGACATATATTGCACATAATTTTTGTTAGGACTGAATATGATATATATGCAAGTATTTTATAATGTGATAGGTGGATGGGATGTCATTGTTATTAGACTGCAGTAGGTATATGTTGTTTTTGCTTATCAGATATAATTTATCCTTATTTAGGAAATATCAACCTATTTTCCCCTTTAATATGATACTGTACTTTCAGTCTAGATTGTCCAAAAGGGGCAGACCTCATCCCTGGAGGTGACCCCATAATACAGACTTGGAAGGGGAGAGTAACATATCACTCCTGGGCCTGGCTCTGGTACATGACTCAGGCCAGGCCAATCAGTATTCAGGACTTTTGCTGCAGCTAAAAGAAAGATGAACACTTTTCATTAGGGGGTACTATAGGCTGAATTATGTACCCCAGTTTAGACACTCTTAATCCATGTCCCTGTGGATATAAACCCATTGTAAATAAGATCTCTTAAAAATGTTAGTTTTAATTACAATGTGGCTCAACTGAATGAAGGTAGGACTTAATTCAAATTACTAGAGTCCTTTACTAACTGATGAAATTCAGATTCAGTTGGAAAGAAACCCACGGAAAGGGGCTGGAAGCTGGAAATCAAGGGAAACCAGAAGGAAAAGGAGAGAACATTGCCATATGACAGGAAAGCTAAGCAACCCACAGATTGCAGGCAGCCAGAAGGCTACTGACTCCAGGAGGAAGCAAGCCTTCTAAAGAGGCCTTAATTTGGACTTCTGGCCTCTGAAACTGTGAGACAATAGATTCATATTTTTTAAGAAGACCTATTATGTGGCGTTTGTTGTAGCAGCCTAGAAAACTAAAGATAGGAATTACAAGGTAAGTGGGTGGCCATATTGGGGAGGGTTTGTCTAAGAATAAGCCAACTAAATGAGGAAAGCAGAACCAAGAAATAGATAGGGAAGTGGATGTGGCTCAAGTGATTGGGCTTCCACCTACCATATGGGAGGACCTGGGTTTGGTCCCTGAGACCTCCTGGTATAAAAAAAAAAAAAGTGTGCCAGTGCAGAGAGCCAGTGCCCATGTGGCAAGCCAGTGCCTGGACGGTGAGCTGAGTGCCTGCGTGGTAAGCCAGTGCCTACACAAGTGAGTCATGCAGCAAAATAACAATGCAACAAAAGAGAGACGAAGGGTAGCATCAAGGCAAGGCAACAGAAACTAGAAACTGAGGTGGCACAAGTGATAGGGAACCTCTCTCCATATCAGAGGTCCCCAGCATTGAATCCTGGTGAATCTTAGAGGGAAAAACAAGAAAAGAAGACACACACACACAAAGGGAAATAGATACAGAAGATCACACAGCGAATGGACACAGACAGGAAAAAAAACAACACCAAAAAAACACACAAACAAACCCAAAGAAAACAGCAGGGTGGGGGGGAGAGGGAAAAAATATATATAGAGAGAGAAACAGAGTCCCAAAGACACCATCAAGCCCTGGGATTCAGATGTTTCTGATGCCAGAAGTGGCCCTGGTTTCCCAGTTAAATGTATCAAAAATTTCTTTTGTCCTATCTGATTTAATCTGGATTCTGTCATTTGTCACCAACAGTGTACTGACTGAGTCACTACTATTAGAGAATCTTTAATTATAACAGAAAATCATAAGTGCAACTTGAAAAATCCCTGGACATAATTTATACTAAAGCAATCATATGATTACTTAAAATTCAACCCTGAAAGCAGGGAAATTTTTATTTTTTTAATTAAAAAAAATTTTTTAAAGATACTTAGATTATACAAATGTCACATAAAAAATATAGGGAATTCCCATATACCCCTCTCCCCACACCGCCCATATTTTCCCATATTAACAATTCTTCATTGTGAGGTATATTCTCTGCAATTGGTGAACACATTTTGGAGCATTGTCACTAAGTGTGGATTAAAGTTTACATTGTAGTTTACACTCCCACTCAATTCTGTAGGTTATGACAAGATTTATAATGGCCTGTACCTGTCACTGCAATGCCATTCAGAACAATTCCCAAGTTCCAAAAATGTGTTACACCTGTTTTTCTCTCTTCCTGCCCTCAGAACCTCCAGTGGCCACTGCCTTCACATCAGTGATATAATTTCTTCCATAAGCAGGGAAATTTTAATTTTTTTCTTCACTTTTTTCTTTCTCAGAGTCTACCCTTCAGAACTGCCATAATAGAAAGGTCTTAAGAACTTGGAACAGTTTCCTTTGGGTCAAATTCTACTGATTTTTTTACATATAGTTTGAAATCATAATTTCAGCCTTTCTTCTTTTCTATTAATAGTAATCTTCCATAGTGTTTTTGATTGGTGATGTTAATTTTTCTCCATAAATTTTTATTATTTGTTTCTTTTTCATTCATCAGGCATACAGTCAAATTCATCTATTCCAAGTCTAAATCTTTATATCTTTATTACTTTTTCTCTTGGTAGAAAAAAAAAAAGTAGATTCAGGAACAAATGCACAGCAGACTTCTTTTTTACAAATAACTAAAAATTTAGCTAATATTTATTACATTATTTATATTTTCTAAACCAAAATCTGAGGTTCTTAACTATTTTTGTGTGCATGCCATGGACCTTTGGACATCTGGTGATGTTTGTGGACCTATTCTTAGAATAGTGATCTTTAAGTGTGTAAAATAATACATAGGAATACAAAGGGAACTAATCATAGTAGAGTATCCAAACAGTAAAAAAAAACAACAACACACAAAAAAAAACACCAAACATGTAATATAGTATCATACGTGCCTTTTTATTAATGCGTTATTTAACAAGATCCAGCAGTGGATCTAATAATTACTGTAATTTCAAAGTAGTTATGAGTGCAAATGCTAGTTTGCAACTGCAATAACATAAAAAGAAAACATGTGCTTTCTATTTATGATAGAGTCACAGGTTTGCTAATTCTATTGTGGCCTGTTGACTACATTTACGGCTGAAGGAATTATAAATTTCAGTTAGAGGTTAGAGAAAATAAAACTGTAAATTTTTTTCCTGACTGAATATACAAATTCTATGACAGAACCCCTGTTCTAAATACTTTCATGTAAATGATATTTCTTAAATAAAGTATTCAAAGTCAATTTCAGGGAAGTGGATTTGGCTCAATTGATAGAGCATCGGCCTGCCACATGGGAGGTCCAAGGTTCAAACCAAGGGCCTCCTGACCCGTGTGGAGCTGGCCCATGTGCAGGGCTGATGTGCTCAAGGAGTGCCATGCCATATAGGAGTGTCTCCCATGTAGGGGAGCCCAACACGCAAGGAGCACACCCCTCAAGGAGAGCCGCCCCATGCAAAAAGTGCAGCCTGCCCAGGAGTGGGGCTGCATACATGGAGAGCTGACACAGCAAGATGACATAGCAAAAAGAGACACAAATTCCTGGTGCCACTGACAAGAATACAAGCGGACTCAGAAGAACACACAGCGAATGGACTCAGAGAGCAGACAACTGGAGTTGGGGATGGGGGAGAAGGGGAGAGAAGTAAATAAAAAATAAATCTTAAAAAAAAGTCAATTATAAAATTGTAGTCAAATGAAGGAATATTTTAATTAGTTGGAAAAAAGTCTCAACATTAAACATTAAAGGTTAATTAATTAACAGTGAAGATTATGTGTAGGCTCTGGAATTCAACTGTCTGCTTACAAATCTGTCTCTACCATTTAGTAGCTGTATGATACTGGAAAGTCACTTTTTTTTCATCTTTAAAATTGATCCAAATAATTCCTGCTTCATAAGGTCGCTGTGATGATTAAATGAGACAAATATGTTTGAGTGCCTAATGTAGTGCATGGCAATCAGTAAGTGCTTTGCTTTTTATTGATTACCATCCATGTTTCAGGCATTTGACTACACACTTGGGATGCCAAAATGATGTCTTCAAGTCACTAGAATAGGGAGGATAAATATATAAATACTTAATTTTTGTACAGTGTAATAGATTCTATCATAAAATATGTTCAACATGGTAAGGGGCAGAATATGAAATGATTAGTTCTAATTGGAGACTGAAGGGTGGGAAGTAGAGAGGATAGAGAGGCTTTCTTTGTGCTGAGTGTTGAAGTCAAGTGTCAGACAAGCTTGGGAGGTCTGTCTAAGAGAACATCATCACCCACCCTCAGTGATACACATGGGAGGGTCAGACTGAAGGAGAGGGAGGGTGGTCGTGAGGACTTTTTGGGAGAGAGTTAACATAATGCTGTAGTTTTCCTCTTCTCATCTCCCCTCTCCATTCAAGGAAAGAGGGGATTTAAAATTCTCTGACAGACATTGACATGACTCCTCAGGGATTTGGAGCACCTGGTGAGGAGTGCTCATTTCTAGATTGGAAATATCTAAATGTCAGAGACATTCTGTAGCTGTGTATTATAACAGAGCATGGAGATAAGCAGGCTGTATTTTCAAAGTTTGGAGGGCACCCTAAAGTGCAGAGTATTTCCCATGGGAAAGAATGGACGTCAGGGAGATTAACTGGAGATTTAAAAAATTGCCCGAGAACCATACCTACCAGGGTGAGTTGACCTCAATAATTGGGATGTATATTGCTTGATCTTAACACGATGCAGTCCTTGAGGAAACCACAAATGCTCCCCCTGAGGAAAGAGCAACATTTAGGTATCATAACCCAGAGAGCCTTGACATCAGATTATAAAGACAGCAGTCTTTCTCTCCCCTTATGTTTTAGTTTTGTAGGCTGCCCCAAGCAAATACCATGAAATGGATTGGCTTAAATAAAGGGAATGTATTAGCTTAGAGTTTTGAGCCCATGAAAATGTCCAAATCAAGGCATCATCAAGGTGATGCTTTCTTCCTGAAGATCAGCTTCTCTTGAAATAGCCCGTGCCTTCCTACATTGAAACAATCTAACATGATGATTTAAAAGGAAATATAATTAACAGAGGGGATAGCAGCACAAGTCATCTGCCAACTGAACTTGAGAAACTAAAAATCATATGCAAGTCATGTAGTCTTCTGGAGGATCAGGAAGTTTTCCAGCATGTTTCGTTAGCTCCTTATTCCCCACTTTCAGGCCCAGTAGCTTAAGGCATTCTCAGCTGCGTGGCTTACTTGAACAACTGGAAACCACCTGTATACTTGTGACCTTACGGAGAAAGTCAGTCAGTTCCTTAACAGCTTGCTTACCATGCAGGTGGGGGGGGGGGTCTTGTGGATGATAGGGGAAACTGTCCACCACCAGAAGCAGAAAGGACCCCAAACCTCCTTTTACCTCTGGCGCTTCTTCCTGAAAGAGAAGGGGCCTTTATCCAGATCACAGACCATGAGAAACAAAGAAAGCTACAACAATATTGAACTTAATTTTAAGCACCACTTCTTGTACAAGAGCTGTTAACTGGTAGCTAAATTGTCTTGTTCCCATTGCCAATAAACAATGAAGGTGCCAAAAAGCAAAGCAGTATAGGGGAGAAAAGAAAAATCCAAAGACTTAGGCAATTTGTGAAATGGATATTCAGTCTTTGAATAATTAAGGATATTCAATTTGTAGGATATTAGAGAAGTCCCTTATCTATACTTACGTCAGAGCAGCTCATTAGTAATTCAAGACATTAGAATTTTATCATAATAGTATGGATCTTGCTGCTGGAGAGTTTCACTTATTGCTGGGTTGGATATTAAAATAAGGGAAATGCTGGATTATAAAATACTATACATTGAATATTTAATAAATTAATCCCCAAGCTAACAGTAGAAGTTCCAGAAGTAATGCCTGCTGTTTATCAGCACTTAATCCCTACTAGTTAATGATATAGTGATAGTTTGAGAGTAAGTTAATGCCTAATTGATTCACAATCCAAACTGGAAGCACAGAGGAATCATACTCAAGGTTAAAATCATGCTAAGAGAGAATTGGTAGTTTTGAACAGGTAAAGGAAAGGAAAGAAGATTGAAGCTTTCAGCAGAGTTGATTCCTCTCAGAATTCCTGGGTTGTTAAACACGAGTTTATTCACATAATTTTGGCTCTCCTTTCTAGGTCTTATCATAATTTTTCTTTCATATTGTTACCTATCAAAGCATGAGTTCTCTCCTTGATGCACTCATATGACCAGTTCCTGAGACTCTGAAGTTTCAAAGGGAATTTATTACTAAGTGGGAAGCAAGGAGATCAGATGGCCTTGGGGCCTGAAATATGTCTCTCCCAGTCTAAGGAGTTTTGGGTTTTTATGGGTTCAAATAAGGGGAAGGGGGATTGTTACCATTACAATAACAAGTATAAACTACAATTTGCAAAATGTAAAGCAGTAGGACTAAGCTAAAGTAACTATTACAATAACAAGTACCAACAACTATAGTATCATGTAAAGAAGTGAGACTAAGCTAGAACTAAACTAAAACAAACTGCAATAGCAAGTATAAACACTATAGTCAGTGGTGATACTTTTTCAAATAATTTTTCAAATACTATTTTTCAAATAACTGGGTCGTACCGATTTTCTTGGTTGCTCAGCAATAGATTCTGCCACCTCTCCATGCCACCTCTCCAAGGAGAGAGAAGAGGAAGAGGAAGAGGAAAAGAGAGTGGGAGAGGGGAAGAGGAGATAGAAAAAAGGGGAGGGGAGAAGAAAGGAAGATAAGGAGAAGAGAGTAAGCATGGAAGAGGAAGCATTAAGAGGAGGAAGAGTGAAAAGAGGAAAAACAAGAAAGGAGAAGGAGAGCGGACCAAACAACTGTGGTTCATTCTGTCAGAGCAGGTGAACTATAAATAAAACATAAAATATTCAAAAGTGAACCCATAGATAAAAATGATGGGAAGTCCTATTCCCAGACAACTAAAAAAATATTATGTGATCCCTGATTAGGTCTTAAATGCTTTAAACTCCTGAGTGTTAGAAAATTTACACACACATCCTTAATATATAAACTTGATTCAATATTAATACAAATTAATTTTCTTAAGTAATTTTAAATTCTTGTCTCTCAGCTTCACTGAATGCATTTGTTGGAGAGAAGAAATTTTCGTTGGGGGGAAGGACATGCTGATGGTAACATTGCAAGTCTTGGGCAGAGTGTTTCTGAGAACCAACAGATATTTTTTAAGACAGGAAGGGAAAGGAAATAGTAAAGTTTGCTTCTATGACCTTTTACACCTATCTGACTTGCATCTATTTTAGGTTTTCTGTCCTACTCAGTTCTTAGCAACCTCTTCAAAGAATTGGTAAAAGTAATAGAGAAAATTATTTGAGTAGTCTCACCTGACAGAATTCCCACTTCCCAAGTTTTCTTGGCTACATTTATTCTGAAAAGTTCTGTTTCAGCACCTGAAATATAATTTTCTCACCCTTAGGGTATGATTAATGTAAATAGAAGGCCTGGGTTTAGTCCTACACTTCATTGGTCTGATGAAGTTGAGGAAAACAGGAATAAGTATGTTAAGGATCAGTGATTTCACATTTATAAAGCATAAAGCTTTATGGTCTTGAAGATAATAGATTCTATATGAATATAAAACCATCATTATTACTGGTAACATTTCCAAATATCTTGCCAACATATTTCTGATTCAGACTATTAAATTTCATACGTAAATAGTGCTAAAATGATATTCACTAAAAAGACTGGGTAAACAGATAAAGCTTGAAAAACAGCGAATACATTTGGGAAATCCATACAAACAATCACCACATTTTTGGGAACTTTTTCCAATTGAGAAGGACAAAGTCAGGTTGTAATGATAACAGCCGCAGCTATTATTTGAGAAATTTAATTGAGAGCTGAGCATCTGTTAGACACTGTTCTATCTGCATTCAATTAAATCTTAATTACTACTCACAAAACCTGCTGTGATAAGTACTATTTTATTGACAAGGAACCAACAAACCAAAATTTTTAAAGAATGTACTGCTGTATACAGACAGAATGGAATCCATCTGAACATGAAGATGCATCAGAATTAATCTCTATCCCAGCATGACGATATTGAAAAGTAATTACTAAATAGAGAAGAAAATAAAGCTTTTAAAGTGTAAATAAAGCGGAAAGAGTAACAAAAATATTCACAGATTTAAATTGGATATAATTTTGGCTTAAAGAACTCTAAAATAACAAGAGTTATTTTGCTTGTTTGTTTTGCTTGTTTTCTTAAATTATTAGTACTTGGTATTCTGTCAAAGCTTTTAAATCTCTGCAGCACTGGTGTACTGCGGAAAAATTTGGCTCTGGACATTTTCAGTCTCTGAGTCAAGTCAGCTATAGAAACCTGACGTATTGGTTACAAATATATTATGTTGACAACACTTGAAACATAAATAAAATAAACACACAAACAGATGATAGTAACAATGGTGAAATTTTTGGAGTAACAACAATATGCTATGCTTTAAATAGAACTGAGCTTATCATTGATCTTATTTACCCTTTTAAAGTTAACATCTGTTTTTCTTTTCAATCCTTCATGAAATAAAAGGCTAAAATAGTGGTCAGCACTCTAGTAGCACTTCCCTAGTCCCAATGGGTTATTTATTTATTTTAAATAACATGGGCTATTGTGACTGTCAGTAAAATAGGGACCTTAATTTATCACAGTGCCCACTGGGCAGGCCACAGAAAAGCACTTTGGGGTTGTATATAAGCAAATTTGTGAAACTCATCCAGAAGAACATTTCTTTATTTATAGGAGCAGTATAATAACTCTTTTACAAATTAGAGAATCTATTTTTAATCTGAATTATCTCTTAATTTGGCTCTTAAATTTGAATTTTTATGTACATATGGTCTTCTTAAAGCAAGATACTTTGGGAATTTATGAAAACTCAGGTAAATATAACATCATCAAATTTAATATTCATTCATTTGTTCATTAAACACTCTGAAATGATACCATGTAGCAACAACAGCTGTATTGACCAAGACGGATGACCATAAATAAATCCAATGATGCTCGTTTATGCTGTTCAGGCGCTCAAATGAGGTTGGGGAGAATTTCGAGGTGTTTAATCTTTTTCTAGGAAGCCAAAACTGAAATAGGCACCCCTGTTGGTCTGTAAGGCAGCTATCCAATGACTTCTTGAAGGCAAGGCCATGAATAATCCTTTGGGAATCACCTTCTCCTGTATTCTTAATCACACACACAAAACAATGTGATGAATTTGTATTATTACAAAATGTCAAGGTTACAATGAGGTGAACTTAAAAAGTCTTGGGTTGCTGAATGCTTCGGGGTCTCAAACTGTTATGTAGAGGTAGTCTCTCAGCAGCTTCACATCCTGAAGCGATCTCAGATTCTTGCGCCCTCTCCACCGCTCCTCATTTCCTTTTTCAGAAACAGCGCTCAGAAAGGTTGTACGTGTAGCTAAAACTGGAATCAGACCTTTTGATTCTCAAACTTTTCAGGTGGTTTTCTGAATATTCTTCTCTACCTTGTTTAGGTAAGAAGGCTGTACAGAAAGGACATATTTTAAGGTTTGAGAGAGGTCTCTTTCTTCCTTTTGGTCAAAATTTATTCGCAAAAGTAGTAGAAACAACTGATGATGGGATGGATGGCAAAAAGCACTTCGGTAAGGGTACAGCACAGAATTGAACCGCTCCACGCTCAAGAATTTTGCAATCCAATTAGCCTTTGATCAAATTTGAAGGACCCACCTTCCCCTGTTTAACTCCGCCCAACGACTCCCGGCTCGAGGGCGGTGGAAACTACAGATCCCAGCATGCAGCTCCCCCTTATGTCATTTATGTGGCACGATAGAGTCCTCATTGCATTCTGGGAAATGTAGTTTTCTTTCAGTAACTACAGTTTAGCGATTAGGTTTGCGGGAATCCGCCCCTCCATTGGCCCCGCCCCTCTATTGACCCCGCCCCCGGTTGCTCAGGAGATGAGGAGACGCCGAATCTTGGTTGGGTGGGGCGGAGGAGAGGTACAGAGGGAAATCCTTGAAGTCTCTCGAGCGCGGCCATGGAGAGTTCTGACATCGCCTGCCGGGACTGGTGCAGCAGTGGGCAATACTGGTTTGAACTTGGACCCACGGACTTGCTGGAGCGCAAGGGGTCCCTTACCCTCCGCTCCCATAACAAGAAATACTCCAAGCCAGTGTTGGTGTATTCCTGGTGAGCCAGTTCCCCGAAGTTCCCGGATGCTGGAGAGGGGGATGGGAAAGGAGAGCAATGGAGAGGGAATAAGAGCGAAGAGGAGAAAGGAAACAGAAAAGAATTAGGAAAGAGGGGAAGAAAAGAAGAGAAATAAGGAAAAATAAGAAAGAGACGAAAGAGAATGAGACCAGAGAACTAGGAGGAGAGAGAGGGGAAGCAGAAAAAGGAAACAGGGGAAGGAGTGACCGAGAGGGTGGGAATGAGAGGTGGGGGCAGGGAGGAGGGGGGAGACAGAAAATCCCTCGGGAAGCAGCCCCGTACACACTAGAAACCTGCTGCAGTCAATTCCCTGGCCACTGAGGTCACAGATCCTTCACCCTGGGGAAGGAGTGGGGAAGTGTTTGCAGAAACCTGGATATCACAGTTCTGAAAGAAGTACTTACTCATAAAAGACAAGGCCCATTAAGAGACCCAGGGTCACAGCTGGAGGGAGATGTCTGTTCAGAGGACTGGCTTACAGGACTGCCATTTCTTGGAATTGGGGATGGCCCACACTGAGCGATTTGAAAGAAGCCTCTGAATATTCCCAAGGCTATTAGGACTCTTGGGCAGAGATTGCAAACCAGAGTCTTTCCTTGAGTAAAGTCAACAGACATAGTTTGTTCGGCATACACAATGTTTAAAATTCTTTTTTTATAAATTAGTTGCCTACATTTTTTATCTCATATAAAAATCCAGGAATTCATCTTCTCTTGAACTCTTGAAAGGTTTGGCAAAAGCGAGCCTTATTTCTCCTGGCAACTATGAATATACTGGAGTTAAGCATTGATTACTACTCTTGCTCTCCCTCTTGTAACTTCACTCCTATAAGGCTCTTGCCTGGTCCCAGGAGACATGTGATTTACTTCCACTGCTTTAGGCCTTGGGGATTGGAATTTACTTAGCGAATCTTTTGTTTTATTAAATATCACAATCAAAAGCAAAACCATGATATATCAGTGGGAGAAAGGTTCTGTCTCTGAAAAATCCCTAAATCGTCCCACAAGTCTACTCCTTAACATCTACTTCTCATCTCTAAAACTGACTCTGCTTATTTTGAACTCAGTGTAAGAGATTGTATAGATTTGAGACCAAAAGCTACATTAGGAAACTGAAAATCCCCTTTTTGGCTTATCCAGGGCTTACCTTATGGCCCCCAGCAAGCTCTTCCTTGATTTTCTTACTTCACAAGGATTCGGGTCATTAGAAATTATTGTTAATGAGAAAGATCCTTCTCAATGGGATGTTGCTTTTTTTCTCCTCTGCACTACCACTGCTTTGAAAAAATTGCCTTGTGAACATCATAGACATCAATCGCAAAACACAGAAGAACATAAATGAGAAGGAGGTGAGGAACCCTGGGGAGAGCAGAAGGGTAGTGGAGCATCTCAAGTCATTTTGGCCAATGCTGGAAATGTAGGGGCTCTCATGCTGTTGGTTTTCAAAAGAAGGTTTGGGAGCAGGAAGAATGAAATACAAGCCCTCAGTTATGTGCCGTTCACTATTGGGGACACAGAGGTAGATAATTTGGGGTCAATGAGATAACCTGTGTAAAACACTTAGCACCATGCCTGGCTCATAGTGAGCATTCAATATGTGGTAGCTAATATTATTTATTTAGTATTCTGTAATGGTTAAAAGCTTGAACTCTAGGTAGCCCTGCTACTGTGTAATATGGAAAGTGATTTGACAGCTTCCTATCTGTTTCTGCAATTGTAAAATGATGATAGGATTATTATGAGATTAAATGAAGTATAACACGTGAAGCACACAGCACAGTAAATATAAATTATATGTTTTAGGACATAGTTATTGACCTCAAGGAAATTCATAGGCCAGTAAAGGAGAAAGATATGAAGTAATTCAATAAAATATGATTTGTATAAATTAGAGATAAGAGGCAAAGCTAAGATTAGGGAGTAGTTGTTGTATGTGTATGTGTTTGCAATTTCCTAAGCAGAGCTTGGAAAGGAGAAGACCAGCTCCATAGATGGACAAAAAAGAAAGAACAGGCAAGTGCAATGGAGGAAGCAATGGTAAGAAGCAGCACCGTGGGAAAATAGTGTTCTCCATGGTTGGTAGATAAAATGTGAGAATCACTTGCATTCCCTGAACTTCTGGACTGCTGGCATCATTGCTTTCCTTCCATATCCAACCAGTTATGAAGATCTGTCCTAATAAAAATACATAAAAATTCAATTAGTATAAAATTCTAAATGAATGCCATTGACCATTTTGGCTTTATGCATTTTGCTCATATTTGTTTAGGGAATATTGACTTATTTTATGATATATTAAAACTTTTATTGACTTTTAATACTTTTTTAGAGATTTAAACAAATTTAATCAATGAACACCTACTATCTGTAGCACACCATCTGAGTATTTGATCAATTAAGTTGACTATACTTGATAGGTTTGCAAAGTAAAACTATAGGAGAAATTCTGACATAACCCTGCTATGTCTATTCAGAAAAGTTGTATATAATGGACATGAGAAAGTGATATACTCAGAATGGTTGTTAGTGGATATCTGTTGTCCACTCCCAGGATGAGGCATTAACAAAGAGTCATGTCTTTCTTGCAGCTGGAGTGATAAACCAAGCACCATATCACCCTCATACCAGAGTGCTTCTGAATGAGATGCCTTTTCTAAAAATTATCATTCCTTATTCATTCTGATAGCATTTGCTGAGCCAGAGCATCAGAGAGTTCCATCAGAAATTCTGAGTTGAGGGGAAGTTTTCTCTTGGGATGTCCTTCTATTCATTGGAATAATGGAATGCTAGATGCAGAATAATTTAGATTTGAACTTAGTAAATATTCTTGTATAAAGCTAGTTCTTATATAGGAATTAATTAAATAATTTTTATTTCTCTCTTTCTTGGCCAAATCAATATCCAATAATGAGTGATGATAATTTAAAGCAAAAAAAATCATTCAGATCTCCATGGAGACAGTTCATGCTTTGGTCTCCTTGGTGATACATACAGAGTATAAGGACTCCAGTTAACTTACGTATTTGTAATTTAAAATTACTTGTCTTTCCTGCCTTAGCCCAGAATAAAAGAGCTTGGGCGTCTTAATCTTTTTTTCTTTTAATACTCCCACAATATAAAAAAACAAAAAACATAAAGAGAAAGGGGAAGAAGGAAGAGAAATAAAATGTGATAATTGTGGGTAGGGAACATGATAGTTCCAATGATTTTTACACAAAATTATTTGAGAGGGGTCATAATCTTTCTGTGAAGCTCTTCACTTTCACTCTATTGTACTGTCTGAACAGTCTATATGTACTTGAGGTGTTGTGGAATTTAAGAGAAGTTCAATTATTTGAGTATAGAGAGGCCAGGACTCAGGAATGATTTTGAGAAGGAAAAATGGTTTATTGACGGCCGGCCGGACTCGGGAGCTTTCAGTTTGAATCCCGAGCCCCGAACAAGATTTTCAAACGTCTTTTATACAGAGAGGAAAGGCCAAATGGTCCCTTTGTTTCAGTTCTCAATAGGCTTCAATTAGCATATATCTTCCACATCTTAGGTAAGCTTTTAGCATGGACTCCAGACATTCTAGATAAGCCTTTAGCATATTTGGTTTTTGCATTTCCCCTAAATACTTAAAGTTTATAGCCCCCGCATTGTTAAACATTTCCTGGGACTGGAGCTGCTGCTAGTCCCCAAGGGCAGGACTGCAGCCCCCCACCGTTCCACACCCACAAGTCAAACAACTTAGTTAAACAACTTAGTTATCTCTGAAGAGACAAAGAGCCTTCCACCCATAGCCCACATCATTCCCCCCTTTTGTCAAAGTTTACTTGCTAAGCTTTGGCATAATTATTGTTGGAGCTATGAGGTGGATGGCTGTTTGTTGTCTTGACTGATTATTTATCAGTCTTTAGTACAGCATCCAGGACCGTTTTTAGAAGTTTAGAACTTTTCATTCTGGACAGCAGAATCTTGGGCAGGGGCCTCCCGCAGTTATTCTGCTGCCACTGGCACTCATGTGGATTTCCAGTCAGGTTCCAGATCCATCTATTACTTTTATTTTACTTTTAAAGAGTTTACACCTTTAATTTAAAAGGGGTGCTGAAGGGAGACGATCTCTTTTCTGTAACTGCTTCCTGCTGGCCATGGGCTGTAGTCATTGCCTAATAAGGTGTAAAACTCTTTAATTTATTCTAACTGGAGGAAGATGGATCTGGCATTCTGTACGAAGTTGGATGAAGTTTTCATATGGTTAATAAGATGTTCACTCTGAAAGAAACAAACTTAATTAAAATTTTGGAATACCTGTTTTTAAAAGAGGACACATTGGATTACAGAGGTAGACAAGGTTAGGTGCCTATAAAGATGGCATTCCTTAAAAGCTGGTGGGAACAGCATATATATTCTTTTTTAAGTTATCCATCTTTAGAGAGAAATTGCAACAGACACTTAGCTTTGTCTGAAGACACATTCCAAGCTGTTCAATGATTGACACTCATTCGCTCTGTCAGATGCTCCTGGTGAACTGGTACTCCTTGGGCAACTGGCTTCACTCAGGATTAGAACACTAATTTGGAAATACTCTTAGTTTTCACCTGTGGGAGTGATCAGAACTACAGAATAAAGATTTTTACACCTTGGTTTTCATTGTACAATTTCTAGCAATTTTGACTTGTTCAATAGGTGACTCACCATCAGCAAGCAAGCCTCACTTTTGCTAACTGAGACTGGCTGAGACTGCCACCTTATTCTATAGACATGTTATTAACTGTTTAGAAAATGATTTTACCAGGAATTTAACATGTCTAATATACTTCTGCACTTGATCCAAAATAGAAAAGCTAACATTACAATTATTAGGCATATATTTAGTACAGGATAAAAGTACAGCACTTAATATTAACTAATGTATTACTTAATGCATAAGGATTCAGAGTTGCCATTATTAGTTTTGAGTTTCAGGTTTGTAATACTTTACATGTTATCTCTCCATGAGAGCAGGCCATAATGCCAATTGTGTTTAAGTTTTACTTACAGTCTCCTGGTATCATGGCTCCACTTAGCATGTTCTTCAACGCAGTGAGCAAGTTGCAGCATCCTTCCAGTATTCCAGAGATTTTCCAGTATTCTACTAGCCTGGTGCATAGTGCTCTCTGGCACCATGGAACAGTGCCAGTCTGGAGGCGATATCCATTGTACACTTGGCTGTACCGAGTCATTATTGGCTGCAGGAGCTTGAAACTGCAATATAGTTTCCATCGACTTCAGGAGCAGAACCAGAGACTGATATAGCACATATTTTTAATTGAGAGGTCAGTGACCAGCCTAGCCAATAACTCACATGGAGAGGCCACCTGTAATGTATACAAGGCCTGGTTCGAATGCACAAGAGTTTGACAATGTTAAAGTTTATTCCTTGTTTTATATATATTTTAAACAACTTAACGCAATACATATATCAAATGACTATTTACTTACACAATTTTACTATGAAGATAACAGTAGGTACTTTACTTTAGTAATAGAGGAAAAATATTATTTTTCATTGTTAGAATGAAAACAGAATATTTCCAATAGAATCAAGACAACTTTTTATTACCATTTACTTAAATGTGTATTTTGCAGTGGCCTTCAGACAGGTTTATTATCATGAAGTTATTTCTGCTACCAATACCAATCTAAGTTTCTTTAGTTAACAATGACTTCTACAATTAGAACTATTTAAACATTTTCAGTTTGGAAGATGTTTTACAAACTCCTTATAATTGACTATAGCCGCATTGACTAGACACCTCATTACTAAATTACAATTACCAATGAAAGAAATTTACTCTTTATTTAAGAGAGCATATCTACAATCTTTTTCCTTTAGCCTAATTTCACCAATGTGAACTTACAATTTTCATTACTGTAAAGATTTTGTACATATGTTAATTTAGTTTATAAATTAACTATGGGAGATTACACTCAAGTTAAATAAAATTGAAACCATAATAGTTTATGCAAGGAATGTTCTCTTTTTCCCTTACAGGAAGCTAAAAACTTCTTTTCTTTAAGTTATGAAAATTATTAATTTAAAAGCATAACTGACTACCAGGTTTTAAAACACATTACACAATTACTTAATTTTTTTAAAAATCATAACCCAGGAAAGATCTCTCCATAGTTTTTATGGACTTTCCTTTACTTACTGAAATTTGTTAATAGAGCCACTAATTACCTTATTTTGTTGGAAAGAAATCTTCTGGAAGAAAATAAGGCTCACCAGATTGTGGAGAAGAAAATAATTTATTCTCAATCTTGCAAGAAGGGGCGCAGAGCCAGATATGGCTGGTGCCCTGAACAAAGAAAAATGACACAATTTATACCCCTAAGCCTAGCATGCAAGCTCTTCCTCTGTTTTTCCATAGATTGGATACTTCAGAAGTTACAGCTTATCTGAGATTTAACTTTCCCACGCAAAAGTTTGATTTAACTGCTTCCTCTATCACATTCCAACCATTTTAGTTTTTACCTGCTCCCCCCTTTTTCAAATAAGGAATAGAATTTAGTGCTGAAATGGCACCGACTTAGTTAGCTCCTTCTTGGGCATCCTTCCACTGCCCATAGGACTGGCCTAAACTGGTCTCCACTGCTGTCCAACCCGGGAGTGGGAGACTGAGGCAGCAGGCCGCTAGGTTACATCAACATTTTTCTTATGTGAAAATTAACCTAATCTTTGTGTGTGTGTTTTTTTTTTTGCAATTTATGGCTGACAAAGGTTTAAACTGGGAAATTACCAGGCAAACTGATTCTTAATTCCCTACCCTAGTAAGATAGGTTTAATCTGCCACACCTAGTCTTGCCTTAAAAGCTCTTGCAAAGAGGAGGCCCTTTCCCAATTGTTTCCATAATCAGATTTCTATGACTTTTTCATCCTGCTTAGTTCAATTTGGGCTTTAAGAATATTTATAAATATAACTGCATATTTAATTTTTAACAATTTGAATAGACCTCTTTTAAGAATTTTTATTTGTTAATTTGATATTATCCTGATGTATGAAGACATACATTGAGCATTTTTTTTTAAAAAATGGGCAGACACAAAGAGTTAGACACAAACACAACTCATTGATATTACTTGTAATTTGCATTATTTTATATACTGTTTAGCTTAATTAATTAGGGGTCCAGAAATACATATTACTTATATAACTGCATATTTAACCTCAACAATTTGAGCAAATAGGCAGACATGAATAGTTTGACACAACAACATGACTTTAGTTACTTTAAACTTTTCAAAGACTTTTGAAACTCTTCTTAATTTGCACTATGACCATGCAGTTTACCACAAGAATTTTCTTTCTTACTTAATGGATTGTAATAACCAAAATGTTCTCAATGCCTTAGCACCATTTTGTTTTAGAACTTTATATTTTACCTTGAAATTAGCAGAATTTTGGATAAGCAACAAGATTAATTTTATATATATTTACTGAGGCTATTTGAAGCCTCAGGGAGACAGACTGCTTTCTCTCATGAATTGCCACTCTTAGGAACACTGACCGTCAAGGCAGGAGACTTCTCCCCCTCCACCCCCCTTTTGGTTTTGGAGATAATAAAACTCCAGTGGTCATTTAACCTTATTCTATCAGGCAGCAATTTATTTAGTTTACACTTGAATTCATGAGAGAAAGGTTACTAATACCAGGAGAGGAGACAGTGATGTCCCAGCTCTTCTCAATTATGAAATAACCATAGGCAAAGGCAAAGGGTGAGGTTAGGCTTGAAGTAACCATAAACAAAGGAAAGGTTAGTGTAGAATTTACACTTAAATAATAGTTTCAGGCTAAATTCACCCAGCTATAATCTCAGTTATTGTCTTTCCACTGTTTTATAATATAAATGCATTTATAAATAATTTTAACTCTTAGTTACAGTTTTTATTAATTTTTTAAAACCTATTAATTTTATAACACCTTTAAATACCTTTCATTCAACTTATAACATATTAAATGAACTTAACCATTACTTTAATTTTTCCTTTAAAGTAAAAGAATAAATCTCTTGCAGTTAGTTTGAAATAAAAGGCTACTTTTCAGGATTTGATTTCTAGAACATAAAATGTTCTTTTAAAAGAGGTAAGACTCTTCTTCAAACATTGAGGATATGATGAGGTTAAAGCACAAGAAGCTATTGATAAAATATTTTCTTTGTATATTGATCTTACTCAATTTAATCATAAAAATTTCCCTTCCACAAACCTTCTACACTTTCAGTATTCATTCAGGTTCTGTCCCACACTCTACTCTTTCCAATAATCAATCATTTTATCTTAGGACAAAATCATCTTCTGTTGCCTTAACAATAAAAATACACTCCATATATCCCACATGCTAAGTTACCAGGCAAACTTCTTACAACATATAATTGCCATTAATACTAAACAAGTTTGTTAAAATAATGAACTTTTCTTCTCTTTAAATACTTAGTAGCATGTAATACCAGAAACAGTTTTTTTGGAAGCAAGTTGGCAGGGGAGATTGGCTGCCGAAAAAGTTTGTTATAAAATTGCCTTTTATTATTATTATTATCAATTCAGTTTTGTTAAATAATGACTTTCTGCAATTAGCCACTTAAATACCTTAAACAATGCTTTGTAAAACTTTTATAATTATTTATACCCTTAAGACAGATTTTACCTTCACAGAACACATTCTCTTACTTAAGGTTACTACAATACCTTCTAAGAACCTGAGCAGAATGCAAACGTATTTTGGCTTTGACACCCTAAGGAGGGAACTTTACTGCATTTATTCTGATTCTGCTTTTCACCCTCTTCACTTCCCCCCCCTTCCAGGCAGTCAGGCGCACAACAAACAGGAATGCGGCTTATGAATAGAAGGGTGGACTCACTGGAAAGGGGCAAGCCGCTCCCCGATTTCCAGCTTTCAGCCAAAATGGGCAGACAGAACCTACTCAAATTTGGCAACTCTCCCAGGAACCCAGCCGCCCCGACTGGGACATTCCCAACAAACTTGGGTGCTTGGCGCGGACACAGATGGCCTCCAAGCCCCGGCAAAGGGCCAGACCAGAGACAAGACAGCAGAACATGCACAAACATCTAGACTCCTCAGCTTTTGCCCCAGAATCATTTCACTCCCTTGCCAATGGCAAGGGAGGGCTCCAGCTCAGCTGTAATTCTACTTTATGTAAGGACACAACTCCAACACTAACATTGAGCTGACACAGACAGAAGCACAAAGGTCACTAATCTGACTCACAAGTTTATATATTTATTTTCACCACGGCTGCCCCCACAGCCATCACAAACCTCAGAACACTTAACATTTGGTATAAAGCGAATTCATTCACAAATTAGCACCATAACAAAAGATTTCAGCTAGACTTTTCCACTGTTTAAACTTTACATCCAGACCAAGCTCCACCAGAAAAGCCGATCCATTTTCCTGTAACCAAGTTTTGTTTTCCTTAATCTAGACCAATTTCCTGGATATTAGGACTTGAACCTATAAATACCCTTCCTATTAAAATCGAGACTCCTCTCCTTTAGTGGATATAAGACCAGTACCAGATTCTAACATGCAGTTAGACAAACCCAAAACACCAGGGCTTTTCCCCGGTTTTCCTCCTTTTCACAAGCCTAGAGAGAACGGCTTCCCCCCAGCCTTCTGGGGCTACTAGGGTTCTCTCGGGAGGTGATCAGCCTCCCCTTCCTAGCAATTAAACTAGGGCCTTCCAGACTGTGCTCACCCAGGGAGTCTTACCTTCTTCCATGTTCGGAGTTCTTTTTCGTTCCCAGAATCTTTCTCTTCAGACCTTCCATTGCCCTCGATTTTTGTCGGGAAGATTCTGGTGGAGCCCACATCTTTTCTGGATTAAATTTAATCCAGGGGCGCCCAGATTTGGGGTTCACCCGAGTCCTCCCGGCTTCCTCGGGGATTTGGAAGGGGCAGCAAAATGCTACCGTCTCTGGCCTTCATTTATTGTCCCACCAGAGTCGCCAAAAATGTTGTGGAATTTAAGAGAAGTTCAATTATTTGAGTATAGAGAGGCCAGGACTCAGGAATGATTTTGAGAAGGAAAAATGGTTTATTGACGGCCGGCCGGACTCGGGAGCTTTCAGTTTGAATCCCGAGCCCCGAACAAGATTTTCAAACGTCTTTTATACAGAGAGGAAAGGCCAAATGGTCCCTTTGTTTCAGTTCTCAATAGGCTTCAATTAGCATATATCTTCCACATCTTAGGTAAGCTTTTAGCATGGACTCCAGACATTCTAGATAAGCTTTTAGCATATTTGGTTTTTGCATTTCCCCTAAATACTTAAAGTTTATAGCCCCCACATTGTTAAACATTTCCTGGGACTGGAGCTGCTGCTAGTCCCCAAGGGCAGGACTGCAGCCCCCCACCGTTCCACACCCACAAGTCAAACAACTTAGTTAAACAACTTAGTTATCTCTGAAGAGACAAAGAGCCTTCCACCCATAGCCCACATCAGAGGTACTCTGCATTCAGAGGAGAACCCACATTCAAGGCACGAGGACTTTTACTTAAACTACTAAACTTAAAGAGAAAACCGAGTGTCTGAATTTTTTAACTTGCTATATCATTCTTTCCATTATCAACTGAGAAATAGCAAACTAAAGTGCAAGGCAACAAAGATGTTTATTTGGGGTTCTTAGAAGTACAGTTCGGGGAACACAGATTCAGATAGCAACCCAAATCGTGTACCATCTTGGCACTTCCACGCAAGCGTTTTTAAAGAAAAAGAAGATTAGATACTTTGTGTTTGATGGATTTTTTGGGTACTCCAGTTGTCCTTCCTGTTAAATAGTTTACTGAGTGCTTTATCTTGTGGTTTGTTTATAGTGTCTGAATGTTAAGAAGCATTGTCCCCTGAGGCTTTGCATTCTTTTGATAGTGTGTGGTATCTGGCTAAGATTTGCATAAGAGTAACCTCCAGAATGACCTCCCAACTCTATTTTAAATCTCTTAGCCATAATAACTCTTATTTTGTTTTATTTCTTTTTACACCATGTTCAATTCAACTATTTCCCTGGGGATTGTGTATTGTGTCCTTCAGTTTAGAGGATCAGTTTAGAGTTATGTGGATCTTAGCTATCCAGCAATCTCATCTCCCCATCTCTGCAACACACACTAAAGAACCAAAGAAAAATATAAAGAGGAAACTAAATCCCCTTAGTAACCAAATTTTGCAGCCTGCCCCTTTGTGAAGATCCATAAGAGCTTCCCACTCTATATCAAGCCTCCATCCTTCTTCCTTTAACATAAATTCAGGCCCTCAGTTGACAGCTTATTAACTCTTATTTTGTGCACATTGTATACAAGTTTGGTCATGTAGTTTCTGTGCACACAACCTAGAATTTGAGGGAGAAGAGTATTTAAAGAGGCATTTTTGTTCAATAGTGAGAAATAAGAAGAGCAAGTCTCAGGACAAGGGATGAGAGCACCATGAGTGCTCAATAAATGTTTATCAAATAAATGAACAAATGAGTAGGTAGAAAGAACAAAGGCAGAAATCCAAAAGGCTGTGAAGTCTAGGGTTTCATATTCTATACTTAAATAAGACTCTGAGATAAAGGATTACAGGATTGCACAGATCCATGATAAAGCCATAGTTGATTTTCACAGCCATGATGCTAATGCAACAGAACAACATTTAAGCATATTGGTCACTTCTTTATAAATGAACCTAGAAGAGGTCAGTGCAGTAGACTTCCATTTAGAATGGTAAAGAATTTAAAAATGGGAGTAAACTTGTACTGTTCCTAGTTTAGCGCAACACCTATGTGGCTTACCACCGTGGAATGACAGGTACCAAGGAGATGTTGAATTAATATTGGGAGGAATGATATTTCTTTTTTTTTTTAGGAGGTATATCAGGGACCAAATCCGGGACCCTGTACGTGGGAAGTAGGTGCTCAACCATTTGAGCTACATCTGCTCCTATACTTTTATCTATTTATTTATTTATAAAGATTTGTTTTATTTATTTCTCCCAATACTTTTTTTTTAAAGATTTATTTATTTTTATTTATTTATTTCTCTCCCTCTCTCCCCTCTGCCCCACTTGTCTGCTCTCTGTGTCCATTTGCTTCATGTTCTTCTGTGACCACTTCTATCCTTATCAGCGGCACCGGGAATCTGTGTTTCTTTTTGTTGCGTCAGCTTGTTGTGTCAGCTCTCCGGGTGTGCGGCACCATTCTTGGGCAGGCTGCACTTCCTTTCATGCTGGGTGGCTCTCCTTACAGGGTGTGTTACTTGCACATGGGGCTCTCCTATGCGGGGGACACCCTTGCGTGGCACAGCACTCCTTGTGCACATTAGCACTGCACATGGGCCAGCTCCACACAGGTCAGGGAGGCCTGGGGTTTGAACTGCAGACCTCCCATGTGGTAGGTGGATGTCCTATCCATTGGGCCAAGTCCGTTTCCCCCAATACTTTTTTTTTTTAAGATTTATATTGTTTATTTATCCCCCCCTTGCTACTTGATTGCTGTCTGCTCTCTGTGTCCATTCACTGTGGGTTCTTCTGTGTCTGCTTGTCTCCCTTTGTTGCATCATCTTGCTGCACCAGCTCTCCATGCATGCAGGCCAACTTGCTTTCACAGGGAGGCCCTGGGAAGCGAATCCAGGACCTCTCACATTGTAGATGGGAGCCTAATCGATTGAGCCACATCCACTTCCCTCTCCCAATACTTTTAAAAGGTACTTTTATTTCTTAATTCATACTTTAAAAAATTCTAAATTATAATGTCATGCAATCATTTAACTTGATGTTATGTTAGACTAATAACATGGAAATATACTCACTACTGGTTAGCAGAACTGGAAATGTGCATACTACAACTCCAACACCTATAAAATTTCTTTTCTAAAACCAAACCTTATAGCTTCTCAACTGTTGGTGACTGAAGAGAAAGTCTAGCATGCCATTTATATGGGCTTCCTAAGGCTGCCTTAACAAATTGCTATAAACTGAGTGGCTGAAAACACGAGAAGTGTATTATCTCACAATTCAGGAGGCTAGAAGTCCAAAATCAAGGTGTTGTAGGGCATGCTTCCTCTGAAGTTACCAGGAGGAATCTGTATCATGCTTCTCTCCTAGCTTCTGGTGTTTGCCAACAATTATTGGCATTCCTTGGCTTGTAGACTAACACTTTAGTCTCTGCCTGGGTCTTCCTTCACATGGCATTCTCTTCTCGGTGTCTCCATGTCCAAATTTCCTTCTTATACGATTACCAATTATTGGTTTAGAGCCCACCCTAATACAGGGTGATCTCATCTTAACTTGATTATATCTGCAATGACCCTATTTCCAAATAAGGTCACATTTCACAGGGGTGAGGACTTGAGCATATCTTTTGTAGGATACAAAATTCAGCCTACCATACCAATTAACCATATCTGTCTCTTCATTTAAGCAGCTTGTTTAGTTCAAATTAGTCTGCCGAAACAGTGCCCCTTCTTCCTAAGTCACTTTCGCTTCCCCATTTCCTTCACATATGGCATCTGCGTTTGTGCCAGGGACTGAGGTTATATGATCTTTTTGTGATGGGGCTGTGAGGGTCCTTGCTCACCACATCCTTTTTCTAGCTGCTGTGCCTGCTACCATTTGCCACTGAAGCCTGTTCCTAGTAAATTGGTGACTAATCCTCTTGTTTGTTGAGGGCCTCATGTCTTGTCTTATAGACATAGCCCTATTTGCCTCTTGCTCATACCATAGATCCCCCTGCGTGTCAGCTTGTCCTCCCCCAGCTCCTGGCTTAGGCAGGCCACCCCTCAGCCACCGTGGTTGGGGGCACCTCACCTCTCACTGTGGCAGCCCTGTGCCAGGACCATTGACACTCAACTTGGCCTCCATCTAAATCCCCTTTAGGTAGGTTAAGCAGTCTGCCTTGGTTTACCCAGAATAGGCCAGTTTACTCCTGTTGGCCTGAGAATTATTAAAGACCCCTCTTCCCTTTCTAAAGTGCCCTGCTTCAAAAAATAAATGATGAGGTCACACTACTGGTGGCTTATATGGGAGGTTCTGACTCTTACTGTTAATAGAAGTTTAAGGAATGTAGAAAACCTTTTATTTCTCCACAATGACTGAGTTTCAGAAAAAATATCTCACTTCTCTCAGGACTAAAAAAAATTAGTCACTTGGAAGTTAATCAGCAACACCTTATTTTTCTTCATATTCCTAGTGAAAGAGTACTAATTCCTCCCAAAAGTGGATGCCTCTGATTCATTAGAGCAAAGGATGCTTTAAAGGAAGCTCAGTAAAGAAAGTGTAAAGATTAATATTTGAAAATACAAGATCACTTTAAGTTTTTATAAAGTCTCATGTACTGGCTTCTCTTATGGTAGATTTATGAATTATTTGTCCTTTTCTTTTTTCTCCTTGCTTCTTCTGAATTTTCCATAATGAACATATATTATTTTCATAATAAGAATAAAATAAAATTATAAGAAATTGATAATCATTTTGTAGAGCTTTTCCCCTGAAACAAACATTCTCTAAGTGATTAGAATTTAGACATAATACTTTATCTCTTTCAGAGTCTGAGTCACTTTTCACGGTTTGCTATGAATCTTTTTGGTTTTTTTAATCTTTTTAATTGCTAGTTTATGTTAGGTAAAAAGGATAACATTACTCACATTCATTTAGTTTAACCATCCTTTCATTCTTGTCTGTGTTCTGTAACGGTGGATCCTACGCCATGGTTATTTTTAATCTAGCCCTACATTCTTACTCTTTAACATACCCTTACTCCTACAAAGAACTTTGAATGTAGTAGGTTTTTTGGGGAAGCATTTTATTTTCTATTTTTCAGGATGAAATCCAGGAGATGCTATCCTTTTGCCCTGACTACGTTTTTTTTCTTTCAATGTATTCTCTTTTAAGAAATTCAGATAAAATTCTTTGTCTGAAAACTAGTGGTTATAGAATTGCTGAACCTTGATCTGTGTGAAGGTTTCCTCAACCCAAAGGGCATTGACCAAATAAGTTTTTTTTTTCAGTATGTATCCTTGTAAGGCAGTGCATTTGGTCCAGAGTGCACTTGAGTTAGGAAAGATCAGTTGCTATGTCCAAGTACCTCTGCTTGAGCCATACCCTACCTTTACAATCATCTCCCCCTGGGGTATGGGGGCCACCAAAGCCCCCTCACCATAATACTGATAGAATCTTTCCTCTCACAGGGAGTCACAAGTACTTATTTGCCAAGCTTTCTTTCCCTTACCTCACTATCTCTTTCTAGGTAAGGGTGTTAGGGTTGTAAGAAGTGAGGTGGATAGGTAAGAAGAATGTGGGGTAGGTTTTAATAAGTAGAAGTTCAATCTGAGCATATTGAGGTCAGGGCTCAGGGTTTTGTGTTTGTTATTGTTTTAAGTTTTATTGTAGTAACATATACATAATACATAAAATTTTTCATTTTAACCATACATATATAACTTAATGGCATTAATTACCTTCACAATGGTAACCATCACCACCATCCATTACCAAAAGGGGCTCAGGGCTTTTAATAGCACTCGAACTAGAATTTGTTAGATAAACTCAGAGTTTGCCTGAGAACCCACCACCACTGATACCATTCTCTGAGTGTACTGGCCCAAAGTCTTTTGGCTGCAGGTGACAGATAATAGGCTTGCACTAGCCTAAGCACAAAGCAGAATGAATTAGCACAGGATACTCACAGAATGGTTGATTAACCAGATAACAAAGAGGGCAGGGATGCAGCTGGACCTTAGGAACAATGGAACAAGGGCTGCAAATGTTCCCAGAACTTCTATCAGGAAAAATGGTACCAGGAAAAACACTTCATTTCTCCTCTGTGCTCCTCTGTGTGTGGGAAACATTTCTGCTACCAGTTCTGGAAGTCATGCCTTACATCTTCATCTCACACAGAAAGAGGTGGGAAAGATTTCAGTTCTGAATTCAAACATTCCAGATCAGGTGTCTATCATCTGACTGGGATCACCTGACTGGGTAAGATCAGATGAAACATGGCAGCTCTTCAACAGTCATAAACAAAGTCAGGAGAAAGCAAGGATGGGGGGGCACTCCTCTAGACAGCTGCTATAGCAGAAAATGGTTTCCCAATTCCAAACATTCACTTGGATAGCAAAAGTTTAGAATATAGCTAATTAGTGATGAAGTTGGAAGGCTCCGGATTCCTTGGCTATGCTCTTGGCTATATCGCATAAAAAAACTTAAGATCATCCCAGTTTAGTTTGGCCAGTAAAAAGAGTTTATTGAGAAATGAGAGAAAAGAGAAAAGTACACACCCAGACATGGATACTGGCTACCTCCAGGGAAAGAGGTGCCCCTGAGGTCGGTGAGGGGGAGCTGTCTTTATTTAAGCCGTTCTCCACTACTCCCCTTCCCTAATGTTGGGGAGGGGCCCCAGCTGTTTGCTGTTCTGATTGGTTGCCTTACAATCCCCACCTCTTACCTCTCAGGGGACCAATGCAGAGGCCTGTTTAGAGTTATCTGGGGCTTTGCCTTGACCCCGGAGGACTTGCAAATGGGACCTCGTGGGGTCTTGGCGGGTCTTTCCGACTTTGTTCTTAGTAGCAGCCTTCCCCCAGGGAGTCTCCGGTGGTGTCTCACGGCCAAGTTCTCTGCCAGGTCACAGCTGCAATTCTTCTTTCCTCTTTCCCTTAACTGGTCTCAGTATCTTGAGGATGTCCTACAACTGCTGTTATTTTGAATTTAACTTCCCCCTGCCACCCATTCATGTTAAAAAGTATTGACTTCAGATGTAATGAGCAGAAAACAAATCTGGTGTAGAGATTAGCTGAACATATCTTTGTGGCACTTGGAGACAGTTACTGTTTTTGATGGATACATCTTTTGTTTTATTACTGCTTCCTTTTTTTCATTTTAAAATACAATTATATTTCAGTTGTTATTAGTCACACTGTGTTTTTTAAAATTTTGATTTAACTAAGTTTGTCGCATGAACAAAGAAAATTAATTGGCATAGAAATTATAATATGAAACATGTTTGGTGAGATGTTAGATCATTCCAGGTTCAATCTAATGGAAGAACTAATATAATATTTTATTTTTTGTAAAGAAATGTCATTGCAAAGAATTTAACCTTCTTTTAAAGAAAGTGGTGGGCAGAGCATTTTGAAATTAAAATTTAAGAATTAATGATTTGTTATAATTGTTAAACACTTGGAAAAACTCTGAGATGCTCAGCCAGGAGCCAGAAGCATTAAATGAGCTTCAAAAATAATCAGCTAAATTATCTTCTTAAATAATTGTCAAATAAATTAAGAGCTCTCTTTTGAATGGCATTCATTAAAAATATGTTTATTGAGATCAGAACCCAAGATGGTGACACAGTAAGAAGCTCTAATAATCAGCTTGTCCCACAAGGCAGCTAATATTTAGCCAGGATCTGTCTGGATCAACTGTTTGGGGTACTCTGGAGACCAGAAGAACACAGTGCACCTTCCAGGGAAGAATAGGAAGAGGAGACTGACAATCTGCCATGAAGATTCTGAGTAGATTCCCTCCATGGAGCAGAGGGCGTTACCCAACCCCTACTGGTGAGGCGGGTTGCCCCTTGACCCACTCCCTGTTTGGAAACAGAAGTTCTCTTTCCCCAAAGCAGGGGAGGGCAAGAGGTCTGGCACCAACTACAGCTATTGATTGGTAAATTCAGCTACCTGGATTCCAATCGTGAGCACAGCTGAGGATTAAACCCAAGCCACCAAGAAGCCAGAAGCATTTGTGCTAAGGCAGAATAACCTTAGGGCAGCAGGAAATAGCTAGAGTGCTACAGGTCTCCTGGCAGGAGTGGAAGCAGGGGTGACTGAAATACACACAGGTCCACCAGGGTAGTAGAGATCAGATCCAGTGTGCGCAGTTTGGAAAACCATTGCTTAGGCCCCATACCCAGCAGGAGTGAAATTGGGTGGAGTTTGAACACTTTCTCAGGTCGGAGCAAGCAGATTCACACTGAGCCCCAATGCCCCTGTAAGGAGGGGAAGTGTGCACTTTCTTGCTGGAAGTGTGGGCAGATACACCTTACCTACCCTGAACAGCTGCTGCACTCTCATCCCCAAGATGTCCCAGGAGGAAGAGGAAACAAGAGTCATCTAATCACTGTCTCTCAAGACAGTGCAGGTAGAATTACCTTGCCCAACTGGGAGGGGACCCAGGATAGGGGATGGCAATTTATCAGAAAACTCTGATATCAGGAGCTGGGAGCTGTGCCACAGTTTTATCCTGGATAGGCTGGCAACCTCAGCTTCAACCACATCTTACCAGAAGCTAAGTCAACTGAGAAAGGCACAGAATAACCTTAGGACAACAGGGAACAACTAAAGAGTGCTATATGGTGGGTACTTTAGGCAAGCCTAGATTGGGGGAGACGTCAACAAGATTGGAGGCCTTTAGGGTCTCTTCTCCAGAGCACGTTGGATTCTATCTACACTCCATAGTTCCCCTGCATCTATTTTGACTGGGAAACCAGAGCTGGGAAAGTTGTCTCCAAGGGGACACTTCTACCAAAATTACCCTGCCCAGAAGTATCAGTAAGAGAAGACAAAAGGAGTATTAAAATATACAGAGGCAAATAAAAAACAGAACAGATGAACATTCACAGAGGAGGACAGAGGAAGTTTAGCAAAAAGCCAACAAATAAGAAAGCCATAGGCCAAAAGGAGAAACTGAGCACAGAACAAACACATTAAAAAATCAGATGCCAAGACACCAGCAAAAAATTGCAAGCCATACTTAGAAACAGGAAGATATGGCACAGCCAAAGGAACAAATGAAGTCTTCAAATGAAACACAGGATTTGAGACAACTACTCACAGATATCCAAACAAATCTCCTTAATAAATTCAATAAGATGGCTAAAGAATAATATGACACTGGTTGAATGCAAAGAAGAAGTAGAAAATTGGCAAAGAAAAGTAACATCTTATTGGAATGAAAGACATGATGGAAAAGAATAAAAATACATTGGAGGCAAATAATAGCAGATTTGAATTGGTTGAGAACAGAATAAGTGAGTTGGAGTATAGAGCATCTGAATTTGAAAAGACAGGAGAACAGAAAGAAAATAATGGAAAAACTGGAACAGGGTCTCAGGGAATTGAATGAAAACGCAAAATGCACAAGTATGTATGATAGGTGTTCAAGAAGAAGAGAATGGCCAAAAGACACATGAAATATTCGACATTACTAGCTATTAGGGAAATGCAAATCAAAACTACAATGATGCCAGCTTATAGAATGGCTATGATAAAACAAAACAAAACAAAAACAGAAAACTACAAATGCTGGAGAAGATGTGGAAAAATAGGAACACTCCACTGCTGCTGGGATTGTAGAATGGTGCAGTCTCTGTGGAAGACAGTGGTAGTACCTTGAGAAGCTGAAAATGGAATTGCTGTGTGATTCAGCAATGCTGTTATTGGGAATATATTCAGAAGAATTGAAAGCAAGAAAGTGAACTGACATTTGCACATTGATGTTCATAGCACCATTATTGACAGTTGCTAAAATATGGAACCAGCCCAAGTGTCCATCAACTGATGAATGAATAAGCGAAATGAGTAAATACATACAATGGAATTGTATTCAGCTGTAAGAAGAAATGAAATTAGAATATGACAACAAGGGTGAACCTTTAGGACATTATGTTGAGTGAAATAAGCCAGACACAAAAGGTCAAGCATTGTATGATCTCACTAATATGAACTAAATATAATGAATAGACTCAAAGAGGTAAAATCTAGAGTATAAGTTACTGGGAAATAGAATGTGGTTTGAGAATGGGGTCTGATGCTCAGTGTATGTAGAATTTTTAATAAGGTTTATTGTAAAAGTGTGGAAATGAATAGAGTTGATGGTAATACATTATAGTGCGTATAACTAACACTGATGATTTATAAATGAGATTGTGTCTGAAAGGGATGTAAATTTCAGTTGAAAGGAAATTAGAACATAATCTAGGGTTTGTGTAACTGATTTTGGTGGTGGATGAAATAGTATAAATATAGGAATGTTTTTCTTTTACAAAATGTTAAGAATATGGTGATACATGGGAAATTACAACTAATTAACTTATGGATGATAGTTGACAGTAGTGTAATATTTTTGCAGCAAGGGCAAAGAAGAGATTATATTAATTTTAAGAGACAATTCTAGAGGGGTGTAGTAGGGTGTGGGACTTTTCCTTTTGGAGTAATGAAAACTTTCTAAAATTGACTGAGGTAATGACAACAAAACTCTGTGAGGAAAAGGATAGCTACTGAGTGTACACTTTGAATGGATTGTGCAAAACATGGGGCTGTCTAATACAGCTAATTTTTGTTTGTTTGTTTATCTATATATTTTTATGAGGCACTAGGAATTGAACCTGGAACCTCATACATGGGAAGCAGGCACTCAACCAACTGAGCCACATTCTCTTCAGCGCAGGGAGTCCGGTGGTAGAAGATGGACTGTGGTTAACAAAACAAATATGAGAATATTCTTTCATAAACTATAACAAATGTATAATACTAATACAGGGTGTTAATAATTATAGTTAGTAGTAATATTTTGAGGATGCTCTTCCCTAGTTTGTAACAAATGTTTCACAACAATGCAAGATGTTTGTGGCGGGGTGATATATGGGAGCCCTGTATGAAAATATGCATGTTTGTTTTGTAAATTCACAGCTATTACTATACACTTAGTGTTTATTTATGTTTATGAATGAATGATACACGTCAATAAAAAAAAATCTCAGTTCTGGAGGGAAAAAAATTTGTACAACAGCTTTTACTAGACTAGCCTAGAAATGGCACATCTTTTCTGCTCACATTTCATTGGACAGATCTAGTCACATGACCCCACCAACTGAAAGTGGGCTTGGTATTTAAACTTTTTATATTCTCAGGAAGGAAAGGATAAATTATATTGGTGAGCTCAATGTCTTTCGCATGTGGAAGATTTTCTTGTAAAACTCCCCACCTAGGCTGGGGTGGGGCGCCTCTTGTCCGTCTATGCCTGAAGCCACTGCCCCTGAGCGGCGCTGGCAGAGCCCCTGGGGCATCCGCAGGTTTGGTGCTGTGAAATCGCTCTTACCACTCTGGTTACAGGTTCTCATCCAAATGCAGGCCTGGAAAGGTCCCACTGAATTTTCAGCCGTCAGAAACTCAGTGTACTGGAATGTATGTAAGTGTGTATAATTTATCTAGCATTTCCTTTTGTTTTTAGTGAAAGAGTTTATCTGCACAACCTGATGAGATATAATTTGGTTGGCATTCTCTGAGAACTCCCACCTCTGGGCAATCTTATTACTAAGGTTTCTCGCCTACAGTCTCTTGTCTCCACTTTTTTCCCTTGGCTTCTTTTGGATCTTGGCTGCTTTTTATAGCCTTTGTACATGATAAAATCTGGGGATTTTACCTTCTCCTGGTTTTGCCAAAAATTTAGTTTACTTTTTAAAAATTTTCTTTGCTTTAGGAAGAAAAGGGGAAAACGCTCATTTGTTCAGCTATGTTCCGAACAGAAATCTGTTTAAACTCTAGAGTATTCACTAAAAAAGGCTTATTCACTTTTTTCTAATGTAAATGAAATGAATTACTCTGAAACCAAAGTAGCTTGTATTATCTACTCGGCATGCATATCTCACAAAATCACAGAGGTATGGGATCAAAATGGATCTTAAACTCACACAATATAATCTTCTGATATTATCCTGGAGTAATTAATTCAAATTATTGAAGCTAGTACTGTTCAGATCATAGGGCTAGAAACTTATACAAGTAATAAAGTGAGTTTCTTTGATGGTTGGATTTTGGGTGGGGTGCTGGCCTTCATGCCTCTGGGGATAAGCTGTCAAGGTGTTCTCTGGACTACAGTTATTACTAATATATAATACAATATGCTTTATAGTCTCCCTTTCTTTAGTGCTCCTCTTCTACTACTCGGAGTGTCTTTGGCCAGCCAATATAAACTGTTGCTGGATTTGAGGTTTAAAGCAGTATCCAAGAATTTAAAGATAATTAAAATTTAGTCACCTACGGATGTGGAGATGAAAAGAAAAGTCCTGGTCCTGATTTGACCAGGCTAGGTGTGGTTTACACCAGTTCTGTGTACTTTGCCCCTCCTTTCCCTCTAAAAGGATCCCTGTTGGGCTGATAAGTTATAGTGTCACCCCACTTAATTCATGTCCCTTTAGCTGTTTTCACAGTCCTGTGTATGGCAGTTAATTTATTTAATGTTTGAACTGTTAAGATAGACAAAGGCCCCAACTACTGTATTCCTTTTATTTCCTCCCAGTATTCTCCACAGGCCTCATGTTTTCCGATGTTTTCTATGAAGAAAATTCGTAACAATAATGGCTCTTACTTACGTGCCACTCAATATATGTGAATGAAAGAAATGACTTATCTGCCTCAGTCAAATGGTTCTCTTTTGAGTACAGTTTATCCTTCAAATTCTGTAGTTTCATGGTTATAGTTGCACAAATGACATATAGCCTCAGACACACTGAAAAACAAATCCCTCTTCATAAGTCTGAAATGCCACAATTTCTCTTAAGGACATAAAATTTTCATTATGATTCTGCACACACATCTTAAAGTCTTCATTTGTCAGTTTGATGAATACACCCCCAAATATCAGTACCTTGGCATGTAAATCAATTGCCAGTGAAATCTTTAAAGAGGACTGTCAAATATTTCTTCTAGGTCTTTGATTCTATTGATTTTATGCTTCTACTATGTCAGAGAATATAGCTGGCTCTCTAGGGTAATTTTCTTTTAAAGTTCTAGATAGCAAATTATTATAAAACCTAATAGAAAAGTTATCTTTTTCATTTGGGCTAGATTTACATTTAAAACATGCAACAGTTTACAGAGTAGTTGTGTAGTTAATTATTCTAAATTTTAAAATTAATATATTCTGCCATCTGTAGCCTTGATTAAAATTTTTTAATGTCTTTGAAATTTGCAAAGTGAATATGTCTCTTGTCAAGTAACCAGAAGCTAGAATTCGGCTCACTTTTCATTCTTCCCATGTCTGATATCACTCAGATTCAAACCCCTATTCAATCATTGTTATGCAGATGTATGTTGAGAGTTTTCCAGGCAAGTAGATTTATAATTCTTCTGGAGACAAGTCAGTGTTGCAAAGGACTAACATCTCTATATGCTCAATCACTCCCTCTTTATGTGTGCTTTCGCAGATTGCACTGGAATACTCTTTTATTTTTAAAGACACATTTGAAAGCTTTTGCTTTCATAATTTGTGTGAAGGTCATGGTAACAATAGTAGAGCATTCATTCATTCATCATCCATTTGTTCAATCAATTAAAATTTAATAAGCATTTACAATATGTCAGATTATGTTAGGCACAGAGAACACAAAGATGAATAAAAAATAATCACTGTGTGTTTTAGTTTCCTAGCTGCTAAAACAAATACCATACAATGGGGTGGCTTAACAACAGGAATTTATTGGATCATGGTTTCAGAGGCTAGAAGGCTTGTTTCCTCTCAGGGGTGGTGTTTGTTGGCTGGTGATCTTTGGGCTTCTCTGGCTTTTTCATCACATGGCAATGCACATGGTGGCCGCTTCTCCTTTCTTTTCCTGGTTCCATTGGCTTCCAGCCTCTTTCTTCTCCTGTGACTTCTTTCTCTGTCTGACTTTCACTATGCTTATAGAGGATTCTGGTAATCCAGATTAAAACCCAAACTGATTCAGTTGGTCCACACAATTGCACCTTAACTGAAGTAACATCTTTTTTTTTTTTTTAAAGATGTATTTATTTGTTTATTTTTCTCCCCATCCCCCTCCCCCCACCCCAGTTGTCTGTTCTCTGTGTCCATTCCCTGTGTGTTCTTCTGTGTCTGCTTCTATTCTTGTCAGCGGCACCGGGATCTGTCTCTTTTTGTTGCATCATCTTGCTGCGTCAGCTTTCGGTGTGTGCATCACCACTCCTGGGCAGGCTGTACTTTCTTTCGCGCTGGGCGGCTCTCCTTACGGAGTGCACTCCTTGCACATGGGGCTACCCTATGTGGGGGACACCCCTGTGTGGCCCTGGACTCTCTTGTGCGCATCAGCATTGCGCATGGGCCAGCTCCACACGGGTCCGAAGGTCCTGGGTTTGAACTGTGGACCTCCCATGTGGTAGGCGGATGCTCTAACCGTTGAGCCAAGTCTACTTCCAAAGTAACATCTTGAAGAGATCTTATTTACAATAGGTCCACACCCACCAGCATGTGGACCAAGACCAATAACCTGTCCCAACTGGGGTACACAATTCAATCTACCACATTATGTCCAAGAAGTTTCCTGTTTAATGAGAAAACAGATACATCAAAGCATAGTTAAAAAACAATGTGACCAGAAAGGCAGTGATGGAGAGAATGTTTTCTTTGCAATCCCCTCCTTGTTTTCCCTGTATGGAAGTGGGAGCGCAGAAACCATATTGAGTAACTTGGAACCCTTTCCTGTGAGGAGAATCCTATGGTCCAACCCAGCCAGACCTTTACTGACTGCAGATTGGGCCACTCTGACCTGTGGAAGCCTGAGGGGAGATGTGGGTGCTTGACTGAGCTTGCTCTGGCCTGGAGTTTGTTCATTCTGCAACTCCCTGTGGTATTTGTAGGTGTTTTCTTAAGGGGGCTTATAGATCCAATCTGGTGTGGTATTACCCAACTCTTCTAGTAGGAACCCTAAGCTCACAAAGGATCCCAGCAAGTGATGCAGAAGGTCCTCTTGACAAGGATGACTTGGGACTATGTCAAACATGAAGAGATAGGAAGAATAGGATCAGGTGGGTCAGTGGTTGTAGGCTGGTGACAGGAAGTTGTGTATCAACTGACTGCGAGGCATTTGTCTAGAGTGGACCTCCTCACACTAATTTTTGCCTCCTGGATTCTATTGGCCTTAATCCTCTTTAAATCATTCCAAGCAGCATGTTGGATTAGTTCACGGTTCTATGCTCCTTTATAAATGGTTTGCAACACTGATACTGTCCTGTCAGGCCTCTTCCCACTACTATTTCTGTTCATAAATTATTTCTCCCAGAAAAGGACCGAAAAACAAGTTTCATCTATTTGTAATTAAGGATGTCTCACATGAAGACTTCTCATTTAAAGAAATAGCCATAGCAGTCAGTTAATCCAAGGTAATATACAACCTATCAAGACAACATTGCACATTTTTTTGTATAGCTAAATTTATTTAGTTTAAAGGACACTGGAATAGTTTTCACTAATCTTGGTGTTGGAAGTCCTCTTATTAAATGAAGGTAATAGATAGTTATTTTATTTTTAATTTCCTTGTCAAGACAAAAAGTTTGCAACTTCGTTTGTCCCACTCATTGGGTGAGGGGGAGGGAGTTTTGCTGCTTCATGAAATACTCTGTTTTAAGAACCACTGACCTGGATCTAGATTTAGCACCACGGTCCTCTAGAGCAGGGCTTTCTTGTCAGCTCTCTGGACATTTTGGGATGGTTAGTTCTTGGTTGTGGGGGCTGTCCTGTGCACTGTAGGATGTTTAGCAACATCACTGGCCATTACCCACTAGGCACCAGTAGCACCTCACTCCAAGATGCAACAACTGAAAATGACTCCAGACATCACCAAATGTCCCCTGGATTGCAAATCAACACTCTACCCCTATGCCCTGTAAACAGCATTGAGAACCACTGGTCTTAGAGCAGTACGTTTCAAACTCTGGTTCTGGTCCACTAATGCGTTGTGAACTCAATTTGTGGGTTCATAGCAGCATGTAAAAAATCAAATAGAATAAAAGAGAAACCATATAAGTTCATATAATGGCAAATATCATTTTGTGAAATTTTTGTTTTAGCTTTGTGCATAGAAGTACACATATTGCATATTCTGGATTAAGATACAGTGTTTTTCTTATTGGGGGCTGTAATGAAAAAGTTTGACAGTTACTGTTGCAGAGGCATCCTAAATTTTATTATAGTCATTTTTTTTCTCATGAAGATTTTTCCATTTTAATAAATGCCAAGTCAGAGCAACTTTTAAGGTGAGTATAAATCAATGCATGTAGCAAGGCGATCAAAGCTATATAAATTGTGTGTGTGTATATAAGCATATATAATATACACATATACATATATACATTCATATCTATTACTAGGCCTTGATCATTTTTATGCATATTATTATTCACAATTCACACAGATGCTGTTAGCCCTAATTAGAATTGGTATTTAAAAATACCCAAGTGGGAAGTAGACTTGGCCCAATGGATAGTGCGTCCACCTACCACATGGGAGGTTCGCAGCTCAAACCCCGGGCCTCCTTGACATGTGTGGAGGTGGCCCATGCCCAGTGCTGATGCGCACAAGGAGTGCCCTGCCACACAGGGGTGTCGCCCACGTAGGGGAGCCCCATATGCAAGGAGTGTGCCCCGTAAGGAGAGCTGCCCAGCACGAAAGAAAGTGCAGCCTGCCCAAGAATGGAGTTGCACACATGGAGAGCTGACACAAGATGACGTAACAAAATGAAACACAGATTCCTGGTGCCGCTGAAAAGGATAGAAGCAGTCACAGAAGAACACACAGCAAATGGACACAGAGAGCAGACAACTGGGGGGTGGAGGGGAAGGGGAGAGAAATAAATAAATAAATCTTTAAAAAAAAATACCCAAGTAAAGGATAGACACAAGACACAATATTATTTTTTTTTAATATATTTTTAATTTGTTTTTAAAAGATACTTGATTACATAAAATGTTGCATAAAAAATATAAGGGATTCCCGTATGCCCCACTCACCACACCTCCCACTTTCCCCCACACTAACAACTTCTTTCATTAGTGTGCTACATTCATTGAAATTGATGAACACATTTTGGAGCATTGCCACTAGGCATGGGTTATAGTTTACATTGTAGTTTACACTCTCTCACCCAATTCTGTAGGCAGTGGCAAGATATTTAATACCTGCATCTGTCATTGCAATGTCATTCAGGATAACTCCAAGTCCTGACAATGCCCCCATTTTACACCTCTTTTTCCCTCTCCCTGACTTCAGCACTTCTAGTGGCCACTTTCTCATATCAATGATATAATTTCTTCCATTGCTAGAATCACAATAAGTCTATAGTAGAATACCAGTAAGTCTACTCTGGTCCATATTTTATTCCCCAATCCTGGGGATTCTGGGATGGTGATGCCCACTCTACCTCTAATTGAGAGGGGCTTCGATCCCGTATGGCTGATGGATGGGACTCTCTCACTTTGTTGGTATGGTGGTTGTCCATCCTCACCTTCTTGTTGGTTGTCCTGGGTGAGTCCAATGAACTGGAGAGTAGGTGATGCAACTCTTCTCAGGCTTAGGGTCCAGCTGACACATGGACAGCCCAAAGATTCAAGTCTCTTGGACGTATACCTACCAACTCCAGCACCAACTATAGGTTCAGATAAAAGGGATAGAAGAAGCATGTGTAGAGAAGTCACATCTGAGTCCAACTCTAGACACGATATTACTAAAAATAGTAATGTTTTTCATTTATATGTCATTTTTCATTTGAGACTCTCAATTTATTGATTACATTTATTTCCTCATTTTATGATTCCCAGATCATTTCTGGGGAAAATGAAGCCCAAGCAAATGTTTACATGATATAATAGAGAACTAACTAGGCCTCCAGTTTCCTTTACAATGCCCTATCATTTTTTTTTTTAAGATTTATTTTATTTATTTCTCTCTACCCCCTCGTTGTTAGCACTTGCTGTGTCTGTTTCTTTAGGAGGCACCGGGAGCCGAACAACTTGAGCCACCTCCACTCACTGCTTTGTTGTGTCTCTCGTTCTGTTTTCCTCCCCATGTCTCTTGTTGCATCATCTTATTTCATCAGCTCGCTATACCTGCCCATTGCTTCAGCTCACTGTCTTTTTTAGGAGGCACCAGCATCCGAACCAGTGACCTCCCATGTGGTAGGCGGGAGTTCAGTCACCAAGCCACATCTGTTTCCCGCTATCATTTTTACTATATTTTATTTTTAAATACATACATGTCCCTCTGCTAGATTGGTGGCCTCTTGGAAGTAGGGGTAAGTCTTTGCCTGTGTATCTTTCAGAGCACAGATTGTGGACACATCATTAGTAGGTGACCGCAGACATTAGGGAATGCCAGGTTGCATTAGCCCAGTCACTCGAAGAAATACCTTCCTTGTCAATTCATGTTTTTGATATTAGGATTTGGGTTGATATTGAGGACTGCTATAAGGAAAAGAAGATACCTGAATCTCTTTTTTATTTTTATTTATTTTTTATTTTTATTTTTTTGTTCCCCCAGCCCCATGGCTTTTTGTGTGCTGTCTGCTCTCTGTGTCCATTTGCTGTGTGTTCTTCTGTGTCTGTATTTATTTATTTTATTTCCCCTCCCCCCTTGCGGCTTGCTTGCTGTCTGCTCTCTGTGTCCATTTGCTGCATGCTCCTCTGTGTTCTTGCTTGTCTCCCTCTTTCTTTTTGTTGCATCACCTTGCTGAGTTGGCTCTCTGCAGTGGTTGCGGGCCGGGCAGCACTCTGCAGCATGTGGGTGAGCCTGCCTTCACAAGGAGGCCCCGGGCCACAAACCCAGGGCCTCCTATTTGGTAGACAGGAGCCCAACTGATTGAGCCATGGCCACTTCCCTACCTGCATCTCTTTTAAGAATCCAGTTACATTAAAACAGAATATGTGGCAGGATAATCAATGCTGCATAATGACTTTCATGGATGCTAACACTTTTGCTTTCTTGGGTCTCCTGCCTCCATTAAAAAAGAACATTAAAATGATATTTTATGACTGTATAGGTATAAAGATGGATATAATCCAAGCTGAATTAGATTACTTTTTTTTTCTTCTGATTAAAAAAAATTAAAACATGTCAGTGGGCTGTTAAAAGTAGCATGAACCCTCAGCACTGTGCAATGGTGCCTTATAGAGAGGTTGGTCCTTGGGATAATATTTGGAAATATTAACTGGTACTCCTTCCCTTTCATCCCAAAGTAAGTAGAGAAGTTTGCTGGTTTTATTGCCTTAGGAAAGAATGACCCAGCAGGCAACCAAAGAACCAAATTCTTGGTTTTGGGTTTCAAAACCTTGGGTCTCAGGACATATACTATAGATTTAGAAGAATAAATGCAGAGCCAGGCTACCCTACCTCAAGATAGATGATGAGTTCATGGACTGAGGGAGGAGAAGGCCAGAGGAGAAGTGCGGAAAGTGGATTTGTCTGAGAGTCTAAATTTGAATTAGGTTTTGGAATTCGGAGAGTAGATGGGACCTATCACTTCTCACTAAGGTCATGACTCATCTGGCTGAAAAATGACCTCAACCTATGTCCCTTTCACTTTACTACTTCTGGATCTTAATGCTCTTCAATATCCCCACAGTGGACATGAGAGCTTCCTGTTAGGCTCTCATAAAATGCTGGAATGCTACCCAAAGCATGCAATGTTTTGCAATTTAATGTTCAGATGTGAGGAATGGAGATGGCTCACAGGCCTGCACTCTGCCTGCTGCCCACCCAGCCACGCAGGCTCCCCTTCTGCTGTGCTCCACCACAGAGCAGCTCTGGTCTCATGCTTGGGGGGTAGGGAGAGGACAAGAATGATATGGGAATGCAGTGCAGAGTGGGGTACAATAGGTACATAGGAGGGTGCGTGTGGTGATCAGGTCCTAAGGAGCCTCATAACCTGGAAGCTGGGTGCCCCACCCAGGTTAGGGGGTGCCATTCTTCCCCCACAGTCTTGAACCCACACTCACCACATAGTATAATTATCTCTTATTCAACTGTCTCTCTGGCTAGACTGAGCAAATGAAGGCAAGGACTGCATCAGGCGTGCTCCCCATTGTATCCTGACACCTAACACAATGCCTGACTATAGGAGATACTAAAAAACACCTGCTGAAAAATGGATGGATGAATGGATGGATGAATTCTTGGGTATGACAGTGTCCCTTATACATCTCCTTGTCCCATGTCTCTTAATAGGAGGGCCCCTTCTGGTGGGTTGCTTGGCCTCAGGGTCCTTTAACCCAGGAAAGTTTTATGAAATCAGCCACTTCTACTGCTGGCCACTTCACCTCCTTTTTCCTTCCCTGTCCCCAAATCCCTCTTTATTATTTCTAACCACTCTATTTGTCAAGATGTTTGTAATATTTTTTCCCTTCCATCTACATTTTTTTAAAACTTTGTTTTTTTTCTGTAGTCTATATTTAATTTTCAGCTCCTTTAGACCAATGGTTCTTAACAAGGGGTCCATGAGCTTGAATCGAAATGTAAAAAAACCAAAACATTATTCTTGTGGGGATATGTTGGTGTAGGTATGATATATTTATTAAATAGTACACTGTATAATGTGGGCTTAGTAAGGGGTCCATGGTTTTCACATGACTGGCAAAGGGGCCCATGGAATAAAAATTAAGAACTCCTGTTTTAGAATCTTCTTTAGAAATAGTAGCACATGTTATAAATCAACATGAAAAAAACACTTGCTCTCTCTCATTTTGAAAAAAATTGTTATCAAAATTCATGGTAGAAAGGATTTCTAAAGTGATAAGTTTCCTTTCTAAGATATTTCCATGTTTTATTTTAGAATTTACTTTCAGTAACTAATCTACATTATTAAATTAGATTGAGTTCATTGGAGTCACTGAATAATTCCTATACTGGCTATGTACTGTTTTGTTATATTATTGGTTTTATCACACATGCTAAGTTGTTTTTAGGAAGTAATCTCATGGCTTGAAAAAGGAGATGGGAAATACTTTTTATGTCACAAATGTAGTAAATTTACAATTAAAATAATATCACAAATATAGTAAATTTTTATTGAATAATTTTAAAATTTAAATGCAATATTTGATAAATAAGAATTTCTCCTTAATAAACTTAATTTTTTCTAAAGGCACCATGACAGAGAAGCCTTTCCCAAAGATTATGATATAGAAGGTCCTGAGACTGTTAAAAAACTATGTAATTCAACATACTGGCGACTTGGAACCGATGAACCCCCAGTAAGTAGTTGGTGCTAATTTCTTTACTTTGACTTTGTCTTTCTTTACTATGACTATCTGTTGGTGGCCATTGAAACCCTGTCCTTCCTCCACTAGGTTTGGAGTATATATTAGATGAGAGGGAAAATAGACACCACAGACTGAAAGATCACTCTTTCTCAAATATCTGTTCTTCTTACATCTTAACAGTAACTTACACATTTCTCTATAGATGTTTTATGTACAAATACTTGCCCATCCATCTTGTTTTTCAAAACACAAGTATAAAGTTGGCAAGAACAGTGTTATTATTCCAGTTATAAACCTAGACTCTCAGGTCTAACTGACTTACCCAAGGTCCCAGGTATACAGAGGAGAGGAATACAGATATAGTGCTGCTGTACCTTCATGTGCCAGGTGTGACACTGGATGTAGAAGGAGGATGGATGAGCCTCTCTTACTGTTGTCACAGAGTTTTGATAGAAGCCTAAAGGCTAGAACCCTCTTGAGAGGGGACAAGAGCTATCTGTCCTAAAGCAAGATGCTGGATCACCTAAGCAGGACCTGATAGGAGACCTAAAACTAGGTCAGGTCAGTATGAGTGGTTATGTCCTTGAAGACTATGGGTTGGAGAATTGAAAGAGGAGTTCTTTAGTTGTGTGTTGCATGTCCTTCCTTCTACAGTTGAGAGTGGTTTCAGGAGAATCACTCAGAGAAAAATATGTATGCTCAGGAATTTAGAGGACGCAGCCCCAGGTATATGACACATAACCTGAGAAATCTAAAGTGAGAGGACATGACTGCCAGGGCAGAGCAGAAAGAAAGAGGGAGTGAGTTGACTTAGAGTGGGGATCGTGGGAGTCAGAGATAGAAGAGTGTGTGAATTTTCCCATGGGACCCACCAGAGATAATCTGTCCAGAGTGCTCTTGAAAGAAGCTGTGCAGGGTGGAAGTGAGGGATAGAAAGACCTAGCAGAAGAGATCCACAGGATACCAAAGGCTAAGGAAGAGGAGTAGCAATCAGCCAGAAAGAGGAGAAGCTTTGGCTTCTTCCAGCAAACTGTGGTTAGAGGAGGCCTGCTCAGATCATGATAGTAGAATGAGATGTTTTAGGACTCCATCACCCCACAGAAGTTTTGAGCAACTACCAAGAACTGGCAGAAACATCTTTCTCAAAGCTCCATAAAAGTTAAAGAATTTGCTTTAATAGATTGTGTGCTGAATCAAGAAAAAGTCTACTTAAAAGCAATAGGATCTGGTGGTGCCCTGGCAGACCCTTTCCCCACACCTCCACTGTCAGTATGGAACTGGCCTGCACTCCCAATACAGAACCCTGGTCCCAGTTCCAGAGGAAGTGCAATAACCCAGGTGCACATTCTGGGAGCATGAATGTCTGGCTCAGTCTGTCTGGTGGTGGCAGAGGGACTTACTATCCCAGAACTTCTCTGCATGTAGAAGGCAGCTTACAGGGCTCTTCTACAGAACACTGAGGGGAACAGTCAAGTTGTGCTGTATGGGAAGGGATTGCTGGCTATAGTACATACAGCATAGTGCCTGGGACAATGAGGATATTGTTCCCTAGGGATGATGGGACATTTGGAACCATGTAAATGGGACAAATCTTAGAGATACACATGCATACCAAGGACAAGACACATGTGCAGAAAGGGTCAGCGAGGCACCTGTGCTTTGACCTCGAGTTATTCTCTACTCTCTTTGATGGAGAAGTGCTAAAGAAAAGCACAGGTCTTCTTTATGTGTTTCCTCCTTCTCTTTCTCCTCCTCCTACTTCTTTTTTTTTTTTTTTTTTTAAAGATTTATTTTTATTTATTTAATTCCCCTCCCCTCCCCCGGTTGTCTGTTCTCTGTCCATTTGCTGCGTCTTGTTTCTTTGTCCACTTCTGTTGTCGTCAGCCGCACGGGAAGTGTGGGCGGCGCCATTCCTCGGCAGGCTGCTCCCTCCTTCGCGCTGGGCGGCTCTCCTTATGGGTGCACTCCTTGCGCGTGGGACTCCCCTACACAAGGGACACCCCTGTGTGGCACGGCACTCCTTGCGCGCATCAGCACTGCGCATGGGCCAGCTCCACAGGGGTCAAGGAGGCCAGGGGCTTGAACTGCAGACCTCCCATGTGGTAGACGGACGCCCTAACCACTGGGCCAAAGTCCGTTTCCCTCCTCCTACTTCTTGTTAGCTCCTGGTATTCAAGAAAATCTCTGTCATAACACTAGCTGGATACAAGCTTAAGGAATAGATGCCTTAGAGTCTAAATTCCAGCCATAACACATTAAAATATCAAAATGTTTAGGTTTCAGCAAAAGTTTACAAAACATGCAAAGAAATAGGAAGCAAAGCCACAGGCAAAGAAGAAGACTAAAGCATTAGAATCCCTCAATGAGGAGGACCAGACCTGGGACATACTAGACAAAGACTTTTACAAAATATGCTCAAAGAGCTAAAGGAAAACATGGACGAAGAACTAAAGGAAATAAATAGATGAACACAAAGAGAATATCAATAGATAGATGGAAGTTATGAAAAGGAACCTAGCAGAACTGAAGACCACAGTAACAAATTTTAAATTCCCTAGATGTGTTCTACAGCAGATTGGAGCTGGCATCAAAAAGAATCAGTGACTTGATGGTAATACAGTTGAAATCGTCTGTCTGAAGAGCAGAAGAGGCAAGAATGAAGAAAAGTGAACAGAGCCCGAGGAACCTATGGGACAACATCAAGTATATCAACATATGCACTGTGGAAGTCCTAGAAGGAGAAGAGATAAAGGGGAAGAAAAATTTCCCAGACTTAAGGAAAGACATGAAATATACATCCAAGACACCCCAAACTGGAAAAACCCAAATCCATGCCATGGCATATTTTAATCAAACTGTTAATACCAAAGATAAAGAATTCTGAAAGCTGCTGTGCAAAGTAATATATCATATACAAGGGAGTCTCACTATGATTAAGTGCTGATTTCTCTCTGGAAACTATGGAGGCAAGAAGGCAGTGGGATGACATTTAAAATGCTGAAAGCAAAATGTTGCCAACCAAGAATTCTATATCTGGTACAACTATCATTCAGAAATGAGGGATAGATTGAGACATTCCAGTAAAGAAAAACTGGAGACGTTCCTTTCTACTAGACTAGCCCTACAAGAGTTGCTAAAGAGAGTTCTGTAGATTGAAAACAAAGGACAATAGATCATAGATCAAAGCTGTATAAAAAAATAAAGATCTCCAGTGAAGGTAATGATAGGGGTAGTGATAAATGCCAGTACTGTAGTACTTTTGTTGATAAGTCTACTTTTTACTTCCTACAGGATCTAAAAGGCAAATGCATAAAATGTAATGATAAATCAGTGGTTTTGGACTCATTTAAGGCAGAAACATGTAATTCGTATAAGAACTACATAAAGGTGGGGAGATGAGATCTAGGAACATAGTTTGTGTATACTATTGAAGTTAAGTTGGTATCAAAGCAAATGAGATTTTCCAGATTTAGGATGTTCAATTTAATCCTATGGTAACTACAAAGAAAATACTGGTGAATATGCATGCTCATAATGAAAGTAGAGTACTGGTTGCCAGGAATAAGGGGATGGGGAATTAATGCAAAATGGATGTAGGGTTTCAGTTTGGGGAGGGGGAAAGTTTTAGTAACAGAAGGGAGTGATTGTACGCCAGTATTATGAATGTACGTAATCCAATTGAATAGTATTTTGGGAGTGGTTGAGATGGGAAAATTTGTATTGAAATGGGAAAATTTGTCTTGTGTATATGTTCCCATAATTTAAAAACAAAAAGAAATAAAGAGCAACTAAAGAAATGAAGAGCAACTAAAGAAATAATGGAAATTAAATGCAATATATGATCCTGGATGGGATCTAGAAAAGGAGGAGAAAGGGCTCAAAGGGACATTATTAGGATCTAAGAAAAAACTGAAGTATAACCTGTAAGCTCTATATTAATGTTAAATTTCTCAAATTAATAACTGCACATAATGTGGTTACATAAGTGAATCGCCTTATTCTTAGGACATGTACATGGCAGTATTAAGTGTTCAGGGAGCATGATGCATACAGCCTACACTTGAGTGTTCAGAAAATGAATTGATTGATAGATAGATGGATGGATAGATAATAGATAAAATAAACGATAGATAGAGATATGGCAAATGTTGCAAAATTTTAAATTGGTGGATGTAGGTATCTGGGGGGAGCAGGGATATGTTGGAGTTCTCTTCATGGGGTTTGTATTATTTTTGTAACTGTCCTGTAAGTTTGGAAGTACTTCAAAATAAAAAGTTAAAAAATTGTCCTGCCAGTGGTTGAAGATGTAGAACAAAGGTAAAATGAAATATATATGCCAATGACCAGAGATTGCAATTGAAATATAATACATGTTTATTGAACAGTGAATAATGTGAAGCACCTATAAAAAAAATTAAAGGATATTATTAGGACATTTGGAAAAAGTGGAATCAGACTGTAAGCTTTATATCAATGTTAAATTTCTTGAACTTAATAACTATAGTTAAGGTGATATGTAAGTGACTATCCTTGTTCTTAGGATAGTCACAGTAGTATTAAGTGTTTAAGTGCTTAGGGTGTATGATGCATACAACCTATATGTAAGTGGCCAGGATATGGACAAATAGAGAGAAAGACAGATGAACAGATAAATGGTGCTTTAGTTTTCCAAAGGGCTGCTGATGCAAATTACCAGATATCTGTTGGCTTTTATAAAAGGGTTTTGAGTAAAAGCTTACATTTCCAAGGCCATGAAAAGTCCAGAGAGGCTTTCTCACCAAAGTCAGCTACTGCTGATCCCTGCACGTTGCCATGTGGTGAAGCAAGATGGCTGGTGGTCTGCAAAAGTTTCAGCCTTCCCCCCTGGGCCCACAGTCTCCTCTTGAGCTTCAATCATAGATTGCAATTGAAATATAACTGTTCAATAAACTGCTGGGCCCAGCCTCTTGAGGCTTCATGCTTAAGTGATCCTGTAGCCCTTTTTCTCCTGGCATAGGGCTTGTCTCTTAGGGCTGCTGTCCTTGCAGCTTAGCTGTGGGTGAAACTGGAGTCTTTTCTCTCACGTGGCAGAAGCAAACATGGCATTCCCTATTTTCCTGTCTCTGTTCATGTGAATCCATTTATATCAGACCCAGCAAAGGGACAGGGGCTCAACCAGAGTCACACCTCACTGATGTAGTACAATCAAAAGTCCTAAAGCAATCTTATCAAGTAATCCAATCAAAGCCCCTCAGCTGAATTTAAGGAGACTAAAAGGTATCACACCTAGAGGAAGAGATTAGTTTACAATCATAATCTTTCTATTTTGGGGATTCATAAAATAATCTCAAACTATCACAAATGGATGGATGTATTGATGAATTGAATGATATGGCAAATGTGCAAAACTGTTAAAATTGGTGAATCTGGGTATCCGGGGGATAGGGATCTGTTGGAGTTCTCTGTATAGGGTTTGTATTATTTTTGTAACTGTTCTGTAAGTTTGAAAGTATTTCAAAATAAGTTTAAATTAAAAAAAACAATAGTGTGGTTGGAGGTTCTAAGTAAGGGAATGTTGAAAATGAGAGAGAGTCAATTTTGAATGACATAAGAGCAAGGGCATTAGCACAGGTCAAGATAGTAGTGGCCATTTAAAGCTATGCCTTTCCCCCATCTCTCTTACTCAGCCAAACCTGGGAAGGGTCTGTGAATGGGGGAGGAAAAGTAGAAGAGAGAGGCAGGGAAGGAAATAGCAGCTGAGCAAGGCTGTACCCCACTGTCTAAAGCAGCACTGAGCTGGGAAGGTGAGAAGCTTTAAATCTAATACTGCTTGAAGTTATGATCATTTCACTGGACTGGAAAATTTCATAACAAAATTGAACTTCTTTTGAGATTTGAAGAGACCAGAAAAGCTATGGGATTTGACTAAGATTTCTATTCAGTAAAACGAAAGAACTAAGCCCTTGGTAAGGGACAGAAGAACAGCTTGATTAAAATAAAGTTGTATGCTATTGAGTACAGTTTATTCCATAAAATGTTCACATTAACAGTGTCTCATTTCATTCTCTCAACATATTTTTAGGCAGGTACTACATGTGACCCGCATTGTACAGATGGGGAAACTGAGGCTGAGTGAAGTTTAATAACTTGATCAAATTCAAACAGCTAAGAAAAGGATTAAAAATTAAAATCTCCTCCAGATCTAAAGTCTACATCTTAAGTACTTTTCCAAACTGCCTCTCGGAGAGCCCAACTGTCGTATTCCTAGTCCAATGTCTTTTTTATCACTCTCCACTGCATCCTTCTTGCAGAAAGTAGACCTGACTGGTTTTTAGCTCTGCCTTGGGTATTGTATACAGTTCACTGTGCATGTGTTGGGGTTTTCATTTCTTCCTTCTTAGCTTTAACTTCTGTCCTGTTTCTTGAATTATGACCACATGTGTGGTAGCTAGCTCTAGTCCCATCTGCTTCCCCTCCTGAATATCTTCTTAACATTTTGTGTGTTTTTTTGGCAAGACTGCTGATGAGTGGTTGCTTCTTACATCCACCAGCATTTCTATTTAGCTGATTGAAGGTCATCTTGTCATTTAATGCTGATGCTAATTTGAACATTATTTATTTGTAACAGGATTTAGAATGGAACTTGCTCTGTCCATAGTTTTGCTGAGGAGCCAAAAGGCCAAGGACAAAACAAGAGGCCTACATTCCATATTAGGATGCTATGCAATACCCTCAAAGAAAGATGGTGCCCTTGGGTAACCCACTCACAATAAAAATATAAGAAGACTGCCATCCAAAAAGCCAAAAGAGGAGGCTGAGATTAGAGAGAAGGTTTGGGAGAGTCATTGGTTTATTAGTGAGCTGTCTCATCTGCAAACCCCCTTGGGTGAAGTTACGTACAGGAAGCTCTACTGATCTGTCTGAAACAGCAGCACAAAAAGGGGAGCAGGCGATGCTTCCATCATTGGTGGTGCAAGGATGTGTAAGTGCTTGAGATCAGATGTGGCTCTTGAGAATCAAATATGAACAGTGTAGAAGAAGAAGAGGCTATGGAGCCATTTCAGAACCTTCTTGAAGGGATGGGAGGGAGAACTGCTGGGTTCCCAGGGGCTAAGGCATGAACAGGAACAGGCTGGGAGGGTCAGGGATGGCTTCCTAGAGGAGGTAACCCTTTAAGGCTCCTAAGCTGAATCTTAAAGGAACCATCTATTGGCAAAATCATGCTGCTCAGGTATCAGTGGTGACATCAGTTTCCTGTTCTGATGGTCCCTCAGGCTTTAGGAAGCCAACGCATAGTGGGCCTAGGTTAGATTCACAGGGGAGCAGTAATTCAAGCCACTGGGATTTGGCTGACTGTCTTATTAGTCTAAGTGCTTATGGGTGATAGCATTTTAAACTATGGTATTTTGTTGAGAGTTTATACAGGTACTACATTGCTATACTAGAGTAAGTTCTAAAATTTACTCTAGAATCAAATGAAATTTTCAGGAGTATTTCTATCATTTTTCCTTCAATTTGTAAAGCCCCTCTAACTCAATGATCTTCACAGCACCACCAAAAAACCCTCTTACAATCACTTAAATCGCCTGTATTCCTCTGTAAGCCAGTTAACCTGACGTTGAAGTGAGAGCCACGGAGAGGCTGAAGAAAGGCTGTTTCTGAGGAAATGGTACATGTGGATTCAGAAGGATTATGTATAATGCTATGTTACAGAATAGAACTTTCCAGACAAAGGCACAAAGATAAACTTGAGCAGTTTCATTAAACAGATTTTTCTTATATAGCTAATGGAAAAATGCCAAGGCATGTCTAGAACTGGGCAACATTGATGAGCAAATTAGACTAATATTAGTATTAACAGCATCACATTCATTTGGGATTTAAAAGTGACAAAGGAATAGCACAAAAATGTGCTAGGATTCATTTTATTAATAGATGAAGAAGAGCCAAATAGGCCACAAATATGAGCTGGCTTAGTGGATAAAATGACTAAAATTAATGGCCTTATAGGGATATAAAGGGATATAATTATACCAGAACTGAGAAATTCAATTATCAGTCGCTTAATTGGTTCAAGTATTTTTTTCTTCTTCTTTGATTGACATAGTAAAATGGCATTTTGATTGCTATATTCTTTCAGGCGCTTCTCGCATTCAGATCTAAGTACTTGGAAGAGACATATGGATCAGATTTTTGTAAACAATGATTTTAAATGCCATTGTAGGAGAAGCACTTAAACCAAGAGAAAGGAAGGCTTGTTTGGAGATAGTTAGCTGTTGAGTCAGGGATCCCTTTTCCTTCCTGTATCCATAATCTCTGTGTTTAGAGTTGATGTCACTGTTTCAACATCTCCTAGCTCAAATTTGATTTGTGGTTTCCTATATCAGCCCAATCACATATGCCTTTCGTGTTTCAGGAATCCTGTATACATTTTGACCCACTGACTCCCCCTTCTTTCTGAGGCAGTTGTGAATTTATTTATTCTAGGATATGGATATATATCCTCTGTCATTTCTGGGATTTGGTGCAGGAAAGAAAGTAGGCATCTGCCATTTTGATCCCATCACTCCCGTTGTCAGGTACTTTTCCACATCAATAATCATGCCCGACTTTTGGAGAAACTAGATTTTAAATTTTCATGTAACTTAGTTTTCTTAAACAGGTATATATGCTATGTTGAACAAGTGGGACTCAAAAGATGCAATCACAAAAGAGGTATTCTTACCTCTTCTGCTTATTTACCCTAATTTGTGAAGGTAGTTCTTTCTCTACTTCAACTCTTGTGAGGATTCCAAAATTTTTATGGTCACTTTCAGACAATAAAAAATCCTTCAGTCACATTTCAATAATTAGAATATCTAATTAAACAAATAATTTCATTATTTGCTTTCTCCCTCTTCCAGTGAACCAGTAGGGGGGAAGCAGAGGGTGAGGGATGGGGCATGAGTTGGCTGATTTTCTATTTCTTCACTTGCTCTGCTCCTCCCTTACCCCAGGCAACTAGAAGGGCCTCTTGTGATTATTCTACTAGTATCAATTACTGAACTGAGAAAGCTTTTGTGACAAAGGATTTTATTATCTGAGAGTGATCAGAAAAAATATGGAACTTTCCAATATTTATTTCTTCTAGGAGCAGGGAAAGAACCATCCCATAAAAGCTGCCTTGAACAGGCAGCGGAGGCAAAAAATGTAATTGTTTTTTCGATCGCACCTTACTAGGCTCAGTTGTTTAAAATAACAATGTTGTATTTGTGGAGGTCTATCTGGGATCCTTTAAAATCTGTATATAGCATCACTGAGTTAACCCAGACATGAAAATAGAGTCAAGACTTCCAAGAACAAAACTATTGCTGAAAAATAAGAACGACCTTTAGGTGATTTTTAAAGATAAAGACATTTGACAAATCTTGGTATTACCTATTAATTACCATCATCGTTATTATTATATTTTGGTGATGGTGCAAAAAGCTGCAGTTGGCAGGGGGATGCTGTTCTACACAGTAAAATTGGACTCATTTTTTTTAGTTATGACTGAAGATCTAAGATCTTAGATGCCAACTATTCCTTAATTCCAAAGTGAGGTGCAAAAACACTCATGTAGAACATGCAAAACATTTGGGCAAAAACTGGTTTTGTGTCTCTTGGTCTTTCATTCACCCTGAAGATTAAAAAAAAAAATTGAAATTGAAGAGGCCTGGTTGTGAGTATTTGGAATTTGAGGGAGTCATTGGAGAGTGTATGTGCTTCGAGTCTCACCCCACTTGTCCTCAAGAGGTAGGGGTGGGAAATATATCCCTTTTGTGCCTTAGAGTCTTAAGGATGTGGAATCTTAAGGATGTCATGCAGGGAATTTGACATGTGTTCCCTGGAGATTGGGGAATTTGGTGGACTGGGGTCTGATTCATACTTGACAAACGGCTACAGATTAGAGGGTTCCTGGAGCAATCTGTGGCATCATAGTGGAAACTTGACTTGGGAAGTACCAGCACTTGGATCAGTACATTTTCTGGAGATCCTATAAGGAATCCATGACAGAAATGTCAATTGGGGTCATCTAAACTGAATCCTGATGAGAGAGATTCTGCCAGGGGATGAGTTATCCTCAGCAGAAGGAAGCTGTTTACCTACAAATGTGGAAATTGAGGTGAGACCAGAAGTGACCTACCTGTTTATTCCACATATCAGTTACCCAGATTATACCTCTATTGGTTTTTCTTAAATGTAGTATGTATGAGAGGAGTTTGCCCTGGAAGACTGGAAATTGGGACTATTTAAAAGTCAATACTCAGGAAAATGAGGTAGAGAAAATTATGAGATTGATTATGAAGTGAATTTCCTGTACACATTAGATATTTTATAATATTTGACTCAAGTTAGATTTTATTATGCAAATTACATGGAAATTTTAGTGATTATCATGTGAGTTTGTGCTGTTTTATTTTAGCTATCTCATATACCAAATTGCCAATATCCAATTTGTGATATACACATGTATATTAAACCCAAAAGACTTTAAACATATGGAATTACCTTTATGAATTACACACCCTTATTTCAGGTTACAATAGTTCTACACTAAAGTGATTTTTCACATGGAGGTGGTGTAGGAGTAGGTTTGCATACATATGACAGAAACCACAAATCAATAGGGGCTGTTCACATAAGGCTTTATTTTTTCATGTAAACCATATGGAGGATAAAAGGCCAGGACTGGTATGGGAGTTCCAGAGACCTACTCCTTCTAGCCTTCTACTCTGCTGTCCATTGGGTAGGTCCCTTGTCAGTAAGGTTTAAGATGATTACTGAGAACCAGTCATACTGTCTACATTTCAGGCACCAGGAAGAGAAAAAAAGGAAGATCTTTTCTGGAAGTTGTATAATCTACTTTCACTTACAGCTTCTAACTGAGAACCAGTCGTTGGTCACATCTACCTGTTTGAAGCTGTATGTACCCCAGAAAAACATATTCTTAAATAGGATCCATTCCTGTGGATGTAAACCCATTGTAAATAGGACCATTTGGTGAGGTTACTTTAGTTAAGGTGCCCAGCTGGATCAGGATGGGTATTAATCCTATTACTGGAGTTCTTTATACCAGAATGAAATTCAGATAGATAGAGAAAGCTACAGGAGGCAAGAAGCTAACATCAGTGGTACCCGGAAGAGAAAGTAGAGAACAGGAGACCCCACCATGTCTTGCCATGTGACAAGCTAAGGACCAAGGATCACCAGCAGCTAGAGTCTTCAGGAAGAAAGTTTTGCCTTGATGACAATTGATGTGAAAAATTTCCCAGCCTAAAACTGAGTGAATAAATTTCCATTGTTTAACCTGACACATTTCATGGTATTTCCTTGAACAGTCTAGGAAATTAAAACAGAGAGGCTGGAAAATATGGTCTGCAAAATCTTGTACCCAGATAAAATTTGGGGGTTCCATTACTGAGGATAAAGAGGAAGTCTACTATTGGGGGTTAACGTTTGTCTCTGATACAGCTAACATAGAGGTTAAGAGTGGGTTCTGGCTTTGCTTTTGATTCTTGGCTCTACAACTTAACTAGGTTATAACCTTGGCCAAGTGTCTAAAAAATTCCATGTCTTTATTTCCTTATGTACGAAGTGAGAATAATAGGGATGTTGTGAGCATTTTATGTGAAGACATTTGGAATGGTGTCTGGTCATGTGATATGGCTGTCATCATTATTCCCATGATCTACTGTAATTTACTAATCAACAGGCTGTAGGGCCTCTGGAGTTTATTACTCTAGCCCTAGAACCTAGTCAAATGGCAGGCAATTAATAGATTTGGATGGATGGATGAGTGAATGAGTCATACTGCATGAGTTTTGAATTCTGGAGTATATACTTTCTAGCTGGTTTTCCTGGGTGTTACTTAATCCCTTTTAGCCTCTGTTTCTCTTTCTTTAAAATCGAGATAAACTATGCTTTGTGTTCCTTTCACCTTCCAGAGCCACTCTACTCTGTGCCAAGGAGGCTGACTTCATTTATTCATAAATGAGCTCTTTGCCCTCTGGCTTCTGGTTAGGAGTGACCCATAGGAGGCATTGGCAGATGATCTGAGGTAGGAAGATGATGAGCTTGGGCATTTATTACTTAGTTTCCTCCCTGCAGGGCCATGGTTTGGCTGGAGCTATGTGTATTTTCTGAAGGCTAAAATTGTCAGGTGTCCCTCTCTTTATAACTGCAGGTCTTGCTGGGTCCAGTAACTGCCCCCTGCACTATGGCTTTTCACGTTTTTCCCCTTCAGTGTTCCTCTCTGTCTGCATCCTCTCCAACAGTTGTAGTTCTCTGTTTTTTAATAATGGAAATTCTGATAGGTGTGAAATGATATCTCATTGTGATTTTGATTTGCATTTCCCTAATCATTAGTGATGTTGAGCATTTCTTCATGTTTTTTGCCTATTTTTTCTTTGGACAAATGTCTGTTCAAACCTTTTGCCCATTTTTTAATTCGGTCACTTGTCTTTTTATTGTTGAGTTGCAACATCTCTTTATATATCCTGGATATTAAAACCCTTATCCGATATGTGATTTCCAAATATTTTCTTCCTTTGAGTCACTGCCTTTTCACCCTTTTGACAAAGTCCTGTGAGGTGCAAAAGTGTTTAATTTTGAGGAGGTCCTATTTATTTATTTTTTGTCGTTGCACATGTTTTGGGTGTAAGCTCCAAGGAACCACCACCTATTACAAGGTCTTGAAGATATTTCCCTACATTTTCTTCTAGTAGTTTTATGGTCCTGGCTTTTATACTTAGGTCTTTGATCCATTATGAGTTGATTCTTGTGTAGGGAGTGAGATAGAGGTTCTCTTTCATTCTTTCAGTTATAGATATCCAGTTGTCCCAACACCATTTGTTGAAGAGACAGTATTGTCCCATTAATATTAACTCAGTAGGTTATATACCTACAGTTGATTTTATAGGTGAGGGCTTATTTCTGGGTTCTCAATTCTATTCCACTGATTGATGTATCTATCTTTATGCTGGTACCATGCTGTTTTGACCCCTGTAGCTTTGTAATATGTTTCAAGGTCAGACAGTGAAATTCCTCCCATGTTGCTCTTCTTTTTCAGAATGCTTTTGGCTATTCACTTTCCATTCCAAATGAATTTGGTAATTGCCTTTTCTAATTCTGCAAAGTAAGCTGTTAGGATTTTGATTGGTATTGCATTGAATCTATAAATCAGTTTGGGTAAGAGCGACATCTTCATGGTAATTATTCTTCCAATCCATGAATGCAGAATGTCTTTACATTTGTTTAGGTCTTTTTAAGTTTCTTTTAGCATGGTTTTGTAGTTTTCTGCATATAGGCCCTGTACTTCTTTAGTTAAATTAATTCCTAGGTATTTGAGTCTTTTTGTTGCTATTGAAAATGGAACTTTCCCCTTGATTTCCTCCTCAGATTGTTCAGTACTAGTGTACAAAAAACATTACTGATTTTTGCATGTTGACCTTATATCCTGCCACTTTGCTGAACTCATTTATTAGCTCAAGTAGATTTGTTGTGGATACTTCAGGATTTCTAATTACAGGATCATGTTATTACAAACAGTAAGAGTTAACTTCCTCTTTTCCTATTCAGATGTCTAGAATTTTTCTTGTCTAATTGCCCTTGCTAGAACTTCTAGTACAATACTGAATAACAGTGGTGGCAGTGGGCATCCTTGTTTTGTTCCTGATCTTAGGGAGAAGGCTTTCAACCTTTCCCCATTGAGTATGTTGTTTGCTGTGGGTTTTTCATATATGCCATTTTATCATATTGAGGAATATTCCATCTATTCCTATCTTTTGAAGTGTTTTTATCAAAAAAGAATGCTGGATTTTGTTGAATGCCTATTCTTTGTCAATTGAGATTATCATGTGTTTTTTTTTCCCCTTCAATTTGTTAATGTGGTATATTATATCGATTGATTTTCTTATGTTAAACCAGCCTTGCATACCGGGAATAAATCCCACTTGATTGTGATGTATAAGTCTTTGGCATGCTGTTGGATTCAATGTGCAAGTATTGAGAATTTTTGCATCTATGTTCATTAGGATTGGTCTGTAATTTTCTTTTCTTGTAGTATCTTTATCTGGCTTTGGTATTAGGGTGATGTTGGTTTCATAAAATGTGTTGGGTGATTTTCCCTCTTCATTTTTTTGCAAGTGTTTAAACAGGATTGGTGTTAATTCTTTTTGAAATCCTTGGTAGAATTCACCTGTGATGCAATCTGGTCCTGGACTTTTCTTTGCTGGGAAATTATTTTTTTAAGATTTATTTTTCTCCCCTCCCCCCCCAGTTGTCTGTTCTCTGTGTCTATTTGCTGCATCTTCTTCTTTGTCCACTTCTGTTGTTGTCAGCGGCATGGGCATCTGTGTTTCTTTTTGTTGTGTCATCTTGTTGCGTCACCTCTCCGTGTGTGCAGCACCATTCCTGGGCAGGCTGCACTTTCTTTTGTGCTGCGCGGCTCTCCTTATGGTGTGCACTCCTTGTGCATGGGGCTCCCCTACTCAGGGGACAGCCCTGTGTGGCACGGCACTCCTTGCATGCATCAGCACTGGGCATGGGCCAGCTCCACACGGGTCAAGGAGGCCTAGGGTTTGAACCATGGACCTTCCATGTGGTAGACGGACACCCTAACCACTGGGCCAAGTCCACCGCCCTGCTGGGAAATTTTTGATGATGGATTCTATCTCCTTAACTGTGATTGATTTGTTGAGTTCTTATATTTCTTGTAGTATCACTGTAGGTTAGTTGTGCATTTCTAGGAATTTGTCCGTTTCATCTAAGTTGTCTAGTTTGTTGGCATACAGTTTCTTATAATGCCCTCTTATGTTTCTTTTTATTTCTGTGGGGTCAGTTGTAACTTCCCCCCTTTCATTTCTGATTGTATTTATTTGTTAGTCTAGCTAAAGGGTTGTCAATTTTATTGATCTTATCAAAGAACCATCTTTTGGTTTTGTTGATTTTCTCTATTGCTTTTTTTGTTCTCAATTTCATTTATTTCTGCTCTCATCTTTATTATTTCTTTCCCTGTGCTTGCTTTGGGGTTGGTTTGTTGTTCTTTTTCTAGTTTCTTTAGTTGTTCTGTTAAATTTTTGAGTTTAGCTCTTTTTTCTTTTTTAATATAGGCATTTAGGGCTATAAATTTCTCTCTGAAGATTGCCTTTGCTGTATCCCATAAATTTGATACGTTGTGTTCTCATTTTCATTTGTCTCAATATATTTACTGATTTCACTTGCAATTTCTTCTTTGACCCACCAATTATTTAGGAGTGTGTTGTTCAGCCTCCACACATTTGCAAATTTACTTTTTTCCTATTATTGATTTCCAGTTTCATTCCATTATGATCTGAGAAGGTGCTTTGTATAATTTCAGTCTTTTTATATTTATTGAGAGCTGCATTGTGCCATAACATGTGCTCTATTCTGGAGAAAGATCCATATAACTGCTGAGTTTGGATGCAGTGTTCTATACCTGCCTGTTAGATCTAACTCATTTATCATATTGTTCAAATTCTTTGTTTCCTTGTTGATCTTCTGTCTGGTTGTTCTATCTAATGATGTGAGTGGGTTGTTGAAGTCTCCAATGATTATTGTAGAGATGTCTATATCACCCTTCAGTTTTGCCAGAGTTTGTCTCATGTATTTTGGGGCACACTGCTTAGGTGCATAGATATTTATGACAGTTTTATCTTCCTGGTGAATTGTCCCTTTTCTTAATATATACTGGTGTTTTGTATCTCTTATAACTTTTTTGCATTTAAAGTCTGTTTTGTCTGATATCATTTATTATTATTATTATTGGTGCAGCTATCCCTGCTCTTTTCTGGGTACTATTTGCATGGAGTATCTTTTTCCAATCTTTCACTTTCAGCCTGTTTGTATCCCTAGGTCTAAGGTGAGCTTCTTGTAATCAGCATGTGGATGACTCATGTTTTTTAATCCATTCTGTCATCCTGTATCTTTTGATTGGGGAGTTTAACCCATTCACATTCAATGCTATTACTGTATATGCACTATATACTTCCTTCATTTTGTTCTTTGGTTTTCATATGTCATATCTCATTTTTCTCTGTCTTTTTACTCTTTTGGTTTTTCTTTATGCTAGTCTTTCTTCTATACACTCCTCCAACTCTGTCTCTCCTGTCTTTTTCTTTCAGGTTCTAAGGCTCTCTTTGTTATTTCTGCAAAGGTAGATTCTTTTTTGCAAACTCTCTTAGTTTCTGTTTGTTTGTGAATATTTTATACTTACCTTCATATTTGAAAGACAATTTTGGTGGATGAAGAATTCTCAGCTGGCAGTTTTTCTCTTTTGTATCCTACTTGTATCATACCACTGTCTTCTCACCTCCATGGTTTCTTAAGAGAAATCTGTACTGTCTTACTCAGCATCCCTTGTATGTGATGGTTTGCTTCTCCCTTGCTGCTCTGTGAATTTTCTCTCTATCTTTGACATTCAACATTCTGAGTAGTATGTGTCTTGGAGTAGGTCTGTTCGGATTTATTTTGATTGCAGTATGATATGCTTCTTGGATATGTAAGTTCATTTCTTTCACGAGAGTTTGGGAAATTTTAGCTATGATATCCGCAAATACTCTTTCTACCCCTTTTCCCTTCTCTTCTCCTTGTAGAACATCTCATAACATGTATGTTGTTGCGTTTTATATTGTCCTTCAACTCTCTGAGCCCCTGCTCAATTTTTTCCCATTCTTTTCTCTCTTCAATTTTAGCAGTTCTGTTTTTGGTATCACTTATTCTTTCTTCTATCATTTTGAGTCTGCTGTTGTATACCTCTAATGTTTTTGATCTCACCTATTGTGTCTTTCATTCCCACAAGGTCTGTTACTTTTCTGTTCAGGATTTCAAATTCTTTTTTCACTCACTCGAAATCTTCTTGGTGTAGTTTTTCTCTTTGACTGTATTGTCTTTCAACTCATTAATTTGATTTTGGAAACTTGTGTGCATCTCATGGATCAGTTCTCTCAAATTCTGCATCTCTTCTGGGTCTTTGATATATTCCTTTTCTTGGGCTGTGCTTTCTATTTTCTTGGTATGGCTCATGATTTTTTGCTGATATCTAGGCATCTGATTAGGGTATAGTTTACCCTAATGCTCAATTTCTTTCTCTTTTGTAGGGATTTAGTGTAGGGATTTAGTCTCTTTTGTAGGGATTTAGTGTCAGGAGGCTGTGTGTAACTACTCCTCTTTGATTCTTGGCTCAACCTGGATTGTTAGGATTGTCCTGCTGGTTGTTCAAAACTGGGCGCTGGACCCTGTAATTGGTTGTAAAGTCCCTTCCTAGGGCCTTGGGGAGGAAGGTTATAGAGGCCAGGAAAAGCCTGTCCTACATATTTTTAATTTTCTTGCATGCACTTCCTTGGTCTGCCAGCAGATGGTGCTCTTTGGCAGCTCTCAGTTCAATGCCTAGTCAGAATGTATTTGTTGCAACACAGCCTGGATCGATGTGATAGAGCTTCCTGTCTGGAAGGTATAAGCCTTGTAATTCAAACTTTCTCAGAGATAGTTCCCTGGCCTTCTCTGGCAGCCCCCTCTCTTTTCCTGGGTCAGAAATATCTCCACTCCCCTCTGAGTCCTCAACAATCAGTACCTGTTAGTGGAGGAGATTGTGGGGGGGGGGGTGGGTTGTGTATCTTTAGTCCCTTGCTGGCTCCAGGGCAAACAATGTTGCATCCCCATCCAGCCTGGAAGGGCTCCTGGGACCCAGCAGACCAGATTTGTGGATCAGAAGCTGAGTCAGCCTTACGCTGTGTCCCTCTCTCTCTCCTGTCCTGGAAGTAGATCCCTGGAGTCCCCTTTGTCTGTAGTCACAGGCCAAGAGGCTGATAATTTTAAAGTGTCTATAGTGTGGGGGATGGTGCCAGCAGCATCACAATTTCCCTTCTTTGTTCCTCTCTCCTCTGGGCAGTGTCCAGTCTTTGCCTGGTGTCCTAAACCCTAGAAGATCTTTTTCTTCCTTGTTTCTTTAAGGAGGTACAGGGAACTGAACTGGGTACCTCTGATGTGGGAGGGAGGCGCCTAATCACTTGAGCCACCTCTGTTCCCTGCTTTATTGTATCTCTCATTATGTTTTTCTTCTTGTGTCTCTTGTTGTGTCATCTTGTTATGTCAGGTTGCCATGCATGCCCATTGCGTCAGCTTGCTGTCTTGCTCATTTTCTTTAGGAGACACTGGGAACCTCTGCTTCCTGCTTTGTTATGTTTCTCATTATGTTTTTCTTCTTGTGCCTCTTGTTGCATGATCTTGTTGTGTCAGCTTGCTGCACCTGCCCTTTGCACCAACCATCTTTTTTAGGAGGCACTGGGAACTGAACCACAGACCTCTCATGTGGTAGACGGGAGCTCAATTGCTTGAGCCACATCTACTTCCCTATTGGATTGTTTTGCATATTTAATGAAATAATTCATATAAAGTGCTTAATATGGTATCTGACAGAATAAGCAATCATAAATTCAAGCTCTTCTAACACTGCTACTATCAGTTTCTTTTTATTCCTCCTTATTTCATATTTGGTAATACCTCTGTTTCATATAATTTTCAAAGGTATTTCTTGATTTGTACTGCTGAAAATGATCAGATCATACTGAAAGTTAATTTTCGTGTCAAGTCATACTTTAATGCAAAATGGTGGCTCATAATTTTTTTCCCCAAAAGGCATGTCTTTTTGTTGTTGTTGTTAAAACATAGAATGTGAGGCCCCAGTACAGTGTCTCCTGCCATTGATGTGTAAGAGAAGAGTAGGTGAGCTAAAGGTATATGGATCAGAGTTACAAAATTGAGCTGAGAGGCTGGTGTTTCAGGAAGTTGAGGTCTTAGAGAACAGTGGTCAGAGATGCCATGGATCTAGAGAGCCATGGAGTAGGCCAGGGAGACAGGACCAGAGAGTGTAGCTAAAATTTCTTTGAGTGCACTAGATTCCTTGTTATGGTAGAGCCTTATTACTGACCCAGAGTGAACTAAAGGCCTCTGACTATAGCTGCGATATTCTTGTTATTAAAGTCTCCAAGTTTCTTTTTTTTTTTTTTTAAAGATTTATTTATTTATTTATTTATTTCTCTTCCCTCCCCCCCCACCCCGGTTGTCTGTTCTCTATTTGCTGCGTCTTCTTTGTCCGCTTCTGTTGTCGTCAGCGGCATCTGTGTTTCTTTTCGCTGCGTCATCTTTTTGTGTCAGCTCTCTGTGTGTGCGGTGCCATTCCTGGGCAGCCTGCACTTTGTTTCGTGCTGGGCGACTCTCCTTATGGGGCGCACTCCTTGTGTGTGGGGCTCCCCTATGCGGGGGACACCCCTGTGTGGCAGGGTACTCCTTGTGCACATCAGCAGTGCTCATGGGCCAGCTCCACACGGGTCAAGGAGGCCCGGGGTTTGAACTGCGGACTTCCCATGTGGTAGACGGACGCCCTAACCACTGGGCCAAGTCCGCGGCCTCCAAGTTTCTAAAGAGTGGTCTGTCTCTTTTTAAATAGAAACTTTAATGGGATTAATGTGTTTTAGGGCTTCAGTAGATATCTTGGGGAATCTAGTTTTCAGGTTTGGGGAAAGTAATGGGTTCTCTTGGTAGTGGTGAATTTTCATTCTCTGCTGTGAACTTCCATGTTTATGATCTTCTAGAGATTCTTATGGAGAAAATATTGAATCCTAATGTTGAAGATTGAATCATGTCCCCTACAAAAGGCATGTTCAGGCCCCAACCCCTGGTTCTATGGGTGTAAACTCATTTGTAAAGAGGGCCCTTGAAGATGTTATTGGTTAATGTGTGCCCATACTAAATGAGGTGGGCCTTAATCTAATATGACTAAAGTCCTTATAGGCAAAGGAACTTGCTGGACACAGAGACAGAAGCCACAGGAAGCAGCCAGAAGCTGGAAGTCAACATAACCTGGAAGAGAAAGGAGAAGATACCACCATGTGCATTACCATGATAGGGTCACTATCAGCTAGCCCCAGAATGCCAAATCTTTGGGGAGAACACATTGCCTTGCTGATGTCTTGATTTTGAACATCTCCTAGCCTCTTAACTGTGAGCCAAAAAATTCCCATTGTATAGTATTTGTTTTTGGAAGTCAGGAACTAAACACCTAAGCATCCATTTATTTTTCTCCTGAGATCCTGTAGGTGCTACCCATGCCACTTCTGCAGTTGATCTGAGTACATCCTACAATTTGCAGATGCCCGCATAATAATATTTGCTTGCTAATTCATTGAAATACCCTCTATGATAGAGAATGGATAATAATAATGATGCTGATGGCAATAATTCTGATGATAATGATATCTGAAGTAGTTTGTGATTTACAGAGTAATTGCTACAAACATTTTCTTTTTTTTTTAAAGATGTATTTATTTCTCTCCCCTTTCCCCGCCCCCACCCCGACCCCAGTTGTCTGTTCTCTGTCTATTTGCTGCATCTTTTTTGTCTGCTTCTGTTGTTGTCAGCAGCACAGGAATCTGTGTTTCTTTTTGTTGCATCATCTTGTTGTGTCAGCTCTCCATGTGTGCGGCACCATCCGTGTGTGGGGCTCCCCTACGCGGGGACACCCCTGCATAGCAGGGCACTCCTTGGGCGCATCAGCACTGCACATGGGCCAGCTCCACATGAGTCAAGGAGGCCCGGGGTTTGAACTGTGGACCTCCCATGTGGTAGACGACGCCGTGTCCATTGGACCAAGTCCGCTGCTCAACATTTTCTTACTTAAGGATGTTAAAGTATGTTAACCCTGAGAAAAATAAAGAAGGAAAGACAAAGTAGGTAGAATTAGTTCTTGGTGGAATGCAGCAGTCCATTTCATAGAAACAACTAATTGGATTTTTAAGTTCCCTACTGTACATGATAAGGAATTGGCATTTTTCCATATTTATGATGAAATAATTGACTGCTTATGGTATATTTTTAATGTCAATTGGATTTGAGAATTGAAATCAGAATGTACTTCAACAGAAATATATTTTGGTAACTGACCTTTCTGGCAATTAATTTGCTTTTGTTCTATGTGGTTTCTATTTCCAGATTTGGATATCAGAAACATGTGAACAGATGTCTCAAATTTGCTTAAACACAGAACTGGCAGAAATAAAGAGCAAGGCCTTATTGAATGAGGAAACAATAAGTTCTGGGATTATTGAAAGGTATTTGTAATACTTTCTTGTGCTTATAGAACATGCACATGCAAAGAAAAAAGATTTATATAAACAGCAAAAGGATATAGTGGTTCCAGCTACACATTATAGGAACACTTCAAGCTCTTTCATCTCCAGCTTCCATGCTTTCTGCTCATTCTGGTCTCTCTGTTTGGTATTCTCTTTCTGTCAATTGTTTGTCAATCAAAACCTACTCATTTGGGGTCCAGAAAAAATGTCATTTCCTATTTATGAGTATTTTTCCAACTTAGGGATCTGACTGTGTGTATCTGGACCTCAGCTCCTCAATTTACATCGGAAAGTTATTTAATCTCTTTAAACCTCTGTTTCTTTACCTGTGTAATAGGAATTATAAAAGTATCTACTTTGAGGAATGGCTGTAACTTAGTGGTTGAGTGCCTGCTTCCCATGTATGAGGTACTGGGTTCAATCCCTGGTACCTCCTTTTTTAAAAAAAGTATCTATTTCATTGGGTTGTTCTGAAGTTTAGATGAAATAACATAAGAAATGTGCATAGAAATACTGCCTTACACGAAGTAAGAATCAGGTGAGCTATCATTAGTCAGCATTCATTGCTTTGCTTTTGTATCCTTGCCCTCTGAGCATTTTGGTTATGTTCTCTGTAATAGCTGGACTTGCATTCTAGTTATTTAAATGTATGTGTTGACAGAGGCTTCTTTGAGGGTAGAAGCTATTTCTTAGTCATATCTGTTACCCTGTGACCTGGCATGACGCCTTCTCATGGAAATGCATGACATAGATATTATCCTATATTGTAATTATTAGAAAACAGCCAGAAAAAATGACAATATGTTAACATTTCCATTAACTTGTTGGAACATTTTATTTTGCAAGGTGCAAGAAAGTTGCAAACATGAAGCCCCTTTAAAAGAGTCATCATAAAAGTTCAGCCCCAAATTAATTTTATGTGGTTTTGAAAGTTTATAAGTATTAGTTTGATATGCTTTCTAAAAATTATCTTGTTTTCAGGGACACTGGATTGCCTGCAGCAGGCTTTGGAGCTGTCTTTACTCGGCATCCACCAGATCACCACAAATTGTTAGTAGTCCCTAAACAGATATAGATTGCACAAAATGTTTCTTAATAATCCAGGATGTTTGTTTGCAGGGATGAGGGGTCTGGGAATGTACCAAGGACAACAGAATGCCCTTTAACAGAAAATGTTTCCCATCAATATGCATAATATTATATTCATAATAATATGGCTAAAATGATTATTTTTACTGATAAAGAGAAATGAATTTATTATTGGGGTAGTATGACTTGTTACTGCAAAAAAGAAAGTTCTCTTCCACTCATTTTTCTAAAGCAAATTAACTTTCATGATTTCTATAGTGAGTCTAAACAAGTGATATAGAAATTTAGACACAGGCATCACAGTATTCTAAGTATTAGATTGTGTATTATGAAAACATATTATGAGTTTGTATCACCAACACTGTTAATTAAGTTGTTTCTGCTCCTTTGAGAACTGTCTGGTCTTAGAACTAAGCCCTTTTGTGACACCTGCCTGGGGGAGTACTTTAAATGATAATACCCCACTATATATTTCAGTTATCTGCTGTAACTCTGACCAGGTACCAGAGCTGCTGTTTCCAACCTTGATTGTTCCAGCAAGGATGGCTTGGGCCAGGATCACTCAGCCTCGGGTGTCATCTTTAAGTGGTCTGTAGAAAGAATTGCCTGGATGATCTACAGGAGTGTAGTCTTCAGCTCTCACCAAGGTGAATACAGCCTGCAGGTTCCCTTCCTTGCACTGGAGGTTCCAGCAAAGACATGGGAAGGCAGAATGAATCCGGCTTTGACAACTGTATCGAAACTGTGAGAAATGCTCAAGAAAATTGTGGGCCAGTGCAGAAGCAGGCTGAGGGGTGGAGGAGAGAAGAGAGAAGCCAAGGATTTAAGTCTCTAGATGGGAGTCTTGGACCAGCCCAGGGTGGGATCTGTGATCTTGGTGGACCAGACTAGGATAGGCGCCGAATGAGTCTTATCTATTGTGTTTGTAAACTATGACCTTGGATTATATGCTAAAGTTGAATTTCTGCACTAACTTTGACTGGTGTTTTCAGTGGAGGGCAGAAAATGAGACACCCAACACTCTACATAATAGAGAATTTGAGGAAAACAACCTGCTTTCCTGAAGCTCTGAATTCAGAATTGATATCTGTAATGCCAGACACAGATGTCCAGTAGGTCCCTAAGTGCTCAATTATCAAGGAACTCTGGGGAGTGTATCTTAAGAAGAAAGGGATGCTGGGAAAACAAGAGCAGTTAAGCCCAGGGAACATCAGTAGAACACCCAGTGCATATTTCCCACACTCACAGTGAAGACACCAGCTGGGCTTCCCTTGTTAATGGACCACCCATGTAGTCGTCAAAAGCAGAGGCAACTAATGCAGATGAATTCATGGTTAAGAACAAAATCAGGACACATCTAAAGAGCTGGAGCATCATGAAGAATAACAAGTTATAGACAACCTGAACCAGATGAAGCAGACCCACTGGAACAACTGGGATAGGAATTTAAAACCCATGGAAGAAACATACTTGGGGAAATAAAGGAAGCTGGTGCAAACATAAAGCAAACTAATGAAAACCAGGTTGCCATTAAATAGCAACAACAACACTGCAACAATTAATATTATTAGTGTCGAAGGAAAAGAACTTTGACCCTAGAGTTTTTTAAAATGTGGGGATTGAATAAAGATATTTTCAGGCATACAAAGACTGTTTTCAGACTTACCATTCTGCCATGAGCAGCCATAGAACTGGGAAAAATATGGTGAGCAGTGTGGGGGCTGTGATCCTTGAGAATGTGAAGCTGATATCACCTTCTCCAGACTTACAGCAGGGAGCACCATACCCAGGCACAGTCAGGGAGGTGAGCCAAGATGTAGAGCAGTGTCCCTGTTGAGCTGAGAGGCAGGAATAGGAATATAGAGCTTCTAATGCTCCTGGAATTTGAATGACAAGGTATTGGAGAGGGGGATGTTGTGTGGGGAGGGTGGGAGACAGGAACAGAAGTCTGCATGGAGTCTCTCAGGTCCTAGGTCAAGGACTGGGAGCTGCATGCACTTCTTGAAATAATACATACACCTGGTTTTAAAAGATCAAATAGAACTATCTGTACAGTACTCTGAAATTTTACAATGATGCTCCCTCATGAGTGCTATCATTTTATAGTGAGCTCTGTGGCCACATCACCTGCATTCAAATCCCAGCTCTGCCACTTACTAGCTGTGTGGTCTTGGACAGGTTGCTTAACCTTTGTGTGCCTCAGTTTCTTCATCTGTACAATGGGGATGATCATTATAAAGCACCCCATGCTATAAGGTTGTTATAAGGATCAAGCAAGTGAAGATATGTAAAGCACCAGGACAGTAATGGATGCAGACCTAGTAAGTGCCATGCATGCCTCTGTTAGGTCTACAAGCTCATATTCATCAGTTCAGGAAATTTTCTTGATTTGCTTCATTGATGATTTATACCTTCCATTTCCTCTGTTCTCTCTTTTGGAAATCCTTTCTTCGGATGTTGAATTGCTTGGACTGATCCTCTAATTTTTTTCTTGTCTTTTCTCTCCTATTGTCTTTGTGTCTTGACTATCTACTTTCCTCTGTTTCTTCAACCCTAGTAGGTGTTTATTATTTCTCCTGTCATATTTTTATTTCCAAGAGTTATTTCCTTGTTCTCTGCCTCTTCTGTTTTTATAGGACCCTTTTTCCTTGTCTCATGATTACAATACCCTCTCTTATCTGAGGATGTTAATGATTGCTTTTCTTTAATTTTCTTCTTGATATATAGTCTCTGCTTCTTTCAAGTTTCTTTTTTCCCCCGTTTGTTTTTTATTTGTTTTTATGGTATTTATCTTCCATGCTGCAGTCTTTCCTCAGATGTCAGGCAATCAATCCAGGGTTTTCTATTCATGATTTAGAAAAAGAGAGCACTGGGAGCCTGTGATTTAGCCTCATGGGAGAGATCTAGATGGGTTACTTTTTGTAGAAACGATGGTGTCAGGGTTTTAGTCTTTCCTGTTGGGTTGGTCATATTCCCCAGAGGAGGCTTGAAGGCTGAAGGGCTGGCTGCCCTTGTTCTTGGAGTAAAAAGAGCAAGTGGTCTGGGGATCTCAGTATTCAGCATTCACTTGTATGGTCCCTGAGCTCTACCAAGGATCAAGGGCTTTCTGTTCTACCTTTCCCAGTGAATACTTTCTGGCCTCCTGCAGTTACCCAGCTGTGAGGAGTGGAGGAATGGAGGAGGAGCTTTGGGGATCTAACTTTCTCAAACAGCTCCCCCCATCCTCCGGCGTTTAGTTCCCCACTTCTTCCCCATTTCTGGAGGTGCTTCTGTGGTTTAAGTCAGTGACCTCTCAGCTTTCCCCACTGAGGATTTAGGATGCAGCTTTCTGCTCAGTCAGTGACCACTTGTCCCATCTTTTCTCCATCTTTCAAAATTTGTTTGTTTTCCCTTCTCCTGTTCTGTTTATTCTCGTGGGTGTTTAATTTTTTAAAAATCTGATATGGTTTTAGTGGGGCTTTGGAGGAAGCAAAATTGAAGTCCTCAAGTCTCACCTGGAATGTCGCCTTCTCTAGAGGGCCTTCCTTTACCTGCTGCCCCAGGCCCACGCCCATGAGTTGCTTAAGTCTCTCATTGTGTGGGTACATAGCACTGTGTACTTCTTTTATGCTAACACTATTCATCTTTTTTGTAATTGTTTGCATTCTTGCTTGTCTTCCTTGCTAAATCCAGTGCTCTGAAGGGCACGAATGTCACAGCTCTATCCTCAGTACCGAATCGAGAGCCTAGCCTAATGCACAATAATTATTTCTTGAGTAAATATTTTTTTCTGATGCTGAACAGCAAATTATAATGGAAAAAGGATATGGCTAATTTCTATCTTATTTGATTTAGGGATTCAAGGCCTGCAGAACACAAACTGTTTTCAACTCTATTCTGGTAAATGTATTAGAAGGCATGGTCTCTTAGAAAGAAAATCAGCCCTTATTAGTTTGAATTGTTAGAATTACTTGTTTGCTTTATTTGATTCATGGGTATTAGCAAGGAAATAAATATATGTGCACCTTCAACCACCCTCTGCTAATTCCATGTGTTGCTCTTTCTTTCCGTTAATGTACACTAATTATAGGACACTCTATACATTAGAATACTGTGGTGCTTCAGAATCTGCTGCCTTGAATATTAAATATTCTTTTCTGCTTGCCAAACTGTACAGCTGTGGAAGTTTAATGTCAACTTTAAAAGGCAAGAATAAGAATGAGTTTGCTCAATGGACCAAAGTAATGTGCTTCAACTTATAAAGGAAAGACTGTAATCATAATGTAAATTTAAACTTCAGGTTACCTCTTGAGGAAAAAAATCAGAATAAAGGTATAACTTTGTTATGAAGGAGACATTGATCAGAAGCATTTCTTGTAATTTTTAGATAAAGTCCACGATGTTGTCTTGGCATTTGATGGTCTATTTCTTTTCCTCATAACTCAATTGATGGCCCACCTGTAAGACTTTGGACCAATGTGAAGAAGACACAACATCATTCCTCAATAAACTGGCAGCAAATATTTCCATGGAACATATTATAAAATCAGAACAACTACAACAACAAACTAGAACTTCAACACTGCTGGACACTTCACTCCTGACCTCAACTAGAAAGGATAATTTCTTCCACTTATGCCACAGATTAAAATTAATGAAGAAAATAAACCCCTCTGATTTAGAGAAAAGTCAAACTGAGACTAAAAGTGATATCTAAGACTTAAACTTTAAAAACAAGGTTTATAGATTTTGAGACTAGGTTGAGCTCATCTAGGACTAGAGTAAACTGTTTCCCTTGAGAGATGATCACATTCCCAGCAATGAGTTTCCAAGGAATGGCATTGGCCAGTGATGGAAGGGGTGAGTCAGAGAGGCTCAAAGACCTCTTAGACATGAAAGGGGTCTTAGTCTCAGAACAATACTGTTGTATGTATAGGGAGTCTCTAACATGGATTATTTTCTTGAAATAAAATTTTATTGAAGTATGTAATTCATACGAACATATATAAATAATAAGTGTATAGTAATAGTTGTGAACTTACAAAACAAACATGCATATTATCATACAGGGCTCCCATACATCACCCCACCACAAACTTGCATTGTTGTGAAACATTTGTTATATAGTAGGAAAGAGCATCCTCAAGATATTACTACTAACTGTAGCCCATATCTTATATTTGGTATATTTTCCCCCGACCCACCCAATTACTAACACCTTATATTAATATTATACCTTTGTTATAGTTCATGAGAGAATGTTCTCATAATGTGTCCTGTAACTATAGTCCGTCTTCCACCACTTGATTCCCTGAGTTATACAGTACCATGTTTTGTACAATCCTTTCAAAGAGTACACCCAGTGGCTCTCATTTCCAAGACAGAGTTGTGCTGTCATGACCTCAGTCAATTTTATAATAGAACATTTTCACTACTCCAAAAGGAAAAATCCTATATCCCTTTCTACCTTCCCACAGTTGTCTCATAGGATTGATATAATATCTTTGTTGCCATTGCTGTAAAAATATTATAGTATTACTGTTAATGATCATCCATAAGTTACATTAGTTGTAATTTTCCCATGTATCACCATATTCTTAACACTTTGTAAAATAAAAACATTCTTGTATTTATACTATTAACTGCAATATTCATCCACCACTGAAATCATTGTTATGCATACCCTATATTATTCTCTGTTTCCTTTCAATTGTCAGTTATGTCCACAGACTATCCCTTTCAACCACAATCTTGTTTATAAACCAGGAGTGTTGGTTATACTCACTATAACGTGTTACCATAAAATCTATTCATTTTCACACTTTTACAATTAACTTTATTAAAAATTCTACATACACTGAGCATCAGCTCCCATTCTCAACCCACATTCTATTTCCTAGTAACCTGTGCTCTGCAGTTTATCTCCGTGAATTTACTCATCATATTTAATTCATATTAGTGAGACCATACAATATTTGTCCTTTTGTGTCTGGCTTATTTCACTCAACATAATGTACTCAAGGTTCATCCATGTTGTATATGTATCCTGATTTCATTTGTTCTTATAGCTGAATAGTATTTTGTTTAGCCATTTATCAATTGATGGGCACTTGGGCTAGTTCCATGTTTTAGCAATTGTGAAAAATGCTGCTATGAACATCGGTGTGCAAATATCAGTTCACATCCTCACTTTCCATTCTTCTGAATATATTCCTGTTAATGGGGTTGCTGGATTATATGGCAGTTCTATATTCAGCTTCTTGAGGTACTGCCAAACTGTCTTCCACAGAGGCTGCACCATTCTATATTCCTACCAACAGTGAGGGAGTGTTCCTATTTCTCCACATCCTCTCCAGCACTTGTAGTTTCCTAGTTTTTGATGATGACCATTCTATATACTGTGCAATGGTATCTCATTGTAGTTTTGATCTGCATTTCCCTAATAGCCAGTGATATTGAACATTTTTTCATTTTCCCTTTGGCCATTTGTATTTCCAATTTGGAGACATGTCTATTCAAATCTTTTGCCCATTTTTAAACTGGGTTGCTTGTCTCTTTATCGTTGAGTTGTATGATCTCTTTTTCTTAATTTAAAAAATTTTACTTTTAAAAAAGCTTTTGATTACATAAATGATACACCAAAATACAGGGAATTCCCATATACTTCATGCCTTCCCCCTCCCACACTTTCCTACATTAACATCTTTCATTAGTGTGGTACATTTATTACAATTGTTGAACACATATTGAAGCATTGCTACTGACCATGAATTATAGTTTACATTATGTTTAAATTTTGCCCTGCACAATTTTATAGGTCTTGACAAAATGTATCATGGCCTGTATCTGTCATTGCAATGTCATGCAGGACAATTCCAATGTCCCCAAAATGTCCCCATGTACCCTTATTCTTCCCTCTCCCTCCCCTCAGAACCTCTAGTGGACACTGCCTTGTATCAATGACACATTTTCCCATTGCTAGAATAATGTCTATAATTGAATAATAGTAAGTTTACTTTAGTCCATTGTTCGTTCAGTTGTAGATACTTGTTTTTTGGGGTAGGCATTGTCCATCATCACCTTGTTGTTAGTAGTCCTGGGTAAGTCCAGTGAACTGGAGAGTAGGTGTTGCAACTCTGCTGAGATTTAGGGCTCAACTGGCATATGAACAGAATGAAGATTTAAATCTCTGGGACATATTTTTAACAAGTATAGGGCTAATTATAGGTTCAGATAAAAGGGGCAGAAGGGCCATGTGTAGGGAAATTATAATGTCTAACTCTGTTACATTGGTGAGCATAAATTCCAAAGTAAGGCCCACTGACATGGTGCTCAATTCCTGAGAATGTCTGCCCAGCTTATTGTATCTAGATGTCTCTAGTGTTCTCAGGAGGCCTGCCATTTGAGGCACTGTTTACTGTGGTAGTCAATGAGATCCTGTTGAGACATGCATATGAAATGACCTCCCAACTCACTTTGAAATCTCTTAGCTATAAAAACTCATTTTTATTTACTATTTCTCCCTTTTGGTCAAGGTCTTTTTCCAATGGCTAGTCAGTGCTACTCAGTGCTTGGTAATAATCTCTTGGTGCCAGGGAGGCTCATCCCTGGGAATCATGTCCCATGCTGGGGGGAGGCAGTGAATCTACTGAGTTACATACAGCTTCAAAGGACCATATTTCCTTCTCTGGACCCCCAAGGACATATTCTTTCTATACACAAAATACACTCATTGAATCACAATATTCCAAAAGCTTTAAATCCTTTCAGAAGCAATGTTTAGTACAAAGTCTCTTCAAAATTGGTTATGGGTATGGTCGGTCCTGGGGCAAAATTCCCCTATCTGTGGACTTGTGAAGCTTAGAGAAGTTATCTGATTCCAGTATACAATTGTGGGAGAGGCAAAGAATAAACATTTCCATTACAGAAAGGAGAAATTGGAAGAAAAAGAGGATTGACATGTGCCAAACAATTCTGAAACCTAACAGGGCAAGTGCCATTAGATTTCAAGGCCTGGGAGTCATTTATGAATCAATGGTTTGTCCTCCAGTCCTGATGAAGCAGCAGCTCCACCCTTTCCAAGTGCTTGCACAGTAACCATGCTCTCCCTGAATTCTAGGGTGAAGGCTTCACCCTCTTTGAACATTGGGTGGCAGCCAGGCTCTCCATGAATGCTGGGGCACAGGCCCTACCATTTTCAAGCATTGGAGTGGCAGCATTCTTCCTGTACAATGGAGCAGAAAACTACCCTCTCCAAGAGCCAGGGCAAACTCACCCTTTCCAAACACATGGGTGCTCTCTTGGCTTGATAAGATGTCTTTGGTCCAGAACTTGGCTTTCATGCTTCTGCACTTGAAGTCATTTTTTTCTATCAGTTTGTCCCTTCTCTGTCCCTTTAAGTCTGGGCTGGCAGTGGTTCTGTTTATACAAGTTAGGCAAAAAAAATTGTTGGCTTTGCATGTAGTTCATGGGGGTCCACATCATCACAAAGTGAGACTTTCCGCAGATGCTTCCTGGATAACTGCGCCTCTAATCCTGATTTGCATGCAGATTTCTGACTGGTTTCATGTTCAGTTAGACCCTCATATGGAGCACTGATCTCTGGGGACTCACTTTCTGGAAGCTCAGAATTTTTCAAATTATCAGTTTCTGGTTTCTTTGTATCCAAAAGTTCAGTTCTCAGCTCGTCCATTTCCTCTCCCATTTTACTATATGCTGCCAGGAGAAACCCAGCTGCACTTTCCACACTTAGCTTCAAAATGTCTTCAGCTAAATTTCCAACTTTATCTCTTTTAAGTTCTGCCTTTCATTTGAGATCAGAACTCAGTTTCACCAAGATCTCTGTCACTTTAAAACAAGGATAACCTTTCCTCCAGTTTCCAATAAAACATCGTCATTTCCTTCTAAGGCCTTGCCAGAAGTACCTTTAGCATCTGTACTTACAGTAACAGTCTCTTAAAGCAGGGGAGGACTTTTCTATCAAGTACCTCACAATTTTCCAGCCTCTATCCATTACCCAATTCCAAAGCTGTTTCTACATTTTTGGTATTTGCAATAGTAGCACTTCATTCTCCTGGTATCAAAATCTGTTTTAGTTTCCTAGGCTGCTCAAGCAAATACCATGAAATGGGTCAGGTTACACAGTATAGATTTATTTGCTCATGGTATGAGGCTGGGAAAAAGTCCAAAGTAAAGGTGATGCTTCCTCCCGGAAGACTGGCATTCTGGGACTGGATGCTGGTGACCATGGACCTCAGCTTGTCAATGGCAAGGCATATGGCAGCATCTCCTGGCCTCTCCCTTCTCTTCCAGACTCCATCGATGTTCAGTTTCTGGTTGCTCCCTCTGGCTTTCTCTCTGTCTGAACTTCATTCCACTTATAAAGGACTCTAGTAATATGATTAAGACACATTCTGATTGGGCCAGACAACACCTTAACTGAAGTAACCTCATCAAAAGGTCCTACTTATGATGTGTTCACACCCTCAGAAATGGGTTGGATTTAAAGAATACATTTTTCTAGTGTATATACAGCTTCAGACTACTACCTGTGGGTTTCTAGAAAGGGCATGAAATGGGAAAACAGGAGACCCCAGTTCTACTTCTGAGTCTGCACTAAACTATGTGACCTTGTGCTGGCTAATAACACTCTCTGGGCTCCAGTAGTTTCTAGCTGGAAAATGAGGGGATTGAACCAAATGATCTGTAAAGTCCTTTCCTACTCTAAAATTTTATGGTTCTGAGGAGAAAAGCATCTGTAGTCACATAAATGGGCAAGTTAAACGAGGCCCCAAAGTAGTTCAGGTAAAGTTTCATTGTTGGCACAGAGCACTTATCCATATGTGTGTGGAGTGATCACTTCCCAGGAGCAGTAATAAGCTTAGGCCACAGTTTAAACTGTTTCAATTTATTCCTCTCACTAGGGTATTTAGTGTCTGTAAAACCTTTGGCACTCTTCAGAGGAAAGGGACTGTATATGAATAGTAAAAAGGTTTTGTTTTCTTTTCTCAAAATACAGTGCAGGCATTTACTTTGCTTTCCGCTCAGACACTTGTGTGGTGTGTTATCCCTGGGCAAAATACCATCTACTTATTGGGAACATTTTTCCAGAAAAAAGAAGCCCCCCCCAAAAAAAAAAAATTGTCCATGATGACCATGATGAGGATAACAGCCAATGTGAAGGGGTGGTGGAAAGAGTGGAATGGGAGTGAGACAGACTTGAATTTAATTCTTCCTGCTCCATATTACCTGTTGTAGGGCCTTTTGTTTTTGTGTGTCCAGCTTTCTTCTTTTGGACAACATCCTCTCTTCCTTTCAATGTGTAACTCAGCTAAGCCGTATGACTGATGGGCTGGTTCTATTCTCTATTCCCACTATACAAGGCCTAGTGTTGGGCTTGTGGGCCAGGGCACTGCGAGAACAGTCTAGGGCAGTAGAAGGAGTTTGGGGGAATATGCTTGTTCATGTTCCAGGTTGAAAGTTACAGAGGGCAGCTTGCTGCTGCGGGAACATCTAGCTGTAAATGGAGTTAAGCAGAGCTGCGGAAAAAAGACAAGTTCTGTTGATATGTATTTTTTATATATAATTTTTTTCTTTATTAGAGAAGTTGTAGGTTACAGACAATTATGCATAAAATACAGATTCCCACATACCACCCTATTATTACCATCTTGCATTGGTGTGGAACATTTGTTAGAATTTATGAAAGCATATTTTTATAATGGTACTATTAAGTATAGTTCATGGTTGAAATTATGGTTCACTATTTGTGCGGTGTAGTTCCATCGATTAAAAAAAAAATTTATTCTGTTACCATGTATACAACCTAATATTTCCCCTTTTAATCACATTTAGATATATATTTCAATGCTGTTAATGACATTCATGTTGTTCTACCATCGCCACCATCCATTACTGAAATATTCCTGTCATTCCAAATAGGAACCCTACATATTAAGCCTTATTTTCTCATTCCCTATCCCCACCCCACCCCCTGGTAATGTATATTCTAGATTCTGACTCTATGAGTTTGCTTATTCTAATTTTTTCATATCAGTGAGGTCATACAATATTTGTCCTTTTGTGTCTGGCTTACTTCACTCAACATGATATCTTCAAGGTCCATCCATGTTGTTATATGTATGATGATAAACTTTTTATGTGAGATGGTAAATTCCTTTTTTGTTATTGCTTAAGTGAATTCGAGTTGGGTTTATGTAACCTATAATTGCAAGAACAATACTAATAGGAAATAATTACATGGCTTTTATTATGTGCCAGACACTATGCTAAGTATTTTACATATACTAGTCATTTACCCCATCAGAAACTCTGTGAATTGGTTCCATCATTATCACCATTATGCAGAGGGAAAAACAGAGGCACAAAGAAGTCAAGCGACATGCCCAAACTCTCACAGATGGTTAAGTGGTAATGAGCCAGAATTTGAATTGAGGTAGGCTAATGACAAAGCTCATGATCCTAACTAGTTTCCTTGCTGCCTCTCTGAATGATAGGCCAACTAGGAAAACTTTGATACATGCTCATGCTCTCTGACTACCACTTTCCACTGTAAATATAAAAATAATAATTGCTACCTTTAAGCAGACTAGGCCTTGAGCATCAATCTCATAAAGGAAGTACTGGTGAAATTTTCTTTATTCCTCATGAAATTTCTGGAATAAAAATTTCCACTTCTCAAGCAACCTGGGCTACTTGGTCCTTAAAATATGCCTTGGTCTTGGCTTGGCACTTTTCTTCTCTGAGGCAGGAATCCTGCCTGAGCTCAGAAACCAACCTGAGCGCCTCAGAAAGTGTGGCTTGGCTCATGCTGAGTGATAATGGCTCTTTTAGTTGGCTAGATTCACTAAAATTAGTTCAGAATCAACCCTAAATGCTTTTTCTCTCCTATCACTCCTGCATATATGGTATCCCACCTTAGCTGAATTGTATTGAAGCCAAATAATTGAGTAAATAAAATACTTCTATTTGTTAATATTTGAGGATGTGACTCAGGTCCTGACTTAGTTTATATGCCTTGGCATAGGTGTGTTTTAATGATGGGTAACAATAATCTATTCTAATGTTATCCTTGCAGGGTAATTCAAATAATTTGATAAGAATATTTATGTGAAAGCACCTGGAATAGTGCCTGTTAGATCTAAAGTTTGGGCTTCATGATGAACTGGTGCTGCCTCAGACCATTCTCTGTTTCCTGTAAGTCTATATTGGATCTAACTTCATTAGAGTAATCATTCAAGTTACATCCATCATGTTGAAGGTCAGGATTCTTTGTGAATTCACGTGTGCTCAACAAAGCCCTCAAGATAAAATGATGAAATTATTTGGTTATTTGGTTTAACTTTAGTGGAAGTTAGTCTTTAGAGGTGGTGCTCAACATGCCTCTGTTTCCATTGCTAAACAGAGGTTATTTGCCTGCTCTCTGAATCTGGACTGATCTTGTGATGGGCTTTGATCAATAGAATGTGGCAGAAGTGATATTCTGAGACTTCTGAGCTCAGATCTTAAGAGGACTAGTAGCTTCTGCTTTCTAATTTTTGAATCCTAGCTGTCATGCTGTGAGAAGCCTAAGCCACATGAAGAGGTCACCGGGAGGAAAACCAAAGCATTGTATTAAACAGCACCATCTCAACTCACAGTCAACAGATAAAACCAATTGCCTATCATGTGAATGAGCTATCTTGAGTATTTCGGCCCAGTCAAGCCCCTAGATGACCGCAGTCCTAACTGACATTACATGGAATGGAAGAACCACCCAACTGAGGCCAATCATCTCACAGAATAACCAGAGATAATGAAATAGTTAATTTTAAGTCACAAATTTTAAACCATAGCAATACATAGTTTAAGCAACATTTATGTCTCCAAATATCATGCTTATGTAGCTACCTCTTCCAATATTAGCCCTATAGTTATAGTTTTTGTTATTGCTAATCAATCAAGAATGCAAGCAGTTCACATTTTGGAGACTGTTGAGCTAATAAAACAATGTGTATTCTAAGTGAGTGGTAAGGATTCTCACCTTACCAATGTTGTAATTGAGGAATTTATATTTTCTTTTATTCCATGTACATTAATGATGAGCAAGTATTACTCTTTATAATATTGAAAGATTTTGTGGTTGTCATAAAATATCATTTTGTCATTTCTTAAAGTATTTAGTGGGTCCAGCAGATAGTAAATATGCTATGCCTTTTTGACCCTAAGAAGTGGTTTCAGAAGAACTTTCCAGAGTTACAGAAATCTTTGCTACTATCTGTATTTAATTTGATATGATATTTAGCGTTACATGGTTAAATTATTACCCTAACACATAAACCTTTTACTGTTCTTTCAAATGGCTACCAAAAATTAGTACACCTGAAGAAATTACATTTTTCTCACTTATCTGAATTCATTTTCAACACAAACATTTAGTGAGTGCCTACTATATATTAGGAACAGTTACTGGGAGCACAGAGAAAAAGATACTCATTTCTGAAGTAGCTCATTGTCTAATATACAAGACAGAAAAATAATCAGTCAATATTTACATGTCAGTAAGGAATATGTTTGGCTGCAAGTAAGAGAAAACTGAATTAATAGCAGCTTAAATAATTAAGGGATTTACTTGGTCACCTGCATGAAATATAAGAGTAGTAAGTCCAAGCCTGGGGTGGCACATAAACAATGTCATCAAAGATTCATAATTTTTTTGTTTTTCTTCACTAAAATTCTTCTTAGGTGGCATTCACCCTCCTGGTCTCCAGGTGATCAGTATGCCTGCAAATCAGTCTGTTCCAAGAAGGAAGAGGTGATAAAAGTGAAGGGGTAGAGAGAAACCTTAGCCAGGGTCTTCATTCTACATCTATTGGATAGACTATGACATGCCACCCTTGGCTGCATGAGTGTTTTCAGCTTCTAAGGAGAGAAAGACAAGGGAAATGGGCTTTGAATAGGTGTTGATTGAGCCAGCCTACACACTACACACTACAACAAGTTGGCAGTGAATATAAGATGCAGTGGGAGCACATGAGGTGAGCACATAATGCAGATATGGAAGTTTAGGTAAGAAGGTAGAAGTGCTGTCTCAGCTGAGTCATAAAGTGTGAGTTTTTGTTAGCCAGATCAACAGGAGAAGGAAGAGTACCTAGGTAGAGGATACACAAAAGTAGGAGGAATGGGACCCATGATGTGCATACCTGGATCTTAGAGTACAAGTTTGTATAACAAGTTGGAGAGAGATTCTGGGGACGAGGCAAGCAGGGCATGAAAGACATGATAAGGAGTTTTCAAGCATAGAGGAGAAAAGGTCAGATTTGTGTTTAGAAAGCAGAGAACAGATTGGTAAGCAACTGAGATGCAGTCAGGAAACCCTTGAACTAATAAAGGCAAAACATAAGGGCCTAACCTTAAGCACTGGTTATGTGGAAGGGGAGAAGGGTACAGATTTTAGACATATTAAGAAAGATGAATAACATTTACTTGATGGCTGATTAGTTATGGGGGTAAAAGAGTCTCCAAGCTGATTCCCAGGCTTCTGCCTTAGCTGACAATGGTGTGATGGGACCATTCATTGGGGCAGAGAAGATCAGAGGAAGAGCAGCTGTCAGATAGCAAGTGAGTATTTGAGACTGGAGCATGAGAGAGATCATTGACCAGTCCCAAATGCTATTATAACTATTCTAACTGGTAGACCTGCCTCCAGTCTTGTCCCTTCCAATCCATTCTCCACACTGCAATTTGAATAATCCTAATAAAATGCAAAGAGAACTATGCCTTCACTCTTTTAAAAAAATTATTAGAGAAGCATTGAGTTTACAGAAAAGTCATGCATAAAATACAAGTTCCCCTATACATCTTATTATTAACACATTAGTGTGGTACATTTGTTACAATTGATAAAAACACATTTTTACAATTGTGCCATTAACTATAGTCCATGGTTTACCTTAGGGTTCACTGTTTGCAGTGTACAGTCTCATGGAGTCTTTTTAAAAATCTTTGTTCTAGTAACATATATAGAACCTAAAATGTCCACTTTTAACCACTTTCAAATATATAATTCAGAGCTATTAATTACACACACCATATTGTGCTACCATTACCACCATCCATTACCAAACATCCCCAGTAGAAAGTTCTATACAGTTTAAACTTTAACTCTCTATTTCCTACCCCCATACCATTCCTTGGAACCCTGTATTCTAGTTTCTGACTCTATGAGTTTGCTTGTTCTAATTTTCACTCAACAAGACGTCTTCAAGGTTCATCCATATTGTCACATGTATCAAGGTTCATCCTTGTTGTCACATGTATTTAAAGCTGAATAATATTCTGTTGTGTGTGTCTGTTACACATTTTATTTATCCATTCTTTGATTGATGTCCTTCTGGGACTCCCATAATGCATATATTGTTATACTTGGTGGTGTCCCACATGTTTCTCAGGCTATTTTTGCTTTTTACAATTCTTTTTTCTTTCTCCTTCTCAGTCAGATTCATTTCTTTCTTTTTGAAAAAATAATATATATATTTTATTTTTAAAAAGATACTTAGATTACATAATGTTACACAGAAAATATAGGGATTCCCATATGCCCCACTCCCCACTCCTCCCACACCCTTACACATAAACAACATCATTCGTTAGTGTACTACATTCATTACAATTGATAAATGCATCCTTGGGCATTGGCACTGAGCATGGACCATAGTTCACATTGTAGTTTACACTCTCTCCCACAGAATTCTGCATGTTATGGGAAAATATAAAGTGGCCTATATCTGTTGTTGCAATGTCATTCAGGATGATTCCCAAGTCCTGAAAGAGCCCCTGTATTATACCTGCTTTCCCTTCTCCCTGCCCTCAGAGCCTCCAGTGACCACTGCCTTTACATCTGTGTTGTAATTTCTTCCATTGCTAGAATCACCATAAATCTATAGTAGAATACCAGTAAGTCCACTCTAGTTTATAATTCATTCCCCAATCCTGAGGATTCTGGGATGGTGATGTCCATCCCACCTCTAATTGAAAGGGGCTTTGATCCCATACAGCCGATGGATGCGACTTTCTTGCTTGCAGTTTAGGCTCTCTCATTTCCTTGGTATGGTGGTTGTCGATCCTCACCTCCTTGTTAGTCCTGGGTGAGTCCAATGAACTGGAGAATAGGTGTTACAACTCTGCTGAAGTTCAGGGCCCAGCTGGCACATGGACAGCCCAAAGATTCCAGTCTCTTGGACATATACCTACAAACTCCAGCATGAAGTATAGGTTTAAAGAGAAGGGACAGATGAGGCATGTGTGGGGAAGGCATAACTGAGACCATCTCTGTTCCTCGCAAGAGCATAAACTCCAGAGTAGGGCCCCACTGGCAAGGTACTAAACTCTAGAGCTATCTGCCCTGAACATGGGATCTGAGCGTCTCCAGAGCCCTCTGGAGCTCCAGACTCATTTCAGTTGTCTTGTTTTTGAGTCCACTGATTCTTTCTTCTGCTCACTCCAATCCGCTATTGAAGTCCTCCAGGGAATTTTTTGCTTCAGTTATTGTGGTCTTCAACTAGAGTAGTTCTAATTGGTTCTTTTTCAAAAAATTCTTTCACTTCATTGAGATTCTTATATAGTTCATGCATTGTTTTCCTGATATCCTTTAGTTCTTTCTCTATTTTCCTTCATCTCCTTGAGCATATATTTTTAAAAAGATTTATTTATTTAATTTATTTCTCTCCCCTCCCCCACCATTGTCTGTTCTTGTGTCCATTCGCTGTGTGTTCTTCTGTGTTCTGCTTGCATTCTCAGTGGCACCAGGAATCTGTGTCTCTTTTTGTTGCATCATCTTGCTGTGTCAGTTCTCCATGTGTGTGGTGCCACTCCTGGATGGGCTGTGCTTTGTTCATGCGGGATGGCTCTCCTTGTGGGACTCACTCTTTGTGCACGGGGCTCCCCTATGTGGGGGACACCCCTGCATGGCATGGTACTCCTTTGTGCATGACAGCACTGCACATGGGCCAGGAGGCCCTGGGTTTGAATCCTGAACCTCCTATATGTTAGGCAGATGCTTTCTCACTTGAGCCACATCCACTTCCCTCCTTAAGCATATTGAAGATCTTTTTTTAAAAGTCATTTTTCAGTATGTTCCCCAATCTGGTTGTCTTCATTGATGTTTTCTGGATTTTTATCATCTTCCTTCAGATGGGCCATTGTTTCCTGTTTCTTTGTTTGTCCTGCAATCCCTTGCTGTACACTGACATTGTAATATTTTAAAATGTTAACTCTGGGATTTATTCCTTGAGATGTCTATTTCTTGAGTTTGTATTCAGTTAGGGATATGACAGAGTTTTTCTTGAGTGTCAGGATCTAACAAAACCAAAGCAAGCCTAAGGAAAAAACACCTTTCACAGTCTTTACAAATTGACTTTATTTTTCTTTCTTTCTTTCTTTTTTAATGTTACATTAAAAAAAATGAGGTCCCCATATACTCCCCACCCCCCTCGCCCCACTCCTCCCCCCATAACAACAACCTCCTCCATCATCATGAGACATTCATTGCATTTGGTGAATACATCTCTGAGCACCCCTGCACCTCATGGTCAATGGTCCACATCATAGCCCACACTCTCCCACAGTCTACCCAGTGGGCCATGGGAGTATATACAATGTCCCGTAACTGTCCCTGCAGCACCACCCAGGACAACTCCAAGTCCTGAAAATGCCCCCATATCACATCTCTTCCTCCCACTCCCTACCCCCAGCAGCCACCATGGCCACTTTCTTCACACCAATGCCACATTTTCTTCGGTTACTAATCACAATAGTTCATGAATAGTGCAAATTGACTTTAAGTAGGCTGGAACTCTCCTTTGAAGTTCAGCCCTCTTATCTGAAAGATCAGCACAAGGTGAATGCACAGTGCAGGGTCCTCCCTGTCTTTTCTGGGCCTGCGTCTTATCCTGAGCTTGTGTTTGCTAGTGGCCTTAGGAGTTCCCCTGACTACAGGAATTTAACTGCTTTTTTCCTTTTAGGAGGTAGCAGGTATTGAACCCTGGACCTCATTATGTGAAGCATGCCCTCAACCACTAAGCTACACCTGCTCCACCTTTTTCACTGCTTTTTGTTTGTTTGTTTACAGGAATTTGAATATCCCTTCCTCTTCTCAGGAAACAGACCTTCTACCTCTCCCAGGTGTTCCTCTACAAAACTTAAAGCAGGTTTAAGCCTTCACTCCTGCTACCTGACTCAATTGTTTTTACTCTGCTCTCCCTGTCTCAAGCTGCTTTTGCCTGGAGAGCAAATCCTGGGAAGGGGAGCATGCTGGAAAGGAGTTTCCTAGATCAGTCTTTTCCAGCTGAAACAAGGCAAGGGAGTGCAAGCCTGTTCCAAATTGCCCTGGGGTGGGGCTAAAGGAAAGGCCAGGAAGGGGCAGGAAGGGCAGCTGGAGTTTTCTCTCCTGTTCCCCAAAGCTGTGCCTTCTTGTCTTGGCACCTGCCCAGCAAATGCAGCCCTTCAACTGTCCTCCACAGTTTTGAGGAAGCTCCCATCTTTAAGTCTCAACTGCTGTCTTGACTGCCACTTTCATCCTGGGCAGGTTGGAACAATGACTGCCCTCAGAGCTGGCCCCCAGCCATCTAAAGTAATCAAAAGCAGTGATCAGTGCTCCAACCATGTATCCTGAACCTGGAGGGACTGAGTTTCTATGTTCCACTTTGGCACCAGCAAACTGCACTAGTACTTACTGTTGCTTGCCACCCGACTGGGGATGGATGATGGTTGCTGCTGCAGGAGAATGCAATTCAGTGATGTTTGCTGCAATTTACAAGCTTCTTCCTCCCACTTTTCCCTGGCTGCTGCACAGTGTTCTACTGGACACGGCAATTTCAAAATAATTGATTCAGCTAGTTTCTACATGTTTAATAGTTGTACTGGTGGAGTTGTACTGTTTCCTGGAGCTTCCCATCCCACCATATTTCCAGAATCATCCTCGTTCTCCACTCTTGGATTTATATCATTACAATGCAGTTTTCCTTTGTACCATTAAGAAGCACTGACCATGTATCTAAAACTGAGCTAAGAATTTTATATATCTTATTTTATTTAATTCTCATTCTTTGAAATAGGTACTGAAACTAGGACTTAGAGAGGTAAGTTGCTTAGCTAGTAACTACCAGAGCTGGATTTTAAACTGTTCTGTCCGACGGGAGAGCCTGGGTCCTTAACCGTTACATCACATTATCTTTCACGCTTTGGTGTATGTAGTGCTCCATATCCTTCAGAGTACTTTCATGCACATTAGCCATTATCCCATTCCTCTTGGTAATCAAATCGGGTTATTTGGAAAAGTATGTTCTTAATTGTACAGAGGAGACCAAAGCAGAGATAATAATGCAATCCAATTGCTTATTAATGAATTAATCCACCCATCTTGTCTATAAATATTTATGACACAGATACTAACGGAGGAGGGGGAAGTTAAGATGCAGAGTGTTTAAATGTCTTGTTCCTAAGTGACCCATGGCTACTTAGTGGCAAAGCGGAGACTAGAATCTTTGGCTTCACAGTCCTGTGTTTTTGAAGGGAAGAGAGAACTGCTTCCAAAGCTGTGAGGGAACTTAGCAAGTGCTCAGTTGGACAGGAGTAAAGGCAGGTTTGAACTGTCCTCCATTTCATTTTTTCCTCTCCACCTCTTGCACAATAGTTTATTAGAGGCTGATTTTTAAAAAATAGGTCTGGCTTTCAGCAGCTATGAAAGAAGTATTTGATTTGGTCCATGTGACTTTAGAGGGTAGAAGTAGGTGGAAATACTACCATCCCCGTGGTTGATTGATGCAATTCTGCTTGAAGTTGTAGGCACTCTCGGTTCCCTGGTGTGGTGGTTGACCATCTTCACCTCCCTGTTAACGGACCTGGTTAAGTCCAATGAACCAGAGAGTAGGAGATGCAATTCTGCTGAGGCTCAGGGCCTAGCTGGCACATGGACAGTCCAGAGATTTAAGTTTCCTGAGGATACACCAACCCCAGCGCCAACCACAGGTTCAGTAAAAGTTAAAGAAGAAGCTTGTGTAGAAAGGTCACATCTGAGTCTAACTCCATCACACTCAGGAACATAAATTTCAAAGTACGGCGCACTGACAAGGACTGAACTCCAGAGCCATCTCCATGGCTGTAGAACCTGTGTGTCTCCATCGCCCTCAGGAGCACCACTACCTGGGGTTGTATCTACTTTGGCTCTCTCTGGGACTTTGCTGAGACGTGTGTAAGCACAACCCGTCTGATGACCTCTCAATATGTTTTGGAAGTCTCTTAATCATATAAATTCAGTTGTCTTTGCCATTGCTCCCTTTTATTCAAGGTCTCTTTCTAGTTGCCTCACCAGCTGGTGCTTGGTAGTAATTCCTCAATACGAGGGAGGCTCATCCCTGGGAGTCATGTCCCATGCTGGGGGGAAGGTAATGCATTTACAAGCTGAGTTTGGCTTAGAGAGTGGCCACATTTGAGCAACATGGAGGCTCTCTGGAGATAACTCTTAGGCACTCTGCAGATCTAGGCCTAGTTGAAATTTCAGGCACATAGGCTCGTAAGTATAGTCATTGGTATCAAGGGCTCATCATTGGACTATCCTTCTTCACTGGTCTTTGCCCTTGCACTTGGGGAATTGTTGCTGTTCCATCGGGGAATGTGTCAGATTTCACTGGGGAATGTGTCAATTTCAGCTCAATTTGCAAAAGTTGTTTTTCGGGTTTTTTTTGCTTTTTTGTTGTTTTAAAATGGTGATTGCTGTTAAAAACGAGACTGAATTTGACAGCATGGTCTTAAGTTCCTCACGCAACACCAAGTCAAGTAGACTCCGTGGCCCTCTGTGGCTGTACTGTCCTGAGTAATGGAAGCTGCTGTTACAGCTGCCTGTGATGGATTAATTCCAAATTAATTCTCTGATTCTTTGAGCTCTTTATGCGTATTCAGACTCCTAGGTGGAACAACCTGATATGCTGAGTGTAAGTCACACGGCCCTGTTCTGGCTGTCAGGAAGCCAGAAGAGGAATTATCTGTTGCTCCTCTAGACAAAACAAAAGAAATAGTTGACCTTGAAAGTTCTTCCAACTTCAAGAAACTGTGATTCTCTTGGTTTTGGTACATCATCCTGTGATGCATTCACATTGTTGCCACCAGTATTAATACAGGTATAGGCATTTTGACTAGTACCATGACTTTAGTGATAATATATATCAGACTTCTTTTCCCATCTTATCTTAGAAAACATCTTTCATACTATCTACCTTACAAAGTGTCTTTAACTAAAGCATTAAAGGTTGAGAAGGGCATGTGTGGCAAATTGTGGGTAGTGCTGCCAGAAAGCCAGCTCTCCAGCTCCCAAGCATCTGGTCTTCAGTTTTACATATCCAGAAAGACCATTTTATCTATGCTTCAGAATTTATCTGACTTGTGGAGATTCACTTGTGCTCGTTAAACTCACAAGAAAAGTCAGATTTCTAAAATTAGTTAATTTATAATGAGATAAAATTTTCAAGCACATCAGAGAGTCATGTCAGTTTAATAAAAGCATTCTTGTTCTGTGGGAAAACCATATGGGGAGCCAAACTATAATCAGAATGTTGTTCAATATATTTGGAATCAAAGCAAGGGGAGTTGGTTGTTTGATTACAATGATTAATGACCTCAGACTCTGATTACCTAGTCAGGATTCTTTCAGTTGTAAGTGACATAAACACAATTAAAATTATCTTGGGTAAAAGAGTTTAATAAAGAGTGCTGGAGCACTTCATGGACTGTATAGTAAAGCCAGCGGAATAGTTGGGCTTCAGAAACAACTGGGATCAGGACTAGAAAACTTCCAGGATTCTCTTTCTTTCAGCTTCACTCTTTCCTTCTGAGGACTACCTTCTTCCACATGGTTTCCATTATAAGAGAGTGACTGGCCCTTTCCCATTGGTTTCTATTGAGAAAGGGAAATCAATCCTAAGGGAGGGTCATGACCAGGCATGGGGCATTGGCTGCTTTTTTGGGCCTATCATCTATGGGTAAGGATGGGGGTGGTAGAGTAGATCCAGGTGGCACAAGCTTGTTCCTAGTGATTCCAGATAAGAAATTAAAGCTGCTATTGGCTGGCTGTGAGTCCAACTTTGCAATGACATTGAACAATATGGAGGCTCTCCATATTGGGGATATATCCCCAATCTCATGGCAGACAACAGTAAGGTACTAGTGCAGTTTGCTGGTGCCAAAGTGGGACATAAAAACTCAGTCCCTTCCGGTTCAGGATATATGGTTGGATCACTGACCACTGCTTTTGATTACTTCTTGATTACTTCGGCCTTGCTCCCAGAACTAGAGAAGTCTCTCCCTGAGTCAAGATACCTCTTCCCCAGGATCCAGGCCTGAAATCAATATCTTTTTGTCTTTATGAACTCTTGCTTTCCTGAGTTTCACCGAAGGCCATTTCTCTTCTAACAGACTTATTCTTCCTTTATGTTCTTTATTGGCTATAGTCTTAAACTAATGTTGAAGAGGAAGATCTATTTGATTTTCCATATTTTTATTCTCTAAAGGCGATCATATTTCAAATTTAGGGAGTACATAATATATTCCCTAATGTATCATTCAAACATTGTTTCTCTGTTCTTTGGGTTTAAAAAAAAGAAAGAGAAGGGAGAATCACAGGAAGGTTAAATAACTGAGTGAAAGTCATCATCGATATTATTAACATTTCCATTTTGTTGAGCCACATTGCCTTTCTAGAAAGATAAGTGAATGTTTTAATCTTCCATTTCTATTTACTTTGAGTTCTCATTGTGGCAAATTTATATCCCTTTACATTCTAATTTTCTTTTTATTGCACTATCCATTCAATGAATATTTTTCAGTATTCACCTTGTACCAGACTGCCAGCTGGGTGTTGACAATAAGGAAATGGAGAAGGTTCTGAATATAGGTAAAATGGACTTTACCTGCCTTATGTAAGTTGAGAGCTATCCAAATGCTGGCATGCTTGGATCACTGATAATCATGTCATTTGAGTCACAAATTTGGGTGAGAAGAGGATATGGAAGCAAGTTCAGTGTCATTTATTAGCACTTAAACACATTTAAAAATGATGGAGTATTGCCATTATATAAAAATTTTCCAAAAACTCATGTACTCATCACCCAGTTATAGTGTCAGTTAAAATTTATACCAGATTTGCTTCACATATATATAATCTATCTGTCTGTCTATATCTATCTATCTATCTATCTATCTATCTATCTATCTATCTATCTATCTATCTATCTATCTATATTTTTAAGATAGATTTTGAGGTATCTCTATAATCATATTGTATTCTATTGTACAATATATTGTGATTTATATCTCTATCCAATATATCATCCTATTGATAGATTATTACAAAGAAGGTTGTAATGAATATCTTAATACATGCTTCCTTAAGTATATATGCAAGAGTTTCTTTATACTCAGAAATAGAATTGCTGGGCAATAAGTTATGTGCACCTCCAATTTTGCATTATATGGCCAACTAGTAGTGTGTGAACATTCCTAAGCTTTCATATTCATGTGAACATCATTTTAAACTTTTAATTTTTTACCAATCTGGTGTATATAAAATGTACTTCACTGTTATTTTACTTTGAATTTTCCTAATTACTAAATTTAAGACTGAATTAATTTTTAAGTATTTACTGTCCATTCTTTTGTCTTCTATTATAAATTGAGTATTTATAGCTTTTGTTAATTTTTACTGGGGTTTTATCTCTTGATGATTTGTAAGAGTTCTTAATTTTGGGTACTAATCCTATTTTGTTTACATTTGTTATAAATATCTTTTTCCAGTTTGTCTTGTCTTATAACTTTGACTATGGTGTCTTTTGATCATCAGAAGTTTTAAGTTGTAATTTGGTTAAATATACCAGTCTTTCCATTTATGATTGCTCTTTTTTTTTTTTTTGTCCTGTTAAAGAAATATTTTCTACCCTGATTTCATTAAGGTATTTTATTTTGTTCTCTAAAACTTTTAAAGTTTCACTTTTTAGGTATAGGTTATTTATTTATTCCCCTGCTCCCCTCCCGTTGTCTGCTCTCTGTGTCTGTTCGTTGTGTGTTCTTCTGTGTCCAGTGGCACTGGGAATTTGTGTCTCTTTTTTTAAAATTTTTAAAAATTTTTATTGAACTATATCATTCATACATGAATGCACATAAACAATAAGTGCATAGTAAAGATTGCAAACTTACAAAATAAACATACATAACATCACACAGGGTCTCATACCTCACCCTCCACCAACTCTTTGCATTGGTGTGAAACATTTGTTACAAACTATACAAGGGCATCATCAAAATATCACTACCAACTATATTCCTTATCTTACATTTGGTGTGTTTTTCCCCCAACCCATACTATTTTTTAAAAATATATTTTTGTTACAGATATTGTGAACTTGCAAAACAATCATACGGATGTGTAGATTTCCCATATAACTCCACACCCTGATGGACTCTTTGTTACAGATTATGAGATAATATCATCAGACTATCACCACCAATCATGGTCCATAGCATATATTTGGCACACTTTTTCCATATGCCTCCATTATCAACACAGTACAGCTTGGTATTGATGAAAGAATATTATAGTATTGCTGTTAACCATAGTCTGTAAGTCACACCAAGTGTAGTTTTCCCATGTTTCTCCATATTCCCATCACCCTGCAATAGCGATGTACATCTGCTCTAGCTCACAGAAGGACTATCTTGCATTCATACCCTTAACCACAATTCTCAACTGCCTCTGGGTTCACTGTGTTATTCAGTCTCTAGATTATTCTTTAGCTTTCTTTCTATTGACATTTACTTCCCCAGACTACCTTTTTTAGTCACAATACCATTTATAAACCAGTTGCTACTCACTAAAATGTGTTACTTACTATCAACTCTATCCATCTCCACACTTATACAGTCAAGTTAATTAAAACTTCTATGTACATTAAGCATCCATAGTTCTTCTCAACCCTCCTCTTATCTCCTTATAACCTATACTCTAGGTTTTAATTCCATGTGTTTATTATTTGTATTTAGTTCATATTAATGAGACCATGCAATATTTGTCCTTTTGTGTCTGGTTTACTTCGCTTAGTATAATATCTTCAAGACTCATCCATGTTATCACATATGCACCAATTCCATTTCTTCTTATTGCAGCATAGTATTCCATTGTATGTATATACCACATTTCTTTATCCATTTATTCGTGGATGGACACTTGGGTTGCTTCCATCTTTTGGCAATTGTGAACAATGCCGCTATGAACATTGGTGTACAGATGTCTGTTCGTGTCATAGTTTTTAGTTCTTCTGTATATATTCCTAGTAGAGGAATTGCTGGATCATATGGCAGTTCTATATTTAGCTTACTGAGGAACCACCAAACTGTCTTTCACAGAGTCTGCACCATTTTACATTCCCACTAACAGTGAAGGAATGTTCTTATTTCTCCACATCCTCTCCAGCACTTATTGTCTGTTTTTTAAATAATTGCCATTCTTTGTGGTGTTAGATGATATCTCATTGTTGTTTTAATTTGCATTTCCCTAATAGCTAGTGATATGGCACATTTTTTTCACGTGCTTTTTGGCCATTTGTCTTTCCTCTTTGGAGAAATGTCTATTTAAATCTTTTGCCCATTTTTAAATTGGATTGCTTGCTGTTTTATTGTTGAGTCGTATGATCTCTTAATATAGAATGGAAATCAAACCCTTATTGGATAAGAGGTTTCCAAATATTTTCTCCCATCAACTGGGCTGCCTTCTCACCTTCATGATGAAGTCCTTTGAATCACAGAAATGTTTAAGTTTGAGGAGGTCCCATTTATCCATGTTTTCTTTTGTTGCTTGTGTTTTTGTTGTAAAAGCACCTACTATCTACCACCAGGTCTTGAAGATGTTTCCCTACATTTTCTTCTAGAAGCTTTATTGTACTTCCTTTTGTATTTAGGTCTTTGATCCATTTTGAGTTAATTTTTGTGTAAGGTGTGAGGTAGGGGTCTTCTTTCTTTTGGCTATGGATATCCAGTTCTCCCAACATCATTTGTTGAATAAACTGTTCTGCCCCAGCTGGAGGGTTTGGGAGGCTTGTCAAAAATCACTTGGCTGCAGATGTGAGGGTCTGTTTCTGAACCATCGATTCAGTTCCATTGGTCTGTGTGTCTATCTTTATGCCAATACCATGCTGTTTTTATCACTGTAACTTGATAATATGATTTAAAGTCCAGAAATGAGAGTCCTCCTACTTCACTTTTCCTTTTTAAGATGTTTCTGGCTATTTGGGGCCTCTTGCCCTTCCAGATAAATTTGATAATTGTGTTTTTCATTTGCTTAAAAAATGCTGGTAGAATTTTTATTGGGATTGCATTGAATCTTTATAGCAATTTGGGTAGAATTGACAACTTAATGATATTTAGTCTTCCAGTGCATGAGCATGGAATAGTCTTCCAATTATTTAGGTCTTTTTAAATTTCTTTTAGCAATGCATTACAATTTTCTGAATACAAGTGCTTTGCATCCTTGGTTAAGTTTATTCCTAGATATTTGATTCTTTTAGTTGCTATTGTAAATGGAATTTTTTTCCTGATTTCCTCCTTAGATTGTGCATTATTAGTGTATAGAAACACCGATTTTTTGCATATTGATCTTGTATCCTGACACTCTACTGAAATCACTTATTAACTCTAGTAGCTTTGTTGTAGATATTTTGGGATTTTCTAGATATACAATCATTTCATCTGCAAATGTGAAAGTTTTAATTCTTCCTTTCCAATTTGTATGCCTTTTATTTCTTTTTCTTGCCTGATTGCTCTAGTTAGAACCTCTAGCACTAGATTGAACAATAGGGATGACAATGGGCATCCTTGTCTTGTCCCTGATCTTAATGGGAATGCTTTTAGTTTTTCGCCATTGAGTACAATGTTAGCTGTGGGTTTTTCATATAAGGCCTTTATCATGTTGAGAAAATTTCATTCAATTCTATTTTTTTGTAGTATTTTTATCAAGAAAGTATGCTGTATTTTGTTAAATGCCTTTTCTGCATCAATTGATAAGATCATGAGATTTTTCTTCTTTGATTTATTAATGTGGTGTATTATGCTGATTGATTTTCTTGTGTTGAACCAGTCTTGCATGCCTGGTATAAAAGCCACTTGATCATGATGGATAATTCTTTTAATGTGTTGTTGGATTCAATTAGCAAGTATTTTATTGAAGATTTTTGCACTTGTATTCATTAGAGAATGGGTCTGTAATTTTCTTTTTTTGTAATATCTTTATCTGGCTTTGGTATTAGCATGATATTGGCTTCATATAATGTGTTTGGTAGTGTTCCTTCTTGTTGAATTTTTGGGAAGAGCTTGAGTAAGATTGGTATTAAATCTTCTTTTGAATGCTTGATAGAACTCACCTGTGAAACTATCTGGTCCTGGGCTTTTTGTTTTGGGAAGCTGTTTGATGACAATTTCAATCTCTTGTGGTTGGTTTGTTGAGGTCTTCTATTTCTTCTAGTGTCAGTGTAGTTGAGGTCTTCTATTTCTTCTAGTGTCTAGTTTTTTTAGCATATAGTTGTTCATAGTATCCTCTTATGATCTCCCTTATTTCTGTGGGGTCAGTAGTAAGGTTCCCCTTTTCATTCTTTATTTCATTTATTTACATCTTCTCTCTTTTTTTCTTAGTCAGTCTAGCTAAGGGTTTGTTGATTTTGTTAATCTTCTCGAAGAACCAACTTTTGGTTTTGTTAATTTTCTCTATTGCTTTTTTCCCTCAATTTCATTTATTTCTGCTCTGATCATTGTTATTTCATTCCTTCTACTTGCTTTGGGATTAGCTTGCTGTTCTTTTTCTAGTCCCTCCAGCTTTGTAGTTAGGTCATTGATTTTAGCTCTTTCTTCTTTTTTAATGTAAACATTGAGGGCTATAAATTTTCCTCTCAACACTGCCTTTGCAGCATTCCATAGGTTCTGATATGTTGTATTCTTATTTTCATTCATCTTGAGATATTTATTGATTTCTCTTGAAATTTCTTCTTTGACCCACTGGTTATTTAAGAGTATGTTGTTTAATCTCCATATATATATATATGAATTTTCCCTTTATTTGCCACTTGTTGATTTCCAACTTTACTCCATTATGATCAGAGAAAGTGCTTTGCATAATTTCAATTTTGTTGAATTTATTGAGATCTGCTTTGTGTCCCAACATATGGTCTCTCCTGGAGAAAGATCCATGACCACTTGAAAAGAATGAATATCCTGCTGTTTTGTGGTGCAATGTTTGGTGTATGTCTATTAGGTTTAGTCCATTTATCGTATTATTCAAGCTCTCTGTTTCTTTATTGATCTTCTGCCCAGATGTTTTATCCATTGCTGAGAGTGGTGTATTGAAGTCTCCAACTATTATTGTAGAGATGTCTATTTCTCCCTTCAGTTTTGCCAGCATTTGCCTCATGTATTTTGGGGCATCCTGGTTAGGTGCATATATATATGATTGTTATTTCTTCCTGGTGAATCATCTTTTATTAATATGTAATATCCTTCCTTGTCTCTAATAACAGTTTTGCTTTTAAAGTCTGTATCATCTGATATAAGTATAGCTACCCCAGCTTTTTTTTTGGTTACTGCATGTGTGGAATATCTTTTTCCAACCTTTCACTTTCAATTTATTGGTATCCTTGGGTCTAAGGTGAATCTTTTGCAGACAACATATAGATGACTTATATTTTCTTATCCATTCTGCCAGTCTGTGTCTTTTGATTGGGGAGTTTAATCCATTAACATTCAATGTTATTACTGTAAAGGCAGTTCTTATTTCATCCATTTTGATCTTTGCATTTTGTCTGTCATTTTATTTTTTTAATTTTTTTTATTTTTTTTAATTTTATTTTTATTTATTTATTTAAATTCCTCCCCTCCCCTGGTTGTCTGTTCTTGGTGTCTATTTGCTGAGTCTTGTTTCTTTGTCCGCTTCCGTTGTTGTCAGCGGCACAGGAAGTGTGGGCGGCGCCATTTCTGGGCAGGCTGCTCTTTCTTTTCACGCTGGGCGGGTTTCCTCACGGGCGCACTCCTTGCGCGTAGGGCTCCCCCACGCAGGGGACACCCCTGCGTGGCATGGCACTCCTTGCGCGCATCAGCACTGCGCATGGCCAGCTCCACACGGGTCAAGGAGGCCTGGGGTTTGAACCGCAGACCTCCCATATGGTAGACGGACGCCCTAACCACTGGGCCAAAGTCCGTTTCCCTGTCTGTCATTTTATATTTGACACTTTTAGTTGCTGTTACTGATACTGTTGTCATTTCTAGACTCTCTTCCAGGCCTCTCTCTACTGTCTTTTCTTTTCAGGTTGTAAAACTCCCTTTAGTATTTCTTACAAAGCTGGTCTTTTTGTTATAAGCTCCCTCAGTTTCTGTTTATTTGTAAATATTCTAATCTCACCCTCATTTTTTTTTCTCATCTATGGTTTTTTATTGTGGTAATATATGTCCAACATGAAATTTCCCATTTTAACCATTTTTAATTGGACATTTCAGTAGTATTAAATATTTTTACAATGTTATGCTACCATCACCATTATCCATTCCCAAAAATTTCCATCACCCCAAACAGAAACTCTGCATCTATTAAACATTGATGCTGTATTTTCCCTTTTTCCCAGTCCCCAGGAATGTCTAATCTACCTTCTGTCTCTATTAATTAGCTCATTTTAGATATTTTATATAGTGCAATCATGTAGTATTTATCCTTTTGCCCTTGGCCTATTACATTCAACATAATGCTTTCAAGGTTCATCCATGTTGTAGCATGTATCAGACCTTCATTCCTTTTTACAGCTGAATAATATTCCATTGTATGTATATACCATATTTTGTGTATCCAGTCATCTGTTGATGAATACTCAGGTTGTTTTCACCTGTTGGCAATTGTGAACAATGTTGGTATGAACAAGCATTTGAGTTCCTACTTACAATTCTTTTGGATATATATCTAGAAGTGGGATTACCAGGTTAGATGGCAATTCTATTTTTTAACATTCTGAGGAGCTGTCAAAATGTTTCCTACAGTGGCTATACCATTTTGCAATCAAACCAACAATGTAAAAGATTTCCAATCTTAGATCCTCCTCAACACTTGTTATTATTCTCTGTTTCTTTTATTAAACAATAACTATCCTAGTGGGTGTGAAGTGGTATCTTATTGTGATTTTGATTTCCTTGATGACTAATAATGGGCATCTTTTCATGTGCTTATTGCCCAACTGCATATCCACTTTAGAAAAACACCTATTTAAGTGCTTTGTTCATTTTTAAATTAAGTTATTTGTATTTTTGTTTTTTTTTCCATATATTCCTGATATTAAACCATTATTGGATATATGATTTGAAACTATTTTTCCCATTCTGCAGGTTGTATTTTTTACTTTCTTAATAATGTCCTTTTTTAAATTGTTTTTCTTCTTTATTTCCTTTTAATGTTACATTAAAAAAATGAGGTCCCCATATATACCCCCTACTGCACCCACCCCATCCCTCCCACATCAACAACCTCTTCCATCATCACAACACATCCACTGCACCTGGCAAATTACATTCTGAAGCACCATTGCACCATATGGACAGTGGTCCACATTGTAGTTCACACTCTCTGCCAGTCCACCCAGTGGGCCGTGGCAGGACACACAACATCCAGCATCCATCCCTGCAGCACCACCCAGGACAACTCCAAATCCTGAAAATGCCCCCACACCATATCTCTTCTTATGTCTCCCTACCATCAGCAGCCACCGTGACCACCCTCTCCACATCACTACTACAATTTCTTCCCTTACTAATCACAATAGTTCCCTAGCAGAATACCAGTAAGCCCACTCTAATCCATACTCTATTCCTCCATCCTATGGGCCTTGGGATGGTTAAATTCAGTCCCCCTCTACATCAAGAGGCGGCTTAGATTCCACATGGATGATGGATGCAATTCTTCTGCTTGCAGCTGTAGGCACTCTTAACTCCCTGGTGTGGTGGATGACCCTCTTCACCTCCCTGTCAGCAGAACAGGGTAGGTCCAACAAACCAGAAGGTAGGAGCCACAAGTCTGCAAAGGCCCAGGGCCTGGCTGTCACATGGACGTCCAGAAATTCAGGTCTCCTGAGTATACACCAACCCAAATGCCAATCACAGGTCCAGTAAAAGTAACAGAAGAGGCATGTGTAAAAAAGTCATATCTGAGTCCAACTCCAACACACTCAGGAACACAAACTCCAAAGTAGGGCCAACTGACATGGCCCTGACTCCAGAGCTATCTACCATGACCATAGAAGCTGTGGGTCTCTGCAGCCCTCAGGAGAACCAGCCCCTGGGTTTCCATCTACCTTGGCGGTCTCTGGTACCCTGCTGAGGCGTGCATAACTGTGACCCCTCTGATGACCTCCTGACTCTTCTTTGGAGACTCATAGCCATATAAACTCACTTGTTCTTTCCATTTCCCCCTTCTATCCAAAGTCAAAAAGCAGTTTTTAACACCTGATATTACATGTAGGCTGAGATATTCTGCCGGTCTGAATTGACCCCTTTATTCAAGGTCTTTTTCTAATTATATCATCAGCTGGTGCTTAGTAGTAATCCCTCAGTGCCAGGGAAGCTCATCCCTGGGAGTCATGTCCCACGCTGGGGGAAGGCAATGCATCTACATGCTGAGTTTGACTTATAGAGTGGCCACATTTGAGCAACATGGAGGCTCTCAGGAGGTAACTCTTAGGTACCCTGCAGCTCTAAGCCTAGTTCATATTTCAGGCACACAGGCTCATCATCGGAGCCATCAATATCAAGGGCTCATCATTGGACCATCCATCTTTGTTGGTCTTTGCCATTGCACTTGGGAGATTGTTGCTGTTCCATTGGGGAATGTGACAGAGCTCCCCTGGCCAGGAACTCTGCACTCTCTCAGCTGTTGTTTCAAACTGAAACCACTATGAAAATATCCAAAACTTTCAATGTACCCCGAATATATGAAAAACATGGAATGCTTCATGAATTTGCATGTCATCCTTGCACAGGAGCCATGCTAATCTTCTCTGTATCATTCCAATTTTAGTATATGTGCTGCTGAAGTGAGCATTCACCCTCATTTTTAAAAGATAATCTTGATGGGTGTAAAATCCTTGGCTGGCAGTTTTTCTCCTGCAGTATCTTAAATATATTATACCACTGCCTTCTTGCCTCCATGGTTTCTGATGAGAAATCGGCACTTAATCTTATTGAGTATCCCTTATAAGTTATGCATTGCTCTTCTCTTGCTGCTCTCAGAATTCTCTCTTTGTCACTGGCATTTGACATTCTGATTAGTATGTGTCTTGAAGTTGGTCTATTTGGATTTATTCAGATGGGAGTACATTGTGCTTCTTGGACATGGATATCAATGTCCTTCAGTAGGGTTGGGAAATTTTCCACCATTATTTCTTCACATATTCTCTCTGCCCCTTTTCCCTTCTGTTCTCCTTCTGGGACACCCATGACATGTATGTTTGCATGTACCTTGCTGTCATTTAGTTCCCTGAGACCCTGTTCAATTTTTTCCATTCTTTTCTTCATCTGTTTTTTTTTGGTTTGTTCACTTTCAGAGGCAATGTCTTTGAGCTGGCTGATCTTTTCTTCTGCTGTTATTTGCCTCCAGTGTATTTTTAATTTCATTTATTGCATCTTTCATTCCCATAAGGTCTGCTATATTTCTATGCTTTCAAATTCTTCTTTGTGTTCATCCAATGTCTTCTTAATATCCTTAATCTCTTTAGCCATCTCATTGAATCTATTAAGGAGATTTGTTTGAACATCTAAGATTAGTTGTCTCAACTCCTTTATGTCATCTGCAGGCTTATCTTGTTCCTTTAATTGGGCTGTCTCTTCCTGTTTCTTGGTATGAATTGTAATTTTTTTGTTGGTGTTTCTGCATCTGGCTTGCTAGATGCATTTATTCTGAGTGTAGTTTCTCCCTTTAGTTTAGGGCTTTCTTGCCTTTTCTCCCTTGCTGCTTGTGATATAGGAGTCAAGGATGTAATTGGTGCTGTACACTATGGAGGCCGAAGCTGCCCACATTGCCCCAGGAATTGATGAAGCTTCTCCCACCTTTCTCCTCTGTCAGGGTTAGGGACAGAGTTGTAGCCATGTATAATAATCCCAGTTGGGTAGACTGTCTGTAGTCACCCAGAGACACTGATGACGCTTCACACCCTTTCCTCCCCTACCTTAGGCAGGGATGGAGCTATAGTTTTGGTCAGCAATCTATGCTGTGTGGGTCCAAAATGACCACAGTTACTTAGGGAAACTGATGTATCACCAGACCCTCTCCCTGATGGGAGTGGGAATGGGCCCTCTAGAGTGCCCAACAATCTAATCTCTGTGAGCCAAATATGCCTGCAGTTGCCCTGAGAGACTTAGGTAGTACTGTCCCTTCTGCCCTTTAGGGGGAGGGAACAGAACCACAAATGCTCAACAGTTCAGTCCTGTAGGCTGAAAGTACCCACCATTGCCCAGAGAGGCTGAGGAAGCACCAGCTCCCTCCTATCCTATTGGGTGGTAGGGGTGGTTCTATGGGTGCTCAACAGTTCAGTCCCTTTAGGCTGAGAATACCTGCCATTGCCTGGAGAGGTTGAGGAAACACCAGCCTCCTTCTATCCTCTTAAGGCATGGGGTTGGATCCACAGGCACCTGATAGTTCAGTCCATTTTAGCTGAAAGTACCCACCATTGTCCAGAGAGGTTGTGGAGACACCAAACCCCTCTTATTCTATTGGGGGTGGAGGTGGATTCATAGGCATCCAATAGTCCAGTCCATGCAGGCTGAAGGTCTGCTGTTACCCAGAAAGGCTGTGGAAAGACCAGCCCCCTTCTTTCATACTGGGGAGTGAGGGTGCTTCCACAAGTACCCACCAGACCAGGCTGTGTGGGCCAAAAGCACCTGCAGTTACCCAACGAGGCTGAGAAAACACAGTCCATCTCTTGTCCTATTGGGGATGGAGGTGGAGCCACAGGTGCCCAACAATCAGACTTGTGCAGCCCAACACTGTTGCCCTGAGAGGTTGAGGCAATACCAACCCCCTCCTACACTGGGGGGACAGGGTGGAGATGGGCTCAAAGGCACTCAACAAATCTGTGTGGGCTGAAAACTCCTGCCATTGCCTGGAGAGGTTGAGGATACCCAGCTCCTCTCCTATTCTCTTGGGGTGTGGGGATGCAGCCCCAGGTGTATGACTATTCAGCCTCTGCCAGCTGCAGTTGCAGTTGCCTGGAGAGCCTGGTGCAGGTCCCTGCATCTACCTCTCTGCTGGAGGTGGGCCTGGAGCCTAGGCTAGGACTGCAGTTTGATCTTGGTGAAAAGAAACCCTTCCCTAACTTCACTGGATTTCAGTCAGCCAGGCTTCCTCTCAAGCCAGGGGGTGGAGTAAAAATTGTGGCTACTGGACTTTCCCACTTGGACACACTTAGATCCCAGGTGTCTCTAAGATTATACTTTAGCCAGCCGAGTCCACTAACCAGTAGCTGAGGTCAGTCAACATCTGTCTTTTCCACTGTTTATGGGAAATGGCGCTTCTAACTCCAGCCACAGAATAGCTCCTGAGGTGACTTGTGCCCCTAAAGTAGGATGGGTATCAGCCTCTGTGGCATGGTTTGCAGCTTCCCAGAGAGGTGGTGCAGATCCCCCCAGCTTCCTCCCTTCCGGAGGTGGGACTGGGGTTTAGGCTAGACCTGCAATCCAACCTGAGTGGAAAGAAGCTGGTCCTTGCAAGCACTATGATTTTCAGTCAGTACCACTTCCCCTCATGCCTGGGGCAGAGTCAGAATGGCAGCCACCAGTTTCCCTCTGACCTGGACAAGCTCAAAGTTTAGTTGTTCCTAGGATTCTACTTCAGCCCACTGAATCCACTAATCAGTAGCTGAAGTTGGTGCCACACCATGTTTTCCTCCTGTTTTTATTGGAATAGCTCCTGAGACATCTTGCATGCCACGGGCACCGACCCCCACGGCATGGAGGGCTCCACTCATGATTCCTCTGTGCAGATGGGTAGTTTCCTTCTTCCAGACTGTCAAGGATGTCACAGGATACTCCTCTGGTCTTTTGGGTCCTCTAAAAGGTGCTTTAGGTAGCTCTGGGTGACCACCAACTGCCCTGTTTCATGAATTGACTCCTGGAGCTCCTTACTCTGATGCCATCTTGGCTCCACCCCTGTGTTTCTTTTTGTTGTGTCATCTTGCTGCATCAGCTTTCCTTGTGTATGGAGCCACTCCTGGGCAGGCTGTGCTTTTTTCGCACGGGGAGGCTCTCCTTGTGGGGCACACTCCTTGAGTACGGGGCTCCCCTACGTGGGGGACACCCCTATGTGGCATGGCACTCCTTGTGCACATCAGTACTGCACATAGGCCAGCTTGCCACATGGGTCAGGAGGCCCTGGGTTTGAAACCTGGATCTCACATATGGTAGGCGGATATTCTATCAGTTACGCCAAATCCACTTCTCAATGTACAGGTTTTTAATCCACATTGACCTTACTTTGTAGAGGCAGGTACTAAATGTTAACATTTTAAAAATAAGACTAGCCAATTAGTCCAACATCATTTAATTCATTCTTTACCCAGTGATTTGTAAAGTCATTTTTATCATATACCAAAATTTCCTCCATTCAAGCCAGTCTATTTCTCTGCTCTCTATTCTACTCCCTGGATGTCTTTGTATCTCTCTGTACCAATACAGCATTTTCTTAATTACTAAAGTTTTATATGAAGACTTGGTATTTGGTAGAGTGAGCTTAGCTGCCTTATTTTTTTTCAAAGTTGTCTTCACTCTCCTTGCCCTTTATGGAGTCATATGAACATAAGAATCAGTTTTTCAAGTTCCATTACACATCCTTGTGTGGTATTTTGATAGGCAGTGCTTTAAATTTGTTGGGTGGAATAATTGCCTTCATCAACTGAGTCATCCCACTCATAAATAAAGGAATTCCTTTATGTCTTTCAACATAATTATATAATTTTCTCCTTAAATGTCTTGCACGTCTTTTGTTAAGATACACTCCTATAGGAACCTTAAGCTTAGTTTCCATTTTATGTTTTTTCCAGACACTAGTTTTTCTTCAGTCTATAAGGATTCAGCTCCTAACAGTGGCTTTGGCAGAGGTTTGGGGGCAGCATCTGAATCATGGTGGGAGGTGTTTGGTCCTTCTAGGCTTCCAAGAATGGTTCCTGACTGCCTTACTGTGAATGGCGGAGCTCACAGTAATGTAACTTCACATACAGCTTAGGAAGCACATAAGTGTTGAAACACTGGCTTTGGAAATGTCCCTGATGGCTGTGGCCGCTACTATATTTTAAATGACCAACTTCTTAATGACCTTATCCTTGAGTACACAGCAGGCATAGTTTGTGCAGCAAATTGGCAATATGAGGCTATGGCATTTTGGGGGCATGACTGTTGTTCTTTCTTTTCTGTAACATCTTGGATGTGATTTGAGGACCTTAGAGTTTTTGTTGCAATTGTGAATGGGATTTTTCCACTTTAATTATATTATCTAATTTCTTGCTGCTGTTGTGCTGTTAAATTTTATATATTGATCTTGTATTCAACAATCTTGCTGAACTTTCCTGTTCTCATGACTTGTAGATTCTCTTGGATTTTTAAATGTCAACAGTCATAATATCTGTGTAAGATGAAAATTTTGTTTCTTCCATTCCAGTTATGCTTCTTTTTCTTGTTTTACTGCATTTGCTAGGATCTCTAATGGTGATGAAGGATGCTGTGTTTGGTTGGGAATATTTCTGAGGAGGATTTTCACCAGCTTAGTTTTTATTATCATCTACTATTTTCCTCTTAATAGTAATGTTGCCTTTTTCTATTGATTTTAAGTAATCATAGTAATTCTACAAAGGCATGAGAAGGCTGGGCCGTTTACTCAATATCTTAGTTCAAGAGTGCCCTCTACTGTTGGAACAGTGAAACTAAGTTTAACTAACGGCACCTATTTAGGAAAGAAAGAGGGTTCCTACTGATACTATGGTATCTTAAAGCTCTAAGACCTTTGAATTCTAGTGCTTGAGTCCTTATTTCTCTTTACCTTCATAGTTGCCCTCTCTTCCCCAGAAGCAGTGCCTTCCCAGCATTGCCTTTCTGATCTCGCACACTTTCCAAGTCTCTTTAAAGGCAATGTTCAGATAGTCTTGGTCTCAGATCTGTTTTCAGTATTTCCCAATCAGTGAAGGATGCTTTCTTACTGGAGGTGGTATGTTCCATCTTTGCTAGGGACTTACCATTCTTTTTCAGCTTCTTTGTAATCTCTGCCTGATTGTCTCCAGTCTGGAGCATTTCCCTACCTGCATGTAAATGGAAGTTTATTGTATTTTCTGTCCCCGATTATTCTCTAGGTATGGGTGATTGTGTGATTTTATTTGCTTCCCTGTTGATCTGAGTTACTTTTTGAAGAAGGTAAATGGATATTGGGACTTAACGAACCAAGAGGTATAGAAATATGGTACACTCTTCTTTTATGACTATGAATTTGTCATTTTGTCTTTGTGATTCTATTAAATTTTTTGTTGTTAGGCTTATCACAATTTAGGATTGTTATATATTTTTGGTGACTTGTTCATTTAATCATTAGGTAGCAATCTTTATAACTACATTTTTGAAATGAGGTCAAATTCACATTACATAAAATTCACCATTTTCATTACTTTAAAGTGTATAGTTATGACTTTTAGTATATTCGCAAATTTGTACAAATATAACCACTATTTAGTTTCTGATCATGGTCATCACCCCAAAAAGAAACTCTGTGCCCATGAGTCACTCCACATTACTCCCAACCCAACCCCTGGAAACCACTAATCTGCTTTCAGTCTCTATGGATTTACTAATTTGGACATTTCGTAAAAAAGGTATCATACAATATCTAGCCCTTTGTGTGTCTGGCATATTTCACTAATCATAGTTGTTTTCAAGGTTTATTCATATTGTAGCATATATCAGTACATCATTCCTTTTATGGTTGAAATCTATTGTAGGAATACACCATATTTTGTTTATCCATTCATCAGTTGGGTTGTGGCCGCCCCCCCACCTTTTTTTTTTTTGCTCTTGTGGATAATGCTATATGAACAATGGCATACAAGTATCTGTTTGACTCCTTGTTTTCAATTCTCTTGGTATATTACTAGAAGTGCAATGGCAAAGTTATATGATAATTCTATATTTAATTTATTGAGGAACTACAAACTTTCTCGCAGCAACTGCACATTTTACATTCCCACCATTTGTATGAGGGTTCTAATTTTTCCACATTCTCACCAACGCTTGTTTTTTCATTAAAAAAAATTATAGCTATCCATGGGGTGTGAAGTGGTATCTCATTGTAGTTTTGATTTGAATTTCTCTGACTGATGATGTTGAGGCTCTTTTCATATACTTGTTGACTATTTGTATATCTATGGAGAAATTTCTATTCTCATCCTTTTGCCCATTTTTAAATTGAATTACTTGTCTTTTTAATATTGAATTGTTATTGTTTACATGCTAAATACTAGAGTGTTATCAGATATGTGATTTGGAGATATTTTTCTCCCATTCTTTGGGTTGACTTCAAATGATACACATATGTGCAAAATTGAGCTAAAAAATATGTCCAGCAAAGTTTCAGGATACATGGTTACCATGCAAAAATAATATCTTTCTATACACTTACAAACAAGTCAAAAATAAACAAGAATATAATTCTATTTATAATAGCATCCAAAAGAATAAAATACTTAAGAATAAATTTAACCATAGAGGTACAAAGCTTGTACTCTGAAAACTACAAAACACTGTTGACAGATATTAAATAAGAACTATATAAAAGGAAAGACATCCTGTGTTCATGCAGAGGAAGACCTAATACTGTTAAGATGGCAATACTCCCCAGTTGAACTAAGATTCAATGCAATACGTATGAAAATTCCAATGGCCTTTTTTTTTCCTTCCAGAAACTGACAAGCTGATTCTAAAATTCATATGGAATTGTAAGGGACCATACAAATAGCCAAAACAATCTTGATAAAGTTGGAGGATTCACATTTCCTGATTTTAAAAGTTAACTCAGATGAGATGACCATATGATTTTTTCCATTCTATCTATTAACACGGTATAGTCCACATATTTTTGTATCTCTTTTCTTGTGATGTCTTTCTCTGGGTTTGGTATCAGAGTAATACTGGCCTCATAGAATTTGTTGGGAAGTGTTCCCTCCTTTTTTATTTTTGGTTGAGTATGAGAAAGACTGGTGTTAATTCTTCTTTGAACAATTGGTAGAATTTACCAGTGAAGTCATTCAGTCCTGGCCTTTTCCTTATTGGAAGGTTTTTTTTTTTCCCTGAAGAAATGAATTTTGTTTCAAGTCAACACAGTGAGGAGGTGAGGCTTCCTATGTGGTGCTCGTTTGAACAAAGAGAACTATGGACTACGATTTAAGACATTGAGGACTTCTGTACACATATGTCAAACTATTTCACCCTACTTATAACATGTGATCAATAAATGCTGTTTGAAGGAATGTTAAAGTGTTTGGAAAAGGTTAATCTCTTCAATATGTTAAATATTCCCCTGATTTCTTGTCCACATGCGTAATTAATGTAACAAAATCCATCCCTCATTGAGATAAACTTCGGCTCAAGTTTTGGTCAGTTATCAGGTTTTCTTAAATGCCCATCTCCAGGTTTGTAATCCTAGGCATCAAATCACTGAACCTCTCCTTACCAGGGTAAAGTGAGACTGGAGCCTTTATTGTAAACTTTTAAAAATTACTGATTCAATCTCTTATTATAGAGCTATTCAGGTTTTCTATTTCTCTTGAGTCAGTTTTGGTAGTTAGCATGTTTCTAGGAACTTGTCCATTACATCTGGGTTATCTAATTTGTTGGTATATATTTTCCATAGTATTCTTTATAATCCTTTTTATTTCTGTAAGGTTGGTTAGTAAGGTCCATACTTTCATTCCTGAGTTTAGTAATTTTATTATTCTCTCTTTTTTCTTGGTTAGTCTAGCTAAAGATTTCTCAATTTTGTTGATCTTTATCTTTTTAAAAAACCAACCTTTGGTTTTGTTGATTCTATTTTATTCTTCTCTATTACATTTATTTTCTCTGTTATTTCCTTCTTGCTGCTTTCACTGCATTAGTTTTCTCCACTTTTTCTAGCTCCTCAAAGTGAAAAGTTAGGTTATTGAGTTGAGCTATTCCAGCCTCTACCCTACTTTTTTTAGGAGGTACTGGGGATTAAACCCAAGACCTTGTAGATGGGAAGCAGGTACTTAACCACTGAGCCACATCTCTTCCCCAATGACAGTTGGGTTTTTTGTTTGTTTTCAGGAGGTACTGGGGATTGAACCAGGGACCTTGTAAATGAGAATCAAGCACTCAATGACTTGAGCTGCAGCTGCTCCCCTTTGCCTTTTTTTGAAATGTAAATGTTTACATCTACAAATTTCTCTCTGAGCTCAGCTTTTACTAAATCCTGTAAGTTTTTGTTTTTGTTTATCTCAATGCTAGTTTCAAGTATTCAAGTTTTCAAGTATTCTTAAAGTATTATTTCTTCAAGTATTCTTTCTGCCCCTTTCTCACTCTCTTCTTCTGGGAATCCCAATATCCACATATCAGTATGATAGATGTTATCCTACACATCTCTGAGGTTCTACTCATTTTCATCATTCTTTTATTCTTTCTAGTCCAGCCTGGATAATTTCAATGGACTATCTTCATTGTCACTGATTCTTTCTTCTGCCAGCTTAAATCTACTATTGAACCATAGTAGTAATTTTCATTTTAGTTATTTTACTTTTCAATCCTAGAATTTCTATTTGGTGCCTTTTTAAAGTTATATTTCTTTATTAATACTCTATTTGATTAGACATTATTCTCATAGTTTCCTTTAATTGTTTTTTTTTTTTTTTTAAATATGGTCTCCTGCAGTTGTTTGAGTATATTTAAAATATGTGATTGAAAGTCTTTTCTTTTAAGTCCAATGTCTGGACTTCCTCTGGGACTATTACTATTAATTTCTTTTTTTTCCTTTGTATAGGCCATACTATCTTGTTTCTTTGTAAATCTCATATTTCTTGCTTCAAATTGGACATTTTGAATATTTTCGTAGAAACTACAAAAATTAGATCGTTTCCCCTTTCCCAGGGTTTATTTTTGGTCCTTGTTGTTGTTGTTGTTTGTTTACTGATTTTTCTGAACTAATTTTGTACAATCTGTACTCTTTGTCATGCATGACCACTGAAGTCTCTGTTTAGTGACCTTAGTGTTGAGCTAATGTTTTGACAGCTATTTCCTTAAATGCCTGGAACCAATCAACCAAAAAATACTCTCATTATTTGTAGATGGGCTTTGTGTGTGTGTCACAGCTAGTCAGTTTACAACTTTGCCTTAGTATTTATGTCCTGCTTTTAAAAATCTTGGAAGTCATCAGAAGTGAGACCTCAGGGCATTCTCTGGTTTTTCCTGAACATGCACACAGCCCTGGACATGCACATGGGCTTCTAGATTCTTAGAAATATGTGGTTGCTTTTCAAAGATGTTATTTCCCAGAGCATTACATTCTTTAGCCTTTTCTCCCAAGCTTTTTGGTTAGTCTGTTGTTTTCTCCAACAGCTATCACTTGCCCCAGGAAGCAGCAACTTACCATTTGCCTTTAATTGTTTTTTGGTTTTTTAAAAATAAAATTTTATTGAAGTATATCATACATACATGAACATACATAAGCAATAAGTGTATAGTAAAAGTTGTGAACTTACCAAACAAGCATGCATATCATCATACAGGGCTCCCATACATCACTCCACCACCAACATCTTGCATTGTTGTAAACATTTGTTACAAACTAGGAAAGAAAAATATCAAAATACTACTACCAACAATAGTTCATATGTAACATTTGGTGTATTTTCTCCCCAACCCATCCAATTATTAATACCCCGTATTAGTATTATATATTTGTTATAGTAAATGAGAGAATATTCTCCTATTTGTTTGTTAACCACAGTCCTTCTTCCACCAGTGGATTCCCTGTGTTATATAGTTCCATGCTTTGTACAGTCCATTCAAAGCATACATCCAGTGGCTCTCATTTTCATCACAGAATTATGCTGTAATCACTTCTGTCAATTTTAGAATGATTTCATTACTCTAAAAGGAAAATCCCATATTCCCTTATTCCCCCCCTATTGTGTTGTCCTTAGAATTGGTGTAATATATTCTGTGCCATTGTTGTAAAAACATTACAATATTACTGTTAACTGTTATCCATAAATTACATTACTTGTAATTTTCCTGTGTATCACCATATTCTTAACACTTTGTAAAAGAAGAACGAATTTATGTTTATAATATTAACCACAATCTTCATTCACCAACGAAATCATTAGGTTGTACAACCTTAGATTATTCTCTAGCTTCCTTTTAAATGACATTTACATCCACAGACTTCCCCCTTTCAGCTACATCACATGTATAAATCAGCAGTGTTAGTGATACTAACTATAATGTGTTACCTTCAAATTATGGATTTCCACACTTTTACAATAAACCTTATTAAAAATTCTACATACTTTGGGCATCTGCTCCCATTCTCACCCCATATTCTATCTCCTAGTAACCTATACTCCAGAGCATACTTCCATGAGTTTACTCATTGTATTTAGTTCACATTGGTGAGACCATACAATATTTGTCCTTTTGTGTCTGACTTACTTCACTCAACATAATGTCAAGTTTCACCCATGTTGTCATATGCATCCTGATTTCAATTCTTCTTACAGCTGAATAACATTTCATTGCATGTATATACCACCTTTTGTTTTATATCCATTCATTGGTTGAGGGACACTTGGACTGTTTACATATTTTAGCAATTGTGAATAATGCTGCTGTGAACATCAATGTGCAAATGTCAGTTCATATCTTTGCTTTCAGGTCTTCTGAAATAGTCCCAGTAATGGTACTGCTGAATCACATGGCAATTCTGTATTCAGCTTCTTGAGATACTGCCAAACTGTTTTCCACTGAGGGTGCACCATCCTACATTTCCACCAACAGTGAAGGAGTGTTCCTATTTCTCCACATCCTCTTAGGATTTGTAGTTTTCTGTTTTGTATTAATCGTGGCCATTCTATAAGGTGTGAAATGGTATCTTTAGTTAGTTTTGATCTAATATTTCCCTAATAGTTTGTGATATTGAACATTTTTTCATATGCTTTTTGGCCATTTGTATTTCCTCTTTGGAAAAATGTCTATTTAAGTCTTTTGCCCATTTTAAATTGGGTTGCTTCTCTTTTATTGTTGAGTTGTATGGTCTCTTTATATAACATGAATATCAAACCCTTGTCAGATATGTGACTTCCAAATATTTTCTCCCATTGAGTAGGCTGCTTTTTTACTTTCTTGACAAAGTCTTTTGAAGAACAAAAGTGTTTAATTTTTATCTAATTTTCTTTTGTTGCTTTTGGTTTGGGTGTAAAGTTTCAGGAACTATTGCCTACCACAAGATATTGAGATGTTTCCCTACATATTCTTCTGAAGTTTTATGGTTGTAGCTTTTATATTTAGGTCCTTTGCCCATTTTAAGTTAATATTTGTATAAAGTGTGAGATAGGGGTCCTCTTTCTTTCTTTTGGCTATGGATATCTAGTTCTCCCAGCACCATTTGTTGAATAGACTGTACTGCTCCAGCTGGATGGGTTTGGCTGCCCCATCAAAAATCACTTAACTTTAGATATGTCTATTTCTGAGTTCTCAGTTTGGTTCCATCTGTCAGTTTATCTTTATGCCAGTGCCATGATGTTTTTACCACTGTATCTAAGTTATATGCTTTAAAGTCAGGATGAAAGTCCTCCAAGTTTGTTCTTTTTTTTAAAGACAGTTTTGGCTATTCAGGGCCCCTTACCCTTCCAAATAAACTTCATAATTAGCTTTTCCATTTCTAAAAAAGGGTTGGGATTTTCATTGGGATTGCGTTGAATCTGTAAATTAGTATGGGTAATACTAATAACTAAATATTAGTATTCCAGTTCATGAACATAGAATGTCCTCCCATTTATTTAGGTCTTTGATTTCTTTTAGCAATGTTTTGTAGTTTTCTGAATATAGGTCTTTATGTTCTTGGTTAAGTTTATTCCTAAATATTTGTTTCTTTTAGCTGCCATTATAAATGGAGTTCTTTTTTTCTGACATCCTCCTCAGATTGCACATCAGTATTGTATAGCAATATTACTGATTTTTAGCTATTAATCTTGTATCCTGCTACTTTGCTGAACTTGTCCATTAGTTCTAGTAACTTTGTTCTAGATTTTTCAGGATTTTCTAGATACAGGATCAAAACATCAGCCAATAGCAAAGGTTTTACATCTTATTTTCCTATGTGGGTGCCATTTATTTCTTTTTCTTACCTAATTGCTCTAGCTTAGAATGTCTAGCACAATATTGAATAACAGTGGTGACAATCCTTGTCTTGTTCCCAGTCTCAGCAGAGAGCTTTTTTTTTTTAAGATTTATTTATTTATTTATTTATTTATTTCTCTTCCTTCCCCCCGACCCCGATTGTCTGTTCTCTGTGTCTGTTTTGCTGCATCCCGGGGTTTGAACCGCGGACCTCCCATGTGGTAGACGGACACCCTAACCACTGGGCCAAGTCCGCTGCCCGAGAAGCTTTAAATAATTTGTTGTTGATTACAATCTAGCTGTGGGTTTTTTATTTATACACTGTAATATGTTGAGAAATCATCCTTCTATTCCTATCTTTTGGAGTGTTTTCATCAAGATAGGACGCTCTATTTTGCCAAGTGCCTTTTCTTCATCAATCAAGAGAATCATGTGATTTTTCTTCTTCAATCTATTAATGTAATTTATTACACTAATTGATTTTCTTGTGTTGAAAAAACCTTGCATACCTGGGATAAAGCCCACTTGATCATGGTATATAATTATTTTAATGTGCTTTTGGGTATGGTTTGCAAGTATTTTGTTCAGGATTTTTGCATCCGTATTCATTAGTGAAATTGGTCTGTAATTTTCTTTTTTTCATAGTACCTTTATCTGGCTTTGGCCCTCGGGTGATGTTGGCTTCATAGAATGAGTTTCGTAGCATTCTTCTTGTTCAATTTTATGGAGAAACTTGAGCAAGATTGGTATTAGATCATCTTTGAATGATTGGTAGAATTCATCTGTTTAGTCATCTGGTCCTGGACTTTTCATTTTTGGGAGGTTTTTGATGGCTGTTTTACTCTTTACTCATGGACTGGTTTGTTGAGGCCTTTTAGTTCCTCTAGGTTTAGTGTAGGTAGTATTTTTCTAAGAAATTGTCCATTTCATTTACCTTGTCTAGTTTGTTGGTGTGCAGTTGTTCTTAGTATCCTCTTATGATCTCTTTATTTCTGTGGGGTCAGTAGTAATGCCCTCCCTTTCATTTCTGATTTTATTTATTTGCATCTTCTCTCTTTTTCTTTGTCAGTCTATCTATGGTTTGTTGATTTTGCTGATCTCAAAAAACCAAATTATGGTTTTTCTTGATTCTATTTTTTGTTGTTCTCAATTTCATTTATTTCTGCTATGATCTTATTATTTCTTTCCATGTTTTGGGTTTAGTTTGCTCTTCTTTTTATGGTACCTCCGGACATGCATTTCGTTCTTCAATTTTAGTTCATTCTTTTTAATGTAAGCACTGTGCGCTATAAAATTTCCCCTCAGCACTGCCTTTGCTATACCCATGGGCTTTGTTATGCTGTGTTCTCATTTTTGTCCATCTCAAGATATTTACTGATATCTCTTGTGTTTTCTTCTTTGACCCATTGATTATTTAAGAATATGTTGTTTAATCTCCATATATTTGTGAATTTTCCTTGTTTCTGTTCATTGTTGATTTCCAGCTTCATTGGATTATAATCACAAAAAGTGCTGTGCATAATTCCAAACATTTTAAATTTATTGAGACCTGTCTTGTGACCCAACATATGGTCTATTCTGGGGAAGGATCAATGAGCACTTGAAAAGAATGTATATTCTTCCATTTTGGGATGTAGTTCTCTATAAATGTCTGTTAGGTCTAGTTCACTTATCATATTATTGAAGCTCCCTGTTTCCTTATTTATCCTCTGTCCAGATGTTCTATCCAATATTAAGAGTGGTGTACTGAAGTCTCCAACTATTTATTGTAGAGACATCTGTTTCTCCTATCAGTGTTACCAGTGTGTGCCTCATGTATCTTGGGGTGCCCAGGTTAGGTGCATAAATATTTATTATAGTTATTTCTTCTTGGTGAACTGGTCCTTTTATTAATCTATAATGACCTCCTTTATCTCTTATAACAGCTTTGCATTTAAAAATCCATTTTGTCCAATATTAATATCATTACTCCAGCTCTTTTTTTGTTTGTTTGTTTACTATTTGCATGGAATATCTTTTTCCAGCCTTTCGATTTCAGCCTGATTATGCCCTTACATCTGAGGTGAGTCTTTTTGAAACAGCACAGATGGCTCACATTTCTTAAATCCATTCTGTTAGTCTATGTTTTTTAATTCAGTAATTCAATCCATTAACATTCAATGTTATAAATGTAAAGGCATTATTTACTTCATCCATTTTATTCTTTGGCTTTTTGCTACCATAGCTTACTATTGTCTGTCTTTTTACCTTCTAAGTTACTAGTAATCTTCATTTCTATACTCCTCTCTAAGTCTCTCTTCCTTGTTTTTTTCCTTTCAGGCTGTAGCACCCCATTTCACATGTCTTGTAAATCTGTTATCTTAGTGTTTGTCTGTGAAGATTTTGAACTCACCCTCACTTTTGAAAGACAGTTTTGCTGGATAAAGAATTCATGGTTGGCATTTTTCTCTTTCAGTTCCTTAAGCACATCATGCCACTTTCTTCTCACCTCCATGGTTTCTGATGAGAGATTGGTACTAAGACTTATTGAGGTTACCTTGTATGAAATGTGTCACTTTTCTCTTGCTGCTTTCAGAATCCTCTCTTTGTCTGGTATTTGTCATTCTGAATAGTAGGTGTCTTGGAGTAAATCTATTCAGATTTATTCTCTTTGAAATGTGTTGTCCTTCTTGGATATTGATATTTATGTCTTTCATAAGGGTTAGGAAGTTTTTAGTCATTATTTCTTCAACTATTCTTTGTGCCCCTTTTCCATTCTCTTTTCCTTCTGGGACACCAGTAATGCATATGTTTGTGTATATTGCATTGTCATTCAATTACCTGAGAATCTCTTCCATTTTTTCCATTATTTTGTTTCTGTTCTCCTGTCTTTTCATGTTCAGCTGCTCAGTCCTCCAATTCACTAATTCTGTTTTCCTTCTATTCAAATCTGTTGTATATCTCTAATGTATTTTTAATCTCACCCACTGTGTCTTTCATTCCCATAGGTCTGTTACTTTACTTTGCAACCTTTTAAATTGTTTTTTATGCTCACCCAGCATCTTCTTAATACCCTTTATCTCTTTAGTTATATTTCCCTTCAACCCCTTGTGTTGATTTGGGAGGTTTGTGTGGTTATCATTGGTTAGTTGTCTTCAATCCTGAGTCTCATCAGGATTGTCCCTTTGACTGCACCATATCTTCCTGTTTCTTAGTATGGCTTACAAGTTTGTGCTGTGTTCTAGGCATCTGAATATGTTGGTGAATTTACTCTGATGGTCAATTTCCCTCTCTTGCCTAATTTTGTTTCACAGTTTTTCTTTGATTTTTGGCTCAACTTATTCTAAGACTTTAAAATTGCCCAGCTTAAGTTATCAAAATAGGACCAGGGACTCAGTAATGGGGCACAGATTCACTCCAAACTAGTTGGAATAAAAGACTACTAAAGGCAGATTTTCTCCTCATTGTTTCCTAGCCAGGCAGCAGATGGTGATCACTGGTGATCTTTCCATGGAGGTGTCTCTACCTCCACTTGCCAGTGATTCTGGTCTGGCTAGAGATTCAAAGCGGGCTCTCCTGGCCAAATTCACTGAAGAGAAAGCACTCTCCACCCTCTGCTGTACCGTCCCTCTTCCCAGGGAGGAAGATGTCTGTTCCCCTTTCAACTGGCTGCAGTGGGCGACAGGTTTTTTCCAGACTGTTTACTGTGGACGTGGGAGATGGATGCTGTTTTGGCCATGGGGGTTAGTAATGCACAGCTTTTGTTTTGGCTTCTTCATTTCACTGTTCCTCACCCTCCTGGAGTCCTCTAGAACTCTCCTGGTCTTCAGATCCCAATGCAGTTCCTTAGACAGCTTTTTTCCTTTCCTCTCTTGTTTTTTGGAGAAAGTTGAGGCTTACCTACTTAATCTGACACCATTTCCCAGATTCAGGTAAGGTTTTTTTCCTCCATGAAAACAGTTAAATGTTATTGACAAATGTCTCTCCATCCCCAACCCCTACTAGGTAGCAATTTCATCCCTGTGAGAGATGGGAATTAGGTAAAATAAAGGCATGCCCTTTTTGGCAGTACTTCAGGGAGTTATCAGATAGATACAACCAAAACAATAATATCTTTGAAAATATGCTATAGAAAGTCAATTCTGTTCCCTTTGGCACTAGAAAATGTATTGTGGAGTGGGGACTGGGACCAGAGTAAGTTAAAAAGGCCAGAAACAGGAAACAGATGTGGCTCAACCAATTGGGCTCCAGTCTACCACACAGGAGGTCCAGTGTTCAATGCCCAGGGCCTTCTGGTGAGGGCAAGCTGGTCCATGGAGTGAGCTAGCCCATGTGGAGTGCCGGCCCATGTGGGAATGCCACCCCATGCAGGAGTGCCCTGGGGTGGGAATGCCACCCAGTGCAGGAAAGCTGCCCTGTGCAGGAGTGCCGGCCAACGTGGAGAGCTGGTGCAGCACGATGATGCAACAAGAGACACAGAGGAGAGAAAGTAAGACGACGCAGCAGAACAGGGAGTTGAAGTGGCACAAGAGAGTAATCACCATCTCCCACTCTGGAAGGTCTCAGGATCGGTTCCCAGAGCTACCTAATGAGAACACAAGCAGACACAGAAGAACACACAACAAATGGACACAGAGAGCAGACAACATGGGGAATGGAGGGGGACAGAAATAAATAAAATAAATCTTAAAAAAAAAAGCACCACAAAGCTCTTACCAAGTCAGCTGTTTTTTTTTTTCTTTATTAAGCATTCTTCCTGGTTGCTATAAACTTTTGATTAGTTTCCAGAATTCAATAAAAGTTGATTCTGACGGTTTTTGCCAGTTTACTTATTGCTTTTATGGAGAGATAGACTTTTGGAGTTCCCTATTGTGCAATTTTTGCTGTTATTTCTCATAACTACTACATTTTTCACTCAAAATCTATTATGTATATGAATATAAGAAAACTATATTGCTTTTGGTTAAAATTTGCCTGATAAAACATTTTATATCACTTTGCGTTCATTCTTTCCTTAAAAACAGTTGTATTTTAGGTATAACTTTATATAGCTGGACATTTAAAAAATAGTCTAATGTTCAATTTAAGCCTGAGAAGTTTTTTCACTGGTAGGTTTAATCTTTTACTTTTATTGTGATTGCTAAAGTATTTAATTTTATTTTTACCATATTAATTTGTTTTATGAATGGAAATGATTTCCTTCTTTTTTACTTTCCTGCTTTATATAGGATTGAGCTTTCTTTTTCTTTAATCCCATTTGCTCTTTTGAAAGTTACACTTGAATTTTTTGTTCTTTTAATTGCTAGTACCAAAACATTTGTGCATTAGAATCACCTGGATGACTTGTTAAAGCACAGGTTTCTGGGCTCCACCCCCAGAATTTCTAACTCAGTAGGTCTGGGGAGGAACCCAGGTATTTACATTTCTAACAAGTTCTCAGCTGATGCTAATGTTCCTACTCTGAAACCACACTTTGAGAGCCACCAGGAATTGGTGGTTTCTTTCCGTGTTTGCCATCCAAATTAAATTCTAGCATCTACAACCAATACCACTTCTGAGTTGGGCTTATTGTTTTGGAATTCCCTTAATTTCTTGTTAAATTCGCTCACACTCCTACTGGCTCAGTCATGCATTAATGTTTTGTTTTGTTTTTAAATTTGTTTTTACCTAGTACTTTTAAGTGTGCAATACTTAGAGAAGTTTTTTCCCCACCATTTAGTCCCATAATATTGCCAGGAACAGAGATGGGGTTTCAATGTCTCAGAGTAGAATTCCCCACCCCCTGCCTCCACCCTCCACTGAACTCTAAGCAGAGAAACTTTCTTGCAGTGTCCTTGGACTGGTAGCTGGAGTTTTTACGGTCTCTTTTGTACGAAGGTAAAGTCCTTGTAGAGACCTAGCTTTAAGCAGGAATTTAGCTCTTTGCCTCATTTGAACCCAAGGCCCCGTCTCCTATCCCTGAGATGTGGTTCAAACTCCAGCCTTGGGGTCAGCTGGTGGCTTCCCATGCTAGTGAATATGTTTATTTCCACACCTCAGGTTTCTCTTTTGAGTTTGGACATGTTGTAGACTTTTATGGGGGATTTATTTACCCAGCATTTTTGTGTGTTTAATGGGATAGGGGAGAGGAGCTTTGTCCACCTTACTGTACACTATAGTTTCTTCAGTTGTCATCTGGCAGGGAACCTAGGGCATAAGGTCAAAAAAGGTTTGAGAGTCAGGAAATAGGTGGTTAAGAGAATCCCATTATCGAGAACCTAAACCAAAGGAGTTGGAACTTGGTAGCCACAAGTGTGGTTAACACCAGAGAGCCTACATAGTGCTAAAGGAAAGTAATTGAAGAACAGGAAACCTGCTGGTGTTGGATAACATTATAAAAGGGATTGTTGTGGGGTTTAAAATTCAGCCTGTACTTCAATTTTTGTTAGGGCCAGTCCATTCTCAAATGCTTTTATGTTATTAAAGATTTAAAATACCTTTCTCTTTTGGAAACATTCTTTGCTCAAATACTGACTTTTCCTCCTTAGGTATGCGTTGACAACATACTGTGAAGATTATGTTTCACCATATAGTTATCAGCCACTTGTGAGTATACGAGGACTGAAAATCTGTATTCTCATTCTTTTTTTTAAAGTCATATCCCCATTTGTTTATTTTTCTTCTTTATTTTCTTTTAAATATACATTAAAAAAATGTGAGGTCCCGATATACCCCCCTCATCCCACTCCTCCCACATCAACAACCTCTTCCATCATCGTGGCACATTCACTGCACCTGGTGAATATATTTTGGTGCACTGCTGTACCACATGGACAGTGGTCTACATTGTAGTCTACATGCTCCCCCAGTCCACCCAGTGGGCCACGACAGGACATACAATGTCCAGCATCTGTCCCTGCAGCACCACCCAGGACAATTCCAAATCCTGAAAATGCCCCCACATCATATCTCTTCTTCCCTCTCCCTACCATCAGCAGCTACCGTGGCCACTTTCTGCACATCAATGCTACAATTTTTTCCATTACTAATCACAGTAGTTCCACAGTAGAACACCAGTAAGCCCACTCTAATCCATACTCTATTTCTCCATCCTGTGGACCCTGGGATGGTTATGTCCAGTCCCCCTCTACATCAAGACGGGGCTTAGATTCCACGTGAATGATGGGTACAATTCTTCTGCTTGCAGTTGTAGGCACTCTTTGCTCCCTGGTGTGGTGGTTGACCTTATTCACCTCCCTGTTAGCTGGCCAGAGTCAGGAGGTCATCAGAGGGGTAATGCTTACGCAAGTCTCAGCAGGGTTCCAAAGACAGCCAAAGTAGATACAACCCCAGGTATTGGTTCACCTGAGGGCTACAGAGACCCACAGATTCTATGGTCATGGCAGATGACTCTGGAGTTCACTGCCTTGTCAGTTGTTCCTACTTTGGTGTTTGTGTCCCTGAGTGTGATGGAGTTGGACTCAGATATGACCTTTCTACACATGCCTCTTTTGTTACTTTTACCGGACCTGTGGTTGGTGTTGGGATTGGTGTATACTCAGGAGACCTGAATCTCTGGACTGTCCATGTCGCAGCCAAGCCCTGAGCCTCAGCAGACTTGCAACTCCTACCCTCTGGTTTCTCATTCTTATTTATGTTTTTAAAATGATTCTTTACAGCTAATGTAAATACTCAAGCTTGGGAAGAAAGAAGAAACTGTAAGGATTTATGATGTGTTTTATTTATTTGGTGCTATTAGCAGTTTGTGAGAGCCAATAAGAATGTTTTATGACTATGATTTATTTTTGGAAGTTTATAAATTTTAAGGAGAAAATATTTTACTGTCCAAAATGTATCAATTACTTTCTTCTTCACCATGCTTTATTGTCCCATTTTCTGACTTTAATTTATATGGAATAAGAACCTACCTTTCTACTCATTTATGTTGCATCTGCAATAAAAGTAAGTGGTTAAATTTAGCTCTGGGAAATGTGTATATTGATCAACAGATGTCCAGTTCATAACGCAAATGCATTTGTACTTAAAAAATTATGCAACAGGAACAAAACCAGGCTGCTTCCTATTAACCTTGTTTGGCAAGTCTTAACCAGAGCAGTAGACATGAACTAGAAATAAGAGGTTTAATTATTGGGAAGAAGAAAAAAGTCATATTTGTTTTCAGATAGTATGAATATCTACTTAGAATAGCCAAAATATTAAACATAAAAGTAATTAGAATGAATAAGATCATTTAGAAAGGTGACTGAATACAAAACAAATATACCAAAGACAATTGCTTTCCTTCTTATTAACACTAAGTTAATAAACTATAAAAGAAAAAAGCATAAGAAATTGCTAGAGCAACACAAATCTAAAATTCTTTTATGAGAAACATTTTACCAAGATTAGTAAAAGAAGATGCAGTAGTTTGTCTCCTAAGATGGTGGTCCTTCTTGTTGGCACATGCTACTCCTCCATCAAGAGATGAATATTCATTCAACCCTTGAATCTGGGCTATAAAATGGCTAATTTGATCAATAGAACACAACAAAAGTAACCCTGAGCCAGTTACAAGCTTAGATTTTAAGAAACTGCTTCTGCCACTGCAAGCTCTGAGCCACCATGTAAGAAATCTAGGCTTCTCTGCTGGAATTAGAGGCGGTATGGAGAAATACTGATGAGCTGACTTGTGAGTGAAGAAGTCATTTTGGACTTTCAGCCTCTCTCCAGATGCCATCTGACCAGCTATGCCAAATTAACCACTAGCAACACAAGCAGTGTTTCATAGTAGGAAAGAGAAGAGGATGCATCTGTTTAGCAGTAATTCCCCAAACAACAGAATTGGCTTGTCTTACAATTGCAATCATATAAAAGACCTCAAAAATAAGATAATTAGATTGTTGTTTGAAGCTACTAAATTTAAAATATATATATATATTTATTTTATATATATATTTATTTGTTGTATAAATATATATATATTTATATACCAAAATATAACTAAAGCAGAAATCTCAAATAAAGGAGATTTAGATACCATTTTAGGTATCACCATTTAATTATAAATTAATTATAAATTAAATTCATAAATTGAATATAGTTACAGTCAAAACCTTAATGGATTTTTTTCTATCAGAATTCTGAGAGCCTAAACATTATTTGAAAGAAAAAGCAGATGAGAATAACTAAAAGTTTTTTGAAAAGGTGGCATAGCCAAATTAGGGAAGTAAAGGATTCATGACATCACCTTTATAATATGTTATATACTTATTTTTTTATTGAAAAAAATTAAAACCATAAAATACAAATATCTTAGTTTCTGGATTAATATGCCTAATACATAAAGAACTAATATAAATTATTAAGAAAAATGTTAATGACCTAATAGAGGTATGAGCAAGGGTCATATATAGACAATGTGCAAAGTTGGAAATGTAATTGACTAATAATTATTACCTAATTTACAAATAATTAAATGCGAATTAAAACAATATTTCTTTACAATTAAATTGGCAATATTTCTTTTTTTTTTTTTTTTTTAAAGATTTATTTATTTATTTAATTTCCCCCCCTCCCCTGGTTGTCTGTTCTTGGTATCTATTTGCTGCATCTTGTTTCTTTGTCCGCTTCTGTTGTCGTCAGCGGCACGGGAAGTGTGGGCGGCGCCATTCCTGGGCAGGCTGCTCTTTCTTTTCACGCTGGGCGGCTTTCCTCACGGGCGCACTCCTTGCGCGTGGGGCTCCCCCACGCGGGGGACACCCTTGCGTGGCACGGCACTCCTTGCGCGCATCAGCACTGCACACTGCCAGCTCCACACGGGTCAAGGAGGCCCGGGGTTTGAACCGCGGACTCCCATATGGTAGACGGACGCCCTAACCACTGGGCCAAAGTCCCTTTCCCGGCAATATTTCTTAAAATAATAATACTCAGCAAGGGAGAAGATGGTATAAGATGGGCACTTTCATCTTTTGCCAGGCATGTTGTAAATTGTTATTATTTTTCTGGAAAGGAACTGGCAATATGTATCAAGATATTTCACTATGTTCATATGCTTTTTCCTAATATTTCCCTTCTAGGAAATTTCCCTTGGGGATAAATTTAATGTAAATATACTCATTATTGAGTTTTTTAATTGTGAAAACTTGGAAAGTTACCTAAATACTTAATATTAGAAGTATCAATTAAATAATTATAATATATGATGAGCTATAATACAGTCTTTAAACTGTACTCAGACAATTCAAAGTGACTTGATAAATCTTCATTTAAGGTTAAGAAAAACGTTAAGACACTAAATTGCATGTATATTTTATCTAAACTGTGTAAAAATATAGAGAAAATGAAAAATTGAAGGAATTGCTAAAATGCTAGTAAAGTTGGCACTAAATGGGGGGATTCTGGGTGATTTTCTTTTTCTTTACACCTTTTAGAATTTTCCAGTGTAACAAACATGATCATTTATAATCAGAAAAACCACGAGGAAACAAATATTATATAAAAATTCATTTCAGACCCATTTCCTTATCTAGGGGGATTTGATTCTGTCTCTAAACAAAATGAAGTCATAAGACAAATAATTAAAACTCACTAAATTCAAAGACTAATTTCCCAAAGCTATAAATGTAAAGGCAGTAGGATATAGTCTCAGGGCACATACATCTCTAGCCATTGTGGTATGTATTTGTGCTTTTATAATGCTTTAACTTTTTCAGCATTATTTTAAATATTTCTCATGTTTCTTGTTTCCATATTAATGGCACAGAACACCAGATAGTTTGGTCTTATTTACAGAGTTTTGTTCATTGACTTCTAACTTTCATGCCAAATAAATTGATTTTTGAAGCATGTTTCCATCACTTTTTCTAGCACCTCCATTTAATGAATACTTGCATTACATTGTTATACAGTATACATTGTAATATTTGCTTTACATTATTATAATCTTTAATTAATTATATAATCTTTTAAAAATCTTTAATAACAGTGGATGTTTAAATAACGGCTCCATAGTGTCTGAACTCTGACATAGAAATTGCATGCACACAGACAAGTGTATGATTCACAAAATATTGACAAAGGAAGATATTTGTTTATTTGCTAGAGACTTCACCAATATGGCCTTAGCATAAACATAGTTCATTCAGCCCCACTGCCTTTGCAATTGTGCAATTCTTGATGAAATTTTAAAATATTTGGATTAATATTTTTTCAAGTTTTGTGCATGAATTAAGACTTTATTAATTTTTATATCAGGGTGTTTTATTTTTACTTAACCCAAATTTATATAAAAAGGGACAGCATTGTAGGAAGTTTAAAGGAAATGCATATTATCACCTCATAGTTCCAGCCATAGGTAAGGTAAGGAAATAGGTAAGGAAATTCAGACAATTAGGAGACAAATGAAATGTAATTTTAAGTTGTTTCTTCAGAACTCTGCCTCTTAAGCTGGATGTTTATTATGGCTTGCCCTAATTTCAATTTAAGATTATCTTGGGGATTGAATCATGCCTCCACAAAAGAGATGCTCAAGTCTTAATCTGTGTTCCTGTGGGTATGAACCCATTCATAAATAGGATTTTTGAAAATCCTGTTAGTAGTTAAGATGCGACCAAACTGAATGCAGACAGGCCTTAATCCTTATGACTGCAGTCTTTATAAGCAGAAAAAATTCAAATAGACAGCAGAAGCCAAAAGTCAGCAAAAACCAGAGAAGCAGATACAAGGAAAGATGCCAAGTGATGGAGGATTGCCTGAACTCTGCAGACTCTGGGAGAAAATTAGTCCTGCCAATACCTTTATGTTGGACTGCTAACCTCCCAAACCATGGGGCAATAAATCCCTGTTGTCTGAACCAAGCAGTGTGTGGTATTTGTCATGGCAACACTGGCATACCAAGACAAACACCTTTTCTTTAAATCTTCCCCATCCTTCTCCCAAAAAACCAGAACAGAGAAAAGTGTAGAGAAGAAGAAAAAGTGCAAAGATTGGTCCAAGGCTGGTTGTTTATAGAGTATGTGAAACATTAGGACAAAGGAACAAACGAGCCGAGATTGATGGTGGAAAGTTAACTGAACATACACAGTTGATGAATTAGGAAAACTGGCAAACTCAGGAATTTGAAGTATCAAGGGATTGAAAATGGTGATAAAAAAATCAAACAAACATGTCAATAGTGGAGGTCTGAGAGAGTTAGGAAAATAGGAGGTAGTGATCAAAGGAGGTATATTGGAATTTATTATTTCAGAGATAAAATAATTCTGGTGAAAGACAGAATCAAGGGTGTGGCCTGGGGAGTTAGTGTATAGAGTGAAATAAAGGCATTGATTTGAGAAGGTGAAGGAATAGTAAATCAGAGTGGTTAGATCCTAAATATGGTGGCTGGAAATCAACCAGCAAGATGGCAGAACAAAAGGGCGGAGTGATGACTGAGCTCTCCGTGAACTTAGAAAAGTGCTTTGGAGGTTGATGGTTCCTCCCTGCCACACCCTCTTTGAGTGGATCTGGTTGGTCAGAATCAAGTGTGAAGCCCTATTTTTGTTTTCTTAAATAGAGCGGCCTTTAGAATCATCTTTCTAGGCATATGGGAATCTTTAAACCACAAAGTGTTGCATATCCCAGTCCATTCAGGGTAGAAAGCTATGGAAGTTTTTAATGGAGAAGTATGTTTAAAGTTGGCATGCCTGCCCTACAGTCGGGGCTCTATGTACTGGTTTGGCCTAGTGGTTATTTAAATAGTGATACTTCTTGCTGCTTGGAAATTAGCAGTGTCCTTGAGACCCCCAGGACACCCTGAGCCTGAGCAGCCCAACCCCTCCTCAGGAATCCCTGGACCCAAGGCTGAATTATGACTTTTATGGCTCCTAAGCACATTTGTGGTCTTGGATCCCATCTTCCAAAAAACAATACTTAAAAATTATTTTTACAGATATGTTGTTATGAAGATAAACTCCAGGCTGAATTATATGCATTGTTTAAAATTCTGAAAAAAAAAAAATTAAAACCTTTTAGTGGGTCCCTAAAAGTACTGTGGCCATAGGCCCTGTACTTCCAGTGCCTAATGGCAAAGCCAGCCCAGCCTGGGCCTCCTAAAAAGTTTAACACCGGGATGAGCTGGGGCCTCTAGGACTTGCTGTACTGATTGAGAAATACTTTGAGTATTATCCCAGACCTAAATGCATCTTAGCTAGGAGTCAGAGGTGGGGATGGAGGCAGCATCCTTAGGAGACTTTTTATTGTTTAATTAGGCTCATTCATATTAAAGAAATTCCCAAAAGCATGAAATTGCCTTTAGTTTTTTGATTCCTAGGAAGGGCTGCCTACTAGGTGTTTTAAATGAAAGAGACAAGAAAGAATAAGTTGCTGAAAAACGAACGTAGGCCCAGAACAGGGTCAAGGCTTAGTAGAAAGCGTCACATCTAAACTACATTAACTTTGAATTCAAGCACTTCTTAAGGTCCTTTCGTTATATCTTTGCTCTATTCTGTGCCGCCATTACTTTGCATATTCATTCCACAGGTGAAAATCCTTCCTTCCCTCCTTCCCTCTCTCCCTCTCCCTTTCCCTCTCCCTCTGTCCATCCCTCTCCCTCTGTCCATCCACCCCCCCCTTTCTTTCACTAAAAGTTGGTCAGCATAAATCTGGTTGCATGAAATAACCTTGTATACGCCTTGTAGTTTGTCTTTGCAAAATTTAAATGTTGAAAATTTAAGGCTGCATTTTGACTAGGTAATGCCCCAAGCTCTATACATGTCTTCATTATTTTAATTTTAGTCCACTTTTTTCCTTTGTACTATACCTGAATGTATCTATTTTTAATTTTCTCATTTTTGTCCTGTTAATGTTCTGGCTTGATATCCATTAACAAAGGATACTGGCAATTTGCCAATTATGCTTATGGATTTTACGTACTAATGACTGAAATGAAATGAGAGTTTTAGATTCTTTTGCAAATGAGTTATTAGTAGGGAGTAGAATTAGAGGAAAGGGAAGGGGGCTATACCTGATATCTTTGATTCCTGTTCTAATGCTGCTAATGGAGCAAACTTCTATTACTTAGGTTGAGAAGGAGCCTGCTCTTTCTGAACCTAAATTTCATACCTGAAAGGTGTTGTACATATGGATGTTGACCTTGCATGTATACATGCATGTAAATTTGGCTTTGTGTCTTAGAGGCTAATGATTCTAGGGTTCTGCAGTAATAAGGGACCAAATTTCCTAGGCCTCAGATTCAACCTCAGGATCTACTGGTTCATGTAACTCCACAGGGCTTCCACAGCTTTCCCAGTTGTTTGATGTCCTAGGAGTTCCTTCATTGGGTAGAATATACAGTTTCTGGTACGTGAATAGAAGGAAAGAAGGGAGGAAGGGAGGAAAACTGGAGAAAAAAAAAAGCAAGGGAAAAGAAGGGAAGGAAGTAACATTTACTGAGTATCTACCATGTGCCAGACCCTGGCTTACTTATCTGCCATGTATTAGCTCACTTAATCCTCACCTGCACCTGAACTTCCCTAGGAAACTAACCCTATTAGAATTTTACACTGATGAACCTGCGTTCCGTAGAAGTTAAATACTAGTTATAACACAGTGGATGTACCTAAAATGAATCCAGGTCTGACTAGGTTTTTAGCTACTTCACACAAACATGACTCAACAACTATGTACTCAAATTTTGAAGGCTTTGGTCTCCTCATCTTCAGAATTAATTGTTTGGATTGAATGATTTTTTAAGAGCTCTCTGGGTTTCAAATTCAACCCAGTTTGATTTGATTTTGTTTGATTCTATCTCATTGATCCCGTACCACTCCAATAGCTATTTATTTATGACCAAGTAATCTTTTGAATAAAGACCTTGGCAGGTATTTACTTCAAGTTTTCAGGCATGTATTTCAAGTGTATATAATTGAGAAAGACTTTTATACATGAGTTACACTAAAAATAATGAAGCAAAATATCACAAGCAATCTATTTTTATATCTACTTTCATTCCATCCAATGTGACATTCACATAAATAAGCTTGCTGCCTTAATGCCCTCTTAAGAGTAAATAGAATACCCCAAATGAGCATAGTTATAGAGGCATACTAGGAAAGAATGGTCTTTGCTGTACCAATGCCAGGTGGCTAATAGCTATCTTTCATGGTAGACACAAAGTTAATTCTCAGTGACTGATTTGGCCAGGAAACATACCCCATCATGCATTTTTATGGCTGATCTAGGTGAAGGAATTGAGATGCTTTTAAATTATCTTATAATGTTAATTTAGACAGAGTTACTGATGTTACAGAAGGCAGGCTAAAACTGAAAATAACCTTGAAAAATAAAACTACCAAAAAAAAGTAAAATAGAAAATTTTTCTTACCATGTATGTATTAATGTCCTATCCATAAAAGGCTACTAATCATATAGAATTTCCACTATTGGAAGGTAACCTTCTGTAACATAAACAATAGCAACTCTTTTCTTGTTGTTCAAAAATCTTAAGACTATGTCTTAAAATTAAAACTACAGAGGCAATTTCTACAAATAAAATAATTATCTAAGTAGCTAGGCTATGACAATAAAGCTACAACTATTTTGAGAAGACTATCAAGGGCTATGCACTTGGCACCTCTATTTTAATGCTTCAAATAAGGGCCTCCCCCCTTCCCTCCAGAAACAGGATCATCATAATAAAAAAAGGCTTAAATAAAAAGGATAATAAGAAATATAATCAAAGAAGAGCCTTTCTTCCCTTTGAGTGGAGGAAGTTTGGGGGAAACTGGGTAATGAATGGGAATATGCTATTGAGAAAAATGTTCTTTATCTCTGTTGTCCAATATGGTAGCTACTTGTCACATATGACTGTTGAACGAACATTTGAAATGTAATTAGTGTGACTGAGGAACTAAATTTTAATTTTGTTTAATTTAAATTAAGTAGCCAAAATACTGTACATGGCAGCACAGGTATAGAAGAATATTATACCCAAAAATGTTATTGGCGATTGTTTCTAGTAGGGCATCATTGAATATTGATTTTCCCTATGTTCTTTGTTCTTGTTTACATTTTTATAATAAACTTTATGATAAGAACAATAAAGCTTTATTTCAAAAGAAAAAAATGGGCTAAGAAACCTTAATGTACCTTTTATTCTAACAAAAGCTGCTTAGAGTAAGTACATTGCACACATGGGTTTGGTGGTGGGGTGGTGGAGGTTGGATGTTTGGGGAGTAGCTTAAGAGCAGGATGTCCACCATTTAAAGATACACTGGTACACTGTACTGATGTAAGTGGTAAAACTATCTTCAGTTTGTCCTTCCTAATGAAGGACCCACTCACCAAGAGGCCCCTGCTATGAAAACCTCACTTTTTTTTCTATGATCTGCTAAAGAAAAAGAAGAAGAAAGAGAAAGAGGAGAAAAGGAAAAGAAAGCTTTCTTAACCTTAGGGCAGATTTTCTTGATATTGACTGTCTGCTACACCTCTAGTGGTTCCTGTTTCCGCAGGACCAATTTTTTTCCCTCAGCATTCCCTTCCCTGACACTCATTCCTCCTCACATTTTATCATCATGTTTTATTTCACTTCCTCAATTCTTCACTGAAACAGCATACTCAAAGATGCCTAGTGATGGATGCTAATTTTGGAAGTGTTTTCTCAGGCCTTGTTCTCTGTGATGCTTCTTTGGCTACCACTGCGTTCAACCTCTGCCCTATTCAGAACCTATGACATTGCAACTCTCTATTTTTACCCCTCCTTTTCTATACTTCATGGCTTTTTAATGGAATCAATATGGGTGGCCCCAAATTTGGGCCCCAGATCACTACTCCTCTCATTTTACACAATCTCAGAGGATTCACTAACTCCTGTGACTTGGCATAACTTTCTTTTTGGTAAATTTGTACTTTTGTACTATTTCAAACTTAAAGGAAAATTTCAAGAATTCCCATATAATCTTTACCCAGAGTCTAATTGTTTTTATTTCAGAGTAGTTTGTAGACATGCTGCCCTTTTACCCCTAATTTGCTCAATGTGTATTTCCTAAGAACAAGGACATGTAGCCATGTTACAGTTTTCAAACGTAAGAAAATGCAGTACAATTATCAAATTCTCAGCCCATATTAAAATATCATCCATGGTCTCTCTAATGGCCTTTCAAGTTCCTTTTTCCTGCCACTGATCACTGTTGTGCATAGACACCACCTCCCAAACAAATATTTTGTATTGATGTCATCTCAAATTAAAAATGTTCAAAAAGTGACTTATCACTTCCCCCCAAAACTATTCCTCCCTCATCTTCTTGTCTTTCTTATTCTTTTTTTTTTGTGAAGATCTGAAATTTTATTCTTTTTTAATAAAAATAATTATTTTTAAAGAAGTTTAGATTACATAAATGTCACATTGAAAATATAGGGAGTTCCTGTATACCCTACCCACTTCCCCTCCCACACTGCCCCCCATTAACAACATCTTTCATTAGTGTGGTACATTTGTTACAATTAATGAATGCATACTGAAGCATTGCTACCAAGCATGGTCTATGGTTTACATTATGGGTTAGACTTTGCACTGCACAAGTTTTTTGACAAAATGTATAATGGCTTGTATCCATCATTGCAATGTCATGAAGAAAAATTTCAATGCCCCCAAAATGCCCCATGTTATACCTATTCTTCTCTCTCCCTCCCCTCAGAACCTCTGGTGGCCACTGTCTTTGTATCAATGTTACAAGTTCTTCCATTACTGGAATAATTATAAGTCTACTTTAGTCCATAGTTGCATTCCCATCTTATGTTTGTTCATTCCTCAAACTTGAGGATTTGGGGATGGTGATATCCACTCTGTTTCCAATTGAGAGGGGTCTTAGATTCGACAGGGCAGATGGATGGAACTATCTTGCTTGCTGTAGTAGATTCTATCTGTTTTTTTTGTTGGACATTACCTATCACTATCCTTTTGTTGTTGTTCTGTGTGAGTCTGATAAACTGGAGAGTAGGTGTTGGCTGAAACTGCTAAGATACAGGGCTCAACCAACATATAAACAGCCAGAAGATTTAAGTCTCTGGGACATATATTCAATGGGGATAGTGCTAATTATAGGTTCAAATAAAAGAGGCAAAATAAACCATGTGTAGGAAAATTATAATTGAGTCTCACTCTGATACTTTAGAGAAATAGGTTATCACATATTTCAAGGTAAGGCCCACTGAAGGGGTACCAATTTTGTAGGGTTATCTGCCTTACCTATAGTATCTAGGTGTCTCTAGAGCCCTCAGAAACAAAATGCACGGTTTACTGCGGCAGTCAATGAGATCCTCCTGAGATGCATATAAGCATAATCTCTGGAATCACCTCCCAACTCACTTTGAAATCTCTTAGCCATTGAAACTCATTTTCATTTAAAATTACCCTCTTTTGGTCAAGGTCTTTTTCCAAATGTATTGCTGGTTGGCTCTTAGTAATAATTCCTTGGTGCCAGGGAGGCTTATCCCCTGTAGTCATGTCCCATGCAGGGGGGGGGAGTTAGTGAGTTTATATGCTGAGTTTGGCCTAGAGGGAGGCCACATTTGAGCAACAAGGGCTTTCAGGAGGTACCTCTTAGGCAATATATATTACTGGGCTACATTTCCATTTCACAAGAACAAGGTTCATTAGAACAAGTATCAATATTAAGGGCCTGGCATATTGGTCTCTCCTCCTTCACTAGGCACTGCCCATGTACTCTAGAGATTCTTGTCACTCTATTAGAGATTGTAGCAGGGATCCCCAGGATGGGGGCTCAATTCCTCCAGGAAATATCTGTGAAGACTTGTCTGCAGGGAGGGCTCTCTCATCTTCTTGTCTTTCTTATTCTTTTTAGAGGTGTTGTAACTCTTCCAGTCATCCAGTTTTCAAACTATGAGTCATTTCTGGTTCTTTTTCACCAATTAACCAATTAATTCCTCTAAGTTTTTCCTTTGACAAGTCTTTTCTAGTCTGACTTTGCATAAGCCATGCTGCTGTAGTGCCCACCCCTCATACACCTCAAACAAATTCTTTCAGTTACCCTCATTGATCTGAAGGGCTCAGAAAAAGTTTGCAGTGTTTTTTCCTACTTTAAGTGAACTTTGCCAGTACTCAGGGTCTGGTAGCACCAGAAAAATGAGCCAGCAAATAACAGCATGTGCTAATTCATTAATCTGTTTCTGTATACAATTTCTAAATACTACTTCTCACCTCCACTAAATAAATGCTGAATAAACATTTAAATATTATGTTAGGGTGTTGAAAAAGTAACAATAGTCTGTAATTCATATGTGCAGGAAAAAAATGTGTCTGATAACAGCCTTCTTCCTGCACCTACAACCAGTGGGAAAACACGAAGTCTTCAATTTAAACATCAGTCTGATTTCATAATTTAAATAGCCCCTATAGGGAGTGTGAAATGTCTCTTGGAAAAAACTCTCACTTTTTTAGAGATTCTCTCCCAACTGCTGTGTGCAAAAAAGAGCTAACATCACAGACCTAAGATGGCCATCCTTAGAAACAGCTGCTTACAAGGTTGGCCCTTGGCTAAAATCTGAAAACTTGAGTTTTGTGAGGATTTCCACCTGTAAGAATGGCACACTGTGCCTAAACTGTTTGTTTGAACAATATGGTTTATGCTGAACACTTGCTTTCCTTCTGGGAGCCTAGAATTTTAGTATGTGGTATGCAGAGAAAACCTATGTGAACAGCCCTCCTCCCCCCAAAAAAAAAACAAAGAACAAAAGAAAACAAAAACTCTGGGCACTGAGTAATGAGCTTCCTTGGTAGACAACTCTTCACAGATCTTTCCTGGAGAAATTGAATACACTCTGTTGGACTCCACTGGGAGAGGATTCTGGAAATTTGCTCCTGGTTTCCTCTAGACTTCATCCCATATGACTTTCCTTGTGCTGATTTTGATTTCAATATCCTTTCACTGTAAAAAATCTTAGAGCCACAAGTACAACTATATACTGTATTCTGTGAGTCTTTCTAGCAAATCACTGAGCCTGGGATGGTCTTAGAGAATCAGAGCAATCACTGCTTTTCTCCCTGTGACAGGCTGTATTTTCCAAAAATGACGCTTCCAACTCATATTGTTGACAATGTTATTTCGACACTTTTCCCTTTGAGAGGCAGAGTCTATTTTACCTCCTCTGGAATCTGGGTGAACTGTGAATACAGTGGAAGATCTTTGTGAGATCTGAAGCTAGATGATAAAACACTTCCTTCTGGTTCTGTTTGTGGGATTCTCAATCTCAGAACCCAGTCACAATCCTGTACAGAAGCCCAAGCAGGCACATGGAGAGGCCCTGTTTAGTTGATCCTGCCAGTAGCCCCAGCCAAGGTAACAACAGCCAGCCAGTGTCAACCATCAGACGTTTCACCAAGATGATTTCAACCCCCCACCCCCGAGTCACCCCCAGCTCCCAAGTCTTCCTAGCTGAGGCTCCCGACATTGCAGAGCACAGGGAAGCTGTCTTCACTATATCCTTTCCAAATTTCTGACCCAAAGAATCAGGACGCATAATCAATTTGTTATTGCTTTATAGTACTATGTTTGGGGTGATTTATTATACAGCAACAGTAAATGCAATTCTCCCTAAGATGGCGTCTGGGTATATGGAAGGAATGATGTGACTTAGTATCCTGATGCCAGAGGGAAGAGTAGAGTTTTAAGTGTGGTGTTCTCTGCCTATTCTGATCTCGGAGATGATATCCTTAGTCTAATTCATTGCTATATTTCCTGCTGGCATTAGTTGCTAAAGTCTGTAGATGTTGTAACTGGCAGTCTTTTCTTTCTCTCAGGGCTTGGTTAGAGTCCAGATGGCATTCCCTGTGTGTCTCTGCTTCATTTCCACTTTCATAGGCACTTTAGACTCGTAGAAGCTGTCTGTGGCTCCCACTCAGCTCCAGCTCCAGTATTTAGCTCTTCAGCCCTTGTTAGTAACCCCATCCCACCACTTGCAGACTTTCAGCTATTTCAGGGTCTTGTCTGTGCCACAGGATATGTAACATGGCTGAGGATCGATCAATCTCAGAGCCTCCCTCTGTCTGACCACAGCGCTCAACTAGCTTTGGCACGGCTACTCCCCAGGTAAATGAAAAGGCAGCTTGAGAGGTGAAATCTTTCAAGAGTTCTCAGTAGGGATGGGGATTCAGTTCCTATGCCTTTCTGCCATTGTTTTCGTTTATCTAATGCACTTTTCTCTATTCAGTTCAAAGGTACTCCCCTGATTAAATCATAGACATGGGAATATTGGGATACACATTGGCTCTCTATGCTGTCCTGCTTCCCTTCTTCTCTATTTTCCCCTTCCCACCATCCCCCAGTACACAGTTTTTCACTTATTTCTCGCCATTTCAACTATTGGGTAAATCTTGATGGCAAACATGTATTTTCTACACATTTGGAGAACTCTATGATCTGTGTCTTCCAGGCTTGGTCATTGATTTTTTTTCTAACATTTTACAGTTATAGGCTGGATTATAAGCCTATGTCTTATTGAAAATCCTCTTTTGAATGGTAGAAATTGCACATGACTTTGCTCTTTGATTGCATTTTTCTGAAACAAATTTTAATCACTCTGCGTTCTCTCCTCTCCTCTGTTCCCCTGGCAACCACAGGTCTACCTTTTGGTTCTATGGATTTGCCTGCTCTGAACATTTCATACAAATGGAATCATACAATACGTGGTCTTTTAGCATAATGTTTTCAAGAGCCATCCTGTTGTAGGATGCATAAGGACTTTATTCCTTTATATTACTGAATAATATTCCATTTTATGAACATACCACATTTATTTATCCATTCATCACATCAGTTGATGGACATTTGAGTTGTAGAAGATTAATTTTAATCACAGTTCCAGAAACTAGTCCTTTGCACATCCAGTCTTTAGTACCTTCTGCTGCCAGAATTATTCTACCAAACACCACATTTATTCACGTCACATGCTTCATCAAAATCCTCCTCTCTGCCTGTGGAATGCTGAAGGAACACATTGGCCTGGTATTCAAAGTCCTCTTCAGTTCAACTGCAGCTAGGAAGGAGAAGATACTGCCTCCCTCTGAGCAGGGCACTTTGGGCCAGTAATGCTCAAATGTCATTTAAAGGTCTTCTCCTAAACCAAAAGTAAAACAAAACAAATGAACAGACTCCAACAACTAAATGCAAAAACCTATGTAGCTTTAGGATTTGATTGGTTATACTTCTTTTCATCTCTTAATTTTTAAGAGTTTAGTGAGGGTGCTGAAGAGACAATGGGTTTTAAGTTAGAGAGATCTAGTGTGAACTTATTAATATGGCAGAGTAACTTATTAATATTTTTGGTGTTCTTTAATTTCTCTCCTGAGATCTTAAGCAAATGACTTCATCTTTCTTATCTTTAAAGTGGGACTAATAATTCCTATCTAGAACATTGTTATGGATTAAAAGATATAAATATTCAATTCTGTGCCCAACCTGTAATAGACATTCAATAAATGGTAGACATGATAATATTGTTATGGTTGAACATATGGCTAACTTTTCAGTTGAAAATAAAGCTAATCTAAGATTAAAACTATTTAGGTGTCCTTTCATTGTATCACAGTTTAGGCGATCTAATTTCAATATTTTCCTAGTGCTTTAATATTATTACCAATTTAAAACATAAAATAGGTCATCAGTTCAAGCACTTTATGTTCCCTGTCTGTCATCAGCACTGGTGTAATCCTTTCCTTTGGGAAATGGTCAGTGATAGTGCCTTTTTTTATTACAATAGGGACTTTAATGAAGTCCAGAGGATAAATGTCTTAAACATTATACTGTGTTATGCTGAGGTAAATTTCTTATAGGAACCAGTTTTAGGGTTTGGCATACACCCTTGTCCTAGGAAGCATGACTTGATAGTGATTATTAAAGACATAATTCAAGATGTTATTCTTCAGAATGATTATAACTTATTTTAATAAAGAAGTGTTGAATGGTAGTTAAATTGTAATTGTTTTGGGTTTATTTAGATGATAATAAAATTTAATTTGTTCTTTAGGCTGTATAATTATGGTTTGGAAAAATTTTACAAGTATAATAATCTATCCTGTTTTTAGTTTTATAAATAAAACAACAGTGACCTAGATTCCTCTTTCACAATTAGAAGGGTTTGAAAATGCAATAACTATATTTTTATTGAGTGTTTGTTATATTGAAGAATTTAATCAATTATTTCAAACTTAATCTTTCATCTTAATAAGAATAGTACCTTAAAGGTCAGCTTTTGCTGGTCACTGCTTTCTATACATCCAATCATTTGATGTTCTTTTTCTTTTTCATAGGATTATCCCTGTCAACATGATTATTCGATAGTCCACAGAAAATGTCGTTCTCAGTTCACAGATCTAGACGGCTCCAAAAGATTTGGCATCAACACTTGGCATGATGAAAGTGGGATTTATGCTAATTCATCTGTAAAACACAAAATCCACTCATTAACTAGTGGTCCTATTTTCCCCTTTTTAAAATAATGTATGGAATCAGATTTTCTGTGTCTAATGTATGAATAATGGAAGTAATGGTTGATGATTTTCCATTTAATGAATGCAGTGGAAATGATATTGTAGTAGGTTCCTTCAAACTCAAAATCTTATATTCTAGACATTCTATTTGTGTAGGCTACTTCAGTGTTTCCCAAAATTTAGTAGTGAAGTGCTGAGGGCATACAACATGATTCTAGATGGTACTTGAAACTATATTTTATTAGTTTTAAGGCCTGTGTATTTAGTTTTTTTATTAGAGAAGTTGTAGTTTTACAGAAAAGTCATACAGAAAATAGAGTTCCCATATGACTCCCCCTCCCCCCCCACATACATTGTTTCCCCTATTATTAATATTAACACTTTCCATTAATGTGGTAACTTTGTTACAATTAATGAAGGGATATTATTATAACTGTAGTGTTAACTATAGTCCATAATTTACATTAGGGCTCTCTGTTTGAGTTGTACAGTCCTATGGGTTTTACAAACATTTTATATTCTAATAGCATATATATACATATATATAACCTAAAACTTCTTACTCTTAACCACATTCAAATATATACTATTCAGTGGTGCTAATTACATTCACATTGGTGTGCTACTATCACCACCATCTATTACCAAATGTTTCCATCATCCCACACAGAAATTCTGTACCAATTAAGCATTAACTCACTATTCACTACCTCCATCCAGGTCCTTGGTAATCTGTATTCTAGTTTCTGATTCTATAAATTTATTTATTCTAATTATTTCATATCAGTGATCTAATAAAATATTGGTACTTTTGTGCTTGGCTTATTTCACTCAACATGATGGCTTTAAGGTTCATCCATGTTGTCACATATAGCTGAAATATATTGCATTGTATATAATATACCATATTTTGTTTATCCATTCATCCGTTGATAGACACTTGGGTTGCTTCCATTTTTTTAGCAATTGTGAATAATGCTGCTTTGAACGTTGTTGTGCAAATATCTGTTCGAGACTTTGCTTTCAGTTCTTTTGCGTATATAACTAGAAGTAGGATTGCTGGTCATATGGCAATTCTTTACTTACCTTTCTCAGAAACTGCCAAATTGTCTTCCATAGTGGCTGTACTGTTTTACATTCCCACCAGCAATGGATGAGTGTCCCTATTTCTCTGCATCATCTCCAATACTTGTTATTTTCCATTTTCATTTTTTATAATATAATAGCCCGTCTAAGGAGTGTAAAATGGTATCTCTTTGTGGTTTGGGTTTGCATTTCTCTGATGGCTAATGATGTTGAGCATCTTTTAATGTGCATTTGGCCATTTGTGTATCTTCTTTGCAGAATGTTTATTCAAGTCTTATGCCCATTTAAAAACTTGGGTTCTTTGAATTTTTATTGTTGAATTGTAGGATTTTTTGGTCCTGAAGATGTTTTCTTCTAGGAATTTTATAGTTTTGGTTCTTATAGTTAGGTCTATGATCCATTTTGAGTTAATGTTTGTATATGGTATGAGGTAGGGGTCCACATTTGTAGCAGTTTGATATTGTTATGAATTCCAAAAATAGATATTGGATTATGTTTGTAAACTAGTCTGTACCTGGGCATGATTAAATTATGATTAGGACTTTGATTGTGCCATGTCATTAGGGTGGGTGGGGACTTACAGATAAAAAGTATGGCAAAGGACAGAGTAGGAGGGTTTTTGATGTTGGAAATTTTGATGTTGGTTTTGGATGCTGGAGCCCTGGGAAGTAAGCATGGATGAGCATGGTCATTAGGAAAGAGAAGCAAGCCCTGGGAAGAGAGGAAACTTGAGCCTGGAAAGAAGCAAGACCCAGGAAGAGAGGAACCCAGGAAGCCTGAACCCTCACAGATGTCAGCAGCCATCTTCTCCAACATGTGGAAATAGACTTTGGTGAGGGACGTAACTTATGCTTTATGGCCTGGTATCTGTAAGCTCCTACCCCAAATAAATACCCTTTATAATAGCCAACAGACTTCTGGTATTTTGCATTAGTACCCCTTTGGCTGACTAATACAACATTCATTCTTTTTCTCATGGATATCCAGTTTTCCAAGCACCATTTGTTGACAAAACTGTTCTTTCACCATTGAGTGAACCTGGCACCTTTGTCAAAAATCAATTTTCCATAGTTGTAAGGCTTTATTTCTGAACTTTCAATTTGTATCCATTGTCCTGTCCCTGTCCCAGTTTTATGCTGATTTGATTACTGTGGATTTGTAATAATTTTTAAAATCAGGAAGTGTAAATACTCCAATTTTGTTCTCTTTTTTCCAAGTTGTTTTTGTCTATTCAGGGCCCTTTACCCTTCCATATAAATTTGAAGATTGGAGTTTCCATTTCTGCAAAGAAGGCTGTTGGAATTTTGATTGGGATTGAGTTGTATCTGTAAGTTGCTTTGGATAGAATTGACATTGTAACAATATTTAGATTTTCAATCCTTGAACATGGAATAATCTTCCATTTAATTAGATCTTCTTTGATTTCTTTCAGCACTGTTTTGTGGTTTTCCATATATAATCCTTTACATCCTTGATTAAATTTATTCCTAGATATTTTATTTTTTAAGTTATTATTGTAAATGTTTTCATTATATCCTTTAGTTCCTTTTTTATGTTTTCCTTTATCTCCTTGAGAATACTGAAGATCATTTTTAATGTCTTTTCTGGTATATCCAAAGTCTGGTCTTCTTTATTAACGGTTTCTGGATTTTTATCATGTTCTCTTGGATGGGCCATCTTTACCTGTTTCTTTGTTTGTCTTGTAATCTTCTGTTGCTTACTTTACATTTCAATAAACTGTTAACTCTGGAATTTGGTCTCCCAGCTGTCCTTTTAATTTGTATTATCCAGCTAGTGATATGATAGTAAGTTCCTTGAGTGCCCAGAGCAAAAAAACCTAAAACAGACCAAAGCAAAACTCATCTTTCATAGTCTTTGCAAATAAGCTCTGCATTAGTTGGTGCTTTCCTTCAGAGTTTAGTCTTCCTATCAAGATCCAGCTGAAGTGAATGTAAAGTGCAGGTTCCTCTCTGTTTCCAAACCTGAGTCTTGTCCTGGGTTTCTGCTTACTTGTGATCTTAGGAAGTCCCCCATTTACAGATATTTGAATGCTCCCTCTACTCCTTTTTTCTTTTTTCTTTCTTTTTTAAAAAAATATTAATTTTTCTAATTTATTTCTCTCCCCTTCCCCCCGCCCCCCCATTGTCTGCTCTGTCTCTATTCACTGTGTGTTCTGTGTCTGCTTGCATTCTTGTCAGCAGCACCAGGAATCTGTATCTCTTTTGTTGTGTCAGCATTCTGAGTGTGCAGCACCACTCCTGGGCAGGCTGCGCTTTTTTCCCATGGGGCAGCTCTCCTGGCAAGGCACACTCCTTGCATGTGGGGCTCCCCTATGCAGGGGATACCCCTGTGTGGCACAGCACTTCTTGCGCGCATCAGCACTGCACATGGGCCAGCTCACCACATGGGTCAGGAGGCCCTGGGTTTGAACCCTGGACCTACCATATGGTAGGCAGACACTCTATCAGTTGAGCCAAATCCAGTTCCCCCTCTACTGTTTATGAAATAGAATTTCTCCTCTTCCTGGGTGCTATGTTTTATGACTTAAAGCAGGGAATCCTTTGCCCCAGGCAGCTTTGATTTAGTTGTTTCTTATACTGCTTAGCTGTCCATAAGCTGCTTTTGTCTGTAGGGCACGTTCTGGGAAGGTGAGCCAGAGATGAGTTTCCTGGTTCAATCTTTCAGGCTGTGTTTTAGTCAGCCAAAGGGGTGCTGATGCAAAAATACCAGAAATTGGTTGGTTTTTATAAAGGGTGTTTATTTGGGGTAGGAGCTTACAGATACCAGGCCATAAAGCATAAGTTACTTCCCTCATCAAAGTCTACTTTCACGTGTTGGAGAATATGGCTGCTGATATCTGTGAGGGTTTAGGTTTCCTGGGTTCCTCTGGACTCAGCTCTTCTGTTTTCTCCACAAGATCGGCTGTCGACTATGAGGCTTTCTAGGCTTTGCCTCTCTCCACAAGGTCAGCTGTAGACTATCAGGTGAACAGCTCTGTCTCTCCCTGGGGCTCCAGCTTCAGCATCAAACTTCAACATCAAAACCCCAACATCAAGAACTCTCAACTCTGTCCTTTGCCATGCCTTTTATCTGTGAGTCCCCACCCACCAAGGGGCAGGGATTCAATGCCCTAATGATGTGGCAAGGGTACCATAAGCTTCTCCTACAATTTTTTTTTCAAAATAAATGCAAAATTTAATGAAAACGAATGAGTACAAAGTGAATGGAAAGAAACAAAAACTGTCAATGATTGAAAGAGTAAATGAATTAACAAATAAAGCAGTTTTAGAAAATGAAGTTTTAGAAAAGTATGTTAACATAACAGACTAGGAAGCCACATTCTCTCAAACCCCTTATCCAGTAATATGAGCCCCATTTAACATGAGCCCCATTTAACAGGAAACCCACACATATACATGCACAAACATATATGCAGTCACTTTGCACAATTATAAATCATCTAGATACTGGCTGTCCGTAACTAGAGGGACCATACCTCCTGGTTAGCCTGGAATAGTTCTGGGTTCATGCTTTCAGACATGGCATAATTATTAAGAGCACTCCCTTTCACTCTCAAAAGTGTCCCAGTTTGAACAAGATACTCCGTGGTGATTCTACCCAAAATTAACAGCACTCATGAAAGACACAATAGTAAATGCCAACATAATTCCATATGATAGCCCTAACAGTGGCAAGAGATGATATTAAGAAAATTCTCCTACAATTTTAAAGTTGGGTTTTCTTGATTTGGCACTTGCCCAGTAACTGAAACCTTTTAACTGTTTCCTGGAGTTCTGAGGAAGATGGCTCTGCCATTTTTTGCTAGTTGCTCAAAGATTCTGTGGGGGTATGGCACCCTGGGGCATCTTACTGCACCTTCTTGGTTGACCAGAAGCCCATTTATTTTAATTTTTGTTAGAAAAAATACATAAAACTAGCATGATCAGGCTTATAACTGCTTAAGATTTGAAAAACTGAAACAAAACATAAGCTATCTTACATTCCATTTAAAGCCAAGTTTCAGGTGAATAAAAATGCAGATAGTACTTGGATATGACAAACATTTAAAAGCTCAAATGGCCAAAATTTAAACAACACTGACAGTGTAATGATGTTCAATTTGTGTGTGTTTCAGGAGTCCTCTTACAGACTTCTGTTTATCTCTAGTTGTTAGCCGCACCCTGGATTATTTGTTCAGCTAGAAGAACCACACATGGCATAAACCACACTTTCTTCATTAATTTCATTTCTCCCCTCACAAAGCTTCTATAATTTCCCATATTTTGCTAATCAAGAATTGGAGGTAGTGCTTGATTACCATTTATCATGAAGTCTTTTTGTATAAAGCAAAATAATGGGAATAAATTAAGCCTAGGCTGACCAAATAATTAAACCCATCCTCAGAGGAAACAAAAATTCACTAAACTCTTACTAATTAACAGATGAAAAGTATAAACAACAAAATCCTGAAGTCACATAATGTGCATGCCACTGTTCTTTAGTTTGGGCTTTTGCTTTTTATTGTTGGGGTCTGTTCTTTTTGTTTTGTATGAATTCTGAACATTACTGACCCACACTGCCCTCTTCAAAGGAAGGCAGAATCTTATTCTTAGCTGTGATTGGACTGAAGAGGACTTTGAAATGTCAGCCAATGTGTTCCTTCAACATCTCATAGGCAGAGAGGAGGGTTTTGATAGTGAGTGACATGATTAAAATGTCGTGTTTTAGTAAAATAGTTCTGGCAGCAGAAGACTGGATGTAGAAAGGGCTGAATTTGGAACTGTGATTAGAATTGGATCTCAACAACACAATTGTCCACCAGCTGATGAATGGATAAACAAATGTGGGCTATTGTTGTGATTTTTATTTGTATTTCCCTAATGCTGCTGAGAATCTTGTCATGTGCTTATTGGTCATTTATATAATCTCCTTTGTTGAAATCTCTATTGAGGTCTTTGCTCTTTTTTTTTTTCTATCTGGTTGCGTCATCATCTTTTTGGTGCACCTTTCTGTGCCATGCAGGAGCCTCCCCTACTCTGTGCTGTAGCCTCTCCATGCAGGTCTGGAATGCCTTTTTTCTTTTTTTACCAGGAAGTCCAGGGGTTCAAACCCGGGTCCTCCATATGGTAAATGGGAGCTCAATTGCTTGAGCCACAACTGCTTCCCCCATTTTAAAATAGGGTTATTTATCTTTTAAGGTTGTAACCTTTTGTAACATAGTTTTTAAAAAAATAATTGGGGACACATTATCTGAAAAAAAATTTTTTCTTTATTTCTGGCATGAGAAGTAGTCTGGTAGATTATATTTAGAATCAAATCATTGAAATTTCTATTACAAAGTGACAGAATATTTGAAAAGGAAGAAAATCCTGGAAGATCTTGGAGGCAAGAGTTGTCATTTGAAAATATATAGCACACAAGAAGGTGTTTAATCAATTCTTTTGATAACCATGATTATAATGATGGGGATACAGTAAATTAATAAAGTAATATGGAGACTCTCATGAAATGCATGGTAAAAGTATTCTTTAATTTCTAATCACATAGTTCTGCTTTTCATTTGTCAGGGTGGTAACTTAGGATTGCTCTCTAGGAATCAAATTTACTTTCCATTTGTCAGGGTGGTAACTTAGGACTTGCTCTCTAGGAATCAAATTCATCTAAATTTCTAATTTTCTTCCCACATGCTAAAATGTCCCTTTTACTCAGTGGATCTTAAACTTTTGTGCTTATGTATCCCTTTGACAATCTAATGAAATCAAGACTGTTTGTAACTATTTGAAAAAGTTACAAATATTCCTGTTAGGGGAAACCTTTGGGAAACACACTGACATCACTATGTAATGAAAGTGTTCCTTTTGGAAGAAAATGAAATAAAACAACTGTGAGTATTTATGAAGTTAATTCCAAGGTCTGTGTGTCCATTTCCAAAGAACAATATATATTTTATTGCAATCACAAGAGACTATATAATTTTATCAGATAGATTTTGTTAACTGCCTAAAAACTTAGTGACTTAAAACAACAAACATTATTTCTTTTGTCCTGTGGGTCTGAGGGGGTGGTTTTTCTGGTCTGGGCATATCTTGACAGTTGAGGCAAGCATGATTTAATTCTTAGTGATTAAAGCAGTACTGTTCATTTAGTCTGTGACTTTCTAGTGCCTGGGCTTGTGGCCAGTTTGTCAAATGACCACACAACCCATGGCGCATTTGATCTTCCCAACAGAAAGCCAGCTCTGTACTTTTCTCATAGCCTGATTGTTTTCTGCCTAGTGTTATGTTTATGTGGAAGCCTTGTTTCTCCATTCCATTTAGAGACCATTGTTTTCTGTGAGTCAGATTACAGAAAGATATATGCATCCAAAAAAGCCTCAAAACAGAGACTTGTGACCATTTTGAATATTTTGAGATTCTTTACCCCCTCTAGAATCTTCCCTGATTTTTTCCTCAAGGCCAGAATAACTTGCTCCTTCAACTGTGTTTGTGTTTTTGCAGGTCTGTCTACGATGGCACTCATCTGTTTTTTTTATGGTCATTTCATGTTTTCCCCCTAGTTTGATCATGAGCTCCTAGAAAGTAGAGACTATGTTGACTTATCTTGGGGCCACAAGTATCTGAAATACTGTGAACACTCAGTAGTGTTGAAGTAATTAGCGTCAAGATGTCTGTCATGATCAGATGCTGATATGGATGAGTGCATGAGTAATTGGTAAGACATGCAGTCTATATGATCAGAATGGCTTTGGTTAAAAAGACTGAGACAATTAGCATGTTTTTATTAACAAGGGCTCCAGTGGCAATTGGGAAAATGTAAGGAGCTGGCAAAATGAGCCCAAGACGATTTTATGTCCTGTACAGCAAACCTGAGTTTATCTGAGAATCCATCTATCTGATTGAAATCCTCCTTAAAGTAAAATAACCTTTGCTCATAAACCAGAGCACCAGTAATAACAAATACTGCTCATGTCCAAAAGATGGGTAAAAGTTTAACATTATAACACAATAGGTTTGATGCAGGCAGCTTGTGAGACTAAGATCTCAAAAGGCAGCCTGGAAGATGAGCCAAAAGGGAGCCTGTTCTGAGGAAATGCCATACCAAAAATGAAGCAGAAGGCATGCTACTTTTCTTGGGTCCGTATTCATTGCTGAGATTTGGTTATCTGAAGTGTAATTGCCCACAGAAGCTATAAACTGGAAGAATGATAGTGCTGAATTGTAGGTTCAGAGGTTGGAGCATATGACAAATATTTTAAGAGGTACAGTTTACATCATTGTTTCATGTCCTCCCTGCTGAAATTTCTTATATTAAAAAATGCAATTTTTCTATAAGGTCTCTGAAGGTCATGGGTGATGGCTTATTGTATCCCTGCTTATAGTGCCTTCTGTTTTCTAGGCTTGAGAAATATTTATGAGTATGAATTTAGTCATTATTTGTAGCCTTCTGGACACAAACTATATTATTCTTATGAGTCACTTTCTTATCACATGCTGAGGGTTAACAGCAGCTGTACTAAGGAAGTAAAGCAAACAAAAGCTGAAATAACTGAAGGACAGTGTGGGAATGAATATCAAACTTGACTTAGTCATGGTGTACCTGTTTATCAGCATCATGGATGGTTAAGAATTACTGTGGATATTGGTACCATTTATAGAGCTGCAATTAAAAGGAAAACATAGCAATGGTAGGTACCAATTCCCATCTTCCAAACAAAACTATAATTTTAAAAATTCATATTCACTTTATATTTGGTGAGATCCTAGAAAATATAGATATTGACCAAATTGTTGCAAGAGCAGGCAGATAGTCCTCAGTCCAGGTCTACAGCAATGCAAGGAAGAGATTTATTTATAGAAAATTTATAATAATGCAACTCCGAGAATTCTGGAGAAAAAGTAGGTTATTCTCCAGAGTTTGTCAATCCTAATGAACGATCCTGTTAAAAGTTAAATCTGAAATCTTAGAATTATTACTTACCTGCAAACTTCATTTTCTAAATCTTAATCCTTCTAGTAGACTGTTTTCTAGAGAGCGCCCAGGGTGCTAACTAGAGAAAAATGGATGAACTCTGTTGAAGGAAAAGTGTTGATCCAAAGAGAGAGACCTATTATCACCTCCAAAGGAGGCCCACTGCACGGAGGGTAGCAAAGCATCACAATGTCTACCACCAGCAACAGCAGTCCTAGGGGCCCAGTGCACACCATGGTTTATGCCTACAAAAAGCACAACTCACACTGGCAGTGGATGGAACATTTACTCAGAGAAGGGACAAAGCCAGGTCAGTATTGCCAGTGGGTATTTGTCCCTGTATTAGTCAGGTTTCTTTCAGGAAACAAAACCAACAGGCTATCCCCACAGTTTGTTAACCAAATCCTATAATAAAATAAATCTCTTAATATAATATATGTACATCACATGACCATGGGGATTGGCAAGTCTGAATTCCATAGTGCAGAGAGGCCACAAGTTAGAAACTCCAAAAAAGGTGACAATGACTTCCCTAGGAGAAGTTGGCTGGCTGAAGTAGAGATGGAAATTCTTCTTTCTGACTGCTAAAATCCTCAGTCCTCCCTTGCAGGCCACCAGCTGATTGGATGAGATGTCTCTCATCACTAAAAGCAATCTCCTTTGTTGACTGTAAATGTCATCAGACATAGATGCTATCAACTGGGTCATGATTTAAATCCATGAAACACTCTCACAGTAATGGTCAGGTCAGTGCTTGCTTAACCAAGCAACAACACCATAACCTAGTCAAGCTGACATGTGAACTTAACCATCACAGCCCCCCATGGCCAGCAGGTCTTACTCCACAGCCTATACAGGGAAATGTTAGTGTGCACTCCTCTCTCTCTCTCTCTCTCTCTCTCTCTCTCTCTCTCTCTCTCTCTCTTTTATCCTTCTTTTTAAAATTTCATTTTAAAAATGATTTATTGAAGTATATCATTCATACATGAACATACATAAACAATAAGTGCATGGTAAAAGTTCTAAGCTTACAAAACAAACATGCATAACACCGTTCAGGGCTCCCCTACATCACCCCACCACAAATACGTTGCATATTTGTGCACTTCTCTCTTCTCTTGCATGCCGTAGTTGAGGGATCATGTTCCCTTCCTTCCAGGAACAGAGATAGCAGCAGGGGTGAGCAGGTGTCATGCAACACACATATTTTAGCCAGATGGTCTCCAGTGTTTGTTTGTTTATATGTTTGGGGTAAAAGGAGAAGGGATGTGTTAGCAGGCTGCTCTCTGCTAGGAGGTGAGTTTTGTCTCAGGCACCCTAAGAAGGGAGTCAATACACATTCACCATCTCTCCTAGGTACCATCTAACACACCTGGTCCTGAGCACAGGATTTATTTGTGGGTCCCAGGGAAAGGCTGCAGGCTGCACTCAGACTGTCCCCTCCCACAGAAGCATTAAAACAGCATCACAAGTCAGGAAGAACATGCCCTGGCCCCTCCAAATGTGCTTTTGAGTGGCCCCTTCTGGACCTGGCAATATCAGTCACCCACCCCTTCCCTTAATCCTGCCACTCTGTCAAACCACAAGCATGTTTGCCAAGAGTGGACTGCTCTGATTTGCCTCTACCTCTGGCCTGCCCACTCCTTCCAGTCTGGCTTCTGTGTTCATCTATGCTGCAAATCTTCTTGTCACCCTTCAGATCTACTCCCCAAACTTCTGTCCTGAGGCCTGAGGGCTGTGCTTTAAAGGTGCACTCTCTTGCCCTCTCAGTTTAGGGTTGCCAGGTTTAGCAAATAAAAATATAGGGTGCTGGGTTAAATCTTAATCTCAGATGAACAATGGCGTGTTTTTACTGTAAGTATGTCCCTGCAATATTTAAGTTCTCACATTCATTCTAGATTTATTTATTTATTTAATTTCCCCCCCTCCCCCGTTGTCTGTTTTCTGTGTCTATTTGTTGCGTCTTGTTTCTTTGTCCGCTTCTGTTGTCGTCAGCGGCAGGGAAGTGTGGGCGGTGCCATTCCTGGGCAGGTTGCATTTCTTTGGCGCTGGGCAGCTCTCCTTATGGGGCGCACTCCTTGCGTGTGGGGCTCCCCTACGCGGGGGACAACCCTGTGTAGCACGGCACTCCTTGTGCGCATCAGCACTGCGCATGGGCCAGCTCCACGCGGGTCAAGGAGGCCCGGGGTTTGAACCGCGGACCTCCCATGTGGTAGACGGACGCCCTAACCACTGGGCTAAGTCCGTTTCCCTCACATTCATTCTAAACTCAAATTTAACTTGTTCGTCTGTCTTATTTGATGATCCTACTATGACTTCCTTTTGGTTTGGTCAACAGGTGATAGAGGGAAGGGGAGGGAGGATAGGGTACTTCCTGAGCCTGTGCCTCAAGAGGGTGGACTCAGGCTGGTTGCATTCCTTGATTGGAGGTCATAGTACTGTCCATCCTCAGGTTCTGGGACCTTGTCCTTCCCCAAGTCCCTTCAGACCTTGAGGGGGTAAATACTTATCCCAACTCCCACACTTCTTGCCCTTTCTTATTTAGACCTGGGTACTACATTAACCTTTGCCATTTCCCTACATCCTTGCCACACATCCCATACCTTTTTAGTGGTCCCTTTATTAAGTGCATCTCAAATTGCATTTAAAGAGTATGTCATCTATTTCCTGTCTGAAACCCTAAACAGATGACCTCTTAGAGACCTAATCCTGAAGTTCTCTTTTGCATCCCTGACACCCTTTATTTCTCAGAGCATTGACCATGTTGACTTGACTCTTCTACTCTGATACAGTTGCAGACTCACTGCCCAGCCCCCAGCTGCTCCATCACAGGCTGGTCTTCCGTCTCCTCTTATAGAGAGCTATTTCCCAAGCATTGAGTTCTACCCTTCTTTCTTTATTCAACTTCTTGCTATCATCTTTATGTAGAATTGTGATTTCATTCTTTTCTTTACCATGACATTCATAAGAGAAAATATTCACAGGTATGGCACAATGCCTTGGGTGTGCCCAGAATTTGATGAGTTCTCAAAACATTGGTAAGGAAATGAAACAATGCATAGAACTATTTTAATGTGTGTGTATATGGGGGTGGGGGATGACAGTCATCAAAACATTTTTACAAACATGAATTAGGTGTGATAAGGATTAGGCTAGCTGCAGATTATGAATATTTCCATTGAGCTGCACTCCCTTCTCTTCCACCTAGGAAGCTTTACAGAATGCATGTTATTGAGAGTGGCATTAAGATTATAGCTATGCACTAGTTAGTGTATTTTTTCTGCAAGTCAGAAAATTCTGTCTTTAACTGGTTTAAACAATTGGCACATTTATCTGCCTTCTGTACCAAGAGTCCAGCAGTAGGGCAGGCCCGCAGGCACAGTATATCTGACCTCTGCAATTTTCTTGTCTCTGCCCTTCCAGAGACTGTCTTCTTGATGGATATAGCCATTTCAGGGTTCATATCCAGACATGAAATGCCCAGAGGAAAGAGAATGATTGTATCTTCTTGAGGCTGTTTCTCAGGGTTGGGAAACCTTTCCCCCGAGCCTCCTTCATGCAATCTCAGTGGCCAGAATTGGGTCACGTGTACATTCTTAAGCCAGTCCTAGGAAAGAGAAATGTCATGATTGGTTTAGACAAATCAGAATCTCCTCATGAGTTGCAGTATATTGAATTATACTCCAATTTAGACATGGTTTTGGTTTTGATCCACATTCCTGTGGGTGTGAACCCATTGTAAACAATATCTCTTGAAGGTATTATTTCCAGATTACTGGAGTCCTTTATAAGTAGAGGAGGTTCAGACAGAGAAAGCCACAGAGAGAAGCTGGAAGCCAGAAGTCAAGGGAACTGGAAAAAACATTGCCATGTGATGGAAAAGCCAGGGGACCCAAGCATTGTTGGCCAACCAAAAAGCTCATTTCCTGGGGAAAGCACCCCATTCAGCCTCTGAAACCATGAGCCAATAAATTCCTTTTGTTTAAGGCAAACTAGTTTGTGGTATTTGTGGTAGCAGCCTAGCAAAACTAAGAGCTGCTAATGGGGTTAGCCTCCTTTGAACTCTGCAGAGGGCTTTCTGAGGTAAAACAGGGTCCTATTAGGAAGAGAGAAGGGGGCAAACATATTGGATAGGCAATCAACAAAGTCCACCAAAAGTGTCACCTGGATGTTGGCTTTTTCTTTTTTCCATGTAGACAGAGTCTGTCTAGGTTCTCAACCAAACATTGGTTTCTTTAAAAAAAATCACCCACACTGAGCATATTATCTTCTGAGAATAATCTGAACTTATGGGGGCATGATATTTAGTTATATCATATAGCACAAGACAATTTACTTGAAAATTCCCATTAAATGTCAGCTCTCATACCTCTTCCTTCTCTCCCGTCTCTTACATCCTTCTATTTGCCCAAATCCTCACATTGAAACACACAACTCCTCTCCCCTTCTCTATCTCAGTAGTAAACTCACATCCTTTCTCTTGTTTTGTGCAAGGAAGCTCTGCCTAGTATTGATAATTTAGGATCCTGGAGGCCCAGCCTCCAACCTCAGTGGATCTATCGAAGTATTTATTACCTAAGGTGGGTCCCTCCCTGGGGAGCATTCTCTCACCAGTTGTTATAAAAAGATATTGTCTTCATATCATTACACAGAGAAATATTATAACATCCTCTATTTTCTTTGAAGAAAGTAAAGATGTTGCGAACTTGGAATTGTAACTAATATTTGTAAAAGGTAGCTTGTGACCTATGTCACAAGTGATTGTAACAGTTTGGAATGCTGAGACTGTGAGGTGGAGGCCTTCTAATCAATAATAAAAATAATCAATAAGCCTAGCTCTGACCTCTCTCTTGAGCTTCAGTCCCATATAGACTGCTCAACTCCATTATGCAAGAAAGTAAGCTCATTATGTTCAAAATTTAAACTGTCTTCTATTCCAAATTTGCCCTTTCTTGTCTGTTTCCTATTGTTCTTTAGTAGCAGCAGTATCCTCCCAATAGTCATTTTAAAATTTCTTTCTCCCTTGCTCTTTATATTAATATAGCACTTCTGTAAATAGATGTTCCTTGAAGAAAAGAGACCAAATGCCTTTGGGAATGCTACTTACCAATCTTGGAGCATTATGATGTGCATTCAAATGTGAAAGATATTGAGAAATGCCATAGAGCAGAGGGCAGTTCGACCTTACTTAAGCCAGCTATTCCCAGATTTACTTTATCACAGAATACTTTTTGCAGGGGTTATCTATTAATATATCCTCATGTATTAATATTTTATGGAAAATATTAGGGAAAACATTGATCTAAACAATTTCTAAGGAGAGCGAGGGCCAAAACTAATACTTATAAGGGTCTAGTAAGTGTCACATCCATAGGTGAAGTAATTTTGAAGTAAAATATGGAATCTTTGGGTAGGCAACTTGGTTCAATCTAATATACTAAGACTCATGTCTCTTAGGAAATTTCATAAAGTTTTAAGACACTAATTACTTTATTTTTATTATTGAATTGTATTGTAAAGTCTTAACTACTACATCTACAATTTAATCAGGAAGAAATACTTGGTATTTATATCAAGGACATACTTACTTTAATAGCATAAAAGAGACAGACAAAAGACTAAGGACATGTTTTTTTATAAAAAAAATAAAGACTACATGTTTTACCTTGTCCCACTTTTGCTATTTTGGATCCTTGTCTTCTTAGAGAATTGACCTTAAGTGCTTGTTAAATCTGATTTATCTTCCCACATTGAAAAAAAAATTAAATGCAGCTCCTCACAATTTCTATGTTGTAAAGAAACAATTGAAAACATGCAGAACAATGTTTTAAACCAACTAAGACCTGCTGTCCCTGTAGTAGAAAAGCTGAGTAAAAATGTGGCCTTTCTGTGGCTCATCTCAAGGAAACCCTTTAACTCAGAGGCAAGCATTTCTGATCTAGGAGCAACTTTCCCACTTCCCTGCAGGACCAGATCTTCAAGTGTTTCTAGTTTCAATTGCAAAGCAAGAGAAATTGTCTACAAAACATCTACAAGCTAAAAATCAGGACAGAGCTTATTAAAATAAAAATTCTGTGCCATGTTAAATATATGTCTTCAGCTTTTTACTTAAATAAAGGGAAATAGCTAACCCCCTCTACTTTACATTCTCAAAACTACTTTTGTCTTCACTCTAAAGTTTTCCTCAAATACCACTAGAACTTGTGGACTATGGTTTCAACCATCATTTTAATGTAAGCAGAATCAAGTATTTGTTTGTGGGAAGCGGACTTGGCCCAATGGATAGGGCAACCGCCTACCACATGGGAGGTCTGTGGTTCAAATCCTGGGCCTCCTTGACCCGTGTGGAGCTGGCCCACATGCAGTGCTGATGCACGCAAGGAGTGCCGTGCCACGCAGGGGTGTCCCCCATGTAGGGGAGCCCCACGTGCAAGGAGTGTGCCCCATAAGAAGAGCCATTCAGCGCAAAAGAAAGTGCAGCCTGCCCAAGAATGGTGCCTCACACACGGAGAGCTGACACAACAAAATGACACAACAAAAAGAAACACAGATTCCTGGTGCCGCTGATAAGGATAGAAGAGGTCACAGAAGAGCACACAGCGAATTAACACAGAAAGCAGACAACTTTGGGGGTGGGCAGGGAGGGGGAGAGAAATAAATAAAAAATAAATCTTAAAAAAATAAATAAAAGTTGAAGTAATCAAACAAATATCTCTAAAAGTGTAAAGCAAATAGAGAAATCTGAAAAGGTTTTTTCTGTTCAAGCCAACTGAAGAAAACACAGGATAATAATAAAGTAGAGTAAGTCTTTTCAGGATGCCTCTTTCTTGTAAATAGTTTAAAGTTCAGTGGAGTGTGCAAGAAGCTCTTTCATAAAGCAGGGAAATAGAATTAGAAACTTGGTATTTCTGGGTTTTATTGAATAACTACAGAACAGTAACTGTGAAAGAGAAAAAAAACAAAAAAAATGGGTAGTTGAAACCATTCTGGAGGACAGTTTGGCGGTTTCTCAAAAAACTAACCATAGATTTGCCATATGACCCAGCAATACCACTGCTGGGTATATACCCAGCAGAACTGAAAACAAAGACACAAACCGATATATGTACACCAATGCTCATAGCAGCATTGTTCACTATCGCCAAAAGTTGGAATCAACCCAAATGCCCATCAACAGATGAGTGGATCAATAAAATGTGGTATATACATACAATGGAATACTATTCGGCTGTAAGAACAAATACACTACAAACACACGTGATAACATGGATGAATCTTGAGAACCTTATGTTGAGTGAAGCAACCCAGGCATTGAAGGACAAATACTACATGACCTCAATGATATGAAATAAGCAAGCTGCCTCAGAGAGCTAGAGACTGGAAGATAGGCTTACAGGAAATCGGGGGGTGGAGGAAGGATGTCAGCTGACGTCTGCAGGGGTGGAATCTATGATGAGCTGGCGGTAAGTATGAGCACAAAGAAGAGATAAAATAGGGGCAAGGGGTTGCCTTTGGGTGGGGCTTTGTGGGTTTGAGGGGGGCTGGGGATGGGCGGATGGGTAATAGTGCCCAAAAAATTGGGGGGAGGGAGGGGCAACATATGAACATAGGAGAGTGTCAGGTGTTGGTTGAGAGTAAAATGCTGAGAAAACCGTTATCAAAATATAATTAAGAGGGTTACCTGTTTAGGATGCTCAGAGGGGATGGTCTGACATGGGACGGACTCCTGGGGAATGTCTGAATGCTCATTTTGCCAGGGAGGGTTGTACCATTGGATAGAGCCCCAAGTAGTGAGAGTGGGGGTGGACCCGCATCCTGGGGAGGACTAATGCCATCAAAAAAGAGGGAACTGTATCTCTAGGGAGAAAGGATGGCTCCCAGGGCATTAGGGCAGTTGAGCAAGTCAGGCCCTGAACACTGCTGCAAGTATCTCTGGACGGGGCTCCTCGGGAAGTGGAGATTGGCTGTCGCTGTGGACCCCAAGGGGAGGGGAAAATGGATGTTGAATGGATGGAACCAAGGTAAATGTGGGGGTAAGAGAGGAGTTTCGTGAGAGTACACAAGGATGGATATAAAACATGTAATATTACACCAAAAACATATAGGGGACGACAGACTAATAATGATAAACCATAATGTAAAACATAGGATAATTAAGAATTTAGAAAACTGTATATCCTAAAGTATGGACCACAATGTAAGCACAGATGTCACCTTGTTTGAAAGCTATTGTCTCAGAGTCTGTACATCAGTTTAAGTAAATATGATATGAATAAGTTATAAGAATATTGCTGTGGAAGGGAAAAGGTTTTATGGTGGATGTGTGGGAGTACTGTATATTGTATATATGAATTACTGTGATCTAAGGCTCTTGTGAAGAGAAGCTCAATAATTAGGAAAAAAGAAAAGAAAAAGATAGGATGTAGAATTTTTCCAAATCAATGTGTATTCTATATCTGGCCTTTAAACCCATCGCTATATTCCATTTTACTGGTAAGGGATCCTGACATTATATTGGGCTGCACTTTTCAGGAAGTTTTGGATCACAGAGTGGTTCAACAATGGCAGCAGAGGAATACTGGTATAGGATGTTATTGACAGGTGATATATTGTTGACAGGGAGTTATGCAGGGCATGTGTCCAGGGTGCATGGTAATGTTTGGATGTGCTCATAGTGGCAACAATTAAAGACAACAGCTGTGGGGGTACTGGGTTCCTGGCCAGGGGTGCTCTGTCCCTAGGGGAGCAGCGGCAGTCCCCCAGGTGCAACGGTAAGGACCAGGAAGGAATGAGGGTCCAACAGTGAGCCCCTGATACTAATGACTAGGCTTGTGAGCCTATATGCCTGAAATAAGAACAAGGCCTAGAGCAGCACTGTGCCTAGGAGTTTCCTCCTGACAGCCTTCATGTTACTCAAATGTGTCCAGTCTCAAAGCCAAACTCAGCATATAAATGCAATGCATTCCCCCCAGTGTGGGACATGACACCCGGGGATGAGCCTCCCTGGCACCGAGGGATCACTACCAAGTACCAGCTGATGACGCAACTAGAAAATGACCTTAAATTAAAGGTTCAATGTGGACCAGCAGAATATCCCTGTCTACATATAAAACAGAAGATTAAAATGCTGTTTGACCTAATGTAAGGGGGAAATGGAAAGGAGAAATGAGTTTATATGGCTATGAGTCTCTAAAAAAGAGTCTGGAGGTTGTCAGAAGGATTGCCCTTATGCACACCTGAGCAGAGCCTCAGAGACAGATAAAGTAGATACAACCCCAGGTATTGGTTCTTTTGAGGGCTAAAGAGACCCACAGGTTCTAAGGTCATGGCAGATGGGGTTCACTGCCATGTCAGTTGGCCCTTCTTTGGAGCTGGTGTTTCTGCATGATGGAGCTGGACTCAGATGTGATCTCTTTTCACAAGCCTTTCATGCTACTTTACTGGAATTGTAGTTGGTGCTGGGGTTTAAGATGTATCTAGGGGATTTGAATCTCTGGACTGACAATATGATAGCCAGGCCCTGAGCCTCAACAGACTTCAACTCCTACACTCTGATTTATTGCACTTACCCCACTCAGCTAACATGGAGTTGAAGAATGTCAACCACCACACCATGGAGCCTAGAGTGCCTACAACTGAAAGCAGGAGGACTGCATCCAGTATCCATGTGGAATCTAAGCCTCCTCTTGACATAGATGTGCAATGGACACAACCAATCCAAGGTCCACAGAGAAAATGTGGCATTGGTGTGGGAAAAGTGGCCAAGGTGCCTGCTGGGTGTGGGGAATGGGAGGAAGAGATGAGATGTGGAGGCGTTTTTGGGACTTGGAGATGTCCTGGGTGGTGCTTCAGGGACAATTACCAGACATTGTAGATCCTCCCAGGGCCCACTGGATGGAACGTGGGAGAGTATGGGCTATGATGTGGACCATTGACCATGAGGTGCAGCGATGCCCAGAGATATACTTACCAAATGCAATGGATGTGACATGAAGATGGGAGAGAGTGTTGCTGTGGGGGTAGTGGTGGGGTGGGGGCGGTGGGGTTGAATGGGACCTCATTTTTTGAATGTAATATTTTTAAAAAATGAATAAAAAAATTAAAAAATTAAAAAAAAGGGTAGCTGAAAGGTATGAAAAGAAAATAAGTAGATGAAGTGAATGCAGAGGCAAATTTAATGCCTCTTATATCAGAGAAATCCGAGAAAAAATTATCTCAAGAGATTGTCAAACAGATGGTATGCAAAAGAATCTTGGATTTTTCTGAAGATGGGCTTACCTCAATTGAAATCCTGAAGTAGGGAAAGTAGGTTTTTTTGAGTAGAGGAGAAGCAGATTATTTCACCTCTCAAATGTTGCTACTGAGATGTGGTAGTGATTATTCACAGAAAAATATAAATGATCACATTTTAAAACATGTTCAGACTTGTAGAACTAAGCACAGAAAATGTACACTGACTATTCAGCTTTGCGTGACGTGTGACTTAAACGTGTGTGTGGCACTGGGCCTCTTTGGAGAGCTGGCTGATTTTAAGATAGGGGCAGGGAATATACAAGATGGGCCTGGAGCATCTTGTATTTCCAGAAAATAAGGAAGTGCTGAACACACATATGCACACACTATGATGGAGATATATCAAAGGAGCCCAGGAATCAACTAAAAGCTGAAACAGTTTGAGCAACAAAATATAGCATTGAATAATAACTCAAAATATAATATAAAAGTTTATATCAATGATTGAATAAACAGATGACAGAGAATAGACAAATCTCTTATGAAGAAGAATTCCAAACATTTTATGTAGATACTCTGCCCTTGAGGAGGTGGAGCTTAACTCCCAATTCCTTGGGTGTGGTCTGCAGGTAGTGACTTTCTTCCAAAGAGTATGGGTATTAGAGAAAAAGAGTAACTTTACAGTGGAGAAACCTGATGAACACCACCACAGCCAGTGATCAAGGTCAATATCATCAACAGTGATAGTCATGGTGATTGTAGGTACTGCTTATATGATAGGATGAAAATGGGACTTTACCTCTATGGTCTTCCCCCACCCAAAAAATCATAATCCAATCTAATCATGAGAAAAACATCGGACAAGTCCCTACTGGTGGGCAATCTACAAAATGTCTAACCAGTACTCTTCAAACCTATCCAGGCCATCAAAAACAGGAAAAGTCTGAGAAACTGTCACAGCCAAGAGGAATCTAAGGAGACACAAGTACTACATGTAATCTTAAATGGGATCCTGGAACAGAAAAAGGGCATTAGATTAAAAAGTAAGGAAATTTACATCACTTGTGGACTTTAGTTAATAATATATCAACATTGGATCTTGTGACAAGTGTACCATACTGTGGTGGGTTGAATTCTGTACCCTAGAAAAACATGTTCTCAATCCCATTCTTGTAGGTGTGAACCCACTGTAGATAAGACCACTTGAAGATGTTATTATTATTTTTTTAAGATTTTTTAAAAAAATTTCTCTCCCCTTCCCCCCGCCCCCAGTTGTCTGTTTTCTGTGTCCATTTGCTATGTGTTCTTCTTTTCCTGCTTCTGTTGTTGTCAGCGGCACGGGAATTTGTGTCTCTTTTTGTTGCATCATCTTGCTGCGTCAGCTCTCTGTGTGTGCAGGGCCATTCCTGGGCAGGCTGCACTTTCTTTCGCGCTGGGCGGCTCTCCTTATGGGGCACTCTCCTTGCACATGGGGCTTCCCTATGCGGGGGATACCCCTGCGTGGCACGGCACTCCTTGCGTGCATCAGCACTGTGCGTGGGCCAACTCCACACGGGTCAAGGAGGCCCGGGGTTTGAACCGCAGACTTCCCATGTGGTAGGCTGACAGGCTATCCATTGTGCCAAGTCCGCTTCCCTGAAGATGTTATTTTTAGTTAATGTGTGACCGACTGAATGAGGATGGGTCTTAATCCTATTACTGGAAGGTTTATAAAGAGACCAATCCAGAAGCCAAAGAAAGAGCCATGGGGAGGAGTAGGAAATTGGAAGTTGTGGGAAACTGGAAGAGAAAGGAGAGGGGAGAGGATATCACCATATGATGGGAAAGTCAAGAAACCCCAAGGATTTCCAGCCTACTGGAACACTACTGACCTGCCCAGAGGAAGCAAGCCTTCCAGTCTCCAAAACTAGGAGACCGTAAATTCCCATTGTTTAAGCCATGCATTGTGTGGTATATGTCACAGCAGCTGGGAACCTAAGACACATAATAGAAGAGACTGGAAGTAGAGTATATGGGAATTCTCTATACTATCTTCAAAATTTTAATGTAAATCAAATGCTATTCTAAAACAAAAAGTTTATTTAAATATTTTTAAAAAGTGGTTGTGATGAACTGAAGATGTTGGCTGACAAAATGTTGTAGAGATGTGAAGATATTTGATATCCCAGGCTTGAAAACATTTTCCTCCACAAATTAATGTGTTTGTATGAAATATCTTATTTTTTCAAATGGGGAAAACACTTTTATGTGAATTCGGTAAAACTGACAGTTCCAAAATATCTGTTAGGCAAAGAAATAAAAAAGAATAGGTTAGCTAGGCTCCACAGATGAAAAAAAAAGTGTTTAATTTCATTTATAGAAAGTTCAAAACATAAAAAAGGTAAAACTGATCTAGAATGTGAAATCAAATGGTGGTCACCTTTGGGCAGTAGGGATGGGAGGGCCACTAAAACTGCTTCAGGGGTATAATGCCCATTTTCCTGTTGTGGGTAGTATTTACCCCATTGTGCTATCTTTGTGAGAATGCACTGTGCTGTAAACTCATGATTTGTGCACCTTTTTGTTGGTATGTTATACTTCAATAAAAATTTATTCAAGAAAACATAATTGGATTTGAGAAGTTTGCAGCAGGTTTGCAGCTATGCTTTTCTTTTTTAGGTACTGGGGGCCAGGGATTGAAACTAGGACCTTGTATGTGGAAAGCCAGTGCTCAACCACTGAGCCACATCAGCTTCCCTGAGTTTTGCTTCTTGTGTTGTTTTTGTTTTTTCAGGAGGCACCAGGGGCTGAACCCAGGACCTTCCATGTGGGAGGTGGGGGCTCAACCACTTGAGCCACATCTGTTCTCTTCAGCTATGCTTTTTGACATTTATTTAAATATGGACTGCAAATTGTTTCTGAATAGTAAACACCTGTCGAAATTGAAGACCTAGTAATGTTGGGTCATTGTTGTTAGAGACATATGTTGTCCATTTATTCACTCATTTCACAAATATTTATTAAGCCTTGCACCTAGGACTGGCACTGTGAAAAGACATGTTTCTGAAAGCATAGATTATATGGGAAACAGACCTTAAATGAACAATTGTAATATAATATGATAATATGCTGTGCCGGATATGTGTTCAATGGAATTCTAGAGAAGTCCATTCTTTGGTCTCTTGGGGAAGTCAGAGAAGATTTCTCAGTAAGAAAGGACACATGAGCTGATACACGAAGAAAGAATAAACATTTGTCTTAAAGGAAGTCATGTGGGTATATGGGACAAGGTGGGGATGAGGGGATAATCCCAGTCAGAGGGGACAGCTAGAGAAAAGTCATTGGGCATGATGCCTCCCATAGTTTCCATGGCTTGAGAGAGTGGAAGGAGGTACCTAGAGGTGAGCAACAGGAAGGCTCATGAAAGGCTTTGTGTATCATGCAGAAGAAAGTGCTTTATCCAGAAGGTGAGGAGGAGCCACTGAAGAGTTTAAAGCAGTTGAGTAACATGACAAGAAATATAATTAGAAAGAAAACTCAAAGGCAGTATTTGAGGAATATTTAGGAGGAGGGGCATGGCTGGATGTAGAGAGACCAGTGAGAAAGCTACTACAAGACTGCAGGAGAGAGATGAAGGGGGCTTAACTAAGGATTCTCAGTGTGCTTAGAGAGGAACAGACAGAAAATTTAAGATTTAGAGTTGGCAGGTCTTAATGAATAATTAGATTGGAGGTGGAGTTTGAGGGAGAGGCAGGAGTCCAAGATGACATCATTGGTACAACTAATGATAGAGAACACTGAAGGAAAAGTGGGGTGTGGAAGAAAATGTGTTCTATCAGGGATGTGTTGTATTTGGGGCTTCCAGGATGGTACAATCAGGTGGGGACATCTAGCAGGCAGCTGGACACAATGGGAGGGGATTATAAGAATGACCTAGAGCAATGAGAGAGTTCTGCAGTGGAGATATTGTTGGTAATTAAAACTGAGGGAGGTCTGAGTTTGATTATGAAGAGTTAGTGAGAAGATCATCATGGGTAGGGGTGTGTGGTATGAAGGGAGATGGAAGAAAAGGGCTAAAGAGTTGAAGATGAGGGAAGCGCACTTGGCCCAGTGGTTAGGGCGTCCGTCGACCACATGGGAGGTCCGCCGTTCAAACCCCGGGCTTCCTTGACCTGTGTGGAGCTGGCCCATGCGCAGTGCTGATGCATGCAAGGAGTGCCGTGCCACGCAGGGGTGTCCCCCGTGTAGGGGAGCCCCATGTGCAAGGAGTGTGCCCCATAAGGAGAGCCGCCCAGTGCAAAAGAAAGTGCAGCCTGCCCAGGAATGGTGCCACACAGAGAGCTGACACAACAAGATGATACAACAAAAAGAAACAGATTCCCATCCTGCTGACAACAAAAGAAGCGGACAAAGAAGAACACACAGCAAACAGACACAGAGAACAGACAATCAGGGGAAGGGGAAAGAAATAAATGTAAATAAATAAATCTTTAAAAAAAAAAAAGTTAAGATGGTAGAGAAGGTTGCTCAAGACCTCCATTACCTATGGGTACAGCCTCCTTAAGAAGGAAAGTGGGGGCAAGTATGGGTTTGTAGAGTACCCTGGAAGCAGATTACTAGTGAAGTCAAAGGAAAGGATTAGGAGTAGCGAGGCAATGAGAAAATGGGGAAGGCATAAGTTTGTGGCAAGAGATCATGTTATTAAAGTTTAAGGTTTTCAGGTCAGACCTGTTCTGTAAGCCCCAGTAGAGTAGGTTTTTTGGTTTTACTTCTGTATTCTCAGTAGGTGTGACAGAATCTCTGGCACATGGTAGGTGCTCAATAAATATTTGTTGAATGCATAAATAAATGAATGGGGCATTGTTGAAGTAGACTGATTGGAAAGTTGATGAATTAGATGTGGCCAAGGAAGTCTTTTGAAATTTTTAGAAAATTTGAGTAGGTGACTTTGATTTGTGTTAGAAGTACATGTCTTATATAATCTCTTGTGGAAAGTAAAACATTCAAGAGGTTTCTATTCTATGGAATATGACCATATTCAGAAAACATCTTTTATTACTTCCTGCTTTCAAGAAAATTATTTTCTATAATGTATAAATCTATATTATATTCTAGTCAACAACATCCTATTTTGAGGGTTTCACCACATGAACATTTAAAAATGTTTAATATGAAATATATAATAATATCAGGGAAGCGGATGTAGCTCAACTGATAGAGCATCCGCCTACCGTATAGGGGGTCCAAGGTTCAATGCCCAGGACCTCCTGGCCTGTGCGGTGAGCTGGCCCACGTGCAGAGCTGACGCACGCAAGGAGTGCTGTGCCATGCAGGAGTGCCCCCTGCTTAGGGGTGCCCCACGTGCAAGGAGTGCGCCCTGCAAGAAGAGCTGCCCTGCATGAAAAGCACAGCTGGCCCAGGAGTGGCACCACACACATGGAGAGCTGATGCAGTAAGATGACACAACAAAAAGAGACACAGATTCCCGGTGCTGCCTGACAAGAATGCAAGCGGACACAAAAGAACACATAGCGAATGGACACAGAAAGCAGATGGGAGGGGGGAGAGGGGAGAGAAATAAACAAAATTAAATCTTTAAAAAATAATAATATCACCTATGATATAGTCTAGCCAAATGCTTAACTTGAACCCATGAAGCCTTTAGTTCTACCTTTCAGTTTAAAGGAAATAACAATTGATGAGCAAGTTAAAGAACTCTATGAGGAAATAACAAGACAATACTGGAAGACTCGGCTAGGACAAATCTCTTAGGCAATTGATCTAGTCTATTCAACAGGTCAAAAGGTGGTGGGATGGGGAGTACGCTACCAGATTAGAAGAGGGAGCCTGGACTGGACTTCTGTAAAATCATTGTGGCAATAATTGAAGGCATTGAAATATGGATTGAGTATGAGAAATGATGAAAATTTACTGATGTGGAAAAGTGTAGCTCATTAAGGGATTAAAGAAAGATATAAAACATATGCACTGTGGTATAATTTTGGTAAAAATTCCATCTATGTTTATAAATATGTAAAAAAGATCTGGAAGGATTTACAATAAGCTCTTAACAGATGTAACCTCTGGTATGTGAGAATATGATATTTTAATTTTCTTACTGTGTTTTCTAATTTTGATAATATATATATCTTCGCAATATAAAAAGGTTTTTTAAAAAATTTAAAACGAACAGAAGCTAAAGATGAAGTTCGTAAAGAATAGCTTTATTCTGAACACTACAAGAGATTGAAATAACTTCCCAAGAGATGAGTCATCATTATTTGGGCGTTAGTAAATTCGGTTTCTTAAGAGATTTAAGACCATAGTCTATAAGCTGCTTTCTCTCCCTTAATGGACCAAAACACTACCCTTAACTGGGACTTCTCTTGACTTGTAAACAGTGCAAAATGAAGAGAAATTTTTAAAAAATCAACACTTTAAAAATTGTCAAGATGTGGTGACACCTTCACAGATCTGTATGTATATCTTATTTGGACTTGAACTCAGATACCCAAAGGCCTAATAAATATGTGTCTTTAAATATCCTACCACTTTTAATGAAATTGATATAGAAAGTTAGGGGAAAAAAGCAATTATTTATTACTGGCAACTAGCCAGTCTTTTGAAGAATTAGTATTAGTTTTATAAATAGTTTTTATGGTATTTTTTAAGACCCAGAAATGAAGATACAGTATCAAAACACATATTTTCTCTTTCTAGATAGGGCCAACATTCCCACATAATGGATTGTGGTCCAGTTAACATTTAAATCTGGCTCCCTCTCCTGGAGAATATGATACCTGTCCTCTCTTTTAAACCCGAAGTCAAGAAACACATGCAGGATAGGAATTCACAGCTCAGGGAGGGTTTTGCATTCTTCATTCGTGTATACGGACATTGACCAACTTGTGGTTTGAAATTGTTGAAGACTTGCAAGTCTCACTATTAATCACCTTCCCTCTTCAAACAGAGGTAGCATTTAACAGCAAAGAATATGGCCTTGCCGTTAAATCTTCTCTCCTTGGGACGTAAGCTGCTGGCCTGTACATAGGCTTTCAGAGTTGGAAGGAACCTATCCCCCCAACCCCGAGTTCTTCTAATCCAACTCTTCATTTTCCTGCTAAGAAATCACTGGCCCAGAGAGAGGAAGTTATTTCCCAAAATCGTACACCTAGAAAATTTTCGATCTGGATATACCACAGGATTATGTATGATGCACTTTTATAACATTTTACAGTGATTAGTTCATCAAATCGAGTTTAATAAATATTTCTTGTTGCCTACTATGTGTCAGAAACCAAGAGATAGATGAAGATTTGCGAGGCATGATCTTTGCTCCTCAAATTTCTTAATAGTTAATTAAACTGTACGTATCATGATTCCAGGTTAGACATAGCTGCCAGGTCAGTAACCAAATGGCCACCCAAATGATATTTTTTGCATTAATAAGCCTTAATTTCTGACAGGTTATTGATAATTTCTTGTACAATGAGCTAAATCTCTTAATCAAGTTTTGGCTCCCATATAACAGACTTTGGGGTATGACTGGGTTTCTCAACTGGAAATTGGTAACTGACTTTGTTGGGTGCAATTTGTTGTTGTTGTTAATATAAAAAATGACTTTGATCATCCTGGTGAATAGTTTAAAGCTGCTTTTGAAGGGAAATGCCAGAATCTCCTTAAACTCATTTATTTCCCTCTGTGTATCTGGTTGTTTATTGGCCCAGCAACCTTAGACGTACGCACGTGTTGCAATGTTAAGATGCCTGTGTCAAGCCATTTATAATCCGTTCAGAGTATTACTCTTACCTACCTACAAACTTCCACATCAGTTGCATTAACATTTCCTACACACCTGTCATACCTCTATAGATCCTCACCTAAGAGCAAAGTCGTGAGCAGAGAGAGAATGAAGCCCTCTGGTGCTCACTTACTCTGCTGCCCTAAGAACAATATTATACTAATATTTGTACGAAAGGTGTGGACTTGATGTCTGTGAGAGTACTCCTTGGAGACAGCCTGCCTGGCTTCACTTCCAAGCTCTGCCGCTTGCCAGCTGTGTCACTGTAACTTCTCCGTGGCCTCAGATTTCTCATGGGGCTGTTGTGAGGACTAATGAATTGATATGGATGAAGCCATTAGAACAGAGCTTGGTATCATAGTAAGCAGATACATGTGCTCACTAAAATTATCATCACTTGGTTTATATATTTAAAGAAAACTATGATGGTGTGTATGAAATCTAATGAAGGACACAAAAAGTGATTTACAAAATGAGAACCAAATAAATAAATACAACTTCATTTATTTGGCTCTGGGTAAAAATGTAGGAAGAGAATGGAGCTTTTTCTTGTAAAAACAACTACCAGGGAGAGACGTCTCAGTTCTAAGGTAATGAACCAAATGTCACTTCCCTGCTGTTCCCATATCTTCTGATTAGGATATATAGTGGCATTATGGAAATGATTTTTAAGTCCATCAAGGAAAAATAACCTTGGGTCAAAAATCACATTATATGCATCAGAGTAGACTGCAGCTCTCATCTTCCTGAAACATCTTTACAATGTCCAGGCTCTTCGTTGGTAGCTATGAAGTGCTTGGTTTCAGCATTAAAGGGAAAGTGCAAAGTAACAAAAGATTTCCATGTTCTTAATATTTACAATGTAACAGCAGGTATGCTCATCACCGGCCCCTCTGAAGACTTTATGCAATAGGAAATTCCTTCCAGGGATGAGAATCTCTGAAGAAGTTCTGCATCATTCTAAGATTCAGGGGTACCTCATTCTCATCAAGGTAGATGGAAATGTGATTATTGCAAATAACTAGGTCTTTTCCAAGCATTTAGCTTTTAAAATTCAGATGAGATGTAATCAACTGTAATATTGCCAATGCCTCTTACTCTGCACAACCCAGAAATCAGGCTGAGTATGAATTGAGATTCTGTTTTCTAGGCTGTTTCTGAAAGACAAAAAGACTAATTGCTTTGCAGCTTCGTCAAAGCCTGAGCAACATGTTGAGTTTTGGCTGTTTAATCATTTATGTTACTGTACAGGGTCTGTCCAATTACTGATAAACCTGCACCCCATATGAACTGTCGTCTCTTAATGTCTGTGATCTCACCAAAAGAAAGAACCATTTCACATAAAAACCTTTTCACTATTAATCAAGGCTCTCACACTATGCCACTAATTGCTGCAAACCCATTTGGAACTAATGAATGGACAACAGATATCTCTTTAGCCATTCTGTTGTAAGCTAGCAATGATTAATGGCCCATTAAAATAAAGGGTACTGAAAAATTTAGGAGCAACATAGGGATAAAATATGTAAAATAGTGGAGTACTCAACTTTTAAAACATTGGCCATTGTGGGTTTTTGAGAAGTATTGAGGGAAGGATGCCTGTGACATTTATTAGTTTGCTGGAGTCACACTGAAAAATGATAAATAAGCCCACAGATTTATCTCCCTAATATTTTGACATAGGAGAAATTCAGAAAGTGACTATAAACCTTTCTTGTATTTAAGGTACATAGTCTTTTAAGATTCTAAAGTAGTCACACATCCTCCTTAAAGCTCATAACGTCCTTCTTAATCTAAAAGTGATGAAGATTCATCACTGTTGTATTTAGAGAAAGGAGGCATAATAATTTTTTATTTACCCTGTATATATTCCTTCATATTATTTCATTTTAAAAACCTGTGTTGCCCCATTCTAGAACATAAGCTCCAGGGTTCATTTATTCAGCAAATGTTTCTTGAATCCCTGCAGTGTTCCAGGCACTGTTCTAGGCACTTGTAATACCTCAGGGAGCAATTCACAAAATTTTGTGTCCTTGGAGAATATACATTGTCAGGGGAAGCCAGACAATAATCAATAGATGTAACAAATAACTAAATTACAGGGCATGTTCGAAGGTGATATGTACGATGGAGAAAATAGCATAGGCAGCATGACTTTATGCATTTTTATCAGTGCTGGATCCCTGGAGCCGATAGTAGTGCCTGCAAATGAAGCACACTGAAACATTAGTGAGTGAATGAATGAACGAATGAACAAATGTAGTTCAGACTGTATGTCATGCTTCTGAAGGTTTTTGCGTTGGGGCTGGTTTTTTCTTTTCCTTTTCTTTTTCCTTTCCTTTCTTTATAATCATCACAGTTATAGATCGAATATAACATGTGCCCCCCTTTTGTGTTCGGTTTTGCTTTCTTAGAGCAGCACGATATAGTGATTAAGTGCAAAATCTCTGGAGTCATACTGCATGGATTCAAACCCAAGGTTTGCCACTTCTAAAAACCTTAATTTTACATTTATTTATATTTTAACATTTTAAATATTTCACTCATTTCATTCAACTAAAACTTGAGCCTTTGTGTTTTCAAGGCTTCCCCTGCTGCAGATAATTTTGATGTTTTCTGTTAATTTCATCCTGAATATTCCCTTGAGCTCTTCTATTCAGCATTTATTATGTGTTATAAGGGAAGTGAGCTGCTGCTGTAACAAATGCCTAAAAATGTGGGAGTTTTTTGGAATTGTGTAGTCAGTAGAGGAAGAATTTTGAGGTGCTGGTAGCAAAAGCCTGGATTGCCTTGAAGAGACTGTTGCTAGAAATATGAATGTTAAATGAGAGCTTAGAAGGAAATGATGTATTTGCTGTTGGAAACTGGAGGAAAGGTAATCCTTGTTACAAATTGGCAGAGAAATTGGCAGAATTGTGTTCTAATGTTGGATAGAACTAGTAAGTAATGACTTGGATATGTAGCTGAGGAGATTTCCAGGCTAAGTGTAGAAGATGCTGCCTGGTTTCTCCCTACCGCTTAGAGGAAACTGTGAGAAGAAAGAGCTACATTGAAGAATGAACTGTTAATCAAAAGGAACCAGTGAGAGGTGTGGCTGGACAACCACTTGCTAAAAAGATGAGACATGTGACTTATGGGTTCAGTAAACCCTCTCAGAAAAAGCCAGTAATAGAGATGTGGTTATCCAGGAAAAATCTCTAGAGGCCCTCTTGCCTGATGGATTACACACTTGCCCATGAATTACACATAGGAGTGACAAGGTTTGTGAGAATTCTATATCAACAGAAACACTGCCAGCCTGGACCAAAAGAGACACCAACAGGGTGAAGTAAAGGAAGGGTGATTCCTTGGGCAGAGCTATGGATGTGTGGAGCTGGGCTGACAGGACCTCCTCAGGCTGAGGGGGTAGGACCACTGCTCCAGAGGTTGGAGAGGGCAGAGCCAGCCTCCTGCTGGGGTACAAGAGGGCAGAGTGCTTTCCGCCAGTGGGTCCAAAGAGCGGGCACTGGTCTCTGGTGGCCTTGAAGTTCAGAGCACAGAGCTACAGAAGATTATTCTCAGGTCTAGAAAGTGAACAGAATTTGCTCTGCTGGGTTGTGAACTTGTTTTAGCCAGATTGTTTTTTTCCTTCCAACTTCTCCCTTCAGAATGGGAATGTCTATCTTATGCCTGTTCCACCATTGAGTTTTGTTTGTTTGTTTTTTAAAGTACCAGGGCCAGGGATTGAACCCGGGACTTCATATGTGGGAAGCCAGTACTCAACCACAGAGCCATATCAATTTCCCTGAGTTGGGTTTTTCATTGGTTTTTGCTTTTTTTGTTTTTGTTTTTTTCAGGAGGCACCAGGAACCAAACCCAGGACCTTCCATGTAGGAGTCAGAAGCTCAATTGCTTGAACCACATCTGCTCCCTACCACTGTATTTTTTTTTTAAGATTATCTGATTTCTCTCCCCTTCCCTTACCCCCATTGTCTGCTCTCTGTGTCCATTCGCTGTGTGTTCTTCTGTGTCTGCTTGCATTCTTGTCAGGCGGCACCAAGAATCTCTCTTTTTGTTGTGTCATCTTGCTGCATCAGCTCTGTGTGTGTGTGGTGCCACTCCTGGATGGACTGCATTTTTCATGCAGGGCTGCTCTCCTTGCGGGGCACCCCTATGCTGGGGTACCCCTGTGTGGCATGGCCCTCCTTGTGGATGGCAGCACTGCGCATGAACCAGATCACCACATGGGCCTGGGTATTGAACCCTGGATTTCCTATATGGTAGGTGGACGCTCTATCAGTTGAGCCACATCTGCTTCCCCCTACCATTGTGTTTTTGAAGATATAACTTGTTTTATAGTTTCACAGGTCCACAGATAGAGAGTTTTTCCCCAGGATAGGTCGTACCTAGGTCTCAACTATAACTGATTTAGATAATTTTGAAAATGAGATTTTAAACTTTGAATTAATGCTGCAAAGGGTTAAAGCTTTCGGTGAAGTTGGTAGGGGGCGAATGTACTTTATACCTGGGAAGGACATGAATTTGGGGGAGGCAGAGGATGGACTGTTATGAATTGAATTGTGTTCCTCCAAAAAGATATGTTTGAATCTTAACCCCAGTCCCATGAATGTGACGTTATTTAGAAATAGGGTCTTAGAGATGTGATTAGTTAAAAGGAGACAAAACTGGATTAGGGTGGGTCGTAATCCAGTATGACTGGTGTCAATAAAGGAGGGGAGAGGACTCAGCAGATGGACGGACATGGAGGACAAGGCCCTGTGAGGATGGAGGTAGATGCATCTATAAGCCAGGATTGCCAGCAAACCCCAGAATAAAGAGGTTATCTCTTACAGGTTTCAGAGGAGCACAGCCCTGCCAACATCTTGGTTTTGGATTTCTAGCTTCTAGAACTGCACAACAATCAATTTTTGTTGTTTTAGGTCACCCAGTTTGTGATACTTTGTTATGGAAGCCCTAGGGAACTAAGACAGGTTATGTATGATGTGTCCATCAGAGATGGATATAGATGATCCTTTTCTGCTGCCAGTAGGAAATGCCATATATCCAGATCCAATGCAAGATGTGAACTTGTCAGCTGGGATTGTGTTATTCATACCTAATATTCTTGGAACTTTACACAATGCCTGGCACAGAGAGATATGCAGAAAACATTTGATTAAAGAATACAAACTTGTTATCCAGCAGTAACAACAATCAGTTGTTGCTTATATCTGTAACTGGTTGGTCATTCTATTTGGTCTATCTTGGAGCTATTTAAGGATGGCCCGTCTCGGCCTGGACTCCTTTCAGACTGATGAAGCCCAGGTGAGCCTGCAGTGTGGCAGCAGACCAGGAGCTGCTCCTCTCTGGTGGCGAGCATTATCTGAGGTCAAGCTGCAGAGAGTAACTCCTTTCTCTTCCTTGGATGCACTATGGCAACCCCTCTTGTGAGCTACATTTACATTTCTATTACCTTTTCTCATTTCTTCTTTTTTGATCCTGTTTAAGAAGTAATACAACAGCAAGGTTTGTTAAGATGGCTCAGTCAAATACTAATTTATTAGCTATGATAAAATGATATCAGGAAATAGCAAATTCTGTGGCTATTTCCCTCGTTGTGGATGGAAAGAATAAGTATAGAGTGGTCTCAGTTGCTATGGATACCAACTCTTTGAAATAATAGAATCCTTTTAACATAATCCAGTTCAGATAAATTGGTTTTTCTGTCAGATATTACCCCTACCCAATATACTTATTTTTTCAATAAAAAAAAATTATGTCACTATCTCCTAATATTAGGAAGTGTGGTATTTTAATTCTTTCTCCAATTTTACTCCTGTAGTTTTTCTTTTTCCTATATCTTCTGTTTTCTATGCCAGAAAAGATGACATAGAGAAATAAATTGTATCTATGATATTTTTTCCATCTAAGCAGTAAAACTGCTTTAGTTGGTTCCACACAATCATATACAAGTATCAGAGCATGATTGATTCAGAAGCGATACTTAGATTTTTAAAAACTCGATCTTCAGAAACCATGTTGATTATAAAAAGGCTTTAACTGCTTCCTCAGCATTCCATTGGTTCATTGGCTCAGATTTCTCTAGGAAACTCTCTAGGATATCTAATTTGGAACATAGCATCAAGTTACTGGGTTATTGCAAAGGAAAAAGTCACCAAAGCATCCAGATAAATCTCAAAAAGTGGCAACTCAAAGTTCAGGGATTGAGAAAAGTTTCTGTTCTTAAGGGTGAAAACAGACAGACACCTTGCTAGGAACATAAATTTTTTAAAGTTTAAAATGCTAGTAATCCTCCAGTAAGATTAAGACCTACCCTGGGTCCTGAAATCTAATCAAAGGCCCTTAACTGAAGTGATTTATCAGAAGGTCTCTAACTGAATCTAACCAAAAGGTCCTGCATACAGTTGGTTTCATGCACAGGAATGGGTTAACTTAAAAACATAATCTTCTGGGGTCCACAAAAGCAAACCAGCACATTAGTTAAACTGTCATTCATCTATTTTTCAGAAGGAATCATTTTAGTGGCTTTATATGAACTCAGTAATTATGTAAACTCCAGCTTCATTCCTTCATCCCTAATTTTAACTTGTATTTTTCTTTTAAATATGGGTTGGGTTCATCATATAAATTTTAAATTCTATTCACTAGATACTTTTCTAGGCCAATTTGCTGGATGCTGCAAGGAGATGAAAGAGCCAGCTTATGAGTCAGGAGAACTGAATTCTTGTCCTAGCTCTGCCACTAGTTGTGTGGCTTCAGATGAGTCATTTAATCCCTTGAATCTTAATTTTCTCATCCATAAATTAGAGGTCAGACTATATAACATTCCAGAGCCTTTTGTCATCCTGAAACATCTATATTACTTTCAAATATATCCACATCTCCAGCTGATATCTGACATCAAGTTTAGAAATTCTTTTAAATTGTCTCACTGATTTCAAAACCGAATAGAAAAGAAGTTTAAGAAGTACAAGCTTGCCAACGACTTATTTCCATCCTGCCTTCATTTAAAATAATTATGTTTGCAGTGGAAAATAGGAATTAGACCACATTCAGGTGGATCTTTTTAAAACTTTTATTGTTGGTAATATTTTCTCCAGATGGAAAGTAAGTATGTAAAAATAATATTGTCTAATATTAACATTAATGTTCCCTTCATAAATGTCAATCACTTTGCAAGTTCTTTATGTGGATCATCTCATCAATTCTCACAGCAACACTGTGAGATAGATATTATTGTGTCCACTTTACAGTTAAGGAAACAGAGAAATAAAAAATGTAAGTCTTTTCTCCAAGGTGGCACAACTTGTAAGTGGCAGAGCCAGGATTTGAATCCGTGCTGTCAGACTCCAGGACATAGTATCACTATAATACATAGAATTTCAGGTGTGTGTTTGTGTATATCTCACACATTCTTTGTATGTGTCAACACAAATCCCTTATCTTGTTGGCACCCCCCCCCCAACCTGGTCTTTCTCTGCATGTCTGATCTCAGTGAATAGCACCACTTTCATCAGCTATACAAGACAAAAACATAGAAATCACATTTGACACTTGCCGTTCCCTTACTGCCACCCCCTGCAATGAAGCCATCACCAAGTCCAGTCAATTTCATTTATTAAATAGCTCTCAAAAGGATCTATCTGGCAGGGCTCCAGAGCAAATGGTTTAACCTGAGGAACCACTTATAAAGGTGTTGGGGAACATAAGATAACCGACAAGAGATGGTGACGCATCACGGGACTAGCAACAGCGGATGATGCTGTTAGCATCACGTGGCCTGAAGGTACAAGGGAAGGAAGGGTGCTCCAGAAACCGGGGGAGAGCTGTGGCTATGGAGCTGTGGCCCTAGGGGAATGCATTCCTTCTGCACTTATTTACTGGTATTCTTCTATAAAATAGAACTTTCTTTTATCAACTGTTTGGTCACCCTGAAATAGAGTTTATAAAGAGAAGTTGCAATAAATGCTTGATTCTTTTCCTGTTTACTAGTTTTCAGAATATTGACTTGTTGTCCTAGCAACCTCCAAAGGTGACTAGTGTTTTTATTGTATCATTATAAACTCACTAATTTTTAACTTACTAGATGTATTGTAAGCTATTGTGATCATTATTCCTTTTGTTGCTCAGATTGCCCTGGTTTGGGGTAAAAGGAGCCTCTCCAGGCATTTCATTCAATCCTAGTGGTTTCTGACAGCTTCTTGCTCTCCAGGATGACAAGATGACCAGGCTCATCTCATACATTTCCTGTCCCAGAACTGGATGAGCCATTTCTCTGAGGAGTTCTGGTTTGTTTTAGTGAAAAATGGCATTTATAGACCACAATATGGGCATCTCCTGAATTTTTATGTCATTTCATTTTTACTCCTTTGGAAATGATCATTTCCTCTTCGTATAGTTTCAGGGAGGAGCAGGGTGGTAGAGGTGGGCTGGCGTGATGCCTCCTTGTGAACTGGAGGAGTCGGGTCCTCCTCTCTGAGGCACTGGCTTGCTGTCCTCACTCCTGTTTTACTCTGCTGGATCAGTGATCTAGGTCAGGAAAGCAGAATCCTTTCTGAATGTTCCAGGTATGAACCATTTTAATGAGGAAATTGCTAATTACACAAACTTTGGAAGTACTGAGAGGTGAAGGTCAGAGAGGCCACTGCCCAAGTTCTCAGCCTGCAGCACTGGAGCAGGAGGCTCCCAAAGCACCTCTGCTAATTCCCACCAAACACAGTAGCAATGCGGTTAGCTTCAAACTTGCAGATAGAGTCGCATGCCTGCCTTCAGCTACTTTTAAAGACTAACATCCTAAATCTCACACAAGTTCTACTCATTGGCAGACTTGAACCCAGAGTCCTACGGGGAAGGGATTCTAGGAAATGTCATTCCTAGATTCTCCTCTGTGATGCAGACACCTGAAAAAGGGTGGTGGAGAGGCCGAGTTGACAACCAAAAATCTAGTACACCTGGCATGCCCTCACTCCCTGATTCATTGTCCCATTCCTCCATCCCAAGCACAGGCCTCCTTCCTGGATAGCAACTCTCTGTCAGAGTTTGGATGAGAGGTCGGGAGATGTTCAGGGGATGGCCAACCCATCTACACTCATTTTCCACCCTGGTCAGTTTCTGGAGCTGCCCAGGTGTCTTGCTGCTGCACTGTTTCATGTGTGTGTGTGTGTGTGTGTGTTTGTGTTGGGGACATTCTGGGGATCCAGGTTTCGGGGTGACGATTGTTTTTGTGGAGTCCTTTATTCTAACAGTCCTGGAATGCCTGCATTCTGAAAGAACAAGAAATTCCTTCTGAACCTTGTATGTGCCCTAGAGAAAGCTTGACTCAGTTCTTTAACAGGCCAAGGTATTCAGAGAACAGATCCTATCTGTGCAAGCTCAGGGCAATGCAAGAAAAAGGAAACACTTCCTCTAGAAACCATTCCTTTCTGTTTCCCTACCACCCTTCTGAGAGGCTGTAGTCTCTCCCTTAGCGCTGCCTCTTTCCCTCCCCCCATTAAGATCCAACAGACTTCACTCACTCTAACAGCTCCTGGAGTGGCTGATCAAACTCCCAGGGCCCAGAGGAGCTGATTAAAAGGTTTTGTGTGCATTTTGCCTTCCTTTGTCTTTTCCAGCATTTTTGAGATTTGGTGCAGGAAAGGTTGCTGAGTTCACCATCCTGAGAGACTATTATCATTTATGTCCATTCCTTCATCCACCATCCTAGACCAAACTTCTGTCATCTCTTACCTAGACTTCTGGCGTAATCTCCTCATTGGACTTCCTGCTTTCCCTCTTTCTGGTTCAACCACTTCTCCATGGTATAGCCAGAGTGATCTTCCTGGAAAGAAAATCTGATTGTATCACCCTCCTGCTTAAGACTTTAAATGGCTCCCCGCTGTTCTAAAGATAAAACAGAAATCCACAATTAGCCTGCAAGGAGTTGTGTAATCTGGCCTTTCCCTTTCTAAATCTAGCCTCACTGCACTGTATTAGTTTTCTAGGGCTGCTGTAACAAATGACCACATATTTGGTGGCTCAAAACAACAGAAATTTATTCTCTATGTCAATTCTGGAGGCCAGAAGTTTGAAATCACAGCAACAGGACATTCAAGAATGTCACTGACCAACCTTGAGCAAGTCATTTAGGCTTGCAAAGACACGGCTTTCTTATCTGTAGCATCAGGTTATAAAGAATTTGGTTGGGGGAAGATTCAATAAAATATTGAATATGGATTATATAGCACACTATGCCTGGCACAATGTAATTTTTAATCTCTTATTATTGCTCTTGTTATTACTATAAAAGGGATAAAATTTTTAAAATTTTAGTAATGACACTTTTGATCAGGTCATCCTGACACTAGTAGCTAGGTTTATTAGTTATTTTACTTTACATTTCTCACCTGTAAATGTAGGAAACATAATATTTCTAATGGATTCTTTGAGAATTAGGAATAATGCTTATAAAGTACCTAGCATATATTAAGTATTCAGTAAATGGCAACTGTTTTTGTTAGCCAAGAGTAGAGTCGGGATTCAAATCTAGGTCTTCTGATTCCAAAAAGAGTTCTTTTTATTTTTCCATGATTTGCCAAAAAGACTTTTTTACTTCACAATTTTGCTCAGACTTCAAGTTTCCCATTTCAACTAATTTGGAAATTGAAAAGGAAATTCCATAATTCAAAAAACATTCATTTATTTGATGAAATCAACATAATAACAAAATGATAAGGACATGTTTTTTCTAAATGTGCTCAGGTTCTGATTTAGAGCCAAAGAAAGTATTTTTGTTGTTGTTTTATTAAATAAGCAAAGATCAAACACAACAGTTATAATCAATTAGGACTCAAATGAAATCATAAATTTCAAGAATATGATTCTAGATCTTTTGAATATTAGTGTAACAATGCCACTGAAATATTGCTTTAGTGATGCCTCTTTAACATGCACCCTATATTTTCAGCACATAAAATGCATGAATATAGAGTAATAGTTTCAAATGTTTATTATTAAATAATGATGCCTAGTACTGTAAAGTAGGAAAGGGCTGAATACTTATAAATGAAAGGGTTGCATAGCTCCAAATGAATAGAAGAAGAAGTAAACATCTTTGAAAACGTATTCATCCTTATTTGGGAGTCATGACAGAAAAACTTTCCACTCAGAAATCTAAAAAAAAATTTTTTTTTAAGGTCAAAAGAATAAGGAATGATTTATAGAAAAATCCTGTAGAAACCCTCCCTTCATAATGTAAAAGAAGGGCATCAAATCAATATGAATAAAGGAAAACAGGGTGATAATATGATTTCAATAATAATATTAATAATAACATCTTTGAAGAGTTACTCAAGTTGTAGCATCAACATTCTTAGTGTTGCTCATTTGTTGCTACTAGCCAGAGGCCTTGTGTTGCCTTTTGAAAGAGTTCTCAATGCCCTGCTACCATTAACTGACCCATGAACTCTGGAATCATGGCATTATATCCATCGGAAAACACATCTGATGATGAGCAAGAAGATTTAGCTCATGGACATTTCTTAATGCATATAATGGTTAGGTACCACCCAGAATATAAGAAAAAGCCACTTCATGCTTATGGAAATTGAATATTTATTTTCTGTTGGGGAAAAAGCATATGATAAATATAAGTACAGGCCACAGTAAATTTTGCCATTGATTATTCAAAATATTTTCAAATTCAGTGTTATGGAGAGCACTGGCACAGGCTCTACAAATGCTTCTTTAAATGAAATGCTTTTTATCAGTTGCATTCAAACAGGACTAAATCAATGGTTATTATTTTTGAGTCTATAGCTAAGGTGACATAGAATAAATTGGATCTATTGATCATCAGATTGAATTCCAATAACATTTAGAGTTCAACACAGATTGAGCTGTGTAGCAAGCACTGCGTCTGCTTTTAGCCAAGGCTCAGGATTCTGACCTCAGGCATTTGAACACTGCCCTTTGAATGGCTCTCCTACCTACCGGTGCTATTTTAGAGGTCTTAAAATTTCCTCCCCCTCCATTAGCATGTTAATTTCACTCTCAGCAGATGCTTGTGGCATCTGTGCACGTATATTCTCTGAAGAATTCTTGGGAGTGCAGGGTGAGTCCTCCAACTTTGAAGCAGATTCCTTAGGAGGAACCCACTAGAAACCACTGTTTCTGATCTGAACAAAGACACTCCCTCCCTATCTCTAAAACTGTTTTATGTGGCGGGCAATTTAATGAGTTGCCTTTTCTTCCTGCTAGATTTTTCCCCTGGCACATTCCACTTTTCCGGCTGGGGTCAGGCTGTGACTCACTCGGCTGGCTTGGCAGGCCAGCCCCGGAGCGGTGGCCCCCACACAAGGCCAGCTTTGTATCAAGCGCCTGACTGTGGAGACACCCGCCAGAGCAAGGAGTTATATCACTTTTGGGAGCTCTGACGGATGTCCTGAGCATTTTCACCAGGTGTTCTGACTTGTGGAAGAAGTTTCTATAGCTTCATGGTATACATTTCCAACAATGACTTTGGAGCATTTGGGAGAGAACATCAAGAATGTCTGTTTACAAGTCAAATGATTAGAAATGTCTTACATCACAGGTGGGGGCACACTCCCACACAGTTCAGAGTTCACACTTACTGATGCCGGTGGCCTGGGGGTGAGACCACACCAGAGTCCACTGTCAAGGTGCTGCTGACGTCTGTCAGAAGACCATGCAAAGGTAGGGGTGTGACAAACCTGAGCCCAGAGTCACCACAAAGTGGCCTTTTGTTGTTGCTACTGCAGAATTTGCAATGCATGAATATTGCTCCGCCACCTCTATATGGGAAATCAATCAGGGGTTTAAAAACCTCCAAAGGTGATTCTGCCAAAATCCCATTCCTAATCTACACAACTCTTCTAATCCTGTCCTCCCATGCTGCTAGGGCCCAGTTTACCTTGTTGCAGGGTGTATTGCTCAGCCAAAACGGTGCTGATGCAAAATATCAGAAATTGGTTGATTTTATAAAGGGAATTTATTTGGGGTAGGAGCTTACAGATACCAGGCCATAAAGCATAAGTTACTTCCCTCATCAAAGTCTATTTGGAGCAAGATGGCTGATGACGTCTGTGAGGGTTCAGGCTTCCTGGGTTCCTACATTCCTGGGGCTTGCTTTACTCTGGCTTCAAGGTTCCTTCCCTCCTGGTGCTGGCTTCTCTTTCCACTGTGTGCTGACTTCCCAGGGCTCCAGTTTAAGTCTTCAGCATCAAACTCCAAAATCAAAACTCCAACATTAAAAGCCCTCAACTCTGTTATTTGCCATGCCTTAACTCTGTTCAATGCCCTAATCATAACTCAGTCATGCCCAGGTACAGATCAGGTTACAAGCATAATCCAATATATTTTTTTGGAATTCATCAATTATATCAAACTGCTGCACAGGACCAGGACATCTTAGAAGCCATGTATAAATCAATGGGTTACAGCTTACCAGGCATTGGTTTTGAATGGTGGTTCAATAATATATAATATTATATATATATTATATATATATAATATATAATATAATATATAATTATTATATATAATAATTATAATATAATATTATTATATTAGAATATACTTTATTATTATATATTATATTATAATTATAATTATTATTATAATTCAGAATTTATAATTATGTCCACTTTCTGTTATAATGATAGATATATCATCCTATGTGGCAGGCATGTACTAGGCGCTTTGCTTGAGTTATCCTTATGAAATCTCTTTATGGGTGGTGCTATTTACCCCTCTTTTATATATGGAAAAACAGATTCAGAGAAAGTAACTTACCCAGCTAATGTGTGGCATAACTGGATCCTGAACCTATTTGTGCTTTTAACCACCATGATACTTTGTTCCTCACCACCATTATCAATTTTATTCTTAATTTCCAGTCAAAACCATTTCCTTGTCCTTTGGGAGAGCATGAACCTTTCTCATGGACAGTAAGTTTATCACATTCTCTGGGTTTCAAGTTCTAACTCTTCAGGATTACACTGAGCTCGATCTACCCTTCTCCATCCACCAAGCCCTTGGCATTAGCTCCTCTTCACTGCTCCTGCTCCAACAATTTCCTAAAAAGTTCTCACTGTACCTGTCTACCCTTGATTTTACTTTGCTGGTCTGGAGTCTCCCAACTCTCCCTAAAGCACCACTCCCAGGGTCAAGTCTCTAATTCCTTTCATTAGGAACAATATTAGAATAGCCATTATCTTCTTTTCAACAGAATTTACATTTCACTCACTCTGCAGGGTAGACTGGGATAACTCTCAAAAACTGCTGCCCTCCTCCAGCATTTAGTGACTAAGACTATACTTTCTGGAAGGGGTCAGCCTCTAGGAAGAGTTAGGGAAAAAGATAAAAGTCATCTGCCAGACATAGGCCTGTTTTCCAGTTACAGGACAGAAAAACAAACAACAAACAAAACCCAGCACTTAATTTACTGCCTGAAGCTGATATAAATCGGGTCTCATAGAATTCCAGGCTTACTATGAATTGCACTGTACAACTTTGGAGTTCATCTCCTGAGGGTGCTTCAGACAAGTCCTGTCTTTCTCTTGTCTTTTATATTAAGACAGAATTGCCTTTTATAAACAACCGATTGCATTTATGGATGAATTTGTAGGATGACTGGGAAATGCTTCAAAATAAGATGGAAGAGAAGAGTGGATGGGAAGAGCTAATGGTCATTGGGTGGTGTCTCCTTTTGTCTATAACAGTCTCCATATCTAAAAAGGTTAAAAAATTGTTGCTTTCTGGTGTTTTATATGTGATTTTGTGGGGGTTTTTTTGCCAAAAATTTGCCGATTTGGTTATGATTTTTTATTAATGGGCAAACAAAAAGGAATGCTATTATGGCTGAAAATTCACTCATCAGATTTTTACAGGAAGTATTTGGCTGTCTATGTGGCTAGAGTAAGTGATCACCCATACATAAGCAAATAACTATTGGTTATTGAACACCTACAACCTGCTAGGCACTGTGAAAGGGACTTCATAGTCATTATTTTTGAATCTTCACCAAAACCCTGCCAGGTAGGTACCACTATTTCCATTTTAGGAGTGAGGAAACTGATATTCTGAAAGTTAAGTTGATCGAAGTGACCCTGCTGGTAAATGACAGAGATTTTAGAGTTCTGGATCTTGTTGTGGGTGGTTCTTATTAAGGGAGAGTGTCAAACTCATTGGAAGCCAAATCCAGAAGTCTGGGGCAACCCAGACTGACCTTACTTAAAGATTCCCTTCATTCAGTTAATAAATAATCATTAAATGTTAACTCTTGCAAGACAATATGCTGGACACTGCTGATATAGTGGTGACAAGACCAAAATATACATATTCTGAGAGAATTTAGATTTTCCTTATGGGGAAAACAGACAACAAAGCAGTAAACTATTAATAATAGAATCAGTAAATTTCAGCAAAGCTGATATCTAAGATGATAAAACAGGATTGAGACAAGGAGCCACTTTAGAACTGGTGGTCAAGGAAGCCCATGTGAAGAAGGGGTGTTTGAGCTGAGGCAGAAATGCCAAGAAGGAAGGAGCCGTCTGTGGGAAGGTCTGAGGAAAACAAGCCCAGAGAGAGCAGCAAGGGCAACTGTCTCAAGGTTAGAACAAGCTTGGCAGGTTTGGAGAAATGAAGGGCTGGAGCATGTTGGGTCTTGTAGGCTATGGGGAGGAGGATGGATTTTACAAGAAGTGCGGTATAAAACTTTTGGAGAGTTCGAAGCGGGGGAGTGACATGATAAGAGTTATCTTCTATAAGGACCATGCTGGATGCAGGGTGTTTTAAGGTCAGGTAGACGTGGGGCTTTGGGAGAGTTATTTTGCCTCTCATAGCCAGAGATTCCTTTTCTGTAAAGTGAGTAAAATGATAACTGCTGTGAAGGATTGTTGTAAAGATTATATGAGGCAGGAAACCTACTTCCTTCCCTTTCTTGACATAAATTACTCTTTCTCTTCTACGAGTATCTCTGCACTTAATCACACTAGACTGACTTTGCCACTGGAAGCATCCAGATGGCATCTTCTAAATGTTCCTTGTTTCACCTCAGAGTCAGAAGAGGGGTCAGGGAAGTAGAGCTAAGTGGGGGACAGGGGTGGAGATGAAAATGAGAATTTAAACAATTTGAACACCTGCTTTATGAACCATGGCAAGCCTGCAAGTCCAGATTGAGTAACAGGATTTTGTTGTTGTTCTGGTTATGTTTTGCACTGTTTTTGTAAAATATTCTTTATTGTTATTCTTGTGAAGACCAGGGGAAAAAAAGAAAGAAAATGCTCTACCTTGAGATAAGCTTGGGTTGCAGAAATTATTTCACAGTTAGATTTCACTATCTTCCTTCTTGAAGGGCCCCCAATGATGTTTTTCTGTCCCTCTTGCTTGGGGCATTCTTTAGGCTTAATTATAGGGAACGGAAATCTAGCCTGGAAAAACTCTGGGAAGCAGAAGAAAAGAGAGAATCTTTTCTCTTCAGATGTCTGATGTTTCCCACTGTCCTTCACTGGAGGGTGGTGAGGAGAGTAACTACACCTGGTAGAATGCCTGGGGTAGCAACAACCCTAGGAGGATGATATTATCTCCCAATTTTACAGATATTGAAACTGAAACCCAGAGAACTTAAGTAACTTACGATTTTTTTTTTTTTTTTACTTTTAGGGATTCTTTTATATTTTTCTGAAGAATTTCCTACATTTGAAAAGCAGTGGGGAAAATGTGCTATGTCATACTGATAGTTTTAACCACATAAAAATCACACTTTCACACATTTCTCCCAAATCCATCTATATGTAGATACATTAGTGAAAAAAAATTCAAGGTCTTTGTTTGAATGGAAAAAAAAAAAAACAAGAATAAAATACTCAGATCAACCATATAAAAACAAAAGTTGGTTGTGAACTGAAAGAGGGGCAGAGGAAGTAAATGGCTGACATAGCCACAGATATATTCAGTCTGAGCAGTAATAAAATAATTACAAAGTAAGCCTTTTGGCATCACCTATGTAACACCTATAAAATAATATTTTTTTTCATGGAAATAGACATCTAGAAACAGCATGCCACAAAGTATATGTCTCATGAATTATGTTGCAAGGTCTGGCTCTTTCTCATCAATTCAGACACTTTCTCAAATATATCACTACTTAAAAACAGAGAATTAGTGGAGCAGATGTAGCTCAGGGTTGAGGCACCTGCTTTGCATGTATGAAGTCCCAGTTTCAATCCCCGGTACCTCCCCCATAAAATAAAATAAAAATAATATAATGTCCTCAGTTAACTGCACGTCATGCACCACTAATACAACAGTTTACCTACTCTTCTTCACTGCAAAGCTCCTGGAACAAATGTTTCACTTTTCCTGGAACTACTATATCCCTCCTTTATCCTCTTCTTATTGGAATTCCTTTCCCATGACTAATTGTCAACAATGAACTCTGCCTTGCTCTATCCAATGGTCACTGTCTTTTTAACATCATAAATAAGCACATTGGCTAATTAGTCAAGCAAGCACACAAACACTGCAATCTCTCCACCCTGGGCAAGTCTAGATCAGCTCTCAAATCACCTCAGGTTAAGTTCTCAGCTTCCATTCTCTCTAACCCTTTCCTGCATTAACCACTCAAACCTCAGTCTCACCTGGACAGGATCTCCTAACAAAGTGGATGGTGTGATGATGGAGACTGACTCTCTCTCCTGAGACAAAACCGCAGGAGGGAGTCTGTCATCAGTCCCCCAGCCTGATTTAGGCTCCAGAAGAAACAACCGTGTCCTGCCAACCGAGGTTTGTACAAGCTAAGGGACAGCAGCCGTGGAGATAGTCACAACTTCTGTCTACTGCTCACTGGCACATTTCCCTCTTGTTCCTGCAACCCCTGAACCATCATCTCCCTGCGGGACACTGGTCAGGGCAGATCATAAATTGTTCCTGCTGAGTCTCTGTTCCTGACACACCAGTCAGTGTTAGATGAATCCACCTTTCATTTCTTCTCCTCATGAACTCTGCTGCCATCCTTTGAGTTAATTTTTCTTTTAATCTGAACCTGAAGAAGTCATTAGCATTGACTTGGAGTGTACAGCCCTCGTTGTCATCTCCAGCAAACTGCTCTTCGGCTTTTCAACAAAGCGGAGAACTGTGCTCCTTTGAGATGAAACCATGGCTACTCCACACGGCCACTTGATGGATTTAGTTTAATAGGCAGGGAAACATAACTATTCATGACCTCATATTTACATACACAGAAATGTCCTAAATTTTAACTTCTGTACAATTTTGTGGGGAAAAAAAATCTAAGTAGAAAGGACTAATAGAGACAATATAAAGCATATAAAGTGATTTCCTCATTTCAAATTGCATTGCATTTCACCTATTCATTTCCCTTTTTTTTTTTCTTTTACTATAGTCCATGGTTCGGCTTAGGGTTCACTCTTTGCTGTATGGTTCCAAAGATTTTTAGAAAAATTTATTATAGTACCATGTATACGATCTTAAAATTTCCCTTTTTAAAGCACATCCTAATATATAATTCAGTGGTGTTATGTTCACAATGTTGTGCTACCATCACCACCATCCATTATCCAAACCTTTTCATTATACCAAATAGAAACTTATTATATTTAAAGCGTTAACTCCACACTCCCTATCCCCACCCTGTCCACTGCTTACCTCCAATCTAAACTCTAACTCTAGAGCTTTCTTGTTCTAATCATCTCCTGTCAGTGAGATCATACAATACTTGTCTTTCTGTGTTTGCCTTCTTTCAGTCATATCGTGTCTTCAAGGTTCTTCTATACTCTGCATGTATCAGAACTTCATTTCTTTTTTGGTGGGATATTATTCTGTTGTATAATATATAAAACATTTCATTTATATATATTCATCTGCTTTTGGAAGCTTGGGCTTCTTTCATCTTTCGGCAATTGTGAATGATGCTGCATTAGAAATTGATGAGCGTAAGTAACTTTCTCATAGCAACTAAGTCGTGCAGTAAGTACTGAAAAAAAAAGTCTATCTAACTCTAAATCCCACATGTGTAAAGCCCTGTACTTTATTTCATCCCACATGGTAGGTATGTACCAGCAATTTCAATTGGTTTGATTTACACCAAGTAAATATTTTTGAATGGTTACTTAAACATGGATTTTGATGTTATAGTCCATAACCCTGTGGAATCTTTTCCTGCTTAGGTAGGAGAGAACACATGCAGATTCAAGATATTTGAGATTTGGGATCTATAATCATCAGTCCTTCTAGGGAATAAATAATCCTTATATATTCTAAAAGAATCATCTTCCTTTCATTTGTTATTGTCAATTCAGCATGTTGTTGAAATTGTGCAAGAGAATAAGGTGGTTTGCTCTGTGTGGAATAAATTGATTAAGATGGCTAAGGTATAAATATATTTCTTATTTAATTTTGTTGGGTAAGAGGACAAGCCAAAGTCAGATCATAGAGGGGCTGCACATGGCCAGGGAGTGTTTCCTGTTTGGGGCAGTGCCAGAAATCACCAGTTAAGAAGACCACCTTGGCTTGATGCCCTGTGTTACCTCAGGTCAGATTTTATATCATACTGGCCTTGGCAGCGATTTGTCTACATGTGATCATTTCTGTGATCTCAGGAAATTCTATTTTCCTGCCCCTGATTTGACATAATGGGACTTGGGGCAAAGGACCTGAGTGGGGAATTCGTGTGTATGTGTGTGTATAAGTGTGCTCTGGGGACAGGGAGAACATGCATATTTTAATCTTTGGAGACAATGCTTTAATTCATTATCAAATAAATTCTGTCTGTGGCAGCCCTTTGTGGTATTTTTCCCATTAGTCAGAGTTTCTGCTTTTTTCTAATTCTGAATTTTTCTAATTCTAACCATTTTTGTAAACAACTAGGGCAATCAGCTCCTTGGTTTATTGTTCTATCTGAGGTGTGTGTAGGAGAAAGTAGAATGAAGCAAAGAGCCAATTTTTGGGAATTGCAAGGGGATCTTTGCCCTCCCTCCTTACATTTAAAAAAATTGTTTATTTTTTATTAGAGCAATTACAGTTTATACAGAAAAATCATCCGCGAAGTACAGTTCCCATATTCCCCCCTCACATGCTCGGTTTTCCCTATTATTAACATTTTACATTAGTGTGGTACTTTTATTACAATTGATGAAAAATATTATTATAATTATGCTATTAACTTAGCCCACTTTTTGCATTAGAGTTCACTCTTTGTGTTGTACATAGGTTTTTTGGTGGTTACTTATATACCACCTAAAATTTCCCTTCTTATTCCTTTTCAAATATTAAATTCCATGGTTAATTACACTCATAAAGTTGTGCGTCCATCACCAACATCCATTACCAAAACTTTTCTATCACCCCCAACGGAAACGTCGGGAGCCACTTAAGCATTAACTCTCCATTCCTGACCCTGGCCCATGCCCCTGGTAACCTGTATTCTCATTTCTGACTCTATATATTTGAATATTCAAATTATACCATATAACTGAGATCATAAAATACTTCTTTACATTTTTTGTGTGTGTTATTTTCTTTATTAGAGAATTTGTGGGTGTATTAGTCAGCCAAAGGAGTGCTGATGCAAAATACCAGAAATTGGTTGGGTTTTATAAAAGGGTATTTATTTGGGGTAGGAGCTTACAGATACCAGGCCATAAAGCATAAGTTACTTCCCTCACCAAAGTCTGTTCTCATGTGTTGGAGCAAGATGGCTGCCGACCTCTATAAGAGTTCAGGCTTCCTGGGTTCCTCTCTTCCTACGGCTTGCTTCTTTCCAGGTTTAGGGTTCCTCTCTTCCCGGGAATCCAGCTTAATGCTTCAGCATCAAACTCCAACATCAAAAACCCTTAACTCTGTCCTTTGCCGTACCTTTTATCTGTGAGTCCCCACCCACCAAAGGTGGGGACTCAACTCCCTACTGGCACAAGAGGTTTACATAATTACTTAATCAAGTAAACCCGTGAATCCGATATAATCTAATATGCCCAGAGGAAAAGATAAGTTTACAAACATAATCCAATATTTCTGTTTGGAATTCATCAATGATATCAAACTGATACAGTGGGTTTACAGAACAATCATGCATAAAACACAGTTTATGATTGTATTTTTTTTTTAAAGATATAGTTTTTATTTATTTCTTTCCCCTTCCCACCCCCTCCCCAATTGTCTGCTCTCTGAGTCCATTCACTGTATATTCTTCTGTGACTGCTTCTATCCTTATCAGTGACAACGGGAATCTGTGTTTCTTTTTGTTGTGTCATCTTGTTGTGTCAGCTCTCCGTGTGTGCAGTGCCATTCTTGGGCAGGCTGCACATTCTTTCGTGCTGGGCAGCTCTCCTTACGGGGCGCACTCCTTGTGCGTGGGGCTCCCCTATACGGGTGACATCCCTGCATGGCACAGCACTCCTTGCGTGCATCAGCACTGCGCATGGGCCAGCTCCACGTGGGTCAGGGAGGCCTGGGGTTTGAACTGTGGACCTCCCATGTGGTAGGCGGACGCCCTATCCATTGGACCAAGTCTGCTTCCCCATGATTATACTTTTAATTAAAGTCCATGGTTTGACCTAGGGTTCACTGTTTTTGTAGCATAATTCCATGGATTAAAAAAAAATTTTTTTTGCTCTGTTACTGTTTATACAGTCTGATAGTTCCCCTTTTAATCAAGTTCACATATATTTCAGTGCTCTTAATTGCATTCACAATGTTGTGCTACCATCACCACTATCCATTGCCAAAACATTTCCATCATTCCAAATAAGAACCCTGCATATTTTAAAGCCTTAACTTCCCATTTCTTATCCCCACCCCATCCTCTGGTAATCTGTATTCTAGATTCTGACTCTAAGAGTTTGCTTATTCTAATTGTATCAAATCAGTGAGATCATACAATATTTGTCCTTTTGTGTCTGGCTTATTCCATTCAACATGATGTCTTTGGGCTCATCTATGTTGTCTCATGTATCAGGACTTTGCCTTTTTATGACTGAATAATATTCCATTGTAAGTAAATACCACATTTTATTGATCCATTCATCAGTTGATGGGCACTTGAGTTGCTTCCATCTTTTGACAATTGTGAATAATACTGCTATGAACATCAGTGTGCAAATATCTATTCAAATCCCTGCTTTCAATTCTTTTGGGTATATACTTATTAGTGGGATTGCCAGGTCATGTGGTAGTTCTATACTTATCTTCCTCAGGAACCACCAAACTGTCTTACACAGCAGATACACCATTTTGCATTGCCACCAACAATGAATGAGTGTTCCTATTTCTTTGCATCCTTTCCAACACTTGTTATTTTCTGCTCATTTGTTTTTTAAAAAATAGCAGCTTTTCTAATCTGTGTGAAATGGTATCTCATTGTGATTTTGTATGCACTTCTGTAATGGCTAATGATGTTAAGCATCTTTTCATGTGCTTATTGATCATTTATATATTTTGGAGAAATGTTTCTTCAAGTTTTTGCCCATTTTTAAATTGGGTTTTTTTTGTCTTTTTGTTGTTGAGTTGTAGGTGTTCTTTATATATTCTAGACATTAAGCCCTGATTGATTATGTGGTTTCCAACTATTTTCTCCCAGTCTGTAAGTTGACTTTTTATTTTCATGATGAAGTTCTTTGATGCACAAAGTTTTAAATTTTAACTATTTTGTTGTTGTTGTTGTTGCTCATGCTTTGGATGTAAAGTCTAAGAAACATTGCCTAGCACAAGGTCCTGAGGATGCTTCATTACATTTTCTTTTACTAAGAGTTTGGTAGTTCTAGCTCTTATATTTAGGTCTTTGATCCAGTTTGAATTGATTTTTGTATATGGTGTGAGGTAGGGGTCCTCCTTTTTTTGCAAATGGAGATCCAGTTTTCCCAGCATCATTTGTGAAAGAAACTATTCTTCCCCAATTGAGTGGTCTCTGCCACCTTGTCAAAAATCAGTTGGCCATAAATGTGAGAGTTTATTTCTGAGCTCTCAATTCTTTTCCATTGGTCTATAGGCCTGCCCTTGTGCCTGTACCATGCTATTGTGATTACAGTGGCTTTGTAATAAATTTTTTTTAAACTATAGTTTTGGTTTTTTAATTAATTATTTTCTTAATTGTGGTAAATAATTTTAAAGTAAACAATTTTGTGACATTTAGTACATTGACAATACTGTGTAAGTTTCATCACTGTTAATTTCCAGATCATTTTCATCATCTCAAACTCATGTCCATTAAATAATAACTCCCTATTCCCTATTCTCCCCACCTCAGATAACCATTACTTTGTTTTGTAATAAGTTTCAAGATAAGGAAGTGTGAGTCCTACAACTTTTTTTTTTTCCAGATAATTTTGCTTACCTCTTATATTAGTCAGCTGAAGGGGTGCTGATGCAAAATACCAGAAATTGGTTGGTTCTTATAAAGGGCATTTATTTGGGGTAGGCACTTACACACAGGCCATAAAATATAAGTTACTTCCCTTACCAAAGTCTATTTTCATGTGTTGGAGCAAAATGGCTGCTGACATCTGCAAGGGTTCAGGCTTCCTGGGTTCCTCTCTTCCCAGGTCTTGCTTCTCCTTCTTCTGTGTGCTTACTCCCAGGGCTCTAGCTTAAGGCTTCAGCATCAAACTCCATCATCAAAAACCCTCCAACTCTGTCCTTTGCCATGCCTTTATCTGTGAGTCTCCAGCCACCAAGGGTTTACTTAATCAAGGAAACCTCTGAATCCAATATAATCTAGTATGCCCAGAGGAAAAGACCAGTTTACAAGCATAATCCAATATTTCTTTTTGGAATTCGTTAATAATATCAAACTGTTACACCTCCTTACATTTTAAAAGAGGAATTTAAAACAGACTTTCTTCTGGTTAATTCTTGCATATTTGCTGATAAAAGTGAGATGCTAATGGTGGTGGATGAGACAGGGAGTTGTCAGGACTGTTTTCCCAAAAAAGCTATGTTATCACATCTCAGACTCCCTCCTCAGCACTGTTTCATTCACCAGGACTTATTAGTTGTTTATAAATTAAATGTGCTCAAACCAGATTAAGCAAAAGGAGAATTTATTAAAAGGGAAAAGGTGTGACTTAGAGTACCCCTGGGCATAAGCCAGGAGCCAATGGGAACCAGTCCTGGAATATAGTCAAGAGTGGATCTCTCATCTCTACTCTAATCTTTGTGTCTGCTTCATTCTTTTGCTTTTCTGGTTCACCTGATAGAAAAACTTGCCTTCCCACAGCTTTTGAGTTTAAATGTTGTAGTTGTGACTCTTCAGGGAAGTCTCTCTCTCCCTCTCTCTTTTCCCTCCTTCTTTTCATTCTCCCTCTCCAATTCCAAATTCCCAGAGAAGAGACTGATTTGCCAGTCTAGATCAGTTTCCCATCCCCAGACCAATGAATTGTGGCTATGATATCACGAAATTCATGTTGCAAAACATGACTATTAGAGCTCCATGGCAATGACCATTGGATTGGAGTGAGGAGGGAGGGGTGAAGGGGTTGTTACCAGAGAGGAGCAATCATTGTAAACTGAAGAGACCACTTAGTAGGTGTCCTCAGTACATGTATTGGTTTGGGATGGTATCTTTAACTGTGGATGGACACCTTAGGACTCACCATGGAACCTGAAAGCAGATGGCTTAACAGCAGTAAAGTTGGCCTGATCAGATAGACTGACCCTATAATGGGGCCACATCTATCATGATTGTGATGTACTTTGTTTCCTAAAACTTTAATAATAGTTTCATGCCATATCATGAGAAAGTTATTCACCTTTAAAGAGATAGGATAGCTAATTTTATGCATCAACTGAGCTAGGCTCTGGTGTCCAGTTGTTTGGTCAAACACTGGCTATGTCTTGATATTGTCTGGAGGTATTTTGCATCTACAATAGGTTGACTTTAGTAAAGGAGATTACCCTCAATTATATGGATAGACCTCATCTCTTAGTAGGAGTCCTTTAAGGTAAAGAACTGAAGTTTCCAGGAAGAATGAGAAATTCTGCCTTTAAGTTTGTACTTCTCTGTAGGTTTGCAGCCTGCTGGACTTCCCCATAGATTTTGGACTCAAGACTTCAACATCACTCTTAATGAAATTTCCATGATTTACAGAATTTTGCCTGCTGTACAGAATTCAGGCTTGCCAATTATGTGAGCCAATTCCCTAAAATAAATTTCTTTATATACATGCATTTTATAATAACAACACACACATCCTCTTTCTCTGGACAACCCTAATACAAGAGGCAAAATGAAACAGCAATAGCTTTCAATGGTGAGCTGGAGAGAGGAAAAAAACAATTCTGGAAAAAAGAGTGTACAATTTTCCTTTTAAATTCAATGCCCAAGAAGCCTCCAATATTAAGGGGCAAGTTGAATAAAATCTGTATCCTCTATCACCAACCTTCCTTGGAGGACAAGTCTCCTCCAAAGACCAAAGGACTAGACGTCATGGTCCTGATTCTTATCTTCTTTGAGGAGCTCCTGTCATTTTCCACTGTTGCCACTATCCTTTTTGGGATGTGTGTGAGCTGCTCAACTTTTAATATTTCTGTTCAAGGATAAACACATGATTTCTCCCGACACCCCAAAACTCACCTGTGACAAAGCTGGGACATTCAAGCCAGACTTTACAAAATGCAAAGTTACTCAGCCATAAAAACAACTTTAAGAATAATGGAGATAATATAGCTTGCAAAATATAGCCATCTGTGATGGTTAGGCTATTGTGAACTCAGCCAGGTAATTGTGCCCAGTTGTTTGGTCAAGCAAGCACTGGGCTAATTGTAATACAAAGACATTTATGGACTTTAGTTACCAGTGACTTTAATGCATAGATAGCTGATTACATTTACATTCATCAGGGAGATTTTTGTCAGCAATGAGTGATGCTTTATCCAATCAGTTGAATGCCTTAACAGGGGAAGTGATTTCAGCATTCAGAGAGAATTTTCCAGCTATTCTTTGGACAGCCAATGTCTCATGGAAACTCATCAAGGACCTTCATTGGACTTTCATCGTAGTCCCTGGTTTGTAGCCTGCCTACAGAACCTGGACTTGTGCATCCCCACAGTCCCATGAGAGACTCTTATAAAATCTCTTACTATTGACAGATATCTTCTGTTGATTCTGTTCCCCTAGAGAACCCTGACTAATACACCATCCCTTAATTTACTTGCCTTATGAACGTTTGGAAGAGTGTGCTTTTTGTTTCTTTCTATTTGTCTATTGTTGCTTTTCAGAGAACTGTAGTGTAGGAGGAGCATATGCAAAAAAGCACCACGAGTTCCCAATATGTGAGTTTCACTAGGCCCTGGGAAGGAATGGCAGGATAGGATACCCCTATCCTACGTACGTGGTCTCTATCATCACCTGTATTTTTATCTTCTCTGCAATATTAACTTTTGTCACTGTGTCAGTTTTTCATTGCTACTATCACAACCACGAACTTAGTGGCTTGAAGCAATACACATTTATTATCCTATAGTTCTGCAGGATAGACGTCTGGCAAGGGTCTCTCACTGGTCTAATGTCAAGGTGTTGTCAGAGCTGCCTTCCTTGCTGCAAGTTCTAAGGGTGTATCCATGTCCTTGACTTTTCTGGCTTCTAGGGGCTGCCCAAATTGTTTGGCTCATGGCCCCTTCTTTCATCTTCAACCCCAGCAGTTACTTTGCTCTGACCCTCCTTCTGTAGTCACATTTCCGTCTGACCGAGCTGGAAAAGTTCTCGGAATTTAGGGACATGTGGTTAGTTTGGGCTCACCTGGATGATCCAGGCTAAACTTCCCTTCTTAACAGGCTTAATTTTATCCATCTAAAACTCCCTTTGCCATGTAAGGTAACATATTCAGAGATTTCTGGGAATTAGGATGTAGAGGTCTTTGGAGGGCCATTATTTTGCCTACCACAGTCATGCAAATATTATTAATTGGAAGAAGAAGATTGTGTATTATCCATAAAATGACTGCAACTTCTTCTACCTTATGTGGAGGTAATATAATTCTTCACTGGAGTAAATTTTTTTAAAAAATTACTTTCATTCATCAATATGATGATCCTAATGGGATTTTTGCCTATGAAAGTTAAGGTCTTTCTTGGCTTAACTATCATGGGGTTCAGAAGAAGAAGAACATATTGTCACCTATACCCAATATTTATCATAAACCCCAAATTAAAGAACCCCTAATTTTAATTCTCTGATGTGACCAAAATTCCATAATCCCATCTGTTTTCATGATATTCATAAAATGGGAACATGGCATTTGACCTTCTCATTTATGTTGGCCACTTGTGACTTTATGTCAAAGAGGGTCTGGAGAGCTTTCTTTGTCTCCACATGGGGTTTATAGGGGTTCCTTCCTATTCCCTGCCCCCACCTATGTGGCCTGCAGCTTTGTATGGTAAAACAGCAACACCAACATACAGTGAAGGGGGGGCGGGGGGCAAGGACACATTGCTGTGCACAAGCTACTACTTCGTAGCTTTTGTAAAAAATAATAAAATGAGCATTTTTCTCTGCTCATTCCTGTGCTCTCTTCATCTTTATTCCTTCAATCATCTCTGCCTGTAGTATTTTCTTTACTTTCCACCATCTATCCACATTCTTTCATCTTTTCAAGGCCTACCTTGAGCTGTCTACACCCCTTAAAGCCTTCTCTGATTATTCAAGAACAAAAAAGATACACTCCCTTCTTTGACCCACAATTCCTCTTAAAATACCACTTCTCATTTAGCCATTAAAGCTTTGCTTTTAAATTTTTTTCCCCTTTCTTTCCTTCTAGGAGATATGTTTAAGGCTCTCTGAGTACCTGAACTTTGAACATCGAAGTTTTCATAGTGCCTGGTACATAGTGTTCAATAAATGCCAGATATAATAGACAACACTTATTTTTTTCTGCCCAGAACCTTTTCCTTTGTCTAGAAACAGCACTTCCCCTTTCCTTTGGAAATTAGTTCAATAATTGTTTATTCAATATTTAGTGGGTGCCTAAAGCCAAGTACAGATCTAGGTGTTTGGAATCCATCAAAAACAAACAAATAAACCAACAAAAAACATGCAAAATGTCCCTGTCCTTATGGAGGGAAGAGAAAGGCAAATTGCATAAATAAGCGAGCAAATTATAAGTTACAAAGTATTAATACATGTGCATATATGTAAAATATAATGCAGGAAAAGGGGAATAAGTTGTAATTTTAAAAAAGGATGCATGGGGTAGGTCTTGCCCTTGCTGAGAAAGTGGTATTTGAGCAAAGACTTGAACGAAATGAGGGATAGTCTGTGGTATCTCAAGGAAGAATGCTGCAGACAGAATAACTTGTGCAAAGGCTGAAGAAAGAGGAGCACGGCATGTTTAAATTGGAGAGGGTGAGCAAGTGGGAGAGTAGTAGGAGACTCATCAACTAGGACACGGGGGGCTTTGAAGACCATCTTAAGGACTTTGACTCTTATCCACGCAAGTGGTTCTGGGGGAGACCCCCATACTCTCACATGGTCCCTCCCCACTTCTGTCCAATCATTTGGCTCCAGAGGACTCTCCCATTTCTATAAAGTAGTCCTTCCTGACTCCTATCCAATCATAGTTTATGACTCCCAACCTAGCCCAAGTAGAGGTTTTTTCCCCCATGGAATTTTAAGCCTTAAACAGGGGCAAAAAAGGTCAGGATCTGTTCAAGATATTGCGGATGGGTTCTCTCAGCTACATTCTAATCCCCTTGTGGCACAACTGTATGTTAGAGGACAGAAAGCTAGAGAACACATTATCCAGACTCCTTTATAGCTAGGTTCTTCAAGTGAACTTAACAGATACTAAGCAGAAACGCCTGAACGATTTGGAAGGCAGAAGTTCACATTGAGAAGCTGTTTCTGGGAAAGTCTCATGTGGATACTTTTGGGTTTTCTGTGATGGTTGTAGCTGAGATACAAGTGTCTGGTTCCTAGCTTTGAGTGTACCAATAAGCAGAATATGGGACATTCATTTCAGCTGCACAGAGAGCAGCAGAGGCAGTGTGCAGCCTCCTGATTGAGGCAGGAAACTGCAGTATTGTCCTGGATGTTGCTACTGAAAGATTAGCCTACAGCCTGCATCTCCAACCCTTGCAGTGATTCTGTGAGCACCTAATTCCCTCTATTGAATTCCTTTCTGTTGAAACTTGCAGGAGTGACTTCTGTTATCTGCAACTGAACCCTGACTTATACAGACTCTTTCTGGTGGGAGCTGCAACATATGGCAGCTTTACATGGTTGTTCCTCACTAGGTGGGAATGCTTATTTACATTGAGAATGAAGTCAACACAGACTGAAACTTATATAGTAGAGAGTTTAAGAATTAAGAGTTTAGATCCTTATTAACCACAAGGCCCAATAACACGCACTACCCTTTTGTAATTTGGTTATCCAGCTTGCCTCCAATTACATAAGATATCCCAGAATCTTTCTGTGGATCCCCCTTTTGCTTAAGCTCATCCAAGATTCAAGATTTCTGTCACTTGCAAATCAAAGGTTTAATTGACTGTGGTGAAAAGTACCTTGAAGATATTATCCCTGTGTTATCATTTTAAACAGTTCATTAAATGTGTCCACCCCACCCCCCAATTTATGTTTACTTGTTTTGACCATTTAGAGTTTTGGGGTAGGGAGGTCAAACTTTGGGCTGAGGAGTATGTCTGCTCTGACTCACAACCATGGCTACCATCCTACCAGATCGCTCATTGCTGGAAAACCACCTGAAATTAAGGGTCCTACTGTTGGCAGGTAAGAAACCTAAAAAAAGCACATAAATGGTATGCATATAAACGGATCACAAATGGGTTACCGCGCAAAATGCTCCTCCTAAACACTGATGCCTATCTCTGGAATGTACCATGCTGCCTTGTGCAACTAGTGCTCTGGGGTCACCAATTTCAAGCTTATGAAGGCAAACCTGCTCACTCAACTCCACCAATCAACAACAGCCTTAAAGCTAAACACATCCTTTCCCAGCAAGCAAAATGTTTATGTAACTACTTACCTATCAACTGTGTGCTAATACCCCCTGAGCCTTGCCCATTTCCACCACTTGGTGGCAGCCAGCTGACAACTGTCAGATTGGCAGTATAGACCATAATCTTTGTGGCCATCTCATGTGGCCTTCTCTGAAAACACTCCCTCACCCATGCCCCTTGTGGAAAGCATATACAGCTGGTGGCCATTTCTACCACATAATCCCTACCCCCTCCATCACTGTTGGTCCTCAAATACCTTGATTGTTCATCTGTCCCAGAAGAAGCTAATCATTGACTCAAGTAGCCAGTGACCCACCAGATTTGTTCTCCAGAAAGTGAAGTAAGGAAGAGACTATTTAGTGGGATCTGAACTTCAAAGGTCTCATGGACCAAAAACATAAGCAATCAAAGGAAAAAATAGATAAATTGGACTTCATCAAAATTATAAACTTTTGTTAATCAAAGGATATATGAAGAAAGTGAAAGGACAACTCACAGAATGTGAGCAAATATTTTCAAAATTGTATATTTCATAAGGATGTAGTATCCAGAAGATATAAAGAACACTTGTAACTCAAAAACATAAATACAAACAACCCAATTTAAAAATGAGCAAAGGATTCGAATGGACATTTCTCTGAAAGGATTCACAAATGACCAATAAGCACAGGAAAAGACGCTCAGCATCATTCTCCTTCAGGGAAACGCAAATCAAATCACAGTGAGATACCCTGTCACAGCTACTAAAATGACTATAATTTTTTTAAAAAGGAAAATAACAAGCGTTGGTGAGGACATAGAGAAAGGGAACCGTAGTGTGTGTATATATATATTGGTGGGGAAGTAAAATAGTGCACCTGGTGTGGAAAACAGTTTGACAGTTGCTCAAAATATTAAACATAGTGTTTCCACATGACCTAGAAATTCTACTCCTAGGTATATAACCCAAAATAATTGAAAACAGGTATTTTACACAAAATATTTGCTTATTAATAATATCCCTAAAAAAGTAGAAACAACCCAAATGTCCAGTAACTGATCAATGGATAAACAAAATATGGTATATCTATACAGTGGAATAGTATTCATTTACAATCTGGAACAAAGTACTGGTACGTACCACAACATTGATGAACCTTAAGAACATTATGCTGAGTGAAAGAAGTCAACACAAAAGTCCATGTACTGTATGATTCCACTTATACGAAATGTCCAGAATCAGGGAATCCATAGAGATAGAAAGTTGATTTGTAGTTCTCAGGGGTTGGGGGAAAATGGGGAGTGACTACTAACAAGTGTGGGGTTTCCTTTAGGGGTAAAGAAAATGTTCTGGAATTAGATAGTTGTGATGGTTTGCACAATTTTGTGACTATACTAAAAATTACATAATTGTATACTTTAAAACGGTGAATTTTATGGTATGTGAATTATATTTCAAGTTTTTAAGTCTTGTGAAATGTAGTTTTTTTTCATCCAGTCAGCAAAGAGAAATAGAAAGAGTTCGTATGAACTTAGAAAGAGCCACTGGGCGGCAGACCTGGCCCAGTGGTTAGGGTGTCCGTCTACCACAGGGGAGGTCCGCGGTTCAAACCCCGGGCCTCCTTGACCCGTGTGGAGCTGGCCCACACGCAGTGCTGATGTGCGCAAGGAGTGCCCTGCCATGCAGGGGTGGCCCCCGCATAGAGAAGCCCCTCGCAAGGAGTGCGTCCCTTAAGGAGCGCTGCCGAGAGCAAAAAGAAAGTGCAGCCTGCCCAGGTATGGTGCCGCACACACGGAGAGCTGACACAGCAAGATGACACAACAAAAAGAAACACAGATTCCCATGCCGCTGATAACAACAGAAACGGACAAAGACAACGCAGCAAATAGACATAGAGAACAGACAACTGGGGTGTGGGGGCGGGGCGGGGAGGGGAAACAAATAAATAAATAAAAAGAAATCTTAAAAAAAAAAAAAAAAGAGCCATGGTAAATATAGGTGCCTGTGCTGTGTGCTGTGTGTCCAAGAGCTGCCTAAGCCCTATCTCCAGTTCTCAGGAGAAACAGGTGGTTTCATTCTACTAAATGCTCCTGAATTATCTCATCTTATTACAGCTAGTTGAGTGGCAACCAAGCTTCCTAACCACTAAAACACCAGCTAGAGTGTAGCAATTATTCTTACCACTGCTAAGTGAAACAACAGGAAATGATTTTGAACTGTCCATGTTTAATTTTCACTAAAATTGCAGGTGAATCAGAAAAATAGATGTAAAGCTTACTTACGTGGGCACTTGACTCAGATCTGGGTCATATCCAGTACTCACAAATCAAATGACCCCTTGACTCACCTGTACTCCCAAGATCATTCCTTTGCCCACATGTAAGCATGAGGCTCATATGGAAGTAATTTTGATGCTCCTGCCTAAACATACTTTATACACTAAGAAAGGAGAGTTGGAGTAAAAGACAACACATTCTGTGATGTGACTTTTTTTCCTTTTCTTTTTTTTTTCTGATTGTGTGAAGAAATATTTCTTTTAATTGAGATATAATTCACATAACATAAAATTGACCATTTAAAAATGTACAATTCAGTGGTTTTTAGTATGTTCATTATGTTGTGTAACCATCACCACTACCTAATTTCAGAACATTTCCATTATCCCAAAAAGAAATCATGTACCTATTAATAGTGCCAATTCCTCATCTCCCTGTCTCTCAACATCCACTAACTATTTTGTCTCTGTGGATTTTCCTATTATATGGACATTCCATGTAAGTGGAATCATACAAGATGTATCCTTTTGTGTCTGCCTGCTTTCCGTTATCATAATGTCTTCAAGGTCCATCCATGTTGCATGTATCAGAACTTTATTCCTTTATACAACTGAAAATTATTCCATTGTATGGCTATACTACATTTTATTAATGTATTCATCTTATCAGTAGACACTTGGGTTATTTCTATCCTTTAGCTATTGTGACCATTATCCACTATAAACATCCATGTACCAGTTTTCATTTGAACTCTCTTTTCAAATCTATGTGGTGTATATCTAGGTGCGGGATTACTGGATCATCGGTAAGTCTATGTTTAATTGAGTAACGATCAAACTGTTTCTAGGAATTAACTTTCGCATGCTACTTCTAGTTTTCGAGATACTTGATGATGAGGAATAAGAAGTCAGCACTCTGTAATACTTATGATCATGGACTATATAGGTTCACAGAGCCATTTTTTTCTAACAAACTTTGACAAAGGGCCTACTGTATGGCAAGAACTCAGTTAGGTTGAGGCTCTACAAGTATGTGAGAACCATCAGATTGCCCAGACTTCTTTGAGCATTACTGACAGCCACTTTTTTGAAGAAGAAGAAGATGGTGTAATTTTCCCAGACCTGGACCAAGAGCATGATCTCTTCAAGCCTATAACAACAACAATAACAACAACAACAAAAGCCTAAACCTTCACAATTTCTAACCAACAACAAAACCCTAAAGGATAACTTCTTTAAGATGCATCACTCTTATTTCTTTGCATATCACAGGCATAAGGCTTCTTAAAGTTAATGTTAATAAAATTTTCTGAGACTTAAAAAAAAGACAGGAAGGTGAGCAAAGCATAGTCCCTGCCCCATAGGGGTTTACAGTCGAGGGGTGGGACAGGGCACTGTGATGGGTGCCATGGACAGAGAAAACTGTGAGAGAGAGGTGGCCCATGCCTGGAGGGGCTTGCATTCTAGTGAGCAAAGGGTCTAAAATAAATGGAAACACAAACACCTAACACAAGAAAATAAAACCACTTATATAACCAAGAACTGGGTTGACAAGAACCATGAACCACAGATGGACTTTGATATGGAAGATGGATCTTAAGCAATGTTTGGCTTGGTGTAAAGCAAACTACGAATTCCAGAGATTCCTCATGATGTGGAAGAACGATCTCAGGCGAGGGCTCAGGGCACTGCCATGCTTATGCCATCTTGTCCACTAGCTGATATGTGAGTATTTGGATTTTTCTGGGCCTCTGTTTCCCTGATTTCAAAAGATGAGAGGGGGTCTAGATAATATCTATGGTCTATTAGCATTTTTAAAAAGTTGCTTTTCCCATTGTAGTGGAAGATGAAATTGATTTAAATAAGAGAGTAGTCTTTGAAAGAGAACTATAAAGCTTATGAGCAAGTGTTTCCATGTGGTTGGAACCACTTGGCCTCTGAAGTGGATGTTTTACCAGTGTATTCTTATGGATGTTTACTCTTATGGATGTCAAGAACATCCATAACCTAACAGAAGATATGTTAATACACATAGCTGGGAAGGAATGGAACTCCAGAAAATTAATATTTTTTGTGCAATAAAATACACATAGCATAAAGTTTACCATTAGTGACATTTAGTCCATTCATAATGTTATGCAACCATCACCATTTTCTAGTTTAAGAACATTTTCATCACTCCGAAAAGAAACTGCATTCCCACTAAGCAGCCATTCCCTGTTCACCCTTCCTCCTAGACCCTGGAAACCACTAATCTGCTTTCTGCCTCAATGGATTTACCTATTCTGGATATTTAATATAAATAGAATCATATAATATGTGACCTTTTGTGTGTCTGGCTTCTTTCACTCAGCATAATGTTTTCAAGTTCATCCATGTTGTAGGCTATATCAGAATTTCATGTCTTTTTATGACAATAGTATTCCATTGTGTGTGTGTGTGTATATATATATATACTACATTTTGATTATCCATTCATTAGCTGATGGACATTTGAGCTGTTGCCACCAGTTGGCTATTATGAATAGTGCTGCTGTGAACATTCCTGAACAAGTTTCTGTTTGGACACCTGTTTTCAATTCTTTGGGGTATATACCCAAGATTGGAATTGATATTTGATTTAGTGATCCCATTGCTGCCACAAACTGCCCTAGTATGATATTTTTGTGTTTAAGACTGAGACTGAGGCCATGGGAACAAAGGGGAGTGGTTTGGGGAAATACAGAATTTTGAAATAATAATTCATTGTACTTATCACAGCATGCATAGAAGCAAGATAGAACATAGGAGATGAAGAAGCCCTCAAGTGTGGAGTGGGGATTGGCAGCATGGCTAGACTCAGCACTGACTCACTGACCACATGCTGTCTCCTCTGCCTCTCTACTCTCTCCTTCCCGCAGCTCACCTTCTGTCCTTCTTCATCTTTCATGCCTCAGTCATTCTTTTTATCCTTAGTCTTTCAGTCCTCTTCTGACTCTACTTACCTCCGTATAAAGTCTAAACTCCAAGTAAAACACGAGCATTCCCCAACCATCCACAAATTAGTCAACCCTTAGACCTCCCACCCTGTCTTCCACACCAGTAAGAATTCCCTCAACTCCCCTCCTACTCCTCAATGGGTCACTTGATCCTGCTATTCAAGTCTTGCCCCCTGGAAATTTCTCTGTATCTTCTCTAACCTCCTTTTCATCTCAGCTAAAATTCTATCCTGTTACCCCCACCAGCCAGTGCTATTTCTTGATATGTGAGCTTAAATACATTGGGTTCCTTTAATGATCCTAAATATCTTACAATTTTATTTTGCCCTCTTCACTGGCATTTCCAAATTACAAATTTTATATTTCTCTTTTATTAAATTCACACTTCTTTTTGTCAAGAATTAATACACAGAATTGTATTAATTGGTAATTAAAAATAGACCAAGTAAATTTAACCTTTTAAAATACAATCTCATGGCTGCTATTAAAACTTGGTGGAGGGGGAAATGGACTTGGCCCAGTGGTTAGGGCGTCCGTCTACCACATGGGAGGTCCGCAGTTCAAACCCCGGGCCTCCTTGACCCGTGTGGAGCTGGCCCACGCACAGTGCTGACGCGCACAAGGAGTGCCCTGCCACGCAGGGGTGTCGTCCGCGTAGGGGAGCCCCACGTGCAAGGAGTGCACCCGTAAGGAGAGCCGCCCAGTGTGAAGGAAAGTGCAGCCTGCCCAGGAATGGCGCCGCCCACACTTCCCGTTCCGCTGAGGACAACAGAAGCTGACAAAGAAACAAGACGCAGCAAATAGACACAGAGAACAGACAACGGGGGTTGGGGGGGGGTTGGGGGGGCTGGGGGGGGGTGGGGGGGTATTAAATAAATAAATAAATCTTTTAAAAAAAGAAAAAACTTGGTGGAGGGAGCAGGTGTAACTCAGTAGTTGAGCATCTGCTTCCCATGTATGAGATCCTGGGTTCAATCCCTGGTTCCGCCTAACAAAACAAATAACAACAACAATAAAAAACTTGGTGGAGCAGAATTTTGGAACTGCCTATGGAATGGACAGACACATTTTTTTTTCTCTCCCCCCCTCACCCCTCCCACTCTTTTTGCTATCTGTGTCCATTCACTGTGTGATCTTCTGTATCTATTTCTCTTTTTGTCTCTCGTCTTTCTCCTCTAGGATTCACTGGGATTTGATTCTGGGGATCCCTGATGTGGAGAGAGGTTCCCTGTCAATTGCACCACCGTAGTTACTGGTCTCTGCTGCACTTCACCTTGACTCTCCCCTTTGTCTTTCTCTTTTTGCATCTGTTGTATTGTCATCTTGCTGTGTGACTTACTTGCGTGGGCACTGGCTCACTGCAGGGGCACTCAGCTTGCTGTGTGGGCACTGGCTCACCGCAAGGGCACTTGGCTCATCGTGTGGGCACTTGGTTCACTGTGAGGACACTTGGCTCACTGCGCGGGCACTTGGCTCACTGCGCAGGCACTTGGCTCACTGCGCGGGTACTGGCTCACCATGTGGGCACTTGGCTCATCATGTGGGCACTTGGTTCACTGTGAGGGCACTTGGCTCACTGCGCAGGCACTTGGCTCACTGCGCGGGTACTGGCTCACCATGTGGGCACTTGGCTCATCATGTGGGTACTTGGTTCACCACGTGGGCACTTGGCTCACCATGTAGGCATTGGCTCACCATGCAGGCATGCTTTCTCTTCTTCTTTTTCACCAGGAGGCCCCAGGGACCAAACGGAGTTTCTTCCACATGGTAGGCAGAGGCCTTATCACTTGAGTCACATCTGCTTCCCAACAGACACATTTTAAATAGAATCCCCAGCACCTACTAGCTTAAATATTAAAAGGAATGGAAAATCCCACAGAAGGGTTGATCACAGGAAAGCTTTGTTTGGTGGCTCAACAATGCCATCAAGAATCTTTTTCTTTCATTTTGTTTCCCTTTCAAAAATGTCAGGTTCATCTAAAATTAGTTCTTCTTGTGGCCCCAAGATGACTATAAGCAGCTCCCTGACCTATGGGCTTTCTTGTTTGCCTCTAAAGGTAAGAGAGGCTTCATTCCAATATTTCCAGTAAAACTCTGAGGTTTACTCTGATTGGTCTGACTTCAGTCATGTGCTCACTTCTGAACCAATCACTGTGGCTATGCAGTGAAATGTAATCATTGCCTTAGCTTCAGTCACATACTCTATACCTATAGCTGGAGTGAAGTCTGCTGTTTAAAACCCGTGTCTTCCCTAAACTAAATCAGAGGGTTTGCCCTTCCCTTGTGTACCTCCAGGACCTGCAGACTGCTTTGGACCCCATGTACTGACCCATCCCTAGACACACGTTAGCTAGTGCTCTAGATTTTCTCAGCACTAGCCTACCCACTCAAGTTAGAGCCCTAGATGTTAACAGAGCACCATGTGGAAAACTAGAGATCACTGTGTGGAACCATGTAGGCAGAGATGAAATGAGGCAGAGAAGTGGTGAAGGGGTCAGGACTGCTTGTCCCTATAATAGTGTTGTGTTGGTGTCATGACTTTAACTCTCTGAACATCTGCTGGGAGGCTCCTGTTGCTAAAAGTGGATCAGCTGATTAGAGGCCAAAATGAATAGAGCTTCCACTTAATTCTGACCAGAAAGGAAAACCAGTTGGTGAAACAGAAGTTTTGGGAAACATGGAAGGAAGTGACTGAGTCACCTTGGAATTCATAATGGCAGAGAGAGGGAACAAATGGGCATGCTCAGACACATGCACTGGAATTTTTTAAATCAGGGAAAAGTAAAATATGAGTTCATGGTCAGTTACTAAAAGGGGCTATCACTTAAGGAGAACAAGTGGTTTTTAAAAAAAGGAATGCTAACTCTATAATCTTGGATAATCCTAGTGAGAAGGAAACTGAGAAGAGATGAAAGAAACTGAGAGTACTCAGAAATTATCCAAGCCCAGATTTAGGGAAAAAAAAAACAACAAAAACAGAACTGGGAGGAAGGGAACATAGTCAAGAATGAGTATAAGGCCAAGGACATAGCACAAACCTGTACACATGAATCATCCTGATGGCTACCTGTGACTTAGTTGAGACTTGAAAAAATGTTAAAACCCTAAAATTTATTTTATGACCTATTTTTAAAGCAAGAAGATGAACAAAGAAGAGAGATATTATTTTGGGGGGAAGATGGTGTCAATTTAATCGGTGACATTTTTGTTGACCCCTCCTCTCTTATGCAAAAGGATTTTTGAAAATGGAAAAGCTAGTATACCAGAAATAACTGTATTCCAAGAGAACAATTAATGTGGATTTCAGTAATTAAACCAAATGAATTCTATCCAAAGATACTAAAGCAATCTGCTGATGTTGTGATCTTTGGATCCGTAATAAGCTGAATACTAATGCCCTGCCCCCATCCTGGAACCTGTGATTATGCCACTTTACATGGCAAAGGGGACTTGGAAGATGTGATTAAATTAAGGATCTTGAGATAGGGAGATTATCCTGGATTATCCAGATGGACCCAACGTAATTGCAAGCATCCTCATGAGAGGGAGTCGGGAAGGTCAGAGAAGATTTGATGATGGAAATAAAATCTAGAGTAAAATGATTCCTGGGGGGGTGGGGGACGTGAAAAAGGGGCATGAGCCAAAAAATATGGGCAACCTTTGGAAAAGGGATTCTTAAGAGGGATTCCTGGACCCCTTGGGGGTCTGTGGAAAGACTTCAGGGGATATGTGAGCTTGAATTGAAAAAATATCAAATTATTACCTTTATTTTCTCTAACCTCAAGCTGAAATCTAGCACTTCCTTCTCTAATGACTGTATGCAATTAATTACAGTAGTATTCATATCATATCACATTACAGTTGTTGCATATCTCGAAGAATCGCTTTTGCTCATCCACACTTCAAAAATATGGTAGTTGTTAGACCCAATGCTAGTTGAAAGTCATTAAACTATCTGCCTCTACATTCTGAGAAGGGGTCTGTGGTTTACAACTGAATGGGAAAGGGGTCCATGAAACAAAAAAGGTTAAGAACCCCTGCTTTAGAAACTAGAAAAGACAAGAGAACTGATTCTTCTCCAGAGCCTCCAGAAGGAACAAAACCCTGCTCACAGCTTGATTCTAGTCCACTGAGACTGATTTCAGACTTCTGACTGAAAGACTGTAAAATAATGAATTTGTGTTGTTTTAAGTCAATATATCTGTAGCAATTTGTTATAGAAGCAATAAAAAAATCTAATACAGGGTCATTGCCTCAGACTTGGAAAACCCATTGCAAAGAGGGGGTGGTCACTTTCCAATTTTATTAGGGGTATTTCAGAAAACACAAAAGTGATGTCAGTTATTGGTGAAATTTTAGATTGGGTTACTAAAACAGGTGATTTGCAAGTGCTTAGAAAACTTAGGTGATCACCAGGAACAAGTGTAAATTAAAAGAACCAATTATCCCCAAATAAGATTATTCAGGTTTTAGAGTTATTAGAGACTTTCTGCCAGGAATACATCTGTATGTAATAAATAAAAGAAATGCAGCAAAGCTTTGGTAATGTCTCCTATGATAACTATGCAGAAGATAAACAAACGTAGGTTGCACTATAGAAAATTTGATAGATTCATAGTTGACTGAACAATTGTACTCAAGGTATCTTGATTTAATGGATCAAAGTCAATTTTGAAAAAAAGTCTTTCCTGCTAAGGTTGTTTCTAGTTTTTTTTGGTTTAAAAACAACAATAACATGGATGGCTATGTATATGAATCCTAATTAGAATTGTGGATAAGGCAATATGAATAGGTGGATGGAGAGAAATCGTCTTTTAAAAATATTTCCAGGTAGAAAAAATGGACAGAGAGCAAAATTTAAAAGGGATGTATTTAAAGGCATTAGGTTAAAGTCTAGGACAGATCTAGAATGGCAGAAGTTCTTATTTCAAAACAATGTAACACTTGGTGATTTGAGTTGATGGTACATTGAATTTGAATCAAGAATAGTGTGGTCGACTACAATTCAATCTTGGGTTGCCCTTTTGGAAGCTGGGCCTTCTGACTTTTCTGGTCAGGCCGCTGCTGCAGTATGTGCCTGGTTTCGTTCACCACGCAAGCAGGGTGTAACCTATAGGCTCCGGAAGCCATGTCTGTGGTGGTGGGTCCTAAGGTATAAGCACACAGCTGTCTCCTAGGGCTGCTGAGTAGACCAGCCTGGTAAGACTGAAGACCTCTAGGAGAAATGTGAGAAGAACTGCATCAACAGGGTAGGCTGTAGCTGATTTAGAAGGCAGACCCTGAATCCCCAGGCTAAAGTGTTACTTTCTAGGCAACAGGTAGGCATTCTTGAGCATGAGAGGGCAGATGAGAATTGTGTTTTGAAGTTAGACCTGACATTTTTAAATGACACAGAGGCGATGCTGCGGAAATGTACTAGATCTCGGTGAGTAAGTGCTCGCCATCTGGAGCCAGGCCTGGGATGGAATTCTGATCTTCAGTTTACTAGGTATTTAACTTTGTGCAAGACTCTGTACCTCTTTGTGGCTCCATTTCCTCATCTGTAAAATGTGGATAACGATAGTATCTACCTTATAAAGCTGTAATGAGAATTATATAAGTGAAAATGTGTGATGTGCTTAGAACAGTTCCTGGCACATAGTAAGTGCTCACAAAATGCTAGCAATTAGCTATTATAGTTCACACATGGAACGTGAGGGCAGGGAGAGCTGCTGAAATGAAGGAGCAGCTGCAAGGAGCATTGACCAGGTCAAGTCCAGAGGCCTTTCTGGTTTCTGCATCCCTCTTTCTCGTGTGCATTCCCACCTTTGTTCACATCACAGGTGCCGGGTGATGTCCGCATGGCCCTCCACCTGGTTGCCTTCCTGCCCAACTTTGTCCCTGGGGATACTCAAACCCAGAGTGATTTCCATATCTATTTACTCTTACATTAAGTGTTCCCTTGAATTGTTAGCTACTTTTCATATGCTTTACTCAGTTTTAGGCTCACTGAGGTCAGGTTGGCACAGTTTTACATATTTCTTTTTATCCCCCACAGCATCTGGCACAGTCTCTTGCATGTTGTGCATGATCCGAAACTGAATTGTTGATAGAGAAGTAGGTTTCATTAATCCTGATTCCAAGCTTCCAAGCCTTTGCAATGGGGAGAATTGGTGGTGCTTGTGATGAAACAGTAAAGCACAACTGCTTGAGAAGTTAATACATTCAGTTTGGGGGTACAGTGAGGCCACAAATAACTTGAAGTTAAGTTCCAAAGGTACTAGGGCAGGTATCTAATCTCGATGGAATTACTTTTTAAATCCTTTCAATCCCAATGTCTCTCAGTAAGTGATTTCAATTGCACTGAGACTGGCCAGTCTCTTAAACTGAGCACAGATGAAGTTGTTGGCTTGTTTTCAGGGTCATGCTGTACCACAAATTATGTTTTTCTGAGTGTATGAGGGAAGGCGATGTGGTGCCTACCATTTTTAAAGTGAGTATTATGGAATTGTGCATATTCAGTGGGTATATGACTGAACTCCACTGTACTTGCCTGGAAGCCAGGTGGAAATGCCTAATGAATTTAGGTAAGAGGTCTAATGTTTCATGGCTTCCTGGCCAATAACATTCTTCCCTCCCTTCAACCCCCTCTACTGCTGGAATTTTCAGCATGATTTCTCTGCTAGGTTTTGTTTTATTTTATTTTATTTTATTATTATTCCATATTACTAAATATACTATTTAATTTCTAAACTATTTAGAATTTATCTGGGGATACACTGTAAACAACAGATGCAATTTTATCTTTTTCTGTATGGCTATACAGTTATCCCAGCATCACTTATTTATTTTTTAATATTTTTAGAGAAGTCGTGAGCTTACAAAACAATCATACATAACACACAGCGTTCCCATACAATCACCTCACCACCAACATCTTGCACTGTTGTGGAACATTTGTTACACATGATGAAAGAACATCATCAAAATAGTACTGCTAACTATAGTCCATAACTTACATTTGGTGTATTTTTTTCATCAACCACCCTTTTACTAATATCATGTATTAGTACTGTACATTTATTACAGTTTATGAGGGAACATTCTTATAGTTGTAGTGACCTTTTTTTTGTTTTTTGTTTTCTCATAGTTGTACTGTTAAGCACAGTCCATCATCCACCACAGTGGCTCTGTTTCATCACGAAGTTTTGCCATCATCGTTTCAATTTTAGAAAGTTTTCTTTACTCCAATAGCAAAAATCCCATAACCCCTTATAGCCATTTATTGACCCTTACCATTGATATAGTACCTTCTTTGCCATTAATTGAAGAATGTTCTATTCAATGTTACTATTAACTATAGTCCATAAGTTGCATTAATTGTATTTTTCCATGTGTCACCATATTCTTAACACCTTGTAATACTAATGTTCATTTGTTCTAGTTCATAGAAGAACATTCTTGTTTTTGTACTATTAACCATACTCCTCATCTACCATGGGTTCACTATGCTATACAGTCCCTAGATTATTCTCTAGCATTCTTTCAGTTGCCACCAGCATCACTTATTTAAAAGTCTATCCTTTCTCCACTAATTTAAGATACTACTTTATATATTAAAATTTCAAAACAGTTAAACCTGTTTATGAATTTTTCTATTCTATTCCATCCCTCTGTCTATCCAAGTGCCAATTCCATACTTTTTTGAATGATAAAGACTTCATAATATGTTTTAATATTTAGTAAGGCTAATCTCTCCACTTCGCTTTTTCTGGGTTTCCTTGGCTCTTTCCACTTGTTTGTATGTCAGCTGAGCTATTGGATGAACTTGTCTAACTCCAGAAAACAAACGATAAAATTTATTGGGATCATATTAAATTTATAAATTATTTTATGGAAAACTGACATATTTTTTTTTGAGCAGTTGTAGGTTTACAGAAAAATCATGTGGAAAATCAGAGTTCCCATACATAACCCCCACATGTAGTTTTCCCTATTATTAACATTTTATATTAGTATTGTAACTTTGTTATAATTGCTGGAACATTATTATTATGAGTATTTTATTAACTATAGTCCATAGCTTACATTAGGGTCCACTCTTTGTGTTATACAGTTCTATGGGTTTTATTTTAAATTTTTATTCTGTTAACATATATACAACCTAAAATTTCCCATTTTATCCACTTTCAGATATATAATTTACTGGTGTTAATTACATTCACAGTGCTACCATTACCACCATCCATTACCAAAATTTTCCACTGCCCCAAATAGAAACTCTGTACCAATTAAACTTTAACTCCCTATTCTCCACTCCCACCTGGCCCCTGGTAACCTATATTCTAGTTTCTGACTTTATAAATTTGCATATTCTAATTATTTCATATGTAAGTGAGATCATACAATATTTGTCCTTTTGTATTTGGCTTATTTCACTCACCATGATGTTTTCCAGATTCATCCATGTTGTTGAATGCATCAGAACGTATTTAGTTTTATGACTACATAATATTCCATTCTATGTATATACAGCATTATATTTATCAATTTATTTGTTGAAGGACACTTGGATTGCTTCTACCTTTTGGCAACTGTGTATAGAGTCACCATGAACATTGGTGGGCAAATATCTATCAAGTCCCTGCTTTCAGTATTTCTGGGTATATATACCTATTAGTGAGATCTGGGTCATATTGCAATGCTATACTTAACTTCCTGAAAAATTGCTGAACTCTTTTCCACAGAGGCTGCACCATTTTACATTTGGCTGACAGTGTATGAGGGTTCTTATTTCTCCACATCCTCTCCAATATTTATAATTTCCCAATTTAAAATACTAGCCATTCTAGTGGGTGTGAAATGGTATCTCACTGTGGTTCTGATTGGCATTTCCCTAATGGCTAATGATGTTGAGCATCTTTTCATGTGCTATTTTTTTCTTCCATTTATATATCTTCTTTAGAGAAGTGTCTATTCAAGTCTTTTAACCATTTTTAAATGGGGTTGTTTGTCTTTTTGTTGTTGAGTTGTAGGATTTCTCTATATATCCTGGATATTAAAGCTTTATCAGATATATTAATTAGCTTTGAAGGAGAAAGTGCATGTTGAAGTACAATATTTCAATTGCCAGGCTCCAGAAACAATTTTAATGTTCCTGATATATGTGAAAGCCAGTAATTGAATAAAACAACCCATTAGGCAAAACATATAAGTCTCATCATAGGGATACTCTAGCCATTTGGTGACAGTCAATACACAATAGTGGACTTTTAGAAATTAGCCATGTCCCAAATCTAAAGATTTCTTAACCTCAAATGCCCGAGAAGGTTTGCCTTGTTTTGTGGATACTGCTGTTAAGGAAAAAGAAAATCATGAATCTGGATATCCTTGCTCCTAATATTAACCATCTGCCCAAATGTAGCCTACTTATTTCCTGGCTGACACCCCACTTTTGTGGTTCTTTCCTTTCATAGTGATTATGAAAAATCCCTAATGGTGACTGGTGCTCACTCATGTAATATGAAATAGTCAATTGCAGGCTGGCTTCCAAGATCTTCTTCAACTACAAGTCCCCTTCCCCACAAATTCCTTACAGTTAAATATGAAGACTCCGTGAGTGTGGCAAGGCAAACCCACTTTCCTTATGACAACCTGACAAATGAAATCTATTTTGAAAATTTTTTCAAAAGGCTAGAAGGAAGAGTTGAGCTAAAGTTGGCAAGGAGGCCAAGGTCAACCAACTCTGATGGAAGGGAGGGGGAGGGATTTAAGTCTGTTTTTCAGGGTCGCCCTAGGTGCAAAGTAAATGGTTGCTCTACTAATGGCTAGCAGCTGTTCAAACAGAGATGCTAACCTCAATTGTTTTAACTAAAAGTGGTTGAGAAATGTTTAAAGCAAGTGACAAAATGCTATTCTAATTTGAAGGATTATGCAGGAAAGCCCGGATTAGAAGAATTAGAGACTCTCAAAGATACCCCTTCAATGTTAGCAGTTTTCACTCAATCTTTAGTTTATGGAAGGGGATTCTGTTTTGCCTGTATGGGAATATTCCCATTCGAGAGAGAACTCTTGGCTTCCATGTAGCTCAACTTTGATTGCATAAAGAACAGGTAGGGAGACTTGAGGAGAGTTTGGGCGGTACCTCTTCACTAGCCACACTTTTCTGAAGTTTCCCTATCAGGCTGAAATCTGGCTGAGCCTTAAATCATTAAACAGAAGGGGAGAGTTCACTGTTGCTGAGCCTTGTTTCCAGGTGTAAAGGAATTTTAAATAAGGCCAAGGAGATCCTTGGGGAGGGTTTTCCCTGCACAGTTGACAGGACCTGTATAAACATTCACTGCTTTCCATTTATCTACAACCCATTTTAGGAACTAATTCAAAGTGTTCTGTTGGAGGCATCCAGGGGCAGAGTCTCTGTTGGATATGCTATTGCATTTTCTTGTGCCTACCTTTTCTGCAGTGGCTATTCAATTCCTGCTGGCCTGGGCCAGGATCATTTAGAGAGGAACTTTAGAACCCCATAGTATAGAGGAGCAAATGCAGGCAGAGGATGCAGAGTGACTGACTTCATCTCTCAGTGGGCAATGACCTCTTGTGGAGGGTTGTGAAAGCCAGGAGTCAAAAGTAGAGAAAGCTGAGCTCATGGTGAATTCCAGATCCTTCCTTGCAAGCGTTTGGTGATGTACGGGCTGCACTTGATGGGAGAAATCTGCTGTGTTCCAAGTTCTCTGGCTTTTCTCCTTCAATGATGGCAATAATTTCAGGTCAGTTGAGAGAGATACTGTGTTAGTGGGGCTCTGAATGATGTGTTTCTCCTTTCTACCTCTTCCTCTTACAGTGTAAAAAAATGCTCTGTGAGGAGTAATGGCTTTATGGTCAAGCAGCTGGCAGAAATAGATCACAGAGCTTGCTACAAAAATCCAATTCTTTCTACTGTCCTGAGATGAAGATCAATACTTTGGGAATGGGAGAAGGCCCTCTGCTGTAGGGTTGCTTGATTAAAGATTTTGTTCTGGAAAGAAGGGCAGTTTCTTTGATGCAGCTCCATCCATGGGTAGCAGAAACTTGCCTTGCTCTCCTGCTTGCCTATGGCCACCTGAACCCACTTGGGATCCAGGAGATGGGATGAAAGGACCCCTTGGGCTGGGCTTCAGTCTACTTTAGTGCTCACAATGAGTGATTAAATCTACAATTAATATCCTAGGTTAATGATGATGATGACTCCAGCTATTTAATGTCCATTCAGGAGATATTTTTGTCAATAATTTGAAAAGGGAAACTGCCACTGAGACCTACTAAGTAAACCTCAGAAAGCAAAGGTAGAAAAAAAGTTCATAAATGCACACAGAGATAAGACAGATAGCTAGACATGCTTTTCTCTAGGAATCTTCATTGGTTTAGAATAGGTAGTGGAATTTCCAGTTCCAAACCAACGATAGAATGTTTGGGTCTCATAAGAAAAAAAAAAGTAGCCATTGCAAAATGTAAAAATAATAGAAATGGCTGGATAGGGTCACACTTAGCAGAAACCACTTTGTATTCTGACCTAATTTTCTCATCTGTTCTCCATTCATCTTGTGCCAATAGTCTTATGGAAAGATATGAATATGTCCTTACTTCCAAAGGACAACCAGGAACCCAGAGTGGTGAGCGACTTGTCCAAGGGTGCAAAATAATTAGAATCAAAGCTTGGACAATGAATCTGGCAGTTAGGGCAGGAATGTGACCTTGAAGTCAAATAGATTTGGATTTGAATTCTTGTTTGGCAGCACAGTGACTCTGTGGTTTGGGGAAGGTAAAGTCATTTATCTGAGCACTCATTTTTCCATCTATAAAATGGGAATTTAATACTTAGAATTGCTAAGAGGATTAGTAATAATGGACATAAATGTATTTCCCCCATAATAATCCTATAGAATTGATGAAAGGGAAGAAAGAGTGATAAGACATAACAGAAGTCAGAGTCAGATAATGGAGGAACTGGAATCCATCAGCTATGCTTGTCAGGATGCTCAGTCACAAGGGACAGAGACAGGCTTTGGCTAATAGTGAGATGGCATTACCATGTCTATGGTCAGCTCAATGGAAACCTATAGAAAATATATCATTGTAGAGTAGCAAAATGATTTTATCTGGTAGTAATTAGACCCTTCCATGCTGACTAGGGTCCTTGGTCAGACTAAAGGTAAAGAAGACAGGACTCTGTGACTCAGAGTTCCTCAGCCCTTCAGGTTCCTCACTTTACAGGGCATGCTCTGACCTCTGAACCTTACCCACTTACTCCCACGTGTCCTTATGTGCTACATCATCAGTACTGTGTGTTACTTGGTTTGGGGGCAAACCAAAGCGGAAGCAATCTAAAACCTCATCTAAATCATCATTCTTGCCAATCCTTATACTTGGACTTGCCTTTTATAGCCTGGCCTATCTAATTTATACCCAACAATAATGAATTAAAAGGATGGGGGTAACTCAGGGAATGGAAGGAAATGCTGAAGGGCCAGACCTCAACAAATAGGAACCTGAGCTTACTAGGGATCTGTAGGAGGCAGAAATAAATGGGCAGCCTTTTTGGGGTGCTAATCTTGGGGAAATATCATTGAAAACAAAATCTGCTCCCAACCCAGAAAACCTCTCCACAAAGTTAGATGAGGAAAGAAAACAATTATATTATTGAATAGTGTTAAACCAGACTGTGATGCAATCACAAGCAGTCTCCTAAAGAGACTGAGAAGAAAATACAAAGCCTTACACTTTTATATAGCCAAGCAGATATAACCCATCACCTACATATCCTCAAGATAAATGATAATTAGTCCACAAAGAAGAGGATGTGACAGCACCATTTGTCACATACAGTTCATCCTAAATTTACCAGGTAATTGGGGTGGCCTTTGTTTTTGCTAATTGTATCTGAAAGAACAATAAAATCTCTCATATCTTTTTATTTTTTTTATTTTTTCACGTTTTTATTTTTTGAAAGATACTTTAAATACATAAATGTTACAGAGAATATATAGGAGATTTCCATATACCCCGCTCCCACATCACCCACATTTTCCCACTTTAGCATCATCTTTCATTAGTGTGATATGTTCATTGCAATTGATAGACACATTTTGGAGCATTGCCACTTAGCATGGATTATAGTTTACATTGTAGTTCACCCTCTGTCCCATTCAACTCTGTAGGTTATGACTGCATATATAGTGGCCTGTATTTGTCATTGTAATGTCATTTGGGATGATTCCTAAGTCCCGAAAATGTCTCCCTATTACACCTGTTTTTCCCTCTCCCTAACCCCAGAATGTTGGAGATTTGGACCCAAAGGGTATTGGGAATTAAAGAAAGAGAAAAAGGAGAGTGAAAGAGAGAAAGAAAAAGAAAGAAAGAAAGAGAGAGCTGAAATCAGGAGGTCTGCGAGTAGAGACTCCTCAGACAACCTTATGGTTTACAAGGGGCTCTCTATATACCCCAGTCTACGTCCTACAAGATAACAAGCAGCAACATGCAGTTAACTATCAGCATTACTCATAGTCTAAAGAATTCGAAAAAATCTTATCTCAAGGTACAAAGTCTAAGTGTTCTATTTACTACAAAAGGTATTTGCTCATCTTTTCTTTCAGTCTTCAACAGCTTCATGCTATTTGGGGAACTCTTAATTACCACATTCCTTAGGTTGCAAGCATAGCCATGGAGATAGCACATCTCTCCTTGTGAGGCCACTGTGCCTCAGTTTCCAACACCAGAATATCCGTGGGTCACTGTCTCCACAAGAATGGCATTTCTTCCATTGCTAGAATCATGGTAAGTCTATAGTAGAATACTAGTAAATTTATTTTAGTCCATAGTTCATTTCCCAATCCTGAGGACTCTGGGATATTGATGCCCACTCCACACTAATCGAGGGGGCTTTGATCTCATACATTGGATGGATGGGACTTTCTTACTTGCAGTTGTAGGCATTCTTGGTTCCTTGGTACGTTGCTTGTCCATCATCTCCTCCCTGTTATTTGTCCTGGGTGAGTCCATTGAACTGAAAAAAAGTGTTGCAACTCCGCTGAGATTCTGGGCTCAGTTGACACATGGACAGCCCAAAGATTTAAGTCTTTTGGATGTACATCTACCAATTCTTGTAGTAATTATAGGTTCAAATAGGACAGAGGGTCATGCATAGGGAAACCACTGCTAAGTCTAACTCTGTCAAACTGGGAGGCATAAATATCAGATTAGGGCCCACTGGCAAGGGGCCAAATTCCTGAGCTACCTGCCCTGACTACAGTGTCTGGATGTCTCTAGATCCAGAGGAGCTTTACTATTTGGGGTAGTATCTCTTTTGACTTTCAATGAGATCCTGTTGAGATGTGCGTGTTACCTCTGGGATGGCCTCCCGACTCACTCTGAAGACTCTTAGCCATACGAACTCATTATCTTTAGCTTTTCCTCCTTTTTGTCAAGGTCTTTTTTTCCCCCCAGATGCATTGCTTGTTGGTACTTGGTAGCAATCTCCTGGTGCCAGGGAGGCTCCTCTCCAGGAGTAATGTTCCATGCTGAGAGAAAGTTATTGCTTTTATATTCTGAGTTCAGCTTAGAGAGAGGCCACATTTGAGCAACAAGGAGGCTCCCAGTAGGTAACTCTTGGCCACCCTACATCACTAGGCTAAGTTTAAATTTCAAGAGCAAGCCTCTCAAACATAGACATCAATATCAAGGGTCCTTCAATGGACCATCCTCCCTCACAAGTCATTGTCCCTGTACTTGGGGCATTCTTGTTATTCCATTAGAAAAAGTGGCAGAACTCCCCTGGGTGGGAATTTGATATTCTTTTGGTTATTGTGTGAATCTCCATTCACTGTGGCAATACCCCATGAACATTTGAACACATTCATATGCCTTATATGTATACCCAGGTGAACTTCCTCCCATGTATCCACCCTCACTGTTACCCACACCAATGATCCTCCCCTGCCACAGTTGTAATCCTTCTGTGATCCAAAACCTCTTTGAAAATGAAGCCATTGAAACAGCCACATACAATTATTAAGAAAATGAAATAATAATGATAGTTTTATTTATAGGAAGTAAAATACAGAAAAATTAATAAAAAGTAAGAATAAAATAATATTTTAAAAATTGGGATAAATAATGAAAAAGTATTTAAAGAAAAAAACTTTTTTTTTGACATTTTGCTTTTCATCACTGTAAGAACAATGTCCTATATGTACAGTGACATTTTCTTCCATTTATTCCCCCAGTGTCTTACTTTATTTCTTCTTTTTTTCATTTTTTTCTTAAAAGAAATTTTAGGTCACAGGAGAGTCTAATACAGAATACAGGGTATTCCCATATACCCAACATCCTTCCCCTTTTCCCCTTTCCCCCATTCAATAACATTTTATATGTGGATGGTACATTTGTTACAACTGGTGCACAAGTATTGAAACATAGCTACTAACCATCGTCAGTGGTTCACATTGTGGTTTACATTTTGGACCATATACTTTTATAAAATATGATAAAATTTAATGTGGCCTGCCTGTATCCATCGCTGCAAGATCAGGTAGAACACTTCCATCACTCCCACAAATGCTCCTTGTTCCATCTATTTTATTGCTCCCTCCCCCTCCCCTTCAGTCCCATGGCAACCCCCAGGCTTCACTCCTTGAAGGACAAGATTCATAGTTACTTGCATCTTCACTGAAGGCTTGGCAAACTGGTCTGTCCTCCCCTATTATGCACTGTTGATGCTCTCAAGTGACTCCCCTTCCTCTGTTTGAGAACATAGCAGGCCTCCCTAGAATGGGAGTCCAACACCTTCTTGCTCATTACGTGGGTCTCTACCCACTGATGCAACACACTATGCCAAAATGATCACTCACGTGCTCCCTAGAAGCTGCCCCAGGTGCGTCCCGCCCAAATGCCCCCCATCCAACTCAAGATTTTTTGCTGGCTTCCCTTTCTTTCTAGCACCCTCCTAGATGACCAAGAGCACATCCCCCACCCTCATATGTCTTAAGGTGCTGGTAGAGAGGAAGAAGTCTGTTCTCTTAGTCAGACACCATTGCCAGGAGTTTTACCCTTGCCTGATATCTCAGGGATGGGGGAGGAGAGCCCTTCCTGGTGGTTGGGAGGATCAATAACTCACAGTTTGCTCTGTCGGCTTCCTCCTTTCTGTCCCCGACCCTCCTGTTAGTTGTGAAGCAGTGTCCTGGTCTGCTGTACTGTAAAGCAGGTCACCAAGGCAGCCCTAGACTCCCTCTCAGCTGTTATAGTAAGAGCTAAGCTTTATTTGTCTACCATCGGCCATGTTCCCACGTAATGAACTTCTGAATCTCTCATGTCTTTATGACACATAAATAGCTACAATTTGGAGCCAGATGTCTAAGTTAAACTCCCAAGGAGATGGTGAGATAAAGGTGCTAACCTCCTGGGTGTTTACATTTCAGTTGGATGATTCTCAAGTACTTGAGAAAGATATTCCTGAGTTGTAATGGCTGGCAAAAGCTTTTTAGCCTTTTAAAAAGAGTTAAATATATCTCACAGGGGCAGGGGAAGAATTTACACAAGTTATTCTAAAGAAAATGCTCTAGCAAAAGGGAAGGGGTGCAGAAGGAGAGGGAGTCTCTTTCCCTTTTTGCACCAGATTTTTTTTTTCCTTTTTAGGTTTGTATTGACTACCAGTGGATGGATTAGTTTTAATAACTTCTGCAAACTCAAATTACTCCCCTAAAGATTAACATTCTCAGGGGAGAGAATGATTGGTCCAGCTCAGTTACTTATCCACAGTCCCACCCAAAGTGTTTTCAATGGAGGAGGGACATTTCATTCCAGGAGAAGGGTGATGGGAAGCAGGGTAGGTCAAGCCATCACGATGTCTCCTGAGTCAGGACTTCCAGGAGGAGAGTTGCAATTTCCTGATATGGTAACCGCACAGTCTTTCCTCTGGGGTAATTTTCCTTGGTAGAGTACAGTAAGAAAATGTCTAACCAAAACCAGTCCAAGGGTTATGTCTCACTCTTGAGCTAAGTAGACCTATGCTTATAAATGAGTGAACAAACTTTAAAATATTTTACTATAAAAACTGTCACTGAGTACCACAGAGTCTAGATATTGCAAGGCTACATTTTAAAAAGGCACGGTGTATTTTGGCACCTAGAAGGAAATATATCCCCCTAGATGTATGAATGAGAAACAGATTCAATTTTAGGTCTCAGAGCTTAGAATGGCATCTCTCCTCAACAGCCAGAAAACATGAGATACTTGGGAACGCATAGGAAGAGCCACTTAAGACTGGTGTCTTGTCACTTGAGGCCTGAGCATGGCAGCCTTAAATAGCTTTCTGGGGAAAAGCAGAGAAGCCTCAGCTGTTATGTCCTCACAGCACAGTCTTCTGGTTCATCCTGATACACCTCATTCAGAACCATGTCTCCAACCTTCAGCCCACCTCCCTAGGCAAAGTGTCTTCATCCTGAGGCTTGGATGTCTATCTCTATGTCCTCTTCCCACTCTCTTAAGAGCCCATTCACAAAAACTCTCTCCCCACACAACCCTAACAGAATCTGTTTTTAGGAAAGGATGTGAGAAGCTCATCCATATAAAGAGTAAACAGCAGCTAATATTCATATAATGCTTTATATGCTTCCAACTATTGTCTTTGAATCTTTACAATAAGCCCAAGGGCTGGAATGCTCATTTTCCCCTCCATGTCCTGTCTCCACCTTTCTCCATCATGCTCCTTGCCCAGGAGGCTATATCAATGGGCTCCCTTGCCCATTGGTTTCCAGTTAGGTTTGGCCAATGGAAGACACCAGCAGGATGTGGGAGAGCAAGAGGAGAGGGAAATCAGAGTCTCCCCACCCCAGCTTCCTCCCTGCTGGGCATGGGATTGGCAGGATCTGTGTTTTCCCTGGAGGGTGTGGCCCTTCCCTATAGCCCTACTCTCTCCTTTTATTGGTAACTTATCCTTCCCCTTCTTCTTTCAGATTGAAGCCTTTATACTTGAACCCATCCCAGAGTACTGCACCATGCCTTGTTGGTTTCTCTTAACCCTGCACACACCCTTGTAAATAATCCCCCATGAAATGCTCCTCAATTACCTGGTATTAGTATGCTATGAGTTTGCTGCTGGGGCTCTCCCTTTCAGCTGAGTATCGTTGTCCCTATTTTATAGATGAGAAAACTGAGGCAGAGTGATTATGTGTGACTCAAAAGCATGTTGAAATTCAGGGGTAACTGGGGCTTGAACCCAGATGGTCCAACTACAAAACTCAGGCTCTCTTCATCAATCTGGTTTATCCAGCAGCCTTTATGTTTAAGACAGCTCATTGTCTTCAGCTGAAGTATTACACTCTGGCCTTTCAGGCATTAACCCATGTGTGGGGGACATATTTTTAGAGAAATGACCACTTTTTCCCATCAAGAGTAGGTCCAGCTCTGTACTATCCATGCAATGTGATCTGGGTCTTTGTATTGAATTTTTTGAAGAATCTTTCTTTCTTTGGTTGAAAAAGAATTGCTCTAAATCCCTTTTTTTTCAGTTAGGAATACCTCCTGAGATTTTGATATTTGCAAGCCTATTAAGCAGAACTCTTGAACATAATTATTTGAAAACAACTTAATAAAATATGATTCAAGGCAAGTTCTGAAATGCTGGATCATAGAGGAACCTAATTAGCTTCTATTTCCTTCCTCTACAGCCTACAAATCACATTAGAGTTGGAAATGACCTCACAGATTATCCAGGTTTTTAACCTCTTTTTGATAGCACAGACCCTCTGAAATTTAAAAAAATTCTATGGACTCCCACACCCAGAAAAAAATGCATATTCTGTCTCTCTTGTTCTCTCTCGCTTTTATACACCACACACATACATGCACGATCTTACCTATAATTTTGTGGGGTTGTTGTCATCCTGAAGCTTATTCATGAGCTCCAGAGTAAGACCCTCTGTTCTAGACTAATCCCTTGGGTTTACAGATGAGGGAGCCAATAGTCAGATAAAATTATTTGACTGAGGTCGCAGAGCCTGTTAGTTGGTATATCAGTCAAGATTGGGTTTAGTTATGATGCAGTAACAAACAGCCCCTAACCTCAGTGGCTTAAAACAACAGATTTATTTCTCATTCATGCTATATTTCCACTGTGGGTTAGATGAGGACTCTGCTCTATGCCATTTTCACTTAGGGATGCAGGGTAACAGGCAAATGCCTTCCAGAACAGCACCTGTCATCATGACAGGAGCATGACCTGCACTGATCCTTAACGTTTCTTTGGTTGTAATTGCACACATCACTTTGGTCATATATCATTGGCCAAAGCCAGTCTGTGGCCACCCCTAACCTCAAGGGTGACAGAGAAACATTTAGTGGCTAGCATAGCTTGACTAAGAAAGCTGGAAAAGTCAGCATTAGAACGAAGGCACCCTTAGTTTTTGCCCACTGCTTTCTATTCCCTCAAGATTACCATATCTTAATCTAATTTCTCAGAATATATCCCACAGAAGGTCTGTCATCAGTTTGGGAGAATTTTGTTTCTGATATAAAATCAGAAGTTGGAGGCTCCTATTTTCCTTTTGGTAAATGTTGATATTTTCTTACAAAGTTCATTTAAGATGCAACAGAGGAGGCCTGTTTCAGGCTGAGTGGGTCATTACTGGTTTTGTACAGTGCTGTTTTTCAACTAAAGCCTTTTAATTCTATTGCCCGAATTGCTCTTGTGCCTTTGCCTCCATCCTGCATTCATTTTTCCTGGCCCTCCATAGTTTGACACATAACAGTGTTGCCAATGCAAACAGAGGAGTCTCTGGAGTTTTCTTACTTTAGCAGTTGATGGTAGTTATGGTTCTATTTTTTCTTCAATTGTTAATTCAGTCCACAATTCACTGAATATCTGCTTTGCTCTGGGGGTTGTAGTAAGGATTGAATTATTCCACAGAGCCTTGTACAGAGTATTTGCTCAAGACATGTTACTGGTTTGTATGTTGGGGGAGTTATTTTTATTTCTTGTATTCAACAAAGAATAATGATTAAGAGTACGTGCTTGGGAATCTGAGAGGTTGGCTTAGTATCTTGATGCCACCACTTCTAGCTTTATGGTTTTAGTTAATTTAAATTTATTTTCTTTAAGGTTTATTTTATTTATTTCTCTCCACCCCCCTGTGGTTTTGCTCTTGCTGTGTCTGTTTGTCTACCTTGTTTCTTTAGGAGGCACTGGGAGCCGAATTTGGGACCTCTGATATGGGAAGGAGTCACCTCTGCTTCCTGCTTTGTTGTCACTCTCATTATTTTTTAAAAATATTTTATTGTATTTTTTAAAAAGATACATAGATCACACAAAATGTTAAATTAAAAAATAAGAGATTCCCATCTACCCCACTTCCCACCCCATACCCCCTCTTTCATAAAGGTGGCACATTCATTGCATTTGATGAATACATTTTGTAGCACTGCTATACAGCATAGATTATAGTTTACATTGTAGTTCACACTCTCCCCCAGTCCATTCAGTGGATTATGGCAGGATACATAATGTCCTGCATCTGTCCCTGCAATATCATTCAGGACAACTCCAAGTCCCAAAAATGCCCTCATATCACACATCTTCTTCCCTCTCTCTGCCCTCAGCAACTCCCGTGGCCACTGTCTCCACATCAATGATACAATTTCTTTCATTGCTAGAGTCACAATAATTCTATGGTAGAATACCAGTAAGTCCACGCTAATCCATATTTTATTCCTCTATCCTAATCCCTGGGATGACAACGTCCACTCCACCTCTAAATCAAGAGAGGGCTTGGATCCCACATGGCTGATGGATGGGATTCTCCTGCTTGTAGTTGTAGACTCTCTCATTTCCCTGATGTGGTGGTTGACCATCCTCACCTCCTGTTAGCTGTCCTGGGTAAGTCCAACAAACCAGAGAGTAGGTGTTGCAACTCTGCTGAGGCTCAGGACCCAGCTGGTACATGGATGATCCAGAAATTCAAGTCTCCTGAGCATATACCAACCCCAGAGCCAACCACAGGTTCAGCAAAAGTGACAGAAGAGGCATGCGTAGAGAGGTCACATCTGAGTCCAACTGCATCATACTCAGGAGCACAAATTCCAAAGTAGGGCCCTCTGGCAAGGCACTGAACTCCAGAGCCATCTGCCATGGCTGTAGGACCTGGGTGTCTCCATACCACTCAGGAGCACCACTACCTGGGGTTGTATCTACTTTGGTTCTCTCTGGGATCCTGCTGAGATATACATAAGTGCAACCCCTCTGATGACCTCCTGACTCATTTCGAAGTCTTAGCCATATAAACTCATTTCTCTTTACCATTTCCCCCTTTTATTTAAGGTCTTTTTCTAGTTGTATCACCAGTTGGTAATGGTAGTAATCTCTTGGCACAAGGGAGGTTCATCCGCAGGAGTCATATTCCATACTGGGGGGAAGGTAATGCATTTACATGCTGAGTTTGGTTTAGAGAGTGGCCACATTTGAGCAACATGGAGGCTCTCAGGAGGTAACTCTGAGGCACCCTGCAGCTCTAGGCAGAGTTAAAATTTCAAGCACACAGGCTCATAAGCATAGCCATCAGTATCAAGGGCCCATCATTGGACCATCCTTCTTCACTGGTCTTTGCCCTTCCACTTGGAGGATTGTTGCTGTTCCTTTGGGAAATGCGACAGAGCTCTGCAGGATGGGAAATCAGCACTCCCTCAGCTGTCGTGTGTAACTCTGCCCACTATGACAATACCCAATGAACATCTGAACATATCTATATACCTTATATGCATGTCCTGGAGAACTCCCTCGCACCCATGCATCCCCCATCAGCGACACCCCATACCAGTGCTCCTCCCCTGTCACAGTTGAACCCCTTTGTGATCCAAAACTTCTTAAAAAACTAAGCCTAATATGTTGCCAAATTCAATTATTAGGAAAATGAAATAGTAATGACAGGTTTAACTATTAAAAATAGAATACATAATAATTTAGAAAAACTAAAATAAAGTGAAAAATAAGTTGGGGTATTAAAAAATGAAAAAATATAAAATTTTTTGGACATTTTGCCTTTCATCACTGTAATAGGTGTTGCTCTCTATGTACAGTGGCAAGGCAATCTCTTCCATTTCTTCCTCAGTGTCTAAATCCTTAAAAAAATTTTTTTTTTCATTATGTCTTCAAAAAGTTTTAGGTCACAGTAAAGTCACATATAGTCACATATAGAATATAGGGGACTCCCATATACCCAACATCAGACCTTTTTCCCCCTTCCCCAGAGCAATGATCTTTCTACATGTGGATGTTTACATTTGCTACAACTGATGTACAGATATTGAAACATAGCTACTAACCATGGATACAGTATGGTTTACATTATGGTTTATATTTTAGACTGTGCACTTCTATAAATTTTTGGTTACATTGTGGTTTACATTTTCGACTATACACTTTTATATATTTTTGGTGAAATTTAACATGGCCTGTATCCAATGTTGCATGATCTTGCAGAACACTTCCATTGCCCCACAGTTACCCCCTCTTCCATCTATTTTATTCCTTTCTCCCCCTCTCCTCAAGGCCCACAGTGACAACCACAAGCTTCACTGCTTGAAGGGCAAGATTCACAGATACTTGCAACAATGCTGAGGGCTTGGTACACTAGTCTGTCCTCCCCCATTGGAAGTCATCCACACCCTCGAGAGACACCCTCCCCTCTGTTTGAGAACATCAGGCTTCCCCAGTCTAGGGGTACAACATCCTCCCACTCATTGTAGGGGTCTGCATGCAGTAATATAACACACTATGACAAGATGAGCACTCAGACACTCCCTAGAAGCCTGTCCCAGGTGTACCTTGTGCCAGATACCCCTCCTTACACACCTTAAACCAGTAAACCTTCCTTATTATATTTTCTAAATTGTTTTCTCATCATTATGGTTTCACCTGCATTCCTGACAATCTCCTGTGTTCACCAGCTCCCCCTCAAGCCTCCACCCAATTCCATGACCATCTGACCCATTCTCCCAACCCTAGCCCCCCTCAAGCCTGCAAAACCCCACCCAATAGTATCCCTATACCCTCATCTTATCCCTTTACTGCACAACTAGTTACCTCCACTTTATCATAGATTTCGCCTGTGTAGGCATCAGCTCACCACCTTCCTCTCCCCACCTATTTCCTGTGAGTCTATCTTCCAGTCTCTAGCTTTCTGAGACAGCTTGATCTTCTTAATTCATATCAGAGAGGTCTTGTAGTATTTGTCCTTCAATACCTGGCTTGCTTCACTCAACATAAGGTCCTCAAGATTCTTCCATGTTATCCCATGTGTTAGTACTGTATTCCTTCTTACAGCTGGGCAGTATTCCATTGTATGTATATATCACATTTTGTTTATCCATTCATCTGTTGATGGGCATTTGGGTTGATCCCAACTTTTGGCAATAGTGAGTAATGCTCCTATGAACATTGGTGTGCATATATCAGTTTGTGTCCTTGTTTTCAATTCTTCTGGGTATATACCAAGCAGTGGAATTGCTGGGTCATATGGCAGATCTAGTTAGTTTTTTGAGAAACCACCAAACTGTCCTCCACAATGGCTGGACAGCAGTGGATGAGGGTTCCCATTCTTCCACATCCTCTCCAACACCTGTAGTCCTCTGTTTTTTTAATGGCTACCTGTTTAATGGGTGTAAGATGGTATCTCAATGCAGTTTTGATTTGCATTTTCCTAACAGCTAGTGATGTTGACCATCTTTTCATGTGCTTTTTAGCCATTTGTATTTCTTCTTTGGAGAAGCATCTGTTCAAACCACTTGCCCATTTTTAAAATGGGTTGTTTGTCTTTTTATTTTCAAGTTATAGGATTTCTTTATATATGCTGGATATTAGCCTCCTATCAGATATATGGTTACCAAATATTTTCTTCCTTTGGGTAGGCTGTCTTTTCACTTTCTTGATAAAATCCTTTGAGGTGCAAAAAGTTTTAATTTTGAGGAAGTTGCATTTATCTATTTTTTTTTTCTTTCATAGTTTGTGCTTTGGGTATGAAGTTCATGAAGCCATTTCCTATTACAAGGTCCTGTAGATGCTTCCCTACATTGTCTTCCAAGGTGTTTATGATCTTGGCTCTTATATTTAGATCTTTGATCCATCTTGAGTTAAATTTTGTATAAGGTGTGAGATGTATTCCTCTCTCATTGTTTTGGATATGGATATCCACTTCTCCAAGCACCATTTGTTGAAGAGGCCATTGTCTCCCAGTTGAATGGGCTTGGTGGCCTTGTAGAATATCAGATGACTCTGTATGTGAGGATCTATAGCAGAACTCTCAATTTGGTTCCATTGGTCAATATGTCTATCCTTGCAACAATACCATGCCATTTTGACCACCATAGCTCTGTAGTATGTTTTTTAAAAAGATTTATTTATTTCTCTCCCCTTCCCCACCCCCCATTGTCTGCTTTCTATGTCTGTTCACTGTGTGTTCTTCTGTGACCACTTGCATTATCTGGCAGCACTGGGATACTGTATCTCTTTTTTGTTGCATCATCTTGCTGCATCAGCTCTCCATGTGTGCGGTGCCACTCCTGCGTGGGCTGCACTTTTTACATGTGGGGTGGCTCTCCTTGTGGGGCCCAATCTTTGCATGTGGGGCACCCCTACACAGGGATGCCCCTCTGTGGGTACAGCACTCTTTGTGTGCAGCAGCACTGCGCGTGGGCTAGCTAACTACACAGGTCAAGAGGCCCTGGGGATCAAACCCTGGACCCTCCATATGGTACACAGATGCTCTATCAGTTGAACCATGTCCACTTCCCTGTAATATGTTTTAAAGTCAGGTAGTGTGATTCCTCTGATTTCATTTTTCTTTTTCAATGTGTCTTCTGCTATTCAGGGTTTCTTTCCCTTCCAATTAAATTTCATAGTTAGTTTTTCTAGTTCATTTAAAAAATGCTGTGTTGATTTTTATTGGAATTGCATTAATTCTGTAGATCAGTTTGGGTAGAATAGACATCTTAATCATATTTAGTCTTCCTATCCATGAACAGGAAATAGTCTTCCATTTATTTAAGTCTTCTTTGATTTCCTTTAACAGAGTTGTGTAGTTTTCTGTGTATAAGTCTTTTACATCTTTAGTTAAATTATTCCTAGGTATTTGTTTTTTTAATTTACTATTGCAAATGATACTTTTTTCTTGATATCCTCCTCAGATTGCTCATTATTGGTGTACAGAAATGCTACTAATTTTTGCTCATTCATCTTATAACCTGCGACTTTACTGAACTCATTCATAAGTTCTAGAAGCGTTGCTGTAGATTCCTCAGTACTTTCTATGCATAGGATCATGTCATCTGCAAATAGTGAAATTTTGACTTCTTCCCTTCCAATTCAGATGACTTTTATATCTGTTTCCTGCCTCAGTGCTTGAGCAAACTGCTTCTAACATAATGTTAAATAGGAGCAGTGATAGTGGGCATCCTTGTCTTCTTCCTGATCTTAGAGGGAAAGATTTAAGGGTTTCACTACTGTAAATGATGTTAGCCATGGGTTTTTCATAAATACCCTGTATCATGCTCAAAAAGTTTCCTTCTATTCCTATCTTTTGCAGGGTTTTTATCAGGAAACTATACTGTATTTTCTCGAATGCCTTTTCTGCATCTATAGATACGATCATGTGATTTTTTTCTTTCGATTTGTTTATGTGGTGTATTACATTGATTGATTTTCTTATGTTGAACCATCCTTGCATACCAAGGATGAAACCTACCTGGTCATGGTGTATAATTCAATGGATGTGTTGTTGAAAATGATTAGCAAGTATTTTGTTGAGGATTTTAGCATCTAGGTTCATTAGAGAGATTGGTCTGTAATTTTCTTTTCTTGTGGCATCTTTGTTTGGCTTTAGTATTAGGGTAATGCTTGCATCATAGAATGAGCTAGGCAAGTTTCCTTCTATTCTGATTTTTTTGGAAGAGTTTTAAGCAAGAACAGTGTTAATTCTTTCTGGAATTTATGGTAGAATTCACCTGTAAAGCTGTCTGACCCAGGGCTCTTAGTCAGGAGGTTTTTAATGGTTATTTCTATCTCTTTACTTGTGATTGGTTTGTTGAAATCATAATTTCTTCTTTCATCAATGTAGGCTGCTTATGTGTTTCTAGGAATTTGTCCATTTCCTCTAAATTGTCTGTAGCAGTTTGATATGGTTATGAATTCTAAAAATAGATATAGGATTATGTTTGTAATCTGGTCTGTACCCGGGCGTGATTAAATTATGATTAGGGCTTTGATTGGGCCATGTCATTAGGACATTGAGTCCCGAACCATCAGGGACTCACAGATAAAAGACATGGCAAAGGATAGAGTTGAGGGTTTTTGATGTTGGAGTTTTGACATTGGAGTTTGATTCTGAAGCCTTAAGTTGGAGCCCCAAGAAGTAAGCTCACAGAGCAAACAGAAGCAAGATCCTGAAAGAGAGGAATCCAGGAAGCCTGAACCCTTGCAGATGTCAGCATCCATCTTGCTCCAACACGTGAAAATAGACTTTGGTGAGGGAAGTGACTTATGCTTTATGGCCTGGTATCTGTAAGCTCCTACCCCAAATAAATACCCTTTATAAAAACCAACCAGTTTCTGGTATTTTGCATCAGCACTCCTTTGACTGACTAATACATTATTCTTCTTTTTGACATACAGGTTTTCAAAGTATTGTCGTATGATACTCTTTATTTCTCTGGGGTCAGTGGTGATATTCCCTTTTTTATTTCTTATTTGTGTATGTGCATCTTGTCTCTTTTTTTTTCTTACCTTCTATTTCATTTAGTTCTGCTCTGTTCTTGTTATTTCTTTCTTTCTTCTTCCTTTGGGGTTAGTTTGTAGTTTTTTTAAACTAATTCCTCCAAGTGTGCAGTTAGGTCTTTGATTTTAGCTCTTTCTTCTTTTTTGATATATTAATTTATGGCTATGTATTTCCCTCTCAGTACAGCTTTTGCTGCATCTGTAAGTTTTGATATGTCATGTTGTCATTTTCATTAGTTTCAAGGTAGTTACTGATTTCTTTTGCTCTTTTCTCCTTGACTCACTGTTTGTCTAAGAGTGTGTTGTTTAACTTCCATATCTTTGTTTCTAATCTGGTTCTCTGGCCCTTGCAGATTTCCAGCTTCATTCCACTGTAGTCAGAGAAATTATTTTGCATGATTCCAATTTTTCTGAGTTCATTGAGACTTTCTCTGTGGCCTAGCATGTGGTCTATCTTGGAGAATGATCCATGTGCGCTTGAGAAGAATGTGTATTCTGCTGTTTTGGGTGTAGTGTTCTGTATATGCCTATTAGGTCCAGATCCTTTAATAAATTATTCAAGGTCTTTGTTTCTTTATTGATTCTCTGTTGAGATGTTCTAATGTTGATAAGGTGTATTAAAGTCCCCCACTGTAATTGTAGCAGTATCTATTCCTCCACTTAGTTTTTCCAATATTTGCCTCATGTGTTTTGAGGCATCCTGGCTAGATGCATAAATGTTTATGTCTCTCACAATAGTTTTGCTTTTAAAGTCTATTTTGTCCTGTATTAGTATAATTACTCCTGCCCTTTTTTTGGTTATTGTTTGCTTGTAAGGTTGTTTTCCAACCATTCACTTTCAGCCTTCTTGAATCCCTGGGTCTAAGTTGGGTTTCTTGTAGACAGCATATAGACGGTCATATTTCCTTATCTATCCTGCCAGTCTGTGTCTCTTGACTGGTGAGTTTAATCCATTAATATTTGGTGTTATTACTCTCCAGGAATTACTTATGTTAGCCATATTTTCTTTGGATTTGTGTATGTCATATGTTGTTTTTATTTCTTGTTTTGTCTTTTTAGTTTTCCTTATACTCTCCTCCAATTCTGTCTCTCCTGGGTTTTTTTCTTTTTCTTTTCTTTCAGCCTGTAGAACTTCTTTTAGTATTTCTTGAAGGGCAGGTTTCTTATTGTCATACTCTCTCTTAGTTTCTGTTTTTCTGTGAATATTTTGAACTATCCTTCATTTTTGAATGCCAGCTTTACTGGATAGAGTATTCTTGGCTAGAAATTTTTTTCTTTTAGTACCTTGACTATGTCATACCACTGCCTTCTTGCCTCCATGGTTTCAGATGAGAAATCCGCACTTAATCTTATCGAGCTTCCTTTGTATATGATGGTTCTCTTTTCTCTTGCTGCCTTCAGTATTTTCTCTTTGTCTTAAGCATTGGATAATTTGACAAGTATATTGTCTTGGAGTAGGTCTTTTGGGATTTATACTGTTTGGGATGTGTTGTGCTTCCTTGACATGTATATCTATTTCCCTCAATAGGTTTGGAAAGTTCTCAGACATTATTTCTCCCAAAACCCCTTTTGTCCCCTTTCCCTTCTCTTCTCCTTCTGGGATGCCTATAATGCATGTTTGTGAGTTTTGTATTGTCGTTCAGATCCCTAAGTCCCTGCTGGATTTTTTCTACCTTTTTGTCTATCAATTCTACTATCTGCTTGATTTCAGAAGTACTGTCTTCCACATCACTAATTCTTTCCTCTGCCTGTTCAAATCTGTTGCTATTTGCTGAGAGCAGAGTTTTGATTTCTTGGAGTGTGCCATTCATCACCATCATATCCATTATTTTTTTGTGTATGTTTACAATTTCTTCAGTATGCTCTCCAAGTGTTTTCTTAATATCTTTTTTTTTAAGATTTATATTTTATTTATTTCTCCACCCCCCCCAGTTGTCTGCTCTCTGTGTCCATTCTCTGTGTGTTCTTCTGTGACCGCTTCTATCCTTATCAGTGGCACCAGGAATCTGTGTTTCTTTTTGTTGCATCATCTTGTTGTGTCAGCTCTCCAGGTGTGTGGCGCCATTCTTGGGCAGGCTGCACTTTCCTTCGTGCTGTGCAGCTCTCCTTACAGGATGCACTCCTTGCACATGGAGCTCCCCTACCTGGGGGACACCCCTGCATGGCATGGCACTCTTTGCACGCATCAGCACTGCACATAGGCCAGCTCCACATGAGTCAAGGAGGCCTGGGGTTTGATCTGCAGACCTCCCATGTGGTAGGTGAATGCCCTATCCATTGGGCCAAGTCCGCTTCCCTTCTTAATATCCTTTATCTCTTCCTTCACTTCATTAAGTTGGTCCATGATATTTGTTTGGAGAGCTTTGATTAGTTGCTTAATGTTCTGCTCCTCTTCCTGGTTTTTAGTTTGTTCATTGGATTGCACCATGTCTTCCTGATTATTGGTATGGTTTGTAATTTTTTGTTGTTTTCTGGTCATTGTTTTATCTTGATGGGCTTTTTCAATTGATTAGCTTCTCCCTCTAGTCTTGGATTTTTATTTAATTGCTCTTTTTGTGTGTGTGTTAAGTATTCTCTTTGATACTTTATTCTTCTTATTCCATTTCCTTGTTGTTGTCTAAGTTCCCTTGAGGGAAAAATATTAGGGGCAGGGAAAGAAAAAGAGGTAAGAAAAGAAAAAACGTAATAGTAGTATTGACAGTAAATGATAGCAGAAGAACTGTGTAAGACCTAGGAGAATGAATATTAAACTCATGTAAGCAGTGTAGAGTTATAAGAATAAAAAAGTGGAGTAACTACAATGAAATGGGAAACTGAATGTGGAGAAGAATGTAGTATGAATTAAGAGGCCAGCATGATGAGCAGAGAGAGAAAGAGAAAAGAAAGGACAATAACAGAAAGAGTTAATAAAAGAGAGAAAGCAGAATAAAAGTGTTAGAAATAAAAAGCCAGAAAAATTGGGGGCTAAAGAAAGAATGGTGGAACGTATGAACAACAACTGAAGGTGGAAGATAGAAAGGTGTAGGAAGGAAAAGAGATAGTGTTGGTAGCCAAAATCAGTACACACAGAGAAAAGGAAACTGAGGAAGACAAAATACAGCAAGGAGGAAACAAGCCTGCAGCACCTAATTAAAAAAAAAAAAAAGGTGGGGGGGATAAAGAGGAAGATAAGACAAAAAAAAAAAAAAAGACAGACAAACCCACAGGCAAGGAGTTAACCAAACATTAAGGAAAACCAGACTTCCTTCTTAAGCCCCTGTGGAGCTTGTCAGGCTGCTGGTATTTATCAATCAATTGCTCTGCAGCTTTCTCACTGCAGATTTTGAAGAGGGTTTTAGTGAGTATACTAAGTTAAATTATGTAACAAAAATAATCTTTTTTTCTTTTGGAAAAATAAGAGACCCAAAGGAAGCTAATACAAGGATAATGTCTATATTTTCCCTGTCCTAAAGTAATAGCTAGATGTTTGTTATCCCAGTGGGTCACTATTCTAAGAGGAGGCAGGAATTGAACTAGGGACCTTGCACATTCAAGGGTGAAACTCCTCCACTGAGCTAAATTTTCTTTCTGGGTTGATTTGCTCTTCAAAAAAGTCCCTTTCCCTGGGCAGGATTAACTCTTTGCAATTGGATATACCGCTGATTAGAAATCTGTCCCTCTCCCCCCTGCCATGCCCCCCCCCCCCTTTTTTCTGTTTCTCTCCTGGGGCAGCAGGAAGCCTGTGTGTGAGTTCCCTTTTGAAATTCAAATGGGACTCTGGTGAATTAACTCACTACAGAAAATAATGACTCTCAGTCTCTTTGAGAGAGAGCACCCACACCTTGCTGGGAACCCTAAATATGCTTTGGAAGCTTATTAAGCACTTCCTACTGTACCCCTCCCTTAGGTGAGTTGCACAGGTCTAGTAAATTGCCTGACTCCACCTTCTCCAAGACCAATTTTCCCTATCCCAGGGAGGTTAGGTAAATCAGACTGCCTCAAAATCAGATTTGCCTCCCCCTCTTCCTGGTTTCTCCTCAAGCCAGCTGGTATACTCCTCAAAGCTCAAAAAAGGGGGTCCAGACAATTGAACCCCTGGGACCCCTCTCCACCCTTCACCAGAACCTTCCCACTCACGGAGTTTGTCTACTCTGGCTGTGTGACCAGCAAGGTTCCGGGAACGCTGCAGCTTCCTGACCTGAGGGAGGGACTTAGCTGTCTCACTCCTCCAGCCTCAAGCACCAGAATCTCATAATTTTAATTTGAGCTATCACTCTTTTTGTCACACTCTCTCCACATCGATGTCCTGAAGCCAAAACAGCTCACTCAGGCAGGATTTTGTCCCCACTCAGCCTTTTTTTTGTAGGAGAGATGATGTGGGTGCTCATACTCCGATGTCATCGTACCTCTCCCCTCTCATTATGTTTTTACTCCCTACATTTCTTGTGTCATCTTGCTGCATCATCTCACTGCACCTGCCTGTTGCCTCAATTTGCTGTCTTCTTTTGGAGGCACCGGGAACATCTGCTTCCTGCTTTGTTGTGTCTCTCATTATGTTTTTTTCTTCTTGTGTCTCTTGTTGTGTCAGCTTGCCACAGCTGCCTGTTGCAGCAGCTTGATGTCTTCTTTAGGAGGCACCGGATTTGAACCAGCGACCTCCCATGTGGTAGGCGGCATCCCAGTTGCCTAAGCCACATCCACTTCCCTGTTTCCCATCTATTAACTAGAGATACTATACTACCAAATTCTTTGGCTGTGGTGAGGGTTAATTGAAATAATACACGTAAAGCATATACCACAGGACCTGGCTTAGAGAGTGCCCTTGACAAAATTATTATTGAGCATGTATGTAACTTCCCTAGCATCAACACTCATACCCCATTGTTGCATTAGAAGCAGCATTTCATACAATTTGGCAATGCTTTCCTAGCCCCAACATGATTACTGAAAAATATTATGGCTATATGCTAGGTAGGCAGTGTAGCATGAATATAGCATAAGCTTTGGAATTAAGTAGATCTGGGTTCAAATCTCAGTCTTGCCATGTTGTGAATTTTGGCAAGTTATTTATCACTCTGACCTTTAGTCTCTTCTGTAATGCGTGACCACCCTACTTACCTTGCAGAATGTGCAGAAGGACACTTTAGAGACAAATGTTAAAGTGTCTCACACAGAGCATTGCATGTTGGAGATATTCAATGAATATTAATTTTTCTGGGTGCTGGGGAGCCTATGAAGATGAACAAAGGAAATAATCCTCTTCCTCATCTTTAAGAGTTTTATAATCTAGTTGTGGGGATAAGGCATGTACACAAATAACTATAAATATGCTAAAATGGTGAATGCTGTGAAAAAACCTACAGGAAAAGGCTGTGGAAGTTCGCATTGGGTGAGTTACTGCCCCGGGGGTGGGGTTTGGTAAGCTGAGGGGTGATTGGCAGTGTTCTTTTAGGTGTGGCTGAGAAAAAAGTGCTCTTTACTAAAGATATTTTAATTTACAAACAGCATTTGTTTTCCTTTCTCTTTCTTTCCTCATCACTCCCTTTCTCATCCCCAAACCTCAGAATACTATACTATGCACCACTGATAGTTTTGTATGGAGAGAAGAAATCCATCACCCTCATTGCCAGCATGGTTCGCTGGTAGGCTCTGCTTTCTGCATGAAATATTTATAGCAGCTCAGTTAAGATTTAATTTTCTATTGTTCCCTGAACTTTGCAGTCCTCATTTTTCTTTTGCCGTATGAGATTCATTGCTCCAGCACCCTAGAACTGCTGCTGGAAAGACTTACTTAACATTCAGAATCGATGAACAAACAGGAGAAACATTTTACCAGAGACAGGCCTCTGGTGTTGTGAGGTTTAGCTTCGATTCTTAGCAATACTTTCGTACTGTTCTTTTCTCTTCCTATGGCCAAATGCATTTCTCTACCTGATTATCAAATAAGATTGAACTTGGGCATTCTCTCCTGGAAATATGACAATCCACGGTCTTTCTGGGTTTTATCATTAGCTCCTTTTTAACTTGGCCTCTGGACTTGGCTTGATACTATGGGAAGTCTTTACTTTTTTTCTTTTCCTCCCATGAGTTGCTTGCTGGTCTTGCCCCTTTGACACAGAAACTTATCTAAAGAGATCTCAAGGCTGAGGGCCTTTCCTGTGCCTCATATCTATGGGTTCATTTGGCTGGTGAGACATGGTTTTGATTAATGTGTTTTTCCACTCTGGAGTTTAGTGCTCCCTATACAACCTTGTCCCCTTAACTCCATAAGAGAGTGTTCATGAGGAATGAGAGTGACTGAATATTTCCTCATCCTGTTGCCTCTCACTCTGCAGACTGTCTACTAAGGTGTTAGCAGTCTTATGGTCGTTCTGGACCTATTGCATTCTGGAAATTGCCTACCTTTCTCCAAGAGTGGGGCAAGTTGCTACATGGGGCATCATAGGAACAGGCTCAGGCACAATAGAAATTTTTAACAAATGACCACTTTCTTAGTTACACAGCACAATACCACGAGTCCAAAAGGTCAGGGGGAAAAGTCCCACTGTGGTCCTTCCCCCTGGGAGGCCAACTGCTGGGATCAGGGTCGGTGGATGGTAACTCCACATGCCCTGCTTGCCTCACATGGCAGAGGAACCCTGGGCTGCCTGTGGCTTGGGTTTATATACAGTCCAGGGGCAGGGGATCCTGCCACTGAGCAAACAGCTGTGGGGGCTACTTGTTCCCAGTGTCAGGTTCAGGATACAGTGAGTCAAGCAGTTTCATTTCTGGGTAGCTTATTTTTCATGGTTGAGATCTAATGTTCCCCCCCCCCCCCATCCCCCCGTCCCCCGCCCCCCGTCCCTCCCCCTCCCGCGAAATGGAAACATATTGAAACATCTGCAAGCCAACAAACAAGGGGAAAGGAAGGGGGTAGGCGAGGGCTGGCAGGTGGCTGCTGAGCATGTCCGTGACTTCCCTAGCAGCAACACATACCCCACTGCTGCATCTGAAGCAGCCAGTTCATGCAATTTGACTATGCTTTCCTAGCCCCAGTTAGAATGGCACTTAACAAAAACAGGGACACAAGTCTCTTTCCTGGCATTTTAGATTCAGGACTAAGTGGAGAGAATTGGGTAAGCCTCTCGCTAGTAGTGGCTGGAACCAAAGCTGAGGAACTGAAAGGAGTTGGGATGTCCTACTTTCTGCCAGTGAGTCAGTGCACAGTGAGAGAAAAATGGTGCAGTCATGCAGAAAGCAGATAGGGGAGCCACAGAGGTGGGGGGGGTGGGGAGGCAGTGAGGGCCCTGGAGCTCTGCTTCCTATTGTTTCTAAGGCCAAGCACTGCCTCTCTTCCTGTGGGGTGCCTCTTCCTTAGGTACAACAAGATACCTCCAAACCTTTCCAATAAATCTTCTCATTGGCTCAGATTGATTGATTTCTGTCCCACTAATTAAAAGAACTCTAACTGGCACAATGCTTTTCTTTACCAAATTGCTGGTTTTATGCTTCTCATACAAACTAAGAGAGTGTTTACGTTATTGTTCAATACTTTCCCACCAATAAAGCAAACTGTTAAAACTTCTGTGTGCTCAAAAAAAGAATCATCAAATTCCCTGAATGAGATCTTTGATTTCTGGGATATGGACAGAGATAGTGGAATGAACCTGGACTATGCACCAGTTTTGGCTTTGGACTCAATGAAGTTGTGACTTGCCCAAGGTCATTATACTTCTTTATACTTCGCTTCACCCTATGTTCACCCTATCAGTACCTGCTATGTAGGTTCTGGGTCCTGTGCTAAATGATGGGAACATGAAGACAAATAAGATGTGGATTGCTGAAGAAACATGCCCATAGGGCGTAACTTCTGGGGATGCCTGGAAAGATCAGACTAGAGGGATTCATCAGGTGGGAAAGTGAGGGCTAGCATTTCAAGAAAAGACATCGCATGCTCAGAGGTGCTGGGGTGTGCATGGGCCTGATGTGCCTGGAGAATTTTGAGAAGTACTTTGTTGTTGAAGCCTGGGCAGCAGAGGGGGAAAGATAAGAGGAAAGCACAATGGGAGATGGGGCTGAATATGGAGGGCCAGACTGAACTGTGGAAAGGCCTCCTATGGATTATGCTAGAAATGAAGGCAGGCAGGGTTTCCCTCTGTCTGTCCTGTAGACAGCTGCTCAAGAAGCCCATAAGGGCCGAATAATCTGGGAGATACTCTATACTTTAACCCATTTTTGGATATATAGGGTACTCATTAATAAATGCAAGGTTAAAAAATTGCTGCTGTAAAAATTCTGAGTGACATTCTTTAACCCAGCATTTCCCAGGCTTATATAACCATGGAACTTTTTTGTGGACCCTCTAGGGGCAGACCTACATTTTCAAAATCACTTGGAAAATCTATATTGGGCCCAAACTCTGAATTACAGGTGTCACTTAACTTTTGGTTTCATATTTTTAAAGGTGAATAAGTTAGACTTAGAGTTTATCTCATATTCTTTGATTTTTTTCAGGACTCTGGTCCTGAAAAACTACCTTCCTTGCTAACTTTTCTAAATGACATGTAGAAGGAGGCAGAGATGAAAGGGATGGCTAGGTAGGCATCTGTGTGCACATTCTGCACCAAGTAGGCTACCCTATACACCCTGCAGAAATAGAACCTGAATCAAGGACTTAATGCAAGGGGCAATCCCAGGAAACACCTGTGGGGGGTGAGAAGGTAAAACAGGAAAGGTAAGTAGCAACAAGTAATACATTATCAAGTAATTTACCACTTGGGACAATTGAAGCTTAATCCCTCTGGAGAACTCAGGGAAGTAGAATAGAACACACACCTTTGTGTTATTCAGTGCAAGTGGCAAGGGAGCTGGGATATCTATCCACTAGCACCTGCCAGTGAGTGGTTAAATGCTACTCCTTAATTAATTCCCCAGCACTTCTGGTCTGTCACCCACATGGACAGGACAGGCACCAGGGCCAGAAAAGTCTTCTGCAGAAGGGATGCAAGAGCTGGATTTGGGAGTCAGACTGATAGTAAAGGACCAAGGGGATATGGATGAAACACTGAAAGTATCTACTACACTGAAAGCTAGGGAAGCTGGAGGGAAAACCGTTACTCTTTTAATCTCTCCATTGTTTATAGTGGACAAAGACCCGTTGTGATAGCAGGGCAAATTTCTGTTCGCTGCTGCAAGTTTCTAGACTTTTACCTGTTCCCTTCCTTTTAACAACATCCCAATGATTTCATTTCCCATTTTTTGCTTATTTAGTTCTGACTTTCACCTTTCGTATTCAAGGCCCCCAATTTTTTATTTATCTGATTATTATTTCAAACCATATCAGCCCTTCAAAAGAGGCATAGCCTTTACCATCAAGTTCTTGTTTTTGTTTGTGGCTGGAATCTTTTTCTAAATTGCTTTTATTATTTTTTTTGTTGATTTTGTAAAAATATTACATTAAAAAAAATATGAGGTCCCATTCAACCCCACCACCCCCACCCCACCACTCCCCGCCCAGCAACATTCACTCCCATCTCTGGCATCTCTGCACCTCATGGTCAATGGTCCACATCATGGCCCATATTCTCCCCCATTCCATCCAGTGGGCCCTGGGAGGATTTACCATGTCCAGTGATTACCCCTGAAGCACCATCCAGGGCAACTCCAAGTCCCAAAGGTGCCTCCACATCTCATCTCTTCCTGCCATTCCCCATACCCATCAGCCACCATGTCCACTTTTCCCACTCCAATGCCACCTTTTCTCTGTGGACCTTGGATTGGTTGTGTCCATTGCACCTCTATGACAAGAGGAGGCTCAGATTCCACATGGATACTGGATGCAATCCTCCTGCTTTCAGTTGTAGGCACTCTAGGCTCCATGGTGTGGTGATTGTCCTTCTTCAACTCCATCTTAGCTGAGTGAGGTGAGTCCAATAAATCAGATTGTAGGAGCTGGAGTCTGTTGAGGCTCAGGGCCTGGCTATCATATTGTCAGTCCAGAGATTCAAATCCCCTAAATATATCTTAAACCCCAACACCATCTACAATTTCAGTAAAGTAGCATGAAAGTCTTATGAAAAGAGATCCCATCTGAGTCCAGTTTCATCACACAGAAATACCAGCTCCAAAGAAGGGCCATCTGACATGGCAGTGAACCCCATATGCCATGACCATAGAACCCGTGGGTCTCTTTAGCCCTCCAAGGAACCAATACCTGGGGATTGTATCTACTTTATCTGTCTCTTAGACTCTGCTCAGTTGTGCGTAAGGGCAATCCTTCTGACAGCCTCCAGACTCATTTTTAGAGACTGGTAGCCATATAAACTCATTTCTCCTTTCCTTTTCCCCCTTACATTAGGTCAATCAGCATATCTAGCTATCAGGGAAATGTAAATCAAAACTACATTGAGATACCATCTAAATTGCTTTTAGAAGCATATCTGCTGTGGCCAGTTACTTTGCCTTTGTAAGTCTCAGATAACTCAGCCATAAAATTAGGAATATTCATATTACCTGCCTTATTGGGTTACTGTAATTATTAAATTATATAATGTACATGTAATATTTAGTACAGTACCAGATATTCATTAAATGATTAAAAAATAAACACAAGTTTTGCTATTATTATTACAAAGATAAACTATACATAGATAACACACTGAAGCTGTACTGTGTTGAGATAGAGGAACATGGGCTAAAATATCTATAAAGCAAAATGGAAAGTGCCAAAAAGAGGTAAAGAACTTTCTAGGGAGTCAGAGGAAGAAGAGCTGGCTGGAGGCTGAGGTGGGTGCGACAGAGGCTTGCATTTGACCTGGAAATGCAAATGCCAGTACTGTAACATTAATTGTATATATATATTTAATTGTGTATATTATATATAAATATGACATCTATATAAACATCTATACTTACTCGACATGAAACAATAGTTATTCATTATGAATTCAGGCAACAGATATTTATTGCATGCCCACCACATGAAGGCACTTCTAGATGCTAAGGAAACAGCAATGAACAAGCAGACAAAGCCCTTACCCTCATCAAGTATATATCCCAGGGATGATGCTCATAATTGAATATAAAAATATCCTGAAATAGCATGTACAATATGATCCTACTTTTAACATATTGTGAAAATATAAACATATATTATAAAAATGAGATCATGTATATAGGCATATATAAGGAGAAAGTGGGAGAGTTAGAGCAAAGAAATTTGGACAGGTAGATCAAAACTGTTAGCAGTGATTATATTTCAGTGATGAATTTAATTTCTTGTTTTGGTTTATCTGTATTTTCCAAATTTTGAGGCAATGAATTTGTACTTTATACATAATGTTAAAAATATTGTATGTAATGTATGCTATGAAGCAATTAAATGCTAAAAGGTAGAACTTCCCAGAAATTGCAGAGCCTTTGCTTATTTTCCTTATTCCCCTCTCCTAAACCATTTATCACATTTCTAACCCTGAAGGCCCCTTGATATTCAACTCTTTCCACACATCTGTCACCATAACTATAGTGGTCCATAAATCCTTTTATCTGATAAAATAAAATCTTTCGCTTGAGGGGAGTGCTTTTCTCAAAGAACATTGTACTCAAATACCGAAGCTTTGGGCTTGTAGAAGGAAAAGTGCCCTATAAATGTAAATGATTATTGTTTCTTTTTGCTTATAGTTGTTAAATGTATAGAAGATGTTCAGATAAAGCTGACTAGAAAGTGCTTCATGGGTTTTAAAGACAATGAAAAGAACCCCCCCCCCCCCACAGAATTTAGAGATCCCTGGATGGTGACGGTACCCCACCCACAAGAGGGTTTCTGATGGGAAAGCAATGTGCCCCTCCCAGCCCCCAGCTGCTTAGGAGATGGGCCGTGACTCACCAGCCCTAAGCCCAGAAGCCCAGACAGCCACTGGGTGCTTTGACAAAGCCAAATTCTAGGCTGAGGTTCAGGAAAAGTTTGTTGGTCATGGCAAAACTTCTGGCAAATACAAGTATATCTTTTTTCCACTGAAGTTCCAGCTTACTGGCATGACATGGCTTATCTGGCAGACCTCATTACCAGTGCGCCAGTCTCCCGAGCTGCCCGCCTTTTACAACGAGGCTGGGTGTGGTAATTTTAATAGGCTCTCTGTTTAGAGTGTGATATCTTCACATTCCCTTCATTTATTCTTTGGTATCCTATACCAGTCACGACTGATTTTCTTCTTAATTCAAATGCTGGAAATTTTAACTTCAAGTTTTCAGTGCATGCATTTAATTCGCAAATATTTTGCACCCTGATTTGTAATTGTGTACTTTGCTGTCATTTCTAGTAAAAATTAAACAGTTTGCCTATGCAGTTTCTTAAAAGATGAGGGTGCAATGTGGATGGACATAATTTGAGGAACGATTTACATGGATATGGCAAAAGAGAATGAGTTATTTAAACACAGAAATGGATATTCATAGATATGTTCATGCCAATGGGGCAAAAACCTCAAATTTTAAAAAAGTGATTTCTCACCAAGAAAGCCATTGAAGTGATTGTTTCACTTTATTGGTTCACATTCTTCCAGGTTTTCCTGATATTCTTAAGATAAAGTCTGGGTACCTTAAATTGGCCTGTAAGAGCTGGCATGATCTGACCTGTGTATTCTCAGTAGCTTCAGCATCACACTCTAATTGGAGCATAATCGATTTCTTCCCCGTCCTCTATAGCACTAAAAACTTTCATCTCTGGGTCTGCATATTGTATTTCTTCTTCGCAGAATCTTCCGCTCATTCCTCTCTGTCTGGGTAACTCCTACTCATTTTCTAGGTCTTTGCTCACAAGTGCTTGCTCTGGGGAGCCCCACATACCCCGCTAGTCTAGGTTTTAGTCTGCCCTCCGTGTTGTGACATCATAGCAAGCCATTTACTGCCCACTTCTCTGACTCCTCCATTAGTCTGTAGTTTTTCTCATAAGTAGGGACCATATCTCCAGGTGATCATTTTATCTCTAGCACAATGCCTGGTTGGCTCAGAATAGGTGTTCGATAAGTAGTTCTTGACTTAATGTATGTATTGGAATAATCTGTCAAGAGAATGAGCTAGGATTAAAATGATTTCATGGTTCCCACACTGCCATTTTCTTGGGTGCCTGAATTATCCAATTAATTAAGATGGAACAAATAATTTTGAACACTGTTATGTGCCAGCTGCTTCTACCTGCACTATTTCATTTGATTTTCCTTTTGCCTTCCCATCTTATAGCTGAGGGCACAGGCTCAGCAGAGCTGAACAACTTGAACATGGCACCTGGTGAATGGAAACAACCCTGATCTTCAGAGACCTAACTCGTTGTTCTTGGCCTTATGTCAAGGTGCTACCTCTTTAAACTTTTGACCTTCTACCTTGCTCTGTTGACTTCACCATCCACTGGGCTATCCTATTAGAATATAGGTAACCTTGAATTGCCTACATGAAAGATACAACTGAAGCAGGAGTCTAAACAGAATCTTGGAGAGGGAAGGGAGAAGAAAACACCATCTAGGAATCTAGATACCTATCTGGGTTCTCATTTTACCTTTGTTACTAACTAGCTGTATTACACTGGGTATGTCAGTTAATCCTGCTGGGCCTCAGCTTCTCATCTGTACAATAAGTGGAACTGATGGTGTAATTTTTAAGGGATCTTCAAGCTTTAAATCCCATGCTCCTAAGTTTCCAAGCTGGTATGAGGCATCAAAATTGCATGATGACAGGGTGTCAATTGTCCCGAAGAGATCTCATATCTCAGGGCCTATTCTGATATTGTATTCTCAAGGTAAGGAGTGAGGAGAATAAACCCAATTTCATATCATCCTCTTATTTGCTTTTTGTATATATACAGGAAACAAAATAAAATAATGATCATGAGTTATGGGGTAATTGAATGAAAAGAATGAAAATAAAATAATGATCATGAGTTATGGGGGAATTGAATGAAAAGAATCATTGGTAATATGCCACATTATTGGCCTTGGAATAAACTCCAGTGAAAGTGTGGCCTCTTCTGCATACCTTCCAGTAATCATAAAAGATACTCCTACTAATCAAAACTTATTCTATGAAAGTAGCCCTGCGCCTCTTGTAACTACCTGGTATATTTAAGTAATTAGCAATCAGATTCCACATTTTATTGCTGCATGAGCAAACTTGAAAGGAAAAAATGCAAATTGCAGGGAATTAAAATACATTTTAAGTTATTTGCATATTAGTTTATTTCCATGACCAATTAAAATTTACCATATTTGTAATGATTTTTATAGACCCTAAAGTAAATAGAATAATTATATTACCCACATGAGAATTAGTAAAAGAACAGGAAAACTGTCATTGTGAATTTAAAAAAGAGAGCCAATGTTAGTTTTAATGTAACTGAAAACAAATGACAATGTAGAGTAAGTAAAAAATACATGTAACCTTAAAACCTAAAAAGTATAGAGCATGTGTCAGTGACTATCTTGATACTCCCATTAAAGATTGAAGTTATGGAAAAGAAAACAGAAGGGAAATTAGGATTAATAAGAGGTTTGAATTTGAGAAATTAATTTGGGTTAAAACAATAATTCCTGCTAAAATGGTAGTATGATGGTTAGTCTCACGTGTCAACTTGGCCAGATAATGGTGCTCGGTTGATTGGTCAAACAAGCACTGTCATAATTGTGATGGTGAGGACATTTCATGGACTTAAACGACTGCTAAGTTGATTGCATCTATGGCTGATTATATTTTCAATCAACTGAGGAGATTGCCTTCAGCAATGAGCGACACCTCATCTAATCAGTTGAAGGCCTTAAAAGGAGAAGTGATGATTTTAGCAGTCAGAAGAGAGACAATTTTCATCTCTACTTAATCCAACAAGCTTCTCCTGGAGAATACATCAAAAACCTTTATCGGAGTTCCTAGCTTTCACCCTACCCTATGGAATGTGGATTCTCCATAGTTACATGAGACAATTTTATAAAATCTCATAATATTTACAAGTATCTCCTGTCAATTCTATTTCGCTAGAGAACCCTGATTAATAGAGTTAGAAAATGAAATAGAAAATATTTATATTTTTGTTTTCTCTATTTGTATGATTTTGAAATTACATCAAAAGTCAGGAAACCATTTTTTCCCTTTCACCAGATAACTGTGAATTTATAAAAGTCACTTTAGCTCAACAGAGAGAACCTGTGTTTTGCATGGAGTCAGTATTTTATAAGACTTAAACTTCAAAAACTTCAGGAAAATGCTGGAAATGTCCTACCAGGAATGATACCACATGTTACAGCCTTTTTCCAAGTTAAATAAATTCTGGAAGTAGGTGTCCACTTTTCATGGAAAATATGATGCATTTTGTTTCCATTTTGGATGAACTTCCTGTCTTAAAATGGGATTTCACTAAGCAATGGTCTGGTCATCATGATGTGGACATGTGAAGGCCAGAACCTGTAGACCGTACATGCAAAAATTCATGAGGGTCTTTCCTGTGTGGAAGACCATAGAATATGCTCCTCTAAAAAACAGATTTGGAAATGAGAGCTGAATTTCCAGTGAGGCTTTTGAAGTTTTGAGACATCTCATGGAAAATGGGTCTCTTTACTTTTTTAGGAAAGTTGCACATTTTTAATGCATTGGTTCCTTGTGGACCAACAAAATAGTAATAGTATTTTAGAGTTTTATGGAACCTTTCTTGAAAGAGTATAATATATTAGTGAGAAATCTTTCTGCTTTAGTAAGTTGCTACTTTGATTAGTCTAGCAATGATGGAAAAGTATGTATCAGTAAGGTACAATAGAGAATGTTTATTTCATCCGTTAACCACAGGTACAGGTAGCAGCAAGGAGTGGGGTGAGCTTCAGAGTGAAAGGGGACTTCACTGGAGTTTCAAAACAACAACAATGTAGAATTAGGGAGCAGAGCTTATTTTGATGTTGAGCTTGAACATGAGGTTCAGGAGTGAAATCTATGGAACTCCAGGTTAAACATGGGTCAGCTGAAGTATGAGGAGGTAGAAAAAAAGATGGAGAGTGACACAAGAAAAAGATTCAGTTAGTGTAGGACAAAATGGTGCCGAGCTATGTGGCTCAGAAGAAAGATTAAGGATGGAGAGTGGATGAGGAATTTTGGAAAGCATGAAAATTTTGGTAAGAGATTACTAAGGATATAAGCACGAGGTTGGGGTGTGAGAGATGTAGTCAACTCCAGGCTATATTCCTAGGGGTACATTTGGCTTTCTACCAAACAGAGAAAAAGAACCAACAAGATAGGTGTCTGTAAATGTGAGTGTGTGTGTGTGTAAGATATTTATTTTATGGAATTGGCTCGCCAGATTGTGGGACCTGACAAGTCTGAAATCTGTAGGGCAGGTGGCGGACTAGACACTTAGAGAGGAGTTGATAATGCAGTCTTTGGTTAGAATTTCTTCTTCTTGGGGAAACCCTGGGTTTTTTTGCTCATAAGGCCTTCAACGGATTGGATGAGGCCCACCCACAGTCTCGAGCATCATCTCCTTTATTTAAAGTGAACTGACTGTAGATGCTAACCACTTCTATAAAATACCTTCACAGCAACATCTGGTCTAGTGTTTGACCAAACAACTGGACATCATCCCAAGGTGACATATAAAATTAGCCTTCTTATATGTATTCATGGAAAGTTGTGAGGCAATTTAATTGTATAATGTAAAACATAGTTAATAGCTATTTAAAAGAAATGTATGTCTATGCAGTACTTTTGTAACCCAAGCCACAGTTCCCTAACTTACTTATTTTAAAATTTAAGATTTTTTTTTGTATGTTGAGTTTTCTTACAGGATGGAACAACTGAATGAGAGGAATACACTTTGTTTTAGCTTTGGGTATGGTATCAGGAAAAAAACAACAATGTTCTCAACTGAAAGAGTCCCTTGAAATTATCTGATTCAACTCCTCATTCTCCTGATGAGAAAACTAAAGATTAAGTGCCTAGCTCAAGGTTAATTAAAGCTTAACTGAGAGTTAACAGAAGGTTAAGTGATTTGTTCACTGTTTCAGCTGGCTGGCTATAAAACCAGGAGCCCTGCTTCTCTCTCAGGGTTCATTCCCCGAACCTTGTGCTAGAAGACTCACTGTGTAAGGGCAGCGAAGGGAAGTCAGAGAGTAGCTGCAAACTTTGATTCTCTAGGGCCCTTTTCAAAATTCTATGATTCTATATCATTCCTGCCTCTCTCTCTCTCTCTTTTTTTTTAAAGACCATTTCAAAAAAGGATGCATTGTAAGATCAGGAGGCAGCTGAAAAAGAAATAACTATTATTGGCTCCCAAATAGCCAGGGAGTATAGTAATGTATCTTATTGAAGGAGTAGATAATTTAAAAAAAAAAAAAAAGAAAGAAAGTAATTGATCTCCCAGAAAGCAATAAAGCTTTAAAACTGAGTCTAGGAAAATAAATAAATAAATGCTTTCCCCTCAGTTCTGCAAAGAGCTATCAAATATAGCATCTTAAATTGGTCCAAGTTTCACGGATACTAGGAAACGACATGTGTGATGTTTGCAAAGATGCCATACTTCTCCAAAATGACAGCATTTTGTTCCAGCTTTCTCTTCTTAGTACACCATTTAACTTAGCTTCTTGTCATTTCTTCTCAGAGATTCCACATGTATCTCCAGTTCTTTAGAAATGAGCCCTTTATTTGTAACTGCAGAAAATGCATTATGTGAGAATTCAGAGAGACAGAGAGGGAGTGATTAAACACAATTCTCCAGTACACACTTTTCTATTCTCTGCAAAGAACCATAATGATGATCCACAGGTAACAGCTCCAGTTTCAATCTCAGTGTTTGAAATTTTTTTTTCTTTCTAAATAGCAGCCTTGCAACATCTATTTCCCCGTTTTATCTCTTTTCCCCCATAGCCAACATACACTTTTCTTGCTAAAAAATGTTTTAGATCATTATGCATTCAAATGGAGTCTTTAATGCAGAAACAGTTTTAGTTAGGCTACTCAAAGAAAAATAGGAATGGATTTTCTAAAAGAGAATATTAGATACTATGTAAACCACGCTCATTGTTGACTACATTGTCTAAATGTGTACCTGACTATTTAAATTTTAAATTGCATGTAAAATATCAATTACAACACTTTAGAAAGAGCCATCTTGTGCTTCAATATGGGCAGAGCCATAAAATCAAAGCATGCCAGAGCTGGAAGAGATCTTAGAATTTCTGGGGACATTTTCTATTTTATAGATAAGAAGATTAAAGTCCTTGACAGGTAGATGAGGGGAAACCTGGGCTGCCAGTCAATAAATAGCACTAAAGCATCAGAGAATACATGGGAGAAAAACTGTTAGTTAACTGGAGTTTCTACACATAGCTGGTTACTACTATCTACACATATAATCAGCTGGAAGTTGACAGTTTGACAAATATCTGGAGCTAAAGAATACATAGTTTGTTAACTAAAAGTAAGTCATTTATTTTATCACCTTAATTTTAGTTTCTTTACTATGCCTCCAAGGATACTAATTTTTTAAATTAACGAAAGAAGAGGTCAAGAAATAGATAAAAATAAGTGGCTTTTTTTTTTTAGAACACTGGCTCTGTTTACCGATAGAAAATGAATTGGTAATTAAATATGCTTCTGAAAGCAAGCATTTTAAAATTCAAATTTCCCGAGCTGTACAAAAAAAATGGAAAGAACAGTAGTTGACAGAGCACAAATCATCGGTTTATCTCAGACACGCTCATATGAGAACCAGAGCCATTGCTACGTTCAGATCGATAAAATGACTCGACAAATATTGGTGCTGTGGCCTGTACCAGAATAGCGGGGCAAAAGTAAGACAGTGACCCTACATTCCAACTGTGAAAATATTAACACCATGGATTAGTTGTTTGCTGAGGTGGCTGGAGAACACAGAAGATGGAAAGCCTCTGAGCAGACAATTGAAGAATGACGAAGAATTTGCCAGGTGGGAAGAGGCAAGAAAGGGGAACCAAGAGATCATCTGATCAGGAAGAATGTTGGCATGTCCAACAACAGCCTAGAAGAGTGGAAACTTTTCCTGATGAAAATGTTCAAATAAGACCTTAGGATTAGTCTTTAAAAGCATCATCAGAAAAATGGGGGAGGCCGGGATATGGTGGTTGTTACAATACACCATCCAGATCCCCCCTCAGGCCTGAAGGACTTATTTCCGAAATTCCCCAGCTGCTGGGGAGAGACTCAAAGACAGCCCTCAGCTATCTGCCTTCTCCAGGAATTGTCTCATCTGTAGAGTCCCCTTGACTAAAGTCTCACCCTTTTTCTGGGGCAGTCCACACCCAATGACTGTCAAAATGGGCTAAAATTCCCACCCTTCCCAATGCAGGACAACTCCAAAGGGCTCGTCCCTACTTCAGAGCTCCCTGGAGGATTTGTTGAAGCTATCTGCATTGCTGCCCAACTTCTCTCTCGGTCTATTCCTGCGTCCATCTCTCTCTTCCCACAACAGTTGATGCTAAGCCCACTCTTAAATAAACTTCCTATATACTAATCCCCATTTCAGAGTCTGCTTTCCTGGGAACCCAAAGTGCCACAGGGGAATAACTTAGTATTACAAGGTAAGTAAAGATGTAAATATCACAATTAAACAGGCAAGAGCCTGCCAGCTGTTATGCTTTCTGAAGAGTCAGTTGGCATTAGAAGACAGGATCAGTCACCAGCTTGTAGCAATCCCACCTTTCCTTACAGCACTTAGCATTTAGAACTACTTTGCCCTTTCCATTCTCCTTCCAACCATCTATAAACCTTTCCCACATTCCTACCTTCAGGAGCCTTTTCCTAGGAGTTTTTTATGCTCCAGCCTCACAGATGACTTTTCCTTTAGCCCTGTTCTATTCTTGAGGCTCCTCTAGATATTTCCTCCAGCCCACCCGGAATTCTCTATAACCAACATTTCTCAAAGTGTGGTCCTTGAACTCCCTGAATTGGGTGCTTGTTTAACATCCAGGTAAAAGGCTCCACTCCAGTGCTACTGACTCAGGATGAGCAGGGGATCTGCATGATGAACAAGTGCCTCAGGAGATTCTTATGCCCCACTAAAATTTGAGAATCTCTTCCTCAGACTTTTAGGGGAATATATTAAAGAAAAACAATGATATATGTTTCCAAATTGCCTTTCAAATCAATTGTCTTATGTAATTCACAGAGATTTATAATTCAGTGACTAAAACAGAGTAGACACTGCATCAATTCTTGTTGGTGATAATGTATGATCTAATTAGGACAGGCTCAAGTGCAAGGCATGTTGAGAACAGCTTGCTGTCAGTAATTAGGTTAAGAGGCTCTCTAAATGCAATCAGGTTTTAGAAGTCAGACCATTCTGATCACATCTGGGATGGTTCTGAATACTTTTTGGCTCAAGAGGGGGTGTGGAGGGCAGTTTTTCAGAGAGAAGATGGTAGTTTGCTAATGGGAGTAGATAACTATCAGGAAGCTTTCAAAAGTGAAGCTCCAGCTCATTTATGGGATTCTACTCAGCTGGAACTGGAAGGGAGGCAAAGATATAGGGTATGAGCTTTAACTAAGTGGCACAAACAAGATTTTGCCAAGGGGCACTGAAATTTAAGCAAGTGCTGCAGTTGTTGAAAATACTGTTTGTTTTAATCAATTTAGCTGAAGTATAAATAGATAAATTAAATGTCCTCCTGTTAAAAATACAGTTCAATGGCTTTTGACAAATATACAGTTATGTAATTTTTAGCATAATTAAGATAAAGAAAATCATCCCAAACATTCATTTGTGCTCCTTTGAAGTCAATCTCCACCTACTATCTCTGGCACAAGGTAACTATTGGGTTCCTTTCTGTCACCATAGTTTAGCATGGTCTTTTCTCAAATTCCATATACATAGCATTGAGAATGTGCCCCTCATTTTGAAGGCTGTCCTCACTAGACATAAAATTCTAGGTTACAGGTTTTTTTTTTTTCCTTTCATCACCTTAAATATGTTTTCCATTGTTTTCTCCCTTCACAGTTTCTGATAATTTTGGTGTGATTTCCTATTTTTTTCTCTGCATGTAATGTGTAATCTTCCCCTCTGGCTGCCTTTAAGATTTTCTCTCTTTTACTAGTTTTCAGCGATTTGATTATGATGTGCCTTGGTGTGCTTTGTGTGTATATGTGTATATGCATGTGTATTTATTCTTCTTATGATCCATTGAATTTCTTGGATCTGTGGGCTTACAATTTTCATCAAACTTCACATTTTTGGGGGCCATAATATCTTTAAATCTTTTATGTCCCCTCATCCTTCTGGGAATCCGATTGTTTGAATATTATACTACTTGTATATTCTATATATTACTTAAATTACATTCTTTTTTTCAGTCTTTTTTCTCTCTATGCTTCACTTTGGATAGTTTCCTTTGCTTTATCTTCAAGTTCACTGACTATATTAGTCAGCCAAAGGGGTGCTGATGCAAAATACCAGAAATCTGTTTGCTTTTATAAAGGGTATTTATTTGGGGTAGATGCTTATAGTTACCAGGCCATAAAATGCAAGTTACTTACCTCACCAGTCTACTGCCATGTGTTGGAGCAAGATGGCTGCCAATGTCTGCAGGGTTCAGGCTTCCTAGGTTCCTTTCTTCCCAGGGCTTACCTCTCTCTGTGTTCAGCTGCCCATTCTCTGGTTTCTGCAGGTGCAAACTATTAAGTAAACAGCTCATCTTTCTCCCAAGGGCCTTCTCTCTTTCCTCACAAGCAAGCTCCTCTGTGTGCTTACTTCCCAGGGCTCCAGTTCAAAACTCCAACTCTCTTCTCTGCTGTGTAGTCATCTCTGTGAGTTCCCACCCAGTGGGGCAGGGACTAAATGTCCTACTGATGTGGCCCAATTAAAGCCCTAATCATAATTTGACCATGCCCAGGTATAGACCATTTTACAAACATAATCCAATATCTATTTTTGGTATTCATAAATAATACCAAACTGCTACACTGTCCTTGTTCTTCTAGAGTGTCCAATATACTATCAATACCATCCAGTGAATTTCTATTTTCAGACATTGATTTTATATCTCTAGAATTTCCATTAGTTCTTTTTTTATATTTTTTATTTCTCTTGTCAATATATTTATATTTCCTGTATATACTCAAGCATGTTTACAATAGCTGTTTTAATATCCTGGTCTACTAATTCCATTATCTCTATAATTTCTGAGTCCACTTCTATTGATTGACTTTCCCCAAGATATGGGTTACATTTTGTTGCTATTTCTCATGCCTGGTAATTTTTAAAAATTGAATGCTGGATATTGTGATTTTTAGGATCTTGAATGGTGGGTTTGTTTGGTTTTTTTTTCAAGAGTGTGGGATTTTGTTCTGGTAGGTAGTAATATTTGCTGAGCAGCTTTATAATTTCAGGCTTATTTTAAAGATGTATTGGAGCAGGTTTGGAATAAAATTTAATCTAGGGCTAATTTAATCTTATTTTTAAGGTGTGACCTTTTTAGAGTTTCTACTTAATACTCTGAATACTCTCTACTTTGGCTAGTCAGAACTTGAACATTTCCTAGTCCTGTGGGAACTCTGAATTCTTTAGTTTACAGTTCTCCAGTCATTCTTTGCTATGCCTAGTGGAATTTCGCCCTATGCATTCATGGCATAGTGTTCATGTGCATTCAGGTACAAAATTCTGGATCTCTTTCTCTGCCTCACAGAATCTAGCTATCTCCAACTTCCAAAATTGCAATTTCTGTCTCCTTGATACTATGCTCTGCTTGGGACCCCTCTCCCTCCACTGCCTTCCAGAAAATGATCTCAATGGAAAGCCAGAAAAATCATAAGGCTCACTTCATTAAATCACTTTTCTCAAAGAGCAGAGTCCCACACTTCCTGTTGTCTAATGTCTAGAAACTGTCTAATGTCTAGAAACAGTTGTTTAATATATTTTGTCAGGTTTACAAGTCATGGTGGGAGTATATAAGTCTAGTTCCAATTCCTTCATCAGGTCGGAAACAGAATTTCCACTATTAAATATTGTTAACATTGCTCTGACCCAGCACCCCCTATTAACTGGTAAGAGACCTAGGCAAGAGGAGCCCCTGCTCTGAGCCTCACACTTTAGAGAAACACAACTACACACACAAATAAACGTACTTAGAGCAATGAGAATAGATACCTCTGCCAGTCGGGGTGTGGGGCTCCTTGTTGACCCAGCAGGACCACAGTCCAAAGCATATTCTTGTAGCCAACACTGTTCAGGAGCTAGGGGGATACGTCTTTACATCTCTTGCCTGTGTTCTTGAAACAAAGTGTGACAATACGTAATGCCATCAAGGTTTGTGACTGTGCCTTTGATGGCATCAGAGACAGACGCTGTGTTAGTGGCTGTTAGGATTTAAGTGGCAGAAGCACTCAGTGAGAAGAAAGACAAATTAATTTGTCAAATTCTTCCTTTCAGACAGTCTAGATTCAATACACTCTTATTTATCATTTACCACTTGCCAGTAGTGCCAAATGTTTGTTTTCTTACTTCTCTTTGTGTTATTACTGTAGTATTTGCAATAGTTGCACATGACAGGAGAGGAACATTTTTCAATATTAAAAAATATATATTTCTGTTAAATTTTGTCTGTGTAGGTCTAGACATAACATGTATGAAGTGTAATGCTGATTCTTTACATCTCCAACTAGATAGGTATTGAACATTAGCATTTTGACTAGATTACCTTCTGTTGAAATTTTGTTAAAATTAAAATATTTTCAAAAAACCCAGATTTTATAATTTTAGCGTTATTTTTAAATTTTACACTTAAATACAAAATAGAAATGATAGCTAGTGAATGTCAAAGTCTTAATAGATATTTAGAATATTTCAGAAGAAATAAAATTTCAAAAGCATAAATCAAATTTAGTTAACATTTATGTTACATTTTTGACAAAATATATTCAAAATGTGTGCCCTTTGTATGAATTATATTTAATTTAAAATATTTTATATCATTGCTAATGAATACAGATCAAGATCATAACTGTAGAAAATACAAAAACATAGTTCAGTGAAGTAGCTGAAAGAAAAACAAGCATTATCACTATGAAATGGTGATTAAACAGTTAAATTTGTAACTTTAAATATTTGCACGTTCAAGGTGACAGCCATCATTTGTAATACTGCCCAGGACCCCACAGTTGTTAGGGGTGGGCCTGGCTACAAGAGATGGAGACAACATCTGACCAGTTGACAGAGGATCTTATTGGGTCTATGGTGTTGGGATGAGATGGGGTGGGGAGTGTGAGAAGACTCTTATTTGAGAACTTTTGTCCCCTGAAATGCTAGCTGCGGGGGTTTGCTTTCACCAGTCCATGGTTCTGTTGCGGGGACCCAGGCAAGCAGGCTGGGCTTTGAGACAGGATTCTGGCCAGCAAAGAAATTAAGGGCAAATAAGGACCCTTTGGATGTAGTCTTCCACAGGGCCAAAAACTCCTGGGATGATTCCTAGACAGCCAGGAATGGCCCAAGCTCTAAGCTGGTGGAAAACGTCTTTGCCTCTTGCTCAAAGGGTCAGGAGACAAAAAATGCCAAGTGATACTCTTATCTATCACATGTGATTAAGAACAGTATTTGCAAAAATATTTTATAAACAGTTTAGTCATAAGCACCTCACTAAGCATGTCTCCTGGGACAAAATTTATGGACTGTCTGTGATCAGCTCTGCTGGCCTACTTTGGCTGAACCAAGATGGGTGATGTGTTTTCTTTGTGCCAGTCGCTGTGCAAAGCACTAGAAAAGCTTTGGGCACGAGAGGCTGGCCAATGGCATTTAACAACTGCTATAGCTGTGAGCGGAAATCCTGCCTGTCACAGTCACTGAAACAAATCAGAGAAGTTTTAAAATCATCAGGTGCCAGAATTCACTTGGCTTGCAGACAGAGCATCTTTCTCCCCGGAGTGATGGCTGTCCTGTGCAAACAGTGTCAGCAAAGGCTGATTGATGATCACCTTACCCAAGGTAAAATGTTAGCACTGTTTACAAATTAGCCAAAGACAGCCATCTGGTTGTGGAGGGGCTGTGCTGTGTTCATTTATCCTTTTCCCTAGTTCTGTGGTGGTCAACCCTAACTGCCCGGTAGGAATACCAGGGAAGCTCTTAAAATTACTTTTTTAAAAGATTTATTTATTTTGTATTTATTTCTCTCCTTTCCCATCCCTCCCCCCTACCCAGTTTTCTGCTTTCTGTGTCCATTCGCTGTGTGTTCTTCTTTTTTAAATTTTTTCACATTTTTATTTCTTTCCCCCCTCACCCCAGTTGTCTGCCCTCTGTGTCCATTCGCTGTGTGTTCTTCTGTGACCGCTTCTATCCTTATCAGCGACACCGGGAATCTGTGTTTCTTTTTGTTGTGTCATCTTGTTGTGTCAGCTCTCCGTGTGGGCAGCGCCATTCTCAGGCAGGCTGCACTTTCTTTCACGCTGGGCGGCTCTCCTTATGGGTGCACTCCTTGCGGGTGGGGCTCCCCTACGTGGGGACACCCCTGCGTGGCACGGCACTCCTTGCAAGCATCAGTACTGCACATGGGCCAGCTCCACACGGGTCAAGGAAGCCTGGGGTTTGAACCATGGACCTCCCATGTGGTAGGCGGATGATGGTAGGCACAAGTCTACTTCCTTGTGCCTGAGTTTTAAGAATGGAGTGAGCTCTGACTACCCGAAAGGAAAGATGGTGTTGCAATATTTTTCATTGTTATTTCATGCCCTCTAGACATAATGTTTTAATAAAAAAGGACAAACATTTCAGGGGATTGCTTAATAGTTTAGATAAGCTATCATAAGTAATCAAAATATGAAAGAATGAATGGATAAATGAATAGATGAAGCAATGGCCAAATAGCAACACAACCTCTGACATCTGTGGCATCTGTTCCATGATTAGTTTGTGATGAAAAACTAGCACATTTTTGTTTTGGTTTCATTAGAGTTTTGTCTGTTTTGAAGGAGCTATATCTGCCCATTGATAGTGAACCGGATATTGATTTCCATTTTATGTCAGATTTTGCTATATTCTGGGTTTTGATCCATAATTCCAGATGTTTCTTTTGTCTTCATGTCTGTAGTTGAAAGTGAGGGAAGAATACAATGAAATATTTAAGGTATTTCCTAAGAACAGAATTGACTTTCAAAAATGTATGAATAACTTCATCTTTCATTCTCTGCACAGCCTTGTGTATCGAGTAATCAATGTCAAGTTTCTTCAGAAGTTTGCTATCATTTGTAAGATCAGAAAAGTGTTCCCAAGTCTTAGAAGTTTTAGAGTTAGGAAACAGGAATTATCTGGTCCATTTCATAGATCAGGAAACTGAGACTCAGAGGGACTGATTTGCCTAGGATGACACAATAGTATACTCGAGAACTAGGACCCAAATGGCACAGAGCTTGTAAAACTGGGCCAAGAAGCAAAGCCCAATGTGGGTCCCTTATCACTTAACAGAGTCCTCCTACACGGACAATCTCTTTGTCAAGACAGATTATTCAGGGGGTGGGGAGTGGATAGGAACAGGAAGCAGGGAGAAAGGGAGGACAAATTTATTTGACTTTGTTAGAATCAAGCTTCCTAAGAGCTGTAGGCAACACCATTCCAGTAGCCTTGGGCACAATTGTAATTTCCATAGACTGGGGTTCAAGACCATCTGGAAATAGATTGCAGTCTTACGTGAAGTGGCAGCCTCATCATATCCATTTGAGAACCAGCTCAGGACATTCTCTTCTGTCCTCTTGACCCTTTGGCCCCTACGCCTGGCCATGGCAACAAAACACTGCTTGTCCTGGTAGTAACTCCCAGGATCCATGGTTACATGTGGCCGCCTAATTGCAGTGTATGCCTTGCATCAGTTTTGCAACTGTCTCTAGGACTTGACTCCCAGCCCAGATACTCTACAGAAAATATGTGCAAAGATGACAAATTAAACCTTGTGCATCACAGCAATGAGTGACAATAGCATTCCTCAGCAATTGCATTTTACAAAGAGTCTGCTGAGAAGGAAATCATGGATTATTCAAAACCAACTGGTATATTAATTGAATTACTTCAATTCATTAGATTTACTTTAAGGCATTTATTGCAATGCATTTATGGCATCAGCCACATGCAGGCAAGCTGAGGCAGGTTAAGTCACCCACAAATATCTTCAGTTTTGAAATTTGTGTTCAAAGAAGGTTCTCTGTAGAGCACCGAAAAGAGAATTCCACGGGGAGGCTGAAGGCCAGGGTTCTGGAGCTAGTTGTGCTCCTAGAGTGCTGCTTGACCTTGGCCACCTCACTTTCCCTCTTTGGGTCTCATTTCTTCATCTGTGTAATGAGATGACAAGGGATGGCTGGCCCTTTTCCTCCAGATTTGACATTCGAACTATTCTAACTAGTATTTTATGATCCTAATTACTTCCTCCACTCCCTTTCCCCCATGCATGGTTCCCTGTTGGTAGTGAGTGGAGGGGTGGGTGGGCTTGCGATTGGGCCAACCCTTGGGGGATAAAGCTCTGATTCATTTACTAGTAGACTTCTTACCTGGGGTGCATCTGCACTGTCACTTCCCCTGGTCACTTCCTCTCTGGAACCCTCACCTATAAATTTCACTGAACATGCTCACGTTCCCTTTTTCTCTTGAAAAAGTCACTCATCTCCAAGAAACTCCAAAGTTTTTTTCACCAGCTATACCCTCTCCCCTCCTTAGCAAGAGCAGAGTTGGGCGCAATGATTTCCCGTTTTTGTGCTAAAAGCCTAAAGCAAAACCTCGGTGTTAAGCCATAGGGAGAAAATAGTTCACTTGGAGACCTGTTACTGTAGCCCGATGAGACAAACCATAATTTTTATTGGTGATTTTGGAGATCTTAAATACAAAGGATAACCTTAAAAAGAAAGAGCTTGGTTGTTTTGTTTTGTTTTGTTTTGTTTTTGGAACAAAGACCCCTTTATTATTTTTTTATTTTAATGTCAGATTTTTTTCTTTATATAAATTATACACTTCAGATTTCATTTTTGGTTCCCAAAGCATCTACTACACATGAAACTATACCTTTAGAAGTATGCTATTTATGGATAACTGTGCTTTCTGTTTATTTTTACTCTCCTATAGTTTCTTGTAACAGGAATTAATACAAGGACATTCTTTGGTACTAGAAGAAACATTTTACCCAGGAAATGAAAGTCGGCTGTTTTCTCTGACAACTTTTATTTTGTATTTCTTTGGGATGGATTCCTGAGTCATGTAACCAGTGAACCATGCCAAGTTTTTAAAAAGCTCACTGACATCTATAAAATCAGCAAAGAACCACAGCATTAGAACATTATTTGACCTAGAAGAGACTTTGGAGATGATCAACTCCAACCCTCTCTCTTTACAGATAAGGGAACAGTCTTGGAGAGGTAAAGTAATTCATCTAAAGATTACACGGTTTGTAAATTATACAGAATTGAATTCCAATCTCCCAATTTCTAGCATACACATTTTAGTGGGGGAAGGGAGAATCGATGTAATAAACATACATAGTCACTTTTTTGGTCACTTCATGTTCTAAGGAAGCCCATTTTCCCTGTTTGTAATTTAAATTTTTGTGACAGTGTTTGATATTTTGACAGAAATTTCTAACATTACAAAATGACCGTGGAACTAATATGCATTGCAAGAGTATCTTACTAGACCAGGGCTGTAAAGTCAGATACCTCTGGGGCAGGCAGCTAATGGGGACAAAGCCAGCTTGTAACGGAGAGGCCTCTGACAAACTGGGCCATAAGCCCTGCCTGAAGGCCTTCAAATCCTCCCCAACTCCTCCTCCTCGTCTGACTCTCACACAGCCACTGGACCAACAAAACAGCGCAGCCTCTGAGTGGCCAATTTGCTCCTCTGGTAGAAGCTGTAGATTCTTTTACAATGATCTGAGCGAGAATTCCTTGTTGTACACCAGTTTATTCCCAGCACAGTACTTCTCATATAGCTGGACGGTCAATAAATTTGTTTTTCAGTAGGATCAGTGGTTAAATGTATTGATATTGGGGTTTTGGACTAAATTGAAATATCTACTTTTGTGTAAACTGTTTTGATCTTGATGAAATTTTTTCTAAAATTCACCATGTAGTACATACTGATTCTTTAATTTAGAGGAACCTTGGGAAGCTCATTTTACTGGGGAAGCCACGGGTTTGCCTGGCCATCTCCCAGCCCTTGCCTAAACCCCTCCTTTTCTTTGTGTACAGATGTTTCAGTATGTTTTCATTCCACAACCAGGAGGAGACCTTAGGTCTAAAGGAACTGCCTGACCGTACCTTAAAGCCAAAACCAGGAACAAGCAGTCCCAGCTGCTTGCCAGGGTGAGAAAACTCTGTACAAAGATTGCTTGATGCTTGCTTTGTGCTCAGTGGGACATATGAAAACCCTACCCTAGGGCAGCACAGATTGCTCTCTCCTCTCCAATGCAGAGTGGGGTGTGCCGATTTGCTATCCATCAACCCTGAACCCATAGGTGGCCTCCCCTGGGGATGGACCACAATGGGAGCTCTTCCTCTGCTTTTTTGGACCCCTTGTGCTGTGTAAGTAATGAAGCCTTCACTTGCTTAAAGTTTGCGTTGTGCCTGAGCTTGTGCTCACTGCATAGCAATTTACTCCACAGTCACTCACAACTTAGTATGAATTAATCCTGCTTGTTTTGCTTTCTTTCTAACCCTGAGCTGAGATTAATTGCATTTGGAGGGAGAGCAAGACAGAGGAAAAGAAGAATCATACACTGGGAGTTGGGGGTGAAGGGGGGCTGGCCTCACTGCACAAATAGAGGACAGAGAGAAGGGACTTCAGAAGGCAGAACAAAAAGCAAAAAGTTGATGAGAGTAGCAAGTAGGGCCTATTTTATAAAATTTGAAGGACATGTGCTCACTTTCAGGTGCAGATGACTCATAAGCAAACACATAAATTTTTGGAAAGAAATTGGGCCAGCCCTGTATTCTGTAACTTTATCTGAGAATCCTTGCCCTCCTGCAATCTCTATATCCCCTCTCATTATACTGGATAGAAACCTACTCTTCCATGTGTCACGGGGCCTGGTATCATCAGTTAAGTCCCAATCATTTCAGCAACAACGTAGCCTGTCTTTCAACCCTCACCATGGGCCTTGAGACAAAATGGCAAACACATGCCCTTGATCAGGGTGTTCAGGAGCAGAACTGTCTTGAACTGCACTTTCCAGCACCTGCTGTGTACTCCTACCAACAGAATGGGTAAAACGTCCTTTCAATGCCTCCCTGAAGAGCGGGCAGGTGTCTCTGTTGAGCTGAAATGCATCTGTGTCAGAGGCTGCTTGTAATAGCTGCTGCCAGGTTCCCTTGGGAAAGCAAACCACACTTAGTGCCACATGGCGTCATGGACCATTTGGGGCCAGGAAGTTTCAGGGGAAAGGACACTGTAGCTCATCAGAAGATGTGGGTGCAATCCCTGGCCCTGCGTTCTCCTAGCAGGTAGTACTGGAAGGCACTTAGCATCGCTGAGCTTCAGTGTGCTTGTCTGGGAATGGACACCCCACCCCTATGCTGTTCATCAGAGCCGCCATTGCTTCAGCTTCTGCTTTGTGGTGGCACATTCTTTAGTGCATTTATTTGGCACCACAGCCCCAAGGGCAATTAGAAACCATGATTATCCTTCTTTCATAGGTAGGGAAAACCTCAGCACAGTGTTTAAGAGAACTACATGTTTAAGGGAACTGAGGTAGCACAGCTAGCAGGGGGCACAGCTGAGGTTTGAACCCAGGCCTGCTTTCAGAGTAATCAAAAAGAGCAAATGTTACATTGCACACAGAAGGACTTGAAAAATACAACCCCGAGATTGCAAACGAGAGTAATTTAAGAACACAGGATCTTGTAGTCAAAGAGAGCCCTGGCTCTGGGGCCTTGGGCAAGTTTTTCATCTTCTCCCAGCCTGTTTCCTCATCTATAAAATGGATATGGTAAGGGTACCTCCCTCCTGGGGATATGGTGGGAATGCAATGAAATCATGCACGTAAAGCACCTGGCACGTGGCCTGGCACATTGGTTGTCCATAAATATTAGCTGCTACCGCTATCTTAGGCTGATGATTTTAATGCATTGATTGTAAACTGGAGAAAATCATGTTCACAGCCTTTTCCTCATCTTGTACATGCCATGACTCATCCATTTCCTGTTATTATACTCAAAAGCAGAAGCCAGAAGAAAAGCTGAGGACCACCATCAATTTTTAACAAGAACATTTTGTTAGTATGTTATTTTGTTAGTAAATGTAGTTTAAGGCTCTTTGGTCTTCAAATTGAATGGATGAAGTTAAACAGCCAGTACTTCAATAAATAATGGACAGTGCTTTCTCCAGCCATGCTCGTCCCCTACCAGCCTTCAGCAAGTGTTCCCTGGGATCCGCTGCTCCCACCTTTGATCCCACCTGAATGCTCAGCTCCTTCCCCACCCCCTCCCCTGGGCTGGGTTCCTCCTGGTCCTCCCGCTGTTGGACCTCAGCTCTCCCTCGCTGCCTCTTCTTCCAGCACCTCTGCCTCCCACAGTCACTTTGGCTCAGGCCCAAATTTCAGATGCAGCCTGAGGCCATGGGAACCCCATCACTATTGTCACTGATGGAGAGAGCTTTGGTGTAACCCAGGGTTGGGTTCCTTCACCTTCTCCTGCTCCCTATTTTCAGCTCGCTTGTGATTCATACAGGGGCATGCACCAAGCAAAATAGCAGTTGAGGCTCAGACAGTGTCTCTCCATGTCAGACCTCCAGATGTTTCCCCAAACCCAGAAGTTTGTGATCATGTAGCTGAACTGCTGTTCCCTGGGGTGAGTTTTTTAACTTTTCCTCGGGATGTGGCATCATGCAGGCACAGCTTCTGACTCAGACAAGTCAAGAGTAGGATCTCTCGTTTCACAGACGTTGGAATTGTCTCTGCCGCAAATACGACTTTTTAAAATATGAATCAAAAGAGATCTTTTCAGACTAGTGCCAAAACTTGACCATATTGACACCAATATTGAGTGTCCTTCAATATTGTTATTAAGTTTTTATAATAGGAAAAAGGAGGTCTGGAATTAAAATCTCTTTCGTTCCAGCAAAGTATGTTTCTCAAGTACCTTTTTCTCCACGGGCCTCCAAGGCAACTCCAAGTCTTCTACCTACTAGTCCCCTCTGACTCATGGGGCAGAGTGGAAATTACATGATCTACAGAATTCCCCAGACCTGGGGCAGAAGCCCAGCTCAACCTCTGATGCACAGTGTGCCTCAAGAAAATTAGTTAACATCTGTAGTTCCAAGCAATGGAGGTGATAAAATCTAAAATCTCTCTTGGGAGAGTTAAAAGAGTTAACTTATAAGCTATGGACTAGAGTTAATAGTACAATTATAAAAAAGTGTTTTCATCAGTTGTAACAAATGTACCACACCAATGCAAAGTGTTAATAATAGGGTGGTATATGGGACTCCTATATTTTATGAATGATTGTTCTGTAAACCCAAAACTTCTCAAATTAAAAAGAAAGAGTTAACATATGTAAGGTGCTAGCAATAGTAGAATATATGTGTGCATTGTGGTGGATAGTTAGATCAATGGTTTGTGTGCTTCTGTCTACGCAGGTCTATGTAATGTTGCTTCGCATTCTCCTTATTTTGGTGAGCCATTTGATAGAAATATCTTTCTTTGATCACAGGGATCATTTGGAATTTCATGCCAATTCCAGCTACAGTTTTGGAGTAAGTTGTCCATTGTTTTAGTCTGCTGAGCTGCTGAAGGCAATATACCAGAAATAGGCTGGCATTTACAATGGAGCTGTAATTATTTTACAAGTTTACAGTTATGAGGTCATGAAAATATCCAAATCAAAGCACCACCAGGCAATGCTTTCTCCTCAAAGACTGGCTACCAGTGATGTTGGACTCCTTTGTCAATGGCAAGGCATTACCTGTCTTTTCTCTTCTGGGTTTCATTGCTTTCAGTTTCTAGCCTCTGTGGCTTCTCTCTTTTCATCTGACTCTCATTCTCTTGTAAAGGCCTCCAATAAGAGGATTAAGATCCACCCTAGGCCACACCTTACTAAAGTAACCTAATCAAAAGGTCCTACTTAAATAGGTTTACACTCACGGGAATGGATAGCTTTAAGAACATGATTTTCTGGGGTCCATTCAGTTTTAAACCATGACATCCAGAAAAAAAATATTCCCTACGTGGCCTCTGGTGCAAACCCTCTATGGTTATTGTGTTTGTTTTGATTTGTTTTATTCCTCTTACTATTATTTTAGTAACTTAATCTTCCAGTTCTTTCCATGGCCACAGTTTGTCTCCTGCAAGCTTCTGTTAGAAGTGGACTGGTGGCAATCCAGTTGGGCTGGCTGTGGAGCTGCTCCAGCTCAGTGATTTCAGAATTTCCGTTGGCTGCTAACAGCCTTCTCCTTCAAATATGTCCTTAAATGGGCTGTTGCTTTAGCAAATATATCTAAATGATTTATTTTGCAAGACAAGTTTTACTGGGGGGCTCACCTACCTCTACTCCAAAACTTCTGTCAATGGGTAAATTCTGGCAGTAAATAAAGCCTTTGTAGGTTGTTGAGTAGAGGGGTTAACTCTTTGAGGATATCACTTTATTACTTAGTTAAAATTTTAGGTTTCTGAAAACATTATTCCCCTTGTCATCCAGATAAGATCTGAAATTGTTTCCAAATTACATTCCATACAAGTAAAATAAATTATGAAAGAGTCAGATATAGGTAAGAAAGTTAAAGCAAGAGGAAGGAGTAGCAGATTGATATGCTTACCAAATGGTTCAGTTGCTATAGTCAGGCATCCAATTTGTCTCTAAGCTTCCCAATGGCCAAGACAAAGAGGGAAGCTCTCTCAGTTTTAATAGTGTGTCATGATAAAAATTTAAACTAACTTTTCCAGGCCAAGAGGAATTCCTATATGACATTTCCCCAAGGAAAACCATTCCAATAACTCTCAGAATGCTAGTTAGACTTAAAGTGTATGACAATTCAAAACTTAGGGACTTTTATGATTTGACCTGAGCCTAGGAAAATAGCTTGGCAGTGTTTGTGTATCAGTGGACAGAATAAAACTCTGATCTTTAATCTGCTATGCATGGACATAAAGAATGAGGGTGTTTGACAGTAACACAAGTATGTCCCTGGCCTGTCCATGCAGCAGCATTAAGCAATATAGGGTGTGATTTTGGGTCCACTGACTGTAGGGTAAGTTTTACTTATCCTTCAAGGGCCTGCCGAAGTACCTCTATTCTGTAACATTCCAAGGTATTTCAGTAGTCCCCAGCGTAACCCATAGCCGAGTAGAGATGGCTTTCTATGCCCTCTGCATGGGCTGTGTCCCAATTATAGCATTATAATTATTTATTTCCATGTCTACTTCTCAGCTAGGCTGCGAGATTACACACCATTTATCATTTATCATTACACACCAGTTCCTGGCATGATACCTAGTACTGTAAATGTTAAATGTAAGAACAGTGAATATTGTGTGCTAGCCAGTGTTCTGTGTGCTTTCGATGGTTTTACTCATTTAGTCTTTCCAACAGCTCTATGAGGTAGTGACTATTATTACCCTCACTTTACAGATAAAGAAACCATGGCCCAAAGAGTAGTTTGCCTGTTTACAGCAAGTACATGGTAGAAGAGAGTATTGAACCCACTCTCATAGCCAAAGCACTAGAAGGGAAACCAAGCCTGAGGATTTTAAGAAGGCAGGCTATTCCCCCCAGCGTGGGACATGACACCCGGGGATGAGCCTCCCTGGCAACGAGGGACCACTATCAACTACCAACTGATGATGCAACTGGAAAATGACCTTATACGGAAGGTTCAATGCGGATCAGCAGAATATCCATGTCTACATAAAATACCATGACTTTAAAATGCTGTTTGACCTAAAGTAAGGGGGAAATGGAAAGGAGAAATGAGTTTATATGGCTACGAGTTTCTAAAAAAGAGTCTGGAGGCTGGCAGAAGGTTTGCCCTCATGCACAACTGAGCAGAGTCAGAGAGACAGATAAAGTAGATACAACCCCCAGATATTGGTTCCTTTGAGGGCTAAAGAGACCCATGGGAGTTATGGTCATGGCCGATGGGGTTAACTACCAGGGCAGATGGCCCCTCTTTGGAAATGGTGTTTATGTGTGATGAATCTGGACTCAGATGGGATCTCCCTTCATAAGACTTTCATGCTAATGTGCTGGAGGTGCAGTTAATGTTGGGGTTTAAGATATATTTAGGGGATTTGAATCTCTGGACTGACAATGTGATAGCCAGATCCTGAGCCTCAACAGACTCCAGCACCTACAATCTGATTTATTGGACTTACCACACTCAGCTAAGATGGAGGTGAAGAAGGACAACCACCACATCATGGAGCCTAGAGTGATTACAACTGAAAATGGGAGGATTGCATCCAGCATCCAGGTGGAATCTGAGCCTCCTCTTGACATAAAGGTGCAATGGACACAACCAATCCAGTGTCCACATAGAAGAGGTGGCATTGGATTGGGAAAAGTGGACATAATGGACAAAGGGTATGGGGAAAGGCAGGAAGAGATGAGAGGTGGAGGCGTCTTCGGGACATGGAGCTGCCCTGGATGGTGCTTCAGAGGTAATCACCGGACATTGTAAATCCTCACAGGGCCTACATGATGGAATAGAGGAGAGTATGGGCCATGATGTGAACCAATGTATATGAGGTGCAGAGGTGCCCAAAGATGTACTTACCAAATCCAATGGATGTGTCATGATGATGGGAACGAGTGTTGTTGGGGGGGGGGGGAGAGGGGGGGTGGGGGGGTGGGGTTGAATGGGACCTCACATATATATTTTTAATGTAATATTATTACAAAGTCAATAAAAAATAAAAAAATTAAAAAAAAAAAAAAAAAGAAGGCAGGCTACTCCTGAGCTTGGGAGTTATTAAAACTGTCAGTGAGTTGTGTAACAGGAAAAGAGTAAGTTGTACCCTTTATTGGGATGCTTCTCTTTATCATACTCTCAGGACTAGAATCTGACTAAACGTAGGTGTTTCAATATTTTACTTCCAGAATGAGGCCCCTCTCAGAATTACAGCCACAGAACACTATCTTCAGCAACCCTGTGGCACCCCCAGGGGCCCACCTGGCAGGGGCAAGCAGAGCTTCATCTAGAGCCTCATTTCTCTTTTTTTTTTAAAGATTAGATTATAGCTTTATTGTATTTTTTCTCCCCTCCTCCTCTGCCCCCTCCCCTTCCGCCTTCCCCCTCCCCCTCCGCCACCCCTTCCCCTCCCCTGCCCTTCTGTTTTTGCTGTCTGTGTCCAGTCATTTGTAATTTTCAATTTCTCTTTTTGTCTTCTCATCTTTCTCCTCTAGGATTCACTGGGATTCGATCCTGGAGATCTCTGATGTGGAGAGAGGTTCCCTTGTCAGATGCGCCACCTCAGTTCTCGGTCTCTGCTGCGCTTCACCCTGACTCTCCCCTTCGTCTCTCTTTTGTTGTGTTATCATCTTGCTGTGTGACTCACTTGCACAGGCACTGGCTCACCACGTGCAAACTCGGCTCACTACGCGGTCACTGGCTCAACATGCGGGCACCCACATGGGCACTCGGCTCACCACACAGGCACTGGCTTCCTTCCTTTGTGGGCACTGGCTCACCCCATGGACACTTACGGGCACTCGGCTCACCACGTGGGCACTCAGCTCACCATGTGGGCACTGGCTTGCTGCGCAGGCACGCTTTCTCTTCTTTTTCACCAGGAGGCCCCAGGAATCGAACCCAGATCCTCCCATATGGTAGGTGGAGGCCTTATCACTTGAGCCACATCCGCTTCCCAGATCCTCATTTCTTAAAGTAAGGTATGAAATACTTTAAAATAAGATATTGTTTGAAAACTTAGAGCCAAATAGGATTGTGGATAGTACCACATTAACTTCCTGGATGCTATGATAGAAAAATAGAGACAATGTTCTCTGCTTCTAATTTCTCCTAAATGCTTACTCTCTCTCAGTACAAAATACTATTTACAACTTTGGGTTAATTTATTCTAAACTCAGCAGTTTCTTAAGCAGCCTGCCACCTTCTTATGCTTTTCTTGGGAAAAAAATGACACAGTTGCACTAATCTAAAGTTGATATTTGCTCTAACATTTTGACAAATAAACCCCTGTTCTGAAAGAGAGCTAAGCTCTTTCAATATGCTTGGCACATTTCTTTACCAAATGTGACCCAAATGAGTTGACTACAAATATTTCTACTAATGAGATAGCCTTGAAATATTGCTTCTGTGATTGTAGGCATAAATAGTGAATTTCATTAGGTTGCTTGAGTCTCACTTTTGATGGCACAGTAAATCTCAAAATAACTGTGGGTGGTAGATAGATGAAAAGCATTTTGGATATAGTTAACTTATTCAAATGCACCTACTAGCTATCTTAGTATTATAATTGTAATTCAGTCTGAGGCTGCTTTAAGTACCTAAAATAATTTGGCTCTTTACAGGGATTCTTCATGAGCCCAAAGTATTGATAAGTTAAAAAAACAATAAAGACGGCAGTTTGAGAGAGGCTTGAGGATATTGATTAAATTATCCTTTTACCAAACTAATATTCACTGTAACTTGGGCATAATCTAGATTTTAATACCTGGCACCTAGGGTGATATCACATAATATGCTCAAAATAAATTTTAATTGAATCTAATTCTTAGTGTTTTGTCCTAAGTGACGTAATTGTGCTTTGTTGGTTCTTGGACAAGAATTCGTTTTGGTATAAGTCCTGATGAACTCATGGGTCTTATTTGTTAGTGTGGACTGGCATGCTATGCGTGGCCTTGGTGACACATACATAGTTACACCAACAACGATGACAGTGCCTGTTTCCCACCTCACCATCGAGGTTTTGAAGAGACCAGGAGAGTTGTCTCATAGAAAGTCCCACATTCTCGGTTTGTCTGTTTCCTCTTAGAGGTGTTTGACTTTCTGTGCCCGCTGCATTTCCTATAAACTGGAAGTTAGACCTAAAGGCCTGAGAAGATTCAGGTTCAGTGTTTTGGTGGCAAACACTGCTGCACATGTCATGTGCCTTACATCTAGTGGCACAAAATGACCCACTGGTGATGATTGTTTATGGTGGGGATGGCGAGTCCCTCCACTGTGAAGGTGCATTCCTCACTTTACAGGTAGCAAGGAATCAATGGGATGAGCTTCTTTTCTTTTAATGAAATTGAGCATATTTGCATGTCATTGGCCAAGTACGTCATGTTTAGTGGGGAGAAAGCAGAGTGTTTGGAGCAGGGCGAGGGGGAGTTTCTCAGCCCTCCTCAGTTCACACCAGGCAGGCTTCCACTCACCTGTAAGTCCTAGAATGTAGTCAGGTCAGGGGCACCTGGGACAATTTTGTTGCTAAAATCCTTTTATGAATGGGATAGCTGAAAGCTTAAGTTAGGAAATTGTGGGAATAATTTTAGTTTTAGTGACTTTATTTGGGAATACGTCCACATTTCAAAAGCCAGTGAAGAGATTCTGTTCCAGTCATCTGTCACGCATAACAAGCTACCCCCAAACAATGACTTAAAACAGTAGTGATCACGAGTGAACAGGCTGGGTCAGTCCATTCTCACTTAGAATCTCTCATGCGGATCCTATGAGTCATTGGCTGAGCTGGGCTTGTCTCAAAGGCTTCTTTATTCCCGTGTTTGGTGCCTGAGCTAGGAAGACTCAGACATCTGGGACGGGAACAGCCAGGGGTGCTCGGGCACCTCAGCCTCAGTCTTTCTCTCTCCCTCCCCGCTGCCTTCTCTCTCTGGCTCCCTGGCAACCTTGGGGTAGCCAAAGCTTCTTACATGGTAGTTGAAAGCTCCTGGAGGGATTGTCCCAATCCCTTGTAGATGTGGCACAGTCTTTTGCATTGTCATGCACCACTTCCACGCATTCTATTCAAGGAGGCAGTCACAGAGCCTACCAGGGTCCAAGAGAAGGGTCACAGATGCCACCTCACAGTAAGAAGAGTGACAGAGGATCTGCAGCCATGCTTCGAGACCACCACATTCTCCCTCATACCTCTTTCTCCCAGCCCCTCAGTTCATTTTTCTCAACACAGCCAGTGTGGCCAGTTTCTTTTGGAGCATTTAAGAGATGCACTATAGCTCTCCAAGATAAGCTTCCTTATTCTTCCCACTCAGCATAGTATAAAAAATGTTCCATACTCGATTTTTGCTTAACAATATTTCATGAAGATTGCTCATATCAATCTAGAAAAAGGATCCTCATTCTTTTTTAAAAATGTCTTTCTTATATTGTATTACATGGATGTGTCATAATTTATTTACCCACTCCCTCATTCATGGGTTTTTGGTTATTTCCAGCCTTTTAATGTTGCAAACAATACTAATACAAATAGCTTTGAACATATATCACTTCAGACATATGGAAACATATGTGTTATAAATTCCTAGAAGTGGAATTACAGGGTCAAAGGCTATGAGCATTTTAAATGTGATAATGATGCCACATTGTCCTACATGGAGGATGTAAATGTTTTTACTTGCAGTAACCATGCATGAGAGGGTCCATTACCTCACACTCTCACAAAACAGAATGTTCTCAAACATCTTCCTCTTTGCTAAGTAAAATGTAGCTTTAATCCTGATGAGTGCGTTTGATCATTTTTCCTGTATGTTTAAGAACCATATTTGTATTTTTTCAATTCCTGGAAAAGGTCGAAAATCATTTAAACATAAAACACATATTTGAGGTGAGTGAAAAGTGAGATACTTCACATTTTTGATAAACTTAAAGGTCTTCCAATAATTCAAAAGTTCCCTTTTCCCTGAATTCTGCATATGAAAGATCTGTGAGCATTTAGCCCCTTTTTGATTCCTGGGTCCTACTGTGTCTCTCAATCTCACTCCAAGATTCTCAGGTGAGCAGAAAGAGCTCTGAGATGTTATAAGTAGATGTCTATTTCTAAAGAGCTATCCATTCTTTATTGGAAACATTTTTAATTTTAGAAAGGTTTCCTCAGCATCCCTTAGGGCTCAATATACAACTTTCATTATTTCTGCAAATCTTTTTCTCTAACATCCAGATTTGAGACAACTGAGCTGCCTTTTGGATTTTGTTCACTTTTCTCATTCCTCCTCATACTCCACTTTTACTGCCTTCTTCTCCTTTTCTCCCCCCAGCTAATATTTTACTTTATAGATATATGAGATAGATGACAGTTTTGTTTTGTATAGTAATGTGATGTAATAAGTAACAAACAGAAAACTATGCCAAAATTTTGTAGACAAGAAAAGAGGACAAAGTGATGGGGTTAAAAAGGCACCAGTACTGGAGCCAGAAAACCTGCCTTTTATTTATCATGTGGCCTTCGGCTGGTTCGTCCATGCTTCAGTCCATCTCCTCCTCTGAAAATCAGGATAATATTCACAAAATCTGGCAGTTGTGAAGATGAAGAGAATGGATTTAACTCACATTTATTAAACACTTACTATGTCTAGGTGCCTTTATATACTTGATAACATAGGTTCTCAGAAACCTGCAGTTACTTCCCAAGTTAGTGACCAAGAATTGAATCCAGGCTTTCCAACTCCAGGTGGAGAGCTCTTTGGACTCTGCCATGTTCTCTACCTCTCTGAATTTTGCAAATGTTAAACACCACACCGTGGTTTCTTCTCCTTCTTATTCTGGAAATATGTGGTTCCCTGTATTTCTAATTTATAGCAGAAAGTAGCTTGGGCACCTGGAAGAAATCTCTGAATGCTCAAAAATTTTTTATTTGCTTATAAGGGCATCCCCTACACAAATATTTCTTGAGTAGTAAGTTGGGTTATGTACTTTGGGAATTGTTAAACCATCCAAGCTTATTGAAAATGTAAGAAAAGAGATAACATTTATTGATGCTTAGTATGTGTTAGGCCTGTGCTAAGTCTTTACAAGCATCACTTCATTTCATCCTCATGTTACTCCTAGGAGATAGAGACCATTCCTATCTCTTATTTACAGAAGAAATTGAGGTCCAGAGAGGTTAAATAACTTGCCTAAAGACACGCAGCTGCTAAGTGGCAGAACTGGGATTTGAACCCAGGCCGCCAGACACCAGACCCCAACTCTTGAAACTATAGTAGAATAATATTAGCACTGCAGCTCATGGCACCAAAGTTTATATACCCCTACCACCAGGCTGGGCCTGAGGCAGTTGGGCTTAATGAACAAAGACTTGTTAATCATGAAAATTAACCACGTATGTCTAAAAGGAGTAGACTGGGCATCTAGATGTATTTTTGTTTTCCCCATTTCACTTTTTGGAGTGGCACTGTTGAAAGATATTTGGAACTATTGAATGAAAAGCACTTGGAACATAAGCTCAATTTTTAGGAGAAAATAATCAGGGCATTTCCTTTTTGTCATTATCATTCTAGTCCCTTTGGTCTGGAGTTTCCCGATGGGTTCATTACTCAGAACAGTTGTTTTGAATTTGTCAGCACATTATAATGTAATTTTGCTCAAGAAATACAGCATTTTCCACCACCACAAAGGCTGAATTTGTTTTGGTTTGCCATCAGTGTGAAACAAATTTCCCTTCAACCGGTAGTATAATAAAGAGCCACGTAACTATAAAAAAGGACATAGTTGGTTAGGCCTAGTCAGCCCTGTAATTCTTTCTTTCTGATTAATTTTTAAAAATTATCTTTAGCTGGAATAAGCAAGATAAATCATTACTATGACCCCAATGTCTAAATAAAAGCTTATTGCTTTAGAGTATGTTCATTTAATTTTAATGCTCATGTCAGGTTTTGAAGAATAGCTTTGTAAAAATATTTTAACTACTTAAGACATTAACTACACAATCTGCCATTCCCCCATGTTAAGTTAAATGCTGAACGTAACTAAAATTGTCCAATTTTCTCCTGCCTGTAATGAAATTCATTAGTGGTGGTGTGCTTATAGTTTATATGGAAAAGGTCATCTTTCTTTTGTCTTCTTTGACTAATGTAGGATCCTTGAAAAAGAATTTAAGCCTGAAAGTCCTTCTGATAGATTTATTCGTTTCATCTCAATGTAACCATTTAACTGGTCTTTAAAGAAGTGTGCTAGCTTGCTTCAACTCCAAAGCAGTTTTTGTAAATTAGGCGGTTTTGAGAGATTCTTGGGAACATGTGCTTGGAGTCAGATTTGCTACTTAATTGTAACAGGATGGGCAAAATTAGCAAACAGAAACAGGAGTGCTGGCACGAAGGGGAAAGTCAAACCTTTTCGCCTCTTTGTTGAGCTACTTCTCATTTAGCATCAGAAAACAGCAAGTCACCAAGAAAACGAAACACAGTGTGGAATTGCATTGCAGCTGGGAACCAATGTGCTTTGACTTTTGAAAGCCACATCAGAGAAAACTAACAGTTGAATATAAAGTTTATGGAAGTAGATGTGGCTCAACTGATAGAGCGTCCGCCTACCATATGGAGGGCCAGGCATCTATACCCAGGGCCTCCTGACCTGTGTGACGAGCTGGCCCACGCGCAGTGCTGCCGTGAGCAAGGAGTGCCGTGCCATTTACAGGGGTGCCCCCACATAGGGGAGCCCATGCTCAAAACATGCGCCCTGCAAGGAACGCCACCACGTGAGAAAAGCACAGCCTGCCCAGGAGAGGCGCTGCACACAGAGAGCTGACCCAGCAAGATGGTGCAACAAAAAAGAGACGCAGTCTCCCAGTTCCACTTGATAATACAAGCGGATGCAGAAGAACACACAGTGAATGGACACAGAGAGCAGATGAGGCCGGTGGGGGGCGGGGGGAGGAGGGGGGAGGGAAATATTTTGTATTTTGGATCATTTTATGCACACAAAAATGAATATTTGATGACTCTTCCTTAATGTATTGTTGTGTTTATTAAGTTGGAAAGGGACAAAATGTCTGCTGTGGGTTTTCCCATGCCGTGGATTTACCTGACGGTGAATTCAGTGACTTTTTCAACACCTCTGTGGGGAAGCTATTATTTTCATCGCGCAGTCAGGAAAACTGAAAAGCAGGGTGCTCAAGTGACTTGCGCAAGGTCAATTGGAGATCAGAGAATATTTTACTCTAAACTTCCTGTGCTAATTATTATTCAGTTGCTCTTTCCTAGATTTATGTACTTCTTAATAATTGGTTTTTCTTTTTCTTTCTTTTTCTTTTTAGGAGGTACCAGGGATTGAACCCAGGACCTCATACATGGGAAGCAGGCATTCAAACCACTGAGTTACACCTGCTCCCTGGTTTTTCTTTAAAGTTGGAGAAAATGAGCCTGAAGATTTTCAAAGGAAAACTTGCCTTTAAGATTTTTGTTGCCTATAAGCACATTCTGCTATTCTTGATTCTAGGCCCTTTAATTCTTTCACTGTTCAAGGACTGTCAGTGCTGTGGGCTACCACAGAAACCGGAGACTTGAACACAGATGAGTGTTAACCTCATACTCAAAATTTCAAAATGCTGCACTGACTATTGGCTGCAAGCGTGCCACTGTGTTATCTAAACTCTTAGGGTTCCAGTTCCCAGCATACGAACCTCATAGTACTGGTGTCTCCTGACTGTTCCTGTTTAGCAGATCTGGCGTAAACCATACAAGAAACATCAGATTTGGGGTAAGGAAATATATTTTCTTTTCAATTTCAATATCATTTTGCTTTCCAAAACTACCAGTCAATTCTATTATAAACAAACTATAGTGGACATCACCATTGGCAGTGACCTATCATCTTCTGAATTGCTTTTCTAAATTTGGAGAAATTTCCATGTTATAAATTCTGCGTCTCCAAATCTCAGCTTCCTTTTCTGCTAGAATAAAATCATGTGACATAGGCTCCCCTGATCAGACACAGCTATCCCTAAGGGGCTATCAGAAGATAAAAGCTCTGTTCAGTGCTTCCATTTTGCTGGCCCAACAGTGGCAGTGGACCCTGGCTTTTGGGGCCATTGACTGCTGTGATGGGTCCAGTGCAGCCAAGTGCCTGGTGTCTAGGGTGACAGCAGCATTTCCTCAGGTCCAGTTCTGGGGCACAGTTTTGGACCTTGTTCCCTGGAAACTTGGCCTCAAGTCCACTTCTTCAGTCATCTCAATTTTTCTGTGAGCTCTGGAATATCCTATCATAAATCCCTTTTCTGTCTCTACTTGCCAGATTGGATTCTGGTTTTGGCATCTAAGAATCTTGATGGATACACTGGGCCCTTGTGGAAATCTTAATTCTGTGAGAATTTTTAAAAGATATCACAACCTCAAGTTGGTCCTGGTTAAGGTTTTATTAAAAATAAACTTTAGAGACAGAATGCATATCAAAATATTATGAGCTTCTGCTAGAGAAGTTTAATTGCTGTGTGTGTGTGTGTAGATTTTTTAAAATGGTAAAACAGGACTTCCAACATTGATAATATTGTGGACCAGATAACTTGAAACCCTCCACTTCTAAAAATCTAGAAATGTATTATTTTAAATAAATAGCTAAACCTTTAAGAAAAATGGAAAATCCTTGGGTACTAGAAACAACCATCCAACTGGAAACCAAAGCACCATGACTTGTGCTAAGTATACAGCTGCTCTGTAAGGGGATGCTTTTCCTGGTAACACAAGAAGTCAAGGTCAGGAGCCCGTCCAGGTGATGCAAAGGGTTGGGACTGAGACCCCCATAGAAGACCAGAGCCCTCAAAGTGCTGCGACTTCAGTACTAGTTATGTTGAACTAGTCAGCATACTAGTTATGTTGAACAGTCTGAACTCAGGGTGGCATGAATGTGAACTGGTTTGACTTTTGTCCATTTACGACCTTCATCCATGCTTTGTAACTCCCCTGGCTGTTTTTTACTGACATCTCATGCAGATTCTCTATCGTTCTGGTCATTTGCACATATACGAAATTCCAGTCCAGTCTAGTTTAAAACTTCAATTTCATAGCCAATTGTACATTCATCTTCTAGCTGCCCTATACCACCTGCTGGGTTTCTGCCTGAGAGTGTGAGAGTAGAGAAAGGGCATTGCCCACACGGTCACTCCTCCTCTTTTCCTCTTCCTCTAGTCATTAAAAAAAATTTTTTTTAAAAAGATACTTAGATTACATAAGGAATCAGTCATCCTCCTCCTTTAAAAATTTTTTTAAAAAAAGATATTAGATTACATAAATGTTACATAAAAACCATAGGGGATTTCCAAATACCCTGCTCCCCACATCTCCCACATCAACAACTTCTTTCATTTGTGTGGTACAGTCATTGCAAATGATGAACACATTTTGGAGCATTGCCATTATGCATGGATTAGAGTATACATTGTAGTTTACACTCTCTCCCACCCAATTCTGTAGGTTATGGCAAGATATATAATGGCCTGTATCTGTCATTGCAATGTCATTCAGAACAATCCTCAAGTCCCCAAAATGCCCCCATATTACACCTGTTTTTCCCTCTCCCTGCCCTCAGAACAGTGGCCACTGCCTCCACATTAATGGTATAACTTCTTTAATTAATAGAATGACGATAAATCTATAGTAGAATACCAGTAAGTCTACTCTAGTCCATAGTTCATTCCACAATCCTGAGAATTCTGGGCTGGTGATGCCCACTCCACCTCTAATTGAAAGGGGGCTTTGATCTGTAATGCTGATGGATGGGACTCTCTTGCTTGCAGCTGTAGACTCTCTCGATTCCTTGATATGGTTGTTGTCCATCATCACCTCCTTGTTGGTTGTCCTGGGTAAGACCAATGAACTGGAAAGTAGGTGACTAGTCTTAGCTCTTTCATTGTGTGGGCAGGGAGGGTGAATGAAGAAAAGAAAGAATGTTCACCTCAGTGGAGCTGTTATTCCCTCTCAGCTACTTTTCCCCTTTCTGTGGCACACGTCCAAATGCTGGCTCTTTGATGGTGGTGTTTTATAATATATGCAAGTGACCAGACTAGACATTTTTTTGTAGTTACATATATACAACTGCATTTCCCATTTTAGCCACTTTCAAGCATATGTGTTAGTGGCTTGAATTAATTATATTCATGATTTTGTGCTACCATCATCACCATCCATTACCAAAACTTTTCCATCAAAATCCCAAACAAAACTTCTGTACCCATTAAGCATTGACTCTGCATTCCTCTCCCTGCCAATCCTGTAATCTGTAATCTACTTTTTGTCCCTATGATTTTGCTTATTCTGGTTATTACATAAAAGTGAAGTCATACAGTATCTGTTCTTTTACGTTTCACTTATTTCACTCAAAATGGTATTTTCAGGGTTCATCCATGTTGTAGCATGTATCAGAACTTCATTCCTGTTTTTGGCTGAATAATATTCCATTGTATGAACATACCACATTGTGTTTATCTGTTGATGGACATTTGAGTTGCTTCCTTCTTTTGGCTATTGTGAATAATGCTGCTATGAACATTGGTATATAAAGATCTGTATGACTTCTTGCTTTCAATTCTTTGGTTGTATACCTAAAGTAGGATGGCTGGGTTGTAAGGTAATTCTATGTCTAAACTTTTTTTTTTAGATTTATTTTATTTATCCCGCCCATTTCCCCCCCCCCCGGCCCCCCCCCGCATTGTTTTGTGCTCACTGTCTGCTCTCTGTGTCCATTCATTGAGTCCTTTCTGTGTCTGCTTGTCTTCTCTTTTGGGGGAACTGAACCCAGGACCTCACATGTGGCAGAGAGCACTCAATTGCTTGAGTTACCTCCACTCCCTGCTTTGCTGTGTCTCTCATTGTTTTTCCTCTTTATATCTCCTTGTTGTGTCAGTTTGCCATGCCAGCCCATTGTGCCAGCTCACTTTCTTACCTTTCTTCACTAGGAGGCACTGGGAACCAAACCCAGGACCTCCCATGTGGTAGATGGGGGCTCAATCGCTTGAGCCACATCCGCTTCCCTGTCTAAGCTGTTTGAGGAAGCATAAGACTGATTTATATGGTGGCTGTACCAGTTTACATTGCACCACCTCTGCATCCTTTCCACATCCTCTTCTACACTTGTTTTCTGTTTTTCAAATAATAGCACACTGGTGGGTGTGAAGTGACTGCTCATTGTGGTTTTAACTTGCATTTCCCTGATGGCTAAGGCTGTTGAGTTTTTTTTTGGGTGTTTATTGGCCATTTGTTTATCCTTGGAGAAATGTCTCCTCAAGTCCTTTGCCCATTTTTTTTCCTGAGGTACCGGAGGCCAAACTGGGGACCTCATATGTGGGAAGCCAACCCTCAACCACTGAGCCATGTCAGCATCCCTGAGTTGGTTGTTTTGTTTTGCTTGTTGTTTGTTTTTGTTTTTTTCAGGAGGCACTGGGAACCGAACCTGGGACCTCCCATGTGGGAGGTGGGCACTCAACCACTTGAGCCACATCCACTTCCTGCCTATTTTTTAAATTGGGTTGTTTGACCTTTTGTTGCTGAGTTGTAGACATTCTTTATATATTCTGGGTATTAAACTTTAACAGAGACATGATTTCCAAATATTTTCTCCCATTATGTAGGTTGCCTTTTCACTTTCTTGAAGATGTCCTTTGATGCACAAGTTTGAAATTTTGATGAAATCTTAAATGAATCTTTTTGATAAATCGTTTTGATGAATCTTAAATGATCCCAGCTGAGTCCCTCAAATCTTCACTGCAATTGTTGGAAACTCTAAAGAAACTATAGAACACTGAATATAGGGAATAAAGCTTAAAAGCAGACAAAGAGAGACAGATACCTGCAAAATGAGCAGTTTTTATAGTGCCAATAGACTCATTAACAGCCTCGACAGAGGCTGAAGATAATGGAATAACTGTTCTTGTATTAGAAGGAGGTATTTTTTCCTTCCATCCACCATGCTCAAGTATACTTCCCAAATACCAGTTTAATATATTAATAGTATTAGTATAACTTTATTTTGATCAATCATCAGCATTAGTATTATTATGAGTATAAATATGGCTTACTTTTACCCTCTGAAAGCTTTTAAGATCTACTTGTCCCATTCTGATATTTCATCATGATATGTGCTTTGGTGTGGATTTGTTTTCATCTATTGCACAGTTAGTGAAACTTTCTATCTGGAAACTCATGAATTTGAGTTCCAGAGATTTCCTTAAATTATTGCTTTGATTTTCTTTCATTCATGCTCTTTTTTTAAAACATGACTAATAAAATTTATTAAATATACTTACATGTATTCACAATTTCTTTCATAGTTGAGTATTAAAATAGACAAAAATATGGAATGCTTCATGAATTTGCATGCCATCCTTGTGCAGGGGCCATACTAATATTCTCTATCATTCCAATTTTAGTACATGTGCTGCTGAAGCAATCACCATGCTTGATCTTTTTTTCTAAAAATCCCATTATTCAGGTATGGGCTTTCTTCAACTGTTTTATATTTTGTTAAAATATAATATTTTATATATAAAACTATAAATATATTTTAGATATATAAATATAATAACTATAATACATACTATATATAAATTTATATGATATTTTATAATGTGTGCTTTTTTTCCAGTTTTCCTTTTCTTTGTTTTTTCCTCTACTTGTTGGGAGATTTACTCAACTTGAATTTCATACCTTTTTATTGAATGTTTCAATTCTGCTATTGTGTTTTTAATTTCTAAGAGCTCATTTATGTTCTCTAGATGTTCTTTTCAAAATATTATTCTGACCTTGTGTTAGCAGAATGCTCTGGGCTTCTAGGTTCTTGGCTATGTTGCATAAAGGAATTTAAGGGCATGCCATAGAGTAGGCGAGGAAGTAAAGAGTTTATTGAGAAATGAGGGAAAAGAAATAAAATATACATCCCAGACACTGGTGTGGGCATGCTACAGGGTGAGGCGTGCATAGAGCCCCAGGTTAGGCCTTTTTTTTTTTTAAAGACTTATTTATTTATTTATTTATCCCCACCCCCCCACCCCAACTTTGCAGCTTGCTTGCTGTCTGCTCTCTGTGTACATTTACTGTGCATTCTTCTCTGTCTGCTTTTCTCCCTTTGTTGGGTCATCTTGCCCAGCTCTCCTCAGGCACCGGCCATCAGCTCTCTGCGGCATGTGGGCCAGCTTGCCTTCACAGGGAGGCCCTGGGAAGCGAACCCAGACCCCATATGGTAGATAGGAGCCCAATCGATTGAGCCACAGCCGCTTACCCAGGTTAGGCCTTTTTAAGGCCTTTCCTCCTCCCCTTTCCTAATGTTGGGGAGGGGGCCCAGCTGCTGCTCTGATTGGTTGCCATAGGATCCCACCTGTCTGGAGTCATCCGGGGCTTCCTCTTGAGCCCAGGGTCGTGGTGGGGTCTTTCTGGCTTTGTTCGCAGTAGTGGCTTCCCTCAGGTGGGGTCACAGCCGTGTTGTGTGCCGGCTCCCAGCTGTGAAGCAGTCTTCCATCTTTCCCTATACTAACCTGCCTCAGCTTTTCCCTCACTTCTCAATAAACTTTTTAACCCCTTGTCTCCCTTATGGCAGGTCCTTAAATTTCTTTATGCAACATAGCCAAGAATCTAGAAACACAACATTCTACTAACACTTGTATCTGAGATTCAGTATCACCACTTATATCTTTAAAGTTACTCAAAATATTCTTATTTTAAAGTTTATTTCCCCTTTATGTTTTTTTTTTCCCCTTCTGGTTTTCTTTCTCTGTTTGTGATCTGTTTGCCAGTCTCTATCTTGCATATTAGAGGCATTTGTCATTTGTCTTCTGGTTATACCTAGGTGACTGCTCATGTCTGAATGAGGTTGAGTAAAAAACTGATTGGAAGCTCTGAGTGAATTTCATGGGTGACCTGGCCAGGTGCTTTTTAGGGGGAACCCTGATATCAGCATTTTTAAGATTTTCCTCTTGAGCCGGTCAGGTTCCCCAGAGAAAACCCATCCATTCTTCTGCCTACATCACTATTCTGGAAGCTGAGTGGGCGAAGGAGCCTTGAGGGGGTCCTCGGGCTCCTGTGTCTGCACGGTCACTGACTCCTGCTTTTTCAGGGTGGCATCCCTGTTCTGACCCCAGTTTGTGCCCTCCAAGTTCACTGTCGCTTTGTTTAACTCAGGGTATAAACATCCATTCTGTTGCTAGAATAGGGAAAAGAAGTCATCCAGTAGCACAGAGAATGGCGGCGATCTAGGAGTTTAGTTTAATTTACATGCTTTTCTAAACCTCCTTGTTTTAAGTCACCCCCTTCACCTCCATTGCCAGAGTTACCTGTTTCATCAGTTCCTGGACTTTTGATGATAGAGCAGTATAAAATGAGCCAGCAATGAATCTGACTTTCTTTGATCTGCTTGGTCAATTATTTGTCCATCTTTGTTCTAGCTTCCAAAAGTTGATCGTTGTCTCGAATTATTCCTGTCTTTATAGGTTTATGCCTTCCCAAATAGCTTCTATTCACTATACTTTTTATGTGATTTCTGAAGGAGTGAGATGTGGATGAGTGTATCCCATAATCTTTACTTGGAACTTTAATCTGGAAGCCTATGTCCAACCAAATTATCCTTTATGATAGATATTTTCAAACAAAGACTGGGAGAATTGACAGTTACTAAAGGACAGATTTTAAAAATAAGGAAATTGAACCTCAAAGGAAGGAGTAGCATGACACAGTCAATAGGCTTGGGTGAACTTGGGAATCTGGTGAGGACCTGCACAGATGCCACCTTTGGTGGTACTATTCCCTGCTGGAAGAATGTGGTGATGTTGTTGACCAAGTTTGGAAACTTAGCAGAAATGCAAAGGGCAGCCCTCCTCCAGAAGGCATTTCCGTGACTACAGAGAAGGAAGCCATCCATTCCTATGCTCTTATTTTGAAATGAAGTGAGGAAGCCAGCTTTCCTCCCCCTCACCCTGGGAGAAATGCTTGGAGTCCAATGAATTAGATACTCAGAAGTCTAATTTGGATCTTCTATGGGTGAATGAATAAATGAAGCTTCCATATAACTACATAAAATTATATATGTTTATAAAACTCTAAAATTGATAATGTGAAAAGCAACCTTTTAGTTTGGGGTGGAATTAGGGGGCTTTGGGCAGTTCAGAAACAAGAGACCTCCTTTCTCAGTTTCTTTTTTCCAGAAGACACTTTTATTGGACACAAATAGAATTTTCCCTCAAGACAGTAACCATGACCTGAAAGGCTAAATTCCTTTAGCCTTTAGAAATGTCATCTTGTAAGACACCCCTTTCTTTGTATGTTCCATCCCATTTTGAAAGTTCCACCTTAAGTATCATCAAATAAAGACTTCTATTTTAATCTCCAAATCATTTTCTACATCACTATTTTTAATGTCACAGTTGTTGGTACCTAAAATGGTATCCACTGAACAGTGCTGGTTTTTCTTTTATTCTGATAGAACAACAAAGCTACAGTTTACCAAATGTTCAGTTTATATTTCTGGTTTCTGTACCTACCCCCAAAGACAGGACACTATTTTGCTGGCTAGCCGACATGATCAATTTCAACTACAAGCCTGGGCTTTTGAAAAATTTGCATTGGTAAAAGTGTAACAGTAAATAACGAGACAGTGCTCGTGGCATGCCAGGCGCTCTTCGGATTACTCTGACAGTATGAACTCGTTTAGTCCCCACGGTCACCCTGTGAGGTAGGTCCTATTATCATTTCCATTTTGTAGATGAGGAAACTCAGGCACAGAGAGTCCAGATAACATGCTTTAGGTTCACAGGAGGTGAGTGGCAGACCTGAGAGCTGAAGCCAGGTGGCCTGGCTCCAGAACCCACGCTCTCCATGACCAAATTATGACCCCTCTCTTGACATACTGCATTCTTGCTCTTTTTAAATGCTTTTTATTTTCTACTAACAGTAAAGTATTTAATTTTATTGATGATTAAAGGGTGAAGCCAGTGTTTCTTAACCCTGACTCAATAGAATCACCTTAGAGTGCTTTAAGGAAATACCAATTCCTTAGTCCTACTTCAGAAATGATGATTTAAATAAATAATGACTTAATTGGCCTGGTGGGGCCAAGCTTTGTATTAAAATAAAAACAAAAATAAAAATCCACCCCAAGTTGTTCTGATAGAACTGGAGTTGTGATGTATTTAGGTCATTGAGGCATCTTGCAGTGCCTGATGGTAGACTTTCTTCATTAGAAATAACCTGAACCTTGTGTACTTTGAAAATCTGAAAGTATTGGTGTCATTTAGCATCTTTAAATCCCCAGAGTTTTAGCCCCCTGCGTGTCAGGCCTCCTGATTAGTAGTAATAGTGTGACTTGGCTTCTCACTGATGATGTTCCTTTGCACAGGGCACACACACTCACGCATACCTGCACATAGCTCCTACACTTGCTCAGAGCTGCAAATCACTCTGTCATCCTCCCAGTTGCTGTCCATTCTTAGTGGTGGTGAAGTGTTTTGCTTATCCTCCCTGTCCCTTTTCAAGTTAGATCAAACCACTCAAGATGTGGATCCCCAATCCAAACATTAGTAATGTCAGGGGCTGTGAATCAGAAGCTAAGTTGGGGTTTCACTGCCCTTGGAGGAAAGTTCTAGGTCACAGAATGCCTTATTCCTCCCCTGCCCTTGCCAAAGCACTCAAACGAAACTTGTAGAGGAGCAATCTTGCCAGGGTTCAATTCCCAGCTCCGGTACCAACTGAAGAAGAGGAGGAAGCCATTCTGATTCTGAACAGAAAGAAGAGCACATGCAAACACGTGCCATGTGCTTAAATGCCCACATCTGAGCTTGAGGAGAAAGCGGCCTGGGGGAGAAGGCAGAGACCAGCGGGCATCTTACCATGCTTCACGGTAGGGCTCCAGGACCTGCCAGCAGATGACCTTGGGGAGAAAGCATCTCTATTGGTGCCTTGATTCGGACATTTCACAGCCTCTGAACTGTAAGCTTTCATCCCAAATGAATTTCCTTTACAAAAGCCAATACATTTTTGGTATATTGCATTGGCAGGTCTGTGACAAACTAACAATCACAAACACTCAACAAAAGGTAGTAGTACTATCATTGTACTGCATCAGCCCAGGAGAACTTGGATTTAAAAACGTATGTCAAAGGGTGCCATTCAAGCCATGGTGAAGGTTGTCAGACTCCAAGATAGGATTCAGAGGAAGCCAGTAAAGATGAAGGATTGTGAGAAAGCATCTATCTGAGCAAGTATCTATCTCCTTTTAAATGCTGGCTCTAAAAGAAGTCTCTATTTTATTGGTTAAAGTCATTTAAGTTTGGCTTTTTTGCCTGTTTGCTTGTTGTTCTGTAGCTATTGTTGTTTTGTTTTGTTTTGTTTTGTATTGTTTTTAGGAAGCATCAGGGACTGAATCCCGGACCTCCCTTGTAAGAAGCAGGCACTCAACCTCCACATCTGCTCCCTGGGGTAATATATTTTGTAATAAAAGGAGATTTGTAAAAACTGCTTGACCTTGGGCCTCTATCCCTCACAGCTGATGATTCAGATCCAGTTTAGGCAGATGACTGTCCTTTGGGGATAAGAGACAGGTGGTGCTGGGCAGTAACCAAGGAACACCACCAGCCTCGGGACAGATCCTGCAGACATTTCCTGCTGGAATGCAGAGGTCACTGGCAGAACAAGCCTGGAATTATTTTAGCTGCTCATTTTTAACCTGATACTGTGTTATGAATGGGAGCATGTTGGGAGTATTGTTGGGGAAAGAGAACACCAGACAAGGCAAAGCAAGTCTAGTGTGCGAGGCAGAGGTGAGTCACCAGAGCAGATCAAAGGAGCCAGAGAGAGATAAAAAGTGGCCAAGAGAAAAAAAGAAACAGAGATACAAACAAGAAAAGATGGAGTGAGGCAGAAACAAAGATAAAAACTCATGATCAGGGAATTGGTTCTGGCTCAACCAATTGGGCTCCCATCTACCATAGAGAAGGTCCAGGGTTCAGTGCCCAGGGCCTCCCAGTGAGGGCAAGCTGGCCCACAGAGAGTGCCAGCCCATGCGGGAATGTCGCCCTGTGCAGGAGTGCAGCCCTGCCTGGGAATGTTGCCACACATGGGAAAGCTACCCTGCGCAGGAGTGCCTGCTGACACTGAGAGCTGGCGCAGCAAGATGACACAACAAGACACAGAGGAGAGAAAATAAGAAGACATAGCTGGGAAACGGACTTGGCCCAGTGGTTAGGGCGTCCGTCTACCGCATGGGAGATCCGCGGTTCAAACCTGGGGCCTCCTTGACCCGTGTGGAGCTGGCCCACGCGCAGCGCTGATGCGTGCGCAAGGAGTGCTGTGCCACACAGGGGTGTCCCCCGTATAGGGGAGCCCCACGCGCAGGGAGTGTGCCTCATGGGGAGAGCCACCCAGTGTGAAGGAGGGTGCTGCCTGCCCAGGAATGGCGCTGCACACACGGAGAGCTGATGCAACAAAAAGCAACACCAATTCTCATGCCGCTGATAACTAAACAAGACTCAGCAAGTAGACACAGAGAACAGACAACCGGGGTGGGGGGGGGGGGGAAGGGGGAGAACTAAATAAATAAATAAAAATCTTAAAAGAAAAAAGATGTTGACATTTATTTAAAAAAAAAAAAAGACATAGCAGAACAGGGAGCTAAGGTGGCGCAAGAGAGTAATCGCCTCTCTCCCACTCCAGAAGGTCCCAGAATCAGTTCCTAGAGCCACCTAATGAGAATACAAGCGGACACAGAAGATCACACAGCGAATGGACACCGAGAGCAGACAACAGGGGGAAGGGGGAGAATGGGGAGAGAGAAATAAATAAAATAAATCTTAGAAACAAACAAAAAACCATGATCAGAGGAGATGCATGAAATGAGAGGAAAAAAGAGATACATCAATGTTATTTTAAATATATAATGTATAATAGAAAGCAACTGAAGTGTAATTACTATAAAGGGTACTTTAAATATTATTGACGGCCTTACATTTTTATAGGACCTTGTGTATACAAAGCCCTTTCCCTGTGCCCATTTCCTGGGCCAGTAGGATGTGGGCCAATGACTTCTCATCCTGTCCCTGCCACATATAGACATATGTTCTTGGTTAAAAGTCAGATGCTTTCTGCCTCCATTTTTCTTTCTGTAAAATGGGGCTGGTTATGAGTGCATGGCCCACCTCCTCTGGAGGTAGGGTGGGGAGTAGTGTTGAGACATCCCATTCTCTGTGTCTGGGCTTCTATCTTAGTGGCTGCAAACTGCAATGCAAAAACTGAATTTAGCCTTCGAAAACATTTTGTTGTACCAACATGGGGATTAAAATAACTTGTAAATAATTTATTGCCCACATTTGAAAATTAAGAGTTACTACACAAATATATGGATAGTGGGCTCTCTTGAAAACGGGCAGATTGGGTAGTGCCGGGCCCATATTCCACCCTGGAAAGTTCCCCTATTGCTGGTGCCAGCAACGCTGTTAGTTGGGCACACTTGCTTCAGTTCACTACTGTCCCCACCACTCTCTGTTGTCTCCCTGGTAGCAGCTTGTTTTATTCATTATGTTACCTCCCTGGTCCCTGGAGTTTTCCAAGTTTGCATCTCTTGTTCTATCTCCCTATTTTAGTTTGCTAAAGGCTGCCAAGGCAATATACCAGAAATGGGTTGGCTTTTACAATGGGTATTTATTAGGTTGCAAGTTTACAGTTGTGCCGAAGTTGTGAACATATCCAAATCAAGACATCATCAGGTGATGCTTTCTCCTCAAAGACCAGCACACAGAGGCATCTGCCGGTCTCTTCCTTCTCTTCCGGGCTTGTCGCTTCATCTTCTGGCTTCTTCTCTCCCGGGTTCTGTTCAATTCGTTTGAGCTCCTTGCTCTTGCGGCTTTCTCTGTCTGCTCCTGGGCTGTTTCTGCAGCTCCCTCTCTCAGTATTCATCCTGTTTATAAAGGACTCTGGTGAGAGGATTAACACCCACCCTGGGTCACACCTCACTGAAGTAACCTAATCAAAGGCCTTCAACCAAAGTTATTTAATCAAAATTTCCCACATACAATAAGTTTACACCCGCAGGGATGGGTTAGCTCTGAGGACATGAACTTCTTTGGGGTACACACAGGCTCAAACCACCACACTCACCAATATATTTTATTGAAATTCTCTTTCCCCAGATCTGTTTCCAAGATTAGGATGGTCACAGTGAACGTGGGGCATGGTCAGCACCTGGGGTGCTTTGAATGCTGAACTGACAGGATTTCCTAATGTCCAGAGAAGGAGAGAGGATTCAAGGATAACTCCCAAGATTTTTGGCCTGAGCAACTGAAGGAAGAGGGTTCCTTTGGGATGGGGAAAATTCAGGGGAGGGGCAGGTTTGGGAAGGGATATGAGGACCTCATGTTGGGACCTGTTAAGTATGAGATAGCTCTTAGGCATCAAAATGAAATGTTAAGGTGGCAGTGAGATATCAGAGTCTGGATTTCAATGGGACTGATCATTCTGGGCTGGAAATATAAACTTGAGTCATCAGTCTATAGGTGATATTTAAAACTATGAAGCTGGATGAAATCACTGAGGAAGTAAATAGAGAAAGAAACAGAAAACACAAGGACAGAATATGGAGGTGCTCCAGTGTTAAGGGAGATAACAAGAAACCAGCAAAGGAGACTGCCAGGGAATGACAAGGAAAACCAGGAGAAGTCTGGAAGCCAAGTGAAGACATGTGAGTAGAGCTTTGAAGGTTGCATAGGAGTTTGTAGGCCAGTGTTTCTCAATGTGTGGCCCCCAGACCAGCAGAATCAGTGGCATTACTTGGAAACTTTTCAGGAATGCTCAGACTCTGGACTTCCCCCCCTCTGCAATGAATCAGAAACTCTAAGGGTGGGGCCCAGAAATTTGCAATTTAACAAGTCCTCCAGGTGATCCTGATGCACTCTAAAGTTCCCGGAACCACTGCCCTAGGCACACAAATAACTGAGGATTAAGAAAAAACAAAACAAACCATTTTCTTTACAGGAGAAGAATATTGTTGAAGACCCACTTAGTGCTCAAAGCAAACTTATAGCAAAAGAGTACCTCGGAAATAACCCCTCCCCAACCCCATCGCCGCCCCCACCTCCCAGTTTAGAACTCTTCTACTAATAGCAAGGCTCTCTGTTGAGAAGGAATGCCCGCGTTTCACTGGACTGAGGGAATGCTGAGCATCAGGCATGCCAGACATTCCACCGGCCAAAAAAGCCGGGTGGTGTTACAGGGCTGGCATTAGTGGGCCATAAACGCTCAAACTCCGGAGATAATAAAGGTTATTCCACCTAACAGTTCCAAAATTTCCTCCAGGCTCTCGGGAGAATTCCGCCCTCTTCCATTCTGGGGAGAAAAAGTTAAAATTAAGGCCAGTCCTGTGGGACCGAGATGCCAGATGCGGGGTGGCTGTCCCCAAGAAATAAGCTGGTTCCCGCCACAGAGGGCGGGGCCAGGCGCCTCCAGTCCCAACTCTGCCGCGGGGCTCCTGGAAGTCCTGCCCCTTCCAAGTGTCTCCAGGGGGTCTGGCCCCAAGCTTTAAAATCCGGAGCAAAGGCTGTGCATCGCCACCTCTCCTCTCCTAGCCCGTGGTGGGCTGGCCCTTCAAAATCGTGCAGTTGTCCCCTCCTTTCCCAGCCCCATCCTCGCCCAGGGCCCGCCGCGCGGCCGGCCGGCTCACTTGGGACAAACGAGCTGACAGGCTGCTGCTGCAGCTGCCCCCGCCGCGGCGCTCTCCAGCCGGGCACCTTCGGCTTTTCCGCTCAGGACCCGGAGCCGCTTTGCAAAGTTGGGCTGCTCCAAGGGCACGCTTTGCCTCTCAACGTCACCCTCGGGGTCCCCGGCGCCCCCCGCCTCCCACTCCCTTTCACCAGTGGCAGCGGGTCCCGCGAGCGGGCAGCTCGCACCTCTTTCCAGTCCGCCCTGAAGCGCGATCATGCTGTTAAGGGGCGCCCTCCTGGCGGTGCTAGGTAAGGCCGGGGTCCGGGTACCCGGGGGGGAAAGGGGGCGCTCTCGCGACTCGCGGTCGCTCCTGCTGCCCCAGGGGGCCCGGCTTGGCGTCCTGGGCTGCGACCCGAGTGTGCCTCTCGATCCTTCTCCGCAGTTGCCTGCGCCCCTCCCCACGCCCAGCCTGGAGTGGGGTCTTGCAGTGGCAGCGCTCGGAGGAGGGGGTTAAGCATCCCTTTCCCCCAGGCCCCCCTCCCGTCCCCGCCTTTCACCACGCAGTCCCCTCCGGGGAGCCCCGGGTTGGTGCAAACGCTCCGAGGAGGGGACCCGAACTGAAACTCGCTTTGCGCCCGCAGCCGCGCAGCTTGCCGGTGCCCTCGACCTGCCCGCGGGGTCCTGTGCGTTTGAGGAGAGCACTTGCGGCTTTGACTCGGTGCTCAAGTTTCTGCCGTGGATTTTAAATGAGGAAGGTAAGGGCTCTCGGTGGAGGGGGGCAGAGGCGAACTTTCTGCCTCGCTGGTCGGCTTTTCCACCTGGGTAACGCTATCCCGTAGTTACGTCCCCTCGGGAGGAAAAGTGGGGGTCACTGACACCTCCAGCCCTCGACTGTGCTTCGAGGGACTGGCCGGGAAGGGATGGGAGAGACCTTCCTTTGCTTACCTGGCCTGAGACCCTGAGATTTCGTGCCCCGCCCCAGCACTCTCCAGTGGAAGAAGAAACGTGGGAACAGTTCATAAAGGTTGTCGCCCCACATGTCCCTCCTCCCGGCAGGGCATCAGCCTCTCTGGTCCTTAGGGGACGTGTTCGTGGGCGAAAGTTGCGTGGGACTAGTTCTCCAGCTCTGCGGAAACTTTTATGGTTCTGTGTTGGGACCTCAGGGCTAAGACCTCACATTCATGTGGTGCCTGAGGGTGTTGTGCTGCATGATTTCCTCAGCTTCTGCTGTATTATTTATAATCCAGCACTTGGCAAAAGAGGAAACCAAGGCCAGGCAGGACCTCATGCCTGAGGGCAATCAGGTGGTGGGTGGCGGTCATTATCTCACTAGTCCATCCTGTTTGGGGTCTGGTGACAAGGTTTAAATGTAGGCTTTTCAGAAGTGTCTTCTTACCCTTCATTTTTTTATAAGTATAAACATAGTTATTCTTTTATCATTGTCTATCTCTATGTTATATATATAATGGATAGTTCTCTAGTGCCCCACAGCAAGCAAGAGGTGTCCCTGTCTCACTGTGTCCCAACTTGGAAAGTCTGATGCTCAGACCATTCGAGCAGGAAAACCATTTCCTTTTAAAACACTGCATTGCAACAAGACCAGCAGCTCCTCTTCCCCCCTTAATTGTTCTCAGGCCCCCAAATCATCAAATCTGGGTCCCTGGAGAAGGGTAGGTATTAACTATCAGAGAAAACAGGAAGATGCTTATAGGAAAAGGTGATCGTGGTTTGGTAGTATAATGAAGGAACTCCTCCTTTTCTTTTTGCTTGCTTTCTAACTTCTTACTCTGCTCCAGGCTTCTCTTGGGGGTTTTGCCTTCATAAGCTTCTCTGACCCTCACAGGTTACAGAGGAAGAATCTCAGCCTTAGAATATTCAAGAGGCGGGTCCCTGTCCCCTAGTGCCACTGAGTGGCCAACTCTGGGGAAGGGAAGAAGCAGGAGGAAGCTAGTTCAGTGCTCATCTTCATTAAGCCCCAACAGTTGCCAAGACTTGACAACTACAGTTTGCTTAGGGTAGTCGGGAAAAAGCAATTCCTGATTTGTTATCAGAGGGCCTCCTACTTGCTGAGGGCCCTGGAAAGTCTATAATCTCACCTCCCAGCCCTGCTCCCCTCAAGGCCACGTACGAAGCCCCTTGCATGGTGGCCATCCCAATGCTGCCTGACTGGCTTCTGAGAGCGTTCTTCTCTAGCACCGTGTTTCTCAAACGTTGGCGGCACTGGAGTCACCTGGTGGGTACATTAAACCACATGAGCAGGGCTCCACTCTCAGAGTTTCTGACTCAGTGGGTCTGGGCTGGGACCTGAGAATTTGCTTTTCTAACAAGTTCCCAAGTGATGCTGAGAACCATGTCCTCTGAGATGTATACACACACACACCTGTGATGCTGACCCTGCGCATGGCCAGAGCTAGGGTGAGCAAGCCACTTGCACAACCCTGAGGGAGCGCGTCCTGAAATGTGCCCTGGGCACCTCACTTGCCTCACCCTAGTCCCGGTCCTGAGAAAAGGAAATCAATACCATTCCTTAACCAGCGGCCTGGTCCCTTTGTTGGGATGACGGTCCCCTCTGAACCTGCCTCTGGGTCAGTGGGCATGCCACAGCCTGCTGAGCACAACCCCTCCCAGACCTACAGGAAGTGCTCTCAGCTCAGTTGGCACCTCTGTACCAGAGTGGCAGTTCAACCGTCTCCCTGCAGGGAGGACAGGAAGATGCTTAGAGAAAAAGGTGAGGATGGTTGGATGGAATAATGTAGGCATTGTTCCGTTCTGCTTTCTAACCTCTAGCAGCCACTGCTTTCTGGCTCGGGTCTGAGACTACTGGCCTGGCTGGGGAAAGTTCATTCAGTCTCCTCTGAGCACTCCAGGGTGGAGCCGGCCGTTCAGCTTCAGTTATTACACATCTAATTTTCAGAGGCTGGAACTTGGACATACATAACAGTCCACTCTGGAGGGGCAGTTGAGGTAGGTGTGCGCCAGCTGTTGCGGTTGACTGCTGAGAAGCCAGCACTAAAAATTTCCATAATAAATCCATTTTGAAGTTGGTAAATCGAAGATAATAAAATTGCCCTAGGCTGAAATTTGGCAAGCTGGTTACAAGCCTCTCTGCTGATTTACCTCATCTTGCTGCAGAAACCCTTTGAAACTGGTTCCATCTACCTCTGCTTAATCCACCTTAGAATGTTGTGGTTTCAGATACTTTTGCCCATAAGTATTTAAAACAAGAATGACATTTCTATATGTTCTTAATTGTCAGTGGAGAAAACAATGCTAAAGCAAGTAGGGAAACAAATCTGCGAATGAAAATTTTGTGACAGGAGAATCAAATCTGGGGTTAGTTGCAAAAGTTTCCTTTTCTCAAAATATCCCTAAGCTGCCTGAAATTGTATTCGGGGTCCACCTCTTCAGTTTTATTTAGAGTATTAAGTCTCCAAGCATCTGTGACCCCAATGCTAATGTTCCTAGTTCATGGACATTAAATGACTTGAAATATATGCTTGCTTTCTACTGCGTACAGAATAGGCCAAGTTCAGTGGGGGTAAGTTGTGTACCAAAATGGAGTTTATACCCAGGGAAAAGCTACTGCTTCCAGCACAGGTGATGGGGTGCTGTTTTGCCTGATGTTGCCCTGTTTACCTGATTTTCTTCCGTACTTTTTTGTAGAACATTTTTATTTTTTCTGATTTGCCAAGGGAGGTAAGATGATGTCAGACTCAAATTTGAACTCACTTCTAAGTTTTAGGTTGAAATTAAATTCAGGAATGGAAAGGTCTATTTTATCCTATTTTAAAAACCCACAACTTCTTTTTACATTCAGAATTCAAAGACTGTGGAACCCTTTTGCACAATAGTCCTCTGCAGAAATGGAAACATTTGGTTCCCTTTCCCCACTTGTGGTCTTGGAGCCCATAAAGCATTGAAACAATCACAACTGAAGTTAGTCATCCAGTAGATTTTGGCTTCACTATAATTTTTGGACATTATGGTTATGGCCTAGTCCTTTTAGGCTAACTTTTGAGCAAGCCATTTGAAGAACTAAGGAAAGGAGAGGGTAACCCAAAACCCAGGTACTACTCCTTAGTTAGAAGTTTGGAATACCTGTAGAAATGTGAGAGGTTAAGAAGAGGTAAAAAGGACCTTCAAAGCCTTGTTGTAGGGAAGGTGTTTTTTATACAACAATAGTGGCCAAGGTTTGAGAAATTGAGTCTGTTGTGGGCCCTGGAAAATTATGTTCTTAGGCTAACCCACTCCTGTATATGTAAGCCTATTTTAGGTAGGACCTTTTGGTTAGATTCATTTAAGGGTACTTTTGATTAGATCACCTTTGATTAGGTCACTTTAGGGCCTTAGATTGGACTATGCCAGTGAGGTGTGACCCAGGTTGGTTCTCTGCCCTCTTGTTGGAGTCTTATTTAAGTGGAAAACACAGAAGCACGCAGAGAAATACACCTGCCATTTTTACCCTGCCATATGAGAAAGGACACCAGGATCACCCGCAATTGCCAAGAAACAAAGAAGCCCCGAGAGGCTGTGAGAGAAGTCCAGGATGCTGGAATTAGCAGAGCATAGAGGCATGGAAAGAGCCCCCCCAAGAGGCTAGGCCCATGAAGGGGCTCAAAGCTGAAGAAATGAGCCCTGCCATGTACTTGATCATTCACAGCTGATCTTGGGGAGAAAGCAGTCTCGAGAAGAAGGCAGAGACCCAGACAGAGAGCCACCATTTTGCCTTGCCATGTGGCAAGAGTCTAGGATCTGCCAGCTGCTGACCTTGGTGAGACAGCATCCCTGATGATGCCTTGATTTGGGCATTTTCACAGTTTTGGAACTGTATGCTTTTACCCTAGTAAATTCCTATTATAAAAGCCAACCCATTTCTGATATTTTGCTCCTAGCAGCTTTATCAAATTAAAACATTGCCTAATACTGGAAGAGTTTGAATGGGTTTTTTAACTTAGAACAAGTGATAGCATCTGAAGCTTTAAGCAGCCCAGGAAGGCAGGCTACATGGTTTGGCATAACCAAGGGGTGGGGGTGGGTATAGAACGTGTCGAAATCATATTGTAAGTGCATGCCTGTGTCTCTTTCTTTGCCCAAACTTGTTCCTTCTCTTTTAAGGACACTCTCGGTTACTTGGCCATCTGAGTTTCAGTTCTGCACTCAGTCATGTGCCAGTTATTATTAACAGTGATAAGTCCCGCCTGATATTTCTTGAGGCCCATCTGGAGCCAGAAGTCTGGCCAGGATCCCAGCAGACCTTCCTGGTGTGGGGAAAGCCAGTCTTCCCCTTTCTATGGACTTCAGCTCTTTTCCCGACACTGCGGGGCCACCTCAGCGTCAAACCCTGACATCATGAAGTTCAGAGGGCAACTCCTACCCCAGTGGGGCTGCTTGAACCTGCATTACTTCTGCTTATTTGTCTCTTGAACCTCTGAGCAGCTACACAACCCGTAGAGTGTGTAGAGGCTGGAAACCAACCCAAGTTGAGGGTGCCATTTGGATGCCTCTCAGAGAGATGATTGGCCCCAGGCATTTGGCTAAATTACTCCTGCACTATCACATGGCATTGCCCTGGGGCTGCCCTGGCTACAGCTGCTATTACAGTGAGCAGAGCAGTGTGTGCTGTGTCTGAAGGAGCCCTTGGTTCTGCCACTTTGCCTGGAAGCCTGGATCCTAGAACTGGGCCTTACAGGTCAACCAGTGCAAACCCAGGTCTGAACAGGCCACCAGGCATGGTCACAGAGCAAGGCAGGGCAGGGCCTCCTCTCTCATCCAGCATTGCTCCCTCTCTCCTATATCCCTGTCTCCACTGGGTTCTGGACCCTGGAGCTTCTGTAGGTGAATTAGACTCTAGAACATTCGAGACCTAATCATATTTCCAACATGTGGAAGACCACAGGTTCCAAAGGTGCAGCACTTTAGCCTACTGAATGCTGCACAAAATGCTACATTTTATGCATACCAAGAAGCATTTGCTCACTCTCTCAGCTGTGCAGGGCCCTGCCTACCTGCAATCTTCCCATAAAGAAAAGGGCCTCGTGCAGAATAGGGGCTCAAGAAATGTTTGTTGAATGAGTGAATCCAGTACTGAGTTTTGAAGATATCCTCTTGCATTTTCCTGTATGCTCCTACCTCATTCTTCCCCTTCGAAGGGAGTCCCTTATTGTGAGAAGCAGCTTGAGCCTAGTGGTTAATGGCCTCTAGAGCTGGATGGCTTGGATTAAAATCCAGGCTCTGCCTTTTAAATCTGTTATCTCATTCTGTCTCAGCTTCCTCTTCTGCAAAATGGAGATAAAATTTCCTATCCTAAGGTAAAGATTATGCACATGAATACATTTAAATACAGAGTGACCACTTTATACATGTCAATTATTACTATTCTTTTTGTTACTCTTACTCAGACTTTTATTTTATCAAACTTCATGTCTTCTAATTCTGACAGCTTCCTAACACAACTTTTGGGGCAGCTAAGATGAGTGTAGTTTTCTTTTGATTACACTTTTGCCATTTGCTTTTCATCCCAGCCAGAGGAAGAACTTTTTCTTATCATTCGGCTCCCCTTTAAGCATCTGTAAACCTCTCAGGTTATCCAACTTCTAAGTGGTTGAATGAGGTGAATGGAAAGTAGTAAGACCAACTTTGACAGTTGGATAATAGTCTCTCCCAATGGCACAGTCTTTCTCCTATAAATTCTGGTTTCCTGTTAGGAGTGCCTTGTTCTCCGCTCTGTCACTCTCCTTCCCAGCCTTGTGTTCCCTACTGAGTCTGCCCCAGAGACGGTTCCTCAACATCATCACGCTCCACTCTGGATGCTGCTGGAGCCTCTAGGAGACCCCTTGCCAGGCAGGTGCCTGACCTTGGCCTCCCTGTCAGTCAGCCTGGGATCCCGAGTCCTCCTTCCTGACCCCCCTCCACTTGGGGCTCCACCGGCCTGGATGGGCACTACCTGCCTGCCCCCCACCTTTCCTGACTTCTCGGGATGGAGGCCCTGTCTGACCAGCCTCCTTCCTATCAGGGCCTCCACCCAGCCTGGGTTCCTCCCTATTCACGTTAGAGTTGCTGAGTGGGAAGTTGCCACCCAAATCCTGGCCTGATCCCCAACAAGGGATGTTTCCCTTCTCATAATTGCAGAAGTCAGTCATGGTCAGACTATGTTGGAAGGAAAAAAAAAAACATTCTTGCCATCGGACTTTATGCTTTATTGCCACCTTCAAACCTCTTAGCCTCCAGTGGCCATGTTTAGTGACTTGCATCCAGGATGTGGTATTCATAAATAGTCCTGGTTCTCAGAAGAGCAGAACCTCTTTGGTAGATCATCCTACCAAATATCTTAAAGAATGGTTTTTAAGAATGTCAGCGGAATCTGTTTATGTTAATAGAGGGGGTGGGCATCTCAATAAGCAGGGCTGACAGGAAGCTCACCTTGTGTTTGGCATCCTGACTGCATGACCCTGATTTTCATACCTGCCAACTCTCCCTCCATTTCTCTTATGCCTGCTTAATCAACTCAATCATTTAAATGTCTCCGTGCATTCAGGTCGGGGTCCAAAGCATCCTAGGAGTGTTAAAATTGTGTACATACAGGCCTGGAGGAAATTAGTGCTTAACAGAACAGATGGCCGGTGATGGTGGAATTCCAGGTACAAATGCAGAAGGTATTTAGGAACAAGAACTTGCATAATGTAGCAGAACAACCCCCTGTTTCACATATGCATTAGGGTAATGGTTCTCAGCCCTGGCTGAGCATTAACATCACCCAAAAAGGTCTTTAAAAATAACTATGTCCAGTCCCTACCCCAAGAGATTCTGATTTATTGGCCAGGAATGGGGCCTGGTTTGATATTGTTGAAAAACAAACAAACAAAATCCCCAAGATTGAAAACTTTGATTTAGGTAACAGGCAGAACACCCTCCTCTGTCTCCCCAGGTAAAAGAACGAGGAAATGCCCTCTTGATAAGAATCCTTGGATGATTACCAGTTGCCCATTGGATAAGTGCACACTGCCTAGTTTGACTTTAAAGGTCCCTCATGATTTGCTCCATAATTTTATATTTCTAATCTCCACTCCCATTAATTCACTCAACATGCCCTTTACTTTCTTGCCTCTTTGCAATATTTTCATTGTTCTCTACACCTGTATTATCTTGCTTTTTTATTCCTCTGCCCCTTCCTAGCCTATTTAAATCCTGTCTACGCTTTAAAGTCCAGCTCTTTCTCTAAACAGTCCCTGATTTTCTCAGGTGAAATGAACTTCTCCCTTTCCTCACCTCCCAAGATTCTCACCATCTTCTCATTGGTTTGTAAATCTTCTTAGTTTCTCCTTCTCAGAGTCTCCACTCCTTACCCATCAGTGTTACATCTTCGAAAGCAGCGATCACGTCCTCCCCACAGTACCTGAAGTGGAATCAACAAACACTTCTGAATTCAATCTATCTCAAAAACCTTGTTTTGGGATAGACAGAAGAAATAGAAAATTCTTGATATTTTACCCTGTAATAAAAGAGGTTGGGTTTAATAATCCTTCCTACCATAGAACTTCAAAGGCTTTGTAGAATTATGTTGCAGTTTCCAAATGTAACAGTGAAGCAGTGTTTCAGCTTGCCTCACCAGTAAGTGGTCTGTTTCATCCCTGATGTGTGAACGGACAAAGAGATCTTGCTGGGATTATCAGAGCTGCCTGGGTTCCTTGATCCCCTGCCTTCACAAACAATAACAAAGCAACCCTGAGAGTGACACTGCTTGATATGAAAAGTATTTTTGGCAAAAGGTGATCACTCTGAACTGGCTTTTGAGAGCTGCTGTTTCTAAGGAAGTCAGGTCTGAGATTTCAGTGCTCCCCACCTTGATGGTTAAAAACAGGTTAAGGGTATTGGCCTTCTCCAGGAAGAAGCTCTTACATACTGGTGGGACTTGTGGAAAAAGAAAAGACCAACTTTGCGACCCGGTAAGATCTGCCCGAATATTTGCTTTCTTTACTTTGTGAGAAATTTGTGTTTTGAGACATGCTGGGGCTAAAACTAAGACAATAATACAAACCAAGTGGCATCACACCTAAATTTCCTAGCATCGTGAATGAATAAATGTTTTCAGGAAAAGCTGCGGACATTTATTCATTCTACCAGCAAGCATTTGAGTGTCTGCTATTCATCGAGCATCGTATTTGTAGTTGGATTATATAGATGATTAGTCATGGTCCCTGCCCTTGGTGGCAGCCATAGACCAATAGAAGGAAACACAAATCTATAATTATGGTAGAGAGTGAAAGGACTTGTATGCCAATCAAGGATCTTCACTACAAACATCGTTAAGTTGACTCTGTAAATTGAACAAAAAAGGAGTTTATTGGAAGGATACCAGTTAGCTCTCAAAATCAATATGAAGTCTAGAGAACCATATTTTTCAAGAATGAAGAGATGCAAGGTGTAGAGAAGATCTTTCTAGAGGAAAAATCTGAGTGGGTTGCCACTAGTGATTTTACCACAGAATGTTAGTCACTGCACTGCTGGACCCTGCCTGTTCATTACTTTGGACAGTGAGTAGACGTGTGGCCTGCTCTTCAGTCTGGTAGCTGTGGGAGGGTTTAAGGGAGATAAGACTGGCACAGGGAGACTAGTTAGGAGACTGATTCTTGGCCCCAGTGAGAAATGATGAGGGCCTGAATTAGGGAAGGGGTGGTAGGAGTGAATGGGAGGGAGGAAATAAAACACCTGAAGGGGGATTAAATTGTCAGGACTTGAGTAAGTCAGAAGGAAAGTGGACTCCCAGATCTCTAGTTTGGACAGGTATTTCGTTGGTGGTACCAACAGTTGAGAGAATTTAAAGAGAAACTCACATATAGGGAAGAAGAAGATGACTTCAGTTCTGAGATATGTGTGGAACATTCAGTGGGAGGTTCCAGCAAGTCTTTGATTTCAGAATCTGAAGGTCAGGTACAGTCTGGGTAGCACTGTGGCTATGGGAATCTTCAGCATAAAGATGGAAGTTGAAACTGTGAACAGAGATGAGATCAAACAAGAAGAATATATAAAGTTATAGGAGCAAGAGGCTGAGGATAGAGTCTTAAACTTACACTGTAAGGGAGTAGGGCATCAAGGAGATAGAAGGAATCAGACATGTATGAGGAGAATTAGGAAATTTAAGGGTCACAGAAGCCAAATGGGAAAAAAGTTTCAAGAGGAGGATGCAATCAACAGGTCCCACACAGTGGAGATGGTAGGTAGTTGTTTGATTTGTCCACTGGAATTGACAGTCAGGAGGTGATGGTGTTTGAGTGAGTGTGGTTTCAGTGGTATGATGAGGGAAGAACCTGAACATCCTGGGTGGAAGAATGAATGGGAAAGGTGGACATTTACTAGAGATCTCAGCAAAGAAGTCTGGATGTGAGAAGAGAGGTGCAACCATACCTATGAGGTGGTTTGAACCTGTATGTACCCCCAGAAAAGCATGTTGTTTAATCTTTCCTGTGGGTGTGAACCCATTTTAAGTAGGACCTTTAGCTGGCATTTAGTAGAACTTGCCAAGCCCCTTCATTGTCATTATGTATTCGCATATCTTCACAGACAATCCTGAAGGTGATTATTATCAGCATTTCACAGAAGAGGAAGCCTGAGATGCAGAGAGGTTAAGTAACATGCCCCAGGCAACAGTTAGAGTGGGAGAGGCAGGATATGACACCAGCTGTGGGCATCACTTGGCTCTAGGTTGCCTCTCCCCAGACTGACAAGAGGATCCCTTTGTGCTTCCAGAGGTCAGCACCAAGGAAGGCAAACCTGCAAGTTTTATATTTTTGAAGTGATAGTGGGGCTGGAGGGAAACCTCTGCAAAACATTGTTGAGATTCCCAAATTGCAGCTTGCTTCCCTGAATTCTAGGCCCAGGCTCCAACTAGAATGCCTGACGGGCAGTGGTGGGCACTTGGAAAGCACCAGCAGAGATAGAGAAATAGGACTTTACTTATTTTTTTCCAGAACGAATTAAAATTTACTCTTGGAACAATTGGGAAGATGAAACTATTCTGCTCTCAGCCCTCAGCATAATTTTGGGAGAGAATTTCAGGGAATATTTACAGCTTGACCTAAAATACTTTGGCAATCTTAAGGAATACTCCTAAGACTCAAGTCCATCTATTCCTACTGTGAGAGAATTAAGAGTACACAGATAAATGTACTTTTATAAACGGGTTGCCTTACTAGACGGTATTTTGGTACTTACTCTTTCTGTTACCCTTAACAGAATGGCAAATGTTGCTATACAGCAATGTGATATATAAGTCAGTTAGATGCTTAGAGAAATTTCCATTCCTTATTTGAAAAACTTTTGCCTCACTGCCAAGGAGAACTGAAATGTTATTTGGGGCCATGCTTATAATGAAGATGACATTAATATGCTCTAACTTCACCGAGAAGCTGCCTCCTTTGGTTACCAGTATTTTATGGCTAATACCATCTAGTCTGAAACTACAACTGAACAAGTTTTCTTTGTTAAGCTTCTACAGACTTCCTCTTTTTCTGTGGCTTCATTTAAAATGGACAATAGGGTAGACTGTTGAAGGATTTTCTTTTGTAGTGGTTTAACCCTGCATTAGCCAATTTTAAAGTATAAGCTACAAGCCTTCTGGTTTTCTATTACAGATACTGAAAATTGGGAATCAGCGTCTGATATCATGCAGTTGTTTCTGAAAATTTTTTTCTTTATTTTCACGAATTCGAATGAGGTAATGTCTTTTTGTTTTTTAAGAATCAACACTAAAGAGCAGTACCCTTTTGAACTCACATTTGATACATAGGAAACACTGAAAAATAAAAACTGGTATATCCTAGGTGTCATTCTAGCTTTGTTTTGAGAAAGTTCCAAAAATTCCTGAGCCATCTATTTCTGCTCATTGACCCTGCATATTTTTATTTTTGTTGTCAACATAAAATGCTTAAAAGCTACCTACACATGTTTCCTAATGGATATTGAATAAAACAAAGGAAATAATGTTGTAGATAATACATTTAAAGAGGCACAGCATTGACATGAAGAACGATTCATTTTTAATCTTGGGCTTGTTGATTAAGACTTAATGAATGTTGAATTCAAATAGAAATTGTGTTAGCTGCCAAGCATAAATTCCAGGTTTTTAGACTCCCCATTTAAAGAATATATTGATAATTGCCAATGAAGTCTTAACTTCCATCATGTTTTGAATTTGATCCAGGTGGCCCTCTTGCCCATCATGTAGGCTATTAAGCTACTTTTGAGAGAGGATGAGGATGACAGATGAGTGAAACAGCTGAAAGTGGACTAGTTCATTTGTCATGAAAGTTTCCCTGTCCGTCAGAGTATCTCCCATGCCTCTTCCCTCTCCAGAAGCTCGCCATTCACAATAAAAGGTACCAAAAAATGAAAAGGGAGTAAAATGGCTTATATTTTTAATTTAGTTTTTCATTTATCATTTTGCTCATTAGAAAGTCATTCATAGTTTTGTTAATCTATTCCTATCACGAAATAAGTTTGGGCACATGTGTGAGTGACCTCTTATGGAACATAGTATTAGCCTAGTAGTCTAAGAATTCTTAGAAAATGAATGGATTTTGGAAAAATAGGTAATATTCACCATCATTCTATGTGTGTAGTGAATCACAGCCACAGAGAAAAGATGTTGGGTTGAGATGCAGAGGACTTAATAACATTTCCGTGAACATATTTGACAGAGGAAAAAGCCTGAGGAGTGAACTACAGGAACTCAGAGTTTCAGTCTCCTTTTAGTCTCAGTCACCAACCACCAGATGCCTTAGAGAATGATTTGCCATCAAGGTACCCTTGGCTGGGAGCTGAGGATGATACCTAGCATATTTTATTGAAATATTTTGAGAATGGACACATCTTTAATAATTTTTCCTTTTTATCCTTATATCTCATTTAGAGTTGCTAAAACAAAGTCAAAGACAGAAGTGGCCTTTGCAAGTATTTACTGAGCACTGAATGAGTGTGTTGGCACTGAACAGAAGACCCAGTAGAAAAGTGAATAACAACTATCATTTTATCTAACATCTGTTGGGCAATTATTATATGCCAAATACCATGCTAGGTGCTTTACATGCATAAGCTCATTTCATTCTTACAATGACCGAGTGAGGGAGGTATTCTTTATAGGTGAAGAAACTGGGGATAGAGAGTTTATTTAAACATACATGGAGTCATGGATCAAGTAATTGATGAGCCTGAATTTTAACCTAGGTTTGTCTCCAGAGCCTAAGATCATAATGCCTATTCTATTTTGCCTCTCTATTCCCACTATCCCTTGGCATGGGGTCCCAAAGGATCTCCTTGATAGAAATAATTGCCCTTTCTGAGTGCTTTCTCTGGTTTAAATATGATTCTACGTGTTTAATGTAGTTCTCCCAACAGCCTAGTGAGTTAGGTCCTATCTTCATCCCCATTTTAGGTTTGGGGAAAATGAGGCATATAGAGATACTACAACTTGCCAGTCATAGAAAGTGGCAGAGGAAAGGAAGTTTTCTACTTCAGTTCTCTTGTGAATGACTGAGAACCATGTTAGGGCATTATTTCATCTAGATTCTTCCATACACAGAAGACCTACCCCAAATGAGTTGTTATTTGAAGAAATGTTAAATCACGCTTTCCTTTAAAAATGGCACAAGGTCCTGGGACAACAGAAGAATTCTCTGCCTGGTTCCAAGTTCTGCATAAGTTAACTTGGGAACCCCTGAGAGAGTCTCATGCTCAAAGGATCCCCATGACTGCCCTGAATTCTCTGGACAAGTTCCAGTATAACTTGTGTTCCTTGATAATGCTGATGGTCTTATTTTGAAAATGAGTCAAGCATTATACTTTTCACAAATATGAAAAATATAACATTTTCCTGCTTGGTTTTTGCAAAAAGACATTAAGAACTCAAACTAGGATGTGTAGGCAGAAGAGAGCATACAAACCAAAGGTCAATGAAAGTTCTTCAACCTAGGGATTAATGCAGTGTGAAATCAGTCTGTCTTTTCATTCTACACAGGACAAAATCTTTCTGAGCCATGGGTTATGCACAGGCATCATCTCATCGTCTAATTCTTATGATGGCCCAAGGAAGAAGAAATTGGTGGTTTAGAGAGTTTGCTTTAATATTTCCAAAATTTATTTCCATAGGATATGAACATATGTTTTAAGAAGCCATGGAATAAGGGTCTATGGTCTGTTATACAGAGTGAGTACATTTAATTTTATTCAGCTAACATTTGCTTACTTGTGCTAGGCAATGAGGTTAACAATGGTGAGTATTAAGGGAACTTGTCTTCAAGGAGCTGCCAGTCTAGTAGAATAAGTAAGATATGAGAACAGTAAATAAATAACAGTAATTACTTAACTCATTGAGATCAGGGCCATGGCAAGGCAAATGTGAACGGTACTGGGTATTGACAGGTTAATGAAGCTTGGCCAGGGTGGGCAACAAGCAGGTAAGAGGAGGCCTTTTGGCGGTCCCTAAAATATTGGAGGAGGTGACCAAAAGAGTTTGGCTCTTAGGGCATGTCAGGTGTCAGAAGCAATATGAACCAAGGCAGAGGGTTCTCGAGAAAACAAGGGCATAGTCTGGAAAGAGCATGGGGTCTCTTTGAGCAGGTTCACTAGGTGCATGAAGGAAATAGTACATAAATGAAACTAGTATTTCTTGCTTTGCCTCAGACCCATGCCCATACACGTGACAACCAGAGAGGTCCCAAGTTGTGCAGCACTGCTGTTGTATACTAGGAGAGTTGTCCTCTAGGATCTCTACACTGCATAGCCATCTGTGCTGCCAAAATGCTATTCCCCAGGCTCAGACAGAATTCAAAGGTTACAATTGCTTTCTTATAGGTTGGGGACAGCAGTGGTCAATATTACCATTCTCTGAACCCCACAATCTGTCATTTAGGACAATAGCTACTCCTTTTGATAAGACTTACTTTCTGTGCTAGTTAAGGAAAGGCATGCTTCTCAGACCCAGAATCTTGATTAAATAAAACTAAAATCATGAGTAGTCAGCAATGAAATTATAGTATAGATAATTGATCAGTGATTTTGTATCTGCCTACTAAGATGCAAGGGCCTGACAATCAGTGTGCTGAAGGGATCCTGATTCAACTTCTAAAAAAATTAGTCTGTTACTTTTGTTCAGCTGTAATAAATTAGTATGGAAAATTACTTGTCAATCAGATCCTTAGCCATGACTTATGAATATTGACCTTTAGTGACTATGTTGTATGTTCTCTACCCATATTATCTCTAAACCTTATCTAAACCTTTTCTGATCAATGAGGTTATCGCCACTTTAGGACCCACCTTTTAGACCCAGTGAAGTTATTTAACTTCCCCCAGGCCACCCGGCCAGAGCAGGGATTGGACCCTAGATCTGTCTGCTTTGAGGTCTTTCCACTGGGTGTCCAACACTAGATTTGGTCTTGAAGAGGCTTCTAAGGAAGTACAAGACCTACCTTCTGCCCTCTGGGGATGAATAGGACTCCAACATCTCATATGTTGACAATTCCCAAACCAGCCTCTTAACATTTTTGCCTTTGCCAGAAGCTGTTCCCCCTTGCCATCATCCATCATAAACATCTCTCCAAACTCCTTGGGGGCAGGGATTTCTGTGTATTCCCAGCACCTGGCCTTGTGATGGTAGATATTTAGTAAGGACTTATACTGAACTGAACTGAACTCATCTTCCTTCCTTCTGTTAAGCTAGCTTTTGCACCATCTCCTCCCTTCTTCCCACTGGCTCTTGGTTCTTTCTGATTTCCTCTTCCAAGCCTGGAACAAGTTCCCTCCTCATTCATTCAGGGAATCTAGCTCCATTATCACAAAGCTAGCCTTGTGTTCCACTTCCCAAAGAGAGCTTCAATAAAGTAGAAATAGAAAGTTGTCACTACTACCTTCTGTTCTCCCTAGCCTCAATCCTTGAAGAATCTATCTTTTTCCAGGGACTGCGGGACTATGGGTAGCTCTGTTAGCTGGAAGAGATGCTAATGAGGCTCTGATCAAAGGTCAGGTCCCTGCAGAGCTTCCATTGCCACACCCCAAGGTCCATTACACTGTAGCTCCACACAGGCTTGGGGAATGAGGGTGTGCAATTGTGCAGTTTCCTATGCCTGGAACCCTTTCCCTGAGACCGTCCCATGGTGGTCTCATTCTCTTATTCTGGCTTAAGCTGAAATGTTACCTCCTCTAACCACTGTTTCTAAAGTTTGCCTCCCTCACTATCATTACCACATTGTCCGATATTAAATCTCTCTAAAGCTCTCTGCTATTTTTCTATCTATTTTTTGTTGATTTTCTGCCAACCCTGTTGAACTGTAAGCTTTGGGAGAGCAAGCAATCTGGCTGACCCATGTCACCACAGATTCTCCTGGGCCCAGAACATGGCACCTGAGGGATACTCATTAAGTGTTTGATGTGTGGTTGATAAATCTTAATCCCTGTGGTAGTGCAGCCTTAAAAATGTACGATTTGTTAAATGGAAAGACATATGAGATGAGCTTGAATATCAAAGAAGCGTTCTGCATTAATGATGTGTTTCTCTTCAAGATGTATCTGGGCAGAAGCATTGGGTAGAAAAGGGGAATTTTTTCAGTTATGCTTTGCTTCTGCTGTGGTGTTACCAACTCTCTGCTAGTGTGAGTAAGGGTTTCACAGGGAGGAAGAAAGATTTATGACCCAGAAACAGGATAATGTTTTCTTCTTTTGACAAAAGTAGAAAGCAATTTTTGCTGCAAAGAAGAGATATAACATTTATAAATTAAATTCTAGGACACTGCACAATTCTATAGAAGCTGTGTGTGTGTGTGTGTGTGTGTGTAGGGTAAATCCCTACCTAGTCTGTGGTAGGAGAACAATTTTTCAGAAACCTAACTAGAGTCTCCCATTCCTGCTTATGTATGAATTATTAAACCAACTGTTTTAGTTCTCTTTTCTTTCTCTAAGAAAAGGCAAACTGATGCCTGAAATCCATCACCCTAATCAAACTCCAGATCAAGTGAGAAAATTTCTCACTTATCATCACAAATTTTCCTTTTAGGATCCCAATGCCACAGAACTCAGTGTGGAGCCCTTGAAGCAGTTTGGAGAGAAACTGCCAAATAATGGATATGTCTGGTCGTACTTCTCATGCATCCTTGTGAAAATGCACACAGAGTATTGCATTTGTACATCCTTCTCTCTATGGAGGCATGGGATCACCAGTATCATAATCCAGATTTGGGTCTGTGTTTCCCAGGCCCACTTAAATAGAACCACAATTGGTCATCGATGCCTTTTACTGTGTGTCCCTAAGCGCTTTACATATGTTACCTCATTTCATCTCACAGCCACCCTCGGAAGTGGGTGACATTTGCCCTAGTTCACAAATGAGGAAAGGAAAGCCTCTAGTGGTTAAGTGGTCTGCGTGATGTCACACGGCTAGAAGCGGCAGAGCTGGGATGTGAAGGTGTGTCAGACGCCTCTCCTGCCTCAACACTCCCAAAGCACTGCCGTTATTCTGAACTGCGTAAAGCACTTACCACTCTTTCATTTTATTGGCCTTATTCAAGAACATATCTTTTCCCTCCTGATAGACTTTGATTCTAGAAGTTAGTATCCATGTCTCTTCTATCTCTTAATTGCCTGTTGGCCTTAGCAAAACGATTTGCACCTAAAAACCCAGCACCCTGGCCAGGGTGAGGGGGCTAAGGCACTCACCTTGGGTACCAAATTTAAGAGGGCATCAAAAACTCAGTCATCAAGATAAATATTTTAATGTACTATTTTAAAAATGAAAACGAATGCAGAAAAAGCCACGATGAACAAAATATCAAAATGTTAAATGAAAACAGGATCTGGCCATGACTGTGGCCTCTCTTGCCTTACCCTAATCCCAGTTCTGAAAGAAGCGCTTAAAACTTGTTGAATAAATGGAGCATAGACTTGGGGTTGGGCTCACATCAGCTAAATGTACAATCAGTGATCCAGGGAAAGGTTACCGTCTAGAGCTCATGGATGAATTAGGTGGAATAGAACCCTGGCCTCTCCTGCTGCCAGCCTATCCATGAAGATGTTGACTCAGCTGTAATAGTCAAACCCGAGCCTCAAAGCACTGCGGGGGTCCAGCTTCCCCACGAGCCTTAGCAGCAGACGGCCCAGTGGGGGAAGTTTGCTTAACAGAAATTTCCTCTAAATAAAAGTGTGCCTTTGGTTGTCTAAGATTCTGAAGTTCCTGGAATTGCTTTCTAGTTTTGTTATTTTTCCCTATTCCTTATTCCTTTTATATCAAGAAGTCAGAGTAGATGTTTTAGAAGGAAGTAACTATGATATATATAAGTATACTAATATGTCTTAGTATAAATCCATGTCTCCCCACTACCCCACCCCTCCACCAGCACTAGATAGATTATGGAAGCTCAATAAATGGTTGTGAGTTTACTAATTGAAGGACTGTAGGAAATGGACTGTAGGAGAGACAGCAGTTTCATTTCCAGCATATTATATCTACATCCAAAGCCACCACTGGGTTTTATACCCAACACAAAGCTTTATACCAAACAAAAAGATCAGCAGGTCTAATTTGCTTTCATTAAAGGTAAGCCCATTTTTCCATGCTGCTTTCATTGTTTGTATTTGGAACACTAAAGACTTAGCCAACTTGGAAGCCCTGTGCAGAAAACAATGAAGGTTCCTGGGTGCCCAGTGACTTCATGGAGCCTCTGTCCCTTGCTCTGGATTTTTCTTACGTGAGAGGAAAAAATAAAGCTTTATCTTTATTTTAAAAAATTAAAAGGAATCTGCAGATGGAATGCCGTTGCATTGTTGTTCACCAACAAGTAATAAAACCAAAGATCTGTGGTCCAGGTTTACATAGGGCAGCTCCTCCTCTCAGCAATTATAGAATAAATCACCACTCTCTGGGGAACTTTTAGACTCTCTCCAAAGAGATGTTTCCCCAAAGTCAACAGAATTACAATGTGGAAAACAAACTTCAAATCCAAAACTGTCAGACTGACTGGAAACTGAAACTTCAGGGAAAAGAGGAGCCCTCGGTGCTGCAGCTCCAAGAATGGGGCAGGAGAAGGAAGAGTCCCTCCAATCTTTGTTCCTTCCTCTAGACCTGACTGTCTTAGCTGGAGCACAGGTGTTGCCCTGGGTCTTCTAGACTCCTGTAAATGAAGGAGGAATTTCCTTTCAAATAAATCCTTCTCTTGCTTAGATATAATCTACCTGGAAAGGCTCAGTCGATCTAGAAAGATTTAACAATTTTCAGCTAAGACCAGATCATTCTTTCAATAATGTCTACTGAGGAACTATCACAGGCTGGGATTCAACAGTGACCACACCAAAACAGAATCTCACGAGGAGCATGAATTCTGGTGGGGAGACACAAGAGAAACAATTAAACGGACAACTGTGTGATATGCTGGTGGGGTAAGTGTCATAATGAGAAGTGGCACAGAGTAAGGGCAGTGGCGGGAGCGGGGGATTGTTTTGGCTCAGGTGGGCCAGCAAAGAATCTGTGAAGAGGAGACTTTTGACAAGACGCCAGAGTGAGGTGAGAGGGAGGGTAGGACGTGGTGTGTCTGAGGAACAGCAAGAGGTCAGTGTGACTGGAGCCGAGTGAAGGGGGGGATGAGTGAGAAGAGATGAGGTCACCTAGGTGGCTGGAGACCAAGCTGTGTCGGTTTAGTACAGGCCGTGGGGAGGACGATGGAAAGCCTGAGAGAGATGGAAAACCTCTGGAGGGTTTTAAGCAAATAATGACCTGACATGACTTGCTTTGTAGAGCTCATTCTGACTTCTGGGTGGGAACTGATAGTGCTTTAGCCCTGGGATGCCAGTGGTGAAGAAGATAGGCAAAACCCTGCCGTGTGAGCTTGCAATTTGGTGGGAAATTTGGCAATGGGCACATAAAGATATAAAGTCGATGTGGATAGTAGTACATTATGAAGAAAATAGAAGAGAGTGCTGGGAAAGCAGGAGGGATGAGGCTGCCTCCTGGAGTTAATCATTAGGAGAGCTCTGAAGAGGAGGCTTCTTTGCAGAGAATAAATGTGGAGGGAGAATGGAAGCCAGGAGCCCAAACTTTTACAGTAGTGCTGGCCAGTGATGGTCATGGTGTAGAGCATCATAGAGGCTGTGGAATCAGAGTATAGATTTGGAACACATTTTGAGGTAAGCCTATATGATTTGTTGATTCAATGGATGTGGAAGTAAGGAGAACCAAGGATGATTTCTAGGTAACTGGCTTGAGCTAATGGATGGAAGGTGGTCCCTTTATGGAGATGGAGAAGAATGGGAGAGGTACAAATGGGGGAGGGCCATATAGGAACAGGGGAGCCAAGAGTTCAGATTTGGATATGTTAAATTTTAGAGACTTGTAAGAGATTTAAATGCACATATTCAGTAGGTAGTTTGATATGGGAGTCTGAAGTTCATAGGGAGTTTGGAGGGAGGATATAAATTTGGGGTTTAGTAGAATGCAAATAGTATGCAATACCCAGGACCAGATAAGACCAGCTAGGGAGATAGTGTAGATAAAGAAGAGAAGAGTGTGGAGGGTCTAGTGTGGGATACTCCAAGATTTAGAGTGGAGAAGAGAGGGAGATGTAAGCCAGCAGGACTGAGAAGGGATGGCCAAGTAAGCAGAAGATAGACCAGGACAGAGGAATGCCTTGGAAGCTAAAAGAAGAGAGTGTTTACAGGTGGGGCACTGTGTCAGTGCAGTTGTTTATGTTTGCCAGAGCTGCTATGACAAATACTAAACAAGGGGTTGGCTTAAACAACAAGCCTTTATTGTCTCATCATTTCGATGGCTAAATGTCTAAAATCACGACTTTGGCAAGGCCTTGCCTTCTCCAAAGTGCAATCGCTGAGAGCTTCTCCAATAACAAATTCTTCCAACAGTTCTAGGTAGTGGCAGGGATAGGGGTTGAAATAGACATTTGTTCTCAGAGCCCAAGATTTTCTTGTTAACAGCCACCTTCAGTCTGGAACTCATTGATTGATAAATGGGGCCTGACTTTGTAATCTAATCTATTTTCTCTTTAGCATAGCTTGCAAGCACCAGAAAGTAGTGTTTTGGGTAGCTAGTACAAAACTTAAACCTATAAAGTTTTGACATTTGAAAATGTCAAAGCTAATGAATTTTGATGTAAATTTCCTGGGAGATTGTTTCTCAGGCACTTTTTACCTTATTCTCTTTTTATATTGAATTATTTGTCTTTCCTGATTTCTTTCCCATAAACTGGAAACATACTAAAGACAAAGCCCATATCCGTGTTCATCTTCATAGCACTTCATTTGGAACTGGGTAGATAGGTGATTAGAAAATATTTATCGAATAATTGAATAAAAGAAAAATATAAAAATGTTCTCTACTATTGTATTTCAGTATTCAGTATTTAGATGCACAGCTTTTGAAAATAATTGTGGAAATAAATGAAGACTACCCCAATGAGACAAGGAAAGGCTGTTTCCTCACAGCTTGCTATAGCAAGGGAGTCAGCCACCATCACTTGCATTTGGGAGATGTTCAAAGGCAGGCAGAAGAGTGGTAAAGCTTTATAGTAGAAGCTGTCAGTTATTGACTAAGTCCTTGCTGTCTGGGGTCAATTGTCACAAGGGTTGTTGTTTGGCTTCTTGGACTGGTTGCTGCAGATAGTGGACCAGAGTTCCATTTTTATATATGATCTGGGCATTGTCCATTTGTGTATTCAGTCATTCATAATGTTAATTTACCTTGTAACAGTATTTTCATTCACAATTAAATCTTAAAAGAGAAAGCAAGCACTAGTACTATTACTTTATCACTGAGGCTTACATCGTATCATACTTGTGAGACAATTGTATCATACATTAAAAACCTATAATTTAGGGTTACCATTCCTGTTTTCAGATAAGAAAATTGAGACACCAATAAGTTGTCTAAAATACATGCTTCGAAATATTAAATCTGGGATTTGTACCCAAATTGGCTTTATTCCAAAACCTGTGCTCTTTTCAATGAGACAATGATTAAAAGAGGACTACCTGAAATAATAGGATTTAACTTTAAAAAGATCTGTATTGCTTTTTGCTGAATTACAAAGGATAAGGCATTCTTCACCTTAAAATTTTAAGCACTACAGAAGTGTATCTAGTATATAGCAAATGTGTTCCTCACATCACTATTGGCATTTTAAAAAATTGTATTTATAAATATAATGTATACATATGATAATAATTTAAAATAGTATAAGTCTATGTAAAATGAATTTTAAATGACTCCTTTCTTTTACCCCCAAGCTCTAATCTGACTTCTTACAAGAAACCACTGCAACTAATTTTTATGTATTCTGAAACTGTATTTGCATTTAGAGACGAAGAGAAGGTATGTAGGCATGTGTATAAAACCCATTTTGGGGAAATAGCTTTTAAGTGATTTCTAATTTCCATCTATGCCAGATGTCTTTAATTTCTTAAATAGCAAAGATTTCACGAATGAAACATTGAAGTCTAAGAACTGTAGAATATTTGAGCTGTAAGGAACCTCAGAGGACTTCTGGACAGATTTCTCTAATTGACTAATGAGAAAGCTGAGGTCCAGGATAGTTAAACGACTTGTCCAAGGTAACAGAACAGAGGGAGACCAATATTCAGCTATTAGGAAACCCATGTGGTGCTTTGTCTATACAACTAACTTCCTGATGTAAAACCAAACCAATCCAAACCAAAAGAATGCTGAGCTACTGAAACTCGGGTGAATACAGCATTCCAAAAACTAGCTGCCAAGGTAATTAATATTTAGGCAAACAATCATTTTTTCCCTCTGATTTCATAAAATATAAATAGAAGAATAAACCAATAAAACCTCCCTCTGTCAAAATCACAGAGGCAACTTACTCAAGAAATAGTGATTACAAATCCAAAACAAACAGACATGGTGTCAACTTATCCAAATCTGGAAGGCAAATTTGAAATAAAATATTACTGAAAACTCATTTTTATCTTTGAAAAGTTGTTTTATACTGAAGATTCTAATACATTAGATATATCTAGATTGATGGAATTTCCTATTTATGTTGCACAAAATGTCAAGGATTAAAATCAAATGTGTTCCAGTTTAAGAATCTTAACATCTGTTCAGAAAATAAAGATTTCTGAGGACCACTAATCTGCTCATGTGTATATTTGGGTGCTTTAAAGTGGTAAGAGGGTCTATTTTAAATGGTTTTGCTTTAGGAAATCAACAGTGCAGAAAGCACATTTCTATTTTGGTGCTTTGAATATCCTAATTGGAAAAAAAAGATATGAATTTTATCTAAGAAAATAGACTGTGTCTCATTCAAGCAGGAGTCAGAGCCCTATCTCTTTCCCTGGAAGTTAGAATAAGGCAGAATGTCATGTAGAATTATGCAGTAACATTTTGGTAGACACGTGTACTTAACTCAAGATCCCCAGCCTGACTGCTGGGCTGATATTGAGTGGAGTACACAATGTTTCTACCAAAATTATTTCACAATCTCATCAGTTGTTTTTGTAAGAATTAGCAGAGAACAGCTCTCCAGAGTTTGGATTATAGCTCTAATGAGAATTTTCCCATAGTTTTTTTCACCCTCCTGTTTCTTATATCCTTACAGAAGTTTTAGTGGACGCTGAACATTGTTCTAGACCAAGTACGTCAAGTTTGTATACGTGGTCTTGGTTTTTTTCTTTTTTTCAACAGAATTTATTGAATACCTACTGTATTTCAGACAGTAATGTATGTCTGGGATATAATATAGGACAAAATAGGCGAAGTCCCTACTCTCTTGAAACTTGCATTCTAGTGAGGGAAAACAGAAAATAAACACATAAGTATATAATATATGGAGTGCTGTGCAAACACAAGGCAGGACAAGAGGAAGAGAAATGAAAGGGTGCAGAGTAGGTAGGAGAGTCCGGGAAGACCTCCCACAGCTGGGCAGCAGCCCAGATGAAGTTTGGGAGGCGGCTCTGTGGCCATCTGGGATCACACTCCAGGCACAGGGCAAAGCAAGGGCAAGAGCCCAGGAGGGGTGTGCTTTGGTGTACTTGAAGGACCATCAAGAAGTCAATGTGGTTGGAACAGAGCGAGTGAGAGTGGGGAAGAAGTAGAAAATGACTAAGAACGTGCCAGGGACCAGAGCATAGAGGCCCAATGGGATTGATCTGAATGAGTAGGGATTGGGTGATTTTGTTTTGTTGTTGTTATAGCACAACTTATATATTTCAAATGGACAAAAAATTAGTAGCATTTACAGTATCTTAAGATAAAATGCCTTTGAATGGAAGCTTTCTTTCCAGTACGTCTACAAGACGTATCTAGAAAATTTACTACTGTGGAAAATGAAGACTGCTTAAATTGAATGGGGTGGAGGAAGGGCCTGTGGTTTTTCTTTTTGATTAACTGCTGTAACACTGTCCTTCAGGTGGCTGAGGGAGTTTCATATTTTCTTTAAACATCATTAGGCGCCGAAGCTCTTGCAGGACAACTTTGATGCTATATGAATTCTGCCATTTTGGTAGCACTGATATAGCTCTTGGGTCCACCACTCCATTAGAACTATTAACACCATTCATATTAATTTTTGTTACAAATCTTACAAAGGGGGGTGCTTCTGGGTATTTAGGTCCACATTCTATTTTAAGGCTGTATATTTGGTTTTCATAAATTGTCCGAGCCCGTAGTGGCTGCCATCTTGCCGGGATTGGATGATTTTGACCACCAAGGGATGTGGTCTGATTTTCCTTTTAAGAGGATCATGCTGACTGCCATCCCAACTAATAGCCTTTTAAGGATTTATTTGAAGGATAAATCTAACTTGATTTGCTGATAAGGTGGTGGATAAATGAATGATCCAATCCATTTCAATCAATCAATGAATTAATCAGTTCAATCATTCAATTATGGCACCTCTGCCAGTGCTCCCTACTGCAGGAGGGTTCCCAGGAAGCAGATCCTGAAAAGGAGATTAGCACCAGGGAGTTCCTTAGGAAGTGCGCCTGAGAGCAACATCTAAGGGAGGGAAGGGAAGTACTCAGTGCTGGGTTGTGGGAAAACTGAGCTGAAACACAGTTTCATTGAAGGCCCCAGTCTACTCCATGGGCTCTCTGAAGCTTTTTATCATTCCAGGTTGGGCAAATGTGCCAAGCCTTCTTATCCTTGCAGCCAGCAGTCATTGGATGTAGGCCGACCCAGGAAAGGGACATGATCTCGGGCATGGCTCCAAGCCAGTCCCCAGCAGCACTCCCCGAAGCTGGGAGAATCAGTCCACAGCCTGAGGGGGATCTGGGTGACACAGCACGGCGTCCACTATGGCATGTCTCTTGTCTGTGGCATATGTATCTACCGTGGTACTCTTTCCTGCTAGCTCGGATATGGCCTTCAACAGATTTCCAGTGACTGTGCATTGAAACCTATTTGTCTTACACATTTTAGAAAGTGGTCTATGCCCTGGCCCTTGGCAAGCTTAGCGTGCACAAGGGCAGAAACACCATATGGAGCAACAGGATTGTAGTTTCATTGACCTGAGATCTGACAAGTAGCTCAGGTAATCCTAGGGGCCGGTCACTGTCTGGTATGGTCTTTACCTGAGTTTATTATCTAAGGATTGGGTCTTGCAGTTTGATGAAGCAAGTGGAAAAGAGAAGTGGGAGACTCAGCTCTTTTGGGTAATTTAAGAAAATCAGTTCATGAGGAAAACACCTACTGGACTCTCTGTGTGGACCAAATAGTCCTGCCCACCTGTCCCATCTGCCAGTATGGTGCTGCCATGACAACAGCTTTTCACTGGGATGCTGGGATAGAGAAGCAGAACTTAAGGGACCCCTGTGTGTGACTCCATCAGGATCTGAATGTGCTGAACTGAACATTTATCCCATCTAAGCCTTTCTTGCAACATCTGTACACTGAGGAGCACCCATACTCCACACACCTCACGGAGAAGGCTGTGTGGCTCAACATAAACTGATTTGAGTGGGTGCACAGCTTCAACTGTGAGGCTGTTAACAATACTTGCAAAGAGAATCCAGAGCTGACTTCAGCTTAACAGTTTTAACTTTGGCATGCTAAAAGTATGCAAGACTATAAAAGGAGGGAAAATATTTATTTTAGTTAACTCAGGAATTAGGCAAAAGGCTGTCTAACAAATATTCTGGGCAAGCGTACTATTGCTTAAAAGGCACATGATAATGACTTTTTATCTAGGGCAACCTTGTATCCAAGCACCCACCCCGTGAAGCAGCATTTATTGAGCACCCTTCTCTAGAGGAGAAAAGGCATGGTGCGGGGTAGGATTCAGTCGTGATGGAAACTGGAACCCTTCCCTTAAAAGATTAAAAGCCAATAGGGCATGGGAGGCAAATATCCAAATCCCAGGACAGAATGTGACATGTACAACAAGAGAGATACAGGGTCTCTTGAGGTCCAAAGACCGGAGGGATTTTGTAGGGGATGGAGGACAGCAAAAAGTTTTCTTAAAGATATTTCAATGTTCTGAGATGAGAGCAGAATTCTGAAAGTTGGTTAAGTTAAAGTAAGCCAGGTGAAAGGACCAAGCACAAAGGTAGGAAGCAAAGTTTATTCAAGTAAAAGAAACATTCCAGAGTGGTGAAACAAATGCCAAAGTGGAAGAATTATCATACTGGACACTAATTTAGTGCTTACTGGATGCAAGACTCTATACTGAGAGCATTAGGGTATTTCTTCAGGTAATCATCATAGTGACCCTATAGGGCAAATATTATTGGCCACATTGTATGGATGAGCAAAGTGGGATACAGAGAGGTTAATTGCCCGAGATCATATAGCCAGTAAATGGCTGAGGCAAGAGACCAATCTTTGAATCACTGAGCTGTGCTGTATTCCCTGGGGTATAACAGGTGAACAGCTGAGATGAGGCTGAAAAGTAGCTTTAGGGTGACCCTATCGTGGAGATATTAAGAAGCAGACATAAATGTGCCCTTAATTCAGTAGACCACTGTTCTCCAAAATGGGCACATGGGCTACTGGTGGCAACTGTAGCTATTTCAGGTCATACCTATAAACTGTATTTAGCACATCACATCCTCAATATCATGGAAATTATTGCCTAGAATGCTAGCACTTTTTTTTTTAAAGAAAAACTATAACAAATAATAGTAAAATCAGTATTAAGATTTGTCAAAAATCATGAAGATGGCTTTTGAGCACCTCAAGTTGGGGGAAGCACTGGGAAGGCAATGGAAATAAAATAAAGTTGTTAGAGCAAGGAGGAGCATGTTCAAATATGTTCTTTAGGAAAATTAATATTGTATTGACATTTAGGATAGGAGACAAACAGTGGGCTATGTGGAGTCTAGTCTTAGCGGGCTGTATGTTAATGTTCAACCAAGAAAACAGAAGTCACTCTAAGTATTTACAAGAGGAATTTAATGGAGAAACTTCATAGGTTACTTAGGATGGAAGAACTAAGACTTCATACTTGACATTGAGGTGCCCACAGATTGGCAGCAGCAGGAAGGTGTTTACACCCCTGGGCTGGAGGGACACAGGGAAAAGATAGCATAGGACCCAGGGTCACTGGAAAAGCTGGAGCCATGCCTGGCTAAAGGGTAGGAGCCAGAGCTGTAGCCATAGCTACAGAGATGTAGCCATAGCTGCTATGTAGCCATAGCAGGTGATGTCACCCAAGGCAGAGGGGAGTGGGGAGAGATGCCCATGCTCCTCTCTCCTTCCAACACTCCAAACTCCCTCCAGTGCTTCTCATTGGCTGAACTCTGCCTGCAAGGCAGAGCAAAGGGAACGGGAGGGGTGAGGTACAGAGCTGAGCCAAACAGGCCCAGGACCAGCACAGGACACTAGACCAAATCTACTCAGGAAGTAATTATGGAGGGGGCAGTGGAACTAGGATGCAGAGGATGGATTTTAGAGACATTTAGAATGGATTGAGTTTGGTAATAGCTTGGAAAGGGCAGAACCTGGTGGAAGGAGTGTGTGTGTGTGGAAGAGAGGAACAAGCTGAAGCAAATGTTGGATTCAGCCTTTGGTTACAAGTCCACTGGTTATTACCTTCTCTTTTTTAACAGATGTTCCTTCTCATGCATGACATTTCATTTCCTTTCATACCAGAACGATTTTCAGTCTTATTTTTCCTGGGTTTTTTTATTTTATTTTTTGTTACCATAGTTGTTACTTTACTGGTCAAGTTAAAGAGCCATATAATCACTGAAAGTATTTATATTTATTATAGCCACAGGCATTTCTAAGGTACTTTTCCAGTCATAGCACAACTTTCTTAAGCAGCTATTATCTCAGCCTGCTTTCTTGGCTAATGTTTACTAACGAAAACTTCAGGATCCTTGATATTCCTGTGGGTCAAACAGCCAGGGCTTTTCATATAAACATTTCATAGATGATGGGGTCAGAAGTAAATTATGGATCTATACCACTTTTTGATATTTTGTTTAGAACAGGATACCACCTGACAAGTTCCAAGTGGAAAGATACTTTGTTCCTCAGTGGCTCATGGAGGCTAAAAATAAGTACAAAGTTTGGTTTCAAGGGATAAATTTTGAATATTTCCAACTCCTGAGATGAGGAGCTCTTTGAAGATGATCCATGAATATTTAGCTTTGGCCCTGATCCATGCTGTACCACCTGGAAGGGAACTGCTTTGCTTTCTGGAACTTCTTTCTGCTGACGAGTTACAGGAAAAGTTGGGGAAAGAATTTCAACTAGAAACATTTTTCTATTGGTTTCCTTTCCCCTCGTTTCCTAGGACATCATTTTCATGTCAGCATGAACTTGGCTGAAGAAGAATTTATCCTACTTGACATTTTCCCCAGCTTAGAATAACAGTCTTAATGTGGCTTTTCACAACCCCATCCAAGATTGCTCAGCTATCACTTTCAGGCGAAGGTAATTTCGAAAGGGACGAGATGAACTTTGGAAATAGTGTTAGAGTGAGTGATGACTGGCTGGTGGATCATAATTTTACTATGCATTGTTACAAATAAATACACTATTTGGGATATCCACCAATACCCAAAGCCTTCCTTGGCCAGCAACCCCTCAATTTCTTGAGCTTCCTGAGAAATACGCATGTACAAAGTAGGCATGTACCTGGCTGACCTTTGATGGGAGAAAAAGAAATATCTAGCCTCATTTTCTGGAAGAGTGCCTATACCTTTAACACTTCAGATATATGGAAGAAAGACAAGAAAGATTAAGCCCATATAGACTTTGAAAAGCTCTACCACTAGAAAATGCGGCCCAGACACTATCATCCATTTGAGGACTAGCCCTCTTCTTTGGATAGTGGAGTTACCCTTAGAAAAGGGATAGGTAGGTTGAGACTTCAGCTCTAAAAAAAAGCTCACATTGCTAGTGTAGCATAACTGTTGAAAGTGTTGAGCAACATCCAGAAACTTTAGTCACTGAAAGTGCAAGGCTGATCACAGGGAAGATGTTCAGTGATCTATTATTGAGTGTTTAATTGACTTGAGCTTCTTGTAATGAAATAACTCACCTAGGTTGTGGTCTCATGTCCCAAAACTTAAGTAGTAAATTATATTAATATTCCAGACCATTTCTTGGCCTTCTTTTTGGGCATTTCTTTACCATGCATGCTTGGCTAATATGGTTGCTTCACTGTGTTATCTCATTTGATATTTTCCTATTTCAGCAGGAGAATATAGTCTCCTGTTATTTCCATACACAATTGCCTCTCCCATTCAAGAGGAGGTGGGTAAATATTCAGAGGTTAAATACATAATGTCAATTTTTAAATTATTTCAATAAATAGTATTGCTATTTAAAGATGTAGCAGTTGGATATCGTTGATGAATTCCAAAAAGAAATATTGGATTATGCTTGTAATCTGATCTGTACCTGGGCATGACTGAGATATGATTAGGGTATTGCATCCCCTTCCTTTGGTGGGTGGGGACTCACAGATAAAAGCATGGTGAGGAACAGAATTGAAGGTTTCTGATGTTGGAGTTCTGATATTGGAGTTTGATGCTGAAGACTTAAGCTGGAGCCCTGGGAAGTAAGCTCACAGAGGAAAGAGAAGCCAGCCCCAGGAAGGAAGGAACCTTGAAGCCAGGGTAAAGCAAGCCCCACCCAGGCAGGTAGGAGCCCAGAAAGCCTGAACCTCACAGACGTCAGCAGCCATCTTGCTCCAAATAGACTTTGGTGAGGGAAGTAACTTATGCTTTATGGCCTGGTGTCTGTAAGCTCCTACCCCAAATAAACACCCTTTATAAAAACCAACCAATTTCTGGTATTTTGCAATCAGCACCTCTTTGGCTGACTAATACACAAGGTTTTCAAAAAATCTTAACCAAATAAACTTTTGAATACAAAGGGTGATTTCTGTTACCCTCTTAACACCCCAAATATCCAAAATCTAGGGCTCTATAAAACTGCAGAAATAAGAAAGTACCTAATGGAATCCCCTCAGTAAACAGTAATGTTCAGAAGTCAGAAGATTACTATTTTACTGGAGTGGGGGACCCTTATTGGCACCGATTTTGATAGTGTTAACTTGGGTTATGTTGGGCTAATAGTGTGTATTTTACGATATTCTTCCCTGTAAAGGACACTGTTAGAAGAAGAAAAACTTGAAAGCAGTAACTGATTTATCTAAGGTGTCATAGTTTCAAGAATCAGAAAATGTCCTGATTGGGGCCATCCTATATGCCAGGAGTTCCAGAATCAAGAAATTACCCTATTTCTTTTTCCATTAAAATAGAAAAAATTAACTAAGAAACCAAATATGCATCACATATCTACAATTTTGGTGAAAATTCCTTTTTTTATGATTCACAAATTTGACAAGATGGAAAATGCCTGCTTGGCCAGTCAACCAAGGGGGTAGTATAAGACTGCAGGGTGCCATACCCCCACAGAACCTTTGAGCAACTAACAAAAACTGGGAGAGCCATCTTCCACAGAACTCTGGAAAACGATTAAAGGGTCACAGTAACCAGACAAGTGCTGAATCTGGAAAACACAGCTTTGAGACACTGAAAGAGAAGCTTGGGAAACGGACTTTGGCCCAGTGGTTAGGGCGTCCGTCTACCACATGGGAGGTCCGCGGTTCAAGCCCCGGGCCTCCTTGACCCGTGTGGAGCTGGCCATGCGCAGCGCTGATGCGCGCAAGGAGTGCCCTGCTACACAGGGGTGTCTCCCGCGTAGGGGAGCCCCACACGCAAGGAGTGCACCCATAAGGAGAGCCGCCCAGCGCGAAGGAGGGAGCAGCCTGCCGAGGAATGGCGCCGCCCACACTTCCCCTGCTGCTGACAACAACAGAAGCGGACAAAGAAACAAGACGCCGCAAAAAGACACAGAAAACAGACAACCGGGGGAGGGAAGGGGAATTAAATAAATAAAAATAAATCTTTAAAAAAAAAAAAAAAAGAGAAGCTTGTGGCATTTTTGCGGATCCCTCTTCCCCACCCTGGTGCAGTGTGTGGCTATTGTGGGTCCCTGGTCTGTATGTTGGTGACAAACTATTGCATGGTAGCCTGAAACAATGAACCAGGAAAAACATCAGGCTCTTTCTCCCAGAATTTGCCCTGAAGGCAGAAGTAGCTGTGGACAGATAGAGCAGTATGAGAAACAATGAAGTCAGATTGCCAGGGCAAAGGATTACCCAAGAAAGTCCCAAGAAAGAGAGTGGGTAGAGCATTTAATTTCCTCTAAATTCCTAAGAACACAAGCAAGCACAACCCCAGGACAAGACAGAATATCAGAAAAGACAGAGAGGATCCTGCACTTCACATTCACCTAGGGTTGATGTTATTGATAGGCAGGCTAAAATCTGAAGAACACCGACCAATGCAGAGCCGACTTGCCAAGATTATAAAAGATGTTTTTAGCTTTGGTTTACTTGTTTTTTTTAATTTCCTACCATTCAAGGAGATCACTGCCATATCACTAGCTGGGCACATACTTAAAGAACAGGGAGCTCGGGAACTAAAATCCAATTAATGCTTTAAAATATCAAAATGTACAGTGTTCAACAAAAGATTACAAGACAAACAAAGAAATAGGAATTATGGTTCATCCAAAGGAAAAAAATAAAAATCCAGAAATCATTAATGAAGAAGACCAGACTTTGGAGATACTGGACAAAGATTTTAAAAAATGACCCTCAGTATGCTTAAGGAGATAAAGGAAAGCAAAAGAAGAACTAAAGCATATCAGGAAAACAATCTGAGAATGCTATAAAGAGATGGAAATTATAGTAAAGAAACTGAACAGAAATACTAGAGTTCAAGACCATGATCACTGAAATGAAAAATTCCCTGAGGGTTTTAACAACAGATTGGGGATGGAAAAAGAAAGAAGCAGTGAATTTGAAGACTAGACAATTGAAATGATTCAAACTGAGAGGCAGAATGAAAAAAAGCAAACAGAGCCTAAGAGACATGTGGGATACCAGCAAGCATACCAATATATGCATTATGGGATTGCTGAAAGGGGAAGGAAGAGAGAAGAGAGCAGAAGGAAGATTCAACAAAATAATAGCAAAAAAAATCCCAAATTTAACAAAATACATGGATATGCACATTCAAGAAGTCCAATGAACCACAAACAAGACAAACTTGAAGACTACAATATAATATACACAAAGTAGTCAAACTGTAGAATGCCAAGAACAAGGAGTTCTGAAAGCTGCAGTAGAAAACATTGAATTCTGTACAAGGGAGTCCCAATAAGAGTAAGCCTTGATTTCTCACCACAAACATGGAGGCAAAAAGACAGTGCGATGAAATATTTAAAGTACTAAAAGTAACAATTATCAAGCAATAATTTTATGTCTGGCAAGATTCTCTTTCAAAAATGAGGGAAAGATAAAGATACCCCCAGATTTTAAAAAGCTGAGGGTTTTCATCACCACTAGACTTGCCCTACAAGCAATACTAAAGGGAGGGAAGCAGATGTGGCTCAACAGATAGAGTGTCCACCTACCATATGAAGGGTCCAGGGTTCGATACCCAGGGCCTCCTGACCCATGTGGTGAGCTGGCTTATATGCAAGGAGTGCCGTGCCATGCAGGGGTGCTCCTGCATAGGGGTGCCCCACATGCAAGGAGTGTGCCCCGCAAGGAGAGCTGCCCCATGTGAAAAAAGTGCAGCCTGTCCAGGAGTGGTGCCACACACAGAGCTGATGCAGCAAGATGATGAAACAAAAAGAGATGCAGTTTCCCAGTGCCACCTGACAGTGCAATTGGATCCAGAAGAACACACAGCAAAGGGACTCAAATAAGACAATTGGGGGAAGGGAAGAGAAATACATAAAAATAAATCTTTAAAAAAAATACTAAAGGGAGTTCTTCAGACTGAAAGGAAAGGACACTAGATAGTGGATTGAAGTGGCATAAAGAAATAAAGGACTATGGTAAAGGTTCTAAAATGCATAAAAAGTAATGATAACACTATGGTTTTGGACTTACAGTGTATACTGATAACTTTTGTAACAAGGATAACAAAAAGCTGGGGGATGGAGAGGTATAGGAATAGTTATGCATATACTATTGAAGTTAGTATAAAATCAGATGGGTTTGATATAGATTTAGGATGTTAAATTTAAGCTCCATAGTAACCACAAAGAAAATATATGAAAAATATGTACAGAAAGAAAAGAGAAGGAATTCAAAATGGATACTACAAAAAATCAAATAAATATGAAAGTAGGCATTAAAGGAAGAATTGAGAGTCAAAAAAGGTATTAGACTTTATTAATGGATGGAACATCTAGACAGAAGATCAATGAGGAAATAGAAGACTGGAATGATATTATAAGCCAGATATGATTAGTAGACATTTTTAGACCACTTCACGCAACAGCAGCAGAATGTACATTCTTCTGTAGTGCACACATATCATTCTCCAAGACATAACATATGTTAAGTCATAAAATAAATCTCAGTAAGTTAAAAAAATCGAAATCATACAATGTTTCTTTTCTAACCACAATGGAATGGAATTAGAAATCACTAATAGAAGAAGAACTGGAAAATTCACAAATATGTGGAAATTAAACAACACAGTCTAAAACAATCAATGGGTCAAAGAGGAAACTACAAGGGAAATTAGGAGATTTCTTGAGGTGAATGAAAATGAAAATACAACATACCAAAACTTATGGGATGCAGGAAGAGCAGTGCTGTGAGGGAAATTTAGTGCTCTAAATGTTCACATTAAAAAAGAAAAAGATCTCAAATCAGATCAGAGACCTAACCTCACAACTAGAGCATCTACAAAAGAAGAGCAAAAGGAAGGATTAACCCAAAAGGAAAAGGAATAAACACAAAGGAAACAGAAAGAATGATTAACAAAGATTAAGGCAGAGGTAAAAGAAATAGAGAATGTAAAAAAATAGTAGGATCAATGAAACCTGAATTTGGCTCTTTAAAAAAGATCAATAGAATTGACAAAACTTAAACTAGATTAACAAGAACAAAAGAAAGAGAACACACATAATGAAAATGAGAAATGGAAGGCACAATATTATCACCAATCCCACAGAAATAAAAGGATTATAAGAGAATACCATGAACAACATGCCAAAAAATTAGATAAACCAGATGAAATGGACAAATTCTTAGAAACAACTTACACTGACTCAAGAAGAAATCGAACATCTCAACAGAAGAATAACAAGTGAAGAAACTGAATCAATAGTCAAAACTCTCTTAGCCAAAGAAAGCAAAAACAAACAAAAAACAAAACACAAACCCTCAGGAGCAGATAGCCTCACTGGTGAATTTGACCAAACATTCCTAGAAGAATTAACACCAGTCGTGCTCAAAATTTTTCAGAAAACTGAAGAGTAGGGAACACTCCCTAACTCATTCAGTGAAGTCAACATCACCCTAATACCAATGCCAGCTAAAGATACCACAAGAAAAGAAAATTACAGACAAATATCCCCATGACTATAGTTGCAAACTCCTAATCAAAATACTATTATAGCAAACCGAATCCAACAGTGTACTAAAAGAGTTATATGCCATAATCAAGCAGAATTTATCCCAGGTCTGCAAGGATAGTTCAACATAAGAAAATCAATTAAGTCACACACCATATTGACAGAATAGAGGGAAGAAACACATGATCATATCAGTTGACACAGAAAAGGCATTTGACAAAAATCCAGCACCCCTTCTTGATATAAGTACTTTTTTAAAAACTTGGAATAGAAGGAAACTTCCTCAACATGATAAAAGGCATGTATGAAAATCTCAAATCTAACATAGTCAATAGTAAAAGATGCAAAACTTTCTAAGACAAGGAAAAAGACAAGGATGCCCACTGCCACCATTATTATTAAACATTGTACTGGAAGTTCTAGCCGGAGCAATTAGGCAAGAAAAAGAAATAAAAGACATCCAGATTGGAAGGAATAAGTAAAACTTTTCCTATTTGCAAATGATATGATCCTATAAATAGAAAATCCTGAAAAATCCACAATGAAACCTCTAGAGCTAATTTAAAAATTCAAAATAGTGGGGTACGAGATCAACATGCAAATATCAGTAGTGTTTCTAAGCACTAGTAATGAACAATAGGAAGAGAAAATCAAGAAAATAATTCCATTTATAATAGCAACTAAAAGAATGAAATATCTAGGAATAAATTTAACCAAGGATGTAAAGTACTTATAAATGGAAAACTACAAAACAATGCTAAAATAAATCAAAGAAGATCTAAATAAATGGAAGGAACTTCTGTATTCATGGGTTAGAAATCTAAATATTGTTAAGATATCAATTCTATTAAAAGTTATTTACAAATTCAGTATAATCCCAATAAAAATTCCAACAGCCTTCTTTGCAAAACTGGAAAATCCAATAATCAAATTTATAAGACAGGATAAAGGGCCCCAAATAGTCAAAGTCATCTTGAAAAAGAATAACAAAGTTAGAAGACTCACACATTCTGACTTTAAAACTTATTAAAAGATACAGTAGGTATAATAAAACATGGTGTTGGCACAAGGACAGACATATAGATTAATGGAATTGAATTGAGAGTTCAGGAAAAAACCCTCATATCTATGGCCAACTGATTTTTTTAAGGCAGTTTAGTTAATTTTATATAAGAAATCCTTTCAAACAATACAAATGCCACAATGAGAACAGTGACAAAACAAAGAGATGAATACCAATTGTAACTTATTCCCACAACAGAAGAAGACTTATTTCTGCAATTATCAACCAAAGCTTGACAAGTCAGTGATGGGAGGAAGTGAAAACAAAATTCCCTTTTACTCATAGTCTTGTTTTACAGAATCTTGATGGCAGAATTTATGGCCAACTGATTTTTGACAAGGGTGCAAGTCAACTCAATGGGGAAAGAACAGTCTCTTCAACACATGGTGCTAGGAAAATTGGATATATGTATGCAAAAAAAGAAGGTGGATCCGTACCTCACACTGTATACAAAAATAAAATCAAATGGATCAAAGACCTAAATATAAAAACCAAAATTATAAAACTCCTAAATGAAATCATAGAGAAGCATCTTCAGGACCTTGTATTAGGCAATGGTTTGTTAGACTTTATCCCAAAGCAATAAGCAACAAAAGAAAAAATAGATAAATGGAACTTCAAAATTTAATACTTTGTGCATCAAAGGATTTCATCATGAAAATAAAAGACAACCTACAGAATGGGAGAAAATATTTGGAAACCATATATTCAATCGGTGTTAGATATCTAAAAGTATGTATTTAAAAACTCCTATAACTCAACTGCAAAAAAAACAAATAACCCAATTAAAAATGGGCAAAAGACTTGAATATACATTTCTCCAAAAATATACAAATGATCAATAAGCACATGAAAAAGTGCTCAACCTCTTTTGCCATTAGGGAAATGCAAATCTCAGCCACAATGAGGTATCTATTTCACACCCACTAGGATGGCTATTATTATTATTTTAGTGGAAAATAAGTGTTGGATAGGATGTGGAGAAATAGAAGCACTTTGTTGTTGGTGGGACTGTAAAATGATGCAGCCACTGTGGGAAACAGTTTGATGGTTCCTCAGAAAGTTATGTGTAGAATTACATATGATCCAGTAATCCCACATCTAGGTACATACCCAAAAGAAGTGAAAGCAGGGACTTGAACAAATATTTGCACACCAATGTTCATAGCAGCATTATTCACAATTGCCAATGTTCATCAACAGATGAATGTTAAGCAAGATGTGATACATATATATATATTTAATGAAATATTATTCAGTCATAAAAAGGAATGACATACTGGTACACGCAATAATAAGGATGAACCTTGAAGACATCATGTTGAGTGAAATAAGCCAGACACAAAAGAACAAATAGTGTGTGATCTCACTGGTATTAAATAATTAGAGTAGTAAATTGATAGAAACTAGCATACAGGTTACCAGGGGCCAGGACGGGGGTAGACAATGGGGAGTTAATGCTTAATTGGTACAGAGTTCCTGATTTGGATAATGGAAAAGTTTTGGTAATGGATGATAGTAATGGTAGTACAACATCGTGAATGTATTTAAAACCTTTGAATTATTTATTTGAATGTGGTAAAAAAAAAGGGGAACTTTTAGGTTGTATATATGTTACTAGAATAAATTAAAAAACAACAACAACAGCCATACGTCTGTACAACACAGTGAACCCTAATGTAAACTATAGACTATAGTTAATAGTAAAATAATATTGTGTAATCAACTGTAACAAAGACACCACAGTAATGCAAAGTGTTAATTATAAGGAAAACTGTGTGTAAAAGGGGTACATGGGGACTCTATTTTCTACATGATTTTTCTATAAACCTACAACTTTTCTAATAAAAAAAAATATTGCATTTTTAACTTCTCTGAGCTGAATTATGTGTCAAATGCCTTACTTAGCTCCCATCATTATTATGGTACTATTGTGAAAATCAATTCCCAGTAGAGATATAAAATATTTTATAAATCTTAATAGTCTATGCACATATGAGATTTTGTCATTTTTATTCTTACTTATCAATAAGTTAAAGCCAAAAAGAATTTGCATATAGTCTTTGGGTAATTCTTTGTTTCAGCACTGGTTGAAAGTTTTTCGTTTGTGGCACTGCTGATGGGGGAGAGTATCAAGCAAGAGTCAGCAATTCTAAGGGAGTAGATGTAGCTCAAGTGGTTGAGTACCTGCTTCCCATGTTCAAGGTTCTGGGTTCAATCTCTGATATCTCCTTTTAAAAAAAAAGTCAGCAATTCGAGAAAGAAAAGTGAAGATATTAAAGGAACTAGTAAGGGAAGCGGATGTGGCTCAACTGATAGGACGTGGCTACCATGTGGAGGGGCCAGGGCTCGATCCCCAGGACCTCCCGACTCATGTGGTGAGCTGGCCCATGCCCAGTGCTGCCACACACAAGGAGTACCGTGCTACGCAGGGATGCCCCCATGTAGGGGTGCCCCATGTGAAGGAGTGTGCCCCGTAAGGAGAGGCCATCTCACGTGAAAAAAGCACAGCCTGCGCAGGAGTGGCACCACACACATGGAGAGCTGACACAGCAAGATGATGCTACAGAAAAGAGACACAGTTTGCCAGTGTCACGGGATAATGCAAGTGGACTTAGAAGAACACACAACGAATGGCCACAGAGAGCAGGCAACGCAGTGGGTGGGGGTGTGGGTGGGAGGGGAGAAAAAGAAAGAAAAAGAGAGAGAGAGAAGAAGAAGAAGAAGGAAAGAAAGAGAAGAAGGAAAGAAGGAAAGAAGTTGGGGAGCATAGCAGGAGTACCTGGACTTGAAGAAGATTGAATACAAATAGATGAACAAAGAGGCTGAAGGAAGGGACCAAAATGAAATATACATTTTTTCTTTAATTTACAAAAAAATTTCCTGGGAGCACATTACAAAGTGAACTTAAACTGTATGAAGGAGATATGTTGAATTAAAAAATGTTTCTAGCTCTTGGGAGGCTGGATTAAATGACACAAATGTGGAAGGTTTAACATAGCTCTGATTTCAGCAGTTCTAGAATCTTCTTAAAATTAAAATCCCATGCAGTTTAGAAATTGACTGCCTATTGAGTTAGTGCTATCAATATTTTGTCTGATAATAATAATTTAATAATTATTTATTATTAGGAAGTCTTTAGTGTTCTGGTAATTTGGGTAGGGTAGAAGATGCTGGCCCTTGTATAATTTATCTTGTTAATAATCCTCTTGTAAAGAGCAGGGTATCAAATTTTCCTGCCCAGCAGCACCATTTTATTAATAGTATAAAACTCAGTTGCAAAGAAATTGTCCCCACTTTTGTACCTTGTACACCTGGAGCCCAAGTTCCCAGGGAATTAATGTCTGGTTTTAGCTGAGACCCCTTTCTCTAGATTATATTGAGCTGGATATGAATCTAGGTAGTTTGGGTTCTTAACTGTTAGATTTTATTGTCTCTCTAAACTAAATGCTTACATTCCCAAACTTTTTGAATCATTGGCAGGTTATTACTTATTTGTCTCTAAACCAATCATATGAAAAAGATAAGAGTCCTCCATAAATTAAAGGTGGGGGGGGCCAAATATTAAGAGGAAAACTGAAAAAAATATTTTTATTATTTCTATTTAGGATGCAACAGAGATTGGTGTAAGGAAATTAAAAATTATTCATGAAAGAATAAAGCTCTCATTTCCACGCTTTTTTTTTTTAAAAAAGATTTATTTATTTAATTCCCCCCTCTCCCCAGTTGTCTGTTCTCTGTGTCTATTTGCTGCGTCTTGTTTCTTTGTCCGCTTCTGTTGTCGTCAGCGGCACGGGAAGTGTGGGCGGCGCCATTCCTGGGCAGGCTGCTCCCTCTTTCGTGCTGGGCGGCTCTCCTTACGGGGCGCACTCCTTGCGCGTGGGCTCCCCTACGCGGGGGACAGCCCTGGGTGGCAGGGCACTCCTTGCGTGCATCAGCACTGTGCATGGGGCAGCTCCACATGGGTCAAGGAGGCCCCGGGTTTGAACCGTGGACCTCCCATGTGGTAGACGGACGCCCTAACTACTGGGCCAAGTCCGTTTCCCTCATTTCCAAGCTTAAGAGTCTGCAAATATGTGGTTTAAAAAGAAAAAGGCTTTCATTCTGACAAGCCAAGTTTCTTTTACATTTGTGATACCTGTACTTCTTATACTTGAGAAGCACTGAATATTTATAATAAAGTATCCCAATTAGTTTAAAACCAAAATAAAACCAAGAGTGGATGTAAGGGCTGATTCATCCCTAAGGTAAATTTCCCCCTCCAAGCACCAGAAAATTCTCGTGGGGGTGGACGACATACTTTGTCTTGTCCAGGCACTGGGATGGCCACTTCCAATGTCAGTATGCTCCCTGTAAGCTCCTGAAGGGATTCTTTAACTCTGGCCTTTGGCCAAAGACATTAAAAAGGCTAGTTGGAAAGAACCCGACGCTGCAGTGAATTATAGACAACGACCAAGCAACTTTCAAATAATGAACAAGTATCAGTAATTTATGGTTCTGGAACAAACCATGAATCTCATCTCACCAAGAGAGTGCTGTGAATGAAAGGGCTAGAATCTCTCTCCAGCCCCAGCCATGATCCCCTTCTTTCATCCTTCCATTCCTGCTGGGCTGTCATCCACATTGCTCCCTTGTACATCTTACTTTGATCGAGTTAGTCCCTGTTAAACTTCAACTCACAAACAGTAGAGAGAACTCTGCCTACAATGCCCAGAGCTCAGTCCTCACTGCCATGTTTCTTAAGATTTGAGGTCATGGACTCCTTTTAGAATCTGATGAAAGCCATGGATGCTCTCCCCAGAAAAAATACTCAGGCTCAAAACATTTAGTCTACAATATCATGAACCCTACAACCAATCCTTGGACCCCAGGACAAGCACTCTGGCCTGGATGACTTTAAATGTAAGGATGTTGTTTTGGGATCCATGTTCCTTCTACCTCACACCTTGCCACCTCCAGATGTGGTCCGTATCCTCATGTTGGTAGATAGTGACAAAGTTCTAGCCATAATAAATGCACTTCAGGCAGGAAGAAGAAAAAAATCATTTTTTAAGAGCACTTCCCAGAACTTGCACATAAAACTTATGCTTTTACATCCAGGGTTGTCTCCAAGAACATGAGACCAGAGCAGCCACACAAGGACCCGTGCTCAAAAAGACATGCACTTGGGGTTTAATACTTTGAGTCACCATCATGAAAGTCTTAATCTTATGCTTGAACTTGTGTTTTGTAAGTGACGCCCAATGGAACAATGGTGCATAAGCCCAGGGCTTGGTGCCTCTCCACTCCTATGACCTCCCCAAGAAGGGTTATCCTGGGATGTGGAAGTTGCAATACCACCGGTGATCATGCATCCCCTGTGGGTCGGAGTGGTGGGATGGTGGGAAGAGATATCTGGCTTGAATTCCCCGCCTGCAACCAGGCACTATGCATAGTTCTGGTGATTGGCAGTAGAAGTTGAAAAGACAGGCACCCTCGAGCCTGTGAGGAACTCTCATTTGTTCAGCAATTATCCTTGTACCTGAGGGTCCATAATATTCGATAGCAAAAAAAAAAAAAAAAAAAGGTTAAAAAAGGTCAAGAGAAAGACTTGGAAGAAAGGAATAGGTGTTCTAATTACTACCTTTAACGCCCCTATCCCCCTTGCTTTTTGAACAAGGGACCACACTTCATTTTGCACTAGTTGTACAAATTATGTGGCCTGCCCTGCTTATATCTCACTGGCCAGCCACAAAGAGCTGCAAGGGAGGCTGAGAACTGCTATGTGCCCAGCCAAAAAGCAGGTGTTCTCTCACCATGGAAGACAGGGAAGACAATAGCCATGGATATTGGAGTAGATAGTAGCATTTGTTCCATATACAGGTATAACAATAATACTTTCAAATGATTATCAGAGGTGGGGCGGGGGAGCGGATGTAGCTCAGTGGTTGAGCACCTGCTTCCCACGTACAAGGTCCTGGGTTTAATCACCGGTACCTCCTTAAAAAAAAAAAATTACCAGGGGCCAATCATTTATTGTGTTGTACAACTTTTAGCTTATTTAATCCTAAAAAAAATAGCATGATTAGCCCCAGTTTACAGATATGTGCAGTTACAAATAGCAGCACACAGAGGTGAAGGAAATTGTCCAAGAGCACACGCCTAGCAAGCCATGAAGCCAGGATCCAAACCTAGACAGCCTGTGCCTCAAGTCCAGGTCCCTCACCGCTGGACAGCACCACCTCTGCAGTTCAGCCTGCAAAGGAAAAAAAATAAAAAAGCTTTTTGTGCCTCAGCAGGGATGTTCTGGTTTTCTAAGACAGTGTGGTAAAACAGAATTAGTCCTTGGATCACCAGCACCAGAAGCACTACAATATCAGTTTAAAATACAGCTTCCTAGGCTCTAGGTCGGCCCTAGACAATTAGAATATCTGAGGGTGGATCAAAAGAATGCTCATTTCAAACAAACTCCCCCCGGTGATTCTTATAAACAGTAGACTTCAAGAAAAGTTGCTCCAAAGTTTTAGGGTATGATAAGCTTCCTAGGATGAGTGTTGTGTGAGAAATTGTGAGAAAATAAATATTCTTAGTAATGCACTGCTGGCAGGAAAGGTTACAATTCAATGAAGGGGAGTTTGGCATTATCTACCAAAATTACAGGTGCATTGGTCCTGTGACGCAGCAGTCCCATTTCTGGAAATCTGTCCTACAAACAGACCTACACATATATGAAATGATACGTGTACAAGGTTGTTCAAGATGGCATGACTGATCATGGAAGATCATTGGAAGCGTCCCAGGCATCCAGTAGAAGAGACCTTGCTGTGTCCATTCTCACAGGGGCATCATGCTGCCATACAAGAGAATGAGGAGGTTCGTTAAATGCTGATAGAGGGAAATCTCCAAGACGTGTGGGGAAGTGAAAAAAGCAAGATGCACAATGATTGTGTACACAATATAGGCAGGCAAGAGAATCACCTCTCAGCAGAAACAGAGTGTTCCCCACCATGCCCAGTAGCTCTCTTGTTTCAAAGCCTGAGTCTCAGGGCTGGGAAGGGGCATAGAAGCAGTAGAATTGCTCTGGCTCCTCTTCCAAAAACCTTATGTGGTTGAAGTCTCCCTGATATCTCTCTTTGAAATCGATGGGGGTATTTAGGGCCTCTCTTCCCTTGGCTATGGGCCCTGGTCACCAATTTTTCTGTGGCAAAGGAAAATTCCCACTGCATCCTATCACATCTCTCTGGAGATGGTAGACCTAGCTTTGGCATGCAGAATGATTTTGCAATTGTGTTTTATTCGATTATCTCTAATTGGAAATGCTGCCACCTTGCTCCTGGACTGCACTCTTTGGGGGACAAACTTTTTTTTTAAAAGAGCATTTGTTAGAAGGTGGTCTTCTTTCAGCTCTGTATGATGCCTCTCTCCTCTTGAATTTGGATCCGTCTTTTGTACCTAAGAGAAAGTTTACACTCTTGAATGGAAACATGAGGGAGTTTTAATAACAGATTGTTCTCTAAAAATAGTCTCCACATCCTTTCCTATTAACTAGGTGTCAAGGCTGAGTTAGCAGAGAGGGTTGTCAGAGTAAAACCAGCACGAAGTGTTCCCTTGGAGATTGTCATATATGGCTGTGAAACTCCAGGGAGGTAGAACCATGGAATTCTTCATGAGTTAAAGGAGAGAGACCCAAATGCCAGGTCGATTTTTTTTCACCAAAAAAAAAAAAAAGATTAAAATGTACTTTAGCATTAGGAAGTAGATTCAATAGTGTTAATAGATGACCTGTTAGGACAATAAAGCTGTTGCTTCCTGTGTTTGGGACCTGGGTTAATTTATTCTGACTTCTCTCATGGTCAGTAGTGGCTGCAGAATGTGGGTTGGGGAGGGGTTGAGATTGCATTTGCTTAGCATTTTCTGTAAGTTGGAAATAGTGTAAATTGATCATGCAAAGAATGAATGGGTAGCCTTCTTCTCCCTCCCCTAACCCCCCATCCCCACCCCATCTTGACACTTTAATTTGTGGCTGATTCTCTTCACAAAGGCCCAAGGTTTGTCTGAGGTTAATCTGGGCCACCAATGTCCAATAGATCTTCCTGTGATGATAGAAATGTGTACCTGTGCTGTCCAGTAGGGAAGTATTTTAGTTTCCTAATTGCTAAAACCATACCATGGGTTGGCTTCACAACAAGAATTTATTAGCCAGTGGTTTCAGTGGCTGGAAGGCTCATTTCCTCCCAGGGTCTGTATCTTCTGGCTGTCCATCAGTCTTTGGCATTCTTTAGTTTTTCCATCAATGGAAATGTACGTGGCAGCATCTTCTCCTTTCTCTTCTGGGTTCTGTTGACGTCTAGCTTCTGGCTGCTCCATGCCCAATTTCCTTTGCTTATAAGGATTCCAGTAATCCAGATTAAAGCCTAACCTAATTCAGGTAGACCACACCTTAACTGAAGTAGTATTTTCAAGAGATCTTATTTATAATGGGTCCATACCCACCAGAATGCAGACCAAGAATGTGTCCAAACTGGGGTCCACAATTCAATCCATCATAGGTAGCCACTGAGTATGGCTAGTATAACCGAGGACTGAATTTTTTATTTTATTTCATTTCATTTAGTTTAAATTTAAACAGCCATATTTAAATGGCCAATGGCCACCATATGGACAGCATAGTTTCCCAATGCTTCAGATGGGAGTCAGGAATTATGATTTCTGAACTCTGCTTTGTGTCAAATCAAGATGACTGTCATGTTGTGTTAGTACTGTTTATGCAGGAAATGCCCATAGTGTAGAATAGATAAAATTGACCCTTGCCTTCCTTTGGATATTTTAAGAGCTGTGGACCATCCAGACTTCCTTACTGGTTCAAATGAGGCAGAGATACCAAGTGCAGAGCTGTTCCTTGACAGTGTTAGTCCATTTGTGAGAAACCAAGAAACCCTGAGAGAGGCAGGCTGGTATGAAAGTGATGCTCATACAACACAAGGTGTGAAATTACAGCCCGCAGCTGATATTCATAAGAGGAACAGCTTCACAAGTGTGAAAATAAAAAATATGTTAATTTCAGGAACTTGACTTTACTCACAAAATCCCAACTCTACTCATTTCTGTAATTTTTAAATCAGGAATTAGAAAAGAATTAATCGTTACAGTGTTAAGGTGATGTCCCTGATGAGCACTAGTTTCCTACTACAAAAGGATCTTGTGTGCAGTACAGATACCTAAGGTGGCTGTGTAAGAGCAAACCCCATTCAAGCTGTGTGTCTTACTAGCCCCAAGTCAAATAACTCTCCCTTATATCCCTTCAGAATGTTTCTGTTTTACCTTATTCCCATTTCAGTGGTATTTTTCAAATCATTATTTTTTAATATAATTTTTTAATGCTATTGATTAAGAAACACTGGGTAGTTGAATTTCCTATCACGCAACCCAACAGATCATGCCACAAAAATCCTCATCCCCAACCTTTGCATACCCACATCTCTTGACCTCAAATTAGAGTTGGAGTGCCTAGGTCTATCCCAGGTCCAGAAATTTAAAGATATGCACTAAGCCCTCCTTTCTTTAGGAAGTAGAGAGTTTAGATGGCTCCAAATAAACCCAACCCGCTTCAAATCTCCAGCTCTAGTTGAACTTTACTCCCAAGACTGTCTAGGAAACCTGAGAACTCTAGGGTTAACACAGAGATAGCTATCCTCCAGAATTAGTCTACTGTCCAATCTCTATTGATCTGGCTTTGTGGTCAAGGCACAGAACTGGCTCATCATCTCTTAGCTTCTGGTATACACCATGTGTCATAAATCATGCTTCACTTAACCTCTTAAAAAGAAGAAGCTCAGAAATGTGGTCGGCAGGTGACTTTTGGTCCACTCACCCTCATTGTGAGCAGAAATTCTGAGAGTAAATCCCTTTGGCACAGACAGCTATGTGCAACAATTGGATCTAAGATGATTTTGTGATATTGGTACACAGAAGCTCTCCAAAGGGCTATTTAAGGAACACATTCATAACACATGACATGCTGCTGTAAGGATGACATTAACCACTCTTGTCTCCTACTGAGCAAACCACCCAGCAGATTTCCACGAATAGAAACAGTGCCAGGATTTCAGAACTTATTGTTTTGTTGATGAGAGCACATGGTCCTGGAGCATACAATGTGGGTGGTCTGCTGGGTATTATGAATCAAAGCCAAGAGGCATTCTCTGGTCAGCTTCTGCATGTTATTTGTGAGCACTTGACTAATTTCTCCTAACCTGCACATTTTAGGAGCAATTAGTCACTTCTGGGTTTGGGACAGGAAAATGGCTACTTGTTTATTTTCAAAGGTCATAATAATTCTGTCCTTCACAAACCAAAGATACAGCCTAGACACCTGACTGGATCTCTGGGGAGTTTCGAGGACCTCCATCCGAGCCACAGCTCACTGTAAGACCTTGAGGAAGTCATTTGACAGGTGTGCCTTTGGCCTGTCCCAACACAAAGCACACCTGCATTGATCTGGCTGCACAGGAGCATGTGCAGCTGCAACAGCTTAAAGATAAATGAAAGTTTGGCAGCAAACAGAGCTTCTTAGTGATTAGATGTTATGTAACTACAAGTTTTGTTGCTAAATATTATCTTATTTACTTTGTATATGGTGAAATGTTTTAAATCTGTCCTTCATTTTGTAGAGCAGAGAGTATTTTTTCTGTCCAGAGCACTCTCATACTCAGTCTCCTGTTTTTGCTTTAGTGCATTATTGGTTGTTTTAAATCCAAAAAAAGTCATTGTTTATGACAATTCAATAATTATGGAAGTGTATAAATTACTAATAATCTTCTTCATCCTCTTGTCCCATTTTCTTGAGGTATTCAGTGTTATCAAGATGGTGAGCCGTATAAACCTTCCCACAGTTCTATGTGTGAAGAAACATAATTCTTATTTCTAAAGTTTGAAAAAGTATGGGTACGCTACTTATATGCTGTAGAGATACACACACACATAAATACACTCATGCATACATATGATGTATTTCCAAGTCTGTATAAAGAGATCTCATTCTTTTTAATGTTGGCTAACAGTCTATATATGGTCCATAATTTATGTAACCATTTTCCTATTGTTTGACATTCCAGTTCTTTTCTCTGCTCATAAGAGATAAAGGTAAAAGCAAAGATTGTTGTCTTGACTTCATGTTTTTTAACATGCTTAAATCTTGACATTCACTTGTTTTAGGGCTTTATGATTAGCTTTTTTGTTCTTCGTATCATAGGATATTTTTTAAAAAAAGATTCTTACTTATAGCCCTTTATTGAGAAAAAAAACAGCAACAGAGAAAAGTGCTTTCCTCTGCACTGGTGGTTTGTTGCGTGAGTATTTGGGAGTATTGTTTGTTTACACAGTCAGTTTCCTAGGTTTCCATGTGTCCTTGCCAATCTGTTTGAGTTGGCAGGGAGCAGTTCTTCCTAAACTCTTTCTTGTGGCCAAATGCAAACTGAACATCGAGGAATGGAAAATATTGCAAAGTTTGTAAATGGTCAGGAAGGCTTTAATTCCAGGACAGGTCCAATCCTATTTTGTGAAAACTAGTAGGGAAACAAATACGTAATTTCTTTTAAAACCTCTTTAAGTATTTACATTGCACACAGGCATGAGAATATTTTTTTACTTACTGTTAAGTGAAGAGAGCTTTGGGGTTACTGGTTTGATTAGGTAAGCCGAGTCTGGGTATCAGCTCTCTGAGTTAGGCTTCTTTATGTATTTTTGTACTGTGCCTGGCATAAAGGAGGTACTTCATACATGTTTTTGAACAATCAGATTTACATAGGGCTGAGAGGCACCATTTTGTTTGAGTCTCACTGCAGAGGGCCTCGGAAATTTGCTTGATGCAAAGAGGTCTTAGTGAGACAGTGCAGGGAAGGGTAGAGCAAGGCAGGCATAGGTTTAATTTGGGAGTAGGAGGAAATGAGGTAATGTAGTTTGGTCTAGTGATACATAGTAAATCACATCTTGAGGATATTTACCTTGGGCCTGAGAGCAGTGGAAAGCCATAAGAACCCCCTCTGAAGGAGGATGGAGTGGCCAAATCAGTGAGTAGAGAAGCTGATGTGGGACTTCTTTGTGTCATTGTGATGGATGTTCTGGGAAGGTTTGTCTTCTCCTGTCCCTTATCTGGAATGAGGTTGTTGTTCCTTATTTTATAGTATAGTTTCCCTCACTGAAGCATTTTCCAAAAATAGAAACCAAATCCCAACATTATATTGTGGGTTTGTCTGCAGTATGAGTTTGTGGGTGTGTATATACGCAATACACATCTATACAAATCAACCAAAATATAATTTGGGAATACTTTTAAAACCCTGCAAAAACAATGCAATTGCTGCACGCAGTCCTCCTGAGTCTCCTGGTGGCCTCTAAGACTTTAATCAGTCTCCTAAAGATTATCGAAGCTTTTTCAGAGACAACCCACACATTGGAGGCCTCCTCTTCATCAAATGAGCTAGCTCCAGATACAATTAACTGTGAATAAAACAGTTTCAAAAGATCATCTTTTTTCCTCCATCCTGAGGACACTGGGATGGCAATGTTCACTCTACCTCTAAATTGAGAGGGGACTTAGATCCCACATGGATGATGGAAGGGATTCTCCTGCTTGCAGTCATAGATTCTCGGTTCCTTGGTGTGGTGGTTGACCATCCTTACCTCCCTGTTAACTGACCTGGGTAAGCCCAACAAACTGGGGAGTCGAAGTTGCAACTGACTCTAGCAATGGAAGAAACTGTATCACTGATGTGGAGACAGTGGCCACGGGAGTTACTGAAGGCAGGGAGAGGGAAGAAGAGGTGTGATACAGGAGCATTTTTGGGACTTGGACTTGTCCTGAATGATATTGCAGGGACAGATGTAGGACATTATATATCCTGCCATAGCCTACTGAATTGAATGGGAGACAGTGTGAACTACAATGTAAACTATAATCCATGCTATGTAGCAGAGTTCCAAAATGTATTCATCAAATGCAATGAATGTGCCACACTGATGAAAGAGGTTTTTGATGTGGGAGGAGTGTGTGTGTGTGGGGGGGTGGAGAGTGGGGTATATGAGAACTTCTTATATTTTTTAATGTCACCTTTTGTGTGATCGCTGTATCTTTTTTTAAAAAAAAAAGATCAACTTTTCTTTGGAGGCCCCTGCAGGCCAATACTTTCTCTGAGGGACATTGGAGAGGGCTACCTCATAGTAACCCGTCACCTACTATGCCTGTGTCAAATTTTCTTGTCTGTGATGATCTCATTTACCAGTAAACATAAAAAATAACCTGCCTAGACATGATGATCAGACCTTGGGAGCCCAGGTGAAGTCTTTGAGATGGATGTGGCCTCAAGGGCAGGGTAAATGCAAAGGGAAAGAGGAAATGATTATAGGACTTTCCATCTCACCTGTTGAGTAGCAGCACTACATAAACTGCAAAAACGTCAATGAATTATAGCATCAGTCTTTTGTCATTTTCCCATGGAGGTAAGACTAAAAAGTTGATGAAAAGCATCAAATCCTTTCCTTTCCTGGTCCCTCAAACTAATGTCATTGGCTTTTTATGCTTTTACCTCAATTATTTTGGTTTGGAGGGTTATTGTCTTTCAACCTCTGTAAGAATACTGAGGTATATTATTTACTTTATATAAATCCTCTGTCTTTTAGGAATTCAAAGAAACACCTGGGCCTCTGTTTGCCTGAAGTAAGAGCCAAGAGCTCTTGCAACCTTACCTCTAGAGAGCTTGTTATAAGGGACTTGGCCCAAGTCTGAGTCTGTCTCTGGCATGATTAGGTTGAAGAACTGGCTAGAAAACAGTGCAAATTACAGAAGTTACTTTTCTTTGAAGAAAGGCAATTCCTTTTTCTTTCAGACCTGCATGCTTAAGAAGCAATTTTTTCTACCTGGTTCACTCTTGGCACTTAATACAATACCACCTGCAGATTGGAACTTTCTAATAAATGATATATCCCTCCCAGAGAAAAACTGAAAATATCAATAGGTATATTTTTTAAAACGTACTGTGGAAATCTTCTAGGGTACTCTATCATCAGTGAAACTCCAAAACACATTTCTCTTAGCTCCTAGCATCTCCTACCAAGGATTGAATTAGAAAAATAGGAAACGTGGGGCATCTTACCTTAGGAGTAAGGTCAGAATCTTGACTAGCCTTTGAAAACTGTGGAAATGAGCAGTAGCCACTATTGTCTGGAAACAATTTTCAGATGGAAATTGTGGTTTGTCCATTATTGCCCATCCCTGTTTCCTTATGTTCATGATGTATCTATGATACTTTAGCAGTAAAGAATATAATCCAATATTTTCATTTTAAAGGATTCTCTAATTTTAGTTTTACAAAAGTATATTTGTTTTGCACTAAATATTTGGGAAAAATTCAGATTTCATGGTTTAAAAAAAATTCTATAATCAAAACAATAAAGGGCTCCATAGGTCAGTGAAAATTTTCCCAATTGGATATATGTCCCCAAGCCAAAGCAAGTCCAATCTGATCACTTATGACAATCTGTTCTAATTTTTTTTTTTAAAGATTTATTTATTTATTTAACTCCCCCCCTCCCCCGGTTGTCTGTTCTCTGTGTCTATTTGCTGCGTCTTGTTTCTTTGTCCGCTTCTGTTGTCCTCAGCGGCACAGGAAGTGTGGGCGGCGCCATTCCTGGGCAGGCTACACTTTCTTTTGCGCTGGGCGGCTCTCCTTACGGGGCGCGCTCCTTGCGCGTGGGGCTCCCCTACGCGGGGGACACCCCTGCATGGCACGGCACTCCTTGTGTGCATCAGCACTGCGCATGGGCCAGCTCCACACGGGTCAAGGAGGCCTGGGGTTTGAACCGCGGACCTCCCATGTGGTAGATGGATGCCCTAACCACTGGGCCAAGTCCGTTTCCTCTCTAATTTTTTTTTAAGATTTAATCTTTATTTATTTCACTCCCCTTCCCAACCCGCCCCCCGCCCCCCGGTTGTCTGCTCTCTGTGTCCATTCACTGTGTGTTCTTCTGTGCCCGCTTGTATTCTTGTCAGCGGCACCTGGAATCTGTGTCTCTTTTTGTTGAATCATCTTGCTGCATCCGCTCTCTGTGTGTGTGGTGCCATTCCTGGACAGGCTGTACTTTTTTCACACTGAGTGGCTCTCCTTACAGGGCGCACTCCTTGCACATGGGGCTCCCCTATGTGGGGGACATCCCTGCGTGGCATGGCACTCCTTGCGTGCATCAGCACTGTGCATGAACCAGCTAACCACACGGGTCAGGAGGCCCTGGGTTTGAACCTTGGACCTCCCATGTGGTAGGCTGATGCCCTATCCATTGGGCCAAATCCACTTCCCCAATCTGTTCTATTAAAGAGTAAATACAAATCACCAGGCCAGAAGGAAATTGTAACTGAAGACAAATATGGCTTTTCTCGCAAGGAGTCAGCAAGCTCCAGGTCAGACTTTGGATTCTATTCCTTTGGCTTCATTCCTCTCTCTGCCCTAACCCATGATTTCCCCTTTCCTGTATGTCTTGCCACACATCTGTTGGGGAACTGAGGACAAGACCAGGGTGACTGTCTTACTGTCCCCTCAAGTTTATATTTATCAATGTAGATTCAATTAGTTATTGTTATCACTCAGCTTCTTTAGCCAGAGACAAAGTTAAAACATACAAGCTTCACAGAGCAACATCTTGCTTCCATTCCAGTAAAGATGAGCATGTTCTCGTTCTACCCCTAATTAGCAAAAGACTTAAGAAGAGTCGAGAGAGGGGCTTGGACTCAATGACTTCTCATGTGTTTTCTAATATTAACATTTTGTGATCTCAAAGAACCCATCAATCTTCTAAAATAAGAAATGCAAAGAAACCCAACTAAGTATCACTTGTGTCTCATCTAAAGTACCAAGTTCTCCTTGGCTTCAAAATATCAGCTGAACTCCCTTCCTTTCTCCTGGTACCCTATCAACTTACATACTATATGGCTGCTTTTGTGAGGTAGGGAACTTATACCCCCGAAATCTCTTACCCAGGCCTTTCATAGTCCCCACTGCCAGATCACATTCCTACCACCTATTGAGATGCTTCCTTCTGTTGTAGATTGACCACAGTCTTTGAGGACAGCTTTCACTCAAGGTTCTCTGACTTAGATCATCAGAAAGGAGTAAATAATGCCATGCAAGGCTTTGTGTTCACTGCTATACCCCAGGTACTAGAACATGCTCAGTACAGAGTAGATACTCAATAAATATTGTTGAATGAAGGAACTCAGAGCTGGCATCACATCACCATGTCTTGGGCTCCATATAGTCACAATCCCACATTGGATAGTTGTCCCCAGTGGTATTCTTCTCTGATCTCACCCACCCCAAGAACAAACTTTACTCTACTTACAATGTATTTATTTTCCTTTTCTGCGATTCCTTTCCTGTGTTAATTCTATACAAGTTTCATACCAACTTGATTAAAAATCTAAATGTCACATTTCATTTTAGTGAGTAAGCCATTTCAGATGAGTTTTGTTTTCCAATTACTGTTATAATCCACTGCCACCATCAGACAAACACAGCCAAAGAACTGTGAAAATGATAATACTCTCAGTCTTTGAACCCAAGAGATATTAGGTTCTACCAAGTAAGGGGTCAACTGGGCAGCTTTTCTCCACTATTAATAGTGCTCCACTAGAAATAGATCTTTACTTCAGTGAGAAATAAAGTCTGGAAAGACATGCCTTCTTGAAATCCATACCAATGTCCTAGGATTTCTGTGATCATGACTTTATTATATCTGAAGTTGTAGTAATGGGAAAAATTAGACTTGTTTTAATACTTTATTACATCTAATGAACACATAATTCACTACATTCCACTTCATCTTATCTACAAATATAAGTACTGTTTTAGTTTCCTGTGCTTCTCAAAGCAGCTTCCATGACATGTGTTGGCTTTTACAATGGGAATTTGTTACTTTACAAGCTTACAGTTCTGAGGCTGTGAAAGTGTCCAAATCAAGGTATCATCAAGATGATACTTCTTCCTGAACACTAGCTGCCAGAGGTCCTGGACTCCTCTGTCACATGGCAAGGCACATGGCGGTATCTGCTGCTCTCTCCCTTCTCTTCTGGGTTTCATTGCTTCCAGCTTCTTGCTTCTGTGGCTTTCTCTGTGTGTGTCTGAATTTCATTCTCTTATAAAGCACTCCAGTAAAAGGATTAAGAGCCACTGTGAATGAAGTAGGTCATATCTTAAATTAAGATACTACTGGGAAGTGGATTTGGCTCAACTGATAGAGCATCTGTCTACCATATGGGAGGTCCAGGGTTCAAACCCAGGGCCTCCTGACCCATGTGGTGAGCTGGCCCATGCACAGTGCTGATGTGCACAAGGAGTGCCATATCATGCAGGGGCATCCCCCACATAGGGGAGCCCCACGCACAAGGAGGGCGCCCCATGTGAAAAAAAGTGCAGCCTGCCCAGGAGTAGTGCTGCACACACACAGAGCTGATGCAGCAAGATGACGCAGCAAAAAGACACAGATTCCCAGTGCTGCTGACAAGAATGTAAGCAGATGAAGAAGAACACACACTGAATGGACACAGAGAGCAGACAATGTGGGGGGAGGGGGGAGAAATGTTTTTTAAAAGTAAATAAAAAATATAATATTTTTTAAAAAAAGATACTACTGACCAAAAGATCCTACTTACAATGGGTCCACACCCACAGGAATGGATTAGCTTTAAGAATATACTTCCCTGGGATCCATACCATGACAGGTACCCAAAGGGATAATATGAAATCAAAGGTAGGTGAACATTAAAATTGCACCACAGGGTCAGTTGTCATTCACAACAGTGTTGGTCCTAGGATAAATATCTGTCCCCAAATTAGGTGGTATAAGGCTTTTGGAAAATAAGTTATTTGAAGTCTGGGAAAAGAATTATTCCACCACCACTACCACCCCTAAAGAGCCTTCCACTTAGGAACAAAGACATTCTCCCTAGGGCTTTAAATCAAACACTCCAGTGGGATTTTGTAGCAGTTCTCCTAGACTCCAGGAACCAAGTTCATTCCATCAAGAGGTTGGTGCCAACTGGTGAGGTCTGGGGCTTAGAGGACAAGATCCTTTATTTCTTAGGGTTTTAGCTTTGTCAGAGCACCTCTTGCCTAGGGAGCTATCCAAGGTGCTGTTTGAGACTCCCCCTGTCCAGTAGATCTAAATCTTTTGTCCCAGTATTGACACATATTTATGCCTATCTTGAGTCTAGCCCTCCTGACTTCGACAAATTCTGTAGCCAGTTCTTTTTCCCAATTTGTATCCTTCCATACCACCACTTGCTTCCAAATCCTGAGTTGTGCTCTGGCACATTCATAGCTTGCCCTCAACTAACCCTTTGCCTGCCTCTTGTCTTGACCTCTGCCTAGCCTGACTTAACTACTTTGTTCTCCTAAGATTGGTTACTCAATCCTCCTTCTGGATTTTGTGTACCTTTAACACAAATGAACAAAGTAATAGAAATCAGAAGTTAAGCAGCAAGAGAAATTAAAACTCAAGATATGTGTGTATATGTATATATTTGTATTAATACAACTGGTATAAGTTATATACCTGCTGAAAAAAATACTTCTCTATTGAGAAAACCTCAAGTTATGAGAGATGAGATGGGCAAATGGAAAAAAGAATTTCATTTTTAATTTATTATCTTTCAGCACATTTGCTAAGTTAAAGTTGAATATTTAGCTACTGTTGACATGATCAATATTATTCTTGGAACATAGATTGCCTGAATTTGCCTGAAATAAAGCAAAGAATTTTTTTGGCTACAACAGATGATGGCACACTTTCTGACAATTGGTGCTAAAATTTCTTTCTTAAGATACATTTTTAAAAAGATTTTGAACACTCTAAATTTTCACAGTGTCAAAACTTACCTTGACAGTAATATATTTTTCCATCTAATCATAATAATTTATATTTGCATAAAATGATGTTTTTTCTTTCATAAAAACCATTGTCTCATTTGATTTCTACTACAATGTGTATGTTGTCTCTGTAAAGAAAAGCAAAGTCTTATTATCTTAGAGGACTGTGAACAAACACCAGGTGCTGTACAGTTGACTGTAAAACAAATGTTCTCTGTTTTCTCAGCTTTTTCTACAATCATCACACTGCCTTGAGAAAGAAAAAACAAACAAATCTCCAAGCACACCACCTTCTGTTCTCTTAGCTACAAAGAGGTGGACTGCATTATTATGCCTGAAGTATTAACAGTGGTGTTTGTATTGATGATTAAGGCAGAGCTAATGACTATATGGAATCATTCACATTCCTTTTCCCAGCCCCATGTGGAACCAATGAGCCAGTTCTCAAGATTAGGGAGGCAAATCATAGCCACTAACAATTTTTTTTTTGTCTGCATAAAGCTAATGAATCCACTGAGGACTGAGTTCTTGACCTTGGCTTCTAACCAACTCCTAACATAGAGGAGAATATAAGAGCCAGAAACCACATTCTTACTGGGTCCCAGAAGAGACTTTTCTCAATATAAACAGAAATAGAATGATCAACGAATCCGTTTTAAACATGGAACCCATTCTTCTAACAAAGTATTATAAGAGACACTGGTATATAATATAGATAAGAATAGAGCTAGTCCCATAGAATGGAAGTCTGGGATCCTGGATCCCCATTACTCTCTGAGGCACTTCAGGGCTCCACAGAGTTTCTTTGAAAACTGCTGAATGTCCAGTTCATTTATTTTAAAACTGAGGCTTGGAGAGGTTAATTCCCTGTTCAAGGCCACATGTCTAAGTAGGGGTAAAGTTGAGACATACAACTGGATCCCCTGACCACCTTCTACTAATCCAGTCCACAACTTCCACCTTCTCCTTTTCCCTTTCCCTGATTCCTTCATGGCTGAAACCAGTGCATTATGTACTCACTCTGATACCTGTATTGACAGGGAGTTTTTGTTCCCAAGTAACAAACACTCTAATTTAAACGGCTTAAACTACATAAATTTAAAATTCAGGGGCATCTGGTTTCAGTTCAACTAAGGCTCAAAGATATCATCTTGTTCAATCTCTCACTCTCTTCATATCTCTTGACTCTGCCGTGTGTGGGCTGGGTTCATTTTCAGGGGGACTTTTTCACGGCCTCCTGCAGTAGGAGGCATCCAGTGTTCTTTTTTTTTTTTTCTTGTTTTTTTTTGGAATGCCCTCCTTTTTAAATTGTCTTTTAAAAAAAAGATAAATAGATCACATAAGACGTTACATTAAAAAACATAAAAGGTTCCCATATACCCCACCCCACCCCCACTCCTCCCACATCAACATCCCTTTTCATCAGTATGGCACATCTATTGCAGTTGGTGCATATACCCTGGAGCACTGCCACACCACATGGACCATAGTATACATTGTAGTTCACACTTTCCCCCAGTTCATCCAGTGGGTTATGGCAGGATATACAATGTCCCGCATCTGTCCCTGCAGTATCATTCAGGACAACTCCAAGTCCTGGAAATGTCCCATATCCCACCTTTTCCTCCCTCTCCCTGCCCTCAGCAACTCCCATGGGCACCATCTCCACATCAATGATACAATTCTTTCCATTGCTAGAGTCACAACAGTTCCATGGTAGAATGCTAGCAAGTCCACTCCAATCCATATTATATTCCTCCATCCTGTGGACCCTGGGATGGCAATGTCCACTCCACTTCTAAATTGAGAGGGGGCTTAGATCCCATATGACTGATGGATGCAATTCTCCTGCTTGCAGCTGCAGACACTCTTGGTTCCCTGGTGTGGTGGTTGACCATTCTCACCTCCCCTCAGCTGACCTGGGTAAGTCCAATGAACCAGAAAGTAGGTGTTGCAACTCTGCTGAGGCTCAGGGCCCAGTTGGCACACAGACAGTCCAGAGATTCAAGTCTCCTGAGCATACACAAACCCCAGCATCAATCACAGGTTCAGTAAAAGTGACAGAAGAGGCATGTGTAGAGAGGTCACATCTGAGTCCAACGCCATCACAATCAGGAGCACAAATTCCAAAGTAGGGCCCTCTGGCAAGGCAATGAACTCCAGAGCCATCTGTCATGACTGTAGAATCTGTATGTCTCCATGGCCCTCAGGAGCACCAGTACCTGGGTTGTATCTACTTTGTCTGTCTCTGAGATCCTGCTGAGATGTGCATAAGTGCGACCCCTCTGATGACCTCCTGACTCATTTTGAAGTCTCTTAGCCACATAAACTCATTTGTCTTTACCATTTCCTCCTTTTATTCAAGGTCTTTTTCTAGTTGTATCACCAGCTGGTGATGGTAGTAATCCTTTGGGAGTCAAGTCCCACACTGGGGGAGGGTAATGCATTTACATGCTGAGTTTGGCTTAGAGAGTGGCTACATTTGAGCAACATGGAGGCTCTCAGGAGGTAACTCTGAGGCACCCTGCAGCCCTAGGCCTAGTTGAAATTTCAAGCACCCAGGCTCATAAGCATAGTCATCAGTATCAAGGGCCCATCATTGGACCATCCTTCCTTACTGGTCTTTGCCCTTGCACTTGGGGTATTGTTGCTGTTCCATTGGCAATGTGACAGAGCTCCCCAGGATGGAAACTCTGCACTCCCTCAGTTGTCATGTATAACTATCCACTATGACAATACCCAATGAACATCCAAACATATCTATATAACCTATATGCATGCCCTGGAGAACTCCCTCCCACTCTATCATTCAACATTCTTATAGCTGATAGGTCCACTGGAAAGAAAGTTTCTTTTTCCTAATAACTCTAATAAAATTCTCATATTTGAGCCTCATTTACTTGAGTTGGCTCATGTGTTCATCCCTGAGCCAATCACTGTGGCCAAGGCATTTGAATGATCTGATTGGTTAAACAAGGGTCACATGGCCTTGGAAAGGGGAGATTACAGTTAGCCCCATGCAAACCATTTGGACTGAAAATGAAGAAGGCTAGATTCTGTAAAGGAAAACTAGGGTGTTAAAATTGTGGGGAGTTGATGCTGGACAGAAAAAAAGGGGTACATCTACTACGACATCCTCAACCCTTGGTTGGCTTCTGAGGCTGATACCTAGAATCTGAGGTGAATGGTGCACTGTTGAGCTGCCTGCATTTTTGCTACTTCTTCCAGCCTTCAGGGCCCTCTCTGTTATGGATTCTTTTATTTTATTATTGCTCAATTAGGGAGTAGGCAGAGGTTTCTTGATTTTAAAATCAACATAGAATTTAAACAAATTCTAATTGTATGGACGAGATTGGGGAAAATGTCCATATAGCCCATTAGAAGGCTTGGTACATTTGAGAATGTTTCATTGGGAGAGGATAAAATAAATTCAAGCCATTCTGGAGAAGTCTCTTAACAGTAAACAATGCTGACAACCTTAAATTGCTCTGTCCTCTTACTTTAAAAGTGCAAGGAGGTTGCTCTTTCTTTCAGTTGCCCTGAGGTGGTATGCTCATGGATAGGCCAATGCAGGTGTGCCCTTGGGTGAGAAAAGGGCTCTTTTAGGTTTCCTAGGTGAGGAACTAGCAACATCATTGGTAGAAGATCAAGACTGCTTCAGGATATCACAGTGTTAATCCTGTCATTAGGCAGCAGGATTCTAATTTAGGCTTCAACCAGAAGTATTTTAGAAGACTGGATGATGGAAACATGGACCTGGAAGTTCAGAAACGTGGTTTCATGTGTCAATTCTGAAATAGATTGCCCGGGTGACCTTGATCAAGTTCATCACTCTCTCTGGGCTTTAGTTTCCAAGACTTAAAAATGAAAGGGTTAAAAATATATTAACAACTGGAGAGCAGGTATAGCTCAATGGTTGAGTGCTTGCTTTGCATGAACTGTCACATAAATTAATGTTCCCAAAGTGTATTAATCATACCACAGTGGTTCATGAGATTATTTTAGGTGGTATATTATTTTAATAATTCTGCATGTATTTTATGCATACTAGATTAATAACAACTTCCAAATGGCATGATTATTTCTAAAGAACCAGCTAAAATAAATACTACATTTTTAAAAAATGAGTACAGCTAAAGAAAAACTAAGTAATATTAGTATTATTGCTACACAGAGCAAAAGCCCAAAGGTGCTACATGAATAACACAACTAGAGGGAACTCTGATATAATTGACCTCAGTTTTTTTTAAAAAACTTTTTTGATAGAGTTGTATTATTATGACTTTGACAGATATGAAACATGAGGCCATGCTTTATTGAGAACTTATACTACACCAGGCACGGTACTAGGTACATCCCTGCATGATTTTATTTAATTTTCATAAACATCACTGTGATAAATTAAAATTTACTTATAATTAATAGCTATGCTTTATATTGCTAAATTTCTTTTCAAATTAAAATATTATTATTTCCACTTGTTTTTATGCTTGAGAATAGGCATAAAATGCAGAATTTAAAGTCCATCATCACTGTGGGTGATGTGTTAGTATCACCTTCTAACGCTTGAGGAATTGAGACTTGGGGAGGTGAATAAACTTGCCTGAAATCATGCAGCAATTGGCTGAGCTGTTACTCAAAGTCAGAACTACTTGATTCCAAAACCCCTGCTCTTTCCACCCAGACACACTAATTCCCAGGATTTAGGCTTATTAGACAGATAACATCAGGGCAGGACCTCGTATTTCCTGGCTGCAAAAGCTGGGAGGAGCCTTGATTGACTTGGGAATCACCTGGGGAGAGTTTTAAACCTCTGATGTTAGTGGGGTGATCCGCCATCCTGGTTTGCCTTGGACTAAAGGGTTTTCTGGGACATGGACTAATGTCTAGACCACACTCCCTACCAAGGCCTCAGTATTTTAAAGCTCCCCACAGGATTCAAATGCGCATCCAAGGCCAAGAAGTGCTGGATTAGGAGGGATATATTGCATGTTGGCTCTTGGACTCATTTAAGGCAATTTTCTTAGTGAGGACTTACCAGCCAACCTGATTGTGGTTCCTCATATAGACGTGTACTCAGTGAATTCATGCACTTAGACCAAAACTCAAGTCTGAGTAAATCAGATTTGGAAAGGAATAGGAGTCAGGGTTGAGGTGGGTAGAATATGGAATGGTTCTGGTTTGTAGTATTATGACCAGATTTTATCTAGGTTCTTGACTATGCTGCAGAAATGAATTTCAAGAGCGTGTCAAGTTAGTTAGGCCAGAAATTTATTAAGGTAAGGAGGGAAGAGAAATGGGAGAAAATAACAGATCGTGGGTCCCAGGTAGAGAAGAAGGGGCTGAGAAGTGATAAAGTGGGTTGATTTACAGAATACAATTCCCTATTACAGATTATAAATGCTCAGGTGTTTCTTGCATGGAGACCATAGCCGGGGAAAAATGGCGAGAGCAGGGTTCAGAGGGCAGGAACTGGCACATGGACCGGCACCAGGACAGGCACCTGGACAGGGGAAGGGCGTTTGCTGTTCTGATTGATTACCCCACCCATCAATCCCCCAGAAGTGCCCAATGATAAGGCCCCTAGAGAATATCCAGGGCTTCTCCTGGCTTCTGGAGGAAATCTCATTCTGGATGGCAGAATCTCGTGAGGGTCTTCCAGCAGCCACCTAGGGGGGTACCGAATGACACGTGGACTTCTTGCCAGGTTCCAGACCTGTCTATTGATTTCCTATCTAGCCTGCTTCAGTATGTAATGCTGCCATATTTGTTTGGAGCCAAGACTGTCCAAGTCAGGGATTTCTAAATCTTCCCTAGGCTCAGAGGACAAGCTTCCGGGGCCTCTATAGGAGGGTTGATGAGAGAAAATAGCCTTAGTGGGCAAAACTGCCTGGATAAACATATGGCTATCTAAAATGATTTTGCCCATCTGCCAATTACAGCATCTCTTCTTTGTTCTATTAATAACTGGACTTTTGTGTTCAATTCCTTTTGAAAAATGAAGTTTTAAAGCCGTTCATCTAGATCAGATCCCACATTTTGTTGATATTACAAGTTTACTTTCAGTTAAACTCTTCTTTCTCTCTGTTTTTATATTCATACCACATTGTAAGTCATAACTTCTCTATAACGCAACAAACGAATGTGATTATATTTTATTTTTAAATTAAATATTACTTATATTTAATAACTATGTTTTATATAGCTAAATTTCTTTTCAAAGTAAATATTATTGTTCCTACTTGTTTTTACACTTGAGAATAGGCATAAAATCCAGAATTTGAAATGAGGAAGTACAAATAAAGTAAATTTATATACTTTTAATTCAGATTTATTTACCTATGCCATGGTGAACTTTTCATAGGCATTCCTATTTTATTCTGAATTGAATAAAGCTGAAATGTTTATAACTCCTTTTGTTTCACAAAATTGACTTGCATAATACATGAGCAAAAATATTCATCTGTGCTGTCCACAGTGTTAACAGAACTGGTAGGATCAAGATTTAGGGTACCTGAATGAGGAACTTTCCTTGTGGATAAACATATATTCCATGGAACAAGAATGCTTTTTTCCTCCCAGGTACAGTTAGTAAACTTGCAGAGTGAATTCAGATGCCCGTTGTCCCCTGGTGTGATTCCCCTCCAGGTTTCCTTTCTCCTAAGTACAGTGGCACTTTGAAGTTTCCAAGGAAAATCTTCCCCACCTGGCAACTAACCTGATGGAAAATATGATCTGAGAAATTTCTTTGATAGAACAAACACAATCAGATAATGCATATTTTCTCATATTTTTGCACTTCTTTGTTAAACTCTGTTTATGTTGAAGTTCCCTTTCCAAATATCCGTGACCTTTCATTGTGGGTTCATCCCTTGTTTTTTTGTTGGCAGTTGCTAAGGTAAACTTCTCTTCTAGAACTGCCACGGGGCCAGCAGGGTTTAGAGCTACACCCTTCCCAGACCCTATGAAAAACGGTGGAGCAAACATCTGTGATAGTGGTTTTAAAAGTTGGCAGATTGTTTACAAGGTTGATTGCCTTCTGGCGTTTGTTTTACTTTTGCCAGGCCTAATGCTTTGTAATTTTTTAAGACTATTTTTGCAGTGTTAGTCATAATATGGGAATAATTTCCTTGTTGTCAGGGCAAACCAAAATGGCATTCAAGATGTCTAAGCAATGCCTGTCTCATCATTTCTCAATGTATTGCTGGTCCTCCCTGCAATTTGGAACTCCTCAGAATTATTTGAGGCTGATGAAATTGTAGCACTCTTTAATCTAGAAATGCCACTCAGTGAAAACATTTCCTGAATGTTTCCCACAATCTCTGCATTCCAGAAAGGTAAAGTATTGTATATTTTAACAATCCTTTGTGTACCTTGACATAGTGAGAATTTGTGTTCCATGAAGTATTAACAGTGGGAGTGTATGTGAAAATACTAAGTGGGGCATGAGTTGTCAGTGAAGTTACAGCTCTCACGAAATATCATATTTCCTAGAGTAACAGTAAATTGAGAATTTGTTATGAAATTAAAACCTAATAATTGGTGTGGAGAAAGTGGCCATGGTGGCTGCTGGGGATAGGGAGTGGGAGGAAGAGATGAGATGTGGGGGCATTTTCGGGACTTGGAGTTGTCCTGGGTGGTGCTGTGGGGACAGTTACTGGACATTGTATGTCCTCCCATGGCCCACTGGGTGGACTGTGGGAGAGTGTGGGCTATGGTGTGGGCCATTGACCATGAGGTGCAGCGGTGCTCAGAGATGTATTCACCAAGTGCAATGAAAGTCTCATGATGATAGAGGAGGTTGTTGTTATGGGGGAAGGAGTGGGGGGAGGGGGGTGGGGGGTATAAGGGGACCTCATATTTTTTTAATGTAATATTAAAAAAAAAAGACAAAAAAAAAACCTAATGAGAGATCTCTATAATAATAAAAAAAAGACTTTTAATGTATATATAAACATGTGGGTACAGAGGTAGACAAGGGCCAGAATGCCCAGTTCTTATAAGTTGAGGACAGTGGGGTTTTAGGCCCAGAAGAGATACAGTCAGGTTTGCATAGTAGAATAACACTTCAGCAGCAATGTGGCAATCACACTGGAGTGGGGCAAAACTGAAGCAGAAAGGCCTGTTGGGAGGCTTTTCCAATAATTCAGGCAAAAGAAAGTTTCTAAACTGAAGCAGTGTTCAAGGGAACTTGAGGAAAAGATCATGGATGGACTTAAGAGAAATTTAGGAAATTAAGTCATTAAATAGATAGATAGAATTTTAGCAATGGAGGGAGACAGGCAATGAAGTTCCTGAGATTTCTCAATTGGTCAATAGGTAGGATAGTTGGGGATTGCATACACTCAGACACAGATTATGGGAAGAGTAGGATTTTGGGGAAAGAAAATGAGTTTAGTGTCTATGGCATGTCTTAGTGGAGCTGTCCAGGAAGAAGTTAGATGTGTGGGTCTAGAAGTCATTAAGAGGTCAGGCTAGAGAGATCGACTTGAAATTCGCCTGCATGTAAATGAGCCTGGATGTCATTGGTGTAGTGAGTCAGGTAATTTTGACGCCAGAAGCAGAAAACCCTAAATAACAACAATTTAAACTGGGATTTATTTTTCTCTCTCATAATGAAAAGTGCAGATATAGGAAATCCAGACAGGTTAGAAGACCCCACGATACGATGAGGAACCCAGCTTCTCTATGTCTGTGCCCTGCCCATGGGGACAGCCTCCAGCCTCAGGGTGGCTGTCAGGGTGACCAACTGCCTTGATTTTCCCAGGACTGTGGGGGTTTCCAGAATATGTACCTTTAGTTTTAAAACAAGAAAACTTACCAGAATACTGGGATAAGTTGGTTACCCTCATTACGTGGTGTTTTTAAGATAACCACTGCCATCCCAAGCCCATTGCATCCACAATTCAGAAAGGAGAAAGGGAGAAGGGCAAAAGAGACATCCCAGCTCCATCAGTCCCATCTTTAAGGAGTTTCCTTGGAAGTCTCCTCCCACAAGTTTTTCTCCTACCTCTGTCTACAGCCTAGTCACTGATCACCTGTAAATGCCAAGGATGCACAGCAGTGTCATTTTCTTGACTGACTACATGGCCAGCCCCAAGCAAATGAGTGTTATCCACAGAAACTAAGCAAAAGCCAGGGGTTTCATGCAGTTTTATTGAATGAATCACCAGCACTATTTACAGGAGATATTTGCTGGGCGGAGTTGTTCTCTAAACCCAAGATTGTGGGGTCTTTCTGACCACTGCCTCTCACCTAAGTGTACATGCAAATATTTTATTACCTAATATCAATTTTAAATTGTACTATTGATTTGTTAACAACCTTTTGGGAGAAAAAGATGCAATACTATAGACCATTTATTAGGCATGCCCTAATTTTAGAAAACTTGACATGTTCAAAAACCATTTAGATTAGAGGAAATGTATTAATAGTAGTAAAGTTATTCTGATAATTATGTTATCAGCAGGATAGTATTTGTAAAGAAGTGTGAGTCAGCTGCCATGAAGAAACATTTATCCCTTCAGGACCCTAGTGTCCCTAGGAGAAAAGGAAGAAAAAAGTTTTGTTCACTGCTATAGGAAGGTGAATACAATTGGGAGAAGATAAATCAATAAAGGAGACAAATAAGGAAATATTTGGGAGGCAGCATGGCAAAAGGAGAAAATGCATGGATTTGGGGGCAGATCTTGGTTTACTAGCAGTCACCTTGGACGCTTAATTAAACTTTGTTTCCAAAGTGGTAATTCCCACCTTGTAGGATCATAAGACTGAATTAAGAGAAGGGACATATGTCAATAATCTACTTCCTGGAGCACAACAAATGTTCGCTCTTTGAATCTTTGTTTATTAACAGATGATTTTAGATGAATTCTTGAAAGCTATTTTCATTTTCATATGGTTAAAATTATGATTCATATGATCTCAGTTTGCCAGGACTTCTATGACAAATACCACACATTGGTTGGCTTAACAGGGTTTGCTTGTGTCACGGTTTCAAAGACTGGAAATCCAAAATCAAGATGGCCACAAGGCCATGCCTTCTCCAAAGTCTCTTGTTTTCTGATGATGGCAAAGCTCCATCCCACGACAATCCCTCTCTCCCTGTGTCTGCTCCTCTGGTTTCTGCTGACTTCGGATTTTCCTGTGGCTTTTTCTGACTGACTGAATCCAAGATTCCTCGCTTTATAAAGCTTCCAGTAACACGGTTTACGATCCACCCTAATTCAATTTGGCCTCATCTCGACTAATAACATCTTTTAAAAGGTCCTATTTACAAATGGGTTCATACCCACAGGAATGTCTTTTGTGAGGGATGTGGTTCAATCCTGAACACACACAGTTAGTGCTTTATTGATAAGCTATACAGGATAATTTAAAAATTGGAAACTTCAGAAGGTGAGAATATTGTATGTAAATCATAGAAATATGTGATTTTTCTTAAATATTTTCAGAGCATTCTCTGGCAGAAGTAATCAATGGATTTATAAATAATTTGATCTTATTGAGAAAAGATCAGATAGTAACAATCATAAAGATTTAATACTGTTTTTTAATTTGAGGAATGCTATTCCATTCATTCTCTAATAAATATAATCAACTGTTTTTGAGAACCTCTATGCCCATTGCATTTTCTGTGCATATTCTGAAATTTGACTTTAAAATTTTTTTGAAAGATTTTAGTGAGCAAAGAAAGCAAGACTCCTTCAAAATGTAAACTGATGGTTTATGCAGAATTGAAGATGCAGTTCTATGAAGGCAATTTTCCTCCACAACGGGAATCTGGCTCTTTGCAGAAACTTTGTTAAGTTTATATTTGCTAGATGCTTTGCCTGAATTTTTGTCTAGGCTGCTTTGATCAGTCGATAGATCTCAAAGATGATTTTCATAGCCCAGAAAACAGTTGGGCAATGGGATGGCAACCTGGAAGGGACTGAGACTTAGAATAAAATGCGCCCTCAGCCATAGGGTGAAAGAGAATGGACACAGCTGTAGATGACTGGAGGATATTCTGTATAGTGGGAAGAAGTTGGTTTCATAAGGGTAAGACAATGGGCAGTGTGTAGAACAAATAGCAGTTAGTATCAAGGAGGTCCAATATGAGATGAGGTAACCTAACCATCAGAAAGAACACGGTAAATGGAAATGTGGAAAATTAAAAGCTAAAATTTTTCAAGAGCTCTCCATGTACCCTCAGGTACTGGGTTAAGTGCTTTACCTACATTATCTTATGGAGTCTTCTTCAAAACCCTGTAAAAGTTGATATTTCAGCATCTCCATTTACCAGCAAAGAAACCAAACTCTCAGGTAATCTAAGTAACTTGCTCAAAGTGGCATAGTTCATAAGTGGTAGCCAGGATTTGAAGCATCATCTGGCTGGCGAGATAGCCACATTCTCGACCACTCTACTATACTGCTTCCAGCAGGCAGGACATTGTCCAGAGAGGCAGACAGTAAAGCATTCAGGAAATGTGGTGGGAAGATCCCAGCCTGAGTTCAGTGGCTGGACTTTAGCCCTAAGAAGGAAGCTGCCAAAAAGGAGTCACTGTCCTTGTCTTGGAGACACAAGATACCAAGAGCTAAACAAAATAAAGACACAGGGCCTGGATCACAAGATTTCAGCCAACATCACATGAGGAGTAAATATGCTGAATTCTGCTTTAGGTGATGATTAATCATGGGTGAGAGTTGGGGCGCTTAGCTGTGAAGAGGCCTAGCACAAAAGAGGACAGAATTATGGATGTCAACATTAAAGGGTCAATTAAGGTGAAATGAGTGAAGACTCTTCTCATATCAGCACTGAAAACTTGCTGCTGGTCTACCACCTGAACAAATATCTGCTCTGAATCATTCTGGGGGGAAAAAGTAAGAAGGCAATATAAACTTCTCACTGTCTCTACAATAACCAAAGGACTCATCCCCTTGATAATAACAATAGAAATAATTAACAATTAATGTTACAGTTTACAAAGCATTTTTATATATACCATTTCATCATGGATCTTACAACAGCCCTGTAGGTATGAAGTCATATCTTCCTTGAGCTTTGCTTTCTAACATCAGCATGAAAGATAAAAATTGGATACAGTGACAATTGCCCTTGAGTTCCTAAATTACAAATAGAATACATTGTACATGGCTTTCTGTTTGTTATACCATTTCTAAGTCCCACACAACCAATTTTCCTTTTTGCATTGAAATATTTACTTCTTCACAGTAGTTGAAATAGCTTTCATTTGTGGTTATTTGCGTGAAAAATATATTTCTCATGTAGGTATGTTTCCCACACAGTAGGGTAATTTTTAGTTGGTTTGTTTTTTCTGAGCACATAGAATGATTTTCCAAATATTGAGTGTGTATGTGTGATTGGACTCCAAATTTTGCAGATAACAAAAGTGATTACACATTTAGAAATGTATGACAAAGCTTTAAACTAAGGTCATACTTTCCAATCCTGTGTGAGATCCACTTTATTACAGTCACCCAGTGTGAGCATCACACCAGAAGGACAGCACATTCATTAGCTCATAGAATTCCAGTGATATTTCAAGAGGAAAAGGAGGTCCCATGAGATCCATGCCCTGCCATTTTGCCACAGTGATGACCAAGCTGTTTCTTGGCTGTTAGAAGTCATCGATGCATTGAGCTCTAACTGTGCAGATGTGTCCAGCAATTGAAAGTGACCTCAAAACTCAGTTCTTTATATCTGCCTTCACTGAAAAAGCATCAGAGGGTGGTTTTCTGATGCTTGCATGTGACTAGGAGACATGTTCAGACCTTGAAGTGCATGGGAGCCTATTCTTTTTAGCAAGGTCATTTAATTGTTTTTAATTGCTGACTTTTTAAAAATCTGTTTGAAAGTTCATGGTCCTTTTTTGACTCCTAGAGATGTTATCATTTCTGAAAAAAATGTCTCAATCAGTTCCAGTTACCTATGCAGCTGTGTTGGAAGAGGATACTTCCTTCTCCTCCTGTCATCTTTCATAGCATGCACAAAAATTAACTTAAAATGGATCAAGATCTAAATGTAGGAGCAAAAACTATAAAATTCTTAGAAGCAAACATAGTTGTAAACCTGCATGATATGAATTAGATAGTGGTTTCTAGATAAGGCATCAAAAATACAAACAACCATAAACATAGAAAATTGTTCTTCATCAAAATTTAAAACTTTTGTATGTCAAGGTACACCATTGAAAGTGAAAAGATAGCCAAAGAATGAAGAAAATATCTGCAAATCATATATTTGGTAAGGGCCTAGTATTCATAATATATAAACGTTCTTACAACTCAGCAATGAAAAGACAAATAACTGAATTGAAAAATGAGTAAAGGATCTGAATAGATATTTCTCCAAAGAAAATATGCAAATGACCCATAAGCACATGAAAAGATGCCCAAAATCATTAAGTCATTAGACAAATGCAAATCAAAATCACAATAAGCTACCACTTCATACCCACTAGAGTGGCTATAATCAAAATGCCAGATGATAACAAGTGTTGGTCAAGGTGTGGAGAGATTGAAAACTTCATACATTTCTGGTGGGAATGTAAATGGTGCAGTACTTTGGAAAACAGTTTGGCAGTTCCTTAAAAACATACTTAACATGGCGTTACCATATGACCCAATAATTCCACTCCCAACCCAAGAGAAGTGAAACTTATGACCATAAAAAAAAACAAACTTGTACATAAATGATTATAGTAGCATTATTCATAATAGCCAAAAAGTGGAAACAGACCAGATAGCCATCAACTACTGAATGGATAAATAAAATGTGGTATATCCGTACAATGGCATGTTAGTCAGCCATAAAAAGGAATAAAATATCGACATATGCTACAACATGGGTGGACCTTGAAAACATTATGCTGAGTAAAAACAGCCAGACGCAAAGGGCCACATTATGTGTGACTTCATTTATATGAAATATCCAGAATAGGCAACTCCATAGAGAGAGAAAGTAGATTCATGCTTGCCAAGAGGGAAATAAATGAGAAGTGACTGCCAATGGGTACAGGATTTCTTTTTGGACTGGTGAAAATGTTGTGGAATTAGATAGTTGTGACGGTTGCAAAACTTTGTGAATATACTAAAAACAACTGAATTATACACTGAATTTTATGATATGTGAATTATTTCTGAGATTAAGTTCAAGCTGTCAATCTCTTAAGGAAAGACTAAACAAACTATTTCACATACATACACACACATGAAAGAAAAGCCTCATTACCATATTCAGAAGTATAATGATTCTTTTTATAAAGTAAGAAGAAACTAATAGTTCCTAAAAAGTCATTAGTTTGTTCTAGAATTTTAGAAGTGACAGTTCAGGGAAAGGCACAATCCCTGACAGCATTTTCCAGAACTTCTTAAAAATATATCATGTTCTTTCTCAGTTTAGCTATAATAGGGCCACAAAATAAACTCTGACACTGAAGCTACAAGGAGGTATAGCAGTAGGTTCAACTAAAGTGCCAACTCTGATTGGTAGTGGCTCCATGACCACTGTGTTTAGAAGTATTCTGACATTTTATGTAGGCTATATAGGAAAAGTGAAGTGATTAATTAAGAAAATCTGTCTTGAACTTGGCAAAGATAGTAGGGGTAGAAATCACTTGGGACAGGTTATTTGATCTAGTGTTCTGATCAGTAGAAGCAAAATCAGTTGAGTAGATAAATCTTTGAATAGAGCATAATGCAGTTAATAGGCAGATTCAGAAAGTATGACTTAAAATCCTATTTGAATTCTGTAATTTAAATGCAAACTCCAAACTTTTTGAAATACTCAATGTTTATCCAAAATTATCCACTAAATAGCACCAACTTTCATCACCCAGTATAAATCAAGGTATTTTTTTTTTTAAATCAAGGTATTTTAAATAATACCTTTCATAGAGTGTATGCTCTCATAGATTCTTAACACAAGAGCGTTTGCATATGTTTATATTAAAATCTGATAGTATAAGAGATGATGTCAAGAGACACTGTTTTTTCAATCAGTAGCACTCACTGAAAATCAACATAATCACCAGTATATGGATACTATGAGTCTGCTATAACCCACTTTTTATGTTTGAGTTTTAGGTTTGAGTTTTATCTCCATGTAGAACTGACTCCTCCCTTAGTTCTGTTTATGTCAGATAGTATAAATCAGTGGTTCTTAAAGTGTATTCCCCAAACCAGCATCATCATCACCTGGGAACTTGATAGAAATACAAACTATTAGAAATGCATCACCCAGGTCTACTGAATCAGAAACTCTAATGGTGGGTCCAGCAATTTGTGTTTGAACAATGCCTCCAGGTGATCGTGGGTTCAAGTTTGAGAGCCACAGCTATTAGTTGTTCCCTATGTGAGTGGGGAAGGGAGAAAAGGAGTGGAAGAATGAGAGAAGTTAGTATCTGATGTGAACATTGAGACTTTCTTTGTTCCTTTCCTCTTTTATTCCCCATGTCCCAACTCTCTGCTCCTCAGAAAAGATTTAAATTGCTCTGAGGATCTCCCTGAACCCTCAACCCCACTACCAGCCTGCTTGGAGTCCCTTCTTTTGAGGTCGTAGCAGAGTGGGAAAAGGAGGATGGCACTTATACATTCCTTCATGTCACAATAAAACAGCACTTTTGTTTGAAAAATGGTTGGTGTCAAGAACCCCAGCTTATTACTTCAAAGCCCCACCCCACAGCTAGTAAATGCATATGACCCACTTAAAACAACCCCTGGTACATAGTGCGTGCTTGCTGTACATGGAGATGCTGGTGGTGGTGGCGGTTATAGCAAGGGCCAGTTCTCCATAAGGGGTGCCTGGGTTGGCATCTAGAAGCAGTTGCAATTTACACCCAATGTATAGTTCCTATCTTAAGAAGACTTCCGGATAGAAATAGAGCTCAATCTTGAAATTCTTCTGCAGTCAGTCAAAGCTCCCTAAAGACAATGCCCTAATTATAAGGGTGGTCATCGGCTGAGCTGCTGCTGGCCTGTCAGTTCTCACCACAGAGACAAAGATCATGGCCAGGACTGGCCTTTGGAGCAACCATGGGGTGGGAGGTGTGGGGAAGTGTGTGAAGAACGTCAGCAAAGCAAAGAGGCTCTGTAGAGCCTTTCTAGTAAGTGTTTGGTATTGGAGAACTCAAATTGCAGTGGGTACAGTATGAGGCCCACAATGGAAGGCAGCAGGTTAAATGCTGGCCATGAATGTGGGAAATTCTGAGGAAGCACGAGAGAGTCTGCAGACCAGAAGGGCAGTGGGACCCCAGAGACCCACAGACACTTTGATCACTGTCGTAGGAAACTGGATAGGATAGACACAGTTGGGTTTAGAAAGCTCAAGTTAGGGTTCTTGGTTACAGCCCTTTTTCCCCCAAACAAATGTTCTGCATACTGGGTCAGCCATAGAGCAACACTTGTCAATATTAGGAAGATGAGGGCAGAGAGGGGAGGAAGGAAGGGAAATGAAGACGAAGAGGGGTAAAGGAAAGAGGAGAAAGAAGGGGGATGAGAAATTGGGGAAGGGGGAGGAGGAGAAGGAGATGATTGCTAGTCACAGTGTCCACTGTTTTCAAGCCCTATTGTACATGCTTTTTGTATGTGCTCTCATTTAGTTAACAGAACTGAGATTTGGTCATAGAAGAATTTAGGAGAGGGGAATATTAATCCTAATTTAAACAGTAGTTTTCAATGATTTTTTTTTTTTTTTTTTTTTAGGAAATGCACTTTATAAGGGAACAAAACTCAATTAAACATTCCTTAGGGAAATTTACTTACCTTTTAATATACATATGCACATTTAAAATTAGGCAATGAGGTAAGTTTTCATCAAAGCAAAGTAATTCAAAGGTGAACTGGATATAGGAGGCCCAATACAATTGGGTTCCTTCCTTCCTCCCTTCCTCCCTTCCTCCCTTCCTCCCTTCCTCCCTTCCTCCCTTCCTCCCGTCCTCCCGTCCTTCCTTCCCTTTCTTTTTTATTAAATTGTCTTTTTTTTTAAGATACATAAATCACAAAAAATGTTACATTAAAAAATACAAGAGGTTCCCACATACACCACACCCCACTTCACTCGCTCCTCCCACATCAACAACCTCCTTCATCATTGTGGCACATTCATTGCATTTGGTGAATATATTTTGGAACATTTCTGCACCACATGGATTATACTTTACATTGCAGTTTTCACTCTCCCCCAGTACATTCAGTGGCCTTTTTCTACTTAAGTCCCACGATCCAGACTGTGGCAACAAAATCAATTCCGTCCAATATAATGATGCAAATTACATGCATATTTAGTCAGAAGGTATGAGGGGAACTATGGCAGAAGAAGGTTGAATCCTCCAGATTCTGACTCTGCTTAGCCTAGGTTCTCAAATTCATATGCATGTGGGGCCAAGGAGAGATGAATGCAATACATTAACTAGGCCTGGTATAAGATAATAAAAGACAACAGACACCTGGCTACAGATTCAGGGGTAATAGGGAATAGTGAGGATTGTAGCAAAACAGGTCTACATGTCACCCTTTTAAGACTTGAAAAGGCAGCAGTATTCAACTCCAGCCTTTTGTCCTGTAAGAAAGTGTCCTCAATGTTGCCAGACCTAATTTTTACAAGGCAGACATCCAGTGTTAAGGCAATAGGCAGGGGCTGAACAAAATGTACCTGCAGGCTCTCTCAGCCCTTAGATTTACTGGGCCACGGTTGTATATTTTCCTGAGTTACAAACAGAAGCCTCATTCCTTCTCTGTTTTCCTTTCTCTTTCCAGGCCATTACATTTATGTAGATACCTCCTTCGCCAAGCAGGGGGAGAAAGCTGTGCTGCTAAGTTCTGACTTACAAGCTGAGGAATGGAGCTGCCTCCGCTTGGTCTACCAGATAACCACATCTCTGGGATCTCCATCACATCCCAGCCAGCTGAACCTCTATGTGAGATTTGAAGACGAAAGCTTTGATCGCTTGCTTTGGTCAGCTAAGGAACCTTCAGATAGTTGGCTCATAGCCAGCCTGGATTTGCAGAACAGTTCCAAGAAATTTAAGGTAGGTAGAATTTAGAAGGAAGGTACAGGATTGGTAATGTGTGCTTTATGCTTTATTCTAGTCTGAGGTCTTGAGAACTTCTGCCACTGAGGTTACTTATCTCCTGTGTTAGGATGTGATAGGTGCATAACAGACGATTATTAGTAATGTAATTTAATATTTTGTTTATTCCATAAAAGACTCTTTTTGTGGATTTCTTTTCCATGTATTTAAATGGTGATTAAACCAACCATTTCAATGGAAATTGACCTCCTAATGGGCTTCCAGGAACATTTGCATTTCTTATAAATTTCTTTCATCCATGTAATTGGTGTACAATTTGTGTGCATCCATATAATTTGTGTTTGTTATCTTCCCAATGGCTTGCTTGCTCTAAATTTTGAAGAAACGTTAAATATAATAAAAGAAATAATGAAAATGCCTTGAAAAGGGATAGCTATTTAAAGGACATGTTCTGTTTCCTTTTCAAGTATGGAAGTTGATCCCTCAGAAATGTTGGAAAAAGAAAGGGGAGAATGTAATAGAAAGGTGGCAGTGGTTTGGAGTGAGAACAGGAAGATGGGATCTGCATCCACTTGGCTATGGGGTGTGATATTTAGTGAGAATATGTTATCGAGGACACAATGGAGCCTTCATAAAAACTTTCACCATGCCTATTTCCCTTTTCAATTCCCTATCCAAGTCCTCCTTTCCTTGGTAAAGTTTTGAAATACTGCACTATACTATATCCCTTGTCTGCTTGGAGTCCCTCCCACCTCAGCAAGCAGCATGGATTGAAGGAAGGCACGTTGGGGGACTGAGTGTCCCCTGTTTCACAATGTTCCCCAACAGTATATCACCCTAAGTTGACCAGCAGAGTTGCAGAATATCAGGCTGAAATAACATAAGAAAACAACGTTACTCGTAGTAACATGACCAAATATGAACTGTAACAATTGTTGAAGTCAGCCGCATAAATTGTGTCTGTTCTTCATATAAATTTTTCAAATTTTCACCAATATAGAAACTAGAAGTAGATTTATGAACTTCTGCCATCTTGTACAGAGGTTTCCCATGACCATCTCAGATTGTGCTTCCCACCACCTGCTCCAAGGGATTTTTTCTGCTGCGGCTTCTGCCAAAGTTCTTGGGCATTCCTCAGGCACAGTCTCCATCTATGGCCAGTTAGTGCTACCACAAGCACTGGAGAGGGTGGTGGTTGGAATAATTGAACATAGCTTACTCTGACATTCTAATGAATGAACACCTTGCTCACCTCAAAGTTCTGAGTATGTATGTATGTGTTTATGCATAAAAACACGCACACATTCTTTTTATGAAATCCGTAGCAAGATTAGTATCCAATAGCAATTAGCTGAGAGTAACAATCTTGTTTCGCATTGAATTGTTGAACAGCTCCTCAAAACTAGCTGAATACTGCACCAAGGAAACGTGGTGTTTTGAAATCTAACTCCCTTCTTCCCCATGTCTTCTGCAGATTTTAATAGAAGGTGTACTAGGGCAGGGGAACACAGCCAGCATTGCGCTCTTTGAAATCAAGATGACAACCGGCTACTGTATTGGTAAGTGAGTTTCATTTTCATTGCATCAGAACGTGCATCTTTTACTAAAATCTGCTGTTGTGCCAGAGGGAATTGAAGCAGTCCTAGAAACAACGTATTTTATAGTGTACCCTGCATAATGCATACAAGTTTAAATTCCTTGCTAGGTTCGCTTGAATGCAAATGTTGTTTCTCTGTCTTTAGAATAGGAAGGCTCATTAGGGTTGGCCTGGATTGGCTGAATTAATGAAAGAAAAGTGGATGCAGCAATTGTAACCACAGAGTTGCTGCCTTAACTTCAACATGTTCTAGCAAATATAATTTCCAGTTTGCTACAAACTAAGCTTTCTGTGGCATTTGCCAGGAAAACAAGCATCATATAACCTCCTTTCCTCACTTTGCTCCATTTCTCTCTTGGCACATCACTGCCCCTCTCTTTATAATCACAGTGTCACTTGGATTCCACGTCAACAGTGTTGTTTGGGTGCCTCTTCTTTGCCAGCTTCTGAGAGGACATAGAGAGGGGACTTACTCCCTGCCCTGCTGTTGCTCACCATTTATTTGTAAACCATGGAAGCTATTACTAGGGATGATAAATACTGCTAGAGAAGGACAAGCCATGTTCTAGTGATTCAGCGAGGAGAGGAAATCAGAGAGGATTGACTAGAGGAGATACATTTGAGCTGAAGTTTCCAGAAGGAGTAGAATTTAGTAAAATGGAGGTACAGGGTAGAAAGGACAGGGTTCTTAGAGGGCAGACCCCTGTAGGGAGAAAGTGCAGGGCATATTCAGGCAAAGGCAAGTAACTGGTGGGGAATCAGGATTGCTAAGGGAAGACTCTGAACCCAGGCTGTGGAGCTTGAACTTGATGAATTTCAAGGCAGAGAGGCACTAAGTCAGCAGAGGAAGGGCCTGTGGCAGTGTTTTCAGAAGCAGCAGTGTGTTTTCCAGCTGTCCCGTGGAAGATGGGTTAGAGTCGAAAAAACATTAGAAGTAGAAAAGCTGTTAGGAAGCTCTTGTGACCTTACAGAGAAGACATAATGAAGGCCTAAAATAGGGGGTTGGCATGGAATAGACAAAAGGTGGTAGATATGAGAGGTTTTTCAGCACTGAGTACTTGGATGCTGAATGGATGTGGAGGGGAAGAGAAAGGAGGGTCCAAGATGATTGTGAACAAAGAAGAGCCATTGCCTATTTCTGAAGTCTCATTTCTCCGTTTTGACCTTCCAGTGGCATCTTTAATGCAAGTGAAAGAAAATCATTTTAGACAGGGACTATTGTTTGAAGATACAGTGAGTTTAGATCCAGCTTTCTTCCTTTAGCATTCCACTAGACCACAGTCTATGTAGTGGCTGTATGGAGACCAGATACACCTGGTGGAATGCTGGCTCCACCACAAACTGAGCCTCCCAGCCATTCTGTCATTTGTGAAATGGGGATGCCCATTTTAGTTCTATGATTAAAGGAAGATCATAGAAAGCAGTGGATAGGAAGGGGATTGGTACAGTGTTGTGTACCTGTTGATACCTGCTGTTCATTGTCTTCTGATCAGCTGATGGCTTCTGGTTTATTTAAAAAATAAAATGGGTTACCAATTCATTTATTGGGTTAAGCTGTATAATCACACTCTCAACTCTTCTTTCTTTCTGTATTAGTATCTTCCTCACAGGGTCATTTTTAAGATTAAAGAAGTTAATTTATATAAAGTTCTTAGAACAATGTCTGGCACATAGAAACCTCTCAATACATGGCAGTCTTTGCATTGAGAGTTGGGTATTGGTTAGCAGATGCTGCAGAGAAAAATATGAGAACAAATATCTTTTAAAATTTTCAGTATTTGCTAACGTAAAATCACCTTGATGACTTTATTAGTTGGATTCCCAACAGGAAAGTGGAAAGAGGATACACACCATCTGAGTAATTTGAGGAAAGTTCAATAAAGAGACTATAAGGCATGGGCAGGTGAAGAAAATCAACAAAAAATAGTTTTGTAATCTAGGGCCAGTAATAGAAATGAGTCTTGAGCTGTTACTACCTCTAGGTCTGAAGGAGCAAGGAAGAAGGGGTTACCAGAACCTGAATACTGTAGCTATGTGGTGAAGGCTATTTGAAAGGAATGGTGCCCTCAATAGAGGAAACAGCCAAACCATGGCAACCTGGCAAGGAGGAAGCTGGGGAAACAGACATCCCTGATTTCACTCATCCTCCACCTTCCCCCATTGGCAGAATCCAACAGGAAGCCAGAAGTCCAAGGAGCCCATTGATACTTTCCATATGGATTAGCCTCTGGAGGACAGAGTAGGATGGAGAAGGGTAGAATGGGTCAGGAGGGGCCAATGGAATATGATTAGCACCATCATTGCATATTTTTAATTCCATTACTGTGGGGTTCAATGGAGACCATGGCTTGTGAGTTTCTTATTCCCACTAAGGGAGTCTGTTGACTGGGAATAATTTGTCTATGCAAACATGTCAATACCACAAAAAATGGGAGGCCTCTTTATCTTCTCTTCCTCCCTCAGTCCACTCAGATTTTAGCATCTAGGGAACATTCCTTCCAGCTTTGAGCATCTTGTCCACCATCATGAGAGAAGAAAATGGAAGGCTGGACTCCCTGGTGCTAGAAATGTTGGTAGATAAATTTTTGGAACTAAGAGCATAGCACTGAATAGTGCTTTGAAACAGTCCTATGAGGTGGAAACATCATTTCCATTTCATATGTGCAGAAACCGAGGCTCCAAGAAGTAATGCGTCACACTGAAGCCACTTGGCCAGTGAGTGGAAGAGCCGCAATTCAAATGTGCAGAGATGAATTAGAATCTTAATTCCTCAGGATCTTATGCCCATTTATGACTTCAGATTTGTGAAGAGATTACGGTGGATGAATGTCTTATTTGTCCCTCTTCTTTGGCCAGGATTGTCGGGGTGGGGGGTGGAGAGGAGTGGGGTGAGGTGGAGGGGAGTGGGGTGGGGGGGAAGGGTTATCAGGAAAGGAAGAGAGGAAACAATCTCAATATCTAAGAGTAAACTCTGCAGTGATTCTGGGTATATCCAGGTGTGACTGTGTCTTCATGAGGTATGTTTTTATATCTCTTCTGCCAGAATGTGACTTTGAAGAAAATCATCTCTGTGGCTTTGTGAACCGCTGGAATCCCAATGTGAACTGGTTCGTTGGAGGAGGAAATATTCGGAACTCCCACTCTGTTCTCCCTCAAGATCATACCTTCAAGAGTGAACTAGGTGAGCTGGGGACAAATGGAACACTTTTCCCAAGATAATTGTCTCTTCCATCTCCTCCCACCCCTTGTACTCACCCACTGAGGCGGCTGTTAACAGACAAGGAGGAGCAGGGAGGGTAAGTAGAGACCAGAAATCCCTGTGAAAGAGTAGGGACAAACTTCAGAGCAGACCTGAGCTCCGTAAGTAAGGACAAGTCCACCCAGTTAAAGGCTTTTCTTCACCTGAGATGGGGCTTTGCTATTTTCACATTTCCATATTATGCTTTGCTTTCTTATCTGATTGTTGTTCAGTATTTCTTCTTCCTAATGACAAGGCTGGAATAATCCCAGGTTCCTTTTCATTAAAACTAGATCAAATGATAGGAACAAGTTCTGAAGAACTTCCCAAGCCAATACTAATGATTAATTCTGAATGTGGTGCGCCCCAGCGCCCCCTAGTGGTCATGAAGTCTGGTTCTCTGCAGGGAAAATGGGGAGAAAGGGTTTGAGTTATCAGTGAGAAGTAGCGTTTGAGAAGAAAGCCTCCATAGAAGAGAGACAAGGACAAGGGCTTATTCTGGGTTATAATTGCTCTCATTTGTCCTCTTATAGGCCGCCTAAAAGCCCAGGTCTCCCCATAGTTGCAAGACATTCCAAACCCTGACTCCTTCAAGGTCTTTTTGAATAATAAGAAGATTTGGGTGGTTGGCTTTCCATCAAGAACAGGATAATATTTTTGGTTCTATTACAGTTAGTTTTTCTCTTTTGATCCTTTGCCATGTGGATACTAAGGTTATCCACTCATTCCCAATGAATTGCTGTTGATGACAGCGTGTCCCCATGCCCACACTCATGACAACATTTTTTAATGGTTCTTTACTTTTTCCCTCATTCTTTGCAATTTCTTTCCTTCTGAATATTTTTTACCATGTCTCCAACTTTTTTCCAAAAGTGACTATCCTACAGTTTATCTTTGCTCTGAATAGTCTTTATCATGACCTTATTGTTGTCTTTGCTCCTATTTGTCTCCTTTGCATCCAAAGTCTTGGGTTTAATTTCCTATAGGGGTCAGCAGATAATATAAGCAAAGGATGTGAGCTGGGTGAGGACTGTGGCAAACTAGAGGACAAAGGGAGCAGTCACAACTACTCAGCTCCAATTAATGGTTGCCATGCAAGAATGCAATCCAGGGTGCCAGTTTTTAAAAAATTTTCAAGATAGTCTGTAAATCAGTGTTTATATATGAAATTTCCCCAATTTTTTTAAAGCTGGTGAATGTTTTCTGAAAACACTGTGCGCCAAAAAACACATCTGCAGATCAGACCCAGGTGGCCAGATTCTGCTTTGCAACCTTTATTTTATTTCTTTGCTTTCTTTTTCAACATGTCCAGGCTTCTTAGAACAAAATACGTATGGTAAGCATAAATAAAAGGATTAGAGTCTCTTGGGGCTTACTTGTTTAAGACAAACCCCATATTCGATCTAGCATTTTCATTCATTTTTAGATGTAATGGCAAAAATTAAAATAATAAAGAACATACACAAGAAAGGGAAAGAGACTCTCACTACCAATGACGGTAATACAAGGTAGTATGTATCAAATGCCATAGGGGTGCCCCCGTCCCCTCCTGTCCAAAAAGGTAATAGGTATTCAGAAACAAAAGAGATCACTTATTGTTTGGAGGTCCCAGAAAACTTGATAAAAGAAAGGAATTGCCTGTGAAGGACAGGTATGATTTTGACAGAGGCAAGAGAAGGCAGGAGCAATACCCAGTGGTGATGATTACAAGATGTAGATGGGGGAAAATATGGCCGAGAAAGCAGTGTAGGGGCAGATTCCAAACAGCCTGGAATGCCAGAAATGATCATTTAACTTTATTCTATTGACAATGGAAGTCATTGGAGGCCTTTGAACAGGGGATAGCTACTACAGCAGCAATGTATTTAAGTGGATTGATGTGGTGATGATCTCAACAGAAAGAGGACAGAGGATGAAACAACAGAAGAAAAGAATGCCCTAGAAACTATTTCTGGAATCACTTACATAGGGAACTGAGTTGGGAAAAAGACAAAACATTATTACTTTCTTCTTCTAGAAGTAAGGTTTAGCTCTTTTGGAAATGACAAAAGATGGGGTCTCCATATACTTATCACATATTTCAGCCCTGAAGGCACAAAGCCCTTCTCTGCTCATGGACATTTTAAGAACCACACTACCAATGAGTATCATGTGTAGAATGAATGACAGTCTTGGCAGATTAATCCATAAATCTGCATAAGTATTTCAAAGGACAACTCAAAGCAACAAAATGTCTGTATCTCTTGAGTCCTTTGTTTAGGTGAATAAAACGACTACCAATGCCTTGGGGTTTCAAGAAAGAAAGAGCAGATGACTCGAATTTATAGAAGTCAGCTAATTTTGAGATTGTTTTTCTGGCATATCTTAAGAATCTAGTGCAAGGAGTGGAGAGGCACTTAAAAGTCTGATGCATTAAAATTGCATCAATCCCTGGTGTCAAATAGAGGTAGAAGCTTAAGTATGGGGAGGTATTAGAGAACTTTTCACAAATCACTTAAAAGCAGTTCCAGATCATAGGTAACAAATGTCATGATCTACTGATAACACATTCAGTGCATATCAATTTTCTTCCACAATGATGGTAAATCCAGCTGTCTGGGAAGAACACACATTTCTTAGATAAAGCAGCAGACCCATGGACCAACATCAAATGGTCCATTTGAATGTAAGCTGAGTGTAATCCATCCTTTAAAGAGCTCTTCACCCCTCGTCCTTCCTCACTCTCATTTGTGACCATATAGCATTGTGGCCATACCTATATCAATGATGGACAGGGAAAGAGGACCAGGCTAGGACTCAGAATGCTTGTGCTCCAGGTCCAGTTGTCAGAGTGCTGGATTACTTTGGGCAATACCTTACCTTCTCTGAGTCTCCATTTGTCTGTTTGCAAAATGAGGGATTGAATTCAGTGGTCTCTAAGATGCCTTTGAACTCTAATAGTTTATTCTTCTTTCCTTGACCATGCTGTATACCCAAGTCTCCAAATTCATCACTTCTTGAGACCTATTTCAAAAACATTGTGTATCCCTCCTGAGTACTTACAAGCACATTGCATTTGACATTAGAAAAAAAAAGAGAAGGGCTAAAGGGACTAAGAAGTGAGTAAAGAAGTACCTGGGTTTTCTTTCTCTCTTTTTTTTTTTTTTTTTTTTTTTTTTTTATAAAGGGTATTTATTTGGGGTAGGAGCTTACAGATACCAGGACATAAAGCATAAGTTACTTCCCTCACCAAAGTCTATTTGGAGCAATATGGCTGCCAACGTCTGTGAGGGTTCAAGCTTCCTGGGTTCCTAGTTCCTGGGCTTGCTTTCCTCTGGGTTCAAGGTTCCTTCCTTCCTGGGGCTGGCTTCTCTTTCCTCTGGGTGCTGACTTCCTGGGTCTTCAGCATCAAACTCTAACATCAGAAAATCCCTGTATCAAAAGCTCCTAGTTTTTCTAATATCTTGAAGACAAGGGTAGAGACAGGCCCAGTGCGAAGTCACCCCTGGGCGACACTAAGATTGGCAGCAAGTGCCATCACCCCTGCCACAGGAACTTGCTTCTCTTCTCCTCTCCCGTCCCTTCTCCCCATCCCTTCTCTTCTCCATTCTCCTCTTCTTTCTCTTCTTCCTTATCTATTCTAAAACACCATCCAATGGAAGGCAGCTTTGCTCACAAGTGCAGCTTAGGCCTGGATGTCAATACCAAGAGCTACAGAAGTAGCTGACCCTAGGACTGGAGGAAAGAAATCGCAGGAACCCTTCCACCACCTTTTGAGCCATGCACTGGATTATATTTTCAATCCAGTCAGAACTTGAACATTGGAATATGAAACTTCTTCATTGGCTGCTCATACACTGATTACTCATTCATGCATTCAACAAACACACAATAAATCCTTTACATGCCAGTGATTCTTGCATACCTGAGTTAAATGAAACAGTTGCTGACCTCAGAGATCACAGGAGCCAAATTTGCTAAAGTACCAGTTTTAGAATACCAGTTTTGAATATAATAATATTTATTTGGAGGAATATAGGGAATCTGTGTTCATATACACTAGAGAAAACATGTTTATTTGGCCACAGAGAAACCTGAATTAAAGATAGCTACGAGGAGATTTCTTCACTTCAGGATTTATCAGAGCCTTTAATGTAGTTCTGTATTACTATATATTATGACATTCCTCAAACTATCTGAGTACCAAATGCTATGTAAATGAATAGTGACATTCACAATGGTGTATGATAGCAATATGAAATAAATGATATGGGACCACAGAAAAGTGAGATATACCTTGGTTTGGGGGGTTCAGGGAAGACTCTCTAGAGCAGTGATTCTTAACCTTTTTTGTTCCATGGGCCTTGTATTAGTCAGCCAAAGGGGTGCTGATGCAAAATACCAGAAATTGGTTGGTTTTTATAAAGGGTATTTATTTGGGGTAGGAGTTTACAGATACCAGGCCATAAAGCATAAGTTACTTCCCTCACCAAAGTCTATGTTCACGTGTTGGAGCAAGATGGCTGCCAATGACTGCGAGGGTTCAGGCTTCCTGTGTTCCTCCCTTCCAGGGTCTTGCTTCTCTCTGGGTTCAAGGTTCCTTTCTTCCCAGGGCTTGCTTCTTCCTGGGTCAGCGTTCCTCTCTTCCTGGGTCTGGCTTCTCTTTCCTCTGTGAGCTTACTTCCCGGGGCTCCAGCTTAAGGCTTCAGCAGCAAACTTCCACATCAAAACTCCAACATCAAAAACCCTCAACTCTGTCCTTTGCCATGCCTTTCGTGTGTAAGTCCCTAGCCACCAAAGGGTCGGGACTCAACACCCTAATGATGTGGCCCAATCAAAGCCCCAATCATAACTCAAGCATGCCAGGTACAGACCAGATTACAAATATAATCCAATGTCTATTTTTGGAATTCATAACCATATCAAACTGTTACAGGAGCTTTTGCCAGTCAGGTGAAAAACACAGACCCCTTACTAAGTCCACACTATGCTGTGTGTTATTTAATAACTATATCACACCTGCACCAACACGTCCCCACAAGAATAATGGTTTTTTTTAATTTCAATTTAAGCTCACAGACCCCTTGTTAAGAACCCCTACTCTAGAAGAAGTAGTATCAGAACTGGGACTTTAACAGAGAGTGGAATTTGGCCAGATGGATAAGAGACGATAACTGCACCTTGGGCAAAGGTACAGAGGTGTAATGTTTGGAGAGGAACTGGGAATGCAGGATGTCTGATGATGGTGGAGCAGCACCCAGATCTAGGTTATGTTCCTGATTATGAGTAGCAGAGAACCTAGATGCCTGCATTCCACTGAGTTTTTCCAACTCTTCTATTTCACTCCAATTTCTCTTCAACCTTTAGGACTACTATTTTACCCCTTCCTCTCTTTCCTACCCAGTGCACGCACACACACATTCATTCACACTCATCATGTCTGGACTCCTATTTAGGACTTTTCCTTATATAGGACACCATGAAAAAAGATGACTCCTAAGATTCTAAAATATTTTACTGGAAAAGCTCTGTACCTATAGAATGCTAAGTTTTGACCATGTTTACTACTGAAAAAAAAAAAAAAGAGAGAGAAGTTGCTTTTCTTATTAGGTTGCCTTCCACTGGATATATTGATTTTTCATGCATTCTATCAATTTGGGTGACAAAGTAAAGATTAAATGGTTCGGATGTCTGCCTGTAGCAGCAGAGTTTGCTCTTTATAAACTCATCTCATGTTCATTCATATGCTGAGGCAGCTTAGAACTTTGCTTTCAGGTATACCCTGGAGAAAAACAAGGGGAGGGAAGTTGTGTGCCTGCTGAGGACTTCAGAACTCTCAAGAGAGCTCAGGAACTCTCAGCAGGAAGGCTTTGGCCTTTGTCTTATAGAAAAGGCAATAGTGAGTGCAATATTGGAAAAAAATATGACGTGGATGTGATTTTTTTCCTTCATTTGGTTGTGTATTTTTAAAAAGTTTTCCTCAAACAGTGAGTCACATTTTTTAAATTAGTACTATATCCCTAAATTCTTTCCTAATGATGGAAATGTAAAGAATTGTGGTAGGACATCTTAGGAATACTGGAGGGGATGTGATTTTATCTTGTCTCTCTTACACAATTCAGATTCATCATGTATGGGTTATATTTTCTGTTAATATTTTATGAAGCGAAACAAAATCAGGAGGTAACCTACTAACAGATCATTCTGTTTTCTACCTGCCGTAAAAAAAAAAAAAAAGAAAGAAAAGAATTGCTGGGAAAATAATGAGGCCAATCCATTTCTTTGTTGAGATTTTAAAAATCAAACCTTATGATACCACGCAGAAGGAGCTGCACAAGGTTTCAAAGCCTAAAATAAATTCAGAATTATGTTATTCCCTCAAATATCATGAATTGGGTGCATCTTCTTTCTGTAACTAGGGAAGTCTTCTCATGTTAGTTTGGATTGAACTCAAGAGTCACCTTAATATCACCTATTCATTCACTCCATGCGTTGATCCATTTGGCTCATTGCATAAGCCCTCAGTAGGGTACAAGCTGGAAACAGCTTTATTATTTTTCTTACCATTGCCTTTAAACAATCTCTGCTGGAGCTCCTTTCCCTGCCCTTGGATGATGTACTTCAACTTTCCAGTCATTTTCAGATATGTACAAACAACCTCATTATCAGGATTTAAGTTCAGGGGAGTCAAAACTCTCCAATGTCTGACCCAATTCAGTCTGTTCCAAGACCAGACCACAGAGCAGCAGTAGGAAAAAGGGTTTGTGCTTTGTTTCTTCATACTTCTCCTCTTACTCTTCCTCTCCTCTTCCTCCATGCATTATGCTGCCTCTGGCTCCTTTTAGGTTGGGGGAAGCATGGTGGAGGATGGCATAGAAAGGAAAGGGAAGGACATAAAAAGTTTTACACAACAGCTGCTGTTTAATCTGAACAGTCTTCATACTGCAGATGGAAAGATGCTGACCGTTTCTCACATGGGCAGTGGAGAATCCCACTTTGCTATTGCCACACAGAGATAATGCTTTCTCTGCTTGACTGAGCACAAATCCCCCACCAACCCCTCTCTGTTGGAGTTATCATCTGGCCTAGCAATCCTCTTGAGAAGTGTCCTTCTTTAACCCAGCTACCTTCTTTAACCCAGCTACCTTCTAAGTTGTCACTAAGCCTATGGAAAAACTCAATATCTCTGTTCCATCAAACTCTGGAAATGCAGATTACTGCAACAAAGCAACAAATTCCTTTTTCATACAACTCTGCACCCACAGTTACCTTCAGCCAACTTCTTGCTTTTAGATGTTGAAAGTCAAGCGGCCATCTCTGTACCCCTAACTCCAGTTATCCCTGATCAAATTCTCCCCAAAACTCTCACCACCCTCCTTTCAAGGCCCAAGGCAATCCCAGAGTCCAGGAGTTTCTTTAAACAAAGGTGGGGATAAGGTTAGATCGCAGTTTCCCTCATCCACACTCTCCACAAGGGGTTCCCTTAAGAGCCCTCCTTAGACTCAAGGAGAGAAAGGAGAAGCATCCCCTCCCCTTCTCTTGGGTGAGCAAAAGGAAACACATGGCAGGTCAGCTCTGTGACAACTCTCATCAAAGAAATACCTCCAATCTCTCTGATTCATCTCTAGCCTTCTCTAGTATATATGCTGGAGGTGAGAGTTTGGCTAAAACTGGTAGAGCTGGCTTAGGGTCACCATTTAACATAGTGTACATTGATGGTCTAGCAGCACTCTTCAGAAAATAGAGATACTTCTCACCATTGTTCTTTTTAAAAAATTATTTATTCTTTTAAAGAAACTTTAGATTACATAAATGTTACATAAAAAATATAGGGAATTCCCATATGCCCCACTCCTTCCTCCTCCCACACTTTCCCACATTAACAACATCCTTCATTGGTGTGGTACATTTGTTATAATTGATGAACACATATTAAAGTATTGCCACTAACCATGGATTACAGTTTACATTATAGTTTATACTCTGTCCCCCACAATTTTTAAAGTTATGACAAAATATATAATGGCCTGTATCTGTCATTGCAATGTCATGCAGGAAAATTCCAATGTCTGGAAAACGCCCCCCTATTACACCAATTTTTCCCTCTCCCTCCCCTCAGAACCTCCAGTGGCCACTGCCTCCACATCGATAATAAAATTCTTCCATTGCTACAATAACAATAAGTCAAACCTAAAGAAAATATGGCTAATGTAAGTGATACCTTAACAGTAATAACATTGACCGTTAAGGGGCTAAACTCTCCAATCAAGAGACACAGACTGGCAGAATGGATAAGGAAATATGATCCATCTATATGCTGTCTACAAGAAACTCACTTTAGACCCAGGGATGCAAGGAGGTTGAAAGTGAATGGTTGGAAAACAATTTTACATGCAAACAATAACCAAAAAAGGGTGGGAATAGCTATACTAATATTGGACAAAATAGACTTTAAATGCAAAACTATTGTAAGAGATAAAGAAGGACACTATAAATTAATAAAAGGGATAATCTATCAAGAAGAAAGAATAATCAAAAACATTTATGCACCTAATCAGGGTGCCTCAAACTCTAGGAGGCAAATTTGGAAAACCTAAGAGGAGAAAGAGATGCCTCCACAATTACAGTGAAATCACCATTGTTCCTGGTGCTGGGGTCTCAGCAGAGACTAGAAGTCCCGCTTAATGTTCATTTACATTCATGTCATTCTTGAAAACTGTGTAAAAGGATGAGAACCTGATGCTATTATAGTAAAAGCCACCCAAACTCCTAGAACTTAAGATTCATAAAGGTAACTGCCAGGATTGTGGACTAGGAAATCAGGCTGGATAACTTGCTGGCATGAGTGCTGTCTCCTCACCATGGCAGCAGATGCTTGACTGTTTCCATCCGGCATATGTTTCTTCATACTGAGCTTTCCACCTCACCAGGGTGATGGCTTACCCAGACAACCAGGGTCATTGATGCAGACAACACAACTGGGGTACAAGTATGGGTAATGGGACCAAATCACAGCTGAGTCAGAGGATGCCTTTGGCCTTGTGACCAAACCAAGGGCAATCTTTGGGGAATGCTGGTTAGCCAGACTGTTTGACAATAAAAGTTGCAGAGTTGCCCTCAAAGTTCTTTTCCTACTCCAAGGGAAAATGGCTGACTGCCAGGGCCCACTGATTCCAAATAAGAACTCTAGCTAATGAAGAGGGCTGCTGTAGGGGAGGAGGGAAAGTTCTCTTCAGGGGCAAGTGGGTGTGCGCTGTCACCACAGGCATTACCTTGGAAGGGGACTGAGCTTGGGCCAGCACCACCCATGCATTTTGATCTTTCAACTAAATTTGAATTTTTGTTTCCTAGAAGTTTCCAGAATTAGGGAATAATATGTTGGATTCCAGTCTGAGAATGGCAAAAAAAAGCACAGACTTTGGGGGACTGGCAATACACTTCTCAGTTTTTATTCTTATGGGGAACCCATTGCCCATTTCATAGACTTTTTCATTTTACAGTTAAATGTTTAATATTTTAAAATCTTTGTGGTCTGCAAGATCCCCAGAGCTTTATTTTAATATAGGATCCTGTCCACCTAACGTCCATCAATACCTAGTTTCATCATACTCATATTTGAAAGATCTGACAAAAATTGCTTCTCCTAGAGTTTCAGGAACCTCTAGAACCTTAAGCCAGATAGGAGGTTGACCTCTTTGTATGGGGCCAGGGGAATTCTCAGAATACCAAACACTAGACATAATTTCCCCAAAACTTCAGATTACCCTCTTGTTCCCCTTAAAAACATGCACGAAATGTTACCTGCTCCCACCTGGCCACTGGCTCCTCTGTCCCAGAACAGCTTGTGCCCAGTGATATGTTCAGCCTGAGCTGATTGTCATCCCACCAGCCTGGCCACCTGGGGCAGACACCTGGATGGTGATTTCTGAATCATTCCCACCCCTTCATCTGAAACTTAGGATGTGCTAGAAACATAGCATGACTCACATGTCAATAAGTAGTGCACAGCGTTGGCAGTAAGTGAGTGGCTTAGAGGAAAGATGGGCAACAGAATGTGGTCTCCTCTAGAGGTTCCACATGAGGCTGAGTGTCAGCTTCCTGGTTGTACTCCCAGCAGCCTCTCTGACTCACTTTAGGCAGGTCACATTGTGCTTGCTGCATGTTTTATTGGATCAGAAATGTGCCTGTAGCTCATTTGGACTTATGCCTTATGTATGAGTTATTAAACGAGACATTTAAACTGCAAATTTGGAGATTAAAATATTGTCTACCCAGATAGTGAGTAATTGTTCTTCAAGGAAGACTATCAGATATCTGTCAGCAGTAAGGAAAATGAATTCATAGTGGGGCAAGACGTGAGAAATATCTCTGCGTTCAGTACAGTTATTGTGCAGCCAGGAAGTAGAGTGAATATATCTAGAATCTTTGGAAATGCTCCTCCATTTCAACAAAATGATTTCCTTCTTCATGGCTGTATATCAGTTTGGGTCCTCCAAGAAGCAGAAACTAAACTGGGATAAGGTGGGAAAGAGGCCTTCTGGGGGGACGGCTGTGAAGGATAAAGGAGGAGAAAGCTGGAATAGATGGGGGCAGGACTAATTTACCCATTAGGAACAGTAGCCCAGTGTTTAGGAGCCACAGCACTTTTCGTGATCCACAAAAATGTTTTATTTTCATATACTTTAAAATCAGAAGATGAATATACAATAATGAATCCAGCCTGAACTATATTCATCTTTATTTTATTTTATTTTTTTAAAGATTTATTTATTTATTTAATTCCCCCCCCTCCCCCGGTTGTCTGTTCTCTGTGTCTATTTGCTGCATCTTGTTTCTTTGTCCGCTTCTGTTGTCGTCAGTGGCACGGGAAGTGTGGGCGGCGCCATTCCTGGGCAGGCTGCACTTTCTTTCACGCTGGGTAGCTCTCCTTATGGGGCGCACTCCTTGGGCGTGGGGCTCCCCTATGCGGGGGACACCTCTGTGTGGCAGGGCACTCCTTGTGTGCATCAGTACTGCGCATGGGCCAGCTCCGCACGGGTCAAGGAGGCCTGGGGTTTGAACTGCGGACCTCCCATGTGGTAGACTGACGCCCTAACCACTGGGCCAAGTCCGTTTCCCTATATTCATCTTTATACCAATGCAATCATAAAATAAATTTTTTAATATATTTCTATGGAAGAAGGGGCTCATGATGGCCAAAGGGCCTAGAACCCACAAAAGTCATAACATGGCCCTGGATAGGACAAGCCTTCAGCACAGGATGCGGGTCTGACACCTGTAGAAAGGGAGGCCAGGCTGATGGGCAGTTGTCCAGGAGTACACAGCAGGAAGAACAGTCCGTCATGGTGCAGCGTGGCATGGCCTTGGTACCAACGAATGCTGTCTTGAAGCCCAAGGTGAGGCAGCTAGCGCTGTCAGGGAACTATGGTCCCTGCTGCAGGTTGGAGGAGATCTGAGCAATGCGCCTTCAAGGTCCCCACAATCGAGCATGGAAAGCAAGAAACAAGGTACTACAGCTCTCCCCAACCCAACGCCCCCCTGGAATATCTGGATTCTGTTTCCAGGGTGAGAAGTAGCTCAAAGGGCATCAAAGACGTCATCTCGGCCTTTGATATGCACGTGAGTCCTCAGCAAGTGTCACAGGCTAGTTCTCCACTGCTAGAGCCCTCCAGGTGAGGCTGGCAGCCCACTGGCAGTGCTAGAGGCGTCCAGGTTTGGGACAGGGAGGAAGGGCATTCCTCCTGTATCAGAGCTTCCGTGATTCTGTCCAGCCTAACATTCTGAGTCTGCCTTTAAAATCCCTCCCCAGAGATGACAAAGGGAGCCCATCAGCCATATCCAGCCTGCAAATATGTATTATCTGGTGTGCACGAGTTTAAAACATTATAGGGGGGAGGCATCAGTTAAAAATTTGATTGATTTGACATAAAAGTCTGGATTTCGCGATCCAGTGGGAAATACCAGCAGCACTGGGCTGGGTGTCGGGCACCAGCTGAGGGTAAGGCTGCCCACTGTGAAAGGGAAGAAAGGCAGCCCAGGGCAGCGGCTCCTCTCGCCAGCTGACGGCTGCTGCAGGGGGATGTGGACCAGGTCTATCAGCGTTTCTGAGTTTTCAAGAGAAGGTTAGTTTCTGTTTCTCATTGTGGTGAAGTAAGATTTTAATTGCTGTCAAGGAATTCACCCCAGTCCCTGTCACTCTCTCCCCACCCTCTCTCTTTTTTTTTAAAGATTTATATTTTATTTTATTTCTCTCCCCTTTCCCCCGCCCCCCTCCCGTTGTCTGTTCTCTGTGTCCATTTGCTGTGTGTTCTTCTGTGTCCACTCGTATTCTTGTCAGCAGTGCCAGGAATCTGTGTCTCTTTTTTTTTTAAGATTTATTTTTTATTTATTTCTCTCCCCTTCCCCCCTCCCCCCCCTGCCGAGTTGTCTGCTCTCTGTGTCCATTCGCTGTGTGCTCTTCTGTGACCACTTCCATCCTTATCAGCGGCACCGGGAATCGGTGTTTCTTTTTGTTTAGTCATCTTGTGTGTCAGCTCTCTGTGTGTGTGGCGCCATTCCTGGGCAGGCTGCACTTCTTTTCACGCTGGGCTTCTCTCCTTACAGGGCGCACTCCTTGCACATGGGGTCCCCTACGTGGGGGACACCCCTGCGTGGCACAGCACTCCTTGCGCGCATCAGCACTGCACATGGGCCAGCTGCACACGGGTCAAGGAGGCCCTGGGTTTGAACCTTGGACCTCCCATGTGGTAGGCGGGTGCTCTATCAGTTGAGCCAAATCCGCTTCCCCCCCACCCTCTCTTTTCACCTGGCCCAATCACGTCGCTCATAGCCTTGCCCTGGCTGGCTCCTTGAGCACCTGAGTTCATGGTCTCTGTTAATTCACAGCCAGTGACTTGGTGAGGTGCTACGAGGCATGATATTTAAACAAGGGAGATTACTCCGGGAGCCAAGCAACTGGCTGGAGGAGAAAGTGAGCTTTGGTCTGCCCATCTTTGCCCTCAGCCAAGGAGAGGCGAGGGTCTTTCTGAGACAGTGTTTATGCTTTGAATAACCTTTTGTTGAGGACCCATCGAGTACCTGGGATTGTGCTAGGCACAAAGTGCATATCCAGCAGACAAACAAATGCATGCTTCCTAATGTCTCTACTACTGTTTTGCCAAGGGAAAAAAAAATTTAAATGAATTATTATTAATTCTAATAAAAACAAAGATCTTGAGTTCTAATTGTTCTGAGTTTATAAATAGAAAATGCATCCTAGTGAAGCTACATTATATAGCACTCCTCTGCCACTGAAGCTTAAATAAATTGATACAAAATTGCTAGTAATTGTAGCTACCATTTATAGAAAACAGACAGTAGGAGCAGCATGCTACTTAGAATCATTAATGGCATGACTTCATTTTGTTATCCATATAGTTATATTGGGCAATTACAGCATGCCAGGCACACACACACTAAGCAATTTACAATCATAATTTCATTTAATATTCTTGTCAACCCTATGAGGGAAGAATTTGATTCTCATTCTAAGATCAGGAAATTGAGGCTCCAAGAAATTCAGGAACTTACTCAAGGTCACTGGGCCACTAAGAGGTGGTACAGGATTCAAAAACCCTGGCTCTCCCATCCTGCCCAAGTTTTCTCTACTTCACCGAGACCATCTCGTGGAGGTCAGCCTCTGGGCCCAGAGCCCATCGAGGCATGCCAAAAGAAGGGTCAAAAGTTCTTCCAAAATCCTGGCCCTATCTGCAGTGTTGATTGGCCAATGTGTTCTTTTAACGAGGTACAAGTTGTCATCTAGTTTGAACTCAAAATTGTCTTGGTTTTACTCAAAAAATGCATGAGCGGGAAGCGGACTTGGCCCAATGGATAGGGTGTCCGCCTACCATATGGGAGGTCTGTGGTTCAAACCCCAGGCCTCCTTGACCCGTGTGGAGCTGGCCCATGCGCAGTGCTGATGAGCGCAAGGAGTGCCCTGCCATGCTGGGGTGTCCCCCCCCCATAGGGGAGCCCCACGTGCAAAGAGTGCGCCCTGTAAGGAGAGCTGCCCAGTGTGAAAGAAAGTGCAGCCTGCCCAGGAATGGCACCGCACACACAGAGAGCTGACACAACAAGATAACTCAACAAAAAGAAACAACAGATTCCCGGTGCCACTGATAAGGATGGAAGCAGTCACAGAAAAACACACAGTGAATGGACACAGAGAGCAGACAACGGGGGCGGGGGGGATAAATAAAAAATTAATCTTTAAAAAAAAATACATGATGACATGTATAAGTTATAGAGGTGCAGTAGGGTCCCTCCCTTTCCTTTTAAGAACAGATGGTATGCTGCTAGAAGTATTGTAACTCAAAGAAGACTCATTCTACGCTCATGAGCTGCTGCTTTCCCCAGTTGTGTTCAGTTTGTGAAAATTTATCAAGGCCTTTACATACCACACATCTACCTCTGACTGTATATTTTGATTCAGTCAAATGTTAGAAGAAGGGGAGCAGGGTAGTGGATGTGGCTCAAGCAGTTGGGTGCCCACATGGGAGGTCCTAGGTTTGGTTCCTGGTGTCTCCTAAAGGAGAGCAGATGCAACAAGCTGGCGCAAAAAGCAGATGTAATGAGCAGGCACAATGAGCATGGAGCAGATGTGGCTCAAGTAACCGGGTACCTGCATCCCACATGGGAGGTCCCAGGTCCGGTTCCCCATGCTCCTAAAGCAGATGAGCAGACACAATAAGCAAACACAAAGAGCAAACACAGCAAGCAGACAACAAGTAGAAACAATGAACAGATAGACAAGGGAGACATCTTGAGGGGAGAACAAAAAACAAAAACAAAAATTATAAAAATTTAAAAAAAGAATAAGGGGAGCGAATGTAACTCAAGTGGTTGAGCACCTGCATCCCATGTATGAGATCCCAGATTCAATCCCCGGTATCTCCTAAAAACAAACAAATGAAAATAACAACTCTCACTGGGGAGTGGATGTAGCTCAGTGTCTGAGTGCCTGCTTCCCATGTACAAGGTCCTGGATTCAATCCCCAGCACCTCCCTTAAAAAAAATAAATAAAAAGAAGAAGAAAATAAAGAATGGTTCTTATCCCATCTTTAGCATTGTACAATGAAACCACATACACTCATCTCCTAGCTGTGACATTTATCAATCCATGTCCAAACTTGTTACAACTATAACCCATCCACTCCTGCCCCACCACTCCCACTACATCATTTTGCAGTAAATCCCCAAATCATACCAGTCCCTCTGAAAACAGCCCAGCCTTTCTTATGCTGTATTTTGTCTGTTTGCTATTTTCAGGCCACTACATGTATGTGGACTCAGTTTATGTCAAGCACTTCCAGGAGGTGGCCCAGCTCATCTCGCCAATGACCACGGCCCCCATGTCTGGCTGCCTGTCGTTTTATTACCAAGTCCAGCAGGGCAATGACAACATCTTTTCCCTCTATACGCGTGACCTGACCGGTCTTTACGAGGAGATCTGGAAAATGGGCAGTCCAGGGAACGCTGCCTGGAACCTCGCCGAGGTGGAGTTCAGTGCGCCTTACCCCATGGAGGTAGGTGGGCCAGGCATGCCCAGGTATTCCTGGCAGCCTTGCAGAGGAGCCTGCCACCTGCATGGACATACGCAAGCATCATATTCTTTCTTTTCTGCTGTGACTCACTCTTAATCTATCGTCCCCCTTCCTCCCCCTCCCCCCATTCTCTCTCTTCCTCTGTCTTCCCATTTCCCTTCCTCTTTTACTAGTAAGAGGGCATTTTTTATAATAACAAATATGGAAAAGTCAGTCAGCCAACATTTCTTGGACACATTCTCCCTCTGAAATTTGCACTTTGTTCAAGGAGAGTTCAAAAGAGGAGACCAGTGCCTTCCAACTGAAATTCATTTTTGAACTCTCAGTCCAGTGACAGCAGTTATGAAGGTTTCCCTCATTTGAAGGGATTATTTTCTAGAAAAAGAAAGGTATTTCCTTTTTTTCTCCTATAAAGTACTTTTCAAAAATCAGAAATAAACCTACTGCTGGTGCCTTAATTTGAATCAAGACTTGGTGCCTTCATTTTAAACCTTTGTAATTATGCCGGTAATGTGTACAATGCAGAAAATTAGAAAATCAGGGAACCAAAACAAACTAAAACCCTCTAACCTGAGAACTGTTAATATTTTGGTATTTACCCTTGCAAAGATTTGTCTAAGCACATATATTAACCCTACCTGGATCCACATATGCATCCCAATACTTGCAACAATCCAACAAAGTAGATAAAATTATCCCCACGTTACAAATGAGAAAGGAGAAAATAGAGAGAAGTTTGACTTTTTTTTTCTGAGTCACACAGCTGGCGAGTGCATGAGACTTACAGAAGTTCCTGGGCAAAAATTGGACTTAAAGCTGCAGGAGGAGAGTCCTCTGTGTAAGGACCCCAGCACTTTGACTCAGTGGGTGTAACATGATTGTTGTGGTTTTGAAGTTATATGCAGACTCAGTGACAACAGTTTCTTAAAATCCCTCCCTCATCACTGTATCACTGTGCACTTTGCAGCATCTTCCCCATTTCCCCTTAAAGTGCAAAAGAGGCAGACTTTTACTCCAGAGGCGTTCTAGCGGTGCCATCTGCTCTCCTGATGTGGAGCTGCAGAGAATGCTGGGGCTGGGTTTTGGTTCCCAATGTGTCCTGTTTCCCGAAGGCGTGCCGACCCCGCCCCTTCCCCTTCGTGTTGAGCCCCAAAGCCCCAGAGGGAGCCAAATGCCTTTTGCAGAATGTGTGTTATTTCCTATCCGTAAGTCTGAGCAGGCCTCACTTAGCTCTTGCAACCCAGTGGAAATTTTTCTGAGTTTGGTTTACAAGGAGGCAAAGAAACACACAAGCTGCTTCAGAAAAGTTTCCTTCTGTTCAAGTCAAATGAGTCACACGCACACTGAGCGTTTTCGTTGCAAACTCCTTTCATCTGCCATAAACTTATGGGGCAACACTGTATGAGTGAGTATTTGTAGAAATTTTTTTTTAGATCAATACTTGCAAAGTTACAATTCTGGACACTAATGAACCTCAATACAAGTCCTTTCGATTTATACTCGTGCAATTTTGTAGTCTGAATGCATTCCCTGGGATTATTTGCTCTTGCTAATTGCCAGGAAAAGAATCTTGTTCTCCAGAAATCAGTGAATTTAGTGTCACCATATTCTCAAATGAATTTTAAAAAGGAAAAAAAACCGAGACTCTTTCTGGAGGAAAAGAGGACACATTGCCACATGGACAATGACTGGCATAGTCTGAGCAGGGACATCATCCTTACTCCACCTACTCTTACTTATCTGCTAGTCTGTCTCTTGCTTTGCTTTTCTTATTTATTTATTTACTTATTTAAAAATTTTCTTTTCTCTTGCTTTTCTTATCAGCTAGCACCTTGATAACTAAATGGCATGCCCCTGTGTTAATTTGTAAACTTAATTTCTTGTAAACTCACCTCTCTTCCCCCTTTAACAGCCCTTTCCCCTTTGCCAGGGGCAAATTGTTGGTGCCTCTCTTGAATTTTGGAGAGTCTAAATGAGGTCTCTGTAGGGTCATTGTTGTTAAGCTGAAAGGGACTTAGGAACCATCCTTTCCAACTCCTTTTTCAAAAATGAAGAAACTGCAGCCTAAGGGACAGAAGGGGCCTGCTCGAGCTAATGAGTAGCTAACTTGGGGTAGGAACCTGAATATGAGTTCTAGAGGAGGTCAACATGGAGAAAAGAGCACAAAGTTCAGAGCTCGGTATGTACCTAACTCCATACTAGGATCCTTGGGAATATTATCTCATTTAATCTCAACAGTCCTGCAAGGTAGGTGCTATCAGGCCATTTTAAAGATAAGGAAAGGAAGGCTTCAAGAGGTTTAGCAATTTATCCTACGTCACCTAGAAAGAAGTGACAGAAATGGAATTTGAACTTTTCCGTCTGTCTCCAAAACACCATTCTCTTCACAAAAGTTTGCCTATGGGTCAAATCCAGCCCCCAGTGATTTGCCTGACTGGCATAGTAGGTTGTTTTTTCTCTTGTTTGTTTTAATTTTTGAATTGTCAACAATTGAAATATCCAAAAATTTCAGATACAATTCTAGAGATCCTGGTACTCTTGACAATTTCATAGGTCCGGAAATGAGCCCTGAATTCCCACATGTCAGCAATTGACAGAAGCTGCGTAGCAGCTGGCCACTGTGGACAGGGCTTACTTACCCTCTCCTTTCCCCACAGTCCACCTTTTTTTGTTGTTACAACTCTAAAACACATGCTTTATTCCCCACAGTCCACCTTTCCTGCTACATCATACCAGACCCACTTCATGCATTTACATTGCCTGCCTAGCCCCGCAGGCATTTGAAATTACAACTCCTGCTCAACATTGTATCTTCTCATGTTATCAATTTACAGGGACTGCATACAGGAGTTGGATTTCTCGTTGGAGGTGAATGCTGTGCTAACCATGCCTGATCCCTGAGGTTCACAGGCAAAAGGGGGTTGATTCTGCTCAGAGTTAAAGTCCATGGCAGGAAAAGAGCAAAGCTAGAGCAGTTGAACTTACTAATCTCCTCCCCTTCCTAATTTTTTTTTAAGATTTATTTATTTATTTTATTTCTCTCCCCTACCCCCCTACCCCCAGTTGTCTGTTCTCTGTGTCTATCTGCTGCATGTTCTTCTTTGTCCGCTGCATGTTCTTCTTTGTCCGCTTCTGTTGTCAGCAGCTTGGGAATTCATGTTTCTTCTTGTTGCGTCATCTTGCTGTGTCAGCTCTCCGTGTGTGCGGCGCCATTCCTGGGCAGTCTGCACTTTCTTCCACGCTGGGCAGCTCTCCTTACGGGGCACACTCCTTGCAGGTGGGGCTCCCCTACACGGAGGACACCCCTGCATGGCAGGGCACTCCTTGCGCGCATCAGCACTGCACATGGGGCAGCTCCACATGGGTCAAGGAGGCCCGGGATTTGAACCGCGGACCTCCCATGTTGTAGACGGACGCCCTAACCATTGGGCCAAGTCCGCTTCCCTCCTCCCCTTTCTAACCAGTCAAGCATGCCTAGACATGTTAAAACCCTATGCTCAGAATTTCTGGGCCTGATTCTGCTTTTGCTGACAAGGGGTTATCAGATCTGACTCTCACATCTCTGTCAGGGACCTCACATAAAATTCCATGCATGGAGACAGCAGAAAGCCTTGGAGGGGCTTAGTTCTCTATGAACAGCAGAGGGAAGGCTTGCCTGCTTTCTTCATGTAGTAGCTTGTTTTTCCTTTAATTAAAGTTCATAATGTTCATTGTCAACTCTGTAGTTCTATCAGAAAGTGAAAAAGGTACTTCAGCTGACCCTTGGGAAGGGGAAAAACTCTACTAATAAAATGCAACTTAGGGTTTAGTAGCCACTCCCTTTAAAAGAAACTGTGGGTTGAAGAGAGCACTGCTCAACCTCCTATATTTAGGAACGGGTTTCCACAAGTACTTATAACTAGGCACCATCTGGATTGATTGACATGCTACTTTAAATCATGGTGAAGAGAACTCAGGCTAATAGAAAATATGCAAACATGTGACAAAAAACATTTTTTTCTCTGCAGGTTATATTTGAAGTCGCTTTCAACGGTCCCAAAGGAGGGTATGTTGCCCTGGACGATATTTCTTTTTCTCCTGTTTCCTGCCAAAATCAGACAGGTGAGCATTCTCTTTTTCTTCTTCTACAAATTTGGAGTTTTCTCTTCTTAATAGATGCCTGTGGTCTGTTCTTATTTTTTAATCCTTTCCAATTTGCTTGCCTTCCCCCTTATCTTATTCTTAGAAAATTATTTAACTGAATAGTCATATTTTTTTCTGGAATATTACTTTTTTTCCTGACACAGAGTAAAACTAATTTTTCTGTCATCACAGAGAAGAGGTAAAGTCTAAAGAAGATTTTAATCTTCCCTACGTACTAGGAAAGGAAAATTAGATATTAACTCCTTCTCACATGGTCCTTCTCTTTAAAGCATATCTTAGGTCCATAGATAGGGTGGATGGAGAATACTCTCAAAATCTACTGAACAGAATTATAAAATCTGTTTCCAATTTTAGATATTCAAGACCTATAAATGTCCTCAAGTTTAAAGGTTTTAGTAATTTGATATATATTATATGTGTTTAACTTAATTGCTGTCTCTTTCTAAGTAAATTCTCAAGTTATTTTATCTTTTATGGTCAATTTTTAAATTTTCATAAAATTGGTGTTTGGGAAAAAAAGAAATTTTTCTTTTCTGGGGAAATAGATGAGCAAAACAACTCAAAGTAAATTAGAAAGCAAATGTTTTTGAATAAAAATAATAACAATATATTGATGATAACCCAGATAAATGCAATTTACCTTACCTTTTAGTTTGTTTCATTGAGAAACCCCAGGGACACACTGTGGTCATTCTTTCTTATTAATTGCTCTCATTCTGGGTTTTGGAACACAGGAAGTAAATATTTAGAGTTGGCCTTTGTGGTCTGACTTTCACTTAAGATAGAGTTTGTCTTTTTTATGGTTTTATATGGTTTCAGATATATTCTACAAGCAAGAGAAATGAGAAAGATATATTTTCTACTTGAACTGAACTGTTATCCCTAATTAGGGAGAAGTCTATTTGCTGATACCACAAATTAGAATTTCCCACAAATTCTGTTTAAAAAAACAACAATAATAAACTAGAGAAACAGGTGGCGGACTTGGCCCAGTGGTTAGGGCATCCGCCTACCACATGGGAGGTTCGCGGTTCAAACCCCAGGCCTCCTTGACCCGTGTGGAGCTGACCCATGCGCAGTGCTGATGCGTGCAAGGAGTGCTGTGCCACACAGGGGTGTCCCCCATGTAGGGGAGCCCCACGTGCAAGGAGTGCACCCTGTAAGGAGAGCTGTCCAGAGCGAAAGAGGGTGCAGCCTGCCCAGGAATGGCACCGCACACTCAGAGAGCTGACACAACAAGATGATGCAACAAAAAGAAACACAGATTCCTGTGCCACTGACAACAACAGAAGCAGACAAAGAAGACACAGCAAATAGACACAGAGAACAGACAACTGGGGTGGGGGGCGGGGGAGAAGGGGAGAGAAATAAATAAATCTTTTTAAAAAATTAATAAACTAGAAAAACAGACTGAACTAGAATACATTTACATGTTTTCTAAAATGACTTAATCCAAGCAGTAACCAAAGATGGAAAGAGTCTCTAAATTTGACAAAACACAGAAACAAAAATGATTTAACTTCTCTAAATTTAACTGCTCCCTCTTCCCATCCATTTATATTACTATTATGTCAATAGTATTTCACAATCTCTTTATCATTATTTTTAGAAAGTTCCTCTTCACTAAGCATTTACATTGAACTTTTCTGTGTCCATGTTAAACATTTGGGGGAAGAAGTATTTATTCAATATCTGCCTTTGGTAGAGGGTAGGAGGAAGAGGCAGCTGGGAACTAATAGAATTGACTGAATCAGCTTAGAAATAATTGTTAAACATGCTCTCCCCTTTAAAAAGATTCAGAATATGTGTGAGCCCTTTCCTACTACACTGCTGCTTTGATTGTTGAAAAGAAAAGAAAGTTTCCAGCAAAACAGGAACTATTTGCTAATTAAGCTGTGGGCCCGTCAGTCCATAAAATCCAGCCCAGATAAAGACTCCTTAGAGCCATATTTTTATATACCTTTTATATACATTTTTACATACTTAGGTTTACCAAAGGTCCATATTGGACCTTCAGAATTTCCCACCATGCCAACTTGGCTTTCAAACCGTTTCATTGCATCATCAGTGTTATGCTCAAGAGCCAGGCTTTGGATTCATCCCTATTCTGCTACTTACAAGCTGTGTGAACCTGCGCCTGTAGTGTAGCCTCTCTAAGATACATTTCCACATCTACAGTACAAGGATGGGAGAATCTGTTTCATAGAGTTGTTGGGAAAATTAATGATTTAGTTTATGTCTGAGAAGGTACAGAGTATGAAACATAGAAAATGCTTCCCTATGAGACTTAATATTCACTTAATTTTCAAACCATTCCCATCCATTCACCAGAGACCCAAAACTACAGGGAACCAGCAAAGGTTTGGATGAGTGTACCAGCAGGAGTCTGCTGTATGCCTTCCTTTGAGCAGCTGTCAGCCAGATTCTGAGCCTTAGAAGCTGAGCCCTCTAGTTTTCATACTTCACCTTGTATTTCACAAATGGTTTATGTCCTTCTGCTTCATAACAGTTGCCAACATTTTTTCTTTGTCTTGGTTAGCTCCATATTTGTTTTCTTCGCTTTTCTGAGCTGGATCCAGTGTTTTCTTTCCTCCCTTTCCTAGTTGGCTGAGACAGGAACTATTTCAGCACATGAACCATCTCATTTCGCCCTGTAGTTGGGTTTGCAGTTCATCCAGTCTCTGAGCCCTGAGACTCTTAGCCTAATCACAGATGTTAAACACCAGTGTCACGTCACTCCCCAGTAGCCCCCCAGGATGACCCCCAGGGGACACTGAAGGCTCCCCTGCCACCACCCTCCCCCTTTGGTTACAGTATTTCCATTCCCACACCTACTTTACCTATTTGGCCTAGACTCTAGACCTAATGAATAAGCTCTCCTTTTGGTCTGTGATTCCTTGAATGCCTAACAGGTGATCTCATTCAATTCTGAGAATCCTGCCTTAATGCTTAACCCAAAAGTGAGTTTTTCATTGCTCTGCTATATGCAGGCTTAACCTCCCCCATGTGCATGGGTCCACCCCAAACCCAGGCCAGTGGTTGGAAAGATCCTGAAACTCATGGATATATCCCCAGATGATGCCTACCCAGTGTTGACCACTGGTAGCTCAGGTTAACAACACATTGCCCAGGCCTCTTGTCTCATTGCAAACCACATGCCAATTGCCTACATAGCAGCTGAAATAGCCACTTCCTTCCTTTGCTTAAAGACCCCCAAGGGTCTCCCTGCAGCCTGCTCAGTGGCCCAGCCCCCATTCCTTCATGGATCCTGAGTATGGTACCAGGTCCCACTCACTCTCCTCCTCAAGACAGCTCTGAGCTCTTTCAGCCCACCTTCAGTCTTGTTCATGCTAAAATAAAAGTACCATGCAAATTTAGCAGCCTAAAAAATCCACTGTACCCAATACCTCTCAAGCACCAAAGGGGCTTAGGAGCCTTTTAGACTATAGGAATAATGAGCTCCATGGAGCAGAGGAAAGGTTGAGAAACACTCCCAACTATTCTCTTCAAACTGTAATACACTCCAGCTAATTAGATCATCTTCATAGTCTCTCATTTCTAGAGTCTGAATGGCAGAAAGCAAGTAATTAACTAAACTGTATGTTCTATGATGCTTTTTGGTACCTTGCTAAAAGGGTGTTTAACTTTTTTATACTGAGCATCAACTGGTGCTCAGGGACTTCCAACTGCTTCTGATTCCTTCCTATCCCTTGAATATGTCATTAGCATTCCCAGTCACTCAATTTGTGACCTTCATTTCCCCCGTGCATCTGAAACAAGGCTTAAGCATCCATCCCAGATCTCTGATGAGTCGTAGTTCTCACTCAAGGTCTCCAGTAAGCCCTCTGGCCCCTTCTTCAGGAATCAGATGCTCTCTCAGGATAGAAGAGGCTCTCTCCAGATAAAGAAGTTTTGCTTTTGAGATTTTCCTTTTATCAGACCTTCTGCAGACCCCAGAAAAATCTATTTTAAGGACTAGGTGTTTAGCGAAAGAATATAATTACATCGTCAGAAAAACCTTTTCTATGTGACTCAGTTTATCACCATGGAGAGAACTGATCCTTGCTTACTTTCAAGTTTTAATTGCTCCTCCTGCTCCCTTCTATGAAGCTAGTAAATGAGTTATTCTCTTGTGGCCACTCAAGGATACCGTGTTGAGATACATTCTTCATGAATAATTTCACTGAGCATGGCTCTTGGGAGTGCCATATCGTTTCCAGAGCTAGATTGTCATCTGTAGACTTGGAACCATCATCTGTTTCTTCATTGCCAGATAGAAGAGGGGTGACTAATACTGGAGACCATCATAGGGTTTCCCATGACCTCAAATCTCCACAAGAGGAAATCAAGGAGGCTTGTTTGTATGATATCCTATTCATTTTTCAGGACTTGATCTTATGGTTCAAAGATACACACCCTGATACTGACATAGTCTGCCAGAGCAAGGCATAAGATAAAGACCACTGCAAGTTCTCCTTTCCTTTTATACTCTCCGGCTATCAGAGTCTGCTCCTTGTATAATTCTTAGGGCATATTGCCTGAGATACATTCAGATTTCAGTCATATAGGAACATTTTCTCCCTATTTAAAAATTTTTCTCTTTTTGTGGTGTGCTGTTAGTCATTTACTTTTTTTTTCAGCCTATTTAAAAAATCATTTCAAGTCCTTTATTCTGAAATACCTCAGTATGCGTTTTCTAAGAACTAGCACACTCTTCATAACCATAGCATAATTACAAAGTTTACAAAATTTAACACTGATACAATGTTATCCCCTAACCTACAGTTCATACAGCAATTTTGCCAGGTGCCCCACTAATGTCCTTCATAGTTATTGTTTTCTTGGACCAATATTGAATTTTGGATCACTTGGACCTTTCAGTTGTCATGTCTTTTTAGTCTCTTTTAATCTGGGCCAGTTCCTCTGTTGACTTGAATTTTCCTTGCTTTGAAAATGGACACATTGGGAAACAGACTTGGCTCAGTGGTTAGGGCATCCGTCTACCGCATGGGAGGTCCGCGGTTCAAACCCCAGGCCTCCTTGACCTGTGTGGAGCTGGCCCATGCACAGTGCTGATGCGCACAAGGAGTGCCGCACCACGCAGGGGTGTCCCCCCATAGGGGAGCCCCATGTGCAAGGAGTGCTCCCCGTAAGGAGAGCCGCCCAGCGCAAAAGAAAGTGCAGCCTGCCCAGGAATGGCGCCGCCCACACTTCCCTTGCCACTGACGACAACAAAAGCGGACAAAGAAACAAGATGCAGCAAATAGGCACAGAGAACAGACAACCGGGGGAGGGGGGGGAATTAAATAAAATAAATAAATCTTAAAAAAAAAAAAAAAAAAGGACACATTGAGAGCACGGTGACTCTGTTCCTGAGCATCCCTCTGTTTCATCAGATCGTTGCTCACAGAACTCAAATGTTTCCCTGGAGATACCTTTCCAGTTATTCAAAAAAGCTCCCTCTCTCCCTGGCCCTAGAACACTACACTCACTGTGTGTCAGTATGTGGAATAGATCACACTTGGCCACACTGAATGTGTTCCAAACTGCTGCAGATATATCTCTGCTTGACTCAGGGTAATCAGGACAGAGAGGTTCACAAGTCACTTGTTAAGAGACTAGAAGTTATTCTCAAAAGACCAGAATTCTGGGCTGCTACTAGAATTCAGCAAGGCCCAAACAATAGTAGAACAGATGACAGGATTGGTGTGAATTTTTGAACTGCATGATATAGTGAGTGAGGGTTTTCTTTAAGCAGAACAGCTCCTACTATTGCTGTCAATTATAAATAGATAGCGACTGTGCTCCCAACACAGAGCTTGATCAGCAAAGGAAAATTATTTTTAAAATATTTATCTTTGAGGGAAATTAAGAGTTCCTTAAAATCCTTACTTTTTTCCTTTCTTTTTTTACTTTGTATGAATAATTTTTGAATCAGGAAGAAGTAAATGAATAAATGCTGGCAGTCTTTACATCATGAAAGGAAACTTCTTTTGAAACCTGGTGCCTCTTTACAATTATAGTGAATGTGAACAGGGTTCCTTCTTCCTCCTCCCTCTAGAAAGAAAAGAACCATTTTCTTGTCATGCTGAGACGTTCGCTTGATGTTAAACTGTCACTGTGCCATTTGGGTAAAAATGTTTTGCTGTAGTTTACTTCTCCAGTCTCCCTAGGCACAAATGGATGCATATTTGTCAACCAGTTCCCATAGTCCTTCGAGATCCTTCTCTCTAACTTTGCTTCTCCTATGTTCAGAATTTCTATTTAGTGCTGTAGAAGCGAGCTGCAATTTTGAGGAAGATCTCTGCAACTTTTACCAAGATAAAGAAGGCCCTGGATGGAACCGAGTGAAAGTAAAACCAAACATGTACCGCACAGGAGACCACACTACAGGGTTAGGTAAATCCAGAGCCTGCCACGCAGTGACATTGCCAGGGTAATATCAGTCCTCTCTTTGCCATTCCCACCCATGTCTACCAAGGTACTGACTTAAAAAAAAAAAAAAAAAAAAAGAAAGCAGCTGTGATGAAGCAAAGACAATCTATAATATTGAGTTTGACCGTTTTTTTTGTGTGAAGTTGAAATTCAAACTGTTGTGCCAGTTAGTTCCAAAGCCAAATCATTGGAAATTATTTTGCTCTTCACTTTAGATGGAGAAGTACCTTTAAAAAAGCTATTGGATCTATCTTTGTGACATATCCAGTATAGATAAATCCACAGAGGAAGAAAGCAGATTAGTGATTGCCAAGGGCTGGGGGAAGGGAGAATGGAGAATGACTCTTTTATGAGTATGGGGTTTCCTTTAAGGTCTCGATCAATCCTCCATACCTCAAAAAAAAAAAAAAAAAAAAAAAAGACCATTTTATGTTTCTTTATTTCATATGGAAGAAATACAGGAAAAATGTAGATTTTCAGTAGCTGAAAAGCCCATCTGGTTCAAAACTAGCTCTTTGGGGACAGGTTTAACATATGAACCAAAAGTAGTAAGCTCTGCCCAACACACGAATCTCTATCACAAGGATTGCCAGACAGATGGTGATCACTCCATCCCTGCTCGTCACAGCAGAAATAAAAATGAAAACTCTGCTGTGGGCCTTACATTTCCTATGACCTGGTATTAGGTCACCCCAAGTCAGCCAATTGGCCCAGGCAGCTGGCAGCCCCACAGTGATTTCCCCTTTATATTTTATGAAAAGTATAAATCCTAATTGGTGACTGGAATCTGGGCCTAGGCAGTTAAAAATCAGTACTGGGTTTACGAAGTTTATTTAGGATTTAAGGAGTTTTTATATGCAATAGTCACATAGATATTTTCTACCTCTGCAGCCACAAACATTAGAAAATGTTTTCTATCACTTAAAGCCTATAGAAATACCCTTTGCTGGCAAATTCCACTACTTTGATCAAATATTTCCAGTTGGTCATCTGGGCTAGATTATTGAAAATTTTCACTGCTGATGTGCTGAAGAGTTTGTCTTATTTGCAGGGTATTATTTGCTGGCCAACACAAAGTTTACATCTCAGCCTGGCTACATCGGAAGGCTCTACGGTCCCTCCCTCCCAGGAAACTTGCAGTATTGTCTGCGTTTTTATTATGCCATCTATGGATTTTTAAAAATGAGTGGCACCCTAGCAGTTTATATCTTTGAAGAGAACCAAGTTGTTCAAGAGAAGATCTGGTCTGTGTTGGAGTCCCCAAGGGGTATTTGGATGCAAGCCGAGATCACATTTAAGAAACCCATGCCTACCAAGGTACAGTAGAGCCAGCAGAAAATTCTGTTCACTTATATTTGCTAAACAGGGTTATTATAAAAAAAGGAGTGCATTTCTGCTTCTTATAGCCAACAATTGATATGTCATTTTTCTTTCATTCAGGCTGATGGTCCCGCCCTACACCCTACCCCCTGCCATACACAAATTACTCTTTTAGTTCTTTTCCCTTCTCTGTGTCTCTGAATTATGACCACCTAGGGAGTTTGCTGGTTGTTTATTTCTTTGATTCCCTGAGAATGGTCCAAAGACTAGGAATACATGAATTGTACAAGTTCACCGCAAATTTCAATTTGAGGCCACAATTCACATACACACACGCGCGGAATGCTAGTATAAAAAAAAGGTGAGCTCAGTGAGCTTGATTTTACATTGTGTAGTTTTAAAATCAACTACCTAAGACTAGCTGAACAGAGAGGAGAAGCTTAATAAAAACTTAGAGGCCAACCCTGCCCAATCAGATAGATTTTACATAAGGGAACCATCAGCAACTAATTTTCATAGCAAAGATTGCAAAAAGAGAGATCTTCATTATAAGGAGAGTATAAAAGAAAGGTGTCTCTCCTGAGCTTAACAACTCACTAACTTAAAGAAGTTTTGCAAGTAGAATAAATTATGGTTAACTACAACCAAGATATGAAACTAGTATGGGGAAATCTATTTTTTTAACAAATCTATTTTGTTGACACATATTAATAAAGCATAAATCCATTCAAAGTATACCATCAGTGGTACTTGGTGTAATCACATAGTTGTGCATTCATCACTTTACTCACTTTTAGAGCACTTTCCTTATTCCAATAATAATAATAGTAATAATAATAATAAAAAACAAAGCTCATTACCCCTTATTCTCTCTATGCTTCCTTTGCCATACATAGCTACTGTTCTTTTCCTTTTTCCTAGTATATTTGTATTTATACTTTTAATATATTTTTATTGAATTATATCTTTCATATATGAACATAAATAAGCAATAAGTATATAGTAAAAGTTCTGAACTTAGAAAATAAAAATGCATAATATCATACAGGGGTCCCATACACCACCTCCTCCCAACACCTTGCATTGTTGTGATACATGTATTACAAACTATGCAAGGGCATCATCAAAATATGACTACTAACTATAGTCCACATCTTACATTTGATGTATTTTTCCCCCAACCCTGTATTTATATTTTGTTAAAAACAGTCTTATATATGCAATATCACCAATATTCATGGTTTACATGAGGTTTCACTTTCTTATACAGTCCAACATTACCATTTTTCCTTCTAATAATATGCATGATGTTAGACTTTCCCTTTCAACCACTGTCATACCCATATAATAGCTCTGCTAGTTACAAACACTGTGATGTGCTTTCACCATTTCTATTCATTTCCAAAGATTTACAACCTTTTTATCAGTTCTGCACAGATTGATCTTCAGCTTTCCATTCTCTATCCTCATTCTATTTTTTGGTGACCTATAATTCTAATTATTAACGCCAGAGATTACACAATATATTTAGTTCATAATAGGGCAGTCATACAGTATTTGTCCTTTTGTGTCTGGCTTGCTTCACTGAACATAATGCCCTCCAGGTTCATCCATGTTGTCACATGCTTCACGACTTCATTTCTTACTGATGCATAATATTCCATGGTGTGTAAATATCACAATTTGTTTATCCATTCATCAGTTGATGGACACCTGGATTGTTTCCAACTTTTAGCAATCATTAATAATGCCAGTATGAACATTTGTGTGAAGATGTCTGTTCTTGTCACTACTCTCAGTTCTTCTGGGTATATAACTAGTAACGGTATTTCCAGGTCACATAGCAAGTCTATATTCAATTTCCCTAGGAACAGACAAACAATCCTCCATAGTGGCTGTACCATTCTACATTCCCACCAACAATGGATAAACATTCCTATCTCTCCAAATCCTCTCCAACATTTACAGTTTTCTGACTTTTTAATAGCAGCCAGTATAATAGCTATGAAATGATATCTCATTGTAGTTTTGATTTGCATTTCCCTAATCGCTAGTGATAGTGAACATTCTTTACAGGTTTCTTTACCATTTTTATTTCTTTGGATAATTGTCTTTTCAATTTTAAGTGGGTAGTTCATCTTTTTATTGTCGAGTTATATGATCTCTTTAAATAATTATGGATATTAAATCCTTATTGGATATGTGATTGCTAAATATTTTCTCCCATTGAGCCGGCTGCATTTTCATCCTTTTGACAAAGCCCTTTGAGGTGCAAAAGTGTTTAATTTTGAGGAGGTCCCATTTATTCATTTTTTCTTTTGTTGCTCATGCTTTGGGTGTAATAATTTAAGAAACTACTGCCTACCACAAGATCTTGAAGATATTTTCCTACATTTTCTTCTAGAAGTTTTATGGTTTCACTTTTATATTTAGTCCTTGATTATTTTGGGTTAATTTGTGTATAAGGTGTGAGATAGGGGTCCAGTTCTCCCAGCACCATTTGTTGAATAGACTTCTCTGGCCCAGGTGGGAGGGCATGACAACGTTGTCAAAAATCACTTGATTTTAGTGCAATTCACCCTGCAGTAGGCCCACAGTCCATGCCTTGGACCATATACTTTTCTTGTTTTCTTGTTTCTTAATGAACTCTTTACTCCTTTGGCTATCCTAGAAAAATAAATAAAAACCAGTTGATTGTAGATATGAGGGTCTATTTCTATTGGGATTTTTATTGGGATTGTGTTGAATCTGTAAATCAGTTTGGATAGAATTGACATCTTTAAAATATTTACTTTTCCAATCCATGAACACAGAATGTCCTTCCATTTATTTAAGTCTTCTTCAGTTTCTTTTAGCAGTGTTTTGTAGATCTTTGAATACAGATCCTTTATGTCCTTGGTTAAGTTTATTCCTAAATATTTGATTGTTTTAGTTGCTATTGTAAATAGAATTTTTTCTGATTTCCTTCTCAGATTGTACATCAAGAGTGTATAGAAATGATTGATTTTTGCATATTAATCTTGTATCCTGCCACTTTGCTGAACTCATCTATTAGTTCCAGTAGTTTTGCTGTCAATTTTTCAGGAGATACGAGATATGTGATCATATCATCAGCAGATAGTGAAAGTTTTATTTCTTCCTTTCCTATTAGGGAGCCTTTTATTTCTTTCTGTAGCCTAATTGCTTTAGCTAGAACTTCAAGCAAAATATTAAAAACAATGGTTGGGAAGTGGATGTGGCTCAACTGATAGAGTGTCCACCTACCATATAGGAGGTCCAGGGTTCGAACCCAGGGCCTCCTGGCCCATGTGATGAGCTGGCCCAGATGCAGTGCTGCCGCGCACAAGGAGTGCCATGCCACAGAGCCCCATGTGCAAGGAGTGCACCCCACAAGGAGAGCCACCCCACATGAAAAGCACAGCCGGCCCAGGAGTGGTGCCACACACATGGAGATCTGACTCAGCAAAATGATGCAACAAAAAAGAGACACAGATTCCTGGTGCTGCCGAGAATGCAAGCGGACCCAGAAGAACATGCAGTAAATGGACACAGAGCAGACAACCGGGACGGGGGTCGGGGGGAGGAGGGCAGAGAGGGAAGGGGAGAGAAATAAATAAATCTTTAAAAAATCAAAACAAAATGATGACAGTGGGCATCCTTGTCTTGATCCTGATCTCAGCAGGAAAGCTTCAGTCTTTCACCATTGAGTACAATGCTAGCTGTAGGGTTTTTATATATGCACTCTACCATTTTGAGAAAGCTTCCTTCTGTTCTTATCCTTTGAAGTGTTTTGATCTAGAAATGGTGCTATATTTTTTCAAATGCCTTTTCTGCATCAATCGACAGGATCATGTGATTTTTCTTCTTAAATTCATCAATGTGGTTTATTATACTAATTAATTTTTTGTGTTGAATCACCCTTGCAAACATGGGATAAAACCCACTTGATCATGGTTTATAATTCTTTTAATGTATTTTTGGATTCAATTTGTAAGTATTTTGTTGAGGATTTTTGCATCTATATTCATTAGAGATATTGGTCTGTAATTTTCTTTTTTTGTAGTATCTTTATCTGGTTTGGTATTAGGGTGATTTTGGCTTCATAGAATAAATTTGATAGCATTCTTTCCTGACTAGTTATTTGGAAGAGCTTGAGCAAGATTAGTATTAGATTGCCTTTGAATGATTGGTAGAATTCACCTGTGAAGCCCTCGGGTCCTGGGCTTTTCATCTTGTGGAGGTTTTTGATGACTGTTTCAATTTCTTCACTTGTGATTGGTTTGTTGAGGTTTTCTATTTCTTCTAGGGTCAATGTAGTTGGTTCCTGTGGTTCTAGGAATTTGTCCAGCTTGTCTACATTGTCTAGTTTTTTGGCATACAGTTGTTCTTAGTATTCTCTTATGAGCTCTCTTATTTCTGTGGGTTCTGTGGTAATGTCCCCCTTCATTTCTGATTTTATTTATTTGTATTTTCTCTCTTATTTTCTTTGTCAGTCTAGCAAAGGATTTGTCTATTTTGTTGATTTTCTCAAAGAGCCAAATTTGGTTTGTTGATTCTATTTTTTTGTTGTTGTTCTTGATTACATTTATTTCTGCTCTGATCTTCCTCTTTCCTTTGGCTTGGTTTGGGATTAGTTTGCTGTTTTTTTTCTAGTTTCTCCAGGTGTACAGTTAGGTCCTCAATTTTAGCTCTTCTTTTTTAATGTAAGGATTGAGGGCTATAAATTTCCCTCTAAGCACTGTACTTGTGGTGTCCCATAGGTTTTGATATGTTGTGTTCTCATTTTCATTTGTTTCAAGCTATTTGCTGAATTCTCTTGCAATTTCTTCTTTGAGCCACTGATTATTCAAGAGTGTGTTGTTTTATCTCCATATATTTATGAATTGTCCCCTTTTCCATCCATTATTGGTTTCAGCTTCATTCTGTTATGATCAGAGAAAGTGTTTTTATAAGTACAATCTTTTAAAATTTATTAAGACTTGCCTTGTGATCCAACATATGGTCTGTCTTTGAAAAGGATCCATGAGCACTTGAAAAGAATGTGTATACTATTGTTTTGGGATGCAATGCTCTATGGATGTCTGTTAGGTCTAGTTCATTTATCATATTATTCAATTTCTTTGTTTCATTATTTATCCTCTGTCCAGATGTTCTAGCCAGTATTGAGAGTGGTATATTGAAATCTCCAACTATTATTGTAGAGACATCTATTTCTCTATTCAGTTTTGCCAGTGCGTGCCTCATATATTTTGGGGCACTCAGGTTAGGTGCATAAATATTTAGTATAGTTATTTCTTCTTGGTGAATTGCCCCTTTCATTAATATGTAATGAGCTTCTTCACCCCTTATAACAGTTATGCATTTAAAATCTATTTTTTCTAATGTTAATATCACTACTTCAGTTCGTTTCGTTACTATTTGCATGAGATATCTTTTTCCAACCCTTCACTTTTAACCTAGTTCTGCCCTTACATCTGAAGTGAGTCTCTTGTAGATAACATATAGACAACTCATATTTTTTTTAATCCATTCTATTAGCCTTTGTCTTTTGATTTGGGTGTTCAAGCGATTAACATTCAATGCTATTATCCTAAAGGCATATTGCTTAACTTCATCCATTTTGTCCTTTGACTTTCTGTTGTCATATCATCTATTATCTGTTTACCCTTTAATTTACCCTAACAATCTTCATATCTACACTCTTCTCCAAATCTCTTGCCCTTGTTTTTTCCTTTCAGGCTGCAGCACTCCCTTTAGTATCTCTTATAATTCTGATCCTTTGGTAACATGTTCTATCAGTTTTTGTTTGTCTGTGAAAACTTTGAATTCATCCTCATTTTTGAAGGACAGTTTTGCCAGATACAGAATTCTTGACTGGCAGTTTATCTCTTTCAATACCCTAAGTACATTATAACACTTTCTTCTCACCTCCATGGTTTCTTTTTTTTTTTTTAAGGATTTTTTAATTTTTAATTTATTTCTCTCCACTTCCCACCTCCTCCCCCTGTGTCCATTCTCTGTGTGTTCTTCTGTGTCCGCTTTCATTCTTGTCAGTGGCACTGGGAATCTGTGTCTCTTTTTGTTGCGTCATCACGCTGCATCAGCTCTCCATGTGTGTGGTACCACTCCTGAGCAGGCTATGCTTTTTTTCACACAGGACAGCTGTCCTTACAGGGTGCACTCCTTGCACTTGGGATCCCCTACATAGGGGACACCCCTGCATGGCATGGCACTCCTTGTGCACATCAGCACTGCACATGGGCCAGGAGGCCCTGGGTTTGAACCCTGGACCTTCCATATAGTAGATGGATGCTCTATCAGTTAAGCCAAATCCACTTCCCCTCCACGGTTTCTGACGAGAGGTCAGCACTTAATCTTATTGAGTTTTCCTTGTATGTGATGCTTTATCTTTTTCTTTTTTTTTTTAATAGATTTTTTAAAATTTTTTATTGATTTTGTAAAAATATTACATTAAAAAAAAATATGAGGTCCCATTCAACCCCACCACCCCCATCCCACCACTCCCCCCCAGCAACATTCACTCCCATCATCATGACACATCCATTGCATTTGGTAAGTACATCTCTGGGCATCTCTGCACCTCATGGTCAATGGTCCACATCATGGCCCATATTCTCCCCCATTCCATCCAGTGGGCCCTGGGAGGATTTACAATGTCCAGTGATTGCCCCTGAAGCACCATCCAGGGCAACTCCAAGTCCCAAAGGCGCCTCCACATCTCATCTCTTCCTGCCATTCCCCATACCCATCAGCCACCATGTCCACTTTTCCCACTCCAATGCCACCTTTTCTCTGTGGACCTTGGATTGGTTGTGTCCATTGCACCTCTATGTCAAGAGGAGGCTCAGATTCCACATGGATAGTGGATGCAATCCTCCTGCTTTCAGTTGTAGGCACTCTAGGCTCCATGGTGTGGTGGTTGTCCTTCAACTCCATCTTAGCTGAGTGAGGTGAGTCCAATAAATCAGATTGTAGGAGCTGGAGTCTGTTGCTTTACCTTTTTCTTGCTGCTTTCAATAGCCACTTTTTAAAAAAGATTTATTTATTTATTTCTCCCCACCCCCTTGTTGTTTGCACTTGCTATGTCTGTCTTCTTTGTTTCTTTAGGAGGCACCAGAAACTGAACACACGACCTCCGATGTGGGAGGGAGATGCCTAATCACTTAAACCACCTCTGTTCCCTGCTTTGTTGTGTCTCTCATTATGTTCTTCCTACTTGTCTCTTGTTATGCCATCTTGTTGCATCAGCTGACGTGCCTACCCATTATGTCAGCTCACTGTCTTACATGTCATCTCTCTAGAAAGCACTGGGAAACTCTGTTCCCTGCTTTGTTGTGTCTCTCATTATGTTTTACTTCTTGTGTCTCTTGTTGCTTCATCTTGTGTCAGCTTGCCATGCCTGCCTGTCATGCCAGCTCACTGTCTTTTTAGGAGGCACCACAAACCAAACCACAGACCTCCCATATTGTAGACAGGAGCTCAATTGCTTGAGCCATATCCACATCCCTGTATCCACTCTTTATCTCTGGTATTTGTCATTCTGAACATTGTTTTGCAGGGTAGATCTATTCAGATTTATTATCTTTGGGGTGTGTTAACCTTCTTGACTATTGATATTTATATCTTTGATAAGGATTTGGAAGGTTTTGGTCATTATATCTTCAAATATTCTTTCTGCCCCTTTCCCATTCTCTTCTCCTTCTGGGACACCAATAATGTGAATGTTTGTGCATTTAGTGTTGTCATTCAATTCCCTGAGACACTCTTCCAATTTTTCCATTCTCTTTCTGTTCTCCTGTCTTTTCCAGTTCAGATGTTCTATCTTTGAAATCACTAATTCTGTCTTCAAACAATTCAAATCTGCTGTTATGTGTCTCTAATGCATTTTTAATCTCATCCATTGTGTCTTTCATTCCCATAAGTTCTGTTACTTTTCTTGGAAAGCTTTCAAATTATGTTTTATGCTCACCCAGTGTATTCTTAATATCCTTTATCTCTTTAGTCATATTTTCTTTCAATTCTTCAAATTGAATTAGAAGAGTTGTATGATTATCATTGATTAATTGTCTTATATCTTGTATCTCTTAAGGATATTTGGTTTGTTCCTTTGACTGGGCAATCTCTTCCTGTTTCCTAGTATGGCTTGTAAATTTTTTTCTGATATCTAAGAATCTGAATATGGTTGTGAATTTACTCTTAAGTCCAATTTCTCTTTATTACATATTGGTTTTTTTTCTCACAACCCTTCTTTGATATTTGGCTCAACTCATTCTAAGTCTTTAAAATTGCCAAGCTTAAGTTATCAAAATTGAGCCAAGTACTCACTAATGAGGCACAGATTTTCTCCCTGGCATTAGGGTACAGAGAGAACCAAAAGTAGTTTTTGTCCTTGCAATTTCCAGACCAGTCAGCAGATGGTGCTCGTTGGCGCACCTTTCCACGGTGATGTTTCAGTCTCTGCTTTCCTGTATTTTGGTCTGGCTATAGCTGAGATTCAAAGCCAGCTCTGCTGGCCAAATTCACTGAAGAAGAGCCCCCTGGTTCCCCTTCCCTTTTCCCTTGTAACAGCTGTCAGGGAGGAAGAAGTCTGTCCCCTCTCAGTTAGCTACAGTGAGCCAGGGGTTTTAACCCAGCTTAATATTTTGGGGGTGGGCGGGGGGAGTCCTTCCCAGCTGCTTTGGGAGTTGGCAACTCATGTTTCTTGTTTTGAGTTCTTCATCTCTCTGTCCCTCACTCTCCTGGGAGTTGTCTAGCAGTGTCCTGATCTGCTGACCCCCAAAGCAGGTCCCTTGGATAGCTTTTGACTCTTTTGCCATTTTTGTGAGAGAGTTGAGCCCTGCCTACTTACTCTGATGCCATCTTCCCACAGTTCCTCAGGGAAATCCACTTTGTGTCAGACTGTCAGTTAATCAGCAAATATTTCTCAATTACCCTCTCTATGCAAGAAAGGAGTCCAAAGAAGGAAAAGAAAGTTCCCTTTCTTTGAACAGATTACTTACACAGTGGTAACCCAATAAATATTGTTGAATGAACAGATGACTCAGTCTATCCATGTCATTATCTAGGAATTATCCAAAGTCCAGGCTTCCTAGGGAAAGACACAACCTGGGAGAGAAGTATAACTGTCTTCAGAAACACTAATGGCATGGACTTCTCTTAGTTATAATAATCTCAGCATGTTAGTTATGTCCGTCTATAATTTCCTGCTAAAGAAATTTTGTACACCATCGCCATCAGAAGGTTGCTTTCTGACCACTGGAATGCTCACCAGAGCATAATTAAATCTTTACAGTGATTAGTCACAGGTCTTTTAAAACCTTTATAAAGTTCTTCTCCATTGCTGGATAAGAAGAACTTATAGCTGTAATGACATGGCGGCCTCCTTGACTTTCTAAATGTGTTGAGCCAATACATAATACCTGTAGCAGAGTATCAACATACAAGTTTTACCACCATTCCATAGGCACTCTTGTTAGTATTTAGTATATCCCTTCTTAATTCCATTATACTTTCATCACCTGACTAAACTGAAATATCTGGCTTGAGGAAGCAAATTGGAGTTCTTGTGCTAGAGTCATAAGCTAAATCCAAACATTTTCTGTATCAGCCTTTCTTTCCATAAATGTCATCTAACCTTTGTTGCATTCTTGGAATTTCTCTTTGATCCATTAATCCCAGAGATATCCAAGCCACTCTGTACCTCTTGGGAATCCCAAAGACTTAACTAGCTGTCCCATTATCAATTATTCAACTCTTTCAAGTTATATTATTTATGGTAATATATATATTATTATATATTATATATATATACTCTCTCTCTCTATATATATATATATACACACACACACACACATATTACTGAGAAGCAGGTGTACAGTCACACAATTGGGAATGTACTAGAAAGTAACTAAATTTTTGTTCTACTCCATACCCTATTTTCTGATATTTAGACAAAAAAGGGCAATGTATTAGTCAGCCAAAGGGGTGCTAATGCAAAATACCAGAAATCTGTTGGTTTTTATAAAGGATATGTATTTGGGGTAGAAGCTTACAGTTACCAGGCCATAAAGTGTAAGTTACTTGCCTCATCAAAGTCTGTTGCCGTGTGTTGGAGCAAGATGGCTGCTGATGTTCAGCCTTCCTCTTCCTCTTAAGACCCCATGGTCCCAGCTTCTTCCAATATCAGCTGTAGGCTGTCAGACTCTCTAGGCTTTGTCTCTCTCTCCTCGGGGCTTGATTCTTTCTGGGCTCAGGCTTGCTTCTCTCTACAAGGTCAGCTGTAGACTATCAGACGAACGGCTCGTCGCTTTTCCCGGGGCCTCTGCTGTGCCTGTGGAGCTGTCTCTATTCTTCTGTGTTCTTCTCCTGTGTATTTACTTTCCAGGCCCCAGCTCAAGACTCCAGCATCAAAACTCCAACTAACTCCTCTGCTCTGCCATGTAGTTTTATCCTACTGACATGACCCAATCAAAGCCTTAATCATTATTTAATCAAGTAAAAGTGAAACCTCTGAATCCAATACAATCTAACGTACAAACAGGCCAGTTTACAAACATAATCCTATATCTATTTTTGGAATTCATAAATAATACCAAACTACTAAAGGGACATATATAATGAGTATTTTATTCATTGATTTGGTTTTAATTAATTTATTTATTAATTCATCCATTCAGTTGTTTAGTCCTTCTTTCAACTGTCATTTATTAGGTATATGATCAGTTTAGGGGATATAAAGATGAATGAGACTCAGATCCTACTCTCGAGGAGATCACAGATAATGGAAGATATAGTTACACAAACAACTAACTTACTATAGTACAATATTATTATCCCATACAAGGGCAGTGGATAATATTAGAAGAGCTATTCTACCAATTGGATATACAAAGAATATTGACAGAGACTCAGATGAGCTGGGATTCGGAGAGTTAAGATTCAGGCCATAGTGGACTCTAACTCCTGCTTACCACTGTGCCTCCCTCTCCCCAGGCACTCAGGTTGTGACAGAAAGCTTTTCCATCCCTTTATAATGGGTTCCTGCTCTTACCTGTCTCCTATGGAGTTGGTCCCCCAGCAAGTAAGGGAGTTCCAGAGAATTTGCCTTTCCTTCTTTGTAGGCTGACTTTCAGCCTTCCCACCAACTGGACTGTTCCTATCCAACCACATAGGGGAAAATGGACCTAGAATCAATGGGGCAGCAACTTGGAGGGAAATAGTTATGGATTCAGCAGATGAAGAGATGGCATAATTCAACACTAGAAAACTCTGGATATGTGTCAGAAGGTGGCCCATAGTTCTTGGTAGGCCCCTTGCTAAACAAATTAGCTCCTCAGAGAGTGAGAGAACTATTTGATGTTCACCATAGAGGCATGCATTAAGTCAGACAGAAACCAAAGTTCTCTTACTTATACAAAACATTACTTATGTAACAGATAGAAATAAGCATTCAAAAAGTATATAAGGAAAGGAAAAAAATGAAAAGTCAAACTTCGCTTGTCACTCCCACCCCTAAACTCAAACTCCAGTTCTACTCCCCAGAAGTAGTTACTTGTTTTTCTAATGGTTTCCTCTGTATTTCTAAATATTATACTTCTACCTCCATTTCTTGGTTTAATAACTTTAACAGTATTTATTGACTCCTACCATAAAAGAATTTAGCTTACTCTTTCTCCCTTTTCCTCTCTTCTTCATAGTTTTTATTTATATTTTTATTTCTCTTGCCCCCTTATAACTTTAGTATACCTAATCATTGCTATTTTGATCCACAAATTTTAGACTGGGTCTGTCAACACTACAATATGTAAGATGAATAAATTTCTACCCCTGCATTTCCCTTCACCTCTCTTCCCCAATTTTACTTCACAGATTCTCTCATATAAACAATTACTTTTACATTGCTACATTACTTTTACAATTACTTTTAACATTTATAATCCTATAATCATAACTCCTGTGCTTTGCCTATGGCTATGTTCTAATCTGTCTTCCCTGCCCCTCCTCTTTGTATGGTTTTTATGATTTTTTTCCCCTTCTGCACTTATTTAGTTAGAGCCATGGAAGGAAAAGGAGAGAGAAGCCACATATTCAGTCTTTCAGACTTTCCGTGCACTAACTTAAAACCTCAAGAAACTCAGAGAGTATTCATTATTTCAGTTTTAACAAATGAAGAAATAGAGGCTCAGCAGTAAGTAACTTGCCTAAATTCTCATAATTCATGATGGTCAAGCTGGGGATTAAACTCAGCTCTGTCTGATTCCAAAGCCTGAGTTTTTTCCAACATAGAGTGAAACATTAGGAGCTGGACTTAGCAGTAGAGAGTGAGAAAAAAACAGTAATTTCTCACAATAGCTACCGTTGCTTTTCTTATCCTCCTGATTCGGGATTTAGGTCATTTCTACCCCTAAAGAATATTAAGAAATAACCTTCCTTACCCAGGTAACGAAGATAGGAAAGTCAAGTGGAAATAACAGAGAGCTTGGGGACAATAAACCTGGATTTTCTGATCTGACTGTACAACTTGCTCGGTATGTGACCTTTACTAACCGGTTAACTTTTCACAGCCTTAATTCTCCACCTATAAAATGAGAGTTATAACACCACCCCTAGGATCACTGTGAGGTGAACTGATGCATATGACTGTGCAGTGATGTCAAACATTAGCTTGTGAATATCATCCTCATCACCATTACCATTCCTGAGATGCCAGAGGGACACTCTTTGCTTCTGATATTTTCTTTCCATCTTTTGTCCTCTTGGCAACATTTGACACAGTGCACCACAAGCGTGTTCTGAAACATGCTCCTCCCACAATCTCAGGTCTTGTTGCTGGTTCTTAACCCTCACACTCATTCGTTCTCAATTGGGGGCAATTTTGGCATGTCTGGAGACATTTTTAGTTGTCACACTGGGGGTGGTGGCATGCTACTAGCATCTACTGGGTAGAAGACAGGGACACTGCTAAACACCCTACAATGCACAGGGGCCCTCCACAACAAAGAATTATCTGGCCCAAAGTGTCATTAGTGGCTTATTTGAGCAATTGAGCTCTCAGAGCTTTCTGGGCCTCCTTTTTTCTCTTCCTGATTTTCTCCCCAGGGGAACTCATCCATTTTCATGGCTTCAAAATACCAAATCATCCTAAAGGCCTAAGACTGGTAGAGAACTCTCTTGACACCAGACAACTATACCAGTTGCCTAATCCACATCTCTGCATGGAAGTCTCTCTGGCTCCTAAAAACAAACATGTTCAAACCTACTCCTCCATTGCTCCCTTCTCATTCATTAAACAGCAATACCCTCTACCCAGTTGTTCCAGCTTAAAACCTAGGGAGGGACAACTTTCTCTCCACATCTCTTAATTCTCAGGTCCTATTAATTGTACCTCCTAAATATCTTCCAGATCCATCCCTTTCTCTTGCACCCCACTCTCACTCTCTTCTTTAGACTCTTGTTATCGCTTGCCTCTTCTTCCATAAGAGACTTTGAACTCTTTTTCAACCCCCACCCACAATCCACTCTTGCGCCCCTCCCATCTGTCTTCTGCCTGACAGCAGTTATCCTGGTGAAACACTGCCAGGCTTCCTAGTCCTCTGAGGGAAAAGACTCTGCAGGCTTTGACCTCAGCCCTCGGCAGCTTTGTCTGGTGCCCTCCCCACACTCTCTCCATTCCAATCACACTTCATGATCGGTTCCTGCAGCATTCTGCTCTCTTCTGCCTCCAGCCACTGCAAACCCTGTTTCCTCTGCGTAGACTTCTCATTTAGATCTCAGCTTAAACCTCACTTCTTCAGAGAATCCTTCACAGATCCCACTCTCCAGAACAGGTTAGGATTCCCTGGGTGTCCTCTGCTCCTCCTTCATCGTCTTGGAGACAGTATAACAATGATCAGGAGCATAGAAACAGGAGCCTGTCTAGTTTCAACTCCTCCTTCTACCACTTACTTCTTTTGCATTCTCAGTCAACTTTCTTAATACTTTTCTCATCTGTAACCCAAAACCTAGTAAAGTACCTGGCACACAGGTGATGCTCAGTAATGGTCTGTTTACTCACTGACTCCCCCGCTCTGAGTGGTTGTTGACCCTCATTAAGATCTCCTGGAGAGCTTTTAAAATGCTGATGTCCAAGTTAGACCGCAGACTAAGCATCACAGATTGGAGTCCCTAGAAGGCAGGCTCCAAGATGGAGATGATCATGCAGAAAATTTATGAGGGTGTGCTCTTGGAATCAGCATTGATAAAGGGAAAGGAAGGAAGCAGGATTGTGGGACAAAAGCATAGCACTGCGGTGCAGGCTCAATGGGAGCCACAGCTGACCCTACAGGGAGCTCGGAAGCTGGTGTGAGCTTTGAAAGTAATCTAGAATTAGGGCAATACTGTCTTTATAGTCCCGTATGATTAGCCATTGGATGCTGACTACCTCAGGAAGGGGGTTTGACCTTGGGCAGGCAGCTCTCTTCAGCCGGGGCACTTCCCAGAGAGGGTTAACACACTGAGTACTGCCTGCAGGCCACATTCTCAGCGCCTGGTGGACTACAGCCTTCATTCCTAAGGGGGACTTTGAGCAGCCCATCACAGCATCTACTATACCAATTAGGTCAGACTCCCTTGGGGAGGGGCCTGGGAATCGGTAGTTTAGAAAGCATTCCATGACTATAACATGCACCACGGAGAACTATTGCCAAAGGAACTAATCATGATAATGGTAGAAAAGAACAAAAGGAAAGCCAATGTTTTTCAGGATCAAATAGGGACAGCTAAGCTACACTGAAACCCAAGGCGTGGTGGCCCAGCAGGCCTGACAGTGGCTGAGTAACGTCTATGCCTGAAATGCCGGGAGAGGGTACCCTGGCCACAACAGCTGGGGCTAGAGGGGTGGGTAACAGAGTTGGACAAATGGTCTGCTTGCCCCTGGCTAGCTTTTCCAGTGTGAGTGACTCAGAAAGGTTGAGTCAGAGCTGTGATCCCTAAGAGTTCGCCTCAGGGCAGGAAAGCACCTTCAAAGCTTGGGAGACCCAAAAGCGTGCCAGAGATGTGGCATTACCAGCTGTGTGCTTTTCTTTCCGTACATGGTTTCTGTGCATAGGGTACATGTTTCTCCAAATATTCTCACCGTTTAGGCACAGAACCCCAGAATAAGTGCTTGGTGACTACTTGTCAGCTGTTGCAATCTGTCTATAAGTTTCTATCAGCTGTTCTTTGTGGTCTAATAGCTCAGTATTTATTTTAACTAATTCCAAGCTGCTGACAGTTTAAGAATGTAGAATAGCCAGACCTCACAGTTTATCATGAGTCAGAAAAGAGATGAGTCCACTGTGGCTTATGAGCACCTGGCATGTGCCAAGCAGCATGTGCTGTCTCATTTAATCCTTAAACAGGACAATACAAAAACCCCTTACAGATTCACAAATGAGGAAACCGAAGTTTCAAGAATTAAAATGGTTTGCTTCTTCCCCTTCCCTTGCCACTCTCTCCCGACCAAATCCTTAACAGCGATACTCCTCAAATATGTGTTTCTCTGTCTCCCCAGCCACCACCCTGCTCTAAGCCACCTAAACTACTCCGGTATCTTCCTAACTCTTCCTTTTCTGCTTCCGCCTTGCCCTCTCTTAGAAACAGAAATCAGATCCCACCCCTGCCCTGCGTGACTGTCCAGCATCGCCTCTTACAGAGTGTGGAAGGCTCCTGCCACCTTTGAGGAGTTCATGTCCCTCAGCTCTCCCCAGGCTCACATGTCGCGATCCTGTCCCCTGAGTTCCCAGGGTCTCCTTCAAGGGGGCCTTGACACTTGCAATGCCTTCTGCAGAGGACGCGCCTCTCGCTGCTGTTCCCACGCTAGGCTCATGCTCACCGTCCAGGGCTTTGTCTCAGAAAGGAACCTCCCTGACCACTCAGCTATAAGCCCCTCTCCCCACCTCCACGTTATTCCCCGTCATACCGTCTAGTTTATTTTGTGTGGCATTTATCCCAATCCAAAATTGTCTTGGTTATTTGTGGCCGTGCTCATTGTCCATCTCTCTTCTCCCATGAAGACATCACCTTCCTGAGGACAAGGACCTTGGCCATCTCGTTCATCTCTGTATCCATGGCACCTAGCACTGCGCCTGGTGCAAAGTGGGCTCCCGGTACTATATTGTTCAGCCAGTTTGTTTGGCGTTTACAAGGTCGATAAATGAATAAATGCATGGACTTCCTAAGGTAGGGAAGTGGCAGGCTGGGGTTTGAACCACTGTCTGTCCAACCCTGAAGCCTGTCCCCTGGCACAGGATGTCTTTAGGTGCTCAAGGTCTCCATCCGTTCTTGGGGAAGTCCTGTTCTTGCTCAGCTGACAAAAGTGAGGCTCCCAACCCTGCCTTGGGGTCTAGGCACCTGGTTCTTTAATTCTCACAACATTCCCATTAAGTGAAGTAAAATATCTCTTTTTATTGCCCTTAGCGTCCCGGATGCAGAGTTACACTAACCCAAAGTCATCCTAAACTCAGAGCATATTACAGGTGTCTCTGTAAGAAGAAGCTTCCTGCCTAGGTTCACCCCATTCCTATAGCCAGGAAAATGGGATTAGTCAGGGCACAACTCAGAGAGAACTAATGGCAGCACTTTCACATTTGTTCCTCAGCTTGGAAGACTTATAGCTCAGTTTTGACTGTACCCGGCCTAATCCTAGGACTGATTTTCCCTGGTGGAAATCAAATGTGTTTGGGTATCTAGACCCAACCATCATCCCTTACATTTACACTGCTTGTTAGTATGACCGCTTTTGTGTACATTATTTTTACCTCCCAGGGAGTGGGACCAGACTCAGAAAGTTGTCAGGTGGTACCAGAGCCGAGCTGAGTGATGGGACACCTGTACAGAAGTCACCTGTACAGCCCCTCTTCCCTTGTTTCTCCTCCATCCCTCCCAGGACCTTCATATTAGCCGTTCAGTGCTCCACAAGTCAGATGCTCACACTCTGGATATTTCTTTGCCTTTCTTTCCCCTAGTAGTACCTTCCCAAACAGTATTAAAGACAATGGGTTAATTAGATGAATAACTCCCTGCTCTCTCCTCTAGAGAGCATAACTCATAGTCCTATTTAAGAAATGATAGCAGTGGTAGGAATTTCCCTTAGACTGTATTGTGTGGACATATTCTGTATAATATTATCACAGCTGCCAAAAACAACAGGAACTTTTTTAAGCTTTTGTTTTCAATTTTATTGATACATATTAATAAAGCATAAATCCATCCAGAGTGTACAGTCAATGATATTCAGTGTCATCTCATGTTTGTGCATTCATCACCCCAATGACTCCCAGAACACTTGCATTATTGCAATAATAATAGTAAACAAAAAACAAACAAAACTCAGCACTCTCAACCTTTCTATGCTTCACCTGGTATAAATAGCTGCTATTTTTTCCTTCTTCCTAGTATATTTGTATTTATATTTTGTCAAAACAGTCATATATGTAATATCACTCATATTCGTGTTTTATGTGAGGTTTTACTAACTTAGACAGTCCCATGTTACAGTTTTTAGCTTTCCTTCTAGTAATATACATGACCTTAGATTTTCTCTTTCACCAACTGTCACACCCATACAATAGCACTGCTGCTTACAAACTCCATGATATGCTTTAACTATTTCTATTCATTTCCAAAGATTTGCAAACAATATTTTTAACAATTCTGCACAGATTAACCCTCAGCTTTCCATTCTCTACCCTCTTATTTTCTGGTGACCTGTATTCTAATTATTAACTCCATGAGTTTAGACAGTATATTTAGTTCATAATAGTGCAGTCACACAGTATTTGTCAACAGGGACTTTTACTGAGCCCTTTCCATGGGCCAGGCACTGTGCTAAGCACTTGAGATGCATTTGCTTCATTTGACCATCATGGCACCCCAGGAAGGAGAGCCTTATAGCCCCATTTTACAGATGAAGAAACCTTAAGCAGAAGATTAAGGACATTGTTCAATACCACACAGCTAGAAGTGGCAGAATTGTGAGCTAAACCAGGTCTTTCTCACTCCAAAATTGTTATACTATGCCATAATGCCTCCCAGTGCCCTCTCGTGGCCCATGTGAAAAGTGTAGATGAGGTGAGTCTGGGAACCCAGTCCTGAGACTCAGTTTCTAACAATTTCTAGAGCTTCACTAGTAATCCTCAGTTGTTCTATTTTAGAAATAACTTTGGCTCTTTGGTGTAGTCAAAATCCAAGATAGGTTCAATGCAGACAAAGGAGAGCTGTGGGTTAGAGGGTAAATAGAGTGCAATGCTTAAGAGTTGGCTGTGCCTTCCCAGCTATTTATGGTTTTATAATTTGGGCCATTTATGACTTTGGTTATGGAACTTTACTGCATCTCACTTGCTCATGTGTAAAATAGATACACAAGTGGTACCTACCTCGCAGGATTATGGTAAAGATCAAATGAAATGCATCAGGTGAAATCCTAAGCAGTGTACCGGGCACATAGTTAGCATTTATTACGTTTAGCTGAAAAGAAAAAGAAAAACTAAGGAATGCTTTCTAGGTTCTGATCCTCATCAGGCTTCACAGGCAACATTGTTATTTGCAGTCTCTATGGCATGTGGAAACTTCTGCACCCTGGTTTTTGTAGTGAAGTATTCTTTAAACCTAAAATGAGGACAGAGTTCAATCAAGCCTTATTTTAACAGTACTACTTGGCTTTCTTGAAGCAATGGCTGCTTTTACACAATCATGAACAGCACAGCCTACAATAATTTTTTTTATGTTTTAGAAACATTTTGAAAGGGCATGAATCATGAAATGGTTTTCTTGATCTGTTTTTCCTCCCACACTTGACTAAATAGAGAATGGGTAATCACAAGATTTGTCTTGAGATTTTTGTACACTAGAGGAGAATGAGAGAGAACAATTCACTCTAAAAGCTTTTCCTAAAAGCCAAATGTAAAGAGAGACTAGAGAGTAATTGTCAGAAACTTGACAGTGCACAAGCATTAGCCTTTCCGCATTCAAATCCTGAATTTAACATTCTTTGTCACCTTGGCACCTATATTCAGTCCTATAATACCTTCTGGCCTGAAGCTAGTTTATCCCTTAAACAAAGAGGTTTAAGTTGTTTTGTTAATTAGAAACATTGTTTAGAACTTCGTATTGTGTTTATTAAATATTACTGTTTTTTTAGCAAATTTTTAAATTATATATATTTTAAAAGATACATAGATCACACAAAATGTTACATTAAAAAATATAAGAGGTTCCCATATACCCCACTCCCCACCCTTCCATCCCCCACTCTTCCCACAATCAACAACCTCTTTTATCAGTGTGACACATTCATTGCATTTGGGGAATACATTTTGGAGCACTGCTACACAGCATGGATTATAGTTTACACTGTAGTTTACACTCTTCCCCCAGTCCATTCAGTGTGTTATGGCAGGATATATAATGTCTAGCATCTGTCCCTGCAGCATCATTCAGGACAACTCCAAGTCCCAAAAATGCCCCCACATCGCACCTCTTCTTTCCTCTCCCTACCCTCAGCAACTTTTGGAACAAAATGTTGACCCATAAATCAGAGAATGATCAGGCATTGCGTTTCATAAGGATCTGGCTAAATGACCAGCTCAGCAGTCATTACAATCTTCATGGGAAATCCTTCTAAGTCTAACTCTTTACTGTTATAGGATTAAAAACACATACACCTCAAAAGCAGTTATGGATTTGGGAGAACACCTCCATCTGGCCTGTATGAAAAAATATAAATACATTTTTTCACTGGGCAAGCTCATCCCAGAGTATATCCCATAGAGCACAAATCCCAAGGATTCTGTGGCCAAATGAGTTTGGGAAGTTTTGCATACTATATATCTACTCCATTGCAACACACACACATGAAGATATGCAATGCACAATAACATATTAGAAACTCTAAGTTCTACATTAAAGAATCCTACTTAACCTTGGTTAAGGTAACAATTTCCCTAAAGTTTTTGACCAAAAACCCTTGACTTGTGTAGCTCCTATTAGAAGCCTGCTACTATCATAGCACTTGATGTAATCTGTATAAATTATCAGCTTGCCTGCCTATTTCCTCTGATCAGACTGTGAGCCTCTGGGGGATAGAGACCCATGTCTCATTTGTGTTTTTTATTGCTAAGGCCTGCATAATTTCTGTAACAGAGTAACTGTTCAATGGACAATTAAGACATAACTGAACTGTCAATGAATATGTATTGATGGCAAGGAAGAACAATGTAAGTCTGTCAAAGACAAGAAGGAAGATTAAATATCTCTGTCTTTGGGTCACATTACTCATAATCCCTTAGAGCCCAGTACCTGGTAATTTGTTCTGCAAGAAATCTCAGTGTGAGCACTTAAAAGCAGATATATCCTGCTGGACACTCACATATATGCCAAGTCTGGATTTGAGCTTTTTTTAAAAATCTCTGGGGAAGAGCTATACAAATATTTATGGAATCTATTGGTTTGTATATAAAACCAGGTATCATCCTCTGCCTGCCACCTACCCACCCATTCTTTTTTTTTAATTTTTTAATTTATTTATTTTTTAAAGATTTATTTCTTTCTCTCCCCTTCACCACCCAACCCCCCCGCCCCACCCCCCGTTGTCTGCTCTCTGTGTCCTTTCACTGTGTGTTCTTCTGTGACCGCTCCTATCCTTATCAGCAGCACCGGTGATCTGTGTTTCTTTTTGTTGCATCATCTGGTTGTGTCAGCTTTCTGTGTGTGTGGCGCCATTCTTGGGCAGGCTTCACTTTCTTTCACGCTGGGCGGCCCTCCTTACGGGTTGCACACCTTGCACGTGGGGCTCCCCTACGCGGGGGACACTCCTGCATGGCACGGCATTCCTTGTGCGCATCAGCACTGCGCATGGGCCAGCTCCACACGGGTCAAGGAGGCCCGGGGTTTGAACCACGGACCTCCCATGTGGTAGATGGACGCCCTAACCACTGGGCCAAGTCCACTTCCCTCTTTTTTTAAAAAATTAAAGTTAATAGATAACGAAGAATGTTACATTAAAAAACATAAAAAAACAAAAAACATAACAGGTTGCTATATAACCCACTCAACACCCCCAACACATCATTTTTGTAAATTGTATTTTTTTGAAGATATATACATCACACAAAAAAATGTTGCATTAAAAAATATGAGGTTCCTATTTACCCCCACCTCCCCCACCCCACTCCTCCCACACCAACAGCCTCCCCCATGATTGTGGCACACTCATTGCACTCAGTGAACACATTTTGGGGCACTGCTGCACTACACAGATAATAATTTACCCTGTAGTTCGCATTCTCCCCCAGTACATTCAGTAGGTTATGGCAGGATATATAAAGTCCAACATCTCACCCTGCAATATCATTTAGGACAACTCAAAATCCCAAAAATGCCCCCACATCACATCTCTACTTCCCTCTCCCTGCCCTCAGAAACTACTGTGGCCACTTCCTCCACCTTGATGCTAAAATTTCTTCTATTACTTGTCACAATAATTTTATAGAAGAATTATCAGTAAGTCCACTCTAGTCCATATTTTATTCCTCCATTCTGTGGACCCTGGGATGGTGATGTCCTCTCTACCTCTAGATCAAGAGGGGGCTTAGATTCCACATGGATGGTGGATGCAATTCCTCTGCTTGCTGTTGTTAGCACTCTTGATTCCTTGGTGTGGTGGTTGACCATCTTCACCTCCCTGTTAGCTGACCTGGGTAAGACCAAAAACCCAGAGAGTAGGAGTTGCCACTCTGCTGAGGCTCAGGGCCCAGCACATGGGAAGTCCAGAGATTCAAGTCTCCTGAGTATGGATCATCCCTAGCACCAACCACAGGTTCAGTAAAAGTGACAGAAGAGGCATGTGTAGAAAAGTCACATCTGAGTTCAGCTTTATCACACCCAGGAGCACAAATTCCAAAGTAGGGCCCTCTGACATGGCACAGAGCTCCAAATCCATCTGCCATGACTATATACCCTGTGGATCTCCATAGCTTTCAGGAGAACCAGTATCTGGGGTTGTATCTACTTTGGCTTTTTCTGGGGTCCAGCTGAGGTGTGTGTAAGCGCTACCTCTCGGATGACCTTCCGACTCTTTTTGGAAGACTCTTAGCCATGTAAATTCATTTGTCTTTGCCATTTCCCCCTTTTATTCAAGGTCAAAGAGCAGTTTTTAACACTTGCAGATTGGAGCTTTTTAGGATGAAATATACTAAAGTGAAAGCTTAGGATGACTCTTTCCTCTGAAACAAATGCCTATCGTTCTACGGCACAATTTTCCCATTCCTAAAGACCCATATCCTCTTTTACCAGCCCTCCTCATTCTTCTCGTTCCTTTCCTGTCTCCCAGTACAGCTTCTCCAGCCTCCATCCTGATCTCGTGGCCAGCTCACCTTCACAGCACACCTTCCCCAGCCCTAGGTCCTCTTGGCCTTTCTCACCTTGGTCCTCCTCACCCCAGGGGGCCCATATAGCTGCTTTTGTCTTCTTTTTCTCAGGCTTCTCTGCACAGCTGGAGAATATAAGACTAATTTCCACGGTCCCCTCTGTGCTGCTGACACAGCCTTTTATTTATCTCATCTATTGTTGACTTCCTTTCACATTCCATGCCACAGATATTCACATCCATTTCCACTCACAGATTTCCAATTAGCCCTTTCTGCCTCATTCTTAGGATGTGAGCTTATGGGTTCATCTCCCAGAAGAATGAAAGCATTCAACACAAGTTCCTTCAATTCTGCTCCTCTCCAAATCTTCAGCCCCTGCTGAGTCTGATAAAGGAAGTCTTGTCCTTTCTCTCAAAACCAACCCTTCTGCCTATACATTTGACCTTGCCCCTCCTGCCTCCTCTGGGAACTTATTTCATAAATTATCCCCTTTCTCTTAAAACTGTGGTCACTTATAGTTGTTGGCATACTGTCAACATGTTGGTCTCCTGCCCTTGACACAAACAATAAACCTTCCTTTCTCTCAGTCCCCATTTAAGTTGCTACCATATCCCATTTCTATAGCCTTCAACTTTCTTGGAAGATGCATCTTCAATTACTGTCTACGATCTAGTGCAGTTTCTCATTCCTCAAATCCTCACGCTCTGGCTTCCTCCTCCCCCAAAGCTCTGTCAAAGGGTTTATCAACAGCAGGTGTTTCTCCTTGAGCTTGCTGCAAGAATCATCACACCTTAGAAAATCCTTCCCTTCCCTCCAAGTTCATCCCAAGTGTTCCTTCCTTCTTGACTTCTGTTTTATTTGTTGAGGTGAGATTTGTTTAATAAAAGGGTCCTCGATCACAAATATAAGACCTGGAAGAAATGCAACTGGCAAATAAATGTACAAATATACCCAAAATATTTTTAATCAGGGAAAAATTTTTTTGATTATGAAATATCACTTTTGTCTATCAAATCAATAGCAAAATTTAAAAAAAAAATTTTAAAAAGACCTTGGCCTGTGATGTGTATATTAACAGCTATGTTCATACTGTATACTGTTTGTATAGACCCACTCATGAAGTATTATTTTTTTATTTTGTCTAAAGTAAAAAATAGATTTTTTACTTTAGACAACAAAGTATATATGTAAGTAGATAAAGATATAGCTATATAGATGTAGATACAGAAAAATAGATGTATATTACACTACCTTGGATAGGTGAGCATGCAAGGGAATAAGGAATCTCATATGCTCTGGTGTGAGAGAAAATTGACATAGTATTTCTAGATGACAATTCAATTGCATATATTAGAAAGAAAGTCCTGAAACATGCACACTTTTTGAGATAACAATTCTACTTCTCTTGATTTACCATAAGGAAATAATCATGGATATAACTACCCATATTGATCCCAGCAATGTTTGTAATATCAAGACATTAGAAACTCCCCAGTTGTCAATCAGGAGGGGGTTGGTTAAATAAGCATGGCAGAGCTAGAAAGGGGCCAGACTTCTGAAAGCCTTAAACCACAGCTCTTCATCAAGTCAAGGATTTATGCTTTGCCTTGGAAATCCATGAAAATAGGAGTAACTGTCATCTCTTTCTATGTCTCAGTCATCATTCCCATTTGGGTATTAGAAGGGACTGCTAAAAGTATCTACCATCTTTTCCTGACCCAGGAGAAGTTCATCAAGAGCAGAAGTGAGCCCTTGACGGTCAAGACAAAGACTTGAATTCCTACCCCCCCACACCCCCCCCCCCTTTTTTTTGATATTGATTGATTGTACTCTGCCTGGTCTTCTGGTAAGATTGCCATCCAAGTAAGCCACACGGTGATGTTCCATAGATACCATGATTAAATTGGAAGTGTGTGGCCAGGGATCCTCCCTAAGGGAGGTGGGCCAGAGATAAACCACACCAGGTGCCCACCCTAGAGTTGTGTTTTTCAGGCAAAAGCACAGGCAGCCTTGAGGTACACAGGAAATCATCAGTGACCCACCTGCCTGTGAGGAGTGTATGTAAAAAGCAGGAAGACATTCACACCTACTTTCTTCAGTAGCAGCTGAAAAGCTTATGGGATAACTACATGTAATAATGCCCTCATTTTTAGGTTTGGAATTAGATTCTAAAACAACGAAAAATGGTAACATCTTACCTTTCCCTAGAGTTCCTATTTTTTAGAGTCTTTACATGTTCCATTTGATTCATCAATAATAATTGTGTGGGATTAGTCATCACCCCACAATCAAAAGAGCATGACTTTTGAGTCAGACAGAACTTGCTTCCAAAACAAAGGAAAGGAAGTGAAAATAGGTGCAAATGAAGATAAGCTTGCAGGCCTGGACGTGGAGTTGTTGAGAGGAGTCTTTGCTAAGGACCTCAATGTCCAGTGTGGAGCAGGAGATGAGGCCGTCTGCTAAGGGGGAGAAGGAGGTGAGGGAATACCTGGGGGAAGAGGAGAGGTTGCTGACTAGTTCAACGTTAGCCATTTCTGAAATTCAGCCATGATCTATGTAAGATTCAGATTCTGGGGCTAGGTTACCCAAAATTCTCTATAAACAGACAAGAACAAAATGACAAGAAGCTGGTTATAAGCACTCATGAAAGATATACGTATTTGGTCTATTGCTTTTAATTAGGGTGTTTCAAGACCATGTCTTTCAGAGTCATATCTTTAAACACTTAAAGCAAAAAGGAGAAAATGAGCAGGAGGGGATGATAAAGTACGCTCTACCAGGGGTCAAGCGTACAAGGTTTCAGTTCTGGGTCTGTAGGTTGCTGTAGTATGACCTGGAGCTTTTATGGACAGATCTCTGGGTCTTCCTCATTCCAAAAAATGATCAACTTTAAGATCTCTTCTGGAACCTTCCCTCTCCTTACAATGGCCAAAAGAACTGAAAATAATGCAGATGCCTGAAATCAACTAATTGGAAGATTTGGATATTTACTACCTAAATAACAATGGAAAAATTGGGCTGGGGGCCTGCAGTCTATCACTGCATGCCCTCTAGCCCAACCTAAAGGCTGCTATCAGCAGAAGGACTCCCAGCGGGAAAAGCTGGAAGCTGGTCTATCTTTGTTACTTGTCAAAGCCAAAAGTTGAATTAAATCAGATGGGTCTTTTAAAAAGGAAAAAAGAAAACAGATGGGTCTTTTTAAAAAGTGTTGGTCAGCTAAGGACTTATTTAAAAACATATCATCATTCTGCCTTTGTGGGATCTGGAGACCAAATATAGTATCTACTGAAGGCATACTGTTAAAGTTAGCAACTCTTTCCTAAAACATGGCCTGGGTCCTAAGAATGCTAAAATCTCATACTTACTTTTCTAGATAAAGCTCCACTCAGCCTGTCTTTGGGGAGTTTTGGAAATTCCATCCCTTTAGCCAAGTGTCTTAATATTGGAATTTTTGTTTTGTTTTGCTTTACGTCTCTGTAGTTTTATTCCTATGACAACTTATTGTCAGTTAAATGAATACAATTGCCTTACACAGAATATCTTGCAGTAGTGCCAGTAGCATCTTAATAAAAGGCTCTGGGATTTCACTGACTACATTATAATAATTTTGTGAATAATTATTCCACCAACTCTGTAGTTGCCATATCCAAATGTATCTGCGCAAATGATTTCAAAGGATTCTAACCTCATCAGAAGGAAAGTTAAAATTAACCCAGATCAAACTCTTTGGTAAATTGTTGAGGTCTGCCACATTTAACATAAATTTAACTACATTCATTTGTGAGCATGGGTAATTTATGGTATTATTGGCTTAGAATTGAAATGTTTCTGTCAGAAGATGGAAGCCCATTTCTGGAAACTATCATTCACATGCTGATTATAGGTCTACATGCGGCTATCCTGTAGTAAAGTAGGTGGTGGATTAACCCCCAAATCTGGCAAACTATGTCTTTTAAACAGGCCACGGAAACTCCTTGAAAAGACAGTGAAAAGACCAGTCAATTCAGCCAGCGTTTAGCTCTTTAATACAAATACCTTTTTAACTGCACAACAAAGGTCTGTGGTTGTTTATCCCTCAGCTTTCTCCTGCAAAGCTCGATTTCCATCCTCCCCTATAAAATCCTATTTCATTGTGTTGGAAAGCCTTTAAACTATGGCATGTTATAAAGTTAAAACCAGTTATCCCAATTCTTTTAAAATCCAACCTGATTTGGGAAAACAAATTCCTAAGCATATCCATGTTTCTACTTTTTCTTTGCTGAATACTTTGACCAGGAACTTTTCTGGCCCGTTACAAGCCTAGGACAGTCTGGCCCCTTTAAATAACACAGCCTTGTTTCTGGGTTCTGCGCAGACCCTCTCCACAACCCACCCCACCTCGAAAATATCTTTAGAAGAGACTTAAAACTATATACTATGAGAAAAGTTTGCTTAGTTACCTTTTAGAATCTGCTGCTCTCATTACACTATTGCGAGAGAGTATATGACTTTTTGAAAGGGAGAGAAATGAAAACAAAGATGAAATTCTATTGCCCTTTGATATAATTAGATTGCCGTTTTCTGAGGCAGGAAATTGGAACAATAAAGCCTTGATAATCCAGGAGATGATTATTCAGTTTGAGTCCATCTCCCTGGCTTTTGCTTTTTTTTTTTTTTTTCTCCTTTGTCTTTTGTTTCCATGGCTTGAGGCTATGTCATTACTTGTTAGAATCATCACCAGGTGATATGTCAAGGAAGAGAAAACTAACTCAATCTCATCAGTTTTTTTTAATTTTAAACTTTTTAAACTTTAAAAACAACTGACCTTCTCTGAGTAGGGATAATTAAAAGATTGAACTCTGCAGTGAATCAAAAGAGAGAGTCAGCTCTGAAAGTGCCTAGTACCGGCACTGCACATAACAAGACTTCAGTAAATGGGGTTTTATAAGTAGGGCACAGCAGCTTTCTATGACCCTTGACCAGCAGTTCTGACTTGGGGGTGATACTGGCATCTAGTGGGTAGAGGCCAGGATTGCTGCTCAACATCCTGCAATGCACAGGGCAGTCTTGCACAACAAAGAATTATCTGGACCAAAATATTCATTGCCCTGAGATCGAAACATCCTGCTATAGACAACTGAACATGTGCAGGTCTATTTTTAGTAAGATAAAGAGTAAGTTAAGCAATATTGTTGATTCTTCCTTGATTAAATTTAAAATTATTTGTTTACAAATATGTTTAAATAGCGTCTTCTTTTGCTACCTAATTGTGTTTCCAACGTTAGTCTCGAAAGAGTCCATCAGCAATGAATATTGTCCATCATAAAAAAAAATTTATAGGATGACCAGTACCTAAGGACTGGAAGCTTAAGTGCACAGAAAGGGATTGATTTTACACAAATTCAATTTGTCCATAGCTTCTAAGATGTTTGCAAAAAGTCAGGAACAACTGTCCAAAGGATAGCATTTTACCTTTTCCCTCATTTTCTCCTGTCTCAGATAGACATTAATATGATGAAGCTGTCTGTGTTTTTTCTGTCTTTAGAGATATTAGCCTGTTTTGAAATACTGCCTAAAATGAAATAAACATTGTTTGTTTGTTTAAAAAAAGACCCACAAATAAACAAGAAGTTAATCCCCTCAAGAATTTAGACTGATGGACTCCCTTCTTGTCACATTCTTAAGTGGACCACATTCTTAAAGCCCTAAAAATCGTCTGAGATATCTGGCTTTCCTTTTGTTTTGTCTCGGGCCTAGTCACCATCTACTCTGACATAACCTCTCCACCTCAAGTAACCTTCAAGTTGTTAAATGGCAGCCCAAGAATAGGAGCTGACATTATCAGCATTATTAATAGGAGAGTGGAAAATTCACTGCATTAGACCAAACCAGCTGATCTTGTCTGTGCTGGAAAGTCAATCAACAATTGCCAGACAAACTTGAGATTTGAGGCCATAGTTTGCATCTAGTTACGAGCTGACTGGCATGCATCTTTCATCAGACAGGACAACTTCTGGTATGGCTGGGGTTCAAGTGTGGAAGGACAGTCTTCATCTTAGCATTTCACTCCATTCAGCTTGTCAATTCCCAGATTGCTTGTGATGCCCAACTGGAGTCAGGAAGATCTACCCAATAGGACTTTCTGTGATGAAGGGAATATTATATATCTTCTCTGTCCATTTCGGTAACCACTAGCCACATGTGACACTAGACACATGTGCCTTTTGAGCATTTGACACGTGGCTAGTGTGACTGAAGAAATGAATTTTTAATTTTAAATTAAATAGCCACATGTGGCTAGTGCCTACTATATTAGACAAGGTCAATCTAGGAAACACTAAATTGTTATTTGTGGTCTTAATTATAGATATCCTGATTATTTTTCTTCTTTTCATCTCGATTATAAATATAACAAAATTAAAGAATGTTTAGAAAATAGAAATTCTGTTTAATGTTCATAACTTCATAAGCCTAATGTAACTGTTATAATTTTAGTAAAATTTCCAGGTTTTTTTCTATGTATTTTTAGATAAGTTATGTATAACTTTTTTAAGGAGCTTTTTTTTTTACTTAATATGATGAGTGGAATATATTTCTGTACTACTGAATAATAGTCATAAACTCCCAGATCTAATGGTTACTTATTTCTTAGATTATTGTACCATCATTTATTTTATCAATCCTTCTATTGTCAAAAGTTTTGGTTGTTCTATTCATTTGTGTTTGCTTGTACGCTTTTTTGCTTGGTTTTACGGTCATTATAAAATAATGTAGTGAACATATAAAAGCATGTTAATATTTTTCCTCTTTAGAATAGATTACTCTGCCAAATGTTTGAGTCTCATTCAGGTAAAGATTCACATGGTGAATCATGTTTCACTACCACATATTCATTTTGAAAAAGTACTTTTTCGTTTTACATGTGAAAAAACAGACTTTAAAGCTGCCTAAAGGAAAGAAATCTAAGACTTTTCTCTTTGCATTATAATTCCTTAAGTTTTGAGACAGAGTAATATTCCTTCCTCTGTAACAGTAAAAATTGTCAATAAAATGCATTCAGGGCTGACAACACAGACCTTTGCTTTGCAAATGAGGAATAAGTTCCCAGTATAAATCCTACAAGTAAAATATTTTACTCATCTAAAAATGAGAACATTAATAGATGTAAGAAAAAAAAAACCTGTTTTGTTCTTTGTAAATATACAGTTATGTATTGTTGCATTGCTAAATTGTCCATTTTATAACTTAAAGCAATATGAACACAGTCCACGTTGCTCTTCACACCTCTTACTTTTAGTAAACTATTCTGAAGATCTTGGCCTAAGGCATTTGATATTTTGCACACAGATAAACTGTCACGTAATTTTTAATTTTTTTACAGACATAAATTCCATGTTCTGGTGGATTTTATCATCAAAAAATAAAGGAACCCTTCTGATAATAAAGATAAATTTAAGACTTGACATTCTGCATATTACCATAAAAAAGACAAATGTTCTCATTATTCGTATTCTGTGTTTTAGCTTCTGTTACATATTCCTTTCTTTTGTTTCAATTAAGACTTGTATTTGAAGGATTGAGCATGCACTCTGTGACCTTGTGCTAATTAAACATCGGGTTAAATATGTAAAGCAGCTTTGTAAACTGCAAAAGTGCTCATTCCTCTTTCTATATATGGAAAGTAGGCCTTAAAATTGGCCAAAAGGGGAACAACCAGCAAGATGGTGGCAGAGTGAAGAGCTCCTAGCATCAGTTCATTCTACAGGGCTGTTAGTAATCACCCAGAACTCTCTAAATGACCTGTTTGGGGACTCTAGGACCCCAGAAGAGCATCCTGCATTATTCTTGAAAGAATGGGAGGAGGATACTGCCCATGTGCTGAGAAGATCCATAAGTAGAGCGCTCCACGCCCAGGAGGCCGGTGCCCATCCTCCACTGGAGGCACAAGCTGTCTCAGGAGCTATTTTGCAGCTGAAAATGAAAGCTCCACTTCCCAAGAAGTAAGGAAGAAGAGGCAGGTGGGCACCAACTTCAGCTACCAATTAGTAAACTCAGTGGGCTAAAGTATAATCCTAAGAACAGCTAAAGTTTGAACCTGTCCAAGTCAGAAAGAGGCCAATAGCCCCCATTTTAACTCCTCCCCCTAGCATGAGGGGAAGCCAGGCTGACTGAAAATCACAGTGCTGGTAGGGGCCAGCTTCTTTCCACCCAGACTGGCCTGCAGCTGTAGCATAGGCCTCAGCCCCACCTCTAGCAGGAGGAAGCTGGCAGGCCCTGCACCAGCCTCTCCAGGTAATTACAAGTAAATCTGGCAGGCAGATGAATAGTTGGAAGTCTACTAGGACAACTGCAGTCATTTTGGACCTGCACAGTATTGAATGCTGCCCACATCTGCAGTTCTATCCCCGTCCCAAGTAGGGGAGAAAGGAGCGTGAAGCTTCATCAGTCTCTCTGGGCAGCTACAGTCTAAGCCTGTATGACTTGTATTATTACACACTCCTGTGGCTCTGTCCCTACCCCTGGCAAAGGAGAAAGTTGGGAGAAGCTTCTTTGGTCCCTGGGGAAAGGAGGGCAGCTTGAGCCTCCACAGCTTACAGCACCAACTACATGCTTGGCTCCTACTGCACAATCAGCAAGGGAGAAAGGGCAAGAAAGCCCTAAACTAAGGAGAGAAACCTGCATCCAAAATAAATACATCTAGTAAGCCAGATGCCAAGGCACTAACAAAAAATTACAATCCACACCAAGAAATAGGAAGATATGACCCAGTTAAAGGAACAAGATAAGCCTCCAGATGACAGAAAGGGGTGAGACAACAAATCACAGATGTTCAAACAAATCTCCTCAACAAATTCAATGAGATGGCTAAAGAGATTAAGGATATTAAGAAGACATTGAGGGACGCGGACTTGACCCAATGGATAGGGCGTCCGCCTACCACATGGGAGGTCCACGGTTCAAACCCCGGGCCTCCTTGACCCATATGGAGCTGGCCCATGTGCAGTGCTGATGTGCACAAGGAGAGCCCTGCCACGCAGGAGTGTCCCCCGCGTAGGGGAGCCCCACGCGCAAGGAGTGCGCCCCATAAGGATAGCTGCCCAGTGCGAAAGAAAGTGTAGCCTGCCCAAGAATAGCGCTGCATACACAGAGAGCTGACACAACAAAATGACGCAACAAAAAGAAACACAGATTCCTGGTGCCACTGATAAGGATAGAAGTGGTCACAGAAGAGCACACAGTGAATGGACACAGAGAGCAGACAACTGGGGGGCAGGAGGAAAGGGGAGAGAAATTTAAAAAATTAAATTAAAAAAAGACATTGGATAAGCACAAAGAATTTGAAAGTGTACATAGAAAAATAGCAGATCATATGGGAATGAAATGTACAATAAATGAAATTTAAAATACCCTGAAATCATATAATAGCAGATTTGAGAAGGCAGAAGAAAGGATTAGTGAACTTGAAGAAATGGCCCCTGAAGGAGAAACATACAAAAGAACAGATGGAGGGAAATGGACTTGGCACAGTGGTTAGGGCATCCGTCTACCACATGGAAGGTCCGCGGTTCAAACCCCAGACCTCCTTGACCTGTGTGGAGCTGGCCCATGCGCAGTGCTGATGCGCGCAAGGAGTGCCCTGCCATGCAGGGGTGTCCCCCACGTAGGGGAGCCCCACGCGCAAGGAGTGCACCCGTAAGGAGAGCCGCCCAGCGCGAAAGAAAGTGCAGCCTGCCCAGGAATGGCGCTGCCCACACTTCCCGTGCCGCTGACAACAACAGAAGCGGACAAAGAAACAAGACGCAGCAAATAGACACAGAGAACAGACAACCGGGGGAGGGGAGGATTAAATAAATAAATAAATCTTAAAAAATAAATAAATAAAAATTAAAATAAAAAAAAAGAACAGATGGAGGAAAGAATGGGAAAAGTTGAGCAAGATCTCAGGGAACTAAATGATAGCAAGAGATGTGCAAACATATGTGTCATGGGTGTCCCAGAGGGAAAAGAGAAGGAAAGAGGGGCAGAAAGAATATTTGAAGAATTAGTGGTAGAAAATTTCCCAACCCTATTGAAGGACATGTATATTTATGTCCAAGAAGTACAACATACTCCCACCTGAATAAATCTGAATAGACCAACTCCAAGACACATACTAATCAGAAAGTCAAATGCCAAAGACAAAGAGAGAATTCTGAGAGCAGCAAGAGAAAAGCAATGCATAACATATAAGGGATAACCAATAAGACTAAGTATTGATTTCTCATTAGAAACCATGGAGGCAAAAAGACAGTGCTATGATAGATTTAAGACACTGCAAGAGAAGAACTTCCAGCCAAGAATCTTATATCTGGCAAGATGGTCTTTCAAAATGAAGGTAAGTTTAGAATATTCACAGATAAACAGAAACTGAGAGAGTTTATAAGAAAAAGACCAGCTTTGCAGGAAATACTAAAGGGAGTGTTAGAGCCTAAAAAGAAAAAAACAGGAGAGAGAGGCTTGGAAGAGAGCCTAGAAATGAAGGTTATATCAGTAAAAGTAACTACAAGTCTCAAGAGTGGGGAAAATAAACTAAGAAAGATAAAAACCAAGTATTTAGGAATAAACTTAGCCAATGATGTAAAGCACTAGTATCAGAAAACTACAACTCATTGTTTAGAGAAATTTTCTAAAAAGACCTAAATAATTGGAAGAACTTCCCATGTTCACGGATTGGAAGATTATGACAGTTCTATTAAAGTTGATAAATGGAGTCAGTGCAATTGATAAAAATTCCACCAGCATTTAAAAAATAAATGGAAAGCACAATTATCGAATTTATTTGGAAGGGTAAGGGATCCTGAATAGCCAGAAACATCTTACAAAAGAAAAGTGAAGTTGGAGGATTCTCACTTCTGGATTTTAAATCATATTAACTAGCCACAATGGTAAAAGCAGTGTGGTACTGACATAAAGACAGACACATAGACCAATGGAACCAAACTGATGGTTTAGAAACAGACCTTCGCATTTACGGTGAAGAGATTTTTGTCAAGCCTATCAAACCCACCCAGCTCAGGCAGAACAGTCCATTCAACAAATGGTGCTGAGAGAACTGGATATCCATAGCCAGAAGAAGGAAAGAGGACTCCTATCTCATATCTTATACAAAAATTAATTCAAAATGGAAAAAAAAAACAAAAACAAAACCTAAATATAAAAGTAAGAACCAAAAGCTTCTAGAAGAAAATGTAGGAAAATATCTTTAAGACTTTGTGGTAGGTGGTGGATTCTTAAGGAGATAAGAGGAGGACTGAGATGGACTACTGATGTTTAATGTATGAGAAAGTTTTAATTAACTTTACTGTAAAAGTGTGGAAATGTGTAGTATTGATGGTAACACATTATAGTGAGTAAGAGCTAGTTTATAAATGGGAATGTAGCTGAAAACGATAGTCTAGGGATGTACGTGCCAATTGACAGAAAGCTAGAGAATAATATGGGGACTGAATGACACAGAAAACCCAGAGGTGGACAAGAATTGTGGTTGATGATACAGATGCAAGAGTGTCCTTTGTGAGCTAAAGCAGATATATATCACTATTGCAGGGTAGTCAGAATGTGGAGAAGCATGGGAAAAATGCAAATGGAATGACCTATGGGCTGTGAATATTGCAATAATAATGTAATATTCATACATCTATGCCAAAGATGCACTGTGTTGATAATGCGGGAGTATGGAAAAAGTGTGCCAAATGTATGCTATGGACCTGGTAATAATCTGATGATATTATCCCATAATATGTAACAGATGTGCCACCACACTCTGGTCTTTTGATAGAGGGGTGTGGTACAGGAATTCTGCAGATGTGCATGATTGTTTTGTAAGTTTACAACATAAAAACATATGTAAAAAAATAATTATAGGGTAGGTTGGGGGAAAAATACACCAAATATCAGATAAGGACTATAGTTAGTAGTAAGATTGTGATGATATTCTTTCAGAATTTGTAACAAATGTCTCATAGCAATGCAAGGGGGTGGTGGCGGGTTGATGTATGTATCTCCTGTATGATGATACGCATGTTTGCTTTGTAAATTCACAATTTTCACTATACACTTATTGTTTATGTATGTTCACATATAAATGATAATAATAATAATAATAATGTGGTTTGGGGGAAAATACACCAAATGTAAGATACTTTGGTTAGTAGTAATACTTTGAGGATGGTCTTTAGTCATTAGTTAAAAATATTTCACAACAATGCAAGGTTTTGTTGGTAGGGTGAGATATGATGTCCTGCATGATGTTATGTATATTTGTTTTGTAAGTTCACAACTATTTCTCTACACTTATTGTTTCTGTGTGTTTATGTATGAGTGATATACTTCAATAAATAAATTTAAAAATTGGCCAAAAGGAAAAAAAATTTAAGACATTTCCCTCTCTTGTATAATGAATGTAATACTTTGTAGTATGTATAATTTGTTTTTCCTCCACATGCAACAATAAAAATGTTTGGCCTCATGGAAAAAACTACATTTATGACTTTTATTAGTGATGCCATCAAGAGACATAGATCTTTGTCTTTGGAAATGGAATGTAAGTCTCCAGATGTCAAATCAGTGGGACTTGGTTCACAATATAAATGAAGCACATTGCCCAAAAGGTCATTTTCAAAAAACTCAATTGTGTTTGCACTGGAAATGTTTATAAAAAGGCTTGGGAAACCATCAAATCTTTATGCACTTTATGGATTATCTTGGGAAAAGATTTAAAATCTGACAGGATTTCCTCTGCCATCAATTAACCTCTAGTTTACCTCACTCTTACTGTTAACTCTTTAAAGAATACAAACTAATTTCAGCATTAGTGTATACAATATATCATTATAAGGATACTCTGCTTTAAAAATTAATGTAACTCCGCATTTATACGTAAAGTCTCCATTATTCATGCCACTGTATTCTGTTATCCTGTCATCCAATGAAAAGGGGTTTGTAGTTTATTTTTATGCACATCTGTTGTGCTAAGTAAAACCTAGGTTGAAAGAACGTCCAAGTTTTAGTTAACAGAATTCACATTTTGTTTTTATGAATTGCAGGTGGTTTTCATGAGCCTATGCAAAAGTTTTTGGGACTGTGGTCTTGTAGCCCTGGATGACATTACGATACAATTGGGAAGCTGCTGGACTCCAGGTAAGATGTCATTTTAGCTCTTTGTCTCCCTAGCCTATGCATGCCACTTCCTATTTTTCTCTGTTAAGTATATACCCATACATTTAATTGTGCTAGTCCAGCCTTTGCTTTTCTTGTCAGGAGTGCATCTTTGCAGAACTTTATGGTAGGCTTTGGAATTTAAAAATGATGATTCTAATGCAATACGTGACTTTGTTCTTGTGACTTAACCTCTGTACCCTCATCTGTAAGGAAGATAGTAAAACTACCTGCGCATAGGTGATAAGACATGCACAGCATAGAGCCTGGCACAAAATGGTGTTTTAAAAACATATAGTATAGTAAATATTACAAATATTATACCAGAAATACAATTATAATTATTATCATTATTGTTATCTTACAAAACTGCAGATGCTTAAGCAATATTGATGAAATCTTTATTACACAAATATCATGCTAAACATATCATTGTAAAGTTATAATAAAATAAATATTTTCTAAGAGAATTAAATGACAGTGAACCAAGCAGTCATGACTGTGGTAACGGTGGTAGCTGGCAGCATGATAGACATTATGTCTAAAAGAAAATGGCACAGACCTCCACCCAGATTGTTGGTCTGTATACCAATTACCATCACATCCTAAAGCATGGGATATCCATTTCTTTAACAAACATGTAAATTGTGGTACCAGTCTGGCACTGGGGATTAATTTCCGTGTTTATTCAATTGAAGGACCATTTATTTTTAGTTCCTTGATTCACTAGGCCAGGGGTTCTTAACCTTTTCTGTTCCATGGACCCTTTTGCCAGTCAGGTAAAAACCACGGATCCCTTACTAAGTCTACCCTACACTGTGTATTATTTAATAAATACATCACACCTGCACCAACATGTCCCCACAAGAATAATGGTTTTTTGAATTTCAATTCAAGCTCACAGACCCTAGTTAAGAACCCCTGCATTTCAAGGGCAATACAAATAAGATCAAAATCAAAATCTCTACACTCAAAAAGCATAGCAAGGGTGTCCCCCACGTAGGGGAGCCCCACGCGCAAGGAGTGCACCCGTAAGGAGAGCCGTCCAGCGCGAAGGAGGGAGCAGCCTGCCGAGGAATGGCGCCGCCCACACTTCCCATGCCGCTGACGACAACAGAAGCGGACAAAGAAACAAGACGCAGCAAAAAGACACAGAAAACAGACAACCGGGGGAGGGGAATTAAATAAATAAATAAAAATAAATCTTAAAAAAAAAAAAAAGCATAGAAGAGGGAGTGAGGTTTCATAAGCTTCTTCTGTATGTGAAATAAAATAACATAAAATAATCATCATGCAAGAGATAGAAGGCTGTATTTTTTGGAGAAATTTGCTAAGATATAGGCAGGTACAACCTACTTCAACTAAAGGAGACAGCCCCAGTAATACTGGGCGCTGGCACCACTCTAATAATAATTATTACTAAAGTTACTGGAGATAGCATTCAAAGACTTATATTTTTGTCTTTCGAAATGGAGAATAAAACTCCAGGTGACAAAACACCAAGTTCTACTTATTGAGAACTCCATGTTCTAAATATTTTACATACTTTCTCTCATTTAATCCACACAAGCCCATGAGGTGGGTACTATCAAGACTCCCTCATTAAAGATAAGAAAGCCAATGTACAAAAGAAATTAAATTATTTAATTTAATTTAAATTTAATTTAATTTAATTTAAATAATTTCTCCACATAGCTATGCCTCCAGAAGCACATTTGATTCTCTCACATTGTCCCCTCTTCCAAAGCAATGAGGATTCCCTTCACTCATCCTGGATTTCTCGAGGAAGCTCTGACATTATGCAATTTTGTTATTTCCCATATTTCCATCAAGGCAACATGCCTCCAATTTTCAGGGCTTTCTAAGCCCATTCACACAAGTCAGTGAAAGTTTCTTTCGCAAAGTTTCCGAGTATTTTTGGTTTTTGATTTCTTCTGGTGGAGTCCAGACTATAGCTGGAGGCATGAGCTCCGTGGAGCATGAGCTCCAGTGTAGTAGGCAACCCCCCTCTGCCGTGGAGGGCTGCCTCTCCATATGCATGGTATGGCCAGACAGCACCATCACGTAGTGAGGGCTGCCAGCGAGCCAAGGAAGTCGTACTTATTCATTGAAGTTCCTCCATAATCATAGCACCTGCTGTTTCCTTGCAGAGAGGCTTCCACCTCCACCTGGCGAGTGTACTTTTGAACAAGATGAATGTGCATTTACTCAGGAGAGAAGAAACCGTAGCAGCTGGCACAGGAGGAGAGGAGATACTCCAACCTCCTACACAGGGCCAAGGGGAGATCACACAACTGGGGTAGGTGAGTTATGCCACATGGTGCTGTTTCCTAAGGAATCCTTCTAAAATGACATTCTAGGGGTCAGCCACATTTACTGCATCTTTTTTAATGTGCAAATTTCTGGGTTTTGTCTTGAATGAACTACACAAGTGATTCTGCCTACACAGGATAATTCAGTTTGAGCGTTTGAAACCATTCTTCCTATTTAATACAGTGCTTATAAACCTTGCTTGCAAAGAGGATCTAAGAGGGGTTACACAGATATGCACACAAAGGTAATTTAGTTAGAAATAGGTTTTAAGGAGAAAAAGAGAGAAAGAAAAAGTGGGAAAAAAAAAAGATGACTGAGGCCTCATATGCAAAATGTACTGGCGGAGAAGCCTTAGAGCAGCTAAAACAAAGATGAAAATCTGAACTATACAATGTGATTCAGAGAGTCCTTGGGATCAAAGAGTGGCATAGCAAGTGGAGAGAAAAACAGAGCAATCCACCTGGAATACAGGCAATAAAGGGGTGTATTTTCTGTAGACAAATTATAAACTACAATAAAATATTAAATTCGGTCTTTTTAAAAAATCATTATCACCATGTTCAGCAATTCTAAACATTGTCTGTGATAGAGTACTCCCTGCAAAGTGGACCTTTCTCACTGACACCCTCAATCTCACTTGGCTACCACTGGATAAAAGCAAACCACTGGGTTCAGAGCAGGAGAGCTCCTCCTGGTGGTAAGTTCATAGAACTACTTCCTCAAGGACCCTTAAAGGAAAACCATTGTTTCCGTTAAATACTAAGGGGAGTGGCAGAGTGCTGCTTCTTTGGGCCTACCTCAAGATAAATGTATGGAATCTTATCACAGAACAACATACGGTATAATCTGTTGAATTGGCTAACTTGGTACGGTGCGGTCAGAAACAGCTATATTATTCTCTGTGTAGCAATCTCTTCAAATATCCTGTGAAGATTCCAAAGCTTCCCAGTCATATTGAGGTATGAGAACAGTCACAGTTCCAGATATGTGCAAAAGTCCAGTCCAATTCAAAACGTCAGTTGCTTCCCCAGTTGAATCTCCTCCCTTTCTTTCAGCTTGAGCCTGACCCGTAGTTTGGGCACAATAAAGGAGGAAACGCTGTTCTCTCACTCTCTTTGTTCCACCTCTATCCATGCCCCTTGTCTCCATGGTCCTTCATGGTCGGGGTCAGTAGAAGAGAGATTCCAGGAAAGACCTTTTTAAATAGTTAGCGCTATTTTTAATTCTCTCTTGGCTATTGAATATCCTTTTCTTTTGACAGATATGTAAATACTGACTTTTGGGGGAACCTCTGTGCCTCACCATTCTCTATTTCTGGTAAGGTACTCTCTGGTTAACCTCCTATAGCAACACCCTCTCCCCTTAGCACTTGCGCTCCAGAGAATATAACCCACATAGATCTTCCTGCTAGGGTTCCTCCTGGCAATTTTGGCTTGGATTCTTTTTAGAGCTCCCTACCATTTCCAAATGAGTGTCCATTTGGCCTCAGGTACAAATGCACTCTTGCCAGACCAAGAGGAAGATGTACAACTTAGTCCTACTGATGACCTCTCTTTCCTGTCACTTTAGCAGATTCTGGCACAATATCTCCTCTTCCTTCTCCTCCTCCCTTTCTCTCTCTCTCTCCACCTCTCTATTTTGGTTTCTGTGTGTTAGCTCTAATCACAGACAGGCATTTCTCTCACTGTAGCAAGGTGGCTGTGGGAGCTATAGCCTTTCAACATTGATTCTAGTGGAAAGAGACAACTCTAGCCAAAAATACCAAAACTGAGTCCCATTGGCTCTGACTGGCAATATCTTGAGGGCAGGGTGTGGTAAACTCATATTTTAATCCCACAGGGCTTGGATTTGTGCCTTACACAAAATAGATATTCAAAATGTCTATGGAATAAATGAATGAATCCATAAGCTTTCACAGATACATAAAAAATGGATTGTCTTTTTATTAGTAGTTGTAGGATTATTTTTTTAATATGCTGGATATTAGATCCTTACCGGATATGTGGTTTCCAAATTATTTTCTCCCATTGAGAAGGCTGCCTTTTTACATTCTTGACAAACTCCTTTGAAGCACAAAAGTTTTTAATTTTGAAGAGGTCCCATTTATCTACATTTTCTTTCAGACTGGAGTTGAGGAAAGATGTCTAAGTCAGAAGTTGTTGGCATACTGATGGTATTTAAAACCATATAAGTAGATGAGATCTAGAGCGTGCTTGTAGACTCAGAAGTGGGACAAGGACTGGACCTTGGGACACGCCAAAGTTAAGAGGTCAGGGAGAAGAGAAAAAAACAGCAAAGGAGACAGAAAATTCTGATAACATTAATAAAAGTCACTCTCAGAGTGCTTGCGGGAAGTAGGAACTCAATAAAAAATATTCCCTTCTCTCCATGACCTTCCTTTTCCTGGCTTTCTTATCACTGATGTCAGTGGCTATGACTGCCATCTCTATCACTCCCATGCAAGTCTAGTCAGTTTCTTAACCTTTCCGTGTTTATACCTTATCTTCCCAACCAGATTATAAATAACTTGAGAGGCAGGCCTTTGGACTCTCTCCCAGGGTTTAGAGCGCTGAACAGTGAAGAAACAGAGTAAACACTTATTGTTCCTCATATTTTTATGCTAAAATAACTTGAGAGTGTGAGCTTGTTTGACGTGCAGACCATGTTCCAGCTCCTCCTTGCACATATAAAATCTAGGAAAATATAAACAAAAGGACATGCTGTAAATACTAAATTACTCACAATTTTGCTCCTTTATTTACAGTATTCCTAGGTTATGGGGTCACATGTTAGGTAACTTGGTATGCCTTTGTTTAAAGAAAATAGTCTGAAAGCATTTGCTTTGTCTCTGAAAACAGAAGGAGATTTCAACTGATTGTGGTGAAACTTCATAGCAGAAATTGTAATGCAAAAACTTCTTAATGTGCTCAGTATTTGTCCTAAGTGAATACTGGATATGTTAAATGAAATTCTCTGGTACACAGCACAGAGAATATACATTTTTTGTTCCAGTAAATTGTTTCTAGGGTCATTCTTTATTTCATATGTTTCAGTACAAGTTTTTTAAATGTTCTCAAGACACTTTCCAGTGTTCTAACCAAATAAAAATTTTTTTAAGTTAGATCTTTTTATTACTATGCATGTCAATGCAAATAAGAAAGCAAATTTTGTTATGTTCTCAGGATACCTACAGATATAACATTGGATTGAAGGTGCTTTCCTTTTCTTCTTAAAATTACTTTAATAATTCTTTTGCTGGAGAACTAAGAATAGCTAATGATGATTTATTGACCACTTACCATATACAGGCTGTGTGTTGGCTGCTTAACATCCTTACCACACTTGAAAAGTAAGTGAAAATTCCCATCTTTCAGTTAAGGAAACTGAAGCTCAGAGAAGTTAAGTGCCTTTCCAGGGCAACATGGTAGTAACTGATAGAGGAGGAACTGTATAGCCAGTCTGTCTGTCTCTACCGGCCATGCTTTGTCCACATTGTCTCACCAGTTTACCAGCTTGCACAATAATGAGAGACCATATATGACTTGGATCCACTGTGACTGCTTGTAAATGAAAAACACAATTCTTCACATAGCAGCATAATCTCACCCTGTACACGTTTCACACCCAAGAGAGGTGACTTGGAATTTAAATATGCAAACAAATGGTATTTTTAGACATTCCTGAAAATGCATCCAGCAGGAAGTATATAAATTATCTCAGAGCTAATTCTAGGTCTGCAAACCAATATTATAAGTTTAACTCCAGGAATGCAGCCCCCACAACTATTGTGTATTCTACTCTCTATTAAAGAGTGTCTTCCTCCTCTCCTGTCCTCAGATGGCTGAGCTGTATGTGGGCTGATGTAAAGGCTCTCAGATCACAATGCACCAAAGGTCACCCATTCAAAAAATAAAGCATAATCAAGTAAAAGGTCCTTTAAAACATATATTTATTTAAGTCTACCAGTGTCAAAAGATACATATATGTAAGATCAAATATCTTAGAACTGGGAGCCATCTTAGATGTTATATAGCCCAGGGTGCCTAAGATCTTGATTTATTTCATATTTCTTGAGAATCCACTGAACTTTATGCATTATGAACCAAATAATTGCCCCCAAAATTATAGTAAGTGAAGTAGTGAGGATTATGTTCTGGAGATGGTGGAACCACGCAGAAGGGAGCCACTAGCTCTGCTTGTGTTGTAGAATTTGAGAGAAGTTCAATTATTTGAGTATAGAGAGGCCAGGACTCAGGAATGATTTTGAGAAGGAAAAATGGTTTATTGACGGCTGGCCGGACTCGGGAGCTTTCTGTTTGAATCCCGAGCCCTGAACAAGATTTTCAAATGTCTTTTATACCGCGAGGAAAGGCCAAAGGAAAGGCCAAATGGTCGCTTTGTTTCAGTTCAATAGGCTTCAATTAGCATATATATCTTCCACATCTTAGGTAAGCTTTTAGCATGGACTCCAGACATTCTAGATAAGCCTTTAGCATATTTGGTTTTTGCATTTCCCCTAAATACTTAAAGTTTATAGCCCTTGCATTGTTAAACTGTTTCCTGGGACTGGAGCAGTTGCCATTGTCCCTAAGGGCAGGACTGCAGCCTCCTACCGTTCCACTCCCACAAGTCAAACAGCTTGGGTTATCTCTGAAGAGACAAATAGCCTTCCACCCATAGCCCACATCATTCCCCCGTTTTGCCAAAGTTTAACTTGCTAAGCTTTGGCATAATTATTGTTGGAGCTATGAGGTGGATGGCTGTTTGTTGTTTTGATTGATTATTTATCAGTCTTTAGTACAGCATCCAGGACTGTTTTTAGAAGTTTAGAACTTTTCATTCTGGACAGCAGAATCTTGGGCAGGGGCCTCCTGCAGTTATTCTGCTGCCACTGGCACTCATGTGGATTTCCAGTCAGGTTCCAGATCCATCTATTACTTTTATTTTACTCTTAAAGAGTTTACACCTTTAATTTAAAAGGGGTGCTGAAGGGAGACGATCTCTTTTCTGTAACTGCTTCCTGCTGGCCATGGGCTGTAGTCATTGCCTAATAAGGTGTAAAACTCTTATTAATTTATTTTAACTGCAGGAAGATGGATCTGGCATTCTGTACGAAGTTGGATGAAGTTTTCATATGGTTAATAAGATGTTCACTCTGAAAGAAACAAACTTAATTAAAAATTTGGAATACCCGTTTTAAAAGAGGACATTGGATTACAGAGGTAGACAAGGTTAGGTGCCTATAAAGATGGTACTCCTTAAAAGCTGGTGGGAACAGCATATATATTCTTTTTTTTTTTTTAAGTTATTTATCTTTAGAGAAAATTGCAACAGACACTTAGCTTTGTCTGAAGACACATTCCAAGCTGTTCAATGATTGGCACTCATTCGCTCTGTCAGATGCTCCTGGTCAACTGGCACTCCTTGGGCAACTGGCTTCACTCAGGATTAGAACACTAAGTTGGAAATTCTCTTGGTTTTCACCTGTGGAGTGATTAGAACTACAGAATAAAGGTTTTTTTTTTTACACCTTGGTTTTAATTGTACAATTTCTAGCAATTTTGACTTGTTCAATAGGTGACTCAACATCAGCAAGCAAGCCTCACCTTTGCTACACAGCAGAGTACAGTAGAATATAGAAGTTGAGACTGGCTGAGACTGCCACCTTATTCTATAGACATGTTATTAACTGTTTAGAAAATGATTTTACCAGGAATTTAACATGTCTAATATACTTCTGCACTTGATCCAAAATAGAAAAGATAACATTACAATTATTAGGCATATATTTAGTACAGGATAAAAGTACAGCACTTAATATTAACTAATGTATTACTTAATGCATAAGGATTCAGAGTTGCAATTATTAGTTTTGAGTTTCAGGTTTGTAATACCTTACATGTTATCTCTCCATGAGAGCAGGCCATAATGCCAATTGTGTTTAAGTTTCACTTACTGTATCCTGGTATCATGGCTCCACTTAGCATGTTCTTCAACGCAGTGAGCAAGTTGCAGCATCCTTCATCTTAGAGAGATTTTCCAGTATTCTACTAGCCTGGTGCATAGTGCTCTCTGGCACCATGGAACACTGCCAGTCTGGAGGCGATATCCATTGTACACTTGGCTGTACCAAGTCATTATTGGCTGCTGCAGGAGCTTGAAACTGCAATATAGTTTCCATCGACTTCAGGAGCAGAACCAGAGACTGATATAGCACATATTTTTAATTGAGGGGTCAGTGACCAGCCTAGTCAATAACTCACATGGAGAGGCCACCTGTAATGTATTCAAGGCCTGGTTTGAATGCACAAGAGTTTGACAATGTTAAAGTTTATTCCTTGTTTTTATATATATTTTAAACAACTTAATGCAACACATATATCAAATGACTGTTTACTTACACAATTTTACTATGAAGATAACAGTAGGTACTTTACTTTAGTAATAGAGGAAAAATATTATTTTTCATTGTTAGAATGAAAACAATATTTCCAATAGAATCAAGACAACTTTTTATTACCATTTACTTAAATGTGTACTTTGCAGTGGCCTTCAGACAGGTTTATTATCATGAAGTTATTTCTGCTACCAATACCAATCTAAGTTTTTTTTTTAGTTAACAATGACTTCTACAACTAGGACTATTTAAACATTTTCAGTCTGGAAGATGTTTTACAAACTCTTTATAATTGACTATAACCACATTGACTAGCCACCTCATGTTTAAATAAACTTACTAAATTACAATTACCAATGAAAGAAATTTACTCTTTATTTAAGAGAGCATATCTACAATCTTTTTCCTTTAGCCTAATTTCACCAATGTGAACTTACAATTTTCATTACTGTAAAGATTTTGTACATATAATGTTAATTTAGTTTATAAATTAACTATGGGAGACTCCACTCAAGTTAAATAAAATTGAAACCATAATAGTTTATGCAAGGAATGTTCTCTTTTTCCCTTACAGGAAGCTAAAAACTTCTTTTCTTTGTTTAAGTTATGAAAATTAATAATTTAAAAGCACACTGACTACCAGGTTTTAAAACACATTACACAATTATTTAATTTTTTTAAAAATCATAACCCAGGAAAGATCTCTCCATAGTTTTTATGGACTTTCCTTTACTTACTGAAATTTGTTAATAGAGCCACTAATTACCTTTATTTTGTTGGAAAGAAATCTTCTGGAAGAAAATAAGGCTCACCAGATTGTGGAGAAGAAAATAATTTATTCTCAATCTTGCAAGAAGGGGCGCAGAGCCAGATATGGCTGGTGCCCCGAACAAAGAAAAATGACACAATTTATACCCTTAAGCCTAGCATGCAAGCTCTTCCTCTGTTTTTCCATAGATTGGATACTTCAGAAGTTACAGCTTATCTGAGATTTAACTTTCCCACGCAAAAGTTTGATTTAACTGCTTCCTCTATCACATTCCAACCATTTTAGTTTTTACCTGCTCCCCTTTGTCAAATAAGGAATAGAATTTAGTGCTGAAATGGCATCGACTTAGTCCTTCTTGGGCATCCTTCCACTGCCCATAGGACTGGCCTAAACTGGTCTCCTCCACTGCTGTCCAACCCGGGAGTGGGAGACTGAGGCAGCAGGCCGCCAGGTTACACCAATCAACAATTTTTTCTTACGTGAAAATTAACCTAATCTTTGGTTTTTTTTGCATTTTATGGCTGACAAAAGGTTTAAACTGGGAAATTACGGGGCAAACTGATTCTTAATTCCCTAGCCTAGTAGATAGGTTTAATCTGCCACACCTAGTCTTGCCTTTAAAGCTTTTGCAAAGAGGAGGCCCTTTCCCAATTGTTTCTATAATCAAATTTCTATGACTTTTTCATCCTGCTTAGTTTAATTTGGGCTTTAAGTATATTTACAAATATAACTGCATATTTAATTTTTAACAATTTGAATAGACCTCTTTTAAGAATTTTTATTTGTTAATTTGATATTATCCTGATGTATGAAGACATACACTGAGCATTTTTTTAAAATGGGCAGACACAAAGAGTTAGACACAAACACAACTCATTGATATTACTTATAATTTGCATTATTTTATATACTGTTTAGCTTAATTAATTAGGGGTCCAGAAATACATATTACTTATATAACTGCATATTTAACCTCAACAATTTGAGCAAATAGGCAGATATAGTTTGAGACATAAACATAACTTTAATTACTTTAAAATTCTAATCTTTACAAAACAAGTGTGACTGCAAACATTTCAAAGACTCCTGAAACTTTCCTTAATTTGAACTATGACCATGCAGTTTACCACAAGAATTTTCCTTCTTACTTAATGGATTGTAATAACCAAAATGTTCTCAATGCTTTAGCACTATTTTTTTGTTTCAGAACTTTATATTTTACTTTGAATTTAGCAGAATTTTGGATAAGCAACAAGATTAATTTTATATATATTTACTGAGGCTATTTGAAGCCTCAGGGAGACAGACTGCTTTCTCTCATGAATTGCCACTCTTAGGAACACTGACGGTCAAGGCAGGAGACTCCTCCCCCTCCACCCCCCTTTTTGATTTTGGAGATAATAAAACTCCAGTGGTCATTTAACCTTATTCTATCAGGCAGCAATTTATTTAGTTTACACTTGAATTCATGAGAGAAAGGGTTACTAATACCAGGAGAGGAGACAGGGATGTCCCAGCTCTTCTCTGGCCTATAGGGGCAGAAGCTATTATGAAATAACCATAGGCAAAGGCAAGGGGTGAGGTTAGACTTGAAGAAACCATAAACTAAGGAAAGGTGGGAAACGGACTTTGGCCCAGTGGTTAGGGCGTCCGTCTACCATATGGGAGGTCCGCGGTTCATACCCTGGGCCTCCTTGACCCGTGTGGAGCTGGCCATGCGCAGTGCTGATGCGCGCAAGGAGTGCCGTGCCACGCAAGGGTGTCCCCCGCGGGGGGGAGCCCCACGCGCAAGGAGTGCACCCGTGAGGAGAGCCGCCCAGCGTGAAAAGAAAGAGCAGCCTGCCCAGGAATGGCGCCGCCCACACTTCCCGTGCCGCTGACGACAACAGAAGCGGACAAAGAAACAAGATGCAGCAAATAGACACCAAGAACAGACAACCATGGGAGGGGGGGAAATTAAGTAAATAAATAAATCTTTTAAAAAAAAAAAAAAAAAACTAAGGAAAGGTAAAGTTTAGAGTTTACACCTAATAATTTCAAGTTAAATTCACCCAGCTATAATTTCAGTTATTACCTTTCCACTGTTTTATAACATAAATGCATTTATAAATGATTTTAACTTAGTTACAGTTTTTATTAATTTTTTAAAAAACCTATTAATTTTATAACACCTTTAAATACCTTTCATTCGACTTATAACATATTAAATTAACTTAACCATTACTTTAATTTTTCCTTTAAGTAAAAGAATAAATCTCTTGCAGTTAGTTTGAAATAAAAAGCTATTTTTCAGGATTTGATTTCTAGAACATAAATGTTCTTTTAAAAGAGGTAAGACTCTTCTTCAAACACTGACGAAATGATGAGGTTAAAGCACAAGAAGCTATTTTGTAAAGATTTTCTTTGTATATTGATCTTACTCAATTTTAATCATAAAAATGTTCCTTCCACAAACCTTCTACACTTTCAGTATTCATTCAGGTTCTGTCCCACACTCTACTCTTTCCAATAATCAATCATTTTATCTTAGGACAAAATCATCTTCTGTTTCCTTAACAATAAAAATACACTCCATATATCCCACATACTAAGTTACCAGGCAAACTTCTTACAACATATAATTTCCATTAATACTAAACAAGTTTGTTAAAATAATGAACTTTTCTTCACTTTAAATACTTAGTAGCATGTAATACCAGAAACAGTTTCTTTGGAAGCAAGTTGGCAGGGGAGACTGGCTGCCGAATAAGTTTGTTATAAAATTGCCTTTTATTATTATTATTATCAATTCAGTTTTTGTTAAATAATGACCTTCTGCAATTAGCCAATTAAATACCTTAATTTAAACAATGCTTTGTAAAACTTTTATATTTATACCCTTAAGACAAATTTTACCTTCACAGAACACATTCTCTTACTTAAAGTTACTACAATACCTTCTAAGAACCTGGGCAGAAAGCAAAGGTATTTTGGCTTTGACATCCTAAGGAGGGAACTTTACTGCATTTCTTCTGATTCTGCTTTTCACCCCCTTTACTTCCCCCCCTTCCAGGCAGTCGGGTGCACAACAAACAGGAATGGGGCTTATGAATAGAAGGGTGGACTCACTGGAAAGGGGCAAGCCGCTCCCCCCTTTCCAGCTTTCAGCCAAAATGGGCAGACAGAACCTACTCAAATTTGGCAACTCTCCCGGGGACCCAGCCACCCTGACTGGGACATCCCCAACAAACTTGGGTGCGTGGCACGGACACAGATGGCCTCCAAGCCTCGGCAAAGGGCCAGCCAGACCAGAGACAAGACAGCAGAGAATGCACAAACATCTAGACTCCGCAAACATCCAGACTCCTCAGCTTTTGCCCCATAATCATTTCACCCCCTTGCCAATGGCAAGGGAGGGCTCCAGCTCAGCTGTAATTCTACTTTACGTAAAGACACAACTCCAACACTAGCATTGAGCTGACACAGACAGAAGCACAAGGGTCACTAATCTGACCCACAAGTTTATATATATATTTTCACCATGGCTGCCCCCACAGCCATCACAAACCTCAGAACACTTAACATTTGGTATAAAGCAAATTCATTCACAAATTAGCACCATAACAAAAGATTTCAGCTAGACTTTTCCCACTGTTTAAACTTTACACCCAGACCAAGCTCCACCAGAAAAGCCAATCCATTTTCCTGTAACCAAGTTTTGTTTTCCTTAATCTAGACCAATTTCTAGGACATTAGGACTTGAACCTATAAACAGCCCTTCCTATTAAAATCGAGACTCCACTCCTTTAGTGGATATAAGACCAGTACCAGATTCTAACATGCAGTTAGACAAACCCAAAACACCAGGGCTTTTCCCCGGTTTTTCTCCTTTTCCCAAGCCTAGAGAGAACGGCTTCCCCCCAACCTTCTGGGGCTACTAGGGTTCTCTCGGGAGGTGATCAGCCTCCCCTTCCTAGCAATTAAAGCTAGGGCCTTCCAGACTCTGCTCACCCAGGGAGTCTTACCTTCTTCCATGTTCGGAGTTCTTTTTCGTTCCCAGAATCTTTCTCTTCAGACCTTCCATTGCCCTCGATTTTTGTCAGGAAGATTCTGGTGGAGCCCACATCTTTTCTGGATTAAATTTAATGCAGGGGCGCCCAGATTTGGGGTTCATCCGAGTCCTCCCGGCTTCCTCGGGGATTTGGAAGGGACAGCAAAATGCTACCGTCTCTGGCCTTCGTTTGTTGTCCCACCAGAGTCGCAAAAAATGTTGTAGAATTTGAGAGAAGTTCAATTATTTGAGTATAGAGAGGCCAGGACTCAGGAATGATTTTGAGAAGGAAAAATGGTTTATTGATGGCTGGCCGGACTCGGGAGCTTTCTGTTTGAATCCCGAGCCCTGAACAAGATTTTCAAATGTCTTTTATACCGCGAGGAAAGGCCAAAGGAAAGGCCAAATGGTCGCTTTGTTTCAGTTTAATAGGCTTCAATTAGCATATATATCTTCCACATTTTAGGTAAGCTTTTAGCATGGACTCCAGACATTCTAGATAAGCCTTTAGCATATTTGGTTTTTGCATTTCCCCTAAATACTTAAAGTTTATAGCCCTTGCATTGTTAAACTGTTTCCTGGGACTGGAGCAGTTGCCATTGTCCCTAAGGGCAGGACTGCAGCCTCCTACCGTTCCACACCCACAAGTCAAACAGCTTGGGTTATCTCTGAAGAGACAAAGAGCCTTCCACCCATAGCCCACATCACTTGGGAGGGTCTTAAAGGATACATTGGAAAAATGGAGAAGAGTGTCAGGGAGTGAGGAAGCACTTAATGAAGTCGTAACAGCAAGTGCAAAGTATGAAACCATTAAGCAGTATTGCAATTTCCGGGAACTATAAGTGATTCCATTTGTCTGGAATGTAGGATATAATCTTAGCTTGAGTTCCCAAAAAAGTGGAGTCCGAGATATAGGCTCGTATATGGAAAATATATTTGGAGGTGTGGTCTCAAGGAGTGAAGTTAATAGAGCAAGTTAGAAGGGAGAAAAATACAAGAATGCATTACTAACTTGGCCACTGCTATGTCCAACTAGTCACTTCATCTTGCTGGTTGCTTGATCCAGGTACTTGAGAAGGCATGTGAAACATGTCTTAGGACCATAATCTAGAAGGGGAAGCATTTGTCCATGGGCTCCTGTCCCCTATTGGTCAGAGATAGGTGACCATGGTACATTCACTACTCACTCCTTCACTTATGGGTTGCGTTTGCATGAGTGCTCTGTGAATCAGCAAAAAAAGAAGCTAAGAAGCTCAGCATAGAAAGCAGGAGGCAATAGGCACTTGGTATGGGCCTGAAGCACAACACTACTAGGCTACATTGAGTGAAACTGGTAGGACTAGTTGTAGTAGCAGTGACTAGAATAAGAGACAAGTAAGGTTGAGAAGATCTTCAAAGGTCTGTAGATATGGGTCTAGCTAGGAAAGTAGTGGGAAATGAGACTGGATAATAAGATGGGAAACAGATCAAAGAGAGTCTCATTCAGCATGCTAAGGTATTTGCATTTTCATCCTGTATGAAATAGGCATCCATTGAATGGCAAAATGGCAGCACTTTACCTGATAATTTTCCAAATTAGATACCATAATAGCCACAATTTACTTGGCCATCCTGCTTGAGGCTTTACTTAAAACACTCTCCTCGACATCTGCCTAAGTGGTTTCGGTACAACAGAAGAGTCTCAGAATGTTTCTTTAATCCCTACTTTATAAAGACAAGGGTAGACAGAGGCAAATTTTGGGCAAGAACAAATGTTCAATCCTAGGTTTCTTGATCCCACCTTCAGCTCAGGTGATTTGTGTGATGAGGTATGTATATTCATATGCAGATCAGTTTGAAAAGAAATGAGCTAATATCATAGATGACTTTTGCTGAATGCTGTGCATTGTAAGTAGGAAGAATGTCTACTTCATAAATCTTTCAGGCTATATGTCCATACCATTTTTTAAAAAAGGTGATTATCATCACATCTATCTCCTTTATAGGATTTGAGAATTGCTTATATATCAGGTAGTTTTTCTGCATAACGAACCACCCCAAAATTTAATGTGTCAAGACAACCATTTATTTAGTTCATTATTCTTCAACCTGGAAATCTGGTCTGGGCAAGGCTAGACAGTTCTGTTCTTGGTGGGCTCATTAACACATCTGAAGTCAAGTAGTTTGTTGGGAGAGAGAGTCAGCTGGAAGCTAACTAATCTAAGAGGGTTTGGGGATTGAATTACATCCCCCACAATTGACACATTCAGGTCATAAATTTGTGTCCTGTGGGTGTGAACCCATTGTAAATAGGACCTTTGAAGATGCTATTAGTTAAGGTGTGCCCAAAGTGAATGAGGGTGGGCCTTAATCCAATATGGCTGAAATCCTTATAAGCAAAGGAAATCAGACACAGAGAGAGAAGCCACAGAAGCTGAAAGCTAATGGAATCCAAAAAAGAAAGAGAAGAGGCTGCCATGTGCATTAACATGTGACAGGAAAGCCAAGGAATTCAAAAAATTGCTTCCTGCCAGAAGATAACAACCCCAAGAGGAAGGAAGCCTTCTAGCCCTTGAAACCATGAGCCAATAAATTCCTACTGGGAAGCCAACTCATTGTATGGTATTTGTCTTAGCAGCTGAGAAATTAAAAATTTTTGTTGCCAGAAAGTGGGGTGCTACTACTCCAAATACCTAAAAATGTGAAGATAGCACTGAAATTGGGTAATGGGTAGAGGCTGGAATAATTGTGAGGTGCTCGATAGAAAAAGACTAGATGGCTTTGAAGAGACTTTCAGTAGAAATATGGAAATTAAAAGTATTCCCATAAGGCCTTGGAAGGAAATGATGTGTTATTGGAAATTGGAAGAAAGGTGATGCTTGTTATAAAAAGGCAGAGAACTTGACAAAATTGAGTTCTGATACTGGATAGAAGGTTGACATAATTAACATGGATATTTAGCTGAGGATATTTCCAAGTTGAATCTCTCCTATCGTCCTGATTTCTCCTTGCAGCTTATAGTTAAATGAGAGAGGAAAGAAATAAATTAAGGATTGAACTGCTCAGCACAAGGAAACCAGCAATAAATAATTTGGAAAATTCTCAGCTTATCCAGATAGCATGCCCTGAGACTAGGGTAAGAAGTGGCTTTATCAGGGACCTTCCTGAACTTCTCGGAAGTGAGTCACTAGGAAGTGAGGGTTTAATTGGACAACCCTTTGCTAAAGAGGTTGTACCTGAATATGGATCCAGCAAGACATTTCAGAAGAAGTCAGGATTGTAAATGTAGTTACTTAGAAAGGATCTGTGGAAAGTTCTTTCATTCAATTTAAAAGGTACACAAAATAAAAACACAGAAAGGTTGAAAGTAAAAGGGTGAAGAAAGAAACTTCATAAACACTAATTTCCATTTCCTTTTGATGAGTTATTTATAAGTATATTGCTTAATTTCCAAATATTTGAGGATTTTCTAGTTACCTTTTTAAAAATTTATTTCTAGATAATCCCACTGGTTAGAATCTAAAGTGTCTTAGAGACTGCTACAGTTATATCATATTTTACTTTTTAAATCTGTTCTACCAATCTTTGCTTTTTGATTGTTTAGTCCATTTACACTTAATGTAAGTAGCGATAAGGTATAATTTATGTCTGCCATTTGTTTTCTGTAGGTCTTATTTATTTTTTCTTCAGTTATTGCCCCCACTGGATTTTGTTGAGTTCAATAGTTATTCTCTATTAAACCATTTTAATTTCCTTGTTAATTTCTTTATATTTTTCTAGTTATTTTCTTAACAGTTGCCCTAGGGATTCAATTAACTATTTAACTTAAAACAATCTAGTTTAGATTAATATTAGCTTGATTTCAATAGCATACAAAAACTTTATTTGTTCCCTCCTCTCTGCTTTGTACCATTATTGCCATATAGATTACATCTTTATGCATTATAAGTTCATAGACAGTTATATAACTTTTGCTTTATGAAGTTGTTTTTTAAATCAAATAGAAGAAAAGAGTTCAAACAAAAGTGCACTTAGACTCTCTTTTATATTTACCTACATAGTTACCTTTACCAGTATTTCTTATTTCTTTATGTGGATTTGAGTTACTGTCTAATATTCTTTCATTTCAACCTGAAGGACTCCCTTTAGTATTTCTCATAGTCAACTCTACTACCTCAAGCAGTTCCAATGTTAAACAATTACCATTAATTATTTTAGACAAATGCCCTGGGGATACAGCTGTTCCCAGAGATTCAGTTTTACCTCAACTGGATTAAATAAAGATAATCCCTGAGAATGGAGCTTTTCAGTGAGCTGAAAGATGAAATAACGACAGTTCTCTGGGTGTAAGGCTTTTGTGGAGTATAGATCCTGTTCCTCTTCTTGTGTATGCTAGGCTACTGGTTTTCACAGAGCATTTCATTAGGGAGCTCTTGGTTTTCTAGTCAACTATGGAGTAGGAGAATTGGGATGGAATTAGGGCAAGTTATAATGCCACAGAGCTCACTGTTTTTCTTAAAAGCTCTCAGATTGTTGCAGGTCTTTAGTTAATTTCCAGAGTTCTGAAAAAGTTGGTTTTGGCCATTTTTGCTACCCTTCTCATTGCTTTTATGGAGGAGAAGATTTTCAGAGGTCCTTATTCCACCACTGGGTAACTCCACCCACCTCCTCCTCCCCCCCATTTCTTTGCTTTTAAGTAGATTTGAGTTGTCTGGTGAAAGTCTTCATCTTATCATCTGTATTCTTGTACATATCATCAAATGTTCAAATTCATATTAATGTTCATATGATTTAAATTATTAATCATAGTTATAGTCTGTGTGTGAGAAATCCATACCTGGGTCATCTACAGTTCTCTTTCTGTTTTTTATTCCCTCTTTATTCCTATTTCTTGATATATCTCATAATTTTGATTGAATGCTATACATTGTAAATGAAAAGTTATAGAACCTTCTGGGTGATGATGTTTTTCTCCAAAAGGATTTATCCTATTCTCAGATAGGCAACTAAAGTAGGATACATCACCTCAGTCCAATCAGAACGGAGCTAACTTGAGACAATGTAGCTGGTTCTCCCCTACATCTACGAATATTCTCCAAGAATATGCTCAGGGATAGGACTCCTCCTCCTTATTATGTCATAAACTTCAATTTTTGTCTCTTTAGCATGGTGAGACTGTTAAAAACTCCACTTTGCTTTTTAATTAGCTTCTTGATCTCTTGATCTCTACAACTTAAGGCCTCAAGAGAAAATTCCAAGTGTTGAGCTCTTTTCTGCACCTCACTTTTCATACAAACTTGGCCCTCAGGCCCTAGCTGCTTTGGCTACCCTGAACTCCAATTATTATTTCCCCACGCAGATCTGATGACTTCTCTGTTCTCCATTTAGCTTCTAAGCTGAAGAGGCAAATGCTCCAAGGGGAAAACAGGTTTAAGAATATTGAGCTCACTTCACTGAACTTCCCATTTCTCTAGACTCTTAGCCCTTCAGGACCTTGCTGCTTAGGAAGATCTCCGATAACTTCAAAGCAGGTGTTTTGTTGTTGTTTGTTTTTTATTTAATCCATTTTATTCTCATTTTTCTCAATAGGAACATAGGTCTGCTACAAGTTACTACAACATAGAAGGTGATGTCTGTAGTATTTCATTTTTCAGTATAATTTATTTAAGAATATAATTATATTCAATATTTGAAAGCATTTGTTCTTATGCACTACAAATCAACCAATTATAATATTGTGAATAAGATCTTTGTGTCTCTAACCTCTTTCAATTGTGTTCTTCAGTTGATATCCCCTGGCTCTTCTAGCTAAAGTCTTGCTATATCTGCAATTACATTATTGCATTGTGTTCTGTTCTTTGGTGGGGGGTAATCAGTAAAATATTAAAATTTACATTTATACTGCCTTTGGCTGTAAAATGCCTTAGAGACTATGCCATTTTCTACATCTTTCCTTTCGTAACACTCCACCTTAAGTAATAAATACTGGAGACAACTATCATAATAATAATATACTGCAAAATGTCTTTCTTTTTAAATCATCACAGAAACCACTTTGATGATCACCTTGTAATTTTAAAAAGTGGTTTATATAGTAAATGTAATATAGTTTAGATGAATGTCATTGAAATTTCTCTTGAACAAGGGGATATAATTCTTAAAGAATAAGAAAATTTTATTTGACTCCAAGAATTTGTAACAGCTCATAGAACTGAAGGATGCTGGAGGTAGACAGGATCTTGGAAGTCAGCTAAGGCAACATACTCATTTTAAACATTAAAACACTGAAACCCATTCAAGGGAAATTTCTTTCAATTAGAGAGAGTTTAGGTTTACAGAGAAATCATGCATAAAATACAGGGTTCCCCTATACTACCTGTTATTAACACTTTGCATTAGCGGGTACATTTGTTACAATTGATAAAAACACATTTTTATAATTGTACTATTAACTATAGTCCACAGATTAACATAGGGCTCACTATTTGTGTTGTACAATTCCATGTTTGTTTGTTTTTCATTTGTATTCTAACACCACATATACAACTGAAAATTTTGCCCTTTTAATCACATGCAAATATATGTTTTAATTATTCTCTGCTTGGATCCTGGAATAGCAACAACAAGCCTGCTTGTATTAGCTTTACTATTTAAACAAAAATGAAATTACATCTGAAAAGTAGATCTCCTATTGGCTACTACTGATTGATTGCTATTGTTATATTTAGTCCTAATAAACTTTTCTACATCTCCTTTCAAATGCAGGCAGTAAAATAATGGCAGTATACACAAACGGCAGAACTTCCTATCCTATACACATTAGTAAAGTAATAGGCTTGAACTCAGGGCCAGAATCACAATATCTTTTTTCCTTGAAGACTACAGGGTAGTTTTGTGGTGCTGGTGGCCATAAGATCCTTTTTGTTTCCTCCCAAGTTACCTTTATTTTTCAAACAAGTCACAACACTAAGTGTTTGGCCCATTCTGACATTATACAAGCTACAAATGCTTCCTCAGCAGCTAAGTTTAGAAGCACGTTTGCAAGTGAATAAAACAAGTAATCAAGTCGTTTCCATAGGAACGCAGATAAGTGTGACCCCCATCTCCTAGTCTTCCATAGTGCAGCATCTGTGCCAACCCACTCTTGAAAGGGCATTTCAAAACCGCAGTAATTACATTAAACGGTTCCCCCAAATCCCTCCATTCAAGCTAAATTCACAGCTAGCTACAAAAATGGTATTTACACATTAATACCAGCCGCGAGAGTGGCCGGGGGACATATTATCCCACTTCCGCCAGCATAGGGCAGGGGCAGAGCGCCGGGCGTCCTGCTCCGCCGCTTCCGGCGGAAACTCGCGGCTGGTGATTGGCTGCATGACTTGCCTACGGAGACGAATCGGCATATTCAAAAACCTCCCAGTCACGCCCGAACCGGGCAGTTTCCCCGGAAAATAATTTACTCATGAGAGTAAGTTTACTTCTTTGATTACTGTGTCATCAGGAAGCAATGCAGTGCATTTCTAGAGTAAGCATTTCTTCAGAATCGTCTTGTTGGTAGTAAAGAAACCACAGCCCAAGATCCTTTTTGAATGCAATGTATACTGTGAGACTTTCGGAGGCTACACCTCCGAAATTGTAGACTGAGTTCTACCTTTTCACTTCCCATCCTTAAAGCCTGTCATCCCACACTTGGAAGGACTTACATAGGAAGGAAAGAAGGGAGACCCTACAAAGTTATTTATAGACTACTTCATTAGCCAATCAGTAAAAACAGGACCAAATGGAAAAAGAGGCTCAGAAAAGCTAAAATATAGATAGGTCAGTTTATTGCATGACTATCAGAAAATCAGTACATCATCATAGATAGAAATTCCTGGGGAGCTATAGCTCCTGGCTTATTAACACAAGCCGATAAACCTTTACAAATTCTAAGGGGTAGCATGGCATAGTCTAGTGGAAAGACCACTGGATAAACAGAGAGCTGACTCTGCCACTTGTTGCTTGCATGCCTGCGCACAGTTACATAATTTCTCAAAGCCTCAGTTTCCTCACATGTAAAATAAAGATAATAGATGCCCTGCTAGTCTCTTGGGGTTTCTGTGATGACTGATAATATATTTGTGAAAAGGCTTGCTAATGTATAAGCTCCATTCAAAGGAATGGTATAATTATTTTCACAATTAACAATCTCTTACAAAACCTGATGTTTCTCTCTAGGGTATTTTCCTGGACTTGTTGTTTTGTGTCATTTGTGCTTTTCTAAAGTAGAAAACCGTGGTCTATGACTGCAAACACAATGACTTGGTAGAAATCAGAAAGTTTGGTAGAAATCTTAAACCAATATTTCCCTAATTGTATTACGTATGCTACCAGGTAATTCAAGTGGTAAATGGATGAATATTTTAAAAATTTGATGGTAACATCCCAGTATGAGAGAACTATTTAACCAGTTCATCAAAACCGTTATTTTACAGATGTACAGATAGTTTTGAGTTGTCTTTTCATACTCTATATTAAGTTTCCTACTTGAATGTATTTAAGTAATAAGATATCCATTTTTAAAATAAGTGAACAGTGGTACAGTTAGTATGTAGATAGGCAAAAAAAAAGTCATGAAAATGATATCTGCATGACTAAAGTTTGAAAAACACTGATTCAGACAATTCCCAAGTCATTCTAGTAGAACAACAGTAAAGATAAAAATATATACATATAATCCCATCATTTGATCATTTGGCTCCTTATTTAATAAAATAATGAAATCATTTGCAACAAAAGGAATTGTGATTTGCATGGAGGTGTGATGATGCAGGATTTGTGGCCCCATTACCTGCTATGGTCTACTGGAATAGCTCTAGCTTCTAGAATCAGGATGTTTCCTGATAGGGATGCTGCTTAATTACAAAATAATACAGACAAGTCTTAACAAAGTTCCCAGGGCTTTATTGGCCATTGTAATTGTATTAATATTTATATGATTCTGTGCTGTCATGCTGTCAGGCTGCTTTGTCAACAGTTGGTCTAGTTCCCCTGGAGTTTACAGGAATTTTTTGGCCAAAAGTTAGTGGAAAAAAATAAAGCAACAGATAAATATCCAGTTTGGTGAGAAAATTTCAATTGTAACATTTTCTAGCCAAATTGGCCCATCACTGAAGAGATTAGAAGTCATCCAGCTCTCCTCCCCACCCCCTATTCCAGAAAAGCAGCTGTTCATAATTTTCTTAACAATATCCAGAGAAAGAGACATTGCCACTTTCTTTTGCAGTAAAGTTCAATGTTTGAATAAAGTTCCCTTATTCCTGGCAATCACATTACCTTCCAACATGCTACTAAGTAGATATTGAGTCTTTTTCATTTCAAAGAACTGTTCCTTCTTGTGTGATAGAAATATCAACAATATATTAAAATAAATTATTTATAAAAACATGCTGTTAGACAAAAGAAAATTAAAACAGTATGTTTAATGTGTTCATTTCATAGCAGACTTTTAACAGCAGTATATTTCAAGTCTTTGTCTTTCAAGATTTTTGGGAGCTGATATCCAGATGCAAGAATGCTACCCACCTCGTCTGTAACCATCTGAGGAATAAGTTCTAGATGATAAAATCTCCCATGTCCTTAAATCTTTCCGTAATTTATCACCCTAGTCTCTGATACTGCCAGCTCCTATTTACACAGAGGAGGTATCTATCTATAAATCATTTTAAAAGATTGTAAAGAGCAGTTTTCAAGAGACATGTTGCAGTTCTTTCCAAAGCATGGATCTTATTTTCCTCTGATTGGTATGGATCCTCTTCTAGCTTAATAAACGCAGCTCAAGGGCCCACACAGGCCACTCAGCTACTTCCCAGCCCTGGTTGAAATGGAATCATGAAATGAGAAGTACAGCTGCTCTACAAAAATCAAAATCACGAATATGCTATGGGTCTCAATACATCACAGTTGTGCGTAAAGAACAGATGAGTCCTGATCTCCCAGAAGACCCAGTGAGACCTGGTCTTGAATGTTAAACAATGACCCACAGAGGGAAAGTAATTTGTTTTCTCCAGTTCATAATCCCTTCCACAGACTGGAATCCTTTGTGTGCAGGGATCTGTGAGCAGGGCTGGGGCTTCACCACTGGGGCTTCTTGGCTCCCATCCAGAGCTTTTGTTTGCTGAGACAGATGGAGTTTGGAGCTGTAATGTGGCAAAGCTTGTCAACACAGGGCTTTTCTCTGCTTTCCAAGCACACAGGAGGCAGAGGTGGTTCTCCACGAAGCTCTGATCTTTTCTGGAAAAACAAGAAGAAAAACATCTATTCAGAGTCAAGAGGAATAGTTGGTCTGTACATCAGGAGGGCAAAACTGATCAGTTGACAAATTCATTAAAATTGCTTTTAGGTATAAACAGACGTGAGGCTAGATTGGTATTGCCTTAGGGATATATACGTGTGTGTGCTTAAAGTAGAGACTGTTTCCTAAAGGATTTTTGGAAAGGCCAAAATTATTCATGAAAAGTAGACTGCTGAGCACAGTTTTGCTTACATTCCCTAGGTTGTTACTCCTCTTTAAAAAGCAGGTCAAACAGCTTAGGAGATTTCCTTCTACATTTCACAGTACTAAACACAAAGCTCTCTGGAATGAGAAACCTTAGGTAATCACTTCAGGCTGATACCTGAGACCCAGATGTGCATGAGTTGAAGGCACACTAAACTTCAGGAGTCATGTCAATGGAGCTGTGTGTGGTTGAAAGAACAAGGAGGTAGGGAGGAAGAAGCTGTGCAGGTCATCAATAATTTAATTACGACACCACCCTGTCAGGAAGAGCCTGGCAAACAGAGTTACGCTTCGTCCATTTTCGGCTACATGAATTAGCACATACCTAGAAGGGGAATTGTGTTAGACTATCCTAGAGGTAATTGTTTTCCCCTCTCCAGTGACCTCAGACTAATCCTGGCCAGGATTCTTACTGGTTATCACTAGGAATGCACAACTATGACCATTATAGAAATGACAATTAAAAAAAGAAAAGAAAAGAAAAGAAAGGGTTCCTTTCATTGGTGAATGTGCAGAAACCTCAGTGCCTCTTTTTTTCTTTTTTAAATAATTTTAAAGCCCTTTGACCTCAGTGCCTCTTAAAGTAGCAATTTTATTACCAGTAAAAAATGAAAGTAACAAAGTTAAAGAATTGTCTTATTCACATCCACTTAAAAATATACATCAAATGATGTGCAACTAGTTTGAGAACATTTGTTTTGATAAGATATTTTTTTAAAGATTTATTTATTAATTTCTAACCACCACCACCCCCACCCCCCCCCCCCCGCCCATTCGCTGTGTGTTCTTCTGTGTCTGCTTGTATTCTCATTAGGCTCTGGGAACTGATCCTGGGACCTTCTGGAGTGGGAGAGAGGCAATCATTCTCTTACGCTACCTCAGCTCCCTGGTCTGCTCTCTTTTATTGTCTCTCCTCTGTGTCTCTTTTTGTTGCGTCATCTTGCTGCATCAGCTCTCTGCGTTGGTCTGCACTCCTGCGCAGGGCGGCACTCCATGTGGGCTGGCACTTCACGTGGGTCAGCTCACTGCATGGGTCAGCTTGCCTTCATCAGGAGCCCCTGGATATTGAACCCTGGACCTCCCATATGGTAGACAGGAACCCAATTGCTTGAAGCACATCTGCTACCCTTGATAAGATTTTAATTTTATCAAAATTTGGATTGTTCTAGTTTTGCCTTAGGACTCTCATTGCCAAGAACTTCACTGAATTAGAGTGGCCTTGGTGGAGCCATGTGCTCTGGAAATGGTCCAACTGGCATGTGCTTTAGAGCTGTGGAAGAAAATGCACGCATGCATTCATTCAACAAGTATTTATTGAGCACCTACTATGTTTAAGATTCTGTTCTAGAAACTGGGGACATGGCAGTAAACTAACAGGGAAAAATCTCCACCCTTGTGCATTTTAGAAGAGGGAAAAGGAGAAGCATAATGTTTTAGTTTCCTAGGCTGCTTAAAGCAGATACTGTGAAATGTGTCAGCTTAAACAATGGGAATTTATTAGCTTACAGTTGAAACCATGTAAATGTCCAAATCAAAGCATCATCTAGATGAAGCTTTCTTCCCATAGACCAGCTGCCAGTGATCCTTGGCTCCTCTGCCACATGGCCAGGCATATGGTAGCATCTGCTGGCCTCTCCCTTCTTTTCCAGGTTTTGTTGATTTCAGCTTCTTGCTTCTGTGGCTTTCTCTCTCTTTCTCTCTCTCTGTATCTATCTTTATCTATCTATCTATCTATCTATCTATCTATCTATCTATCTATCTATCTATCTATCATCTATCTATCTCCATACTGTTTATAAAGGACTCCAGTAAAAGGTGTAAGAACCATCCTGAAAAAGATGGGTCATATCTTAACTGAAGTAGCCTCAGAAGGTCCTACTTTCAATGTGTTTACACCCACAGGAATGGATTCGATTTAAGAACATGTTTTTCTGGGGTACATACAGCTTCAAGCCACCAAATGTAATAAATAAGAAAATTATATAGGGAAGTAGACATGACTCAAGCAGTTGGGTGCCTGCCTTCCACAGGGGAGGTCCCAGATTAGTTCTCAGTGCCTCCTAAAGAAGATGAGCAAGAGAGTGAGCTGATACAACAGGCTGACAGGGCAAGCTGACACAACAAAATGACACAATAAGATGAGGCAACAAGATGAAGCAATAAGATGACACAATGAGGAGACACAAAGAGGAAACACAATGAGACACAACAAGCAGGGAGTAGAGGTGGCTCAAGCAATTGAGTTCGGTTCCCGGATTCAGTTCCTTGCGCCTCCTAAAAAGAAGACAAGCAGACACAGAGAGCACACAATGAATAGGCAGAAAGCAGACAGCAAACACAAACAATGAGGGGGGAGAAATAAATAAAATAAATCTTTAAAAAAAGTGTACAGCATGTTAAGAGCTAATTAAATACTATGGGCAACATAATAAAATAGCATGTAGGGAAGAAGGGTGCCAGAAGAGGGGAATCACCATTTGAAATGATGTAGTCAGAGTAAACCCAACAGAATAGGTAATATATGAGCAAAGACCTGAAGGGGATGAGAGGGTGAGACCTGTGGATAGCTATCTAGGGGGGAAAGCTCTTCCACGTAGAGGTATCAGCATGTGCAAAGGCACTGAGGGGGCAGTATACCTACCATATTCCAGAAGCAGCAGAGTGGCCATGTGGCTAAGCAACACAGAGGGAGTAAGGAGAAAGGTAGTAGGACAGGGAGGAGTAAGAAAAATAAGGAAATAGGAGGGAGAATATATAGAAGCTTAAAGCAATTGTAAGGACTGAGCCAAAGGTTTTTTTTTTGTTTTCAGGAGGCACTGGGGATTGGACCAGGATCTTGTGCATGGGAAGCAGGTGCTCAAGCACTGAGCTACACCTGCTCTCCCAATGAACAGAGGAGGAATAAGATTTGACTTTCATTTTAGAATGATTGCTGAGGTTGCTGTGTCAAGATTAGATTGTAGGGAACCAGGGTAAATCCAGGTGAGAAATGATAGTGGCTTGGACAAGGGTGGAAGCAATGGAGATACGGAGAAGAAAAGTGACAGGATTCTGTATATATTTTGAAGGAAGAGCCTACTGTAATTCCTGACAAGCTGGATGTGGAAAATGAGAATAGCAGAGGAATGGGGGACAACTCCCAGCTTTGGGGCCTGGGAACACCACTGCCATATTTCCATGCAGACTAATCCTTCTTCTACCTGAAACTAGCATATTAAAAAAAATTTTTTTTCAGGAGAAAAAACAGAAATGGAGAGGCAATTAAAAATGTTATATAAATATATTTTCAGGATTAAAAGAAGTGACACAAAAAATTTCAAGGAAGGAGGTAGGACAGGAAACTGATCATTGAATATGGGTCACATGCAGGCATGTCACACATGTTATGTAATCCTCATAACCCTGTAGGACAAGTATATTAACCCTTATTTTAAAGTGATGAAGTTCAAGTTAAGTTCAGCAAGGATAATTAATAGTAGGATTGCACAGAGAGCAATTAGAGCCAAAATCTGAACCCATACCTGCCTGACTATAAAACCTATGCTCACTCCCCTAAACCAGTGTCTGGAGGGTACAAAATATTGTTCATGAATTAGGAGGAGAAATTCTTGCGTTAATCACCAAATCAGTGGCATAATACTGGTGTATTAATCATCTCCTATATACTAAACAGAATTGTAAATCATTAAATTAAAAGAGCTATTTTTTAAAATTATTTATTTATTTTTTAAAAATTACATTCAAAAAATATGAGGTCCCATTCAACCCCCCCGCCCCCACCCCCCTCTCCCCCCACAGCAACACTCTCTCCCATCATCGTGACACATCCATTGCACCTGGTAAGTACATCTCTGAGCATCACTGCACCCCTAGTCAATGGTCCACATCATAGCCCACATTCTCCCATGTTCCATCCAGTGGGCCCTGGGGGGATCTACAATGTCCCGTAATTGTCCGTGAAGCACCACCCAGGACATCTCCTCATCCCGACAACGCCTCCACATCTCATCTCTTCCTCCCATTCCCCAAACCCAGCAGCCACCATGGCTACCCTTCCCACACCCATTCCACATTTTCTCTGTGGACATTGGGTTGGTTGTGTCCCTTGCACATCTATGTCAAGTGGGGGCTTAGATTCCACATGGATACTGGATGTACTCCTCCTGCTTTCAGTTGTAGACACTCTAGGCTCCATGGTGTGGTGGTTGACCTTCTTCAACTCGATGTTAGCTGAGTGGGGTAAGTCCAATAAATCAAAGTGTAGGAGCTGAAGTCTGTTGAGGCTCTGGGCCTGGGTGTCATATTATCAGTCCAGAGATTCAAAACCCCTAAATATATCTAAAACCCCAGCTCCAACTACAATTCCATTAAAGTAGCATGCAAGTCTTGTGAAAAGAGATCCCCTCTGAGTCCAATTCCATCACTCAGAAACACCAGCTCCAAAGAAGGGCCATCTGCCATGGCAGTGAACCCCATCTGCCGTGACCATAGGACCCGTGGATCTCTTTATCCCTCAAAAGAACCAATACCTGGGATTGTATCTACTTTGTCTCTCAGACTCTGCTCAGTTGTGCATAAGGGCATTCCTTCTGACAACCTCCAGACTCTTTTTTAGAGACTCATAGCCTTATATTCTCATTTCTCCTTTCCATTTCCCCCTTACATTAGGTCAAACAGCATTTTGAAGTCATGTTATTATATGTAGACAGGGATATTCTGCTGATCCGTGTTGAACCTTTAATTCAAGGTCCTTTTCTAGTTGCATCTTCAGCTGATATGTGGTAGTGATCCCTCGGTGCCAGGGAGGCTCATCCCCGGGTGTCATGTCCCACGCTGGGGGGAATGCACTGCATCTACATGCTGAGTTTGGCTGTGAGAGTGGCCAAATTTGAGTAACATGAAGGCTGTCAGGAGGAAACTCCCAGGCACAGTGCTACTCTAGGCCTTATTCTTATTGCAGGTGTATAGGCTCAAAAGCATAGCCATAAGTATCAGGAGCCCACTGTTGGGCCCTCCTTCCTTCCTGGTTCTTGCTGTTGCACCTGGGGGACTGCCGCTGCTCCCCCAGGGTCCACGACAGTGGCCCCCCGGCCAGGGGCCCAGTACCCCCCCCAGCTATTGTTTTTAATTGTTTCCACTATGAGTTTATCTAGACATTACTATATACCCTGGGCATATGCCCTGTATAACACTCCCTGTCAACCATATATATCCTGTCAATAACACCCTATATCAGTATTCCTCCGCTGCCATTGTTGAACCACTCTGTGATCCAAAACTTCCTGTAAAGTCAATCCCAACATAATGTCAGCTTCACAAGAGTCTTAGATCACCGAAATTCATATATACAATATACAGTACTTCCCCAGATTCACCATAAAACCTTTTCCCTTCCACAGCGATAATCACTTAACTTGTTCGTATCATATTTCCTGAAACTGATGTACAGATTCCGAGACAATAGCTTTCAAACAAGATGACATCTGTGCTTACTATGTGGTCCATACTTTAGGTTGTACAGTTTTCTAACTTTTTTAGTTATCCTATGTTTTGCCTTATGGTTTACATTATTAGTCTGTCGTCCCCTAAATGTTTTTGGAATAATATTACATGTTTTATATTCATCTTTGTGTACTCTCACAAAACTCCTCTCTTGCCCCCATATTTACCTTGTTTCCATCCATTCCACATCCATTTTCCCCTCCCCTTGGGGCCCACAACGCCAGCCAATCTCGATTTCCCGAGAGGCCATGTCCAGAGATACTTGCAGCAGTATTCAGGGCCTGACTTTCTCAACTGCCCTAATGCCCTGGGAGCCATACTTTCTCACTAGAGATACAGTTCTCTCTATTTGACGGCATTAGTCCTCCCTGGGATGTGGGTCTACCCCACCTCTCACTTCTTGGGTCTCTTCCCAATGGTACAACCCACCTTGGCAAAATGAGCCTTCAGCTATTCGCCCTGAGTCTGTCCCGCATCAGACCATACCCCCTGAGCATCCTAAACAGGTAACCCTCCTACTTATACTTTGATACGATTTTCTCAACATTTTGTTCTCAATGAACACCTGACGCTCTCCCATGTTCGTATGTTGCCCCTCCCTCCCCCCAATTTTTGGACAATATTACCCCTCTGCCCATCCCCAGCCCCCCTCAAACCCACAAAGCCCCACCCGAAGGTAACCCCTTGCCCCCATTTTGTCCCTTTGTGCTCATACTTACCTCCAGCTCATCACAGATTCTACCCCTACAGATGTTAACTCACATCCTTCCTCCACCCCCCGATTTCCTGTAAGCCTCTTTTCCGGTGTCTAGCTCTCTGAGGCAGTTTGCTTATTTCATATCATTGAGGTCATGCAGTATTTGTCCTTCAATGCCTGGGTTGCTTCACTCAACATAAGATTCTCAAGGTTCATCCATGTTATCACGTGTGATTGTAGTGTATTTTTTCTAACAGCCGAGTAGTATTCCATTGTGTGTATATACCACATTTTATTGATCCACTCGTCTGTTGATGGACATTTGGGTTGATTCCAACTTTTGGCGATAGTAAACAATGCTGCTATGAACATTGGTGTACATATATCTGTTTGTGTCCTTTTTTTCAGTTCTGATGGGTATATACCCAGCAGTGGTATTACTGGGTCATATGGCAAATCTATGGTTAGTTTTTTGAGAAACCGCCAAACTGTCCTCCAGAATGGTTGGATCCTTCTGCATTCCCACCAGCAGTGGATGAGTGTTCCCATTTCTTCACATCCTCTCCAGCATTTGTATTCTTCTGTTTTTTTCATAGCTGCCAATCTTATGGGAGTAAGATGGTATCTCATTGCAGTTTTGATTTGCATTTCCCTGATAGCTAGAGATTTGGAACATTTTTTCATGTGCTTTTTAGCCATTTGTATTTCTTCTTTGGAGAATTGTCTGTTTAAATCTTTTTCCCATTTTTTAAATGGGTTGTTTATCTTTTTGTTTTCAAGATTTATGAGTTCTTTATATATGCAAGTTACAAGCCTCTTATCAGATATATGGTTGCGAAATATTTTCTTCCACTGTGTGGGTTCCCTTTTTACTTTCTTGACAAACTCCTTTGAGGTGCAGAAGGCTTTAATTTTGAGGAAGTCCCATTTATCTATTTGTTCTTTTGCTGCTTGTGCTTTTGGTGTGAAGTTCATAAAGCCATTTCCTATTACAAGGTCCTGTAGATGTTTCCCTACACTTCTTTCCAAGATCTTTATGGTCTTGGCTCTTATATTTAGGTCTTTGATACATCTTGAGTTGATCTTTGTATAAGGTGTGAGATGGTAATCTGCTTTCATTCTTCTACATATGGCTATCCAGTTCTCCAGGCACCATTTGTTGAATAGGCCATTCTCTCCCAGTTGAGAGGGTTTGGTGGCTTTATCGAATATTATATGGCTATATACCTGAGGCTCTATATCTGAACTTTCAATTCGATTCCATTGGTCTGTGTGTCTCTCCTTATGCCAATACCATGCTGTTTTCACTACTGTAGCTTTGTAGTATGTTTTGAAGTCAGGAAGTGTGATTCCTCCTATTTCGTTTTTCTTTTTCAATATGTCTTTGGCTATTCGGGGCCTCTTTCCTTTCCAAATAAATTTCATAGTTAGTTTTTCTAGTTCCTTAAAGAAGGCTGTGTTGATTTTTATTGGGATTGCATTGAATGTGTAGATCAGTTTTGGTAGGATAGACATCTTAATAATATTCAGTCTTCCTATCCATGAACAAGGAATATTCTTCCATTTATTTAGGTCTTCTTTGATTTCCTTGAACAGTTTTGTATAGTTCTCGGTGTATAAGTTTTTTACCTCTTTAGTTAAATTTATTCCTAAGTATTTGATTTTTTTATTTACTATTGTGAATGGTATTTGTTTCTTGATTTCCTCCTGATCTTGCTCATTATTGGTGTACAGAAATGCTACTGATTTTTGCGCATTGATCTTATAACCTGCGACTTTACTAAACTCATTTATGAGTTCTAGAAGCTTTGTTGTAGATCTCTCAGGGTTTTCTATGTATAGGATTATGTCATCTGCAAATAATGAAATTTTGACTTCTTCCCTTCCAATTCGAATGCCTTTTATATCTGGTTCTTGCCTCAGTGCTCGTGCAAGTACTTCCAAGACAATGTTAAATAGGAGCAGAGACAATGGGCATCCTTGTCTTGTTCCTGAGTTTAGAGGAAAGGATTGCAGGATTTCGCCATTGTAAACAATGTTGGCTGTAGGTTTTTCATATATACTCTTTATCATGTTCAAAAAATTTCCTTGTATTCCGATCTTTTGGAGTGTTTTTATCAAGAAGGGGTGCTGTATTTTGTCAAATGCCTTTTCTGCATCTATAGATATAATCATGTGGTTTTTTCCCTTCAATCTCTTTATATGGTGTATCACATTAATTGATTTTCTTATGTTGAACCATCCTTGCATACCTGGAATAAATCCCACTTGGTCATGGTGTATAATTCGTTTAATGTGTTGTTGAATACAATTAGCAAGTATTTTGTTAAGTATTTTTGTGTCTAGGTTCATTAGAGAAATTGGTCTGTAATTTTCCTTTCTTGTGGTGTCTTTGTTTGGCTTTGGTACTAGGATAATGTTGGCCTCATAGAAGGAGTTCGGCAATGTTCCTTCTGTTTCGATTTTTTGGAATAGTTTCAACAGGATTGGTGTTAGTTCTTTCCGGAATGTTTTGTAGAATTCACCTGTGAAGCCGTCTGGCCCTGGGCTCTTCTTAGTTGGGAGATTTTTAATGACTGATTCTATCTCTTTGTTTATGATTGGTTTGTTAAGATCCTCAGTTTCTTCTTTCGTCAATATGGGCTGCTTATGTGTTTCTAGGAATTTGTCCATTTCCTCTAAATTGTCATTTTTGTTGGAATATAGTTTTTCAAAGCATACTCTTATGATAGTCTTTATTTCTATGGGATCAGTGGTGATATCACCTTTCTCATTTCTTATTTTGTGTATTTGCATCTTTTCTCTTTTTTCCTTTGTTAGTCTTGCTAAAGGTTTGTCAATTTTGTTGATCTTCTCAAAAAACCAGCTCTTACTCTTGTTTATTTTTTCAAGTGCTTTCTTATTTTCTATTTCATTTAGTTCTGCTCTTATCTTTGTTATTTCCTTCCTTCTTCTTCCTGTTGGGTTACTTTGTTGTTGTTTTTCTAATTCTGTCAAAAGAGCAGTTAGTTCTTCAATTTTTGCTCTTTCTTCTTTTTTGATATGTGAATTTATGGCTATAAATTTCCCTCTCAGTACTGCTTTTGCTGCATCCCATAAATTTTGGTATGTTGTGTTATCATTATCATTTGATTCAAGGTAGTCATTATTTCTTTTGAGATTTCCTCTTTGACCCACTGTTTTTCTAAGAGTGTGCTGTTTAATTTCCAAATTGTGGTGTTAAGTCTGGGCCTCTGTCCCTTGCAAATTTCCAGTTTCACTCCACTGTGATCAGAGATATTGTTTTGTATGATTTCGATCTTTCCGAATTCATTAAGCCTTTCTTTGTGGCCTAGCATATGGTCTATCTTGGAGAATGTTCCATGTGCGCTTGAGAAAAATGTATATCCTGCTGTGTTTGAGTGTAATGATCTATATATGTCTATTAGATCCAGCTCTTCTAGTATACTGTTCAAATGTTTTGTTTCTTTGGTGATTCTCTTTTGAGATGTTCTGTCCAGATTTGATAGTGGTGTATTAAAATCCCCCACTATAATTGTAGATGCATCTATTTTTTCACTTAGTTTTTCCAGCGTTTGTCTCATGTATTTAGAGGCACCTTTGTTAGGAGCATAAATATTTATTATCGTTCGATCTTCTTGACAGATTGTCCCTTTCACTAAAATGTAGTATCCTTCTTTGTCTCTCACAATTGTTTCGCATTTAAAGTCTATTTTGTCTGATATTAATATAGCTACTCCTGCCTTTTTTTGGTTGTTGTTTGCTTGTATGATTGTTTTCCAGCCATTCACTTTCAACCTCCATGAGTCTCTGGGTCTAAGATGTGTCTCTTGTAGACAGCATATAGATGGGTCATATTTCCTTATCCAGTGTCCCAGTCTGAATCTTTTGATAGGTGAGTTTAGTCCATTGACATTCAGTGTTATTACGTTCAGAGAATTATTTGTGGTAGCCATATTTTGGTTGGATTTGTGTTTGTTATATTTTGTTTGTAATATTTTATTTTCCCCTTCTATTTTTGTCTTTTTTGTTGTTCTTACACTCTCCTCCATCTCTGACTGTTCTGTTTTTTCCTTTCTTCCTGCAGAACTCCCTTAAGAATTTCTTGAAGGGGAGGTTTCTTGTTGATATACTCTTTCAGTTTCTGTTTATCTGTGAATATTTTGAACTCTCCATCATTTTTGAATGCTAGTTTAGCTGGATAGAGTATTCTTGGTTGGAAATTTTTTTCCTTTAGTACCTTGACTATATCATACCACTGCCTTCTTGCCTCCATCGTTTCAGATGAGAAATCAGCACTTAATCTTATGGAGCTTCCCTTTTATGTGATGTTTTTCTTTTCTCTTGCTGCTTTTAGAATTTTCTCTTTGTCTTGAGCATTGGATAATTTGACAAGTATGTGTCTTGGGGTGGGCCTGTTGGGGTTTATGACCAGTGGAGTGCGCTGTGCTTCTTGGATATGTACATCTGTCTCTCTCAGTAGATTTGGGAAGTTTTCAGTCATTATTTCCTGCAACACTCCTTCTGACCCCTTTCCCTTCTCTTCTCCTTCTGGAATGCCTATAATGCGTATGTTTGAGCATTTTGCATTATCATTCAGATCCCTAAGTCCTATCTGGATTTTTTCTACCTTTTTATTGACCACTTCTACTATCTGTTTGATTTCCAGTGTACTGTCTTCCACATCACTAATTCTCTGCTCTGCCTCTTCTAGTCTGCTGATATTAGCTGCAAGTGTATTTTTGATTTCTTGAATTGTGTTCATTTCCATCATATCTGTTATTTTTTTATGCATGTCTGCAATTTCCCCTCCAAGTGTTGTCTTCATGTTGTTAACCTCTTTCATTACTTCATCAAATTTGTCGGTGATAAATGTTCTGAGATCTTTCATTGCTTGTGCGAAGATCTGCTCCCCTTCCTGATTTTTAGTTTGTTGATTGGATTCAGCCATGTTTTCCTGATTACTGGTTTGATTTGTATTTTTTTGTTGCTGTCTTGTCATCATTTCTTCTTGACGGGTTTTATCAGTTCCTTAGCTTCTTTGTCTAGTCTTGGAGATTAATTAGCTGCTGTTTTTGCATTAGTGTTATATCTTCTCTTTGTCCCTTTGTTCCTCTTATTCCAATTTCTTATTGCTGGTTAAGTTCACTTTAAAGGAAAGTATTAGTGCTGGGGAAAGGCAATTGTGTAAGGAAGGGAAAAGTGTAAAGTAGTATTGGTGATATATGTTAAAGCAACAATATGAGTTCTGGGAGGATGGAGGTTAGATCGTGTAAATTGTGTAGAGTTATAGTAGTAGGAAAGTACCTATAATGAGGTAGACGACTGAATATGGGAGGAATGTGGTACGTACTAAGAAGCTATTGTTTTCGTAAGAGAGGGAAAGAGAAAAGAGAGGTAATAGTTTCAAGGGCGGATACCAGATGGAAAACTAAACAAAGGTATTAGAAATTAAGAGTTAGACACTTTGTGGGTCAAAGAAAGGGAGGTGTGGGATATAGGAGAGATAGCAGATGGTGGAGGATATCAAGCTGTAGGGGAAAGGGGGTAGTGTAGATAGCCTTAATCTATTCACAGAGAAATGAGGCAGTGGAGGATGAGGAAACCTATCAAATGTGAGGTGTTTCCTGCAGGACCTATTGTATTGTTAAGATAAAATAGAATAAGAAGAAGATCAGGGACAAGAAAGAGAGGATAAAAAAAAAACAAAACAAACATTAAAAACACACACACACACAAAGAACAGAAACCCCGCCGCCGGGCTGGGCCTGGCTCCCCCGGCCGCCACCGCTCGGCCCGCCTCAGCCCCACCCCCCCAGCCGCCCCCCCCAGCCGCCGCTGCTCAGCGCTGGGCCCAGCTTGGCCCCCCGCCGCCACCGGCGCCACTTGGCGCTCGGCCGGCTCCCCCCGCCGCCGCAGTGCCAAACGCCTCGGCCCCGCCTACCCAAGGAGGGAATTCTCCACACATAGCTGGAATGTCCGTATATGATTCATAGACAGATCCTCTCTGTTACCTTCCTTCCCAATCGATGTCCAGACACCTCCGGACCAGTAAAAATCCCGAAACAGCCCGGTCCCAAAGAGTCTCCAACGCTGCCCAGCTGATTCCCCGCAGGAGCTAGTGACCAGGAAGTTCACTCAGCCGCCATCTTGCTCCGTCCCCCAAAAGAGCTATTTTGATGGCCTAATTTTTGTAGCACATTTGTTTTCTACAAATTATAGATATTCTCCAAAATTTATAAAGCCCTTTATTAGAACAGAAGTCAAGTCATCCATGTGCCTTCACTTATTTTCAGGAACAGTGTAAAAGAAGAGAATATAATCTGAGTCCTTTCTAATGGCCCCTGCTTTTGCATTCCTCTCAAGGCTACTACATGTACATTGAGGCCTCCAACATGGTATATGGACAAAAAGCACACCTCTTGTCCAGGCCTCTGCGAGGAGTAACTGGAAAACACTGCCTGACCTTTTTCTACCACATGTATGGAGCAGGGACTGGCCTGTTGAGTGTTTACTTGAAAAGGGAAGACTACAGTGATGAGCACCTCTTATGGAGAAGAAGGGGCGAGCAGAGCATTTCCTGGCTTCGGGCACTGGTTGAATACAGCTGTGAGAGGCAACACCAGGTAAGCCCAAATAACCTAATCTTTTCATGTTCTTTCTTTTTCTTGCTATGAAGAGAATATTTTGTACTTTTTAAGGGTCATAGACTAAATGCAGTATTAGTTGAAGAATAAACATAACCTATCTACATATTACTTGGTCTAAACATGGCATTACATATTTGTTACATACTTGTTACTGCTGTATCTTACACTCATCATCATCCACATGCTTGTAACAGCTTTTTGTTGTAAACCTCAGATTAACCATGTGTGTCGGTCAGAATAAGTTTTTAAAGCCTCTTCCCCCATCACTTATTAATGTGGAAGAAGCAGGAGTCTTGATCCCAAGTCCTGAGTGCTCACATAAACTGGAAAAGACCCCCATCCTAATGCATCCATGAGCAGCAATAGAAAAGAGCCTTTTAAGCTTGAATAGGTGGGACTGAGGAGCTGATCCAATCTAAGGAGCAGCAGTCACCTTCTGAGTGCCACCAATTTTACCAGCCTACCATGAGCCAATGAGTTCCACACAGCTCCGGGGAGACAACTTTTGGAACCCCGACTATTCCTGTAGAATCTTCAGGTGTGAACTCCCACCAAAAGTTCTACTTCCTCCTCATCCTTGCTTCACCTGTGACTGTATCCATCTGGCTGATAATCCTCCTGGATCAGCACCCCTTAACCACTGGCTAGCCGTGGAAGCGGTGACTCAAATAAGTGCTATATTTTGCACCACCCCACAACCAATACTAATATTCTTTGGGCCTAAAAGGAAAGAAATTGCAGACACTCAGGTGGCCCAGTTGCAGGGCCATCTGTGGTGCTGTGTTGTTAATGATCGAATCGGAGGGGGAGGATGTGCTGTTATTATCCAGGAAGGGATGTGGAAAAAACTGTCTAGAAAGTGGCAAAGAATAACTGATAGGCCTAGGAGTGATTCTGATAGTGATTCAATACCTGTTTACAGAAGGAAAGTGGAAAGTGGATTACTAAGGAACTAACCAATATAATTGCTCATCCTTCAGAGACAATAGATCAATTGTGTTCTGCTATCAGGGCAAGCATACTTCTATCCTATTCAAGTAAGACTCAAAGTACAGCTTGAAGGCCAGCAACAAAGGTACCACCTGAAATGCATGTTTGCCTGAAATACAAAATCACCCGAAATCCTCATTTCCAGCCCTTAACTCAGAAGTACAGAATCAGAAACTCTAGAGAAGGGTTCCAGCAGTGTGTTTAAAAAGCCCTCCAGATAATTCTGATCCACACTAAAGAGGAAGAATCTCTATAATCAACCAATCGAATTGGAACCGTTGGGGGTGAGACCTGGGTATCAGTATTTTTTAAAACTCCCAAGTGATGCTGATGTGCAAGTGCTCTAAGAATTGGGTTTTGGGGAACAGAAGACCTCTCAGCATCTAAGCTTTTTGCAGGCTAGACTTACCGGTGGCTGGTTGTTTGAAATGTTTGTTTTGTGTGCAGGGTATGAAGCATCTGAGGTGGCATTTTGCAGTGCAGAATGACCCTGAAGATTTTAATCTCACAATCTAGGAGGAATACTCCAGACCTCCCCTTTGGCTTAATACAGAACAAACATGAATCTGTCATGAGAGGTTCTCATGAATCCTAAGCAGCTGCAGGGAAAACGGGCTGAACTGGTTGCTCCAGAACATCTTAGTAATCTAATAAAACACAGACACTCATATATGCAGTTTGGTCATCTTTATACGCCAAGCACTTACAGTGCTAAGAGCTGTGCATAAGTTCCTTCCATTGATTCAATTGGTCTTACAGATGGGAAAAAGTAAATGTCCATCTGGTAAATGGCAGAGTTAGAATTCAAATCAAGATCTGCCTGCTTTCAAAGACTATATCCAAAACCACTATTCTATTGCCTCCCAACAGAGAAGTGCCAAAATATCTTCATTCCCCTAAGGGAGTGGGGTCACAAGCACTGAGTGATCTTGGAGAAATCTTATCCTCTCTGAGACTGTTTGTACATTTGCAAGATGGGGTAATAATTTTTGCCCTGCTGACATTACCAGGATTAGAGAAAGGATCAAATGAGATTATGTATGTGAAACGAGTTTGTAAACTTTAAGGTACCAAAATTTAAAAAGGTATTAGGGGGAACAGATGTAGCTCAAGTGGTGCTTCCCATGTATGAGGTCCCAGGTTCAATCCCCAGTACCTCCTAAAAACAAACAAATGAAAAAACCAACTCTCATTGGGGAGCAGATGTAGCTCTGTGGTTGAGCGACTGCTTTCCAAGTAAGAGGTCCTGGGTTCAATCCTGGTACTTCCAAAAAATAAAAAATAAAGACAATGAAAATAAAATTATTGGATTATGAAAACAGGAAAAATTAAAACAAAAATTTAGGAAGAACAGCCCCTTAAAAAGGTATTATCGGGAAGTGAATGTGGCTCAACTGATAGAGCGCCCACCTACCACATGAGAGGTCCAGGGTTCAAACGCAGGGCCTTCAGGCCTGTGTGGTGAGTTGGCCCACGTGCAGTGCTGCCATGCGCAAGGAGTGCCATGCCATGCGGGGGTGTCCCCTGTGTAAGGGAGCACCACAGGCAAGGAGTACACCCCCAAGGAGAGCCGCCCCACACAAAAAAAGTGCAGCCTGCCCAGAAGTGGGGCTGCACACACAGAGAGCTGATACAGCAAGATGATGCAACAAAAAGAGACACAGATTCCTGGTGCCACCAAGAATGCAAGTGGACACAGAAGAACACACAGCGAATGACACAAGAGAGCAGACAATGTGGGGGAGGGGGTAGGGGAGAGAAATAAATAAACTAAAAAAACGTTTAAAAAGGTATTATCATTGTGTCTAAAAATATATTCCATCCAAAATGTCCCTGGTCTCTAATTTATATCACCATGGCAGACCTGGGATTCTCAATAGTTATTTCAGGTACCTAAACTGAGCTCCTATAATATGAGACCAAAATAGCTCATTTAATACATATTTATTGACCACTTTCTATTCTAGGTCCTGGGGGAACTACAATGAATATAATAAAGTTCCTACTCTTTTGGAGTTTACCTTCTAGTGAGGGACAGTAAATTAAAAATATAGACTAAAGTATGTAATATCAAGTGATAAGTGCTGTGGAGAAAAATGAGTAAAGCTGATCAGATGATGAGGTCAAAGAAGTATCAGGCAGTAATCATGAAGGGCTTTGTAGGGCATGGTAAAGAGTTTGAAATTTATCTCAAAAGCAATGAGAAGTCATTAAGTGGTCTGAAGGTCATATGATCTGCTTTTTCTTCTTAAAAGATCACTCCAGCTACTATGTGGAGAGTAGACTGTAGGGGGCAAGGAGATACTGGAGGCTACTTTAACAGTCCTAGCAATAAGGAATAGCTTGGACTATGTGGTAAGAGGTGAGGAGAACTCATCAGCTTTTGTATGGATTTTACATCAAGCCAAGAGGTCTCCTTATGTCAAGTGGAGTGTGAAAGAGAGGAGTCAAGATGATTCCAGAGCTTTTGACCTGAGCAACTGTTGAATGGAGTTGCCACTTAACTGAGATCAGGAAGATTTCAGGTGGAGCAGATCTGGAGGGGTGAGGGCAGCGTGTGCAGCAGGGAAAGTAAAAGGTAGCTGTTTTTGATGTGCATTCGACATCCAAGGGGTATGTCAAATGGACTGTAGGATATGAGACTGGAGTTCAGAGAAGAAAGAATGGAGCTAGAGAAGTAAAGGTATACAGCATCAGTGGGTGGGGCTTTTAAAGTACTCCAGTACTGCTGCCGTTTGAGACTGATCCTATGGAATGTCTCCTGAAATCAGCCCAATCATTAGCTTATCCATGGAGGAGAAATGCATCAGGTACAAAATTTCAATCATACTCCCTCTGAAGGGATTGATTAAAGTCCCAAGCAGTCTCTGAACTCACTATTGTTCAAAAACACAAAAATCATTCCATTTCCTCTGGGATTTCCTGTTTATGTTTCTTCCTCTGCTTTCAGATGTTTTTCTCCTTGTTTTCTTATATTTTGATGCTTTTGAAAGAAAGTGGTATGTTTATATCATTTGTTTTGCTAACAATAACATATGACATTTATTAGCAATTAGTATGTGCTGGGTACTTGTCTAAGATCGTTTTAGATCTAGGTCTTCAAACTATTGGTTTATGGTACCCTTAGTCTTCATAATTTTTTCTTGGTACCCCTAGACCAAAAGAAATATCTAACTGTTCTATTTATTAAGTAGTTAGACCTAAACAACCTAAAATGTGTTTACGTCCTAGAAACTCAGAAGCCAGTCGAAAAAAAGTACTACACTTAAATCAAATGAGAGCATAATTTAAAAATTCTTAAATAACTGAAATTATTTATTAAGAGGATGTGTATACCTGTTGGGCCCTACACAGCTTCTCAAACCTTGGAATCAGATTGGACACTGCCACCCTTGTTTCATGTCCCATGCTGATTTTCACTTGTGCTTGCTTTTTGTCAACTACCAAAAAAACCCAGCTTTATAAAGACATGATCCTTCAAAAGGAATGTAGGACATTTTAATGTTGAAGCTTTGAATGATCTTGAGCCAGTAGTTCACAAGGTATCCACTAGGTTGAGTATCACTGTTTCCCTTGAAATTTAAAAATATCCTACAGCATCCCTATGAGTTCTCTCCTGACTTTGGGAACCAAGGACACCAAGGACATATATTATTTAATCCTACATTTACTATATGTTTTCTGGAATTTAAAAAAAAAATTGTTCAGCAGCTACTACATCATACATTTGGTTAGTCCTTGGGTGCAAAGGTAAATCAGATGAATTCTGTGGCCAATGTAGCAGGAGAAGAGATAACTACTAAATATCTCTATTACAAAGGAAAAAATCATAGTGCTATGAATGGTTATTACCAAAGCATTAAGGAACTTCAGAGGAGAAGGTCATGTGAAATCAAGTGCTTGACTCTACCACAGACTATTCAGAGTATAATTCTATCAGAGAAATTTATCTGTTACATTTTCCATTGCATTTGGGTGTTGGACCCAGGCATTGGAATTCTTTAAAACTCACAAATGATACTTTTTGGAGGTCAAAAAGATTTTATTGTTGTCTAGAAAGCCAAAACACATAACTTTACACATTACCCCCCTATCTAGGCATGTTAGAACAGTTTTCCTCTTTCTCCCATTTATTTGGATTCTTGTTTATGGCTGCATCCTTAGCATTTTTATATTTTGCCACATGTCTGTGATTGAAGCTTCTCTGAGTCATTAATTTCAAGATAGTTTCAAACACTTACTAACTATCCAATTTATATTCTTTCATTTAATTAAAATTATTAGCTAGTGTAATGGGGAGTCTTTTGATCATAAAATGAGCAGGGCAAATGTGTCATCTGGACAATTTCCATTACCACAGTCCTTCCTAAATTATTCAGTAGTTCACGAACCATTGTTGGTATGGCCTTAGAGTTGGCAAAGTAAGCTGTTTTTCTAGAACCAGCGTATTTGATCATTTATATTCTTCTCAGAACCTAAACTCATTAAACTAATTCCCTCTTTTCCCAGAGCTTGTGTCTTTGATGTTATGATGTTTAACATGATGTATGAATCATTGGTAAATTTAATTATTATGTTTTCCTATGCATACATGGGCATGATAAGCCACTTTAAATCCATCCACCTAGTAGCAGTAACAGAGGCAGATTTATCAGAGCCTAAGGAAACTTAAAAGTTTCTGGGCCCCTTGCTTTCCCAGACCATGTGTGTGCTGGGAGATGCTGGGAGAAGAATGTCCTAGGTAGGGGAGATAATCTGGTCATCTCCAGGAAGCATTTCTGGGTAAAGATTTCTGGGAAATTGCCTAAAGAGATCTGACTCTCCAAGGCCCCAATAATTTGTTATAATTTTTTTTTTTAATTTTAGCATTCACTTTTGTACCTAAATCTGCGTTTGTAATTTGTATTCTTTCCATAAAGGGAGCCCCAAGAACAATATATGCTTTCCATCCCATAAAGCTTAGCTCACCCGATAGGCATTATTTTATCTGGATGACTGTATTTTTAAATTCAAACCTAATTATTTTTTCAGATAATTTTTGAAGCTGTTCGAGGAGTGTCAATAAGAAGTGATATTGCCATTGATGATATTAAATTTCAGGCAGGACCCTGTGAAGGTAACAGTGTTTTTCCTAATTACATAAGTTTGATCGAAAATGAATTTTACAAAACAGTCTCAAACTACAAGAATGCAAATTATGTATATTTTTATAATAACAATAGAGAAAACTATTGTCTCTTTGTCTTTCCGAACAGAAATGGAAGATATAACTCAACAATCATCAGGATATTCTGAGGACTTAAATGAGATTGAGTATTAAGACATGATCTGAACTGCATTAACTAAAAAAAAAAATACACAAAAAAACAAAACTGCACATACCTCTCCAATCAAAACGAAAGCAAAACAAATGAATGCTGGACAGTCTTAATCATTTCATAAGTTACAAAATGACTTCAGAGCACCCTTCTTCATTACTTTTGCAAAAAAAATACTGACTCAGGGCTTTTTATTTCTTTTTCCATATGACAACTGTTACTAGAAGTACAGGCTGCTGGTTTTACATAGATCATCCATTTTTATGTTAGAACCAGTTAAAAAGACAAATGTGCTATATTATAGCCATTTCAAAGTACATAAATAAAGGGCACATTCAAAATGAGATGTGCTCAATTAAATCTGCATTCAGTGAATGTATTGGGAAGAGAATAGTTCTTGTGGGTTTCCTTTTTGAGTTTCAATTGTCTTAAATATTTTTAAAGTAAATAATATGAGGTGTCAGTAATATCTGCAGATTGAATGCAGTTTTTCATGGTAACAAGTAGTCTAAGAAAATAGTCTTACAGGTAGGTTATAAGTTTTTGGGTTTTTTTTTTTTTGGTTTGTGTTTTCATAAAAATGGAATATTAATTTTTAATATTTTTACTATACATGATAAATGATCTTTCATGAATGTCACAGGGTAAGTCAGTATTAATGCTGCATTGCAAGGCAATGCTATCCTTTTCTTTCCTCTTTGAACTACTTTTGAGAGTCACTATGAGCACATGGATAGAAATTGCACTTTTTTTGTAAAGCGAGCTTGAAAATGTTTATGCGCACATATCCAACAATATTTATAAACACTTTAAACAATTTTAATGATTTTAATAACAAATGTTTTGGTAAGGTTTTGAACAATATGAATTCAAGCAGATATACTAAACTACTGCTTTCTATTTACATGTTTAGAAAATTGTATATACATTTTCACATACCATAATGGCTGTTATGAAATTACAGAATTGCCTAATAAAAGATAATCTGAAAATCTTTTTACTGGTAATCAACTAATCTTCATTATTTTTCTTCATCAGAATATCATCACTACATAACTGCAGACTCTAATTTGAATATCTCCTCTGCCACAATGAAATGTTTCTTAAGCCCTTTCATAGAATGATACAATGATTAATTTTAAAAGAAAGGTTTATTTCCCATAAATTTTTCCCCGAAATGTATATCATTAGAATGTAAACTCCATGAGGGCAAGGATTCTTATCTGTCTTATTTCTGAATTCTCAGTACCCAGAAGAATGTTTGTTGTATACTAGGTGTATACTAAATGCTTTACCAATTGAACAGTAAGCATCATCATTTCTTCCAAGCACTATTCCAGGCCTTAGTTACAGTTATATTTGCTGAATTAAGGAATAAAAGGGAAGCGAACATGGCTCAACTGATAGAACATCTGTCTACCATATGGAGGGTCCAGGGTTCAATCCCCAGGGCCTCCTGACCCATATGGTAAGCTGGCCCATGCACAGTGCTGCTGCACACAAGGAGTGCTGTGCCTTGCAGGGGTGCCCCTGCGTAGGGATGCCCCACATGCAAGGAGTGCACCCCACAAGAAGAGCCACCCTGCATGAAAAAAGCACAGCCCACCCAGGAGTGGTGCTGTACACACGGAGAACTGACGCAGCAAGATGAGCAACAAAAAAGAGGCGCAGTTTTCCAGTGCCACCTGATAATGCAAACAGATGCAGAAAAACACACAGCAAATGGACAGAGAGAGCAGACAACAGGGGGGAAGGGGAGAGAAACAAATAAATCTTTGAATAAAAAAAGGAAAAAAAATTCTATCACCAGTACCTAATACAGTATGTAGTACATGGTAAGGGGTTATTGTATGTGTTTAATGAATGAAGTCATTCACTGGCTTCCTTGAGTGACATAAATCCATAGTAATAATCATAACTAAAATTTATTGAAAGCTATTTTCAGACATTGTTCAAAGAACTTTACATTAATTCCTTTATTTAATCCTGGCAACAACCCATGAGGTAGATCCCAGTAATATTACCATTTTATAAATAGAAAAACTAAATCTGTCCAAGGTCAGCAGCTAGTCAGAATCTGAGTCTATTCCACTCCCAAACCTGTGCTCTTAGCCTCTACACAACCACCTCCTGCACCTGACAGCCCTCCCACAAACCCCATCTCCCATGTGGATTTTAACTATAGCTAGAGGTCCCAAGTCTCCCCTTCTCAAGAGGATGTATTGGCTACAAAAATTGCCCTGCAATTTGACAAAACAGGGGATACTACTTGGGATACTGGTTGGGGAAACTGTTCTTTAATGAAGAAAAGAGAGGTTGGGGATGAGATATTTATGCAGGGCAGAAACGGTCATTGTTACCAGTTGTTGCTAAGAGACAAAAAACAACAACAACAATAACAACAACAAAAACACCCTAAAGCTCATACAAGAGAAAAGGGGAGCGGATTAACTCTCCCTCCCTCATTTATGTGCCTTTTGCAGGATTTGCCCTTTTGATGCTTCTTTTCGCTGCCCAGGTTGCTGTGGCACTCTTTTTACCTTCATTCCACCTACAATACATGTGAATGATAGTAAACACAGTAGTCTTCCCAGGCCTAGAAATGCCTTAGGGAAAGACATACTATCTAATTAGGTATTGCTTTACAACTTAAGCCCAGTGTTTGCATTTATTCCAATTCTCAGCAGCACTTACACCCACAAGTGCTTCAAATAGAAACTGCTTTCTCACATGGATTGTCTGCTCTCCTATAATGTGCTGTCTAGGGTGGAGATTGTTAATGTATATAAGGGAGTGAAGGAGAGGATACTGACAGAATTATGGCTCTGACATGAGGTCTGATTTAAGATGGAAGAAGAAAAGGTTCAGCAAGGATTTCTTGAGAAAGCTATCCTTCAGGCATTATTCTAGGCACAGAAGTTGCAAAGATGCTCACAGATTAGTCAGAGAAACTACATGTGCTGGACACCATAGGTCCTATGCCCCCAGTGCTATAGGAAGGCCAAGGAGGGCATCTAGCCTGGGTGGGCAGAGGTCTAAGGCAGAGGTGCTACAGGAAGGCCAAAGAGGGCATCTAGCCTGGGTGGGCAGAGGTCTGGGGAAAGGAGCAAGAGCCAACAACGAGGAAGAAACCATCGAATCTGGTTTTTCAGATGCCTAATATCTTCTGTCACTCTTTGAGGTTCAAGACCTGGCTCCCTGACTTCTCATACCAGTGTAGGCAACATGTTTTCCCACATAACTTAACATGAACTAGAAAAGAAATGAATTTTTATGACTTATAATCCTAATGTTGCTGCATTTTCAACATATGATTTGCTATAAAGAGGTAATGCAACATGGTAATTAAGTGCAGCTTCTGGATTCAGGCTGTCTCAGTTTAAATCTTGGATTGGCCACTTACGATCTAGAGCTGAGCACAAGTCACTTATACCCGCTCTGACTCCTCTTACTCATCCTGTAAAGTGGGGCAAATAGAAGCCCCTATTTTATAAGGTTGTTAAAAAAGACTAAATGAAAATAAACCATACAAGCATTTAGAACAGGATCTGACACATAAAAAACCATTTTGGTTTATATTAGGAGTTGGGTGAAAATTCTGGATCTCGATTATTTTTATGAATTCTTCTCTACAAAGGAATTATGAGTTTATAGTGCCATCTTAAGGATAAAGCAACCGTATAACTGTGTCATTTTATCATCTCTTTTTTATAGCAGCATAAGACTCATTTTAACCACACCTGACCAATGCCTTCTGCTTTCTCTTCCTACTTCAGCCATGCTCAGCTGTTCTTCTGTGCTGCCTTCCCTCTCCGTATCCGTACCTGTAGCAAATTTTATCATGCTAAATGCTAACTTCTTTTTTATGTGTTCATCTCCTCAAGAATGGTCACATAATCAGTTTTATGCCCTCACTGCCTAGCATACTTAACAAATATTTCTGGATCAAATAAATAAATGCTAAACAAAGACATTCAGTTTAGTACAAACATGCATATGGTTTCCAAAAATCACAAAGCATATAAATGCTCTCTTTGGCCTCAAAATTTCAAAATTTCATTGGTCTATTTTACAGGATATTATTACTCTCCCCAGGAATTCCTGTCCTCTAACATTTCATAAACCACCAGGCTGCACTGTGGATAGTGGCATATAGTGAAATATGCAGCAAATTCTAACCAGATTAAAAGTATCACGGAAACCATAAAAAATTAGGGCAAGAAGGAGTGAGGGGAGAAATAGGGCATATGGGGAGAGGAGTATGAGTAAGATTTCAAAATGTGTCTCTTTATGCCATTTTGATTTTGAAACCATACAAATATATTGCTTATTCAAAAAATTAAATTTTAAAATATGGCAAAAAATATATGCTTGAGAGCATGAAGGTATTCAGGGAATGGCAGACTGGATATCCAGAACCCCACCCCCACCCCTACTGCCATGACAAAATATTTTGAAATAAAACCACCTTTATTGTAAATGAATAACTAAACTTGTAAGAAAGTAAGGGAAATGCCCAGACACCAACTCCCAAAAGAAAGAGAGAACTGAAAAGCAAAGGTGTAAGGACATAAGCCAACACTATAGCTCCCCTGAAAGGGGGCGCCAATCTTGTTAACCTGGGAGTTTAAGCTGTCACATCCATGAAGGCATCAGGAAGGAAGCCTGCCAAAGGTAGGGAGAATGGAACTGAGACCCCCTGTATTAGTCAGCCAAAGGGGTACTGATGCAAAATATCAGAAATCTGTTGTCTTTTATAAGGGGTGTTTATATGGGGTAGAAAACTTAGTTACCAGGCCAGAAAGCGTAAATTACTTCTCTCACCAAAGTCTGGAACCATGTGTTAGAGCAAGAAGGCTGCCAACGTTCAGCCTTCCTCTTCCTCTTAAAGCTCCATGGTCTCAGCTTCTTCCAGTATCAACTGTACTCTAGGATAAGTCTCATCTCTCTTCTGGGGCTTGACTCTCTCCAGGTTCAGCTGCTTTCCTCTCTCCACAAGGTCAGCTGTAAACTCTCAGGGGAATGATTTATCTCTCATCCCTCTTAACGGAACCTTCTCTCTTTCCTCACGTATCTGCTTCTCCTTCATATTTACTTCCCAGGCTTCAAGATCAAGAATTCAACTAACTCCTCCTTTGTGGTCCTAGCTTCTTCTGATATCAGCCATTGGCTGGGATAAGTCTCATCTCTCTCTGGGGCTCATTTCTCTCCGGGTTCAGCAGCAGCTGCAGGCTGTCAAGCTCATTCTCTTCCCAGGGCCTCCTCTATGTCTATGAAGCTGTCTCTATTCCTTTGTGTTCTTCCCCCGTGAATTTACCTCCCAAGGCTCCACCATCAAAACTCAAAACTCTCTCCTCTGCCATATCATTTTCTCTGTGAGTTATACCCATCAAGGGGGTGGGGACTCAATGTCCTACTGATGTGGACAAATCAAAGCCTTATTCATAATTTAATGCCCAGAGATGTACTCACCAGATGCAATGGATGTGACATGATGATGGGGGAGAGTGTTATTGGGGGGGGAGTGGTGCGGTGGGGGCAAATGGGGACCTCATATGTTTTTAATGTAATATCTTTTAAAAAAATGAATAAATTGAGTAGAATTTGAAAAAAAAATAATTTAATCAAGTAAAAATGAAAGCTCTGAATTTAATAAAATCTAAAATACCCAGAGGAATAGACCAGTACACAGACACAATCCAATATCTATTTCTGGAATTCATAATATCAAACTGCTACAGTAATAAACAAAAATGTAGTACAAAGAGATGAAGTGGAAAATATGAAGGAGAGGTTATAAGATATGAAGAAGAGAATGAGAGGATCTAATGTATTAAGAGTTCTAGAAAGAACGAAGGAGAGGCAATATTCAAAGGGAGAGTACTTGAAACTGTTTCAGAATTGGTTATAAATAAAAATTCTAAAAAATAAGGAAGTCCAGTGAATTCTGGGCAATATAAGTAAAAATAAATCCACATCTAGACACATCATTATGAAATCATGGCATACCAAAGGCCTGAGAAAAGACTTTGAAGTATAATGAGAATGAAAAGATACATGATCTACAAATGAATGAAAAGAAAGCAATTTCAAACTTAATACTTAAGGAAGAGAAAAGACTGGAATGTCTTTAAAGTTTGAGAGAAAATAAATGTCAACTCTTCTATCATTCAAAAGTGAGGTCAAAATAATGACATTTTTAAGTAAACAAGGAAGAAATCACATATTTATATAAAAATACCACATATCAAAATTCATGAGCTATAGCTAAATTAATACATAATGGGACTCTTATAGCCTTAAATAATTAATTAATTAAGACCGGAAAAGAGAGAAAATTATTGTCAATCATCCAATTAAAGAAGTTGGAAAAAGAAGAGAGAAAATCTAAAAAAAAAAAAAAGTACAGTATTTTGAAGCAGAAGGTACCTCAGAAAAACATACTCTTAAGTCTAATCCTTTCCTGTGAGTGTGAACCTATTCTAAGTATTTTAAGACCTTTTGATGAGGTTACTTCATTTAATGCCCGGCTCAATCAGGATGGATCTTAATCCTATTACCAGAGTCATTTATAAATGGAATGAATTCAGACATGAGGGAGTGAAAGCCATAGGAAGCAAGGAACTACATCAATGAAATGCTGAAGAGAAGGGAGAGACCAGGAGATGCCACCATGTGTCCTGCCATGTGAGGAAGGAACCAAAGATCAGGGGCAGTCAGTCCCAGAACACCATGGTCTTCCAGAAGAAAGCATTACCTTGATGAAGGCTTGATTTGGACATTTTCCCAGCCCCAAACTGTGAGCAAATAAATTACCATTTTTAACCAGACCCAGTTTGTGGTATTCGCTGAAGTAGCCTAGAATACTAAAACAGAAAGTAAGAAGGGAGGAATTACAAAGAGCATGAATCAATAACATAATAACTATCTAATATGTAAAAATTAATAAGCTATACAATCATCTCAAGGAATTAAACTAGCAAAATAAAACCAAAAGATAGCACCGCTCTTAGACCTCGACAAAAGTCAGCCCCTAACCTGACAGTCTATGGTGGTGGTGCAAAGTTCACAAGATTGCCCTCACTTCTGATGCCCACTGCAGAGTTTGAGGGTCCCTAAGACTATTCTCAGTTTCAACAATTCACTAGAAGGACCCACAGAACATACTGAAAGCTGTTATACTCACAGTTATGGTTTATTAAAATGAAAAGATATAAATTAAAATCAGCCAAGGGAAGAGATGTATGTATGGGGCAGAGTTCAGCAGGGTTCCAAACACAGAGCTTCCAGTTGTACCATTCCTAGTGAAGTCATGGACAGCTAACCCCTTCTCAGAAAACGTCACATGATAATATGCATGGAGAATTGCCAGCCAGGAAAGCTCACCTGAGCCTTGGTGTCCAATATTTTCATTGGGGCTTGAGTAAAGAGACATGGTTTACTGCCCATATGTCTAACCTGTAGTCTCCAGCCCCTCCGGAGGTCAGGCTGATAACACATGACCCAAAGCCCTTACCATCAATCACATTGTTAGACTACCTGGTATGGTCCAAGGCCTCCAGGTAAACAAAGACACTCATCAGGGCGGCTATTCCAAGGGCCTAGAGATCACTCCCCAGGAGCTAAAGGCAAAGGCTGTCTTTGGGTAAGTTTAATTCTTTACTGCATAGGTGACTTCAAACATTCCATGAATGTTCTCAGATTTTGCTGTGAGGTAAGAATACATTTTCTAAGGCAGTTAAAAGTAGTTAGCACCTCCAATAATATTTGTAACCCCCTTTGTGGCCATAGCGACTAACTATAGCATTCTCTTTATCTCCTAATACTTTGCCCTCCACTAGCAATCTATTCCATGCCACTACCAGTGACAATTTGAATTATCATGATGCTGCTATGTGCATTGAATTACCAATGTCCCATGCCTCCCATTCACCACTCCCACTGCCCAGCAAGGAAGTTACACAGGCACACCTTGAATATATGAACAATCTGGTTCCAGAACAGCATTTTGAGCTATCACTTTTCCACAGGCCACTGGGTACCAATTACTATACTGGAGTTGCAACTAATAATGGTCTCAGTGGGAAACAGATGACATATAGCATTTAACAAGTCATGAAATTTCAGTTCCATTTCTAGTTTTCCAAGAATTTATTATAAATAGATGTTGAAATTTATCAGGAATTACTTTGCATATGCTAAGATACAAACATGATTTCCTCTTTGATCCATTAACATGGCAAATTACATGGGTGCCTTATAGATTTCTTTTTAGTTTTTTTCTCATTTAAAAATGTTCCAACTTTTTGTGTGAAACGATGTCATAATTGCAAAAGAGTGTAACTATCATGTATGTAAATATTAAGGAATAACAATAACATGAACACTCATGCACCATTGATACAGTATAAGAAATAGAATTTATCAATAACTTTGAAGTTCTCTGGGTACTCCACTTCAATCACATATCCTTTCCACTCCAGGAAAAACCATTCTTCAAAATTCATGTTGTTTCTTTACTTTTTATTTTGTGGTCCTAACACTTACATGCACATCCTATTGGTATATTGTTTAGTATGCTGAGTAAAAAATTATATTGATGCTACATTTTTTATTTATTCTTCTGTAACTTGCCTTTTTTGCACAATATTATGTTTTTGGGATTCACTCATGTTGAATTTCTAACTGCAGTTAATTCATTTTCACTATGGTATTGTATTCCATTCAATGGGTATGCCACAATTTATTAATCTATTCTATTGTTGATGAATATTTGGATAGTTTCTGTTTTTTTAAAATTAATTTATTATTATTTTTTTAAAGATAAATATATCACACAAAACGTTATGTTAAAAAACATAAGATGTTCCCATACACCCCACTCCACACCCCACCTTCTCCTCCCACATCAACATACCCTTTCATCAATAAGGCACATTCATTGCATTTGGTGAATACAGCCTGGAGCACTGCCACACCTCATGAACCATAGTTTATATTGTAGTTCACACTCTCCCCCAGTCCATTCAGCGGGTTATGGCAGGATATACAATGTCCTGCATCTGTCCCTACAATATCATTCAGGACAACTCCAAGTCCTGAAAATGCCCCATACACACCTCTTCCTCCTGCTCCCTGCCCTCAGCAAATCATGTGGCCACTGACTCCACATCAATGATACAAGTTTCTGTTTTTTGTTTTGTTTGTTTTTGCTGTTGTGAACAATGCTGCCAAAATATTCTTATATGGGTACCCAAGTACCTATGAAAGAATTCTTTTAGTTATATACCTTGTGACAGTTTGAATTTAGTGAATTCTACCCCTCCCCACAAAAGATCATAATTTTCAACTACTCCATTCCTGTGGGTATGAGACCCTTTGATTGTATTACAGTCAGTTAAGAGACCTTGATTAGATCACTCAGTCAGGTCTTTTTTTTTATCCCCCCTCTTGTGGCTTTTTGCTTTCTGTCTGCTTTTTTTTTTTTTTTTTAAAGATTTATTTATTTATTTAATTTCCCCCCCTCCCCTGGTTGTCTGTTCTTGGTGTCTATTTGCTGCGTCTTGTTTCTTTGTCCGCTTCTGTTGTCGTCAGCGGCACGGGAAGTGTGGGCGGCGCCATTCCTGGGCAGGCTGCTCTTTCTTTTCACGCTGGGCGGCTTTCCTCACGGGCGCACTCCTTGCGCGTGGGGCTTCCCCACGCGGGGGACACCCTTGCGTGGCGCAGCACTCCTTGCACGCATCAGCACTGCGCATGGCCAGCTCCACACGGGTCAAGGAGGCCCGGGGTTTGAACCTCGGACCTCCCATATGGTAGACGGACGCCCTAACCACTGGGCAAAAGTCCGTTTCCCTCTGTCTGCTTTTTTTGTCCATTTGCTGTGCATTCTTCTCTGTATTTTATTTTTATTTATCCCCCCCACCCCTTGCAGTTTGCTAGCTGTCTCCTCCGTGTCCATTCACTGTGCATTCTTCTGCGTTTTTGCTTTTCTCCCTTTTTGTTGCATCACCTTGCTGAGTTGGCTCTCCACAGCACTTGTGGGCCAGGCGGCACTCCGTGGTGCTTGCGGGCTGGCAGCTCTCCGCAGCGTGTGGGTGAGCCTGCCTTCACAAGAAGGCCCTGGGATGCAAACTCAGGGCCTCCCATATGGTAGATGGGAGCCCAGCTGAGCCACAGCCACTTCCCAGTCAGATCATTTTTGATTGGACTACACCAGTGAGGCATGACTCAGATTGGGTCTCTGTCCTCTTACTGGAGCTTTATATAAACAGAGACACAAAGAAAGAATGAAAACACACAGAAAAGGGAGCTCTGCCACTTTGACCCAGCCTTCTGAGAGAGAGGACTCAAAGATTGATAGCAGCTGAAGCTAAGGCACAAAACCCCCAAGAGGCTGGGCCCACAGAGCAGCTCAATGCTGAAGAGATGAGCCATATGCCTGATCACCCAAACCTGAGCTTCTGGAGATGGTGAGCCTTGAGGGGAAAGGCAGGGACCCCAGGAGAGATGGGCTGCCATTTTGCCTTACCACATGTCAGGATACCAGGATCACCAGTAGCTCACTTGGTGGGAAAGCATCTCTGATGGTGCCTTAATTTGGACATTTCACAGCCTTGGAACTGCAAGATTTTCTCTTAATAAAATTCCCATTGTAAAAGCCAACCCATTTCTGATATTTGCATCAGCAGCCCTTTGGCAAACTAATAACTACCTGGTATATGAGTTGTTGGTTTGTAGGATATGTATACTTTACTAATGATGAAAAACATCTTTCAAAGTAGCTGCACTTATTTGCACTAACCCTGCAAGTGCATATGAGTGCTGAAAGTTGTGTCAGACTTTTTCATTTTTGCCAATAGAATAATCCTGAAATTGTATTTCATTAAGGTTGTATTTTGCATTTCTCTATAAATTAAATTGAACATCTTTTCCTGTTTTATTATGACCATTCATGCTTCACCTTTTGCAAAATGCCTGTTTATTTATTTTGCCCATTTTTCTATAGAGCTATTTGTCTTTTTCTTTCAGATTCATAGGAATTCACTAATATTTCAGCTACTAAGTTTCTGTTTGTTTTAAATGTTGCAAAGATCTCCTTTGAGCTTGTGGCTTTTTTTTCACTATTAAGGTGAATTTGATTAAGGAGGCCTTAATTTTTTTGACATACATAAATTTATAAAGTGTTTTTTTAGACTTATGGTGGGGTTTTTTGATCTGATCTAAGAAACCCTTCCCTACCCTATCAGCTTAAAGGTATACTCATAAGGTTTCTTCTAAAAACATTAAACTTTACCTGTGACTTTTAAGTCCTTGAATCATCTAGAATTATATCCAGCAAGCCTGCTAAGCTCTCATTACTTCTTAAAACAGACACTGTATTTGTATTAGTTTGTTATTGCTGCTGTAACAAATCACCACAAATTCTGTGGTGTAAAAGAACACAAATTTGTTATCTTACAGTTCTGGAGGTCAGAAGTCTGAAAATAGACCTCCTGGGGTTAAAATGAAGGTGTTGGGAGGGTGATATTCCTTCTAGAGGATGTAAGAGAGAATCCGTTCCTTGCCTTTTCCAGCTTCTAGAGGCTGAATGCCCCTGTCCAGGATTGGCATCACTCTGGCCTCTGTGTCATTGCAGCTCCCTCTTGGACTCTGACCCATGCCTCCTTCTCATCAAAACCCTGGTGGTTACACTGTGCCAACTGGGTGGACAGGGTAATCTCCCCATCTCAAGATCCTTAACTTCATCACACCTGCAAAGTCCCTTTTGCCATGTGAGGTAACATCTTCACAGGCCCCAGGCCTAGGAGGTGGATACCTTTGGTGGGTCATTATTGTGCCAACCACAATATTCTTTTGCTATTAGGTCAGATTTCTTAATAAAGTCAGTTTTATTTTCCTTTTCAACTCTTCTATCTGTTCTATTTCCTTATCTTTTGAGAAGACTAACATATCCAGTACAATATTTAATAGAAGCAGTGATGGTGAAGCAGGCTAGTAAGATAGGGAATCAATAAATGGGTCTGGAACCTGGCAAGAAGTCCACATGGACATCAATAACTCCAAGATGGCTGCTGGAAAACCCTCCCCCAAGATCCTGCCCCTCAGAAGAAAATTTCCTCTGAAAGCCAAGAGAAGCCCTGGATATTCTCAAAGGACTTTATCATTAGGCCTTCCTGAGAGATTGATGGGGGAAATAAGCAATCAAAACAGTAAACAGATGGAACTCCTCCCCTGCCATTAGCAAAGGGTTGGGATAATTAACAGTTCAAAAGCAGGCACAGGGCCTAAGCTCTCCCTCCTGTGCTCTCACCTGTGGACCTGTGCCTGCCCTCAGTGCACCACTCTCACCGTTTTTACTCTGGCATGTGGCCACGCAAGTAAACCTGGGCATTTATAACCCATAATGGAAAACAGTAGCCTGTAAATCAGCCCTATTTATCACTTTTCAGCCCTTTCCTCTCTACTGGGACCCCTGTTATTTTCTCCCATTTCTCTTCCCTTCCTACCTAAAGAAATTACTGACCTAGCTCACCCGGCATGCTCTTGAAATTTATTTCTGCAGCATAGCCAAGAACCCAAACAAAATCCGGTAACAACGGTGTCATCCTTGACTTGTTCCTGAACTTGGAATATTTGTAAACATTTGTCACTGAATATGACCTTGCTGAAGGTTTTTGGGGTGCCATTTATTTGTTAAAGTATTTGTCTGCTCATAGTTTCCCAGAAATTTGTATTTATTTTATTTTATATTTTTAACTTTTTAAAGGAGGTACAGGGGATTGAATCCGGAACCTCATACTTGTAAAGTAGGCATTCAAGCACTGAGCTATGCCCACTCTTCTAGAAAATTTTAAACATGAATATGTGCTGAAAATTGTTGAGTGATTTTTTTCCCTGCTTCTAACGTTCTCCTTTAATCTTTTTGTATGAAGAATCGCATTGATTTGATCTGTTGATATTTAATCAATCTTGAATTCCTGCAATAAACCCAATTTGGCCATGATATATTTCCTTTTTTTGAACATTTCTAGTTATTAGGATATACATTTGTGAGCGAGATTGATAGGAAATTGTCATTTCTCTTAATATCCTTGTCTGATTTTAGTCCGGGTTTGGCTCATAAGGTGAACTGGAGAATGTTTCTTATTTTTCTCAAACAGTGACTAGGATTAGAGTAGTGGTTATCAACTAGGGGTAGTTTCAATCCTTAAGAAGTCAACGTCTATAGACATTCTTAGTTGTTAACAACTGAGTGTGTATGTGTTGTGTTGGGGGCGTAGGGGCTAGGGATGCTGCTGAATATCCTACAATGCATAGGATGGCGCCTATCCCCCATCACAACAAAGCATTTTATCTAACCCCTGTATTAGTCAGACAAAGGGATCCTAATGCAAAACACCAGAAACTGGTTGGCTTTTATAAAGGGTATTTATTTGGGATACGAGCTTACAGATACCAGGTCATAAAGCATAAGTTACTTCCCTCACTGAAGTCTATTTTCACGTGTTGGAGCAAGATGGCTGCTGATGTCTGTGAGGCTTCAGGCTTCCTGGGTTCCTCTCTTCCAAGGTCTTGCTTCTCTCTGGGTTCAGATTTCATCTCTTCCCAGGGCTTGCTTCTTCCTGGGCTCAGGGTTCCTCTCTTCTTGGGGCTGGCTTCTCTTTCCTCTGTGAGCTTACTTCCCAGGGCTCCAGTTTAAGGCTTCACTATCAAACTCCAGCATCAAAACTCCAACATTAAGAACCCTCAACTCTGTCCTTTGCTATGCCTTTTATCACAACCTAATGAGGTGGCCCAATCAAAGCACTGATCATAACTTAATCATGCCCAGGTACAGAAGAGATTACAAACATAATCCAATATCTATTTTTGGAATTCATAACCCTATCAAATTGCTACACTCCACCCTCTGAATTCCAAAAAGATATCACAATATTTGAAAAAACCTTAAATCAGTAACAATGCAAGTACTAAATCATATCACAATCAATTTAAAGAAATAAAGTTTGTCTTGGGGCAAAGTCCTGTCTGCTATAGACTTTTGAAACTTATAACACAATTTATCTGTTTCCAATACTGAGGGAAGGCTATCTAGGCGAGCTACGGTGGGCCAAGGAAACCGGTAGAACGGACGGGCTTCCTGCTCTCCGCAGGGGCATGGGCGAGTCCCGCCCTCCCTGTCTGGCAAACGGCCGCCCGCTCTTCGCCGAGGTACGGGCGAGCCACGCCCTCCCGACCGTTCCTGCCTCACCGCCGAGCCCGACCTACTGCCTCCCCCTCTTCCCCCTCAATGGGGCCATGCCATCCAATGACCACCGGCCAATCCCCGCCGGCCAACTTTCACATCGCCTAACTCCCACCAGCTTCAACTGACCAATGCCCCACACGCCGTCTCCTGCCTGCCCCGTCCCCTCACCCCACAATATATATTGTCCAGCACTTCCTGAATAAAGCAGACTGCACACTGCCACCACTTGCCGTCTCCGCAGCATTCTTCGCGCCCGTTGTGCGTCCGCCTAGCCCCCCCCCCCCCACCTCGAGCAGCCTGGGCAAAGCCAAAGGAACCCCGACATCACAATACATTAATGGACAGACAAAGGATAAACATTTTCATTGCAATAAGAAGAAACTAGGAGGGAAACATGAGTCATGGGTTCTCTCCAGTACCATAAACCTGCAGGGCATCCTCCATTCAATTTCAGTCTGAGAGTTATTCTTAAGATGATGGTTTCTTCCTCGTGCCTTTTGGGAACCCACCCTTTCCACATGCTGCCCAATGGCCATTTTATTGGTTCCACCCTCAACAAGCATCTGGGTGTCAACCAAGCTCCAGACCTCACCCTCCAGAGTGTTGGGGTGATTTCCACACCTTAAGTGATCTTTGAGTCAGAGTCTTAACGCCCCGCCTCCCGCCCCAGTACAGTGACATGAAGACAACATTCCCCCTAACCTTTGGCATACAGGCTCAACCCCCTCAGAGCAACGAGTTGACCACCTGGCCTTCCCTAATCCATGGGGGACAGGTCCACCTCTCTCAGACATGTAGGGTGCTGATCTTAACCACCCTAATTCTTGGGGAACGTGCTCCATCCTCTTTGTATCTTGGGGAGCAAAACTCTCCCAGAACATTGGACAGGAACATCCACCCCCTTCAACTGCTGGGGCTAACTCACCCTCTCTGTATACATGGGTAGGGTTCCTCTCTTGGTTCAAGGTGATATCCTAATTTCAGATCTCAGCTTCTATGGTTTTCCTCTTAAAGCTGTTTCTTCTTCAATCTCTCCTATCCATGTCCCTTTTAGTCCAGACTGACAGTATTTTTTTTCATACAGTTCTCTCAAAAACCTTGTTGGTTTAGCATACAAGAAGCAGGTGACCCAGCCATCAGACAGTAAGACTTTCCACAAGTCTTTCCAAGATAACTGCATCGTCAATCCTGATTTACAAGTTACCAGTTTAGTTAAGTCCTCCAATTGTGTACTTTCATCAGGGAGCTTGATTTCCTGGGGCTTGGGATTTCCAGAATCAGTTTCTGCTTTCTTTGTGCCCAACAGTTCAGTCCTCATCATATCTCTCTCATCTAACATTTTGTTATAAGCTGCAAGAAGCCAAGCCGCATTCTCTGGGTTTACCCTGGAAATTTCTTCAGCTAAATGCCCAGGCTTATTATTTTCAAATTCTGCCTTCCATAAACCAGGAGTTAATCTTGCTAAGTTCTATGCAACTTTAAAACACGGATCACCTTTCCTCGAGTTTTCAATAATAGTTTCATCATTTACTTCTGAGGCATCACAGAAAGTTTCTTTAGCATCCATATTTTTATCAACTGTCTCTTCAAAGCAATCTAGGCCTTTTCTATCAAGTATTTCACAATTTCTCAAAAAATACCCCTTACCCATTTATAAAACCATTTTAGCATTTCGGTAATTGCAAAAGTACTTCCCTACTCCTTGGTACCAAATTCTGTATTAGTCAGCCAAAGGGGTGCTAATGCAAAACACCAGAAATTGGTTGGTTTGTATAAAGGGCATTTATTTGGGGTAGGAGCTTACAGATACTGATGTGGGCTATGGGTGGAAGGCTCTTTGTCTCTTCAGAGATAACTAAGTTGTTTGACTTGTGGGTGTGGAACGGTAAGAGGCTGCAGTCCTGCCCTTAGGGACAGTGGCTGCTGCTCCAGTCCCAGGAAACAGTTTAACAATGCAAGGGCTATAAACTTTAAGTATTTAGGGGAAATGCAAAAAGTAAATATGCTAAAAGCTTATCTAGAACATCTGGAGTCCATGCTAAAAGCTTACCTAAGATGTGGAAGAGATATATGCTAATTGAAGCCTATTGAGAACTGAAACAAAGGGACCATTTGGCCTTTCCTCTCTGTATAAAAGACGTTTGAAAATCTTGTTCGGGGCTCGGGATTCAAACAGAAGTTCCCGGGTCCAGCCGGCCGTCAATAAACCAGTTTTCCTTCTCAAAATCATTCCTGAGTCCTGGCCTCTCTATACTCAAATAATTGAACTTCTCTTAAATTCTACAACAATACCAGGCCATAAGGCATAATTTACTTCCCTCACCAAATCTATTTTCATGTGTTGGAGCAAGATGGCTGCCGATGCCTGTGAGAGTTCAGGCTTCCTGGGTTCCTTTCTTCCTGGGGCTCCAGCTTAAGGCTTCAGCATCAAACTCCAACATCAAAAACCCTTAACTCTGTCTTTGCCATGCCTTTTATCCGTGAGTCCCCACTCACCAAAGGGTGGGGACTCAAAACCCTACTGGCAAAAGAGGTTTACGTAATTACTTAATCAAGTAAATCTATGAATCCAATATACTCTAATATGCCCAGAGGAAAAGATCAGTTTACAAACATAATCCAATATTTCTTTTTGGAATTCATCAATAATATCAAACTGCTACACCAGGGCTTGCTTCTTCCTGGGCTCAGGGTTCTTCTCTTCCTAGGGCTTGCTTCTCTTTCCTCTGTGAGTTCACTTCCTGGGGCTCCAGTTTAAGGCTTCAGCATCAAACTCCAATATCAAAACTCCAACATTAAGAACCCCAACTCTGTCCTTTGCCATGCCTTTTTTTTTTTTTTTTGGAGTTTTATTTTATAGTTTTATTTTTTAACCCCTCCCCCCATTGCTTTTTGCATGCAATCTGCTCTCTGTGTCCATTTGCTGTGCGGTCTTCTGGGTCTGTATTTATTTATTTCTCCTCCCCCCTTGTGGCTTGCTTGCTGTCTGCTTTCCTATGTGTCCATTCACTGCACGTTCTTCTGTGTTTTTGCTTGTCTCCCTTTTTTTGTTGCATCACTTGCTGAGTCAGCTCTCCGTGGTGCCTGCAGGCCAGGCAGCTCTCCACAGCATGTGGGCAAGCCTACCTTCATGAGGAGGCCCTGGGACATGAACCCAGGGCCTCCTATATGGTAGATGGGAGCCCAGCTGATTGAGTCACAGCTGCTTCCGTGTAGTTTATTTTAAAAAGACTCATTTTCTCTCCTTTTTGGCTTTAGGAATAGATTTCAGTCTCTTCTTTTTGAAATTTTTCTTTCTCCTGATACTTTTCACATCTATGTTGTGTAGCCAATCATCATGTTGAGACTTGCATTATCTTTGTTACCCATGATATTCGTGCCAATGTTATCAAACTTTGCATTGCCTTTTATCATGCCCTATTGACAAGACCCAATCAAAGCCCTAATCATAACTTATTTACACCCAGGCACAGACCAGATTACAAACATAATCCAATATCTATTTTTGGAATTCATAACCATATTAAACTGCTATACCCCAAATGCCAAAAGCATTGAGGTTGTAATTTCTTCTCACTCTGAATAAACATTCACTTTTCTACTTTTGTGTTTGAAATTTTGTAATTTTTTTAGAGGGGCTTCAAAAACCACGTAAGTTTCAGGTCCCACAGAACCTGGATCTGATGGAAATAAGAGGGGGCAGTATGGAGTGGAGAGGGATGTGCATGCATATGATTGCTTATGTGTGTATGTGCACGTGCAAGTGTGTGTGTATGTGTGTGGTGAGGGAGAAGCATAGCCAGCAATAAAATGCTAGAGAGAGAAAAAAAGAGATTTTGTTGTGACATGATTTTAGAATAATGGGGTGAGGTGTGGAGTATATTTGAACCTCATAGTTTTCAATGTAATATTTTTTGTCATCTATGGATCTTTAATAAAAAGGTAATTAAATAAAAAAATTAAAAAAAATTTTTTTTTAAATAATCACAGTTAACAAGAAATTAGCCATAAGGAACAATAGCCAAATATAAGAAACAGAGGAAGAATACTTTATAGTTTAGCAATTCTATTTTTTGGTATCTCTCCTAGAGAAATACTTGCACATATACATAAAGGACATGGCAAGGATGTTTGTTGAAGCCTTGTTGGTAAAAATGAAAAATAGGAAACAATCTATATATTCATCAATAGAATAATGGATGAAGTGTGTTTATTCATACAAAAACTCTAAAGCAGTTAAAGGGGAACCACATGGATATGTCAAAGTGGATATATTTCAAAAATATATTTTTGAATGAAAAACCATGTTGCATAACATTTATCACAGTTATTAAATGTAATACATTTATATATGTATGGATTCTGAATTTAAGTAATAGTCACACTCAAAATAGTACTACGTATTTTCTGTAAATAAAATATATATAAAAATATTAAAATGGCCTGAAAGGACATTACATTATACACTGAACAAGTGTGTAAGTGTGATCAGCTCTGGAGGGATATGGGGTACAGGATTGAGGGGAAAAATTGTCAAATGGACACTATTTTTTCTGTATCGTGTTCCTATTTAAGAGGAGAATGTAGTCATATGTTACATGTAATTTTTTTAAAAGGAGATATTAGAAATAAGACAGGAAGAAATCACTCCAAATTATTAACAATGTTCCTTCTTGACTGTAGGAACATGGATAAGTATTTGTTAGTTTCTGCTTTGTATTTTTTGTACTCTTCAAATTTACTAAAATAATAACAAAAATACAAACACAATTTTAATTGTAAAATGAAATTTGTGGCTACCAATTTAAGTTGTGGAAGCGAGAACTTGAAACTAACAAGTTTATAGGAGGGTTCAACAGCATCCTAGCATGTTAGAGATGCTGAGATCAACTTGGTGACTGATACCAATGGGCTCATTTTATAAAAAAATAATTTATTTAGCTGATTCCAACTGTTTTACCAGAGTTCTGACAATGATCAACTTTCTTTTCTCTGGGAAGTGACAGGATATGAAGAGAATCACTTGTTCTCCCCCAAGAACCTACCACAACTATGCAGGACTATCATTTCAATTTGCAAAGACTCACAGAGAAGATTTCACATACTCTTTTTGTTTGTTTTTGTTTTAAATATATTTTTTATTTATTTTTAAAAGATATATAGGGAAGCGGATTTGGCTCAACTGATAGAGTGTACGCCTACCACACAGGAGGTCCAGGGTTCAAACCCAGGGCCTCTTGGCCTGTGTGGTGAGCTGGCCCACGTGCAGTGCTGCCACATGCAAGCAAGGAGTGCCATGCCACACAGGGGTGTCCCCTGTGTAGGGGAGCCCCACGTGCAAGGAATGTGCCCCTCAAGGAAAGCCAACCAGTGCGAAAAAAGCACAGCCTGCCCAGGAGTGGCGCTGCACACGTGGAGAGCTGACACAGCAAGATGATGTAACAGAAAGAGACAGATTCCCAGTGCTGCTGACAAGAATGCAGGCAGACACAGAAACACACACAGTGAATGGCACAGAGAGCAGACAATAGTGGGTGGGGCGGAATAAATAAAATAAATCTTAAAAAAAAAAGATAAATGGATCACACAAACTTTACATTAAAAAAATACAGAGGACTCCCCATATGCCCCACTTCTCACACCCCCCAGTATTCCCACATCAACTTCTTTCATTAGAGTTGTACGTTCATCGTAATTGATGAACACATTTTGGAGCACTGCTACACAGCATGGATTATAGTTTACATTACAGTTTATACTCTCTCCCAGTTCATTCGGTAGGTTATGGCAGGATATATAATGTCCTGCATCTGTCCCTGCAATGTCATTCAGGATAACCCCAAGTCCCGAAAATCCCCCCATATTACACCTCTATTTCCCTCTCCCTGCCTTCAGCAACTCCAGTGGCCACTGTCTCCACATCAGTGATATAATTTCTTCCATTCCAATGATGCAAGTCTATAGCAGAATACTGGTCAGTTTACTCTAGTCCATATTTCATTCCCCAATCCTGCAGACTCTGGGATGGTGATGCCCACTCTACCTCTTCATTGAGAGAGGGCTTTGATCCCATATGGCTGATGGATGGGACTTTCTGCTTGCAGATGTAGCCTTTCTCATTTCCTTGGTCTGCTGGTTGTCCATCCTCACCTCCTTGTTAGCTGTCCTGGATAAGTCCAGTGTATAGGAAAGTAGGTGTTGCAACTCCACTGAGGCTCAAGGCCCAGCTGGCATATGGACAGCCCAGAGATTCAAGTCTCCTGGACATACACCCACCAACCCCAGTGCCAACCATAGGTTCAATAAAAGGGACAGAAGAGGCATGTGTAGAGAAGTCACATCTGGGTCCAACTCCATCACACTCAGGAGCACAAACTCCAAAGTAGGGCCCACTGGCAAAGCACCAAACTGCCAACTGCCATGACCATAGAACCTGGGTGTTTCCATAGCCCTCAGGAGCCCACTATTTGGGGGTAGTATCTACTTTGGCTGTCTATGAGATCCTGCTGAGATATGCATAAATGCCACCCCTCTGATGACTTCCCAACTCATTTTGAAGTCTCTTGGCCATATAAACTTATTTGTCTTTACCATTTCCCCTTTTATTCAAGGTCTTTTTTCCAGTTGCATCACCAGTCAGTGCTTGATAGTAATCCCTCGGTGCCAGGGAAGCTCATCTCCGGGAGTCATGTCCCACGCTGCAGGGAAGGTAATGCATTTATATGCTGAGTTTGGCTTAGAAAGTGGTCACATTTGAGCAACACAGAGGCTCTCAGGAGGTAACTCTTAGGCACCCAGCAACACGAGGCCAAGTTGAAATTTCTAGCACAAAAGACTCATAAGCATAGTCATGCATATTAAGGGCCCATTAATGGACCATTCTTCTTCATTGGTCATTGCCCCTGCACTTGGGGGATTGTTGCTGTTCCTTTAGAGAATGTGGCAAAACTCCCCAGGATGAGAACTGAGCACTCTCTCAGTTGTCTCATGAATCTCTACCCACTAGCACTTTGTACATTATCTTTCTGAAATTGAAGTTAAATTCCTTCCGGAACAATTTAATACTGTTTTCCCATTTTATATCCTAAAAATCTATGAAGGCCAGTTTATCTCTAAGCTCTCCATTATGAGACATCAAAAAAAAAATTTCAAATCATATTAATTCCCAATGTGGTTTTTTGAAACTTTCATCTGGATTTTGTATTCAAGAGATAGAGATTTTTCAAAAAGGCAAATATGTGGAGACATTGATACAGATTATAGAAATGAAATATTAAAAAGGTGCTTAGAATAGTAGCTAGTATATGGCAAATGCTTACTTAATATTAATATTGCTACTAATACTATAGCTATTTAATACAATCAATCCCAATACTAATAATACTACAGTAAGAAGAAGCAGATGTTTTGATTGTTTTAAAGTTTTGTATAATGTTTCTAACAAATTTTTAAAGAGCAAAAACTTCAGAAGTAGGCTATTCTTGTCTTTGGAAGAAGACTGCTGAGTGGCAGATTAGTTTCCCTGGGGGAAGGGCCCTTGTTCTCCTCAGAACTCCTCATCCCTGCCCAGATCTTCCCCATCAGTTTTTTAACTAAATTTATTAGAAACTGTGGGGTTTTATGTCTGTGGGTACTGAGGTCTTAGATTTTAGCATCTGACTTCCTATTAGATTTTAGCATCTGTCTTACCACTCTTCTAAGCTATAAGGATTCACTTTCCACTTTATGGGTTTGCCAAAAGCAGGTGATATTCCCTCTCACTTGTCATGTAAACCTGAGATTAAGTCAGTTAACATGTGGAGGTTCTTGTTAGAACAGGAATAGTAAACTAAGTCAGATATGGTCTTGGCAGACTCCCATTCTGTGCACGGTGCCCTTGTGCCTTTGACACCATTACTGAGGACCTGGAGTGAAGCCAAGAAAGATAACACAATAGGTGAGGTGAAATGTATTTATAGCCCTCCACCCTGGCCATTTCTGCTATTTGTTTGCTTCAGCTTTAAAGTTTCTGCAACACTGAAAGGCTGTCACTCAAAATGACCCCTGGTCACTCATTTCTTGGTCAGCGGAAATATTAAATACAATTGCCTGCCACATCTACTGCTATCAAGAAGGAGAAGACACAGCCAGCTGATGGCTGGACTTGAAACCCTGGGAAGCATAGGATTAGCTTTTGTGCACATTCATTCATTAGCATCAGATTCTACTTAATTGAGAGGCTATTCTACTTCCAAAGATCTTCTCTCTCCCTCTGCCTCTTTAACATCAACCCCTTCAAGATAGTTTCCACCAGTGGAATTAAATAATCCAGATGTGTCAAGATAAATGTGTATACTTTTGGGGGTGCCATGAAATTTTTAAAGCATGTTAGTAAGCGCTGAGCTAGTATAGCCTCCCAGAAGTATTCCTGGTTCTCCAGTCACACAGAGGCCAAGAAAAGGTAATAATTTGGATAAATTATGGTACATCTATTTAATGGGATACTGTGTATTTATTTAAGACTATGTCATGGAAGAATATTAATGGCATGGGAAGATGTTCGTAATATATTAAGTGAGAAAAAGGGAGTTAAATAACAGAATATGTAGTACAATATTGTGATATAATCCTATTTTTCTGGAAGGAAAAAAGAGCATACCATACTTACATATATAAAAGGAAGAAAGGGAGTGGATGTAGCTCAAGTGGTTAAGTATCTGCTTCCCATGTACGAGGTCCCAGTTTTGATTCCTGGTACCTCCAAAAAACAAATGATTCGGGAGCAGATGTAGCTCAGTGGTTTAGTGCCTGCTTCCCATGTACAAGGTCCTTGGTTCAATCCCTGGTACCTCCTTTAAAAAAAAAAAGAAAAAGGAAGAAAGATGTCAAAATATACACCAAAATTTTAATAGTACTTAGCTGTGAGTAGAATAAATTACAAGGAAACTTTCCCTTTGTGTATGCTTGTTTTTCTATTTTTTCTTAAACTTTTTGCATTTAATAGGTACTTTTATAATTAGAAGCAAAACCAATAGCATTTTCCTTTTTAAGGAATGGTGCTAGAGCATGGCTGGTGGTTGTTTAGAGAAGGACTCATGTGCCTACATTTGTAGGTTCATCAGAAATTCAGGGACTCATTCTCACCTTTCAAGTTCAGAAATACAATTTCATTAGATCACTCAAGACCTGATTACAGTACAAAATGAATAAGACTGGATTCTGCCTTCTACTCTGTTATGTTGTTTTTTCTAAACAATATAATAAAATTATACAAATGAAACTTGTACAAAAACACATTCTGTACTAGAAGATTTGTTGAAATACTTAGAACACCTTAGTTAATGCATCTTAAAACACCTTAATGTACTTTAAAACAGTAATATATACTTTTTTAAAACAAGGATTAATGGCACTTACAGGTATTATATTGTTTCCAGGAAAAACGATATAATGTATGCAATTCTATATGAATTCTGAAACTTATAAAAGTATTTTGTCTTTACAGTTTTGTTAAATTCTTTTTAATTAGGTATATATACAAACTTAATTTATACAAAGCCTGCAGAGAAGTTTTTCCATAAATGAATTACTTTTATTTATGAGCACAAAAATAATAAGATTTTAAATATTTTAGATTATGCTTTAAGATTTTTAGATTGCAGTGTATTGAAAAGGACATTTGTTTTGCCTTTCCAAATAGTTTTGTTAATCTAAATTTTTGCATGACTCTTACCAGGAGTCCTGTAAATAAACTAGCAAAGGTTTGAGTATCCAAGCTTAAAATCTGAATGATAAGACCGAATTCTTTACAAGGTTCTTCATTAGGTTTGGAAAATCTTATTATTATAGAGGGGGAGTTAAACTAAGTTAGAACCCAGACGTAGAAGACAGGGTTTTAAAAGAGCACCATAAGCTCAGCTTTTCCAATTTCTGGGACTCTAGGAATATTAATTTTTCTTTAAGCAACTTGAATAGAGCTCTCTTAAGAATTTTTATTTTTTAATTTGTATTATCGTTCAGAGGTAGGAAAATAGACATTAAACAGACACAAACCACAGAAAAACAGAAGTACAAAAATATAAAACCTACTGACTGAATGTTTTCCATAATGGTAGAGAAATAGTAAAGAAACAAACTATAGAGAATTCTCTTACCCATGACTAAAAACAGAGGCTGTGACACAGGGCCTGACCAAATAGATTTTGACCTCAATGACAACATTGTAGGTGTTCAAAAACCCAAAAGGGGCAAGCTGAGTGAACCAGGAGACAGCCTCAGAGATGACAGAACACAAAGGTTTCCTGCAGGTACCTTGCTCCTTTCTGAGGCATGGGAGGTGTCATTCTGGCAGCCACCTTTGGATCCCACTTCTGACACCAAGTACTGTTTTGCTGAAAGTAAAATAAAGACTTTAAAGGGGGTGCAGAGCAAGTTTATTGAGCTAAAGTTGCATTAATGCAGGAACAGCACCAAACGAGGTTTCTGCTCGAAGGGATGAGCTGGAGGAGAAGTATATATGTTTGAAACAAAGGGAACTTGTGAGGGAAAGGGGAGGGATAAAGGGGACATGATTTAAGATTACACAGGGGCTACAGGGGCTGTTTGGGCAGGGTGCCCTTGTGGTCCAGTTCATTAATTAGCAAGCAGGATGTTGATGAAAGATTGTGGCCATTTGGTGAAGATCAGCAGATTTTGCTGGTGTCCATTTGAACTTTTTGTTACAGTTCTTCCTTCCAGGCTAGGGCAGGGGTTTTCGGGCACTGCAAAGGATTACTGGTATGTCAGCCTGTTTTGGTTAACCTCTTATTTCTTCTTCATGATTCCTTGAATAAGATGGAAGCTTAAGCAAATCAATATGATTAGTAAAATTGATCATTCTTATTTCACAGTTACTACTGCCTGTATTTTCCCATTAATTCTTACAGACCCTCTTTTAAGGCTTTTAAAGCAGAGTGCCATGTTTCTTTACAAAGGGAGATGCCAGAATTGTGCTGTCCTGAGCACTGAGTATTTTATTATTGCTATTACTTGTATTTGAGCAATTCTTAAACTATTTTCTCTTAATTTCTCATTTTTTGTATTTCTTATGACAAATTCATATGCTTTTTACTTATTGTTTTCTTTGGTTATACCTTTCATAAGTTATAACCAGTGTGTGTGAGAAAGCAGCAGGATCCTGGGAAAGAAGGAATTATCCCGAGTCAGGAATCAGGGTTCCACTGCAATAGTTTTCTAAACGGCCTCCCTGTTTCCATGTTTCACCCCCTCCATGCAACAAAGTGGTCATTTTAAAACTTGAATTAGATCATGTCTCTCTCCTGCTTAAAACTATCCAACGGCTTCCCATTTAAAAAAAAAATAAAAATGAAACTCTGCCAGGTGGAGAAGGGTCTGCTTATACAACCTTGTTCACTACCCTGCAGTCACACTGGCTTTCCCTGTTCTTCAAATATCCCAAGTTGTTTCCACCTCAGTGCTTTTGTTCCATTTGCCTGGAATGCTCATTTCCCAGATTTTCACATACCTGGCTGCTTCTAGTCCTTCCAAGTTTAGCTCAAACATCACGTCCTCTGGGAGGCTTTCTGTTCCTCCCCATTCCTTCTGTTACTTTCTTCATAGCACCTATCATTTTCAGAAATTACCCTGATCATTTGTTGAGTCATTCTTTTTCACACTCTTGGTAAATTTTGAGGGACATGACCCTTACTGCCTCATTTACTGCTGTAGTCTCAGATTCTCGTAGACCAGACATTAATATATTAACTGAGTGTTGAACAGAGATTCTTGTAGGCCTCAGTGCTCCTTATCCTCAAAGAGAGAGTTAACTAGATAAATGAGGGTATGTTGACATAAAATCATCCTCTCAGTGAACACAGCCCATTCTAGCTGGGGAGAAATCTCGGGGGACGAAGTCTTACCAGGGAATTAGGAAGCGTGGAGGTGGAGAGTCAATAAAGATAGTTAGTACAGTGTACTCTCTCCATAAGTTTGAAAGTGCAGAAGACCTAATACGACGCTTTGAGAGGAGTACGAGGTCATTTGAAAAAGTTTCATTTTTACTTTTTTGAGGCCGGGGCCTGATTTGAAGCGAAGAGAAAGGAAACAAAAAAGAGAAAAAACCAAAGACGTGCGTGCCCGGCGCACTCGAGGAGACAACCCGGAAGGATCGACGACATCACCGGCGTCGGTGCGGGCCTCCTGCGCCCTCGGTGCCACTAGCAACAGCCTCCCTTCACCCTCTCCCGACGCACGGAACCAAAGGTCGGGTAGTGAATCCGGTTCCTCGGAGCGATGAAATGCCTATTAAAATACTAAAAGAAATAGGCAGGCAGAGAGAAGAGCGTCCGGTGGGGACACCCTCCAATATTCTCCACCCCGCGCCAGAGCTTCCCGCAACCCCAGGCCTCCCCGGCGGCGGCGCTGACCAAGTGACGCCACCCGGCGGGAACTGCGCAGGCGCCGGACAGGCTCGCGGGCGGTGTCGCGCGGCGGGCAGTTCGCGCGGGAGCCCGGAGGCCGGACGCCGGGGCTCCTGGTCGGTGGGAACGGAAGCCGGTTCGGGGCGGATTGGAAGCCGACTACGGTGACGCCTAGCAGGAAAATGTCGACCGCAAATCCCCCGGCCTCCAAGAGAGTTCTTCCGAGAGACCCTTCGTCAGAGGTGCCGAGCAAGAGAAGGAGTTCGGCCCCGCAGCTACCTCTACCGCTGCCGTCGTCCGGGCGTTTCGTGGAAGGCTCTATCGTCCGCATAGCGATGGAGAATTTCCTGTGAGTGGCGGAGAGGCGAGCGGGCCCGCAGGCCGGGGGCAGACTGCGTGTATGTGCGTGTGCCTGTCGGGTGTGTGGGTGTGTGCTGGCCGGTGCGCGGAGAGAATGTGTGCCTGGGTTGTGGTTCTGGCAGTGAATTGGTGCTGAGGGTCCTGGGTTACCGTGAAGATTTGTTTTTACATAGGCCTTGGAAACTGAGGGGTGTGTTGGTATGGTAGATGTATGTCTTCGGTGTGTTATTTTCATTCATTCCTGTAACGTTTTTCGAAGGCGTCATATGTCAGGCAGTGGACATATTGGGGACAGGGTGTTTTCCTGCTGAGCATTACAGACTGTGGGAGGCATAATCTACAATTCACAAAAGTACGCGCCTTTGGAAAACTATGGAACTCAGAGAAGGCAACAGTTAAATCTGAGTGGCAGGGGTGCTATGGCAGATTTTTAGAATTGGCATTTGCCAAGTGGACAGAGAGGAGTAGAAAGATGGTAAAGGATATTCAAAGTAGGAGGTTGGTCTACAACATTAAACCTTGCTCTCAATTGTTGCACATAGTAGAGTGAGGAAACACAATTGTAGTAGCAGTGCCATCTTTTTTTCAAAGGCCCCCATTTCCCAGGTTCAGAACTAGGTGTTTTATTTACACAATGCTGTTTCTTTCTAACATGAGAGAAAACGAGGACATCTTTACATGATGTCCATCGGTGAGATAAGCTCAGAGAGATTACTTTGTCCGGGTTTACACAGCTAAAAAGTAGCTGAGTTGCTATTTGATTCCAGATCAGGAAAGATATTTAAAATCAAATAAAGTAGATAAAATAATGTGTTCATCAGGATGCTTTAAGGGCACAAAGGATGAAGTAGTTAATTTGCCTAAGGTAAGAAAGGGTTTGTAAAGGGAATTATGGAGATCTTGAAAGATGAGAGGCTTTTCTTCCCACAACAAAAAAGGAAAGAGCATTTCAGACAGAAGGAACTGCCTGAAACAGTTCGATATATTTTAGTATGATTAGAACATAGGATGTGAGTGAACTTGTGGACAGGTGATAATGAAGAAGTGGGCAACCAGTGAGAATCTCTTTACTAAGCAGGCTTCTTCCTGTAGACAAGGTAGATGAGATTTAAGCCAGGAAAAACATTGTTACTCTGCAAGCAGTGTGGGGGGCCATTTGGAAAGGGTGCAAGATGAGAGGCAAGGAAACTTTCTGCAGTGTGAAAGGGAGAGATAAAGAGTTTGAACAGAGGAGTTAACAGTAGGGAGTAGGAATGGAAAGAAAAGAACTTTGACAGGATCTGGCTACAGTTTAATTGTGTTAATTGGGGAAGTGAGGAGTCCACATTTTTCCCAAGTCTGTGACTTGATTAACTGGTCAGATAGTGCTATTCAGAAGAGGGAGCAGTTTGGAGAGAATAATAACAGATGCCTTTTGGATCCAGTGATTTGAAGTTTCCTGCAGGCTATCTAAGATTATTTATAAGGATCTGGAATTTAGAAGAAAGGCGTGAGCATGTGAGAGATTTGGGAATCATACGTATAGGTGATTGTTGAAGAGTATAAGAATGATTATAAGAATGGCTGAGATTGCCCACAATGAAATAGGAGAAATAGAAAGTCAAGTTCAGAGTCTTGGGGGAATACCAATATTTTAAGATGAGCAGGAGAGGAACTCTGAGACTGAGGAGGAACTGTTCAGGGAGGAAAGGGAGAATGGATGCTGGGGGGGAGGGGCAGGGTATTATCACAGGAGCCATAGAAAAAGTGTGTTTCAAAAATACCTACTGCATTGGATTCAGGTAAGAGGATTAAAAAAAGCCCAAGAAATATAGTAATTAGGAAATTTCTGACTTTTGATGAAGTAGTAGAAGTAGAAAACTTTGCAGACCATAAAAGAATAAATGAGCGGTGAGGAAGTAAAACTTGGATGTGAAGAGGAGAAAGAAAAGAAGATGGCTGGAAAGTACAGAGCCACTTGATGTTTTGTTTATTTATTTTAATGAAGAGAGGATTTTGAGTTTTAAAAGGAAGTGGGAGGAGTAGCCTTAGAAAAGGGAAAACACCTAGAACTGAGTCCAGTCAGGGAAGGCTTCCTATGAGTAAACCAAGTGAAGGGAGCGATTTCTAGGCAGAAAGAATAGCTTGAAGAAAGGAGGAAACAAAAAGTAGTCATGAAACTCAAAGGAGTAAATTATAGCTAGAATTTAGAGGTCTGAGCAGAAGACAGGAGGAGACAAAGTAGAGAAAGATGAGGGAAGCTAGGGCTTAATTGTGAAGGGTCCTAATTCATCCTTCCTCCCTACCTTCCTTCAAGTGACATAATATTTGCCTTTTGAAAATTAATTGTTTAAATTACAGTAAAGAAATTAGATTAGGTGTGGGAGGAGTTAGGCAGTACTAAAGAAGGACTGTTGTGGTAATTCAGGTAAGAGATGATGGGGACCAGTAGTGGCAATAGGGATGGAGAGGTGATGAATTTTAAGAGCTATGTAAGAGGATCACCAACATGACTTTGTGATTGATTGTATGATTGGTGTGTGTGTGTGTGTGTGAGAGAGAGAGAGAGAGAGAGAGAGAGAGAGATTATGGGTAGAGTTGAAAGAGATGGAACTATCAAATATGATAGTTCCAAAATTAATGCTTAGGTGTCTGATTTAGGCAGTGAGATGAATGATGTTGCCATTCCCTGAGGTAACAAGGATAGTTTTGGAGGGGAAAAATGGCAAGTTAAGTTTTGAACATATTGCAGTTGAAGTGATTGTTGTTGAATATCCAAATATAGCAGCTCTAGAGTGGGTAATAGCATAAACAGTCGAATAGGGTGACTTTCAGCGTATATATCATACCTGAAGCCATGAGGAGGCCTTAATTGAACTATCCAACAAAGTATATAGAGTGAGAAGAGGGTGGGCCTTTGGTAATAGTTTTTTAAGGAGATGGACAGGGAAAAGGGAGCTCACTAAAAGGGCATTCCCAATAAACGTTATAGTCAGAGAATGATTTTTTTTAATACAGAGGTTTTATTTTTTTTTGGCAGCTATTTCTATATATAATGCCGCTGTGTGTTATAGACCAAACTTTTCTGCTTTGCTTATTGTTTTTATTGTTTTCTGAAATAATGGTTACATTGCTATTTTAGTAAGACATTTGTGCAAAGGGCAGGAAATTCATGTGTTAAAAGAATGGAGATTTGTATGTTGGTATTTAGAGGTTTCACGTAAGGTAGTTTTTTAGATGTCTGACGTACCCAAACTAGTTTTATTTTAACCATATGTGTTAACTTTTACCATTTGTAGAAATGAAATTTAACTTATAAATTCTTGAAGCTAATCATTAAGGCAGAAAAATTATGCAAGCTCTTTTTCCTATTGTCATTCAAGAGCACCCCTCCCCTTTTTTTAAAATCAAAAATTCCTCCGCAAAGTTGATGCTGCATCAGTGGGAAGAAGCCTTTTTCTAATGGATCCCTTAGATTGATCAGATATTGGTCGTGTAAGACGAGTTCTTTAAGACCCAACTGCTGATACAACAAAGCATATGAAACCATAAAAGTAGATAGATGCTATGTAGTGTGAATTGAGAGATGTGGAGTTGAAAATCTACCAGGAAATACTTTTCCTTTACTACCTGTTATTTTCATTACCACTTTCAAAATGATTAATTTCTTTGAGCATTAAGTTGAGATATGCTTGGTTAAAATACCAGGCAGGATAGTACCAGGTTAAGCATTTATTCCATAAGAATTAGTTAAGACCTACCTGACAAACTGGTTGAAACCTTCTGGGAATGGGACATTCTTTATGGGTTCCAATTCAGGGTATTCAAAGACAAATTAAAAGAATGTCGGAGTTAGAATTCATGTCACATTTTGCCATAGTTATCATGGCAACTAAGAAGGAGTAGATGCTAACTTGAAGGTAGGTAGAATGCTGGACAGCATGCAACTTTCTGGCATGAAGGAATATTACAGAGGTGTTTGATGATGCATTCTTGTTTCCTTCCATAGGAATAAAATGTATTTCGACATGTACTAACAATAGTTCCTTTGGTGCATCTTTTGACAGCAGATTGAAGGAAATTTGTTTTTCTTTTTAAATTAAGAAGAAAATAAAACTTTCACATTGATTTGTATCAGTTTTCTAATTAGTGTAAAATTATTGTGGTTGGAATGTTTCAAATATTAAATATTTAGTAAGTTGCCATTAAGCATTTAATTCAAGAGAAATAGAAATGTAAAATCTACAGATTATGATAAGCTATGACTTCTTTACCATCATATTTATCTTAAACTTTTTTTGTGTGTACATTAGCTTTGATATGTTATCCCATGTATTGTGATTATTAAGAATAAATTATATCAAATTTTGTTCAATACTGATTTTGAAAAAGGTATGCAAATTCTTATTTTTCCATCGATGTTTTTATTTTAGATATGCATTGTTGCTTTTTTATTTCTTCCACTGGTAGATTTTCCCTCTAGTTTATTAAGAACTTATAAATAACATTAAATTTGTCAGACTAGTTGATTTTTTAAAGGAATCTAAGGAAGCCTATAAATAATGATAGATAATATAAGGCATGAAAAGTACTTTTGTAGAGAAATTATTCTTATCTCTGTTTAGTAATTTTACCTCTTTATAATTTAGGACATATGATGTCTGTGAAGTTTCTCCTGGACCCCATTTGAATATGATTATTGGAGCTAATGGAACAGGGAAGTCCAGCATAGTGTGTGCCATTTGCCTTGGATTAGCAGGCAAACCCTCTTTCATGGGAAGGGCAGATAAGGTAAGTTAACATAACTAGATTTTTTTAAAAATTCAAAGCCATTAATTGATTTTAGTAACAAATCAATTTCTACATCTCAGTTCCTTGGATATAGCTGAATAATAGGAATGAAGTTGGCAGGTAGAGAAACTGGGAAGAGAATTCCATTTTTGGAAGTATTTTGAATTATCTTCTTAGAGAATTTTCCAAGTACCTAATATCTAAAATGCTAGAATTAGTGTAAAATATGTCTTTCAAAATGCATTGCTGGACTTGTGGAAAGGTGGGGACAGTGAACCAAAAGTAGAAACAGAGTACAGGCATATCTCATTTTATTGCACTTTACTTTATTGTTCTTCACAGAAACTGCATGTTTTTATAAGCTGAAGGTTTGTGGCAACCTGCGTTGAGCTATTCTATAGGTGCCATTTTTCCAGTAATGTGCTCACACTATGTCTCTGTATCATATTTTGGTAATTTTCACAATGTTTCAAACCTTTTCATTATTATATTATGGTGTTATGGTGACCTGTAATCAGTGATTTTTGATGTTACTATTGTAATTGTTTTGGGGTGCCACCAAGTGCTCCCTTAATCAGATGGCAGACTTAACTTGATAAATGTGTGTGTTCTGACTGCTCCACTAAACAGCTTTCCCCAGTCTCTCTCCCCCTCCATAGGTCTCCCTATTCCCTGAGATATAACAATATTGAAATTAGACCAATTAATAACACTGCAATGGCCTGTAAGTGTAAAAGGAAGAGTCACACATCTCTCTCTTTAAATCAAAACCTAGAAATGGTTAAGCTTAGTAAGGAAGGCATATCAAAATTGAGATAGGCTGAGAGCTAGGCTTTCTTTTGAGAAAGAGCCAAGCTATGAATGTAAAGGAAATTTTCTTGAAGGATATTAAAGTGCTACTCCTGTGAACACATGAATGATAAGAAAATGAAACAGCTTTATTAGAAAATGACTTTTAGTGGTCTGGATAGACAATCAAACTAGCCACATTTCCTTAAGCCAAAATCTAATCCAGAGCAAGGCCATAACTCTGTTCAATTATTTGAAAGAGATGAGGAAGCTGCAGAAGAAAAGTTTGAAGCTAGCAGAGGTTGGTTCCCTAGGTATGAGGAAAGAAGCCATCCCAATAACATAAAAGTGCAAGAGAGGCAGCAAGTGCTGATGTAGAAGCTGCAGCAAGTTTTCTGGAACATCTAGCTAAGATAGTTGATGAAGGTGGTTACACTAAACAACAGATTTTCAATGTAGATGAAAACAGCCTTTTATTGGAAGAAGATGCCATCTACGACTTTCATAGCTAGAGAGTAGAGGTTAATACCTGGCTTCAAAGCGTCAAAGGATGATTCTCTTGTTAGGGGCTAATGCAGCTGGTGACTAAGTTGAAGCCAGTGCTCATTTACCATTCTGAAAATCCTAGGGCCCCTAAGAATGATGCTAAATCTACTCTACCTGTGCTCTATAAATGGAACAACAAAGCCGGCATATCTGTTTACAGTATGGCTTACTGAATATTTCAAGGTTAAGACCTATTGCTCATAAAAATAGATTTCATTTCAAAAGGTGACTACTTACTGACAGCACCTGGTCATCCAAGAGCTCTGATGGAGATGTACAATGTGATGAATGTTGTTTTCATCCTTGCTAACACAGCATACATTCAGCAGCCCATGGATCAAGGATTCATTTAAACTTTCGAGTTTTATTTGAGAAATATATTTCATAAGGCTGTAGCTGCCATAGTGATTCCTCTGATGAATCTGGACAAAGTAAATTGAAGACGTTCTGGAAATGATTTACCATTCTAGATGGCATTAAGAACATTTGTGATTCATGAGAGGTCAAAATATCAACACTCAGTGGAGTTTGGAAAAAGTTGATTCTAACCCTCATGGATGTCTTTGAGGAGTTCAAGACTTCAGTGGAAGAAGTCACTGCAGATATGGTGGAAACAGCAAGAGAATTTGAATTAGAAGTGGAGCCTGAAGATGTGACTGAAATGTTGCAATCTCATAATAAAACTTGAACAAATGGGAAGTTGTTTCTTATGAATGATCAGAAACAGTGGTTTCTTGAGATGGAATCTGCTCCTGGTGAAAGTGCTGTGAACACTGTTGAAAAAGAACCAGAAAGGATTTAGATTACATCAACTTAGTTGAAAAAGCATCAGCAATCTAAATGCTATCACACAGCATCACATGTTACAGAGAAATCTTTTGTGAAAGGTAGAGCTAATCGATGCAGCAAACTTCATTGTTGTCTTATTTTAAGAAATTGCCACAGTTGCCCCAACCTTCAGCAACCACCTACTGATCCATCAGCAACCATCAACATTGAGCCAAGACCTGCCACCAGCAAAAAGATAATGTGATTTACTGAAGGGTCAGGTGCTGGCTAGCCTTTTTTAGCAATAAAGTATTTTAATTAAGGTATGTACATTGTTTTTTAGACATAATGCTATTGCACACTTAACAGACCACATTTGATAGTGTAAATATAACTTTTATATGTGCTAGAAAACCAAAAAATTCATGTGACTCACTTTATTGCAGTATTTGCTTTACTTCGGTGTCAGAGATAATTGCAGTATCTCTGAGTTATGCCTGTGTGTGACCTTAGAGTTGTTTCGCCAGGGGCATTTGCTCATATCTGGTGCCTGACTTTAAGTTGGTTCTACAGTGTTGGAAGTCCTGGGAGTAGAGGAGAGGCTAGAAGATAAGTCCTAGAAGTTAAGCACCTTGTGTAGCAGAAAAAGTACTACCGCAGAATGGGAGAGTGGGGGTAATTTACTTATCTTGTTAGCTCTGAATGAAGTAGGAAAAAATGTCTCAAGGATTTCTTCACCACAGCCTTAAATGTGATAGACAGATAAAACAACAAAGCATATACATTTTAGGAGAAAATTTGTGATCTAAAAGATCTGAAAAAGCTTAAAATACAATATAGAAATAAAGAGAGGTAAAAAATATATATATATATTTATAAATCCAGTTAAGAGATAATGATGGATAAAAGAAGATAATCAGCATCATCCAATTCCAATTCCAAAGAGAGATAATATTGAGACTAAGGAAGAAACAGTATTTGAGGAAAGAATGACTAAGAATTTTCCAAAAATGTTGAAAACATGAATGCTCAGATTCAAGAAGTGTAATATATTCCAAGCAGGGTGAATGAAAGAAGTTTGCACTTGGACATATTAAAGTGAATTATAGAGCACCAAAAACAGAAGATTTGAAAGCAGCCAGGGGTGTGGTGGGGGTAGGGGTAGGCAGAAACCATTTACAAAGGAATTACAATTATAACAAGAGCTGGCTCTTGGAAGTCAGAAGAGAGTGGGGTAGTGTTCCTGTTGCTGAGAAAATAACAGCCTATTTCTAATTGTATATCCTGAAGTAATATCTTTAAAAAAGACCGAAGCCTGAAAGCCTCACTATGGGAACTTCAGGAACTTGAAAAGTATATAATTAAGGAAGAAAAAAATTATCCCAGAAGGAAAGTCTGAGATACAAGAAATAGTGAGGGGAATTAAAAAAGACAAACATATGTAGGAAAGAATATGAAAACTATTTAAAATATGTCTAGTATGTAGCACTTAAAACTTAAAAATAGAATTAAAATACTGAACAGTAGGATGCAAGTGATAAGAGTTAAAGCCTGCTGAGGATTTTTTTGATGTTGTTGGTAGAAAGTTGAGACAGCTGATTAGCTTCAAAGTTTATTATGTTAAATATGTATGTTAAAATTTCTAGGGTAGTTACCTCTTAAAAAATTGAAATAGAATATGTAACAACAAACAAGAAAGGGGAGAAGGTAGAACAAGAGAGGGGAGGAAAAAAACAACACTGACAAAAGTCTAGAAGGAGGCTTAAGAATGGAGGAGGAGGAGAAAAATAAAAATAAGAGAAAATGGGGATTGAAAAGAACAAAGAGATGATAGAAATACATCCAAATATAGTAGTATTCACAGTAATTTTGTTTTTAAAGATTTATTTTTTTATTTCTCTCTCCTCCCCGCCCGTCCCCCCCCAGTTGTCTGCTCTCTGTGTCCATTCGCTGTGTGTTCCTCTGTGACTGCTTCCATCCCTATCAGCAGCACCGGGAATCTGTGTCTCTTTTTGTTGCGTCATCTTGTTTTGTCAGCTCTCCGTGTGTGCGGCGCCATTCTTGGGCAGGCTGCACTTTCTTTCACGCTGGGCGGCTCTCCTTACAGGGCACACTCCTTGCGCATGGGGCTCCCCTGCATGACAGGGCACTCCTTGCACGCATCAGCACTGCGCATGGACCAGCTCCACACCAGTCAGGTAGTCCCGGGGTTTGAACCGTGGACCTCCCATGTAGTAGGCAGACACCCTATCCATTGGGCCAAGTCCCCTTCCCTAATCACAGTAATTATAAATTATCTTGTTAAATGACAAAATCAGTTAGAATGGGTAAATAAAACAAGTTTTAGTTATTTTTTGTTTACAGTAAGCCTTTCTGAAAGGCTACAGAAAAATTGAAACTAAATGGATGAAAAAGTACTTACCAAATAATATACAAAAGAAAAATAGGTGTAGCTGAATACCAGACAAAATAGACTTTAAAGCAAAACATATTTTTGAGATAAAGTTGGTTATTAAATATGATGAAAAGTTCAGTTCACCTAGAAAATAAATCAGTTTTCAACTTGAATTCACATAATAATCTAGCTTCAAAATATATAAGTGAAATTGACAAAACTCTAATGAGAAGCTAATATAGCCTTAATCCTAATGGGGGAGCTATCAATAATTAAGAGGTCATTCAGATGAAAAATAAGAGTAGATAAGATTCAAACAACTCAGTTAACAAGTTTGAAATAATGTCATGTTAAAAACACTGCATTCAGCATTGACGGAGCATACTTTGTTTTCAAGCACAAACGGAACATTTATAAAAATTAACCATATCCTAAGCCATTAAGCAAGTATAAAAAAAAGTCAAATTATTGTTATCAAACAGATAGTCTCTGACAACAGTTCAGTTAGGATATATTAAAAGATAACTGAAGTTTTCCTATTTGTAGTTAAAAATAGTACTTCTGTATTATACATATGTCAAATAGAAATCTTAATGGAAATTGAAAAATAAGAATTGAAATTAATAAAATAATTAGTGATACAATGGGAACCACAAATCCAAAATTGCTCTTTATGAGGATTAATAAAATCAGTAGCTTCTCAAAAGATTGAATAAGGGAAAAAAGAAAGAAAAAAATATGGAGAATGGAAAAAGGGAACAGTAATGGTTAAGATATTGGAATATCAGATAACACCAGGAATCTCAGTGGTTTAACAAACCAAAGGTCAATTCTTGACTTGCTTCATATTCAATGTATATAGTTTAATTGTGGTCACTCTGGGTCCTAGACTGATAGAGGCTTCATCTCAGCATGTATTTCCGTGCTCACCTGTTCAGGGGAAGGGAAGCTGTCTGTTAAAATTTACTCTGAAAAGTGATGTATAGTGCTCCCATTCATATTTCATTGGACAAAACAAGTCACAAGGCCTTTCCTTGCTTCAGTAGGATTGCGTACAATCCTACCATGGCTTTGGAAGGAAAACCAGAATGTTCATGAACTGTCCTAATGACTACCACAGAGACAGGACCAGAATGCAACAGAGATGTAAAAGATTATAAGAGAACATTATGAACAATTTAATGCAATAAAGTTTAAATTTTTTGACTGGATAGTTTTCTATAACTATAAATTATCAAAACTGACTCTAAGTAGGAAAACCATTAAATAAATTTGTCAACTGTTGAATTTTTCTCACAAAGACACACCAGACAAAGACTATTAGGGATTAGTTCTAACAACATTAATCCTATCTTACATAGAATTTCAGAAAATAGGACTTTAGTTACCAAAATCAGTCAAGGAAGGAATAAGAAAATGGCAGACCACTCATTAGGAATATAGAAGCAAAAAAAAAAAAGAAAAAAAATTGAATCCAGTAGTACATAAAACACATAGTACTTTATGACCAAGGTAAATTTATTAATGAAATGAGAATTTCTTGAACATTAAGGAAAAAATAATATACCACATTTTAAAAGATTAAAGGAGAAGAACTATAAAATCTCAAGAAAAAGCATTCATTTAAATTCACAACGATTAAAAACTCTTAGCAAATTAGGATTAGAAGGGAACTCTTAATTTCATAAAAGCTGTCTATGAAAATGTATAGCAAACTCTGTAGCAAAATGAGATTGTTTACTGTTACTACTATTTAACACTGTAATGGTATTCTAGGTAAGAACAGTAAGATTAGACAAAGGTAATAAAGGTTGGCAAGAAAGAAACAAAAGAACCATTCATAGATTATACAAGTGTCTGTTAAAAAAAAACCACAAAGGAATCTGGAGACAAACCTTTTGATGAATTAATATGGAAATTTATCAGGATTGTTAGATGTAAGATTATATAACAAGCCAATTGCATTTCCATACATTACCAATGCAATTAAGAATAGATGCCTTTTACAGTAGCAATAAAACTGCACATTACATGACAGTAAATTAACCAAAAATATGTAAGATATACAGGGAGAAATGATAAAAATTTATTTAAAAGCATGGGCAAATGAAGAGATATGAATGGACAGGAAGATCTAATATAAAAACATTCTTCACATTGATGTACTTGTTCAATGTCTATAACAAATTGTGGAATGGTTGTAAAATTTATGTGGAAGACCTGAGTTTGCAAAATAGCAAAGATAATCCTAAAGAAAGAACTTACTGGGGAACTTGACCTACCAAATATATCAAGGCGTAATATGAGGTTACACTAATTACATTATAGTAATGGTGTATGTATGGATCAGAGACCAATGCGATGGAACAGAATAAAGAGTACAGATAAAAATCCACAATTAATAGCAACTTGCTTTATGACAGAACTGGCATTGTAGATCAGAAAAAAGATGGACTATTCAATAAATAGTAACAACTGAGACGATTATCCATGTAGGAAAAAATTGAAATTGAACCCCATCCTTACATTCTAAACAAAAATCAATTCCAGATGGATTGAAGATCTAAATGTGATTGGCTAAAAAAGTTTTTAGAAAATGCTGGTTATAAAGGAGAGTATTTTCTTGACGTTGTGTTAAAGAAGAATGTCTTGAACAAGAGAAAAATGCAGGTTGAAAAGGAAAATATTAATAAATTGTAATAAAATTAAGAAACTTTTTCATTAAAAAACATTAAAAAAAGAAAAAAGCTTATCTACATAAAGCAAAAGATATGTATCCAGTGTATTCATAATAAGCAAACCAGTAACAATGCAGAAAAAAATGGCAGGAGATGCATATACATATCTCACAGAAGAGGCAACCCAAACAGCCAGTAATAAATGATGAAAAATGCCCAACTTCATTAATTATTAGACAAACATAATTTAACCATGGCATAGTACACCCATGAGACTCACAAGAATGAAATTCTTACAGTGACGTGTAGGCAGAAATATGGAGCAATGGTAACTCTGACGCATGCTTGGTGGGAATATAAATTTATATAACCTTTTTGGAAAATCTGTAGATACATATGCTCAATCACTCAAAAATTCTACTAGATACCCTAGAAAGCTCTTGCACATTTATACTAGATAAAAGTATGGAAATATTTATGGCAGTATTGTTTGTAAAGCTGGTATAGTCAAATAAAATTGACAGTGAAAATGGAAAAACTCATTGAATAAATCTCAAAAACATGATTTTAAACAAAAAGGTCATCTTGCAAGTATACATGTAATATGATTTTATTTATAGAACAATCAAAACTAGGCAAAATAGAATATTTAATATTTGGGGATATATGCATTTGTGGCAAAAATAGAGAAGAGCAAAAGAATGATCAACAAATCAATTTAGAGATTATTAAGGGAGAGATTTTTTTTCCCTTCCCATTGCTACCAACTCTTTTAATTGTTACAAGGTAACGAGCAGATAGCACTCTCACAAAGGAAGATGCCAGTTGATTCCATATTTATGAAGTAACTGAAACAGAGAGATTACATCACGTGGCCAAGGTCAAATAACTTGCATGTGGCAGAGTTGAAATTTGAACCTAGATATTGATGTCTTAATCCTTAAACTCTGCATACTGGTTACGAGAAAAGGGTTACTTTTTCACCTTTCTTGGCGTCAGTTTCATCATCTATAAAATATAGTATATATACCTCATAAGGTTGTGTATAAAAAATAAATGGTAAAGTATATGTAAAGTGCTTAGAATAACAGTATATAGTAGATGCCTAATAAATCTTAGTTCTTGTTATAATTGTCATCATCACCACTATTTAAAAAGATAATTATTTCCAAGGTTTATTTTCTGCTGTTTTTTGGTATTACCTATAGCCTGATTTAACACCTAATCTGTTTTTTTTTTTTTTTTAGGCTCAGGATCTGTTTTCAATCTATACTCATAAACATAGAGAAACTAGTGCAAATATGTCTTTTACATTTAAATTGTAGTATTGCTTCTTTTCAAAAGATGCTTGGTGACTATTATATCCTCATTAATAAAGGATAGGGAGTAGTAGCTTGGTTGTTAGAAGTATTTAATCTGTGTGACTTTATACATTGTTCAGTGGTAGAGTTTGGTACAGCTCTTTGTGATCATGTGATAGAACCTGTTTTCCCACTGATCTCTTTTTCTCTTCTCTTGAGAGAGTTTAGTGTACTGGTTAACTAAGTACACAGGCTCCATCCACCTCGATTACCTCAGTTCAGATCCTTGCTCTACCATTTATTAGCTTTGTCACTAGCTTTATTAGAGACTAACCACCTGGCCCATAGGGGTTTGATAAATGTTAACTAATAGTACTGTTATTATTTGTGTGAGAAAAAAATGGGCTCAAGTCTGAGAAGGGTACATTTAGAAAGTAATGGGAATGGGTGTACAAAGGAATTATTGAAAGGTTTATAACCTGTTTAGAAATGACTTTGCTAAATCTCTGATTGTTAACTTGAGAATATCATCTCATCTTAATTTTTCCTTTTTTTTTTTCATCTTAGGTTGGCTTTTTCGTGAAACGAGGATGTTCCAAAGGCATGGTTGAAATTGAATTGTAAGTGTTAAAGGTGCTGAAATCAATTTTTTGCCAGTTTCTTGGTTTATGTTCATGCTTTCCTGATAACTTGAGAAAAGAGTAGTAATATGGTTTTATAGCATATATATTTAGAGTAATATTTAAGGAATACTTTATCTAGACTAGTAAGCTTTTTTTCCTTTTGCAAATCTTTTAAAATCTAAACTGTAAATTTTATTTTGGAACCATTCTTAAGGAAATTATAAGTTTATTGGTGATAATGAACTAGAAAGATATCACTGTTAAATATTCATTAAGAAGTTGCTATATTTTTCACAGCTAGCTGTTGTATTTTGCTGATTTTGAAAGTAATACTGGCTTGTTTGAAAAATTCCAACAATATAGAAGTGTATAAAGTTAAAAATGAAAGTTTTCTCCTTGCTATAAATCTACTTCTAGAAATAACCACTGTTAATAATTTGGTAAATCTCATATATGGCAAATATTTGGCACTTTGGTCACCATTTTCCATTCCCTCCCTCATGGTAGAAATTGATAATTCATCGTGGTATTCTTTTTTCTAGAGCCTAGGTGTTGTCTGTTTACCGCTCTTGGCAGTCATTTCTGATGGATCAGAGTTGTATTCAAGATGAAACCAATTTACCGTCCTTGCTGTATATGTTTTGTCTTTTACACATGAATATGCACATAGTTTAAATGATTCGTAAGGTGTTATTTTGGGCAAGTTTGCTTTTTTACATAGTAGTTCTTACAGAAAGTCATGGAGTTTTAGAACTGAAATAGCTATGAGGAAACTGACTTTAAGATCTTTTACATAAAAAATCGGTAAAATTTTCTTTTTCATATAGAGATGAAAAATAGACCCACACAGAAATAAAAAAGAGAATAGATAAAAGATCACACTGTATTAAAATACAGGCATATCTTATTTTATTGCGCTTTGCAGATACTGCTTGTTTTGCAAATTGAAGGTTTGTAGCAACCCAGTGTCAAGCAAGTCCCTTGACACTATTTTTCCAATAGCACAGGATCACTTCATGTTTCTGTGCAACATTTTGGTAATTCTCAAAATATTTCAAACTTTTTCTTTATTATATCTTTTATGGTAATCTGTGATCCATGATCTTTGATTTTACTGTAGTAATTTTTTTGGGGAGCCACAAACCATGCCCATATAAGACGGAGAAATTGATCGATAAATGTTTTATGTGTTCTGACTGCTTCACTAGCTGGTCATTCCCTCTCTCTCTCCCTCTCCTTGGGTATCCCTATTCTCTAAGACACAACAATATTGAAATTAGGTCAATTAATAACCCTACAGTGGTCTCTTAAGTGTCAAGTGTAAGGAAGAGTCAATCTATGTGGCAAACTCCATTGTTGTCTTATTTAAGAAATTGCCATAGCCACTCCAACCTTCAGCAACTACCACTCTGTTCCATCAGCAGCCATCAACAAGGCAAGACCCTCCACCAGCAAAAAAAAAATTACAACTCTGAAAGTTCAGGTGATGGTTAACATTTTTTATCAGTAAAATATTTTTAATTAAGGTATGTACTTTGTTTTTCTTTTAGACATAATACTTTTGCACATTTAATAGTCTACAGTATAGTGTAAACATAACTTTTGTATGTACTAGGGAACCAAAAAAATTTGTGTAACTTGCTTTATTGCAATATTTGCTTCATTGCAGTGATTTAGAACTGAACCTGCAATATCTCCACAGTATGACTGTATAAAGATAAAATTTTACTTAAGGCTATGAAACCAACACTGAATAAATGGAGAAGTATATTATGTTCCTAAAATGATAAAATTAGTGTCCTTAACATATCAGTCCTTCCCAGATTCCTATATAAATTTGATGTAGTTCCAGCCAAAACCTCAACAGGTATAATACAAGTTTATTATAAAGTTCCTCTATAGGGAAACGGACTTTGGCCCAGTGGTTAGGGCGTCCGTCTACCACATGGGAGGTCCGCGGTTCAAGCCCCGGGCCTCCTTGACCCGTGTGGAGCTGGCCCGTGCGCAGTGCTGATGCGCGCAAGGAGTGCCGTGCTACACAGGGGTGTCCCCCGCGTAGGGGAGCCCCACGCGCAAGGAGTGCACCCATAAGGAGAGCCGCCCAGCGCGAAGGAGGGAGCAGCCTGCCCAGGAATGGTGCCGCCCACACTTCCCGTGCCGCTGACGACAACAGAAGCGGAGAAAGAAACAAGACGCAGCAACAAGACGCAGCAAGACACAGAAAACAGACAACCGGGGGAGGGGAGGGGAATTAAATAAAAAAATAAATAAATAAAAAATAATAATAATAAATAAAGTTCCTCTATAATAACAGCTGCCACCACTGCCAATCATCTGGAAAAAGAAATGTGCCAGAAGACCCAAGAAGTTTTTGAAAAAGCCCTATAGTGAAGACTTTTTGTACCAGAAGTTAAAGTGTATTATAAACCTGTTGATATAAAACAGTATGGTACTGGTTCAGAAAAGTGGTGGAATAGAATAGGGACACCAGGAAAACATCTAAATGTACCTGAGGATTTAATTTATTGTAAAGGTGGCAGTTTAAATATGTATGGCATTTAAATCTCTCAATACATTGGCTATTAATTTTTTTTTTTTAAGACAAATTAGATCTTTAATGCCATACACAAAAATAAAAATTTAGATGTATTAAATCCTGGGTGAAAAAAAATGTAACTTTGAAAGTAATAGAAAACATATAGAACATTTTTAAAACCGTAGGAATAGAGAATGCCTTTCTAAACAGAACAGGAATTTGAATAAACATAAAAGGGAATATAGGAAATTTAGGCTGCATAAAAATCCAGCTGAAGATACTTAAATAGTAATTAAAACATGAGTAATAAATAGGAGAAAACATTTCAAACACAATTAACATATATAAGTCTTAAAATGACTAAAATACTAATGATTCATATAAATCAGTAAAAAAATATAAACAATCTAATAGAAAAATGAGCAAAGATAATGAACATGTCATTCATAGTAAAATAAATGGCCAGTAAGTATGAAAAGAGGATACATCTCACTAGTTATCAAGGAAATCAAAATAATGAAAAATTTTCCTCTTAGCTTAGAAAAATTTGTAGGTAATATCCAACATTGTGATGCTATAGAGAAGTGTCATTCAGTGTTCATGGGAGTATAATCGATATATCCTATTAAGCAATATCTGTCAACATTTAAAATACACATATTCTTTGACCCAGTTATTTACTTAACAAATACCTGTTCTAGAGAACATTTACATACATGCACAAAATTGGCTTTTCCCTAATTTTAATATGAAAAATTGAAAACAACCTAAATATCCATCCCTAAGAAGTGGCATATAAAATTGAAATTCATGCCAAGTGATTATTCTTATGTAAAAAGTGAAAAATATGCAACTGTATTTGTATATCCATTTTTATGCACTAGAAGAGAGCCTGGGAGGATACACCCCTATGTAACAACCATGTTAAAGGAGTATTTTACCATTCTCCTCAAGGGAGAAGGTAGTGGTATATAAAGGTGTATGTGAAGGAGATTTTCATTTTTTCACATTGTATACTTTTGAAATTTTAAAATTTTTATAAAAATATATCTATATTACTTTCACAATTGTTTTGATTATAAACAAGAAGAATGGACAAAGATAATTTACAAGAGAGACAAAATAGGCAAATAGGAAAAATATAAATGAGCAGAAACTGGGAAGTGGCGTTCAATCAGTTGGGCTCCTGTCTACCATGTGGGAGGCCCTGGGTTGTCCTTGTGAAGGCAAGCTGGCCCATGAGCTACAGAGAGCTGACGCAGCAAGATGACACAACAAAGGGAGACAGCAGATACAGAAAAAACGTGCAGCGAATGGACACAGAGAGGAGACAGTAAAGAAAGGAACAAGCCGCAAGGGGGGAAATAAATAAATAAATAAATCTTTGGGGGAAAAAAAAAAGCAGAAACATGAAAAGGTATTACAATAATTTTTTCTTTTAGTGTGCCTTCTTTACTAGAGACTTAGTTCAGTTATTTAGAGTTCCATGCCAAGGATACAGTGATTTATTTTCAAAGATGAAAGTTTCAGCATCTGTTCATATATTTAAAAGTCATTTGTATTTATCTGGGATTTATCTTTGCCTTCTGCTCATTTTTCTATTAGCTTATTAAATTTTTAAATTTAAAAAAAATTTGCAAAGAATTGGTGACTCAAGAATTGCAGAGACATTACTGCAGTGATGAAGGCTATAAAGAGAAGTGGTCACCTGTGTAAGGAGTATGACTTTATTGGTTTGATAGTTAGGAAAGGAAAATAGCAATATATGTGGAAGCTTACATTTATTGGGGAAGGAATAATCTTAGGAGTTCTTGATTCTGAGAAAAGGATACCAAATGTACCAGCTGTCAAAGAGACTTATAAAAGTCATTGCCAAATCATCTGAATAGATTGAGAAAGCATTTGACAGAATCCAAAACCCTTTTTTTTAAAAAATTTTTCTTTCAATTTTCTTTCCCCCCCCCCCAATCTGGTTGCGTCATTGTCTTTTTTTTAGTGCATCACTTGGGCCTTTGCCTCACCACACAGGTCTGGGACCCCTTTTTTCTTTTTTTACCAGGAGGTTCCAGAGATCGAACCTGGGTTCTCCATTTGGAATATGGGAGCTCAATTTCTTGAGCTACAACCGCTTCCCCAAAACCCTTTCATGATCAAAACAACCAACTAGGAATAGAAAAGAACTTTCTCAATCTAATTAAGAGTACCTCTGAAAAACTCATGGCTATCTTCATAGTTGCTGTTGAACACTGAAAACTTTGCCTGTAAGATCAAAAACAAGACAAGGATGTCTACTCTTGCCACTTCTATTCACCATTCCTGAAGGTTCTTGGTAGGGTAGTTAGGCAAGAAAAGGAAGAAAAAGGCATATAGATTGGAAAGGAAGAAGTAACTCCATTTGCAAATGACATGCTTTTATATATATAGAAACTCTTAAAGAATTGATAAAAACAATTAGCTAATAAATGATTCCAGCAGAGTTGTAGGATACTAGATTCATATACAAAAATCAATTTATTTCTGTACATTAGTAATGAACAATAACAGTTCCATTTACAGTAACATTAAAAAGAATAAAATGTCTGAGGATAAATTTAAACAAGGAATTGGAAAACCTGTACACTGAAAACTGCAAAATATTATTGAAAGAAATTGAAGAAGACTGACTTAAATGAAAAGATACACTGTGTTTAAAGAATGGAAGACTTGATATTGTTAAGATGGCAGAAGTTCTCAAATTGATGTATAGATTCAGTGCAATACCTATCCAAATTTCAACGTCTTTTACAGAAATGGACAAGCTGATCCCAATACTCATGGAATTACAGGGAATCCACAATAGCCAAAACAGTCTTAAAAAGGAAGAATAAAGTTGGTAGTCTCACACTTCCTATTTCAAAACCTACTACACATCTTATAGTAATCAAGACAGTGTGGTACTAACCTAATATAGATCAATGGAATAGAATTGTGAGTCTGGAAATATAAAATATACCCATACATTTGTGGTCAATAGATTTTGACAAGGGTAGCAGACCATTTAATGGTTAAAAACAAAAGACTTTTCAAATGGTGCTGGGAACAAGTGGATATCCATGTGCCAAAAAAAAAAAAAAAAAAAGAGAGGGGAACACTCTAATTCTACCTTACCTATTATGCAAAAAATTACCTCAAATGGAGCAAACCTAAATGTAAAAGCTAAAACTAGAAAACAGGTGTATATCTTTATGACCATGGATTAGGCAGTGGTTTCTTAGATATGACACCAAAAGTATAAACAACAAAAGGAAAAATAACTTGGATTCCATCAAAATTTAAAACTTTTATGCATCAGAAGACACATTCAACAAAGTTAATAGACATTCCAGAGAAGCGAATTTGGCTCAGTGGATAGAGCATCCACCTACCACCTCACCTGTGTGGTGAATTGGCTCATGCGCAGTGCTGATGTGCACAAGGAGTGCTGTGCCACGCAGGGGTGACGCCCGCATAGGGGAGTCCCACGCGCAAGGAATGCACCTCGTAAGGAAAGCCACCCATGCGAAAAAAGTGCAGTCTGTCCAGGAGTAGGGTCACACACACGGGGAGAGCTGACGCAATAAGATGATGCAACAAAAAGAGACACAGATCCCCAGTGTCGCTGACAAGAATACAAGCGGACACAGAAGAACATAGTGAATGGACACAGAGCAGACAACTGGGGGGTGGGGTGGGAGAGAAATAAATAAAAAAATAAAATCTTTTTTAAAAAATTCCACAGAATGGCAGGGAATATTTGCAAATTATATATTTGATAAGGGTGTGTATCCAGAATACATAAAGAATTCTTGTAACAATAGACAACCCAGTTTAAAAGTGGACAATTAAATAGACATGTCTCCAAGGATATACAAATGGCCAATAAAGCACATGAAAAAGATGTTCAGCTTCATTAGTTATTCAGGAAATGCAAGTCAAAAGCATTAGATACAACTTCACACCCACTAGGATGGCTATAATAAAAAATATGGACAATAACAAGTGTTTGTTACGATATGGAGAAATTGGAATCCTACATTGCTAGTGGGAATGTAAAATAATGTACTTGCTTTGGAAGATGGTTTGACAAATCCTCAAAAAGTTGAACATATAATTACCACTTGTCCCAGCTGTTCTACTCATGAGTATATACCCAAATGAAATGAAAACATGTTCATACAAAAATTGCTATTGGGTGAATGCCAGAAGTCTGCATTTGTGATAATTGTACCACAGATTCTGATGTGGGGTGGGACCTTGAACTTGGTGAAAGAATGGTTGACAAGCTAAAGACAAATTCTTAATATGTTTTTTTTGCCCCCATGGCTTCTGTAAATCTTTTTAAAATTAAATTTTAATCAAGTGTGTCACTAATAGATGAACATATTCAAGCAATAAGTGCATAGGAAAAGTTATGAACTTAGACCAAATGTAAAGGTATAAGGCTGTAGTCAGTAGTAATATTTTGATGATGTTCTTTCACAGTTAATAACAAATGTTTCACAATAATACAAAGTGTTGTTGGTGGGATGATATATGGGAGTCCTGTATGATGATGTGCATATTTTATAAGTTCACAGTTTTTTTAAAAATAAAATTTTATTGAGGTATATCATACACACATGCACATACATAAACAGTAAGTTTATAGTAAAAGTTCTGAATTTACAAAAAACATTCTTATATTTATACCATTAACCGCAATCTTTATCTACTACCGAAATCATTGTTATACTTCCCTAGATTATTCTCTAGCTTCCTTTCAGTTGACATTTACTTCCACAGACAACCCCTTTCAGCCACAGTCACATTTATAAATCCAGCAGTGTTAGTTATACTCACTGTAATGTGTTACCATCAACTCTGTTCATTTCCACACTTTGACAATAAATCTTATTCAAAATTCTACATAATTCATGTGGGGTTCATAATGTATAAACAAAATGTGGTATATCCTTACAATGCAATGTTAATCAACTATAAAAAATAATGAAATACTGATACATAGTACAACACACAAGAACCTTGAAAACATTATGCCTAGTGAAAGAATCCCAACACAAAAGGACACATATTGTATGATTCCATTTATATAAAATATCCAGAATAGGCAAATCTGTAGAGACAGAATGTAAGTTGGTGAGTGCCAGGGTAGGAGGGGAGTAGGGAAAGGACACTGTCAGTAGGCGTGGGGTTTCATTTTGGAGTGATGAAAATTCTGGAATTAGAGAGTGGTGGTGATATACAATCTTGTGAATGTACTAAATGCCACTGAATTGTTTATTTTTAAATGGTGGATTTATGATATGTGACATCTCTCAAATTTTAAAAAATACTGCCATATATACTCCTGTATTAGCCTTGATACCATTGGTTGATTGCTGCTTTCTTAGATATTGAAAATGAAACCAATATACTAACCAGGTTTATTTATAAAATACAGAGAGAATATTAACATTTAAGTTTGAAAAGTCTAGTAGTAGCTGCAGATCTTAAGCACCTCTGCTTTTCTACTCCCAGCCACCAAGTTCTATTTATTTTCTCTTATCTAAAGACGTAGACTTCTAGCTGTGAAGTAGCTACTTGCTCCAATAATCTAACTATTTATCATTAACCAGAATTCTGTTACCAAGTCTGGCAACAAGGACAGGTTTCCTTTCCCCAAATTCCCCAAATTACATTGTGATCAACCTTCATTGTCGAACACGAAACAGTTCAGCATTAGTTGTTGAAATTGTGATTTTATTAAACAAATGCATTGTCTGCCCACACACTCGTTAAGTGGTATGGTAGGTAGAATAATCTTTGGCATGAACTTATACAATCATTTATCAATTATTTATTGAGTGCCTGTATTTTGGGGAAACTGCAGTTTACCTTGGTGGAATTTATTTTCAGTGGCATGAGAGGGTACAGAGAATAACTAAGGAAAATAAAGCAGGAAAGGAGGATAAGAGGTGATAGGTTGTGCCAGGATAGGTTTAAAGTTTTAATTAGGGTGATCAAGAATGGCCTCACTGAGAAGGAGGCATTTGAGCAAAGACATGAGGAAGGTAAGAGAGTGAGATGTACAGATATTTGGGGCAAGAACATTTGAGGTAGATGGATCTGTAAAATCCTAAAGCCCTCAAGTAGAGGCCAGTAAGAAGAGAATAGAAGATAAGGTATGTAAATTTCAGGGAGCCAGCTCATAGGGCCTTGTAGACAAACTAAGGACTTTTATTTTGAATATGATGGGAAGCCAACAGGTTTTCAGCAGAAGAATGAGAAGATCTAATTTAAATTTTAACCAGATCAATTGGGTTGCTGTGTGGAGAATAGACTGTAGGAGAGCAAAGGCAAAAGCAAAGATATCCTTAAGTGCTGATTGTAATTCAGATGAGCGATAGATGAAGGTTACTTGGACCATGGTAATAGCAGCAGTGGAGGTGGTGAAAAGTGGTCAGAATACAGACATAGTTTGAACGTAAGAGCGCAGAAGATTTGCTCTTGAATTAGATGTAGGATGTGGGAGAAAAAAGGCATTGGGAAGGACTCCAGGGTATCTGGCATGTATAACCGGAAGGATGGAGTTTCCATTAACAGAGTTTGAGAAACCTGCTGCAAGAGGTTTTGGGGGTAAGAACAGAAGTTCATTTTGGAGTAGATCATATTTTATTGAATTTAGGATGCTATTACTTGTGAGATAAACTTCCAATTAAATTGTGACACAAACAGTTTGAAATGTGCACCCCAATTTGAGAACTGTTAGAATGTTGTTTTTAAAGAGAGAGAGGGTGCTTTTCAGAATCAGTAAAATAGAGAATAAAGTTTGAGGTGCTTATTAGAAATTCAGGTAGAAATGTGGATAATTAAATATATAAATCTGTGGTTCTGGGAGGAGTCAGGGCTGAAGATAATGCATTTGGGGAATCATCAGTAAATACAGATGAATAAAATCACCGAGGGAAAAGGTATGGGTAAAGGAAAGAAGAGTTCTAAGAAATATTAAACCCTTTTGGACTGGAGCAGTTAGAGGTTGAGCATAGGAAGAATTTTGCTAGTGAGTCAGAGGAATATAATACCTGGAAAACAAGGAAAGAGAATGCTTTAAGGACGAGGGAGTGAACATCTCAGTCTGATGCTGCTCATAGGTAAAATGAGGATGAAGTATTTACATTTAGATTTAGCAATTTTGAGCTCATTGTTGACTTTGACACGGTTTGGGTGGAAATGATGGTTTTATTTATTCTCATTGAGTGTTATGGAAAGGCCCTATATTAGTCAGCCAAAGGAATGCTGATGCAAAGCACCAGGAATCTGTTGGCTTTTTAAAAGGGTATTTATTTGGGGTAAAAGCTTACAGTTACAAGACCCTAAAGAGTCCATCTCAAGGTTGCTTTCTCACCAAAATCAGTTGCCACGTGTTAAAGCAGGAAGGATGGTTGCTGACCTCTGCAAAGGTTCAGCCTTCCTCTCTCTCAGCTACAGGCTTGCATAGGGCTTGTTTCTTTGTGTCATTTCTCCTTGGGGCTCCAGGATCAAAGCTGTCTCTTCTGCGTGTTTATGGATCTCTATCCCTCTCTTCCTGTGTGTCTACTTGAGTGAGTGTCCATTATATCACCCCACCAAAGGGGCGGGGACTCAACCCTGAGTCATACCCTACTGAGGTGGTCGATTCAAAACCCTAATCTTAACAGATAATGTAATCAAGACATGTCATCTGAATCTAGTGCATTCAAAGGGTATCACACCCAGAGGCACAGACCAATTTATAAACATAATTCTCTTTTTGGGGATTCATAAATAATTTCAAACTGACACAGAGCCCCCCTTCCCTTTTTTCCTTCCCTCCTCCCCTCTTTCATTCCTCCTCTCTTTCCTTCCTTCCCTCCTTCCTTCTCAGCTTCCCTCTTTCTCCCTTTCTTCCTTCCCGGGACCTCTACATGGGAAACGGGCGTTCAACCACTTGAGCTGTATCCGCTCCCATGGAAATGCCTCTTGAGACTATTTTTGAGTCGGGAACTGAATGATAAAAAGGAACCAACCTTAAGAAGATCTGGAAGTAGCATATTCTAGGCAGATCAAACAGTTTTGTCAAAGAATTCAAGGTGGAGATAGGCTTGATATTTTGAGGAACAGAAGAATGCCAGTGTGCCTGCAGTGAAATGAGATAATGTAGGATTTTGGAAAATACCCTTCATTTGGTTGGGGATATTCTCTTCCTAATTTGGTATACTTTTAATCATGAATAGCTAATAAATTTTATCAATGTCTCTTGAGTTGATCATATTATTTTAATTGAAAAAATAAGATACTAATTTCCTGATGTTTAACCATTTTGCATTCTTACATAAACCCAATATGCTTTTTTTTAAATGCTGGATTTAGTTTTCTAATTTATTTAGGATTTTAGCATCTGTATTCAAGGGTGATATTGTCCTGAAATTTTCCTTTCTTTAACTATTCTTATCAGGTTATAATATCCAAGAAACTTGACTCATAAAAATGGGTTGGGGAGTGTATTTTTTTCTCTACTCTGGAGTTGTATCAAAGATAATTGTTGTTTGAATGTTTGGTAGAAGTTATTAGATAAAATCATCTGGACCTGGCATTTTTGTGGGACTTTTGGTGTGTGTTTTTCTTTTTAAAACTAGCCATTTATTTAATTTATTTAATGGTACTGTATTATTTAGATTTTGTTTCTTTTTTGAATCACTGGTAATTTGTACTTCTCTGAGAATTTTTCCATATTTTCTTAGTTTTAAATTTTATTGGCATGAATAATATCTTTTACATATACTTATTGTTTGTCATCTGTAGTTACTTTATTCTTTCATTTATGCCCTCCTATTTTATTAATGAGAAAAATTTGATTTGTCAGTAAAAAGGCTTTACAATGAACCAACTTTTGTATTGTTATTTTTTGTATTATATCATTGTTTTTCTATTTTGTTAGACTTTACCAATCCTCTTGAAACTTAGGGTTTCTTTTGTGGTTTTTTCCTAATTTTAATTTTTGTACTTTTCCTCATTTCTTGAAATGTACAGTTGCTATACTAATTTTCAGTCTTGTTTTCCCTAAGATATAGTTAATGTTAAAATTTTCCCTCTCATTTGCTTTAGCTACATCATATATATATATATAGTATTTTTCTATTTTTCTGTTCTGAATATTTTCTTCATTTTCATTGAGTTCTTAATTAGAAGTCATTTCTAATTCTAATTTTGTGATTTTCCTATTATATTTTTATTATTGATTTCCACTTTGGTTGCAGTATGGTTAAAAAAGATAAAATCTTTATGTTACCAATTCTTTCAGATTCCTTGAGCCTAGTTTTTTTGTAGCAAGCTTTCATAAATGTTCTTCATTTGATGAAATGAGTGAGTATTCTGCTCTTGAGTGCAATGTTCCATATTTTTCCTTAGTTCGTGTTTATTAATTATATTGCTAAGTTGTCTATATTTTTGCTGATATCAGTTATCAGATCAATTCATTTGTTACTGAGAAATGCGTATTACAGTATCCCTCTCGGGCAGGGGTTCTTAACCAGGGGTATGTGGAAAGATTTCACGGGGTCCCTAAGCTTGATTTGGAAAAAATCACCTTATTGTCTTTATTTATTTTCTCTAACCTCTAACTGAAATCCAGCATTTCCTTCACTTATGAATGTATGCAGTAAATTACAGTAGTGTTCATTTCATATTACATTGCAGTTGTTGAATATTTCGAAAAATCGCTTTTGCTTATCCACACTTCAAAATTATGGTAGTTGTTAGACCTGATGCTGGTTGAGTGTCATAAATCTATCTGCTGCTTCATTCTGAGAAGGGGTCTGTGGTTTTCCCCTGACTGGGAAAGGGGTCCATGAAACAAAAGGTTAAGAATCCTTGCTCTAAGGAGTTTTTTCATTTACGCTTGTCCTATCAATTTTTGCTTATGTATTTTAAGGACATTATTAGTTGCACTAAAGATTCAAATTGCTCTATCTTCCTGCTGAATTGAACTTTTTATTATATATAGAGCTCTTTATCTTTTGATGCTTTTTGCCCTACAGTCTGTTTAATCTGCTATTGTTAGCAAGTTTCTCTTTTTAGTATTTTCCTGGTTATCTTTTTTCATTCATGTCAGATTTTCTATATTTTTTGTATCTCACTTAAACAAGTATGGTTGGGTTTTATTTTTTAATCTAGTCTTTAAAACATTTAGACCATTTCTGTTTATTGTAATTACCATATATTTCAACTTATTTTTATCCCCTTCTGTGCTTTTTATTTGTCCCACTTTTCAGTATTTTTTCTCTTTCCTTCATTTAAGTATTTTGTTTGTTTCATTTTTCCTTCTTTGTTTTGGAAGTGATGCATTTTTTTGTTATTTTAGTGACTACTAGAATTTTTAATACTTACCAGAGTCTACAGTTATGATCTTTAGCCTCCTATCCAACAGTTGAAGTCCTTAGAGTATTTTGATTTTAATAACCTCTTTCCTGAACTTATATGCTTTTTAAATTCTGCCTTTTAAAAAAATTTCTTAAGACAATAGTTATTATTAATATATACTATAAATGTTTGTTTAGAATTATCCCATGCATTTTCTGTTTGCTTTGCTTTTCATTCTTTCTTGCATTTCTCATCTTCTGTCTAGGACCACTTTCTGCTAGAAGTACATTCTTTAAACTTCTAATGAAAATCTTTTCATGGCACAGTTGGTGGAAAATAATGTTATTTTGCTCTAATTCTTGAAAGATGTTTTTGCATGATCTAAAATTCTATATTGTTGACAAGTCTTTGTTCCAGTGCATTCAAAGTATAATTCCATTGCCTTCTGATGTGAATCTATTCTTAGTTTCTCCTTCTCTTAAGATGCTTTAAAATAATTTCTTGGTTTTTGGTGTTTTATAGTTTTATGACCTGTATCTAGATGTGGCTTTATTTTTTTTAATTTATTTTATTTATTTATTTTTTAAAAATATTTATTTATTTATTTAATTACCCCCCTCCCCCTGTTGTCTGTTCTCTGTGTCTATTTTGCTGCATCTTGTTTCTTTGTCTGCTTTTGTTGTCCTCAGCTGCACGGGAAGTGTGGGTGGCGCCATTCCTAGGCAGGCTGCACTTTCTTTCACGCTGGGCGGCTCTCACAGGCGCACTCCTTGCGCGTGGGGCTCCCCTACGCGGTGCGCATCAACACTGCGTATGTACGGGTCAAGGAGGTACGGGTCAAGGAGGTCCGGGGTTTGAACTGCAGACCTCCCATGTGGTAGACGGACGCCCTAACCACTGGGCCAAGTCCGCTGCCTAAATTTATTTTTAATCTCTGGTTTGGCTTCTTTCATCAGTTTTTGAAAGTTCTTATCTATTATCTCTCAAATGCCACTGTCCCATTCTCTGTCTACCCTCCTTCTAGAACACTTATTGGATATGTTAGACTTTCCTAATCAGTCGTCCATGTTTCTTAATGTCTCTTTCTTATATATATATATATATATATATTTTTTTTTTTTTTTTTTTTCCTTTGGTCTCTTACATTCTAGATTTAATTCTTTTGGGGTCTTTTTCATATGTATTTGTTGTTTACTTATTTTCAATCCTCTTTTGTTTCTTAAAACAAAGTTAACACACTTGGTTTATATTTGAGTCCCTTAATTCCACTATGATTCTGCTTTATTTTGACTAGTTTTTGTATGTGTTTCTAGTGAGCTGCTCATTTCTCTTTGAACTTTAGCTGTGCTAATTCTTTGAGAATAAAGGTAGATTCTTGCAGAGGGAATTTTAACTTCTGTCAAGGCCATTCATTAATTTCAGTCCAGGATCACAATATACAAAATTCTCAAGTCAAGTAGTTTTGAACGTCTTCAGTAAGTCATGTAAGCTCAAGATACAAGTTTTGAGGGTGTTTGAGGATGATTTGTGGTTAGTAACCCTCAAAGGAGATTTTTTTGTTTCACAAATTAAAGCTATACTGTAAGATAGGCAATTTACCTTGCTGTCCCTAGTGATGGTGGCAATGTAGTATTTCTACTTTACTCTTACATGAAGGGCATAGCCTTTTAGGGTTGGTTTACGCGTAGCTCTGGGCTTTAACAGCAACCCTCCTCCCATCGAAGTACCCGGAGATCATGAAAATGAATGCTCAGGGTCACCTGGTTGGGTAGATGGCCTCTAGGTGAAAGCCAGTTTCATTTTCTCACTCTTGGGTTCCCACCTTCCCTGGGATTTTGGCCAGAATTCCTTACTTTCATGGTAACTTATCAATGCATCTTTGAAGATGTTTTAATATTTTATCTGTTATTTAATATTTATCTGTTATTTATCTGTTAAATATCTAATATTTTATCTGTTATTAAACAACAGTTGTTTAAGGGTACATTATTAGTCACTCCGCTGGAGAGGAAAGTTTAACACCTACTTTTTATTTTATAGCTAAAATCTTACTGTTTTGAAATGTTATGATTACAATATACAACATATACAAATTATCACTGTCATTTAGCCATTGGGTACCAATAATTTATCTTTCTACCACATGCTTCTGATTCCCAGTGAAGAAGATGGATGAATAGATGGGAGGTGTGGAGCAGTAGTACTTCTAAAAGCAAGAAATAAGTAAATACCCTCCTTTCAGATTCTATATTACTATATGTTCCTTTATGGCCATATGATACAGTCACCACTGAATTCAGAGTAGAGTACAAGTTAAGGAAGCCACGGGTCACTGTGTGAGGAGGCTAATTTTGATTTCTGGAAATGTTTATGCAAGAGTCGGTTTCATTCATACATTTGCCAAGGGGGATTGTTTAAGGGTTTAACTTTTGTATGCTTTAATATACTACCCATTTTGAATTGTAGTGAATGCATGTGATTGAAGAATAGCATATTGATTAAAGGATAAGGAACTCCAGATATGTGAATCATCTGGCGGTGCTTGGGAATTAGTATTGACATTTCTTTTCATTTTATTTTATTTCATTTTAATTTGTTTTGAATGTTAAATAAGTAGTAATTTACACATGGTCAATTATGTATTATTACTAGTAAAATGTCAAGACTTCCTTCTTTTGAAGGGCCCAAATAGCAAAAGGACTAAAAATTCTGATAATTCTATCTGGCAACCTTTGGTGTAAGAGAATTTTGGAAATTTTATTTTTCCAATAATGTATTTGTTTTGAATATAAAGATCTTTTAAATTATTTTAATTAGGTTCAGGGCTTCTGGAAATCTTGTAATCACCCGTGAGATTGATGTGGCAAAGAATCAGTCCTTTTGGTTCATCAACAAAAAATCTACAACCCAGAAAGTAGTAGAAGAGCAGGTTGCAGCCTTAAATATTCAAGTGGGCAACCTTTGTCAATTTCTCCCTCAGGTATGAAAAAAATAAATGTAAAGATGGGAAAATTTTGTATATAATGGTTTTTCTTTATGCCAAATAAAAATGTAAATACTTTTTCAAGAGATATTGTAATGGCCACTATTTAAATTGAACATAGCACTCATAATACTAACAGTTCTGTATAAAGTGTAGTGTTTCATTACTTAAAATATTAGTATTATCTTATTAGATTGTAACTAACAAATTTCAATTCATACAGAATGTGAATTATAGAGTATTTTAAAAGAAATAGAGTTGTATTATTTTTAAGTACAAAGACAGCTTGGATAGCTCTGTAATTCCATTCGTGGGCTCTTAAAATTGTGTAGATAACAACAGTTTAATGTATTTGTTTATATAAAACATTTGATATGCTAAAACTCTCTTAAATCTACTGACGTATCTTCTAAAATCTTCTTATATTTTAAATGTGTTCAGTAAAAATAAAAATTCCTGATAGTGCATGTTAAATGCTAAAATAACATCAATTATCTTTTAAATTTGTCTTTCAATACTATTTACTAAATTATAGATCATTTTCTTTCTTTTCAGAAATGATCATTTTGATTACATATGTCCAAATTAAAGAACATTTTAAAATTGCCAACTTTTTTGCATTTATTAGCTGATGTCAGACTCTCTAGAAGTAGATGTTTAATATTGCCCCCATTTAAAAAAAACTTTTTCTAACATTCTGACTAATGTGTGATAGATTTTTTTAATGGTCATTTCAATTCAAAGGATTATTTTTTTCTCCTTTTCACAAAAACTGTTATGTGGATTAAAACATTTCAATCTGAAAATATTGACAGAAAAATTTTAAAGGTTCTCAAAAAGGAAGGAAATACTTCATTCCCTAAGTTTGTTTTTTATTATTTTAAAGAATAAAATATCAAAGGTCATAGGTTTATAGTAAGAGTCACTTATCAAAGATGTTTTTCTCAAACAAATTCCATCTTGACAGATTTCATCAAGTTAATACATTTTGAAGATATTTGTAAATTATAATAGCTGCTGATATTTAATTTCTGTACTCTAGGACAAAGTTGGGGAATTTGCTAAACTCAGCAAAATTGAACTCCTTGAAGCTACTGAGAAGTCAATTGGTCCTCCAGAAATGCACAGGTATCACTGTGAACTCAAAAACTTCAGAGAGAAAGAAAAACAACTGGAGGTATTTAAAAACAGACAACTCATTTTAATTTTCCCTCATTGATTTCTAAGTCTGAAGATGTGGAAGAGTGACTATTGTTCTGATTCATTGAATAAATTTATATTTTTGTGATATTTTTCATCCAGGATTGTGTTGCTAACATCAATTAAAATAACAAACAAAAAATGAGAATTCATTTAATAATATAAAGGTTGGAAAATTTGACAATCATTTCAGCAAATATATGTTATTAACTGAATTTCTAAGGAACCCATAACAGTATTAGAATATTTTTTCTCTCAGGAAGTTACAGTATTATTCATTCATTTAGTATTTATTAAAGACCTACTATGTGCCAGGCCTCATAGAAAACTATGGCTAATATACAGCAGATAACATGCAGCTTTTAATATGTGCCTCTATAGAACCCATGTATTTTTTCAATACCTTGGGGCTAGGCTTTGTAAGATGTTCAGTTGCAGTGTTGTATTTTTATTTTCACCATTAATAAGCATATAAATAAAAATGTCATTTTGTAACATACCATTTGACAAGGTGTATGTTGACCCAGGAACCAAAATAAATTAAATTTTCATAATAAAAAATCATGTAAACAAATGCTCTTTCCTATAGTAAGTCTCTAGTTGATAGTAGGTATTTTGTTATAATTGTTTTTATTATTATGCCTATTCAGAGTGAATCACCAAAGGAATTGTTCTGAGCATTTATAAATTTTTTTATCCTACTTCAGCTATTACCTTCAGCCTGTTTACCTTTCCTTGCATCAAATAATTTAATACTCCCACCTGAAATACCTAAACTATCTACCCTCCCCTGAAAGAAATCAGGCACATATCATACTAGGTTTTGAGTACATCTTTGTATTTGTTCCTTTGTAATATACAGGCTGAATTTTTAGCCTTTTCTCATCTGTTTCCAAGTCCTTATGTTATGAATGTCTGTAACATATTAATTATAATAATATCACTTATCTTTTGTATATCACTTAGCTTCGGTTGAGCTTTCACCTATATTAAGTAAATTGCTTCTTTAGACAAGGAGTGTCTGGGCTCAGATTTATAGGGATTCCCCATGATCACATGGCTATTAAACTGTAGAGCCTCCACCAGAATTCAGGCCTGGGTATTACTTTTTATACAGTTATTAAGAAGACTATGTAATTTTTTCAGTTTGAGGTTTTGCTAGTATTTGTATCTTTTTCATTGTTTAAAGATTTGACCTGTTGTCTTTTTTCAGTTAAACTAATTGTTCAACAAATATTTATTTAGACCTCATGTAAAGAGAAAACTGAATATCTAGAGAAAATGATTCAAAGGAATGAAAGATATAAACAAGACGTGGAAAGGTTCTATGAACGTAAACGACACTTAGATTTAATTGAGATGCTTGAAGCTAAAAGACCATGGGTGGTAAGTCTTAATTTTTAGGGAAAAACCTAAGCAAAAATAGATGATTCTTTAAGAGAAAAGTTGTAAAGAATGTACTAATTAGTATGTATTCAAATTAGATGCTTTAAAATTTTTTTGGCTTTATCATACATAATAAAATTTGTCTCTTACTGTTTTATTGTATGTATTATAATTTTATAGCAAATAGTCATTAAGTCAGTGCTTTTAATTCTTTCAGATTTTACTTCTCTACAGGTAAAAAAGTAAATCTTTGAGAGTCCTTTGTCAGGTCATTGATAATTTAATTGGGGAGTTTACCACTAATATTAATTTTGCTCCAAATATGACTGAATTATCTTAGCTGCGATCTTATCTGCTTCATAAACTTACTGAGGCTGCTGTTTTATCTCTAATCTCACTGTGATATATGTTTTTAAGACCACAATTTGGACTAAAGATTCAGTTCTTTTAATGTATTACTTTAAATATTGCTCCAAGGTTGGAATGGAAATAAATATTATTAGATTGGAAAAATATATGGCTATGTTTGTGGCCTTCTCCCTCTGCTTTACTCTGTCTTGCCCATACATCTGTTCTTTTTTTTTTTTTTTTGTACTGTTTTTTTTTTCTCTTAATTTTTTTAATGTTACATTAAAAAAATATGAGGTCCCCATATACTCCCCACCCCCCACATCTGTTCTTTGACTCCATACCTGGGCATGATTAAGTTATGATTAGGGCTTTGATTGGGCAGTGTCATTAGGGCATTGGTGGGTGGGGACTCACAGATAAAAGGCATGGCAAAGGACAGAATTGAGGTTTTTGATGTTGGAGTTTGATGCTGAAGTCTTAAGCTGGAGCCCTGGGAAGTAAACTCACAGAGGAAAGAGAAGCAAATCCCAGGAAGAGAGTAACACTGAGCATGGGAAAAAGCAAGACCCTGGAAGGGAGGAACCCAGGAAGCCTGAACCCTTGCATATGTCAACAACCATTTTGCTCCAACACATGAAAATAGACTTTGGTGAGGGAAGTAACTTATGCTTTATGGCCTGGTTTCTGTAAGCTCCTACCCCAAATAAATACCCTTTATAAAAACCAACCAGTTTCTGGTATTTTGCATCAGCACCCCTTTAGCTGACTAATACCAAATTTGGTACCAAGCAGTGGGGAAGTGTTTTTGTAATTACCAAAATGCTGGGACAATTTTATGAATGAGCAAGGGGTAGTTTTGGAGGAATTGTGAGAAGATGCTTGATGTAAAAGGCCTAGATTGCTTTGAAGAGACTGTTGATAGCAATATGGATGCTAAAGAGACTTTTTATGATGACTTAGAAGTAAGTGATGAAACTATTACTGGAAACTGGAAGAAAGGCAATCCATGTTTTAAAATTGCAGAGAACTTAGCAAAATTAACTCCTGGTGTTTTATGGAAAGCAGAATTTGAAAATGGTGAGCCTGGGCATTTAGCTGAAGAAACTTCCAAAGGAAATCCAAGGAATGTGGCTTGGCTTCTGCTTGCAGCTTATAGCAAACTGCTAGATGAGAGATATGCTGAGGACTGAACTGTCAGGCACAAAGAAAACAAAAGCTAATTCTGGAAATTCCAAGCCTCTGAAAATCAAGCTTCCAGAAGAAAGTGCCCCATTGGAGGACTTAACTAAACATGTAACTTATAAATCAGGATTGAAGATGCAGTTATCTTAGAAAGACCTGTGGAAAGTCTTACTTTCTCATGGCTTGGACCCCTGCTTCTTGCATGCTAAACCAGCAAGATTTTTGAGAGGACTGTATGAATAAAACCACTGCCAGCTTGGACTGAAAGGGATATGGAAAGGAGAGATTGAAGGAGAAACAGTTTTAAGAGAAAAACCATGGAAGCTGAGGTCTGGAATTAAGACATCACCTTGTGGGGAAGAGGATGCGGCTCAACAGATAGAGCGTCTGCCTACGGTATAGGAGGTCCAGGGTTTGAACCTCCTGGCCCACATGCAGTGTTGCTGTGCACAAGGAGTACCATGCCATGCAGGGATGTCCCCTGTGCAGGAAAGCCCCATGTGCAAAGAACGTGCCCTGCAAGGAAAGCTGCCCTGCACGAAAAACACACAGCTGCCCAGGAGTGGCTCCATACACTCGGAGAGCTGACGCAGCAAGATAATGCAACAAAGAAGAGACACAGATTCCCGGTGCCACCAAAAATGCAAAAGGACACACAGGAACACACAGCGAATGGATACAAGAAAGCAGACAGTGGGGGGGGGGGGGGGGGGGAGGAGGGGAGGGGAGAGAAATAAATAAAATAAGTCTTTAAAAAATAAAGAAGACATCACCTTGGGCCAAGAGAGAAACCCCACCCATGTTCAGAGAGGGTGAGTTTGCATGAGCAGTTGAAGAAGGTGGATGTTTCTATCTGATCTCTGGGAGAGTTTTGCTGCCCCAGGGTGCAGAGAAGGTAGCGCACATTCCCCAAGGATTAGGGCGGTTAAGGTCAGCACCCCCACATGTCTGAGAAGGGTGGACCTGCCCCCCAAAGGGTAGGGAAAGCCAGGTGGTCAACTCATTGTTCTGAGAGGGTAGCGCCTGTATGCCAAAGGTAGGGGAAGGCCAGGTGGTCAACTCATTGCTCTCAGAGGGTTGAGCCTTTATGCCAAAGGTTAGGAGGAATGTTGTGTTCACGTCACTGTACTAGGTTGTTTAAGACTCTAACCCAAAATATTGGGTCAGGTGTGGCAATCACCCCAACACTCTTGGAGGGTGAGGTCTGGAGCTTGGTTGACACCCACATGCTTGTTGAGGGTGGAACCAAGAAAATAGCCATTGGGCAAGCATGTGGAAAGGGTGGGTTTCCATAAGGCACCAAGGAGAAGAAACCATCATCTTAAGAGTAACTCTCAGACTGAAATCAATGAAGGATGCCCTGCAGGTTTACTGCACTGGAGAGGACCGGAACTCTCATTTCTCTCCCAGTTTCTCTTTATTGTAATGCAAATATGTATCCTTTGTCCATTTGTGTATTGGAAACAATAAATTGTTTTGTAAGTCTCAGAGGTCTATAGAAGACAGAACTTTGCCCCAAGACAAACTTTATTTCTTTAAATTGATTGTGATATGAATTAATACTTGTTGTTACTGATTTAAGATTTTTTCAAATATTGTAATGTCTTTTTGGAATTCAGAGGGTGGTGTATACCAATTTGATATGGTTATGAATCCCAAAAATAGATATTGGATTATATTTGTAATCTGGTCTGTACCTGGGCATGATTAAGTTATGATTAGGGCTTTGATTGAGCCATGTCATTAGGGTACTGAATTCTCACCCCTTGGTGGGTGGGGACTTACAAATAAAAGGCATGGCAAAGGACAGAGTTGAGGGTGTTGATTTTGGAGTTTTGATATTGGAGTTTGATGCTAAAGTCTTAAGCTGGAGCCCTGGAAAGTAAGCTCACAGAGGAAAGACGAATAAGAGGAAGAGAGAGAGGAAGAGAGTAACCCTGAGCCCAGGAAGAAGTAAGACCCTGGCAGGGAAGAACCCAAGAAGCCTGAACCCTCGCAGATGTTGGCAGCCATCTTGCTCCAACACGTGAAAATAGACTTCGCTGAGGGAAGTAACTTACGTTTTATGGCCTGGTTTCTATAAGCTCCTACCCCAAATAAATACTCTTTATAAAAACCGACCAATTTCTGGTATTTTGCATTAGCACCCCTTTGGCTGACTAATACAATCTCCATTTTTTTTCCTTTTTCTGATTTACTTGAATGTTTGTTTGCTTTGCATTATCTTACCTTTCTTCATCCCATTTACTCTAGTATATGTTCTCATAGCTCCCCACTTGTTTTTGTTTAGTAATTATTTATTCCTGTGATATGATAGGCATTGTTTTGACCTACCTGCATGTTTCTTTTTATATGCCTTTTGACCTGTTCTTCTCTTGCTCTGTTTTTGTGCATTTTTTAGTTTTTCATAATTGAGTTTCTTTTACATTTTTATGCATCCCTTTACCCCTTCTTTGTTGAGAGCTTAGAGGAAAGTATAATTTTAGTAGTATTTGGATATAAGCTACAAAAAGAGAAAGGGATGGAAGTTAGAATATGGCCTAATGATAGAAATAAATGCTGAGTATCAAGACTTAATAAATGATTATATTGGTTATTATTTCTGTGGTTGTTTAAGGGGGAAATTTTAATATTAATAAACCTGCCAAGGGGATTTCAAAACAGTCTTTCTTAGATTTTGTTTCTGGTTGTACCTTTTTTTAAAAAAGATTTATTTATTTATTTTTATTTATTTCTCTCCCCTCCCCCCCGTCCCAGTTGTCTCTTCTCTGTGTCTATTTGCTGCGTGTTCTTTGTCCACTTCTGTTGTTGTCAGCGGCACAGGAATCTGTGTTTTTTTTTCTTGCGTCATCTTGTTGTGTCAGCTCTCCGTGTGTGCAGCGCCATTCCTGGGCAGGCTGAACTTTGTTTCGCCCTGGGCGGCTCTCCTTATGGGGCGCACTCCTTGCGTGTGGGGCTCCCCTACACGGGGGACACCCCTGTGTGGCACGGCACTCTTTGTGCACATCAACACTGCGCATGGGGCCAGCTCCACACGGGTCAAGGAGGCCCAGGGTTTGAACCGCGGACCTCCCATGTGGTAGATGGACACCCTAACCTTTGGGCCAAGTCTGCTTCCCCTGATTGTACCTTGACTTTTAGTATATGTATTAGTTTAAACTAGATGCCCATTAACTTCTATATCTTGAATTATTTGCAAGGAATATGAAAATGTTCGTCAGGAATATGAAGAAGTAAAACTAGCTCGTGACAGACTAAAGGAAGAGGTCAGAAAGCTTAAAGAAGGACAGATTCCTATGACACGTCGAATTGAAGAAATGGAAAATCAGCGTCACAATTTAGAAAGTCGAATCAAAGAAAAGGTACTTTCTGACTCAATTTTAGATTATATTTGTATTTTGTTTTAGGAAATATAAATATTATTTTGCAAGTTTATATATAGCTTTGGTTCTTCAAGTTCCTTAATTAGGAATTCTACCACTGTAGGATTTACAAGGTCCTATTCATCATTGTTGGAGAGTAGCTACTTTATAGAACTTCCAAGATGTAGTAAAAGAAAAATGAAGTGTTATTGTTTTAATTATAAGTGATTCATGTGATATTCGTAAAAACATTGAGCTCCTCTTTGAATTCATTATATGTGCTTTATAATTACATACCCTTTTAGAAGAAAGTAATATAGAAAATCTCATTTCTTAGGATAAGTAATATAATGAAATGTTCCCTGTATTGGAAAGTATAAATTTAACATTTTTTATGGTCATGGCTTTTAACTTTTAGGAGGATTTTGGAGTCAGATATTGTTTTGAAAATGGTTTAAACTGTGGACCCTGTTTCCAAAATAATGCATGAGGCAGATCCAGAATTTTGTTTGAGATTTTGGGGATTCACAAGCATACTGCAGTCAAGTCATTAACATCTGGTTAAGAACCTCTAACATAAATTGGTCAGTTATCTCAAATTAGTTGAGTTTTTGTTAGTTACACCAATGGAATTTATTATTTGTGAAGAGTAATTTTACCAGAACCCAGGAAACCATTTCAAGTTGTTTGTGCTTACTTACCCCTGATATTGGACACTGTGCTTGAAGGTGGTGTCATTGATCATAATGGGAGGAGTTCAGCCTGGCATTGCTGTTGGAAAAGCTGTGAACGTAATTTCCACTAGTCAAATATCATATAATAGTGTATTTTTTGTATAATATTTACCTCCGGATTTGCCTATGGAGGAGAAACAAACTTTGCTTCATTGGTTTTTTAAAAAGTTATCTTTTCTTTATCATTAAAATTGTATGTTGCTGTAGTGTGAACATGCTACTCCAGGTTCTGTGTTAATTACAGTTTTAAGATTGTTAATTGGTAAAGGACCAGTCAGTATACAAGTTTTGATTATTAGAATTTTAACTTTTGTTGGTACAAAAGCAGTTATTATTTGGAGCTGTTTTATCTAGAAATGTAACTTGGGTTTTTTCTTTAGGCAACTTACAGATACGAAAAATAATTTCTTGAGCTAAATAGTACCAGATATTTATTTATTATGCATGATAGCAATGCTTACTAAGTGAAAAAGACCATATCTAGGAATATGAAGTCTATTATAGGAAAGGATTCATTCTTTATGGTACTGTCATGCCAAAAAAACTCCACTAGATCTTAATTCTACTGTGGTGTAAAGTGAGTGAAAATTATTATACTTAAGTCTAGAAGAGTAAATGGTTATTAAGAACAGTAAAGAATTTTAGGACTTGATTGGATCTAATTTTAAAAGATAATTAATATTGATCATCTTACATTTTAGAGCAGTAAGGATTGTAAATATTATCTAGACAAGTCTATCATTTTATTTTTGAGGATTCTGAAACCCAGAGATAATTGACTTCATCAAGGTTATAAAGCTAATAGTTGGGAATTTATTGGTATGCTAATATTTGTTGGTTGTAGTTAAGTGATGGGTTTGTAATTGCTTTTTTTCTTTCTTGAATTTTCTGTACTGATAAATTACTTTTATCGTGGAAAAATATAGGCAAGATGTTTTTTGAAATGTTGCTAAAATGTTAATTTTTGTAATTTATTGTACGTTGACAATAAATTTAAACCTCATTATTTCTCTTAAAGAATATTTTTATTACGAGCATTTTTTTCATTGTATTTTTTGAAGATACATAGATCACAAGAAATGTTACATTGAAGAATCATCTTTAAAAACTCTTACTTTCTTAGTCTGTTTCTAATGGAAGACTGGCTATTAAAGCATTATGAAACATCCATAAGGTTAAGCTATTATGTGAAAATCTATATAGCCTAAGATTTTTCGGAATTATTTTCCTGAAGAAGTGATCCTGAGTTAGCACATTAGTCTATATTTATAAAACAAAGCGTTATTAGTGCTTATAGCTGTGCAGCAAGGAACAAAATGATGATTAATTTTGTTGAGTATTCATACTGTTCTTGTTCCTATTTCTTCTGTTCCAGCACAAAACCTTTTTCAATACTTGTAGATAGATATATATTTAACATTCCAGGCTGGCGATACAGTGTTGTGGAAAGGACATAGGCTTCGGATACACACAGATCTATATTTTAAGTCCCCACTCCACTATTTACTAATTGACTGACCTTTAACAAGTTATTTAACCCCACTGGGCCTAACCCCACTGAGCCTCACTGTGAAGATAGTGATCGTTTCCTTAGGTGACTTAGTGTGTGTGCTTTAGCACATGTATCCACCTAGCTTAGTGTTTAGCTTATAAACCTTCAGTAAATATTAGTTTCCCTCTACAGGGGAAAACTCTTGTCATCCTCTCTTACTCCTTTGGCCCTGGGTGTTATGGGTCCCTAAGATGGCTCCTGGATTCAGCGATTTGTTAGGCGAATTCACAGGACTCAGAAAACAGTTGTACTCAAAACTAAGATTTATCACAGCAAAAGGATTCAAAGCAACATCTGTAAAGGGGAAAAGGCACATGGGGCAAAGTTGGAGGAAACCAGACACAAGCTTCCAAGAGTCCTCTCAGAGTGGAGTCAAATAAGACATGCTTAGTTGCTTTGTGACAACATGTGTGAAATGTTGTCCACCCAGAGAAGCTCATTAGAGACTTGATAACCCAAGGTTTTTATGGGGGATGGTCATGTCTGCATTCCCTGCCTAGCACGTACTAAAATTCCAGACTCCCAGAAGGAAAACTGGTATGTAGCATAAACCACATTATTTGTATAGACATTACAGACACAGTGAGCCACTCTTATTAGGGAATGGTGGGAACATTTCTGAAGTCCAGGTTCCCAAAAACCAGCCAGTGGCCAGCCTTGCAAGCAGGCTTTTTTAAGAATAGCATTCTCAGACTTGCACTGTTAACTCTTTTCTCCTTTTGGATTAAAAATTTTTATGTGTTAATAATATGTAATATGTGTTACTGTATAACTCATGTTTTTATGTGTTAATGAAAATATCAAAGAGGTAACATATTTGCTATAGTGTAGAGAACTCTGAATTTGAAATAAGACCTTTTTGATGCCATCATTGTTTTTGGCTATACACAGGATACTTGGGCTCTCAGCCTAGTCTCTTTGTGTGTAGAAAGGCAGTAATACAGTTGACTTATAGGATTGTTTTGAGGATCAGATGAAATTTCACATGAAAGTAAATTTAAATCAGGGTATCAAACCTTTTCTTTGTTCCCTGGGTTCCTTTGGCAGTCAGGTGAAATGAATACTACTGTAAGTTAGTTATTGCATATATTCGTAAGTGAAGAAAATGCTAGATTTCAGTTAGAGGTCAGAGAAAATAAAGATAATAAGTTGATTTTTTTTTTACTTCAAGCTCACAAACCCCCTGAAATCTTAGGGGTCCGTGGACCCCTGATTAAGAACTTCTGATTAAATAGATAAATAGGGAAGCGGATTTGGCTCAATGGATAGAGCCTCCTCCTACCACGTGGGTGGTCCAAGGTTCAAATCTAGGGCCTCCTGACACGTGTGATGCACGCAAGGAGTGCTGTGCCACGCAGGGGTGTCCCCCGCATAGGGGAGCCCCATGCGCAAGGAGTGCGCCCCATAAGGAGAGCCACCCAGTGCAAAAAAAGTTCAGCCTGCCCAGGAGTGGCACTGCACACACACAGAGCTGATGCAGCAAGATGATGTGACAAAAAGAGACACAGATTCCAGTTGCCACTGACAAGAATACAAGTGGACACAGAAGAACACACAGCAGTGGACACAGAGAGCAGACAACTGGTGGGGGTGGGGGGGTGGGGAGAGAAATAAATAAAAAATAAATATGTTTTTAAAAAAAGAAACATACATATGTCTCTTGCAGCTACATTTAATATTGATGGATATAACTTGTAGTTGCAAATAATTGTTCTGTATATATATTGTTGGTGATAATCGTGAATTTGGTTCAAAAGAAACCACAGATAAGTATTGTTGTGGGTTAACTTACAACAATTTAATATTTGGTTCACAGGGCAATATAATGGAATTGCTTAAGTTTTTAACTAACTTTTCCCCCCTCTTCTGGTTCTATTTGCAGGCAATAGATATTAAGGAGACATCTCAAAAATGCAAACAAAAACAAGATATTTTAGAAAAGAAAGATAAGCACGTAAGATTTCATATTGAAATTTTGATTATGTGAATTTGCCCCAGAGTTTGTTTTCAGGTCAAATTTCTTGTCTGGGAATTGTTCAAGATCCCTTTCACTCTCTATTTCTTATCTTAATATGTGAAGGAAACTGAGATTCGAAGAAATGGTAGTTGCATGGAGGACAATTGGGAAAAATCCTCAAAACTACTCAAAAATGCAATTTAATATTTTTAGCTGGATAGCTAGTTTTCTAAGGGATCATGGTAAAATTGGATTTAATTATCTAATGCCAGAAATTAAATTCTGAGGGATTTATTCTGTCTTGCACACAGAAATAGACCTTTTATTACCAGAAATCAGCGATGCTATTTCTCTAGAAAATATGTGTACCTTTATGTCTGATTGGAAATTGATAAAGTAGACTGAACTATGGAATTTTTCATTTTGGTCACATTTTTTGGTTGAATTTTAATTCTATTCTAATGTAATCTTGGTTTGTAGCAATAGTTTCTAGTTTCTAGAAATGAAGACAGGCTGTAAAACTAGCTTATTTCAGACAATTTGTTGCTAAAGAAACTCTTATTTACATTTCAGTTTATCCTTAATAAAGTTTAAAGCATAAGGGGGAAAGACAATTTTTTCTCCTTCAAAAAAGGTGAAATTAAAAAAAAAAAAAAAAAAGGTGAAATTCTAGGAAAACAACTATTTGGAGAAAGATAGTGAAGGAGATTTCATGATGAAACATGGAACATGTCTTTGTGTTCTGCTTCCTTTGATGTTTCCTCAGCTTTATCTTTTAACCCCTGAATTTATTTTTCCCATAAATTCTATTTACTTCATTCTCTACTGCTGTTCTATACACAATTTCTGACATTCAAACAAAAATAAGACACCCACACAAACAATAAAAAAATACCCATTGTCAAGAGGTCAAGCAGGCAACCAAATTCCATCCAGTGATGGCATTTATTCAGCTTTCTGTGTTAAGTACTATGACACCTACTTTATAGAAGTAATATTATTTAATCCTATTAGTCCTATATTATATCAGCATTGTCTAACTGTATCTGTTATTTGTATAAGAAAGACTATTCTGATTTTAGAGCCTAAATCATAACCACTATTCTAGTTAGGCTTCTAAATATTGTAGTGTAAGTGGGAGTTACTGCCCACAGAAATTCCTCTTGTAATTCTTTCTCCATGACCCTTAGAAAGAATATATACTTTAAAAAAAAATTAGAAGAATGTTGATAAACAGTCCTCTTTGTGCCATTCCATCTTCTGCTATATCAGATCTCAAATTTTATTGCCTGAATATTTGTTTAATGTTTGTAGATTAATATAGAGCCTCGATAGTTCTGTCTGTGAGGAAAAATCTTTTATCAGAGAATCTGCTAGACTTTTGGGAACATTGCTTTTAAATGACAGACAGGCCTTCATTCTCCAAGTTCCACAGGAAGTGTTGTTACAGGTTAGTAGGATGTCGGTCAGCTACGTAGATCTTACCCTTCTACCCTGCCACTAGACTTTATATGTACACAGACTGTTTCTCATAACACTTAGAATAGATGGTTTACTTGAAGGGAAAAGTATCAGTTAGGTAAAATGAACTGTGGAGAAAGGTAAAGACAAACGAGACCAGATCTTCTAGACAAAATATGAGGTCTAAAATCTCCTAGTATTTGTGTATATAGTTAGTTCAGAGAGGTAACCAAAGGAGCTGAGGAATTTGGGTAACTCATACTTAGTTGTTTGGAAGGCCTTGGAGAATGGTTTCTTAGGGAATTGGATATCTACCAAGAATTAGGTCATGAGCAGAAGATCTGAGTTAGACCCATGGAGATTTTATTTGTTCAGCACAAATTTACTGAGAGGTGGTACCAGGTATATATCATACATAGATAACATGTTTCTTCTTTTTGTACTATACAATTAAGAAAAAATATGGCAAGTTGCTGTCATTTAAACATGGCCAGCTGATTCCATAGCCCTTCTTAGTTCTAGCATATCAAATACTTAGACAACTAAATCCAAGATGGTCATGCATTCAAGATGGTATAATTGCTGTATTTATGAGAACTAAGAAATTAGGGGAAGAGAATATATGAGATAACTCCAGTCTGTTTCTATCTCTACATGACCTTCTTTCTTATCTCCATCTTTACATGGTATTCTATTCTCTGTGTCTATATATGGGTCTCTCTTCAAATTTCCTTTTCTTATGAGGATACCAATTATATTGGATTAAGGGCTCATACTACTCCAGTATGAACTCATTTTAACTTAACTAATTCTATTTAAAATGACCCTGTTTCCAAATAAGGTAACTGTCACAGGTACCAGGGATTAGGAATTCAACATATTTTTTGGAGGGGGACACATTTCAACACATAACACACTGTTTCATTGCCTGCAAAGTATCCATTAGCTACTTTCTGTCTCTTCTATGGCTTCCTATTCACAGCATCAGGAAAGTGACCAGATTGGTTTAAGGCAGTCATAAAATGTAGACCTGTGCTGTCTAAAATAGTAGCCACTAGTTATTTGTAATATCGGAGCACTTGAAATGCGACTAATCCAACTTAAGATAATACTTTAAGTGTAAAATTCACATCAGATGTTGAAGGTTTCATATAAAAAATAATGTAAAATAATTAGTTATGATTATATATTAAAATGATAATATTGTGCATATATTGGGTAATTAAAGTACTCTTACTGATTTTCTTCTACTTAATGTGTCTGTTAGAAAATTGAAAATTGCATACTTGACTGGCTTTATATTTTTATCAGATAGTGGGGGGTGCTGGTGGTGAACTTTTTTAGTTCTGTGTATCTGAAAAATTCCTTATCTTGCTTTTTTTTTTTTTTTAGGTACATTTCATATAGCATAAAATAACCTGATTTTTTTAAAAAAACATTTTATAGTGAACAGTTCAGTGGCGTTTAGTATATTCACAGTGTTGTACAACCACTGCTTCCAGAAACATTTTCATTACCCCAAAGGAAAACCCTGTACCCATTAAGCAGTTGCTTTCCAATCCTTATTTCCCTCACCCCCAATCTTCTTTCTGTCTCTGGATTTACTATTCTGGATATTTCATATCAATGGAATTAGGTAATGTGTGGCTTTTGTGTCTGGTTATTTTCACTTCGCTTAATGTTTTTGGGGCTTATCTATTTTGTGGCATATATCAGTATTTCATTCCTTTTTATTCAGTTATATGTATGTACCATAATTTGTTTATCTAGTCTTCCATTGAAGGACATTTGGGTTGTTTGCACTTTTTCACTATTGTGAATAGTGATGCTATGAGTATGTATATATATGTACTTATTTGAGTATCTGGAATGGAATTTCTGGGTCACAGAATAATTCTACATACAACTCTTTGAGGAACTGCAAACTGTTTTTCACAGTGGCTGCACCATTTTACATTTTCACCAGCAATTACAAGGATTCCAAATTTTCTACATATCTACCAATGCTTGTAGTTTTCTGGGCGTTTAAAATTATTTTTCTTACAGCCATCTATTGGATGTGAAGTGGTACCTCATTGTGGTGTTGATTTGCATTTCCCTAATGGCTAATGATTTTGAGCTCCTTTTCATGTGCTTTTTGGCCATTTGTATATTTTCTTTGGAGAAGTGTCTGTTCAAGTAGTTTTTCCATTTTTTAAATTGGGCTTTTTTGTTGTTGAGTTAGAAGAAATCTTTATGTAGTCTGGATATTAGACCTTTATAGGGTAATGATTTGCAGTATTTCTCCTATTCACTTTCTTGATAATATCCTTTGATGTACAAATTTTTAATTTGATCAAGTTCAATTCATTATTTTCCTCTTGTTGCTTTTTTTCTTGGTACCATATATGAGAATCCATTGTTAAGTCCAAGATCATGAGGATTTGCCTCTTATATTTTCTTCTAAGAATTTCATGGTTTTAGTTCTCTCAGGCCCTTCATCCATTTTGAGTTAATTTTTGTATTTGACATGAGGTAGGGGTCCAACTTCATTCTTTTGCATGAATGAACATCATTTGTTGGAAAGACTGTTCTTTCCCCCATTGAATGTTCTTGGCACCCTTGTTGAAAACCAGTTGGCCACAGAAGTATGGGTTTATTTCTAGATTCAATTCTATTCTCTTGGTGTATATGTTTGTCATTATGGCAGTACCATACTGTTTTGACTACTGTAGCTTTATAGTAAGTTTTGAAATAAGGAAGTACAAGATCTCCAATTTTGTTTTCTTTCAAGATAGTCTTGACTGTTTGGAACCCCCTGCAATTCCATATGAATTTGAGGATCAACTTTTCCATATCTACCAAAAAGGACATTAGAATTTTGTTAGGGATAGCATATCTGTACATCACTTTGGGTAGTAATGACATCCTAATAATATTAAGTCTTCTAATCTGTGAACATGGACTATCTTTCCAATTATTTAGATCTTTAATTTACTTCAGCAATGTTTTTGAGTTTTCATTGCATACGATTTTCACCTCTTTGGTTAAATGTATTCCTTTTGTATATGGTTGTAAGTGGAATTGTCTTCTTAATTTTCATTTAGGAGTTTTTATTGCTGGTGTATAAAGATACCCTTTTTTTAATATGTTGATCATGTACTTTGCAACTTATTAAAATTCATTTATTAGCTCTAATAGCCCTTTTGTGGATTCTTTGGGATTTTCTCTATATAGTCAAGTCATCTACAAATAGAGATAGTTTTATTGTTTCCTTTCCAATTTGAATGTCTTTTATTTCCCTTTTTTTGCCTGATTGTTCTGGCTATAACTTCCATTGCAATGTTGAATGTACTAATGAAAGTCTTATTCCTGATCTTTGGGAGAAAGCTTTCAGTATTTCATGATTGAGTTTGACATTAGCTGTGTGTTTTTCTTATATGCCCTATATCACGTTGAGGAAGTTCCTTTCTTTTTATTTTTTTTATTTGTTTCTCTCCCACCCCCCACCCCCGCCCCAGTAGTCTGTTCTCTGTGTCCATTTGCTGCGTATTCTTTTATCCGCTTCTGTTATCAGTGGCATGGGAATCTGTGTCTCTTTTTGTTGCGTCATCTTGATGTGTCAGCTCTCCGTGTGTGCAGTGCCATTCTTGGGCCGGCTGAACTTTGTTTCCCGCTGGGTGGCTCTCCTTACGGGGCGTACTCCTTGCGCAAGGGGCTCCCCTACGTGGGGGCACCCCTGCATGGCACGACACTCCTGCATGGCACGACACTCCTGCATGGCACAGCACTCCTTGAGCACATCAGCACTGCGCATGGGCCAGCTCCACACGGGTCAAGGAGGCCCAGGGTTTGAACTGTGGGCCTCCCATGTGGTAGATGGCTGCCCTATCCACTGGGCCAGGTCCGCTTCCCAAGAAGTTCCTTTCTATCTCTAGTTTTCTGTGGGTTTTTTTTTTTTGACAAAATAACAAATTTCCAACAATAGAGAATGGGATAAATTGTGGTATATCTATACAACAGGGTATTATGCAGGTATTAAAGTTTTATTTTACAAGGTCATGGAAGGGGTGGGGTAAGGGTGGGATCAAGAAACTCCCCATAATACATTTTTAGTGATGCTGTTTAGAAAAACATGTATATTCTATAGGTAGATAGATATAGGTAGGCGTTAAAATATAGAGTGTTTTAAGACAATAAGATTATAGGTAATTTCTATATTGAAAGTTTCTGTATTGCCGCATTTTCTGTAATTAATATGTTCTCACTTATAATTGGAGGAGTAAATGTGACTTAGAAAGAAAGCCAACTAATTATATGCTATATTAAGTTCAGCTTTTAATACAAAATTCTATTTTTGTAGAAAATAAATTGGATTTGTAATATGTATGCGTTCAAAAAATCTTATCTCTGTCTTGGGTAGGCTGTATATGGTTTTGATAAAAAGTACTGACACAGGTGGTGACTTAATTGGTCTGTTTTTTGTGTGTTTTTTTTTTCTTTTAATATATATAACTTATCCTGAGCATGAGTCAACAAATCTAAATATACAGATTGATGGTTAAAACTTCACAGAATTAATTTAAAGTGTTGGTAGAAAGAAATTTTTCTGAAAATATTGGTTTGATTCTGTTTAAAATTAATAGAATGACTTAAATCATCCCTCCATCATTTCTTGATTTCTTATTACTTTTTTGAAAGTCTGGTATATGTTGTACCACATGACTTTTAATTTTGGTCTTATGATGTATAGTAGGCACCTCTTATAAACATTTAGAAATCTCCTGTTTGGCTTTATAAATATTTTGTTTATTCAGCAAATATTTAATGAGTGGTAAGCATTGCTGTAGGCACTTGGCATGTATTAGTGAACAAATAAACAAAAAAAAAATACAGGCAGTCTGGTAGGATTAACATTCTAACTTTAGCAGGCTAGATACCTTTGGTGAAAAAAACACCTATGTTCTGTGATTATTGGTTGCATTTTTTAAATGTCACTACAAAAGCCTTATAAACAAGGAGAAAAAACAGTGTCAAATACTAACCTTTTTTTGTTTATTAGATTGAGGAACTTCAGCAGGCGTTAACAGTAAAACAAAATGAAGAGCATGACCGACAGAGGAGAATAAGTAATACCCGCAAAATGATAGAGGATTTGCAGAATGAACTAAAGACCACAGAAAACTGTGAGAATCTTCAGCCCCATATTGATGCCATTACAAATGATCTGAGACGAGTTCAAGATGAAAAGGCGTTATGTGAAGGCGAGATCATTGATAAACGAAGAGAGCGGGACACTCTAGAGAAGGAGAAAAAGGGTAAGTCTATTGATAGACTTTCTTCTAATGATATCACTTAGTTTAAATGTTCAGGTCTCTTCATTGAGGATGTTTGGTTCAGTTCTTTCAACCTTAAGGCACAAGCCTTAATTGCCCATATCTCATACCTATCATGTTCCATGATTTGCCGCTGACTGCCCATTGACTTAGGTCTTACTATAATTGACTTACTCTAGAGACCATGTGGTTAGGCAGATAGGTAGCATTATTCAGATTGAAGGCATCTTATATTCTATCCACACAATATGTATGTCAAAGATGAGTAAAAAGAACTTGTTTTTATATGTTGTCATAAAGGACCACATGTTTGTGATTAAAAAACAATGAACTGGGAGCAGATGTGGCTCAAGCGGTTGAGAACCCACCTCCCACATAGGAGGTTCCAGGTTCAGTTCTTGGTTCCTCTTGAAAAAACAAAAACAAATAACAAGCAAAACAAACAAAAAAATGAACCTAGGGAAGTCGATGTGGCTCAGTGGTTGAGCACTGGCTTCCCACATACTAGATCCCAGGTTCATTCCCCCATACCAAAAAAAAAAAAACCAAAAAAAAAAAGGAAAAAAAATAGAAAGGTACCTCAATCCTTTTCTCAGCTCTAGACCCATTTTCAAGATAACCATTTGTAACTATTTTAGCAGTTTTTTCTAATAGTCGTTCTGTAAACCTACATCATATTCTTACTTTTACCATTGTTTCAGTTAATCAATTTTAGACATCATCTGTTGATAGTTACTTTAGATTTTATTTTACTTATTTTTTTAGTTTGCATATAGATCTTAGCTCATGGTATTATCCCTCATTTTAATTCCTCAGATGGGATAATTAATGTTATTAATAATTAACATTTAATATTGTTTATTATAAGTAATTACTCATCTCTTTTTTGTCATTTAACAATTATTAGTATTGCTGAACTGCACACTTTGTAAACTTAAAATATTATCAGTTCCATCCTTTTCATTTCTTCCCTTCTTACATTCTAAATTTTCACATCTGTAGTCAAGCTTTTATATTTTCAAAGCTGAAAAACATTTTATTGAGAACCATAGTTAAGTTTTATGTGTTCTGTTTATGAGCTAATTCTAGGCATAAAAATACTGAGCGTTGTTTTATTTTATTTTATTGAAGTATATCATCCATATATGAACATACAGAAATGTGAGCATTGTTTTTTGTTATTATAACAATAAAACGGTTGTTCACAGCAGAGCCAGGTAGTGTATCATGATTAAATTTCCTTTCATTGACAGCTAAAAAAATGTTTTTCATTAACCTTATTTTAAAATACCGTTTGTTTTAACATTTCTTTTAATTGGACCCCCCTTCCCCCCCAAAAAAAATCCAAAAAACTAACCACAACTTTTCAGTCATTCTCTTGAATTCTGGAGCCTTCCTTCTTCTCTACCCATCAAAACTGGTTGTTCTCTTGACTTCCTGCATAGCTGTCATCTCGGATTTCTTTCTATGCCTTCCCTTGTTGGATAAAACAATTCTTGAATCCCATGTCTTCCATTTTCTTATATTATTACTCATTTATTTTGTTAGAGTACATCTTCAGGTAATCACCTAAAAAGAGAGATTTTTGAAATTAATTTCAGAACCTTTGTATCCCTGAAAATATCTTTATTTCATTATTCTTTTTTCTTGATTTTGTTGTATTTACAATTCTAGCTTGAAAATACATTTTTTCTCACAATTTTGAATGCCCATCACTATTGTTTTTTTGTTGTTGTTTTTTTGTTTTTTTGTTTTGATAGACAGTCTAGTGCTTTTCTCATCCTTTTGTAGATGACTTATTTATTTTCCTTTCAATAGCTTAAAGATCTTTTATCCCAAAGTTTTTGGAAATTTTACAATAATATTTTGAGAATAAAGACTCGATGGGTGCTTGCTAAGTAGTGTTAATAACCCTTAGATATAGGATATTCTTTTATATTATTGATAGATTAATTTACTAGTTAAAGTTTTCAGAGAAATAATGTTTTCCAATTTTAGGTGTGGATGATCATATTGTACGTTTTGACAATCTTATGAATCAAAAGGAAGATAAGCTGAGACAGAGATACCGTGACACATATGATGCTGTTTTATGGTTAAGAAGTAACAGAGACAAATTTAAGCAAAGAGTCTGTGAGCCCATAATGCTGACGGTAAGAAATTTCATCTCGGTAGCATTTGTTAGTTTTGTTAATGTAATTATTATAAATTTTGTTGCTATACAAATTCTTAGTCCTATTAACACCTAGTTTTCCATTATCAGACTTGCAGCATATGGCATACTGCTTACCCATAGGTGAGGTTTTTTAAAAGGCCCTTGCTCAAGGAGGATAATAACTGTCATAAAATACATGTAGTTTTTCTAAAACTAGGTGTGAAGCTGGCAGCTTATTGTCAAGGATCATGTATAAATTAGCTTGGTTATCTGATTCATTCTGGAGGAAAAAAAAAACTGCTGTAAATAAATATATGGATTTGATAAGGGACACCTGACAGGATAGACAACAAAATCACCTCTAGAAAAATAGAAGATTCTGTGGATTGAGAATGAAGCCAAGAATGTCGACATCATAACATTTAGAAGGTATAGGAATCTTTTAAACAAAATAATTTTTGGAGGATTCATGAAAATTTCTGTTTTCTGTTAATTGTGTTTGTGCCACACTTATAAGTATTTTATATAATTTTCTTTTTTTATTAGCAAAATTAACACACATAATAATGCATTCTTTTTGCTGTATATTATTATATGTTTTCCAAGTCAAGAAGGGAGTATCTATTTTGTTGTAGACATTATTACTTCAATTAATAAGGATTGAAAGAAGTTATTATTATAAGAAAAATATTGTGACCCTTAGTATGTACTGAGTTATAATGCAAGTATAATTGTCAATATACTTTTATTAAAATGCCAACATCAAAATAATAATTCAGAACTTTATGAGATTTGGTATCCTCTTGATTTGCTTTCATAATAGGAGTCTATTACCAGGCAAATTATGAGCTGGCGTGTATTTACATTTTAAATTACGTTTTAAGTCTTTGAGGTAAAGAGAGATTCCCTGCTGTCTTATCCTTCTTGGAATAGTTCCTCACCTTCCCTACCACCTCCCTCCAATCATAATCCCCATACACCCTTAGCTAACCTTTCAAGTTCTCCTTGAAATGCTCCCCACCTCCATAGATAAGTTAGTAATATGTAAACTTAAAATTTTATGTGATTGGCAATTAACAGTCTACATCCATGAATTATTCTAGTAATTCCTATCTAGATTTGGAGAAGTGTGCAAAGATTTATTTATTTATTTATTTATTTATTTTTAAAAAAATATTTATTTATTATTATTATTATTTTTTAATTACATTAAAAAAATATATATGAGGTCCCATTCAACCCCACCGCCCCCACCCCCTACTCCCCCCACAGCAACACTCTCTCCCATCATCGTGATACATCCATTGCACCTGGTAAGTTCATCTCTGAGCATCACTGCACCCCATAGTCAATGGTCCACATCATAGCCCAGACTCTCTCACGTTCCATCCAGTGGGCCCTGGGGGATCTACAGTGTCCCGTAATTGTCCGTGAAGCACTATCCAGGACAACTCCACGTCCTGAAAACGCCTCCACATCTCATCTCTTCCTCCCATTCCCCACACCCAGCAGCCCCCATGGCTACCGTTCCCACACCCATTCCACATTTTCTCTGTGGACATTGGATTGGTTGTGTCCATTGCACACCTATGTCAAGTGAGGGCTTAGATTCCACATGGGTACTGGATGCACTCCTCCCACTTCCAGTTGTAGACACTCTAGGCTCCATGTTGTGGTGGTTGACCTTCTTCAACTCCATGTTAGCTGAGTGGAGTAAGTCCAATAAATCAAAGTGTAGGAGCTGAAGTCTGTTGAGGCTCTGGGCCTGGGTGTCATATTATCAGTCCAGAGATTCAAATCCCCTACATATATCTTAAACCCAGCACCAACTACAATTCCAATAAAGTAGCATGCAAGTCTTGTGAAAAGAGATCCCCTCTGAGTCCAATTCCATCACGCAGAAACACCAGCTCCAAAGAAGGGCCATCTGTCATGGCAGTGAACCCCTTCTGCCATGACCATAGAACCCGTGGGTCTCTTTATCCCTCAAAAGAACCAATACCTGGGGTTGTATCTACCTTATCTGTCTCTTAGACTTTGTTCAGTTGTACATAGGGGTATTCCTTCTGACAACCTCCAGACTCTTTTTTAGAGACTCACAGCCTTATAATCTCATTTCTCCTTTCCATTTCCCCCTTACATTAGGTCAAACCGCTTCCCGAAGTCATGTTATTATATGTAGATAGGTATATTCTGCTGTTCCGCATTGAATCTTTAATTCAAGGTCATTTTCTAGTTGCTTCTTCAGCTGGTATGTGGTAGTGATCCCTCGGTGCCAGGGAGGCTCATCCCCGGGTGTCGTGTCCCACGCTGGGGGGAATGCATCACATCTACACGCTGAGTTTGGCTGTGAGAGTGGCCACATTTGAGTAACATGAAGGCTGTCAGGAGGAAACCCCCAGGCACAATGCTACTCTAGGCCTTGTTCTTATTGCAGGTGCATAGGCTCAAAAGTGTAGCCATTAGTATCAAGAGCCCACTGTTGGGCCCTCCTTCCTTCCTGGTTCTTGCCGTTGCACCTGGAGGATTGCCGCTGCTCTCCCAGGGACCACAACAGTGACCCCCCGGCCAGGAGCCCAGTACCCCCCCAGCTGTTGTTTTTAATTGTTTCCACTATGAGTATATATAGACATTACCATATACCCTGGGCATATGCCCTGTATAACTCCCTGTCAACCATATATATCCTGTCAATAACATCCCATATCAGTATTCCTCCGCTGCCATTGCTGAACCACTCTGTGATCCAAAACTTCCCGTAAAGTGAATCCCAACATAATGTTAGCTTCAGAAGAGTCTTAGATCACCAAAATTCATATATACAATATACAGTATTTCCCCAGATCCACCATAAAACCTTTTCCCTTCCACCGCAATAATCTTTTAACTTATTCATATCATATTTCCTGAAACTGATGTACAGATTCCGAAACTATAGTTTTCAAACAAAGTAACATTTGTGCTTACTATGTGGTCCATACTTTAGGTTGTACAGTTTTCTAAATTTTTTAGTTATCCTATGTTTTGTCTTATGGTTTTCATTATTAGTCTGTCGTCCCCTATATGTTTTTGGTGTAATATTAGCTGTTTTATATTCATCCTCATGTACTCTCACATAACTCCTCTTTTGCCCCCTTATTTACCTTTGTTCCATCCATTGCACGTCCATTTTCCCCTCCCCTTAGGGCCCACAACGCCTGCCAATCTAATGCCCTGGGAGCCGTCCTTTCTCACGAGAGATACAGTCCTCTCTATTCGACGGCATTAGTCTTCCCCAGGATATGGGTCCACCCCACCCAATGGTAGAACCCACCTTGGCAAAATGAGCCTTCAGCTATTCCCTCCGGAGTCCTCCCGCATCAGACCATACCCCCTGAGCGTCCTAACCAGGTAACCCTCCTACTTATACTTTGATACGTTTTACTCAACATTTAGTTCTCAATGAACTTCTGGCACTCTCCCATGTTTGTATGTTGCCCCTCCCTCCCACCTATTTCTTGGACCATATTACCCCTCTTCCCATCCCCAGCCCCCCTCAAACCCAGAAAACCCCACCCGAAGGTAACCCCTTGCCCCCATTTTGTCCCTTCTTTGTGCTCATACTTACCCCCAGCTCATCACAGATTCCACCCCTACAGACATTAACTCACATCCTTCCTCCACCCCCCGATTTCCAGTAAGCCACTTTTCCAGACTCTAGCTCTCTGAGGCAGTTAACTTATTTCATATCATTGAGGTCATATAGTGTTTGTCCTTCAATGCCTGGGTTGCTTCACTCAACATAAGATTCTCAAGGTTCATCCATGTTATCACGTGCGATTGTAGTGTATTGGTTCTTACAGCTGAGTAGTATTCCATTGTGTGTATATACCACATTTTATTGATCCACTCATCTGTTGATGGACTTTTGGATTGATTCCAACTTTTGGCGATGGTGAACAATGCTGCTATGAACATTGGTGTACATAAATCGGTTTGTGTCCTTGTTTTCAGATCTGATGGGTATATACCCAGCAGTGGTATTGCTGGGTCATATGGCAAATCTATGGATAATTTTTTGAGAAACTGCCAAACTGTCCTCCAGAATGGTTGGATCCTTCTGCATTCCCACCAGCAATGGATGAGTGTTCCCCTTTCTTCACATCCTCTCCAGCATTTGTATTCTACTGTTTTTTTCATGGCTGCCAATCTTATGGGAGTAAGATGGTATCTCATTGTAGTTTTGATTTGCATTTCCCTGATAGCTAGGGATTTGGAGCATTTTTTCATGTGCTTTTTAGCCATTTGTATTTCTTCTTTGGAGAAGTGTCTGTTTAAATCTTTTTCCCATTTTTTAAATGGGTTGTTTATCTTTTTGTTTTCAAGATCTATGAGTTCTTTATATATGCAAGTTATAAGTCTCTTATCAGATATATGGTTGCCAAATATTTTCTCCCATTGTGTGGGTTCCCTTTTTACTTTCTTGACAAACTCCTTTGAGGTGCAGAAGGCTTTAATTTTGAGGTAGTCCCATTTATCTATTTGTTCTTTTGCTGCTCGTGCTTTTGGTGTGATATTCATGAAGCCATTTCCTATTACAAGGTCCTGTAGATGTTTCCCTACACTGCTTTCTAAGGTCTTTATGGTCTTGGCTCTTATATTTAGGTCTTTGAGCCATCTTGAGTTGATCTTTGTATAAGGTGTGAGATGGTAATCCTCTTTCATTCTTCTACATATAGCTATCCAGTTCTCCAGGCACCATTTGTTGAATAGGCCATTCTCTCCCAGTTGAGAGGGTTTGGTGGCTTTATCGAATATTATATGGCTATATACATGAGGTTCTATATCTGAACTTTCAATTCGATTCCATTGGTCTGTGTGTCTCTCCTTATGCCAGTACCATGCTGTTTTCACTACTGTAGCTTTGTAGTATGTTTTGAAGTCAGGAAGTGTGATTCCTCCTATTTCGTTTTTCTTTTTCAATATGTCTTTGGCTATTCGGGGCCTCTTTTTATTCCAAATAAATTTCATAGTTAGTTTTTCTAGTTCCTTAAAGAAGGCTGTGTTGATTTTTATTGGGATTGCATTGAATGTGTAGATCAGTTTTGGTAGGATAGACATCTTAATAATATTCAGTCTTCCTATCCATGAACAGGGAATATTCTTCCATTTATTTAGGTCTTCTTTGATTTCCTTGAACAATCTTGTATAGTTCTCGATGTATAAGTTTTTTACCTCTTTAGTTAAATTTATTCCTAAGTATTTGATTTTTTTATTTACTATTGTGAATGGTATTTGTTTCTTGATTTCCTCCTGATCTTGCTCATTATTGGTGTATAGAAATGCTACTGATTTTTGCGCATTGATCTTATAACCTGCGACTTTGCTAAACTCATTTATGAGTTCTAGGAGCTTTGTTGTAGATCTCTCAGGGTTTTCTATATATAGGATCATGTCATCTGCAAATAATGAAATTTTGACTTCTTCCCTTCCAATTTGAATGCCTTTTATATCTGGTTCTTGTCTCAGTGCTCGAGCCAGTACTTCCAAGACAATGTTAAATAGGAGCGGAGACAATGGGCATCCTTGTCTTGTTCCTGATTTTAGAGGGAAGGATTTCAGGATTTTGCCATTGTAAACAATGTTGGCTTTAGGTTTTTCATATATACTCTTTATCATGTTCAAAAAGTTTTCTTGTATTCCGATCTTTTGGAGTGTTTTTATCAGGAAGGGGTGCTGTATTTTGTCAAATGCCTTTTCTGCATCTATAGATATAATCATGTGGTTTTTTTCTCTCAATCTGTTTATATGGTGTATTACATTGATTGATTTTCTTATGTTGAACCATCCTTGCATACCTGGAATAAATCCCACTTGGTCATGGTGTATAATTCGTTTAATGTGTTGTTGAATACGATTAGCAAGTATTAAGTATTTTTGCGTCTAGGTTCATTAGAGAAATTGGTCTGTAATTTTCCTTTCTTGTGGTGTCTTTGTTTGGCTTTGGTACTAGGGTAATGTTGGCATCATAGAAGGAATTAGGCAGTGTTCCTTCTGTTTCGATTTTTTGGAATAGTTTCAACAGGATTGGTGTTAGTTCTTTCCGGAATGTTTTGTAGAATTCACCTGTGAAGCCGTCTGGCCCTGGACTCTTCTTAGTTGGGAGATTTTTAATGACTGATTCTATCTCTTTGCTTGTGATTGGTTTGTTAAGATCATCAATTTCTTCTTTTGTCAGTATGGGCTGCTTATGTATTTCTAGGAATTTGTCCATTTCCTCTAAATTGTCATTTTTGTTGGAATATAGTTTTTCAAAGTATCCTCTTATGATAGTCTTTATTTCTGTGGGGTCAGTGGTGATTTCACCTTTCTCATTTCTTATTTTGTGTTTTTGCATCTTTTCTCTTTTTTTCTTTGTTAGTCTCGCTAAAGGTTTGTCAATTTTGTTGATCTTCTCAAAAAACCAGCTCTTGGTCTTGTTTATTTTTTCAAGTGCTTTCTTATTTTCTATTTCATTTAGTTCTGCTCTTGTCTTTGTTATTTCCTTCCTTCTTCTTCCTGTTGGGTTACTTTGTTGTTGTTTTTCTAATTCCTTCAAATGTGCAGTTAATTCTTCAATTTCTGCTCTTTCTTCTTTTTTGATATATGAATTTATGGCTATAAATTTCCCTCTCAGTACCGCTTTTGCTGCATCCCATAAATTTTGGTATGTTGTGTTATCATTATCATTTGTTTCAAGGTAGTCATTGATTTCTTTTGAGATTTCCTCTTTGACCCACTGTTTTTCTAAGAGTGTGCTGTTTAATTTCCAAATTGTCGTGTGAAGTCTGGGTCTCTGTCCCTTGCAAATTTCCAGCTTGACTCCACTGTGGTCAGAGATATTGTTTTGTATGATTTCGATCTTTCTGAATTCATTAAGCCTTTCTTTGTGGCCTAGCATATGGTCAATCTTGGAGAATGTTCCATGTGCGTTTGAGAAAAATGTATATCCTGCTGTGTTTGGGTGTAATGATCTATATATGTCTATTAGATCCAGCTCTTCTAATATACTGTTCAAATGTTTTGTTTCTTTAGTGATTCTCTTTTGAGATGTTCTGTCCAGAGTTGATAGTGGTGTATTAAAATCCCCCACTATAATTGTAGATGCATCTATTCTTTCACTTAGTTTTTCCAGCGTTTGCCTCACATATTTAGAGGCGCCCTTGTTAGGAGCATAAATATTTATGATTGTTCGATCTTCTTGACAAATTGTCCCTTTCACTAAAATATAGTATCCTTCTTTGTCTCTCACAATTGTTTCGCATTTAAAGTCTATTTTGTCTGATATTAATATAGCTACTCCTGCCTTTTTTTGGTTGTTGTTTGCTTGTATGATTGTTTTCCAGCCATTCACTTTCAACCTCCATGAGTCTCTGGGTCTAAGATGTGTCTCTTGTAGGCAGCATATAGATGGGTCGTATTTCCTTATCCAGTGTCCCAGTCTGAATCTTTTGATAGGTGAGTTTAATCCGTTGACATTCAGTGTTATTACGTTTAGAGAGTTATTTATGGTAGCCATATTTTGGTTGGATTTGTGTTTGTTATATTTTGTTTGTATTATTTTATTTTCCCCTTCTATTTTTGTCTTTCTTGTTGCTTTTACACTCTCCTCCATCTCTGACTGTCCTGTTTTTTCCTTTCTTCCTGCAGAATTCCCTTAAGAATTTCTTGAAGGGGAGGTTTCTTGTTGATATACTCTTTCAGTTTCTGTTTATCTGTGAATATTTTGAACTCTCCATCATTTTTGAATGCTAGTTTAGCTGGATAGAGTATTCTTGGTTGGAAATTTTTTTCCTTTAGTACCTTGACTATATCATACCACTGCCTTCTTGCCTCCATCGTTTCCGATGAGAAATCAGCACTTAATCTTATGGAGTTTCCCTTGTATGTGATGGTTTTCTTTTCTCTTGCTGCTTTTAGAATTTTTTCTTTGTCTTGAGCATTGGATAATTTGACAAGTATATGTCTTGGGGTGGGCCTGTTGGGGTTTATGACCAGTGGAGTGCGCTGTGCTTCTTGGATATGTACGTCTGTCTCTTTCAGTAGATTTGGGAAGTTTTCATTCATTATTTCCTGCAACACTCCTTCTGACCCCTTTCCCTTCTCTTCTCCTTCTGGAATGCCTATAATACGTATGTTTGAGCGTTTTGCGTTATCATTCAGGTCCCTAAGTCCTATCTGGATTTTTTCTACCTTTTTATTGACCACTTCTACTATCTGTTTGATTTCCAATGCACTGTCTTCCACATCACTAATTCTCTGCTCTGCCTCTTCTAGTCTGCTGATATTTGCTGCAAGTGTATTTTTGATTTCTTGAATTGTGGTGTTCATTTCCATCATATCTGTTATTTTTTTGCGCATGTCTGCAATTTCCCCTCCAAGTGTTGTCTTCACGCTGTTAACCTCTTTCATTACTTCATCAAATTTGTCGGTGATAAATGTTCTGAGATCTTTCATTGCTTGTGGGAAATCCTGCCCCACTTCCTGATTTTCAGTTTGTTGATTGGATTCAGCCATGTTTTCCTGATTACTGGTTTGGTTTGTAGATTTTTGTTGCTGTCTTGTCAACATTTTTTCTTGATGGGTTTAATCAGTTCCTTAGCTTCTTTGTCTAGTCTTGGAGATTAATTAGCTGTTGTTTTTGCATAAGTGTTATATCTTCTCTTTGTCACTTTGTTCTTCTTATTCCAATTTCTTATTGCTAGTTAAGCTCACTTTAAAGGAAAGTATTAGTGCTGGGGAAAGTCAGTTGTGTAAGGAAGGAAAAAGTGTGAAGTAGTATTGGTGATATATGTTTACAAAGCAACAATATGAGTTCTGGGAGGATGGAGGTTAGATCATGTAAATTGTGTAGAGTTATAGTAGTAGGAAAGTACCTATAATGAGGTAGACGACTGAATATGGGAGGAATGTGGTACGTAGTAAGAGGCTATTGTTTTCGTGAGAGGGGGAAAGAGAAAAGAAAGGTAATAGTTTCAGGGATGAATACCAGATGGAAAACTAAACAAAGGTATTAGAAATTAAGAGTTAGACACTTTGTGGATCAAAGAAAGGGAGATGGAATATAGGAGAGATAGCAGATGGTGGAGGATATCAAGTTGTAGGGGAAAGGGGATAGTGTAGATAGGCTAAATCTATTCACAGAGAAATGAGGCAGTGGAGGGTGAGGAAACCCAGCAAATGTGAGGTATTTCCTGTAGGACCTATTGTATTATTGTATTGTTAAGGTAAAATAGTATAAGAAGAATATTGGGGACAAGAAAGAGAGGATTGAAAAAAAAAAAAAAAGAACAAGAACAACAACAACAACAAAAAAAAAAAAAACCAAAGAACAGAAACCCCGCCGCCAGGCTCGGCTGGGCTCAGCTGGGCTCCGGTCCCCCGCCCGCCGCGGCTCGGCAGGGCTCGGCTGGGCTCGGCAGGGCTCGGCTGGGCTCGGCCGGGCTCAGCTTTCCCGCCCGCCGCCCGGCGCAGCGCGGCTCGGCTCTCCCGCTCGCGGCGCGGCGCGGCTGGGCTCGGCTGAGCTCAGCCGGGCTCCGCCCCCCCGCCGGCCGCGGCTCAGCCGGGCTCGGCGGACTCGGCTACCCTGACCGCCGCCCGCCGGGGCTCCACGCGGTGCTAGCTGCCTCGGCTCCGCCTACCCAAGGAGGGAATCCTCCACACGTAGCTGGGATCTCCGTGTATATTTCACAGATGGATCCTCTCTGTTACCTTCCCTCCAAATCGATGTCCAGACACCTCCGGACCAGGAAAAATCCCGAAACAGCCGGTCCCAAAGAGTCTCCGACGCCTCCCAGCCAGTTCCCCCCAGGAGCTAGTAACCGGGAAGTTCACTCAGCTGCCATCTTGCCTCCCCCTCCTGAAAAGTCCCAATTTATATCTTATAGACCAGTCCTTTCCGTTACCTTCCCACCAAATCGATGTCCAGACACTTCCTGCCCTGAAAAAATCCTGAAAAAGCCTGGTCCCGGCGAACCTCCAGCGGTGCCCAGCTGCCTCTTCCCAGGAGAGACGGCAAGGCAAGCTCACTCAGCCACCATCTTGCCGGAAGTCCCAAAGATTTATTTATGCCTCCTCTCAAATTTTAGTGTTTATAATTAGCAGAATGATGAGAGAAAAACAAAATTTCTAAAATACCGGTTAAGTAAATTGTTCTATTTCCTTATAATGGAATACTAATACAGCCATTATAAGTGTTGCTGTATGTCTCTACTAATATAAAAGGACATTTATGACATGTTAATGAATTATAAAACAGGTTACAGAATAGGATATATAGAAAGATTTCATTTTGTAAAAATTGTGAAACAGAAGGCTGCCATAAACCACAGAGTCATCCTGGAGTGCTATGCTTCCTCTTTGTACCTGTCTATGTCCTACTACTTTGACTGTGAAGATATGATACTGAAGAACTTTGTTAAATTATTTTCTTCACCAATCTCATGAGAAAAGGGAAACTGCAGAACCAATGCTGTGGCCAAATCTTCCTTCAGGATATTAAGAAACCAGATCATAATTACTGGGAGAGTGGGCTGAATGCAATAGAATTTGCATTATACTTAGAAAAAATTGTGCATAAGTCATTATTAGAACAGTACAAGTTGACCATAAACAAAAATGATTCCGTCTTTGTGACTTCCTTGAGACTTATTCCTTGAGCTGATAAAATCCATCAAAGAATTGAATGGCCATATAACCAGCTTATACAAGATGGGAGCCCCAGATGTACCATTCACTTACATTTTGTTTCATTTGTACAATTCCTTCCAAAAAGTAATTTGGTACAAAAATAATAGTTATGAAACAATAGACACTAAACATCCATAGTATATATCTCTGGGTGATGGAATTTATGTGATTAAAATTTTTTTGTTTGCTGGTATATCTGTTTTCCCATTCTCCTGTAATGATTTATTCTGTAATTTAAAATGGAAATATTAGTCAACATTTATGTGACAAGCACTGTACTAATTTTTTATTATATTTTCTCTTTTAATCCACATTTAGTCCTATGAGATACTATTTTATCCTAACAATTTTTACATATGCAGTAACTAAATCTTTCATAGGTTTAAGTACTTAATCAAGGTTACACGTAGGATTTGAACTGACATCTGACTCCAGAGCCGTAGCTCTTAACTAGTATGATACTTGATATAATATAGTACATAAATATCTCCACATTCATATGGTGCATTATTTTAGCTGAAGGTACCAGATGCAAAGTACCAGAAATCTGTTGGCTTTTATAAAGGATATTTAGTTGGGGTAAAAGCTTAACTAAAGAGTCCAACTCAGGATTACTTCCTTACCAACTCTTTTGCCACGTGTTGAAGGAAGATGGTGGGTGATATCTGTGAGGGCTCAGCCTTTCTTTTCTCTCTTAAGGCTTCATGGGTCCAGCTTCTTCCCATCTCAGCTGTAGGCTGGCATAGGTCTCTTCTACCTTCCTGGGGCTCATTTCTTTCCAGGTTCAGCTGCTCTGTTCTCTTCACAAGATCAGCTCTAAACTATCAGGCTAATGGTTCCTCTCTCTTCCTGGGCCTCTGCTGTGTCTTTGGAGCTCTCTTCCTCCGTATCTTCACTGTGTATCGTTTTCCCCCTCTTCTTGATTTTGTATCCATTTATATAGTCTACCAAGGGGTCAGGGGTTCAACCCTGCACAACCTAATTATGTGGTCAAATCAAAGCCCTGATTGTAACATAATCAAGTAAATGTAAAGTCTTTGAGTTTAAATCAAATGGTGTCATGCCTAGAGGAACAGTCCCATTTACAAATATAATATCTCTTTTTTTGGGATTCATAAATAATATCAAACTGCTACATACATAAATACCTCTTTTCAAGAAAACTGATTTCTAACTGCTAGAGATAATCTCTTTCTAAAATTCCATAGATAGCACTTTTTATTTTCTACTGTTAAAGAGCTTTATGATGTTCTTTTTTCCAACATATTTATTAATTTGCAGTAAATATTAGATATGATATTCCTTCTGAGACTTTTTTTTCTGACTTAGTATCTTCCATGGCATTGGGCCTTATGTGTAGAAATGCCTAATCATTTAATATTTTAAAAATGAGAGTAAATTTCTGCTCTGGTGGTACAAAATGGGGTTTCTCTTGAAGGCGCTTGTAGTTACAGTCTAGCCTATGCAAGCTTTTTGTCCCCATTAGTTTCATAAAGTATTTCTGTTGTGTTTTTGTGCCTTTCAGTTCCCTTGACTTTAAATGTTTGGGGCAGATGAGAAGTGTTTAAACTGCTAGATCACAATCTAAGACTGTTGAAAATGTTTTAAATGAGTTGACCAGAAAGGAACTTAACTATTTCTAAATAATGTAAAAATGAATATGTAGATAATCTCAAAACCCAAAATGGATCAGGTGCTGTTCAGGTCGTAGCCCTTTTTAAACTATATGTTGGATGTTTCTGGGTAAATGAGTTAATGAAGTAAAATGTTGACTTTAGTCTGAGTTTTTCTTTTCTTTTTTCTTTTCTTGTCTTCCCATTCCTCAAGTAGCAAATTTAATCTTTTATAAGCACATTTTAATAATTACATTGTGTCATGAAAGTAACTTGTTTTTTCATTTTATTTTATTTAGATCAATATGAAAGATAATAAAAATGCAAAATATATTGAAAATCATATTCCATCAAATGACTTGAGAGCCTTTGTATTTGAAAGTCAAGAAGATATGGAGATTTTCCTTAAGGAGGCAAGTACTGACATAATACTTTAACGTACTTGATACTTATCTCTCAGTGCTTGAATTTTCAACTTCACTAGAGCAAAAGGTAATAGAAAAAATTTTACCAGCAGTTACCTGTTGGGTAAAATCACTCATGCTAATTTCTTCCCTATTTATCCATTATTAAGAAAATGTTTTATAATTCTATCTATAATTCCATCCATAAAATATTTTAATATTTTCACTTGAAATTAATCTGAAGAGTAATTCTGTCATGTTATTTTTAAAGAAAACTTAATGATGGACTTTTGGTCTTTGGGCATCCTATTTAGAATTGTTTTGGAATGAACTCACATTTTTTTTGGAAGGGAAATTAATGTGATATTTTTGCCTATTAATACAAATAAAACCTCTTTTGAAGAACGAGAATCTCATATTTGGCTAGAAAAACACCACTGTTTGAGAATCTAAGCTGGTGAAAGCCAGAGAACGGCTTAGTAGTTAAGAGCACAGACTCTGCAGCCAGGCAGAATTCTGACTTTGCTACTAACTTAGGCAAGTTGCATACGTGCTTCATGCCTCAGTTTCCTCATATTAAAAAAATGGGGGTAATATCTACTTCATAGGGTGGTTGCAAGGATCAGTGAGTTCGTAAATGTAAAATTAGAGGGGTGCTTTTTAGCTATTGTCATTAAGCTTTTTTTTTTTTTTCACTTTTGCATATGCCTTCTATTTCTTTAAAAACCCCATCAAGGTTAAAATACGGATTTTGGGTTTTCTTGTTTAAACCTTTGCTAACATGTCTAATTAAAAACTGGGGAAACAGATATAGTTCAAGTGATAGGGCTTCTACCTGCCATATGGGAGGACCTGGGTTTGATCTCTCAGGCCTCCTGGTGAAAAGAAGAAGAGAAAGCATGCCTATGCAGTGAGCCAGTGCCTGCCTGGTGAGCAAGTGCCTACACAGCAAGCCAGTGCCCGTGTGGCAAGCTGAGTGTCCACACAGAGAGCCAAGTGTCCGTGCACAGAACCACTGCCCGCGCAGGTGAGCATGCAGCAAGATGATGACACAGCAAAAGAGAGATGAAGGGGAGAGTCAAGGTGAAGCACAGCAGAGACGCAGAAACCAGGAACTGAGGTGGCGCAGCTAACAGGGAACCTCTCTCCACGTCAGAGTTCCCTAGGAGTGAATCCTGGTGAATCCTAGAGGAAAAAAAAAAAATGAGAAGAGAAGACCAAAAGAGAGATACAGAAGATCACATGGCAAATAGATACAGACAGCAAAAACACCAGGGTGAGAGGATAAATAAGTAAATAAATAAAAACTGGACTCTGAATCAGATTGTTTCTCTGCTTAGAAAGAATGCTTACTTTATTTGATTTTTACCATATTTATGTACTTCTGGTTTGGGAGTTTGTGGAGAATGGTTGAATGAATAAAATTATAAAAATAGACTCCAAAATGTTAAACATTTAGAACTATTTAAGCCTAACCAATGATCTAGTGCTCTGATGTCTGTGCTAGTGTGAAGGACATACAGTTAGGTGTAATTAGATGATTTCTGTTTTGCAAATTGCCAACTTAACATATACTGAATATCTTGCCTTGCCTCAAAAACTCATGCTTCTTCTGCCCTGAAGATGTCAGTTGTATATTAATAATATGACATAAATTCCTGAAAGTTTGATTTTCATTCTTTTTTTTTTTTTTTGTATTATAACAACTCTTCCATAATTATTTATCAAGTAGGGCCATAACTTCCTCTTACATGTACAACTTTGTGTATATTTTAAATTATGTAATTTAGTAACGTATATTAACTGTCTCCTGTAATTATATCTACTAGAGTACATTTCCCAACCTTCAGTAATTTGCAACCATCCTCATGGTTATTATTTCTGTCTACTATCATCACAATTCTTGCCATATCTGGGTTCTACCTATAGTATTAATATTTTTCTTTAAAGCACCTCATTTTTTATTACTTCAAGTATTATAAAAGGAATATAATATCATTACCAAATTAGAAAACCAATAACTTGTACAACAATAAATAAAGCAATGTTAATAAACTCTAGATCCATACTCTTGCTTACTGAAAGGAGATAACATGTTTTTATAAAGGGAGATAAAAAGGAGTTAAAGGCATACAGTAACTTTCTCCTTGGGATAATTAGAAATTTTGAAAGGGAATTAGAAAGGAAATTATTTTCTCACTGTGTGATTCAGTTTTATAAATGTAACCCTCAAACAGATTTTTAAAACTTAATGCCCACATACCACCATCAATGATTTTTTGACATGTCCAGTATTGTTTCATCTATACCTCTACTCTATTTTTTTAAGTAACTTGCTTTGATAAAGTTTCAAACTATAGGAAAGTTGCAACTACACTACATGGAACTTCTAAATACACTTTACCCTGATCACCAATTATTTACATTTTTGTCCTATTTGTTTTATTATTTCTCCCTTCCTCTCTGTCTCTCTTTCAAGAGTAAGTTAGTGATATCCTGCTTCTTTACCCGTAGTGCCTCACCATTTATTTATTTATTTTTTAAAGATTTATTTTTATTTATTTCTCTCCCAATTCCTCCTCTCCCCCCCCTCCATTGTCTGCTATCTGTGTCCATTCGCTGTGTGTTCTTCTGTGTCTGCTGCTATTCTTGTCAGTGGCACCGGGAATCTGTGTCTTGTTTTTTGTTAAGTCATCTTGCTGTGTCAGCTCTCCGTGTGTGCAGTGCCACTCCTGGGCAGCCGAACTTTCTTTCGCGCTGGGCAGCTCTCCATGGGGCACACTCCTTGCGTGTGGGGCTCTCCTACGCTGGGGACACCCCTGTGTGCATCAGCACTGAGCTTGGGCCAGCTCCACACAGGTCAAGGAGGCCCTGGGTTTGAACTGTGGATCTCCCATGTGGTAGGTGGATGCTCTGTTGAGCCAAGTCTGCTTCCCCACCATTTATTTTTTTAATAGCACAGGTGTTCTCATACATAACCATAGTACGCTTATCAACATCAGAAGATTTAACATGGATATAATACTATTATGTAATCTAGGGCTTTGTTAAAATTCCTCAGTGGTCCCAATAATAACCTATATAACTTTTTATCCAATATCGACTCCAATCCAGGATTGCATATTGCATTTATTGTATTTCTTTGGTCTTCTATAATCTGGAATAATTCCTTGTCTTTCTTAGTGTTTCCTGATGTTGACATTTTAAAAGTAGGCTAGTTATTTTGTAGAATGTCCCTCATTACAGATTTGCCTTATTGTTTTCTTATTATTAGATTCAGGTTGTGCATTTTGGTCTGAAATATCCCAGAAGTGATTGTTCTATCATTCTCATTTTATAATATTAGGAGATGCACTATATCAATCCTGTTTGATGTTTGATCACTTGGTTAGGTAGATCTGCTTGGTTTCTCCATTGTAAGTTCCGCTATAGGGCTATATACATGCATTTCTAAAAATCACTGCACTCTGCAATATTGCTCAATGAAAACTCTTAAGAATTTATGTGAAAAATGGGGTTAGAGCACAACAATGAAAGATTTCAACAGGGACACAAAAAAAGATAGAACCTAATAAAAATGTATCACAGTTTTATACATGTTAACTGGTTAACGTGTAACCATTTAACTAGTATGATAAATATGGCACTTTACCTCAAAACAGACCTGAAGATGGCTTGTAGAAGTGGGTGTTGGAAAGGTTGCAACTTGTTATTGTGTAGTGGTTAAAACAGTATTATCTAAAATGAGATGGAAAATTGTAGCAACAAATGTGGATGAGCAGGGTTCTGAGTATATGCTGATAGATGTTTGAGAGGAGTGTGTACATGGACACACATTTTGTGTATTCCTTTGCCAGCTTAGTTCAACTGGGTACAGTTTTCTGCATCACTTAGAGTAAATCTAGTATTTCCTGTAAATCAAATAGTAGATAAGCACTTTATGCTCCAAATGTTCCATAATGTAGCTGTTGATTCAAAACATATTTGTACTCTAAAAACAAGCGTTTTAGTAACACCGTTTTTCCTTTGTAGTTACTTCTGTAGAGATACTTTGAGACTATGTAAATATCCTGTTCCTCAGGAAACTTTACCTACTAGGTTTAACAACCGTTAATGATTCTAACTCAGTAAATCTATGTTTATTAGTTGGCATTCTTCTGTTAAGAAGAGCTTTCCCTCCTCCCCATTTATTTATACATTAATGATATCAGGATAGACTCATAGAATTTTGTTCTATTTTATGGGTTATAAGCTATTACTATTATTTATTTTAATATTCAAATTGTCCCAGATTTGCCAGTGGGTACCCATTCAAGCTGACTTCTTTTCCTTTTTTATTTCCCATGCATACAGGGCAGTTTAAAACAAACAAACCAAAAAAAAACCCATAAATAGAACTCTAATTTATCCCCCTCCCTAGACACACATATCCACCAATTTTAATATTTTGTCACTCTTGGTATATTCTATCTACTTATCCATCTGTCTATCCATACATCCACCTATCTTTTTATTAATCCATTTTCTGAACTCTTGAGTGTAGGTTGTATACATCTTATTCTTTGAACACTTAGTACGAAGTACCGTGTGCAATTCCTGAGAACAAGGATGCTCACTCACATGATCACCTTAAGTGCAGTTTGAAGTTCAAGAAATTTATCATTGCTAGAAAGCTTACAGTCTGTATTCCAGTTTGTTTTTTTTTCCATTTGTCTCAATAATGTCCTTTTCAGCCTTTTCTTATCCCTTATTAGACCCTGTCCAGTATGACATTGAATTAAGTTGTCTCTTCCCTTTAGTTTCTCCTTTTTCTTAAATTGTGGAAACATTTACAGCATAAATTTCCTGTTTTAACCTCTACCAAACATACCTTCAGTGGAATTAATCACATTTACGTTGTTGAAATACTCTCACCACCTTCCATTACTAAAACTTTTCATTTCCCCAAGCCCTACGACCATTATGCATTAACTCCCCATTGCTTCTGCACCCTCATCCCTGACAGTCTGTACTCTAATTTCTGTCTCTTTGAGCTTGTATATTCTCCATAGTCTTAATTGTAGTTACCAGGGGGATTAAACATAAGATCCTAAATCTATGACAATCTCATTTGCTTTCATACCCATTTAACTTCAGTAGTATACACAAAATATGTGTGTACTCTATGCAGTTCCTGTCACTGATTATAAGGTATATATTAAGGGTCCAGAACCATTGATTTATCATTACCATTTTATGCATTTGCCCTTTAAATCCTATAGGAAGTAAACAATGGAATTATGAACCAAAAATACAATAGTACTGCCATTTATATTTACCTGTGTTGTTACCCTTACCAGAGATTTTCATGTGGCTTTGATCTATTGTTTTCCTTTCAACCTGCAGAACTCTCTTTAGCATCTCTTGTAGGACTGACCAGTCTAGTGTGATGAACTCCTTCAACTTTTGTTTATCTGAGGATATTTTAAGTTCTCCCTCATTTTTTAAAAATTAATTTATTGAAATATATTACACACAAACATACATACACAATAAGTGTATAGTAATAGTTGTGAACTTACAAAACAAACCATATATAATATCATACAGGACTCTCATAACTCACCCTACCACTGACACCTCACACTGTTGTTAAACCTTTTAAAGGTTAAAGAGCATTGTCAAAATATTACTGCTAACCAAAGTATTTTCCCCCAACCCTCCCTATTATTATCATCTCTATGTCATTTATATATGAACATACATAAACAATTAAGTGTATAGTAAAAGTTGTAACCTTACAAAGCAAACATGCATAACATCATGCAGGGGTCCCATATATTAACCCTCCACCAACACCTTGCATTGTCATGAGATGTTTGTTACAAACTATGAAAAAACACTGTCAAAGTCTTACTAATAATCAAAGTCCTTATCTTACATTTGGTGTGTTTTCCCCCCAGCCCACCATATTACTATTTTTTAAATATGCTTTTTTTATGACAAAAGTTGTAAACTTATAAAATAATCATGCACATGTGCAGAATACCCAAACAACACGCCTCCATCAACACACCACAATGTGATGTGTCATTTGCTATAGATAAAATAATATCTGATTGTTACCATGTCCGTGGTGTACATGGCTCACATTTTCCGTACTGCCTCAGTATCAACACAGTATACCTTTTGTATACATGCAAGAATATTATATTATTACTACTAACCACAGTCCATAGGTCATTCCAGGTGTATTTTTCCTATGCTTCTCCACATTCCCATCACCCTGCAGTAGTGATATACATTTGTTCTAGCTAACAAAGGACACTCTTGCATCTGTACCATCAACCACAATTTTCACCCACCTCTTGGTTTACTGTGCTATCAGTTCCTAGGTTATTCTCAAGCATTCTGTCAATTGGCATTTACATAACTAGACTACCATTTTCAGTCACATCCCCATTTATAAACCAACTGTTACTCACTGTGTGTTATCATCCACTCTATACATTTCCACAATTTTACAGTAAAGCTAATTAAAACTTCTACATACATTAAACATCAATAGTCCACTCAGTTCTTCTCTTACTTCCTTAAAGAATCCACCACCTACCACCAGGTCTTAAAGATATTTTCCAATAATTTCTTCTAGAAGTTTTATGGTTCTTTTAGTTTTAGTTTTTTGATCCATTTTGAATTAATTTTTGGAAAAGGTATGAGATAGGGGTCCTCTTTCCTTTGTCCTTTTTTCAGCTATGGATGTCCAATTTTTTCAGCACCATTTGTTGAATGGATTGTTCTGCCTGAACTGTGTGACTTTGACAGGCTAGTCAAAAATTACTTGATCATACCTGTGAGGGTCTGTTTCTGAACCATAAACTTGGTTCCATTGGTCTATTGTGTCTGTCTTTAGGCCAGTACCATGTTGTTTTTACCACTATAGGTAGGTTTTATGATTTAAAACCTGGAGATAAGGGTTCACTTTTCCTTTTTATGATGTTTCTGGCTACTCAGGACTCCTTACCCTTCCAAATAAATTCAATGATTGTGTTTTCAATTTTTTTTTTCTTTAATGCTGGTGGAATTTTTATTGGGATTGCATTAAATCTGTTTTTAAATTTCAGTAGAATTGACATCTTAATGATATTTAGTCTTCCAATCCACGAGCATGGAATGTTCTTCCAGTTATTTAGGGGTTAGGGTTTTTTGCTTTCTTTTAACATGGAGTTGCAGTTTTCTGAATATAAGTGCTTTACATCATTGGTTAAGTTTATTCCTGACTATTTGAGTTTTATCTGTCATATTTTATTTTCACCACTCTTTTGACACGTTCAGTTACTTTTATTGATATAATCTTCATTTCTAGACTCTCTTCCAGGCCTCTCTCTCCTCTCTTTTCTTTTTAGGCTCTTGTACACCCTTTAGTATTTCCTGAAAATCTGGTCTCTTGCTTAGAAATTCTCTCAGTTTCTGTTTATCTGTGAATATTCTAATTTTGCCCTCATTTTTAAAACACAGTCTTGCTGGATATAAGATTCTTGGCTAGAAGTTTTTCTCTTGCTGTATCTTAAATATATCAGACCACTGTCTTCTTGCCTCCATGGTTTCTGGTGAGAAATCAGCACTTAATCTTATTGAGTATCCCTTATTTGTTATGCATTGCTTTTCTCTTACTGCTCTCATAATTCTCTCTTAGTCTTTGGCCTTTGACATTCTGATGAGTATGTGTCTTAGAGTCATTCATTTAGTTCCCTGAAACCTTGTTCAATTTTTTCCATTCTTTTCTTCATCTGTTCTTTTGTATGTTTACATTCAGAGGCCATTTCTTCAAGCTCACCAATCCTTTCTTCTGTCTCCTCAAATCTCCTATTATGATTCCTGTGTTTTTTAAATTTCATTGATTGTACCTTTCATTCCCATAAGATCTGCTATTTTTCTATGTAGGCTTTCAAATTCTTCTTTGTGCTCATCCAATATCATCTTAATTTCATCCTTAATCTCTTTAGCCATCTCACTGAATTTATTAAGGAGATTTGTTTGAGCATCTATATTTAATTGTTCCCAACTCCTTTATGTCATCTGGAGGCTTATCTTATTCCTTTAACTGGGCCATAGTTTCCTATTTCTTGGTGTGGATTGTAATTTTTTGTTGGTGCCTTGGTCTCTGGCTTACTAGAGTATTTATTCTGGGTGCAGTTTCTTTCTTTAGTTTAGGGCTTCGTATCATTTCTCCCTTGATGGTTGTGCAGTAGGAGCCAAGCATGTAGTAGGTGCTGTAAGCTATGGAGGCTAAAGCTGCCCTCATTGTACCAGGGACCAATGAAACTTCTTCCAACTTTCTCCTTTGCCAGGGGTAGGGACAGAGTCACAGCTGTGTGAAATAATCCACGTGCAGGCCTAGACTGTAGTTGCCCAGAGAGGCTGATGAAGCTTCACATCCCTCTCTCCCCTGTCTGGGGCAGGGATGGAGCTGCAGGCGTGGGCAGAAATCTAGGCAGTGCAGGTCCAAGGTGACCGCAGTTGCCCTGGTAGACTTCAGATTTTCAGTCTCTGGCAGCCAAAGGTCCCTGCAGTTACCTGCCGGTACAGGGCTCCTCAGCCTCTTCCCCCCCAGAGTTGGGGCTGAAGCCTAAGCAGGCTGCAGGCTGATCTGCGTGAAAGAAACTGGTTCCTGCTGACCCTGAGAGTTTCAGTCAGCCAGGCTTCCCCTCAGGCTGGGGGCGGAGTCAGAATGGCAGCTACTGGCCTCTTCCTGACTTGGGCTGGTTCACACCCCCCTGTTCCCAGGGTTTTCTCTTAGCCAGCCAAGTCTACTGATCAGTAGCCGAAATCGGAAGCCAACAGTTTCCTCCTCCCCTGTTTCTGAGAAATGGAGCCTCCAATTCTCGTCACAGAACAGCTCCTGGGGTGGCTTGTGCTGCCAGAGTAGGATGATCACCGGCGTCCGCAGCTTGGCCGGTAATTTCCCCAAGAGGCTGGCGCAGGTCCCCGCAGCTTCCTCCCAGCTAGAGGTGGCACTGGGGCCTAAGCCAGACCTGCAGTATGATCTGGATGGGAAGAAGCTGGTCTCCACCAGCATTGGGATTCTCAGTCCACCCTGGTTCCCTTTGTCAGGCACGGAGTTAAGATGGCAGCTTCTGGCCTTTTTCTGACTTGGACGGGCTCAAGCTTTAGCTGTTCTCAGGATTATACTGTAGCCCACTGAATTTCCTCATCAATAGCTGAAATTGGTGCCCAATCATCTCTTTCTGCCCCGTTTTTGGGAAGTAGAGCTTTTGATTTCTGAGGTGGCTTGTGCCTCAGTGGAGGATGGGCACTGGCCTCCGTGGCGTGGCGCGCTCTACTTTTGAGTCTTCTCTGCAGATAGGCAGTCTCCTCCTTCCACTCCTTCAAAGACATTGCAAGATGCTGTTCCGGTCTCCTGGAGGTCCCAAACAGGTGCTTCAGCTAGCTCCAGAGAGCTCTAGGTGTTTGCTAACTGCCCTGTAGCAGGAGCTGACTCTAGGAGCTCCTTACTTGGCTGCCATCTTGCTGGTTTTTTGTTCTTCCTCATTTTTGAATAATAGTTTTGTTGGAGATGGAATTATTGGTTGACAGGTGTTTGCTTTCAGCACTTTAAATATGACTTCCCACTGCCTTCTTGCCTCCATGATTTCCAATGAGAAATTGTCATTTAATATTATTGAACCTCTCTTTTATGTGACAGTCTTGTAGCTTTCATAATTCTCTTTAACTTTGGCATTCTTTAGTCTGAATATAATATGTCATATGGGTCTATTTAGGTTTATCCTGTTTGGAGTTTGTTGAGTCTCTTGGATGTATATATTTATGTCTTCAGTTAAATTTGGGAAGTGTTCAGCCATCATTTCCTTAAATATTCTGTTCTCTTTGCCCCTTTTTCTTTTCTCTGGGATTTCTGTAGTACATAGATTTTAATTTCCTAGGCTGCTCAAAACAGATAACTTGAAATGGGTTTGCCTAAACAATAGGAATTTATTAGTCTGCAGTTTGAGGCCAAGAAAATGTCCAAATCAATGCATCATGAAGGCGATGCTTTCTTCCTGGAGACTGGCCCTGGCTATCCTTGGCTCCTCTGCACATGGGAAGGCACATGGCAATGTCTGCTGGTCTGTCCCTTCTCTTCTAGGTTTCATTGATTTCAGTTTCTGGCTTCCATGGCTTTCTAGCTCTCTCTCTCTCTCTCTTCTTTTCCATTCTGTTTAAAAAGACTCCAATAAGAAGATTAAAACCCATCCTAAATGAGGTGGATCTCACCTTAACTGAAGTAGCCTCATCAAAAGGTCCTACTTAAAATGGGTCCACACCCACAGGAATGGATTAAATTTAAGAACATATTTTTCAGAGGTGCATACAATTTCAAACCACCACAGCATGCACAACATATATTGGTATGCTTGATGGTATCCCGTGGGTTCCTCAGTCTCTGTTCATTTTCCTTCATTCTTTCATTGAGGATGATTTCAGTGAGCTTACCTTTGGGTTCACAAGTTTTTCTGCCAACTCTAATCTGCTATTGAACCCCTCTAGTAAAATTTTAATCTCTGTTACTGTGGTCTTCAGCTCTGTTTGGTTCCTTTTCATAATTTCCATCTCTACTGATATTCTGTTCATGTTCATTTGTTGTTTTCCTAGTTTCCATTAGTTCTTTGACCATATTTAGGACCATTTTTTAAAAGTCTTTATCTGGTACATCCCAGGTCTGCTCTACCTCATTGATGCTTTAATCTTCTCTTTTGCTGGGCCATTACTTCTTTTTTTTTTTTTAAGGGTTTTTTTATTTTTAAAGATTTATTTTTAATTTCTTTCTCTTCCCTTCCCTGCCCGCCCCCCCCCCCCCCCCCAGTTGTCTGCTCTCTTTGTCCATTCGCTGTATGTTCTTCTGTGTCCACTTGTGTCAGTGGCGTCCAGAATCGGCGTCTCGTTCTTGTTGTGTCATCTTGCTGCATCAGCTCTCCATGTGTGCAGCACCATTCCTGGGCAGGCTGCACTTTTTTTGCACTGGGCGGCTCTCCTTATAGGGCGCACTCCTTGCGTGTGGGGCTCCCCTGTGCCGGGGACACCCCTGTGTGGCACGGCACTTCTTGCATGCATCAGCACTGTGCATGGGCCAGCTGTGTGTTCTTCTGTGTTCGCTTGTATTCTTGTCAGCGGCACCTGGAATCTGTGTCTCGTTTTGTTGCATCATCTTGCTGCATCCGCTCTCCGTGTGTGTGGCGCCATTCCTGGGCAGGCTGTACTTTTTTCGTGCTGAGCGCCTCTCCTTAAGGGGCACACTTCTTGTGCATGGGGCCCCCCTATGTGGGGACACCCCTGCGTGGCACGGCACTCCTTGTGTGTATCAGCACTGTGGATGGGTCAGGAGGCCCTGGCTTTGAACCTTGGACCTCCCATGTGGTAGGTGGACGCCCTATCCATTGGGCCAGATCTACTTCCCCATTACTTCTTGATTCTTTGTATGTTTTGTTACCTTTTGATATTTTAATGTATTATATTATCACTGTGATTTAAACTCTGGGTGTCTATTCCCTAACCTTATATCTAGCTACTGTTATAACTTTCCTTGAATGCCAAGAGCTTGAAAAAAAAGAAAAAAGAAACCACCTGTCCCAGTCTTTGCAGCTTGACTTGTGGGAGAATTTATCTATACAGTGAATTTAGAGAATAGCTAAAGGCCAAAGGTAGAGACCTCCTTGGTCCTTCTATGCATGCATCTTATATTGGACATGTGCATTTGACCTTAGGATTCCTTGTTTACAGAGATCCATATTTCCTGCTTGCCTAGGAAACAGTTTTTTCAAGTCCTGGTCACTATACTGTATGTCCTACAGCCTACAGTCCTTTACCACAGGCAGCCATGACTTGAGTGCTCTGTGAGCTGTCTTCTAAACGCAGGGCCAGTTCTGAGACAGCAAGCCTCTGACATGTGTCTTCAGGCTACTATTAGACAGATTAGATCAGACATGCAGGTTCCCAGTATATACCTGAGCATGATTCTCCTCCCTCTGGAACCAGGACTGTGGACCCACACAGGAAGCATGGGCCAGCTCCGAGCTGTGCCAGGGAGGGGATGGGCAAACAAGAACGCCAGTTGATCCTTCTCTTTTAGGTAGCCTATTTCTTGTTTTGACTCTGACCCTGTTACTCCAGTCCTTTAACAGTTTTCTGGAGATTTGAGAGAGCTGTTTCTGCCATTTCTTGCTGGTTGCCCAAAGCTGCTGTGGGAGGGCAGAGTCCTGAAACTTCTCTCTCTACCATCTTGTTTAGGGTGGGGCCAGTTTCTCCTTTTGTGTGCCCTTTTGGTATGTTGCCATCATATTCTGAGTACTTCCTGACTTTTGGCACGGCAAGATATTCCATACTTATCTTGAACTTTTTCTGCCTCAGCCTTACAATTAGCCTTTTTTCAAGGAGTACTTTTCCTTTTATAAACTGACTACTCGGTGTATTCATTTCTCCTTTTTTTGATTTTTTTAAAAAAAGATGTGTAGATCATTCACAGTGTTACATTAAAAAATGTAAGAGGTTCCCATATACCCTACTCTTCCATGCCCCCCACTCCTCCCACTCCTCCCACATCAACAGCTTCTTTCATTAGATGTATTCATTTACCCTGATGTCTCATTTCTTCTAAGTCATCACACAAAGCCTTATATCTATATTTCTATACTTCTGTATAGAGAGTGCAAACATAAGTGTGTTATGAGTTTATACTGGTTCTTACAGTCCAACACTACAGGGTACATTCTAATTCTTCTTGGCATATTTGCAGTCCCTTTCTCCAGCATGAAAAACACGGTCCGCCTTTATCATCAATGTATGTATTCAGTTGTTCAAACCTAGAATAAAGTAGTTTGAAAATTGCTAATACATTCCACCATGAAAAGCATAACATACTAAAGTTTTTTGTTTATTTTTACAAGATTTTTTGGTAAAATGTACATACACTAAAGTACATAAATATTAACTACTCTAGTTTGGTGAGTTTTGGCAAATGCATATGCATATACCCATGTCAATATATGGAACATTTCCGTCATGCCAGAAAATTCTCTCTTGGCTTTTCTCAGTCAATTCCTCCCTGCCCTCTTGCAGACGCAGTCTCTGCTGATTTTTTAAAACCATATCTTGAAAAATGCTTTTATCATTTTATACTTAACCAGCACTGTATGATGATTGGAATTGTTTCACACCCTTGCTAGCATGTAACCATTTTAACTCATGTTAGTGTGGGTACTGTGGTATTTTACTGAGGTTTTAGTTTGCATTTCTCCGATCATTAATGATGTTAAACATCTTTTCATGTGCTTTTGGCCCTTCATACATCTTCCTTTCTAAAACATTTCTCTGTGTTCTTTGCACATTCTTCTCCTTACATAATTTAAATTTGAGTTGTAGAAGATGTAAACGCTGTTTATATATTCTGAATGTAAGTCCTTTGTTAAATGTATCTATGGAATATGTGTTCGTTTTCTTGGTGAAATCTTTTGATGAGCAGAAGATTTTTATTAAGTCCATCTTTTTAATTTTTTTTATGTCGAGTGCTTTTGAATCCTAAGAAATCAGAAGTTTTATTTTCTGAAAGCTTCATAGTTTCAGTAATTTTCGTGTATGGTGTATGGTAGAAGTTGAAGTTCTTTTTTTCCCAGATGGAAATCCAGTTTTTCCAGCAACATTTATTGAAAAGACTCTCCTTTGTGCCCTTTGAATTCCTTTGGCATCTCTGTTAAAAATCATTACATTTATCTATTTTTATGCCAGTAACATTGTCTTAATTACTATAGTTTTATAGTAATTTTTTTTTAAGGGAAGTGTCAGAGATTGAACCCAGGACCTTGCACATGGGAAGCAGGTGCTCCACCACTGAGCTACATCCACTTTCCTATAGTAAATTTTTTACTTACAAAGAATAGAACATCTGAATGCCAAGTAAAGAGGTTAAATTACTAATTTTTAAACTTCCTGCAAGGAAAAACTCAGAGCACCGGTGAGTTCTGCCAGATATTTAAAGAAGAATTAATACTAATCATTCACAAACTCTTCCCAAAAACAGAAGTGGAGGAAACACTTCCCAACTCATTGTATATGAAGTCTTAAAATGCTGTGTCTTTTGACCTTTAATATATCTCTCTATTTATTTAGGTCTTTAATTTTTCTCAGCATTGCTTTACAACTCTGCATAGGTCTTACACATCGTATATTAAATGCATTCTTAAGTATTTTATTGGATTTTTAAAAGGTTCATTTTACTTCCTGAAAGAGTTTCTGTAGATTAGTATTATTGCTTCCTTAACTGTTCTATCAAATTTATTAGTGAAAAACAATTGGGTTTGGAGTTTTATTCATTAGAATTTGGTTTTATAGCAAATTCAGTTTCCCTAGTAGATAATGAGCTGTTCCAATTTTTAAAATCTCATTTTAAATTTGTTAGAATGCATTTTAAAGGAATTTTCCAATGCATCTAAGTTATTGATATTTTTCTTCTGAAGTTTTTTCATCATATTTGTTATTTGTCTTTTTAGTGTCTGTAGGATCTTTGACCAAAGCCCATTTGGTAGTTTTTTAATTTCAGATATTGCATTTTTTGGTTCTTGAGTTTCCACTTAATTTTCTTTTATGCTTTCTTTTTGTTTCCTGAGGTTCCCCATCTGTTCAATCCTTATAACCATAATTTCCTTGAACATACTTAAATTGCTCCTTTTAAGTTCTTTTCTATGTGGGGGTCACTTTCTATTAACTGCTTTTTCTCTTGGCTCTTTGTCACATTTTCTTCTTCTATTGTCGGGTTTGTTTTTTTGTTTGTTTTGTATGCTGGAAGTTTGGATATTACATATCCAGTAGAGACTAGATTGAATTATTTTCTTTTGAAGGAACTAACAGGCAGTGCTAGCAGTCAGTTAACTTAGCTGGACTCAAACACCAAACTCTGTTTCCCATGTAATGGATAGTAACAGAAATCTCCATTCAGTTTTTTTCTGCCTTCCATTTCTTGCTTTTCTCCGGGCCGCCTAGAGTTTTCCCCATGTCCATAGTTTAAGGGTCAGACAGGGATTTGGATGAGAGTTTATATGCAGATTTTAGTCCTCCTTGCTTTCAGTTTCTTCTTCCAAGAATTTTCCTTCTAACTTTCTAGCCATTCTGATCACCCCAAATGCTATCCCATGAGTCCTCCAGCCATGCACACAGTAGCGTTTTACTCAAATTGATCTCTGTCCCCACCCCATGTTTCAGTTGGAGAATTTTCAAGCTAAAAGTGACATAACCACAAATCTCACCCACTCCTGTTCTTCTCCAAGTGTCATCTCCTCTCCAGTCCGATTTTGGTCAGTCTTCAGTGCCTTCAAAAATTTTTTTAAATTTTGTTCAGTTAATGATCATTATTGGCAGAAAGGTCGTTCCAGTACAAGATAATCTGTCATTAGAGGAAGCAGAATTACTCCCTTTCTGTATTACTTTGAGGCAAATCCTAGATATATATTTCATGTTAATATTTCAGTATGTATCTAAAAGAAATGAACTCTTTGTATTTACACATAACTATAATATAGCTATAGAAAAATGTCCTGTGTATCATCAAATATCCAGTCAATTTTCAAATTTCTTACTCTCCTATGAATGCCACTGAGAATGTGGTAACTTTTTAAAAAATCATCTCAGTTGGTAGTTTATAATGATTAAAATATTTTCTTTTCCATATATTCAGGTTCGTGACAATAAAAAATTAAGAGTAAATGCTGTTATCGCTCCCAATAATTCATATGCAGATAAAGCACCTTCAAGATCTCTTAATGAACTAAAGTAAGTTTTGAAAACATTATTAGAAATAACCTTTTACTTTGAATATTGAATACTTGTTTACCTCTTAAATTTATTTCAGTTATCTCATTGTCACCTGAATGTTTGTTTATAAACCATTACTCTCTTTTAAGATCTCTCCTTAAATCGAAAATAATTAAATATCTAGGCCCAGCAATAGACCATGTTATATTTAGTATTTGATAAAGTTAATGTTTCAAATTAGTGGAGCAATGTATGATAGGACTATTTAATAAGAGACACTAAAACACTTGGTTAGCTACTGGGAAAATAAAATAAATCATCACTTCATAATGCAAAAATAATCTCCAAAAGGGCTAAATATAAAAATTGCAGCCTGTTTTTACCCTTTCTCGCTGTGCCTGGACCAGCATGCAGGTATGTCTGGGAACTTTAATCTGTAATGGGGACTTGTAGTCTGTTTAGCCTTTTTTACCTGTTTTGCCCTTTCTCTCTCTGCCTGGACCAGCCCACAAATATACCTGGGACCCATAGTCTGTTATTTTCTGCCATTTCTCTTCCCTCATTTTCTTAATAAACTACTGATATAACTTAAAAAAAAATGCACTTATAAAACTGTAAGTAAATATCTTAACTTTGGATGTAGATAGGCACTCAGTAAAAGCAGTGTAAGAAAGAACAGATCAATAGTTTGTACACTTGTAAAAAGCTGAAACTTCTCTGGCAAGGAAACAAATAAAATTAAATGTTTTTAAAATGTAATAAAAATTATCTTTTTTCTGTGTCATCATTATTTTATTTACTGGCCAATTAACAACTTCAGATTTGTAAGGTATTTTTAAGAAGAAAAATCTAATAGGTGCTTTTTCTCTCAGACAATATGGATTTTTCTCTTATTTGCGAGAGTTATTTGATGCACCTGATCCTGTTATGAGCTATCTTTGCTGCCAGTATCATATTCATGAAGTTCCTGTAGGAACTGAAAGGACCAGAGAAAGAATTGAACGGGTAAGAAAGTACTAAACCATTACCAAAAATGTACTTTTGTTAAAACTTCTTAAAGGCAAGCAAAAAGTGTCAGGAATTTAAATGTGTATGTGTGTTCTGTTGTTTTTAACCATGTGAAAGCTAGTTTTCTTTGTTCTTCATTTTCAGTATAACAAAATGGTGCTGGCTGACTAATAATTTATGACAGGAGTATATGGAGTTACCTAGAGTAAATAAATACTTAATTGCTTTAGGGTAGTTGGATAAGGTTAATAATACTTGGCACTCTTCCCTGATTCTGCCTCTCTTGATAAACTGGTGTTTAAAATTTTTAGTAATGGTTTAATCATTTAAATTCTTGTATTCTAGATTATCTTCCGGACAAATTATATCTTAAAATGAGTAGACTAGGGTATAGAACTTTTGATAAGCCCTCCCCTTCATAAAGATTCCACTTAAGATTATCTCATAAACAAATGAGAGCCCCTTTTGGCCATTACAGCCACAGAAATTCCCATTTCCTGTATCCTGCTATTACTACTTGGAATTTTCTTCCTACAAGTAATCTCCATGAATGCAAACCACATGCATTGCCTTTATCACAGGCAGAAAACAGGGAAAAAATAATCTTTTGTTGTTTTGATACTGCTTGTAAGTATCTATGAGTCAATAACAGAGTATATTGTTAAGTAATATATAACTGCTCTTTATTATATTGAATTTCTTAGAAAATGCATATTACATTTCTAACATCCAGTGTTCAGATGTCCCTAAGAATTAATTTGTAATTTGGGACCCTTCATATTTCATTGACATAATAAGGAAATAAGGGCTCATTACCAACCCATTTTGCAAAAACAGATTATACTAAGTTTTTTATGTCTTTTGATTAAAAATTACATCATATCATGGTGATCATTTGGGAAAATCAAAACTAGAATTCTCCATGTGGCTGTACCTCTCTTCTGCCTTAACTCATTTAGGTTTAGAAGAGAGAATAAGACTATAGACATAGATGAAATTTATTTCTGTTTTAACTCTAGGGATAGGTAGGGCTGTTGCTGAAAACCCATAGAGAGATCAGTAAAGGCTTTCATAGCTTCACTTTTGGGCAGAAAGGAACTGTTTCTGCACTTGGAACATCCTTTTGCTCTTTGAACAATGTTTCAAGTGGAATTTTTATTTTTATGCACTTTTAACATTTTAAGTTAGCTGCAAAATTGCTATTTGTACTTGAGAAATAACTCTTGAATTAATATGATTTATTTTAAAAGTGAAATGAATTACTTCCTTTCCCTTCCTCTCTCCTCAAGTATTTTTCATTAACCTTAATAATCTCTTTGGTTTTATATAATAATTTATATTTTTAAAGTTCTGGAACATACTGAATGTTACTGTTCCAGTGCCCAACTGAGTGCTATGTTTCATATAAATAATCTGTATATTGTTATGAGATACTTTTCAAACATGTGAATATACAGTAAAGACAAATTTAGAAGTACTTCAGGTACCTGGTAAGCCCCTGACATCCTGGCTATCTTTCAGAAGAAGCAAGTCTTTACTGAGGAAATTCACTGCCTTTTTATATCCTGAATCCTTCTGTTTCATGTCTAGATAATGGCAATAGTAACTGTATATCTTCATTAGAATAAAAGTACACTCTTTAGTGTACATACTTCACCTTATCAAGACAATATTTTAGGCTCTGATAATGATTATACCCTATTTATGGAATTGTTTTCTTTTTAATTTCTAAGCTTCTACCCTTGTGTTAAATTGTCTGCTGGTGTCTTTGCTCAAGATGCCTTATTTGCCAGGAGTGCCCCTCTCTTACCATCTCTATCAACTCAAATCCTGTTTAAAACTTATTTCCATGGAACTTTGCCAGGTTAATCTCATCCAGTCTTTCCCTTTGTTCCTAATTAGTCAGCATTTATGGATGCTAGTTTATACTCCATTAAATTATGTGTGCTTAAATATGTTTTATCACTTAGACTCTAAAATTCTGTAGGGAAATAAGCCTCAATGGTACTGGTTATGAACCTTTAGAGATCGGAAAAGCCTGTATTATAGCAGCCTATTGTATTTTAAATAAATATACATATAGATAACAGTAATGTTATGGTGTTAAAAATGAGCTTTAAGTTTTGAAACCTCTTGGGTAAGTTCTTTAGAGAAAAGATTTCAGGGAGAAATTGCAAAATAAGTCTTTGGATTCCTTAAGTATTTTACAAAAATATACAGGAGCAAAATATAAAATCACTTGTCTTTGAACAGTACAACTGAGAGGAAGAGAGAATAAATATCTTCCCTGAGGTAACACAGTCATATCTGCTGGGCATCGAGCTCCTGGTATCTCTTTTTTAAATGTAACACAGTGCCAAGAAATATACTTGGGAGAGACTATATAAAGGAACAGAAGTAGAGCAGACTTTTCTAGTTGCTTTGGTTTTTTCTTAATAAGCTGAAATGTATCAGCCACCATTTTAGAGATGTTGGTTAAATTTAAAATAAATTTTAAACTTACTTTTATTAAATAAAGAAATAAATTTAAAATAAGTGTGTGTATATGTATATACACACACATACATATGCATTTTAATTTTCCAAAATTAAATCACCTTATCTGTTTTTTAAAAAAAAATTTTTATCCATTTAAAACGTAATATAATTATCTGATGTGCACTGATACTTGTTTTCCATTGTAGGTAATACAAGAAACCCGATTAAAACAAATTTATACAGCAGAAGAAAAGTATGTAGTAAAAACTTCTTTTTATTCAAACAAAGTTATTTCTAGTAACACATCCCTAAAAGTAGCCCAGTTTCTCACAGTAACTGTGGATCTAGAGCAAAGAAGACACTTAGAGGAACAGCTGAAGGTTGGTAATTTTGATTTGTATTAGAATATAAACTGAATTTATAATACTTTACCTAGAACCTGTTTAATAGTGTATTAACAGGATGCCCCAGGATGGGAGTTTAATATTTTCTTGTTTATTACGTGGGTCTCCACCCACTGGGATAACACCCTATGTCAAGATGAACACTTTCATCTTCCATGGAAGCATGCCCTAGGTGCGCCTTTTCTAACATATCCCCCCATGTATGATGCCTTACTACAAAAACCCTCCCCTGCCATATTGGCTAAAAGAACATTCCCAACATTGTAGTTTTAACCACAAACCTAAGAGTCCCCGGAGTTCACCTGTTCCTTCCTCCAGCCCTCCCCCCAGTTCCATGGATAGTCCAACCCAACCCTTCCCCACCCTACTCATGCTCACATTCCAGGACTGAATAACCCCACTCCATCCTTGCACCACTATCATTCCCATCCACTGCCAAACCACCCCTTTCCATCTTATCACAGGTTTTGCCTGTATTGAGCATCGGCTCACTGCACTCTGCTCCTTTCTTTCTCCTGATAACCTGTCTTCCAGACTCTAGCTCTGTTAGTGTGCTCAGTTTGCTTAGGTCATATCAGTGAGGTCGTGTAAAATTTGTCCTTTAATGACTGGCTTGCTTCAGTCAACATAAGGTTTTCAAGGTTCATCCATGTTATCCCATGTGCCAATACTTCCTTCCTTCTTACTGCAGGGTAATAGTCCATTGTACGTATATACCACAATTTGCTGATCCATTCATCTTTTGATGGACACTTGGGTTGCTTCCATCTTTTGGCAAAAGTGAATAATGATGCTATAAACATTCATGTTCATGAGTCTGTTCATGTCCCTTCTTTCACTTCTGAATATATACCCAACGATGGGATTACTGGATCATATAGTAGTTCTATAGTTAGCTTCCTGAGGAACTGCCAAATCATCCTCCATAATGGCTGCACCATTCTACATTCCCACCAGTAGTGGATGAGGGTTCCCTTTCCTACATCCTCTCCAACACTTGTAGTTCTTTGTTTTTGTTTTTTGTTTTTATTTTTATTAACACATTTTTAAAAATTAAAGTTAATCACATAGTATGTTACAAAAAAACATGAGGTTCCCATATAACCCACTCCCCACCCCCCACCCCCATCATTTTTGTAAATTATATATTTTTGAAGATACATGTATCACAAAAAAGTTACATTATAAAAAACATAAGAGGTTCCCATATAACCCCCATCCCCCTACCCCATTTTGTGTTTTTTTAGTAGCCTCTAGTCTAATAGGTATAAAATGATTATAGTTTTGATTTGCATTTTCTTAATAGCTAGTGATGTTAAACATCTTTTTTGAGTGTTTTTGAGAAGGTTCCACTTATCTACTTTTTCTTCTGTTCTTTGTGTTTTGGGTGTAAAGTTTATGAAACCATTTCCTATTAAAAGAGATCATAGATGCTTCCCTACAGTATCTTCTAGGAACTTCATGGTCTTGGCCCTTTGTTTAGATCTTTGATTCATCTTGAGTTAATTTTTGTATAGAGCATGAGATCCTCTCATTCTTTTGGATATGGATATCCCGTTCTGCCAGCACCATTTGTTGAAGAGGCCATTATGTCCCAGTTGCGTGGGCTTGGTGGCCTTGTTGAATATCAATTGACTGCATATGTGAGGATCTATATCAGAATTCTCAGTTTGGTTCCATTGGTCAGTATGTTTATACTTGTGCCAATACCATACAGTTTTGACCACTGTAGCTTTGTAATATGTTTTAAGGTCAGGTAGCAGGATTCTTCCTATTTTGTTTGTCTTTTTCGATGTTTTTGGACATTTGGGTTCCTTGCCTTTCCAAATAACTTTCATAATTAATTTATCCAATTAAGTAAAAAAAATGCTGTTGTAATTATTAGTGGAATTGTATTAAATCTGTAAATCAGTTTAGGTAGGACAGACATCTTAATGAGCTTCAGTCTTCCAATCCATGAACATTCAATATACTTCTATTTATTTAGGTTTTCTTTGATTTCCTTTGACAATGTTGTGTAGTTTTCTCTGTACAAGTACTTTACATCTTTAGTTACATTTATTCCTAGATATTTGATTCTTTTAGTTGCTGTTGTAAATGGAATTTTTTTCTTTATTTCCTCCTCAGATTGCTTATTATTAGTGTATAGAAATTCCACTGATTGTTGTATATTAATCTTATGTCCTGCCACTTTACTGAACTTGTTTATCAGCTCTAGAAGCTTTGTTGTAGATTTTTCAAGGCTTTCTATGTACAGGATTATGTCATCTGCAAATAGTGAAATTTTCACTTCCTTTCTAATTTGGATGCCTTTTTATGTCTTTTTCTTGCCTAAGTGCTTGAGCAAGTACTTTTAACACAATGTGAAATAAGAGCAGTAACAGTGTGCATCCTTGTCTTGGCCAGATTTTAGAGGTAAAGCCTCTAACCTTTCACCATTGAATATGATGTTAGCTGTGGGTTTTTCATATATACTTTTTATCTTTTGAAGTGTTTTTATCAAGAAAGGATGTTTTATTTTTCCAGATGCTTTTTCTGTATCAGTAAAGATGATCATATGATTTTTTTTCTTTTGATCTGTTAATATGGCTTATTACACTGATTTTTTAAAAATGTTGAACCATCTTTGCATACCAGGGATGAAACCCACTTGATTGTGGTATACAATTCATTTGATGTATTGTCACATATGATTAGCTGGTATTTTTGTTGAGGAGAGATTGATCTGTAGCTTTCTTTTCTTGTGACATCTTTTTTGGCTTTAGTAATAGGGTTGTGTTGGTGTCACAGAATGGGTTGGGCAATATTCCCTCCACTTCTGCTTTTTGGAAGAATTTAAGCAGAATTGGTTTTAGTTCTTTCCAGAATGATTGGTAGAATCATTCTGGTTCTAGGCTCTTATTAGTTGGGAGGTTTTTGGTGACTAATTCCATCTCACTACTTACAGTTGGTCTGTTGGTATTCATCAGTTTATTCTTTTGTCAGTGTAGATTGCTTTTATGTTTCTAGAAATTTGTCCATTTCATCTAAGTTATCAGTCTTGCTGGCATACAATTTTTCAAAATATCCTGTTATGATAGTCTTTATTTCTGTGGGATCAGTGGTGATATCCCCTCCCTCATTTTTTATTTTATGTATTTGCATTTTCTCTTTTTTTCTTTGTTATTCTAGCTAACAGTTTGTCAATTTTATTAATCTTCTTAAAGAAACAACTTTTTGTTTTAATTTTTTTCTAGTGTTTTTCTATCCTCAGTTTCATTTAGCTCTGCTCTAATCTTTATTTCCTTCTTTCTGCTTGCTTTGGGATTAGTTCTTTTTCTCTTGCCTCTGGGTGTGCAGTTAGGTCTTTGATTTTAACTCTTTATTCTTTTGTAATATTGGCATTAATGGCTATAAATTTCCCTCTCAGCACTGCTTTTGCTGCATTCCATAGGTTTTGATATGTTGGTTCTCATTTTCATTTGTTTCAAGGTAATTATTGAATGGAATATGAATGCATTCAAGTCATCATGGGGTTTTATCTTGGTGGATGGAGACCCACACAATAACAAAAAGGATACTGAATTCCCGTCTTGGGGAGTCCTACTACATTCTCTAATAGAATGGCAAGAATCCCTAGAATACATGGGCAGTGCCTAGCGAAGAAAGACACCTAATACACCAGGCCCTTGATATTGATACTTATACTTAAAACCTTGTTTTCATGAAATTGAAACTTAGCCTAGTATTTCAGTTACCTCCTGAAAGCCTCCTTGTTGCTCTAATGTGGCCTCTCTAAGTCAAACTCAGCATATAAATTCACTACCTTCCCCCCAGTGTGGGACATGACTCCATTGATAAGCATCCCTGGTACCAAAGGATTATTACCAAGTGATACCTAGCAATACATTTGGAAAACACCTTGACCAAAAGGGGGAAATAGTAAATACAGGTGAGTTTTTATGGCTAAGAGATTGCAAATTGAGTTGTGAGGTCATTCAAGAGGGGGGAAATAGTAATACAGGTGAGTTTTTATGGCTAAGAGATTGCAAATTGAGTTGGGAGGTCATTCAAGAGGTCACATTTGCGCAAGTCTCAGGAGGATCTCACGGACTGCCACAGTAAACAGTGCCTTAGGCAGGGTAACTCCTATGGACTCTAGAGACAGCTGGACATTATAAGCAGGGCAGACAACCCCAGGAATTTGGCACCCTGTTAGTGGGCATTACCTTGATTGAATATATGATAACCTATTCCCCCATTGTATAGGAGTTGGATTTTATAATTTTCCTATACAAGTTTCTTGTGCCCCTTTTATTTGAACCTATAATTACCACTATGCCCATTAAATATGTGTCCCAGAGAATTAAATCTTCTGGCTGTTCCAATGCTGGTTGAGCCCTGAATCTCAGCAGAGTTGCAGCCAACATCTTCCCTCCATTTCATCGGACTCACCCAGGATAACTAACAAAAGGATGATGATAGACAGTGCCCATCCCCCCAAATAGAGTATCTACCATTGCAAGCAAGACAGTTCTACCCATCTGCCCATGAGATCTAAGCCCCCTCTCAACTGGCAGCAGAGTGGACATTACCATCCCCAAATCCTCAAGATTGAGGAATGAGCAAATACAAGGGGGGTAATGCAACTATGGACTAAAGTAGACTTATTATTCTAGTAATGGAAGAACTTGTAACACTGATATAAAGGCAGTGATCACCAGAGGTTCTGAGGGGAGGAAGAAGGAAGAATAGGTCCAACATGAGGCATTTTGGGAACATTGGAGTTGTTCTCCATGATTTTGTAATTACAGATAAAGGGCATTTAGACATTTTGTCAAAACCTATAAAGTTGTGTGGTGCAAAGTGTAAACCATAATGTAAACTATGGGACCATGGTTAGTAGTGTTACTTCAATATGTGTTCATCAATTTTAACAAATGTACCACACTAATGAAAGATGTTTTTAATGGGGAAATATGTGGGAGGGGGGGCAGTGAGATATATGGGAATCCCCTATATTTTCGATGTAACATTTATGTAATCTAAAGCTTTTTTAAGAATAATAATATATATTAACAATTTTGAATCTTCCATAGGAAATTAATAGAAAATTGCAAGCAGTGGAATCAGGATTGATTGCCTTACGTGAAACAAACAAGCACCTAGAACACAGAGATAATGAACTTAGACAAAAGAAGAAGGAGCTTCTTGAAAGAAAAACCAAGAAGAGACAACTGGAACAAAAAATTAGTTCCAAACTAGGAAGGTATCTTTCAGCCTTTTTGCAGAGGAGGGATTCATAAAGAGCTGTATGGGAAAGATTATTAATTTTACCCCGAAATGACAATGCAATTCCAACAACATGTTTGCAATATATTTTCTCTAAAGCTTTATCGTACTGTCCAATACACAATTTTATTTCCCAGGGGAAAGGGAGGTGAATCTCTTTCTTCGCTAGATCAGCTGTTCTGGTCTCTGGACCTTTTTTTATGTTTAAAAATTACTGAAGGTCACAAAGAAGTTTTGTTTATGTGGGCTAGTCAGTATTTACTACCATTAGAAATTAATACTGAGAAATGTTTAAAATATTAATTATTTAAAAATAACAATAGTAAACCCATTCTTTATCAACAAAATTTTTATTAAAAAAAATTTAATGAGAAGAATGATGGCATAGTTTTACATTTTTATAAATCTCTCCAATGTCTGACTTAATTGAGGACAGCTGGATTCCCTCATACTGCTTCTGCAATCTTTTGTGAGATGTTGTTTTGGTTGTACATGAAGAAAATCTGGTCTCATGCAAATACGTAGTTGGGAAAGAGAGGAGTATATTAATTTTTTCATATAACGATATATTTAATACTACATCAATACTTGTCAAGGTATAGTTTCTTAAAGGATAATTGCAGTGTAGAATCTTGAACTATGTCAATACACTTGTATACTCTGCTAGTTTAAAATCCATTTCATTTTAAATATATTTTTTACCCATGAATGATTATGTTACATCACACATTGGTCATTTGGAAAACATTTGTGCAACAAGTGCTGTAGATCTTTCAGAGATTATATAATATGAAAAACTAATCATTTTGATCACCAATCTCATCAGAAAAGCACTTAAGACTTGGGAATGTCACTTACAGTGGAACATGCACATTTTTTCAAAATTCTAATTTTCACTTAATACGGTTGTTTTCGTTAAAGTGACAGGCTGATTTCATTCATTTTTGAAGGGAAAAAAAAGCCAAATGTCCAAGTCTAAATAACTGGTTTATCAGCCATTCTTTCAAGTAGAAATGGTGTTCAATGAAAAAAGTAATCTAGCTCCCAAATCAAAATAGTCTCACAAGGGCCATCCTTGAGATAACCATTGCTCTTTGTTACACAGGAGAAGTGCTTTTTGTATGCTGTGTACTCCCCATTTCATCACACACAATATTAAAAACAAACTCAAGAATTTATATTTCATAAAATGAATTCTTAATACATCAAGGGCATTAAGTGAAACTGGCTTTTTATTTAACTTTTGAGTACATGGTAGTACTCAAAGTTAATGACAGTATAATTTGGTGACATTGCTGTCATTTGTTCTAAATTACTAGCATTTTTATTCACCATTACTTTTTCACCCCAGTGCAAGTGTCATCACAATGAGAAGGGCAAATTATGGCTTATTGCCAGGAAAAAAAATTTGCCTCATGGACCCCTTGGAAGGGTTTCAGGTACCCATAGGGGCCTGTGGAGCACGTTTTGAGAAACATTGCCCTAGATAAATACCCAGGATAATTTTGTCCATTGAGTTTGGAACAGTGCTGGAGGAGAGGGGAGAGTAGAGGCAGAAAGATTAACAAACTCATCTGTTTTCTCATCATATCTGAAAGAAAGTAAAAGCTATTAGGGTATCCGGTCTGTGGGGAAGGAAACTGACTGCCAGTTTCAAGGTTTTTACCACATCTTACCATGACACGGCCCAGACCTTTTTGTTATTAATAAAGTTATTAATATCATAATTTGATATCATAATATCATAATTTTTAATGTAGATAACAGCTCATTGCCTTGAGTAACAGATAAGTTTACCTCGACAATACAGTATGTGTTCTAAACACATTTGTAGATTAAATACTTGAAAATGCATAGGAAAATTTGCTCCATAAAGGAACTGTTATTTTAAAGCAAGTAATTTCCCATTAATTTTTATTTTAAAATTAATAATAATGTACCTTGGTTGCTTAAAGCAAGATGTATATATTTAGTTCAGCTTCTTAGAAACTTTTTCCAGCTTTAAGCCTTTATCAAAACCATGTTGCTCTCACTTCATTTCTATCTTCAGTTCTCTAAGGTGCTTAAGGTATGAACTTGTAGGATTGTTGTATGGTTTTTTTCATTCTGTTTTGTATCTATTAATCAAACCTCCCCAAGTGAACTCCTTAGTCATAGACTGTTTCATAATAAACAATAGTAATAACAATAACAACTAATAATTATGAATCAGTTATAGGCCAGACACTATTTTAAGTGTATTACATGTATTACCTTTTTTAATCTTCACCACAGTCTGTGGGGAAAGTATTATTAATTATTATCTCCAGTTTTTTTCCTCAAATGAGGACACTGAAGCTAAGAAGAGTAACTTGTACAAAACCACTCTGTTTTTAGTTGCATAAAACAATGATTTAATCTAGGAGCTAGCAGTTTGTATCTGAGTAGCATTGCTAAATAACCATTGTAACTGTAGGGTGCCTAAGGATTTTTGCTCAGTCTTTGTGTTTAACTCTGATTTCTATATCGTTTTGTGTTTCATTCAGTTTAAAGCTGATGGAACAGGATACTTGCAACCTTGAAGAGGAAGAGAGAAAAGCAAGTACCAAAATCAAAGAAATAAATGTTCAAAAAGCAAAACTTGTTACTGAATTAACAAACCTGATAAAAGTAAGGCATTTTCTTGATTGTATTGATATTTTTTACTATAGTTAGATAAAATAAAATAATAAAATCTTTAGAGGGCTTTATTGGGAGGGGGGAGGTCTAAATTAGGGTTTTTAATTATTTAAGGAAGAGATTTTTAGCATCAATTCCAGCTTCCTTCATTGCTTGACATTTCTTGTTATAGGTCATTAAATAGGTCAAAACCACTCAGGCTAAATTATTATGTTTCAGATGATTATGAAATACACAGGAAAATACCTCTTAATTCTCTTGTGTTGCAAAAAGAGCTCTCAGAAATGTTGGTCACGTTAGAAAAATGTTTCATGTTTCATATTTTACTTTTTAAAAACTCAGCTTTAGGGGTTTTGTTCCTAGATTTGTACTTCATTGCATATACAAAAAGTAGATTTAATTCTTCAAAATACTACTGTGATCTCTGAGAAGAACAAATTAGAATCAGATTACGTGGCTGCATCTTCACAACTACGTCTCAGAGAGGTGAGATTTTTGCCTTTATTTGTTTATTTTAGGATTCCAGCCTCAGACCAGTTTGAAAATATTTATCATTTATTGTCCCTTGCAATATGTAGTTTGTTGTTATATATAATTTACAAACTTATTGCATACTGCTGATGTGGATTCAATGCTCGACCTGCTTTGTACTATTCATTTCATATTATTTAATAAGGGATGTGAATAATCAAAAAGGAAAAATCAGAGTATTTGATTAGTCATTGAAAACCAGAGACCAGCGTCTGCTTTGTGAACCCATACAGATTATGGAAAAAGAACTAGTAGCATCACAATTTGTACATCCTATAAAGAAAGTGAACTGCAGATGCATTCTAATCAGTGCTTTTAAGAGTGGCCTTTGTATATAAATTTTGTTGGTTTTTTTAATAACATTAAATATTCTGTAAATATCTTGTCTGTGAAATGATGATAAACACTGGAATATTATGGGGGAAAGGTGATAACACTAAATTAACTTAAAATCTAAAGAAGAGCTAGCAAGTAAGATGATGTTGACAGTGCTCCCCAAATCTTTTCCCAAAATAAAGATGAGCTAGACTAACATAACATACAACAACAAAAATGGACAACATATACAATATAATTAAATGCCAGGTAATCCTGTAACTCCAAAATACCAGTGAGTTGTGTCAAATCAGCAACAGCATGGTAACAGTAACTGTGTAGCAAAAAACATAGGAAAGGCTCAGAGAACCCAGAAATTTGCTTGCCAAAAGATACTCACATATAGAGGTAGGAAGCTCCACTAGCTATAGAAAGCTCAGCAGATCACTTTGGGAACTATCTAAATTGGGAGGTAGGTTTGTAGAGCACAGAAAAGTTGGATAGTGCTGGAATGGTCTGGGTCCTATGAACTCACAAACCAACTGAAACTCCCTGCAGTACAAAGCTCCATACTGAGGAAAACTAAAACTTCATGATAGACAAAGGAGACAGAAAAGTATGTACTCTTAGGGTTTTATGTCTGGCAGTGTAGCTAAAGCAGAATTCTCTGAAAATGAGAGAAGAGAACAATATAGACAAAATATACTTACTGATTATCCTGTAGTATTATCAGGAATTAAAAGAATACTACTTCAAATTAGATCCTTTGGGAGAAGTAGGTGAGGGAACTAGCCACTTTCAATATTTACTGTGTATGGAGTCAATAGATAGTATCCCAACAAAGATATTAAGAACATGATATTGTATAAAGTATATGCACAGAGATAACCATGGGAGTAATAATAGAAGCCTTCCTTAATACCAAGAGATATACAAAGAAGGGGAAAGAGAGTATGAGACACGTCATATAGCTAAAGATTACATACTTTATTTTTGTATGTATATGATACAAAAACAAATGTGACAAAACAATTACAAATCCGAACATCAATCCTATCATTGTGTAAATGGATATAATTCATCTATAAAAAGAAAAAGATTTTCAAAGTAAATTCCAACACTATGCTGTGTACAAGAAGTACAGCTAAAAGAAAGAGGTCAGTAAGGTTGAAAATGAAAGGATGTAGGCACAAGGAATCTTTGTGGAGATTGTAAATGGAAATGTTCTAATAAAATTGGATTGTTTACACAGTTCTATAAATTTATTAACCATTTACTAACATTGAGTTGTACACTTAAAATGAGTGAATGTTATGTTTGTAAACTATACATCAATAAAACTATTAAATAAAGTTGATGGACAAAGGTATACCAGGAAAGTGTAGATAAAAAGAAAGCTTGAATATCTCTATTCTGCTGTGAAGTGATTTCTACTTCACTACTATTGTTGTGAAAAAAGAGCACAGGAGAGAAAAGTATCTATACTATATTGTCATTTTCCAAGAAAGATCAGGAAGTAATGACTATGTCTCTGTGTTTGCTTATATTTTTAAAAAATTGTAATGATAAACTGATATAGTTTAAATTGCCCATGGAGTTGGGGAAGGAGCGGTAGAGGACAAGGTGAAAAGCTATGCTCTTCGAAACACATCTTGTTTTTTTCTACTTTGGAGCCATGTAATTGTTTTGCTGGCAAAATAAAATTATTTTTTAAAAGGCAAAATTACATAGCTATGCAAAATGAAACAAATTAATTTGTGTATTGAGTTAGCAGTATTACCTCACAGAGCAAAATTCCTCTAAGTAGCTTTAAAGCATAGTAATTTGATGCTAAGGCCAAAAAGAATTGCAAAGGGAGTGGATATGGCTCAGTGGTTGAGCACCTGCTTCCCATATACAAGGTCCTGGGTTCAATCCCTGGTACTTTAAAAAAAAAAAAAGCAAACAAACCCAAACTATTTTTACCAATCATATTATTAGTAGTATTTGTAATGTTATTCTAAAAATATTAAAGGGTAAAACATGTAAGTAATTATGTTAATGTCACTGCTAACTATAATTTGCAACATAAAAGAGATTAAAATATAAAACAAACAAATACAGGTATGTTACCGGATTTTATCTTTGTTCTTGGCTATGCTGCAGAAATGAATTTAAAAAGTGATCCAGGTGGGTTAGGCCAGTAATTTATTCAGGTAGGGAGGGAAGAGAAATGGGAGAAAATAACAGAAAGTAACAGAGCAAGGGTCCCAGGTAGAGAGGAAGGGGTGAAAAGGGACAAAGAGGATTGACTTACAAGCTACAATTCCCCATTACAGATTTATAAATCCCCAGGTTTACTTGGGTGTCCACATGGCAAAGGAAAAATGGCAACAACGGCACACAGGGCAGGACAGGTCCATAGGCAAAAGAGCAGGGCAAGAGCCTGCGCTCTGGTTTATACCTGGCTTTTAAACTGTTAATTATTCCATCCCTTTGCTAATGGCAGGAGAGGGGGTTCCAGCTCTTTGCTATTTGGACTGATTACCCCACCCATTAATCCCTTAGTGAGGACCCAATGATAAAGTTTTCTAGTGAACATCTGGGACTTTTCCTTGTTCTCAGGAAGGAGTCTTTGTTCTGGGTAGCAGAATCCCACGGGTGGGGGTTCCAACAGCCATCTTGGGGGTTACTCATGCCCACATGAACTCTCTGTCAGGTTCCAGATCAGTCTATTCCCTATCTTTTTTTTTTTTTTTGTCTTTATTTTTTTAATATTACATTAAAAAAATATGAGGTCCCCATATACCCCTCCCCCCTCACCCCACTCCTCCCCCCAAAACAACAATGTCCCCCATCATCATGAGACATTCATTGCATGCTTTAGGCATACTTAAGAAGTATTGCTGGTTTAGTTCCAGACCATTGCAGTAAAGCAAATATCAAAACAAGTCACACAAATTTTTTGGTTTTCCAGTATATATAAAAGTTATGTTTGTACTATATACTGTACTCTGTTAAATGTACAATAGCATTATGTCTAAAAAAAAAAACTAATGTACATACTTTAATCAGGTTGTCACAAATGTAGAATTGTTAAAAAAAAAAACCAACCAATATCTGTGAAGCACAGCAAAAGCAAAGCTCAATAAACAAAGTAATAAAAACCTTGAAGTCTTAAATTTGCGTTGGAAATACTAGAATGAACTGATAACATATTTTCTCTAAAAGAAAAAAAAATTTCCTAGCTCTGTCAACTGAAAAGACCCAGACTGTGGTCTCTAAGTACTATTTCCCACTAAAATGGCCCCTTGGAGAAATGGCTGATTCCCTGGTCTAAGGAAAGAAATGTTTGCGATTAGTCTGGATCATTTTGTTAGACCAGAATGCAAAGAAGTTTATCAGCGACTACTTGGTTATATCAACAGGACTTATGAGCCAACTTGAAGGACCTCCTACTGGCCAAAGATGAGAAAACTATTGATTGAAACATACCAAATATGTCTCATTTTGAATTCATTCATAATGACAAAAAAAAGTTACTGATCACCTTTGGAGAATGTTAGGAAACCAACTTATTAGTATAAAAAATAATGTCTTATGTGAACTATTAGGGTGAATAAACAAGGGCAGGTTTCTTTTTAAAGAAATGCTGATACCCAGCAAAAGCAGGTTCCTTCCTCCTGATGGATCTTGAAAGTCAATTCCTGAGACAGTGGGTTTCAGAGAGAGAAAGTTTTATTGGTTTCATAAGCTATGGAGCACAGTGGCCTTATGGCCCAAAACTGCCTCTCTGATCCACAAAACTTCAAATATTTTATAACTTCTGGGTGCCAAGGAATAATTGGGGTGGAACTGAACACAGTTTCCTTTATTAATAACATTAAGGGGCTGAACAGGACAGGTAGGGGTGGGGTAGCAAACCGGGGTCAGTCACAAGGATTCAGGATAGGGGTATATAGAGTATAGGTCAGTTACAGGGTGTTTCATATGGATATTAAACAGAGGTGGGTGTGGTGGTTACCATCCCAATAGTATGTATACACAAGGATGAGCTCAATTTATAATTATCATCACAATAGTAAGCAAACACAAAGGTGAGTTTAAATCTAGAGTAACCTTTAACAGGAGTGTGGGACCACTCTGGCTTCAGTAATTTCAGGTATTAACCTTTTGCTATTTTAAATCATAAAGGCTTATATATAATGCTTTAATAACCATACTTATTGGTTAATTCTTAACCCTCCGTTACAGTGTTCCAGCTAATAATACAAAAGGAATAGTAATATTAGAATATCACTACTTTGTAGCTGCTAATGATTCAGTGAATCATATTAACTGCTATGATCACAAAAAGATAGCCAGATAATTTATATTCATCCTGATGGAAAGACTTATCACCTATGGAATATTCTCACCAAATAATCAAATATCAGGCTGATTGAGCCTCTAGAAAGGGATTCTCTATCTCAGGACTATTGACATCTTGGATCAGAATAATCTTTTTATAGAGGCTGTCCTGTACACTGTAGAATGTTTAGCAGCATTCCTGATCCCTTTCTACTTCATGCCAGTAGAAAGCCCAATGTCTCCCCTAGTTGTGGCAGCCAATTGCCCAGTGTTCCCTGGGGAGCAAAATTGCCCCTGTTGAGAACAACTGCTCTAAAACTACCCGTTTATGGGAAATGAAATAGAGCACAAAATCTGTTAAACACCATCCTAGCTATACAGTCAGGAAATTCTAGAATGTGAGGAACTCTTTAAGACAAATGATTTAGTTCAGTGCTGTCCAATAGAAGTATAATGTAAGCTCTATTTGTAATTTTAATTTTAAGTTAAATTAGTGGAATGCTCTGGGTTCTGAGCTTCCGGGTTCTTATGTTGCATACAAGATTTAAGGACATTCCATAGGGTAGGCTAGGGAGTAAAGAGTTTATTAAGAAATAAGAAACCTAGAAAAGGATACAGTCTGAGACATAGCTGTGGGCATGCTGCAGTGTGAGTCACATACTAGTGGCCCCAGTGTTATCAGATTTTATTTAGATTCTTGACTATGCTTCAGAATTGCAAGAGCATGTCGGGTGATTTAGGCCAATAATTTATTCAGGTAGGGAGGAAAGAGAAATGGGAGAAAATAACAGATCAGGGATCCCAAGTAGAGAGAAGGGGGCTGAAAAGTGATAAAGCGGGCTGATTTATAGACTATAATTTCTCCTTATAGATTCTAAGTCCCCAGGTTTACTTGTGTAGTGATCCAAATGAGGGAGAAGGCAGCCAGTGCCGGGATCCAGAGGCAAGAGGGAGCGAGAGAGCTCATTCAGGCCCCATGCCTGGCTTTTTGAACTGTTAATTATTCCACCCCTTTGCTAATGGCAGGGGAGGAGTTTCAGTTGTTCGCTGTTCTGATTGATTACCCCACCCATCAATTCCCTGTGAGGCCCCAGTGATAAAGTCCTTGGGAAATATCTGGCATTTCTCCTGGCTTTCAGAGAAAGTTTTTGTTCTGGATGGCAGGATCTTGTGGGGTGGGGTCTTCCAGCAGCCGTCTTGTGATTATTGATGTCCACGTGGACTCTGCCAGGTTCCAGATCCATCTATTGATTCCCTGTCTTACTAGCCGCCTTCACCAGGTTAGGCCTTTTTAAAGTCTTTCCTCCTACCCCTTCATAATGTTGAGGAGGGACCCCAGCTGTTTGCTTTTCTGATTGGTTGCCCCGCCTGTTAGCTTTCAGGGAGCCAGTGGTGCCTTTTGTTTAAAAGTGTCTGGGGCTTCCCCATGACTCCAGAAAGAGTTTTAAATGGGATCTCGCGGCCAGGGTCTTGCGGTATCTTTCTGGCAGCCTTCCCCTCAGGAGGTTTCTGGACTGGGTCTCATGGCCATTTGGTCTGCCACCGTGTTGTCTGCATGGAGTGCTTTCTGCTGGTTCTTCAGCTGTGACCCAGATTTTCCCTATCCCTATATTAACATGCCTCATTAGTGACCAAATTGTAAAAAGTGAAATTAATTTTATTAATATATTTATTTCATCTTATATATCCTAAATGTTATTTCAACATGTAACCAGTATTTTTTAAATTATTGAAATATTTTACCAATTTGTTCTTTTATACTCTCTTCAAATATTATATTTTATACTTAAAACATCTCAATTCAGCTGCTAAATTTTCATCAGAAATATTTGATGTGTATTGAGATTTTATAAAATTTGCAGTTGAAAAAGTAATATCACATACCCAGATTGTTCCACACATTTTCTAATAGCTGAATTAAGTATTGGTTTGGGTTTTTTAAAAATGTTTGTTTGTTTAACCTCATACATGGGAAACTGGAACTCAACCACTGAGCTATACCACCCCCCTCAAGTATTGGTTTTTAAATTTAAATGAATTTAAATTGAGTAAGATTAAAAATACTGTTTCTCAGTCACTAGCCGCTTTTTAAATGCCCAATAATCGTATGTGAATGACTAGTGGATGCTTAATTGTTCAGTACAGTTTCTAAAACAAATTTTAAGGAAAGGGAAGTAATCTTATAAATTAAAAGGGACTTGAACATATTAACCAAATACACTGTGTGGAGCTTATTTTGATCCTGATTTGAACAAAGCAATTTTAAAGAAGTATTATAAGAAATAGAATCATTTGATTGTTGACTTAATATTTGATAGTAATATAGATTTATTGATAATATTTGAGGTTTGATAATGGCATTATAGTTATGAATTTTCAGGTCTTTATCTTTTGGAGACACATACAATATTTTTGATTGAAATGATAGGATGTCTGAAATTGCTTAAAAATGCAGCAAGGTGATAATGTATGGAGTATAGGGAAGGCATATCGATGAAGCAGTATTGGCTGTGGGTTGAGAATTGTTAAAGCTAGATGATAGGTACATAAAGTTTTATTATACTCCACTCTGTTTTTGTACATGTTTGAAATTTGCCATAATAAAAAGTAAAAAACTTCCATTCTTGACCACGGAAGAAACGGGCCAGGTTTGCCCTCATGTCTTAAATCACTAAAAGAAAGGACAAAATATATGAAACAGTGGTTTTCAGACACTGGACAACAAGCAGCATAGGACAGTGATCCCTGAGAGAAGGGACATAAATAAGAGGAATCCTGTGATTGCCTCAGCTGGAGAGAGTTTCCCTGCGACATCTCAGGGAAGGGGAAATGAATTTGAGAGAGACAATAGTACTACAGATCCTATAGACATTAAAAAGGTATTAGTAGAATATGTACCAAAAGTACAAGCAAGCAATAGAAGAAAAATAGATGTATTTCATTAAAATTTAAAACTTCCGTGCAGAGGACATTATGGGAAAAAGTGAAAAGATAACCTGCACAATGAGAGAAGGTATTTGGAAACATATCTGATAAAAGTTTAATATACAAAGTATGTAAAGAACTCCTATAACTTATTAAAAAAAAGGTAGCCTAATTTTAAATGGGCAAGAAACTTAAATAGACATTTCTCCAAAGAGGACATACCAGTGGCCAATATGCACATGAAAAAAATGCTCTACATCATGAGCCACTGGGGAAATGCAAATCAAAACCACAATGAGATACCACTATTTCATATCCACTAGGATGGCTGTTGTAGCAGTTTGATATTATTGATGAATCCAAAAAATATTGGGTTATATTTGTAAACTGGTCTTTTCCTCTGGGCATATTAGATTTTATTGGATTCAGAGGTTTACTTGATTAAATACTGATTAAGGATTTGATTGGGCCATGTCAGAGTCCATTGCATCACTGCTCCCTTGGTGGGTGGGGAATGACAGAGAAAACAACATGGCAAAAGAGTTAGTTGGAGTCTTGAGCTGGAGCCTTGGGAAGTAAGCACACAGAGGAACTTGGTCATGAGGAAAGAGAGAAGGCCTCGGGATGGAAACAAGCAGCTCACCTAATAGTCTACAGCTGGCCTTGTGGAGATACCAGAGCGGCTGAGCCCAGAGAGAGGCAAATCCTGGGAAGAGAGGAATGCAGGAAGCCTGAAGTCTTACAGATGTCTCTTGCTCCAACATGTGGCAGTAGACTTCAGTGAGGGAAGTAACTTATGCTTTATGGCCTGGTAACTGTAAGCTTCTATCCCAAATAAATTCCCTGTATAAAAACCAACAGATTTCTGATATTTTCCATCAGCACCCTTTGACTGACTAATACAGCTGTTAACAAAAAAAAAAAGTTAAAATAACAATGTTTGATGTTGCAACCTAGCTCCTGAAAGGCACGGGTTGAGACTGCTGTGAGACCAAAGGATGCACTTAGCAAGGTGTCAGACGTGAGCTTTCTTTATTGATACTCATGGACCAGGAGAGTTTCTCTCTGGTGGCTGCAGTCCAGAGAATGAAGATAGCTCTCTGCAAAGAAGTGGGGAAAATGAGGGGCAATATATAGGGTCTCAAAACAATGGCATTTCGTGACTAAGTTTCTTTTAGGGTCACATGTAGCACATAAATGTTGTCTGGTGATGTTATTGTAGGAAAGAATTGTACATCCTGGAAAAATTATAGTCTATGATACCATCTATACATTGTTCTCCTGTGAGGAAATGTATGCATTTTAACTTGCATCCTGGGGCACGCAGGCGACTGTACTGCTGGCTTGCTTTAGGGAGGTGGAACCAGGGCTCGGGGCTCATGACCCCACAATCTATGCCTATGTAGCAATTTGCATTGCCCATAGGACACACGCTGCATATACATTTCATAAGAACAATACAGCATACAACAGAATATTAAGAGTTCTTTACCAAAAGCTAGTAAACTTCTGAAGACATGTTGCCAAGGTCAAGAGAGGAAATTAAACCACTTATGGGCTCGATCGTTAATTATCAATATGGTTTATGTGCTTTTGCATATGATTTAAACTTGTGAGACATTATGAGAGTGATCAGGAATATTTACATAACATTGAACATTATTTAATGAGAAGATGTTGTTCTAAACTTGTCAGTGGTCATATTCTGCCATGCCAGCAAGGTGTCCCATGCTGTCCAGTTTGCAGGAGTTAGGGTTTAAGGAGATTGTGCTGGTCTAACAGTATACAAGCAACATTTTCATTAGACTAAGTACTGAATAGGGGAGGTGGCTGCCAATATCATACATTTTTCCTGTTTAAATTCTTTGAGTTTTCCAAACTAGTTTTCAAAAACTAGTTGGGTATCAGGAGAGTCCATAGAGTCACACATAGGGCCCCAGCTATTTGCTGTTCTGATTGGTTGCCTCTTTTACTTTTACCTGTCAGCTTTTAAGGAACCAAAGGGGAAGCCTTTCTGTTTGGAGTTACTCAGGACTTCTTTTTGAGTCCGGGACTTTCAAACTGGACCTTGTGACTAGGATCTTCGGTGGGCTTTACTTTGACCAGCCTCCTTCCCTATTTCCTACACTAACCTGCCTCAACTTTCCCTTAGAGAGTTTGCACCCTTATTTTTAAGGGGGAGCTGAAAGGCAATGGTCCTTTTTCTATAGCTGCTTCCAGCTGGTTAGGGACAGTAGTCTAAACTCTGCCTGACAGGGTATGAAACTCTCTGGCTATTCTATTGAGGTTGAGGGAAGGCGGTCCGGTAATGTGTTTGAAACTGGATGAAATCCCCGTGTGACTTAATACTTTTTTCTGGAAGGTGTTGATTTTGGAAGAAATAAACTTAAAGACTTCTAATATGTTCAGTATCCTTCTGCATATGGTCTAGAATAGAAGACACTATATTCATCAGGCATATAGGTGTAGCACTTAATACTAATTAATGCGCAAGTTCCTTTTTCAGCTGCAGTTAATAGATTAAGCTTCAGGTTTACAACACCATATATGTTTTCTGTCCATGGGAGCAGGCTGTAATGCGATTGTGTTTAAGTTCTACTGACATTACTCTGGTAATTATTGTTACACTTGGTATGCAGCCAGCATCCTGCAGCACTGATGGTCATAGGGAAGCTCCAGTGTTCCACCGGCCTGGTGCACCCTTTGGCACTATGAAACAGAGCCAGTCTGGAGGTAATGTAAATCTGGCCATATCGAGCCATCTCCCACTGCAGCAGGAGTCCGAAACAGCATCCATCCACTTCCGGGAGCATGTCCAGAGATGTAGTAGATACTTACATTGTTTTAGGGGTCATAGTGACCGACCTAGGCAGTAACTCAAATGGAGAGGCAACATACACTGTACTCAAACCTGGTTTGAATGTACAAGAGAGTACATTCTTTTTTACTTTTACACCTTTACCATGATTACATAAATTAACAGGTGTTTTACTAGCGTATAGGGGGGAAAAGCTGCTTTATTATTTTATGAAAATCTAAGATTCCCAATAGAATTAAGATTATCTTCCCCCTACCACCACTTTAATATGCAGATTAGGGTGGCCTCTAATAGGTTTTCGTGTTGTGAAGTTACTTTTTTATTACCATCAATACTAATTTAGGTTTCTAATAAATAATGGCTTCCTGGAATTAGCCATTTAAATATTTGTCTAGAAAATGCTTTTGCAAACTTTCTATAAGTCACTTTTACCTTTAAATAAGCTTATTAAATTACAGTTAGTGGGAAGCAGATGTGGCTTTAAGCAATTGCACTCCCACCTACCACATGGGGGGGTCTGTGGTTTGTTTCCCGGTGCCTCCTAAAGAAGACAACAAGCTGGCACAGGGACAGTCTCGGCAAGCTGACACAAGATGATGCAACAAGAGACACAAGAAGAAAAACGTAATGAGAACACAACAAAGCAAGGAGAAGTCCCTCGTTTCTCCTAAAAAGAATGAGCGGGATGGCGAGCTGGCACCATGGGCAGGCACAGCAAGCTGACGCACCTAAGAGACCTAAGGAAACCCAATGAGAAACACAACAAAGCAAGGAATGCAGGTGGCTTAAGTGATTAGCCACCTCCCTCCCACATTGGAGGTCCCAGGTTCAGTTCCTGGTGCCCCCTATAGAAACAAAGATGAACAGACACAGCAAGTGCAAACAACGAAGGGGTTGGGAGAGAGAAATAAAATAAATCTTCAAAAAGAAAAAAAAAAGGATATTATGAGAAACTGTATGCCAACAAACTCTACAACCTCAAAGAAATGGACAGTCATGTTCAAGTCTGAATCCCCATTCATGTGGATGTGAACCCATTTGTAAATAGAACATTTGAAGATGTTAAATATGAAAGAATCTTTAACAAATCTATTCGGATAAGGCCAAATTGAATCAGAGTAGGCCTTAATCCACATAATCCTTACAGTCCTTAAAAGGCAGAGGAAATTGAGTCAGAAGAAACCTGAAAATGAACATTACCGTGTAACAGAGGCAAAAATGCAAGCCAAGGAGCCTCAAGATTGCAGCAAGCCAGCATCAGAATGCTATAGACTCTGACCTGTTGATAACTTGATTTTGGATTTCTTGCCTCCAAAACTGTGAAACTGATGAAGTCCCATTGTTTAAGCCAGACCCTTATGTTGTATTTGCCCTAACACCCTTGTTGAACTAAGATAGCATCCTTAGAGGATGAGTTTTAGGATATATAGTCAGAGAACTGCACACATGAATGGAAAGATTAAATTGTTATAGAGTAATTGTTTCATTATTTTGATGCCAGCTTCTTGGAACCCTCTGACTTTCTGGAAAAACTTATGGCTAGAAATAACTGGATAAAAACAACAATAATACCAAGAATTTGCTAGCAGGTAAGCATGCAGGCACAAACACACATAACCAAAGGGAGGTGAAGGTCAGGTTCAATATTCTAGTATTGGTGAGTTCACTTTGAACAAAAGACAAAAGCTTGAAAAATAGGAAGGCCCTTTCCCTCCCTTCCATTGCTTAAAAAAAGAAGGGGGAAGGGAAATGGTAGTAAGGGTTATTCTGAATATGTAGAGGGGTCCAGCAAATATAAACTGAAGACTGGATTCAAACTAACTCCTGAAGGAGAACCTCATCCATGCTTTTATTTCACAAGGGGAATGGGGTGAAGCCTTCTAGAGTTCATGCTAAAGTTACCTCATCTGTTGAGCCTATGAACCCAGTTTTTCAACTTAGGAAATGGTAATATAGACGAGGCGTATATCATACAGATACTATATGGAAAAATTTTTTTAAAGGTTGTTTATTTCTCCCCAACCCCTTCATTGTTTGCATTTTTTGTGTCTGTCTTCTTTGTTTCTTTAGGAGGCACTGGGCACTGAACCTGGGACCTCTGACATTGGAGGGAGGTGCATAATCACCACTTAAATCACCTCCATTCCCTGCTTTGTTGTGTCTCTCATTATATTCTTCCTCCTCTTATCTCTTTTTGCATCATCTTGTTGTGTCAGCTTGCCGTGCCTGCCTGTCACATCAGCTCACTCACCGTCTTGCCCGTCTTCTGTAGGAGACACGAGGAACCTCTGCTCCCTGCTTTGTTGTGTCTCTCACTATGTTTTTCTTCTCGTGTCTCTTGTGTCAGTTTGCCACACCTGCCTGTTGCTCCAGCTTGCTGTTTTCTTTAGGAGGCGCTAGGAACCAAACCATGGACCTTCTATGTGGTAGGCAGAAGCTCAATTGCTTGAGCCACATCCGCTTCCCTATATGGAGCTTTATTTAAATTCAGTCCCGCAATGTAATATATGATCTAGTGCTTTAAGTTTTACTTTTTAATCAAGCATTAAGGAGATCTTAAGAAAATGATGGGTTTGTGTAAGAGACAGGGATCAGTTTAGTTTTCACGTAAAAGCAATATAAAGCAAGGAGGAAGAAAATATTAATGTAACCTGGCAACCTACTGCTTCCATCTTCTACTCCTGGTTTAAGCAGGAACAAAGGAAACCAGCTTAAGCCAGTCCTATAGCCAGAAAAAAAGAATACACAAGAAAGAGCTAAGTCAATTCCAATTCAGCACTAAATTCCATTCCTTATGTGGCAAAAGGAGCGGGTAAAAGCCAAAATGGTTGAAATGTGATGGGGGGAAACTGTTAATCTTAAAGTAGAGGACTTGTGCAGGGAAGTTAGACCTCTCGGATGGGCTGTAACCTCTGAAGTACCCAATCTTTGGAAAAACAGAGGAAGGGTTTGCGTGCTAGGCTTAGGGGTATGAATGGCATCATTTTCCTTTGTTTGGGGCACCAGCCATGTTTTCTGTTTCTTGCAAGATTGAGAATAAACTCTTTTCTTCTCTACAATCTGGTAAGCCTTATTTTCTTCCAGAAGATTTCTTTCTTACAGTTTGTGTTTACAGAAGTATCATTAAATCATGATGGCTTTGGAATAAGTTCTCTCCTAAACTCTAATCCACTCTTAACATTGTGAGATATACTCTTCCTGTAGGCTTAGTTCACATAGATGCACTAAGATCAGGTGCAGGCTAACAGGATGCCCCTACTGTAAGATCTTTGAAGGGAGCGGTCCATCTCTTATGTCTTGCACTGTGTACTTGATAAATGTTACTGACTAACCATATTCACTAGCCACACATTTTAAATAGTCAAGAATAATGAGTAAAAGAAGAATATGTAATAAAGTTGTGTAGTATTTCACTTTCTCTTACACTTGCTTTTTTTTTCTTTTCATGTTTGCTGTCATTTACCTACACATGATCTTACCTATTCTTGCTGTCCTGCTTCATCTGAATCAGAACTTTTTTTTTTTACCTTGTCCATTTGTACACATCAAAGAGTGTACTAAGGAAACATTACTACCAGTTAATGGGTTTTTCCTTTACCCTGATAGCAAAAACAAGTTCTCAGAAGAATTAGGATTAGCTAACTATCATGGAATTGATACTCCAATTTGTGGAAGGCAAAAAAGGGAGCATGATTTGTAGCCCTATAAAATACTCTCAGAGAACAGCAAATGTTGTGTGGGTCTCAGTTTTGATAATTTGGTCACAAACTTCTGGAATATTTTTAGGACAAGTTGTTAAACTATGAATCCAAACACAGAGGTGAGCAGATCTGCCTATTACATTTGGTTTTTTACCTAGGGCAGGTTTCCCGACCACTCCAGGCTTATCCTTGTTTATAGCCAATGGTATTATAATACCTACATAACTTGTAGGGATATTGTGATATTTAATAATTTACATCAAGGTGCTTAGCATGCTACCTAGCATGAAGCCATTATTTCCTTTAAAAAGGATAGATTTACATGAGGATTAATATTATTTTTAAGAATTGGAAATTTTAAAATTTGTTTATCCAATTACTCAAGAAATTATTCTGTGCTTTTTGTCCTACCTTCCTCTTTATTGCCTACTGCTTACTTCTCTCCCACAAAGAACTGAATTTTCATAGGAAACATTTTTAACTCAAGTGGTTGATTTTATATATATGTAAATTTTGAGGAAAAATAATTTAACAAGTAAACACTAATTGTCATTGGATTGACTAAAGTAGAATTTGTTATCTGAGTATTTAAAGTCATTTGAGGAAGCAGACTTAGCCCAGTGGATAGGGCGTTCGTCTGCCACATGGCAGGTTCGCGGTTCAAACCTTGGGCCTCCTTGACCATGTGCAGCTGGCCCATGTGTAGTGCTGATGCACACAAGGAGTGCCGTACCACGAAGGGGTACTCCCACGTAAGGGAGGCCACGTGCAAGGAGTGCTCCCCATAAGGAGAACTGCCCAGTGCGAAAGAAATTTCAGCCTGTCCAGGAATGGTGCCGCACACATGGAGAGCTGACGCAGCAAGATGATGCAACAAAAAGAGACACAGTTTCCCATGCCACGGACAACAACAGAGGTGAACAAAAGAAGAACACTCAGCAAATGGACACAGAGAACAGACTACCGGGGCGGGGAAGGGGAGAGAAATAAATGAAAAATAATAAATCTTAAAAATAAATCAGTAAAGTCAGTTGAGGAAAAATCCATGTACCCTGTAAATTGGTGCAAAGGTAAAGTAATTGATGAGTAGAAGAAAGTATTTCTTAGCATTCATGGTAGCATAATGGTGCCGGTTGAGCCGACTCCTGACATCCACATCTGCAGCATCTGCAAACAACAGTTTAACAATCTGGATGACTTCCTAGCTCACAAAGCAGCTGCCAGCTGACCAGCATGCCCGGGGTGGGGCCCTAGCTAGAGGAAATGGTTCCAGCCACTCAGATTCAGGCTGCCACCAGAACCTGTTTCAGCTCCGTAATTTTTGCACGTGACTTTCAAACATACCTGCCCATAGAAAGCAATGAAAACCAGATAGCCACTGTCCTCTCTCTCCCTGTGAAGTCATATGCGAAAAAGCCTGCCACCCTACCTGCTCAGAAAACGCTTAACTGCTGCTATCCACATTGCCAATTCAAGACTGCCTATGGCATGAAGTACGTGGAGTGTCACTTAAAAATTCACACAGGAGATGTGTGTTACAAGCATGAAGTCTGTAGCAAGTGCTTTAGCTGAAAGGATAAGCTAAAGACTCACATGCAGTGCGATATGGTCATGAAGCACTATGAATGTACAACATGACTATACTGCTGCTGACAGCAGCAGCCTGCATGTGCATTCAGTGAGCAACCCTTCAAATGCCAGATCTACCCCTATGCCAGCCACAATTCCAGCCAGTTTACTGTCCACCATTGAACCCCCATGGGGTTTGCCCCCTTCAAGTGCTGGCTCCAAGTGCCAAGTTCAAAGTCACCTCAAAAAGTCACCTTGAAAAGGCACATACATGTGCACTTGGAGAAGTCTTTCAAGTGTGAGTTCTGCACCATGTGCTGCATCATGAAAGGAAACCTCAAGTCGCACATCTGCATCAAGCACAGGGGAATAACTTCAAGTGTCAAACCGTGACTTCCTGGGTGGTAGCAAAGCCATGCTGTGGAAGCATAGCCAGGTGCACTAGTCAGAGCACCCCAAGAAGTGCTCTGAGAGCACCTACTCCTGATCCAGCAAGGCCACCCTGTGCATACATGAGTGCATCCACTGCACCGATCGCTGCTTCAAGTGTAATTACTGCAGCTTTGACACCAAGCAGCCCAGCAACCTGAGCAAGCATGTGAAGAAGTTCCACTGGGAAAGGGTCAAAACAGGTCTAGGAGAGAAAAGACATGGCCAGAGAAAGCAGCTGGTAGGTGGCCAGGCTGGACACCAAGAGTTTTTACTGTGATGTTTGCAAAGTTTCCTTCATGCGGAAGGACTCACTGTGCAGCCATAAGAGGCAGCATGATGAGTATAATGAGAATAAGAACTCAGATATGACTGTCCAGTTTCAGATCAATCTCAGCAAGCAGTCCCCAGCACCCCTCACTGTGGGATATCTCCAGATGTCCCCCCAGCCCAGCCAAGTGCTCCAGACAGATGCCATTATCTAGGCTGTCGCCACTATGTCAACACTGTGCCACCTGCCCTAGTGGCTCAGAGCATTGAGAAATTCCCGGGGAATGACTGTCTGCAGATCCTGTACCAGGTCAGTCTGGTGGCCCCTCCTCAGTCCACAGGGTGTCCACAAGGTGGGAGCCATGGCCTAGCCAGCTGTCCTGCTTGACTGCTCACAGCCATGGGGATGGAACTGCCCTGTACCATGCTCTGATCTCCAGAGCTCCAGGCAGCCCCACTAGAAGGCAGCCAGACTTCCCTCACCAGCTCAGGCATCACTTACGCTGACTCTGAAGGACTTAAAGGTTTGATTCAGAAGTGGGTGGCTGAAGTGACCATGGTCAGCATCACTATGGCCTCCATGGCTCCACCCATAACCTCCCCCTCCTCCCAGCAAGAACTAACTCCCCAGGCAGAAGTACTAGATCATTCAAGATCTTTCAAGAAGGAATGCATTCGGCTTTGCTCTATCTAGCAGACTCCATTCCAGATTACAGATTAGTTCTTTAAAAAATGAAAAAAAAAGGAAGGAAAAAGATGTGACCAAATGGAAAGTCATAAGTAGAATTCTCTAAGAGGTTTGCTTTTCATGTTCTAAGAATTGTTGTGGATTCCCCACTCACACACCTGGGAAGAAGTTGTAATTTTATATGCTTACTATAATTTTTAAATACTGTGATAATTTTGAGACCACCTCTGAATCACCATGTTATAACTGTTGTAGAATCTAGTTAGAGGGTTGAAAGATATTAAATGCATTAAGTTGTAGTGAATACATTAGTTTGTTTCCAACTTGAATTTACCCTTCTGATAAAAGCTTTTACATTTCAAAAGTCATTTGAGAAGCTAGTGATTTGGGGATAGAGACAGAAAAGGGGCAGGGGCCCAAAGGAGCTTCTGGGCCTGGGCACATTCATTCATGATGACCTGTCTGCCAAATGCCTTGGTGTCGCTCACTTTGTGAAAATCTATTGAGCTGTGTTCTTGTGATTTGTACACTTTCTTGGGTGTTTAATATTGATCAATAAAAAGAGTACTTAAACATAGGCTTGACAACCAGTAAGATGGCGGCAGAGTAAGGCACTCCTAGAGTCAGCTCCTGCTACAGGGCAGTTAGGAAACACCCAGAGCTCTCTGGAGCTAGCTGAAGCACCTGTTTGTGGGCTCTAGGAGACCAGAAGAGAATCCTGCTACATCCTTGAAGGAATGGAAGGAGGAGACTGCCCATCTGCAGAGAGGATTCATAAGTAAAGCGCTCCCCACCACAGAGGCCGGTGCCTATCCTCCACTGGAGGCACAAACCGCCTCGGGAGCTGCTCTGTGGCTGGAACTGAAAGCTCCACTTCTCAAAAATGGGGGAGAAAGAGACAGTTGGGCACCAACTTCAGCTACTGATGAGTAAATTCAGCGAACTAAAGAATAATCCTGAGAACAGCTAAAGTTTGAGCCTGTCCAAGGTAGAAAGAGACCAGTAGCACCATCTTAACTCCACACCTGGCACGAGTGGAAGCAGGGTAGACTGAAAATCACAGTGCTGGTAGGAACTGGCTTCTTTCCATTCATGTCAGATTGCAGGTCTAGCCTAAGCCCCAGCCCCACCTCTGGGAGGGAAGAAGCTGGGGAGACCTGCACCAGCCTCTCTGGGAAATTACCGGCCAAGCTGCGGAGGCCAGTGATTGTCCTACTTTGGTAGCGCAAGCTACCCTAGGAGCTATCCTGTGGCTGGAATTGGAAGCTCCATTTCCCAAAAACAGGAGGAGGAGACAGTTGGCCACTGAATTTGGCTACTAATTAGTAGACTTGACTGGCTAACATATAACCCTAGGAACAGCTAGGGTGTGAATCTGTCCAAGTCAGAAAGAGGCCGATGGCTGCCAGTTTGACTCAGTCTCAGCCTGAGGGGAAGCCAGGATCGAAAATCACAGTGACAGTAGGTACTGGTTTCTCTCACCCAGATTGGCTTGCAGCTTTAACCTAGGTTTCAGCCCTACATCTGGCAGGGAGGAGGCTGGAGTGCCCTGCACCAGCCTATCAAGGTAACTGCAGGCACAGACTGAATAATTGGAAGTCTACTGGGGCAACTGTGGTCATCTTGGACCTGCACTGCATAGATTACTGCCCACACCTGCAGCTTCATCCCTGTCCCAGGCATAGGAGAAAGGGGTGTGAAGCCTCATCAAATCTCTGTGGGCAACAACAATCTAGGCCTACATGACTTGGATTATTACACACAGCTGTGACTCTGTTCTACCCCTGGCAAAGGAGAAAGTTGGTAGAAGCTTCATTGGTCCCTGGGGCAATGAGGGCAGCTTGAGCCTCCATAACTTATAGCATCAACTACATCTTTGGCTTCTAGGGTAGAAGCCCAAAACTAAAGAGAAAAATTGCATCCAGAATAAATACTCTAGTAAGCCAGAGACCGAGACACCAACAAAAAATTACAATCCACACCAAGAAACAGGAAGCTATGGTCCAGTTAAAGGAATAAGGTAAGCCTCCAGATGACATAAAGGAGTTGAAACATATAGATGCTCAAACAAATCTCCTTAATTCAATGAGATGGCTTAAAGAGATTAAGGGTGAAATTAAGATGACATTGAATGAGCACAAAGAAGAATCTGAAAGCATACATAGAAAAATAGCAGATCTTATGGGAATGAAAGGTACAATCAATGAAATTTAAAAAACATTGGAATCATATAATAGCAGATTAGAGGAGGCAGAAGAAAGGATTGGTGAGCTTAAAGAAATGGCCTCTCAAAGTGAACATACAAAAGAACAGATGAAGAAAAGAATGGAAAAAATTGAACAAGTCTCAGGGAAGTAAATGACAGCAAAAGATGCACAAGCATATGTGTCATGGGTGTCCCAGAAGGAGAAGAGAAGGGAAAGGGGGCAGAAGGAATATCTGAAGAAAAAATGGTAGAAAATTTCCCATCGCTATTGAAGGACATAGAGATCCATGTCCAAGAAGTACAACAAACTCCCATCCAAAAAAATCCGAATAGACCAACTCCGAGACATATATTCAGCAGAATGTCAAATGCCAAAGAGAAAGAGAATTCTGAGAACAGTAAGAGAAAACCAATGCATAACATATAAGGGAAACCCAAGAAGATTAAGTGCTTATTTCTAGAAACCGTGGAGGCAAGATGACAGTGGTCTAATATATTTAAGATACTACAAGAGAAAAACTTCCAGCCAAGAATCTTATATCTTATATTCAGAAATGAGGGCAAGATTACAATATTTACAGATAAACAGAAACTGAGAGAATTTCTAAGCAAGAGACCAGATTTTCAGGAAATGCAAAGAGTATGCTAGAGCCTAAAAAGAAAAGGCAGGAAAGAAAGGCCTGGAAGAGAGTCTAGAAATGAAGATTATATCAATAAAAGTAACCAAAAGTGTCAAAAGAGTAGTGAAAAAATATCACGGATAAAACTCAAAATAGGAATAAACTTAACCAACAATATAAAGCCCTTGTGTTCAGAAAACTGCAACACAGTGTTAAATCAAAAAAGGCCTAAATAACCAGAATATCCCATGCTCATGGATTGGAAGACTAAATATCATAAAGATGTCAGTTCTACTCTAATTAATATACAGATTCAGTGCAATCCTGATAAAAAAAATTCCACCAGCATTTTTTAAAAATTGAAAACGCGATAATCAAATTTACTTGAAAAGGGTAAGGGGTCCTGAATAGCCAGAAACATCTTAAAAATGGAAAAGCAAATTCTCATCTCCAGACTTTAAATTATGTTACCTAGCTATAGTGGTAAAAACAGCATGGTACTGGCATAAAGACAGACACACAGACCAGTGGAACCAAATTGATGGTTTAGAAACAGTCCTTCACATGTATGGTCAAGTTATTTTTGAATAGCCTGTCAAACCTATCCAGCTCGGGCAGAACAGTTCATTCAACAAATGTTGCTGAAAGAATTGGATATCCATAACGAAAAGAAGGAAAGAGGACCTCTATCTCACACCTTATCTAAAAATTAACTCAAAATGGATAAAAAACCTAAATATAAAAGCAAGAACCATAAAGCTTCTAGAAGAAATTGTAGGAAAATATCTTCAAGCCCTGGTGGTAGGAGGCGGATTCTTAAAGGAGATAAGAGGAGGACTGAGATGAACTACTGATGTATATAGAGTGGATGGTAACAAACAGTAACAGCTAGTTTATAAATGGGGAAGTAGCGGAAAATGGTAGCCTAGGGATGTAAATGCCAATTGACAGAATGCTAGAGAGTAAGTTAGGAATTGAATAGCACAGTAAACCAAGAGGTAGATGATGATACAGATGCAAGAGTGTCCTTTGTGAGCTAGAGTGAATGTATATCACTACTGCAGGGTGGTGGAAATGTGGAGAAGCATGGGAAAAATACAACTGGAGTGACCTATGGACTGTGGTTAGCAGTGATAATGTAATATGCTTACATCTATGCCAAAGATGTGTACTGTGTTGATAATGGGTCAGTGTGGAGAATGTGTACCAAATGTATACTCTGGACCTGGTAACAATCAGATGATATTATCTGTAACAAATGTTCCACCACAGCGTGGTTTGTTGATAGATGGATGTTCTGCTTTTGTGCATGATTGTTCTATAAGTTCACAACTTCTGTCATAAAAAATATATTTGAAAAATAATATGTTGGGTTGGGGGGAAAATATACCAAATGTAAGATAAGGACAATAATAATAAGATTTTGACAATGTTCTTTCATAATCTGTAACAAATGTCTCACGACAGTGCAAGGTGTTGGTGGAGGTTTGATGTATGGGACCCCTGTATGATGTTATGCATGTTTGCTTTGTAAGTCCACAACTTTTACTATATACTTATTGTTTACGTATGTTCGTATATGAATGATATCAAGGTGATAATAATAGGATGGGTTGGGGGAAAGTACTTTGGTTAGTAGTAATATTTTGACAATGCTCTTTAATCATTAGTATAAAATGTTCAACAATGCAAGGTATTGGTCGTAGGGTGAGTTATGAGAGTCTTGTATGATGCTATGTACATTTGTTTTGTAAGTTCACAAGTATTACTATACATTATTGTTTATGTGTGAGTTGTATACTTCAGTAAATTTTAAAAAAAATGAAAAAGTCAATTGAGTCCACTGACTTCTAAATTTCAAATTAAATTTGACATTAAAAAACAAGAACGATTATATTATTTTCAAAGTCTTAAATATGTATTCAAATTCTGATATTGTACTAAGGCTTATAGTTAGTATTTGAATTTGAAATCAGTTAAATTGGAATGAAATTTGATGCTCATGAAAGAAAGAAATTAATTTATAGCTGTTTTAGTAAAAGTTCATGGTACCTGACAGTTTAATTCCCTTCATACAGGAAGTTATTTTCATACTGATTCTTAATGAACTGTTAAATAAAATATTTACTGTATTAAATAATTTTATGTGCAACTTGCTATTTAATAAGAAATTCTGTAAATCCTATTTTTCCACTAGAGGGCCCTCTTAGAAAAGTTTTTCCTTGTTTTTTAATGCCAAGGTATTTCTGTTCACCTTTAGTTACAGTGGAGCTTTTTCAAAAAGAATTTCAGAGAGAAGATAATACTAATATCTTCTAGAGTATATATATCTACAAAGTAATCTTCTGAAATGTTGAGGAATGTTTTTAAAATTTTGCCCCTCATTTTTTATACAGATGGAATATTTTCTGTTCTCTATTAACTATTAAAAGCTAGATCCTAAGGAGAAAGGTAGATAATACCTTTTTCTCTAGCTTGACTTTACAACATTATCTTATATAATTGCATTCCCTTTCTCTGGGGGAGGAAAAAACTCAGCAAGAATTATAAAAGAAACACAGGTGTTATTTGAAGAGGTATGTCACAAATATGTATGTACAGAGAGAGCATTTACCCAGATGAAGGTTTTATTAGACATATGCCATCAAACTGAAGTTTACTGCTAAATAAGGGTTTGTTTGCCAGGGCTCCAGATAATCAACCCTAGAATGTTTCTTTCCTATAATGTCCTAATACTTCATTTTAACAAAGTCCAAAGAAATAGGAAGCAGGAATAGAAGACATTAGGAGTGCTTGGTTTCTATGTACCTGTCCCTTGTTTTACATTTACCTTACTAAACAGGACACTAGATGGACCCTAGAAAGCAGAGAGAGATGAACTCGGTCTTTTACATTCTTTCTCTCAGATTGTAGAGACTAAGGAATTTATTCAAGGAAGCCATAGGACTAAATGATTAGTGTAGGGATTGCTTGTATTTTCAGTTTTGTCCAGTATATATATCCTTTTACTTAATATAATTATTGTCTTGGTTTAGTTTATTTGCTCTCAAACTTTTATGCAATAAAAATCACCAGATTGGAGGTGGGCAGAGTGGGGTATATGAAAATCACCTTTATTTAATATTTATATGATCTAAAGCTTTTTTTAAAAATAAAGAAAAAAAAAGGAAAAAAAATTAAAAAGGCACCAAATTACTTCTTAATACAAGTGTCTAGGCCTCAGCCTCAGAGAAGCTAATTGAATAGATTTGGGTATGGTTTGTATGTCAATACTGTTTTATTTTTATTATTATTTTTTTAAAGATTTATTTTTTATTTATTTCTCTCCTCTTCTTCCATCCCCACCCCGTTGTCTGCTCTCTGTCCATTTGCTGTGTGTTTCTCTGTGTTTGCTCACATTCTTGTCAGCAGCACTGGGAATCTGCGTCTCTTCTTGTTGCATCATCTTCCTGTATCAACTCTCCCATGTGTGCAGCACCACTCCTGGGCAGGCTGTGTTTTTTCCCATGGGGTGGCTCTCCTTGAGGGGTGCACTCCTTGTGCGTGGGGCTCCCCTACACAGGAGACACCCCTGCCTGGCACCACATTCCTTGCACACATCAGCACTTCATGTGGGCCAGCTTACCACACGGGTCAGGAGGCTCTGGGTTTGAACCCTGGACCTCCCATATGGTAGGCAGTTGAGCCAAATCTGCTTCCCAATACCATTTTAAAGATCTTTCTTACCTTCTTCTCACTACCCTGGTATTTTTTGTGTAGTTCAAAATTTGAGGCTTAGTAGAAACAACATAATTAGACCTTTTTTCTTACTCAAAACTGTCACTTGCTAGTTCCATAACCTTGGGCAGGTTACCTGATATCTCTAAGCTACATTTAAAAGAGAAGATAATACCTTTAAGATTGTAATACATATAAAATTAATTAGCATATAGGATAATGGTAATAACAATGTTTGATTCACAGGCATTCTGTAAATTTATTGGCCCTCCTTGTTATACATAAAACTTTTCCATCTGTCTCTTGCCATTCATCTTTTTGGTTTGTTATTAAATAATTTGTTTATTGTGTTGCAGCCGCTCTTTTTTTTTACAACCCTAAAGATACCATTTCTCCACGGGAAACGGACTTTGGCCCAGTGGTTAGGGCGTCCGTCTACCACATGGGAGGTCCGCGGTTCAAACCCCGGGCCTCCTTGACCCGTGTGGAGCTGGCCATGCGCAGTGCTGATGCGCGCAAGGAGTGCCGCGCTACGCAAGGGTGTCCCCCACGTGGGGGAGCCCCACGCGCAAGGAGTGCGCCCGTGAGGAAAGCCACCCAGGCCCAGCGTGAAAAGAAAGTGCAGCCTGCCCAGGAATGGCGCTGCCCACACTTCCCGTACCGCTGACGCTGACGGCAACAGAAGCGGACAAAGAAACAAGACGCAGCAAATGGACACCAAGAACAGACAACCAGGGGAGGGGGGGAAATTAAATAAATAAATAAATCTTAAAAAAAAAAAAAAGATACCATTTCTCCAACTTTATTAGATTACTTGTTCTCTAAGTAGGGGCCTCCATTCCTTTATAGTCATAATCACCTATCCTTGGAATGTCTTCTGCTGCTTCCCTTTTTGTAATTTACTTGTTTTTAAGATTGTTTTTAAGCACTTATCATAGCTTCCATGATGACCACTTTGACCTTCCTGCATCCCCTGCCTCCCCCAACCACACACTTGCATTGCTTAATTCTTCCCGGTATGCTTGCACTGAGAGGCATTAGGCTGTAATAATTAGAGCTTGTGCTCTATAAGCAGACATGGATGTGAATCCTGACAATCTCTCTTGATGTGTGAGCTTGGACAAATTGCTTAATTTTTAAAATATGCAAAATGGGAATAATATTACTATACAGTGTTATAGTAGAAATAAAGAGAATGATGTTTATGTGAAGTATCTAGTGAAGGGTTTAGCATATAATAAACATTCAGGAAATAGCTGTTTCTGTTATGTTAATGATTTTATGAGTCTCTGGCCTTATTCACCTTTATATGGTCAGTGCCTATTATAATACTAGCATTTAATAAGTTCTTAGTTATTATTTGGTGAAGGAATGAAGAGCCTATGAATAAATGATAACTACATAAAAGACAGAATACTATCAAATACTATTTTAAAGATTCTGCCTACATGTGAGTTCTCAGTTCTCTGATATGAAGCCTATGTACTATGTATTTCAGATTTTATTAGAGTGTGATTATATATAACTTAAGTTAAATTGATTGAGAAAAAGAATTAAATTTCAGAGTGCTTATGGATTAGAGAAATGTAAATGTCAGGTTAATAATGTGCTGATAAATATTTTAAAGTTAAAATCATATTTCACCTTTATAATAAAAATAGTCCTGATTTTTAAAATATGGTTTCAGATTATTGGTATATAGTAATCATAATTCAGTATTTTGATACAATGTGATTTATAAAACAGCCTTCTGATTTTATTGGTAACTTTAAATTTTCAAACTATTTCTTTTCTTGTAATAGCAAAATTTCATTGAGTTGGATGAAAATAGACAGAGACTACTACAGAAATGCAAGGAACTTATGAAGAGAGCTAGGCAAGTATGTAACCTTGGTGCAGAGCAGACTGTTCCTCAAGAATATCAGACAGTAAGTATAAAAAATATACAATGCTGCACCATATTTAACACATTATTTGTATGCTTAAAGTATGATAGGCATTACAGCAGGCCATGGACAACATGATAGGCCATGAAAAACATGGGATTTTCCCCCCATTTTTAAACTGAATATATTCATAAAGTAATTTTTCTTAACAGATTTTTTTTCCTACCATACTCAGACATGGGCAACAATCAGTCTTATTGCATAATACTAAAACTCCTAAAACATCATGAGTATTAGCTTGCAGAATTATTGGTACCATAACATTCATTCTTCCAATAAAAGTGAGCTTTTCTGCTCCAAGCTACAATTGAATGGACACAGAGGATGGAGTATATATAGGTTTTCATGGAAAAGTAGTAAACAAGAAACAATAACCAGTGTTCATATTTAGAAAAAGGTGGAATGAAAATGTTTTCCTGGAAATTGGAGTATTTAATTAGGGTTCAGTGAGAGCTAAATCTTTAGAGCTGATATCTACCAGGAGGGAAAGACAAAAAACTTTCCCTATTTCCATTGTATTTTATGTTTACATATCATGAGTTAGTAAAATGAGGAGATACTGCCCTTTAGTCCAAGTTTTACCATTAGTTATGTTGCCCTGTGACCCTAGATTTTACTGACAAGTGGGATTGATACCTTGCTCTACATACCTGCTCTTTCAGAATAATGTCAAAATAAAATGAGAAAATAGAAAATGAAATTTTTAAAATCTGATATTTGTTTGGCTCTTTTTGTGCTTGATGACAGATTTTACTTATTTCATGAGATAACGAAATAGCAACAAAACTTAAAACTGATTATTTTGAATTATTACTTTCAAATCCTCAAAGGTTTTATTTTGTGATGTCAGGCACAGACCACAGAGAATGAATGTGACTGTTCAGATACATAATAGGAATTCAGTAGATGTTTGTAAAACATGTTGAAGAGCTTTTTTTTTTTTTAAATGTACTCAAACATCGTCAAAATACATTGTACTATCATGAAATAAATATTAGTAGAATGTGAATGTCCATACTAATTTTTTAATTTCAGAAAGTAGCATGATTCTGTCCTTGAAATCTTATACTTCTACCCTTGATAAGCACACTGTTTTTGAAAGGAACAAAATTAGAAAACAATTCATGTATTCATTCATTAAAAATATATTAGTTACCTGTTATATATAAGGCATTGAATATGGCAGACGTACTTCCTTCTCCACTGAAACTTATAGTCTAGTTTGGAGGATGGGCAGACAAAATTATCAAGCAAAACATAATAATAATAATGGGTAGAGAGACGTACTCAGAAGAAAAATAAAACAGGTAAAGGGATAGAGTGACAGGGTTGGAAGATTGGTCAGGACTTTGAGAGGATACTATTTTAGATGAGTCCTGAATCAAGGGAAGTCAGTCATATGACATTTTAAGGGAGAAGAATTCCAGTCAGAGATCAGCTTATACAAAGCCCCTGATACTGAAGTATATTTGGCATATTTGGGAATTTAAAAAGCTCAGTCGTGATTTTTAAAAAAAAATGTTTATTGTAATCCAAGCAGAGAGGTAGGTGGAAGCCAGATCACGTAGGGCCTCACAGACTCTATGAGGATTTTAGGTTGTATTCTTTTTAATATGGAGTCCACTGGAGGATTTTAAACAGAATAGTTATATGACTAATATTGGTTTATTAAAGAGCTCTCTAGCTTCTGTATGGAGAATAGATTCAGGAGAAAAGAATGACCATTTAGAAGGTTCTTGCTTTGGACCACTCAAGAAATTAAAATGGCTTGGATTAGGGTAGTAGCAGTGTAGAGAGGAAAAACTTGACAGATTTGGGATATCTAAGTGACAGAGAGCCAGCAGGACTTGCTGAGGGGAGGGTATGAGACAGAACTCCTAATTTTTTTTTTACCTGAACAAATGGTGATTCCATTTACTGAAATAGAGAAACTGAAAGAGAACCAGATTTGCTCAAAGAAATGGGAAAGGTAGGTGAAATGAAGATTTTCTCTTTCACCATATATTTAAGAAACCTACTATAGTCAAGTGGAGATATCATGTAAGTATTGGGTTCAGTGGAAAATTCAGAGATTCTACAAAATATATACCAAATAAATGAACTGCTTTCTAAAAGATAAAAACAAAATGGGGATTAATTTATCATAATGTAAAGCTTTAGGATCCATTTAAGGATTTTAAGACTTATTTCGTTCCTTGTAGTATATGAACTTTGTGAATTGTGCTGAACAAAACAATGTATGTTTGCTTCCTCTCACAAGAAATTGTTCTAATTTGTCTCCATGGCCTGGACTCAGAAGATAATATTATGGTGAAATTCTGCTGTAAAAATAATTGGATTCTTAAGATGCTTTTGTAGTTCTTTATAAGTACAGTATAAAGTTCTAACTTCTTGCTCTCTTTCAATGCCCCACATATTCTGGACCCATTCTACCAATTCAGCAAGTACCCACCATTCCAAATGGACACAACTCCTCACCCCCCATGGTATGCAGTGCTCATTCTTTTTTCCAAACTTCTGTCTCCCCTTTTCCCTCCTCTTCTCTAGCCTTTGCTTTAGGCCCAGAGCTGAATTCTGGACCCCTGAATTCTCTTAACTCTCCTGTAGCATGAACTGATACTTCCTTTCTTTAAATTCCCATAGCTTATGTATATGTACCACTTATTTTAATACTCAACATCAATACTGTCTTAAGGTGTTACCCAGTATTATTAAGTGTATACATTGTTTTCTCTTAAAAATGTAAGCTTTTTGAAGGCAAAAAAAAAAACCCTACTTATAATTCCTTTCTATCCTTATGTGCCAGCATGCTGTTGAACACATAGTAATATTTAGCAGATTATTTTTCTTGTAACTATTTGAACTCTTTTCATTATACTGTCTATAATGTTGAACAATTTTTTCTCCTTCAGGCTTTCCAAGATCTCCCAAACACATTGGATGAAATTGATGCTTTATTAACTGAGGAAAGATCAAGAGCTTCTTGCTTCACAGGACTGAATCCTACAGTATGCCTCTTTTTCTATTCCCATGCTGCAGCTACCACTCCCCCCTCCTATACACACATGCACTTCCCTCCAGTACTTGCCTCCCACTCTGTACTAGAGCTCTTGGTAATAATAAGCTAGACAGCAGGAACAATGTGCTTTAAATGCCAGATTCTGAATCTATTAGAATTTTAAATAGATTCTTCCTAAGGAACACAGTGTTCTGTGCCTTTTCTTTATAAAAAGAATAGTTGAGCTAACCTGAAATACTGCAATGTTTAATATTTTTTCAAGGATAAAAAGTGACATTTTCAGGATGTTAGAAGAACATATATTAATTGCATGCAAACAATGCAACACTGTTGGCATTTTTCAGTTACGGTTTTATTTGATGCAAATTTTATGTGATTTCATTTGGTAGATTTATCTTAAAGAATTTTTTTTTTCCTGCTAGGTTGTTGAAGAATACACAAAAAGAGAAGAAGAAATAGAACAGTTAACTGAGGAACTGAAGAGAAAGAAAGTTGAACTGGATAAATATAAGGAAAACATTTCACAGGTATTATTTATTTTTGATCTTTTATTTTTAATTATTTGCTTACCATTAAAGCATGGAATGTAGAATAATCCAAAATGGAATGATTGACTTATGAGAGGAAAAATACATTGTTTATTCTCATGGCCAAATTGATATTAAATTTTTTTCATGTAGAGTTTTGTATTGGAATGTAATGACACTTCTTTTAAATTGTATTTTTGCATTGCCTTTAATTGTAGGTAAAGGAAAGGTGGCTTAATCCTTTAAAAGAGCTGGTAGAAAAAATTAATGAAAAATTCAGCAGTTTTTTTAGCTCCATGCAGTGTGCTGGTGAAGTTGATCTCCATACAGAAAATGAGGTAAAATTGCATTTGAAATATGTTCCTTGGCAAGTAATTTTAATTACACGCTAAGAGTACATATAAATTATTTATTTACTTTAGTGTTATATCTGTGAAAAATTTTGCTTCCTAAAAAATTGTTCAAAGGAAAAGGCAACCTATGGGATTCCATCAGGGTTCATTTTTGGGGCGGCATTTGAAATTAGTGACTACTTTACTAGCTCTCTTGTACCTGGTCTGAATAATGTTTCTTCAGCTCTGGTGAACAAATAGATTGCTTTATAAATCTACCACTGTCCAAGTGAGAATCATGAACAAGTTGGCAAATGTAATTGAAAAATAATATATATCAGGAGTTTCCTTTTGACCAAGAATTTAAGAGAAGTTCAAAAGACCTGGAAATTTGCTACTAATTTCTTGTGATAAAAATCCATGCATTACATTTTAGGGTAAATTAATTTTCCATTAAGAAATGTGTAAAGGGATGACCTGGGATTTACTTCAAAATAATTGGAAATGGGGAGTAAGTGGGAATATAGAGGAAACAAAACTGGCTATGTATTGGTTGTAGTTGAGGCTGGTTGATGGTATATTGGACTCATTTTCATTTTCTCTCTAATTTTTTATATATTAGAAATGTTCCATAATATCAATATAAAAAGTATGAAAGTGGTACAGACAGTAAAGAAAATAATCCTTTTACTTTTTGCATTTTAGTTACATACATAAATATAAAGCAGGATAGTAGTTTTTCCCATGACTCCCTCAGCTGTTTAGTGGAGACATGGTAGTAGCAAACATCATTTCACTTTTAAAGTTCTAGTAAGAGAAGAAGTAAGGTATTAGGATGTGCTCTAGTAAAACTGACATCTATGTATCTTAGGACTTGTTAGAATTAAGGAGCATTGCAGTAACTATAATAATTAATGTATAATATGGTTCCTACATAACAGGCACTGTGCTAAGTGCTTGTAAATATGTTATCTTGTTTAATTCTCACACGAGTCCCATAAAACAGGTAACTTTATCAACCCTATTTTACAAGTAAGCAAACTGAACTTAATGGAAAAACTGAACTTAAATGGAAAATAGACATTGCTTTAGAAGTCACCTTTTATTTTTCTTCACTTTTATTTTTTAAATACTTTAATAGAAAATAGACATTCTTACCTCTTTTTAGCTTTCCTTTTGGAATGCCTCTATTCTGTCCTGCCCAGTCTTGATTCTTAGAGCTGCCTTCTTAGCCAGTTTCCAATTAAGTGGAAGAAGCTAGAGTGGGGCAGAAAAAGCATAGAATGGGTAGCAGAACAAAAACAAAGCTCTAGTAATCAAAGCTGGTATAGTTAAGAAATATCAAAGTTAAGAAAATTATTGTAGAAGACATACAAGGAAAGTTACAAAGTAAAACTTTGGAATCAAAACTATTGCAAATTCGTTGTTGTCATTTATTTGTTTTGGTTGTTTTTTGAGGGGTGAACAGATTGAAAGTGGTATTTCTAAAATTTGATAGTCTACCAGAATCTTTACATTTATGAATAAGAGGTAAAAGTTCTTGCTGTTAATCTTAGACCTTTGCTATCCATTACAGTACCATTAGCCCAGTTATTGAGCATCTAGCTATTGAGCACTTGAAATCTGTGAAATAAGCTGTAACTGTAAAATACATACCAGATTATAAAGACTTAGTATGACAAAAAGAAGAATGTAAATATATAATTAATAATAGTTTATATTGATTACACATTGAAATGGTAATATTCTGGATATACTTGTTAATAAAATGTGATAAAATTAATTTTACCATTTCTTTTACTTTTTTTATGTGATTATTAGAAAATTTAAAATTGCATGTGTGGCTTGTATTATCTCCTTCTTACCACTGTCTTAGACCTTAAAGCTCTTTTATTAAATAGCTAACCTTTAATTAGTAAGTTATGTATTTTATTTTTAATGTAAATCTGAACTTCACTGACCTAAAAATGACATTTGACATGAACAATAAATAAAGCTTTGAGTCTTGGTTTTGGCTGGAAGACTGTAAATTACAGCAGTTATTTATTGAGCACCTATTATGTGTCAGGCTTTTTGCTAAATTTTATGTATATATACCATGAGTAATTTTTCAAAGTTTGCATATACACCCTACCTATTTTATTCTTGACCAGCTAAAGAAGTTAAGTTATGAGGACTTTGGGGCATACACAACTGCCTTTTTAGCAGAAAGTAGCATGACACTCCATTGTGTCCTAATTACTTTCACCTATAGCTTAAAACCTCGCAATTTAGAACAGAATAGACAGTGTCCTTCCATGACAGGATTTCACTTAGTAATCTTTGGGGATAGCCTACCAAATTTGAAAGAAAGGTACAAGAGGTGGAAAAAAGTTACTTTCTTAATCTTTTTGCCTTATCTAAAGCTTTTAGAGAGCAACATGTTCCTTAATATTTTGTTGTTACTTTTAAACAAGTATGCTAAATTTTAAGTGTTTTTCCCCTTATAACTGATTTATTCAATCTGTTTTCAGATGATAGTATGAAATTACTGGGAAATGTCAATTTAATCACCTCTTTAAATATTTTGTAGGAAGACTATGATAAATACGGAATTAGAATTAGAGTCAAATTTCGCAGTAGTACTCAACTACATGAATTAACTCCTCATCATCAAAGTGGAGGTGAAAGAAGTGTTTCTACTATGTTATACTTGATGGCACTTCAGGAGCTTAATAGATGTCCGTTCAGAGTAGTTGATGAAATCAATCAGGTATGGTGATTATTCTTTTACTTGGGTGCAGATACAAATGTGATAGTTATGTTTTTTTATTAGAGAAATTCTGAGTTTACAAAACAATCACGCATAACATATAGGATTCCCATATATCACCCCTCCACCAACATCTTGCATTGTGGAAGATTTGTTAAAAATGATGAAAGAACATCATCAAAGTATCACTGCTCTCTGTAGTCCATAACTTACATTTGGTGTATTTTTCCCATAAACCAACCTGTTGTTAGCACCATGTATAACTATTTTATATTTGTTATGGTTCATGAGAGAACCTTCTCATATTTGTACTGTTAACCACAGTTCATTTTCCACCGTGGGGTTCACTGTGTTATATGGTCCCATCCAAACTGTACACTCAGTAGCTGTCAGTTTCATCACAGAGTTGTACTGCCAGCACCTCAGTCAAGTTTAGAACATTTTCATTATTCCAAAAGGCAAAATCTATTTTGTTGACCCTTTTTATTGACATTGTACCCTCTTTGCCATTGATGCAAAAATATTTCACTATTACTGTTAACTATAGTCCATAAGATAGATTAGTTGGATTTTCCCCAGGTATCACCATAGTATAACCACTTGAAATAATGACATAAATTCTAGTTCTAGAACATTCTTGTATTGGTACTATTAACCACCCTCATCCTACCTAGTCACTGTGTTATACAGTCCCTAGATTATCTTTCTTTCAGTCTCCCATTTATTTTCCTAAACTACCCCTTTCAGCCACAATCTCATATATAAATCACTAGTTAGTTATACTCACTATCATGTGTTACTCCTAACTTATCTATATCCACATATTTACAATCAACCTTATTAAAAATCCTACAGACATTAAGCATCAGCTCCCGTTTCTCAAACCCTCATTCCATCTCCCAGTAACCTGTATTCTAGAGTTAAATTCCATGAGTTTACTCATCTATTTAGTTCATATTCCTGAGGTTGTACAATAAATATATGTCCTTTTGTGCCTGGCTTATTTTACTCAACAATGTCCTCAAAGTTCAACTATGTTGTCATATATACCCCAACTTCATTTCTTCTTATAGATGAATAGTATTCTATCGTATGATTATGCCATATTTTGTTTATCCATTCATCGATTGATGGCCACTTGGACTGTTTCCATCATTTAACAATTGTGAATAATGCTGCTGTGTACATTGGTGTGCAGATATCTGTTCATGTCCCTACTTTGAGTTCTTCTGGAAATATTCCTAGTAGTGGGATTGTGGGATCATATAGCTGATCTATATTTAGCTTCCTGAGGAACCACTAAAGTTTCTTCCATTCTACATTCCTGCCAACAATGAAGGAGTGTTCCTATTTCTCTACATCCTCTCTAGCACTTGGAGTTTTCTGGGTTTTTAATAATGGCCATTCTTAAGGTGTGAAGTGATCTCATTGTCGTTTTGATCTTCATTTCCCTAATGAAGTCATTGAAAGTACAAAGGTGTTAATTTTAGATGGTCCCATTTATCTTTTTTGTCTTTCATTGCTCATGATTTGGGTGTAAGGTTTAAGAGATCACTATATACCAACAGATCTTAAAGTTGTTTCCCTGCATTTTCTTCTAGGACTTTTGTGGTTCTAGCTTTTATTTTGAGCTCTTTGAACCATTTCAAGTTATCTTCATATGAAGTGTGAGATACGGATCTACTTTCTTTCTTTAGGTTATGGATACCCAGTTCTCCCAGCACCATTTGCTGAATAGACTGTTCTGACCCAGCTGGGTAGGTTTAACAGCCTTGTCAAAAATAACTTAACCATAGATGTGACTGTCGATTTCTGAATTCTCAATTTGATTCTACTGGTCAATATGTCTATCTTTTTGCTAGTACCATGCTGCTAAGTACTATACTTGAAAGTCAGAAAATGAAAGTCCTCCAACTCCATTCTTCTTTTTAAAGATATTTTTGGCTGTTTGGGGCACCTTACGCTTCCAAATAAATTTGATAATTGGCTTTGCCATTTCTGGTGTGGTGAGGAGAGGAAAGCTGTTGGATTTTTTTTGTGTGTGTTGCTTCTGTAAATCGATTTGGAGTGATTTAACATCTTAACAATATTTAGTCTTCCAATCCATGAAAAAGGAATGTCCTTCCATCTCTTTAGGTCTTCTTTGATTTCTTTTAGCAGTGTTTTGTAGTTTTCAGAGTATATATCCTTTATTTCCTTGGTTAAGTTTATTCCTAAATATTTTATTCTTTTAATTGCTTTTGTAAGTGGTATTTTTTCCTGACTTCCTCCTGAGGTTGCTCATTAGTAGTGTATAGAAATGCGACTGATATTTGCATATTAATCTTGTATCTCACCACTTTGCTGAAGTCATCTGTTAGTTGTAGTAGCTTTATTGTGGATTTTTGGGATTTTCCTAGGTTGTAGTGTCATATCATCATCAAATAGCAAAAGTTCTGCTTCTTTCTTTCCTATTTGGGTGCAATTTATTTCTTTTTCTTTCCTAATTGTTCTAGCTAGAACTTGTAGCACTATGTTGAATAATAGTAGTGACAGTGGGCATCCTAGTTTTGTTCCCAGTCTTGGCAGGAAAGCTTTCAGTCTTTGACTATTGAGTACAGTGTTAACTCAGTGTTTCATGTATGCACTCTATCATGTTAAGAAACTTCCCTTCTACTCCTATCTTGCAGAGTATTTTTATCAAGAAAGGATGTTTACTGTTTTGTTATTTATTTTCTGTGTCAATAGAGATGATCGTGCGGTTTTTCTTCTTTGATTTATTAATGTGGTGTATTACACTGATTTTCTAGTGTTGAACCACCCTGGCGTACCTGGGATAAAACCCACTTGATCATGATGTATAATTCTTTTTTTTCCATTTTAAAAAACAATATATTTAAGTATATCATTCATACATGAATATACATAAACAATAAGTGTATAATAAAAGTTGTGAACTTACAAAATAAACATGCATAACGTCATACAGGGCTCCCATCCATCACCCCCCCCCCACAAATACCTTGCATTGTTTTGCAACATTTGTAACAAATTATGAAAGAGCATCTTCAAAGTATTACTACTATTAATAATTATAGTGCATATCTTACATTTGATGTATTTCCCCCAACCCACCCTATTTTTTTGGTCATAAACCGTATAATTTATCTAAAGTGTACAATCCCAAGTTGTGCATTCATCTCTTCAATCAATATTAGAGCATTTTCATTACTCCAAAAAAACCAAAACAACCCACTATTATACCCATATGTTAGCACTTCCAATCACAAATCGTATCATATGCATTCCATTCCAAACATTTACAAACACTTTTTACCAGTTCTGCACAGATTAAAATTCAACTTTTCATTCTCTAACCACATACTGTTTTCTGGTGACTTATATTCTAGCTATTAACTCTATGAGTTTGTTCATTGTTATATATAGTTCATAATAGTGAAATCATACAATATTTGTCCTTTCGTGTCTTGTAGCTTCACTCAACATAATGTCCTTCAGGTCCTCCATATTATCATATGTTTCATGACTTCATTTCTTCTTACAGCTGAATAATATTCCATTGTGTGTATATACTAAAGTTTGTTTATTCATTCATCAGTTGATGGACACTTGGGTTGTTTCCATCTTATGGCAACTGTGAATAATCTCGCTATGAATATCATGTGTGCAGATGTCTGTTCATGTCACTGCTCTCAGTTCTTCTAAGTATATATTTAGTAATGATATTGCCAGGTCACATGATAGATCTATATCTAACTTCCTTAAGAACTGCCAAACAGACTTACATAGTGGATGTACCATTCTACATTCCCACCAACAGTAAATAAACATTCCTATCTCTCCACATCCTCTCCAAAAATTGTAGTTTTCTGTTTTCTTCATAGTAGCCATTCTAGTAGAATTGAAATATCTCATTGTAGCTTTGATTTGCATTTTCCCTAGTAGCCAGTGATGTTGAACATTTTTTCATGTGTTTTTTCACCATTTGTATTTCTTCTTTAGAAAACTGTCTATTCAGTTCTTTTGTCCATTTTTTCATAGCATTATTTGTCTTTATTGTTGAGTTGTAGGATCTCTATATATCATGGTGTTAGACACTTGTCGGATGTGTGATTTCCAAATATTTTCTCATATTGAGTAAGTTACCTTTTTACTTTCTTGAAGTACATTGAGGTACTGAAATATTTAATTTTGAAGAGGACCCGTTTATTTTTTCTTTTTTTGATTATGCTTTGGGTTTAAGGTTTAAGAGACCCCTGCCTATTACAAGGTCTTGTAGATGTTTTTAAAAAATGACTTGACCATAGAGGTGTGGGTAAATTTCTGAACTCTCAATTCAATTCCATTGATCAACGTGTCTGTCTTCATGCCAGTAACATCCTGTTCTTTTGTGGGGTTTTTTTGTTTGTTTAGGAGGTACCAGGAATTGAACCCAGGACCTTGTACTTGGGAATGAGCAGCTTAGCCACTGAGCTACATTTGCTCCCCAATGAGAGTTGTTCTTTTTCATTTGTGTGGTTTTTGTTTTTAGGAGGTACTGGGGATCGAACCTGGAACCTAGTATATGGGAAGCAGGCGCTCAGCCACTTGGGCCAAATCCACTTCCCACCATGCTGTTTTGACCACTGTAGCTTTATAATACACTTCACAGTCAGGAAACGTGAGTCCTCTGCCTTTGCTTTTCTTTTTTAGAATGTTGTTGGCTATTCTGAACCCCTTTCTCTTCCAAATAAATTTGGTAATTGACTTTTCTATTTCTTTAAAGTAGGATGTTGGAATTTTTATTGGGATTGCATTGATTCTATAAATTAGTTTGGGTAGACTTGACATCTTCATGATGTTTAGTGTTCAGCCATGAACACACGGAATGTCCTTCCATTTGTTTAGGTCTTTGATTTCTTTTAGCAGTGTTTTATAGTTTTCTGAATATTCATCCTTTACCTTCCTGGTTAAATTAACTCCTAGATATTTGAGTCTTTTTATTGCTGTTATAAATGGAATTTTTTTTCTTGACCTCCTACCTTGCTCATTACTAGTGTATAGAAACACTGTTGATTTTTCGTCTGTTGATCTTGTTGAACTCATTTAATAAATGAGTTGTAAATGTTGTAATGTTTGTTGTAAATGTTTGAGATTTTCTCAATACAGGATCATACCATCTACAAATAGTGAGAGTTATACTTTTTTCCAATTTTGATGCCTTTTTTTTTCCCTCGTCTAATTGCTCTAGCTAGAACTTATAGTACAGTGTTGAATAAGAGTGGTGAGAGTGGGCATCCTTGTTTTTTTCCTGATCTTAGAAGGAAAACTTTCAGCCTCTCACCATTGAGTATGATGTTGGCTGTGGTATTTTCATATATGCTGTTTATTCTGTTGAGGAACTTTCCTTCTATACCTATCTTTTGACGTATTTTTATCAAGAAAGAATGCTGGGTTTTGTCACATGCATTTTCTGCATCAATCAAGATGTTCATGTGTTTTCTTCCCGTTTGATTTGTTAATGTGATATATTATGTTTATTGATTTTCTTATGTTGAATCACCCTGGCATACCAGGAATAAAACCCATTTGATCCTGGTGTATAATTCTTTTAATGTGCTGTTGGGTTCTATTTGGAAATATTTTGTTGAGAATTTTTGCATCTATTTCATTTAAGAGATTGGTCTGTAATTTTCTTTCATTGTAGTATCTTTATCTGACTTTGATATTAGGGTGATGTTGGTTTCCTTAAATGTGTTGGGTAATTTTCCCTCCTTTTAATTTTTTTGGAATAATTTAAACAGGATTGATATTAATTCTTGTCAAAATGTTTGGTAGAATTCACTTGAGAAACCATCTGATCCTGGACTTTGCTTTGTGGGAAGATTTTTGATGATTCATTAAATCTCTTTACTTCTGAATGGTTTGTTGAGTTTCTATATTTCTTGTAGAGTCATTGTATGTTGTTTTGTGTGTTTCTAGGAATTTGTCCATTTCATCTAGGTTGTCTTAATTTGTTGGGAATACTGTTTCTCATAATATCCTCTTGTGATCCTTTTTATTTTTCTGGAGTCAATTGTAATGTCCCCCCTTTCATTCCTGATTTTATTTATTTCTCTCTTTTTGTCTTTGTTAGTGTTGCTAAGGGTTTATTGGTTTTATAGGTTTTCTCAAAGAACTGCTATTGATTCTATTGATTTTCTCTGTTGCTTTTTTTTGTTGTCATTTTCATTTATTTCTGCTTTCATCTTTATTTTTTTGTTTCTGCTTGCTTTGGGATTGATTAGCTGTTCTTTTTCTAGAGTGTCCAGTTCATTTAGATCCTGATTTTACCTCTTTCTTCTTTTTTCATGAAGGCATTTAGGGCTATAAATTTCCCTCTCAGCACTGCCTTTTCTGTATCCCATAAGTTTTGATAAGTTGTGTTCTCATTTTCATTCATCTCGAGATATCCACTAATTTCTCTTCTTTGACCCACTGATTGTTTAGTAGTGTGTCATTTAGCCTCCATATATTTGCAGATTTCCCCTTTCCTGCCTGTTATTGATTTCCAGCTTCATTTTATTATGATCAGAAAAGGTGCTTTTTATAATTTCAGTCTTTTCAAATTTTATTAAGAGCTGTGTTGTGGCCCAGCATATGGTCTCTTCTGGAGAAAAATCCATGAGCACTTGAGAAGAATGTTTCACCTTTTAATTTTGAGTGCAGTGTACTATATATGTCTGTCAGGTCCAGCTTGTTATCATATTGTTCATGTTCTCTTTTTCTTTGTTGATCTTCTGTCTGGTTCTATTTGTTTTAATGTGAGTGGTATGTTGAAGTCTCCAGCTATTATTGTAGAGATGCACATTTCTCCTTTCAGTTTTGCCAGAGTTTGCTCATGTGTTTTGGGGCACCCTGGTTAGGGCATAGATATTTATGACTGTTATGCCTTTCTGGTGAATTGTCCCCTTTTATTAATATATAATGCTCTTTTGCATCTCTTACCACTTTTGTGCATTTAAAGTCTATTTTGTCTGCCACCAGTATATCTACCCCTGCTCTCTTTTGGGTTCTGTTTCCATGAAATATCTCTTTTCCAGTCTTTCGCTTTTCAGTCTTTTTGCATCCTTGGGTGTAAGGCGAGTCTCCTGGAGACTAGGATGGCTTATGTTTTCTTATCCATTCTATCAGCCTATGTCTTTTGACTGGGAAGTTTAATTATTAACGTTCAGTGTTATTACAGTAAAGGCATTACTTACTTCAGCCATTTTATCGTTTGGCTTTCATGTGTCATATCTTATTTTTGCCCATCTTATTACCTTTTGGTTACTCTTTCTGATAGTCTCCTCCAAGCCTCTCTCTCTTGTCTTCTCTTTTCTGACTGGAGAACTCCCTTTATTGTCCTGCAGAGTTGGATTCTTCATTATGTACTTTCTTAGTTTCTATTAATCTATGACTGTTTTAAATTCACCATCATATTTGAAGGGTAGTTTTGCCAGATAAAGAATTCTTGACTAGCAGTTTTTCTCTTTCAGGAATGTAATTATATTATACCATTGCTTTCTCACCTCCATGGTTTCTGAAGAAAAATCAACACCAAAGTTACTGGACATCACTTGTATGTGATATTAAGCTTTTCCCTTCCTGCTTTCAGAATTTTCTTTTTATCTTTCATGTTCTGAATATTCTGTATTTTAGGTTAGGTCTCTTTGGATTTATTCTGATTGGAGAACACTGTCCTTCTGGATATGTATATTCATATCTTTCATGAGAGTTGGGAAATTTTCAGCCACTATTTTCTCAGATACTTTTTCTGCCCCTTTTCCCTTCTCTTCTCCTTCTAGAACTCCCATAACATTTATGTTGCTGTGCTTTGCATTGTCATTCAAATCTCTGAGCTCCTGTTCGATTTTTTCCATTCTTTTCTCTCTCAGTTCTCTTTTCAATTTCAGTTGTCCTTTCCTCTATATTGCTGATTCTTTCTTCCATGATTTCAGATCTGCTGTTGTGTGCCTCTATTGTATTTTTAATCTTATTGTGTCTTTCCTATAATCTAAGCTCTCTTATTTTTCTATACAAGGTTTCACATTTTTCTTTTCACCCAGTGTCTTCTTAACATCTTGTATTTCTTTAGCCATATTGTCTTTCTATTCCGTGATTTGATTTAGGAGATTTGTATGAACTTTACTGATTATCTATTTCAAGACCTGTATCTTCTCTGGAGCTTTGGTATATTCCTTTGCCTGAGTCATATCTTCCTTTTTCTTGGCTTGTAATTTTTTGCTGATGTCTAGGCATCCGATTCTGATGCTGAGTTTACTCTGATGTATAGTTTCTCTCTCTTATCTAGGTATTTACTGTTAAGTAGCTGTGTGCTTCCACTGTTGTTTAATTCTTGGTTTAACTTGTTCTAGATATTTAGGATTGCTCCTGTTTAACTGCTCAAACCAGGACTATGGACCTAATAATGGGATGGAGGCATGTTTCCAAAGGTCTTCGAGAGGGAGACAGTAAAGGCACCTGATTGCCTCTTTATTATTTTTATCCCCTTTTTGCACACCTTTCTGGTCTGCAGATGGCACTCTTTGGCAGACCTCTCAGTTCAGACCCCTGTGCTAGGGCGAAAGCATTCAGTGGTGGGTGGTGCAGAAGCAATGTACTCAGGATTGGCCAAGCCTCACAAAAAAACTTTCTCAAAATCTGTTCTCCTCCCTTGGCCAGCTGTACCCGCCCTCTGTCTTCATCCTCAGCACCCAGCCCAGGGCATTAGGAAGGGTGTTTGAGAAGACAAATTATCTTTAGCTCCCTGCAAACAATGTTGCAGCCCTAATGGGCCTGGAAGTGTGCTACCCCTCCAATGTAGCAGACCAAGTTTGCTAGTGAAAATCTAAATTTGTTATAGGCTGTGTCACTCCTCTCTCCTGTCTTCAGGAAGCGGACCCCTGCAATCCCCCACAGTCTGCAGCCACTGAAGTCCACAGTGGCTGCAGTCTGCATACGGCTGTTTGCTCCAAAGGTGCAGATGGGTGTCTGCTGCTCCTTCTGCAGCTTTCCTCATGGGATTTTTCAGCCAGCTGAGACTCCTTCATCCCTCTCTCTTCTGAGTGTTGTCTTACCTCCTCTGGTCTCCTGAGACCCTTAGCACACTTCCAGACAGTCTCCACCTCTCCTCTGCTTATTTTTTCTGGGAGAAAAGTGATCCCTCTGCCTCCCTAATCCTCTGTCTTCGACTAAATGTAACTTTAAGGCCTGACTTTGTTTGACCACCTCAGCAGTTCCTTAAATCTATTTATGATTTAGCTAATCAAATAGTTCATCTAGCAGGATGATTGATTCAATAATAGTTCAGTGTGTAATTCTTTTAATGTGCTTTTGGATTCAATTAGTAAGCATTTTGTTGAGGATTTTTGCATCTATATTCAATAGAGATATTGGTCTATAACTTTCTTTGTTCATAGTATCTTTTTTGGCTTTGGTATTAGGGTGATGTTGGCTTCATAGAAAGAGTTTGGTAGTGTACCCTCCTGTTCTTTTCTTTTCTTTTTTTTGCAGGAGTTTGAGCAAGATTGCTATTAAATCTTCTTTGAATGTTTGGTAGAATTCACCTATAAAGCTACCTTGTCTTGGGCTTTTAATTTTGGGTTTTTTAAAAAAATATCTTTCAATATCTTTACTTGTGATTGGATTGTTTAGGTCTTCTGTTTCTTCTGGAGTCGCTGTAGTTGGTTCCTGTGTTTCTAGGAATTTGTCCATTTCATCTATATTGTCTAGTTCAGTGGTGTACTGTTGTTGTTCATAGTATCCTCTTATTTCTGTGGGGTCGGTAGTAATGTCGCCCCTCTCGTTTCTGATTTTATTTATTTGCATCTTTTCTCTTTTTTCTTTTTCATTCTAGCTAAGGGTTTGTCAATTTGGTTGATATTCTTTTTTTTTTTTTTAAAGATTTATTTATTTATTTAATTTCCCCCCCTCCCCTGGTTGTCTGTTCTTGGTGTCTATTTGCTGCGTCTTGTTTCTTTGTCCGCTTCTGTTGTCGTCAGCGGCACGGGAAGTGTGGGCGGCGCCATTCCTGGGCAGGCTGCTCTTTCTTTTCACGCTGGGCGGCTTTTCCTCACGGGCGCACTCCTTGCGCGTGGGGCTCCCCCACGCGGGGGACACCCTTGCGTGGCACGGCACTCCTTGCGCGCATCAGCACTGCGCACGGCCAGCTCCACACGGGTCAAGGAGGCCCGGGGTTTGAACCGCGGACCTCCCATATGGTAGACGGACGCCCTAACCACTGAGCCAAAGTCCGTTTCCCGGTTGATATTCTTAAAGAACTAATTTTGTTTTGTTCTGTTGGATTTTTTGGTTCTCAATTTCATTTTTCTACTCTGTGTTGTTTCTTTTTTTATGCTTGATTTCAGATTAGTTTGCTGTTCTTTTCCTACTTCCTCCAGGTGTGAAGTTAGGTCTCTGATATTGGCTCTTCTTTTTTAAGGTAATCATTGAGGGCTTTAAATTTCCCTGTCAGCACTGCCTTCCCTGATTTTGATAGGTTATATTCTCGTTTTCATTTGTCCCAAAATATTAACTAATTTCTCTTGTAATTTCCTTTGACCCACTGATTATTTAAGTGTGTCTGTTTAATCTCTATGTATTTGTGAATATTCTCTTTTTTCTGCCTGTTACTGATTTCCAGCTTTATTTCATTATGTTCAGAGAAGGTGCTTTGCATAATTTCAATCTTTTTAAATTTCTTGAGACCTGTTTTACAACCCAATGTATGATCTGTTCTGGAGAAAGATCCATGAGCACTTAAGAAGAACATATATCCTGCTGTTTTGTGGTGTAATGTTCTCTATATTTTTTTGTTAGGTCTAATTCATTTATCATATTATCAAGCTCACTGTTTTCTGATTGACCCTCTGTCCAGATGTTCTGTCTAATGCTGAGAGTAGTGTATTGAAGTCTTCAATTATTATTGTAGAGACATCAATTTCTCCCTTCAATTTTGCCAGTGTTGGCCTCATGTTATTTTGGGGCACCCAAGTTAAGTGCAGAATTATTTATTATTGTTATTTCTTAACTGGTCAATTACCCTTTTTATTAATATATAATGACTTTTTTCACCTCTTACAACAGTTTTGCATTTAAAATCTCTTTTGTCTGATTTTGATGTAGCGACTTCAACCCTTTTGGTTACTATTTACATGGAATATCTTTTTCCAATCTTTCGTTTTCAGCCTATTTGTGTCCGTGTGTCTTGAGGAGTGTCTCTTGAAGATAGCATATAGATGACATATTTTTTTATCCATTCTGCCAATCTGTGTCTTTGGATTGGGGAATTCAATCCATTAACATTCATTGCTATTACTGTAAAGATATTACTTACTTTGTCTATTTTATCCTTTGTCTTTCCCTTGCCATATCATACTGTCATCTGTCTTTTTACCTTTTTAGTAACCCTTACTACTAATAATTATTTCTACACTCTTCTCCAAGTGCCCCTCCCCTGTTTTTTCCTTTTAGGCTGCTGCACTTCCCTTAGAATTTCTTATAAGTCTGATCTCTTGGTGTCAAACATTGTTTCTTTTTATCTGTGAAGACTTTAAACTAACCCTCATTTTTGAAGGACATTTTTGCCAGATAAAGAATTCTTGGCTGACAGGGTTTTCTTTTCTTTCTTTCTATACCTTAAATATGTCATACCCCACTGCCTTTTTGCCTCCATGGTTTCTGATGAGAAGTTGGTCCTTAGTTTTATTGAACATCCCTTATATGTGATGAATTGCTTTTCTCTTTTATTTTTTATTTTCAAAAGATACATAGGTTACATTAAAAAAATAAAGGGGATTCCTATATGCCCCACTCCCCACACTTCCCACTTTCCCATATAAACATCTCTTCTTTCACTAGTGTGGTACATTGATTGCAATTGATGAACACATTTTGGAGCATTGCCACACAGCATGGATCATAGTTTACATTGTAGTTCTCACCCTCTCTCACTCCATTCGATAGGTTATGGCAGGATATATAATGTCCTGTATCTGTCTTTGTAGTGTCATTCAGGATAATTCCAAGTCCCAAAAATGCCTTCATACTATACCTCTTTTTCCTTCTCCCTACTTTCAGCAACTCCAGTGGCCACTGTCTTTACATCAATGATATAATTTCTTCCATTACTAGAATTACAGTAAGTTTATAGTAGAATACCGGTAAGTCCACTCTAGTTCATATTTTATTCCCCCATCCTGAAGATTCTGGGATGGTGATTGAGAGGGGACTTCGATCCCATATGGATGATGAATGAGACTCTCTTGCTTACAGTGTGGACTGTCTTGGTTCCTTGGTGTGGTGGTTGTCCAAAGATTCAAGTCTCTTGGACATACATCTACCAACTCCAGTGCCAACTATAGGTTCAATAAAAGGGACAGAAGAGGCATGTATAGAGAAGTCACTTCTGAGTCCAACTCTGTGCTTTTCTCTTGATGCTTTCAGAATTCTCTTTATCTCTGGCATTTGACAGTCTGAATAGCAGGTGTTTTAGAGCAGTTCTATTTGGATTTTTTCTGTTTTGAGTCAGTTGTCCTTGGATATTGATACTTGTGTTTTTTATAAGGGTTGGGTAATTTTTGGCCATTATTTCCTCAACTATTCTTTCTGCCCTTTTCATTTCTCCTTTGGGAGATACATACACCCTTAATGTGTATGTTCATGAGTTTCATGCTGTCATTCAGTTCTTTGAGATCCTGTTCAATTTTCTCCATTCTTTTTATCTTTTCAAGTTCAGATGCTCTGCCCTCCATTTCACTTGTTCTTTGCCGTTTCCAATCTGCTGTTTTATGCCGCTAATGTATGTTAATCTCATCATTTGTAGCTTTCATTCCCATAAGCTCTGTTACTTTTCTTTGGAAGCTTACAAATTCTTCTTTATGCTCAACCAGTGTCTTTTTAATATCCTTTGTCTCTTTAGTCACATGGTCCTTCAACTCCTTGAATTGATTTAGGAGATTTATATGAACATCATTGATTGGCAGTCTTAAATCCTATGTGGTCAGGATTTTTAATTTGTTCCTTTGGCTGAGCCACATCTTCCTATTTCTTAGTATGTGTTGTAATTTTTTTCTTAGGTGTAGGCCTCTGATTATGTTGGTCAATTTACTCTCATGGTCAGTTTCACTCTCCTGCCTAGTGGTTTTGTTTTACAGATCTTTGATTTTGGGTTTAACTTATTCTAAATCTTTAAAATTGCCTTGCTTAAGTTATCAAAACAGGGCTGGGGACACTCTAATGGGGTGCAGACCAGATCCAAGGACATGAGAGACTCCAGAAAGCCTGCTTCTTCTTTTGCTTCCCTGGCCTGCCAACAAATGGCTTTCTTCTGTGAACCTATCCACAGAGGTGACTCTTAGAATCACCACTTTCTAGTGTTTCTGGGCCAGCTCAAGCCACGATTCAAAATGGGTCCCTGCTGTCCACACTCAGTGACAAGAGAACCATATTCAGCCCTGTGCCACACCCCATTCTTCCCAGGGAGGAAAACATCAGTTCCTCTCTCAGTTGACCACCGCCAGCCATGGGTTTTACAGAGGCTGTTTCCCTCAGGGATGGTGGATGGGTGCCATTCCTTGCTGCAGGGCACCTAACTCACATTTTTAATTTCAGCTTCCTTTCTCTCTGTCCCTCTCCTTCCTAGACAGTGCACATGGCCCTCTTTTGGTGTCCAGGTTCCCAAAGCATCGCCCTCAGACAACTTTTGCCCTTCCTTTGTTGTTTTTGTAAGAGAGTTGGGACCTGCTGACCTACTCTGATGCCATCTTCCCATAAGTTCCCCTGTAATTGTTAGTTTTATTGTCATTTTTAAGGGAATGGACCCAATCAATGAACGGAGAGTGTTTGAAATGGTTGTAAATACTGCCTGTAAAGAAAACACATCTCAGTACTTCTTCATTACACCAAAGGTAGGTAATGAATAATCTGAAAGTGCTCCTATACTCAGAAGTCCTCTGAGCCTTAATAATGTAGTAGATTTTGACCACATCTATAAATATGAGCCTGAATATCCCCAAAAAAGAAACTAATAATATTATAGAAATATTTGTAGTAATAAGGAAGACAAGTTACGGTTACATACTTAATCAGAAACCTCATTACCTTAGGAAGACATATACGTAGCATAGCATTATATTCTAGAGCCAAGAGATCCTCCTTGCCCTTGGCATTCACTCCTCTTTTAGAACAGTTACTGTTTTATTATTATTTTTGGAGGTACTAGAGATTGAACCCAGGACCTCATACATGGGAAGCAGGCACTCAACCACCTGAGCTATATCTGCTCCCCCAATTTCTCTTTTAACACTAAACAGTGGCTGGGGAGTACAAGCCCTCGAACTCTCTCTTTCCATTTTTCCAGAAGATGTGTCTTGACACACACTGCCTTTCCTCTTTATGCACCACTGTCCCTGCCCTGGCCCAGACAAGAAAACTACCCCAGTATCATCTACCTCAGGTTAACTTCGATAGAAATCAGTTATCTTTATAGAGCATGTTCCTAAGCTAGAACAATTAACAATGGTAAAGTTTCTTTTGTTAAATCTAGTGCTGTGGGTAAATTATAAAACTGATTTCTCAAAGTTATATTTATTATTATTATTTTCTTTTAAAAATTTGTCTGTTTTGACACAGCTCCTGCAAAATCTGCCTTATTCTGAAAAGATGACGGTTTTGTTTGTCTACAATGGTCCTCATATGCTGGAACCAAACAAATGGAATTTAAAGGCTTTCCAAAGGCGGCGGCGCCGTATTACCTTCACTCAACCTTCTCAGTAAAATCAAAAGGATGAGGACTTGGAATTTTTCTGTGAAATTCTGTTTTTAACTGAATAAAAGTTAGGAGATTCATTAAAACTAAAAGATCACTTATTTTTGGAACCCTGCTTTTAAATACAAGTGAATTGATGAAATGAAGACTGTAGTAGCTTCTTTCTCTGGAACATCATCTGATAGTAAAAATTAAGTCTTTTTCAGTCTTGGTTGAACTTGTGTCTTTAGCACTCTGGCCATGAGTCACTGGGCTCTTTTACTTTTGCAAATCAAAATTACAATGAAAGGAGTTACCAATAGCAACAAGTTTAGTTGACGTGGTAACCCTGAGCTTTAACTGGGGAGTAACTTTAATTACTTAAGGGCCTGAGGATGACTGTAGATCTTAAGTCATAGTTTCTCCCAGTGTTAAACTTAATTTTTAAAAATTTATAAGAACATTTCTAGTCTTTTAAATGTATAGTAGTAATTTATGATAAATCTATTCATTCTTTTTAAAAAGGATTACCTTATCTCTGCTAAGAAATGGCATTTTAAAAATGGTTATATGAAACTCGATGCTATAATTGTATTGGTATTTCAAAGCAAAGAAGCACTGGGGCTCAAAAATGGTATCAAGACTTCTTTGAAATGCCACAAGATGATGCAAAATGCAACAGAAGATTGACAAAGAATCAAATCAGGAGACAAGGGTTTTTAAAAGAATAACCCTATAAAGTGTATATGTGTGTGTGTTTTTTTTAATTTAAGGTTAATTGTATTTTACATCTTAAATTTCCAGAACATTTTTATAATTATTTTTAGTAAGATTTTTCTTAAGATTTCATATGCTGGTTTCTACAATTTATATTGGAAATTTCTCAGTGTTATGTAAAGAATGAGAGAGAAACATTGTTTTATTTAAAACCATAATGTTGTTAGAATTTATAGGTACTTCCTAACAGTGTTGGTCTACCTTATTTTGGAAAATCTAGTTTAAACTGTTTTCTTTCAGCACGAAAGAATTAGATGAGGAAATCATTTGTTTATCTCTGAGTTATACTAATTAACAGTGCCAACTAAATTCTATTACTCTTGTAAGATAATGGTCCAAAAACATGTCTTTGAACAGTGGTATGGATCTGTGCCGATAATGACAAAGTATTTTTCAACGTGCCAGCCTGAAAGAATTGAGGAATTACACTGCTTTTACATATTTCTAAATAGCCATCAAAATTGTTATGAGGTAAAAAATTAATGAGCAGCAAGTTTGTCCTTTCCAACATTTTTCCCTTTAAAAAGATATTTTTTTCTCTGTAAAAATTTTAAAGAAAGGGCCTTCCCCTCTTAAACTAAAACTAATGCATGAACTATGAAAATATTTTAAAATAACCTTTTTTTACTAGTATCAACAAAGTCATATAAATATTGAAAACCTTGGTAACATATTACTAAATGGATGTTGTTGCCAAATGTTTTTGTTGTTACTTTATTTTCAACAGATGTCTTTTTATTATATTTGTGTTTTGTGTAGTTTGTTTATTGTCTAAACTAGTGCCTGTCATCTTATTCCTACAATTTGAATATCAATGAAAAAGAAGCTTGAAGATGAGGTATGTTTGAAAATAAAATGGTTAATTTCACTTCAGTTTACATATGCCAACAATCATTCCATACCTTGCTTCCTTGTTTGTAAGCATTTCTATTTCTCTACTGGACAAAGTTAGTATTTGGTTTTACATTGAAATTCTGAGCTATGAAGGATAAATTATTTTAACATTTTAAAAAAAGAATAAGTCTAGCACAGTATAAATACAGCTACTTAAAACTTCACATGTTCTGTGGAAATTAATTTTTAATTAAATACAAATTGTGAAAACTATAAGATACAGCCTGATTTGGTGAATAAAATGATATTTAAAACCTAAAAGCGACAAGCGTTTTTGATGACTAAATCTTCATTGATTTTCCTAAGGAGTCTTTGTTAAAAGGTTTTCATTATTCAAGGTAAAAGAATGTTTTGCTGCTTTCTAATTGTCTTTTTAGACATGTGCTTGTTTTCTTTGGAATATTAACCTTTGATATGTGAAACATTTATAATTCAGTCGTGTTATTGTGTGTGTGTATAACTAAAAAAAAAGTCTTTAGGGTGGGATATGCTACTCCGTTGGTAATAAATTCATATTTTCATATTCTTTTGGTGTTTCTTTTTAAATAAGAGCAGTTTTTTATACATTGAACCTTCTTGAGAGTTATTTTGTTATTCAGATTTACCAAAATACATGTCTATTGAGTACCTTCCATTTATACAACAGTGTTCAACAGTCTTGTCAGTGTTTTAAAAGGATAGAAAATTTAGTATTTTGCTTGCCTGCAAGGAAATTACAGTCCAATAGAAGCAATAAACACACAAAAGGTGTAACCATCTGAAGAAGTCAAGCTACGGGACAAACCCTAGATTTACCTAAAACACGCCCACAATCCAATCTTATTCCTTACATTAAATTGCTATCTAAAGTAGTTACTTAAATCAGTTTCTCGTTGAGGAAATGAAGATTCTACCCACCTTGCAGAAATATTGAGAAGATCAAATAAGATCAAGGGTCAAATGGCTATAGTTATTGCTTACATTTCAAAACTTGAAAACTGTAATGTTCTGAGTGCCTACAACTGAAAGCAAGAGGATTGCATCCAGCATCCTTGTGGAATCTAAGCCCCCTCTTGATATAGATGTGGAGTGGACACAACCATTCCAAGGTCCACAGGATGGAGGAATAGAATATGGATTAGAGTGGACTTACTGATATTCTGTTCATGAGCTATTGTAATTAGTAATCAGAAAATGTGGCATTGTTGTGGAGAAAGTGGCCATGGTGGCTGCTGGGGGTGGGGAATGGGAGGAAGAGATGAGATGTGGAGGCGTTTTCGGGACTTGGAGTTGTCCTGGGTGATGCTGCAGGGACAGTTACCAGACATTGTCTGTCCTCCCATGGCCCACTGGGTGCAACGTGGGAGTGTGTGGGGTATGATGTGAACCATTGACCATGATGTGCAGCAGTGCTCAGAGATGTATTCGCCAAATGCAATGAACGTCTCATGATGATGGAGGAGATTGTTGCTGTGGGATGAGGGGTGTGGGGGGTATATGGGGACCTCATATTTTTTTAATGTAATATTTTTAAAAAGACAAAAAATGAAAAATAAAAAAGATTAATAAATGGATTCTCTTGTAAGTAAATTTAATGAGATTTTCTATTTTGTTCATAATATTAATAGAATGAGTTGTTCAAAGAATGTAAATACTTATAGGCTTGAGTGAGCCTTGGGCAGTACAGCTGTCATTATTTTCATATAGCTTCATGAAATGTGAATGAGTTAACCAGATGAGCCATCATAAAGATAACTTATACCACTCATCTCATTATTTTCTAGTCAGAGTATCTATCTGGTAAAATATATAATAATAGAATTTGCAAATTTGGGAGATTTGACTCTTGAGAGTTTGAGCTTGTTTTTAATTCCAAATAGGAAAGTTGGGGGGTGGGTAATCATTTTCTTTTTCTTCCTTTTTTTTTTTTTAATATACAATTATTTGCTCATTGCTCCAAAATAGGAATGGCAACTGGCTGAACTTTAGAGAAAGCTCCCAAGAAAAAAGAATACGGCTACCGTGCTCAGTTTCATTCTAAAAACTGCCAAGAAGACCTGGTGAAGCTGAGAGTATCTTAAAAATAACCCTGGCTTCATCTGAGAATATGCATCATAGGCTGGTTATTTTTAGACAGGTTAAGAACACCTAAAAGGTCTTTGTCCATAAATATGACTACATGACTGACTGCCGGTTAGTAAATTTTCATTTCCTTTCAGTCTGCTGCTCAGGAGCATGCATAAACAGTCTCTTGGCATCCAAATGAAGTCAAGGGGATGGAGGGGCTAGAAGGGTCACTTAGGCATTCCTGCCATATTTTCAGGAGTGGATTGAAAGAAAGAATTCCAATGTAGAGAAAGGTTTGGGACAAGCTGCCAGTGAATGTTTTGTGATAGAATGATAAATTTTAAATTCCTTTCGTGTTTTCTGAAATCTATCCTACTGGTCTCTGTGACATGCCATGTTCTTTACTTTCAGATATTAGATAATAGACTTGGAAAGGATCTGCATTAGTCAGCCAAAGAGTGCTGATGCAAAATACCAGAAGCCTGTTGGCTTTTGTAATGGGTATTTGGGGTAGGAACTTACAGATACCAGGCTATAAAGCATAGGTTACTTCCCTTACCAAACTCTACTTCCACATGTTGGGGCAAGTTGGTTGCCAATGTCTCCCAGGGTTCAGACTTTCTGTGTTCCTCTCTTCCCAGGTCTTGCTTCTTTCCAGGCTCAGGGTTCCTCTCTTCCCAGGGCTTGCTTCTTTCCAGGCTCAATGTTCCTCTCTCCAGGGCTTTACTACTTTCCCTCTGTGCTTACTTCCCAGGGCTCCAGCTTAAGACTTCAGCATCAAACTCCAACATTAAAAGCCTCCAACTCAGTCCTTTGCCATGCCTTTTATCTGAGTCCCCACCCACCAAGGGGCCCAATCAAAGCCTAATCATAATTTAACCACACCCAGGAACAGACCAATTTACAAACATCCAATACTTATTTTTGGAATTCATAACTATATCAAACTGCTTCACTCCATCCTCTGAATTCCAAAAGACATTAGAATATTCAAGAAAAACTGTAAATCAGTAATGCAAGTACTAAATTATCACAATTTAAAGAAATACAGTTTGTCTTGGGGCAAAATCCTATCTGCTATAGACTTCTGAAACTTACGAAACAATTTATGTTTCCAATACACAAATGGATACACAAAGGATAAACATTTTCATTAAAATAAGGAGAAATTGGGAGGGAAATATGAGTCATGGGTCCTCTACATTTTCATAAACCTGCAGAACATGCTTCATTAGATGTCAAAGACTGAGAGTCATTCTTAAGATGATGGTTTCCTTCCTTGGGACCACATGGGGACCCACCTTTTCCACAGGCTTGCGCAACAGCCATTTTCTTGCTTCCACCCTCATCAAACATCTGGGTGTCAACTAAGCTCTAGACCTCACCCTCCAAGAGTGTTGGGTGATTGCCACACCTTACCCAGTCTTTGGGTTAGAGTCTTTACCCCCCTAGTATAGTGACATGAAGACATTCCCCCTAACCTTTGGCATGCAGGCTCAGCCCTCTCAGAGCAATGAGCTGACCACCTGGCCTTCCCTAATCTGTGGGGCACAGGTCCACCCCTCTCAGACCTGTGGGATACTGATCTTAACCGCCCTAATCCTTGAGCAGTGTGCTCCACCCTCTCTATACCCTGGGGCAGCAAAACTCTCCCCAAGCATCGGATGGGAACATCCACCCTCTTCAACTGCTGCAGCACACTCACCCTCTTTTTACACATGGGGAGGGGGTCCTTCCTTGGCCCAAGGTGATGTCTTAATTGCAGATCTCAGCTTCCATGGTTTTCCTCTTGAAGTCATTTCCCCTTCAATTTCTCCTTTCCATGTCCCTTTTATTCCAAGCTGGCAGTACTTTTGTTCATACAGCTCTCTCAAAAAGTCTTGGTTTAGCATTCAGGAAGCAGGGGCCCAAGCCATCAGACAGTAAGACTTTCCACAAATCTTTCTACATAACTGCATCTTCAATCCTGAATTACAAGTTCCAAGTCTAGTTAAGTCCTCAAATGGGGCACTTTCTTCTGGGAGCTTGATTTCCAGATCCTTGGGATTTCCAGAATCAGTTTCTGTTTTATTTATGCCTGACAGTTCAGTCCTTAGCCTATCTCTCTCATCTAGCATTTTGCTATAAGCTGCAGGCAGAAGCCAAGCCATATTCTCCAGTTTACCTTGAAAATTTCTTCAGCTAAATGCCCAGGCTCTCCATTTTCAAATGCTTCTTTCCATAAAACACCAGGAGTTAATTTTCCTAAGTTCTCTGCAACTTAAAACACAGGTCACCTTTCCTCCAGTGTCCAATAATGGTTTCATCATTTACTTCTAAGGCATCATGAAGAGTCTCTTTAGCATCCATATTGCTATCAACAGTCTCTTCAAAGTGATCTAGGCCTTTGCCATCAAGTGTCTCACAATTCCTCCAAAAAATACTCCTTACCCATTTATAAAACCATTCCAGCATTTTGGTAATTGCAAAGGCACTTCCCCACTCCTTGGTACCAAAGTCTGTTTTAGTCAGCCAAAAAGGTGCTGATACAAAATACCAGAAGGCTGTTGGCTTTTATAAAGGGTATTTATTTGGGGTAGGAGCTTACAGATACCAGACCATAAAGCCTAAGTTACTTCCCTCACCCAAGTCTATTTCCACGTGTTGGAGCAAGATGGCTGCCAACGTCTGCCATCTTTCTTTTCAGTTATAAATCATGAAAAGGAATCTCCTCTGTAGTCCAAAACTTCTTCAAAAATGAAGCCTAATATTTTGCCAAATTCAATTAGTAGTAAAATGAAATAGTAATTATAGGTTTAAAGGTTAGAAATGGAATACATACTAATTTAGAAAAACAAAGTAAAAATAAATTGGGGTATTAAAAAATGAAAAATATCATAAAACTTTTTGACATTTTGCCTTTCATGACTGTAATAGGTGTTGCCCTATATGCTGCCATAACCCACTGAATGTACTTGAGGAGAGTGTAAACTACACTGTAAACTATAATCCATGCGGTGCAGCAGTGCTCCAAAATGTATTCACCAAATGCAATGAATGTGCCACAATGATGAAAGAGGTTGTTGATGTAGGAGGAGGAGGGGAGGGATGGGGGAGTATATGGGAACCTCTTACATTTTTTAATGCAACATTTTTTTTGTGATCTATGTATCTTCAAAAAGTACAATAAGAAAAAAAAATTAAAAACAAAAACCAGATCTAATGTTTTTTTACACAATACTATGCTGCCTTCCTATCAAGACACGTTGTCTTTTTTTAAATTAAATTGTCTTTTTTAAAGGTGCATAGATCACAAAAAATGTTACATTAAAAAATATAAAAGGTTCCCACATACCCCACCCCCACTTCTCCCACATCAACAACCTCTTTCATCATTGTGGTACACTCACTGCATTTGTTGACTACATTTTGGAGCACTGCTGCACCGCATGGTTATAATTTACATTGTAGTTTATACCCTCCCCCAATACATTCAGTAGGTTATGGCAGTATATATAATGTCCAGCATCTGTCTCTGCAATATCATTTAGGACAACTTCAAGTCCCAAAAATGCCCCCACATCTCATCTCTTCTTCCCTCCCCTGCCCTCAGCAACTACCGTGGCCACTTTTCCAGATCAATGCTAGTTTCTTCTATTACTAGTCTCAATAGTTCTATAGTAGCATACCAGTAAGTTCACACTAATCCATATTTTATTCCTCCATCCTGTGGACCCTGGGTTGGTGATGTCCACTCCACCTCTATATCGAGAGGGGGCTTGGATGCCTCATGGATGATGGATGCGATTCTCCTGCTTGGAGTGGTAGGCACTCTTGACACCTCATCTTTTTGAACTGTTGAAACTTTACCATAAACAGCTCCTGGTGAATTTAGTTCACGTCTTTGTATATAAGACATTGCTTTTCAAAATATCCCCATATTAGGGTGTAGATTTCATCTACTCTAACAAAGACCCAAATATAACTTAGGCTAGATAGAGAAGTTTCTTAGTAGAGCATAAACTGTTGGGGGCTGATAGGTCAATTCCTCAGCACCTTCTATTTTGTTGCTCTGCAGTCCTCAACATGTAGGTTCCTTCCCATGGCCCAAGGTGGACGTTTTAGCTCTTGTTCAAATCTGAATCCAAAAGAGCAAGAAAGAAGAAAGGGACAAGGGTAGAACATGTCCATTTCTTTTAAGAGCATTATCTGCCAGAGGCACACATCACTTCTCTTGTCCAGAATTTAGTCACATGGCCTACTCTAGATGCAAGAATGACTTTAATAAGTTTTCTTTAGCTATGTGGGTTTGTGTCCTGTTAAACTCCAGCCACTCTCTTACTCAAGGAAGAAGGGGAAGGTGAATATTGGGATAATCAGTAGCCACTTTCACAGCCATCAAAAGATAATTGATGGCCTTCTTGCATTGTTTTCAGAGAAAAGACTTGGTAAATTTTCCATTATACTCAGAATAAAAATCCAGAGTTGTTGTCCCAGCCCTCCAAGCTCTTATGGATCTGATTTCTACCACCTCCTTACTCCACTTCCATCAAAAATTGTACCTCTGAGCCATTCTACTAACCTCTTAAGTGGTTTTATTTTTCTTCATAACATTTACCACTATTTATTATATATTTTGTGTGTTGCTCGTCTCCCCCACTAGAATATAATCTCTGCAAAGAAAGAGACTTTGAGTTGATTGCTACCTTCCCAGAACCTAGAAAAGCATATAGTAAGAAGTCAGTAATTGTAACATGAATGAATGTTCTTTCTCCCAACCCAGACACTGATTTGAGCATATTTTTTCCAGTAATAATTTATTCATTATATACATGAGCTATAGACAAGGCACTACTACATACTAGACGGAATAAAAAAGATGTCCTGCACATGATTCCACTCAAGAAATATAACCTACCAGGTGCTATAAAGTGGCCACAAGACAAATTTTGAAGTATGTATAGATTAAATACAATGGTAATTGAGAAGGGATGAGATCTACCTGAGATCTGGGAAGACTTCATGAAATATAGAATTTGGATACTCATGGCAGACCTTCCAGAAAGGGAACAGAACATGCACTAGGCTGTTTGGGGGTGTTTTATAGGAAGTGGTAAAGTGTTCATTATGGTTAAAGCATACATCCAATTGCCAATCATTTAAAGACGACTTGGTCATGTGCAACTCTTAGAGCTTTTTTGTTATATAAAACAAAACAAAAAAGAAGTTTAATGTGGATGACGGTTAGCTATTCCCCAACAACCTTGTTAATGAGTTACAATGAGTATTCTGCCACTCATACAGCCATTTGTGAAACATCACAAGCAGGCAAACACTGTTAATAAAATCCATTATAAATATCATGAAGTTTTAGCTCTATATCCTTTTGGGTGATTTGACCATGCTTTAGCGTGAGAGGTTTACTCGTATCAGATGCTGTAATATTCTAGAGACAGGATTCTGATACCCTTTAAGTGGGCATCAAGCAACCAAAATCCTTAGACCCAATGATTGGTCACAGGACTGCTGGGGGTTCATGCTTTGAGAACCATCCCTAAAAGGGTAATTACTGGCCTTCCTGTTTGTTATGCCAGGTTCAGGAAATAAGGGGGGGCAGGGGAATCTCTAAGAAATTTTAGTCAATCTATTAATACATACCTTGAATACCTTTAATTTCTCAATGAGAGTCTATTTCTAACATACATCATGTTGTTTATAAGGCATCAGTTTAGTGAAAACCCATCAGACTGGGGGCAGGCAGGGGGGAGGAGAATGCAGATATGAGAGAGATACCAAAGGAAGTAGATGAATAACAAAGCCTGAACTGGTAGTTTGCTAAGTAGAGAAATGGTGAAGGGGCGAGCAAGTGCAAGAGCTATTTATATGTAAAATATATAAATATATTAATGTTTTCTACATTTGTGTAATGCTTGGTCTTCCACACATCTCCTTTAATTTTTATACAAACTTTAGAAAATAGTAATTATCTCCACTGAGGAAGAAGGTTCAGAGAGTTTAATTTGTCCAAAGTCACAAAGCTAGTAAATGCTAGATTTAGCAAAGGCAGGCAGTATCCTACATTGAAAAGAGTCTAGGGAATGGCAAAACTCAGAAAGTTGGGCAGCTTAGGCTGAAAAATACACATGCGTTGCTGGTAAGAGTATAAAATTGGCACAATCTTTGTGTTGAGAAATTTAATAATATATTTTATTTTTTATTTTATTTTTATTTATTGCTCTCCCCTTCCCCTGCTCCCCCATCCCAGTTGTCTGTTTTCTGTGTCCATTCACTGTGTGTTCTTCTGTGTCTGCTTGTATTCTTGTGAGCAGCACCTGGAGTCTGTGTCTCTTTTGTTGCGTCATCTTGCTGTGTCAGCTCTCCGTGTGTGCAATGCCATTCCTGGGCAGGCTGCACTTTTTTCACACTGGGCGGCTCTCCTTATGGGGTGCACTCCTTGCACGTGGGGCTCCCCTACATGGGAGACACCCCGTGTGTCATGGCACTCCTTGTGTGCATCAGCACTGCGCATGGGCCAGTTCCACACGGGTCAGGAGGCCCTGGGTTTGAACCTTGGACCTCCCATGTGGTAGGTGGGTGCTCTATCCATTGGGCCAAATCTGCTTCCCTCTATTCCTATTTTGAAGTGTTTTTATCAAAAAAAGGATGTTGGATTTTGTCAAATGCCTTTTCTGCATTGATTGAGATTATCATGTGTTTTTTTCCCTTCCAATTTGTTAATGTGGTGTATTATGTTGATTGATTTTCTTATGTTGAAGCAGTCTTGCATACCAGGAATAAATCCCACTTGGTCATGATGTATAAATCTTTTAATATGCTGTTGGGTTTGATTTTGTTGAGAATTTTTGCATCTACATTCTTTAGATAGATTGGTCTGTAATTTTCTTTTCTTGTAGTATCTTTATCTGGCTTTGGTATTAGGGTGATATTGGCTTCATAAAATGTGTTGGGTAATTTTCCCTCCTCTTCAATTTTTTGGAAGAGTTTAAACAGGATTGGTGTTATTTCTTTTAGAAATGCTTGTTAGAATTCACCTGTGACTCTATCTGGTCCTGGACTTTTCTTTGCTGGGTGATTTTTGATGACAGATTCAATCTCCTTAAATGTGATTGGTTTGTTAAGTTCTTGTATTTCTGGTAGCATCTGTGTAGGTTGGTTGTGCATTTCTAGGAATTTGTCCATTTCATCCAGGTTGTATAAATTGTTGGCATACAGTTTCTCATAATATCCTCTTATGATTTTTAAAATTTCTGTGGGGTTAGTTGTAACTTCCCCTTTCTCATTTCTGGTTGTATTTATTTGCATCTTCTCTTTTTTTCTTTGTTAGTCTAGCTAGGGGTTTGTCAAATTTATTGATCTTCTCAAAGAACCAACTTTTGGTTTTGTTGATTTTCTCTATTGCTTTTTTGTTCTCGACTTCATTTATTTCGGTTCTAATCTTTATTATTTCTTTCCTTGCTTGCTTTGGGATTGGTTTGCTGTTCTTTGTCTAGTTTCTCTAGTTATTCAGTTAAATCTTTGAGTTTAGCTCTTTCTTCTTTTTTATATAGACATTTAGAGCTATAAATTTCCCTCTCAAGACTGCCTTTGCTGCCATATGTTTTGATATGTTGTTTCTCATTTTCATTTGTCTCAATATATTTAATGATATCACTTAAAATTTCTTCTTTGACCCACCTATTATTAAGGAGTGTGTTGTTCAGCCTCCACACACGCAGATTAACTTTTTTCCTGTCTATTATTGATTTCTAGTTTCATTCCATTATGATCTGAGAAAGTGCTTAGCATAATTTCAATCTTTTTATATTATTTGAGAGCTGCATTTTGCCCTAACATGTGGTCTATCCTGGAGATAGATCCATGGGCACTTGAGAAGAATATATAACCCACTGAGTTTGGATGCAGTGTTTTGTATATGTCTGTTAGGTCTAACTCATTTAGCATATTGTTCAGTTTCTATTTCCTTTTTGATCTTCTGTCTGGTTGTTCTATCTAATGATGTAAGTGGGGTGTTGACGTCTCCAACGATTATTGTAGAGATGTCTATTTCTCTCTTCAGTTTTCCCAGAGTTTGTCTCATGTATTTTAGGGCACATTGGTTAGGTGCATAGATATTTATGACTGTTTTATCTTCCTGGTGGATTGTCCCTTTTATTAATATATAATGGCCTTCTGTATCTTTTATAATTTTTTGCACTTAAAGTCTGTTTTGTCTGATATTAAGATAGCTGCCCCTGTTCTTTTCTGATTACTATTCACATGAATATCTATTTCCAACCATTCACTTTCAGTCGGTTTGTATCCCTGGGTCTAAGTTGAGTTTCATGTAAGCAGCATATGGATGACTCATATTTTTCTATCCATTCTGTCAGCCTGTATGTTTTGATTGGGGAGTTTAATCCATTCACATTCAATGATATTACTGTAAATGCACCATTTACTTCCTCCATTTTATTCTTTGGTTTCCATATGTCATATTTTTGTCTGTCTTTTTATTCTTTTGGTTATCCTTTCTGCTATTCTTTTTTCTATACTCTCGTCTAAGCCTATCTCTCCTGTCTTTTTCTTTCAGGTTCTAAGGCTTCCTTTAATATTTCCTGCAAAGGTGGATTCTTTTTTGCAAACTCTCTTAGTTTCTGTTTATGAATATTTTATACTCACCTTCGTATTTGAAGGCCAATTTTGCTGGATAAAGAATTCTCTGCTGGCAGTTTTTCTCTTTCATTATGCTAATTGTATCATACCACTGTCTTCTTGCCTCTGTGGTTTCTGAAGAGAAATCTATACTAAGTCTTGCTGGGCATCCCTTGTACATGATGGTTTGCTTCTCCCTTGCTGCTCTGAGAATGTTCTCTTTATCTTTGACATTTGACATTCTGAGTAGTATGTGTCTTGGAGTATGTCTATTCAGATTTATTCTGATTGGGGTACTCTGCGCTTCTTGGGCATGTAAGTTCATTTCTTTCATAAGAGTTGGGAAATTTTCAGCTATGATATCCTCAAATATTCTTTCTGCCTCTTTTTCCTTCTCTTCTCCTTCTGGAACTCCCATGACATGTATGTTGTTCCCTTTTGTCTTGTCATTTAACTCTCTGAGCCCCTGCTCAATTTTTTCCATTCTTTTATCACTTTAATTTTAGCTATTCTATCTTTGGTATCACTTATTCTTGCTTCTATCTTTTCAAATCTGCTGCTGTATGCCTCAAATTTGTTTTTGATCTCACCTATTGTGTCTTTCATTCCTATGAGCTCTGTTACTTTTCTGTTCAGGATTTCAAGTTCTTCTTTGCACTCACTCAATATCTTCTTGATGTCATTTATCTCTTTGACCATATTGCCTTTAAACTCATTAATTTGATTTTGGAAATTTGTGTGCATCTAGCTGGTTAGTTCTCCCAAATTCTGGATCTCTTCTGGGGCTTTAATATATTGCTTTCCTTGGGTCATGTCTTCTATTTTCTTAGTATGGCTTATAATATTTTGCTGATATCTAGGCATCTGATTAGGATGTATAGTTGACTCAGATGCTCAATTTCTTTCTCTTTTGTAGGGATATAGTGGGAGGAGGCTGTGTATTACCTCTGCTCTTTGATTCTTAGCTCAACCTGGATTGTTAGGATTGTCCTGCTGGTTGCTCAAAACTGGGCACTGAACTCAGTAGAGCCCTGGGGAGGGAGGCTATAGAGGCCAGAAAAAGCCTCACCTATTTTTATTTTCTTGCATGCACTTCCTTGGTCTGCCAGCAGATGGTGCTCTTTGGTACTCAGTTCAATGCCTAGTTGGAGAATATTTGTTGCAACACAGATTAATGTGATAGAGCTTCCTGTCTGAAAGCTATGAGCTTTATAATTCAAACTTTCTATAAGACATTTCTCCATCCTTCTCTGGCAGCCCCATCCCTTTTCCCAGGTTGGAAATATTTCCACTCCCCTGAGTCCTCAACAATCAGTCCCTGTTAGTAGAGAAGGAGATTGGGAGGGTTGGATATCCTTAGCCCCTTGCTGGCTCCAGGGAAAACAATGGTGCATCCCTACCCATCCTAGAAGGGCTCCTGCAACATAGCAGATCAAATCTGTGAGTCAAAAGCTAAGTTAGCCTTAGGCTGTGTCCCTCTGTCTCCCCTTTCCTGGTGTGTTCTCAACAATTATTCCCAGCTAGAAGAGAGGGAAATGGCTAGAAGAGAGGGAGGTTGGAGGGTTGAATTTCTCCAGTCCTTCCCCAGCTCCCAGGGCAAACCAGTGTGTGGCCTCACCTGGCCTGGAAGGGCTCCTGGGACGCAGTAGACCAAATTTGTGGATCAGAGGCTGAGTCAGCCTTAGGCTGTGTCCCTACTGCCCCCTTTCCTGGGGTAGTAGATCCCTGGAGCCGCTTTGTCTGTAGGTGTAGACCCAGAGGCCTGAAAATTCTAAAGTGTCTTTAGTGTGGGGGATGGTGCCAGCAGCAGCTGCTGCTGGTTTCAACTCACAGTTCTGTTGTTGCAATTTCCCTCTTTTGTCCCTCTCTCCTCTAGGTGGTATTCAGGCTTCACCTGGTGTCCTAAACCCTAAAAAACATTTTTCTAGGCTGTTTCAGTCTATTCTCTAGCTATTTTTCTTTCATTTTTAGAAATGCATTTCTCATTCTTGAGTTATTTGAATATTTACTCATGATTTCTTATATTTTTATGGATTTACTTTTATATTTAAATCTTTGTTTTGTCTATAATTGATTTTTAAAAAAAAAAGCAATACAGGGATTGAACTTGGGACCTGTACATGGGAAGCAGGTACTCAACCACTGAGCCACACCTGTTCATCTAATTGATTTTGATATAAGGATGAGGAAGGGATCAAACATCTCCCTACCCAAACCCCCCAAACCCTATATAATAAGCAGTTATGCTATAAGATTGAATAATCTATCTTTTCTCCCCTGTTTTAAAATTCCACTTTTATTATATATTAAATCCCTTGGGCACAGGTTATATTCTACAATATTCTAATTACTCTTACTCTGCAGTACATATTCATACTTTGTGGAAGAAAGCTAGCTTTTTTTAAAGATTTATTTATTCCCCTCCCCCATTGTTGTTTTTGCACAGAGAGCCCATTCACTGTGTGTTGGGTGTCTGCTTGTTTTCTCTTCTCATCTTCTCTTTAGGAGGCACTGGGAACCAATCCTAGGACCTCCAATGTGGGAGAGAGGCACTTGAGCCACCTCAGCTCCCTAGTTTGTTGTGTCTCTCATTGTCTCTCCTCTTTGTCTCTTTTTGTTGCATCAGCTCTCCTTGCAGGCCAGCTCTCCATGTGGGTCAGCTTTCCATGCAGGCCAGCTTGCTACACAGGCCAGATTGCTTTCACTAGTAGGCCCTGGGGAATAATCCTGGGACCTCCCATATGGTAGATGGGAGCCCAATCACTTGAGTCACATCTGTTTCCTAAGGCTTATTTATTATTACATTGTTTATTAGAATTCCCCAAGGTACTTTTGATGTGGGCTATGGGTGGAAGGCTCTTTGTCTCTTCAGAAATAACTAAGCTGTTTGACTTGTGAGTGTGGAAAGATAAGAGGCTGCAGTCCTGCCCTTAGGGAAAGCAGGCTCCAGTCCCAGGAAATGTTTAATAAAGCAAGGGCTATAAACTTTAAGTATTTAGGGGAAATGCAAAAACCAAGGCTTATCTAAAATGTCTGGAGTCCTTGCTAAAAGCTTACCTAAGATGTGAAAGAGATATATGCTAATTGAAGCCTATTGAGAACTGAAACAAAGGGACCATTTGGCCTTTCCTCTCTGTATAAAAGACGTTTGAAAATCTTGTTCGGGGCTCGGGATTCAAACAGAAAGCTCCCGAGTCCGGCCGGCCGTCAATAAACCATTTTTTCCTTCTCAAAATCATTCCTGAGTCCTGGCCTCTCTATACTCAAATAATTGAACTTCTCTTAAATTCCACAACATTAATGGCGACCGCGAAGGGACAAAAATGAAGGCCAGAGACGGTAGCATTTTGCTGCCCCTTCCAAATCCCCGAGGAAGCCGGGAGGACTCGGGTGAACCCCAAATCTGGGCGCCCCTGGATTAAATTTAATCCAGAAAAGATGTGGGCTCCACCGGAATCTTCCCGACAAAATCAAGGGGCAATGGAAGGTCTGAAGAGAAAGATTCTGGGAACGAAAAAGAGCTCCGAACAGGGAAGAAGGTAAGACTCCCCGGGTGAGCAGAGTCTGGAAGGCCCTAGCTTTAACTGCTAGGAAGGGGAGGCTGATCACCTCCCGAGAGAACCCTAGTAGCCCCAGAAGGCTGGGGGGAAGCCGTTCTCTCTAGGCTTGGGAAAAGGAGGAAAACCGGGGAAAAGCCCTGGTGTTTTGGGTTTGTCTAACTGCATGTTAGAATCTGGTACTGGTCTTATATGCACTAAAGGAGTGGAGTCTCGATTTTAATAGGAAGGGTATTTATAGGTTCGAGTCCTAATATCCTGGAAATTGGTCTAGATTAAGGAAAACAAAACTTGGTTACAGGAAAATGGATCGGCTTTTCTGGTGCAGCTTGGTCTGGGTGTAAAGTTTAAACAGTGGAAAAGTCTAGCTGAAATCTTTTGTTATGGTGCTAATTTGTGAATGAATTTGCTTTATACCAAATGTTAAGTGTTCTGAGGTTTGTGATGGCTGTGGGGGCAGCCATGGTGAAATAAATATATAACTTGTGGGTCAGATTAGTGACCTTTGTGCTTCTGTCTGTGTCAGCTCAATGTTAGTGTCGGAGTTGTGTCCTTATGTAAAGTAGAATTACAGCTGAGCTGGAGCCCTCCCTTGCCATTGGCAAGGGGGTGAAATGATTCTGGGGCAAAAGCTGAGGAGTCTAGATGTTTGTGCATGTTCTGGTGTCTTGTCTCTGGTCTGGCCCTTTGCCGGGGCTTGGAGGCCATCTGTGTCCACGCCAAGCACCCAAGTCTGTTGGGAATGTCCCAGTCAGGGCGGCTGGGTTCCTGGGAGAGTTGCCAAATTTGAGTAGGTTCTGTCTGCCCATTTTGGCTGAAAGCTGGAAAGGGGGGAGCGGCTTGCCCCTTTCCAGTGAGTCCACCCTTCTATTCATAAGCCGCATTCCTGTTTGTTGTGCACCCGACTGCCTGGAAGGGGGGGAAGTGAAGGAGGTGAAAAGCAGAATCAGAATAAATGCAGTAAAGTTCCCTCCTTAGGGTGTCAAAGCCAAAATACGTTTGCATTCTGCTCAGGTTCTTAGAAGGTATTGTAGTAACCTTAAGTAAGAGAATGTGTTCTGTGAAGGTAAACTTTGTATTAAGGGTATAAATAATTATAAAAGTTTTACAAAGCATTGTTTAAGGTATTTAAGTGGCTAATTGCAGAAAGTCATTATTTAACAAAACTGAATTGATAATAATAATAATAAAAGGCAATTTTATAACAAACTTATTCGGCAGCCAATCTCCCCTGCCAACTTGCTTCCAAAAAAACTGTTTCTGGTATTACATGCTACTAAGTATTTAAAGAGAAGAAAAGTTCATTATTTTAACAAACTTGTTTAGTATTAATGGCAATTATATGTTGTAAGAAGTTTGCCTGGTAACTCAGTATGTGGGATATATGGAGTGTGTTTTTATTGTTAAGGAAACAGAAGATGATTTTGTCCTAAGATAAAATGATTGATTATTGGAAAGAGTAGAGTGTGGGACAGAACCTGAATGAATACTGAAAGTGTAGAAGGTTTGTGGAAGGGAAATTTTTATGATTAAAATTGAATAAGATCAATATACAAAGAAAATCTTTTATCAATAGCTTCTTGTGCTTTAACCTCATCATATCCTCAATGTTTGAAGAAGAGTTCTTTTAAAAGAACATTTTATGTTCTAGAAATCAAATCCTGAAAAGTAGCCTTTTATTTCAAACTAACTGCAAGAGATTTATTCTTTCACTTTAAAGGAAAAATTAAAGTAATGGTTAAGTTCATTTAATATGTTATAAGTTGAATGAAAGGTATTTAAAGGTGTTATAAAATTAATAGGTTTTAAAAAATTAATAAAAACTGTAACTAAGAGTTAAAATCATTTATAAATGCATTTATATTGTAAAACAGTGGAAAGACAATAACTGAGATTATAGCTGGGTGAATTTAGCCTGAAACTATTATTTAAGTGTAAATTCTACACTAACCTTTCCTTTGTTTATGGTTGCTTCAGGCCTAACCTCGCCCTTTGCCTTTGCCTGTGGTTATTTCATAATTGAGAAGAGCTGGGACATCACTGTCTCCTCTTCTGGTATTAGTAACCCTTTCTCTCATGAATTCAAGTGTAAACTAAATAAATTGCTGCCTGATAGAATAAGGTTAAATGGCCACTGGAGTTTTATTATCTCCAAAACCAAAAGGGGGGTGGAGGGGGAGAAGTCTCCTGCCTTGACGGTCAGTGTTCCTAAGAGTGGCAATTCATGAGAGAAAGCAGTCTGTCTCCCTGAGGCTTCAAATAGCCTCAGTAAATATATATAAAACTAATCTTGTTGCTTATCCAAAATTCTGCTAATTTCAAGGTAAAATATAAAGTTCTAAAACAAAATGGTGCTAAGGCATTGAGAACATTTTGGTTATTACAATCCATTAAGTAAGAAAGAAAATTCTTGTGGTAAACTGCATGGTCATAGTGCAAATTAAGAAGAGTTTCAAAAGTCTTTGAAAAGTTTAAAGTAACTAAAGTCATGTTGTTGTGTCAAACTATTCATGTCTGCCTATTTGCTCAAATTGTTAAAAAATATGCAGTTATATTTATAAATATTCTTAAAGCCCAAATTGAACTAAGCAGGATGAAAAAGTCATAGAAATCTGATTATGGAAACAATTGGGAAAGGGCCTCCTCTTTGCAAGAGCTTTTAAGGCAAGACTAGGTGTGGCAGATTAAACCTATCTACTAGGCTAGGGAATTAAGAATCAGTTTGCCTGGTAATTTCCCAGTTTAAACCTTTGTCAGCCATAAATTGGAAAAAAAAAAAAAAAAACCCAAAGATTAGGTTAATTTTCACATAAGAAAAATGTTGATGTAACCCGGCGGCCTGCTGCCTCAGTCTCCCACTCCCGGGTTGGACAGCAGTGGAGGAGACCAGTTTAGGCCAGTCCTATGGGCAGTGGAAGGATGCCCAAGAAGGAGCTAACTAAGTCGGTGCCATTTCAGCACTAAATTCTATTCCTTATTTGACAAAGGGGGGAGCAGGTAAAAACTAAAATGGTTGGAATGTGATAGAAGAAGCAGTTAAATCAAACTTTTGCGTGGGAAAGTTAAATCTCAGATAAGCTGTAACTTCTGAAGTATCCAATCTATGGAAAAACAGGAAGAGCTTGCATGCTAGGCTTAGGGGTATAAATTGTGTCATTTTTCTTTGTTCGGGGCACCAGCCATATCTGGCTCTGCGCCCCTTCTTGCAAGATTGAGAATAAAGTATTTTCTTCTCCACAATCTGGTGAGCCTTATTTTCTTCCAGAAGATTTCTTTCCAACAAAATAAGGTAATTAGTGGCTCTATTAACAAATTTCAGTAAGTAAAGGAAAGTCCATAAAAACTATGGAGAGATCTTTCCTGGGTTATGATTTTAAAAAATTAAGTAATTGTGTAATGTGTTTTGAAACCTGGTAGTCAGTATGCATGTGTTTTAAAACCTGGTAGTCAGTTATGCTTTTAAATTAATAATTTTCATAACTTAAAGAAAAGAAGTTTTTAGCTTCCTGTAAGGGAAAAAGAGAACATTCCTTGCATAAACTATAATGGTTTCAATTTTATTTAACTTGAGTGTAATCTCCCATAGTTAATTTATAAACTAAATTAACATATGTACAAAATCTTTACAGTAATGAAAATTGTAAGTGAAAATTGTAAGTTCACATTGGTGAAATTAGGCTAAAGGGAAAAGATTGTAGATATGCTCTCTTAAATAAAGAGTAAATTTCTTTCATTGGTAATTGTAATTTAGTAAGTTTATTTAAACATGAGGTGTCTAGTCAATGCGGTTATAGTCAATTATAAAGAGTTTGTAAAACATCTTCCAAACTGAAAATGTTTAAATAGTTCTAGTTGTAGAAGTCATTGTTAACTAAAGAAACTTAGATATGTATTGGTAGCAGAAATAACTTCATGATAATAAACCTGTCTGAAGGCCACTGCAAAATATACATTTAAGTAAATGGTAATAAAAAGTTGTCTTGATTCTATTGGAAATATTCTGTTTTCATTCTAACAATGAAAAATAATATTTTTCCTCTATTACTAAAGTAAAGTACCTACTGTTATCTTCATAGTAAAATTGTGTAAGTAAATAGTCATTTGATATATGTATTGCGTTAAGTTGTTTAAAATATATATATAAAACAAGGAATAAACTTTAACATTGTCAAACTCTTGTGCATTCGAACCAGGCCTTGTATACATTACAGGTGGCCTCTCCATGTGAGTTATTGGCTAGGCTGGTCACTGACCCCTCAATTAAAAATATGTGCTATATCAGTCTCTGGTTCTGCTCCTGAAGTCGATGGAAACTATATTGCAGTTTCAAGCTCCTGCAGCCAATAATGACTCGGTACAGCCAAGTGTACAATGGATATCGCCTCCAGACTGGCACTGTTCCATGGTGCCAGAGAGCACTATGCACCAGGCTAGTAGAATACTGGAAAATCTCTGGAATACTGGAAGGATGCTGCAACTTGCTCACTGCGTTGAAGAACATGCTAAGTGGAGCCATGATACCAGGAGACTGTAAGTAAAACTTAAACACAATTGGCATTATGGCCTGCTCTCATGGAGAGATAACATGTAAAGTATTACAAACCTGAAACTCAAAACTACTAATGGCAACTCTGAATCCTTATGCATTAAGTAATACATTAGTTAATATTAAGTGCTGTACCTTTATCCTGTACTAAATATATGCCTAATAATTGTAATGTTATCTTTTCTATTTTGGATCAAGTGCAGAAGTATATTAGACATGTTAAATTCCTGGTAAAATCATTTTCTAAACAGTTAATAACATGTCTATAGAATAAGGTGGCAGTCTCAGCCAGTCTCAGTTAGCAAAAGTGAGGCTTGCTTGCTGATGGTGAGTCACCTATTGAACAAGTCAAAATTGCTAGAAATTGTACAATGAAAACCAAGGTGTAAAAATCTTTATTCTGTAGTTCTGATCACTCCCACAGGTGAAAACTAAGAGTATTTCCAAATTAGTGTTCTAATCCTGAGTGAAGCCAGTTGCCCAAGGAGTGCCAGTTCACCAGGAGCATCTGACAGAGCGAATGAGTGTCAATCATTGAACAGCTTGGAATGTGTCTTCAGACAAAGCTAAGTGTCTGTTGCAATTTCTCTCTAAAGATGGATAACTTAAAAAAGAATATATATGCTGTTCCCACCAGCTTTTAAGGAATGCCATCTTTATAGGCATCTAATCTTGTCTATCTCTGTAATCCAATGTGTCCTCTTTTAAAAACGGGTATTCCAAATTTTTAATTAAGTTTGTTTCTTTCAGAGTGAACATCTTATTAACCATATGAAAACTTCATCCAACTTCGTACAGAATGCCAGATCCATCTTCCTCCAGTTAGAATAAATTAAAGAGTTTTTACACCTTATTAGGCAATGACTACAGCCCATGGCCAGCAGGAAGCAGTTACAGAAAAGAGATCGTCTCCCTTCAGCACCCCTTTTAAATTAAAGGTGTAAACTCTTTAAGAGTAAAATAAAAGTAATAGATGGATCTGGAACCTGACTGGAAATCCACGTGAGTGCCAGTGGCAGCAGAATAACTGCGGGAGGCCCCTGCCCAAGATTCTGCTGTCCAGAATGAAAAGTTCTAAACTTCTAAAAACGGTCCTTGATGCTGTACTAAAGACTGATAAATAATCAGTCAAGACAACAAACAGTCATCCACCTCATAGCTACAACAATAATTATGCCAAAGCTTAGCAAGTAAACTTTGACAAAAGGGGGGAATGATGTGGGCTATGGGTGGAAGGCTCTTTGTCTCTTCAGAAATAACTAAGCTGTTTGACTTGTGAGTGTGGAAAGATAAGAGGCTGCAGTCCTGCCCTTAGGGAAAATGGCAAGCAGGCTCCAGTCCCAGGAAATGTTTAACAAAGCAAGGGCTATAAACTTTAAGTATTTAGGGGAAATGCAAAAACCAAGGCTTATCTAAAATGTCTGGAGTCCTTGCTAAAAGCTTACCTAAGATGTGAAAGAGATATATGCTAATTGAAGCCTATTGAGAACTGAAACAAAGGGACCATTTGGCCTTTCCTCTCTGTATAAAAGACGTTTGAAAATCTTGTTCGGGGCTCAGGATTCAAACAGAAAGCTCCCGAGTCCGGCCGGCCGTCAATAAACCATTTTTTCCTTCTCAAAATCATTCCTGAGTCCTGGCCTCTCTATACTCAAATAATTGAACTTCTCTTAAATTCCACAACACTTTGAGTTTTCCAAGAAAACTTTAGACTCATTTTGGCATTCTAAAAACATGCTTAATGAGAGTTAGTGCATTAATACATTAATTTATAGATTACATTTTAAAAACTGACATTTATGTAATATTGAGCTTTCTCATCCAACTGTAAGATCAGTCTCTCCATTAGGCACATGTCCTGTTTCCTGAAAGATTTATGTTTTTTTCTTCACAAAAGTACTGCATTTTTCTTATCAAGATATTTCTAGACATTTCACCAATTTTGGTTTATTGTTTTTGCTGTTGTGAGAGGGAAAATATCAAGACCATATATATTCTATTTTTAAATCAATAAGAGAGCTTTTACATTCCTCCATCACATGAAGTTTTTACTGACATTTCATTGAATTGATAATGTTCATTGGAGCATACAATGGAAAAAATTTAACTCATGTAAATTCATTTCCAGTGTCCATTCATAAAAATGAATACGAAGTCAGAAACTCCAGAAAAATTATTCAAAGCCTTAAAGATATTAAAATATGGGTAAGTAAAAATTATTAACTAATATGTAAAACATTACCTAAACTGCTGGTATTTTTTTAAGATATCGATTCCTATTGTCATAAATTATATAATACTAGGATGGATGAGTGTGGAAATATTTGTACTATTATTTAAAACCTGCAACTGAGACTGCTGGTCAACCAAGATGGCAGCATGAGATGCTCCATGGTTCTGTTTCCCACAGAGTCTTTGAACTATTAGGAAAAACTGTCAGAAGCATCTTCCTCAGAGCTCTGGGAGACAGTTAAAAGGTCATAGTAATTGGGTGAGCCCCAAATAAAGAAAACACAACTTTAAAATGCTAGGAAAAGGTGGGAATATGGCAGAGTAGGAAGCTGCAGGAATCAGTTCCTCCATCAAAACAACTACTGCACTGGCAGAAACTGTCTGAATTAACTACTTTGAAATGCCAGAGTCTAGTGGAACACTGAACAGCATCCAGCGGGGATTGAGAGGAAGAGGCTGTTAAATTGTCATAAGTACTGGTGAGTTTTACCCTCCCTGCAGCAGCTACCATCCCCCTTCCGCCAGCCTTGTGGCAGGCAGCAATGGGGACTGGAGCTTGGGCTCCCGGCTTGCTGGTACTAGGGCATGTCATAAAGACTAAGTCCTCCAAACTCTGGGGATGTGTAGTCTGATCACAGATCTCTACCTTTGTTCAGCAACTTCAAACTGCTGGAGGCTGGTTCTGAGGACAGCCACTGTTCCAACACCCCCAGGCAAATTTGGCAGAGGAATCTTAAAGACTCAAAATTACAGAAAACTACAGAAAACAGTTAAAGGGCTGCATTAACTGGACAAGTGCTGAATCAAGAAAACTCAGATTCAAAAGCCATAGAAGCAGCTCCCGGCATCCTTACTACCCTCCTCCCTATACACACACACACCCTGGGCCCTCCACAAGAGAGAGTGGAGACAGCTTTCACACCCACTGTGGGTCCCTGGCCCTATCCATACTGGGGTGCATGTATGTCAGTGCCAATCTATCTGAAGGAAATCTGAAAACTGAGCCAAAGAATGTGTCATGGGCTTGCTCCTACAGAGTTTGTCCTGAGGGCAGAGAAGCAGCTTGCAGACAGCTAGGACAGTGTAAGAAACAATGAAGTTGAAGCAGCCTGGGGCAAAGAACTACCTGTACTAAATCACTCAAGAGAGCACCCAGAAGGGTGGAAGTCTATTTTAAAGGGAATAGAGGGGGCATTTACTTGAACTTCAGTAAACTGTAAACAGGGAATTCCTAAGACCTCTAGCAAGTATACTCCCCCCCTCCAAGTAAAAAAATAGGCTCTGCAGCTCCACCTTCACCCAAGCCCAGATAAGTCTGAGAGAACCCTGCACTTGCCATATGCCTTGGGCTGATGATCTTGATAAGAGGCTAAACTCTGAAGGAGACCACCAGTCAAAGCAGAGCCAAATGTGCAAAGACAGTGAAAGGTGCTTTTTGCTTGGGTGTGTTTGTTTTAATTAGCTCCTGGCATTCAAGAAAATCTCTGTCATATCACAAGCTGGATATAAACTTAAGGAACAGACAGCTCAGGGACTAAATCCCAGAGTTAACATTTTAAAATATTAAAATATACAGTGTACTACAGAAGACTACAAGACAAGCAAAGAAACAAGAAATGATGGCCCATCCAAAGATCAAGATGAAAATCCAGAAACCATCAATGAAGAGGATAAGATTTTGGTCTTACCAAGGCAGAGACTTTTAAAAAAAACCATCCTCAATATACTTTAGGAGATAAATGAAAAGATGGAGAAAGAACTAAAGGATATGAGGAAAACAATGAATGAACAACATGGCAATCTCCCCAGAGAAATAATGGAGTTGAAAAACACAATAACCAAAATGTAAAATCCCCAAGATGGTTTCAACAGCAGATTGGAAGTGGCAGAAAAAAGAATCAGTGATCTCAATGGCAAAGCAACTGAAATGATTCAGACCAAGGAGCAGAAAGAAAAAAGACTAAAAAAGAGTGAACAGAGACCTGTGGAACATCATCAAGTGTACCAATATATGCAGTATGGGAGTCTCAGTAGGATAAGAAAGGGGTAGAAAGAATATTCAAAGAAATCTCAATAAGATTAAGTGAAAGTTCTGATGAGACACCACAGAGGCAAGAAGGCAGTGATACAAAATATTTAAAGTTGTGAAAGAAAATAATTGCCAACCAAGAATATTATATTCAGCAAAACTTGCTTTCAAAAATGAGGGAGAAATTAAGACATTTCCAAATAAGCAAAAGCTGAGGGAGTTCATCACACTAGACCTGCCCTATAAGCAATGTTAAGACCAGACAGTGGATCAAAGCAGCATTGAAAAATAAAGGCTTCCAATGAAGGTGTGGGTGATTATGAATTTTTGTTCTGTTAACTCTACTTCTTACTTCTTACAGGTGCTAAAATGCAAGTATATAGAAAATAATGATAAATCTATGGCTTTGGATAACAATGTACAATAATATAATCAGTAACAAGTACAAAAAAGGTATGGGATAGAGTATAGGAAAAGTGTATGTATATGCTATTGAAGATAAGTTGGTATCAAATCAGATGATTGTTATAGATTTAGGATGTTAAATTTAAGTCCCAAAGTAATTATAAAAATGTTTGAAAAAATATATAGAAAGAAATGAGAAGGGACTCAAAATGATATACTATAAAAACTCCAATAAATATGAGAATAGGTATTAAGAGAAGACTTGAGGGTCAAAAAAAGTATAAGACTTAGAAAAACCAAACAGAAAAATGACAGAAGTCCTGCTTTATCAGTAGTGACTTTAAATGTAAATGGATTAAATTCTCCAGGTAAAGGGTAGAAATTGGCAGAAGGGATAAAAAGGCTTGACCTAACTATATGCTGTTAACAAGAGACACACCTTAAATTCAAAGACACAAGTAGGTTAAAAGTGAATGGATGGAAAAATATATACACATAAATAGTAACCAAAAGAGAGCTGGGGTAGTTAAACTAATATCAGATAAAATAGACTTTCAGTCAAAAACTGTTATGGGGAATATAAAGGTCATTATATAATGCAATAAGACATAACAATTATAAATATATATGCACCTAACAGCAAATGACAAAAAAGCCTCAAAATATATTAAGATGGTATTGACAGATTAGAAGGGAGAAATAGACAGGTCAACATTAACAGTAGGAGATTTCAATACACCACTTTCAATAAAGGATAGAACATCTAGACAGAAGATCAATAAGGAAATAGAAGACTGAATGATTCTATTCAACAGCTAGACCTAACAAACATGAACAGAAACTTCACCCAACACCAGCAGAATACATATTCTTCTCAAGTGCACATAGATCATTCTCTAGGATAGAACATATGTTAGGTCATAAGACAAGTCTCAGTAAGTTAAAAAAATATTGAAATCATGCAATGTAACTTCTTGGGCTAAAATGAAATGAAGCTAGAAATCAGTAACAGAAGGAGAGAAGGAAGATTCACAAATATGTGGAAACTAGACAATGTACTTTTAAACAATAAATGGGTCAAAGAAGAATTCAGAAGGAAAATTAGGAAATATCTTGAAGTGAACGAAAATGGAAACACAACATATCGAAACTTATGGGATGTAGCAAAGGCAGTGCTGAGAGGGAAATTTATAGTTCTAAATTCTTACCTTAAAAAAGAAGAGCAAAGAAGAAGAGGAAGAAGAACAGCAACAACTCAATTCAGAGATCTAACCTCAAAATTGGTGGATCTAGAAAAAGAAAGAACAAAACCCAAAGCAAGCAGAAGGAAGGAAATTACAAAGATTACAGCATGGATAAATTAAATAGAGAATTTTAAAAAATAGAATCAGCAAAACCAAAAATTGGTTCTCTGAAAAGATCAATAAAATTAGCAAACCTTTAGCTAAACTGACAAAGAAAAAAAAGAGAAAGGACACAAATAATTAAAATCAGAAATGGAAAGGGGGACATTACTACCCATCCAACAGAAATAAAAAAGACTATAAGAAGTTACTATGATACAACTGTATCCTACATTGACTCAGGAAAAGTAAAAGATCTCAAAAACCAGTAAGTAGGAAAGAGTGAGTCAGTAATCAAAACCCTCCCAACAAAGAAAAAGACAAGATGGTTTCAGTCTTCATGGGTGAATTTTACCAAACATTCTCTTTTAGTTTCCTTGGGCTGCTCAAGCAGATACCATGAAATGGAGCCAGGTTAAACACTAGGAATTTATTTACTCATGATTTTGATATTATGAAAAAGTCGAAATCAAGGCATCCTCAAGGCAATGCTTTTTCACCGAAGACTGTGGCGTTCTGGAACTGACTGCAGATGATCCTTGGTCCTTAACTTGTCACATGTATATTAGTCAGCCAAAGAGGTGCTGATGCAAAATAGCAGAAATCTGTTGGCTTTTATAAAGGGGATTTATTTGGAGTAGAAGCTTATAGTTACCAGGCCATAAAATATAAGCTACTCTCATCAAATTCTGTTGCAATGTGTTGGAGCAAGATGGATGCAGATGTCTGCAAGGATTCAGGCTTCCTGGGTTCCCTCTCTTCCTGGGGCTCATTTCTCTCAGGGCTTAGCTGCTCTGGTCTCTCCACAAAGCCAGCTGTTGACTATCAGGTGAATGGCTGATCTCTCTTTCTGGGGCCTCTGCTGTGTCTAATAAGCCTTCTCTCCTTCCTCACGTATCTGCTTTTCTGTGTGTTTACTTCCTGGGGCTCCAATATCAAAACTCCAACTCAATTTGACAAAATCCAACACCCTGTCTTGGGAAAGAATAGTCTCTTTAGTAAATGGTGCTGTGAAAACTGTATGTTCATAAGCAATAATAAAGGTAGAACCCTACTGCATACCATATTCAAAAATCAATTCAAAATGGATTAAAATCTAATATAAGAACCAGAAGTATAAAACTCCTAGAAGAAAACATAGGGAAGCATCTTCAGGACCTTGTGTTAGTCAATGGTTTCTTAGACTTTACACACAAAGCACAAGCAATAAAAGAAAAAAAATAGGTAAATGGGACCTCATCAAAATTAAAAACTTTTGTGCTTCAACAGACTTTATCATGAAAGTAAAACAATTTATACAATGAAAGAAAATATTTGGAAACTGCATATCCAATATAAAGAAATCCTTCAACTTAACAACAAAAAGACAAAACCCAATCAAAAAATGGGCAGAAGATTTGAAAAGACATCTTTCCACAGAAGATATTCAATGGCCAGAAAGCACATGAAAAGATGCTCAACATCATTAGCCATGAAGGAAATGCAATTCAAAACCACAAGGAGGGGTGTGTGTAAATAAATAAGTAAATAAAATAAATCTTTTAAAAAAACCCACAAGATACCATTTCATACCCATTAGAATGACTGCTATTTGAAAAACGGAAAATACCAATTGTTGGTGAGATTGTGGAGAAATAAGAGCATTCATTCATTGCTGATGGCAATGTAAAATGGTACAACTATTGTGGAAGACAGTAAGACAGTTCCTTGGAAAGTTGAGTCTAGAAATACCATATGACCTGGCAATCCAGTCATATGGTATATACTCTAAAGACTTAAAAGCAGGGAATCAAACAGATATTTGCACACCAATGATCATTGCAGCATTATTCACAATTGCCAAAAAGTAGGAGACACCCAAGTTCCCATCAACCAATATATATGTATGATGCTATATATATATATATATATATATATATATATATATATGATGGAATATTACTCAGCCATAAAAAGGAATAAAGTCTTGGTACATGTGACAACATGGATGAACCTTGAAGACATCATGGTAAGTGAAATAAGCCAGATGCAAAAGGAAAAATACATGATTTAACTGACTTGAAACAATTAGAAAAGGTGTATTAGCCAAAGGGGTGCTGATGCAAAATACCAGAAATTGGTTGGTTTATATGAAGGGTTTTTTTTTTGAGATAGAAGCTTATAGTTACAAGGCCCTAAAGAGTCCCACTCAAGGTACCATAAGAAGTATATTCTCACCCAGAGTCTGTTTTCACATATTGATGCAAGATAGTGGGCAATGTCTGTGAGGATCAGTCTTCCTCTTCCTCTCAAAGTTCGTGGTTCCAATTTCTTCCAATATCAGCCACAGGCTGGGATAAGTCTTGTCTCTCTCCTGGGGCTTGTTTCTTCCTGGGCTCAGCTGCTCTACTCTCTCCACAAGGCCAGCTGTAAACTATCAGGCGAATGGCTCATCTCTCTTCCCAGGACCTCTGCCATGTCTAAAGGAGCCTTCTTTTTTTCCCCACGTATCTGCTTCTCTGTGTATTACTTCCTGGGTCTCCAGCATTAAAAACTCTAACTTTCTCCTCTGCCATGTCATTTTCTCTGTATGTCCCTGCCCACCAAGGGTGCAGGGACTCAATGTCCTACTGATGTGGCCCAATCAAAGCCTTAATCATAATTGAATCAAGTAAAAGTGAAACCTCTGAATCCAATACAATCTAATATGCAAACAGATCAGTTTACAAATATAATCCAATATCTATTTTTGAAATTCATAAATAATGTCAAACTGCTACAATAAGCAAACACATAGAGTTAAAATCTGGAATATAGGATACCAGAGGATGTAGTGCATGTAGGGAATGGGAAGTTAAAGCTTAAAATATACAGGGTTCCTATTTAGAATGGTGAAAATGTTTTGGTAATGGATGATGGTGATAGTAGAACAATATTGTGAATGCAGTTAACAGCACTGAAATATATACCTGAATATGAGTAAAAGGTGAAATGTTTGATTGTATATATGGTAACACAATAAAAATTTTTTTTAAAGTCCAAGGAACTACACTACACAGTCAACCCTAAGTTAAACCATGGACTTTAGTTAACAGTATAGTTATTAAAATGTGGTATCATCATTTGCTATATGTTCCACACCAACTCAAAGTGTTGGGGTGGGGTGGTATATGGGAATCTTGTATTTTAAGCATGCTTGGTCAGTAAACCTACAACTTCTCTAATAATACATATATTATACATAAATATGCAAACGTATCAGCAAAGCAAACTTAAAAGAGTCTATTTAGTAATTACCTAAAGTTCTTCCATGCGGTCTTATGGTCATTCAAGGTACACCTTTTGAGAAATCTGAACTTTCTCCCTATGTATTACACTGGAAGACCTATGTCAATTGGCCTCTATTGATGTCCTGCTTTGCCAGCAGGAGATAACTCAATATTATAAATCTCTAATGACTTATACAAAAAGTTATCTGGAGACACATTTCCAGGTTTGAATCTCCCTTGAACCCCTCACACCCTAACTTTTGGTGATTGGGTATACTGGAAGTAAGAGCCACATAAAATACCCTTTAAACCATGCTAAAAGGAAGCTTATCAAGTGTTAATTGCAAACAAACTAAAAGGGATAAAACCTTAGGGTTCACATTTCATGACTTAAAAGGACTCCGCTTTCCAATAATTGTACCTGTGACCAAACTCAAAATCTACAACAATAAAACTTAATGAGATCTTACCAAATTTTGTACAATATTTTGTTTTAACAGATTTTATTACTAGAAAAAAATTTTTAAACATGACTTTCTTTTTTTATAAGAGTTTATAACATAGCAGCCCCTAATGTAAACAATGGACTATAATTAATGGTACAATTATAAAAACGTTCTTTCATGAATTGTAACAAATGTACCACACTAATGCAAAGTGTTAATAATAGGGTGGTATATAGGAACTCTATATATTATGCATAATTCTTTTTCTGCATAAACCTACAACTTCTCTAACAACAACAAAATGCTAGGAAAACTCATGGTTTTCTTGCACATGCCCAAGACCAGAGAGGGCCTTACACTTTCATCTTGGTCTGATCTTCTTGATAGTAGTGCTAAGCTCTGAAGGAGAACACCAGCCAACACAGAGAAAATTTGCAGACTATGAAAGAAGTTTTTAACATTGGTTTGTTTTTGTTAGCTCCTAGACTCAAGGAAATCTCTCTCATATAACTAGCTGGATACTAACTTAAGGAATAGATAGCTCAGGGACCAACTCCCAGAGCTAACACACTGAAATATTATAATGTGTAGTGAGCAACAAAAAATTAAAAGAGAAACAAAGAAATAGGAAATGATAGTCATCCAAGGCAGATGATAAAGCACCAGAAACAATTAACAGAGAAAAAGAGACTTTGAACAAAACAGATAAAAACTTTAAAAAGTGATCGTAAGTGTGCTCAAAGAGCTAAAGGAAAAACACAGAAAAACAACTAAAGGATATCAAGAAACTGATATATGAAAAATATAAGAATATCAATTAAAAAGACAGAAATTAGAAAAAGGAACCAAGGAGCTAAACACCAAAATAACTGAAGTTTAAAATTCCCTGAAATATTTCAACAGCAGATTGGAACTGGCAGAAGAAAGAATCCATGAATTCAAAGATAAGACAAATGAAATGATTCAGGCTGAGGAGCAAAAAGGAAAAATAATGAAGAAAAGTAAGCAGAGCCTAAGACACCAGATAAACAAAAGTTGTGGGAATTCATTACCACTAGACCTGCCTTATGAGAAATGAGAAGTAGAGTTCTACAGAGTGAAAGGAAAAGACACTGGACAGTAAATTGAAGCAGCATAAAGAAATAAAACTCTCTGGTATAGGTAACCACATGGGTAATTATAAAAACCAGGGTTATTGAATTCTATATTTGGCATATAAGTACACTTTTAACTTCTTGCAGGACTGAAAATGCAAAAATACATAACGACAATATTTTTGGATATTCAATGTATAAAGATACCATTTGCAATGAAAACAACAAAAATATAGGTAGACAGAGTAATAAATGGCATAGTTTGTGTATGCCATTGTGTATGTAATCAAATGAGATTGCTATAGATTGAGGATGTTAAATTTAAGCCCCATGGTATACAAACACTATTTCTGAAAAACATATATGGAAAGAAATGAAAAGAGACTTAAAATCATTCACTACAAACAATAAAAAAATATGAAAGTAGGCAGTAAAGGAAAAGTTGAGGGACAGAAAAGGCATAAGACTTATAAAAACCTAATAGTAAAAAAAATACACACACACACAAACGAAGTAGCAAAAGGGTAGAAGAAAGTCTTACAATATCAGTAATTACTTTACATGTAAATGGATTAAACATCCCAGCCAAAAGGCAGAGAAAATAAGAATGGATAAAAACCCATGATCCAAATATATGCTCTTTACAAGAGAACCACCTTAAATTCAAAGACTAAAGTAGGGTGAAAGTGAAAGACTGAAAAAATATATTCCATACAAATTGTAAACAAAAAAGAGCAAGGGTAGGAGACAGGGGCAAGATGGTGACTAAATAGGGAGTTCCAAGAGTCAGGGCACTTAGTGATGAGCTAGAAACTGTTTAAATCACCTGCTTGGGGGACTCAGGAGACCAGAAAAGCATCCTGCAACATCTTTGGAAGAACTGAAGGAGGAGGCCACCCATCTGTGGGGAAGATTCATGAGTAGAGCACTCCATGCTGTGAAGGCTAGTGCCCAACTCCCACTGGTGGCTCAAGATGTCTTGGGAGCTATTCTCCGGCTGGAGTTGGAAGATCCATTTCCCAAAAACAGGGGAGGAAGAGATGATCTGGCACTGACTTCTGCTATTGATTAGTAAATTCAGCTGGCTAAAGTCCAATCCTAAGTGCAGGTAAAGTATGGACATGTTTGTGGCAGTCTGATATTATTTATGAATTCAAAAAAAAGTTATTTGATTATGTTTGTAAACCAGTCTGTTCCTCTGGGAGTGATACCCTTTGATTGTATTATATACAGCTGAATGTCTTTGATTAAATTGTGTTAAGATTAGGGCTTTGATTCACCACATAATTAGGGCATGCAGGGTTAAGTCCCCACCCCCTTGGTGGACTGATAAAACAGACTCTCACGTGGAAGTAGACACACAGAGAAGCAGATACATGAGAAAAGAGAGAAAGCTTCATTAGATATGACAGAGGCCCTGGGAAGAGAGAGGAGTCTGATAGTGTACTGCTGACCTTGTGAAGAGAACAGAGCAGCTGAGCCCAGAAAGAAAACAGCCCCAGGGAGAGAGATGAGCCTTATGCCAGCCTATAGCTGAGATTGGAAGAAGCTTGTATCCATGGAGACTTAAGAGGAAAAAGGAAGGCTGAACCCTTGCAGACATTGCCCACATCTTGTCCAACACATGGCAAATGACCTTGGGTGAGAAATTACCTCTTATAGCGCATTGAGTTGGACTCTTCAGGGCCTTGTGACTGTAAACTTCTACCCCAAATAAATACCCTTTATAAAAACCAACAGATTTTTGGTACTTTGCATCAGCACCCCTTTGGCTAACTAATACACTGTCCAAGTCAGAAAGAGGCTGGTAGTCTCCATTCTAATTCCACACCTGCCATGAAGGGAAGTGGAGCTGATTGAAAATCACAGCAACTGTAGGGATTGATTTCTTTCTACCCAGATTAGATTGCTGCCCCAGCTTGGATTCTGGCCTTGCCCCTGGAAGGGAGGAAGATGGTGGAACCTGAACAAGTCTCTGCAGACAACTACAATCAGCCCATATGGACTAGATTGTGGAGCACACCTTTGCCTCCAACCTTGAAGCTGACAGAGCAGGAGAGGAGGGCAGTACTTTGTCAGTCTATCTGGGCAACTGCATTCAGTTTCAACCTGCACAACTTAGTTTTATGCCTACACCTATGGATCCATCCCTACCCCAGGCAAGGTGCATGGAGCTAACTCACTCTATCTAGGATACTACAGATAGTCTCAGCCCTCATGGCTTGGATCACAGCACACAGTTGAGGCTTTGTCCCCACCCCTGGCAGGGGAGAAAGTTGGGGGAAGCTTCATCAGTTCTTGTGGCAACACAGGTAGCTTCAGCCTCCATGATCTACAGTACCAACAGCACTCTTAGCTCCTACTCCACCCTCATCAAGGGAGAAAGGGCAAGAAACAGATGAAAAAGAGCTGAAAAAAAAAATTCAAATTGGCTAAACACAAGCTATCATAAAGTTCCAAATTAAATTGAACCAAGTATCTAAAAGAGGTTGTAGCACAAAGTCATTCAAATAGAGAGCCCTAGACTAAAGAGAGAAACTGAGCCCAGGCTAAATACATCAAGAAAACCAGATGTCAAGACTTAAACATAAAATTACAAGTCATACTAAGAAACAGAAAGACATGACCCAGGCAAAGAACAAACTAAACCCCAGATGACATAAAGGAGTTGAGAAAACTAATCACAGAAGTTTAGACAAATCTCTTTAACAAATTCAGTGGGATGGCTAAAGAGATTAAGAAGACACTGGATAAGCACAAAGAAGAATTTGGAAGCAAACATAGAAAAATAGGAGATCTTATGGGAATGAAAGTCACAATAAATGAAGTTAAAAACACACTGGAAACATATAAGAACAGACTGAAGAAGCAGAAGAAAGGATCAATGAGCTTGAAGACAGGGCTTCTGAAAGTGAGCATACAAAAGAACAGATAAAGAAAAGTATGGGAAAAATTGAACAGGGTCTCAGGGAACTAAATGATGGCAAGAGACATGCAAATATATGTGCCATGGGTGCCCCAGATGGAGAAGAGAAGAGGAAAAGGGCAGAAGGAATATTTGAGGGAATAATGATAGAAAATTTCCCAACTATTTTGAAGGACATATATACCTATGTCCAAGAAGCACAGCATATTTGCTTCTGAATAAAAATGAAAGGCCTACTCCGAGACATATTAGAAAGAAGGCCAAATGCCAATGATAAAGAGAGAATACTGAAAGCAGCAAAAGAAAAGTGACTTATCACATACAAGTGCTGCCCAATGAGATTAAGTGCTGATTTCTCATCAGAAACCATTGAGATGAGGTGGCAGTGGTATAATATATTAAAAATACTGCAAGAGAAAAAAAGCCAGCCAAGAATCTTAAATCCAGCAAGACTGTCTTTCAAAAATAAGGGCAAGGGAAGTGCCCTCATTTGTACACCAATGTTCACAGCAGTATTACTCACAATTGCCAAAAAATGGAAAGAACCCAAATTTCCATCAACTGATGAATGAATAAAATAAATGAAACCTGGATGTCCTATAAGGTAGATGGTAGCCCAATTGCTTGGACCACATCTGCTTCCTGACATTCTAAATTCATGGATTAGATGAATAAATATTGTTAAGATGGCAATTCTACCTGAAGAGATTTACATATTCAAAACCAGCCCAGTGATAATTCCAACAGCTTTCTTTGCAGAAATGGAAGAGACAACCATCACATTCATGTGGAGGGAAGCAGACTTGGCCCAATGGGTAGGGCAACCATCTACCACATGGGAGGCCCATGGTTCAAACCCAGGGCCTCCTAACCCATGTGGAGCTGGCCCATGCACAGTGCTGATGCACGCAAGGAGTGCTGTGCCATGCAGTGGTGTCCCCCATGTAGGGGAGCCCCATGTGCAAGGAGTGAGCCCCATAAGGAGAGCTGCCCAGTGTGAAAGGAAGGTCAATCTGCCCAGGAGTGGCAGCCGCACACACCAAGAGCTGACATAGCAAGATTACGCAACAAGAAGAGACACAGATTCCCAGTGCCACTGACAAGAATAGAAGCGGACACAGAAGAACACACAGTGAGTGGACAGAGAACAGACAACCAGGGCGCGGGGGGGAGGGGGGGGCGCGGCAGGGAAGGGAAAAGAAATAAATAAAAAATAAATCTTAAAAAAAATTCATATGGAATAAAAGGGGCCTCAAATAACCAAAAAACTACCTTGAAAAAGAACAAAGATGGAAGACACACACTTTCCTATTTTAAAACGTATTACAAAGCAACACTAGCCAAAACATCAAAGTATTGGCACATGGATAGACATTGAATTGAGAGCTCAGAAATAAATCTTGAATCTATGGCCAACTGATTTTTTATAAGGGTGCCATATCCATTCAATGGGGAAAGAATAATCTCTTTAACAAATGGTGTTTGGGAAAACTGGATATCCATATGTAAAAGAAAGAAGGTGGATTCCTACCCATCATCATTTACAAAAATTAACTCAAAATGGATCAAAAACCTAAATATGAGAACTATATAAAACTCTTAGAGGAAAACTTAGGGTGACATCTTCAGGTCCTTTTGTTTCATAGACTTTACTAGGCATTACACCAAAAGTATCAACAACAAAAGAAAAAATACATTAATTGGACTTAAAATTTTTTAATTGTGTGCAAAATACTTTATCAAGAAAGTGAAAAGGCAGTCTACTCAATGGGAGAAAATATTTGGATATGATAAATCTGACAAGGGTTTTATATCCATGCTATATAAAGAGATAACATAACTCAATGATGAAAAGATAAGCAACCTAATTTTAAAATGGGCAAAAGACCTAAATAGACATTTCTCCAAAGAAGAAATACAAATAGCAAAAAAGCACATGAAAAAATGCTGAACATCACTAGCTATTAGGGAAATGCAGAACAAAACTACAATGAGATACCATTTTGCACCTATTAGAATGGCCATTAATTTAAAAAAAAACAGGAAACTACAAGCGTTGGCAAGGATGTGGAGAAACAGGAACACTCCTTCACTGTTGGTGAGAAAGTAAAATGGTGTAGCCTCTGTGAGAAACAGGTTGGTAGTATCTCAAGAAGCTGATCTTAGAACTGCCATATGACCCAGAAATCCCTTTACTAGGAATATAAACAGAAGAACTGAGAGCAACAATGCATAATGACATCTGCACAGCAATGTTCTAGCAGCATTATTCATAATTGCTAAAATATGGAACCAGTCCAAGTGTCCATCAACTGATGAATGTATAAACAAAATGTGGTATATACATACCATGGAATACATATGATGGAATACTATTCAGCTGTAGGAAGAAATGAAATTAGCATGCATATCACAACATGGATGAAATTTGAGGACATTTGGTTGAGTGAAATAAGCCAGACACAAACAGATGAATATTGTATGGTCTCTGATATGAACTAAATACCTTGAGTAAACTCAGAGTTAAACTATAGAGTATAGATTAGTAGGAGACAGAATGTGAGGTGAGAAGGGGGAATTGATGCTGAATATAAGTAGAACGTTTAATAAGGCTGTTTGTAAATATATGGAAATGTGGCATACACATATAGTGGAATACTATGATGCTGTGAGAAGAAGTGAAATTGGCACACCTATGACAACATGGATGAACCTTGAGGACATTATGCTGAGTGAAATAAGCCACACACAAAAGGATAAATATTGTCTGGTCTCAATACTGTATGGCCTTTATAATTTGTATCAACATGAAGAATAAACACATGGAGTTAAAACCTAAATGAGATTATAAGGAGATAGCCTGAGGACTGAGAAGGGGTATTGATGCTTAATGTAAATAGAATTTTCTTTAGCCTAACTGTAAAAGTGTGGAAATGGATAGAGTTGATGGTAACACATTAAAATGAATATAACTAACACTGCTGATTTATAAATGTGATTGTGGCTGAAAGGGGTAGTCTAGGGAGGTTAATGCTAATAGAAAGACAGCTAGAGAATAACTTAGGGACTATATAATATAGTGATTTTGGTGGTAGATGAAGATTATGGTTAATAATGCAAATACAAGAAAGTTCCTCTATTACAAGGTGTAAAATATATGATGATGCATGGGAAAATAAAATGAATATAACTTATAGACTATAGTTAACAGTAATATTTTAATATTTTTGTGGCAAAGAAGGTACTGTATAACAGGAAAGGTCAAAAAAGGAATAAGGGGTTTAGGTGTGTTTTTTGTTTTTTGTTTTTAAATATATTTTTTATTTATTTTAGATTACATAAAATGTTACATAAAAAACGATAGGGGATTCCCAAATGCCCCACTCCCCAAACCTCCCACTTTTCCCACATTAACAACGTCTTTCATTAGTTTGATACATTCATTGCAATTGATGAAGACATTTGGGAGCATTTCCATACAGCATGGATTATAACCTAGGTTGTACTTTATACTCTTTTCCACTCCATTCTGTAGGTTATGGCAGGATATATAATGTCCTGTATCTGTCTTTACAATGTCATTCAGGGCAAGTACAAGTTCCGAAAATGCCCCCATATCACACCCCTTTTTTCCTTCTCCCTGCCTTCAGCAACTCCAGTGGCCACTATCTCTACATCAATGATATAATTTCTTCCATTGCTAGAATCACAGTAAGTCTATAGTAGAATACCAGTAAGTCCACTCTAGTCCATATTTTATTCCCCAATCCTGAAGATTCTGGGATGGTGATGCCCACTCCACCTCTAATGGGGGGGGGGGGAGGGGGCTTCGATCCCATATGGCTGATGGATGGGACTCTTTTGTTTGCAGTTGTAGACTCTCAGTTCTTGGTGTGGTGGTTGTCCATCCTTACCTCCTTGTTTTCTGTCCTGGGTGAATCCAATGAACTGAAGAGTAGGTGTTGCAACTCCGGTGAGGCTCAGGGCCCAGCTGGCATGTGGATAGCCCAGAGATTCAAGTCTCTTGGACATACACCTACCAACTACAATGCCAACTATAAGTTCAGTAAAAGGGACAGAAGAGGCATATGTAGAGAGGTCACAACTGAGTCCAAATCTGTCACATTTGGGAGCACAAATTCTAAAGTAGGGCCCACTGGCAATGCACCAAACTCTGGAGCTATCTGCCATGACTATAGGACCTGGGCATCTCCATAGCCCTCAGGAACCCCACTATTTGGGGTAGCATCTACTTTGGCCATCTATGAGATCCTGCTGAGACGAGCATAAGCATTACTTCTCTGATGACCAGGGGAAAGGTAATGCATTTACATGCTGAGTTTGGCTTAGAGAGTGACCACATTTGAGCAACATGGAGGCTCTCAGGAGGTAACTCTTAGGCACCCTGCAGCTCTAGGCCTAGTTGAAATTTCAAGAGCAAAAGGCTCATAAACATAGTCATCAATGTCAAGGGCCCATCAATGGACAATCCTTTTCATTGGTTATTGTCCCAGTACTTGGGGGATTGTTGCTGTTCAATTAGAGAATGTGGCAGATCTTCCCAGGATGGGAATTCAGTATTCTTTCAGTTGTTCTGTGAATCTTTATGCACTGTGGCAATGCCTTATGAACATTTGAACATATTTATAAACCTTCTATGTATGCCCAGGTGAACTTCCTCTCATGTACCTCCCATTACTGACAGCCCACACCAGTGGTTCTCCCTTGCTGTAGTTGAACCCTTCTGTGATCCAAAATTTCTTAAAAAATGAAGCCAAATATATTCAAAATTCAATTAATAGGAAAATGAGATAATGATAGGTTTAAACATATGAAATAAAATACATAATAATTTAGGAAGGGAAACAGATGTGACTCAAGCAGTTGGGCTCCCATGTACCATATAGGTGGTCCAGAGTTCAATGCCGAGGGCCTCCTGGTGAAGGCAAGCCTGCTTGCATGGAGAGATGGCCCATGTGGAGTGCTGGTCCATGCAGAGTGCCGAGTGGGAGTGCTGCCCCACACAGCAATGCTGCCCCGCACAGGAGTGCGGCTGACATGGAGTGCTGGTGCAGCAAGATGATACAACAAAAAAAGAGACACAGAGGAGAGACAGTAAGAGACATAGCAGAACAGAGAGCTGAGGTAGCACAAGAGAATGATCACCTCTCTCCCACTCTGAAGGTCCCAGGATCAGTTCCCAGAGCTGTCTAATGAGAATACAATCAGACACAGAAGAACACATAGCAAATGAACACGGAGAACACACAACTGCGGGGAGGGTGGAGGAGAAATAAATAAATCTAAAAGCAAATAATAATTTAGGGAAACTAAAAAAACTAAAATAAAATAAAAAAATTGAGGTATTAAAAAAATGAAAAATACTTATTTTTCATTTTGCTTGAAGGACAGGATTCATTGATACTTGCAACAACACTGAGCGCTTGACCCAGTAGTACTCTCCCCTCTGTTTGAGAACATATCGGACCTCCTCAGGATGGTAGTACAATACCTTCCCTTGCATTATATGGGTCTCCACCCACTGATGCAACACACTATGACAAGATGAGCATTCACACACTCCCTAGAAGCCAGCCCCAGGTGTACCCTGTGCCGAATGCTCCCCACATCTAACACCCTAAACCAGTAACCCTTCCTTGTCACATTGCCAAAAGAGTTTTTCAACATTGTGGTTTCAACCATATACCCGCCAATCCCCAGTGTTCATCTGCTCCCTTCGCCAACCCTCCCCACAGTTCCTTGGATCATCCAGACCATCCTCCCCACTCTACCCTCTATTTTTTAAAAAAGATATATTTTATTTATCTATCTCTCCAAACCCCCTCATTGTTTTGCACTTGCCGTGTTTGTTCATCTTCTTTATTTTTTTAGGAGGCACTAGAAACAGAACCTGGGGCCTCTGATGTGGGAGGGAGGTGCCTAATCACTTAAGCCACATCAGCGCCCCAGGATTTAATTTTATGACCTGTGAATATGATCAAGCTTTTTTTTTTCTTTCATTTTCTTCATTATCAAGGAGACCTTGGTCAGGTCATTTATCTAATTTGTGGTCATTTATTCATCTTTCTGAAAAAAAATTTCATTTGTTTTTAGGGTAAATAAATTAAACATGCCTGGACAGGACTTTTTAAAGGTAATTCTTCCATACTTTGTTAACTGCCTTTTGTCTGTTATTTTAGTTTTTGAAGTTGAAATAAAGGTTTTTATAAAATAAAAATTTTATAAAATAAAAAATTTTATAAAATAAAAAATAAAATGAAAATATTTATAAGTTTATAAACAGTAGCTTGTTAATAGGAGAGTATGACAACAAACTGATTTTATAGACATTACACTACATTATATTTTGTCTTCTGTGTGGATTCTTCAGATAGTAAAGTTGGCATGCTAGATTTAATTCAAGTATTTGTGGAAACAGACAAGTGTTTCGGTGTTTTGAAAATGTCTGTGAACTGGGTTTAAATTTCCACGTGGAAAAGATTCACAATATTCTTGTGAAAATTGTAATGGGGGGATGATACCGGACACCAACATGAAGGAGATCGTCATACAAATTGATGTCCCAAAAAAGTGAAGAAACTTGTGGCTAGCTTAGCAGGCGCTCTAGCCCATGCTGTACCAGCTGTAAAGAATATGGATCTGTAGCAATTTGATATGGTTATAAATTCCAAAAATATATACTGGATTATGTTTGTAATCTGGTATATACCTGGGCATGATTAAGTTATGATTAGGGCTTTGATTGGGCCACGTCATTAGGGCATTGAGTACCTACCCCTTTGTGGGTGGGGACTTACAGATAAAAGGCATGGCAAAGGACAGAGTTCGAGGGGTTTTCATGTTGGAGTTTTGATGTTGGAGTTTGATGCTGAAGCTTTAAGCTGGAGCCCCGGGAAGTAAGCTCACAGAGAAAAGAGAAGTCAGCTCCAGGAAGAGAGGAACCCTGAGCCTAGGAATAAACAAGCCCTGGGAGGGAGGAACGCAGGAAGCCTGAACCCTTGCAGATGTTGGCAGCCATCTTGCTCCAACACATGAAAATAGACTTTGTTGAGGGAAGTAACTTATGCTTTAAGGCCTGGTATCTGTAAACTCCTACCCCAAATAAATACCCTTTATAAAACCAACCAATTTCTGGTATTTTGCATCTGCACCCCTTTGGCTGACTAATACAGGATCTTTCTGTGATCCCAAGAAATATTAAAATTGGTGACTCCAATATACAAATGTCATACTTGCCTTCTATTAAATAAATTTTTAAAAAGTCTATTCTCAGTGAAATCCAGGGGGGGAAGTAATCTAAATTTACCAAGTAGGTGTTTCCAAAAATAAAGGAGGAGAGTCTTCACTTTTACTCTTGGATTAAAGTCAAGGCACCATAGAGAAGTTAAGTAAAATTACTATGTGACATTCAATGTTGCTTTTCTTGCACAGTAATTTTAAAGAAATTGAGTGGTTCCAGTGTAATTTCCCCCTTACACTGCATTTCTATGCCCACCTAAGGCTGCCTCTATGTTCCAACTACTATGTATTTTAAAAGTGTTTGCAACATCTTTGATTATGTGTAATCCAAAATGTTGGTGTTTAGTATAGATCACAAGTGCAGAATTTCTTAATTCTATTTGTCACAACTGTCATTTAAAGAAGCAAATATGTATTGCATGAAAATTTTTTGAACTTTTTCTCTTAGTTTAAATAAACTCCAAGGTAGCTGGACTTCTAAAGCACTTTTTTTTTTTTTTTTTTTTTGGTCTGAGATCTACTTTAACAATGATTTTTTTTCACACCTGCCTGTCTCAACCAAGTAAAGTATATCTTATCACTGTTAAAAGTAAAATAAACAAAGGACTTAAAAGGACATTTCTCCAAAGAAGATATGCGAGTGCTCAAGAAATACATGAAAACATGCTCAACTTCATTAGCCATTAGGCAAATGCAAATCAAAACCATAATGAGATACCATTTCATACCCACTAGAATGGATATTATTTAAAAAGTGGAAAATAATAAGTGCTGGAGAGGATATGGAGAAATAGGAACAACCATAGATTGTTTTTTTATTTCTCTCCCTCCCCCCTACCCCCAGTTGTCTGCTCTCTGTGTCCATTTGCTGTGTGTTTTTCTGTGACCGCTTCTATCCTTATCAGTGGCACCGGGAATCTGTGTTTCTTTTTGTTGTGTCATCTTGTGTCAGCTCTCCGTGTGTGCAGCGCCATTCTTGGGCAGGCTGCATTTTCTTTCGCACCGCGTGGCTCTCCCTACGGGGCGCCCTCCTTGTGTGTGGGGCTCCCCTACATGGGGGACACCCTTGTGTGGCAGGGCACTCCTTGCGCACATCAGCACTGTTCATGGACCAGCTCCACACGGTCAAGGAGGCCCGGGGTTTGAACCGCAGACCTCCCATGTAGTAGACGGACGCCCCATCCATTGGGCCAAGTCTGCTTCCCTCATACATTGTTGATGCAGCAATTACAGAAAACAGTTTGGTAGTTCCTCAGAAAGTTAAGTATAGACTTATCATATGACCTGGCAATCCCAATTGTAGGTACAGCCAAAAGATTCAAACACAGGAACTTTGACAGATATTTGCACACTGATTTTTATAGTGCCAAAAGGTGGTAGTAACCCAAGTGCCCATAAACAGATGAATGGATAAACACAACGTGGTATACATGTACAATGGACTATTATTTAGCTATAAGAAGAAATGAAGTTCCAGTATGTGTTACAACAGGGATGAACCTTGAAGACATCATGTTGAGTGAAATATCCAGAAACAAAAGGACAAATAGTGTATGATGTCACTGATTTGAAATAATTACAATAAACAAACTCATAGAGTCAGAAACTAGTATTCAGATTACCTTGGGCCAGAGTGATGGTGGGAATAAGGAGCTCATGTTTACTGGCAGAGTGTCTGTCTAGTCAGTGTGACAGGAAGATTCTGGAAATGGATGGTGGTGATGGTAGCACAACATGAATTAATACTACTGAGGTATTTAAACATTTAGAAATGTTTAAAATGGGAAATTTTCAGTTGTATATGTGATACCAGAAAACACACACACACACACACACAAACCATACATCTGTACAACAGAAAGAGTGACCTTAATGTAAATTATGGTTTATGGTTAATACTATAATTACAAGAATATTATCTCATCAATTTTTTTAAAGAATTATTTATTTATTTCTCTCCCCTTCTCCGCCCCCCCCACCCCAGTTGTCTATTTGCTGTGTGTACTTTGTCTGCTTCTGTTGTTGTCAGCGGCACAGGAATCTGTGTTTCTTTTGTTTGAACCGCGGACCTCCCATGTGGTAGATGGACGCCCTAACCACTGGGCCAAGTCCGCTTCCCTATCTCATCAATTTTAACTAAATTACCACACTAGTGCAAAATGTTATTTTTAGGGAAAACCTTGTGTGTGTGGTAGGGTGGTATAAGGAAGGTAGTTTCTGCATGATTTTTCTGTAAATCTACAACTTCTTTAAAAAAAATAAACACTCACATATATAAACTGATAGCAAATAAATGATTGATGGTGAGGAAATTATTTACTTCTACTATCAAAGTTTGTATGGATGGCACTTCAAAAAGTTCTTAAAATAAATTTGATGAGAGGACTTTCACTTCTGGTCAAGATAGAGTCATAGGAACTGAAAAAACCTTCATGTCTGAAATGACAATACAGCAACAAAATATATGCAACAGCAGTTTGAAAGATGCAGTATGTTTTAGTTTGCTAAAGCCTGCTGGGAGCAATATATCAGAAATGGGCTGCCTTTTACAATGAGAATTTGTTAGGTTAAAAGCTTACCATTCTGGGGACCAGGTGTAGTTCAGTGGTTGAGTGCCTGCTTCCCAGGTACAAGGTCCTGGGTTCAATCTCTGGTACCTCCTAAAAATTAAAAATTAAAAAAAAGCTTACAGCTCTGAGGCTGTGAAAATGTCCAAATCAAGGCTTAATCAGATGTTTTCCTTCCCAAGGACTGGCTGCTGGCGATCCTGGACTCCTGCCACATGGCAAGGTATAATGGCGGCTCTGCCAGTTTCTGACTTCTCCTCCAGGCTCACTTTCTCCCCAAGCTCAGCCGTGAGTTATAAGGCACATGGCAGGGCATAATGGCGGCATCGGCTCATCTGTCCCATCTCCATTGGACCTCGTTACTAGTTCTGCTTCAGGGTGCTCCATCTGAGACTGTTCTCTCTCCCACGTTTGCCAACTTCTGGAGGCTTTTCTCTGTCTATGTGGCTTTTTTCTGTGTCTGCAGGTTTTATTCCTCCATTTATAATGCACTCCAGTAAGAGGGTTAAGACCCACCCTTGGTTCATGCCCTACTGAAATCATCTAATCAAAAGGAAGGCCCCTGAACTGAATCTACTCAGAAGGTTCCACCTACAATAAGTTTACATGCACAGGAATGGACTTGCTTTAAGAACAGTGTTTCCTGAGATGCATTCAGCTTCAAACTGTCACCCTGTACTTCAGGCAATGAAGTAATACCTAAGAGGTAGAAACAAACAAAGTGAGCCCTACAAATGCCCAGCTCACTGCCTCAAGAGAGTTTCCAGGGCATGGAAGGAGGGAAACCCAGCTGAAGCCCAGAAGACTCACTAAGTTAAGGAGCCAGAACTGGGAGTACAGAAAGAACAAGGTAGCTAGAGTTTGAAGGACCAGGTACCAGAGAGGAAATTTCTGCCCAAAGAGTTAACTCTAGAGATCTAGAGAGGGTGAGGGAGTCCCTCAAGTATTCATGTGGTTAGCTCGGGCACATGAAGAAACTTCCCAAGGCTGAGGAAAGAACTACCCAGAGGATTATGGGTAACTGTGCACAGTACTCACACAGGGTGGAGTGTCTGCTCCCAACAACCAGACTGTAAAGCCCAAGATTCACATCATATTGTGTAGAGTCCACAATCTTACCTCAATAGGGGGCAATAATTAGCCCTAGAACATGCACTGCATTGATCTTGCCCAACAAATCTTAAAAGCAAGACTCAAAAGAATTAAATAGTTTCCAAGAAACTTAACTGCATGCCATAACAAACTCAAGAATGTTTACAGGAAAATAAAAATATCTGGCACCCAAAAGGTAAAATTCATGATTTCTGTTATCCAATCAAATTTGGTATACACAAATCAAATCTGTAGAGGTAAAAACTAGAATGAATGAATGAAAAATATGTAAATGGGATTAATAGCAGAAGAAAAGATTAGTGAATGTGAAGACATGGCAATAGAAACTATACAAAATTAAATACAGAGAGAAAAGAGAATTTTAAAAATTAAGAGAGATCAGTGATCTGTGGGGTAACTTTAAGAGGCTTCATACTCATATAATTGTAGTACCAGAAGGAAGGTGGGGAAGAAATAATGACTGAAATGTTCAGCACCTTATGAAAACTATAAAGCCAAAGATCCAAGAGGACTAGTGAATCCCAAGTGCAAGATTATTGAAAATGTTGACTGTTTAAAAAATATAATAACAATGTAGTGTGGAGTTTAGAACACATGTAAAAATAAAATGTAGGACAGTAGCACAAATGTTGGTAAGTGAGAAATGGAAGTATATTATTATAAGGTTCTAATACTTACTGTCCATGAAGTGGTATAATGTCACTTGAAGGTAGACTGTTATGAATTATAGGTCTATACTATATGCCATAAAGTAATCACTAAATAAGAAAGGGATTATAGTTTTTAAGACAAAGGAGAATCTTTTTTTAAAAAAGATAATAATAAAAAATTTTAAAAATTAAAAAAAAGGACAAAGGAGATAATGGATTCACTAAGACTTTCAATTTATCCAAAAGAAGGCAAAGAAAGAGAGGAAGAGAGAAAAAAATGGGAAAAATAATGAGAAAAGGATCAATTCATAAAGTGAATGAAACAATCCTAAACATCTGTAAACTTAATAACAAAACTTCAAAATCATGAAGCAAAATCTTATTGAACTTCAAGAAGAAATAGACAAATCCACAATTAAAGTCAAACAAATAAGTAGTTTTCTCTCAATAACTGATTGAACAAATAAACAGAAAAAGACATGGAAGACTTAAGAAATCCTGTCAACCAATTGGACCTTATTGAGACTTATAGACTATTTTAGTTAACAACAGAAGTCACATTCTTTTCAGCTGCACATGAAATGTTTACTGAGATTAACCATATTCTGAGCCATGAAACAAGTTTTTATCAATTTTACACTTGATCTTAGGCAGAAGGCTGAGAAGCAATACATCTTGAAAATTTAAAAAGTTCAAATAATAAAAAAAGTCCCCTAAAAAATGGAATTAAATATGAAATTAATAACAAAAAGATCTATGGAAAATCCTCAAATACACAGAAACTGAATAAAACATTCCTAGATTACCCCTGGGTCGAAGAAAACATCAAAAGGGAAATCAGAAAGTTTTTCAGAACTGCATAAAAATGAAAGCACAATATAACAAAATTTAGGGGAATGCTTTTGTATGTAAGGGGGAATTTACAGGAAGAAAGAAATAACACTAGGAAGATATGACAGTTATAGATATTTATGCACCTAACCAGGGTGTCCCAAAATACATGAGACAAACTCTGGCAGAAGTGAAGGGAGAAATAGACATCTCTACAATAATTGTTGGACACTTCAACACACCACTCACATCATTAGATAAAACAACTAGACAGAAGATCAATAAGGAAACAATTTGAACAATATGATAAACGAGTTAGACCTAACCAACATACACAGGAGATTGCAACTAAACTCGAAGGTTATACATTTTTCTCAGGGACACATAGCTCCTTATCCAGGTTAGACCATATGTTAGGTCTCAATGCAAATCTCAATAAGTATAAAAAGATTGAAACTATACAAAACACCTTCTAAGATAATAATGGAATGAAACTGGAAATCAATAATAGAAAGGAAAGAGGTAAATTCACAAATGTGCAGAGGCTGAACAACACATTCCTAAATAATCAGTAGGCCAAAGAAGAAAATGTAAGTGAATTTAGCAAATATACTGGGACAAATGAAAAAGATAACAAATTACCAAAACTTGGCGGCGGACTTGGCCCAGTGGTTAGGGCGTCTGTCTACCACATGGGAGGTCTGTGGTTCAAACCCCGGGCCTCCTTGACCCGTGTGGAGCTGGCCCATGTGCAGTGCTGATGCGCGCAAGGAGTGCCCCGCCATGCAGGGGTGTCCCCTGCGTAGGGGAACCCCACATGGAAGAAGTGCGCCCTGTAAGGAGAGCTGCCTAGCGCAAAGGAAAGTGCAGCCTGTCCAGGAATGGTGCTGCAGCACACACGGAGAGCTGACACAACAAGGTGAAGCAACAAAAAGGTTCCCGTGCTGCTGACAACAACAGGAGCGGACAAAGAAGACTCAGCAAATAGACACAGAGAACAGAAAACTGAGGTGAGGGGGGAGGAGGGGAGAGAAATAAATGAATAAATATTTAAAAACAAAACAAATTACTAAAACTTATGGGATACAGTGAAGGCAGTCCTGAGAGGGAAATGTATTGTCCTAAATGTGTAAATTAAAAAAGAAAAAAGAACTAAAATCAAAGATCTAACTGAACAACTGGAGAAACTAGAAAAAGAGCAGCAAACCAATCCCAAAGCAAGCAGACAGAAAGAAATAATAAAGATTAGATCAGAAATACATGAAATTGAGGAAAAAAGGCAATAGAGAAAATCAACAAAACCAAAAGCTGGTTCTTTGAGAAAATCAATAAAATTGACAAGCCGTTACCTAGATTGACAAAGAAAGAAAGAGAGAAGATACAAATAAATAAAATTAGAAATGAAAGAGGGAGGTAAAGTTACGACTGACCTCACAGAAATAAAAAGGATCATAAGAGGTTATGAGAAACTGTATGTCAATAATTTATACAACCTAGATGAAATGGACAAATTCCTAGAAATGCAGAAACAACCTACCATGATGCTTAAAAGAAATACAGGAACTTAACAAACCAATCACATTTAAAGAGATTAAATCAGAATCAAAACTGTCACAATGAAAAAAAGTCTAGGACCAGATGGCTTCACAGGTGAATTCTAACAAGCATTTCAAGAAGAATTAATACCAAACCTGTTTAAACTCTTCCAAAAAACTGAAGAGGAGGGAAAATTATCCAACACATTTGATGAAGACAACATTACCTTAATATCAAAGCCACATAAGACTTTACAAGAAAAGAAAATTATAGACCAATCTCTCTAATGAACATAGATGCAAAAATTCTCAACAAAATACTTGCAAATCAAATCCAAAAGCTTATCAAAAGAGTTATACATCATTACCAAGTGGGATTCATTCCTGATATGCAAGGGTGGTTCAACAAAAGAAAATCAGTTAACATAATACACCACATTAGCAACTGAAGAAAAAAACCACATGATTATATTGATTGATGAAGAAAAGGCATTTGACAAAATCCAGCATCCTTTCATGATAAAAAACACTTTAAAAGACAGGAATAGAAGGAAAATTCCTCAATATGATAAAAGACATGAAAAACATATAGCCAACATCATAATTAATGGGGAAATGTTGAAAGCTTTCCCTTTAAGATTGGGAACAAGATGAGGTGTCTACCATCACCATTGTTATTCAACAATGTGCTAGATGTTCTAACCAGCACAATTAGACACGGGAAAAAAGGCATCCTAACAGGAAAGGAGGAAGTAAAACTCTCACCATTTGGGGATGACATGATCGTATATTTAGAAAATTATGAATGTCGGAATGACAAAGCTACTTGAGCTCAGCAAAGTGACAGGATGCAAAATCAACATGCAAAAATCAGTAACGTTTTTGTACATGAGAACTGAAAAATCTGAGGAGGAAATCAGTGAAAAAATTCCATTTACACTAGCAACAAACAGATTCAAATAACCCAGAAATCAATTTAACCAAAGAAGTACAGGACCTATATGCAGAAAACTACAAAAGAATACTAAAACAAATTAACAAAGACTATACAAATGGAAAGACATTCCGTGTTCATGGATAGGAAGACCAAATATCATGAAGATGTCAATCTTACCCATACTGATTTATAAATTTGATGCAATACCAATTAAAATTCCAACAGCCTATTTAGCAGAAATAGAAAAGGCAATTACCAAATTCATTTGGAAGGAATGTGCACCTGAATAGCCAAAAGTCTATTCTAAAAGGAAGAGCGAAGTGGGAGGAATTTCACTTCCTGGCCGTGAAACATATCACAAAGCTACAGTGGTCAAAACAACTTGGTATTGGCATAAAAACTGACACATCAATCAGTGGAATAGAGTTGAGAATCCAGAAATAAGCCCTCACCTCTCTGGCCAACTGGTTTCAACAAACCTACCAAAGCCATGTTAACGGGACAAAACAGTCTCTTCAACAAACGGTGCTGGGAGAACTGAATATCTTCAACCAAAAGAATGAAAGAGAATCCCTATCTCACTCCCTATACAAGAATCAACTTAAAATGGATCAAAGACCTAAATGTAAAAGTCAGGATCATAGAACTACTAGAGGAAAATGTAGGGAAATATCTTGAAGACCTTGTGGTAGGTGGTGGTTTCTTGGACCTTACATCCAAAGCACTAGCAATAAAAGAACCAATAGATAAAGGGAATAATTTGTACCTCAAAGGACTGTGTTAAAAGGCAGCAAACTCAATGGGAGAAAATATTTGGAAATCACATATCTGATAAGGGTTTAATATCCATGATATACAAAGAGATCATACAACTCAACGATAAAAAGACAAATGACCTGAGTAAAAATTGGACAAAAGACTTGAATAGACATTTGGAAAAAACAAACAAGGACATGAAAAAATGTTGAACATCAGTAATGATTAGGGAGATGCAAATCAAAACTACAATAAGATATCATTTCACAACTATTAGAATGACCACTATTAAAAAGACAGAGAACTACAAGTTTTGGAGAGGGTGTGGAGAGATAGGAACACTTATGTACTGTTGGTGGGAATGCAGAATGGTACAGCCACTGTGGAAGACTGTTTGGCAGTTCCTAAAGAAGTTGATTATAGATTTGCCATGTGACCCAGCAATAGCACTACTGGGTATACCCAGGAGAACTGAGAGCATGGACTCAAACAGACATCTGCATACCAATATTCATAGTGGTGTTATACATGATTGGAAACGACCCAAGTGTCCATCAATGAATGGATAAACAAACTGTGGTGCATTCACATGATGGACTATTGTGCAGCTATAAGAAGAAATGAAGTCGTAAAGCATACGACAACATGGATGAACCTGGAGGACATTATGTTGAGGGAAGCAAGCCAGACAGAAAAGGACAAATACTGTATGATTGTGCTACTATGAACTAAATATGTTGTGTAATCTCATGGATTTAGTAACTTTGAATATGGGTCACCAGAAAATAGAATGAGGTTAGAAAATAGAAAGCTGAGGGTTAACTTGTGCAGAATTGTTAAAAGGATGTGTGTTAATCTTTGGAAATGAATAGAAAAGGTGAAAGCCCAACATAATGTTTGTAACTAGCAGTAGTACTATTATGTGGGTATGAAAAAGTTTAAAGGAAAGTCTAAAGTCATGTATATTACTAAAAGGAAAGATAAGTAATATAACATGGAACTGTAGAGCATATTAAAACTGCATATGAAATATCAATACAGTTAAAATTCCATATATAAGACTGTTATACTTTGAAATTGAACAAATGGATGTTAACACTACAAGATATTAATAGACAAAAACAAAACCTTATGCTAAGTGGAAGAAACCAGACACAAAGCACTATAAAGCGTATGATTCCATTTATATAAATTGTAAATATAAATTTATTTATAAAGATGATGTTAGATTAGCCATTATGCAGGGCTGGGGAAGTACTGATAAGAGGTGTGGCGTTTTTCTTTTTGGAGTAATGAAGTTGTTCTAAAATTTTTTGTGGTGATGAATGCACAACATTGTGATTATACTAAAAGTTATGGTTATACTCTTTGGATAGGTTGTATGGTATATGAATATACTTCAAAAACTGCTTAGTAAGTAAGTGTGCAAGAATAGCCAGAAATAGCAGCTACAGACAGCAGGGGAATCAGAGAGCTTGAGAGGTGAAGAATTTTCTTGTTTGTTTATTTTTATTAAAATAATGAGGGAAACGGACTTTGGCCCAGTGGTTAGGGTGTCCGTCTACCATATGGGAGGTCCGCGGTTCAAACCCCGGGCCTCCTTGACCCGTGTGGAGCTGGCCATGCGCAGTGCTGATGCGCGCAAGGAGTGCCGTGCCACGCAGGGGTGTCCCCCGCGTGGGGGAGCCCCACGCACAAGGAGTGCGCCCGTGAGGAAAGCTGCCCAGCGTGAAAAGAAAGTGCAGCCTGCCCAGGAATGGCGCCGCCCACACTTCCCGTGCCGCTGACGACAACAGAAGCGGACAAAGAAACAAGACGCAGCAAATAGACACCAAGAACAGACAACCAGGGGAGGGGGGGAAATTAAATAAATAAATAAATCTTTAAAAAAATAAAATAAAATAAAATAAAATAATGAAAATGCTGTAATGATGATTGAGGTGATGAATGCATAACAATATGATTGTACCAAATTCCATTGATTGTACACTTTGGGTGAATTGTATGCTTTATTAATATGTATTAATAAAATTGATTTTAAAAAACACATTTTTAATCATAGAACACATAGTTTGAAGTCTTGCCTGTTGGAATCTATGTGCAAACTGCTCAACCTTTCTGAGTTTTGGTTTCCTCATCACTCAAATGTGGATAATACTTGCCTTGAAGGATTGTTCATGACTACCTAAAGTCATACCCCTAAAGTACCTAAATTAGATCAGTCATTTAGGGGCTTTGGAAAGGTTACTTTCCCTTTCTCCTTCCCTTCTAACTCCAAGTCCAATGGTTTTCACAGCTGTGAAGTTATAATATAAAACACATAGCCAACATTGTTGCTCTGTAAGCAAGTTGATATCTGTCATGAATTGAATTGTGTCCCCCAAAAACATGCATTGAAGCCCTAACTCCCAGTACTTCAGAATGTGATCTTATTTGGAAATAGATTCATTGCAGATGTATGGAGTTAAAATGAATTCATAATGGAGTAGTGCAGACCTTTAATCCACTATGACTGGTGCCCTTCAAGAAATGAAGAGACACAGAGACACACAGGGGAGAAGACCATGTGAAGATGACGGCAGAGATTGAAGAGATGCTTCCGCCAGCCATGGAATACCAAGGACTGCCAACTACTATCAGAGGCTAGGAAGCCAGAGCCATCAGAGAGCACAGCTCTGTGCGACACCTTGATTTTGTACTTCTAGCCTCCAAACTGTGAGATAAATTTCTGTCACCGTAAGCCACCAAATTTTTTTCTTACAGCCGCTCTAGGAAACTAATACAGTATCTAAACTCAAACAAGACAACCAGAATCAGCTACATGATTTGTGCAGCCCTGTGTGCAACGAAAATAGGGTCCCCATGTTAAAAAATCATTAAGGATTTCAAAATGGTGACAGCAGGGCATTAAGCTCTTCTGAGTGTTGGTCTCTGTGCCACTGTATACTGCATGCCTGTGAGGAGGGCCCTGATATCAATGATAAGTCATTACTGTTACTTCTTGGAATTAAAGGGGAAAGATTGAAATAACCCAAAGGTTTTTCATATTATGTAGAATATGATACTAGCTCTTGAGAGTCACCATATTACTGCCCTCATTCTCCCCACACTGGATACAAAATACTTTATCATTATCCTCTTTGATGATGGCAACCAAGGTTTTTTGTGGGTTTTTTGTTTTGTTTTGTTTTCTAATTAGAGAAACTGTGGGTTTACCGAAAACTGATACATAAACTCATGCATAAGGTACAGGGTTCCCATATACCACCCTAATATTAACACCTTGCTTTGGTGTGGTACATTTGTTATAATTGATGAAAGCACATTTTTGCAACTGTACTAGTAACTACAGTCATGGCTTAACTTAGCATTCACTGTGTTGTGCAGTTCCATGGATTTAAAAAAAAAATTTATTCTAGTAACACATATACAACCTAAAATTTCCCCTTTTAACTACTTTCATATACATAATACAGTGCTGTTAAGTACATTCACAATGTTATGCTATCATTGTGGGTTTTTTTTTATATATATAGAAGAAAGCAAAAACCCTCTAGAAAATATCCTCTCCTTTAGAGTTCAAAATGACTCATGTGTCACTGACACTTTCTTAGCAGATTATAGCCCAACCTTCTTGTGAAACCATAGACAAAGTCTAGTCTTACAAACCATTACTCTCTGACCATATAAACCAGAGAAAATACCCAGCATAATGAATTGATTACCACTGCATCTCCTGAGGGAGATCAAGCCTATTTCCTTATAGCTTTTTTATTCTAATATGAAAATATCTATTCTGCGTAAGGCTGGATTCCATTTACAAAAATAAACAGGAGGCCTTTAGATTCCCTAGAGCCCAAGTGGAGAAATTCTGTGCATTATCTGTTCTCCTGCCTCTATTCTCAGGTATAGCTTCCAAATGGATGAAAACTCTGAATGAGAAGTTATGTTACCACGAAGTACAATATCTGTTGAATTTTTGGTATAAGACAATTTGGTGTGGAGGAGTCTATAGAGGGGGCTGAGGTTTGTTTCTGTGAGCATCAACGGAAGGCAGATGAACCAGTCAGAAGGCAACAAGTAGGCACCTAAGGCTTGTTCTCTTGGGCTTTGCTGCTTGACTATTCATTGCATTAATCTGGAATTTTTCATTTCATGATATTCTCTTCTCATCCTCTTTCTCCTTCTCAATTCCAAACTTTGTGACTCTTCAGAAATTTAATGCTGAGGAATTTAAAATGAGAATACTGTGGCAACCTTTGAAATGCATGGAATATTTTAAGCTGTTGAAAAAACTGGGGTTGGTTCAATTCCTTGAGGCATAATAAGTTTTGTGTGTATACTCAGAGAGTAATGTCCTCCTCTGAGTATGTCTTGGAACATAGTCATTTGGAGTGGAGACCAAAATAAAACAAACAAACAAACAAACAAAATAACACAAAATCATAAAAAAAGGGGAACTAAATCACTTTGTTATATGGAGTTATTTGGATAAGTGAATTCTTCCCCGTACTTATTGCACACTCTCCCACATCCTTAAAAAAAAAAAGAGTTAAAGATTATGGCCATAAAATCTGCTTTAGTTAGAACATTATAAAAAATGCATTTAAAGGATACCACATTTCTAATGCTATCTTGTTGTTTAAGTGTTTTCTATTTTGTCAAAGCAAATTCATATCTCTTTCTCACAGGTTTTAATTACAAAAGCTATCTTCACACTTACATCCCATTTTTTCCATCACCATCCAAGAACTTTTATACAAACATTACATATTTTTTAACACAATATACATATGGCCATTATATTTTCCTCCTCATTTTTTTCTTTTTATCTTAAATGTACTTTACAGTCTGTTTCCATTCTTCTGACTCATATACATTGGTAGACTTCCACATTTCTATTCCAAGATTCATTGCTCTTCCTCTCTTCTTCCACTTTAAAATAATGCCCACTAATATGTAGCAACAAAAACAGCCTGATGTGGTGGAATCTAAGGGGCTTATTGGGGACCTGCAGACCTAGACTAGGATACTGGCACCAACACCCACCTTGGACCAGTGACATAACATCTCTGTGTTTGTATTTCAGCATCCCTGAGGGGGAAGAGTAATGGTACCCACCTGCAGGGTTATTGCTGGGATTAAATGCGATAATGTGTGCTCTGAAAAAGAGAAGTTCCAGCTCCTTCTGCCTTTGCCAAATAGTCCCCATATCTTTGTTTTTAAAATTTCTCTCCCCTTCTCTGCCCCTCCCCGCCCTTATCTGCTCTCTGTGTCCATTCGCTGTGTGTTCTTCTGTTACCGCTTGTATTCTTGTCAGTGGCACTGGGAATCTGTCTCATTTTATTGCATCATCTTGCTGCATCAGCTCTCTGTCTGTAGTGCCACTCCTAGGTAGGCTGCACTTTTTTCGCATGGGACACTCCTTGCGGGCTGCACTCCTTGTGCGTGGGGTTCCCCTATGCGGGGGACACCCCTGCGTGGCAGGGCACTCCTTGCGTGCATCAGCACTGCGCATGGGCCAGCTCACCACATGGGTCAGGAGGTCCTGGGTTTGAACCCTGGACCTCCCATGTGGTAGCCAAATCCGCTTCCTACCAAAATCTTTTTATATTAATATATTAATACCAACACTTGTTGAGTTGCCAGGCTCCATGCTAAATAGATTATGTGTAATATCTCATTTAAGTATTGTAACAATCCTATAAAATAAGTACTAATATTTCCATTTTGCAGAAGAGATAACTAAGACTTACAGATGTTAAGTCAGTTACTTATTCAAGGCCACTGTGAGTAAATGGCAGGACTGAGTTTTGAACCTCTGCTATCTGGTTTCATAGTGTAGACCCTGGCATACTCCCTGCCTTCTTGTTGAATATTATTTGTCCCAAACCCTTGCTTGCCATCTTGTTCCTTTCACATGTATTTTCTATATTTCATTTTATATTGCTCTTATCACCTCAAATACTTGCCAAGCAGATGGGCATGAATTTAAACAACAACAACTTAATACTGGTATTAAAAGAATTTTTTGGAGTAATCATTTCCCTTGGGTTCCCACCTTTGCCTTACTTCTAATTCTGTAGCTGCTTTCTGACATTTTAGGAACCTCACCTGCAAATCCATTGACTCCTTAAATCTCCTTTGAGATTACATGGCATTTTATTTTATTTATTTATTTATTTTTTAAAGATTTATTTTATTTATTCCTTCCCCGCCCCCTGCCCCAGTTGTCTGTTCTCTGTGTCCATTTTGCTGTGTGTTCTTCTTTTTTTTTTTTTTTGTCCGCTTCTGTTGTTGTCAGCGGCAGGGGAATCTGTGTTTCTTTTTGTTGCGTCATCTTGCTGCATCAGTTCTCCATGTGTGCGGCACCATCCCTGGGCAGGCTGCACTTTCTCTTGCACTGGGCGGCTCTCCTTATGGGGTGCACTCCTTGTGCGTGGGGCTCCCCTATGCGGGGGACACGCCTGTGTGGCAGGGCACTCCTTGCGCGCATCAGCACTACGCATGGGCCAGCTCTACACGGGTCAAGGAAGCCCAGGGTTTGAACCGTGGACCTCCCATGTGGTAGACGGATGCCCCAACCACTGGGCCAAGTCCGCTTCCCCTACATGGCACCTTAAATCTATTCTGTCATCTTTCTCATGACATGTTTGTCAGATGTCTTTTTCTGTCCAATGCAGTGCTACTTCCTTACTGGTCTTAAAATTTCTCTCCAACAGGAAACGGACTTGGCCCAGTGGTTAGGGTGTCTGTCTACCACATGGGAGGTCCGCAGTTCAAACCCCGGGCCTCCTTGACCCGTGTGGAGCTGGCCCATGTGCAGTGCTGATGCGCGCAAGGAGTGCTGTGCCATGCAGGGGTGTCCCCCGCATAGGGGAGCCCCACGCACAAGGAGTGCGCCCCGTAAGGAGAGCCGCCCAGCGCGAAAGAAAGTGCAGCCTGCCCAGGAATGGCACTGCACACACTTCCCGTGCCGCTGATGACAACAGAAGCGGACAAAGAAACAAGACGCAGCAAACAGACACAGAGTACAGACAACCGGGGGAGGGGGGGAATTAAATAAATACATAAATCTTTAAAAAAAAAATTCTCTCCAATTTCCATCTTCTTCACATGGAACTAGAGTAATGGGAAATAATTTTGCATTGATCAGGTCTTGCATTGAGGGAAACTTTGCTCTTTTAAGGAATTGCCTTCAGAGTTTGCTGACTTTATGGTACCCAAAATTTGCTTAGCCTGCCTCACCTGGTTTTAATACTGAGTTCTAAACTTCCTGTGAGTTTAGTTTATTTCCCAATGTTTAATTTTCTTTGTTTTCTTAGTGTAGACTAAGCCCATCCTTATTTCTTTAATTTTTACTTTTCCCCCTTTATTTTTACATATTTAATATTCCTGTAGTTCCTCTTTCCTTCTATGTTTATGCTTTTCCATTCTTGGTTGATTTTTCCTCTGGTTTCCTCTGGTTTCTCTAAGGTACTTGTGTTCAACAAGCATAATGTGCCATACAGAAGCAGATTTGTCGGAAAGAGTATTATAGTCATGGTTTTGCAACTATTTGGCTACTAATGACTCTTTAACCTTAACAAACAATAATCAATATAAACGTTCCAAATACTGCCTATAATTATTAGAATGTTCCATTTTTAAATGAATATATTTTCAATTAAAAAGGTAATACATGTTTATACTTAACATAGCCAAACAGTACAGGTAGACAAGGAATTCTCCCACTTACCTCAGACTCCTTTCCCCCAACCCAAAAGGCAATCACATGAATGTTTTGTTAGAAATGTTCCAGGGGGAAGTGGACTTGGCCCAGTGGATAAGGCGTCTGTCTACCACATAGGAGGTCTGCAGTTCAAACCCTGGGCCTGCTTGACCCGTGTGGAGCTGGCCCACACGCAGTGCTGATGCGCGCAAGGAGTGTCGTGCCACGCAGGGGTGTCCCCTGCCTAGGGGAGCCCCACGTGCACGGAGTGCGCCCCATAAGGAGATCCACCCAGCGTGAAAGAAAGTGCAGCCTGCCCAGGAGTGGTGCCACACACACGGAGAGCTGACACGGCAAGATGATGCAACAGAAAAAGAAACACAGATTCCTGTGCCGCTGACAAAAACAGAAGCGGACCAAAAGAAGCACATGCAGCAAATGGACACAGAGAGTAGTCAATTGGGGTGGGGGGAGGAAGAGAAATAAATAAAATAAATCTTAAAAAAAAAAGTTCCAGAAATTTGCAAAGCAAATACATACATGCATGCACACACATAGTGGTACTCCACTAAAAACATGTTTTTAATCTGTCCCCCACCCCCAGGATACTTTCCACATTTTATTGACATTTCAAGACTAACTTTAATCTCATAAATCACATCCATATACCTATATCCTTTTTGTTGGTTTTATTTAAACTTAGATGCATGGCTTGTTAAACAAAGACTATAAACAAATATTTGCTAGGTATGTTACATGTAACACATAGGAATGGCTTTTAACAGAAATTCATCATCAACACCACCTCAACTTTTAAAAAAAATTGCAAATACAGGTATCAAAACTATCCTGAGTTAGGGTAGGAGGAGTCAGTGGAATCCCACAATAAATAGTTCAGATGAAAGAAGAGAAAAACTGTGCTCAAGAGGTAATAAATAGTGAAAATATGGAGAATGCCAAAAAAAAGTCACTAGATAATAGAAAATGGTTGAATAATAAAACTTGAAGATCGAATTTTCAGAAATTTTTGGAAAAAAATTGACCAGGGCCAGTGCTATGCAGAAACTTCAGTTAAACAGCTGAAGCTAACTTCAGGATCTTGTAATTAACCGTGAGAAGAGCGGAAGTGCAAAAGAGCTTTCACCTTCTAATCAACCCCTCCCTTTGTGAGAACTAAACTAGAGTATGAAATTATTTAAAATCTATTCCTTTTTTAGTGACTATTTTATTGAAATAAAAACCACAGTGATTACATATATATATATATAAAACAAAAAATAATCCTGAGGGGAGCAGGTGTAGCTCAGTGGTTGAGTGTCAGCTTCCCATGTACAAGGTTCTGGGTTCCATCCCTGGCACCCTTACAAGAAAAAATTCCTGAATATATTTTTGATACTCTTAGTAGTTAGCACCTACACTGCATCAAAAATTAACACACTTTGCAACAATATTAATTGTACAAATTGTTCTTGAAACAACTTAAACTGCAGCTCTTTTACTAAGCAAATGGCTAAAGCATGCCATTTATGCTTTTCCTTCTTGAAATTAGTTTTTAGATACATATATCCTTCCACAGTAATCTGACTCTTCTTTCCATGCTTTTATATTGTGAAATCTGAATTCTACTTTGAATATTCCAGGTTTATGCTTAGATGACTGTGCCTTGATAAGAGAAAAAAGAATTATGCTGCATTTTACCTCCTGTTACCTGAAAACATAGTGGGAGTACATATATTAAATACATTCTTACAAATGTCTGGGACATATTTACTAGTTGGAAATATTTTACTTAATGTGTGGGTTTTTTTCATTGTGATACTTAAGACATTAACATGGTTAAAAAGGGTTGTTAAGACAAGTTCGAGATCCACTAAAATTAATTGAATGTTTGTCCTTATGGTGGCTATGGGAGCTTCATATTTTCTTTGGACATCATTAGATATTTCAGCTTTTGAAGTACAACTTTAATGCTATATGAATTTTGCCATTTTCACACACTCTGGTATCCTCTGTGCTTCTACCAGTCCACAGGAATTTCTTATTCCATTCATATTAATTTTTTGTTTCAAAACTAAAAGATGGAAGAGCTTCTGGGTTTTTAGGTCCACATTCTACATTCAGGCTATATATTCTTTTTTTCATAATTTGTCTTTTCTCCTCTCTATCTGGGTTGTTCTCCATCCTCATCGCCACCTTCTGAAATCCTACCAGTCAGTTCTGTAAGGCTCATTCCAAAGACAGCTGCCTTCACTGCTCAGCCTTCCTCAGTTCTGCCAGGCTTCTTGGCCCAATAATCATGCCAGACCTGCTTTTTAAGTGTCATGTCCTTATCATCTTCAAAGCTCCAGCTAACAGTACCATCCCCTACTCCTTTTTGTCCTTCTTCAAGTTCTTTTCACAAGTGAAAATTACAAGGAACTTTAACTCCAGTGGAGACCACCATCCTTCCATGGTCTCTTACAGCCCACCGCAGCCCTGTGCTTGCTCTAAATCCTGTTCCTGTGGGTGTGAACCCACTGTAAATGGTACTTTTGGGTATGCTAAGGTGAGTCAGGGTGTAGACTCATTTTGGGAATAGCATTTGCAAAGATCCTATTTAGGTGTGGCCAAACTGAGTCAGAAGGCCTTAATCCATGTGACTGGAGGCCTTATAAGGAGAGGAAATTTAGCTGGAGAAAGCCTCAGGAGACCAAGGACGTCACCAGGAGAGGGAGCACTGCCATCGCCAGAATGCTGCCCACTCTGCGAGAGAGTATGGCCAGGCTGACACCTTGCTGTTGGACTTCTAGCCTACAAAACCCTGAGACAATTCATCTCTGTTGTTCAAGCCAAGCCTGGCAAACTAAGACAAACATATATAGTTTTAAAGGATATATACTTTTAAGTAACATATATGCTTTTAAAATAATTTTATATATGCTTATATATACACCTTAAAAAAACCACCTCACAAATAGAAATATACTATACACATGTACTACAGGCATGAGAATCGGAGACCTTGTCTGCTCTAACTATGGTGTTCCCAATGTCTAAACAGTACCTGGCACTTAGTAGGTGCTCAATAAATTGCTGTGAAATGAGTAATATATTCATTGTTTCCAAAATACATCTCAGAAATTGTTCCATATCACACAAATGTTCTACCTCATTCTTTTTAAAATTTAGCAAATTTCATTCCATTTTCTAGATTTATCATAATTTATATAAATGAGCTACTATGATAAACATTTGTTTCCAATCTTTACTCCATAGAAAATCAATGAGAAATAGTCTAGCCAAGTGCTTCTCACATCTTGGCAAAAGTGGATCTTTCTAAGAGAAATTTGGATTTTTCTTTTTGAAGAAAACCTTTCAAAGCTGCCTAAATGTAAAAGAAATCCCCAATATAAAATGTGAGAAGTACTGATAGACAGGCAAAGTGATATCCAAGACTGAAAAAAAATTTTAAGTCACATAAAAGAGTTAAGCAGCTGCTTTAAAAAAAATAAACTTTAAAAATTTGTCAAATCTTCCTTGAGTGAATAGACTTTATTAATATGTTACTTAATTGGTGGAAACATTGAATTTTGACCATTTTGCTTTTGGATAACATACTAGGAATCAGATATTAAAATTTTAAACAATGAAAGTATTGCTTAATTAGTAGGATGGGTATAAACTTAAAATAACTCAAATAAAGAACAAAAAGCTAGGGGAAGGGGTATCTATGGTTCATGAAAATAACCACTAAACTCCCCCTCCCCCATCTCTTTTTGTGAAAATAGTAAAAAGTGACTATTGGTCAAAACTTTGCAATACTGTCCACTGGTGCAAATTTGGGTTATCATAATAGATTACTTAGATTTACTATCTGAAAAGAAGTGAAATAGAGATTCGAAATAATCATTTTATTGTTTTGTTGTGTAAAAGAAAAATTGGAACAGAATGGAAGTAGCTTCCAGGATTCTAGGGATGGCAAATGATTTTTATAGAAACAAAAGGATGTTAGCTTGATTAGAGAGGCAGGGGGCTCACTTTGTTCCCAGAAAAATAGTTGGAGGACAGGCAAAAACAGTCTGGAAAACTGTTCTAGGGATTAGAAACCAGCGAAGGCTAGATACAACACAAAAAAGAGAGAGGCGAAGGAAAGGAGTCTCAACTGGCTGGAAGAATACCGTTAAATAAAGCCTCAGCATCAGTGGCTGATGCCCATCCCCCTAACATCAGAGCAAACAGCGCTGAGTCCTCCAGTCCCTGAGAGGTAGTTGCAGATTGAGGGAGTTATAGGGGTCCTCTTCCCCCAAAAAGGGAAAGGGTGGGACACAGCCTTCAGCAAATGAAAATTTTGGCCAGTGAACTTGATCTTCTATGTTGGAGGTCTCCCACACACCTAAGCAACACTGTTTGCACTAACAGCCAGGAGGGAGCTAAAGAGAATTTTCCTTCTCAAACACCCTCTCTACTGCCTTGGGCTGGTTCCTGAGAACACAGAGGGAGAGTGGGTGTGGCCAGCGAAGGGAAGAGAGGAGCTTCTGAGAAAGTTTGTTTGCAGGGCTTGGCTGGCCTGTGTAAATTGCTTCTGCATTGACCAACCTGGTAGGGTTCCAGTGAATGCATTTCCTGCTAGCACCTGGAGTCTGAGCAAGGAGGTCTGCCTAAGAGTGCCATCTGCTGTCAGACCAGCGAAGTGCATGAAAAGAGGGGAAAAATTGTGAGAAATAAAAGCAATCTAAAAAAAAAAAAAAAAAAAAAAAAAAAGCAATCTGGTGCCTTTACTAGCGCCCTCCCCAAGGCCCTTGGAAACAGGCCTGCACCCCATCACTTAGTCCATAGTCCTGGTCTGAGCAGTTAAACAGGGGAAGTCTTAAATATCTAGAACAAGTTTAAAACAAGAATCAAAGAACAGTAGAAGCACATAGCTACTGAGCAGTAAATCCCTAGGCAAGAGAGAGAACTAAACATCACAGTAAACTCAGCATCATAATCAGATGCCTAGATATCAGCAAAAATTACAAGTCATACTAATTAAAAAGAAGTTATGACTCAGGCAAAGGAACAAAAATAGCCCCAGATGAGACACAGGACTTGAAACAACTAATCAGTGGGGTTCATATACATCTCCTAAATCAAATCATGGAGTAGATGGACAATATAGCTAAAGAAATAAAAGACATTAAGAAGACACTGTGTGAACACAAAGAAAAATGTAAAACCTTAGATAGAAAAATAAGAGTTTATGGGAATGAAAGGCGCAATAAGTGAGATTAAAAATACTATGGAGGGAAGCGGACTTGGCCCAGTGGCTAGGGCGTCCATCTACCACATGGAAGGTTCGCAGTTCAAACCCCGGGCCTCCTTGACCCGTGTGGAGCTGGCCCATGCTCAGTGCTGATGTGCGCAAGGAGTGCCGTGCCACGCAGGGGTGTCCCCTGTGTAGGGAAGCCCCACGCGCAAGGAGTGCGCCCCGTAAGGAGAGCCGCCCAGTACGAAAGAAAGTGTAGCCTGCCCAGGAATGGCACTGCACACACAGAGAGCTGACACAAGATGATGCAACAAAAAGAAACACAGATTCCCGTGCTGCTGACAACAACAGAAGCGGACAAAGAAGACGCAGCAAATAGACACAGAGAACAGACAACCAGGGTGGGGGAGGAAGGGGAGATATTAAATAAATAAAATAAATCATTAAAAAAAATACTATGGAGGGAAGTAGATTTGGCTCAACTGACAGAGTATCCGCCTACCACATGGGAGGTTCAGGGTTCAAACCTAGGGCCTTTTTAAAAAAATTTTTATTATTTTATATTTTTCTTCTTTATTTTCTTTTAAATGTCACATTAAAAAAATATGAGGTCCCCATACCCCATCCCACCCACCCCACTCGAGTGGTAAACTGGCCCATGTGCAGTGCTGATGTGTGCAAGGAGTGCCATGCCACTCAGGGGTGTCCCCTGCATAGGGGAGCCCCACACACAAGGAGGTGCCCAGTGTGCTCCATGTGAAAAAGCACAACCCACCCAGGAGCGGTGCTGCACACACGGAGAGCTGATGCAGCAAGACGATGCAACAAAAAAGAGACACAGTTTCCCAGTGCTGCTGGATAATGCAAGAAGAAGCTGAAGAAAACACAGCAAATGGACACAAAGAGTGGACAACGGCGGGGGGGGGGGGAGGGGGGGAGGAGAAGAGAGAAATAAATAAAATATATCTTAAAAAAAAAATTTATGGGACACAGCAAAGGCAGGCTTCAGCGGGAAATTTATACCCCTAAATGCCTATAGTAAAAAAGAACAAAGAGCTAAAATCAAAGATCTAACAACAACTGGGTAAACTAGAAGAAGAACAACAATCCATTCTTAAAGCAAGCAGAAGGAAAGAAAACAAACATTACAGCAATAAATAAGTAAAATTGGAAACACAAAAGCAATAAAAAAGTCAACAAAACCAAACGCTGGTTCTTTGGGATGATCCATAAAATTGACCAACCCCTAGCAACACTAACAAAGAAACAGAGAGAGAAGATGCAAATAAATATGTTCTGAAGTGAAAGGAGGGAAGTTACAACTGACCCCATAGAAATTAAAAGGATCTTAAGAGGATATTATAAGAAACTGTATGCCAACAAACTAGACAACTCAGAAGAAATTGACAAATTCCTAGAAATGCACAACCAACCTACAATGACATTACAAGAAATACAGGAATTTAGCAAGCCAATCACATTTAAGGAGATTGAATCTGTCATAAAAAGTCTCCCAGCAAAGAAAAGTCCAGGATCAGATGGCTTCACAGGTGAATTCTAACAAACATTACAAGAAGAACTAACACCAATCCTGTTTAAACTCTTCCAAAAAATTGAAGAGGAGGGAAAATTATCCAACACATTTTACAAAGCCAATATCACCATATCCCAAAGCCAGATAAAGACACTACAGGAAAAGAAAATTACAGACCAATCTCTCAAATGGACATAGATGCAAAATTTTTCAACAAAATACTTGCAAACTGATCCAACAGCATGTCAAAAGAATTATACATCATGACCAAGTAGATTTATTCCTGGTATGTAAGGCTGGCTCAAGATAGGAAAATCAATCAATGTAATACAAAAAATTTACAAATTGAATGGAAAAAAACACATGATCATTTCAATCAATGCAGAAAAGGCATTCAACAAAATCCAGTATCCTTTCTTGAAAAAAAAAAACCCAACACTTTAAAGAGATAGGAATAGAAGGAAAATTCCTCAGTATGATATAGGGCACATATGAAATACATACAGCCAACATAGTAATCAATGGAGAAATGTTGAAGGCTTTCCCATTAAGATCAGGAAAAACACAAGGATGTCCACCGTCACCATTGTTTTTCAACATTGTGCTAGACATTCTAGCTAGAGCAATTAGGCCAGAAAAAGAAATAAAAGGCATCAAAATTGGAAAAGAGGAAAACTCGCACTGTTTGTGGATAACATGATCCTATATTTAGAAAACTCTGAAATCTCTATGACAAAGCTACTTGAATAATAAATGAGTTCAGCAAAGTGGCAGGTATAAGATCAACACACAAAAATCAGTAATGTTTCTGTACACTAGTATGGAACAATCTGAGGAGGAAATCAGGGAAATGATTCCATTTATAATAGCAACAAAAAGACTCTAATACTTAGGAATTGACTTAACCAAAGGAGGACAGGACTTACATGCAGAAAACTACAAAATGCTGTAAAAGAAATCAACAAAGAACTAAACAAATGGAAAGACATTCTGTGTTCATGGATTGGAAGACTAAATATTGTGAAGTTGCAGATCCTACCCAAACTGATTTATAGATTCAATGCAATACCATCAAAATTCCAACAGCCTACTTTACAGAAATAGAAAAGGCAATTACCAAATTCATTTGGAAGGGAAAGTGCTCCTGAACAGCCAAAAGCGTTCTATGAAAAGAAGAGTGAAGTGGGAGGAATTTCACAGTCTGATGTTGAAATATATTACAAACCTACAGAGGTCAAAAGCATATGGTACTGGCATAAAGATAAACAAATCAATCAGTGGCATAGAATTGAGAGTCCAGAAATAAACCCTCACATTCAAGGCCAACTGATTTTTGAAAAACCTATCAAGTCCATGTTAACAGGACAAAACAAATGGTGACTGGAGAACTGGATATCTGTAACCAAAAGAATGAAAGAGGACCCCCATCTCTCTCCCTATAAAAGAATCAACTCAAAATGGATCAAAGACTTAAATACAAAAGTCAGGACCATGAAACTACTAGAAGAAAACGTAGGGAAATATCTTAAAGACCTTGTGGTAGGTGGTAGTGCCTTGGACTTTACACCCAAAGCATGAACAACAAAAGAAAAAATAGATAAATGGGACCTCCTCAAAATTAAACATTTTTGTACCTCACAGGCCTTTGTCAAAAGGTGAAAAGGCAGCTGATTCAATTGGAGAAAATATTTTGAAATCACATGTCCAATAAAAGTTTAATATTCATGATATATAAATAGATGTTACAACGCAACAATAAGAGGACAAATGACCCAGTTTAAAAATGGGCAAACTGTAATCTAACAATCTTTTTAAAAAATAAAAAAATACATGTTTTTTTAAATGGGCGAAAGACTTGAATAGACTTTGTCCAAAGAAGAAATACAAATGGCAAAATAAAACAAACACAAAAAAAAACCACATGAAAAAACATTCAACATCACTAATGATTAGGGAAATGCAAATCAAAACTATGATGAGATATCATTTTCACACCTATTAGGAAGGCCACAATTAAAAAGACAGAGAACACAAGTGTCAAAGAGGATGTGGAGAGACAGGAACACTTATTCACTGTTGGTGGGAATGTAGAATGGTACAGTGACTGCAGAGGACTGTTTGGCGGTTCCTAAAGAAGCTGAATATAGATTTGCCATGTGACCCTGCAATACCACCACTGGGTATATACCCAGAATAACTGAGAGCAATGACACAAACAGACATCTGTACACTGATGTTCATAGCGGCATCATTCACAATTCTCAAAAGTTAGAAACAACCCAGAAGTCCATCAACTGATGAATGGATAAACGAACTGTGGTATATTCACATGATGGAATATTATGCAGCTGTAAGAAAAAATGAAGTCATAAAACATATGACAACATGGATGAACCTGGAAGACATTATGTTGAGGGAAGCAAGCCAGACACAAAAGGACAAAAATGTATGATTGCATTACTATGAACTAAATATATTGTGTAACATATTGTATGATTCTGTTTATATAAAATGTAAAAATAAATCAATTTATAAAGGTGAAATTAGATTACTGCTTATGTAGGGCTGGGGAAGACATGCTAGGAGGTGTTGAGTTTTTCTTTTAAGAGTAATGAAATAGTTTAAAATTTTTTTCTGGTGATGAATGTACAAACCAACCCTAGCACCAAACACAGGTTCACTAAAAGTGACAGAAGAAGCATGTGTAGAAAGGTCACATCTGAGTCCAACACCATCGCACTCAGGAACACAAATTCCAAAGTAGGGCCCACTGATGTGGCACTGAACCCCAGAGGCACCTGCCATGACTATAGAAACTGTGGGTCTCTGTAGCCCTCAGGAGAACCAGTACCTGGGATTGTATCTGCTTTGGCTGTCTCTGTGATCCTGCTGAGGTGTGCATAAGTGTGACACCTCTGATGACTTCCCAACTCTTATTTGAAGACTCTTAGCCATATAAACTCATTTGTCTTTGCAATTTCCCCCTTTTATTCAAAGTCAAAAAGCAGTTTTTAACACATGATCCTACATGTAGGCTGAGATATTCTGTTGACCTGAGTTGACCCTTTTATTCAAGGTCTCTTTCTAGCTGCATCACCAGTTAGTGATTGGTAGTAATCCCTCAGTGCCAGGGAGGCTCATCCCCAGGAGTCATGTCCCATGCAGTGGGGAAGGTAATGCATTTACATTCTGAGTTTGGCTTAGAGAGTGGCCACATTTGAGCAACATGGAGTCTCACAGAAGGTAACTCTTAGGCACCCTGCAGCTCTAGGCCTAGTTCATATTTCAGGCACACAGGCTCATAAACATAGTTATCAGTATCAAGGGTTCATTGTTGGACCATCCTTTTTTGTTGGTCTTTGCCTTGCACTTGGGGGATTGTTGCAGTTCCATTGGGGAATGTGGTAGAGCTCCCCTGGGTAGGAACTCAGCACTCCCTCAGTTTTCATTTGTAACCATATCTACTATGAAAATACCCAACATATATCCAAGCATTTTTATGTACCCTATATATATGCCTTAGAGAACTCCCTCCCAACCATGTGCCCCCCATCAATAACACCCCACACCAGTGTTCCTCCCCTGCCATAGTTGAACATCTCTGTGGTTCGAAACTTCTTAAAAAATGAAGCCTAATATATTGCCAAATTCAATTAGTAGGAAAATGAAATATAGTGATGGATTTAAAGATTAGAAATAGAATACATACTAATTTAGAAAAACTAAAATAAAGTAAAAATAAATTGTGGTATTAAAAAATTAAAAATATTATAAAGCTTTGTTTTTGACTTTTTGCCTTTCATCATTGCAATAGGTGTTGCCCTGTATGTAAAGTGGCAAGGCAATTTCTTTCATTTCTTCCTCAGTATCTACATCCTTTCTTTTTTTTTTTTTTCCTAATTTTTAATTGTCTTCACAAAAGTTTTAGATCACAGTAATTCACATATACAATATAGGGGACTCCCATATGTCCAATATCAAACCCATTTCACCCTTCCCCAGCAATGATCTTTTTACATATTCATGCTATATTTGCTGCAGCTGATGTACAGATATTGAAACATAGCTTTCAAACATGGTTCCATTTTGGCTTACATTATCATTTATATTTTAGACTGTACAATTTTCTAAATTTTAGTTCCCTTATGCTTTACATTATGGTTTACATTTTAGCCTACAGACTTCTATACATTTTTGGTGTAGTCTAACACGTCCTATATTCATCATTGCATGATCCTGTGGAACACTTCCATTGCCCCCCAGTTACCCTGCTTCCATCTATTTTATACCTCTCTCCCTCTCCCCTCAGGGCCCACAGTGACAATCAATCTTCACTACTTGAAGGCCCAGATTCACAGATACTTGCAACAATGCTGAGGGCTTGACATACAGACTACCCTAACCCATTGGGAGCCACCAATTCTCTCAAGAGATACAATTCCCTCTGTTTGAGAACATCAGGCCTCCCAAGGATGTGGGTACACCTTCCCACTCATTGTATGGGTCTCCACCAAATGACATACCACACTATGACAAAATGAGTACTCACATACTCCCTAGAAGCCTGCCCCTGTGCCAGATGCCCCCCCTTAAGTACCTTAAACAGGTGCTTATATATTATATATTATATATATTATATATTCCTTATATTTTCTAAAGAGTTTTCTCAATATTATAGTTTCCATCACATACCTGACAATCTGCCATGTTCAAATGTTCCCCTAGTCTTCCCCCTGATTCGTTGGGCCATGTGACCCATCCTCCCAATCCTAGCCCCCCTCAAGCCCACAAAGCCACCCAAAGATATCCCTATGCCCCATCATATCCCTTCCCTATACAAATACTTACCTCCAGCTTATCATAGATTTCACCCATGTAGGCATCAGCTCACAACCTTCCTCTCCCCACAAATTCCTTTAAGCCTATCATCCAGTCTCTAATTCTCTGAGACAGCTTGGTTTACTTATTTCATATCAGAGAGGTCATGTAATATTTGTCCTTCAATGCCTGGCTTGCTTCACTCAACATAAGATCCTCGAGATTCATCCATGTTATCCCATGTGTTTGTTCCTTCGTATAGCTGAGTAGTATTCTACTGTATGTATATACCACATTTTATTTATCCATTCATCTGCTGATGAGCATTTGGGTTGATTCCAACTTTTGGCAATAGTGAAAAATGCTGCTATGAACATTGGTGTGCATATATTGGTTTGTGTCCTTGTTTTCAGTTCTTATGGTTTTATACCCAGCAATTAAATTGCTGGGTTATATGGCAAATCTACAGCTAGTTTTTTGAGAAACCACCAGACTGTCCTCCAGAGTAACTGGATCCTTCTACATTCCACCAGCAGTGGTTGAGTGTTCCCATTCCTCCACATCCTCTCCAATACCTGTAGTCTTCTGTTTTTTTGATAGCCACCACTCTTATCAGAGTAAGGTGGTATCTCATTGTAGTTTTGATTTGCATTTCCCTAATAGTTAGTGATTTTGAGGATTTTTTCATGTGCTTTTTCGCCATTTGTGTTTCTTCTTTGGAGAAGTGTCTGTTCAAATCTCCTGCCCTTTTTTTTAAAAAAATGGATTGTTTTTCTTTTTTTGAGATATAGGAGTTCTTTATATATGCAGGATATTAGTCTCCTATCAGATATATATTTATCAAATATTTTCTCCCATTGGGTAGGCTGTCTTTTCACTTTCTTGACAAACTCCTTTGAGGTGCAAAAGGCTTTAATTTTGAGGAAGTCCCATTTATCTATTTGTTCTTTTGCTGCTTCTGCTTTGGGTGTGAGTTTCATGAAGCCATTTCCTATCACAAGGTCCTGTAACTGCTTCCCTACATTGTTTTCCCAGGTCTTTATGGTCTTGTCTCTTATATTTAAGTCTTTGATCCATCTTGAGTTGATTTTTGTATAAGGTGTGAGATGGTAATCCTCTTTTCTTCTTTTGCATATGGATATCCAGTTCTCCAGGCACCATTTGTTGAAGAGGCCATTCTCTCCCAGTTGAGTGGGTTTGGTGGCCTTGTCGAATATCATATGACTGCATATATGAGGATCTATATCAGAACTCTCAATTTGGTTCCATTGGTTATTGTGTCTATCCTTGTGCCAATGCTATGCTGTTTTCACTATATTATGCTGGTCAGTGTGTCCATCCTTGTGCCAATACTATGCTGTTTTATAGTATGTTTTGAGGTCAATTAGTATGATTCCTCCAATTCCATTTTTCTTTTTCAGTATGTCTTTGGCCATTCAGGGCCTATTTTCTTTCCAAATAAATTTCATAGTTATAGTTTTTCTAGTTCATTAAAAAATGCTGTGTTGATTTTTATTGGGATTGCATTGAATCTATAGATAAGTTTTGGTAGGATAGACATCTTAATAATATTTAGTCTTCCTATCCATGAACAGGGAATATTCTTCCATTTATTTAGGTCTTCTTTGATTTCCTTGAACAGTGTTGTGTAGTTTTCTGCGTATAAGTCTTTTACATCTTTAGTTAAATTTATTCCTAGATATTTGATTTCTTAATTTACTATTGTAAATGGTACTTGTTTCTTGATTTCCTCCTTAGATTTCTCATTATCAGTGTACAGAAATGCTACTGATTTTTGTACATTGATCTTATAACCTGTGACTTTACTGAACTCATTTTTAAGTTCTAGGAGTTTTGTGGTAGACTTCTCAGGGCTTTCTTTTCTTTTTTTAAGATTTATTTATTTATTTCTCTCCCCTCCCCACCACCCTAGTTGTCTGTTCTCTGTGTCCATTTGCTGCGATTTTTTTGTCCACTTCTGTTGTTGTCAGCGGCACAGGAATCTGTGTTTCTTTTTTTGTTGCGTCATCTTGTTGTGTCAGCTCTTTGTGTGTGCAGTGCCATTCCTGGGCAGGCTGAACTTTCTTTTGCAATGGGTGGCTCTCCTTACGGGGTGCACTCCTTGCGCATGGGGCTCCCCTATACAGGGGACATCCCTGTGTGGCAGGGCACTCCTTGTGTGCATCAGCACTGCACATGGGCCAGCTCCACACAGGTCAAGGAGGCTGGGGGTTTGAACCGTGGACCTCCCATGTGGTAGATGGATGCCATAACCACTGGGTCAAGTCTGCCGCCTCTCAGGGCTTTCTATGTATAGGATCATGTCATCTGCAAATAGTGAAATTTTGACTTCTTCCTTTCCAATTTGGATGCCTTTTATGTCTGGTTCTTGCCTCAGGGCTTGAGCAAGTACTTCTAATACAATGTTAAATAGAAGGGGTGCTAGTGAGTATTCTTGTCTTGTTCCTGATCTTAGAGGGAAAGATTTTAGGATTTCACCATTGTCAATGATGTTAGCTGAGGATTTTTCATATATATCCTTTATCATGTTCAGAAAGTTTCCTTCTATTCTGATCTTTTGCAGTGTTTTTATCAAGAAAGGGTGCTGTGTTTTGTCAAATGCTTTTTCGGTATCTATAGATATGATCATGTGATTTTTTTCCCCTTCAATCTGTTTATGTGGTGTATTACATTAATTGATTTTCTTATGTCCAACCATCCTTTCATACCAGAAATGAAACCCACTTGGTTATGGTGTATAATTTGTCTGATATGTTGTTGAATATGATTAGCAAGTACTTTGTTGAGGATTTTAGCATATAAGTTCATTTGAGAAATTGGTCTGTAATTTTCCTTTCTTGTGGTATCTTTGTTTGGCTTTGGTATTAGGGTAATATTGGCATCATAGAATGATTAAGGCAATGTTCTTTCTGTTTCGATTTTTTGGAAGAGTTTAAGCAAGATTGGTGTTAGTTCTTTCCAGAATGTTTGGAAGAATTCACCTGTGAAGCCATCTGGCCCAGGGCTTTTCTTAGTTGGGAGGTTTTTAATGACTGAGTCTATCTCTTTACTTGTGATTGGTTTGTTGAGAGCATCAATTTCTTATTTTGTCAATGTAGGCTGCTTATGTGTTTCAGGAATTTTTCCATTTCCTCTAAATTGTCCTTCTCTGGAATATAGTTTGTCGAAGTATCCTCTTATGATAGTCGTTATTTCTGTGGAGTCAGTGGTGATATCCTCTTTCTCATTTCTTATTTTGTGTATTTGCATCTTCTCTCTTTTTTTCTTTTTTAGTCTAGCTGAGGGTTTGTCAATTTTATTGATCTTCTCAAAGAACCAGCTCTTTTGTTTTATTTTTTCAAGTGCTTTCTTATTTTCTATTTAATTTAGTACTGCTCTGATATTTATTCTTTCTTTCTTTCTTCTTCCTTTGGGTTTAGTTCGTTGTATTTTTACTAATTCCTCCAAGTGTGCAGTTAGTTCTTTCTTTTTTTTTGAGGTATGGATTTATGGCTATGAATTTCCCTCTCAGTACAGCTTTTGCTGCATCCCATTAGTTTTGATATGTTGTGTTATCATTTTCATTAATTTCAGAGTAGTTATTGATATCTTTTGAGATTTCCTCCTTGGCCCGCTGTTTTTCTATGAATGTGCTGTTCAACTTCCATATCTTGGTACCAAATCTGGGTCTCTGGCCCTTGCAGATTTCCAACTTCATTCCACTGTTGTCTGAGAAATTATTTTGTATGATTTCAATCTTTCTGAATTCATTGAAATTTTCTCTGTGGCCTAGCATGTGATCTATCTTGGAGAATGATCCATGTGCACTTGAGAAGAATGTATATCCTGCTGTATTTGGATGTAATGTTCTGTATATGTCTATCAAATAGATCCAGATCATCTAATATATTGTTCAAAGTCTTTGTTTCTTTATTGATTCTCTTTTGAGATGTTCTGTCCAATGGTGATAGTGATATATTAAAGTCCCCCACTATAATTGTAGAGGCATCTATTCCTTCACTTGGTTTTTCCAGTGTTTGCATCACATAATTGGAGGTACACTTGTTAGGGACATAAATGTTTATGATTGTTCTTTCTTCTTGAAACAGTGTCCCTTTCACTAATATGTAGTATTCATCTTTGTCTCCCACAATTATTTTGCATTTAAAGTCTATTTTGTCCAATATTAATATAGCTACTCCTGCCCTTTTTAGGTTATTGTTTGCCTGTAAGATTGTTTCCAGCCATTCACTTTCAATCTCCTTGATTCCCTGGGTCTAAGATGTATTTCTTCTGGACAGCATATAGATGGGTCAGATTTCCTTATCCAATCTTCCAATCTGTGTCTCTTAACAGGTGAGTTTAATCCATTGACATTCAGTGTTATTACTTTCAAGAATTACTTATATTAGCCATATTTTCTTTGGACTTTTGTTTGTCATATTTTGTTTGATTTTTTTTCTCTTTTTTTCTTTTTAGTTGTTCTTCCTGTCTTCCCCAGCTCTATCTCTCCTGTTTTTTTCTTTCTTCCTGCAGAACTTCCTTTAGTATTTCTTGAAGGGCAGGTTTCTTGTTGACATACTCTCTTAGTTTCTGTTTATCTGTGAATATTTTGAACCCTTTGTCATTTTTGAATGCTAGCTTTGCTGAATAGAGTATTCTTGGTTGGAAATTTTTTTTTATAGTATCTTGACTATGTCATACCCCTGCCTTCTTGCCCCCATGATTTCAGATGAGAAATCAGCACTTAATCTTATGGAGCCTCCCTTGTATGTGATGGTTCTTTCTCTTGCTGCTTTTAGAATTTTCTCTTTGTCTTAAGCCTTGGAAAATTTGACCAGTATATGTCTTGGGGTAGGCCTGTTGGGATTTATGCCATTTGGGGTGTGTTGTGATTCCTGGCATGTACATCCATCTTGCTCAACAGGTTTGGGAAGTTTTCAGCCATTATTTTCTCCAACACCCTTCTGTCCCCTTTCCCTTCTATTCTCCTTCTGGGATGCCTACAATGCATGTTTGTGCATTTTGCATTGTCCTTCATGTCCCTAAGTCCCTGCTGGACTTTTTCTATCTTTTTATTTATCAATTCTACTATCTGTTTGATTTCAGATGTACTGTCTTCCACATCACTAATCCTTTCCTCTGCCTCTTCAAATCTGCTGTTATTTGCTGAGAGGGTATTTTTGATTTCTTGAATTGTGCTGTTCATAACCATCATATCCATTATCTTTTTGTGTATGATTGCAATATCTTCTGTATGCTCTCCAAGTGTTTTCTTAATATCCTTAATCTTTTCCTTCACTTCATTAAATTGGTCCATGATATATGTTTTGAGAACTTTGACAAGTTGTTTGATGTTCCACCCCTCTTTCTGGTTTTTAGTTTGTTCATTGGATTGGGCTATGTTTTACTGATTATCGGTATGGTTTGTAGTTTTTTGTTGCTGTCTGGTCATCATTTTATCTTGGTGGGTTTATTCAGTTGATTAGCTTCTTTATCTAGTCTTGGGGTTCAATTAGTTGTTGTTTTTCTGTGCATGTTAAGTCTTCTTATTCTATTTCCTTGTTGTTGGCTAAGTAAGAAAAGAAAAAGTATAATAGTAGTATTAATAGTAAATGTTAGCAGAAGAACCATGTGAGACCTAGGAGAATGGATATTAGACTCATGTAAGCTGTGTAGAGTTATAACAGTAAGAAAAGTGGAGTACCTATAATGAGATAGTAAACTGAATATGGAGAGGAATATAGTATGAATTAAAAGGCCAGTGTGGTTAAGAGAGAGGGAAAGAGAAAATAAAGGACAGTAATATAAAGAGTGAATAAAAGAAAGAAAAGAGAACAGAGATAAAAATTAGAAAGTCAGAAAAATTGGGGGCTACACAAAGAGAGGTGGAATGCAGGAGAAACAATAAACAAAGGAGGATAGAAAGATGTAAAGGAAAGGGGGTAGCATTGATAGCCAAAATCAGTACACATCGAAAAGAGGAAACTGAGGATGAGGAAAAACAGCAAATAAGAAACACTGCCTGCAACACCTAATATAAAAAAAGAAAAAAGAGGGAAAAAAAGCAAGCAAGAAAAAGAAAAAAAAAAAAAGAGAAAGAAAAAGGGGTGTGGGGGGATGAAGAGGAAGGAAAAACAAGAACATAAACCAACAAAAAAGACCAGGCAAGACCTCAAGCAAAAAATCCTCTTTGCAGTTGAATAAACTACTTAGGAGTTTGATCTTCCCCCTTTCTCCCTTCCTCACTTCCCTCTCTCCCAGGGCAGCAGGAAGGCTGTGTGAGGGGTCCCGTAGGAGATTCAAATGGGTCTCTGGTGAACCAACTCACCACAGAAAATAATGACTCTTAATTTCTTGAGAGAGAGCAACCACACCTTGCCAGGAACCCTAAATATGCTATTGGAAATCATACCCTACTGTCCCTCTCACTTAGGTGTGTTACAGAGGGGCTAGTTAATTTTTTTTTTTAAAGATTTATTTATTTAATTTCCCCCCCTCCCCTGGTTGTCTGTTCTTGGTGTCTATTTGCTGCGTCTTGTTTCTTTGTCTGCTTTTTTGTTTCTTTGTCCGCTTCTGTTGTCGTCAGCGGCACGGGAAGTGTGGGCGGCGCCATTCCTGGGCAGGCTGCACTTTCTTTTCACACTGGGCGGCTTTCCTCATGGGCGCACTCCTTGCGCGTGGGGCTCCCCCACGCGGGGGACACCCTTGCGTGGCACGGCACTCCTTGCGCGCATCAGCACTGAGCATGGCCAGCTCCACACGGGTCAAGGAGGCCCGGGGTTTGAACCGCGGACCTCCCATATGGTAGACGGACGCCCTAACCACTGGGCCAAAGTCCGTTTCCCAGGGGCTAGTTAATTTTCTGATTCCACCTTCTCCCAGACCAAGTTTCCTTTCTCAGGGTGTTTAGGTAAATCAGGCTCTCTCAGCAGATTCCCTCTCCTCTCTTCCTCGGCTCTCCCTAAGCCAGCTGGTGTGCTCCTCCAAACTCAAAAAAAAGGAGGGAGGGGACCAGAAAAGTGAACCTGAACTCCTCAGGCACCTGTGCACCTCCCACAAAAACCCTCCCACTCCCAGAGTTAGTCTGAGACTGGAGGGCTAGGGGAATGCTGGATTTTGGGGAGTGCTGGGTTTGGGAAATGGAGGCCTGGAATAATGCAGACTTGGGGTATGTGGGTCTGTGGAATGTGGGTTATGGGGGTTCAGGGAACATGGGCTTGGGGATCATGCATTTGGGGAACACAGGGTTTGGGAACACTGCTGCACAACCGGCAGTTTTCAGGGAATGCTGCAGATCTCAGCCCTAGGGGGAAGGGCTTGCCTTCGCACAGCTTCTGGCTTCAGTGTTAGAAGCCTGTGGTTTTACCTTGAGCAAGCATGACTTTTGTCGCAGTCTCTCCAGATCGACATCCAGACACTTCCTACTTTGTAGGTTTCTGAAACAACCTGCTCTGGCAAAATTCTGTCCCCACCTAGCTGGTCCTTTGCAGGCGAGATGACAAGGGTGTTCTCAGACACCATCTTGCCCCACCACTCTTATTATTATTATTGAAATAATGAAAATGCTGTAATAATGATTAAAGCGATAAATGTACAACAATGTGATTAATCCAAATACCATTGATAGTACACTTTGGATGGATTGTATGCTTTATTAATATTTTTAATAAAATTGATTTGTCTTAAAAAATTAAGGGAAAAAAGAATCACTGATGTAGGGGACAGAATAGCTGAAATTTAATGAGAGAATAAAAGAGAAAAAAAAATGGAGAAAATTGAGCTGGGGCATGAGGAGTTAGATGATAACATGAAACACAACAACATATACTGTTATGGAAGTTCCAGAAGGAGAAAAGAAGGGAAAAGGAGCAGGAAGAGCATTTGAGGAAATAATGGCTCAAAATTTCTCAACTCTCATGAAAGAAATGAATATATGTGTCCAGGAAACACAGTGTACTCCAATTAGGAAAAAACCAAATAGACCTACCCCAAGACACATAATATTCAGAATGCCAAATATCAAAGATAAAGAGAAAATTATGAAGGCAGCAAGGGAAAAGCAAAACATCACATACAAGGGATGTCCAATAACAGTGTGGATTTCTCTTCAGAAACCATAGTGGTGAGAAGGTAGTGGTATGATATAATTAAGGTACTGAAAGAGAAAAACTGCCAGCCAAGAATTCTTTACCTAGCAAAACTGCCCTTTAAATACAATGGTGGGTTTAAAATATTCACAAACAAAAACTAAGGGAGTTCATAAACAAGAATTCAGCTCTTTAGGAAATACTAAAGGGAGTTCACCAGCCTGAAAAGAAAAGAGGAGAGAGAAGACACTGGAGGACAGTGTAGAAGTGAAGACTATCAGAAAAGGTAAACAGAAGAGTAAAAAGGCAGCCAAAAATAAGATTTGACATGAAATTCAAAGAATAATATTGTTGAAATAATGCCTTTACAGTAATAGCACTGAATGTTATTGGATTAAATTCCCCAGTCAAAAGACATAGGCTGACAAAATATGTAAGAAAACATAAGCCATCCATATGCTGTCTGTAGAAAACTTGCCCTTAGACCTAAGGAGGCAAATTGAATGAAAGTGAATGATTAGAAAAAGATGTTAAACACAAACAGTAACCAAAAGAGGGCAAGCCTAGCTATATGAGTGTCAGACAAAACAGACTTTAAATGCAAAAAAAAAAAAAAAAAAAAAAGTGATAAGAAATGCAGATGGCTATTATATATTAATGAAAGGGACAACCTACCAGGAAGAAGTAACAGTCATAAATTCTATGCACCTAACCAGGGTGCCCCCATATAAATGAAGCAAACTCTGGCAAAACTGAAAGAAGAAATAGGCATCTCTACAATAATATTTGGAGGTTTCAACACACCGCTCACATCAATTGATAGAACAATTCAACAGATGATCAACAATGAAACAGAGAACTTGAACAATATGCTAAACAAGCTGAATTTGACATACATATACAGAGCACTGCACTCCAAATCAGCAGGTTTTACATTCTTCTCAAGTGCTCATAGATCTTCCTCCAGGATAGAGCACATGTAGAGCTATAAAACTGGTTCCAATAAATTTGAGAAGACTGAAACTATACGAAGTACCTTCTCTGATTATAATGGAATGAATCTTGAAATCAATAATAGGCAGGCATTTACAAATTTATGGATGCTAAACAATACACTCCTAAACAATCAGTGGATCAAAGAAGAAATTGCAAGAGGAATTGGTAGCTATTTCAAGAAAAATGAAAACATAATACAACTTATCAAAATTTATGGGATAGGGTGAAGGCAGTGCTGAGAGGGAAATTTATAGCCCTAAATGCCTTTATTAAAAAAGAAGAAAGAGCTAAATTCAAAGACCTAACTGAACCCCTGAGAAATTAGAAAAAGAACAGCAAACCAATCCCAAATCAAGCAGAAAGAAATAATAAAGATTAGAAAGGAAAAATGAAACTGACAAAAACAACAATGACAAAAATAGAGAATATGAACAAAACTAAAAGCTGGTACTTTAAGAAGACCAATAAAATTGACAAACTTTTTCTAGAATGACAAAGAAAAAAAGAAGCAAATAAAATCAGAAATGAAAGGGGGGGGCGGGGGAGTGGACTTGGCCCAGTGGTTAGTGCATCTGTCTACCACATGGGAGGTCTGTGGTTCAAACCCCGGGCCCCCTTGACCCGTGTGGAGCTGGCCCATGCGCAGTGTTGATGCACACAAAGAGTGCCCTGCCACGCAGGGGTGTCCCCCACGTAGGGGAGCCCCATGCGCAAGGAGTGCACCCCGTAAGGAGAGTTGCCCAGCGCAAAAGAAAGTTCAGCCTGCCCAGGAATGGCGGCACACACACAGAGAGCTGACATAACAAGATGACGCAACAAAAAAAGAAACACAGATTCCCGTGCTGCTGACAACAGAAGCGGACAAAGAACACGCAGCAAATAGACACAGAGAACAGACAACTGGGGTGGGGGGAGGGGAGAGAAATAAATAAATAAAAATAAATAAATCATGGAAAAAAAAAAAGAAATGAAAGGGGAGGATGTTACAATTGACCCCACAGAAATAAAAAGGATCATAAGAGGATATTATGAGAAACCATATGCTAACAAACTACACAACCTAGAAAAAAATTGACAAACTCCTAGAAATGCACAAGCAACCTATATTGACATTACAAAAAATACAGGAACTTATCAAATCAATCACATTTAAAGAATCTGTCATCAAAAATCTCCCAAAAAAGAAAAGCCCAGAACCAGATGTTTTCACATGTGCATTCTAACAAGCATTTCAAAAAGAATTAACACCAGCCCAAAACATTAAATAGGAGTGAAAATTACTCAACACATTTTATAAGGCCAACATTACCCAATACCAAAGCCAGATAAAGACACTACAAAAAAAGAAAATTATGGACCAATTTCTCTAATGAACATAGAAGCAAAAATTCTCAACAAAATACTTGCAAGCTGAATCCAACATATCAAAAGACCTATACATCATGACCAAGTATGGTTTATTCCTGGTATGCAAGTCTGATTCAACATAAGAAAATCAATGTAATACACAATATTAACAAATTGAAGGAAAAAAACCCACATTATTATCTAAATCAGTACATAAAAGGCATTTGACAAAATTCAACATCTTTTCTTGATAATAACACTTCAAAAGATAGATATAGAGGGAAATTTCCTCAACATAATCATGGGCATATATGAATATCCTACAGCCAACATCACACTCAATGAGAAATTGAAAGCCTTCCCTCTGAGATCAGAAACAAGCAAGGATGCCCATGGTCACCACTCTTATTCAACATTGTGCTAGAATTCTAGCTTGAGCAATTAGGCAAGAAAAGGAAATAGATGGCATCAAAATTGGAAAAGAGGAAGTAAAACTCCCACTATTTGTAGATGACATGAACCTATATTTAGAAAATCCTGACATATCTACAACAAAGCTACTTGAGCTAATAAATGAGCTCAGCAAAATAACAAGATGTAAGATCAACATGCAAAAGTCAGTAGCATTTCTGATGCACTGGTAATAAGCAAGCTGAGGGGGAAATCGAGAAAAAAATTCAATTTACAATAGCAACAAAAAGACTCAAGTACCTAGGAACCAATTTAACCAGGAGTGTAAAGGATGTGTATTCAGAAAACTATAAAACATTGCTAAAAGAAATCAAAGAAGACGTAAACAAATGGAAGGACATTCTGTATTCATGTATTAAAGAATAAACATTGTGAAGATCAAATCTATCTGAACTGATTTATAGATTCAATGCAATCCCAATCAAAATTCCAACAGCCTACTTTACAGAAATAGAAAAGTCAATTACCAAATTTATTTGGAAGGGAAAGGGGTCCCAAATAGCTAAAGACATCCTAAAAAAAGAAGAGCAAAGTTAGAGCACTCATGTTTCCTGACCTTGAACTAAAGCTTCTGTGGTCAAAACAGCAAGGTATTGGCATAAAGATAGACACCTGATTGAAAGGAATTGAACTGAGAGTTCAGAAGTAGATGCTCATCTCTATGGTCAACTGATTTTTGATAAGTCTACCACACCCACTTTTCTGGGACAGAATGGTCTCATTAACAAATGGTACTGGGACAACTGGAGATCCATAACCGAAAGAATGAAAGAGGACCCATATCTCACTCCACATACAAGAACCAATTCAAAATAGATCAAAGACCTAAACATAAAAGTCAATTCAATATGTGTTTATCAATTGTAACAATTGCATCACACTAATGAGGGATGCTGTTGATGTGGGAAAGTGTGGGAGGGGGAGGGAGTGGGGCATATTGCAATACCTTATATTTTTTATGTAACATTTATGTAATCTAAAGGTTCTTTAAAGATAAAATAATTTTTGAACAAGTTAGGACCATAAAACTCCTAGAAAATAATGTAGGGAAATATTTACAAGAACTTGTAGTAGGTGGAGGGCTCTTAAACCTTATACTCAAAGCAGGAGCAAGAAAGGAAAAAACATAAAAAATAGATAAACACTTCTGCACCTCAAAGCACTTTGTGAAGAGAGGAAAATGGTAGCCTACTCAATGGGAGAAAATATTTGGAAATCACACATCTTACAAGGGTCTAATATCCATGATATATAAAGAGATTCTACTACTCAACAATAAATAGACAAATGACCCAATAAAAAATGGGCTAAAGACCTGAACAGACATTTTTCTAAAGAAGAAACAAAAATGGTGAAAAAAACACATGAAAAAATGCTCAACATCACTGGCTACTAGGGAAATGCAAATCACAGAAACAATGAGATATCATTTCAATTCTTCTACAATGTTCAAATAAAACAGAAAACTACAATTGTTGGAGAGGATGTAAAGAGATAGGAATGCTTATTCACTGTTGGTGGGAATGTAGAATGGTACAGCCACTGTGGAAATCTGTTTGGCAGTTCCTAAGGAAGTTAGTTAGATATCGATTTGTCATGTGGCCCGACAATTTATCTACGAAGTATAATACCCAGAAGATCTGAGAGCCAATACATGAACAGACATATGCACACTGATGTTCATGGTGGTATTATTCACAATTGCCAAAAGATGGAAAAAACCCAGGTATCCATCAACTGACAAATGGATAAACAAACTGTGGTATATACACACAATAGAATATTATTCAGCTGTAAGGAGAAGGAAGTCGTGAAGCATATGACAACATCGATAGGCCTGGAGGATGTTATGTTGAGTGAAGCAAGGCAGGTACAAAAGGACAAATATTTTATGATTTTGTTATTATGAACTAAATATAATGACAAACTCCTGGAATGAATAGCTAGAATTTGTCACCAAAGAATAGTATGTGGTTAGAGAATGAAGAGCTGCAGTTTAATCTGTGCAGAATTGGTAAGAAGATGTTTGGAAATGTTTGGAAATAAATAGAAATGATGAAAGCACATCATAGGATTTGTAATTCCTATGATATATATGATTCCTACCATATGAATATGATAATGTTTATTTTTTTGCTGTCATTTTTCTTTTTTTTTTTGAGTGATGAAAATGCTCCATTGTTGTTGAAGTGATGAATGCACAACTCTAAATGATACCAAATGCCATTGATTGTACATTTCAGACAAATTTCATGATTTTTGAGCAAAAGTAATAATAGAGTGGGTTGGGGGAAAATACACAAAATTAAGATATGGTCTATAATTAGTGTTAATACTTTGATGATGCTCTTTCATAATGTGTTACAACTGTTTCATGACAATGCAAGGTTTTAGTGGTAGAGTGATATATGGAAGTCCTGTATGATGTTATGCATGTTGGGCTTTTTTTTTTTTTGTAAAATCACAACTTTTGTTATATATATATTGTTTATATATGTTCATGTATGAATGATATACCTCAGTAAATTTTTTGAATGGAAAAAAAGGAAGTTAGCCTGAGTCCTATTGATGGAAGGAGGGTTTGTTCATTTTGTAGGGGTGGGTTTATGCAGGTGCATTTTATTTTGAATTAGATCAAAGGTAATGGACTAGGGGCTTGATTGGCTATCTGGATTAATTGCCTTGGTGGGGATTTCAAGTTTTAGAACATAAAGAGGAAACTCAAGAGGGTATGATTTATTTGTCTCTGAGTAGTCCCCAAATGATTTTATCAATTTTCCCCCTTTTGGTCATTCCATGATTACAAGGGTTTGACCAAAGATGTTATTCTCTCACTTACCACTAAAAATATTTTCATGTTTCATCTCCAATTTCACAAGTTAGTTGAAGTTGGAGAGTTTTGTCATCCTATTCATGCTAGTTTTGTATCATCAGTTATATACAGAATCTCAGTTATATAGAGAAATCTGACCACAACTGAGAGATACTATGTTTAAGAGGATGACAACTTCCCCTATTAAGGTATCTCTGAGCCAAGGTTCCCATGACCCTAGAAGCTAACCATAGATAATCGTATCGATCAGATTTTGGAGGTGTTTAAGCTGACTTGGCTGTTTCTTTAGCATGGGCTTCTGCTGCCACCACCTTCTTGGTAAACATCTTCTTGGCTTTCATTTACAAATACTGAGCACTAGGTCCCCACTAGTGTACACACCTCCTTAGAAAGCCAGAATACAGTCTAATGCCAATCAATTTTGTAGTCATTTTGTGAAGTGCCAATACTTCCTCAGTGAGTGAGGTGATGGCCTGCCCTAGGTGGAAAACAGATTTCTCTAACCCTAAAGCTACTCTTTCTAATACCATCTGTAATCTTATAGTGTATCTTCCAACACAGGAGATAGCTGCCCCAAAGACAAGGGGAATAATACTGAGAACAAAATACCCCATGAGTTTAACCTGGTTTATGGGTTTTTCCATGATCCATTTAGATTTGTATTTAGTCTGGCAATAGTCTCTATTTTTTTTTAAGGAGTTACTGGGGATCAAATCTGGGACCTTGTATATGGGAAGCATCCACTCAAGTGTAGGGAGCTACACTCCCTACCCTGGTAATAGTCTCTTTATAAATTTCTATGGTGTGGGAAGAGGTGATAAGCCCTCATATTTCTAATTTTCCCTTTTGGAAGCTTATCGTAAATAACCATTTGGGAAAGAACATAAGCTATAGTAGCAATTTGATATGGTTTTTGAGATCCAAAAATAGAAACTGGATTATGATTGCATATTGGTCTGTCTGAGGTTTCATTTTACTTGATTAAATTATGATTAGGACTTTGATTGGACAGTGTCAGTAGGGTGTTGAGTCCCTCCCCCTTGGTGGGTGGGACTCACAGATAAAAGACATGGCAAAAGACAGAGTTGGGAGTTTTGAGCTGGAGCCTGGGAAGTGAACACACAGGAGAAGAACACAGAGGAATAGAGACAGCGCCTTAGACATGGCAGAAGCCCTGGGGAGAGAGACCAAGCAATTTATCTGATAGTCTACATCTTGGCCTAGTGGAGAGAGCACGGCAGCTAAACTCAGAGAGAAATGGAGCCCCAGGAAGAAAGGAACCCAAGAAGCCTCAACTCTTGGCACTTGTCGGCAGCCATCTGGCCCCAAAACGTGGCAATAGACTTTGGTGAGAGAAGTGACTTATGCGTCACAGCTTGGTAACTGTAAGCTTGTACCCCAAATAAATACCCTTTATAAAAGCCAATAGATTTCTAGTATTTTGTATCAGCACCCCTTTGACTGACTAGTACAGCTATATAATAGGAACTAACTCAATTTATGGGTAGTATATTGTATAAAGAACTTAATAAGGGTATCTATTGCCATTAAGGAATGGGATATTGGCATTTAGAGATAATTGGACGTAAACTACAAAAGATGAATCAAAACCACCATCATTTTTTCTTATCTGATACTAGTCCCATTTAACCAACAATTTTCTTTGCTTGACCTTTCAGCCTACCAGAAATTTGTGCCTTGAGGAGAATAAGTTCTTATGTTATTAAAACCTTAGGGTGCTTGGAGAAAAATGGTATTTCTAAAGGGGGACTGGCCCCTACAGTGTGCTCCTAGCTTATGAAAGTAAAAGGAGCCTTGCCATATAAAAACTAAACATTTACTATACCCTTAGGGTGGTTATTTTTATCTGTCTGGTTTCTAGTGAAAACACCTATTCCTTGAATTGGAGAGGTTACATGTAATTCCAGCCTTGGGGGGTTCTTATGGCACAGTCCAGAGTCTTTCCAAAAAAGGAGATCTATCTGATTAGGTATCTGATATTTCCTGTCACGGCCAAATCTACAAGTATAAAGTGGATGGTGTTTTAGTTTGCTAGGCTGCTGAAATGCAATATACCAGAAATAGGTTGGCTTTTAACAATGGGAACTTATTGGTTTATAAGCTTACAGTTTTAAGGTCAGGAAAATGTTCAAATCAAAGCATCATTAGGCAATGCTTTCTTCCTGAAGACTGGCTGCCAGCAATCCTGGACTTCTCTATTACATGGCAAGGCACATGGTGGCTTCTGCCGGTCTCTCCCTTCTCTTCCTGTTTTGTTTGTTTTTGCTTTCAGTTTCTGGCAACTGTGGCTTTTCTCCTCTTTCTTCATATTCATCTTGTTTATAAAGGACTCCAGTAAGAGGATTCATCTGGGCCATGTCCCAGATGAAATAACCTAATCTAACAGTCCTACATGCAATAGGTTTACACTCACAGGACCATTCCTGTGAGCTCGAAAGACATGATTATTGGGTGTCCATAAAAGTCCCAAACTATGACAGATAGTTATTAGAAAAATACCTGTTTTAGTATTGAGTAGGGGATAGGCACAGACACAGAAGTTACTCTGATTGAATTTGTTTGCTATATGATGTGCTAGAAAGATAAAGAAATTGTGTTCAAGGTAGGAGTATGTAGGGCAGAAATGGGGTAAAGAGGAGATAAAGGAAAATCATGGTGAAGGTATAGGATGAATAAGAACATTTAGACAGAGAGTAAAGATGAGGAATAAGAAAGGAAATTCAGGTGTGTGTTGATTCATGATCTTGGGTATTATCTACTCGTTTTAACATCTTGGGCAGAAGCTCCCTATATAGGATATTGTCTGCTTGTAAAATTCTTGAGTCAATTTTAGCTTGAGATCCCAAAAATGGGAATAAACTCTCAAGAGCTTGGAGCATGTTTTAGTTGTGACAGGTGGAGCCAGAGGTCAATTCCCTGTAGTTTTACTGTCATAGTGGTGGTCGATGTCTTAAGATCCTTTCATTTAGATTCTAAAGTAGTTTTTCTTTGATGCCTCTTCCAGCATGTCAAGTCTCTAAGTTGAATGTCATGTAGAATCCACTGTTGAAGAATTTCAGGAAAGACAGCCTAGATCTGTGAGTGGCAGAACTGGGTATATGAGATTAGTCCCTTAGAGTAATCAGCATTTTTATATTGTAACAGGCTGAAGTCCAGTAAAGCAGGAGAATTAATAAGCTTCATGAGTCTTCCCATTATGATTTCATAACTGGTGTATTCCTGATGAGCTAGATCTCATGGCTATCAAGGCCAAGGGAAGAATCGTAGGCAAGGTAGAAAGAGAAGGATTCAAATAAGCTAACTTAAGTTAGTTTAAGTTTTAAGATACCATTTGTTCTTTCTACATTTCCTGACAGTTGAGGGTGGTAGGGACAGTGAAGCTTTGGGTTGATGGGTAAGACCTTGCAAAGTTCCTTGATTACAGTTCTGGTAGTTGGGGCCTCTATGGGCTGAAAGAATAGCAGGAATTCCCCTGGTGGGGAAAACAAAGTCTAATAACTTTTTTAGCTATAGTGAAGGCAGTAAACTTGTGACAAATGCGAGCCTTTATCCATCCAGAAAACAGACATATGATAACAAGGACATATTCATGCAACTGAGAGTTAAGAATTAAACATCATTAGCATTATTGAATCATTATATAGATCCCTTTCGCTGAAAGCAAATACCGAAATTACTGAAACTTGAGGAACTAGAAACCAGATACCATTATCTCTGATGATTGTAAAACTATATAACATTTATCTGCTGATTGTAAACAAAACAAAGCAAAAAAAAACTTGTGAGTCTGCTGTTTTATAACCCCCATCCTATTTTACAATTTTAATGAAGGAAACTGAGCAAGCTCCACCCCAGTTACTCATTAGAATAAACTGCCTGTCTTTAGATACTATAAAACTATCAGAATTACTACAGTTTAGGGAGGCAGAGTTTAAGCCAATAGCCCATCTGACCACCTTGCTATGTGCTAAGAATAAAACTCTTTCTCTCTTTGAAACCCTGGTGTCTCAGGAATTAGTCATTAATGAAGTGGGTTGAGCAATGAAGCCCACTCTTGCTTGGTAACATTCACATCCCATAGAAGAAGGAAGGGGCTGTATAAAGTCCATTTGAAGATGCCCAAAGGTCCTGTTGATCAAGGTATTTGACCCTGTCCCACCTTTACAGTTTTACCAGGGTTATGTTAATTGACAGGTAAAACATACTTTTTATACTTGCTTTGCTTCTCTTTTAAAATTTCTCCCCCACCCCCACTTTTTTCTTTTCTTTTTTAAATTGCTGAAGATGAAGCTCTGACCTGTAGCTGACTGCAGGCACTTTCAGAGAAGCATCAGCATAATAGAATTTAACTGACAATTTAATTGTTTTTGTGGCATGTAAAGTTTTTTAAAAAAAGAATAACAAAAGTTATAACCAAAAACACTACACTGTTTTCTAATATCATGCTGGTCAGTATGAGGACACTATCAAATCTCTAGCAATTTTATATAATAATTAAATATTTATATGAATAATATTTTACCATTATAAATTTACCAGCAGAAGGTTAGAAAATCCCTTTTGACAATTCCCATGCAAATCATAATATATCAGATGAACCCATTTCTTGTGCCTCTCTTTTTATAAGGTGAAAGAACAAATCCTTTTTGATTTTCCAGGGGCCCTCTGGAAAATCCCAAGACAGTTTGAAATAAAAATGATACTCTTTAGGGTTTGATTTTGAGAAGGCAAAAGTTGCTAGGAGCTATGAACACTTGACTGAAATAAGATCATAGGTCACTGTGACAGTTTGAGATTATTTTATGAATCCCCAAAAGAGAAAGATTGCATTTGTAAACTGATCTGTTCCTCTAGGTGTGATACCCTTTGATTGCATTGGATTCAGCTGAGATGTCTTTGATTGGATTACCTGTTAAGCTTAGACTTCTAGATTCCGCTACATCAGAGGGTGTGACTCAGGTTGAGTCCCCATCCCCTTGCTGGGTCTGATATAAAATGGACACTCACTCAAGAAGACACATGGGAAGAGAGAGAGCTCTGACATTTTTGATCCTGGGGCCCCCAGGAGAGACAAGACATTTGCCTGATAGTTGGTAGCTGATTTTGGGAAGAGAACAGAACAGCTGAGACTGATGTAGAGGACCTGGAAAGAAAGAGCCCTGTGCCAGGATAGAGAGGAAGCCCCAAGAAACAAGCCCTATGCCAGCCTACAGTTGAGATTGGAAAGATGCTGGGCCCGTGAAGCCTCAGAGGAAGAGCAAGCCCAGAGGGGAGGGCTGAGACCTGGGAGAGATCACCCACCATCTCGCCTCAACACATGGCTGCTGACTTAGTGAGAAAGTACCTCTTATAGTACCTTGAGTTAGACTCTGCATGGCCTTGGGACTGTAAGTTTTACCACCAAATAAATACCCTTTATGAAAGCCAACAGATTTCTGGTACTTTGTATCGGTACCCCTCTAGTGGACTGATACAGTCACTGATAAGCAATAGTTGATTACCTACCTAACCAAGTATCAAAAAAAGATTTGAAAAGTAAATATAGGGAGCAGATGTGGCTCAAGCGGTTGAGCTCCCACCTCCTACATGGGAGTTCTGGTTTGGTTCCTGGTACCTCCTGGGGAAAAAAACCTAAACTTACAACAAGTGAAACAACCAAAAGTCCAACTCAGGGAAGCTGATGTGGCTCAGTGGTTGAACGCCAGCTTCCCAGGTTCAATCCCCACCCCCAGTACCTAAAAAAAAGTAAACATAGGAGATAACATGACAGGGAAAAAAGGAAACAAAACTTAGTTCTTTTAAAAGTAAGAAGATATATTCTTTTAAACAGTAAAGGATGATAAAGTTAATACAAATACCACTGAGGATATTATTCTGATATGACATAAAATTTTTGTCTTTTAGGCAGATGACTCAGTTAAGAAAAATCTTTTGTAACCTCTCACTAAGTGCAGACCAATAATCTAGAAAATTTCATTTTAACAGAGATAAAACCAAACTTTAGTTTTGTGTGACCATATTGGTTGGTGTGAAAGCTTAAAAAAATCTTATAAATGATACTATCAAATCCTAGTCAGCATTGACCATGAGAAATAAAATTCATTTCTACAAACCTTCTACAGTTTTCTATATCCATCTAGATTTTGTCTTATACTTTCCTGTTTCTCATTCTGCAATACCTGGTTGAATTACTTTAGGACAAAACTACTCTTTTTCCATTACGAAAAAGCATCCTGCATACCTGCATATATAAGTTTCTATAAAGATCTTGGATATTGTCTTCAAACCAACAGCCTATAAAACACAATAACTGTTGAAATGAAGGTTGTCAGAATAGTAACTCAATTTGGTTAAACATGAATTTACATTTTTCATTTTTAACATCTAGTTGGTATAATGCTAGTATATTTGATCAGTAAATCTGAATAAGTTTAGGAAGAACATACCCATGTAGACTAAAACTGAATGCTTGCACTGTACTTAACATTGAGAACTCAGAAGACATAATAATATTTTACCCATTCTGTTTGCCAAAGGTTTACCTAGATTATGTGCTCTTGAATTTTAAAAACATTTAGATTTAATTTTACACATATTCTTTTTACATTGGAAGTTCTAGAAGTTTGGTTTCTTTAATTTCTGGGATTTTAGGAGTAACTTATATATAAAAACTCATTCAGGGGAGCCAATGTAGCTCAATGGTTAAGTGCCTGCTTCCCATGTACGAGGTCCTGGGTTTCATCACCACTACCTTCTAAAAAAACAAAAACAAAACTTATTTATCTTTAAGCAATCTATATAGATCTTTCTTTCTTCCCTTCTTCACTTCTTTCCTCCTTCCCTTCTTCACTTCTTTCCTCCTTCCCTCCTTCCTTCTTTTCTTCCTTCCTTTCTTCTAGGAGGTACTAGGGATTGAACCTGGAACCTCAGGCATGAGAACAGGTACTCAACCACTCAGCTCCACCCACTCCCCCGAATAGAGCTCTTTTAAGGATTTTTATTTGTTAGTATGGTAGTACCACCTGAAGATAGGAAAATATATATCAAACAAACAGACAGAAATAGAGAGCTAATAGGTTCAATTTAAAATTTTTCAGTCATGAGTCAGGCATTAAAACAAGGAAACACGGCCTCCTCAGAGGTCTGGGCTTGTGGGAACCCCAGGTGGCTGAGCCTTCTGGTCAGGCCCAGTGTGGCAGTTTGAGATTATTTCTGAATTCCAAAAAGAGAGATTATGTTTGTAACTGGTCTGTTCCTCTGGATGTGATCCCCTTTGATTGTATTAGTCAGTTGAGATGTCTTTGATTAAATTATGTTAAAATTATGACTTTGATTCGACCATGTCAGTAGGGCATGACTCAGAGTTGAGTCCCAGCCCCCTTGGTGGGCTACATAAATGGACATTCACTCAAGAAGACACACAGAAGAAGATACGGAAGAGAGAACTTGGTCATTTCAGTCCTGCCATGTGACAAAAAGGAGAAGGCTCAGATGACTAAAGCCCTGGGAAGAGAGACGAGCCCTATGCCTACAGCTGATATCAGAAGCTGGGTCCATGGAGCCTTAAGAGGAAGAAGGAAGGAGAGACCAGACAGATGTCACCCGCCATCTTGCTTCAACACATGGCAACAGACTTTGGTGAGGAAGTAACCTTGAGTTGGATTCTTAAGGAACTTATAACTGTAAGCTTCTACCCCAACTATTTACCCATTATAAAAGCCAACATATTTTTGGCACTTTGCATCAGTTTGCACTGTATGGCTGACAATACACCTGGTGACCTGCAGCTGCAGCCAAGTCAGAGGACCCGGCCTGCAATCCAAGACCTTCTAGAAGCCTAGAGGTGGAAGGGTCCATGGGGACAATATTGATACTTCTTTGTTCAACACATTGGAAAACAGAAGAAAGAAATTGAACTGTCTCACCCACTCCTTTTTCTGAGCAAAGACAAAAACTCAAGGAACATCTATGAGAAAGAAAAATACTTTTTGTTTATAAAGAGGAAGATCAGATATTATCCAGCAGAGACCAAATAATGATGAAATCTGAGCACCAGGCCCTTCAAGAAGGGACAAAAGTTCTGAAACGTAAAACAAAAAATGACTGATAAAGAAAAGGCCGGAAACGGACTTGGCCCAGTGGTTAGGGTGTCCGTCTACCACATGGGGGGTCCGCAGTTCAAACCCCGGGTCTCCCTGACCCGTGTGGAGCTGGCCCATGTGCAGTGCTGATGCACGCAAGGAGTGCTGTGCCACGCGGGGGTGTCCCCCGCGTAGGGGAGCCCCACGGGCAAGGAGTGCGCCTGTAAGGAGAGCCGCCCAGTGCGAAAGAAAGTGCAGCCTGCCCAGGAATGGCGCCGCCCACACTTCCCGTGCTGCTGACAACAACAGAAGCGGACAAAGAAACAAGATACAGCAAACAGACACAGAGAACAGACAACCAGGGGAGGGGGGGAATTAAATAAATAAAAAAATCTTAAAAAAAAAAAGAAAAGAGAAGGGCAATAGACCTACAGAGAATAAAATAATATAAGGATGGAAAAAAACTGTACTCCTTTAAAACCTTCTAATAAATTAATTCAACTATTGTAGTCAATACACATAATTTTGAGATGTGGGGAGGAAAAACAGAATGAGCGATACAACAAAGCAGGGAGCAGAGGTGGCTCAAGTGATTAGACACCTCCCTCCCATATCAGAGGTCCTGGGTGTGGCTCCCGGTGCCTTCTGAAGAAATAAGGAAGACAAACAGACACAGCAAGAGAATAAGAAATGAAACATTATAAAGAAGCATGACTTCAGAATATCTGCAGTTCAGGGAGGCAGATTTATCTGATCTCCTTGCTATGTGCTAGCAACAAACATTTTTCTCACCCTGATGTTCAGGAATTGGTCATTAATGAAGTGTATTGGGCAACGAAGCCTACTTTTACTCAGTCACATTCATATCCCATGTAAGGAAGTAGCAGTATAAAGTCCATCTGGGGAGTGGGTATGGCTCAAGCAGTTGAGTGCCTGCTTCCCACATACAATGTCCTAAACACAAGAGCAAACACCAAGCAAACAAACAAACAACAACAAAAACAAACAAACAGATAACAACTCAGGGAAGCTGATGTGGCGTAGCGGTTGAACACTGGCTTCCCACTTATGAGGTCCTGGGTTCAATCCCAACCTCAAAAACAAAACAATGAAGATATTATTCTGATATGACACAATTTTTTTACTTTAGGCAATGACTCAGATAGTCAAGAAAAATCTTTTATAACCTCTCATTAAGAGCAGGTCAATAATCAAGAAAATTTCATCATTTTAACAGAGATAAAACCAAACTCTAGTTTTGCATGAATATACTGTTTGCTATTGGAAGCTCTTTTAAAAAAATCTTGTAAGACTATCAAATCTTAGTCAGCATTGACCGTGACAGATAAAATTCATTTCCACAAACCCTCTACAGCTTTCTATATCCATTTAGATTTTGTCCTACACTTTCCTCTTTCTCATTCTGCAATACCTAGTTAAATTACTTTGGACAAAACTACTCTTTTTCCATTACAAAAATACATCTTGCATACCTCCATCTATATAAGTTCCCATAAAGATCTTGGAAACTGTCTTCAAGCTAACATCCTATAAAGCACAGTAACTCTTTAAAAAAACAACAACACTGTAACTCTTTAAAAAAAAACACACAATAGCTCTTGAAATGAGGTTTGTCAGAATAATAACTCAATTTTGGTTAAACATGAATTTATATTTTTCATTTTAAATATCTAGTTGATATAATGCTAGTATATGTGGTCAGTAAACCAGTATAAATTTTGGAGAACATAGCCATGTAGAATAAAATTGGATGCTTGTTTTGTCCTTAACACTGAGAACTCAGAAGACATAGCTGTTTTTTTTTTAACTAACAATATTAACCCAGTCCTGTTTGCCAAAAGTTTATCAAATTTATGAATTACGTGCACTTGAATTTTTAAAATGTTTGGATTTACTTTTTTTCTTCTATTAGTTAGGCCAATAATTTATTCAGGTAGGGAAGGAAGAGAAATGGTAGAAAATAACAGATCAGAGGCCCCAGGTAGGGAGGAAGGTGTTGAAAAGTGATAATGTGGGCTGATTTACTTTTATACATATTCTTTAAAAAAAATATTTATTTATTTCCTCTCCCTCCCCCTTCCCCTCACCCTCCCCGTTTCCCCCCTGCCCTGCTGTTTTTGCTCTCTGTGTCCATTCATTGTGTCATTTTCTATATCTATTTCTCTTTTTGTCTTCTCTTCTCATTTTTTTCCCTCTAGAATTCACTGGGATTTGATCCTGGGGACCTCTGATGTGGAGAGAGGTTCCCTGTCATCTGTACCACCTCAGTTCCTGGTCTCTGCTGTGCTTCACCTTGACTCTCCCCTTTGTCTCTTTTTTGTTGCATCATCATCTTGCTGCGTGACTCACTTGTGTGGGCACTGGCTCTCTGTGTGGTCACTTGGCTCGCTGCATGGGCGCTCGGCTCACTGTGTGGGCCCTTGTGCAGGCACTTGGCTCACCACCCAGGCACTGGCTTACCACATGGGTATGCTTTCTTTTTTCCTTTTTTACCAGGAGGCCCGAGGAATCTGAACCCAGGTCCTCCCATATGGTAGAAGCTCTATCACTTAAGCCACATCCATTTCTTCTTAGATTGGAAGTATTAGAAATTTGGTTTCCTTAATTTCTGGAACTTTAGGAGTATTAATTTATATAAACATTCTATCTTTAAGCAATTTGAATAGAGCTCTTTTAAGGATTTTTATTTGTTAATATGGTAGTACCACCTGAAGGTAGGAAAAAACACATCAAACAGACACAAATAGAGAGCTTGTAGCTTCAATTGAAATTTTTTTCAACCGTGAGTCAGACATTAAAACACAGAAACAGGGCGCACCTAAGCCTTCTGGCTGTGCCCAGCAGCCCGTATCTGTGGCTGGGTGAAAGGGCTCAGTCTATGATTCAAGGCTTTCGGAAGCCTAGAATTGGAAGGCTGTGAGCACAGCACCTCAGGACAAACAACTTATTTGACCTCCTCTTTGAAGTTAGCCCAGTACTATGCAGGACAAGGTTAAACAGGGCATCAGCAGAACTTCTGCCAGTGTTACAATCCAGAACAGGCTTACTGGAAAAGGATGACTACAATTAAAAACTGGTTTATCTAAAAACAGAAACAAAAAAGCAGGTTTATCTAGTTTCAAAATCAGCTCTTCTCAGGATGCAAAAGGAAACGAGACATTATCAAGGAGCATAGCTTCTGAAATTATAACCAGGCCTGCTTCATCTTCTAATACTAAACTGATAGAAAAGTAAAAGACCATTAGCCAGTGAAGACATACACTACCAAAAACAACCCTTGACAGATCAGCTCAGCCCAAAGGAACTGAAGAAGAGAGAAAATCTGTCTGATTGAGTAGAAAGCTGGCAAAGAAAGAATGCTGAAAATGCCTCCTAGCTCTGTACTTTCAAGCCTGAGTATGAAGGAAAAATGAAAAACCGTCTGAGTCCTTCTGGACTACCATGGCAGAAGAAGATGAATAAAGACTATTTCCTGGGGAGTAGATGTAGTTCAGTCTTTGAGCACCTGCTTCCTATGTATGATGAGGTCCTGGATTCAATCCCTGGTACCTCCTTTAAAAAAAAAAAAAAAGAGTATCTATTGAAAAAGTAAAAAAGACATTTTCTGAATGCCTGAACATGACTGACGAGCAAAGCCTAAGAGAAGAAATACTGGCCACACTGAATGACCTGATTAAAAATATTCCAGATGCTAAAAAACTTGTTAAATATTGGATATGCCTTGTATGTCTTGAACCAATCAATCACAAGTCCTATTGAAAATATTATTGCAATGTTTGAAAAAGCCATTTAGGCAGGGGCTCAGCCAATTGAAGAAATATGACATTGTAGGTATTCTAATACTGAAGAGACAAGAAAAATACTGAGATTTGACCTCTTAGATTTGTTCCATGGCTATACAAATCTCAGTATTTTTCTTGTCTGAGTTCCTTTCTTAGTTTAAATTTTCATTTTCATAGCTTCATTTGATGTAGTTTATAGAATGGTGTTAGGGATAGAATATATAATATTTAATAAGTGGGGGAAGGTCTGGATACAGGAAGGAGCGGCTATAAGTATGGTCTGGGCTTTCCTCCCTTTGTTCTGTTTTTGGCCTTTTCTTTCCTAATGAACATATAAATGAAGCTATTGTGGAGACTTTTTGTCCTCCAGCAGCCTCCAAGTACCATTTCCCTCCATCACTGTTTTTCTTTTTGTTTGTTTGTTTGTTTGTTTAGGGTGCCTCTTAATTGCATGCTTTTTTTCCTGAGACATTTCTCAAAGGGGCCACTGCAAAGGCAAATGTCCTTCCTCAGATGCCCCCATCAACACATATATATAGTCACATGACTATGGTGTGAACATACGTAAGAAGCAGGCCTTTAGCAGAAGAGGAGAGGGAGGTTTAGAGCAGAAGACCCCGTCATGCTGTGGTCAGAAGAAATGTCTCTGGGGCCCCGGGCCTTTGGGCTCAGCTTCTGGGATTCTGCTCCCTCCTTGCTGAATGCCCTGTGAGTGGAAATTCCAGGCGAGCACGTGGAGCTGGACACAGGCATCAGAACAGGTAGAAAAAGAGGCTCCTTGCACAGGAGTGAGAGGACTGGCAAACTGCTCACCATGCGACCCAGCTGGGAGACTGCCTAGTGGGCCTCATGAATTCCTAAAACCTATGGCTCCGAGGAGAGACAGAAAATTAGAGGGCTGGAGGGAGAAATCAAATGAAACCAAACGGAAGCCCTGACGATAGAACAGAAACCAAGTGCAAACAAAAGGTACCTAAACCAAAGTCCCGACAAAAAAGCAACTGAACTTGATGCAAACTGGGGAATTCAGATAAAGGAAGGGGTTACCTGGGGGACTCGGAGTCACAGCGATCCCACAGCAGTCACAGCGATCCCACAGCAGTCACAAAAAGGTCTTTCACGCACACGTTGCCTGGCCCGTTGCTGGAACCCACAGTCCCAGAGGGCACGTTCTACATCTCACAGGAGCCTCCAAACTTGTGAAAGACAAATTGGAGTTGAGGTTGCTGAACATTTCATTGAGGATACCAAAGTTTGCTGCAGCAAAAGAAGCCCCAATGGAAGTAGCACCCAGGGTTCTAGGGATGGCAAACGATTCTTATAGACATAAAAAGGAAGTTAGCATGATTCATTGATTAGAGGAGGATTTGTCCACCTGGGCTTTATTTTCTACATTGTTGGGTCAAAGGCAATGAACTAGGAGCTTGATTGCTATCTGGGTCAGCTGTCTTGGTGGGGATTCAAATTTCAAAAGATGTAAAGGAAACTCAAGAGGGCATGGGTTTTTGCTTGGTTTTATTTTTGTTTGGTTTGGGTTTGAGGGATCCCCAGGGCTTTTTTTTTTTAATGGTATGGGGGCTGTAATGAGCCCTGGACCTTGTATGCAGGAAGCTGGTGTTCAACCACTGAGCCACATCAGCTCCCCTGTGTTGGTTTTTTTCATTTGCTTGTTGTTTGTTTTTAGGAGGCACTGGGGACTGAACCCAGGACCTCCCATGTGGGAAGCAAATGCTCAATCCCTTAAGCCACATTTGCTCTTTTCCAGGATTTTGCTTTTTTTTCTTTTTAAAAAAAATTTATTGAAGTATATCGCTCATACATAAACAATAAGTGTATAGTGATAGTGTATTTTCCCCCAACCAACCCTATTATTAATTTTTAAAATTTTTATATCATTTTTACATGAACATACACAAACAGTTAGTGTATAGGAAAAGTTGTGAACTTATGCAAACATGCATAATATCACACAGGGGTCCCATACATCACTCCACCAACACCTTGCATTGTTGTGAGACATTTGTTACAAAATTTCGAAAGAATATTGTCAAAATCTTACTACAAACTATAACCCTGATCTTACATTTGGTGTATTTTTCCTCTAACTCATCCTATTATTATTTGTTAAATATATTTTTATTACAGAAGTTGTAAACTTACAAACAATCATGCACATGTGCAGAATTCCCATAAAACACCCCTCCATCAACACACCACAATGTGGTGGAACATTTGTTACAGATTATGAGATATATCATCAGACTATTACCAGGTCCACAGCATACATTTAGCACACTTTTTCCGTACTCCCCCTATTATCAATATAGCACATCTTTGGCATAGATGCATGACTATTACAATATTACTGTTAACCACAGTCCAAAGGTCACTCCAGTTGTATTTTTCCCCTGCTTCTCCACATTCCCACCATCCTGCAAGTGATGTAGCTCTACCTCACTGAGGACACTCTTGCATCCGTACCATCAACCACAATTCTCACCTACCTTTGGATTTACTGTTTTCCTTTCTTTCCCTCTCTCCTTCCCCTCCTTCCCTCCCTCCTTTCTTGCCCCTTTCCCTCCCTCCCCCTCCTCCTACCTTTCTCCCCTTCTCCCTATCTCCCTTCCTCCTTCCCTACCCCACTCTGGGTTTACTGTGTTATTTAGTTCCTAGATCATTCTCTAGCTTTCTTTCAATTGGCATTTACATCCCTAGACTACCCTTTTCAGCTACATTCCCATTTATAAACCAGCGGTTACTGTAATGTGTTACCATCAACTCTATACATTTCCACACTTTCAGAGTAAAGTTAACTAAAACTACATACATTAAGCATCAGCAGTCTATCTCAGTCCTCCTCTTATCTCCTTTAAGAATCTACCACCTACCACCAAGCCTTGAAGATGTTTTCTTACATTTTCTTCTAGAAGCTTTATTGTTCTTGCTTTATATTTAGGTTTTTGATCCATTTTGAGTTAGTTTTTGCATAAGGTGTAAGATAGGGGTCCTCTTTCCTTCTTTTGGCTTTGGATATCCAGTTCTCCCAGTACTATTTGTTGAATGAACTGCACTGCCCAAGCTGGTTGTGTTTGACAGGCTTGTCAGAAATATCTTGACCATAGATGTGTCTGTTTCTGAACCATCAGTTTGGTTCCATTGGTCTTTGTGTCTGTTTTTATGCCAGTACAATGCTGTTTCTGTTTTTACCACTGTAGCTAATTAATATTATTTAAAGTCAGGAAGTGAGAGTCCTCCAACTTAGCTTTTCCTTTCTAAGATGTTTCTGGCTATTTAGGATCCCTTACCCTTCCAAATGAATTTGATAATCGTGTTTTCCTTTATTTTTTAAAATGGTGGTGGAATTTTTATTGGGATTGCATTGAATCTGTATATCAATATGGGTAGAATTGACATCTCAATGATATTTAGTCTTCCAATCTGTGATCATGGAATGTTCTTTTTTAATTTATTTTAACAATGAGCTGTAGTTTTCTGAATACAAGTGCTTTACATCATTGGTTAAGTTTATTCCTAAATATTTGATTCTTTTAGTTGTTATGATAAATGGAATTTTTTTTCCCTGACTTCCTCCTCAGATTGCGTATCACTAGTGTCTTTTAAAACCTATTTTATCTGGTATAAGTATAGCTACTCCAGCTTTTTTGTTTTTTGTTACTGCATGCATGGAATATCTTTTTCCAGCTTTTCCCTTTGAATCTATTGATATCCTTGGGTCTAAGGTGAGTCTCTTGTGGACAGCATATAGGTGGCTCATATTTTCTTATCCATTCTGCCAGTCTGTGTCTTTTGATTGGGGAGTTTAATCCATTAATATTCAATGTTATTACTGTAAAGGCAGTTCTTATTTCACCCCTTTCGACCTTTGGGTTTTATCTGTCATATTTTATTTTCACCACTCTTTTGAGACTTTTAGTTACTTTTACTGGTATAATCTTCATTTCTAGACTCTCTTCCAAGCCTCTCTCTCCTGTCTTTTCAGACTGTAGCATACTCTTTAATATTTCCTACAAAGCTGGTCTCTTTGATATAAACTCTGTTTCTGTTTTTTTTTTTTTTTTTTAAAGATTTATTTATTTAATTTCCCCCCTCCCCCGGTTGTCTGTTCTCGGTGTCTATTTGCTGCGTCTTGTTTCTTTGTCTGCTTCTGTTGTCGTCAGTGGCACGGGAAGTGTGGGCGGCACCATTCCTGGGCAGGCTGCACTTTCTTTCGCGCTGGGCGGCTCTCCTCACGGGCGCACTCCTTGGGCGTGGCACTCCCCCACGCGGGGGACACCCTTGCGTGGGACTCCTTGCGCACATCAGCGCTGCGCATGGCCAGCTCCACACGGGTCAAGGAGGCCCGGGGTTTGAACCGCGGACCTCCCATGTGGTAGACGGATGCCCTAACCACTGGGCCAAGTCCGTTTCCCTCTGTTTCTGTTTATCTGTGAATATTCTAAACTTGCCCTCAATTTTGAAAGACAATCTTGCTGGATATAAGATTCTTGGCTGGAATTTTTTATCTTGCAATATCTTAAATATATCAGACTACTGTCTTCTTTCCTCCATGGTTCCTGATGAGAAATCAGCACTTAATCTTATTGGGAATCCCTTATATATTATGCATTGTTTTTCTCTTGCTGATTGCAGAATTCTCTTTGTCTTTGGCATTTGACATTCTGTATAGTATGTGTCTCAGACTTGGTCTATTTGGATTTTTTCAAATGGGAGTATGTTGCACTTCTTGGCCATGGATATCTATGTCCTTCGATAGGGTTGGGAAATTTTCTACCATTATTTCTTCATATATTCCTTCTGCCCATTTTCCCTTCTCTTCTCCTTCTGGGACACCCATGACACATATTTTTGCATGTCTCTTGATGTCATTTAGTTCCCTGAGATCTTGTTCAATTTTTTCCATTTTTTTTCTTCATCTGTTCTTTTGTATGTTCACTTTTAGAGACCATTTCTTCAAGCTCACCAATCCTTCTTCTGCCTCCTCAAATCTATTATATGATTCCAGTGTATTTTTAATTTCATTTATTGTGCCTTTCATTACCATATGATCTATTTTTCTATGTATGCTTTCAAAATCTTCTTTGTGCTCATCCAATATCTTCTTAGTATCCTTAATCTCTTTAGCCATCTCATTGAATTTATTAAGGAGATTTGTTTGAACATCTGTGATTAGTTGTCTCAATTCCTTAAGTCATCTGGAGGCTTATCTTGTTCCTTTCACTGGACCATAGCTTCCTGTTTCTTGGCATGGACTATAATTTTTTTGTTGTCTTGGCATCTGGCTTACTAGATGTATTTATTCTGGGTTCAGTTTCTCCCTTTAGTTTAGGGCTTTCTTGCCCTTTCTCCCTTGTGGGTTGTATAATAGGAGCCAAGGATGTAGTTGGTGCTGTAAGCTGTGGAGGCTCAAGCTGCCCTCTGCCCCAGGGCCCGATGAAGCTTCTCCCAACTTTCTCCTTTGCCAGGGGTAGGGACAAAGCCACAGCTGTGTGTAATAATCCAAGTTGTGCATGCCTAGACTGTAGTTGCCCAGAAAGACTGATGAAGCTTCATGCCCCTTTCTCCCCTGCCTGTGGCAGGGATGGAGCTGCAGATATAGGCAGCAATCTATGCAGTGTGGGTCCAAAATGACCACATTTGCCTTAGTAAACTTCCAACTACTCTGTTTGTGCCAACCTAATATACCTGCAGTTACCCAGAGAGGCTGGGACAGGGCCCACCAGCTTCCTCCCTGCTAGAGGTGGCGCTAAAGCCTAGGTTAGGGTTGCAGGCTGATCTGGGTGAAAGAAGCTGATCCCTACTGTCACTGTGATTTTCAGTCAGCCCAGCTTCCCTTCATGTCGGGAGCAGAGCCAAAGGGCGGAAACTGGCCTCCTTCTGTCTTGGATAAGTTCAAACGTTAGCTGTTCTTAGGGTTATACTTTAGTCAACAGAATTTATGAATCAGTAGCTGGAGTCAGTGGCCAATCTTGCATCTCAGGATGATCACTGGCCCCCGTGGCTGCCTTGTATTTTTCCAGAGAGGCTGGCGCAGGTCCCCTCAGCTTCCTCCCTGCCGGAGGTGGGGCTGGGGCTTAAGCTAGAGCTTTGATCTGATCTGGATGGAAATAAGCCGGTCCCTACCAGCACTGTGATTTTCAGTCTGCCCTGCTCTACTTTGTGCAGGGGCTGGACTTAAAATGGCTGCTACTAGCCTCTTTCTGCCTTGGGCGGATTCAAAATTTAGTTGTTCTTAGAATTATACTTTAGCCAGCTGAATTGATCAGTAGCTGAAGTTGGTGCCCAATCATCTCTTTCTTCCTCGTTTTTGGGAAATGGAGCTTCTGATTTCAGCCACAAAATAGCTCCTGAGGTGGCTTGTGCTACCACTGGAGGATGGGCACTGGCCTCTGGGGCATTGAGTGTGCTCTACTTATGAATCTTCTCTCTAGATGGGCAGTCTCCTCTTTCCATTCTTTCAAGGATGGTGCAGAATGCTCTTCTGTCTCTTGGAGCCCCCAAATAGGTGCTTTAGATAGCCCTGGGTGACTACTGCCTTGTAGCAGGAGCTGACTCCTGAAGCTCCTTGCTCTGTTGCCATCTTGCTGGTTGTCTCCAGGGTTTTTTTAAATACAATTTTATCATTTGTTTTGACTTTTTTTTTAACTGACTTCTGGCAGAAACTTTTACCAGCTTCAGTTGTGTTCCTGAACACCACTATAACTTAGCTGAAAGTTACAGAGACCAACTCAAACTAGCTTAAACAAATTAGGAAATTCATTGACACACATAACGGGGAAGTACAGAAGAGGACCTGGAATTCGGGCACAGCTGAATCCAAGATCTCAAAATAACAACTTCAGGTCTCACTCTGGCTCCCTATCTGAGTTCTTCTCTCCTCTCTATTACTCTTTTTCCTCCTGTACCTATGGTTTCTTTCACTTAGCCAGGAAAAATGGCCTTTTTCAGTGTCAGACTCACAGTTCAACTTAGCAAAAAACACAGCAGACAAAAGCATTTTTCTTTCCTAACATTGGCTAGGCCAATCAGAGTATTTGGAGGAGACAGGGTACTAAAGCCCCCAAAGGAAGGGATGTGGGCACCCTACAAGAAGATAAACTAGTCAAGAAATTAAGAGCCTAATGGGAAAGACAAGAGGAACCAAATTGTTTTTTTACTTTATAATGTTGGGGGCTACAGGAGCCCAGAGGAACAAGTGACCAAATCTTTGTTTTAAAAACTGACTGGACTTTTCATGATTAATATCAATGTTGCATCATCTGAAATCCTTTGATCTTTATAGTTCATTTCTCTTTTTTTTAAAGATTTATTTTTATTTATTTAATTCCCCTCCCCCGGTTGTCTGTTTTCTGTGTCTTTTTGCTGCGTCTTGTTTCTTTGTCCACTTCTGTTGTCAGCGGCACGGGAAGTGTGGGTGGCGCCATTCCTCAGCAGGCTGCACTTTCTTTCGCGCTGGGCAGCTCTCCTTATGGGTGCACTCCTTGCGTGTGGGGCTCCCCTACGCAGGGGACACCCCTGTGTGGCACGGCACTCCTTGCACGCATCAGCACTGCACATGGGCCAGCTCCACACAGGTCAAGGAGGCCCGGGGCTTGAACCGCCGGCCTCCCATGTGGCAGACGAACGCCCTAACCACTGGGCCAAAGTCCGTTTCCCCATTTCTCTTAAGTGTAACATTTTCTCATGAAAAGGTCTACATTTTACTTAGCCCCCAATATTCACTTTCATTCTTACCCTTCACTTCTTCATCTGCAGAAGGTGAGTGAAGATTATTTCAACTTTTAAATGAGTGACATTATCCAGTTGTTATCGTTCTCCAAAATGTGTTGGGTTTATTTTCCAATTGTGTTCCTGTACACATTATTATCATTAAGATTTCAAACAGGGAAACAGATGTGGCTCAAGCAATTGGGCTCCTGTCTACCATATAGGAGGTCCAGGTTTTCACACCCAGGGCCTTCTGGTGAAGGCAAGATGGCCTGCACAGTGAGCTGGCCAACACAGAGTGCTGGCCTGTGCAGGAGTGCCACTCCACACAGGGGTGCTGCCCCATGCAGGAGTGCTGTCCTGTGCAAGAGTGCCACCCACGCAAGAGTGCTGGCCAATGCTGAAAGCTGACGCAGCAAGATGATGCAACAGAAAGAGACACAGAGGAAAAACAATGAGACTTAGCATACCAGGAACTGAGATGGCACAAGAGAATGATCACCTTTCTCCCACTCTGGAAGGTCCCAGGATTGGTTCCTGGAGCTGCCTAATGAGAATACAAGCAGACACAGAAGAACACACAGCGAATGGACACAGAGAGCAGACAATGGAGGGAAGGGGGAGAAATAAATAAATAGATAGGATAGATAAATAAATCTTTAAAAAAATAATTTCAAACAGAATTTAGGGTGTCAAAAGCAATAGGAGGGAAGCGGACATGGCCCAGTGGTTAGGGCATCCATCTACCACATGGGAGGTCTGCGGTTCAAACCCCAGGTCTCCTTGATCCATGTGGAGCTGGCCCATGTGCGATGCTGATGCACACTAGGAGCGCTGTGCCATGCAGGGGTACACCCCGTGTAGGGGAGCCCCACGCAAAAGGAGTGCGCCCCGTAAGGAGAGCCACCCAGCGCGAAAGAAAGGGCAGCCTGCCCAAGAATGGTGCTGCACACACAGAGAGCTGACACAACAAGATGACGCAACAAAAAGAAACACAGATTCCCGTGCCGCTGACAACAACAGAAGTGAACAAGAACAAGCAGCAAATGGACATGGAGAACAGACAACTGGGGCGGGGGGAAGAGGAGAGAAATAAATAAAATACATCTTTAAAAAAAAAAGCAATAGGAAAATTAAATGCCAGTTTCAAAAGTAAATCTCAGGCACCCTCATTTTAAAATGATTTTTGGGCTACCTATATAATCTCAGATACTGAAGTTGGAGGACTCTTAATTATTTTTAACTGCTCTGGGGAAAAAATAGCCCATATTTTAGAAACAACAGATTGTATATTAAAGTTGATTTCAACTCAGAAAGATGGAAAAACAATCTAAAATGCACTTACTTTTGGCTACCTTAAAAATGGGGAAGGTAGCTGGAATATTGGGTGACAAAACTACAATATAATGAAATTATCAAATTCATCCCAGAAAATAATAAAAAGCTTGGGGGAGCTATAAACAACTTAGCACTTTCTCTTTGGGGGAAATTGCTGTCCATTTCAGAACTGTTTTGGTTTGTCAATATGTGTGTTCAAATGAGCAAACGTTGAGTCTGGCCTAGGAAGGGTCATCCAATCTGTAGGAGCGGTTAAGAAGAAAGACTCCAACAGAGATGAAACACTGAAACTGAAGGGACTAGAGTTTGGTAAGTTGGAAAGGGCTGGTATTCTGCTGCTTTAAAGTGGGGAAATTCTGCAAACCTCTGATGGTTTGCAGCTCATAAAAATGCAAACCAAATACAAAACCCTAAGATTTTTCTTAGGATGAACAAAGAGAAGCTTCCTTTAAAACTGGGTAAAATGGTTGTTTGGGGGCAATGAGTCTGCAAGTCATGTGGTTTTCCCCACCTGAGATAGCCACAGAATTAGCAAAATCAAGTTAGTTTGACGTGATTATCGTCATCTAAACGTAACAGGAAGTATCCACTGTATTTCCAGTGGCTGTTGCCCTCTAGATTCTGTTCTTCAATATACCCCTTTATTTCGCATCTTTTGTATTTAATAGAGGTTTTTACTTTTATAGGAAAAGTGTATGGGGGGGGAAGCTGATGTAGCTCAAATGGTTGAGCACCTGCTTCTCATGCATGAAGTCTTGAGTTTGATCCCCAGTACCTCCTGAAAAAGAAAATAAACACACACACAAAAAGGAAAAAAACTGACTTTCATTGGGGAGCAGATGTAGTTCAGTGGTTGAGCACCTGCTTCCCATATATGAGGTCCTGGGTTCAATCCCCAGTATCTCCTTAAAAAAAAGGATGCAATGCTGGACTCATCCTTGGATTATTTAGGGTCAGGGTAAATCTAACCTAGGCAGCCAAAACTGGTGGGGTTGCCAGACACTTTCCACCAAAATTCCTGTTACCAGAGAAGAAAGAACAAATAATCTTTCTGCAGGGAAGGGGCCCTACTGTCCCTGTTCTGGCACTTGCCTTTTGCAATATTAAGTAGAATCCTTACCATTAGTATCTGAACATCTTACTTAGATAAACTAGAAGGTGAAAGTAGTCACACTTCACAAGGAATCCTCATATTACAAAAGGATCACAGGTTAAAGTAGCATCTTCTCAAATGTTTGTTTATAAACCATTAAATAACAAGGGAGGACAGTGATGAATTGATCTAAAGCTTCGCTGACTAAATATTTAAATATCAGTTAGAATTTATGATTTAAAAAAATCTAGAATGATAAATTATTTTAAAATGGAGATTATAAGCTAAAAGCTTAACCCTGAAAGCTGGCCATGACCAGTAACTGGTGGCTCCTAACCAACAGGCAGGTAAAGTATCTAGAAAGGAATATACCACCTTATGTGTGCCAGGCGTGCAAACCCAAACCGATCACAGACTTCATCTGTGTTGAAGAAATGAAACAAAAATGGAGACGTTAAAGTCTTCAAAAGACATTTTGTTTAATTTAAAAAATTCAGTTCAATGAGCAGCCCCTTCCTTAAGAAGCTTTCCTTATGAAATACTTAGATAAAAAAATAGATAGCCTAGAGCAGGAGTGGGCAGAGTAAATATTTTGGACTTTGTGGGCTAAAGAGTCTCTGTGGCAACTTAATCACCTGTCAATGTATTGTGACAGCAGCCACAGACATCACTGAAATGAGTAGGAGCACCTGTGTTTCAATAAAGCTTTATGAATACTAATATTAGAATTTCATATGATTTTTACCTTTTTCAACCATTAAAAAAATGTGAAAACCATTCTTAGTGCACTGACCCTACAAAAAGAGGTTATGTATCAGATTCTACCAGGGGCTGAAGTTGGCAGACACAGACCCTGCTCTGTCCCTCTACCCCCAACACCCCCAGCTCAATTCCATAAAGACTGATGTAAGAAAATTGGACTCATCAAGAGGGAGAAAAGGGGTTGTAACTCTCATTAATTGAGGGTCATATTAATCCTGGAGTGAGAGATGGAAAGAACAAATATTTGTTAAAAACCTAATACTGAGCCAAGCATTATACTAGTGCCTCATCTATCTTATTGACCCAATCTGCAAAACAATGTTATAGGATATTATATTTTTCTCATAGATGAGGAAACTGAGACTCAGAGAAATTAAGTAACCTGCCCAGACCTGGTACCCAGCTAGGATGTGAACATGGGCTGGTCTTTTCAGAAAACTTCAAATGTGATATCTTGACCTGGGAAGACCTAAGTGAAAATGCTGGAGGAGCAGAAGCTGCACCCAGATGACTTGAAACTCAAGAAGCAAGAGCTTCAATGCCAGGATGAGCAGAGGTGACATGAAATAGAGCACAGATGAGAGAACTGGAGAACTCTCCTCTGCTGGGGCAGCAGCACCTAGTCATTCAGGAGCAATCTAAGCCAACCTCAGGGCTTGACTCACAGAGTTGGCCTGTTCATGGTGGGACATGCAGACCAGAAGTGAACCAGGAGCAAACTTAACATGAGGTCAGACCATATAGCTAGGTAATCTCTATGTGGAGTTCAATGCTGCTGTTTTAGGAGTTGGTATTTAAATTGACGTTGGGCATTTTGTTTTATTCTTTTTAAAATGTGATACAAATTCTCTTTGTTGAGATGTTAAAAATGTATATACAGATAAGAAGGAATATAAATTAAAAACCATCCATACTTTCATGCCCTGAAATAATCACAGATAACATTTTTGTGTAATATCTTCCAATCTTATAGCCTTTCTTTTAAGCATGTGTACATGTTTTAAAGTGGGACTATGTAAAAAGCACCCTGCTTTTTATACTTAATATAGCATGAATATGTTTCTGTGTCATTTTCTCAAGTTTGATTTGTAAAGTATCCCTAAAAATAAAAAACAAAGCAAAACAATTATTCCATAATCAAATATGTTTGTGCCTTCCCCCTCAATTTTGTACAGTAAAGGCTCTGAAAAGAACTCCAATAGAGAAACCTGGTTTGCCATGCCAGGGTTTCCCAAACTTGTTCAACAATGGGATTCTTCTATAATGCAACATCTGGAAAACTAATGTTCTACAGAATATCTTTGGTGAAAAGCTATTCCATATAATTTGTAATGGTATGTGAGATTCCATTGTTGTTGTTGTTTTACTTCTATATTTATTTCACACGGTTAGAGAATATCCTTAAAAGTCAATCATTCAATTGCTTTCTGCATTTTCCCCTCCCAACTTTGGTATGCCCTTTATTTTTATTTTGTTTAATATACTTAACCATTTTTTTTAAAAAAAGATACTTAAATTACATAAATGTTATATAAAAAATAAAGGGGATTCCCATATGCCCCACTCCCTACCCCTCCTACACTTGTTATTTAGAAATTTATTAGAGTTGAAGTCAGCTTTTCACTATTATAAACTATACTTACCACGTACATTTTTACAGTGGAATCTTTGCAAACATTCATGATGATTCCTTGGGCATGGAATTACTTTTATAGTTTTTTTTATACTTATGGCCCAATTGTCTCCTAGAAAAGTTGTACCAACTTAAATTCCCTCTAGAATAATGCCAATTCTTGACAAACTGCATCCTTAAAAGAAAAAACACTTTGCCAACTGCATAGACAAATAATTTTCTTGTTTGTTCATGTTTTTCATGTTTTTTTTTAACATTTTCTACTTCTAGTTTTGTGCATTTGAGTTCTTCCCCAAATCATAATTTATGAATTTTCACCTATATTTTAAGTGCTTTTATCATTTTACTTAAATCTTTAATCCATACAGGATTTATTTTGGTATATAGTATGAGCTAACTTAATTTTTCACATATAACTAATCTGTTAGCTAAACAAAATTTATTGGCTAATTCAAGCTTTCCCATTGATTTGGAATGCCATTCCCAAAATATATTAAGCTCTTACAATAGGCTGTCATTCCTGGTAGGGCAAATTCCCCTTACTTTTCCTTTGCAAAATACTTTCGGCTATTCTCATAAGTCAGGTATAAGTGAGTTTCCTAAAATGACCTGAGACGTTTCCTATCGTTTCCTTTGCTCTACCTTCTAACAATTTAAATTCTAAAGGAGACAGCAGTTCTTTAAAGGATTGCAAGACCTTACCTATAAAATTATCTGGGTGCCAAAGTTTTTAGATATTTGTCAATTTCTTTTATAATTTTTAGGCTTCTCAACAGTACACATCCATCATTATTGTTTTTTTCCCAGAAGAGTCATTTTATCAAAATGTCCAAAACTACTTTCTTATTAATAGAATGCTTTTAAAAACATATATTTCCTCTTTATAGTTCTATCTCTCCTCATTCATAATATCATGCATTTATATTTTCACTTTTTTTTGCTTTGTCAAAAAAGCGTCTGTTTTGTAGGTCTCTTCATTTCTATGACCATAATTTTCTCTTTTTCATTTGTTCTATTTTTTGGTACCTACCTTTCTGACCCCTCTTCTTCTGTTCTCGGCTCTAGCCTGTCCTCCCCAGCCTGTTACAGAGTGGTTATCCCATTCCCTTCTGCGTTTTCATAATACGACAGCTTCCAAATGTCTTGTCTGGACCACCTGTTTGAGGTCTAAACTTATATATCCAATTGTTCTCCTCACTCTTCCTTTGAAGTCTGATGAGCCTATCAACCTCCACGTGTCCAAAAATGAACCTATGGCTTTTCACTCATGCCAACCTTCTCCTTTCTCCACTTTTTTCCACTTCACTGAACTGCATCCACATGGTCCCCGATGCTCATCCCATAAACCTGAGAATCATTGTGGGTCCTTTAGATCCTTTACCGTTCACATCCTGTCACCACCAAGTCCGGAAGATTCTGCCTCTGAAATATTTCTTGAAACTATTCACTTCTCTGTTTCCATGTGAACACCCTGTTTGAATCACCATCCCTTCTTGTCTGGACAAATTCAGTAGTCTCCCTTCTCATCCCCCACTCTTGCCCTTCTCGGGATCCAGAATAAGCTTGCTGAAATATATGTATATCTAATCCTATCACCCCTCTGCTTTAAACTCCCCAGTGGAGGCCCCGTGCCCTCATCATCAAATTCAAAGTGTGTGTGTGTGGGGAGGGGGGTGAGGTATATGGGAATCCCATATTTTCCATGTAACATTTATGTCATCTGAAGCTTCTTTAAAAATAATAAAAAATAAGAATCAAATTCAAATGCCATATCATAACCGACCTTCATGGTCTGATCCCAGCCAACCACAGCTTCCCATCCTCATTCTCTCTGGTGTTTACACCCCAGGCACCCCAACCTTCCTTTGGTTCCTTCAAGATGCCTCTCTCATTCCCGCCATCTTCCTTGCTCTTGCTATTCTTACCCTGTCCACACATTTGCAGGCCTGGCTGACTTCTTGTCATTCGGTCTTGGCTTAAAGGTTTTAGTCCCTTAGGGAGACCTTTGCTGATCACCCAATCTAAAACAGCCTCTCCTCACCCTCCCCTCCCAGTCACTGTCATCATCCTGTTTTATTTTCCTTGTAATGCTTATTGCTATCTGAAATTATGTGGTAATTTATTATGTGTTTCTCTCCACTAACATATAAACCCCTTGTCTGTTCTTTCCACCTTTGTATCCTCAGTGATAACAGTGCCTGGCACTAACAGGTGTTCAATAAAATTTCTCAATGGGTATTACATCAGTAAATCCTGTACTTCCCTGATGCAGGTGCATGGAGCTGGATGGCAGGATTCTGCAGATATGGATTTAAATGCTGTCTCTCTGCCACTTACTTGATAAGTCACTTAGTAAATTATCTCATTCTCAATTTTCTCATTTGAAATATGTGGATAGTAACAGTATTTACCATACAGAACTATTGTAAGGATTAAATGAGAAAATAGCCGTAAACATGTAGTGCCATGACTACCATGTAATCAGATCTTAATAAATAGGAGTTAGCTGGTATCTAACTACATAAATTACACATACACGCACACAATTTGATATTCACCTTCACTTGGCATCATGTTTCTTTTGTCCTATCTTTGATAAGGATAATTTGGGCATTCTCATCAACATCCTATCTCAAAAGCCCAATCTGAGTCTCCAACATTTTCTGACCAGTTCTTACAAATGACCCCCATTCCACTGACTTCCTTAGAGGTCCATGATTAATACACAGTCTATTCAAATATTGCACATATTGAAAGGCACAGAGTAAAATCATTCTTGTACTTACCATGAAAACCCTGTGAGTGTAATGTTAAAGTAGTAACTTCCATTCTGGGAAAATATGCCCCCTTTATGTCACATAATGGCTGGAATAATATTTATCATTTATTATTTTTATTTGGACAACATATATACATATGTACAAAATACCTACTGTCAGAATCCTCTTTTATAATTTCATTTGATTTACAAAAACAGGACAGCAAAATAACTTAGGTCACTAATACTGTACAAAAATAAAACTGATTAAACAGTTGTAAAGGTCAGTATCTTACAGTGTTACAGATCATTCATCTGTTGTGAAAGAACATGTCAATCTACCCCGAGTGATGAGTACTATGCTAAATCTATCGGCAAACTGACAACTAATCGATTTCTGTAATTATAACTACCAAATATAATTCTCAAAAGAAGCATGATGTATAGCTAGACCTTAAAGCCGGAGCATCAGTCCACAATGGTGAAGGGCTTTCTTCTTCCCTAGTCAAGGAGAGGAGTTATCTTAACTCTAAAACTATTAAATTTTCCAGAATATGACAATTACTTACAGTATTAGATAAAACAATTTTTCTTCCTTTTAAACACCTGCAATAGTCTTTCAAAAATTCAGTTTGGTTAAAAAAGTAAACAAAAATTACTATCCTGCACTTGGATTTTTATAAGTTAAATCCATGTCTTTTTAATATAAAAAGTAATTGCGTCATAGTTTTAGTGTTCAATGAACTCTAGTAGTCCTATTTGAACCATATCTTGATATAGTAAATCTAATTAGAATGCTGGTTCCTGTTTTGTGACATTTTAAAACAGGATTTATCACAAAGAATAAAAAGCCTTGAGTTTATACATTATGTTACTGTGACATATAAGAGAATATCAAATGTGTGTTTTTCAATGACTTGAAAAGGCAGGTAGCAACTTTTTTTGGGAAGTAAATTGTGCATTTTTTTTTTAAACAAGTTGCTGCATTTATATCCATCTAAGTGCTCAACAAAAGCCACTTATAGGTTTACTCCTGAAACTATAAAGATTGTCTTTCACTGACTTTGTGTTTCTTCGTTTCTGTGAGGGAAAGATGAGTTTTTCCAAGCTACTGAGTTGCTAGGCAACCCCAAACTCACTCTCATTAAAGGCAGAGTGCAGGGTTCTCCTAAGCAGAATCATCCCATGAGTTCAGTAAGAAATAGGCAGCTCACCTATCTCATATGGAAGAACAGATGTCCTTAAAACTTATTTTGGACACAGAAATTAAAATTTGGTTTAAAATAAGCGTTTCAAAAATCTGAAACAGAGGTAGAAAGTGTTCTTTATTTTCCTGACATGTTTTCCCGTGAGAAAACACTTTCCTTTTTATCCCATGGACTGCTCCCAGTCCCTAATGTTAAAAGCAGTCCTCTTTATAGAACCACATTGGTTCTATACAACTACATTGGTTTCCAAAAAAAAATACCGTGCTAGTGATGGCTGTTGTATTGGAAGTTGGAGAGTCAGCTGGGACCTGCGCCCGTGCCTGCTCCATGAGCCCACACTGCTTCTGAACTGGAAACGAGCATTTGTCAGGTGAAATAATGAGTTCACTTGTAGGTGGGTACCCTAAATTTACATGACACATTTTATAGCACATGTATAAAGTAGAGTGCACCATAGCTCCCTGTTTTAAATAGCAGATAAAACTGTCAGACAGCATTATTTCTGAAGGAAAAAAATGTAAACATTTCCCCCATGATCACTGCTGACTCCCCTCACTTGAGGTTTCTTCTTAACTCTGAAAACTCAGTTCATTTTTCTGGCCGCACAAGGGCCAAAATTAAGTTTTCAGGTAAATGGCGTTTTATGGATGCAGTGGTTCAGGCCATTGTAGACACCTAGATACAAGATAGAATAGTGGTGAGCCTCTGATGTAAGAAACACGGTCACGTGTTTTCCATTTGTACATATTCCATTTCCCTACATTCTCCAAAAGGGACTATTATGCAGAGCCTCCTCTGAAATCACTGGGGTATTTTCCACTGGCATTCACTATTTATAGGGATATAGTTTTCTTTTTTATATTTCGGCTCCCTTTTCCCTTTACATAAAACTCTTGCACCTGTTAGTGGGAGTTTTGTAGGAACATGGGAAGGAGACCAACAAACTTTTCCTTAAAAAGGAAAAAAAAAGCTGTTTCCAGAGCTCATTCCTATTCTGCACCCATTCAAATAAAACCCAAAGGAGTAAAAACCCTGTCCCCTAGTGGCATTACTACACAGTAAGATGATGTTAACTAAAGGATAGGAAAATTTGGAAAAGTTAATAGAGTTAAAATTGTTCTCTTTTTTAAAAAACACTACCCTCCTTCTCCTTCAGGATCTGCTACATGTATTCTGCCCTCACATCTCTGCCACGATTTCTTAGGGAAACGTGTATACTATAAAATAAGCAGATTATAACGTGGTGGCCAAACAGAATGTCTGCTTTTATCCTTAAAGCATGTATTTAACTTATTCATCCTCTGCATTAGAAAATAAAAGTGCAGCTTATGTTCAAAAAGTACAATTCATACAAAGCAAGTTTTAAAAGTTCTGTACTTAGTGTAACCTTTCAAAGGTTTGTCTTGATTAGTATAAATTCAGACTCTGCATACCCATTGACTATAAGTAACTTTGTTTTCATGTCTTTAGATGACAGATCATGCTGGAGTAGATGTGCTCTTGCTTGCATAAAGACAGCTGTGCTATGGCATTTTCATCTCAAAAGTTAAGGTGATTCAAGAGAGTGGTTTTTGCTAAGGAAACTGAAGCACACTCGTCATTACATCAATAGGTAAGAAAAAAGTTCCCAGAAACAGCAAGCATAAAGGGCCCAGAATCACTGTGTGAGACCACAGGTCAACTCACCCAGTCAGACATATGTACACCAGTGTTGAATCGTTAAAATTCTACCCAGCCTTGGCCTTGACCCCCTCCCCCCACTCCCTGCCCACCCCCGGAAAATAAAAAGGGGAAGAAAAAAAAAGAAAAGCATTTGCCTTCCCTCCAACAGTCAGAGACCCCGGATTGGAGAGTTGCCTCTGCAAGGGGACCAAGTGTTGACTTTGATCTTAGGCTACAATGTGCTTTTAAAAACAAGGCAGGGAGAGGAAAATCAGAATTTTGACCAAAGAGCAGTAACTTCCTGTGCTGTAAGGGCGCCTCCTCCGGGGCTTAGATTCCACGTGTCTGGCTGTTTCCTGGGAGTCGTTTTGTCTTTGCGGGGTCCATCCCTCCTTGACCTCCGTGGGCAGCACCTCACAAGGGGTTGGCCAGCGCCTTTTTCGACCGCTTGATCATGCTGGGGTGGAACTCGGTGTGGCGCCGCGCGTGCTTGGTGAGGTGGTCGCTCCGCATGAAGCGCTTCTCGCACAGCGGGCAGCGGAACTGCTTCTCCCCGGTGTGGGTCCTGTAGTGGCGGGTCAGCTCGTCCGAGCGCGAGAACTTTTTAAGGCAGTCTGGCCACGTGCAGGGAAAGGGCCGTTCACCTAAGAGAAGGGAATCAAGGCAGGGTACGGTTTAGAGGGTGCTCACAGGAAAAGCCCCGCGGCTGCACTTCACCACCAATCCCGCTATGACTCAAAAGACAGGCCCATGCCTCCGAGGACATTTGCTGAGAATAATCTTCTCTAAGCAAACGAGCTTGCTATTTTGCACCCGATGGATCCCTCCTCGGCTGTTATTTATTTATTTTTCTGGTTTGATTCTAAGTGGTTGTTGGTTTCATGAGTTCTCGCAGAGCAGTCAAAAAACTTAGCCCCTGGATGAAATAACCAGAAGAGTCGAATTCATAGAGACAGAAAGTAGGTTAGAGGTTCCCAGGGGCAGGGGGAGGGGGGGGGAGTCGGTGCTTAACTGGAGCCGAGGACCTGAGGTGAGGATAAAGTTTGGGTAATGGATGGTGGGGGACGCAGCACAACATTGTTTTGTTAATGTAAATTAATGCCACTGAATTGTACGCTTGTTAAGAGTGGGAGATTTTATGTTGTATTTATATTACCGCAATAAAAATAAAAGCAAAAACAAACAAAAACTGCCTTTGCTAAAGTTGCTGACATCTCAGGAATGAGGAGAGCTGAGGCCCCCGTTTCTGCCAGCTGGGCACACAGAGCAGGTTTTCACTTGAGCTGCTGAGGGCTGTAGCCACCCAGCCTGTCTGAGCATAAGGATGGGGAGCCCTGGACCCGACAAGGCAGCCTGGTTTGTTCTCGAGCATCTCTGTCACAAACACTCTTAACAATGTGAAATAAGCCTTGCTGTGAAGTCCAGATTTTAAGTCACGCTGTCTTAACACTAGACATGAGCTGGTTCTCTCTGCCACATATTAATCCTTTAAATACCTGAAGACAGCTATTATGTCTTTTTCTCTAATCTTCTCCAGACCAACCAATCCAAGTCTCTGCCACATTTCTCATAAAATCATCACATTATTATAAAATGATAACTTGCATTATCTTGTTGAATTCTCATAGGATACCCCATGAGGTGGGCTCATTTTGCAGATGAGGAAACAGAGGGTTGGGGGACTTGATAATGACTTGCTCAGGGTCACACAGCTACAAGTGGTGAAGCCATGAACTGACCCCATCCACCAGGCTCCTGGACCCATGTTCTTGGCGACTCAGCTGTCTGGCCTTTTGTGGGTCATGAGGACTTGGCACTATCTCCAAATGCCCCTTATTCTGATTGCCTTCCTTGGATTCACTCTATTGTCTTTGTGTCCCAGCACGATCAGGTCAGCACCAGCACTGTGAGCCTGCACCCCACATCTGGGGAGGGCATACCCATGCAGAAAGGCAGAATGTGCTTTTAAAGATGAGTGTAGTCTTGCTTTCTCCTCGTTTGAGTGCCTGCCACCTCTACTCCCAGAGCCTTCCTGCCTATTCCTCACACCTTTCCAAGCACAGCCAAAAGCTATGGCTCCTAAACACGGGGCACACGGACTCCTCCTTTCCATCGAACTCTCCAGATGCTCCTTTGGTAGGTGTGAGGAGTGAATATTTTCTCATCCCTGTCCCACCTCCCTGGAGCCCGGAGACTTGCAGAGGCTGGGTAGCTGTCCAGTGTGGTACATATGAGTCATCCAAAAATTATTCATTCTTTAATCCTCAGATTCTCCTATCCTGTGCCAAAGAGATGTAGAAATAACAACAAAAAGCTCTTCCAAAGAAATGATCATAACGCCCTGTACAACCTTCTTGTTCTTGTAGGAAACCCAACATGGGCAAGACTAATCTGTAGCAGCTGATTTGCTATATGCAAGTCTATTTATAAACCATCACTGAGCTCTGGGCTGAAAGGCTACAGCAGCAAAGAGCAATAACAAACTGAACCTGACTCAAGGTGGATGAGAGCTAAGGTTAATGACATATGGAGATATTAAAAGTCTACTGCAGGGAGGCCAAAAAAAAAAAAGCTTCAAACTTTATGCCTCAAAAAAACTCAACAGTGACATAAGAGTTGAAAACTACATTTTTTGCAACTATTGGATCAAACGACATTTTTATTCAGTTCTTTTGAGCAAAGGGTGAGACACAGGTTGTCACAACTCAACAAGGCTAAGGGCAATGCCACGTATGGTTTTTGTACTATGCATGCTACTAAGCAAATGCCTAAACTTAAAACACTTAGACTGAGTTAGTTAATCCTCCAGGTCCACTCATATTGACTAAAACCTGCTTAGAAGTTACCAGATTACTGGGGAAGACTTCTGGACCATTCCAAAAATAGATGGCAGCCAAGTCTTCTCCTACTCAATGGAGTGCCTATGGAGGAAACGTTCTTCTAAATACGTATGGAATTTATACAGTGATAAGTCATTAATTAAAAAAAAAATACCTTTGACCTTTCCTTTTTGGAGCGCTCTCTCCACTGTTCGACTGATGTACTTTTACTGACATGCATGAAAAAGAAAAGCTCAGTTTCTTAGTGCTTGTTAGGACAGGTTTTCTTGGAGGAGCAGTTATATGGTTTGGCTTACTCATTGGCACATGTACTTGTTTCTTTCAAGTGAGTCACAAGAGGAGGTGGTCAATTTATTTGAGTGCATCTGTGTCTACTGTGGGAAAAAGAGATCAGGAGACCACTTTGCTGTGTGCCAGGACTGGAAAATAAATCTGGCATTCCCTCTGTTTTAGGAAGATGGCTCCACAGAAGTGCTAGTCAGTGGAAAACTGTCATGAAGCCTCAATCAGCTGTATGTGCAGCTGAGCATTTATGCTTATGATCTCCATATATTTCAAATGCAACCAGGAGCCACCCCTACTGAATTAACTTTCAATTTCATTTATGGCCACACACTCTTGACCACCCTCATAGTGGTCATTCTGTGATTGTTGGCATTGCTTCTAATCCAGATGTTGCCAATGACCTCGCCTCCTTAACCCTGAGGCCTTTCACAGAAAGAAGACAGCAAATCAGCACTAACAGTAGCTTTGTTAAGATTCAGGTAATTCGTATAATTCAGATTTACAAATTTCCAAGAACTTAAAAAAAGAGGTGCTCGGACACGAGCTGCTAGTGTAAAAGCCGCGGAATCATCTTGATTCTTTGGGATCCTTTAGAAAAGCATTAGGCACTTTTGTTCAATGATCTACATCTGGTTAGTAAACTTGGGCCCATAGGCCAAATCTGGCCCACTGCCTCCTGCCACCTGTTTTTGTAAGGTCCATGAGCTAAGAATGGTTTCTACTATTCCTACCATTGCTTTTTTACTAAATGGTTGGGAAAAATCGAAAACGGAATAGAGTTTCATGAACATGAAAATTACATGAAAGCTAGCTGAACTCTGAGAAAATCTGAACTTCACCTTGGTGTACACCAGAGCTTGTAAATTCATGTGTCCTCAGGAGCCAGACAGGTAATAAAAAGGGGTGAAGTGGCCGGGTATATGGTCATAGGTAGTGGTGGAATCTGTGGCAAACTGGAGGCATTCGTGGTACTTCAGGGTATGCAAATTTGACACTTTATAAAACACTATGCTGGCCAAACAAGTGTGTGTGCAGACTAGCTTCTGCTCGTGGATCTACAGTTTGCAGCCCTTTGAAATCGTCCATCTCTCCAACTTTGAAATGGAGAGACTTTGCATACAACCTCCTATGGAATACATTTCATCATGTTAATGACAGACACATAATAAAGTACCATCTAGAAATGGAAACATGTTTTGCATATAAGAAAGTATGGAATGGGGCAATGGGGCCAGAATGCGAAATCATATAGGAAGAGAAACAGAATGTAAAGGCCAAATGGGGCATAAGATGATTTGCAGAGGAGGAAAATAGAGGCCAGAGAGCCGAGGCTGTGACTCGCCCTATTTCCCATAGCCCGCAGGAGACCAGGCCAGGCCTTTCTTTTCAGCTCAGTGCTAAAGCTCCAAAAGAGAACGGGCAACACTCTTCATACCAAATAAATCATATGGCAAAGCAACTATCAATTAAGGAATCTTTAAACTTGCCTTTAGTATTAATGAGAGAGTTACCATCCTCCTGGGAAAAAAAGAAAACACATGTACCAGTGTTTTATTTCTGGCCTTCTCAGGAAAACACACCCAGAGGCAGTGACACAATAAACTCTACTTTACTGGAGCACAGCTGTTAACAGCACAAGTTTCTCTGAGTTCTCATTATTTATATACCACTCCTCTCCTCTTTCAGCAACAAACTAAGCACCTCTGGCTGACAGACTCAGCTCAAGAGTATAACATAAAACTTGATCAAAAAGGCTGCTACCGAACACAGCACCAAATGCATAAGACTTTCTTTGCAGAGACTGTCCGGAAGCCTCCAAGGGTTCAAGAGAAGCAAAGTAGCGCCTGCAGACTATGTACCTGCCCTCAGTAAGCACAAGTAACACCCCCGCTGCCGCTAAGAGGGAGCCTTTACTTGACCTGGTGACTGGCTGATCATGCCAAGGGAAGCTCACTCTTCTTGGTAAAGTCCTGAAATGAATGCTGGGTGAGTTGTCTGCACGAGGGCAAGCCTGGGGTTTGCTCATGGGATAAACCCTGCTCTTCTCCACGTGTTTTTCAGACCCTGGCCTGCATCAGTGGGCCCTAGGCTCTTAGACCTCCTTCCCACCAGGTCTAATCTTTGTTGAGGCAGAAGGTTAAAAAAAACAAAACCTAAATCTCCATTGCTTCTAGCAAAAGGAAATGGTTCTGGTGAAAACAAATCTAAGGGAACTAGGCTGCCTTTTCAGAACAGAATAGGAAAAGTGCTAATTAAGAATCACGGCTTCTTGCAGATGTACAAAATCAAGGCTTCTACTTAAGAAAAATACAGTGTCTTTTGATTGCAAAAAGGCAACTAGGATCCCATCAATATATAAATAAAAGGATAATTTGATATTAGAAAATCACATTGATATTATTGCCCATTTTAGTAGGCTCTCACACACACACAATTTTGAATTGATAAGAGACAAATTTATACTTGCTAAGACTCAACATCCATCCCTAATACGTTTTTAAGAAAATAGAAGAATAATTCCCACACAGGATAAAGACATAGCTCTGAAACCTCTCATCAGTAAGTTCAATAGTAAAATAAAGGTAACATTCCTGCATTCCCACCTCTATCATCATATAGTTGTTTAACATTGCTCAAGAAATGCTGAGTGCAATTAGTTAACAAAATAGGAAGTAAATGATGGGAAGGAGGAGGTGAAATAAGAATTTTTTGCAGTTGATACAACCATCTATTTGGAAAACAATAACTGAAAAATTAATATAAATCAAAGGTGCCGTCATATAGGTGTTAAATAAAATAACACACAAACACACACACACACACACACACAATGGATTTCTTATATGCTAATCATAACCATCAGGAAAAACCTAACCATAAAAGTTCAGGATCTTTGTGAAGAAGCTATAATTTAACGATGTAAAAGAAAATGAGTAAGTGGAAGGTTTCTCATATTCCTGGATGGTAAGGCTCAGTAGTGTAAAAATTGCAATTCTATACAAATTAATTTTTAAAATTAACACACCTCAAAGGAATTTTTTTCCTTAAACTTGGCAAATTATTCTACAGTTCATCTGGAAGAATAAACATGCTCAACTTGCCAAGGAAACTGTGCAAAAGAATAATAGTAAGCATTGAATTGTATGATTAAAACTACAATAATTACAATAGTAAGATACTAGTACAGGAGAAACCAGATCAAGACTGAAAGTAAGCCCAAGATGCTATGGGGCTTTAGTATATGACAAAAGGGGATATTTATAACCAGTGAGGAAAAAGATGTTCTAGTCAATAAATGGCATAGACATCTGGTTAAAGAATAATCTAGATCCCTACCTTATATCTTTCTCTTAAATTCTAAATGGGCTACACATGTAAATATATATTTAAAAAAACTCATAAAGATTGTAAAAGAAAAATATAGATGAATATTTTTAGACTCTTAGAGTGGAGAGGGAATTTTCTAAACAGGGAACCAAAGGCAGAATCCTTCAATGTGGGTAGTTTTGAATATATAAAAATGTTAAACTTCTGCAAGGCAAAAATATACGTTAAAAAATTAAAAACCAAAACGATGAACTAATAAAAGACATTGTAGCATATGACAAAAGGTTAAAATCTGTAAAACAAAAAACAAAAAAAAAACCACCCACAAACTTGCAATCAAAATAAGCAGCCCAATTTAATAAAAGACAGAGAGGCAAATAAGCAAATAAGAGAAGAAATATTAATGAGCAATAATTAAATATATGAAAATATATTCAATCTCACAAGTAATGTAAACATGCCAAGGAAAACCTCAATGAAATATCTAGTAGGCTGGTGAAAATGTTACAAAGTCTGTTCCACCTATGACTGGTGGAGGCATGGGGAATAGGCCTTGTCCTGCACTGGTGGGACAATCTGGCAATATATTCTTCTAGGGCTTATTATTTTTTAAAGAATCAGATAGGACTACAAAAGTATATTGTGACCCTAGCATTGTTTACAAGACTAATAATGGGTAACAACTTAAGTGCCCAATAATAAAGAACTAAATTATAGTACATCCATACAGTGGAATAATATGCACCTGGTAAAAATGTATTTGATTGTTATATAACGAAGTGGAAAGACGTTTGCTGTGATTTTTTTCCCCCTGTATTTTCTGATTTTTTACAAGAAGTACAAATTTCTCTTTTAATAACAAGAAGGTGGGTTTTTTTTTAAAGGTTACTAAAAGTAAGGAAAACGAAGAGTATACCTGAGTTTAACCTTTTCCACAAAGGTACTGGTCAAGAATCTATTTCACAGTGTGGGGCTTAGTTTCAATTGAGAAACTACTGGGACATTCTAGGTGTCCAAGACCAAAGGAAGGAGAAGAGTCATTCTGTTTCTTTCTCAGGCAAACTGTTGAAGGTGAACTTCCCCAACATACTACGTTGTTCTCATTTCTGCTCCGCCTCCTTCTCTCCCACTGTTGCCTTCTGTGAAAGGAAAATGGCCCTGGCAAGAACAGATATGAATCTTCCTTCAGATGCTGAATTGCGCAAACAGTAACGCTGGGTGTGCCCAACCAAGGAGTGTCCTTGTTAGGAAGCAGAGGGGAAGTGAGCGCTGTGAAGGGGGCAAGGCCCAGTCGGCTGAAGCGCTCCTCTTGGCCGAGGCGGTAGGGCACAGGGCTGCACGGATCTGTCCCGACCCCAGGCCCATTGTCCGTTAACATCCAGTCTCATTCCCACTGGGGAGACAACATGGACTGGGAAGTACAAAACATGAGGAGTTGCTTTTACTCTAGAACCCACCAGTACAGAGCCACAACCACCTGATTGGGGGGAGGGCTTGTGTGTGATGGGACTGTGTGTGCAGCCATCCCAGGGTGCAGAGAATTCTATACTTTCCTGCACCATTAATACTAGGTTCAAAAATCAAGACACAAAATGCCTCCTGTTTGCCAGAAATATTACCATACGTGTAGATGAAAGAACAAAAATGCTTGGTGGGCTTTGAAAGAATAATCCTGCCTGAATGCCATGCCATCCCATTACCACTGTCACTGAGTCCTTCCCTTTTTATTTTGTCTGTTGACATAACAGAGTCACTACAGGACTTGGATGTGAGATTTTACTTCTTGGTCCCAGGGCTTATCTGTGGAAAGCAGCTCGTCCCATAGTTTAGGATCTGAAATGGGAAGTGGGTGTGTGTGTCTGGAACATCTGTGACGCAGCACTTCCTCCCCGAAGCACGACAGCGTTTAGGAACAAGCCTGTGGGAACAGTGCTTACATGTCCCCAACCTCAACTCATCTGTGCTGGGACCTCAGAACTAACGATGAGACCAACAGATTCTTGACTCTTTAGGCTCTCAACCCAGCAGGAGATACCTCTTGATGTCTCAGCAAGGTAAAACGCAAACCTTAACACAAATATTTTTTACCACAGTGAAGGTCTGCCTCTTGGTGTGGTTCGATAAAAGGCAACACTTAACTCGTAGTCACCGAATTTAGAGCTGGACGAGATCTCAGCGAACCTCCGAAGGTCCACGAGGTGAAAGAGCCGCCCTGCAACTGCACAGCTAGTCCCTGGAGGGCCGAGGTTCAGCCAGATTGTCTGAAGCCAGGTCCGTGTTCTTTCTCCGTCCCAGGCTACATTGCCCCCGTGCTGCTATTTGTGGGAGAGGTACGTAAATAAGCTAGTAGGTACTGAACACGGAACGGGAAATAATGTTCAATGGCAAAACTTTGAATCTGCATTTTTGGTGGTTTTGACGATCATCTCACTCAAACCTGTGAAGTCCCAGCTGAAGTGCACTCAGAGGGATGATTTGCCCAAGGTCACAGGGTACGATGGGGTTAGGGCTGATTTTCTAATCCCTCCTTCAGCTTAATGCATAAAACAAGATTAGATGTGCAAAAAGGCCACGGCCTAACTAAATGCAGGGAAAACCTTTCACTGTGTGTTTTTCCAATTCTCTTACTCCCTGGCCTTTCTTTCCAAATACATTGCTTCAGGGGAGGGCAACAGTCTAGAACAAATAAATTGCTGCTGAACTTTGAGATTCAAAATAGAATTTTAAAAATGTAAAGCAGACCTAATGATACAATCTGCAACTCTTTTGATTTGCCAGGGCTTCCCACCAAGATCAGAGCTGCGGAAAAGAGCAATTGGAGTTTTAGAGTTTAGCCTTAAAGGTCTCCCAGCGCTCTTTCCTTTGGAGACAGCTTGGCAAGTCCCAGAGGAGTGGCCACTGTGGCTCGGGTTCTCCAGGGCATGCCTTGAGCCTTATCTGCTGGGAAGTCCCACACAGGCCCTGGCACCTGAGGAGTTGGATAGCCAAGGTGGAGAGAGAGGTCTCTGTGCAGGGCTTGCAGCCTCAGACTCCCACTCTTCCTGATACAGAGTAGAGAGAAGGGCTGTGCCTTCCTGAACCCATAACCAGGCAGCTGGAAAAAGCCATGGGAAGACCAAGTCACAGAGTACAAGGAACCCCCCCTTCAGCAGAGGATGCCAGCACCTGAAGACGGACACCCAAGCAGATGCATTCCAGCCCAGAGGAGACCACTGAGGTCAAGGGACGGCACGCAAAGCTGATGGCGCTCCCCTCATGCCAAGCCCAGAAGTGAGCCCCTTGCCCATCAAATAATGGATCACTCTCAGGAGAAAGGAAGGGAAAGAGAGAGAACACTGATTTTGCGAATTTACCCAAAGGGTAAATTGCCAAGCTAAAAGTTTTCCACCAAGAGCAGAAATAGAGGACTTGAGAGCTCAGTAGATTTTGGTATTGGACAGTTAACCTCTTTGCACAGCCGATGTCTGTGACTGTGAAATTCTTAACCAATGCACAGTTGCTTTATGAGAGCCAATGAGACTTTTGGCATCTTTAGCAAACAGAGGGGTAATCACTCCATTTGAGCAAGTAAATGAATAAAATTACACGTAGCATCCACAGCTTCCAGTCTAAGGGTAACTACTATCCAGAGTTGAAGCTTCTGGCTCAGAAAAGAGAGAGGGCAAAAAAGGAAAAACAGGGAAGCGGATATGGTTCAAGTGATAGGGCTTCCACTTACCATATGGGAGGACCTGAGTTCGATCCCTGGGGCCTCTGGGTGAAAAAGAAAAAGAGAAAGCATGGCATGGTGAGCTAGTGCCTGCACGAGTGCCCGTGTGGTGAGTCAGTGCCTTATACAAGTGAGTCACGCAGCAAGATGATGAGGCATCAGAAAGAGAGACAAGGGGAGAGTCAAGGTGAAGCACAGCAGAAACAAGGAACTGAGGTGGTGCAGTTGACAGGGAACCTCTCTCCCCATCAGAGGTCTCCAGGATCGAATCCTGGTGAATCCTAGAGGAGAGAAAATGAGAAGAAAACCCAGACAGCAAAAACAGCACGGTGGGAGGAGCGGAAGGTGGGAAAATAAATAAATAAACAAATCTTTTTAAAAAAGGAAAAACACAAGAATATATATATATTTTTTAAAGTAAAAACAGAGATGAGACTGATGCCCGAGTCATAGCAATGCCTACTTCACCTGTCAGCTTGGTTGTGGGACCTGCAATGATTCATACTGACTGGTGATGCTGCCCCGGCATGTGTTTCTAGCATTTTCCCTCTGGTTCACCCTCTGCACACTGTTGGTACCAAAGTTAGGCTGCTAGGACCAGCAATCTGACTCACACACACCACATGAGTTATCCTCAAACAGTCTTTCAAGCATAATTTCTCTGTGTCTAGGGATAGAAAATGAGCCACTAATTCAGAGGGCCTGGCATTCACCATCAAAGGCCATGAAGAACCTCAACCTTTATGAAACAGACCCACAGACTCCCCTTAGTTCTCAGAGCAGGAATGAAGATTTCCTCGGGCAGCCATTCCTGGGCAAGGTTTCGAAATTTGGGAGCAAGCAGGACGTTGAGAAGAAATGACTCAGGATGGTGGGAAATAGCCCGTGCTCTTTTACGCTGGGAACCCCCGGCTTCAGGGGGATAATGGTCACTGGACAAACATTTTGTGGCTGGCCATGGGTATGAAAAAAGAGGAAAAGTGAGCTGTTTGGTTGTCAGTCAGCTTATTTTCATTAAAAACTGCAATGGTACAAAAATACAGTTTGAATTATGGTAGTGGAGGGATTTGAATCATTGTTATGTGTGTTTTTGAAGTTATTCTTAAATTTTATAAACTTTTGCCTCTTAACCAAGACATTTGTGTTTTTGTTGGGATTATGCACAATGAATAGACTTCTGAATCCCAAGAGGAACCACTACAGAAACAGCTCATATTTGTGCATTCTACGCCTTTATATATTAGCCCCTAAGGTAACAAATGTTCATATAAACACAATTTCTCTCGGCATTAAAATGGACAGACTACTGGGGAAGTGGACTTGGCCCAGTAGTTAGGGCGTCCATCTACCACATGGGAGGGCCGCTGTTCAAACCCCGGGCCTCCTTGACCCGTGTGGAGCTGGCCATGTGCAGTGCTGATGCGCGCAAGGAGTGCCCTGCCACACAGGGGTGTCCCCCACGTACAAGGAGTGTGCCCCGTAAGGAGAGCCACCCAGCACGAAAGAAAGTTCAGCCTGCCCAGAAATGGCTCTGCACACACGGAGAGCTGACACAACAAGATGACGCAACAAAAAAAGAAACACGGATTCCTGTGCCGCTGACAACAACAGAAACAGACAAAGAAGAACACGCAGCAAATAGACACAGAGAACGGACAACTGGGGTGGGTGGGGGGGTGGAGGGAGAGAACTAAATAAATAAATCTTTAAAAAAAAAAAAGGACAGACTACGGAAATGAAGACCAAGTGAATGGCACTGCTGATCACACTGCTGCCGCTAACATTTGTTCCACACCAGGCTTTTGGTATTGGTTTCTAGAGCAGCCACTGAGGAGCGCCCAGGGCCGTAAGCCTAATGTATGTTGCAATAATCTATTTTCCACAAAGACCTTTTTGTACATGCACTGATGGCCTTATCTTTCAGGTTGAATACCAGAGATAGTTCAGATCTCTTTCCCTTCAAAGAGGAGGAAAAAAATGTCATACTGTTTTGTCTCTCATTTTGTCAAACTCTGCTCTCGGAAAATCCTGTTTGTAGTTCTAACTGGGCCGATAAATAAATAGCTATTGGTTTTGCCTGCCTGGCATCCAGTCTCTCTTTTGACTAATAAATAGCACACCCTGAATTTCCTTTTGGACATCACCTCTTCCCCACTGAGTCCATGTAATTCCAGGGGGGCTGACCTGGCATCCCCAGCCCGAGGGGTTGGATGTGGCCCGGTCATGCTTTAGTGACTGATTTCAGGGATGGGCACATGAGTCAAGCATAGTCACGGAGCTTTAAGCCTGGCACTTTTACTGGAATCATTAGGAAGGGGGAACTGTCTTTCCACTGGGCTTGCTGAATTGGCAGGATGTGCGTCTGGAACTGCTGGCAGCCATCTTATCACCACCCAGAACAAGCCTACCCATGAGTGCAGCCAAAGCAGAAGTCGGCAGAGTAGAGCCACGGAGAAGTGCGGATTCCTGGGGCCACTAAGTACCTGTATCCAGAGATACCGGAAACTAGAGTTACCTGTAGATATGTTTGTAACTTGAACCTATAAAATTCCATTTTTTCTTAAGCCAGTCCACCTTGGGATTCTGCTGATACAGAACAGGGGTCTCTTTCAATTGTAAAGAAGCAGCTTCTGAATAAACTAGGGAAATTACCGGGTAAGTACGGTCAGAGCTTTCTGCAGACACTCCTAATTAAGGTTCATGAAAACCAACCACAAGCCAGAGTTAGAACAACCCAAGGAGTCCAGGTCAACCATTCAACACAGTTTCAAGCACCTGGAAACATAATGGAAAATTCCAGTGTAACCTTGGACTAGGTTAACTAACTCCAGGTCTGAGTCCTCCGATAGGGAAAGTTACAGTTCCTTTCTATCTCAAAAGATTGCTGTGAAATTAAATGTAACCATGTGTGTATACCACTTACTCTGAACCTGGCATATAATAAATGTTTGATGTTGTCATCATCATTATTATTCACAAAACTCACAGTACCTGCTATCAGCATCTAGCACAGTCCTTTACATTGTAAGAGTCACTATTTTTTAAATGAATAATAAAAAATTATTTAAATGAATGAGACACCCACTGTTGTATTAATCTGGAATTCTAAACAAAAATTCTAGGAATCCCAAGGTCTTCCAGGCAGCACAATCAAATTATTTACTTTAATTATAATAGTAGTCAGTGTATGGGGATATTGCTAAATGTATTAAATACCTCAACTGAATTAAGCCTCAGAATAACTCCCTGAGTATAATTACTGAGCTCCATTTTACAGATGAGAAAACTCACCGGAGGCTCAGAGAGTTTAAGTATTGCCTACATCCTCAGAATTAGAGAGTGATAGAGGTGGGATTCAAACCCAGGTCTGAAGGGCCCTAAAGCTGGTGCATAACACTCCACTATACTCCCTCCCTGCAAAGGCCTCTATTGGAGGCACCTTGCTCACTCAGGTACCTAAGAGTGGACTGATCTCCTTCCTGGGTCCATCAGTGGGTGGGACCTTATTCTTTCTTGATTGCCTCTCCCTCTTGAAGCTGACTTCCCGGGAGAAATGGTGAAAACCATTTTTTTCTTCCTTTCACTCTCTTTGAACAAAAGATGATCTGTAAGATTCCTTCCAGTTTTAAAATGTCCGTAATTCTCAGGCAGAGTTCCTGTGCTTTTGCTCATTGCTTGCCCCACTAGTTCCCATTTTGGTTCAAATGAGGTCCTCTGGGAGGTATTCACTTCCCCAATGACAGAGGCTGCTCACACTCAGTTTAGTATAAAACACTACTGCCTGCTTTACAGTCCTTGCCATTAGGTTTGTGTGACTCAGGCTTCCATGTCTTTATTTTAATTTATTTAAAGTCACTAATCTATTTAAAGGGCTCAATTTGGTCAATCAATGATAAATTCCATTCTACTGTTCAAATTTGTGATGGGTCTCAATTTTATTAAAAAAAAAAAAGAACTCAAAGGCCTCATGCCTGGGCTTAGAAGGTGAGGTAACTAGTTCTTGCAGCTCTAGAACCTTAAGATTTAGGATCCAGATTTTCGATTGTCTTCTGAAAACTTCCAAGTTTAATATGCCTCATATAAACTGAAGTTAAAATGGAGGCCTGCAGGTACACTGTCATCTACACAGCAGTTAGCCCAAATGGAAAGGAATGCCTTAGAAGACCTGAGTTATGAAAAATGAATGCACCTCACTCCCTTAGTGGGGAATGCATTCTCTGTAAATAATAATGTTAGTCCTGTCCTACAGTATGCAGAGAATGCTTGAGGCCCTGATAAGGCCAATGTCCTCTCCTGGCCTTCATGCATCAAAAAAATCCAGGCCTTCATGCATCAAAAAAGCATTAAAGGGGAAGCAGCTGTGGCTCAATCAGTTGGGCTCCCGTCTACCATATGGGAAGCCCTGGGTTCGCATCCCAGGGCCTCCTTGTGAAGGCAAGCTTGCCGGTGCCCACGGAGAGCTGACCGCCTGCGCCTGTGGAAAGCTGTGCAAGATGACTCAACAAAGGGAAACCAGCAGATACAGAAAGAATGCGTGGCGAATGGACACAGAGAGCAGACAGTAAGCAAGCCACTGTGGGGGTGAGGATGTGTGTGTGTGTGTGTGTGTGTGTGTGTGTGTGTGTAAAAATAAATAAATAAATTTTTAAAAAGCACTAAAAGTTTAAGGAGCGGCCCAGGAAAGAAGGAGTAGGAAACCTCCCAAGAGCTCTGCCTGGGGCTATCCAGGAGACCCGCCCTTCCATAATAAAGGCTAAAGGTAGGCAGAGGCTGGCCCCACCTCTGCCCTTTTACTGGTTAATTCTAGGCAGCATTTTGGGCCAAGGTAAAAAAGAAAAATTGCTACCAGAGATTGAAGTCCTCTGGAGGCCGGGGAAAAAATTCAAAAGGAAAGAATTAGAAATGAAATACTTTGCGAGGGCCCAGCATGAAGGCTTAGCACATGATTTCATCTTGTCCACAATCCTTCACAGTACCTAGTAATCTCGCTGCAAGCTGAGGAAACTGAGGCTCAGCTTACACGATCTGCCCAAAGTCCTGGCGGAGAGCCTGCCTCTCAACCCTCCAAGTCCCCGAAAACGTTTAAACGGAACGATACCCATCTCTCTGACAGGGGTGGGGGGATGCACATTTTTCCAGACAAAATGATGGATGTGGTGACCTCCCAAGGTCACTCCCAACCTCCCAGTTCTATTCTTTCACTGCCACCCAGTGCTGTGAGGTAGGCCAGGGCCTGTGACTAACTTCTCAACAAAAAGCGGGGCAGCACAAGAGCCAAGATTGCTCCAAGACCACTGCAGAGGATCCCATTTCTTTCCCTTTTTAACCATCTGTGGTTTTTCCCCTTCCTTTTGCCCCTCCTTTTTTCGTGTGTTGCATAGAAACAGAAAGTGCCTTTGTACCAATTACTAGGCACTAATTTACGCTCTTCAGTGGGCGCTGGGCTTGCCGGAGAAAACATTAGGCAAAGGTGGGAGGGTCGTAGGTGGGGGAGGACTCTAGCAGGGGAGGGCTGGAATGCTGCAAGCTTTCCCTCCAAGCCTGAGAAGAGTCAAGGGGCGTGGGTGGGGGGGGGGCGCAGATTTGGAAGTCAAGATTTAACACTACAAAATAAAAATAAAAAATGTTTATGTTCGTAAGGATTTCAGAAATCAAACTGATGGGCTAGAAAGCAAGCTCCAACTAGGGTTTCTCAGGGTGTTTTAGGGGCTCTGGGAAGAGTGAATACTGGGAAATAATCCGCCCACTTTTCTTCTCAATGAACTTATTAAGGAAGACCATTGTAAGCCACTTTCCCAATATGTCATATGATGTTTCTCCCTGGGAAGTTCAATCTGGGAATTTCCCACAGACGTGGCAGAATTACTAGTTCTTACGATGAGCGTAAGCAGTGGACACAGGAATGTAAAATCTGACCCGTATGTTCATTTCCCTCAGGTTACAGCTTTGTAACGGGGTGTTACAATCAAAACGGCACATTATTTAGCCTGCACACCCCTCCCCCAGTCCAGCATCCTTCTCTTTCCTCACCACCTACAGATTTGAGAAGAAAACCAAGGGAAAACAATGTTTTTACTCTGTAATTTTACTCCACTTTTGTTTTCTGTTGTGAAACAGTAATCGTGCCAGCGGCAGAAGCTTCTCTAAGGCAAGCCTACCCTGTCTTTGCTAGGACAGGAATACAGAGAAGGCTGGGGGTGGGGGTGGGGCCAGCAACTGGTCCTCCCTACCTGCCAGACTAGAAAGGAAGACCTGTGTGGTTTCTCCACAGGCCTCCATCCCCAGGACCTGCTTTCTAGCAGTGAGCTGGGGCTGGAACAGCCTGCCTGGGCCGTCTTTCCTTGGACTCAAGGGAATTTTAGAGCCTACTGTCTGAAACCCACAAGCATACCCTATAGGCAATGCTTGCAGCTCTTAGAAAACCAATTTCCTCTACACCTAGAAACCATCGGCAGCCCTTTGGTCTCTTCTCCAATGTAAATTACTTTCTCCAAACAGGATATCTGAGACTGTGCCTAGACTTTCTCAGAGGGGAGCGGGGAGGGGATGAGGAGGCGTGATAACATTCCCAAGGCGGCAAAACTTGATTCTTGGCAGGTGAAAGAAATCTTAGCTGTTACAATGGTTTTCGATCTCCAAACAGGCATAACTATGCAAACTCTACACAGCATATAAGATATGTAGTACATATGTGGGTATCAATACGTCACGGGAGAGGGCAATTATGAAAAAAAAGTCTAAAAGGGCTCTTTAGGGTAGAGATCATGAAAAAGGCAGAGAAGCAATTACCTGCTCAATTCCCACTCAAGCTTAGTTGCAAACATATATAAGGTGAAGCATGTCAAGTTATAAAATAATCCCCTTCACTCTGGGGAGCCCTCTAGAAAAATTAATGGGGTAGAGAATGTCCTCAAGGATCAAGGCACAAGGCTTCCCTTCTGCCCAGAAAGATAAGAGAGCAGTAAGAACTGGGAAGAGGCTGCTAACAGTCTGCCCAAAGGCCACTTCTGAACTAAGGCCCTTAGTCTGGACCTGCGCCAAAGGAGCTGCTCTCCTGAACCCCATCTCTTGGCCAATGGAGGTGGGTCTCTCTGCAGTCACATTTCTGATGGCACTAGACCCTCCTTAGCCAAAGAGCTAACTCCAAGGCTTTTTGCAGTCATTAAGGGAATGGAGGAGTGAGGGAGTAGAGTGTAAGAGGCACAGACTAGGCTTGGCACCTGTATAAGCAAAAGTTTAACGAGGAAAGAACATCCTCACCTGAGTTAGCGTTGGCCTGTGACCGACATTCCTGGACAGACTGTATCCCTTAGTGGAAGACAACTTCCACTTCAGAAGCTACCCAGGTTCCTTCTGCCAGGTATTCTAAATATCCCAGGGAAATGTTCAGACAGGTAAAGGAGAAACAGACGCAGACACTTTTGGGGTTTTTGTAGTTCTTCTCTCTCCTTGTTTTATATGAACTTCCTTCCCCCAATTAAAAACTGTTGGATTTACATTTTTTTCTATGGAACTGGGGTATGATGGTTGGGATTTAAGGCTTTATAAATTTCAGAATCCAGTAACCATTGTTATCACCTAACCCACTGTCACCACTGGAGGACAGCTGACTTAAACCCCTCAAAAGGGAGCAAAATTGCAAATGGCCTGGCAAAAGAGCCTAAGCTTTCTATCATCTGTACAGCAACGCAGCCTGACTTTAGAGCAGACTGTTGTGGTGACTTTTGGACTAGTATTAGATGGTGGTGGTTCTCTTACCTAAAGGATACACCTCCCTCCCCCAACATGCATATACTCTATGAGGGGGTCCCACAGTGAGTAACCATGATGGACTTGATGTTAATTTCCAAATCACATGCTTAATATGTTTTAGGTGAAGTTCATCTGCAAAAGTACAGTGAATATACTATAAAGTGCATAAAAAGTCTGGAAACAAGGAAAAGAGTGAATTTGTTGCACTTTTCCCCAGATTAACAAATGACCCCTGCTTAAAATTTAGAAGTACTCCACTTAAAAAAGATACCTGGCGTTTGAAGAAAACCAAACTGAGCATATTATTTGACAGTGTAAACTAACATACTGATTAAAAATAAGTTTATTCTTTGTTTCCTGAGTTTGAGCACCCTGTATCTTACTCAAAATGACAAGAGCCAACATTGAGGGCCTGTTGTGTGTAGAATCCTATTAGGTGTTTTATATATGTTGTCTTTGTATACCAGTCTATGTGTTCAGTGATAGTACCCCTAGATACAAACTATGGCTCAAAAAAGTAGAGGTTGCAAACTTGAGTGCTACCAGTGATGACATAAATAAAATGAGGGATTCTGCCCCGCAGAAAGAAGGCTCAGTTCAGGTCAATTGTTGTTAGGTCAAAATTCAGGCCCAGTATTGCCAGATCTTTCGATTTTTCCAGAGAAGCCAGAAATCTGGATTTGTGCCCCAAACCCTGATTTTTAGATAATGGTAATGAATTAAATTTTTATAAACCCTGTGTTGGTCAAGTCAAACAAATTTGGAAAGCAAATTCAACAGACGTCTGAATTTAAGTCACTTGCTTAAGGTCACATAACGAGGCAAATCAGATCCCAACTCAACCTGCCTCAAAGGTGTCTTTTCTCTCAGGACACCGTAGAAGTAGCTGTGTTGCATTAAATGAAATTTGTTTAAATGAATCAGCCTCTAAAGCCACATCTAGTTCTGTAGAAGTGGCAGCTGTAGAAGGCTCCCCCAGGAAGGCAGCAAGGAGCAGGTGGAATTCTTGTTGGGCAGCACTGAGCAAGGGGGCGGGGCTGGGGTTTCAGCTCCGAAATCTTCACAGGACGCAGACATTCCAAACACTATCTCTGTGCACCTTCTGGATTTAATACCAGCAAAACTATAATCACGGTGCTCCTAACCCTATCCCAGGGGGAACTGAACTTGAAGCTGCATGTGAGATTTCCAAATGCATGAGACTTCTTACAAGTCTCTTATTTAGACTATCCTTAAAACATACTTCCTGTAAAGGATTATACTTTTGACAATATTTACAGGGGCCAAAGTTTTTATCCCACCACTGTTCTAGGATTAGAGAGTCCCAAAACATAAATGACAACTGCATCCACCACCACCATATCGCTAGTTTCAAAACACTGACTGTAGCATTTAAAGTGAGATTAACATTTCATTTCTGTTTCCACTCTTGACTGTGTAAAGGATTCTCCTGAAACAGCTGAGCCTACTTGCCTTATGGAGAATTAAAGAGCAACACGCATGCACGCACAAGCAGCCATTTCTATAAATGCCTGAGAAAATCACTCAGCCGAATGGCCCAGGAGGCTGGAAAATCCTTTTCCGGAGTTGGACGGACGTGGGAGGCTCACACGGAGGCCCTGCAGGCTTTGCCAACTGCACGACTGGGCAGCTCCCTAGAGGAGAAAGTGCCTTTGCTCAAGGTGGCAGTGGGTGTCGATATGAACAACTGAACTCCGGGAATATGGCTGACACAGCCAGGCCCGCCCAACAGCTGTTGGTGAGTAACACCCTGGGGCTAATGTACCCCTGCTTCACCCAGGAGAATCACGTGAAAGGTCACATCCCTCAGCTCAAGCACAAGTCTTTCAACATCCCTAGAGATACAAACTTGGAAATGTGCTGTTTTCTGGCAACTGAGATGACAACCCCAAACAGTCTGATTTTGCATTCACCACCGAGGACAACCAGCTTTATTCTTGTGCCAGCAGACACCTTCAAGAAAGGCCTTCCAAAGGAAATAAAAATATGAGATAGCCTTTTTTATCAAACCATTACACCCTAAAACGACTATACTTTCCCAATAACTCCAACAACTACCTCTTCAACATGATGTTAACAGGAGGGAAAAAAGCAGTTATGAAATAACCAAGCCCTTTTCCACCTTATCAGAACAGCCGTTGTAAAAGAACCTTTCTAAAGATGATGATATGGCATGTCCAAGTATGAAGGCTTTCCAACTTTTCCTGATTACGTTGAACTGAACCAAGAGAACTGGCTGACCAAGGTCCCTCCCTGTACATCCCCAAAGCCCATTTTAAACTGCAGATGTCTTTCTAGCCACATTCATCTGTCCAGCCCCGCTCTTTGCTGTCGCTGGGATCGCCTGTTCTGCTCGCATCCAGAATGTCACCACATTCCTTACCCAGCCTTGACCTCCGGCACGGACCACACCTCCGCGCTAACTGCTCTACTCAAAGGTGGAGGGTGCGACCTAAATCACACAAGAAAAAATAAAATAAAATCAGCTCTGAAATCGCGCCCCTTCGGAAGGCTAACTAGTCGGTGGGTGAAGATAACCCAACACCACTACCTGATCAAACTCCTCTGCTGCCTGAAGCAGTGTTATTTTAAACTGAACTCTCTGGGGACCCTTGGCCAAATTTAAAACCACCTTGGCAAGCTCTGAAAAAGTAGCACGCATTCAGCTAAGTGAATACTTAGTCATCCCTAAAAGGCTCTATGTAAGTGGTGCTGCTTCCCCACCAGGTTTCGGCCACCTCGCTACAAGCCCACAAGGAGATGAAATAAAATAGACGCCATTTGACTTCCCCGCCGCAAACGTCTTCCCAGGTGGGATGGCCCCACAATCGCCGGGTGAGGGAGTCCTGGGGGCGGGGCGGGGCAGGGGAGGGGCGGGCACCACTCCCCGCGAAGCCACGCACAGGGGCTGGCACCCAGCACTCTGCCCGCCACTTCAATGCTCTCCGCTGCTTCTGGAGGCTTGGTATAATTAGGATGCGAGTGAGCTTTCTGCAGATACACGGTTAAACCATTTAAAGACTTAAATAGCTTCTTATCCCCAATGTTTGCGCCCTTTAGGCCGAGTGTGGTGTCCTTAACGCCCAGGAACGCTACCCGGCCAAAGGTTAACCCCAGAGCTCGGTGGGAAAGGGAGACGCCGCTAACCTGTATGCACTCTGTAATGGGCTTTGAGATGGGAGGATTTTCCATAGACTTTCCCACAGCCACTGTAGGGGCACTTGTGCCTCTTTTCGGAGGCGTGTTTCCCCTTCGCAGCCACTCCAGGGTGGAGGAGGGAAAGCGGGCTGGGCGCGCTGCCAGGATCCTGTCTCTCCTCGGGGCTGTGGGAAGGACTCGACCCAGATTCGGTGGTCACGTCGCTGTCGGATCCTATATCCTCATCCGGACTCTCTAGACTGTCGCTGCACACCGAGGGGGTCTGGATGGGTCGGTACTTGTTCAGGTCCAACAAGCTCTTGGCGATGGTGACCAGCGTGCAGTAATCCTTCCAGGTGTCCCCCGGGTCACCGTGCTCCTTGGTCACCTCGCACTCAGGTAGTCGCAGCCGCTCGGCGTCCGGAGCGCTCCCATGCTCCGGCACCGCAGCGCGGTTCGAAATGGAAACCAGACACTGGGCAGCCACGAAGTCCATGTAGGCGGCCGCGGACATGGTGCGGGCAACAGCAGCCCGGGCGGAGCGGCCAAACTTCGCTGTGGCTGCGGAGGTTCGGCTCGCCCTGCCCTAGCCTCGGACGACGAGCGCGGCGCGGCGCGGCGGCCAAGGGGGCGGGGGCGCGGGGCGCTTCCGACTCGCAGGAGCGCCGAGGCGACCTCAGCCCCTCATCTTTACGTAACCGGCAGCGCCTCCGCACGCAGCATCCACGGCCCCGGGCTCCGCCGCGCTGCCGGCTCTCGCCGCCGCCCCTGCCCCGCGCCGGGCGGGATCCCCCAGACGGGCGCGCCGGCCCCTCGGAGCCGGCTCCCTTGGAAAGATGCCACACGTGGCGGCCGCAAGTTTATTCGACTGAAAACGCCCCCGAGGCGTTGGGAGAAGAAACTGCACGGGAGGCACACGCCCTCGGCCGCCTCTCAGTCCAGCCGAAGCCCCAATACATTCATCCGACCACCCAGACGCGGGTGGGAAGGGCCGGACAAAACGCCAGGTCTACGAGACACTTTGCCCCCAGTCCATAGACGGCTTCTGAGCCCCCGCTCCTGCCGGTCCGCACCGTTCCGGCATTCTCTTGCTCAGTAACAATTTCGCAGAATCCCATCACGTCACAATCCAACCCCCCTCCAATTGGCCAGTGGGGAGGGTGATTCAACTCTGTTTACTTTCTCCCCCTGCCAGTCAGAACCGCCTTTCGGTGGAGAGGTGCGTCTAGAACTGAGGCGTGCGGCCAATCCGACTGTTCCGTTTCGATGCCTCGTGCTACCCCTACAGCCCCGAACGCTGACATTTAAAAGGGTAATAGCTGGGAGGCCGGAAAGGAGAAGCCTCCCTTCGTGAGGACAGCTCTCTCCCGTAGCCCGGCCAGGTCGACAGGCTCACATTCCAGTTGGCGGAGCCTTGCGACACACCTTCCCAACTCAGTTGCGCCGGTCCCTCTGACAAAAGAGAACTTCAGCTTGGGTTTTCCGGCTCGCAAATAGTTAAGTGACTTCCTGCAAACGCTACAGACCCAGCAACCAGTCTTCCAATCAAAAGTAAGTTGGTTGATGTCACTGACATTGGCTCAGCCAATCAGAAGGGCGTTCCAAAAGCTGGCGCTCAACACTTGTAAACGCGAAGTGCTGTAGTGAAACTGGACACATCCTTGCATTTTGTGATGCAGGTAGTAAACTTGAGGTGCGTTTGGGGGGGTAGGAGTGATGAATAAATGTAGTGTGCATCTATAATGAAAGGAAAAAGAAACTCTAAATATGCCAGGCCAAGGCGTCCAAGAATAAACATAAATGAGAAAGCATCATGTTTGTTTTTGGGTTTTTTTCTACTTAAGTTTATGGCTGCAGTGTACTTTTCGGACTCCTAAAAATCCTTCCATCTAATAGATTATACTATGACCAATTCATCTGAAAAAGGAATGCTGATAAAAGTTCTGTTTTAAAGCATCGTCTTTCAACTATCTAACTATTATTACAGTGAAACCCCATTTTTATTTTGGTGATACCTCTTGATACTTCTACTTCCCTGGTTCAATTTCTTTTAATTAAAATTATTTTATTTTTGTTTTGAAGCTGTGGTAACCCACCTTCAAGTAAAAGGAGACAAAAACCCTCAGTTGTCTAACTCTTTAAAACTCATTCGACTAATTTTCTTTTCACAGACTACTGCATAGTTGTTAAGGGCTTTTCCCTCCCTTCACAAATGTGGGGACTAAGGCACAGAGGTGACTTGTCTACCTTACTCAACTTAAATTATTAAGTCTCCTGATTTCTAGCTCTTTGTGCTTTACAACAATTGAGTCATTTGGTTTTGTGAGATATTAGCTATGCTAAACAGATTTTTATCATCTAGAACCAGGCAGTGATCCTTAGCTCTTGAATATTGTGGCATTACTTGATCAACTGTTGATGTGGGTCTTAGAGTCTAATGAACTAAGTTTGCCTCTTCCTCTGACACAACAATGAGGTTGTTTTCCATCTTGATAGCAAATGAAAGAATCTAGGGCTCCATGGCTCTTGCAGGAGGCATAGTGTCAGCACAGTTGATTAAAAGTACCTTTACTTTCTTAACTGGAAAAGTAAGGAAGTACCTGCTTCTATGTGATGTAGATCCGGTGAGGTCCAACAGTGACCCTACTGTCGGTTAACCTTAATTTCCTGAGATTTGGGGATGTCTCTAAGGGAAAGGTCCCAAATTAACCTGCCCAGTTTGGACGCTAGGGTAGTTTATTTTGACTTTGCTTTTGAAATGGTACAGGGAAGATATTTTAGTAGGTGACTTCATGGAGGAAGGAAGTTGTAGAAAGGGGATGCTTGTCAACCAGGAATATTATCATCCTCACTATCACTGTCATCATCATTATCCCTGCTTTCTTTTATGGAGGGCTCACTCTGTGCCAGGCCCTGTGCCAAGTACCCTGCATAAACCCTCACAACCACCCTGTAAGGGTGCAACCCTAGCTTGTATTCCAACCCCCTTAATTTTAGAAAAGAATCTGCTGAAGCTCAGGGGAGTTTGCCTACTTTGTGATTTTTCTGGGACAAATTCTGTCTCTGAGGATTATTACCACTCAGAACAATGCACCCTAGCTTGAAACCTCTTTAAGGCCCAGCACAACTACCATCAGGACCAGTCTAATGCCAGCAGGATCTCTCCTGGGTCTCTAGGATCATGGCCTGTATGGCTTCTGAGAGTTGCATTTTAACTGGCATTGCAGCAATGAAACACATTCCATCCACCTGGGCACCTTCAAGTAGCCCCAGAGTTAACACTGGGTTGTTGCAGAGAAGAAGAAAAGTCTATCTCCCTTGAAAATTGTAATCCAGGAATTTCATAAATCAGTCACCCTGTTTTTTTTTGTTTTTTTTTTTAATACAAACTTTAGCCTCCAGTACTTCTTGCCCTCTTCTCTTTAATTCCCTTGTTGGGACTGGACCTGAATCCTGAACTCTTCTGACTCATTCAGTTCAGAATGATAGGAGAAAGGTAATAACAGTAAACTAAGATTCCATCCAGAAGGATTTTCTTACACGTTTACAAGCATAAGTACTGCTTCACTTGATTCACTTGCATACGTTTCAAACCAGAAATTCTAGGATTATGGATTGTTCTCCCCTTTGTCCCCTTTTCTACTTATTCATTCTCCAGATATTTATGTTCTTGGCAGTGAGCTAGGCATGGGGGAGTACAGAAATTTTTAAAAGTCTGCCCTGAATGGGTTTATATGTTAAAAACAAATATATATAAAATAACACATCACAGATAATAATTCTTATATCAGGATTTTTCTTGTATGTTCCAAACAGGGTTGCATTGCTGTTTTGGGATGTGTACTGTAACAGTTTTCTGATTAAAACCAGTTTATGCTATTTTGCCAGCATGTGGTTCTCCCAGTTAAAATGTTGGCAAAATAAATTACCTCAAATTAATATGAATCAGTTTAATTAAAGTGAATAAACTACCAGTAAGATATATTTTACATCAGAAAAAATATGAGGTCTTTTTTTCCCCAAATTAGGCTTTGTAAACCCACATCTCAAATCCACACAAGCCAACTGAGATAATCACAAGAATTCAGACTGTAACTGTACTTCTAGTTTATAAATGTATGTTTTCCTCTCTAAATTCTGTCTAAACTTTGCTTTATTATCCAAGCTTTCATAACAATGGCTGATGGGCCTGTAGTCCAAACATGTAAATCTTGTTTCCTGTGCATCCTAAAATTATCAAATTTACTCTAGTAAATTACAATAGAGCCCATAGTGGGCTGTTTCAGGATATCTATGGTAGCAAGGGGAAAAGGCACTGGCCTCCTGGCATCTCAAGTGACCTTTGTCAACCTCTCTGGCTTTTTCCTTGTCTGTGAATTGAGGGGATTAGATGAATACATCTTTGTAGCCCCTTTTGAACTCAAAACTCTAATACTCTAAGAGGTCCATAAAAATCTTGGGGGAAAAACTGGCCAGACTTGGGTTCTTTGAATTCCACCTGATCTGCTGTGCCTCTACAAATGCTGTTCTTTATGGCAGGGAAGGTCAGAATATCTTAAATCAATATTTAATGGGCTAGCAGACGTAAGTATAAATCTGTCAAGAAACAGAACTTTAAAACCGTTCTTCCGTAATTTCACGCTCTTGCCTTTTCCTTCTTTCCTCTATCCGGTATGTGGGAAGTGGCTTGGGGGTCGCCCAGAATCCCATCCTTTCTCCTAGGCAAGTCTTCTCCTCTAGCTGGAAGTGAGGTATTTCCTGGCGAATGCAGGCAGCGTAGATTCCCAGGTCCCTCCTCTGGAGATTTTAATTCAAATTGAGCCCCGGGCAGGTTTTCCCTAACTCTCTGGGTGGAGCAAATCAACTTGGAGTTCAGTTTTTGAAAGGCAGATTGCGGGGTCCCATCCCTGCACCAGACCCTGGGAAGTTTAGGTTAAAATCTCTTTCTATAGGTATTGGGTTCCGCCCACTCTGGCTTTTTTTCATTCTTTTGTGCCAGGAGGCGTGGAGGGTGCTGGGCAGAACTGCCAGCCTCCAGGCGGGAAGCAAGGAGAACAGATGGCCCACTGGGGGTAGGGGATCACATGTCGGACCTAACTCTGGGCTGGATCCAGCCCTCCCTATCCAGACCAGGCCCTTGGATTTCGGCGACTACGCCTAGGCACATGGGACATACTTGTGGAAAGCAGTGTTCATTTTAGAGAAAGCTGGGGAAAAGGGGAAAGCGTCGAGCTTGGGGAGGGGGGAGGCGGGGCTGAAGGGCTCGGGCTTCCAACAGTGGCGTTGTTCCTGAATCTGAAATACTATCAGGTAAAGCCTGATCCGGTGAAACCCCAGTGCTGCAATCGACAGCTAACACCCGGGGGCTGGAGAGGGAAGGGGGTCCTGGCAGGCGCGAAAACTTGCACAACGCCCTACTTTGCTCCCGCCCCACTTTGCAGCCTTCCGCAGAACTCCAGCCCTCTCCTTAGACGAGCTGAAAGGCCACCCGTTCATGCATATGCAGAAGGATAAGTTTAGCTCGCAGCCCCCCGCGCCGAGAGCAACCCTGCGCAGCGCCTGGTGAATCACCCGCACTCGGGGGCGGGCGCTTGACTCCGGCCGTAGAGCGGCGGGCGGCGCAGCCACTAGCGGCCCGCGCGCCACGGCCTGGCATCGCCCTTTTAAAAAGTCTTCCGCAGGCGGCCGCCGCCGCAGCAGCCGGAGGAGGCGAGTTCATCTGAGGACAGTCCCAGTTCTCAGAAATCCCTTCCCTGCTGGAACATCAAGCTCTCTTTACTGCAGTTGAACAAACTGCCCTAGATTGGGGGATGAGGAACCCGCCCCAAAACTCGTGCAGGGAGCTCCGGGCGCCCGCGCCCACGTGAGCTAACCTTGAAATTAGCCCCCACACCCAGGCGGGAGGTGGCCATGGCTCCAGGCGGCCGGAGCCCCCTAGGGTTGTGCCCCCCGCCTGAGCGCACCGCCCCCACCGCCCAGTTTCATAAGTCAAACAGGGCTGCGATCTTTCTTTTTTTTTTTAATCTCCCGGGTAAAGAGGTGTAGGGTGTTGGAGGGGGACGGCAGCAGGCCACCTTATCCATCCCCCATGCCGGCGAAGAAGAGAAAAACCTGCCCTGCCGTCCCCCCTGGGAACACTGCAGAGTAGGGTGTTGAGATGACATCAGCTTCTAAACATAGCCGGCACCGCACCCCAACTCTGAGCGCCGCAAGCGGGGGTGGGGGTAGGGGGACGGAGGGAGGCTGGTGCTGCTATCCGTGGGCGGGGCGGCCGGCTGGCCGGGCTGTGCAGGAGGAGATGACTTTGCAGGAATCGTGCTGTCTGGAGTTTGCAGGCAAATCGCTTCTGCGATGGCCGGGCCACGGGGTTAGGAAACATTCCTGCCATTCCGCGCAGTCCCTTGCCCCACAAAAGACACGCACACACGGGCTTTCACCCAACCCTTGTATCGAATAGACCTTTATTTGTAAATTACCCATTCCCCCAGCCCTAGACCCCCGGGTCCGGTCCCGTCCCGGGAGCGCCCACGCCCCCCAGCCCGCACCAGCCTCCCGGCTAAGCCTGCGAGGGGGTCGGCGCGGCCCTCCCGGTGAGTCAGATGGGCTGTGTTTCCTGTGGTTGCTGTGGAACAGTTTGTCCTTTTTACCACCCCCCCTCCCCACCCCGTCTCCACCCCTTTGGTAAATATAGCGCTCACGTTTCATCATCTCTTTGTCCAACGAGCGCCAGACTCCCCGGCCCGCGGCCTCTGCCTCCTCCCTCCTCCTCCCGGCTCGCGGTTACCTCGCATAACCCGGCGCGGGCAGGCAGCGGGTAGCACCCTGCCCCGCGGCCTTCGCCTGCCCTGCACCCAATCTCTTCCCGTTGCAGCACACGCCCACCCTCTCCTTTCCCTTCCCTTGCTTCCGATTCCCCCTTAAGTTGTGCCCCCAAACCCCTCCACTCCCTCTACCCGGTGCCAGGGGGACAGGGTCCAGCCCTGCGCAGGTGTTGGGAGGTAGACCCCTCTTTCTCACTGCCCGAGGCGTTACCCCACGCCCAGGCCAGTACTGGAGCGTGAACTTAACCACCCCCTTTTCCCCGCACTTTGTCCCCCTCCGCCCAAGACCACCCCCTGTTCCTCTCCCGAATGCAGGTGACTAGCTGCTGAGATACTGTCTGATTCACCGACAGCTGAACCGGCTACTCGTACTTTGGAGTGGGCGCTTGGTGAACCGTCTCGCCCTCCTTCCTCCTCCTCCCGCCAGGGGGAGTGGGCTGGCGGGTCGGGGACTGGGGAAAGGCGAGGTGGGTGGATGACAGCCGAGCGGTGCGTGCTAGCGCTTCCTTCTCTCCCTCCCCCTCCCAGTTTCATTTCCACACATACAGCCACCCACCGGGGACCGGAGGCGGCTGGTGTTCTCTGAACGCAGGGAACTGGCTCTCTCTGTGGTCTCCTGTTTACTTCCCTCCTCTTCCCCCTCCTACCTCCCCGCCCCCACCACCCCACGCTGCCTCCCGCCCCGAGCAGCTGGGAAACCTGCAGCAAACACTGCAGTCATGAGACTTCCCTGGACCGGAGCTGTGCCCCGGGTTTGCCCTGACCTGCCCTGGCCTGTCCTGCTTTGCCCTGTGTCCACTTGGGGCACTTCTTTGTCCTGGAAAGAAAAGCTTTGGGGGCTCCCCATCCAGGAATGTGGAAGAGGTGACAGCTTTCCACCCTCCCTCATCATTTTATCCTCTTCCCCTTGGCACCAGACACCATCCTGTGGGGTCCGCCTGGCTGCCTTTTTGGCCAGGTTTCTGGGCCACCCTCACGAGTGGCCACCTGTCCAGGGAGGGGTGATGAGAGAGCTGACAGTTCCTAAGAACTCTGCATCCAGGATGCTGCAGAGCTGGCTTATTTGCCATCACAGGCTGTCTTGTTCATGACAGGGTCCCAAAGTTCCCTGCTGACCAAGGTTTTCCAGCAGAGCCCCAAAAAGCTGGTCCCAAGGATACACCTTCTCCTTATGGAGCCTGGCAACAACTTCCCCTTAAAAGCTTGCTTCCCAGCGGGGCAGAATTCAGCTTCTCCCCGCAAGTAAGTTGAATGAACAAAGGACTCTAAAGGAGGCCATGAAGGTTCGAGCTCTGGGTGCTGCCTGCCTGAAGTTCAGCCCATTTAAAAACCACCTCTTCACTGCCACCCTCTGCTCCACTACCATGGTTACCAGCTCCCTGTCCTTCAGCAGCACAAATGTTGCACAGAGGCAGAAACAAACAAGAGCATTTAAAATGTTCTTTTAAATGTCCAAAACACTGCGTTGGTATTTTGGTAGCAGAGAAAAGGGAATAAAGCCCCTGACTGTTTCCTGATTTCCTTCTGACTCCATGGCCCTACATAAATCTTTTACCCTGGACCACCTCTCAGCTGCCAAAAGAGAAAAGGAACCTTATTGAGATATTAGAGAGTGGAGTTCAGAACAAAGCAGGTCCAACCATGGCAGGGGAATTATTACCCAAGTAAGACTTTCCCCCCTCCCTCCTCCTGCGTTAAACTCCCCAACTGCTTTGAAGTACCTGCCATCAGACTATACCACCCCCTCCTTGTTGCTGTCATCTGCAGGCTCTTGTGTACTCCCCCTCATTTCCCAAAGATTCTCACACCTGACTCATTGCCCACCCCCCCCCACTCCTGTTAACACTTTTTGTGAATTTAGCATCCACGCAGAATCGTGATCCCATCTGAAACCCTAGTACCCCGAACTGCAACCATCTTTTCCTCTGAAAAGGCCACCATTGAATTCATTTCAGACATCCCAGAGGGCCACTCTGACCAACACCTTTTTCCCTTCTAGCTCCCTTACTCAACCAAATTCTAACAATTCTTACACCCTATTTTGACCACCAATCCATTGATCCAACCATTTTTTGCAGTATTTATCACTGCCCCTATACTCACATCCCTCCTATCCAGCTCAGATTTCATGGTATACCACTGTATCATTCTTTTGCATGTTCCTGCTCTTCCCTGTCCCTCAGACCATTTGGCAAAACCCTGATTCTGTCCAGTTTAACATGTTGGACAAAAACAGCACTGACTATTGTCACTCTAAAATTATGATAAATCTCAGGTGAGCTCTCAGCACTGCCCCTTCTTCATTTCTCTGGTTGGGTTTCCCACACTCTGAAACGACTATATTGCACCTTTTGTCCTCAAATATACAACACCCCTCCCCTCCCTTACTCTGAGCTGAAAACCTTTATTTTCACCTAGAAGATGAAAGCAGTTTCCTAGTTTTCCCACCTCCCTATCTTCCTATCTACCTGCCTCTTTGCCTAGTCTCTGCCTTCCTTCCTGCTACATGGATATATTGTTCCTGCTCCTACCTAGGCAAACCCTTTCACTTGACACCAGAAGCTGCTCCCTCTTGCCAACTTAATGACTGATCTTAAAAACGATACCCTCCCCCCATTTCCTCCTTATCAGGAGGTGTCCCTTCCTCTCTTCTAAATCATTTATTTCATTTCAGCACAAAAACATTGTGTACTGTCTCCTGTCTTTACAAGTATGTGTATGCGTGTGTGTATCCCCTTGGTCCCACCTTCCCTTGTATTATTCCATTTGCCCCTTTTCTTTGCTGCAAATACCTCCAAAAGTTGCATGTATTCATTGTCTTTATGCTCACACCTCCTATTATAATCTCTCAATCTCAGGCCAATCAGACTTTCACCCACATCACTCCACCAAGACTGCTCTTGTCAAGATCACAGATGACTTCCATCCTGCCAAATCTATTGAGCAGGTATTCACCTCATCCAAACTGAAGTAGAACTGGGCACAGCAAGGAAGACTAAGAAGGAGTGGTTGGTAGAGGAAAAGGAAAATAGGAGAATATGGTGTTCTAAAAGCCAAGAGAGAAAAATGTTTCAAGGAAGAATGATTAGATTAATGCTGTTTTGTCTCCTTTGCTGGTTTCAACTCTCCTGGCTCTGTTGATATTGGGTGCCCCAGGTTCCTGTCCTTGGCCCTCTTCTACATCTGTGGCAGTTAGGTATTATTTATGAATTCCAAAAATAGATATTGGATTATGTTTGTAGACCACTCTGTTCCTTTGGGCACATTAGATTGTATTAAATTCAGAGGTTTCACTTTTACTTGATTAAATTATGATTAAGGCTTTGATTTAGCCACATGGGTATGATGTTGAGTCCCCACCCTCTTGGTGGGCAGGGAATTTTAGAGAAAGTGACATTCCAAGGGAGAGAGCTTTAGTTTTCACTACTGGAGTGGCAGGAAGTAAATAGACAGGAGAAAACACGGAGGAATAGAGACAGCTCCATAGACGAAGCAGAGATCCCAGGAAGAGAATGAGCCTGGTAATCTACAGCTGCAGCTGTGCCCAGAGAGAAAGGAGCTCCAAGAGAGAGACAAGACTTATCCCAGCCTACAGCTATGATCGGAAGAAGCTGGGACCACAGAGTCGTAAAAGGAAGAGGAAGGCTGAATCCTCACAGACATCGCTGGCAATCTTGCTTCAACACGTGGCAAGTGACTTTGTGTAAGAAAGTACCTGTTGACGCAGCAAATAGACAACGCAGAGAACAGACAACTGGTGGGGGGGGGGGTGCAAAGGGGAGAGAAATAAATAAATCTTAATATAAATCTTTAAAAAAAAAAAAGAAAATACCTCTTATGGTACCTTGAGTTGGACTCTTTAGGGCCTGGTAGCTGTAAGCTTCTACTCCAAATAAATACCCTTTATAAAATCCAACAGATTTCTGGTATTTGTATCAGCACTCCTTTGGCTGACTAATAAAATATCTATACTCACTTTTTTGGTGATTTCCTCTAGCCTCCAATCTTTTAAAAAATACCTTCTATATACCAGTGGCACTCACATCCTAAATCTTCAGTCCATACCTCTCTCCTGAACTCCACACTTGACTATTCAATTACCAACTCATCATCTCCTCCTGAATATCTAATAGGTAACTCAAACTTAACAGATTAAAATTGAACTGCTAATAATTTCCCCCAAAATGGCTTTTCCCCATCTTAGATGAAGATACTCTTGTGTTTCTGACTGCTTAGGCCGAAAAAACACAGCGTTATCCTTTATTCTTCCCTCCAATTTATACCCCTCATCTAATCCATCAGGAACTCTTGCTAACTGCATTAAAAATATATCCAGAATCTGGCATTTCTCATCATCTTCACTGCTACTTCTTGCCTAGATAACTGCAATAGCCTCCTACCTGATCTCCATGCTTCCACCCTTGTCCTTGTTTCTCTTCTCAGCACTGCCTGAATGCTCTTCTTAAAATACATGTCAGGTCATGACCCTCCTCTGCTTAAAACACCGCAGCAACTTCCATCTCACTCAGAGTAACTGCCAAAGTTCTTGCAATGGCTGATAAGGCCCTATACTATCTACCCTCCCCTAGCCTCTCTGACCTTCTTTCCTTCTAGCCCCATTCCTCATGCCGCTTCAGCCACACTGGCCATCTTGTTCCTCTGGGGACTTATCAGCCACACTTCTGCCTTAGAGCATTCATCCTGGCTGCTTCTTCTACCTGGAAACTTCTCCAAGTCTCTTCTGGCTCACTCTTTCACCTTTCCAAGACTTTGCTCAAATGTCCCCTTCTAAGGTCTGCCTTGGCCGCCTAATTTGTAGTTGCAATCCCTGCAGTGCTCCCAATTTCCTTTACTCCAGTCTAACTTTTCTTTTTTCATAGAGCCTTACTTTTACTTAAATATTGTGTTTTTTGTTTATTGTCTGTCTCCCCCTTCTAGAATACAAGCTGTTTTGTTCACTGAGGTATTCTTAGTACCTGGAACAGTGCCTGGCAGACTTTAAGCAGTCCAGATAAGAAAAGAAGAAATGAACTTATATTTGAACAGCCACTCTATATAGAGGAAACCAAGGTTTGCAGTTTGAGTTCAGTCAAGTTAACTGTCTGCTTAAAGTTTAAAAAAAAAATTGATTCTTTTTGGAGCAATATAGCAGAATACATAGTCTCTGCAACCTATTATTCACAGTGACTAAGATATATTCCATTCTCCTAAGCATACATGAACCCAAGTGCCAAACACAGGTTCAGTAAAAGTGACAGAAGAGGCATGTGTAGAGAAGTTATATCTGATTCCAACACCTTCACACTAAGGAGCACAAATTCTAAAGTAGGGCCCACTGGCAAGGCACTGAGCTCAGGAGCCATCTGCCATGACCATAGGACCTGGGTGTCTCTGTAGCCCTTAAGGAGCATCACTACCTGGGATAATATTTACTTTGACTCTCTCTGAGATCCTGCTGAGACATGCATAAGTGCAACCCCTCTAATGACCTCCCGACTCATTTTGAAGTCTGTAGCCATATAAACTCATTTGTCTTTAGCATTTTCCCTTTTTCAAGGTCTTTTTCTAGTTGCATCACCAGTTGGTGCTTGGTAGTAATCCCTCAGCACCAGGGAGGTTCATCCCAGGGAGTCATGGCCCATCTGGGGAGAAGGCAATGCATTTACATGTTGGGTTTGGCTTAGAGAGTGGCCACATTTGAACAACATGGAGGCTCTCAGGAGGTAACTCTTAGGTACCTTGCAGCTCTAGGCCTAGTTGAAATTTCAAGCACACAGGCTCATAAGCATAGTCATCAGTATCAAGGGCTCATCATTGGACCATCCTTCTTGACTGGTCTTTGCCCTTGCACTTGGGGGATTTTTTCTGCTCCATTGGGGAGTACAACAGAGTTCCCCAGAATGGGAACTCAGCACTCCCTCAGTTGGCATGTGAAACTCTACCCTCTATGTCAATATCCAACAAACATCTGGACACATCTATATACCCTATATGAACCCTGGAGAACTCCTTCCCACCCATACATCCCCCATCAATGATACCCCAAATCAGTGCTCTCCCTTGCCCTGATTGATCCCCTCTGTGATCCAAAATTTATTAAAAAATGAAGTCTAGTGTATTGCCAAATTCAATTAATAGGAAAATGAAATAGTCATGATAGTTTTAAAGATTAGAAATAGTATACATAGTAATTTAGAAAAACTAAAAGTAAAAAATAAATTGGGATATTAAAAAAAATAAAAAATACCATAAAATTTTTTTTGATGTTTTTCCTTTCATCACTGTAATAGGTGTTGCCCTGCATGTACAAGGCAATCTCTTCCATTTCTTTCTCAGAGTTGCTGAGGGCAGGGAGAGGGAAGAAAAGGTGTGATATGGGGGCATTTTCAGGACTTGGAGTTGTCCTGAATGATATTGCAGGGACAGATGCAGAACTTTATATATCCTGCCATAACTCACTGAATGGACTGGGAGAGAGCGTAAACTACAATGTGAACTATAAACCATGCTGTGTAGCAGTGCTCCAAAATGTATTCATCAAATGTAATGAATGTGTGACACTGATCAAAGCAGTTGTTGATGTGGGAGGATTTGGGGGTGGGGTGGGGAGTGTGAACCTCTTACATTTTTTAATGTAACATTTTGTGTAATCTACATATCTTTAAAAAAAAGATAAAGGCAATCAACAGAGATCAACTCCTAGATGGCCTCTATGTTGTAAATTGTAGATATGAATTTTAAAGCAGCTACTATAATGATGCTCATGAATAGAAAGGAAAATTTGCTTTAATAAATGAATAGGAAATCTCAGCAGAGAGAAACTGAAAAAAAGAGAATGAAATAGAAATTCTAGAACTTACAATTACAGTACTGAAAAAAAATAAAAGTATTCATTGGCTAGGCCTAATAGCAAGTAGGGATGACACAGAGTCAGTGAATTTGATAGATTGATAAGAAATTACCTAGTCAGAAGAGAGGAGAGAAAAAATTTTGACCAAAAAAAATAGCCTAAGGATCTGTAAGACAATATCAAAATATCTAAGACATGAGTAATTGAGTCCTAGAAGGAGAGAAAAGATAGAAAGGGACAAGCAATGTATTTGAAGAAATAAGAGTGAAAGATGTAACTATATACATTTAAAAAGCTCAGTGAACACTAAACAGGATTAATGCACAGAAAACCATGCGGAAGCACATCATATTCAAACTTTGAAACCTGAAGACAAAGAAAAATTTATTAAAAATTGTCAGAGGAAAAAAAAAGGCACATTATACTCAATGGAACAATGATTTGAATTACAACTGACTTCTCATCAAAAACAACAGAAGCCAAAAGACAATGGATGACATCTTTAAAGTACCAAAAGAAAAAAAAATTCCTGTCAATCCAATTTCTATATCTAGTGAAAATATCCTTCAAGACCGAAAACAAAGTAAAGATAATTTCAGATAAAAGAAAACCCGTAGGCCTGAATAAAAGAAATGCTAAAGGAATTTCTTCAGGATAAGGAAAATAAAACCTGATGGAGACTGAGATCTTCAGAGAAGAATGAAGAGTATCAGAAATGGTAAATATGAAAGATTTGTAAAAATTTCTTTAACATAATGGTTAAGCAAAATGATAACATTGTCTTACGTGATTTATAATGAATGTAGATATATTACATATGGCAACTATGGCATAAAGTATAGGAAAAGAGTAAATGGACCTATGTAGACAAGTTGTCAACATGTTATGTGAAGAGGTACAATTTTAACTCTAGATATATTTGATGTACAGCATATTAATTTCTATAACTGTGAAAGAGTTCGCAGTATGCTGGAGGAAGGCAGATGTGCAAATAATTACAATGTAGTGTGACAATTTCACCAATAAAAGTTGTACAATAAACTCTGGGATCCCAGGGAATTACTGAGTAGCTTTCCTTGGAGGTAGGTAGGTAAAGGCTTCATAGTAGAAGTCATTTTCAGAAATAACTACTTTGATCATTCTGATCAGCAAAAGTTATCTCCTAATTCTTACTTGTTCATCATTCCTCCTTTCCTCCCTTTTTTTTTTGTTAGAGAAGTTGTAGGTTTCCAGTACAGTTATATATAAAATATAGGATTCCCACATACTGCCATATCACCAGCTCCTTGCATTGGTGTGGAACATTTGTTACAACTAATAGAAACACTTTTTAATAATTATAGTATTTCTTTAGCAGTACTTACTTTTCTTAAAATTGATGAAAGAGTATTGAAAAGTACTATTTTGGGAAGCGGACTTGGCCCAGTGGATAGGGCATCTGTCTACCACATGAGAGGTCCACGGTTCAAACCCTGGGCCTCCTTGACCCGTGTGGAGCTGGCCCATGAGCAGTGCTGATGCACACAAGGAGTGCCGTGCCATGCAGGGGTGCCCCCCCATAGGGGAGCCCCATGTGCAAGGAGTGCGTCCCGGAAGGAGAGCCGCCCAGCGCGAAAGAAAGTGCCACCTGCCCAAGAATGGTGACGCACACACAGAGAGCTGACACTGCAAGATGAAGCAACACAAAGAAACACAGATTCCTGTGCCGCTGACAACAACAGAAGCGGACAAAAAGAAGAACTCACAGCAAATGGACACAGAACAGACAACTGGGGCAGGGGGTCGGGGGAGAGAAATAAATAGAATAAATCTTAAAAAAAAAAGAAAAGTACTATATTAACTATTATCTATAGTTTACTTTAGGTGTGTTTTCCCCATATACCACCCTATTATTAATACTTTATAATGGTGTCATACATTTGTTATAATCCATGAAAGAACATTCTTACACTTGTACTATTAGTCCATATTTTATAATAGGGTTTACTGTGTTATACAGTCCTGTTTTATCCTTCAATTTTTACTCTAGTAACATAAACAACCTAAACTTCCCCCTTTTAACCACATTCACCCATATAATTTAATGCTATTAATTACACTCACAATATTGTACTACCATTACCATCATTCAATTTTCAAACTTTTACAATCAATCTAAATAGAAATTCTGTACAAATTAAGCATCAGCTCCCATTCTCTAAACACAATCTATCCCCCAGTAAACTATAACCTAGATTCTAACTCTATGAATTTGCTGTTACACTAAGTTCATATCAGTGAGATCACACAATATTTGTCCTTTTGTGTCTGGCTTATTTCACTCAGCATAATGTCCTCACAGTTCATCTATTTTGTTGCATGTACCAGGACTTCATTCCTTTCTATGGCAGAATAATATTCCCTTGTAAATATATACAACATTTTGTTTATCCATTCATAGACTGATGGACACTTAAATTGCTTCCATCTTTTGGTAATTGTGAATGCCAGTATGAACATCAGTGTGCAAGTAGCTGTTCGAGAATATGACTTCAAATTCTTCTGAGTATAGGACTAGTAGCAGGAGTGCTGGATCATATGGTAATTCAATACTTAGCTTTCTGAAGAACCATCAAACTGTCTTCCATAGCAGCTGCACCATTTTACATTGCCACAAGCCATGAATGAGAGTTCCTATTTCTCCCCAACACTTATAGTTTTCTGTTTTTCTTAATAGAAGCTGTTCTAGTGGGTGTGAAATGGTATCTTGTGGTTTTGATTTGCATTTTCCTAAGAGCCAGTGATGTTGAGCGTTTTTCATGTGCTTTTTAGCCATTTGTATATCCTCTTCGGAAAAATGTCCATTCAAGTCTCTCACCCATTTTTTAATTGGGTTGTTTTTCTTTTTATTGTTGAATTGTAGGATTTTTTAATATACTCTGGATTTTAAACCCTTATCAGATATGTGTTTCCAAACATTTTCTCCCATTTCTTTTTACTTTTGTGACAAAGTCCTTTGGGGCACAAAATGGGGCACATTTATCCATTATTTCTTTCATTGCTTGTGCTTTGGGTGTCAGGCTAAGAAATCATTGCCTAACACAAGATCCTGAAGATGTTTCCCTCTATTTTCTTCTAGGAGGTTTATAGTCTTTGTTCTTACATTTAGGTTTTTTATCCATTTTGAGTTGATTTTTGTTTATGGTGTGAAATAGGGGTCCTCTTTCATTCTTTTGCATATGGATATCCAATTCTCCCAGCACCATTTGTTGAAAAGACTATTCTTTCAGAATTGAGTGGACATGGCAGTCTTGTCAAAAATCAATTGGCCATAGTTGTGAGGGTCTGTTTCTGAACTCTCAATTTGATTCCTTTGGTCAATATAGCCATCCTTGTGCCAGTACCATGCTTTGGCTATTTGGGGCTACTTACCCTTCCAACTAAATTTGATAATTGGCTTTTCCATTTCTGAAAAATAAGTTGCTGGAATGTTGTTTGGAATTGCATTGAATGTGTAAAAAAGAATTGACATCTTAATGATATTTAGTTTTCTAAATCCATGAACAGCATGTCCTTTCATTTTATTTAGGTATTCTTTAATTTCTTTTAGTAATGTTTTATAGTTTTCTGCATATAAGTTCTTCTGAATAGATTCCTAGTAACAGGATTGCCAGATCATACAGCAGTTCTGTATCCACCTTCTTGAGGTACCACCAAACTGTCTTCCACAGAGGCTGCACCATTCTACATTCCCACCAACAGTGAAGGAATGTTCTTATTTCTCCACATCCTTTCCTGCACTTATAGTTTTCTGTTTTTTCTTTTTAAATAATGGCCATTCATTAACATGTGAAATAATATCTCATTGGTAGTTTTGACCTGCATTTCCCTAATAGTGATGCTGAACTTTTGTCATGTTAATTTGGTTTTGATGAGTCTGAGGAACATTGGGGTGGATGATGTAGTTGCTGTCTTAGTACTGAAACTCCCTTCTCTCTCTTTTATTTATTTATTTATTTATTTATTTCTCTCCCCTTTTCCCCCCCACCCCAGTTGTCTGTTCTCTGTGTCCATTTGCCGCATCCTCTTTGTCCGCTTCTGTTGTCGTCAGCGGCCCGGGAATCTGTGTTTCCTTTGGTTGCGTCATCTTGCTGTGTCAGCTCTCCGTGCATGCGGCACCATTCCTGGGCAGACTACACTTCCCTTCACGCTGGGCGGCTCTCCTTACGGGGCGCACTCCCTGCGCGTCGGGCTCCCCTACGCAGGCGACACCCCCTGCGTGGCATGGCAGGCATCAGCACTGCACGTGGGCCAGTTGCACACGGGTCAAGGAGGCCAGGGGTTTGAACCACGGACTTCCCTTGTGATAGATGGACGCCCTAACCACTGGGCCAAGTCCTCCGCCCTCACCCTTCTCTTGGTAGGAGTAGTTGGCTTGGTTTTTGTTTTGGTACCCATGTTTTCACTGACAGTCCAGGTATTTGGGAGGAATCTGAATTCCAGCTCAGTATCTACAACTTGTGCATGTAGCTTCAGGACTAAGCTAATTAAAACAATTTCATCTCCTAATAGTTTAGAAATGGGCACATGATCCAACTTGGATAATGATCTTGGAGACTTTTCTGGGGGCTTCTGGAAAAGAAGTTCATTTTGTCTCTTTCCTCCTAGAAGGGATAGTAGTATGTGATTGTAAAGCCTAGAGAGCCTGCAGCTATTCTTTCACCATGAAGGGAGCAACCTTGGATGAGTCAGACAGACAGAAGGCAAGTGTAGAGTTGGAAAGGAATTGGGCTCTTGATGACACTGAGTTCCTATACCAAACTGACCCTAGAGGCTATACAATCTATGGACTATTAAGTTACATGAGCCAGTAAGTTTTTAAATTTATTAACCCAGTTTCATTATATTTGCAACATAAACAGGCCTGATTGATATATTTAGGGAAAGGTGGCCAGTAGGCATTTGGAAAGATAGAACTGGACCTCAGTATAGTTTTGGATTTTAGAAAAGTCAATTCCCTAAGTTGAGATTAAGGTTATGATAGTGGATAACATTAGCCAGAGAGTGAATGTCAAGGGATAAGAGAAAATGTCGTGTACATGTAGAACAAGAGAAGTTTTGAGGAAAGTCAAAGGAGACCAAGAAAAAAGTGTGTCAGAAGCTAGAAGAAGACAGGTGCAAGAGAAAGGGAGTGGTCAACAATGATCAGGTAGGATGAGGACTGGATTCAAAAATTAAGAGGTAGGTGGTAAGCTTGGTTGGTCAGTCAATTTATTTCCTACTCAAAGGCAACCCCTCTCCCCCTTCTTACTGGTGCAAACCCCTTGATCAGAAAAGGAAGGCCTACTCTTATTCTGGGGATGGGCATGTGACTCAGTTCTGACAAATGAGAGGGAAGGGTAAGTTTGCTGAGGGGCATATAGGAAAGCTTTTCCTCCATACTCAGAGACAGGCACATGAGGAGAAACTCACTTTATTTAGCCATGTCAGTTCTCCTGCCTTTGAATGAAGTGGTGTGAGGATATGGTGTTTTTCTCTTGTGGCCATGAACATGAGAGAAAGGCCAAGAGGATTTATGAGATACCATCCTTGAGCCCTGTCATCTCTTAAGTGCTGAATTTCTAGTCATGACCTACTTCTGGTCTTGTTAAATAAGAATTAAACTGTTTGTGTTTAGGCCATTACTGGTTGGGTAATCTGCTACTTGCAGCCCCAAAGCATTCCTAACAGAACATTTAGAAAGAAAAGTTTCAGTAGATTAGTGCTGTTATTCAATATCAAGTAAGTGAAGGCATGAACTGTAGGTAAACACATAGCGCCAGATATTGAGAAATGCTTTTCAAAAAGTTGGGAGATTAAGGTGGAAAAGCAGATGAAGAGTTATCATTGAGAGAAGGAATGATGATGGGAACATTTTTTTAGATTGCAAATATTTGAGTATGTTTTAGTCAAGTGGAAGGTAATGGCTAGGAAGAAATTAAAAATAGATGGAAGAGGAGATCATTGACACAACAAGGTACAGAAGAGAAGAAGGACTAAAGGCCCAGGAAGAAAAAGGAAATCTCTGTTTTGCTTTGAGAAGGAAAGAAGGACTTGATTCTGGATGAAGATGTGGAGAAGTTTGGAGGTGGAAGGGAGGAAAGCCCTATGAATTTGCACCAGGCAGAACCTGTTTTCTTTGTGAAGGAGGAAAAAGGTTGTGTGCGTGAGGTGATGAGGAACCTGGGAGGGGGCCTGAGGAGAGTGGCAAAGGCTTAGAGTTCCTGTCACCAGAATGAGCTACCGCATCATAGCTCTCTGCACTATGCCTGGCACATGGCAGGTGCAGTCTGTTAGAAGAATGAGCTGACTAAGTATGAGTAATAGGATTGTTAAACAGCAATAGCTGCCTAGTGAGTGGGGAAACCATGCACCAGTGAGGCTTTCTTAATCATTTTTATTTATTTTTTGTGACAAAGCCAATACATTTTCATTGTTAACAGGTTAAAAATACAGATAAACAAAACAAAATAAATTCATTCCTATTCCACAAATCCAGAGGTAACCATGGGTAATATTTTAGTATATATTGGTTTTGTCTAGTTTTTGCATATACATTTTTTAATTAAAATGAGATCCAGTTTGTGTACTCTTATAATCTACCTTTTCAGCTAAAATTTTTCTGTTTTCACACTCATTTACATTCTTCCACCCTATTATTGAAAAAATAGTTTATCCTTTGAATAAATATTCACATGGTTCAATTCAAAAAGTACAGAAGAATATATGATGAAAGATCTCCACCCAACCCTATTCTGCAGCTATCCAGTTACCTTTCAGAAGAGGAATCAAATGTTACCTTTTTTGTGCATGTGAATCCTTATTTTATCTATAGCCAAGCAAATATACCTATTTTCCTCACATTTTTACACAAATGGTTAATATTATAACAGTTCTACAGTGTTCTGCATCTTACTGTGTTAACTTAATAATATATCTTTAAGGTGACTACTTATCAATATATAGTGCCTTCATGTTGTAAAAGGCTGCCATAGACTTCTAATATAAATGTACATTAATTTATTTAACAAGTCCCCTACTGCTTGACATTTAGGTTACTTGTGTCTTTTGGAATTTCAAACAGTTCTACAGTGAATAACTTTCTTTCACATTGAGGCAGTACACCTGTAGTATACAATTCTTGAAATATATTTGTTGGTTGAAGGAGTACTACATGTATTTGTAATTTTTCAAAAAAAGTTGTTGAAATATATCATTCATACATGGCCATACATAAACAGTAAGTGTATAGTAATTATTGTGAACTTATAAAACAAACATGCATATCATTGTACAGAGCTCCCATATATCACTCCATCACTAACATCTTGAATTGTTGTGAAACATTTTTTGCAAACTATGAAAGAGCACCATCAAACTATTACTACTAACTTTAACCTGTATCTTGCATTTGGTGTATTTTCCCCCAGTTATTAGCACCCTCTGTTAGTATTCTATATTTTCTATTGTTCTTGAGAAACGTTCTCATATTTGTTTATTACCCACAATCCACCTTCCAACACTGAATTCATTGTTATACAGCCCTATGCTTTGTGCAATCCATTCAAAATGTATACTCAGTGGCTTTCATTTTCATTGCAGAGTTGTGCTGACCTCATCTCAGTCAATTTTCAGAAAGTTTTAATTACTCCAAAAGGAAAAATCCCATACCCCATTATATACCCTATTCTTGTCCCTTAGAATTGGTATATCTTCCTTGCCATTGCCACAAAAATATTACAATATTACTGTTTACAATCATCCATAAGTTACCTTAGTTATAATTTTCCCATGTGTCATCATATTCTTAACAGTTTGTAGAACATTCCTATATTTGTACATTACCCACAGTCTTCATCTACCACCAAAATCACTGTTACACATTCCCTAGATTATTCTCTAGGTTCCTTTTAATTGACATTTACATCCACAGACTATGCCTTTCAGTGACAATCACATTCATAAACCAGCACTGTTAGTTATACTTACTATAATGGGTCACTATCAACTCTATTCATTTCAATGCTTTTATAATAAACCTTAATAAAAATTCTACATACATTAGCCATCAGCTCCCATTCTTAACCCACATTCTATTTCCTAGTAACCTATACTCTAGAGTTCCAGCTGGGTGGGTTTTGACAGCCTTGTCAAAAATCACTTGACCATAGATGTGAGGATCTGGTTCTGAGGGGAGGGAGAGGGAACAATAGGTGTAACATAGATCTGTTTCTGAACAATCAATTTGGTTGCATTGGTCTATATGTCTGTCTTTATGCCAGTATCATGCTGCTTTTACCACGGTAGCTAAATAATACTTTGAAGTCAGGAAGTGAGTGTCCTCCAACTTTGTTCTTTTTTCAATCTTTAAATTTTATTTTTAAAGAAGCTTTAGGTTACATAAATGTTACATAAAAAATATAGGGGATACCATATACCTCAACCCCTCCTCCCATAATTTTCCCCATTAACAACATCTTTCATTAGTGTGCTACATTTGTTACAACTGATGAGCACATATTGAAGCATTGCTACCAACCCATGATCTATAGTTTACATTATGTTTTACACTTTTGCACCACACAATTTTATAGGTTTTGACAAAAGGTATAATAACCTGTATCTGCCACTGCAATGCCATGCAGAACAATTCCAATGTCCTTAAAATGTGCCATGGTTATACCTATTCTCTCTTCCTCCCCTCAGAATCTCCGGTGACCACTGCCTTTATATCAATGTTACAAGTTCTTCCATTGCTAGACTAATAATAAATCTACTTTAGTCCATTGTTGCATTCCCTCCTTATATTAGTTCATTCTTCAATCTTGAGGATTTTGGTTGGTCGTGACCACTCTGCTTTCAATTGAGATGGGACTTAGATTCCATGGGACAGATGGGTGGAACTGTCTTGCTTGCAGTTGTAGATACTTTCTTTTTTTTAGATCGGCATTGTCCATTGTCATCCTTTTGTTAGTTGTCCTGGGTAAGTCTGATGAACTGGAGAGTAGGCGTTGGCTATAACTCTGCTGAGATTCAGGGCTCAACCGGCATATGAACAGATAGAAGATTTAAATTTCTGGGACTTATAATTAATGGGTATAGTGCTAATTATAGGTTCAAATAAGAGGGGCATAAGAACCATGTGTAGGAAAATTATAAATGAGTCCATCTCCAATACATTGGGGGGGGGTAGGTTATCATATATTCATATCATATATTATCATATATGATATGTAAGGCCCACTGAAAGGGTGCCAAATTCATGGGGTTGTCTGCTATGCCTATACTTTCCAGCTGTCTCTAGAGCCCACAGGAGTCCCCTGCTTGAGACACTGCTCATTGGGGGCAGTCAGTGAGATCCTCCTGAGAAGTGCAGGAGCATAACCTCTGGGATGACCTCCTGACTCACTTTGAAATCTCTTAGCCATAAAAACTCATTTGAATTAATATTTCCCCCTGTTGGTCAAGGTCCTTTTCCAGATGCATCACTAATTGGTGCTTGGTATTAATCCCTTAGTACCAAGGAGGCTCATCCCTGGGAGTCATGTACAAGTTAGTAAGTTTACATGCTGAGTTTGGCTTAGAGAGAGGCCACATTTGAGCAACAAGGAGGCTTTCAGGAGGTAACACTTAGGTGATATATAATACTAGGTTAAGTTTCAATTTCACAAGAACAAGGTTCATAAATATAAGCATCAATATAAAGGGCCTGGCATATTGACTTTCCTCCTTCCTAGGCATAGCCCATGTACTCTAGGGATTCTTGACACTCTATTAGAGAATGTAGCAGGAGTCCCAGGATGGGAGTTCAATATTCTTTCAGTTATTGTGTGCATCTCCACCCTCTGAGACAACACCCCATGACCACTTGAACACATTCCACAGAGGCATGCCTTGTGGGCAACCCTCCCCACATACCAACTCCCCCCCCCCCCCCCACCAAAACCCAGCTGTTCTTCTTTTTAAAGATATTTTTGGCTATTCTTTGTCCCTTAACCTTTCAAATAAACTTGATAATTGGCATCTCCATTTCTTTAAAAAAGGCATTTGGGATTTTTATTGGAATTGTGTTCAATGTTTAAATCAATTTGGATAAAATTGCCATCTTACTGATACTTAATCTTTCAATCCATGAACGTGGACTTTCCTTCCTTTTTTTAGGTATTCTTTTAATTTCTTTTAGCAGTGCTTTATAGTTTTCTTTTTTTAAAAATTTATTGTTTTATTGATTTTGTAAAAATATTACATTAAAAAAAAAAATGAGGTCCCATTCAACCCCACCACCCCCACCCCACCACTTCCCCCCCAGCAACATTCACTCCCATCATCATGACACATCCATTGCATTTGGTAAGTACATCTCTGGGCATCTCTGCACCTCGTGGTCAATGGTCCACATCATGGCCCATACTCTCCCCCATTATATAGTTTTCTGAATACAAGTCCTTTTTGTCCTTGGTTAAGTTTATTTGTAAATATTTGATTCTTTTAGTGGTTATTATAAATGGATTTTTTTCTGACTTCCTCTTCAGATTGTTGATCAGTAATGTATAGAAATGCTACTTTTTTTTGCATATTAATCGTGTATCCCACCACTTTGCTAAGTTGTCTGTTAGTTCTAGTAGATTTGTTGTGAATTTTTCAGGATTTTGTAGATATAGTATATTAGTTAGCCAAAAGGGTGCTGATGCAAAATACCAGAAACTGGTTGGTTTTTATAAAGGGTATTTATTTGGGGTAGGAGTTTACAGATACCAGGCCATAAACATAAGTTACTTCCCTCACCAGTCTATTTTCAGGTGTTGGAGCAAGATGGCTGCTGAAGTCTATGAGGGTTCAGGCTTCCTGGGTTCCTCTGGGCTCAGCTCCTCTGTTTTCTCCACAAGGTCAGCTGTAGACTATGAGGCTCTCTAGACTTTACCTCTCTCCACAAATTTAGCTGTAGACTATCAGGTGAATGGCTCTGTCTCTCTCCCTGGGGCTTCAGCTTAAGACCTCATCATCAAACTCCAACATCAAAACTCCAACATCAGAAATCCTCCAACTCTGTCCTTTGTCATGCCTTTTATCTGTGAGTCCCCACCGGGACTCAGTGCCCTAATGACATGGCCCAATCAAAACCCTAATCATAACTTAATCATGCCAAGGTATAGACTAATCCAGTGTCTATTTTTGGAATTCATAACTATGTCAGACTGCTACAGATAGGATCATATCATCAGCAACTAGTGAAAAGTTTTATATCTTCCTTTCCTATTTGGATGCATTTTATTTCTTTTTCTTGACTAAGTGTTCTAACTAGAACTTCTAGCAACATAATGAGTAACAATGGGGAGAGTGGGCATTCTTCTCTTGTTCCTGATCTCAGTGGGAAAGCTTTCGGTCTTTCACTGTTGAGTATAATGTAAGCTATAGGTTTTTCATATATATACTTTACCATGTTGAGAATGTTTCCCTCTATTCCTATATTTTGGAGTGGTTTTTTTTTTTTTTTTAATCAAGAAAGGCTGCTATATTTTATGCCTTTCCTGCATCAATTGAGAAAATCATATGATTTTTCTTCTTCCATTTATTAATGTGGTTTATCACACTAATTAATTTTCTTTTGTTGAATCTCCCTTGCATGCCTGGGATAAAACTTACTTGATTGTGGTATATAATTCTTTTTTTAAAAATGTTTTTTCTTTATTTTTAAAGAGCATTAGGTTATAGAAATGTTACATAAAAAATATAGGGGATTCCCATATACCTCACTCCCTCCCCCTCCCACACTTTCCCTCATTAACAACATCTTTCATTAGTGTGTATATTTCTTACAGTTGATGAACACCTATTGAAGCATTGCTACTAACCATGATCTATAGTTTACATTGTATTTTACACTTTGCACTGCACAATTTTATAGGTTTTGACAAAATGTATAATGGCTGTTATCTGTCATTGTAATTTCATGTGGAACTATATCAATGTCTCAAAAATGCCCCATGGGGAAGTGGCTATGGTTCAACTGATAGAGCATCCACCTACCACATAGGAGGTCCAGAGTTTGAACCCATGGTCTCCTGGCCCATGTGGTGAGCTGGCCCATGTGCAGTGCTGCCATGTGCAAGGAGTGCCATGCCACACAGGGGTGTCCCCCATGTAGGGGAGCCCCACGTGCAAGGAGTGCATCCTGCAAGGAGAGCCGCCCTGTGCAAAAAAAGTGCAGCCCACCGAGGAGTGGCACTGCACACGTGGAGAGCTGATGCAGCAAGATGACGCAACAAAATAGACACAGATTCCTGGTGCTGCTGAGAATGCAAGCAGACACAAAAGAACACAGTGAATGGACACAAGAGAGCAGACAATGGCGGGGGGAGGGGATGGGGAGAGAAATAAATAAAAACAAATCTTTAAAAAAAATGCCCCATGATACACTTTTGTTCCCTTTCCCTCCCTTTAAAACCACTGGTGACCATTGTCTTTATAACAATATTATAAGATCTTCCATTACTAGCATAATAAGAAGTCTCCTTTAGACCATAGTTGCATTCCCCCTTATGTTTGTTTATTCCTCTATGTTGAGGATTTGGGGATGGTGATGCCCACTCTGTTCTGATTGAGAGGAGGCTTAGATCCCATAGGGCAGATGAATGGAACTGTCTTGCTTGCAGTAGAAGATACTCTCTGCTTCTTGGGCTGAGCATTGTCCATCATCACCCTTTTGTTAGCTGTCCTGGGTGAGTCTGATTAACTGGAATGTAGGTGTTGGCTGCAACTCTACTGAGATTCAGGGCTCAGTTGGCATATGAACAGCCATATGAACAGATTTAAGTCTCTAGGACATGTATTTAATGTGTATAGTGCTAATTACAGGTTCAAATAAATTTGATAGAAGAATCATGTGTAGGAAAATTATAAATAGTCTAACTCTGATACATTGGTGGAGATAGGTTATTATATATTCCAAGGTAAGGCCTATTGATGGGGTGCTGATTTCCTAGAGTTGTCTGCCCTGCCTATAGTGTCTCAATGTCTCTAAAGCCCCTAGGAGCACCCCTACTTGAGGCACTGTTTATTGTGGCAGACAATGAGATCTTCCTGAGATGTGTACAAGTGTAACTCTGGAATGAATTCCCAAATCACTTGGAAATCTCTTAGCTATAAAAACTCATTTGCATTTAATATTTCCCCCTTTTGGTCTAGGTCTTTCTCCAAATGCATTGTTAGTTGGTACTTGGTATTAATCCTTCATTGCCAAGGAGGCTTATACTTGGGAGTCATGTCCCATGTTGGGGGGAAGGCAGTGATTTTATATGCTGAGTTTGCTTAGAGAGAGGCCACATTTGAGCAGCAAGGAAGCCCTCAGGAGGTAACTCTTAGGCAATATATATTACCAGGCCATGTTTCAATTTCACAAGAACAAGGTGTACAATTTTTTTAATGTGCTTTTGGAATCACCTTGCAAGTATTTTGTTGAGGATTTTTGCATCTACATTCATTAGGGAAATTGGTCTGCAGTTTTCTTTCTTTATAGTATCTTTATCTGGTTTGGTATTAAGGTGATGTTGGCATCACAGAATGAGTTTGGTAGTGTACCTTCCTGTTCAATTTTTTGGAAGAACTCGAGCAAGATTGGTATTAGATCATCTTTAAATGACTGGTAGAATTCACTTGTGTCCCCATCTGTTTGTGTGCTTTTATATTTGGGAAGTTTTTGATGACTGTTTCAATTTCTTTACTTTTTTTTTTTTTAAATGGGGTATTTCTCTCATAGTTTTTACTTACTTATTTGTTTTTATTTTTTCATCTTTTTAGGAGGCAATGGGGTTTGAATCTGGGACCTCATACATGGGAAGCAGTGCTCTGTTGTTGAGCTATCCCCACTTCTCATCAATCTCTTTACTTTTGATTGGTTTGTCAAGGTCTTCTAGCTCACATCTAGTTAGGTCTTTTATATATATATATATAAATATATATATATATTTATATATATAAATAAATAAATATATATATAAATATAGGAGGTACTGGGGATTGATCCCAGGACCTTGTAAATGGGAATTAGGCACTCAGCCACTGAACCACACCTGCTCCCTTCTCTCTTTCTTTTTTTAAGATTTATTTTATTTATTCTGCCCCCTCCTTGTTTGTACTCACTGTGTGCTCTCTGTGTGTGCTCATATTCTTTTTTTAGGAGGCACCCAGAACTGAACCTGGGACCTACCATGTGGAAGGGAGGTGCACAATCACTTGAACCACATCTGTTCCTGCTTTTGTGTCTCTCACTGTGTTTCCTCACTGTGTCTCCTCATTGCATCATCTTGTTGTGTCAGCTTTCTGTGCCTGTCCATTGCATCAGTTCTCTGTCTTGCTTGTCTTTTTTAGGAGGCACTAGAAACCGAACCTGGGACCTCTCATGTGGTAGCAGGCACCCAACTGCTTGAGCCACATCTGCTTCTCTTATTTTTAATTTTTATTTTTTAAAGATTTATTTTATTCATCTCCCCCATCCTTGTTGTTTGCATTTGCCGAGTCTGTTTGTTGTATGCTGGTCTTCTTTTTTTTTTAAAGGGGGCACTGGAAACTGAACCTGGGTCCTCAGATGTGGGAGGGAGGCACCTAATTGTTTAAGCCACTCTGCTCCCTGCTTTGTTGTGTCTCTCATTATGCTTTCCTCGTGTTTCTTGTTACATCATCTTGCGTGAGCTCACTGTGCCTGCTCATTGTGTCAGCTTGCTGACTTGCTCAACTTCTTTAGGAGGCACTGGGAACCAAACCTGGGACTTCCCATGTTGTAGACAGGAGCTCAATTGTTTACATCACATCCACCTACTCTTAATTGCTAACATAAGCATTGAGGGCTATAAATTTCTCTCTCAGCACTGTTTTTGCTGTATCCCATAGGTTTTGCTATGCTGTGTTCTCATTTTCTTTCATCTCAAGATATTTACTGATTTCTCTTGCAGTTTCTTCTGTCCCACTGATTACTTAAGAGTGTGTTGTTTAATCTCTATATATTTGTGAATTTTCCCTTTTTCAGCCTGTTATAAATTTCCAACTTTATTCCATTATGATCAGAGAAAGTGTTTTACATAAATTCAATGTGTTTAAATTTATGGAGGTCAGACTTATATCCTAAAATATAGTCTATCCTGGAGAATGATCCATGAGCACTTGTGAAAAATGTATATCCCACTATTTTGGGGTGTAATGCTCTAAAAATACGTTAGGTCTAGATCATTTATCATATTATTCAAGCTGTTTACTTATTGATCCTGTCGAGGTGTTCGATCCAATGCTGAGAGTGGTGTATTGAAGTCTCCAACTATTATTGTAGAGATATCTATTATATCTATTTTTACCTTCAGTTTTGCCAGTGTGTACCTCATGTATCTTGGGGCACCCAGGTTAGGTGTATAAATATTTATTATAGTTATTTCTTCTTGGAGAACTGGCCCTTTAATTAATATATAATGGTCTTCTTTATCTCTTATAACAATTTTGTATTTAAAATCTATTTTATCTGATAATTAATATCATGACTATGATCTTTTTGGTTACTATTTGCTTGGAATATCTTTTTCCAAACTTATTTTCGGCCTGGTTGTGTCCTGACATTTGAGGGGAATTTCTTGTAGACAGCATATATATGGCTAATTTTTTTTTAATCCATTCTGTCAGTCTATGTCTTTTGATTTGAGAATTCAATCCATTAACCATCAATGTTATTACTGTAAAAGCATTACTTACTTCATCCATTTTATCCTTTGGCTTACTACTGTCTTTTTTTTTTTTAAGATTTATTTTATTTATATATTTCCCCCCTCTCTCCAGTGGTTTGTGCTCACTGTCTGCTCTCTGTGTCTGTTCATTGTGTGCTCTCTGTGTCTATTCATCTTCTTTTTTAGGAGGCACCAGGAAATGAACCTGGTACCTCCCATATGGGAGGGAGACACTCAATTGCTTGAGCAATCTCTGCTCCCTACATATTGTGTCTCTCATTGTGTTTCCTCCTTGTGTCTCCTCATCGCATCATCTCCTTGCATCATCTTGTTGCATCAGCTTACTGTGCCATCCTGTCACATCAGCTTGTTTTGCTTGACTTCTTTAGGAGGCATCTTTAAGAGGCATCGGGAACTGATCCTGGGACCTCCCACATGGTAGGCAGGTGCCCAACTGCTTGAGCAATATCTGCTTCCCATTACTGTCTTTTCTTCTTGAATTTCCCTTCCTAGTAATCTTCATTACTATACTCTTCTCCAAGTTTCTCACTCTTTTTTTTTTTTCCTTTCAGGCTATAGCACTCCCTTTAGTATTTCTTGTAAATCTTATTCTTTTGGTAACATACTCTTTAAATTTTGAAGGACAGCTTTGCCAAATAAAGAATTCTTGGCTGAAAGTTTTTCTCTTTCAGTACCTTAGATACATCATACCACTTCTTCTCACTTCCATGGTTTCTGATGAAAGAGTACCACATAGCCTTGTGGAGGTTCCATTGTATGTGATGCATTGTTTTTCTCTTGCTGCTTTCAGATCCTCTTTTGATTTCTAATATTTGTAATTCTGAATAGTAGCTATCTTGGAGTAGGTTTATATGAATTTGTTTAGGGTGTGTTGCCCTTCTTGGGTATTGATTTTATGTCTTTCATTAAATTTGGGAAGTTGTTGGCCATTATTTCTTCAAATATTCTTTCTGCCCCTTTTCTGTATTCTGCTTCTTCTGGGCCACCAATAACACATATGTTTGGGTGTTTTACATTATCATTCATTTCCCTGAGATCCTGCTCAATTTTTTCCATTCTTTTCTCTTCTGTTCTCCTGTCTTTTCAAATTCAGATGCTTGGTTCTTCATATCAATAATTCTGTCCTCCATAAATTCAAATCTGCTGTTATATGCCTCTAATGTATTTTCAATTTCATTCATATCAGCTTTTTTTTAGAATGTACTAGAGATTGAACCCAGGACCTTGTATATGGAAAGCAGGTGCTCAACCAATGAGCTATATCCACTCCCCAAAAAGAGTTTGCTTTGTTTGCTTGTTTAGTTTTGTTTTTAGGAGGTACTGGGGATCAAACTTGGGACCTAATACATGGAAAGCAGGTCTCAAACACTTGAGCTATATTCTTAATATCATTTATCTCTTTAGTATTTTCCTTCAAGGCTTTGAAATGATTTAGGAGATTTGTGTTATTATCATTGATTGTCTTAAATCCTGTGTCTTATCAGAATTTTTGACTTGTTCCTTTGGCTGGGCCATCTCTTTCCATTTCTTATTATGACTTGCAAATTTTTTATGATGTCTAGGTATCTGGATATGTTGGTGAATTTACTCTGATGGCCAATTTATTTCTTTTGTCTAGTGGTTTGTTTCATGGCTCTTCTTTGATTTTTAGTTCAACTTATTCTAAGTCCTTGAAGTTTCCCTGCTTAAGTTATCAAAATAGAGCTAAGAACTCACTATTGAGATGAATATTCGATTCAATGGGTCTTGAATGAAAGACTCCAAAAAGCATGTTTTTCACGTTGTAGTTTCCCGGTCAGACAGCAGATTGCACTTGGCGTGAATCTTTCCATGGAGCTGCCTATTTCAACCTCCGCTTGCCTGTGATTCTGCTCTTAGCCAAAATTCAAAGCAGGCTCTGCTGGCTGAACTCAATGAATAGAAACCACTCTCTTTCCTCTGCCATACCATCCTTCTTCCCTGGGAGGAAGACGCCTTTTCCCCCTCTCAGTTGGTTGTAGTGAACTATGGGCTTTATTCAGACTGATCACCATTTAGGGTGGGGGATGGGAGCCATTCCTGGTCATGGGGTTCGTCATTCATGGTTTTCATCTCCACTTCTTCATTTCTCTATCCTTTGCTCTCCTGGAGGATGTGCAACACTCCCCTGGTCTGCAGATCCCCAAAGCAGCTCCCTTGGATAGCTTTTTGCCCCTTCTCTGTTGTTTTTGTGAGAGAGTTGAGCCCTGCCAGCTTACTCTGACACTATCTTTCTAGAAGTTCCTGCATTTATAATTTTGAAGGTAATGCCTTCTTTCTTTCCCTAGAGTTTGTGCCGGTTTATAATCCCACTAGCAATATATAAAAGTAACTATTTCTCTGTATCTTTCATAGTGAGTATATAAAAAAATGTGTTTGATCTTTATCAATCTGATTTATACAAAATGATATATCAGGATGCTTTTAATTTTCATCCTCTCATTATGGATGAGGCTGGGAATCTTTTGATATATTTGAGAGATTTTGATATTTCCTTTTTTTCCATACCCTTTGTCCATTTTCTTTTGGATTGTTGGCTTTTTCCCCCCCTATAGACGCTCTATATATTTGGATATTAGCCCTTTAAATGGAATGAGATGCAAATACTTTCCCCAATTTTTGTATACCCTTTAATTTGCTTCTTTTGCTTTTGCCATGCAGAAGTTTGTTCTGTTTTGTGCTGGTTATTATATTCATCAGGTTTTTAAAAAAAATACTTGTAGATTTTATTTCATAATTAGAAAGGCCTTCTACATCCAGATTATAAAATAATTGTCCCACGTTTTTCTCTAGTGCTTTTATGATTTTATTGATCTAGTTACATTTTTTTTTTTCTGGTGTAATTTGTGAGGTGTGTACTCAACTTAATTTTTCCCCAAATGATATCCAGTTGTTCTAATTCCTTGTGTTGATTTTCTACATATACCATCATGCCATCTCTGAATAAAGCCAATTTTCTTCTTTTCTGAGCGTCATGCCTTTTATTTCTTCTTCTTACCTTACTGTACTTGCTAAGACCTCTAGTAAAATGCTGACTACAAGTGGGGTGAGTAGATGTCTTTGCCTTGCTCTCAATCATACTGAGAGCAAACAGGTAAATGATTGACTGGCTTTGTATTGCCAAGCTGCTCTCCACAAAGTTTCTGCCAATTTAAACTACTCTGCAGTATATGGAATTGCCTAGGAAACCATATTACATTAAGTATGATGTTAGCTGTGGGTTTTTTTGTGGATGCCCTTTATCAGATTGAGAATGTTCCCTTCTATTTTAGTTTGTTGAGAGTTTTTATTATGAATTTTGACAAGTGCTTTTTCTATATTCTTGGAGAAGATCATATGATTTTTTGCCTTTATTCTATTAATGAGATGAAGTATATTGATTTGCTTTTGAATGTTTAATCAACCTTCCATTCCTGGGATAAACCCCACTTGGCCATGATTTATTATCCTTTTTATATTTTGCTTTGTTCTGTTTTCTAATACTCTGTCAAGGATTTTTGCATTATATTCAGGAGGCATGTTGGTCTGTAATTTTCTTTTCTTATAATGCCTTTGCTGTATATTGATTTGATATACCATTTTAATCATATGCTAAATTCCCAATATATTTGAGTCCATTTCTGGATTTTATATTATATTCTGTTTCACTGCTCTCTGTCTTTTCTATCTCATTGTGGTAAATGGATTCATTGTGGGACATTTAGGATTTATGTTGTTTTCAGTACTCTGCTATTATACACAATGCTGTGATGAACAGTGTTTTAGCTAGATCTTTTCCTACTCTATGATTATTCCCTTAATATAAATCCTTAGAAATTGAATGGCTGGGTCAATGGGTAGATATCATTTTAAGGATTTAGCTACTTTTGTCAATCAGGAAAATAGAAACCCTGCCAGTTGTTTCAATCAGGGGGCTTAATTTAGAGAATGATTATTATTGTTGGAGGAGTAAAGGAGCACAAAGGGAAAGAAGATAACTACGAAATTAGATGCATGACTGCAGTCTCTTGTCTCCTCCATTTTCACATGGCCTTCTCCCCTATGGTTGTTCTGCTGTGTGTCCAGATTTCCCCCTTCTCCTAAGGACACCAGTCATACTAAATTCGGTTAGGCCCTAATTATCTGCATCTTAACTAACTCCATCTGCAATGACCCTATTTCAAAATAATGTCACATTCTGAGATATTAAGGGGTTAGGACTTCAGCAGATCTTTGGGGGGAGACAACTCACCCATAACAGTGGTGTTACCACAGCCCAGGAAACGCTCACTGCTGACATTGAGGAAGACTGTTCTTGCTGTTGAAATCACTAACATTGCTACTAGAACCACTGAAAGATGTTGGAGCCATAGCCACCCACCACCCAGCTGCTGGAACCACCAAAAGATGCCCCACTGCTGCAGGAGACATCTCCAGAAGCAGAGAGGAGGGAAAAACAATGCCTTCTTCCTTCCTTTCCAGTTGCAATGCAGCTTCCCATTAGCTGAACATATCAGAAGCAAGATGGTGGGTGAGCCTGGAAAATTTGTTGCAAGGTCCAGCTCTCTGGGATACAGAGGAGCAGGCCTGGCTTCATGGGAGTCTGATCTGAGAGGTTACATACGGTCCCAGACTTAGAAGAGCCCTGTACTTGGTTTAGTGTTCACTATGCTGTCTTGAGATTTTTAAAACTGTTTGAACAAGGGGTCTGGCATTTTTATTTTGCGCTGGGCCCACAAATTATGTAGCCAGTCCTGCTGAGCAGAACATGAAAGAGTAGAAACGGACCAGAGAGCACGCAGGAAAATGCCACAGCTGGCTTTGAATTGCCAAATTGCTTTTCACAAAGGGTAAACCAATTTGAACTACCCAACAATGTAGGAAGTTGCCTCGGAAACCATAAACTAGGTATAGTGCTGATAGGCAAGTTCCCAAGATTTTTCCTAAGCAGTCTCTGGCAGTTCTAAAAGCAAAAGCAGAGAAATCAATTAACTGGTTCTCTTGTCTCCAGCCCGTGGTATTAGATTGTAAACCCTCCTTGAGTTGCTATGTGTAATTTCGCTAACTCACTCCTTCAAGGAGGGAACAGGTTAGACTGGGAGAGTGTTGGTCTTCATAAAATTCATATATTACTGTTTTATCTTTGTATATATGGTGGCATTCAATTTTCTATTGTTAAATTTATCTTTTATTTTTCCTCTTTCTATTCAGAGATAGTAGAAAATGGTGGATCAGACACTGAGAAACTCTACGGGTTTTGTAAGGCTCATAAAGTTGGATTTTCTAGTGCTGAGCTCCTGTAGGTAGAAACAAGTCTTCATGTTGGCATTGAATAACCCAGCAACAGTATGAGAATGGGAGAGATGTTCAGAGGATGGTTTTGAGATTTTACCAGAGTAATTAAGTTATAGCAAAGATCAGAGTATGGCCGTGTCATTGAAGGGGAAGGAGAGATGATGTGGAAAAGAAATAGAGCACCCGCACAGGGAGCCCTGACAATGTTCCAGCGTACATTGTCCAAGAAGAGCCCACTTGGGCATATAGCACTTTCAGGTATGCCCTCCCATTGGCCTGCCGTGATTGTCTAAAATATCCTTCTAAATATCCATTTCTTTGCGTTAAAGCATGGAGCCCATGGTGATTTTCTCTAGTTACATGTAAAGGAAGCAATTCATTCACTAATTCATTCATTCAATAGATTAGGCTTACACTATATGCCAGCACTGGGCTTGGCACTAGGGATATCATGGTGAATGGGCCACACATAACCTGCCCTCTCAGAAACTATAGTCTAGAAGAGGAGAGAAATAATCAATTGCAACACAGCATGATTAGTCCTGTGATGGGAGAATTAGAATGCTAACAGGAAAACATAATAGGGGTCACTTCCCGGGTCAGAGCATTAGTGAGGGACTGAAAGCCAAGCAGAATAGGTGTTAGCCAAGTAAGAAGGGGATATGGATTGAGGAGAGATGTTTTAGGAAGAGGGAAGAGCAAGTACAAAGGTCCTGAGGTAAGAGATCATCTCTATATAAGGAAAGAGTGCAGCATGGAAAGGCAACAGTGGAGAAAGGGGAGGCTGGGAAGGTAGGCATGGATCAGATCTTTTTTTAAAAAAGATTTATTTATTTATTTATTTAATTTATTTATTTATCCCCTACCCCCTAATCGTGCCCTGCTATTCTTGCTGTCTGTGTCCATTCGCTGTGTGATCTTCTGTACCTATTTCTCTTTTTGTCTTCTCTTCTCATTTTTTCTCCTCTAGGGTTCATGGGGATTCGATCCTGGTGACCCCTGTTGTGGAGAGAAGTTCCCTGTCAATTGCACCACCTCAGTTCCCAGTCTTTGCTGCGCTTCACCTTCATCTCTCTCTTGTTGTTGCATCATCATCTTGTTGCATGACTCACTTGTACAGGCACTGGCTCATTGTGTGGGCACTTGGCTTGCCTCACAGGCACTTGGCTCACTGTGCAGGTACTGGCTCACCATGCGGGCACTCATGTGGGCACTGGCTCACCATGTGGGCATGCTTTCTCTTCTTCTTTTTCACCAGGAGGCCCCAAGGATCGAACTTGGACCCTCCCATACAGTAGGGGGAAGCCTTATCACTTGAGCCACATCTGCTTCCCTCGATCAGATCTTAAAGTGCCTTGAATGTGCCTCTGGCCTTTATCTTTAGAGCAACAGCAAGCCATGTGGGTCATTAGTCAGGACAGTGACATATGAATGAAGAAGGAAGAGCAAGAGTCAAGGACAGAGATGGTAGTAGCTTGGACTAAAATAGTGGCAAAGGATGGGCAGTACATAGATGCCAGATAAATTTAAGAGGAAAAAGGGACAAGACTCAGATTTGGTGAGTAAGGGCAAGAATGGAGTAAGGATGTCTCCCAGGCTTCTGGCTTGGACAACTGTGGAGAATACAATTTTGTAGGTGGGGATATGGAATTTTATTTTGGGTGACTTGAATTTGAGTAATAAACAATTTGAAAATTAAATAGTTTGTACACCAAAGGTAATGTATTAAAAGTTTATTATACTTACTCTTTTCTCTTCTTTCTTTTTCTTCAAATTTTCCAACTTCTAGTAACTTGTGCCTTTCTTAAAGTCACACTGAATTTAAAAATAAAGTTATAGCACAGGAACATACCCCCAGGACAAACTAAAAGCTAAATATGAGAGTGCTTTGAAATATATGAACACAGGGCTTGTACATGACAGCGTCATATTCTCTACAATAAACAACTGTGTCAAGGAAATTAGTCAGTGCGTCCTTGCTTGAAACTCTAATGAAGAAATACAAATTATTGTTCATTATTTATTTACTGAGGTTTCTTTTATTTAAAAAATTATTGTGGTAATAAATATGAACCCAAATTATCCAATATTAACCAATTTCAGGTGTAAACTCAGTGATAATTACATTCACTATATTGTGCTGCCATCGCCACCATCCATTACTAAAATGTTTTCCAGCACCCCAGAGAGAATCTCTGTACCCATTAAGCAAAAACTTCCATTTACTGCCTCCCCCAACCCCTGGTAACCTGTAATTTACTTTCTGTCTCTATGAATTTGATCATTTTAGGTATGTAATGTAAGTTAAATCATATAATATTTGTCCTTTTGTATCTGACTTATTTTACTCAGCGTCATTCTTTTCTGTGGTTGAATAATATCTATTGTAAACATATATCACATTTTGTTTATCTATTCATCTCCTGATAGACCCTTAGGTTGCTTCCGCCTTTTGCTATAGTGAATAATGCTACTGTGAACATTTTTATACAGTGTCTGTTTGAGTCCCTGTTTTAAATTCTTTTGGATATATACCTTGGAGTGGAATTTCTGGGTTATATTGTAATTCTATGTTTAATTTTCTGAGGAAATATCAAACCAATTTCTGTACCCAGCAAACTGTTTTCCACAATGATGGCACCATTTTACATGTCCATCAACAATATATGAAGGTTATTTTTCTTCATCCTCATCAACATTTATTATCTTCTGTGTTTTAAATAATAGCTACCCTTGTGTCTTTAGTGAGTTTTTGAGTAAAAAAGTTGTTATGCACTGCTCCCCAAAAAGAATCACAAATAAATTGGTATAACTCTTCAAGTGCTGTTTTCTGAAAAGTTGTTAACGTGTAAATAAAAAAATAGAAAAAAATGAATGAAGAAAGGATGGATAAATGCATGATTGGTCCTTAGTTAGAGCCCTTTTTTAGTAGGAACCCTGTCCTGTGAGGGGAAGCCTGAGAGCTCTGAAAGCCATATAATGGTGGAGGAGGTGATGGCATACCAATGAGCTATGGGGAGAAACAAAGCACAAAGAATAGAATATGGGAAAACTCTAGCTATCCCTGATTGGTCACTCAGTATATGCTAGATGTAGTGATAAGAAGATCTCCTATCCAAGAGCTCTTTCTCCTGCTTTATCATTTTGCCGAAGGCTATATACACTGTTTCTATTCTTCAATCATCAGTCATTTTCAGTGGAATAATTCCAATGAACATACTTCAAGTGTTTTTTAAGACAGTCTTAATTTCAAATATTCTGTTCAATTGTCAGGTCATGTGTTTCACTTTTGGTTTGGAAAATACGGTCATTATAGGGAGCCTAGAAAGCCTTGGAACAGGGCGAATAGTATGAATGAAAGGGAAGAAGGGAAGCGGACTTGGCCCAATGGATAGGGCGTCCACCTACCACATCGGAGGTCCATGGTTCAAACCCCGGGCCTCCTTGACCCGTGTGGAGTTGGCCCATGTTCAGTGCTGATGCGTGCAAGGAGTGCCGTGCCATGCAGCGGTGTCCCCCATGTAGGGGAGCCCCACATACAAGGAGTGTGCCCCGTAAGGAGAGCCGTCCAGCGTGAAAGAAAGTGCGGCCTGCCCAAGAATGGTGTCATACACACAGAGAGCTGACACAACAAGATGATGCAACAAAAAGAAAACAGATTCCTGTTGCTGGTGATAAGGATAGAGTGGTCACAGAAGACTGGGCGGGGGAGGGGGGAAGGGGAGAGAAATAAATAAAAAATAAATATTTTTAAAGAAAAGAAAAAAAAAAGGAAAGGAGGGGAACAATTGGCAGTTGGTGTACTTTTTGGCAGTATGTTAAACTATGAGTTGTACCAACTATTTTTTACAGTTTTGCTTTTTTTTTTTCCCCATGATAATCTAGAAACGATTGAGGTAAAGAAGAATAAACTCTCAAGCTTTAAACAATACATCATAACCACATCAGGAAATAGGAACTTGAGATGAATGAATGGGTAGGGAATGGAAATTTTCACTCCACCTTTAGCTTTGAATTTTACCTCATTCATTCATTCTTCTCCAACTTTTCCATAAAAATATTCTAATAGTTCAGAAGAGTGAAACTGAATTTTTAAAGACAGGACTCACAGGAAAACAACGATTCCTTGGGATTTCTTTGAAGACTGGCGTTTTATTACAAAAACTCATGGATTTTTAAATTAATATCATATATATGTATTTATCTTAACTTAAAAAATATATTGTTTCTTATCCAAAACAAACAGTAAAATTTTCAACCCAATATATAGTAGTGCTGGGTAGTATATAGTTAAAGGCTTCATGTCTAACTCCCACCCTATAAATGCCACATTGCCATGTACTTCTAATTTGGGATGCATATTCTTGTGAGTTCAAGGGTAAATCCATCTTTTGGATTTTATTTTAATGTTTTAAATATGCATTTATCTGCCAAAAGTTCTGTTTTTCTTTCTTTAACTGGAAACCTCAGGGGAAGATGATTCTACCAAAGAGATCATTAAGCAGTGGGTCAGTCGGGGTCAACCTTGTGATGGTAACTGCCCCTTGCACTTCTCTTGGTCAGACACTAATCAGTGGCAAGGCTGAACAAGTCCCTTCCCCTAAAAGGTAGGAAGAACATGTGGGCCAACAAAGAAAGTCACAGCTCTATAAACCACAGGTTTTGAATCAACATTTGACACATCACTTTCCCTTCCATGAATGTTAAATTTTTCCACATAGACAAAGATTTTTGCACCTTCAGGCCTGGTACAAAAAAGATTTGAGCGAAGACTCTGTCAAGATAGTATTGTAGGGAAGCGGACTCGGCCCAGTGGTTAGGGCATCTGTCTACCACATGGGAGGTCCGCGGTTCAAACCCCGGGCCTCCTTGACCCGTGTGGCCCACACACAGTGCTGATGTGCACAAGGAGTGCCGTGCCACGCAGGGGTGTCCCCTGCATAGGGGAGCCCCACGCGCAAAGAGTGCACCCTGTAAGGAGAGCTGCCCAGAGTGAAAGAAAGTGCAGCCTGCCCAGGAATGGCACCACACACATGGAGAGCTGACATAACAAGATGACGCAACACAAAGAAACACATATTCCCATGCCGCTGACAACAACAGAAGCGGACAAAGAAGAACACGCAGCAAATAGACACAGAGAACAGACAACCGGGGTGGGGGGGAAGGGGAGAAAAATAAATAAATACATCTTTAAAACAAAACAGAAGATAGCATTGTAAGCTTATTCTCCAATAACCATCTTTGCTCCAGTCACATACCAATGATAGACAAAAGAGAAAATGAAATAGTCAAACAGAACTAGCCATGCTCAAAAACAAGATAAACATCTGTTGGCGACAAACAGAGAAGAAATACAAATAGTGATCAGGGATGAAGCAACAGGTCTACTGGGTCCTGGGTCCAATATTAGGGAAAGGCAAATATATTCAAGTATTATGGTTTATATCAAGAAATCAAAATGATACAACAAAGTTGAAAAACAGAAATTGATAAAAAGATATAGTAGGCAAATCTCAACTCAGAGAAAGTTGTTGTAGTAATATTAATAGCAGAATAAAGAGAATGAGTAAAAAACCAATGAGTGATAAAGATATTACATAATGATGAAATGAATGATTTACCAAGAATTTATAATAATCATAAATGTATATGTTCCTAATAAAGTAGCCTGGAACTAAAAAAAAAAATTGAACATTGATAAGATTAAGAGGAGGCAGGAACATAAATATTCACATATATAGTGGGAGGTAATGTAATAGTTAACAAAAGAAACCTCAAATTTTAAATAATTTAAATAATATAGACCATTTTCTTGGTTGCAATACATTTATATCAGACATTGACAGTCCTGAGTATTTTAATCTCCAAATGTTTTGAAACTAAAAAACATACACACACGTTTGATAATAGTTTTGCTAAAGAGGGAATCACAATGGAAATTATGATTTTCACTTTAGAATGGAATGTCAGTAAAAGAATTGCCCAAGAAAACTTCTGGGACATAGCTAATAAAGAACTTAAAATAAAATTTATAGCATTCAATACATTTATTATAGAAGAGGAAAAATGACAAATAAATGAATTAAGTATTCTATTTGAGAAGCTGAAGAGAGGATAACAGGGCAAATTCAAAGAAAGTGGAATAAAGAAATTAATAAAGTAAAAATAAAACTAATTAAAATAGAAAATTAAAAAACAATAGAATATCAGCATACCAAAAAGCTGTTTTTTAATAAACAGCTTAATAAAATAGTTGTATTTTGGGCAAGCTTAACCAAGGGATAATAAACAATATTGGGATCATAACTACAGATATTAAAAAACCCACACATGCTTATTATAAAGAAATTTATGCCATTAAATTTTAAAACTTTGTTAGAAGAGACAATTTTCTAGAAAAATATAATACACTGGAAGTGAACCGAGAAACTCTCTGGGTTCAGTTATTTTGCAATAACATGGCTAAACACACCAGGAAGGTCAGAATTGTCAAAAAATATGGGACCTGTTATGGCACCTCCCTTAAGAAAATGAAGAAAATTGAAATCAGCCAGTGGGCCAAGTACACTTGTTCCTTCTGTAGCAAAACCAAAATGAAGAGACGAGTTGTGGTTCCTACATAGAAACAGCGGCCAGAGGTGCCAAGACCTACACCACCACCTGTGCAGTCACAGTGAAATGTGTCCTCAGGAGACCAAAGGCACTGGAAGACTGGTAGAATCTGAAACATCTCTAGTTTAATAATAATAAATGGATTAATCTATGTAAAAAAAAAATGAATCAAGAAGAAAGATGAGTAACTATTTAAGATACTGACTTGGTCATTTAAAGATCTTCTCTTTAATTACACTATACCCAAATAGTTTTACAGGCAAGTTTTACTAACTCTTTAAGAAACAGATAATCCCTCTTAATACAAACTTTATAGCCTAGGGAAAAGAAGTGAGTCAATACGTCTAGCCCACACTCAAAGGGAGGAATTATACAAGTGTGATTACAGGAGGCAAGGATCATTGGGACCATTTTGGGGCTGGTTACCACAATCAGGATAAAGGAGGAAAAACACATAACCATTCTAATAATGAAGAGAAAAATTTAGTTTAAATTTAAAATAATAAACATAGATTATTTTTGAAAAATGTATAGGAAAAAAAATGGTTCTTAATAGTGAACCTCTGAATCCAGAAAGCAGATTGGTCAGAATTGGTCAAGTTTCCAGTCTAATGGATGGGAAGGACCTAATAAGTTTTGCCTACTGGGAATTCTCTCTCTTCCCCTGAAGACTGGCCTGGGATTCTTTCAAGTCTGCCACTTTCTCTAGACTAGGAACCAGGATGTCAGGTGTCTCATCTGAAACCACACTCCCGTGTTATTCAAAAGTCTGTCAGGTGAGCCTGACCTCGTCCGGGGCTGCCTTGCACTGTCAGCATACGTGCTGGCATGACTGTCCTCTTCCTGGCAGCCTGTGAAGCACAGTCTCACCCCTTCAAGTCTATTCCCATTGCTTCAGCTCAGAACAGTCTGGAATTGAGAACTTTTTTTTTCTTTCCATTTACCATTTACCTGGCATAAGGATTCCTTGAAAGGTAGGTATTTTATTCCCACCTCTCTCCTTCTTCCTCTTTCCCACTTCTGTTTTTGCATTTGCTTCTCTGGTTTCCTCACCTGAGTTTATTATTTGATGTGTGCATCTTCTTCTCTTTGGTCTGCCCCAATACTTCTATCCTTTTAAATATTTCTATCTTTTTCATTTCTATTCTCTCTGTGGCTGTCCTCTGGATTGGAGATAATGTTGTTTGAGGCTCTGTATTTATGTGAATATCAGTAGGTGCTTTCCATCCCGCAGACCAATGGGAATGTGCATTTCTTGGATGAAGGTGGAAGGCCAGCCTCAGCAAAGTATAGGATCTGAAGTCCCAGGAGATGGTAGCCATTGAAATGCCGTACATTGCAGGTGATTTTTATTTAAGGCTTTCTTTTGCCTTTCAAATTCTACCTAAGGTCTTTTACTGAACAGGAATTAGCTCATAGCCAATGGAAGGTGGGACAAACAGTGGCATAAGAAGCTGAAATAGAGATTCTTCCAGCTGTCTGAACTAATTCTAGGAACCTTTCTTGGGTTAACAAGCAGTGTTTTTCAGCTAGCTTTTCAGCATTCAGCCCCTAGTGTCCAGTGTTAGTACTTGAAAAGGTTTATGACTTCCTGTGGGGGCATCTTCTTTATTGCAAAGTCTTTAATGGGGTTTTGGATTTGACTGCAGACTGAAATAATCCAGTGACCTGAGAAAGTTGTGTCTTGGTGTTAGGCTAATTTCAATAAATTATAAATTGAAGTAGCCACCCTGAGTGAAGCCACCCATCCAGTCCCAGTTATATGAACAGGGGTTTTAGATGTCAGCGCTCTCATATTTCATATTACCATGCTGGATCTAAATGGAAATTTTACTCGGCATGACCACTTAAGAGGGAATATCATGTCTGAGTTATTTAAAAAAGGCAGTTCTGCCTTTCTATAACACTTTTATACTTTCAGTATAAAATTAATGAGAGTCTCTGTTGCCTGAAATGGAGGCAGGCATTATCACTGTGATGTCATGGATGAAGAGATGGGGCACAAACCTTAATTGACTTGCACCTTGCAGGATGATAGCTGAGTCATTCAAGGTCACAGGTCTCCTTCTTGCTGCTTGTTCTACAGGACAGCATCACCTTGTGGTCAGTGAGTTAGAACTCCTGGGCTCAAGTGCTGACTGAGGGAGTCTGTTGGTGACCTTGAATGACTTTCACATTCTCTATGGAATGCTCGTTTTCCTGCCTGAAGTCTAGATAACCAGCCCACACTTCTGATCATGTCCCTTTTGTTAATTAGGAAGAATGGGTTGCTAGTGAACCAGAGGTGAAGAATTCCATATTTCAGAAGCATAGAAATTTTGCTTTACGGCAAAGGGGCACTTACCCAGGATTTCAGGGTGTCCGTGAATTTGAATAGAAAATTCAATAAAACATTATTCTCCGCCCCCCCACCCCCAAGTTGTCTTCTCTCTGTGTCCATTCACTGTGTGTTCTTCTGTGACCGCTTCTATCCTTATCAGGAGCACAGGGAATCTGTGTTTCTTTTTGTTGCGTCATCTTGTGTCAGCTCTCCGTGTGTGCAGGGCCATTCCTGGGCAGGCTGCACTTTCTTTTGCGCTGGGCGGCTCTCCTTCCGTGGTGCTCTCCTTCCGCGGCGTGCTCCTTGCGCCTGGGGCTCCTCTATGTGGGGGACACCCCTGTGTGGCAGGGCACTCCTTGTGCACATCAGCACTGCACATGGACCAGCTGCACACGGGTCAAGGAGGCCTGGGGTTTGAACCGTGGACCTCCCATGTGGTAGGCGGATGCCCTATCCGTTGGGCCAAGTCTGCTTCCCTAATGTATTTATTAAATACTCCACAGTATTGTGTGGACTTAGTATGGGGTCTGTAGTTCTCACCTGATTGGCAAAGGTGTCTGTGGAACAAAAAAGGTTAAGAACCCCTGCTTTACAGGGGAATTAGTGAGGGAATTTAAAAATATGATTCTTAAGACCCCTTCCAGACCTGCCAATTGGAAAATATCAGGGTGAGGACCAGAATTCCATGTTTTAGAAAATCTGGTCTGGTGCAGATTTGGATGCCATGGCTGAGTACAAACACTCCCAGTACTTTGGACAGGGTACACCCTCTGCAAATGATGAGGGGTCAGATGTGCAGTTTAAATAGAAGAAGCCATGGGTCAGAATCATAACCTCCTTGAAAGCAATCAAGCAGATGGGAGCTGGACTGGGAAGAGTTGTTGAGAAACCCTGGACTTTGTTTTTGCCAGTAAGTCCTCAAGCTTAAATATGGAAGCTGAAAGAACATTTAATTCCATTAGGCTCAGCATCAACCAGCTCTGTGATCTTGGGCAAGCCACTTCCTCTCTTTGGGCCTCATCTGTAAAGGCCGTCTGGTAAAATGAGGATGTGGACTTGTTGATCTCTAGGTCGTTTCTATGACACTTTGATGCTTACCTAAAGACCTTTTTGATGCTGACATGCTATCATTCAAGATACAGTGCATTACCTTCTATGGACCCAGTGTTTGTCCCACCAGACCTGTTTTCAGCCATGGTCCTTCCCGAGCAGAGTGAATGCCTTGCCTAGCCCTTGAGTCACTGCTATTGGTCACAGGGCTCAAATCTTTCCCAGAAGATGCTCTGCCATCTCAGGCTAGAAAAGCAACCACTGAGAAGGTGAGTTCCAAGGGAGGGAGGTAGAAATCTAGATTGCAAAATTGTTTGGAATCTCTGCTCCAGGTTGGGTAGTTCTGTTTGTAGCCTGCTATTTAAAAAAGTGACCAAAGAATGCTCCATTAACTGGTAAAAACTAAGCACTTTTTAGTTGCCTTCTCCCCTTGCCCCTGGGTCATGCACCTGTTGGCAGGAAAAGTGTTCCTACCACCTGTTGGGCCAAGCCTGGTCAATGAGAGGAGGCTTAGTGAAGAAAGGATACATCTGTGGCATCATCTTTGTAGGCAAGAAACAATCAGGTGCTCGTGACTGGAAAGGAATGAAAATAAAAGAGTTTACAAAAAGTTACCTGATAACCCAGAAATTCTAGTCCTAGATATATACCGCAAAGAACTCAAACATATACTTGTACACCAATGCTCATAGCAGCATTATTCACAATAACCCAAAGGTGGAAACAACCCAAGTGTCCATCAATAGAAGAATGGGTAAGGAAAATGTGGTCTATCCATACAGTGGAATATTACCCAGCCATAGAAAAGGAATGAAGTTCTGATGCATGTTACAACATGGATGAATTTTGAATATTATGCTAAGTGAAATAACCCAGCCACAGAGGGAAAAATATTATACAAAACCACTTATATGAAATATCTAGAATATATAATTCCTAAAGACTGAAAGTAGATTAGAGGTTACCAAGGACTGTGGGAAAGACGGAATGGGAGCCATTGCTTAATGGTACAGAGTTTCTATCTGTGGTGATGAAAATATATTAGTACTGGATGGTGGCAATGGTAGTATAAAATAAATATAATTGATGCCCCTGAATTGTACACTGAAAAATAGTGAAAATGGCAAATAGTATGTTATATATGTGTTACAATATAATTTTTTAAAAGCTATGCTTTCATATGCATAAGGTTCATGATGATTATATATGCTTTGTGGTTTCTTAGCTTAATCAATAAAAGTATAATAAAATGTTGGGGAAAAAGGAAGACAAAAGAAGTGTTTAGGTAAGAAAGCCGCAGGTTGAAGAGTCAAGTAATAGATTTTATTAGATTTTTGTTAGAGTCAATTGAATTCAATGGAGGAAACATGTATTGAGCACCTACTGGGCATCAAACTGTGCAAGGCTTTAGCAACAAGACAAACGAGGCATGGTCCCTTTCTTTAGATGTTCATAACCAACTAGGGAAGTTCTACATAAGGACAAAAACAATAAAGTAATTCTAATGGTGACAGTGTAGCAGGGGAAGGAGCTTACAGTGTCTTAGGCAGCAGGAAAGGAAGGCAGATGAGGTGACATTTGATGTGCTCTTAGCCTGACATTTGAGAAAAACTTTACTAGGAGAAGAAGGGAGCCTTCCAGGCAGAGGAGAAAGAATTAGCAAAGGCAAGAAGGTGCAAAAGAGCGCAGTGCTTTTGGGAAGGATGGAAAGCAGATTGGAACTTTAGGGACAGTGTGTGCAGGGGACATGAGGATGGAGAGGTGGGGCTTGCAGCCTTGCTAAGGAGCTAGGTTTTGTTGTGTGAGTGTGTGCCGGGGTTTCTAGAAGCCTTGTAGTAAAGGGTTCTCTTATGAAATAGTCGCATTTATGTTCTAGAAACATTGTCCTGGGAGCAGTGTGGAGGGACAAATGGGCCCAGTGCAGAGGACAAGAATGGACCTGGGAAACCTGTTAGGAAGTCAGGGAGGAAAGGCAGTGGCAGAGAGGCTGGGTGTCTTTGGGATTGGGCCACAGCACGGACCTGGGGGCATCTGGGTATGGACAGTGCAAAGGATCATTCTCCGTTTTGTTTTCTGGCTTGGATAAGGGCCTCCCGAGATAGCACCCTCCCTTCCCGTCCAGTCTGCATCAGCTGGGCTGGGGCGGACTCCAGCTCTCTGCTTTCATCACAGGTGTCCCAGATAACCTGGATGCATACGGTCTAGGGACACTTTAAGAAACGGGGTATTACATGGTAAGTTCGTAGAGGCGCTAGAAGAAGAAACTACTTTTAAGCAAACTTTTGCAAAATTTTTTAAGGGACTGTGCAACCTTTAAAAAAATACACACACATTTATGTATGTGTGTAAGTATACGCATTTATATATATACAAATTGTGGCATATTACCCGCATACTGAAATGCATACAAAATAGTACACAGAACAGTGATTCATAACAGAGCAAACATCTGTGGGAGGGGCGTGGGGAGCACTGCCAGCACCCGGGAAGTCCCCTTCATGCCTTTCTCTTGGCCACTACCCTTTGGATGATCCCCCCCCCCAAGTCCTTTAATTCCTCAACACATTCGCAAATTAATACTAAATGAAAGCAAATCTTCCTAAAACTAAGGAAATCTGAATAAACTATGGAGTTTAGTTAGCAATAACAATTTAATTTTGGTTCATTAATTGTGACAAAAGTACCCTACTAATGTAAGATGTTAACAATAAAGGAAACTGGGTTTCTGTACAGTTTTTGTAAATTTGTTGTCAATCTAAAACTATTCTAAAATAAAAAGCGTTATTAACAACAGCAAAAAAACCAAGTCTTCCTTTATTTCTGCTTTTTCGATTTGGTTATTTCCCCCTCACTTTCCTAGCCTGACTGAGTTTAGGGTTCCTGAAACAGCCATTTGGGTCAATAGCAGTAGTTGTAACACAATTGTGATCTAGGCTGCTCTCCGTGCCATGTGTGTATGGACTAAGCTGTGGCCGTTTATCAATTAAACACCTCTGTAACTTTTGGTGGCTTTATACAGCTGTGAGCTTACAGAAAGGCCGCTTATCTTGAGGGAGGCATTTGCTTTTGTGTCAACAGTGGTGAGTGCGCTCCGAACCACGTGAAGAGATGGGGGAGAGGAGACAAGGATAAATTGCTGAGCCTGGAATCCTAACAATACTTAGTTTGGTTCTGGACGTCCTGATTGGTGGGTGAGGAGCTATTTAGCAGCCCATCTTCCTGAAGCTGTTTTGTTTTGTTTTTTTAATATAATTTTTACACGTTTTATTTATTTTAAATCTTTAGTTTGAAATTCTAAAAGTTATAAACTGTACCCACCAAGCCGCTATATATATATTTTAAACAGACTGTTAGAATGATCTTTTATCACAGAAGGGAATTGGAGGGTCTGCTTAGATGAGAGAGTGGGCCACCCAGACCCCTGGTCAAGTATAGTCACGCCAGTGAATGGTTGGCCTGTAACAGGGTGTCGTGACCATTTGGACCAGCAAATTGGTAGGAAGGCAGTGGCTCCTGCTCTGCCGTCCCCAGGCTGGGCTGGGCCAGACACCTCCGAGTTCATGTCGAGGTTTACAAAGGTCTGTGTGTGTGTGTGTGTGTGTGTGTGTGTGTGTGTGTGTGTGTGCGCGTGCGTGCTGTGCTTGACAGTTTTGCAGAACACTCTGCAGTTGTTTTTATTAGTTTTAGCCCAGCTGTTGCTCCAGGGCCCTTCTGGCAGCCAGGCCATCCAGGCCACCTTGGAATCCCTTGTTAACTGACTCAAGTCATGAAAAGGTGCCATCTGCATTGAACTCTTGCCTGTTGCAACCCCAGACAAATCCCAGGAATGCACCAAAGGAAAAGCAGTAATGAGGCTCACACCTCCAGGCTTACAGTGCAGAAATCTGCCACTCAGGTGTTAAGTGCAGGGGTGAGGTGCCAGCCCTGGAGAACCAGGCTTGCAGAGTAAACAGACCCTGAGAAGGCGCTGCCTCCTGGGCCCTCAGCGCCTGGCTGGAGAGGAGGTTTCACAGCATTGCTGTCAGAATCCCGTAGTGAACAGCATCATGATGACCCAGATAAATTCACACTTATCTGTTACTCTCTGTGATTTTACTTCACACCAACTCTCTGAGATATGCCTCAGTTTGGGAGAAACCTGGGAAGAAGACTCAGTGAGATTTTTCCTGTGAAGCTATTAGTTTTGGTCTACCTCATGAGAAGGGCCGTTGGTCATCATGATGTAACTGAGGTGTACTGCTGTTGAGATACTTTGTTTCATATTTGTTAATTAAAAGCTATGGCAAGGGCAGAGACAACAGAGCAACATATTGGCCTTTCTGAAATAAATCTTAGTAGCAGTGTTTTTAAAAAGCATTAACTATGCCTTTCCCCAACCTCAATAAATAGCAGAGAGTTTCCCACCCTGTCAGGCAGGGACTCCTGCCCCTAACCAGCAGGAAGCAGCTACAGAAGAATGACCATTGCCCATCAGCAACCCGTTAAGAATGAGAGTGTAAACTCTCTGAAGGGAGAGTTGAGGCAAGTTAGTTTAGGAAATGAAAGCATGCCACTGGTCAGGATTATGCCATAACAGCTGGGACCCCAGTGGGCCGAACACAGTCACGAGACTGCTCCTGGAAACCCCGTGAGGGAAGGCAGCTAACTGAGGACAAAGCCGTAACCATTGCAGCTAAAGAGCCCACGGAGCCCCTTTTCACAAGGTCCCATCTGAAAGTCCCAAGCTCAGTAGAAGCCTTAGATAACTCCAGACAGAAAGGCCTCCTTATTGGTTCCCTGAAAGCTGACACGTGAAGGCAGAAAGGCAACCCATCAGGACAGCAAAAGCTGGGATCCCTCCTTAATATGGGGAAAGGAGAGGAGGAGAGGCCTTAAAAAGGCCTACCCCATTTTATGTCATCTATGCATCTTTTAAAAAGAAAGAAAGATAAAAAGTAAAAATAAAATTTTTTTTTTTTATTTAAAAAAAGACCCACCCCAGGGTCCCACATTTCATATCTCACCCTGTAGCATGCCTGCACCCATGTCTTGGGTTTGCACTATCTCTTTCCTTATTTCTTAATAAACTCTTTTTACTGGTCTCATTAAAAAAAAAAGCTTTAACTAGAGAATGAAATAGACTACTATTTCTTCCAGTACAATGTATAATCAGACTCTTTCCTTGATACATTTTAATACCTTAAACTTGATCTGAGTCCAAATTTGAACAAGCATACTTCTTAAAGACCAGTGTCCAATATGTTGTGATTTATCAGGAGTGATGAATCACTAGCGGAGACCAGGAAACATCATGGTTTAGAATGACTTGGAAAGATTCTCTCAAATGTAACCAAGTATAGGGCATGATAGGTGGGGAGTAGTGGCAGATAGAGGGAGAAGCCACATATTAATACAGTTTTAGGAGCTATATCAACTAAACGCAATGTATAGACCTTGTTAGGATCCCAATTTGGAAAAAAACCTTTTTTTTTTTTTAAAGTAAGACAGTTGAGAAAATAACACCGACAAGATATACATGACATTAAGGAATTATTTTTTTAAAAATTAGGTGTAAGAATGGTATTGCACCTTACTTTTTCATTTTTTTTAAATGAATAAACATGAATGAATTTTTATTTGAAAGAAAAAAAAGCAAGGGTTTCTCTTCACTTGGGCATACAACTTAACCCCTAATAAATTTATAATTAAGGAAATTAGGCTCTTCTTAATCCTGTGATTCTTTGCTTATGTGATTCTGTGAAATTATGGTCAAGTGATAATCATGAATGCTGACCCCGCAATGCGGTTGGAGAGAGGCAGTAAAGAAAGATAGAACTTGCAACTGGAAGTTGCTGATTTTGCATTTACACAAAAGCAGGGACTTGGTCTGAATATTTTTAACGGGGTTGGGGGAGGGAGGGACAACAGAATGTTATGCTTTGGGGTACTTGTGGATAGGGAGGAGGAGTTATGGTTTGTGTGGTAACAGAAACTCAAAGGCTCAAATAGTAGTTCACCTCTTAAACTGAACTTCTGATGCTATCACATCTGTATTAGTTATCCATTCTGTGTAACAAATTGCTGCAAATCGTAGTGGCTGTAAACCACAAATATTGATCACCTCACAGTTTCCCAAGGTCAAGAATCTGGGAGTGGCTTAATAGGGTGGTTCTGGCTGAGTGTCCCTCACAAGGCTGCAACGGAGGTTACTGGTTGGTGGGGGGTGGGGAGTGGGGGTGGGGTTGCTGTCATCTCAAGCCTCAACTGGGCGAGGATCTGCATCCAAGGTCATGCGCATGGATGATGGTTGACCCCAGATCTTCTTCCAGGTTCACTGATGTCTCCCCACAGGTCTGTCTTAAGACATGGCAGCTGGCTTCCCAGAGCAACAGAACCAGGAGAGAGTGAGAGAGCTTACCACACGGAAGCTGCAGACTTTTAAAACATAATATCAGAAGTAACAACTCATCACTTTTTAAAAAGTGGATGACCAAATCCCCCTAAGGTGACCAACTCATCCCCATTTGCTTGGGAATTTCCCTCTTTTATCACCAAAAGTTCCGTATCTTAGGAAACTGTCAGCACAGGGCAAACCAAGATGGTTGGACATCCTAATTCTAGTTCACAAATGGAAGGGGATTACCTAAGGCTGTGAATACCAGAAGGTAGGATCACTAGGGAGCATAATAACTTTCCTAAGATTTAGTTCTCTTAATTATGGAAAAACAACGTCTATGAGCCATTTTATGATGCATGCATCAGAATACGTGCCTCAGCTGTTTGTTTTTAAACTTTATTTCAACTTCAAAAAATAAAATAACAGACAAAAGGCAGCTTAACACATTGTGGAAGCATTACTTTGAAAAATCCTGTACAGGCACATTTATCTTATTTAGTCCTAAACACCAACTCAGTTGTTTCTCCAGTGTTCCAAAAGATGAATAAATGAGCACAGATTAGTTAAATGGGGTATGACCAAGGTCTCTTTGTTAATGAAGAAAATGAAAAAAAAAAAACCTCAATTTTTTTAATGGTATGACAAATCATGTTAAAGTGAATTGAATAAATATATAAATATATAAGAATGAATTTTAAAAACAGAACTTTTTTTGGGGTGGGGAGAATCAATGAGATGTATTACAAAATTTTTTCTGTCTGGTCATCCTTTCAAAGCATCCTTTCGGTGTTGGTATATTAGTTCTGTTTTTTTTTGCTTCAATTTCTAGAATTCTTGGCCAGATTTATGACCTATTTTTCTTTTAAACTAAAGAAGTTAATTGTTTTAATTATAAAAGTATTATACTTAATTAGAGACTACTGGAATCTACAGAAGAGTTAAATGAAGGATGAAGGACAATACCTGAATATTTTTGCTTATTTCCAGAGTTGTTTAATGTATTGCTTTGGGTTTCACATTACAGTGCTTATACTATACGTACATATTGAATACTTCTTTCCACATTAATATTACAAGCATTTTTCTATCATATTACAAATTCTTCACTGATTTTTTTTTTTTTTTTTTTTTTGAGGTACTGGGGCCAGCTTGGAACCTGGGAACTTATAGGTGGGAAGCCAGTGCTCAACCACTGACCCATATTGCCTCCCAATTGATGTGTTTTTAAGGCTACATAAATTTTTAACTAAGAGCATATGCCATAATTTTCTTTACGCTTCCTCTATGATTGGCTATTTTAATTATTTTGACTTTTAAAATATATTTTAAAATTTTCATTCTGTTTGGAACTGACCATTTTGACTTTGTCTCAGAAAGAGGGTCAAATATTCATTTATTCAGTCATACCAGAGATATTTATTAAGCATCTACATTGTGCTGGGCACTGTGCTCAGTGGTGAAGATATAGGAGTGATTGAGAAGGACCTGCTTATTGTTTGACCTCATGAAACTTGGAGGCTATTGGTCAGTGAAATGAGGCATCAACTTTTTTATCCACCAATGTGGGCTCAGTGCCTATGGCAGTTTGAGATTATTTATAAATTCCAAAAGAAGAGATTATGTTTGTAAATTGGTCTGATTCTCTGGGCATGATAACCCTTTGATTATATTAGATTCCACTGAGACATCTGCTTAAATTTTGTTAAGATTAGGACTCTGATTCACCATGTCACTAGAGTGTGACTCAGGGTTGCATCCCTGCCCGCTTGGTGGACTGATAAAACAGGCTCTCACATGGAATTAGACACACTTCAGAACACAGAGAAGATACACAGAGGAAGAGAGACAGCTCATTAGACATGGCAAAGGTCCTGGGAAGAGAGATGAGCCTTATGCCAGCCTATAGCTGAGATCAGAAGAATCTGGAACCACTGAGCCATAAGAGGAAGAAGGAAGGCTGAACCCTTGTAGACATTGCCCACCATCTTGCTTGAATACATACCAATAAACTTTGGTTAAGAAAGTACCTCTTATCCTCCTGAGAGCCTCCATGTTGCTCAAAAGAGGCCACTCTCTAAGCCAAACGCAGCATGTAAATGCATTACCTTCTCCCCAGCATGGGACATGACTCCTGGGGATGAGCCTCCCTGGCACTGAGGGATTACTACCAATCACCAGCTGGTGATGCAACTAGAAAAAGACCTTGAAAAGAGGGAAATGGTGAAGATATATGAGTTTTTATGGCTAAGAGACTCCAAAATGAGCCAGGAGGTCAGGGGTAATGCTTATGCACATCTCAGCAGGATCCCAGAGACAGCCAAAGTAGATACAACCCCAGGTGATGGTGCTCCTGAGGGCTATGGAGACACACAGGTTCTATGGTCATGGCAGATGGCTCTGGAGTTCAGTGCCTTGCCAGTGAGCCCTACTTTGGAATTTGTGCTCCTGAGTGTGATGGAGTTCAACTCAGATGTGACCTTTCTACACATGCCTCTTCTGTCACTTTTACTGAACCTGTGGTTGGTGCTGGGGTTTGTGTATGCCCAGGAGACTTGAATCTGTGAACTGTCCATGTACCAGCTTGGCCTGAGCCTCAGCAGAGTTGCAATACCTACTCTCTGGTTTGTTGTACTTTCCCAGGCCAGCTAACAGGGATGTGAGGATGGCCAATCACCACACCAGGGAACCAAGAGAGTCTACGACTGCAAGCAGGAGAATTCCATCCATCAGCCATATGGGATCTAAGCCCCCTCTCGACTTAGAGGTGGAGTGGACATCACCATCCCAGGGTCTGCAGGTTGGAGGAATAAAATATGGATTAGAGTGGACTAACTGGTATTCTACTATAGAACTATTATGACTCTAGCAATGGAAGAAATTGTGTCATTGATGTGGAGACAGTGACCATGAGACTTGCTGAGGGCAGGGAAGAATAAGTGTGATATGGGGGCATTTTGAGGACTTGGATTTGTCCCAAATGATGTTGCAGGGATGCAGGACATTATATATTCTGCCATAACTCACTGAATGGACTGGGAGAGAGTGTAAACTACAATGTAAACTATAATCCATGTGGTGTAGCAGTGCTCCAAAATGTATTCATCAAATGCAATGAATGTGCCACACTGATGAAAGAGATTGTTGATGTGGGAGGAGTGTGTGTGGGGGTGGGGAGTGGGGTATATGGGATCCTGTTATATTTTTTAATGTAACATTTTGTGTGATCTATGTATCTTTTTAAAAAAAGACAATTGTATTTTCAGAAAACAAACATTTGAATAAACTACTCTCTGACAAAAACAACAACAACAATGTGACAACATTTGAAGTGGCCTTTATCTATTATTGTAAGGTCATTCTGACCAATTCTAATGCCATAAAAATGTCCCACATTACATCTATATTCTGTTCTTCCCTCCCCCTATTCTTGGAGCCTAGGGTGATCACCAAGTTTCAGTTTTTGAAGAATAAGATTCATAGTTATTTACAAGAAAAAAAAAAGAAAAGAAAGTACATCTTATGGTACTTTGATTTGGACTCTTTAGGGCCTTGTGACTGTAAGTTTCCACCCCCCAAAAAATACCCTTTATAAGAGCCAACAGAGTTCTGGCACTTTGCATCAGCACCCCGTTGGCTGACTAATACAGTGTCCCTTCCTTGTGCGACATCAGTGTCATTTGCCATGGTTATATGACCCCTAATGCTTCACGGAGATTATCCAGATGTGTACAAGTTTCTTCCACTGCAATGTGAGCTCCTTGAAAGCAAGGAACACATCGTTATTCAATCTTTAAAAAAAAAGTTTCAAAAGTTTACAGGAAGTTTACAATATCTGCTATGCCTTGGTTAAGAAAACTAAGATCATCTTAGTTTCCTTTGAGTTTTCCAGTCTGGCAGGAAGACAGACATTAGACAAGTAAATGCCCAAACAAATAGAGTTACAAATTGCAGTAAGTGCCAGGAAGGAAATAAAGGGTATTAGGAGAGAGAATAACAGGAAAACCTGGCTTGGGTGAGCTAATGAAGGAAGGCCTATCTAAGGAAAGACATTTGAGTGGAGATGAAGAGTTGGTGGAGTATTCCATACAGAAGGGATAAAGCATGCAACGATCCTAAGAGGAAATAAAGCATGCAAAAGGGCTTAGAATATTCAAGGAATGGAAAGAAGACAATGTGGTAAAATGTGGTGGGAATAAGGATGGGAGGTGAAAATTGGTGAGGTATCTAGTAATATCTTTCTAGGACAGGTTAAGGATTTTGAACTGTGTCCTAAAGGCAATGGTATTCCATGGTAAGGCTTTTAGGCAGGGGAGTGACTTGTCTTAGACTGGTTTTCCCCCAGAGACAAAGCCTGAGTCAAGAACTGACACACAAGTAGTTTATTTGGGAGGTGATCAAAAAAACTTCAGTAGGAGAGTGGGGAATTGAGACAGGGAAGGAAAGAAATCCAATAATGGTTGCATTATAAATCATGTTATCACTTGGACAACTGAAGCTTAATTGCTCTGGGGCATTCTGGGAGCCACTGTAGAATATGTCCTGCAGGAGGTGTGAGAATTGGGGTATTTATATACCAAATCCTGTCATTGCTTGAGGACTGTTGGGGGTGAGAGTGTGTTAATTCCCTGGCATTTTCAGCCTGCTGCAAAGGTGAGCAAAGAAGCTTTGTGGCTAGAGAAAACCATCTGGCAAAGAAATGCTGGTCCTGAAGGTTGGAAATCAGGCTGATGAACCCTGAAGTCATAAGGGTGAGGGCATATCAGCAGAGCCCTGATGGAGCCTGCTGCAAATATGCCTCATTTTAGGTGTTAAAGATCACGCTGGTTCTTTTGGTGGTAAGTAAACCAGAGGCAGACCAGAATGAAAGTGGGAAACCAATTAAGAGTGTATTTCATTGATCCTGGCGGGACACGGTGGCTGGAAACCTGGTCCTAGTGATGGCAGATGGAGGAGATGAGAAGACATGGACTTCAGATTGCTGTTGGAGATGGTATCAACACCTTGGTGATGGTATGGACATGGAGTGTGAGGGAGAAGGGAGTTAAAAGAGTGCTTTCTGCCCTGTGTATCTGGGTAGATGGTTGTGCCATTTACTGAAATGGGGAAACTGGGAGAGGGTTGGGTTTGGGTCATGTGTTTATAATGACATCAATGAACACAGCTGCATGACTTTCTCCAGCAGTGCTGAGCAGGTACAGGAGAGATGGATCTTAGTTTTCATCTACAGGCAGGAGTTTTCTAGTTGCATGCAACAGGGGAAAGAGGACAAGGGAATTGCAAGGGAGTGGTTAGTACAATGCTTGATTAAGGACTCTAAACTCCTGGACAGGGACATGAAGGCAGAAAGGGGCAATTGATCAAGGACAAGTGAGATGAGTGGATCGACAGCAGGGCTACTTGAGAAAATAAGCTGGAAGAACAGCAATGTATGGTTTTATTCATTGCATAACTCCTGATTTAGCTCCTGGGATGTAGTAAGAGTTCAATACATGTTCGTGATTAAAATAAGATAACTGTTGACCTGAGTGTGGGTCTTAGAGTGATTGAGTTACATATTTCTCTATTTCTTGGGTTTGGCAGTCTTTCTGAATGAGTCCATTCTATTTTTCTATTCAAGTTCTTCTTCTTAGGGCTTAGCGCTCAAGAACTGCCTTCCTTCCAATCCATGGCAAGGTGTAAACAAAATAGTTGCTGCTGCTTGGTCCTGAAGTCACTCTGTGCTCATGTGAAGCTGGATGGACTGTGGACTGGTCTCTGGATATTTCATCCATTCATTCTTTCATTCTCTCAATCATCCATCCATCCATCCATCCATCCATCCATCCATCCATCCATCCATCCACCCATCTATCCAATAAGCCCCCACTGAGTACCTACTTTAAACCTATCTTCATACTAGGTTTTAGGATAGCAAAATCAATGTGTGTAAATGGCCAAAAAAGTTTTGCTCATTAGGGAGCTATAAATAGCCCTTGGGTTTCTGGACATGAACTTTTTGCCTCTATGCCCTTCATACACAGTTATATTGGGACTAAAGAAGGGAAAAGCCTTTATTCTTTTGCCTGCTGTGTTGTTTTAAAATTTTATCAGAATGTACAGTGCTCTGAAGAAACCCAGGGAGAAAGAAATCTTTCTATGGTGTCTAAAAATGTACAGATCCATCTCTCTAAGGGCTGTGGTCAGGTCAGCAGTCACTCTTCCATAAAGAGCAGGGGCAGCCCTTTATGACAACCCAACCCTTTAACATTTCTAAAGTCACTGCATGTTAATGTTTAGAACGTTTTTGTGTACTTAAGGGTAACCCTCACCAAGCCTTCCTCAGAAGTTGTGCAATTTTCCACAAGTGACATTTAATTTTTAGTTATTTGAATCAGCCATTTATTTTGTTTTTCTAAATTGTCCCACACTACCAAAAAATCTGTGAAGAATAAATCACTCTTTAAGGTAAAGGGAGCCAGGCTCCGATGAGCTTCAGTATCACCCTTTTTCATTATTACATTTAGCTGGTTGGCAGGGGTGAGTGAGCTTCAGGAGTTCGCCAGGTGTCTGCCACAAGAGCACATAATAGATGCTCAGTAAACTCTTCTTTGACTAATGGATAAATATACATCTCGCAGGGCCTCCTATATTGTAGGTGCTCAATAAAAATATTTATTGAATGATTGCATATGAATATTGCTGGGGAATTTTGAGCTCTGTAAACCCAAGCACAGGCTCCGGGGTTGACTCACTTGATTTCTTCTCATTCTGAAGAATAATATCAAACATGGCCATGATATTAGAACACTTTTGCTTGCATCCTGCAGACAGAGTCATCCTCAAGCAACACACCAAACTAACCTGCTCCTTCTTCTCCTTTCTCTGTCATGTGGAAAGCACCACACCAACCAAGTCACTGATGTAAAACACCTGGGTTTAATTGGTACGTCTTTCCTTCCTGCAAGATTGTCATGACCCGAAATATAAAGGGGCAGCCCTGAGAGGCTGCAAATGAGAGGGAGCACTAGAAAGTTAGACGTACAATCTGTGAGAATAGGAAAAGGTGAAGGAAGAATAGTTTTCTGAGCCACTCCTGAGAACTCCCACTGTCATCTTGGTTTGGTTTGTATCTTGGTTCAGGCTCATGTTGGGGGAGCACTCACTCCCCACTCATGGTGTTTCTTCAATGGGGAGGGAATCTTCTCTTAAAATAACACCTTTTTGCTAACTTCTCCCAGGAGAGGATGGGTGACTTACTAGACTAAGGAGTTTGGGAAAAAGAATTGCATCTGTCTGGTTCAGTTTCACACTCTCTAGCAACTGAGGTCCAGGCAGAGAGCCCCATTTGGCTCTACTCCTCCTTGCCATTTATTGGACAGCCTTTGCCTCTGCTGGGGGCCTGTAATTATCTAGTGGTGCCTGTGCCTGGGTAGATATGTCTGCTAAATTCTAAGATTCAGTATTAGAAAGCTCCTTATTGCTGCACACCTGAGCCACATCTTCCAACCTAGCCTTTATGAGTAATAAAGATGGTCTTTTCATCTCTATCTACATGACTCCTGAGACTTTCTCTCAATTGGTTCCAAATATGGGTGGCAAAAGGGGTCCCTCAAATCCCAACAGCTAAGGTCTAGTGCTTGGGTAGGGGAGTTGATCTGGCTTAAAAGGCCAGGAATGTGCAGACGCTGTTACTTAGGCTCAACCCTTGCTCAGTTTGCATGGACCAGCTTTCTTCATGCTCTGTATCCAAGATGGCCATGGCACTCTCCTACAGTTGCACTCCCTTTCCTACTCTAGCTGTTATTCTCTGCTGTTGCTATTTGCTGCAGACCTTTCTCCCCACCCTCCCCCACCCCCCAGCATCCTTCTCCTAATAATATCATGGGCAGGGGATGAGGAGGTGAAGATTTTGGGGTGTAAAGGACAGAAGTATTCTGAATAGCAGTTCTAAGACAGCACCTGGTGCCACACTCTTTAACCCCATACTCTGAGACTCTCTGTTTCATTAGGTTGAGTTCTTCTCCATGAGACACCTTGGTTCCTCATGCAAACAGGACTCTTGACTAACCTACCCCAATAGCTGGCCAGGCCATGTCTAAATCTGCAGTGTATATATACGTATCTTAGGATCTGACTCTGCCAGAGGGATACATATGTGTACCTAGAGACACGTGTGTGCACACATTTGTCCCCTTTACAAGGTCTGTCTGTTACACATAAAAGAACCAACAGTCTTAAACTTCATCAGAGACAACGGATTGTCTTCGTATTTCTGCTGTCCATGAGGTTAGCTCTTTTAATTAATTCTGCCTTCAAGTAATGTCCTTGGAAGAGAGTACATGGTAGGCAAAGAAGTTAAGGACCTGGGTCCTCTTTCTGACCACATGCCTGGCTATATGCCCTGGAGCACCATCCACTTCTCCCACTGAGCTTCACTGTTTCTGTAAGGGTGGAGTCCACACTGTATTGGCTCCTCTTAGCTCCTTCTGAGGATATATTCTCTGATCAAATAATCAATGCTTTTTAGGTAGCCAGAAGAAGAAATGGGGGGACAGAGAATTTGGAGTGGTTTGAAGAGACATAAAATATGGTAGCCCTCATCCATGAACAGTGACATATTGTACAATTGGCAAAGGACAAGAATCCAGATAGTCCAACTGAATGCAATGTCTACCTCATCAATTCTTGCAAGAATGGTTTAGATAACCACAGACAGTTTTGAGCCCTTTAAAAGAGGCACTTATAGGTGTGACAGTAGTAAGCAGACTCACTTAACAACTATATCTATTGAGCACATGCTATGCTCTTGGTATTCTGTTGGGTACTGTGAGAGACATGTGGACCCTTCCCAGTTGCTTGGCATCTCTGGCACGGGATGTCACTCATTGCAGGCATGGAAAAAAGCTACTCTTCAAGCATGGGGCAGGTAAAGGGCTATGGAATTTTGATACATTAAAAGTGATTCCTAAAACTTTCTTTAACTCCTCAAACATTCACCAGGCAAATTCCTTCAGGAGAGGCCCCCTATCTGATTCATGTTTCATACTCTCACTTGGCCTATCCCATGGAAAGCATGATAAATATTTGTTGAATGTATTGCCACTCGTTATTTGCAATGTACTATGCTTGGATTGTGGTTAGGCAGGAACAAATTTAGAGCAGTTTTTGTGCTCACCACAACTCTGTGCTTGAAAGATATTACTTATGATGCTTATAGTGGGTTTGTCCTTTCTTTTCTCCACTTTCTAGTCACATGAGCTCTCTCTTTCCCTCAAAATAGTCTAATGGGACAGAGATTCTTTTACTAGAAACACAGTACTTTGCAAAGCTTGAAATTGTATGAGTCCCTTTGATTTCCATATGTAGGCTGTGAACTGAGGGCCGTGCCATCCACCAAAGGCCTTATGCTGGAAAAAAGAGCAATTTTGAAAGTGGGAAGTGCCATGTGAACAGTTGGCTTCTCTGGACCAGCTGTTGCCACATGTGTATGGGCACTTCTGAAGGAGAGGATAAAAATGACTCTAGGTCCCTGGGTGCACATACTAGGTAGATTCTAAGCAGTGGTTGTTGCTACTTATTAACAATTATGAGCAATAATTACTCATTTAGTGTTCATGGCAAATCCCCAAGGTAGGGATTACTGTGACCTGTAATTTATAAAGGAGGGGGCATGCAATTTGACTATGTTTATGTACCTAATAAGTGGCAGAGCCAGGATTCCAACCAGACTTGACAGTTCTTTTCACTGCCCCTTTTGCTGAAGGAATGATTGATTGAATGAATGAATGAATAAATGGTGATATCACGAAGATGGGCACCGGCTGAACTTTCACCAGAAGTTGATCTAACTGGTTCTGAAATTTGAGTGCTTTCCCCCAAGTATTGGCATGATTCATGATCTAAATTGAAGGTAGGTCATTTGGTGGGTATATGCCATAGCACTCTGTTAAAATCATGAGGCTGCTTCTTAAGTAAGCATTTTGGTGAGAGAGGGAGGCATCCTCCATGAATCAACAAATGTTTGGGTCTTTATAAATTGATAACCTAGGTTCCCAATGAGGTGAAATTTCCAGATACTCTCAAATGTTCACTGTAGCCACTTGTTTCTTTCCTAATCTAATGCTGATAATGTGTAGTCAGACTGATCTCTCCTCATTCACATGGGGCAAATGGGACAAAGATGAGTTCCCAGGTAGCCATGGAAAAAAAAAAGAAGGGACTGAGTGATTCGCAACTTGGAAACCAGTGGTTGAATATGTGAGTATTACATATTATAATATGCATTACATAGTATTACAGTGAGGAGTAGCGTATAATTATTCAGAATTCCCTCATTCTTCCTCCTCTTGTTCTGTCTATCTTAAAGTCCAGGGTGTAATTTGTTGTTCCTGATAATATAGGCAGCTAAAATGTGTATAACCCTTAACTCAGACAAGGAAGTTCATGACAACTCTATGAGGGAAGTATTATTATTGCAATTTAGATTTTAGGTGAGAAAACAGAGCCTCTGAGAGCCTATGACTCCAAATTCAGTGCTCTGCAGGTGCCCCAGGATGTTAAGGAACAAAAAGTATACTACAGAGTGCCCCGCACATCCCTGACACTGAGAGACTGTCATGTGTTCTGGAGTAGAATTGTTTTGGAGAGCACCAAAAGCCTTGGATTTTACAAACTATTCCACAGCTGCTCAGACGTCAGCTCACGAGATTTGTCCTGACAGGCGTACACAGTGGTTTCTGGTCTAAATACTGACTTTTTGGTATTTCCTGCTGGAGCTCTGGTTGGGTGGAGTTCCCTTTGGAAGTGTCAAGAGTTTTCCTGTTTGTGCAGTTAATTTTCAAAACCTTAAATAAACTCTGCTGTTATGTGTGCAGTATAGTAACAATTCAATGACTACTTACTAAGCACCTACTACGTTGAGCCTGGCAGCTAAGATACAATAGTGTCCTTAGCAGACCCTGCTTTCAAAGAGCATTCAATCTGGTCCAGCAGACCGAGTAGTAAATTGTGTTGGGGGTCAAAGTCCAGGGTGCTGGGTGGGGAAATGGCAGGGAGTGGCAAGGCTCCAGGCTGTGGGCTGTGCCAGGAGAGGCTTTCCTGAACCAGTTAAGCTGTGTCCTAAATACGAGAAACTCATTTGTTGTAGACTCTGTTTTCAATTATCTGCAAGTGGATTATTCAGTTAATTTGCAAGAAAACTTTGTCAAGGGTGTTGGCATTTTTAAAATTTATTATTATTTTTTATTTATTTCTCTCCCCTCCCTCCTCCCTCCTCCCCCTCCAGTTGTCTTCACCCTGTGTCCGTTCGCTGTGTGTTCTTCAGTGACCGCTTCTATCCTTATCAGTGGCACCTGGAATCTGTGTTTCTTTTTGTTGCATCATCTTGTTGTGGCAGCTCTCCCTGTGTGCGGCACCATTCCTGGGCAGGCTGCATTTTCTTTCTCGCTGGGCGGCTCTCCTTACAGGGCTCACTCCTTGAGCGTGGGGCTCCCCTACGCGGGAGACACCCCTGCGTGGCAGGGCACTCCTTGCGCGCAACAGCACTGCGCATGGGCCAGCTCCACACGGGTCAAGGAGGCCCAGGGTTTGAACCATGGACCTCCCATGTAGGCGGATGCCCTAACCACTGGGCCAAGTCCGCTTCCTGGTGTTGGCATTTAATACCTGCTTTACTGACGTTCTTGCTGCTAGAGAATCTCAGTTCTCTCTACTTACCCTGCATGGTAACAATCTCATGGAGGTGGAAGCACCAAACTAGATATCCTGCTTGAAGGAAGGTTTGGGACTGGGCTGAAGAGTGCATTTACTGCTTGGAATGAGAAGAAAGAAGTGATGACAGTTAGGGAAATGAAGTGCTTCCTAGCTCCCCAAAATCCAGTCTTCATAGGGAACTTTGTTATTTCATTCGAAGTGTGTGTTGAGGATGTCAGGTGGGCACGTCCCTATTCAAATACCATGTAAGCGACAAAGCATATTCCAGAGCCAGATGTGAAGCACTTGGGTACGGTCTTGGGTTTTTAGATTCCCCATGCCATTGTTCTCCTCCATTAGAGCAAATAATAAAGATCAACCACTTACCGAAATCAAACGGTGGCGGTGGGGATGGGGAACAACGCAAAGGCTTCTGTGTATCTGGTCGTATGGCGTTTTCTGCAGTTGGTTTTGGATCTTCTTTTGCTGTCTTGGTCAGGCAATAAAATGCCTATTTATTTTAATTTAAAAATAAATTTCATTGAGGTATAATTTACATAAAATAAAATGCACACTTTCTGAACGTACAGTTCTTTGAGGTTTGACAAATGTATACGCTGGTGGAACCACCCTCACAATGAAGAGCTGGAACACTTCCAGCTCCAAAGATGTGCCCTTGCACCTCTTGGCAGTTTCTCCCACCCCTGGCAACCACTGATCTGCTTTCTGTCACCATCTATTAATTTTGCCGGTTCAATAAATCAAATCCTAACATATGTATTCTTTGGTGTCTGGCATTTTCACTCAGCATCTTTTAGAGATTAATCTTTGTCGTGGCATATTATCTGTAGTTCATCCCTTTTTATTTTAAAATGCCGGGTTTTGAAGTAACAAATAATTGTTCGGTGCGCCGCTCGGCAAGATGAGCAGGGCGAGGAAGTCCCTCTGGTCTAAAAACTGCATCAACTAGCCCAGGAAATGAAGGCCTGGGAATTCCATTAGGTTTGTACAGATGGCATTTAAAGAGCAACCAGGCACAGGAATTTCCAAGCTCCAGGAGCTGAGGCAGACCGGAAGAGAAGTATCCTCGGTGAATGATAGAAAGTTTTACTGAGGATGACAGGGCTATTTGTTCAGCTCTGTTATGAGCTCAGCAAATTGTGACCATCCTGGAAATATAAGTATATATTGCTATATTTTTATGTGTGTTTGTCTCAGGAGACCTAGGGGGGATGGTAGTGGTGGGTGGAAGAGTGGTTTCTTGAAGGACTTGGGGAGGCAGAGATAACAGGGTGGAGCACAGCCAGTGCCAGGCCATACCGATCCGTAACAATTACAGTAAAAATTACAATACAAGGTGATAACTACCGAGCACCTGCTCCACGATGTCAGGCCCTGTTCTATGTTCCTCACGTGCAGTGCTTCAATTTGCCTGCACCACTATCCCATATGGCAAACAACTTCAGATCTCTGTGCACGTCTTGGATCCTTTTGCCATAGTCAGCCAAGGGGGTGCTGTTGCAAAGTACCAGAAATCTGTTGGCGTTTTAAAGGGTGTTAATTTGGGGCAGAAGCTTACAGTCACAAGGCCATAAAGGGGAAGTTATTTCCCTCACCAAAGTCTGTTGTCACGTGTTGGAGCAAGATGGCTGCCATCTCTGTGAAGGTTCAGCCTCCCTCTTCCTCCTAAGGCTCCGTGGTCCCAGTTCCTTCTGATCTGAGCTGTAAGCTGGCATAAGGTTTGGGCTCTCTCTCTCTGGGTCTTGTTCCCCTCCAGGCCCAGCTGCTCTGGTCTCCCCACAAGGCCTGTGTAGCCTCTCAGGCTCTCTCTCTTCCTGGGACCTCTGCCATGTCTATGGAGCTGTCTCTACTCCTCTGTGTTCTCCCTCTGTGTATTTACTTCCCAGGGCTCCAGCATCAAAACTCCAATTCTTGCCTCTGTCTTGTCATTTTTCTCTGTGTCCCCATTCTGGGGAACCCAGTCTTAGACAAGGTACTGTCAGTACAGTCATTTTACAAATGAGGTCACTGAGGCTCTTTCTCCCTCCCCCACTCATGGACTTAGCTAATGCTTTTCATTCTTCAGATGAAAACCCAGACTTCACTTTCTCAGGCAACTTCCCTGACCCCCCAGTATAAGTCAAGTCGCCTTGCTTTATACTCTCAGAACCATCATTTGTAGCACATATTTTGCTTCTATATTTATATTTATCTATATAATTATTTCACCAGTGACCATCTCTCCTAATAGACTGAGGTCAGGGCCAAGTGTCTTTTGTTTTTATTGGTATCTCCAGCACAGCATAGATTCTAGAACACAGTCATTGTCCAATAAATATTTACTGAATGAATGAAGTTCCTTTAATTTCCTTGCAGGAGCTCACTGCCTTCCAGCCACTTCTCAGCCTTTGTGTGACCTGGAAATGCATAATTATTACTATAACCCCCTTCTCTTCCTCAAGAGTGCCCCAGGTTTGCTCTTCACTCCCGTTCCTCCGGGTGTTCAGGGCAGAGCACTCTCCAGGGCAAAGTGACAGTGCCTTGCTCCAAGGACCAAAATTTAAAATCAGCAGTAGAATTGAATCAGGAGGTTAGCCCTGAAGACTGGGTAGAGTTTGAATTGATTATTAGGAGGGAATTTGAATAAAAAAATTTTTTTTTTAGCTTAAAACAACAGAAATTTATTCTCTCACAGTTCTGGAGGCCAGAAGTCCTAAATGAGTATCACTGAGCCAAAATCAAGGTGTCAGCAGGGCCACATGATTCGTTTTAATGAAAAGCACTGCTGTTTAAAAAAATGGTAATAATGAAAAAAAGAAAAACACTGACAATTAAATATGTATTTCTGGATTCTTGTACTACCCAACGAAAGTACACTTTGTCCCAAATTCTTGTTAGGAAGCCCATAAATATCTCTGCCCTTCTATTCCAGCCATGGTGATTCCCCAGATATATAAAATTTACAAACTACATGGGAAGCATTTGTGGGAAAAGGTACCATATAAAAGTATGAAATTATTGAAATAGATGCTGATTTGGAGGTTTCCCAGGGGGATAGTTAAAATATACATGGACACACATATATACTCACACTCCACACTCAAGACACGTTTCCTCTGGGAAAGCTCCGATTAGTGGAGATAAATATTCCCACCTGACAGATGTAAATCAAGAAGTGTGTTTTAATAGTCACCAGCTTTCTGCTTCTGTTTGCTGCTGTCTCAGGCAATCCTTCACCTGCTGGGACTCAGCACCCAAAGGGTCTTGATATATTTTCTCCACTGCACATAGTGAAGCAGTGCTTAGCAGCATGGTAAATATTGGCATAGTGCACGTGAGAGATGACTATAAGTAAGTCAGGATACCTTCAGAAATATTCACCTCTAGACTCACGATTTTTCTTACCAATAGGCTAGCATGAAATCATTAATTTCCTGAGTTTTTGCCAAATCAAAATAAAAGATTTTTGTTGCAAGATGGAAATTGGAAAGTATTTGAGAGGTCAGTGCCTGCACATGCTAGGTACTCAGTAAATGCTGAATGAATAATTATACAGGTGAACACATGCCCTGATTCCCACAATTATTTCTTACTTATTGCATTAGATAGTTGAACTAGCCCCCCTGACATTCTCCCACATAAGCCTGTTCATCGATGTTTGCTTGGAGTTTGTTGAGCAAGCCAGGCTGTTCCATATACCACAGGGCCTTCACACATGCTATTTTTGTGTGCCTGGACTGGAATGCTTTCCATTAATTCAGAAGGGCTGGGGACACTTTCCGATTTTTCAACATCCAGTACAAGGATCACTTTTCACCTCCTTTATGAAAATTTCTTAACTATTTCCCCACTTTGTCCTACACAAATTTGGTTTTTCATCTTCCTTTAACACAAACATGACTGGGCTCCCTTCAGAGATAATGTCCTGTATCCATTTTGAGGCCACAATCAACAATGTAATGTAATCCATTGCCCCTTTGTAACATCTCAAGCCACTTCCAAAATATTTTGAGTGATGTAGATTTTTATTGAAATGTTCACAAGGGAAAAAAGTAGAGGATTTATATTGAACACCACATGGCCAAACTTCATGAAAACCCCCATAAAAAATCTCTGTTCATCCCAAAAGCTTTTCTCCCATTGCCAACTACATTACCTCCCCTATCTCTTCTGAGCTTCCCCTGTCTACACTTTTCAACCTCCTCTCACCCCTGGATCCCTCACCACCACTCCCATCCCACGTAGCAATTTAGCCCTCTCGGCCCTTACTTCTTCATGAACTTGCATCCTTATGATTTTGGTCTTATTCATCAAAGCAGTAGTCTTTGAGATTAATCCCTCCTAAATGGCAGTGCTATTACAAATAACTCACACATTTCTTCTCTTCCAACTAGAGACTGTAGCAACCTGAGGGCAGAATTCACGTTTTAGACAATTTTGCATCTTCTATGCAAAATATTTGTGAAATGAAGGAATAAATAGCTGAAAGAATGTAGGCGCAGATTAAAATCCCTAATCCCACTCTAATCATGTTTTTTCCTGTCTAAAGATCTTCCATACCTTTTCAACTAATGCCTTAGCCAACTGCCACTTGCTCCCCAACTCTAGCACTCTACTCAGCCAGGATGGTCCCTCTCCCCCTCAAGCCCACTATGAAAATTCTTGCCATCAGGTCTTCATTCAGGTTGCCTCTCTGGGCCTGGAATACCCTTCTATGGCATTCATAGGCATGGTAATTGGTTGTGGGTTACCATCATCCTATCAAAGGTCAAGATGGATGTGGCTGGTCTGGTCTTGCAGGTCCATCAAGCCCTTCCACTCCTGAAGGCTCAGTGTCAGTCTTCTCTAACTCAGGGTCCTTCACTGGGTTCTCCAGTCTAGCATGGTTCTCCCTCTCTCGAGTCCTTAGGCCAAAAAGCATGGATGCATCCACTTGGATGGCACTTCCTCATTACAGCCTTACACTGCTGTGGAGTTTGGGGTCTAAGAGTGAGGTCATTCCTCTTCCCAGACTGTGGTCATTTTTAGGGATATTCACCATTTTTTTCTGGGTTTTCCCCATTTTCAGACTTATGGTGGATTTGTACTTCTCCAATCCCTGGATGTTATGTGTAGCAGTTTGACTTGGTTGGGCCAGTGAAATGTGAGCAGAGTTGACACAGGTTCCTTTGAGGAAGAAATTTTTCAGAGGAAGAAGCATTAAGGGCCAGTAAATGCTTGATGGATCACACTCTCTTCACCCCTGACATGGTGGCTGGTAATGTTTGAGATGTCTGATGGGTTGTCAATCAGCCTGGGTTCTCAAATGAAGGCCCAGCCAATCTACAATGGGTGTGTGGCGATAAGCAAGAAATAAACTTTTGTTGTGTTGAGCCAGTAAGATACCGAGGTTGGTTGTTACTACAGCACAACCTAGCCTATCCTGACAGACTATAAATTACTTGAAGGCAGCACTCATGTTTTACTCATCTTTTTATCCTCTGGAGAACTTAGCACAGTGCCTACTGAGTGTTCAATAATGATAACTGATCGGTTATATGCACTGAGATAATGTAAAGTATATGAAATCATAGAGTTAGACTTTGTGTCAGGACTTCAGACTGAAACTGCAGTATCTGAAAAAGTGAAATAAACATATGAGACGATTCCAATAGTATTCTAACAAGAGCCTTGCATACAGGGAGGTAGAGTAGTGTAACGGAAGGAAGCTGGGCTTTTAGGCTGGATAGAGTAGTCAAACCCCACTCTGACATGTACTTGGCTGCATGCTTGGGCAAGTTATTTTAGCTCTTTGAGTCTTGGTTTCCTTGTCTACAATGGGGATAATAGCACCACCTCCTCACTGGATTAGTGTGGGGATTAGGCAGGAGAATGTATGTAAAGCATTGGGCACAGGATGAATAGTCAACAAACGTCACTCTCTTAGGCCTCTCCTTTCACCAAGGATGTGTGGGTTGGTGAATGAACTCTGGCTTCATTTTCTGGCAGCTGCTTACCTTCATTTATTCTCTCTGAGGTCTCGGTTACTTGCCTAGAGCCTGGATTTATTTAGTTTGGTCCCCCTCAGATGCTGAGGAGTTTGTCTTTTGTACCCAGGGCAGACTCTGGCCTTTTTGGAGAGTCCATCTGCAAGTGGCTAGACTTACCAGTTGCTCTTGGCAAAGGACTCCAATAGGGGGGCAGTGTTTTTTAGCCAAAATTTTAGCCATGATCCTCAGAGGGTCAGGGAATTGCAGTGGAGCTGGTCTCTATAGAGAAGAATTCAGGTTGCCATGGAACCATGGTCACCCCGACCCACCTTGGCCTGTGCCTGGCCCTAAGGGCAGGTGATTCCTCTACTGAACCCTGGAGTAGTATCAGAAATGGAAGCAGGGAAGTCTGTGAAATCATCTTCAGCAACTGACTGACTCGTTTGGGCACAGCTGGGCCTGGAGTGGTGGCTTGAGGGCTTGAGGGCTTGTGTTTTGTTAACTCCAGGCCCCAGAGAGCCTTGTGTTTACAGGTTGGCATATTGGAGTCCTTGAGGCCTGCTTCCTCCCACCCCCCTCAGCAGCTGTGATGTGGCCTGTCCAGCCGCCCTAAGGTGCTTGTATAACTTGTTTTCAAAAGTCTTGGCAGGAGCTCAGTCTGTCCTGAGGTGAGAGGGGGCGTTAACATTCTGAAAGAGCAGTGCTGCGCAGCATCCTGTGTTGGGGCTGTTCCCCACCGAGCCCCCAAACCCCCCATCCCAGCTGCCTCTTTCTGTCTGGGATGGCTGGTAGCCACGGAGATCATTTTGGACTAGGAGGGACATGCCCGAGCCTGAAGGAAGGCTGTGGGAAATATTTGCAAAGGCCAGGGCCCTGCCACTGCCCTGTGTGAACTACCCTCGCGGGAAAGGTGAGTCTAAGGACAAGGTTTTTATTTATTTATTTTTGAGGTACAGGGGCCAGGGATTGAACTCCGGACCTTGTATCGGGAAGCCTGTGCTCAACCACCTTGGCTCCCCTGCGCTGGGGTTTTATTTGTTTGTTTTTTTCGTTTGTTTGCTGTTCGTTTTCAGGAGACACCTGGGACCAAACCGGGACCTCTCATGTGGGAAGGAGGCAATCAACCGCCTCAGCCACATCCCCTCCCCAGGACAAATTTTTATTGCCACAGCACCCAGCACCTTGCCCAGCACAGAGCACCGTGCTAGCTGCCCGTGCTCAGTTGACATTCACTATGTAAACTGTGGAAAGGTGAGAGAAAGAAAACATTTCAGAGGACAGATTGATAGAACTTAATCGATACCCCAGTTAACAGCTTCCTCTGGTCAATACTTACGGGTGGATAATAATAAATTAATATTTAGTATACACATAGTCTATGCCAAGGAAAGACACATATTATTTCCTTAAATTTCACAGTAGTCAACAGTTCTACAATATAGGTATTCGTCTCCCCAGTTAATGGCCGAGGGCACAGAGACAGGGGCTCAGAGGCCGTGTATTGAGCTCCAAGTCACAAAGGCAATAATAAATCAGGATCTAAAGCCCCTCCCACAGAAGCCACAGCTTTTCCTCTCGGTCTCCATCTCTCACCGCAGTCCACCCCCCCGCTGCTGGTCTCCACTTCCTGAAACAGCCCTGGGAAAGGGTAGCCTTTAAAGCAGGGCGAGGCAGCAAGTCCCCCGCCCTGCTGCAGGCAGTTTCGCATTCCTCTGGCCATTTCATCCTCTGGCCATTTCGTCCTCTTGCGAACGGGCCTGAACGCGAGGTGGAAAGAACCCTGGGGAAGCAGCCGGGTTCCAGATGTCTGCTTTGTCGTATGTAGGAACACCCACCCACGTCCAGGGCCTTTAGCGCCCCGTCTTGCAACCTCCCAGGAGCATGTCCTCCTTCCATCTCTACATGTGTAGACACTCGTTGCTTTTTAGGGCCAGGTTTTCCTTCACCACGGAAACCTTGCTATGAGTGGGCAAGCCCTGACACAAAATAAGCACTCACTAAATAGTTCTTTAATTGCACACCACATTCGAGACAAAAGCGAAGAAAAAACCCTGGATCCGGAAGAAAATAGAAAAGCTTGGGGGGCGGGGGGGGGGGCAAAAGCACTCTCCACCCTCTTCCTCTCCTGCCTGACTCCCAGTCCGCCCAGCAGCGTATGTAGCATTAATGTTGTCATTTGATTACTGTAACATCCAAATAGATGGAGAAATTCCAATCAATGCCAGAGCAGAACTGCACACGCAGGGGGGGGCTGTTTCCTTGGAAATGTTTCAGCTCTAATTACCCTCCAGAGAGAAAGATCCAACTTCCTTGACCCTCCGGGGAGAAGCAGTTACGACTACACTCCCGTGCGTGCGAGAGGGTGCGTGTGTGTGCACGCGGGGTGTGCTGCCCCGAGCCCGCGTGCTCACACGCTGGGCCGGGGCTGGCGGCACAGAGCCGGCTGCTGCGAGGCTGAGATCACGCTGCTGAGCTTGTTTTACCGAGAGCAGCCCAGCCTGTTGCGCCGAGTACAGAATGTTCTCTTCTGTGAACTGAGCTTGAACTTTTCCAATCCACTTTGTTCGAGGCACCACACAGACGCAGAGAGAAAAGACAGAGACGATAACCCCCGAAACACTGAAATCATCGTGTTCTCTCCGATTTTGGCCCGGATCGTTTGCTTGTCACTGCTCAAAATTAAAAATCCCAAGCATTACAGTTTCTTGGAAGAACAAAATGCCTTTTTCTAAGTCAGGACTCAGCATCGACTTTGGAAATTAACAAGTCTGTCGCTGTTTCGCTTCCCTTTCTTTTTTCCCTCTTGGGCGTTCAAGGAACAACAACAAAAGCTATTTTCCTATAAGGGAAAGGAAAGGCACCCCTGGCCCGTGACCTCTCAGTTGTTGAAAGCAGTCAGGATATGACAAAGAATGTTCCCCCGCTTGCTGGTGTGACCTGGAAAAACTTGCAGGGAGAGCTTCAGAGCACTGGCTTTGATGTAATTGGCAGAGAAGCTGACAAGGGATTGGTGAGATAGTTTGGAATTTCTCTTCATAAAATGCCTTCACCTGGTCTTAGGACCCAATCTCCAGTTTGGAGACACATTGACAAATGGTGTAGGAGAGCTGTTGGAGGACCCGAGGGTAAGACCTGTACAGGATAGCTAGCATGGTGCAGGGCAGCGGTTTGCCAACTTTTTAGTCTTTTTTTTTTTTTTTAATAAGAGTGCATTCCTTTTTTACACCAAAATTTACCAAAAAGTCCACTGGTGAAGCAGGAAAAGCACTGGATTTGCACTGAGAACTGAGGATTTGAGTCTCCTGCAGCTGGGTGTGCATATATAAAAGTCACGTTTTTGAAACTCTGTTGGTGAAAGGGGCATAGACTTGCCCTATGTATCTGTAGCATTGTAGGGATCAATGAGATAGTGTGAATGTTGTTTATTAGTATCAAGTACAATACCATTTACCAATGAAAAATTCTTTTCTTGAATTTGCAGCTCCCATCACCTCCCTGGAGCTTAGTTTGGAGGCTGCTGCCTTGTGGACTGTGTTCACTACTGGCAACTGGGAGATACAAGAGCATCTTTACCTCTGACATGGTTTCAGTTCCCAGAGAATTCCTGTGACATTTTATTTTTTTGAAGAATCAACATGCCATCAGAATACTTAGTGTTTTATTTGTTCATTAGTTTTATAAACTTCCATTGAAAATTGCTATGATTAAATTATTGGGCTCAGATCTGGGGTTTGGGAGATGAGTAAAATATGTTCACTGCCTTCCCAGAGTTTATTGTCCAGTAGACAGAAATTACATACATATGGCTAAGTTCATGTGTCAGCTTGGCCAGGTTATGATGTCCAGTTGTTTGATCAACAAGCACTGACCTGATTGCTACTGTGAGGATATTTTGTAGACTTAAATTGTTAGTAGTTGATTGCATGTATGGCTGATTGCACCTACAATCAACTGAGATTGTTTTCAACAATGAGAGACATCTCATCCAATTAGTTGAAGGCCTTAAAGGGAAAACTGATGATTTCAGCGGTCAGAAGAGAGAATTTCCATTTCTGTTTCAGCCAGCCAGCTTTTCCTGTGGAATTCATGGAAACTTTCATCAGAGTCCCCAACTTGTGGCCAGTCCTATGGAATATGGACTTGCTGATCCTGGGTCATGTGAGACAATTCTTACAAAAATTCCATAATATTTACATTATGTATTATTTATCTGCTGTTGGTTCTCTTTCCCTAGAGAACCTTTACTAATACAGTTGGGGTTCTCCAGGGCAACTGAACCAAAAGAATATGTATTTATGAGAAAGTGGAGGCTGACAAGTTCAAATTCCAAAGGTCTGGCTACAAGCTGGAAGCCCTAATAAGATGATTCTGTAGTCTGGGAAGTCTGTCTTTTTCTGGGAGTCTAGCTAACTAAAGATAAGGAGAAATTCTTCTTTCTGATTCTGAAATTCTCAGTTTTGGCTTTTAAGACCTCCAACTGACTACATGAAGAAACTCCTCAAATTGCTGAGGGCATTCTCTGTTGTTGATTGTAGATGCAATGAGCCACTGGTGTAATCAATTGCTAATGCAAATTCATCTATGAAATACTCTCAGAGTAACAATCAGGTCAATGCTTGCTTGACCAAACAACTGGACACCATAACCTAGCCAAACTGACACATGAACTTAACCATAACAATCCATCCCTTGTCAACTTGGCACCCATATACATCTTTTTACTTACTCTCCTCTTACTGACCAAATGAAGATAATAACATAGTCATACTTTTGCCTAACAATGATACAACCATCCTGTGTACAACTGAAAATGCACTAACCCTTTCCCCAGAATAGGATGAAAGTCTTTGGGTGATATACACTCTTACTGTTAATATCCTCTAACTTAAATACTATGATGGAAAGTTAATATAACCTGTGTTGTATGATAAGGGGATAAGAGAGGGAAGAAAACAAAGATATTACACACACACATTAATGACAAAAAAAGAAAGAATTACTCATAATAATTACAGTCCTCATTTCTGCAGCTGGTCATGTGCCATGGCTGATATTTATAATTACCTTCTTCCACTCCCATTCCATATTCCCTTCATCCTCAGTAATCACCTCAACTGGTCATAGTTACTTTCTCTGGTGAGGTGACTTAAACCTTCCTTCCTGAAGGGTCTGGGCCATCAGCAGTCCTGTGTGGACTGGATTACTGTAGTTTTCCATTGATTTTAGTTACAGGGTATGGTAGTACTAATAGATGCCGTAAGGGATCCCCTGTATCTCAGGCATACCTCCTGGAAATGGATATGCCTACTTCTTCTTTACCTTCAACGTGTAGTAGCAATCCAATATCCCCTTAGTAATTAGGACCTATTACCCCAGCCTGTATAGTAACTTTCTTCTTTGCCTGTTAATTCAGTGGTATGAGGTACCCAAAGTGTCTGGATGGCAGACTTAACTTCCAGTTCAATGAAATCATTGTTATGTATCCTGGTGGAAGCACTCCCCTTTGGAACTCAGAATTCTAGACAAGCAGAGCATATGGTTGTGGGGATACACACATACACAAATGCATATATATACACAAATATACATACAGGCATCCATAATATTTATAACATAAAGGAGGCTGATATTTTCTCAGTGGAGGTACAAATAAGTAGTAACCTGAAGGCAGAGTTCTATAGGAACAAGGTGAGGATTCTAACAGGTGCAAGTTGAGAGGAAAGAATATTCTAGATTGTAAAAGAAAAGAATTTTGAAAATAAATGGTCTCATGGTTAATGGAATTGTGTGGTATATTTGGATAACAGTGAGTAGATTCTTGTGGCTGAACAGTTGATGCTAGAGTATGTAGGAAGAAGCAAAAATAAAAATAAGCCTAGATCAGGAATATCTACTTCTTCCTCTTGTACCCATGGTAAATATTGCTAACCTCTCTTTCTGAGTTTTATGTATTTGTATTTTATTTGGTTGTTGTTGCGGAGGTATTGCATGCTTTTAAGAATCAGAATAAGGTGAATGACAGGGGGAGTGAATGTATCTCAAGTGGTTAAGTGCCTGCTTCCCATGTATGAGGTCCCAGGTTCGGTCCCGCTCCCTCCTAAAAACAAACAAATGAAAAAATCAGCTCTCATTGGGGAGCAGATGTAGCTCAGTGGTTGAGTGCCTGCTCACCATGTATGTGGTCCTGGGCTCAACCCCCAGGGCCTCCTTTAAAAAATAAAAAAGAGTGAATGACATGATTCAACCTCTGTTTCTCTAAGGAAGCTGATGGCCATATGTAGGATCCATGGCAAAGGTAAGAGACTGGGAACAGGAAGTTCAGTAGGAAGAATTAAAAAAAAAAAAACGTTGGCAAGTTTTATTGGCATAAATCACAGAAATTGAAATGGAGAAAAGCCAGGTAGCCAGGTTAGAAGTTTACAGGGAAAACAGAATAAAAATCAAATCATCAAATAACCACCAATCCAGAGCTTGGACCCCTGAAACCTCCGTCTCCATTCCAGCTTAGGTTGGGTTGAAGGTCAGGTGAAGTTGGTCAATTGGTTTAACATGGCTCAAATCATAAATGAACACTGCATTTTTCCACCATGGGAATGCAACCATGGACCAAAGTAGAGTTACTGTTATTGTAGTTATTAGCATGTGGTATTGGAAGAACTTATAACATTCATATAAAGATAGTGGTTATTAGAGGTTCTGAGGGGAGAGGGAGAGAAGATTAGATGGAACACAGGGCATTTTTAGGGCACTGGAATTTTTCTGTATGGTACTGCAATGATGGATTCATGTCATTATACATTTGTTAAACCTATAAAACTGTACAGAGCAATGTGTAAACAATAATTAAACTATAGGCCTTGGTTAGTAGCAATGCTTCAATATTTACTCATTAATTGTAACAAATATACCACAGTAATGTAGGATGTTATTTTTATTTTTAATAATTTTATTTCAAATTCAAAAAATAAAATAACAGAGAAAGGCACCTTAACAAGTTATGGAAGCATTATTCTCCAAAAGGTCTGTCAAGTCACATTTATCTCATCTAATTCCAACTACTAACTCAGTTGTTCCTCTACTGTTCAGAAAGATATAGATGAATGGATTAATTAAATTACATAGACAAGGTCTCCTTATTAATGAAAAAAAACGAAAAGAAAAAAATGCTTAATCATATTCATATTTCACAATCCCAAACCCCATATTCTTTTTTCTTTTACCTTTAGCATTAATACAGTACCAACTTTGCTCTTGCAACAAAAACATTACATTGTTTTAGCTATAGTCCATAAATTAGATTAGTTATATTTTCCCCATATATCACGTTCTCAACATCTTGTAGTAGTAGAACATTCCTGTATTTATATTATGAACCACAATTGTTATCTATTGCCAAAATGATTGTTATACATTCCCTATATTATCCTCCAGTTGTCCTCCAACTAACAATCTCCCTAGACTCCTCATTTCAGCCACAATTACACCTGAAATCAATAGTGTTTGTTACATTAATTATAATGTGTTACCATCAAGTCCAACCATTACCACATATTTATATTTGGCCTTATTAAACATCTGGTCCTGGACTTTTCATTTTGGGGAGGTTTTGGATGACTGTTTCAATTTCTTTACTTGAGATTGGTTTGCTTAGGTCTTCTCTTTCTTCTAGAGTAATGTGGTTTGTTCACGTGTTTCTAGAAATTTGTCCATTTCATCAATGTTGTCTAGTGTGTTGGCATACAGGTTTTCATCGTATCCTCTTATGATCTCTTTTATTTCTGCTGGATTAGTGGTAATGTCACTCTTCTCATTTCTGATTTTATTTATTTGCATCTTCTCTTTTTTCTTTGTTAATCTAGCTAATGATTTATCAATTCTGTTCATCTTCTCAAAGAACCAACTATAACTTCTATTGATTTTTTAATTCTCCATTTCATTTGTTAGTGCTCTAATCTTTATTATTTCTTTCCTTCTGCTTGCTTTGGGATTGGTTTGCTGTTCTTGTTCTAATTCTTCCAGGTGTGCAGTTAGGTCTTTGATTTTAACTCTTTCTTCTTTTTATTTTATTTATTTTATTTTTATTTTTATTTTTTTAAGATTTATTTTATTCTTTTCTCTCCCCTTCCCCATCCCGCCTCTCCCCACCCCCCCTGTTGTCTGCTCTCTTGTGTCCATTCACTGTGTATTCTTCTGTGTCCACTTGCATTCTCGGAGGCACCGGGAATCTGTGTCTTTTTTTGTTGTGTTATCTTGCTGTGTCAGCTCTTTGTGTGTGTGGCGCCACTCCTGAGCGGACTGTGCTTTTTTCGTGTGGGGCTGCTCTCCTTGCAGGATGCACTCCTTGCACGTGGGGCTTCCCTATGTGGGGGACACCCCTGTGTGGCAGAGCACTCCTTGCATGTGACAGCACTGCACATGGGCAAGCTCACCATGGGCCAGGAGGCCCTGGGTTTGAACTTTGGATCTCCTATATGGTAGGCATATGCTCCATTGGCCACATCAGTTGAGCCACATCCTCTTCCCTCTTCTTTATAAATATAAGCATTGTGGGCTATAAATTTCCCTCTCAGCACTGTCTTTGCTATATCTCATAAGTTGTTTTTTTTTTTTTAGTACTGGGGCTAGGGGTAGGTATTGAAGCCTGGACCTCATAGGTGGGAAGCTGGAATTCAACCACTGAGCCACATCAATAATCCTGAGTCAATTTTTTCATTTGTTTGCTTATTGTTTTTTTCTGGAGGTACTGGGGACTGAACTCGGGACCTCCCATGTGGGAAGCAGGCACTCAGTTGCTTGAGCTGCATCTGCTCCTGCTATAAGTTGATTTCTCTTGTAATTTCTTCTTTGACCCACTGATTATCTAGGAGTGTATTGTTTAATCTCCATATATTTTAAAATTTTTCTTTTTTCTGCCTGTTCAAATTTCCAACTTCATTCCATTATGATCAGAGAAAGTATTTTGTATAATTTCAATTTTAAAAATTTATTTATATCTGACTTATATCCCAACATATGGTCTATCTTGGAGAAAAATCTATGAGCACTTGAGAAGAACGTAAATTCGGCTGTTTGGGAGTGCAATGTTCTATATATGTCCATTAGTTCTAATATTCCAACTCTCCTTTTCCTTACTGATCCTCTGTCCAGATGTTCTGTCCAGTGCTTAGAGTGATGTTTTGAGGTCTGCAACTATTATTTTAGAGATGTCTATTTCTCCCTTCAGTTTTGTTTTTGTTTTTTGTTTTTGAGGTACCAGGACCTGCAATTGAACCTGAGACCTTGTATGTAGGAAGTTGGCACTTAACCACTGAGCCACATCAGCTCCCCTGAATTGGTTTTATCGTTTATTTGCTTGGTTTTTTTTTTTTTTGTATTTTATTTTAGGAGGCACCAGGAACCGAACCTGGGACCTCCTATGTGGGAAGCAGGCACTCAACTGCTTGAACCTCATCTGCTCCCATCTCTTCAGTTTTGCTAGTGTGTACCTCATATACTTTGGGGCACCTATGTTAGGTGCATAATATTTATTATTGTAATTTATTCTTGGTGCATTGTCTCTTTTTATTAATATATAGTAAACTTCATCTCTTGTAACAGTTTTGCATTTAAAATCTACTTTACCTGATATTAGTATTGTGACACACTCTCTCTCTTTTTTTTTAATTTTATTGCTCTTAACATGGAATATCTTTTTTCCAACCTCTTACTTTCAGCCTGTGTACTTGCATCTGAAGTAAGTCTCTTATAGACAACAAATAGATGGCTCATTTAAAGAAAATCTCTTCTATCAGTCTATGTCTTTTAATTGGTGAGTTCAATCCATTAACATTCAGTATTACTACTATAAAGGCATTCCTTACCTCAGCCATTTTATCCTCTGGCTTCTGTTTTTAACTATTAATGTCTCCTAATTATGTTCATCATTTCTACCCTCTTCTCCAGGATTCTAACCCTTGTCTTTTCCTTCTAGGCTGTAACACACCCTTTAATATCTCTTATAGATTTGGTTACTTGGTAACATACTCTTTCAGTTATTGTCTGTAAAGACTTTAAATTGCCTTCATTTCTCAAGTATAGTTTTGCCAGGGAAAGCATTCTTAGCTTAAACATATTGTACCACTGTCTTCTCACCTCCATGATTTCTGATGTGAGATTGGCACTTAGCCTTATTGAGGCTCGTTTGTAAGTAATACATTGCTTTTCTCTAGCTGCTCTCAAAATCCTCTCTTAATCTTTGGACTTTGTCATTCTGAATATTAGAGTTCTCAGAGTAGGTCTATTCAGATTTATTCTGTTTGGGATATGTTGTCCTGCTCGAATATTGATATTCCTGTCTTTCATAAGATTTGGAAAATTTTCCATTAGTATTTTCTCAAATATTCTTTCTATCCTTTTTCTGTTCTCTTCTCCTTCTGGGACACCTATAACATATATGTTTGTGTGTTTTGTGTTATCATTCAATTCTCTGAGACTGTTCAATTTTTTGCATTCTTTTCTCTGTTCTCCTATCTTTGCAAGTTCAAATGTTCTGTCTTTGAATTCATTTACTTGCCCTTCTAACTTTTCAAATCTGCTATTATATGCCTCTAATGTATTTTTTAATTTTTAAAAAATTTTATTGAAGTATATCATTCACTTATGAACATACATAAACCATAAGTGTATAGTAAAGTTGTGAAACCTCTATTTTTTAATCTTATCCATTGCATCTTTCATTCCTATAAGCTTTTCTTTTTGCAGGCTTTCAAATTGTTCTTTATGCTCACACTGTGTCATCTTAATATCCTTTACCTCTTTAGTCAAATTTTTCTTCATCTCCTTCAATTGATTAAGGATGTTTGTGTGTACAACATTAGTTGTGTTAAATCCTGAATCTTATCTAGATTCTTTGTTTGTTTTTTTGTCTGGGCCATTGTCTTCCTATTTCTTAGTATGGGTCATCTTTTTTTGATCTGCTTATGCTGATGATTTTGCTCTGTTGATCAATTTCTCTCTTTCCTAGTGGTTTTGTTTCATGGAGCTTCTTTGATTTTTAGTTTAATTTTTTCTAAAACTTTAATATTGCCCTAAATATGTAGTCAAAACAGGGATAGTGAACCACTAATGGGGCCCAACCTAGTCTATCATGCCCGGGTAAGAATTGGGAGAGACTAGTCTGTCTTTTCACTTTCCCGGCTGGCCAGGAAATGATGCTCCTTGGCAAACCCCTCCAGGAACATGAGTCCTTTAATGTCCACTAGCTTTTCTGAACCAGTGAGTTATGGTAGCCATATTCATGGAAGAGAACTACACAATTCTTCACCACACCCTCCCACCTCCCTGGGATGAATCTGTCCTTTCTCCTCTCTGTAGGCTGCTCAGCCACAGATTTTACCAATATTTTACCAAGAAACTTTCCCTTGGGGGTGGGAGGATGAGGAATGAGCAGCATTCCCAGAGGGTTATCAACTCACAGTTTTCTCTTTGGTCTCTCAGTCTCTCTTTCCCCAGTCCCTCTGCACAATGCATGTGGCACTCTCTTGGCTTATAGGGGTCCCCAAAGTGACTCTCTTGAAAAGTCTCCATGCCCCTTTCCCTACTTTGCAAGAGAGCTGTGCCTTGCCTAAGCTACTCCGAAATGATTTTGAATTCTTCCCACGTAAGATGTTATTAAATGGGGAAAATATGGGTGGAGGAGGGATGGGTTATATGGGAATCCCCTATACTTTCAATGTACCTTTTCTGTAATCCAAAATTCCTCTAAAAATAAAGTTTATTGTTAGAAAGAAAAAAGAATAGAACGAGGCTTTTCTTAGCAAAAAATTTATAATTCCAACAACCTTCTTTGCAGAAATGGAAAAACCAATCATCAAATTTATACACCCATGCGCAGTGCTGATGCATGCAAGGAGTGTCGTGCCACGCAGGGGTGTCCCTGCATAGGGGAGCCCCATGTGCAAGGAATGTGCCCCATAAGAAGAGCTGCCCAGCGCGAAAGAAAGTGCAGCCTGCCCAGGAATGGCACCACACACACGGAGAGCTGACACAACAAGATGACACAACAAAAAGAAACACAGATTCCCATGCTGCTGACAACAACAGAAGCAGTCAAAGAAGAACAGAAGCAAACGGACACAGAGAGCAGACAATGGGGCGGGGGAGGGGGAGCAGGTTGGAGGGGAAGGGGAGAGAAATAAATAAAAAATAAATCTTAAAAAAAAATTTATATAGAAGGGTAAGGGGCCTTGAATAGCCAAAGCTGTCTTTTAAAGAGAACAAAGTTGGAGGACTCACACTTCCCAATCTTAAAAATTATTACAGGGGAGTAGATGTAGCTCAAGTGATTAAGTGCCTCCTTCCCATGTATGAGGTCCTGGGTTCATTCCCTTGTACCTCCTAAAAAAATTTATTAAAACCACAATAATCAAAACATCATGGCACTGGTACAGGAACAGACATATAGACCAATGGAATTGAAATGAGAACTAAGAAATCAACCCTCATATTTATGACCAACTAATTTTTGACTAAGAGAAAAATTCCACTTAACTAGGAGGGAATAGTCTCTTCAACAAATGGTGCTGGCAAAACTGGATATCCATTTGCAAAAGAATGAAGAAGGACCCCTACCTCAACCTTATACAAAAATTAACTCAACAATATTTTAATATTCTTTTGTCAATTGTAACAAAGTCATCTACACCAATGTTAAGTGTTAACTATGGGGATACATGGGAATGTATTTTTTATAGACTTTTATGTAAACCTACAAATTCTTGAATTTAAAAAAATTAATTATAATAATTAAAAAATCATGCTAAGTGATAGAAGCCAGATACAACATACCACATATGGTATGGTTTCATTTGTATAAAATGTTAATATAAATAAATCTATAGAGATAGAATTAGATTAGTAGGACTGGTTAAGGATAGAGGAATTGAGAAGTGACTACTAAGGGCTATGGAGTTTTTCTTTTTGGAGTAATGAAAAAAATAGTTCTAAAATTGATTGGTGATGAATGTATAACTCTGTGATTATACTGAGAATCAATGATTGTACACTTTGGATGGATTGTATGGTATACGAATATATCTCAATGAAACTGCTTTAAAATTAACTCAAAATAGATTAAAGATGGAAATATAAGAGCCATAATGATCAAGCTCCTAGAAAAAAACATAAGGGAAGTATCTCTAAGACCTTGTGGTAGGCAAAGATTTCTTAGACCTTACACCTAAAGCACAAGCAACAAAAATATATAAATGGGACCTCATCAAAATTGAAAGCTTTTATGCTGCAAAGGGCTTTACGATGAAAGTAAAACAACCACCTACATAATGGAAGAAATGATTTGGAAACCACATATCTGATAAAGGTTTAATATCCATAACATATAAAGAAATTCGTCAACAACAACAACAAAAAAGACTACCAACCCAATTTAAAAAATGGGCAAAAAACTTGAATTGATAACTCTCCAAAGAAAGACATAAAAATGGCCAAAAAGCACATGAAAAGATGCTCAGCATTGTTAGCCATTAGGGAAATGCAAATCAAAACCACAATTAGAGGAGCGGGTAGTGATTGAGTGCCTACTTCCCATATATATGTGATTCTGAGTTCAATCGCTGGTATCTCCTTAAAAAAAAAAACAAAAACAAAAACCAAAAACCAAAATGAAATACTACTTCACACCTACTACAATGCCTACTATTTAAAAAAAACAGAAAATAACCAGTATTAGAGAGGATTTGGAAAAATATGAATACTCATTTGTTGCTGATGTCAATGTAAAATGGTGCAGCTGCTTTGGAAGACAGTTTGGCAGTTGCTCAGAAAGTTAAGTATAATATTACCATATGGATTTAGCAATACCATTTCTTAGGTATATACCCAAAAGAATTGAAGGCAAGGACCCATACAGATATTTGCACTCCAATTTTCATAGTGACATTATTCACAATTGCTAAAAAGTAGAAGCAACCCAAGTGTCCCTCAACACATGAATGTATAAACAAAATGTGGAATATACAAACAATGGAATATTATTCAGCTGTAAAAAGAAATGAAATTCTGGGACGTGAACGTGGCTCAAGTGATAAGGCCTCCACCTACCATATGGGAGGACCCAGGTTCGATTCCTGGGACCTCCTGGTGAAAAAGAAGAAGAGAAAGCATGCCCGCGCAGTAAGCCAGTGCCCACATGGTGAGCCAGTGCCCACACGAGTGCCTGCGTGGTGAGCCATTGCCTGCATGGTAATCCAGTGCCTGCGCAAGTGAGTCATGCAACAAGTTGATGACACAACAAAAGAGAAACAAAGGGGAGAGTCAAGGTGAAGCACAGCAGAGGCCAGGAACTGAGGTGGCGCAATTGACAGAGAACCTCTCTCTATATCAGAGGTCCCTAGGATTAAATGCCTCTGACTCCTAGAGGAGAAAAATGAGAAGGGAAGACAAAAAGGAGAAATAGATACAGAGGCTCACACAGTGAATGGACACAGCAGGGCAGGGATGGGGGTGGGGGCAGGGGCAGAGAAAAGTAATAATAAATAAATAAATCTTTAAAAAAAAAAGAAATGAAATTCTGATATATGCAACACATAGATGAAGCATTAAGAGATCATATTGAGTGAAATATGCCAGACACAAAAGGACAAATACTGTATGATCAACTGATATGAAATAATTAGAATAAGCAAATTCATAGAGTTAGAATCTAGAATATAGGTTACCAGGGGATCAGAGTTAAGGCAAAAATGTATGGTTCCTATTTGAAATAATGGAAATGTTTTGTTAATGGATAGTGGTGATGGTAGCACAACAGTGTGAATATAATTAAAAGCACTGAAATATATATCTCTATAGTTAAAAGGGAATTGTTAGGTTGTATATATAGTAACAGAAAAAAATAAAAAAAACTAATCAATGGAACTGCGCTACACAAACAATGAACCCTAAATTAAACCCTGGACTACAGTTAATAGTACTATTATAAAAGTGTGTTTTCATCAATTGTAGCAAATGTTCCACACCAATGCAAGGTGTTAGTAATAGGGTGGTATGTAGCAAATCCTGTATTTTATGCTTGATTGTTCTGTTAACCCACAATTTCTTTCTTCTTTTTTTTTTTTTTTGAGGTACCATAGATTGAACCCAGTATCTTGTACATGGGAAGTAGGCACTCAACCAGTGAGCTACACCTGCTCCCCAACTTCTTTAATAGCAAAAATAAAATACATAAAGAAATGAATGAAGGGATCTTCCATCTGGCTCTAAACAATCATATACAAATATAAAGCTGTTTTTAAGTCTTCCCTGGCACTTCTGTGGTGCTCATGTCACCTCTTGTACAAATAGTCTATTCTGCATCTGTACTTGAGAGGAGACAGGATCCTCATTTTGAGCAAGGTTCATAGTAATGCATTTGTAAACCTTTAGTGGGATTATAAACTATAAGTTGTGGCGACAAGCTGGCAACTAAAAAAGAAAAACTTGACAGTAGTTGTCACTGTACTAATACCTATGGGTAGGTGGGGCTATTGAGCTCTGCTCTCTCTGATAAACCTTTATCAATCAATCAATCGATCAATCAACCAACATAAATAAGCACCAACTAGAAATTAGAGACTAACACTTTTACATCATTTTGCATAGGCCCACCCAAGCCAGTGGCTGCTTAATAAATACTTACGGTAATTAATAATGTTATACAGTCTTGAAGTTATTCAGAGATACGATTTTGAACAGATAGAGAAGAAATTCTTGGTACCAAATACAGAAATCATCAAGTATTGATCAAATATTCCTGAGCTAGTAGTAGGTACTTCCCTTTCGCCAACTTTTAGCCTTTGATTTTTGGAATATTATCAGTCAAAAAATCAGAGACCAGGACACATTTTTAAATGCTTTTAACAGAACAGATTATGCCTTGAAATAAATCACTGCCCCACCTTAAATGTCCCAAACTGCAGAGGGCAACGTCCTGTGCCTGCATTTAGCCTCTGGTTAGGTCACACATGGACACATCCATGGCTCAGGCTAAAATCGGAGTTTCTCCAGCAGGAGGTGTCCCTCTCATTTAAGTGCTTCTGCTTGGTGACTTTTTGGAACATTGCAGGCACCCTGTCTGGCCCCTTTTAATCAAATCTGTCTGTAATAAAATCATAATAAAATAATTTCTGTGACCTTTTGCTAAGGAGCCCTATAAAAACAGCTCCCTTTCAGAAGCACTTCAGAAATGAGACTAGTGGCTTATTGTTATTATTAATATTATTGCCAAATGAGTCTGGACCCAATTTGCCAGGACTGCTTTTTTATTAGGAAAACCTACACATTAGGGTTTACATGCAAAGGCTCTCAATTTTAAAAACCCTGAGTGGCAAAACGCTCATTTGGGGTCTAGATCCATGGGCCACTGTCATTTTGTGTATTCTGAGAAACTGTGCAAAATGATAACTTGTTTAAAACCAGGATTTTTTTTTGAAGTGAAGCACTGTATTTCCACTTACTTTCCTTACCACCCCCCCCCCCGCCCCCCAGAGTTGGCTTCCTCATCTGTTTGCTCATTTTCTTTAGGAGGCACCAGAACCAAACCTGAGATCTCCCATGTGGGAGGTGGCTGCTCAACTGCTTGAGCCACATCTACTACCCTTCATGCTTACTTTTTTTTTTTTTTTAAGATTTATTTTATTTATTTCTCTCCTCTTCCCTCCGTTATCTGCTCTTTGTGTCCGTTCATTGTATGTTCTTCTGGGTTCGCTTGCATTCTTGTCATGCGGGACCGGGAAACTGTCACTTTTTTGTTGCGTCATCTTGCTGCATCAGCTCTCCGTGTGTGAGGCGCCACTCCTGGGCAGGCTGCACTTTTTCATGCAGGGCAGCTCTCCTTGCAGGTGCATTCCTTGTGCATAGGGCTCCCCTATGCAGGGGACTCCCCTGCTTGGCACGACACTCCTTGAGCAGGGTAACACTGCACATGGGCCAGCTCACCATATGGGTCAGGAGACCCTGGGTGTAGAACCCTGGACCCTCCGTATGGTAGGCGGGTGCTCTATCAGTTGAGCCACAACAGCTTCCCACCACATTTACTTTTATCCCCATTGTTCTATGTACTGACTCTCTCCTCTGCAGACTGCTTTGCTAGAGGAAGAGTTCTCTATCCTTGGAGGCATTAGAAAACATATTGTTTATTCTTTTAGAATTTCCTAAGTTCCATGGAGTTGAAATGCCAGATGGCCTGTGAAAGAGTTCTGAGCTTGAAGGTACCAAAAGCTCTATCACGTGCTTTTGAGTTTGGCAAAAGCTCTGAACAAAGGTGCTGGGTCAGGGTCAAGAGCCATGGGGTGTGTGCTGGACGTCAGAACAGAGGAAGAGAGAGTCACAGGAGGTCAGGGGGCTGGCAAAGTACCTGCAGCTCCACGGCACTGCTAACATACAGGGAATGGTATTGAAAGAGGGCTAAAGCAGAGAGTGTTTCAGGTTAAGAGGTAGGAAGGCAATTGGGAGGAGTCTGAAAATTATCATTGGAGAAGTAATTAGATTTGAGAAAGACTGCTTTGTCTTCACGTTATTTAAAGATGCTGGATTTGAGGTGAAATGATCATTTTGGCTATGAAAGCAGCTGATCTGCCAGCAACAGTACTCCCTTACTCTTAAGACTTTAGACCAGGGACTCTTAACCTTTCTTGTTCCATGGACCCCTTTACCAGTCAGGTGAAAACCATGGACCCCTTACTAAGTCCACACTATACTATGTATTATTATTTACTAAATATATCACACCTGCACCATTGTGTCCCCACAAGAACAATGTTCTTTTGAATTTCAATTCAAGCTCATGGATCCCTAGTTAAGAACCCCTGCTTTAGAGCATGCCACAGAAGAATAAATATCAGAGGGGAGGGAGAAAAACCACTGTTTGGATACAAATTGTCCTTCAAAGAGTCCAGGAGTGATAACGGACGCTATTGAAACATAGTTAAATTGACTTATGCCGAAATGTGTTGCACCATGTTAAGAGGTTTCCCCCACTTTCTTTGAAAGTGTCCTGAGTTCCTCCCCTTACTCATTGCCCAGTACAGTTTATAATGTCCTCTCTAAAATGGAGGAGAAACAGCAGAAGGCGTCAAACAGAAAGCAAAGAAAAATCAAAAGATTGCAAGAGCAATTTCTCCAATCTTAAGACATCATAACATTTTTTTTTCTATTTTTATTATATTTTTTTCATAACATCTTAATATCTTAAAATGAATAAAGAACAGAAAACTGGTAAATCTCCTTGTAAAGCAAATGTAGGTTTATACATTTGTTTCTGTGGATCTGACTTTTGGGTTTTCTTAAAGTGGGACACACTTATGTTCTGTCAAAACCTCTCCCCCAAAGGGAAGCAAACCTCAGCTGAACGAACATGAGCAATTACCAATTATTACTTTGCTATCTACGCGGTTCTTCTGTTTTGTGTTAGAAGTTGACTAGTCATAGCTTGTTGGAGTAAGGAGTATTGATATCCTTGACTCTGTCTTCTTCCATTTTCAGACAGGTAAACTAAAGCCCAAAGAGTTAACGAGATGAGCCCAGGGTCACATTGTTAATTAGTAGCTTTTACGACATTCTTGGTCTTACCCAACATCTAGACCTTCCATCTTTCTTCTCAACAGAATCACAATTTTGAGATCTGTCCTTCCCCAACATGACTCAGGGAAAACGGATGCCACAGAAGAATAAATGTCATTCTATCTCCAGGATAAGCCAGTCAAGCATGGCAAACCCTGGGCAAGTGCTATTGATCCAACAGTGGGCACATCACCTAAGATGGCCCAGTCAGACTGAAGGGAAGGGCTTATATCCCATGCTTGGGGGAGAAGACTCTCTCTCCTACATGCAACCTCTGTTACCATTGGGTGTCATCTTTTCACCATCAGGGGCCTAACTGCAGATGTCCAGGCATAATTAGATACAGCTCAGCTTCTACTAAGTGAAATGCATTTCCTATGCCTTACAATTTGCAGCAGGCTAGTGCTGTTCCATTGGGCATCTAGGGAAAAGGAACTTTTTCCACTTTTCCACTGCTGGGTAGAGCTGGTGATTAGTCATAGAATAGCACTGAAGGAATTTCTATGGCTCAGTCTTGGGAGATTGAACGTTATGCTACTCCCCAGTGCTGTGGATGGCATTACCTGCATCTGCTATGACTAGTGAGACAAATGGAAGAAACTACTTGAACCAGTCAAGATATCTTAGTCACACATGACAGATGATACAACTCAAAATGCCTAAATCATGAAAGGAATATATTGGCTCAAGTAAATAAAAAGTTCTGGGATATGTGGTTCTATCCAGAGGCTCAGATGATGGCCCCAGGACCCTGCCTCTAGTAACTTCTTGGCTTTCCTATCATCCACACTGGCTTAATTCTTAGGTTCTTCATGGTGGCAAGATGGCAACCAACAACTCCAAACCCACTTTCTCCCATGGGCAAGCCCAATGGAAAGAGGTGGGCCTTGCTTCCATTTCAGGTGCTGCAGACACCTTGCCTCTCACTGGCTCTGATTGGATCTCTTGCCCTTTCCTGAACCAGTCTGTGTTTTCAAGGGACAGACATGAGTTTCATGTTGTTCCCAGGATGGAAGCAGATAGAGTGAGAATGGCAGCAGATCCCCAGAGAAAAACTGCTGTACTGTTACCCAGGAGACAAGCAAATAGGTGCTGGCTATACAACTCAATACCTAGAAGCTTTTCTAAATGTCTCAACTTTTTTGGGTGTGTACTGTGCAAAGACAAGAAAATCTAAAATCAGAAGCTGGGTTTCTGACTCCCAGCTCTTCAACTATTACATGGGAAAGAATAATGACTTTCACCCAGTTTGATCCAGGTGTTGCTCTAAGGCTTGAACGAGATGCTGTATACAGAAATACTTTCTGAAATGTTAAGAGCTAAACAAAAATGAGGAATTGTTGCTGATGTTATCATTATTACTATATCTTTTCTGAATTTCTCCCACTTATGCTTTGATTATGGTTCAAGGAACCTTCAAGCAAGACATAAAGAGTAAATGCACCATTAGCAGTCAGAAAGAATTTGGTCAGGGTTGCTGCAAGCACAGCTAGCATCTTTGGGAGAATCAGAAATAGACCACCTCTCCTTGCCTCTGGTCAGCACAGCCCTCTGGGAACATGGCTTGGCAAATGCATGGTACATTTGTAAAAAGAAAAAGTCACTCCTCCTTTCAGGCTAACACACCTGCAGGCTAGAGTACATGGCTTGGTAAGTGGAGGGCATGCTGGATTTCAGCTGCCACTTATCACCTTAGCTGCACTCTGGATGCCTTATTCCTTATTTTCCTGGCAAAGTCCAACTAAACCTCTAAGACTATGAACCTCTTTTCCCTTTTTGAAGCATTTATTCCTTTGGGCGGAATGAAGCAATCTGCTGTTTTAGTTAATACCCACTAATGATCCAGATTCAGCTGGACTTTTCAGATGCTCACCTGCCTAGCATTCCAACTACAAAGAAGAGAATCCTTCCCTTTTAACTGTCCTGATGAGTGATTTTGCAGAGGGTGACTAACCCTTTAAAATGAATGCAGAGTATTGGTTGACCACGGTTGGCTGTTGTTCGAGAGTCAGATACTGACATCTCTGAAATGCCCAGCAAGAGGGGATGAAAAGCACAGGCAGATTCACCTAAATTGACCACCACTGTCTGCTATTCCAACCCTCCTGGCAATAGAAACGCCAGAAAGACATTATTTGAACTAGATCCAGCTCAGCTCCAGGGTGTCAGGGATGCAATATTGTAGCCTTTGTGTTACCATGCCTTAAAGACTTCCTATTCATACAAGATTATCCCTCCCTTCTGTGAGACATGGCTAGTCAGAGCCAACAGGCACTTATAATGCTGGGTTGTGACCAAGCTGCCCCTTTCACTTCATCACTAGTTTCTTTTGGGGCACCTGAAATACATGAACTCTGACAAATTTTACTGTACTGTTTTAGCCAGGATTATCAGGTCACCCCGAAATCAGTGAGGCAGTTTGGCTGAATTGGGCTTCTGCTTAAAGCATGCTCGGGACCTTATCTCCCTTCTTTGTGCAGAAGACGGCCTAGCCTTAGCCTTCGTTCCCTGAGTGCTAAGTGACCCTTCACTTCCTCCAAGTTGGTGGCTCTTCTGTTTGTTCCCCTCCTCCCACAGATCCACTCTCTGCATTTCTGCCCCTCCTGGGCTCCAAAGCCCTCTGGTTTCTGGGTGGTTCATGGGGGGGTACGTGAAAGGACAGTGCCGAGGAGTGTAGTTACTGCCCGTGAGCCTCCGTCCCAGCCTAACCTGGGGGCTGGCCCAGGCCGCCTCCCTCCACGGGGCAGTTCTAGGCGTGGGTGGTGCGTGGGTGGGGCCTCCTCCGGAGCCAACGTCATCACTCCCTCTTTTGACCCCACAGGCACATCCTGGAAACAGCTTCCAGGATGGTGACTCCCTGCACCCCCGTGCCTTTGAATGTGCTTACACGGTTCATGGACCCTTAATTAAATTCTTTACAGTTACCCTTTCTGAGTGTCCACTTTGACCTGCTGGACACCAACCCATACAGAGTTCATCCTCAGCACTCTCTCTCCCCGACACACATACCCTGCTGTTTTTTGCTGTCTGTGATCTTCTGTATCTGTTTCTCTTCTCATTTTTCTCCTCTAGGATTCACCGGGATTCGATCCTGGGGACCTCTCATGGGGAGAGAGGTTTCCTGTCACTTGGGCCACTTCAGTTCCTGGTTTCTGTTGCACCTCGCCTTGACTCTCGCCTTCGTCTCTCTTTTTGCTGCTTCGTCACCATCTTGCTGCATGACTCGCCTGTGCGGGCACTGGCTCACCATGCGGGCACGCTTTTTACCAGGAGGCCCCAGGGATCGAACCTGGGTCCACACATATGGTAGGCAGAAGTTCAATCACTTGAGCCACATCCGCTTCCCATTACTCTTTTAAAATAGCTCCATGGTTGTCATCAGGGACATCAAAAACAGGTCCGGAAGACAACTTCCCAGCCCTTCTCCTCAGCCGCTGTGTGCTCAGGTTAAGTCTTCCTCTTGATCTTCTTCTTTTAGGTCTCTAGATGCTGCTCCATCCTCCTTTCCTTCTACCTTTTTGCTCACTCTCTGACAAGACCTATTACAGTTGTTTTTAAGTGGTCCCCCAATATCAAGGGTTCCTAACCAGGAGTCCATGCATGTCTGTGAGCTTGAATCGAAAATTTAAAAAAACGTTTTTCTTGTGGGGACGTGTTGGTGCAGGTGTGATCTGTTCATTAAAATAATACACTATAGTGTGGACTTAGTCAGGGGTCCGTGGTTTTCACCTGACTGGAAAAAGGGTCTGTATTTCCATTTTCTCCTATCCCATCTGCCACATAATCCATAAAAATGTAATCTTTTTAAACACCCAGAACCAATTTATGGGGCAGTCTCTACTCAGTGGAGGTGGGTGCTGGATAGTCTCCAGTTGCCCCTCTAGGCTGTTTCCAACCCTCTCCACCCCACTCTAAGGCCTGGGAAACTGACCTTCGCGAATGCATCAAAGGGCTCCCTTGCCCTCCAGCTTCCTGTTGGGTTCAGTCAGCTAGGAGGCACTGGCAAGAGACTGGAAACGAGGTTGGGGTATTTGTTTCCTGTTGTTTCCCGGCTGGGTGGATGGTGGCCAGTGGCTCCGTTTCCCTCCCAAAGGCCACAGCTCCTGTCAGGGGGTCCTCCCCTGCGGCTACAGCTACTCTCACCCTTCTAGGCCTAGGGATGGTGGCATCTCCCCACCACTGCTTGCCCTGCCTGTTCTCCTTAAGCTGCCCGCTGCTCTGTAAATAGTCCCATTCCGTTAAAGCCTTCTTAATTACCTCCATTTGAGGGTGCCCTACTGGGCCCCTGACTGGCTCTGGGGCTGCAATCACTGTCTTCAGTCAAGTTCTGTAGACTCTCTCTTTGCCATCTCTTAGGGAGCTCTAGTCATTTCAATTTATTAAACCTAGTCCAGTCTGGTTAAAACTTATATCTTCATCTGATTTATTTATTTTTTGTTTTTTAAAAAGATTTATTTTTTATTTATTTCTCTCCCCTTCCCCCCCAGTTGTCTGCTCTCTGTGTCCATTCGCTGCATGTTCTTCTGTGACTGCTTCTATCCTTATCAGCAGCACCGGGAATCTGTGTTTCTTTTTGTTGCGTCATCTTGTGTCAGTTCTCCGTGTGTGCGGCACCATTCCTGGGCAGGCTGCACTTTCTTTCCTGCTGAGCAGCTCTCCTTACGGGGCACACTCCTTGAGTGTGTGCCTCCCCTACTCGGGGGACACCCCTGCGTGGCACAGCACTCCTTGCACGCATTAGCACTGAGCATGGGCCAGCTCCACACGGGTCAAGGAGGCCCGGGGTTTGAACCGCGGACCTCCCATGTGGTAGGCGGACGCCCTAACCACTGGGCCAAGTCCGCTTCCCTTCATCTGATTTAATTCTCACCTCCTCCCCTCAGTTCAAGGCTATGGACCTGAGGAGGAGGCAGAGTGTATTCTTTCACTTCCTGCTTCTCTACCAGGCATCTTCTGTTTGTTGGGGAAGCAGGAGAAAAAGGGAAAGGGACAAATTGCTCTGTTGTCCACTAATGTGACGCTGACAAATATCAAGGACCTCTCAGGGCTGTGTGTGGGGCAGAAGTCCAAATGCTGATTCTTCTTGGAGGGGTGTAATAGTCAGGATGGGCTAGGTTATGCTGTGGTAACAAACCGTTCCCAAATTTGAAAAACTTTGGTCAATAATAGCTTATTTCCCTTTCATGTTACATGTCCACTGCAGGTTAGCAGGAGTCTGATCACCATAGCCACTCAGGGCTGAAGGCTGATGAGACAGCTGCCATCTCCAACAGTGTCAGTCACTGTCAAATGCACAAGAGCACCTAGAATATTTTGCATCAGGACTTAATTGGTCCAGTGAGAGTGACTTATCCTTGTATTTCAAAGTAGTGACATGGCCTCATCCTACCAGAAAGGGGCTAGGCAGTACAATCTTGCTCTGTGCCCAGAAGAGGGAGCTCTGGAAATATTTGGGAACAGTACTGATATGTACTAAGGGCACATGTATGAGTTCTGCAGCACATCCAGTATGACAGCATTTTGAAGACACAACGGCCTTATCCCCATCTCCTCCCCCCTCATTCCTGGAAATACACTCTGGCATCTTGCTGTTTGATCCCTCTCCTTGAAGGGAGCCCTCTGGGTAGACTATTGATGAGAATGCTTAACCCCAACTACTTTTTTTTTTCTCTTTTGAAGATTTATTTTACACATTATACCACACTGCATGGCATTTTAAACAGTGACCTATAACCCCTAATAAGATAAAGCAAAGACAAGTTGTTTATATTACTAGAAATAAGAAACACCATCATTTTATAGTCTTTGAACATTATGCACTTTAACTTTCATAATTTTACAATGGAGTCATGAAACAATGTACAGACAACTAGTATTTTATTTTATTATTTTTATATATTTTTAGGACATACCGGGATTGAACCCAGGACCTCTTATGTGGGAAGCAGGCACTCAATCACTGCGCTACATCCACTTCTTAATGAGAATTTGGTTTTTTCAATCATTTGTTTTTGTTTTTAGAAGGTATCGAGGATCGAGCCTGGGCCCTCATATATGGGAAGCGGGTGCTCAGCCACTTTAGCCATAGCCACTTCCATACAGACAACTACTATTTTTAAGGAATCATGACTGTATGTCCTAAATTGGTTATTAGGCATGAATTTTATAAAGAAAAATTGTTCCTTCTACAAGCTATGGCTAGAAACACCAAGGCCGTGGCGCTTAGGGCCTCCAGGTGTCAGTCCACAAGCCCAGCACCTCCCTGTGCCTGTGGACTGGCTTGGTGATCCACTGGATGTCAGGATTGCTCCTGATATCTTTGCAGAACGACTGCAAAGAATTTGACCATGGAGTCTTCACCAACCCAGAGAGAATTCAGGACTCTCAGGGGTCTGCAATGGCATCCACCTTGCTCCTGGGCAACAGACTTGAGGCTTCAAGCAAATTTCAGCTGGCTATACCACGAAGGACAGGCTGCCGTAGGCTGCAGCCCTAGGAACCGGGTGTTTTCAGCCACTACGGAGCACACAAGTACAGTGGATGACATAGCCTTGCTTGGCCTCATATCCCAGTCTGTGCACTTCATTTGGCAGGGTGGAGTGTGGGGGTGTGGGGTTTCGGTGAGAGCAGAGAGCTGGTGGTATTGCCAGCAGTGGACCCCCAGAGAGAGTGCATCACATTGGACTGCTGCTCCCGCCATCCTGGATGTACTTGTAAGCACTCATCTTGACTTACCTTTAAGATAGAACTTATGGCAACTGGCAGACGGAAAGGAAGGAGCCCTTCTCCCTACTTAAAAAAAATTGTAGCAGAATGCACCTAACTTAAGATTTATCATTTTAAACATGTTAAAGTATACAGTGGTGTGATGGTCAGGCTAATGTGTCAACTCGGCCAGGTAATGATGCCCAGTTGTTTGGTCAAACAAGCACTGGACTAGTTGTGTTACAAAAACATTTCATGGACTTTAATCATCAGTGAGTTGACTACATAGATGGCTGGTTCCATCTACCATCAGCGGAGGAGACTGCCATCAGCAACGCGTGATGTGTCATCTAATCGGTTGAAGGCCTTAGAAAGAGCAGTGATTTCAGCATTCAAGGAGAGAATCCCCATCTCTACTTGAGATAGCTTGTGTCTCCTGGGGAAATCAGTGAGGACCTTCATCTGTGTCCCTGGCTGCCTGCCTACAGAATTTGGATTTGTGCATCCCCACGGTCACATGAGACAATTTTATAAAATCTCACGCTATTTACAGCTATCTCCTGTTGGTTCTGCTTCCCTAGAGAACCCTGACTAAAACAAATGGCATTTAGTACATTTACGATGTTGTGCAGCATCACTACCATCTAGGTCCAGAACAATTTCATCTCTCCCAAAAGAAGACCCCCTCTCTGTTAGCAGTCACCCCCCATTCTCCCCTCCTCACAGCCCCTCATAGCTGCTCATCTGCTGTCTTTCTCTGTGAATGTACTACTCTGGGTATTTCATATAAATGGAATCACACCATATGTGGCCTTTTGTGTCTTTAAGACCGGCTACTTTTTTAGGTGTCCTCAAGGCCCATGGGAGACCCAAACAATATTGCTGCCCCAACGGGGAGGCAACACAGGTTCTTCGCAGCTGCCTTCTCTTTCCACCTGCTGTTGCTCCAACTTTCTTTTCCCTGTAGAAGGGGATCAGCATGCTGCTGCTTCAGCAGGAAACCGATTGTCCAGCTCCTCTTCTTTCAAGTTCCTCAGGCTTCATGAGGGACTCTTGGCACCCCCTCCCTGACCCGCATTAATGGAGAGTGGGGAAGAAGATTCCTGGTGCACAGAGGAGGAAAAGCGACCGCCCTCCCCCTAGGCCAGTGTCTCTCCCCTCCCTGCCTGCCCCAGCAGAGGCGTTTTTATAGCTCGAGGTGGCGGGTGACTGGAGTGCTGCTACAGTTAAGAAGTCCTGGGGAAGCAGTGATTCCTGCCCCATTATTTGCCTGTACGCTTTACAATAGGAGTTTTTTTAGCCATGGCTGCTGATACCATTTCTTTTGCAACAGGGAAGGTCTCATTTGATATCTGGTTACACATCATTTTGCTAATGTTCCTCCTCTACTCACAAAGTGGCCGTGTGTCTCCATTATGAGTGGGATGCATTCCAAACTCTTTGCATCTGAATTCTTCCAATTTAGTTTTCTAGCTTTCTCTCTTAACACCCCCAGCCCCAATTCTCAGCTCCTTTTAGCCAGGGTTTGCACACTCGCTGCTGCCGAAACTGTCTTGTTCAGTTTGAGTTGGGGCCCTATATTCATCCATCCCCACCTAAAATGTTCTTCCCTTCCTGCAATGAGACTTTGTTCCCATTTCCTCCTCCCAGCTGCCCCAATCTCTTCTCTGCTCAGAACTCTGCAGCCTGGTCTGCACCCCAGATGGGCACATGCCAGCCCCTCGTGCTGAGTGAGCTCCTTGCTTGTTTGGGGCCGGAGGCAGGTCAGCTGACCACCTGCTGGCCAGCGGAGGCTGACCCCCACCCGCCCGCCAGCATGCTCAGAGAGGAACCCTAGCAGATGGGGTAAGCCATGACCACAGAATCCTCGGGTATTAGGAATGGGTGAAGGAGGCCACTCCGGACAGCTCAGCCATCTCCCCAGGACACCTGCCCAGCTCAGGCTGGGATTGGGGGCCTGGGAGAGATGGTCATAAATTTTCCAGAGGTCCTTTTATTTTGACCCAGATGGACAGTCTATTGTTAATGCGCTTGGGGAAAGCAAGAGAAAGGAGGAGCAAGAGGGGCAATGTGGGAAGGGAGATTGAGACAGACCAAGGGAAAAGGCAAGTAAGGTGGGGCAAAAAGCAGAGAGGGGAGGGGAGATTGATCCCAAATCTTGGGTGAGAGGAAACGGGATCTCCCTTGTGGTTCTGAAGGGTGGAATCCTTGCCTGGTGGCTCTCTCTCTCTCTTTTTTATAAAGATTTATTTATTTATTTCTCTCTCCTTTCCCCCACCCTGGTTGTCTGTTCTCTGTCTATTTGCTGCGTCTTCATTGTCCACTCCTGTTGTCAGTGGCACGGGAATCTTTGTTTCTTTTTGTTGCGACATCTTGTTGTGTCATTTCTCTGTGTTGGCGGTGCCATTCTTAGGCAGCCTGCACTTTCTTTCGTGCTGGGCGGCTCTCCTTACGGGGCGCACTCCTTGTGCGTGGGGCTCCCCTACGCGGGGGACAACCCTGCGTGGCAGGGCACTCCTTGCGCTCATCAGCGCTGCGCATGGGCCAGCTCCACACGGGTCAAGGAGGCCCGGGGTTTGAACCACGGACCTCCCATGTGGTAGACGGACACCCTAACCGCTGGGCCAAGTACGCTTCCTGCTCTCTCTTTTTCTACCCCCTCTCCCCACTCGCGTGCGGGCATATATAGTCTCCAGTTATCCTCAAGTTGATTGCCTTGCTAGGATAAAAAGCAGCCCCAGCCGGGCATGCATTCCTTCTTGGTAATCTTGTGATTTTGTGCTGTGGCTGTTTTTGTTTTTGTATTTCTGGTTCAGTTTGTTTCTGTGAGATGGGGTGGGGTGGGCTGATTTGTGCTTTGGAAGAATTAGTCCAAGCCCTGGAGGAATGCCCCGAGGGACAGAGCTACTGCCACATCCCCTGGCTTAGCCTGACCTTTCTCAGGATGGCCAAGAGCCGCCCAGCACCAGAAGTTCCTGTCCACGTGCCAGCACCTGGCAGCCATCGTGCCTGGTGCCTGTGCCTTGCCCTGGAGGGATGGGAGTATTTGGTTTCCACTTAGGTCTCCCTTAGTCAGGCCAGGTTGGCAGTATTCTGTTTTGAGACACCTTGACCTTTGCAAATCCCTTGCTCCTCTAAAAGTGAAGGCAGAGGCTACAGGCCCAGGGGCTGTCAAGAAAGTCCCAGGGCTCTTCCAGGGATGTCTTCTAAGAGCATTCAAAATGGTCCAGCGTTTGACATACCATCTTAGGCTATCCTACAATACTGCTTCTAACAAAACTAGGCTATCCCGGATCCCTGGTAATAGAATTGTTTACCTTTATACCAAGAAGGTTGGGAAAGCACCAAAATCTGCATGTGGTGTGTGCTCAGGTCGACTTCAAGGGGTTCATGCTGTGAGACCTAAAGTTCTTATGAGGTTATCTAAAACAAAAACACATGTCAGCAGGGCCTATGGTGGTTCCATGTGTGCTAAATGTGTCCGTGACAGGATCAAGCGTGCTTTCCTGATTGAGGAGCAGAAAATCATTGTGAAAGCATTGAAAGCACAAGCACAGAGTCAAAAAGCTAAATAAAAAAATATGAAGCTTTTTTGAGAAACAAAAAATAAAAAATAAAAAAACAAAAATAAGAAAAAAAGAAAGTCCCAGGAAGCTTGAGACTTGGCTAGCTGTCAGGGGCTGTGGCCAGCTGTCCTGTTCAATTGTCTCAACATTATTTCTGCACCCTGCTCCCTCCCCATTCAGAAGTCTCCTCACCTGGACTACTGCAGCAACTTTCCAGGAAGCCTCCTTGCCTCTAAACTCTCTCCTGCAATTCATTCTTTCTGCGGCTGCTGGATTAATTTTGTTAAAGCCCCTCCCTTATCATTCCTCCACTCAAAAACTTTCTGGGGCTCCCATTCTCCATGGAATAAATCCTAACTAATTTGTGTAGTCAAACTTTAGTCCACTTTAGTGGACCAAAAAAATGGCAGGGGAGCTACTGCTATGGGATAATAATATTTAACCAAAGTTTCCCCACCTCCCTTATTTCCTTATACCCCTAGCCCTATCCTAATTTCAGGCTAAAGACATTCTGTTTTTAGTTTCTTGTTGCATGAATGGCTCAGCAAAAATGCAGAGAGAAAGCTCAGAGTCTAAAGAGACTTTTAAAATGCCTGGCAGTGATGGTAATTTGAGTAATAAAAGCTTTTGAAGTTCAAAAGCTTAAGTTTTGAATTTTCAGAAGCATGGCCTGTAGGGGAACTCAAGACATAGAGAATGTATGATGAGTGGAAAAAAAACAAAAGCAGGTGTGTGTGTGTGGGGGAGGGGGGAGACACACAACAAAACTATGCTAGAATGGAAGGGGGAGTGAGGAGGAGAAGAAATGGAGAAAAGTAGGTCTCTAAGAAGGTTGTCTATACCTGGCGTCCCCTGGGCCATGACTGGGAGAGGGAGAACGAATGATGGAACTCTGGACAGATTGGGAAAACTGAGGGCAGAGGCAAACTGTGCCCTTCTCTCCTGGATTGAGCCCAAGAAAATGCCATTGAGTTTCTTCAAGTCCGGGGTGGTGTGGGAGCTGTGGACAGGACCTCCTGTTTCTGAGAGTGGCATGGATGAGGCACAGAGAGATGGTGGATATGAAGGGGAGCTGAGCAACATGACAGAGGACCCACGGAAGTGAGCAGGACCTTTCGGCAATATCAACATAGTGAACGATGACCCATTTAGCAGAATGGGAAAGGAAGATGGAACTTACGTGTGGTTCCAGAAAAAGAAGGTTTATTTTTTTAGCACATTTTAGCTGCTATTTGTACATGCTACACATAGGAAGAAATTACCCAAATTATGGTTTTGAGGTGACACTTTCTCTTCCCTGTGACCTGGGAGGCGTACTGGTGGTCTCTCTTAGGGAGCATCAAGGTCACTGCAAGGGCCCCCTCTCTCTGGAATACTGGGTGTGGACCTCATCACTGTACTTCAGGGAGCACTGACTGGCTCTGGAGAAGGTTCAGAGCTAGGTAGTAATGAGAGAAGCAGGGAGATAGTGGGACTGTGCTGCCACACAGTTCACCTGGGAAATTATGACCAGGGCCTAGAATGCAGACGGCTGATAAGAGATTTAATCAAAGTCGGCAATGGTGAGGACCCATAGACTGAGAATTCCTGGTGCAACCCAGACATATAAACTAGGTTAACTCTGGGCTTGGAGGGAAGAAAAGAAATTCTGGATCAGAGAAGAAAATATATCTCTGTAAATTTATGTAGGTTGAAAATATAAATATGTTCAAAAAGAGCTTAGTTTAGTTTAGGGTTTCTTTACCTGGACATGGTTGGAATTTTGGGCCAGATTCTTTGTGGAGAAGCTGTCCAGGGCAAGGTAGGATGTTTTTTGCATCCCTGGACCATACCCACCCTCACACCTCCCTCCCCCAACTCCAGTCGTGATAATCAAACGTGTTCAGACATGGCCCTGTGTCCCCCGGGGGACAAAATCACCCTTGATTGAGAAACGACGGGTTAGTTTAATGTTCTTTAACAGTGGGTCACAGACTAGGGGCATGCAAAAAGAAAGTGAGATCTGTAGTCAAGTAAGTCTGGAAATACTGCATTGAAACATGCTAAACAGAACATTTTATTTATAGGACTTCTCAGGTCTGCAATATGCCAAGGTTGACTTTACATCTCTGAGAGGGTACGTGTGGGATGAGCAGGCATTGAGGACACTCTGGGCAATGCAGTATCAGAGACAGTCATGGATTTGAAAACATGAGGGTTAATAACAAACATGTTGTCAGTGCTTTACAGATGGTTAAGTGTCTGCGAAACAGATTTTGTATTTTCCTTGTCACAATTCTCCAAGGTAGTTTTCTTCTTATAGGTGAAAGAACTGGGGTTCAGAGAATTAAAAACTTGCCTATGGCCACACAGCCAGCAGGTGGGGAAATTGGGACTTGAACTGGTTCTTAGACTCTGTTCCATATTTCTCACAGGGTGCCATGCTGCATCATGGGCATGGCTCTGTGCTTTTGAAATGGATGTCATGCCAGAGTTAAGTATATCTTATTCTGAGTAGCTCTTCAGAGACATTGTCAGCTGGATCTACATTTACATGGGCACATAGGGAGCTTAAAGGGAAAATAGTGACTATCTTCAGCATAATGAAGAAAGTTTCTTTTTATTATAATTATTTTTTGTTGTTATTGTTACTAATTTTTTAAATAGTTTTTTTTTTTTTTTTTTTTAGGTACCAGGACCGGGCATTGAACCTGGGACCTCGTGTACAGGAGGCCGGTGCTCAACCACTGAACCATATGGCTCCACTGTGATGGCTCCCTTGTCTGTTTGCTTGTTTTTCACTTGTTTTCTTTAGGAGGCACCAGGAACTGAACCCGGGACCTCCCATGTGGGAGGCAGGTGCTCAAATGCTTGAGTCACATCCACTCCCCTTATTATAATTCTTAAGTAAAACTTTTTTCTTTTTCCTAAAAATGAGATCAATGTTTTATGTTTTTTTCCTTAGTTGCCAAGAAGCTCAGATCCAAAATTCCCATCTTGTTGGATGTTCTTGTGCCCTTTCCTCTTGGTTCCATTATTATTTATTGTATGTGTTTCTATATGTTTTGTATGTTGCCTCAAACTTTTTGGTGAATGATAGCGGTATATAAATATATATTATTAATAATTGGAAACTTTCCAAAATATTCACCCGCTTTTAAAAACCACAATGTTCAAAAATGTTTCCATCTCGTTTTGTTTCCTGGTTGTGTTGGAATGTCATGTAATAATGGGTAGAAGCTGGGAATGATTCTGCTTGGGTAAAAGATTAGTAGCCAGCTATATGGGTTGACTTATTCTTACTTTTAAATAATTACATTAAATGGATGTGTGGATAGGGGTTTTGCTTTACAAAGCCCTAGCACAAACATCATCTTATTTGGTCTTGTCAGCTGTCTCCTCTGAGAGCTGGAACAGGTGTATTATTAATAAACATTCTCATTTTACTGCTGATGAATAAACCCAGGCTCTGTTATTGTAGGTAACTTATTCTTACTTTTGAATGACCCAGATTAACTAGTGGAAGAGTTTGGAAGGAGATCTTTGGCCTCCCAATTGGACGTTGGACCTGAGCAGGGGTGACCAATCTGTGGTACATGCATTTGATCCCCCACCACACCCAAATCCAGCCCCAAAGAAGTGGCAGTAGCAGCTCTAATTTATCCAAGCTCTCTTTTTCCATTGACCCCAAACATACTCAGACTCATTCTCAACACTGTGCCCCAGGCACACACCACAGTGAATCAAAGTTGACACAAGACACCCCAGGACTAGATATTTTTTAGGATTTCATTAAACTCAAGCATTCTCAAATTGTGTGATTACATACTGGGTGAGAAACCAGAGCTCCTTGAACATGACGGGTCTTGTCTTAGCATCTGCTTGGCAATTTAAAAAGTAGCAGATAAGTCATCTTATTCCCAAGGCTTATTCGAGTTTGAATGGTGCTAAATTTCTAATCAGCCATTACTAATGGACACTAAAAATAGTAGTCAAAAAAAAAACCCACTTAGATTATACCTTTTACAAAAATCTCCTGGTTGCTTCAGCTATGCTGTCCTGAATTCACTTCTCAGTTGATATTTGGAGTCCTACATTCACAGTCAGTAACTGCAAACCTTGCTTTAGGGCCAAGATTTTAACATGACCAACTTTCCAGTATAGTGAATATAAATAAGTATTTGGGAAAAGAGAAAAATTTCTCTTTTAAGCTTTAGGGAATGGCCCAAGCAGAATTCAGTTTCCTGTCCTTCTGAATATTATGATTTTAAGATTTTGGTTTAAAAAAAATCACCGCTTTCTCTAATGTCTTGCCTTTTTCTGGCTGTCGTAAAACTTAAGAGCAACTAAAATCAATGTCTTTCTCACTGCATGGTATGGTTTATAATAAATTTGCTCCCTTTAATTTCTGGTCATGATAAAAGATCTCCTGTTATCACTAATGGACACGATCATCATCTAAGGGTTGCTTTTTATTTAAGGCCATACTTGTATTATTTTTTAAAAAATCTCATTTGCTCAATTTCATGTGAATGTGCTAGAAAATAGTCAAATGATGAAGGAATCTTTGGACCATTGATTGACAGTTACAGACAGTCCCTGTTTCCAATTTTTTTCCCATCTCCTTCAAGTATAAGGGATCCTGATTCTTTCATGATAAAACCGCAAATTATGCTGAGCAAATGAGGCTGAGCAAAAATAAATTCTTTTACTGAGAATTTCCCAGGAGTTTTGATATTTTTGACTCTTGCTCACTAAATATGGAAAGGATTCAGACACTAAGAGAAGCAGGGGAACTGTTCTGCTTTTTTTAGACTTTCCTTTAAGAAACTGTTTCATCCCTTTAATGCTATGTTCATAATATACCAACAATCTCCTCCCTGTAGAGAAGTCACAGCCCTCTGAATATCAATTTCTAGAGAAGTTCAAGATTTAATGTAAAGAAATTTAATGTAAAGAACAAACTTCCGTGGATTATAATTTATATTCTCTAGTGGGCCAAATGATGCCCAACATGTAGAAATGATAGAAATGGGCTTTTCACAGCATCTTTCTTCTTGGGTGAGTCAAAATCCCGTTAGACCTACTCCTATCCTCTGTCTCCCATCCCACATAGGCTCATAGTATTATCCAAATTCAGAGGTGTGTCAGTGAAAATGTGGTGAAGGGGACTTGTGTCCAAGGGGTAGGGAATGAAGTTTGTACTTCGAAATGAATGTGTAGAACGCATTTTTATGAAGGCATAGACGTGATCACGAACTTTGGTTAATGGGGTTTTATTTTAAGGATATGAATGTGGAAGACTGGTTAAGGTGGAACAGTCTTGACAACGAATTCATTTAGGACTCGTTAAGGGCTTTGAAACTTCGATGGCAGTTGTATTAATCCAAGCACAACTTGCTCACCTGCCACACTGTTGACTCTGTTTCACATCTTCCCCTGCTATTCATTTAACATGTTTCTCTGTCCGTTGTGGTATGGGCAAATTTGTTGTTAGACTTAGAGGTGTGATCAGGTTCAACTTTTGTTTTTGTTTTTGCTAAGACTTCAAAGTTGGTGTGGTGTTTTCCTTCAAGTTGTCTCTTCATTAGGGTTGATCTCGATTACCTAAAGCCATTAATTCATTAGTACTCCAAATCAGTAGTATTCTAATTTTATCATTCTTCATTTATTTGCTGGAATACCTACGAAGAGAAACTTTCCCATATCAACTGTTTCATTGCCTTGATGTTCGTTTGTATTGTCAGAATAAATGCTTGATCCTTTCCTTCTATTTATCAGTTTTGAAGATAGTGAGTTGGTTTGCTATCATCTTCCAAAATAAAGATTTTTTTGAAAAAACATTATGATTATTTTATTTAAGCATATTTGTTGTATTTTCTATTTATTGCCCATTTTGTCTTTACTGATGTCCAAATTTTCCCGTATTTGACCAAGGGGAGCCTCTTCAAGTTGGCTCCTAAGTCCTTTGATGTGATCTTAGTAATCTTGGGTAGTTTCCTTGCATACAGGTATGAAAAGATGTTCTAGGTTCACCTTGTACATTTTTGCCTTCACCCCTAGAATCAGCCACCTGTTCAAATACACCTGGTTCCTTGTAGTGGAAAATGATATTTAGCCTCCTCACTCAGGATGCCAGAGGAGCTCATCTGATATTGGATTGGTCATTGTTCTAAAATTTTTTAAGAAAATCTGAAAATTATTTATAAAATAAAGAAAACATGCATTTAAACTGAAACTTCTAATTCAAATTCAATCCTACTGGATTTTTACTTAAGCTTATCAATCTTATATCTGAATCTGCTTTTACCCATGTTGAAAATTCTGGTTCCCAATAATACCAAAATAACTACTAAATTGCTTTATTCCATTATTCACACACAACAGTCTCAGGATAACAATTCCAGCATCAGGAATAATATTGGAATTTAGTAATATAATTACTAAAAACAGCTTAATGTTTTTGACAGTTTTGTATTTTAGGTGATTTGGAACACTTCATCTCTGCATGGTTATGCCACCAACTGGACACATGGGATTATTTGTTCTTTTTGCTCTTGATTTTGAGGGTTGTTTTCATATTAAATTAACTTTGTTATAATTTTACAAAATATTAAATAGTTCTGAAGTTAAATCTATAAAACAAGGTATAGCTGAAGAAGTCTACCTCTGCCCCTATTCCCTCTACCCTTTTCATCCTTCTATCTCTAGGTAACATTTTAAAAATTATGGTTTATTATTCCATTTTAAAAATAAAAGCAGATATGCATGTATCTACTTATATCCTTCTCCTTCATAGACAAATGGTAGTACATCATACATGCTTTTCTCCCCACCTTGCTTTTTTGTACTTAATCTTAAAGATCATTCCTAAATTGTATATATTCTTCATTCCGAAATGGGAATATTTTTAACTGTGTTCATGCACAACTCAGATCTTAACAATCTTTAGGACCATACAGGAAAAATAAGACCCTTATAGAAGACACAACACAGTTGGTGGCGATGTATATTGTTACAACCATATTGGAGGGCAATTTGACAAAATATAGAAATGATGACATGTGTATTTTCTACAACCCAGCAGTTATTTTTCTAGAGAAATTCTTGTTCAGTGTTGAAGATATACAATACCATTCATAATGCTGGGAATAAAGAAACCTAAATCTCCATCAAAAGGAGAAAAGCTATATTAACTTGTGGTATATTTAAATGATGGAATGCTATACAGCAGTTAAAATGAATGAATTAGATCAGTATACGAAAATCAAAGAAGACCTAAATAAATGAAAGGGCATGCCATGTTCATGCACTGGAAGACTAAGTATCATGAAGATGTCAATTCTACCCAAAGTGATTTACAGATTCAATGCAATCACAAACAAAATTCCAACAGCCTGTTTTGCAGAAAAGGAAAAGGAATAATTAAATTTGTATGGAAGGGGAAGAAGACCAAATAGTCAAAATCACCTTGAAAAAGATGCACTAAGTTAGAGGACTTACATATCCTAATTTGTAAGGTAAAACGACAATGATCAAAAATCAAGGTACTAGAGAGCAGGTATAGCTCAGTGATTGAGCACCTGCTTCTCCTGTACGAGGCCCCGGGTTCATTCCCTGATACCTCCTAAACAAACAAACAAAAAACAGCATGGTACTGATACAAGGTTAGATATAAAGACCAATGGAATCAAACAGAGTTCAGAAATAAACCATCACATCTATGGGCATCTGATTTTCAACAAAGGTGCCAAATATAGTTCATGGGGAAAGAATAGTCTATTCAACAAATGGTGCTGGGAAAACTGGGTATCCATATGCAAAATAATGAAGGTGGATACCTGTCTCACACCAAATGTGAATATTAACTCAAAATGGATCAAAGACCTAAATATAAGAAACAAAACTTTAACACTCTTACAAGAAAACATAGGGCAACAACTTCAGGTTCTTGTGCTAGGCAATGGTTTCTTAGAGTTTACACCAGAAGCACTAGCAACAATAAATAGATGGGGATTTCATCAAAACTGAAAACTTTGTGCATCAAAGGACTTTATTATGAAAGTAAAAAGGCAGCCTACACAATGGGAGAAATATTTGGAAAACATATCTGATAAGGGTTTAACAGTAAGAATATATAAAGAGGGAAGCGGACTTGGCACAGTGGATAAGGTGTCGGTCTACCACATGGGAGGTCCACGGTTCAAACCTTGGGCCTCCTTGACCTGTGTGGAGCTGGCCCACGTGCAGTGCTGATGTGTGCAAGGAGTGCCGTGCCACGCAGGGGTGTACCCTGTGTAGGGGAACCCCACGCAAAGGAGTGTGCCCCATAAGGAGAGCCGCCCAGGGCAAAAGAAAGTGCAGCCTGTCCAGGAATGGCGCCACACACACGGAGAGCTGATGCAGCAAGATGGCACAACAAAAAGAAACACAGATTCCTGTGCCGCTGACAACAACAGAAGCGGACAAAAAGAAGAACATGCAGCAAAATGGACACAGAAAACAGATAACTGGGGTAGGGGGGGTGGAGGGGGTGGGAGGGAAGGGGAAAGAAATAAATAAAATCAATTAAAAAAAATAAAAGAATATATAAAGAACTCCTACAACTCAACAACGAAAAGACAAACAAACCAATTTAAAAATGGGCAAATGCCCTCAGCCCTCCCTTACAAATAAGGACATGAACTCTCTGAGCAGAGAGTTGAGGTAGGTTATCTAGGGAAATGAGAAGGCAAGCCACAACATGGCTAACACACAACATAGCTGCAAAACCTTGCTGAAACCTTGAGTTAAACCTTTTTTTTCCCCAAACAAAAGGTCTCACATATTTATTACTGAACCAACTCTTTATGCCAAAGCATTAAAAAAAAACACACCAAGAAACAACTTTTTCTTCCAATAAAGTCCAACTGTTAAGAAAGAAAGGGTCTCATTCAACAAGATGTAAGTGAACTCAATACATCGTAAACATGTGAGCTTTACATGTGTGATTCCTTACTGACCTAGCTTGGTTCTTCTCCAATGTCTTCTCTTTGAGTTTACCTGATTTTATTGCCAGTTTTCATTAGAATCCATTGAGGAATGGGATGATTCTGTTTTTGTTTCTTGGCCAGGAATCACTTGATTCTAAAAGTCTTATGTGATGACATGGTGAAGCTGGAAGTCAAGAGCCTGAGTTAAATCTTGAGGTTCTAGTTCTTCTTTCTGGGACCTTTTCTTGGCCCTGTATGTTCCAAACAGACCTCACCGTTGGCCCGCACCATTGGTGGGGTAAATGATAACAGTTAGGGCTCATCTCCTTAGCATGAGCAAAGGGGAGGAATAATTAACAGTTTAAAAGGTAACCACACGAGGCAGAGTGTGTGCTCTCTTCCTAGAGGAGCCTGCACTGAATCTTGGTGTGTATTTCCATCTTGCCCTCCCATTTCTCAGTAAGCTCTGCTTTCCCCCCATTTCCTAATAAATTCTTTTTACTGGCCTAAAAAAAAAGGGCAAGAGACTTTAATAGACATTTCTCCAAAGAAGATATACCAATGGCCAATAAATCCATGAAAAGATACTCAACACCATTAGCCATTAAGGAAAGGCAAATGAAAATCACAATCAAAATCACACCCACTAGAATGCCTATTAAAAATTTGGAAAATTGTAGGTGTTGGAGTTGATGTGGAGAAAGGAATGCTCATTCATTGTTGGTGGCAATGTTAAATGGTATAGCCACTGTGGAAGATAGTTTGGGAGTTCCTCAGAAAGTTAAGTATAGAATCACCATATGACTTTGTTAACCCCACTTCTAGGTATATATCCAAAAGAACAGAAAGCAGGGGTTCCAAAAGATATTTGCACACCAATGTTCATAGCAACATTATTCACAATTGCCAAAGCATGAAAGCAACCCAAGTGTCTTCAACAGAAGAATGGCTAAACAAAATGTGGTATATACATACAATGGAATATTATTCAGCTGTAAAAAGGAATGACGTTCTGATGCATGCAACGGCATGAATGAACTATGATGAACACCTCATGTTGAGTGAAATAAGCCGGACACAAAAGGACAAAGATTGTATGATCTCATTGATATGAAATAATTGAATAAACACATTCACAGTGCCAGTAACTAGAATACAGGTTACTATGGTCTGGGTAGTGGTAGGGAATGGTGAGTTAATGCTTAATTGGTACAGTTTCTGTTTGGTATGATAGAAGAATTTTGGTAATGGATGATGGGAATAGGAGCATGACACTGTGAATGTAATTAACACCTCTGAATTAAACATTTGACTGTGGTTAACAGGAAGAAATTTTAGGCTGTGCACATGTTACTAGATTTAAAATTTTTGAAAATGAACCATAGGACTATACAGCACAGTGAACCCTAATGTGAACTATGGACTATAGTTAGTGTATAATTACAATAACATTGTTTCATCAGTTGTAACAAAGCTACCATAATAACACAAAATGTTAATGATAGGGAAAACTGTGAGGGTGAAGAGGGTATATGGGAACTAGGTATTTTATGCATGATTTTTTTTCCGCAAAACTACAACTTTGCTAATAAAAAATAGATTTTGAAAACTTAATATTAAATAAAGAAACCAGTTACTATATATGCGTATAGTTACATCATTTATATAAAGTGAAGACCTGTAAAAAACCCCACATTTTTTATGGCTACATTTATAGGTATTAAGTCTTAAGACATCAACTGGATGACTATCTACCAGTCTTCCTTCTATGAGCTCACTGTGGTGGGAACAGAGAGTTGTACTTTGTAAATTGAAGTGTTTTTATAGTACTTTTCTCTCTGTTTCTCTATTCTCCCTTGCCTTTTAGTTTTCCCCTAGGATTTAGATTTTTTAAAAAATTTCCACTTTGACTCATTCTTGCCAAGGGATACTAAGAAAAACGTATTGAGCATGGTAGGCAGTAATGTACCTTGGAGGCCCTGAGTGGAAGCAGCTGTGGTAGTTGAAGTAAGAGAGAACCCCAAGGCTACAATTATTTGGTGATCGTTGCAACCATCCAGAAGCGAGAAAAATCTGGGGGAAACAAGTCAAAAGTCATGTCAAAATACACAAAAGCAGCTCCTCTAATTGTGAAATATCAGTTACAGTTCTTCGTGTCCTGTAAGAGTACAAAGTGCATATTTTCATCGTTATAAATGATAGTAACAAAGAAAAACAAAGCCCTGGAAGATACTGGATGGGAGCCACAGTTTAGGGTTGGAAGAAACAGTCTACGAGAAAGGAGAGTTGGGCTACAGGACATATGCAACCCATGAACATTCTTGTTTGACTTGCATGGGATTATTTAAAAACAGAAGTTACATGTAAACCTTTAAGTATTAGTAGATTTCATATTAAAAAATCCATAATTCTGGGTTCTCTTGAAAAACCAGAAAATTTGAGAACACTGGCCCCACTGTACAGCATGGTAGCAATCACCTGCAGTTCTCCTCTTTAGGTGGGTGGGTGTGCATCTGCTATGCACAGCCCCCACCTAATAGTGCCACTTATTTACATATATTACCTGCCTGATTTCAGGCTATGAAATTGATCATGCCTAGTTTAGGGTAGGAGATAATGGCATTTGTGTTTCTTGCACCCAAAGCAGTTTCCACCCTTCAAAAATTGTAGTGATGTTTTTCCAACTGTATTTAAATGAAAACACAGAGGGCTTGCAAGTCAGGGCTGCTGGGTCCCCAAAATCTTTTGTCAGAGTATCCCTCCAGGACCACACCCTGGAACTTGTGATCAGTTTTATTTGGGGGTTGGGCAGTGTGAGTCAGTTAAATTGTCAACAGAAGGCCCTCAAATTACCGTTGCCTCAGTGAAAGATTATGGCTTTGGTGCTCATTGTTGGCTCTATGTGGCCATAAGAAATGGCTGAGTAGGAATAGCAGAGTATACCAAGCAACCAGAATTAATTTGTATAATTCTGAATGCAGACCACACTCCATTATTTATAACTTCCACAGAAACAGTTCCCAAGGAACTCTTACTAAGAATTCCTGCTCATTATCTAGTGAGAAAATAGATTGGGATGACCCGAAACTCCATCCAAATGTACTGCATGGAGTGGGGAGAGGGGGGTGGGAGACCCCACGCGGCCTCTGGCAGGATGAGGAGAAAGAGGCTCAACAGTGGGTTTAAATACTGTCATTCAATCAAAAGGACTTGTTTCTGCCAGGCAACCTTCCAGAAGACTTCCTATTCAATGCCGGGGCTAGAAGTTGGGTTTGAATGAGTCAGGGGGGTTGAATGAGTAGACTAAGTAGAACTCATGCAGCCAGAGGTGGGATTTTCCTACGGAGTAAGTGGGCCCAGGCATGACGTGACTTAAGGAATGCTGGAAAGGATGGCCCAGGTGATGCCTACAACCACCAAAAGTTTTTGAAATTCATTTTCCATCTTTGTTTCCTACCCTGCCTGAAATCCCATCATTAGAGAGTCATTCTTTTATTATTCAGGCACTCTCTCTAGGCATTATCTCTTTATATGTAAATATCTTTTGGGGAAGCTTTAAAAAAGCAGTCTTAAAAACACTGCCGTGATGAGTGTACAACTTTGCGATTAAACCAAAAGTCGATGAATGCTCACTTTAGACAGATTGTATGGTATAGGAATATGTCTTAATCACATTGCTTTAAAAATATGGGAGAATGTAAATTACAATGTAAACTATTATCCATGCGGTGCAGCAGTGCTCCAAAATGTATTCACCAAATGCAGTGAATGTGCCACAATGATGAAAGAGGTTGTTGATACGGGAGGAGTGGGAGTGGGGTGGGGTGGGGGGTATATGTGAACCTCTTGTATTTTTTAATGTAACATTTTGTGTGATCTATGTGTCTTCAAAAAAAATACGATTCAAAAATAAATAAATAAAAATATATAAAACTGGGAAAAAACAAACACTTTCTGTCTGTGCCATTCTTTCTTATGCAGGAATTCATGCCCAAGGCCCACATAGCCAGTAAGGGGTCACGAGGATTGGAGCCCATCTAACGCCAAGTTTATTACTCCTATAGGGTGGTTTTCAAATTATGGTCTTAGTACAACTGTGGGTGCTGGAGACCCTCTCATGAATTTGTGATGTCAGCACTATTTTCACAGTAATTCAAAGACATTATTTGCCTCTTTTACTTTCACTGTCTCATGAATTTACCAGAGAATTTTCCAGTCTGTGTGATATCACAATGGAGTGAATGCAGAAGCAGATATGAGAATGCAGCTGTCTTCTATTAAGTCAGACGCTAAAGAGATTTGCAAACGTAGAAAAACAATGCCATTGTTCTCATTAATTTTGTGTTTGTTTGTTTTGGAGCTCTTTGGGCTTCTCAATAATTTTTTGTTTAAAGATTTCTTTTATTTATTCTCCCCTACCCCCCTTGTTTGCACTTGCTGTCTGGTCTCTGTGTCTGCTCATCTTCTTTTTTTTTTTTTTTTTAGGAGGCACTGGGAATAAACCCAGGACCTCCCATGTGGGAGGGAGGTGTCCATTCACTTGAGACACCTCTGCTCCCTGCTTGTTGTGTCATCTTGTTGCATCATCTTACTGTGTTGGCTTGCCATGCCAGCCCATCGCACCAGCTCGTTGTCTTGCTCATCTTCTTCAGGTGGCATCAGGAACCAAACCTGGGATCTCCCATATGGTAGGGGTGCCCAACTGCTTGAGCCACATCTGTTTCCCTCAATAATTTTTAAAGAGTGTAAAACATCCTGAGACCAAAGTATTTGAGGACTACTTCTCCTGTAGCTGAGCTAACATGGTCTCTAGCGATCCTCATTTGTGTATGACCTGAATGATTAATTGCTTTTTTATTTTTTTTGAGATAGTTATGAGAGGCACTGGGTATGGGTATAGGGAGGCGGGAAAAGACGGTGTCTGCCTATAGAGGATGTGATTTAGGAAATGAGAGGGTAACACAAAGGTCCTCAGGAGGGGGTAAGGGCAAAGAGAGGGGAGCCCAGGAGGCATTAGCAATAGACTTTCTTCTTGCTTAGGACTGGTAATTGGATATTCAATGTAGTGGAAGGAATGAAGATATGATTCAGAACGCTTGCTTCAGCAAAAGCACTTGAAAGTGATGTGACTGGGCCAAGTCACTTACCCTTGCTAGACTTTACTTTCTTTGGATGTGAAATAAAAGAGTTGGACTAAATCAGGATATTCAACCCAGTATTGTGATAAAATAATAGATAATACAAATAATAGTAATTAAAATAATAGATGAACTAGCCAAGTTTGTAAATATAATATTTACTTAAGAACTTAAGGTAGATTTATCATTGTCTCTATTCATCATCATATCACTCTATGTGCTTGATTTTTTTAAAAAAAATATTTTAATATGAAATTCTTCACAAATTTGCATGTTATCCTCATGCAGGGGCCATGCTAATCTTCTCCTTGTCATTCCAGTTTTAGTATATGTGCCGCTGAAGCAAGTACTGTACTTGAGTTTGATGTGCTTTCTTGACTGGAACAGTGCTGCTAGCATGGAATTGCCCTTAACTCAGGGAGTGTAAGTCATCATGGCAGATAAGAGCAGCAAACAGCCATTGGAACTAGATATTTTGATAAGGTTCTTTTCCAGCTCGAATATATAAATATATAAAATAGTGTTTGGTACCTAGCCTTTCGATATAACCTCAAAGAAAAGAGAAGAGACCTACTTAGAAGAAGGGTTAGTTAGACTTTCCAGCCAACCAGACCTGGGATGATTTTTAATTTTGCCACCTGATATTTATGTGTTTTGGGGCAAGAGATATCATCTCTCTATAAAAAGGAGACAGTAATGCCCACCTCCCCAAGCTTTTGTAGTAGTTCAATGAGAAAACAGGCCAAAATGGCTGTGTCATAATCAGCAACTAGAGAAAACTTAGCCTTCAATTTTCTCAAAGTGGGAAGTAGAAAACTCAAAGGCATAACATGAAAGGTTTTTCCTTTTGGGTGCCTCCTGACGAAGGGGAGGCCTGAGGCCAGGGTGCTTAGATGATGAACAAGACAAAGACGGGAAACAATTTGATAATTCTGTAGCCTGAAGCCGAGCAGGTTGGGAAAGGTTATTTTGGTGACCTGCTCTTTCTTGGTAGCCACGTGGAATGTCTTCTCACCCATGTCTCTTCCCTTGGGTCTCATTTCCTAGGAGACATGATGGATGAACTACAGCCTACAAAGACTTGTTCCCCATCTATATCTTCTGGCTTGCTTAGTGGAGCCATTTGCTTTCCAACAGGTGAGATGGATGAGATGGATTGCATGGTGTCAAAACAGTAAGTAATGGGATGTTGTGGTCATCCCTTTGTGATATAAAGTAAGAAACTTTTAAGCATTTTGATATAGCTTAACAGTGAGCTCAGGAAATGGGCATTTATGATTCCCAAACTGCCTTCCCCCACCTGTTTTACTTACTGATTTAAAAATTACCATGAGAATGCTTTATTCGTATATTTTTAAAAAACTGTTTTCTTGGCATAAAGTATTTGTAGAAGATAAAGTAAATACTGACTAAAATTAAACACTATGGTCCTTTGTACAAATAAATATGGTACGCAGAGATCTGAGAAGACTTTGTTGCTATTCATTGGCTTCTTCCATCCAATGAGCTCTAACTGAAGAACTACTCCTTGACAGCTTAGAGCCCAAAGAACTATGGAACTCCAAAACCATGGTTGCACATACTACTCTGAGAGGCAATGAAGAAGAGTGGAGAAAGCATAGATTTTGGAATCTGAGAGATCTCCATCTGGATCTGAATTTGGTCTCCACTACTTACTAGGTTTGGGAGCTTGGAATTACTTCTTAACCATGCTGAGCCTCAATTTCCTCATCCACAAATTGGAGATAATGAAACTTATCTTGTGGAGCTGTTTTGAAGGTTAGACATAATGTGTGGAAAGTGTTTTGCATTTGCAGATGCCTAATAAATGGTGGCTCTGATGATGATGTATGCTGTTTGTGCTGCCAAATTCAGTATGCACGTACCAGAGCTATTTACTCTTTAGAGTTGCCCCAAAGTACTGCTTTATATACAACATACTTCTCAATTCTGTCCTCTAGTCTGGCTGAAAATTATTAGAACTTTGGAGAGGTTAACAAATTAATTGACTGGCTTAACATATATGGTTACAAGTCACATAACTAACATTCTGAAGAAAGTAACTTAAAGCTATAAAAGCATATGAACATATGTATGTTGTGTAAAAGTAAAATCAATTGCAGGTCTTATGGATGAGAGCACACAGAGGTTCTGCCACAGATTAAATCTGTGCATTTGTTTTTCTCTGTCTAGTGATGGCAGCAATAATTTTGGAATCATTGAAAATAGAACCCCTTGAAGAGGGTGTAGACATTAGTATCACTTGAGGATACACTCATAAAACGGCACATCTTTGATTCACTGAGTATGGCTTCCTCTAAAGGGTACATGGGGAAAAGGAGTGTCATCGGACCCACTGTATGTGGTTAATAAAGGAAAACCGCCCACCTTGTACTGAATATTTGCAGGTCTTTGGGAAAGGAATGGGGTTAGTTCCATCATGGGGTCCATGAGGAAGAAGATGCTGGCACCACCTGTGAATCAGCTGTGAATCAGCACTCCTGAATTGGGTGGATGTGCTGAGATGAGGTTGTATATGTGAACGAGAAAACTGAATTAAGAGTGGGGCACCCTTCAGTCCACTTAGCACTGATGGAATGGGATTGGCCTCCTTTGCCAAACACAGCAGCACATTCAGGGATCTGGACTAAGGTAGCATCATCTCAGAGTGGACCCTTTGGAGTGAGCAAGACCAGCCTTCAACAGTGACACCCTGTGGCATCACAAAGCAATGACGGTGGCAGACAGAGGAGACCTAATTCTCACTTCACTTGGATGTGAAATAGGACTGATCCTCTTTTGGATGTAATCATTAATTTAGCCAAAGAATACTAAAACCATTAGTGAAAGGTTTTTTGGGGAACAGGATATTTGCATGGTATGTATCACCCACCCATTACGAATTATAAAGGCAACATGTGTTTTACACTGGAGAGTAACTGAACTTAACATAACCAGTAGCAGAAAGACCTGGTGTCATGTGCCTCCTGGCATGATGCAAAAGTATATAAGGGAAGTGGACTTGGCCCAGTGGACAGGATGTCTGCCTACCACATGGGAGGTCCGTGGTTCAGACCCTGGTCGTCCTTGACCCGTGTGGAGCTGGCCCATGTGCAGTGCTGATGCACATAAGGAGTGCCATACCACGCAGGGGTGTCCCCCACGTAGGGGAGCCCCATGCACAAGAAGTGTGCCCCATAAGGAGAGCTGCCCAGTGTGAAAGAACTGACCCAACAAGATGATGCATCAAAAAGAAATGCAGATTCCTGGTGCCACTGATAAGAATAGAAGAGGTCACAGAAGAACACACAGCGAATGGACACAGAAAGCAGACAACTGGGCGGGCCGGGGGGGCGGGGAGGGAGGGGGCGGTAGGGGAGAGAAATAAATAAAAAATAAATCTTAAAAAAAAGTATATAAGATGCTTTTGAAGTATTCTTGTCAGATAAGTTTAACTTGAACCTAATCAGGCCTTTAAATCAAGCTTCCAGTTTATAGGAATCAGAACATTAACAGGAAAGGAGGAAATAACTGGGAAATTCAGAATGTGGATGTTCTATATACAAGGCATGGACTCTTTAAAAAGTCAATGTCATGAAAAATAAGTGCATGCTGGGTGATTACTCGACTCAAAGACTAAAAAGACATAGCAACCAAATGTAATGGTTTGGAAAATAAAAAATAGTCATAAAAGTAAAATTGGAAACAATTAGGAAACTTTGAATATGAATTAGATATGAGGTGACCTTAAGAATTATTGTTTTCTTAGGCTTGATAATGGTGTTATGGTTATAGAGGAGAATGTCATTATTCTTAGGAGATAAATGTTGAAATACTTAGATCCAATTATTTTGCAGCTCATTTTTGTATAGTTTCAGCAAAAAAAATTACATACAGAGAATGAGACAGCAAATGGAGCAAAATATCAGCAGCCATTGAATATAGGCAGAGGGTATGCAGGTAGTCATAGTTCCATTTTTTCCAATTTTTCTGTATCTTTGAAAATTTTCATAATAAAAAGTTTAAGAAAAAGAAGAGGGGGACTCAAAAGGGAATACTAGACTAAGAAGAATGAGAATTCAAAGGATTCACTGATAAAAGAGGAGGTGTGACAATAGTTGTACTGAATATTTGTGGAATAGCAGCTTGTGCTGATTTAAAAAAAGAGCAGACGAAGCCTGTTCTCTTGGGATAGCTGGTTTGACAGAGACAAAATGGAGTTATGTGCCAGCCACGTGCGGTCCTGATGGGAAAGGCGTCTGCTTGAGTCTGGGTGACTGGCTCATTGGCAGGCCCTCACCAGGTGGAGACCTGATGGCCAGGTCAACTGAGAAAACTGACATGACTTAGTTAATCTTCATTTGCAGGCAGCGCTTGCGGTTGGAGGACCAGAGAACCTTTGGTTTGAAGCTGCACAGACTGTTTTCATCAGGAATAGTTTGACTTAATACAGAATCTTAATGCCTCGAGTTCAGTGCATTTGTTCAGCAGCTGTGGGGGTGGACAGTTGAGTGCCTGCTGCTTACAAAATCATGGCTCATCCAGCTGTCGGTGTCCTTTCTTCTACAGGCAGATGTTACAAACTGACAGTGTGTGCTGCTGGCTTTCACAGCCTGCGTGGCGTCTCAGGGCTTCAGAGCCGAAAGGACACTTACTTCGTCCCTTGGGGTGCCTAAATTCTTCCTCTAGGTGACTGTGGATGGGTTTCAGGGAGTTTTGAATCCCCTAAAACAGTCTGCCAAATCTAAGCCTCTCCCCCTTCCCCTGGAAAGGGTTCTTAGCTTTCTGCTCATTTCTGTAAGAGCTATAACTAGCTCAAAAAAATTTAGGAGGCCTGAGCTAGTCCAACCTCTAAGCCCCACTTAAAAGACAGAGAAACTGAGAAAAATCGGAAAACAAATCATTCTTGAATGTTTTGAATGCATGTATACTTTATAGAACTGACCTGGTTTTCCTCCACTGCAGAGTGAGCTAATGGCCCAGTAAAAATGGTTGAATGAAACAGAGCCACTAGGGAGCTTTGCTATCAGCAGAGAAACTCCAAAGAGCAGAGACAAGTCTGCTCCAAGTCCCTAAGAAGGAAAATAGAATTTATGACCCATACTTACAAGTCTCCAGCAGCCAGTGAGACGGGGTAGACCCGTTAGGTTCTTTTGCTTGGATTACATTTGAGCTCTAAGAAGAAAAATCATTGGGAAATATCTGTATCGAATTCCATTCCTTTGCCCACTTTCCACTCCACCCTTTCTACCTTCATTTTAAAAAGTGAGTCCCTTGGCAGAACGGAACATAAAGGAGATAGCCCAGTGCTCTTTCTGAAATAGAACAACCACTCTGTGTGATGAGGCATTGCTGTATTTACTAAATAACACAGAAAAATCTTTGAAGTGAACATTGAGAATGATAGAGGAGGGAATAGGATTGAAGAACAATTGTAACTAAGAACAATGCCGTTTAATTAATTTTGAAAGGCTTCAAGCACCTGAGGCTGCCTATGTATCAGGCAGGAGAGACTCGGGCTTTGGGGAGATGTGCTCTCTGCCATCAGTGTCTCCTCAGTCACCTTCTTTTGCTGTCAGCTCCTCTGGAGCATCTGGTGATGCAGAGGCCTACAGTGGAATTCCTTTTGAGTAACATCTTCCCACGACCCCACTGGCTTTCACGCCAAGTTCAAATGATCTCTTAGGAACATCTGTGGGATTTTACATACAATTTTCATATTCAGACACACCATTGGGGAAAAACACCTTGATGGGTGAAGAATTTATGGCCATGGTCCCAATCACTTTTCAACCCAGATCTAATTTGGGATAGAAAGTTCCATGTGTCTTCTACCTCAACGTTATTCCTATTTTTCACTGCTTGGGACAACGTACCAGCATTCACTTGTTCATTCATTGAACCCATCACTTTTTCTGTAATTCATTTATGTTTCACTCATCCATTCAATTAAAACTTATTGGATCCCAATTGAAATATATATCCATCTACACACACACACCAGAATATTTCTGGGATCCACTTTTTTGGGGAAGTACAAGGGATTGAACCCAAGACTTTGTAAGGGGAAGCAGGCCCTAAACCATTGAGCTACATCCACACCTCAATGAGCATTAGTTTTTTTGTTTGTTTTTTGGAAGTACTGGGGATTGAACCCGGGATCACGTTCATGGGAAGCAGGTGCTCAACCACTTGAGCTACATCTGCTCCCTGGGATCCACTTTTGAGACTCAGAGTCTCAGTCTTTGATTTTCCCTTTTCAGTAGGCTGTTTCTGCTTTCACTCTATTGGATCTGATCTAATCGATTCCTCCTGCTATATTAACCCATTCAATGACCCTTTTACCCCATTGACAAGTCTTGTCTATTTCCCATTTTGGCCCCCTCTATCATTTCCCTGTTGCTTCTGTTCAGCTCCTATCTAGATAAAATTTTCTGGGCTCAACTCTTTTGACTTATGATAGGTTGACATATGCTCCAGTCACAACCACTCACTTTCTGTTTTTCAGGGCTCTGTTGTAGCTTCATTGCTATTGTGGTTTTTCTTGGTCATGGTATACTTTTGCCCCTCTCCCTCTTTACTGCCTCTTGAAATTCTCCTCATCTTTCAAGGCAGAGATATTTGAATTCAAATATTATCTCCTCTGAGAAGCTTTCCAAACTTCCCTTCAACCCGCTCTCCATTTATTACAAATTTAAATACACATTTTAAAAAGCATGCTCTATATTTCAGAGCACTTTGTTTATATAATTTATTTATGGATCTTTGAAAAGCCTGATTTGTATAGTGATATATCTATTTCAGCTCTTTTGGGAACATACTGAGAGCAGGAATTGTCTATCCATTTATTTCTTCATTCATTCTATATGCAGGTACCAACTGAGGCACTGGGAACTGTGCCATGGCACTCACAGTCTACCTGGAGAGACAAATAGATAAACTCATCAGTATTGTGTAGGGTGACAATTGCTCTGATAGAGGGTAAATGAAAGGCTTGATGGATGGTCACAAAAGCAGAATTCATTATGGTGAATTTGGAGAATGCTTCACAGAGGAGGAGGTGGTTGAGTTGGGATGTAAAGAAGATATTGCCTTATTTATTCTAAGCACATATATATTTTTTCATATCCTGAAGTCGAGATGTGTCTTTTGATAAAAACATACATTTTATATTTAATTGGGCAGGGTTTCTTTCCTACCCCAAATTAGGTATGAATTTTGCTGTGTGTCTTTCAATTTGTGGCATCTTAATAACAAGAAAATATGGCACTTAGACTCCTGTGGTTGCAAATTAGAGATACCAACTTGATTCAAAAAAGTAAGGGAAGTATGTGTGTGTGTATGTGTGTGTGGTGTACATTCCAGTCGCCACTTGTATTAGTCAGCCAAAGAGGCGTTGATGCAAAGTACCAGAACTCTGTTGGCTTTTATAAAAGTTATATATTTGGAGTAGAAACTCAAAGTCACAAGGCCCTGCAGAGTCTAACTCCTGATACCATAAGAGGTACTTTCTCGCTCAAAGTCTGTTGCCACATGTTGATGCAAGATGGTGGGCAATGTCTGTGAAGGTTCAGCTTCCTCTTTCCTCTTAAGGCTCGATAGTCCCAGCTTCCTCTGATCTCAGCTGTAGGTTGGCATAAGGCTCATCTTTTCCCCTGGGGCTTGTTTCTTTCTGGGCTCAGCAGGTCTGGTCTCTTCACAAGGTCAGCTGTAGACTATCAGGCTCATCTCTCTTCCCAGGGCCTCTACTGTGTCTAATAAGCTGTCTCTCTTCCTCTGCATTCTTCTTCTTTGTGTATCTACTTCTGTGTGAGAGTCTGTTTTATCAGCCCAAGGGGGCTGGGACTCAACTCGGAGTTGCACTCTAATGATATGATTGAATCAAAGCCCCAATCTTAATAAAAGTTAATCAAACTTCTCAGCTGAATCTATTACAAAGTGTTATCATGCCCAGAGGAACAGACTAGTTTACAAACACAATCTATATCTTTTTTGCAATTCATAGATAGTGTAACTGCTACACCTGCTACACAACTATAACAAATGTTCATAAACCTCATGGCTTAAAACAACATAAATTAACTTTCTTACAGTTGTGGAGGCCAGAAGTCCAAAATGAAGCTTAAGGAGCTAAACTCAAGATGTCAGCAAAGGTCATATCAGTGAGGTCATGTAATATTTGTCCTTTAGTGCCTGGCTTACTTCACTCAGCTTAAGATCTTCATGATTCATCCATGCCATCCGTGTGTTAATACCTCATTCTTTCTAACAGCTAAGTAATATTACATTGTATGTCTATGCCACAATTTGCTTCTTTATTCATCTGTTGCTGGACACTTGGGTTGCTTCCAACTTTTGGCAATAGAGAATATGCCACTATGAACACTGGTATACATATATCTTTGCTCATGTTCCTGCTTTCAGTTCTTCTGGGTATATACCCAGCAGTGGGATTGCTGGATCATATGGCAGTTCTATAGTCAGCTTCCTGAGCCAAACTGTCCTCCACAATGGACGCACCATTCTACATTCCCACCATGAGTGTTCCCTTTCCTTTAAAGCCTTTCCAACACTTGCAGTTCTCTGTTTTTTTTTTTAATAGCCACCAGTCTAATAGGTATAAAATGATCTCATTGTAGTTTTGATTTGCATCTTTTGAGCATCTTTTCATGTGCCATTTGTATTTCCTCTGTGGAAAAGTGTCTATTTTAATCCCTTGCCCATTTTTAAAGTAGTTTGTCTTTTTATTTTTGAGATGTAGGATATCTTTATATATGCTGGATATTAGGCCCTTATCAGATGAAGGGTTAACGCATATTTTCTCCCATTGAGTAGGATGCCTTTTCACTTTCTTGTGAAACTTGGCAATCTTTGAAATGCAAATGTTTTTAATTTTGAGGAGGTCTTAATTTATCTGTTTTTTTCTTTCATTGCTTGTGCTTTGGGTGTAAAGTTTCTGAAGCCATTTCCTACTATAAAATCTCATAGATGCCTCCCTACATTATCTTCTAGGAGCTTTATAGTCTTGGCTCTTATATTTAGATATTTGATCCATCTTGGGTTAATTTTTGTATAGGGTGTGAGATGGTGATCCTCTCTCATTCTTTTGGATATGGATATCCAGTTCTCCCAGCACCATTTGTTGAAGAGGCCATTCTCTCCCAGTTACATGGGCTTGGTGACCTTGTTGAATATCAGTTGACATATATGAGGCGCTATATCAAACTCTCAATTTGGTTCCATTTGGTAATCTGTCTATCCTTGTGCCAATACCATGCAGTTTTGACCATTGTAGCTTTGAAGTATGCTTTAAAGTCAGATAGCATGATTCCTCCAATTTTGTTATTCTTTTTTAATATGTTTTTAGCTATTCTGGGACCCTTCCCCTTCTAAATAAATTTCATAATTAGCTTTCCCAATTCAGCAAAGAATGCTATTATAATTTTTATTGCAATTGCACTAAATCTGTAAATCAATTTGGGTAGGACAGACATCTTAATTATGTTTACTCTTCCAACCCATAACAAAGAATATTCTTTCATTTCTTTAGGTCTTTTTAAAATTTCAATTTATGTATTTAAAATACAACGTTGTATGTAGTACAGAATGTGAACCATAACGTAAACCATTGACCATGGTTAATGGCAAAGCTTCAATATATGTTCATCAATTTGTAACAAATGTACCATACTCATGTAAGATGTTATTAATAAAGGAAAATGTGAGGGGGGGGGAAGAAGGTGGGGTATATCAGAATCCTTTGTATTTTCTATGTCATTTTTTTGTAACCTCAAGCTTCTTTGAAAATGAAGTGGAAAAAAAAAGGAGGAGACACTGGCAAAACATACAGAAGAAATCGTCACTGTACTTAAAAGATAACAGATCTTACTGCGGTGAAAGATATAATGCAAAAAGTTTAAAAAATATTTTTATATATTTTTATTTTGTGTTTATTATTATTTTTTCATTCATATTTTTGACTTTGCTTTTGGGGAGGTTTTGGATCACAGAAGAGTCTCAACTTTGACAGGGGAGGATCACTGGTGTGGGGATAGGTGGTAAGGGGATGTGTGGGGAGGGGTGCATCTGGGGCATGACTCTATAGAATATGAATATCTTCAAGTGGTCATAGGATGTTGTCTTGGTGGGTGGAGACACACACAATAACCGAAAGAATATTCAATTCCCATCCTGGGGAGTCCTGCTACATTCTCTAACAGAGTATCAAGAATCCTTAGAACACATGGGCAGTTCCAAGTGAAAGAGGACAGATCAATACCCCACGCCCTTGATATTGATGCTTGTATTTATGAACCTTGTTCTTCTGGAATTGAAACTTATCCTAGTATTTCATATTGCTTAAGATTTACCTCCTGAATGCCTCCTTATTGCTCAAATACAGTCTCTCGCTAAGCCAAACTCAGCATGTAGATTCTTTATCTCCCCCTGCCTACCCCCCTACATGGGACATGACTCCCAGGGATGAGCCTCCCAGCACTGAGGAATTATTACCAAGTGCAGACTAGCGATGCATCTGGAAAAAGCCATTGACCCCAAGGGGGAAATATTAAATGCAAATGAGTTTTTATGGCTAAGAGATTTCAAAGTGAGTTGGGAGGTCATTCCAGAGGTTATGCTTATGCATGTCTTAGAAGGACCTCACTGACTGCAGCAGTAAACAGTGTCTCGAGAAGGGGGGCTTCTGAGGACTCAGAGACATCTGGACACTACAGGCAAAGCAGACAACCCCAGGAATTCAGTACCCTGTCAGTGGGCCTTACTTTGTAATATATGATAATCTATTCCCCCAATGTATTGGAATTGGACTCATTTATAATTTTCCTACACATGGTTCTTATGCTCTTTTTATTTGTACCTATATTTAGCACTATACCCACTAAATATGTGTCCCAGAGAATTATGTTTTCTGGCTGTTCATATGCTGAGTAAGCCCCAAATCAGCAGAGTTGTAGCCAATACCTGCCCTCCAATTCATTGAACTCATGCAGGTCAACTATCAAAATTATGATGATGGACAATGCTGACTGCAAAAAACAGAGAGCTACAATCCCAAGCAAGACATTTCCACCCATCTGCCCCATGGGATCTAAGCTCCCTCTCAATTGGAAGCAGAGTGTGCACCACCATTCCCAAATCCTCAAGACTGATGAATGAACAAACCTAAAGGGGGAATGCAACTATGGACTAAAGTAGACGTTATTATTCTAGTAGTGGAAGAATGTACAACAATGATGTAAAGGCAATGGTCACCAGAGGTTCTGAGGGACGGGAGAGGGAAGAATAGATGTAACATGGGGCATTTTGGAGATATTGGAATTGTTCTGCATGTCATTGCAATGATGGAAACAGGCCATTATACATTTTGTCAAAAACTATAAAATTGTGTGGTGCAGAATGTAAACCATAATGTAAACTATAGACCATGGTTAGTAACTATACTTCAATATGTGTTCATCAATTGTAACAAACGTACCACACTAATGAAAGATGTTGTTAGTGGGGAAAGGTGTGGGAGGGGGAGGGGTTGGGAAATATGGGAATCCCCTATATTTTCAGTGTAACATGTATGTAATCCAGAAAAAAAAAGAGTTAAAAAAAAAAGAATGTTATTAGAGCTGACTCCTTCTGGAGCCTAGAAACAGGCTCTAGGGGAGAATCTGTTTCCTTCTTGACTTTTCCAATTTCTAGAGGCCATCTATATTTCTTGGTTCATGGCTCCCATCCTTCATTTTCAAAATGTACCACTTCAATATCTGTTCTCATTGTCACATGGTCTTCTCCCTGCCTCCTGCTCTGTCTCTCTTGTGATTAGGTTGGGCCTGCTTGGATAATCCAGGATAATCTTCCCATCTGAAACCTCTTAATTTACTCAAAATCCCTTTTGCCATGTAAGGTAACATCAAAGGTTCCAGAGATTAGGGCATGGACATCTTTGAGCAGTGGGTGGGAGTGGTGGGGGTGCAATATTCAGCCTACCACAGAGGCAGTTTATTTTAAGGATACTGGTAAGTCTTTGAACCCCAAAGATGGGACCACAGCCAGGCCCAAGGAAGAGTATACAATCTTCTGTTTCCCATATCTGCTCTTGTCTTTATGTTACCATTCCTCCCTCCCTCTCTCCCTTTCTTTCTGGATTGACTTCCTCTGCAAGTAAGCCAACATGCAGGAATGTGATTGCTGACAGTACCTGAGAGTCTGTAAATTATGGTTTCACTATTCAAATAGATTGCCCCCCTCTCTCATCTTTATTCCAAATACCCAAGGCAAAAATCTCTGATTGGCACTTTTGGGTCAATGGAATACTTTGCCAAGGGGGTAGCAAAAGCTGTAGTGTAGCTAGAGGGTACAGCTTGTACAAAATGGTTGCCAGCATGGAGGCAGTTCAAGGGATGCTCAGCTGGGCTTAAACTAAAAACAGTCCTCTATAAAGTATAATTGGTTGTTAACAGGGAAGTAAGAAAGAGGGTGACATTTTAGAAAGACTGTCCTTGTACTTAGCCAAGTGTTTTTCAGAAAGTGGTTACCCAAGACATGTTTACTGAAATGAATTAAGTTGTAGACTTTCTTCCAAGTGTCTTTTCATCCATAGGGTTTTACCAGCTTTTGCCTAGAACACTGTAATCCCTCTCATTGCATCTGCCCCTCCTCTGCCTTGCTATATTTTTACATACCACATTTTTGCCCAGTCATTTTCTTTTATCTCAGAATAAAAAACAAACATTTTACCTGGCAGGTATGCTAAAATGATGAAGCCACTTTGCCCCATCTAGATAAGAATAATGCCAATCTCATAGATGTGTTGAGAAGAGGAAATGAATACCAGGGAGTATTATACTTTCCCATACATCTGCATTGTGAGTTTTCTGTCCTGGTCAGTTTGGTTTCCTCCTGCTGCCCAAGCATGATGTCATTGTTCTTGTGGCTCCACCTTTGTTCAGGCTGGAGCTGCAGCTTTGGAGGTGTCTGCCTCTTCCCTCCTATCTTTTCCAGTCCTGCTGCTTGTGCTTCTATGTTCTGCAGGCTACAAATGTTCACTCATTCCTCTTCGTTTTAAGATCATTTCTTGTCTGTTCGACACAGAATCTCAGAGTAGATTATTTAGTCCAATCTCCTTCCTAATGGTGGGAAAACTTTCCATATCTTGCCTTCCTCTTGGCCATTTTTGCTTTTACCTGAGCACTGGTAGTGTTGATGAACTTAAACTTGGACCACTCATTCCCATTTTTCAACAGCTCTAATTAAATAACTACAATATGCAATTATCTTTTTAGTCATGATTGTCTTGCCTTTTTAATTAAAATTTAGTTCTTCCAGAGGAACAAAGTAGCTGCTCAGAAGGCATCGACTGTATTTATGCCTAAAATTATAATTTCATGACTTAGTAGTTAAATCATTGTTACACCTGTATTTTCCTTTATACTAACTTTATGATTCCTTGGAGGAGAAGATGAGATTATTGTAATGATGCCTATAATGCATCTCTGAAAAGAAAAATAAACCCTCTGGGTTGATGTCTACTGATACCAACTTGACTTAGGCTACTTTAGGTTATTCTTAAAAAGCATTTGAATTTTTGAAAAAAAAAATTCTGTTCCAAAACTTTTCTTGATTTCCTTCCTTTTGGCATATTCTTCTAGTCTTTTTACTATTTCTCTATAAATATATCCATTTTAACAAAACATGTGACTAGACAATATATGCTGCTCTATGTTTCCTTTAAAAATACTTATTAATATAACAATAATACCTTTTCATGGCAGTTTACATAAATTTTATTATTTCTAATGGCTTAATGGTGTAGCATAATTGATTTATTTTTCCCCATTGATCAACATATATGCCATTGCTAATTAGTTCTTGAATTTTGATTCCTTTACTTTAAGAAGCAATAAAGTTACATTAAAAAGATACATGATCACCATATTCATACTCAAAAATTCACCTACTCTTAAAACGTGATGTTTAGTGCTTGAGACAGAATATTGGTGAAACAGATCAAGATTTAAAGTGAAGAACATTCTAGGGTGACTATTCTGTCACAGCATATGTACCAGCAATACTTAGTAAGAAAATGACTGTGATACAGCCGAAGCCTTCCAGGACATGGCTTAAAACTATAAGAAAGTAATCTACTTGGGCCGAGGTCAAGTTAACAACCAGAGATCAAGAAGAGTAAAAAAGAAATAATTACTGAGAACTTCCTGTGGGTAAGGGTGTGGTAATCCAGCCCTTATTATATGTTACATTCTTGTTTTTAATCTATAGTGTAATGTAAACACATGAGTAATGACAAATTAGTTTTAGAGAATTTATTCTCCCTCTCTCTTGATCAATATCTACTTAAAAGAAGTCCCACATTGGTCTAAATCAGAGATGTTGGCAGCAAATGATGGTTGACCAGGTTTTCCAGGAAATCTAAGGGCACATGGTTGAATGTTGTGTGTTTTACATAAATGGGCATATTTATGAATATAGACAAGTTGTGTTCAGAAAACGAGCTAATGGGAGGCTGAAAATAGAAGGTGTTGGTTGGATGGGGAGTGTGTGTGGCTCAGTGGTTGAGCGTCTGCTTCAACCATGTACAAGGTCCCTGGTACCTCCTAAAAAAAAAAGCTTTGGAGAAAAGCTCCATTCTCAAAACAGGAGGCCATGCTGGGGATGCACACAAGGAGCTGGGGCCATGTGGCAGTTCTAACCAGGGTGAGGCACTCTGACATTGACATGCTATTAAGCAAGTTAGTGTTTCACTTACCTGGAGTTCCATCTTTTTTCTTAGTTTAATCCTCCCAGTTCTTCAAGGCATATTTCAGTGTAGACACTTTCGCAGAGTCTTCCTTGCCCTGAGCTACAAAGTACTGCCACTCCTCTGAAGCTCTAAACTTTTATTTTCATGCTCTATTCCTTAGGCAATTAAATTGTAATTATAAGACCATATATACATTTTCATTACAGATAAATTATAAACTCCATGGGGGCAGGGACTTTGCCTACTTTATTCACTTTGGCGCATTGCTAGGCATCTAGTAGGGGCTCAACAACTATTTTTTGAATAAAGGTTGAATGTATTTATGCTTTCAATTTCTCTTCCCACTACTGTTTGAAATTAAAATATTTGAAAGGGCAGGGATCATTGCTTATTCCTTTTGGCAGGAGCTGCAACTGGGGTTACTAAGTGGAAATGGGGTTGAGCCCCTTCCTGCCATCCTTCAGCAGTCCCAAAAGTCACTTCAATGACAAATCATAATAATATCCTTAAAACCGCATAATGGAACCATGTCTGCTATATGTCTTTAACTTCAAGACAGGTTCTTCACGTCTCTCTTATCCAACTAAATTACCATCTTCTCAACCTTTCCTACTTTGAAATTCTAGAGCTGCCACTACCTTTTTTAAAAATTTTATTTAATTTTTAAATTTTTTGCCACTACCCTTTAACATCCTTCAATATGGGGGTCGATACTGTACAGTATATAGGGGTCTTCCAGGTAACGTTAATGAGTGAAGGGGACCAGACGTAAGAGACAGTACAGAGAGGGAGGGATTGTGTTAGATTGGAAAGCACATGCTGCTTCTAAAGGGGGAAGCCATGATACAGCTGACTATTATTATGTGGATATACAGGTCTCATTTTATTAGATCATCAGGCTTGTCAATGGAAGCCAAGAATCTGGAATTATATGTGAAATCTATCAATTTTTAAATGTTGTTTCAAATTTTAAAACATATCGTGCTGGCCAACAACATCCCTTTTCAGCTGGCTAGGCCATATGACCCTTATGCCATCAATTTGCAACCTCTGCTCTACTGATAAAAGTAATTTATGGAGTCCCAGGTAAAAATCTCTATGAACATCAACAGTGCTTGGCATGAGGATGGAGGAAATCAGATAGCAGCAAATAAATGCGTAAGAAAGTCCAAATCATGTTTTGAACTACTGAAGTTTTTTTTTTTTATTGCAAAACTGTTACAGAAATTTCAGAAAGTGTTTCCCATGGTGTCTGCCAACTTCTGCTTTGAATTATATATCTAAACAAACAAGCTCAAAGTGCATTGTGAATCCAATAATACACCTTTAAAAAAGAACAATTCCTCTTAGGATTTATATATATTTATAATGTTGCTAGATATGCAAACTGCTGTCTATCCATACACAAAGAAGGAAAAGATGTATATATATTTAACAAACCCAATTTCAAAATCTTTGTATTTATAGGAATTCATTTAAAAATGATATTTGAATAATTTCCCCCATTATAAACTATGGTTAGAACATTTACAAATGAGTGTCTAAATTCTATATTCTGAAATGGCTGTGAGTACATGTGCTGTTTTACACAGCAGGAGCAGCGATATAAACTTGCATCAGGTGCTCTAGGGACAGGAAGCAGGTAATACAGGATACAATGCTACAGTACTCTTCTGCATCTCCTTTACAAAGATTCTGCAGTTGGCTCAGAACAATGCAACTAACAAATACACATGCATATATCATTCGGAAGAACGGGAACAAACCTGAAGAGGGTGAGTTGCCTGTTCCCCTCTTGGTTGTCAGTGTATTTTGTGTATATGCACACTAAGTCAAAATTGAGAATCTGATCCTGGTTGGCCTTTGGGCTGAAATTCTGCTGGCAAGCACACTTGTTTGGCTAGCACAGCGTTGGACAATCTGAATTTGATTGTCTTTGGAGGATTTTCTCTCATGTCCTATGAGCCCTACTGCTTTCTGCAGTCTGAATCATACATTTGTGTTCTGGATCTGACATCTCTGTATATTTGAGTTTGCGACCCTTCGATCTAGTTTCGGGTGGTTTGTTCTGATAATGTGCCTGAAGCTGGGATACAGATGCGAGGACTTCTTTGGGATTCAGATAAGCAAAGAATTGGATGAGGCTGCTGAAACAAACACCAGCCAGATTAGTAGGAGTGTGGGGTAGGGGTGCGGGGAGGCTTTGTCAGTGGAAACATTAGGGCTGCGATGAAGTCCGAATGCTTGTTTTTTCCAAGTTGCTGCTGTTCAGCTTCCTCTACCAGGATCCACAAGCTATTGAGGCAATGGGATCAAGGCCTGCTGGTATGCCAGAAAAGCAGCTAGTGCTGGGATAAGAAAAGGTAGGCCAGAAAAGGGGATAAAGAAGGCCACAAGTCCAAACAGAAGGCTGAGCTTCTCTTTGTGTCCACAGTTCTCAGCAGCCTGCCTCCTCCAGAGGAAGGCCTGGCCATGGTTGGCTTTGAAGCTCTTCAGGAAGCCCATGAAATTCTAGCTATACACATGTTCTTTGCACTTTCCAGCACATTGGTGCAAATGAGCAATGGCCTAATGATTTAAGGTGGCTCAGAAGACTAGGTAAATTAGGGAAGGGAAAATTCACCTCACTGTTATTGCCATCTGGATTGCCTAGTCACCCAAGTCCTCTCTTAGATGAAGTATAGAAATTGTCACCTCTTGACTTCATTAGCAGTGATAAGTGCAAGAAAATCATCAGAGAAAAGATAACACGATTGTCTTCTCAAATGAATTTTTTAAAGAAGAAAAACATCCATGATTCCCATAGAATCAGAATCAACCCCCTCCTCTGGCTGACTCCAATCTGAGAGACAGACTTGCAAAAGGAAGAGAAAGCTTAGGTCAAGTTTTCTCTACGCTTTTTAGGAATAGTCATTTACAAAGCTGTGCAAAATGACTTCCCTTTCTCCCCGCCTTGTTGAATGACTTCTAATAATGAAATGGTGATATATTTAAAGGGCAGACCCTTTAGTCACCCATGGCTTGATCAGACACTTAGCTGCCCACCCCCCACAGCCCAAGCCCATCCACAACAGAAAACCACAAGGCAGAGGCAAATGACATGTCTTATCATTGGTCCACTCATCGACAGTGACCTGTGTCCTTCTGCCTTGTCAGGGAAGGGCTTCTCACACTCATCTCGGGTTTAGCAATTTATACCCAGTGGCCCTGAAGAATCAGAAACATGTCTTTCAAATATCACAGGTGAACCCAAGTGGTGTTGGATAGCCATCTCCAGGTCCCATCCTATATACCCTATGGGTTAATACTTTATTTCATATTATTTGTTCAGAGCTTAAAAAAAAAAGATAAAATAACCCTTGGTTACTTTTTTTGTTTTTAATTTTTAAAAATTGAACATAATCCCCAAACAGTGTAAGGAGCCCAACAATCTGAGTGAGTTCCTAACCCGCTTAAGCATCACAGCAGGCAATAGTATAAGTGCCTTCGAAAAGTCAAAAGAAATGCATAAAGCAGTGCATGCATTTTTAATGCCATAAAATTAAGACTGGATTTGGAGCAGGGTTATTTCATTTAAGCCACATTGTTATTGTTAAAGAATAGTGAGTTATAATGCAATATCTAGGACAAGTATATAACCACCTACACACTAGCATCACTTGATCTAGAAATGACATAGTGTTACTAGATGAACATATTTATAAAATACTGTACACTGCTTCCACATTGGGTCAGCAGATGTAAACAAACAGCTAATTCAACTGGAATTTAAAATACCATTTTAGGTTCATTTGTCATATAGTCTTTTGCATAACATGCCAGTTCATCTTTCACAAAATCACAACTTGCCTACCCTAGCTCACAGGGCTGATTAGGAGATGTACATCCGCTTATATAAATATTTTACAGTGGTCTACAGAAATGTGAAAAACATAAAGCAGATCAGGAACAAAAATGTCTATTTCATGAAGATGTTAAATAACATGGAATTGGGAACTTAGTTCATCCTTGCAACATGTGCTTCTTTATTGAATGTTACAGATTTATAAATGGTTATAAAGCTATCCTGTAACGTTCATTAATACAACCACATGCTACAACTATGCTGGGTTAAACATGGGTTACAAACATGTTTACATGTATTTTATAATACAGCATTACCTGACATATTGAGGGATATAGCCCATAGATATGGCATAATGGATGACTGGATAATATTTATTATCACTGAAGAAGTTAAACAGCCCAGTCTGATGCAGAAAGCTCAGACTGTACAGCCATGGAGAGTAGAATAAATGTACTATCCAGTTATCTACCATAATGTTATCTATAGAAACCACATTTTAGAATACATGTGAAACATTCAGAAGAAACACACTTTGTGTTTTTTATGAGTACATTTTTCCCATTCGATTATTCATATATATACATATTTATTTAAAGGGGGATCTTTCAAAGTGCTAAGTAATATCCTAGGCCTGGAAACTTGGACTATAAAAAACAACCTCCTTTCTGTAAAGTGCTTTGTTCTACCCCTTAATTCACTTCTTAGCTTGGGGAAATACACAAACTAGCCATGATAATCACACTCAACGTTTTCCAGTGCCTTGTTCTACTCCATCAAGGAGGGCTTAACCTAACTATAAATATAAAGTGTTTGTTAATCGGGAAACCTCCATGATCATGTTCATAAAATTTCTTAATTTCTTTTTCAAAAGGAAGAAGCAGCTTCGAATAAATCATTACATAGAGTAGTATATAAAAATTGGCACCTTAGAAGCAGATGATTAAACCTAAGCCATTACTTTCTTGGGCTCTCTGTGACTTTATTTACGTCCCTCAATAACTTGCTGCTCATGAGCGGCTTAATTCACAGAGACAGGTAATTAACATTCCCTCGATCAGGGGCATGGTGGAATAAATGAGCTGAGTACAAGCTGATTGTACAAGGCCACAGAATCAATGCCACATTGGTATGCAGAGAACTCAGGAATGGAGAGAAATGGATTGAAAAACAATACACATGCGTGTGCACAGGAAGGAAATGGCTCATGAAAGTTATACAGCGTGTGTTCAAAATCATTTAACTTTGGCTTATATATGTCACACATTTTGCAAAAGACTTTAGAACTTAATTTTCATGTAAAATAAGGAGCCAGGTAGTTAAGTCACGAGGTCAGGACTGTTAAGTATTTCGTTTTCCAGGTCCTGTTCTTTACTCTCCAGAAACCATGATGAATGGAAACACTCATGCTCATAATTTTTCCCAACTTCCAGTCTCGACTCCGGTGCAGGACGAGGCCCTGGAGGTGCCAGCATGTCCTGCTCTGTGGTCAGAGAACAATGGTTTTACCTCCTTCTTGGATTCTCTACAGTGGCTCTCAGAGAGCCTTTCACTGTTTGTAAGTCTGCTTGCTACTTAAAGTCATCAAAATGTTAGGACACAAGTCTATCGGTCTGGCAAAATATAATCTAAGGAATGAAAATAATGAAAACTTCGTGCAGACTTTAGTGCTGAGATTTGGCCTTCCTGAGAATCACAGAGAAATGGTCTCAAAATATAAGGTGCCTATTATGACGGTATTGATTATGAAAAAATGTGGTTCCTTTTCCTCCTGATACATCAATAGGGAACTGGGGTCCCTGAACTCCTTAAAATGATATTGAAAACTTTGTATATATGTACAGTTTTTCTGGGAAGAAGGACCAGAACTTCCATCAGATCTTCATAGGGATTCATGACTTCAGGGAGTTTTAGAACAACTGATTTAATCTCAGACTATATCCATGTTGGCAGTCACTGTGGGCTCATTAAAAATCTAAGTGTTTCTAGAGCAATTATAAGCAAAGAAGTGATGGCCTGTAGCCTGCTTGTTTGAGACTTTCTGATTCACCTAAACACCAAGGATTGAGAAGGAATTCTTTAATTCTTTCCATATGTGACTTCATCATTCGTACTACATCTGAAAAGCTGTTTCAAAGGTTTTTATTTTTTAATATTTAAGGACTAGAGGTTTTGTCCATGTATTTACTTGAGTTCACAAAATGAGATAAAACTTGGAATTTACAAATATAATTAAACAAAAGAGCCAGCTAGTATCTTGGGTCAGAAACATTAAGTACTATTTTTGTCTCAGTAACCCAAAGAGAAATCTGAAGATTTTGGGTTAAGATTTCTTTCTCCCACTTCAAATCCAGGTTCTGATCTAAAAACCTCTGCATATATTTCAGAGTCTATAATACTAACTGGTTTGGAATTGCATGTCTATTCAGATTGCACTTGGTGAAAGAGCTTTGTGCAAGAGACGCTAAAACTAAACAAGATGCCATGGCAGTGTGTGCTTTTGGACAAAAAGGGGCCAAAGGCAGGTAGGGAGTAGTTTGGACAACTCTAATTTGGTACAAAGTAAAGGTAAGGTCGTAGGGGTTTAAAAAAATCACAACTTGAACATTTGGTTCAATAATATAATGAACTCTTTCAATGGAATTCCCTGGATATTAAAAAAAATCCTAGTTATTCCTCAAGGTGATAGAAAAGTTCAAACCTCTTATCAAAACTATATGTCTGTTTATATACTATATATAAACATGTCTCTCTTTATAAATGCATATATATGTATATAAGCAGCACATGTAATAGAATTCTTTGTATGGTTTATTTATTTTCTATTTTGGTGTACTGGATCTTTTTTTAATAGCTCTGAATATAAGAAAAATATTCATGGTATGCTTACAACTGATGGCTTTGGGTTTATACCAAATTCCTAATCAATTCTAAAGTTACTTATGGTTTTGAAACTTCCTTAGAAAGTAGTGTGGAACATTTCCATAAAAAAGATACCAGCCCTTGAAAAACTCTAATTAAATTTATGCTGAGCTCAGCTTAGATGGCAAAACTTGAGATATGAAAATATTCATATATACCATATATTCATTTACAAAATGATCATGTGAGCCGTGGTGTGAAAAATTGGCAGTTACACATTAGAGGTGTTCAGAAGACATAGTGGAGTCATGCAAATGATCAATGTCACACAGCAGCAAAACACATGAAATGAATGGTGAGAATCCAGCAATATCCCATATTACAATTTTAGGTTAGTTCTGTCCATTATTTTTTTTTTTTAGTTCAATATTATATACTTAGTGAGTGCATTCATTGATGACAAGTGAGATACAAAATAAATTTAAAAATATAAAATTGTTTAATTACATTCATCCTGAGCTTGCTCGACTATACTTGAATGCCCCCTATATATAATAAGTCACTTGACATCTTTTTAACATCAATTCTTCTTTCATTTCAAATGCAATACAAAAAGGCATTTCTTTTCCCCTATTTTCTTCAAAAAAGATAAACAGTTGTGGCACCAGAAGTGAATATATGAGAGACAGGTGAACTATGACTGTTACCTTGATTTTTCTTTATAATGATCAATTACAGAAGTGTTGGCATGAGAAGGATGTGGGACGTTAGGTAGAACTGCTTGCTGCCGGCTTATACTGAATAAAAAGGATGCTCTTCATCGGTCACCACAGTGATGGAGCCAATGTGAAAAGAAAACAGAATTGAAGTTTAGAATATCTCATTTGTATGCTGGCTATTTCATTTTATTTTATTTTGCAATGTAGCCCTGCATCCTAAAACTCCTGAATGGTCAGAGATCAAAGGATGCCTCCTGGCATGGAGAGTGCTGGTAGCCCCTTGATTCCCCAGAGCTCATGGCTCTCTGAAGTGACTGATGATGCTCATTCACCTCTAACCCTTCTTCTCCCCTCTTCTCCCCTCCCTCCCCATGAAGCATGAACATGACTTAAAACCCCTGTGTTTGGCACTGGCTCAGACCAAATGCATTGTTATCTGTGGCCCAGAAGTCACCTTTGAGTTAATACCTCCCAAAGCATTGCTCAGCTAAGAAAAAAGCAGGTAGGATTCAAGGAAGAGGGAAAGGTAGAGCTTGGGGGGAATTTTAGGGCTGGATTCTCGAGCCTCCTGCAACGCATATCAAGAAGGTTTAGCTGTGCTTGCTTTCAAAGCTGTGGAAAGCAGACATTCTGGACAGTCTCCTCATGGACAGGCTGTCCCCTCGACCCTCCGGCTTGGAGGATTTACTCCTTTGGAAGGGGTTTCGCAGGTTTGCTGTGTTCCGCTGCCTGTCGAGTTTGTCACTGATGGAGAAGCTCTTCCTGGTGTGTGCATGTGGCATGCTTGGTTCCTCCGCAGAGTAGCTGTTGGCACGCTCTATCTTGGGCACAGTGATGTTGTTGGACAGGGCTGTGTCGGTGTTATCGCTCTCCTGGGAGGACAGCGCCACGGTGGCTTTCTGGCCCCTGGCCTCGGTCTCCTCGCTGTCAGAGCTGGGGTGACTCAGTTCTGCTTCTCGCTCTGGATGGCAGCAAGATAAGCCCTCCGCTTTGTCACTGAGACCACTGAGGAAGGCGGTTCTGTCAGCAATTGCTTGAGGGGCACTGACACACCTGGTGTCAATACAGTCTGTAATACTTGTGTATTCCGCTGTTTTCACAGGCACCCCGAAGTTGGCATAATAACTCCTCGAAGGAGAAAACATAAAGCTATGAGATTTCACAATGGGGGCTTCTTCCAAAAGAAAGGGCGTGGTGGCTAGATAGCGGCTGCTCTTGGAGCGCTCGATAGTGTGGTACATTGGAGGGTCTGAGTCCCAGGGGTTTTGGCATTCTGGGAGGTGGGTATAGTCAGAAGAAAAAGATCTAGTGTCCATGGAGGTGATGTCCTCGAAATCAATGCTCCGGCTTGGAGGTCTGTCTGTGGGGGCAAGGGTTGCATAGGCACTACTTGAAGGGGCGGTGGAAGATACCGGAGCTGAAAAGCTTGGCTCGCCCAGCCCAAGGATGTTCATGGAATTGTCCAGAGGGTCTATATCACAGTGGAGCTCATCCATGGTGGAGACATAGATATCTATGCATGACGATGGTCTTCTGGTGTCGGGCACGATGGCCAAGGTGTTTGCAGGGGCTGCAGGAGTTTTGGATTCTTTTGAAACTGAGTGGGAACTAGTAGCCCGGTGTAGGCTCAGGGACCTCTCTTTAAAAATACTTTCCAACTTTTCTATACCACCTTTGTCTTTCATATTGACTGAATAGAAAGAATGGCTTCGCATACGGGGCATTAAGGTTGGAGAAGTTGGGGACATGGTCTCCTCACCTGCAGGGTCTATACTCTCTTGGAGTTTGAAGGTATTCCCCTCCTGGCTGTTGAAGCTGCTCTGGCGGACGATGTAGGCTGCATCCGTGCAGTCCGAGGAGGTCCGGGAGCGGATTTTGTTAGACTCAGCCCGCTCCAGACCAGTCAGGCGCTCCAGGGCCGTGGCCATGCGCCCAATGAGATCTTCCAGCTGCGCCAGCCGGATGTCCACCGTCTGGAGCGAAGCCTTCATGCAGTGCTCTCTCTCGTTGACCTCCTCCAGCCGCATGGACATGTTCTCTACCCTGTGGCAGGAAGAGAGAGCCAGAGTCACTCAGGGCTGGGTTTCTCTGTGGGGAGGGTGGAGGTTTAGAGAGCAGGAACAGAGGCGATGGAAGCTGTGCTCCTGGCATCCTAACAGAGAGGAAGAGGATGGAGTTGCAGTAGTGAGAGGGGGTAGGGAGGAGAGAAGGGCATTGACACTGTCCCTGAAAATCACAGAATCCAAATCTTTTAGAGCTGGATGAGGCTTGAAAGATGATCTAATCCAGTGGTTTTTAGTTGCCAGTCTTCCCTCAATGAAATTTAATGTGCAATCCCAATAAATAAACCTGAAAGTGGAGCAGCTCTTATTGTGTTGGAGTGGGGCTGAAGTCTCACCCTTTTACTGCCCCCATGGCCTGCCTACCTGTGCCATCGAGCAGGACTTAATGACCTAAAGCAACTATTAGGGTGTAAGTTTAGCCGCCACCAACCAAATGAGAGTGTTGCACTTTGTTAACTTAATCCAGAATTTTGCAATAATGTTTTAGAATACAACTATTTTTCTTGCAGTGCATATCTAAAATTTGTATTTTGTGTGCTGGGATTGTTTTTATTTTGCATCCCCAGGATAATCCTTTCTGTTATTTTTTATGATAACTTTTTAGAATTGAGTACCTCTTAAGGTCTTAATAGGATTTGTGACTGAGGTACCAGGGTTGACCTAATCTAATCCAAGCCTTTCATTAATAAAAGCAAAATAAATTCAAGAAATTTAACCAAGGTTACATAAAATAATTTGGAGTAAACTCTGGAGTATCAAATGGAAAATTATCCTGTCTTCCCTCACTCTGGATAGCTGTCGTAGATCACAGATGTCTGACCCTCCCCATGGTCTGATATTTGTGCTTCATCTTCTGTGTCGCCAGCCCAGTGCTTGCTAGTTGTCATTACATGTTCACACAGTCAATGGCTGTTATGAAACTGACTTCAATCATCTAATAGTCAGTCTGATTATTTATCTACAAAGACAGAGGCCGCATATTATAAATAAAACTGTACCATAGTTTTCACTTGCCAAAATTAACTCGGAAAGGATAAACCAAAGCCAAGTCATGGTTTGAGCTCAAAATTTCACTTTCACATGCCCAAAGGCAAACCTTTTGGAGAATTTAATGAAGCCCATTCAGAGCTTTTCAGGAGAGGATAAAGATACCTTTCTAATAACCCCAATATACAAATTAAAGCATTTAACTGCTGACTTTTAAAAGACACATACCAATAGGTAAGGCCACTGCCAGAGAATGTGCTTTACAAAGAATGATGGAAATTAAAGCTGGGTCTGCCCGGATGTTCTGGCTGGGGGAGGGGACAGGGTGAAAGGGAAGAGTGGTGTGGGGTGGGAATGGGTTGTCAATGACCTCTACATTTTTAATAGGGAGGAAGATGCATTTCAAAGCCTGAGATTTCATTTCTAGATGGAGATAGAAGAAGCATGCAGATTCCTGCTCTGAGGGAGCTCTAGGCTTTTTTTTTTTTAATCTCCTCTCTTGTTGGCAAGGGGGCAGTGTGGTTTCCCTTGCCCAGGGGCACTTTTCTGCCTCTCTCTAGCCTCTCCTCTCCCCTCTACTCCCTCCTCCCACCCACAGGCCTCCGCTCTTTATCCTTTAGCTTCCCTTCACCCAGCCTAAGCCTGGGAACTGCTCTCAAGAACATGCTGTGGAGACATTTGATGCTGCTCCCTCCTCAGCCACTGCTACCCCATAAACACAACCCTGCGCCTCCCAGGTGTATTCCTAAAAGACTTGCAAATTGAGCTAGTCTGTGTCTGCAAACCTAACCCTATTTACCCAGCTAACACACATAATTCAGGAGGAAAATACAATTTTTCTTTGTTTCACTTCATTTTTGGTATAAACATAGCTCAAGAAAGAAATTACTTACAATAAGTCTGTGTCAGTGTCTTATAAACTTATATTTCAACTGTTTTCACCATCTAGCTTATGTAGTTTGATTTTGCAAGTACTACAATTTCATTTTTGCAATGCAATTGGCTTAGCAAAAGTGGATAAAATACTTGTTCATTAAAGCCAGGAGAACGGCAAATGGTGTGTTTCTATACAACATGATTTATAGTTTAGTATACACTAGGTACTGGGTCCCTCTAGCTCTTTAGCACTGGTAGAGTATCAAAAGGCAGGATAGTTTTGTTTCTTCTCTTGTGGTAGTTTGAGGCTTTTAAGGACCCCAGAAAAATCATGCCCTTAGAGCTAATCCATTCTGATGAGTGTGAACCTATTGTAGATGGGACCTTTTGATTAGGTTACTTCAGTTAAGGTGTGACCCAGGGTGGGTCTTAATCCTCTTATTGGAGTCCTTTATAAATGGGATAAATATGTAGGGAGATGGAGAGAAAGCCAGAGGAAGCCAGAAGCTGAAGCGATGAAACCCAGAAGAGAAGGGAGACCAGCAGATGCCACCATGGGCCTTGCCATGTGACAGAGAAGTCCAGGATTACCAGCAGCTGGTCTTCAGGCAGAAAAGCATCGCCTGATGAAGCCTTGATTTGGACGTTTTCATAGCCTCAGAATCGTAAGCTTATAGGTTAATAAATCCCCATTGTAAATGTCAACCCATTTCTGGTGCATTGAGTTCTGGCAGCCTAGCTAACTAAATTGCCACTTCTTTCCTCTCCTCAAGCCTGGTGCATACAAGAATGGGTTTCTAAGGAGATGTAAATCCACTTTTAACATAATTGCATGTGATTATTGTTTTGAGCACTGTGAAATATCTCCCTGCCATGATCTGCACTGTGAGGGCTTCTCTCCTTGCATCTTACCTCCCTTCAGCTCCAGGATCCAACACTGCAGAGAAAACTAGCATGTGGAAAGCAGAGCTGAGGCACTGACAAGAGGCAACGGAAGAGTCAGGTGGCGAGTGAACGGGACACCTAGACCCAGGAGCTCATGGGGATGGGAGATGAGAAAGGTGGTACAGGAGGCAGAGGCTCCTCAGGGAAAGCAGGGAGGTGCCGTGTGGGAGCCCCAAGAGTGAAGAACAGTGGCCCCAGTGAAGGAACTAGGGGAGGGAAGCTACTGGAAGAGGGCTGAGGAGATTTTCTTAACCAAATATCAACTCTCTTGTGGCTCTGAAGTTGGTTAGAATATAAGACTTGAATACAAGATAATGGACTGACTATTCAACAAATGGTGCTGGCAGAACTGGATATCCATACCCAAAAGAAAGGGACAACTCTTGTGCACTTTATACAAAAATTAACTCAAAATGGATCAAGGACCTAAACATGAAAGAGACAACCATAAAACTCCTAAAAGAAAATGTAGGAAAATATCTTCAAGATCTTGTGGTAGGTGGTAGTTTCTTAAACCTTACACCCAAAGCACGAGCAACAAAAGAAAAATAGATGAATGGGACCTCCTTAAAATAAACAATTTTGCACCTCAAAGGACTGTGTCAAAAGGAGGAAAAGGCAGCTGACTCAATAGGAGAAAATATTTGGCTATCACATATCTGATAAGGGTTTAATATGCATGATATACAAAAAGGTCATACAATTCAACAATGAAAAGACAAACCACCCTATTAAAAAATGGGCAAAAAGGGAAGCCGATGTGACTCAACAGATAGAGCATCCGCCTACCATATAGGAGGTCCAGGGTTCAATACCCAGGGCCTCCTGGCCTGTGTGGTGAGCTGGCGCACGTGCAGTGCTGCCACACACAAGGAATGCCATGCTATGCAGGGGTGCACCCTACATAGGTGCATAGGGGTGTCCCATGTGCAATGAGTGCACCCCATGCAAAAAAAGCACAGCCTACCCAGGAGTGGCGCTGCACACACAGAGAGCTGATGCAGCAAGATGATGCAACAAAAAGAGATACAGATTCCCAGTACCGCCTGACAAGAATGCAAGCGGACACAAAAGAACACATAGCAAATGGACACAGAGAGCAGACAATGGGGCAGGGGGAGGGGGGGAAGCGAAGAGAAATAAATAAAATAAATCTTAAAAAAGAAAAAAAGGGCAAAAGACCTGAAAAGACAATTGTCCAAAGAAGATGTACAAATGGCAAAGAAAAATGAAAAAATATTGAATATCACTAGTGATTAGGGAAATGCAAATCAAAACTACAATGAGGGAAGTGGACTTGGCCCAGTGGTTAGGGCGTCCACCTACCACATGGGAGGTCCAAGGTTCAAACCCCGGGCCTCCTTGACCTATGTGGAGCTGGCCCATGCACAGTGCTGATGTGTGCAAGGAGTACCATGCCACGCAGGGGTGTCCCCTGCGTAGGGGAGCCCCACGCGCAAGGAGTGCACCCCGGAAGGAGAGCCACCCAGCACGAAAGAAAGTGCAGTCTGCCCAGGAGTGGCACTGTACACACAGAGAGCCGACTCAGCGGGATGACGCAACAGGAGATGCAGATTACCAGTGCCGCTGATAAGGACAGAAGCGGTCACAGAGGAACAAGCAGCGAATGGACACAGAGAGCAGACAACTTGGGGGGGAGGAGGGAAGAGGGGAGGGAAGAGAAATAAATAAAAAATAAATCTTTAAAAAAAACAAAAAAACTACAATGAGATATCATTTCATACCGTGGCTGCTATTAAAAAGTCAGTAAATGTTGGAGAGGTTGTGGAGAGATAGGAATGCTTATTCACTCTTGGTGGGAATGTAGAATGGTACAGCCACTATGGAGAACTGTTCAGCATTTCCTAAGGAAGTTGAATATTGACTTGCCATGTGACCTGGCAATACCATTACTAGGTATATACCCAGAAGAATTGAGAGCAGAGACGCAAACAGACATCTGTATACCGATGTTCATAGCAGCATTATTTGTGATTGCCAAAAGTTTGAAACAACCCAGATGTCCATCAACTGATGAATAGATAAACAAATTGTAGTGTATACACATGGTGGAGTATTATGTAAGAGTAAGAAGAAATGAAGTCAGGAAGCATATGACAGCATGGATGAACCTGGAGGGCATTATGTTGTGTGAAGCAAGCCAGGCACAAAAGGACAAATACTTTATGATTGTGCTACTATGAACTAAATATATTGTATAAATTCATGTAGTTAATAATTAGAATATAGGTCACCAGAAAATAGAAGAAGGGTAGAGAATGGGAAGCTGAGGGTTAATTTGTGCAGAATTAGTAAAAAAAGGTTGTTTGTAAATCTTTGGAAATGAATAGAAATGGTGGAAGCATATCTTGGTGTTTGTAACTAGCAGAGCTATTAAATGACACTGTATGACAGTGGTTGAAAAGGAGAGTCTAAGTTCATTCATATTCATTCATTTTATTAGAAGGAAAGCTAAAAACTAACATGGGACTGTATAAGATAGTAAATCCTCATGTAAAACACTAATATGGGTGATATTGCATATATAAGACTGTTTTTACAAAATATAAATACAAGTATACTAGAGAGAAGGAAAAAGAATAGCTGCTATATATGGCAGGCGAGGCATATAAAGATTGAGAGGTGATAAGTTTCGTTTGTTTTTTATTATTATTATTGGAATAATGAAAGTGCTCTAAGAATGATGTGATGAATGCACAAATATGTGATTACACTGAATACCACTGACTGTACACTTTGGATGGATTTATGCTTTATTAATATGTATCAATAAAATTGATTCATTAAAAAATAATGGACTGAACTGTGGTATATCCATGCAAGGGAATATTATTCAGCTGTAGAAAAGAATGAAGTTTTGATATATGTGACAACATGGATGACCCTCGACAACTTCACATTGGGTGAAATGAGCCAGACACATAAGGACAAATGTTGTATGATCTCATTGAAATGAATAAGCAAGTTTATAAAGACAGAAAGAACATTACAGGGTACCAGGAGCAGGGTGAGGGTGGGGAATGGGGAGTTAACACTAATGGATACAGTTTCTGTTTGGGGGTGATGGAAATGTTTTGGTGATAGATGGTGGTGATGGTAGCACTACATTGTGAATATAATTAACACCACTGAATTATATACTTGAAAGTGGCTAAAATGGGAAATGTTATGTTATATGTATGCTACCACAATAAAAAAGAGACTGTTTTATCCACTTTCTTCCAGAATTTAGGGTGTGCTTAATTGTTAAATAGTAAGACCATTTATTTAGGTTGTGGACCAAACTAATAGGGGTTTAGCTTGGGGACTATGAAAGAATAAATGTTCCTAGAGTCAAATTTATATATGTTTGCTCCATAATGTGAGTGCTTCCCTTCAACCTTTTCTTTTTCTTTTTTCATTCTTGACGTGTTCAATGTAAATGCAGAGAAGCAAAAGGGATTTTACTGTCTGGGTTTACAAGAGCTCATTGGTAAATGGACATACACCATGGATGTAAATAGGCCTGAGGAGCAAACCAAGAATTTTGGGTAATGATTGTAGTCCATAAGTATGGAGTCCTGTCAAATATAAATGGAATAAGAATAATCCCAGGAAATAAAATGGAGAAGAGAATGACAAGAATTTATGGATAAATAGTAACTACCAAGGAGATAGATACAAGAAGTGACTAACAACAATGGCAAAAAAGGCTAAAGAACTCTTTATTTTTCCTTCCCTCTTTTACATCTTGAGACTTTGAATGGCTTATTTCAGAATAACCCAGGTGGCAATCACAACGGGGACACATAGGGTCCTGGGAAGATATGAGGTGAGCCCAAGAGGATGACAGTCAGGAGTCCACTAGCGAAGTCAATAGTTTGGTGAAAAAACTCAGGCTAAGAAGATGACCAGCCTCTTCAGGCAGTATGACAAGGAAAAAGATGTCAAAGGAAGATTCTGCTTCAACATGCAATTTCTTAACTCAAGAACTATGTTATTTTCTATGAAGTCATTGTTTCTGACTACTTTGAAATATGGTTAAAAAAGGAAAAAGAGGATGGGCTGGTCCTGTCTCTTCTAAATTTCAAATGTTCGCCAGAGTCCTAGTGGTGAGGTGGGGGTAGGATGGAAGGGAAAAACCATCCTGTCTCCCATGAGCCTAATCCTGGGGCCTTTTGTTGGGGGGCAAGGAAGCCCCAATGTGGGTTTTCAAAGCATAGGCAGAGATGCAAAAGGCTAAAAGGAACTGAAACCTAATTTGTGAATTATTTAAGTCCTTTTGAGTCACCTACCCTTCCCATTCAACCAATTATCCTTCTCATTAACATGAGAAAGAAAAAGGGAGAAAGGTTTAAACTCAGGTTAATCACCAGAGAGACCAAAGATCAGACTTTGGAAAAAGATATGGTGGGAGATGGAGATGGTCCTCTTTTTTGGCTTACACTGGTGTTTTTGCTTATTTGTGAGTTTCAGATATCCCAAGTTACTCCTGGCTCTCACTCTTAAGAAAATTTCTAAGTTTAATAAAACATGAATAGTCACATTTCCATCACTTTTTGGGTCAAGGGGAGGTAAAAAAGGGCGAAGAAACCCTTTGACTTGGGCAGGATAATGCTACATTAAAAGATGATACTAGGAATAAATAGCTTAATTTTTTACCATCACAGGGAAAATCGAAACTGCCCCTTCTGGAGACAAGGAGAACCGTACAGGTAGGGTGATGGTTGACATGATCTGGATGCTTCAAGTCAGGGTGAGAGAATTAAATGCCTTTGGGTGACCCACATCATGTGAGTAAGGCAGGCAGGGTATAAGGCAGTTGAGACAGGGGTCCTGTGGCTGTAAAGTATGCCCAATGCAAAGCATTCAGAGCGGATTTTAGAAATCACTGCAAGCCCCACAAAACAGTCTTCTGTGGGCAGATGCTGCCAATGAGCCACCAGTTGGTGATTTCTGATTAAATAAGTCATGAAACAGAACTTCCATCTGTGAGCACCAGAAAATTCAGATAACCCTGAAGAACCAATGGGGAGAAAAAAGAAATGCCAGGAGACTTGAGATAGGAAAATATTTTCCTGATATTCAAAATTCCTGGATTCTAGAAATTATAGATGTGAAAGTTTGGCATAAATTCTTGGGTAGCATTACAGAATAGCTTAGTGGTGTTTTTTTTTTTTTTTTTTTTTTAAGTTTTCAAGAAGGTAGCATTAGTTAACAGGGGACTGCGTGGTTCAATTGTGTTCTTTTTCGATCATCTAGACCAGTGGACAGACATAGATGCCCAGGGTCTCTGATAAAGCACCTTGTGCATTTAGCAGAGGTTGACCTACTAGACTCAATGTGGAGAAACGTGGACACCTGTCTGGTTGACTAGCCAAACCAGAAATCAAAGAACAATGAGCTGACATGGTCACAAAAGGTATTTTTTGGAGTCGTGCAAGGGGCCTCTGTCCAGGTTCACCTGACTTGTGCTGGTGAACATTTTGGTGAGCTACTTGGATAAAGACATAGGAAGTATGCTTATCAAGCAAACAGTGACATAAAGTGGATAAAATGAATAATTAATAGATTGGATGACAAAATCAGGATTCAAAAGGTACCTGAGATGTTGGAATAATGAACCAAAGGGAAAACAATTAAAGAAAAATTTCACAGCAATGAATATTACATCCTGATTTTGGGTTAATACAAACATTTTACAAGAAGAGGTTTGCGGATGTTTGATAACAGCCTCATCTGATAAAAAGCCCTGATTTTAATTAATTGCCAGCTCTCTATGAACCAGAAACACGACCTGTCTGCTAAGAATGGTAATGTAATCTCACAGCACATACAATGTGCAGATCAAACAATAATAATAATCATCATTTATTGAAAGCTTGGTACTTCCTATATGTTCTCATTAACTTCTAATACCCTGCAGTTAGGTTTTAATATTCCATCTTATAGATGGGGACTCAGGTTCAGAAGAGTTAAGTAACTTGCTCAAGGTCACTCTGCTAGTTATTGCAGAACTGGTATTAAAATCTTCTCATTATGCCATGCTATTTATCCTACTGTCCTATGTAAGTATTAGCCCAGCATATTATAGGTACTCAAAAATAGTAAATGAATGAATAAAATGATTAAGGCTAGACTCAAACTACCACATGGAGCATTAAGTTCCAGTTAGGCACCATAATTTAAGGGCAATGTTAATAATTTAAAATGTATACTGAGACCATGAGTAGGGTAGTGGGCAATCTGCGGGAAAGCATGCTAATTAGTTAAAGACTCTTGGGATATTTCATTTGGAAAAGAGAAAACAAAGTGGGGCGCTGATAGTGATCTTTGCATATGTCAAATATTTTCTCAGAGAGAAAAGAATTTAGCCTTTTTTTTTCTGTGTTCATTCATAAGACTGGTATTTTAGGCAGCTTCTCCTCGGTTCCAGGAGGTGTTGAAATAAAAGCTGAGCTTGCCTTCTTTAAATGTGTCTTCTTTAAAAGTAGAGTCCCCATAGCCCCACACCCTAATCCAGCAGCCCCAAGCTCATCCCAGGTGTTAGCACATATTTGTTAAATTGCTCTTGGTCAGATGTGCAGGAGATAAACCTTGGGAACAAGTATTCTGTACTCTGTGACCACCAGAACACTGCCTTCCAAATCTAAGGTGCCAATATTTTATGAGCACTATAGTAGATAATTTTGTACTCCCTCCCCCCAATTTTTTACTGTCAGTGGTTCTCAAAGAATGTTTCCTGGGACAGGCAGCACCAACACCCCAGGGGAATTGTCAGCAATGCAAATTCTCAAGAACCATCCAGACCTGGTGATCAGACACTGTGGGGGTGGAGCCCAGCACCACTGAGGTTTGAGAAACGGGGGTCAGGTGTTTCTGGCCGCCCTGCCTGGTGTGTAACTGGCATCCAGTGAGCCTGTGTGTTCCTTGAGGCAGGGCCCACTCCAGGTGCATCCACAGCGCCTGGCCCGGCACACAGTGGAAGCCCAGGCCTCTCTGAATTTAATGGAACAGACTTCAGGGAATGGTTATCTTTAGCCAAGGGTCCAAAAAACCCTCGGAAAAGTCAGTCAACAATGTCATTTAATAATTATAAATTTAGTTATTTTAACGTAATTGTCAATAGCCAGATAATTGACCCAAACAAAGCGGAGGGCCCTGGTTACTCAACCAGCTCATTATTTCTAGAGGTATCTTGTCTTAGAGGCATTAGGGTTATTGCTATGTGAAAAATGAAAAGAAGGAATTTTCTGAATCGAGTTCCTATGAGGTGTTAATGATATCCCGAATATTTTATTTAGCTCTCTACATATCATTTAGGTACTAGAATATGAATAATGATCCACTTAAATGGATAATTATGGAAGTATCTTTATAGTTCTAAAAAGTCATGCACATACAAATTTCTATATCAAAAAGAAGAAAATGGAAGAAAAACATAAAAAAATCTCTATAATGCCTATGTCTAGCCCAAAGGTAAATAACTATATACTATACATGTTAATGTATATGTTAATTCACCTATATGTCTCTATCCAAATGTGTGTTTGTAAATAGGACAGATTTCACTCACCTTTCCACTCAGAACAGGCATGAACTAGAGTCTGTATGAGATGGCTAATTTTTTTTTTAAACTTTAAATCCGTTTATTGACACAGTAACACAACACACTTGCCTCCCTCACACCCCCCAGCTCCCTCACCCACGCTAAATCTTCCTCCATACTTAAGCTGTTCAGGGAGAACAGAACAGGGCAGGCCACCTCTATACCCCCAGCCCCACCTCTAGGTCCGCGGAACGGGTGTCGGGCACTCCTTAGAACCTGTTAGAGAGTGAGGGGAGGCAGTTATCACCCCGCTCAGCCAGCCAGAGGCCTCCAGTCCCGCAAACCCCAGGCCCCCACTGGCTATGCTTCCACCCGGGGAGGAGGCTTTGGGGCTTGCGCTTGCTGCCAGGGGCAAGAACTTCTGGCAGTGCTTTGAGAACTGGAATTTGACTACTATTTTTTAAGGCCCAGGTGCTCTGAAAAAAAGCCGGTGGTGGTGGGAGTGAATTTCAACGACCCTAATTAATATGCTTTGACAGCATCAATCAGATGAAGCCAGTTTAACCAAATCCCAGAATTACATTAAAGCCGTAAAGGAGCAGGGGCCAGAGCTGCTTACTCCAGGCCAGAAACAAATGCACGCCTGGAGCAGCCCAGGTGGAGGTTCAGAAAGCTCGAAGACACTGCCCAGGGGCTGATAAAAGCTATACCCAGGAGCCCTGGGGGGCTAGGAAGCAAGGAAAGAAAAATGACAAGGCTGAAAACCCACTGCAGAAAGCCCCGCGGCGCGGCGCCGGGGTTGCCAGTGCTGCGCCCAGCCCTGCCCGGCGAGCTAGAGCAGTCACCGCGCAGTCGGAAACGCTTCCGACGCCAGTTCCCCTTCCTTTCCTATTGTGATTCCAAGTGAACAATGCTTATAATGTTCCTTGTGGAAAGCAATTTCAAGGAGTCAGCTCCGAGAGCACGCACGCAGCCCTCACCCCGGGCCCTCAGTGTCCTCCCCTGGGCGGCGAGGAGCCCTCCTCCCCGCGCTGCCTGGCCTTCCCCGCTTGCCCCACTGCGGCTCTCGGGCAAAGCCTCCTCCATGCCCACGAGTCCTCATCGGACAAGTTCCGGTCCGGGGGGGCAAACGCCGAACATCCCATCTGGCCGAGGGAGACACAGGGACGGCCTGGATGCACAGTCTCAGGGCCCCCGGAGCTGACGGGCTTCGCGAGGGGCGCGCTGCCTTGCCCGCCCTCCCCAAAGCAGGTGATGACAGTGCTCGCTCGTCTCCTCCACAGCCTCTAACAGGGCTAACAATCCTTCTCTGCTCCCATCAGCTAATAATCCATCTGGGATTTCTACTAACAGCCTCTGGCTAGACAGGACGGCATCCCAGGAAGAGGCCTTGGGCTCAGGGACCTCGTACCGGACGGGGGCGATGTGAGGTTTTCCATGGTTCATGGGGAGGTCGTGGGTCTCGAACTCACGTATTAGAGAGAAGCGTCCCTGCCGCCCCTCGCCCACCGGGGAGCTTCCACGGTCAGGAGCACCAGGGGCCCCGGAACCAAGTGCGCTGGAGCTGGGGACGGTTACTCAAAGGCAAAATACCCCTGTCCTGGGTGTTGATCCTCCTCGGGGCTCTGCTCAGGGAGGGAGGAGGCGGCGCAGGGAGGGCGTCAGCGGGGGAGTGGGTGGGCGTGGGGCGTCGGTGGGGGAGTGGGTGGGTGTCGGGCGTCGGTGGGGAGTGGGTGGGTGTCGGGCGTCGGTGGGGAGTGGGTGGGTGTCGGTGGGGGAGTGGGTGGGCGTGGGGCGTCGGTGGGGGAGTGGGTGGGTGTCGGGCGTCGGTGGGGAGTGGGTGGGTGTCGGGCGTCGGTGGGGGAGTGGGTGGGTGTGGGGCGTCGGTGGGGAGTGGGTGGGTGTCGGGCGTCGGTGGGGAGTGGGTGGGTGTGGGCGCGCGGGCCGAGAGCCCTCCTCCTCCGCCGCCAGCGCCTGCCTCCAACGCGCCCTGCCTGGCCGCCCACCGCGCTGGGGGACTTGACTCCTTTCTTTCCTGGGTCAATCTCTGTTCCTTCGTTTGTTTCATAGTGCTGCTGTGTGGAGTGTGATTCTAGTGCTTAAAGACGTTAATTTCTGGTACATTTAAAAAGGAAAACAAAACTGAACAAAACAGCCTCAAACCACCACGGCCAGAAGCAGCAGAAGCAGGAGGAGGCGCGGGCCGAGGTGCTCTTTTCCAGCACCTGGACTTGGCCACCGGGTCGCCCTGGTCCTCCAGGCCCCTTAGTCCAGAATGTCAAGCTCACGCCTGGGACTGGGACGCAGGAGGGGCGGGCCCACCTTCTGTCCCCCACTTCCAGGACTCGCTCCCTGAGGGTGGGGCTCTGCATCTACCCGGGAGGAACGGGCCTGGAGAAGAGTCCTCCTGGAGAGTTGGCAGGCTCAGCTGGGGCTGCTGGAATCCTGATCTGTTTTGTCTGTGGAATTGGCCACAGTACGGGCACTGGTCTGTGCGTCTTTATCCTGTTTCCCAGGTCCGTGGCTTTTCTGAATTTGAAAAGCATTTCCAAGGCCCCTGGATACATGTTTGGGCAATATCAGTGAGCAACAGGTAATGTGTCCACTAAACACAATTTTCTGGGAATCACCTGGGTATTTGTCCATTAATAAATAACTATCTCAAGGCTTCAGAAAGAGAGGGATCTTTTGGATTTCCAGCTCCTTTTTCTATCTGCCAGAAAATTGCTTCACATCATATCACTATAAAATGCTCTATTTTGCCATGACAGATGTGCATAAAATCTGTGCATGGCTTTGAACTTTATTAATATTGGCTGGGTACCTATGGATACAGTGACTCAATAGCAAATGTGTGCCTACTTATCTAGACAGCAATCTTTGGTGAAACAAAGGGTCAGGGAAAGAAAAATGCCATTCATGTAATTTCTTCAGTGCCACTAGAGAATGTTTTAACTGGATAAGCATACAAAATGCCATATCACGAAGACTGGAGGTACTGCCTTGACTCTTAGAAACTTGTGTCATATTGATTAAAGTCATCCATGTATTATATTAGCTTTCTACACTATTTATGATTTGCTTCTGCCATATTTATATCTCAAAGGTTTAAAATTTAAAATTACACCAATGCTTTGTAATACTGTGGGTATTCTTTAGAATAGTGGTTCCCAAATGCTGGGTTTGAGTGTGCCAGTCTGGAATGAAGTTTTTATCACTATATAGCAAAATATGAAAATTAAGAAAATGTAAGTGCATTTGCATAAAGCTAGAATTATTAAATTTGAGGGATTCTTTTTTCATTTTATTTTGAGATTGTTCTTACAGCCTTAATGGCCCACAAAACTATTTGGTCAGTGAGATCTAAAAGTACATAACCACTGGTGTAGAAAATTCTGCTTCTATTTTTTTGCTTTTATCTTGTTCTATAAAAAGGAAAAGCAAAACAATTCTGAAACAAACCCCAGCCATTATTATGAATGATTGACAAGTCTCTTGCTGTCCTTTATTCAAAATGTATTGAGTACCCACTTAAAGGCAGGCTCTAGGACTGCTTCTCTAGTATTCCTCTGGAGAAGACCTCAGCGGGTGATCTGGATGGAACACAAGCATGCTGGGAAGTCTTGAGTTCGGATGGGTCGCTCTTGGTTTGAATCTGGATCAGAACTATCAAAATGTATGGTCTAAGCCAGAAACTCCAACCCTGTCCTGGACTCAACAATCTCCATTGCCCCGGAGGGCAGCTATTTATTACTGCCTGTGGGAAGAGCGTGGATTTTTGGTCTAACTTTGCGCAGACACTCCAGGCAATGTTCTATTCTCCCAAAAGCTTGATGGCTCCTTGGATAATCAGAATAAATACCAGGGTCTCTGTTTTGTGGCTGTGCAAATAAATTCAACAGATAAAAGCATGCCATGGCATAAACCAGCTGCAAGAGGCATGGGCCATGGGCCATACCTTTCTGAAGTCACCCGTATCCTCTCGTCATTGGATGAGTTGAATCTATCATCCTTTTCTCTGAAATACTCCTCTATGCATTGCTCTTCAAAATCGTGCACTTTTTTGAGCTCATCATCAGTTATGAAGAGTTCTGTGAAAAAGAGAGAAAGAACCATGAATAGGAGAAGAAAAAGCAAAGATATCATATTGGTTGTTATGAGAAATTCTAACGATATTCCTATTGTGTTGGATTGAATTATATGCCCGAACAAAAGACAAACTCTTAATCTTAATCTGCATTCCTGTTGATGTGAACCCATTGTAAATAGGAACTTTTGAAGATGTTCATTTTAGTTAAGGTGTGGTGCAACTGAATCAGGGTGTGCTTTAATATTACTGGAGTCCTTTATAAGCAGAAGAGATCTGGATACAGTCAGTAATAGAAGGTCACACGGGAAGAAGCCGAAGCCAGCGGAAATCGGAAGAGCAGACAATGGGAGAGAGAGAGCACCACGTGACAGGAGGCAGGGGTGCAGGCTTAGGAACCCCAACCATTGCAGCTGCACTGCAGACTTTGGGGGGAAAGCACTGTCTTGCCTCTCCTTGATTTTAGGCTTCTAGCCTCTGAAATTGCGAGACAATAAATTGCTGCTGTTTCAGCAAATCCAGTGTATGGTATTTGTCACAGCAGCCTGGCAAACCAAGACACCTAATTAAATCATGGTTAGGAAGGGGGGCCGAGATTCTTTACTAAATCTCAGACTAAATCCAAATCCAATCACACAACTTGCATCACTCTTCTTTCCCCCCATACATTCTTTTCATTGTCAGTCTCTAAAGTTCATCTGTATATATGTGTTTTACTGCAGGGGTTGCTTAGAATTATACAAGTTATAAACTCAAGGATGTAGCTAAATCAAGGAAAGGGCAACTGTATAGAGAATGGAGGTGTCTTAAAAACTCAAAAATTTCTGGATTGAGAGGCGTGGCAGACACATATTTTTGATTGGCCTTACCGAACGCAATCTTGCAACCCCTTTTACCCTCTCCCCTTTCCCACCATTAAGCCAAAAACACATTCCCAGCTTCCCTTAAAGCTGACAACAACTCAAAGTGAAACACCAGAAGTCTGTAGCAGGGAGGGGTGGTGTTTTGGGAAGATATTTTGTTTTTTAAATAAAATAATACAGATATGGCATCTCTTTTTATATTTCTTTCTTGTTTATTTTTTCTTTCCCTTTCTTAGACATGAATGTGATGACTGGAGCCACAGCAGTTATCTTGCTACCATGACACAAGGCAGCATGATAAGGAAGAGCTTAAAAATTGGATTCTGGGTCTTTGATTTCATTGAGCCATTGTTGAGCTTTGGGCTACCTCTTCACTTTTTGTTAAGTGAGAAAAATAATGCCTTATTTGTTTCTGTTATTGTTAGCCTGCCTTTCCATTATTTTCAGGTAAACTAATTCCTTTCTTTTTTAATTTTTAATTTATTTATTTTTATTTCTCTCCTCTCCCCCCCCCACCCCAGTTGTCTGTCCTCTGAGTCTATTTGCTGCGTCTTCTTTGTCCGCTTCTGTTGTTGTCAGCGGCACGGGAATCTGTGTTTCTTTTTTTGTTGCGTCATCTTGTTGTTTCAGCTCTCCATGTGGGAGGCACCATTCCTGGGCAGGCTGCACTTTCTTTCGCGCTGGGCGGCTCTCCTTAGGGGGCGCACTCCTTGCGCGTGGGGCTCCCCTACGCGGGGGACACCCCTGTGTGGCAGGGCACTCCTTGCGTGCATCAGCCCTGCACATGGGCCAGCTCCACATGGGTCAAGGAGGCCTAGGGTTTGAACCGCAGACCTCCCATGTGGTAGACAGATGCCCTAACCAGTGGGCCAAGTCCACTGCCCAGGTAAACTAATTCTTAACTGATACCTTGGTAGAAAGAGCCCAAAGGAAATTCGAACCATTAAATGCTATGGAAAAGCTTTGGGAGAGGAGAGCTGGTTTGGAAAATCTATAAGTGGGCTGGAGGAAGTCCTCTTCTAACACTGTGCCCTTGAGATGCCAAAGGGGTTGTCCCAAATGCTTAGAAGCCCTGGATTTTAGAGCCTCAGGGATTTGGTTTCTAGAGGTTGCTTTGGCTTGCTGCATCGTATTAGTCTGAATCTGTCTGGGGCATAGGAAATATGAATGTATAAGTAGATGAGAGTTAAAAAAATACCAGAAATCAGATCCCTGTTCTTAAATGTGGCAGAACTCTTTGGGAAGGGAGGGGAGGAAGAGGTTATCAAAAGTGAACAGTTGGGATTTAGTCATGAAATTGTACAGAGCATTAGCTTGGAGGGGAGGGAAGGAAGGAAGGCAACTTATAGAGCCCCTGCCCCCAAAGCTCTCCTTCCTGCTCTTACTATATTTTAGACCAAAAGGAGTATATGTAAATTTTTACTCCGCTGGCACCTGTGTGATTTCTTTAGCTATACTAATACTCTTTTTAAAAAATACTATTTTTAGGAAAAAATCATGATAAATGTTAAAAGGAAAATTAAAATTTATACTTTAGAATGCTTTCAGCTGAGGCTTTGCAAGTACTTTTTGACTATGTGGGCACAGGAGATGTCCTGAGGTCTTGTAATTAAGGAACACAGACTGACAGTGAAAAGTTTACCTTCACCTAAATGATTATTGTAATGCAGAGGCCCTCGTTTCTGCCTTTTGCCTTTGCTGACCCAGCCAAGGCTCTGAAGTCCTCCTTTGAGAATGAGCTGACTCTTCGTTCTATCTCTTCCATCTTCCCAGTGACCTGGTGATACTTCTTATTACTACAATTGGTGATAACAAGAACGTGAACTAGAACATTACGTAGCTGGCTCCCACCTAGCCCAAAGTCTGGCATGTTCAGGTTGTCCTGTCTTTTGCAAGCCTGTAGACAATGGAACTGAAGTGGGTCTCTGGGCTGCCCATTTCCTTTGTTGTATCTCCTGACACCCCTTTCTAAGCTCTCTGGAGAAGTGAGGTCCTCCTCCTATCACATGTGAGCCACCCTGGGCTCATGTCATCCTTTATCCATTGCAGGCTATGATTCATTCATATTCCTCTGCCCCTAATTTGGCAGCTAATGTTCTGCCACACAGTCTTAGGCTCCTGAGTACAGAAGCTCAGGGTTTATCTTCATTTTCCCCCCTCTAAGCTTACTATTTGCCTCAAGTTGTATTTCAAATGAAAATAGTGAATTTTGGAATCCCCAGGTCTCTCCAACTCTCTTTAACTCTCCAATTTTAGCATCTAGAAAGGAGTTAGGCACTGTGTCAGGGAGGTGGTTCAGAGCTCCAGGTTTAGAAAAACGGTTGATTAAATAACTTTGGTTTCAAACCTTACAGGCACTGAGTGTGGCCAAGAATCTCTTGGGTAGCTTGTAAAGAAGGTAGGTTCCTGGGCCTCATTCCTAGAGGCTCTGTTTCGTAGATCTGTTGTAGGTTGCCTACTTACCATACTTGGAGAAACCATGGTAGCTTGTTTGAATGGGCTGGGTACCCTCTAATTCTTAAGTGAGGGTAGTACTGCCCCTTTAAGGGGCATTTAGGAATCTACAGGAGCTACTGATATTCACTGTGTGGAGGCCAGGGATGCTAAATCTCCTGCAGATATGGAATGATCCTCCACAATGAAGAATTGTTCTACCCAAATGCCAACAGCACCTCCTTTTAGAAACGTTGTGCTAGGAGGTGGGTGGTAAAGGGTCTCCTGTTTTGTCCTTTGAATAATGGGAACGAGGGCTGCTTTCCTTATGAGTTCATAGGGGCACAGTGCTTAAAACTTAGGAAAATGTTTAAGACTGAAAAAAAATGACAGGTCTAGAAATGGTCATGGAAAATCAGGCTCAGCCAACTGCAACTCAACTCAGCTCGTATGTCACGATGATTAAACTACATAATGTAGCATTGGGTGCCTATTAATGTGATTGAAATGTCTTGTGGTGGAACCTCTGGAAAGTAAGAGAGAACCCATGAAGATGCTAAAACAGTCCTGCTCCAGACTGGTTTTTATCTCTCTAAGAAAGTAGGTGAGGCCAAGGAAGCTCAGTTTCAGCCTCCACTGTTTTCCTTCCAGCACCATTTCTCATGCAAGAGGCTCTCCCCTCCCCGCCCTGCCCAGTCACCGTCCTTAGGAGGGATGGGGTGGTCACGGAGGGGCTGCCCGATTGCCTATGGAAGTGCAGGGATTTCTGACCCTGGCCACTTACTCAGGCCGTAGTCCCTCTCGTCAGGGTCGCTCTCGTGCTTCCTCCAGCGGCAGCACAGGTGCTGGCATATCATGGTCATGTGGCTGAAGATGATGAGCGGTGGGGGCAGAACCGGCCTCTCGTGGAAAGTCATGATGAGCTGATACCGCTGAAACTTCCACACTTGGTTGGATATGGATTTGACCTCGAAGAACGTGTTGCTGAAAAAGAGATCGGAGAGAATCGAGTGGGAAAACCCGCCGTTGTCGAGAGCGCCCCCTCGCGCCCCGCCCAGGGCTCTGCGCTCACTTGAAGACGGCGATGAGGAGGTTGACCAGCAGGATGTTGGCCACCAGCAGGTAGCAGGCCATGATGGCCGGCACGATCCAGGCCCCCGTCTTGCAAGGAGGCAGCTGGATTATTTTACCGTCCTCTCGGGTCTCATTTTGTCCACAGGGAGCTGGAGAAAGTAATACAGGCAAGAGATGAGAAGCTGCGGCCATTGGATTGAAAGAAGAAAAAAGACTAATTTGAATGACAATTTTAGGGGAGGAGAAAGAGAGCCATCTCAAAACAAACAGAAAAATATTTCCAGGCGCAAAATTGAGAAATGAAAGCATGGTGAATATCCCGAGGGGCTGCTACTCCAGAGGGGAGTCAGCTTGCCTGCATCTGGACTTGTCGGGTACGAGGGCGGAGGAGCCGCCTGTTGGATCTCTGTCCGGACACTCCCCGCCGAGGGGCGCAGGGTGTTCCTCAGGAAGCCTGGCGAGGGCTTTCCTGGGCAGTGGCCGAGGAGCAGAGGGCACCCTGCCCTGGAAGTTACTTTGCAAATGTGCCGTGGAGGCCAGAAGCCCACAGCTATGAGAGCAGCAGCAGCAGCGAGGGGCTACTGACTGGGAACCAACACCCCGGCAGCGGTTAATTGTTGCAACAAACAACCCAGGGGCCTGGGAGCCAAGGATTTGCTGCCTCGGTACAGAAGGAAGGAAACAGGACTACACCTGGGGAAGTATTTAGAGGGCTTGTCACTCGGTCCCCGTGATGGGTGGGATTTCACCGGGAGAGGAAGGAGGGGAGATGGACCACGGAGCGGAGCCTGCGGACACCTGCTTTCTTCCAGTAGCATTTCCATTGCAAAAGCATGCTTTTCAGGGCGTAAAGAACAAAACCCAAATGCACTGAATAAGTGTGGGGGAAAAAAAGGCAGGGGGAAGCAGATCTGGAGGTGGTGGGTGAAGAGGAAGGTGATGTGTGGGAGGGGGTGAGCGTGAGTAATGTGCTAATGAGGTTTGCTTAGCGTTTCTGGGTAAATTCAGGGAGAAAAAAAAATCCTTGACAAAGCCCCTTAGTGTTGCACAGACAACGTGGACCAGGCAGTCAGGTGATGTCCCACCCCAGGTGTCCCGGCGCAGGTGAGCTTGCCCTCCCATGGGCATTAACAGGGTCCTTCTGCAATCATTTGTATAAAAGATGGGGCAAAGAAATAAACTGGGGACCTGGAGGGCTCTCAGGAGTTGCCACAGGCTGCTTTTGAAAATCTGCCAGGAAGGTTTGAAAAGTTGACATAGAATCTACTCGGCTGGAGCACCTGGCGAGGGTAGTCCATTCCTTTCTTAAGAGTTCCCGTTGCTAGGCTGCACGCTCTCCAGTGGTTCCAACCCTGGCTGTACACTGGATCACCTGGGGAGCTTTAAAGAATACCCAAGCCTCGCTCTACCCCAGGCAATTAAGTCAGAACCTCTTAGGGCATCAGTATTTTTTTTTTTAAAAAAGGGTTCTCATGTGCCACTGAGTTTGAGATGACTGAGGTAGAATTAGGTTGAAAAATTGCTTGATTTCATAACTGGCCCTCGTGTCCAAAATGTATCCTCTCAGCCCATTACAGTTATAATAATGTCAAGACACCAGGACCTAAAATGGCCAAAGCTCTTCCTTTGGTTCTGCCTGGACCATGCCTGGGAGAAGGAATCAGGTGTTTAAAAGGAGCCAGATCCTTTTTTATTGTTGGCAATTTTGTTGCACTAACCACCCAAGACATCCCTGTAGAAGATCCTGATCATTTTCTCCCCCAGAAGGAAAACCCAGTGACAGAGCCCTCCACTGGCTTCAGGATAAAGTCCAGACTCTGAGGATGGGGGCCCAGAGCCTTCTCTTGCCACTTCCCATCTCTCACTCTAAGCACAGACTGGACTGAGTTCTTTGCATGCTCTCTCAATTCCTGATTTTCAGCCATGCTGCTTCCCTTGTTTCCAAAAAGTGCCTCTAACATGCTGCTCCCCCGCCCACCCTTTGCCTGGAAGAATTCTCTTCATTATTTAGCGCTCACCCAGCTTATTGACACCTACCCCAGCTCCCTCTCTACTCCCTTCCACCCTGGGTCTGGTACCTTCCTAACTGTCCTAGAGCATCTTCTGCTTGCCCCCAGTGGGTCTTCACACACCATGTCACCACGGCCAGTTTAGAGTCCCACATTAGATTCCCAGTGGGAAGATTGTTGTCCGTGGTTTCCTGTTACCTGGCACAGCACACAGAGCACATCTGAGCACATCCATCCACACACAATCAGTGTTTGTTGAATGAATAAAGACGACCATGTGCACATGGTTTTATCGATGAGCACTAACGTATTTCCACACCACCACCCAACTCGTGGTGTGCAGTCCGCCTTCTGAGGGGTCGTTAGAGTCTTCTTTAGGGCCTGTCCAGAAATCCCACCCTCGGCTTGGCAAGAAGCCTTCGTACGGTTAGCCAGACTTCACGGTCTCTGGTACCCACGTGGCTGCAGCCCTCCCAGGATCGCTCGCTTTGATTTTCTCTCCCCTGGGCAGCTTCTCCCACCACGCTATACCCCTGCCCTCCAGGTCTAACTCCGGGGGACTCTCTTATTCTGCCCTTCCTCCGGCTCCTGCTCAGATCTCTACTGGGAAGCAAGGAGGGAGGAACAGACGTAACCATTTGGGGACGTTACGAAGCTTACCCAGATTTAACAGATGTGGTTCCTGAGCTCTGTTTCTTGGCTCCCTCTGAGGAGGCAAAATAAAGTTTTGAGGGGCAGAGAGCCTTCATCTTGCTCCTCTGACCCCATATTTAGTGAAAACCAAGCAGACATTTCTACCTCTAAGGCCCTTCTCAGCCTAGAGATGAAACCGGGGAAAATGGTTGTTGCCCCTGGATGCAAGTGGCCTCTGTGCAATCCACGGGCCTCCTGGTAGGTCAATCAACCTGTCACTAGGTCCCTCTTGCGTTCCTCTGGTCGGTTCATCAAAGGCCTCTTCTGGTTAAAAAAAAAAAAATGGACGAGCTTAAAATCTACCCATGATTTCATTTGGTATGCAACATCACCCTGAGGGACTTAATTTATTCCAGCTCCTCCCCTTTTATCTACCCTGGTTTTATTATTATTATTTATTTATTTTTTTACTTTTACATGGCTTTATTAGTAGGTATAGGTTCTGCTGCAGCCTGTTTAGATTTTGAAAACATTGCAATACAAATCATTATGAGAATAAACCATTATCCACTTACTGGGTACCAAGTCTCCAGTAATTGCTTATTGAAAATGCATCAATTATACTAGTATTATTAATTGAGTGGTTAGGGATATGCAGTAGAATCACACAGACCTATGTTCAAACCTGACTCCACCATTTTCAAATAAGGTGACTAATTTTACTCCATAAACTACAGCTTCCTCCTCTATAAAATGGGGGTAATAATAGTATATACCATGGGGGGGGTGTTGAGATCATGAAATGAGATAACGCACACAAAACCCTCAATATTACCTACCACATAGATCAAGTTAGCGCTTGATCAACTTTAGCTGATGCCCTCATTATTATTGTTATTTTTGTAATTAATAGACATTAGGCTTCTAAGGTCAAAGACTATGTTTTATTCCCCTTTGTTTCACAATCACTAAGTGTAGCATTTATTCTACTAACATTTAGTCAATCATTATAGTGTGACTGGTTCTGGGGATATTGGGGGTCAAAGAGAGTCTCTGTTGCCAGGGATCTCACAATTTAATAAGGAATAATGGGGAGTTAGTGCTTAAATTTTACAGTTTCTATTTGGGTTGATGGAAAAGTTTTGATAATGGATGGTGGTCTTGGTAGTACAACTTTGTGACTGTAATTAACAGTACTGAAATAAATATCTGAATGTGGCTAAAAGGGAAACTTTTAGGTTGTAAATATATTACTAGAATTTGAAAAAACCACATTGGACTGTATGACACAAATAGTAGACTGTAATGTAAACCATAGACTATAGTTAATAGTACAATTATAAAAATGTTCTTTTATCAATTGTAACAAATGTACCACACTAATGCCAGGTGTTAATAATTGGGGGGCTTATGGGAACCCTGTATTTTAAGTATAATTTTTCTGTAAACCTACAACTTCTCTAATAAAAAAGATTTAATGCGGCAAATTGTTAAAAGTTGGTAGAACTGGGTATCTGGGTAGAGGATATGTTGGAGTTCTCTGTGTGGGTTTTGTATTATCTTTGCAACTGTCCTGTAAATGTGAAATTATTTCAAAATGAAAAGCTTATTTTAAAAAAGGGAACAGCTCTTTGCACTACTGTGTGGTAACACTTTCTGGCCCTTTCTAGTGGGGGCCATAAAGCCATCTGGTAGTCTGGACCCTCCTCCTGCCTTGAGACGTGCACAGTCCATCATCTAGATTCTTCAGCAACAGGTGCAGCATAAATGAATTAGATGATCCTAGTGACAGTGAAAATGATGATAAAAGTGCACACAGCATTCATTTGCTAATATTACCAAGAATTAGGAGAAATTATATGTAACGGTTAGTACAAAACTTTGCTCTCTAATGTCTCCTTATGATGTCCTTGTTCTAGCTATTTGCATCAGGAAGTGCTATGAGGCAAACTTACAGATGTCTACCACTGATGAAGATGAGCTGGGTGCCTTGGAGTCCTGATAAGCAGCTGCTTTGGGGAAGGGGGATGTATTATCTGGTCATCACAGAGCACCAACCAGTAGCTGGAAGCTCATGTTCCCAGGTGTTATGGGCTGAATTATTCCTCCCCCCACTCCCCCAAAAAAGATATGCTGACATCCTAATCTCTGGTACCTGTGAATGCTACCTTACGTGGAAATAGAGTTTTGCAGATGTAATCAAGTTGAGGCCAGACCGAATTAGGGTGGACCCTGATCCTCTATGACTGATGTCCCAGAAGAGGAGGAGTGGCACAGGGAGGATAAGACCATGTAAAGGTGGCGCCAGGGCCTGGAGCGACGTGTCTACAAGCCCAGGAACGCCACGGGTTGCTGACAAACCCCGGAAGCTACGAGAGGCGAGGAAACAATCCCCTGCACAGGTTTCTGAGGCAGCCGGCTTCTGTTGGCAGTGATTAGTTCTGGGATGCACATGGGATCCAAGCCTGACCAGTCCGAGCTCTTGTGGATTTAGTTGTGTCCTCCAAAAAGAGGCTCTTCGAAGATGTTCTCAGTTAACATGAGGTTAAACTGCATTAGGGTGAGCCCGATCCCACCCTAATGACTGGAGCCCTTATCAGAGGAAATGTGGACACAGTCGGTAAGAGAGGCAGGCACACAGAGGGTGGCCGAGTGGAGCTGCGCAGCCACATGCCAGGGAGCACGGTGGACTGCTGCTCCTCCACCCACCTCAGGAGCCAGCAAGCATGGCCCCGCTGACACCCTGACTTCAGACTTCTCACCTCCAGAACTGTGGGACAAGAAATCTGTTGTTTAAGCCAATCATTCCATGGCATTTGTTGCCTCACCCCTGGCAAACAAAGACAACAGACAATAGGCATCAGCTCTGGGGCTTTGCCAGAGCTAGCACAAAAGGGAATCTCTCTTTCTACGGTACAATATCAGGCCCCCAAGTAGAGAAAGGCTGACTGAGAGTGACTCTACCACAGAGAAGAGAAACTATTCCTGGTCTGGCCCTGCCTAAAACCAGTCCTTTTCGGTTACACAAGTCGTAAAATTTCTCTTTTGCTTAAGCCAGATTGATTTGGGTTTCTATCACTTGCAACTGAGAGTCCTGACTATTGCAATCACCCCCACCTCCAGCCCCTGCCTACAGACCTGTAAAAATAGGGGTTGACAGCTTGGGCTCTCCAACCCTGAGAGGTTGCATTTCTTTTTTTCCCTATCTGGTTGCATCATCATTTTTTTGGTGCATTGCTTCGCCGTGCAAGGATCTGCACCTGTCTCCATGCCATCTCCACTCAGGTCTGGGTGCCTTTCTCTCTCTCTCTCTTTTTTTTTTTTTTTTTTAAAGATTTATTTTTATTTTACTTAATTCCCCTCCCCTCCCCCGGTTGTCTGTTTTTTTTGTGTGTGTGTCTTTTTGCTGCATCTTGTTTCTTTGTCCGCTTCTGTTGTCGTCAGCGGCATGGGAAGTGTGGGCGGCGCCATTCCTGGGCAGGCTGCTCCCTCCTTCGCGCTGGGCGGCTCTCCTTATGGGTGCACTCCTTGCGCGTGGGGCTCCCCTACGCGGGGGACACCCCTGTGTGGCACGGCACTCCTTGCGCGCATCAGCACTGCGCATGGGCCAGCTCCACACGGGTCAAGGAGGCCCGGGGTTTGAACTGTGGACCTCCCATGTGGTAGACGGACACCCTAACCACTGGGCCAAAGTCCATTTCCCTCTCTTTTTTTTTTTAACCAGGAAGTCCTGGGGATTGAACCCAGGTCCTCCATATAGTAAATGGGAGCTCAACTGCCTGAGCCATGGCCACTTCTCAAAAGGTTGCATTTTGAAATGGCATCTTGAAGTAGTATAAAGTGATTGGAAAGGACAACTAGAAATGTAAAATCTACCCAATGACAAGGTTTAATCTTCATGTCAGAGGCCACTATTGTACCCCCTTCTTCCCAAAAGTATAAAAAACTTAAGGGGTCTGCACTGATCAATGCTCTGTTGCTCAACTGGGGTCTCTCATTAGAAACTAAAGACACAGATTTGACATAATGAGGGCAAATGCAGCTGGGACACTTTGGCCAAACACTTGGGCATATCTAGCTACAACTAAAATGAAGAGAAACGTTCTAGAAGCTGATCATAGATTCACCTGCAGATGCCTCAGGGTGGGGGTACAAGTACAGAGTGGGGGGCTACATCTATGTAGATGTGGTCAAATTAGAAGGGTTCAAACACTTGACAATTCAGATCTATGTGGGTTACTCGGACACATGGCACAGCAGGAAGCTGGAAGTGCTATTTTTGCTAATTATACACTAATAAGCAGAGAGAACAGATGATTGGGTTCTAGAACAAACTGATAGGTTGAAAAGTCACACACATAGGATATGGATGATAGTAGAAAGCCTTTCCTTCTCTGTATATGTTGAAGTTGTGGAGAGCAGTCTTCTGATGGGTGGCATTTTTTCACAAAAAAATTTTATAGGTACTAAACTAAGGTTCTTCATCCTCATTAGAATGTAAGCTTCATGAGGGCAAGGGTTTTATATGTTTTGTTCATAAAACTATCTAGAACAGTGCCTGGCACACAGTAGGTGCTCAATAAATATATGCTGAATGACTGCAGGCAGGAAAATGACATACTGTGCATTTGACCTGCAGTGTCAGGCATTTCTCTAAAGGTCTCACCTGATCAGTTTCCCTGGGTTGCTGTTTATTTTCCTATTTACTTCAAGATTTCAAGTGCCAATGTGTCCTGCCAATGTAGGATGGGTACCATGAGAGCAAAACACTGAGCGAAAAAAATGGAAGGTAGATTTTTGTTTTGTTTTTGCAACTGCCAAGGTTAAACGAACATGCCTAGTCTTAGGCAACGGCGACAGTGAACCTTGCTTGGGAATGCTGTGGTGTAAATCTCCATGGCACGCCTGCCACAATGCTCTATCTTCCACCTGTGGCAGACATTGCTAACCAATCATGAAACTATCTCCCTTTGAGCCATAATGTGACCTCAGAATCCTTTATAAGACAAAACTCCCCAAAGCACACCCAAACAACTGAAGTTGACACAAGAGCTGGAAATTTTCCCCTAGCCTCTTCCAAAATTAGAATGTATCTGAGATGAAAAGTCATTTTTATCCTTTTCAGGATTCTTATCAGGCCCACTTGGCCTGGTTGATACCTGACATATACCAGCTCATAGCTGCCCAGGAACCAAAACGGGGCCATAATCTGACATCCTGGGGAGTGGATGTAGCTCAGTGGTTGAGCACCTGCTTCTCAAATACAAGGTCCCAGGTTCAATCCCTGGTATCTCCTAAAAACAACAAGCAAACAAAAAACCCCAATTCTTATTGGGGAGCAGATGTAGCTTGGTGGTTGGGTGCTTCCCATGTACGATATGAGGTCCTGGGTTCATTCCCTGGTATCTCCTAAAAAACAAAACAAAACCCCCCCCCAAAAAAAAACTGAATCCAACATCCTGCTAATCTCAGACCCTGATGTTTCTGACCAGGAACTACCTTGTGGGACTTCTCTCTCATACTTCCTGCGGCACTGGACACTGTCCACTGCTCACTTTAAAATATAACTTTTTAAGTGGGGCTTCTCCTGGAAATGCAGATCCTAATTCTCCCATGATCTGGGATCCTCAAAAGTGAAGGACAGTGGAGATATGGGAATAAACATCTGTGGAAAACATACAATCAGACTCTGTGCTGGGTGCTTGACATCTGCCATTGCATGTAAGCTTCCTAGCAGCTTTGAAGGAAATGTATTATCCTTGGTAATTCATTCCTTGTGCAGGAAACAGGCACTAGGGGGTGAAATGACTTACCCCAAATCACACAACTAGTAAGGAGCGATGCTGGAATCATTCATTCATTCATCTCAAAGATGCTGAGCTCCTGCTTGGTGCCTGCAAGAACTGGCCCTGGAGATGCAATTGGGAGTGAAACAGAAGTGGGCCTTCTCCTCCCTCTGATCCCAAGGCCTGCATGTACTCTGCTGCACTTCACTTGGCCTTTCCAATAAAGTAATTCTAGTGACCATCTACTGAATGTTTAAATGTAAGACCCTGTGCTATGAGCTTTACTTACATGACTTTATTTTAATATTTCTAGTATCTTGACAGGGTAGCTATTATTACCCCAGTTTTATAGATTGAGTGTGGGCTTGGAAAGCTTTATATATCTGTCAGTATCTCAAAGGCAATAAGAACAGAGTGAGGATGTTTCATCTCTGGGCCTCTGAAGAAAGCTAACAAGGGGCTGAGAGGAATCTCGCAGCCGTGGACAAAATTAGACTATTTGATAGGTATCTGAGTTTTTCTCATTCCCATTAATAAGAGTAACTTGGCCTAAGCTGTTTAGGTAGAGAATGGAATTCTATTCTTACCAAAAGCTTCATATGTAGGCTCCCATGTCTCAGAGATTGAGACACTTACCGTTTTGATTTAGTTCTATAATATGTGAGGAAAAGAAATCTTTATTTAATGTGCACATTACTTGTTCTCAAAAAGTAAGGAGGGAGCAGATGTGGCCAAGCAGGTGAGTGCCTGCCTCCCACATGGGAGATCCTAGTGCTTCCTAAAGAAGACTAACAAACAAGGAGCAGACAAGGAGCAAAAACAAACAAGCAGGGAGCAGATGTGGCTCAAGCAGTTGTGCCCCACCTTCTACATGGGAGGCCCCGGGTTTGGTTCCTGGTGCCTCCTAAGGAAAGAAAGAAAGAAACAGATGAGCAGATAATGCAGAAAAAAACAAAACAAAACAAAACAAAAAAAACAACGAGCAGACAATGAGCAATGAATGCAAACAACTGAGTAAAAAAACAAGCTAACTGATGAGGAAGCCATCTGCAGGGGGAATTCTGTGAAAAAATTTTTTTAAAGTAAGGAGGAATTTAAAATGAAACACCAACCAATGTTGATATCATCAGTGTCATATTTATACATATGATCAAGAAGGATATTTCTTGAAGATTGTCCCTTCCTCTCCTGACTGAAGAAATATCTCAGAGCTTACTCCAAATCACAGATAGTGGAATAAGCAGCTTAGGTGAGTGTCTGACTACATTTACCTTTTTTTTTCAAAGAAAGAATTTTTCAACTAAAAATCCAGCTTGAAAAGATAACAAGACAAAGAGGATTTCTCCATCTCCTTTTGAAAATCTGTACAGCTTGCAATGGAGGATTTAGAATGTCATTAACACAACTCCTGTGGCTTAACCCATGGATGAATTAGACGGTAACTCTGCTCTTTAGTCTCTGTGATGGTTAGGTTCATGTGTCAAATTGGATAGATTATGGTGTACAGTATGGTCAAAAAAGCACTGGCCTGATTGTGGCTCTGAGGGTAACATGGATTGAAATCATTAGACAGTTGACTGCAGCTATGGCTGATTAAATCTACAGTCAACAAAGGAGATTGCCTTCAGCAATGAGGGAAGTCTCATCAGATCAGATGATGAGACTTCATCTGATCTCAGATGATTTCAGAAATCAGAAAAAAGAATTTTGGTGCTATTTCACCCTTACCCAGGATTCACAGTTCCAGGTGGAACTCAGAGTGGTACCAATCACTCCAAGTGATCCACCAGGAAATTTTTTGCCTCCTGTCTGCACAACCTTAAACTCTGCTGGTCTACAAGTCTTAGTTCCAAAAGGAAGAGTATTTCTACCAGAAGATGTAACAACAATTCCATTGAAATGCAAGTAAAGAACTGCTACCAGCAACTTTGGGCTTCTCATGCCTCTGAATCAACAGGCCAAGAAGGGAATTACTGTATAGGCTAGGATAATTGATCATAATTATCAAGGAAAATAGGACTGCTATTAAACAATGGAGGTAAAGAAGTGTTTGCCTATCTTAGGGCATCGATTACTACTATAATGCCTGGGAATTAAAGTCAACAGAGGGAAGCGGACTTGGCCCAATGGATAGGGCATCTGCCTACCACATGGGAGGTCCACGGTTCAAACCCCGGGCTTCCTTGACCCACGTGGAGCTGGCCCATGTGCAGTGCTGATGCACGCAAGGAGTACTGTGACACGCAGGGGTGTCCCCTGTGTAGGGGAGCCCCACGTGCAAGGAGTGTGCCCCATAAGGAGAGTCGCCCAGTGCGAAAGAAAGTGCAGCCTGCCCAAGAATGGTGCCGCACACATGGAGAGCTGAGACAACAAGATGACACAACAGAAGGAGACACAGATTCCCGGTGTCACTGATAAGGATAGAAGCAGTCACAAAAGAACACACAGCAAATGGACAGAGAGAGCGGACAACTGGGGGGGGGGGGGGGGAAGGGGAGAGAAATAAATAAAAAATAAATACATCTTTGAAAAAAAAGTCAATGGAAAACTGCAATAACCAGCTTCAGCAAGCACTGTTGTTAATGGACACCAAACTTCAGGAATGAAGGTTTGGGTTGCCTCATCAGACAAAGGACCAAGCCCAGGTGAAATGCCTTTGGGGGTAAAGGGAATATGGAATGGAGAGTGGAAGAAGGTAGTTATAAATAGAAGCTACGACCATGTGACTAGTTGCAGAAATGAGGGCTATGATCATTATAGTATTTCTTCCTTGTTTTGTTATGAATGTTTGTGTATATACATAATGCAAGTGTTTTTGTTTTCTTCCCTATCTTATCCCTTTATCATATAACATAAAATGTATTAACTTTTTGTCATAGTATTTAAATTATAGGATGTCAAGGTTACGTTTGAATATTACACAAGGACTTGTATCCTCTTGTGGGGAAAGTTAGTGCATTTCCAGTTGCATGCAGTCAGTTGAATTATGTTAAGTGAAAGTATGACCTTGTTTTTCTTTAGAAATTAAATATGGCTGGGTTACAAGGGCTGGACTGTGATGGTTAGTTTCATGTATCAACTTGGCTAGGTTATCAGGTACAGTTGTTTGGTCAGGCAAGCACTAGCTTGATGGTTACTGTGAGTGTATTTTGTGGATTTAAATCATGTCAATTATTGCTTCTATGGTTGATGGCATCTACAATCAATAAAGGAGATTGCCTCTGGCAATGAGAGAACTCTCATACAATCAGCTGAAGGCCTTCAAGGGAGAAGTGATGATTTCAGCAGTCAAAAAGAAGAATTTCTATCTCTACTTCAGCCAGCCAGCTTTTCCTGGGAAATTCATGGTTCATTGAAACCTTCCTAGGAGTTTTCAATTTGCAGTCTGCCCTGTGGAATTTGGACTTGTCAATCCCCATGGTTATGCAAGCCAATTCCTATAACAAATCTCATAATATTTACATACACACTATTTGTGTGTGTGTGTTTGTGTGTGTATGTAGATATATATATATATATATACTGTTGGTTCTGTTTCTCTAGAGAATTCTGACTAATACATTTGTCTTAACAAAATTATAGTTACAAAAGAATTACAGATAAGCTGCTTTCTTCTTCAACTCACCCTCCCCCCAACATAAACAAATCTGAGAAAAGATCAAAGAAACAATTAATTCTTCCAGATTTCATGCAGTGATCCAACTCTGTTGTAATTCTTGATTGTGATGGTCTTGTCCTAACTCCTCTTGGTGCAACAATACACCTTCCAGGTCGATGAGGACAGCTAGAGGTGCATCCCAGGGGCAGCAGAGCTCAACTCCATTCTCACTGCCTTCACCATGGAAGGTTTTCTCTGCAGGTCCACACCGCCTTAACCTCTATGCTTCACATCAAGGAATACATTTGCTGTTTTTGTTTAAAATGGGATTGTATTATTTTTTCAGAAACCATAACATCTGTTCCTTAGGATATTTAAAAAGGGAAGACCAAGGCCTACTTTAAGAGGGGCTTTCTAAAAAAAGAAACCTGCAAGCTCATGTCAGGGCTCTCTGTTGTTCCTGGAAGGATCAGTCTAGTGAGCCAGCCTGTTCACATCTCTGGGCAGGTGCATCTCAGGGCCCATGAGGCTGGACTAGCTCCCCAGAAATAATCTGTGACTTCCACTGACTCCCATTGGATTGCACCAGAGGGGTTATATGGCATCTATGGAAAGAATCAATGAGGCTCCTGATACTCAAGAATGCACATATAAGCAGACCTAAGTTCCTGCTGTCATTATTTACAAATTCCTTGGTAAGCGACAATGCAAGAAATCCACTTGTACTCACAGCTCACAGCCTAACTCTGACCTGCTGGTGCACATGCCTCTCTGAGCCCCTCATTTCCTTTCTGTCCTCTGGACCCGAGACTTTCTTCTCCTGGCCCTCTCTTTTAAGTTCAAGCTACCCACTCTTCTCTGTTTACTGTTAAAACCTGAGTTTCTCATACTTTAAATGATGCTCCTCAAACTGCAAAGAATCCAGATAGTATTCAGTCCATGTTCTGCTCAGAACCTGAATGGCTGTTGGTAGGAGATCATATTCCAGTGCCAATCACTCCCTATCATGTTGTGAATACTAGTTCAATTGTATGCTGAATATAAACAATCTAAAATTATAATAAAATGGTTGGTGGCAGGACACCCTTGTACAGTAGATTAATAAATATTTTTTTCCCCAGAGCAGCCCTGACACACATCAGTGAAGATCAAATAAATAAGCATTTTCATTTGGACAGATTTATCTGTTAAAAATAACAAACTCAGATGCCATTTAAATGGAGACGTGAGGTGGGGAGGGGGCCACAAAAAGAGGGGAAGGGGGAAAAGACACTTCGCGGTTAGTCAGGGCTTGAATATTTTAACTAATCATATTACCCTATGTTTCCTGTTTTGGCATCTGTCCATGACTGATTCATCTTCCTAAATCATTCCTTGAAGTCATTAGACTCAAGGCACTACCTTAGATGGGTTCTTTTTGCATCCTAGAGCTTACATTTGCCATCTGTGGCTAAGTCAATGTGCCTATGGGTAAGTCTGTGGGTGAATCATCTCTTGGGTAAGTCAATTAATGTCTGTAAACCTGATACTATGATAATAGAAATAATATTGATGATGATGATGGTATACATTTCCAGCTTCCCTCCTCTTTCTTTCAACAGTATTTAATGAGCCCTACTATGTGCCAGATACTAAGTGCTTGGGATCCATCAATGAACAAAACACCACAGATTCTTAACCTTGTATAGCCTATTTTCGAGGAGTTAGGGGCGGTGGTAGTGGTGTGTGGATAGAAAATAAACAACAAATAAACTAAGCGATGAGTTAGAAAGTGATGAATGCTGTTAAAGAAAAAGTAGAGTATGTAGGATGGGAAGCATGTGGGTGGCTGGAGATAGCCTTGAGAAGGTGAGACGTGAACACAGACTCCAGTCCTGGATGAGGGAGTTGGCAAGAGGCTCTCTGGCGAAAGAGTGTGCTAGGCAGCAGGCAGGCCCTAAGGCTGTAGGGCATCTGCTGTGCTCTAAGTACCACAAGAGGGTTCCCTTGACTAGAGTAATTCCCTAGGAGAACAACTGGAGAAGACGAAAGCGCCTTAAGGGGTGGAGGGAGGGAGAGCATTGTGCAGGCCTCTGTAAAGACCTCTGGGAAACAAATCAGGCTCAGGGGAGATAAACATATGACACCAGGGCATTTTTAATCTACATTAATCCTTTCTAGGATTTACTAAAGAAACCTATTCCCCTTTGCTTTGGCCTGATGGTTCTTGCTCTACTAAGCCCTCTATTCATTACTTCTAATTTTGTTCCATAGATCTCCAGTGCCCTCAAATGAAACAGGCATCAAGTCCTGCACACCAGTGGGAGAAATGAACCGGTGGGAAGACAGATGAATTGTGTCCTCTGCAGGCTGCCCCAGTAGCTCTCAGTCTCCCTTTCATGTCCACTTACCATAAAGAAATGGAGGGCTAATAAAAACGGGTGCCAGGCCTTCCTCTGGTTTTCTCTGAATCTCACTACATAACTAGCTATCCTGCCTTTATTGGCCAAACAGCAGCCAGCAGAAGGAAAGCTGGATTCTAATTTGATTTGAGTAAAATCAGTTTTGTAGGTAGAAGAAAATCTCACAGTTATAGGCTTAGGGAGAGGGAACAAGGTTCTTATCGATGACTTCGGAGCACAACCCGGGCTTTCTGATCGCAGCTAAACTCCTTAGCAGTTGCTGCTCAGCACAGACTGCTGCACCTGCTGTGTTGAAGAACAATAAGCTTAGGTACAGGCAAACTTTCCTGTCCCTTAAATACTTTAACCCTTTCTGAGGCAGGAAACTCAACAAAAGCTGTGGCCAGCAGTTAGTCTGAAAATTTTCTGCAGTTTTATCTACCAGTGGTGGGTATATCCATTTCAAGAATATATACAGGAAGGGCAGATTTAAATGCTCATTTCCCTTCTTCCTGAATATAGGAATGATCTTCTCTCTCTTTTTTAAGGGGAATGGATGGCTAAATCAATATTTTTCTCTTAGACCTGGAAACACACACACACACACACAGATGCTGCTATTTTCACAAATGATCAACTGAGTCTGTGGTAGAAGTATCATGTTCATTAGAATGTTTTGAAAATAACATTGCTTTGCTTTGCCTTTGCATAAACACTCCAAAATACAAACTAGCAACATGTGAGAGCTGACCTAAGATTGCTTTTTTAAAAAAATATGGCCATCATGGACTATAAGCTAATGCTGCATGCAGCTCCATTCAGATCAATGCTCTCTGAGAGGCATTTTTCTTTAGCCAAGTTGGTTTGAATAGACCTGTGGGAAAGCCCTAAAACTAAACCACAAGCAATGCAAAAATTGGCTAGTTTCTGGGTCCCACATAGAGAGGAAACAAGTTGGGCTTCTTCTACTTCCATTCCTTGTCAAATTGAAACAGAGTCTTCTGAGCTCTGGTAGACCAGAAGCGGCAGGGAATAAACTTGGGGGTTTGTAACTAAATGTCCAGCCTGCCTTTTTCCACAGTGTGAAAAAATATTCACTAAGCGGGGGCTGGTTAACTTCAGGCTCTATGCCGCACTCCTAGATCACACATATACATACTTGCATGTACACGCACAATACATGTACGCACACAGGGTGGGCAGTGAGAGGGAGGGAGGAGAGAGGAGAGGGGGAGGAGATAGAGAAGACAAGATAGGGAAAAGGAAAAGGAGGAAATTTTCAACTCCCTCACTATGAGAAATAGCACAATGTGGTTATTAAAATGATGAAAACTTAAGTCTGAATCCAGGCTCTGCCTCTTAGTAGCTGTATGTCTCATAGTGAGGGAGTTGAAATTTATTTTAAAAGCAGGATAGTTTGAATGCCCAGCCACTTGCATTTAGAGTTTCGTTGTGCTTCTTATATTTGTCTGGGTTAGTGGCTTTCAAATGGTGATATTCATAGGTAATAAGCAATACTCTTCCCATGGTATAAAGATTTTTAGGATAAGTTTGACTATAAGTGATATTTGCCTGATATGCCTATGCTGGAACTACATTCAGGTAGGTAATACATTCAACATAAATGGAAAACTTCAGCACAAACATAATGAAATAAAAATGTCCAGTTGTCTTTTTATTTATTGTCTGATGATACCTTTTGAAAAGAGTAAACTGATACTCTTTGGAAGGGACATGACCAATTTCAGGCAAGAAAATGTCTTCTATAGTGTGTGGACAAGGTGATTCATTTCACAGGCTCGATGATTTGATTTAAGTCCTCTTCAGGTCTTATCACAGTTAACTGTGTACACAGTCCACTTTTAATTTATAAAACTGGAGCCTTCTCCATTTCATTAGACTGTGTAGATGGCCCGAGAATAAGCGGTTTGCTTCGGTAGGGTTATTTCCACTCACCTTGACTGATAGCTTCTTTTTAGCATGGAAGGACTGGCTTTGCAGCAGGATTTCTGTAGAGAAGAGGCTGAGGACCAGCATAAAATAATGCATAAGCAATGAACAAAGCAAAATCTTGTTCACTGTCTGTCATTAAGAATAGCCTATTATTTCACATTACTAGGCAAGTGAAGGAACTCGTTATATTGTCAGTTTCCATGGATATGTACAACTCCAATTGGTCCCAGATTACAATAGGAATCAGTGATGTTCAGTCAAGGAATATCAAGCAAATGGATCTGTCTTTATCAACAAGTGGAAGTCTGTGCATCAGCATCTGCGATAAATCAAGATGTTCACAGTCACCTTTACATCCATCTAAGAGAAGGATTTGCTCTATGGAGGGCGTAGTGGGCAGAGAGGTACCAAAAATCTGTTCACTGCAGTATTCTTTTCACTAATTAATTAATTAATCTGTTATTCCTTTTAATTTTTGCTTCCTTGAGATTAGGTCTATCTCCAATCTAAGGTATGTTTCCAAGGAACTGACTCAATATTGATCCACGGGCAATGGTTCATGGAACATAATTTATTCCATTTTGAGACCTAAAGAGATGAAGTAAAGGATGTTTCCATCTTTGTGTATATCTGGAAGTCTGAATTACTTATGTAGAGCTCAAAATTAAAATTACTCAGATTCTGGATCTTTTATTTGTGTAGGATCTTCTTTATAGACAATCCATAGCTAGCCTAATTTAGGATATAAAGTAATGGAATTGCATTTAAAAAGAATCTGCAATTCAGATTTTGCTAATTCAGATTCACCTTCTCTGTTTTTTGGAATTCCTAAAGTTTTAACTCATATTATTTAATGATATCTTAAAACATAAATTTGCTCGAGAGAATTATTTTTCCTCTTTAAGAAAATCTGGTGTAAATTAAGCAGACTGAATATTGGGCCACTATGACATGACCCCCTAACTATCTGACAGAATAGATACCAGCACCAAAGGTTCATCGAACAGCCAGTGAATGATTTAAGGAGGGAAGAAACCAGTCAATTGCAAATAAAAGACTTGATCCCAAATATCTCCAGGGTGGGCACTCTTGAAATACTTTTTATCATCTGTCTTCCAGTTTTTCACACTGTTTCATTTTATTCCATCATCTTTCCTTTTCTCTTTCACATCGTTGCTTATTTTCGAAGAGAAAATTCCACCTAAATAGCAATATCAGCCATTTTGAGCTGGGCAGAAAATTCAGTGCATCTTCTACCAAATGCAAATGCTTATTGTCCTATCAAATGCAAATCTCTTATCATATATTTTGAGGTTTGGCTGGGAAAGTTCTCTCTCCTCCAAACTATCCAACTACAGCAAAAGCTCGTCTCAGTCCAAATTCTGCTCCATATACAAATGTATGAGAAGCAGAGAACATGGACTCGGGCTCTGGAGCCAGCCTGAGTTCAAATTGCAGCTCTGCCATTTATTACCTGTATAAACTTCGGTGGGTCATTTAAACTTCCTCAACTATAAATTGAGTGATAATCACACCTCCTTCAAAAGCATTGCTGTGAAGGCAAATGAGTTGTTGATGAGACTTGTGAGGCTCTTAGCACAGTGCCTGGCATACAGTGAGCACTGAGTAAATGCTGGTCCTCCCTATGGGAGGCTTGGAGGCTTGCAGCCCAGGCTTCAGAGCCAGGTGTCAGGGTTCAAAGCTCAGCTTTGCCTTTCAAATAGCTGTGCATCATAAGCTAGTTTCTTATTAGGTCAAACCATATGAACTAGCTGACAGTAGGCCATTTTTGACCTACAAAAATGGCAAAGTCATATGGCTCAATCTAATATGTGGACAATAATACAATATAATACAGTAATCTAATATGAAGGCAGTAATCTCTGTGCCTCAGTTTCCTTATCCTTTAAAAATAGGGGCAGTAATCCTATTTCATAGGATTTTATGGGGATTGAATGAATTAACATACATAAAACATGTAGGACAGTCCCAGATAGCATAAAAGGTGCTATTTAAATATGTGCCTTTATTATTTTTATTACCCTCACATCTCATGACTGACATAAACTTTCCCCAAGACTAGCCCCCTTATGGGTCCCTTTTCTTGTTTCTGTTAACCAGCCTTTCTCTCTGGCCCCTCTACTCCTTCAAAACTTGGTCTCAATTTGCCTGATTAACCCTCCCTCGCCTTTCACTCCATTTCCCCAAGGCCTCCTTGGCACTTGTATTTTCACAATGGACGTTGTGTTTTGCATTAGTTGATAGTGAGCCCCGTGTCGTCTTTGTCATCTAACGACAATGGAGAAGGTGGGCCTAGGAGGACGTAGCGTTTCTTCTGTTTTAATTGTGTCTTTCCATGTGATGGTTACTTGAAATCTTTAGAAAAAATCCTTATGTTCCGTTTAAATGCAGTATCCCTAATGTCCCTCTACTTTTTTAAAAACAGATTTTATTTAGAAATAATTTTAGATTTATAGAAAAGTTGCAAAGATAGTACAGAGAATGCCTGGGTGCCCCTTACCCAGTCTCCCCTAATGCGTCTCCTCTTTGGTCTTACATAACTACGGTGCATTTGTCAAGCTAAGTCATTTTCATTGGTATATTACCTTAACGACATCTAATTCAAATTTCACTAATTTCCCACAGATGTCCTCTTTTCTCCCAGGATCCCATCCAGGAGGCCACCCTGCATTAGTCATCCCATCTCCTTAGTCTCCCCTGGTTTGGGACCATTTCTCAGTCCTCTCTTGCTTTTCTTCTAGATCTACCAACTCCTAATCTGCAGAATCTAGTGCTTGTTCAGACTTCAACAATATACATGGTTAATCCAAGGAAAACCCTGAACTGATGCTGAAATGCAGATCAAATCATTCATGTCACACACACACCACCACCAACCCACTGCCTGCACAAAACTCTATAGGTTTCCCATTAAATGTAGGAGAAAATTCAAATCCTTAAATTTGCCTAGAAGCCCACGCATGACTTGATCCTCATTCTATACCAGCTTGCCTCTTGCAAATTATGCTTCTGTCATGCTGGCCTTTTCTCCGTTATAGGAGTTACCCTCTTTCCTGCCTCAGCTCCTTCGGACCTGCTAGCAATCTCCTACTTATTCTACAGATCTTATCTGAAAAGTCACATCCTCAGAGAGCCTTTTCCAGTCCCTAGTATGCCTCCTTGTTAGATATTCTCATAGCACCCTCTATTTCTCAGTCACACACATATCAGCATTTAGGATTGTTTGAATCTATGTTTGACATCTGAGTGTCTCCCAAACCCCCAGCTCTTAAGAAGGCAGGGCCTTCATCAATTTTGCTCATTGGTGTTTTTCCAGCATGCAGCTTGTGCCTAGGACAGAGTAGGTTCTAAATATTTACTGTCCCCATGAATGGGGTAATAGCTGGATTCACTGCTCAGAATGACATTTAGGCTGGCAAGAAGGCAGACACATGGGACAAAAACAATCATGGCTTTTCATGATGAGGACTAGTGTAATACTCTCTATTTTGCTGTGAAGAAAGAGACGCATGCTATCTGAGACTGCTTCTTTTTCCCTAGTTTTAATGGGCCTGAGGAGCCTGGAAAGCCATTGTCTGTCTGGATGAGTCCAGGCTCCTCCACCAACCTTAGTTGGCTTCCCTGCTGGAAGGGACTGGTGAAATAGCTTTTCATGCTTCAGCCTTGTAGGATTCGACCCTCCAAGTACCCTGTGTCATTCTTCCACTGTTACTAGACATTGGTATTATTTTTTAAAGTATAATTCTGTTTCATTCTTTCCCAAACTCCAGTCATTTGGGTGTCATTTTCATTAATTTGGCACATCCAAACAACACCAGTGCTATTATTAAATGCTTTTCTGGGAATATATCTTGCTCTGACATTGATGCAGAATTTAACTCCATCATATTATGCATGAATTCCTGATACGCAAGAATTCTTGTATTTCTTGGGCTTTTTTCTGAGGGGGGGAAGGACTGTTCTTTTACTCAAAAATGTTCCCGTGGAGGAAGCGCACCAAGGAAGATCTCCTTACTGTCCTCAATTCATTAAGGATACCGAAGAAGAGAGAAGTTCAGTAATTTGCCCAAGGTCACAGAACTAGCAGAGGTGGTAGGCCTGGGATTCAGAGCTTCTAGCTCCAGGTTCTGTCCTGGGCTGTCCTTGTCACACTAACTCAAACCATTCTTCACTGAGTTGTCCATCCACACTAGGAACTCCATAATTGTGAATGTCCATGGGACTAATGATCACTTCAAAAAGTAAACTCTTTCTGTAAGGTTTTATCCCTGTGTCCGTTATATTCAGTGCAGCCTTTTACATGCCTCTTTCCAACTATACATGTGTAATTTACTGAGGCTCCTGTGAGACATGTCTCATTTATAGATGCTGCATTCTTGCTTGCATCACCAGGTTGCTCACAATTTTGCTGATGGATGTTCTTTTGACATACAGACAGACAGCTGAATCTCCTCTTGGGAGGTACTATATATATTTTTTATGTTAGCATTTCTAATTCATCCATGTTGGGTGCTTCTGAGAGTAATGCAAGGTGTTACAATCCCAGAGCCATTGAAACCCTTCTGTGAGGCCACAGGATGGTTCCAATGGTGAAGCAAGCTTCCTTCCTAATTCTGGAAGCCACTGGCTTCTGGGAAGTTCTTTTTTTTTAATTAATTTCTCTCCCCTTACACCTCTTCTCCTCCCCCCCCTTCCCGGTTGTCTGTTCTTTGTGTCCATTTGCTGCGTGTTCTTGTTTTTTGTCCGCATCTGTGTCTCTTTTTGTTGCGTCATCTTGTTGTGTCAGCTCTCCATGTGTGTGGCGCCATTCCTGGGCAGGCTGCACTTTTTTCGCGCTGGGCGGCTCTCCTTATGGGGTGCACTCCTTGTGCATGGGGCTCTCCTACGCAGGGGACACCCCTGTGTGGCAGGACACTCCTTGCGCGCATCAGCACTGCACATGGGTCAGCTGCACACGGGTCAAGGAGGCCCGGGGTTTGAACCACGGACCTCCCATATGGTAGACGGACGCCCTAACCACTGGGCCAAGTCCACCTCCTTCTGGGCAGTTCTGAAGTAGCTACCTTCCTGACTGCCAGCACCAAGGGGTTGTTCTGTTTCCTGAATGTTTGCTGATTCAGTTCTTAAATCTAGTCTTCAGGATTAAATGACATACTTGAACACAGGTTGACCTGTTATACCAATTTGAGCTGTTTTAGGTATTAGACTCCAGACACTCTGTCCCTCTGATCCTACTTGAACACATCTTCGTCATTCTTACATGGTCTTTGTCCTTCCTGTTCCCCAGATCTTCCTACACCCATTTTCTTTTTTATTGGTCATATTTCAACTCAATGTTACCTCTTCAAGTCTTCCTCTGACTAACCCACATAAAACTGTAGCCCCAAACTCCTACTCTAATGACTCCCTATCCCATTACTTGGATTTATTTTCCTCATAGAACTTATTACTATCGGAAAGTATCAAATTTGTTTACCTATTTATTGTCTATCTCTCCTTAGCCCCTGTGCAGGAAGATTAGCTTAGCAAGTCTGGGTTGTCTAAATCCTGCACACCCCAAAGGAAGATTTGGTCCTTGCCTGAGTCCTGGGAGTTAACCTTTAAGCCCTTACAACATCCTGCCTGATGAGAATGTCCTCTGTTTACCTGGGACCCTGGACCACACCAAGTAGTCCATGCTAATAAAGTGATTTAGAAGGTGGGGGCCTTGGGCCACATGGTGTCAGTCTGACTTCTGGAGAGTATGGAAAGTAAGAGGAGCCACATGGGTGGTCAGCTAAGCCTATGTGAGCAACCCCCAATAAAAGTCCTGGATCCCAAGGCTCCGGTTCGTTTTCCTGGTTGGCAGCAATATCCCCTGTGTGTTGTCACACGTTATTGCTGAGAGAACTAGGGACTTGTCAGCGTGACTCCACTGGGAAAGGACAACTGGAAGCTTGTGGCTGATCTCCCTGGACTCTGCTTTATTGCCTTTTATTGTTGTTGATTTTAATTTGCATCCCTTCACTGTAATAAACTGTAAAATCATGGGTGTAAAGGCTTTGCTGAGTCCTGTAAGTCTTTTAGTGAATCACTGAGGGTGGTCTTGGGGATTCCCAGACATCCCCCAAGAGAACGTTACTCCTATGAAGGGAAGAAGGACACTTCTCTCATTTACCGCTTTATCTCCAGTGCTGAGGAGGTCACACAATGAGTAGCTGTTAAGCAAACTAAATGAATGACTGAGGTCCCATCACTGCAGTGAGGTGCAGGGGAAATAGTAGGGCTAAGGAATCAGACAGAAACAGCTTCCCATTTTAATGTACAATTAAAAGAATGGGCTTTAGAGTTAGACAGGCCTGTGTTCCAGTCCCACGTCTGCTGCTTCTTGGCTGTGTGCTGCAAGCAAGTTAATTTCTACTCCTTATGTACATCAACAGTAAATCAGGACTAAATGGGTTGTGGTTTATCATGTGCCTGGTCTGGTGCCAGCCACTGTAATAGGATCTCAACAAATGTTAAATGACTTCCTTTCCCCTAGAAATGTCAGAAGAAACCCATGGAACTTGTGGCACAGCCTCTATAGCTGATAAAGTACTCAGGCATCTTTATACTCAGTACAATCTGCTTTAGAACAACTGCTATATGCTTTGCCAAAAAAAAAAAAAAAAAAAAAAAGGTGACATTTTTGACACTTGGTTATATTCTATAGACTCCTGATAGAGTTTATAATCTTAACTCCACTGGGAAAAAAAATCAAATTTTTTAGCGTGTGACCTGTTTGATAGAGGTAGTCCCTCACCCTGTATATTCAATTACATATTGCTATATAATAGAACTGCATGCACCATATATAGTTCCTTCGGTAGTTGAACATTATGTTCCTCAGGTGGCATAAGTGACTTTGAAGTACTTGTCAGCAACTGGCTTTCCTGTAACAGTACTGTAACCATTCAGTTCACAGTGGCATTTTACTTCTGAAGTCCTTGTTCAGAATATTAAAAAGGGCATGCTGCAGACTTTATTCCTCTGCATCAAGGGTTGTAATTTTGCAAGTCTGGACCCTGTGGCCTACTCAGGAGAGAGTCGCTGGCTCTAGCAAATGTTTAAAAACTTTTGATTTTGGTCCAGTGGTGTTAAGCTGGTCAGTAAATATATTCTATCTGATCATAGGGAATGTGATTTTCTTCTGTACTTCATCCCAGATGATGAGCTGAATTGACTGCACTGGAAAATTCATCAGGACTTCTGAAGTCACCCCCAGACCACTAGGAAGAGCATGGGGGCACTTTTTTAATTAAAAAAAAGCAAAACTGGCATCTTTCAGATACAAACTTGGGAATGGAAGTGCTGGAATTTGCTAGATGCCACCTGGATCAGCAATACACATGGGGAATTCTGAATGATGGTGAAGGCCTCTGGGTTCTTCCTGTTCTTCATTGCAATGAAACCTGGACTTACTCTACCCAAAACTAGCACACAAAAGCAGGAAGAAGGATCTACTGGTGGATGTCAACACTAGTTTCATCAAGTAGACCATTCTGACACTGTAGTTGCATGATGTCCTAAATTGGCCTGTGACCTGAAGACACAGTGGGGCCACAGGGGGAAAGGAGGAAGATGTAAAACTCTGTAAGTGTTGGTAAATGGAGACCCAGAGCACATTGTTTCTGGTTTCAGGTTGTAGGATGTGGGGTCTTTTCATATCTATCTTTAAGGACTTTCATAAAGTTGAGGGCAACCACATCGTGCTATTTTTCTTTGAGAAGCAACAATAAGGAGTTAAAGCTTGAATTTCAATATATCAGTGTTTCTCAACCTTGGCAGTGATCACATTTTGGGCTCAGTAATTCTTTGTTGGGAAACAGTCCCATGCACTGTAGGACGATTAGCAGCATCCCTTGTCTAGATACCTATAGCACCTTCTAAGTTGTGACAACCAAAAATGTCTCCAGGCATTGCCAAATGTCCCGAGGGGGCAAAATTGAGGCTGGTTAAGAACCACTGAGATACACCTTAACAGCAAGAGATTTGTTTGTAATTACAAAAAAACTTCTTTGAGAACACTCTAGTTTCTCTTGGCCTTTCTCAGACCTTTGAGATGTTTGGTTTCTTGGAAGTTGCAGATTGAATTACGTCCCAACCCCTGGTCCTGTGGGTGTGAACCCTTATTGTAAATGGGATGTTTGAAGATGTTATTAGTTAAAATGTGCCCAAACTGAATGAGAGTGGGCCTTAATCCAAAATGGCTGAAGTCCTTTTGAGCAAGGGAAATTGGACATGAAAAGAGAAGCCTTGGGGAGCAGCTAGAAGCTGGAAGTCAATGGAACCTGGAAGAGAAAGGGGAAGATGCTGCCATATGCATTCCCATGTGACAGAAAAGCCAAGGACCAAGAAATTGCCAGCAGCCAGACTCAGAATGCTGTTGTCTTCAGGGAGAAAGCGTCACCATGCAGATACCTTAGTTTCAGACTTCTACCAACCTCAAAATGGTGAACCCATAAATTCCCATCATTTGAACTGACCCACTGTTTGTGTTTGTTTTAGTAGCTGGAAAACTAAAAAAACCAGGGAATAGATTTTTCATGTACCTATGGACAGGCAAAGGATGAACCAATGAAAAAGTGGAAAAGGCAAAAGGGTGGCACATGAATGCATTTAGTGCATCTCTCTCTCTTCCTTCCTCTCCTCTGCCCTTCTGTTAGTCTTCTACCAGGGGGAAGGGGGGGGGCGGGTATTGACGAGGAGAAACTTGGTTGGGGTTGGGAAACACAGTGCCTGCACACTGAAGTGAGGGAGCAAGAGGCATTCAGAACTTCAGCAATCCTGATATTTGAATTCAGTCATCAGCAATTTATTTAAATGGAATAGCAGAGAAAATGGTTTTTAGAGGAAAGCCGGGCATCTGCCAGAGCCCTAGGCAAAACAGCAATGTAGGCCAAGTTGTTTTTGCCACCACCTCCCTTTCTGAACCTCCCCCCCAGTCTGTCTCCCTTCCCTCCAGGCACACAGTCTCCTCACGCTGTCCTCTGGCTGTCCAAAGTCCACCTCACCAGGCTGAGCCATCTGCTTCCAAATCACCTGCCCCCATTGTAACTCTCCTTCCCTGAATGCTGATTTTAGCTATTCTGGGGGATTAAAATTAAAGATTCCCAAAGAATTAGTTGGTTTAACCTGTCAAGGGATGTTTGATTCTTAAAAGAGAAGCTTGTTACTCCTCTTTTAGAAGATATTTTGGAATAAAGGGCTTTTCTATGGCTTATCTGGTTTTCCTGAAATGAGCCTTGCAGTTGTCTGTTTGCCAGCCACAATGTCCCCACTCTGCAATCAGACTGACAAACTCCGTGAACTGGAGCCTTAACTTAGAAAGTGACTCCGCAGCAAGGTGAGCTGTGAATTTCCCATAAGAAAAGATCCATTTTTTTTTTAGCCTGGCACATAAACAGATGGTCTTTCTTTACAACAGTCTCCCTTTATAATCGCATCTCCACTCAGTCACTCAAATGACAATGGAAAAGATGGACGTGGACCCTGCCCCACAACTCCCTCCAAATGCATATAGCCCAGCGGTGGATATACATAGGAAACATGGCATCACATGTCAACCCATGTTTAACTGGAGGCTTGGGAAATCCTTGGGGTGAACTAATCTTGACCTGACTGGCTCAGGAAGAAGTCTCACGGTCCTCCAGTCTCCAATGCCTGCACCTGGCCTCCTTCATCAGCCCTCTTAGCTTTGTACAAGACAATGCTCTGTCTAGAATGCCCTACCTCTCATTACTTGTTTGGAAAACTCTTAATATCCTTTATGATCCATCCTAACTGATTCCTTCAGGAGAATTTCCCAGACCTTACCTCGTCTTATCTTGCTTTTCTCTGCTTCCCCATGTTCCCTTTACACCCCAATAAAAGTGTATTCTTTCTACTGAGATAAATCCTAGTACATTACCTCTGTTGGAACATGTATCACACTGATTTGCAATGAACTGTTTGCTTGGCAGTTTTCCCCATTAAAATTATTTCAATGTTGAGGCAATACAGTAATTTTTAAAGAAAATCTCCAGTCCCCTAGCACAATGCCTGGGACACAGCAGGTACTCAGTGTCTTTGAGTGAATGAATCAATTTATATTACCATCTGGTAAATGTGAAAGCAGGATGTCTCCTTTATTCCTTTTTTATTAAATTGTAAGATATATCATATATATAAAAAAGTACACAAAACATATGTGTGCAATATAAAATGAAACCCATGTAACCACAACCCAGGTCAAGAAAGAGCCCCCTTTCAACTCATCAGTGGATGTCATCTATTGGAATTAAATGTATCACTAAGGTGGGGACACACAATCCTGTATCTGCCATGAAGTTATTGGGGTCTTCTTCCAAACATGCAGTCATCTTGAACCTTGGGCTAATACTTGAGACAGTAAATTTTTGACTGCAAGCCAAGCAATCAAGTACAACACCACTTGGCAGACGTCGTCTGAAATGGAGCTGGGCAGGAAGCTATTTGCTCCACTGGATTGTGTCTTGCAAAAAAAGATCTTGAGCACCTCGCTTCACCCTAGGCATTAAGGTTGTGGGCTTACTTGGACTTTGTCACATTGGAGAGAAAACAATAAACATGCATGCCTTGCTGGGATTATCTGTTAATAGTTAACTTATGTGTGCATCAGTCTATTTCTTGGTTGCTGTTAGCACAGATCAATTAAAATCTTGCCACGTTAATCAGAAGGGCTGTACTCTGCTCTGTTTTGGGTGGAAACCAACCATCTGCCTCACTGCGTTTGGTCAGAACACTGTGCCTTTGGAAGGGCCCGTGGTTACAGCATGCATGGCAACCACCGCCAGTGTGGCACAGCTTGGAGCTGGCAGGGCTCTCTGCATGGCCCGCCTTTGGTCCCACTGCTGGACTCACACAGCTCTAGCTTCCTTCCTCAGATGCTCTCAACAACCAAGGGCATCCCCCCTCCCTCGATTCCTTCCTTCTTCTCTTCCTTCCTCCTCCCCTTCCTCCCTTCCTTCCTTTCGCACAGCTGCCCAAGAGACAACTGCACATAGATTAGAGTGATGACTTTGCTCAAAGGGTATTTCTTTAATCTGGCTGTAATTCCTTTCTTGAATACAAATTATTCAGCTAAATTTCAGCAAGTTACCAACTCTAGGATCCCCTTTGATTTCACTTTTCTGGGTATGTGATGTGAAGTATGAATCCACGATTGCTACATTTAATTTAACCCAAATTTCATGTCCCTTAATAACAAAGTTAACTCTTTTTCATTCTCTTCCTTGACATTTCCGGCACTTTTCTAATTCTTTTATAGGTAGCCCATGAAATCTTTGTTTATTTGTTTAAAGTTTGTAACAACCTCACTCTTTCTCTATCCCTTGCTTCAAGGAGTTTAATTCCTGCATCTATGATTTTCTAAGCACCTACTATGAGCCAGGCAGTTTGAGATGTTGGGTGCATAGTCCTGAATCAGGCTGATGTGGTCCCTGCTCTCATGGGCTGGAGTTCTAAAGGGTTTTTTTTTTTTTTAAATTATTTATTATTATTTTTTAATTACATTAAAAAAATATGAGGTCCCATTCAACCCCATTGCCCCCGCCCCCTACTCCCCCCACAGCAACACTCTCTCCCATCATCATGACACATCCATTGCACCTGGTAAGTTCATCTCTGAGCATCACTGCACCCCATAGTCAATGGTCCACATCATAGCCCAGACTCTCTCACGTTCCATCCAGTGGGCCCTGGGGGGATCTACAGTGTCCCGTAATTGTCCGTGAAGCACTATCCAGGACAACTCCACGTCCCAAAAACGCCTCCACATCTCATCTCTTCCTCCCGTTCCCCACACCCAGCAGCCCCCATGGCTACCGTTCCCACAGCCATTCCACATTTTCTCTGTGGACATTGGATTGGTTGTGTCCATTGCACATCTATGTCAAGTGAGGGCTTAGATTCCATATGGGTACTGGATGCACTCCTCCCGCTTCCAGTTGTAGACACTCTAGCCTCCATGTTGTGGTGGTTGACCTTCTTCAACTCCATGTTAGCTGAGTGGAGTAAGTCCAATAAATCAAAGTATAGGAGCTGAAGTCTGTTGAGGCTCTGGGCCTGGGTGTCATATTATCAGTCTAGAGATTCAAATCCCCTACATATATCTTAAACCCAGCACCAACTACAATTCCAATAAAGTAGCATGCAAGTCTAAAGGGTTTTTATATTCTAGAATGATTCAATATGATAGGCACCTACCACATGCAGCTATTTAAAGTTAATTAAAATAAAATTTTAAAAAAATTTAGTTTCTCAGTCAGACTAATCCCATTTCAAGTGCTCAATTGCTTCATGTGACTAGTGGCTACACAGATTGGGCAAGGCAGCTCTAGACCTGGTCCATCATCACAGAGGATTCTATTGGACAGGGCTATTCTGGAAGAATTTATCAGAACTACCACCTATCTGAGAGCTTAAGAAATCCCTATAGCAATATTATGAGATGCTTTATTATGACATCAGATCATAATGGCTTTGCATACCATCCTTCTTTTGAAACAGGGAAATTAGGTCTAGCATGCCTAAAGCGAAACATTTATTTTTATTTTGGGCATCCTCTTTTTATTTGCAAGATAGCTAAATTAGTGTGGTAGAATAGTATTTTGAAATTCTCACTCCTTCCCTCCTGTCTTTCAAGCAGGTATTGGCTCTGCACCCACCATCTCAGGGAAGGGGAGGTTGCAATGTCCCTCAGGCCCAGAGGGACATTTCAGCAATAACCTGTGTGGACAGATGTCTAAAGAACCAGATCCTGTTCTCCCTCCCAGACCATGATCCACCCTCAGAGAAGGTGAAGGGGATGCGCCTGAGATTACAATTTTCTCCCAACTTAGGGTTATGGGTGTTCAAAATAGAATGAGTGAAATTATAACAATAAAGAAAGTTGATTTTCCTGTAGCATCTACGTGGGTGGCTTAGGAGCTATATACCCTACTCCTTAAGCAGTGTGGCTTTCTTTTCTATACACTGATTTAACAACAACAGACAATCTTCTCAATTTGTCTATTTTGAATCAGTGCTAAGACATTTTTTCCTGGGAGAAATGAATGCACAAAGCAGTGTCATCTTACACACTTGAAGAGAACTTGAATTAGGAAGTTGATTTGTCCTGTAGCTCTGCTTTTACACATTACTCAAATGAATTAAGTGGGAAGGAAACCAATGAAATGACATAACTAGATAGTTTAGATCAGGGGTCAGCAAACTACAATCCGTGGGTTAAACCTGGCCTGCATGCTATTTTTTTAAATAACGTTTTATTGGAACACTACCTCCCACATGATTTTATGTATTTTATGTGGCTGCTCTTGTACTGCAGTGGCAGCACTGAGTAGTTACAACACTCAGAGACTAAACAGCCCCCAATACCATCTGACCCTTCCCTGAAAAAGTCTGCTGACCCCTAGCCTACATTACCATCACCTGAAAGACACCAGCAGTGTCTATACATCTTTCTGTTTCCTTACTGGGCCTGCCTGGGGCACAGCACGAATTTGAAAAATATGATAGAATAAAAGATCTTTAGGTTGGACTGAATTCTGCAGCTTCAAGGATGGCTCCTTTCAATGACTCTTGGTGACATAATGCCCTGAGTTACAGCCATTAACATCCGGCATTAAGAAGTACAAGGTGGCAATTAAATCTGTCAGCTGTAATGAGAGATAATCTTGTCACCTTGTTAGTTTAGATAACTGGATCATCCTTCTGCTTTATACATAATCTGGGGCTCCCCATGGCCTCCTGCCCTCTTCCCCTCACTGCAAGGGGCTAGCAGGGACCTGGCTGGAGCACTAATGGTATCTGCTACCCGCCCCCCCCCCCCCCCGCCCCTGATTCTGGCCTTCTCCTCCTATAGCGTGGTTTGGAATTATACGTGCTTTTGAATTATCCATGTAGTTTCTATGAAATTGGTTCTTCTTCCTCTTTTTCCTCATCTGCTTCCTTTTTTTTTCAAAAGCAAATGAATTCTTTGGGGGGAAACAAATAAAAACAAAACAAAACAAGCCACTCTTTGCTGGTGTCTCCTTTCTTATGATCAAAGAGATAAAAATTTCAAAATCCTCTTTGAGACTCTATTATTTCTCCTATAACATTTCTTGGGAGAAAATAAATCCCATACATTTTCTACCCACTCCATAGAATGGTATTGCCTTTACTTGAAGGAAATTTACCTCTTTCACACTTCAAGGGATTCTTGGTTCAAGTATACACTGGGATTTGCTGATCAGTGCCATGATCACTGTCTCCTCTGAGTGACGTACTTTGTGAGTTCAGAGGCTTCTGAACTCCTCACCACTACACTCAGTCTCCAGTTCCATCCTTTCAGGGCACCAGAATGATCCTCCCCCAACTTGAGTAGTGAAGGCACTCAAGACAGACATCACTAACTTCATCTGGTCTATCATACCATGAGGATTTCAGTCGTCAGTTGCCTTGAAACTCTGGGCAAGTTACTTCCATTGTGCTTTTCACTATCTCCTGTTATGGTTTGAATTGTGTTCCCCCCAAAAGATATGTTCAGATCCTAACCCCTGGCCCATGAATATGACTCTATTTGGAAATAGAATCTTTGAGGATGTGATTAGTTAACGTGAGGCCAAACTGGAGTAGGTAGGCCCTAATCCAGTATGACTGGTGTCCTCATAAGGAGGAGAGAATTGGACTGATAGACAGACAAAGGGGGAAAGGCCACATGATGACGGAGGCAGAGATTTTAGCAAGCCAAGGAATGCCACAGATTGTTGGCACACACCATTAACAAGGAAGAGGCCAGGAACGATTCTCCTCCACAGGTCTCAGAGGTAGCACGACCCAGCTACACCTTGATTTTGTCCTTATAGACTCTGGAACTATTAGGCAAAATAGATTTTAAACCACCTAGTGTGTGGTACTTGGTAACAGCAGCCCTAGGAAACTAGACAGATCCTCTATTCCTGCTTCTGAATACAAGCTTCTCCAGTCCCCTATGAGAGCTGCTGTTCTCATATGATGCTGTGCTTTCTGCTCACTGGATTTTCCCATCACAGCTCCTTTTCCTCGCTTTCCATTGTGCCTTCTGGAACCCCCTGTATCATTGAACACAGACTCTTCTGTTTTCTCATGCTTTAATAAGCCAATTCTCCTATTTTCTTTACCTGACTAAAAATCTGCTTTACTGGAACCCACCACCTCCCTATAACCTTCTCAGGTGAAGGTTGTGCATTCTCTTACAGCTACCTTCATGGTTCCCAGGGGAAATGCCTGCATTTGCCTTAATACCCTTTGCCCTTCCAGACCATTGTTTTTCCACTCTTATGCAAGAAACCCTTTCTCCTTTGAGTTCCAGGTCATTCCCCATCATAGTCTTCCTGTTCTCTCCCTCTTCTGCCACTGTTCTGGAGAACTGCCATACGAAAGAACCTAGCTTAGGATGCTTGACTTCAATTCCCACAAATCTTTGACCACATCCTTATAGCTACCCTTGGATCTTGTCATTATCCTAAATTGTTCTACCTCTTACTTAATGCCAATATATCATCCTCAGACCACAAGAGCTTATCATCATGACTCCCAGGATCCTTTGTTCTCTGTGCACTTGCTGCCCAGTCTGGAGCACCAGTCCTCTGACTATTGTTATCCCTCACAACTCTTACCAACATTACCTTTACTTTATTCACTCTCCATCTGAGAACTCACATACACAACTTTAAGAATCCTTGTCAGTATTTTCAGTAAGCTTAGTTCCCATTCTCTCTGCCATACTGGTACAGCACAGCCTGTCTTGGATTAATTCAATGAATTTTCTTTTCTAATACTGTACCCGGGCTGCTGAGGTAAGCATTCACAATTAGGCAAAAAGGTAGCTCTGGACAATCCTTTGATTTGCACCCACTCAATGCCATCTTCCATTTCCCCCAGTGATCATTCCAAAACATTACTTTTCTTCTTAAGACCTCATTTCATTGGTGCATCTATCCACTTCCCATGAGTATATATAACTTCTCTCCATTTTCCCTAAGTCAATGCTTTGCCTTGCTGCTCATTTACTCTTAGTTAGTTTTTGCACTGACGCTGGATTGATAATGCTCTGGCAAAAGTCATCAGTGACTTCCTAAAGGTCAAACTGAATATTCACCTAACTGGGCTTTTCTCTCCGCTTTGGTCTTTTCTTCTCTATTTGTGCTCTCTGAAAAACTCACCCAACCCCAAGCTTCTAACTGGTAGTTTATAGCCTTGATTCCCAAATCTATATTTCCAGGCCAGCATTTTCTATTGAGCACCAGAGTTCTGTACATGAAACAGCCTTCTTCCTGGCTTTCCTGGAATTTCCGTAGGCAGCCTCATCCTCAATCCAATCCCAACTGAACAAATCTCCCCCCAAAGATCCTCTTCTTAGGTTCTCTGATGATAACGTCAGTAAATGACACCACCCTTTGGAGTGATCTCCACCTCCTCCATTTTCAATCTTCATCTAGTTCCCTCACTTCCATCCCCTGAACCATCTGACCTTTTCCCTAATCCTTTTGAATTTACCTTCCTAAAGTCCTGTGTTGCCTAACTTCTCCCCTCCAACTGCTGTTGCACTAGGTAATGTCCTCATCATTTCTCATCTCCAGTCTCAACCTCTTTCATGGATCCCCCACACTTCTGCCTGAGGGCTCTGATTAAAATGTAAATCTAGTCATGGCACCACACTGAACATGGAGTGTAGGTCCTCCAGGATCTATATTCCTGCCTCTTCAGGCCCATCTGTCCTGTCTCCTGCCTCTCCCTCTATAGTCAGCCATAACTGCGGTTTCCTGGAATTTTCTGTATCATCTCAGTTTGGAATGTCATTCTTCTCACTTTAAAACCCCCTGCTCTCATGTGCCTAAGAAACATCTGCTAATATTTCAAGGCTCAGTACAACCTTCCCTTTCTTTGAGAAGCCTCATCTACTGCACCCTTAACTCCATCCCAGGTAGAAATGACTACTTTCCTCTTTGGGATACTTCTCTACACATATATTTTTGATGTCAGTTTGCTTCTCCTGGACAATGTTTTTAAGCTCCTGGAAGACAATGTTTGTGACACATGAATCAATGAGCTTTGGTGTCCAGCTCATAGTAAGAACAAAATACTTATCTACTGAATGAAGAATGAACTAATTCGAAATGAAGTCCTACCTGGGATCAAATGCTACATTAATAGTATGATAGTGGAATAAATGTTGATCACAATAGCCTAACAAATCACCACAAAGGCCTATCTGTAGCTCTGTTACCTGTAAACCCATTAAGTCTCAGTTTATATTAGTAAACAAGCTATATCCATATTCCCTAGAACATGAGCTGAACTTTCAGGGACAGAAAATGGGGGTAGTGTCTCATATTGGCTTGTTTCCTTAGCAGTTCATGGAAGCAAACCCTACACAACAATTTTTGCACTTTTCCAAAACTTGGCATTGGCTCAAGTTTTTCTTCTCCAAAATACTTTCTTTGGCCAGGCAGCATTCCTCACGCTATAGCCGTTAGGCATTCATGTGCTCTGAATCCACTACAGAAGGTCAGCACTGAATACCAAACAAATGCACAGCTCTGAGTTTTGAGAAATGGAGTCAAAGGACTGAAATGCATAACAATGGCCATTTTCTCCACCCATGCTATTTAAGTTCCACCATAAGCAGGTATATTTTAGAGACTGATTCCTTGGGTGGTCCCAATTTCCACACCTGACTTGAAGAACAAAGAATTTGGGGCAGAAAAGTAATTCAGGAGAGTATTTCAGCTTTACATGCACATACTTGGTCCTTGTTTCTTGACAAAAGCAACACTTTAAATCTAGTCGTAGTAACAAAGACAATATGTATACAAGGGATCAAGGATGTTATTATAGCAAAACATTTGTACTACAATAATACTAAAATAAAGTAAAACCAAACAAAAACCAATCAAACAAAAAGACTCCTACTCCAGATTACCTACATGGAAAATGAAAATCCTAGGCTGTAAGGAAAAAAAAAATTGACCCACTCAGTAAATAGATTGGATAGTTAATTTGCAGTGAGTGGAAATGGCAAGATAATAGTAAGTTGTCATGGTAGAAAGTTAGTTTTGGACATTCTGCTTTTACAATACTACCCAAACTTGTAAAAATACTCAGAAAGGCAGAAAGAAAGATTAAATTTAGCTCCTTATTTAATGCATTCAAGGGCATGATTCATTTTCCTTCTGCCTTGGTTCAGTCTGGGGACTGTGAGTATACGGCAGGCAATACAAGGATGCCCAGTAAATAAATGGAAGTCTCATTCACTCAGAGATGAGAGGAAGCCAGAGATAACCCATTTTCTCTGCCAACAAAGGTGTACTTCCAGGTGCTTCACACACTAAAACACAGAACTGTATTTCTGAGTTGGAGAGAGTCCATCTGATTTTGGCTTCACCCCCAGCCTTGGCAGAAATGCTGCTGGAAGTTTCTTCTGTTGCTCCTCTCCTCTAAGTGACATTTTTCCTCTCAACCTTCAGTGGGACCCTGATCAGCTTTTAGAAGCCAGGTTACACCCTAATGAGACTGCCCCAAAGGTCCTTATCATTGGGCAGTGTATTAGTCAGCCAAAGGGGTGCTGATGCAAAATATCAGAGATTGGTTGGTTTTTATAAAGGGTATTTATTTGGGGATAGGAGCTTACAGATACCAGGCCATAAAGCATAAGTTACTTCCCTCACCAAAGTCTATTTGGAGCAAGATGGCTGCCGACATCTGCAACGGTTCAGGCTTCCTAGGTTCCTATGTTTCTGGGGTTTGCTTTCCTCTGGGTTCAAGGTTCCTTTCTTCCTGGGGCTGGCTTCTCTTTCCTCTGTGAGCTTACTTCCCAGGTCTTCAGAATCAAACTCCAACATCAAAACTCTAACATTGGAAGCCCTCAACTCTCTTCTTTGCCATGCCATGCCAACGCCCTAATGACAGGGCCCAATCAAAGCCTTAATCATAATTCAATCATGCCCAGTAATAGGCCAGATTACAAAGATAATCCAGTATCTATTTTTGGACTTCATAACTATATCAAACTGCTGCAGGTAGCAATACATTTGGTAAGCTGGAGCCTAAATCATTTCATGATAGCAAGTACCTGGAGTCAGAGAGAGCTAATATTATATTAATATCTATCACAAACATCTAAAAGCAAGATTGGGCTATTTGAAAACAATCAAACAGCAACCATGGTATGTTCTGAATCAGCCAGATCTGATACCTAGTTCTTCTTCTTACCTGGGTGAGGTATAGAAAATTGCTTCATTCCCATTAATTAGATCAGGGGTTAAGCAAAGTTCCCAGGGCAGAGCAGACCATTACAGTCCCTCCCTCAGCTTCATTATCCTTTGCTTTCAATCACATTCTTGCATTCACCTCTATGTCCCATCACCCTCCCCCAACTAAACCAAATATTTTAGCCTCTACAGATAATTTAGATTAATGTTGGCCTATCATTTGTGTTAGTCTGACCTGCTGTCCAGGTGAAAATACCAAATTTACCTTGTGATTTTACAGTGTCTCCACTCTTAGTTTTTCTTTTTAGTTTATAAGCACATTTAAAAGTAATCTTACAAGTCCCATTTTAGCTTCTTTGGGCTCACTGACATTGATAGTTTCTTTGTGTAGGACAAACTATGGGAAAAAAGATGAAATGTATATCAAGAATCTGCAGTCAGGTAACAGTGAAGGCATTAAATGCCCACTCTTCAGAAGAGAAAGACTTAGGTTAATAATCACTCCCTCAGGGTTCCACTATATATCCACATACATTCATTCCAGTTAAGAAACAGATTATTTTCCCAAACATGAAATGGGTTCAGCAATTTTGAAGTTAAAAACAAAAAAAGTTAGATATGGTGCGCGTGCATTACGTTAGAAATGAGTCTTTCTGGGAAGGTGTGTTTGAATGAGCAGCACTTGGAGAGGCCAGCACAGGACACATCCACAGGATGTTATTGGCAGACCCTGGGCAGGGCCATGGATTCAAGTGGATATGAGGTCCGATCAGCCTGAATACATGCTTCACAAACCAACCTGGACACTGCACAGAAAAGAGGCAAGACACCATTGGGCAGCATAAATGATTTGTACCTTTCTCAAATAGCTTGGTACTTGGATCTCCCTTGCAATTCTTCTGAATGACCAAATGGGGCAGTTACCCAACCCCAACTGGACCTTTCTAGTGCCATAACATGAAAATCAAGTCATTTAGAAGACAGGGCTGTCTAATGACCTTGGCCAAATGTAGTGACAGATGTGGGGGCAGGCTTCTGTACCCATTTGAGAAAGGACAAATATTCTTTAGCACTCTACACAGAAAACTGGCTGATTTAGCTTAGAACACTGGGGAAAACATTAATGATGCCAATTTCAGGACATCAAAAAGGCAGTTAAGTGGTTGGGGAGAGGGTGTCATGAAGGTTGCATCTATCCAAGGCTGTGTCACTTATATACTAAGATACACGGTAAAAATTATTCTCTCATGTGTAGAACACCATAGATCTAAACAACAGTGTGGGAAATCTGTTTTCATACTTCACTCACACAAAACACTTCTTTTCTGTCTCTGGGGGGCGGGGGGTGTTTCAAGTTCTAAACTACAATCAGCCCTTCTTTTAAAATAACAATAATAAATCCTTGTATTCAGCCAGATGGTGGTGTTTGTTGCACTAGGCTGGGTTCATAGTACAACATCAATAAATGGCCACTTGTAGAGGGACAGACAGAATCCTGTTTATAAAACATAAATGCCTCCCTCCTTCCCCCATCCCAATAGGTTGTACTATTAAATCACCCTGGGGTCTTAATCTCATTTTGGGGAAGAAAGGAAAACCAGAAAAGGCAAAACAATGTGACAAAGTGGAAAAGAAATTTCTTGGGGGAAAATATCACATTTAATCTCTGAGGAGAATGACCACAGAGGTGGGCTTGTTAGTGTTGTTTTGCCTTTAGCGATCACTTGAAGAAAGAATCTCAAAAAGATTTTTCCCAGTCACTGGAAAGCTGTCTTGGTGAAGGCTGCACATTGCCAACCAAAGGCATTACAACAGGGAGATAAAGTTAAAATTCTTCCCCAGCAACTTGGCTAAGTCTCATGAAAAGAATATTTGTTTTAATTAGGTGTTCCAAGAAGCCTTGTTTGGCTCAGATAACTGGTTTTGAGAATGAAAGGGTATTTATTTGTTCAAAATCCATCATGGAAGGGAAAATGATGTCCTGGTATGTTCTGTTGCCTCACAGGTCTGGAGGACTCATACCCGTTAGTGCTTATTCCTTTTGACCCTGGTCTCAGTCTTCCCATGTAGGTGGTTGGCAGGGGGAGGAGGTGGTGCTGACTAGTCTCAGCTCCTGCTCTTAATAAGCTATACCACCTGGTTATGTAACCCTAATCCATGTCCACAGTCCAGGGCTCAGATGGCTGACCTGTCAGCAGAAATGTTTGAAAAATGTTAATTCAACAATGTTGGAGGGATGTTATTTCTAGAGCTAAAACTCCTCAGGGAAAATGTGAAATAGTTGCTCTTGGGATTCATCTCCTCCACTCCGAAAGATGTTTCTTTCCTGATGCTTTCTTCCCAAATAATTTTCCAGTGCCTCGTAGGCCCTGACATTTGGTCTAAATAAAATTCTGGAGCAGACTACTAGGATATAATTAACCTTAAGCTCTACAGAAGAGTAGTGTTTATGATGAAGAATCAGTATTAGTGCCTGAACCATTGGGGGCCTGGTCGTGTTTGCTCCTCACAAGGCATCATTTTATGATATAGATACCAATTTTTTTTTCTTCTTGCATTTACAGCAAGTAACTTGGTTTATGACCTAAGGCATTTTCCATACTTCCAGGCAATGAATACTAACTTCCTCTGAGTCTCAATAGCACATAATTTAAGACAGTGGGGGAGGGAGTTGGAGAATAGTTTCCAGTACAAGGAAAACACCATGCAGATGTTTGCCCCTACTCTGAATTCTGATGGTGAAATTGAGAATTGTTTATTTGTTCTAAAGTCAAATCCAGAGAATTTATGCTGGCGTTGGGGTTAGTAGTAGTGACATAATATATTCTTGATGTTGATATATTCAACACATGACCCTAAGATTTTGAATCCCAAAAGAATTTAAGTTTTTTATAAAAATGGTTCATTTCTTAGTCAAATTTGGTATACCAGATGCCGATTTGTGTCACAGAAAGGATATACCTAAAGAAACATCTGAGAACTACCTTCACTAAAATTATATATTCACCTTCCATAATTGTTTTTTTTTTCCTCCAAGATAGTAAGTTAGGAATCAGTCCTCTATCTTGAGCCATTTATTGAGAACAAACAAATGAACTTGGAAAAGATATGACCCAATTAAAGTTAAATACCTGACTTTGGTGTATGAGAATCATAAACTTGCTTACGGTCTATCTGGTCTGCAAACACTTCCCCATAAATCATCCAATAGGGCATGTAGAAGATGTTCTTGGCCAGTTTCCATGATGGCTCCTCATTGGGAAAGAGTATGGCTTGCCTTGCGACTCCAAAGCTCATCAGCACCACCAGCATAATGATGACAAAGTACATCATATCTATCATCTGGAAGGGATGGAGAAGCAGAGAGAAAAACAAAAGAAAACTCATATGATTGAGTGTTCCTTGAATGGTGACATTGATGGAGACCTTTCAAGAAAGTTCACTTCTTAGACTGAAGATAAGGGATGTTTATATAGTGAGTTGAGACCAGATAAGAGAACACTTGACCTATTGAAGCTAATGCCTATAGAATCTAGTCAGCAAATCAAAAAACAATTTCTTTTTAAAGCACATGTGATGGAGCCCCTTCTTCTTTTTTTTAAGGAGGTACTGGGGATTGAACTCGGGATCTTGTACATGGGAAGCAGGTGCCAACCACTAAGCTACATCCACTCCCCCCGCTTCATTTTTCATTGCTGTTTGTGGGACTTAGTCCAGTCTACACATAGCAGTTATATAATACAGAAGGTTGGATCTCTATATGAATCTGGTAATAGTGTTTTCTCTGCTTCTGAGGAAGGCAAATGCCCCTGGGTCTCTTTTGTCTTAGCAAAATTGGAATTGTGATAGTAGAATTATTTAAAGGGCTATTACAGCATTGTAAGTTTCCTTTCTAAGTTCTGGAAGGGAGTTGGAAAGAGTTAGAAAGGAAGAGTTGGAAAACTCAAAAAATAATTGCTTGTGAACAAGACTAGGACAAAACAAATATCCATGATATACCATCTTCTTGTATCTCCACCCTCACTTCATGATATTCCATCACACATCAGTCTCTCAGAGAATCATTCTTTCTGTATTGACTTCTCTTGTTGGTTTCCTATCAGCCATGGAGGGTGATTCCTTAGCCATCAGAATCACATAGCCAAATGACTCATTCTTGTGCCTACTAGTAAAATGTTGGATTTTCATCCTGATGAGTATAAAATGCTCTTCACCATATTCTAGTACTATTTTATAGCTTGTTCCTCTTTGTTCCTTTCTTCCTTGTTTATTTCTGTTATATATGTTATCTGGGATCTGTTTTTCATGTGCCAAATTACTTGCCTCCTGTTACCCAACATAGATGAGGATGTAGTGCCTTTGTGTTTGCCTGGCCAGAACTCATTTCCTCCTTCTTTTAGAAACATTTCCCACCATTTTGATTACAGGATAGGTGTATTTCCCAGCCCCTGGCAACAGTGATAGGAGACTGGCATGTGACACAAGACACGTCAACTAAGAATCCTTTCTCTGGATTTTTTCCAACTGAAGCTGGGAGAGAGAGAAGATCTTTTCCTCTTTGTAACGATGCAAAATCAGAATGAGCACATGTTCTGACAGAGTTTGAGTCCCTGGTTACAGCCGTCATTCAGGCCAAGTCCTTCAAGCCTTTCTGTTAGTCAATATAGCCCTTCTAGACTTAAGTTAGTTCGAGTTTGGTTTCTATCCCTTGCATCAAACCGTCTAATACATAAGACTACCTTCTCTTGGAAATCAGAATTCCTGAAGAAATGGCCACAGACAAAGAAAAACTAATGGTAATTTCATCAGTGATAATGAGGCTTCCAACTAGTATATTTGAAAGGAGTATTTTCCATGGTACTTGTTTTGGATTACTGGAATTCAACATTATAGCTTCCAAATGCCTTAGGACACTTGATATATTCTAAGTCAATTAATTCATAAAAATAATGTTTGACTTTGAAGCTAAATTTTTATCTCTCAAAATTTGACATTCATTCACATTTGCTCATTGTCTTTACAAATATTTGCTAGTTACTTAGTTATTTCTTCCAGAGCTTAGTGGTCTCAGACCTCTCCTAAAGAAAGCAAGCCAGCTGTGTTGAAACACTTTTATGGGAAACATGGGTCTGTTTTTCCTTCTCTCTCAATCATTACCCTTTTTTATTTCATAAAATTCTTTCATCATTTATGTACAAAAAGTTCCATCAATGAAAAAGCACCCATCTAATGGGTCCTTCATGTTACATTTATTTAGATTGATTGAATGATGAAGAGGAGAGAAAGGTGTGTACTAATGAGATTTAGGAGCTAGTTTAATTGAAGGAAACTCAGCTAGTAAGAGCATCAATTGTCTTAATTTTTTAGGATTATTTTTGTTCAAATTGATTGTTAACGCTATCCAAAAGGTCAAAAGAAATAACCAAAGAGAAGAAACATTTTTCCCAAATAGTCAGACTCACATATTTCAAAGAAGTCTTAGCTTCCATACAAATGCCTCAATCTGGCAGAGTAGAACACAGAAATAGAACATTATTAATGGAAACTGAGGCTGATTACTTCTGTTTTTAAAGCTAAATGGTCCAGTTGGTTCAATATTAAGAGAGCTGATTGTTTCACTCTTGCAAATATTTTCATGTTGTGTTCCAGAAAAGAGGCTATATAGTATGGTGGTTAAGCATGTGTTTTCAGGCATCAGGCTGTGTGACTCTGCTAGTAAAACTAGCTGGGTGGCCTTGGTCAAGTAGCATAGCCTTTGTGTGTTCATTTGTAAAGTGGGGATAGAAATAATAACAACAATAATGCATATTATTTTTGTAAGATTTAATCAGATAACATTTGGAACACTTAACATGGTAAATTCTCAGGGAATGTTAACCTATTATTATAACTGGATTAGGGAGGAGGTGAGGCTGTGGAGTCAGAAAGATATGAGTTTGAATCCTGTCTTTGTCCCTTGCTTTGTCCAATTGTTAATAAGGGTTAAAAAGATGTTGACATAACTGACATGGTATCTGGCACATGATAAAAGATAGTTGTTATTATTTTTATTCTGGATTATGTAAGTGAGCTTGTTATTAGGCTCAGGGAATTCTGGTCAGAGTGGAGTATGATGGAAAGAGGTCAGGATTCTGTTAACTGATCCTGGGACCTTCAGTTCAATTAGAATCCAATGAGGGTTTTCCATGCTGCGAGGCATTTGGTACACTGGTTTCCTCTACCAAGCAAAGACTCACAGAACCAATTTCAAAATGGGCTTCTGATCATTGTTGTATCTAGAAGTCCTGTCTGTTCCTATATCAAAGGGCATAATGAATTACTTGTCTGTTGAGCACTGAATGGGGATGCCCTGATGTTGAGAAGCTTTCAGTATAATCAGTCTGGGCATTCTTTTGTTAAGCTTCCAGCCTGTCAGTTCATCTGGTTCACGAAAAATTCTATATGAATATTTTACCTACCTTTTGGATCAATGACTCAATTATTGAACTAATTATCTTATAAGCCCCATGAAGTAGAAGCAAAATCCCCAAATATACTCCTTTCCTACTAATTCTTGACTGATAAATGAAGTCATTCATAAGTTAGAAGGTAGAGGAAATACAGTAAGTCTCTCTTGCTCACTCCTTAGTAAGGTTTCATTCTAGTCAAAACTGGGAATAATTATGCCAATATTAAAATGATAGACATGGATTTTTAAACACTCTTGCCTGCACTGTTGTAACATTAGTTATTGCAAGCACCTAAAAGCAAACCAGTCTTTTTAAAATAATGTATTAGGATTGTTTAGGTCTTATCAGTTTTTACTTATTGAAATAAAATAAGGTAACAGTCAGAAGAGGCAACGGACTGGATTACACAATCACCTAATGCTGTGGTTCTCAATAGGGACTGATTTTTGTCTCCTGCCTCTGCCCCCTCCTTGGGGACATCTGGCAATGTCTGGAGACATTTTTGTTGCCATAGGTGGGGGGAGAGGTGCTACTGGCATTTCGTGGGTAGGGTCACGGTGCTGCTAAACATCCCACAATGCACAGGACAGCCGCACTCCCTGTCCCCAATGATTTATGTGGCTCCAAATATCAATATTGGCAAAGTTGAGAAACCCTGGACTCACGTTACAGCTGAAGTCATAGTTGTTCACTTCCATTGGGTGCTTTTGAGTATACACTAGAGAATCTCATGAAAACTTGACATCTCTCTCTAGAAAATTCATAACCCATACATTTTTATATAAAAATTGGGGAGATGGAGCCTCCAGATCATCTCTCCTAAGCCCATCCTCAGATTCTAGGTCGAGACTATTGGCCCACTACAATCTCAAATTCATTATTAAAGTACAAAGACAAGGATGGGACAGGCAGCATAAGAAAGTAAGATAAACATTTTTCCTAGTTAAAAATCCTGCATTGAACTGGACTTTGGGTAAGTAACTCAAGCTTGCTGAATTCAAGTTTTCCCTTTTAGAATGAGCTAAAGTGATATTTGCCCCAAACAACACTGGTGTTATAAATACCAAGCTTTCTTACAAAAGGGTGAGAAATACAGTGGAATAACCATCTTCACCATTTTTTTTCCATTGTACTTTAAAAAACAGTATACACATAATGACAGATAAAATTTATCAACCATGTACTATGAGCCAGACACAGTGCTGGTCACTTAATGTGTAATTTTTTAATCTTACAATAATCCTACAAGATTGGTATTTATTATTTCTACTTTAGAAATGAGTCACCTGAGTCTCATAGAGGTTAAGTAAATTGGTCAAGGCCTTTTAATCCCTTCGTTTTGGATTCAAACTCTCCCTCTCTTTGCACGGATTTTTCCAGTACTTTTGTAGGAAGAGTCTTGGTTATTTAGGTTTCATTTCAGTAGTTTCACTCCCACCCATGTTTACTAAATACTGATTTGCTGATTAAAATAAAGTAACAATAATATATATAGTAAAATTTGAGTGATGAGTGATAAAGAGTATCTACTATTGATCAATTGTTTCAACAGCTCATACCACAGAAGTCTAAAGTGGGTGGAAGTTAGTAGCACAGAGAATTTTTATTAAGAGGTGTTTGTCATGGTAGGATGGATGTACTTGGCTTTTCCACATCTGTCCTGTAAAGGTGAAGTAAGGTATACACTTAGAAAAGTGGGAGGACTGCCAAAAAGCATCCAGTTTCTGGACATCAGGTTCTGATTCTTTCTCTAGACAGTGTGGAGAGGAAGCTCATCTACCTGTACACCCCCAGCTTCTCACTGATGCTATCCTCATAGGGCTCAATCTTATGAAGAAAGTCTAGAAGCTAGTGTGTGGTTAAAGAATGTTGGCATGAGACCATGGCTATTTGTGGGAAGGATATTAGTTAGAAATTGGGATTCTTTTTTTAAAGAATGAAATAAGTTGGAACATCATCCTGGAACCTAGTTAACAGATATCATTTTCCAGTAACATAACAAAATACATGACATATTGACAGAACTTGATATTCAATTCAAATTCCACTCACCTCAGCACAACTCAGGAAAACTATGCTTTTCTCCCCTTTGTTTATGGGAAGGATTTTTTTAGCACTTCATTTAAAAAAAAAAAAAGATCTGTTAAAAATCTTAAAGTTCTGTTAAAAACTTGGAGTAGAGACTTGTTTCTGCAAAACTCAGCTTAACTGTAACCTCTAGGTGGAGCCCTGCCTGACCTATATTTTCTTTTCTATGCCCCTGTTGTAATTTATATACATCTTTTTTTTTAGATAAACATTTTTTGGGGAATACTTTATAAATATCTATCTATCTATCTATCTATCTATCTATCTATCTATCTATCTATCTATCTATCTATTTTTAGGACATACCGGGGATCGAAACTGGGACCTCGTACATGGCAAGGAGGCACTCAACCGTTGAACTATATCTGCTCCCTATATACACCTTGATTACAGCATTCTCACACTGTGTGGTGATTATTTCTCTCAACTTCAATATCCTGGAAAGAGCATCTCTGTATTCCCAGCACCTATCCCAGTGCCTGGTACAATACAGTTTTTAGCAAATGAATGGATGAATGATGGTTCATTCTACAGATACGTAAATAGATACAGTCAAACTCCCAAATACTCAAAAGAAATAAAAACAATACCCCAGAGATATTTCACTTAGACCTTGATAGCAGATCCAAGTGAGTTATTTTCCTCTTACTATTAAAACGATTCCTCCTCTGAGGACCCAAATCATGGAAATCAGAGGACATTGCTTACCATTTTTCCAATCATCATTACATAAGGGCCCAAATACTTGTTCACGCCGAAGATGTCTAGTAGACGGATATACCAATAAATAATGTTCACGCAATAGATGACCCTCCCATCACTCCTGAAGGGCTGGTCTTGAAGACGAAGGATCATTCCAACAGAGAATAGGAGGATGGCTATGAGATCTGTGACATTCCAATACTCCTGTAGCCACACCTTTACTTTCTGTAGCAATTTCCCTGGCTCAGACATCAGAATCTAAAAGGCAGGAAGGAGAGTGGGTTTAGGGCTAATTCTGTCTCTATTTTCAGTCTGCTTGAAAAGTACTTGGCTTGTTAGTTGGTATTAATAGCTTGCTTTGTCTACCTGTGTCTACTTGAATACTTGCATAGTATGAATGCACCACTGAGCTAAGCTTAGGTTATCCAGATGCAAGTATTCCAGAAGCAGATATAAAGAATAATTTTGATCCTATGAGTACCCTTGCAATTCTAGACTTACACTAGGGCTTTGCTATAAAATTAGTGACAGCTAATACACTGCAAATCTTTTTTCAAATCCTCCTCTACCTAGGTAAATAGTGCCACCAGGTTGCTCAGGCCACTTACTTAGGACTTCATTTCTATCTTCACACCCCATATCCTCTGCTTCAACAAGTTCTATCCCCTCTATTTCTAAATATAACTCAGTTCAACCACATCTCATCACTTCTGCTGCTACTGCCCTATTCTAAGCCCCATCACATCTTGTAGATGATTGCAATGGCCTTCTAACTGGTACGTTCCTGCCATTACTGCCCATCCACCCTCAACCCATCCTCAGCAGCATATGGAATGATCTTTTAAAAACCTATGTCATGATCTGGATGGTGATTACATGGTTGTATGCAGAAGCAGAAACTCATGAAGTTGTACCCTTATGAGCTATTCATTTTGCTATAGGTAAATTAATCCTCAATTTTAAAAAAAGAGACTCAGGAATCATATCGACAAAAAATACCACCACCACCACCACCACCACCACCACCAAAAATGCTAAAACAAATTGTGATTACTATATATACCTTCTGATGGCTGCCATTGTAAATAGAAAAAAGTTCCAAATTTCTCACCATGGCCTCATTTTATGTTCCACCCTATTTCCCCTCATTCCTTACCCTACAGGCACAGTGGTCTGCTCTAAAACTTAAGTCCATTCTATGCGCAGGACATTTGCCCTTGGTGTTCCTTTCAGTTGGGCAATTTCTTCTCGCATATTTTTTTCATGGCTAGGACCCATTCATCTTCAAGGTCTCCATGCAAATGTCCCCTTCTTAGGAAGACCTTCCTAAGTGACCTCTATATCCACAACCACTTTCTAACACATTACTATTTTTTATTTTAATTTTTCTTTAGGTACTGGGGCCTGAGGATTGAAACCTAGGACCTTGTATTTGGGAAGCTGGTACTCAACCACTGAGCTACATTGGCTTCCCTGAGGTGCTTGTTTTGCTTGTTGTTTTTTTGCCTTTTCAGGAGGCACGGGGAAACTGAACCGGGGACCTCCCATGTGAGAAGTGGGAGCGCAACTGCTTGAGCCGCATCCACTCCTGCTATTTTGTAATGCTCCAGTCTCTCACATATCCTGAGAGTTTGTTCCATCTCTTCAAATCCCTTCTCACACTCAGGACGTCCCACAGGAGAAGAGAGAAAAGACCAAGGACACATCTAATCTGTAGCCATTTGAATCATTCATTTCCATTTTCATGTTTTACCTTGGCCTAAAATGCTAAGGGAGGGAGGGCTTGAAAGGCTGCACAAGGAGGCAGGTGCCACCCATTACCTTGTTCTTCACCTTCGTGGCCTCTTCTAAGAGCTTTAGCTCAGGTTTCTTAAACTAGAGCCTGCCCCAGAATCACCTGGAGGGCTGATCAAAACACACATGGCCTGGCCCCACCCCCAGAGTTTCTGCTTCGTGGATCTGGGGTGGGGCTCAAAGAGTTACAGCTCTAACAAATTCCCAGGTGATGCCCCTGACTACACTTTGAGAACAACTGTCCTTCCCATCAGGAATCCCTGCAGCAGGTCCAGTCCTGTCGGCTTTTCATTTCTCCCTGGCTGCAGCTTCCTCAGGGAAAAATCTGTGTCTGGGTGGGAGGGGCACAGAGGGACTGGCAATGCCGTAGGGTTTTTCCAGCACTTTGTCTAATATGGCTTGCTTTCCTAAAATTGTTAAAGGCAACATAATGAACTGCAGAGTTTTGTAGTAAATTTTCTTTTTAAATAGAGAAAATATTTTTGTGAAATCTCAACATAAAAAAGATAAAATCAGCAGCTCTGGGGTGAAGTAGGAATGAAGAGTCAAGAGTCAAAGAGCCCCCACCCTCTGCCCCCTTCACTTTCTGAACCAGTTCTTAGGCACCTCCCTTAGAATCCTGTGGCTCTGGGAAGCATCACAGTTTAGAGCCCACTAGGGGACTGGCTCAGCGAGCCTAGGGAAGGATCAGGCAGATTTAACACCTAGTTCTTCCTAGCTGGGGGAACACAGGAAGATTGCTTCATTCCTCTGAGGTTTGTTTTCCATACCTGTAAAAACGAGGCTGCAACAATAGCTGTGCCATTTACCACACAGAGTTGGAGGCAGGAGAATAAAAATGAGAGAATGCCCACTAAAGTGTGCTGTAAACAGTTACGTGACGTTAAGGACTTGGACTTGCTTGTTTTGGTGACTACACGCAGAAGTATGTAGTGTTGGGAGTGGGGAGGCAGCATGGGAAACCACAAAGCCTTCCTTGTGTATCCCTCGCAGGGCACGGAAGCTTACAAACTTTTCCACGTTTCCCGGCTCTCGTGGGCCTGCCCTGCGGCTGTGAAGGAAGCGCCCTGGCGCCGAGACCTGTGGAGTCCCCACTCCCCTGGGAGCTCGGCGGAGGCAGAGGCGCAGAAGTGATGGTGCCGCCTCGCGGGGCCGCAGGGGACACGCCTGCGCCGAGGTGGCCGCTCCCCACGGCGGCCTCAGAAGCACGGGCCCTCGGCTGGCCCCGTCCTGACCCCAGCCTCCAGATGCCGCCCTCTCAGCTCTTCCATGCCGCCTCAGGAGAAATGGATACCGGGGCCTTGCGGCCCCTGGCAGCCTGGCAGTCTCCGCAGCACAAAGCCTGGAGGACAGGCTGCTCCCCGTCTACTTCCAGTCTAGTCCCGGGAGAGATTCCTAACTCCCCTCTCAAATCCTTCCCTGTTCTACTTCTCACGGGGAAAGAATATGCATTTGGGCATTAAATCGAAAGAGAACCAGCTGGCACTTTACAACATCAGCGGCCCTCGGTTCTCGGAGAGCTACACAAAGACCAAAACAAATTTATGACTGTTTCTCTGTAATCCACAGGATTGGCCAAGAAGTAGAAGGTACTAGGAATGGGAAGACCTAGATGTGGACAACCTATCAGAGCAAGGCAAGACATTCTTTAGTCTTTTCTTTCTAGTCCCTTACAAAATGGGGCTAGTAAACCTGTCCCCTAAGTGCTCTGGAATGGGGGATGTTAGAATTTAAATACCCCCAAGCAGTTTAAAAAAAAACGAAGAGAAGGGAACTAAATAAAGATGAGATTTTTTTAATGATCCCAATAATACTATATATAACAGATACTAAGTGTTCTTTTCTGGAGCATAACATTCTAGAGCTGAAACCCCCTTATTATGTCTGGGTAATGAGGCTGTGGGGAATTTGTGGATTTGTAAGAAACCTACAAATAGGATGGTTCCAGAGCTCTTGAAGACGCAGTGGACCTGGCAGGGAGCAATTCTTCCAGACAAGGCCTCTCTTCCAGGGAAAAGGCAGGGGAATCGCCACCCTCTCACTCGCCAGCCTTCCCTAGGAGTTGTTTTGTCCTGGAATGGGAGTGTGTGGAGTGCATCAAAGCAGGGTTGCAGAGCCCTCTTGTGGACTTTCACTGGACCACTTTCATTTTAGCGGCTCTTTGAATTTGATGGGCTCCTGAGGTTAGCTTTGACTCCAAACAAATCACACAGGGTTGATATTTTGATGGCTCCTTTTAGGCAATGTAGGTGGAGGGAGAAAAAATGCCCTCAACCCCGAGGACAAGAACTGCTCAGTTCACCATGTTGAAAAAAAAATCTGCTCTGTGATGCCCAGGGTTGGTGCTCAGATAAACCAGAAAATGAGTTAAATGAATGAAAGGGTAGTTCCTCCAGAGCTGCTGAAACGCATGTGGAGAATCATAGGTATTAGTGGAATGTGTCCAAAGGGACCCACAGTAGGGGTTTGAAACAGGAGGTAAGAGTGAAAAATTTAAAGAGTCATGCTCATAGGGACAAAGACAGGTGTAAACAGCATGGGAGACAAGCTGCAGTCTACAAGGGAAGTCATCTGGAGTGTTCCCTGGGACAAGAGAGCTATGCTAGCAGAAAATAGACTAAATCCTGAACATCATGGAGTGACAATTCCATAAACATCACACCGTGAAGCTTCCCCTGGTTTCTGAAAGGAAAGAAGCAGTCCTTGAAGCCGAGACCATTATTTCTGCGGCAGCGTGAGAGAAAATAGTTTCTTGCTTAATTTGGATCCTGAGTGTCCCCCTGCCCCCTCCATCCACAAACCTAACCAACCACTTTCTTTCCCCAACATTATCTCTTAAGAAAACGGTTACCTCTCTCATCTTTTCTATTCCCAGGGTGAAAATATAGGAAATGACGATCCATTCTTGGGTGGAAGGCCAGCGTTCCATCTTCACTAACACGATATAGTTGAAGAGCATCAGGTATCCGATATACGCCAGCTGTAAGGAAACACAATACAGTGCTCGGGCTGCGAAGGCCGAGGGGCAGCCCTGTCCTTGCTCAAGGCCATAGCACAGCCCTTAAAATGAGGTCAGTCAGTAGCACATGGGATTCAAGACTAAATGAATGTAAAGACTCTAAACTATCCAAAGAATAAAAAGAGGAGACATGAAACCATTTACAATGCAATCATCTTTTTTTTTTTTTTTGATCCTTACATGTGTCCCTGCCACTCCGGTACCTTGCTTGGACCTCTGAGTCATGGTGCTTCACTTTGTTTTGCAATTACCCAGTTTCTTGTGTCTCCCCCACTAGAGAGGGACCCTCTTCTATCAGGGGCTGCTCTTGCTCATGCAGGGACCTCGGGTTCTTGAGCTAGGACAGCACACTAAATATTTGTCTAATGAATACCAGGCATTAGTGGTTGAATGTCCCTAAGAGGGAAAAGGAAGACATGCCCTAGACCTGGTAATTGCTCAAACCAACTAGGAAATATCCCAGATCTTATTTTGAAGCCCAACTTTAATTCATTTCTGAGTTAATGTCTTCTTTTCACTTCTCCCTTAAAGTGCTTGGCTTGTCAGTGTCTTGGGAGGTTTTTTACCTACTTTTTTATCGCAGCCCCTCCTGCCCTATCTAAGCTGGAATATTCTTTTTCGGTTTCTGGTCCTTTGAAACAAAATAAAATAGGAGAAGACAAAGCAATTTATAGCAAGGAATGGGTATGTGTGACCCACTGTGGATTGGCGCTGACTTTAATTTTCAAGAAGCTCTAGCACCTTGAGGTTAAATCCTGATATGTCTGGCTGAATTGCTGAAAATTCAGAAATTCCCCCCAGGTTTGGTGATAGTCACTGGAGGGTGCAGTTATTTCTCCACAAGTGGAGTATAGGAGGACTGACTGGCAAGGTTCTTGCACAAGGGGCTGAGGAAACTTGGGAGAAAAACATTTCCTAAGGGAAATGACACATGAGCTAGCATATCTCTAGGCAGTGCCTCAAGGTGAGTGAGGCATGGTATCTGGCCTTAGAGGCCTTAGGGGCTGAGAACAGGGACTAAAAGTGAGCTTATTTAAATTTTCTGCACTCTCTGGAACCAGCATAGCAAAGGAGAGGACACAGCATGGGCAGAAGGATGGAGGCCTTGAAGTTCTGGAGGTATAGTGTCACATCTAAGTGGTGGAGGCAAAGGTACAGCCTGGCTGAGAGAAACTTGAGGGAAGACTGCTGGCTGCCCAAGAGAACTAAAGAAATGCTGCTTCTACTAATGCGACTGCTCTCTCTTTTTAAATGAAGAAAGTGATTCTTCATATGAATCAAGTTATCTCCTGAAACCTTAGTCTGTCAACACATTTGCAGAATACCACTGTGCCATATAATTTCCTCTTCAATTAAATGGCAAAACTATGGCAGAGTTCAGTTAGATCATGTGTGAAAGCATGAGAGCAGGTGTGTAGATGGCTGGAGGGTCAGCTGAGCCCACTCACTCTCCATCTGATTGATTGGATCTTGCACGCCCACCCTCAGGAGCAGTCATTCCAATCCGTGCCTCAGTTCCTACCCCTCCCAACCTTGGGATCATTAGAAAATTGTGAAAATCTCACAAGACAAGCCTTTACTCTACCTGAAATTATGAGGACACAATTATAATACACTTGCATTCACTCTGCAGTCTGTGACTACTGTATTTTACAAACTCAAAGAAAGGACTTCAATGGTTCAAACTCTAAAATATATATGTGTGTAGCCTCCTCCTGGCTTGTGGAAAGCTTCTCTTCCTGGCTGCTCTTTGTTGGATCAAATTCCATTGTTCCTGGGTGAGATGAATCTTGTTAACTGCCCCGGTTTTATCATTTTATACAATTCATGGCAAAACATTTCAAAGCATTATCTTCTCTTCTCACATACACAATTCTTCCAGAATCTCTCCATTTTAGTACTTAAGTTACTTTTTCAACTCACCTCTGTTCTCTGAATAGGGGTGCAGACTGAGGCAGTGTGTTTGGTGGAAGGAATGTTGAGGCAGAGGTCAGTGGAACTTGGATCTAAATCCTAGCTCAGGTACTTTCTAGCTGTGTCATTTTTTATAAGTCTCAAACTGTCTGCATCTTCGTTTTGTAAAATGGAGATGACTATTATTTACCTTATAGGTTTATTGGAAGGAATAAGGTAGGGGTTGCAGGGGGCAGGGAGGTAGGACATATATATATATATCATCTTGACACATTGTAGAGCTAGAATAAATGGTGGTTATTATTATCCACCTTTTTTTCCAAGATGCTTCTGCTATTCCTGGTGTCTCCTCTTACCTCAATTCTTGCTTCCCTTTGATGCCCTGTTAACTATTCATATTCTTTTAAAAATTACCCTCATTATTGTTCATGCTTCCTCTACTATCATCCTTTTTATATCCTGCCTATTTTTCACATCACAGTTCATCTACCATGACCTTCTATTTCCATGCTCAAACTACAACATAATATTTTGGGACAACTCCCAAAATATAAACTTCTGGAAATAAGGCCTTCAACATGTTTAAATGGCATAACAGAGGGCTGGCTGTTTCTTGGAAGAAACTTATCTTAGAACTTACCAACATTCATGGGTCTTTCAATGTGGATTATTGTGTATGTGTGTTTAAACACATACATATATACCATATGCTTTAACAAGCTATGTAGAGTATCAAACTTTTGAACAGAAATATGACCTTATGATTTTCACTTAAGTCAGTGGGAGTCCTATAAGAATTTATATTTCATTTGCTTTTATTTTTTATTTATAGATTTGCCATTAACCAAGGTGACTCCTAAATGATCAGATGCAAGCACCAAAGCCTACAGCAGTGTGCTGTGGACCTCTGGTGGGGTTTTACTATTCTTCCTTCTTTCCAGGGCCTTTACCAACTGCCTCTAGAGCAGGTGTTCTTAACAAGGGGTCCGTGAGCTTGAACTGAAGTTCAAAAAACCATTATTCTCACAGGGACGTGTTGGTGTGAGTGTGATAAATGTATTAAATAATACACAGTACAGTGTGGACTTAGTAAGGGGCCTGTGGTTTTCACCTCACTGGCAAAGGTGTCTGTGGAACTAAAAAGGTTAAGAAGCTCTGGTCTAGGGAGAAGCGAAAGCACATGGCGTCAGGAGAGGAAAGAGGCTGACTGACTCTGGGGACCCTCTGACCCGGGGCCACGTCGCGCCATGAATTTGAATCCTTGCCAGCTGGACACTTCAAATGGGCTCATCACAAACAAGGTCTGGGAGCCAGTTGGATTCCTGCCTCTTTTCTTCTTGGACTAGGAGAGGGCCCAGCCTGCTCCTCAGGAAACTTGCTAAGATGTGGAAGGGAGGTTAAGAGGGAAGGAGGTGGTGTCCTACCTGTCAGTACTTTGGGAGAGGGGCAAGGGAATAGTTTTGAAAATCAGGGGGTGAAGTATTCTCATAGGAAAAACAAGATAGAAAAGGAAATAGGATCTTCCACCTAAAGGTGAATTTTATTGATAAGCATGTCTGAGGATTTAAAAGACAGGCACCCATTTCATCTCCATTCACTTCCTTGAAACTTGGTCTTTGTCAACATAGTAATATAAATATGGATTTCTGAAAAACATCGAGTAAGCTCAAGTGAATGCCACGGGGGATCCAGTCTGATGGGACTGTGGCCGCTAACCAAATCAGCTGTGCAGAAGGGGGCTGGAAACACCAATCCCGCCCCTCAGAGGCAACTGCATGAATGGTGGCTAGGGATAGAAGAGTCACAAGCTCCCCTGATTATTAGATTCACCTGCAAAGCTTGTCAAACACCCAGCCACTCAGACTCCTCCCTGGAGATTTGATGGGAAATTTCCAATTCTGACAAACCCCCATACCATCAAGGAAATTTGGAAGTATTGGACTAAAAACTCAGCACGCCCTCTTCTAAGGTGATTCTCAAGTTTGGCTGCTTGTTACAATCCCCTGGGAGCTTTAAAATATACTCATTCTGCAAACCAATGACACCAGAATCTCTGGGTGGGAATCCCAGGCTTCAGCATTTTAAAAAAGTTCTCCAAGTGATTCCAATATGAGACAAGGTTGCGAACCACTAGCCAGGGCATTGGTAATTTAAAAGTATCCCTTCTCTTGACTCACAAATTGCCTTAGAGCCTCAGCTGAGTAAGTGGAACCTAGGGGAACCAAGGAAAATATACTGATATTGAGCACAGATCAAGGGGGAAAAAAAAGAGATTCCTTGAAAGGATAAGAAAAGAAAGTACTTCATTTGTAACAGTGATAGATGATTCTTTGTGTGTGTGTGAGATGGATGATACTTGATACCATTACTTCTACTGTTTTTTAATTTTATTTCAATTTTAATGCTCTAAACCAAGGGTCTGTAAATTTTATCTGTAAAGGTCCAGCTAGTAAATAGTTAAGACTTTGTGGGCCAGGTAGTTTCTATTGCAACTAATCAACTCTATTAGCACAGCATAAAAGCAGCCAGACCATAATAAACAAAGAAGTTTGCCTGTGTTTGGATAAAATTTTATTTATGGACATGGAAATTTGAATTTTCATATAATTTTCACATGCCACAAAATATTATTCTTCTTTCGATTTTAAAATGTAAAAACCTTTCTTAGCTTGCTGGCCACAATAACAGGTGGGTGGGATTGGCCCACAGGCTATAGTTTGACAGACCTTGTTCTAGATTGAGATAGTTGAGGCAGAATAGTATAAGGAAGGAGACGCCCGGGTATAAAATGGCAGTAAAAATACTCCTTGATAAAATTGTGCAGGAGACAGTCTAAACTACAATGTAAACTATAATCCACGCTTAGTGGCAAATGCTCCAAATGTGTTCATCAATTGTAACGAATGTACCACACTAATGAAGGATGTTGTTAACATGGGAAAATGTGGGAGGTGTAGGGAGCGAAGCATATGGGAATCCCCTCTATTTTTTATCTAAGATTTATGTAATCTTAATATCTTTTAAAAAATATATTAAAAATATTATAAAAAATAAACTTACATCTTATTGAAAAAAACCTTGTAAGGACTAGGGTGAGAATATATGAAGTACCTAGAACAGTGCCTCAGACAGAGGTGTCCAATAAATATTATTGTTATGTGTCTGGATGAATAAAACACTGACAATCTATTGTTTCTAATATGAATAACCTGAGAATAACAATAGTTAGCTTTATACTAACATGTGCCTGGCATTATTCTATGGGCTTGACAATATATTTTGTTTTTTAAATACATTCAGTCTTCACTAGCCCCTGAAAGTAAGTACTGTTATAACCCCCATCGTACAGATGAGGAACCTGGGAGATACAGTGGTAAAGTACCATGCCTGAGGACACACAAGTAAGAAGCACTGCTGGGATTCTAACCCAGGCAGTCTGACTCCAAAGTCCATGTTTTTAAGCACTAAACTATTTTCTGCAAGGTGAGTAAATGTATAGATGTATCTGTATAAAATATATAAATAGAAATAATTTTTGCATGCTTTAGTTATTTTTCTGGGAAGAATTTTTTCTATTTGTAACATTAGGCTGTAAAAATATTGAATTTTTAGTTCACTAAATAACCCTAATGTTTCTATTTTGATAACCTTCCATCTTCTTTCAAGGTCATAATTTAAAGCAGTAGTTTTCAAAAAAACAATAAAGCAGTGGTTTTCCACCTGGGCAATTTGGCAATGTCTGGAGTCATTTTCTGGTTGTCCTACCTGGGAGGTGGGGCAGGCTATTGGCACCTCGTGGGTAGAAGCAGGGAAGTTGCTGAACATCCTACAATGCACAGGGCTGTCCCACACAACCAAGTGTCAGTGGCGCGGAGGCTGAGAAACCCCGCTTCAAAGCCAGCGTGAACTGACAGCCTGCTGGACCACAAAGAAAGCACCACACCTGGTCACTTGAGTCACCTGGGCCTCAGACTCAGATCATCCTGTTACTAACTCAAGTGACTTCTCTGTTGCTGGTTGTGCAAAAGGGTTAAAATACAGACTCACACTATCCGTAATCTGGCACAGTTCCCCTGTGGCTGGAGAGAATCAGAGATGACCGGGGTCAAGGCTTACCTTAAGCTTAAAATATCATTGAGAAATAGAAGTAGAAAATCAAGAATCGAGCCATTTCTGCCACATCAGGAGGCTATTTCAGTGACAAACCATTGTTTTATAGGCAGAACATGTTTGCAGTTTTACATACTGGATAAAATTTGTCACGATTACAGGTTGCTTTGAGTAGTTTTCACTGCTTTATTTTGCACGTTGTTTAAATGTGGCAGAGCAAGAAGGGTTGTCTGATTACACAACGAGATTGGGTGTAGTTACACACATAAGCTACCCATATCTAGTGGTGTTACTTCTAAAACACACCTCAGCCTTTACACCCCAAATGTGCCCCCAGACCCAGGCCTGGCATCTAAAATGGGCAACTCTGATCTAGAGTTTATCCAACCAGAACAGGGAAGTGTTTTGGAAAAGGACATCTATTTTCCCACTAGACTAGACTCATACTCATTCTCACTTCTATTTTTGTTAGTTATCACTGTTACCATTTCCTTTCTTTTCTATGAGGAAGAGAAATGTAGCTTATGGAAGCTGCCACACAAACTCCACAAATCTTACAAAGCTATGGAAAAAGCAAGGTCATAGAGATTTCCTTTTTACATGCATGCTACTTATATTATGACTTGTACAGAAAGCTGCCCAGGTGCTTGAGAGATGGACATTGGCTCCTCATGGCCATCAATTAGGGAGAAGAAAGGGAAAGATGCTTACAGTGTAGAACCAGAATTTCACGATGGGTGCATTGTAGAATTCATAGATTTTTCTGCCCAGAGGAATTAATCTGTGCCTGCTCTGAACTTCCTCTTCGTCCTTCTTCCTTGAGGATTCCCCATTGTTTCGTCCCAACATTGCCTACAGTGGAAGAGAATCAAAACCATCATGGCTGTGCTCTGAAGAACATGTAGTTCAATATGCTCATTTCACAGCTGAGGAAAGGATGCTCATAGAACCTAAGAGATTTTCCTGAGGTCCTCCAAAAATTTTATGCCTTCCCTAAATATTGCAATTGCATTATACATATAATCTGCATATAATATACCTTTTGCCTGGGACAGAAGACTTTTGGGATATTTTTTGACCATTCTCTTCGCTTTCATCATGGGACTCTTAGAAGATGTGGGTGATAGGAGATGCCCAGAGTTCAGAGAGGGAGACAGAAAGGAGCCTGGGAAGGCAAGGCTTCAGAAATCTACTTTTCCTCCCCACCCTTTTCCCACAGTGATGGGCTAAAATGAGTCCCCAAGAAAGTTATGTTGAAGTTCTAGCCCCCAATACCTCAGAATGTGACTTTATTTGGAAATAGGGTTGTTGCAGATGTAATTAGCTAAGATGAGGTCATCCTAGAGTACAGCAGGCCATTAATCCAATATGACTGGTCTCCTTGTAAGAAGGGAAGAAGTGACAGTAAAAGAGACTGGAGTTAGGCAGTTATGAGCTATAGATCGCTGGCTACAACCAACAGCTAAGAAGGGGCAAGGAAGGATTCCTCCCCTAGAGACTTCAGAGAGCAAGGGCCCTGACGCTACCTTGATTCAGACTGCTGGCCTCCAGAACTACAAGACAGTAACTTTCTGTTGTTTAAGCCACCATGTTTGTGGTACTTTATTCACTGCAGGCCTAAGAAACTAAAGCACCATGTGTATATGTAGTGAAACAGGCAGATCTGGGCTCAAATTCTGCACCATCACATGCTAATGAGTCTTAAGTCAGATAAATTGGACAAGTGATACCAAATTTATCCAAAGGTTGTGACTGTGAACTATGCAAGAGGTAAAGTTATCTGAGGTACCTGGAGCTTGGTTGGGTTAGGGACATTTCCCCAGACCTTAGGCATATGTCTTGCTTCCCTGATTTCAAACCCATAAACCCTGAATTTCAACTGATATTGGTTCCATGGTAACACCTGGGCAAACTGCCTTTCCCTGCATGGGAGAGTCAACCAGTGGGAACGGGAGAAGGATTCTAGTTAGGACTGACCTGGAGAAGTCCTCATCTCCAACTCCTGGAGACTTCTTAAGAATGGAAAGATTTCCTTCTCATTCACAACAGCAGCAAATGCCACAACAATAATGATTTAACATTGCGACAAAGCAGAACTTGGGAAAAGGCAGGCACATGCTTCTCTGGGTGGTAAGACACAGGATGCCCCTCAGATGGATGAATATCCTAATGGAGAAGGAGCCCAGGCTGTGGGTCACTCAGATGGCAGATTAAGTCTGAACTCAGACACTTAGAATCCATGTGACCTCGGGCAAGTTTCTTAAACTCTCTGAGATTTAGTTTCTTTAACTGTAAAATGAGGATAGTAATGGCACTTCTTTATACATTGATATACAAATCAGTTAGCATCTCTGGCACTTAATAAGTGCTAGTAAATATTAGCTAGTCCTTAAAGTCAACTGAGACATTCTCAGATACCCTGCTGAAATGATCTAGTTGGGATCTCTGATCAGAAAAACATTATTAGGAGTCTGTAACAGTGTAATTCCTTGACTTTAAAAAAGAAAAGTTCGTTCCACAGAAATATGGAAAATGAGATTTTTATTAAATGTGAGAAGTAGGTAAAGCCTTACAACTAACTGCTCAGTGACTGGCCGGGATTTAGGATAAGAAAAATCATGGAATGTGAGTTCAGAGTCAAGAGATCTAAATATAGAAATAATTTAATTTTTGTTTTGAAGTTGAGAATAGAGACAATAACAAGGTAATTCTGGTTTCTAACAATCTTTACCTAAACTACTCAAATATTAGTTTCAACTACTTAGATCATTGTCTCAAATATCCACTTTACTCAAGTATGTAACAATGAAAAATAATGTATCTGTGACCAATAGGATTTCTGGAGAAAGTAACCTCCATTTTCTTTATGGACCCTCTAGCTAATAAAGTACCTTCAGTTAATGAGTAGGTAAGATTCAGTACTGGGGCTGACAGATGCACTTGTTTTGTTCTGAGTAATTGAGTTGAGCTGAGTAAACCTTCAAGATGGATATAACACACGAGACAGCAATGGAGTTCTATAAATATTGGCCATTGACCTCAAGAAACTCTAAGTGAACACGGTATTTGTCCTTCTATAATTTAAAATATATGTAACTTAATTATACTGCTTCTGCTCTGATAATTTACATGATTAATAATACAATGCCCTTTGGGGACCCAATGAAATGGTAGCAAAGGCAGCTTGGAGGGCTGGAGGAATATTCAAGAGTGGCATCTTGCTGTAACTACTGGGGATGGTGGTTTTCTCAACAGACCTAGAGCAATGCCCTGGGTCTGTGGACATGTTGGGACTTTTTAAAGCAATTTACAAGGTGGGGACACTTATCTGGCAATGCAGGCAAAACAAAAAACAAAACAACAAAATGTTTTGATTTTATTATCCAGATACATTCCAAAGTGACTGTTTGGAAAAGGCTTTTTTTTTGTGGGTGTACTTCTCCCACAAAAGACATTTCATTAATTCCAGCCTAAGAAGCTTAACTTGATGAGTTTGTTGATTTGTCTTCCCTTTAGTCAAACATTCCCTATAACATTTCTTAATGCAGAATTTAACAGGGATAAATACAGACGAAACTGCACAAAGATTAGAGAATCTTTGCTGGCTAGGAAAGATCCTTTGAGATGAACAAAGCTCCTAAAGGCTACTAAGATGAAGAAAACTGAGGTTGGTATTTCAGTATATAAAATTTGAAGGGCCAAGAGAGGATATATTTAACACAAAGGTCACATGTCAATCCTATGAAAGGAGCAGAGGGGTCAACAAGCAGCACTCTCTGATGCTGTCCAAGGTACGCATGGGGACCAGGCCAACCTGTGACGGAGTTTGTCATCAGAGTCACAGGAGGCTCCACGTTCATGACAACTGCTGTCCAACCCTGAGCTTGCCGGCCCAACGTTTCTTTCTTTCTCTCCTTCTCCCTGAGGAGCATACCCTCAGGCAGTAATGCCACTGTGGTGTCTTCTCAGTCAACAACAGGGATTATCTTCTAGCAAGCACACTTTGCTCAGTTTACAGATGCATTTTTTCATTGTGGTTTCTTGAAGAATCACGTCTTCAAAGCACTTGACGGAGCAGGAACAGGGAGCTGTCCCTTTTGTTTTCTTCCTTGAGACCCAACCACAGAGGATGCTGACCCAGCTCTGGCTGCCTTCCCAGATGTATGCTGATGTTAAGGCCATGTCACACTTGACACAGGAGGCCCGCTCATCATTTTTTTATTCTCTTTGCTACACGGCGGACAACACAAGCTCAGTGCCTACATCTGAAACTAGGAAGAAATTCTCTCTGTCCTTTAGCTTCCTGGCTAAGAGCGTGGTCAGTGGAGACTGTAAGTCTGGGTTCTAATTCTGGTTTTACAACTAGTTAACTGGGTACCTTAATGCAATTTCACCTCTCTGAATCCCAGCTTCTTCATTTGTAAAAGGGAATAATAATAGTACCTACCTGACGGGATTGCTGGGAGGATTCTAAGAGTAAGCACAAATAAAGTACCTGCCACTGTTACAACAATCTTAGTGGACATTTTTCAAGGCTTATGGGGTGCTAGGCACCAATCTAAGTAGTTAACGTGGATACTTGTTAAACCACACAACTACCTACGTGCCTAGACAACATTACTCCTATGGTAAAGGTTAAGAAACTGTCCAAGGCCACAAAGCAAGTAGGTGATGGGGCAGGACCGGTGCTCTAGAACCTGTACTCTTTACCACTACAGAAGTATTTCATAAAAATTTGGTGTCATTCCTATACATGTTTCTGCTAAGCCTTAAACTATTATTTCCTATCATTGAAGGCATTCAGAGGCCAAACTTGTAAGAGCTTTAGGGAAGACAGTCATGGGATTCTGTCACAGAGGCAGGCAGACTCCCTTCACAGATTTCGATAAGGAGCCAACCTGAAACTGAAAGCAAACATTGGCTTTTCGTAACCACTCAGTGGGTCAGAAACTATGCATGATTAATCAAAAGAGTGATCTGTTGCATATGCCCTGCTCTACTTAGGGCTGGGATTGTGCCTGTAAATAGATGTTTAGGAAGAGCCTACTGCGAGGAAATACTGTTTATCTCCAGGAAAAACAATTCACAGGGTGGTCCCTCTAGGATGATAATGCAAAGGTCTTTTGTCACCTGAGCAAAATCACTTTTTGTTTTCTCCCTTTATGGCTACTTCTGGGTCATTACAGCAAGAATTGTGGGGAATATCAAGGAAGTCCTGATGGAGTTGCTTGATGTCTCCAAAGCTACGAAGCCTGGTTTGTCCCTTTAATAGCCTGCGATATTTTTAGCTTTTGGGTACAATCCAAGTGGCAGTCACGCTGCTCAGCCAGGGTTGCAGGAGGCTGTCCCGTGCCCAGCTGCCCCATTCCCCTGGCAGAACAAAGCATCCATGCTCTATAATTACACCAGGAAAAGCTAATAAAAGCTTTCCATACAAACCTCAAAATTCAATTAGTCCTGCATTTGTGAGCCTGACCCCAAAGACAGATAAAGGCTTAGCTTCTCATCACAGAAGAGTTCCAGCTGAGTGAAGCCGGCTGCTCTCAAACCATGGATTCCCTTTCCTTCTCCGTGTGTGCTGAGACTGTCACATTACCTGGTTATTTATAAAGCATTGCCTGTTTGGAAAATCTGTGATGCCTCGCTTTTGAATTTCCTTGGTTTGTCCTGCACCACCAAGCCTGGCTGGAGGATTTCACATAGAATCAGCCCCTAAAGTCATGTTGTTTGTGCACAGAGAGGAAACTTTTATAGTACCCTGGCCTCAGTGCTTACATGAAAGTACTCCCTGGAGTTTTCAGCTTGGTGGGAGGCTGATCTCTGACCTCAAGAGGTATTGGACCTTAAGCCCTACAGACAAGACAGGTGGGTTAGGGGATGCCCCCAGGGAGACTAACTGCACAATTTTTTCTTACTGTCAATTCCATGTCTTCTTCATCTTTTTCCTTTGTGGGCTTCTCTGGTTCTTCTGGCTCCTTCTCTTGGAGATGGATTTCCTGGGCCTGAGACATATAGGGCATGTCGTCTTTGTTCTTGAACTCCAAGCTGAGAATTGAAGGAGGAAGTAGAATTCCCAGAATTACCTAAAGTAATAATAATGATAATAATAATAATCACATTTAAAGGATTAAAATTAGGGTAGTTGTTTAGAATCAGAGGGCCTGGGGTGTGGGATATGTGGATGTGTGTGTGGGGGTGTAGCTCTGTGTGGGGAGCTGGACATCTGGACATGTTAATAATTAAATACATCAGTGCCAGGCTGGGAAACAGACATAGTAGCTCATTCTGCATTTTAGATAAACAAATGCATTTTACCCAAATTAATGCCCACTTTGCATTGGGGAAACTGAGGAACAAGAGAGAACCTACCCAAGGCAAAAGTGGGAAAGAATTTCGCTTTCTATTTAACTATTAGGCAGCACTTCTCTTTGAATCATGAAATTAATTTAGATATCCATCTACTGGCATTTATTTGCTAATATGTCAAGTGAAATTGTTTATGTGCCATTAGGTCATCTGTATAAATTATGCTGTCTTAAACTGACCTCAGGAAAGTACATGTAGGAAAACATGTTATTCATTTTAGAGCATTCCCATGGCATGTTCTAATACACAACAGAAACACATGCACACATCAGTGGGCTCCATATTTGCCATAAGAATCTGCCTACACCCCCCCCCCGCCCTCCCCCCATACAATTACCCCAGGAAGGGCCACCACTGTATTTCTCTCATGTATAAACAACACACTTAAATCTTTGTAATGATACTAAAAACAAAGACCTTTCTTTCTCATGAAAGGGTGATCTCGGTCTTCATTTGCCAGGAAACAAGCTCATTTCTGATAAGGCTGACATCTGATTTGTGCTCCCTAAGTCTTTTCCTATCCTTTCTCTCAGGTCTGAATTGGTTTTGTTGTATAAAGCTTCTGAAAATGAACCTTCTTGAAGAAACGATCAAGATAAAGGGCTAAGGGGAGCGTCAGTCAAAAGGATCCTCAAGTAATGAGGCAGCAACTCTGGGCTTGGATGCCCACAGGGTCTTGAGAGTAGCTAAGGGAGAAGGGAGAGCCATGACCCTGGACACAGGTGCCTGGCAGGCCTGGGAGGGTGCCTGTGGCGGGCTGGCAGCCTCGGAAGGACGCGCCACCCTGTCCTTGGAGCTGACAGCAGCGCTTGGCTCCTTGCCTGGGGCCAGGCTTTCTAGTCTCCAGCAGTGTGGCTATAGATAGAATGCCTACAACCCTCCTCATGGGACCCTTCTGTGGCTCTGGGCCAAGAGGAGGCTCTTAATTGGGAGAGAGGTTGGTCGGGAGAGGGGAGTGCTGCTCCAAGCAGGGTGGCCTCAGGGGACTGCTCCTGCTGCCTAGTGGCCCTTCTTTTGGCTGGCCTCAGAGTTGCTCACATCAGATTGTTCTAGGTAAATTTGAGCCTACCTTAAGGTGTAACAGCCACAGGCTTTAAATAAAGCATTTTAAAACATTCTTTCAATCTTCACCCTCCCATTTTCTCTTTCTTTTACTTCTTTCATTGTCATTTGAAAAACTGAAAAAATATGTAGAAAAGCAAAAGCTACACATCCTTCTACTTTTAAACAGTAGAGTCCTTCACAACATCCATCTACATCCCATCCCCTCATATGTAACTACAGTGAATATACTCCGTAACTATATACACATACACACACCCTTTTTAAAAAACCAAAAATGGATTCAGGCTAGGCACATGGTGAACAAATTGTGTTTCTTTGCTTAAGAACAGATCATGATTATCTAGCAATATCTTCATGTACAAGTCCAATCTCATATTTGTTTCAATTTAAAAAATTCCTTAAGCTCAGCTGATAGGAGCCAACATCTCTATGAATTGATACATGGGAGGGTCCACAGGTCTATGGGTTCAGACTCCTTCGGCGGTGAAGGGACTCATATGTGAGGGCTCCCTGCAAAGAACAGCTTGTACCAGAAGCAAACTGTACCTCCTATGGTACCTGCATGTTACCATCACCATTGGATCTTCTGAAAAACATTAATGTCTGGACACCCGTCTCTAGAGATTCTGATTCAGCAGGACTTGGGGGAGGCCCTAGCCTCAATATTAAAGAAAAATGCTCTATGGATGGACTTGATGCACAGCAGGGTTTCGGACCACCCTCCTGGGATGGGAAAATGCCCAATTTCACACTTCTGGCTTGGAAGACTCCAACCAACCCTCTGGACCTCGGAGGCGCTAGGGCCTCTGGGCATGCTGACCTTGAGGCCTGAGTTCTTGCGCATCCTGAGCCGGCCCATCCACATGTCGGTGAGCAACATCTGGCTGCACGTGTGCGCGATGAAGTCGCGGTGCTTGGCAGCCACGGCGAGTTGCAGGCAGGTGGCATTGCTCCAGTTCTTCAACTCGTACGTCAGCAGTTTCATGGCCAGCTGCTCGTCCTGCTTGTAGGACTGGTCCAGGAGCTCCACGGCCAGCTGACCAAAGTCCCTGCAAGAGAGAATGTGCAGCAGAGTCCTTGAGGCCTGCTTGGAGACTTAGATGACAAAGTATGGACCCATGGGAAAAGCCACCAAAGGTGCTTACTGGGGTAGTTGTTTCTTATGGGGTACAGTCTGTTTGTTCATTCATTCATTCTTAGCATTCACTAAGAATCTAGTGCCAGAATCTAGTGCCAGTCTTGAGAACTGGGTATATAAGTCAAACAAACATGATCCCTTCTCTCAAGGTCCTGAATTTAAGGCATGTGCTTGGAGGAGGCAGATCAGTAAATCAATGGTTACAGTGCAGTATGTCTGTTAAACATGACAGACCTCAGTTCAAACCCCAGCCATGCTACCACAAGAGTATGATCTTGGACAAATCACTTAACTTCTCTGAGCCTAATTTTCCTCAGCTATGAAATGTCCAGTGTGAAATGTGTGTACTAATAGTCCCTACCTCTTAGAAGGAAAAAGGATGAAGTGAGAATATCTATGTATCTTGTATGTGCCTCCAGCCCCAGCTCTGTGTCCAATAAATGTTAATTATTCATTTCCACCCTCTGTGTGCACCACTTGAGAGAAACTGCCTCCCCTCAAAGTTTGGGTAGCTCAGACCATACGGTATTTGGGGCCCATCTTTTCTTCTTTTCCCTGACCACCCCATTCCATTTGCAGGGTCAGTCAACCTGGAGTTATGGTTCAGCTCCTGGGAGATGTCATCAACCATGTCGTTCTCAGAGGCCTCGTGAGCCATGGCTTTGCAGAGCTTACAGGCTACCAGGGCCTTAGCCATGGCCTCCTCGCCATGCTGCCAGAAAAACAAGGCCATTTTCTGTCGCTTCATCAAGACGGCCCACACCATCAGTTCGTGGAAAGGGAAAGGGAAGTGGTTGATCTCAGGGTCGTCCAAATCAATGTCCACCTCTTCTTCACGCTTCTTGGTCGTCTTTCTCCCTCGCCTCAAGGGGACATCATCCTGCGATTTTAGGGAAACATCGAGGTTGAGTTAGAAATGAATCAATTCCATTCAGCAAGCACTTATTGTATATTGACTAATGTTTCAGCTCTGGGATAAGTACAGAAATGAACTAGGCCAGCTCTGATCCTAAAAGAACTCAAAAGGACATAGACGCCTGACTTTAAAACAAATTATAATAAATGTACAAGCACAGTCCCATGGGAACATGTCAAGGCTATTCTTCAATTTTAAAAATTTATTTCAGGGGGCCATTTTCTTTTTCTTTTGCCCACTTTTCCCCTCTCCACAGGTGGGATTACTTGCATCTCATGATGGACAGCACTGCTCTTTTCATTGAAAGGACAAGGACATCCTATACTTGCATTTGCATATTTAACAATAACCACATGAACAAAAGACAGGAAACAGTCCATCTTGAGTTTCTGCATACCTGTTAGATGCATTTGTGAAATATTTCTGGTCTTTGGATCTGTTGTCATTTGAAAATATCCATGAATAGATTTTACTTACTGGAATTTATATGCTTCCTTGGTTTTTCAAGTTAGTATTTCAAATAGGATTTACATTCTTTATTGTAATGCTCACATAATCTCAGGGGGAGAATTTTCAATGCTGCTGTGACTGCCCTTTTGACACTGGAAATATTTTATTTCATTATTTTGGAATCATGTACTAAGCCCTACCTCTGAAATGAACTTGTGTGTGTATATATATACATACACATATTTTAAAAATTGTGTAATAAGTAAATTTATAACCTCTCTAATAAAAAAATGTAGGGGAGCGGATGTGGCTCAAGCAGTTGAGTGCCTGCTTCCCACATGGGAAGCTCTGGGTTCAGTTTCCAGTGCCTCCTAAAACAAAAAACAAACAACAAGCAAACAAACGAAAAAACCAACTCAGGGAAGCTGATGTGGCTCAGTGGTTGAGTGCTGGCTTCCCACATATGAGGTCCAGGGTTCATTACCCCACCCCAGTACCTCAAAAAAAAAAAAAAAAAAGTAGAATGAAAGAGAATAAATAATTGACATTGATATTTTGAGCAGACACTTACCTCCATTCCCAGAAGTTTCAAGGCTTTGGGCTGTTAAGAAAAAATGTTGTGTACAAAGTTAGGTCTTTCTTTAATAGAGGTAAGAAAAGAATCATACTGTATCTTAAACAGGTATGAAAAGACTCTATTGTACATGATAGCATTTATTCACTTCTCCAAATAAAATACCACAAAAAAGAAAGTATTTATAGAAATTCTAAGAGATTTAGGGATTTGGTGATTTTGGTATATCACAGAAAATTAGGAAGCTACAGAGGCATGAGGTGACCCAAGGTTAGAGCTTGTAGGTTTATAATCTCTTTTGTGTACCAGGGTTTCCTACACCTTCTTAAGACCATCCTGCTTGGCCAATAGCTTGATGATACCAAATGCATGGGTGGGCAATGAGGCATTCAATCAAACGACGAGATATTTCTCAAATCAAGAAAGCCCTGTTATCTGCAGGCTTGGGATTTTATTCAGAAATGAATTTTTAGATGCCCCATGCTGATCACTTCCCCACGCTGCTGCACAGGGGACCAGGAGTGAGTGGGGTTGGAGAGGCATACTCTGAAGGCAGTGGAAGGCATTCAAAGGCAGGGCAAGTGGCAGCCCACACAGTAGCAGCATGGTCTGCGCTGGGAATGTGAAAAGCAGGCCCTGTGAGATAGGGCAACAGCAAATGACAGAACTTGCTCTCTATTTAGCAAGGGAGGTTCACAGTTACATCTCAGAATTCAGGAATACCAATTCTATGTTTTCAAGTATTCCAGAGTGGTTAGGGGCCCTCTGAAGTTATCTGAGTAAGTAGTAAGGTTAAGGCAACTACAGTTACTCCAAACTCTCCATCTAAGTTTGGGTATCTAGAACTTAGTCTCCTTTCTTTTTTAGCTTCTCAAATAACCACCACTTTAAAATCTGAGAGATTTTCTTTTCTTAGGTATACTTTTTGGTGTTATCAAAGTTCTTTACTACCACAAAATACTTCCATAATCAGAAGACAAGCTTAGTTAAAAATAAAAAAATAAAACAAACATGGCCACCACCATCTAGAGTAGCAGTTCTCAAAATGTGGCCTACTGAGACCCTTTGACTGTAAAGCCAAAGCTATTTTCTCTTTAATTTTTTAATTTTTATTTTTTAAAGATACATAAATCACAAAAAAAGTTACTTACAAAAAATAAGATGTCCCCATATACCCCGTTCCCCACCTTCCCACTCCTCCCACATCACCAGCTTCTTTCATCATTGTGGCACATTCATTGCATTTGGCAAACAAAGCTATTTTCTTAATAACACTAAGAAGTTATTTGCTTTTTGTGCGGTGTTAACATTTGTGCTGATGCTGCAAAAGCAACGATGAGTAAAACTACTGGGGACCTTGGCAAACTTTTCTAGTAGTCATGGATTCTTCACTGTTACTCACAATTAAAAACAAACAAAAACAAAACAAAACAAACCCTCCAAGCATGCTAGTTTCACTTGAGAATGTCCTTGATGAGGCATAAAAATTATTTACTATATAAAATCTCAACCCTTTTTAGTATTCTGCGGGATGAAATGCAAGCATGCGTAGAGACCACTACACACTGAACTGTGATGGTTGTCTTGAGGAAAAGCAATTATACGATTGTTTCAGCTATAGCCTTTTTTTTTTTTTTAACAGAATATCATTTTTACCTGAAAGAATGATTAGCAGCCAACTATGGCTCTTTAGACTTGGACATTTGTCAGACATTTTTGGAAATGAATCAAGTGAGACTGTCATATCAAGGAAAACAACTATTTGTTGCCAATGACCAAACTTAAACTTTCAAACAAAAATAAGAATTTTGGGAAACTTGTATGTCCTATCATGACTGTAACAGCTTCTCAGCACTCAAAGACTTTCCAGATGAGATTGGAGGTGATATTATTGAGTGTGAGTTTTTGGTTATTGTATAATGAACTGTCAATATCTGGAAGATCTGCATAAATCAATGAACCAATACTTTCCAAAGACCAATCCCAATGCATGCTACTGAGTAAGACAGAACACTGGATTTTAATGTAGAAGAGTATGAAAAGTTCATTGATGTGGTTTCAGATTTTACATTGCAAGTAATCTTTAAGAAGCTACCATTTCTTGATTGGTGCAGAACCAAAGAAGAACTTTGCAACTATCTGTAAAGATTATTAAAGTATTTCTTACTTTTCTAACTACATATTTGAGTGAGACTAGGTTTTCTTTCTATACTTCAACCAAAAAAATATCTCACAGCAGGGAGAATGCAGTAGTTATGAAATCCGGCTATTTTTAATTAAGCCAGATGTTAAAGAAATTTGCAAAGATGTAAAACAATTAAGATTAAATTATGTTTTTGTTTTTGAAAATACAATTATTTTTCATAAACTTATGTTAACATGTAATGGACTTGCTATTATATTAAAATGTCTCGATTTTAATTTCTAATATGGTAAACCTCAATAGCTAAAACTTACTAGATAAAATCTTTGAGGTCCTCAATAATTTTTAAAGGCATTAATAGATCCTAAGACCAAAGACCCCAAAAACTTAGTTAATAAGAATTGCTTCAATTTCATTTCTATTCTCTGATCATCTAGGCCCATTCTCAGTGCTGTTTTCTGATTCGAATTGGAGCTAGTGGGAAAAATACAATTCTCCACCTCACCAGATATATTCCTGCTTTTTTTGGAAAAGATTTGAAGGTAGAAGGAGTAAGAGGAGGGGCAGATGGCAGGTGCCTCTACTCTGGTCTCCCCTTGAAGACAAGGTAGCCACAACTCAAATACCTCAGGCACCCTAGACCTCTCTGGTGGAATCAAGGAAACAAAACTGCAAGCCTCACCCTCTTGGGACCAAACAGGTTGTGGTAGAGAGTCCTGAAGCGCTTGCGCGTGTAGTTACAGCGATAAGCTCCTCCCATCAGGTACTCGATCACCAGGCCGATGTCAATCAGGCTGATTCTGTAGTCTGGGGGCAGGTTCCCCTATCCAAGGAGGGATGGAACAAACAAACAAACAAACAAATCCAAAAGACAATGCGGTTTACTAGGGATTCTGGTCCATGTGTTTTGTAACTATTTAGAGTAAAAAAATAATTAAAAAAAAAAAGAAACATAAGAATGTATTATTATGCTGGTTAATTAATTCACCTTAAAATAGATCCAACCGAAACCTGGATATTCTCGCTTGGAAAGAAGACATAAGTTAAATAAGAAGATGCAGTAACAGTTGGCAATAACAGAAAATTACGTCTCAATATTTATTCAAGTCTTCAGCTGGGGAGAAAAAAACACCAGTGTGGCAGAAAGAAACACAAGGCTAGACATGGCAGACACTGTCACTCCCAGCCACCACCAACTACGTTCCCCAGAGGTTCCCGGCGCCCCTCTCTGCTTTCCCACCGCTGCTCTGCCTTTTTGACCCAGGCCTATCACCTCCTTCTCACCAATCATCTATTTCTTCACGTTCATTAAATGAAGACTCCTTCCAGAAGATGATTGCTATTACCAGGGCCCTCATCGGGTGGGACATGCTCAGAGCCCTGTCCTCCTTGAATGCAAAATCTCTATTAGCAATTAAAAAATATGTACTGGCACCTTCTTCATAAAAGGATAACAGTGCCTAGGGAGGGGATTTTGAGTGTCAGGGTGAAGTGGCATAGGACCATTTGTGTTTAGAGAGAAAAGGCAGGGAGGGATAGGAGAAGCAACTTTACCAGTGGGATATTTATTTTCCCCCAAATCAAGGTTTTTCATACTTTCTTTTGAAAAGAACAGTCCTTCTTAAAGCCTTGTAGCTACAATTTATCGTTCAGCTGCTTGCCATATATAATGGAACAGCAGAGAAGTTTGTTTTTTTAAAATCATTATCTACTCTTTACTAGTTTCTACTGTACATGGGGCGCTCTATAGAATGTAAGGAAAGCCCTTCCCCGGTTAGACCAAGGAAGAGTTAGTTCCATTTGTGGGAAATTTGGAGCGTACACTGAGTTCTGGAGGGCATGGTTGATCAGCTCTCACCATCTGGTTTGGGGTTCCTCAATCTGGGAGCATCCCCTAAACCATGAATGGCTGGTGTATCACATGGTTTGGGAACCTGGCACTGTTCCTGAGATGTATTTTGGAATGGCGTGTGGGGCTTCACTCACATTTGTCCTTAATAGCAGTGCCCCACCCATGATGCTGTGAGATTTCTGCTACTCCACAGAAGCAACTCTCAAACAATAGTGGTGGCTCTTAAACTTCAGTGGGTGGCAGATTCATTTGGGGACAATACAAAGGCCTTGGCCCTGTCCTCCTTCAATGAACAGGACCTCTACGTGCTTTCTTAGCCCTCCAGTGACTCTGACAAACACCAGAGTCGGAGAATCACTGTTCTCCTGCTGTTCTACTAAGTAAGGTTCAGGTGGCAACGGTAGATTACACAGGAGAACTAAATTATTCTGCGAATCTGAGTTTAGGTTTCACAGTCATCCTTATTCAGCTTTCCTAGGGGCAACAGCATCTATTTGAAGGTTTGGGGATTCAGGGTTAGAGGTGGCCCACTGTATCCTATCTTTAAATCTTTATCTTTTCCATTTTTCTTAATTATTTTATCGTTGTATTCCTAGGAACTATTATGGTGTCTGGTATATGGAGTTGACAGTAGGTACTCAGAATTTTTTTGTTGAAAACGTGAATGAATAAAACAGTGATCATGTTCATTATGGAACATGATCAAGTCTGGGTTTGGGGTTTGAGTATTATGTTCTCAGTAATAGATCATAGCCACAGTCTATTAGTTTACCCTTGGTTGAGAGAGCCCATTCACTTTGAAAAATTGACGGTATGTGGAATTCAATGGCTATTCTCATCCGGCTGGGAATGAGGGCATGGCAATTGAAGAACCACCTTCCAGGGAGTGAGATTCCACTGCTGCTCTTTAGACTTCCTTATGGTCTCCAGACTTAACTCCTACCCAAGCAGGCCTGGGGACCTAGACAGAGTCGGCTTAGCAAAATGGGGCTGTGGGAAGGTAGAAGAACTTTGGGGTCAGAACCCACAGCCTCATTGTTGGTTAATTGCCTCCAGTCTGGGAGCCATTTCATTAGCTGAATTGTCTCTTCACAAAAATAGTCTATGCCCCACTTTGAAGATTATCTCATTAATCTAATTGATTCAGTAGGATAAGCCATCCCCAGGCTATCAAGGGAGACCAGTTGTCTCTCTTTATGCAAAGCATGGTAAAAAGATCACACAGGGAACTCGGAGAAAGTTTTATTTCCAGATAGTAACTTTTCATGGATTGCCTTTTCCATCAAAATTAAACTGCGTTTAAAAATATTACCTATGCAACCACTTTTCTCCCTGATTCAGGGGCAGGTTAGCCAGGCTGTGGTTTCTGTGTCCTGTGGCTCCTATTTTAAGGGCACAAGAGTCCAAGAGCCTGCATGCGCTTAGGTGAGCCTAGTCTCACTTACATTTGGTTCCTATGAGGATGGCCCGCAGAGGAGCTGTGACTGGCAGGCAGGGTAAAGAACACAGACTGCCCGTCAGCTGCCCAGCTTCTTTCTGGCCTCTGCTAACCAGTCAGGTCCCTCTGGGCCTCAGTTCTCTTTCCAGTAAAAGGGGTTAACCTTTGTGGCCTCCGTGATCTGTAGCATTCAAGTACAAGGTTTCAGAAAATCCTTGAAGGATTTATTGATGCTGTTGAAAGGCAGCCATAGAAAGTGTGTGAATATGTGTCTTTTTTTCATCCCGTGATAATTTTCTATTGGGAAGCAGTGAGCCTAATGCCTATGTATTTCCTTTGAGAAACCCAAGCGTGAGCATCAGTTTGATTTCTAAGAACACAGTCAGAAATTTTGCCTGAAGACCAATGGTGAATGACAGTATTTATGCTTTTGAGGCATAAGCATGGGAGTTGCCAGGAAAGTGATGATAATAATACATGGATTTTATTTGTTTTTAAAAATAACTCGAAATTTAAGAGGGGCAAAGAAAACCTTTTTTTAGCAAGTGGCTTTAGTAAAGGGCTGTTAGGGTATATTGCCTCCAGGCATGTGCTGGAATTTCCTTTTTCTGGAAACAGCTCATGTAAAGCTTGATGTTTTTGTAATGATTTAGGTATGGTCTGGCCTGAAGTGGGGGAAAGGATGCGGGTGACCGTTCTGGGGTCTATGAAGTACTTGCATCCTGTTGATCACAAGGGGGCGACGTTCGCCCAAGTAAAGCCGACGAGGGGCCTTCCTTACCAACATGTATCAGCCTGTTCTAAGTGATTTACTTGTATCCTAAAGCAATGAAAATAAATACAGAGGGATTGAAGGATTTGGGGACGGGGGAGAGTCCAGCAGCTTTTGTTGAAGTGAAATCCAGAAAAGGGAAAGTTCACTTTATACTGATTGCCTCTCTTTCTTTCCAGAGGCTTTTGGGACTAGAGAAAGTAAGGGGAAATTAAGTTCTAATTTTCTTACTAGGAAGTGTGGAAACCTCTGGGGAAGAAGAAACTGATTTCATAAATGAATAAAATTGGATACAGTTTAGGCCTTCTTGGGCTAACTGTTACCCCGGGTAGCCTCGAGGGATGGCACCACTGATGCACGTCTGAGGGCTTGGGCGGTTAGCTCTGACCGCCTGTGACCTCCAGACGGCACGGAGTACTGGCGCTGCTTCCCGCAGGACGGGCCTTGCAGGGCAGAAGGGGACCTCACGAGTGACCCCACAGTGGAAACAGCACTGGGATCGACTGTGGGCCTGGCTCTGCCCTCCCATGGGGCCCTGGACAGATCAATTCCTTTCTTTGTACCTGCATTTATTCTCTGAAAATAGGTGGCTTGGACATAGTTACTCCCGAGTACTGTCTATTTATAAAGGTTCAAGTATATGAGCACTACCTGGGAGGCTACTTGGTTTTTATGGCAAAGACCCCAGGGATGTAGTTTCCGGCTATGTCCTGGAGTTTAATTAGTGGAGCTGGGGTCTCAGAGACCAGGGATGGGGAAGGGACAGACAGGACTGGGATTGTGCTTATCTCATCCACTCCCTGCCCCGAAAAAAGCAGAGAAAGCGAATGGTGCCTCATAGGCCTCTAGGTGATATCCAAAAATCTTCTGGAGGAGTCGTACCCTGTTTGGCTGCTTGGGTTGTTTTCAAATTGGAAGTCACAAATGATACTGGAGTACTATTTCTGCCTGATGTTTTTGTTATTTCCCCCTTCACCACTCCCCACCCTCCTCTTTTTATAATTCCTTTGGTATGAACATATTGGTAAAGCCTGAACAACGATTTCCCATTTCATACCTTAGCATCACATAGTAGGCCATGTGATTCAAATACTTGAATCCACAAAGTAAAATATGGGTAGGTGCAATATGACAACTTGAAGATGTCATTTCCTTTTTTGTACTATGAACTACTACTCTCAAGTTAAATTTTAATCCAGAGCATTCATATGCTATGCCTAAGGAAGACTTAATTAAAAGAACTGTACAAATTCACTTGTCAGATCCTTTCTTCAAAATGAACTGTTTTTCAGATGTCAGCTCATGATATCACCATCAGATTTCAGCTACTTGGGAACATTTTTTTTGGGAAATTCAAGCAAACCTTTAAAACAAGATTGTTTCCTTTTGATGGTGTATGCAAGGTATAAAATGGTTGATGGTTGTCAGTCTCACCAAGAGGGTGCTGGGGAAAAACTCTCTTGGAGAGCTTTCTAATAAAAGAAAAGTAGAAGGTGGTTGGTAGTGATCAGATTGGGGCTTAATCTGGTGAAAATTCATGGAAAAAAGAGGTCGTTTGCCCAATGTTCAGCAGATTAGCATGTGAATAGGGCCATTTTTAATAAAAAATAATATTTTTGCAAATTTGCATGAACTTAGCAGATGGAGTTATGAAAATGTCCTTTCTTTATCCACTGTGTGTTTAAAAATGCTTTTTTCCCCCATTCTGCATGCTCTGTATCTTGATTCCCATGTAAATGAATTTTAAGTTATAATTTCACCAGTACTTCTACATAATACTTAAACATTACCCATATTTGGTAGGAGCGAGAGAAGAGTTAATTTGAAGTATTAGCACATTAATTTAAGAACTCAGGAATACTACTTTAAAACATACAGAGGCACAAATTGAGCAGACAGTTAGCTACTAATATGGCAAGTTATATTTCACAGAAAAGCACACAGACTTGGCCACTCTGGCTTAATATGAGAGCACTGGAATATTCAATGGATTTATGCATGAAAACAGTTCAGGGAATTAGGGTGGTATATACCAATTTAAATATCTGATTGATGCTGAACAGCAACACTTTTACCCCATTGCTTCTAGATTGCTCCCCTGATACATATAATTTGAGAGTTTGAACCTAGCTTGGGAGCAATTCTCCAAATTCAGTTCCATCAGCTTCAGAGAATAGTTGAACATGGAGGTGTCTCACTGGTTGATTTATGATGGATGGTCTGATCATTCTAAATATATTTACTGAGTTTGTAGGAGTTTTTAAAACTTAATTGTACAGACATATTATCAAACACTATGTTTAAGGTCCAGAAATGTGTTCCTAACTCGTGAACAGCTTTTTGTACCAGGGTTTATCACTGATGAAGTTTTGTCACAGATGAAATTGATTCATAAATATAAAAGTCCTAACATTGTAAAGCACAGAGCACATGTTAAAATTATTATGATGATGTTCTTTAATTCTGAAAATTGCTTAAACTTCCCAAGATTTCCTTAGCATCTTAAACCTAATTTTTGACCCTCTGAGCATCTTACTGCCTAAATTGCTAGAAGTCATCTGGATGTGTTTGAGACAGCTGTGTACCAATGTTAATTTCTCTCATCAATCCTTTAAAAAAAGAACCCCCTCCCAAATAAAGCCTCATTTTCAGCTCTGTTCATCCACATAACATGAAACAGAAACACTTTCTGCTCCTGTAACCACCATAGTTATCCTACCTTGCTTTATCATAGTCAGACACTCACTTTTATTATAGAAATTAACAAAGTCTGCATTTACTGTCCAGTTTCTTCCCAAAGGAAGAAATTAAACATGGGCTTTCTGTTTCTCTCTACCTTATTGGCAGTCTCTTCTCAAACATAAAAGGATTCCTAGGCCAATTTAGTTCAGTATTGTTTTGTGTTATTTTGTTATAATGTTTTCTGTTACTTAGTTCATAAGTGAATACTTACATAACTATTTTTGGCTCCAGTGTTTGGACTGCACTAATAAAAACTGCTCCTAATACTCCCTTACTCCCAAATTTTTACCATCCTGTTCTTTCTTGCAGGTTTTTATTATTTTTGAGACATAGTTTTAGCAAAAAAGCCCAAAATAATAAAAACCCAAAACAACAGAAAATTACTTCTCATGCCTTTTTTTACAAGTGATGTGAGAAAATGCAAAAGGCAGTTAATGAGATTTCAGAAAATAGAAAATGATATTGCAAAACAGAGCAGTATGGAGAAGAGCACCTAAAAAGAGGGATTTTGAGCTTCTCTTCTCAGTGAAATGAAAGTACTGGCAGACCTGGGAGAGTGGCCATTGGTGAGTGACTTTATTTGAAGACTTGAATTAGCAGGTGGTTGGGATTAAGAGGCAAGGCACAATATGTCTTCAGAAAGCCTAACACTTCCTTTCATGGCCCTGACTAGTTTAAGGTAAGGGGAATATCCTAAACACTTAGAAAAACTCAGAATATTTTATTGAACATGAGCAACACCTATCTTGTCAAAGAATGTACCTTGAATGTATATACTTTTAATAACCTGAGATCCAGTAGTTTCCACACAATTTTTAAGCCAAAATAAATAAAACTGGAAGACTCAAGGAAAAGAGAAATGGGTTTGTTGAAACTCTGGCTTGCAATGGGGCAAACCAAGGAAAGATGTGATCTTGGTAACATGGCTGTTGCATTGGGTGTACAGATTGCACAGCATCTGTTTCCCTTCTCCATCAGTTTGATATGGTTCATTATTCCAAAAATAGATATTAGTTTATGTGTGTAAACTGGTCTATACTGGACTTGATTAAATTATGATTAGGGCTTTGATTGGGCCATGTCACTAAGGTGTGGGGTCCTCATCCATAAAAGACATGGCAAAGGATAGAATTGGAGTTTTGATGTTGGAGTTTTGATCCTGGAGTTTTGATCTAGAGCCCTGGGAAGTAAGCACACAGAGGACCTTGGTCATGAAGAGAGAGAGAAGACCCCGGGAAGAGAGATGAGCTGTTTGCCTGATAGTTTGTTGCTGCAGATACCAGAGAACAATCAGCAAAGCCCAGAGAGAGGCAAGCTCCAGGAAGAGAGGAACCCAAGAAGCCTAAACTCTTGGCAGATGTTGGCAGTCATCTTGCCCCAACACATGGCAATAGACTTTGGTGGGGGAAGTAGCTTATGCTTTATGGGCCTGATAACTGTAAGCTTCTACCCCAAATAAATACCCTTTATAAAAGTCAACAGATTTCTGGTATTTTGCATCAGCACCCCTTTGGCTGACTAATACGCCTTCTTTGGAAAGAACTGTAGCCCTCACAAAGGCAGATAAAAATCCTTTATTAAAGTGAAAATGGAAGGAAGGTTTCCAAGGGCATAGAGAGGAGAGTTTTTTGTTTGTTTGTTTGTTTTACCCTTTAGTCATTATTAGCAAAGGTCCAGCAGGCTAATATGTACATTATAAACAGCCACAGTGCATTTGCTTGGCCTTTCAAAAGATAATTTTTAAAACACAGCTACAGGACACCTAAAGGCCACTTCTAGCTAACAGTTTCCTAGGAGATGATTAGCAGGTCTGACTTTATAAAGGTCTATTTTCGACCTTGTTTTGTAGCTTTCTATGGATTTTGGTGAAAAATTGCTACAAAGTGGTGATGGTATGTATTTGTGTGTGTATATGTGTGCACATGCATGCCTGGCTATGTGGGTGAGGAAAATGTCCCTATTTTATCCTTCGGAGTGACAGCATCACTTTCTGGGAACACTGACAAAGGTTCAGGACCCAAGCTAACTCTAAAGGAGATTGTAGAGGGCAAAAGAATAAACATTAGGCTAAGAGGAAACATGACCTCCTTGAGCCTCATTTTTTCTCATCTGTAAATGGGGATATTCATACAAATTTCACAGAATTGCCATGAAGATTAAATGAGTTAAGATGCATAGAAAGCTTAGGCCAATGCCAGCCACCTAGTAATTACTAAATGTTGGCAATTATTATTTTATTATTATTTATTAAAGGATTTGTACTCTAATCCTAGCTCTCAGTAACCACCTACATAGCATTCTGGGTTTCAGCTTCTTTATAAAGTGGGAATGATTCTACTCAATCCATACCCATAGGAATTTTGTTTTTCATCAAATGAGATAATGAGTGTGAAAAAATATTCTGGAAAAAATAAAGTGTTAGAAGAATGGACTGCATGTGTGTATTTTATTCCATTTCTCTGAGACTTTCTGAGCTATGCTTACTCATTCTGTATAATGCTAGAACTGAGAGTGATACACAATTCATCTAGCAAATGAAGATCCCTTTTTAAGTTCAATTGGACAGCATGGAAATTAGCTCCTCAAACAGGGAGGGGCATATGGAAAAATGCAGGTAATAGCATAAATCCACATGGCATGGGAAAGCCTAGAGTTCTATCTCCAAAGCATTATATCCAATGAAAGCATCTCAAACCATGGAGACTGGAGATTAAATAAACCATTGCTGCATCATAAGCAAAGGTGTTAAGAGTTAAAAAGACACACACACACTGTATTCTGAAATGAAAGGGAGAGGAGTACTCTGGCAGCTCATGCAAAACAGAGGCAGTTTCTAATCACAGGAAGCAGTCAAGCCAGGCCTCCGACTTGCAGTCAAGAGGGTTCTTACCTTTTTGACGTCCCTGACCAAGTGGTACAATGTATTTGAAGGCCCATGTCTCTGAAAACAATAAAGAAGAATCAAATGGATCTGCTAGTCAGGAGCTCTAGCTGGCAAGGGAGGATGGGTTTGGAAGGAAGGGTTCTGGTTGACAACGGGGCAGTTTAGCAAGAAGAGGGACCTTGTTCTAGTTGCTCAGTTGTACCTGTCTTTTCTAAACAAACACCATAGTGGATTTTTGGATTATATTTCCTCAAGAAGACGCATTTGGGGTCCTAGGTTCAAGTTTTGTAAAGGAGACAATCAACTTGGTTGACAGCTTGGTCAAAGTATCATTTGAGGAGCTAGTTCTGCTGCAGAGGGATATAAAGGGGCTAATTTACCTCACTGGAAATGCACTGGCATATTACGATTTCCACTTGTTTATTATCTATATTGAATGAGAAATGGTCTAAAGCAGGGGACAGCATATTTTTTTCTGTAAAAGACCAGACGTAAATACTTTAAACTTTGTGGGCTGTGCAGTTTCTGTTGCAACTACTCAGTTCTTCCTCTGTAGTCTGAAGCAGCTGTAGACAATATGGAAACACATGAGCTTGGCTAGGTTCCAGTGAAACTTTATTTAGGGACACAGAAATTTGAATTTTATGTGGTTTCCTATCACAAAATATTATTCTCTTTTTAACTTTTCAGCCATTAAAAATGTAAATGCTGAACTCTATGATGAAAGTGAAAGCCACTGAGTGCACATTTTGGGTAGAATGTACAAGGCATGGGACTGTATAACACAGTGAACCACGTGGTGGAAGATGGACTGTGGTTAACAGTACAAATACAAAAGTGTTCTCTCAAATTATAACAAATGTACAATACTAATACATAGTGTTAATAATAGGGGTGTATGGAAAACTATACCAAGCATGCGCTATGGACCATAGTTAGTGGTAATAGTCTGATCATATTCTTTTATAATCTGTACCAAATGTTCCACAACAATGTAAGGAGTTGGATGGAAGGGTGATGTACAGGAATTCTGCACATTATGCATGATTGTTTTGTAAGCTCACAACTTCTCTAATAAAAAAAAAGGAAAAAATGGAGGAATAGGAAAAAAATTTTAATGTAAAATTCACCTCGGCTTGCAGGACATACAGCAAAAGGCAGTGGGCTAGATTTGGCTCTTGGGTGATAATTTGCCAAAAACTTGGTCTAAAGAAAAAGCGACAGGTTTTTTGGAAATAAAGAGAGTCACAGTGAAAAAGATGTATGCTTGCTTGGTGTAAGAATAAAATGAAATGGGTTGTTACCTCTTGTCTTCCTGGAACAGGGTTTCCAGGAAAAGTACAGGATGCCCAGTGAAATTTTGTATTTCAGATAAACAAAAACTTTTAGTATAATTATGTCTATATATATAATTGTTTTTTAAATCTGAAATTCAAATATCACTGGGCATTTTGTATGTTTATTTGCTAAATCTGGGATCTAGAGCAGTGATGATAGATCCTTAAGCAATGTTATGACACATTCAAGTATTGAGACAATCCTTGAGTACTGTCTCAACTATCTGCCCATTCATCCAGATATACTCTTCAGAACTCTTTTTCCACTAAGAGAATGCAATATTGTATAGTGGTTAAACATGCCATCTCTGGAGTCAGATTGCCTGGCTCCAAACCTGATTCTTCTGCTTATCAACTCTGACTATGGGCAAGCTACTTAACTATGACTCAGTTTTATCATTCCTAAAATGGGGGTAATATACCATTTATCTGGTTAAGATTGTCATGAAGATTAAATGATCAAATGTACATAAAGCCATTCAAACAGTGCTTAGCATGCAATCAATGTTAGCTATTATTATCATTACCAAGGCCATTCATTATCCTTCTTAACAGAGTACTTCAGCTGGAGCAGATCAATAAGCTCCTTCCCATTTGTGCCCTGGGTGATGAAATAGTGAGGCAATATGATAAATGAGCAGAAGAATAATCTATGAGACAGAAAGTTGGGTTCAGTACTGGCTTCTTCCTTAGGAGTATTGTGACCTTAATTAAACCAATTTATTTTTTGATTTCAATTTCCTCATATGTAAACTGGGGGAGAACAATATTTACTCCTTTAACTACAGTGAATTGTAGTGAGTATCAGATCAGAGCCAATGCACTTAACTTGTTGAATGTTCTCAAAAATTCTTAAATAGCAGAATTTTAAAATGATGACTTCCTGATATTCCTAGTGAATGAATTAAATACTTATTACAAAACAAAACAAACAAATGAAAACTTTTGGGTAACTTCAAATTGGAGATATCTTGTATTTTATTCCATCATAGTAGAAAAGGAATGAACTTTATAGTGTTGAGGATAACAAAATGGTGCAGGATACTTAATCAGCCTCCTTTGCTGGTTGGGAGTTAAATGAACCCTCTTTTGCTGTTTACTTCAAACACCCTATTTCCAGAGCCTTGTGGTTTTGTGTAAGAATTTGAGAACATTTGCTTAGATGTTGACAACTGAGCAATTAAAACAAGTAGAATCCTGTGGGTTGGTGTTTGTTGGCTGTAGAAGGTCCATGCATTGAGGGGAGGGTTTTGGGTCACAGGCATGTGGGAGGCGGGAGAAGGTAAAACCAGAAACTTAGAGAAAACAAAATGTGCCTTAGCTTGGTCCTACCGTATTGTACAATTCCTCTAGTCTGGAGATGGTGAGAAAACGGTGCATGCTTACTCCATTCTCTATAAGTAATTTCACAAAATCCACTCTATCCAGCACTAGGGCATCCAACATGGCTTGCTCCAGAGACCCCACCTGTAAATGAAGTCACTGAATTAGTGTGCTCCACAGGATAGGGATGCAGTTCTTTGACATTCACCTGAGGAGCTTAGAAATTGATGCCTTTGACATCTGGTAAATCTTCAGCACACCCAAGAACATACTAGCTCCACTTTTGGGATTGCACCCTTTCCTGGGTTTAGGGACCTGAGTTTGCAAATGGCAGCCTAGGATTTCTAGTACCAAAAGCCATTCACTCCATGAATCTCTTTCTTGCTCTGGATCCTGAAAAGGGGCAAAGGTTTGAAGGGATCTTCCCCTCTCAGACTTCTCTGATCAAAGTTCTAACAAACACCACCAATGATGTTCCAAGGTGGGTACTCTGCTATCTTCATTCCTATCTTCTTTAGGTCCTGAATAAGACCACCAGGCTGACTTAGAAGAGAATCACAAGTAAATAGACCAAAGGACTGAAGTAGATGCTGGCTTTCCTGATAGAAAGGGGCAAAATGGACAAGGCATGTCACTTAACTAAAGAAGGAAGGATCTGTTTTCTAGATTTGTCACTGGTTAAGATTTCTATTTAATTCTGTTCACATTTTCCTTGATAAATCTTTGTTCTAGCAATTTGCTAGCACTAAATGAAGACATATGCTCAATCCCAGGTAGATGGTCCCTGGGGGAAAAGGGGGGTTAAAGAAAGACCTGCACAAGATTGGTGCTGTCTTTCAGTGATTCCAGGTCCAGAAATCAAATTTCAGGCTGCTAGGCTGCCTCCTGGGGATGCACGCACACACCACCCAATGGCCCAAGATGTTATTTTTGGTTGAGTCAATTGAGGGAAACAAACCAAGAACAGTTATATAAAGCTTCGGTTCCCTCTGTGCTGTTCTTTGGGAATAGGGAGGACCTGTGCTCAGCTACCAGGACCAGATGGCACCTGCATGCCGAAGCCTGCTAAATCTGCACTCCTGATATGTGACCCAGCCGTACACCAGCATGGGGTGCCACCACTTGGAAGAAGCAACCTCTTCCTTTTACCCATCCCCACAGCAACCAGAAACAAGCTGCTAATTCTATTTCCTCCTTAATTTTGGTTAATGAAACTTTGTCTTATAATTTTCTTTTCAGTTCTGTTAAAAGAAATGATATCATTTGCAACTGCAAATTGATGTCAAAGGTCGCTCAGATGGAAATGGACTTGTGTCTAGTCATAATTTCCAGGAGGTGGCAGTATTTCTCTAAACATGAGAGGGCATCGCCACGAGGTTCCACACTGTAAAGGAACATTTCCATCCTGAAGAAAGGCAGTGGTTTTCTGCACTGCTTTCAGAGCCTCCATAAACAAGTACTCTTCCATAAGCAGGTGGGTTTTTCATGGGGGTGACGACGTATACTCTACCGGCCACTGTTGCCCATAAATAAAGATCTGGCTGCGAGCGATGTCAACTCTGTTCCAGGCTAAAGCTAAGCTGAGTTGGTCTGGGGCAGAGGCATTGGCTCCTGTGTGTAGACAAGGGGGAGAGAGAAAACATGAATTAGTTATTATACCAGGAGGATCCACTTCTTTCACTTTCCCATTGACCTCTCTTCCTAAAGAGCAGACATGGCTCCACACTGTGGTTTCTCAACCTCACAGCTACTGACACGTGGGGCATTGCACAAGGTCCAGCAATATCCCTGATCTCTACCCACTAGACTCCACTGTACGCCCCTTCTCAGTGTAACAATCTTAAAAGTGTCTTCAGACATTGCCAAATGCCCCCTGGGAGAAAAATCTGCCAGCTGAGACCACGGTTCTATAGCCATCATACTCAGTGTGGTCCACTGATCAGCAGCATCAGCATCACCTGGGCCCTTGTTACAGCTGCAGAACCTCAGGCCCATCCCAGGTCTACAGAACCAGGGTCCATACTTCAACAAGATCCCAGATAATTCACGTGCACATTAAAGTTTGAGAAGGGCTGCTGCACAACACTTTTTTTTTTTTCCTACTGGCCAATCACTGATTTCAAGGCATCATTAACTTGTATATTGTTTGGAGACGGTGCTCTCATCCACTAGTGGGTCAGTCTGGCCACTATTGAAAAAGAGCTAAGAAGATCTTTCCAGGAAGGCAAACAAGTAGCTGGGGTTTACTTTGGTCTGTGGGTGGAAATCATAGGAGCATTTTTCAGTTTCCTATTATTCTCCAGCCCCTGTCTCTAGATTTGTGCTGTCCAATAAGGTAGCCTCAAACACATGTGGCTATTTAATTTTAAATGACTAAACAAAAATTTCAATTTTTCAGTTACACTTGCTGCATTTCAAGTGCTCATGTGGCTGGTGAATTAGCACAGATTAGAGCATTTCTATCACCACAGCAAGTTCTACTGGATTGAGCTGGTCCAGATAATTGCATCTTGCCCACAGATGCAACCTGCTGAGCTGCTCAATGTGAGGTTGAGGAGGCAGTGTGTTGGGTGGAGGGAACACTGGAATAGTGTCAGGCACCTGAACTTGCCATTTCATGGCTGTTGGACATTAGACTTCTCCAAGCCATGTTCTATCATCTATGAGGTGGGGACAGTAATAATTATCCTGCCCACCCAGCTGGGATGTTGTGAGATTGAACATCATATAAGTGAATTCACATAGGACTTCAACAAGTGTCCTTGTGCCCTGAGCAACATAGACTTTCCTAAATATATGCCCAACTTCATGCTGCTGGGTATCCCCCAGCAGGGGAGGATGGTTAAGAGACACCACTTTTCCCTGACTCAGATTTTTGAACATCTAACATATGGTAGGCAAAGTTAGGCACTCCCACATGTTGTCATACACGATGTCCCACATAATCTTGGGAATTGAGTCTTATTGTCTCTATTTGACAAATGAAGATACTGAGGTCCAGAGAGGTTGGAATGAATAGTCAATGATCACACAGCTTCTAACAGGGGGGAAATGGAACAGGCATTCATCATGCCAGAGGTGAGATCCCATCACAGCTGCTTCTGTTTTTTTTTTACATGAAGGAAAGAGGGAGAGGGTAGCAAATGCGAATGCTGCCCATTCTGGGTTCTTCAGCAGTGGAGGGCAAAAGCAATGAGCTGAGGTCAGGGTTGGTGGGAAGTAAAGTCCCTCAGTGATTCTCAAACTTAGCTGCAATTAGAATCACCTGGGGGAGAGTTGCACCCTCCCTATGCTCAGGTGGCACCCCAAACCAATTAAATCACATCGTCTGGGGTGCGAGCCAGGCTTTAATAGTTTTTCAAGATTTCTAGGTATTTCCAATGTACAGCAGAGATTAGAAACCACTGTGCCATATGCCTCCTTTTCCCCCTGCTTAGCTTTGCCGCTTCCCTCTAGGTTGAGTCAATGGCATCAAGAATTAGGAAAAAAAAAAAAAAGGCATTCTCTAGATAAGTGTTTCTCAAAGAATAACCTGGAGAGATACCTGGGCTCCAACTCCATAGATTCTGATTCAGGAGGATTGGCTGCAGCCTGAGGGTTTGCGCATCTGACAAGCTCCCAGCTGGTGCTAATGTTGCTGATTTGGGGACCACACTTTGAGTAGCAAGGCACTAAAGAGCTGAAGTGCTATTTTTCCTTTGTAGATGAAGGGCATTTCTGATTCTGTTGTCCGTACATTGATAGATTTAGTGTAATTCGCATATTTATAGTAAATTGATTAGTGTTTAGAATTAGTGAATATTCATGTAGTTTATACAGGAATTTTTCCCATCAAGAAAATTATTTCTTATCTCCTTAAGTAACAACAGGGACTGCAGACTCATAGAGTAATTAGCATAAAGAATTTGTCAAAATGTAATGTCATCAATTTGAAGGGAAAGAAAAAGGCTCATTGGGATTTCATGTGGAAAGGTATTGCTACCATTTCCTTCATTTCTTTAGCTGGTCTGTTGGTCATTGCTGGCCTGCTGTAATGATTCAATTGTTCCCTTTGCATTTTTATGCCACAAATTTGTACATCACCCATGTCAATAACAGAAGCAGAAATCTGAACAAGAACACATAGCGGGAAGCAGTCATTGAGCTTGCTGTGAGCTATAGGTCTGAATGTAATTAGATATATGCCAAGTGGAAGTAAGAAGGCAATGAGTATTGGCTTTTCAAAATTTGAAAATATATCACATGAGAATGGTCCTTGGTGTCTGGTGGTTCCTTAGAAAGTTAAACAGAATTACCACATGAGCTGGCAATTCCACTCCTAGATATATGTCAAATAGAATCGAAAGGAGGGACTCAAACAGATATTTGTGCACCAATAAATTATAGCGGCATTATGCGCAATAGCTAAGAGGTGGACACAACCCAGTTGCCCATCAACAGATAAATGGATAAACAAAATGTGGTATATATACACAATGGAATATTATTCAGACAGGAAAAGATTGAAGTTCTGATACATGCCTCCAGATGGCTAAACCTTGAAGACATCATGCTGAATGAAATGTCAGACACAGAAGAGCAAATACTGTGTGATTCTACTTATATGAAATCCCTAGAATAAGCAAATTCACAGAGATCAGTGTTGAGTGGGGGAGAAAATTGCTATTGAGTTTCTGTTGGGGGTAATGAAAAGTTCAGGTAATAGATGGTAGTGATGGTAGCACAACATTGTGAATGTAATTATTTGAATTGTATACTTAAAAATTGTTAAAATGGGAAATTTTGAATGATATATGTATTACCACAATGTGACAGTGACAGCATTAGCACTAAAATGCCTACATCCCAGAAAACTCCTCTGTCCTGAGCAAACCTGGATGGTTGGTCACCCTATTCTCAATCATGTATGTACATTGGAATTGCCTGGGATTCACCTCTAGACATTGGTTTAATCGGCCCTGGACATTGCAATTTTTCAATGTTCCCCAGGTGATTCTAATGTGAAGCCAGGGTTAAGAAACTCTAGTCTAGATAATATATATTCATTCATCTGTTCATTCATTCATGCATTCAAAGCTACTAAGTTCATGCCTGCTCATAAGCCAAGCACCATGCCAATATGAAGACTGAGATCACACAGTCCTGAGGAGGGAGGCCTGTAACACCATTTTATTCAATAATTCATTTATTTATGCATCAGGTATTTACCAAATACCTTCTGTGCCAGGCACCATTTTGGTATTGGGCTCACAATGGTGAACAAAAGGTCCCCCTTTTCACAGAACTTACATTCTATTGGGGTACTTGGAGGGTAGAATGGGGTGGGTTCCAGCAAAAAAACAAATAATTAGGTAGCATACATTGGGGTTGTGTAAGTGCAATGAAGGATCTGTGCTGTTCCCATGGTGGGTGGTCCTGTGTCCAGATGAACAATTTGAGTCACTCCAAATCAACATGGCAGCACCATTCTGGCTGCCCAATAGGATGGGTCAGAGCCTGGAGGCTGGAGGCTGGAAATTATTTGGTTTCAATGAGAAGAAACCTTTCTCAGAGAAAGGAGGGAGAGCAGAGAGGGCAAGTGAAGAAACAAATACTCATGACTAGAAAAGAAAAAAAGGAAAGATAAACCTGAATATTATAAGTCAAGTAAGAGGGGGCACCATCTGCAAAGAAAGGAGGGAGAGGGGACTCAAAGAGAGTGGAGGGGTGTGGAGAATGTCAGAGGGCAAGGTATGAGGAAAGAGGGGGTTTCAGAGATTCAGAGCAGAGTTTGGGATCACCAGGTAAAATATCACAAATATGGCATGGTACCAATGGGTACATGTTGCAGGGAATATTTAGGGACTTGAGCATGAGTTTTTGGGGAAAGGTTGTGTGTATATGTTTTAATCCTGATGATCACTAAACAACTCAATGAATGAGTTGTTGATGGAAGCTGAGGACACTCTTGCGGGGAGGGGAATCTAAATAAAAAAAGATCAGGAGCCTCATCTGACCTGGATAGTTTATTTATGGTCAAATGTGAGGCTCTGAGGGTGGGGAAGGAGAGTAGGATTTGCTGACCTTGCAATGTCTTTATCAGTTGCCACGATTCTGTGAAATATAGGATGAGGCCACCCATCCCCTGTAATCATGTCAAGGAGAATTTCTTTTCATTGGGGTCTTTGAACCTTTTCTTTCCTTCCCTAAAAAAAAATCTTGTCTGGATTATATATTCTTCCTAGGGATTCTATTCATTTCCATCAATTTACTTTATTTGTAAATGTTGCAACTAAATGTGAAAGAGTTTCGGTCAATGAACATCCACCCATTCAGTCATGAAAAGACATCAGATTCTTTGCCTATATGAAAACCACTAAAGTGGAAGGAAACCCCCTGCAAAGCCTGTTATGTGAGCTTGGGTGGCTAGAATACACTGTCAATTATCTTCCTGAGTGGAGAGGATGCCTACTCTGATGAGCTAATTTATTAAAGTTTGAAATACACACATGGAAAATTAGATGAGGTCTATGCACATAATTTATTCTTTGCTCTATATTCTTGCCCTGAAAGATAACTATTTCCTTTTGGTAAAATAAATAGGCAAACTTCCAGAAGAAAAGTTAAAAGAAATCAGGAAAAAATGGATTAACTTTAGTTGAAGAAATCTTATTTGGCTTGTAAGGAACAAATAAAATGGGTAGTAGAGTAGGAGAAACCTTTTGAGACGAAATAGGGTTTTCATTCTTGATTTTTTAGCAAATAAGAAAAGATCAGAATAACTAACATTTCTTTAATGTTTAGCTTGTGCCAGGCACAGTTTCTAAGTGTTAATGTACTTAATTCTCCAAACAACCTATCAGGTGTATTTATCCTCATTTTTCAGATGATAAAACTGAGGCACAGAAGCTTGCCCATAGTCAAGTAGCTCAGAAGTGCCAGAGACTAGATACAAATCCAGGCAGTCTGGCTTCGGAGCCCAAACTCTTGATTTCTTCATCTTACAGCCTCTGAGATTCAGAAGGGGAGAGGCTGACTTTAAGAAGAAGAGCTGGATCCCCACTGACTTATCTCAACACATTTTATTGAGCTCCATTTTTCTGCCAGCTTTTCTTGTGGGCACTGGGGAAACAGGGCTGGACTAACGTCCATACTCACAGGGGGTGGAAAAATCTACACATACACACACATTTTGGGCTCTATTCATGAGTCTCCATTTTGGACCGGGCCTGCTAAGGGCTCCCTAAAAGTCTATATGCCAGTTTCTGAAGTGACTCAAAATGAACTGTCTTCTTAAATTTCTTTTGGAATAGTAAAGATTGGTTCTAAACTGAATTCCCCTCACCCCTACCCAGTCCATTCATTCCAATCATTTTATGTCTATTTCCACCCTTCCCTGCTAGTCATAAATAGGAGTTTTCACTTTAAACAACCATGCCATAGAAATGAATATTTACAAAGCAGTAAATCTGTTGATATTTACTTTATAAAAGGATTCTCTTTTACAAAAGTATTTATCATTCTTCCTTAATTAGAAATTTGTAAGTGCATGGAAAATATGATGTAGTTCAAAAGATACAGTTTACAAATATATATTTTAGGGAAGCTATTGTCTGGATAAAATCATGTACACTTGTACGGGCAAAATGAAACCTGTTGGGCATTGTTTTACTTCATTTATTTGGAGGTTTGATTTTCATTATTAATAAGATTTTTAAAAAATCCTTTCCTAAACTTAAAGTCCCCCTGATAAATAGTTGATATACTGTTTATTTGCAATTCTCCAGGCTATTTATTAGCTTTAATAGATGTGTATAGCACTTTATGGTCTTTTACTGGCATTCTGAACTGAAGCCGCCCATTATAAAATGCACCTCCATAACAAAATTTCCCCTCAACCCAGGAATTTCTTTCATTTGGGCTTTTTTTTTTTTTAACATTTTATTTACATTTTATATCATGGGCTACACTTTGCCGTATTTTAAGACTTTGTTGCTCTTAAGATAATGCTGTATACACAGTAGGTACTCTGGGGATTAGGTCATTTATTTATCCCATGATTTGGACTGTTGGAAAGCTGCGTGAGATACCAGCCAGATGGCAGTTGCCTAACTCAATTCTGGCCCCTGCCAGGTTGCCCTTTACTGCAGCGCAGGTGAGTGGCAAGTGTAAACATTGGCGGGAACAGCTTCCTCGAGGGGACGAGAAAGAGCACACAGCTTAATTCATTAACTGTGGAGCCTCGGGAAAGTTATTTAACTTTCTTCATATATAAAATGAGGTCAATAACATCTCCCTCACAGGGGTACTTTGAAGATTAATTAGAATAATAGATGGAAAAATTACTTGGTTAAATTAAAGCATTGTGCAAAGATGATATTATCTTCAGCATCTTATATATTCCTGACAATACATTTCCCGATCAGACTAATAATGCTGTTGGCCATTTATACACTCCTGGAGGAGAACAAACACCAGCCAGCCTTATTACGGTTTCTGGTAGGATGGACTGAACGCTGAGGTGCCATTGAATTTTCGCTGTACTGTAATTCTAAGAATTCGGTGCACAGTCTCTGAATCACCCAGACCTTATGCGCATGTCAGAATTGCAGATGGCGCTCGGGCCTCCAATCAAATGCTTCCTTACTTTGGGGTTTTCTCTTCAGACACTCCCCTAAGTGAGCGGAAGCTCGTAGGCCCTAACGTGTAAATAAGACCGCGGAAGCATCAGCATTTAGGTACAAACATTATGTTTGAGTTATAGGAATGTGACTGCTTTGTAGGAACGTAATGTGAGAAGATTGGTGATGTGTTAGGCCATGGAGAGGAGGCACACAGCCACAGCCATACCCAAGGCGGCCGATGGAAGGTGCGCCTGCGCCTGCTTCCCGCCGCTGCCTGGTACTAGGACTTCCGCCCAGGCCGCGCCCCTGCGGCCGCCCGCTGACGGCATCGCTGCCCCTGAGCTGCCGGGCCAGAGCTCCTCAGGCACTGCAGGCCGCGTCTTCTCCGCACAGTAGGCCGCCCTTTCTGGAGTGACAGCTGGGCTCTTCCTCTCCCTTGGGCCTTCCTAGCCACTGGGTCCAGGGATGGGAGGAGGTGGCAGTAAAGCTGGGTTTTCCTCTTCTCGAGTTTATGGTGCCTGAGTTTTCTGGGAAGGGTTCACTAAATTTGGAAATCTGTTCTTTCCTAGTTTCATTTTCAGAGCTAGGATATTAGACTTTCATGGACCAAAGACACATAAAAAACTTATCAGTATACCCTATGTGGGGCTATTTGCCAAGAGTTTCTGCTGAAAATATTACTGCTCTTTCTTTGCTCCTAATAAGCAGGCACGAAATTATGTGGCTTATTATTTAATAACACTTTAGAGTAGTATGTTATTTACTTTTTTTTTTTGGCTGACCTACCTAAATGGATGTGGCCTCTTTATCATGCCCTTTCTTCAATAAAAGAAGCCAACACTTTACTAAGTCTACTGTTAACGTGCTAGCAAACAACTTTATAAAAGCGTTACTGTTTTAGGCAATACACAAAGCTGAAAAACATGTTAAAAGCATAAGAAGGAGTAAAAAACTTTCTATTGTGTTAATCTGCTTGCTTGTGATATGACAGAAAGGAATTCACTTACATAGGGAGGCAAGTGAAACATTTATGTCTTTCATCTTGGTATTTTTAAGGAGGATTATAGAAATAATAGTAAGCCTCATTTGAAAAGTAGATAATCCAGGACCATATGCACTTTATTTTTATTAAAGTTATACATGCACTGAGTTTAGAGAGTCTTCATTCCCACAAGCTTTGTTATAAAAAACACGTTTTCGGGACTGGAGTTGTCCTGGGTGGTGCTTCACGGACAATTATGGGACATTGTGGATCCCCCCAGGGCCCACTGGATGGAGTGTGGGACAGTGTGGGCTATGATGTGGACCGTTGACTATGGGGTGCAGTGATGCTCAGAGATGTGCTTGCCACGTGCAGTGTATGTGTCCTGATGGTGGTAGAGAGTGTTGCTGTGGGGGGAGTGGGGGGTGGGGGCGGTGGGGTTGAATGAGACCTCATATTTTTTGAATGTAATATTTTAAAAAAAAATAAAATAAAAATAAAGAAACAAAACAAAAACACTAGTCTTACAGCTCCATTCCTTCTTCCCCAGATAAAACCTCTTTCACTTCTTGTACTAGATTATTTTGGTCTGCTCTGCTAGATGGCTTCCAATGAGCCACCTTTCCTTTGTGATATGCTCTCCCACAGTGTATCTGGGATGGTCTTGTGACCTGCTTTGCCCAATACAGTGTAACAGAAGTGATACCACACCTGTTCCTGCTTAAGCTTTAAGAAGGCCTGGCAGCTCCTGCTTTTGCCTCCCACTGCCTGGTATAGAGCTGTTACCTTGGGTCTCCCTTCCTCCTCCTCCAAGCAATTTCCAACACCTTTCTCCTGATTGGGGCTCTATTTGCCTGTGTTCCATGTTTCCTATTTTTTGGTATCCTCTTTCATTTAGGTGGCACACTCCCTTCAGTAATTTCCAAAGAATTTCAAGGGAAGTAAATTTTTTGGCACCTCATATCTGATGCCTTTTTTAAAAAAACCTTCACAATTGGCAGTTAGCTTAGGTATAGAATTCTAGTTTGAAAATAATGTTCTTCATTATTTTACAGGCACTGCATAATTGTATGAAAGCTTTCTGCATTATTGTTTAGAAGTCTAAAACATTCTAGCCCCCAGGCCTTTACCTGTGATCTGTTTTTCATTCTGGAAGCTCTTGGGATATATATATGGTGCTGGACACTCCGTGGACCCTGATAATCTGGAAACATATACCCTGGAGTTCTGGGATATTTTCTGGAACTATTGTATTGATGACGTCCTAACTTCTGTGCTCTTTTTCTTTTCATCTCCTTGTCTCTTTCTCTACTTCTGTAATAATTCTTCAACTTTATCTTTTAATTCTTCCATTAATTTTTTATTTTGATGCTATCATATTTTTAATTCCCAAGAGCTCTAAATTTTTTATAACACTGTTCTATATTTACTTTGATTTTGGGGGGGATATTAATGATAGTTTTGGTCAAATTTCCTTCTTGTTTCAAAGGTTCTATCTACTCCAAGTTGCATTTCTCTGCTTAAATCTCTATCTTCTATGTTAGAGGTTGTTTTAGTTTTCTTGGCTGCTCGAGCAAATACATGTAATTTGTTGGCTTAAACAATGGGAATTTATTAGTTCATGATTTTGAGGCAGGAAAAGTGGAAATCAAGGCATCAACAAGGTGATGCTTTCTTCTAGAAGATTGGCATTCTGGGGATGGCTGCTGGTGATCCTTGGTCCTGGGCTCCTGTCATGTTACAATGCATGTGGCAGCCTCTCCTGGTCTCTCTCTCCTCTTCTGCGTTCTGTTGACATTCAGCTTTTTGCTTCCCATGGCTTTCTCTCTCTCTGGTTTTTTTTAAAGGACTCCAGTAATAGATTTAAGACTCATCCTGATTGAGTTGGGCCATACCTTAACTGAAGTAACCTCATCAAAAGGTCCTACTTAACAATAGGTTCACACCCACAGAAAATCATTAAGAAATGGTTTTCGGGGAAACGGACTTTGGCCCAGTGGTTAGGGCGTCCGTCTACCACATGGGAGGTCCGCGGTTCAAGCCCCGGGCCTCCTTGACCCGTGTGGAGCTGGCCCATGCGCAGTGCTGATGCGCGCAAGGAGTGCCCTGCCACGCAGGGGTGTCCCCCGCGTAGGGGAGCCCCACGCGCAAGGACGCGCACTCCTTGCGCCCGTAAGGAGAGCCGCCCAGCGCGAAGGAGGGAGCAGCCTGCCGAGGAATGGCGCCGCCCACACTTCCAGTGCGGCTGACGACAACAGAAGCGGACAAAGAAACAAGACGCAGCAAATAGACACAGAAAACAGACAACCGGGGGAGGGGAGGGGAATTAAATAAATAAAAATAAATCTTTAAAAAAAAAAAAAGAACATGGTTTTCTGGGGCACATGCAGCTCCAAACCACTATAGAGGCCTTTCTAGTATATCTGGTAATTCTTGTTGATCTGGTCATATTTAAGAGTGTGGCACTAAAGAGATGATTAGAAAGCCTGAACTCATGAGTGGAGTTCTATCTACTTGAACTTCATTGTGTGCTAAACTGGTTGGGTGACTTAGTTGGTGAATTTTTCATAGTAGTATCTTTAGTTATTTTATCTTAGGAAAATAAAATTTCATAAACAGACTCTTTCATTCTCGTGCTGGCAGGTTGAAGACTCAGCTGCCAGCATTCTGGGAGCCAGGTGAGGGAACTAGACTGGGGTCTCAGCATCCAAAGTACATTAATTTATTTACACCCCTGTTTCCATTACTGTGTCCAAGCCCAAACCTTGCATTTGATTTCACCTAGTCTCAAGAGAATCTGTTTTACCCTGTTAAGAGACTAAATCTTTACTTTGTGGTTAGGGAGGGCTCTGGGGAGAAGGAAAGAGGATATGATATTTTGGCTGCTTCTTAAAAAGAGTATTTCAGCAAATTATTTAACATCTGCCCTCCCTTTACTTCCACTTTACAAGGCTCTGGATGCAGTGATTTCTGGGCCTTTTAGGTATTGTGAAGTATAAATAAGCTTGATGCCAGTGATGTTTTCAGTTTCTTTCTGGTCTACTAGACTATTTTTCATTCTATCTGTGTTTCCTCCTCCAGGTCTAGAAATGGCACAATCACTTCTCATAGCATCCCATTGGTGGGAGCACGAGCTCCTAACCTCCAGCAAAGGAAACTTAGTCTTCCAATGCTCACAAAATAATTTTTCTGCCATGATGTTTAATGCATCAAGGAAGGTTGAGCAAACAATAATCATTCAAAACATGCCATAAGTGGGGGTGGTCCTTACTTTCTGGTCCTGGCCATAGTTGCCCAATATGCAGAGCAAGTGTCTAGACTCAGACAACCTGAATTCATGTCCATAAATTACTTGCTGTGTAACAGTGGCCAAGGTACTTAGCATCTTTGTGCCTCCGTTTCCTCAGCTGTAAAACAAGTGAAAATGATAGTACATGCCTCGTTGTGATATTGTGCAAATTAAATTGTGAATACTTGTAAACATAGCAAGTGCTGTATTGTTGTTTTCATTGCTATTGCTCTTATCTTTATTATTAATGGAAACCACCTATTTCAGAATTGTGCCGCTGCCAACCTGCATGATTAGTAATTCAACTATGCAATGACTGATTTAATGAATGAAGCTGATTCATTGCTCTCAAGTCAAGGAAGAAAAAGTATGATTTTGTAGCCCTATGGGGAAGTCAGCCGTGATGACTTATTCACAAGCTGAGAGTCGCTCAGAAGCTTTGGGTTTGCAATTAGCTTAATGTTCAGGTCACTGAGCACATCATTTGCTGTTCCTGTGCCAGTTCTGAGGCATGAACAAGTTATAGAATGAAAGGATGTTTGGCGTCTGTGTAACAAGGGGTCAGGGATGACCACATCTGCCGTATGGCCTGGTAGCATGGTACAGGGAAGGAGTAATGGATGGGGGAGCTGCAGACCTGGATTTCAGTTCTGCCTCCAAACACCAGCAGAGGCCTCTCAGTTTCCTTCTTAAAATGAAGGAGTTTGAACTATAATCTTTATGGCTTTATCCAGATTTAAAATTTCACAATGCGACAATCTTATGGGCACAGTCACAACGATGAAAATCTGGGAATGGCCTGTCTGATGTTGCAGATGTGGGGGTCCTGGTGTCCATGGTCCTTGCAAGCACCTGAGCCTATGTGCTCTACTTTTCCTGCTGGTGCTTATGACCCTGGAGCAAATACCACCATTATAGAAGGGGAGAGACGTACATTCAAGCTCCACTGTTTCCCTTATGCAGAACTGAAGAAATCACTGTCTTAACATTTGACACCAGAACTCCTCTTAAGGAGGGGGGGCTGTCTTCATTTGCAAAAATACCTTGAAAGTTTCCTTAGGGCAGATAAGCCCTTGGAGATGGGCCAATGCATCAGAAAACAAGGACAAATTGCTCCATTTAAAAGGAGAAGAGGAATTATTTTACCCTTAAGGGGATAAATACGAAAAAAATAATGGAAGAAAAAAGGAAGAGGGGCCTATAGGATAGCATCAAGGCTAAAGGATCCATGGAAGTTCCCTGGGCACAGTCGCCAAAGGATGTCTTGACACTGGGGATACCTGCCGTTCAAGTCACTGTTTGCATTATTGAGAAACAAATCTCTGATCCATCTATACTGACATTTTCAGAAATTTCTACTACATCTATCACATGCTTTGTGTAAGTGAATTTTTCTTTTGAAACTGTGGAAGGGCTAAGTTTTACATTTGGACTCACATGGTAAGAAAAGCATGGATCAGAAGCCTAAGGCTGAATTTACCAGGAGAACTTAAGTCTTTCAGTAATTTGTGGAAATCCTGGGCAGGGCACAGGATTTGCAATTCTGCAGATTACTGAACTGAGAGGTTAGAGCCCATGGTAATGAAATGGAAGGGGAAGGAGGCCCCAGTTTATGTTTAGGCAGTTTATATGCCTTTGGCTAATGGCTGATTGGTCTGGTACTCAATTTCACATCTTTCAATCAATAGATATTTATGGCAGGCATTGGGCTAGGTGTGGGATACCAAGGTGAAGAAGACATGTCCTTTTCCTTAGGGCTTACTAATCAAAGCTGGGGTTGCAACCAAGGTGATCATAGCCCTCAGTTTTCCTGGGACAAATTTTTTACCATTTGTTCTGGCCTAATTATTATTACTATCTGCTTTCATACACAAGGCAGTCCCAGATTGGAGATAAATTCCTGGTAACCCATTCCATAGAGATGTATGTAGATTAGATGATAAAATTTATGTGAAAATGCTTTGTGAATTGTAAAGCATTATACAAATAATAGGGATTATGTGACTTTTCTTTTATTGCATTCTCCTATTAGAGACACACAGAAATGTTTAAAATTACTGTCTTCTTTAGTCTCTGTTATTCCTCTGAGATCTATGTGGGTTTTCAGGAAATAAACTTCCAGAAAATTAATTTCATCCTAAGGCTGCTTGCCAGGTTAAAGTCCTTTTTGTGTTCTGTTCTGAATCCTTACATGTGTATGCTAGAGGGGTTATAGTCTCCCCATTGGGTCCTTTTGAATTTGACATTTTATGATTCTGATGTGCTTAGGACAGGGGACACACCTCAGTGCCCTACAAAAATTTAAAGTATGTTTTAGGAGGAAAACAGTACGAAACTACTATATATTAATATTAAGTAGGATTTCAGTATATAATCTTATTCCAAAGTCTGTTCATTATTGATTCATGAGTTCAACAAATACATACTGAATACTGACTACATGCCAGACACTGTGTATGTGTGTATGGTAGTGAGTAAAACAGATGTGATCCTGGCCCTCATTTCTAATTTGGTGTCATCATCATCACCATCATCATCAATTAGCTCATCCTCTATTAAATAGATTTTCCCAGCTACTGTGGTGACTACTTGCTGGGGATTGAATCATGCTCCCCACAAAAGGCATATTCAGGTCCCAACTCCTGGTCTTGTAGGTATGAGCCCACTTGTAAATAGGACCTTTGAAGATGCTATTAGTTAAGGTATGCCCAGACTGAATGAGGGTGGCTTTAATTAAACATGGCTGAAGTCCTTACAGCCAAACGGAATTGGATAAACACATACAAAGCCATGGCAGGGAGCAAGAAGCTGGAAGTCAATGGAACCTGGAAGAGAAAAGAGAGTACATTGCCTTGAGACAGGAAAGCCAAGGAACCCAAGGATTGCTGACCACTAGAATGCACTGACCCCAGAAGGAAGCAAACCTTCTAGCCATTAAATCTGAAAAAGGTAATAATGATAATAGCAATAATCAATGTATAGTCAATAATGTTAATAAAGTACATATTTAGGTCTACCTGAAATAAACTTTTTAAGTATGCCTTGGATGAATATCTAAACCTTGATTAGCTTTCATTTAATCTAGTTAGTTCCCATCTTTATCTACTGAATAAATAATTTCTTCCTGGTACATAGATTTTGAGGTATTCACATTTAAGGTAAATCTGACACTTTGCTCCTCAGTATTTCTTTTAATACCATTGTAGAGTCATGTGTATAATTTTTTTTTTCAGATTGCTTTTGGTTTTATCAGCACCCTTTCCTCCTCACTTTTCTCATTACAGTCATAATTCTGTGACTTGGGTGGAGCAGTCCCTTTCTCTCATTTCCTGGTTAAAGAGAGTCTCCCATTTCCCCGGCCACCGTGATGGGTTCAGGGATGGGCACTGATCCAAAGCAAGCAAATCCAAGCCCTCTCTGGGACTTTTCTGTTTTAATTACTAGGAAAGATGAGCCTTTTTTATTGGCTTTTGCTCATCTGGTGGGGTGGGAACCTGGGGCTGTTGAGGGCTGCTTTGTTTGACACAGCTGAGAGATGGAGAACAGACCCTGATCAGTGCTCCCAGAGCTTTCATTTCTGTGGCATTGTAGGGCCAGGGAATCCTGGGTCCCCCAGAGCCTCCTAAGTGTAATATAAAGAAAATGGAAAAGAAGTGAGGATATCTGGGATCTAGCTTTGGCTCTACCACTGATTTGCTAAATGATCTTGGAAGAAACGTCTTTTGTGCTCTTGGCCTCAGTTTCCTAGTCTGTAAAATACATGCAGGTAGCAAGGTAGAAGGGGATATTTTGGCTTCAAGGTGGCTTTGGGAGGAGGTGATAAGAGGTGGGTGGCAGACATAGGCTATGCGGGTGCTCATGGCTGGGCTCCAACTGCTGATGGCCAAAGTCACCTAAGTGAAAAGATCTGACTGAAGTGGTCAACTGGACCAGCAGAAAACAATGCCTGTGCTGAAGCCCACCTCCCCACAAGTCAAAGGAAACAGGGAGACCAAAGTGGCTTTAAGCACAGAAAGTCATGATAAGTGCTTTTGTAAACAATCTACATTGTAAAACTTTCTTGGTGAGTTTAGTCCCTAATAAAACTAGTTCTCTATTCTCCAACTGTTTACCCCACACAGCAATTCCTTCCATGTCCCTTTATGCCTACAAAAATGCCATGCATTTTGACCTTGTAGGTCTGTTTTGGACAAATTATGAAATACTTCTACTTGTGTCATATTTGATAACTATGTTGATTTTACCTTTTCTATAAATGAGGAAAATATCAACATGGATGTCTCTTTTTTTGGCCTTAATAAATATCTCTAAACAGCACCTGGTTAAGAAAATAATAAAAAGCAAGCAAGCATATGCTATATTGATTGTCTATGCAGTGGAAGGAGGGGCAGCAAAGATTGGGCACATCATTACAAATATTTTATTTTCAAAACAGGATCATAATAAATTCCCATAAAACTCCTTCATGGAACATCTGCATTAACATGATGCAACATCACAGTAAACATTCTAGGATAAATTAGTTGCTTATGGCATCTACCAGGTTGCTTAGAGTTCTTGGACAGAGCCCTTCAGAACATCTACCCACATTTTTGTTTTACTAGAGACTGATTAAGCCATTTAAAAAACTAAAATGAGTTAGGTGGCAAGACCAATGGTCTATTGATGTCCGTACCAGTTGGTGATAATAGCTCTGCATTTTCTAGTTAATAGATGAGGAGGGGCATGCATTTAGAAGTAGCTATAGAACATTAAAATACATTAAAAAAGATTTTATCCATCTTTTATTTCAGTTTTTTTTAGGATGCAATTTATAGGAAGATGAGTCAGAACACAGTCTTCTTATTTGTTGCTTTTTATTATCTAAAGGCATTCTTATTAATTTTTTTCTAAAGTAAAGCCAGATAGAATATATTGCCTATTCTTTCTGCATTTGGATTCTTATTTCAATTTTTTTCTTGCATTTTCAGCAAATTTACAACTGTGTATCTTAGGGAAGCTGTCCTTTTCCACCTACTATCTATAAGTAACTAGTTTATTAATTATTGATAGCATTACTTATTATGTCTGAAGAATGAAAACACATAAAATAAAATGAAAGCAACCAAGTAATTATCTCTGAAATGATTGTATATCCATGGGAAAATTTGCTTTCCTATACACTGTTTTCTTTTAGTTGTGCTTTCATATATCTCTTGCTTAGATTCCCCAATTGTATTTTTAATGATTGTGCAGCTCAATAGTGATTAGTTATTATTCATACCTATATGATATGTAGATACTTTATATAGATATAGCTTGTACCTGTTATAGTCCTTTGATTACACATGTACTTAACCTTTACAATTAATTCCATAAGATGCTATCTCCTTTTTTTCTTTTTGATATGAGTGTGGAGTTTCCTCGACTACATTGTCTCCTTTTCAGAACCATAATATGTGATAGCATGTCTTTCTTATTTTACCCTTAACACATTTTAAAAAACTAAACTCCATACTTTATTCAGATTTCCTTAGTTTTATCTACTGCCCTTTATCCCATTCAGGATATCACATTACATTTAGTTGTCATGTCTCCCAAGGCTCCTCTGGACTGTGAAAATTTCTCTGACATGTTTTTGATGATCTTGACAGTTTCCAGGAGGAATATATTATTTTTGCACTCTGTTTTATCTCTTATAAAGTGTTTTCCAGAAAAGGAGGTAAGCGATAAGTGTTGTTTTCTCTCAATGCCTCAGATAAACTTCTTACCAAAGAAGATGGAATGCAGAGAAAAAGAATTTCTCATCTCTGGAGGACAGTGATTCATCACATATTATAACTCTAGTGCATGTATATGAATGAAAGAGTAGAAACTAACATGATTTGTTTTTTTATTTAGCCCAAGGTCTACAAGACCCAAGATTAAAAAAAATTGGGGGTAATTTTATTTACAGAAAAGGTGCAAGGGCCACTTAGGATAACTTTGAGCAGATCAAGGCCTTGAACACGTGTCCTCTGGCATTACTGAGCCTGGAGGAAGAGGGATGCAGACAGGACGAAGAGGCTGAGAGCGCAGATTAATAAGCACTGGGACAGTTTATGAACATCTGTTTGGGAAGGAAGAGAAGGAAGACAGAGAGACTTGGTGACTTTCCTAGATTCTAGATACCTTCCCACGGAATCTCTCAAGGTGTCTGCAACCTAGTAGTATTAATGGCACTAGACCTCTTCTGAGTAGGGTAGCTAGCTTATCAAATATAAATACAGGACTCCCAGTAAAGACTGAATTTCAGACATAAGTAGGCTAAATTTTTTTGCTGCTTATCTGAAAATTCAGAGTCACCTGGAAGTCTGTATTTTATCAGACAGCTCTACTTCTGAGCCATCTTCTTGGCCTCACCTTCTTGGGAGTGGGGGTGGTGTGGAGGACAGAGTGAAGGGAAGAGAAGAGTGCATACTCTTTGCGAGCTCTTACCTGAATGTGAAGGATAGATGTGTCATCAGTGATTCTCAAAAGCTACCCTAGGTCAGAATTACATCCCTGGAACAATATTCTCTTTGTCTCCTCCTTATTTGAACAAGTAACTAATAAGCTTTTATCATATAAACAATATGCTCTAATATATACAGATCCTGAAGAAAATCAAACCAAATGGGTTCATAAACAAGGAATAAAGCATTTTCTCCATAGCCACCTGGTTTCTTCTCTGTTGTTTTTTGCAGGGAGAAAGTGCTGGATTTATATATAAGTGGCTAGTTTGGTCATTCTCTCCTCCTATCTAACTTCTGATTTTCTTAGGTGATGAAGAGAATAAAAACAGGAATGTACAAAAGATTTGCCATGCATTAGACAAGTCAAAACTAAATATAATTGCAAAAATAAGTGTTAAACCATGTTTTGTGCCCAGTCATGATTTTTAAAAAATACATAGGAAGAATAAATAAACAAAATATCAGACTTTGAATCTGATATAGGTATGCTCTTGGCCACCAAAGAAGTCAGCAAAAGTCTTATGCTTGCACCCTTCACAAATCAACGCGGTCAGCAGCCGAGAGCATTTAGAAGCCTTCACAAAAGGCTTTTTTTTTAAATGTAGTTTTTAATTTAAATTTTTAAAAAGAAACTTAGATTACATAAATGTTACACAAAAAATATAGGGAAAATAATTTTTTAATGGCCTAAATTCCCATTAACATCAACTGCTGCATAAATAATGTTTATTGTGGTGATTAGAAATGTTAATTTCTTAAAGCAATCATAATTTCCTTTAATCTTCTATGGCAGCGTTTTTGTTTTTTTTTTTAGCAGTGTTTTTTTAAAATTTTTTTAAAATTTTTTTTAAAATTTTTTTAATTGACTTTGTAATAATATTACATTAAAAATATATATATGAGGTCCCATTCAACCCCACCCCCCCACCCCACCTCTCCCCCCCCCAGCAACACTCGTTCCCATCATCATGACACATCCATTGCATTTGGTAAGTACATCTTTGGGCACCTCTGCACTTCATGGTCAATGGTCCACATCATGGCCCATACTCTCCTCCATTCCATCCAGTGGGCCCTGTGAGGATTTACAATGTCCGATGATTGCCCCTGAAGCACCATCCAGGACAGAGCAGCGTTTTTTAAACAGCAGATTATAACACATTAGTGGGTCATGAAATCAGCTTAGTGGGATAACCAATTTCATTGCTTAGAGTCAATATAAATATTGTTTCATGATACTTTCAGTTCAATTTTTAATTTCAGTTGTTACATGTATGTAAGTACTTGATCTACTCAAAATATATTACTGTGTGTCATGCTCAGAAAAGCTGGAAACAATTACTCTATTAATCAGAACAAATAAATTCTAAGACTGATCAAGAGTTTGTGAAGCATGATTTTAAGTCTCACAAGTTGGTAAAGGAAAAAGAAAATATTTTTTTACCAACAATTCACTTGTCTATTTGCTATGAATTTTGGTCCAAAGCTATAAATTTGGTGTTTTGCTTCATTTTATCAGAGGGATAGGGATATCTTGGTGGTGTATGCAAATGAGAGCGATGGCATCAGACAGTCTGTGCTCACATCCTGACTCTATCTACCACTTGTTGACTGGCTCATCTTGGGCACACTGCTGAATTGCTCTGTGCCTCAATTTCTCCATCTATAAAATAGGGATTGTAACAAACTGGACTTACTGAGCTGTAAAGATTAAATTAATTCATATACAGAGTGCACCTAATATAGTGTTTGGTACATAGCAGTTCTCAGTAGATGTTAATTATTATAATTATTACTTTTTCTCAATTTTACTTAAGAATAGAAAATATCATAGATGGTTTCTTGCCTCAGTGTAAGCTATAATCCTCACTTAGTTGCAATGCTCCAATATATGTTCATCAATTTTAACAAATAAACCACAGTAAGGAAGGATGCTGTTAATTGGATAAGTGTGGGAGGGGAAAGGAGTGGGGAAATGGGAATCCCCTAGATTTTTTATGTAACATTTATGTAATCTAAGTATCTAAAAAAATATAATAAGTTTTTTTCTAAATGACAAAGAGAGAATGGAGTCAGCTCGTGCATGGCTCCTCAATTCTCTCCAATGTATGTATTTTTTAGTTCACTGTAATTAAAGGCTTTAAGAGAAGATAATTTTTACCTGGGACACATGGACTTACTTCATGGGATTATGAACCTCCTGAAATGTGGTCAGAAATTTGAGTGAGTATGCATGTATACATTTGGGAGGTGGGTGTAGAGGATCAGTAGCTTCTAGTGCCCAGGGTGTCACATTTGGTATATTAGAAACAATTAAACATTACCGGGACTGAAGTCGAAACTCTCCTAATTAGCATTGTAACCTTTAGAAAGTTACTTTTCATCTTATCATCCTACTTACCACATCTGTAAAATGGGATTAAAAATAGACCCTGCATTGTTCAGTTGTTGCGATACTAATGTTTACACTGTGTAAAAAGCTGAGCACAATGGTTGCAATGATGGACTTCATGTGAAAAATAGCAGTGGGAAAAGGACAGGTAGACTAGAAGTTAGAATACAATGCTGTTTCTGAGTTTTAATTTTGGAATGCTGAATCTATCACCAAATCTTTGAGCAATCCTTTCATTCCTTTATTTAACAAAAAATTGATTGAATGCTGCTATATGTTAGGCATTGTGCAAGGTTCCAAGAGAGAAGTAATGGACAAGACATATTCTCTGTCTTTACAGGGCTCACTGCAGAGGTAGAGAGCGATCAGCCAGGTGGTAAATGCTAAAGCAGGCAAAATGTGGGGCTGAGAGAGAATGTAGAGGACATTTCTAACCTACCTCATTCAGCAGGGTTTGTGGTTTTGTTTTTGTTTTCCACTTCCAGTTTTCATTATGTCAATACTGAACAAAGGCAATTTCCTTTGATTATTTTAATACTTTTTACTAGAGAAAATCAGCCTTTTACTTTATATATTTATTACAATTCAGTAGACACAATTTGTATAGTAGTGTATTTAAACTTTATAAAATTGAGTCACACTTTAACAGGTTTACTCTAACAGAATTTAATAGCGGTACCGGTGTCATATAGGAGAGGTCCTTAATGTCTTCAATGATTGAATGTTTCATGGTATTATTTGGGATTGGAATTATTATTGGGAAACATAAAGTTGTTGTGTTCATCCATTTAAATTATTTTGGCACTGTCTGAACACAGAAACGCTTTTACCTTTGAGTAAAGCAGTCAGGATGGCTAAATCAATGTCCTGGTGTCCTTCCGACCCCATCCGAAATACCGTAATCTGCAATTTGAGAAAGTGACCATTAGCAATGCATTTTTCCCCAAAGAAGTTAAATCAATAAAACCACATCTGAACACCGACTACCTTCACACCTCGAAGGTGAATGAGTCCTCACTGGGCACACCTAGCCAGAACCCAGGGATACTGCTCTGCAGTTCATTCGCAAGGAGAGGCCTCCGTTGCCTCTAAACAGAGATCGCCTCTGGTAACTGCACTGGGTATGAGGATGATGAGGAGAAACCAGAGACCAAGCAAAATGTCACCTGCTACCATTTCAGGTTTTTTTTTTTCCCCACAGAATATAGTTTATTTAACAGAAAAATATATGAAAATGGTGAAAGAAGAAAACCTGGCATGCCCAGGTTTTCCCATGAGAACTGCCCCTTTCAGCCCCAAAAAAGTTTCCCCAAGAGGGTCAGGCAGAGAGAAATCCTAACTTCTAGTCTACCTGTCCTTTCACAGTTTTATAAAACTGAAAGCACACTGATGTACGGCTTGTGGTCAGGACTGTGTGTATATGAATTGCTTCGGTTTTAAATTGTGATTTTCAGGATTGACAAAATGTATACCTACAAAACATGTGAATTGAGAAAGAAGTGTTGAATAATAGCTAGTTAGCCCGCTCTTCACTAAATGGTCCCATGTGTGTACCCAGGAATATACAATATAGCATCGCTACACTCACCCCTCAGCCACAGTTATCCAAGGGTTCAACACTGATTCCTCCAGACCTTTCTGGCCTCTCATTAGCCTTGAATCACCTTTAGAATAACTTAGTAGTATACTCAAATTGTGAGAGGGGAAAGTAGACAATACAATTACACCTTTTCTGTTGGTAATCCAGGGGAGAAAAATCTTCTCTAGGGAAGAATAAGGGGAGGAAAGTTAGGAGATAGCAGTGAAAGATCAATACATGTTGGTGTCTTGACTGTTGATAAGAGAGAAAGGAAGAGGGAACTGGGGCATTCATTCTAGAAGATGTTGTTACTGACAATTGGTACTGCTATCATGAACTAGCCATTGGGTATAGTCTCTGCTTTTATGACATTGAAGAATTTTCGTCATAACTGTACAATTCCTTGCTGCTAACATAAATCGTGGGGAATATTATTTTTATGCACACACTATTGGTCATTACAGACCCGAGTTTGTGCTCCCTGGAAGGATCTTTAGTGGGCACCGAGGAAGCATCACAGCATCCTCGTTGCTGTGTAATGGAGGATTCAATGTTATCTTGTGCACTAAGAAGTGAATCTTCTCACAAAATGTGGTTTAATCGGCCCCTTTTTTTGTCACTTTAAAAAGGCTGATTCAAGAGAGAAAGCTGCCATCCTCATTCTGTATTTAGGTTTGAGAGGCAAAGAGAAACATCATTATATGACCAGGGGTAGCAAGTGGCAGACAGAGTTCAACTACAAAAGACTCAGGATGGAAGGCACGGTCAGAGAACAAATGCCCTGGGAAACAATGAAACTCATTAAGGAGTCCCTAGTATAGGAAAATGATATTTCATTCTAGTTCCAACAATGTAGGACAAAAGCAACGTGGTTAAATATCACTAGTTTCTAGTCAAGAACAGGCTAAAGGTGATTTTGGAACAAAAGTTTGCATAATAATCTGTATAGAAAGATTAGTTTGTTCTAGAGTAAGGTTGAATCTTTCTCAAGGAATCCTTTTATCATCTTTATCAAGACTTGGCTAAGATCCTCACCATAGAAAAGTATAAAACATTTCAGAAGATCAGGAAAGACTACCTTACTAAATGGAGGGCTTATACTAAGTACAATGATGGGAAAATGCACTATAGTAAATATATTGGTTCTCTCTAACATAGAATAAATGGTAGTTTCAAGAATATTCCAATAAATTTTTTTGTGGTCCTTGATAGACTGTCAAATTCATTTGGAAGAGTAAAGGTCTCATAAGAGGCAAAAATTTCGCAAGGGAAAAAGGAGCAGGAAGGGAAGATTTGATGTACTAGTTATGAAACCTTATAAAACCATGGAATTTGAAACAGTATGACATTGCCACAGAGATGGATAAATCAATTAATGAAATATAACAAAACTCCAGAGACATTCCCATGCCTCTCTAAGAACTTGGTGTAAGACAGAGAGGGCATTAAAATTTTGGGGGGTAAAGATTTTTCAGAAAATGGTGCTGTGACAATTCGATTCTGCATCAAACATGTCATTGATTTTGTTGTTATTTTTTACAAAATTCAAATACGGATAAACTAGAGAAAAGGAAACAGAATAACAGCCATGTACTGCAGGGGAAGCATAGAGAGATTGAGAGGTGAAGTGTATTTTTGTTGGTCTGTTTTTACTTATTTATTATTATTGAAATAATGAAAATGGTCTAATAATGATTGAAGTGATGAATGCACAACTAGGTTATTATAACAAATACCACTGATCATACACTTTGGATGAATTCATGCTTTATTAAAATGTATCAATAAAGTTGATGTTAAAAAAAACAAAACCTCAGTTGGTTGCTACTTCAGTCAACAAGGATTAAAGATGTAAGGGTGCAAAACAAAATTAAAATACAGGAGACTATCATAATGAATTTAGGGTAGGAAAGACTTCTTAAATAAGACATAAAATGTACAAATAATACATGGTCATGGTATTATTCTTTGGGCTTTCTATACATTTAATATTTATTTAACAAAATAACTTTTTCATTGTTACATATCTTGATTAGGCATAGCGTACTTGATTTTGGTGCCCAGAGGTACAAAAACATGTCCTCCTTGCAAAAATTCCTCTTTAATGAGCCAATGTTTATTTGATTTTCTACACTGAATTACTATTTTTTAAATTTTTTAAAATTAAAGTTAATAGATCACAAAGAATGTTACCTTAAAAAATATAAAAAAACAAGAAACATAAGACGTTCCCATATAACCCACTCCCCACCCCACCACATCATTTTGTAAATTGTATTTTTTTGAGGATATATACAGCACAAAAAAATGTTACACTAAAAAATATAAGAGGTTCCTGTATACCCTCCACCCCCCCCACCCCACTCCTCCCACACCAACAACCTCCCTCATTATTGCGGTACACTCATCGCACTTGGTGAACACATTTTGGGGCACTGCTGTACTACACAGATAATAGTTTACCCTGTAGTTCACACTCTCCCCCAGTACAATGAATTATACTGTACTCAGTTGCTTCATGCCTCAAGTTTCTCTGCCAGTAAAATTGAGATAATCCTGAGGCTTGCTTATTTTCAACTTCATAGGAAGTAACCTTTACATCATTTGCTAGTACGTGATTCTGAATTTTGCCACTATGGTGTGGAGACTAGTCATGGAACTGTATACTGTTCAACTATCAATTGCCTTAGAAATCTTTTAGACCACCACATAAAGTAGCTTGCTGAAGGTAAGCCAATGAGGTAGAAGATCAGCTGTGATTGGAATTCAAGAGCTTCTGGCTTCCAGACTTAAGTTGTTAGGAAGAAGTGAGGTGAGGCAAGACCAGAGGAGCATCTGACATGTCCTGAGGTCACAGCCTGGGATGAGTCAGGAAGAGGTTGCAAACACAGAAGTCTTCATATGCATTTGAACTTAAAAACTTATAAAAACATAGAGAGCCATTCAGTGGGTTATGGCAGAATATGTAATGACCTGCATCTGTCCCTGCCAATATCATTCAGAACAATGCCAACTCCCAAAAATGCCCCAATATCACACCTCTTTTTCCCTCTCCCTGCCTTCAGCAACTCCACTGGCCACTGTCTCCACATCAATGATATAATTTCTTCCATTGCTAGAGTCACGATAATTCTATAGTGGAATACCAGTTAAGTCCACTCTAATCCATATTTTAGTCCCCCATCCTGAGGAACCTGGGATGGCAATATCCACTCCACCTCTAAATTGAGAGGGGGCTTAGATCCCATACGGCTGATGGATAGGATTCTCCTGCTTGCAGTTGTAGACTCTCGGTTTCCTGGTGTGGTGGTTGACCATCTTCACCTCCCTGTTAGCTGACCTGGGTAAGTCCAACGAACCAGAGAGTAAGTGTTGCAATTCTGCTGAAGCTCAGGGGCCACCTGGCACATAGACAGTCTAGAGATTGGGAGAGAGTGTACACTACAACATAAACTATAATCCATGCTGTGTAGCAATGCTGCAAAATGTACTCATCAAATACAATGAATGTACCACACTAATGAAAGAAGTTGTCCATGTGGGAGGAGTGGGGAGTGTGCGGAGTGGGGTATATGGGAACCTCCTATATTTTTTATTGTAACATGTGATTTATGTATCTTTTTAAAAAACAAAAAAACAAAAACCATTGAGAGCCAAATAAAATCCATCTATATCCTGTGCCTAGCTTCTGAGCCATAGTTGTGCTCTCTGGTAAGGGAGGCTTGGTAGAGGTGAGTCCCAACTCCCTGAGCTTTGCACAGAAATCACCTCTGCCCAGCCATAAGTTGACTTAACTGCCATCTGGCATTCTCCCAAACAGCATTGCTACCCCACAAAACCCACTTGGAGGATGAGATGCACTTCTCCTGATCTCAGGAAGGAGTGCATAAATTGGGAAGAAAATATGAGGTCATTGGAGAAAGAACAAGGGGGCAGAGTGGAATTTTGGCCAACCCTAACATCTGGCACAACCTGGCTATGATCTGACAGGTATTGTCATGCATTTAGCTAGAAACAAGCTGAGGAGAATCAGGACAACATCATTCAGAAGAATGAAAAAATTAGGCATCAAGTGGAATTCCTCAGAACACCCAATCTACCTATTTTGTTAATGGCTAAATTTCATTTCATATTTAGAGAGAACATTTCAGATGCAAATTCTTCTGGAGCAGCAAATAGATAAAATTATCCTGAAGTGTAAGATTATTGGACTTCCCTTGACTCAATTTTATGTTTTGTGTTTTACTTGATAATAAAATCATTTCACTGAGATTTTTAAAATCTCCTCCATATCTGGAATTGCATGTCCACGACCAAAGTCATGGTCATTTCATAGAAACAACTTTTCATTTTATTGGTCAATATTATTATTTACAATATAAAACTATTTTCTGTTTCTGTCAATTATTCATTTCTTCTACTTTGGCTTCCTTAGTGCTCTTTGTCTAGACTCTTAATTTGAATCCTTAGTCAATTTATTTTCATTCTTTCTTGTTTTCTAATGCATTTTAAATTACATATCTCACATTTTCTCAATTAAAAAAAATCCAAACAAATACTCTCCCTTCCTCCCTCTATTAGTCAGCAAAGGGGTGCTGATGCAAAATACCAGCACCATATCTGTTGGTATTTTTAAAAAATATATTTTTTTATTTATTTTTAAAAGATATTTAGATTACATAAAACGTTACATAAAAAAATATAAGGGATTCCCATATGCCCCACTTACCATACCTCCTATTTTTTCCCACATTAACAACTTCTTTCATTAGTGTGGTACATTCATTGCAATTGAACACATTTTGGAGCATTGCCAGTAAGCATGGATTATAGTTTACATTGCAGTTTACACTCTCTCCCACTCAATGCTGTAGGTTGTGGCAGGATATATAATGGCCTGTATCTGTTGTTGCAATGTCATTCAGGACAATTCCAAGCCCCAAAAAGGCCCCCATATTATACCACTTTTTCCCTCTCCCTGACTTCAGCACCTCCAGTGGCCACTGACTCCACATCAATGATATAATTTCTTCCATTGTAGAATCACAATAAGTCTATAGTAGATTACCAGTAAGTCCACTCTAGTCCATATTTTATTCCCCAATGATGAGAATTCTGGGTTGGTGATATTCCCCTAATAATTGAGAGGGGGCTTTGATCCTATATGGCTGATGGATGGGACTTCCTGGCTTGCAGTTGTAGAGTCTCTTGGTTCTTTGGTGTAGTGGTTGTCCATCCTCACTTTCTTGTTAGTTGTCCTGGGTGAGTTCAGTGAACTGGAGAGTAGGTGTTATAACTCTGCTGAGGCTCAGGGCCCAGCTGGCCCATGGACAGCCCAGAGATTCAAGTCTTTTGGATGTCCACCTATCAACTCCAGCACCAACTACAGGTTCAAATAGAAGGGACAGAAGAGGCATGTGTAGAGAAGTCACAACTGAGTTCAACTCTGTCATACTTAGTTGCACAAACTCAAAAATATGGCCCACTGGCAAGGCACCAAACTCTGGAGCTCTTTGCCATGACCTGGGTGTCTCCAGAGCCCTCAGGAGCCCCACTATTTGGGGTAGGCTTTATAAAAGAGTGTTTACTTGGGGGTAGAAGCTTACAGTTAACAGGCCATAAAGTGTAAGTTACTTCCCTCACCGAAGTTTGTTGCTGTTCTGTTGGAGCAATATGGCTGCCAATGTCTGCAAGGATCCAGCCTTCCTCTTCCTCTTAAGGCTCTGTGGTCTCAGCTTCTTCCAGTATCAATGATAGGCTAGGATAAGTCTTGCTTCTCTCTTGGGGTTCATTTCTCTCTGGGCTCAGCTGCACTGTTCTCACTACAAGGTCAGCTGTAGAGTATGAGGCTCTCTCTCTCTTCCTGGGGTCTCTATTTTGTCTATGGAGTCATCTCTATTCTTTTATGTTCTTCTCCTGTGTTTTTACTTCTGGGGTCTGCAGCATCCAAAACTCCAACTAACTTCTCTGCTTTGTTGTTTTCTTGTGTCCTACTGACATGGCCCAATCAAAGCCTTAATCATTATTTAATAAAGTAAAAGTGAAACCTCTGAATTTAATACAACCTACTACACTCAGAGGAACAGACCAGTTTACAAACATAATCCAATATCTATTTTTGGAATTCATAAATAATACCAAACTGCTACACTACCTCCTCCCAATATCTGGTAATCTCTAATCTACTTTCTTTTCTTTTTTTTTTTTCCTAATCTACTTTCTATCCCTGAGATTTTGCTATTTTTAGTTATCTCTTGTAAGTGATATCAAACTGTTTGTCCTTATGTGCTCTGCTTATTTCAATGAACTTAATGTTTTCAGGGTTCTTCCATGCTGCAGTATGTCTCATAATGTTATTCTTTCTTATGGCTGAATAATAATCCATCATGTGTATGTTCCACATTTTGTTATACATTTGTCTGTTAATGGACACTTGGGTTGTTTCCATCTTTTACCTATCATGAATAATGCTGCTATGAACTTTGTTTTAAAAGTATCTAGTTGAGACCCTGTTTCCTTTTTCTTTGTGTATATACCTAGAAGTAGGATTGGCAGGTCATATGGTAATTCTATATTTAACTTTTAGAAGAACCACCACATTGATTTCCACAGTGGCATCACTTTTATATTCCTACCAACAATGCACTAGAATTCCAATTTCTCCAAATCCTCTTCAACACTTTTTTTTTTTTTGGTAACAGCCATCCTTGTGGGTGTGAGGTGGTATCTCACTGTGGTTTTGATTTTTATTTCCCTAATGGCTAGTGATGTTTAGCATCTTTTCATGTGCTCATTGGTCACTTACAACTCTCCCTTGGAAAAATATCTAAGTCTTTTACCCATTTTTAAACTGGGTTATTTGTCATTTTGTTGTTGAATTGTCAAATTCTTTACATATTCTGGATATTAATCCCTTTATCTGATATATGGTTTGCAACTAATTATTCCTATTCAGTAGGTTGTCTTTTCACTTGATCATTTCCTTTGTTGCATAAAGTTTTAAATTTGATGAAGTCAAATTTCTCTTTCTTTTGTGCTCATGCATTTGTTTTTAAATATATGCAATTTATTTTTTCTTATTTAAAAATGTGTTTTAAAATTATAGTGGACATATATGGATGTATTCAATCATTCTTTCTCTCTTTCTCAGTGTCTCATCATCTATCATCATCTATCTCCTATATTTTTATATCCTAACTGTATTATGTATCCTAATGCACAATGTGATTGTTTTGTTTGAAAAAACTGTGTATTCTCTATTGTATATAGTTAAATATATACAATAGATTACATTTACTAATTTTTATTAATTCCTCTTTGTGGTCACTTACTTGTTTATATTATCTGTTGATTTCTGAGAGGCATGTTAAAATTCTCCTATTATGATTATACATTCCACAATTATCCTTTGAAATTAAATGGTTTTTGCTTTGTATGTTGTAAAGCTTTTTATAAGTGTATAAAGTTTCATGACAATCTATGTTCTTGGTGGATTATAGTTTTTATTTACATATAATATTCCTTTTCCTATTTAATGCCGTTACTATGTATTATATTTTCATTTTATTAATTTCTGTTTTATAGTGTATGTGCCACACATATGTTTTAGGGGATTAAGCATTGTCTGGTATATTATCCATTCATTCATTTGCCACTTCTCTATGGTCATTTTGTTTTAGACGTGCATCTTATAAAGAGCAAAACTAAAGTCTTCTAGCCACCTAAAACCTAATCAGAATATCTCATCTCTCAGTTTTCAAATTGTGGAATAGAATCCAGCCATATTTAATATATGATACTAACATTTTGCCTTCTTTCTTCCATCTTAATTTTGTTCTCTTTTCCATACCTTCCTGTCATTTCTTGTCCACATTCTTTCTTGCCTTAAAAAATATGAATATATTTGCATTGGTAATAAGTTCACCCAGCACAGAAAAATTCCAAGTATAAGAAGATATGTGGGGATACATTTACATGCTGAGTTTGGCTGAGAGAGTGGCCACATTTGAGCAACATGGAGGCTCTCAGGAGGTAACTCTTAGGCACCCTGCAGCTCTAGGCCTAGTTGAAATTTCAGTCACACAAGTTCATAAGCATAGTCATCAGTATTAAGGGCCTATCACTGAACCATCCTTCTTCACTGGTTATTGCCCTTGCTCTTGGGGGATTGTTGCTGCTCCATTGGGAAATGTGGCAGGGTTCCCCAGGATGGGAACCCAGCCCTCCCTCAGTTGTCATGTGAATCCCTACCCACTGTGTCAATATCCAGTGAATAACCGAACATATCTATATACCCATATGCACGACCAGCGAACTTCCTTCCGTGCATCCCCCATCAATGACACCACACACCAATGCTTCTCCTCTGCCATAGGCAAACCCCTCTGTGATCCACAACTTCTTAAAAAATGAAGCCTAATATATTGCCAAATTAATAGGAAGATGAAATAGTAATGATAGGTTTAAACCTTAAAATACAAAATAATTTAGAAAAACTAAAAAAAAGTAAAAAACAAAACAAAACTGGGGTATTAAAAATGAAAAATATTATAAAAAAATTTTTTTTGATGCTTTACCTTTCATCACTGTAATGGGTGTTGTCTTGTTTGTACAGTGGCAAGGAAATGAAGCGTATTAACACTGTCCCAGCTCTCCAGCAACTCTCAACAAAGGCAATCCCTAATACCAGTTTTAAGATGCTTTATACATTTATGCATTTATAAAATGCTTTATACATTTATGCATTTATAAAATGCACATGTCTTCCTTTTACATAAACGGTAGCATGCTTACACACACTTCAACCCTTTTCATTTTTTCCACTTGACAATCTGTCTTGGAGACCATTCCATTCAGCCACATATAGATGGGCATAATTATTTGTTGGCTGCCTGATGTTTCTTTATAGATATGTACCCTAATTAGTTAACCAGTCCTCTATTAAAGAACACTTGGATTGTTCCCACCCTTTTGCCACTGTAAAGAGTATCACAGTGAATACTGTATGTACATGGGTGAGTACATCTGTAAAATAAAATTTGTACATGAGGAATTTCTTGGCTCAGCTACTCTGAAGGAAGTTCTTTAATTCATTGCTCTGATGCTGCTCCCAGGTCCTCTTCTGTTCCCTGCCTTGTCTATTTGGTATCTGAAATAACTTCATCTTCATAGTATGCTATTTCCTCTGACAATGATTTGGACTTTGCGTTCTTTTTTTTCCACTCTAGTTTCTATACCTGTTTTAAATCCTCCAGAAATTATTTATATTTCTGGCTGGCTAATATGTTATTCATTTCCCTTCCCACCCCAAAGCACTGATAGGCATGTATTTGTTTAAGAAAAAACATATACATATATATATACACATATATAGTCTTTTTTTTTAATCACTTGAGGGGCAGGAGGGGAAATAGGCACATATGTTGATTCTTTCACATAAATCTCACCGATGTTATTATTATTATTATTTTTTAAAGATTTATTTTTATTTATTTAATTCCCCTCCCCTCCCCCGGTTGTCTGTTTTCTGTGTCTTTTTGCTGCGTCTTGTTTCTTTGTCTGCTTCTGTTGTCTTCAGCGGCACGGGAAGTGTGGGCGGCGCCATTCCTCGGCAGGCTGCTCCCTCCTTCGCGCTGGGCGGCTCTCCTTATGGGTGCACTCCTTGCGCGTGGGGCTCCCCTACGCGGGGGACCCCGTGTAGCACGGCACTCCTTGCGCGCATCAGCACTGCGCTTGGGCCAGCTCCACACGGGTCAAGGAGGCCCGGGGCTTGAACCGCGGACCTCCCATGTGGTAGACGGACGCCCTAACCACTGGGCCAAAGTCCGTTTCCCTTCCGATGTTATTTTTTAAAGGAAAAAGCATAAATTAGAAGTAGAAGTTATACACTTAACTGTTTTCTAGGCAATTTAATGAATAAAACCTGACTTTCCTTTACTATAAAGTTGATAGTTTTAGCATGCATCCTAAAATTAATTCTTGGATTTGTGTCACATAGTTGATTATCTTATCAAAGCCCCATGGGATTGGGGAGATTAAAGTGTTCTTCAAGATACAAAAGAAAAAAGATCTAACTTTTTGTTTAAAAAAATAAAACAATGCTTTCTCCCCAAATTCAGTTTGATGTCTTCTATCTTGAGTTCTCTTGTTAACAAATTGTTAGCCTAGCTGTTCTGATTCTCGCATTGAAGGAAAGCTAAATCTTTCAAAATGACACTATTCTCCCGTCTTCCTCTTGTCCCTGTTCTCGACATCCCCGCCCCCCCCAACTGTCTGCCCAGCTTCTCTACTTATGTTCTTGTTCTCATTTTGAAGCCCCTTAGAAGTCATGCTTGATGCTCTCACTCCACGCATAAAACTGAGTCCCTGAACATGTATTTATTGAGTGTGGCTTTTGTGTCAGGTCCTGTTTAAGTGCTGGTGATAGAGCAGTGAACCAAACTGAGAGAAAGTTCCTGCCTTCATGGAGCTTACATCCTAGTGAGGGGGGGGAAAGTAAGCAAAATAAAATAAATAGCCGTATGTTAGTGTGATAAGTGCTCTACTCACTCTTGTTTATTTCCTTCTCTCAGCCTCACTGTCACGACCTTCATTCAGTTCTTTGCATTTCAGTTATTGCAGCAGTTTCTTACTGGTCTCCCCAATCCTGGTCTTATCCCCATCTCCTTCCATTCTAATTCTCTGTGCAACTCTTCAAGCAATCTTCCATGCCTGATTATATCACTCTCCTTATTGGAAATGTTCAGGGGCCTCCATTAAGCTAAACATTCTTAGCAGGGCACATAAGGACTGCTGATATCAGACTCTGAGGTGCTTCTTTGGTCTTATCTCTCACTGACTACATGCTCACTGCCACAACCCTTCATGCCAATCCCACCCCATCCCCACGACCACAGACACTGATGTCCAACTTGGGCTGAGCAAGCTCAGGACCCCAGCCTCTCCACATTTATTCGTTCAGTTCCTTCTTCCTGGAATACCTTTCCCTCTGTTTCAGGAACAAACTGCAAACCTTTCACTCAACATGTGCTCCCTAAGAAGTCTTCCTTAAAAGTAGACTTGAAGCTTTTCCTCCTAGCATATTACTTTCAGCCTTTTATTTATACAAATGTCTCTTGGTATCCAAGGGAGGTTTATTTCAGGCAGGGATCCTGAGTCCTTGCTCAGTAAATGTCTGTTGAGTTGCTGAATTATTACTAAATGGTTGTGTTCAGGAGACTGATTTGCAGAGAACAAAATTTATAAAGTAAGATATTCTATCAAAGACTGGTAAAGTGAATGGCTGTATTAGGCCATAGGCCAAGAACTCATTTCAAGAGTGAAGAGTGACTTTTAAGTGAGATTTAGCTTTATCTGATACAAATTATTGCTCATGGGTTAAGCACTTAGTCAAGCTTCATGTAATAGAAACTGGCTGCCTGAGTTTTAGAAATTATTTATTGAAACTCGGTGTACATGTGACATTTTTGAGATATAGGCAGTAACAATTCAAAAATATACTTCATTAAAATTGTTTACATCTTTGGTTCCATGTAGATTAAACCATAGTGTAGAAAAAGACTCAAAGCAGAAATGTATAACAGAAAAATGAAACAAATAGGAGTATGGAAATGATTTGGATGAAGAAATTTTATGTTTGAAGATAGTCTGGTTCATTTCTATGCAACAAATAAGGATATTTACCACCTAAATTACAAAACAGTATATATGGCTGAAAGAATCATGGATTTTCATTTCTAAAACTCAGCAGGTCTTATACTTGAACAAGATGAGGGTATGGAAAAATATATTGGGAAAATTAAATTGACTCCCTTTCAATGGACCTATTAATTAGCTTTATATATATATATTTATTTATTTATATCTCATACTGAGCAATGAAGCTGTGAAAATCAACATGGAGATTGAGTAGAGTTGTTGAAAATGAAAATAACCATGATATTAAACTGAAAAACAGCTAGAAACTTCAAGGATACATTGACTCGATCTATCAAAAGTAGAAAAGAACACTCCACAGTTATTTCATGCCATGTTAGATATTTAAGAGATATCTGAGTTTGACAAATTGTTTGCAGCATGTCTGAGAATTTTTAGAGAAATATCATCACTACCCATTAGATAATCTGCAAGGAAAGGTCTTATAAAACTTCCAGATATTTAGAAAAGTATACATATGATAATGGTAGCCAGTAGGCTTAAGGACAATAAAAATGCTACATTTGGAATTTCTTTATCATAAAAGAAACATCTATGAAATGTTTCCTATCTTCCTATTGGATTTCTTGATAAAATCTGAAGATATATTTCCTGAGGACAGGAGCAGGGGGAGAGGGGAGAGAATCAGACCCAGTATGTGAGCAATCACTGCAATGGAATGGCTTTCAAATTAGCAGATCTATTAGAGTATTGCCCTGTTGAATCATTAATAATCTTAAAATAATTTGTAACAATTGAATGATTAATAGGAAATACAAAAATACATGTTCAAAATATAGAATGACACAAGAGCCCTGATAGGGATCCAGACAGGACTCCTGATTGGTCAAAGGCATTAAAGTGAATATTGGCTTCAGTTTTCTCTTGGACACAAAATTCACTTAATCACTATCCCCATAATTGGCCACTTACATTGTTTCTAAATGATTGTGATAAGTAACAATGTGATGAACTTCTTTGGGTATGAATTCTATTCTGTATTTAGCACTCTGTCCTTAGCATAGGTTTCTAGAAGTTTGGGGGTGTGGTGACAAATTGCTTCGTAGGTGCAAATAAGTATTTTAGCATACTTGAACCAGATTTTCTGTGATGGCACTCTGGCCATATTAGTGAAAATCCTGGGGAGGGGGAAGTAGCTTTTACAAAGTCGATTTTCCAACATGGTCATGGAAAACATGGGCAAACGCATAGCTCTTCTGCCTTCACATTCGGAGGCAGAAGAGCCATGAGCAGGATCGGCTGTTGTCCCCTTTCTATTTGCAACACTACCAATGACCTGGAGAAGCATAGGTTCTTATTTCTTGGAAAACATGTCTCAATAAACGGATTGATCCCATAGCTCTCTCTCAGTTTCACTCTCCCGATAATTCCTTTAGGCCTTTGAATACAGAGTAGGTCCCAGGGCAGTGCTGGTTCATGTAACTGGAGGGTGCAAATGAAATAATTCAGTACATGATCTTTGGATATATTGTTTTAGTACGTAAGTCAGGTCACAGTAAGGAAATTATTAAATAGGGGTCAGTAACTCAACCAAGGCTCCCTGGCCCCATGATTGACTTACCCTTCATAGTCTAAAGAGCACTTCGTGATCCTTAATTGACAGGCAGGGAGGACAGGAAAAGGCAATTCAGCTGATTTGTGATAGGTGAAAAACAGGAACAGGTTAAACTCATCTACCAACTCTATGGAGGAATTTCAGCAGGGTTCTTTAGTGGGTTAGAACTATATGACAACCTGTCATCTATTATCTCCTGCTTTCAATTCTTTTCCTGACAGTTGATGTTACCGCTTTCATTTTTATATAACCATGTGGTGTACCTCACTGAATGCCAATGTGACAGATGCCACAGGTCCAGCAATAATATTTCCAGAAGCCTCCTTCTATGTCCTGTGACTTGGCTAACAGAATCAAGAATATTTATTGGCCAACCAGATGGGTGAAAATTCAATTTTACCCATGGTAATATTTTTCATCTCAGGAAGGACATTATTGGATTCATATGCATTTTTTTTCATAATTAAATAAAAACCTAAATAGACATCCTTCTGAGGAAAATGCCCAGGACCACAGATGGTTCTTCTAGGCCAACACCACATAAGCTTCTTATTGGATTGTAATAATTTTTAGTTTTTGTTTGTTTTATCTTTTTTTTTTTCATTATCATTGGATGGATGGAGCTACATCTTATTCTGAATTTCCTGTCATATTTATAAGGATATCATATACTTCTGAAGCTCAAACACTTCTTTGAGGGACTACCACCAGGGGAGAGATTATTAAAAGGAACCATAAAGTGCTATAAATGGAGAGGTTCTCCTGCCTCCCTTCTCAAGCCAGGTCATTCCCTTGGCTCAAGCTTGTTCACAGTTTCAAAGGTTGGTAGGCCAGAATGCCCTTGGCTCACCTTTCTGGGAACCTGCCCACCAGGCCACTGGGCCAAGGCTACCCCTCCTCTCAGGCAGAGCAAACTTAAATTTAAACTAGTGAGAGAGAATTTTGAATTTAAGGAGAACAACATTTTGGATTTTCCTTTCTTACCTCCTGTCTTACCATAAGGAACATCGGAGACATGTTTCTTGAAGGTAAGGCATGCAAGCTCACTGAAGACAGGGCTCTGGCCCCCTTCTGTACCTTGCTGGGTAGAGGAGTAGAAGAGAGTTGCATAAATAACACCCAGCTCAGAGCCTGTGAAAAGGTCTGGGGAAGACTTGTGAAGAACACCCCTCAGCCTGCATGATTGCTCTCAGGTTCCAGAGCTCTTCGCATGGCTGAGGGGGATGGATTTAGTTTAGTATGCTGATCTTCCATGTTTTAAGGCTCTTGATCTAATCGTCTCATTTCTCTGAATCTTGGTTTTACCAACTACCAAAAAATTCTTTTTTGACTAGCTGGTCTGTGGAGTTCTTTTCGCACTAGAGGTCATAAGTTTTCTTACTTCATCATCAGAATGACAGAAAACCAGCATTGGGACCATCTAATACATCTGACCTCTTATCTGATACATCAATTCCCTCGACACAGCCCCTGAGAAAGGACCTTGATTTTCATAGATGATATCCAATGAAAAACTTGCTTTCACTTGTTGTTCTGTCTAATCTGTGTATTAGTTTAGGGCAAATTGTCATTTTTAAAACATTCCCCTTATATGGTGCTGGACCATGGTACCATAATCTCTGTTCCATGCCAGGAAGACCACACTGTTGCTGTTTAGCCTATTACATGCCCTGCCCTTACTCCCATGTGGTTGTGTAAGTGGCTCATGATGACCCCTTCCCTATTCTCTCCCATGGCCCAGGATGGCACCCAAGTCCCTTCCTGTGCACACGAGCACTTCCATGGTCTAGCGCCTGAGTTCTCAGCTTGCATCCCCTCCCAACACAGACATGTTTTTTGTTTAAGCTGAGAGGAGACGCTATAGAGGACAGAAACTACAGATTACATGGGCTTTCGAACTGTGCAGTCTTAGAAGTGAATCAGGTCAGTAACTAGAAGTGTACCCCAGGCCAGAGATGACACCTTTCTGAGGCTTGGCTTCTCCATTTGTGAAATGGGGATAATTCTTTGTCTCAGGATTATTGCAAAGTTTTACGTGGGATCATCTTTTTAAATCATGCAGCACAGTTTCAAGTATCTGGATGGGCTCAATAATTGCTAACTTCCCTGCGCCCATCTCTTTCCCACTGCCATGACTTTGCACTGTCTGTCTTCTCTGCCTGGTATATCTTGTCCCCTGAAGCTGTGCCTGGCTGTCTGCTACTTGTCCTTTGAGGCCCAGTTCAAGCATCACCTTTTGCAAGACCTTTTTTATTCAGTTTGTCTTTGCCTGGGTTAGACTCCCATCCTCTCTGCCTCCACAGAACTGTGTGAAAATACCTCTATCAAAGCACTTATACTATACCCCAGACAATACCAATATCCACAGCAACAGTCTTACTAATGATCATTTATTGTGTATTTACAGTAAGCCAATGGAAGCACTTTACAAACACGACTGCAACCAATCCCACCAAAATCCATCACCTAGTTACTGTTGTTATTCCTGTTTCACAGATAATGGCCTTGAGGTCGAGGGGTTAACTAGCACCTGCAAGGCCAGGCAATTAGGAGCAGTGCGAGCTTTTGGACCCAGACAGCCTGGCTCGAGGGCTTATTCTCCTATTTGCTTTTCCGCCTCCTACAATAGACTCTTCCACCTCTTATTACCTAGTCGTGTGCATGGCACATCACAGGTGCTCAGTGAGTGTCTGGGGAATGAATCCTCATTCCCAGTCTAAATCCGGTCTGTATTTTTCAGGCAGGTAATGTATCTGAGACTGAATGGTCGTGATCGGGTTCAGGTGGGTAGCGCCAGGGTCTTAGGTGTCCAAGGGCTCTGCTGCTGTTTGCCCAAGGCTCTTCTGCATCATTTCCTGCCTCGGGGTTGGGTCTGGTTTACACCCAACATCCATCTCCAGCCTTACAGGTAGCGGGAGGACAAGCTCAATGCTTCATTCTAAGGGCGCTCAAATCCCAAAGGGTTAGGACTCCCTGCGCTTTGCAGGCTCATAAGCAAAAATGATACTGCCATTTGGTCAGGAATGTCCATGTGTGGGTATAAGAACCAGTAGTAAAATAAATTTCCAGCCTGAGAGAGGGTGAAGAAGGAAAACCTCCTGGCTGCTTTGCAGCTGGGTGTGCAGACCCATGTTTGAAGGATTGGAAGAGCTAATGCCAGTACATTCTGGGATTTGTGTCTGATGCATGATAATCCTGAATTCTGTTTGTTGGTTAAAGTTAATAGATTTGAGAGCATTCATAAATGGAGATGTGATGATATATTAGTGTTATGATTATTGTCTTCAATAATGTCAAATACAGGGGAAAATCACACTCTCCCCTGCAGTTAGGGTCCCTGCCTGCCAGGGGCAGCTCTTGTGTCCCTGATCCTGGGAGCCTGACCATCAGTCCCACTGGTAGAGAAAAACCCTTGTTTATTTACACAATGGGAAGCCGGGAGAGGCTGCTTTCCTCCCACTCCTTTCTGCAGTTTTCAATTTCAATTTGAGCTTTCTTCACAGTTTTTTTTTTTTCCTGGGGCCACTTGAGAAGAATAAGAAACAAGCAGCTTCCTTTGTCCTATGACAACAAGGAAATACAAAGGAAGACCAAAAGCAGCCCCAGGAGGCTTTCCCCTTAAACCAGCTTGGCGAATTAAAAATAAAGCTGGTGGGAGAATGGAAATCCTCCCACAAGGCTGGTTTTCTGACCTGACAATAGAAGAACATGACATTTGGTAAATGGTAAAAGGGGCTATTGGTCCAGGGCTGTAGAGTGTCTTATTTTCCCAGCCCTACAAGGGAGCTCATTTTGAAAATGTTTCTGTTTTTTTCCAGCTCAGATGCAAATAATTCACAGAAAGAAGAATTGTTTATCAGCTGTACTGCATCTTTGTAAATCCAGGTAATTCCCCTCTCTTCCCTGGGCCAATAAGAACACACAGTCCTGTGTCCTCCCTTTGAATAGTCAAGTTGATTCTCAGTGTTGCCCATTGTACAAGCCTTAGCTGCTAACTACTCCAGACTACTGTTTGCATAAAAATTGTAGGCTACGATTTTAGGACTGTTAACTTTTTTGAGAATGACTCTTTAGTAGGGAGGGACAGCCTTAAGTGGAGCAATTCTTTCCTTTGTGTTTCTCTTGGGATTGCTTCTAAGTTCCTTGTCACACTTAAGAAATTAAGTTAGGAAGCTACAAGAATACAATTTTCCAGTGTAATTATCACTAATGATAGTTAATATCCTCAGGGGTGTGTACTGGGTCCCTTGTAATGCCTGGTGTCTCCTCCTTTACAATGACTCCAGAAAGTGCCCGCTCCTCACCTTCCTCACCGCACCGCCCAGTCTAAGCTCCTGTGCTTTCTTGCATGGACTAGTGCCATCGGCCTGCTGGGCAGTTTCCCTGCTTTCTCCAGCACCCCTTCTTCAATCTGCTTCTCCATGCAACAGCCAGAGTGATCCATTTGAAACCAGGTCAGGGCCCTCCTCAGCTCAGAACCCTTCAAAGGCTCCTATCTCCCTCAGATTAAAAGTCAGAGAGTCCTACTGTAGTCTATCTATGTGGCCTACATAAATGTCCCCTATCTCTCTCCTTTTTGTCTCCTCTTCTTTTCACCGCCTATATGGGCCTCCTTACTGTTTCTTGAGTAGAGCATGCATGTTCCCACCCCAGGGTCTTGGCACTTACCGTGCCTGTGCCTGGCTTATTTGCTTATTTTTTTCAGGCTTTACTTGAATGCCGTTTTCTCAGTGAAGCTTTTGTGGCCTCCCTATCTAAATTGTCAAGCCTCTTACCCCTTCTTTTTTTCTTTTCTTTTCTTTTTTTTTGAAGACTTAGCATTAATTTATAGCACATACTATATCCACTATTTACTTATCTGTCTAGTTTACTGCCTGTCCTTCCCTAAAACTTAAGCTCCACGAGGGCTGAGATTCTGTTTTGTGTACTGTTATATCCTTGGTTCCTAGAAGCATTCTTGGTAAGCAGTAAGCTCTCAACAAGTATGTGTTGAATAAAATTATGGCAGTGGAAAATTTCTTTATATTACTTGATATTTGACTAGCACTTGCACTTTGGGAATAATGAAAATATCTTTCCTTTCCAATAAAAATATTTCAGATTGATTCCTCGAAATGAATTTTATTTTTAAAATTTTTCATTCTTATTCTTCTGTTAAGACAGCAGAAGAGATGATTTATTTTATATGTGTTTACACTGAGCCACAACTGAGAGCAGAACTAGTCCAGAATGTCACAGGCCCAGGGCAGAGGACCAGAGGGATTTCCGTATTCCGACTCCCCTCATCTCCATACTACCAGTTTATTTGGAACTCTGCTTCATCTTTCTTCTTTGGTGCTTCAGCCTGTGCATTCGCTTCTTCCTCTACTTGGCTCTCTTGGTGCAGAGGTTTCTAGCAAGATGACACTAAGGTTTAGAGCTTCAACAAATTTGAAATCGTTGATGTCTCTAGACAAATTGCATTCTCATCTCTTTACACACTGAAGGCCAGTTTGGTTCCAGGTAATTACTGATAATTTGAGTTTAGACCAGGGATGGCTAATCAATTTTATCTTAAATGAACTATTGACTCCATTGGCAATGTAAATGTGAGACTCTGGGGAAGAGTACCATACTCTATTAACAATGTCTGCTGTGAGTGCTGGATGGGAGAGTGGAACCGCTTGCCACACATGCATCTTCCCAGGTCTAGACCAGCAAGGGTTCTGGAACTCCATCATCTTGGATCACAGTCTTTTCTTCTTCAGAGGTAGCTGAAGGGATGCCCTAGGCTTCATATCCACTAGAGAGTAATCCCAGGAATCCTTTACTAATTCAGATAGTTAAAAGACCTGCAAGAGTTTTAACTCATACAGCACATGGTAAGTGCTCAGTCCAGGTTTGTGGGTGCAAAAATGCCTCCATAGTATGGGGAAAGGGGGACAAACTTCTTCCTAAATAACAATAGTCCCCCGCCCCAAACAGAGGTGCCATCATCAGAAAGGCATAATGACATAATAATGCTCAGTTATCCTGAGTCTTTGTTTTGCCAATAAAAATGGAATGTTTAAGGTGTGACTCACAATTTATGCAATTGATTTTCTATACTATTGCACTTCATATTCTATTCATTATAAATTAATATTATATTTTTTCCTCTGGGAAGTTGGGAGGTCATAGATATTGGCATTGGGCTCTCCTGACTCTAGACTACAGTTTAGATGGGAGAAAAACAGAGTATTGAAATGAGAAACCTCTGGAGTCAGGCTGCTTGTGTTTGAGGCTCTGTTCTCCCTCTTACTAGCTGTATATATTGTTGGGGCAATTATTTAGCTTCTCAAAACCTTAATTTCCTCATCTGGAAAATAGCAGTTATAGTAATTCTTACTCCATTTATTTCCTGCTCAAAGTTAAATGCGATAATGCATGTTAGGTACTTGGCACAGTCTCTAATGTGTTAGATATTATTATTATTACTGTTATTATCACTGGATTAAAGAGTAGAAGGAGAAAGTGCAGATTCATACACGGAAGACATGCATCCTGAGTATCTACATTGTTTGGTTCAGAGACCTTTGGTAAGAGAAAAAAGAAGAGTGAAATTATGCATAGGGTATAGTGAATATTCAAATTGGCTTTTGCAATGGGAAAAGGCTACTTATGAAACAAGTTCAAAAGGAAGGTTGGAATGAGTTGTGGGTGATCTTCAATGCCATGGAATTTGGACACAGTTCGCCATGTACTAGGTCTGGTGCCAAGCACTTCCTATATTTTATCTTGTTAGTCCTCACATCAACCCCATGAAGTTCAGAGATGAAATAATTACCTATGATCAGGTAGATGGTAAACTGCAGACTCAAGATTTGATCTCAGATCTGTCTGACTCTAAAGCTGGTGCTCAGAACCTCTCCAGGGTATCTTGCTAAAGTCCAACACTGCTAGAGGCAAACTAATCTGGCGATGGGGTTGAAGGTGGGGCCCAGCCTCAGAGCTGTTGCAGGAGGATTGCAACGAGATCCTCAGGGCCTGGATTAGGTGGTGGCTATGGGAGGGAAGAGACACTATGGGAGGAATTTCAGGAAGAATCACATGGTGGGTTGAGTTATAGTGGCCAAGGAAGAGGGAGGAATCAAGAATGACTCCAAGCTTTTGAGTTTTCAATGCTGGCATCATGGGGTTGCCCTTAACAGAAATAGGAAAGCCAGGATGATTTGGGGGAAGGTGATGTGTTTATCCAGAACTTTACCCTTTTTGACTCAAAAGTTGAGTGTAGGCCCAGGGCAGGACCCTGGAAGACAGGGGGATTCGGCCAGCATTCTGCCCTGCAGAGAACCCAAAATGAAAGGTGTCTTCCTTGCCCGTTGCCTTAGAAATTTTGTTTCTGTACTGTGAGATAAAACGATGTACTTTTTGTTCAAACACCTGAATGAAGCTACTCTGCAGCGCTGGGGAGATTCTGAAAAGTGGGGAATAGGAAGGATTTGGTGAAACTTAGAGGCTGTCAATAGCTTTTTAGGTTATAATTGCCAGAGAGCAACCCCAAGATTAAGAAAACAGAACCTCCCATCAAGTTGCTTTCCTTGGAGAGCAAGACTAGAAGGAAGTTTTATACACATGTACACACTCATACACGTGCACATAGTGGTTTCATGGGTCACAAGACTGACAATGTTAAACATATTAAATATGCTAATGTCCTAGAGGCAACTCTGGTACAATTTGAGTGGGGTTCTATGGATGGCATTCAGTCAGCAGCATCTTTCCTACAAAGAACCCTCAGAAAAATGTTCTACATTACATTTATGATGTTAGTAAAATGCTAGCATTTTTTTTTCACATATCCACATTACATTTATTGTATAGCTACACAATGATGTCTATTTTGTTCAGATATATTTAAAAAATGAAGTGCTCTGTAGAGGTGAATCTTCTACTTAATTATGGGTTATCCCTTGATGCCAGTTAAAACAATTTAATTCTCTTGGATGGGAACTTTTCTGAAATACAGTAGAATGGAATGTTGTCTGCCTTTTTAGACAACATTTGACAGGATGAAAATCCATCATTTTCTTTTGGTGTGACTTAGCAATATTCTCACTGGCTATCAAGAAAGAAGGCTTTTGGTCCTAAGTAAATGGCCCCAGAATGCTCAGTTTTACAGTTCATGTGGCTGCTATGGTAGAGGTTTCTTGTCTCCATGGTCTGGCTGACTGACTCTTCTCACAGCTTTCGTTATACCTATGCTCTCGCTTCCCCCCAGTTTCTAGCTGCACTGGGCAGGAATACCAGACCAAACTCAGCCGAGGAGAGGTGTTTTCTATAGCGTTTAATGACCATGGCTGTGCAGGTTTTAGCAGAGTGATTGTCTGGTATGGATATTGGCACTCAAATAGATCTTTTCTTATTTCCTGTTTCTTGTATATATTCTGGGTAGTTGAGGATCTGTGTAAGGAAACTTTGGATAAATTAGGTATATGAGTAAGGAAACTTTGGATAAATTAGGTATTATCATATTCTTAGCAGGAAAATCTCCTCTACTAAGGAGTGAAGGATTGAACATATTTAGACCTTTAAGGACAGCAGTTGCTAAGTGACATAAACAGGTCTGCCTAAGGCAGAAGCAGAAGAGAGCTCTTAATAATAGCAACTGCCTGCTTTACCCTGTGAAGCACTGTACACACGTAGATCTCACTTAATCGTCCAAATGACCCTCGGTGTCATCCTTCCTATCTTACAGGAGAGAGAGCTGAGAATCAAAAGGGTAAAGCGATGTGTTCCAAGGTGCATAGCTGGAACCCCAGTGCTGTGCTCCCAAACACGACACTGATGAAGGGTGCCCCCCTCCTTTTGCTGGGTGACTCATCGGTTTTCTGGATTCTATGGAGGGACAGAAGGAAGATGAATGGAAGCCACAATGAAGTCAGAGGAAGGGCTTCCTCTGATGTTGGAGGCCACAGCTTTCAAGCAAACAAAGAGCCTGCTGAGAGTGTGGGTAGGGGAACAGTAGAGAGTCGGCTGGTCACCCTGGAAGCCTGGTGGCTCTCAGGCCTCCCGAGCAGCTGCTCTGTCACTGAAGCCACAGCATCCCTTATTTTGCACAGTGCATCCCTCTAACAGTGGACTCAGGAAAGAAAAGGAAAGCCCACTAGCTGTGGGGAGGTAAGAATCATGGGTGCTAATCATTCTTCCCTTTGCTCATTCTCTAAAGTTCAGAATTCAATCTCGTTTTATTTCCTGGAAGACCATCAACTTATAGAAGAGAGTAAAAAGAATCTTGGTTACAAAGAAAGAGACAGGGTTACTACATAATCTGGAAATTCCCCTCTATTGCCTTGGCAAGAATACCTACTGATGTGTCCAATTATCCAAACATATTTTATCATCGATCATCAGCTCTCTTAGACGTTGCCTTTAAAATAGAGAATTCCCTAGATGTCCACAAGCAGAGCTAGCATGGAATAAAGGAAGTTGCAAAAGAAAATCAGATTCCTAATAAGCTGGCATGGTAAAATGGCATGAAAAAGTATATATTTTTAGCTAGCAATTATAAAGCTAGTACATTTAATTGAGGTAACAGTTGTACAAAGTAGAATGCAATTATTTTTTGTCCAACACCTGTCTTTGAGTCTGTCACTTTGCTATTCATTTCTAGACATGCTGAGAGATTCCTTTTTAACCTCTTCCTTATCAGTGCATTGCAGCAAAGCACTCCTTAGCTTGAATATTATGTATAGATGCATGGGAACATTCAAGAATCATTCAAACATTCAAATGCTGAGTCCCTCTTTCAAACAAACCCTGCGTTTTTGTTGTTTTTTTTTTCAGCCTCCTCTTTCTTTCCTCATTCCTTCTGTCACTTCCTATTTTCAGGCCTTCCAAAAATAAAAAGTGACAGGCACTATTCTAAGCCCTGGGGATAAAATAAAAAATTAAATATACTGACACTGCCCTTAAATCACATGTGCCCTTTATTTCAGGTTTTGGATAATTGGGTAGATAAAATTAAATCAACATGTTCTTACTATTTTTAAGAAAACTGTGACACTAGATATATACTTATTTCTGCAGAGTTGTAACTATAGCTAGGTAGAGTGCAGTTCAAAATTTCTAACTTTGAAAACTGCATCATTAGAGCATTTTTACTAGTTAAAAGAGCAAATTTGTTGAATAGGGACTCTGTTTTTGGTCATCATTGTTTAAAATAAGAAACAATGGGGAAGCATCTGTTGCTCAATCCATTGGGATCCTGTTTACCTTATGGGAGACCCTGGGCTCATGTCCCAGGGCCCCCTTATGAAGATAAGCTGGCCTGGGCCCACGGAGAGCTGATGGCCTGCGCCCATAGAGAGCTGGCCCAGCAAGATGATGCAACAAAGGGAGTCAAACAGACACAGAAGAATACACAGCAAATGCACACAGAGAGCAGAGAGCAAGCAAGCTGCAAAGGGGTGGGGTGGGGGGAGGTAAATAAAATTAAAAATAAAAAAAAAAGAAACAATGGAATATGTTACTAGGTCAATGAAGCTAAATTTCACAGTGGAGAAAAATTACAAAATTATGTACTACTCAGCATGTCCCTGAAATTCTGAATGAAAAGAAAAAGAGTAGGTTTATGCCAGAGCCAATGGACAATTCCAATTCCTTGAAAAGGAACCAGGTTTCTTTTTCATTTACTCTTTATAAAAGAAAAATGAGTTTTTATCAGGTAGTAGAGTCTGTCTGAGAGAATGACATAATCAGTGGCTCTTCATAACTGTGGTGTCAATCAGAAAGAGCAGGCAAGACCAAGTTCATGACTTATGGGCCTAAGTCCTGAGCTTTTCCCTGTGGCCATCTCTGACTTCTGGCTTGCGGTTTCCTTTAGTCCTTAAAAGAAATTAGGCAACAGGAAGATTTGCTTTTCCCAAAAGAAGAAATAAAATGTGAATGGCAAGTCCTTTAGTTATTTAAAAGATTATCTCACGAACTGTCTCATCACTATTTTAATAAAAAGACCACCTAAAACATGATAATGCCGATAATCACAAAGACAGTGCACAGCCACCCGCATCTCTTGACGCTGTGAAGGATGGGAAGGCTTGGGAACATTTTCGAGGCTGCTTTGTTTTTTGAGGCCATCCGTCAGGCCAGCTCAAATCCTCCAAGAATTTCCAGATGTGACAGACTGTCAAGAGCTCTGCTGAGCATGAAAAGTTTCATTTCAAGGAGTCCAGCTTGTAATTTCAAGTAGACTGGCTGCTGTTATAGGCCCAATCAACTTGCGGTTTTGGTTGGCTTTTCGAGTACTGCTTCATTGATTACATTCAGCAATCACAGAACAACCCAGGCCAGTGTGGCAAAGAATGGGAAAAAACTCACAAGTCACGTAAAGGAAAAACATATTTTAGCAGCGTTTTGAAGCAGTCGTTATAAATATGCATTTTTTACAGTGTACCTTACATTCTTCAATGTGGACGAGGAAGAGAAGGCATTTCTGGAACTAGGATGAAACTGAGGGAGGACCTGTCCTCCTCTTCATTGGTGACTGACTTATGCTGACTTGTGAAAGAATATTGGAAGTTCCTGATCTCATTTTGACTCCAAATTGTTATTTGACCTTTACCTACAGTTTCCCAAATAGCTGGGTTTAAAAATTTTACAAGTGCTTTTGCAGATATCAGTTAAAAAAACTTTGAAAATGTGTGTGCACGTGCGCACAGACAGTTTTAGTTTGCCGGGCTGCTATGACAAGTATCACCCTGTAGGCTGGCTTGTGAACTGGCTCACAGTTGCAGAGGCTAGAAGTCCAAAATTAAGGCGCTGGTGAGACCATTCTTTCTCTCCAGAGTCGGTAGCATTCTGGGGCTGGCATCCTGGGGTTCCTCGGCTGGCATCCCCTCCCCTTCCACGTCATGTGGTGATCTTTCTCTCTTCTTTCCTTGTGTCTGCTCTTCCTGTTACCTCTGACTTCCTGCTTCATGGCTCCGCTCTGTGGCCTTCTCGGACTTCTGGCTTCTGGTTTCTTCTCTCTTTAAGGCCTCCAATAATCCAGATTCAGGCTCACCCTGATTCAGTTGGGCCACTAAAACACCAACTAAAAATACCACCTTCTAAAGGTCCTCTTTACAACTGGTACACATAGGGATGAGGAATAAAATTAAGAACATGTTCTTCTTTGGTCAGAGTATATAATTCAGTCTGCCAAACACATACATGCACTCAACCCCATTAAACACACATATGCTGACTATGCAAACTTGAATTTTTCAGAGCAGACCCTATTTCACATATTCTGTCCAGTAGTTATATCACATCTGAGAACATATATGTGGGATAATACATGGGATATGGCATATTTAGTTCCACTTTTCCTTACTAACATAGAATGGATTTGTAATACTCTTGCATGTAATATTCCATATATAGAACCTTTTAGATAAATATATTTTTATAAGTTCTAATATATACTGTAATAATATTTCTTATTTATCATTAGATATAATTTTATGTAATATAATATGTTATATAATATAAATAATGTTATAAGTAATAAAATATCACAATATATAACCATGTAATATATTAGGCCACCAAACTGGCTCTGTGACCTTGAGCACATTTTACAGACAAGGACAGTAATAGTACCTGCTTTATTGGTTTGTTGTGAGCAAAGTGAATGAATATATGTAAAACCCTTAGAAAAGGACTTGGCGTATGCTTGGAGGAACTGAACTGTCCTGACAGATGGGCTCAAAACCAAGCCACCTGAAAAAAGTAAGTGTTCAGTAAATGCTGTTGCGATTACTTTATTCTTATTATTTTTTAATAGTACTGATTTCCTCATTTGTACGCTGAAGGGCCGGATTTACTTTCGACTGTCCCTACAGTTCCTTTCTTTTTGTGATGCTTTGCTGCTTGTCCTTTAATTTTCTAGGGAGTGAAAAACATCCTAGATAGTGGGTCAGGTTAACATTTAACAGAATTGGAAATATACCCCGAGGTGTTAAGAGCCCATGGTAGCAAGTAGAAGCCTAAGAATAACTGATTTGTCTTGCACTATGCAAATAATTTCTCTGTGTTTGCTGTTTTATAATGCCAGAAAGATGCAATGATAACAGGCAGGTAATTTCCTCTGGGGGCTTAAAAACTTGGCCTAGCTTTGAAAGAAGGAGGGATCCAGAAGGGGAGAGCCTCAACTCAGCCTGAACAGGGAGCAGAACAGCTTGCCAATAGGTAGTTTTAGCTCCCCAGAGGCTCACTCTGATACAGTAATTTTGTGTTTTAAATCTGGAAGAATGTTTGGACTGGCTGAGGGCCAGTTGTTCCAACAACTATTATTGTAAGTCCTTCATTCCCCAAATAGTTGCTCTCTTTCAATCAAAAATCTTATGTAGACTAAATGCTAGGCATGGGGGTAGTAAACTGCTTAAAATTAGACTTTGGGCCTCATGAGTGTGTCCTCTCCTGAAAAAGAATTTTTTTTCTGACTTGTCCCAGTATTTTGACTCCACCAATATCCAAGGGCTATATTTTTTGCTCCTAAATGCATAGAAAAAGTACTTTTTAAAAATTGATGAGTGGAAAGTAGTCAAAAAGATACAATTTTTTGAGGAAACAATAGCCCAGATGAGAAAATGATATCTACTATTCATCAATAGTTCAGTTTCAGTGGTGAGTTAAAAAATGAACCACTTTTGATGACAATTGGAAGTACTGCCTGCAAAACAATTCAAAAGGAAAAGAAGGACAAATAAAGAAATATAGTATGCACAAGAAAGGGCATGAAAGGAGACTGATTCTCTTTGGTGGTTCTATTTGATTTCTAACATTGTTCTCTGACATAGCTTTTGTTGAATGTAAAGAAAACACTACACAGCGACCCAATAATCTTCAATAATGGGTCACTGTTTTGTTAGTCAGCAGCTGGTATGTAAGTAACTTTGCTGGTTGTATTACACCCAGGAAGCAGGAGACTGACAATGGGAATTTCACCAGGGCCAGCATTAGAGCCTCATTAATGGAGAATGCAAATATGAACAGAGATGGGATGGGCAGGAGTTCATCAGTGAAAAAGCTGCTTTCATCACAGATGCCAAGTATAGGCTGGGTCTTCCTATTTTTTTTCTGTGGCTCCATCACACAGACCATGTATTCATGAGACAAGGATTCTCCAGTCAGCGTTGACTCAGGTCAGACTTCACAATGCCCAAGAGTCGATGACACTCACCCACTCAGCTAATTGTCTAACAAAATCTTTTGGACATTAAATGCGTTAAAATTATTTTGATACATGAAATTCACAAGTGGTCAGGGCAAGTAGTAAGTGTCGTCTCTATATTATAATATTCACATACAGTACCCTGTATATAAATACCCCTCTCTGAATGCTGTAAATATTATGCAGTATAAATGTGCAATTTTAAGGGGTAGGAAGGACTTTGTTAGGCAGGTGAAGTTGGCATGCTCCTAAATCTCAAAGTTTTTTCAAGTATTCTCAATAGGGCCATAATATTGATACTAGGATAACCCAAAGTTTATATTTGCCAAGGCAGGTTCCTTGCAGAAAGCAGTTTTGAGAAGTATGGTGGAAATAGGGGAAGAGACAGTTAGTAGTTCTGACAAGGAATCCTTATAACCAGACACCTACTTTTTTCTAAAAGCAGGACTAGGAGGGCTTGTGTGCACTATTAGTACCTTTCTCCCAGCTGAAAACTCAACCTAATGTTTTCAGTAGGGGAATCCCACTCTGGAATAACGAATGACCCAACCTTAAAAATGTACATTTATGGGGAGCGGATGTGGCTCAAGCTGTTGAGCGCCTGCTTCCCACATGGGAGTTTCTGGGTTCAGTTCTCCGTGCCCACTAAAGAAGACAAAAATGAACAACAAGCAAAATAAATGAAAAAACTAACTCAATGGAGCCATGTGGCTCAGTGGTTGAGTGACGGCTCCTAAATACGAGGTCCCAGGTATATTCCCTGGTCTCTAGTACCTCAAAAAAAAAGTATGAAAAAATTTTGCTATATAAATATATATAATTTGGTTACAATTGCATTTAGAACAAAACCAACCATAAATATATAGAAGAACATTTAACAAAAGTCATCAGTGATTGCAGGGCTACTGGGCTATGGGTGATATTTTTCCTTTTTATTTTCTGTTTCTAAATTTTATAAACTAGACCTATTTTATAATCAGCATCCATGATTTTCACAATACTCAAGTTCAAGGTAACATTTCATTTAGAGATGTGAAAATAATTTGAAATATGAAAGAAAACTTTTACTATGGAAATGATCCACAGAATTCAAGAACAGCAATGTCAGATGGGACCTAGAAATCACCTAGATTGTATTCCATGTAATCAGGTTATTTGAGGGTGAGATTTTGGAGTTAGAGAGTTAGATGACTGTCCTCACATTAAAGGAGAGTGGAAATGAAAAGGACACAAACTATTTATTCAGTCAGGTCTGTGTTTAAATCCTGATGCTACTCTTTAACTCTCTGTTTCCTGGGGCAAATTACTTAAACTCTCAACTTTTGAGAGGGAGGATGAAAATAATAATACTCCTTAAGTGGTTTTCAGATTTAAATGAGAGAGAGGAATATATGTAATTGTCTGGTGCCTAAAAGGCATCCAATAAATGGTATCTATTTAGCATTATTATTATTTGGTCCTCTTTGGTTCCTCAGTGGCCCTTAGGCCAGAAGTATTTTTATACTATTTCTCTTGGGTTTAGAAGAGAATGAATATAACTACTGAAATCTCTGTCCTGTGTTTTCCAGTATTGTATAGGATAGTTAAGAGCCTAAAACATGACATATTTTATGATCAAGAGTTGTTACTATATCTCATATCTTTTAAAAATCCTCTTTGATCTCCATCTTCCTCCATTTTTTCTTTTCCTTTATTGCAAAATTCCTCAAAAGCATTTTCTTTACTCACTGTTTCCACCCTTCAATTTCTATCCTCTCTTGAATGTACTCCACTCAGAATTTTTCCCATAACACCACTGAAACAGCCTGTCTCAAGGTCACTGGTAAACTCCATCCTGCTAAAATTGATGGCAAATATTTAATCCATGTATTATTTGATATTTCTGCAGAGTTGATGGCTTCCTCGTCCCTGAAACTCCTTCACTATTTAGCTCCCAGGACATCACACATTCCTGGTTTTCTTCCCACCTCACTGCTGGCTTTTCTTATGGGATACTCCTCTTCCCATCCTCTAAAGGTTATAGCGCCCTGTGTCTAAGTCTTGGTCCCTATCTCTGTACACATTTTCTCCTCAGAGGACTCATTCAGTTCCATGATGGAACTTGTCACCAAATTCATATCTTCCACTCTAAGTGCTCCCCTGAAGTCCAGGTTCATCGATCTAACTGCCTCTTTGATGTTACCCCTTGGATGTCTACTAGGCATCTTCAAATGATCATGTCCAAAACAAAACTCTTGTTTCTACCTTCTCCAGAGCTTCCCCTTCCCCATGCTTTCCCATCTTAATAAATGGTGACGCCCTTTTCCAATTACTCAGGTCAGAATCCTAGAAGAGATCCCTGATGCCTCTCTTTTCTCATACTTCTCATCAATTCATCAAAGTCCTCATCAAAATCATTATTCAAATCATCAGCAGCACCAGCAAACTACATCCTCAGTCTAACCACTTCTCACTCCCACCCCAGCCTACCCACCACACATTTTGTCTGGATTACTTAGCAGGCTTCTAACTGATCTCCCAGCTTCTAAGTTTGGCAGGTGCCAGAATGATCCTTTGAAAGCCCAAATTAAATCATGTTATATCTGGTTCAAAAAAGTCCAAAGACTTCCCATCCCACTCAGAATAAAACCCAAACACTGTCATGTACTTGCTGGCCCCTGGCTCCTTCTCCAACCTCATCTCCCGTAATGCCCCTTCACAGCTTTTCTCCAGGCTTGCCAGCCTTCTTGCTATTCCTCAGACCCTACAAGCCCATTCCTGCCTCAGGGCCTTTGCCCTTGCTCTCCCCACTTTCTGGAATGCTCTGCCTCCAGATCAGGGGTTCTTAACCAGAAGTCTGTGAGCTTGAATTTAAATTCAGAAAAACATTATTCTTGTGGGGATGTGTTGGTGCGGGTGGGATATATTTATTAAATGATACATAGTATAGGGAAGAAGTTGTGGCTCAACTGATAGAGCATCCACCTACCATATGGAGGGTCCAGAGTTCGATACCTAGGGCCTTCTGACTATGTGATGAGCTGGCCTACACTCAGCGCTGCTGCGTGCAAGGAGTGCCGTGCCATGCAGGGGTGTCCCCCACAAAAAAAAGTGCAGCCTGCCCAGGAGTAGCACTGCACACATGGAGAGCTGATGCAGCAAGATGACGCAATAGAAAAAGCAACACTATTTCCCGGTGTCACAAGACAAGAATGCAAATTGACACAGAAGAACACATAGCAAATGGACACAGAGAGCAGACAACCAGGGGGGAAGAGGAAAGAAATGAATAAAATAAACCTTTAAAAAATAATAATAATAATACACAGTATAGTGTGGACTTAGTAAGGGGTCTATGGTTTACACCTTCCTGGCAGAGAGGTCCTTGGAAGAAAAAAGGTTAAGAAACCCTCTTTCAGATCTTGGCTTAGCAGTGTCTCCTCCCTTTGCTAAATTCTCATCTTTAGTACATGCCCTCTGAGAGGCCTTCTCCAATCACCCTACCCAAGCACTCAACAAATATCTGTTGTGTGCCAGGCCCCATCCTAGGTGTTCAGGGCACAGCAGTGAACAAAACTGCCCTGCCCTCAAGGACTTGCCCCACCCCATCCCACCCCATTTTGTGGCTCTCTAATCCCCTAATCCTGCTTTTTTTTTTTTTAATCACTGCACATATCATTTTCTGATATTTTGACCCCTATTTATTTTATTATTTCATTGTCTCTTCCTCACTAGAGTGTGAGCTGAGTGAGGACAGGTACTACTATATCCCATACCTTAGGACAGTGCTATAAACAAAATTCAATAAATATTTGTGGAAAGAAGGAATGATCACAAATGTAGTTTGGCTAACAGAAGATGATTGCAGATAATAGACCGAGACTTTACTCTCAAAAGGGGTCCTAAGTGGATTGTGAATGAATGTTCCAGGCTGAAGCCCAGCCCCTGGACCCCACCAACAGTTTCTGGGCACATCCTAGACTTCTGGTCCCCAAGTCAGTGTTTAATCATTTGCTGGCATGTGCGATGACTTGGCCTTTCTTATTTGGATTTTTCTGCAGTGAGCTTTGGCTGTACATGCCCATGTTTGTTTGTGTATGAGGTGTGCTGTGCCTGACATCTGCTGCGCTTCCTGCCTCTCTGCGTGCCTGTGCCGACAGGGCATCTGGGAGTTCGCCTGCACGTTATAAGGTGGTTTAGAAAATCCTCCTCCCTGAGCCCTTTGGTTTAGCTTATCGAGGCTTAGAAAGCTACCAAGTATCACTAATCTGGCAGAGTGACAAAATCAACCCACACAAGGCAAGAAAACAGCTGCAGTGGGGATAGAGAGCTTCTGAGGACCAATGAAAGAGGAAGACAAACATTATGGCTCATGGATGGCAGATGGTTGCGGTCTGGTTAGGAACTGGGTTATTGAGAAACACTTTGTCTTAGCAGCATGGGAACACTGACATTTAAAGCCACAGATAGGCCAGTGACAAGTACTGGCAATCCTAAGTGTTATCTATATTTTACTTCCCCATAATGGAACTTGCAAGTTGGTCCTTGTGAGGCCTGCATTTTTTGGATGCTACTGGATGCATTCATTATCTGGGCACTTCTGTCCTTTGTCCAGGGCACTCAGCCAACCCAGGAACACCAGAGAGATGCTGCTTCCAGCATGGGCTTGGATGTTGTATGCTGAGGTCTACTCCAATGAGGCACTTGACATATAGGTATTAAGAGAGATTTCCCAGGAACCATGGAAAAGGAACTTGCCATTCTAAGTGTGGCAGTTTGATATAGTTATGAATTCCAAAAATCGACACTGGATTATGCTTGTAAACTGGTCTGACCTGGGCATGATTAAATTATGACTAGGGCTTTGATTGGGCCACCAAGTGGTAGGGACTCACAGATAAAAGACATGGCAAAGGACAGAGTTGGAGTTTTGCTGTTGAGCTGGAGCCCTGGGAAGTAAGCACACAGAGGAGCTTGGTTGTGAGGAAAGAGAAGCAAGCCCTGGGAAGAGAGGGACCTAAGAAGCCTGAACCCTGGCAGGCATCAGCAGCCATCTTTCTCCAACATGTGGCAATAGACTCTGGTGAGGAAAGTAACTTAGGCTTTATGGCCTGGTGACTGTAAGATTCTACCCCAAATAAATACCCTTTATAAAAGCCAACAGATTTCTGGTATTTTGCATTAGCGCCCCTATGGCTGACTAATACACTAAGTGACTGATTTCAGTGTTTCCAGAAAGCCATATCCCCAATAAGGATTATTTCCCTGTGTTTTCTGCCAGTGAACACCCATGATTTTGGCAGAGCAAAATGGGGCAGGGGGTTGATGGGTGAGGGCATGGACAAATTAAAGAAAAGGAAGAAAGATAAATGAGAAGCATTTTGTTCAGTTCTTTGGAATGATTATCCATCTTCCCTATTGTTCTTTCTTTTTTCCCTTGAAGTGTCAGAGTGAAAAGAGCAAACTTTTGGAATTTGACACATTTGGGTTCGAATCCTGGCTGTTTCAGTTTTGATGTTGGCTTAGGCGAGAAACCTAATTTCTCATAATCTTAGTTTCCTAATCTGTAAAATTGGAGAATAATACCTATTCCACAGGGTTGTGCTGAGTATTAAATAAAATCTGTGCCAAGTGCCTAGAATGGGGTGTGAAATACAGTCCTCCTGAAATAGTAGCTATACAAAGGGGAAGGGAGACTCTGTAGTATCAGACATGGGAGACCTGGACTTCATATATTAATTTATTTAGCAAATATTTAAATGGAACATCTACTTCATATCTAGAAAGGTGTGACATGCTGTGCCTTCATAGAGGCTACATAGAAGCTGTCTGCAGACGGACAAAAACATATACAAACAAACAAACGAGAGATGTGCAAAGTGTGATGAGTGCCATGAAGTAAAAGCATAGGAGAATGTGCTTTACATAGAGTCAGGGAAGGCTTCCTGGAGGAAGCAATATTCCGGCTGAGAATGAAGAATGAAAAGGTACCAGCCATGTGAAGACTGGGAGGAAAGTGTTTCAGACAGAAGGAAGACTGTAAGCAAATGTCCAACACCAGGGGAGTGGATGTAGCTCAAGTCGTTGAGTGCCTGCTTCCCATGTACGAGGTCCTGGGTTCATTCCCCAGTACCTCCTAAAAAAAAAAAAAAAATCCAACAACCAACAAGATTCAGGTGTGTTTGAGGTAATGCCAGTAGACGAATGCAGCTAAAGTGATTGAACAAGAGGCAGAGAGGCAGAAGGTGAAGGTACTGGAACTAATTCTCAGGAAAAAATCTCCTTGAGAGCTTGGATCCTCCAAGGAAATGCTTCCTTCTAAGGAGATGTCTCTCTCTGGTTGCCCAAAAGTTTTGGAAACAAAATGATGCCATTTTTGTTATTGTGCAGTAGCCTGCTTCTATTTGAATTATTAGCATTTTACTGTTTCTCAGTGTTGTACAAGAGAATGGGTGGATTATTGTGACCACTCCACCACTTTCCACAAGAGCCCGGGCTGGACCCTGTTAGCTCCCTAAAAGGAGAAGCCTCTCCAGCACCTTCCCTGGGTGGCATGATGACCTGGGCTCACACTCTAGTCTGCCATTCATGCTGAATTCCTGCTGCAAGCTGCTCACGGAATTTCTCTTTCTCCCATGGCCAGATGAAACTGACCCAGCTCCCGCTGGAGACCAACATGCTGCCAGGAAAAGTCAGTCTCTACTTCTAGGCTCTCAAGGAACCCTGTCTCCCACCTGCAGGGGTGAGAGCTGTATGCTTTCCTCTCCCGTTTGGCTGGACCTGCTCTTCCTCCCAGCTGGAACTAGGTGGGCGGGAAGGAGCCATGAAATTTTCATTGACTCAGCGGTGGAGAATCTATGTTCTCTACCTAAGAGAACATGCCTCTTGGTTTCATCTTCAAAACTAGGGCAGTACTCTGAGTGGATGACCACAGCAAGGCTGATTAGGCCACTTTCTAGCTGACTGACTTTGAGCAAATGATTTACCTCTCCTAGCATGTTTTTTTGGTCTGTAAAAAACAGAGAAAATATTATTTGCTTCTTAGTGTTGTGGGGAAGATAAAATTTGCAAAAAAGCAACTGGCAGGTTAGATGTTAATTTATTCTCTTCCTTCCCTCCTTTCTCTTCCCTTTCCTCCACTAGTCAGGGACTCTTTCTCCCTCTTGTTTTTTTCAATGAGTGACTCCTTGTTGGTGTGTGCCAAGAACAGGTGGTGTGGTAGTCAAACCAAAACAGTCATTCTCACCACTTGTTAGGAGCTGTGGCCAAGTGCTTGGAGAAAGTTGTGATCACAATATTTAAAATCAAGTTGTTTGGACCAATTTCCTTACTCTGCTCTCTCTGCTCCAGCCCCCACCATGCCTGATCTCAATATATAAAGATGCTTCATTTGGCTCATTTGGAAAATGAGGGTTTCATATAAGTCAATATTTCTTTTACTAAAAAAATGAAGCCTGTCTGACAAATTACCAGGCCTTCTCTAGACTCAAAGGCACAGTAGGAAATGGAATGTGTAAGTGGTAATGGTGCTGAAGCAAGAATACTCTATCAGTCTCCTATCAGTGCATCTCACCTGGGAAGCTTTCAAATTTTTCATGCTCATGTTTCATTGGTCATAAGCTAGACCAATTACATCAGAATCAAGGGGTTGGACCAGGCATCAGTGTTTTTAGAGCACCCCAGATGATTCCAATGTGCAGCCAAGGTGCAGCACCACTTCTCTGAGGTTTCTCAACACCCAAACCTCATGTGTGCCGATGTTTCTTTGATTTTTTTCTTAAGAAACACAAGGTGGTGATTAGCCATAGGCCAACACTGTGGACCACGTGCAGAGGGGTGAATGAAGTGTTAGCCAAAGCAGACACATCATTATGGAAATAAGAATGAGCTTCAGAGCGAGGCAGGCGCTACCAGCCACTTAATGGATAAAAACAACAGTGGATTCTGACAGTGGCATAAAGAAATACAAAAAGAGAAAGAGGCCAGATAAGAAGATGAAAATAAGGGAGATACTATTTAAATATAAAGGAGATTATATGAGGGTAAGTCTTTTGAATTTCCTTCAAGGAAGAAGATGGCCAAGTAAAGAATATAAAACCTAAAGATAAATGGTAGAGAAATAGTAGTAACAGTGATAAACTTTAGGCAATGTATGTTTGTCTTCCCCAGTGAGGATCATTTTCTCAGATTGAGGTTCAGGTTTGGTGAATGCAGATAATAAATTGGTAGAATGATGAGTTGGGCAACATGTGGTCAACATCAGGGTAACGGCCCTGGGATATGATGAACGTATCCATTTACTGAGCATTGCATCTAACAAAGGTGGCATAAATACTAATAAAAAAGGAAGTGGGGAGGAAGGATTTCCAACGATGGATCGTATTTTATACACAATAAGAGCAAGAAAAATGTTCTGATTTTCAGACACCTGGTTTACAAACTACATGTATAAATAGCCTCTCACCACCCACTTTCCCCTCAAAACTCCCCTCCCCTCTTTTTCTCTAAAAACAAAACAAAACTTTGGGCAAATTTTGAGGGATCATAAGTGCGGTAAGAGAATGGGCCAAGGAAATTCTGATTATTTTGGGTAGAGATTTAGTCCTAACACCTTTGTTCAAATAAAATGTAACTGAGAAAGGGTTAGAGAATTGAAGGAAATTTAAAACCAAGATAGGGTGGGCCAGAGTCTTATATATTCAGCATCCTTTCCCCCCCTTGCCTTTAACACCATGCCCCTCAAGATGCTGTAGGAAGCAGTTTGGAAATGATTTGAATATGAGTTGGCACCAACAGGAGATTTTTTAACAAGACCCAACAATCTATGTGATGGCCACACCTCCTTCTTAACTCTTCCCACCTGCATTTCCCCCTTCATTTTGTTACACTACCTTAAGGTTCCCTAATCAATAATTCCTTTGGATTAATATGTCTTCTATTGAAAGTTCAAGTATAACATACTCACAAAGGTAAAGAACTATCAGTCCTGCATACACAAATGTGAATTCAATTATATTGCTGGCCTCCAGATACCCAATGGTCTCCTTTGCGGTGAGGAAATGGAATTGCAGGAGGTAGGAGGTAGGCAGTTCTGGAGGAGGAAGATGGAGAAGTCCTGGTAGGCTGTCTAAAAGGGATTTACAACCCCCTATCCCCTTCCAAGCTGGCAGCGAGAAGAACTAAATGTGGGAAATGCTGCAGAAAGGAGAGAGCAGGTACTGAAAACAAGCTGCTTAGAGTCTGTTCTGCTCCCAAGAAAAGGGTTGGAAAATCTTTTTCTTCTTATTATATTTCTTGGTTTCTTGTTCTCAGTCTCTTTAGAGCAAATCAGAATTTTGCTAAATTATTTACATTGCTTTCTGAGAAAATGGATTCTAGTTTGCAAATAGATCCTTGGACCACAGCCCACTTACAGACTGATGACTTCCTGAAATGCCTTTTTGACTACTTAATGTGGACTCCATTACCTGTACAAAAACTGTTAATGAGAAATGTGCAAATTCACACATTTAAAAGTTACTGAGAGAAGGTTAAGTGTTTATCAAGAGGAGGCATCACCGAGGTACTGGAAGGAATTTAAAGCAAAGCTGATGATTTCTTAATCCTAATTTACCTGCATGCCCTAATGTAGTGGCTCTTAATTCTTTAGAGTTATTGATACATTGGGGAATCTGAGAAATGAATGCATTCTTCCCATGAGAAAATCTTGCCTATATTTTCAGAATGTTCAAAGAACTCCCTGAAGACTTCTAGTTGTTCATGACCTCTAGTCTAGGCTAAGAATTGTTTCTTTACTGACTTGAGACAAAACACCATCCATGTCTAGAAGAAAAATTCCTCTTTGTACCTAGGCTCTAGGGTAGGGGCGGAGAATACATCCTGAGGCTGGTAGAACCTTGTGTGTTTAGTATTAGAGAGACAGCTCAAGGGCTTGTGTAGTTCCCTGATGATCAAAAGGAAAAAAAATGGTGAGTCGGTATTCTGATCCTGTATACCTGGGATATTCATCAAGACTCTGTAGTGCCATAAAGATTGACTTGTGGGTCCCCTGCAATATTTTTCCCTAGCAGAGGATTTAGTAAACACCTACTTATTCTCATTTATTCATTCTTACCACATTTATTTACCACCGTCTCTGTGGAAAGGTTTTGTGCTAGGTGTTGTGAGGGGACACAAAAATGGACAAGCTATGGACTTTCTCCTCAAGAACCTCATCACTGTGTAGCAGACATGAACTCTGTAATCTCAGAATGGAGAGTGTGTTCTGGAATTAAGTCTGCCTTGGTTCCAAACCTCATTGGTCCCTCTCAGCAGGGTAACCCTGGGGAAGTTATCTTGCCTTGGGTGTCCTCATCTGTAAAATAAAGATAATAGTTAGGGTGACCATATAATTAATAGTCCCAATAGGATACTTTTGATAGCAAAAGAGTGCCATTAATAATTAGGCTGGAAACAGGCATATACTGAACTTGCCTCAGGTAAACAGGACATCTGCTCACCCTAGTATGGAAGGTTGCTCCGAGGGTAGTTGAAGCTATGCAAGCAACGTTACTGCAGTGTCTGGGCCTGAGTAAATGTTATCTGCTGCCCTTCCTACTATAGATGTGCACATGTGAAAAGTGGTATTTGAAGTCAGTGGAGAGATTATTATTTTGTAAAATCCAACATTTATTAGGCACTAAAATTTTTATGTATGTCTATATGAAATATATGTATTAAAATAATATTTTTGACCTTTTTTAATGACATGGGAAAATCATGTTATTATGTGTATTATTAGGTAAAAAATCCAGACTACAGAACTATATGTAAATAATTACCTGAACTGTGTGAAAATTATGCATAGAAAAAGTGGAAGAACATGTACCAAAATGATGCTCATGGCTATTTAACCTTATCATATATTCTTTTTATGTGTTTTCCAGGTTTTCAACTAAAATATTATTTTTGTAATTAGAGAAATCATTCAACTATTATCATTATTATTTGTAGTTATACTAGTTGAAAGAAGCCCTAGGCTTGTGTCCTGGTTTCAGCACCTGGCACTGTGTAGACCCAGATAAATCTCTTACTATTTTTTTTCTTTTCTTTTTTTATTAAATTGTCTTTTTTATAAGGTACATAGATCACAAAAAATGTTACATTAAAAAATATAAGAAGTTCCCACATACCCCACACCCCAACCCCTCACTCCTCCTACATCAACTCTTATTATCTTTGAGTCTTAGGTCATCATGAGTACCACATACATAATAGCATCTGCCCTGCCTACCATGAGTCTTGAAGATCGACTCTATGAGCTGATAGAACTGATCAGGCTTTATCACTTGTAGTCAATCTCCTTAAATCAAGTTCCATTTCTGAGTTTCTCTGGATTGCTCATTGGAACCACTATTCTTGACCAATATCTTTCCTCATCCACCACACTCAATTACTCTTTGCTGTGAGTTTCAGGAAAAGTCCATAAAAGAGGTGGCCCTTACCCTGTGTTTAGAGGGTAGACAGAGAGGGTTGACAGAGAGGGTTATAGAAGAGGGACATTGACAGTAAATGCACACAGGTGGGAAATTCCTGACTCTTTAGAAAATCAGATTTGGCTAAACTAGAGTATGAAGACCAAGAGCATTAGTATTGGTACCTGTAACTGGAAAGGTTGATTCAGCTGGATTAAGCAGAGTCTTGAATGCCGGGTTAAAGATCTGCACCTTAATTCTGAGGCCAGTATTTTCCAAGCTACAGTCATTCTTATACATATATCAACAGTATGATTAGATGTTTTCTTCAAATTGGTTCCTCTTTAAAATAAGTTTATTTAGGTTTAATTGTCATGGTTTTGTGTTTTATTATACTTATAAAATTATAATTATTTCTAATACAAATGTAAAAACATAGCCATCAAAATAGTTAATATTTAACTATCAAAATATTAATTTACAACCCACCTAAAAGGATCTCATATCCATCAATGGTAGGCATTCCTCACTTAAGGAAACATTAGGAGGAATGAAGGTGAGATGTGTGGTCACCATAGCACTCCAGTCCCTAGAAAGACCTCTCTAGAGTCGGAACTCAGACCACCAATTGTCATGTAAATTGTTTGGTAATACAATTTGTTTTTGTTTATTTTTATTTATATTATGTTTTATTGTAAAAGTTTTATTTTTCCCAGTAGAAGAGAATACTTGCTATGTTTTTCCATTGCCCCTCAAATGGGCACTTTCTGTACACTTTCATAGACTTCTCCAATTTGTTTAATTATTCTCAGCTGAAAAATAGACACAATTCTTGTCCCACTGTTGTGCAGCTCAAGTGATACAACAAGTGGAAAAGAACATTGTACATTATGAGGTGTTATATATTATACTTCATAAGATGAAAAGTGTTATTATTTTATTAGATTTCTTGGCACAGAATTGTGTGAATGACACTTCTTTCAAATTCCTTTTCATCTTAATGCATATTTTGTGAGAAGATATAGAATGAGTTGATCTCTAATTTTGGGTTTCTGGTTAGTCTCATTAAAATATTATAAATATGAAAAAATAGTAATTTGAATTCATTTTGCTCTTAAGGCAGAAATATCAAAGGATCTGGGTATTGTGTATAAGTTTTCCTTGTAGGAACATAATTATTGGTACATATGGAAAGAGGACATTCCAGGAATACTAATTGACAATGTGTTTTCTTCCCAGGAGTCTCAAAGTCTTGCAATATTTGTCCAGATTATTCCAGGAATGAGAGAGAAAATGGGTTATTGATTTATAGTGACTTGGCCATACCTGAAATTTAAAATATGGACTTGACTGAAATATGATGGAAAGAGGCTAGGATTTGGAGAAAGTTCCTATGGATTCAAATCCTGGAACTGCCACTAAGTAGCTTTGTGATCTTGGTCCTGTCATATCTTTTCTTTGAGTCTCGGTTTCCTCCTCTGAAAATGGGGGTACTAACACTGACCTCAGCAAGGTTGATTTTAATATCAAATAAGTAATATGAAAATGCTCTTTGTTAAACATAAACTGCTATATAGATATCACAATTGTTGTAAGAAAAGTATTTATTATGTTCTCTGCATAAATTAACTTGTTTAGTCCTTATAATAAGCCCATGATACAGGTACTATTTTTATCTCAATTTTACAGAAGAGAAAACCAAGGCACCTAGAGTTAAATAACTTGCTCAGTTCCATATATTAAATGGCAGATCTGGGATTTGAAGCCAGGCAAACTGGCTCCCAAGCCTGCATCATCTCATTCCTAGCATAATGATATTCTAATAATTTAAAGGAGTTTCAGAACCTCCATTAGTTAATCTGTAACCCACTGTGTGTTGAGAACTAATACGGAAAAAACATTTAATAAGCAATGTTTCTTAGGTAGCCTCTTTCTACTATCTCATTTTAAATGTTTTGTCTTATGTTATAAAAATGATATTCAAATAAACTTTAAAATGGGTCTAGGTATAATTCAGCATCTATCTCACAGAGAATTTCTATTGCTCTCCAGATGTTTGTTGGAATGAATTCTTTTTTTAACCTTATACATGACTCTATGACTTTCATCCATTTGGTCTAAAATGTCCCTTTTCATCTCTAAGAGGTTTCTTCCTATCGTGCTTTTTGGCATTCAGTGTTAATCAAGGAAGGCATTGTCTTGCTCCTTTCCTATCACCTGGGAGGGTACATATATGTTTCCTCTTGCCCGTACTCTCGGTCCATGAAGATTAGGAAGGAGGGAAGATAGAAGGTGAGGTGAGACAGAAGGATAATCCTTCACCAAAGCCAAAGTGTGCCTCCTTGACATTTTAACTAGGACTCATGGAGAATACAAGGGAAGGAGTGGACATCTGTACTTATATCAAAAGTAATACTTGTAGTTACTGGGAAATAATTGTAATGATAGTTAACACCTATTGAGTGTTTCCCATGAGCCACACACTGTGCCGATATTCTTTACACATCCAGAAGTGTTTAAGTCAACCAACAATGCAGGGTGATGGGCTATTGAGGATCCTTAGGAATATTTCCTACATGGTGCTGAGACCTGAACCTACCAAGTAACATGACCTGCCCATTCCTCCGTGGTATTAAGAGTCTGACAAGTGTCTATTTTTCTAAGGAACACCTTGGACTTTGTGGTTCTTTCCCAGATATAGGATGCTTCTTTGCAATAGGAAAGGAATCCTTTTCATCCCCACCTAAGTCCTCTTTGGACATCATGCTTGCTGCCTTTTTATGACTGTTAAAGGATAAGTAGAGTGTGGCCCCTCAGTTTCCCAAATATGGTAGGACAGTTGTGATTGGATGTTGGCATAGGCCTCAAATGTGCCCTGAAAAAAATAATCAACACCCTCTCTTTGGAAGGGTAGCTGAATTTGAACCCCAAAGACTCAACCATAAGGAACACACAAAACCCATTTGTTGTCCTCCCAGCCTCTAAGGGGGGGCCCAGAACCCTCAAGCAGCAGATGGGAAGCTGTGTAACACCTGGATACTGCTTGACCATGCATTTGGTTGGGAATATAGGACTTGTGAAACCCTCAGACCAGTTTTAATCTTTGGTGTCTTGATACTTGCATTGTGGTAAAAAGAAGAATTAAAGTGTAGTCTGGATTAGAAAGGAGGCAGCAGCCCCAAGTTTGGTGAACCCTGGGAGAAAAGAATCTTTTTATATCTCTGTTTTATCTGAGAATACTAAGGCTTAATGGAGTGGTTAAATCACTTGAGTGATGAAGTAAGACTTGCAATCAAGGTTTTCTACTTCTACAGTTTGCTCTCATAACCAACACATTAGACTCCCTCCTCTAGGTCCAACAACTTAAGCAGATGGCCCTCAATCGAATGTAAGTCCATAAACCAAATCTATAACCCCCTAGGGAGAAGTGCCACTTGTGTTAATGGAGATTTTAAAGCAATTTATAGACAATGAATATGTATTATCCCCACTAATGTATATTCATCTGAATTCATTCATTCATATACTCATCCATTAAACAAAGATTTATTGCGTGTTTGCTATGGTACTAAGCACAATTAGGGATGATGAGTATAGGAGAGAGAAACAGAATAATGAATCAGACACAGATCCTGTTCTTAAGCGCTTACTTGGAATGATAGAGATAACACAAATAACTTAAGGTATAAATGATAAGTACCACAAGAGAGTTACAAATAAAAGAGCAAGTATATTCCAGGTGTGTGTGTATGTGTGTATGTCTGTGCATTTATTTGGCTAAAAAGAAGGCTCTAAGCTTGAACAAAGGCAGGGAAGCAGGAAATCACAGAATGAATGCAGGAAATAGCAAGGAGATCAGTTTGATTAGCATGAAGGGTCCATAAAGAAGCAATGGAAATGAAGCATGGAATGACAGGCAAAAATATTGTACTTTACATTAAAAAGAGTGATATGATTAGCTCTGCTTCTGCAAGAAGAACCTGGCATTATTATATAACCAGGGCTAGAAAACTGTGGTCTACGGTCAAATTCAGCCTATGGCCTGTTTTTCTATTGTCAGCAAGGGAATGGCTTTTATCTTTTAAAACATTGTTAAAAAAAAACAAAAAAACAAAACATAACCCCATACAAAAATAAGCAACGTAGACTGTCATGTGGTCCACAAAACCTAAACTATTTACTATCTTACTCTACAGAAAAATTTGTCAATCCCTATAGTGTACATGCTGGATTATTGGGGTTATCGGATTGGGCAAGACAAGTTTAGTAGGGAATAGTAATAGTCTAGGCAAGGAAGAATGAGCGTATGAATAAAAGCATGGTATTTGGAAATGCAGGAGCTTGGAGGAAGACAAGGGTAGGTAATTGTGCATTTGGGAGCTATCTCAGTTAAAATAGTATCTTCATTCAAAATAGTGAATAGAAGGAAAAAGAGCCAAGAGTTGATTCTTGATAAATGTCACTCACATCATGGAATCCATTGGAAAGTAACTTTGAAGAAGAGGAGGATGACAGCATTAAATGCTAGAGAGATGTTACTAAAAAGGATGCAAACCTAATGAACTAATATCTTTACTTCCATTTGTGCCATTACTGCACTTTATATGTCCTTGGCTTTTCCTGGCATTGAGGTGTCCTAGCCAAGTGAGAATGTGATGATAATGAGGTGCTACATTTTCAGCTGCTAGGATAAAACAATGACCTACCCCTTAAATTTAGCTTAGGTTACTTGTCCATAAACTTACAAATAAAGGCAGACACCGATTCCCTTCTAATTTCTCCCAAATGACTTCTTCCCCATGTCTACTTGTTACTATTTATGTGGAACTTGGGAGCTTATTGACCAATGAGGTTTAAGGAAAAATAATTTTATTTTCATTTCTGTGCATTCTGAATTAATGGACAGGATAAAAAATATTTAAAACTGTGTTTACAATATTCGCTTCTTGATTTTAGAATCATAATTGCAAAGGAGAAGCATCTAAGGGAGGAAAGAGGGAGGCCCATGTTACCATACCATAGAGGTTGTGAAATGCATTATAAAGAAGTACTAAGGAAATTAAGATTTTAAAGTAATTTTTCCATATAAATTATAATTAGTTCATTTTTTCTTTTTTACATTCAGAACATGAACTCTCCAATAAGTACTCAATATGTGACTGTATTAGTCAGATAGAGGGGTGCTGATGGAAAACACCAGAAAACTGTTGTCTTTTTTTAAAAATTTAATTAATTAATTTCTCTCCCCTTGTCCCCCCCCCCACCCCAGTTGTCTGTTCTCTGTGTCCACTTGCTGCATGTTCTTCTTTGTCCGCTTCTGTTGTTGTCAGCTGCACGGGAATCTGTGTTTCTTCTTGTTGGATCATCTTGTTGATGTCAGCTCTCCATGTGTGCAGCGCCATTCCTGGGCAGGCTGCACTTTCTTTCACGCTGGGCGGCTCTCCTTACGGGGTGCACTCCTTGCGCGTGGGGCTCCCCTACACAGGGGACACCCCTGCGTGGCACGGCACTCCTTGCACGCATCAGCGCTGCGCATGGGCCAGCTCCACACAGGTCAAGGAGACCCGGGGTTTGAAGTGCAGACCTCCCATGTGGTAGACGGACACCCTATACACTGGGCCAAGTCCGCTTCCCAAACTGTTGTCTTTTAAAAGGGTATTTATTTGGGGTAGAAGGTTACAGTCACAAAGCCATAAAACGTAAGTTACTTCTGTCACCAAAGTCTGTTACCACATGTTGGAGCAAGATGGCTGCCGGCATCTATCAGGGTTCAGGCTTCCTCTTCCTCTTAAGACTCTGTGGTCCCAGCTTCCTCCAGTACCAGCTATAGGCTGGGATAAGTCTTATCTCTACCCCAGGCTCATTTCTCTCTGGGCTCAGCTGCTCTGCTCGCTCCACAAGGCCAGCTGTAGACTGTCAGGCAAACAGCTCATCTGTCTTCCTGGGGCCTCTGCCGTATGTAATGGAGCTTCTTTCTTTCTCATGTATCTGTTTCTCTGTGGGTCTACTTCCTGGGGCTCCAGCATGAAAACATCAACTAATTCCTCTGCCTTGTCATTTTCTCTGTGAGTCCCCACCAAGTGGGTGGTGATTCAAGGTCCTATGATGTGTCCCAATCAAAGCCTTAATCATTATTTAATCAAGCAAAAGTGAACCTCTGAATCCAATATAATCTAAGGGTATCACTAGCCCAGAGGAACAGACCAGCTTACAAACATAATCAGTATTTCTTTTTGGAACTTATCAATAATATCAAACTGCCATACTCCATACTTTGAATTCCAAAAAGGCATTACAATATTCAGGAAACCCTAAATCAGTAACAATATTAAGTCCAAAATCATATCACAATCAGTTTAAAGAAATATAGTTTGTCTTAGGCCAAAGTCCCATCTGGCTGTAGACCTCTGATGCTTACAAAACAATTTATCTTCTTCCAATACACAAATGGACAAAGGATAAACATTTTCATTACCAAAAGGAGAAATTGGGAGGGAAACATGAGTCATGGGTCTCCTACAATTCTGTAAACCTGCAGGGCATGCTTCATTAGGTTTCAAAGTCTTAGAGTCATTCTCAAGATGATGGTTTCTTCTCCCTGGAGCCTCATGAGGACCCACCCTTTCCACAGGCTTACTCAACAGTCATTTTCTTGGTTCTACCCTGATCAATCATCTGGGTGGTGACCAAATTCCAGACCTCACCCTCTAAGAACATTGGGGTGGTTGCCACACTTTACCCAATCTTTGGGGTAGAGTCTTAACCCCCCTAGTATAGTGAAGTGAAGACAACATTCTCCCTAACCTTTGGCATACAGGTCCAACCTTCTCAGAGCAATGAGTTGTTGACCTGACCTTCCCTAATCCATGAGGGACAGGTCCACCCCTCTCAGACCTATGAGGTGGGGACCTTAACCTCCCTAATCCTTGGGAAATGAGCTTCACCCACTCTGTACCCCAGAGTGCCAAAACTATCCCTGAACATCAGGTGAGAACATCCACCCTCTTCAACGGCCAGGGCAACCTTATCCTTTCTGTACACATGGGTGGGGGTTCTCTCTTAGGCGGAGGAGATGTCTTAATTCCAAATTTCAGCTCTTAAAGCTGTTTCCCCTTCTACTTCTCCTGTCAATGTCCTTTTTAGTTCAGGATGACAGTGGTTTTGTTCATACAGCTCTCTCAAAATGGTTGTTGGTTTAGCATGCAGGAAGTAGGGGTCCAAGCCATCAGACAGTAAAACTTTCCACAAGTCTTTCCTAGATAACTGCATCTTCAACCCTGATGTACAAGTTGCAAGTTTAATTAAGTCCTCAAATGGGACACTATTTTTCTGGGGACTTGATTTCCGGAGGCTTGGAATTTCCAGAATCAGTTTCTGGTTTCTTTGTGCCCAAAAATTCAGTCCTCAGCTTATCTCACTTTTTGCTATAAGCTGCAAGGAGAAGCCAAGCTACACTCCCTGAGTTTACTTTGGAAAGTTCTTCAGCTAAATGCCTCTTCTTGCCATTTTCAAATTCTGCCTTAACACCAGGAGTTAATCTTGCTAAGTTCTCTGCAACTTGAAAATACTAATTGCCTTTCCTCCAGTGTCCAATAATAGTTTCATCATTTACTTCAAAGCACTCTAGGCCTTTACCATCAAGCATCTCACAATTCCTCTAAAAAATACCTCTTACCCATTTATAAAACTATTCCAGCATTTTGGTAATTACAAAAGCACTTCCCCACTCCTTAGTACCAAATTCTGTATTAGTCAGCTAGAGGGATGCTGATGCAAACTGCCAGAAATCTGTTAGCTTTTAAAAAGGGTATTTATTTAGGGTAGAAGCTTACAGTTACCGGGCCATAAAGCATAAGTTACTTCCCTCACCAAAGTCTGTTGCCACATGTTGGAGCAAGATGGCTGCCAACGTATGCAAGGGTTCAGCTTTCCTCTCCCTCTTAAGGTTCCTTGGTCCTAACTTCTTCCAATATCAGCTCTAGAATGGGATAAGTCTTGTTTCTCTCCCAGGGCTCATTTCTCTCTGGTTTCAACTGCTCTTTTCTCTCCATAAGGCCAGCTGTAGACTATCAGGTGAAATTCCAGACCTTTCCGGGGCCTCTGCCATGTCTAGTGGAGCCTTCTCTCTTTCCTCACATATCTGCTTCTCTGTATGTCTACTTCCTGGGGCTTCAGCATGAAAACTCTAACTAATTCCTCTACTTGTCATTTTCTCTATGAGTCCTCACCCACCAAGGGAGTGGAACTCAAGGTCCTACTGATGTGGCCCAATTAAAGCCTTGATCATTATTTAATCAAGTGAAAGTAAAACCTCTGAATCTAATATAATCTAAGGTTATCACTAGCCCAAAGGAACAAACCAGTTCACAAACAATCAGTATTTCTTTTTGGAATCCATCAATAATATCAGACTGCCACAATGACCAAAAAACAAAAAACAAAACAAAATAAGTAATTAGATTACTACCTTATTTTGGAAACTGTAATAAATAATAATTTGGTTATTATTATTATTGGATCAATTTGCCAAAACATATAATAATAAAGAGGAAAACTACAAAGCACTCTAGTTTGTGAGGTAAGTATAATAAAATTCTGATTATTTCTTGTATTCCATATACCAAGTAGGACTAACTGAGATCATCTTGGAGAAGGTAGCAAATTAACACAAAGTTTTTGTTTTTGTTTTAAATCTTTCAACATAATTAAACATGGACTTACATTTCACTTTAATGGGAAAAGGAACCTGGCATATGAATATTTCATTTGTGTAAGAGAATCATAATAGATCAAGTCCATTTGACCCAGAAGTAGATTTCTGTCTTATTTTTTTTACCAGTACCAGATGAGATGCTTTCATGCCAGGCATCTCATTTAATAATTACTACTCAATTCAGGTTATTATAACCATGAATCCTAGCGGAGGTTATACAGATAATAAAACATCAGCCACCCTGTGTGAGCCAGGACACATGAAGACCTCTGCCAATGAACAGGCCGGACACATTGTATCTGGCAACTGTAAGATTATACCATGCACTTCTCTGTTGGAAAACATAATAAACAATTGTGAGATGTCACAGCTGGGATATTTGCAGCTTCATTTGATTTGAACAAGTGGATATGGCAGGAAGGGAGAATGATTTTCCAGATGAAGAAAACGACTGGAGTTTGGAAAATCTGAATACTACTTGGCAGTGAAAGGAAGTAATGAGAGTGTGGGACTGATTATCCCAGGGTGCATTCAGACTGTGGAGGATGGAAAACACCAGTTTAAATAGATTGGGCATTCATTGGTAGCAGAAAGAAATCCCTGATGGGTATTATATGGTCTCACTGATATGAATTAATATGATCAGTAAACTTACAGAGTTAAAACATAGAGTATAGGTGAGTAGGAGACAGAATGAGTTGAGAAGGGGGAGCTGATGCTGAATGTATGAAGAGGTTTAATCAGGGATTGTAAATATGTGGTAATGGACAGAGTTGATGGTAACACAACATAATGAGTATAACTAACACTGCTGATTTATAAATATGATTGTAGCTGAAAGAAGTAGTCTAGGGAGCTTAGTGTTAACTGAAAGACAACTTGAGGATAATCTTGGGACTAACAGTGATTTTGGAGGTAGATGAGGATTGTGTAATAAGAATGTTTTTCTATTACAAGGTGTTAAGAATATGGTGATACAGACTATGGTTAACATAATACCATAATATTTTTCTATCAAATGTCAAGAAGGTATATCAATGCTAAAGGTAAAAGAAAAGAATATGAGATTTAGTTTTATGAGATGTGACTATGATCAAGCATTTTTTTTTTCATTTTCTTCATTAACAAGGAGACCTTGGCCATGTCATTTACCCAATCTGTGTTTATTTATTCATCTTTCAGAATACTGGAGAAACAGTTGAGTTTGTTTTTAGGATTAAATAAGATAAATGTGCCAGGACAGGATTTTTTAAAGTAATTCTTCCACAATTTGTTAAACTGCCTTTTTTCTGTTATTTTATTTTATGAATTTGAAATAACATTTTATTTAAAACAAAAAAGAATTCCCTGAGAGTATTTGGGCAAAGGAGTGTTAAACTCAGAACTGGACCTCAAGAAGAGCAAACCTGGATCAATGTACAGGATGGCTTATGGGAATGAGAATGAAGAGGCCTGGCAGGAAACCACTGATACGGTACAGGTGAAGAAAAATGGGGATCAGAATGAGGGTAATTATAGCAGTTTGACATAGTTATGAATTCCAAAAATAGATATTGGATTATGTTTGTAAACTGATCTCAACCTGGGCATGATTAAGTTATGATTAGGGCTTTAACGGGGCCACATCATTAGGACAAGGCAAGGGAAAGAGTTGAGGGTTTTTGATGTTGGAGTTTTGATGCTGGAGTTTGATGCTGAAGCCTTAAGCTGGAGCCCCAGAAAGTAAGCTCACAGAGGAAAGAGGAGCCAGTCCCAGGAAGAGAGGAGCCCTGAGCCCAGGAAGAAGCAAGCCCCAGGAAGAAAGGAACCTTGAACCCAGAGAGAAGAAAGACCCTGGGAGGGAGGAACCCAGGAAGCCTGAACCTTCACAGATGTCAGCAGCCATCTTGCTCCAACACGTGAAAATAGACTTTGGTGAGGGAAGTAACTTATGCTTTATGGCCTGGTATAGGTTAGCTCCTATCCCCCAAAAATACCCTTTATAAAAACCAACCAATTTCTGGTATTTTGCATCAGTACCCCTTTGGCTGACTAATACAGAAATATCTCTGGAATCAAAGTAGAGGAGGCAAATGTGAGAGACACTGCCAAGAGAAAATTGAGATAACTCAGCAACTGATTTGCTAGGGTGGCCTGTTGGTGCAGGGAGGAAGAGGGCAGAGGTGAAGCTTTTAAGCTTGAGGGGATGGGAGAGTGGCAGCACCCAGGCAAGATATTAGAAGGAGGAGCTTGGTGGATGGGTGGGGTGCTGGACGATACTGGAGAGGTTGATTTTGTTTCTGAACATGTAGAACTGGAAGTAATGATGGGACAACCAAGTAAGACATCCAACTGGAATGTGGATGTGGAGATTAGGAGAGAAAGGTCGGGGCCAGAAATAGAGTTTTGTGAATAATTTCCAAAGAGATTACTCCGGAAGCCAATGAGAGGTGTATGATATCACCAAGAAGAAAAGGGTCACTCCAGGGTGTCAAAAGTCCTTTTATTGCTTTACCAGTAAAAAACTAGAATCAGCACAAGAGACTACAATATTTGAAAAGTTAGGCAGGGTAAACAGCACACAGCATACACACAGATAGGCTAAATTCACTGTTTTAAAAATAGTGCCTCTAAAAGCAAAAGCTATATGCTGTTTTCAGGAAATTCACCGAAATCATAAGGACACAGAAAGATTTGAAATAAAAAGAACAATTTCTATACCAGACAAACATACTAACTAAAAGAAGCTTGTGTAGGTGTATTGTCAAACAAACTGAATTGCAAGACGAAAGCATGGCCAAGGATAAAGCAAGCCACTTCATAATGATAGAAAATTAACTCATTAGGAAACATAATGATTCTAAAAGTTTATGAACCTAGTAACAGAATCTCAAAATATGCAAAGCAAGAGTTGGTACATTTTCAAGGAGAAATTGATGCAATCATGGGAGGAAATTTTAAATCATTTCCCTAAAAATGTTACTAAGAAAAAAGGGGGAAGTGGATTTGGCCCAACGGATAGGGCATCCACCTATCACATGGGAGGTCCAAGGTTCAAACCCAGAACCTCCTGACCCATGTGATGAGCTGGCCCATGTGCAGTGCTGATGTGTGCAAATGCAAGGAGTGCGCCCCGTAAGGAGAGCCGCCCAGCACAAAAAAAGTGCAGCCTGTCCAGGAATGGTGCCGCAAACATTGAGAGCTGATGCAGCAAGATGACGCAACAAGATGAGACACAGATTCTGGGTGCTGCTGACACAAGCGGACACAGAAAAACACACAGCAAATGGACACAGAGAGCAGACAACTGGGGGGGGGGCGGGGAAAGGGAGAGAAATAAATAAATAAATCTTTTTAAAAAAAGGAAAAAAGGACTGAGAAGAAAGTTTTAGGGGACGTCTACATTTACAGATGAATGCAATGAGAAGATCAAGGAAAAGAGGAGGAGAAACAGCTAGAAAAGTCAAAAGAAGAAAAAAGCCCTGTGTCATTGAGCTTTAGGAAGGTAGGAAAGATAGATAAGAAATCAGTTAAGAGGGAGTAATTGAGAGTGATACTGTTCAAGAGGAGTCTAATTTTTAGGGTGAGATCACAGAAGAAGTACAAAGTGATTGGATGTGTAGCCTGCGTTTAGGGAATGATCTTAGGGAAGAAGAGGGAACACTACTTCCTCTGATGGCAGAGAGGAGAAGAGCACAGGTCAAAAAAGGGTCATGTGAGGTGGAGGAGAAGGAAGGTGGAAAGTTTAAATTTGTAGCCTTAGATTTTTTTCAAGGATAGCTCTTCCGTTGAGAGTGAGGGAAATACATTTATAGGTTCAGTGCAATTCCACTCCAAATCCCAACAATGCATGTGTGTGTGCATATCTCTCTGTGTGTGTATGATTTGACAAGCTGGTTTTTAAGTTATACCTATGAGCAAAGGGCTAAAATAGCTGACAATAATGGAGAAGAATAACAAGGAGGAGAACTTGCCCTACCGTATATCAAGAATCATAAAGATATACTAATTAGGAAAGTGTAGTAATGGTGCAGGAATAGTCAAAAAGGGAATTCAGAAAGATTCATGCACCTACGGAAATTTGATTTATTTATTTATTTATTTTTAAATTATTTATTTATTATTTTTTAAAAAATTACATTAAAAAATATATGAGGTCCCATTCAACCCCACCGCCCCCGCCCCCCACTCCCCCCACAGCAACACTCTCTCCCATCATCATGACACATCCATTGCACCTGGTAAGTTCATCTCTGAGCATCACTGCACCCCATAGTCAGTGGTCCACATCATAGCCCAGACTCTCTCACGTTCCATCCAGTGGGCCCTGGGGGGATCTACAATGTCCCGTAATTGTCTGTGAAGCACTATCCAGGACAACTCCACGTCCCAAAAACGCCTCCACATCTCATCTCTTCCTCCCGTTCCCCACACCCAGCAGCCACCATGGCTACCGTTCCCACACCCATTCCACATTTTCTCTGTGGACATTGGATTGGTTGTGTCCATTGCACACCTATGTCAAGTGAGGGCTTAGATTCCACATGGGTACTGGATGCACTCCTCCCGCTTCCAGTTGTAGACACTCTAGGCTCCATGTTGTGGTGGTTGACCTTCTTCAACTCCATGTTAGCTGAGTGGAGTAAGTCCAATAAATCAAAGTGTAGGAGCTGAAGTCTGTTGAGGCTCTGGGCCTGGGTGTCATATTATCAGTCTAGAGATTCAAATCCCCTACATATATCTTAAACCCAGCACCAACTACAATTCCAATAAAGTAGCATGCAAGTCTTGTGAAAAGAGATCCCCTCTGAGTCCAATTCCATCATGCAGAAACACCAGCTCCAAAGAAGGGCCATCTGTCGGAAATTTGATTTATGATGGAGATGGCATTGCAGATAAATGATGTAAGAATGGACTGTTAAATAAATCATATGGGTCATAGTCCATATTTATGGATGGTACCTCACACCATATATTTAAAAAATCATTTCTAGGTGGGTCAAAGATTTAGTGTAAAATGTGAAACTACATAAATTTTATCAGAAATTATAGAAAAATATCATTTTGATCTTAGGGCAGGGAAGAATTTCTTAAACAAGAAGCATAGAGTACAAATATAAAAAAAGGTTTAATAAAGCTAAGTACACTAAATTTGAGAATTTTTGTTTGTCACCATAAATAACAGTGAAGAAACAAGTTTCAAACTAAGAGAGAGTATTGGCAACACACAAACTGACAAAGGGTTAGTGTCTAAAACTACATAAAAAGAATAAGAGGAATTGGAATAAGGGGATGTAAAAGGTTTAGAACGATGATTACAGGGAATGGGAGAGGCTTTCAATACAAATGAAAAAGGATCGCCCTCCATCGTTGAAACCCATACCATAATATTTCTCTTTACCCAGGAATATTATAGAGAAGTATTAGGCACACAGGGCAGAGGGATAGATAGAAGAGAGAATCAAGAAAAGGGTTGACAAAGAAAGCATGGAGTCACAAGTCATCACAGAGAAAAGAAAAAGAAAATTTAAAATATCCTTCCACGTAGGTCATCTCAGGAGTTTGATCACAGGCTCGTGAATTATGGAGCCCAAGTTCTATATGAATGAAATGGTGGTAGTGGTGGTGGGGAGATAGGAAGGTTGTGTTTGAAGTAGTGTGAGTTTAGAGTCTCAGAGTTTGGAGCAGCATCAGTTGTGAGTGGAGACATATTTCCCAGGTGTAACTGAAGTGGTGGAAAGAAGAACAGCACTGGACCAGAGGAGGTCAGGCAGCTGGAAGGGAGGCAGGAAATTAGGAGAGGCATCCGTGTGGAAGTGGAAGGTTGTGAACTAGGAGTGGGGCGGGCGTTAAAGTCCACCAGGACTTGTTTAGTGCCACAACTACCATGGGGCTTCCATTGGTAAGTCTAGTGTGGGGACAGCAGATTCACTGCTCCAGCCTGGAGTTGGTGGGTTAGAAATGGTGCCAAGGAGGTGCAGTTAATGTTGGGGTTTAAGATATATTTAGGGGATTTGAATCTCTGGACTGACAATGTGATAGCCAGATCCTGAGCCTCAACAGACTCCAGCACCTACAATCTGATTTATTGGACTTACCACACTCAGCTAAGATGGAGGTGAAGAAGGACAACCACCACACCATGGAGCCTAGAGTGATTACAACTGAAAATGGGAGGATTGCATCCAGCATCCAGGTGGAATCTGAGCCTCCTCTTGACATAAAGGTGCAATGGACACAACCAATCCAGTGTCCACATAGAAGAGGTGGTATTGGATTGGGAAAAGTGGACATAATGGACAAAGGGTATGGGGAAAGGCAGGAAGAGATGAGAGGTGGAGGCATCTTCGGGACATGGAGCTGCCCTGGATGGTGCTTCAGAGGTAATCACCGGACATTGTAAATCCTCACAGGGCCTACATGATGGAATAGAGGAGAGTATGGGCCATGATGTGAACCAATGTATATGAGGTGCAGAGGTGCCCAAAGATGTACTTACCAAATCCAATGGATGTGTCATGATGATGGGAACGAGTGTTGTTGGGGGGGGGGGAGAGGGGGGGTGGGGGGGTGGGGTTGAATGGGACCTCACATATATATTTTTAATGTAATATTATTACAAAGTCAATAAAAAATTAAAAAATTAAAAAAAAAAAAAAAAAAGATAAGAATATTAAAAAAAAAAAAAAAAAAAAAAAAGAAATGGTGCCAAGGGAAGCCTTGGGCAGGAGTCCAGAGGGCAGACAGGGACTCTGGGAGGCAGAAGCAGAGAGAAGGAGCTGGCACTGCCCTCTCCTCAGGAGCTAAAAGGCTCTGTGGTTTCTACACACATCATCAGCCCAGACTGAGCGTTGCCACTTGGGGTCCCCTCTTCCCTGCCTTGATATTCTTTATGACCAAGTTTCCTCTAGAGGAACAAGTTAAATGAGGAACACTCAGTCCTGATTCCTTAAATTTGCTCCAAGCTAATACTAAGATACTACCTAAACAGCTATTTCTTCTTTAATTTATATTTTTACTTGATAACAATGATGGAGCTTAGCTGACAGGTTGGTTTTTAGGGGATATATCGCCACAGAAATTGAAAGGTTTTGATATAATCTTTTCTTCCGAGGTGGAAGTAAACAGAGAATTGATTTTCTTGAACTCTGTGAATGAGTAAAAAGAACAAAGAATCCCTGTGATGATGTCCTGAGAGGCTGCCCCACATATCAGGACTTCAGAAAGGGACCATCAAGGCATTTTTTCCATGAATCTCAAGCGTTTCACCAGCTAAATAGGTATCTACATTCTACTTTTTATTAAGTATGTTAATAGGAAGCTGGGATGAGAAAGATGTCAGATTGGCTCTAGACCAAATCCTGTAGCTGAACTCGGTAATGGTAGGATTGATTTCAGAAGGTTATATCCCTTTTGGTTTGTAAAGGGAATTAAAAGCAACTTTAAGGATATAAGAGAGTCTTCCGGGAAGATTGGACTAAAAAGATACGGGACTCTCTTCTTTCCCAGAAAAATAGCTAGAGGACTAGAGAAAAGGACTGGAAAAAAAACCTTGTAGGGTTTAGGACATGTGGGGAAGGCTGGACACGGCCCAGAGGAGAGAGGGCAAAGGAGAAGAATCACAACAGCAAAAACTGTGCGTAGGGTTTAGGACATGTGGGGAAGGCTGGACACTGCCCAGAGGAGAGAGGGGCAAAGGAGAAGAATCACAACAGCAAAACAGTGAATTCCAAGCTGCAGCTGCTGCTGTGTGCACCCTCCCTCACTTTTGAATTCTCGGGACTCAGGGCCAGTGGCTACAGACAAAGGGGGTCCCAGGGATCCTCCTCCCCAAAAAAGGGGAGAGAGAGAGACTCAGTCTAAGGCTGACTCAGCTTTGACTCACAAATTTGGTCTGCTGTGTCCCAGGAGCCCTTCCAGGTCAGGTGGGACCATGCGGTTGTTTGCCTCAGGAGCCAGTTTGGGACCAAAGAAATCGGGGACTACAGAGATCCGCTTTCTCAATCCCCACCTCTCCTGAGCAGGACTGATTGTTGAGGATGCAGACAGGAGGGGAATTATTTCTTACATGGGAAAAGGGAGGGGCTGCCAGCGAAGGTTGGAGAATGGCTTCTGAGAAAGTTTGAAATATGAGGCTCTTAGTCTCCAGGCAAGAACCTCTATCACAGTGATAGGGTCTTTGTTGCAACAAACACTCTAACCAGGCATTGAACCAAGGAGTGCCGTCTACTCCTAGACCAAGGAAGTGACGTGAGGAAATTAAAAGTAACTAAATAAGTGAAGCATTTTCCAGCCTTTCCAGCCTCCCTCCCCAAGGCCCTTGGAAGTGGGTCTGCAACTCATTACTGGGGTCCAGAGCCCAGTTTTGGGCAACCAACAGGGACAATCCTAATGATCTAGAACAGATTGAACCAAGAATCAAAGAACAGCAGTAACACATAGACTTCCACCACTAAAACCCTATGAAAGAGAAAGAAATTGAGCATCTGAGTAAACCTACCATCCTAATCAGATGCCTAGACATCAGCAAAAAATTATGAGCCATACTAAGAAAATCGAAGACATGGCCTAAGAAAAGGAATAGATCAAAGCCCCAGAAGAAACGCAGGATTTGAGACAACTAATCAATGAAACACACAAAAATATCCAAAATCAAATTAATGAGGCTATAAGAGAAGAGGAGCTCCACTAGGCAATGCTGCTTTATTTTGTGTGCTGAGCTATGCAGTGTGGAAGGGAAGATGCTTTGGCTCTGCAGAAAGCCAGGCCTGCTGGGCAGTTGCTGGCTGTGTGCACTGTTCCTTACCTGGCTGAGCCTCCGTTCCCTCCGCTACCTCCTGCAAAAGGAGAAGAATAATGCCTTCCCTGTACCCACCTTGTTTGTAAAGCATCAAATATCCCTCAAAAAGGGGAATTAATTTATAATCATGATGTATTGAAATTCCTAATTTACTTCTATGAAGCTGTAGAGACTTTTTAGCTTTTTAAGAAGATATTTGCTTTCCTTAAAGATAGTACTACCTCACACTTCTTACAATAAATTCCTCGTGTTAAAATGCAATTGACTTTCCACAGGGATGAAGTGAGGGGACAATTATCAGGCAGATTACCAGGCAGAATCCCATGGAACTATCCCAAAAAATGTTTAGAGAGGTACATTCAGCTTCATTTGGCTTTATGACTTCTTACTGGGTCCTAGAATTGTAATCCCAGCTGCCTTTCTAGGAAATTTGTAGGACTACTGAAATGTAGAGCTCTGATGAGTTTTAGTGTTAGCACTGTCCTTAGTGTTGGAAAATCATCAGTACTCAATCAGAGGGAAATCCATGCCATGGCATGCTGAAGCTCCAGATTCAGCTCCTTGGGCAGAGGAAGCATGGAAGCTAACTAGTTAGGGATGGGAGAACACAGGCGCAAGCACTCTCTGGGTGTGTAGAGGCTCTCCTGGGACAACAGCAGTCCTGATGGAGTGTCCCACCTGCAAGCTGGCCTTCTTTTACGGGGGTGGGGGTGGGGGAGGGGGGTTCGCTGGCTGAGTATTTGAGTCTATAGATACTTAAGGATTAGTGGTGTTCTCATCCTTATCTCCACTCCTCTGATCTCCAAGCTCAAGCCTGGAAGCTTCTCACAAAGGCCCTGTGGGTTGCTTTCTGGAGACGGGACTTGCCTAAACGTTTGGCTTCTCAAACTGAGAAGTTCTTTCCCTGCTGCACGCCACCCCTCCTTCTGTCCTCCCCTCCTCTCCCTCCCTCTGTTCTTCCTTCTCTCCCTCCCTCCCATCCTCCTTCCTTCCTTCTTTCTTCCCCCTTCCTTTACTTCCTGCCCTCTCCCTCTGTCATTTCCTTCTTCCTGCTCTTTCCTTCCTTCCATCTTCCCCTCCCTCCCTCTCCCACTCTCCCTCCACACAGTCTTAGTGGGCACCTGTGGTGCCAGGCACTGTCCTAGACACAGAAACATAGTCAGGACCAAGAGGGTCCTAGCCCTAGCCCTTGAGGAGCTGGCAGTCTAAAGGCGGAGCTGGAAGAAAGGATGCTGACTTCATTCGACCCCATCTCTCTCCTGTGGTTAAGACTTTTAGGGTCTGTTGTTCCCAGAAACAGTCAGCTCATGAGAGCTTGGCAGACTTAGGATGATCCAAACCTGGCTGGGACAAGGTTGGATTCACACTGCTCCTTTGCCCCCTTTCAGCATTCAGGCTCAGCTGACCTTGGAGGACAGTCTCCTTCAAGGTCTGGCAGGAACCTACTCAGAGTAGACCATTCATGTTTATTTCCATGAGACAATTTCTGAATAAAACGGTTTCTCACAGAGGTTAAACACCCCAGTTTTGAATCCTGGTTCCTCATTTACTAATCAAGTAAGTTTGAGTTTCCCCATCTGTAAGATGAGAATAATAATTGTACCTCTCACTGGGATAGTCACAGAGATCACATGAGCTAATGCTTGTAAATGATCCAGCACCCTGCCTGGCACATAGCAAGTACTCTTTAAATGTTGGCTCATGCTATTTATATTCAGCCTGTCAGGGCATCTCATTTGTATGACACTTTGCCCAGATTTAAGAAATAGCTCAGAAGCCATTGGAGGAAGTGACGAAAACTATGGACGTTTCCAGCATTCTTTGGGTGCTCTCTCCATTTCCCAAATGTGCAGATTAGTATATTAGCCTGGGCCCTGTATGGCTCTAGTTATCTGACACAAAGCACATCCATGATTCACTACTCATAAGCAAAGTGAAAACCCCAAATCTGCGAGGGTCAGCTGACATACTTTCCAGGAAGAAACCCATTTTGCCTCTTCAACTCATTTTGTTGAAACAGTCACAAGCATTCAGATGAGCTCCAAAAGGCAAAGATGTTAAAACCCTGCTGTACACATTTCATTAAATTCAGGGCAGAAAAAGCAGTGTCCTAGCTATTTTGTGGGAGGAAACTGCAGGAGACAATGAAACCTGATGAGGGTTATTAACTCGACCGGAAAGCAAAACAGTTGGTGTATGATTTCAGAAAGTGGTTAAACTGTCAGAGGGAATGTGAGGGCCCTGCCACCCACTGGGTCACAGCTTACATACCAGTTCCTTCTTCTTCATGCACTCCATGAGGATGATAAACAGATGCTGAGCTTGGGTTCGAGTATAAGTGAAAGTCTTCTGAATGGTCACCAAGAGTTGGTCCCTCAAAGATTCATTTATAAGTCTGCAAGTTAAAAATAATATCCCAAACAGGTCAACATAGCTCCCATTTAATACATATTTCTGAGAAATATTATAGAACACAAAAAAACATTATGAGGATTCACTTTAGAGAGGGTTTATTTTTTTCCTGTATTTTTCTCACCATAGTTGTTTTGACTGTGATAATTTAAAAATTAGTGCATTTGGAAATAACCATTTTAGTATTCTAGAACATAAAAGAGTTAAGTAGGGAGTTTGATTTTGTTCTCTTCCTATGTTTCTCTCTCTTTTTTTTTTTCCCTTTATATGGCATGAATCTAATATACTCTTTTCCCTCAGGTTCTGTTATCAAAAAATGCCTTCAATCATTCACAGCTTAGTAAGAATTTATTATATTACTTATATGAAAGAGATTTAAATTTCACCTTTAAATGTGGAAAGAAAGGTTATACCTTTTTAATGGATTTTCAGGGATCAATGAGCAGAACTGTTTCTTCTAAAATCATTCCATGTAGGTGGTAGCCTATGATGAATCATAGGTCATCTGCACTTATATCAAGCTTTTGGTCTCTTACAGCAAATAAATCTGACCCATAAGGAGGTATAATATTGACTCCTTTATTAAAAAACAATTTTCATGCCATAGAAAAATGAATGAGAGCAAGGAAGTTACATTATTTTCAATCGATGCTCAACCACCTTTATTAAGAGGATCAATTACAACTAATTTTTAACTCCTCTCCCATCATCAATTTATTGGGCTGTTTCTACCTGCCATCAAATGGCAGGTAATAAAAACTCACTTTATTATTAGCAGATATAGCAGATATTGTTCAAAATCAGGAAGTTAAGATTACTCTGAAGAACCATGGCAAAATCACAATTTACCTAGTATTTTGCAGTTTACGAATTGCTTTCATAATAATGTACCAGCCACCCCTAGATTAAATAGTAAAATATAATTATTATTTCATTTGGTGCTTACAGGGACCCTATGGGCAAGTGATTTATACCATTTTATAGACAGGACAGTTTTGGTCATAAAGAACCAGATGACTTACTTAAGGTGACACAGTAATTAAGTGACAGAGAGAGAGAACTGCAACCTAGTTTTTCTGGCTCCCTGTCCAGTGCTCTTTCCATTATACCTCTGCCTTTCTTCATTGGTGTGGCTGCTTGAGCAGGAACTTATGTGAAACTTCCTTTAACATGAAACCAAGACAGATTTTGTTCCATTTGAAGAAAGCAAGCAAGAAGGGCGGTATTTGAAAACGTCTTGATACCAGTGGAATACTGTGTTCCAGGGTTCTTTGAAGACTTTCCCCAACCCACTAGGTTGGGTTTTAGGGTAGCCTCACTTTGAGGAAGGAGGCATTCCCTGTGATAGAACTATACCAAAGATCTTGGAGGTTCACCTAGTTGAATGAAGGATGGGGTTACTCTTTGCCTCCCAGGAAGTTCTCAATCAGAAATATAACATTTAAAAAAAGAGGATGGCAGAGATAAGGCTGAAAAAATAATACCAGATCCTCTCTCAAGATTATCTAAGTTATTCTGATGGATTCTGTGATCTCAGCTGTGGATCAGCTTAAAACAATTCACTCATTATTCATTCATTCAACAAATGCTTACTGAATGTCTGTTTGATGCCAGGACTTTGGTAAATGACAGAGATACAAAGGACAGATGAAATAAACACACTCCCAGCCCTCATTGAGTTTACATGCCAGTGGAGTAAGATGTTAACCAGCAATTCAACTGTGATGACAGAGTGAAAGAAGTAGGAAGAATGTGACAGATGAACATAATCTAATTAGGGGTTCAGGGAAGACTTCTCTGAGGAAGTGCTGTTTGTTTGAAACTTGAATGAACATTGGCACTGTCAGGGGGTGGTGGGGTTGGGTAAGAGCATTCTAGACAGACAAAACACTATTAACAGGCCTACCTTGGGGAAAATGAATGAAGGTCAGTATGGCTGGAGCAAAAGAGCAAAGGAAAGTACAACATGATGGAGGTTTGGAGGGAGTGAGCAGAGATGTGATCATGCAGGAATTTGGAGACTTTGGGTTTTATCCCCTAGGTGATGAGAAGCCACTGAGGGTTTTAAGCAGAAGAGTGACATGGTCACATCTGTGCTGTCAATTAATCTCTTGAAGCACTCCTACCTGCGCATGTGTATACTTGACAGGTGACCCATGTGGATGGGTCTAGACAGCTCTTTGCAATATCAAGTCTACATAAATGCTGTACATGATTAACACCAGAAGGGGCTCCCCTGATTAGCCACTTGACAGATCCAATCATTGGTCTGCAGGTGTTTAATTTTGGTAACAACTCAAAATTTGTTTCCTACTGCCAACCATCTGTAGTGAAATCCCAATTCCCTGAGGTCATTTACTGCTTGAGGGATCTGTCACTTGTTTCCAGTTTGTCACTTTGTAAAAGCTAAAGAAAGATGTACAGCTCAGCTGACTGTGGGCTTCAGTGATTAGTAGAGCTGCAGACACTAAGCATCCTATATTTCTTAATTCAGTTTCACAATTGACTAAGTTGTGACCTTGGATTAATCATTTAGCATCAAGGATCATAGAAAGTCAGAAATAGGATTCTCTCCATTGGTGTTTTCCAATGTGCTGGATGCCTATCTCTGATGGAATAAAGATGATTTTAAGTAGAACAAAAGTGATTTGGTCCATTCGATATCTTAAAATTACTCTCATTAACTGTTATTCCTGGTGCACTTATTTTTCCAACCTTCTAATTGCATCAGGAGGAAATTCTCATTTTTAGTGCAACTTTGCCTTTAATAGCTCCCCAATGTTGACTATCCCCTTTAAAGAAGAAATAAAATAGTTTAGGCTCTACACCTTTGGAAGGAATTTAGTAACAGTGTTTTAAATAAGATCCCCTATGACATTTGATGTGACTATCACCCTCCATGGTTTACAACACACAATGGGTTACAGGGGTAATCTCTTTTGATCTTTAAAACAATTTGTGAGACAAACATGTTTTAATTCCATTTTGCAGAAGAGGAAACTGAGTGCAAACAGGTTAAATGACCCGTGTCAAGTCATGTAGCTTGAAAACCTCAATGCTTGGGTTGAGTCTAATGGCTTCAGCCTTCTTTTCCAGGTTCTGCTTTTCCTGTTTGTATTCTGTAAGTAAGCCTTTTTGTTTTCATAATCATTTGCATTGGAGATAGAAATTTGAGTAAAATTGTTGCGGGAAAATGATATTCCTTTTTTGTGATATATAGAGAATATCTAAAGGCAATCAGACAAGTTTGGAGAAGATAAAGGGAAATGGACAAATGAGAATACCGGCAAAATGCATTCAGTAATTTGAAGATTATATTTGCTTCTAATTTTTAAGGGGTAGTTTCTATGCGGAACCAGATGTTTTCTGTGTGGCAAAAAGGTGTGCTCTGTCTTCTCCAAAGATCTTTTCTTATTTTGTGGCCATATTCTATAGGATATAGGGAAGCCTGTTTTCTTGAAATTATTGCTTTCCTAGTTCTTCACATAGTTTTCATGCACAGAACTGAAATGATTTAAAAATTTTCACTGTGATATTTAAAAATCAGTGAAATGAGAAATAATTAGAAAACAGTTCAATTATTTTCTTTTTATAGCACTAGAATTATGATTGAAAATTTCTTGGCATCAAGATATGATCATACTATTATTTGAATTTTTAGTTCTAAAATTAAGTCCTTGACATAGTGGTATCTATTTATGGAAACAGTCAATTTATGACTGCATATATTCTAGTTTTATTTTTGGTACACCTCAAATTAGAGGGTTTTGTGACTTAGAAAGCATAGTCATTGAAGTGAGATAAATCTCTATACTATAGCATTTGTGTCTACATTTAAATGCTGTACTTATGATATAGAACTCTTTACATGAGTCACAGAGTTATTTAAAATAGGTCAATGCTCATCCAATTGACGAGCATACTAAACTACTTATTAGTATTCTGTTCAAGTGCTGGCAATGCAACCCATGCATATCAATACTTATCTCAGAATGAATTCACCTACAATATCAGGGTTTTGTTCCTTGATTTAACAATTAGAAAATACAATGGGTCTTTAAAAGCTGAACTTCAGTTACTGGCTTTTGTGTACTCGAGAAGCCATTCTCATGACCCCCAAAGACATTCTCTATTAGAATATTCAGATACAATATGAAAAACTTTTACTTATATAAAAAATAATAGTTAATAATACCACAATTTGGTACTTAAAGGACATAATTTTCTGGGGAAGCTCTAAAGAAAAATGAAATTTGATCATTTGCTTAAAGCCAAAGCAAATAACTAAATGTAGTGCTCAGGGCACAGAAAGGTTACATGCCTTGACTAAGGTCACAGAAAAAGGCATTTTTCTTTTCTTTCTTTCCTCTTCTTTTTTAAAAAATAAAATTTACCATGTCCTCTCAAACATTAGGTCTTCTGGGGTCGCAAGTAGCATAGTTCTGCCCAGATTGGCAGGTCAGCATCATGAATAAAGCACATCTGCCAGATGCAGGCTGTCTGGTTTAATTAACACACTTGCTAACTGAAGGAACTTGTGTAAGTTATTTAATCTCTCCATGTCTCAGTTTCCCATCTGTAAAATGGGAATTATAATAGTGCTTACCTTACAGACTTGTGAATATTAAATGAGTTAATCTTTGTAAAGGGCTCAGAAAAATGCCTGGCACATAGCAAGTTCTATGTAAGTGTTACTATTATTAAAACACAACACCACAGTATTCCTTAGGAGAGAATCACTGATGATGCATTCCTTCTTATTCAGTAGGATGATCAGTAGCTGGGGCCTCTGTGTACAGTGCGAGCTTTCTACTTGGATCAGCAGAGCTCACCACACTTGGTGCATGCGATAGAATTAGGCCTTTCCCAGTAGAGCCCACAGAAATAACTTTCCTACTTCAGAAAAGGCAGAGATGAGCCATTCTTCTGGATACGTTGAAAACAGAGATACTTAACAGATTTAGGAGGCTTAATTATATTGATGCTTTGCAAATATCTCATTCAGACATTTCTACATCTGTTTATTTAACCAACAAGCAATATTATGCCTGACATGTATAATGTTCTATACTAGGAGTAGAGTGATGAATAATATTTAGTTCTAACCTCAAGGTGCTTGCATGTTTGTATGCCATATGTTCTGGCAGTCTATTACTAATTAATAAATCAATCCAAAACCTAGTAGTGTAAAACAGTATCTACTTATTGTGTTCATGAAGTTGTGGGTTAGAAATTCAGGTAGGGCAGAGCAGGGAAGACTTGTATTTGCTTCCTGATGTCAGGGACCACCATTCCTTTCCACGTGGCATCTGCTGGGGCTGGAATGTTTAAGATGGGAGCTGGCCAGCATTACTCTCTCCCTGGTGGTTGCATTGCAACTGGACTTCTTACAGGCAGCTGGTTTTTCCCAGAGTAAAGTTTCCAAGAGTATGTCCAAAAAGGCCCAGGCAGAAACTTCAAATCTTCTTGTAACTTAGCCCCAAAGTCTATATATTCCATTGATTAAATCACTAAGAGCAACAACCAGCAAGATGGCAGCAGCATAAGGAGCTCCAAGTGTCAGCTCATGCTATAGGGCAGTTAGTAGTCATTCAGAGTTATCTAAAGCATCTGTTTGGGGGCTCCAGGAGACCAGAGGAGTATCCTGCAACATCCTTAAAAGAAAGGAAGGAGGAGACTGCCCATCTGCTGAGAAAAATTGTGAGTAGAGTCCTCCACACCTCAGAGGCCAGTGCCCATCCTCCACAGGGGGCACGGGCACAAGCCACATCTGAAGATGTTCTGTGACTGGAGTGGGAGGCACCATTTCCCAGGGTCAGGGGAGCAAGAGATGTTTGGGTGCCAACTTTAGCTACCGATTGGTGGATTCACCTGGCTAGAGTGTAATCCTAAGAACAGCTAAAGTTTGAATCTATCCAAGTTGGAGGGAAGCTGGTGGCTGTGATTTTAACTGCCCCCAGCATGAAGGGAAACTGGGCAGATTGAAAATCACAGTGCTGGTAGGGACTGGCTTGTTTGCATTCAGATCAGATTGCAGGTCTAGCCTAAGCATCAGCCCCACCTCTGGCAGGGAGGAAGCTGTGGGAACCTGCTCCAGCCTTTCCAAGAAACTATAGGCTGTGCCACAGAGGCCAGTGCTCATGCTGCTTTGACAGTGCAAGCCACCTCAGGAGCTATTCTGTGGCTGGAGGTGGAAACTCCATTTCCCCATGTAGGGTAGGAAGAGATAGTTGGCCACTGATCTCAGTTACTGATTTGCAAATTTGGCTGGCTAAAGTATAACCCTAAGAACATCTAAAGTTTCAACTGTCCAAGTCAGAAAGAGGCCAGTAGTCACCATTTTGATTCTGCTTCTGACATAAGGAGAAGCCAGGCTGACTGAAATCTCAGTTATGGTAGAGACTGGTTTCTTTCACCCAGATAGGCCTGTAGCCCTAGCCTAGGCCCCACCCCCACCTCTGGCAGGGAGGAAGCTGGCAGGACCTGTATCAGCCTCTCTTGGTAACTGCAGGTACATTTGGCTGACACAGACTGAATAGTTGGAAGTCTACCTGGGCAACTGCAGTCCTTATGGACCCACACAGCATATATTCTTGCCCACTCCTGCAACTCCAACCCCACTCCAGGCAGGGGAGGAAAGGAAGGGGCGTGAAGCTTCATCAGTCTCTTTGGGCAACTACAGAGAGTTTTGGCCTGCACGACTTGGATTATTACACATGGTTGTAGCTCTGTCCCTACCCCTGGCAAAGAAGAAAGTTCGAAGAAGCTTCATTGGTCCCAGGGGCAAAGCAGGCAGCTTGAGCCTCCACAGTTTTCAGCACAAACTACATCCTTGGCTCCTACTACAAACCAGCAAAGGAAAAAAAAAAGCAAGAAAGTTCTAAACTAAAGAGAGAAATTGCACCCAGAATAAACACAGCTAGTAAGCCATATACCAAGACACCAACAAAAATTACAGTCGATACCAAAAACTGGAAGATATGGCCCAGTTAAAGGAACAAGATAAGCCTCCAGACAACATAAATGAGTAGAAACAACTAATCATTCATCGTCAAAAAAACCCCTTAAATAAATTCAGTGAGATGGCCAAAGTGATTAAGGATATTAAGAGCACAAAGAAGAATTTTAAAGCATACATAGAAAAAATAGATCTTATGAGAATGAAAGGCACAATAAATTAAATAAAAAATATACTGGAGTCATATAACAGCAGATTTGAAGAGGCAGAGGAAAGGATTGGTGAGCTTGAAGAAATGGCCTCCAAAAGCAAAGATACAAAAGAACAGATGAAGAAAAGTATGGAAAAAATTGAACAAAGTCTCAGGGAACTAAATGATGGCAAGAGACATGCAAACATACTTGTCAAGGGTGTCACAAAAGGAGAGGAAAAGGAAAAAGGGGCAGAAGGAATATTTGAAGAAATAATGGTAGAAAATTTCCCAACCCTATTGAAGTTCATATATATTCATGTCCAAGAAGTGCAACATACTCCATTTGAATAAATCCAAACAGACCAAGTCTGAGACGCATACTTACAGAATGCCAAATACCAAAGATAAAGAGAGAATTCTGCAATCAGCAAGATAAAAGCAATGCAGAACATATAAGGGATTCCCAATAAGATTAAGTGCTGATTTCTCATCAGGAACCATGGAAGCAGGAAGACAGTGGTCTGATATATTTAAGATACTGCAAGAGAAAAACTTCCAGCCAAGAATCTTATATCCAGCAAGACTGTCTTTCAAAAATGAGGCCAAGGTTAGAATATTCACAGATAAACAGAAACTGAGAGAGCTTATAACAAAGAGACCAGACTTGTAGGAAATACTAAATGGTATGCTACAGTCTGAAAAGAAAAGACAGGAGAGAAAAGCTTAGAAGAGAGTCTAGAAATGAAGATTCATCAGTAACAGTAACTAAAAGTGTTAAAAGAGTGGTGAAAATAAAATATGACAGAAAAAGCCCAAAGGTTAAAGTGAGTGAAATGAGAACTGCCTTTACAGTAATAACATTGAATGTTAATGGATTAAACTCCCCATTCAAAAGACACAGAATGGCAGATTGGATAAGAAAATATCAGCCATCTATATGCTATCTACAAGAGATTCACCTTAGACCCAAGGACACCAACAGATTGAAAGTGAAAGGCTAGAAAAAGATATTCCATATATGTAGTAACCAAAAAAAAAAAAAAAAAAAAAAAAAGCTGGAGTAGCTATACTTATATCAGATGAAATAGGCTTTAAAAGACACTAGTAATGTGCAACCTGAGGAGGAAGTCAGGAAAAAAATTCCATTTATAATAGCAACTGGAAGAATCAAATATTTAGGAATGAATGTAACCAAGGATGTAAAGCACTTGTTTTCAGAAAACTACAATACATTGTTAAAAGAAATTTTTAAAATACCAAAATAATGACTCAAGTGATTGAACTCCTGCCTACCACATGGGAGGTCCTAGGTTCATTTCCTGGTGCCTCCTGGAGAAGATGAGCAAGACAGCAAGCAGGCACAATGGGCTGGCATGGTGAGCTGACTCAACAAGATGACACAACAAGAAGACACAAAGAGGAAACACAATGAGAGACACAACAAAGCAGGTAGCAGAGGTGGCTCAAGTGATTGAACATCTCTCTCCCACATGGGATTCAGGTTTGGTTCCCATGCCTCCTAAAGAGAAGATGAGCAGACATAGCGCACAGCGAATGGACGCAGAGAGCAGATGGTGACTGCAAACAATGAGGGGGGAGGAAATAAATAAATAAATAAATAAAAATAAATCTTTAAAAAAAGGCCTAAATAATTGGAAGAGCATTCTGTGCTCATGGAATGGAAGACTAAGTAAGATGTCCATTCTGGGATGTGGATGTGGCTCAAGCAATTGTGCTCTGTTCTACCATATAGGAGGTCCAGGAGTCGATGCCCAGGGCCTCCTGGTGAAGGCAAGCTGGCCCATGTGGTGAGCTGTCCCATGCAGAGTGCTGATTTGCACAGAATGCTTCCCCATTCAGGAGTGCTGGCCCATGCAGAGAGCTGGCATAGCAAGATTACGCAACAAAAGGAGACAAATAGGAGAGATAATAACAGATGCAGCAGGTCAAGGAGCTGAGGTGGTGCAAGAGAATGATTGCCTCTCTCCCACTCCAGAAGGTCCCAGGATTGGTTCCTGCAGCTGCCTAATGAGAATACAAGCAGACACAGAAGAACACAGAGTGGATAAACACAGAGAGCAGACAATAAATAAATAAATAATAAATACATAAATCTGAATAAATAAATAAATCTGAAAAAAAAAAAGTCCATTCTCCAAAATTGGGATACAGGTTCAATGCAATCCTGATAAAAATTCCATTAGCATTTTAAAAACAAATGGAAAACACAATTATCAAATTTTGGAAAGGCAAGGAATCCTGAATAGCGAAAAACATCTTAAAAAGAAAAGTGAAGTTGGTGGACTCTCACTTCCAGACTTTAAATCATATTACCTAGCTACAGTGTTAAAAACAGCATGGTACTGGTGTAAAGATAGACAAATAGACCAGTGAAACTGATTGATGGTTTGGAAACAGACCCTCACATCTATGGTCAAGTGATTTTTGATAAGCCTGTCAAACCTACCTAGCTCACACAGAACAGTCCATTCAACAAATTGTCCTGAGAGAACTGGGTATCCATAACCAAAAGAAAGAAAGAGAACCCCTACCTCACACTTTATATGAAAATTAACTCAAAATGGATCAAAGATCTAAATATAAAAGCAAGAACAATAAAACTTCTAGAAGAAAATGTAGAAAAATGTCTTCAGGACCTGGTGGTAGGTGGTGGATCCTTAAAGGTGATAAGAGGAGGACTGAGATGGACTATTGATGTTTAATGTATGTAGAAGTTTTAATTAACTTTACTGTAAAAGTGTGAAAATGCATAGAGTTGATGGTAACACATAATAGTGAGTAATAGCTGGTTTATAAATGGGAATGTGGCTGGAAGGGATAGTCTAGGGATGTAAATATCAATTGAAAGAAAGCTAGATAATAATCTAGGGACTGAATAACTCAGTGAACCCAGAGGTGGAGGAGAATTGTGGTGGATGGTATAGGTGCAAGAGTGTCCTTCTGTGAGCTAGAGCAGATGTATGTCACTACTGCAGGGTGTTGGGAATGTGGAGAAGCATAGGAAGAATGCAACTGGAGTGACCTGTGGAATGTGGTGAACAGCATTACTGTAATATTCATGTATCTTTGCCAAAGATGTACTGTGTTGATAATGTGGGAGTATGGAAAAAGTGTGCCAAATGTGTGCTGTGGACCATGGTTGGTGGTAATAATGATATTATCTAATAATCTCTAACAAATGTTTCACCGTGGTGTGGTGTGTTGAGGAAGGGGTATTGTATGGGAATTCTACACATTTGCATGATTGTTTCATAAGTTCACAATTTCTGTAATAAAAATGTATTAAAAATAATAATAGGGTTGGGAGAAAATATACCAAATGTAAGATAATGACTTTAGTTAGCAGTAAGATTTTGACAATATTCTTTCATAATTTGTAACAAATGTCTCACAACAATGCAAGGTTAGTAGTAATATTTTGAGGATGCTCTTTCATCATTTGACAAAAATGTCTCACAACAATGAAAGGTATTGTTGGTGGGTTGATTTAGGTGACCCCTGTGTGATGTTATACATGTTTGTTTTGTAAGTTCACAACTTTTACTATATACTTATTGTTTATGTGTGTCCATGTATGAATGATATTTTTAAAAAGGTGGTTTTTGGAGAAGAATTCACCAAATGTAACATAATTTGGTTAGTAGTAATATTTTGAGGATGCTCTTTCATCATTTGATAAAAATGTTTCACAATAATGCAAGGTATTGGTGGTGTAGTGAGGTATGAGAGCCCTGCATGATGCTATGCATGTTGTTTTGTAGGTTCACAACTTTTACTATACACTTATTGTTTATGTATGTTTATATATGTGAGATATACTTCAATAAATTTTTTTAAATGAAAAAAGTCACTTAAGAGCATCCCAGATTCAAGAGAAGGGAAGGAATAAACTCTGTCTCTTGATGGAAGAAAGGCATGACAGTACAGAGAGGGAAGGAATTGATGGTGATCACCTTAGAGACAACTATATCAAGTGATTCTGTTCAAATGAGGCGTTATGAAGCAGCAATTTTATCCATATTTAAGTAACAAAAAGTCTCAGTTGTATTACTTTGAATTCTCTCTTTTAACATCTGATTAAAATGAGAACTACCATTTTTCTTTAAAAGTGATAGTCTAACCACTCATAGTTTTAAAATATCATTGCTCATTCTATGCATAGAACCTGCAAATAGTTCTTCTGATCTCTGTATGCTTCCAGAGGAAATTAAAGAACCTGAATTATCAATCGCAAAATAACCACAGGTATGAATTCATATTTAGAGCCAATTTACATTTATTTGGCTCCTGGTGTGTGCCAGGTATTTCTTTGAGGCCTTGGGCACCTGGCTTGAGCCCTATCTTGTGGATACCACCATCATATCCCTGCTAAACACTGTATATAAGGGGCATACTCAGTAAAATATTTGTCATCCTTTAAGGCCTGGCTTAAATCACCACCAAGAATAGCTGGGTATTTGCTTGGTATCCTAATCTCACTTTGGGTTCTACTTGGAGAGGCAAAGCAACAGTTGTATCTTTTCACTCTGGCAACTCCTGCTAAGAGCTAGATAAAAGAGAAATCTGACTTCAGAAAATATTATTCTAGTATACCTCATTATCAATCCACCTTGGATTATGCTGAAAGTATAATATTGGCAACTGAGAATTTTATGCATGTCTAAATTGTCTTTCAAAAATGAGGGAAAGATTAAGACATTCCCACATAAACAAAAACTGAGAGAGTTTATCACCAGTAGACTAACCCCACAAGAGATGCCAGAGAGTTCTGTAGCTTGAAAGGAAAGGACAGTAGACAAATAGATTGAAGCTGCATGAAGAAATAAGGATTTTCAGTAAGGTTAGTGAAATGAGTACATATAAATGCCACTACTATAGTATTTTTGATTTGTAACTCCACTTTTTACCTCCTACAGGATCTAAAAGGCAAATGCATAAAATATAATGATAAATCACTGGTTTGGGGCTCATAATGTATAAACATGCAATTTGTGACAAGAACTGTCTAAAGGCAGGGGGATGGTGGGGTATAGGAACAGAGATTTATGTACCACTGAAACTGAATTACTACAAAAGGGGAGTGTTGTAAATTTTGGATGTTAAATTTAAGCTCCCTGCTAACTACAACTAAAATATCAGAGAATATGCACATGCATAGAACAGAAATTTGAATACAGGTTGCCAGGGGTGGGAGCAGGAGGAATAGGGAGTTACTGCATAATAGTTTTCTGTTTCTTTTTTTAATAATGGAAGGTGGTGAGGGCATCGCAACAGTATAAATATGAGAATCCCACTGAATGGTATGCTTGGGAGAGCTTGAGATGGGACAGTTTATGTTGTATATATGATCCCACAGTTTAAAGAAAGGAATGAGCAACTAAATAGACAATAACAATTAAATGCAATATGTGATCCTGGATGGGATCTAATAATGAAGGAGAAAAGGTCCAAAAAGGCATTTTTAGGACATATGAAAAAATTGGAATACAGGCTATAATTTTTATATCAATGTTAAATTTCATGAATTTGATAACTGCCCTTAAGGTGGTTACATAGGTGAATATCCTTGTTCTTATGTGTTCAAGGAGCATGATGTATGCAGCCTACACTCAAGTGTTCAAGAAGATAAACAGCAAAACGGACAGGTGGATTGGTGGATAGTTGGATAGATAAAATTATATGGCAAAGGTGGCAAAATGTCAAGATCGGTGTAGCAGTTTGATATGGTTATGATTCCAAAAATAGATATTGGATTATGCTTATAATCTGATCTGTACCTGGGCATGATTGAGTTATAATTAGGGCATTGAGTCCCCACCCACACTCACAGATAAAAGGCATGGTAAAGAACAGAGTGGAAGGTTTCTGATATTGGAGTTTTGATGTTGGAGTTTGATGCTGAAGACTAAAGCTGGAGCCCCAGGAAGTCAGCACACAGAGGAAAGAAGTCAGCCCCAGGAAGAAAGGAACCTTGAACCTAGAGAAAAGCAAGCCCTAGGAACATAGGAACCCAGGAAGCCTGAACCCTCGCAGATGTCAGCAGCTATCTTGCTCCAAATAGACTTTGATGAGGGAAGTAACTTATCATTTATGGCCTGGTATCTGTAAGCTCCTATCACAAAAAATATCCTTTATAAAAATCAACCAATTTCTGGTGTTTTGCATCAGCACCCCTTTGGCTGACTAATACAATTGATAAATATGGATATCTGGAAATAGGGGCATGTTGGAGTTCTCTCTATGAGTTTATGTTATTTTTCTAACTGCCCTGTAAGTTGCAAGTATTTCAAAATAAATTAAAAAAATAAATAGCTTCCCATCACTAGCACAATAAAACCTCAACTTGGACATGGCATTTAAGTCTTATCATGATATCCCTTTCCACCTAGCCTCATCTGCTACTCTCTCACACATACTGACATCTCCAGAACATGCCAGATTTTTGTATGCTCTAGGCGCTTGTACTTGCTCTACTTTCTCCTTGGGATATACTCTATTTAATTCATAATTAAAAACTCATCCTTCAAAACTCATCTTAAACAATACCTCTTTTGTGAAAATCTCTGATGATTACCCCTCCCTCCCAGGAGTTCCCATTGCACACGGTACATGTTGCTATAATTATTATATTGCATGAAAATTATTTGTTTACTTGTCTGTCTTCCTCTAGTAGATTATGAACTCTTTAAAGCAGTGATTGCATACTTAACCTGCCTGCAATTTAAGTTCTAGAAGGGGCAAGTTCTTATTCACTTGAGTCTTCCCCATAATTCTTAGGGCAATGTCTTATCCATAAAACCTGCTCAATAACTGTTTGAAGACTTCAAGAATTTCAGTGATATAAAGATAATTTCCTTCACATAGGTTTTGATGGTTTTGACAACTGTAAGTAATTATATCACTTAAAAATTGACACATACACACATCTACATTTTTTTTCCACCTAATTCAATGTTATTAGTGGAAGGGATGATATCAGTTTCACCGTCTTCTATAGAATAGAGTATGACATAATTAAAGGCACTAGGGTATGGTGACTTTTGTTGGGATCTAGTCCTTTATTTACAAGTTAGGGACCTGAGGCAAGTTATTTGTTCTCTTTAAATCTCATCTTTTCTGTTAAATAGGGACAGTATATGTCATTTAAGGTTGGTGTATTTGGAAAAAAAAGATTATGTATGGAAAGCACCTACCATTGTTCCTGACAAATGGTTGATGTTTAATAAATAGCAATTTTTTGTTGTTATTATTTTTTCAGTGCCTGAGGGAACTTTAATTAAAGAAGAAAGTAATGTGGTATAAGAACAATATAGAAGGATTCTGTTCCAGGCAGTTTTACCTAGTATATGTAGAATGAAGTCACTGGGTCAGAGTTTTAAAGCTGGGTGCAATTTCAGGCATCATTCCAACCCCTTCACTTTACAAGTGATAAATCCAAAGTCCAGAAGTTAAATATCTTGCTCAAGGTCACACTATTGGAAGCAAAGCTGCAGCTAGAATCCTGGTGTCCAACTCCCAGAACTTCTCCTTTTATTACACTACCATTAGGAAGTTTAAAAAAGAAAAGGAAAGCCTGAAGGGAGATTCTTCCATAAATCAAATGAATTTGAAAAGCTCTAAGGGCTTTCAAACCTGCAGGGAATCCCAGTACTGCTTAGCACAAAGCTGAAGCAGAGGATAATTCATGTGTGAATTAGTGTGAAGCGATCACCCAACAGAGAGTAGAGACTGTTATTTCTACAAAGGCTGGGTGGAATAAATCTGAATGGGATGGAAAAGAGCATGATTCAAAACTGCTTAGCCAGAATTTCAAGGGAGAGAACCCATTTACTCTCTGAACATGTTCATCAAGATCATGCAAATACAAAAACCAAGCACTTGATATTAAGAAGCCCTAAAAGAATTACTCATAATTTTATACAGTTTCGAAATCAAACAGGTATTAGGATCAGAACTATTACTTGATTGTGACCTTCTCCTGAAGCGCAGACTTTGATATTTCTGAAATCCATGTTCTAGGGAAGGTACTAACTGAAAAGTATACTGAGGGATTTGAAATTTAGAAAAATGGTATGATACAACTTTAGAGCATCGTTTTCCAGATGAAGAATCTGAGAAATACAGTGGTGAACCGACTTGCTTAAGATTATGTAGTTGGTAAGTATCAGAGCTGGGTTTAGAGGTAAGAAAATGAGGAAGGGAGTCTCTGATAATGAGTTATACTATCCTAAGTACATAGGCTCAACCCAGTGATTTGCTGGTTTAAATGACTAGATATAAGTTAAGAGGTCTTCAGTTTGGTCCCTAATACAGAATGTTATATATCTTATATGCAAGAAGACTGAGTAATGGGATTTCCAGGATCCACTACTTTCCCAGAGTTACGCCCCTGGCTTATCAAATGCCCAAAGTTCCTTTTACTTAATTAAAAGGGAAACAAATATTTGTTCAACAATTAAATGCTTTAAGAGCCACTTTGGGATAATTGATGGTTTATGGTCAAACTTTACTTAACTGTAACTATCTGATGTTGATTTTCAGAAAGCACCAGATGGATAGAAAGTTGGGGAAGAAGAGAAGGAACACAGAAAAGATCCAATAAAAGGGATGGACTGGGTGGGAGATTACTTCACCCAACTTTTTACTCTGAGGATCAACTCCAGCTACAAATGACCTCAAACAGCCAAAGCCTGTGAGAAATAGAACTGATAATACTACTTTAGACTCTAACATCGAAAAGTTGTTCACCTGGGCTTTTACCTAGCAATGTGAAGTAGTTAGAAGGACCTTAGCAACAGGATGTATACACACTGATGGTGCAGTCTGTTCTCTGACACATTTAATTTACTGCTACCCATAGATTGGCTTTAACTTATGTTTGTCCTCTATCTTTTTCTTTTTTACCCACTCCAGAATCCTGAACTAAATATGGTAAAGGAGGAAGCATAGATACACATACAAAAGGAAACATAAGTTGGGTGACTTGGTGGGGCTGAGAGTGGAAAGGAGGCAGTTAGTATACATCATGAGACCAGCTTTGTGCTGTGCATTTTATATATAGCATTTCCTAAAGACAGATCAATCCAAGAAAATTCTGGCTAGATTGTAAACTCCTCAAAGGCATGGGGTGTACATTATATTATTTGTGTGTTCTCTCCTTTCCCCTTCCTCCAATGCTAAGCAAGGTGCTGAAGGCAGAAAACTTTCCACCATCCTTTTTCTTGATCCGCCTTCCTAGGCTCTTTCCCAACTTCTAAAACATTATGCAGTGTGCTTATTTGTTATGTTTATTATTTATTGTCTATTTACCTCTGCTAAAATATAAGCTCCACAAGGCAGGGATATTTATCTGTTTGGTTCACTGTTATGTTATCCCCAGTGCCTAGAACAGTGCCAAGAACATAGTAGGTGCTCAAAAAATATTTGCAGAATTACTGAATACATATGTTGGTTATATAAAAGGAATGCAATTAAGAGATGAAGGGATCACTGTCAAGTAACCCTGGAAGTCTATCAGACATTCAAGTAGTTCCCATTTTGGTGGAACCCAACTGCAGAAACTCTAGAACTGTGTTATCCAATATGGTAGTCATTAGCCTTGTATGGCTATCTAAATTTAAATTAATTAAAATTAAATAAGATTAAAAATTCAGTTGCTTAGTGACACTTTAAGTGCCCACTGGCCACATGTAGCTAGTGGCTATTATACTGGGCAGTGCTGATACAGAATACTTCCATCACCATAGAAAGTTCCATTGGACAGAGCTGTTCTTGAGGCTTTAAAGAGAGAACTGTCAAACTCTCAAACTTAGGCAGGACTAGCAGGGAAGTTAGGTGAAAAACAGTGTTGGCTGGTGTCTGCAGTGCTCTGTCTTTGCAATTTTTCTTCTCACTCTTGCTTTGGGAAAGAAGAACGGGAATGTGCCCAAGTGTGGAAAGTGAAGTGTTGCTAAAGGATACAGAAACTGCCACACAGTCAGGTAGCTTCACTGATGCCAAAATTATAAGGAATGCATGTCCTCTGAGTCCCATCAGCCAACAATGTACATAGCCAAACAAGAAGAAACGTGAAGCTTTTCATTTATTTAAGCACTGTAGAGAAGACAGAATCAGAGCTGGACTGAGATGCATGGAGTCTCCGGGTACCTTCAGCTGACATGCCTTAAATGTTGACTCAACATGCATTTGGAGGAGAGGTTAACCTGCCTGTGAGAAAATGAGAAAAGCATGGATGCTGGTATAGACCTTGGGCCCTACCCTGTTGCCCCAAAGAACTCAGCTGTGTAGCAAGCATGAAAAATCCCCTGCAGTTACTGGGTCCCATCTTCCTAGAAGGCAATAAGGGGAAGCTGCTAAGTACATAAGTTCCAGCTCCAAGCTTACAGCTTCAGTTGAGAAACATTGAGCAAGTTTCCTAGCCTTTCTGTCCTCAACTTCCTTATTTATAACAGGTATGATAATAATAACTGCCTCATAGTGTTGATAAAATAAAGTGTTTAATTTGGAATTTTGCATGCAGAGGTTATAAAATCTTAATTTCAATTTCTCAAGCATGCTTTTGGGGAGAAGGTTAGAGGTGTGGGGAAAAAGGGAGGGGCACATCCAATTTCTCTCTCAAAGTAATTGGCCAAAGTATTCCTTCTAAACCTATATCCTTTATGAGATGTCGTGGTAAATATAATTTTCTCTATTTTTGTTATATATTCGTTGATGGATTGGTTCCTAAGAGTTACGTTAGAAAATACTCCTTCTTACAAATGATGTATAAGTAGAACTGCTCAGCTGGCTTGTTCCTCAGTTCAGTTCCAAACAGTATTCCATAATAATAAAGAGCTTCTTGTCTTAATATTCTATGCATTATGCCTCTGTGGAAAGCCTATGTCATTAGATAATTTAAAAACCAGGGAAGCGGGCTTGGCCCAGTGGTTAGGGTGTCTGTCTACCACATGGGAGGTCCGCAGTTCAAACCCCGGGCCCCCTTGACCCATGTGGAGCTGGCCCATGCACAGGGCTGATGCATGCAAGGAGTGCCCTGCCACACAGGGGTGTCCTCCGCGTAGGGGAGCCCAACGCGCAAGGAGTGCGCCCCGTAAGGAGAGCTGCCCAGTGTGAAAGAAAGTGCAGCCTACCCAGGAATGGCGCTGCACACATGGAGAGCTGACATCAACAAGATGACGCAACGAAAAGAAACAGATTCCTGTGCTGCTGACAACAACAGAAGCGGACAAAGAAGATGCAGCAAATAGACACAGAGAACAGACAACCAGGGCGGGTGGGGGGAAGAGAAATAAATAAATAAATCTTAAAAAAAACAAAAACAAAAACCAATGCCCTTCACAGCAGTGATAAAAATTATTTCCTTTGCTAGTGTTGACTCTATTTAGGTTTCTTATATTTTTCCATTGGTTTTACAGTTTATTGCACTACTTGATGATCATCTTAAAATAATAGATGGAGTTATCTATAAGATTCAGACTTCATTCTGGTGCAGGAGTGGACATTTGTGGCATGCTGACTGCAAATTCATTTCTCTGTCACATCAGACATATCTAATCTATTGCAATATACTCTGAGCCCAGGTATGGCCTCAGAAACATTCTCAACACACTATTCCAAGAAGCAAGTACCAGATGATTGGAATTGACTCAAAACTATTTTTCCATCCCTTTTATACAGATAATAAAATCTCAAATATGCTACTAAATTGGTGGAAACCAACAAGCCTATAGGGTTAGAGAAGTCCAAATTTTATGTCTGTCTCAGGCACTGAGATGTTGCTTCTATGGATTTAGAGGAGTGGATTCTTTCCTGCTTACCTAAGACCTTCAGGAATCTCAGTTCCCTGAGAGATATTTGCTTTGTATAGGAAATACTCAGAAAACATAATAAGCATGTCTATCAACTCCAGGATAGTTGCCCAAAGATTAGGACAATAAAGAAATGCTTTCTTAAAACTGAATGGAGAATTTTCTAGGCAGCAATACAGATTTGCGTGAGCCCTGGAATCATACTTTAATGCATCTTTAGTGTTTCTCTGGTTAAAGAAGCTTTTTTAGCTGGTAGTCACTGTGTGTAGAAGTTTCATAAATACTGTGGTCAATAACCAACATCTGAGATTTGCATTGGTTTTATGGAGGAAACCTGTTAAGAACATCCCAAACATTATTTATTATTAACAATATCACTGGGTAAGATATTAATCCACTGTATTTCTAGAAGCTGTAGGGTCTAATGTCAGCCACGTTGATTCAGAATCCATTTCCTCTAAGGTAGAAAGTCTAAATACCAGGATATCTTACTATCTCAGCTTCTTGCATATGAGTTTTAAATGTTTCTGTGGATTTTACAACCCATACTCCTGCTTTTCATGAGAGATACTATGACATAGAATGTCAGAGAAAAACTTACTAGAAATTAAGTGACTTAAAATGTATATGTATGACTATGTAGGGATCAACCGAAGTCCATTATTCTATGACAAAGATTTTTAAATGGATTCAAACTTTGGCACAGGGCATAAGATGACTGTGGTAACAACGAAATAAACATATCTTAACTAATATGTGCTATGCTTTGTGGATACAGTTTATTACTACTACTATTCTTAGTAGAAGTGGTGGAACTGGCATAAACATTTTATATTTATTACTCCACTTATTCTTTACTATCACCCTATGAATTAGCTACTATATTTTTTCAAATTTTTCATTTTTCAGTTGAGGAACTTTAATGCTAGTACAGTTACATCCTTGTAAACAAGGACAGAGGAAGCTGATATATTATTATTATTTTTTAAAAGATTTATTTATTTATTTCTCTCTCCTCTCCCCCCTCCCCCCAGTTGTCTGTTCTCTGTGTCTATTTACTGTGTGTTCTTCTTTTGTCCGCTTCTGCTGTCAGCGGCACGGGAATCTGTGTTTCTTTTTGTTGCGTCATCTTGCTGTGTGAGCTCTCCGTGTGTGTGGCACCATTCCTGGGCAGGCTGCATTTTCTTTTGTGCTGGGTGGCTCACCTTACAGGGCGCATTCCTTGGGTGTGGGGCTCCCCTACGTGCGGACACCCCTGCGTGGCACGGCACTCCTTGCGTGCATCAGCACTGTGCGTGGGCCAGCTCCACATGGGTCAAGGAGGCCTGGGGTTTGCACTGCGGACCTCCCATGTGGTAGACAGATGCCCTAACTACTGGGCCAAGTCTGCTTCCCTGATACATTATTAAGCTTAATTAAAATTCTGTTTATTCACTTACTACATGTTTACTGAGCAAATTCTATAAAACAAGTAGCACACTTCAAGCTTTTAAGTTCTGTGTAAGTCCAGAGGAGGGGATTACAGTAGAGGGAGGGACTAGGCAAGGAATTCTGATGAGAGATCATTTCAGTAGGGTTTTAAAGATGGTGTTTGTCAAGTATAGAATGGGAAGAGTTGTGCATGAAGAATCTTCCTGAGAGAATGAAGAGTGTACACTAAGGCAGAGAGGCCTGTGACAGCACAGTGGGTTTTTTGGCAGTGGGCAGGTCAGTTCAGTTGGGTTGTAAAGTGCTTTCATTTTCTAGGCTGCTTAGAGCAAGTACCAAGAAATGGGCTGGGTTTAAAAAAAAGAAAAAGGAATTTATTTACTTATGGTTGAGACTGGAATATGTTCAACCCAGGGTATCATAAAGGCAACGTTTTTTTCCCAAAGACTGGTCATTGGTGCTCCTCTGCCATATGGCAAGGACAGGACAGCATGTGTTGGTCTCTCCCCTTTCTTCTGGGTTTCATTGATTTCAGTCTCTTGCTTCTATGGCTTTCTCCCTTTTCTCTCTGTATTCATTCCATTTATAAAGCACTCCAGTAATAAGATTAAGACCTGCATAAGGTGGGTCACACCTTAACTGAAGTAGGCTCATCAAAAGGTCCTACTTCCAATGGGTTTACACTCACAAGAATGGGTTAGATTTAAAAACATGTTTTTCTGGGGTGCATACAACTTCAAACCTCTACATAGGGTGAATGGAAGGTTCATTGAGTACGTAATAGCTCTAGAGAGAGGCTGAGGTCAGAATGCAAAGGGTCTTGAGTCCAATCAAAGGAATGTGGCCTTGACCTATAGATTAGTGTTCTTCAGCTGGGTCCTATGAGGAAGCCCATGATATTCTGAGGATTAGCTCCAGAGAGGCCTTAGAGCTGCCTTACTGGATGAGAGTAAGGCAGAAAGGGGAGGCTCTCTAGGCCAGTGATTTTTTTCAGTGGTTGCTGGACCAACAGCATCAGCATTTTCTAGTTAGTCCTTTGAAAGGCAAATTCTCTGGCCCCAACCAGACTTGTTGAATTAGAAACTGTGTTTTAACAAGCCCTCTGCTTGATTTTGATGCATGATACAGGTTGAGAACTACTGGTCTTGGTCTTCCACCTCAATTTCACCAGAGTAAATCTGTATCTCCTCTGTTTTATATATTGCATTTGTACTTAAGGTTTCATTTGAGAAAGGGTTCAGGGCTTTAAAAAGTAAAAGTCAATGCTACAGGCAACTGGGAGATAGGAACTCTTGAAACTCTTGAAAGGCTGTTCATTGCTATTGGAAAGCAAAAGAGAGTGAGGCAAGATTCTTCTAATGCTGAGCTTGTCATGGTGGGACTTAATGATTGTCTCTTGAACAGCTGAGAGGATCATCATTTGGAATCAACTAGCACCCTTTCACTTTTAAATAAGTTTCCTTTTCTCTTTGTTTTCCTTCTTTTTCTTTTTAATTGGTCCTATATTTTGAACTAGTCAGAAAGTAATTTCTGGAAGAGCTAAGGACATAAGAGAACTGAATGACCTTTAGAAATCCATGTAAATAAAGATACTAGTAGATAAGTCTACCAGTCCCATCAAAAGGAGTATTATTGTGGTATAACTGTCTCTTCAAGGAGGGATTTTCAAGTCTGACAGATGTTTGGAACCAAGAACAGTTGTGGTAAAGAAAGAAATGAGGTGCATCATGCTAAGTGCATTTTTCAAGTCATCTGGGTTCTAAGGACAAAGTTCGGCAGAGGTTATGAAGTGATTGTCATAAGAATGCAGTGAATTGTGCGAGGAGAATGTAAGTGAAGTAGAGAGTCTGAAGGTAAGTAGCTATTTTTTGAAAATATGAATGAGTATAAAGGGGAATTCAATTACTATAAATTTAGAAGTGTATTGAAAGGATGGTACATGGACCATCGTCCTTGGAATTACCTGGGAATCCCGTTTCAAATAGTGTTCCAGTGCCCCACTCCAGTTACATGAATTAGGATATTTAGGGGAATCTGCATCTCATAAAACTGTCAGGGTGAGTCTCATGCAAGCTCTAGTCTGATAACCACATTATTTTTTTGAATATTTCTGTCAAATGAGTGGCCAGAAATTCTAAGCAAAGCTCAGAGGAACTTGACTGACACCTCTGAAATCATCACTTGGAATTGATGGGCTGTTCACAAGCTGCAAATGATGGTTCTCTGAAAGGGATTTCCTTATCATAGTGGACTATACAACTAAGTGATTTTCTGATGTTTGCTATTTATATTCAAGGTCACACTGTCCCAGTGAGCTTGGAGTTGAACAGTTCTGAAGTCAATTTAATCAATGTCTGAACAGATAGGACAATTGAGGTCAATAAAAGTTCCCCCCTCAATGGTGCTTTCTTCCATGAACTCTAGATAATTTTTTTTTAAGTCAGTGCTTCTTTTCTCCCCATGTTGACATAACATGGGGGGATCAAATAGCAAACAGTAAGACAAAAATATTTATTTTATTTTGCACATTTAAAAATAAATGGAGCCACTCTAACCTTGTGGAATGTGGATATAATGATGTAATAATCTGTTTATAATTTTATATACCACACAGATGAAAACTGCAGTAATACTCTCTCCATGAAATTTTCTCTATCTACTCCATCCTATTTTCTTCCCTGCCTTCTCAGAATTCATTCACTAACATCCAACTGAAAATTATTCATTATATTAGTTCAAATGAGAGTCTAAGTCTAAGTCTCTTGAGGAAAGTTATACTCCTTTTCATTGTATTTATGATTCCTGAAACAGGCATTGAAAAAATACCTTGTGATTGATTAATTTGGAAAGTCATATTACCAGTTCTATTCTTAAGTCTTCTTAAGTCTTCACTTAAATTTTAAGCATACACATATATAATTAAATTACCTGTATAAGTATGTATAATTAATTTTATTGAATCAAATTAAATTTTATTAAACTGAATCTCAGTATCTATATCTATATACTCTCGCATATACACAAAACAGCACAATACCATCTCATAGAATTTGTCTACTTTATCTCCTTTTCTTCAGTCTTATTTAGATTAATTCTTTTTTCAGTGTTGATTTACACAAGAGAGGGTCTACTATTAGCTTTTTCTCTGTCTTCCAGGCTGCCTCTCAGTTTAGGTCTGGTTTAGGTCTGGTTTTTGATGAAAAAAGTTAAGAGGAGAGATAGGTTCATTACATTATCATTTAGAGGATAATTAACATACAGAGTTAAACTGAAAAGATTCTCATCAGGAACACCAGACTTTGCCCCCTGTACTCTTGTAACAAATAAGAACTTTCTTATAGAACTGCAATCCTATACTTGTATTCTTGGCTATGTTTTAATCTCCATTATAAAGTCCTTGATAGCTAAAAACATGCCTTGCTCATCCCCTAACAGTTCCTTGAATACAGCAGGCACTTAATAAATGTTAACTTGGAAAACAGTTTACAAAAAACATCTCTTTAAATAAAGCCATGGCATTCTTTGTCTTTCCAAAGTATTTTCAAGATTTTTTACTTCCCTTCTAAAAAAGTTGCAAAACAGAATCAAGTTTTGATGTGATTTCTTATAGAAAATTCTAGAAAAGAGACAAGGTAAGCTTGAAATGAACAAAAAATAAAATGGATACTTGACATCAGCAGGTTTGATGTTTGTTTCCTTCTTTCTCACTTGACATTCCAATTATCTCTGAATCATGCTGTAATACAAACCATTGAGATCAATTATTTTCAATGGGAAATCTTATATAGACAAATGATAGGGTTTTGACATCCTTCAGCTTAAATGGAAATCTTTTGGGCAGCAGAGAAAACATGAATGACCACAGGGATATGCCCTAGGGAATACACACAAGGAATCTAAGGATAGTCTAACCTGGGTTTCACTTCTGGTGACTTTCTCCTGTCTTATGTCATTTGGAGTGAAACAGAAACATTTGTCACATCTTTGCTAGGGTACATAATTATTGAATTTGAAGCCATGCAAAATAGTTTTCCTTTTCCAATTTTAGCTAGTGTTCGATTCATGCCTTTTCTGAGCTAATCTGAAAATGAAGGGACTCTTACTTAGCTCCCAGGGAAATATTTTTTATTTGAAATAAATTATATTTAATCTGTTTTTATTTGAAAAAATATAAATATGTTATTACCCCCAAAAGCAAGGCAGTGGCTCATTTATTCTTCACAATATCTGATTCAAATTCTGCTGGCATATAAGTATGTGAACAATCTTTTGGAGTTTGCTCATCGATAATTTCTCAAAAAAGTTACTAATTGCTACCAACAACTTCTGTTTCTTGTCCTAGACTGTCTGAATATTATATATCCAGATGATTAGTTTTGGCACATACTCCAAAATAAACACAAGGATCAGTAATAAAAGTTAGATGAATGAGAGGCATCATCTTGGAACACACAGTTTTTCACATGCCCTTTTCACAATGACAGTTTCCTTTGTGAAGTACTCCCTCACTGATTAATAAATGAGGGGTTAGCCCACACTTATCTGCAAGCTGAGATTTAGGTTGACAAATATTAGGCAACATAATCTCTGATTTCAACTTTAAGGGGTCTATGGCCTGAAAGGTATTCTTGACAATGCGTAATGCTGTTCATCTTGCTTCTTCAAAGTCTGTCACTGCAAAAAGTGAAATCCCTAGTATTTAAAAATCTTGGTAACTGAGTCTAAAATCCTTTTACTGAACTCAACTTTATCAAAAGAAATGTCCCACAAATAAGGAAACAAAAAGATGGTGTGGTATGTATGTATGTATGTATGTATGTATGCGTGTGTGTGTACATATATACACACACATATACATATATATATAAACATTAATCTATTGTTTATAGTATATGTCTAGGAATCAAAATTTTATAATATTTCTAAAGCAATGAAATATAGTAAAGGAAATTGATTTGTGACATTCTACATTGTGGCAGAGAAAGAGAAAATATTGTACAACTATAAGGAGAAACTGGCATTTGACCCATTTCTTTCAGACCAGCGTATATGCCACAGAGCAGAGATGAGGATAAAACAACAAAAATAAGAATTTAATTGCAATTGTCTCTTAGCTTATTCATTCATTTTGATTGAAACAGTCTGTCTTTTTCTATGCCAAGTAAATCTCATTTACAAAAGCTAATTGTTTTTGCCAGTTATAATTTGTTTCCAAAGTGATTCTCTTTCAAATTCATATTCTTGGAAAATGGTTAATAACAGGGAATTCAAAGACAAAATAGAAAGTTTTGCAAAGGTTAAAAATAGGTGTGCAAAATTCATTCATTCCTTTAAGATTATAAAATGAAAAAAGCTAAATAGCTGAATATCCACATTTGTAGTCTTTGGACCTTGGTTATTTAAAACCTATCAAATAAAAAGAAAAAGAAATATAAAAAGGGAAAATAGCCTAATAAACCTGTGGGGCACCATCTAGTGCACCAATATATGCATTATGGGAGTCCCAGAAGGAGATGAAAGACAGAAAGAGGTAGAGGAAATATTCAAAGAAATAATGACAGAGAACTTCCCAAACTTAGCAAAAGGTGTGAATATGCACATCCCAAAAGTCCAGAGAACACCAAACAGGATAAACATGAAGAAAAATACACCCCGTCATATATTGATCACACTATCAAACGCAAAGGGCAAGGAGAGAGTTCAGAAAGTTGCAAGAGAAAAGCAACCTGTTATGTACAAGGGAACCCCCATTAGACTGGGTGCCAATTTCTCATCAGAAACCATGGAGGCAAGAATGCAGTGGGTTGAAATACGTAAAGTGCTAAAAGAAAACAACTGCTAGCCAAGAGTTTTATATCTGGTAAGACTTTAAAAAATGAGGTGAAATAAAGACATTCCCAGATAAACTAAAGCTGAGGGAGTTCATTACTAGTAGACCTGCCCTACAAGCAATGCTAAAGGGAGTTCTTCAGGCTGAAAGGAAAGAACACTAGACAGTGGTTTAAAGTGGTATGAAGAAATAAAGAACAGCAGCAAAGGTAACCATTTGGGTAATTAAAATGCCAGTATTATTGTGCTGTATTGTTTGGTTTGTAACTCTACTTCTTGCTTCCTACAGGTGCTAAAATACAAATGCATTAAAAGTCATGATAAATATACAAAAACATAAGTGGTAACAAGTATAATAAATAGTGGAGGGACAATGGGGTACAAGAAAAGCATATATGTATGCTATTGAAATTAAGTGGTGTAGCAGTCTGATATTATTGATGAATTCCAAAAAGAAATATTGGATTATATTTTTTAACTGATCTTTTCCTCTGGGCATATTAGATTATATTGGATTCAGAGGTTTCCTTGATTAAGTAATCAGGCAAACCTCTTGTGCCAGTAGGATGTTGAGTCCCCACCCCTTGGTAGGTGGGGACTCCTGATTAAAGGCATGACAAAGGACAGAACTGAGGGTTTTTGATGTTGGAGTTTTGACTTGGAGTTTGATGCTGAAGCCTTAAGCTGGAACCCCAGGAAGAGAGGAATCCTGAACCCAGAGAGAAGCAAGGCCCTGGAAGGGAGGAAGCCAGGAAACCTGAACCCTTGTAGACATTGGCAGCCATCTTGCTCCAACATGTGAAAATAGACTTTGGTGAGGGAAGTAACTTATGCTTTATGGTCTGGTATCTGTAAACTCCTACCCCAAATAAATACCCTTTTATAAAAACCAACCAATTTCTGGTATTTTGTATCAGGACCCCTTTGGCTGACTAATACAGTGGGTATCAAACCAAATATGATTGTTATAGATTTAGGATGTTAAATTTTAACCCTATCATAATCACACACACACACAAAAAGGTGGAAAATATATCCAGGCTGAAATGAGAAGGTACTCTATATGGGGTAATACAAAAAAATCAAATAAATATAAAAGTAGGCTTTAATGGAAATGAGGGACACAAAAGGTATAAAACTTACAAAAGCTAAGTAGCAAAAGGACAGAAGGAAGTCCTGTGTTATCAGTAGTGACTTTACAAATGGATTAAACTCTCCAGTCAAAAGGTGAGATTGGCAGAGTGGATAAAAAAGCATGACCCAACTAAATGCTATCTGTAAGAGACTCATCTTTAGTTCAAAGATACAAGTAGGTTGAGGGTGAAAGGATGGCAAAAAATATATGCCATGTAAGTAGTAACCGAAAGAGAGCTGGGGTGGTTATGGTAATATTTGGTAAAATAGACTTTAAGTAAAAAACAGTTATGTGAGACAAAGATGGTCATTATATATTGATAAGGGGGACAATTCAGTAGGAAGATGAAATAATTGTAAACATATATATACTTAACAGCAGAACCCCAAAATACATGAAGCAAATATTGACGGATCTTCTGAAGTACACATGGATCATTGCCAGAATAAACCATATGTTGGATCACAAACCAAGTCTTATTAAATTCAAAAATATTGAAATCATACAATGTATGATTGTACCACAAGAGAATGAAGCTAAAAATCAATAAAAAAGGGAGAAATAGAAAATTCACAAATATGTGGAAATTAAACAACATACTCTAAACAACCAATGGGTTAAAGTAGAAATCAGAAGCAAAATTAGGAAATATCTTGAGGTGAGGGAAAATGAAAATACAATATGCTAAAACTTATGGGATGCAGTGAAGGCAGTGCTGAGAAGGAAATTTATAGCTCTAAATGATTACATTAAAAATAAGAAAGACTTGAAATCAGAGACCCTAGCATAAAAACTGGAAGAACTAGAAAAAGAAGAGTAAATTAAACCCAAAGTGAGCAGAAGGAAGGAAATAAAAATTAGAGCAGAGATAAAATAGAAAACAAAAACTAAAAAAATTAGAAAGAATCAAGAAAATGAAAGGTTGTTTCTTTGAAAAGATTAATAAAATTGACAAACCTTTAGCTATACTGGCAAAGAAAAAAGAGAGAATACAATAACTAAAATCAGAAATGAAAAGGAGGACATTACTACTGACCTCACTGAAATAAGAAGGACTATAAGAGGATACTAGGAACAACTGCATGTCAATAAATTAGGTAACCTAGAAGAAATGGACAAAACACTAGAAACACAGAAACTACCTACATTGACTCAAGAAGAGATAGAAGATCTCAACAAACCTATAACTAGTAAAGAGATTAAATCAATAATAAAAGTAGCCCAGGACCAGATGGCTTCACAGGGGCATTCTACCAAACATTCCAGGGACACTTAACTCCAATTCTGCTCAAACAATTCCAAAAAATTGAAGAGAAGGGAACACTCCCTACTTCATTCTCTTAGGCCAACATCACCATCATACCAAAGCCAGACAGAGAAACCATAGAAATGGAAAACTACAGATCAATATCTCTTATGAATATAGATGTAAAAATCTTAAACAAAATAGTAGCAAACCAAATCCAGCAGCATATTAAAAGAATTGTATACCATAATTTAGTGGGATTTATCCCTGTTATGCAAGGTTGGTTCAGTATAAGAAAATCAATTTCCACATTGACAGAATGAAGGGGGAAAAGTATACAATAATCTCAATTGATGGGAAAAAGGCATGTTAAAAACACTTAGAGCACTAGGAGTAGAAAGATACTTCCTCAACATGATATGGGGCATATAGGGAAAATCCACAACTAACATCCTGCTTATTGGTGCAAGACTGAATGCTTTCCCTCTAAGATCAGAAACAAAAAAAGGATGACTACCATCACCACTGTTATTCAATATTGTATTGGAAGTTCTTGCCAGGAAAATTAGACAAGAAAAAGAAATAACAGGCATCTGTATTAATCAGGGATCTGTAGAGAAACTGAACTGATAGGAGATATCTGTAAATAATATGAGATTTTATAAAACTGTCTCACATGTGGGGATACACAAGTCCAAATTTCATAGGGCAGGCAGCAAACCAGGGGCTCCCACAAATGTCCTTGATGAATTCTCCAGGAGATGCTGTCTGTCTGAAGTAGAGGTGGAAATTTTCTCTCTGAATACTGAAATCACTTCCCCTTTTAAGGCCCTCAACTGATTAGATGCGACTTCACTCATTGCTGATGGCAATCTCCTCAGTTGATTGTAGATGTAATCAGCCATCTATGTAATCAAAATCACTGATGATTAAATCCATGAAATTACCTTGTATTACAAGTAGCCCAATGCTTGTTTGACCAAACAATTGGGCATCATTACTTGGCTGAGCTGACACACTGGGGTAACCATCACATCATCCAAGTTGGAAGGGAAGAAGTAAAACTTTCCCTATTTGCAGATGATATGATTGTATATACACAGAAACCTAAAAAATCCACAACAAAGTTCTTGAGCTAATAAATGAATTTAACAAAGTGGTGGGGTACAAAATCAACACTCTAAAATCATTGGTGTTACTATACACAAGCAATGAATAATCAGAAGGAAAAAATCAAGGAAAGGATCCCGTTCAACTTAAGAACTAAAAGAATCACATATCTAGGAATAAATCTAACCAATGACATAAAAGACTTGTACACAGAAAACTACAAAACATAACTAAAAGAAATCAAAGAGGATCTGAATAAATAGAAGGATATTCTGTGTTCATGGATTGGGAAGACTAAGTATCATTAATATGTCAATACTACTCAAAGCAATCAAATTTATATAGAAAGATAAGGGGCCTCGAAAAACTAAAACCATCTTGTAAAAGAAGAATGAAGTTGGAGGACTCACACTTCCCTATCTTAAAACTTACTACAAAACAACAGTAATCAAAACAGCATGGCACTAGCAAAAGGATAGACATATAGGCAAATGGTATTGAACTAAGAACTCAGAAATCAATCCTTGCATTTATGATCAACTGGTTTCTGACAAGGTAGCAATGACACTCAATTGGGAAAGAAAAGTCTCTTGAACAAATGGTGCTGGGAAAACTGGATCTCCATTTGCAAAAAAAAGAAATCAGGCCCCTATATCACACTATAAATAAAAATCAACTCAAAGTGGATCAAAGACCTAAATATAAGAGCTAGAAATATCAAACTCCTAGAAGAAACTATAGGGGAGCATCTTCAGGACCTTATGTTAGGCAACGGTTTCTTAGACTTTACACCAAAAGCATGAGCAACAACAAAAAAATTAGATAAACGGGACTTCATCAAAATTAAAACTTTTGTGTCTCAAAGGATTTCATTATGAAAGTAAAACGACAACTTACACAACAGGAGAAAATATTTGGAAACCACATATCTGATGAAGGATTAATATCCAGAATATATAAAGAAATCCTTCCATTTAACAACAGCAACAACAACAACAATAAAAAGCTGACCAGCCCAATTTTAAAAATGGCTTAAAATAGCATTCTTATTTGGAGAAATGGAAATGTTTAGGTAATGGGCAGTGGTGATGGTAGCACAACATTTTGAATGCAATGAACAGCACTGAAATATATATCTCAATGTGATTAAAAGGGGGAAATGTTAGATTGTATACATGGTATGAGAATAAAAATTTTTTTAAAGTTCTTGGAAGTACTCTATACAAGGAGTGAACCCTAATTTAAACCAAGGACTTTCACTACTAGTACAACTATAAAAATGTGGTAACATCAATTGTAACAAGTGTTTCACACCAATACAGGGTGTTACTGGTGGGGTGGTATATGGGAATCCTGTATTTTATGCGTGATTGTTCTGTAAACCCGCAACATTTCCTAAAAAAATTTTTTAAAAAACCTATTAAATAAACTGAAAACATTTTAGTGATATTTAAATTGCCAAAGTAACTAAAAAGTAAAAAATCAATGATTTAAAAATCCTGATTCAGCACTGAAATAAAGATTCCATAAATAGAGTATGTATATATCCTACATCCAATTTTATATGCACAAGCACACATTTATTTATATAGGTTTGTTTATATAAACATGTAATTATAGATCTATTTTTATTTGTAGTGAAACAATGTACCAAATATGTTGGATTTTGTTGGAAATCAAAGAACAGATAATTCTTGGTGAATGAAGTATAGTTGAGATACTTCTTTTATCACATAAAAAAAGGACACTACTATAAAATAACATTCTTTGGAAATGATTTTTAAATTGATTGTACTTCTGTGGCTAGATAATTTATTATCAAGCTAAATAAGCATGGTTAACTCTGGCAGTTATCCAGATGGCACACAGAAATGTTCAGACTTCATTTTATCAGGATTAATTTATAATTTCTTTCCTAGAGTAGGAACACTTTTATCATGGCATTATATATGTGTGTGTGTATATGGATGTGGGGGTGTGGGTGTAATCAGCCATAGTTCATATGTTTGTATAGATCCCATATAGATCATGCGCCAATTAAATTAAAAGTGCACAGTATTTTTGACTTCTAATTTTGAGGTTGGGATGTAGGGATCTGGTTTGGGGATGGAAAAAAAATTCACATAGTGTAAGTTTGTTCAGCTTTGGACATTAATTTTTTTTTCTTCTTTATTTTCTTTTAAATGTTACATTAAAAATATGAGATCCCCATATACCCCCCACCCCCCTACCCCACTCCTCCCACATCAACAACCTCTTCCATTGTCGTGGCACATTCAGTGCACCTGGGGAATACATTTTGGAGCACTGCTGCACCACATGGACAGTGGTCTTCATTGTAGTCTACACTCTCCCCCATTCCACCCAGTGGGCCATGGTAGGACACACAATGTCCAGCATCTGTCTCTGCTGCACCACCCAGGACAACTCCAAATCCTGAAAACGTGCCCACATCATATCTCTTCTTCCCTCTCCCTACCATCAGCAGCTACCATGGCTACTTTCTCCACATCAATATTACAGTTTCTTCCCTTACTAATCTCAATAGGTCTCCAGCAGAACACCAGTAAGTTCACTCTAGTCTATACTCTATTCCTCCATCCTGTGGACCCTGGGGTGGTTAAGCCCAGTCCCCCTCTATGTCAAGAGGTGGCTTAGATTCCACATGGATGATGGATGTAGTTCTCCTACTTGCAGTTGTAGGCACTCTTAGCTTCCTGGCATGGTGGCTGATCTTCTTCACCTCTTTCTTAGCTGGCCAATTTGGACATTAATTTTTAATCAGGGATGCACTAAGTTTATCTTTCTGAAATATACAGAATCTTTAAGATAGGATTTAAAAAATACAAAAAAGAAGCTGAAGGCATTTAATTGTAGTTTCCTGTTTAAAGGGGTATCATTGAAGTATTATACAAAAAACACTAATGCACATACCACAAAACATATTACAACAATTTTTTTTCTTTTTAGGTACTAAACCCAGGGATTCAAACCCAGACCTTGTATGTGAGAAGTTGGTGCTCAACCACTGAGCCACATCAGCTCCCCTGAGTTGGTTTCTTCATTTGTTTGCTTGTTGTTTGCTTTTGTTTTTATTAGGCAGCACCAGGGATTGAACCTGGGATCTCCCATGTGGAAAGCAGATGCTCAACAACTTGAGCCACATTTGCTCCCCTACAATGTATTTTTATAATGCACCATAAAGAATCCTGGCCTGGGATCATGGGCTGTGTGATCTTGGGTAATTCACTTAACTTCTCTGTGTATCTGTCCCTAGATTAATCTAGAGTACTATCCAGGACTAAAAGTTTAACCTTTCTTCCATATTAAAACAGAATTAAGCCGGGCAACCTTATCAGAAAGTTTAACCATTTTGAGGGTACACAAAATAAATAATTTTATTTAATAAATAAAATAACCTATGAAGTTTAGACTTTCATTATCTATAGGCCTAGAAAACATGAAATGTTGATGTGAACAGCTGACTTTTTATTAGTTCCTAAAAAAGAAAATAGCATTTTGAATTCAAACATGTCTATTTTGTTGAATACAATAAAATAATTGTAAACAAAAGGAAGTGGTAATTAAGTCAAAGTTAAGAATTAGCACCAATCCTTCCCAAACTCTTCCAAAAAGTCAAAGAGGAAGTAACTCTTCTTAACTCAGTCTATAAAGCCAGTTTACCCTACTACCAAAACCAGATAAAAATATCAAGAGAGGGAAGTGGACTTGGGCCAGTGGATAGGGCATCCGCCTACCACATGGGAGATCTGTGGTTCAAACCCCGGGCCTCCTTGTCCTGTGTGGAGCTGGCCTACGTGCAGTGCTGATATGCCGTGCCATGCAGGGGTATCCCCCGCATAGGGGAGGCCCACGTGCAAGGAGTGCGCCGTGTAAGGAGAGCTGCCCAGTGTGAAAGAAGTTCAGCCTGCCCAGGAATGGCGCTGCACACACACAGAACTGACGCAGCAAGATGACACAACAACAAAGAGACACAGGTTCCCATGCCACTGATAACAACAGAAGTGGACAAAAAGAAGAATACGCAGCAAATGGACACAGAGAACAGACAACTGGGGTGGGGGAGGGGGGAAGGGGAAAGAAAAAAGATATCAAGAGAAAAGAAAATTATAGACACATATATGTTATGAATATAGATGCAAAAATCTCAACAAAATACTAGCAAACACAATCCAATAATACAATAATTAAAAGGATTGTATACCACAAGCAAATGGGGTTTATTCCAAGAATGCAAGATGGTTCAACATGAGATAATTAATCAATGTAATACACTATATTAATAGAATGAAGGAATAAAAAACCATGAGATCATCTCAAATGACATAGAAAGGCATTTGATGAAATCCAGCACTTTTTAAAAATAAAAACAGAAAAACTAGGACTTGATAAGAACTTCCTCAGTATGAAAAACCCATAGTGAACATCATATTCAATGGCAAAAGACTGAAAGCTTTTCCCCTAAGATTAGAAATGAGATATAGATACCTTCTTTTACCACTGCTATTCAACACTGTACTGGAAGTTCTAAACCAGGGCAATTAGGCAAGAAAAAGAAATAAAGAGCATCCAAATTGGAAAGGAAGAATTAAAACTACTTCTATTTGCAGATGGCATGATCCTATATATAGAAAATCCAAAAGAATCCACTAGAAAGTTACTTGAGCTAATTAACAAATTCAGCAAAGTTGTAGGGTACAAGATCAACAGGCAGAACTCAGTTGTATATAACACTAATGAACAGTCTACAAAAAAAATCAAAAACACAATTCCATTTATGATAACATCTAAAAGGAAAAAATATCTAGGACTAAATTTAGCCAAGGATGTATAAGACTTGTACACTGAAAATTGAAAAAAATGCAGAAAAAATTTAAAGAAGACATAAATAAATGGCAAGATATTCCATATTCATGAATTGGAAGACTTAACTTTAAGATGTCACAAATACCCAAATTAATTTACAGAATTAACATAATCCCAATCAAGAGTCTATCAGTCTTTTTGGCAGAATAGAAAAAGCAATCACCAAATTCATGTGGAATGACAAGAAGCAACAGATAGCCAAAACCAGTCTGAAAAAGAATAATAAAGTTGGAGGACTCATACTTCCTAATTTCAAAATTTACTGCAAAGTTACATTGTGGTTCTGGCACAAGGACAGTTATATAGGCCAGTGGAATCAAACTGAGAGTACAGAAACAAACCTTCACATCTATGGCCAAGTGGTTTTCGACAAGGTTGCCAAGTCCATTCAATGGGGAAAGAACTATCTGGGAAAACTGGATATCCATATGCAAAGGCATACAGCTGAACCCCTACCTCAGGGCATATACAAAACTAACTCACTCAAATTGGATCAAGGAGTTAAATATAAGAGCTAAAACCATAAAATAAAATTCTTAGAAGAATGTATGGAGGAAAATCTTCAAGATTTTGTATTGGATTTTTTAAAGATATGACACCAAAAGTATGAACAAGAAATAAGATAGATAAATTGGGCTTTATCAAAATTAAAAACTTTTGTACATCAAAGGACATTACTAAGAAAATGAAAAGACAGCATAAAGAATGGAAGAAAATATTTGGGGATCCCATATCTGATAAAGGTTTAATGTCTAGAATATGTAAAGAACTCTTACTACTCAGCAACGAAAAGTCAAACAACCCAATCAAATGACCAATGGATTTGAATAGACATTTCTTCAGGTAGGATATACAAATGGCCAATATGCACAAGAAAAGATGCTCAGTATCTGTAGCCATTAGGGAAATGCAAATCACATCCACTAGAATGACTACTATTAAATAATGGATGTGGAGAAATAGAAAACAATGATTTTTGGTGGGAGTATAAAATAGTGCAGTCACTGGTAAACAGTTTGGTGGCTCCTCAGAAAGTTAAAAATGGAATGAACATATATCCTAGCAATTCTATTCCCAGGTGTTTAACCAAAATAATTGAAAACTGTGACTTGAACAGATATTTGTACACTAACGTTCAGAGAAGCATCGTTCACAATAACCAAAAGGTAGAAAAACCCAAGTGTTCATCAACAAATGAATGGATAAATGGAATGTGGTATAAACATATGATAGAATATTATTCACTATAAAAAGGAATGAAGTTCTGATACATGCTACAAGGGATGAACCTTGAAGACATCATATTGAGTGAAATAAGCCAGACACAAAAGGACAAATACTGTATGATTTCACTTACATGAAACCTAGAATAAGCAAATTAATGAGACAGAGAGTAGATTAAAGGTTACCAGGGGGTAGGGTTGGAGTTAAGGTAGGCTGAGAAATGGGAAATTATTGCTTAATGAGTACAGAGTTTCTGTTTGGGGTGATGAACAAGTTTTGGTAATAGCTTGTGGTGATGACAGCACAATATTGTGAATATAATTGATATCACCTAATTGTACACATATAAATGGTTATAATGAGAAAATTTGTATGGCATATATGTTATCACAATAAAAAAAATTGAAGAAATGAATTAAGTCAATGCTGAAAGTTTTATAAATTCTTTAGTTCATTCCCCAAAAGGAATAAATTGCTGTATTTAAAACAATAAGAACTATGGTTGAACTTTAGCAAAAACAAAGCACACTTGAGGATCTTTAACTCTGGTTGGTAGATATGGAGGTCTTTGGGCAAGTGATCTCATTTTAGTTTCTTAGTTATAAAAGGGACAATATTTACTATCAACAAAAAAGATTATAGTAATTTAATTAAATTTGCAAGTTACCAAACTCCAACTTCCTGCTTACAAATTTAGCTTTCTTCACTTTATTTCTGTGTCATATATTTATAGTTCATATTCTAAACCAGGAAGAGTGCTGTTACAGTAAGTCTCCTATAATGCTGGTCCACTTGCAAAGACAAGGAAGAGAAGAGAGAGCATTGAGGAGATAATGTCCTGAAGTTGGCAGGCTCACCAGTTATTTTTATTATTACATTTACATGCTTGTATATTTATTAGACAGATATGTTCTTCATAAGTGTAGGAATGTTGTATTATTCTTTTTGTTTGTATCTATAGTGTCCAGCATAGTGCATGGCACCCAGTAGATTATATATAAAGTTCATAAATAAAAGATCCCCACTTCCTGTGGGACTCCTTTCTTCTACTAGTTTCTTTTTAGGAAAATTGACTGGGTTAAGAAGCCTCATTTTAAGAAGTCTCATTTTAAAAACTTCATTGGCTCCCTTAAGTTTTCCTCCTTAAACTCATTCACACCTTGGATTGAGTTATTTTGATTTAATAATTTGGAAGAGCAGCTGGATTTCAGTATTCACTGACTGGGAACTCTGACTGGAGGGGAAGGCTGGAAAGAGCAAGTATCAATGAGGTTGTAAACTTTGGACTGGTGAAGGCAGCAATAAGGGGCTGAAGACAAAAGAAAGTATGTGAAGGGTTCAAGAAATGTTTAGAAAGGATCAGAGTGAGTGCCATTAAAAAGATTTCATATTCTAAGCGAGTGTTTTTACAGTAGCTTGACAATACTGATGTCTGGAGGTCAAATCTGGAAGTTGTACATCCCAGCCTTTCCCAAATTACTAACCAGGTCAGATGAGTTGCGCTTTATGAGTTGAAACCTTATCCCTGCTTCTCCCTACTGGCAGGAGGAAAAAAAGAAGAAAAAGGAGACCATCTCTTATGGCTACTTCTTTCCCCTTCATCCTCTTTATTATTAGTGTGGCCCACTAATTATGGAATTTCCCACTTCAAAGCAAATTTAAAATATATTCCCCTGCTTTTCCCCTTCTCCCTCCCATGACAACTTGTTCATAGCTCACTATTTTGGAGGATTTGGTTGAGATGGTGAAAAAAATAATCAATGAATCCACTCTTTCCCAAGCTTTGAATGAAGTCTTTGCACTCAAAAGTTTACTATGGGCCCTTGCAAATTACCTACCCGCCTTCTTCTGAATATTTATGCCCGAATGCCAGGATGTCAGATGCCCTTCCACTCCCATCACAGACCACAACAGGCACGGGTGGGGTGTCTCGAAGGTATTCCAAAACAATGGAGATCACGTTGGGCCCTCCTTCTACGATGAGTGCCACCACTGGAACGCCTTGACCGATTCCTGTATTAAGGAAAAGAAAAGGGGGGAAAAAGAGAGAAAAAGAACGCAAAGCCAGCAAACCAAAGAAACAAAAAGAGAAACAAAAAGCACAAACTAAAATTACTGAGCACAAGGGAAGCCACAACATATGAAGGGATAACATACTGAGCGAAAATAGCAGAAAGCCCTGTAGCAGGATTTTCCCATCAGAGAGTCTATTTGACTTTGCCCTCCCCCTACAACCTCCTGGGCTCTGGGGTCAGTTAAGGTACTGTTTACCACACAGTATAAGGGAGGGCCTAGGGTAAGAAGGGGAGAAAGGAATTGGTCAGTAGATAAACCCTTGGGCCAGAAGCCAAAAGGTAAATGTCCTCTTCAGCAAGTTTCCCTCTATGAAAAACGGGAAGTTAAAAAATACCACCAACCCAAAGTGATCAAAATGGAAAGAAATCACCTAAATAACTCTTTTTATCAAAGACTATCAAAATCAGCTAGGAACGTATTTTAACTTATTGAATTGACTATTGGCAGGCTTATGGATTTATTTGTTTCTGACCATAGATGATCAGCATGATTTTTGATTCTTAATAGCATAATAGTCAGAATACATAACCCAGGAAATATGACATCTGTCATGTAGTATTACTGCATCCTTACTACTGAGCAAGGAAACAGGTACATGATGGGTGTTCGGTAAATATTTGTTGCATTCAGTTGAATTAAAGGATTTTACAGATCTTCCCTAAAGTATTTAAGCTATTGACTCTGAACCATAAGACATTGCTTTTTTGAGATAAAAAAGTTGTCTAATATTGGCACTTACATATGTTCAACCTAACACAATAAAGAAAAGTATTAAAAGCAAATGTCCTTGAAGATATGATGAAAAAGAAATTAAACTCATTTTTAAGTCAGTGTCAACATTTTTCAACAGTAACTTCCTTTTTTTCAATTTAGTATCACACAGTATTTTCTCACCCTGATGCCTCAAACTAGAGAGTCAAGTCAATGCCATAAAAATGAGACTGTTTTGTAGGACACATAAAGCAGTTAATTTAAAAAAGAAATCATCAACATCTGTATTACTTCTATAAATATGAACTAAAAAAGCCCTTAGTAATCTCAGTTCTCCCTCCTCCATATTTTTCTATGGTTTTATCTTGTATCACAAAACTGATTCTTGGTGAGAAAACAATACTTTGGGATTTGGTTTCTTGCTCTATTAATAAGAGATTTTATTTGAGTTATGTGGCCTCTTTTATTCCTAAAGTATAAGTACTTTGGTCTCCTAGGGTTTTCTTCTAAGTCAGTGTTTTTCATGGGTTGATTTTCACCTTAAAGGAATGGTCCAAAAATGCCAGTTCACAGAAAGTAGTGCCATTTTGAATCTACATTAAAACAAAGTGTAAAGAGAATGATGATTGTTGATCAAGGCAGGGTGTCACGATTTCCTTTAGTTCCCCAGAGGGAACTGGGAAAGGGAAGTGACCTGTGGTTCCACCAGAGACTCCTTGAAATCTATGGAGAGGGAAATGAAAAGGTCTTGCTTCTCCCTTCCAATCCCAAAGCCTTTGGTGACCCAGACAATATGTCTCTGTAAAGGTCTGTTTGGATGTCAGTGAAAAGCTGCCCACTTTCCCCGCTGCTGCTGGTTATGAGGGTTTCAATAAGGTCCTGTTGAAAAGCACTTTGAAGATTCAGGGCTAACTTGAAATATTAAAACTGCACACTTCTTTTGGAGGAGGATTTGCTGTTTTACAATACAATTATCAAAACTACCAACCCCAAATAGATTTGCCTTTTAATATGCCTTGGAAGAGATCATTTCTTTCCGATGCTTAAAGTTATTTTTATGCGGTATTTCCCAAAGTACTATGTGATTTGATTTTCCTTTCTTCTTTGCTTTATCATATGCTCTCACACTGTTGACCTCATATCCCGGAACAATACGTTACACCTGCTGTTTTATATCAAATGATTTATTTAGACACATTCTGTGGAGCTTCCAAGAGAAATCTTTCCCAAATTCTGTCTCTTGAGCACTGAGTCTGTGAGTGGGATCTCTACTCCACTTCACAGACCATCTGTGAGCTATGCAGTGTACTCATGGAGGAAGCAATACTAGCAAGACCTGCTAAAATGCTGCAGTGATCTCGGGGCTACAGTCAACAGGCAAGATGACTGGAAACCTCCCCACCTTCCGAGAGAATACATAGGTACAAAGGAGCAATTTCCATAGGTTCTTTTGCTTGAGGCTAATAAACTGTATCTTTCTTGCCAATTTTTGTCAAATATTGTCTAGGAATACAGAAGCATTTTCTGGATGATCAGATTTCCTATATTTGAAATGAAACTAATTATCAATTAAGGTGATGAAAACAACTATATTAACCCAGAGTTTAATACTAATATAGACATATATATATGTGTACATGTATACCAATACATATGCATATATGTATATCAAGGATATCTATCAATTAATATGATAAAAACAAATATATTAACACTGAGTGGAATATTAATATGTAAGTAATTAAAATATATATACACAGGTATATATTCAGTCATGTCTAGTGCTAAAAATTGGATGAAAAAAATGGATGAAGAAAAAGTATAATCTAATTTTTCATAAATATTGGATATATTTATTCCTTCAAATTCTCTCTCATTTCCTTCAGTGATAATACATAAACATTTGTTTTATAAACAAAAGCATTTTTGAGTTTCTTAGTTACGAAAGAGAGAGGATCAGGCTATGTCTAAAAATTTATACTTATTGTAAATTAAACTTGTCAATATGTGGTATCATTAAGCCTTTCTGTCAGGTCTCTTTCTATGCCTCTGTCTCTTTCTGGCTCTCAGCAGTCATATGGCTCCAGTTAAATATCAAGGCATAATACTATTATTATTTGTTAAAAACCTAAACACAATGGCTCCAGGCCCCAAACATACACATACGCATACACATACACATACACATACACATACACATACACATACACACACACATACACATACACATACACATACCCATACCCACACAAATGCATTGCCTTTGTCTCTGGGAAAGAAAATGGTAATGAATAATTAGTCATGACTTAAAGCAGTAGTTCATAGCCTTGTCCGGAAGTTGGATCTTAGAATAGTTTTGTGAATCTGATGAAAGTTAGCGGCCCTCTCTCCAGAAAAATAAATGCACATATGGATAAACAAAAATGTTTCTATGACATTTCAAGAGGTTCCTAGATCCCTGAAGTGTCTCCATAAATGTCTTGTTCGTGGACCCTTATGAAACTCTGCCCTAAATGAAGTATACTGATACATCTGCAATGAGCATCAGTTTGTGTTACTTTATGCAATTCACTAAGACCTGGGAGAGAAGTTACTCTAATGAATTGGGTTTTCAAACAAAACTTGATGTCCAGGGGAAATATATCATGTTATTTTTGCCCAGTTATTCTGATTGGCTAAACTCTCCATGGTAGGTAGAACACTGTTTATAGGCTCTCTCCCCTCCTTCCTACCGTCCTTCTCTCTCTCCTTTCCTTTTTTTTCCTTCTTTCTTTGGTTCAAACCTTTTTTTCCTAAATTACATTTTGGACATAGGCTATTAACAAATTTAGAGAAAATTACAAATTAGATTCTGTAGGACAGAAATTTACTGGTAACAAGAAAAAGCTTTGTAAAATATCAAGAACAGTACATTTTTAACAGTGACATAAAGAAAACTTTTTGAGAATCCAATCATATCCAGCTGGATTCACAGGGCCTACTGCCATTCTCTTTATGCCCATAAAAAAATAAAGATAAGTTCCATTAAAGATTCTCACAAATGTATGCCTTGCTCAGCTAAATCTATTAGCCATTCACCAAAAAAAATAAAAAAATAAAAAGTTTAGACTTTATCTTTAAAAAATATAATCTCTATTATTCAGGAAAATAATTTCATTTTATCTAGATCCCTTAGGGACCTTTTTGTGTGAACACTTGTTCTATTGGCATTGGTGAGAAGTAGGTTAGTTAATTCCTTAGGTGATTACAATAATTTTTTATTTGCTATCATATAACCGAAACTCGCAGTAGTTTTCAGAGATTGCCATTAAAATTTAATTTTAGAGCAATGTAGAGTTGCTTTAAGCAGGAAGAAGCAAATGTTTTCCACTCTCATTAGCTTTTACAGTCTCAGAACCAGGAGTATCACATGGCCTCAGATATGAGTGTGGGAAATTATTTGCTAATTGTAAGGCTTCTAGACTGAACTAGGGCTTTCTTATTACATGCTGAACCACAATTAATCATTCTTTGTAGAAAATAACCTCCTGGACCTTTGTCACATTTGGTTCCTACTGCTACGTGATTCATCCTGGGTTCCCAAAAAGAGGAATAGTGTAGCAAGTGTCGTAAAGATGGAGTTGGAAGTTGTGAAGGAGGGAGGTGGCAAGAACTCCCAATAACTTTTTTGATTGTTTGATTTACAGCAATTATCTCTCTTTCTGCTGAAATGAAGTTATAACCTATGATCAGTTCAGGCACTCATGAAAACATTTGTTGTGTTATAGGGAAACACTTGGATAACTGAGATTTTTGTTCAAATGAAATTAGTACTTTAGTTTTATGTCACTGTCTCCATTCACAATCTAAACTTCTTATGGGCCCAAAGAACAACGTATTTGCTGTTGGAAAATGCTCATATTTACCTGCAGATGGAGAATAGAAGATCAATCTTTAGTTAAGTCTTAATAACTTCCAGCCCCAGATCATATGATTATCATATTATAGGTCACTTATGTGCATGATGTCTTCCTGAAGATGTAGACCAATTCGAAACTGGGTCTGTCAGGAATGAGTGGACATTTCTTTTTGCCAGCTAATGCCATGCAGCGATAAAATGAACACAGTTAACAATTCACTAGCTCTGTCTGAGTCTTGATGATTTAGAAGTTTGTAAGGAGAACTCACTTGATTTGAAATTAAGCCTATAGTAAGAGTTTATCAATGTATTTTATATTGCATAATTCAAAATTTTCATAGATGGAAAAAGATTAACAGTTATGTATGGCAGGAGAAGGATAGAGAGATGGAGGGGTGACTACTAAGGTAGGGTTTTTGTTTGTTTGATTTTGCTGTTTTTCTTTTTTCCTTTTTTTGGAGTAATGTAATGCTGTAATGGTAACTGAAGTGATGATTGTACAACTCTGTACAAATGACATTGATTGTACATTTTAGATGGAGTGTATGGTTTATGAATCTGCTTCAACAGAATTGATTAAAAAATACTATCTGGAGGAAGGTGCAAAATTCCTCCAAAGTTTATGATCTTGATTCCCATAATTAAAGAGCAGTCAATCAAAAATTACACTATATATAGAAACAATCCGCCATGAGTAAAACTCAAAAGAAAAAAAGCTGGAAAAAATTCCCCTAGTTAAATTTTGCATAAAATAAAAAAGCATTGAACATATCCCCGTGTGTAACTGCTCTCTTGATATCCTGGTGTTCACTATGATGGTTGATTCTACCAACAGAAACCTTGTTCACCATGTCCTGTATTTGGACTACGTAATGGGGCGTAAAAACTTAGTAATTCCTCCCAAACCTCGTATAGATTCAGAGAGGTCCCGACATAGACTTGTGGACAGCAGCAATTACTCTAATGATTAGAAGAGAAGAACCCAAGCTGTTTGCCTGATTTTAATGGGCACCAATTGATTGAGAAATAATGGCAGAAGTTTGCAACATACCAGTCTTAGAATTGCCAAAACCAGTCTTAGAATTAGAATCTTGATACGCTTACCCACTTAGCATATCTCTTCTGTGGTGTGGAGTGTGATGGGTTTATGGAAACTAGATAGAACCATCAGTTCTGCCTAAGAGACAATATACAAAACTGCTCCTCTTTACTTAAGTTTAAGGTTCCTTTTACAATTAGGAAGGCTCCCATTGCGAATGCATGAACATTCAGATGCAATTGTAGAAATCTCACTGTTCAGAAAAAGGATATTTCAAAATGCTATATTTTTGCAAAAAATAAATGTGATTGGAAATTGTTGAGCTGCTAAGGAATAGTGAGCTCAGAATAATCTCTAGAGATGACATAAGAAAAAACATTTTATTTTAATTAGAATATATTCAGTGCAAGCAAGCAGATGTTTTACATATTGCCTTCATGTTTTGGAACATTATCTCTCTAAGGAAGCAGAACTATAACTGTAATGACTTTGATCTTATTTCAAAATGGACAATTAACCCAAATATCTTCTAATGGATCCTGACGATGTGGCCAATTGGTGGATGCCGATTCCAAGGCAAACCAATCCTAAGTGCCATTTGTACTACAATTGTTTTTTTGTAACTATGATTCTGCACCTAAATTGATGCTTAGGGAAGCATTCGAATATATAACGTAACACACAATCTATTAAGCAGTCAAAATAAAATCACATTCAACAAGATGTTTCACTTCTAGATATTTTTGGTTCTCTATTGGGGAAAAACTCCTTAAAAGATGGGTGGGGCCTTTCCATGAGGTTGGCACTTCCCTAGGAAAATGCTTCTAACCAATTTAGGGCCAGGACAGGGGTGAATATCACGCAGATTTTAAAAAATAACTTTTCCTGTCCTCACCAATCCCCACAGCAACTCCCTAGTTGTTATTTAACTTAACAGAACCCTTTCATGTACAATCTTCCCATATTTAAAGCTAACACCAACAATAAACATGGAGGTGTATCTATTCCTCGCATTAAAAATCCCAGAAATCTTGGCTGGAGATATGGGGTTGTGAAGACACTGAAAATATATAGTTGGATTCATGGGAATGGCCATAGAGATGGCGATTAAAAAAACAACAACAAACCAAACAAACACTGGAAACTGATGGTGCATAGGATTTATTATCCTGGGGACTGGGAATATAAAATCTGTTGAATTAATATGGTAAACCTCCATTTTTTTCCTGCTTGTTTTCAATACTGTTGAACTAACGTATTTTGTGTTTTATCAATGCTCCAGACATATTCATAGGAATTCTATACTAGCCCCTATCAGCTGGCTTTCATTTTGGGGATTGTGGTCTTGCTTTGCTTTTCTGCCTAGTAACCAGAGACCAAAACACAGAACTGGAATGGAGGAGGGAGTAGACCAGGGAACCTTGCAGCTGGCCACAGAGGTCACTGTGGCATGTGTGCTAGGAATACCCATCATATCCTTCCTGGTTACACTCTCTGTTAGAAGGGGTAATTGTAACTGCTCCTGTCCCATCTGGTGGGTCAGGGGTGAGTACCAAACCCACAGTGGGCCAGATTTGCCTTCCTGGAATTGCAGTTGAGACCCTCGCCCCAAGGTGAGTAACTGGGAGAAGAGGGTTGGGAGCGCATGGATTTTTGGGAAGGGAAGCTTCTGTTAGTGGTGGCACTGGTGGGCCTGTGGGAAGGTGAATAAACAAGCAAAGAAGCCTGTATGCAGGAAGAAAGGATGGGAGCAAGGGGCACCACAGAGGAGAGAGCACATGGTCTGAGAGGGACAAAAGGTGTGTGTGTGTGTGTGTGTGTGAGAGAGAGAGAGAGAGAAACTGGATAATTGATGACTTCTCAATCCCAGTTACAGTCACGTGGCTATAGTTCCTACATACAGTTCCCTATAGACCAGGGGTCAGCAAACTTTTTCTGTAAAGGGATAGATTGTAAACAGTTTAGACTTTGTAGGCTGAGGGATAAAATAGAAGCTATTATGCAGGTATTTATGTAACAAGAGAAAAAACAAATTTCTACAAAATTTTTCTTGAATTTCAAAATGCAATTGAATGCAATTTTAAAAATACAGGTCTACAAATGAGAAAAATGGAATTTTTATATGGAGGATAAAACTTGATTATCATGGGTCATAAAATATTATTATTTTGGTAATTTTCAACCAACCACTTAAGAATGTAAACATCATGAGGTATGGGAGCCATAAGAAAACAGGTTGGGCCTTAGTTTGCTGACTCCTTCTATAGACACATTTCTCTCTCTTTATGAAAAATACCTTTTATTTAATCTACTTTGAGTGAGTTTCTGTTTATTTCTATCAAAATTCTTCCCTTCCCCACCAGCCACTCTCCCAGGACGTCTTCACCAGTCCTCAACTACCCACAAAGTCTTCACTTGTTCTTTTCTAAGCATGAAGACCTCCGCAAGGAGATAGTACTTGAAAATAATTCATAAAGGAGGAACTTGGGTCAGCTGAGTTGATTTTTTGAGGGTGGGGTGCTAAGAGGCATTATTAAAGTTGAAATTGGGCATAAATCTAGTATCTCTGCAGGTGCCAGGCCAGCTTCATTTAATAGCATAATTGACAGTTTACCAGTCATGGTTAAACCACTCTGCTTCTCTTACTTAAAGGGTGAAGGAGTTCACCTGTGAGCTGTATTAAGACTTCACCCTAACAATGGAGGCATTCAGATCTAGTCCTGTTAGAGCTATAAGCCCAGGGGTAGAGGGAGAAATTCCTCCACTCTGAATCTCTCTAAAACCCCTAGACAGCACCACCATTCTACATCCTAATTAGGCTGGGGCATTTGCCTGCTCCCCTTTTAGAAATATGGACATCAAGACGTGGGCTTTACCTTGAGTTCAGTGGGCTTTCATGGGAGAACTTTGCCCAACACCACTACCATATCTACCCTGAACTCTTGAAGCCTTGACTGGTCAGATGGGGCTCTTCCTTAGACCTTGGGCTGCCTGTCTGGAATGGGACTGAATTCTCCAGGTCCTTGTCCTTGGTCTTTAATTCTCAGTTCTATGACTGCCTCTGGCTCCATTTTTCTGCAGGCTTTGTGCTGACTCCCACTTCCCTGGAATAGGGTCACCATTGGCTCTCAGCATGTCTCACTTCGGACTCGCTCACCTCCCTGTTATGATAAACCCTGACAGCATGGGTAGACTACATAGAATCAATAATATTATGTTACTGTAATCACATTCTAGGAAGACAAATAAATCTTGATGTATAATGGTATACCAAAAATATATCTTGGTATCCTACACAGTATCTAAAACACAGAGAGTAGGTACATAATTCATAGAGCTGTTTTAAGTAACGAATTGTTATTTATAAAGCACTTAGAACAGAGTCTGGTATTTAATAAAAACTATATGGTCAAATAAATATACATAATCATGTTTATATTTATTAAACATCAAAAGGTTTATGCTTTAAATATACAAATGATTCATCAACACAAAAGGAAAATGAATGGATTTTATATTTTTAAATCAAAAGGATGTTCTGAACTGAAATAATCTGCAATGTGATTTTCCAAAGTTTGCAAATTCTTTCAGGCAGATCACTAATATGCTTAGAAAGCCAAATAATCTTATATCTGAAAGGCTAAAACTTTCAGCTCTTTCATTGTTTGAAAACAGATTGGATTTGGGTGGGTGACCTTTGATATCACTCCCCAAATGTCTTCTACCAAGGCCCTCTCCTCAGCACTTCAGTCAACTTAAGTCTCCTGAGCTCTGTGGATTGGACATAGAAGTGAATGCCAAGTAACAAACCCATAAACAGACTCCGAGTGAATTATATGCTCATGAAGCTTTTGATTCAATCAATGGGAAGCAGTTATTCCCTTATGGCCTAGACTGCTTTGATTGAAATATTCTGCTATTAATGTCAATATATCATAAGGGCATCCAAACAGCATCCCCCCTGAATCATTTCAAAAGAAAGTGAACAGTCACTCCCAAGGGCTGTAGGGCAAGTATTACTTTCATAAACGGAAAGAACCAGCATTATTTTCTTTGGAGCTATTGTTTGCAGGCTGAATGTTTTAATGTAATTGATCTAAGTCTACAAGAAAACTCTCCCAAACAAAGCTATAGTCTTCTTGGTCTTTGCTTTGTTTAAAACCCACATCAAAAGGCAGACTTTGCCTTCTCAAATGAAAGGTCATCGGCATGGCTCTCACTCATTTTACTTTATAATCCTTTGACCACAGGCCTATAAAAATGTGCCAAGATCTGGGTCCACAGCCCATGCAAGTTCCTTAGCATGTTGGCAGAATTAGTAAGCAGCAGAGCAGAGAAGGGAATTGTGGATTGGAAAAACACAGCTACCGCCCTTGGTGCAGAGTAGAGCTGGCTGGAGGACGTAGATGGTAGGAGAGCGGAACATTTTGCCTGTGGTGTGCTTATTACTTTGTCTTCCCAAATTATTCCACAGTATCTTTTTGCCTCAATTGATGTAACCCTGATTACTTCTCTGTGCCCAATACAAAGAGTTCTGTTCTCTCTTTAAAGAATGCTCTTTTTGATGTTCTGCTGTGTGATGAACTTACACTCATCCATGAGGTCCCAGGTCCAAAGAAAAGTCTTCCATGGACAACTTTTATTCACCCTCAAGAGGAAGAATTAACCTTTCTCACTTGTGTGTTTTTCATAGCATTTGCCTTTTTAAAAGCCCATAAAAATGAATATATTTTATAAATTTGCCAATCAACTAGTATGGCATAAAGAAAAAAATTCTCTGCGTACCTTACATACACAGTATTTTTTGAAGTTTTATCTCTTTAATTACATGCTTAGACACCTCTTTTTTCCTATTAGGTAGAGTTGTCTTTGAATCCCCCTGTGTCTTACAATGCTCTACATGGCTTTGTTGCTCGCTAACATTTGGGGAAAAGAAGGCAAGACACTGAGTTACCATCAAGTATATTCTGATCTCTCATGGGTTAAATGATAATATAATCTTTTCCACAGCACTTTAAGTGTGTTATGACACAAGCAATTTCCCCTCAATCAACTGACCTGAGGTCCAGGGTACTTAGCTCTGATTTCAAAGCTCAGGAAATCAGGAGTTGTGCCAAATGACCAGTGCCTGTGCTCATTGGCTTTCCTGTGACCTCCTGAAATTGCTTCCTCACTGATTTCCCTGCCTCCACAATACTCTTCACATAACTGCTAGTTATCACCCATAAATACAGGCTTCTCTATAAAAACCTTTAGTGGGTTCTCATTGCTTAGAGATAAAAAGCCCGACTTCTTCAGCATGCCTTGCAGGGCTCCCCAATCTCTGGACCCAGTATTTGTTTGCAACCTCCTGTCCATCTGGAGCTCTCTGTTCACCCTGATCCTAGGTCTCACTGGACTCTCCTCTTGACTTTCCATCTCAGATTTTTTTTTTTAATTCCCCCCCTTCGGGCTTGCCTGCTGTCTGCTCTCTGTGTTCACCCACTGTATGCTCTTCTGTGTGTCTGTATTTATTTTTTATTTATTCCCCCCTCCTGCCCTGCCTTGAGGCTTGCTTGTTTGTTTGCTCTCTGTGTCCATGTGCTGTGTGGTCTTCTGTGGTGTTTTAACTTGTCTCCCTTTTTTGTTGTTGCGTCACCTTGCTGCGGCAGCTCTCCTCTGTGCTTGCTGGCTGGTGGCTCTCCGTGGTGGGCCGACAAGCCTGTCCCCCCAAAGAGGCCCCCCAGGGCCTCCCACATGGAGCCCCACTGATTGAGCCACAGCCGCCTCCCTCAGATTATTTTTTAACCTCCTCTTAGCCGTCCTAATTTTTAGAGAGGAGTATCTTTGCCCACTCCTGCTTTCCATGAGTAAGATTTTTTTCCTAAGCAATATTGGGTTTTCTCTGCCCCTATACTAACTTGGCCTCTTGGTAAATTTGAGAAGAAAAACTGTGTCTACTCAGCTCAGCATCACTCTTTTTCTTCTCAGCATCAGCCTGCCTGCAGGGAGCCTGAGATCTCTCCAGTTCCATCAGGGGTCCTGCTCCTAAAGGGGTGGGGGCAAGGGCAAGGGGAGGCTCACTGTGGGGGTCCACCTAATTCTGGGGAGTCATTAAGCTCACTGGGCCAGCAAATCTACAGCTGCATTCATGTTTGTCCCCTATAAGAAATAAAGATGATGTTTTGAGTTCCATCATGTATTTCTGTTACTTTTTTCTCAAATTGTTCTGAACTTGGATGAAGAAGAGGGGTGCTATTTATAGTTGACCTTTGGAGACCTTTGGAGCTCAATCTTCAGACCCAGTTAGATGTTCCCAGTCTCCTGAGACCCGTAACTCTCTCAAGCAATATTAATTATTCATTACTTTGTGTTCGCATCATTTTTTTTTGTTTTTGTTTTTTTAATTTCTCTCCTCTTCCCTCCCCCTCCCCCCAGTTGTCTGCTCTCTGTGTCCATTCACTGTTTTTCTTTTTTTTTAATTTTTTTTTAAAGATTTATTTATTTATTTAATTTCCCTCCCTCCCCTGGTTGTCTGTTCTCGGTGTCTATTTGCTGCGTCTTGTTTCTTTGTCCACTTCTGTTGTCGTCAGCAGCACGGGAAGTGTGGGCGGCGCCATTTCTGGGCAGGCTGCTCTTTCTTTTCACGCTGGGCGGCTCTCCTCACGGGCGCACTCCTTGCGCGTGGGGCTCCCCACGCGGGGGACACCCTTGCGTGGCACGGCACTCCTTGCGCGCATCAGCACTGCTCATGGCCAGCTCCACACGGGTCAAGGAGGCCCAGGGTTTGAACCGCGGACCTCCCATATGGTAGACGGACGCCCTAACCACTGGGCCAAAGTCCGTTTCCCTCACTGTTTTTCTGTGACCGCTTCTATCCTTATCAGCGGCACCAGGAATCTGTGTTTCTTTTGTTGTTGTTGTTGATCTTGTTGTATAAGCTCTCCGTGTGTGTGCGGCACCATTCCTGGGCAGGCTGCAATTTCTTTCACACTGGGTGGCTCTCCTTACGGGGTGCACTCCTTGCTGTGGGGCTCCCCTACACGGGTGACACCCCTGCATGGCAGGGCACTCCTTGCTTGCATCAGCACTGCGCATGGGCCAGCTCCACACAGGTCAAGGAGGCCCGGGGTTTGAACCACGGACCACCCATGTGGTAGGCGGATGCCCCATCCATTGGGCCAAGTCCGCTTCCCCCCATCGTTTTGTTTTTGTTTTTGTTTTTTCATGTCTTTTGGCAGCTATTTTATTGTCTGGCTTTAAAGAGAGTTTCCTCCACTAAATTGCAAGCTCTTCAGGACAGAGACACACCACCCCTCTAAGGCAACATTCTGGTTCCCGTAGTGCCTCACACTCAGAGGGTAGTTCAAATAAATATTTGTGAAACAAGGATAAAATCTACAGTGCCCAGGATCTGAGCCTTGGGACTAGCACAGAGGACAGGAGAGACATAAACTGGCAGTTCGAAAAGGACTGATGGTCATATCTCAATTCTATTGATATATCCTGTTGATTTCTTTTTTGACCCACTGGTAGTTGAGTATATTAATTTCCACATATTTGTGGACTTTCTTGTTCTCACTTTGTTATTGATTTCTAGCTTCATTCCACTGTGGTCAGAGAAGATAAGATATATGATTTCAATCTCTTAAGTGAAGATGACAGTCACTTAAGTGGCCCATGGTGCCCTTCACAGGCCTCAGCTACTGGGACTCCCCAGTGGGCAGAGACCTGGAGAAGAACATGCTCACTTGCAGGAGAACTGGGTGGACACTCATGTTTTGCTTGTCCATCTGGATTAAGTCTGAAAGAGCCCACATTCTTAAGGGCTTCAACAGGCAGTTTCAGTTCAGCTGTACTGCACTTTTAAATTAAAGAAAGAATTTCTCAGAATTTACCTAGCTGGAGCCACAAAGTCCTGGACATGGGGGAGCAGGGATGGAGATATAAACAAGGATTTATATTTTTGCCCTTGCTGGAAGAGTGTTCATAAAATCTATTATTTCCTCCAGTTGAAATGAATAGGGAACTGTATGACAGAAATGGAAACCTAATTCTGCTCCTGATGAGGTGAATGACATGCTTTAGGGGCTCAGGTGCTGTAGGCTGGGAGTGACTTTCATCCAACACCAAAGTTTTAAAAATAACTGTCAGTATCACATTCGAGACAATGGAAAAATATTGATTACTGTGTATCTGGTATTGGTATTTAATTCAATTTTTGATCCACAGTTGGGAAAAGAGGCAATTAAAAAATTTTTATTATCTGGACATCTTTTCTAGAAGATAACAGGTAAAGTCCAATCTGATCAATTTTTATGGTGACTAAATTCTCAGTGGGAAATACGTATGACAACATGGTGAAAACTTCTTTCCTCTTGTTTCATACTTGGCAGAAGGAGCTCCATTAGTGTGACACTTCTAACTTCTTGACCTTTCTTCACTCTTCTCCACACAAATAATCGAGTAGCTTGGTTAGTGGTGACCACCATCTGTCCATGATTCTTGATTGGGTGGAGATAATCTCCTAAGGATCTTTCAGTGCGAGGGACTTATATTCTTTCTTCCTTTTCCTTTGTGGATCAGTGCAGGTAAATGTCTGCTTGAAGATTCAAATTTGTCCTCTGGTGAGTTGTCTGGGGGCTGAGGTGGGCAGGCAAATCCATTTGGCCCTTACACTAAGTCACTATCTCCAACAACTTCATCATTAATAAAAGTGATATTTGATCTCCATCTGTTTGACTCCAGTGTCCAATTCTCAGTTGATGTGAATCTTATCCAGCCAAGAGTCGGGTATAATTTAATAAAACTCTTCAACTTCCAGCACCATGAATTGCAATACTGTCATTTCTGTTTCTGGCACTCATTTTGCAGCAGCATCTAACAAACGAGCTTCTGGTTCAAGTCTGTGAACATGAACTTATTTTTTAAGCACAAATATGGCCATTTCTGAAAGACAATGTTTTCTTGACACCCTTATGGCTCTTGAAAAGGCAATGACAATTGCAGCAGGTTAAAAAAAACTCACTACAAATGGAACAAGAACATGGCTGTCTATCAACTTCTGGGATGTAGAGAATGATTTAATTTAGGGAAGTCAACTGGGCCGATCTCCAGAAGGCAGTTTCTCTCTCACAAATGGGAAGTTGCAGTTGGTGCATATTTATTAAGTGTTGGGCACTTGATTGGCCAGGTTGCATAGACTTTCTCAATCTGTTCAATAACTTTATGGTCGAGACATTTTTATCCCATTTTACAGTGAAGGAAACTGAAACGCTGAGAATAAATTGTAAAATTCATACAACGAATAAGTAGACAAGCTGGGTTTCAAGCAGAGACTTTTTAGGAAATCCAGATTCTGTATTTCTTGGACCATATAACTTATCCTACAACCTAAAACTACTCTGGGATGATAGATATAAACTATTAGGTATTGGACAGACCCCTGTCTTCTTTCTGGATCTCAAACCTCTTTCTGGTAGCATTTAAAAACATATGCCTATACCCTCTATTTAGAGAGGTGCCTGAATTTGTTCACTGAGCCTTTGTAGCTTCTCTGCCTTGATTTACAAGGCTAAGACTCACTCTTTCATTTCTTATTTCCTGGGATTAGGAGTCTTGCTTCATCTAAACCACAGCTGTTCATTATCAGAAATATTCCTTCCCTTAGTTACACGAAGGGATGAAGCTCCAGGGAAGGATTAGGTCATTAAGGAAACGATCATACAGCAACAATACAGCAGCACCTGCATAAATCCTGGAAGAGGAAAATACCAATTTAAAGTTTTTCTCATGTTCTAGCATATCCCTAGATGGTGCTGGAAAGAAATCGCTTCTACTGTTCTCTCTTATAAATGAATGCCCCATTACCATCTATCAGTTAAACACGTTGCAGTCCATGAAGACCAGGAATTAGCAGACAGTCATGGACAGAGTACCCAGCGATGCAATGGGCACTTTGGACCCTTAACCACTGGGGGGGGGGGGGTTAACCTTATTATCCTATTCAATCATGTTGATGCGAAATAGCTACTTGGCTTTTTTTCCTACTGCTGCCACCAAAAATCTTTATGACTGCAATGGTAAGTGCTAATATTATTATTCTAGAAAGCAGCCAATTAAACCCTAATTCTAATGTGCAAAGAATTAGTTTGTGCATTGAAAATTATTACAAGGGGAGTGAATCCTCATTTTTAGTTAACCACTCTTCTTATCAGTGTTTGCTTTAGAACAATTGCTTTCAAACATTAGCATGCTTCAGAACCACTTGGAGGGCTTGCTAAAACCTTAATTGCTAGGCAGACTTTCTCATTCAGTACGGCCGCGGTAGGACCTAAGAATATGCATTTCTAACAAGTTCTCAAGTGAAGCTGAAGCTCTCCATCAGTATCTGCCCAACCAAACAGCTGCAAGGGGAGCAGACTTTCACCTGTGAAAAGAGTGAGCATTAAGATGTGCCTCATGGAACAAATTTTAGGGAAAAGCCCATGAAATGGGGCTGAAACACCCAAGAACAATGTATTTTCAGAAGTATACGTTAAAGGCTAAACCAGGGATCAGCCAACTTTCTCTGTAAAAGGCCCAGGAGTAAACATTTTCAGCTTCGTGGGCCAATGGTTGCTTGGTTGCAACTATTCAGCTCTGCGGCTGTGGTGTGAAAGCAGCCATAGACAACACAGAATAGGCATGACAACCTTCCAGTCAAGATTTATTTACAGAATCAGAAAGTAGGCTGGATTTGGCCCATCTGCAATAGTTTGTCAACCCCTGGGTCTAACTAATGTGGTTAAAATTATTCACAGGAGGCAACACCTGTTTGTTTACCAAGTTCGGACATGCTTGTGGTGAGTGAGAAACTAACCAACTCAGGAATCTGACTTGATAAGCTGAGCACTGACACCAGCTTCCGTGGTACATAATTGATATAGTATCGCCCTTACTGGAAGATATCTATTCTCCTTGCAATTTAGCACCTAGAACCAACTATTTGAGACTTTAAAAACGAATGTCTTACCACTTCACCCTATTTCAGGAGCAAAGAGTTTCAGGGCACTGCTGGAAATTACTCATCTATATTTAGTACATTCTTCACTTGGTGCTTTGCCTTCAAGTAAAGAATATCTCTTCTGTGTAGCAGAATTATTTATTGAATTATTAATTTAGATTGTGTTTTCCATTTGTTTTTCCCTATCCTCATTTGAAAAAAAAGGGTCCTTTGGGTTGTCTTTTCTCAGGGTTTGCATTCTTGGCCAGAGGTTCTAGAAAGGAGAAATTGCTAGTATCTTGAGCTCCCTTGATGGGATTTGTAAAAATCCACAAGAAACTCAAGTGTCTAAGATGGGGGCAAGCTGGGAGCAGGTGAGATAGAGTAGAAATTTATTCACATCTTGAACAGGGAGAAGAGGGACTTGCAGTGGCCCTGATGGTCAGCTACCAGGTCACTTCTTGGTCTATTCTCTCCTCTCAGAGGTTCTAGAAAGGAGAAATTGCTAGTATTTTGAGCTCCCTTGATGGTATTTGTAAAAATCCACAAGAAAGTCAAGTGTCTAAGATGGGGGCAAGCTGGGAGCAGGTGAGATAGAGTAGAAATTTATTCACATCTGGAACAGGGAGAAGAGGGACTTGCAGTGGCCCTGATGGTCAGCTACCAGGTCACTTCTTGGTCTATCCTCTCCTCTCCTCTCTTTGATTTCATCCACTCACATGTCATATACCATCTGCAAACTCACAACTCCTACATTTATATCTCCAATCCAAGTGTCTCCACTCAATCCAGTCTTGCATAACCATGCCTTTCTTAATATCTTCAAATATGCTATTAGGGATCTTAAATTGATTTGTTCAAAACTAAGGTCCTGATATTCTCCCATTCCTGCCTCCCAACCCCTGCAGTCTTCCTCACTCCAGAAATTGGCAACTCCATTCTTTTAGCTAATCAGCCCCAAACAGAGTCATTCTTGACTTGCCTTTTTCCCTTGCACTCCATATCCAATTTGATGGTAAATCTTGCCTGTTCACCTTCGAATGAGAACCAGAATTTGACTACTTCTCACTGCCTCAATTGTTTAGACCTCTAGTCTAAGCCACCACAACCTCTTGCCTGGATTGTTGCAAAAGTCTCTTAACTGGTGTCTGCCTTTCATCTGTGCCCCCCACTTAGGCTACGCTCAGTACAGAAGGTACAGTGATCCTGTTGACAGATATAAGATCACTCTTCTGCTCAAAATTCTCTAAGCTCCCCATTTCACAGAGTGGAAGTAAAAGTCAAAGGTCTTAGAATCCTGTACTGGACCCAGTCTGTTGTTCCCTCTCTGCCTTCATTTCTTGCTACTCTCCCTCTTGCTCATTCCACACAGCCACCAAGGCCTCCTGGAGGTTCTTTGAGCATGTTGGCCACACTGCCACCTGGGGATATTTTTGTTGCTGTTTCCTCTCCTGGAAATGCTGTTCCCTAAGATATCTGCACAGTCAGTTCCCTCACTTTCCTCCAAGATTTCCCCACCCCTCCATTTCAAATGGTGGCCCTTCCCCTGCTCTCCCTTTTCTGTCCTCTCTGCTTTATTTCTCTCTTATCATTATCCAGCACACTATATATTTTACTAATTTATTTTAATTATTTTATGTCTCCTTCCAATAAAATGTACGCTCCATAAGGGTGGGGGTTAGCACAGGCATCTTGTCTGAGGGAACTTCTGTGACATACACCTTGGGATGCTGAGACTGGGGCTGGACAATTATTCTATCAGTGGTAATTGTGACTGAAGGAAGTTAAAAGGCCCCCTTCCTATTTCCCTGTTACCCTCTGAGTGAGTGAGAGAGAGAGAGAGAGAGAGAGAGACAGGGAGAGAGAGAAAGACAGGGAGAGAGAGAGAGAGAGAGAGACAGGGAGAGAGAGAGACAGGGAGAGAGAGAGACCTAATAAATATGTTTGAATTTACAAAAAACTAGATGGAATAGAGGCTTAGAATTAGATTTATTTGAATTAAAGAACATGTTTTTTATGTGACATTCTTAAATATTTATGGTTATGAATAATACTTCATATTCTCTACAATGATTCTTATTTTTTTTGAATAATGGAAATGTATAAATCCACATACTAAAATAAATCCTGCTCCACGTATGCTGAGAAACAGAATCTAAGGTATGGAAATAAAAGAGTGAAGTGAACTTTCTACTTCTCCACAAACTCTTTATGTGGGCATGCCATGGTTTTCTTCAGAATCTCCCCCATGACTTCATAATAAATTCGGATGTGCCCCAGAATTAGTATTCACATCCTGTGTTCTCCCTCTAGGTAGAAGAAATGCTGCTAACGAGATAAGGCTCAGCTCAGATTTGCATGATGACCAGAAAAGCTGACTCTTGGGTTTAGCAAAGGCACACCTGTTTGGCTTTTGTTTTTTTTCCCACCCTGCCTCCTTCAGGCAGGATTGCTCACAGAACCCTGGGTGGACACAGAGATGCTGAGGCTCCTTAGCCAGCACGAGCTGTTGCTCCCTCTGCTTGTGATTTAGGGCTGCAGTGTTTGCCTGCTGGATTGGGGTGTATGGAACTCTTCGCAAGCTTTTGAAATCTGGCCTCCACACAGAACAGGGACAGCCTGTTCCGTGAGGGGAGTGGCTGCTTCCATGTTTCAGCTATGGAAGCCAAAGAAGAAGGAGAATCAGCTGTTGGCTTATTTGGCCAGTGTTAGGGCATAAAATCTCTATTTTCCTCATTTTTCTCAGGGGTTACACATCTTTCTTTGAGGGTTCAAGGTTAGAGTATTTTTATCCCATTAAAACCTAGGACAACTTTCTTAGTGATATCTCAGGAGTGCTATTTCTAGTAATTCTTCAATCCTATAGGAATCAGGCTTCACTTTTACACCCAGTAGTTTCAATGGCTTGAAATAGTCCAATTGATATTTTAAAAAAGATGGACAAATTATTATAAATCCGAGGAATGAACTTGGAAGGATCCTTTGATAAATTCCCCACCTAGAAATATCTTAGGCAAATTAAAATCTCAGCCCTCTTTTCTTTAAGACCCCTAGGGAATGAGGCTCCTTGTCCTATCTAAATATATCTTACTGAAAAACGGTTGGAATGTGGTAGAAAAGTACCCAGTCAGCACAAGTTTTATGATTTACTTTATGTCTGTGGAACTTTCTAAAGTTACCTATGTATTTCTACTGAACGGTTGATCCTAATCTACACTGAAAAGTAGCCAAGGGCAATTAACTCTTTAAAATAGTGGGGGGAAATCAGTGGTTATCTCTTTTCCTGTGTAAATGAGAATCAAGTCATGATGGCAATGGCTGCTACCAAAAAATATACATTTTAGACTTTTTAAGGTCATAAGATGGACATTATTTAACAACAGTCATGATTCAACAGGAACACAGTCAAATTCATCAGAGTAAATGCTTTCCTGCCTGCAAGTCAGAGGTATGCATGATGCTTTTGTCTGTTCATGTTCCTATTTGTTTATCCTCCCCTCTGTCTCTCTGTGTAATTACTATTTTATTATTTGTCTTCCCTTTACAGCTTTTATATATCTTAGGCCTTCTATGATATTTCTACATCAGACTGGAGCACAGAGCTAAAAATAAGGCCAGGAAAAGCAGACATTGATACTCAAAATAAAAATTTATTGAACACCTCTTTGGATATGCCAGGTACTGCACTAGGTTTGCAGGATGACAGGAAAGAATGACACAGGCCCTGCTCCCCAGGAGCTCACAGTCTACAGATGATGGGGGACGGTACAGGCAGGTAGGCAGATGACCATTCTACCCAAAGAAACAGTACTCGACAGATTTTCACAGAGTACTGTGGAACATGGAGGAGATGGCACATAACCTGGGCTTCGGAGGATCTCAGGGGAGCAGGATGGGGCCAGAAAGGTCAGAGAGGATTTCATTGAGATTTTTGAGCTGAAGCTTGGAGGGAGTGCAGGTTTTTGCCATACGGGGAGGGGCTTGGAGGAGAAGATGGAATTTCAGCAAATGTTGAACAGAGACAAAAATAAATCTTATAGTATATGTTGTTTAAGGGAAACTGCAAGTAATTTGGAATTAGTAGAAAACAAAATCCACATGGTGCTGTGGCATGAGATGAAGCTAGAAGAACAGCAGATGAAAAGATGACAGAAGGTCTTTCAGTTAGCAGTGAAGCAGGGGAGGATTGGGACCCATCAAAAAGGTCTATGTTGTCATGATAGGGACCTGTTAAATCTGAATAACCACTGCAAACTTTACTGACTTTGAGACCAAATGCCAGTCAAACATTTGCAACCCAAATCTTCCCAGTATGTAAAAGGGTCTCAGATATCTTATCAGAATGTGGGACTTTTACTCTGTTCAGACTCATTTAAAGAAACCATCCCAGTCCCTTAACAAGTAATTTTCCAAGGTGGAAAAGGCTTTTTTCTTGAAACAAAGACTACTCCTAGCTTGAAAGGGAAAAGAGATCAGATAAAGGAGATAGGCAAATGCTAGGAAATGGGGTTTCACTAAAATTTTCTTCTGCTTCCCCAGCTATTCTTCTGTCTCTATTATTTTCCTGATTGCCAAAGTGACTTTTTCATTAACAAGCATGACAGACATTTCAGTGACACAGCCAACCTGTTAAGCCATTGCATGAGACAAAGATAGGACAAGGGATTAAATTGTGATGTCTTCTTTACACAATCTCTTTGTCTTCACACAACCTATTATTCAGATGCAAGACCCTTAAAAGGCAGAGAAAACTTTGAACAACCCTTCCAGTCGATGGCATCTGAAAAATGGCAAGTCATTTGCAGTCCAATGTTAACCGAACATGAATTAGATATTTGTATTTTGGTAGTGGTAGGTCTTTTACTTAGTTGATTTTGTCTAGGCAGTAAGATCTTTCTTTATACTTAGCTGGCAGTCTGGGTGATAGTACTGAACAGGCTAGATAATCAACAGAATTCAGTGCTATATTCCTGATTTACGTAACCTTCCCAGAGGAAGCTTAACTTCCTTTCCAAGTCATATGGTTTGAGCTAAAGTTTCTTATTTATGAGAGTATAACTTAACTTCTTCCCTCTTCCAGAGCTCCCCAGAAGAAGAAGTTCTGCTAAGACCTTGAATATATAGAGTTGCTATTAATCTCATTGGACAGTTATGGACTTAGAGATGGAAAATTTCATGTCATGGTTATTCCAATGCATTTGATGATGATGCAATGATCAAAAAAGATGCCAGTGATGACAATTGAACGTCCCTTTGCCTTCCCAGCCTCCTTCATATATTCTCAGGCATAGGATGACAAAGGGAAGTCCACGAGTCACATAAAGAAAGACTGTAGCCATGGCTAGATGATCAGAAGCTCCTCTGCTCGCCTCTATCCCCACCCTCCACTCCATTACCCTATCTTATCTTCTTCTCATGTTTTTCTTATGAGATCTTCTATCATCTTGCCACTCACCACCATCCTCTGTCCTAAGTTCTGCTGATGACTCATTCCAACTGTACTAATGCCCAACCCGTGTCTGGCATAGAGTTTGTGGTTGAATGACTCAGTGACCCTCAATCCCTCAAAGGTAATGAAATTTAAGGGATCCTTTCTTTGAATGAAATAATGCTTCCATATGAGGGGTGGAAAGAGTGAGAGTTTTAGAATCACATCAGCCTAGGTTTGCTCCTGACTGTGCCATTAACTGGACCTAAGACAAGGGATTATCCTCTCTGAGCTGCCATTTTATCATATGTAGAAAGACGATAATCCTTACCATGAAGGGTTTTGAGAGCATAAAAGGAGAGAGTATGTATGAAAATGCCTAGAACAGTGCCTAGAACATATTAGGACCTAAATAAATGCTCATTTCCTTCCTTTCTAGTAATCTCTTTAGGATGGTAAATAATAGGGAGTAATTAATTTCTGACATGACTGGATGTCTAGAAGAGATAGAGATAAACAGCAGTCATAGGGAGGGATATTGTTAGGAATTTATAAAGAAAATGAATGTTTCTATGGTTAATTTTCTTGGTTGGGATATAAGGAGAAATTCAAGTTGTCCATTAAGTATACTTACCAATTGGGTCTAATTGGCAACTACCCCAAAATGAATAAAACAAGCGGGAGTCAAGAGAGAAAAACGGCAGGCATCCTGTCAAAAAATAAAATCTTTGAAATTTCTATATCCCAGTGGGTGGATACACATTTATTATAGCAGGTGGATCAACCAATTGTAAATTTTTGCATGTGATGGCAACCCAAGTTGCATACTCAGACCTATTCAAAGTGTCAAAGGGCCCTTCTGTACCAGTTACATCTTGTCTCATCAGTCCTTAAGTTAAATAGGTCCTTAAAATCAACATCCCCTTCTCTGGAGGAAGTGTCCTTCTTTACTCCATTTCAGCATAGACAGCTGCTGATGTGGTGAAAGGGTTAAATGATTAATCCCATGTGAAATGCTTAGCACTTATTAAGTCCTCAAGAAATATTAGTCGTTATGCTAATTATAATAATAATTATTAATCTTCCAATTCTGTGCCTTCCAGGACAGAACAAAAACAGGACTCCCCCCCTCTCCTTTTAAAAACATTTTCCATTATCACTGGAGAAACAAGTATCCTATATTTGGTTGATTTACTACTTTTTACATGAAAAACTATTTTTTCAGAGGCTAATCTCCCTAATTTCTTCCTTTTCTTTCTTTCTTTTTTTTTTAAAGGAATTGAAACAAATACCAACATGTCATTCAATATGTATAACATTATTTACCGGACTGATCTCAATAGTTCCTACTCTTCCTCTTCTCTCATTGGTTAAGAAAATTATATACATACATATATACATACACACGCACACATACCATGCCATCAAAAATGTCCTGAAAATGTCCTCACAGCCATGTCAGTGTATGTGGTTTCCTACCAGTTTGGCTATTCCATTCCAAACCAGGAAACAAATGTAATGGTAATACCACATTTTTACAATTGCTAACTGACTGAACAAGTCAGTCTGGGGCTTGACGGTACAGGCAGCATCTGATTTCCAATCTAAGCCTTAGAGGGGAATATCATGAGCTTTTGCTCATTTTTGTTCCTTCCCTAGCTGCAGTATTTATGGTATATCCCATGCCCTCAAGTTAGGTCTTCTGGCCCTAGCTTTCTCTCTAGCCAGGCATCCAGATCAACCTTAGTTTGGGGCAATAGTTTGGAGGTGGCAGGCAGCTGGGTTGGGGGTAGCTGGTTGGTGACAGGCATTGTAAGGGCTCACCCACTTTTCATGGAATGTCAGTTGGTAATCCTTCAGTGCCTGTACCCTGGCAAAACTGCCTTTTCTTTAGAATGCCCTCACTGGGGAAAACACTAAACAATAGTCCTTGAAATGAAACACAGGGTTGGTTCCTATGGATTCTCAATGGTTTGCAAAATAACAAACCAAGAGTAACTACTGTATATTTTCCAGAAAGTAACTAATTAGCACATTTCTGAGAATATGAATTCAGCTTGTGAGCACATACTCCCCAGGCTGCTCTAACACTGTGTTTGAAAATTAGCCTGCTTGCTAAATACCATGAGCAAAGCCTCAAAGAGCCAACAATATAAACCCTCCCAGAAATTTAACACAAGTAGTTTTTAATGGGACCAAGCACAAAATTGTCTTAACTACATCTTTCCCTTAGAGTTAACAGCACACTGGTATTTTCTGTTTACTTCTTCCCCCACCCCCTCGGTTACCAAACTATAATTATCAAAAGTTAACATGACAATTTTAGTGAAGATCAACCAGGGTAAGATTCGTGGCATGGCTAAAAATGGAAATTTTTGGATATAAGCTTCATGGTGCCCCCAAATGTTCCAATATTTCCTTAATTACCTTTCAGGTTACAGTAGAGAAAATGGCCTCTAAGGAAAAAAACAAACAAACAAACAAACGAGGGGACTAGAAGGGTGAGGATTGTGCATGGTCATGAGGTTCACTCCCCGAGAGTCCTTCTGTGTGATGCTCAGGTGCATGGAGAGCCTTTTCTTGTTTGAGTTCCCCAGGTGCTGTATCAGATAGGCTCAGAAAGGTACCTCTCCAACTAGGCTAGTGAGTGATGTGACGCTGAGCAAAGAGCAGCAAAGCTTCTGGCTTTAGGTAAACGCTCTGCCAGTTAATTCACTGTGGGACACGAGACCTTTTCACATTGGGTTATCCCATCTGCAAAATGAAGGCAATGAGCTAGATGGATACACTGTCCCTCCCATCATTCTGATTCTATATTCTACTTTAATGTCTCTCTATTGGGTGGGGGGGGGGGGGGTCAATAAAATGGAAACAAACATGAATAGTTTTCCTTTTGCTGCTGCTGATCATATTTCCTGAGACACTAATCCTACTTCACAAATGGTCCTTATTCATACTTACAGCTGAAATTTTGCTTATGAAGATGGAAGGTAAACAGTTTAACAAAAGGAAAATAAATTTAGTTAGATCCCATGTTGTACACTAAATACTGGGGTGTTGAAAGCTATCACTTGTGTGGCTTGTACTCCCTTGTCCTCATTCCACCTTATTTAAAATAGCTTACTTAAAAAATCCCTGCCATGTACCCCTGATAACTGTCTGACCCAGAAAGGCTTTCTGTATGAATTCCTGCTGTATCTCATGTTGCTAAAGCACATTCAATAGTTGCCATTTTATGATGCAGCTCTTTGTGTGCTGTGTGGAGCCCAGAGGTTGAGCCTTCTGGGGTCTGCTATACTTACTAGTTGTTTGACCTTTGGACCTATTACTCTACATCTCAGTGCCTCAATTTCCTTATTGGTAAACAGGAACAATAATGGTATCTACTTCGTAGGGTTGTTTTAAATATTAAATCGTATTATTACTTGTAAAGTGTTTAGGACAGTGCTCAATAAAACTGGTTATTGTTAACTTATTCACAAGACCAAGTTCTTCAAGTGCACAGACATGCCTCACTTATCTTGCAACCCCAGGTGAATACTGGTAGAGAAATAAGTTTACTAGAAGTAATACCTGCAGGAAACATAACAGCAATCACTACTCATTTTACACGACTGATATTTTGAGTTCTCGTTTTTGCCATTAAAGCTGAAGAACTTTTGACTGCATTTTTGCCTTCCTAGAAAGCATCTTGAAAGGATACTGGCATAAAGAGTACATGGAAGCCACTTTGTCACAGTGAGCATTACAAACACTATTCAACAGGAAACGGCTGTTGAATGAGCCAGCCCCGTGACCAGGAGTAGGACCCTGGGACCAAGGAGCTGGACTCTGGGATGCTCGTGGGCACGACAAAGCGGGGAATAAACAATTCTAGTTCAGCTATATTGTACTCATGGAAGGGAGATAAAAGTAGGGCATCTTCAGTATCCCCATTACACATTAGATATCTGGTCATGATCAAGAAATGGGAATGAATTTAAGCTGTTTTGTTAGGCTCCAAAGGCAAAAAGGGAAGGTAACTTTGGTTCTAATTTCAGTCATTATCAAATGTGAACATCAAATCTTTTGACAATTGTCTCATTTTCATACCCATCCTTTATAGGAGATTTGAAAATATTGTTCTTGATATGGTGATCTGTGTGCATCCCTGAACCAGCCTCTCTTCCCTTAGGCTCACTGTCTTGATTCTTTTCCCTTGGAGGGAGCTAAGGATAGCAAGAAGACCGAATGAGCAAGAGAAACCAATGTACGCCAAAAACGTCTGTGTGCTCTCACCTGCAGGTCAAGAATGGGAGGAGGTTACCCAACTCCTATGTTACGTGTTTAGGCTGACTACTTCCAAAGGTCCCACCCTCCCTCTCCTCTCCCCTCCCCTCCACTCTTCTCCTCTCCCCTTCCTATTGTAAATGCTATATCTGCTAATTTTGTAAACAGCATTGAGAAGCATAAAGTGAAAAATGTCAGTTCCCTTTCCCTCCTCCCACCTTGAGTCTCACTAATTTTTGTTTCACCTGTGTCCTTTAGGATATTTTATAAGCATATAATTTTTAAAATATATAAATGCTATACTAAACACACTGTTGTAATATTGTATAATACATCAGGTTTTTAACTTAAGCAAAGAAAAAAATACATTTGGGAATCTTTCCATATAAGTCTCAACAGAGCTATTGAATTATTCATAATAGTTTCACAGTATTTCACTGTATGTTTTTATTGATGGATCTTTAGGTTATATCAATTTTTGTTGCTACAAACAATTATTTCAATAAATACATATAGAATAAATTCCTAGAAGTACTATTTGGGGCCACAGGACATGTGCATATAAAATTTAATAGGGATAGCCCTATTGTCTTCCAAGTTAGATTGACTGTCATATTTACATACCAACCAAAAATGTATGTGTACATATTACCGTATATATTTATTGACACTATATCTTTATAATCTTTCGTTTCTGTCAACTTTATGGGTTAAAGAAACATTTCATTGTTGCCTTAATTTCCATTTATTTAATTGAGTAAAGTTGAGCTTTTGCATTTTCTACTTTATAATGTTCCTGTTGATGTATTTTGTCCATTTTCCAGGAAAGTTTTTCATTTTTCCTTTTGATTTGTGGATGCTCTTAGTACATTATGGAAATTATCCATTTCTGATTGTTACAAATATTTTCTTTGTTTTACCATTTGTATTTTGGATTTGTTTATTGCATTTTCTAATGAAGTTTCTAAACATTGAATATATTTTCTATAGAAACTTGTCTGAATATAAAAGTCACAATAGCTCTGAGTTTGGTATTATAAAAACATGAAGGGAAAAGATGCACAAAGCCAGAAACAAGCAAAAAAGTTGTTCTACATATAGTGTATCCAGAGAGGAAAGGCAAGATTTATTTTCAAAGCCTTTGTGGTTTTGTGAAATCTGTAAGTCAATAGGTACTCCTAGACTTTAGTCACGTACTAAGATATAAGGGAAAACCCAACTGTAGATTTTGGGTTTTATTGAATAAGAGAAGCTGAAATCAAAAGAAAAACTAACTAGAGTTGATTAATAATGACACATCTGGGCCTCCAAAACCAGGTGACCCAATTCACTATCTATTAAGAGCAATTCTAATTAATATTTTTATTACTGTCATTGTCAACAAACACTCCCAATTATATATTTCCTGGCATTCAGAAGGCTTTAAGAGGCCTTCCACACTGTCTGTCTCTGCCAAATTGGTAGTTACCATTTATGGGTTATTAAAGTGTAGGAATGCCCAGTTGGAGGGGACTCTTTAAATCCCTCACATGGTCCTCCACTCAGCAGGGTCTCTTCAAACGTTTTCTCAACTGAGTCAGAAGATGGACTGCTCTTATTCCCTAAGACAGGTCTTTTGTTCTTCTCCCCCAACAGGGCCCAGCCCAGCTATAATTGTCCCTCCCCAGGAGAGCTGAGAGGCTGCCTGATCTCCATTCTTCTGTTGCCAAGTTTGCAATCGCATGTAGGTCAGGAGAACTGTTCCCCAGAATTTATCACTGAAATGCCAATAGCAAAGATAAAGTGCCATAGGAATGCAGACTCTGTCCTCATATTTATTTTTCATATTTTTGGATTTAAAATGTTACCAAATTATGTGTCACAAAATACATGGTAAAGGATCTACTATGGAATGCACATGCAGTATATGTAGCATTATTTTGAGGCAAAGAGGGGGGTCTGTTTTGGCCAGTTAACGAGTTAACTATACCAGGATGGTCTAAAATAAGGTATATAATTTTAGGTAGTTTATCCCCATTTTATTTCACATTATTATTTCCAGATTCAGCACAAGCCTTTTCAAGTGCATATCACTAAAATCTTCCTAGTGGAAAAGACGAGAGGGCAGGAGCTATTTGTGGGTGAGGCTCCCCATCTCATGAGTAAAGGTGTAATTTACTCATGAATAGCAGCTATGCTTTATGTCATGTACCAGCTCCAGCCAATCCTTAACAACTGCCCAGAGTTGGTTGTTGAAAAGGTGTGGCAAAAACTGCAAGTGTCCCCCAATATCTGTCTTCCCTCCCTTCATACTAATAGGATTTTACCTGACTATAAACTTGCCCAGGGTAAGGACTACATTTACTCATGCTCCTTTGGCTAGGGGTGACCCTGTGCTCAAACACTGGCACGGGGGATGGAGGCAACGGTGGCGTGGGCAGCTTCTTACTGCGCCTTTCAAGGGAAGGGCTGTGCCTTTCTTTGCTCCTCTTTTAGATTCTGACTGGATTTTAGATGAGGTGATGTGCTCCCATGGACCATGCAAAGAGGGGTGGCAGAACACAAGTTAGAAAGAATCTGGGTTTTCAGTACCACGAGGCCCCCCTATGTGTGTTCAGAATGGCACGATTAAGGAATAAACTTCTGTCTTATTTAGCAGCCATTATCCTGAGCCACTGATAGAGCAGCAGAACCTATATCCTAACTACATCAAGGCTCAGTGGGAAAAAGTGTCATGCTAGCTTGAATGTTGGCCATGGGCAAGGGTCTTATGAACTCATGTCAACTCTAAATCTTACTATGTGGATAGCCAAGTTATTCCAAAATGGAAAACTGTCCAGAAGAAAATTCTCATTGCTGTGTATACAGCAACACAAACCTTCCTTTTTCCAACTGCTTCCCTCTCTGTGCTACTTCTTACCACCCCAGACTTGGCCTCTCTGTATATGGTATAAATATGAAATGAGTCTGATTTAACAATCATAATAAGAATGAAAATGTATAATATAGTATTTATGATATATTGTTTATATTTACAATAATACTATATCCATTTAAAGTAACCTCCTAGGAAACTATATGCTTATTTCAAAGATGCTGCCATCGCTAAAACAGTTTTGGGATTTTTTTTGAAATTGTAAATTCCTGCATTATTTTTTTTTAAATAAAAGGAATGGGTCCAGATCACTTAAATTTCTTTCATGCCCAATCAGCAACTATTTATTGAGCACTTACTATATACAACATTAATGTCAGTGCTGGTATCAGAAAGGTTAGTAAATCTATTGGGGATGTTAAAAGTACTCTTTACAGGTGTGATGTGGGGACATTTTCAAGACTTGGAGTTGTTCTGAATGATATTGCAGGGACAGATGCAGGACATTATATATCCTGCCATAACCCACTGAATGGACTGGGAGAGAGTGTAAATTAAGTGTAAACTATAATCCATGCTGTGTAGCAGTGCTCCAAAATATATTTAACAAATGCAATGAATGTACCACACTAATGAAAGAACTTGTTGATGTGGGAGGAGTGGGAGGTTTGGGGAATGGGATATATGGGAACCTCTTATATTTTTTAATATAACAGTTTGTGTGATCTATGTATCTTAAAAAAAAAAGATAATAAAAACACACACATTAAAAAAAAACATAAAAAAGTACTCTTTACTTTAGATAACCTATGTCTCCAGGGATACATTTGTAATTTAAAGTTCTAATTAAATCAATTAAATTAAATCAAGCTTTGTAATTTAACAATAGAAAAATAATAATACATATAAGGCATTTACTGTAGTCCAGGGAAAAGAAAGTCATCTACTAGGAGAGAAATGTGAATTTTAAAAATCACTTCATGGTGTTTTACTCCATTAATCTCTTTATTCATTCAAGAGTTATTTTACTTCCCTGTCCCCTTATTTCCAAACTGGTTTTCATTAATTTATAGATTTAAAAAATTATAGTTTTCTTTGTATTCAATTTCTAACCCTCTATTCTACTAGGATTATGATTTATTAAAATCGTCCCTGGGTTCTCCACGGCCCTGAGGGTAAAGCCACTGCATTCCAGGGATTTTGCCTCTTGCCCAAAGTCAACTGGTAAGTGTGGACTGTAGGATTTTTCTCTGAGTATCAGGGGCTCTGACAGCAAAGCTCCCAGTGTCAAGCACAGTTCTGGAGTCACTGTGTGAGAACCATATTAAAGCAGCGATGCTACAAGCAATGCTGAGGAATTGGAAATTCTGATCTGATTTTCTTCATGAGTTCGTTCTGCCTGTTAAGCAGGTCAATATGTCTCTTCAAATGAAAAACAGCTTCCTTACAGCCATGATAGCTGAAAGGTCAATTCAAGTCCATTGACAGTTCACACATCCCCGAAAGCTCTAAAACAGATAATGGGCCTCACCCAGAAAAGAACAGGATGAAGAGTTAGTATGAATGAAGTGAGATATAAGGAGGAACTTCCCAACAGCAAGTGACATGAAGATTTGAGGGTGGTACAAAGGTTGATACACAGCTTGGGTCATGGATTTAGAATAGTGGAGTCTACATGCGTTGTTAAATATTTTCACTCTCACTGCAGGCTCACTATTGCTGCTTCTACATATGTTTAAAAACTAGGACAGACTATCTTGGAAGGATGTCATCATGCAAATGAGGTGTGGGCTAGTAGCAGGATTTGAAAAAACGCAAAGAAAACTAAGGGAAACATACATTGAGTCGAGTTTCCAAGGGATGCTATTGGCATTTGGGCCAGGCAATTCTTCATGTGAGACTCTCCTGCACGTAGTAGGATATTTGACATCAACCGCATTAAGGAGTGCTAGAAATTGTGACAAATCCAAATCCTTTCTCACATTTTAAACACATCTTAGGGGAGGCACTATCATCCTTATTGAGAACTACTCTAGCTCTGTCTAAGAATTACCACCAAAAAATGGCGGTAAAGGTATCAGGATATAAACATATACAGTCAAGAGCTCTTTTTTTTTTTGATTATAGATATTTCAGTGAAACAAAATGCTTCAAATTCGTGTGCATCCCCTCATAGTCATGTGCTTTTCAAAATAAAATCTTCTGTTACTAACTGGACATTGCAATGTTTGATGTACTTTGTGGACTAGTAGTATATTAATGGTGTTTGTATATATACAACTCTGGGGAAAAGGAAAATATTTGTTCCTCATGGTAAAGCATGGCTTATTAGGGATGACATTCTGTAATACTGGGAGACATTGTTGTCATTTTTGTTTTTGTTAGTTTGTGTGAATAAGTACCTAATCATATATGAATCAGTGTTTGGCATAAGGACAGCATATGAAAAAATAGTTTTTTCTAGAGAACCCTGAATACCAATATCTTCAAATACCAACTTTGACTATGGTGTTGTTTTTTTTTTTTTTTAAGGTACTGGGGACCAGGGATTGAACCCAAGACCTCATATGTGGAAAGACTGTGTTCAACCACTGAGCTACATCAGCTCCCCTGAGTTGTTTTTTTTCATTGGTTTTGCTTGTTTTTCTTTAGGAGGCACCATGAACAGAATCTGGGACCTTCCATGTGGGAAGCAGACTCTCAACCATTTGAGCCACATCTGCTTCCCTTGAATATGTTTTTTAAATCTGCAATCATTTCTGCTACTCGTTTACTTAGAAATGACAAGCCCATTATAGAGAACAGTAGTCTATACACTTCATCAGCAAAGCCATACTCGAATGTCAGACATTATTCTGGTGCAAAGAGAAGAACATCCAATTCTCTTTCAAGCAAACCCCAAAAGTAGCAAAATCACTGATTATAGAACTTTAAATCTACCCAGTCTCCACAATTAATGTTGTAAAATATTTATATCTATAAGGTCTATGCTGGGGAAATAATACCTTATATTGGAATTAGTCTGATGTGGAGTTTATTTCCAAGAAGAGAGAGAGCAAAGCCAGAAGATCTTAGCCTCAAAATGAAATTTCTCACACCTAAAATTGATGTTCAGAACATAATTTGATATGCAATCCAAACAAAACCAACCTTCAATTCACCCAAACCTAAAATAAGATTCAAACACAAGGGAATGACACCCTAATCAAATGGAGGCCAAAGAGAACTGGATTTCTACCTCCCATCTCCTTTTGCATTAAATGGTAAATTATACAAAAAGATCTGATATTGGACCAAATCTAAACTTTCAAAATATATTCTGGGCCAAGTCACATTCATCCCAAGTTCTGACACCTTCAACAAATAGAGTACTCAGCAATCCTAACTGGAATTAATAATGTTTACTTTGAGGCACTGAAATATCTCGAATCTCTAAAGAAAGTTTAAACTTTATTTACTCAGGCAGTAGGGTCCAACTTTTCTAATTGTTGCTATGATGACCAAGAAGTTAAAATAATTAGTCTTCAACAAGTAGTGTTAATAGACATTTGATGATACTTGCTAGGGTATAATTTTTAGTCTGTTTTCCCTTCGGACATTTTCTGTCACTAAAGGTATATGTGGCGGCTCCTTACCTAGCAGAGTCAGGTTACAATTTGTCATCAAGTATTCTGATGAACAGCCTGGAGCCTGATAGGCATTGAGTGAAAGGGGCTGGGGCTGGTGCTGGAACCTATGGCAGTGAAGCGGTATAATAAACATGATACCTAGCTTCTCATTTGGGACCACTCCTTGCTTTTCATCTTGCCCCCTATCTCAGTCTAATCTCTATACACAGCAGCAGAGGCATAAGGTAGATCCTGTAACGTGCCAGATCAAAACTCCATTAGGATAAAATCCAACTCTTTCCAAAGGATTTCTTGCTCCTCATTGAACTCTCTGGGCGTTGTCCCGGTTTCTGCCTCCTGGGATGCTGGTTCCCTCACTAATTCAGGGCTCTACTTAAATCCATCTCTTCAGAGAGGCCATTCCTGGGCACATAATCTAAATGTCCTGAGTACCTAATCTAAAGTGTGCATGCACACACATACATATATATATATACACTTTACTCAAGTTTATTTTTCTTAATATCACTTTTTCCTACCAGACATCATTTAAGTATTTGCTTATTTATTCATTCTATTTACTTCTCTCAACTTAAGCTCAATGAATTGTTTACTGCTGCTTTTCTAGAAACTTAGCCATGACTGGCACATTATAGGAGTTCAATAAATATGTGTTTACTAAAGGAATCTTTGGACTTGTTAGAGGCCTTGTATATTAAACTTAAAGTTTAGGAAACTGCAGATGGAAGAGTGTTCACAACTAGGCACCTGCTCACGTCTGAAAGAATTCTCTTCTAAAAACAAAGCCAATTGTAATAAATGATAAATACTTCTACATTGACTGAGCATAGGGTACTTAGAGGGAGGCAAGAGAATGAGACAATGGATTCCAGAATGCTGAGAAAAACGTAAAGCACTCAATGTTTGCAAGATGTTATTATTAATAATTGACATGAATGTGAAAGGGTTTATAGGTCTCCTGAGTGGCATTCACTTAATAGTGAAGTAAAGCCTTCTTGGGAAAATTATGCCATTTATGTAAGGAAATAGGCTTGTTGACAGGTTACTACAGTACACAGGTCACCACTAAGTGATCAGGGTGGATGGCACTTTAATGAGGAAAATGCTGCGTGTTCAGATGTCCCCTGGAGCCACCCTAATGTAGCAGTCACTCAGGTAGTGAACTGATCTCCAGGAGGCTGCATAAGGGCCTCCTGAGATGGAGCTGGGCAGTTGTCAGGAAATGAAAACGGAAATGGAGTTTACAGAATGAACTCATAGAGGAAAGTTTTATTTTTAATAGGAAGAACCTTATTGCTAATTATGATAAAGAAGGAAATAGGGTCCAGATTAGAGAGGAGAAATTGCTATTCTAAAATACTGCTTGAGATTGCATCAAGGATTTGTAGTCTTACTTTTTTTGTTTCAGGATATAACCAAGTCAGTGTGAACTTAGTCCCTTCTTTCTCAGTTTTGTTCTGGAGGCTTCTGTGTTCTCAGAGGGCACTTTTCTTTGCTGCTACCTACAGTGAGGGCTCAAGGACCTGCTGTAATTCGGTGAGCCTGGATCACCTCCGGCCTGCTTTGTGGTGTGAGTACAGTAATCAAAGAAGCAGACCCAATGATTTGTGACTCCCTTGTAGGGTGACCTACCATCCTGATTTGCCTGGGACTGAAGGATCCAGAGGCAGGCGACTTCTAGTGCTAAACCCAGGAAGGTCCTGGGCAAACCGGGAGGAGTTGGTCATTCCAGCAATATTAAGTTCAGGGTAGAACTCTCATGGGTGCTTACTGTGGCATCATTCGCTTCAGCTCATGGGCAAATTCCTGTTAAAGTTAACAGTCAGGGATCTCTGCTGAGTTTTTTTAACCCACCTCTTGCCATTCAATTATATTCACTGAATGGGAGAGCTTGCGGGTTTCTGGTAAGTCTCAAATGCAGTTCCTAAAGCAAGAAGAATTATATATTTATAAATTACGTTGATTGCAGTATCCATCTGACTCAGTCTGCCCCCACCCCATTCAGCCTCCACTCTGCAGGCTCAGTCCCTGCCCTAGATTCTAGGTCTAATTCTGTTTGTAAGTGAGGATCTTTTCTGACCTTGTGCCTTGTACCTGGTACCTGGGTCCTTGCCTCTCTTCTGTACAGTACTCTATACCCCTAACTGGGCGTGCCACTTGCCAAAGTGCCCACATGCCAACACCTGCCTTGGTAATCAATCAAGGGCCCAGAGCTTGATCTTGAATTTTCTCCTTGACTACCTTGCTCCCATTTCCTTCAGCTTTCAGCTCACCACTAATTAAAATCTCATTCTGAAACTGATAGTATAAAGAAAAATAATTCTATAGCTTATAAAAACCTAATAGAGGACAATAACACATAACATTTTCCCATCCTATCAAATAATATAATTAAATTAAGGTTTGGCTTTCCAGTAAAACCTACCATCCATTGATAACAGTGCTCTATAAGGTTTGACCTCTGCTGATCAATTTTCTAGTCTTTTCTAATAGTTTTGTCCCAGAAGATGTTCACCTTAGCATATGCTATACTTTCTCTTTCAAAAGACACTTGGGAATTCTTAGATAGAAGGGAGTTCACCACTGCAACTATACCAAAATTTATTTTTCTAAGCTTCCCTGTGAAAAAGATGAAACCGTGAAAACATAACTGCCTAAAACAGCAGCCGTTTCTAAAAGGTGGAACCAGGAATGAGAGTATAGAAAAGAGGAATCATGGTCTGAAAGGCTTAGCGTCGCTGTTCTGAAAGAAAGGTCGCTTTAGCAAGGATGGCTCACCTGGGACAGATGTGGAAAAAAGACTGGAGACAATGAAGGCCATTTGGACAACTTGAGTCACATTACACTAAATTTTTGAAAACTTATCTAGCCAAAGAGAATCTTTTGCTTTTTGGAGTTGCGAACTTTGGAAGTTCAATCAATCAGATCAAAGTTCCCCTGATGGAATTTATAATTACCCCCACAGTGTGACCCTGCCATGAAGTCTCCCAGGCTGCTTCCTAAAAGCAAAATTGATTTTATTTTGTGAAGAGGGACAGTAGATTATTTTAATACCGGTATGACATTTAAATGTAAGCCATTTAGGGATTTGGGGAAGCAATGCTGTTTTTACTATGCTACCTTTATAAAGTTAAAACAATGATGTTGGTAATAAATATAGCATACAGTGCATAAATGCTTAAGAGATTATTTTAGTATAAGCATGTAGTGTGTATTATGTGGTACACATATGCCTACATATATGTAGACAATGAATAAATAGATACATAAAATTAAGTGACAGAAGTAAAGGTTCATCAAGGTATTTCACATGATGCTTTCACTTAGAGAAAGTTTCGTTTCCTTGAAATGCCTTGGCACAGCAATATCTATCCTAAGATCAAAACCTGATTTTTTCCCCCTTTTTTAGCTGCCAAAAAAGCCTAATAAACAGAAGCAATTTCTCTGGGGTCCCTTTTCTTCTTAAAATACTGTATAAAGGATGTAGAAAAAGTTTTGAAAGAAAACTTATCCATCCACAAGCCCCAAATGGGGTTGGATTTCTCACTCATGATAAATGGGTATAAATCTACTAATTGCATAATCAGTTCTTATGCCTCCAATCCCCCTCCTCTGGATGCCTCTCTCTAACTCTCAGGACCAGCCTGGTGGAAATAATGATCTGAGTTTGAACTTGCTGCATGGTGAACTTAAAGTTACCCACTCTCAGCATATTTCCTATAAGGCAGAACAGTGGGAACAGCGACCTACTTACTTGTATTTATTTTCTGGAGTGAAATATGCTTTTCCAGTTGTCTCCGAAGTTTCACCTCTGCTCCATATTTTCCAGTGGTCCCATTGTCAGCCAGAATGAAATGGGAATGCATGCTGTTGAGAATAGTGAGCTTGCTCATGGGATTGGACATAGTTTGATAGGGCCGGACAACCTGCGGGATTTCAAAAGAGGCAGGAGTCAAAAAAAAAAAAAAAAAAAAAAAAAGACAGAAAAAAAAAATGAAAAGGAGAACCACTCAGAATGGAAAGAGAGAGAAAAGGAAATTAATATTTTGATACAGTAAAATTATGGTACACATCCTCTTCCTAATATTGCTTTGAGAAGAAGTAAGATTAATGGTAGAAAGTTCCATTCACAGCAAGATCATGCTTAAAGGACTATATATTTATTTACTCGAGTTATACAGAAACTAGAGTTTGTGTTTTTGATACACTCAAAAACTGGCATGTCAAAGAATGTTTCATTTTAGAGTTGATCTTTCATTTGCTAATGAACCAACATAATTTTTAAAATTTAGCTATTTTCTTTATTGCTCTTCAGTATCAGGTACATACCTGATATAGCATATGCACATAATAGAAGAATCATGATTCTTGAGGTGATGTGTGATCTCTTGTGCCACGTCTATACATTTCTAAATATTACAGCAGTCAGAACCAGAATCCACACCCAAGTTTGCTTGAGTCCTAAATCTACCCTTACTCCAGCTTCCTACAGTGCTTAGACACAATAGGAACATAAGATGATGGGTTGGAATTCTACTCCTAAATTATCGAGGTAGGAACTTCACTTAGGAGTATGTTCTTTTTTGGGGGGGAACTTTCCACAGTGATACCTACAGCTATCACTGTACTAAGTAGTCCAAATTGATAGGACAAAAATAAACATTGCTGGTTATTTTTCCCTATGCTTTTGTGTGGTGTGTATATTAATTATCGAGTTGGGATGCTCTTGTTCAATTTCAGTATGTAACAACTCACTATGAAAAGCTGCAGTGAGATTGAATAGTTTGCTACCAGAATTACAAAATGATATAGAGAAGACAATTTTCAGCAGTGAAGATCTCACGAAAGTAATTTTTTAGACCCTGATGCTGATTTCAAAACCTCTATATTTCTATGTGCCTGGCAAATAGAATGTACTCAATAAATAGTGAATGAATGAATAGAAAAACTTGAGACAGACCTACTTTTGTTCAAACTCTTTTTTCTGAATTGTTTGATAATTGATCAAATCTAAATTTAAAATGTTAATTACGAGCCTTTGAAATATGCTTCATCCCTGTTATATGCCCTATTTGTTAATGTAGCATTAATATAACTTTAATTCACAGCTTCTTCTTAGTTGGTTCTTATTGATTAAAGAAGCACACTGCTTTCTGATTATTGTTTACACCAATTACAAGAAGTAGTATTCAATTACTCCTTTATTTAGATGATGTAAGGAGTGACCCTTAAATACTGAGACAGTGGTTTGCTAACTCCATCCTGAGCGCTCTAGGAAGACTAGGTCACTGGGGGTTGAAGTTCCCATTTTATTGTATTCATTTTTGATCATAAAACATTCATTCTACAGTAGAGTGCAAGTTAATAAATATTAATGTTATGTTGAAAGAGGCTTGGCAGAAAGTTTTTCTCCTGTTTTTCAAGTGGCCCTGCATATGCTTTTGGACAAAAGAAAATGCTTTTGATTACCATCCTGCTCCCTCTCTTCTAACAGAGCTCCCCCAGTGCTCCGTGCTAGGGAGGGAGGAAGACCCCAAAACAGTTCTGAGAGGAGAGACACAGTGGGTTTTGGGGAGATTGAGATATGTGTGGTGTTGCACCCCAGATATTTGGGCTGACTGACACAGTATCCCACATTTTGAATTCCTGAGAACCTAATTAAAGACTTCAGCAGGAGTGAATTTTCAAATGAATAAAGGAATGAAAAAGATTTGAAGCCAAGCTGATGTACTCGCCACAGTCTGAGAATGATGGAACATAATAAAATCCATAGACTATTGTCTGTACATCTACCTCCTTCTACCACTGATTCTAAGATGCATTGATGCTTTAGTCTTTTGAGTTTGCCTTTTTTTTTTTTCTTATGAAACATGGCTTAACAGCTTTTGGGAATATTGTACATCTGCATTAGTCATGGCAAGAGGGTCACATTTACAGTATCACTCATGAATTTTAATTTCTTCATCTTACAGGTCCCCATTCCTTCTGATCTTCTATGACAGATGAGTTAAATGTGATCATATTTTGGCAGAGAGTTTGCCTGCTGAATAATAAGGGCTATAAACCTGAGAAATAAGTAAAATGTCCTAATTTATTTTTCAGGTATCATTAAAGGAAGATGTATAGAATCCTAAAACAATCCTGATCATTTGAGCCACAGAAATCTGTTTGAATCCTTGCTCTACCAATGGCTTTGGGACTAATTTTTTTTTAATCTGTAAAAGGTTTTAATGATAAAACCACTTACCTCATGGGAATCAAATGAGATTATATGTAGAAAGGGCTGGGTAATCATTAAATGTTCATTTCTTCTCCAGCTCTACTTTATTTTACCAACTATAAACTGATTTGCCAGTTGCAAACTAGTGAGTGAAATGAAACGATAGGAGACTAATCATTGACTTTTGTTTGAAAGAAGAGATTTAAACCAATCAATGTGAGTAAAGGGAAAAAGCAATCAGCAATCAGTTGGCAGAATATGCTGTGAATTTTTCTTTGCCAATTCTTTCTAAGCATCTAAGAGAGAGGTGCTCTGAATTATTTGTTGATGAACTGCAAAGTTGGAAATAACTTCCTGAATAGTTCAGAGGAAGGCCTTTGGTCTAAGTCACCTACAAAATCCACTTAATATTCTTCATAGCACACATACCAGCAGTCTATTTTCATTTGGGTTATAATTTGCATATATACAAAAGATTTGCTGATCTTGCTGTTGGGTTTTCCAAATAGAAAAAATAATATATTTTTATCATGTGACTACAAATGAATTTTTCCCTTTGAAAAATGCAGCCTCTTTCATTTTTAAAAACTCAGAAAAAGAGGGCAACTTTATATGAATTATATATACACAGGCACACAAACACATGCATATGTGGGAATGTGTAGTAAATAAGAAAAATATGAGACATGTTCATAAATTCTAGTTATATTGGATACTCTAGCATATTTTTCAACCAGGTTTTCTCAAGAGAATTAAGTGCTAATAGCCTATGGCATCCACTGCAGGTAATGGATTACTGTGTCCCTGAACATCTATCCTGGTTAGCTGTCACCCTTGGGAGAATTGAGAAAATAGCCACTCAAGTTATTTCTGTGTATCCTAGATCAGAGAAGGAGTATAGGTTGGGGTTATGGTGGCTGAGAGGACTTCAGATAGAGTGACCTTTCACTATTGGTAAAGAGCATAGTGTCTATACATGGAAGGGGAATTGGTTTAGTAGTGGATTTTCAACACTATTCTCCAGCCATCAGGGACCAGACTACCTTAAGATAGTGATATTTTGCCTCCCTTTCTTGTCTCTCAAATGTAAAAGAGAGAATTCTTCACTCATTAATCCATTGTACACACTTAGGACTGGTTCATTGGTAAAATTCTGGGTCAAGTCTGCTATACAACCTGGCTCTGAAATACAGAGTGTGAAATGAAATGGAAATGTGAGAACCTGTACAGAAGGCACTAGTGCAGTCTTCATCATTACCAGGAGGTGAGTGATCCAGAGACACTGGAAAAACGAAGCCTCGTGCATGTTGCTGTGTCAGACTGTTGTATTTACCTTCCCTGGATGGGCTTAAATGAGTCATTTGGAAACTGACAGATGATACCTGCTAGTTGTTTTCATGCATGGTCTGATCTCACCCAGGAATACTTAGTAGAAGTCAGGAGATGTGGGTTCTAATTCTAGTTCCTCTGGTCACCAATTTGCAAACTTGGGCAAGTTTCTGAATTCATTCATTCATTCATGTGGTAAGCATTGTGCTGGGTCGAGGAGGTACAAAAGCTAACATCTAGCTTGATAATAGCTCATAATAAACATGCAAAATATGATTCTTGAAAGAAACTTTCTGGACCACAGTTTTCTCATCTATAAAGTAGAAGGACTTGATTGCAATTTCTAAGCTTTCTATCTCTAAAATGGAGTCTGAACAGCCTATGCTAAAAAGTACATTTGCCCTTTCCAAGGACAATAACCTTCCTTGTATGCAGGTTTCACAAAAAGTAGTTCTCTGGTATACTGGGTATCTTTCATCTTACGGTGCTTTCCACAGTACAAGGGCAGTTTGGTCACCTGGAGCTCCTTTTCTAAACAGAAGTGAATGGGACTGAAGTCAGGTTTTTGATCCATCAATCACAGGCCCTCAGCCGTCTCAGATCTCTTTCCCTCCTGAGCTGTGTAGCAACATGCCACAAGCAAGTAGCAGAGTAGGGAATGCCACTGCCCAGAGTCACTCTTTCCCTCCTATTATTACTATCATTTTAACATAGGCAGGACGAAATTTAGCATTCACTGACTACCTACTGTATGCCAGGCACTGTGATAGACACTCTCACATGGATTAATTCATTTCATACTTATTTTACAGGCAAAAGTATAGAAGCCCAGAGAAGTGATGTGTTTTGGCCAAGTTGGTCCTACTAATCACATTCTTTCATCTAGACCAGATGTGGATGTTCAGATTTTAAATTCCATTACAGGCTAGGAAACATTAGGAGACAAGACAGAGGATCCAGTCTTTTTATAAAGGAGAATAGGGTTGGTTTTGCTGCTGGACATTTTCATCATTGGCTCAGCTGGACATTAACATCCTTTACTCTGACAGCTGATCAGATTATTTGCAGATGAGTCATCCAAAACTGAATGTATACAAATGTCAGGAAAGGAGGCAGCAGGGAGGAAAATGGGGTTTGAGCTTTGGAGAAAAAGAAACAAAAGGAGTGGCAATGTTCTCTTGGGATCAGGCATCCATTTCTAAGAGGGGTGAGGCACTTGTTGAGATACCGCTGAGAAATGGGAAGCAATGTCTGCATCTGGAATAAAGAAGTACGGGGACTGAGAGAATGAAATGGAGAAACAGGCTCTGTGTGTCCTCATAATCATAGAGAGTCTGGAGCCAGCAGAGACCCTGCCTTGTTATTTCCTATTCAGGCAGCTCAGTTGTAAGTCTAGGTGTAAAGCAGGGTCACAATCCAAATAAGAAACCAGTGAACCCAGGGATCCATCTTCAAAGAGTGCCCAGATAGTTTAGCTGTGTCACTCCCATTAAAATCCACGGGAGGAATAATTACATCCTTCTGCAGCACTTTGAAAATGTGTCCCTCAGCTCATGTACTGCAGAGTGATCCACAGTCCTCATTCCATGATTTCTACTCAAATAGACCCACCTCCCTTTGCCTTGTCCTGAAAGGAACCATGTTCCATTCAGCCACAGGGTCTACTGGCAGCGAGAAAAGGCACTTGAGTTCTGAAAGGGGTCCCCTGCTTTGGAAATCAACACATATCAGTGTGGTGATTTTAAAACAGGTTCAAATTCTTTGAAAGCCTTTCCCTTAGATTGGGCTGGACTTAGTGACTAGTTTCAAAAGGATGAAATAAAACAAGTGGTGGAGTGTGCCTTTCAAGACTAGTTCCTAAAAAGCTTCCTCCTTTCCCTCTTTCAAATCACTTACTCCAGTGCGGGTGGGGGGTAAGCCTGCAGGTATGTCATGAAGACAATAAAGCAGCTCTATAGAGAGGTCCACATGGGGAGGAACTTAGCAACAACCAGCAAGGAGCTGAGACCTCCTACCACCAGATGTGTAATAAGACCATCTTGAAAGAGGCTCCTGTAGCTCCAGCTGAGCCTCCAGGTGACAGTAGCCCTAGGCGACATCTTGACAGTGACTTCTTGAGAGACTTCAAGCCCAAACCACCCAGATAAGCCACCCCGACCCACAGAAACTGTGAGATAATACATGCTGTTTTACCACTCCCTTTGGGGGTAATTTGATAGCTAATTAGATAGATACAATTAGATACAATAGACAACTAATCCAATAGAGTATTATTGTCTTCTTTAAGACCTCAGAATGAATCCTCTCCCCTGTATGCAGTTGATGCATAAAAATATAATTCCTGCTGGGTCCTCTGTACTGCCCAGCATACTTTCCTAGGCTGTAATCAGTTCTGTTTGCTGTTCTCCATCAGGCCTATAACTAATATCTTTCACATTCCTCACACCTCTGACTGTAGCACCATCCCTCTTCATTTGGCAGATGATCTGACTTGTGTGTCTATACACTTGCCAGTTAGTGAACCTTAGCCTCTGAGTCTCCATCTGTAAATTGAGATTAATTATAACCACCTCATTGGGGGTTTTGAGGATTAAATGAGATATAAAGTTCATAGAACAGTACACGCATGAACTCTGAATAAGTGATAGTTATTACTACCGAGAAGCAATATTGCATACTAGGTAGGGATATGGTCTTGGGAGCTAATGTCCTAGCTTTCACTTACATCTACATCCTTTACTAGTCATGTAACGCTGGACAAGTTACTTAACTTTCTGTGTTTAGTTTCCTTACCAGTAAAATAAGGTGATGATAGTGGCAGTATTAAAATAAACACTTATGAGTGCCAATGTAAGAAGTAAGTGAGTTAGCATTTGTAAAAGGGCTTAAAGGGTGCTGACAGTAAGCTCTACAAGTACTGTCTGATTTATTATTATTTCAGAGATAAATGATAAACCTCCAGGTTGAAACTCATTCAACTTGTTGCCACCAACCCTCTGCATGCACATACTTTCTTTTTCTCCTTCAGTTATAAGGGTGTAGGTGGTTGATCTCTCCCCCTCAGTTTCGGACTCCCTCAGCTCAGGGCTCCTCCAGGATTTCATCAAACATCTTCCCTCTCTCCCAATCTCTCTTGCCACCATCAATGCATAAACAAACTCAAGTCTCTCTCTTCCATCTTGAAAGAAAAAAAATTGTTCAAACTCTGGTTTCTTTCTCTTATCCATATCTTTTCTCTGTTTCAAAGCCCAACATCTTAAAAAGCTGTAGCTACTTGCTGTCTTCATTTCTTTACCTCTTTCTCCTTCCTCAACCCAAACCCATTGATATGTGGCTTGCTCCTTCATCTTTCATTGAAACTGCTTTGATCAATGGTGCCAATAATATCTTTCTTGATAAATTTGATGGACACTAAAAAGTCCTTACCTTTCTCATCCTCTTGAAAAAATTTGCCATTACCTTTCTTTAAAATATTTTTTTTTTTATTTTAAAAGAATCTTTAGATTACATAAATGTTATATAAAAATTCTGGGGATTCCCATACCCCCCCATCCGCACACTTCTTACATTAACAACATCCTTCATTAGTATTTGCCCTTGCCTTTCACTCCATCCTTTTGAAACACACTCTTTCCTTGGCTTCCAAAAACTGATTCTCTGGTTGTGCTCCCACCTCTCTGACATTACACTCTCCCTTGATGATCTCATCTACAATAGCTTTAATTACCACCTATTTGCAGATGCTTTCCAAATCTAAGTCTATAACTCTGATCTCACTCCTGAGCTCCAGACTCTTATACTCACTGGCCTGCTGGACTGTTGCACATGGATATCTCAAAGGAACTTCAAAACTGACATGTCCAAATCCCAAACACACCACTGTCTTCAACAAATTTGTGCCCTCCCACATAAGTGAATGTGACAAATGCCTGGGCATTTAACCCAGAACCTGAGTGTAGTCCAGGCTCAGCTAGCATTCACTCCCTCCTGAATAACTGTAACAGATTTGGGCGGGTCTCCTTGTCTACTCCATTTTCTTTCTCAATTCTGGATACATCTTAGCTAATCTAGTCATAGAAATCCAGTGAACCCCATATATAAACCACTATTGGGTAGCTTTCTGGGTTTACAATATGAAGTCATATTTGACTGGCCTCAGAAATCAGTGACAAATGTGCTGAGTTGATAATTACATCAGAATTAGTAGTCAACTTTTTTCTTGGCTTGAAATATAAAGATTGAATCAAAAGAATACTTTTCAATTAATTCATTCCTAAATGCTATCAAATTCTGAGAAGAAATCCCTAGCATAGAAAAAGTTGAAGCTAACATTGAATCTAAAGATAATTTAATAACACATAAGATGATATGTTAGAAATATCCCGAATAAAATTTTCATCCACAAGTTAAAATGAAAACGGCTCTTTCTTGTGATCATGGCTGGGTTTTTAGCTTGGCATTTGTCTTGTTAATTTGGGTTCAGGAAAAGATAAATTACAAAGGCTTCAGAAATTGTTCAGTTACTTGAAACAATTTTGGTCAGATTGTTTTCTAAGTAAGGAATTTTAATCTAAAATGTATTACATGAAAATATAGTTCATTGGAAATTCTTTCTTGACTTTATACTGGTGGTATTTCCATAATCATCTATCCATGTAGAGATCCTCTAGGGACAGAGAAAAGGGCTTCTGGTCACTCACTGAGTCCATTTTCAGGTTCAATTTACAGGTATAAGATATATGCCAATATTTCAACTGACAATAAAAACATAATATCATTACTTTTTAAAAATTTCTTACCTTACTTGACATTTTACAAGATAAGAATTTGGGCTTTGGAGACAGTTGGGTCTGGGTTCTAGTATTTGTTTAGTTTCCCCTATAAAATAGGTATAATACATACCTCATAAGGCTAATTAATACATGCATCAGACTAAATGTAAAGTTATTTTTATATATTAACATATTCTTATAAAAGTATACTTAATATACTCATAGAAGTCTCATGAAAGTAAATAAAACAGAGAAAGTGTTTTTGTAGTCCACTTATATATGAAGAAATCAAATCTTATAGAGTTTAAATAACCTGTTAATTCTTCAATTCATGGAAATATTACATTAGAGGTTACCAAGAAACAAAGGAAATGAACAAATCAATCCATGTTTTTAAGGAGTTTATGATTAAATTGGAGAAGAAGACAGTTGTGGGAAAATTACTATCAGATATAAATGTTACAGGTAGAGTGAGTTAGGGAAGATGTCTTGGTAGAAATGAACCTGAAATCAAATTTGTTGGAAGTGTAGGCTCATGGGTTGTAAAGGAAATGGAGAGTAGGAATAAGAAGAAATCACAGGGGTGGGTTTAACCTCAATAGCAGAAGCAATATGTTTTCATTCTAAGTGACAGGTCAAAATGATTATGATCTCAGACTTCATAGGCTTACCTCTCCCCAAAGTCAGTTTTTTTGATCTATTAATTGAGAAAAGGGATTGATTAAACAGAGTGGAAGTTATTTACATTTAAAGCAACAATTTATCATCTTCCATAGGGTTTAGAGAAAGATCTACTCTTATTCCTCACTGCTTTGCCCCTTACACCGACTTGCTGAACTTCACCATTCACTTCTCACTTTGAGTTGAGATATAAAAGTTTTATGTTTAAATGCTTGGTTAAAAAAAGACCCCACTATAGTCACTATCATATAATTTATCTTGGGGATATGAGTAGAAATGAAGTTGTGGTAAATCTGTGAACTGATAAGATCGTTCATTATATTTTTTTCATAGCATTTACTTTCCAACTTGAATTTCATTTGCCCAATCCACCTTCATCAACATTTATTGAGCACCTACTAGGTGTGAGTGTCTAAGCTGGGCTCTGAGAATCCAAAGAAACATGTTCTGTTCTCAATAAACTTCTCTAGTTAAGAGATATGAATTGGAGGGAGGCAGAAAGCCAAGTCAAACTCATAAGATGACTGAGAAAAAGCAGTGTATAAAGCGAATGCTTCAAAATATCTTGGAGCTGAACCAAGGACAAGTCAGCTTTCGCTCTTTATGTTTTGAACTAGGTTTTCACCTTTATAGCACCATTCTAAAGGGATATTCTGGTTCTAAGATTAATAGCAACTGCTATATCTACTACTTCTACCAATAAAAAAAAGAATTCTAATAATACTTAGATATTCAGCTTCTAACAGTATTCATCTGAGATCCAGCCCTACAGTAACAAAATCATGTTTTCCATCAATCTGGAAACAAATCCACTGTAAGAAAATAACAGGCCTAAGAAATGCAGCTTTTATTTTAAGCTTGTATTTATTTCAAGAAAATTTCCTAGATTTCCCTTGACATTTATTTTGCACTACTTGTACATTATTCTGGAATGCAGACATAAATTAGACCAAGAATGCAACTTTTCTAATTTTCTCACATGACTGCATTTTGATAGAATTCTGAAGAGGTCAAGATATTTAATAATACATTAGGGTTTTGTTTCCCTTCTACCTAATGTCTGATACTAAAAAGGTTTATTTATTTTTGATGTTTATTATATGTCAGTTTGATTATATAAAATGGGAAAAAAGGATAGAAGACACTAAATTAAGCTAGCTATAAAAGTTGTTGTAACTACTTAGGATGCTTTCCCAACAACAGTTCTGCTTCAAAGATTTTAAGGAGTTTTTCACCAGCATTTTATTCAAGTACTTCTTTAATGGAAACCTAACATCAGACTATTTTTTAATATGCCACATTACCATATTGAACATGCATAAAATCTATCCCAAATGATGTCATAAATCCCATACACCCAAACTAGCACCTTTGCTCCAAATAAATTACAGCTTGAAAAACGAACTATATTGTCACACAAAAGAAATTCTATGTGTACTCCAAATCCCCAATTTTAAGGGAAAAATGTACCAGCATGGTCAAAATTCAATAGATCTTGTTCAAAGTTAGGCAGGTTAGTATAGTGAAAGGGGGAATGCAGCTGAGGCCCAGCAGACAACTTGGCTGACAGACAACATGGCCGTGAGACCCAGCCTGGAAACCTCTTGAGGGATCCCAGGAGACTCTGGCCATGAGAATCCTGTTTGGAATGAGAATCCCATTTGGGGTCAAGGGATAGCCCTGGATACCCTCAAAAGACCTCACCGTTGGCCCCCTGGGAGCTGACAGGTGGGGCAACCAACCAGTACAGTAAGCAACTGGGACCCCACCCCCAACATTATGAAGCGGAAGAGGAAAGACAGACCCACTGTTCATGCCTCTCGTTTTCTTGTTTCTTAATAAACTCTTTGCTTCCTGGGCTACGGTCTGACAGGTCCTTAAATTCTTTTATGGGACATAAGCCAGGAATCTAGATGCCAAGAACCCAGAGCTTTCCAATAACACAAGTTTAACTGAAAAAGTCAAACACAACTATGTCTCCTGTACTCTATAACCTACCATTTCCATTTCTTTTTCCCGATGATCTCTGTGCCTGTTCACCTGGTTCTCTGCAAGCCATCGTTGGACTTTATTAGACATCTAGGAGAAGGATGCTGAATGCGCAGATTTAACTGAACATGAGTGGGTTTTTCTACCGCCTACACTGGGGCCAAGAATGTTTTAATTGGGAAGTCAGATGATGCCGCTAAGTCCACTGGGACTGAGTAATTGAGAAAAATAAAAGGAGAGGTTAAAAAAAGCCATGAAAGGAAGTGAAAACAGAAAAAGTTGGAACTGCAGGGATAAAAATGAGTGGCTCATTTGATTTTAGCCCTCTGGGAACTGATTCAGTTTCTTTTCATAAGCATAGACAACTATGTCATGGGACATAAAGCTGTATTTTTAAAGCTGTAGGTTGTGGCCCATGAAGGAATGGTGAAATGCACTTAGTGGGTCACAAGAGGTACATTTTAGAGTGCATTGCATTTAGTAAGATAAGTATCATTTGGACTACTTTTGTTTCAATTTAATAAATATATGTATTTATGTATATTTGTGTTTTCTGGGTCATGATGTAAAATTTAATTTTTACTAAGAGTTGCAGCCAAAATACGTTTGAAAATTACTGTGGAAAGAATATATTTTTAAATCCTTTCCCCTTTGATTATCCCCATTGCAGAAAATTTGAAAATGAAGAAAAGTACAGGCAAAAAAATATTCATTACCCTAATTTCAGCATCAGAGATAAACACTGTTAACATTTTGGCTTTTTTTCCTCTACTATTTATACACACACATATACACACATATACATGCATATCTACACATGTACATATATACATATATACTCTATTGCATGTATAATTTGATATTTTTGCCTTTCTATATTGAGCTTTTTGCTTTTCTGCTTTTTTTTTTTTTTTTGCTTTTTGTCCTGCTCTTTGTTTTCTCTCCTATGCACGCCTGAATCTGAATTAAACATAGGTGGGCCAGCTATTCTGTTAATTCTTTTATCTGGGCTTCAGATTTTTTGCCTATTTGAAGATGGATGTTTATGCCAGCATGAAGGAAAAGTAATGAATTCACGAAGTTTCCATTCATTATATTTTGAACAAATCAGGATAATTACACAAGCCTTCCATTTCAAATCAAGGAGTCATGTTCATTTAAACTTCCATTTGGCCATAGGTCTAATTGTATGGTAAAACATCTAATGTAACTTAAAGATATTTTTTTAGCCATTTGGATTACAAATAACAGAATAATAAGTCCCAACTTTTCCAATTTCCATGTTCTCTTACCAAACAGTATAAAAAAGCTTGCATGTGATACAATACTTAAAAATGAAAATGAAAAGTCAGATGTTTTCAGACATACAACTACTTGGCATCATGGACTCACTATCACTCTATTTTACTGTTTATTTTCCCTATTAGGTTTTCATTTACAAAATGCTACAAAAATTAGGCTTTGGGTAAATTAAATATAAAATTTAGAATCTATTGCATTGTCCAATAAAATGATTTCTATGAGGCAAAGGTACAGAAAATGGGTTTTTGGGTGTTTACTAACAAAGTAAATCCTAGCTAGTTTTCTTTCTTTCTTTTTTCTTTTTTCCTTCCTTCAAGAATCTTTCTGCAGTCATATAGGATTATCAAAACAAACAAATAAAATGACACAAAAAATGTTGTAGTCCAGCATTCTCTGCAAATACTTAGGCAACTGAAGTGATTATTTGGTTATTTTCTCTGGATAAAGAGATAATCAGCTTCCATTTACCTAGAGTTCATCTTCACAAGAAAGTTCCAAAAGAGTCCCCTCCCCCCACATAAAATTGAATAATGATAACTCAGGTTTACAATAGAAATCCTGAAGCTATGAACATTTCCAAGTAACTTCTGGGTCATCACAACATTTTTAATCATTAACTCATTTGTTAATAAAATGCAACATTAAATGCTTTTGGTGTTGAGGATATTTTAGGATATTTGAATTCTTTAAAAATACATATTTGTTTTATTTCACAAACATACATTTAAGAGCCTACTTGGAGTGTAAGGCAAGTATTTCCCAATATATTCTGGGTAAATTAGCATTTCTATATGTAATTTGATAGCACTGATATGAACACTTTTTAGCACTCAAAAATAAAGGTTGTAGAGGATCTAAAGAGTGTTTGTTTATTGCTTGTTCTTCATAACATTTGATTTTTTAATTCAACTTATTTTGCATTGCATTTTAAAAATTCCATATATTACATAGCATTGCATTGCAACAGACTAGAAGAGCAGTTTAAAACCAGTTAGTGATCGACCTATTTTGATTTTTCTCCTGTTCATTTTTTTTTGGCTCAGACAGAAATCATGGCACTTGAAAAAAAAACTTCTTAGCACATTTGTAATCCACTCTGACAGACTTGATTAGAAGGGAGGGCTGTAGTGATCTGAATCAGAGAAGCTATGATAAATAATTAATTCTAAAATTGTTGGGAGGAAAAGCAAATAAAATATGGCAATCTGTTACAGCTGAATTACTGTACAACTGCAATTCATATCAATATAATTTTGAGAAGTGTTCTATAAGGGGAAAAGTCAGTAGGAGAGAATAAGCCTTTAAGGGAGGCTGGAAATGATGTTTCTGGTTTAAAAAAAAAAAAAGGAAGAAAACCCTGGAAAGAACAGAAATAAGAGTGACTCAGGAAAAAAATGGGATAAAGTTGGATTCTTGGCAAAATCATTGATTGATGAGTGTGTGACTCTGGATGTCAGAGTATGAAATAGGCAGGTACCCTGCTGACTTTGGTGAAGTACTTGTGAGGAGCTCCAGAAGGGAAACAAAGGACCCAGCTGTGCTCACTACCCACCCAGGCTTTCAGTGAATGAATGGTCTACCAGGGATACCAGGGAAGCTACAGTCTTGAATGAAAAGAATCTCTACCTCTGCAGCTCTCCTTAGCTAAGTGAAGAGTACTCAAATAATAAAGAAGCTAGAACTCTGGGGGCAGGGTTAAGAGACCTCCCAGTTTAATGTACCAGCCAATGAGTTTTCCTTGCTATATATGACATGCTGTGTTAATTAATTTTAATGTAACTATGCCAAAAGCCCTGGGAAGATTTGATAGCCGTGGAAAGACCATTATTTGATTCAAACTGAAAAGGGTAGTTGGTAAGTCTTACTTTTGATGTTTCTTGATCATAAGAATTCACACGGAGTTTACATAGGTAGACTTTGAAAATAAGTAGTCTCTCAATAAAGTGCTCCTAACAGGAGTTCCAGTTTGGAAGGTGGGGACTAAGCGAGTATGATAATATGCATATTTTGGATACTAATTTTTATTTTATTCCTCATGTATCCCCTCTGAGAGAAAATAGTCCCTCAAAGACAATCTCGTGAAGGGGCAGCCCCCAGGACTTACATCTCTCCCGATCAGGTCCTCCTGGTTTTCCACAATCCCCCAGGGGGCGATGCCTATGGTACATATCTTCCCCCGAGATTTAGATGCATGGTCCTTCAAGGCATCGCCAACATGACGAATGACACCTAAGAGGAAAAAGAGAATGAATCTTCTCTATCAAAGCAATTACCTTTCCAGTGCTTTAAAGGAAATTGTGGTCACTGTCTCTCTGAAGGTGAAATCCATCGACTATAACATTTTGACGCATTTCTAAAGGAAATTGTGGTCACTGTCTCTCTGAAGGTGAAATCCATCGACTATAACATTTTGACGCATTTCTATACAGATAACTTAAATTTAGGAGAACACGCAAACTTGTTGTTTAATGCCAGGTAAGTTTGCCAGACTTGTGTGTGAGCACTAGCAATGCATTTCCTATTCTACTTTATATGGAGGGAAAAATGAAAAGCATCCAAAATGTATGCAAAAACAATAATAAAAAATTTTTAAATGTAGATACTCTTTTTTTCTTGCATTATCAGCATAGTGAATTGCTAGCATGTCTAAGAATTAAGACCTTGACTCTATCCTGTAAAAAGCATCATATATATTAAATTTATATCATAGTTTGTGGAAAGGTTGAGGTCATTTGAAAAGAGTAGTTATTTACCTAAGATTTCGTGAACCTTAATTTCATCTTCCTATTTATGGACACATAATGTGGAGAATCTTCTTCTAAGGAAAAATTTAGCATATTCTGTGGAAAATTTATGTTAAAATTGTATACATGCATTTTTTATCTTCATTCTCCTAATTGACATCCTCTTCTGCTATCATAACCTTCCCCATCACAGTGTAAAAAGCGAGAAAGCGGTTTACACGATGATCCCTCTCACCTCTCTCACAAGCTATTTAAAGGAGATGCAATTTCTAACCTTTTAATCTCCCTCTCAAATGATCATTTTTGGGGAAGAGTTATAACATATAATCTTTAAAACATGACATTTCTTCTTGTCAAAATTCTACCTATTCCTCAAGGAAAACTTCTCATGTACTGTCATCTCCACATGAAAGCTCAGTTGTATTTGATTCCTTATTTGAGCAAGATTTCAGTTTGTATACCTGGAATAACTCAATACATCACCTAACATATTCTGCCAAGACTCATAGTAATAATCGTGAGGATGTCTCCTCTAATAGTAAAACTCTATGAGAGGAAGGTTAGGGGATTGGTGTTCTACTCGCCTTCAGAGGCTAACATAGAGGAAGGGCTCAAAACTGTGCCCTGAACTCATTAAGCACACAATCATGGGAGAGGACTACAGGTAGTAAAAAAATCAATTCTGATATAGTCATAACCAAATGGAAAGATCCTCCTTTAAAAAAATCCAATAAAATACTACAGCTGGGAAGTGGATTTGGCTCTACTGATAGAGCATCCACCTACCACATGGGAGGTCCAGGGTTCAAACCCAGGACCTCCTGACCCATGTGGTGAGCTGGCCCATGCACAGCACTGATAACACGCAAGGAGTGCTGTGCCATGCAGGGGTGTCCCCCATGTAGGGAAGCCCCACATGCAAGGAGTGCACCCCATAAGGAGAGCCACCACATGCGAAAAAAAGTGCAGCCTGACTGGGAGTAGCACTGCACACATGGAGAGCTGACGCAGCAAGATGATGCAACAAAGAGACACAGATTCCCTGTACCACTGACAAGAATAAAAGTGGACACAGAAGAACACACAGCAAATGGACACAGAGAGCAGAAAACTGGGGCGGGGGGCGGTGAGGGGAAGGGGAGAGAAATAAATAAATACATAAATAAAAAAAAAACAAAAACAAAACTACAACTGACTGCTAACCCATGTAAAACTATGCTTGGAGTATTGGGAAGAAAAACAATTTCACTGACTCATTTATCTATTGGTCTTTTAAGTGAGAGGACTAGTAAAGAAAAAATAAAAACAAGAGTAAAGCTGTGTATTGGTGTTAAATTATTTCCTATTTATTTTGCAAAGCTCCTGTCAGGGCAGTCTCACTTCATGGCATGCCCCTCAGACGGCCAAGACTCGACCATCATCTTTTTCCTCTCCTGAGCGTCCCACCGATAGAGCCTCCCTTTAGGTATTGGAGTGAACACTAAAGCCCAGAGTAAGGCAGAGACGAACTCTTTGGTCAAGAGAATTGATGTTGTAAATTCCTCTTTGATTTTGGACATATTTCCTAAAAGAGGAAAAATAATAAACAATGCCCAAAGTTCCTACAAATAGAAGATGGGTGAGAATTCTTTGGAACCTTTAGTTATTTCAGTAAGTCCCTATAGAAGGTACAAGTTATGACAGGAAAGCAATAGACTGAATAAACATAGGCAAGGGATGCCTACCTAAGCTGTGGGTGGACCTTGGAGCCTAAACCCTGAACAGTCATTGGAATAAAATTGCTTTGTAGATAGTTGAGTATTACAATATAAACAGTAAAGAGCTGACTGAGCAGCCCATTCTCAGATCATGTCCGTTTTCAGACCACATCAGAATTTCACATAATAGTGTGGAATGTGGGTGCTCTGCAGAGATCCCTGCTGACATGCGCCTGCAGAGTGAGAGCTGAATGTTCACAAATTCTGGGTATTTAGGAGAATCTGAGTGTATATCTCGCTCAAACACCATCAAAGCTACAAACAAACATACAAAAAATTAAAGAACATTGTCCAAAACACAAACTTTCTAGCTGGTCCAGGATTACATTCAGAATGCCCCACTAACTTCAAATGTGTCCACACATACAGACTGTGAGCTTTGTAACAGGCTTGAATTGACTTACTGCAGTATTATTTGCGCACTTCCATTTGGCAGTTCTGACTCAGGCTGGGGCAATATGTCACAAAAATTTACAGGCATACATTCCATTAGCTGTTACACTTTAATCATGTTCTGCAGAGAAGCACTTAACTGTAAGCGGGCTTCTAAGAATTGATTTGACAGCCTGCCTGTATCACAATATAGAAACTCATTTGGCAAGTAGAAAAATCTGTTTGGAATTCATAGTGGGGCGTGTCTTCCATTGGTGCAGGGATGATTTAATAAAATCTTAAATAATAACACTGTAATACCCCTGACTTTGCTGTAATGATTTATGTCCCAGATGGAAATGGCATCGTAAAGAAATTAAAGCTATTTGGCACCAAACTTGGAATTGCCTAAAGAACAGAGATTCCATTTAAAGCAAAAGTTATTCCTTAAAAACTTACTGATTGCTAACATGGCAACTTGGGTGGTTGAAGATACCCTGTGAAATCCTGCTAGCACATTCACACATTCTGTATAGTCAACTACCAAGCATTCCAACCTGTTTCTTATATTTAAGTAGTTCTCCTCTGTTGGGAAATAAGTGTAGAGTCATTATTTAGGTAAATAGGGAACAGGAATCAGAGAGAAGAGCAATAACCAGAAAATGTGGGCACACAGGGGTGGGGGCTGTGGTGGAGAATATTAACCTTAGGAGAAAATGGAGAAAACTATCTTAGTCACCACATTCTCATGGCTTCTGTTGGCTTTCTCTGCCCAACTTCTAATTACCTGTGTTAACCCCTCCAGTGAATATCCATGCTCCGGTTGTCATGGCAGCTTTGATCAGACCTTTCCCGAAGACTTGCTTGAGTTTCGGCTGGAGTTCAAAGTTCTGCAGGCCTCCATGGACAGAGATGAGAAGCTTGGGAAGCTCCAGTTGCCATTCCTTGGTCATCAGGTGTAGGAGCAGATCAGGTTTTGTATCGAAGGACACTCGCACATACTAGAAGAAAGGCCATCGATTAGGTTAATAGGCAATGGCTGGTGAAGGTCGTTTACCTTCACTGATTGCTCTTATATGTATAGTTACTTTAAGAAAATGTCTCATGTAAAAATAGGTTTTTACAAAGGGTTAATCATTTGCTTTTCCAAATAAGCCTTCATTAGACAAAGGGATTCACCATTCTTAAAGGCTTTCTTGAAATTGTGAGTTACGAAAACTTTAAAATTACTTGATTTTCTGAAATGCAGGGCAAACACAACCTTACCTGGAATGAATTCTTTGTTCATTTTGTATATTTTATCAACTTTAACATTTTTGCAACAGTTTAAATGTTTCTACTATTTTCAACATAGATAATCCCTTTATACTAATTAGAACCAGATATAGCTGTTTCTGAAAGAGCCTACAATTCTACATAATGCAATGAAAATTTTATAATAAGGTAACAGCTGATTATATTTATTTAAATCTATAATAACTGCTCAACAATTATTTTATCTTTTAAAGAAGCTGAGTGGAAATAAGGCATGCCAATAATTCAGAATAATTGAAATATTAAAGTTTAAAGCAGATATCAATGTGTTACCAGTTCCAACAGGAAATAAAGTCATAAGTATATATAAATGAAACCTACAAACACACACAGTGATAAAAATCTGTATTAACATATAGATAGATATTCATTTAGGTCTCAATATAATTATACAAAGACTTCCATTTCTACTTGGAAACAACTGAAATCCTGGGCAAACATATTTGAAAGCCTTTTGAAATGCATTGTTGAGGTGGCATTAAAAAAAGTAATAGACTTCTAATCAAAGTGGAAACTGTTACCTCTGGTGGTAAGTGAGCACAAAAGCAGGCTTTGTCCTTAAAGGGCCTCTGCTAATCCCTGGACACCTGAAGAATCTGCTTTAATGGCTTTCAGCAGTCCCGGGGAGTTTAATAGGTACCCCACATAAAGCTGGGACTCTTTAAAGGGCTCTACCCTCAAGTATAAGGGTGAAAAAATAAATACATCTGACACACAGAAAAAGAATGCAAGGAAATTGCCTGTTTTGACTTTGGTTCGGGTGAATTGCAAACAATTTCTCCTTTGAGTTATTATAAACTCAGTGGGCCCTCACACAGGTTTTTGGTTCACATTTACACTATCAATGCAGTTTGAAAAATGCCAGAATATTTAATGTAAAATGGTTCTGGCTGGGTAACGCCCCCAGATAAGAGGTAGAAGCACATTCAGATCCTCAGTGGAGGAATGTATTGTCAATCCAGGTCTTAAATAATTTCCATAGAAAGATATGCTTTTCAGAGTAAAAAAAAAAAAAATACATCACCAAGTATACCAGAAATAAAATAGCAGAATGAGAACCAAGAGAAACAACAAGCAACAGATCAAGACCTTCAAAGGTATTGAAATAATCACAGAGTATAAAACAGTTATGTTCAAAAATACAAATAAGAAGATTGAATACATAAGCAAGGAACAAGAGATTATAGAATAGGGACCATATAGATTTGAAAATCAGTCAACTAGAACATCTAGAAATTAAAATTTAATAATTTAAATAAATAATTCAATGGGTAGGGAAGCAGCTGTGGCTCAATTGATTGGGCTCCCATCTACCATGTGGGAGACCCTGTGTTCGCTCACAGGGCCTCCTTGTGAAGGCCCGTGCTGGCGGAGAGCTAATGGCCTGTGTCCATGGAGAGCTGGACAGCAAGATGACACAACAAAGGGAGACAAGCAGACACAGAAGAACAGGTAGCAAATGGACACAGAGAGCAGACAGCAAGCAAGCTGCAAAGGGGGGGGGGCGGTTAAAAAAATTCAGTGGGTAAATTAAACTTCAGATCAGTCATATCACAGAAAGATTCAGAAGATTCAGTGATTCAACTGCAGCCTAGAGAGATAAAGAAATTGAAAACATAAAAGGAAAATGAAGAACATTGAGGAGACCATCAAGATTCTGGATTGAGAAAAAAAGAGAATGAGGAAGAGGAAACATCTGAAGAGATATTGTCCAGGAATTTCTCAGAATTGTTGAAAGTTAACAATCCTCAGATCCAGGAAACTAAATGAATCACAAGCAGGAAAAGTGAAAATGATATCCACTCATAGGCACATCACAGAGAACACACATACACACACACATATCACCGTTACACCGGGAAATAACAGAACATGAATTTCCTTAAAAAAAGTTAGAAAAACAAAAATGCCACATCACTTACAAAGTCAATCAGCCAAAGGTCCATTCCTCAACAGCAACCCTGCACACCACAAGTCAATATCTTTAATGTGCTGAGAGATGTTATCTAGAATTCTCTATCCAGCAAAAAGATCTTTCAAAAAATGAGAGCAAAAGATGAACATTTTCAGAACACCAAAACTGAAAAAGTTTTACCTCTTGCAGACCTCCCTGAGGGAAATTTTAAAGTATATATAGCAGGCAGAAGGAACGTGCTTCCAAATGGATGATCTGGGACTCAAGAAAGAGTGGTAAATAAAGGTATTAGGAAATATATGGTAAATCAAAAAGGTATTGGGGGAATGGATGTAGCTCAAGTGGTTGAGTGCCTGCTTCCCATGTCTGAGATGTTGGGTTCAATCCCTGGTACCTCCTGAAAACAACCAACCAACCAAACAAACAAACAACCAAACAAATAGAAAACCAACTCTCATTGGGAAGTGGATGAAGCTCAGTGGTTGAGTGCCTGCTTCCCATGTACGAGGTCCTAGGATCATTCATCAGGAGCTCCTTTAACAAAAAAAAGGCATTGGCTGTGTAATATAAAATGATAATAATGTTTAATTTATTATTAAATTAAAGAGATAGAACAAAAACACTTGATTATGAGAGTATATAAATTGGTGGGGGATAATCAAAGTTATAGCTTTCTAAGGTCTGTATGTTGTATGGGAGTGAAAAGATACTGATAATTTTAGAATTTGTAAAATAGTAAGACTAAAGTAGCATAACCACAGAAAGAATAGAACTGAATATAATCTAGTAAGACTAAAGTAGCATAACCACAGAAAGAATAGAACTGAATATAATCATACACACATATTATTTTGGATGTATAAATAAAATTATGAATTTATTGCTATTTTTGGATCTGGGAGATCACAGTGTTGCAAATACCTCAAAAATTGAACATCTGTTCCTTTGATAAAGTAGATTCGAAATATATTTATCTGAAATAGTCAAAAACACAGAAAATAAATATAAAGGTGGCTTGATAAAAAACTGCATTATCAAGAAATACCAATGAGTTAAATTTTCCTATACACGTACATCAGAAATCTAAAGAAATGTTGGAATCCAGTATAGGTGGGTCTATATTGATTTGATCTACCTAGAAAGAAACAACTCCAGAATGGGAAGAGTAAATGTTGGCAATTTTGTGCCAACTGAATTTAACTATACTTTATAAATTTTAAAATGGCATATTTTGTGCACAAACTCTCTTATAGTTGTTGAGGACTTCAAGATACTTATCTACAGAAACTCTTAACAACAATGTGCACTTTTGTGCTATGCAAGGAACCTAGGGGTTGGTGAGAGGTTATGGCAGTAGTGGAGGCAAACACAAGTGTTTCTTAAACAAAAACCTCTTTATTATGTCCATGGAGTGACTCTTAAAATATCAAGATAACGAATGCTAAAATATTTTCTGTGCCTGTACACTGCATCTATGCTAATCGAGTAGTTAAAATTTGGTGATTCTGATGGATTAAATTATCTATTATTTTGATTAATTCTAGGAAGGGAAATTTAGTGGAGTAAATTAGAACTGGGAACCGCAAGGCTTCCACACTATACAAACCAAGAAACTTTTGCTGTGAGATATATTCATAAGATGTTTTTTAAGTTACTATCCTCTGATTCAATTACTTTAATGTATCATTCTCTTATTCCTCCAAAAAATCTCAATTAAATTAGGACCTGCATTCTCCTAAGGTGATATATAAATGACACTTTTATTACTGATAAAAATACAACTAAAGTATAAAGATATTCCTAAAATTATCTTTTATCTCACATATCTAGAGAGTAGTTCCTAATTTTCCTGGAGGATTGCATGGATATAGTTTCAATGATCAGAGAATGCATAAATGAGAAGAGTATAATGTTTTGAACAACAAGAAAAGAAGTTGCAATTGTGGCTCTTAAGGCTTCAACATTACCCCACTTCACATCCCCAGCTGTGTATTTCATTTAACCAGGTAAATAATGTGAAATTTAGAGCTATAATTGGTACCTGGTAACCGATATCCATGTATTATTAGCTCACATGGTGTGTGAAGGGAGAATATGATTTATATTGTCATTATAGATATTGGGTAATAATTTCAGTAAGCTTAACCTAGTGAAGTGACATATGATGGAGTCTGATAATTCATTCTTCAGAGATGTATTCACCAAATGCAATGAATGTCTCATGATGATGGAGGAGGTTGTTGTTATGGGGGGAGGAGTGGGGGGGGTGGGTATATGGGGACCTCATATTTTTTGAATGTAACATTAAAAAAATAAAGACAAAAAAATCCAAATGTATTTGATAATTTACTCAATAAATAATTCTCTTTGGGTTTTTAAAATTATGCTTAGAACTTAATCGTAAGGAAACAAACTATTTCTTTATTATGTTGAGCAGTTCACTGGAAAGTGACCAACGAATCTATTGAATACATTGAATTTCCTCTTGACAGTTCATCTGGCCTACTTTTCCTGCTCAGAAAACTAGGCAAAGCCTTGTTCATATCACAGAATTCTTGTTAATTAATAAGTAATCAAGTGATGAATGAATGAATGAATGAATGATCCAATAGATCATCTCATCTATTCCCCAGCTCCTTGTTTTACCGATGAAGAAATGGAGGCACTTGGAATCTGACCTGTGTAAGCTCACATTGCTTGTGTGCTCTCTTCACATATTTCTCCCTGCACACAATATCTTAACTCCTGAGAAAAAACAGCCACAAATAAACAAACAAAAAACCCCCACAAAACTGTGTATTTACTGTCCTCCAAGCACATGCATTCTGTGTGCTTTCCTTTTGTGTACTCCTTCCAACAACCCTATGAGCAAGCTGGTTTCATCCACATTTTATAGACAGGTAACAAGAAGGATCCCTTTTTGTTCTCAAGTTCACACTGCTGGTACATGGTGATAACAGAGTTCAAGCTCCCAGGTCTGTCTGACTCAGGAGCTCTTGCTTTTGACCTCGAAGATATAAATTCCTCCCTTTCTTTACTTCTCCATTTCTTCACTAGCATCTAGTCAGTCTCCAAGGCCTATTGATCTTTTTCGCAAAATGGTGCCCTCAACCAGCCCTTTCCCTCTGTTCCTCTGGTTGCCATTTAAAAAATAGTTTCTCCTTACTAGGATGTCAGTTTTGGTTGTTGTAACAGTTTCCTAATGGCTTCCTAACCCTGTGGTCTCTTTGAGACACCAGCCGACAGGCTTGTTTCTCTATTTCCTTTTTGATCGTATTTCTCAATTCAAATCTTTACATCATATGCAAACTCCCCATCCCGTCTGTCAGAACTCCCCATAATTTGGTAGCCTTACATTTTCCACTCCCCCATCCCCACCTCTCTCTACATTTGGTTCATGCTGCTTGCCAAGTCCTAGAAAATGCAGGTCCTTTCCTTTCATCCACATTAATCTCTCATCTTTCAAAGGCTTTTATTTCATCCAAAAATACAAGCTCATGCTGACACCATATTACTCTCAATCAAAATCAGTCTGATATTTTCTCTGTTTGTTTCTCCTGTCAGTTTTATCTTCCTGAATAGTAAGATCGTTGCATGTAGGACCTTTTCTGACCTGATGATGTTTTTTTTTGGAAACCCCTTCAGTGCTGGCTATGTAGTAGTTACAACCTTAGGAATGGAAGGGAGCTTGGACATGTTTTAGCAATTGTGGGAACTTAGTGTTCATCTAATTCCATTCTTCTGCTTAACAGATGAGAACACAGAGACCCAGAGAAGGTTAGTGACTGACATCAAGATCACAGAGCCAGTTACCTAATAATTAACTGTTGATTTAATTCATTACTAAAACTTTGATACACTGGAGGCACTGCGTTGGGCCATACGTCTCAAAATTTAATGTGGGCATGATTCACTGGAGACTGTCAAAATGCAGCTTGTAATTCAATAGGTCTGGGCTTGGGGCTTGAGAGTCTGCCTTTCTAATTAGCTTCCCAGAAACCATATGAGTAGCACTGATTAGAACCCTCCCTCATATTAAGGATCACAAGTGGTAGATCTTGTGTTTGCCATTGGGCCAAAGAAAAGAAAGAACACTCAGTATTTTACGTGAAAATCAAAGAGAGGAAATACTGGAAAATTACTCAGATCATTATAAATATGAGAGTGCAGCGATAGACAAGCTACTCAGTGTATTTCTGCCCTCCTAACCCCTTTCAACCAGGACTAACTCCAATATAAAGAACACATGATAATAGTCAATACTATCGACCATGGTTGATTATCTAGAAGCTGGTAAATAACACAAATATTGGGTAGTTCTGGTTTTTGATGTTGCCCATTATTTCCAATTTATTGAGCCCTTCTCTTACAGAATAAAAGGCAATATAAAATAAGGGGCACATTTAAGTGAATCGTTTTTACTATGCTTCTTTTTGCCGTTCTTGTTTAGCAACTGAAGCGAATAGTTTTTGGGATAAAGTAACACTGAAATTTTCTGAAGATTTCAATTTTTAAATTATATTCTTATATACATAAAATCATGTTATTCAGGAAGCTCTTCGGATGCTTATAATGCAACAGTTAACTCATATGGTGAATCAGGAGCTGCATGGTCATAAATAGTTGTGCCCAGAGCAGTTCATCAGTTCTTGCTAAATGGTTGATGTGATTCAAAATTAGTAACTATTTTGGTTGCCAAGATAAGCAGTTCTGACTGTCCACTTGTGGCCTCATTAATTTGTAAGGGATCATCTTACAAACAATGACAAATTTTCCTAATGCACATATTAAATTTTGTCACCTGGACATTCTCTGATGTGGTGATGTGTATGCCCATTTATGGATGGCCCAGTTGTGTACACTATCTTCCAATACTGGCATTGCAATCATTTGGCCAATCTCAGCATTCTCTCCTGTTAAACAGGGGTGATCCCAACCACCTCATAGGACACTGTGAGGATTAAATCATAGAACAGGCCTGGTAGGGCAGATAAACCAAAACATAAATTGCATAAAGTTTACATGCAACAACTGACTCCTGCATGAAACAGGATCCAAGTAACTTACCATTAGCTCTTTAACTAGTTTGCCCTCCAAAATAGCCCTTTGTTCTCGACTCTGAGTTATCTAGGGAGTAACTGGTATAGATCTTTATAAAAGTTCCTGTAGAGAAAAAACAATGCTACTGCTGCTCTGGGCTACCAAACCCACCCTCGATCCATAGGTCCTAGTTTATAATTTCCAGAGATAAACCGAGCCCACATAAATTACCCATTTCTGGAATTATTTACTCTTTTCCCTTTCTATCATTATTTCCCAACCTGTCAGGAGGAAACCTGTGTGGTGAGTGAATGACAGTGAGAATAGCAGCTCAAGAAGGCTCTGTGCTGTGGACAGAAAGCAAATGAAATAGAGGTGAGCTCAAGTTGAAACTGTACTATTCGATCTATTCTTAGATGTGCCAATGTGTACAGCATGATTTCCACAGGAATACGTATTTTGAGTTTCAAACAACAAACATCCAAATGAAATTTTGTGACACTACAATAGGAAAACTTGAGGTTTTCTTACATTCAAACGGTAGAGGACTTCAGTAACTAAAACTCCTGGGTCTTTGCTCTGTTTGGTGTTACAGGTCTTTTTGTTTAGCAGGTGACTGTACTGCAGTGTTTACTAAACCCGCTCTTATTGCTATGTCATTAGAAACGTTATGTCATTTACCAAAACAGAATTCAAATGTTCCACTACAGTGTGGTGTGTTGATAGATGGATGTTGTTTGGGAATTCTGCACATGCACATGATTGTTTTATAAGTTTACAAATTCTGTCATAAAAAACATATTTAAAAAATAATAATAGGGTGGGTTGGGGAAAAAAATACACCAAATATAAGATAGGGACTAAAATTAGTAGTAAGATTTTGACAACATTCTTTCATAATCTGTAACAAATGCCTCATGACAATGTAAGGTGTTGGTGGAGGGTTGATGTGTGGGACCCCTATATGATGTTATGCATGTTTGCTTTGTAAGTCCACAACTTTTACTATATACTGTTTATGTATGTTCATATATAAATGATATAGAGATAATAATAATAGGGTGGGTTAGGGGGAAATGCTTTGGTTAGTAGTAATATTTTGAGGATGCTCTTTAATCATTAGTTTTAAATGTTTAACAACAATGCAAGGTATTGGTAGGGTGAGTTATGAGAGTCCTGTATGATGCTATGTATGTCTGTTTTTTAAGTTCACAGCTATTACTATACACTTATTGTTTATGTATGTTCATGTGTGAGTGATATATTTCAATAAATTTCTTAGAAAAAGGAAAAAAATAAACAATTCAGTTTTATGATGGCTTCACTTTGGATGAAACTTGGAGACCAACGGAGGTGTCCCAAACTAGAAACTATCCCTTCCTTTCCTAACGCTCTGAGTGAGCCAAGACTGGAAGATGGGAGAGCAGCCTTTACTTCTTAGAACAAGCTGGAATCATTTAATTAAAAAAAAAAAAACATATAAATCTTTATTTGGTATTCTGAGCTGGAGCTTTAGTGGAGCCATTTGACACTGATAATTAATCAGTCACCTCTTTAACCCTAAGTTTTACCCATGTAACTTGGCCTAACTATTTTTATAAAAATATACAAGAAATGCAGAACAATAAATCTGGCTACACCCTGGAAATGTTAAATGATGAATCTTCTCATATTGTAAAGCTATCTTTAATTGTTAGAAATAATGACTTTGTGTTATAAGTAGTACTTGTTCTGAATAATGGAAATAGTATTGGTAAATCTACTTTAACATTATTTTTAATGTTTCTCTTCCAGGAAATTTGTGCTGTGTTACCTTTTATTGAAAAATGAGAGAAATACCATGTCATTTTATAACTCTTTGTAGTCACATTTTAAACAGGCATTTTAATTAAAGCTGTGGCCAAGCAGATTGCATTACATCAGACTAAGACAATTTTGCTGATATCAGCTGTGCAAGTCTATGGTGCCTTTTGTTCTACAGTGAGTTTAATGCTTATGGTGGATTAATAGATATAAAAGCTCCCTTAGAAAGAAAATATTTGGAATGCAAATATGAGGTGTTATTGTTATTGATGACCTGCAGAATTTTGGAAGTGAAAGTGTCATTGTAATTTATTCCATATCGTTTTTGTGATTCCCCATGGTTAGATACCAGGTACTTCCAGGTGATGAGTTCTGTTAAGCCAAAACTAAATGTGTAGAAAATAACATAACAATTCACTGAGCATATGAACAGGTAATAGGGGTTCTCTATGAATTTTCTATCAGAATAGAATCGTTTAGGGTAAAACACTCTGGAGGTAAGGAGACAGGATGGTTTCTTGGAGAAGGGATTGGTTCTTCCTTCTCTTTATAAATCAGTGATTAGGCTCAGACATATGTGATAAATTCTAATTTCATTCTCAGTTTCATAAAGGCCTTCCAAAGTCACTGCCAATTCACTAGTCTAGAGATTGGAAGGTGGAAAATGGAAATCAATAGAGCAGTTACAAAAACTATCCCAAAAGCTTACCATTCTTATGGTAAGCTGCCTGGTTGGCCACAGAATAGTGATTAGTTATTTGTGTGTGTGTGTGTGAAGTAGGATTGATTTAATTTCATATTGAAGTTTTCAGTCAATTGTGGTTCCTAGGTCAGATTTGCACTAATGCAAAGAAAGCCATTTTTTTAAAAATCTCAATTTCAATCCCAAAGTAGTTTAAGAATGTCAGGTTGTAGATGCCACGCTGCTGACAACCTCTACCCCAATTGCACGTCCATCAACAATGCTTAGAGAATAATGCTTTCTTCCTGGCAGGCAGAATCAGTACTTAGAGCTTTCAGTGTGAAAATGAAAGATAGGAATAATTATTGGAATTACATGAAAAAAATAGCAAGGAACTCACCTGGTCTAATAAGCACAGTACATAGCAAGGCAAAACCTGAAGAGAATTATGTATGACTTGAGAGGTTTAAATACAACTCCTTAATTAGGTTATACTAACCTGGTCCACATGTCAGCTCAGCATTAATTAGAAGAGATGATTAGCAAGCAAATAAGATTCTATCTGTAATCAAGCCCAGCAGGGCTTTCTTTTTAAATAATCAATGGCCTTATCCTCAGATGAAAAGAGCCTTTGAAAAATGACTTAATGTCTGCTGATAGGACATCTTCTTGGTGTACTTTAAGGCAGTTTTTAAGTTACCTGGACCCCTCTCTAGTGAAACAATGCCTAAGTCAGAGCTTTGGCATATTTTTCCTTGGTACTTCTGATCTCACTTTTATAAAGTGTCTGAATGACCTACCAGGTCCTCTGATAGCCCAGGAATGGCTTTTATTTATCCCCATGCAATTTGGTCACATGTGGCTTGGTATTGAGAAAAGAAGGGACTCAGGAACCCTTCACTCACTGTCAGCTGATAATGTCTCTTTTCTGTACCACAATTCCTCTCTCTGTAACGTGAGAGAGCTACAGATTTCATTGCTATTTCACTGGGGTATGTTGAGCCTGGGAATTGAGGCCAGAACAATGAAAAGTACATAGAAGGGGTCAGAAAATGGTAATTTTAATTCAGGATGTAACTTTACAAAGAATTCTTCCTGCTCACAGCTTTTGAGTTTAATTAACCTCATCAACTAATGGTGATTTTATAGTTCATACTACAAAAGTTTGCAAAATAAAGAGACAGAAACAATAGTAATCGTTTCCTTTCAATTTCCTACATGTATCTTCCCAAACAAAACATCTACTATAGTCTGTGCCTTGCAGACAGATGTGGTACAGAAGAAAAAGAACTGACAGGGAGCCCTGAGATGCCTGGATTCCAGAACCATTTTTGATGTTAAATAATTATGTAACTCTGGGAAAATAATTTAACTCCTTCTCTGGGCTCCAGCTGCCTCATCTCTGAAAGCAGTAGAGGGACTGGGATTAATTAACAGTTTTCAAGCCTAGCTATATAGTTGAATAACCTGGGCACTTAAAAAAAAACCACGTCAGATATCCAGGTGCTATTAACAGACCAATGAATGAGGCTCTCTGGAAGCGAGTTTTGGCTGTGGGGGGTTGTGGAAGTCCTGTGGGGTATTCTGAGCCTCTGGGTTGAAAAACCCTACTTCAGACATTTGATCCCTCAGGTCCTTTGTTGGCTAAAGTTCTGTGAGGTCGTATTCTACCGCCTGTCTATGTGGTAGAACAAATACATAGCGTTTCTGAGATATGGTTCTCATGGGACCTGCAATATTTTAATTATGATTCTCTTTTCTCCAACTGCGTCTTCTACCAAAACTCCCACAGATTTTGCCTCACATTGTGTCCAGACCACATTAGGTTTTTGAAGACACAAGTGCTCCAACTTGGGTAGCCTTGAAGGAAAAATATTAATATTGTGTCTTGTTTTTTAAAAAATGTCAAAGCCAATCTCTCTCTCTCTCTAGAGAGTTTTTCCCACACTTTGTTAAAAATTACTTCAACTTTCGAATATTCTTGTTAGGAGCAAGGGAACAAAAGCATAATAAGTTAGTCCACCTACTTGACTTAAGTCCTGATGAATTATTAACTATGCTTTCTCCATCAAAACCCTGGCACACTTTAACAGTGGATGTTGATTTTCTCTTTGTCCAAACTGCATGTTGATTAGAGAGGATGACAGGTAAAGAAAGCACTGGCTGGCCCAGAACTGTGTAATAAAACAAAACCTCTGAACTATGGACAGCATGGCCCCTTTATGAAGACAAGGGAGTCAGAATAATTCAAGGGCAACTTTTCAAAGTAGACAACATGTTCATTTGTGTCTGGATGAATAGCTAAGTCTCCCAGTTGTGAATTATTTGGTTATAAGAGGGAAAACTGGTTATCCTTTGGCTTTATGAGACTTGGAAAGAAAGGTTTCTTCTTGGAAGGGACTGGTCTGAAGCTATCCAAGACAATGGAGACCTAGCCTCAGAGCAGGTGCACAGCTCAGAGGGGTCCTGTGCTTGAGCACTTAAAACTCTTGAGCTTGCTGTCTTGAAATTCTTCATCATTTTATCGTTGAATATGTGTTTCCTTAGTGAAGCCTGATGGGACAAGGAGTATCTGCCCAAGAGCTTGGGGCCTTGGCTCCCACTGGTCCTGCCACCCACTGCCTCCCAGGGCTGTTCTCAGCCACCTGCTCCTACCCTTGATGCCCCAGCCCGGCCAGCTGCCCCCTCCATGCCCCTGCTGAGGCAGCGAAGAGTTGTGGTCCACCATCATCCTCCACTCGTGGTGGGGGCCCTGGGTGCAGGCAAGAGGGAGGTCAGGGTCAGGTGCACACCCTGCAGCATACTGGGGGGGGGGGGGTGGACAAGGTAGCAGCTGTCTTTGTCAGGCTGGCAGCCAAGAGTTTGGTGGGTAACTTAGAGGGAACTCTCACCAACTTGGATACCAAGCCGGTGTGACAGTTGCAATTCACTGGGACTCACCCCATCTACTGCAGGTTGGGCTGGCCAGTCATGAGAAGGGGAGATTGATTTCCCTTCCCCTACCAGGACCCCACGTTTTCATTTTACTCTGGGATCTACAAATCATGTAGTTGACGTTGCCTAACCTGATTACTCCAAATAGCTCTGGGGTTCAATAGAGTTATGCGAGGAATTTGGTGGTGTCTCCACTCTTCTCGAGCAGAGAGAAAGATCTTTCTGACTCTTAGAGCTCTTCCTTCTACTGCTAAATATCATAATAAATGTATATGTTATTCATTTGCTGTGTTGGGTGGGGCAAATTACTTAAAATTTCTAGGCCTTAGTATGTTCTGTTGTATAGAAATAATATTACTAGCAAACATTAAATGAGATAACCTATGTAAGTACTTGGCACAGTGCCTGGTATATAGTATTCAATAAATTTTAGCTGCTATTATTATTAGGATTATCATCATTATTTGTATAGTCTCTAGAAACAATTTAAAAAGTATTTTAACACTTTAAAAGATACACATTCTAAAAAACTCATTTGAAGTTTCATTTTCCTGGGTTCTTATGGTCTCTCAAGTTTACTAGAATTTTTCAGGAAGGAAAAAAATCTCAGGGAGATAAAACTGTATAACAAGAAGTGACCCTGGATTTGTCCATTAAAAAGGCACAAATTGAAGCCCATGGTATCTGTCTGAATGTTGAGATTTACACTGAATAAAGTAGAAAGGACAGGTACTGGTATCTTGCTTTCTAATTTGCTAGAATGAGCAGATGCGGCAGATTCACTGGATGTGTAAGTCAAAGTTGTATACTATGGTTATTTATGTATACATCCACATCTCAATGTTATGGATTAGCTTCTTGCCAGTGCTTGGCATTGAGGCTGTTAAACAGATCAGGGCAGTAGGTTACTGCTTTATACAGCCTGGGGCTCCTGTACCTCACTCCTAACTTCTAACTCCTCTCAGAAATATTCTAACACATCTTTGGACTTCCAGGAAGTAAGGGAAGCTGCTTCACTGCTATTATTTTCATAAACAGTTATTTTCATAAATACAATGATCACTAGCTGTATGTCAGATGCTTTTAGTAGTCTCTCTAATCTTCATTGGCATCCATAAAGCAACTACACCTACCTGTAAAGGAAATCTGAGGCTAAACTAAGTTAAATGATTTGGTTAAGAGTTTTTAGCTAAACAGTGAGAGTATGAGGGCTTAGCCCTAGTTCTGTCTGACTGCAAAAATCATGTGTTTTATTTTAATTGATAACAAAACCCTTAGTTTAGCTATAGGAAGTAAATTCTTTGCAGGAGTAACAATAAGAACAAACACTTGTTTAGCATTAACACCAGGCACTGTTCTAAGCACTTGGCATTTATTGACTCTTTTCATCCTTGTATTACCCTTTCAAGTAGTTAACTACTATTCCCATTTTGCCAATGAGGAAACTGAAGCACAGGGAGGGTAAATAACCCAGATGTAGCCACATAGCCAATAAGTGCCAGAACCAGGATCTAAATTTAATAACGCGATTTCAGAGTCTATTCTCAACCACTAACCTAAGGAGTCAGACCTTCTGGAATTATTTCAAGGGGTTAACTGAAAAAGTGTAATTTGACTTTCTAAAATAATATGCCAAGACTTATACATCCAAATGATGTATAATACTTTGCAATATTAATCAAAATATTTTTTGCAATTTCTTTTAGAACTTGAAGCAAATAATAATGATGATAGTAATAAAAAGAGCAGCTAAAATCAATTCACATCTATTATGTGCCCAGCTCTGTGCCAAGTGTTTTGTATGTTATCATATTTAATGTTTATATTGGAAGTGTTAATATTCTTATATAGCAATAAATTATGAAGGCTCAGAAAATTTAAGTAACTTTTCCCACACCACACAGAAAATACATAATGGTTCTGAGATAAACTTGGACTATCTGAATCTAGAAGCCACATTCTTCACTACCACACTAGTACTCCCTTCTTTTAAATATCTTTAATGGTGGAAACCAAAAATCTGACAGTAGTGATTTGTGAATAAGTTTTATGAATTTCAGTTACTTGAGATAATTTAGTTGAAACAGCATTTGACAGAAATATTGCCTGTTTTTCTCTTGTGACATAAATTTTTGAAATCAGTGCCCAAAAGGCAGATCAAAACATATTCTGGCCAATGACAGCATTGTGGCAATTGGAGTCTCCTAAGGTAATGACTTTGAAGGGATGCTCTTACAAGTATATTCATGCTTCGTGTTTGACAGACCCTGAATGCTAACAGTGGAAATGATGTCCAGATGCTTATACATGCCTGCTGGGCATATGGCATGAAGCTTGCCAGCACCACGCACACATTCTGGGAAGGCATTGAGTGTCCCTCTATAATGATTATTATTGCCTGGTAAGTTACTTCCTCATTCACAGTATTTTTCTTATAGAGAGAACTCGAATGACTAAATGCATGGTTCCAAAGAATCTGCACTGTCTTTGGGTCAATCCCTTACTGTGAATAGGAACTGTACTTAGTTAGGGAACCTGAATTTGATCTCATATGGCTAAATACTTCTCTTAAGTGGATGAGGAACTTGCCAAATCTCCATTTCTCTTTCTTCTGCATAGGTCAAGACTAACTCACTCATTCTTTGTTTATCCAGGGATTCCTGGAGTTTGCAAATAGCATGCTCTTCTTTCTAATATATAGTCCAAAATTAGTTTTAATTTAATATATATCTCAAAATGAATATATTCTGTAAGAAGAGCCTAGTCAGCCTTTCTTGATGAAGAAAATACCATAGTGAGGTAGGGGAGAGCGAGAGGAAGGGAAGAAAAGGGAAGGGAAGGGAAGGGAAAGGAAGGGAAGGGAAGGTGAGGACAGGAGGGGAGGGGAAGGGAAGGGAAGGGAGGGGTGGGAGGGGAGGGGAGGGAGAATGCTTTATTACACATTTAAGACTATGACTGCTATGTGGGGACCTTACCTTGTATTTCACAGTATACTTGTCTAAACAAAGTTTATCCTCCAAACTCAGAAATTTTTGTGACATGCCTAAGAATAACTATGTCCAACTACTGCTCCACCCTCAACTAACTCTTAACAGAAGCAAGCTTGTGAAAATACAACATTTCTAAAACTTTCAAACAGATGCTACACTGGCAAAAATATGTCAGCCAAATAGGGAGTGGTTCATGATGAAAATGAAATTTAGAAGTGAAATTTGGGTATTTTCTGAAGCCTCCTTTAAAAAATCTTTTCATATGGAATTCTTCTACTGAGAACATTACTGAACACAGCCACTTGGAGGAAAAATACTAAACTCAAATGGCAAGCACTTTGTTACAAGAGGGAAGGAAATAGTTTGGGAAATGAGAAATATGCTAGTTACCAACAGAACAAAACAGAAACCTTCAGATAACATATTCTTCACCAAAGAAAAAAAGAGAGAAGCTTGAAAAACATGTCAGTGAATAAGACCGAGAAAGTACCAACAATAAACAGCAAATAACTATAGAAAACTATTTGTTATTATAATGATTTTATATACTGTTATCATATGCTAATTATATTGTTATTAATAATAATAGTCACCGATATATTAATTACCACAAAAATCCTGGGAGGAAGGTTTACCTGCCCCCATTTTATGGATAAAGAGCTGAAACACAGGGGTGTGTTTCTTAGAGCATGGTCATCCTGCCAGGAAGGGGTAGAGTTGGAATTCAGCCCCAAGATTAAATCCCAAGACCTTAAGTATTCCTTGGCAGGATTCAAATCAGCATTTAGGCAGTCGCTCAAGGGCTTTCTGATTACCATAGCTTTGTTGGAATGGCCGCCTCCTTGGAACTCAATGGTCCCAAAAGCGTCTGTTGGGCTGAGTTGAGTGTGCTTGCTGATGGACCACTTCTCAGACTGAACGTCATTTCGGGAGAGGCGGCCTTCATTTTTCTCATTCTGAAGAACGGAGATACTGGGAGTGAGACCGACGTGTTGGCCAATTAGACGCCCACAGCAACACCTACAACACAAGAAGTCAAAGTGACCCCTTTTTATTAGGTGCTACTGGAATATGTACTTGAGCATAGCACTCATTTCAGTCAATTCTCAGGTGGAATTGCATAACGTGGATGTTTCAGGGGATGGTGAACTCAGGATTTCTTTGACATAGACAGCTTCTTTGTTCTCTACCATCTCCCCCCGTATTCCTTTAGCCATATAAGCTGTAACACACCTCCTTTCTTTTCTCCACCTACCCCTTTTCAATCCCGGCATATTGTTTACGATTGGACATCTGCAAACAAAAGTTCTCTGGATTTTTCTACTTCTTACTCCTCCCATGTATCAACTCTTGCACAGAATTCACTGAACAGTGTCGAGGGAAGGATTTTAACGTGCACACTTAAATAAGGAATCGTGCTTATATGTGAGTCACAACCTAACTTATCTTTTCCAAATTGACTTTCACTGTCAAATACTTAGAAGAAAAATATGCAGATTAATATATTCCTGAACAGAGATGAAAATATTATTCATGAGATATTTCAGAACTTAAATTCTACTCTTTCCACCAAGAAAATGTCCTTCACACAACTACTACTGTTAGTAGTATTAATAGGCCCAATACGTAGCTATTGCTATTAAAGACCACGTGTGGGTATTATTGCCACACTCAGTGGATGAAATAATTGACATTTTGAAGATGCCAAATGTTGCAGAGCTGGTCTGGATGACTCTATAGTCCATATTCTAAACTGCTTTGTTATATGGCCTGTTCATAAAGACTTTTCCAGACATTCATTTGTTATATTTTCTCAAATGCTTTCTACCTTAGTTATTACTGATGTTCAGGGAGGTAAGTAGGGTAGTGAACATGTGCTTGCATGGGAATCTGAAGGTCTGTGGTCTAATTCAGCATCTGATAGGAACCCTTTACTTTTAAGTCTCTTTTCCACTAAAGCAGAGCATGTTGGTCCAAGCTAAATATTTTCATGAGCTGCTTAGAAAGGACTACCAGCAACCATACTAACACTTCCCATTCTTGTGTACAGTGATTAATTCCTTCCTCATTGATATATTGGTTATTCTATATAGGTTCTTGGAGGATTAAAGAAGGCACAGCATAGTATAGAGTAGGTAAGAAGATTTCTTCAAAGATGCCCAACAACGTCAAGATAGAGCCGTAGTTTGACAGTGGTTCCCTTGTAGTGGGTACTGATCTTTGTTGCAGGTTTATTCCATAGTTGCTATATCATGTTCTTGACACATTATAGAGACAGCAAGGTTACCTATGGGGGTCTTTGGTGCTGGGTATGATGTGAACACATTCTCTTTTATAAAATGCTCTCTCTATCCAGGATTTCTGAGCCTGAAAAAAAGAAAAAGAAGAAAGATGAGCATAAACTTTAAATATTTTTGACAAGGAAGCAAAATTTCCTAAATAACATAATAGACAAGTGGTGCATAAAGTGAAAATTGGAATTGTGGCTACTTCACATATAAACAGTGCATTTAACAAAATCCTTTGCTCCCAGACCCTGATGATTTGGTTATGTAACATTATAATATTGAAACTAAAAAGAAATGATCATAAAAAAATTATTATAAATTTAAAAAATTTATGCCAAATTCACAGTGATTTCTATAGGACAGAAAGACAATGCTATTTGCAGCAGAAATGCCTTTGCAGGTCTAGAAAACCAGGAGTAATCAGCGGTGGGAAGAAATACACCTAAGTAAGGACAAAGTTTTCATGGCTGACACTTTCAACAGATTGTTCTGGTAGAAGCAAATAAAAATAGTGAGGGAATTACATAAGTCAAAAGCCTAATCTGTCATCATGCTTTTTCTAAAATCCAAATTAGGAGAGCTTACATGCAAAGAAAAAAAAAAACATGAGGAAGATAAATATTTTCATTACAGTCCCAAATTTCACTGGTAGTGGCTTTGGGAAGGAAGTAAGATAGCAGCTTTGCATCCCACATGCCTTTAAGCACAGCAAATACAACCTCTCAGACTGTTCATTGTTGGGACTGTTCACCCACAAGCCCAGCTACTGAGGTTGGGTTCCCAGGCAGACAAAGGCAGTTCCGGCAAACTGTACAATCTTTGTTCCAAAGCCCAGTGTCCACCCTCCCTCCCTCTATGCCTTTCTTTGCCAGCACTTGAAATAGTAGAGGAGTCTCCTATGACATTAGTAAGCTACTCAGGCATTTCGCTCTAAGAGTTTGATGGAAGTTGCTAGAGCAACCTGTAATGTTATTTCTACATGCTCTCATCTTCTCTCTAACCTGGCATCAGGGTTAAATTTGTACTGTTAAAATTTATAGAGCTAAAACAAAGCCAAGCAGATTGCCTGATCTTTCTTTGTGTCTGGTGTCAACTGCTGCAAGTCTCCATTTGTTGGCGGTAATTGGCAACGACTCTGCCAAAGGCCCAAATGTCTGTATAAATTGTGCTACTATCTGGTTTGCCCTTAACTCCTAAATCTTGCACCTCCCTCTTCTCTCACAACACAGGTCTACTCAAGCATTTGGCACTGATGGAAGTATTTGTCTAATGCTCATGACAAGACATGCTTTAAAAGTAAGCACCACGGAGGATGGTTGCGGGGCAGGAAGGAAGAGCATCCTGTTTCAGTCATGGCCCTAAACAGAGCGCATAGCTCCTGAGTGTTTATGCATTGTCAGCGTGAAAAGGAGTTCCCCACCGCCTGGGGATCCATGTGTCCAGCTCTCCCTCTGTGTCCTCACACCACAAAGGTAACATTTGTAATTCTCTTTGTCAGCTGGATTTGAGAAAAGTCTCAGCCTCTCTCAAAGGTTAGTCTTCTCAAACATGTAGGAAAAACTAATGCTGTATCTATGCAACAGGAAAGAACTTAGTAGCTTAGAGACCTGTCTTTATCTTTGCAAAAAGCCTGTAAGTTACACTATTCATAGGCAGTGATTTGCCCTAGACAATGAATACTTTCACTGATAATATCTTTTTGGCAGAAAGACGGTAAAATATTCCTCCCTGGACATTTGAAACCAACTTTTTCTACACCTCAGGAAGCAGAAAAGAGAAAGTGTATTTTCCTTTTCTCCTTGTGGGACACTTTGGCCAGCATTCAGAAGTATCTTTTGGGAGAGCAATGGGAATTTCAGGGAGTGCTGCTCAATATTTCTGAAAGAAAAAGGAAAAAGCAATGTAATGGGTAGAGCATGAGGTTTGCAGTTAGAAAAGGTGGCTTAACTAAGACTCTGCAGTGTGGACAAAGTCATAAAACTTAACTGAGCCTCAGTTTTCCTCATCTGTAAAATGGGGCACAACAGTAATACTTGACACACGTTTGTTATCGTTATTATTTGAGTACTATGCTAGGTTGATTCTTATTCTAAAGGTTTAGATGAGAAATACCATGACATTATTACACCAGATCTGACCTAAAGTGATCTCAATTTGCTTTGGAGATGAGAGGATACCAGAAGACCTGGCTGGCCACTAACTAGGTATATAGAAAAATTATTTAACTCTTCTGTACCTTTTCTATAAAATGGGGATAACCTTAGCTATTTTGGAGAGTTGTGATAGCCAAAGTAGACAATTCAGGCAAAGTACCTGGCACTCAGTAGGAGCTCAGTAAGTAATAACAATAAGTAATAAACAATACTTATTAGAGGCTCATCACATGCCTGCCATTACTTCCATGGCCCTTCATAAGAACCTCTTCAGGGGAATGCTACTATTATATCCATTTTACCAATGAAGAAATTGAGATGCAGAGATATAGCAAATCAAAGTCAGGGTTTGAGCTTGGGTGTCTGCCTCCAGAGTTCATACGCTTACCTACTCTGCTAAACTGCCTCTCCAAAGTAGACACCAATAATACTAATTTCACTTGCTATGGACCATGCCATTTGGGCATGCCTGGAAGTGCCTTGGTATTTGGACAAAGTTGGGCTTCTTGAGGCATGCCTTAGAAGCAGTTCATACTTGCTTCTTTCTCTTCCTTATTTTCCCATTTTAGAGGTGGAGTAATGAACATTCAGCTACCTGGCTTTTCTCTCTTTGGGGTAAAGAATGGAGGTGGAATATTAGGAAGGCATCAGAATATAAGAAAGAAGCAAAAGAAGGGGGCATTGTGATGGCCACGGCAAATAAATATTATCACAAGAGGACTCCTATATAGCTGGAGAATCTGGGGGACCATGACAACTGGGTTAGACTTTTTAAGGACAACTTCACCACTTCTCTCCCACATGGGTCCCAGTTTCAACTTGGAAAACCCTGGACCTTTTAGGCAGACGGCGTGTAAGAAGACTACAAAAAGATTACCAACTTGTTTGTTAGTCGTTAAGTATAAAGTAATTTGACTTTTGTGTAGTTTAGCAACTTAGTTTACATTCTCAAAGGTAAAAAGCTACCTTATTGTTAGCAAAGGGATTGGTGATCAATTTCTATTTATAATTAGCAGATGACTAAATCTTTTTAGCAAAAGCACAGAAAATTGGGAGGAAAAAACAGAGAAGCATAACTAGAAAAATCTTCCCATTTTTCGTAATTGAATTGGATTCTTTTCTTTGTTTAAGAAAAAAATAATAGAAAGAATGCATGTTTAATAAATGAATTAGAATTTTTACAAAATATTGTGCATAATTTACTCCGTTGTGGATTATGTTTTACTGTGCTTTTATTTAGGTCTTCCACTGTGGACAGATATTGGATACTTTTTAAGCAAATCAATTTTATTAATTCAGATTAAGAAAGCATATAATTTATACAAAGTGCACAATCAATATAAAACTACTAAATAAACAAATAAATAATTGTGTAAGAATAACCAGAAATAGCAGTTATCTACAGCAGGGGAAACAGAGATTGAGAGGTGAGGAATTTTCTCATATGCCTGTCTGTTTTTTATTATTATTATTGAAATAATGAAAATGCTTTAATAATGATTGAAATGATGAACACACAAATACGTCATTTTACCAAATACCAGATATTGGATTTTAAAAATTATTTTTAGATAGGGCATATTTGATGTATAACCGTGGTTGAATTTATCAGCTAAACTAATCTCCTTTTCTTTCTTTCAAAGTCTTTGAACTATTCTGTGTAAAGCTTTCTACTTGGCTTTAACATTGAACTAAGTTAGTCCAGAATCGTTATCCTTGCTGTTGGAAGCACAAGATAATTCTGACACGCCATATTCCTAGCTGCCTCCTCTAATGCAAAACCTCAGCAGACAGTGTGGCCTCAAATCTTTATCTTTAAATTTGCTTCAGAAGTCTCATGTACTCTTAGAAAAGATGGCTTCTATCTGCCCTTAGAAAACCATTTTTGTACATTCTTTTCCAAAGGTAGAATGTTCAGGTAACCATGACTGAGTTTGTGAAGGGCTACTTTCTTTCTTGTCTTTCTGCATTATCAGTCATGTGTGATATGTAACAGGGAAGTGTTTTTCTAAGGTTAATATTGGAGGCTAATAATTACTCAAAACAAAAATGAGGTCACTCACATTTTAGATGTATAATGATTACTCTCAAAGGTTAAATTACATAAAGTACTTATTGCGAAAGTTAAATGTACAGTCAAAAAACTATCAGAATGACAGAAACAAACGAAAAGCTGTAAATAGTGCCTCAAAAAAGGAAGAAAAATTAAGTTGTTTCATTTAGGTAGGTTTCAACTGTTTTTACAAAACCTTGGCTAAAACTTTTAATCTTCTGGCTGCGCATTCCCTGCTAGCTACAGAATCAAGAACTTCTCCAGATATGAATGGTTTACAAATACATTCATAGAGTGTGCATTAAATCCATCTCTCGAAAGTCTTGAAAAGTGCGACTGCAGTCCACCCTTTTAGCAGGGCAATGGAACAAAAGTACAACCCAGACTAGAAAGAGCAAGATTAGAAGAAAGAATCCACTAACTTTACATGAACAGACTCGAGGAAAACTTCACCACACTCCTCATTTTCAGACTTTCATGTTTCAAATATACACCCTGTCCTAATCAGAACAAAACACCAAAGCACAAAAGGTACTGAATACGTATGTTCATTTTTTGCTTTTTGCTTCCCTCACCACCTCCCTGGGCATTCCCTGGGTCTTCCTTTAGATCTCCCGAACCAGTATTGGGAAGTTGAAGAAGAGAAGAGTTAGCCGACACAGTTTTACCTGAGCACTGACTCTGGGTGGTGAAGGCAGTTCCACAAGCAGCTCGCGTTGCTTTCATTTTGCTCTGGCTGGGGCTGGTCATCTTGTTAATAATGCTCCTATGACCGCCCACTGAAAAAAAGTCACTCGCCGGGCTCTTCCCCCAAGAGAGGTTTCAAGTAAGCCATGAACTTGGGCAGATTAGCCTCTTGGAATGCGCTGCTTTGGGATTAGCCTCATTAAGAACCCCATGGACATTCCCTCGCAGCCCTAAAACACCACTTGATTTGAACATCTAATCTGACGCCAGAAGCAAAACAAATCCCCTGAGAGATCGGATTTAATTGGCACAAGTCCTGACAGGCTCCCCTGTACGCCCTCTCCCCCTTTTCTTTTTCCATTTTCAGAAAGAAGGCTTGTGAAAGTGTGATAAGGTGCTCCGAGTTCAGAAATTTCAACTTTGGAAAACAAATCCTTCCAAAGAAACAGTGTATTGATGCTCGAAGTGCTTCGAGCACACAAGCGGCATTGTTCATCTCCAGAGAATGGAATGATAGCATTTCTTTAAAGAGAAACTGCTAAAAACTCAATGTTTAAAAAGAACCTTTTGGTCCCTGATCATGAGCCTAAGTAGAATAGCGTCGGAGTGTCCAGTGACTCTCCACGACTTCTAAGATGTCAATAATAACGCTTGTTGGAGCGCACTCTTCATCCACAGCTGCTCCCCGCCCCCCAATGACAAATGTATGATTAGAAACCTACACTCCCTGTTCCCTTATCAAAAAATATGAGCTGTGACCACCACAGCAGTTGGGTGAAGATTAAAAGAGTTACACTGTGCTATGTTTAGCTGGCGTGGCCCAATCGAGCCGGCCTGGCTGGTATTCGGACACCACAGAAGGGGCTCTTTCAAATATCATCCAGGCGTGAATTTTTGTAGATAACAGCAGTTCTTAACTAGATAAGGGAACAAACGTGGGGAGAAAAGAGCAGAAATTTCACAAGGCAAAACTACCTTTTAAAACAATATATGGGCGCCTCATCTCCAGCGCTTTCATATCTTCCCACAGACAAAAGTTAGAGCGGAGAGGTGGTATTCTTCACTGCCAAATCTGTGGACCATAGGTCTGTGAAGGAAAGTACCTTTGTTTTTCATTTTTCCATAATCTTCTCCCACGTGCCTAGTATGTGTCACGTGGACACGAAATGAGAGGAATAGTGTGTGAACTGAATGGCTTGTTTCAAACTCAAATTAGATCCTCAGACTTCATCTTGCCTCTCTGCTGTTTCCAGGATTGATATCCTTCCAAACAAATTCCCACATCTTTGGTCTCCCACTTATTAAGGCTTCCCCAAAGACAAGGGATGATAAACTACGTGGTGAATTTCCCCTGAGGACACACTCTGAGAGGCAAGACCCAAACGGAATCTCAGACAGAGCGTTCACACTGAGCTCATGATCAAGTAAAATCCCTTGGCCTTTGTTCAGGAACTGGCTGTAGAATAATGGGCCGTGAAGGCCTTGATAATGTGCATTCTCTTCCTTCATGCAGCTCTGCCACTTCTGAGCATTTATCTAAAGGGAATCATCAAGAGATGTGAGCATGCAAAGATGTTTATCGCAGCATTATTTAAAATAGAGAAAATTGGGGAATATATTAAAGGCCCATCCATAGGAAATGATCAAAATCAGGTTTCCAAAGACAATTTAATTACATAAAAGAAATGTACTCTTCAGTGTTATTTGAGACAAGCAGGTCATGAAATAGTATGCGTAGAATAATAACAATTATTAAGTAGATATAGAGATGGCAGGTGGGAAACATTAAAGTGGTACCTGGGGTTAATTTTTATCTTCTTTTGCTTTTTTTTATATTTTCTCAATTTTCCCCATGAAACCATATATTTGTTGTTGAAAAGTATATTTTGTGTAGTCAGAAGATTTCCAGGAACTTTTGTTTAGTTGTTAAGTTTAACCTTTAAATTATAGGAAATCTTTGTGAAAGAGTTGCTCAGGAAATGACTTAGAGGGGAGAATTCAGTTGAATAAGAGAGGAATCAGTGGGGGAAGATTTGAAAAGGAAAGTTCTATAATGTACTGGCTGAGTTTTCTAGGGTTGGAGTGAAAGAGAGTTGGAGAAGTGAAGGAGGGCTGATGAGGCAAATTAGCAAGCTCCTGCGAGCTCTCCTGAGCTAGTAGGCTCTGGGGTGTCTGTGAGATTAAATAAACTGGTTCTAGATATAATCTCTCAACTGTAAGAAACATTTTTACAACTAATATTTCTCACCTTCCTTCTTCAGTAGACAACCCTTCTGAATTAATTTAAATCCTGAGTTCAATCACTCACATACAGTCTTTTAAATACTACCCATGTGTATTTATTTTTTTACACTCATCTTCCTATTCTTGTTTTTTTTTTGAAGATTTATTTATTTTCCTCTTTCTCCCACCCCTTCCCCCACCCCCTCCCCCACCCTGCTGTATTTTTGCTATCTGTATCCATTCGCCGTGTGATCTTCTGTATCTATTTCTCTTTCGGTCTTCTCATTTTTCTCCTCTAGGATTCACTGGTATTCTATCCTGGGGACCTCCGATGGGGAGAGAGGTTTCCTGTTAGCTGTGCCACCTCAGTTCCTGGTCTCTGCTGTGCTTCACCTTGACTCTCCCCTTTGTCTCTATTTTTGTTGCATCATCATCTTGCTGCGTGACTCACTTGCACAGGCACTGGCTCACCACGTGGGCACTCAGTTTGACACGTGGGCACTGACTTGCTGTGTGGGCATGCTTTCTCTTCTTCTTTTTCACCAGGAGGCCTCAGGGGTCAAACCCAGGTCCTCCCATATGGTAGGTGGAAGTCCTATCACTTGAGCCACATCCACTTCCCCTTACTTGGTTTTTATTTTTGTTTTTATTTTGACTTCTTTTCCCTTTATGAAGAGAAATGTTCAATAGGGAATAGAATATGAAGCATCTTTCATGAACTTTACACCAAAGACAAAAATACTGTCACTGGAACCCTAGGCAGTTTGTTTAAATGTAAAAGGAAGCCCTAAGTTGGTCAACACAATTATTTTTTTTTTCATATGAGCTTACAGATAAATTTGAGGATCCTTTGATTTAAGAAGGTAATTAGTTCCATAGAGACATGGAGCTCTGGGCCACACTTCCCATCTGGATCTTTTTAAAATCTTTTGCCTCACCCAACAATACAACTCCTTATAGCTATATTACTGGCCTGTTCAAGATGTAGTTTGGTGAGAATATAATATGAATACTAACAGGAAAACACTCCTAGTGTAACACTAACTGTGGTCATTCTTTACTCCTATGTTTTTGTAACGGCAAAGAGCATTATACTCCCAATGCAGCTTTAAAGAAAAATTACACTCAAATAAAATTACTAAAAAAGCTTCTACTGGCACAAAACTCAGTTTTAAAACATGAAACTGGCTTTGCTGTAAGTAGAAACTAGATTTTTTAAATATAAAATTTTTGAACTGTCTCATTCATGCATGACCAGACATCAACAAAACTTTATAGCAAAAAAATTTGTGAACTTACAAAACATGCATATCTTCATACAGGGCTCCCATATCTTACCCTACCACCAACAACTTGCATTGTTGTGAAACACTTATTACAAACTATGAAAGAACATCATAAAAATATTACTGCTGGGGAACATAAAAGAGAAAAAAATACAAAAGAAAAAAGAAATAAATATTACTACTGGGAGCTGATGTGGTGCAGTGGTTGAGCACTGGCTTCCCACACAGGAGGTCCTGGGTTCAATTCCCGGCCCCAGTACCTCCAAAAATACCTATATATATAGATGTAAGAATATATACATATATAACATATATATATGTAACTACTAACTATAGCCCATATCTTACATTGGTGTATTTCCCCGCAACCCACCCAATTATTAACACCCTGTTTTAGTATTATATATTTGTTAGAGTTCATGAGAGAACTTTCTGATATTTGTTCTGTTAACCACAGTCCATCATCTACCACTGGATTCCCTGTGTTTCACAGTCCCATGCTTTGTATAATCCATTCAAAGTATACACTCAGAGGCTCTCATTTTCATCACAGTTATGCTGTCATCCCCTCAGTCAAGTTTAGAATGTTTTCATCATTCCAAAAGGAAAATTCCATATACCCTTATACTCCCCTATTGTCGTCCCTTAGAACCGATATATCCTCTTTGCCATTGCATCAAAAATATTGCAATATTACTGTTAACTATCATCCAAAATTTCATTAGGTATAATTTTCCTTTTAACACTTTATAAAAGAAGAATATTCTTATATTTATACTATTAACCCCAATCTTCATCCATCACCAAAATCACTATGTTTTACATTCCCTAGATTATTCTCTAGAAACTAGATTTTTTTAAAAGATTTATTTCTTATTTCTCTTCCCTTCCCCCCCAACCCCCCTGTTTTCTGCTCTCTGTGTCCATTTGCTGCGTATTCTTCTTTGTCCGCTTCTTTTTGTTGCGTCATCTTGTGTGTCAGCTCTCCATGTGTGTGGCGCCATTCCTGGGCAGGCTGCACTTTCTTTCGGGCTGGGTGACTCTCCTTACGGGGCGCACTCCTTGCGCGTGGGGCTCCCCTATGCAGGGGACACCCCTGCGTGGCAGGGCACTCCTTGCATGCATCAGCACTGCACATGGGCCAGCTCCACATGGGTCAAGGAGGCCCGGGGTTTGAACCACGGACCTCCCATGTGGCAGGCGGATGCCCTAACCACTGGGCTAAGTCCGCTTCCCTAGAAACTAGATTTTGATACAGAAAATGCATGTTCTACTATTATCAAGATAGTAAAAGCATTTTATTCTGTGTTGTCCACATATGACAACAACAACAACAACAACAAAAGAACATGATTTTGAGCAGGGGTCAGCAGACTTTTCCTGTAAGAGACCAGATGGTAAATATTTTTGGCTTGGCAGGGCAGATGGTCTCTGTCATAACAATAAAGCCACAGACAATAAAGCAGGCAGTGGGCTAGAACTGTCCTGCTCCGACTGACCTCCACTATAGAGAAAAGTTCTGCCCAGGGGGAGAAGGCCCTAGGAACTGGGCTTTAGTGGTCCTACCACTGATTTAACATCTTTGCTCTTCCTCAAGTGGTGAGGCAAGGCCTCCCCTCAGGGCCTTGGCTCCTCTTGTTCCTTTACCTGGACAGCTCCATCCTCACATAGCCCCACAACGCCCCCCCCAATGCAGCTGTGTAACTGAGAGGTCTTCCTCTACCATCCCATCGAAAGGCACATACATGGTGTCACTTGCTCTCACCTGCTCACCTCCTTTTCCCTCATGGCCCTTCACATCACCTGACATCATATCATGTTTCTGTGTTTATTTGCTTTCTCTCTGTGTCCCCCATTAGAATGTGAGCTCCTGGGGGCAGAGATTTTGTTTTGTTACTGCTGTATCCCCAGCACCTAGAATTGTGCTTGGTGCATGGTAGGCACATGGGGGCTGGGACAAATGAGTCTATCAAAAATATTTAATAAGTTAGAATAAAATTATCTTAGATAAGAGAAAAATCACAATTATATCTTAAAAGTGACTGACATTTGGGAAACATAGGACCAAAGCCTCTTAAATGTCCCTTCAGGCTCCTTGCTTTTATTCTAGTGCTTGAAAATAAATGTATTTTGTTCAGAATTGCCATTGATCTACAAAATCAAGCAATCAGAGGACCATGCCAAAGCCCCTTGATTCCAGAGCACACTGCCACCAGCATATTCTTTCTAAAACAATTGATGATGCCATCTCCTGGACAATATCCTTCAATAGCTTTCCAGCCCCTGCATGGCTGGCTGTGCATTCAAAGCCTTTAGGCTCTGGCTCTGCAGGTATCTTTATTCAAATCTCTCAATTTCCCTCCAAACCTTCGAGCATTTTATGTTCCAACAAACCAAATTATGGATTGTTCCCCTACAGCAGCATGCTGTTCCACATGTCTACACCTTCGCATATGTTATCCCTGGAATGCTGGTGTCTTCCTTCTGTACTGGATAAATGCCTCTTTGTTCTTCAGAACTCGGGGTAAGACATTTAGCTCTTTGAGAGGCTTGGTTGGCCGCTGCCGGACAGAATGAATCACTCCAGCTATTGCTCTAGTTCCATATTTTGCTTACACTTCCATCAGGGGAAATGCCACATGATAGTATAATTATTTATTTAAATTTCATATGTACATTCACCCACAGCCAATTTCCAATGCAAATACACAATCCTCTAGGTTTATTGAGGCAGAACTGGAGTTTTGTAGCCTAGCCTAGGACACTTCCCTTCCTCCTATTTTTAACATTATTTCTGAGACTATCTATTCCATGTTCCTAATAATTCACCTTTGAGGGATAATTTCTTTGTGAATTGAAATTGTTTGTACTGAAATTCACTTTATAGCCTCTAAGATTAAACACTGTGAATGAACCTTATAATAAAGTTAAACTAGAATATATCTATTTTTCTCATCTGATTGGGAAAAGTAAATGATCTTTACAACCATAAATGAAACATATTATCAATAGGTCATGCTGTAGGCATTATATTTAAATGCACTCAGAAGAATTTTTATGTAGAGGTAATGTGAGTATTTATGTAAAAGTGTTATTCTTATAGGCATTTTCATAAATAATTTAAAAAGTGTATTTGCAAGATTCTTTGGAAAATTGTTTCTTTCCACATTAGAAAGGAGTTAATTGTTTGGCAATAGTGCATTACATTTATAAAGCAATCTACATACTTTTTAAGTATAATGCTTACACAATGGCTTTCACATCATAGTACTTCATACAACCTTTACAACAACACTGTAAAGTATGTATTCTAAAATTCCATTATAAAAATGAAAAAACTAGGGCTTACAGAGGTTAAGCATCATCCCAAAGTCACACAGACTTTTTTGGGGGGCCTTGGCCTGATGGGCCCAAAGTCCTATTGCTTCCATTAGGATAGAGAGACCCCTGCCTCCCTTCCACTCAGTGGCTGACTTTAGGGACGCTGAATGATGTTTTTCTTCATTGTGGTGGAATAAGTGCATTTTAATCATTCTAAACTTAATAAAAATAAACACACTTCATCCAGCCTTACAGACAATGCTGGAAAATAGACAGGAGGATGTGGGCCTAGATTTCAAAAGCATTTATGGTCAACGATTGGTCCTCTGTTTGAACACTATAGCTATTTCCACATACCTGATTTTAAAACTTAAAATCTACACACATAACACACAGGCTATTGCCTTCGTCAACCAAAAACAGAACTACAGCCATGACAGCCCTAGAACACTGGTGTATTTCAAAAAACAGTAGGAAATCAAAGATATGATTATGACCAAAGGAAAACAAAGAACAAAAAGCAAACTATAAGATTGAGGCTTGACGTGCTCCTCAAAGGCCAGAAATGTTAGTGATGGATCATTTGCTAGAAAGCAATAGCTCAGGGACCGTGGCAGTGCATACCTAGCGTCCAGGAGGGCTTCTCCATTGATAGAGTCTGCGCCTGTGGGGACTCTAACTTTGTTCTCTGTCAAGTTAACGTGGAGCAGAAGCAACGTAAAGCCATCCTTTAAGTCCTTAGTTCTTTAGTGTTCACACCCCATCCCTGTACCATTCTGACTATCAGGAGTCAAAGAAATGTGCTGAGTCATGAAAGGAGAACATTATATGTTATATAGTAATGCAAAAGTTATTGGACAAAGAACGTCTCAGATTCAGAGGCTGTTTATTATTTTTTTATGTATACCTCTTTTGCTTGGAAGAAGGAAGGTACTGAGAAAAGTAGAGGGTGAAAATGAATAAATAGCTGCAATTCTATTTGTAGCAGAATTCTCATATCAGTAACGACTGAAGAAATCAATGTCTGTCTACCATCGGTTTCTTTCTCTCCACATACAAATGTAGATATAATGATATATATAACAATACATATAATTTTTAAATTTGTTTTCTTTACTATCAGTTCTAACTACCTTACTCTATGTAGAGGTCCTGGTTTATTTTCATCAACAAGTGATTCAGATTCTAAGGTCAAGCTCTTTATTTTCACAAGGGATAGACTTACATTTGGCTATAGGTTTAATTTTTGAAATCCTGACTTTCTTTATGCATTAAAAGCAGAGACAGAGCCTGGGGGAAGCGTGACTGATTAGGAGTCACAAGACACGCATCCTAGCCATGACTTGGTCACAGCTGGGCAGGTGACCTTAGGGTAGTGACAATCTTGATGGTGTAAGGCCAGCCCCAGGTCTTGGAGTCTGGAGAGCAAATGCTCACAGCTGTGTTGTGTGCCCCTTATTAACGTATAAAAAGTAGGTACAGAGACTTTTTAAAAACAAGAAGTTTCTTTAAAAATTACATTTTTACAAATTCATGACACTCCTTTGATAACTGAACCAAGGGTTGCAGAACACAAGGTCTTGTGTCTGTCGAGCACAAGGTACATAAGGAGATTTGACTTAATAAATAATCTCTGAAAGAATTCTCCCTAGACTCCAATCATTCTTTAGAATGCCCCCAGGTTAGCAAACCCGCACAATGTGTAAAGCTCTAATTCTGTTTCAATAAGACTTCAAGTCTGATTAAGACATTATTGTGATTAAGTAATAATCTGACATCTCTAGTCTTGCCATTGAGAGAGTTTCTTTCAAGACTGGAACCTGGTATTCTCTTGCCCTCCCCCCACCAAATGATAAATCAATTCTTGATAACCATTTGGATTAGAATATGCAGAGACCACCAATGATTTGTAAGTCATTTTAAACTTAACCACCAGAATAATTTAACTGGAAGGACTAAGAACAAATCAATCCTATTTTTATAGTCAGAAGCAAGTAATAAGCAGACAGGTCCAGCAATATAAATATAAAGCATTCCTATTACTCTCTAGAAATGAAAAATGATTAAATATTAAGTTAATGCAGCATAAATGTATTTCTATCTGATAACCATCTTTCCCTGTCAAGTTACTAGATTGTTAGGTAGAAAATAAAGCCATCCATATAAATCCAGCCTTTGGTTACGCTGTACTAATGTGACAGCTTTAAGGTTGTTCAAGGTTATTACGCCCAGCTTCAGAATACTGTCAATGTCTTTCCTGACACATTCACTAGCCAAACTTATAACTTACTGATTTATTCTTAGCTTAGTGTATTAATATAAAATCTCTCTGGAACATTTTAGGTGTGATAAGATACTAATATGTATATTAGCTTTCTATAAATATATCCATCTAGATTGGATTCACGTAGAAATGAACACAGAATCAAAAGCAGATGTAAAGAATTTTAGTTAGAGCAAAAATATAGATTTAGTCTACCATTTGTGTAACATTGGTGGCAAGATGATTTTTTTCTTCCTTTCTGTTTTCTCACCTCCTCACCCTTACTCTACTGTAGAGTTCTAATTTCTGACTATTTTATCCCAAAATGAATTTCTCATACAAAAAAAAAATCTTCTGAGAGAAGCTCTGCCAATAAAGATACTCTAAAAAGAATACTTTACTGGCTTCCTAATTGATCCCCTCATTCCATTCTTTACCCAGCAACAAGAGTGATATTTAAAAATGAGAAATTGGTTCATAGTATTCTGCCTACCCACCTCAAAATTGTTAAGTGGCTTCCTATGAATTCTAGAATAAAATCCTTAAGGTGGTTCACAAGCCTTGCACAGTGAAGTCGTGGCTCATTCTCCAAGCTCTTTCTAGGCCAACCTGATTCAACTCATTGTTTCCAGGCACACCGACCTGTCAGATCTTCAATTTCTCAAAACTAAAAATTTAAGAGGCAAAAATGTCACAATATAAGTTAGTCTTTAATTTGAATACTACTTTTTCAAGGGATACAACAAAGGATATTGATAACTTGGGAGAGAGGGTTGTGGGTATAAATATTCATAAATAGCAATTTCAGAACCAACTCCTTCTAGGAAATGAAAAGTTCCCCAGAGACTGGTTTTATTTGACAGTGTGATTTACTCTAAGATTCCTATATGGCACATGAAGGGTAATTTTTAGAAGAAAAGAAATTAGTTAACTCATTGGGAAATTGTGGGCAGAAACCAAGTATCCTCATTCATCTATTAATATGAATCCCAAACCTGAAGTTTGTGAGAGATACCAGCATTTAGGTAGAAAACCAACTTCTTCCAAGTAGGTGACACCTTGTATTACCTCGTGGGAAAAAATGCTCTAAGGCAGGGGTACTTAACCTTTTTTGTTCCCTGAACCCCTTTGCCAGTCAGGTGAAAACCCAGGATCCCTTACTAAGTCCACACTATACTGTGTATTATTTAATAAATATATCACACCAGCACCAACACGTCCCCACAAAGAATAATGTTTTTTAGAATTTCAATTCAAGCTCACAGACCCCTTGCACTAAGGGGCCTGTTTTGTATGATATAACTGCAAAGGACAAAAATCATAAAACACAAACACAAGAAATTTCTAACTCTGAGATGTTGTACCTGTATTCGAATACTACTGTATTCAAATTTATTCATTCAACTTCAAATTAATTTATTAAAAAATTTTGCCACAGATGAAGACATTTAATAAGCTATGGTACTAATTGACTATCACACCAAAAAAAAAAAAAAAAGGTATGTTTCTTTTGCTTGAACAGTTCTTTCTTACATGACAATTATTGTTATGTGAGCTCTACTCGTGACCCCAGAAGATGAAGAACAATGAGGAAATGTGACATATTCATGCACAGGTGTGTATGTATTTTGTCCAGCTTCTGATTCCAATGTTAATTATTTCTATATACAAGTGATTCTGCCTTGATTGTTACCTGCCTAGGGTGAAAGTGGGCTTGTATTCTACTACTATACAAATCTTATATCTCCCAGGAGAGAACTAGGCAGCAAAAACATCTCTTTGTGCTTACAATTATAAGAAAGCCAGAAGTCTTTAACCAATCACTAAGAAAAAAATATAAATCAAGGCTTAGTTATGAAATTTCTAATTGTACGTCATTGGAATAGATGCTATGTGGAGCTCTTGAGAACTTGAAAATGGACAATCAGAAATGCACTCATTATTTATAATTAATTCACCCATATATTAAAACATATCTGCTGAATGCCAACTTTGTGCAAAGCTCTGTGGTTGCTAAGGAGGAACAAAATTTGCAAAGACCTTAGGTTGACTTTCTATTTTATGCTAGGTTCAAGAGCAATGCTTCTGAAACTATTTGTGGGGAAGGTGCTTTAAACATTTTGTTTCAATCTATTTCTTCTGCCCATTAACACTTTCCACCCTGATTATGGTGTGCAGTTGTCCTACATCCTCACGCTGCACTCTAAGCTCATTTAGAACAGAGTCCCTACCTAATATACTTTTTTTTAAAAACACAGCACATCTCTCCATTTATTTATATATTTGATTTCTTTCATCAATATTCTGAAGTTTTCAGCATGCAAATCACACACAAATTTTATTAATTTATACCTAAGTACTTCATTGGGGACAGGGAGTCCTACTATAAATGGTATTTTTAAAATTTCAAATCCCAATTGTCCACTGTTGATATCTAGTAGTATAATTGACTTTTTTTTTGTTTGTTTTGGAAGTACCAAGGATTGAACCTACGACCTTGTACGTGGAAAGCAGCTGCTCAACCACTAAACGGCATCTGCTCCCCAATGAAAGTTGTTTTTCTTTTTCCATTTGTTTTGGTTTTAGGAAGTACCAGGGATCTAATCTGGGACCTTGTACATGGGAAGCAGGCACTCAAGCACTACATCTGCTCCCCAACAATTGACTTCTTAAAAAAAAGTAATTCATTGAAGTATATCACTCATACATAAACATATATAAACAATAAGTGTATAGTAGTAGTTGTGAACTTAAAAAACAAACATGTATAACATCATACAGGACTCTCATAACTCACCCTACCACCAATACCTTGCATTGTTGTTAAACTTTTTAAACTAATGATTAAAGAGCATTGTCAAAATATTACTACTAATGGAAGTAATTTTCCTCCAACCCACCCTATTATTATCTTTATATCATTTATATATGAACATACATAAACAATTAAATGTATAGTAAAAGTTGTAAACTTACAAACCAAACATGCATAGCATTATACAGGGATCCCATATATCAACCCTCCACCAACACCATGCATTGTCATGAGATGTTGGTTACAAATTATGATGAAAGAATATTGTCAAAATCTTACTACTAATTATAGTCCTTATCTTACATTTAGTGTGTTTTCCCCCAACCCACATATTATTATTTTTTAAATAGGTTTTTTATGACAGAAGTTGTAAACTTATAAAGCAATCATGTACATATGAAGAATTCCCAAACAACACCCCTCTATCAACACACCACACTGTGGTGGAACGTTTGTTACAGATAACATAATATCATCTGATTGTTACACACGTCCATAGTATACAATTGGCTCACATTTTACATACTGCCTCATTATCAACACAGTATTATCTTTGGCATAGATGCAAGAATATTGTATTATTACTGCTAACCATAGTCCATAGGTCACACCAGTTGTATTTTTCCCATGCTTCTCTACATTCCCAACATCCTGCAGTAGTGATGTACATTTGCTCTACCTCACAAAGGACATCCTTGCATTCTGTATCATCAACCACAATTCCCAACCACCTTTTGGTTTACTGTGCTATGCCGTTTCTAGATTATTCTCTAGCATTCTGTCAATTGGCATTTACACACTTCAACTATATTTTCAGCCACATCCCCATTTATAAACTAGCTATTACTCACTATTTGTTACCATTCACTCTATACTTTTCCATACTTTAGTACTTTTCCATACTCTTCTACATACATTAAACATCAGTAGTCCACTCAGTCCTCTTCCTATCTCCTTTAAGAATCCACCACCTACCACCAGGTCTTGAAGATATTTTCCTACAATTTCTTCTAGAAGTTTTATGGTTCTTGCTTTATTTTTTAGGTTTTTTATCCATTTTGAGTTAATTTTTGGATAAGGTGTGAGACAGGGGTCTTTTTTCATCTTTCAGCTATGGATATACTGTTCTATCGGCACCATTTGTTGAATGGACTGTTGCCTGAGCTGTGTAGGTTTGATAGGCTAGTAAAAAATCACATGACCATACATGCGAGTGTCTGTTTCTGAACTATCAATTTGGTTCCATTAGTCTATCTATCTGTCTTTATGGCAGTACCATGCTGTTATTACCACTATAGCTAGGTAATATGATTTAAAGTCTGGAGATGAGGGTTTGCTTTCTTTTTACAATGTTTCTGGCTATTCAGGACCTCTTACCCTTTCAAATTAATTTGATAATTGTGTTTTCAATTATTTTTTAAATGCTGGTGGAGTTTTTATTGAGATTGTATTGAATCTGTATATCAATTTGAGTAGAATTGACATCTTAATGATATTTAGTTTTCCAATCCATGAACATGGAATGTTCTCCCAGTTATTTAGGCCTTTTTTTATTTCTTTTAACATTGAGTTTTAGTTTTTTGGAATACAGGTATTTTACATTGTTGGTTAAGTTTATTCCTATTTGAGTTTTATCTGTAATATTTTATTTCAGTCTTCTGATATATAATCTGCATTTCTAGACTCTTCCAGGCCTTTCTCTCCTGTCTTTCCTTTTCAGGTTCTAGCACACCCTTTAGCATTTCCTGAAAATCTGGTCTCTTGCTTAGAACTTCTCTCAGTATCCATTTATCTGTGGATATTCTAATCCTGCCCTCATTTTTGAAAGACAGTTTTGCCAGATATAAGACAAGGAGAGCAGCCCCACACGAAAAAAGTGCAGCCTGCTCAGGATTGGTGCCACACACACGGAAAGCTGACACAGCAAAATGACACAGCAAGATGACGCAACGAAAAGAGACACAGATTCCCAATGCTGCTGACAAGAAATAAGTGGACACAGAAGAACACACAGCAAATGGACACAGAAAGCAGACAACTGGAGGGTGGGGAAGGAAAGGAGAGAAAAAAAAAAGATTCTTGGCTGGAAGTTTTTCTCCTGTAGTATCTTAAATATATCAGACCACTGTCTTCTTGCTTCCATGGTTTCTGGTAAGAAATCAGCACATAATCTTATTGGATATCCTTTATATGTTATGCATTGCTTTCTTATTGCTGTTCTAAGAATTCTCTCTTTGCATTTGACATTTGACATTCTGATTAGTATGTGTCTTGGAGTTGGTCTATTTAGAATTTTTCGGATGTTGGTACATTATGCTTCTTGGACCGCTGGGAAAATTTCTACCATTATTTCTTCAAATATTCCTTCAGCCCCTTTTCCTTTTTCTTCTTCTGGCACACTTATGATATGCATGCTTGCATGCCTTTTGCTGTCATTTAGTTCCCTCAGACCTTGTTCATTTCTTCCATTCTTTTCTTCATCTGTTCTTTTGTATGTTCACTTTTAGAGGCCATTTCTTCAAGCTCACCAATCCTTTTTTCTACCTCCTCAAATCTGCTACTATATGGTTCCAATGTTTTTAAAATTTCATTGATTGCACCTTTCATTCCCATAAGATCTGCTATTTTTCTATGTATGCTTTCAAATTCTTCTTTGTGCTCATCCAGTGTCTTCTTAATATCCTTAATCTGTTTAGCCATCTCTTTGAGTTTATTAAGGAGATTTGTTTGAACATCTATGATTAGTTGTCTCAACTCCTTTATATCATCTGGAGGCTTATCTTGTCCCTTTACCTGGGCCATATCTTCCTGTTTCTTGGTATGGATTGTCATTTTTGGTTAGTGTCTTGGCATCTGGCTTACTAGAATATGTCTTCTGGGTGCAGTTTTTCTCTTTAGTTTAGGGCTTCCTGCTTTTTCTCTCTTGCTGGTTGTGTAGTAGGAGCCAAGGATGCAATTGGTGCTATAAGCTGTGGAGGCTCAAGCTGCCCTCATTGAACCAGGGACCAATGAAGCTTCTCCCAACTTTCTCCTTTGTCAGGGGTAGTGTAGCAGTTCAATATTATTGATGAATTCCAAAAAGAAATATTGGATTATGTTTGTAAACTGATCTTTTCCCCTGGGCATGTTAGATTATATTGGATTCAGAGGTTTCCTTAATTAAGTAATCAGGTAAGCCTCTTGTGCCAGTATGGCATTGAGTCCCCATGCCTTGGTGGGTGGGGACTCACAGATAAAAGGCATGGCAAAGGACAGAATTGAGGGTTTTGATATTGGAGTTTAGATGTTGGAGTTTGATACTGAAGCCTTAAGCTGGAACCCCAGGAAGAGAGGAACCCTGAACCCAGACAGAAGCAAGACACTGGAAGGGAGGAACCCAGGAAGTCTGACCCTCACGGATGTCAGCAGCAATCTTACTCCAACACATGAAAATAGACTTTGGTGAAGGCAGTAAGTTATGCTTTATGGCCTGGTATCTGTAAACTCCTACTCCAAATAAATACCCTTTTATAAAAACCAACCAATTTCTGGTATTTTTCATCAGCACCCCTTTGGCTGACTAATACAGAATTTGGTACTAGGAGTGGGGTAGTGCCTTTGGAATTACCAAAATGCCTGAACGGTTTTATAAATGGGTAAGGGTTTTTTTTTCTGAAGGAATTGTGAGATATTTGATGGAAAAGGCCTAGATTGCTTCGAAGAGACTGTTGATAGCAATATGGATGCTAAAGTGACAATTTATGATGCCTTAGATAAATGATGAAACTATTATTGGAATCTGGAGGAAAGGCAATCAATGTTTTAAAGTTGCAGAAAATTTAGCAAGATTAACTCCTGGTATTTTATAGAAGTCAGAATTTGAAAATGGCAAGCCTGGGCATTTAGCTGAAGAAATTTCCAAACTAAACCCAGAGAATGTGGCTTGGCTCCTGCTTCTTCTGCTTGCAGCTTATAGCAAAATACTAGATGAGAGAGATATGCTGAGGACTGAACTGTCAGCCACAAAAGAAACAAAAACTGATTCTGGAAATTCCAAGCCTCTGGAAATCAAGCTCCCAGATGAAAGTGCTCCACTGGAGGACTTAACTAAACTTGGAACTTGTAAATCAGGATTGAAGATGCAGTTATGTTGGAAAGACGTGGAAACTCTTACTGTCTGATGGCTTGGACTCCTGCTTCCTGCATGCTAAACCAACAGACTTTTTGAGAGAGCTGTATGAACAAAACCACTGTTAGCCTGGAGTAAAAGGGACATGCAAAGGAGAGATTGAAGGGGAAATGACTTCAAGAGGAAAACCATGGAAGCTGAGATCTGGAATTAAGACATCACCTTGGGCAAAGAGAGGAACCCCGCCCATATGTACAGAGAGGATGAGTTTGCATCAGCAGTTGAAGAGGGTTGGATGTTCCTACTTGATGTTCTGGGAGAATTTTGCCACCCCAGGCTACAGAGAGGATGGAGTACATTCCTCAAGGATTAGGACAGTTAAGGTCAGCACCCCAAAGTTCTGAGAGAGATGGGCCTGTTCCCCATGGATTGGGGAAGGCCAGGTTGTCAACTCATTGCTCAGAGAGGGTGAGCCTGTATCCCAAAGATTAGGGGGAATGTTGTCTTCACATCACTGTACTAGGGGGGTTAAGATTCTAACCCAAAGATTGGGTAAGTTGTGGCAATCACCCCAACACTCTTGGAGGGAGAGGTCTGGAGTTTGGTCGACACCCAAATGCTTGATGAGGGTGGAACCAAGAAAATGGCCATTGGGTAAGCTGGTGGAATGGGTGCATCCCCATATGGTCCCAAGGAGAAGAAATCATCTTCTTAAGAATCACTCTCAGTCTTTGAAATCAGACAGAGGATTCCCTGCAGGTCTACTGAACTGTAGCGAAACCATGACTCATGTTTCCTTCTCAATTTCTCCTTATTGTAATGAAAATGTTTATCCTTCATTTGTCCATTTGTGTATTGGAAGCAGATGAGTTGTTTTGTACATTTCAGAGGTCTATAGAAGACAGGGCTTTGCCCCAGGACAAACTGTACTCCTTTAAATTGATTGTGATATGATTTAGTACTGGCATTGTGACTGACTTAGGTTTTTTAAAACTATTATAATGTCTTTTTGGAATTCAGAGGGTGGAGTGTAGCAGTTTGATATTATTAATGAATTCCAAAAAAATATTGGATTATGTTTGTAAACTGATCTTATCCTCTGGGCATATTAGATTACATTGGATTCAGAGGTTTCCTTAATTAAGTAATCAGGTAGACCTCTTGTGCCAGTGGGGCATTGAGTCCCCATGCCTTGGTGGGTGGGGACTCACAGATAAAATGCATGGCAATGGACAGAATTGAAGGTTTTGATGTTGGAGTTTTGATGTTGGGAGTTTGCTGCTGAAGACTTAAGCTGGAACCCCAGGAAGAGAGGAACCCTGAACCAGACAGAAGCAAGACCTTGGAAGGGAGAAACCTAGGAAGTCTGAAACCTCGCAGACACCAGCAGCCATCTTGCTCCAACATGGGAAAATAGACTTTGGTGAGGGAAGTAACTTTGCTTTATGGCCTGGTATCTGTAAACTCCTACCCAGAATAAATACCCTTTTATAAAAACCAACCAGTTTCTGGTATTTTTCATCAGCACCCCTTTGGCTGACCAATATAGGTAGGGACAGAGTCACAGCTGTGTGGAATAATCCAAGTCATGCAGGCCTAAACTGTAGTTGCTCAGAGAGACTGATGAAGCTTCACATCCCTTTCCCCGTCTGCCTGGGGTGGAGTTGGAGCTGCAGGTGTGGGCAGCAATCTATGCAGTGTGGGTCCAAGATGAATGCAGTTGCCTGGGTAGATTTCTGATTATTCAGTCTGTGCCAGCCAATGATACCTTCAGTTACCTGGATAGGCTGGTGCAGGGTTCTCCAGCCTCTTCCCTGCCAGAGGTGGGGCTGAAGTCTTGTCTAGGGCTCCAGACCAACCTGGGTGAAAGAAACTACCTTCATTGTGATTTTCAGTCCTGGCTTCCCCTCAGGCTGGAGGTGGAGTCAAAATGGTGCCAACTGGCCTCTTTTTGACTTGGGCAGAGTTACACCCCAGCTGTTCCCAGGGTTATACCTTAACCAGCTGAATCTACTAATCAGCAGCTGAAATCGGCAGCCAACTGTCTCCTCCTCTCCTGTTTGTGGCTAGAGATTCCAATTCTAGCCACAGAATAGCTTCTGGAATAGCTTGTGCTGCGGAGTAGGATAATCACTGGCCTCCATGACTTGGCTGGTAATTTCCCAGAGAGGCTGACACAGGTCCTCACAGCTTCCTCCCTGCCAGAGGTGGCACTGGGGCCTAGGCTAGACCTGCAATCTGACCTGGATAGAAAGAAGCTGGTCCCTAACAGTACTGTGATTTTTAGTCTGCCTCACTTCCCCTTGTGCCAGGTGCAGAGTCAAGATGGCAGCTACTGGCCTCTTTCTAACTTGGGCAGGCTCAAACTTTAGCTGTTCCCAGGATTATACTTTAACCATCTGAATTTATTCATCAGTAGCTGAAGTTGGTGCCCAACCGTCTCTTCCTCTCCCATTTTGGGGAAGTGGAGCTTTCAATTCCAACTGTGGAACAGTTCCCAAGGCAGTTTGTGCCTCCAGTGGAGGATGGGCACTGGCCTCCACGGCATAAAGCACTCTACTTATGAGTCTTGTCTGAAGATGGGCAGTCTCCTCCTTCCATTCCTTCAAGGATGTGGCAGGATGCTCTTCTGGTCTCCTGGGGCCCCCAAACAGGTGCTTCAGAGCTCCAGATAGCTCTGGGTGTTTACTAGCTGCCCTGTAGCAGAAGCGGACTCTAGGAGCTCCTTACTCTGCTGCCATCTTGCTGGTTGTCCCATATCTAATTTACTTTTTACCCTTCTTCCTAAACTCAAATACCTTGCATCTGGTAGACCCTCAGGAAACATTTGCTAAATTAATGGGTAATAATTATGCAGTTATCAACAAAACAGATCATTCAACTGTAGATGAGGAATTCTTTAAGGTATTCGTGAATGGAATACCTTGCTCTTCTCTTTTCCTAACATGTTCTGCTCCAGTGGAACTGTCTTAAAACACTGGGCAAATACAACTTTCAGTTTAAAGTGCTGCCACTGAACTGACTGGTTATACCATCACATGCTTGTGTGTAGGCACACACCCATGCATGTATTAATACAAACTTACATGTATGTTTTTTACTGTTGGTGTCTGGTAGACACTCTCCAAGTTCTACTTTTATCCATTCTACATTACAGATAACATGTTGAAAAATACCAAAGAAAAGAAAACTATTTTAAAATGTATTAAACCTCCATTTTCCCATCTTTCAGCATCAGTGCTTATTACACCTGAAGGACAATGGGTTGGTGCCACTATTCTTGAATGCCTGGGCCTTCAAATTAATATTTCATGGTCTGAGGGAAAAAAATCTTAGGAAATCTCTGGATTGTCAAATGCTATTTTGGGGGGTAGGCAAAATCTTTTCTTAAAGTCAGCAGATGTCATCATTATTTAAATTCAGCCGTTCGTTAAATACTATAATTGCCCATCAATTATCTTTTTCCACTGAATTTAGATCTCAAGTTATACCTCCCCTTTGCTCAAAATCTTTCAAGCCTTACAAAAACAGACTGATGTAGACAACCTGAAAAATAATTTTCGTCAGCATAATTCAAAATAGAGAAGATTAGAACTTTGTTAGGTAACTTTTAAATGATGGTCCTTACTAGTTTTTATTTTACCCAAATTGAAAATGCTGCATTGTAAAGAAAAATAGTTGCACCCATAGAATCCTGAATGGGTACTTTATGGTTGGTGTTTTGCATGTGTGTGTGTCTGTGTGTGCCCTGGACAGGCTTAAATGATTTGTCTGTGACATAGAGGACAAAATCCTGAAATGCTTTGTTCAGCTAACTTTTATGGCTCCCTTTCTTTGTATTCTAGAAGCACACAGTCTACCCTCATCTAACCTGCTGCTACTCGTCATTTAGCATTTAAGACCAAACTGATGAATTCATCATGACATCATTGCTATCGACTTGAGCGTTTGTGCCAGACATTAATACAAGTAACTTGGAGAATGTCTCTGGGGATCCTTAGCCACTTAAGTAGTTCTCCTGTTCCTACAGTCCTCTCTTACATGGGCTTTTAACAATAGAGAATGGAGATGAAGTGGTAGCTTGCTTGTGCTCCTGACTATGACTGGGGACAAATCCTTCCATTGCCTCAGTTTCTCCTTTTGCATACTTAAAGAATTCTGCCCTCTTCACTATCTCACACAGGTCCATGGTTGGGGTGAATGAATGCTATGGCAACTCTGGATTCTTTAAGAGTGTCATATAAGGACTGGTTAGCATAGGGACCTGGTTTGCCATATGCAGATTAAAACCTTCTCGTGAAAATAGGTGGCAGAATTTAAGCAGTTTTAAATTACATTCTTGCTTGCCTTACATATAAATGCCTATCTTATTTGGGTTAAAAGAGCTATATCAATTAATATCACTAAAATAAAATAATACCTATCAGGAATTTTCCAAGATTTAAGTAACATGGAATTTGATTATACAGTGAATTCTGGGGCTCAGCCACAGCAGGCTGTAGGCACCAGGCAGGCTGATTATGACTTAAGCATTGTTTCAATGTGATTTTCAAAGGATTTCATTTAATGCAGATTAGTAAGTTTATTAAGCTGTTGATGATTGAAGCCTCTTAAGTTTGGTAAGTACCATCCAGTGAGGTAGATTAGTGGAGTTTAATTTGTTGCTCTCAAATAGCAAATGAAGACTTAGTAGAATAATTACATCTCCTTTGTGTGCTAATAAAAGGCAGTGCCACAATGGTGCTTTTGACCATTTCTGCATTTCTGCAGTTTCCTTTAGAATTTTCACTCCCTGGTCTCTCAAGTGACAACAAATTCCATTGCGTTAAAATTACTTAGAGAGACATCAAAAATGAAATGTGAGTCACACGTGGAGTATTCATTTTAGAGCATTCTGGGCTTATCTTGACCACAGGTTTTCTACTCTTTCTTGAAAATTTCTGCTAATTCCTTTGACCAAGTTAGAGATACATTGAGGGTAGGTATGTCTCTCATCTTATTTCTTAGTGATTTGTACAGTATCTAGCACATAGAGGCACTCAGTATGTTTGTCTAATAAATGAATGAATCATCTTAATCATAAAGTATGTTCTGGAAATAACCACCAAGTTGTCCAGTTATAATATGTTGCTCTTGGCCAGAGAATAAAGTAGGTCTGCTAGTCAAAAGACTAAGAGTTGACTAATAGGAAGGTGAAGATGGTCAACCACCACACCAAAGAACCAAGTGCCTACCACTCCAAGCGGGAGAATCGCATCCATCAACCATGTGGGATCTAAGCCCCATCTCGATATAGAGGTGGAGCAGACATTACCAACCCAGGGTCCACAGGATGGAGGAATAAAATGTGGATTAAAGTGAACTTACTGGTATTCTACCATAGACGTATTGTGACTAGTATGGAAGAAATTGTAGTATTGATTCAGAGAAAGTAGCCAAGGTAGTTGCTGAGGGCAGGGAAAAGGAAGTAGAGATGAGATATGGGGGAATTTTCGGGATTTGGAGTTGTCCTAAATGATATTGCAGGGACAGATGCTGGACATTATATACCCTGCCATAAACCACTGAATATACTGGGGGAGAGTGTAAACTACAATGTAAACTATAATCCTTGCAGTGCAGCTGTGCTCCAAAATGTATTCACCAGGGAAGTGAACTTGGTCCAGTGGTTAGGGCATCCGTCTAGCACATGGGAGGTCCGCGGTTCAAACCCCGGGCCTCCTTGACCTGTGTAGAGCTGGCCCATGCGCGCATTGATGCGTGCAAGGAGTGCCGTGCCACACAGGGGTGTCTCCTGTGTAGGGGAGCCCCACGCACAAGGAGTGCACCCTGTAAGGAGAGCCACCCAGCGCGAAAGAAAGTTCAGTCTGCCCAGGAACGGTGCTGCACACACAGAGAGTTGACACAAGATGATGCAACAAAAAGAAACACAGATTCCCGTGCCGCTGACAACAACAGAAGCGGACAAAGAAGAACACGGAGAAAAATAGACTCAGAGAACTGACAACTGGGGTCGGGGGAGGAAGGGAGAGAAATAAAATAAATAAATAAATCTTTAAAAAAATGTATTCACCAAATGTAATGAATGGGCCACAATGATGAAAGAGGTTGTTGATGTGGGAGGAGTGGGGGAGTGGGAAGTGGGGTATGTGGGAACCTCTTATATTTTTTAATATAACATTTTTTTGTGATTTATGTATCTTTTTTTAAAAAGACTTATTTAAAAAAGGAAAGAAAGAAAAAAAGGGAAAAAAAGAGTTAACACATCAAAGAGATCATATCAATGAGTAAAATGATGATTTATTATCAGCTAGATTCTTGGCCACACACACATTCAGGCCAAGTCAGTTGACTAAACAAATCTAGTTAGTCTCTTGACATGACCAGGTTCTCATTTCAGTTGATTGGGTTACAGGCATATGGTGTCATTGCAAGAGGAAGAGAAAGAGTCCTTATTCCTCTGGGACTCCTCTGTCATATTTCTAGCAAAGTCACAAACAAGTTTGAAGAATGCTACAGTGGGGAGAGCTCACAACCAATGTCTTTTAACAAGAAAGGTCAAATTTATTTGGAATGGCTGGAAATGAATTTCTTAAGTCACTCTTGGTTTCCTTTCGTTTTCATTTCTGAGTGGTTAGAACATCAGCAAAGTTGCAGGTGAGGAGACCTCAAGTCTCAGATGACGTTACTTGTTTCTGTTTTTCCATTGGCTTATTCAGGCAGCTATTTCTTCAGAATGACAGCAAAACTTGAAACTTAGCAAGAAATTTTGAATACCCTGGAAGATAACACCTTCCCTAAAATGCATTTTAAGTGCAAATCCACAATCCCACCCTTCTATCTCCCACTTCATTCTGTTGGTCACATGAGGTCTAATCTGAGTTACTAATATCTCTTAAATATTTTACCAAATAACTTGACACAGATGCTTGACTGTAGGTCATGACAACTATTCCCATTGACTTTATATCACCACAAAAAGCAAAAAAGAATGAAACCAGACTTTGTTCCTTCCTTTTAGTGAGTAGTGACTTTGCTTTTTAATGGGTACCATTTAAACTGTGGCCCTGTTTTCTAAGACAACACTCCTGCTGTTGCCTGTATTATGCAATGCAATAGGATAACAGAACAAAACCTCAAAAAGACATAGTACACTAAATCCAGGAGTTACAGCGAGTTACCCAAGTCAACATTGCAGCTGATGCTTATCTACACATGGATGGACATTTTTATTCCATATATGATGCCATAACAACATCTAGCCCTCATGGGAATAGCCAAATAGACCAGTGGACCAGTGGTGGTGCCAGGCTCAAGAGGAAAAAATCCATAAGTTGGGCCCTGAAGAGAAGCTGACCAATCATATTCCCTGTTTTGGGAATGTGAACATTGAAAGTTAGAGAAAATGAACAAGGAAACATGGGGAATTAATGCGGAGAAGTCTTGACATGGAGTTCCAAATTGGCAGCAACACTTGCACGAGCAAAAAGTGAGAGATGAATGTATGTATTATCAGAAGACTCTCTAGCACATATGCAGAAAGAAGCAGAAATGTGTATAAAAGAGAAATCAGGAAGCCTATAAGAGACACAACATCTTGTTTCCTGATGATTTTCCCATTCCAGTGCTGGTCAATCTCTATGCTCACAATAAACTTCCCTTTCCTGAAGTGACCTGAAGGACTCTCAGTAAAGCTAGAAAAGGTAGCAAACAGTAAAAGCATATGAACCACAAGACACCAAAAAATGTAATTCTTCACACTTCACAAATGTGCTTTTCAAGTGCAGCATCTCGTTTGGTTTACCTGACCCCTGTGGGGGAAGAAACTGATTCCTCAGAGGGTCTGTGACCTGCTCAAGGTTATAGCACTAGCAGCTAGCAAAGCCAGTACTTAAAACCAGTTCTTCTGACCTGAAAATCTGTGCCCTTCAATCATATCACACTCACCTGACAAGCAGAGACTGCTGGCTTCTAAGATATGGTACTTTCAACTCTGGAAAGGGGAGGGGCTGAATTGGTAGAACAAGTATAGCGGGGCTGAAACATTCTGGCTGTAATGGGGGCAGGATCCTAGGCATTATTTTGCACTTGGAAATGGTTACGGTTTCATCTCTGCTGTCCATGGGTCCTGGGCATCCTGATTTTCACTTAAGGCAATTCAACCAAAGGAACTTGAATTTCAGCATTAGGTCATTGTTCTCTGGAATGTATTTAAAAACATATTTTAGAGATCTCAAGAAATACAGAGATGCATTTTTATAATGAAGCTCCTTTAGGTCTCCATCCTTTGCCATTTAAGTAAAAGGCTTCCTAGGAAGCCTGTGACAAGGTATACTTCCTAAGGATCCCCTGCAGGGACAGTGCCCCAAATCCATACTCTTAAAGTTGCTTATTTTAAAATCTATTTTGTATAGTCTTTCTGTATCACATAAGCGCTGCTACTTCATTGAGGACTTTTTGGAAAATAGTAATACAAAAAGAAGAAAATAAATATTACCTGTAACCCTGACTTCCACCCTGAGATAACTCTCTGATAACCTGTTGGCATATGTTCTTGGTAGAAGAGTGTAAAATACCCCACCAGCCTGCAAGGCAGATGTCTGATTTCTCTCTGGTATGCAGTGATCTGGGGAAAGCATGCAGAACTGAATTAACCCTTCATCTGAGAATGTGCTGAGCAGGCAAGTAGGGACAGAACAGGCAATGGCCCCTGTAAGGGGCAAAGTGAGCATGTGGTTTGTGGCAAAGGTGGTCCTCATCACAGGAGGTGATGTAAACACCCCTAGCAGTTCCTATAGAGAGAAGGCATAGTATGTCCTTTGCTCTTTACAACAACATAAATGTGTTTGGTTTATGGCCCTGCTTCACAGAGCTGGGGGATGTGTATCCTTCTAATTTAAGTGATTTTTAAAAATATGACAATCTGGAAGATAACTGCAAGCATACTGATGTTAAAAACGGGTTAGGAGTCAATGACCTGAGGCAAAACTGTTAAGAATCATCCTAAAAATTTGTGAAACATGCACATTATGGTGCCTTGCTGACAGATTCTGAATCTGCAGGTGATGGATCTCAGGGATCTGAAGATTTAAACAACTACAGATAATTCTGTGGTTATGATGGGTTGAAGCTGTATGTACCCTAAAAAAATATGGTTTTTGTTTTTGTTTTTAGTTTCGGTATAGTCAATTATTGTAAAGCCTGTTCAAATAGAAGCAAGGAGATGCATCTTCAACTTGATATAGAATTGCTGCAACACTTTCCACTTGCCTCCAAAGCTGCATTACCGCTTTGACCAGTGACCAGCCTTGTGTCTCTTCCTGTTGGGAAGGATGGCCTAAGGAACTTTTGAGTCCTCCACTCGAGTCAGCTTCAGTGTGGCCTTGCAGGGAGCATGTCCTTTAAGCATCTGAGAGCTGGCGGAGGTGATCTTCACCCGCACAGTCACCAGGCTGGGCTCTGACCCTGAATCCGGGGTTAGTAACATCCTCCATCTCTACATTGGGCAAGATCACCTTAAGATTTCTTGCATTCCAGCCACACAGGACAGTAGCAGAGCATTAGCTGAGCCCTTCCACTAGCATCAGCTGGTCACAGCCCACAAAATCCTTGTTGTTTTTTGTTGCCTTTTCTCGGAATACAGTAATGAGTTCCTTCAAACACCTTAATTTTACTTCTTCTAGGACATAATGAAATTACTGTTGGGGCTCCAACTGGAATAGAATCTCTGAGATGGTGAATCAACTCCACATAACCTTGTCCTGAATATCTCCAATGCATGGCTTCCAATACACAGCTGCTTCCACTCTGGGCAGGCAAATGATCATTTACAGATGTTTTTCTCATGAATCACCTGCAGAACCTCAATAGGAAAGTCCTTGGGGTACGGACCCCAACTAAGTGGGATCTTTTGGTGAGTAAGATCTTAGGTTAAGATGACACCCACCTCAATCAGGGTGGCCTTAATCCTCTTACTGGAGTCCTTTAGAAGAGAATGAAATTCAGACAAAGAGAGAGAAAGCCATGGAAGCAAGAAGCTGAAAGCAACAAAACTGGAAGCAGAAGGGAGAAACCAGTAGATGCTTTTATATGCCTTGCTGTGTGATAGAGGAGTCCAGGATTGCCAGCAGCTAGTCTTCGGGGAGAAAGCATCTGATGATGTCTTGATTTGAACATTTTTCTCAATCTTGAAACTGTAAGCTTGTAAAGTAATAAGTTCCCAATGTTAAAAGCCAACCCATTTTATGGTATCTGCTTTTGGCAATAAAGCAAACTAAAACAGTGGTCTATAAACTACTCTCTAACAACAGGGTTAATGTTTCCTCTTAGGCACTGGTTGGATGTAAGTTTCTTCAAGTTGGCCTACTTGCAAGTACTTGCAATGTGTCAAACCCTCTGCCACTACCATGTTTTAGGTCTTTTCTTATTTCATTCCTAGACTATTACATATCTCTGCCACTAATTTTCTCTCCCTATTCCATCCTTCACAGGGTCATAGAAATATATTCTCAAACCAGGGTTTCTCAGCCTTGGTACTATTGACTTTGGGGTTGAATAATTCTTTGTTGTAGGGGGCTGGTGTGTGCATTGTAGAACATTTAGCAGCATGCTTGGGCTCTATCAGATGCCAGTAGCACCCTTCCAGTTTTGACATCCAAAAATGTCTCCAGACATTCCCAAATACTCCCTGGGGAGCAAAATCAACACCAGTTGAGAACCAAAGTTCTCATACCATGGGGAAGAATGGGTTAATCTCTTCATCCATTATCCCAATGTTTTACTACAGCATTCAAATACCCACATGATTTGCCACCAAACCATATTTTCAGTCTTGCCAACTATTAAAATTCTTAATGCTTCTCTTCCTCCACCAAATTAGGCCATTCCTCCAACTAACTTTCAACAATCAAACCTCTATATGTTTGCTTCTGTTTTTTCTTGGGCCCTGAATGCCCTTCCTTTCTTGCTTGCTTTCCCAGGAAAGCCTGACTGCTTCAAAACTTAGGTCAAAAACCATTTTTTCCAAAGTGTTTCCTGACTTTCCTAATGGCCTCTACTCTTTCCTGGTATGCCACATATTTACTTCTGCCTCTTCATAGAGCTTATTCATTCAAAATTGTCTTGCAAAAACCAGGGCTGTTTGCATTTCTTCACGAGTCACCAGTACTTTGCATAGGGACAGCACAAGTTAGCCTCTAATAACATTTGTGCAAATGAATTAATATTTAGCATTTAAAGTATATCACAGAAAATAAAATTATTTTGAAACCATGTTGTTCACTGACTGACTAAGAATAATGAAATTAAAACAAAATGTGTGTGCTAGAGACCTATGTCTTTACACAAAAAAACAGGATATTAGCCATCAGTATTTTAGAACGTCATTTGCTTTTTTAAAGTTCTTATGTTAAAATCAATTTAAAAAGCGACCAAATGACTCATAAGCATCCCAAATTGAACCAACCAAACCACCCCTAAATGAAATCACGAGCTATGTTCATGTTAGTGGTTTTCCTTTCTTTTAATAGATATAAATTATACCTTAAGTCTTCTTGAAAAAGCACTGATTCAGTAGGTGCTACATTAGCATCTTTGGTGGAATTGTTAAAGAAGGAACGCCCAAGGAGTTATGGGTTTTGGCAATTACTCTATTATTGGCTTAATTTCAGTAATTTACAGCAATTAACTTGTCTCCATTTTCCTTTCTTTGCCTTGTGACTTTGCTTTATGTTGTATAACAAAAGCACACAGTTTATCTTAACCTTCCAATCCTAACTGCAGACCCAAAGCCCTTATTTCTGCCACCACAGTTACCAACAGCTCATCCTGAATTCAGGAGAAAGGGATACGGATAAGGTCTTGAGGGTGAAATAAGGACTATTGACAAAGAAATGTTAAAGGTTGAAGAGGTCCTCTGAGAGCTTCTTTTTATTTATTAGGTATCAACATTTATAATTGATTATTGGGAGGACATGAAACCAAAACAAATTCAGTTAGAAGAAGTGTCATTCTTCTACACTGACATCTCTAGTGGCCTTCTGCCTAGAGTTTACCAATATTAGCTCCTAACTCCTAACCAGGTCATTTGGATTTCTTTAAACATATTACCATATTACCTGGCTGATTGGGCTTCTGCTTAAAAAGAAAGAGGGCTGGGGATTTGCATTCAGGTGACTTAGTTTAGGTTGTTCCAGGTCTTATTGAGCCCAGATTGTGTCATGTCTGCCTGTAGTCTCCTTAAACAATGTCAATGTTGAAGGCGCATAAAGAAAATTGAAGATTATATATTTAAATTCTGGAAATATCTTCAAAGTCCTAATTGTTTATTGACAAAAATGATTCCTAACTCTATTGCTAATTATCTAAAGTGCTTAAACTTAGTGCTATAAGGAATATAAATATCAAAATGCTTTCTCCTCCCTTTTTAGAGCATATCAGAATGGAAATGTGATGCAAATCTAATAGGTAAAATGTTGTGCTATGATATTTATGCCAACACAAATGCCTTTTTAAAAATAAATTATTATAGAAGAACATTTGAATGACAAGAATAAACTTCTGGCAGGCAACTATAAGTTTCTTATCCCAGCAGCAATGATTCTTTTCAATGATGCTACAGTGGGGGGAATGAAGCAACCCAAACAAATCTCATATTTCTTCTGTATCTGTTTTAATATCTGTTTTCAAGTATTAATCCATTTCTTTTTTACTCTGTTTTTTTCTTCTTTTTTTTAACCTCTGTATATTAACATAAACAATTTACATTCTTATATGAATGAAGACTTTAATTTGTGTGGAAGCAGAAATATTACAAGGTACCTTTAAAGTACTGTGTATTTTTTCCCAGAGCCACCATATGATGAAAAATAGTGTCAACTATTGTGCAACTGCAGTATGACAAGTGTGAGTGCCCTAATTGGTCAACTGGACCAGAATGATGAGGTGTTTTTACTTTTTTTTTTTTGAACTAATGTCACTTCTAATCTATTACAACAGTAATGAACAGTCAAACAGCCTATTTCCCACGGATATCTTCAAAGCTCTACAGATTGCCATTTGAACCATTCTTTAATTGCATCTGGCACAGATTGTAACATGCTCCATAGAACCAAAAAAGGCACATTAACTAGACTTGGCTATTGCCGAGTCAATGTAATTATGAGGCTTTATATGACTAAAGGAGGTTTAGCCTCAGTCTTTCCTATGAACTATAATAACCACCAAGCACATAGTAGGTATGTGAAAAATAAGAATTTTTATGGCAATATATTTACTTTTCTTCTTCTTTTGAGTTATTAAATGGGAGTTAGGAGCAATTTTGTTTTTTTTCCTTGCTTTTGTGTGTGTATGTATTTTATCAGACCTTGGATAAAATTTTTCTGGATACATAAGATAAAATCAGGAATCACCAGATATCATATATTCTCCATGACTTTTCTCAGAAATGTTTATTTCTTATTCATTAGGGGGTTTTATTTTTTAATTGATTTTGCCATTGATAGGTATATATTATGTTTTGCTTGCATCTTTTGCTTATTGTCTTACCTCTATTGTTAATGTATATTGCAGAACTCTTCTAAACATTTCAGTGGTAATTAGAAGGGATAGCTGTGAAATACCCTCCTCCTGATAAAGTGATAATTCACTGTTTCCTTCTGCCTACTTTAGCTCAGTGAAGGCCCTCTCTTGATTCCCAGGCCTCAGATGAGAAGAGGAAGTAACCATGGTTTTCCTCCTGAGCTTGATCATTGCCTCAGTTAAGAGACAATGAATGAGAAGGGGACTGGCTCAGTAGCACTTCAGGTCAAATGTGGAACACAGAACATACACATTTTTCCTGGTCCCTCTCAAATATTTTCTAAAATGGCAGTAAAGGGGGAATAAAGGTATAATTCCCAAGGACAAGAGCATGGAGAGGGAGGTGGAGCTATATGAGGGATGCCAACAAAATCTTGGAAGCTTCAAAGACAATGAGTGAGTGGTAACTCTCATAGCAGAATGGGGAATACTCAAAACTAAGGGAAAGGAAATGAGTGGCATAGCCAACAAGAGACTAAGCTGACTTACTCCACTGAAACTTAGCAAGGCTTAGAATTAGATGCACCATATATTTCTGAAGGATGAGACATATGTGGAGTTGTGGGGCTAAGGCCATATGGGACAATTAATTCAAAGTCTTTAAAATAAATGGCAGAGCTTCAGATTTCTTCCTCTACTCCAGACAGTCAGCTAACCGTTCCTCTTCAACCATCAGAATACCAGTGATTTTTTCTTTCTGAGAAGTTGAACCTTCATGGACCTGGTCCTGAGGAACAGCCAAAAGAAGGGGTGAGGCACCAGACTGAAAACAAAAGGATTGCATGGAAGTCTACAAACTACCTGGTGAGATCCCTCAGGCTTCTTACACCTCTCAGCTGCTATAATACTCACATGTGGCTGAATATACTTCTTGTGCCCATCACCACCCCACGCGGCAAAGTAGGTCATTGAAGGATATTTCTTTGGAAATACTGAAGAGCATCAAATAAAGGGCTAACAGTATTGATTTCTGAGGATCTCCCAACAAAATATATGGGTGACCAATAGTCTTGGGAGAACCAAGACTAAAAAGACCACCAGTAAGCAAGTCCCACTTCAGTACAAAGAATTTCTAATCTGTACTTTAGCACCTTGACTTTAAACATCACAACTTCTAAGGGTCACAAGAACTTGACGAAAGCCTCTAACATGAAAGACAGAAACCAATGAAATCAACAAAAAAGAAAACAGTGCAGTGAGCTAAGGGAATATGTATAACCAATAGCCTCAGAGGGATAGAAAAGAACCATACACAGAAGAAGAGTGACTATACCAAAGGGTATTTAAAAAACAACAAATAATTATTAGAAATCTGAAGATATGAAAGGAAAAATGGAAAAAAAAAGTACCAGAAGATTAAGTTGAGGTTATCTTTTGTAAAATAAATAGGGAGAATAGGAGAAAAAATATGGGAAAATTACATGGCCAGTTGTGAAAATTTCCAGAAAAAGAGAATAGAGAATGCCAAGGGAGAAAATGATAAAAAATGATAAAAGAAAAATTCCCAGCAATTGCAGAACTTAAATTTCCAAATTGAAGGGGCTACTGGGTGCTCAGTGGAATGGATGAAGTTAGACATGCACTAAGAATAACACTGTGAATTTTCTACAAACTGGAACAAAGAAGATTCTATAAGCTCTCAGCCAGGGGAAAACAGGATTCAAAAATAAGATCAAGAGTCAGTGAAATCTAGAAAACAATGGGAGATACCTCAACAATATGAGGAAAAGTAATATTTTAATCACCTGTGAGAGTAGGACAATGAAATTTTAGGATATAAAAATCTCAAAATTTAACCTGCTATGCATTCTTTCTCAGGAAAGTACTGGAAAATATGTTCCATAAACATGAGAAAGCAGAGTCCAAGGAATAGAGAAGCACACTCAGGACAGTGGCAGAGGGAATTCCCAGGAGGATGGAAAAGGGAGGTGCCTGGTTGACAGACAGATATGCAGCAGGCCCTAGAATACACTGGAGCAAAACTGTGCTCCAGAAGGGTTATGTGTAGAAAAATATTTGTAATGATGGGGAAATTGATTTGAGATACATTTATAGAGCTGTTGTGGTATGGGGGAAACCTAGCTAAAGACAGAAAAAAAAGCCAAGCAAATGGAAGAAACAGAAACAAAAATAAACAAACAAAAATAACCAGAAAATGTTGTTCAGAAAAGGAAATTTAATAATTTCATAATTTGACTCAGCAGTGAACAAAATTTGCTTGCCCATAAAAGTGAAAACACTGAATATGTATCAAATCTTTATTAGAAGTAGGGAGGAAGGGGAGTTATGTTTTGGAGGATGATAGTAAAACAGGTAAATCTTATTTTCATAATAAAAGTATCTACTATGAAAAATAAAGTCAAATTATAAGCATTCTATTTACAAATGGAGATAAATGTGTTGAGAAAGATTCTACAAGAGTTGAATTGGTTGGGGGCAGGAATGTAGCATGAGGAAGGGTGGGTAGGGGTCTCTGGTTTTTATGCTAAAGGCTTCTTAGTACTATATGCCTTTTAAAGCTATATAATAAAACTATCTAATAAAAATCAAATTAACAACAATAAACAGACTGGATTAGGAAGCTAGAGATTATAGGTATTTTTCCAGCTCCTCTAGGGTTGTTATATAAAGTGAATATTTATTATCTACTATATAATACCATATTAGGTGGTTTCTTATGCACCATCTCATTTAATCCTAATGCCAGCCTTATGAGGCAGGGGTTGTCCCCACATCCCAGATTACAGAACTCAGGCACAGAGTTCCAATGGCTTGCTCAAAGTTACAGTGCTAGCAGAGCTAAATCCAGTCTCAAGTCTTTCTCACCCCAATTCCATGCTTTTACCATGTTCCAAAACTTCACTTAATTATATAAGGAAGCTTGATTTCAAAAACTTGTTATGGATCACCATGCCTCTCCTAGCCCTCCTATAAGTCCAAAACAAGGTAGGTACTGGGATGATAACTTTAATCCTTTTCTGAAGGCTCGAGAGACATCTAGACATTATAGGCAGGGCAGACAATCTCAGGAATTCGGCACCCTGTCAGTGGGCCTTACCTTGGAATATGTATTCCCAAATGTAACAGAGTTAGACTCATTTATAATTTCCCTACACATGTCTCTTTACCCCTTTTATTTGCACTATACTCATTAAACATATATATCAGAGACTTAAATCTTCCAGCTGTTCATATCCTGGTTGAGCCCTGAATCTCAGCAGTGTTGCAATACTTACTCTCCAGTTCATCAAACTTGTTCTGGACAACTTCCAAAATGATGATGGTCAATGCTCATCCCAGAAAACAGAGAGTATCTATAACTGCAAGCAAGACAGTTCTATCTATCTGCCCCCTGGGATCTATGCCCCCTTTCAATCAGAAACAGAGTGGGTATCACCTTCCTAAAATCTTCAAGATTGAAGAATGAACCAACATAAGGGGGGAATGCATGTAAACTATATTCCATGGTTAGTAGCAATGCTTCAGTATGTGTTCATCAATTGTAACAAATGTATTACACTAATGAATGATGATGTTAATGGGGAAAAGCATGGAAGCAGGTGGGGAAGAGGTATATGATGTATCATTCATGTTGTCTAAAGCTCCCTTTAAAAATAAAAGAAAAAAAAAGGAAAAAAAAGACAAGAATATTATAAGAAAAGAAAGAAAGGAAGAAAAAAGCAAAACCAGCCAATTAGCCAATTGGCAAGCATTTATGAGAATCTGTCATGCACACAAAGTTTCCAGGATAGTTAAGACGAGGTCTCAGGGCATCTGGTTCTGCATAAAGATCAACGGTTACTAATTAAAGAGGCCATTATAATTCTTGGTACTGCGATGTAAGTGGTTAAAATTGGTTGCTGTTATTCTAACCAGAGGGTGTGGTGGAATAGAAAACAACTTGAAGGCAGAAAAGAATACTATAGGTTCCTTAATCTGATTGTTACCTATCTTCATGAGTCTAGGAAAGTTACTTAATTCTCTATGACCAAATATGCCCATACATACAACTGGGATAATTGTACATACTCTAACTACTTCACACAAAGTTATTAATATGTTGCAACATGACATAGCCATTTTAAACAAGCACAGAGCATTTGTATACTAAATATTCTGAGAAGGAGCTAACATTGGTAATATATTTAGCTAAAAGACAAGTCTCCTGCACTGAATCTCCTGCACTGGATCCTAGGTGACTGGGACAGCCACAGAACATTGGCTAAGGAAAACACTGCCCAATATAGGTCCTCCATATTGGATGGGTTGCATGACCATTCTACAGAAGTTTACTTGGTGAAATCACGTGGGCTTTTTCCTAGCCACATCACAAAGGTAAATACAATGCACTTAGTGCCAGGGGCTTGAGTTAGAGAGTCCCCTTTGTCATAATGGATCTTGGGCAAATAATTGATATACTCTTAATTCCAGTTTTCTCTTCCATACAGAGGGGATAATATCACCAGCCTTGCTTGCTTCACAAGGCTTTCATTAGGTTCAAGTGAATAAGGAATATGAAAGGCTAGTATCAAGGAAGTGCTTTTATAAATTATAAAGCACCACAGAAATATGTTATAATGATACCACTACTACTACTACTGTTATAAATATCAGCATGACCTATGATGACTGCCAAGGGTTCATGGTGCACTATAGATGTTTTTAATAGCATCTTGATGATGTTGGGATTTAAAGTGCTCCTTTTAGACTTGGAATATTAGGACCTATATTCGTATTTATTGGAAAGGGAAAAGTGTGACTCATGCAAACAAGGTCACATTACTGTGGTAGCAAAGCACCCCCTCCCCAAATAGAACACATGGCCAGATTAAAGAGCTGATGGTAATTGAAGATTGACATAGAGCAAATAAGATTAATATCAGAAAAGGATTACATAAAAAAAAAAGATTCACATCAAAGGATTCTTTCTCTTTTCTCCCAAAGAAAGCCTGGGATACAAAAGAGTCTTATGCAAAATATTCTAAGTCTTTCAGTTATTTTAAAAGGAGCTGAAAAATATGACGAGGTAAGCACAGATTTATCCTACTGGAAAATACCAAGAATTATAATATGCTTAAGCCTTTACTCCACATCCAGGAAACCATACTATAGTGAAGAGAAAATTGGGTCATGGGTATCCAGGAACTTTGGGAATCTTGGAACAAGTAGAGAAGCACATATACACTGGATAGAATGACAAGGTACCTACAGGCCATCCCACAAATTTCAATACCAGTGTGTGCTCCTCGTTCAGTGACAAAGATGCAAGTTTTCTTGTGTGGCATTATGTACAAATGCAGAGTAAACATGCCTGTGTTTCTAAGTGTAACCATGATGGTTTGCCATAAACATATATGTAGAGAAAGACAGATAACCTCTGTGTGTGTGTGAGCATGTACATGAATGTGTAAGCATGACTGTGTGTGTGTGTGTGTTTTCTTTTGGAGGTGATGGGTGTTTTTATCACAAAACAATCAGGAATATGATCTAAAACCAGACTCAAGAATAAGATACGCAGAAACTACTATAAAAGAAGTCTCCTTTGCTTCTCAAGCTTAAAGTTACTGTCAAGCAATTTGCATGACAGGTACGTGCATGTCCCTAATCCACAAGTGAGGAAACAGGATGTTTTTCTAAATTACAAAATCAGTTTTGAAAAGGATGGTAGAAACCAAGAAACGTTTCCAGCAAGGCGTAGGCATGTGGGATTTTTCCTTTCAGAGTAGTTTTGAGGCTCAAATACAAGGTCTATGAAAACTTTGGGAACTCTTACACGAAAACAGACAAGAGGGAACATTTTTCATGGGGTTGTCCGGTGACACTGTTAGCTAGGAGCAGAGGTAAGCCAGAAACTACAGAGATAATCCCTTAAGGAACACACCTGGGAGAGATGTCAAATTTGCCACAAGATGGCAAAAATATTAGATAACTCTAATTTAGGAATGAAGGAGAATGATTAATCAGAGAGGCACTCCAATAAAAGCCTCATCATGTTGTTAAAAAGTCCCTTCTCATAAAGTTTATTACTGGTCAAATGTTCCACACAGCAGGACAGCAACAAAAAGATCAAATAGAAACTAAAAGTATAAGTGATGGGTCACAAGAAAGAGAAAAAGAAGGATCTTTGAAATACTTTTAAAATGAAAGAGGAGATAAAGACCAGTTCCTAGAAGAAAAGAGAGTGTCAATTCATTAGAAGATTTAGGGTAATTTTTGTTGTTGTTCAGGTTGTTATTAATGTTCATTTTTAAAATGTTTTATTTCAAAATACTTTCAAGCTTATAGGACAGATATGAAAATAATACAAATCCCATATAGGGAACTACAACATAACCATTATCTCCCCATCTATCCAGACCAACCATTTTTGCCACATTTGCCTTATCATTCTATCTATCCATCCATTTACCTGTCTGTCTACCCATTTTTCAATCCATTTTATGAACACCTGAGTGTAATTTGTATATATCATATTCCTTGAACACTTAACTCTGCCATGTACATTTTCTTGGAAAAGAGATGTTCACTTACGTAACCAACTTAAATTCAGTTATCAAATTCAAGAAATTTAACATTGATATAAAGCACATGATTTATATTCCAATTTTTCATATGTCCATATGTTCAGTACAGGTTTTTTGAGCCTCTTCCTCCTTATTAGATCTCATCCGGGATTACCTATTGCATTTAATTGTCATTGTCTCTTTAGCTACTCCTTATTTTTTTAATTGTGGGGATGTATATATAACATAAACTTTCCCCTCTTAACCACTCCCAAGCATACCATTCAGTGGAGTTAATCACATTCATAATGTTGCAGCACCTTTGCCACCTTCCATTTTCCCATCTCCCCTAACACAAACCATACATCCATTATGCATTAACTTCCCATCCCATCTGTTCCCCACCACTGGCAACGTGTACCCTAATTTCTGTCTCCACGGACTTGCATATTCTCTGATATTTTCTTTGTTGTTACTATGAGACTTAAATTTAACATCCTAAATCTATAACAACTTTATTTGCTGTGATAATTTAACTTCAATAATATAAAAAAACTATGTTCCAATATCACTCCATCCCCCCACCTTTATATAGTTCTTATCACGAATTACATGCTTATACATCATTATCCCCAAATCACTGATTTATCACTACATTTTATACATTTGCTTTTTAGATCCTGTAGGAAGTAAAAAGTATAGTTACAGATCAAAAATACAATAGTACTGGCACTTATATTTACTGATGTCATTACCCTTACCAGACAGAGTTATTCTTCATGCAGTTTTGATCTATTGTCTACTGTCCTTATCTTTTACCTACAGAACCCTCTTTAATTTCTGTTGTAGGGATGGTCTAGTGGTTATACACTCCCTCAGCATTTGTTTATCCAGGAATGTCTTAATCCCTCCATTTTTAAAAGACAGTTTTTCTGGATATAGAATTCTTGGTTGGCAATTTTTTGCTTTCAGTACTTTAAATATGTCATCCTGCCTTTTTTCTTCCATGGTTGCTGATGAGAAATCTTATCAAGGTTTCCTTGTACGTGACATGCTGCTTCTCGTTCGCAGTTTTCAGAATTCTATATTTTTGGCATTTGACAATTGGATGATGATACTTTGCAGTGAGAGTCTATTTGGCCTTATCTTTTATCCTGTTTGGAGATTTTTGCACATCTTGGATGAGTATATTCATGTCTTTCATTAAATTTGGAAAGTTTTCAGACATTAGTTCTTTGAATATACTCTCTGCCCCTTCCTTCCTTCCTTCCTTCCTTCCTTCCTTCCTTCCTTCCTTCCTTCCTTCCTTCCTTCCTTCCTTCCTTCCTTCCTTCCTTCCTTCCTTCCTTCCTTCCTTCCTTCCTTCCTTCCTTCCTTCCTTCCTTCCTTCCTTCCTTCCTTCCTTCCTTCCTTCCTTCCTTCCTTCCTTCCTTCCTTCCTTCCTTCCTTCCTTCCTTCCTTCCTTCCTTCCTTCCTTCCTTCCTTCCTTCCTTCCTTCCTTCCTTCCTTCCTTCCTTCCTTCCTTCCTTCCTTCCTTCCTTTTTCTCCTTCTGTGGCTGCCACGGTATGTATTTGTATGCTTGATGATATTTCACATGTTCCTCAGACTTTGTTCTCTTTTCTTCATTCTTCTTTCTGTTCCACAGAGTAGATAATTTCAATTGTCTTCCCTTCAGGTTGACTGAATCTTCTGCCATCTCCAATCTGATGATGTTGAACCTTTGTAGGGAATTTTTAATTTCTGTTACTGGGTCTTCAATTCTATTTTGTTCCTTTTCATAATTTCCACCTCTCTATGGATATTCTCTTTGTGCTTATCTATTATTTTCCTCATTTCATTTAGTTCTTTGTCCTTTTTCTCCTGTAGCTCTTTGAGCATAATTAGGACTATTTTAAAAAGTTCTTGTGTGGTATGTCCCATGTCTGGTCCTCCTCACTGATGGTTTCTAATACTTTAATTTTTTCCTTTGCTTGGGTTTTCACTTCCTGTTTATCATACATGTTTTATAATCTTTTGTTCAAACCTGGTCACTTTTATATTTTAATGTATTATAACAGGAACTAAGACTATGAGGCATTTGTTCCCTAAGTTTGCATGCAGCTAATTTTTTTTTTTTTTAAAGATTTATTTATTTATTTAATCCCCCCTCCCTCCGGTTGTCTGTTCTCTGTGTCTATTTGCTGCATCTTGTTTCTCTGTCCGCTTCTGTTGTCGTCAGCGGCACGGGAAGGGTGGGTGGTGCCATTCCTGGGCAGGCTGCACATTCTTTTGCGCTGGGCAGCTCTCCTTATGGGGCGCACTCCTTGCGCGTGGGGCTCCCCTACGTGGGGGACACCCCTGCATGGCGCGGCACTCCTTGCGCACATCAGCGCTGCACGTGGGCCAGCTCCACACAGGTCAAGGAGGCCCGGGGTTTGAACTGCGGACCTTCCATGTGGTAGACAGACGCCCTAACCACTGGGCCAAGTCCGTTTCCCGCATGCAGCTAATTTAAGACAGTGCTTACCTTGAATGCCAGGAGACAACAACAACAACAAAATGAAGGGTCAAAAGAAAACACCTTTCCCAGTCTTTGCAGATTGACTGTGTGAGTGCTCTCTTTTAGAGTTTATCCATACAATGAGGTTAGAGAATAGCATGATGCCAAATCATAGGGGTTTCCCTGATCCCTTCTGCACATGAGTCTTGTCTTGGACAGGCATGTGTAGGAATTTCCCATCTATACGGAATTTTCCTTCTTCTCTAGGTTTCAGTTTCTGGTTCCTACTAGCCAGCAAGCCTTTGCCCCAGGCAGCCACATGGAAGGCTCCATGAGCTGTCTTCTATATGCATGTCAAGTTCTGGATGGCAAGACTGCAATGAACATCCTCATTCAGTACTTCAGGCTGCCACCAGACAGATTGGACCAGATATACATGCTCCCAGCACATATACGAGGGTTCCTCTGCTCCCTCTGAAACCAGAAACAGTGACCTGTATTGGGAGCACAGGCCAGCCCAGCTGAACGGTGAGGGGTCAGGGAGAGGCCAGGCAGCACTTTATGAGATCCTGCTGCTTTTAAGTTACATTTTTCCTGAGTCAGTGCTCATAAGAACTGCAATCCTTTAACTGCTTTCTGGAGCGTTGAGAAAGATGTTTCTGCCAGTTCTTGCTGGTTGTTCAAAGCTTCTGTGGTGGGATGGAGTCTTAAGCTACTCATTCTACCATCTTGATTTGGGCTTGTCATTAATGTTTTGCTATATAGTCTTCTACCGATTAGCAAAACAGCCAAATGATTTTGGAAATTGCTCACTTCTATCAGCCTATAATGCTCTTCTGGGGTAGGCTACATGGTGTAGCTTCACAGCCTAGTACAAAATATGATTTAATCTTACAAATTTGTTTAGGTAAATTGATCACTTTTTGCATCGAAATCCCTTCAAAATATATGGATCTGCATGAATTTTCTACTTCAGCTGCATGTACTGATTACATTAAGCAGATAACTGCTGTATCTTCAGTTTCTTTTATGAGAAACAGACAGTAACAGAAAAGAAAGAACCAGATGTTGGAAGACAAAAGAATCCAAAAGTGAATGTGCATGAATTATTATGTCGAAAAAGTACTAATCAATTTGTGAAAGGGTAAGGAAATGAGTACTTTCAGTAACAAAAGGAACAAAAAATAAGGAGCAGTTTAATCTTCACCAATGTTCATTGTGCAGTTAGATATTTAATACTTATTAATAAAATTCTAACATGTTCATTGCATATCACCCTTAGATTGGATTAAACAGATTTTAATTAAAAGATTACCAGTAAAAATTTACAATGATGTGATTTGTAGGGGCTAATGCTTAAAATCAGGAGATTTATGCCTTATTAAAACTTATTTCTCTAATTTAAAATAAGTTTCTATATGTCAAAGTAGTGTAAAGAATTATCTAACATCACAGAACATTTTAGAGCTAAACAGAGCTTATGACTAATCTTTTTTTCCCCTCCCTCTCCCTCTCCTTCCTGCCCTGCTGGGTTTTTTTTTTTGTTTGTTTGTTTGTTTCTGTTGGAGTCCATTTCCTGTGTGATCTTCTATATCTATTTCTCTTTTTGTTTTCTCTTCTTGTTTTTTTCCTCTAGGATTCACTGGGATTTGATCCTAGGGACCTCTGTTGTGGAGAGAGATTCCTTGTCACTTGCGTCACCTCAGTTCCTGGTTTCTGTTGTGCCCCTCCTTGACTCTCCCCTTTGTCTCTCTTTTGTTGCGTTATCATCTTGCTGCGTGATTCACTTGTGCGGGCACTGGTTTACCACATGGGCACACACGCAGGCACTGGCTTGCCATGCGGACATGCTTTTTCTTTTTTACACCATGAGTCCTCAGGGATTGAACCTGGGTCCTCCCATATGGTAGGCAGAAGCCCGATCACTTGAGCGACCTCTGCTTCCCATGACTAATTTTTATTAGGTGAGGAAATGAGAAAGACAAAGGATGGTAAATATCGGGGTTGGAACTAGATCTAATTTCCTATCACTTCTATTTGAAGAGTTCTAATGATATTGAATTGATGTCTCCAGATGGGATAAGTAACTGAAGATATTTAGTGGAGGGAAGAAGCAGGCAGAGTATACTAATGGTTTGTAAGATTAAAGAAACAATGGCTTCTAAATTATACTGATAACCCAGAAGATAATTCTCTTTACTACTAGGCTCATTGACTCTGAATTTTATTTCTTGTGAAGGTCAAGGAGGGTCAGACTGTAAATTAGAGCAAGGATTAAGTTGACCAAGCAGTTGTCATTAAACCACAGGCAGTTAACAGTTCAAGATTAAAAGTAAATGTTTTTCAAAGATTTACTGCGTTCACCTCTAATTTCTACTGGTTTTGAAGCAGCCTTAGGATAGCAGAATATGCTATAAAGTTTGGACTGAACAAGCGTCTGGAATCTGAAACATGACTGGGGATGAAGGCGGTCCAAACAGCTTTGGAAAACCTTTGCTTAATTGGCAAGCTTGTTTCCCATATGATGTTTGAACTACAGAAATAATGTACTCTCCCTCTGTTGGGAATAATCAGTGGAAAGAACTGAAATCAAGGCCAGTGTCTGTATAAAGTGTTCAGAGAACCTTAATTTGGATATCGCTCAAGAGGAAAAGAAGGAGGATATGAAAGGGCAAGGAAATGACTGGGAAATATTAATGGAACTGGGATCGAAAAGCAATAAGATAAAGCAAAATTCAAGGATGGACAGAGGATTTTCTTTATAGAATAACATAAGCTGCCATCACTGATGGTAAACCTGTCACCACATTTAGTGGTAGTCTTAAAAGTTGACTTGCCATCCTGGGAGGTAATATTACAGTTACTCTTTATTTTATTGAAATATAGTCTCTCAGACAAATCTGATCAAATCCTTCAGTAGCTCCCCACTGCCCAAGTGTTTGTGTTCAAGCTTTGTTTCATGGCACTCTGAGCCCTTTTCCATCTTTATACTTACCCATCTCCTACTATGTCCCTCCTTTACATCCTGCACTTAAGCCACAGAACTATCAGCTCATCTTCCCTGGTTTTTCCTGTGCTGCTCCCTCTGCCCAAACAGATCTTTTGGTTCCCTCCCCATGACCCCTAATGAATCTGCCATCTTGCAAAGCTCAACTTAAACATTATCTCGTCTGTGAAGCTGTTCCATATTTACACCTCACAACCACCTAGCATGGCAGAGCATTTTGAAGCTAAACAGATCTTATGATTAATCTATTTTAGACCACCTTTTTATTAGGTGAGGAAACTGAGACAGATAAAGGATGGTGAATGTTGGAATTGGAACTGACCATTTAGTCCTTTTGTCTGAATGCACCCCACAGATGTTTAGATAACAATAAGGATTCCACTTTATTTATTTGTGCACCTATCTCTACTAGACTATGATTTCCTCCAGGCTGGGAACACTGTCTCCTTTATCACTGTGATATGGTTTTTAACATTATGTTTATATAAAGTCACTTAATGTTTGAAGAATGAATGGAAGAATGAATGGGTTAATCAGCCTGAATACTCTTGCAGCATAATAATTCCTTTAAAATAACTGCAAAGAATATAAGAACAAGAATTGCATAAATTTGCATTTCCTTTTCTTGTTTTGACAGAAGAAACATTTCAAAGAATTTCAGAGTTGGAAGTCACCTTAAAATAAATTTTAAAAAATCAAATAAAAAACAAACAAAACAAAAAAAAAATAATCAAAAAAAGAAAAACCAAGTTCCAAGTATGGAAATCATAATATTTATGAAGATACCACCAAACTTATTTCAGACCAAGAAACTAATCTCAAGAAAATCAAATGAATAAGTAGCAAGCATGAGTCACAGTTTAAAAACTTGTTGCTGAGATTAAGAAGAAGAAGAAGAAGAAAAAAAGAATAGCAGTGACATTTGGAATTTAAGAGCATAAAGAAAAATTAATAGGAAAAAAACCATGTAGACCAGAGCATTATAGATATGTTTTTAAAATTAAAAGATACCCAAGTAAATACTTCACCTAAAAGGTAGATTCTATACATTATAGCACAAAATCTGGAAGTATCTGTAAATATCTTTAAAAAAATTTTTTTTAAAGATATATAAATAACACAAAATGTTACAGTGATACAAATATCTTTTAAGAAGAATCTCTAGTCTCTTTCCACTATCAGCATTTGGTCCTCTTGGAATAACCTTGATGAATATATTTTTCTCACTTTTCTCGTGTCCAAAGTGACTGTACCACCTACCTGTAGGGCAGGACTTCTGGTTCTGCCCTTGAATTAGAGTGATGGTCCAGCCCAACCTTTGCTTTCAGATCCATTGTTACAGGAATGAGAATGAGATGAGAAGAATTAGCCAAGAGGAAGAATCTGTGCCAGTCCTCATCTAGGTGACAAGTCATAACACTTTCATATGCGGCAATATTTTCTTCCTGGGCCAGAGACACCTTGGAAGGCTTATATATGTTCATGTTTTTAAGGTTCATAAAGAATCAAAACCATTTTCTATGATAGTTCCAATGAGATGTAGTGATCAACTTTTCTTTCCCTGTTTGTTTTCAAGGAAAATTACTAATTGGTTTGTCATAACACTGTACTTTGTGTTATTTTTACTCTGCCTTGCTCCAGAAGGTACAGGAGAGCATGAAAACAAGAGTGGTAGGGAAAAAAAAAGAAAAAAAAGGAGAGTGGGGACCTAAAAGGTAGCTGGAAATTAGGTTAAACTGCATACAATGACAAGTTATAAGTGTGGCCAGGGATAACACAAATTAAAGCCAAAGGACACACCTTTGGTTAACAATAGGATAGGGTAGCTTAATGATCTGTAAGCATTTCCAGATAATGAAGGTCAGATCCTAGAGAGAAAAACCCTTGAGGCAACACCAAATACCACCAGGTAATAGAAAAGGCAGCACATGCTGGAGGCACATTTCTAATGAGATGGCTTACTTTGTGATAAGTAAAATTATTAACATGGGACAATTCTTTTTCTCTTCTTTATCTAGGTAGCTTAAATGTGACTTTGGTCAGAAAAATAGTAAACTTTGTGTCCATGTTAGTAAAACATTTCCTGGAATTTAAAATACACTGTGGAGGGAGGCAGAAGTGGCTCAACTGATAGAGCATCCATCTACCATATGGAGGGTCCAAGGTTCGATCCCCAGGGTCTCATGACCTGTGCGGTGAACTGGTCCATGCGCAGTGCAGTGCTGTGCCATGCAGGGGTGCTCCCATGTAGGGGTGCCCCATGTGCAAGGAGTGCACCCTGTAAGAAGAGTCATCTAGCGTGAAAAAAATGCAGCCCGCCCAGGAGTGACGCTGCACACACGGAGAGCCGACGCAGCAAGATGACACAACAAAAAAAGACACAGTTTCCCAGTGCCGCCAGTATAATTCTGCAGACCCAGAAGAACACACAGCAAATGGACACAGAGAGCAGACAATGGGGGTGGGGGAAGGGGAGAGAAATAAATAAATAAATCTTTAAAAAAAAAATTATACTGTGGAAGAAATATACCCAGGAGCTTTATTTATTAGGTTGGTGAAAAAGGAATTGAGGTTTCAGACCAAATCATTATAACTAGGCTCTTTATTAATCAAAACACATCTTTATTAATCAAAATAGGAACCATTACAATCAACTTTTGCCAACAAGAAAAAAGTGTGTGTATTCCTGTAGCAAAAAAACCCATGCTTCAGTATTCAACAAACTCTTAGAAAGCATTTTCTGCGTCCCGCTGTTTGTGGATGCATTTTCCCTGCAAAAAGTTGTTGAGATGCTCGAAGAAGTGGTGGTTGGTTGGCAAGAGGTCAGGTGAATATGGTGAATGAGGCAAAACTTCATAGCCAAATTAGTTCAATTTTTGAAGCGTTGGTTGTGTGATGTGTGGCTGGGCATTGTCGTGGAGCAGAATTGGACCCTTTCCGTTGACCAATGCCAGCTGCAGGCAACACAGTTTTCAGTGCATCTCATCGATTTGCTGAGAATACTTAGATGTAATGGTTTTGCCGGGATTCAGAAAGCTGTAGTGGATCAGACCAGCAGCAGACCCCCAAACAGTGAGCATGACCTTTTTTTGGTGCAAGTTTGGCTTTGGGAAGTGCTTTGCAGCTGCTTCTCAGGCCAACTGCTGAGCTGGTTATAACTGGTTGTCATATAAAATCCACTTTTTGTCACACATCACAGTCCATTTGTTGTTGAGTAGCATAAGAGACAACAACACTTCAAAACAACGATTTTTAAAATTTTCCATCTAGCTCATGTGGGACCCACTTATCGAGCTTTTTCACCTCTCCAACTTGCTTCAAATGCCGAACCACCATAGAATGGTTGACATTGAGTTCTTTGGCAATTTCTCGTGTAGTTTAAGAGGATCAGCTTCAATGACTGCTCTCAGTTGGTCATTGTCAACTTCCGACGGCCAGCCACTATGCTTCTCATCCTCAAGGCTCTTGTCTTCTTTGCGAAACTTCTTGAACCACCACTGCACTATATGTTCATTAGCAGTTCCTGGGCCAAATGTGTTGTTGATGTTGTGATTTGTTTCTGCTTCTTTACCACCCATTTTGAACTCAAATAGGAAAATTACTCAAATTAGCTTCTTGTCTAACATCATTTCCATAGTCTAAAATAATATAATATAAACAGCAACTAATAAGTCATCAGTAAAAAAAAACATAGTGATAAATGCACATTAAAACTATGTATAACACAACCACATTGATTTAAGAGTGTATTCCAATATCAAATGGCAAATTTCAACAATGCAAAATTGCAATTACTTTTGCAGCAACCTAATAAGATCCAGAAACGAAGACATTTGTACTTAGAATCCTAGCATCAAGAATTTATTTGTGTATAATGGGAAAGGAGCAACAATATGTGGAGCTGTGACTGCTCATTAGACTTGGAAATGTGAAAACATTTGAAGCCTTAAAGTTTGGGTGTTACCGAATGGCTCAAAAGAATACAGAGAAGGTGAGTTTTGCTTGTTTGTTTTCCAAGTTATTAATACTTGACAGACGACCCCAGAGGATGACCTGCAATATGAGAGACCATGAGAGCATACATGTGCAAGTGCTTTGTAAAATTTAAACCCAATGCCAAAAATGCTGCTTGTCATCATTACGCTCTTATTAAATGTCACATGCCATGCTTGCAGGGTACGATGACATAAGCAGACACCTGTGGCCACACAAGGTAAGCTTTGTGTAGGACATTCTTTGGGCAGTGAAGGGATGGGTGACAGAGAATGTGAGGGCCAGCATTGAATAGTACGAATTCTATCTAGTCAGCAACGCACAGCCATTTTTATGTAATTTCTTTAAATGCCAAGCCTGCTTCTCTCCAACATGTCTAGCTGATAAAGAACCAAATTCATCACATCTGCAAGCAAAATTGCACAAAGCAAGGGTAGGATTAGAGAAGTCCAGGTGCAACTGAGCATAGTATCGCAAGGTCTGCTGTGACTGGCGCACGGTTCAGGCATGCCCTTCATCTACTCACACCCCATACTCAGCAAAGCTATGGCTGTGCTGGACCTCACCAGACTAGGGGTCTCGGACTCCTCATCTCCTTTGTTCTAGACACTGTACATAGTAAATACATGCTGATGATTGACTGGGAACTGATGAAAATTTATTTTGTAATTCTGAAGGTGAGTTATTTAAATCTGGGGGAGGGCAAGGCAGGGGAGTCAATTTTGGATTTTGCACAAATTCTTTTTTATCAATATCAGACTAGTTAGGGTTGGGTCAGTTTTCCTACCAGTCTTTCACCTATTACTCGAATAAGAATCATGTTAACTGCTCTCCTCCTTCTTCTTCCAGGGGAGCTACAATGAGCAAAGCATAGGCCACTCATTCAGTTCTCAAGGACATATTTGGCCCCAGGCACTCTGGTAGGTGCTGGGGGTTCCTGGTGAATAAGTCATAGTGCCCGGTATCTAATCCATCCTTGACGAATGCATAAATGAATGAATTATTGAGTAACCTGTGACTTACACAGAATAATGTTTCAGGGAAAGAGAAAGTTGACATGAATTTTCTTAGACTAACTTACAGACCCTATTCAAGCACTCATAGTGTTGTGTAATAAACAGCAATGCAGATGCAACCCTGCTCCTGCCTCCCATTTTCAGGCTCTCCTTTTCAGGGGTTGCCACAAGGGCATACATTTCCAAAATACTTGGTACAATGTGTTTGGCTTTAAATGTAAAAGAAGGATCAAAGTGGATGCGGGTTGTAAAGATGTAATCCTCTTAGTTGGCAAGGGAAACATTACAGCCAAAATGCTTTCCCAGGAAAGAATTCAGAAACCAAATCCAATACAAAGGAAAGATGACCCCATGTTAGTTTGTACCTTACTGTCCTTTGCTGTGTTGAAACGTTAACATTTTCAGATGTGATGGTTCTTTTTTCCAGGTCACCAAGCACAGACAATGTGCTGGAGGCATGGACAAAGTTGGCACATCAGCGGGGCTTTCCACTTAAAACAAAGATCTGATCTTTCCTGACTGTTTAAAGTAGAGTTGGGACATTAATACACAGAGAAATGACTGACACGTTTGGTTGTGAGGATTAGCGCCATTGTATGAAAATGACACGTTGGCAGCATGGCTCTCACACCCTGGAACTCTTACTGTGCAAATAACGTGCGAATGGAGGCTTCCACGCACCTTCCTAAAAAGCACTATATTAAAAAGATTCTTGGGGTACTTTAAGAAAGAAAAGGATTACAATTAGGAATCAATATCAAGGGAACTGAAAACTAATGAATTTGTCTTTTTGCTGAGTTTATTATTCGCAAAGGAAATGAAAAAGCAAAATGCTGAAAAGAGAGTGATTAAACCACTAAAGAGTGATTTAAGTTTTACTTACATATTATTATTTAAACTAGAACTGCTGGACAATAAAGGCAGGAATCTAGTCTGACAGTGTTTTTTTTTGTTTTGTTTTGTTTTTGCATATATATAACAGAATTTCTTATATATAATACGTACTCAATGAATGCATTTATTTAAGTGTTTTTCAGATAAAAGTCCATTGAATATCCTCAAAAATAGAAAGGAGAAAAGTTGTCTCTGAATTCTAGACTTGCATAGGATTTGAGGTTGTCACATATTTTCTTTTCTTTTCAGCTTAACTTTTGAAATTAATTGATAAAATATGAAGATACCTTACTTTCTGGCAAACTTAACTATCCAAACGACAATCCCAAGCCATAATAAAATTTGTGATGAATATATGACTGATAAGAAAAAAAAAAGAAGTCTTCTGAGAAGATTCTTTTTTTCTAATCAAAGAAGCACAATTCAGGTGCTTAGTCTGGACCCACTCTCTCTAACTCACTACATGTACCAAGTGAATTAATGTGCTTTCTAAGACCCCAGCAGATTAGAAACATCCAGGGGAAGGATGTGAGGAAGGAAGAGGGATGAAAGAAAGGACCTCAGAAGCAGACAAGAAACAGGAAGTAGCCTCAGAAAGCAGAGGACGCTGAGGCCCTCTAGTGATGGGTAAATAGTCCAACACCCACCAATGGGCCTGGAGCTGCCCTGACTTCAAGGCCCTGAAGTTCCTGATGGTCACAAATAACTCACTGAGCCATCAAAGGGCCAAGTTTTGTTTGGTATACCCAGATTTTGATTATTAAAATTTTTTTTTCTTTTCAAATGTGTTAAAATGAAGTTTTACTAATATGTAGATGTTTTAAAAAGAGGACTTAGTCTTTTCATTCTCTCCGCAACCCAATCTGAGAGGAGATTTTCTTAAATTTTTGTTTACATTCCAGAGCTTAAAGTTTCCTTATGGCTGGGGAAGTTTTCATTATATAGATCCCTGAATCCCTTAACATCTGCTTTATTCGCTGTATTGATTAATGAACCAGGGAAGCACAAACTCAACTCTTGTGGCAGGTTTCAAGATATACTGGGAAGATGCCAGAAAACCCCAGGAGCTTCCTCGAGAACACTGATAACAAATAGATATGGCTCCTGTCAATCTTCAATTATTCATTTTCCTCCATTTGAATTTCTAAGCCTATAAATGAAATGTAGGTTATATTCTAGAATAGTACAGTCAATCCTCATTATTCGCAGATTCCATATTTAGAAATTCACCTATTCACTAAAATATATTTAAAACTCCCAAATCAATACTCTTGGCACTTTCAGGGTCTTTTGCAGACATGTGCAGAGGTGAAAATTTTGATTTGCAAGACATGCAAGTTTCCAGCTAAAGTTGAACAAGGCAACACCCTGCCTTCTTGTTTTAGTTCATACACCATTAACAAGTATTCTTTTTTTGGTATATTAAGTGTCACAGTTTTTGCATTTTTATGCTTTTTGTTGGTGATTTCTCTGTTAAGATGGCTCCAAAGCACAGTACTGAAGTTTTATCTAGCCTTAAGTGCAAGAAGGTTGTTATGTGCCTTATGGAGAAAATATATGTGCTAGATACACTTCCTTCAGGCATGAGTTATAATGCTCTTGATGGCAAACTCAATGTTAATTAATCAATAATATATAATAATAAGGTGTTTTTATATAGAAATACAAATTAAACAAGTTTATGAATTGATTGATTGACAAAAATGTTGTGACTAGAGGCTCGCAGAATCCTAACCTTGTATTTGCTCCAGGAGCAATGGTTCATTGTTTGCCTTTGCAGCAACATTATATTAATAGAACACAATTACAGCAAATAATGAGAATCAATTCTATTTCTTAAATCTATACCTTTCATAGCACTATTTCTGCAAGGTGTTGCAAAGAAGGATTCTGAAATTAAGTATGTTTGAGATTTCAGTATGCTGTCTTCTTCCTTAGATACCTAAATGCATTAGTTTACTCATCTCACGCCCTATACAAAAATTAACTCCAGATGGATCAAAGACCTAAATGTAAAAGCCATGACCATAAAACTTCTAGAAGATAATACAGGGAATCATCTATGAAATACTGTAGCAGGAAATGGTTTCATAAACTTTACACCCAAAGTATGAGCCATGAAAGAAAAAATGGATAAATGGGACCTCCTCAAATTAAAACTTTTGAACTTCAAAGGAGTTTGTCAAGAAAGTGAAGAAGCAGCCTACTCAATGGGAGAAAATATTTGGGAACTACTTATCTGATAAGGGCCTAATATCCAACATATATTAATATAAAGAAATCCTACATCTCAAAAATAAAAAGACAAATGACCAATTTAAAAAATGAGCATGAGATTTGAATAGGCACTTCTCCAAAGAGGAAACACAAATGTCTAAAAAGCACATGAAAAGATGCTCTACATCACTAGCTATTAGGGAAATGCAAATCAAAACTACAATGAGATATCATATTATACCTATTAGACTGGCAGCTATTAAAAAACAGAGAACTACAAGTGTTGGAGAGGATGTGGAGGAAAGGGAAACCTCATCCACTGCTGGTGGGTTGGTAGGGTGTGCATCTGGCAAGTTAAATTAGTGCCATTTTTTGGATTAAGTTTTAGAGAAGTAAGTGCCCCATTATTTGGGGTGTGGGGAGTTCCTGGAAGCATGAGGAATAATCCTAAAAGTCTACAAAGTAACATTTAAATGGGAATTTAAAATCTAGTCAGTCAAAGTGGAGATGAATGATGTTTTAAAAAGAAGTTTAGATACTGAAAAGGGGGTACAGGGAGTGGGATAAATAAGAAGTTAAATCCCAAGGGTATAAAAATTATATACATTACTATTTACTCTTAAAATGTATATTGCTGTAACTCATAGCACATTTTTTAGGGAGTTAAAATTACAGTATAATTTTAATTTTTATTTAGAGAAGAAGAGAAAATTCCATTTCAGGCATTTGTAGACTAGTTTGTTTCAGAGCAACCTTCCCACAAAGAACAACTAGATGAACTGTACAGAATACATGGAAATTTTAAGACACTGGGGAGCTATGAAGGCAGAAAGGACTTGTGAGACCAAGATCCAGGAGAGAAGGGAGTCCAAATATGTGAATAAGATAATTTTGAAAGAAGTTAAATAGGAACTAAATCAATAGAGGGATATACTATGTTCATGGATTGGAGGAGTCAGTGTTGTGGAAATGTTAAGTCTCCGTAAACTGATCTATATTCATTTCAATTTATGTTAACATTTTGGGGCCACAAATAGCCAAAGCAAAATTGAAGAAGAGCAAATTGGGAGAATTTGCACTTGCATATATCAATACTTATAAAACAACAGTAATTAAGACAATGCAATATTGATTCAAGGACAAAGAGACTGATGGAACAGAATATAGAGTCCAGAAACAGACCCACACACACATTGACACTTAGTATACAACCAAAATAACACTTCAGAGTGGTAGGTAAAAGATAAATGGTGTTGTGATAATTAAATATCCATACAGGAAAAAAGTGAGATTACCCTTACCTCATATGATCAAAAAACAATACCAGGAGATTGTAGATCTAAATATGAATTCTAAAAAACAAGCTTCTAGAAGATAGGAAAGTATCTTTGCAAACTTGGGGTAGGAAAAGATTTCTTAGACATGTCACAAAAGCATGAATCATAAGATAAAAAAAGATTGATGCATTGTAGTACATTGAAATGTGAAATTCTGTTAATCACAAACTCCATTAAAATTATATATTTCCAAAAGCAATAAATGGTTTTCAGCCCTAATCTGTCCTTGACTTTGCTGCAGCAATTGAAACTGATAGCATCCTCCCTCTTAAAGTTCTCAGACCTTGACTTTTGTTACTAAAGTGTGCTTCAGGAGCACTAGTCTTATTGGATGTTAATAAGGTTTACTGTATCTGAAAAGTGCTCTGAGGTTCAGCATGTTGGTAAATTCCTGGACTGTATAACTTGAACAACTGTATCAGATGACTTCTCAGATGGGGACCCTTAAAGAAAGGTTTGTAATATCAACGTTTCCCCAGTTTTTTGACTAAGGAACTTCATTTGAGGGGAAGTCATCTCCTAGAAGTAATGCCCTGCAGTTCACACTCTGGGAAGCATTTTATCACTTCAGTTACTCTTGTTTTTTCTCCACCCTTTGTGGTTATTTTTTCTTGGTTTCATTGACAAGGTCCTGTTTTTCTGACCACCTTTTAAATACTGGTATTTCCCAAGGCTCTATTTATCTTATTCTGTATGCTCTTCCTGGACACAAATTGTGCCTTAAATACTATCTAAAATCTGATGATACCAAAATCCTTATCTTAAACCTAGATCTCTCTTCCAAATTCTACCTCAATGCCTTATATAATGTATGTATGCTATCTTGATGATTACTTCAAATGTAATTATTTTTGTCATTGTCCTCAGCTGGTAGTAGTCTTGGGTCCCTGTTCACGCATGATATTTTGTTTATTACTCTATTATAGTATATATATTCTAATTTTATTTGTGCATGCCCATGACTAATATTGATTCATGAAGGCCCAGATCAGTGCTCATGTATATCCTTGAATAAATGGGGTCAAAAGTATCATATATAAATCTGGCCCTCTACAGGTCAGACTCAGTTCGCCTTCAAGAATATAGTAGCTTTCTCTTCTCTGGGTCATGAAGTCCAATGGGGAATTTGGATAAAGGAAACTCATATAATATCTAAAGGTATATATTGTAGATCGTAAATTACCCCATACTCAGCATTTTGTTTTTATACAAAAAGGATGAGGACCATATTGTCTTTTTTATTACTTCATTCCTAGTACTTGTCATGTAGTAGTAATTCAACACATCATTTGTGGGACACAAGTCTTGCTTTCACATTTGACTAAAAGCTCCTTGAAGTCAACATTTGTGCCATTTACACTTGCACTCCTTGCCATACCTGTGTGCCCTGCACATAGTAGGTGCCAGATAAAATTTTGTTTCACTGTTTAGTGGGGTTAGTACTTTGGAAGTTTTTACTGCCATGGTGAAAAATGTATAAATAATGGCGTGTGATGATGGAATAGAAATAAAAGATATAATGGAAAAATGACCATTTAAAAAATGTCAACAACTTCGGCATTTTAAAATCTCTTCTACCAAACTTTTAGCCAGAATGCTTTAACAAGGGACTAAAATAATTTATTTTATAAATAAATGGAAATAGTAATGCTTTCAACTAGGAAAGCTATGTCAGAAAAATATGGTGCTTTAAATTGAATAAATATGAAAAGCTTACTATTCTCTCCTTATTTCTTATTTTATCCTGGACTGATGAAAATTTTGTTGCAGATCAGTATTTTGGATTCATTTTTTAGTAGACTTTTCACATACAGCATGCCCACTGTTAAATAAATATTCTTGCTCACTATGGCCAAGGAAGTTGCCAAAGAAGTATCGATCATTGACCCTAAGCATCTAAATCTTTTACTTACTCTAAAACTTCTTAACTATAAACTGTCTTTTCTTAATTCTTCTAAAAATATTTGTTTGCCCCTGGTACCAGCATTCTATTTAATAAGTAGATTCATTTTTCTCATGCTCCTGTCCTCTTCATCTTTTGCCTATTTTATTCTTCATCAAAAAAAAAATGATTTTACTCTGCTCTATTCTTTCACTTCCAGTTCCACTCCAGTTCTCATTTTTAATTGTTTTCTACAGTGCATTTAAATAAAATTTCATAATCTACTTCTCCGTTCTCTATTGCCTTTAGATAAAAAGGTAACAGGATATTAAAATGGAGTACTTTGTGCCTCAGCTTTTGCTGAGGCCTAAAAGCTGAATATATAAATAATTGCTGGGTACCTTCACATTGTAAAGCAAAGGGCTAGTTCATCCATGTGGGACTTTCAAAGAGGCAAGATCCAATGAGGCTGACATTATCCAGGCCTCCACCCCACAGCCCAAGAGAGAGTATTCTGGAAGAGAATATGGAAGTGCTACGGCATTTCTTCAGTGGAGTGAGGAGGTTGCTCCTTGCTTAATCAAGTAATAGACCCAAGCAGGTCTCCAAGTGGCCCACTTAGAGAGTTTGATGTGTGTCTCTTGGAGGGAAGGCTGCACAGAGAGTGAAGTGCTCTTCTAATACTACCAGGACAATGGTCCATGCCTCTCTATCTTGTACTCACTCCCTCTCTTTCATTTCTCTCTCTCTTTTCCTGTGGTTCTTGCTCTGACAAAGTAAGCTTCCTTGTTATAAGTTGCCCTATGGAGAGGCCCACACAGCAGGGAACTGAGAGTGGCCTCTGCCCAACAGTCATCAGGGAACTCAACCCTTCAAGCAACTACATGGATGAGATTGAAGAGGATCCTTTCCCAAGCAAGTTTTAAGGTGGGCCTGTAGCCTCAGCCAATACCTTGGTTAACTTGTAAGAGACCAGAGCCAGAGGAACCAGCTCAGTCACATCTAGATCCCTGATCTACAGAAACTGTGAGACAATAAATGCCATCTGTTTTAGGGTAATGTCTTACAAATAACTAATACAATAGATAACTAATAACTAATTTTTGACTCAACAAATGGGTGCTGACCGAGGATATCTTAAAGAAATCTCTTCCCAGAGGAGCACCTAGAATGTTGGTTAAAAGTTCCTCAAGAGAGGGATGAAGGCAGGGTGCTGTAGGGATTCCTTCAGTAGGCAGCCAGAGGAGGGGAGACATTGCCTGAGGCAAGGGAGTTGAAGGAAGACCTGGAGAATGGCTGCGAGGATTGGTAGGGGAATCTCTGAGGAAACTGCAAAAGCATTGCATGACTGAAAGTCTGCTCTGTCCATGTATTACATCCAGCGAGCACTGATGCTAAACTATGACCCTACCAGTCACATAATTTCCAGGCCCCTTTGGCTGGACCTCACAGGGCTTTTCACATATATTCAATTTTTTAAAAAAAGATTTATTTATTTATTTATTTCTCTCTCCTTCCCCCCGCCACCCCCATCCCCACCTCCACCCCCGTTGTCTGTTCTGTGTCTATTTGCTGCGTCTTCTTTGTCCGATTCTGTTGTTGTCAGCGGCATGGGAATCTGTGTTTCTTTTTGTTACATCATCCTGTTGTGTCAGTTCTCTGTGTGTGCGGCGCCATTCCTGGGCAGGCTGCACTTTCTTTCGTGCTGGGTGGCTCTCCTTACGGGGCGCACTCCTTGCGCATGAGGCTCCCCTATGCGGGGGACACCCCAGCGTGGCAGGGCACTCCTTGTGCGTACCAGCACTGTGCATGGGCCAGCTGCACACGGGTCAAGGAGGCCCGGGGTTTGAACCACGGACCTCCCATATGATAGATGGACGCCCTAACCACTGGGCCAAGTCTGCCACCCTATATTCAATTTAAAGTACCATATTTTTCTGACACAACTTTCCTAGTTGAGAGCATTACTATTTCCATTTATTTACGAAATAATACTAAAGGTAGATGTTTGATTACTTATGTTGGGGGTTTCATGGTTTCCCTCTTAAGATTCAGGGATTTTTCTTCAGATGGTGGATTTTACCACTTTTTGATGATAATGATTATGCAGTTTTAGGGAAATACAGAATGGTCCAAATCAGTTATTTCAGTCCCTTGCTGAAGCATTCTGGCTAAAGTTTGGGAGAAGAGATTTTAAAATGCCAAAATTGTTGACATTTTTAAATGGCCATTTTTCCTTTTTTATTTCTATTGCATATTGCACTTCATTCTTTTTTTTTTTTTTTATGACAGCAGTAAAGACTTCCAAAGCATGAACCCCGCTAAATAATGAAACAAAATTTTATCTGGCACCTACTATGTGCAAGGCACACAGGTATGGCAAGGAGTGCAAGTATAAATGGCAACAGCAGCCCAGGGACTAGAAGAGCAAGGCATGGCGGGGATGGAGATCAACCAACCTGCCCCTTTCCCACTGCAGCTTTCTGTCAGGCTGAGCTAAGTGAGGGAGGAAATGTTCACTTTGAATGAGTTTATAGTTTGTTGTTTGACTAGACAAGACTGGAATTATTTGAAAATTTGCTTAGAGTGGACATTTTAATGTTCGAAACTTTAACATTTTAAAGCATTAAACTAAAAAACCACAGGTTTTTAGTTACCTCAAATGTCTGGAAAAGCTATGGATGTTGCCTAAGAATTTGTCTGTGATAAGGGACATGAAGAGAGCTTAGAGTTTCTCACCTTCACACTGTTGAGGTTTTTGGACTGAATAATTCCTTGTTGTGTGTGTTAGTGGGAGGCTATCTTGCACATTGTGGAATGTTTCGCAGAATATCTGGCCTCTCTCCACTAGATGTCAGTAGCTACCGGTTGCCCCTGACCCCCCATGCTTCCCCTGTTGTGCCTACCAAACATATCTATAGACATTGCAAAATGTCACTTGGGAAGGGGACAAAATTTTCCTTGGTTGAGAACTACTGATTTCTAGGAAAGCTGTAAAGAAATATAGTTATTCCTGTGTATGTATGTTGCTAAGTCTGGTTTGATCAATAAGCTGATTATAAGGATCAAATGACTCTCTGGGTCTTGCCTGAAGGAAATTCTTGGGAAGTGGATTTGACATCCTGGAAAAATAACTCATAGGAAGAACTTTTATCATTGATGTGGAGGTAGTGGCCATCAGAAGTTCTGAGGGGAGGGAAAGGGGAAAAATAAGTGTAATTTCTGGGTATTTTCAGGAGATTGGAATTGTCCTGAATGATGTTGTAATGACAGATACAGGCCATTATATATCTTGTCATAATTTATAAAATTGTGTGGGAGAGAAAAGAGTATAGACTACAACATAAACTACAGTCCACACTTAGTGGCAATGCTCCAATATGTGTTCATCAGTTGTAACAAAGTTACCACACTAATGGAGGATGTTGTTAATGTTGAAAATGTGGAAGGGGTAGGGAGTGGAGCATATGGGAATCCCCTACTTTTTAAATGTATCATTTACATAATCTAAGTATCTTTAAAAAATAAAATAAAAAATAACTCATTGGAGATACCTATCTATGTACAGGTCAAACAAAGATTTCCTGACACGTGCCCCTTAGTAACTTAGACATCTTTCTCTTTTGTACTAACTACATTCCTTTCTTTTTTTTTATTTTTTATTTATTTTTTATTGACTTTGTAATAATATTACATTAAAAATATATATGTGAGGTCCCATTCAACCCCACCCCCCCACCCCCCCTCTCCCCCCCCCAACAACACTCGTTCCCATCATCATGATACATCCATTGGATTTGGTAAGTACATCTTTGGGCACCTCTGCACCTCATAGACAAACTACATTCCTTTAAAGCAATGCAGTTTTCAGCAAAAGAGATTGTTTACAAAAGAGAGTCAATTCTGAATAAATACCATTTCCCAAGTCCTGTCCTCAATCAAACAAAAAATAACATTAGGTTATTAAGGTTTGACTTAAAGAAATATGTTAGACCTTAAAAAAGAAGCTCAGTTGTTATGATGGTTGCATGTTTATGTAAATTTACTAAAAATGATTGAATTGTACACTAAAATAAATGAATTTAATGTTATATAAAGCATACTTCAATAAAGCAGTTGAAAAAGGAAGTTTCAAGAGCAGAGTTAGTCTTTACATTTTGTGTCTCAGCAGGTCTTCTGCAGATGTTCTTTTACTACTATTTGAAGATACATAATACTTTCCTTTGATGACCATTCTTCTACTAAATCATTTTCAGAATTTATTATAGCTCTTAACTTAGCTTGTGGCTACACCCTCACACAATGCTACTCCACTGATGAGAAAATTTCATTTCGAAAAATTGGAAGGGGAAACAGCTTGCTCATTTTTATTTGATTTCAGTTATTGTTGTGCAGCTAAGTGGTCTCAGTCTCATTTTTTTCTCCACATATTGAGCTTGGATCTCCAAAGAGGTTATTTTTCAAAAAGAGATTTTGCAGGTAACCAGCATGTTATATAGAATATAATATTTGGAGCCTGAGGAAAAAGAAGAGACTCTGTAAACGTGTTCCACAAAAGCTCACCTTCTGTGATTTCATCTGAAACAGAGCAATTGAGTCAGAGCCACTTAAAAAAATAATGGCCATCAAGAGTAAAAGCAATTAAGTGGAAACCATACCTTGCTCTGTTTATTAATTTCTTGGACACTTTGGGTAAACTACTTAATGAAAAACCTGGAAAACCAGAAGAGAAATGTTAATTAAAATAACTACATGTTTTTGCTTTTATGCCATTTTACACTTTTGAATACAAGTTCACATTTACTACTGCAATCACGCAGGTTTATTTTAAGATGCTAAAAGGGATATAAAGAATATATGAAATTCACCTGGATTCCATCAGAACAACATTCGGACATCTGTTTCATAGCCTGCTCCAAGGAGTTCTTAAAACAAATTTAATTTTTTTCTGACCCCAAATTAGTAAATATTAATTGTAGAAAATATGGAAAATGAAGAAAGTACAAAGAAGAAAAAAATAAATCGCCCATAATGTCATCACCAGTTAGTGATGACAGCTGAATCTCTTTTGCTAAGAATTGGCTTTAAAAGAACATAGTGCAAAGGGAAAGATTCTAGTTTCCTAAAGGGCACTTGTCAGGAAATCTTTGTTTGACCTGCATAGAGATATGTTTCTATGAGTTATTCTTGCAGGATGTCAAGTCCACGTTCCAAAATCTTCCTTCAGGCAAGACCCAGAGAGCCAATGAACAACACTCAAAGTTCCACATTTGATTCCTGTAACCAGCTTCTCGATCAAGTCAAACTAAGCAATGCATAGAAGTAGCCTTATTTTTTTTTAAACTACTTTCCTTTAAACCAGTGGTTCTCAACTGAGGGTGATTATTGTGACACATCCCCTCCAACCTTCTTTACACTCCTCTTTCCCCACCCCAGGGGCATCTGGCAATGTCTGGAGATACTTTTGGTTTCCACAAACAGGTGTGGGGTGGGAGGTGGACTACCAGTGGACTAGTGGGCAGAGGCCAGGAATGCTGCTAAATATCCCACAATGTACGAGATAGCCCCTCACTCCCCCTTTCCCCCCAGCACACACACACAGCAAAGAATCATCTGGCCCAAGATGAGATAACCACTGTTAACATTTTGTTGTGTGTCCATCAATATCTTTTTCCTTTCTGGATCCCCTCTTTTCTTTTTACTTCCAAAATTGTAATCGTACTGTTTATCTACTTCAACCTCCTATAATTTTTGTTTAAATTTATATTGTGACTGTTTCCCCATATCATTATTCTTTAAGGCATGATAATTAAAGCTGTACAATATTCCATCATGTGAGTATGTTGTAATTTATTTAATGATTCCTTATTGATGATAATCACTTCTATTTCCAGTATTTCCACATCATAAGTAATGTTGGTATGAACATTTTGACCATAAACCTATTTCCATTTCTCTAATGATTTTCTTTGGATGGATTCCTAGAAGTACAATTACTGAGTCAAACTATATGAGTGTTTTTAAAACTCTTGCTCTTGTTGCCAAATTACTTTCCCAATTAACAGTCTCTCTGGCAGTGTATTAGAGGATTCATCAGGCCTGGGCACTTTCTACTACATCTCATGGTGTTAGAATTTGATATGCTAACATTAATACTCATGTGTTATAGCTCTGTTGTGATTTACAGGGTACCAAGTACTTTAACAACCATTCTCTCAGCTGACCAGTGTGAGGCAGGAAATTCAGATACTATTGTCAACCCCCATTTCTATTCCCAATACCCAAATGAAGAACTCTTATGTTAAAGAAGTGATTTCTTTAAGATTTGCACAGGTTTTTAAAAAAAGAGAACTAGGACCAGAAGCTAACTTTCATTCTATGCTCTAGCCACTGAGCCATAATCCTACATAATCACTGAAATAACACAATAGCCATTTCATAGTGCGAATTACATGAAAATGAATATGCACAGACTCGTTTGAGCCAGTGGTGGTTTTTGGCTTTCAGAGTCTTCAATACTTGACTAACAACTGCTTGCTGTAGCCCCTTCCCAGCAGATGGTGCTGTTTTTCCAACATTTTAAGTGTGCTACACAGCAAATAACTCTTGATTGATTTGAGCAACATTGCTTAACAATGTCCAATGAAATCTACTTTGCACATTGGTATTACTGAAATTGCTCACAGGCCTTAAACCAAATCTGAAAATGAGACAGCATACCTCAAACACAAAGTCAGCCATTGTGCAGGATTGATGGAAACAATGTGTTTCTGAGAGTACTGAAGGTAAATAAATGATGAATCACCATCTGACAGCAATAATCTACTAAACTAGATATTTTCCCCTCTAAAAACAGAGAAGTAACTGATTTTGGCAGGCTAAAGCAGTCAGAAATATATCTTAAACAGGGTAATTATAAATAGATTCAGTCATATACAGATTCTATATTGTACAAATATTGGTGAGTTATAGATTGTATGCCTTGTGTGTGAGCAGTGACTTGTTTTCCAGAATAATTTGATGTTAACAGGGAATAAGCAGCACAATATTTCCTTTTAGCCAGTCCTGCGGAGATAAATTTCCCACGGTCAATATTGGTTAGAAGTCCCATTAAACACAATTAGGACTTGGAGGAGATCAGCATCTATCAGGCTTAAGAAATTGTTTATAATGTGGAAAGTAGGCCAGTCCAGGTCATCTGAAAACAGTGCCAGTTCAGGTTAGGGCTCAGTTTCAAAAAGGCATCTTGTGATTGACTCATGAAAATGGGAGAAAAAGGTCTGCTTGGAGGGAAAAACCCAACAAAAAGAATCCACCAGCTTTAAACCCAATCAGCATATCTCAAACAATTGTTGCTAATCCAAATAAGAAAAGTCACCCATGTTTCAAGAAGACCAAAAATGATCCATAAATTGTCTGCTAAAGAGATCGAAAATCAATGATATTGGCCACTAGATTACCTAAAATGGCTTTCTTTCCAAATCTGTAATTCAACAAGAAAGGGAAATAAATTACAATTCAGAGTAATGTATCTGGAAAACCAAGTGGGACAATGTGGCACTTGTGAATATTTCAAGTATCAGCCAAAATTAACATATTTATCCATGAAATTATCTGTTTTCATTGTAAAGATGTGTAATTATGCAATTCAGAGATATCATTGCATGAGTTGTTTCCTTCTGTGAAATCATGAGTACATGTGATTCATTTGGTACAGAGACTCACTAAAACGAGGAATATAGCTCTCCAAAAGGAGGTGTTGGGTATTTGAAAAAGAAGCAGAGAGATAATAAAGAGAGAATTACACTTTTTAGATCTTAAAGCATCCCAGAAAAAAGCCACAACTTTGGCTTTATGTAGTACTGCTGAAGAAATGTAAAAGGACTTTCTACTAAATGCATATCACAGTCTGGGGCTTCAATAATAGAAGTTAATAAAGCAGAATTATTTCTCTTAATTCATTATTTTTAAGTAAGCTTTTGAAATTTGTTTTCATTTAAGTTAGTCATCTGCATATGTGCTCTATCTGGATGGGTATAACTGGTGGGGAATCTCAGGCCCAGATGTGGGAAAGGTGTCAGCAACCTTGCAGATTTTGGATCACAAATATCTGCACTACCGAACATGTCAGCTAAATCTTCCAGTCAGAAGAGACCTGTGTTGACAGCTGTCCCCACGGCAGTCATTGGACTTAATCAGAAAATTTCCAGCCTAGAGGTTGGATGTTAACCTGAAAATGCACCATATCTAAGGCCATTCCATTTTAAGCAACATGAAAATTTATTCCACAATTTTTCATGATGGCTCGGTCCTTTTACTTATTAAAGTTTTGTAAAATACTTTATCAGTAATATATTAAAACCAGTTTTGCTATCAGCACTTTGTATCTAAAGTTATTGTGCTTCGGGGAAGCAGATGTGGCTCAAGCAATTGGGCACCTGCCTACCACATGGGAAGTCTCAGGTTCAGTTTCCCATGCCTCATAAAGAAGACGAACAAGAAGGGAGCAAGACAGTGAGCTGGCGTGGTGAGCTGATGCAACAAGATGATGCAATTAGGAGGCACAATGAGGAAATACAGTGAGAGACACGACAAGCAGGGAGTGGAGGTGGCCCGAGTATTTGGGTTCCTGCCTACTACACAGGAGGTCCCAGGTTGGATTCCTAAAAAGAAGGTGAGCAAACACAGAGTGCACCCAACGAACAGAGAAAGAGAGAAAACAATGAGCACAAACAGCGTAGCGAGGGGGCGGAAATAAATAAATAAAAATAAATCTCAAAAAAAACATTAAAAAATAAAGTTATTGTAATTCAGTTCTCTTTCTAGGGCAACTGAAGGGGCTAAAGAAAAGTTCTCTTACATGGAAGACTGAAAGACAGTGTCTCGTTATCTTTTTACAGAAATACAAATTTACTTTCACATTATCGCATTCTGCACACAGGAGGTGAAAAATACACTAAGCCACGAAAAAGGCACTAGTAAATGTTACCTGAATAATAGCAGTAAAGACATCCAGACACCAACTGTCAGACAGCTATGCAGGTCAGTAGATACAACTTCAGGCAATTTATAGCAGAAGGAAAGATACAGGAATGTCAATGCAAATAACAAAAAATTCAAGATATCTAAATCTTCCAAGGTAAATGAGAAAAATACATTAAGGTTTTCTTGAGGAGAGAGAAACTCTAAGTTTTGTATGCTTTCCTGGGCTCTCAGTTTCCCATGGTAGTTTTAATGGTCTTTGCTACTTGGAGGGACATTCTAAATATTTTTCTCTTAGTCCCCCTTTGAATGTTTCTCTTAGGCCTGGGAACAAAGTCTGGGGTGCCCCATTTAATACAAAAGAAAAGGGTACATTTGGCAAAGTCACTGTCCCTGGTAGGTTCCACCAGCAGCGGTGATTCAGGGAAAAACTATGGGGCAGGCACGATCCACTTGGGTCTCTCTTTTCCTTCTGAGCATCATCCATTCCCCCCCCCCCCCGTTTTTGCTGCCTCCTGCCTGTTTTCCGCTCCAGTCTGTCTTGCCCCTCCCCACTGGGCCTATTCTCCTAAGAAGTCACAACAGCCCCTCACTCTGGCTCCCTGTAATCCTTGTTCCTGTTTTGCCTTTCAAAACTCTCCTGTTCTGTTGTCATTTTTAGCCCCTTTACTGTCTTGCTCTGTATCTACTGACTTCTCCATTATCTTACTATTGCTAATTAATAGTTTCTAATAACAACTATAGGCATCATTTACTTTTTAAGTGTTTTCTGGAGACATCTTGTATTTCTAAGACAATGAATACACTCCTTGGACATGTGGAGACTATTTTGGAGACTGATTCTGTCTGAGTTCATGTGAATGCAGGGTAGTTGACCCCACATCATTTCAGTATTAAGGCTAGATGGGAGGAGCACGGGCTTCTGGTTCTGATTAATCTGCCATTTGCACCATTTACCAGGCATGTGTGACATTGGCTGGGGGCTTTATTATCTTAGAGCCTCCATTTTCTCATCTGTGAAATTCAGCTAATGGAATTTAGTTTATAGGTTGTAGGATTGCAGACTATAAAGTTATTGTAGAAACTTCTGACCTATCTGAACAGTCCATGTCCCCACTCATTCTTTTTTAAAAATTGCCATCTCTCTACAACTCTTACTAAAGAGGTGATCCTGGGGGCAGCCTGGTTTTGTAGTGACCTTCACTCTCCAGCCACAGTGGTAGGTCAGTGTGGAAATCTGACCTCGACGGAGCCTGTCTATAGATTAAGTTGGGTCAATGAGATATCTATGTTGGGGATTTACTCTAAACCCACATGGAATATAGCTGAGATAATAAGGACCATTGGAACTATTGTGACAGTCCTCCTCATCGTGGGATTGCTTCCCTGTTTACACAGCTGGCAGCTGAGCCTTTTCAATAGTCATGGAGACTTGGATCCAAAGGAAGTATCATGACTTATATAAGAATAATAATAAACAATCCAACTTTTGGTAGAGAGAGTTCAGACTCTTCAGAAATTTATGTCTGCTGGGTTTCTGACATAATGTAGTTATAGTAAATGTGTTTATATGCATGTGTAACAAAAGATTTAAGCATAATTTTAATATTAGATTTGCATGTGGAAAATATGAAAAACTGTTTATTTTCTGAATCCATTCAGGAAACAAGAATAAAAGCAATAAAAATACAAGGTTATATAATTTTTTTTTTTTTTATACCAGGGTCCAGGGATTGAACCTCACATGTGGGAAGCTGGCACTCAACCACTGAGCCACATCCACTCTCCTGAGTTGGTTTTGTTTTTTGGGGGCCCCATGTGGGAAGCAGGCACTCAATGGCTTGAGCCACATCTGCTCCCTGCTATATAATTTTAAGAGCAGATTTTCCAGGAGAATATATCCATTAATTAAAAAATAAGATTGGCTTTATAAATATGAGCTCTTGATGCCTAAAACTGATTAGAGAGAGAACTCAGAAAATAGAGCCACATCTAAAGATGTATACCCACCAGCTTCCAAATAAGAATGAAAAAATGAAATTTCATGAACAAAATGATGATGATAGAAAACCCCATTCAAAGAAACAGGGTATCTACAACTGGGAGCAAAACGTTCCTTCTATCTGCCCCATAAGATCTAAGCCCCCTCTCAATCTGAAGTAGAGCCAGCATCACCATCCCCAAATCCTCAAGTCTGAGGAATGAATAAGAGTAAGGGAGGAATGCAACCATGGACTAAAGAAAACTTAATATTGTAGTAACAGAAGAACATGTAATATTGATATAAAGTGGTGATTACCAGAGGTCCTGAGAGGAGGTAGAGGGATAAATAGGTGGAACATAAGGCATTTTAGAGCACTGGAATTGTTCTGCATGATATTGCGATGATGGATATAGGCCATTATACATTTTGTCAAAACCTACAAAGTTGTATGGTGTGAAGTATAAATCATAATGTAAACTATAGGCCTTGGTTAGTAGTAATAACTCAATATTTATTCATCTGTTGTAACAAATATACCACCCTATTTTAAGATGTTATTTAGGGGGAAATGTGGGGGCGGGGGGGAAGAGGTGAACTACATGGGAATCCCTTATACATTCGATGTAAATTTTCTGTAATCTAAAACCTCTTTAAAAAATAAAGTTTATTATATGAAAAAAAGAAGTAAAAGATCAGCATTTTACTTTTTTATTTTCTGTGCTATATATTCTTTTGCAGCATATATGAATGATCAGAAAGTAATGGAAAAATGAGCTCTCTGGAGATAGATAGCATTTTCTTGAAATGACTTGTAACATCCTGATGAACACTTTTTAGATAAGTGCAAAACTTTAAAATCCAAGTTTTGTAGTAAATCTTGAATGTTTGCCTATCACATATGTTTGGCTGTTTATTGAATAATGATCATACAATCAAACTTTCTTCTTGATGAATAAACTCTAAATCCAGTCTCTGAAATCAAAGAAGTCTTATAACTGCATTCCCTGACCTCTATTGCTTTACTGATGTGCTGAATGCTGGAAATTTTCTCTTGGCTTTCCAACACACATATTTGTTAAAATCTGTTTATACGTGTATCAAAATCTTGGGAATGAACAGGACAGCATCAGTGTATGCTAAGTCCCAGGGAGACTCAGGAATAATAAAGAATGGTACAGATGATAAGCATAGGAAAATAATGGAAGGATTTGGCAAACATATAGCATTTGATGCTTCTTGGACTAGGTCTGGGAAAAACTGAGGAGCAGTCTGGGTTTGCTTTAGATGCCTCTCTGCCAGGATTTTATCATTACATTGTTGCCAGCCTTCCTGTTGGGTCCACTGCTTTCCTTTGGACTGGGTGTGATGGAAGGAAGATGAGGAGTGAGAAAGAAAGTGTTGCATACACATGCTCTAATACCTTCCTTTCTGTCTGTCTGCTTGTCTGCCTGCCTGTCTGCCTTTATCGAGGTTTATTGGGTATTTCTTGTTTTAGGCACTGTATTAGGAGCTGCGAATATAATGATGAGCAAAACCAATCACATTCCCTGCTCACATGGGCCTGTAGACTCATGATGGAGACAGACATCACAGATATTCACACTCTTGAATGTATAATAGCAACCTGAGGTTAAACCTGGGGTTAGATGCTCTGAGAAAAAGGGATAGGGCCCCCAAAAGTTCAAATAATACAACTTGACTTAGACTAACGTGGACTCCTCCAAAAAAGAGCTATTATCAAGAGAGGAAGTACGAGACTTCCATATAGGCGGTAATAGCATGTGCAAAGGTCCTGTAGCAGATAAGAGCATGATTCTTAAAGGAGACCAGTTGAGCTGACAGAGGTAGGCACCAGATCATGGAGGCCTATGGTAAAAACACTGATCTTTATCCTAATAGAGCAAAGTAACACCTCTGAAGAGCTTTTGGTAGGGCAAAGTGGGTGTATCATACTCTGGTTGATGAGTAGAGGAACATATTGGACAAACTGCTGAATGTAAGAAGGTCATTTAAAAGATTATTGCTTTAGGATAGAGACAATTTGATTTAGGTTGGTGCCAGGGGAGATAGTGATATGTAGATGGGCTTGAGTTACATTTCAGAGTTAAGATCAAGACTTGGTGATATGCTGATATATGAGGTATAAAGGAGAGGATGGTTTCAAATAGGAGTCTTTGATTTCTGGTTTATACAACAAGATGAGTGATGATACCATCCAAACAACAAGATGAGTGATGATACCATCCAAACAACAAGATGAGTGATGATACCATCCAATGAGACAGATGAGATTAGAAAAGTTCAGAATTTAGTTAAGAAGGTCATGAATTTAGTCTAGGCATGCTGAGTTTGAGGTTCATTTGAGATGTTAAAGGTTCATTCTAGATGTACAAGTATCTAGTAGACAGTATGATATGTGGATCTGCACCCAGAGAAGAGGTCCAGAGTGAAGACAGTGAACTTGAGAATCATTTATTTATAGATGGTAACTAAATTTATGGTATAGATGAGATTGCCTAGGTAGAGTATGAAGGGTGAGACCAGAAGAGCCAAGTTTATGTCCAAAGGAACATTAACATTTAAGAATCAGTCTTTGAAGGAGTTTATGTGACCAGAGATTTAGGAAAAAACCCAGGAGTGTAGGAAAGAGAAGCCAAGAGAAGAAAGCATTCCCAGAAGGCAAGGAATGGACTAAAAAATGCTGAGTGGGTTTAGTTACACAGAGAAGAAAGCAAAAGCTCTCTTCATGGAGTGATGGAGTAGAAGCCAGACTGGAATGAATAAATAGAGGTGAAAAGGAGGTGGCAAGAAAAAAACAAGGCTTTTAGAAGTGTGACTCCAAGGAGAAGACAGATATAGGATCATGCTGAGGGTGATACAGGGCCTAAGAAGTGTTTTGTTTTAAATGAATGTGTTTGAAGATGGATGAACAATTAATATTCAAGTTAGGAATAAACAAATTAGGAAATGATAAGCAAATTAGGAATATATGGCTAATAATAATTTAAGTGGCTATCCCCCTAGGTTGTATTTTAAGATCTTTTTTTAGAAAATTTTGGAATTTTGGCAAGAAGAAGTAAAAATTGTTTGTGACCTAGGAGTTTTAGTGTCTGTCAACTGATAAAACATAGGCAAACTCTCGGTCTGTGATTTTTAAGTCCAGTCTGATGATGCTACAGAAAAGATTTACATTTGGCTTCCATCTTATAAAAGTTTATCATGGAGAAATTAGAAATTACATAGGGATGAATGAAAATGAAAACATGATATACCAAAACTTGTGGGATACAGTGAAGGCAGTGTTTAGAGGGAAATTTATAGCTATGCATGTCTATATTGAAAAAGAAGAATGATCTCAAATCAATAACTTAACTTCACATCTTGAGGAACTGGAAAAAGAAGAGCAAAGCAAATCCGAAGTTAGCAGAAGAAAAGAAATAATTAAGATTATAGCAAAGAAGAATTAAATAGGGGATAAAAAACAAGAATCAAGAAAATTTAATTGTTTTTTTTGAAAAAAAAATCAATAAATTTGACTAGCCTTTATCTTGACAGGCAAAGAAAATAAGAAAAAAATCACAAATAACTAAAATCAGAAAAGAAAATGGGGATGTAACTACTGACCTTAGAGAAATAAAGTATTAAAAGAAATATTTTGAACAATTGTAAGCCAACAAATGAGGTAATTTAGACAAAATGAACAAATTCATAAACACAGAAATTATTTAAACTGAAGAAGAAATAGAAAACCTCAACAAGCCTATAACAAGTACACAGATTGAAACAACAATAAAAAAACCTTCTGCCAAAGAAAAGCCTAGGGCCACATAGTTTCACTGCTGAATTCTACCAAACATTTAAGCAAAGAATTAATACCAATCTTTATCAATCACTTCTAAAAAATTCAAGAGGAATGAACACTTCCTAATTCATTCTGTGAGACCAGCATTACCCTAACACCAAAGACTAATAAAGACATAGAAAAATTACATGCCAATTTTCTTTAATATAGATGTAAAAATCCTTGACAAAATACTAGCAAACCAAATTTGGCAGCATATTAAAAAACTACACACCACAATGAAGTTGGATTTATCCCAGGGATGCAAGGGTGGTTCAACATAGAAAAATTAATGTAATGCATCACATAAATAGAATGAAGGCAAAAAAAAACCACATGATTATCTTAATAGATTCAAAAAAGGCATTTGGAAAAATCTAGCTCCTTTTCTTAATAAATACACTCAGAATACCTGGAATAGAAGAGAATTTTCTCAACATGATAAAGACAACTTATGAAAAATCCACAGCTAACATCATACTCAATGTTGAAAAACTTAAAGCATTCCCCCTAAGATCAAGATCAAGGCAAGGATGCTCACTTTTACCACTGCTATTCAGTATTGTACTAGAAGTTCTAGCCAGAGCAATTAGGCAAGAAAAATAAATAAAAGTTATTCAAATTAGAAAGGAAGAAGTAAAACTTTCCCCATTTGCAGATGACATGGTCTTATATAGACCGTATCCAAAGGAACCCACAAAGAACTACTAGCACTGATAAATGAATTCAGCAAAATGGCAGGGTACAAGACAAATACACAAAATCAATTGTGTTTCTATACACTATCAATGAACAATCCAAAGAGGAAATGAAGAAAACTATTACATTTACAATAGCATTTGAAGGAATAAAATACCTAGGAATAAGTTTAAATAAGGATGCTAAAGATTTGTATACTGAAAATGCCAAAACACTGAAGAAATGAAAGGAGACCTAAGTAAATGGTAAGACTTCTATGTTCATGGATAGGAAGATTTAATATTGTTAAGAAGTCAATACTACCCAAAACAATCTACCTATTTAATGTAATCCCTATCAAAATTGCAGCAGTTGTTTTTTTTTTTTAGAGTTGGAAAAGTTGATACTCAAATTTATTTGGAACTGCAAGGGACTCCATATAGCCAAAAAAAAAAAAGGTTTAAAAAAGATCAAAGTCAAAGGACTTACACTTCCTGATTCCAAAATGTACTACAAAGCTACAATAATTGGACTCACCTCACTCAGCTAAGATGGAGTTGAAGAAGGACAACCACCACACCATGGAGCCTAGAGTGCCTACAACTGAAAGCAGGAGGATTGCATCCAGTAACCATGTGGAATCTGAGCCTCCTCTTGACATAGAGGTGCAACGGACACAACCAATCCAAGGACCTCAGAGAAAAGGTGGCATTGGAGTGGGAAAAGTGGACATGGTGGCTGATGGGTATGGGGAATGGCAGGAAGAGATGAGATGTGGAGGCGCCTTTGGGACTTGGAGTTGCCCTGGATGGTGCTTCAGGGGCAATCACCGGACATTGTTAATCCTCCCAGGGCTCACTGGATGGAATGGGGGAGAGTGTGGGCCATGATGTGGACCAATGACCATGAGGTGCAGAGATACCCAGAGATGTACTTACCAAATGCAATGGATGTGTCATGATGATGGGAGTGAGTGTTGCTGGGGGGGGGGGGGGAGGGGTGCGGTGGGCGTGGTGGGGTCAAATGGGACCTCATATTTTTTTAATGTAATATTTTTACAAAATCAATTAAAAAAAAAAAAGAATATTTTCACCAAAAAAAAAAAAAGCTACAATAATCAAAACAGTGTGGTAATGGCATAATAATAGACAAATGGAATAATGGAATGCAACTGAAATTCCAGAAACAGATCCACATAACTATGGTCAATTGATTTTTGACAAGGGCATCAAATACTTGGAGAATAGGCTCTTCAGCAAATGGTGTTGGGAAACCTGCATATTAACATGCAAAAGAATATATAGTTGTATTCCTACTTCAGATCATTCACAAAAGTTAACTCAAAATGGATCAAGGACCTAAATACCAAAGCTAAAATTATAAAATTCTTGGAAGATAACATGGCGACAAATCTTCACGACCTGGGATTCTGCAACAGATTTTTAAATATAACACCAAAAGCATGTGCAACAAAAGAAACAATAGATAAATTACACTTCATCAAAACTAAAATAATTTTTCATCACAGGACATTATCAAGAAAGTAAGAAGATAATAGTTGCAAACTGTATGTCTGATAAGGGCTTGATATTCAAAATATATAGAACTTTTACAATACATCCATAAAAGGACAAAAATCCAATTAAAAATGGGGCAAAAGATTTGAATAGATTTTCTCCAAAGAAGATATACAAATGGCTAGGAGCCATTATGGAAATGCAATACAAAATCACAACAAGATATTATTTCATACTGATTAAAATGGCTATTATTTTTTAAATGGAAAATAACAAGTCACTGTGGAAATTGGCTATGGTTCCTTAGAAAATTAAATGATAGAACTACCATATGAACCTGCAATTCCACAACTATGTGTATACTTAAAAGAATTGAAAGCAGAGAATCAAACAGATATTTGCTCAACAATGTTCATAAGGGCATTCCTCACAATTACCAAAAGGTGGAAGCAATCCAAGTGCCCATGAACAGAAGAATGAACAAACAGAATGTGGTATATATACACAACAAATTTTATTCAGCTGTAAAAAGAAATGAAATTCTGATACATGCTACAACATGGATGAAACTTGAAGACATCATGTTGCATGAAATAAGTCAGACACAAAAGCACAAGTATTTTATAATCTCATATGGAATAATAGAATATGCAAATTTATAGCCAGGAATTAGAAAACAGGTTATGAGGGGCTTGCTTGGGAGTCTGGAATGGGGAATGAATGCTTAATTGGTACGGAGTTTGTTTGAGGTGATGAAAAAGTTTGGTAATGGATGGCGATGATGGTAGTACAACATTTTGATTATCATTATCACCACTGAATTGTATATTTAAAGTGGTTACAATATTACCAGAATAAAAATAAAAACACATTGACCTGTACAACACAGTGAACCGTAATATAAACTATGGAATATAGCTAAGAATATAATTATAATAATACTTATAACACTTATAACAAAGGTACCACACTAATACAAAATGTAAATCACAGAGAAAATTGCATTCAAATGGTGGGTATTTGGAAACTACTTTCTGCATGACTTTTCTGTAAACCCACAACTGCTCTTGCACAAAAAGAATTAAAGATGGGCAAAGGACTTGAACAAACATTTTTCCAAAGAGGCTATGTAAATGACCAGTAAACATAAGAAAATATGTTCAATATCATTATCCATTAGGGAAATGCAAATAAAATCCACAGTGAAAGCCCACTTTACACCCACAGGGATGGTGATTATTAGCAAGGTGGAAAATAAGTTTTGGAGAAGACATAGAGAAATTGGAATGGTAGTGTATTGTTGGTGAGAATGTAAAATGGTGCAGCCACTGTAGAAAGCCCTATGGCAATTCCTCAAAAAGTTAAATGTGGCTTTATCATATGACCTGGGCCTTCCACTCCTAAGTATATGCCAAAATTAAGTGAAAACACGGTCTCAAACAGATACTTGTACACCAGTGTTCAGAGTGGCTTTATTCACAGCTGCCAAAAGGTGGAAGCAATCCAGTGTCCATCAACAAATGAAGGGATAAACAAAATTTGGTACATATACACAATGGAATATTATTTGGCTGTAAGAAGGAATGAAGTTCTGAGAAATGCTATAAAATGGATGAATACTGAAAACATTATACTGAGAGAAATAAGTAAGGCATATAAGGACAAATATTGCATGATGTTGCTTATATGAGATATTTAGAAATAAGAACTTTGCAGAGACAGAAAGTAGATTATAGGTTACCAAGGGATGAGGAAAAGAGGGAATGGGAAATTTCTGCTTGTGGGTATAGAGTGGAAATAAGAATTAATAAAATAAATAATGAAAAAACCCCTTCACCATGGGTACTCTTCCTTACAGTATTGCTCCCTTACTGAAAATAAAAAAAAAATAAGACTGTAGCTGATCTCTACATCACTCTGGAGAATATAAGCATAAGTGGCAGTAGTAAAAAAATATATATTTTATAATCAGCTAGACTCAGGTTCAAATACCAGTTCTACTATGAGCAAGTTATTTAGCCTCTTTTGGCGTTGGTTTCTTCCATACAAAATGGGAATCAAAATAGGACATTATAGTGCTATGAAGATTAAAACAGATAGTATATGAAATATACCGTATATCATAGTACCTAGATACATTATGTGTAACTTTATACAGTTATTATAATGGTGAATTTGGGCTAGTCAACACGCTTTCTAAACATTCATTTTTTCAACTTCCTCATCCTAAAGGTGGGGATTTAACAATTCTAAAACCACAGATTTGTTGAAAATTAAATAGGAAAATGTGTGTAAAAATTTTACTGCCATAAAACTGCTTTTCCCTCAGAATAAAAGTTAAATATCTTCACTTCTTTTTTCCATGTGCGTTTGCTGCTACATATTCAGTAAAGAGACATTTGCCTTTTCTATGGTACCAAGTTATTAAAGGATGAAGTATAAGATCCTGCCATTGTCAGACCCAACCTACGTCTTAGCTTCATCACTTCCTTACTTTGCAACCACAATTTTGCCTCTTTCCACATCTTCCAGCTATGTGCGTGCTGCTCTCTCTACCCAGAGTCCCACTGCTTCTTTTCTTCACCTCATAAACTCCCACTCACTCATTTGAAATAGTCTTTTGTGTGAAGACTTGTATAATTTCCTTAGGCAGTTTGTTTTTCTATGTTCTCTTGGCTTATACCACTTTGAAACGTTTGAACACACTTCCATTGCAATACTGACTGGATTGGGGAAGTGGACTTGGCCCAATGGATAGGGTGATGCCTACAATATGAGAGGTCTGCAATTCAAACCCCGGGCCTCCTTGACCTGTGTGGAGCTGGCCCATGTGCAGTGCTGATACATGCAAGGAGTGCCGTGCCACACAGGGGTGTCCCATGTGCAAGGAGTGAGCTCCATAAGGAGAGCCTCCACCGTGGAAGAAAGTGCAGCCTGCCCAAGAACGGTGCCGCACACACGGAGAGCTGACACAAGATGATGCAACAAAAAGAAACACAGATTCCTGATGCTGCTGATAAGGATAGAAGAGGTCACAGAATAACACAGACAGCAGACAACTGGGGGGGGGGGGGGAATAAATTTTTTAAAAATCTTTTAAAAAAAGTACTGGATTGTACTTAATTTACCAGTTCATTGGATTGACTTTCCCACCAGACTTTGAGCACCTCAGGGGCAAAGGACCCAATTCACTTTTGGAACCACCTAGTACATATACTATGCTACTAGAGCATCATGGGTGGGCAAGTAATATTTTAGGAAGTAAAGAATGAATGTTGGGTAATATAAAGACGGTGGCCACCAGTGGTTCTAAAGGGAGGGAGAAGGAAGAATAGGTGTAACATAGGTTTTTTTTGAGACATTGGAATTGTTCTGCATGATACTGCAATGACAGATACAAGCCATTACACATCTTGTCAAAACGTATAAAATTCTGTGGTACAAAGTGTAAAACAATGTAACCTATAGCAGTGCTTCAGTCTGTGTTCATCAGTGTTTCAATATGTGTTCATCAATTGTAACAAATGTACCACACTGATAAAGGATGTTGGAGTGCATGTTTGAGGGGGGGTGTATGTGTGGGAGTCCCCTGTATTTTCAATGTAATGTTTATGTGATCCAAAGCTCCTTTAAAAATAAATTTTAAAAATTTTTGAGAAAGAATGAATGTTGGAAATATTTTTAATAATAGGAATAATTTACATAATTACCTTACGTGTTTACCTTTTAGAAAATGATGCTATCTATAATAGGGTTTCTTAACCTTTTTTTGTTCCATGGACCCCTTTGCCAGTCAGGTGAAAACCACGGACCCCTTCTCAGAATGTAGCAGCAGACAGCTTTATGACACTCAACATTAGCATGTCTAAGTTAAATTTTAGGATTATTCAAAATTAAGTTTTACAACTTTCTCATAATTGTGATACCTGATAACCTAATATGGTTCAACATCTGTTCAGTCATTTTCAGCAAACATTTAGCAATTCGAGTTTTCCCATGGCATCATAAAATCCTCTCAGCCATCCTTACCAAACTTTTTGCAGGGAATTATCCACTGTACCCATAAAAATAAAAATCATACTAAGTCTACACTATACTGTGTATTATTTAATAAATATATCACACCTGTGTACCAACACAGCCCCACAAGAGTAACATTATTTTGCATTTTCAATTCAAGCTCACAGACCCCCTGAAATCTTCCCATGGTGCCCTTAACCATGGACCCCTGGTTAAGAACCCGTGAACTACAGAGAAAGCTGATAACACTTTACAGATCAGCTGCAAATATACCTAAGTTTTGGTCTATTTATAATGAAGATACATAGTCTTATCCATTACCATTTTGTGTTTATCTTTTGTTGGGGAAATCCAGGGTATGCTCAGTGGCAATCTCCCAGCACTCACCTATACCTTTCCTTCTCCCCTCTTGCTTGCTTGTGTGCAGGAGCTGGGCATGTTTCTATTTCACTAGGAATAGCAGACAGCTGGGGGAGACATTAAATCTTACCCAGCCCCAGCTGCTTGCCAGGACAAAAATGCTCACTGGCAGAGCCCCCACCCACCCCCCACAGGATGTAAAAGCTCAGCACTCAGTCAATGCAGGTGGCCCTCACCTCTGACACTGAGAGAGGTGTGGGGAGCTGCTGGGCAGCTGGCCTGCCAGGGGGACCAGCCACGACCAGTCTCTCATCTTCGATGCGAAGAGAGGTGTGTGAAGCTGCCATCACCACCCCAGATCCAAGCAGTTGACCTCCGTGGAGAACAGGTAAGGTAGGATTTTTTCCCTTGACCTTTTGGACCCTTCGTGCTGTGCAGGCAATAAAGCAGTCATTTTCTGGGAGCTTCTGCTGTGCCTGAGTCCGTGTTCCCAGGACCCATTGTAGAGCAACTTGCTCCATGCCTTCCTCCCTTACTCACTTGTGCGTGCCCTATATGCTTGCTTGTGTTACTGGGTACCTGTATTCTAAGATAGTAGTATTCTGATTCTAAGAATAGTAGACACTTAGATGTTTTCTGGATGAGATTTAAACATAATCGTATTTATATCTAAGAACCTTTTAAAGAGAAGTGGTATTTTTCCTCAAGCATGACAAATGTTCCACATCATGATATCCTTTGGTATGCTTTTCATTCAAATCAGTTACCCATTTCCAAACTGGCTCTAAAGTGCTCCAAAGAAGCAAGGCTTAAGAAAAGGGATAGTAGTGGTCCAGTTACTGACAGAATAAGAGGTCTGTGGATACTTGTGTGTTTATAAACTTTCTTTCCTTAATTGGTTTCTTATAATGCCAAAGACACTGGCATTGCTTTAGCAATAGGATTAACTTTGGCCGCAAAACACAGAACAGAGTGAGCTTTCTTAGGGTAACTGCTCCATGGTGGTACTTCTATAACTTAGTCTTCAACTTCCAAGGTTATTATTAAAGTTGATTATGCAGCATAAGTATAACTAAGCTCAATAAATGCAGCAAATGAGGAAGTAAATAAGTGACAAGTACCAATCTTTAGATTTGAACAATAGTAAAGCTATGCCTTGATTTAATTTTTAGGAATTTCTAAAAAAGCATAACAAAAACGTCATTCAACTCCATTGATCAATTTCTGTATATAGACCTGGCAACCATAGATTTTTTTTTCCCTTGGAGTGGCAAGAATTGTTTGCAACCTCTGCAAAAATTCAGCTAAGCATGGGGTGCTGTACTCTAGTAGCTCATGACATGAATGTTTTCTTTAGTAACCCTGTGGAATCAGATAAAGACATTCAGGCTGAATGGGTAGAAAAGGGAACGCTCAGTGATGGATTTATTCAGAGACCAATAATGAGTTAGTGGAGGACTAGAAATCAGAACTCAAAATGGTTTGATTACTACCAGGCTGTTGGATGTTTGGGACAATGGTGCATGTCTCTTCATTTTTTTTACTCTATCTTTCATCACTCTGGGTCTTCTATTTCCCACAAGCCTCCTATGCCTAGTACTCTCTTGACTCAGTAAACAGATTTTCTTTATGACTCAACAGGATATGCCTCTTTGCTCAAGAGGAAAGCTCTCCCTGAAGGTGTAGTGAACTAAGCTCCAACTCATTCAGACACATCTCACATCTGACTCAAGGCTTTGGCACCCAGGAGGAAATTCAAATAACACTTCTTTGCTATAACTCATATCTGTCAAAATCTTTGAGGTGCTCAATTCTCCAAACCATACCAAAGCTACACAGCTTTTCACCAATTTTCACCAAATTATCTCAAAACCTTTCAGAAGCACACTTAGCCTGATGCATAAATTATCTTATACTTTTGGTCAGGTCAGCATTCACTAATAAGAAAATGTGCCAGGAGCTGAAAATAGTTTTAAAGGAATTAATGCATTTGTTATAAATTCGATGCAACTCCATCACATGGCAAGAACTGATAAAATAACTTTTCATAATTGTATACTTCAAAATGAAATGAAATTTTAAAAATGGTTAGTTAAAAGTGGCTAGATGGGTTGGCTAGAAATAGGCATTGAGCTCTGAATTAGGTTATTTATGTTCTATTCTCTTCTCCAGCTTTTCTTTGCAGTTTGATCATAAACATTGTTGGGCAAATCTCTTAACTGTTCCTTTCTCAATGTCCCCATTCCTACATGAAGACATTTATTTTTTGACTCTAAAATTAATCCTTTAGGATCTAATCTGTAAGATGCTATATTGGAACAGTATGGTAAACATGGTATGTTTTAGAGTATTTCATTTCATTCTTGCTGAGATAACTACAAGTATTTTAGACAAGTGTCCAAAGTTACTGTGTTTATGCAAATTTTCTTGTAGACAGGAAAAAAAATGGACTTGCCACTCTTGACTTAAAAGAAATTAAACATATTGGTAAGTAGCATGTTTAATTGACTCATTATACAAATGACTTTTCACCAGAAAAGCAGCAGTGTGCCTGTAAATATGGTCTCCACTGAACAGACTTCAAAATCCTGTTCTAAAGTTGCAGGGGTAGGAGGGCTGCAGCAGTATCTGTGATCCTTTGTGACCTTTCTGCATCCTGCAGAAACTGACTGAGACCCTGACTGGTTTCTCAGACTAAAAACTAACAATGTTTTGCAGACTATATCTTCTCAAGAACTCCTCATAATTTAATAAAATTATAAATTTTGACTTTTCAGTTGACTTCTGAGGATTATATTCTCTTATTTGTGACTTAACTATGAGAACCTCTCTTTCCAGACATGGTAACTCAGTATATTTTATCCAGTAAGTAAGGGGAATTTGGAGGACCACTTTCAGAACTGTTAGCATGTATAGTAGGACTTGGGATTGCATTACTTTTTATGGTGTAGGAAAGTCCTGGTTATTTTGGGCTGGGAAAAGGGAGTTAGAGTGTTTAAAGATTTTATTCTGAGTTTGTGTTGTTTTTGGAGCAACCTCATTTAACTGCAGGCAGCTGGATAGGTTCCAAAGAGCAAATTCCAACCATTAGTGACCATGCCGTATCTACTTCCTAGGATCGTATTTTTTTCTCAGGTCACTGAGCCTTGGCTTTTATCTCCACTTCTCCAATGAGTCTGCCCTCTTTTATGTCACCAGTGACTTTTTTTGTTAACTCCACAGGATACTTTATTGTCATAATCTTCTTTGAACCCTTTGCAGCATCTGCCGGTGCTAACCATAACTTCCTTCTTGATCTACTCTCTACAGTGGGTGAATGTGTCTCCAGTTAATTTTGGTTTTTGTTCTACCTCTCTGTTGATTCTTTCTCAGTCCTTGCAGATTTCTTATACTTGGAGCATCCTTTCAATGGTGATGCCAATTTCAACCCTCTAATTGAGCAATTATATTAGTTTCACTAATATTACTCCTTTCTTCCTCTACCTAGGTGTCTCAGGGACTAAAATTCCACTATTAGACATCCATTTCTTTAAGTTTCACCTTCTTATGCAAATATCCTATGAAAGGGATACCTTACCAAACTATTAAAAAATGCATTTGCTTTCCAGAGACATTCTTTTCTATGGAAGGTGAGTTAGGGAGATGATGGCTTTCTATTTTAAAACTACTAGGTGAAAAGGAAAAGGGCATTGGAAAAGTGGTGGAAAAAACCAAAGATAAACTTCGTTTCCTTTACAGTTTATGGCTGTTGGTCTTCAACATAATTCTTTCTAAATTCATTGTCTTTTTTTTTTTAATGACATAATTTTCCAAAGTGAGCAAGAGGGTCTACCCATTCTTGCTGCTAATTGCCTGCCAGTACCTGAAAACTTCTCTTAGATGTCCATAAAACTTCTTCGCTTTTTCTTGTATGTTAATATTCAGGAGGATTAATGACATATCACTCTGACCTCAGCAGTAGGGCAAATCTTAGCCCAACTGCTTAGAGCAATACAGGATCTTAACAGCAACAGAGATTTACCTTTACTGCTTTAAGGAACAGTTTTTCTGAGATTAATCAACAAATCCCTAATTGGTTTATAGTGATCATATGCTCCCACAGGGGTTGATTTTGCAAGTGAATGATTGAAAAGAGAAATTTCCTAAGATAATCCAATTAAAATTTATATTGAGAGGCAGAACAGGAAATCTAAGTGAGACAACTCAGTTTTTTAGTTTCAGATGAAGAAATAAGGTTGCTACAAGCATCTTTATTCACTCATTCCCTGGCCCTAGGGAGTCTCTTCTCCTTGGCATCCTGCTCTATTAAGGTGAAATTAATTAATCCTGCTAATGATGTAAGTCATTGCTCCTTGTAGCATAAAGGGGGCATGGAAATATATTGCTGAAAGTCCTTTGGAATTCAGCTTGATGAGACAGATTCTCCATTGTAATTACAGTAAGCCACTTTGCAGCTAAAGTTAGGAAACTGAATTGAAGAATCCAGATGATTCAGTATTTAAAACAAACATTTGGTAGCTTTATTTGGGTAGCTTCAACCTCCCTGCAATAAACATAGGGTTCCTAAGTGTTCTAGCCCCTCTGGATGCAGCTTTTAGAACTGTTTCCTGAGGAATAATAGTCATAGTTCATGTGCCAACCAGTGTTATAAGCATATAACATTAACATGTGTTGACTTAAGTCTCATCGCAATCTGTTGACTTAGATATGATTATTCCCAATTTATAGAAGAGTTAGTTGAAACATGGAAAGGTCACCAGCTATAAAGCGGTAAATCTGGGTTTCAAGCTTAAGGTCTTCCCCATCTGCCTGTTTTAGCTGTTTCTTCAAAACCTGGTTAGGATTCCATTAGAATATAAAGATAGCATGATTGGGGAATAATGGGTAAATATTGGAGAAAAAATAATTGAATCTTAATCCTTTGTTCTTGTTGGTCCCTTGATTCAAAAACTTCTTGAGCATATTTTACATACTAGCACTGGACTAGGTGACAGGGTTTTCCTTGGTGAATAAAACAGATATGGTCCTTGTCCTCATGGTGGGGAAAGAGACAATAAGGAATTAAAGAATTATATCGGTATACAATGGTGTAAAACAAATGGTGTGAAGGAACTAGTCATGAAGCAAATAGAACACCAAGGTTACAGACCTGGTTCTATAAGGTGGTCAGGAAAGGCTACTGTGAGGAGATGGCCATAGAACTGAGACCAAAGGATGAAGGCTCTGTCATGAGAATTTGGGGGATGGAGAGTGGAGGGAAGAGAATGTTTCATGACAAGGGAACTTGTGTGCAAAGGACTTGAGGTGAGAAAGAGCTTATTAGTAATTTATTAACTGAAGGACAGCCAGTGTTGTTGCACCTTGGTGAACAACAAAACTGACTTTTAAAAAACGTTATTGCAACTGATGTATTGACTTAAGGAAATGAAAGTTAAGGTGTAAAATTGTGCATATAGAGACCAGGGGTTTGAAAATCAGTGTATGGTGTGGAGGAAAACCTGAGGTGGTATCAGTGTGGTACCTGCCCTGGGCTGAGGGCAGCTTGCACACCCAGATGGCTTCCCATGATCAGAAAACCTTGCAGTATATAGGCTGATGCAGAAATGCAAAGTGGTTTTTACTAAAGGCAGCAAACTGTCAGCTTCCTATCTACACTAAAACCCAGAGGGTCTAGATAGTACCAAATAAACATCTGCATCAGATTTTGTTCCCCTGAACCACAAGCACTTCTGAGAACTCATTGCACTATTTGGAAAATAGATACAATTAATGTTTGGCTTGATTCCTCAATTTGGCAAGAAGTTCCCAAACCCCAATCTTGGAAAAAAATTAACCTGTCTCTGTCTGATCCAAAAAGTATTAGCAACCATGACTTTAAAATGCTGTTTGACCTAAAGTAAGGGGGAAATGGAAAGGAGAAATGAGTTTATATGGCTACGAGTTTCTAAAAAAGAGTCTGGAGGCTGGCAGAAGGATTGCCCTCATGCACAACTGAGCAGAGTCAGAGAGACAGATAAAGCAGATACAACCCCCAGATATTGGTTCCTTTGAGGGCTAAAGAGACCCATGGGAGTTATGGTCATGGCCGATGGGGTTAACTACCAGGGCAGATGGCCCCTCTTTGGAAATGGTGTTTATGTGTGATGAATCTGGACTCAAATGGGATCTCCCTTCATAAGACTTTCATGCTAATGTGCTGGAGGTGCAGTTAATGTTGGGGTTTAAGATATATTTAGGGGATTTGAATCTCTGGACTGACAATGTGATAGCCAGGTCCTGAGCCTCAACAGACTCCAGCACCTACAATCTGATCTATTGGACTTACCACACTCAGCTAAGATGGAGTTGAAGAAGGACAACTACCACACCATGGAGCCTAGAGTGATTACAACTGAAAATGGGAGGATTGCATCCAGCATCCATGTGGAATCTGAGCCTCCTCTTGACACAGAGGTGCAATGGACACAACCAATCCAATGTCCACATAGAAGAGGTGGCATTGGATTGGGAAAAGTGGACATGGTGGACGATGGGTATGGGGAAAGGCAGGAAGAGATGAGAGGTGGAGGCGTCTTTGGGACATGGAGCTGCCCTGGATGGTGCTTCAGAGGTAATCACTGGACATTGTAAATCCTCACAGGGCCCACTGGATGGAATGGAGGAGAGTATGGGCCATGATGTGAACCATTGTCTATGAGGTGCAGAGGTGCCCAAAGATGTACTTACCAAATCCAATGGATGTGTCATGATGATGGGAACGAGTGTTGTTGCGGGGGGGAGAGGGGGGGTGGGAGGGGTGGGGTTGAATGGGCCCTCACATATATATTTTTAATGTAATATTATTACAAAGTCAATAAAAAAATAAATTAGAGTATATTAAAAAAAAAAAAAAATAAACAAAAAAACAAAAAAGTATTAGCAGAAGCCCTTCTAAATCATAATAATATATTGTACTCTAGACCTGTAGGTTTTCCCCCACTAAAATCTCACTACATACTCTTTACAACTTCCCTTTGGATGCCAGTTGATATTTATCTGTGAGACAAATGGATAATACAATTCAGGTTTAGCAAGCACTATTGAGCGATTGGCCGTTCCTCAACTGAGATACTTCCCAGCAACAGAGTGTTAGAAAAGTGAGAGAACTTTCCTTCTCAGAATTCACCACAGGAACATTTCCTTTGATATGCCTTTTTAGAGCAAGCCTTAAGACTCTCAAACAAGTTGTGTGTGCATGTGCACATTACACAGTTGAATTAACCATTCAGGCACAATCAGGAGCTTCAGGCAAAGAAGAGAGTGACAAATGCAGTAAGGCCAAAAAAGTGTGGCAGTTCAAGGAGAGAGGCAGAAGCAAAGGATTGGAAGATTCAGAAGGAAAAGGAGAATTTCTCAATCATAAACACCCATATTGGCATACTGCACAAGGCTTTTATGAATCAACTCTGACTCCTGGAAAGTCAAAACCTTGCTTGTAACTTCACTGTACAGTGAACCATTTCTTTATCAGTGATGACTCCATTTTTTCTGTCTTCAGTAATGAAGACTAGCCCCATGTAGCATCCACCTTCCATGCCTTTTCCACTGGCATTATACCCCAAGGTCAGAAGCAAGGACTTTGGGATCAGATTGGGGTTGAATGCTGGCTCAAATATTTATTAGCCTTGATTCCTTAAGCAAACTAATAACCACTGTAGATCTCATATAATATGGAAGGTTTCACCTAGTGGTTCTCAAATTTTTGTGTAGAGCTGAGAAAAAGCACTGATGCTTGGGCCAATTGAAAGAGGACAGGGTCTGGAACTTTGTATGTTCACTGATAGTCACCAAAGGACTCTGAGGATTCAATGTGTGCTATCGAAACAAGCATCTGGACCTCACATATTTTATAACTTGGGTCCTGTGGTAAAATGGAAAGTGGTTTTGTTTTTGACATCCAAGACCTGCCTGCATTCCTGTGTGGGAAATCTATTGCTTACTAATTCTGGGAGTTTGGCTAAATCGCATCACTTCTCTGACCCAAGGTGTCCTCCTTTTGTTAAATAGGGATAATAGTGCCTACATCCAGGGGTCATCAAGAGATTTAATGAGGTAAGGTGCTTTGACTCACAAGAGGTTACTGATGAATGCTGGCAGAAGTAGAATTTCTTCCTGACATTGGATTTGTTTATTTATATTGAATTTTCCAGACATAGATTTATGTGGTTGATTCTGTGAAAACTCTCTCAGGACTGCTATGATAGATTACAAATTTTTTAAAGGTGAGAACTGAATATGACTAACCCATGGAACTCTGGAACTTTTGACACAAAATAATCTTGACTGCATAACACATTGCTCCTGTAGGCCCTTGCTTTAAAACTTCCACCTGGCTTCTTATAGCCATTGAATAACTTGAGTTGACTTTCCCTATAGGACATAAGAAATATTTTGCTTTACTGGGTTAGAAATTATTTTTATTGACTGTGCAAACTCCAACCAATTCCTCTTAGTTTGTGACCCAGATCCTAGTTAACTGTAAACATAGGTCCCAATTGTTGAACTATGCTTCAGAGTTTAGCTATTCTCCCAGTTTATTAAACTCCCCAAATTCTTACTGTTTTACGATTTGTAGACATCTCAATGTACTCAAAATGTCTGATCCTGAATATCAATTTTATGTCTTGGCCATTATGATGATTTTCAAGCAATGTTTCCCCAAAAACATGACTCCGTAAAGTTCTAGGGGTTACAGCAGTAACAAAGAAGCAAGCTCAATCTGGTCTCTGTTGTAGCTGGCAGGACAAAGAAGGAAGTAGTTGAAGAGCTGGAGGCAGAAGGATGAAAGCAAGAGAAGAGAGGAGCAGCCACTTTATAAATGACCGCACTGCTCCACGACCCTGCCTCCAACAAGCAAAAGGATGCCCGGAGCTTAAGTGAGAAACAACCTTGGTGCACGGCACGTGATTCTCTTGGGTTTCCATATTTTGTTCTGATTTCCAAGCTGGCTCAACTGCCCTAGACAGATCCCATGTCACTCCCCTTCATTTCTACATGTGCCAACATTCTCTTATTTTTTCATTCCTTTCCTTTTTCTCCCCCCCCCCCCACCCCCACCCCCTTTCTCTGCTCTCTTTCTCCAGTGAATGAGGTCATTTCTCCAGTGAGTGAGAGGTCATGAGTGAAGAATTATTCTAGAGTCTTTCGGTAAAACCTTTCCTTTTTCTACTCCACAAACACCCCTCCTGGCTTGAATGGGTAAAGAAAGGGTAGAGGATAATGACATTTCACATCAATACAAATTCTCCCCAGTTTACAGCTTACACTAGCCAGAGAAGTGTGAATTAGGGACACTCAAAAATACATAATAAAACATTTGATTTCCCTTCAGTATTTCCAAAGAGTTCTGATTAAAATGGCCAGAAGGATGACATTAATCCCTTAGACCTTAAATTCAACAGTGATCTTTTGATGGTTTGCTAGCAAATGCTTTTGCTCTGTTACGTTTTGAAGGTTTTTGTCTTCTGACATTCCTTAGAGACAGATTACTCTGCTCACAGAGGGGAAAGCATTCACATAAAAACCTCAATAAAACTAGATCTAAATTTGTTCTTGTTCTACACTGAACTTAAAGCATCAACAGAAACAAGTGCTGGCCATATTCCAGTTCTGTTTTGTTTTTGTTTTTTCCTTTCTTTTTAAAGATATAACTAATTTAAAAGTTTCTCAGGCACGGAGCCTGGACATAAGTATTTTTAAAAAGCTCCCCAGGTGATTCGACTGTGCAGCCAGAGCTGAAAAACGCTCTGAGGAAGTGTGAAGGCAGAGGAAAATTTGCTTTGAATTTCTCAGGACAAAGTCAAGTTTCCTGCCTTTCTATCAGATAATCCTGTCTTATTTTTGTAGCTCTACCTACCATATGAAGTTGGCTTTATATATTGAGTACTACGTGTGTTCTGCCAGTCTCTTCCCTTGAAGGTAAGCTCTGTGACGACAGGGATCTCGTCTCTCCCTTTCACAGGTGGTGAACTTTTGTGTCCAGAACAGTACTCGGTACAGGGTAGACATTCCATTTACAGTTGCCAAATAAATGTATTTAAACCCATTTAAAACCAGCTCTCTCATGTACAATGAGAAATAAGACTATCTGTCCTGCTGGATCACTGTGATTCAATGAAATCTTGTCTGTGTAAAATATTGTGGGTAATGTGAAATGCTAAGAAGTATTATCCTCATTAGTATAAGATGTTCTCCAAAATGTTTTCCCAAATAGCTCATGGCTAAAAAATTTCAACATTAGATTCCCTTATTTGTTTTGTTTTGTTTTTCCAGTTGAGTTCTGTTAAAATGCCACAGCTTACCTTGGAGGAATACTACTGATCAGATGAGTTCACGTCACTTAGTAGTCATTAGTAACCCTAAAGTATAGTGTTGGTTGATTTTGAATTAAATATAAAATTTAGGGATGTTCTATACCATTCAGGCAGGGCAACCTCAGTGAGGTTGAACTGTTTGGGAAAAGGGAGATAGAAATGGGGCAAAATCCAAAGGACACTGGATCCCACTGGGATCAGAGATGAGAGAGAGAAGCACTGGATCCAATGGATCAGAGATGAGAGAGAGGAGCAAGTGATACTCTTTAGTGCCTGAGCTAGGAGGATCTAGAGCAGGCCTTCATTAGGAAGGTGGAGAAGTCATGCTTTGTGTCAACATTAATCAGGTGCCCAGTGTGCCAGACAACTGCCATATATTATCTCATTTAATCCTTGGGGAAACACTTGATGTATAATGACCTTATAAAAGAGAAACCGGTAGTTCGGTGATGTGAAGTTCCTAGGGAGTCAGCATGGAATAGTGGTTAAAGGCACTTAATTCAGAGGGAGATGCAGTTAGATTTCTAGCTCCAGCAAGCACCAGCCATGGGACTTTGGGCAAAGTACTTACCATTTCAAACATCAGTTTCCTCCTCTATAATGAGGGGATGATAATACTAGTAATTGTCTTCTAGGATTATAATTAAATGCATTAACATTTATAAAGCACACAGAATATTGCTTGGCAGCATGTAAGTAGATGCTTATAAGCTAGACTTATATAGCTATAAAGACTTACAAAGACTATATACTAGATACCTAGCTAGTGATTGGGAGCACCAGAATATTTAAAGCCTTTTATTTAAAAATACATATATATGTGTGTGTGTGTGTATGTATGTATGTAATTTTGATATAAAAAGGTGAACATTGAACATTCATGTAACCAGCACCCTGAAGTCCCCGTTATGCTACCTTCTAGTCATGCCCCAATTCCATGGTAACCAACACCTTGACTTCTTTTTTTTGTTTTAAGATTTATTTTATTTATTTCTCTCCTCCCCCACTCCAGTTTCTGCTCTCTGTGTCCATTCGCTGTGTGTTCTTCTGTGACCTCTTCTATCCTTATCAGTGGCACTGGGAATCTGTGTTTCTATTTGTTGCATCATCTTGTTGTGTCAGCTCTCCGTGTGTGTGGCACCATTCCTGGGCAGGCTGCACTTTCTTTCATGCTGGGCAGCTCTCCTTATGGGGTGCACTCCTTGCACGTGGGGCTCCCCTACGCGGGGGACACCCCTGCATGGCAGGGCACTCCTTGTGCGCATCAGCACTGCGCATGGGCCAGCTCCACACCGGTCAAGGAGGCCCGGGGCTTGAACCGCAGACCTCCCATGTGGTAGGCGGATGCCCTATCCATTGGGTCAAGTCTGCTTCCCAACACCTTGATTTCTAACAGCATCAAATGGTCTTGCCTGTTTTGTACTTATGTAAAAGGAATAATAAAATATGTATTTTTTTCCCATTCAATGTTATGTCTGAGTTTCATTCATGCTGCTTAGATAAGAATCATTTGTTCTCAGTGCTATATGGTATTCAATTGTGTGACTACAATTTATATATCCAATCTATTGTTGATGGGCACTTTAGTAGTTTTAGTTTTAAGCTATCACAAATGGTGCCCTATGAACTTCTACCAATGTTTGTTGGTAAGCAGGTATATATATCTTTATTTGTTATATACCGAGGAATGGAATATCTGGCTCAGGAGGGGTAGATATAGTCATCTTTAGAATATACTATAAAACAGTTTTCCAAAGTAGCTGTACAATATATAGTCCCATCAGGAGTATATGTGAATCCCATTTTCTGTCTTTTTCAGCGTAGCTATTCTGGTGAGGGTGGAGTGGTATCTTGTGGCTTTACTTTGCATTTCTTTGACTAATGAAGTTGGATACTTGTTTATTGGGTATTTGGATATCTTCTGTGAATGAGCACCAAGATGAACCTAGGTTTTTCTAGGTCAAAAGCCTATGCTGTTTCTACATCCTCACTTTTTGTTTTTAATAACTGCCTCCTTTCAATGTTCTTCAGAGAAATAAAAGTCCTAATTTAGAAACCAAGAATTGTCATTCTTTATTTTATATCCTTTTCTTTGGTATTTTAGAGAAATATACTCTGGTAATGCAAGGGACAATGGGGGTCTTCCATGAAAGACATTTTTGCTCTTCCTTTTGTTGCTGTTCAACAGGGTATTAAAAAGAAATTATCTTGGCTCTGCAGGCTAGTTCATGGGAAGGGGGAAGGAAGACAATAAGAGAACCTCATCTACTTCTGGACACTCCACAACGTCACTTATACTTGTAAAACATTTATACATGAAACTGAGCCAGGTGTTTGTGGGGAGAAAGGTTGGGTATATGGGTTAGAATGACAAAATGGAAAGCTGTAGGTATTTTGTAGGGCACTCTGTGATTGTATATTGGGTTTTATGTTTCACTTTCAGTATTAACACATGCACAGGTATACCTCCATTTCCTGTACTTCCTCTAAAGAATTTTGAAGAGAAACTTCGTAGAGAAAAGTTGCTATTATAAGAAACAGCACTTGCAAAACTCTTAAGTCAGTCCTGCTTTTCTCTATATAAAAGAGACTACACGGGAATACCACTAGATTCCTTAACATGTTGTGACTTAATAAGCAGTCTTGGTATTATACAGGATATAGTTACTATACATTTTTTTCTCACCCTCAAATCTATTATTCTTTCAGATGGAACACTGAACTGCTCTTCATTCTTATAAAGGGTTCTAACTAATATCTTATGCTCAAGCCATTTAACTGTATCCCCTCAACCCCCCCTTGGACCTGAAAGAAATTCTTCCACTAAGAACTCCTTCCAAATGTGAATTTAGAATGTTTTTGGTGGGGGAAGTTTGAACAGGAGGCACATTGACTCAGTCACCTTTGTCATTCCCAAACATTTCTGAAAATAATACTAAATAGTATTATTGTATCCAGAATTGTATCCATTCAGCTCTACCCAGAGTTTTGCCCTGTCTTTTTTAAAGTATATATTTTTATTAGAGAGGTGTGAATTTACAAAACAATCATAAACATGTATGGAATTTCCATGTAACTCCCCTCCACCAACATACTACATTGTTGTGGAACATTTGTTATAGATTATGAGATCATCAGACTATTATCGTTAGCTATGGTCTATATTGTACATTTGGAATATTTTTTCCATACCCCACTATTAACAGAGTACATCTTTGGCACTGATGCAAAAATATTACAGTATTGCTGTTAATTATAGTCCATAGGTTACATTAATTGTATTTTACCCCTGCTTCTCTACATTTTTACCACCTTGCAATAGTGATGTACATTTGTTCTAGTTCACAGGACATTCCTGCATTTATACTATTAACCACAATTCTCATCCACCTCTGGGTTTACTGTTATTCAGTCCCTAGATTATTCTCTAGTTTTCTTTCAATTGACATTTACATTCTTAGACTACCCTTTTCAGTCACAATCCCATTTATAGACCATCTATGTTAGTTCTACTTACTAAAATGTGTTACCATCAAATTAATTAAAACTTCCACATACATTAAGCAACAGTACACCTTTTCAGCCCTCCTCTTATCTCTTAACACATTTACTCTAGGTTTTAACTCCATGTATTTATTCTTTGTATTTAGTTCATATTAGTGAGACCATGCAATATTTGTCCTTTTTTTGTCTGGCTTATTTCACTTAACATAATGTCTCCAAGGTTCACCCATGTTATCATATGTGTTTCATTTCTTCTTACCGCAGCATAGTATTCCATTGCATGTATATACCACATTTTGTTTACCCATTTACTGGTTGATGGACACTTGGGTTTCCCTCTTTTGGCCATTGTGAATGATGCTGCTATGAATATCGGTGTGCAAATGTCTGTTCATGTCACAGTTCAGTTCTTCTGGATATATTCCTAGTAGAGGAATTGCTGGATCATATGGCAGTTCTATATGAGCCGCCAAACTGTCTTCCACAGAGTCCATACCATTTTACAATTCCACCAATAGTGAAGGAGTATTCCTACTTTTCCACATCCTTTCTAGCACTTGTTGCTGTTTTAATGGCCATTTTATATGGTATAAGATGATATCTCTTTGTAATTTCGATTAGCATTTCCCTAATAGCTAGTGACAGCAAACATTTTTCGCATGCTTTTTGGCCATTTTTATTTCCCCTTTGGAGAAATATCTATGTCTTTTGCCCATTTTTAAATTGGATTGTTTGCTCTTATATTGTTGAGTTATATAATCTCTTTATACAGAATGGAAATCAAACCCTTATTGGATATGTGGTTTCCAAATATTTTCTCCCATTAAGTGGGCTGCCTTTTCACCTTCTTCATGAACAGTCTTTTGAATCACAAAAGTGTTTAAGTTTGAGGAGATCTCATTTATCATGTTTTCTTTCATTGCTTGTGCATTTGGTGTAAGGTTTAAACATCCACCACCTACCACCCAGTCTTGAAGATGTTTCCCTACATTTTCCTCTAGGAGCTTTATGGTTGTAGGTTTATACTTAGATCTTTGGTCCATTTTGAGTTAATTTCTGTATAGGGTATAAGATAGGGGTCCTCTTTCTTTTGGCTATGGATATCCAGTTCTCCCTAGCACCATTTGTTGAACAGACTGTTTGCCCCAGCTGGGCGGGTTTGACAGTGTTGTAAAAAATCACATGACCATAGATGTGAGGATCTGTTCTGAACAATGAATTTGTTCTATGTGTCTATCTTTATGCCGTTGCCATGCTGTTTTTACTACTGTAGCTAGGTGATCTGAAGTCTGGAAGTGAGAGTCTTCTAACTTCACTCTTCCTTTTTAAGATGTTTCTGGTTATTGGGGACCCTTACCCTTCCAAATAAATTTGATAATGCCCTGCCATCCATCCATCCATCCCCCTTCCTCTCCTCCCCCCCTGCTGTTTTTGCTGTCTGTGTTGTCTTCTCTTCTCATTTTCTCTCCTCTAGGAGTCACTGGGATTTGATCCCAGAGACCTCTGATGCGGAGAGAGGTTCCCTGTCAATTGTGCCTTCTCAGGTTTTGGTTTCTGCTTCACTTTGACTCTCCCCTTGTCTCTCTTTTGATGCATAATCATCTTGCTGTGTGACTCACTTGCATGGGCACTGGCTCACTATGCAGGCACTGGCTTACCACATGGACACTCACATGGGCACTGGCTCGCTGCATGGGCAAAATTTCTCTTCTTCTTTTTCACCAGGAGGCCCCAGGGATTGAACCTGGGTACTCCCATATGGTAGGTAGAAGCTCTATCACTTGAGACACATCCGTACCCCAATGCCCTGTCTTCTTAAAGAAACACTTATCTTGGAAAAACGAACTACCCTTCGACTGTAATAAGTTTTTGTAATGTAACATGCCCTCTGGCTTGGGTGCATCTATAAAGAATTGGACTGTGACCAATTCACAATTGGATGTTTGGGATGTGGGTTAAAAATGATTGCATCTGTTAACAATTGGGGAGATAGTGTCTTCAAAAGCGTGGCTTAATTCACTGAGCGACTACTAAACAAACATCACCTCCATTAAGAATTTTGAAGCAGAAACAGAATCTCTGTTGCCATACAGTAGGTGTTCCAGCCACTATTCATGCTAGGTGGAACGTCACTGGAGAAACCAGTGGTAGTCCCTGTTCCTGCCCCCACACCACCCCATGAACTCATGCATGACCTTAGACCCAAAGTCATTCATACCATTTTTTCTTAAATATTTAAATCATTGCCTTATTGCAGAAGTATGGTAATTAAAGCAGGAAGATAACTTTGACTTCAAGAACTTGCTTATATTTTATCCCTAGTACAGATAAGCCTACTGTTTTTGCTGATTCTGACTTTTTCCCCCTCTACTTGTATTTTTAAGGTGAGGAAGTCAGTGCTCTCAGTATTTCTCATGGCATCTCAAAGAGTCAGCAATTAATATTTAAATACCTACTATCGATTGTGCATGGAAAAAACCCTGGGCAAAGAGTTGCCCAACAAATAGAAGTAATCCGTATATTCAGGGAAGTCACAGGTTGCTGGGGAGAGGTGGAAATACATAGGGCTATCCGACATGGGTTGCTTTAGAACTCAAGTGCTTTAAAAGAAATTATAGGCAACAATCTTGAACAAGACTAGTTGGAGTGGTCGGGGAAGACCTTGCTGAGGAGCCTTGAAGAATGAGAGTGTCAGTCACGGGAATAGTTAGAGGAAGAATGCTCCATGCTGAGGGAGCCTGATGTGCAAGGTTTTGAGGCAGGAACAGGCACAGTAAGTTTATAGAACCGAAAAGACCATGTGGTGGAAGCAGAGTATATCTGAAACAAAGAGAAGGAACACGCTGAGAAAGGGAATTTAAATAAGGAGATAACCTGGATGATCATGCAAAGATGAACACTACAAAACTATTTATCATAGCAGCATTTATCATACTGAAACGGAAACAGCCTAAATGTCTAACAATAGGGGAATTGTTAACTAAGTTAAGATTCATGCTTACAACTTAAAATTGTGTATTCAAAGTAAGATTGAGGATGGATGACAAAGTAGACTAGTGGTTCAGAACATTGATTTAAGAGCAAATTGCCCAGGTTCAAACCAAAGTTCAAGCACTTAGTAGCAAATTGCATAACTTATTTGTGTTTAGTGTTCTTGTCTGTGACATGTAGGTGACAATCCAAGATAGATTTTGTAGTTTAAATGAATTAATATTCATAAAGTGTTTTCAGCATAGTATTGTAATTGCTTTCATTTATTGATGAAAGTTGGCCATTCTGAAGCCTAATATTTAGGTTATACAAATATACAAATAGTATGTGTAGCATTTTTTAGAAATATCTTTGCAGAGAAAGAATAGTATATTAATGGTGATTACCTCTTGATTTTAATTTTCTGTATTTTTTGAATTGTCTGTATTGTATGTTTAAATTAGCATGTATTACTTTCATAATCAGATATAATAAAGCAATTCCCTTCTATAAAAACACATATTTTAGTGAAATATTGCCTCATTTTCAAAATCTTTCAGTGAAGTGATTTCAAAACCATTGTTACAGAAACCTATGAAAGTTAGAGTTAGCAGCAGCAGGTCCTCCTTTTATGGCTAGCCTCCTTATGCCTTCATTCAACACTAAAAAGTCCTCTCCAATGTGCTGAGCACTACCCCAGGTACTGGATACAGTGATAAATAGGATGACACTTCTCCCTATAGGCAGTTGACAATGTAGTTGAGATACTCAGGTGATAATAGGTACATTGCTCAAGAAGTAGAAAGTATCTTCAAGCAAGGCAGTTCCAGCCATTTGCCCCATGGGATCTTAGCCCTCTCTCAATTACAAGCAGAATAGATATCACCATCCCCAAATCCTCAAGATTGAGGAATGAACAAACATAAGGGAGGAATGCAACTATGGGCTAAAGTAGACTTATGATTATTCTAATAATGGAAAAACTTGTAATACTGATATAAAGACAGTGGTCCCCAGAGGTTCTGAGGGGACGGAGTGGAAAGAATAGGTATAACATGAGGAATTTGAGACACTGGAATCATTCAGCATGATATTGCAATGATGGATAGTAGTCATCATACATTTTGTTAAAACCTGTAAAATTGTGTTGTGCAAAGTATAAACTAATGTAAACTAGTCTATGGTTAGTAGCAGTGCTTCAATATGTGTTCATCAATTGTAACAAATGTACCACACTAATGAAAGATGTTATTGGGGAAAGTGTGGGAGGGGGAGAGGAGGAGGTATATGGGAATCTCCCATATTTTCGATATAACATTTATGTAATCTAAAGCCCCTTTAAAAAGAAAAACTGAAAGTTTTAAAAATTAAGTGGGATAAACTTATGTATGAATACTCAAAAAAAAAAAAAAAAGGTACATTAAAGGCCTATGGCTGCCAAGAGCAATCCAATATGCCTGAAAGGCTTCTTGGAGGAGGTAATTCACCCAGAGATTCTGAAAAATAAGTATAACTGGGATTGCTGAGTTGGGTAGCCTGGCATTTTAAGTGGGTAGACAGCTGTGAGGCAAGAGACAGCATGGTGAGTACGGAAACAATAAGGTCTTGTGTGTGGCTGTGTGGCCGCCACTTCTGGAAAAACAAGGAAGTGAGGGGGTCGGGTGCGAAGCACAAGATCCTGGAAGGACTCCACCATGCCAAGGAGTTCTAATTCAACCCCATAGACAATGAATGGGGAGCCAAGGAAAGATATTAAGGAAATATAACATAATCGTGGTCAGATGTGTGTTCACATGAGATTTTAAAAAGAATGATGTAGATTTTTGGACACCAGAAGAAATTCACCATTCTTTTATTTCTAATGGTAGAAATCATCTTTCTTTGAGACAAAGTCACTGCCTGCTCAGGCTATATCTGCTTTTCTTTCCTGTGTCTAAGCTACAGGGCAGACTGATTTGTGTTATGAAACTTGGAAACTCCCTGTATGCTAATTTGGCACTATAGTTTGGATGAACGCTAAGGCAATTCACTCTGGCAAGACTGATGAGATGTTTGCATCTTGTTGACTAAGATTTCGAAATTTTTTTGAAAGGCTCTCTGTATGGTCTTGATTTTTTTTCCTCCTCTTAACCTGAGATGGCGAAGACTATACTATTCCAATTTCTAGCAAAAACTTCTAAAATTGCCTTATTTAAACAACTTAAAGTATTTAGGTAACAAAATGCTCTCTTTTAAAGCAATGCCACAGTACAGACACATCTAAATTCAGAGCAGAACATGACTTGTAGCCTCAAACCTTTTATAGAAAACTCTATTTGCTCTTAATAAAGACCTGTCAAAAGCTCATGGTGTTATTTTCAAGTGGCTATATCATATGTTTGACTTGATCCATCAAAAATAGATGGGCAAAACTCCACTATATTTCCATGGGCTTGGGTGGCATATTAATTGGGTGCTCCTGCCAGTATCACAGAAGGAAAAATAAGGTGGTTCAGATCAAATAAAATTAAGAGCACATAGTATGACAGGAATTGCACAGTAATCCTTACTCTCTGGAAAAATGTGTCTTTTTAAAGAACAGAAGACTTGAATTCAGACACTGAGAGTGGAGGTTGCTCTATAGTTAATGGGCAGATGGGTTCTGAAGCAAATGTAATTTACCAAAATGAACAGAATACAGAAGAAAGAAGCTAGATTTTGCATTTCAGGATTCATCCTTAGTAGATTCTAAATAAATTATTGGGTGGATAATCAGTCAACAAATGACAAACATTGAGTCTTCTTCAGTTCAAAATAGCTTTAATCTGAAAACCATGTGATCAAGGAAATTCTATTTTTTAAAAGATTACAGTAACATTAAAAGTATTCTATTGTCCTATAAGTAATCAAAGCACGGAATAGAGTTTGATATAAATGTCAGTGTATTATGCATGTAAAAGATGAAAGGAAATATAGGCACGACAGTATGAGATAAACAAAATCATTTAAAGAACATAAATATATTCTATTTTATTCTATTTCTTTGCTGGTTTATCTTCACTCAGCACACTTTAAACCAGGCATATACCATTATGATCCTTTTAGAATTTGACAAACAGGACAACATAAGTAGCAGTGTTTCCACAATGCAGGGGCAAAGAAGTCCCTTGATATTATTTCTGTTACAGTGTGTTGTTGAGTTTCTGCAGCAACTTCAGAGTCATACAGATCTTGCAGGACTAAAGAATGCCTTCCTGAAGACCTGCTCCTTCTTTCCGGTTTCCTATTACTTTTTTTTTTCCTTTTCTTATTATTTTTAATTTTTATTTTTAAAGATTACATAAATGTCACATAAAAAATATAAGGGATTCCCATATGCCCCACTCCCTTCCCCTCCTACATTTTCCCAAATGGAGATTTATTAACAGGTAAACTGACAATTCTAAGGCTGTGAAAATGTCCAAATCAAGGCATATCAGGCAATGCTTTCTCCCTGAAGACTGGCTACTGGCAATCCTGGACTTCTCAGTCATAAGGCAAGGCACATGGCAACATCAGCTGGTTTCTCCCTTCATTTCTACATTTTGTGGCTTCCAGCTTCCAGGTTTCTCTCACCTCCTGTGGCTTTCTCCTTTCTCTCTGAATTCATCCCATTTATAAAGAACTCCAGTTAGAGTTTTAAGACCCACCCTGGACCAAGCCTTAACTGAAGTTACCTAATCAAAAGTTCTCATCTATAATAAGTTCAGACCTCCAGGAATGAATCAGCTTTATTTACTTATTTTTGCCTCTCTCTTTTTTTTTTTTCTTCTTTATTTTCTTTTAAATGTTACAGTCAAAAAATATGAGGTCCCCATATACCACCCACCCACCCACACCACCCCTCCCACATCAACAAACTCTTCCATCATTGTGGCACATCCACTGCACCCGGCAAATACATTCTGAAGAACTGCTGTAGCACATGGACAGTGGTCCACATTGTAGTCCACACTCTACAGTCCACCCGGTGGGCCACGACAGGACACACAATGTCCAGCATCTGTCCCTGCAGCACCACCTAGGACAACTCCAAATTCTGAAAATGCCTCTACACCATATCTCTTCTTCCCTCTCCCAACCATCAGCAGCCACCATGGCCATCCTCTTCACATCACTGCTACAATTTCTTCCCTTACTAATCACAATAGTTCCCCAGCACAACACCAGTAAGTCCACACTAATCCACACTCTATTCCTCCATCTTGTGGATCTGGGATGGCTATGTCCAGTCCCCCTCTACATCAAGAGGGGGGTTAGATTCCACATGGATGATGGATCCAATTCTCCTGCTTGCAGCTGTAGGCACTCTTCGCTCCCTGGTGTGGTGGCTGACCCTCTTCACCTCCCTGTCAGCTGGCCAGGGTAATTCCAAGAAACCAGACGGTAGGAGCTGCAAGTCTGCTGAGGCCCAGGGCCTGGCTGTCACATGGACAGTTCAGAGATTCAGGTCTCCTGAGTATACACCAACCCAAATGCCAACCACAGGTTGGTAAAAGTAACAGAAGAGGCATGTGTAGGAAGGTTATATCTGAGTCCAACCCTATCACACTCAGGAACACAAACTCCAACGTAGGGCCAACTGACATGGCCCTGAACTCCAGAGCCATCTGCCATGACCATAGAACCTGTGGGTCGCTGCAGCCCTCAGGAGAACCAGCACCTGGGTTTCCATCTTTCCATCTTCCTGGTTGTCTCTGGTAATGAGGATGGGATTCTATTCAAACATTCAAACAAAGAAGCTGGAAGGTTGTGCCACTGCATTTCTGTCCTCAAGGAATTCTGGTCAGTTGAAAAGAGACTTCACCCTAGACCTCAAGGCTGACTATGCCAAAAATGGCTGCTTTAGGGGTAACCAAAATGTTCAAGGTTAGGATATTTCCTGAGATCCATAATTGGAGAAGGCTTGACTCTACTTCCAGAAAGGAAATGACTACTGGGTTTCTGAAAATTTTATTTTTCTTCATTTATCCCCTCTTCCCCAGATGGTTCTCTTGTCTGTCTGCTCATTGTTTGCTCACTTTCTCCGGGAGGCACCAGGAACTGAACCTGGGACCTCCCACATGTTAGGAGAGTGCCCAGTGGCCTAGGCCATACCCGTTCCCCATGGGCTGTGGTGTTTGCTGTCTTGTAGTAACTGCTAGTTGTGGTGGGGCCAGCATCTGCTCATCTTCTTTTAGGAGGCAACCAACTGGTTGAGCCACATTGCTTTCCAACAACTGAATTTTGTTCAAAGACATAGTAAAGCATTCACACCATCTTCTGCAGGTATGCTTAGTGCTGAAAAAATGGTTTCTCTACTGTCCCAAACAACAAAGAAATAGCTTCAAATGGTGCTTCCTTTCTGATTAAAAGGGTATGTTGGCTAAAGTTGGAGGACTGCCTTTAGCTATAGATCCCAAAATACTTCATGCTTCATGGCTACTCAAAAGAACTTCTATCTCGTCAGTAAATGACAAGGTCTATGATATATCTCAAGTATTCTATTTCCTTTAGCCATGGTGGTAAAGTTGTTCCTGAGAATGTTTTATTTAACGGCCATCCATTTTGAAAGTTATTTGCTTTTTGGGGTCACCTAATAAGCTTAGGCTCTGATGAGGAGGCTGTCATGTTAATATCTATGACTTCAGAACAGTGTCTGTAGATATTTTTTCAAAGTGAAACCTACTTCAAAATGAACCAATCAGCCCTCAGGAGGATTACTGGGAGGTAATACTTTTCTTAAAAAGTTAAGATAGGTCATAGTACCATTTCCAGAAAAATCTGTCACATTGCAACACAAGGAAAAAAGCCATCCCCAAGCTATAGATTCAGGCTAATGAGCAATAAATCTTCCACTAAAGGAAAGAGTGCTTTCATTAGTGCTTTTTGAAGTATCATCATGAGCACATACATACTTTCTTCAGAAACCAGGAATAAATAAATACATATATATGTATATATGATTATGTTAAATCTTAAGTTATTTTGCAAGCAATAAAATGGCATTATTAATTATGAGGTGAGATTACTACAGGATTACCAAGAATCTGGGTCATAAACTGGCCGTCCCTCCCCACCAGGTTCCAAAGGACATATGTACATATAATCCCCAAACTCCAATGCAGAACTCTTCAGTGAGCCAGGAGCGACCCTGTGTAGGATTTCTATGGCCTAAACAAAGTAGGCTAAAAAGCCACTCTGCCATCGTAACTCCTGTCCCAAGCCCAAATCTCACACGCCACCATACCACTGCAAAGCTTCTCGTTCTGAGCAGCCACTGAGAGCCCAGAGAGGAAGATTAAGGAAACATTTCTATAATGCCTACTGCAAATTTAGTCTAGACAAACTCAGTACGTTTTCTTTGTCTGAGACATCAGCAACTTCTCCTGAAAGATAGCATCCTAAAAAGAAATGCAGAGAGATTTCTCCTAGGAGAAAGTAGGCTGCCTTTACTCTGGTCTCAGGCAGACAAAGGTCAGCAATGGGCAGAGGAAGAACTAGTTATTCCCTCTAGTATATTAAAAGGATATCCATGCTGAAGGAGACTGAGACTGTGACAGTTCATCACACACACACCCCTTCCTTTGTTGCTCAGAACAGTGAAATGTTCCCTCCATTCCTCATCTAGTCCTATGGTCAATAGAATATCCCTCAGGATAACCACCAGGCCACCTCCTTGATGGTGGAGTGAAATTCTTAATCTTGACCCAACTTTGTGAAAGGACTGGATTTAACTATGTAGATGTATGGTAAGAAGGGATGAAGGACAACTTTCTCCCCCTAATATCCTCTAAATTGCATTAACATTATATTTCCTTGTATCTAAGATTTGTTTTCAAGCCTATTATCAATAGTTTTTTACCTATTTTCAGTAGTTTGGGGGTAAGTCTTAAAACTGATATGTACTTTTTACGTGGCACTTATTTTTGAAAAACTCTTATAATTAATGGTACAACTTCTAACTCTTGGAGTCTTAGAGTTGTGGAAGTAGTGTAACATTAGTGTAGGAATAAAGTTGTGTTTCATACTTTCAAATAATTGATCTAACACTTGAAATCCTTGGTGTATGACTTTATCCTTCTCGGAAAATTGTTATGGCAGAAATGGTTTTGTATAGCAGTGCTGTGCCAACTCAACATCATCCCTCATCCTTGGCAGTTACATTTCCTGGGATCTTTTGCCACGTAGGTTCCAGGTTGATTCATGCCCACGGGAGTTGCTTGCAGGTCATCTGGAAAGCAGAAGGGGAGCAGCTTTCACTCTCCTGCGGTAGTCAGGTGAAGCTGACACATGCTATGTAAAGCTTTGCCAGGGGCTTTCCAGGTGATTGCCTGGGAATCTCTCACTAGGTGTGGTAGACAAGATCATCAGCAATCGCTTCTTTGTGTTTCTCTACTTCCAGAGTTCCTGAAAACCAGCAGACCTTTTTTTTCCCTGACCTTTGCTTCTGCAGCCCTTCCAACAGTTGTATTGGCCTCGAATTGCCTGTATTACATTCTTTTCTGCTCCAACTACTTGGAGTGACTGAAAACAAGTGGCAATCACATTTCTTTTTTTCCTATATAGCACTCTTTTTTGGAGGCTGTTTCTATGTAAAAAGCCATTATGGGAGCACTGACTACTCGTTGGTCTTATTTTGTTCTCTTTTCTCATTTATTGTGTTTTCGTACTTCATGCTCCTCTCTGGATAGTCTCCATTATCTCAGCTGGCTGGATAACAATAACTACAGCAGCAGTTAACATCTCTGTTCTTGATACTTTTACATATGGTTTTTCATTTGATCTCCACAGCAACTTTACAACTTGGGGTGGAGTGGTATCATTTTTTCCCTATTTTACAGGTGGGAAACTTGAAATCCAGAGAGGTTATATGACTTGTCCAAGGTTAGGGAAGGTGCTAGGCCTAGAATCTACCATTTTGACCACTATTCCAGGGTGTCTGATAGTATTGCATTAGCTTAGCATGTATGATGGCAAGTTTCTGCATTTAAGTTTTCTTATCTAGGGAAATTTCCTATAGAGTAAGCCCAGTGAACTCTGAGATACCACCTGTCTTTTCCTGCTGAACAGAATTCAAGTCTTTGTCAATGTTCTGAATCCCACTCTTCAAATTCATGTGCTCAGTGGATAACTGCAGCATCATTGGGGGAAGTTCTAATCGTTATCTGGCACCTAATGTACTAGATATCCTGAAAATATATAATAATAATAATGAGTGACAAGATGTCATTATCTCTGACAACCTTTTGGTGGCTATTGCCAATTAGTCAGTGGTCTAATATCTAGTGAATGACTTTTCATATTGGAGGCGCTTCCAAGATTGTAATTGGACTACTTGTCAATGTCACTTGAAGGGTACCCAACTGAGAATCATAGAAACTTGAACGTTTGCCTGCTCAAAGCTAAGCTTTCTGAATCAGGATAAAGACACTTGGTAATGTTGAGACAAACAGGCCTCAGGCTGTGCTTCTTAAGTGAATAAATGGAGAATTTGGACAGCTCTTAGGATTTTTTTTTTAATCATATAAATAAATATAGTCAGGGTGCAACAAAGAGAAGTACCTATTTTTAACCCCAGAAACCATTGGTTTCTATTAATTAATTCAACAATTCCACCTAAGGATAGTAAATCTTAAATAGAAAAACAAGGTCAAATATATAATTTCCAATAAGTCAGCAAGGCAAAAAGGATAGTTGGAGCAAGCCTTCAAGGCAAAGTTAAAGAAGTGGGAAATCCGAAATAATGAAGTATTGACTAAGCTAGAAACGTGTGTCTATATATTTATATGCATATCACATATATACACACATATATCAATGAAGATTTTACTGGTTTGCTTCTTCAAAAATTCCTCCAAATATTGAAGTTTCATTTCTAAAGCAAATTATTAGCTAGGTTTGTGTATGACTGCAGTGATAGAGTCATCTTAATCGCAGAACATGTGATCTGTGAAATTCAGTCCCAATAAGCTCTAATGAAGCACCTACTCTGCACTCCCCACGATGTCAGGCGGTGGTATTGTTGAGGTGAGAACCACTCGGAGGTTAAAAAGACTGAAATCAAAACCCAGCTTTGCCACTTAGTGTTGTAGAACAATAATGTATTTGGGTTATTTGGGTAATTTCTTGAAAATCCTTAGTTTTCACACCTATTAACCTCACATTTTATTTCAAAGATTATAGTGAATGAAATAAGTTATTTAAACAATTTAGCCGAGTATCTGGCTGGCAGTGAGTGTCAAGGAAGATCCATCCCCCTGTGTCCTACTCTCTCACAGTTGGCCCATTCTCCTTCCCTCCAAGCATCTCCATACCTTACCTGGGCTGTGGTGTCTGTATAGAGAAAATCAGAAAGAAGAGGCAAAACTATATACAATGAGGAAACGGAATTTTCTCTACAGTAAAACTCCTTTAGTTCTTTAGCCCTCCTCCCCAAGACTTAGCCTATGTGAAGGGATGTTATGTAAAACGACCGTGCTCTGCTTCCAGAACCCACTTCTCTGAGATGGTCTCTGGATGCAGATGAGAAAGAGTTTAACAATGAGAAAGCTAGGAATAGCATATTTGAGACATAATTAGACAGAGAGCCTCCAAAGTAGACCCAGACAAGGACATGGGGACCTGAGTTGTCCGTCCCCCCGGGATCTCTCCTTGTTTACCACTGTGGCCACTGTGGCCTCCCAGTGGTGGTCTCCTCCCCTCCACCCCAAGCGTGGGAAACAGACTTGCATAGTTTATTTGGTTTTGCTTCTGCATGGGTCTGGAACTCTTTAAAGGCATCAAACATGCATGAATTGACTAGAAACTCTCTCCCTTGATAATAATGATGCTCCCATAGCATCTTGTAAGTACAAATGCCTTGTTATATTGTACAATAATTATCTGCATGCATGTTTTTCTCCTTCTAGTGTATCCCCAATGTCCAATATTCTAGGTCTTAATGGATACTTATTAAGACTTAATGCACAAATTAATACTAATAACAGTGCTGATACTAATAAACACAGACCTGTATTTGTCCTCTTCAGGCACAACATATTTTGAAGTGTGAGTACTAGGTGATGGCTGAAGAGCAAGATGTTCTTGGGTGAAGGAAATGGGAAGAATCAGTTTTTGTTTTTTTAAATAAAGATTTAAAAAATCCAAGTAAGAAAGAGGCATGCTCATTTGGCAGCCAAGGAATACATTTTCCTTAAAAGCAGCCCTCTGCCAAGTTTTTGGCTTCTGTTTGTTGTTGTTTTAAAGGTAAACACAATTAGGAAAGAAAATAGAAAGTCTTTAAAACACAGCTGAATATTTATTCTTTCTCTCTGAGATTTCTGGGCTTATTCCTGAGGCTGTCTTTGCTACTGAACATCATAACAGTTAAAACACCACCAACTTAAGTCTGTGGTACCATTCTGTCTTGGAAAGAGGGGGACATTTTCATTTCACAACGTCCATCCTTTCAGACAGTGTTGTCATTCCTCAAAATCTGAATACCAACATTATAATTTTCTCTCAATTCTGAAAATACACTCTTTTATGGTCTGAAAATTCCATGTTCTCAAATTTTATCAGACTGTTGGGTAGAGCTATCTGATCCCACCTTAATCATTTTACCCTAGAAATGCAACTATACCTATGATAGGACCCCCAAATGGGTTATTTAACCATTTGGGCTTATTCTTTTCTGAATAATCTGAATTTGTCTTGCCAGAATGGCAACTTCAGCCCCTGCCTTTATGTTAGTGAGAACTCCCCTAACAGTCTTTTTCCACTGTAAGTCTCTTAATTCATTTGATTTTTTTTTTTAATCTCATATCCTGGTAGAGCCATAACTACAGCTAATTCCAATAAAGTGTCTAAATCAGAACTCACTGTATATAATTCACTTCAAATTCTGAACAATGTAGAAAAGGGAAAATAATAGAGAGTTAATGAATAACATCACTGCTTTGCTCTGAACACCACACAAGGCTTCTTTGTTATTAGTCAAATCACTTCTTCCAGCTGCCGCCATGTGATGGGTACCCCATCCATGAAAACAGTCTCTTTGGGAGATAATTGCAGTTTGTGTAATTGTTTATCATGGGCTACTTTTTCATCTCATTGATACTGGACACACTTTTGGGTTGTTTGGCCCTTTCAGTATACTTTCTATCCATGTTTGAAGTAGGACTCTTTGGAGGCAGAGTCCTAGGCTGTTTTCCCACGGTGAGGTAAACATCCACTCGGAACAGGTTCAATTGATATTCAAAAGTACAAGCATGGGTGGGCGTGAAGATTCTATCTTGCTCTCACATGCAACACACACATGAGACATGCACACTATCCATTAATAGAGTTTATACTTTCTTCATTGGTCTCCTTTGCCTCTATGCTCTTCCTGACCACTGCTCTGCCTTTTTACTCTGTGCTTTGGTCACGTCACTCCCCAGATCAAAATGCTCAATGATTTTGTATCCTGCAGGATGAACTTCGAAGTCTAGTACTTAAAGATCTCCTCGATATGGTGCAACCTCACTGTGGTGGACAGACTAATGATCCTTCCCCTAAAGATATTCAGTGAATATCCCAAGAACCTATGAATATATTATTGTACATGATGATAATTTGTAGATGTGATTAAGTTAAAGATCTTGAATTGGGGAGATTATCCTGAATTACATGGGTGGGTCCAATGTAATCACAAGGGTCCTTATAAGACAGAGGCAAAATGGTTAGAGTCAGAGGAGATGTGATGATATAACAGATATTACAGTAATATGCTTTAAAGATGGAAGGAAGGGGCCCTAAGTCAAAGAATGTAGGCAGCCTCTAGAAGCTGGAAAAACCCAGGGAAACGGATTTTCTCTAGAATCTCTAAGTGGAATACAGATCTTCTAACACCTTGATTTTAGCCAGTATGACCAATTTTTGACTTCTGACCTATAGAACTTTTAAGTATTAAATTTGTATTGTTTTAAGTCACTGTTTGTGGCAATTTGTTACAGCAGCAACAGGAAACAAATACCTCTGCCCAATCTCTCTTCGTCTATTTGAATTCTTGGCTAAAGTCATGTTCTTTCAGCCAAGGATTTTTATAGTCTCCTGCCTCTGAAAATCCTGTTCATCCTCTAAAAGCTCCTTAAATCTCATCTCTTTGCTGACTAGGTCTTCCTGAAGTGATTTCTTTGCCTTCTGGGATCTGTAGTATCTATTCTGAGGCCGTATATTAGATGTCCTCTTATAGGTGGTATTATGACAGCTCTATTATTGTTTGAATTAATATTTAACTTTCCATGCCTACATGTATGCTTTCCCCACCAACTAAATTAAGTTCTCTGTAGAGGGGACTTGCTAAATTTTTTCTTACCTTAGGGTCCTTAGGGTGACACTGTGCACAAAAAAAGCAATAAACAATTATTTGTTAGTTTGGCTTTTATAAACCAAGACATTTTTTTAAATGCTGGAAACCTAGCAGTGACTCTGTAGGGTTGCGAGTGTTGGTTAGTTGTGGAAAGTAAAAAGAAAATATTGTAAAGATAATAAGAAGGAAATGGTGGTAGAACTAGAGAGAGTGCACTACAATCTGCAAAGTCACTTTCCTAGATAGTATGGCATGCTCTAGTGCAAATATATGGTAAAAATTAGACTTTAAAATTTAAGACTTTTAATGAGGAATTTGTGGTCCAAGCTCCAGTCAGTGTCAGATGTCAAAGTCCTAACTTCTTCACTTGGTAATTGGGTAAACTTCCAAATCTTTTCAGTCTCAGTACTTCTTCTTTAAAATGGGGATAAGAATACCTCCCTCACTTGGATATAGTGAGGATTGGATGAGATGATGTGTATAAAGTAATCAATAGAATGCCTGCCCCGTAATGAGTCTTCAGGAAAACTTAGTTGTAACCAGTGTTATCTCTGAAAATCTGCTTGGATCCCTTATAATCTTCCAAAACACAAACCAACTGAGGTTGCTTGGAGATGAAGAGAAGTGGGGCAGTTCTTCCATAGGATGAAATGCCTTACAGAAGAAGAGAATTAACTTCCAGGATGAAGGCCCTTGTCTGAGTAGTAGATGTCAAAGCAAGGAAAGGTCCACCAAATGTTTCCAACTCCATCCCATCCTTGTCACTAGCAGTTTGCCAGCATTCCCAAACATGTATGCACTGCTAGTCAACACACAACTAGGGGGGTTCAAACACTGGGCTTTCTAGCAACCAGTGGGGAATGAAGCACTTTACTCTTTGCACAGCTCCAATATCAGATACAGTGTTCCCCATTTTATAGATAAAGAAATGTGGCTCAGTGACAGAAGCCAGACACCCAAGAATACCTAAGATTTGATTCCATATATTAAAAAATTCTTAAACAGGGTGCAATGTTAAATTGTGTTTGCAATCAGGAAAGTGGTTACTCCACAGAGAAGAGAATGGAAGCAATTTGGGCTCAAGAAAGGATTCTAAAGAGTTGACATGGCCCATGCCTTTGTCTGAGTGTGGTCACTAAGGTTTTTATGCTTGTCATAATTTGTTGAGCTATAACTGATACCTTAATGCATTTCTGGTAAGTGTGCTATACTTCAACTAAAAAGCTTACCAAACAAGGTTGAGAAGGGCTAAATAACCTCTCCAAAATTACACCAGAAATATGTGGCAGATTGGGTTTCATACCAATGTTTCTAAACCTGGGCACCAAAATATATGGCCTTTCCCCAAGCTCTACTTTCTTTAAAGAGGATGAATAAAATAAGTTTTCTGCACTGAGAGTAGGCCATGCTTTGATCTGGAAAACTGTCTGGGGTCAGATAGAAATGTGTTAAAACAAGATTTTTTAAAAAAACTAATGAGAGCAGGCTATGACATCTAATATGAGCTTTATATATTTTTCCTTGCAAAATATATTTTTTGGATGGTATTTTCTTTGAGTTAGGAAGGTTTATGACCTGAGTTTTGTATTTTATAACTCTTTACTAGAAAATCAGTAGATACAAATCAGTTTAATGTAGTGGCTTCTTGAAGGAAAGGTGAAATTTCAGTTCAGCTTAGAGCTGTCATTCTGAAGTCATACACCCTACCTGGATATTGGTCATCTCATTTTTTTTCCTCATTATCATTATTTGTTCCAATTGTGATTATACACATGCATATATACACACACATAAATATAGTTATCTTGTTTACTGTCTGTCTCTTCTACGAGATCATAAGCCCTAGGACAGCAGGGAACAAGCCTCTTATATTCCTTATATATATTCAGTGACTGGTACATACAGTAGGATTGAAAAAGTGGTTTTGAGTGAATGAGTGAGTACTTAAGCAAATAAATTAATGAACAGAGAAGAAACGATAAAAAGTTTAAAAATTATGATGAACTTGAAGACGACAATCTCAATACGATGGTGTTTTCTTTCCTTGTGGTTCTTCATTTCTTTTTATTTCCCCAGATGACTGGTCTAGAAAGAAAGCACTTACTGAGCACTTACTATATTCCAGGCCCCGTGGATAGGGCTGGGAATATTTGAGGAGTTCACAGGCAAACTTTCATTTTTATTCTGAGCTGATACGAATGATTATCAATTACCACAAGTTTGAATGTCAGCCACAGGTATGGTTCCTATTCTTCACTAATTTTCATAAATCATAGCTTGTTGTTGAATAATAGATATTTTAATTAACCACAGAGTTTCAAATAAATCGCCCTTTGCAGTCCAAAGATTCTGCTTTGTTGTCTTAATCTATTTTAACAAATTATGAGAACTTTTTAAAAAATCAAGCTTTTTCTGGACCTTGCCTATTCATATGAAACAATAGAAATTTGCATCTGTATTCCTCTGCCTAATCTTAATTATCTTTCCATAATACGATATATACCCCGTTAGTCTGTGATCATTTTGCATATAGTATAGTGAACTAGTATTTGACATAATCTCTTTGTACTTACACCCCATTGTTGCTGATCTTACTACTCTCTAGTTCTCTAGCTCATTCATTCTTCCCAACTTAATCCCCCACTTTTTCTAGGATCACTGCAGTGTCACATCTTCAAACTATCCTTTATTTTCTGACATTAACAGCAAAGGTGTTTATGGGCGTTTCCCTTTAGCACATATGACATTTCTATTCACGCATAAATCAGAAGCCAAAGGGTGTCTCACTTGACAAGATGAGCACTGAATGTATGTATGCCATTTAAACTGAGCAAATGTTGTACTTTGATTTTACGACTTTAATAAAGACTTAGTAATATAATGATGTATTAAATTTCAGTTAGAAAATCTTCATTTATCATTTTTTAAAATGATTTTTGTTTACAAATGCATAGATTTTAACAAAGCTGAGTAGTGATAGTTTAAAACAATGAGTACCAAAGGGCAAGGGGTCATAATATTTGCAGTTGCATTTTTAAAGATGATAAATGTCAATTTTAAGTGTAAATTCATGTCTAGGATTAGAGACCCAAACTGAGCACCTGTTTTGAGTAAATGACATTTTTTAACTGTAAGCTATAGACTGGATCACAAAGCAAAGGAAGGAAAGAAAGAAATGAAGCAGCTTCTCTTCTTCTTGTGCAATTGTTCTGGAACTCTGAGGAAATGTTGTCTTTTCTTTCAAAACTGTAGTTTTCTAACAAATTTCACTCTAATCCTATTCAACTCAGTCAAATGTGAAGAATTTTAATTATGCAGATTCCCAGTTTCTTAGAGATGACTCCAAAGTCCTAGTTTCTTGGGGACAGTCAGTGCCGAGACAGGTCAGAGAACAGTGAGGTCCTGTGGGCAAAGGGTGGGGGGGGGGGGGGGTGGCGGGGGGTGCAGTCGGAAGGACTGTGAAGAAGGAAATCTTGACCAGGGTTTCGGTATGTTGAGTTTAGGTGGTAAGACATCAACTGTAAACATACTTTTTATTTTAAAAATCCAAGCAGGCAAAGTCCATGGATAGAGTGAGAAGCTAAAGTTAAACACATTTTCTGGTCCAAATTTTGTGCTTATGTTGTAATTTTACACTATAATTGTACAAAATAATGTTAATGAGCACACCACTTTATCTATAAAGGGCTTTCATGTATATTAGCATTTCTCAAAATATGCTTGATGAAACTTGGAATATGTGGATAGAGAAACTCTGAAGACAGAGATTCTTTGGTCAAAAGATTTAGAAAATCCCTGTGTTAAAGTCCAATTTATTTCTTTTTAATCCTAAATACTTCTCAGCATCATTATAATGTGAATGTGCATTATAACTATCTAAGAGGGGAATATATGTAGGATTTCCCAAATTCATTTTAGCATAAAACCTTTTCCCCTAGGATATTTCAAGGGTCTAGTAAGCCCTACAATACTCTTTGGGAAATATTGACCCACATTATCTCATGTGCATCTCAAGGAAACCAGGCAGGTATTATCTCAACTTTATAGATGAGAATTGTGAGTCTCAGATAAGTTGTCCTTTAAGGCTCTTGACTCTTAATATAATTTCTCCAGACCATCAAAGTTCTCACTTTTATTTTAATAATGATATATGACTTCCAGATTGTGTATTTCAAAGATACATGTTAATGATACGATATCTGTACTTTAAAACAAACAAACAAACAACACGTGAAAATAGAAATGTTTTCCTAACTCATTTGGCAACAAAACCAGACCAAACCTAATGTGAAGCCATTTAGAGTCTTTATCCTATTTAGTACTATCTACATTTAGTGCTATGTTTGATTATGGGATGTTGCTGCAGACTCTGCAGGGCTATTATATAATATATGGCATATCTAATGTATTACTTTTCTAAAATCTGAAAAATACTGAATTACAAAATATGTCTGGTTCCAAAGGATTTCAGGTCTGTATAATTGAAGAACCCTAATTTTGTATATTTAAACAGTTGGTTTTCTTCCCTTTCCCACCGAGTAATCTCTCCACGATTCCTGACAGTAGTGAGCTGACCTATGCGTCGCTTTCTTCTACCTTCATCATTGGCCAGCATTTTGATATGGCTGAAGCTCATTTCAAGTGGCTTTGGCATCTAGGTTTTTGCCTTTCTATTATTCATTTGGTGATTCTAATTTTTTTTTAATTAGGTACTTAGGCGCTCTATTCATCCCTAGGATTGCTCTCTACCTATCACCCTACTAATACTTGCCTAGAAAATATGAAAAATAGCAGTAGAACCCCTATTAAGGAGACAACTGTCATTTGTGGGCAGGGAGTGGAAGTATATTCATGTGGGGAAGAACGTACAGAAACCCTGAGGTTATAAGTGTTAGCAGAAACTCAAAGAGGAGGTAAAGTTAAGCTGTGGTGCATGAGAATATGAAAGAGATTTGTGTTTTGGTTGGACTTAGGTAAAAGAATGGGGGGAGAGAGAAGGACCAAGAAGAGGAGCCATTTGTGAAATGGATTGTATTGAGGAAAATTCCCAGTGAAATGTCCAGTGGCCAAAGAAGGCCAAAATTTTAAAATGTGATTTTAGGCTGTTCATTCTGTGATACTTGATGTCACTACTAAAGTTTAGTAGGTCTACTATCTCAAGGACGCTTAGTGGGAGAGGAGTTTTGTGTCTATCTATGTCTGTGGAAATAAAGAAGGGCTGTGTGCTATTGTGAGAGCAGCACATGTAGAAGGAGGAGTCCAAAGGCATAGGTGACCGTGAGAGCACTGATGTGATACCATAGGCAAAAATTAACTCAAAATGGATAGACCTTAATGGGACTTCTTAATAGACTTCTGAATAGAGGACATTTTATCCTTTTCATAATATGAAAATATTCATGAATTTTATAGCAATTCATTGAATCATTTGACTTGTTAATATTTTTCTATTTTGTTCTCACAGTATTTAACTAAATAAAATCATGGCAATTACTACAAAAAGAAAAGCAACTAGAATTTGAGTCCCAGGCACTGTGCTTGATGCTTTGGGTAAACTGTCAGACTGAATCCTCACAGGGGCCCCTTCTAGGAACTTTCCTGGGGCTACTGAAATAGAGAACCACAACTGAATGGCTTGAAAAAGCATATTATAGTCTCACAGTTATGGAAGTCCAAAATCTGTAGGAGAAAATCCTTCCTTGCCTCTTCCTAGCTTCTGGTGGTTTGCTGGCAATTCTTAGGCTGCAGTCATCACATGGTGTTGTGTGTGCAGTCCTTCCCTTTTTTATAAGGATGCCAGTCATAACGGATTAGAGCTTACCCTAATCCAGTGTAGCCTCATCTTAACTAATAACATTATCAAAGACCCTATTTCCAAATAAGTCACATTCGGAGGCCCAGACATTTGGACATGAACATGCTTTTTTTGGGTTCACAGTAATATCAGAAGTGTTCTTAAAGATTAGGGCCCTGAACTCAGAAGTTAGGTAACATGCCAAAGGTTTCACAGGTGTTAGGTGATAAACTTGGAGTTCAACTAAAATCTGTCTGGTTCCAAAGAATATGTTCCTTCCACAATGTCTCTGTATACTGAGAGGAAGGGTACCCATGGAGAGTAGAGGTGTATCTGGAGGTCCTAGGTGACCCTAACACTGAAAAAGGTTGAGTCTTTAACCTTTGAGCTTTATCCACCTTTCAGCAAGTGAGAACTAATAGGATTCTCCCTGAGAGGTCAATAGGATCTAAAGACTTACAAGATGCTTGAATTAAACTCTTCAGACATAATTAATGTAACCAGAGCCAAGATGGTATATATATATAATAATAGTATGTTTTGGGTCTCTGAAAGCTCAACTACATGGAAATACTGGAGACCATTTTGTTTGCAGGAAAGAGGCTTTGCCTTGCATCTATCAGAGGTTTAGGACTAGGAGATGCTTAAGCTGCAGAAGCTTCTGTTGTACTTTTGTTTTGCCCTTTTTTAATTTTTAATTTTTTGGAGGTTCTAATTTATAACAACAGCTATCTCAGAAGACACATTTAACAGTGATTAACTGTCCCAGCATTTTGTCTCAACTAAAAGCCATTTGAAATTTTGTTTGTTTAGATTCAAGTTTTGTGGTATAGTCACATGTTAGGGATGAGTAAAATAATTCCAAAGGAGCAGTGCTAGAGTAGTTTTAGAGAAATGCATTTGAACTAGTGTTACATAATTCTAAGTGTAAAATGGCAATTTCATACAGTTGCAAAAGTTCTGGGTTTGGAAAATTAATTTATTTGACATCAAATGCATACATTGATAATAAAATAAGATGTTAATGCCCATTAAAAACAAAACAAAACTAATAATAGAAACTTGTTCGGATATTGTGGCTATACCATGTTTGATAAGTATACTTTATAACCACTTACTATTTTACCGGTATGGAAAAAAATACAGTATGGTTTTGGGGCCCTGGGTAGAATTCGTGTTCCAAGAAGCATGCAGTGGTCTTTAAGACACTGTAGATATTCAAATAGTTTTTCTACTGGGTAATTCCTAGGAACGTCTATGGGTACAATTTGCAAATTCCTTTTCTTTTAAAGAATCCTAAATTAACCTCTTATTTCTTACTCTTAAAGATATCTTTGGAAGATTTAAGTGTTCTGAGATACTGTAAAATGTCTTATCTCAACTCCCTTGCTCAAGTTTTCTTTAGCTTTCTAAAGAAACTGTTGTTTTTAATTCTTGTGGGACTGAAATCAATTGTGAATTTTTGTTTTTGTGTAAGTTAACCTTTTCTGAATTTCACATTTCTTCTCTTTAAAAAGAATGCTCTCATATCTGAAAATTACTGTATCAATTAAAATAGCACATGAAAATGCTTTGATAAATTTAGCATACTGTATTAAAAAATAATTTTCCTTCAGATTTTGACAGGGTTACTCTTCAGGATTAGCCTTCAGGTTTCTTTGGGTAGCAGACAGTTAATAAAATAAGCACCATTCATTTTTATTTATTTAGCCCGAACTTACTCAGTGCCAGGTATTCTATAAATAGTGACTCATTAAATTTCTTGGGAATGTTGTCCTTTGTGGCATCAACAGTTCTCTATGCATTGGTGAGGAATTTGTCTGATACAATTCTATGCTGTGATTAGAGCTTTATAAAAACTTATTTTGTGTGTAATCCTTGCTATACTAAGTAGCCTCCTTCCAATGATTCTAGTCAGAATGCTTTACTTCCTTTCAATGGGACATAGTTCTTACTCAGATGTGTGTTGGTAAATGTTTAATAACCAGATGGATGATGTTTAATAACCAGGTTGAGAAAGGTGATATAGACCCTGATTTATATACCCTTTACTGGTTTCTGGGGTATAAATTCTCCCACCATTTGGTTTGATTAATGCTACCAGCATGATGTCCCATTGGGGAGTTGGGAATCATGCTAACAATAGTTCCTGTGATCTGCTATAAAAGGACTCTAGCATGCCACTGCCTTTAGCCACTTAAAAATGCTAATGTGGTCAGCTTATTTCTTATCTTAAAGATGCTGTAAGTTAGAGTTTAGTGAAAATGACCTAGATACCTAGATAAGCTCAGAAAAAAATGTTTCATGAAGTGAAGAATATTGCCCCAAATTTACTCCTTTCCTCTGTAGATAAGATTTGAAATCTCAAAAAAATACAAACCAATAGGAGGACTCTTAATTAGGATGTGCACACTCACACGAGTCACTTTTACTAAATATTAAACATAGTTATAAATAAATCTATTTGTGCTAGCTCAGCTAAAGTCAGCAGAGGAAACAGTGGCCTTCTGAGTATGATAATGAAGACTGAGAAAAAGAGGCTTCAGATAATATTAACCACCCACAACAACCTGTCATCAATGTGATACGTAATCTGTCATCGATGTGATAAGAAACTTAGTTGTTTCAATTAAGAAATGGTGGTGACTGGTAAAACATAATAAAAAGACTTGACCACAATTCAGTAGACCCAAATTCCAGGGTTGCTTCCTCTCTCCATCAATTAAACTCTGATTTGGGCCCCAGTTACTCCATCTTTATATTGAAAATAATTATTCAAAGAAAAAAAGATACTAAAATGCTTTTAAAGCCAGAAGCATTATACAAATACACATGAATGATGAAGCATTGACTAGGTTCCAAAATCAGAGCCTGAAGAAAAAGAAACCATGTGAAACCTCAATCTGTGCTTCCTGATCCTTTACTTCACAACTCCCATAGGAAATAATGTTAAATACTTGAGGACCCCTTTCAAGTGTTATAAGTCAGGTACCATCCCAGCTCTCTGCCCTTGAGGTATAGGAAAAACTCTACACACAAATGTAAATACAGAGCATTCAAGACATTAGTAATTTCCTGGAGCACTGACACTTTTTTTATTAGGTTGGTGCAAAAGTAATTGCAGTTTAGCATTGTTGAAATTAGTTGTTTGATCATGGCATACATTCTTAAATAAATGTGGTTATGGTATACAACATTTTAATGTGCATTTCCCACTTTATGTTTTGTTTTGTTTTTTTTTTGCTAATGACTTTTTACTTGCTGTTTCTACTTATTTCAGACTAAGGAAATAACAGACAAACAGCAAATTGGAGTGAATTTCTTGAGTGCAAACAGCAAATTCATGAGATTTTCTTATTTGATGATGAAGACAACTTACAACATCAACAACGCATTTGGCACAGGAACTGCTAATGAATGTACAGTGCAGTGGTGGTTCAAGAAGTTTTGCGAAGGAGACTAGAGCCTGGAAGATGAGGAGCATAGTGGCCAGCCATCAGAAGTTGACAACGACCAACTGAGAACAATCATTGAAGGTGATCCCCAACTACAAGAGAAGTTGCAGAAAAACTCAACAGTCGACCATTCTGTGGTTGATCAGCATTTGAAGCAAATGTGATGTGGGGGCATTTTCGGGACTTGGAGTTGTCCTGGGTGGTGCTGCAGGGACAGTTACCGGACATTGCATGTCCTCCCATGGCCCACTGGGTGGACTGTGGGAGAGTATGGGCTATGATGTGGACCATTGACCATGAGGTGCAGTGGTGCTCAGAGATGTATTCATCAAATGCAATGAATGTCTCATGATGATGGAGGAGGTTGTTGTTATGGGGGGAGGAGTGGGGTGAGGGGAGCGGAGGGTATATGGGGACCTCATATTTTTGAATGTAACATTAAAAAAATAAACAAAGCCAAAAAAATTTAAAAAATAAAGTATTGTTGCTATTGTGATAATAGAGATTTTATATATTTTTTCACCTGTTTTTTTAAAAAGATAATTTGATTACATAAATGCTACAGAGGAGATTTTATATATTTTTATATTAGCTTCTATTTGTGAGAAAACCTCTAATCAGTTTGGGTTTCATCAGATCTATTTTGCTTGTTCTTGGAACATCTTTCATGTTTTTGACATTTCTAGCTGAAAACATTACTGTAAAAAAATTTTTTTAAGTATTGTTTTTACAGGATAAATTCATCAGAGTGTATTTAAAAAATAAAAATAAAATTTTTATATGTGCTTTCTCTAGAAAAACAAAGTTTGATAAGTGGCTACCTCATGAGCTGACTGAAAATCAAAAAAATTGTCATTTTGAGGTGTCATTTTCTCTTATTCTACTCAACAACAATGAATGGATTGTGATGTGCAATGAAAAGTGGATTTTATATGACAAACGGCAATGACCAGCTCAGTGGTTGGACCGAGAAGCAGCTCCAGAGCACTTCCCAAAGCCAAACTTGCATGAAAGAAAGGTCATGGTCACTGTTCAGAAGTCTGCTGCTGGACTGATCCACTACAGCTTTCTGAATCCTGGCAAAACCATTACATCTATATATGCTCAGCAAATTGATGAATTGCACCAAAAACTACAATGCCTGCAGCCAGCATCTAACTAACAGAAAGAGCCCAATTCTTCTTCACGACAATGCCCAACTGCATGTCACACAACCAAAGTTTCAAAAGCTCAACAAATTGGGCAACAAAGTTTTGCCTCATCTGCCATATTCATCAGAGCTCTTGTCAGTCGACTACCACTTCTTCAAGCATCTTGACAACTTTTTGCAGGGAAAATGCTTTCACAACCAGCAGGATGCAGAAAATGCTTTCCAAGATTTCATCAAATCTTGAAGCATGAATTTTTACACCATAGGAATAAAAAAAAAAACATTTCTCTTTGGCAAAAATGTGTTGATTATAATGGTTCCTATTTTGATTAATAAAGATGTGTTTGAACCTAGTTATAACAGTTTAAAATTCATGGTCTGAAACCACAATTCCTTTTGCACCAACTTAATATTATTAACAGCTTTGTTGAGATATAATTCATATACCATAAAGTTTCACCTTTTAATACAGTTTAGTGGATTTTGGTATTTTCAGAGTTGTATACAACAGAGTTGTGCACCAATCACCATTATCTAATTCCAGAATAGTTTCACTATCTCACAAAGAAACCCTGTACCTATTAGCACTCTCCCCTCAATTCCCCTTCATACCAGCCATTGACAAACACTGATCTAATTTGTCTCTATGGATTTGTCTATTCTGAACATTTCCTTAAAATGGATTCATAAGGTGGTCTCTTCTTTCACTTAGCATATTGTTTTTAAGATTCAACCATGGTGCAGAATCATTCCTTTTTATCACTGATTAATAGTCCATTGCATGTTGCACCATGCCAATTGATGGGCATTTGGGTTGTTTCCATCTTTTATTACGAACAATGCTACTATGAACACCCATGTGCAAGTTTTTATGTATGACATATTTTCATTTCTCTTGGACTGAATTGCTGGGTCAAATGGTAACTATGTTTAACTTTGAGGAACTGACAGTCTAGTTTCCAAAGTGGCTGCAACATTTAACATTTACCACCAGCAACAAGAGTGTTTCCGTTTCTCTACATCCTTGCCATCACTTGTTATTGTCTATGTTTTTTTATTATTATTATAGCTATACTAGTGGGTGTGAAATGGTATTTCATTGTGGTTTTGATTTGCCTTTTCCCTAATGACTAATGATGTTGAACATTTTCTCATATGTTTATTGGCCATTTGAATATATTTTTCAGAGAAATGTCTATACAAATTCTCTTCCCATTTTTAAACTGGGCTATTTCTCTTTGTCATTGAGAGGTGAAAGAGTTCTTTATATTGTATGGTACATGTTCATCCTCTCCCAACCCTGAGCTTCATTCCTAGCCTAAGAGATATAATCTCATTTCACTGTGTCCAGCACACATTTTTAGTCCAATTAATTACTGAAAATGAGTTTCCTCCCAATGTAGAAAAGACTGGCCATGGTGAGATTCCCTAGACAGTAAGAGGAAAGAGAACACAGAGAGGCTCTCACTCCTGCTGCCAAGCAACTTGGCATGGGACATGAGTCAGGAAGTTACAAGGTGAACTGGTATCATCCCATAAACCCAAACCTCTGCCTATCTCAGGAAGTGAAGGTTTTGTCTACTGTGAAGGAGAACCTAGAATAGGGGAGTTAATCCCACTGCCCAGGAGGTCACACCATTAGTGATTTCTTCACTAGATTCACCAACATCTTTATGGAGAAGAAGAAATTCTCATAGGGCCAGGCCACCACATAGAATGTTCACAGTACATGCTGAAAATTCAAATAAGTTCGTAGAGCTAGGCTGCCTCCTGATGCTGCTCTGACAAAATCCTAATCCATTTCAGATACCACATATCTAAACAACAAAGGAGTTCAGAGTGTGGGTCCCAGCCACAGATACCTGAATCTGCATAAACATTTCTGGGTCCCCTCCCAGACCTGCTGATTCTGAAGCATTCTAGAGATTCTTAGGTACACCAAAATTTGAGACTATCTAAAGAAGCTTATTTCTTTATTGCTTTTTCAAAGATTTAAGCTTCTTCAAAGAGTAGTAGCTAAAAGCATGGAAACTTGAGAGCAAGACTGCCTGCTTTTAGTGCCTGGCTCCTCTTCTTAGTAGCAGTGCGACATTGGGCAAGTTACTTAATCTCTCTGCCTTAATTTTCTCATCTGTGAAAATGCAAAACAAGTCTCTAGCTCACTGAGTTATTGTAACGATCAAAAGAGATAATGCACCACTAAGCTCGTAAACAGTGAGTGCTTCAGAAATAATAGTATGACTAATAAGCTTGTGTAAAGTGAGTTCTTGCCTGAGAATGGAGGAGCCAAGGTGCTACTGCTGAGAGGGGCAATGTGCAAGACTCTGAATGATCCTCTGAGTCTTGATGTCCTCATTTGGAATTGCTACAATGTGATTCTCCTTTAATTCTAGGGATTACCTTTTTTTCTTTAACAAGAAAAGCACAGCTATACTTTATGTGAGCAATCTTTAAGAAATGTATGTAAATATGGATTTATGTAGAAATATATATTGTGGAAATGGGAGTGCACCAGCCATTTCTATCTATGGTGCAGTAATGATTAATCCTGTGGAATTTAAGAGGTGGTTTATGCTTCTCAAGGCCACTGTCTGCTCATATATTTATGTCTAGTAACCTAAGAAAATGCAGTGCAGCCAGGTGATGTAAAGACAACCAGTACATGCCTATTCCCCTCTCCTTCAAAATAGCATATTTTTTCCAGCCCAGTTGACATTATTCAGAAAATCTCTTGAGGGTTTCCCTATTTCTAAAGGCTGTGCTCTTTCTCTTTTCCAGCAATTCACCTATTAATTTAGTGCATTCGCAACAGAGAGGCTTTTCGTACTTCTGAGACAGTAGTTATATCCAGTGCCTTCTATTGCAGCACAAATTCCTGGAACACTACAGCCACAAGGAAATATTATTCTAGTTCCCGTCATGGGGTAAGGCATTTGGCTCAGTGTTAATTTGCCATCAGTGTAATTTAAACAAGATCATAAGACATAAATGGCATGAAATGGAAATGCATTTGTTTTGGTGGCCGGCAGCTCTGTGCTACGTGAGGAAGTCTGTCTCATGGCTATGGGCACACTGGGAGTCCTGCCAGTCTCTTCAACACAAAATATCCAAGCTGGACACCACCCATATTACAGGGAAATGGGCATAATTGTTTCAAAATGACACACTGATACCTTTCCTACACATGTCAGAGAGAAACATGTTCAAATGAGATTTCTCTTTTTTCCAGAGATGAAAGAAAATCAGAAGATTGTTTTGGGGCTGGCATTTATCTTAAGATGAGTCATCTCACAGGAATACTTTTCTATAGCAGAAAAAATGTCCAACTAATACAACCATCTCTAATGTTAGGTTGTGTACTACTTTTTATTTTTTAAAGATGTAGGCTTACAGAAAAACCATGCAAAAAATAATTCCCTTATACCCCTCTTCCCCCATTATTAACACCATGCATTAGTGTGGTATGTTTGTTAGAAATGTAAGATTATTATAACTGTATTATTAACTACCCATGGTTTATATTGGAGTTCATTGTTTATATTTCACAGTCATATGTTTTCTCCTTAAAATTTTTATTCTAGTAATACATATACAACCTAAAAATTTTCCTTCTTAACCAACCTCAAATATATAATTCAGTGCTATTAATTATGTTCACAGTGTGGTGCTATCACTACCATTTATTATCAAAACTTTCCCATCATCCAAAATAGAAACTCTGTACATTTAAAGCATTAACTTCCTATTTCCTACCCCTACCCCAGCCCCTAGTAGTCTATATTCCTGTTTCTGACTCTATGAATTTCTTATTCTGATTATTTCGTATCAGTGAGACCATATAGTATTTGTCTCTTTTGTCTTGCTTATTTAACTCAACAAGATGTCTTCAAGTTTCATCATGTTGCATGTCTCAGAACTTCATTCCTTTATGCAACTGAATAATATTCCAATGTATAGACCACATTTTGCTTGTCTATTTGTCAGCTGATGGGCAATTGGGCTGTTTTCATCTTTTGGCAATTGCAAATAATGCTGCTATATATACACCAGTGTGCATATATCCATTTGAGTCCCTGCTTTCAATTCCTTTGGATATATATCATAGACCTTGGATGGCCAGGTCACATGGTAATTTTGTACTTTCTGAGAAACTGCTAAATGCTTTTCCACAGTGGCTGCAACCATTTTACATTCCCACCAACGAGTGCCCATTTTTCTCCATATCCTCTTAAACATTTGTAATTTTTCCATGTTTTAGTAGTAGCCATTCTAGTGCATATGAAATTGTACCTCATTATGGTTTTGATTTTCATTTCCCTAATAGCTAATGATCCCTATTCTTTTATGTGCTCTTTGGCCATTTGTATATCCTCCCTGGAGAAATGTCCATTCAAGAATTTTGCCCATTTTTAAATGTGTTGTCTTTTTGTTATTGGGTTGCAGTATTTCTTTATATATTCTGGATATCAGTGTTTATTGGAATTGTGGTTTCCAAATATTTTCTCCTATTCTGTAGGTTGTCTTTTTCATATTGGAGTCCTTTGCACAAATTTTTAAAATTTTAATGAAGTCCCATTTATCTATCTATTGCATTTATCTACTTCATGTGTAAAGTCTAAAAAACCATTACCTAACACAATGTCCTGGAGATGCTTCCCTATGTTTTCTTCTAGGAGATTTATAGTTTGGTTTCTTGTATTTAGGTCTTTGATCCATTTTGGGTTGATTTTTGTATATAGTGTGAGGCTAGGGGTCCAAATTCATACTTTTGTATATGGACGTACAGTTTTCCCAGCACCATTTGTTGAAGAGACTATTCTTTCTCAAATTGAGTGGACTTGGTACCCTTGTCAAAAACCAGTTGATCAAAGATGTGAGGGCAGATTTCTGAAATATCAATTCTATTTCGTTGGCTTATGCCTGTCCTTTGTGCCACTGTCATGCTGTCCTGATTACTATAGCTTTGTGATAAGTTTTAAACTCAGGAAGTATGAGTCCTCCAACTCTGTTCTTTTTCAGGATGGTTTGGTTACTGGAGGCCCCTTACCCTTCCATATAAATTTGATGTTTGGCTTTTCCATTTCTGCAAAGAAAGCTGTTTGAATTTTGACTGGGATTGCATTAAATCTGTAAATTTCTTTGGGTAGAATTGATATCTTAACATTTAGTTTTCTAATCTATGAACACTGAATGAATGCCTTTCCATTTCCTTAGGTCTTCAATTTCTTCTAGCAATTGCTTTCTGTGTACAGGTCCTTTACACCCTTGGTTAGATTTATTACTAGATATTTGATTCTTTTTGTTGCTATTTTAAATGGATTCTAAAAAAATTTCTTCTTCACATTGTTCATCCCCAGTATATAGAAACACAGACTTTTGTGTGTTGATTTTGTACCCTATCACTTTGATGAATTTGTTCATTCTATTAGCTTTTTTGTGGATTTTTCAGGATTTTTTGTATATAGATCATCTCATCAGCAAATAGGGAAAGTTTCACTTCTTCCTTTCTGATTTGGATGGCTTTTATTTTTTTACTTTTTACTTTTTTAAAGATTTATTTATTTATTTCTCTCCCCTCCCCCCCCCCCACCTCCATCCCGGTTGTCTGTTCTCTGTGTCTATTTGCTGCGTCTTCTTTGTCTGCTTCTGTTGTTATCAGCGGCACAGGAATCTCTGTTTCTTTTTGTTGCGTCATCTTGTTGTGTCAGCTCTCCGTGTGTGCAGTGCCATTCCTGGGCAGGCTGCACTTTCTTTTGCGCTGGGCAGCTCTCCTTCCGGGGCGCACTCCCTGTGCGTGGGGCTCCCCTACACTGGGTACACCCCTGCGTGGCACAGCACTCCCTGTGCACATCAGCACTGCGCATGGGCCAGCTGCACACAGGTCAAGGAGGTCTGGGGTTTGAACCGTGGACCTCCCATGTGGTAGATGGACGCCCTAACCACTGGGCCAAGTCCACCGCCTATTTTCTTTTTTTACCTAACTTCTCTGCTTAGAACTTACAGTACAATGTTGAAACAGTAGTAACACTAGACATCTTTCTCTCATTCATGACCGTAGAGGGAAAGCTTTCCATCTTTCCCCACTGAGTATGATGTCAGCAGTGGGGTTTTCATACATGCCCTTTATCACTTTGAGGAAGTTTTCTTCAATTTCTAGTTTTCTATGTGTTTTTATACCAAAATGCAGTGCTGGGTTCTATCAAATGCATTTTCTGTATCAAAGGACATGTGCTCGTGTATGTGTGTTTATTTCTTTCATTCTGTTTAGGTGGTAAGTGACAATAATTGATTTTCTTACATGAACTACCCTTGCATTCCTGCGATAAATCCCACCTGATCCTAGTGTATAATTAATTCTTTTACTTTGCTCTCAGATTTAGTTTGCTAGTTTTTGTTGAGGATTTTTGCATGCATATTCATAAGGGGTATTGGTCTATAATTTACTTTTCATGTGGTACCTTAATCTGGCTTTTATACTAGAGTGATATTGTCTTCATACAATGAATTAGGGACTGTTTCCATCTCTTCAATTTTGTGGAAGAGTTTGACCATGATTGGTATATATTATTCTTGTAATGTTTGGTAAAATTACCCTGTGAAGCCACCTGGTCCTGGGCTTTTCCATGATGGGGGGTGGTGGTTTGGGTTGCTGATTCAATCTCTTTACTAGATCTTTTGAAAGCATCAATTTCTACTTCAGTAAGTGCAGGTAGTTTGCATGTTTCTAGGAATTTGTCAACTTCACCTAGGTTATCTAATTGAAGTATTTTCTTAAGATCCTTTATTTCTGTGGTGTCAGTAAATGTTCCCCCTTTTATTTATGATTTAGTGATTTGTGTCCTCTTTTTCTTTGTCAGTCTAGCTAAAAGCTTTCTGATTGTATTGATCTCTTTACGAACTAACTTTGTGTTCTGTTGATTCCAGTCTTTTTTTTTTTTTTCAATTCTCTATTTCATCTATCTCCACTCCAATCTTTGTTAATTCCTTCCTTATTCTCACCTTGGGTTTAGTTTACATTATTTTCATTCTTAAGATATTTCTTGATTTTCCTTGTGATTTTTTTCTTTGACGCATTGGTTGTTTTAAGAGTACATTGTTTAATTTCTACATATTTGTGAATTTTCCGTATCTCCTTATGTTAATGATTTCTAACTTTATTCCATTGTGGTTGGAGAGAATAACATGGTATTATATTAATATTTTTGAATTTATTGAGACTTGTTTGGTGACTTAACATAGGGTCTATCCTGGAGAATGATCCATGTGCCCTTGAGAAGAATATGTATTCTGCTGCTGTTGGGTGATGCATTCTATATATGTCTATTAGGTATCATTGGTTTAGACTATTGCTCAGGTCTTCTATAGCCTTATTGATCTTCTGTCTATGTGTTCTATCTAATATTAAAAGTGGTGTATTGAATTTTCCTACATGTTCTATCTAATATTAAAAGCGGTATATTGAATTCCCCTACTGTTAATTAGATCCATCTATTTTTCCCTTTATATGTAACATTTGCTTCACACATTTGGGGGCTCTGCCATAAAGTATGTGTTTTAGTTTCCTAGGTTGCTCAAGCAAATACCATGAAATAGCTTGGGTTTGAAGTTGGGGGAAAAGTCTAAATCAAGGAGGTATCAAGGCAGTGCTTCTTTCCTGAAGACTGTGGCATTCTGGGGCTGGCTGCTGGCAATTCTTGGTTCTTTGCTTGCCACGTGGCAAGGCACATGGTGGTCTCTCCTCATTTCTCCCTTCTCTTCTGGGTTCAGTTGATGTTCAACCTCTTGGTTCCTGTGGCTTTCTTTTTCTATATCTGAATTTCATTCTGCTTATAAGACTCTAGAAATACGATTAAGACACATCCTGACTGAGATGGTCCACACCTTAACTGAAGTAACTTCATCAAAATGTTTTATTTACAATGGCTTCATACTCACAGGAATTGATTAGGTTTAAGAACATTTTTCTGGGGGGTGGGGGGTGGGGAGGTACATACAGTTTCAAATTATCACAGTGCATATATATTTATAATTGTTACGCATGCTTTTTGGATCAACTCCTTTATCAGTATGTAGTGACCTTCTTTGTCTCTTGTAAAAATTTTTGACAGAAAGTCTATTTTGATATTAGTATAGCCATCCCAGCTCTCCTATGGTTACTACTTGCAAGGTATATATTTTTCCATCTCTTCATTTTTAATCTACTTGTGTCTTTGAATGTAAAGTGAGTCTCTTAAACAGCACTTAGTTGGGTCATGTTTTTTTCTTTTTTTTTTTTTTTACATTTTTTTAAATTGATTTTGTAATAATATTACATTAAAAATATATATGTGAGGTCCCATTCAACCCCCCCCCCCACCCCACCTCCCCCCCCCCCCCCCAGCAACACTCGTTCCCATCATCATGACACATCCATTGGATTTGGTAAGTACATCTTTGGTCACCTCTGCACCTCATAGTCAATGGTCCACATCATGGCCCATACTCTCCTCCATTCCATCCAGTGGGCCCTGTGAGGATTTACAATGTCCGGTGATTGCCTCTGAAGCACCATCCAGGGCAGCTCCATGTCCCAAAGACGCCTCCACCTCTCATCTCTTCCTGCCTTTCCCCATACCCATCAGCCACCATGTCCACTTTTCCCAATCCAATGCCACCTCTTCTATGTGGACATTGGATTGGTTGTGTCCATTGCACCTCTAGGGTCATGTTTTTTTCAATCTCTGCCTTTTGATTCTAGATTTTAATACATTTACATTTAAAGTCACTACTGATAATGCAAGATTTTCTTCTGCAATTTTGCTATTTGTCTTTGCAAGTTTTATACCTTTTCTTAACCCTCAATTCTTCCATTAATGCCTACTTTCATATTTATTTGATGTTTTTTGTATTATATCATTTTGAATCCCTTGTCATGTCTTTCTGCATATATTTTCCTTGTGGTTACCATGGTGTTAAAATTTAACATCCTAAATCTGTAACAATCATATTGGCTTTGGGTGGATCCCAGAAAATCATTTCCTTAGAACCAATCCATTCCTATGGGTGTGAACCTATTGTAGGTGGGAACTTTTAATTCAGTTACCTCAGTAGGGTGTGATCCTCAGTGGGTCTTTATCTTCTTGCTGGAGTCTTTTATAATCAGGATAAATGCAGAGAGACACAAAGAGAAAATGATACAGGAGCTGAAAGAGAAATCCACTAAAGCAAAGGGAGAAAGCCACAGGACCAGAAACAAACCCACAGAAGCTGAGAGAGGAATCCACAGAAACCAGGAAACTGAAAGCAAGGAGACCCAGAAGAGAAGGAAGATGCCACCATTTGCCTTCACATTTGACAGAGGAGTCCAGGATTACTGGCAGCTGGTCTCTGAGGACTGAATGTTACCTGATGTCTTGCTTTGGACATTTTTACAGCTTCAGAACTGTAAGATTTTAAGCTAATAAATCCCCATTGGAGAAACAAACCCATTTCTGGTTTATTGATTTCAGCAGCTTGCAAGCGAAAATAGTTTAATACCAACTTACTTCAATAGCTTACAGGTACACTATTCCTGTAACCCTCCATTCCCCCATCTTTTTATTGTACTTGTTCAAATTATGTCTTTTTACATTGTAAGTCCAAAACTGTAGATGTATCATTAATTTTTATGTTTTTGCATTTTAGAGCTTGTAAGAAGTGGAATTATATCCCCCACAAAATACAATAGTATTGAAAGTTATAACTGTCCATTTTGCTACATTTACCCGAGGTCTTTATTTCTTTATGATGCTTTGATCCACTATCTAGTGTCCTTGCCTTTCAGCCTGAGGGAGTCACTTTAGCAATGCTTGTAGGGTATATTTCGCAGTGACAAACTCCCTTAGCTTTTGTTTATCTGGGAATATCTTAATCTCTCCTTCCTTTTTGAAAGAAAGTCTCTTCAGATATAAAATCCTTGCTTGGCAATTATTTTCATTTTTCTCTTATATTTTTTCAGAATTCACACCTTGTCTTGGCATTGGGGTTTGATTACTACATGACCAAGTGTGATTTTTCCTTGAGTTTATCCTGTTAGGGGTTTGTTGGGATGCTTGAATGTGCATATACATGTCTTTTTATTCTTATCCTCAGTCTAAATTATTTCAATTGTCTTGTCTTTGCCATCACTGATTCTTATGCCCGCTCCAATCTGCTGTTGATAGCCTCTAGGGAATTTTTCATTTCAGTTATGTGGTCTCAACAGCAGTATTTGTTTGGTTCCTATTGAGATTCCCATAATATTCATTGGTCTACTCATATCCTTTGGTCCTTTCTCTGTGTTTTTATCTCCTTGAGCATAGTGAGTTGTTTTTTTTTTTTTTAAGTCTTTGTCCAGTATGTCCAAAGTCTGGTCCTGTTTGTTGGTGGTTTCTGAATTTTTATCTTGTTCATTTGGAGAGGCTATCATTTCCTATTTGTTTTGTAATCTTTTGTTGTGCATTGTGTATTTTAATATTTTACAGTGCTAACTCTGGAATTTAGTACTGATCTGTATGTCTCTTAATTTTGTACGCTGCTAGTGATATGACTGAGATTTTCTTGAATGCCAGGAGCTAACCGAAGCAAACCAAAGCAAAAAGCACCTTTCACAGTGCTTGCAAATTGGCTCTGCTTTGGCTGGTGGTCTTTCTCAGAGCTTAGCCCTTTTGTCAAGAAGATCAGCCTGAGGTGAATGCAAAGTGCAGGGTCCTCTCTCTTATGAGCCTGAGTGGAGCACCAGAAACTTCTTCCTTTCCTGGACCTGGGCTTGCCCATGGCCTTAGGCATCCCCAGGTTTATAGTTTGCAGGAGTTCAAAATGCACCCTCTAATTCCTTTAAAATAGACATTCACCCCCCTCTAGGTATAAGGTAATCCTTGCCCCAGCCAGCTTTGACTTGTTTATCATACTGCCCCAGCATACTGCAAGCTGCTTTTCTGCCCTCAGGACAAATTCTCGGTGGTTGAGTCTGAGACAAGTTACCCGATTCAGTCCCTCAGGTTTCCATCTGACTCCCTGGCACCAGGATACCGACACCCTAGTAAGTGCACAGGGGCCACTCCACTCCCTCTGGAACAGTGCTGGGGACCCACAATGGAGCACAGGCTGGCTCTACCCCACACCAGGAAGAGCCAGGGGGAGGGATCGTAAAGGGAGCCCGGAACTTCTTCTGTGGCTTTTGAAGCCGTGTTTTCTTGATTTAGCACTTACCCAGTTACTGCAATCCTTTAACTGTTTCCTGTAGTTTCAAGGAAACTCTCTAAGTTTCCACCTTCTGCTTTTGCCTGAAGGTGTTTGGAAGTAGCTGATCAAAATCAGTGATCAGCGATCAGAGCACATGTGCCAGGAGTTTGGAGGACTAGGTCCTGATAGCCCACTCTGGCATCAACCAGCTATAGCAGGAATCCAGGCTGCAGCCCCTGCTCTGAGCCTGGGGGCTGGTGGCTGTTGCAAGGAGTATGAAGATCACTGAAGTTTACCAGAATTTACCAGTTTCTTCCTCCTGCTCTTATTTGGATGCTGCACAGTGTTCCACTAGACTCTGGAGTTTCAAAATAGCTGATTCAGATAGTTATTGCCAGTGTAATAGTTATTTTGGTAGAGGGAGTGATTCCAGGAGTTTCCTCTTCTGTCATCTTTCCACAATCCTGTCCTATGTACTGCTTCTTAATATCTGTGAATAGTAAATATTTGGAGTGCCCTTCAGGCTGAAAGGATTAATCTTTTCAAGCCCCTACCTCTTAAAAGTTCTCCTTATTTCCTGTTAAGCCTTTCCATTTGCCATTCCATTGCTTATTAATACCTACAGGATTGGAAAGACGACAGGGTGGCAGGGTCATGGTGAGTAGTGGGTGACATGGGGAGGTTTCATTCATTCATCTATCAAATATTTATTATTTGCCTGAATGTGCCATCGATTTTCTACTCATGATGAATGCAAAGATGAATTGTCATATTTCTAATTTTAATTTGAGCTATCCTACTGCATTATGAGGTATCTGTATGAACTATGTAATAACAATTAAACTCATAGGCTTTTGCTTAAAGCCTTCTGTTCAGTCCTCTTTTGTATCTAACTGGATTGCTGAAATCTGGGGAAAAACATGTGCTGAATTGTGGGTTTCTCTACTTCTTACTTCTGATGTCTAAAGACTGTTGACATTTCAGCTACAGCTGCTTTTGCAAGAGGCTTTCTCTCACATCTCACACAAGATCTGAACTCTTAATCCTTCCTCAATAAACCTGTTTATCTACAGCCTTTCCCATCTCAGTTGATGGCCAATCCATTCTTCCCATTGATTGGGCCCAAACCTTGAAGAGCCAAGGACTGACTCTTCTTTCTCTCATATCTCATATCTGTTGTGTCAGGAAATCTTGTTCATTTCTACCTTCCAGATGTACCCAGACTGTCATCACTCTCTATCTCTCTGCTACCTCCCTAGCCAAACTGCTGCCATATTTGCCTGTATCATGGCAATAGTTTCCTGTAAGGTCTCCCTTCTTCTGCGTTTGCAGTCCTAGAGTTTATTATCAATACGGCAGCCAGAACAATCATTTTAAAATTTAAGTCAGATCATATCACTTCTCTCCCCAGATGCCTATAATAGACCCCACCATTGCAGTCAGAGCAAAAGCCAGTGTCCTCAAGAGCTTGAGATCTGGTTCCTTTACTTCCATGACCTCATCTCCTTTCTACCATTCCCCATTCTACTCACTGTGCTCTGTCACAGAACAGTTCTCTTTGCTACCCCTGAACATGTCATGTATGCTCCAGCCTAAGGAAATTTGCATTTGCTTTTTGCTCTGCCAAGAATGCTCTTCTCCCTGGTATCTTATTTTCATGGCTAACTCCTCTTTAAGTTTTTGCTCAAGAGTCACCTTCTCCTTGACAAGCTAATTTATTATGCCTTTTGTTTAATATGATTCCTCCCATGAGTAAGGCCATGTAACTAGTTCTCATCAATGAATTATAAACAAGTGTGTCACTTCCAGATCAAGAGCATTTAATTGTTGGCATCAGGCACTCTAGAGCTCTTTTGTCCTTTTCACGGAGATCAACAATGCTTGTGGATGTTGACTTTCATCCTTGAGTGACTTCAATGAGTAGAATTCTCCTACTCCTTTCATCAAACTATGAAGGACATAAAACATGAGGAAGAAATGAGCATTTATTGTTTTCAGTCACTGAGATTTTGGGGTTGTTTGTTACCACAACATAACCTAACCTACCCTGACTGACATATGAAAGATGAGAAATTATTTGGTCAATGTCACACAGTCAGAAACTCTAGATATTCTATTATCATATGTAACATATTTCTGAAAATATGTTGGAAACACAATATTTTGAAGGTCAAAAAATACATTTACATGCCTTAAACTGAAGTCCATTCCCAAGGAAGGAAAACATTTTGTAAAACCCTACCTGAGACTAATTAAGGTGCTGCCCCTTTCAGAAGCAGGCAATTAGGCAACTGGTGAAGACTTTGATAGACAAATAAACTCAGTTGGAAGTGACTGTCAGCAGGGGCATCATAAGTCATCCCTATAGGCTAGTTAAGTCCATCTTGGAAACCAATTCAAGAAAATCCCTGGAAAATCTCCTTAGTGTGCTATCTTCAGAGGTGGATTGATTTGCCCAACAGTGCTCAAACTTTAGCTAGTATCAGAATCATCTGAAGGGCCTGTGAAATCACAAGCTGCTGGGCCCCATTCCCAGTAGGTCTGGGGTAGACCTAAGACTTTGCATTTCTAACAGATTCCCAGATGATTTTGATGATACTGTGATCCAAGGACCACCACACGTGGAGAACCATGGACTTTAATAAAAATAGACCATGTATCAACACCTTCAAAAAAGAGAAAAATTTTTATCTTTAAAGATTTTGATATTTCCAAAAGAATACCAAATTAGTCACCATAGGGGAGAAAAAAAAACCCACAACAACTTATATCTCTTTTCTGGTTCTGGATTAGGATAATAATGTATCCCAATTTGCCCAGGACATTCCTGGGATGAGATCCCTGCTCTCCTAGCATATACCAAAAGCAACTCTTTCATATTCAACAACTGTCCAGGTTTGAATGATAAAGTATACAGTGACACCATTTAGGCTTGCTTATATTTTTTATTTACACATGATAAATGATTATGTAATGGTTTCACGGTTTAGAACCTCAAAGTTCATAATCCCACCCAGGCTGCAGTGGGGGACTAGGATGTGGATTGGGAGGATCTGTGGTCAGGAAAGAGCTACAGGTCCAGTTACTAATCTCTGGCCCCCTTTTGGCTTTTGCAAGGGGGAGTAGAGAGTGGGAAGGGGAAGTGTTGGTGGGGAGCCTGGCTTCTTCCTCTCCCTGCCTCCCCCTAACTGCAAGAGCTAAGAATCCACATTGCTCAGTTGATACATGAATTGTAAAATGTGGCACAAGAATTACTCTTGTGGTGCTGGTATACAGTGTAGGAAAACAATGGTTGTAACAAAACTGAAGATCTCATGCTGCTCCCTACTCCCAAAAAGAATAAAGCCAGAACTACTCTTGCTGCTAAGTGACTGCTGCCCTTTTACCCTCCAAGCTGACTCTGCAGCTTTACGGAAGGCAAGTATGTGCTTCCTGCCAATCTCACCAATATTCTTGTCTGAGGCCCATGTTGTTAGATTGGAATACCTGATGGTTAAAGAGAGTAAGTCAGGGCACATGGATTCCCCATGAGAACCCCCACAGAGGGCCCTCCTCATTCTGAGTCAGAAGTGAAGGATCCCTGGATGTAAATTATGGTGTGTGGGTGTGTTGGCCCAGGGTGAAGGAGGAGACATTGTCCTTCTGCTTTTAGTAGCACTTAATTACTTCTATATTTCTCCTAGTCAGGTTTTTTTTTTTTAACATACTCATTAAAATAGGGGGAAAAGTGCTTTTTAGGCTAGGCTATCTTATAACACCTAGTTTTTGCTAACTGCAGGTATCCTTACTTGAAATAAGTTATCTGACTTGATTTCTATATCTCAAAGTGTGTATAGTTGGTTATAGTATTAGTTTAGTAGAAATGCTAAAGAATATGAAGATCCATGCCTAATTGGCACATCCTCCCAACTCTCCAGGTTTTTGGATAAGTACCCCAAGCTTGTCCTGTAGAGTCCAGAGCTTGCAGTTTTTTTATTTCTGGGCACCTGGTTTCAGGTAAATGTATAAGCTTAGGGGAAGCACAGTAAAGGAGAGTGTCAAGTGGTTGCATAAATTAAAAGAGGCAGAAGATATTTGTCACCTCCAAATTAAAATAAGCAGCAGAATTTACTGGTATTTATTAGGCACTTGCTTTACATAAACTCTGTACTCCTTGTTGTAAATAAAGTAAGTTAAATTTGACAATCCTTGCCTAGTGGGAGTTTTATTCTAGCACGGATGACCTAAATCCAACTAACACTCTCATAACTGCCATCAGCCTCTACATATACAGAGCACCATACGCCAAGCACTAATAAGAGGGGAGAGCACTGGTGATAAAATATTTACATGGAGGATAACCTTTCTGAGTGAGATGCTGCAGTGTGCTCTGTGAGACATGCTGATAGTCTGCTGGAAGGAAGAGAGGGCAGCGCCACCTCTTTTCATCTAGCCAGGAAAGGCTTTATGGAGGAATTGGGATTTCAGGAGATCTTTGGAGAAAGATTTGATGGGTAACAAAGAGGATAATAAGACCAGAGGGAGAAGCAACATGAGAGAGATCAGAGTCAGAAGAGAGATGAATGCAGGGGGCAGTCTGGAAGAGTGCTCGTATTTTCCCTTTGCTTTTCTAAAGTGGTTTCAAAGTGGCTTTCCTTTGTCTTCCTGATGTGGGAAGTGAATCAATTCTTGCTGGGTGGAGGTGTTCATATTCCTTGCCGCCTCAGCTCATTTCTTCTCTGGGCTGCTCCCCAGGATTCTCAGGCATCTTCTTCCTGTACTTATTTTGCTCCAATCTCTATCCATTCTGACTGATTTACTCATCACTCTCCACTTGCTCTTGTTTCTATCTCCTTGACTTCCCACCCCCAATTCAGCTTTTCATCCTGGCCCCAGCCAACACAAACACCTTAGCTCACGTTCCTCTCCACAGAAAGGGTAAAAGTGATTAAAAATTAATGAAACTATTTCTTGTCGCTCTATGCTATTTTTACCTTAACTGCCAAGTTAGATGTTATTTTTACCACAGAAATAGTCACTCTGCAATGGCCTCTTCTATCTTTTGGGACTCCAGAACTGCTTTACAGCTTATTTTTTTAAAGGTATCTGAAGTATTTTCAACATCCACATACACAACCACACAAGTACACTCATGCACGTACACACACACACACATTCACCAGAGTGTTTGATAAGCTCAAACAAGCACATCTAAGCACTTGTTTCCTAATTAGCATGTGCTTTGAGGAACCTAGAGTGTGTGTCAATTCCCTGCTTCCTTCTCCCCACAGACCTGCTCACTTCTGAGGAAGACGAAATGTGATTTGGTCCAGAGTTTCAGAAGACTTCATTTTAGAACCACAGTGTTTGACAGTGTTACTTACTGTTACCCATTCTTGCAGTCTCACAGCACAGCAGAGCTTGAAAATGAGAGCATAAAAACACCATTAGCGCCATCCCTTTGATTTAGGCTACTGTCTCCAGAAAATCTCCTAATAAATAATGAATATGATGTCTGGAAGTGCACGATTACCCCATTAGCCAAGTTGTTTTATTGGCTTAGTTGGAAAGAAGATAGATGATGGATCATCTCAGGGAGGCTGGAGTGTCAGGCAAGGTCTGAGAAGGTAGAGCTTAAAGGAAAACTACTGCACAGAGAATTGGGAAGTCCCTGAAGATTACTTTTGCTGACATCACGATATTGCCTAGGAAGCTCCTGGGTTCTAGTTCTGGCTCCATCACTTTCTAGCAATGAGATCTTCAGAAAAGCACCTAGCTTCTCTAAACCTCACTTTCCTTGCCTGCAATATGGAGATAATAGTAGCAAAACTACAAAGTTGTTGGGAGGATGAAATGAGGTCATGTGAGCAAACACTTGGCAGTGTGTCTGTCTCACTGAAAGTAGTCAACTAATGCTTATAATTATTAGTATGCAAGGATGAAAGCATCTTTCCCCCCATTACATTTTGAAAGATTGTGGTTTTAAGGCATAGGTAATAGAAACTTCAAAAAAAGTAAAATAAAATTACAGAAGCCTCTTAATCTCAGAATATATTTTCTTTGTATGTTCCCCAAACAAATTGGACTCCATCCAATAAAGCACTAAAAATTTTCTTAGATGGTTTATAAGTTGTCTTCAAGAGGACATATTCTAAAGTGCCTTGGTATACTGGAGTGACTCATGCCATTCTCACAAGTTTCCTGCCCTTTCTGCACCCTTCAAGGACTAGAGCTATTTCACCATTTAAACCTCACCATTCCTCAGTTCTGGCTTGTATCAATGCCCTCCACTCTCCATAACTTATTTCATCTTATCCATCATGAATGTTTTCTTTTCTCTCTCAGCCCAGCCCTGGTATCTCTCTGGTGACTTTATTTCTCCACGCTGGTCATAATGTACAGCCTTACATTCTTGGGTTAATTTATTGATCTCACATGACAACAATTCAAGATTATAAATCTCAAATGAGCCTTCAATCCTGATTGACAATCCTTCCACCACATCCTTGGTAAACTACCTCTCTTAACTTCTGCAGCGACTATTCGAAACATTTCCAATCTCACATATTACTCAGAGAAAATCAAAGCTTTCTGAAGCAATCCTCTTAACTTCCCACTCTTGAAAATAACAAACCCACTGAGCTAGACACCAGTCATTTCCTTTCCTGTTAGTGTAGAGGAGCCTTTTATCTAAGTTTTAGATCCTTCGTCCCTTGTTTCCTAGGAACCTGACATAATGGTTATCCATTTTCCTGTCCTGTATAATCACTTAATCCCTTGGAAATGTGTCTTTCCTGTCAACATTTAAATGCGCACTTGCCTTAGTCATCTTCAGGTAACCCTCCTTCATCCTCACATGCTACCGCAGTTCCCGGCACATTTTCATCCCTCTTCTCCACAGCCAAACTTGTTGAAAACTCTCTATACTTTACCTTTTCCTTACCTCTCACTTCCTCCTCAACCTCCACCAGTCTAGAATCCACACCACCACTTATCATTTCTTCCATGGTCACAACTCACCTCCATACATTGTTAAATGTACTGAACTCCCATCAACATTAGACACTGGATCACTTCCTTCTTCTAAAATCTCTTTACCCTTGATATCCATGATCCCAATTACTTACTTTCCCTCCTATCTCCCATCATTTCTTCAGACTTACCCTGCTTTGTTCAGCATTAAATGTAGGAATTCCTCCAGGATTATTTGTAATCGTACTTCATATCTTCTCACTTTTTACTTTCCCCCAAGCAACCTCATCTACGCTTCACAGCTTAGATCCTTCAGGCAGTTATTCTAAGTGTCTATTTGATATGTCCACTTGGATTGCTCAAAGGCATCTCAAAGGTAGACTGTCCAAGATTCCTATTTCTTTCGACAGTGCTTCCTTTCTCCCTGATAGATACCTCCGTCAGTCCAGTTTGTACATTTGAAGCTAAGGAGGCAATTCAGCATGGTGACAAAAATGTGAACCCGGGGATCACACTGTTCATTTCACAGGTCTACCACATATTAGTGGTGTAAATCTGGACAAGCAACTGACATTTTGTTTTAACTGTGTTTTACTTACCATAAAAATGAGAATAAGAGATATATCCGAGTCAGACAATTGTTGCCAACAATCTCTGCTCATGCTTCTTTTCTAAAAAAAACATTACCTATGTGCCTGTTTTAGGGAAATCAGGAATGGAGTATTATAAGTAGGAGACACTAAAATGAGAATTTGATTGAAGGCAGAAGATAGATGGAGGGTAGTGAGAACTCCACTATTCACAGATTGGAAATTGAAAAATCTTGCCATTCAGTGGCAAAATACTTGGTTTGATTTTTCCCCTATGACCTTGAATTGAAGACAGATTTACCACTAAAGCTGTAATTTCAAGAAAAATAGTAAGAAAAATTCAGTCTATTGGTATGTGCTAGCTATTGCCTTGTAGATTTCAACGTAACTGTAGGAGGGAAGCTTGATAAGAAGATCTTTTTGCAAATTGCTTGAAATTTAAATTGAGAGTTCTATAATTTGAAACCTTGCAATGTTGGACTTAAATTAGTGTAAGCAGAGAGAGGCAGGAGATTCAGCTGAAAAAATGTTGGGGTCCCAGTAGTCTTCTAATCACTTCCTATTAATTATTATCTTCTTGACAAAGGGAACAAGACTGATGGCAAAAATAGTTTAAGGGAGCTGTTTCCCCATCCCACTGAGGCTATTTTAGAGTACTTTAAATTGAAGTCAGTAAAGTAAAGGGTACCGTGATAGCAGAGGAAAGTGGCCAGTGATCAGAAGGCAGGTATTCTCAAGGATCATGCAAAAAGAGATCTTTGGCATTGGTTTTACAATAAGGGCCAGATTATAAGAAAACAGAATGGAAGCCTAAATTTTTTGAGTACTATATTGACAAATACATGGCATTTTTTATGGAAATAATAGGGATTGCTTAATCTTAGGAGTGATATTGGGCTTAATATCTCATACTGATAAGTAGAGTGCTGAAACTACATGGTTCTAAAGGCTGACAATCTATCCAATGTATATCTCAGATGTTGAATTGGGAGACTACGGATAGGAAAGTTCCTCCCTTAGGACAGGATCAGAGATGGCCAGATTGGCAGACAATTACAAGGGCAGAGGTGCCTCATATTCCTATGTAACAAGATTATGGTATATTCCATTTTTCAGTGTGCATTGTTTCTCATTTTTCCCTTTTTCTGAATTGTGCTTACTGTAAACAGTTACTTTTTGATGTAATTTGATGTAATTCAAGTCTACTTAAGACTTGAAGTTTTCTTCAGGGAAAAGGAGAAAAATGTGTTTTATGTAGGTGTGCATTTTTTTTTTAAGTATATGAGGGGTAATGGATGCTGTAGCAGTTTGATATAGTTATGAATTCCAAAAATAGATATTGGATTATATTTGTAATCTGGTCTATTCCTGGGCATGATTGAGTTATGATTTGGGCTTTGATTGGGCCTCATCATTAGGGCATTTGGTGGGTGGGGACTCAGATAATAGGCAAAGGACAGAGTTGGAGATTTTGATGCGAGGGCTTTTGGCGTTGGCATTTTGATGTTGGTGTTTGATGCTAAAGCCTTAAGCTGGAGCCCCAGGAAGTAAGCTCACAGAGGAAAGAGAAGCCAGCCCCAGGAAGAAAGGAACCCTGAGCTCAGGAAGAAGCAAGCCCTGGGAAGGAAAGAACCTTGAACCCAGAGAGAAGCAAGACCCTGGAAGGGAGGAATCCAGGAAGCCTGAACCCTCACAGCCACAAGTGGCCATCTTGCTCCAACATGTGAAAATAGATTTTGTTGAGGGAAGTAACTCATGCTTTATGGCCTGGTATCTGTAAGCTCCTACCCCAAATAAATACTCCTCATAAAACCAACCAATTTCTGGTATTTTGCATCAGCACCCTTTGGCTGACTAATAGAGATGCTATGGACATTGGTAGTCAAAGGGATAGACCAATAAATGCTTTTGGCAGCCAATTCAACAGTCATTTCCTATTCTCTCCCTTACCACTTTTTCCTTGCTAAAATATTATGTTCAAATATGAATCACATGTGTGTTTCACGGAAGGCAAGGTCTTATTTCAGCACCAGGGTAAATCTTGATTAATCTGGACCAATCTCAGTAATTTCATTTCCCTTCCTAGTGAATGTTTTAGGAATTGACATGTGATGGAATCTTGTCAATGAGATAGGATAAGAAATGTGCTCAAAGTCTCCGAAAATGTTTTCCTCACTTTAAAAAAGTATACTTGAGCAAACAGAAAGACGAATGTGTTCTTGGAAAGGAAGACTCAATGTGATAGAGATGTCAGGTCTCTAAAATTTAATTTATACATTTAATATAATTGCAATCAAAATGTCATTTGATATTTTTCTGGAGCCAGATAAGTTGACTTCAAAATTTATTTGGAAGAATAAGCAAACAAGAACACCCAGAAAAACCTTTAAAAAGAAGATAAATGGAGAGGGATGGCTAAAAGAATATAAAATATTATACTATTTAAGCTCCTGTAATTGACATAGGGTAGTATTGGTACATGAAATGAGGGACAAACAAGTGGGACGCGATAGAAAATCCAGAAATAGATTCAAGTGAATGGGGAGACTTAGGATATAATAAAGACAACTTCTCAATTCAATAATTTGAAGAGAAAAAATGAACTTTTTATCTAGTTAGGATAACTGAGTAACCATAGGGGAAAAAAATAAAATAGGATAGATTTCTCACAGCACACATCAAGATAAATTCCAAATGGGTCAGAGAATTGAAGTAAAAAGTAAAACTTTACATGTGATTTCATAACCTGAGAGTAAGGAAAAAAATTCCTAATTATAAGGAAAAAACTGATACATTTGACTACATAAAAATCAAAGTTTTGTTTGGCAAAACAGCATCAGCAGAAAAATGAAAAGATAAGTAACAAGATAGGAAAAATATTTGCAAGTTAAATCACAAAAAGCTATAATCTATAATATATAAATATCTTCCTAAAACTTAGGAGAAAAATGCTAACAACACAATAGAAAGATGGGTAAGTTCTATGAATGGACAGTCCACACATGCACATAGATAATACAAATAGCCCAAAACATATGAAAAGATATTCATTCATACTTGTAAAATAAATGCAAATTAAATATAATGGATTGCATTTTTCATCTATCAGACTGGCTAAAATCCAAAGTCTGACAGTATTCATTGTTGGCCAGGCTATCAGGAAACAAATATCTCATATGTTACTAGTGGGAAGGCAAAGAGTACAGTGTGTCTCTGTGGAGGGGAATTTGCCATCAACAAACAAAATTACACACGTGTTTACCCTTTGGAGCAATCACTCTTCTGAGAATCAATTTTGAAGATACACCGGAAAATCTATGAAATGTCAGATGAACAAATCTATTTATTTTAGCACTATTATTAATTGCAAAAAATAGGAAATTATCCACATGTCTATTAATAAGAGACAGGTTGAATAAATTACAGTGCAACCACAAAAGGAGTACTATATAGCTATAAAAAGAAACAAGGAAGAGCTTTACATATAGGACAAACTATTAAGGGGATAAAACTAAGGGACAGAACAATGTGTATAATGTTATATTTTTTGAAGAAAGGGGGGATATATACCTCTACACTGTTGCTTCTATTTTCAGAAAGGGAGGATAATTCCCAACCTAAAACAAATGTTTACCTAAAGGAGAAGGAATGTGATATGGGGAGGTGATAGGTGGAGAGTTTTCCTCTCTGGATTCAGTTTTGTGAGCAGTGATGAGGGGAGTTTCTGCATCACCTTGAGGGGAGGGAGTCAAAGGACCAAGGTGCACACTGAAGGTGGCAAAGAAGATGGACAGAAGGAATCTGGGCCCCAGACATGCTTAGAGTTATTGAATTAATCAACACCAAAACTACCATACTTTAGAATTAGGTAGATCTTACATTTGAATCCTAGTTCTGGTGGGCTGTACCACCTTGGGGAAAGTTGTCCCTGAACCGCAGTGTCTTTACTATACAATAGGACCAATGATACCTCTTGCAGATTGCAAGGTTTTGCCATTATCTGTATAGAGAGTCTAGCAGAGTTCCTAATAAATGCTATTACTGTAATTCAGGGGTTCTTAACTTTTTCTGTTCCACAGATCCCTTACTAAGTCCACACTATACTGTGTATTATTTAATAAATATATCACACCCACACCAACATGTCTCCACAAGAAAAATGTCTTATTTGAATTTCAATTCCAGCTCACAGACCCCTTGGGGTCTGTGGACCCCTGGTTAAGAACCCCTGCTGTAATTCATCCTCTCTTTTGTACTACATTCCTCCTATCTCCAGGTCAATTCTTAGGAATTTTTCTCAGAATAGCTCGATGCACAGTTCCAGACTCATGCATCTCATCTCCTTCAAAAAGCTCCTGTAACTGCTCTTTCAAGGCACTGTAAGTCTATGTAGCTCTTACACGCATAATAAATCCTGGTAACATGGGTAATCAATAGTTCAAATCATGCTTATCCTTCAAATAGCCCTTAATTTGGAAATTTTCTTTTAGAACTAGGAAATGACTTCAGAACAGTGAGTAACCTTCAGAAACTGTTCTCCTAGGACATTATACTTTATCTGTTCTTGGCACTGACATCCAAATTGCCATTTTTAAAAAATTAGCCTGACATAGCAAATGAATGAATTTGTTCATCAAACAACTTCATCAATAAAGTAAAAAGACAACCTATAGAATGGGAGGAAATATTTGGAAACCACATATCTGATAAGGTTTAGATATCTAGACTATATAAAGAAAACCTATAACTCAACAACAAAAAGACAACACTAGTAGAAAAAAATGGGCAAAAGACTTGAATAGACATTTCTCTAAAGGAAATCTACAAATGGACAAAAAGTACATGAGAAGACACTCAACATCATTAGCCATTAGGGAAATGAAAATCAAAACCAAAATGAAATACCATTTCACACCCACTAGAATGCCTAATATTTGAAAACAGAAAATTACAAGTGTTGGAAGGGATGTGGAAAAATATTAGGCTGGTGTAAAAGTAATTGCGGTTTTGCATCATTGAAATTTGCCATTTGCCATTGGCATACTTTCTTAAATAAATGTGGTTGTGTTATACATCATGTTAATGTGCATTTCTCTCTTGATGCTTTTTTGCTAACAACTTATTGTTTATTTTATATTTATTTTAGACTATGGAAACGATGTTAGACAAAAAACTAATTTGAGTAATTTTCTTATTTGAGTTCAAAATGGGTAAAGCAGTGGAGACAACTCAGAACATCAACAATTAATTTGGTCCAGGAACTGCTAATGAATGTACAGCACAGTGGTGGTTTAAAAAGTTTTGCAAAGGAAACAAGAGTCTTGAAGATGAGGAGCATAGTGGCCAGCCATCGGAAGTTCACAACAACCAACTGAGAGCAATCATCAAAGCTGATAACTCGACATCAACCAGTCTATGGACGTTTGGCACTTGAAGCAAATTAGGAAGGTGAAAAAGCTTGATAAGTGGATGCCTCATGAGCCGACTGAAAAATAAAAAAAACATTGTCGTTTTGAAGTGTCATCTTCTCTTATTCCATGCAACAACAGCGAACAATTTCTCGATCGGATTGTGGCGTGCGATGAAAATTTGATTTTATACAACTGGTGACGACCAGCTCAGTGGTTGGACTGAGAAGAAGCTCCAAAGCACTTCCCAAAGCCAAACTTGCATCCAAAAAAGGTCATGGTTCCTATAATTTGGTGGTCTGCTGCTGGTTTCACCCACTACAGCTTTCTGATTCCTGGCAAAACCAATGCATCTGAGAAATATGCCCAGAAAATAGATGAGATGCACCAAAAACTGCAATGCCTGCAGCCAGCATTGCTCAACAGAAAGGGCCCAATTCTCCACAACAATGCCTGACAGTACATCTACAAAGTTTTGCCTCATGTACCATATTCACCTGATATCTTACCAACTGACTACCACTTCTTCAAGCATCTTGGAAACTTTTTTGCAGGGAAAAAGCTTCCACAACCAGCAGGATGCAAAAAAGTGGTTGTCGAATCCCAAAGCACAGATTTTTATGCTACAGGAATAAGCAAACTTATTTCTTGTTGGCAAAAATGTGTTGATTGTAATGATTCCTATTTTGATAAATAAAGATGTGTTTGAGCCTAGTTAAAATGATTTAAAATTCATGGTCCGAAACCACAATTCCTTTTGCACCAACCTAATACTAACACTCATTCATTGTCAATGGGAATGTAAACTGGTGAAGCCTCTATGCAAATCAGTTTGGTATTTCCTCAGAAAATTAAGTATAGAACTACTATATGGCCAGAAATTCTACTTCTGGGTTTATACCCCAAATAACTGAAATCAGAGACGCAGCAGATATTTGTACACTGTTACTCGTTATTACATTATTAACAACTGGCAAAAGATGGAAGCAACCCACATGTCCATCAACATGAATGAATAAACAGTATGGTATATACATATATTGGAATATTATTTCAGTATAAAAATGAATGAATTTCTGATACATGTGGCAACATGGATGAAACTTGAAGACATATTGAGCGAAATAAGCCAGACACAAGAGTATACATATTGAAAGAGCTCACTGATATGAAATAATTAGAATAAGCAAATTAATAGTCAGAAATTGGAATATATGTTACCAGGAGCCAGGTTGGGGGTCAAGAATGTGAAAATGTTTTGGTAATGGATGGTGTGATGGTAACCCAATGTTGTGAATATAATTAACATCACTGAATTATATATTTGAATGTGGCTTAAAGGGCAATTTAAAGTTGTATGTGTTATGTGTTACAAGAATAATAAAAATCAAACAAACATAGGACTGTATAACACAGTGAATACTAATATAAACTATGGACTATAGTTTATAGCATAACGATAATATTATTTCATCAATTGTAACAAAAGTACCAAAATAATACAAAGTGTTAATAATAAAGAAAAACATGTGTGGTGGGGGCATGTATGGGAATGTATATTTTCTACAAGTCTTTTCTGTAAATTTACAACTTCTCAAATAAAATAAAAAGAATGAATATGATGTTAAGAGTGAGTAGAAAATAGACATGATGCTGTGTGAAAACAGTAGTTCCTCTTCCCATTTTCCCATTTCCTAGCCCCAGGGTGAGTCTTTCCCTCAGAGTATTACAAATGATGCTTTAAGCAGAGCTTCTGGGCATATCACCTGCCTTGGCAGGTATGACAACTTTAATATACCAGTCCATATGATGGGTCACCATCACCAGTCCATATTTTAAGCTGCGACTCACCTGGTCTTGGGAAAGAATTTCCACACAGTGACTTCAGGTAAGTTATGTCTCCCTATTTGCAAAATAAGGGTGATCACTGTTATGCTATTTAATTTACAGGATTAAAATCCCACAAGAACAACATTCTTTTAATGCTTTATAATTACTAAAGACTTCAGACAAGTCTTGTTGCCTTGGTTGCTTATTTGTTTCCTGCTTTCCATGTATTTATCATGGTATACAACTTGACTTACCATCTGTGGTAAGCTGACTAGCACCTCCAAAGTTGTCTACATCCTAATCCCTAGAACCTGTGAATATGTGACCTTACACGGTGGAAGAAACTTTGCTGATGTGATTAAGTTAAGGATCTGGAGATGAGGGGATTATTTCGGATTATCTGCATGGGTCCAAAATGCAATCACAAGGTCCTTATAAAAAGGATGCAAGAGAGTTAGTGGAGAAGGAAATGTGATGACAGAAGCAGATATTGGAGTGACGTGGCTGGGAACCAAGGAACATGTAAGCTGGAAGAGGCAAGGAATGGATTCTCCCCTGAAGCTTCCAGAAGGAATCAACTCTGCAGACATCTTGATTTGGCTCTTTAAAATTCATTTTGGACTTCTGACTTTCAGAGTCTTAAGAGAATAAATCTGAGTTGTTTTAAGCCACTGAGTTTTAGGTAACTTGTCACAGAAGAAATAGGAAATGAATACACCATTCATTATCATTTTCGCCATAGGGTATAAGTCATGCAGAATGTCTGCACATCTGTGCTAGGTTCCAGCTTTACTGGTGGGTTTCTTTATCTCAAATTAAATACACTTTAAGATAAAGATGCAAACAATACACAGCATATGGCATAAAGTTTCAAAAGAATGGAATAGAAATGAAGAAAGAAAATATGGGAGGAAAGGAGATCACAAAGAAGGGTTGACTATAGCATTATTTGTAGGGATAAGAGAGAGCTTTACTATGGCTAAAACTGTTGAAACCAACACCACATACCTTTATCAGGCTGAAAATGTCAGGGTAACCCTGACACCCAGTGCTGACTAATTTAAAAGGATCTCTGCTGGAAGATGTCTGTAAAAGAATTTTCTTCTTAAAGAAAAAATGGGTTAAAGAGGGTTTGTTCTTCCCGCCCTTCCTGCTTGGTAAGCTGTGAGTGAGGACACACCATGAGGAATGGCTGCTGCCATTTTGAAGTCATGAGGGAGAGGCCAAGCGACTCCAAGAGAGAGCAGCCTCTGAGTCTGTGAACCAACCCTGGGAAGTCTCATATCCAAGCTTCTTGTTATGTAGACAATGAAATGCCCATATTGACATATTTAGCCAGGAACTTATTCTCTTACTTGTAGCCAAAAGCATTGAGACTTTAAAACACCACTTTAAAAAAGTGAAAATTGGCTTCAAAATCCATCTAAATTACTTCTTACTAATCTCAGCTCAACAGAGAAGCATTTTCTGAGAACTGACTTGGTGCAAAACATTGTGCTCAGCCCTTTGGGAGATATGAAAATGGGCCAGATCACTGTACTTAAGGATCTTATCATCTAACAGGGGAAGAGGAACATGCTCTATTTGCAATATTAAAGCAGTCTCTAGCAAATCTAAGAAAAGAAATGAATCAGAGAGCTATGAGTTTGGAGGAAGAATGAATCACTGGAACAGGTACATGGAATAGCTAAGTTTACCAAGGGCAGGATGGAGGGAAAGAATTTAAAACAAAAATAAAGCTTACTAAAAGTCCACTTTTTTATTATCACCATGCAACAGTAACTCTGAACAATGTCAGTGATAAAATACTTCTGGAGGGACGCGGACTTGACCCAAAGGATAGGGCATCCACCTACCACATGGAAAGTCCGCGGTTCAAACCCTGGGCCTCCTTGACCCATGTGGAGCTGGCCCATGTGCAGTGCTGATGTGTGCAAGGAGTGCCCTCCCATGCAGGGGTGTCCCCCGTGTAGGGGAGCCCCACACGCAAGGAGTATGCCCTGTAAGGAGAGCCGCCCAGCGCGAAAGAAAGCACAGCATGCCCAGGAATGGCACCACACACATGGAGAGCTGACACAGCAAGATGATGCAACAAAAAGAAACCCAGATTCCTGGTGCCGCTGATAAGGATAGAAGCAGTCACACACAGCGAATGGACACAGAGAGCAAACAAGTGGGGGGAGGAAGGGGAGAGAAATAAAAAATAAATGACTTAAAAAAAAAACTTCTGGAAAAATTACCTTATGGGTCTAAGTTCTAAATAGCTTTGCCTTTGCTGTTGAGTTATATGTATTAATATTTGCATTATATACAAGCTTTTCATGAACATATCTTTATTATGTAATTATGCATGGACTTAGTTACATGCATTCATTTCTAGAGGACGTTTATAATGGTTTGGAATCATTTGTGGCTATGAGATTTCCCCTTGAATTATCTAAGTCAAGTTAAACAATTTCCATGTGAGGTAAATATCTCATTTCACAGTCGAGGAAAAGAGAGACCCATGGTGATGTATAACTGATAATTAGATTAGTAAGTGAATTGACCAGTTTTGGAAGCTGCAATATTTTTCTTTAGATCCACTATGTTATTCTGCTTCTTTTTTTAGCATTTGTAATTTCCCAAAAGTATGTACAAGTAGAATACAGATGTAGATGTAGAATCTACTAGAGCCTCTTCATACCTCTGGTACTTAAAAAAAGCATTAACACCTCAGAGGAATGTAGGCCACATCAGTCTCTTATTACTTCTACTTATGCTTCAAACATCATTTAGCCAAAGGTGGGTCATTGTCTTCTAATAGAACTTTCAGTGATGATGGAAATCCTCTGTATCTGTGATGTCCAGTATGGTAGCCTCTAGTCACATGAGGCTATTGGGCACTTGAAATGTGACCTGTGTGACTAAGGAAGTAGATGTTTTATTTTAATTTACATGTCAGTTCAGATGAAATGTATTGAACAGTACAGATAAAGATTGATATGGTATTACAACTCTCTTTGGAAAAGTCCTACATTGGAATACTATCTTGTATCCATTAAAATTGAGTGCATTCATATGAACTCAGCAAATGTTAACACAACAGTGATGACACAACAACATAAATAAATAAATTTTTTTAAAACTGTATATGTGGTACAAAATAGCCCCTAAACTTAGGCCAACTCCTATCTAGTGCTTAAACAAAAAGTGTATGCCGATCCATTCCAACTCTGGGAGGAAAACTGGTTTTGTTAAACTCACTGTTTTTGAAATTTCCCTTTAGTTTCTTAGAAAAAATTATCAGAACCTTTATGGGATTTTAAAGGATAATTTGGACTTTATGTAATTTTTGCATGACCTGCTGAGTTTTGAACACAGATTTTGAATAAGCTCCTTGTTCTATCTACTCCATTTGATGTAGATGGTACTTGAAACATCTTGAAAATTTGGAAAATTCTCATCTCATTCTTCATTTTTTTTGTCTTTTTCTAAAGTATCTAAAATCTATTACATTCCCCAGCTTTTCATGAGTAATTATTTGTGATGTGAAATGATTATATTACTGCCGTAGAGAATATGTTCCATTGACTAATTCTGCTATTTTTGAAACATGAAGGCCAGAGACAAGGACATGTGATACCAAAACTGTCACTAATGAGTCAGATTCACACATATATGGTTATATTTAGGTAAAAATACACATATTAGTTACTGCGTCTTTATGAAAAATAAAATCTGTTTGGGAATAGAACCTGTGGAAAAAATATAAAAGATCTTCTTGCTGCTAACCATTCTGAGGATATAGTTACAAAGCATATTATTAATCTAGTAATCCATCAAGGGAAACTTTCTTAATAAGTAGTCCTTTTACTGCACACCATTTAGAATTATAAATATTGTCTGTCAGATCATGGGATGTCTCTATAGTTTTCAAAATCTTTAACATATTAAAATATTCATATATTCAAAATTTAAACTGTACTTCATAGGCAATTAATAAATTGTGCATGTTTTGCAAATAACTAATTAAAAAACTTCCAAATATGAGATTTGGGATTCCAAATCTGAGACCTGGGATTATCGCACATCATAACAATTTTGTTATTCCATGAAGAAGAGAAAAATGTAAGGGTGTAATAGATTACCTTTAATTCTATAATTATGTTCTTCCACATTTCTGAGTAATTAGAATGACTGTTTTTAAAGTAGACAAGCTTATGATAGCCACTGAGATTCTTTGGAATCTCTGTGAAATATTGCTGTAGAGCAATCTATCTCAAATAGTGATTCCCAGGCCTGCCTCCTGAATCAGAGTGTTTGGGAGGAGGGCTTAGAAATCAGCATGTTAACGAGCTTTCCATAGATTCAGATACATCTAAATGTTTGTGAATCACTGATATGGAGGAAAACATGCAGGCTTTGAATTCAGATACCCTTAGAATCTTACCTTTCTATTTTTTAGCTGTATGACCTAAGTTTCTGTAAGTCTCTGAGCCTCTATTGTCTCATCTATAGAAAGAACGGACTATTAGGAGAATGAAAGATGCCTGTAAGTGTTAAGTTCCTAACAGCACTTAGTCCAGAACAGAGACCCAAGAAAATTAGTTCTCTATCACCGCCATTCCCTTCAATATGCTAGTTAAGTGGCCACCACGTACCTACCATAAGTGCATTGTGGTAGCAGGATGAGATGACAGATTCCTAGCCTCTAGTTACTCCATCAAACACTAATGCTATGAAAGAATTTTGCTCCTGTAATTTAAGTCCCAAATCAAATGATGTTAATATAGGGAGGTTTTTCACATGGTCCTGATCTAATCATTTGAGTCTTTTTATTTTTTAAAAACTTCACTTCAACTTCAAAACAAAAAAAGTAACAGACAAAAGGCAGCTTAACGTATTATAGAAGAATCACTTTAAACAATCCTGTCTAGGCACATTTATCTTATTTAATCGTAAAAACAAACTATATTGTTTCTCCAGTGCTCAGTAAATGAGCACAGATTAAATGACATGATGAAGATCTCCTTGATAATAAAGAAAATGAAAAAAAATGTTTGATCACATTCACATCTCATAAAACTAAATCCCACATTCCTTTTTTACCCTTAGCACTGATAGAGTGCCATCTTTGCCTTTGCTGTAAAAATATTACAATATTATCATCAACTATAGACATAAGTTGTATTTTCCCATATATCACAATATTCCTTATGCCTTGTAATAGAGCGATATCTTGGTATTTGCATTACTAACCAAAATCCTCATTTACCACCGAAATCACTATATTGTATAATACATTCTCAAGATTATCCTCAATCTTTCAATTAACATTAATCTCTCTAGACTAACCCTTTCAGCCACAATTAATTTATAAATCAGCAGTGTTATATTTATTGTAGTGTTACCATAAACTCTATCCATTTCCATATATATTTCCATATATTTCCAATAGACCTTATTAAACATTCTACATACATCCAGTATCAGTTCCCTTTCTCAACCTACATTGTCTCCTACTAACCTTACTCTATAGTCTATAGAATAACTCCATAAGTTTACTCTTTGTATTTAGTTCATACCAGTGATTCCATACCTTATTCATCCTTTTGTGTCTGGCTTATTTCATTCAACATGATACCCACAAAGTTGATCCACATTGTTGCAGGCATCCCAAGTTCATTTCTTCTTATAACTGAATAGTATTCCATCCTATGTATATATCAAATTTTTATTCATTCATTGGTTGATGGGTACTTTAGGTTGTTTCCATCTTTCAGTTCTGAATATATTCCTAGTAGCAGACTTCCTGGATCATATAGCACTTCTATATTTAGCTTCTTGAGGAACTGACAAACTGTCTTCCACAGAGGTTGCACATTATACATTCCCACCAACAATGAAGGAGTGTTCCTATTTCTCCACATCCTCTCCAGCACTTGTAGTTTTCTGTTTTGTTAATAATGGCTGTTCTGTAAGGTATGAAACGGTATCTTACTGTAATTTTGATCTGTATTTCCCTAATAATGAGTGATGTTTTTCATCTTTTCATATACTTTTGAACATTTGCATTTTCTCTTTGGAAAATATCTATTCAAGTCTTTTGCCCAATTTAAATTGGGTTGCTTGTCTATCAATGAGTTGTGTGATCACATTATATAACGTGGACATCAAACCCTTTATGGATATGTGGTTTCTGAAAATTTTCTCCTATTGAGTAGATTGACTTTTAACCTTCTTAAAGTCATTTGAAGTACAAAAGTGTTTAATTTTGAGGCAGTCCCATTTATATTTTCTTTTTTTTTTAATTGACTTTGTAATAATATTACATTAAAAATATATATATGAGGTCCCATTCAACCCCACCCCCCCACCCCACCTCTCCCCCCCCCCAGCAACACTCGTTCCCATCATCATGACACATCCATTGCATTTGGTAAGTACATCTTTGGGCACCTCTGCACCTCATGGTCAGTGGTCCACATCATGGCCCATACTCTCCCCCATTCCATCCAGTGGGCCCTCATTGTTCATGCTTTGGGTATAAATTTGACCACAAGATTGTGAATATGCTTCCCTACATTTTCTTCTTGGAGTTTTATGGTTCTAACTTTTATATTTAGACCTTGATCCATTTTGAATTAATTTTTGTACAAGGTATGAGATAGGGGTTCTCTTTTTTTCTTTTGGATATGGATATCCAGTTTTCCTAGTACCATTTGTTGAGAAGACTGTTCTGGCCCAGCTGGATAGGTTTGACAGACTTGTTAAATATCACTTGACCATAGATGTAAAACTCTATTTCTGAACTCCATTCAATTCCATTGGTAAATCTATCTTTATGCCAGTACCATGCCATTTTTTCACCACTTTAGCTACATAATATGCTTTAAAGTTAGGAAGTGAGAGTCCTCCAAGTTTGTTCTTTATAAAGATATTTTTGGCTCTTCAGGACCTCTTACCCTTCCAGATAAATAATTGGCTTTTCCAATACTGCAAAAAAGAATGTTGAAACTTTTATTGGGATTGAGTTGAATCTATAAATCAGTTTAGACAGAGTTGATATCTTAATGACATTTAATCTTCTAATCCATGAACATGGAATTTCCTTCCATTTATTTAGGTCTTCTTTGGTTTCTTTCAGCAATGTTTTGTAGTTTACTGAATACAGGTCCTTTATGTCCTTAGTTAAGTTTACTTCTAAATATTTGGTTCATTTAGTCACTATTGTTAATGGAATTTTTCTGATTTCCTCCTCAGTTTGCTCATCAGTATTTGTTTCTTCATATTGATCTTGTAATACACTGCTTTGCTGAAATTACAATTAGTTTCAGTAGCTCTGTGGATTTTCTAAGTCTAGGATTATATCATCAGTGAAAAGCAAAAGTTTAACTTCTTCCTTTCCTATTTGGGTGTCTTTTATTTCTTTTTCTTAATTGTTCTAGCTAGAATGTCTAGCACAATATTAAATAACTATGTAGGCAGTAGGCATCCTTGTCTTGTTCCAGTTCTCAGCAGGAAAACTTTGTCTTTCACCAATGTTAGTTATATGGGTTTTTCATATATGCACAAATAATTTCATATACTTACATACTCAAACAGCAGGGTATACATTCTTAAGTGCTCATGGATCTTTCTTCAGGATAGACCATATGTTGGGTCACAGGATGGGTCTCAATAAATTTAAAAAGATTGAAATTATACAAAGCACTTTCTCTGATCATAATGGAATGAAGCTGGAAATCAATAAAAGGTGGAAAAAGGGAAAATCACAAATATATGGATATTAAACAATACACTCTTAAGTAATCAGTGGATCAAAGAAGAAATTACAAAAAAATCAGTAAATATCTCAAGACAAATGAAATTGAGAGCAAATGTATAAAAACTTATGGGATATGGTGAAGGTAATGCTGAGAGGGAAATTTATAGCCCTCAATGCTTACATTAAAAAAGAGGAACTATAATCAAAGACCTTACTGCATATCTGGCAAGAACTAGAAAAAGAACAGCAAACTAATCTCAAATGAAGCAGAAGGAAAGCAATAACAAAGATTAGAGCAAAAATAAAGAATTAAAAAACTATAGAGAGAATCAATAAAATCAAATGTTGGTTCAAGAACATCAATAAAATTGACAAATCTTTAGCTAGACTGACAAAGAAAAGAGAAAATGTAAATAAAATCAGAAGTGAGAAGGGGAGTATTATCACTGACCCCACAGAAATAAAAATTACATAAGAGGATACTGTGATAAGGCCAACGAACTAGAGAATGTTGTTGAAATGGACAAATTCCTAGATAAACATGAACAAATCATACTGACCCAGAAGAAATAGAAGACCTCAACAAACCAATCACAAGCAAAGAAATCGAAGCAGACACCAAAACCTTCCTCAAAATGTGTAGGACTCAGTGAGTTCACAGATGAATTCGACCAATCATTTAAAGAAGATCTAATACCAATCCTCTTTAAACTCAGCCAAAATACTGAACAAGAAGAAATGTAACCAAACTCATTCTGTGAAGCCAGCATCACCCTAATAAGAAAGCCAAATAAATATATAATGAAAAAAAGAAAATTACAAACCAATTTCTCTAATGAATATAGATGTAAAAATCCTCAACTAAATACTTGCTAACTGAATTCAAAACCACTCTAAAAGAATTATCCACCATGATCAAGAGGGTTTTATACCAGTTATGCAAGGTGGTTCAACACTAGAAAAGTCAATCAGAATAGCACACCACATTAATAAATTGCAGAAAAATCACGTGGTCATCTCAATTGATGCAGAAAAGGCAGTTGACAAAATACAACATATTTTCTTGATAAAAACATTCTGAAAGATAAGAACAGAAGGAAACTTGCTTAACATCATATGAGTCTTTTTAAAAGCAATGAGTTTTCTCTGGCTGATTGCAGAAAAGGAAGTCAGACTGCTAGACACACACACATACACACACAGGAAGGCCTGGGATAAAACCAGCATTGATGTTGTGACATGCTGGTGAGTATCATGTGGCACGGATTTGCAGAGGCTTTTAGAGACTGACAGTCATCCCCGGCTGACAGCCAGAAAGACAATGGGGCCTCAGTTGCAGTTCTACAACTGCAAGGAAATGAATTCTCCCACAACCTAAAGGAGCTTAGAAGCAAATCTTTCCCTAGTTGAGCCTCCAGATAAGGACACAGCTGGATGATATCTTGATTTCAAAGGTAATACCCTGAGCAAAGAACCCAACCATGTTGTCAAAGGCTTCTGACCAATGGAATTATGGGTTTTAAAGTAGTTTTGGGGGGAAGTAGATGTAGCTTAAGTGGTTAAATGCCTCCTTCTCAAGTATGAGGTCCTGAATTCAATCCCTGGTACCTCCTTAAAACAAAAGCAAACAGAAAATCAACTCTTATTGGAAGGTGGATGTAGCTAAGTGGTTGAATACCTTCTTCCCATGCACAAGGCCTGGGTTCAATGCCCAGTAACTCTTTAAAAAAATCGGGGTGTTTTTAAACCCCTAAATTTGTGGCAATTTGTTGCACAGCAAAAGAAAACATTCATATATATGATGGAAGTAATGTTTTTAAAAGGTAATATTACTTGAAAAACAAATTCCTGATTTTGCTCTTTTTCACCATTCACCTAGACTTATATCTAATGACATAAATAAGAGGTGACAGTTTTTACCTTCCAAGGGACAAATGGAAAGAAAAACAGCACATCTACTATTTTGCCTTATCACCAAGGACTACATAAATGCACATCTCTTACACTCCAGCTCCTTTAGTTTGTTATACATGTCCTACAGTGAAATATCCTTCCCATCTTACCCACAGGCTTAGCTGAGATTCTAGAAAATGACAGCAACTGAGCCTTTAACTGGGTGAAACAGCAATTCCCAAAGACAACTGTGAAGAACTTTCCCCCTCACTATTCTTGTTGACTTCTCTTTTTCATAGTTCTTCCACATGATTGGGGGATGATGGGTGGACTCTTTGTCTTTCTGACCTAGACCAAAATTAAGACTTTCTTTGAAAATCTCAGGACTTAAGTAAGAACAGTAAGCATTTATGCCCTGTTCAAGTTAAATTTCTATTTGTTTGGCTTATTTGAACTAGGAAATTGGACCTACAACTAAACTCTATCTTCCAATGTGCCCCAAATTTAAAAAAATCATGTATCCAGGTTCAGTGAAATCAGATCTTATAGAAGAATAATGATCTCCTTCCCCATTCCTATAACCTAAAACAACTATTTATAGGAATCTATGTAGGAAGCATATATGCCTTCCTTAGGCAGATAATATTTTAATACAACATTTATTAAGCCCCGACTATATGCTAGACGGTGTTCTGGGTTCTTTGTGTTTATTAATTTGTTTAACCATCACAACACCTTTCTGAGGTAGATACTTTAAGCTCTAACCTTATGCATATTGTACAATGAGAAACCTATGAAGTGTTTACGTTTCTCAAGATCACACAGCTTATCAGAGAGGAGTTGGGAACCCAGGAATTCAGGGACTACAGCTGTGCATTAATCTTATGCTATTCTGAGATGCATTACTCCTGTCAGTCTTTAAAGCTACTGGGTACAAAGTGCAGGATTCGGCAGAAGACACAGGACCTTTATGTCAAAGCATGTTGACTCTGCTCAGAGGCAAAAAGCACAGGCATGAAACCACTAACCATCTAAGAACCCGTAATTGAGTCTAAACATTTCCTTCTCCTTCACCACAGCTATTGGCAATAAAAATGAAGGATGAGAGAGCCCACTTGACAATTTCTACTTAAAGGTCGGAAAATTCAATAAAGTGCCATAAAACAGACAGGACAGTTGAAGAGTTTATAACAAGATAGATGCTCTCAGCTCAGTTATAAGATAAATAAGTCTTGAAAGGTGATTCCCTGGACCCCTCTTGCTTTAAAACATGTTCTTGGGTCCAAACCACCCTGCAATATGATTGAAAAGCTTGTGTTGAAATGAGGGAAGGCAAAATTCACATCTTGTGCTCCTAGGCCATTCGTTACTGTCACTGATGCCATGATATAAAACAATGTGTATGTGGGCACGCACACACATGTTTAAAAACATGAGAAAGGTATAAAAGGCACAAAGTTTGTTTTTTTTAAATTGCATAACAGATTTGAGAACTAATCACCTTTCTTCTGGCCCTGTTCCAAATAAGCTTTGAAAATAGAACAAGCTCAACTATGTCTCTCCTCACATACTGTTATTAAAGCTTGAACATTTCAAAGTTCCGTAAACTAAACGATATCGTAATGGAGAATACCTATTAACAGAAGACTTTCGATGTATATTTTCAGTACAAATAATTACCCTTTAAATGGTCGACTTACGGAGTTAATATGTGCTAGACTGGGTTTAAGAGAACTGCTCAGTTTAGGTTTCCTCATCCCTTGTCTGCGCTATGATGTCTTTCTAACTGCTTTCTCTGTTTCCACTCTCACAACATGCCCCCCTATTGTTTCCCATCCAAAGCTCATTTTCCATATCACCTCTACAAGAGGAGCTCTTAACCTGGGTTCATGGACCGAATTCAGTGGTCTAAAAACTTGGAAGCAAAAATTGACATTAGTAATTGCTAAATAAAGTATAGAATTTACTTCTGTTATGAATGGAGATGACAAACTTCAGTGTTAGCAGTTGCTGTGATTTAGTCACCAAAAAAAATCACAGAAATTTTTATCTCATTATGGTTGCGGCAAATATTGCTGAATATCATTTTTGCTCATCCATTTCAAAATTATGATAGTTGTTAAACCTGCTGCTAGATCTTGCTATTTAATGCATTAATAATGAAACACATAATCACTGTGGTAGCTTGAGTTATGTACCCCAGAAAAACATGTTCTTAATCTTAACCTTCATTATTGTGGGTATGAACCCATTGTGAATAGAATCTCTTGACTACGTTACTTCTAGTTAAGGTGTGGCCCAGCTGAATGAGGGTGGATGTTAATTCATATTATTGAAGGCTTTATAATGAGGACCCAGAAGTCACAGAAGTATGAAAGGAAACTGCCATGTGGCAGGAGGCAAGATATTCCAAGGAACCTCAAATTAACCATATGCCACCACCAGAATGCTACAGATTTTGGGGAGAAAACAATGCTTGTGGAAGCCTTGGTTTTGGACTTCTGCTACTTTCAAAACAGTGATCCAATAAATTCCCATTGGTTAAGCCAATCCTTTGTAGGATATTTGTGATAACAGCTCTGACAAACTAAGACAATTGCTGTATCACAAACTTGTGCTTTTCCCCTATATTTTGGTAACTACATATCAATGTAATTGATCTTCTTTGAAATCCTATGTGCTTGTTTAAAAAAAAAATCCAGAAAAGCGGTCAAATGGTGCACAGGATTTTCCACATTGTTAAAACAGTCCCTGGTACACAAAAACTCAAGAGTTATAAACCTTTATTCTGAAAGAATATTTCTAAAATAAAATTCTCATTTCTTTCTTAACTTACACCTCTTCAGTGGATCCAAGTTTTCCTCCAAATAGAATCCAAATCCTTTGTGGTTCACAAAAGGCCTCCCATGATTGACATGTCTTCCTTGACTGCCTCGTCAGCTGTGCAGCCATCCCTATACTCAGCATCCCAGCCATTCCAAACTGCTTCAAGTTTCTAAATGCCCCAAGCCATCTCAAGTATCTTGTGTTGCTGGTCACACTGATTCCCCTGATTAAAAATATATTTCCCTGATTTACTCTTAATGAACTCCTTCTTATCCTTTGGGACCCAGCTCAAGGGTCATCTACTGCAAAAATTTGCCTGGTTTACTAGTTCTTCATTCCTTCCCTTTCTGAGACCCAGGCAATCACTCATTACTTTGCTACCCTCCTGTTTATCATAACTGTATTGTAGAAGTTAACACAGGGCAGCACAATTGTGTATTTATAGTTTTTTAAAAGGGCTGTGAGTCTGGGACTTCTTGTACCTTGAGTTCTATAATAGTGTTCAGCACTATTATGTACATGGGTTGCTTGTTTACTGCCTATTAGCGTTAAAGAAGTAAATCTTGAGTCAGCCCAAAAGCTGGTTTTATAGTCTGTGTAGGTCCTTCAACTATGAGGGAAGTGGGACTCGTTAATTTGCTTTGCAAATAGTTTCTTTGTGAAGCAGATATAATTTTTTTCAAATACTAGTGCTGAATCCTCCTATCCCCACTGGGAAGATTTATTTTCAAGAACTAAAGTCTTCAGAATGCTCCTAGGGAAATTTCTCTGATAGTGGAACTATTATGTCAACAGCTTAGTTCTTTGTGCTAATCTGAAGTGATCTCCTAAAAAATTAGACTTCTTTTATATACACCATTCATCTATTCTTTCATTCAGCAAATATTTCTGAGTGTCTATTATCGGCTAGGCACTGTCTGGGACATTCAGCAGTGCATACAAACCTTGTTCATACTTTCATGAATCTTAAAATCTAGAGCTGTGACATCCTAGAACTTCTGCAAAAATAGAAATAATCTATATCTGCACTGTCCAATACAGTAGCCCCTAGCCACAGGTGGCTGTTGAACACTTGAAATGTGAGTAGTGTGACAGAGGAACTGAATTTTTACTTTTATTTAACTTAATATAAATTGATACAGCCATGTGTAGGCAGTGAATACCATATTGACAGCACAGTTCTAGAGGGTGTGTAGTAGAATGAGTAATTAAGAAATAAGAAACCAACAAGCCAATGAGAAAAATCTAAGTAGAATGATGTACAGTCACAGGGTAGGACTACTTTTGTTCAGGTAGTTGGGAAATTTTCTTAGAAGGTGGCATTAGAGCTGAGATTTAGATACCAAGAAAGATCTACCTATGGAAAGAACTGGAGGGACAGAAACAAATACAAACCTCTAAGAGCTGTGTCTGTGGCTTGTGAGGAATATAGAGGCAATGCACCTGGAATGCAGAAGGTAGGGCATCATTGTAGGAGTTGAAGTCAGAGGAGGGCCAGGGCCAGAAATTGTAGAAATCTCCTAGCCAGTGTAAGTTTAGAGTCTTTCCCCAAGTTAATAGGAAATTGCTGGATGGTTTTAAGCAAAAGGGTAGCATTAATTTACCTATATTTCATACATCTCACTTTGGTAGCTTCAATTCTCTGAAGAGTGGATTGCAGGGTGGAAGCCAGGAGTGCAGTCATAAGGATTACTGTAGTCCATCTGTAAGATTGTGGTGGCTTGGTTTTAGGGTCATGGGGGTAGAGGGCAGCAGATGGCATCACCATATATTCTAGAGATAAAGTCATCAAGATTTTCTGATGTAATGAATGCGGGAAGTGGCAGGAAAAGGAGAGGAATTGAGAACAACTCTTGGATGTGAGGCTTCAGCAGGTGGAAGGGCCATGCTGTGGACTGAGATAACAACTGGAGCAAGAGGAGGATTGGGATGCAAAATCAAGTTCAGCTTGAACATGCCAAGTGTTAAATACCTATTAGATCTTCTCATGGAGATGTCAAGTTTGGAGCTCTGAGGAAAGGTCTGGGCTGGGGAAGTGCATTTGGGAGTTAACTTCGAGAGGGTCTTTGAAAGCTGAGGGACTCAGTGTCACCTGTGCAATGGGGTCTAGGAGGGCTGTGCAGCTGTGCAGCACCTGCATGGGATGACCCTGCCCTTCAGATGAGGGTCATTCTCTCCCTGGAGCACAAGAGCAAATTCCAAGAGCCCAACTGTCAGTGACCCAACGTGCACACCACAGATGTACTCTGATTTTTGCACCACACAAATGATTGTAGTTGGGAAGAGAGAGAACCAGCAGTTATTACCTGTCACTCTATCTACTCACAAACTATGAAATCAGCAAAAGCATCTCTATTTCACAGAGAACATAATTGGAATGCAAATAAATTGCCATATATATAGACCGTGTTTAAAATCCTAAATCCACTCTTCATTGGCTTCATGATCTTGGACAAGATACTTAATTTCTCCCAAACTTCATCTATAAAATGAAACTGTAGAGAGAATTAAGTAACACAATGCTTAAGATCCTAATACCTACCATATAACGAATGCCCAAAATGTGGGAGCTGTTGCTACAAAGTACTTTGGCCAGTTTCTATGGCAGAGGCCTAGGAAAATTCCTTATGTCCATACAACTCCAGACCCCATGATTTTCCATACCACCGTGACCTCTAGACCTGAAACCACCTGACTTTGGCTCCATCTCTTTTCTCTCATGTTCACTTCTCTAAAGCTCCTTAAAAGTAATTTTAAACTGTAATTTATTTTTTAAATAGGGAGGTGGGTCTATGCTTTGTCCTGAAGTTGGCTCTGCCTTCTGTTCTTCAGCAGGCAAGTCCACTCTTTCATGTTCCCTTTCAAATACGGGCCCAGGGAAACTCTTCTCCTTCATTGTTACCGCCTTTCCCCCCTGTTCTCTTACTCTTCAGGGGTACCTCACAGCTTACTCAGAATCCAGGGCTCCCCAGTAAGGCATAAAGCACTGTTCTTTTCACAAGCTGCCGCTAAATTCCTGCTGACCCTCCTTTCTCCATGCATTTTATTTAATAAACTGAAAACTGCTTTGGATATTAAAAAAAAACAAACAAAAGCATGCCGGCAACTTATTTATCCCTGATGATCAGTTGGAATCATGGAGCCAGCCAGGCATGGTTAGCCTCAAAACTCCTTTTCCTGTTTCCTGCAGGCATGTTCTCCACCTAGGTTTGCAGTTGCACATGTGATTCATTGGCTCTGTGGAGGTGCTATTAATGAACCACCACCGCCAAGGCATACCGGGAACTTTTGGAGAAATCAAAGCCTGTAGATTTCCATGGTTCCTTCTCCCTCCTGTGTGTGCACATATACGTTTGTAATTTCATCCTTTAGCAGCATTTTCTAGCTTTACATTTGGCTAAGAATTAGTCTAGGTGTCTTTGTAGTACAGCACATGGGTGATGCACATTTTTTTTAAGTCATCATTTCCTAAAGTAAGAGGATCTAATTAACTCTCTTTGAGCTGTCCCCATCAAGGTTTCCTAAAAGGCTTTATTCAGGAATGCATTCAGATCAGCAAGTCAAACAAATTTCCTCTGTATCAAGGCAGATAAGAAGTAGAAAAGGATAGATCACTTGCTCCTTTTTAATGTGTATGTCTTAAAAGTGAGCCTGTTAGAGGATTACTTGCATTTTAACACTCAACCTCCAAATTCACCAGATGGGCTCCATTTTTTTTTTCTTCTAATTTTTGTTTTGGCATTTGTCATCCCTGTGCCTTGAATATCTTCATAACCATTAGGGAAGATATCTGGTAGGACTTTTTGACATTTTTCTCTTATTAAGCTGTGGCAGAACCCACTAAAAAAGAGTGAGATGATACTTGCTGAACCATTCATAAAGCCATGACAAGAGCCATTTGTTTTAATTAGTTATGTCAGAGGTTCCTAGCATCTTCCAGATGTGTGGGCAAGATGGGGAATAAACTCAGCATGCCATGTTCCTAAAAATAATTGCTCAAAATAAAGCCCTGCAAAACCCAGCTGCTATCTGCCCCCATACACACTGATTCACACATACACTTGTGTTGCTGGACTTATTTATTTAACTGTCCTGTCTTGGTATCTCAATATTGCTTCTTAATTTCTACCATTTCTGACAATTCTAGGGAAAAACTTTAATCTTGTCACTTTTTCCTGTGGATCCATTAGCTCTATTTATTTCTTTTGCTGTAGTGCAGGATGCATTTTTAAAAATTGTGTGGGCTTGTTTCCCACAGTTGACTGAGAACCACATAAGTGCAATTATTGTGTATTATTCATTTTTGTAAATTACAGAATCTAGCATCTCATACATTGAAAGCACTACATTGTTGAATTAATGAAAGGTCCTTCTTAACCTTTTCAAATGATTGGTCAATGATATCATCTCCTCAGAAAAACTGAACACATACAGAAAAAATTCTGCATATCATGTTAGGGGATTAAGAACTTTGATCTATAGATACAAACTCATTTTGCTGAGTCTATCTAGAGGACGAAGTCTTAAGTGGCGAAATGCATGGGTTCAATATTACAGTTGGAGGTCATGGGGGATCTGATCAAAAAATGCCTTCCACCTATTCCCTGCTCTATAATGACACCAAAAGGACTTGCCTACTTAACTCCACTTGAACAAATCCCAATAGTCAATCTAAGAGCAAGACACCCAGGAGCATTTGCTGTGTTGGCTTTTGAAGGATTAAGCAAACTAGGATGCTGATTATAAGGTCCCACCTTTTACGTCCTATGGCCAGAGCATTCAGATTATATCAAAGGGTAGCAGCGAATTGCTGCCAAGCCTCAATGTTAAATCACATGAACTTCTTACCTTTTGGTCAGTTCACTGGGTCATGGAGTATCTCTCAAATGAGGCATTTCTCAAATTCAACTTATGGAGAGCTAGCATTTTGCAATTAGATGGAATTAGAGGTGATGTTGATTTGTGCACATACTAAATTCTCAAGTCACTTGGCAAAAGTGTCTGTGTGTTTTAGATACTTGATTTGGTCATCTACATTGTCAGAGTGAAAGAAAGGGTGGACTCATCCAGTTGGTATCATTTATTGGTCAAGGGAAATATAGAGAAGATTTTAAAATCCAATTTTCCTATGGACTACAGCCACAATTTTGTTTCCATTGGAGTTTAACCATAAAGTTCTGGACAGGTTCACAAGAAGGCTCAGAATGTGGACCTATGTCCAAAAAATTGATAAAATTCTGTCTTCCAAGTGTGCTTATTGAATGGGCAGATAAAAGGTTAATTTAGGCAAAATAAAGTTTGTTTTTTCACAAACAAAGCCTTCTTAAGACTTCAGGTCATAAAACATTAAATCACAAGGGCAGGTTCTGTGTGGTTAACATAGAGAAAGTGATTTAAATATGGATATACATACAATTTGCTGACTGAATGTATGACTACCACTCACTGGCTGCTATCACGCATTGTGCTCAACACTCTTTGGGCGTGATCTTATCTAATCCTTAAGGGTCTGAGTTAAATATCTTGATTTGTGCTTTCCAGACGTAGACACTGAAGTTTAGGGAGGATAAGTACCTTATGAAAGTTACACAACCAGCAAATGGTAAAACCAATATTTTGAACTAAGTTCAGCCTAATTTCAAAGTCTAATTCTCAAACTCTATTGTATGCTGCCTCCTGCTTCAGCATTATTTCCTCAGTGCCTAGCAGAATTCTTTGCTGAAATAGGTTGCTATATAAATGTCTGGTGATCTGGATTGTTGGGCACAAGTCAGGAACTCATTGGAATTTGACTGATTATCATAGAGCTTTCATGCAAAAATTACTTATTTAAGGCCATGAAAATGTTTGCTTTTCATTGTGTACATTCAAGTCACCAAGAAATTGAAGATCTGTTATACAAAGGAATTTTTCAAAGACAGAAGGAAAGGATATGTATTGCCTTCTTATTTTCTTTCCCTAGTTATAGTATAATAAACAAAATAATTAATTAATGCTTCTTATATACCAGGTCCTGTGGTAAGTACTTTACATGCATTATCTTTTTGCACAGAGTTGGAAGAAAGCTTACTCATTCTTACCCTCAAGGTAGAATGAGCCCCTTTTAGACATCTCCCATAGGGGTGATTGAGCTCTGCTGGAAGGTCCAGGTGGTCCCCACTAGTCTTAATGTGGTCATCGCAGGTTGGCTCCCCTGCGCAGGCACCACAGGCTGCAACTCCAGACTTCCGCATGTTCCTCAGTCCTCAGGGCTCCTCCCAATCCTCTTGCTTTCAGCAGCTTATCTCCAGTTTCACTGAGACACTAAAGCACGAGTGCCTTTAACCTCTCTATTTTGGCCCTTAAAAATTACTCTTCATGCTCATTCTCAGATGTTCTCCTTGTAGGAGGATAACTTTCTAAGCCAATGCTCAGAAAGCTGAAAGCTCCCATTCCCGCTGCCGCCTGCGCTGTAATACACTGCTTTAAAGGCAAAGACGCTGATTCTTTGCCCTTTTATCTTCATACAAATGCTCTCTCTGTCACCTTCCTCAGGCTTGTGACATTCCATTACCTTAATGATTGAATTCTCCTTTCCCTCCCAGCTGGATTTCTCTTTTGAATAAAGTATGCCTTTCCTCTTGCTTAGTCTAATCTTGAGCTTCATCCCACTAGGTCTTAAAAATAGATTTTAGATTATATTTACTCCCTCAAGTAAAATTTCAGTTCTCATTATTACTCATCCTAAGTGTCTTAATATACAGCTATCTGAGGCTATGAGTACTTTTTTTTTCTTAACAGTTCTCCAACTTGTTAGGGGATCCTCAGAAAAGTTTCTTTATACTTCATCATTTCTATTGTACTGAACACTATGTGGTTTAATCATTATTTAAAAATTTGTTTCTTCCCATTTTAACAGTAGCTTTGTTTTCTTTTGTTGGTTGGCAATTATCTGGTTAAATTGTCCCCAAAGCTTTAGCATTTACATTCTTAGATTTCAAAGTAACTAGAAATGTGTAGTATTTCTTCTGATGCTAGCAGAACCCTATGACCAAGTAGATAAAGGGAACCTATTTGGGGTTTCAGGAGTTTTGGGATTCACAATTCTTTTTTTTAACAAATGAGAGCAAACTTCTAATCAGTCATGTGTGTCCCTTTAATAGTGGTTTGTGGCTTCTGTTTCTTTCTCCAAAGTGCAGTAACAGGATTTCTTCTGCTGGCCAAAGGCAGTATGTCCTCCTTAATGCTTTACTGAGTATGGTTTGTTGACCTAGAAGACCTAGAAGGACAACATACTTTGCAACAACAGAGCTCAGAACTCTTTTATAATGTCAGCAGTGTATTCCTTTTTCTTTTTTTCTTTGCCATATTTTAATACTCACGGATCTTCATGATTTCTTTGGTTTCCTTAAGTCTTCTCAAAATCTGACTTACTTGAACTATCATTCCCATTTGTTTTGGAATCTAGTAAATCAGAGTAGAGAAATTCCCAAGCCTTTTACCTTCCCTTTTAGGAGGGAGACCGGCTTGTTTTGCAGGGCACACAACTGATGTTTGGTCCCAGATGATCTTCCTAGCACTGGGTAGTTATTTTGAGGGTCTTCATTGTGCACGGTTCCTGGGAATCGATCCAACTGTGGATTTCTAGTAGACATGTCACCATTTTGGTGTTTCCTAGGTGAACTATAATGTCCTTCCATCTACTTGTATGCCTACCTTCTTCAGCTTGATAGTAATTAACAAAGTGTTACCAATTCTTCAATATACACAATACAGCACCCAACAAGATCTCTCAAAGCCTCACAATAGAATATCCCACATCCCACGGCATACAGCCCACACAGTAACAAGAAATGCCTTGTCCATATGCCTTTAAGCTTTTATCTATTGTTCTTTGGTTATGGCTGCTACTGGAAAATTCTGTCTTTAATTTTATTCTCTTTATATCCTCTCTATATTATAAATCAATTTTACTTTTTGTTTTTTCCCTTTTATCCTGATATAACCCTTTTTATTGAATTTGATTTGTATGCTATTTTTCAGTTGTTTTCTAGAATGTCTGTTTCTGCTGTTTATCCTATTCCCATGATAAGGATGCATTATTTACTCTTGGAACTCAAATTGCAACACTGAAGTGAGGAATGTTACTAGTATGGTTTACAGCTACATTTACACTTCTTTTAAAGTAATGGTCTTTATAACCTCTTCAAACTTTTACTCTTTACATTTTATACCCTGCAATATTAGAATACACTTGCCTTTCTCATTCTCGCCATGATTTTTTTGTTGCATGCCTGCTACGTATAAGGCACTGCAGGGAGTAGGAAAATTTATAAGGTATGGTTCTAGAAGTGTCCCCCATTTGTGCCTAACTGACAACCACTACTTCCTTTAAGCTCTTTGGTCCCTTCGATTTCACCTAAGGTAAGTCCTCCATTTTTCTTCAATTCCAATTACTTTTTAAGGTAGGGAGCACATTGGAATGAAGTACTCAACAAAGACGAGTCCGAGCATTTGGCCGATCCCCACAGGACCCCATCGGAAAGAAATAGATTTATGAAGGCATTCACCTAATATTGTGCTGTCCATCACACCTGGAACAGATTACGTGTGTGCTTTCCATTGAACTGGTTTTTCCAGCTGTGTGAATGTGTAGCCTTTGGAAATCCATGCTTTCTCGTATAGAACCATTCAGGCAATTGCCCATGCCAGAATTTGACATCATATTTAGAATTTTTCAGGGCAGGACACAGTAGCTTCTGGGTCTAATAATGATGAGAAATAGTAAGCAGAAATGGTGATGTTACCCTGGATGAATCCAGAAGAGGAGAATATTGAAATCCCTACTTCTTTTCAAATGCAAAATGGTGAAGAGTTCAGCAAGTTTCATCAGGGGACATGAGAAGCTGGAAACTCCAGTACAATTATTCCTCCATAATGGTGTTTCTTGAGAACACTGGGCTACATACATAGTATCATGGATTTGGTATACTATAATTGGCTGTTATTTTCAGCAAGATGGCATTTTAAGTTTTTGTTCCTTGACTGCAGAATGGATAAATACAGCGATTGACTCATATGTTGATACAGGATTATTTTTACTCTCCAGCACTTTCTCATAACACACCAGAGAAAGGTGCACCTTTTTCTGGGCAGTCCTCCTACAGACCATCTAAAATGTCCATGTGGGGTGGCATTCTTACAGCTTTCAGGAACAGCTGAAAACAATCCACAGAGTGGGTCAGCAGGAGTCCCTAAAAGGAAAACATGTTTTTATTTCTTTGACTTCAGCATTCAGGCCGTTTCTAAAATCAGAGGCCTTTGCAAACGGAGGGACTGTGCCAAGTATTTAGTTTCAATCTTGTGACAACCTGGTGTTTTTCTGATCTCACTTATCCTGAGAAAGCTGTCAGGGACTGCCCCTGCAGAGACAGCTGACCCAAATTATGACTTCTTTCATGGAAGGGAAGTCCCTCTAGGACAAACAGGAAGAAATCTCTCAGCATAATTTATTCCCACTGGGAGCAAGTAAATGGTTCATTTTTCAGTCCAAAGCATAGAATTCAAGATGCACAAGTTGGTTTTGGCCCAGTGTGGCCCTAAAATCAAATCATATGGAGTAAATTTACAGTTCAGAGCTTTATTTAGGAGTCTGTTTGGTTGAAATGTTGAATTCCATCTCATTTTAGTTATTTTTAACCATTTTCAAACTACTGCTAAAATGTGGAAATAAAGTGCTAAATTTGTTTCCAGATCCATGACCAGATTCCCTTGTGCAAAATTAGTTCTAAGAACGGTGTTCAATGAAAATTAAAAATTAAAGTACGTAATAACAAGAAGAAGAAATTTTTCTTAATCTATTTGGGATATAGAGAAATTTGTTTTTCTTTAAAATTGACTTTTCTCTGGCAGTTAATAGTCAAACTTTTCTAGTTTTATTGCCTTTAGAGCTAATTAAATAGTTTACTAGTTAAATAATATAATCATCTGCCAACATAAAAGAAAGGGGATATTGCCTTTTACTTCATTAACCAAGACCCCTTATATAGTTAAAAAGAAACTGACAATAGAATGTACATCTGCTATTCAGTCTATAAGGTTGACACATTCTGAAAAATGTTGTAGGTTATTTTTCTAGCTTTCTCACTAGTGTGCATAATATCACAGTCTTCACAGACTCATGATAAATTGCTATCACCCCATCTTTCCCATCTATCAGTCCTGTCCCTCCCACAGAAGGAACTGATATTAGTCTGATAAGTTTTGTTGTTATAGATACTATGTCAGTTTGCTAACAACCAAAACACTTTTTCTTATCAGAAGGGTTGACACAAATTAAATAAAGAATACAAAATGATAGTTGGGCCTGCTAAAGTTCCTCAGTTCTAACTAATTCCCTTCCATCCTAATTTGGAAAGATTGGTATACAAGTTGATTGAGTCGTGCTTGATAGATAGGTGATTGAGTGAATTCTGATGATTAGTGCTTTTGGAACACAAAACTAATCTCAGGTGGCTCTAGTCCTAGAGACCAGGAGTCCAGGCTGTGATAGAAGGTGGGAGGTCTGAGAACCCTTGGGTCCCCACAACAGTAAGCCAAATTGGGGTAATGCCTATAATCAATTCAGTAGTCACTGTGCCTTCTGATTCAGTTTATAAACCCCAGGATAACAGAGATCTAGATGTTTACTCTTTTTAAGGACATCTTAAGCTTTGCTGTATCTCAGCAAGCCTAGGACTTCTGGTACCTCATAGTTCTAGTTCCAGGAAGTACAATGCTCCTGAACTACTTCTAAGTGTCTTGGTATCACACAGTGTCCATAAAAGGGAAAAGCCAGGAACCATAGAGGTCTTGTAAAAAATAAAACCAAACACTGTCCTTTGTTTCCTCTAAAAACAGCAAGTCCGTAAGAATGAAAAATTAATCTTTTTGATGTTGAATCCAAAGCAAAATTAAAAAATCATTTTATACTCGAAAGAAAAAAAAAAATCATTCTAACTGAAGAAGGGTGGGACTATTGATTCACATGTGTCCAGGAATTGTTTTGATTTCTAACCCAAGAGGTGTGTGGGACACAAATGTCATGTCTTGTTTGGTAGTAGCAACTTGAAACTTAATTGCTTCTGCTGTCCCTTTGCTGCCCAGTTGGCAGGGGCATATGTGAAAGCGAGGGACATGTCCAAAGGTGGTTTTGCATAACCCTAAAGAACAAAGGAAATGCAATTGGGATGTGAGGCAGGCCAGACCAAGTGTCAGGACTTGGCGCCCCCATGTGGTTGACATAATACAGATGGGAGAGCCATAGAGCCATCATGAAAATGAAAAAAGTGTGGATAACGTTACTTATAGTCAACCCATAAGAGGCATGATCTCATCCTTGCCTTCCTCTTGAGCCGCATTTTTTACTATTCATCTTTTCCCTTTCTGTGTTCCAGCCACACTGGCTTCCTCTTCATTCTTAAATGTGCCATGTTCCTTTTTTGTTTTTGTTCTTTGTACATGGACTTCCATGTGACTGTAATACTCTCTCATCCATCCCATCTGCCTCATTAACTCCTATTCACCCTTCGGAGTTCCCCTTTGACATTACGTCATATTGGAAGCATTTCTTGATGCCATGATGTAGGTCATTGTTACTTATTATAAGGTATAAGCTATCATCGCATTGCTAGATTTTTCTAGATTGAAATTGGACCTTTTGAACTTGACATGGAATATCACTCTCCAAGTAAACATCTGATACAAGTGACCACATTTCTTTTCAATGAAAGCCCTCAATGAATGGTTCTGCATTGATGTTCTCACTAAAACTTCATCCACTGTGCTAATAACTTTTTTTCTTTGACTCTTTCTTTTCCTTTTTTTAGACATGTCTAGTCTCTAGTAGCCCCACTAGATTCTTTGGTAGACAGGTTTCTGATAATCAATATTCAAGGTTTTTTCTCTTTTTTCCTCATTCCATTCACTTTTTCATACAGTGAGACCAGATTCCTAATGATATCAGTTTATTTACTCATTTGCTCTATCCTATAAACACATACAAAATAATCTGAGAATTAACTGACCAATACCACAAATAATATATCTATTAAATAAAGTTCAAGATCTTATTGCATTGACTTTTTTCCTATTTTTGTCCTAAGAATATGTTATATTAATGGTATACAGAGTACTATATTAAAAATTACATAAATTCCTTTTTCTTGTGTAAATGTTATCAATTTGATAGATTTATTTGGATACAGTTATATACAGTTTCAGGATATGCTTATCGTTTTCTTTGTCTTGGATTTAACTTAATTTTTAAAATGTAAAATAAGTACATAGTGCAAGAGTTAAAATCAAGTGAAAAAGTTTTTCAGACTAGTCTTTACACCCAATTTCCACTCACTTCCTGGAGTAACCATTTTCATTAGTTTCTGGGTGATTCTTCCTGTATTTCATTTTGAAAAAAAAATCGTAAGAAGAATATTTGGTATACTCATTTGAGCCCTGCTTTTTCACTTAATAGTATATCCTGGAAATAATTTCATAGCAATTCAATGATACATTCTTCTTTCTCTGTGAATCTATGTGTTCTTTATTGTGCATAGGTTATTCAAGTATTCTTCTGTGGATGGGGCATTTGGGTTCTTTTTAATATTTGCTATTACAAATATTGGACTATAAATTGCACACATATGTTTTGTACTTAAGGTGATTTTCAGGATAAACATCTAGATTTGTGACTGCTGAGTTAACTCTCAGATGTGATCTTTGTTCACAAGCCTCTCCTGTTACTTTTACCAGAACTATAGTTGCTGCTGAGGTTTAATATATACCCAGGGGACCTGAATCTCTGGACTGACCATGTGATAGCCAGGCCCTGAGCCTCAACAGACTTCAGCTCCTACACTCTGGTTTATTGGACTTACCCTACTCAGCTAACATGGAGGTGAAGAAGGTCAACCACCACACCAGGGAGCCAAGAGTGCCTACAACTGAAAGCAGGAGAATTGCATCCAGCATCCATGTGGAATCTAAGTCCCCTCTTGTTACAGATGTGGAGTGGACACAACCATTCCAAGGTCCACAGGATGGAATAATAGAGTATGGATTAGAGTGAACTTACTGATAATCTATTCAAGAACTATTGTGATTAGTAATCGAAGAAAATTTGGCATTGGTGTGGAGAAAGTGGCCATGGTGGCTGCTGGGGGTAGGGAGTGGGAGGAAGAGATGAGATGTGGAGGCGTTTTCAGGACTTGGAGTTGTCTGGGTGATGCTGTAGGGACAGTTACCAGACATTGTATGTCCTCCCATGGCCCACTGGGTGGAACGTGGTAGAGTGTGGGCTATGATGTGGACCATTGACCATGAGGTACAGTGGTGCTCTGAGATGTATTTACCAAATGCAATGAATGTCTCATGATGATGGAGGAGATTGTTGTTATGGGGAGAGGAATGGGGTGAGGGGGGTGGGGGGTATATGGGGACCTCATAATTTTTGAGTGTAATATTAAAAAAATAAAGACAAACAAACAAACTCCAACATCAAAAAAAAAAAAAGAGTAAATGAATATATAATTTTATGAGAAACTGATAAAATCCCTCTGCAGGGGTGGTATAATTTTGCACTCTCACATAAGAACATAGAAGAGAGCCTGCTACTCTGCAGCCTCACTAGTAGAGTGTGTTGTCAATCTTTCGAATTTTACCAATCTGGTAAATGAGAAATACACCACAGTGTAGTTTTATTTACATTACTCTTACAATGAATGAAGCTTTTATCTTTTTATTTGAGTGAAGATTTCTGTATATGTAATCATTATATTTTAAGGACCATTAAGGAATCATGCTAAGGAAAGATACATCAATTCCTATTTCTTTAAATCAGGAATGAGTGGTAAATTTTATTGAATACCTTTATTTATGGATAGTGTCAAATTTTCTTTAGATTTGTTACTATGGTAAATTATATTGATAGATTTCCTGTTACTGACTCCTCTTGGTCATAAAATATTTCTTAATGTGCTATTAGGTTCTGTGTTCATATTTTTTATGACTTTTTCATTGATACTCATAAGTGAGATTGGGCTATGATTTTACTTTTTTGTGCTCTCTATATTATTACATGTTTAGGAATCAATGTCATACTCATTTTATGAGAATACTTCGGAAGTTTTTTTTTTTTCCTGTACTTTTATGCTGTGAAACCATTTAACTACAGTTGGGATTACCAAGTCTTTAAAGGTTGGTAGACTTCATGTGTAAAAAATCTCTAGACTGGTTGCTTTTTTTGTGAGGTAGAGCTTTGGTAATTATCTCTGTTCAATGGAAATTGGACTGCTTGACATTTTTCTCTCAAGGTCAATTTTGGTAAATTGTATTTTCCTATTAAAGTATTCATTTCAGCTAGATTTTCAAATTTATTTGCATAAACTAGTACGAAGAAGCTTTAATGATTTAAAATGTTCTTTGTTTCAATGGTATTTATTACCATTTATATCTATTTTATTTGTGATATCCCTTCCCCTGCCCCATACATGCACTTTTTCCCTTTTAATTAGATTTGGTAAGGACCTGTCCATATTGATGACTTTGTAAAGAACTCAAATTTCTACTTATTTCTTAATTTTACTGACCTTCCATTCTCTACTGCATTAATTTCTGCTTTTATATTCATTATTTCTTTCCTTCTGCTTTCTTTTGACTTATTTTGTGTCTTTTTTTTTAGTGTTTTGAATTGGAAATTTAATTAATTTTATTCTTTCATTTTTACTGATATAAGTATTTAAAACTATAAAATTTTCCTCAGTGTTTCACCTTGTTCCATAGAATCTGATATGTAGTGTTTTCATTGACTTTATTTTGTAGAAATTCTGCAGTTTTGTTGTACAATTCTCATTTTATTCCAAGAATGGTGTGATAGATTTATATTTAAATTTGAAAGGGGAAGGACATTTTTGTTGTTAATTTCTTGTTTTATTAAATTGTGATCATAAAATACTCTTCATATTTTTCCACTTTATGGAACTCAATGTTCTTGACCTAATATATGATAGTGTTTGTGAATCTTCCTTGTGTAGTCTCTATTACTGTAGTGCAAATTTTGATACGTATTCAAGAGATCCACGTTATTAATTACTATGTGGGATTTTATATCTTTATTTATTATTTTTGGTTCACTTGGTCTTCTGAATCTGAGAATGGTGTATGGAAATGTCTTATTAGTGTTTCTACTTCTCCTTTCATCTCTGTTAATTTCTGCTTTATGAAGGGGGTTACTTGATGAGAGATATTAATTACCAAGGGTTTCACTGCAAATTATAACCTTTAGCATTATAAATATGGCCTGAATTCTACACTGACTAATTTCAGGATTGCTTGGGATACCTTTGTCCACTTATTTTTTTTTAGTCTTTCAGAATTAGTTGAACGTATAATTTGTATACAGCATAGAGTTGGATTTTAAATTGTGATCTTAACTGAAAATCACTTTTGTTATAATCAGTTTATGTTTACATTTACATTTATTGGTATGGTCAAGAAGCCTGATCTCAATTCTTTCATATTATATTATGCTACCTTTGCTGTTGTATTTGTTATCTTTATCACATTTCTTTCTCTATATGCTTATTCTTTCCTTTCCTTCTTTTGCCCTCCCCGCCCCCCCATCACCTTCTTTTGGTATTTAGGAAAGTTTCTGATTTTGATTCACTTGTTACCTTTACACTAACACCTATTATAATGCCCTTATACTTTGTTAGCTCTTTAAAATATAAACGCAGTGAGTCTCAAACATCCTCCTGTAATGTTTCCTCAAGTTCATTAGATAAGCTTATGGTGGCCTTTGAAACTTGAACAATAGATGGGCTTAGAGTTGTAGAAGTTGACTCACTCTATTGAAAAATATTGTCTTTTTAAGATTTAAATTACATGAAGAAAACTGTCCGTTCTTCAGTTGAAGACTCCCAGACTGGTCATTTTTACAATATCTAAAACCTTCAGACACTGAGCATCCTCCTTGCATCTTGGTAGCCCCTCAGAAGCAGTTTTCTATGCTCTGATTAGCTGTGGCTGATGCTATGGTGGAGCCTTGAATGCTCAACAGTTGACATAGTTATCAGTCTAGCCAGGGCTTGAAATAATTCCTTCATGTCCCAGATAGCCACTCTAGCCAAAATCAGACCTCTGGGGGAAAGAAGCACTCATTCAGATCAGGTGGGAATGATTCTGTAACGCTCTAAGAATCTGACACACTGATTGTCACATAAACAAGTAATGGTGTCAGCATTTAAAATCAAGTGATTATACACTGAAGACTTATTTGGTTTTGATGACATTTAAAAACTGCCCTCTTAATCATTATACTTTACATTTTATGGTTTGGAGTCTCTCACAATTTTTCTGTGTTTTCAATTGATAAACCAAAGATTTTCTAGTGAAAATGGGCAAGGCAAAAAGAAACCCAGTTAACCAGAGTTGTTTAATTCAATTTACTAATGATTTTGGACACATTTGTTTTCAATGGAATATTCCTGTGTCATACTGTGGAGCAGGTATTAGGCAATTCTCCAGATACTGTTTTCTTTACTTACTAATAATCATGAGAGAGGTAAAGGAAATTTTAAAGACATTATCAATCATCAGTATACTGCTTATCTCAGTAACATCCCTTTTTGTGCTTATACTGTACTTATGTTCCATATTAAGTTATATATGCATGATGTTGATTCAACCAATTAAGTAGACATTGTGCCAAACACTATTATATACTCTTACAAATATTTTCATGTTCACTACTTACAGTAAACTCAGCTAGTCTAAATCTTAGGCCAATACATCGAAGAAACTTACCAAGATATGCCTAAAAAGATACACATAGAATATCCATGACATATCTCTGCTCTGCTAGGCTTTCTGACCTCTTTAAATAAATTGATTAATCCAAAAGAAAGCAAGTAGGAGAAAAAAAAAGGAACATAAAACAGAAAGAGAAAATGATGGTTTATATGAAATAAAATACACATGAAATTATATAGAATGTAAAAAGGCTAAACTTAAAAGACCATAACTGGTATGCTGGATTAGAAAAGTAAACAAACAATAAAACAGAAATGAAAGCAAGCAATAACCAATAAGAAAGCTATATACTGATTGTAATAAACATCATAAAATAAGGGTAGAAATAGGTTTAAAATAAAAAAGATGGAAAATATATATCATGTAAATATGAAGAGAGATGCTGATAGTAAACAAAATAGGCTTTGAAGCCACAAGCATTATGAGAGATGAAGCCTATTTCATAATAAGAAAAGGTCAATTCACATAAAATTAATTTCCATATACCAAAATATAAAGCTTCAAAATTCATAAAACAAAAATTGGAATAGCCAATTAAAGATAAGAATTCTACAATAATAGTTCATATAACTGAGAACACAAGTGGGAACAAGAATCATCAAGGATATAGAAAATTTAAGAAATATAACAACAGATTTGCCCTAATGACATACATAAAACTATATTCTCAACAAATGAAACCATTCTTTTCAAGAGCAAAAGGCCTGCTTGCCAAAATTGTTCGTATTCTGGACACTCAAGGAAAGAAATTATGTAGAGTGTGTTCTCTGATCATAGTAGACAAACTGGGTAACTGTTTAATGCTTTAAATTAAGAAGTACATTTCTGAATACTCATGGGTCAACTATAAATCAAAATGAAAATTAGAAAAATTTTAACCTGAAGTATAAGAAAAATATGATATATTAGAACTTGAAGAATATATTTAAAGCTGTACTTACAGGGAAAATGTACAGACAAGGCTGAATATATTAGAAAAGAAAAAAAGAAAAGTCTGGAAATCAATGATCCAAGATTCCATCTTAAGGAGCTAGTAAAAGAATAGCAAATTAAATCCAAATAAAAAGGAGAGAATAATAAAGAGTGCAAATTAATAAAATGAAAAAACAAGCATGAAATGGAGGGACTCAAAAAGAACCAAAACATGGTTTTTAGAAAAGACTAATAAAATTGATAAAATCCTGGGCAAGACTGATAAAGGGAAAAAAAAGAAGGCTCATATAACCAATATTGTGAATGTAAAAATGGTTATTACTATATAACCAGCACTTAAAAAAAAAAGGTGTGGGGGCTGGGGTGGGGGAAGTTTGTGATCATTCTTACGCCCAAAATATGAAAACTCAGAAAATTTAAAAAAAAAATACGCACCTAGATATACAATTGACCAAAGTGATGTAAGAAAAATAATAAAATATGAAAATCCTACATCTTTTTAAGAAGTCAAAGACAAAATTGATTCCGAAAGAAATCTCTACACCTAGATGAAACCTCTTGCAAAGATTTAAGGAAAACATAACACTGGTTTTAGCCAAATACATCTGGAGAACAGAAAAAGGAGAAAATTTCTACCTCACTATGCAGCTAACAAAATCCTGATACTGAAACCTGGTACAAAACTTATGAAAATGATAAATAACAAGCCAGCATCACTCAAACTTAGATGCAGCTTCCAGTGGACATAGACAGTAGTGTAAGATACCCCAGGGTGCCATTCTCCCACAGAATCCTTGAACAACTAGCAAAGACTGGCAGCGATATATTTCCCCAAAAGTCCATAAAACAGTTAAAGGGTTGCAGTAACTGGGAAAGTGCCTTGTCAAGAAAGTGCAGCTTTAAAAAAGGAGTCGAGGCTCCTGGCCCCTAGTTGCCCCTCCCCAGCCCTGGGAGGCACGTGTGGAGCCCGCTTGCACTCCCACTGTGTGTCCCTGGCCCTGTGACAGATGGAGCAGAGCAACCCCTGTGTGCCTCATGCAGTGCCTGTATTTCAGTGCCAATCTCTCTGTGGCAGCCTAAAGACTGAACCAGGAAATCAGGTGCAGACTTGCCCTTCCAGAAATTGCCATTCAGGCAGAAGCAGCTTGAGGACATAAAAAGCAGTATAAGAAACAATTCAGGCAAGGCAGCCTAGAGAAAAGGATTACCTGCTTTAAATCACACAATAGAGCGCCCAGAAAGAGAAGAAAGCCTATTTCATAGGGAGTAGGAGGGGGAGGTAATGGGAGAATCCAGGGCCATGCCATGACCAAAGATGAGCTCAGAAAAGACAGAGATGATGGCACTTCAAATCTGCCTCGGGCTGAGCTTTTTAATAGGAGGGCTAAACTCTGAAGGAGAAGACTAGGTAACCCAGAGCCAATTTTCAAAGACTGTTAAAAAGATGTGGGTTTTTTTGGTTGTTTATTCTCTCCTTGCATTGGTTTGTTTTTGTTAAATCTCTGTCATTTCACTAGCAGGATACAAAATTAAGAGAAAGCTCCAGGACTAAATTCCACTTTAAAATGTTAAAATATACAGTGTTCAGCAAAAGTTTATAAAACAAAAAAAGAAACAGGAAATAATGGCCCAAAGGGACAAGTGAAAATCCAGAAACTATCATTGAAGACCAGATTTCAGACATACTTAAAGGAAATGGTCCTCAGCATGCTCAAAGAGATAAAGGCAGACATGGAGGAAAAACAAGGATATCGGGAAAAAAATGAAGAAACAATATGTGAATCTCAAAAAAGAGAAATTTAAAAAGGAACCAAAAAGATAGTTGAGCTGAAGACCACAATAACCAAAATGAAAAATTCCCTAAAGTGTTTCAACAGATGGGAGCAGGCAGAAAGAAAAAATCATAATGTGTGAACAGAGACCAAGAGACCCTTAAGATACCATCAAGTAGTCAAATTGTCAAGTGACAAGGACAAGGAGAGAGTTCTGAAAGGTACAAATACAAAGCTATGGAATCCCAATCAGATTAAATGCTGATTTCTCAGAAGGAAACTTGGAGGCAAGAAGGCAGAGGGACAAAATATTTGAAGTGCTGAAAGAAAACAATTTCTACCAAGACTTTTATCATTTTGAATCTGGTAAAATTGTCTTTCAAAAGTGAGAGATTAAGACATCCCAGATAAAGAAAAGTAGGGAATTTATCAGCATTAGATGTGCCCTACAAGCAATGATAAAAGTTCTTCCAATTGAAAGGAAAGGACAGTAGAAAGTGGATCCAAGTGGCATAAAGAAAAAAGTCCTCCAGTAGAGGTAACTGAAGCAGGCTAATAAGATAGGGAATTAATAGACGGATCTGGAACCTGGTAAAGCATCCACGTGGCCACTGGTAACCCCCAAGATGGCTGCCGGAGGACCCCCCACCCCTGGGATTCTGCTATCCAGAACAAAGCCTTCTTCCTGAAAACAAGGAAAAGCTTCGATGTTCCCTAGGAACTTTATCTTTGGGTCCTCACTAAGGGATTGATGGGTGGGGTAATCAATCAAAACAGCAAACAGCTGGAAGCCCCTCCCCTGCCATTAGCAAAGGGGTGGAATAATTAACAGTTTAAAAGCCAGGCACAAATGCGAGTGCAGGTTCTGGCCCTACTCTTTTGCCTACGGACCCATCCTGCCCTCTGTGTACCGCTATTGCCATTTTTCCTCTGCCACGTGGCCACACAAGTAAACCTAGGGATTTATAATCTACAATGTGGGATTGTAGCTTGTAAATGAACCCTCTTCATCCCTTTTCACCCCCTTCTTCTCTACCTGGGACCCCTGCTCTGTTACTTTCAGTGATTTTCTCCCATTTCTCTTCCCTCCCTACCTGAATAAATTACTGGCCTAACTCACCTGGCATGCTCTTGAAATTCATTTCTGCAGCATAGCCAAGAACCTAAATAAAATCTGGTAAGATAACCATATGGGAAATGATAAATGCTGGTATTAGTGTATTTTGTTTTTTGTTATGTAATGACACTTCTTAAACTTCTTACAGGTTCTTAAATGCAAAGGCATAAAAAGCAATGATAAATCTATGGTTCTGGACATGCAATGTATAAAGGCATAATTTGTAATGAGTGCAACAAAAAAGTGGGGGGATGGTAAGATATAGGAACAGTGTGCCTTCTACTGAAGTTAAATAGTTATCAAATCAAAGTCTTGTTATAGATTTAAGATATTAAATTTAACTCTCATGATAACCACAAAAAATCTGAAAAATATTTGTAGAAAGAAATGAAAAGGAACTCAAAATGGTATACTATAAAAATTTAAAAAATATGAAAGTATGAATTAACAGATGAACTGAGGGACAGAAAAAGGCTTAAGACTTACAAAGACAAAAATAGTAAAAAGGTAGGAGATCCTGCAATATCAGTAGTTACTTTATGTAAACGGATTAAGCTGTCCAGTCAAATGATAGAGTTTGGCAGAATGGATAAAAATGCATGATCCAATTCTATTCTACTTAAAAGAGAATCACCTTAAATTCAAAATACAAGTAGACTGAAAATGAAAGGATGGAAAAAATATATCTCGCATATCGTAACCAAAAGAGAGATGGGGTAGCTACATTAATATCAGATAAAATAGACTTTAAGTGAAAAATTGTAACAAGGGACAAAGGAGGTCACTATATACTGATAATGGGGGATATTTACCAAGAAGATAAACAATTATAAATATATATGCACCTAATAGTAGGGCCCAAAAATATTGAAGCAAATAATGACAGATTTGATGGGAGAAATGGATGGTTCTACATTAATAGTAGGAGGTTTCTATATACTGATTTCAGTAATGGATAGAAAATAAAGAGAACATAAGCAATACTATAAATCAACTAGACCTAAAAGATATATATATATATAGAACACTGCACCCAAGAGCAGCAGAACACACATTCCTCTCTAGGACACATGGGTCATTCTACAAGCTTGACCATATATTAGGTCACAGAACATATTTCAATAAATTAAGTCTCGAAATCATACAAAGTTTATTTTTCTGACCACAATGGAATGAAGCTAGAAATCAATAACAAAAGGAGAACTTGAAAATTCACAATATGTGGAAATTAAACACTGTAATCTTAAACAACCAATGGTTCAAAGAAGAAATCACAAGGGAAATTAGGAAAAATCTTGAGGTGAATAAAAATGAAAATACAACACAAAGTTTATGCAATGCAGCAAAATTGTTGAGGGAAGTTTATAACACTAAATGCCTATGTTAAAAAAGAAGAAAGATCTCAAATCAGATACAAAATCTCACAACTGGAGCATCTAGAAAAAGACAAGCAAACCAGACCCAATGTGAACAGAAGGAAATAAAAAATACAAAAACAACAGGGAGCATCAAGAAAAGCAAAAGTTGGTTCTTTGAAAAGATCAGCAAAATTAACAAGTCTTTAGGTAGACTTAAAAAGGAACAAACGAGAGGACACAACTCAGAAATGAAAGGAGTGTTGCATTGCTAATGACACCATGGGAAAAAAAAGGATTATAAATGGATATTATGAACAACTGTATGCCAATAAATTAGATAACTTAGATGAAATGGACAAATTCCTAGAAATACACAAAATATCTACACTGACATCATCTTACCAGAACAATAACAAGTAAAGAGATTGAATCAGTAATCAAAAACCTGTAAATAAAAGAAAATTCAGGACCAGATGGTTTCACTGGTGAATTTTAGCAAACATTCCAAGATGAAACTAGTACCAGTCCTGCTCAAAATCTTCCAGAAAATTTAAGAGGAAGGAAAACTTCCTAACTCCTTCTATGAAGCCAAAATTACCCTAATAGCAAAGCCAGATAATGATATCCCAAGAAATTTACAGACTAATATTCCTTATGAATATAGATGCAAACTTTTCAATAACATACTAATAAACTGAATCCAAGTACACATTAAGATAATTATACACCATGATTAAGTGGGATTTATCTCAGGTATGCAAGGATGGTTCAACATAAGAAAACCAATTAATATAGTATACCACTTTATCTCATTTGAAACAGAAAAGGCATTTGACAATCTAGCACACTTTTTTGATTAAAAAAAACTAATAAAACTAGAAATAGAATCATAGTTTCCCAACATAGTAAAGGGAATATATTAAAAACATACAGCTAACATCATTGTCAATGATGAAAGACTGAAAGTTTTTCCTCTAAGATCAGGAATAAGAAAAGAATGCTGACTGTCACCACTGTTATTCACCACTGTACTGAAAGATCTAGCTAGAGCAATTAGGCAAGAAAAAGAAAGAAAAGGAATGCAAATTAGAGAGGAAGAGGTAATATTTTCCCTATTTGCAGATGACATTATCATATATAAAGAAAATCCTGAAAGATCCACAACAGAGCTACCAGAGCTAATAAATGATTTTAACCAAGTGATGGGATTCTAGATTAACAAAAATCCATAGTGTATCTGTAGACTAATAATGAACAATTTGAAGAGGAAATTAAGAAAAAAATCCATTTATAATAGCAGCTAAAATAATAAAATATCCTAGAATAAATTTAACCAAGGGTGTAAAGGACTTCTACATGGAAAACTATAAAACACTGCCAAAATAAAACAAAGAAGACCTAAATAAATGGAATGATATTCTGTGTTCATGGATTGGAAAACTAAATATTGTTAATATATTATTAGTAATTCGACCCAAAGCAATTTACAGATTCAATGCAAGCTGAATCAAAATCTCAACAATCATCTTTGTAGGAAAAAAAAAGCTCATCATCAAATTTATATGGAAGGGAAAGGGGTCCAAAATAGCCAAAAACATCTTGAAAAAGAACAAAGTTGGAGGACTCCAAATTCCTGATCTAAAAATAGTTTTTATTACAAAGCTATGGTAATCAAATCAGCATGGAGTGGAACATGGTCAGACATGTAGACCAATACATTCAAATTGAAAGTTCAGAAATTAACCCCAAGTCTGTGGCCAACTGACTTTTGACAAGGGTGCCAAGTCCACTCAATGTGGGAAAAATAGTCTTTTCAACAAATGGTGCTAGAATAACTGGATATTCAAATGCAAAAGCATGAGGTAGACCACCATTTCATACCAGATACAAAAATTAACTTAAAATGCATCACAGATCTAAATAAAAGATCCAAAATTATAAAACTCCTAGAAGAAAACATAAGGAAGCATCTTCAGGACTCTGTATTAAGCTATGACTTCTTAGACTTTACATGCAATGATGAGCAACTGGAGAAAAAGAGATAAATGGAATTTCATCACTCTTAAAAACTTTTATGCATCAAAGGACCTCATCATGAAAGTAAAAAGACAACATACAGAATGGGAGAAAATATTTGGAAATGACATATATGTTAAGGGTTTAATATTCAAGAAATATATAAAAAACTACAAATAAACAACAAAAGCAAATAATCCAATTAAAAAATGAGGAAAAGACTCCAAATGAGATATACAAATGGCCAGATAGCACATGAAAAGATGCTGAACATCATTAGCCATTAGGAAATGCAAATCAAAACCATAAGATACCATTTCATACCCAATGGAATGGCTACTATTTAAAAAATGGAAAATAACGTGTTGGGGGGATGTGGAGAAATAGGAACGCTCATTCATTGTTGGTGGGAATGTAAAGTGGTGCAACTGTTATGGAAGATAATTTGGTTGTTCTTCAGAAAGTTAAGTATAGAACTACCAAATGACCTGGAAATTGCACTTGTAGGTATATATCCAAAAGAATTGAAAGCAGAAACTTGAACACATATTGCACACATAATGTTCATCGCATAATATTCACAATTTCCAATAGATGGAATCAACCCAATGTCCATCAACTGATGAATGGATAAACAAAATGTGGTATATACATAACAGTGGAATATTATTTAGCTGTGAAAAAGAATGATACGTGGGACAATATGGATGAACTTGAAGACATCACGTTGAGTGAAATAAGCTAAACACAGAGGGACAAATATTGTATTATCTCACTGATATGAAATAATTAGAATAAACAAATTCATAGAGTTTGAAGCTAGAATACTGGTTACCAGGGACTGGGGTAGGGAATAGGGAGGTAATGTTTAATAAGTATAGAATTTCTGTTTGGGGTGAAGGAAAAGTTTTGGTAAAGGATGGTGGTGATGGTAGCTCAACATCGTGAATGTGATTAACATCTTTGAATTATATATTTGAATATAGTTAAATGGAGGAAATTTAAAAAAAACATGGTACAACATAAACAATGAACATTAATGCAATTATGGACTACAGTAAAAAGTACAATTATGATATTCTTTCATGATTTGTAACAAAGTTACCATACTGGTATAAAATGTTAATAATAGGGAATATTTTGCATAATAGGCATTCTATGGGAACTATATATTTTCTGCAAGATTTTTCTGTAAAGTTATAACCTCTAATAAAAAAAAGTGAAAAAAAACTTAGATGCGCAATTTTTAAAGAAAAATTAAATCAAGGCCAGAAATACATTAAAAAGATAGTACATTACAACCAATCAGCTTTATTTCAGGAATTTAAAGTTGATTTAACATCCAAAATTCGGTCAATTCACTGCACTAATAACAACAACAAATGTGGGGGGTTGGTGTGTAATCAAACTCATATGATTAACTTAAAAGATGCATATAAAAATCAGGAATAAAAGGAAGTATCTTTAATCTAATAAACTGTATCTACCAAAAATCCTATAGTAAATAATATTCTTAATGGTAAAATATTGAAATCTCTTCTTTGGAAACCTGAAACAAGACAGAGATGCCTTATCACCACTTCTATTGAATATTTTATTGGAGGTCCTCTTCAGTAGAAGAAAGCAAGAAAAATAAAATAAAAAGAATGAAAATTGGAAAGGAGTGACTAAAAAACTAAAGAATTCAGAAAATCCAAAGGAATCTACAAGTCAATTATCAGAAATAATTAGTAGTTTAATTTATTATTATTGATGAAAAGGTATATATACAAAAATCAATTTCTTTCTATATACCATCAGCAGTTACAAAACAAAATTTTAAAAAGTTCTCATTTACATGAAAAAATCTTCACATACCTAGTAATAATTGTAATAAAAGGAGTACAAGAATTGCAAGTACCCAGAAAATAAAATTTTAAAAAATGTGGATAAGCTTTAAAAAGAAATAACTGGGAGGATATATAACAGATTCATGACTGGAATAACAGTATTTCAAAGATGTCAAATCTCTATAAATCTATAGATTCAGAACAATCCCAATCAAAATCCCAACAGGATTTTTAAAATTGGCACTATGATTCTATAATTTATATGGAACTCAAAGAGTCAAGAATAACTAAATTACAATGATAAAAATGTGCTTTCCTCAGTTATGACAAATGGTCCATACCAATGCAAGGTGTTAACAATAAGGTGGTACATGGGAATCCTGTATTTTATGCAATTTCTCTAATAAAGAAATAAAAGCAACCAAAGAATAACCAAATCATAAACTGGAAGGCTTACACAACCATGTTCCAAGACAAACTATGAAGCCAGAATGCATATTGGTGCAAAGACAGACAAATAGAACAATGCAACAGACCAGAGTGTGGGAACAACCCCCCACAGATATTGGCACTTGAATTATGACAATGGTTCCACTGCAGAATTTGGGGAAGGGATAGTCTTTTTATATATGGAAAAATACTTTTTTACTATTACTTCATACCATACACAATAATTAATTTCAAGTGGATTATGGATCTAAAAATGAAAAGTAAAACAATAAACCTTCTGGATGAAAACAGAAATGTAGGATAAGCAAATATGTTTTAAATGGGACCCAAAGACACTAACCAAAATAGAAAAAAATTGATAAATTGGACAACATAAATTTCCATTCACATGGACACTTTAAAGGATTGAAAAAAGAGTCTTAGGGACAAGATATTGCCTTGAACGTAGCCATAATCTATAACACAGTAATTGCACTCCTAGCATATACCCCACAGATAGTTTCCTATAAGAGTATTCATAGCAACATTATTCACAACAGTCACACTGGACAAAACCTAAAACCCCATCATTGTGGGAATAAAGGCATTGCAGTTTTTTAATACAAAAGACCTTTTTACAACAATAAAAATAAAAGGTTTTCTGCTAAATGAAACAACATGGATGATTCTCACAAACCTAATGTTAAGTAAAAGAAGACCAAAAGATTAACACTATATCACTCAATTTTAACAAAGTACAATATCAGATAAAAACAAATGTATAGTGTCTTGAAGCCAAACTAATGGTTACCTTTGGGGAAAGACCAGTGGATGGGGGATACGGGTGCTGGTAATATTCTATTTATTGTGAAATCCCATCACACCACCCAGTTATAATTTATACTTTTTAGGTATGCATATACTTCTAGTAAAAAGTTAATTCAAAAAAGATTGAATAGTTTGTAACTTAAGGAATAACAAGAAATGTGAATGTCAAGTGTGACATAGTGTAAAATGTGTTATAATTTTGAGCAATTTGTTGGGAAAGTATTTCAACTAGGTGTTAGGAACATTTGTATTGGAATGACACAGGGGTTGTTACTTGGGAAGGCAGAGAAATGCATAATTAAATATTTATGGTTGTAAAAGCTAATAATGTCTATTGGTTTTCCACTTTTTCAAATGAAACTGTATTTAAAAAGACACATTCTTTTTGGTAATGATAAGAGTTGAAAACAGTGTAAAAGACAAAGGAGTTGAGGTGGAAGAGTTGGGGGTAGCAGTAATGTCTTATCACAAAGTGAGAGAAGAGATGAAAGTTTAAGTATGTCTTCTGAAGGTGCAGAGGTGAACAAACTGAAAACAGTGGTTTAACTATAGGGAAGGAAGAAAGGAAGGAGGGGAGAGGTATAGATATTAGTGAGCTAAGACCTTATATATCATGCAGAATATAAGTGCATAATATTGAAAGTTGATAACCCAAGAGATAGCAATGTGTGAATATTATTTAGAGATAAAGAGGCAACAATAAAAGAAAAAGATAGAAACAGTTGTCAGTTGTTGCCTCCAAGAGGTTGGAATGAGGATGCTGAGGAGTGGAGCAGGGGCTGTTATATCTTATTATAAATTAAAAATATAAAGGATGGAAAGGCACAGGCCAGAAAATAATTAAAAATCTTGAAAAAGAAGAATAAAGTGGGAAGAATCACTATACCCAATATTGTCATATTATGTAACTATAGTAATTAAGATGATGTGGTATTGGCAAAAGGAAAGAAACATACATTAATGGAACAGAATAGAAAACCCCAAATAGACCATGATTTATGGTCAAATGACTTTCAGTGAAGGTATAAAAGCAATTCATTGGAGGAAGGATAACACTTTTTCAACAAAGGACACTAGAGCATTGGATACCCAAAGGCAAAACAATAAAACAAAACTTGACCTAAACTCATACCTCATAACAAAATTAAATAAAAATGGATCACAGAATTAAAATGTAAAACAAAAAATTATAAAACATTTAGGGAAAGAACAGATAAAATCTTTGAGATCTAGGTCTAGGCAAAGAATTTTTAGGCTTGACCCTAAAAGCATGATCCATAAGCGGAAAAAATTGATCATTTGAACTTTATAAAAATTTTAAAATTTTGCTCTGTAAAAGATGCTGTTAAGAAGATAAAAAGACAAATAACAGATCTGGAGAAAATATTTGTAAACCAGATATCTAACAAAGGACTGTTACCTAGAATATCTGAAGAACTCTGAAAATTCAACAATGAAAAAAATTAAAATCCAGTTAGAAAATGGGCAAAATACACAGTCATTTCACTAAAGAGGATGTACAGATGGCAAATAAGCACACTGAAAGATGTTCAACATCATTAGCTGTCAGAAATGAAAATTAAAACCACAATGTGATATTACTACATGCCTATCAGAATAGCTAAAATATACAAAAGTGACAATACCAAATGCTTGTGAGGGGAGCAATTGTATTACTCATACATTGATGGTGGGAATGTAAAATGATATCGCCACTCTGGAAAACTGTTTGGCAGTTTCTTAAAAAACTAAATGTGTAACTGTCATAAGCCCAGCAATTGCATTCTTGGACATTTATCCCAGAGAAATGAAAACTGATGTTCACACCATCTGTACAACAATGTTCACTGAAACTTTATTCACAATAGCACTAAACAGGAAACATTCCAAATGTCCTTCACTGGGTGATCATTAAGCCAACAGTGGAATATTACTCTGAAATAAAAAGGAATAAACCTTTGATACAAGGAACACATTGAAAGAATCCCTGGAATTATGGCGAATGAAAAAAGCCAGTCCTGAAAGTTAACATACTGTATGATTCAAACATTTGAAAAGACAAAATTAAAAGTCGGAGAACAGGCTAGTGCTTGCCAGGACATGGGGTAAGAAAGAGGAGACACAAGAAGGAAGTGAGTGTAGTTATTAAAGGACAACACGCAGGAGATTTGTGGTGATGGAACTGCTCAGTATCTTGGTGCAGTGGTGGATACATGAACACACACATGCAATAAAATTGTACAGAACTAAGCACACACATGAGTGTAAGTAAAACTTGGAAAATGAGTAAGATTGGTGGATGATAGCAATGTCAGTATCCTTGTTGGGACGCTACACCATGGTTTTGCAAGATGTTACCACTAGGGAAAACCACGGTGAGCTATCTCTCTCTATTATGTCTTAAAACATATGTGAATTTACAATGATCTTAAAAATATACAATTTTGTTTATAATAAACACATGACACTGAAGGAATTTATATATGCATATAACTATGTGTGTATGTACACTCACACGTAATGGGACAGAGGGGTAAAGTGTCAAGAACTGAGCCATTATCAGTTTCTGGAAAAGAAAAATAGGAGACACAGTAGTATCTGAGAGCTAGAAGAAGTGCTGGGTAAGACTAAAACCAAGATGTCAACAAGTGGACAAACTTCACTTAAACAGGGATGAAAACCCAAAGAAGGAATATCATGCTTTCTTGAGCAAAATACATAATAATCCAAAGTATGCAGAAGAGTGCAAATGTTAAGACTGTGAATTCTGACTTCCTGGGATTCAACATCGACACTGTCAGTTTTTAGCAATATGACCCTGGGAAAGTGATTGAAACTTCTCTGTGCCTCAGGTGCACCATAATATATGAATCACATAGGCTTTGATGAGGACTAAACCAGTTAGTGTGCATTCAAAAAGCTTAGGAAAGTGCTTGATATTCAGTCAGCCTCACTAGTAGTATAATTACCTGATAGCAGGGCATCTATCATACATGATAAAATCTGTGATTTTCTTACTTTTTTCTTATTTATTGCATTTTGATGCTTTGACTCTCTGAGTTCATTCTACAGTGTTTATGGGGGGTACACCACGTTTTGGATTTCTAATACCCTTTGAAAATATGCCAAAGAAGAACAGTTATTGTATAGATGGCTGCTCACTTACAAGGTTGCTTAGAAAGGGAAACTAGTTTGATACATTTCATTCAAACCTGTCCCATTTCCCTGATTTCATTTCCAACATATCTTTAAGAGAGTCCAACATAAGTTAGAGATAACTTGTTGCTGCTTGAACCCCTCAGCAGCCAACAACCCATTTATTCCTTGCCAAAGCCCTACACATCTTAGATAATGCAACACTCATTCTCCAAGTAGAAGGTATAATCATTGCTTTTCCAGCCCTGCTGATTGATTTTTTCCCCTTATTTTTCAAACCTATTTACTAATGAAGATTGCCAGACAGTAATGAGCCAGACTGAAGTTGTTGGATTTGAATCCCCTACAGGTAGACCTGTTCTGCTTGTCAGAGTGCTGCTGCTGAACTAGCTGGCAAAGTAGCCTTGAAGCCTGTGGATGACAGCTGGCAGAATTCCACTCTATGGAAGCCTGAGCTTTACAGGTAAGGAATAATTGATCCCTGGGAAAGGAATAACTATTTTCTTAAATTTATGGGCATGAGATATAAGACTCATATTTTCTAATGAACCATAAGTTGATCCCTCTTTGGAAAATGCCATTTTCGTTGTACAGGCACATTTCTTCTTTCATAAAGACAAGCATTAACTTAGCAGCCATCAGTTTTGGCATAGCTACACGACTTTCAGGGCATAGAAACAAAAAGTCACACTGTGGGAACACCAGAATCCCGCCCAATGAGTGGCTCCTGCTGGTGTCACTAAAGCACATCTGTCACTGGCACTGACTGCCCTTTCTGTTGGTACCTGCAGGAGTTTAGGTTCAAAGTGCTACCACTTTCACTTTCCCTTAATGAAATCCCCTTACCATCAGCACAATTATCTTGTTTTTGAACCCCTTTTGTGTTTATATTGACAAATTATCACCTGTAGGGATAATCAGTTCCATAATTTATTACTTGTGTGTGGTGATTATGCCATTTATTTTTATTTAATTTCTTAAATCCCTGTAAGAGAAGTATTATGTTTCAGAATTTGATTAATAGAGCCATTTCAATCTTTTTTTTTTCTTTTAAAGATTTATTTTTATTTATTTAATTCCCCTCCCCTCTCCTGGTTGTCTGTTTTCTGTGTCTTTTTGCTGCGTCTTGTTTCTTGGTGCGCTTCTGTTGTCATCAGCGGCTCGGGAAGTGTGGGCGGCGCCATTCCTCGGCAGGCTGCTCCCTCTTTTGCGCTGGGCGGCTCTCCTTACGGGTGCACTCCTTGCGCGTGGGGCTCCCCTATGCGGGGGACACCCCTGCGTGGCACGGCACTCCTTGCGCGCATCAGCACTGCGCATGGGCCAGCTTCACACGGGTCAAGGAGGCCCGGGGCTTGAACCTCGGACCTCCCATGTGGTAGACGGACGCCCTAACCACTGGGCCAAAGTCCGTTTCCCTCAATCTTATTTATACCCTGCAGAATTTTATAGGCCCTGAGGTTGTTTCAGTTTTCATATTCTCAAATTCAGGTATGCACCCATCTCCTGATCATTTTGCCTAGTCACAGAACTTCCTCCATAGCTTTCATTCCTTTTGTGGAAACAGAACCAGAAACAAACCTCCAGATGAGGGATGTAATGATTGGACACTTAACCAGAACAACACTTTAGCTTTTTAAAAAATTTTATTTTCTTTCTGAAACTCTTCCTGAATCTGATCGGCTTTGCAGGGGAGGGAATAGGAGGAAAAGGGGAAGTACTTCTCATTGCAGACTTTAGCATGTTGGGAAACAGCCAACAGTGACTTCTAGTCCCAAATGTCCTCTTCCTAGAATTAGTTTATGCAAATTTATCACCTTACCTCATGAAAGCACATCTGCCCATGCCTTACCAGGTCTTTTTGAAATAATTCCCATTAATCTGGTGGTTCACTCCCTGGATGAGATTAGTAGCATCTATAAATAGCAAGATTGGATATTTCCTCTTCAAGATCATTTGGGATCATCCTGGTTTGCTCTTTATCCACATTTTTGATCCTTGCCTTTTGTTGCTTGTTAAGTTAACTTTCTTTCCAGTTCCTCCGAGTTCAATACTCATCAATTTTTTTTTTTTAAGTACAGAAAATAGTAAAAAGCTTTTTTTGACGTCTAAGTATCAAGAGATATTGGCTCGGTTCACTGGGACAGTTTGAAAGGCATCTAATTAATGGCATCTCTGAAACTTTTACCTGAGGGTCTATTCTTTGGAGTACCAGCAGTTCAAGAGTACCTGGTACTGTCCTTTTTACAGGACGTGGGCACGGTCCTTCTTTGTTCTAGCCTGTAGCTTAGAGTGTAACCTTCAGACAAGCATCAGATAAAAACAGAAATGATCACGAGACTGAAAGGCTGTGATTAATTTCTTACAAAAACAATATCAGTAAAATTCTCCATTAGACCATCCTACGTAATTTTTCATTAAAAAAATTGGCCAATATTTTTCCTGGGGGTAAAACCATAGTATAGACAACAAGGGTACTAATAAATCTCCAAGGCTTTTCTATCAAGCATACAATATCTGAAATATTAATAACAGTTTACCCATACAAATTTAACCTAGAGTAGGTTGGGCATCTCTGCTGTCTTGACAGTTCTTTCCATGCAGCTCTTACAATAATATTGAGCTTATTAAGAAATACAGAGCACACCAAACAGACCTGATTGCTTCTACCATCTCTCTTGATACAAAGTGAAATAACAAATCCTCATGATCTTTCAAGGGCCCTCTGGGAAATATTAAAGATAGTTTCATGTATACAGGACCTGGAATTATTTTTCCCTCAATTTAGGATCTGATCTGGGGAAGGCAAAATCTAAAGGGTTATCAGAGAAGATTTAGTAACTTTATTAAAAGAGAGAGAGGCAGGCTCAATATGGTACCTCTATATAAATAATATTATGTAGCCATAAGATAAAAATAGTTTCTTAATAAAAAGTTCAAGATTCATCCATTCCATATTCAAACCCTATGTAAAGAAGTAAGTGAAGAGAGAATGCCATAACAGAGTTTAGAGGATCTAAAGCTTATTCTGGAAAGAAGAAAATAGATTTTCAGTGTATGTGCTCTTGAGAACAGTCCTTCTGGCATTATATAATCTTTGTGAATCGAGGCATATAATGATGTATTGGGAAAGACCTTCATCAAGAGACCATATTAAGTTCACTTCAGATCCTTAGATAGGTATTAAAGTGTCAATATTATAGAGATTAATGTTAAACAGGCAGACAACTGAAATTCAATAAAGAATATTTAGTAGGAAAATTACAGTTGGAGTAGAGCTAGGGCACTGCGGTTGGCACTCTGCTTTGGTGAGTTGCTCTTACTTGAGCCATACACCCGGATGTAGACTGACCTCTTAACCAAAAAGAGGTCCAGATACCTGCAATGACATGTTGAGGCATCCTGTAAAGATTCACATTCCCTCATGTAACTATAAAGAAAAAAATAAAGTCTCCAAATACCACAAATAAATATTAATAAATGTTCATTGTGTTTATCTTAGTTTTAGGAGATACGTTTAATTTCTCAGTTTTGATTACACTAAGTTTGTTCAATGAACATATGCTGGCTTTAAAATTACAGAAAATTATTAAACTTATTTAAAATGATTTGGCATCATTTTGTTTTTAGAGATTACAGGGACATTTTCTTTAGGAAGAGGAGTTCTATTTTTCACTTAGACCAGAATCCTAAATTGTACTGAAGCTTAATGATTGCTAAAATGACACCCAGATTTTCCTTATCTAATCTGGCTAAATATGTTAAGAACACAAGACAAGGTTATTCATTTTGGAATTTAGTACAGTGATGCAAGCATAAATATAAAGAACAAATAAATTAATTTGTAACAGAAAATTCATGAATTCAACATCCAGAATGTAGCTGATGCTAATTGGCAATTTCATCTGGGCTACAAAGACTGAATGAAGATGAAGCTATTTCTCATAGAGCATTTCATTTTTATTCTTACATTCATTTTGCTGATTTTGAAGCACAAAACATTGGAAAAGGAATTATGTAGGGACAGGATATTTACTGATCACCAAGGAAACTGCTTGGGTCAAGGTGAGGTGTTGAGCTCAGGGAGTTTTGGATTTATTTCAGTACCTCTATAAATTTTAGTCTTTTTCTAGACTGCATCTGGGTTCTACTCCTTTCAGCTGTATGCTGAGAAATTGAAATGCTGCAAACACATTAAAGTCACATAATCATATTAAATGTCTGAAAGTTGGCCAAAAAATTAACATTATAATTCTCACTTTATAGACAAGAAAACCAAGATAGCTAACAAGAACTTTGGAGAGGCATTCATTTATTCTTTTTTCAAAATGAATTTCCCATCTAACTTTATTTTCAAATATACTTTCTTTTAAAAAAACAAACAAACAAAACTTTCCACATAGTTAACAAATATCAGTATTAGGAAATCCAATTATACAAAATACATCTAGACTGGGGTAAATATATTTATTTTTCGTAACAAACATTAAGTGGCACTAATTACACAGTAACTTTAAGGTAACTAACATGAAACCACAGAACTGTAATTGCCACAGCTGCATGGACTTGGGCCTTTCTGGCTGAATACACTTTTTAAAAAAAACTGGATGCACACCCCAGGGCTATGCTAATAGAAAGTTTAGGAGGAATGACGGGGTGACTCACCAGAGTACATTGCAGCTGACAGATGATGGGCAGGGCATGTTAGTTATAAAGCAGTTACAGCCTAATTCACAAAAGTTACCAACTTTTTCTCTTTCTCAAGAAAAACAAGAAGTTAAGAGTTTCCTTGAATTAGCCCCTGGTGTGTCAGCTGGGAACACAGAGGAGGGTTGTTAGAGGGACCCTGGCGGGCCAGACAAGTTGGATGACATTAATAATCACGGCTAGCTTCTAAAATACTGGTAGCAAGAAGGCTTTCAATTTGTCATCTTTGGTAAATTATTGATAAATGAAAAAAGGTCGGTAATCATACATGAAGATGAATAAATAGCACTTCAAAATTAACCTCATGAGGGCTGTGCTTGCAGTGAGGTTTCATAAGACAAGGCATCCAGATTTTTCTTCCCATGTCTGGGGTGCGTTGCCACTCCTGGGACCATTTCCAAACCTCCCTCAATCCATTGTTGGCCTTGCTGAATGCAACATGTACCCCAAAGCACCTCGCCTGTTTGCCGTAGCTCTGCTTCCTTGGGATTTACAGGTCTCTGCTTCTCTTTGGCTAACTCCCACCATGTGTGCACATTGTTCTGAAGATCTTTCTGTTCCCAACCAGGATTATGGGCACTTTGGGACATAAATGCTTGGCTTCCAGAGTCCATTTTTCGGGGATGTTTTTTAAACTATCAGGACTGTCGATGGAGAAACACATCAGTGTAACATCAGTGTCCTGGCAGAGGAGAGACCTAAGGTGAAAATCATCCTCCTGCCCAGCCATGTCCCACAAAGCCAGCTCTACCTACTTTCCATCCACTTTCATATCTGCCACAATGTTCTCAAACACCACGGGCACATACACCTCTGGGAGCAGGTCCTTGCTGACAACTATGAACAAGCAGGTCTTGCCACAGGCTCCATCACTGACAATCACCAGTTTCTTTCAGATGACAGCCGTCACTTACAGATGGAAGAAGTTCTAAACAGTGCGTTGGACTTCTCAGATGAAAGGCACTCAGGTGGCAACTCCAAGTCCAGCCTCTTTGTGCCCAGGATGCCGCTCCAGGAGTTACGAGTTCAGCAGCGCTCTCGTTTATGCTTTCAATTCACACACATACACTGAATATCACGCAAATTACTAGGTGCTAGAAAGAGAATGATAAGCACGACTGACATGGTCTGTCCTTTCAGAATTTACAATTTAGTCATGGCAATAAGAGAATATAATTAAGGTCAGTCTGATTGTAATTTGAATTTTGGTTCTATCAATATTACTCTGATCCTCATTTGTAAAAATAGGATAAGTTCCTTAGTGAATTGCTAAAAAGAGTGGTTGTAATATATATGAAATACCTACCACAGGGATTAGCCCATAGTGGGTACTTACAAATACCAAGTCCTTGGCACAAAATAGTAAGTACTTAAGAAAGTAATACCTACTTATTATTTTTGTGATTGGTATTGATAATGTTGTTAGAAATATTAAAAATATGCTGTTATATTCCACTAGAGCCATGGAATTTTCAATTACTGAAGTCATGGGAAATTTGCACGGTCCCTTTTCATATGTGAAAATCTCAGCTTCAGAGGGCAGCCTGGATATGTTGGGCTAGTCTCACCATAAGTGTGCTTCATTACTGATTCTTTCAGTACATGTTTTTCATGAAGTACAATTTGAAAACCACTGAAATTTGGGGCTTCTGACTTATTACTAACTTGGTGATAAGATATTGGGACACATTCTCCATGAAAATGCATCATTAAACATAACATACTGCTGGAATACAGTCTGAATATGGCAGAAGTGAAGCAAGCTAATAGCACAAGAGAATAGAGGAGAGACTGAAGGTAGGATAAGAAGACAGTCATTCTAAGTCTCCATAAATGTAATAAAATTTTATTGTCTAGAGATGATTTAAGTGTATGCATGGTTAAAAAGAGAGGTACCCACAGGTTGAAAAAATGATCTCCTGTGTCCAATTAACCTCAAGCCTGAAAATGTAGGCATTTATCTTTTGTACAACAATACTGAGGGTGTGTGTGTGTGCATGTGTATTTGTGTGTTGTTTTAAATTTGTTTACAGCATTTTTCTGTGATGATCCTAACTATTTGGAGTTAACAAGGTATTTCCTTTCTTTATAAGGAAAATCATGCTAGATGTCCCATTCATTGATTTTGCATTATAAAATGCCATCAGGGACAAATGTACATCCAATTTTTTAATTGACTTCAATAGGGATTTTATTAGGTAGATTTTGGAAGACATTTGTTATTTAGAGGTAGACAATCATGCTTTTTGGTGTGTTACATTGTGTTACAGGGCTATTTATATCATCATGGACTCTCAATAAATATTCATTAACTAAATTTCCAGAATCTACGAAGGTAATATTCTTCCTTCTTGTCAGGTTCTTTTTTACATTTCTGGGTTAAATGCCACTTTTCTTTTTTATTTATATGCTATGACTTCCTGGACTCTGTTTAGTGACCTATTCATCACAGTCCCATTTACTTTGATTAAAACTCACTGCTTTACTTATTGCAATTATTGATTATAAGAAGAGTTAAACAATCAGATTGTATTTCCATCTGACTCTTTTGGCATCCATCTGATAACACATTAACAAGTCATCTCACCATCTCAAGCAAGTTGGGACTTGCAGTCCCTGAAGCAAGAGGGAACACAGGAAAGAAAGAGAAGGGGTCCTCAAATGGTGGGAAAGTACAACAGACAGAGATGTTCTAAGGAGCAAGTTGTGTTGAGAGCAAGGCCCCTGGTACACAGCTGACTTGATATTCAAAGCCGGGACTTTGAAGCTACGTTTTCTGATTATAGCAATGGTTATGCTTCTGTTCTCCTTAGACCAGTGGGGATCCAGGTAGCACTCTACTTGGTCAGTAAATCTGGGTCACTGGCAAAATAAGATTAAATTTGGTGGGTGTTTCATGCTTTGGGGTATCATTTATCAATGGGATATAAGCCTCGTTCCACTCAACTGAGCAAAACACAGGGAAAAGAAAGGTGACTATTTCATTCATATGGACAGTTGTTTACTGGGTTTTCATCACCTTTGCCAAAGAAAAATCCTGCACTGGACAACGATAAAGTAGGCAAGGAGGACTTTACTCAAAGTTATACACTATAGAGGGGAGAGAGACAGACAGACCAGAAGGCTATTGCGATAGAACATGCACCACTGGCTATCGATCACAAAAGGGGAGAGCGTAAAGGCTCAACTCTGCTGAAGCAGAGAGTGGGGAAGTTTTTAAAGACTGGGGTGAGCTAGTGTGGAGAAGCCCTGGAGGGTGAGAATCAAGCAATGGGGTGTCCCCATTAAGGGATGTTATCTCTGAGTTTACTGTGAAAGCCAGGTGCAACATGTTCTAACTGGATTCTGTAGAGGTCAAGGTGAAGGAGGCCAGAAGCCTTGGAGTCAGGAAGAAGGCTGCCTCAAGAAGTTAAGGCCATCCTGGTCAGTAATACAGTGGGTGGGGGTTTCTGAACCTGTGCTGTTTTCTAGGATCATAGGATGCAGGTAAAATTCAAAGTAGCTTTATTTTAGATTCTAGCTCTAGAATGGTGAGAAAATACATTTCTCTTGCTTTAACCAGTCATCTGGCTACTTTGCCATAGCAGCCTTAGAAAACAGATACACAGGGCATTTCATTACTTTCATGTTTTCAGAGGCTATTAAACAGTTACCAGCATATTTCGGTATTAAATTCTGGAAATTTAATTTCTGGAAAATTTACATCATAATAACCTAAACTCTTGATCTAGATAACCTTTGCTTTGAAAATAAAATTGCCAGATAATATGATTTAGCTGCAATAAATCTCTCTCAAAACTGTTTCCTCAAGTTTAGTCTTTTTTTTTTTTTACAGTGGACTGTTGGTAACAGTGGCCTAATTCTAACCCGTTGGTAACTCTAACTTGATTCTTCACTTTGGGAGGCCAACCCCTTTGTTAATCAAAGTATTCCAAAACCTTCTTCTGTTAAGATCGTTTATGAATTTTTGTTTAGTAAAAATCTGGTTGACAACTATGAACTAGCACAACCCACAAGTAACCAGCAATTAATAAAGTTTAGATTGGTCAGGCAGAGAAAGTTGAAATTACCCAAAACATGGATGGATACAAGGTTGCAGTCTTCCCAAAAGATTTCTAATAACAACATAAAAATTCAGGAGCTACTTTTAGGGACTTAACATATCTTAAGAACAAGCACTAAGAGACACTAATCTAGCAACTTGTATATTGTTTATAAAGGTACAACATGAAAATAAAATTAACAAAAACAAATAACCACAATATGAAAATGTATGCCTTCATCAGGCTTGCAATGGGGGCTGCTATAATTAGAATCATATAGAGATAAAACACCTAGTCCCTAACCTTGAAGAGCTTACAATGTAGTCAGAAGTCAGGCTATTATTAAAATATAGTATAATACTTACTGTATTAGTCATTCAAGGGATGCTGATGCCAAATACCAGAAATTGGTTGGTTTTTATAAAGGGTGTTTATTTGGTGTAGGAACTTACAGATACCAGGCCATAAAGCATAAATTACTTCCCTCAACAAAGTCTATTTTCACATGTTGGAGCAAGATGGCTACCAATGTCTGCAAGGGCTCAGGCTTACTGGGTTCCTCTCTTCCAGCGTCTTGCTTCTCTCTGAGTTCAGGGTTCCTCTCTTCCCAGGGCTTGCTTCTTCCTGGGTTCAGAGCTCCTCTCTTCCTGGAGCTTGCTTCTCTTTCCTCTGTCGGCATACTTCTTGGGGCTCCAGCTTAAGGCTTCAGCATCAAACTCCAACATCTCTGTCCTTTGCCATGCCTTTTATCTGTGAGTTCCCACCCCTTTGCCCTAATGACGTGGCCCAATCAAAGCCCTAATCACAACTTAATCATGCCCAGGTACAGACCAGATTACAAACATAATCCAATATCTATTTTTGGAATTCATAACTGTATCAAACTACTACACTTACTAAATAGAAGTAAAGAATATTATAAAAGCACGTATTAAAAATGAAACTATTGTAACTGAATTTATTGTATACCATGTTAAAACTCAATGTGGTGATACAAACATGGACTTTCTTATAATTTTTGGATGTTTTTCAGGTTCTATAAGAAACAAAACAATAATAATTGCCAACTCTAACTTTATGATCTAGAAATGGAAGATTTCAGATCACATTTTTTTTAAAGTTTCCACATTCTAAGTACTTAAAAGATTTGCCCTTTGTCACACTACATTTTAATGACTATGGGCATTAATTGATTAACCCCTCAGTTGATTGGAAGAGTCAGCTAAATATAATACCTTATTCCCTAACCAAATCAGCAGCCTGAAAGTTAAATGTAATTGCTTCTTATCCAGATGACAGAAAGCAATTTCAGTGACTGCTTTACTTAATTAGGATGCATGAAGCCTGGACCTCTGGGTCACATATCTCAGGAAAGTATGTCTCTTCAATTTTCTTGAGAAAGCACTTGTGTCTCAGGTACATTGGCATGATTTTTTAGTTAGACCATACAAGCTCAGGGCATCCAATTCTCACTTATTTGAGGATATTTTATCTACACTGTCTTGTTTTTCTACAGATTCATGTTCATTTAATAATCTCTTATTTTCACTTGCTGGGCATTAACTCTGAAAAGATAACAGCCAATAAACTTCATTACACATTTATTGTCACAATGTATTTGAAGGAAATGGTGAATGCATGAGGAAAATCCTTAATTTACTGTACATGAGTACTCTTTGTAAAAGAAACTTTTAGCCCCATGTCCAGATGAAGGGAAGTTTTGCAAGAAGGCTAACTTTGTATTAGTCCAAAGAAAAGTAGTTACCTAGCATCATGAAGGAACTTGCGAAGATGGGGTGAATGGTAGCTCGGGAAACTGGGAAACTCCTTGGCAGCCTGAGGGTGTCACTAGGTGGCCAAATTGGATTTGCAGACAAAGAAACTAAATCAAATATGAGCAAAATTACATACTCCAATGTCAACACAAATTGGTGGTTTTAAAATTATGTGATATTTAGAGCAACCCACTACAACATGATTTCAAGTATTTACTGAGCATCTGTGATAATAGGAAACTATGATTGAGATACCAAGAAATGAGATGTAGTTGTTACACTCAAACAGTTCATAACCAAAACAGTAGCAACAAAAGAAGCGTCAGCAATAACACAAAGCATAAGAAAAGGCACCCCAGGTGAAGGGTATACTATATTATCTATAAACTCTACATTTATTTCCTTTCTCCATATGGTTAATTGAAAATTAACTGCCTCTTGATAATTCAGGTTTTGCCAGTTTTCCTCATTTCCTATGGAGAACTTCAATACTTAGGTGCTTAGGTATGCTAGACTGGGCTATTTTAACCAATTAGCAGCTACTCCTAACCCTCAGAGGAAGTTTTGGTATCCTGAGAAATACCACATTTGTATTTTGACTAAGTATCCCAAATCCAGTGTTTTAACTGGATTTATCTGGATTTAACTTTCCTGGGTGCAATCTCTTTCCTAAAATTCAGTGGGGTTATATGTATGTAGACATGAACACTTGCAACAGTATGTGATATGTGTGCTTCAAATGGTCCAAGCTTACAAATGGGAGTGTGTGTGTGGACAGGGAAGGATGCCCCAGTTCAAGTCCTTGCTCATCCCTTCAGCACAACTCTTCCAAAATGGAGTTACAAGATTGCAGTTCTTTGGTACTCAAGTCTTAACCATTGTAGCTGACTGTGGTTCACTTTGTTTCTTGGCTAGCAGCCTGCAGAACTTGGTATGATGCGCAGACACAATGCAGAAGCCTCTCAGTGAAATACATCATGCCGGATCTAATCAGTAATGTACAAGAGCCCACCAGCTGGAAAGTACAAGCTCTTCCCGTCTACCTACTCACAGTTCCATCAAGCATGGATACCGCCAGAGACGAATCAAGGAAAACTTGGCTAAACAACATCAGCCCTTCCAGAAAATGACATTTATGCATTCAAATAAGTGGTCCAGTCTATCCTTGTTGGTACTGAGTCTTACATGCTTTTTTGTCGTTTTCAGTCAAAACAGTAGTGCTTACTGATTACAAGGGAACAGAAATCCAAGGATTGATTTTAATGACGCTACTGAATTTTCAATAGTCTTAGCTCAGTGAGATAAAAACTGGAGTGACAGAGCATAAAGTGTTTTCAAACAGATTTGCATTGTTCAGGCTGTGATTTGTTTTATACTTTGGGGAGTTGGAAAAGAAGCAGAGAAGAGCATATTAGGCATTTGAGAACCCTTACCCACTAACAATTGTAGATCCAGAGAATGATAGAGTTTGAAGAGATCTGAGATACCTCTTGTCTTTGAGATCAAACACTAATTTTACTGATAAGGAAATAGCAGTGCAGAGAGGGAAATAAAACTCCTCCAAGTCCAAAGTGAATGCAAGGGCTGACACTTGAACTCATTTCTATTAGCTTCAGGCCAGTATTTTTTCATTAAAATGTGTTTATTATATAACCTGCCTGGGATGTTTTCTTTCTTTCCTTCTCTTCCTTCCATTCTCCCTCTCTTTTCCATCCTTCTCTCTCACACACAATCTCCTCACTTCTTTCCTTCCCACTCTGTCTCTCCTCCGTTCTTCATTACTTTTTTTTAAACTCTTCTCTCTTTCATCCATCCACTTATCCATCTATAAGGACACAGGTGTTTCCCTGGCCCCATGGATCTCATAGTCTATTAGGGAACATGGACACTGAACTGGTCAGGAAAAGCTATCTGAGGAAATCATATTTATACTGAGACCTGAAGCATGAGTAGAAGATAGCCTACTGATAGTCACAGAATGCGGGAGAACAGCATTCTGTGCACAGGGAGCTGTGTGCTAATGGCCTGAGGCCGAAAGCTGCTCAGTCAGTCTAAAGACTAGACTAGGCCAATGGTAGCTCTTAGCAGAGCTGGAAATACCAGGCAGTGGAAAAATAGTATTTGGCCCTATTCTCAATGTCATGCCCCAATTCCCAGGCCTGAATTTCCTCTAAAGTATTTTCATGCTTGTATAATCCTTAAAATTCACACAAATAAGTCAGGAAAAGAAGATTTTTGAAGTATATTTGAAAGAGAGAGGAAAATGCCTCTCAAATTCAGAGCAAGACCCTGTCACAATAACCAGGCCTGCTGGTCTACCACTCATCCTCAGATCCCTGTACTCTTGGGGAAGGCAGCATGGTCAGTGTATTAGATGGGTAGTAGCTTCTGAAATCAGAGAAAGCATGGATTTTAACCCTGACTCTTTCTGGTGCTTTGTTCTTGAGCTGTTCTTATTTTGCTCAAATCTGTCCTAAACATCAGTATCCTCATGTGCAGAATCAGAATTCAAAACTACCTTTCAGAAGATAGCACATGTGTGTCAGTTTGCCAGAGCTGCTATCACAAATACCACAAACTTGTTTTGGAATAACAACAGGAATTTGTTGGCTTGTGGTTTTAAGGTCAGAAGTCTAAAATCAAGATGTCGGCAAGGCTTGCTTTTTCCCAGCGTCTGCAGTATTCTGGTGCTGGCTGCTGGCAATCCTTGGACCTCCTTGGCTTCATTTCTACTCCACATCACTGGTGGTGGTCTCCCCTTTTTGGCTTCTGTGACTTCTGGGTTTTCTTTGTAAGGCCTCAAGTAATGTGGATTAAGACCCATCCTGATTCTGTTGGCCACACCTTAACTAAAAATAACATCTTCAAAAGGTATAATAGGTCCATGCCCTCAGGGATATGAAATCTAATTAAGAACATGTGTTTGTTAAGTGCATAATTCAATCTATTACAATATGTAAGGAGCCCAGCACAGTAAGGACTCAGCAAGTATTCAATGAGTAAAAAGATATATATTTTAAAAGTATTAAAAGTTGTATGTTATAATATTGGTAGATACTCTTTAATAGTAGCATCTTTTAAAATCTATATTCTTTTAGCTTGATAATGGCAGGGATGAGAGAATGCAAATTTTCAAGGATCATATTAGGTTTGGAAATGCCACAAGTGGCCACACAAAAGTAGAAAAGGTCCATTAACTCTGGGGTCATAGACATGGTCAGTTCAGTTCTCAAAACCATTCTCATTAATATGGTCGAACTCAGGTTCCAACTCGCAGCATCAATGGATAGGGCAGGATACACTAGAAATGAAATGAACACTTTACTTTTCCATGTCTGATTTTCTTGCATGTCTCTTTTTTGGTTTGGGATTAAATGAAATTTTATATAAATTATTTATATTATCATACCTATTCCCAGAGCATAATAAATGTTCCATAGATGTTATGGTTTCTTATTCATGGCATATGAAAATTATGTCTCAAAGTTTGAAATGCTAACACTGGATAATTTGATTTTAAGGACAATACTAAAAAAGGGACTGAATTTTTTTTTCTTTAATGCATCTCACAGGTCTTATGTGGATAATATTTTTTTTCCAATAATATCCAAGTAAGGGAAAAGGAGAATTACATTCTCTATGCAGGGTAAAGAAAGCTGGCAGCTATTTCAAACCAAGTTTAAAGGCTTTGAATATGTTTTCAATTGTATATAAACAATTTTATTGCTTAAGTAACAGCAAAAGACAAAATTCTTCGTGTTTAGGAGAAACATTTCCTGATGGCCAGAGCTGGAATTCCTCATAAAAATAGATTCTCCCCAAAGCATATAATACTTCTCAATATGTTTAAGGTAAGCATTAGTGGACAAAGCTTCCCCTAAAGCAAAATCATTGAAATGAATAGCTGATCTTCAACATGATATTGCTTCCCGGACCTTCTCAGCAGTGCTATCTCCTGGCACTAACCATCACAGCTGGGGATTAGGGATGTTTTCTCAGGCTACATATAAAACATATTAACCTCAGGGTGATATTTTGTAAATTAGACTCATTCATGTAACGTAGCACCATTTTGAATGATTACCTTAGCTTTGAAATTAGAAAAATCACCATTTGACAACTGCATGGTTATAATAGATTTAGAAAGAATCATCGATGGAGCTAAAACTAATCTTTGATTAGTACCAGGATATTTACATGAGTGTAAAGTATTTCCCCTTAAGACATTTATTAATTACAAAGGAAAAAAGTAACCTTACAGGGGAAAAACCTAGCAGACACCACTTTAGCCTAGTGATGAAAATTAGTATCATCAGCAGTGAGAACAGATATCATGCACCTCCAGATATGATGCATTGGGAAGGATACAATACACTTTTGAGGAAAAATGAAAAGGTCTGGGAAATATTGCATTTAATTAAGCCAATTAATTAACTTAGCTTCTCATGTGTTACCTTGTATTGCTATTCTTCAGTGTGTGTCATGCCGTTCAACAGCTAATTTTCACCCAAATGGATGGTGAATGACTTGAGGAATGGGGCACCTTATACCTCAGTTTCCTTTATATGTTAAGCACATAGTACGTGTTAAAAAAAGTACTCCATGATTACTAACAGAGACACACTGAACCACCTACACTGTCTCTTTTCTTTTTGAGTATTCTTCAGTAGTTCTACTTGAGTTCTCATTCCTTCAATTTCCTGTTCCTAGCTAATATTTACATGTAAACTAAGTGACCTTTGGATGTCCTGAAGCTGATTTATTAATATAAGCCTTGGCCTTCAGAGAGCCTTTGGTTTGTGCAACTCTTCATTCTCTTCTTACCTAGGTAGGAGTCAATTTTGCAAAGAATAGAGTCCTTATAAAAGCTTTTGAATAAGAGGAAAATTTTAATTTAAATAAGCATTACATATCTGGTAGTTGGGAAAAATGAGAGAGACATAAACAGTTCCTCAGGAAGCACCATGGTGTGATAAATTATAGGTAATAAAATCATAGTGTCATGAAGAAAACCACTACATAGACCTTGAAATGACTTTTCTAAACTGCAAGAGTTGCACTAATTCCTCTTTCTTGGGATTACTTACAAGCATGACTACTTTTGGAGGAAAGCACACACTTTCTGCCAAGTCCTTGTAGTTTTATAAGGCAGAAATTTTGATATCTTTGGAAAACAGATCTTGAGCTTTTAAGCCCATAAATGTAAGTAAGAATACACTCATTGCTAGTGAGTTCAAGGCTAAAATGAAGTCTGACATATTCTCTTCTATTTTCTTCAACAGATAAACTTTTTGCAGAGAGGTTCAAACTTTACCCCACCTTTGGTTGTTAGTGGGTAATTGCTACACAACTGGTATATTTTGGATATGAGGTGGAATTTTGGGGGAGTTTGGAGATTCAATGTAAAAATGGAGAGGTGAGTACATTTAAGAAGTCTTAGTTATGAAAGCAAGTGGAAAGAAATGGCTATTGTTACCTTCAATATATAAATATTCCCCAAGAGCCTGTAATGTATAAGCTACAGTGCTTGGTACTATGGGACAAGAAAGTATCCCCTAGTCTTCTCCCACTTTCTTTTCACAGCAAAAACATTTTGAATTTGTCTTCATTTGCTGCAGAGACATCCTGAGGATCAATTCTTCCCTTATTTTCTTGCATTTGTTACAATCTTTCATCACTCTATTGCAGTGGTTCTCAAAATGTAGTCCCTGCCCCAGCTATATCAGCAGCACCTAGGAATCTGTTAACGTGAACATTTTCTGGCCTCACCACATATCTACTGAATCAGAATCTGCATTTGGGGTGGAGGTAGGGGATGACCTCACTTAACTGAGAACTCACTTAAATGTTCTCAGTGACAGTCACCAAATCTAGGAGTTTTTCCTCAGACCTGATCCTTCTTTGCTGCTATACCATTTCACATCACTGATCACTTGTTGATGCTTAAGAATTCCTCAAAACCTTGTTTTCTGTGACTTTGCCTTTTTAGCTCACACTAATCCTCTATATTTTTCATTAACTCATTTTCTTCTGTTATCTAGAGTTTTCCACAATTATATCTCATCTCCTTTCCCTTTGTACTTTCTCCAGTGAGGATCTGATGCTTCTCTGTGATCTCAGTTATTAACTTAAGTCACAGGATTTTTCAAATTTATTATTTATCCGAGCCTTGCTACTAGTCTCCAAGTTTGCATTTCCAATTGCTGGCATAGAAATGCCATCTCTCTGTCCCATGGCTTCTTAGAAAAAATACATCAAAACCCAAACACCCAGTCCTCTCTACCCTCAGGGCAGCTGCTCTTCTGCTTTTCCTATTTTTCTCACTGGACTCTCAGACAAGAAAATTCAAAGACTGAGAGTCATCTTTGTTCTTCACTCATTCTAAGACCAAGTAATTGCTAAGTCTTGTTGAGTGTGTTTATAATCCTTCCATTTCTACCAGCTCCTCAGTAGATCCAGCTTCCAGTCATTTTTCACTTTAGTTTTTCTAAGTAATTCCTACAAGATTAATCTTTTCAACGTGTTATTCCAATGTTTTGATCGTATCATTTTTGAAGTCATTCATTTGTTCTCTAATACATGCCACTGCATTCCACATAAAACCCTCATTTGTTAGCTTGACATTCAAGATTAGGTATTATATGACTCCAAACTTCCTTTCCAGGTTTAGCTCATACTTTTTCCTGTTATGTTTCAGTCAACTCAGGAGACTCTCCACTGAGAGGTTTTGTTTTTTTTTTAATAGTTTCTGCAGCTTTATTTTTTAATGCTTCCACCCAATCTTTCTCCTCCATGTCATCTTCCTTGGTTGTCCCCATATGGACATTAACTTTCCCTTTTCCACCTTTGTGGTAGCTTTCTTATGGCAGCCAGCACGCTTGCAGTTCATTACACTAATGTATATAATGACTTATCTTCTTGGCTAGGCTGTAAAGCTCCTGAGGACAGGTAATAAGCAGGTCTCTATCTTTTTAAGTACTCAGTGCACAATTTTCCATATCATAAGTGTTTAATAAATATTTGTAACTTGAATAAATAAATTCTGTCTTACACTGCTTATGAGCAGTACATGACAGTAGAAGACGGTGACTGATGGGTCTTATAAGAGAAGCAGCCAATGAGAAGGAGGGAGAGGGACAGCTGTGTCATAAGGCATGCAGACAAGGAATTTTAGGGCTGTCGGGGAAACAGATGAGTTTGCCTGGTACTAAGGCTTAAAGTATTTTGGGTTTGTTTTTGATTGTGAAAAGATCTAAATGCAGGCTAGGGGACTCTTAGGGAGGAATTCTTAACAGGGGTATTTTCCACAGAGTGGATTCTACTGGGTAAGATTAATTCTGAAGGGAAATTAATGGGTGTTAACCCATAAGTTGGGGGAGTCTATATCAAGAATTTGGGAAAATTTGATGAAAACAAAAATGAAGAGGCTCCTTTCTGGTAGGGTTTCTCACAACTTTTACTTTGCTCATGTGTGACTTTATAGGAAGGACTTTAGCATGTAATATTTCCTATACTTATAAAACCACAAAAATCTTTTATCACAGAGCATCCCTTAGGAAATCAATTCTGAGGTATTCATATTGGGACACATAGTGTGAAAAACTATTTGCAACTTGTTATTTTGTGAGCTTTTAAATTAAAAAAATAAAAGTAATTAAAAAAATTTAGTACCCTAGAAATGAAAAAATAAATAAATTAGTTGTCCCACAAAGTGTAATAGAATGGGGCACTTCCGTTTCAAGCATCCAAATAATGTCAACTATCTGCTTTACACTCCCCGGGGACTTTCCAAGAAAGCTTCTCAGATTATCAGTTATTTGTCTCCTGTTTTCAGCTTTATTCTCCATCCTCAGCTACCCTTCTTTCCTACTCTCACTTAATAAGACACTTTTTTTTTTTTCTGGGGGGTCTTCTTAGCTATCCAAGGAAAGTGAGAAAAGGAAAATTAACTACACACACAACACTCAAACCCTGATAATTTAAAATGGATGTGCCATGACTTGAAAGTGTTGCTAAAGTAGCACATAGGAATTATATAATATATTGAATATGTATTTGCCTGGGGGTAAAGAATAATAGATTGGTGAGCATAGAATGGAGCTAATATTCTATATGATCTTTAGTATTTCATAGTTGTCATTTTTCCCCTAAATGCCATATTTACTTAAGAAATGTTCAAAATAATTCATTAAAGTTATAAGCACCAAATAGCATATATATCAGTTCTAGAGTTTTATTCATATGCCAACTACTCTTACCCTTGAAAACCTTAAAAATTGACCTCTAAAGTATCTTGAAGGTAATATACGAGCTGCTTTTGCAAAATTTTCTTTTTAAAGATTTATTTATTTCTCTCCCCTTCTCCTCCCCGCCCCAGTTGTCTGTTCTCTGTGTCTATTTGCTGCATGTTCTTTGTCTGCTTCTGTTGTTGTCAACGGTACAGGGATCTGTGTTTCTTTTTGTTGCGACATCTTGTTGTGTCAGCTCTTCATGTGCCTGGTGCCATTCCTGGGCAGGCTGCACTTTCTTTTGTGCTGGGTGGCTCTCCTTGTGGGGCGCACTCCTTGCGCATGGGGCTCCCCTATGCGGGGGACACCCCTGCGTGGCAGGGCACTTCTTGCGCGCATCAGCACTGAGCGTGGGCCAGCTCCACACGGGTCAAGGAAGCCCAGGGTTTGAACCACGGACCTCCCATGTGGTAGACGGACGCCTTAGCCACTAGGCCAAGTCGCTTCCCTGCAAAATTTTATGAAGATAAATTCCTCAGAGCTACTCTTTTAGGGAAAAAAAAGGATATATAGCAAATAAATTTACTGGAATGTTTTCCAGCAAATGGAGAGGATTCCAAATTAAGCAGAGAAAGGAATTGATAGGTATATATCTTCCTGCCCAACTTGGAATCAAGATCACTAGGGACCACTATATTCCTAATTACTTAGATGTAAAACATGGGATAGATTTTATTTATTCATAAAACATCAAATATATGTGTGTGCGTATATATATATAAAACAATTACCCTTGTTATTGTTTATTTTTCTTCAAAATACTTAAATGCTCTAGCCTGAACTGGTCATTAGATTTTCTTTTATGATTACTACTTTTCCTCAAATTCTTGTGAAATATTTTACTTGACTGTCCCAGAATCAGGATCCACCATTAAGTTTTAAGCCATGCCACAAATGGTGTTGGAAAAGAATTCAATCGATAGGTTGACTTTGCTCAGGGATGGAAATCATTTGGCTGAGTGAGGCTGTCACTAACCCCTGCCACTTAGGCTATCCTCCATGTATAGGTATGACAAACATATTACTCATTTATTTAACTTAAGAGTATCTGGAGAAGACACAACCTGGGCTACAGGTTCACCATATGCAAGATCATCTTTTTTCATGATCAGTGAAAGCTAGCAATGGCTAAATCTACCCCATAATAAGAGCTATGCAACTGCGAATTTATACGTAAGTGCTCTCTGCAGACAGTTACTGCCTTCAGGATGCAAGCCCACCTGCTCATCCCATGAGGACCAAAGCTTGGGAAGGGCAGTCTTTAATTCACTTATTCACCAACGCTTTGCAGAAAGGAGATACGTAACAAGTGTTTGAATGAATGAATGCCTGATTTCATCTTTCCAATGCTGCTCTTATACTATTATTTAACTCTAGCATAGATATTTAAAGTAGAGTTACTGACACCTTTTTTTTAAAGGCAGGGAGTATGTATTTTCCCCACCACACCCCCTGCACAGCCTAGCTTGGTATTCTGCTCAGAAGAGGGACTCAATATATGCATTAAGTGAATGGATGGCTAAAACCCTTTAATTTTTTGGATCACTTAGATATTTGAGCACCTACCTTATTTCATGCCAAAGAACTAAGTAACTACTCTAGTTGAAACTGCCCAGAAAGTAGAACATCATGTAGAGGTAGGTAGGGTGACTGGCTCACACCCTTAAATCTATAGGAACACTTTACTCACTAGCTATCCACGACATGCCCGATCTTTCTTCCCCAAGAAGGATGGTGTGTGCTTTCAGCAACAATCCTATAGTTCTTATTTTATCACATAAATCAGAATTCCCATTTGGTTCTCCTTCCTCTCCAGGCACTTAATCTATAACTCCAGCCAAAGGGTAGAGCCTTGCCCCACTTACCCCATTCAATACATGATTTGAATTCACTGTGTTTTATGTTTGGGTTTGAATCTGACACTTGCACTGGAAAGAAGATGAAAAACGGCTGATAATCACACTCATGCATAGAAACTGCAGGTGACTGAAAAGCAGGGCCCAATTTTTTTCAGGAAGCAAAAATCTCACTTTGATGCTGCTGCGAGAGGAATGCCAAGATGGATTGCTGTGGGATATTAAATAACTAAAGGTACTGGAAGTCATTCATTCCTAATGTACAGGGGACATAGGACTTTTTAATCAGGAAGTTGAGCTATAGCTCCATTCTGTCCCGTATTAGCCATTATGGAAGAAAGCAGATGGAAATTATTCATTCCTTTCAAACTCACATTCTTAAGTGCCACCTGTTAAAATAATGTCACCATGATCTTTGGTTTCCAGGGAAAAATGACAAATGACCTCCCCCAGAGCAGGCTGAGGACCCTCGCCATCACCACATCTTTGCTACACTAACAATTTTAGGCACTATTCTCACTCATGTGTCTCAGGCATCATATATGACTCCATTTCATTTATCTTTATTATTACCAGGCTGTTCTGATGTGCCTTCCCAACTTTATTTCCATAGCAATAGCCATGACACCCAAAATACTCAAGAGTCATATTCATCGAGTTAAGTGCACATCTTTTAGGGTGCGAAAAACTCTCCAAAAATTATAGTGTATTATAACACAGCTCTAATATTATCTATATCTGGAAAGAGTTTTAGTTTCAGAAATGTCAGTTTATATTTGCGCATAAACCAAATTAATGAACGATTGTTTGGCTCATGAGAGGAAGGAGGAGCCCCAAGGAGCCAGGCCCTGGAGGAAGCCATATGTAGTACCTGGGATTTGGGGAGGAGGAGGGACCAAATGAGAAGTGCCTTGGAGCTGACTGATAATTATTCATTCTCACCTTGCCTGCCCATTATGTAGGTGTCATACTGGCCCTGCTAGACTTCAAGTTCTCTAAGGGCAGAAGCACTGTGGCCTAGTGGAAAAGAGCACAGGATCTGGAATGCCAAGGGCTCAGACTACAGTCCCGATCCCTCACTTTCTAACTGTGTGACACTGGGAAAATCATCTCACTCTCTGAGCCTCAGTTCCCTCACCTGCAGCACATATAATAATCCCCCTTCCAGGTTATTGTGGGGCTCAAATGAAATAATATAAAAGAAAATAACAAAGAAGGAACCAAGAATGTGCTCAAAAGTTCTTATTAATTGCATTCTACAAAATGCCTCCTTCAGTGTCATGCACATAGTAGAAAACAATACATCTAGGAAATTGTTACAGGGGATTGTGATTTTTCCATCATTGTTTTGCTGGCTTGGGACAAAGGAAGCTCCCAGCTAATATTTACAGGTATAAATGAAATCTATCAATTATTTTTTATTAGAATCATGTAGATCTCAGATGCGGGTATCAGAGAATTAAAGATAAAGAGAAAAAAGTACAATTCACTCCTTTAAGAAGGGCAAGAATAAGATATGGTATTGCTTGTTGAAATGGAAGTGTTTTTCAGAGTTCTAACAGGAAAAACAAGAGAACCACAGTAATGGAAAATAAAAGGACACAGAGAAATATGGAACAAAAAGGATCTCCTGAATTATTAAAATATAATTATTGCAAAGTTATCTAATAAAAAATTTTGTCTCTTACTATATTACTGTTGGCCACGTTTAAAAAACACATTTCTGTATACACACACACACACACCGTGTCTAACATGCATCCACAACTCTTGTATATACTCATTTTTCAGAGATTTTCTACTAGTTTGCATTTGCAATGGGCCCATGCTAACAGAAAGTAGGCTGTCCACTATGCCAAATGAGCTAATACTATTGCAGCTCAGGCCTCAACCCAGGCCTGCTTTAAATGCCTCTGAACATTGCTTCATAGAGAGGGCTCCCCTCATTCCAGATAAATTTATAATGCAGTGAGGGTACCTGATAAGATGGGATGGAGAAGCCCTGGGTTATAGATCGACTAGCACTTGCCAGTGAGGACACTGCCTTCAGCCTCACTTTCCTCATCTGTTAAATGAGAGATTTGGACCTTGTCAGTGCTTTGAAAACTGTGTCCCAGTGGTTCCATGGGAAGTCCAGGCCAAGGGGGAGGATGACTGGGCTGGGCTCCAGGTTGCCTTATCTTTTTACCTGGATAGCTTTTTTTCATAAAATTCCATTTTAATTATTGGCTTTTCATGGTAAGATTTTCTTTGAACAAAGCACACTATAAGGAACCTTGAAATCCACTAGATCCTAGAAAATCACTTAGTTTGGTGGTCTTGGCACTACGGCCTAACTGGTTTGCATTCATTCAACATATCTTTGAGCGTCTCTTTTAAAACTCAAAATTGCTTTTAAAGGCTTTGCGTTTGCTAAATGCTGTGATGCCCATTATCTCACTTAAACACTGTAATGACAATACCGTCATTCTCCTTCGATTTAACAGGAAGCTTCAGAGAGGGCAAACCATGCACCCAAAGGTACATAGATAGTCAGTTATGGAGCTGCCACAGGCCACAAACATCTGATCCCAGGGCCAGGATTCCTCTTCCCATAACACACCGCCTCGCCCACAGAAGGAGCTGTTCTGCTGTAGGCTATCAGGCACCAAGGAGGGAGAGAAAGGCAGTAAGGGGATTGTATAGAATTATTCTGCATTCCCAATATCTTCTGAATATTAAGGCCCATACAGTATTTGGCTCTTTCTCTTTTTCATCACCACAGATTATTGCAGAACACAGAGTGCTGTTCATTTCAGTCTCATCATCTAGGGAATACAAGGAAAAAATTAATTATCACTTAATTTCTTCCCCATTGGTGTTCAAGTCCAGCATGCCACAGCTATATCTGTATTCCATCGCTTAATTAAACCTATTCCTGACACTAGACTAACCAAGTAAGAAAGGGAAGGAAGCTGGGCAAGTGGGGAGCAATATGTTATCACTGATTGTTGGTACTGTGTCATCGGGGAAAGAGAAAAATTGAGCGTAAAATTTGGCTTCCTGTCAAGGAGGACCCTACATATAGATTATAGATTAAGTGGATAGGTCTATAATTTCTGAGAGTGTATCTCAAAAATGAGAATTTGGGGCAGGGAGAAATAATTAAAAGTTCTAATGGAGGAAAATAACATTTATCAAGTACCTACTGGGTGGCCTGAAGCATGAAAGGTACATCACCCATATTATCATCACCATTTAATTCTAGAAGAATCTGTAATTCCGGTAAGTCAAGGAACTTGGCCAAGGCCACATAGCCAGTAAATGGCAGAACATGGATTCATACCATTATCTCCAAAGTACTTTTAAAAATATAACTAAAATTAAGTAATAATAAAAGAGATATGAGCTCATTAATCCAAATAAAGCAAAATTAAATTTGTCGTATTTAGAACCCATATCTGCCCTAGAGTATGTTTCAAAGCCTGCAGGCTGCACCCTGATTTGACTCTAGAGCAGGGGTTCTTAACAAGGGGTCCGTGAGTTTGAACTGAAATTCAGAATACAGTATTCTTCTGCAGATGTGTTGGTGCGGGTGTGATATATTTATTAGATAGTACACAGTTTAGAGTGGACTTAGTAAGGGGTCCCTGATTTTCCCTTGACTGGCAAAGGGGTAGAACTAAACAGGTTAAGAACCCCTGCTCTAGAGCCTGGTGAGCAGAGGCTGGGGGACAAATACTTCTTCAGTGTCCTCAAGGGATGGCCTTGGGAGAGCAACTGAGTTTTGGGTATCAGTTCTCCTTAGCTGGTAGTAGTTTCCTGAAGTTCTGTATTGAGAAGGGTTCTTGAGGTTCCCCCCAAGTCAGGGGGAAAGAATGCCCTGTTCGATTATCTATGTCTACAAATGGGTGTGGTGCTTGAGTGTTCCATGTTTCATGACCTTTTCTCTGTTGAAATCAGAAAATAACATGGTTGTAACTAATAGTTTACAGTACTTTTTAGTAATGAAAACCATACTAACTGCTTGTTCTATCTCTATTCACTATTTGGACCCAAAATCATATAACCATCAATTAAAACAAAACAAGCACCTACAACTGTAGTTACCTAGAAGTTTGCTGCAAATGGCCAAGGCACCATCATTTACTTTCCTTAGTGCATAAGCACAGCACAATTTACTCCCACCAGAAAAACAAACAAGTCCATGTGAGACAATTATTCCTCTTATTGACTGATATGGCAATCAGAAGCTCTATTATGATGGCAAATAAAATAAAACAACTTTTACAGTCACCCAAAATGGTTCTCAGCAACTCTTTTGGCACCAGTGATGTATATAGATTTCATAATCAGCCAACCAATATACCTCCTCTGTAGAACCGTGCTATAAAAAAACTTGAGCAGTGAGAGTGTAAGAGGGAAGTTGTCTTCTAAGGTAACAGTAGATGTTCAGAATCATGCAATTAATGAATTGGAGGGGACCTCAACGTCATCGATTTCAGCTTTCTCCTGAAGAAAAGTGTGGTCAAGAGAGCCTCAGACTAACCCCTGAGGATGACTGTGCGCTGCTCAGCCTTTCCATCCAAATCTCCCTGCCTTGGTATCTGAACATGTAAAGTACTATCCATGCATTTCCCATCACATTCTTTTAAGTACCTCTTATGTCATTCTAGTCTCTAGATTTTGAAGGGAAAGCATCCCAGAAATGAATAGATTTATTGTTAAATATACCCACAGAGTTTGTGGCCCTTTGTATGTAAAGTCTTCTCCCAACCTCATCCAGAAAAGTGGTTGCAGAGGCTGCCATCTGCATTTGCTGATACTTGCTCATTTTGTATCAAATGGTACACTATAACCGATACCACCTGAACTTCCACTGCCCAGTTTTGCCAATTGTTGTTTTTCATATTTATTGGAGGTTTTTTGGCGGTATAAAAATACTACAAAACTACTGTTTAAGTGTGGAATTGCCTCTCAGTTACATAGTGTTGGTAAAAGAAGCCTTTTTTTTCTGGTCCTTGCCTGCCTTCTTGCATTCCCGACCAGCACATTCTCAATAGCATGTAAGTCAAACCAGCCTACATAACAGCTAAGATTTTTCTAGCAAGTATCCTGTCTTAGTTTTCTTGAGCTGCTATGACAAGGACCACAAACTGATTTTGACCTAACAACAGGAATCACGGTTTAGAGACTAGAAAGCTACCCCTGGAGGTTGGTAGTATTCAGGCTGGCCAGCAGGCAATCCTGGGCCACATCTTCTCCTTTCTCTTCCCATTCTCTGGACTTCCAGCTCCTCCCTAAGGCCCTTTTCTCACTTTGGCTTCTGGTTTCTTTCTCTTTATAAGGCCTCCAGCAATCTGGATCAAGACCCAACCTCATTCATCTTAACTTACTACAACATCTTCATGAGATCCTATTTACAACGGAATGTGAACTAAGATTATGACCTTGTCTAAATGTGAACTAATATTAAGACCTTGTCTAAATTGGCTTATATAATTCAATCTGCTACATACCCCAAGGGTTACAAGCACACACACTATCTATATAATTGGCCAATCATCACAAAACAGGATGGGGAACCTTCAGACACAAAGTGCAAGAGCCATCTGTCAACTCAAGAGTTTCAGAGTAACAGAGAACCTTTGGGAGAATCATTAAATTTTAGAGCTGGAAGATGCCTTAAAATGGCATCAAAAAGGTTTTTAATTCAGTTGAGATTTTGAGGGTTTAAGTCCTGGCTTTGTCACATATTAGCTGGGCTATCCACAGTTGATGCAGAGTCTGGCAAACAGTAAATAGCAGCTGTTATCTAAACCAGTCTCTTCATAATAAAGATGAAGAAAGTGGTCCAGAGAGTGAAGTGGCTTACCAAAGAAGATCCAGTAAGTAATGCTGATTCTAAGGCACAAGTAACGGTGCCCAGGGGGTGCAGCAGCCTGAGTTTGTTGACTGCCTTGAAATGTTTCCCATGTGTAGGGCTTCTGTGTCTTTGGCTATAACTCAGGATGCTGGCCATGAAACTCTATTCCTCCTTGCAGGAGACCACACATCAGCAATTTCTTTCATCAGTGTGGACACATAAAGTTCCACAGAATTTGTTTATTCTACCCTTGAGGTAGACTGCTGAGGTAGTTGGGGGGCGAAATGAAATTTGATTCAACTCAGCTTTTTGTTTATATAAGTCCATACATATGATGGAACTAGGTGCCACTTCATTGTTTATTTTTGGTTTTGTTCTGGTTTTTCTGAAATCATTTGTTCCATCTATCCATTCATCAAACATTTATTGAGTACTTGCTGTGATGATACTTTTTATGAGTAATAAAAAATAGTTTGCATCTCATTGGTTCCAATAATAAAGGAGATGAGAGTTTTATTAGATGAGAGGCTTCAGATGCACCTTGAAGGTCTGACTGATAGATTTGAATAAGCAGGGATTAAGGCAGAATGGCTGTGGAGTCAGGTAAACCCAGCTGTATCACTGCTAGTTGCATAATGAAATGTAGATAATAGCAATCTCTGAAAATGATTTCTTATAGCGCTATGATAATGATTAAAAAAAGACTATGCTGCTCAATACCTGGCAGATAGTAAGTGATCAATGAATGCTAGCTATGTATTTAAACAGTGAGGTCATCATAGCCCACACTCTCCCACATTCCACCCAGTGGGCCATGGGAGGACATACAATGTCCGGTAACTGTCCCTGCAGCACCACCCAGGACAACTCCAAGTCCCGAAAATGCCCCCAAGGGACCATTGACCATGAGGTGTGCAGCAGTGCTCAGAGATATATTCACCAAATGCAATGAATGTCTCATGATGATGGAGGAGATTGTTGCTATGGGGGGAGGAGTGGGGTGAGTGGGGTGGGGGGTATATGGGGACCACATATTTTTTTAATGTAATATTAAAAAAATAAAGACAAAAAAAAAAAAAACAGTGAAGTTTCCAGTTCGTTGGACACACAAAGGAAGGGGGAAGGCACTGTTAAGGTATCTGAGGCCAGAGCCTGGGTTGTGTTTAAATGATTTTGGAAACAATTTATTGGCAACAAATATATTTTATTTCAAGTGGTAGTGTGAGCCCAGTTTTAATTTGAAAAACTTAATCAGGTAAGAGGGATTAATTTGAGGGGGGAGAGAATAAAATTGGGGACTCCGGTATTAAAAATAAAGTAATAATCTGGGCAATCATTAGTAGAAACCTAAGGTGAACTCAGTGCAATAGACAGAAACAATGAAGAGACAGAGCTGAAGATAAATAGACATGATTGGGGATAGAAAATAAAATGGAAGGCATAGGTATCTCCAAGATTTCAAAATAGTACCTGGAGAAATAGAGATTTCAGTATGAGCAATAGACTCAAGGGGGGAAGACAAGATGTGTAGTGTCCTATCCATCAGCCTACATTTTTATAGCCACAGCTCCTGTGCAGCGAGAAAATACCCAGCACACATCCTTTCTTATACCCAAGTGAAACCTTTCCTAAAGAATAGCACAATGCATGTGCACAAATACATGTGCATCTGCGAATTAAAACTTACTTCTTTGTGCTACCTGCTCTAATATAGTAGAATCTCCCTCTTGCCCTCTTAATGGATTTGGTGAGTTCGATAGGATTCAGGGAGTTCAGAGTGCTGGCAAGTGCTTAAAGATGATATCGCATGTGCTGGGGTAGCTGCAGTCACACAGTAGTGTGTTTTTTGAGCTCATATATGAATGTAATAATGAGTTGGGGTTAATCCAGAATAGTTTTTAATCTTGACAGAGAACTTGGGCTGAAAAAGGGACCACCCCTGTCTGTTTACTGCTTCCCCAACCCAATGCCTAGGTGCTGCCTTCCTTTCCACATATACCATATACAATAACCTATCTGGCACTGCCTATCATGTATTAAGCCCACTTCATACCAGGTATTGCACAAAACACTTCAGAATTTTCTCCAGCCACCCCTTAACATCTCAGGGAATTACACTTAACGTGTGAATGAACTGAGACCCAGACAGGCAAACTTGGCTAAGGCCACACAAGTAGTTGGTGGTAGAGCCAAAATTCAAAGCTAGCTTACAGAAGTATTAAAACAACATGACAACAGGGTAGAACTGGGACTAGAAAAACTGAGGAAGAATGTATTATATTCTAGTGTTTGAAAGTGCTCATTAACTGCAGATGGAAATTAACACAGCAATCACAGTGTGCTGCCTCACATTCTAATCTTTTTATAATATGTTCATAGGAAATCTAATTCTATTCATTTCAAAACTTGAGAGAATGGAGGATTATAGTATTCTGGTCCTTGGGATATACTGCAGAGATCAGGATAATCAGGCACTTTTCAAGGAGATGAAGATGAAGCCTGTGGTTTGGTCAGCAGGTCACGATGGGAATTCTTCCTTTCCAGGAGAAGTTAATGGGTGTGTTGGGATCCACCCATGGGAAACTGATCCGCCTCGCGAGAAAATGTCTGCGAGTGATTTGGCGAAGATGGACAAAACAGTAAGGAGATCTGGAGGCTGAGCAGTTGAGTAGCAAAGTCTGAGTGTTCTCTTTTAGGTTTCAACAAAATAGAGGAAGGGGCTAAATGATTCATTTGATTAAGTTCCCAGCCACCGTGCAATCTGCTCATGATTCAGACTAGGGTTTCCTGCCCCTCTCGATGCTTCTCTGCTTAACCAAGGGGGATCTGGTGGCCACTCGCTCCCTTTCCTTTGAAGGGCTGGGGCAGGCAGTCTGTGCTTCCTCTCTTCCACTTTAACAGGAAGTTTCATACTAAACTTTCCATACCATTGATGGACTTTTGTTTAGGGTCTACCCTCGCCCACACCCTGTCTTCTGCTTGTGTAGTCAAGCCTAGTGCTAGATAATGAAATGCTCTAAACAGGGCTAGCTGGACTGCTGCTTGATTACATTACATGGATTTAAACAGTTTTCTGTTTTTACAGCTTGCTGCTAGTTACCCTTTGTTCTCATCATTTTAATAGGTGTGCCATTTTCTTCTAACAGATCTCTAATACTAATAGCAATAATTTCTATTTATGGAGTTTCCATGGTATGTCTGACACTTTATATTATTAGTTCTAATCTTCAAAACTAAAGGTTAAGTATTATCGTTTCCATTTTATAGATGAGAAAAGTATAAATTTAGAGAGGCCATAACAGAACTGAAATTAGAATCATGGTCTGATGGTACAGCCTGGCCTTCTTCCACTGGACAAGTATTTTCTGATTTTAGTTGTCACATAACTGTCACAACTTTTACCATATTTGTGTATTGTCTGTACTATTATTTACTATACATTCTCTTTAAATAGTCTCAAAAGTTTACCATAACATTGCTTTAAGCAACGTGCAATTGTGTGTTTGATGTAATGGTTATAGTTCTAAAATATGCATTAAAATGAATACAACTTTACACTGTATTAATAAAGGAAAATTCATTAAAATACATAAATACACAATCCTACAATAAAAAAATAATTATTTGGAAAGTGTCTAAAATTATCTTGTTATATCACTAATGGTGTGGATATCATATTCTGAAATACTGTACTACATATCATTACCCCTTGTACAATAGAATGAACCTAGGGCGTGGCCCAATATGAGCCTTGACATTTTCCCAGATAACACCGGATACATGTTTTAAGAAGTTTTGCAGCCAAATATACAGATTTGGGAGCAGATGTAACTCAGTGGTTGAGTGCCTGCTTCCCATGTCGGAGGTCCTGGGTTCAATCTCCAGTACCTCCTAAAAAACAAAAAAAAACAAAAAAAAATTATAGCTTTGACAGATTGGCATTGCAGACTTATACTATTTTTAAAGCAACACACTCAGTTCTGATTTCTTCTGCTGATTCTACAGCTGCCCAGTCCCTCCTGATATTTAGAGAGGAACTAAGAAACCAAAGCAAGAACAGAGGCAGCACAGCTGCAGAGATGTAGGTTGGCTGGCCAGGTAGGAGAATTGAGAGTTTGTAGTTCTTGGAGAGGTTAGCCTCCGAGTGAACACATTTCAGGAACGGAGAATAGGACCCACCTGGATAACCTGATGAATCATGAGCAAGTTTCCAAAAATAGCTTCTGCCCTGACTATCTTTGGAGTCTGAGTTCTGCTGCAATAGATCCTTTTTTTTTTTCCAGACATGGTTTTCAAGTTTCTAGAATCATCTATTAGGTGGTGAGTAATCTGTAGGAGAAACTTTAAGCCATAATTCATCAGTACCATGCTGGTAGGTTCTAGGTAGTAGTTAGGGGTCTAGGAAGAGAGGGCCGTACTGGAGATAAAGGAAGAGTATGCTAAAGGGTACTGAAACCCAAGTTGGAGTATGTCAAAGCACGCTTTCTCTTTCCCTTCCTCCTGGCTTCTCAACAGCATCTCCCTCTCTCTGCCCATCTTCCCTCCAGACTGGGACTTTCCCTTATTGCTAAATATCTTGCCATCTGGGACAGGAGCTTTCCAGCAGGTTCCAGATCTCCTGCTTACTAGAGTACTATATCTGTTTAATGCAAGTATTCAGTGTGGTCAGGCTACTTAATTTTTTAAAAAATTAAACCTTAGACCACATTAATAAAAACTTAGTTTCCATGTCAAGGGAGCCAAAATCCTCTCTGTATTGGGCCCTTGTGAAAGCACACGTTTTGTGTTTAGTTCTGGGTACCATGTTTAAGGATGCTGTCCGGTCGGAGCATGTGTAGAAGAAGGCAGCCGGGACTTCAACAGGTCTGGAAATCCTGGTTTGTAAGGAGCAGTTGAAGCCATTAGATACTTATTCTGGGGCCTGAGGGTAACCTGACAGCTATCTTTATACATTTGAAGGACAGAAACATGGGATAGAGGCCAGATGTGTACTGTGTAGCTCCAGAGAGCAGAACCAGGCCCTAAGGTAAGATGTTACAGTAGGGAGATTTGGATCCAAAGCAAGCAAGAACTCCCTGACCACTGGAGCCGAAGCAGCTTCCTCTTAAAGCAGTGAGCTCCCAGGAACTGGCTTCCATCAGAACCGTGATATGCAGGAGGGAAATTAGCAAAGGAGCTCCTCCATCAGGCGAGAGGAAAGGCAGGGCCGCCTGAAACCCTCCCACTCAGCTTTCCATTCCTAAGACCACAGCTACCATTTATTGAGCATTTCCTATGTGCGGGGCACTATGCTTGGCACTTCATAGTTTTGATTTCCACTTTATCTTTCTAATGCCTAAGACAGGCATTGGTATCCTCACTATACAGACAGGGAAAACCAGGCTCTCAGAAGTTAAGTAACTGACCCAAAGTCCTACAGGAAGTCCAGGTTTCAAATCGAGATCTGTCTGACTCCCAAGGCTCCAAGGTAATCTACGTGCCAGAGGGCACCCCATGTGGAATGCCTCTGCTTACTGTGGGATTGGAGGATTCCAAGTCACAAGCATGAGCTTACAGTCATGGTCTCTTTGACCCTCAGAACATGCATCCTAATTATATGTTTGCTTATCTGCTTTCAGCCTGATGTGAATTAATCTTCAACAGGGCCATATGTGTGCTTTCATTAAACAAATAGTTCACCAACGGGCACTAATTATTTAGCAAAATAGCTGCAAACCAGATAGACATGGTCCCTACCCCATGTAGAAGCTTACATCTAGGAAAGAAGACAAATAAAACTTACTAATAAATATTTAATTACAACTACCATCAGTTCTGACAAGGAGAGAAACAGAATATTCTGAGAGTGAGGAACAAGGGGATGCTTATCTTGTGTGGAGGTCCAGGGAAGGTGGCCCTGAACAAGTGAGAGGGGAAGCGTGTGTGCTACTCAAGCCAGGTAACGCAAGGCCCTGAAGTACTAAACAAGTTGGAGCATTGCAAGAACTGAAAGAAGGCCAGTGTGGCTAACTCATTGTGAACAAAGAGGGCAGTGGCCTAAGATGTGACTGGTGAGGTAGAAACACTTAATGCGGGGCTAATTAGGGCACTCAGTCTTGGTTAAATGAGTACATGAATGATAGAGAAAACCTGACAGATTGAAGCATCCCAACAAAGCAGTGGTACACGGGTCTTGGCGTGTGTGCAGAAAAGAGTTCACATGGGTCTGAGTTGCTAACCTTAGGAAGGCTGGCTTGCAAAATTGGACCTTTGCTGGCATCAGGAAACATAGAGCTCAGGAAGTTTTCCACTATTCCCAGAACTGATAAGAATGGCCCACTCTGCCTAAACGGTTGTGCACACAATATGGTTTATGCTTAACATCTGCTTTCCTTCTGGAAGTGTAGGAATTTCATATGCACCCGGCAGAGTGTGACAAAACCCCAACACAAAACCTTGGCCACTGAGTTTTTAATGAAATTTCCCCAGTAGACAATATTTCACACAGGTTGTCATAATTCATTGCTGTGTGGGGAAATTAGGTGAATCCTCTGTGAAACCACTGGGGGAGGGCTCTTGGAAGCTAGCACTTGGTTTCTGCTTACTTTTGTCCTAAGTGTTTCTTTTCTCTGATGGTTTTCCTTTGTGTTGACTGTAACAAATCACAACCAGGAGTAAATCCATCCACTGAGTCTAGTGATCCTCCTAGCAAACCACAGGACCTGGAGGTGATCTTGGGGACCCCTGGCACAGGGGCCATGACCTTGCTAAACTAAAAACCCATAGGGACCATGAAAAAAAAGGCTTTCCTTCTGACCACAAAGGGCTTAGAAAAGTAGATTGGAACAGTCTCCCTACTCCTTGGGAACTCTAGCCTCTGCAATTGATTTACTAACCTAGCGTCTAGAAATGCCTGCAGGGATCCACAGATGGGTGATGAAAATTTAAAGACATACACCAACTTCCAATGAAGATTCATAATGAATATTAAACAACCACCTGCAATCCCCAGCGCCACTGTCCTGGATTTGCCAGCCACATGCCATCTTACCTTCAGGAAGTTCAGAAAGTCAATTTTGTAATGTTCTATACCTTTAATATCTCTGCCTTTTATTAAAATGCAGGGTGCTCCAAAGCACCTAATAAGGTGGTCTTAAGGCAGCTCAGCTTTATATCTTTATATTAAACCAGCCAATGCCATGGTCTAAATGTTCTCTTTCTATGCTTTATATTGATTATTCAAGACCAAACGAATTAATCCTATCTTTTACTGTGTACTCTGCTAATTATGAGAACAATCAATACGAACATCCTAGAAATCCACACAAAAGCAAATTTTAAAATATACATGTCAACTTTACTTAAGTCAGTGAAACAATGCTAAAAACTGTTGATTTTGCTTACTAAATGCTTTTGTTTCTTTTAGTAAATAGAAAATTCAATATACTTACTCTCTTGTTCTCGGGAGACACAAGAGGCAATAAAATATTGATGAGAGAAAAATTGGCATGGAAGACAAATCTTGCTTTCTGGAGTAACAAGCAAACAACACTACTGCCTCTTCTACCTCTGGAATCCAGCCATTCTGATCTCATTATCAAAGCAGGGCAGAATTCCTATCACAGCACTCACATTTCCTCTCATGAACTGCCACTTGGGAAAGTCACAGAGCTCTTAAATCTATCATCTTTGAGTCTGGCATGCCCTACCTATGGTGGTTCACACTGGTATGGATCAATAAAATGTCCTCACCTTTGCTGAGCAGAGGTGGCATTCTTTTAGGAAATTGGTGAATATTTAGGGGGCACCTACTTCATGCCAAGCATGTGCTGTGTGCTGAAGGTGACATAGTCCTTGATATCCAGAGACTTTCAGGTCTAAGTGTGTAATCACATGTTGCAATACAATGAAATGATGGAAGGATTGTGTGGTTAATAACACATGAGAATTAATATTACGAGGTCAGAAGTGGGGGGAGGGGAGCCTCTGTGGACTTCAAACATCTTTCCTGGAGGGATCTATAATGAAATATGCAGATTGGTGGGATTTAATTCTCCATGGTGAAACAGCACTTCTGATAATGTTCATAAATACACATTCTGGAGACAATGAATAGACTACGGTGACTGAGTGGAGGGTATGTCCAGGGAGATAATGCAAGATGGTGGGCTGGGGTCTGGCTGAGAACAGCCTAGAATACAGACTAAGGAGATTGACACTTTCTTGCTGATGATGGGAGATCACCTATGGTGTCTGGGAAGCAGAGGCCTTTTTCTTTCAAGATGACATTTCCAGATGCTTAATCTGGAGGCATGGTATAGGAAGGACAAAATGGGAAGAGAGGGGTGGAAAGGGGCCATAGGTCATTGAAATAGAGATCTGGAAAGGTCTTGGGGTTTAAGGACAGCATAGCCTATCTATTGAAATGAAAAAGAGTTCAGAGTAGGTTCACAGGAAAGGGGCAAAAATTAATGGATTAGCGAGGGAAGATGAGGGAACAGGCAATAAGCATTGGAAACTGTCTGGAAATGGAGTACCTATAAAAGAATTTTTTAAAAATTTGGTTTTGATACTTCACTTTCATAACATAATGTGCTGAACTTCTAATTCATAGCTCTTATACTTGTAATAAATTATTCATGTAATTATTGATTTACTTTTATTCAATTTTGGACCACAGGCTGTATAGGCTGGGATTGTGGCTGAAGTGCTTGGGTAGGGTATGGCACTTTGCAATACTGCATAACTGGAATATATAGTTGCAGGAAGATAGTTTGAAAAAACAAATATGATAAACCAGTTTTAAACAAGGTGAATTTGAAGTGAAATGTCTAGAAGGATTAGCTTGCTTATAACACAATTTTCTGTAGTTAGGTGATAAGATTTCTAAGCAATTGCAGATTTCCTGGTATTTTATGGGTGACATTTGTCCATATTCCTGTAAAAAGTAATGATGCCTTACAAAGTAGTTTTATTGCAGAAGGTAATAGTCACTTAAGATTCTCAAAGCTAATGAATGAAGAAAATATGTTCAAGTAAGATTGTCAAGAAAGGATGACTTTTCTTTGTAAATCATTGAAAATGCCTCTAACTGGTTTAAAGTTCCTTCAGCTTTATATTTCTAAGAAGCAGTGATCTCTCTTCAGTCTGTATAACCTTGAAATCATTGTGCATACAATTACAAAATTAATCCTTCTTAAATACTGCATTGATAAGTGAATGAATGGATGAATAATTTAGTGTTCTGAACTTAAGAGGCTTTGGAGGTCATCCATGCTGCTGCTGATAGTCTAAAAATATGGTCAAATATCACAATCACAAAATTCTATGATCCAGTTGTTCGTTCATTCTGTAATTCTAAATAATGAGGATACAAACATGTTTTCTAAATACTTTGAGGGCATGTTATTAAATGAATTCATTAAAACATATTTTAAAATATCTACTGATGTTCATAGAAAATATCACTCATCTAGAAGTCATTCAGCCAATCACCTCAATTACCTGAAGCAATCCTGAAGCCCAGGAGATTCAGGAAAGTAACCAGAATTCTTATCACATGTCTTTGCACTGCAGCTCATGCATTTTATTCATAGGAACACACACCAATTCTCATATAGAGCCTTATTTATGCACTCGTGTTTCTCAGTTCTCTAAGTCCATAGTAGGGCAGAAACAACAAAGCATGTGTGATGTGGGGCCTTTCTAGAGACTAGTACATTGGCAAGAGCAGGAATGACATCTGGCAGCTACATAGTACATTGGCAAGAGCAGAAAATGACATCTGGCAGCTACATAATAAGAGAAGAGCCCCCCAATCCAACATACGCAGGCATGCAAACTCCAAGAGCACAGTTGTCTGGGACTTGAGTCTAGTCCTCAAGAATAACCGAGTGCGATCCCCTAGCTATCCAGAGCACAGTGCTGTATTTCAAAAGGGACAGAAATGTATCACATATTTGTGAAATGTTCCTAATTGTATGCTTAAAGTTAAAGAAAATAAACTCTGACACCTTAAAATTCTGAAATTCAGTCTTCTGAAAAAAATCCACTTAAGTGAAATACTTTATTTCCTGACTGTAATAGTATCTAAACAAGACTTGATTGTGTGACCTTTATGAGTAAAGTATGAGCAAACATCCAATATTTGCTTATGGCATAGCTTGATACTTGGGAAATGGTAAGTTTCCTAAGAAACTAGGGTATGGTCTGGCTTTCATACCAAGACTTAAAATCCTAAGAAATGGATTCCATGCAGACTTTCCTAGAAATTGCCCATCTATCTGAGACTTGATATTATAACAAACTCCATGACACAGACCTTTTCTGACGGATTATAAAAATGTTTTGTAAATGAGGTCTTGGCAGATGGGGTGCAGTCTCTAAGTTGTGCTAATATTGCTTTGTGACACCAGCATGAAACAGAGAAGGCCTCCAAGGACCTTAAATGCAGAGCAGTGTCACATTCCATGCTGCGTCAAATTAGTTACTCTTGAGTTTTGTCATATCGAGACACACACTGATAAATCACTGTTGACTAGCATTGGAAGCTGTTGCACAGCAAATATTTCCCTTTTTATATAGAAGATGAGGAAACAACAGCTGAATATGATTTGTTTTTCAGTCAACATTTTCCTAGACAGACTATTTCAAAGGTTTTCTTCTTGCCGGACTCTCCTGAGTCCTGTTTCCTCTTGTCATCTCCTCACCACAGTGTCCATTCTTTCCTCACTTTGCTGAATGGTTAAGTTAATTCCTGCAACCCATCTGTCCATAGCCTGCATCACTTCATCTTTTTGGTGCTCTATAGCTAAATATCTGGAGAAAACCTATTTCCTTCGGTTGAGTTTAGGAAGTTAGCGCTATGGTTCATCTTCTAAGCTGTGACTGGATTGAAACAGTTATGTCACCTTTTGAAATTCCCACTTGCATAAAAACACTCTGAAGAAAGACAAAGATATAATACAGAGATCCCAAATCTGGCAGCAAATGTTATGTAGAGGTCAGGATTTCTTTTCCATGGGTTGAGGAAAAAAGGAAGCAAGGAACCTCGAGGTTTCCTACATTGAGTACAGTGTTTTTAAAGTAGTATTAAATTTTCTTTTTGACTACCAAAGTAGCATCTACACTTTATAGAAAAATTGGAAAACAGAAGAAAACCAAGCAAAAATAAAATTGCACATTATTGTAGGATCTAGAGAAAACCATTGTTGGCATTTTATTTTATATAGCCTACCAGTCTTTTCTCATTGAGAAACTTCTCAATAGTGTTTCTTCAATTGGGGGCTCATGTTTGAGTGCGGAAATCAGCTTTAAAAAAAAAATCAAGGTTACCTTCTCCTGTGTTTCATGAAAATGTGGATCTGTAAAACTGTCATTCTCCCAGTTGATGTTAATCATCCCTTCAAAGAAAGATGGCATAGTGATGCAGAGCACAGGCTGGGAAGCCAGTCTTCTGGGGTTTGAGTGCTGGCAAGTAACTTAATCTCTTTGTATTTCATTTTCCTCATAAATAAATGTGTCTGATAATGATATAATAATACCAACAACAATACCACCTGCTTCATGGGGTGATCAGAAGAAAAAAATAAGTTAATAAGTAAGTACTTAGAACAGTGGCTAACACAAAGTGCTCAGTAAATGCTTCCTATTATGAGGATTGCAGATTCCGGCAATGGCATGTTCATTGTGGAGGGTTCTTAATAGTCCACCTTCATGTATTATCTTCAAAGTCCTTGGAGATATCAATTACCAGAAATTAAGCTCCCATGTTTTGTTCCCATCCCTGCCACTAATTATTGTGTCACCTTGGTAAGTCACTGCAAACCTTTCAATCATTTTTTCATCATTGGTAATATGAGGGTGCTATGCTATATTGGCATTATTAATCCTTTTGGGGAGACCAGAAGTTCCTTTGACACAGCACTTTAGCCATGATTTCAGGGGACCACTGACCCCTGGAAAGCCTTCTAGGAGTCTCAGGTTAAGAATCTCCATGTTAGTATGATCTCTGAGGTTTCTGAAAGCTCTGACATTTTGTGGGATTTAGTTCAGGAAAATAGTCCCATTCTTACGATTCCTGACCTGACAAGAAAAAAGTGAAAGGTAAATTCACAAAGCAGTTCTCCCTCACTGAAGAGTTTCCCATTTTCCATCTTAGTGGAGATTGGAAGAGTTTCCTAATTAAGGCCCATGCACAGACTTTCAATTTCTGGTGCACTCAGGATTTGGGAATCTAACAACACTTATTTATATGCTAATTTGCTACAGAGAACTGTACTGTCTCAAATCCAGAGGAACAAGAGATACCCAGCCTCATGCTTTGTTGCATCTACCAGAGTCTAAGGCAGCCTATACACAGGCAGGGTGCAAGATACACTGGAGCACAAAATCTGGCAGAAACCCTCTTACTGAACCAGGTAACTGGGGAGTCAGGGAAGGCTGCTGCCTACCAAGAGTGATGCCCTGCATAAATATGTGCCTCTAGAGACTATCTTTAAGTATAACCTGGGGTCATCTGCCCCAAAATCATTTGTCGTGCATGTGCATATGAAAAATGAAGTTTGCCAAGCAGGACCTCTCTGCTACGTTCTATGTGGGCCCATCTGGAATTGGACAATCTGCAATAGCTGTGCTCCAGTAACTCAACTCCAGACACATTGGTGAGAATTTATGAGAATGGAGCCTAAGAATCTGCATACTCACAGCATTAAATGACTCTACTGTAGTCTGAAGTTGAGAAGCTCTGGCACAGAAAACCTTGTTTGTGAACACATGGAGGAATGAGATTAAGAACACCAAGCTTTTGTTTTTTAAAAGTTCAGACTATTGCTTTCTCTGATTTACTGGACTCTAGAATACAGAGATCATCATGGAAGTACTACAGAAGTTCCCAGGGCTTTGGTCCTTCTGCAAATTCAGGATAATAGTACCTATCTCACAGGATAGTTGAGTGTTTAAATGATACCCCTTAATCCAGTTAAATAAACTGTGCCACATCCCCTCAATAGAAAAATATGCAGCTGTATAAAAGAATGGGGAATTTTCTAATGTATTCATATCAGAAGCTCTGCAAGATACATTAGTGGAGAAAAAAAAAAGGAACTACATATTTGTGCTTATACCTAAATACATAAAGAAACTAAAAACAATGGTTGCCATAGAAGATAGCTTGGTTGAGATGATCATGTTGGGTAGGAACAAAATAAACTATATACACAAAGTAATTTTTTTTTAATGCATGCCCTTTAGTCACACGGGTTTAAAGCCACCAGTCTAATAACTGAATATACTATTATCATTCTAAGGCTTAATTTAGATGTTAATGAGAGTTGACCATTAAATTATTATATTTCACTTTAATGGCTGCCAAAACACTCGTCACCCAATTCAGCTTGCAAATGAAGGGAAAATATCTGGATGAAGTATTGTCATTAAAATATATCAGTAACTTGCTTCTGAAATGAGAGAGGGAAATGTCCTAAATCAGCGGAAAACAAAATAGCAGAAGTCCGTAACCTCCTGGTGCACTTATTTGAACGGCAAGATTTCTACATCGATTGCTATGTACTTTGCCTACTCTATCAAGTCATGAATGATGCATGGTGCTACAAGAAGTTCAGCTCTCCAGCTCTCCAGTGCTGATTGTAACAGAGAGGGCTGTTAGAGAACATGTCTTTACTTTGCTTTTAGCTTTGCACCAGCTTGTGGAACAAATCCACTGTAATTTTGTAAGCTTTGTTCCCTAAATTCTTTTGGGCCATATTTCTTATCCAATGTATTTTCTTTCAAAAACAACAAAACGATATGAATCCACAGCAAGATATTTTAGAACAACATTTGCAAAACTCTGAGTTGCCCAATATTCATTGTCAACTGAACAAATAACAATATAGCTACTTTTTCTTTTTTAATGAAAAGGAAAGAGGCTAAGCAGAGACATTCAACTTTTGACATCATCCTTTCAGTGTAGTTACTGCCTTTTTATAGCACAAAGGTAAATCTTTATCTCCATAGCTGGTATGAACAGCAACCTAATTTTCCTCATCAAACATGCAATACTCTCCATCCTGGAAAGCGGCTGAAGATATTTCAAACTCAACTGATGGGATTGCAATATACTGACTGTTATATATGCCAAGACCATAATTGCTGCTTTAAAAGATTTTTTCTCAGTGCTAAAATTAATATAATCCTATGTTGGAAAGTGTCCAGAAGAAAAATTGAATAGATTCCAGAGGGTGTGGAATGTACTTTGGCTTCAATGAAAGAGATGGTGGGAGTCTTAGCGTTCCTTTAGTTTGGAAGTAGTAAGTCAGAGACCATTGATTGCCCCCCAGTATGTGATCTTTCTTTCCTTTAGCAGAAAAACTTCCAGCCTCCCATGCCAGACACTTGGCTAGAGGCTTCTCTAGTCTTGTAGTTAGTTTTGCTATGTGAAGTTATTTTGGACAAACGATATGTGCGTGGCAATCACATATGCCCATTTCTGGGTCATCTCTTTGCTTTGGACTTCATAATTCTCCCTTCCTTGAGAAAAAGGAAACTTTAGAAGCCATGTTTTAAGGATGCCAGAGCTGCCTTATGAGTCCTGGACATGAGAGAGAAATAACTTTGTCTTCCTCAAGCCATTGTGTTATACAGTCTTTTTTTACAAAAGAATTACTGTACCTTAACTGATACAGATGGCAAGATATGAGAGAATGCTTTGAGACATCAGCTTACTGTGGGTAATCAAGAATGGATAGGGTTACCAAAAATAAAGGATAAGAGACTCGTAGAAGGGTGTAGATGCAAGAGTACAATTGTGAAAATGAAATGAATAATATTGAACCAGCAAAGGTCTCTTAAAAAATGTACAAAAGGGAATTATAACCCAGATCTCTGTATCTATTGCTATATATTCTTGAGTAGTCTAGATTGAATTAATGCATTATAACTACATCTTTTTTTTAGTAGAAACTTAATGCAGATTTTATTCAAAAGCACATGGAAAAATATAATCATAAAACATTTTTCACTGTTAAAAATCAGCCCTTAGTTACTTAACTCTGACGGTACTAAGAACATTTCTTAGTACCTTATTTGCAAACTGCTTTCCTAAATGGTTTATAAGGTATGGAAGAAAATAGGAACCTTTCCACATTTGAGCAAAGGAAGTATTTCTTAATTACACTTATTTAAGCCATAAGTAATATGACCTATTCATATTCTAAATAGTTCTTGGCTCTTTTAAAATTGAAGCCTGACACCCAAAGATGAATGTGCATTACAAATATCTTTACAGCTACTTTTTCAGTTTGACAAATCCAGCCTCCCATGTCATGGGTACTGTATGTTTTATCAAAGAAGCTAATGTACATCATGATGTAATAATATTTACCAAGCATATTATGATTGTAGAAACAGTGAAGGAGAATAAGAATAGAGGCTTCAGGATCGAGACATGAGTTTTATTTCTCACTGTGCCACCATCTCATTCTATGACCTTAAACTGTCTTGCCATTTATAAAGGCAGTTTATTTAATTCAGAAGGTGTTTCCAAGTTTTTTGATTCTGTTAATGCCATTTTTATTACCCTAAATATTGTTAATATATATATTTTCCCACACTCTTTTTATTTTTTTTAAATGTTACATTGAAAAAATATAAGAGGTTCCCATATACCCTCCATCCCCCCTCACCCCACTCCTCCCACATCAACAATCCCCACCACCACTGTGGCACACTCATTGCACTTGGCGAACACACCCCAGAGCACCACATGGATAACAATCCACACTGAGTTTACACTCTCCCCCAGTCCACCCAGTGGGTTATGGCAGGATAACTACATCTTTATCCACAGACTGTGGTAGAGAGGTTAGGGGTATGGAGTAAGAAGAGAATGGGCGTCAGAGCCATATGGACTGAGTTCGGATCAACTTGCCACATACAAACTATGGGGCCCTTGGAGATTCATGTCACTCCGCTGAATCTGCGATGTAAATGATTATGTTAGCACCTGCCTGTGGCACACGATGGGTCCTGGTTCATACAGAGGAAGCCAAAATACGTCAAGCTGTCTCTCTCTCTTTTCTACTTATTAGAGGAGACATCACAGACTGCTTGGTGCCAGGAAAGAAAGAAAGGAAGAGATAAGAGGAAAAGGTAGGAAATGGTATTCAGATCTTTTTGATACAGGATCTCTTGATTAGGTATCAGGTGTTAGCATAACTAGGCCCAGAACTGAGGTAATTGAGAGGAAATTCACAAAATACTCATTCATCTGATATTTTTATGGGAAACCCAAACTTTTAAGATCTAGTTTCCAGCAGTTTATGGAATGTTCTCATTGATAACCCACGGTCTGAGATTTCTCTATTTGCCATTTGCAGTCATTTAGTATCAGGACCATATTTTGCTTTGAGGGTGGCCAACAGTTAAAAAAGTAACTTCAAGTAGTTAGACCTACTGTCATTTCTACAGAGCATTTATCTTCAATTTGCCTACTTATATTCTCATTGAGCATTTCTGTCCATGTATCACTTCTGTGGTTAAGACTTATTGAACATTTAATGTGTGCCAGGCCCCCTTCTATGCTGTTAATGTGTAGTAATGCATTTAATTGTCACAATAAAGTTATTACTCCCATTTTACAGATGAGGATAATGAACAGTAGAGGGATTAAGAGATTAAGCTGGCTGCCAAAGATCTACAACTCTTGAGCAGCAGAGCCAAGAGCCTGACCCATCTAGCTTGCGTACCTAGTCTGCCTCTTTAGGAACTCAAAAGGATTGGCCACACCTAAAACAGTACACAGCAAAACAACACGGAAACAAGAAATAAGGGACAGAAGACTAAAAATGAAAAAAGTAGTAAGGATCAGGATTAATGGGTGGAGGGGAGATAAGACCTCACTTAGATAATACAAATGCCATGCAAACTCCGGAATCTGAGCCAAAATCTTACCTCTGAACTTGGCAGTTGGGGGAAAAGGGTATATGACATGGTTCTCACTCTCTAAGAAAAAGAAACCTACTAGTTTACAAGGAGAGACATACTGTATCCTTCTCAGCTCTACATTTAATTTCCTAGCTCTGAGGTTGAGAAAGTACAGAGGTCTCATCAGTGATTAGCCCCTGACACTATCTAATTGCTTCAGTTTTGCTGGCCGGAGATATAACCTCACCTAATTCCCAATAGCGCATTGATATTTTCTTGAATAAGACTTTAACGCAAGCTGTAACGCTTTCCCCATTCCACTCTGTAGATTATCAACAAGCAGTAACCAATTTGTTTAGAAAATTTTATTTCTTGTATCACATACTATTAAAGCAGAGAGCTTTGCATTTCAAACTGGCAGCTTATATATGACCAGAACTCTGAGATGCACGGATTAAACATAATTTCAAAAAAAAAAAAAAAAAAAACAGAAGAAAAATATTGCTGAGATAATGCTGAATAGGGATGCTGAATTGTACAGTGGCACAAAGGCATTTATGATTATTTTGATTCTATTTCCCTAGGGAGCTATTAAAAAGCTGGAAAAGCATTAATTTAAGGAAAAGAACGTGCTGCTATCATATAAAATTGTTCTAATTTATTTACTTTGCCATACCATTTTTTTGTGTGTAAAGAATACATCTTTTGATTCTATTAAATTAGAGGCTTTTAGATAATAATAAATAACTTCAAGAGCTACAACATGTTATTTTTCTCCCTCTGATTAACAAAGGCCAGCAGCACCATGAATAGTGTTGACAATATAATTCAGCAGCCTGTAATTAATTCTATTCCAGCAAGTACCAGAACAGGTAAAGTATATATGGTTAGCTCTTATTTAAATTATTGTCCAAATAGTGTACAGTATTTTTCTGCACAAGAGGTAAGCAGCCTGTGCAGCTGTTTCTTGCAGTGTTTTGTTCCCACTTGTATGTGAAAAAACATTACGAGAATTTTTGTTCTATGAATATATTTTTTTATTCATCTCCATATTCCTTTACATTGTAAAGGAGAAAAGATTTTGAATTTTGGCCACTTCATCATCAGATTTTGAGGAGCTGAGTTTTTGTAGTTCTTGGTCCTATGATATCAATGTTAAATACACGTATCAAGCTCCAACATCACATTACCTGGTCCAAACCCTGCTTCCCCACCTTGAAAATTACTTAATATCCTCCTGCTTCATATACTTCTTAAGTAAGATGAGGATAATAATAGTTGTAACCTCACAGAGCTGTTGTAAGGATTAAAAGAGATGGCACAGGTAAATTGCTTAGAAGAGTGTCTGGTACAAAGTAAATTCTTAATAATTGTTACTGTTGTCATTATTACTAAGAAGTAGAAACCTTGCAAGATCTGGAGATAGAATTCAGAAGTGTACATTGTGGTTATTACCAGGAAAAAGCCAACTTGAAATGACCCTATTTAAAGCAGGAAAAAAAAAAAAGTTTCATAATAGCAGAGGATGAAATGTTTGAATGGAATTTAACCCAGAAAAAATGAAATTTAAATTATGAAAATAACTTATATGTAAAAAAAATTAATACTTAGAATTAACCTACTATTCCTAAGAACAAATGACTCCACTGTTTTTGCTTTTTGTTTGTTTTCAGTGGAGAGAAGTACTGGCTAATCATCTTGACAAATTTGCATGATATTTTGCAATACCACTATAAAGATAGTGATTTTGGCAAAAATATTTATCAATTTTTGTGAAGGTTTCTCTCTGTATGTTGATATTCAAACAATTCACTTTTGAAGAACCTATCCTGTATTCACTCCTAGATTTCTTTTCTCCTTCAAATCTTGACTCATCTAACTTATCCAGATCATCATTTATTTATAGCTTTGCACAAAAGTCAACTTGTTCGCCAACATTGCTTTTAGTGCAATTCCTCATATTGAAGGGTTTTCAGCTTTTCTCTGAAGTGAGTTTGCACTATAATTTGTTCAATGTTTAAACAGATAAGATGTTAAGGGGAGAGGATTGTTTGAAGGGCCTAGTTTTACAAGTGGTCAATTTATTTGTGAATGTTTGTATGACACACTTATCTTTGCTTTCTGTTAACGTTCCCATGAGAATTTGGATAATAAATCCTCAGAAAACTACTCCCTCTCCTATAGTATTTAGTAGATTTAAATTAATATAAGTCTGTTGTATCTTAAAAGACTTACAAAACTTCCACATCATGAGGTAAGGTATACTTCATAAAAACCACCTAATTAGTGGCTTGTGGGTCATAAATAAACCATAAATGGTGGCTGGGCCATTTATCTAAATTTAGAAATAAGGTATATATTTAAACCAGTGGGTTTTTTTTTTTTTCAGTTTAAGAAAAATGTAACACTATTGACAAAGGTTTTGTAACAGGACCTTGCTGACAAAAATGTCTTATACTATTCTTAATTGTAAAGTTCATGTCAATGGAGAGTGAGAGAATATTAATCTAGCAACAAGATAAGTGGTCTCTGTAAGCAAAACACAAACAGGGCAGAGGTGGAAATCACTAGTTATTTTAAAGGAATGACACTTTAGCTTCAATACAGGCTCTACTGTGTTCATTTTAGTTTTTGCTTTATTTTTAATTGAGAGGTAGCTTATATACAACGAAGTACCAATTTAATGTTTATGAATAAGAAAGTATCAAAATTAACAAAAGACTGGAACACAAGAAAAAAATACATAATCCAGTAGTGTACTGGGGCCAGTTTATAAAGGCTCAGGAGAGCCGACTGTTAAACTTTCAGGAACTTTGCAAGTCAGTTGTTAAACCACTCTCTGGTTGAGATCATTCACGAGGGAGTATTTACACCATGAAGTCAGCCACAAATTCTACAAAGCAGGGAATTTTTTTCTTCGAGAGTTGGTTGTTAAACATTTTCTAGCACATTACTGAATCTTATAATAAAAACAATGAACTCGTTTTCTTCTGGGTCAAGCAGCCATCCTTGGGAAGAAGAGAAATGCTTTAATTGATTCTCCAATTCCTGGATAAGGAGGAGTTTTCTCTGCAGTAGCCCTTCAGCCCGGAAAGGGAAGATAGTTACACATGCAGGAAAAAGCCTTTGGGAGTCACTGAAAAGAATGTTTATGTTGCTGTTAGCATTTTCCACTTCTTAGTGTGCTGAACAACATATTCTCCTTCCCACTCTCAAATGGTGTTCACATTACTAGCATGTTTCTATACACCACAAATCAAAGAGACTGGGGTGGGGAGAGGGGCCCTGAGTTGGGAGAGGAGAAAAGCTAGAGAGAGAGAAGTGGATGTGGCTCAAGCAACTGAGCTCCTGTCTACCATAAAGGAGTTCAGGGTTCAATTCCCAGGGCCTCCTGGTGAAGGCAAGCTGACCTGTGTGGAAAGCTGGTGCAGCAAGATGACACAATGAAAAGAGATACAGAGGAGAGACAATAAGAGATGTAGCAGACCAGGGAGCTGAAGTGGCGCAAGAGATTGAGCGCCTCACTCCTACTTCAGAGGGTCCCAGGATTGGTTCCCAGTGCTGCCTGAGAGAAGACAGGCAGACACAGAAGAACACACAGTGAATGGACACAGACAGCAGATAGCAAATGCAAAAGTGAGGGGGCAGGAGAAATAAATAAATACATCTTTTAAAAAAATGCAAAGCTGAAGAGAGGTGGTAATTCCCTCTTCACCCCATGCAAATTGAGGCAGGGATTCTCAAACTTGCTGTCCCTGAGAGTCCCCTGGGATTTAAAAATTTACTAATGCCTGGACCCATGCTAGATGTAGTGAGTCAGACGTTAGACTGGTGCCTTGTTGGGCACAGTGTAGTTGAGAATCACTTATTAGGAACATTAATTAGAGCAAAAATTAGAAAATAGCCTCAAATATTTTTTGCAGAGACTTTCCCAGAGCACAGGTTATATGATATATACTTTTCAAAAAAAGGAGAAGGTACTTTCCTAAACTATGAACATTCCCTAAATTACCAACATTTGGCCTAAACATAGTCTCCTTACTTCATCAACAGGCTGCACTTGTCCTTCTGTTTCAACCCCAGGCTATGTGGTCCTTCCTTGTAGTGGGTCTCCCTTCCTGGCTATGCATCAGCAACATCTGGGCAGCTTTATGAAAACAAAGATTCCTGGGCTCCACTCCCAACCTCCTGGATCAAATTTCCAGCATCGGTGCCTAGGAATCTGCATTTCTGAAGTTTCCAAATAACTCCTAAGTACTTCCAGATTTGGGGACCACTGAACTACCAAAGAACAGAGAACTGCCAAAGCTCATCCTCCCTCCCAACACCAATGTTGGAACACACATCATGACCTGTTAGTCAACTTGCAGAACTATCTGACTCTATGCTTCATCATTTCACTATTCGTTATACAATCCTCAATTCCATTTCAGGACATCTCTTTCTCACACAGATATGCACATACTATTTGAAGTTATTTTTGTTCTACTCTTTCTTCCAACTTCTCCCTTTCCACCTCAGGAAAATCTCTCCTTCATGCCCATTGTGAATCACAAATGCAAGGCAATGCAGATGTCAAAAAAAAAGGAGCAATTAGTTTGGTAAACTCTTAAAACCTCTGGAACTTTCCAGAAGCACAGCCAGTGCCATTCAGAATATCTGTACATCTTTTCATCTTCCTCTAATTAAACCTGATCTTCTTCAAGTGCAGTTTTGATAGTAAGTCATTTAATTTTTAAAAATCTCTCACTTAATTACATGTTTTTACCACAATATTGTTGTCTTTTTTAACCGAAAATGCAGTTTTCAGCTACCTGGTGGGTAGATATGCTTGCATGTACTGCTTTAGGAATTCAAACGTAATTTATGGCACCCCATCTTGTGGGGAATGGACTTATAAACCAGTTTGGAGTTTGGCAGATGGGTCACATCAGCTTGTCCTGAATTGTATATAAATGCTATAAAGTAAAGCAGAAAGATGTGTGTGATACAACAAAGGTGCTATAAATGTGAGTTCCATCCCCACGAACCCCACACCTATCGTAAGAATGTCGCACCTGTCCTGTTGTAACACCTGTGTCTTCACCACAAACAAGAGTTTCTCCCCACCATACACCTTCCTGCCCACCCTGTCCAGCTCCTCCTCTCCGTCTAACACTGCCCAGCATACAATAGGCACTATATAAGTATTTGGCAAACTGAAGTCGATGACTGTTTTAAGATTTTATTGACATTACTGGAAACATGTATGCTTTTAATACGTTGGAACATATTAGTTAACTTCATAGTCAATTGTCTCAGGTTTCATTTGTATGTTTTCTACTTATTTCAGTCAGTTTTTGAAGTACTAACCAATCACACAAGCTCCTTGGAAATATTTATTTGGAAACAATTATTAACACTTTCAAGTCAGTAACTCCACTTCTAGAAAATCACCTTTTGCATATCTGAGCACATGTGGACAAAAATAGACACATGAGGTTTTTTGTTTGCTTTCATTACTGTGTCCTCTGTAATTGCAAATGCTCTGAAACTATCCCCTTTAGATGATTTATTACATAAATTAAGATGCATCTATGAATGAAATATAGAGAGAGATGCTAAAAAACGGGGCAGACCTATTTGTGCTGATATGTAACTGTCTCCTAGGCATAATTTTAAGTGAAAAAAAATAAGGTGCAGAATAAAGTAAAGCATCTTCCCATGTGTATAAACATGCACTTTTGTTTATGCATGACAAATTTCTAGGAGGATACAGAAGGAGTTTTTTAAAAAGTAATTACCTCTTGGGAGGGAGAATTTGGAGTTATCCATCATGAGATGTCAGTATTTTTCATTGACTGTTTTCTTGCACTCTTTAAGGTTTCGTCATGACATGTGTTACTTCTTCAATTAATAATTTTTAAAAACGTTAGAAGTCATAATTAAAAAGAAACAGTATTAAAGCAATTTAGGCCTTGAGTGTAAATGTAGGTATAATATTTTAAGTGTTTGCAATGCTGAGGGGTTCACCAAAAGTGTTTTCTCCTAATCACCGTGCTTATTTAAATAGTATGATGAGAGTATTTCTGCTGGCAGGGCTTGAGTGGGGAGCCCATTATAGCAGTTAATCTATAAGCCTAGAAATTCAACTAAAATATTTTCCAATATCATTTAAATTTATAGCACTATAAATGTAGGAAGAAATCCAGAGCAAGTGCCTGTGTTAATACAAAGCAAGCAGGTAGCACAAGAGCTATCCTGCCCCTGGCACCCACTGAGTCATGGCCTATCTCCTACAGAGTCTGGACACAACTTCAGAATCCTTCTCAAGGCACTCAGACCTAATCTGTGTACCACACACCCACCTTCAATTCCTGGGGAGGGGAAGCCACTGGACTGGCTGAATAGTGTTCTGTTTGCACAAACCACCCATCTTAAGGCAGAGGAAATGTATGACTGCCCATTAGAACCGGTGGCTGGTCTTTGGATTAACCACTCAAGCAACACACAAGATGAAGAAAGAATGTGTTCTCTGGGAAAAGAGAAAGTATATCTGCTTGGTCTGTGGGCACTGGTGAGTTTGGGGCTGGAGTGAAAGAATGATTGTGAGCATCATGCTATGTACTGTTCCCTCAGGTTGGCTTCTGTCCCAGTGAACTTTTGCCAAGTTCCTGGGGAGAGTTGTGCTGTACAATTAGAAATTGTATCTCTGGAGTTGTGTGACCTTGGGCAGGTCAAGTTACCATCCCAGGTCTTGTTTTTCTCATTGGGAAAGTGCCTGGGTTGAGAGGGATAATCTCTAATGTCCCTTTCAGTTTGCATATTCAGAACTGGACCCATTTGGAGATAAGCTAGAGAGCAAATAGTTCTTTATTAGAAATGCATGGGAGTCTTTCCAATGGAGCCTAGTACTCGGTTATGTAAATTGTCTCCACTACTCCCCCTAGAGCTTTCTTAGTAATCAACAATGTTAGTACATCCACATTCATGTGGACACTTTGCACTCAGAGTGGTGTGGCTCCTTTCTTTGATGGGGTGAAAAGACTAGCCCTTCCAGAAGTGGACTTGACACACAGCCCACATTATCCCAGTGGTCCTTAGGTCACTTTGGAAGACACGGAGAAGACACTTTGCAAGGACACGGAGAAGGATCTTTGCCCTCTAGGATGCAAAATCCAGGCATTAGAATGAGATGACAGAAACCACCTTAAAAAGGATAAATATGGCAGGGCCAAGAGATGGCTTGGAGGGGCTGAAGCCATCCTCTCCATCAGCTCCCTGACCCCCCAGTCAAACTGAATAAATATGTACCAAGGACCGGTTTCATAGGCATGCAATCAGTGTAGTCACAGGGGTCTCCACACACAGAAGGAGCCACTCTGCTCTTGAGGTTTAATAGTCTGCAGTCACTATCCTGAAAGTCTTAATAATTTTATCTTTGAATGTGTTTTTTATACATGAAGTCTAATGGGTCAATGGAGCATGCATTGGGGCTTTGGGGTCTGGGCTCAGTCTCAGTCCCACCACCCACTGCCTCCTCCGGATGAATTCTTGGTCATCTGCAACCCCAGCCCCACCCAGTAATTACCTTCTCCTCCCACTCTCCCATGGGGGCCTGGCTACACTCACCCCATGGGTCTCCCCATGCCCATAGGAGCACAACAACAAATAGCAAATATAAAACATCATGACAGGTCAAGATAGAGACCAAAGAAGAAAGAAAGAAACCTCTGGCCTGCTTTTTGAACACAGAGGCCTACATTTTTATTTTGACCTGGATCCTACAAATCATGTAGCCAGTTTATATGTACAAATTAAAAGCAGTGAACGTGACAGTCCCAAAAGCACTCCTTCTATCCAGATGGTTAATACCACACCCCTCCTATACACACATGCAGGAGTCACCTGTGCAACTGAGAAGAACAGATGCAAAGAGGAGAAAGTGAGGTGAAAAAGTAGAAATACCAAGCTAGTTGGAGGCAGGGCTACCCCTCCTGGCTCACTTTCCCATCTCAACTTTCAGGATATGAATCTATCCTGGTCTTCATCAAACCAAAATTTACTGAAGACCTATTATATACCTTTAAGGGTACACAGAGGACCAACACATGGCGATAAGGTATTTACAAACTGCCAGAAGACAAAATACAGTCACATAGAAAAGTAATTAATAGTAAATGTGGAATGTGGTTAAATACAGTCACACAGAAGAGTAATTAATAGCCAATGTGGAAGTAATTAAGACAGTACACACTCTAGGAAGATGCCTGGATTCCGCTCCGGTGGAGTTGCTAACTGCATGCCCTTGGGTAAGATGACCTCTGTGAGTTAGTGTCCTCATCCTAAAAATGGGATACTAAGAATAGCTCCCCCAGTAATTGCTGAAACAGTTAAATATTCAGAACAGCGCCCAACATGTAAAAGTGCTTAAACAATGTTAGATATAACAGTTCAAAGAAGGGAAGTTACTTAGAGATTTGGAGTAGTCAAGAAAAATTTGCAAGGTGCCAAGGTCATTCACAGGACTAGAGTTCTTTATTGAATTTTTTTATGGCATTACTAAGAAAGCAACTGTGTGGGTAATGTAAAATACTCATTTAGAAGGATCCTTGCATAACACTAAACATATTAACAGCAGTGAATTATGTATCTGAATGTGGTCAAGAGGGGAAATTTTAGATTATATATATGTTACCAGAATTTTAAAAAAAAAATCTTAGTATGAATAACAACAGCAAAAAGAAGCATCCTTGGTAGAATATCTGGATGAAATCTAAATGAAAATACTTTACACCATTGTTGTTTGAACACACACACAAAGGGGAGCACATAGTCTAACTGCATGTTTTGTGAGCTATTTCTGAAATGACTACCTTTGGTTTTTCCAACTTCACGGTGTATCAATTTGCTATTAAACATTTCTAATGAAAGTTTGCAAACATCTGTCTTACATTCTGGCTCATTCCTTAGCTACATTGCCACACTGACTTATTGGAATTACAATTTAGGATGATAATGAGTAAGATAACAGCCACCCTGCCTACTCACAAATCTTCCAATTTTTGTCCTAATGGAAACTTATGCCTCTGATAGCTGTAACATCAATTGATGTTTTTAAAGAAATCCATGTTGGAAAGAATGCAGAAAAAGTACATTTATCTGTATATCAAGGTTTATATGTAGTAGACAGAGTTCCTAAAATACCAATTTAATTAACTCTGTTAATTGTTGCGTTCTTTCAACTAACCTCAGAGTCAATCTGAAGTATCAAGGGTATATATTAAATATACTAAGGGCAATTTACTTGGTGTTTGTTGGTTATTTGGCTGTTTTGGATTGAATTATCTAAAGGTCATTCCTAAGAGTATATGCACAGATGGCCAAATAGCTGATGTCAAAAATACAATTTGGGAAGCCATTTTAATGAAGTCAATATTCTTGACATTCATGGAATGTTATCTTATTGAGATGGCTGTAAATTTTTACTGTTGTGCAAAGTCTTTTCATCTTATACCTACTGTCACGAGGAATAAAAAGAGGATGCCCACAAGGTAAGTTAGAGCTGTGTGTTCAAATTTCATTCTCGGTAAGTTAAAGGAATCAATAGCAAGTCTCAAGACATAAGTCACAGACACTACTGAGTAATAGTTTACAAGGTGCCTTGACTTCTCAAGACTTCTATTTCCTCCTGTGTACAAGGAATGAAGTGAACTAGATAATCTATAAAATGCCTTCCACCTCTAACAGTGTAGGATTCTGTCATTAGTGGATGAAGAGATCTTACGAGGCTTGTCCCCTGTGTTTAAGTTTCCTAGGCTGCTTAAGCAAACACCATAAAATGGGTCAGGTTGGACAACGGGATTTTATAAGCTTACAGTTTTGAGGCTAAAAGACAGTTCAAATCAAGGCTTCATCAAGGCGATGCTTTCTTCCCAAAGACGGTGTTCTGGGTCAGCTGTCCACAATCTTTGGTTGCTCTGTCCCATGGCAAGGCACATGGTGGCATCTCCTTGTCTCTCCTTTCTTGTCCCCGTTCTGTTTCAGCTTCTTGCTTTCTGTGGCTTGCTCTTTCCCTGACTGAATTTCATTCAACTTACAAGGAACTCCAGTAATAGGATTAACTGGTGGCTTCATCAAAAGTTTCTACTTATAATGGGTTCACACCTACAAGAATGGATTGTATTTAAGAACATTTAAATTGTATACAGCTTCAGACCACCGTAGCCTGTCAAATCAAGGAAGAGGAAGCAGGTTGTTAGTGGAGTCCATGTGATTCATGTCAGGGAAATGAAGCCAAAAGGCTATAATGTAACCAATAGTGGTGCCACAAGAAGAGTGTCCTTGTGGTGGTGAAGACAAGGAAAAGTCATCGTACTGAATTTGATTTCTGTTGCAAGCAACTTGGGGTGGCAGGAAAGAACTGAACAGGCAGGAACAGAAGAGATAACATCTTAGAAAACAGTTGGAAAAAGTGTTCACATGGAGATTTAATAGGGGTATTTTTCTAGCTCGTCATTAATCAGAGAATCTTTCAAATATCTCTATGTGTGTGCACTCCAAGAAACAGCCTTCATTTAGATAATACAATATGACAGGTAATGCATTTTGCAGAATCCATTGAATGCCTAAAGGAGGTAATAGTCTGAATTCCAAGTAAAACTTTCAGAATTTACCGGGATTGAAGTGGCTGAGTGGTTGTGTGAGATGGAAATGATTTCATAAAATATAATAAACATTAGTCTGATAATAATTACCATTTATTGAGTGTCTTCCATGGATCAGGGGCTACCCTGGGTGATTTACATACATCATCTTATCTAATCCTTATAGCAACATTGCTGTGGGACAATTTAATATCTGAAATGAATGTTCAGAAAGGCAAGCTACCTACCCAAGGTCACAGCACTGGAAAAAGAGGGGGGAGGGGTGAAATCCAAACTTTCTGTTTCAAAGCCTGTGCTCGTTCTCATCCTCTGCCCTGCCTCACTCTGCATCTTATTAGATGAATCAATCTTAAGGGCCTCTTATTCTGAAATAGCAAAATGCTCTAACCACACACAATAATTTTTTGGATGGGTAGGAAAGTAGAGAGAAAAGAGGTGAATGTAACTGTTATTTTTAGTGACTATTCTTCTATGCATTATTTATTGTCTTAGTAATTAGTAGGTTTGCACAATGGAATTTGTTATACTGTTATACTGTTATATTTAAGTCTAAAAATTTCATTTTGCTCCCTTCTCTCTAGATATAAAATAATGATAATATGTATATAACTTTTTTAAACTACATTTTCTTCCAAGTGGTAAAATATATTAAAATCAATCAATTGCCTGGCACAGACATTCAAACAATACTTTAGAAGAATTATCTCAGCAGAGGAATCTTGAAGTAAAGTGATATGGGTCTAGCCTACCAGGAGATAAAAACCCTAGGGGAAGACAGACACTCTACAGAGGAAGTAGATTTTTGAAAGAAGGGAAAGGGAGCCAGCATTTGAGTGGGAACCTACAATACGCCAGTGCTGTGCTAGGTGTTTCATGAATTCATTTCATTCTCATGACAAACTTGAGAAACAGGTTAGCTGATGGCAGTAGAGAATTTTGGTTGGGCAGTCACAGATAGTGTATGCTAATTATAACAGTGGACTACACAGAATAAAATTGCTCTAAGATGCTGCAATTTTACATGGCTCCACATAGGCCATCAATAATGAATTGGTAACGATATGAAAGAATCTTCACATGAAAGAGCAAATTCTCGGGGTTACCTACTTCTTGGTTTTAAAAAGAAGAGGTTCATTCTAATTCTCTTCTCAGTGACCTTAAACATGGGCTATCAGTCTAGGTCATCTTTCTGGACATCTGACACCAGTCCATTTTTCAGAGTCAGGTACTCATCACCAATCAGTTAGAAATGTCCTTTTCTAGACTCAAACCCAAAATCTTATTGAAAGGCATCAGAGAACTAAAACTCGGGAGTCGTACATGCCCTGAAAGGGAAAGTGGGAGCTTCATGGTGATGAACAGTAAAGACGCCATTGGTGCGTTTCCTAATTGACCTGGGTCTCTATTATATCTCACTGTAGTGCAAGCTTTCCATGCAAAGCAGCACTTCCCCTCCCCTGACAAAAATTGAAATTCACTTATTTTCAATCTAGTCAACTGTGTTAAGAGTACTGATAGGAAAAGAGATCAGAAATGTGATTAATATCTCTTAAGGTGATGCTAATTTAATATTCTAGGCAGGGCTAGGACTAGGGTGAGGACAGTGAGGTAACATTTCATGCATCTGCATGACCCAGAGAATGAGAGTCTTCTTAAATTTTGCACCCTAGGGGCCTCTATTCACCGTGCCCCAATCCTGAACCAGATTTGAGAAGATGAAGTTTATATCTGAGCATTTCATTTTCTTATGAAAATATCAAACTTCCCTCAACTTAAAATCTCACAGGACATCAACTTTCAAGTCTCTGATTCTTTAAAAATCTTTGAACACCATGGCTTGTCTCTTCTTTTCCTTGCCTCAAAATCACCCATTATCTCCCTGGTCTTACGGAATTACAGCCAGATCCTCACCACTCATCAAGAACTTTTGACCCAAACCTTACTTTGTAGCCTTACCTGATACCCCGTCTCCACAGGTGCATCTCCCCTGTGCCAGCATATCTGCTTTTCCCAGAGGAGACTTGACATTTTTCCAAAGCCCAACCTTGTCTCCAAGTTGCATCTTCCTCTTGGAAGTTCCCTTATTTAAGCTCTGCTTATACTATACACTTCCAAACTCAATCCATGAGCCATTTCCTCTGAAAGACTTTTACAGATACTACCAAGAGGAATTATTTTTGCATTCTTGTTCTACCACTGCTCTTCATTTACAACATTGAGAGGACATGTATGTCAATGGGCCTTTTATAAAAACAACACCAATGCTATTTGCATTCATGTCTAATTTATGACTGCTCTTTACACTCCACAAGGGAAGAGTACATTTTATTTGACCCTGTACTCCCAGAGAACTCAGCAGTGAGCTCTACATGGTGGGTCCTCAATATAATTTGCACCTCACTGAATGACCGGGTACATTTTTTAGTAATGTAAAGTATACTTGGATTAATAAGTTTTTTGGGAGAGCAAGTGAGTGCAAGCTCATTTTCTCCTTTCAGTCAGCAAAGTAGACTTTAAACGTAGGCTACTGCACGTTTAGGTCAATTCTAGTGGGTATAAAGACTAGGAAAACACTTATAACTAATAAATGATTTCAGGGTGAGTACATGGTGTAATTGTATTTTGAAAATTACAGTCTGCCTGAATACAAACCAAATAAGTATTGGAAGCTCAAATATTTGAAAAGCTCAAAAATGTAGACATAATGTTCTTTGGATTCAAATGTTAACAGGAAGAAATTGTGCCAATGGCAGTCCATCTGCCTTAACCCTTACACTGTTATTTATTCTCTAATCATGTGTTTACTGTGTCTCATTGTGCTTGTTGGTGTGCTAGGTGCTGGAAATACAAAGAGGACAAAAAACTCTATTTCTCAATTAGCTCTTTCAGCATTGAATCACAGTTATTACACATTGGGTTTCAGTGACTCCATAGTCACCTGTGAAAAGAGACACTTGAGAATAGCAATGATAGAGAGAAGAACTTATGAGCCCAAATTATACAGAGGAAGGAACACTTGATTATACAAGATAAGAGAAAATGGATATTGGGATAGAAGCTGTTCAAACAATTTGTGAGGGTTGAGTGGGAACTGCAAAGGAGGGAACTGCTTTCTATGAAGTGGGAACAGCATGGAAAAATATCTGGAAGTCTAAATCAGTTTGATGTGGTCAAAGATCAATATATCATGCTCTCCAAGATTTATATGAAATATCTTTGGGAATCCACATTATCAGTAAATATAATCTAATGATAGTTTATTATACAAACTGTATACTTGGTTACCAAAATGTTTCCAAATATATTAATGACACCGCTCTTGACTTGGCTATTTAACATTACCTAATTTTACAAAGTTTACAACAGCCTGTGTTAACCAAGAATCAAAGTGACATTTCTAGGTTAAGCAACAGAAGTTCAAAGGCAAAATGAAATTGTATCATTCATAACTAGCTCAAGGTAATATAACTAGCTTGAAAGTGAAGGTAGGTATCGACTTTTCCAGCTCTAAAATTCTATACTTCTCCTTCACATAATTTTCCCCTTTGAGAGATTCTTCATGCTTTTTAAACTTGAAATTTACTTGTACAATGAGACCAAATGATATCATGATAACATACATAAGCAGAGAGATGAAAAGGGACTGGGAGGAAGGTGTAAGGGAGACCTGATGAGAGAGGAAACAACTGCTGGTGGATTGCTCTTGCTCTCCTCTGCCTCCAGTTCATTCTCACTGAGAAATGGTGCTGGCAGTATCTTAGCTGCTCTCCATGGTAAAAGGTAACACAAATACTGGGCCAAATTTGTAAATCACTGTAAATATGGATATGTAGATACAAAATGGACATATACATGCATGTACTTATATGTATGTTATATATATTTACTTATATGTATTATATACTCTCTATATTACTATAAAATGTGTTTAGCTTTCAGTGAAAAAGGATTTTTGCAAAAGTACTTTATAAACTCTAAACATGCTATGCGATCATATCACACAGACAAGAATATATACACACAATACCTCTTTTTCTTTACACAGCATTTTTATCTCCATTGTAACTATATAAATGGTATGGTTAGGGATAGATAAGACAGTGACTGATTCTACGGTTATATTACATGTATCTTCATTTATATTACCTAAAGATATCTTTTTCTAGCTAGACATTCAGATTCTTCAGTGCCAAAAATTCATTTAGGGATTTTTTTTTTGTCAGATGAATGTAATTATAGTTGAAGAATGATGTGAAAAATATCAGAAAGTCATAGAGTTATGTAATAAAAACCATAGACTCTTAGAATGAAATGTAGTCTTAAAAGTCATACATATACCTCAACCTAAGGTATGAATTAACCTCAATACCCACGGTCTCCAGGTGTCTGTTGAACAAGCCCCAGGACAAGGAGCTCAGTAGCACACAAGGCAGGCCACCGCGGCAGGTGTACTGAGGAAATGCTTTGAATAAGAGCAAGCTGGGCACTTAGGAAGGGCTCACATGTGAGGCTGGTGAGGGGCTTGTCCTCAGAGCGCTGGTGGGCTCGTATCAGAGACAAGCCCTATACCCAATACATGACTGTACAAGCAGTGGATGGTGAGGGAACACAAGCAAAGGCTCATGGACTAGGTGGTATTTCAAGCTTTGAAGGACACATTGAATTGAGACCAGTAAAGAGAGTGGAGAAGCATTCCATACAGAAGAAATGGCATATGCCACAGGGCAATTACTAACAAGTCTTACCTTCCATCGGGCTGCAAGCTATCTCCCTGAAACACCCAGCAAACATTCTACTTAGAGTGTAAGTCTAACTCTGTACCCACAAGCTAGATCTCACAAATAGGGGAAGTCATTATGTCCCTCCCCTCTGACATGAATCTTCTCATCTGCCAATCTCCAGACCCATCACCATCACCATCTTGGCCATTCTTCACACCAAGCCCTTGTGTTTTCCAGGTCTCCTAAAACATGCTTCCTGGACTCTTATACTGATTTTTCCTATTTGGCCTGTACAATTGAAAAAGCAATGGGATTACTATTTTCCTTGCTTTAGATTATTTCTGCTTATGGAGGATGCTACATATAGCACTGAGGCTATCAATCAAACTACACTGAAGTTCAAAGGCTGCTTCTATACTCAGCCACTCTGTAATTGTAGACAAATTATTTGGCTTCTCTAAGTCTTAGTGTTCTCATTTGTAGAATGAAGATAATGACTACCTATTCCCTGGGGCTACTGCAGATTAAATGGTACTATATATGCGAGATATCTGGCATAGCACCAGGTATATAGGAAGTGCTTTAAAAATGTTAACCACTGCTAATAATACAACCCTCTGAAATCGTCTTAGAAGTTCCAACATAACTGTCAGATTCTTAAATCATATCTACGGTATGGAAATTTTTTTAAACTTCCCTTACCCCCTTTTAACAACTATAAAAACTTACTGGCATATTCCACATTCTAAATTAATTTTTGCTCAATGGCCACTGACCCTACCTTTTAACTCTTGTCTCAATAGGGAACATTTTGAAATATCAAAACATGGAAATACTATACTAGTAATTTCCTTGCAGCTATGTTACCTCATTCTTTGATATATTGATAGCCTTTATTATAAAAGTCACATTGATTGTAGTAAAGGATATAGATAAGGAAGAACATAATTTCTCTTTATGTTCTCTTAAATTGTTGTCTACTGTTTCTACTACCCAGAATTCCTTTCAGCTTCACTTCGCAATGAAACTCAAACTTCTCCACTTGGGGAACCCATCTGAAGCATGTGACGTAGGTCTAAGCTTGTCAGAGTGTCACACACCCCTTGCAACAGTGATTGGTTTTGACTTTGTCATAGGACCTGACCAGAGCCTTTGGAATACTGTGGTGTAAATCCAAAACCGTTGCAATCCTCCTGAGCCACAGATTGTATCCTGGGATGGATACAACCGAGAGGAGGTATAGTAATAAAAAGAAGGAGAAAGGGAAACTGGATACAGTAACAGTGTTTCCCTGAAGCCAAACAACTCTTGGGATTTTGAGTTTAGGACCCAATAAATTTCCTTCGTGCTTTAAATTTCTCGCAGTTGAAACTTCTGCCATTTGCAGCTTGCGAAAGGACTTAATTGATAAAAATGAAACCACCAGTTCCATGTATTGCTAAAGAGAATAAAAAATATAAGGCCTAGAAAAATGCAGTTTCTAAGAATCTTCTAATGTGAAAGTCCATGAAAGAGGGAGTTTTGGTTAGTGTATGTGGTGAGGGTATATATGAGGGATAAAGAATTTTTTGCTGGGATGCCCCAAACTTAAAATATCATGAAAACCTTGGTTTCTAGCTATCCCGGCTTTGATGCATATTATTTATATCTGTGTCATCTATGTATCTGTACTATATCATCAATCATATCTGTTTGAAGATAAGGATGCAAACACCTGGTTTAGTCTTTTCATTCTAAGAGATTGTAAGTTTCTTTTAGGGGTTATATCTTACTCATCTGCAAGCTTTCAGCACAGAATATGTCATAGGTACTGACATGAATTATTACATTAATATGGAAAAATTCCCTGGATAAATTAATATTTTGTGAAAATATGAATCTCCTGGATGGGCCCACATGAATCTATCACATTTAGCCTACATGGAGAGAAGGGGAGGCAGACTGCTGAGGATGGCTATGGGCCAGGAATGTACCTTTACTCCAGGGCACCTACCATTCAGAGACTGCAGTGTGAACTTCACCCTCTGGGGTTGTGCAGTATACAACCTGAAGAAAGCTTTTTAAATTATAGAGAACAAAATGATTATATATCTTTATGATAAATATGAGGAGACATGGACTTACTGAAGTTTAAATGTGATTTCTCACGAACCTGTTTCCCTAATCACAATAAGACCAGCTTCTTCATCAAATATGGAGTTTTCTGTTTTTTTTCCTTCTAAAGACTTTATGAATTCTAAAATATACACAATCTGAAATTTCAGGGCCTGATTAATTTACCAATTTAGTTATAATGTCTACCAATTAACTTAGTTATATTTGTTAGCACTGTAATACTGACTTAAGAACAACAAAGACAAAATTAATTAGGCATTCCATTTCCTTCTGCTTTGATTCTAAATTTCTGAAACTTCAAGATCGTTATGGTAGTATATATTTGAATTGACAAAATTAAAATCCTCTAAGTTTTATGTGTGCAGCTCTTATACTTAATGCAGCTCTTATACTAAATATTGTGATAAAGTTGTAGACAATGCAATATAGACATCCACTCATTTTTAAATACTTGGGCGTATCCATTTGCCAAACACTGCACTAAGTGCTAGAGATGCAAGAATGAACAGAATTGACAAGGTCCTTCCTCTTATAGAGATGAGCTCTGACAGGCATTTAGGATTGGAAAATTGGCTCTTCTTCTAGTCCTGCATATTTCTATTTTATTACCTTGGTCACTTTTCTATTTCACTTTTATCTCCATGTGTGGGGCTTTCTTGTAATAGAGAATTCCTGTTCCACAGAAGAGGCAGAACATGGCAGGGACAATTATATAGCAAGAGGAAGTTGGTTAGCGGTTAAGGGCACAGACAAGTTCCAGAGCGCAACCCTACCGTTTTCTAACAGGGTGACACCTAACTCCCTAGATTCCTTTTATGTAAAAAGGACCATTCTATGACATAGGGCTGTTGGGATGATTAAATGAGGTTAATGCATGGAAGGTGTTTAGCATAGTGCCTGCCAAACAGTGGTGACTTTGTGGAACCTCATTTTATTATGAAGGCACATACTAAAAGGCAAAGCAAATGTTGGCTCATCTCTGGTTTAATCATCTATATCATTAAAGAAAAAAAATGTGTCTTCAGAATAAAACATAGACAAAACTCAGCAATATAACTTTGGTTTTATGGAATATAGTAAAGGTTTACTGCAAGGGACAGGAAAAGGACAGCCACCGAGCTCTCCAGATTTGGAAGCACACACAGCTCTAGGGAAGACTTAGTCCTTTTACACTCCCTCCAAAGTAACTACTTTGTATTCATAGGATGAATCATATCGTCCCCACAGATGACTATCTACAAAATGGATTGTAATCCAAGCCCGGGAAAATGCCTTGGCTTTTATCTGGAGTGGGGCTCAAAGGACATATTATTATTTCCCTCCTTTCTTTTTGGACTTCTGAGTTTCTGATTACATTTGGCTGTTAAAAGTGAGGTGAACAAAAACTCTCCTGTTTTCACCAACAAAAGATTTGCTTACTAAAGGAATACAGAAGGGGTCAAACTGACTCTCCCATTCATGTATAAGAGATGGAATTTTTTCCAGACCCCCTTCTTTTTCTTCTCATGCAAGAATGTGGGATGATGTTAGGGACGAAAGGGGATTCTTCCATTAAAGTCCCTGGACTGTTTCTTATGAACTCATAAGGACAAAACTTAAAGAAGAAGTAGACAAAATGACTGGATCATTGCCTCATCCAGGAGAATTCAAGAATTTTCCACTTAAATTCATTGCTTCTAATAGCCATGGGGACCTTTCCATTGCTCTTCTAGATGGCTAAGACAGATGTGGAGAGGACATTAAGATTTTCACCAGAATAACTTCTTATGGACCTACAATTCTCCTCTTCCACTATCAGATAGAGCAATTGTTAAAATCAAAGAGGTTCTGTGGTTTCCTTTCCTGGGCACCATCATGGCTTTATTCAGGTAAGGGTTAAACAAAGGTATTTATTCAAGCAGGATAACTTTCCAGATTAGCTTTCTTGCTTCTGGAGGACCAAATTTTGATTTTAAGTGAAGTTAACATTTCAAAAATAAGTTTTTCTGCTCCTGTCTAAAAATAGATCAGGGTCAGGAAAAAATAAAAATCAGAGCAATGTTACAAACGCTACCCGAGGATGTTTAGAAATAAGAAGGGTGGTTCCTTCTTATTTTAGTCAATCCTCACATCTAGTTGCTTTTCTCTTTCTTTAACAACTAAAAACTGCTGGAACAGCCCTGCTGTGATCTGAAAGAAGGTAATCATGTCCATAGGCAAAATTTTAATTGAATATCATTAGAATAATCAGAGTCAGGAAAACTGAGAGAAAGCTTAGACTGCACTGCCTGGGGGTGCTCATGGAACTCTTCCAAGGATTGAGAGCTAGAAAGAACCCAGGCGGTGAGAAGCTTGCGGGATTCCATGTATCCCCTGCACATACGCATGCATCCACAAATACCCAATCGAGTGAAATGATAAAGGAGATACAGGGATCGGTGCAGTCCTGGCAAATATTGTTTACCTGAGTTGCTGCAATCATTACTTGTAAACAAAGAGTACTTCAGAACTGAATGCTAACTTTCAGATCATCTGGTGCTCACCTTAATTTATGTTTTTGCAATTCGGTGGGTGAGAGAAGAGAGTATCTGGCACTACTTGAGAGAAAAATCAAAATTTAGAATTCAAACCTCAGACTTTGCTTCTTGAGCAATTGCTGGAGTACTCTGGCCATACCATACATCGCTTTACTGACCACATTTAAAATTTTGGCTCAAAAGTAGATACTGCTTCAGAGAAAGGGGACAAAAACAAAAAAACCCATCAACAACCAAACCCAGAAAATAAATCAATTCCAGTGACCTATTTGGCCAGGACTCAGCCAACACTAGCAATTTCCTATGCCCTTCCTGACTCTGGCAGTGTTCATGGATTGTTGTCAAAAATACTCAAGGATGGATTATTCTTTACAATGTTCATTTGTTCTTTTTAATAAATGTGTGCCAGGCTCATTGAAAAACACAGGAAATACAAAAGAAAACATAAATTGTTTGCAATCCTGTCATTCTGTGATACTGTTAACATTTTGATATATACATGCTAAGTTGGAGGCATGATAAATTTACATGTCTCTACAGTGTTTCTTTACATATAATATTAAGCAAATTAAAAATATATGTGTATATTAATTTTAGATTTTATGGATGCATAGTTTATGGATTCTTCCAAACATCTTTGAGCTTAAAAATCACCACAGAGAATTTTCTGTTGCTTCTAACTGTATCCTCCTTATTCTCATTTACCATTGAATTTCTCAGAGTAACAAATATACTCTCACAGGAGCAAAAGAAGCTCCCTATTCAAGCTTATTTGCCTCTTCATTTTAGGACCTAAAAGTAGCTGTAAATGGAGGTCCAAATCTCCAACAGTGCCTTATACAAGGAAGATGATTATTTTAATGTCATAGGTGATATAATAACCAGTTATGGTCTATAAAAACACTGTCAAAAGATGAACATCTCTGGCTTCATCCAAACTGGATAGATGTGAGACCAAAGGGGTACTTTGGACATAACTAGCATGCTGCCAAATTTCACAGATGGCTCAAAGATGTTAATGTATAAAAGGGATCTATGATTAAATCATTACGGTAAGGAAAAGATGTGGATAGGAATGCTCCTAAAACCATCCAAGATTATGAATTAATTCCTGCTATGAAGAGGAAGAGAATATGATGGAAAAATTCACCTAATACCAGCCTGGCCTCTTTGAGGCATGCTCACCACGTGCTCTGCATTCAACACTGAGATAAGTCCACTGTTTACTTATCTCCTATTAGCCCCTTTGTTGGGGACATGGATCATGTCTGATGTCCTCACTCTAATGACAACGCCAAACTAAAACATAATAAAAAGAAAATGAAAGCAACCATAAAAATTAAGTGTTAGAAATCAACAGTCCTCAGTATGAGCCTAGAGGCCCCTCAATGTTAATGTATTTAAAGTGTAGGAGTTCAAGAAGCCGTTTTCACATGGTCAGTGAGCTACAGACTCTTAAAGAAAGATAAAGGAGCAGATATATGTCTGGAAACAAAACAAGCCAGGCAGCCTGGGTGTTCACACTGGTGTTTTCTGGTTTAATGTAGCCACTTTACACATTCTTCAGCTGAGTCACCCTTGACGTAATGCTAGTAAGCAGTGTGGAGTATGCAGTGCTGAATGATCCCTGGCCATCCAAGCTTTGTTAAGCAGATTCTCATTATAGGGAATCTTTGGAAAATGACATGGCTCAGGTTACAGTATAAAATTGGACCACATGACCAGTTATAATCTTTTCAGCTCTAAAATTCTATACAATTCCTTTTGCCCAGACCTCCTTTGCCTGGAAGTGGGTAAAGGTATGCATATAACTGTACCATAGTTCTCTGACTCTATCTTCAACCAAAGGTCTTGTCCAGAGATTTCTTTGACAAAAATTCAGTGGCACTGCAACTCAAATGTCACCTCCTGGTCCACCTTTCAAGAATTGACACCACCTGTACCTCCGTAGATGCCCCACCCCTCCTTTTCTCCCAGAGCTGTGGGTGCAGTGCTAGTCCTCAGCAAGGCTGCCCAGTGAAGGGAAGTGCTTGCCTCCATTCCTTGGGCCTCATAGAAGGAGCCAAAGCAATGCGACCTGGTACTTCCACTCTCTCAAGTGCTTTATAGGAAATGAGCTCCCACCTCTCCCCACTACGTTTAACTTATAACCCCTCTCTCTCTGAAGTTCCCTGAGTGAACTGGCTGTGGAGTCAAGAGAAATGACAGGTGCAATGCTGTATGCCTTATCACCCCTCTTTGGTGCTGGGGCCTTTTTAAATATCCAAGATTGTCCATGTATTTAAATTTTGTTGAATTCTGTCCCAAGAAGCCTGGGCAAAGGTCATTGTAATAGGCATCCACATGCTGGATAGAAAATGCAGCTTAGACTCAATCTGAGACCTATGTTTTTTTATGGATCTATGCTTCCTGACATTCATTCAGTATCAAATAGTTAACTGTTCCTTGAGCATTTACTACGTATACAACATTGAGTTGAATACTTTATATATAAAGCTTTATTTGATCTTAATAACACTAGGAAGAAGGTATCATTAAAATCAATAAAGAAATTTAGATTCAAAGAAATTGAGAATTTACCCACAGTTACCAGTGGCTGAGATGGGGTATGAATTTATGCCATCTGACCCCAATGCCTATGTTATCTTGCTTCTCTACTGATGTCTAGTGAGACTATTATGTGCCCAGTATTGCGTGTGGTCTCTCCCATAATTTTAACACTGGAAGAAGTTGAATGTGCCTTTATTTTAGAAGTTTTACCAAACCCAGCAGGATCTCAGATCTTATTGGTAACACTTCTAAGGATCAGTATACTTCTATGTTTCATCATGTTTTTCAAAAATTCTTTTCTGATGCTCAATACCTAACTTCATATCCCAAATTTTAATTCCCTTGATTAATCAGTTCATCAATAAATATTTGGCTGGCTATTATGAGCCAGGCATTTTCTTAGTCCCTGAAGGAGATTCAAAGATAGCAAGTCAATGTCTTCACCCTTAATGGGTATATAATACACATAGTAATAGACATGTAAACCTCAAAAGCTAAGAAACATCAGAACATTTTAAGTAAAGGATGCTCAAATCTCCCAGCCTCATTCTTTCACTGTCAGGAAGTGATGACCCCTGGAAGCAGAGTCTCTGATTTCAAATTCTAGCTCTGCCACAATGGTTTCTTATAGTCTAGTAAACCATAAGAATAAGTCTAGGGAAGCAGACTTGGCGTAATGGATAGGGCATCCGTCTACCACATGGGAGGTCCACGGTTCAAACCCCAGGCCTCCTTGATTCATGTGGAGCTGGCCCATGTGCAGTGCTGATGTGCACAAGGAGTGACGTGCCACGCAGGGGTGTCCCCCACACAAAGAGTGTGCCCCATAAGGAGAGCCACCCAGTGTGAAAGAAAGTGCAGCCTGCCCAAGAATGGCGCCGCACACACGGAGAGCTGACACAACAAGATGACATAACAAAAACACACACAGATTCCTGGTGCTGCTGACAAGGATAGAAGCGGTCACAGAAGAACACACAGTGAACGGACACAGAGAGCAGACAACTGGGGGGGGGGGGAAAGGGAGAGGAAAAAAAAATCTTAAAAAAAAAAAAAAAGTCTGGTACCCTTAACTATAAATGACAAGAATACTAACTCCTGCCCCCATTGTAGGTTTATAGTAAGGATTCAATGAAATAACATTTATGAAGTACATAACATAATGCAATCATTTCCTAAATCTCACCTACTATTTTCTTGTATGATTAAAGCATGAAATTCCTGAATTGCCTCCCTTCTCCATCAAAATCTTGGTATCTTTAGCCTATCTTCTTTCTGTCCTATTAATAAAGTATCATTCCTTGCCTATTGGATTATTGAACAAATAATTATTGTGAGCTCAGTTAGCATTCTCCATTCCAAGAAAAACCCTGCCACCCTGTTTTTGACTCTTCTTTTCCACTTTTCAAACTGTACTTGAATCTTAAATCTTTTTCTCTATTTGCTTTCTCTTGTGTATCTAAAACCTAAATATACCTTTCTTCTGGACCCTGTAACCACCTGAATCCCACAGCCTATTTTTCCTCTCTTCTGCTGTTTAACCCCTTGAAATATATACCCACTGCCTTGACTTCCTGCTTACTCATTTATGTATCCATTCAGGAACCTTATAAACATTTGTGGCCTTAGTATTTGTGTCATGGAATGAGAAATGAATAGGCGTGATCCTTACTCTTGGCTACGGGTGTTTGCTTTCCTTGAGTGCACTACCATATCTTCTCACGTAGTCACTCTTGATCACCCTAAGCACTCAACCCAAGGGGTCTTCTGTTGGTTGTCACTGATTTCCCCCTTCCAAGAAAACTGAGGTAAGGAAATCTGTTGAAAAGTCTAAAGCAACTTTTAAAGATTGTTTCTAATGACTGAAGGGACAGCTGAATTGTATGTGTATGTGTAACTGAAGACAGGGACAAGAGAGAAGTGGGAAGCACAGGATGTGGAATGATTAACTCCCAACGAATTAGTTCAAACTCAGTTAAGGAAATCTAAATATTGTCACAGAGCTATATCGCCAAAGGTGAACATCACAATACACACCTTCCCTCATGTGATAGTTTGTTGTTCTTTTGTAAATCCCAAAAAGAAAAAGATTATATGTTTCTGAACTAACCCATGCCTGAGGGTGTGAGACCCTTTCAAATGGGCTATGTCAGTGAAGTGTGATTGAGTTTCCGCCCTCATGCTGGCTGCGTCTGATACAAATGGAAACACTGGGAGAGACACACAGGGGAAAAGGAAGCTTCCAAATTGATCCTGTCACGTGAGAGAGAGGACTTCAGGAAAATAGGGGAGACCTGAAGTTGGAGGTCCCGAGTCTGGAACCAGCAGAGCACAGAGTCACTGAAAGAAGCCCCTGAGAGGCTGAGCCTAGATGGAAAGAGGAAGCCTGGTAAGAGACAAGCCCTATTCCTGGCTGCCCACAGCTGAGCTCCAGAAGACAGTAGATTCTGGAGAGGAAGGCTGAGACCTCCACATAGATCAACAGCCATTTCACCGCAAGGAAGGACCCCAGAATCACCAATAGCTGACTTTGGTGAGAAAGCATCTTTGTTGATGCCTTGATTTGGACATTTCGTGGCCATGGAACTGTACGCTTTCATCCTAAATAAAATTCCCATTATAAAAGCCAACCCATTTCTGGTGCTTTGTATCAGCAGCCCTTTGGAAAACTAAGACACCTCAGAAGAAATTTGTACAGGAAATACAATTCATTTCTTCAAGGTAATGAACACTCAAGATCTCACTTCCTGAAATGGGAAGAAAATGCTGTGAATGCGCTCTTTGTAGGCCTTCTGACCTAGTTTGGTGACTTGTTTAATATTCAAAGGGCAGATGTGTCCTCTTCAGTTGAGAAAGTTTGATGTTTGAAGACAATTTAGGTCATTGGCTCTAGTGACAGTATTTCCCCCCGTGAGAAAGCTACATTTAAGCATGTATCTTTTCTATTATTGATAACAAAACTGGTAAAGGTCTGCGAAGTCCAAGGGCTTTCTCTCTGAGCCATTCAGAAGAAATTAAATCAAGACTCTATGCCAGCTTTCCTTTTATGAGGGTATGTCTGTGCTTTGAACACCAAATCTGTGGAAAATGGAGTTCTAGCATGAATTTTTTTTTCAAATATATTTTAAGCATCCTCTCCATAGCAAAGCAAAATCAGAAATGACATTACAGATACTTTATTTTTTGTTTAACAACATGATCATTTTTACCTTAGTAGAGAATGGAATATGTCCTTTCAGTGGTAAATCCAACAAAACCCCCTCCCTTGTACTCCCAACTGCAATTGCATTAAGGGAAGGGAACCATCTGCCCTTGAATCAACTCTTTTTGTTTCTATATTGGTCCCACTTGGGATTTGTTGGTCCCACTTAGGATTTCTGAGAGCTGGGAATGAATATTTATTTATTGTATTCCTAGTGCCTAGTCTAGACTCTGCCGCACAGCTGATTTCTGTACGTATTTGTTGAATATATTTTCCCCTAAGAACATTTAAGAAAAAACTTAAATTGTAAAGTTCAAACTACTGAGAATTATGCACGGGACCCTTCCCATTGTCTGTCCTACTTCTGCCGCACTACTTTACTTCAGCGACACTTATCCACTTGAATTCACCCAACACACCATGTTCTTTCATATCTCCATGCTTTTGCACATACTCTTTCCTATGCCTGGAATGTCCTTCTTTTCCTTCTCTTCTTAGTCATCTTTTCAGATCCATCCAACCCCAATATGATGCCTTTTCCCTTAAGCAAAATTCATCGTTTCACATGTTGTTCTCTTATATCTTCTAAATTCCTTTATTATATTTTTATTACAAAGCATTGTCACAGTATGACTACTTATTTGAGAAGCTTGGCAAATAAAGTCTGTGATTTATAAAATGAACATAGAGAGAAAAAAACTATCAAATACTGGGACAGTGATTTATGACATTGTGCTATTTCAAATTTATTTACAGAGGACCTTAAAAAATTGCCCCAGATACAAGATCTTGCTGCCTGCAGAGCCATGGAACAAAGGAGAAAAAACAAAGATCCAGTAGGTTTATCCATGCACTCTAAGTGGTGAGGCATAATAGATTAATGAAGAAGATGGGATAGAGATGGGGAGGTGGCATTCCTGCAGAAAGTTCTGCTCCATGACGGCTAACCACACTTACTATGCAAATTTGTATTTCCAGCACAGTATGGTATCTGATACATAGTGTCCTTTGCAGAAACTTGGTTGAAAGAGTGAATTCATCACTCAGCTAGCAACAAGCTCTTCTCTCTTTCTGAAATGTGGACACACTCTTCATCAAAACCAAGCTCTGGGGAATAACTTTAGCTGAGAACAATCAGACCCATTCAGCAGCCCTTCCTGGGTGACTATCACTACTAATATGGGTCCAACCCTAGTGGTACAGCCACTAGGAAGTTTGTAAAGGTTCTTAATGTTAACATCAGTAGCGTAAGTGTATAGCCTACGACATCCTGGTTTTCCCTAAAGGCCACTAGCTAATTTGGTTTTATTTGTGATTGGTAGCATTAGATTTCAAGACAACAAAAACAACTAGTAAATATTGAGTACTTCTCATGTACTAGTCACTTTTCTAATTAGTTTCTATCTATTAACTATTTTTCCCAATCACATTGTAAAGCAATTGATAGTGTACTAACCCTACTTTCTTTAATGCACTCAATCTCAAATTCTTCATCTAAAAATGGGATATAAAACTTCATTGTTGAAGGTTAAATGACAAGATATAAAACATGTATCTTGGTTTCCAGTCCCAATTATAGCTCAAAAAAGTTCATTTTCTTCCCCCTTCCCTCAATTTCACCCATCATTTTTTTATTATTATTTAAAAAAATATCTCTTGCATATGAAATCTCAAATCACATTGCTCATCAGGGAAATGCACATTATTATCACAAGATACCACTACACATTCACCAGGATGGCTAAAATTTAAAAACAAAACCAAATAAATGACAATATTAATTTTGCTGAGAATGTGCAACAACGGAAACTCTCAGACATTGCTTTAAAGGCAATATAAGTATTTGATCACCTTGGTTTAGCAGTTTCTGCTAAGGTCAAATATATGCCTATGGTGTAGCTCAGCAGTTTCATTCATTGGGTAGGTATACCCAAGACAAATTAGTGCATATGTCCACAAGAATGTTCATAGCAACTTTGTTCATAAGAGCCCCCAATGGAAAATTAAGCCAACTGTTCATTAGCAGGCGGAAGAATAAACCAGTTGTGGTATATTCATATGATGTGATATTACCTGGGAATAAAAACAGAAGGAACTACTGATATACAAAACGACATAGGTGAATCTCAAAAACATTATGCTGAGTGGAAGAATCCAGACACAAGAATGTATACTGTATAAACTCCACTTAAACAAACTCCTAAATCAGGCAAAACTAATAGTGATAGAAGGCCGGCTGTGGTTACCTTGGGGAGTGGTATCGACTGAGGAAGGGCATCGGCTATCTCCCGGGCTTCACCCACCCCTGCCTCCTTCTCTATGGTGTGCAAGTGTTTTAGTTCATTTCCATTCTGCAGCCAGGGGAGATGTTAGGGCTAACGAAAGACCTGACCATATCTTAAATGGAAACCAGGAACAAGCAGCCCCCAAGGCTTACCAGGGCAGCGGTCTCAATGGCAGCGCCCCTCCCCTGGGTGGTATCCATACCCCGCCCTCGGACAGCACAGCTTTGTCTCTCCTCTCTGATGGAGTGGGGCGAGTGGCTGCCATCCACCGACCCTCTCCTGAGCAGATGGCCTCCTCGGGATACTGGCCATGATGGGCTCTCTTCCCCTGCTCCTTTGGACCCGTCGTGCTGTGTATTTAAGTGGTCATTTGCTGGAAGTTTCTGTTGTGCCTGAGCCTGTGTTCCCATAACACACTATACAGCAACTCCACAGCATCAGGGAACTTTCTAGGGAGATATAAATTTAATATGTCTGACCTGGGTACTGGCCACATAGGTGATGGCATTTATAAAAATTATTGAGGTATATTCTTAAAATTCATGAATTTCTCTTTAAGTTATACCTCAACTTAAGAAAATGTCTTAATGTACAACTGGTCAGTAAAGTAGCCACTAGTGAGAGGCTTTCCAGGATGGTGGTGAAGATGACTATTTTGGGTTATATGGAATTCATTTGCTCATTGATTAGGATCACATTTAAATCAATACCTATTCCTTATACTCTGTAATATGCCATAATAGACAATTGCAATGTAAGCTCACATATTCCCTTTGCTTTTCATACATATTTTATACTGCCCAGAACAAAACTTAGAAGTTCTGTACCATAGCTCCTATTTACCGTATTTCTCATCAGATGATTCTCTCTCTGGATGGACAAACACATTTTAATGTGTATAACACAGGACAAAATATTTCTCCATGAAGAGGCAGTTTGCAAAGTTGTTTAGATATGGAAAATGAGTTTGCCAAGGGCACAAAAGAAAGAAGAGCCGAAGATCCCTCCTACAGTGCAACCTCTTAATAGAGCATCCTGCGGCTGCTCAACAATTCCTACGTTTAATGACTAATGTATTCGGTTTCTGCCTCTGCATTTGTGCAGCTGGGGGCAGTGGTGCTATCTACAGAGCTTCTTTGAGGCAGAGGGTGAGGAGGTGGCGATACTGCACTTCAACTTGAGCAGCCTAAACTAAACAGGCTGTTAAGAAAGTACGAGCTGTACACCAGAGCAATATAAATATACCCCACACCTACCAGCAGAAGCAGTTTTCTTCATAGATGGTGGAGCAGTCCTTTGGCTTTATGCCACTTTAATTGGCCCACTTCTCCCCACTATCTTTACACTTTATCTTTCTGCTTCCCTCTTGGGAATTCCCTTCAGGAGCTATATACTCCAAGAAGTTTCTTTGCTTTATTACTTGCTACTCTGAACAGTTAACTCCTGGGTATAGAAGGAGATACCTAGGATAAGATGGAGTAGAAAGATATTCTGCATCATCTTACACAGCTTTAGAGTTTACTTTCCTGTCCTTCCAGGCTGTATTTGGTACCCCTTTTCTGCTCACCAATATGAGAACATATATCAAATCACATTATCATTTCCAATTTGCTGGTCTGTCTCCTCCACTCCATTATTAGTTCCTTTTGATTAGGGACCCAGTTCTTTTCATCTTTGAATTTCTGCTTCCTAGCACAGTTTCTTAAATATAGCAATAGGTCACTATAGAATGAATAAGTGTGTAGATACTGAATAAATGAATGACAGAAAAATGAATGACAGAAAAGCTAATTTTATATCCTTTTCTGAATTGGTGTATTGCTGCTTACCTGAAAAATAAAACATGTTTTGACCATATTAAATTTGTATGAATTTTTCTCTTTCAAAGGAACTTCAATAAAACTATTGGCCCAGTGGTTAGGGCATCCATCTATGACATGGAAGGTCTGCGGTTCAAACCCCGGGCCTCCTTGACCTGTGTGGAGCTGGGCCATGTGCAGTGCTGATGCGCACAAGGAGTGCCCTGCCACGCAGCAAATGGACACAGAGAACGGACAACTGGGGGGGAAGGGGAGAGAAATAAATAAAATAAATCTTAAAAAAAAACCCATTAATATCCTTTATACTGAACAACTTTAAGCATAATTAATTTCTTAAAAAATCATAAAATTTTTTTGTCCATATTCAGTTTATGATCACTTCTAGACTTCTCAGGTATATAAATGTGGGACAGTGCAATTTCATTTAGCCAGAAGAACTGACAAGCCCCTTACAAGTTCCGTGGGTCCTTTTTGCAGTGGTGAAACCATGAACAATGAGGGCAATTCAAGGAGGCAAGTAAGGGAACATTTGAACCACTCATGCTGTCTTAAAGTGGGATTCTTAATTTGTTTCTTCATGATTTCAGTTGTGTTACTCCAAGGAGGAGAGCCTGCTACTTTTCTGGGCTTGCTAAGCTGCCTCATCTATGCACCTAAAATCAGTTTCTGCAGTTGGAGTCCATTTCTTCCTATTATATATTAGCAAAAGATGGAGAATAATTGGCAATTTTCTCTTGCAGAGTCAAATCATAGGTTTGGATTATTTACGGTACCTTTTATGGCTGGGTGACTTCCAGAACGACCAAATTGTTATGCATCTAGGGAATTCATGCTAATTGAATTAGAGAAGCTCTGTACCTACATCCTTGTTAAGATAATCTATTCCCAACACCTGGTAGAAGAACTAATCTAGATGTCCATCTTTATATCTGATGATTAAATTTCCCTAACTAGAGCTATGAAGACGAGTAGACACCTGGTTAAACCTGAGTCTGTAAGATTCCTTAGGAGAAAAGGAGAGACAAACTGTTGAGCTATAAAGACAAGAACTGCAATATCATATAGCACTGGGCACTTCGGCAAGTGTTAAAGGAATACAGAGCAAAGAGGAGGCTGGTCTTTAGAGAAAAACAAAAAACTATAGAGTAGATTGGCCAAGAGAAGTGGAGATGAGAGACTGAAGGGCCCCTTAACAGAGAATTCTGGGTCCCTCTGTTTTGTGACTGTTCTTTCTTTTCAGACCTTGGGTATCCTAGAGATTAGTTTTAGAGGAAGAATTTTTATTTAAGTTAATATGAATTGATGTCTGTTATTTCCAAGCAAACTAAATCTAAAACCATAATTTTAATAAAATTGTAACAATAGCCTACAATAAATACAAAATGAAATCAGTTGTATATAAAAAACATCCATTTCCTAAGTTCAAATTATTACAAAAAACTATTACCATGAATTCTTTCATTTGTATTATAACATTTCTGCTTTATTTGGTTGAAAGGATGAGAACTCATTTACAAACATCTGCTATGGTCTATCAATACCAAACAGGTATTGATTGTTGAACAATACAAAGCAATCTATATTTTTATTATTCCAAAATATAGCTAAGGAAACTAAGACTCAGAAGTTTTGTATTTTGTCAATGACCATTTTGAGAGTATTTCTTTAATTCTTTTTGTTGTCAAGTACCCAAGTAATCTACAGGCTTCTATTAACGCTGACATTACTCTACAATCTGGCTAAATCTTAGATGAAGAGAGTAAAGGGTGGGGGGCAGATATAAGATGCAGATGAATACAGAGGAAGGAATTCTGGGTTTGGAGTCAGAAAATCCACTAATACGTTGCTTAACCTCTCTGGGCCATAATTTTTCAGCTGAGAAATGGGAGTAATTGTCTACTACACTTGTTTCACAGGGTTGTTATGAAGTTCAGTTCATTTGACATGAATCAAAGTACCCTGTAAATTGAAAAGCACTTTAGAAATGTAGGTTATTAATGTCATTCACTTTTAGTCCCTGTATATTTCTGTATAGTTCCTGAGCAATGGCACCTTCCAAACAACAAACTGTATCATTTTCTTTAGAGAAGAAAGAAAGCCAAGTATTACCCTACCTAATCGTTACCAAATATGAGAAACATTGTGAGTGTCTTGCTCCCCAAGGAACACAAGATGATATCATTATCATTAGTGCCTGATCTTCTATAAACTTCCTTCAAATATTAAAGTAGTTTTAAGGTAAAAAGGGTCAATGGTTTTTCTATAATATCATTCCTACTTAAATGTAAGGACGTTAGAGCTGGAAGAGATCTTAGTGGTAATTTCCTGGTTGGCAAACTGTGGCCCACAGGCCAATTCAGGCCTACTCTCTGTTTGTGTATCGCCATTGAGCTAAGGATGGTTTTTACTTTTGAAAATGGTTGAGAAAAAATGAAAAGAAGAATGATATTTCATCACATGTGAGAAGTAAATGAAATCTGAACTTCAGTGTCCATAAATAAGTTTTATTGGAATCCAGTTATGTCCATTTGTTTACCCATTGTCTACAGTTTCTTTCACACTATAGTGGCAAAATTGAATAGTTGGAACAGAGAATTATGACCCAAGAAGCCTAAAATATTTACTTTCTGGCCTTTTAATAGAAAAGGTTTCCCTGATCTAACCTAATCCTGTCATATTGCAGATGAGAAGACTGAGGCACTGAAAGATAAAACTATTCTAAGTAATACAGCAAGGATATTGGTTAATGGCAATATTTGGGCTAAAATCCAGTTTCTGTTCATTTAATCATTAGTTATACTCTAAATTATATAGCTTGTCAAAATTACTGGATTTGTCTTAAAATCTTTGCTCACATAAGCTAAAGGCATATGAAAAATTCATCCTGATGAAGTAAAATATTTTCTTCACTTATTCATTGAAATGAACTTCATATTGCCTTATTCTTAAACAGTTGTAGGTAGAAATTATTATAGAATGAAATAATGGTGAAAATTAAATATTTCACTTGATAGCATCAATCAAATTGATGGTTATGCTCTGCTTTTAATTAACAAAGAAATAATACTTAGAACATTGAAACACTTTCAACTAAATTGACTATGTTCAATTTTCCTACAAGAGATGATTGACAGTAAGATGCAAAAATACTTCCTTAGTCTATGTTTAGTGACTAGAACTCAACCAGCATAATTTCCTAAATGTAAGCTGAATTTTCAGTTTTTGTAAAATGTGAAAGAAAGTGTGCCAAAAGTTGAATCACTACCTTTAGATTACTAGGAAATCTCTCTTGGGCTCTCAGTGAAATCAATTACCTACCCCACCTCTTAAAATGCCCGTCTTTAAAGGGAAATGTTTTAAAGCAGTGGTTCTGGATTGGGGGCAATTTTACCCCAACCCCACCCCAAAAAGAACATTTGGCCATATTTGCAGACGTTTTGGTTGTTAAAACTTGAGAAAGGGATGTGCTCTTAGTATCTAGTAGTCAAAGATGCTATGAAACATTCTATAATGCACAGGAAAGACAGCCCCACAATAAAGATTTATCCAGCCCCAAAGTCAAAAGTCCACAATTTATTCATATAGAGCAAATATATCTGGCAGAAGCCTGGGTGATACTCATTTTTGAAATATTTTCTTTCAGTAAGGTGACAGATAATCATAGAGATTACACCAACAAATAATTATTTACCTTCTTGCCACATATATTATTGATCTTAACCAATAAGCAGCAAGAAAATTTTCTGATGATTCTGATCTCTTCCACGGGGGATTTATTTTTTTCTCATGAGAACCTGATAGAGTACGATTTCTATTTGACTTATACCCAGGATACTTAATATAGTCAAATAACCTAATGGTAACACAAGATAAATCCTAAATCACATTTACCTTTAAATGGAAATGCCAAGATATTTCAATAGTATTATGTCTGCAGAGTTATCTCTAGATATTTGCCAAAGGCATATTTAAAGGATAAAGCAAGGACAGCCTCTTCAAGTTTAACAGGGTAACTTTTCTTCTAGTAGTATCTTTTTTATTTCCCAGTGTAGCCCAGCTAACAACATTATTAAAGGAGATATATTAAAATCTATTAAAGTCACTAAATTAAGGAGTGAAAATGCCCTTTCACCAACAAAATCAATCAATGAGGCAATTGCAATTGCTTGCTTTCTCTTCAAGTAAATATTTTGGAAGCAGACATCTGGTACTACCTAGTTACAGCCTCTGCCTTGACTACATATTTTATTCTGTATCACTTTTATTGAGTACTAATTATTGGTTTAATTCCTTTAATAATTCTCTGATTTGTGGGACATATTAAGTGAGCCACTTCAAGCTCAATGTATTCTTTAATGATACAAAAACAAAAACAAAAAAACACCAAGACCCTATACCACCATTTGGTTCTTCTAAACGACAACTCAGAGCACTGAAGCAAGAGCAAAGCTATTTATTCCCTCCAAAATTTACCTATTTAAATGTAAGTCAACTAGCACCCCAAATTTTCTAAACTCTCTGCTAAATGCTGCGTATACAAAATTGAATAAGACATGTTCTCCGACTTCAAGATTTTCAGAATGAGGTGGAGGAGCTAATAATACCACAGCATGCTAAAAGCAATGAGAGTAACACCCACTAGCTTTTATGGAAGAGGAAAGCCTAACTTGGCTTTGGGAGTTCAGGGAAAATTTTCCTGAATTTATGCAACTGACTTGAGTTGAGTATTAAAAGTTGAGTAGGAGTTACCTAGGAGGAGTGGTTCAGGTTTTCCAGGCAGTGGAAAGAGCTTGTTCAATAAGCTCAGCTACTGAGGAATTCCATGATGTGAGGCAGGTGAAAACAAGTTATGAAGGCTGAGCAGTAGGGGAGACCAGATTACCAAGGGTCTTATATGCTATAGATTTTATTACATAGGAGGTAGGGAACCACTAAAGAATGTCAAACATGGCAGCATCATGGTCTTACTTGCATTTTTAATAGACCTTTCTGGTGACTGTGAAAAGGACAGATTTGAAGCAGACAAGACTGGAGGTAGCTCTAGTAGTTCAGGCCCAAGAAGAGGAGAGACTGTTGTTCTTAGAACTAGGAATAGACAGAAGGGGAAGTATTTTATACACACACACACACATACATACATATATATATATATATATATATATATAATATGAAGATCTGGCAGAATGGATTGGTTGATTACATGTGAGAGATGAGAACAAACAAGACAAAACACATATACCTATGTTTTCCAGTTTGGGCAACTTGACAAAAAGGTGGCTATGGCAATTAGGAGAAAGTATAGTGGGAAAGGAGAAAATTTTGAGGGGAGTTTGTTTAGTTCAGTAATGGCCATACAATTAGGACAGAAGTTGGACTTAGTGCTTTGTCTACTGCAATGTTTTTCTGCCTCCAACCATAAAGTAAATAAGAATGAGGTTAATGTACTGTCTGCTCCTAATCCAGGAGGCTACCTATTAACCACACATTTCTGGTACCTAAAGATGTTTTCCTGCATGGTCATCCAAGAGGCAAATTTTAATGAGCTAACATCTCTTTATTAAAGAGTCACACTTCAAAACATTAGTCCTCAAATTTTACTAAGTATAAGAATCATCTGGGTTGCTTTTTAAATGCAGTCACAAAGTCCTCCCAGAGACTTAAACTTTGAGAAATACTCCAAGAGCTCAATGTGGTAGATAAATTTACCACCTAAAAAGGCAATGCAATATATAAAATGCTGCTGTTAATGGATTTATGAACAAGAGAATACATTTCATTCTATCTTCTACTTACTCTATATATTAAAACTTGCAGAATCTTAATTTTAATCTTAATTTGGGGGAGAAGAAGCAAAACTGGTCAATGTTATTGCTAAACTGTAACTGCTATGCATGTGCTTCCAAAAATGAAAGCAGAGTAGAGCCAATGGTTAAAGAATTTACTAATGCTTTTAAACATAGATATCTTTGTCTGATAAACACATTATGTGTCCCTCCTAGACACTGTTATACTAAATGCTACCCAACAATCATAGCACTGCATCTTTGTCATGTACTTGAGCGCCAAGAAAATTTTGCTCAGTTTTATTTTGCATATTTAATACTATGTATCACTTTTTAAAATTTCCAAGTATAAAATTAATTTTAATTTTTGAATGTGCTTTTCCAAATGAAACCTTTGGACATTCTCTCCCTTCCCCCTCCCTGGGTAGTTTTGAAGGCTGTGTGGTAAAGTTGGCAGGGGGAGATAGGAGATTCTAGCACTAGGGGGGTATCAGTTGCAGCTGCTTTGCACTTGGCCCCAGAAGTCATCTGGATTCTGCTCAATTGGTACTGTCCTAGACCACTGGAATCTAAGGGACATGAACTTGAGTGACTATTACATTTCCAAGGGAATCAGGGGAAGGGTAGAGGGAGCATATGCAGGATGTTGCAGAAGTTTGACCAGGGTTACTGTCTTTAGCAGCCCTGGTGTATAATCATAGCTCCATACGAACTCAATAGAATGGGAAAAAATCTGAAATATCATGTGTAGCAGTTTGATATGGTTATGAATTCCAAAAACAGATATTGGATTATGTTTGTAATCTGATCTGTACCTTGGCCTGATTGAATTATGATTAGGGTTTTAATTGGGCCACGTCATTAGGGCACTGAGTCACCCCACCATGGGGCGTGGATTCACAGATAAAAGTCATGGCAAAGGACAGAGTTGCGGGTTTTCTGATGTTGGAGTTTTGATGCTGAAGTCTTAAACTGGAGCCCCTGGGAAAAAGACAGAGCTGTTCCCCTGATAGTCTACAGCTGACCTTGTGGAGAGAGGCAAAGCCTAGAGAGCCTCATGGTCTACAGCTGACTTTTGGAGGAAACAGGGGAGCTGAGCCCAGAGGAACCCAGAAAGCCTGAATCCTCACAGACATCAGCAGCCATCTTGCTCCAACATGTGGAAACAAGTTTTGGTGAGGGAAGTAATTTATGCTTTATGGCCTGGTAACTGTAAGTTCCTCCCCCAAATAAATACCCTTTAAAAGCCCAGCAGATTTCTGGTGTTTTGCATCAGCACACTTTTTGGCTGACTAATACATCATATCACACAACTGAAACTTTTTATGAAAAAACACAGAAATAATCATATAAACAAAAAAAAGCAATAGGGACAAACATCTCTTCATATTATATCATCTATAAACCAAAATATGGCAGCTGAATCCAAGTTACATTCTATCTATAAATGACTGTTCATGATTAAATTTTGAAACCGGTGAGCTTTTTCCTTGAAATCTTTTACCTCTATGGTTGCCTAACACAAAAATCTGTTCTGCCCAGAGGCCAGCCTGAGAGTAGGCATTTACTGGTTTCACTCCATCTCGCTGAAGCTAGAGCATTTCTCATCTAGTGGTCCAAGGGCCACCTGCATCAGAGTCACTAGGCAGCTTGTTAAATGCAAAGTCCTGGGCTCACCACGTTCCTATTGAATCAGCATCTCCTGAAGTGGGTGGCAGGGGTAGGGGTGTGGCTTGAATATTTATCATTCACACATTCATTCATTAATTTGTTCATTCAGTATTGAATGATTTTTGTTGGTCACAGTTTTTAAAACTCTTTTTCATATTAGATAATGGAAAGGAAGAAAGGATATGGACCAACTGTCTGAAGATTAGCTTGGAGCCAGTTGAGATCATACCAACAGACTGGGAGAGGGGGTGGATATGAAACCACTGTGGGAGACAGGGTGTCTCTCCCTGAGAGAATCCATTTCTAAGGAAGGCAGTACCCTTTCCCCTTGAGATGGATCTTGCCCCTAGGATCACTATGACTCCATAGGTCATCCTGGAGTGAAGAGATCTTGAACTTGCTCATCCCAGCCATTTCCTTCCTTATGTACCCCGCAACCACAAATTTTTGTTCCTGTTTCCACAATGGAGGGCATCAGAAGATAGAGGTCACCAAAGAGACAGGAGGGTTTCTTATTGCCTCAGGAATTCCCTTCAGGCTGCCTAAGGATCATTTCATGAAAAAAAAAAAAGCAAGTCACATGGTTCACTGTTCAGCAGCTTGAATTGAAACCACCGTATGAAACATGCCAGACAATTTTTCCTCTCTCCTGGATTTTAGTTCTGTCACATTTTATTTTCTTCTTTGTTTTCTTTCTCTTATTTTTTTTTAAAGGGAATCTTAACACTGAGTTGGAAGGGTGGAAGTTTCTTTATTTGTAACCGTTATCAGTTCTTCCTCAAAATAACTGTATTTTCCTAAAAGCAATTTACTCTTCAAGTTTCCCATCTTCAAGGCTTAGTGGAATTGGTTCATAGCGAGTTCCCTTGCTATGTCTTCCCATGTCTAGATAAAATAGGGTGTGTGTGACAGTTGGAGATTATTTCCATGAATCCCAAAAAGAGAAAATATATAGACTGATCTATTCTTCTGGGTATAATACCTTTGATTATATTGGATTCAGTTGAAGGGCCCTTGATTAAATTACCTGTGAAGATTAGGGCTTTGATTGAACCACTTCTGTAAGGTGTGACTCAGATTGAGTCCCCACCCTGTTGGTGGCCTGCTATAAAGGGCCACTCACTGAACAAGATATAAAGGAAGAGAGAGAACTCTGTCATTTTTCATCCTGGGGCTCTGGGAAGAGAGACGAGCTGTTCACTTGGTAGTTTGCAGCAGATGTTGGGAAAAGAGTCAAGACTGATATAGGGAGCTCTGAGAAAAAAGAGATATCCTATGCCAGCCTACAGCAGAGATTGGGAAGAAGGTGGTTCCATGGAGCCTTAAGAGGAGAAGGAAACCCAGGAAGGAGAGACCAGGCAGAGATCAGTGACCATCTTGCTTCAGCACGTGGCAACTGACTTCGGTGAGAAAGCAAGCTAGAGTTGGACTCTTTAGGGCTTTGTACTTGTAAGCTTTTACCCCAAATAAATACTCTTTATAAAAGCCAACATATTTCTGGTACTTTGCATCGGCACTCATTTGGCAAACAGTGTATGTAGTTCCTCTCTTATGATGTAACCTTAACTACTACTCCCTAGCAGATGGTTCAGGAGTGCCCTGTTTTGGCTAAGTAAAAATTCTGTTTTACTGGTTTTATTCTACCTATCACATACAGATTAAGAACTGTAAACAGGAAAGGGAGGCATTGGAAGTAATAAATTTAAAACAAAATACTGAAACAAAATTCAACATATATATATTTTTAATTGAGAACACAAAGGAGAAATCAGTTTCTGGAGTACCTGATATCAGCTATAGAAAACAGATCCAATTAATTTGGTTGTTATGATCTTGCTATATTTCAGAGACAATAATGGGTATTGGTTATCATTGTATAAAATTACATAAGTATGAAACATTGGCACTTGGACAGAATTAGTGCTGATCTGGTAACCTAACTTGATCATGTTCTTAGGTCTTTCCAGTATAACTCTCATTTTGCCCAGAACATTTTCATTCATCCTTGTGTATAAGGAGAGGAAGAAGGAAAGAAATTGAACTTGTTGACTGGAGTCCCAATAGATGTGCATTTACTATACATAATTTTATGAAAAGTCAGGATATGAATTATAAAATACTATCTAAGAAAATGAAAAGTTAAGTTACTGATTTTATATTATTTACTTCAAAGAATTCTGCTATCAGGTATTCAGTGGGATGCATACCATCAATGAGATGGAATAATTTTCCTTGTTTTCATCTCAGTCCCACTATAATAAAAATGCACATAACCTTTCTAGCTCACCAAAGGGGAACCACAAAGTGAGAATCCTTGCTCTTCCTTCTCAGGCCATTTATTCTTAAATATTGGGACCATCATCCAAACAGGCAGCAAAGAGAGAAACTTGGAAGTTAACACAAAGTCTTCCCTTAACCACAACCAATTAATGAACACTGTTTATTTTACCAACATTCATCAGTTCTCTAGGCCTCCAAACTGGTTGGTTTCTCAGCTTTCAGTTATACCATCTCCCACACATTCCAGCTGCTACAGCCAAAGCAATCTGATAGCTGACTCTGGCTGTCACCTTCCTACTACAAACCCTTTCATGGCAGGGTAATGGCCAAGTGCCCAAGCTTAGAAGACCTGGCCCTCTATGATTTAAACCCTGAGGATCTCTAATTCCATTTACTTTGTCCATTTTAATAGTAAATGGAGTTTAACTACTTTTAGCCCTAATACACTATTCTCTTCCAAGTTCATAAGGCATGGCAGGCTTGTGGTTCACCACAGGGAACCACAGCACTGGATCTAACTCAAATCAAGACCCAAGCTTTCATCTAAAGAGGACACTAAGTTGCACAGAGGTTAATTAACTTACCCAATGTTGCATAGCTGGTTTGAAATACAGTTGACATTAAAGCCAAATTATATTTTGAATATAATTTCTTTATTCTCTCTCTGACATTGCTCAGTGTGGCCAATGTCATACCTTTTTCAATGTGAAACTTGATAATCTTAAAATTATATTAATCATTTGGTCTTCATCAACAGACTGACTTTAACTTATCCAACCCAAATCTGCTACAGAGGTCCCCTATTTTCAACCTTATTTTCTCAGAAGCCTCCCCTTCATAAGTACACCAAGATTTCAGCCCTCAGAAGTACAAAGAAAGCTCTCTGCCCTAAAATTATGCTTCAAATTCAACAGAAATTACCAAAATAAAGTCTCCCAAATCAAACAATGGCAGAGACAGACCTGATAATGAATACGAAATATGCTAAGAACATTCTGTCATTGAAACAAACTTGACTTTTTGTGATTAATAGCAAGATGAAATCTTGAAACACAAAAATAATGCAAATGACAACAGAAAAATAGTTTGGAAAGGGTCCCATTTGAAATGTATCCATTTGAAAACAGTACTTTCTTTTGGCTATGATCACCATGTGCATGGCCAAAGATTCATTTTCAAATGTTACTCCCAAAATGCAATCCCAAATTCAAAATTGTTGGCATGATCAAAATTTCTCTGAGATGGACAAAACAACAAATGAGATGTTTTCAGAAGGAAAAATAAGTATGTTCCAACAGTCATTGGGTTTAATTCATGCTTCAGATGCTAGCCTTCCCCTTCTAATTCTTTAGTATTCTGTTTCTATTAGGAAATGGGAAGTACAGGAAATAGGATTAAAAAAACATTTCTAAACATTAGCATTTGACAAAGTTGGCAAAGAAACATACATTTTCAAGGAAAGGATCGGGAGGGAAACTGGTCCGAGCCCAGTTTATGAGAAATGGTGTGAGATCCAAATTTGGCCAAATTTGGCCAAAATGGAGAGTGATCCGAGTTTGGTCAAATAATGCCCTGCACTGCATTTACTGACAGGTCATCACTTGTGAGAGGATTTCACATCAGAACAATGCTTACAAGAGGAACAAAAATTACCTGTTGAATAGGAGACTTGGATTTGTTAGTCTATGATTTCAATTGACCCTTGGATGCCCAGACAATCCATCAATCAATTTAACATGGTGCTGGTGAGAGGGAGATGGAAGGAGAGACTTGGGGGAGGGGAAGCAGAAAGGAAAGTAGGAACAATAAGAATATTTGGTTATATAATAAACCAGGAAAAACACTGGCCAAAAGATGCAAATTATTACTCATGAACTTTAATTTTATTTGAAAGAAAAAGAATGCATAGCACTAATCCAGAGGACTAAAATTACATAGCATTCATACCCCAAATATGGATAATACAATTGCTCATATACAAAAGCATCTTTCATTCCTCCCTAATTATTGCTGGAAGAATGTGCTATCACATTTTTTTTTTAAGAGTTTGAAATGTACTCAATATCCAAAATCTCCTAGGATTACTATGCTCTTTCAAAATTACAGATGCCATTTGGAAAGAAAGTTCTCTAGTAAAATGCATCCTGTCTGTCTTTTGGATATTGAGAAAATTGGAAGGAGGCTCACTAATGCACTTTATTAGATAAATTTTCAAAAAGCACCACCTCAATAAAAGGTGGTAGGATTGAGCTGTGTGCCAATGACAGTATTAGTATCATATTGACAGTGTCCCTTGGTATAAAATATGGGCAGTACTTTCAGTTAAAAAAAAAGATTATAGAACTCTTCCAAAAAATAATGTAACTTGAATAGATACTTCTCTGCCAGTTTTTGACCAGTGAATGATGAATAGCATTTTCTGTTAAAAACAAACCTACAATATTAATTAATAATACATTGACAGTGACATATGCACACCTCTTAAGATGATCATTATCTAAATTAAAGGCATGTTTGGAGGTAAATCCAATGAATAATTTTAACTGAAAAAGGTTTCTCATTGTACCTTGCTGGTGCCAATTTTCTCAGTCACATATTTGCCAGGACATTACTTGCCCCAGACCCTTTACTCACTAGTGATTCTGGAGGAAAATTTACATTCATTTGTTAATTCCCTGGCCTCATTCATTTTGTGCACTATCACACACATTCCAATAGAGCAAAACCACTTATATCCAAGAAAGCTTCTCTCCTGTTTCCCATGCCCAAACCAGCTTTTTCTCCTAAATATTCCTTTAGGAAAGCAAGCAGTCGCCATGACAACCACATGATGGGGGTTCGAACAGTACTTGGGGGCAGCCTTGGTGAAAGTTAATATCAGTTTGTGTTTAACATGATAAGGGGAAATCAGACAGTGGGTAATACTGTTGTAAGGGGCCACTTAGCTCTATGGAACTAATTGCTCACGTAAAACTTAACCCAACCAGAACAGATACTGAAAGAAAAATGTTGCCTGTGCAACTTATTCAAGACTAATTCATTAACCTTCTATTGTGATCAATCGGACTCAATGGCTAGTGATAATTAAATCAAAATATCACATTTGATAAGGAAAAGAGAATTAAGAACTTTGTCTTGCCTTTTTAACTTCAAAGGTACGTAAAACATCAAAAGACACTTTTCCCCAATATGTAGTGTCAATTCTCTTTTACGGGGAAAACACTTGTTTTCTGTACCTTTTTTATTTTATTTTTATTTCCTTCCCTAAAAAGTTATACAATAAAGGTGACTTATGGAGTTGTGGGGACTTTTTCAGTGTCTTTAATTTATATGCTTCTAGAAAGAAGTGTTGCAGACACAAGGTGGCAATTCCAGCTCAGGTGTAACCGCATTCTTTTGTGTGCCTCAGAGGCAGTGAGTACTTGTGAGGGAGCTGCAGGCTTTCATTCAGTGTATGTTTAACAATACTTCCCCACTATCTCTGACTTCACTTAGGAAACTAAAATTATCATGCCTTTAAAAAGAGAAAAACAAGGGCACCCAGAGAGTCACTATCTGATGAGGCTCTTTCTTTGTCTTTACCTGACAGACCACCTAACTACAAAGGGCTTTTTAAATAATGAGGAGAATCCTTTGTTCTCTCAGGTTCCATTTAAAGGGAAAGTGGGTCGAAGGGATTCCCCAGGGAGGGGAAAAAAAACCGGGAGCCAAACACATGGGAGTAGGATTTTACTCTCACTACAGTTCCCACCCTCCTGAAGCAGTTAATCTAATTCTATTTTAGCTATGGTAAGAGGGGTGGGGGAGCACACAAACAGCCCATTTTCTGAGACCACAATCTCATGCTCGAGTGTGGTTCAGGCCATTCTCTCCCTGACACCATGGAGGGGGGTGATTAGAGCCTCTCTCCAGCCATGGGTGACAGAGCCAGCACTGCATGCATTTGTGTTCCCCAAAAGGTGCGTCCCAGCCCAAGTGCGAAGTTGGATATTGAGACCTGAAAAGCATCATTAGCGCCGTTCAAAGCAGCAAGTTACAGTACCTTAAGAAGTCTGACAGATGGGAGAAAGGCTGCGTGGCACAGCTTCCGGATGGTCCAGTTTAGGGGTCGAGGAGCATCAGTTTGATTCATGACCCCTTCCAAATTCCACCGGGAAAACAAAAACTGCAAACCTGAGCAATGCCTAGAAAATAACCGGTCCCCCACGGCCCTGGCAGCCCATGGTCATCTCCACACCTGCAAATTCCATTAGGGCAGAGGCTTCCTGGAACTTGGGAGACTAGTCAAGTGGCGTTGCTGGAGCCACTGAACCTTCTCAAGAAAGCCACCTCCCCTCTCCCCGCAGCCGTGCTCGTGCATACCAAATGTGGCTGAATGGAGGCACACTGCCTGCTGCTTCTGGGAGGGGATGCACGGTTTTAAAGGAGAGGGAGAGCCTGCACAAAACAGCCTGTGGTCGGAGTCAGAGCAGCCTGCTCCAGACTGAGCGCTCCCTCTCCCGCTCTCCTCCCAGCACACACACAGGTCAGGCATTGGAGGGAGCCCGGGCCACTGGCTTTGCTACCTTGGTTGGAGGGGGGAGATGGGAGGTGAGCGAAAGGGAGGATAAATAAAGCCAGCATGGGGAACTTGCACTTTCTTGCACAAAGCATCTTTGAGGAGCTGGAAACTAGCACAGGGGGAGGGGCTAGGACACTGGGAGAGCAGGGATGCCTCCGGAGAACAAGATAGATGCTTCCCTTTGGATTTAGGTAGCATAATAAACTGAGACCCACAGTCAAACGGAGCCACAGTAAGGGGTTCTCTGTCACGTTTGGGTTTTTTTTTTTTTAACTGTGATTGACTGTCCTCACCCTGATACATACATCATATAGACAGATGAACTAACCACACACACAATGTGCTGCAGTGAGTCGTTGCTTTCTATGAAAGCAACGTGAAGTGTGTATATTTGACTTACATTTTAGAAACAGCAGTTTCTAAATTCAGAGTTATCCTGACCTAGAAAGCCACTGGATACCCTTGCTCTCCCACAAAAGTCTAACCCTGAAGGGGCCATGTGGGATGCTTTCTATAAAAGATGGGGTTTCCTGAAGTGGTTATTCCTTCCCCTGCCCCCATCATTTTCTAAGAATGGCTTTGAGAGAGAGATGTTATGTTGGGGGGTATAGTCTTTAGGGTTTCTGGGATAACAGAATAAAGATGAACTTTTCAATTTGAGGGTAAAATTGGATAATTTCACTTAAAGTTGGGAAGTTGGGGGGAGGAGAGCAGGAGGGGAGGGGGCAGTTCATACAGAGACTGCCCTCAGACTGACACCCAGCCCCCACTCCACGTGAGCACCCAGAGGGAGCAGCTGGCCTGCTGCTGTCCAGGAGAAACCTCACGTCCCTTAGAGCATGGCTATCTTACCCCCAGCCTTTGTGTCCTTCAGTCCTGACTACTGACTTCCATTTCTAATTATTTCCAAGAGACTGGGTAAATGCCAGCTCCACGGCCATTATCCATCCTAAAGCACAGAGCAGAGGAGGGAAAGGACGGAGCAGATGTGAAACACTGCGCCCTGCTACAATTCCGAGTTTGGGATAACACGGATGGTCCCTGGGGTGTAATCAGTTCCCGACACATGCATTATAACCCCATTTCTCTCGCAACTGTCCTCAGCTCTAAGGGCAAAGTTGTAGAAACACTAGTCTATTGGTGGAAACCAGACCACTGAATTGCCTCCTATCATAAAATGCACGTGTCTGATTATCTTCTATTAAACACTATCACTTTAATAGACCCATTACCTAGCTGGTTCCTGTTCTATCATCATTCTATTTCCACGAAGAATTGAAGGTAGATTTAAAATAATGGCTAACACACATCAGGCATGATGCTTTGCCCTTTATTTATTTTTAAATTTATTTTTAAAGATTTATTTTTATTTATTTCTATCCTCCCCCCCACCCCCCCGCCCCAGTTGTCTGTTCTCTGTGTCTTTTTGCTGTGTCTTCTTCTTTGTCTGCTTCTGTTGCTGTCAGTGGCATGGGGATCTGTGTTTCTTTTTTTGTTGCATCATCTTGTGTCAGCTCTTCATGTGTGCGGCGCCATTCCTGGGCAGGCTGCACTTTCTTTCACCCTGGGTGGCTCTCCTTATGGGGTGCACTCCTTGGACACGGGGCTCCCCTACACATCAGCATGCACGCGGGCCAGCTCCACATGGGTCAAGGAGGCCCGGGGTTTGAACTGTGGACCTCCCACGCGGTAGACGAAGCCCTATCCGTTGGGCCAAGTCCGTTCCCATGCTTTGTCCTTTAAATGTGCTAGATACGTTCATGTCAATGACAACTCCATGAAGGAGATGCTATTGTCATATCCCCATTCCATGGATTAAGCAGTGAAGACCAGAGAAATTAGTAACAGGCCTAAGTCACATAACCAGTAAAGCCAAAGTCTAGACTGGAACTGTCTACTAGGATGTGAGACAAGTTCTCCCTTTTCCCCTCTTTCTTTCCTGATTAAGGGGAACACAGAAATAAAACTACTGCCCCAGTTTTCTGGTGATTGAACCTTATGTAAGAGTTGAGCTAAGGGACTTTGAAGATAAAATGCTTAGTGTTTATCTCAGATTATTGCTTTGGTGCAATGTTGATGTAGCAAACAGCATAAATTCTAGAATCAAGCTATATGGTTCCCATTCCTTGGGCAATTTACTTACCTTCTCTGAGCCTTATTGTCCTCTTCTACAAAATAGAGATAAAAATAAAAGCACACTCCTAGGGTGGTTATGAAGTCTAAATGCACTGAATAAAGTGCCTGGCACATACTAAGACCCTTAAAAATGATTTACCTTATAAGATGCCAGAGGTTCAAGGACTCACATTGAGGTGGAAACCACTGACAGAGTCTCATTAAGGATGCACAGGTGTGCATAGTTATAGTACCAGGTAATGAAGTGAAGCATGACAAATGAAACCTGAATACTTCCTATGAGTTATCGTGAGTTTAATAAATGTGGGCACCTACAAGGGCAGCATGGCTTTCCTCGTGCTATGTGGCTAAGTGGTAATCACCAGACCACAAGACGTTGCCTACAGGGAGGCTGTAGGGCTCCAGCCTTCCTGAGCTATTAGATGCTCTTAAGCGGTTCCATTGTGGTTGTGAGAAGCCTGCTCCCACGATGCTGAAACACTGCAGTTCCCATCTCTTGCCCTTCACTGTTTCCAAATGCTAAGTGCCACACAAAAATGACAGCATCTTTCTGAAAAGGCACAGTTTTTGATTCTCTTAGCTTTGCTAATTTTTACTGAATAACTTGGTCAAAGAGAATACTTAGGAAGTAGGCAGTAGGAGGATCCCCCAGTCCCCTCTAGTGACAATTAGTGGAGAGAAGCATAGACGCTCCAGGGGTTGATTTGGAGACTACTGCATTACAAAAGACTGGAGGGGGAACAGATGTAGCTCAGTGGTTGCGCCCCTGCTTCCCATGTACGAAGTCTTGGGTTCAATCTCTGGCATCTCCAAAAAAAAAAAAAAGATTTGAAGATCAAAGAGGGATGACAATGCAGAAAGTTTCTCTTCCATCCTTCGGGCAGAATTGTTTGCTATCAAAACATCTAATGTAAAGTTTTCAGGAGTCCCCTCACTTTCAAGGAATGATGTCTTACCAAGCTGTAGAGAGGAGTCTAATTGGGAAAAAGCAGAGAGGAGCAAGCCTAGCCCCAGAAATTAGCATCTATAAATCCAAAATGGTTGTTTATGAATTTTATGAATGTGGGTGTTTACAAATTTACAGAACAAATTCTAGCAGACTTTAAACTCTGACACTATTATATTAGCTTTCAGGACCCTTAAAAATAGCAAAAGGAAAATGCAATTCTCCTCCTTTCCCATGCTACAAAAGCCCACCTCTCACTTCCCTTTATCCGTGTGTAAAATGATGCTAAATTTAAGAACCATGGTAAAATTTTAGCTTAGTTTGCATCTGAAAATGAGCTAAGTATAAACACTTTACATTTCTTGCTTTTGAAGACCATATTCCCTCTCTTGATTGAAAAATCCTGGCATCCTTATTGCATCATTGCCCAACTTTGCAGTCTCCCTTTAGGCCTTTGAAATATAAAAGGGACAGCACCATGGAAACCAAAGAAAAAAAAGGAAATGACCCAGTGACCAAGTGGACAGGGCACTCAAAAGTCTCCTGCTGAAATATGTTTTCTGCCCATAACACTCAGGAAGGGCTGGACTGTAACTCCTCACAATTATTGTTATAACATTGAAATCCATCTCTCTCCTGGCCACTCACTGGACAGGCATTTTCAGGTTCTAATAGATGAAGACAACGTGTAAAGTGCAGAAGGACGACATAAGAGCACCCAAAGGTGATGCCACAAACTGGCCCAATGGGAAGACTTTGAGGATGATTTTATCTCCCTCAATATTTCATATACACAATATTAATATCCAGCCTACTTTACTATTGGCCTCAGTTATTACCTTTGTTATGTACATTATGGTAGCTCACCATAGTCAGAATTTAATTTATGTTGTGAACTTTATGACGATATATCATTTTCTTCAAAAAAAAAAAAACGACAAAAAATTTTCACTGCATCTTCCCTTTAATCAGAGTCAAATAGAGCTTTCAAGTTTGTAGGAAATGTTAGATGCTTTTGGAATATTTTTCAAAATATTAAATCTCTTTATATATTCTCTTCACCTACAAAACTGTTCTTAATTATTTCCAAATACATGTTTTTCAAATAGATAAGGTAACTTTAAAGTATTTTTCCCTTTTTAGAATATTTTCTGTATAATAGATTATAAAATACATAAAAATCCTTTCAAATAAATGATTTGATTTGACAGTAGCTTAAACAGCATTTATTCCATGTAAAATAAATTAGTAAAACAGTTGTCCATTCCATCTTTCCTCCAATTTTGGGATTTCTTCCCCAGCTTCTCTACCTACTGTCCACCCTCTCCATAAACACTTGCTGTGGCAGGGAGTGGGTGAGATTTTGAGGCAGCCTATTCCATGGTTGGCCAGCTCTAATTGATAGAAAGTTCTTCCCAAGACTGAGGTGAAATGTGCCACCCTTTTAATTTCCAAGATGAGTTTCTCTTCCAGAGAATAGTTCTCCAATTATATAAAGAAGTTAAAAAGCTCCACTCCAAACCTCCTCTTCTCCAGACTAGATATCTTGGACCTATAAATCTCCCTCATGTGATAGTTTTTATTTAAAAACCCTCTTTGTGTTATTAATATATTCAATATTATGTTATATTAGTTTTTTAAATGTAGTAGTACCTTCCTATTCTTAAAGACCTTGAATTTCTTCTCATAAACCTCCTGTAGGGGCTTTGAGGAGAAACTCACTAATAATTTAGCTTCTTTATCAAATTTTCTTCATTAATTAGTTACTTTACTCAATAAACACATTAATTGCTGACCGCACACTCACACACACAGTTGTGTGCACACACAAAGTGAATGGGGCAAATAGAGCATCTGCTGAACGGTGACCTCGCATCATTGCTGAAGCCTGAAGCCTGGGTTGAATTCCATTATTTCGACCCTGATTCATAAGGGAAGTAGTGATGGGTCCTGACTAATGGGAAGCCTGTGCTTACATCAAGAAATGGGTAGGGATTAGCTGGTTTGTGTTTCATATTTCCTATCTTTATCTTCTATCCTTGAAGTCAATCAGAGTTCAAACTCAATCCCACTTCTTACTAGCATTGTGACCTTGGGCCAGTTATTTAGTCTCTTGGAGCCTCAGTTTCCATGTAGTAAAATTAGGGTCTACAACAGTTGCCATCTGGAGGTTTTTGTGAAGATTTAAAGTAATTAGCATAGTGCCTGACTATAAAAACTCATTTAAAGACTATTTTTTTTGTGATTGTTTTTATCATCTGGCAGTTCAGCCTAGTGCTTAAGTGTATAAGCAGACCTGCATTTAAACCCCAGCTTTACCATTTACTGCTTATGTAGCTCTGGGCAAGTTACTTCATCCTAGGGCACTTCTTCACATGCAAACTGTGAATAATACTACCACCTATGTCAAAGGAATACTGTGAAAATCAATTAGCTAATACGTGCAAAGCCTTTAGAAGAGGATCTATATAGTAATATTAAGTCATATTTATTACCCTTCCCAAAGGAGGAAAAGCAAAGCAAAACAAAATCACATAGCTTTGTTTCCTTCTTCTTTGCTTCTAGTAAATGGAGAAGCTGCAGAGAACAGAAGAGAGCTACACCTGGCTTTCCTTCCTGCCCTTCCCTGCAGCTGAAAGAGAATCACACACTCCATTAGTAGAGTGCAAACCAATATATATAATGTGTCACTTTGGAAAACACTAGAATATAGAAACAGCTACCATCTCACCAAAAATAGAAATTCTAAATATTCAGATAACAAATAATTCAAAGGCCAAGTGCCAAAATACATCTTCATTCAGCTTTGAAATCCTAAAACTTCCATCCACAAAGGAGATGATTTTTTTTTTCTTTCACGAATCTGAAATTTTTAATGAGTCCACGGAGGCTTGTTAAAAATATAAGTAGTTGAGATGTGTATTTCTAACCACTTAATATTGACTCTCATCTAATATCTATAATAGTATTCTTTACTGTAAAATTTCTCTCTGTATCCTGAGCCTAGCACATGCCAACACACACATACAGGCATGCATACCAAGAATATAGATATTTCAGATAAATTTCCATTATGAAAACCATAAATCTGAACAACATGGTAAACTACTCATGAATAAAGACCTTGGGGGGAAGGAGAATTGAGCAGTGACTCTCCAATTACTATTTGAATAATTTGTAAGAATTGGAGGGAAGCTCAGCATTTCATTGCAAACGGTACAGTACAAGTCAGATTTGTTGGCCTGTGGGTGCTCAAATAAGTCTCAAATTCAAGCTCAAACCTCACATATACAGTCTCAGATACCATCTGAGCCTTGCAGCAATGGGAGCAAAGAGCCTGGCCCAGCAGAATACCTTGCCTTGTGCATCTGGGTTTTTTATGCTAATGGACGGCTCTGGGCTGGACCATAAGGTCCTCTCACCTGGGAAACCAAGACATGCTGTGATTTGGAAAATCCTCAAAGTGGTAACTCTGCTCAATAGAGGATTGCAATGAAAAAATGTAATGGGTTATATATTTGCTATCTATTTTTGTCATCCTTCCATAAAATGCATCACTGTTGATTTATTTTGGTATATTTTTCACTACCATGAGCATTTCATTTTAATTTTTACTGGTGATAGTGGCAGGGATTACATGTTTTTAGTTTTTGAGAGACAACTGTTACAGATCTTATTTTAGTTTTGTTTTTCTCATGAGGATGTATAACATCAACACAAACAAGAAGGATTCTGAAATCAGGCAGAGTTGGGTTTGAATTCACATTGGGCAGTTCTTAGTTCTTATAACTCATGAGCCTCAATATCCTCATCTTTAAAAGGGACATAGTAGCTAATACTAATAGTAAAAATCTTGATTGATAGTTTTGAACTTATTATGTGCAAAAGTGTATGCTGAGCCCTCACTGTCATAATGCATTAAGTTCTTATTACAAAACTATTAAGTTTGCAGCATTTTTATCCTATATACAGAAGAGGAAATAGTCCTAAAGACTATTAGACTTAGAGTCAGAGAGGTTAAGAAACTTGCATAAGGTTACATGGCTGGTAAATAGATTTAAATCCAGGTCTATCTGATGCTTTAAGCTCTGCTCTTACCCACTACAATATGCTGCCCATTTTTAAAAAGGTAGATTTATATGAGGTTCCTATGGCTTTCTAAAGAGAAGCTAGTATTTAATCACTGATACAATCTGAAAAAAAGAGGAAAAGCAGCTCAGTGGAATGAACCATAACTCTAGAACCTTGAAGGGCAAAGAGGTACCAACAGTTCATACAATAGCTGCGGGTTTCATGTTTTTACTGCTGCCTCGCACATCCTTTCCTCACTACCAGTTCCACACACCTCGGGAAGCCTGTCCTGTCTCACCAGGCCTCTCTGGTGAGACGGGGATTGTCCTAACTTCTTTGGTATGCCCAATAGGGAGCGCAATGCCAGGCGCACGGTATTTGGTAAGTGGGAAAGCTAATGTTTCTAAAGGATTTGTATGATTCTTATGAATGTGGATTAAGTTATTTATACACATTCACTCTTTTAATTCTCACTACTATCCTACTTTTATCCCCTTCCGGACTTTCTAGATGAAGAAACTGCACAAAGAGAGGTACTATACTCACCCAAATTCTTATAGTAAGTTTCAGAGCCAAGCTTTGAACTCAAACGTAAGTTCTTAATATATTGTAAAGTGTTCTATAATACATAAATATAAATAAACTTATCTTTAAGGTAAGTGAATTAGTTTCAGATACTCTAGTAAGACACTTCATAAAATCACAGCCTATCATGTTTCATGTCTGAAAGACAATATTCTGTATACTTACCATGGCAATGGGAGGTTTCAATCACATGAAAGATATCCTTGGCTGGAAAACCTGATAACTATCATAGCAAGTAAAACACAAATATATCTGTGCAATCATATAAATTGAATTATGATGATTGAAGGTTGCTTGACCTTCACATAAAATGTAGAAAGCATTTGAGGGGGAAAACAAAACATCAAACCTCTACTACTGACATGAAACTATTAAGCTGGAAGATGAGGTACTAAAGATTTTAATTTATAATAGCTTCTAAATTAGTTAATAAATCAGATTCTGACTGCTGTTATTCAAAATTCAGCGAAACCCTCCACAGGACCCTAAACGGTACGTGCGTTGGCATGGTGCATCTGGTTGGATGCATGGGAACCTCAGCTGTCCTTGGGAAACCTTCAATAAGAAAATAGAGAGATGATAATAGAGGAAATAACTATAATGCTTTGCAATACCCAATGATATCCCAAGAAGAAACCTTGAAAAATTGTTTTAGGAAATACAAGTAGATGGAAGCTTTACTGTTTATATATTCCTTTGCATCTTAAGTCAGTTCTTTGCAAGTAAGCTGTTGGCTGCAGGTCAGGAGAGAATGATATATTCAATTTTATGAAATTTCCCAAAATTAAAACAGATCAAGGTACTTCCATGAGTAAAATCATCCAGTTCTTGCCCTGGATTTAGGAGAAAATCCAAGCTCCTCATCTTGCTCTATAATGCTGTGAGTGATTGGATCCTGCTTATCTCTCCAGTCTCAGCTTTTCCTCAACTCATCAGGCTTCATCCACATTGATTTTTTCACCTACTTGTGTTTGTGCCACAGAGCATTTACATATGCTGTTCCCTCTTTTTCTAATGCTACTTCCAACTCTTCACTAAATTAGCTCCTTCTCATGCTTTAGGTCTCAGTTTACATGTAGCCTCCCTAAAGAGGCCTTTCCTGATTTCTCTAGTTCCTATTCATAACCCATTGTAGCAATTTGTTTGAATTCTTCTTACACTTATCCAATTTGTAACTGTATAATTGGTTGGTTTATTTATTTGTGGTTTTCATCTCCTACATGAATATAAATGATATTAGGCCATTTATCAACTATATCCCTGCTCCTAGCAGAATGCCTGAAACATAATAGAAACTCAATCAATAATTATTGACTGTAGGGTAAAGGACTGATGAATCAATGAACTAGACATTGGTTACAAACATACTTTCTCGAGTCACTTACAGTTCTCTCCATATGCCTAGTGCTTACCTGAAAATAGGTTAGAGTACTTATTGATTCCTCAGTGCCTTTTCTTTTCCCCAAATCTCAACCCTACAGTTTTGAAAAGATATCAAAATATAAATAAAAAGATCAAGTTCTCAGTTCTAACCTGCACATATAAACCAGGCTCTAAACACAAAGGACTTGGGAAAAGAAAGCAAAAAAAAAAAAAGGAAGAGCAGGATATTAGAACTTGAATCTAAAAATGACCATTGTAGCAGTCTGATATGGTTATGAATTCCAAAAATAGATATTGGATTATGTTTGTAATCTGGTCTGTACCTGGGCATGATTGAGTTATGATTAGGGCTTTGATTGGGCCACGTCATTAGGATATTGAGTTCATCTTAAAATGGAGAGAGAGAGTGGGTAGGGACTCACAGATAAAAGGCATGGCAAAGGACAGATTTGAGGGTTCTTAATGTTGAAATTTTGATGTTGGTGTTTGATGCTGAAGTCTTAAGCTGGAGCCCCAGGAAGTAAGCTCACAGAGGAAAGAGAAGCAAGCCCCAGGAAGAAAGGAAACTTGAATCCAGAGAGAGATAAGACCCTGGAAGGGAGGAACCCTGGAAACCTGAATCATTGCAGACATCGGTGGCCATCTTGCTCCAACACATGAAAATAGACTTTGGTTGGCAACAATTAAAAACCACAGTAGGGGGGGTACTGGGTTCCTGGCCAGTGGTGCTCTGTCGTGGTCCCTAGGGGAGCAGCGACAGTCTCCCAGGTACAGTGGTGGGGACCGGGAGGGAGTGAGGGTTCAACAGTGAGCCCCTGATACTAATGACTATGCTTGTGAGCTGATAAACCCAAAATAATAACAAGGCCTAGAGCAACTTTGTGCCTGGGAATTTCCTTCTGTCAGCCTTCATGTTACTCAAATGTGGCCAGTCTCGAAGCCAAACTCAGCATGTAAATGCAATGCCTTCCCCCCAGCGTGGGACATGACACCCGGGGATGAGCCTCCCTGGCAACGAGGGACCACTATCAACTACCAACTGATGATGCAACTGGAAAATGACCTTATACGGAAGGTTCAATGCGGATCAGCAGAATATCCATGTCTACATAAAATACCATGACTTTAAAATGCTGTTTGACCTAAAGTAAGGGGGAAATGGAAAGGAGAAATGAGTTTATATGGCTACGAGTTTCTAAAAAAGAGTCTGGAGGCTGGCAGAAGGTTTGCCCTCATGCACAACTGAGCAGAGTCAGAGAGACAGATAAAGCAGATACAACCCCCAGATATTGGTTCCTTTGAGGGCTAAAGAGACCCATGGGAGTTATGGTCATGGCCGATGGGGTTAACTACCAGGGCAGATGGGCCCTCTTTGGAAATGGTGTTTATGTGTGATGAATCTGGACTCAGATGGGATCTCCCTTCATAAGACTTTCATGCTAATGTGCTGGAGGTGCAGTTAATGTTGGGGTTTAAGATATATTTAGGGGATTTGAATCTCTGGACTGACAATGTGATAGCCAGATCCTGAGCCTCAACAGACTCCAGCACCTACAATCTGATTTATTGGACTTACCACACTCAGCTAAGATGGAGGTGAAGAAGGACAACCACCACACCATGGAGCCTAGAGTGATTACAACTGAAAATGGGAGGATTGCATCCAGCATCCAGGTGGAATCTGAGCCTCCTCTTGACATAAAGGTGCAATGGACACAACCAATCCAGTGTCCACATAGAAGAGGTGGCATTGGATTGGGAAAAGTGGACATAATGGACAAAGGATATGGGGAAAGGCAGGAAGAGATGAGAGGTGGAGGCGTCTTCGGGACATGGAGTTGCCCTGGATGGTGCTTCAGAGGTAATCACCGGACATTGTAAATCCTCACAGGGCCTACATGATGGAATAGAGGAGAGTATGGGCCATGATGTGAACCAATGTATATGAGGTGCAGAGGTGCCCAAAGATGTACTTACCAAATCCAATGGATGTGTCATGATGATGGGAACGAGTGTTGTTGGGGGGGGGGGGGAGAGGGGGGGGTGGGGGGGGTGGGGTTGAATGGGACCTCACATATATATTTTTAATGTAATATTATTACAAAGTCAATAAAAAATAAAAAAATTAAAAAAAAAAAAAAAAAAAAAAAGAAAATAGACTTTGGTGAGGGAAGTAACTTATGCTTTATGACCTGGTACCTGTAAGCTCCTACCCCAATAAAAACCAACCAATTTCTGGCATTTCGCAACATCATCCCTTTGACTGACTATTACACCCGTGATAGAGAATTTAATAACTTTTCACTCATGACAATCTGGTCCATTCTCAAATATCTCTCACTGATGGCAAATCATTAAGGACTTAGTGTCAGAATATGTCTTTCTGAAGGCAATTCTCCATTTGAAGAGGATAGGAACACTGACCTACATGTTAGCAATATTAATCAGACTCAAAGATTAATAGAGGGAATCATTGATTCCCTCTATTAATTTAGTTTTTGACCTATTTGATCATAGACGAATAAATGTACTTTGTATTTATGCAGGGGGAAGGATTGGGCAATTGTAGTTCTTTCAGTAAATTACTTGCTCTTTCTATTGGAGTTTTATTTTTTCTTATTAACTTTAAGTGCTTTTTTAATATTAAGGGCATTCGCTCACTGTCATGTGAGTTGTAAGTACTTTTGCAGTTCTTTTAATTTTGTTTATTCTCTTTTTGTTATGTATAGGAAAACTTTAATATTTGTACATTCAAATCTAATGGCCATTCTCAACCCAGGTTCAGATAAACGCTCATATAGGTCTTCTCACAGCTGTTCTGTTCAATCAGCTGCTCTGAACATCATCTCTGTTCCATCCACCTTCCTTCCCGACATTATTTTGCCTACAATCTAAAAGTTTGTGTATATGACCACCTGCCTCCCTTTCTCTCCCTTTCCCTCTCCCTCTCCCTTCCTTTCTCTCTTCCTCACTCTCTCTATTTTAAGACTTTTGACAAAAATTCCCTAGTTGCACTGAAACAAACCACAATCCTAAATTACTTTTCTTTATTTTAGGCCCATCAAAAAGATGTGATAAAATTTTTTAAACAGCAACTGAGAATTCAAGGATCTTCTGTTCTACAATCTGTCATCAATGAGGCCTCTTGGTTCATATTTTCAAATATTATTCAGGTTTTCTTTCTCATAAACACTAATCTCCCTAGATTAAAGAATCAAAATGCCTTGAAATACCTATTACCTTGGCCTCTGGTAGATTCAATGTGGTGTTGATTTCTGCCATAAAAATGACTGGTAAAAGTACTTCTGGATGAATTGAGCATTATTCTGCTGGCCCATTACTGAATAAATATAATATAAACTTCTGAGTTTGCCAGAAAATCAGGCACTTGAGACTTTGAAGATCAGAGCCAATACCTTGAACTAAGCTCTGTGGACTGGTAGCCAGAAAATAGAGAACTTCAGTTTCTAGCGTTCTCTACTTGGCACCAAATTAGTGGGGGGAAAATCCTATTTGGAAGTTCACTAAACTCTCATAACAGGAAAATACATTTGTTTATGATGGGCAAGAGGCAAAGACACTTAGGAAGAAAGTCAACAAGAAGAGTTCTTATCATAAACATGGCAATACAGGAATATACCTACCTAAATCCAAAAATTCAGGAAATAACAAATAACAGTTTTTAGCCACCTTGAACTACAATATATTAGTGAGTCTTCATATTTTCGCCTAGAGTCAAAATTTATCTGGGTTTTAGGCTGGGACTCCTGTATTGTCATATTCTGTTGGCATCTTTACCATATATTGGATCACAAATTTCATGGGAACCACTCAGTCACCGTTCAGCTCCTTGTTCCCTTTTATTTTGCTTTCTCTTTACCCAAGTCCTGACATACGTCACTTCCAATTCTGATGGGGGAGGGAGAAAGGAGAAGCAAGAGAGACATGATTGCCTAAAATGGTAGGTATATGGATTGTAAGACAATTGATTTCTCTTCTAAACCACGAAGGCATCTCACTTCTTGGGCCTCAGGACAATGCTGTGAAATGAGAGTCAATTTTGATGCTCTATGAAGTTCTTTCCAGAGAGACCCATTTCCATTATTTTTCTAGTATGCCACAAATAAAACATTTTCAGCACAGCATTTTTGAATAGAAAGTGAGTATTGCTTAATATTTTCTATAGGGTCCACACAGCAGGCTAGTCTAAGAGGTTAAACTCACCTGGAGCAATATGGAATCACAGATGTGAATGAGACTTTTCCCAGCTAAGGGAGTTTATGCTGTGAAACATCTGGCCCAGATACACAGAGCATATGCTTCTTTTTGGGCAAAAGGAAAAGCAGCAGATTTTTAATTTTTTTCAGTAAATAGAGTCATATTTCCAGTGCATTTAATATAAAATGCAAATATTATTTATTACTTGCTGAGGAATTACATAAATATTTTTCTCTAGGTCTAGAATTTATCTGATGTTATGCTCGCAGTAACAACCATGAATTTAAGATTGAAGCAAGTTTACCAAGCTGTTGAGCTAAGCAGATTAATTTGTTAGGCTCCTTGAGAGGAGTGCTAATAAATTTAATGTAGCCCTTCATAGGACATTTCCAGGGGTATTATGGTATATCTAAGGAAATTCAGGCACAGGTGTCTGCTTCTTAATCTTGGTCTAAATGGTGATAGGGACAGGATGCTAAAAGGGGCACCGGGGAGGAGAGAGATCAAGGGGTGACCTTGTATTCTGGAGCACAGGGAGATATGCAATTTCTTGTGCATCTGGAAGTCAAGAATTCTGTAAATTCAGCCATAGACACAGGGAAAAGGACTCTAGGTAGTGAGCATGGCCTTAGTAAAGGAAAGAAAGTGAGAGGGTCTGTATTAGTCAGCGAAATGGGTGCTAATGCAAAATACCAGAAATTGTTTGATTTTTATAAAGGGTATTTATTTGGGGTAGGAGCTTACAGATACCAGGCCATAAGGCATAAGTTACTAGCCTCACCAAAGTCTATTTCCATGTGTTGGAGCAAGATGGCTGTCAACACTTGTGAGGTTCAGGCTTCCTGGGTTCCTCCCTTCCAGGGTCTTGCTTCTCTCTGGGTTCAGGGTTCCTCTCTTCCCAGGCTTGCTTCTTCCTGGGCTCAGGTTCCTCTCTTCCTGGGGCTTGCTTCTCTTTCCTCTGTGTGCTCACTTCCTGGGGCTCCAGGTTAAGGCTTCAGCATCAAACTCCAATATCAAAACTCCAACATCAAAAACCCTTAACTCTGTCCTTTGCAATGCCTTTTATCTGTAAATCCCCACCCACCAAAGGGTGGGTACTCAACGCCCTACTGGCACAAGAGGTTTACATAATTACTTAATCAAGTAAACCTCTGAGTCTAGTATAATCTAATATGCACAGAGGAGAAGATCAGTTTACAAACATAACCCAATATTTCTTTTTGGAATTCATCAATAATATCAAACTGCTACAGGGTCCATAATACATTTTGAAGCTAACAAGTAACTTTGTATGGCAGAAGAATAGGCTAGGAGGAATAGATGATGGATCACTAAAATGGATGAGCAGGAACCGTTATTGTTTTAATGGATGGGGATAAATGTGATCAAGATTATGTTTTAATAATCTAAATATGAAATGGCTTTAGTATTTAGAAAATGAATTGGAGTAGGGTAAGACTACAGACAAGGAAAGAAAACATTGCCAGTTACAGAAAACAAATAACAAAACAAATATTTTAGTGGTTGAAATGACATTTTTCTTTAACCTCTAGACTCCATGGTAAAATTTGCTTTTAGGGTTGAGGTTAGCATAATGTTCCAAGCATATGCTTAATATCACAAAAAATACTTTTCATGTTGTAGCTTTTACTTAAAATTAATTTTTAAAAAAGTACTGAAACTCACACAAGAGATAAAGAGGAAAAAAGATACTATTTCAAAGATATAAAGATTGTGCCACCATTTTAATGGCCCTATAGTAAAGCAAAAATATATTACTTTTGATATAGCTTTTCCCTTGTAGAAAGATCAACTAAAAATCTAATAGCCTAATAAAGGTAATCTGTTCACTTGATGTTAAGTATTTAGGATTGAAATAAAACAGTAACATAAAGAAATGACCTCTGAGTTTTGAAGATCCATTAATAGGGTAATATGCAATGGCAGTATATCAATATAAACTTTGGCACATTGCTAAGCAATATCACATAAACTCTTTTTCTTGGGGAAAAAACAAACAGTTCTTCCCTTATTTGTCTCTAATTTTCTTAATGTAAGAGTACATGACTTTGAGCTTTAATTCTCATCAATCCTTTGTTTTGGTGATATGTCATTGAAGGATTCAAGAGTTCTGCCCAAAAGGAAGCTGTCGGTTTGGACAACACATTTCAAGCGTTGTTGTTGTTTTATTATTGAAGAAGATGTGATTTTACAAAATAATCCTACGTACCATATAGGATTCCCATACCACTCCCCACCACCAACACCTTACATTTTTGTTACACATTTGTTACAAATGATGAAAGAGCATCATAATAGTACTGCTGTCTATAGTCCATAGTCAAGTGTTCTTTTTAAAAAGTAACTTTTTTCACAGTGTATGAACAGTTTAAAATATATGTTTAAGCAACTTTTGCAATTAGAAATAGGCAATGATGCTCTGGAAAGTGGAAGATTCAAAATCAAGTAAAAATGAACCGGCAGTGTAAGAGGATAAATCCTCCTTTCTCAAATTCACCTATCAAAGGTGTCCTGTGACCTTTTTCTCCACCTCACCTTCCCTCTCTGCCTTTGTTTACCTTTGCTCCAGGCATTTGAGGAGAAAAAGCTGGTTCTGTGCACAAGCCAGGAAATCCTTGCACATGCTTAAGGGAACCCACTCTCCGAACACAGAGAACAATGCAGTGTGTAAAGATTATTTTTTAAACTGCTTTTGAGTTGAAATGAAACTTTGTCCTCCAACTGATTTTTCAGTAGTATGTGAGCCTCTAGTGGGAAATCAGTAGCTTCTAAATATTCCCTCCTTTCTCTCTCTCTCTCTCTCTCTTTTTCTTGCTTAAAAATAGCAGGTTCAACCATTGGATTGTATACTTTAAATGGGTGGACTTTATAGTATATAAATTGTATCTCAATAAAACTGATTTCTTAAAAAGAGCCGATTTTAACACAGACACTTGCATAAGTAGGTCTGGATTATAGGCCCTATTGTCATATTTCAACTACTCTTTAGGTCGGAATCATATCATGTTGGTCTGGGGAGATTCTTTCTCTAATAGGCCCTCTGATCTCCTCAGTGTACTGATGACATGCATGTCAAAATAGCCATGCACATTTCTGCTTGCTCCAGAAGAAAAACAGATTTTTAAATGGTGATTATTTGTTTTCAATAAACCCTGACTTTGCAAGTTATACTAGGATATAACTTGTATAGCATAAAATCTTGTGATTAGTACGTATAAGGGGGCCTTTTAATTTGCAAGTCAAATAAACTTAGTTTTAGCTTTTATGATTTTCATCCTCTCTCTTCCCTAGAGGTTATTTTTCATTGTGTTTGTTTTGTTTACCTCTTTGGTATTCTTACTTGATTCTCTGAATGCAGGCTATTTTATCTTCCCCAAATGCTGTCCTTTCTCACCACAATTCATGATAGAACTGAAATAGCAGTGTCCTCAAAGAAGAAATTGCTGGGAACAGCATATTAGATGAATTTTCCCATGAGCAAAATCATCCACACAGTATCTTGTCACATAGCCATTTCTATCTCAAAAGGTATCCTGCCATGAAAATTTTATAAGTTGTGAAGCTCTGGGGGGTAAAAATGCAACCTTAATTTCTGAGGATACATTAAAAATAATTAAAACAAAAATTTCCACTCTTGATTGATATTTTAGAAAAACTATTGCTTACATTTCAATCCTGAAAGCAGGATCAAACTGCCTCTTGTATTTGGGAATTTTCACAAAAACAGTGGAGGTGGGGTAGGGAAAAGGTGGGATGACAATAATACTAAAAGGACAAAAGTGCTAATATCTGAGTTAAAAAATACAGAGTTGTGAGAATTAGCCTATGCTAGGATGGAAACCTTAACTTACATTGGACTTCTTTATTCAGTGTAGTCCAGAGTAGTTATAACAATAATAGTAATGCTAACAGAATACTTACTCTGTGGCATGCACGGCAATAAGCAGTAATAACCTGAAAGCATCAGCGATAAATACTGTTGCTTGTCTACTCAACTGCCATTCTCAACATCCTACTTACTTGTCCCCTTCTGCTAGAGAGGTGAAAAAATAAGACATTTGTCTCCCAAGCCTTTCTTAGAGTTAAGCGTGTCTATGAGATAAGAGGTCAATAAGGGAAGTAATATTGGAACTCAGGGAGAGATTTTCTCTACCCGAAAACCGAGAAAAGTACCCAAATTCTCTTGCAGCTTTTGCCATGCCACTTGTGGTCCCTCTACTTGCTCCCTATCTTCGGGATGCTGTTGTTTAAGGATGTGATGCCTGGAGCTATAGCAATTGTCTTGAAACCAAGAGGGAGAGACTAAGAGAAAGACAGAGATGGTAGCCCAGCCCCCTGGGATCCCAAGCTGTTGAACTAACCAAGAACGAAGAGCCTCTAAGGCTTCTATTTATAAAATACAATTGAACAACTTTATTATTTAATCTATGAGGTTTTCTGTTACTATCAGGTGAATCCTCCCTAAATAAAACATACAGCCCTATGAAGCAAATTATAGATGAAGCAACTGAAGGACAGAAAAGTTAACCTCTTCAAAACCACACAGCCTATCAGTGGCAGAGCCGTCATTTGGATCTCGGCACTGTGTCTCCAGTATTTTAAATCCCTGCTCTATATTGTCTGTCATTTCCAAATAAAATGAAGTGGGGTTTAAAAGTAGAGTTACTTCCCCTTTCTTCTTCATTTTCCTAATGTGTTCCAATTCTATCCCTTCTGACCTTCTGTCCTTCCTCTGAGTGTGGATGCTTATCCCATCCTAGAATAATGTTTGAAAATACTATATGTCACAGTATCTTTAAAGACAACAGGCATATAACTTTCCTCAATGGCTACTCTAAACTGACATATTATTTCATTCATTTGTCCATTCATTCATTCAAACACTGACTGAGCTTCTGCAATGTGCCAGGTACTGAGATAAGTAGCAACGATAAAGAGGAACAAGCCTAGTGTCGAAACATTAAGCCACACAAGTACTTATACAGGAAAATGCTCTATGTTAACATATATTGTATAAGGACATTACAGTGAAAAGCACAATAATATAAGTATAAAGAAGTCATTATTTTAGCAGAGAGGAGGGAAGCAACTGGCTCTGGGGGGAATCTGAGGGTTTCAGAGGTGGGTGTGTGCTGAACTGGACTATATCATATTCAAAATTAATTAGTTTCTAAACTCAAAAGTAGGCAGATAAAACACTGTGATGTCCATTTCATTTGTCATTTGTTCATTCATGTTAAAATTATATATAAGGTTATGCATAGCATATTATCACCCTTTTAAGTTTACAAGAACCCAAATGAAGTACGTTGCACACAATGTTTCTAACTTTGACATTTCCATGAAATTTGACACTTGAAATTTCCATGGAAAACTAAGAAAGCTAGACTGTTGGTATGTTCTTAAGTTTCTGATTCTTATGTACTCTAATATTTTTAATAATTTTATGTTGTGCTTGAGTATTATAACTTGTTTAAAACAAATCAATTTTATTCATACACATTAATAAAACATAAAGCCATCCAAAGGGTACAATCAAGGGTTTTCAATATTAGCATATGCTTGTGTATTCATCCCTTCAATAATTTTTAGAGCATTTTCATTATTCAATAATAAAAATAATAATAATAAAGAGCATTGTAACTTTTAATCAATACACTATGCACTTAGTTTCAGAAATCTTTATAAATAGTACCTAGTTGAGTGGAGTTCAGATATCTTGTGTGGTTTACAAACATTTTGAGCATTCAATATAAATACAAATAATTCTGATAATCATATGCAAACTGGATCTTAATGGTTAGATAAATCCTAGAGCATGAATGCTTATGATAACACTGAACATCAAGTTTTTATTTTGGGGAATGCATTTAACTTGCTCTTTGAACTCTGATATTCTGATTCTATTTTTTTACTAATGGTTTCAAAATAGATCTTTTCTATCTCCCATTTTAGTTCCAAAACATCTTTTTTCCATGCACCATTTATTAAGTTAAAGGGACTTTGCAAACACAAACCTGGAATATTTTGAGTTAATGAGATTATATGTACAACATCTGATTGTCTGAATCCACAGCATCTCTGAGGACTTGAAAAGTGGAATTAATAATATTACTGATACTATGTATCTTTATTAAATTTCATAGGTTGATTACATTTTTCACATATCATTTTCACTTATGTCTGTGGTTCTGTTAGGCTGTCATGTTGTAAAACCTCAATTACCTTGACATGGCCTTTTGATTTCCCATGAAATGAAGCTCCTTCTTTTATAAGAACATCTTTAATATTTTGTTACTGCACTTGCTAAGTTTTGATTTTTTCTGAAATTCCATTCACTGGACCTGAAACATATCCAAACCCCTTGTCTATGAAGTATATCAAGAAAAACAACTGTACTTGATATCTGAAAGTCTTTGCAACTAAGCTGAAAGGGTTTTGTCTTATCTCTGATAAATAAAAAATGCTAGGACCTTGAATACAGTCTCAAGAACCCTAAATATGGAGTCAAAAGGGCCTCTCCGGGCTTCTGGTTTCCCATTGCTCAAAAGAGAGGCTCATGCTGGCCTATACTTGGCAGGGCATCTCCAGAATACCTTTGCACATGGTGGCCACTCTCCCTGAGACGGTTTTCTGTCTTAGGTTGGGTTTCCCACCTGGGGACCCAGGCTACCCACCCACCCCCACCAAGTCCTTAGCATGTAGCTGGGGCATGATCTAGATGTAAGGTAAAGGTTAACAACCCTCCTTTGAGGGAAGAGAATGTATAGATGTTATCATAAACTATACTCTTCCCAAAGCAGTTAACGACCTTGGTAAGCATTCTTCCTATGAGCATAGTGGAAACGTCACCACACCCCATGTGTACCCTTCACATGACCCTAGGAGAAACTCTGTTCTCATACCCTGTGGAATGTCCTCGTTCTAGAACTTCTTATATATCACCCTTCATTTTCTCATTTCTTTGTGGAGTGCTAACTTCATTCATTCTTTGTCCAGCCACTGTCAAAGCTTCTCTCTTGTCCATAAGTCCCAATAAGTAAGCTTATATCTGACTAAGCTTTAGCAGTGCCCTTCAAGAGTTGGGTTACAACAATTGGTGAACACGAGCCAGGAGACCAAAGGATCACTGGCAGTAGCAGGCATGAGCCCAGGGAAAGGAGAATCCTGGGAGGAAGCCCTGGGCCGGCCTATAATGTCAATATGGGAAGGGGTAGTTGCCCTCCAAGACCACTGGGGACCACCGAGAGACTATGAGGACACCCAAAACACTCCAGCGGGTATGCTGGCTGTGCTGCGGCAAATAGCAGACCAGCTGCACTTAACTAAGGAAAAGGGAGACTGCCAGATAGTAGCAGCTATGGTACAGCCCCTGTTAGACTTGCAGGTGGCAGAAGAAGCTGCAAAGGCCTCTGTGCACTGGTTAGAAGGAAAGTTAAAGTTAGAAAGGATAAGGCCTAGCACAGGCAGAGAGGAAAGATTCTTTAACTGATCGTCTGTGCCAAGTGGATGATCTGTTGTAGTGCAAAACTGTATAAACTGGAAAAGTTTAATGGGATGCTATATATTTTGACAATATTTTAAGTTTTGTTCACATTTTATTTTTTAATTATATTTATTTATTTTTAAAAGATACTTAGGTTACATAAAATTTTACATAAAAATATATAAGGGATTCCTATATCCCCCACTCCCCATACCTCCCACTTTAACCCACATTAACAACTTCATTAGTGTAGTACACTCACTGCAATTGATGAACACATTTTAGAACATTGCCACTAAGCATGGATTGGAGTATACAGTGTAGTTTACACTCTTCCACTCAATTCTGTAGGTTATGGCAGGATATATAATGGCCTGTATCTGTCATTGCAATGCCATTCAGCACAATTCCAAGTCCTGAAAATGCCCCCATATCACACCTCTTTTTCCCTTTTCCTGACTTTAGCACCTTTAGTGGCCACTGTCTCATCATCACATTTTATTTTGATCAGAATTTTTATCGAAATGTTAAAAAGAACTTTCAGTTTTGAATTAATAGCTTATGCCTTAATTTTGAGTCTAAGTGTACTCCTGAAGAATAATCCAGAATATATGTGTTAAATGTTTGTCTGTCTAATTTGCTAAATTAGCACTTAAATGCATATATACTGCTCAAGTATTCCTAACTGGTTGCTGGTTACCAATAAAAGTGTTTCCAAAAATGAGCTTGCATATTACAGGCAACACTGATTCCAGAGGAGAACTTAAAAAGTAGTAAAAATCCAAGGTGTGAAATGATAGAGAGCTTGGACACAGCTTCACCCAGGGACTGAGAATAATGACTCAGATGAGTGAGTCTATGTTTCTGTTGGTGTGTCTTAATTCTTTTTGTGCCTGTCTGTTTGTTCAGTGTATATTTTAATACTTCTGGATGGTAACATTAAAGTAATAAATGAATATTATTAAAAGAGCTTTATTCAAATTGCTAAAAATTAAATGAGTTCTTATATAGCTAAATGAGTACTCCTGAAGCTAAAATTAGAGAAGTCAAACAGGATAAAAAGTCATATAAAATCTGAATAAAGGAACTATTTAAAGGAAAGAAACGAAAACATTTATCCTGAATTTTCTCAATCTATCTATAGCCTATTGTGCCCCCAGGGTCTTCTAACCTTGATTTAATTCCAGTGACTCATTAAAACCAGTTGAGGAAACTAAGGGGATGGGCTGGGTATGAACAGATAGGGGAGATGTGAGGTTAGCCTAGAATTCTGTCTACTAGGCCTGGAAATTAAAATAAGAGACAGACAAAATATTACTGAATAAACCTTGTTTTGTATAGTCTGTCCTGTAACTCCCCAATTAAATTTTAACAGCTTTTGAGATTACAGTAATAATCCAGTGGTCAAATTTCAGTAAGAAAAGAAAAAGTCCTTGAAAGCTATGGAAAGACTTTTCTAAATTATTATTCCAGAACTTGGCAGTCAGTATGCTTGTAAGGTTTTAAGGTTATTCACAATTTTAAAATTTTATTAAAGAAAAAAAGAGGTTTTAGCCTCCTGTGGAGGAAGGAAGAAAAAAGAACATCTCTTGCATAAACTATAATCGTTTCAATTTTATTTAGCTTGGATGTAATCTCCCTGGGTTTATAGGATACTAATAAAATAAATTAGCATTATATGTATTAAAGCTTTAAGATGATGAAAATTGTATGTTTTTAACTAATGAAATTATTATAAACTTTTTTTTAAAATTGTTTTTGCCTAAATTGAAATGAATAGTTTTTTTTTTTTTCCTTCATGGAACAGAATGAAGGATATGAGACTTAAATGGATATAGAAAGAAGTAAAAGATATGTGTTAGTGAAATTACAGTCAATGCTGACTAAAATTTGTTAAGTTTTTTTAAGGGAATATGCTTTGTCCTAAGATAAGATGGCTGGTTTTCATAAAATCAGGATGGAAATATGTAAGACAAGGCTTGAATAAACATAGAAAGTTGTAGAAAATATTGTAGAAGATAGTATTAAATAAGGGAATATGTTTTGTAAAGGTGAAATTTGTCTTGAGATAAAGTAACTATAGTCTATGTGGTTATGGTTGGTTATAGGAAGTTTGCAAAAGCATATTCTAAATGGAAATATTTAAATGGATAATTTTAGGAAGACATTATTAAATAGAAACTTAAATTGATATTGATAACAAAAAGTAACTTTATAACAGAAACATGTATCTACATATTGAAATAGTGGTAGTGGGCAGATAATCTTGATTCCATTGGGAATTTTAGGTTCTCATAAAATAATGAGATAGTAATTTTTCCTATACTCCTAAAGTAACATACCTGTTAAATAACACAATCATGGTAAGGGTGTAGAAGCAAAAAGGAAAGTACTAAAAGAAGTTAAGTCCATTTAATATGCTGTAAACTGCACAGAAGTATTTAGAAAGTGTATAAAAATAAAAAGATAGACTTCAGTGTTGTCAAACTCTCTTGGGCATTCAAACCAAGCCCCAGTATCCTACATGGTGCCTCTCCATTTGAGCTATTGGCTTGGTTGGTCACTACAACCCCTAAAATAATAAAAGTATCTACCACATCTCTGGACATGGCTCCTGAAGTGTGTGGAAAGTATGTCTTCAGCTTCGGACTCCTGTAGCAGGTGATGGTTTGATAAGGCCAGATTCACAATGCCTTCAAGTTGGCTCTATTTCATAGTGCCAAAGGATGCTATGCATCAGCCCAGTGAAACACTAGAGGTTTCCTCCAATGGTGCTGCAGCATCCTGGCTGTGTGGAGGATATACCAAGTGGAGTAATAATTACCCGAGTAACGTGAGTAGAACTAAACTAACACAATTGGCATTATGGCCTGCTCCCATGGAGGGACAACATGTATGGTATTGTAAACTTGGAGCTTAGATCTATTAAATGTAGCTCAAAGAGGAATTTGTGTATTGATTAGTGCATTGATTAGTATTAAGTGATATGCCTATATACCTGAAGAATATAATAATATCTCTTCTATTCTAGATTATATGCAGAAAGATAGCAAATATGTTAAAAGTTCTTGTAAACTTAATTCATTTTCTAATTAATGAACATGACTATAAAAGAATGACTCTCTTAAATATTGTCTTTATTTTGCTTTCCATAAGCTTGTCTTATTGTTGCCTATCTTGTTTTTGTGACTTTCTGTCTAGGGCAGTGCCTCTCCTCACAACTCTCATAACTGTCCTAGGCATAACCACCACCATGGGAACTGGGAGTGTCCATTTCCTAGACAGCATTTGAAACTTGCAAGATCAAGTCTACCAATTTCAGGAGAAAGTAGTCTCTGGAGGCCCCTGGCCTTTGTAATTCCCATGGTGCAGTATGTCATGGCTGGCATCCTTTTTGGGGGCTGCTTATCATCATTTTCTTTATCCTTTTAATAAGACCATGTATCTTCAGAATTCTAACCAAGTTTATTTCTTCCAGACTAATACCATCTAGAACAAGTTATTAGTCATGCAGGGATTTCATCCAATTCCAACCATGGTGCCAGAGCTGCCTTCCCTCAACCTCAGTAGAATAGCCAGGGAGTTTTATATGTCCTCAAGCAGGGTCTTCTGCCTCTAACCAGCAGGAAGCAGGCACGGAACAATGGCCATCGCTGATCAGCCCCCCTTTAAGAATAAGGGAGTGAACTCTCTGGGGTGAGAGTTGAGGCAGGTTAGTATAGGAAACAGGGTAGTATAGGAAACAGGCTAGTCAGAATAAAGACCCTGGACACAAGGTCCAGTTTAAAAGTCCCAGACTCAAAAGAATTCGCAGGTAACTCCAAACAGAAAAGCTTCCTCATTGGTTCCCTGAAAGCTGACAGGTGAAGGTAGAAAGGAAACCAATCAGGACAGCAAACAGCTGGGGCCCTATGTATATCTCCACAAACATCTTTTTTTCACCTGTAGAGCCCTAGCCAATACCTTACTGCAGTGGGCCTCAGCAGTAACCCATGCCCACAATCAAATTCAATGTTGGATTTGTACAGACTTACCATCCTTAGGTGCTACTGGCCTTTTTTGGACCATAAATCCTGCAAATTGGACAGTGTGGAATACCTTGCTGGCATGGCAAAATATGACTCATCAACAAGTTTGGAACAAGACATTCTCATTTAAGACTGAGATTCAGCTGCCATTTTCATTGAAACTCATAATTTTTCTCTTGTAAGGGAACAGGTGAATAAGCTCAGGCCTTTATTAGGACGTGCTGTATATGATGGTTTAGGATGGTTAATGGCTGAGTCTGCCACCCTAGATCACATTGCTCCTGTCTGCATGGAACAAGAGGGAATCTGTGATGTGGGGTGGTTATCCCAGTTGCGTAATTTTACTATCAAGGCTAGATATAAAGTGCGCCCCCTGGTGGTTCTACTCATTGGCCATTTTTGTGCCAGGTGGTGCTACAACTATCAATGAAAGACACATAATGGCTTTAGTCAGTCACACGGCTCAAGCCCTTAATGACTCCCAAGTAGCAACTTCCTTACTAAACAAAGAAACTACCCAACTTCAAAATGTAGTTTTATAAAACAGGATGGTGTTAGATATTCTTACTGTGTTAAAGATGGGACCTGTGCCCTCAATTAATGTTCAGTGTTGTATATATATATTACTCTTATTATTCTGTTGTCTTTTATAGTGTTCCCGTGGAATGTGGATGCAATGCTTGTCCTATGGTCAATGTAGGCTGCTACATGGGGGTGGATTGCAGGGACCCAGGTCCCCCTAAGTCCTTGCACATGACCTAGGAATAACGTAAAGGTTAACAACCCTCCCCAAAGGGGAGAGAATGTATAGATGTTATGGTAAACTATAATCTTCCCAAAATAGTAAACATCCTTGGTAAGCGTCCTTCCTACGAGCAAAGTGAAAACATCACCATACCCCATGTCTACGTTTCACATAACCCTAGTAAAAACTCTGTTCTCATACCCAATGGAATATCCTTGTTCTGGAACCCCTTATATATTACCTTTCATTTTCTCACTCTTTGCAGAGTACTAACTTCATTCATTCTTTGACTGGTCACCATCAGAGATTCTCTCCTGTCCTTAAGTCTTATGCCTTACTAAATTCCAGGTGTGTTCTTTTGTCTTGCAGCCTCACCAACTAATGCCCTTCAGGAGTTGGGTTGTAACATGCCAAAACAAGAATTTGAGTGCAAGTACTTCATTTGGTAGTTATTTCAGGGAATTCAAGGAAAGAAGGATGTTAACACTGAATATCTGGAGCTTCATATCACTGAGATGCTTTGGGATACCCTGGAGAAACTTCTCTTCAACTTATTCCATCTAAAGTCTGAGGGATCTGGAGATTTGTACACCAACTCCTGTCAGTTACTGGTTGAAACTTATCAAAAGGGGAGGACCTTATTTCCCTCAGCTCTTCCAGCCTGCTCTGCCAGGGTTCTAACAGCCAGAGGAAGCAAGTATTCAAGCATGAGATGCAGGATCAGCAGGTGTAAATCAGTCTGCCCAATATGAACTGCAATTTTAAGGGGTGAAGGCATGAGGGTGGAGCTCTGACAAGGTCAGCAGCACTACCCTTCCCATCCCTCTCTTTCAATCTATCTGGCAAGCTCCTGATCATCTTCCAGATCAGCTGAAGTATTACCTCCTCTGTGAAGTTTCCCTTGACTCCCAAACTCCTAGATTACCACATTCTCCCATTACTGTAATAGTCACATTGCACTATCCCTTTTGTTTGCATGCCTACCTCCCCTCTAAACCCTAAGCTCTTCGATCTTTAGCCAAGTAGTATATTTATACGGATTTGATAAATGCTGTTTGATAAGCACTTATACAACATGGTTCTTCTGTAAAAATTCAATTCACCAAACTGCCTCTTGCCTTATTTCTCTAAGGAAACAATGTGTGCAGAAATTGCTGCAGTGTTAATGTTAAATAGATATTCCTGTCTGTGACTCTTAAACTACTCAGACATGCCAATAGTGGAGTAGATTATTCAGACATTTTAAAGTTGTTATCAAATTCATAACACCAAAACTGGCGAGCCATGATTTTGAAAATTCTTTCAGCAGTAACAGCACTGATAAGCATATATTGGATGCCTACTATGTCCAAGGTGCTGTGCTGCTCAAAACTGATTCTTATCCATCATCCTGCTTTTTTCTCCATAGATATTATTTAACCTGAGAGCAAGTCTAATGTTTAAATTTTAATATTAAAATAGAATTTATCTAAAAACATCAACCAAGCTATTTTGAGTATGTTAATTTTAATTAGAGGTAACATCCTTAGATTTGCTTTTCTCTGATAATTTACAAAAGGAAGCTTGCCTGGCAATTTATATTAAAGTCGTGTCCTCTGTTCACGTGAAGATGCATTTCTCATGCACTGTCAGGTTCTGTTACTCTATGTACACACTAGACGGTCTCCATAGTAGTTTTGTATTTTTACCTTGGTAGAACTTTGTCCTATTGTAACAATTTTTGTTAATGGAGCTGCTTTTTTTTTTTTTTAATACAGTCTAAACAACATAATTTCTTTTCATACTGGTCAGTGTTAGAATCCACTTTTCCTTTGCTATGTTTAAAAAAATGGACTTCCCTTACCATAATAGCCCTTACTATATGACCAATCCTAGGGAAAAGAAGTTCAAAAATTGAACAAGAGTTTTAAATCTCATAGGATTGGTGGTTTGTACACTTTTTATTACTTTTGATCCTTAGCACTTAGTAGCAGTATGTTTTGAAGGAGCAAGCAGGTAAATGAGCCTGGGACCCCTGGGAAGAGGGATCCTGAACCAACCAATAGGATGAGAGGCCCTGAGTCAATCAATACAGTAAGAGAGTTTTCAACCAATAGGATCCATTGCTTTACTTAATAGACAGCCAATCAGCATTGCCTAGTTAGGATACCCTATTTACATAATTTGTTAATCTGGTTTTCAAACCCTAACCAATGTCCTTGCTCGGAACCAGTGGTTGACCAATCAGAGCATTGCAACTGGGGGCTCCACCCCCAGGGGCAGCAACACAGCTAAACTATATTAAACTGAGCCCCCAGGTCCTGAGCATGCATTCCATCTTCCCCGCAGCCAGAGGAACATCTAGCTGCAAAATGAGCTGCAACACCAAGTCAAACTGCAAGCATACCAAGCCAAGCTGCGATGACAAACATTGAGCTGCTAGATGTGAAGCAACACCGAGCTGTGTATCTTCCTCTTCACCCCAGACGCACTTGCACTAGTGCCTCAGCCAGGCTTGTGCCTTGGCCCAGGGTTGAGCTGTAACACTGAAGGCACAAGGCACTTCTACCAATGCCTCAGCCAGGCTTGTGCCTTGCTTAGACTTGAGCTTTAACACTGAAGGCACTTCCACCAGGGCCTCAAGCCAGGCTGGCACCTCAGCCAGGCTTGTGCCTCAGCTAAGCTTGTGCAGCAACACCAGGGGATGTTTCCATGACCACCCTGACCAGGTTTGAACTGCAACACTGAGCTGTGATTAAATAAAATTTGACTGCACTGAGGTTACAATTCTTCATTTTGAAGTCCATCCAAACCAGAGAATGAAAGTGGTGACAACATGATCTATCCAAGTGAGTTATTATAAAAGACCTATCCAATCCTGCTAACTTTATTTTTACCCAATCTTGACCTAGTCAAAAATCCTTCCCCTGTTCCTTCCATCCAATTCTTCATTCTCCTACACTCTGGTTCCATCCACCCATCCACTGTCTTTCCCCTTCCTTCTTAGATGTTGGTCAAATTCTTTCTTTACTTCTGTTCTATTCTTAATTATTGTTATTTCACCACAAAATAGGCAGAGAACAGTAAGATTCTGGACTTTTTCTTAGGAGGAGCTGAGGTCCCCCCACCATGTCACTTAGATTCCTAAGACTCCTCGGTGGGCTGGTCTAACCTATTACCTTAAGCATTATTCTAAGAGTTATATATAAGCCTCACTTGGGATACCAGCTGGAGAATGGAAAACTAAGAAAAGTCAGTCTGGGCTGTTGATCCATCATTTTGACACAGATTAAACTGTTGCCTTTGGCAATAAAATGTCTTTAAGAGAAAAAATTAGGAAGAAAAAATATTAAGCAGTAATATACCTAATAAAATAAATTTTGTGGAAAAGAAATGAACCTCAATTACAGCATTGGAATTTTTGGATTAAACTACATTATATGATAAAAACAGTCAATTTTATAATACGTGGATGAAGTAAGTTTCTGCATATTTGTATGCACAACAACTCAGGTTTAAATCTTGAGCTGCAACTAGCTATTTCATCAGTAAAATGTAAATTATCTTTAAAACTATGATAAGATAAAGGGCTTGTTTACAAAATATTAGTTGGCTAATAGGCCAGGAAAAAATTCACAGCACATCACAAATTCTGAAATGTTTTGAATATTATTCTTAGAGAAACTAGAAAAGTTGTTTATCATAATTATAGTGTGGAGCAAAGAGTTAAGAGTCACATGCCCTTCAGCCTAATGTGAAGTCAAAATGATATGAAAGTAAGAGAAAATGTACAAGCTACTTATAAATATTGATGAAACTCTGTTTGTAAGTCTGGTAGTCTCTTCCCAGAAGTTGATATACATCAGAGATTAGGGATAGTAGAAGAGGGAATGAATATAGGCATTTGGGCAGGGCCTTTTGCTATTCTTTCCTTTTTCCAGTAAGTGGTATAAGTTCTTTCAGATATGGAACTTTGAGAATGGATTCTGGAATGTTCTGTAAGTCAGGGAGCAGCAGATACCACACCACTGGGTTGTGTTAACTCAGAGCACTCTGAAAACCCTAGCCAACTGTTATGACACCTGTGGTGAGCCCTCAGGAAAAAACAAATTTCTGGGAAAAGGAAATACAGATAATACAAAGAATAGACAACACAGGCATTTCCAGTGTGTATTTTCTCATGTAAAATCCGAAATTTTATTTTGCATAACTCAAAAAGGAAATGAATACTATACTGCTCATCGTAAGTAAAGCATGGAAAAACAGGCATGGAAGGAAACATATGTTAAAACATGAAATTTATATTCCAGATTAAAGTTTCCCAGCAATATATAAAATTGTCTTTTAGCAAAGAAAATGCTTTTCAATTTATTAGAATGAAAAATGAGAATGAAAAGGAGATCCCAATGTATAAAGTTAAACATTATAATTGCCCCCACTATTAAATTGTTGTGTTTTTTTTTTTTAACTCATTAGGTTTGGTGAAAGGTTCTGCAAAACTAAGAAAGAGTGCCTAATAGCATAGGTCTTTAGGGAGGTATGTGAGGGCAAAGCCTGAGGTACTCCACAATTCTAAGTAAGGTGGATATTTATTGTTTTTGACATATGTTTGCTATTTAAATCAATTCTCCACTTGCTGACAAGATGAGCAAACAAGCATCTCTTTGTTTATTTGGGTGAGTAAGAGTAAAATGTTACCAAATCATTTTTTATGGTCTACATACTTCTTCACATGTCCCTTCACTTTTTAAATTTTTTTTGCCCAGAAGAGTATCAAAGCATTTTTATTAATTAACTGCCTGGCACACCTGTATAATACTTTTTAAAACTACATTTTTTTAAACTTCATACTCTGATCACTACTTGAGATGACATTTTCTATAGAGAAAGTAAAAGCTAATTCAATCTTTTCTCTAGCATGGTTGGTTGAAATCTGTTTTTTATTATTGATAATTTGAATAAAAAATGAGCAGATTCACACATAGGTGCATAAATAAATAGCTAAATTTTCTCCTCTTGATAAATTCTAGTTTGTACATTTCCCATCAGAAACGTTAAAAAATATGGTACATTGTAATTCTCTGCATGATATTGAGTATATTACTGACAGAAAGAGAACTTCCATTTTGATTAGGCATTATTGAAAACTAAATCCTCCACATACAATATTTTTGCCTTTTGTTTGATTGCATTTATTTGGTGAACAAAGTGGGTCATTTGTGCTATAAACATTCCCTGTAGAATTTGCTAATCCTTGCGGTGGCTTTTAACATATTCCTCTGTTTCCCATATTCCTCTATATCATTTAATTAGATCTAGAGACATGATCAGATTCTAGTTAAAGTTTTGGCACAGGAAGTGTTGTAAGTTCCCTATTTCATCACATCAAGAGATGCAGTCAGTGTTTGAGTGTATCTTGTATAATATAACTCTGTCCCTTCCCTTTTACATTCCCCTGATACATATCATGGGGTTATAAAGCGAGCTCTCACAAGCCTGGAAGTAAGTATGATGATGGAACCTCAGAATCTTTGTGGTGCCATTTGCAATTTTAGCCAATCCGTCAGGCTGCTATAATGCATCCCGAGAGTCCCCTCTATACCAATTAACCAGATATCAAAGACAAAAATGTAAATCTTCCAGAAGCAGCTTGTACCAATCTATTAGGCTTTAACTAGAGAGTCTGGTCTCCTAACACTAATGTTCTTTGTTACTATTCTTCTAAAAGAATACATTTCTTTTCAGTCATATCAAGCTGTGGCTATGTAAAAGGTTCCTCTTAGAGCTCATTTATGCTCCACGGTGCTCCTGAAATATCAATAGTAGACATTTATCTTTTGTCCTGACCAGTATCCTCCTTCCCCATTCCTCTGGAAACAGAACCATTTTTCCCTGAAGGCAGCCAACTGCAGGGTTTCCTGCCAAATCGATCCCACCCTTTACCCCACCATGTGACCCATCTGAGTGTCCAAACCCTGATCACGGAGACTGATTTAAGAATGAGCCTGTGACCCAAACTAGGCCAACCAGAGTTCCCCTGAAGCTTTTCTTTTAACTCTACAGACAAAGGCTATGTCTTTTCCCTGGGGTAACTATGTGGGTAAGATGTTTACCTGGGGCTATGGGATGTTATCTTGTTACCACAAAGAGGAACACAGACTGATGATAAAGCTAAGGAGGGGTAAGCAGAACTTGAGAGATGGAAAGAAACCTGATAACACTGTTTGATTCCCTGGAGCTTTTGTCCAAAATCAGCAAGACCAAAGTTGGCTTCCTAATCTGGGAGCCAAGTTGTTCCCTTTTGCTTGGACTAGATTGAATAGGTATTTTTGTCACTTGCAATCTACAGAGATAGGAGATAGTTCCATGAATTTCTTATTTTATATATATATATAATTAAAAAACAAGAAATTGTTTAAAGCATTTTCCTTATAAAATATTCTATATACAGATAAAGCAAAAGTTTCCCTTTCTCATTCTTCACCACCCATCCTAACCATATTTTATCCCTTTAGTGTGTATCTTCAGGATTACATTTTCTTTTTGTTTTTGGAAAGACAAGGTGAAGGGGGTGTGGTAAATAGATAGTAAATCAATGGACACATTCATGGGTATCTAGATAGCATGATCTATAGAGATATAAAATGTATAGATAGATCAGTGGGTGAGTAGGCAAATGGATAGATATAGATTCATTTTATTTATGGGTTCAAAATGATTGAATCATCTTTATGTATTGTTACGTGTTTCAGCATCTTGCTGTAATTGCTTTTCAATGTGTTGTGGCACTTCTCTAAGTGTCAATATATGTTGATCCTTCTTTCTTTAGGTGCTAAATGATTTCATTGGTATAGACTTATTGTTTGAATATCCATTTGGCTATGGTTAGAGATTTGGATATTTTCTTCTTTTTTAATATAACTGTATACACTTACACAATAAATATCCAATCCATGTCTTTCAAACTCAGGTTCTGACTTACAAGCCACTGCTGGTCACTGGAAATTAAGCACCATCCAACCTTGTAACCTTGAAAGAAGGTTCTCTTTCCTAAAGATCTAAGCAGCTGGTAGCGTTTCATAATTCATTAACATTCCCTAATTGAACAAACACTTGTTAAAATACTGCCTCATGTAAAATATTGTGCCTAATCCTTCGATAGAAAATTGAATGGATTTGTTTCCTCCTGCCTTTGAGGAGATCACAAGTCATTATAAACAATAATTATGGGAAAAACATATTCCATAATTATATAATTTATTGAGTATTATGTGCCAGGTACTGTGCTACGTCCTTTACCAATATTACTTTATTGAGTCTGTATAAAGATCCTCTACATCATTCCCATTTTACTGGTGAGATTATGACCCTGTCCAATGGCACATATTAGTAAGTGTCAGAGTTGCAATTGCTCCCTAACCCCTCTGTTGGGAAATATTTGCCTCATAAGCATTTTATAAACTGCATTTGAGTAAGTGAAAATTTTCAGTTTTCTTATGTTGGGTGAGAACTGATTAGGGGGGAATGGAGTAAAGGGAAGGACATGCCATAGGCCTGACCTAATAACAATATATATATACGCAGGGAGGCCACTGATTTGGAAGAAGGAAGTTGGAAGATTCTGAAACTTTAAGGGAAGGAAATGCCAAACGCACCACAGAGTGCCCAGTCAGTTCCATGAATTTCATAGATTCTTGAAATGTATAGGTGGTATCTTCTTTACTTGTGTTTCCCCAATTTCCAATACTCATCAAATATTTGTTTAAAAAAGGAATGAAAAATACAACATATATCTAACAATATCGTAGGAAGCTAAGAAGCCTGCAAATTACTGTAACCTTTTATAATGTATTGAAAAGCATGGGTTAAGATACTCCTGTTTTAAAATAGCTATGTGTTAAAATAGACCTTGGATCCTTTCAAATGTAAATTCCATAAAGTAAAAATGTACTATAGTCTAGGTAACTATTTCTCTTTACTATTAAAGCAAAATACATAGACCTGTCACTAAAACCCCCACCCACCCACACACACATACCCAGAGCAATAGAAGTTGTGTTGGCTGGGAAGAGGTTAGAGGAAACCAAACTCTCAACTGCTCTTCTTCATAAGGGAACTCTGACCCAGGGTTTTTCTGAAGTCCTATGCCAGCACTTGACAGAAACCCTCAAGAGACCTTTGTTGGGTACTGAGAGATTCTCTTAAACCATTTTCCAGTCTGAATGAAATCAGGTTAATATAGAATTTTGGAATTCAGCCTGTTTCAAGTGCTCTAATCACATAACAGACTTAAGAAGTAGCTTCATTTGCTGCCATCCCTGCTGACTCAAAGGCTCACAAATAGAAAATGCTGCCTCTGGACAAAGACAGGTGCACAGCTCATATCTCAGACCTGCGAAAGCATTAGTAACACTATTAATGGGGGCCTCACACTAATTGTGTGGCATTTTGGACCATCTCATTTTCCAGATACTTAGAAATGTTCTCTTCTCTATATACCTTGTCTAACTCTATTGAGCTCAAGAGCCTTGTCATTGAGAGGTCTGCCTTGAAATAACCAGCTAATAATGCTCCCTCCATCCTCTTACTATCCATATCTCATTTGACATTTGTTACTGATTTTCAGTTGGGGTTGTCAGGGTATAGTGTAACAGAATTGTCTGAAGTTTGAAAAATCTTCTCCAGCTTTTATGACATACTTGTTCCCCCATTTAAGTAAAACCATTATAGACAGACAAATATATCTCCCTTTTCTAGAGTCCTTAGGAAATAAGAAATTTCACAAAACAAAATTTTTAAGATCAGTTAAAATTACCAGATGATATTAAAAATGATAAAACATGAATATTTCTTGAATTACTAGGCTAATAATTCTAAAAGAGATTATATATGCACCTAAACTTTTAAAAATAGCATCAAAAATAACTTACAATCTTATTATGACCTGAGACATGGCAATAGATATCATTATTATGGAATATGTTACAATGATATTTTCAGATTCAGCTGAGGTTTGCCAGATGTTATTTTGAAATGCTGTGATTTTTTGAGTCTTTATTTTAGTTTTTGATGTGTTTTTGTAATCTCCTTTCTAGCTCTTTTGTCAACTTCTCACAGAATTCTTTAGAGCACAATGTAAAACTAGCATTTTTACAGTGATACCTGGGAAGATCTCAGGAAACCCATGAACCATGAATTTTATTCCCAGCCAAGCAATCATTTGAGCATAAAGGCCACAGACAAACCTCTATGAACATACAAGAATTCATAGATTATTATTACAACAAAGCTTTATTAAAGAAGCTACCATAGAATGAATTTCAGCTGAGGAAGAGAAAAATGGAGAAACAGAGCAAAATGGCAGTGGCTATGGAAGCCACCTAATTCTAGAATAAGGGGGGAAAAAACCCACCACCAAAACCTGTGGCATGATGGTAACAGAACCAAGAAATATAGAAATAATATATCAACCAAACTCAAATGAAGAAAAAGAAGATGATTCTGGTTGTATACTGATATCCTCTCTTTTTAGAGCTGGGTATGCAAAGGTATCATATAAAGCCTGATTTTTAATCTGGGTGGAATCTATAATAAGGTTGATGATAATGGTTTGGCAATGGATATGTGCAGTGGTATGACTTGAACCAATGGGGCTAAAGTGTGAGTATGAATGGAGTTGAAAGGGGAAGGTCTGGGCCATCCATGAGACTAGAAGGAAAGCTAGAGGATAAAATAGGTGACTATACAACTCAGTGAAATCTGGGGTGGCTGAAGACTGTGGTTAAAAGTACAAATATAAGAATGTTCAGAATCTATAACAAGGGTATGTCACTAGTACAGGGTGCCAATGGTGGGGATTATGGGGGGAAATGCACCTAAAACATACCTCTATGGCACATGAATGTATTTGATTGTTATAGGTACTTTTTTCAATAGATAGAGAACCACACAGTAGCCAACAAAGTATTAAGTGCCTATCCATGGGAATCCTACTACTTTCTCAAATAAAATGGCAAAAATTTCCTGAATGTATAGGCAGTACCTAATAACAGAAAACAAATCAATATGCCAAGCCCTCACTCTTAATGCTTGTACTTATGAATGTTATTCCTATTGAAATGAAATAGCCTAATTAAAATTAATGTCTAAGAGTTACTTCCTGAAAACCTCCTTGTTACTCAAATGTGAGTTCTCTTTAAGCCAAACTCAGCAAATAAACTTACTACCTTCCCCTCAACATGGGACATGACTCCCAGGGATGAGCCTCCTTGGCACCAAGGGATCATTTGCAAGAGCCAAGTAGTGATGCATTTGGGAAAAAAACCTTGACTAAAATGGGGAAGCATTAAATACAGAAGAGTTTTTGTGGATAAGAGATTTCAAAGTGAGTGGGAAGGTCATTCCTGAGGTTACAATTATGCAGGTCTCAGGCAGATCTCACTAACTGTAGATCTGTAGTAAACAAAGCCTCAAACAAAAGTTTTCTGAGGACTCTAGAGACCTCCAGACACTATAGTCAAGGCACACAATCTCATGAAATCAACATGTCCTTGGTGGGCCCTATTTTGGAATATGTGATAATCTATCTAACAGAGCTAGAATCATTTATAACTCCCCTACTTATGATTCTTCTCCTTTAATTTGAACCTATAATTATTACTATACCCATTAAATATAAATTTCAGAGACTTAAATCTTAAGTCTGTTCATTTGCTCAGCAGAGTTACAACCAACACCTACTCTCAAGTTCTTCAGGCTTGCCCAGGAAAAGAAACAAAATAATGATAATGGACAAATCCCATTCCAAAAGAACAAGGAGTTTCTACAACTGCAAGCAAAACAGTTCCTTCCATCTACCCCAAAATATCTAAGCCTCTCTTAATCTGAAGTAGTCAGAGTAGACATCATCCCAGATTCCTCAAGATTGAGGAATGAACAAACATAAGGGGGTAGTGTAACCAAGGACCAAAGTGGATTTATTGTTATTGTAGTTATTATGTGATAGCAGAAGAACTTATAACATTGATATAAAAATAATGGTTACCAGTGGTCTTGAGGGGAGAGGAAAGGATGAACAGGTGGAACCCAGGGCATTTTTCAGACATAGGAATTGTTCTGTGTGATACTGCTATAATAAATACCTGGCACTATATATTTGTCAAAGCCTATAAAACTGTACAGTGCAAAGTATAAACCATAATGTAAACTATAGCCTTGTTGGTAGCAGTACTTCAATATTGGTTCATCAATTGTAACAAATGTACCACACTAATATAAGATGTTAATAATAGGGGAAAATAAGTGTGTGGGGGGCAGGGGAGCACTATATGAGAATCCCCTATACTTTCTTTTTTTAAGATTTTATTTATTTATTTATTTCTCCCCTCCCCTCATTGTTTGTGCTTGCTGTCTTCTTGTTGTATGCTCAACTTCTTCTATTTTGGAGGCACTGGAAACTGAACCCAGGACCTCCCATTCCCATATGGGAGGGAGGCACCTAGTTGCTTGAGCCACCTCTGCCCCTTCCCCTATACTTGCTTTTTTTTTTTTTTTTTTTTGCAGACAGGCAGGAGTTTATTGGGAAGCTCTCCCAACAAAGGGAATATGAAGATTAGACTTCAGCCATCACCCTATACTTTTGATGTAACTGTTCTGTAACCTAAAACTTCTCTAGAAATAGAGTGCATTATTTAAAAAAAACAAGCAGATAAATCACGTAATAGACATTTAGGTATATTAAAGATATAAAGAGGTCAGAGCTAATAAAAATGATGTAATCAACCAAAGCTGCACAGTTAAGGGAAAGATAAGAAAGAGGGAAAGTAAGAGAAAGTGAAAGTACGCAAATAACTACATATAGTGAAGAGTCAATAAATATTGTTTAAATAAATAGAAGGAGCACACACTCCTCAAAATACAGTGACAGAGGCCAAACCAATTGGTCTTATCAATAATTATAAGAAGGATACCCACATCCATTGAAAGAATATTCTTAAAAGCAAGACATAACTATACGTGATAAACAAAAGACACACTAGAAACAAAGAGACTAAGGATGGTTGGAAACAAAAGAGTGGGCAAAGATATATGAGGCAAATGCAAACTAAGTGAATTTAGAAGTTATGACCTTAATATGAAACATGGTTAAATCAATATGAACTTAATAGCAAACAAGGCCATAAACATTAAATTTAAAAGGACATTTAATAATGATTGAGTCCAACCCACAGAAGCTTGAACAGTTATGATAGCTGTGAATAAGATAATATAGCAGTAAAATTCACAGAGGATAAACTACTAAAAACATAAGGATATATAGACAAAATCATATCAGTCATAGAGGATTTTAATTCCTCTTTCCCAGCCCAAAAATCAGCAAGTGAACCAGAACTCTTCAAGGGCACATTATACCTAAAGGGCAGAATTAATAAAGTAATTGATATATATTTCTATAACCTGCAAATTAAGATTATATATATTTTTGAAGTACTGATGAAATGTCTAGAAAAAAGTAAAGAAGTTTTAAAACAGAAAAGTTTTAAATCCCTGAAAAGTAAACTTAGTACAAATACATGTGGAAGTAGAAATAAAAATGAATTACGGAATACTTAGAAAATATTGGTAATGCAAATATTTTCTTAGAAGCTATATGAGAAAGCTAAATTCAGAAACAAAATATATAATAGTCTTAAATATTATATTAATAAGCAATAAAGAAAAATACTAAATGAGAAATAAATTGTTACTTAAGAAATTAGAAAGAGAAGTACAAAATGAAAGTCCACATTGTAAAAAGAAAGACCTAGCAAAGAGAAATGTAAAACAAATAATTAATTAGAATACAGAATGCTGTAGAATTAATTAAAAATACAAGAGCACTTTATTTTTTTTTAAGATTTATTTTTATTTATTTCTCTTTCCCCCTCCCCCACCATTGTCCTTTTGCTTTGGGTTCTTCTGTGTCCGCTTGCATTCTTGTCAGCAGCACCGGGAATCTGTATCTCCTTTTGTTGCATCATCTTGCGGCGCCACTCTTGGGCAGGCTGCGATTTTTTCACAAGGAGCAGCTCTCTTTGCAGGGTGCACTCCTTGCACATGGGGCTCCCCTACATGGTATAGCACTCCTCCTGTGTATCAGCACTGAGTGTGGGCTAGCTCACCACATGGGTTAGGAGGCCCTGGGTTTGAACCCTGGACCTCCCATATGGTAGGCGGATACTCCGTCAGTTGAACCAAACCCACTTCCCGAGAGCGCTTTAAAAAACACCATAGAATAGGTAAACTCTCAATGACCATGACCAAGAAATAATGGAGCATAAATATACAAACATACAAGGAGAAAGGAAAATAACCTTAAGAACAGAGAAATGAAAGGAAATGAGAGACTTCAATTCTCAGAGTCTTAAAAATGAATTTGAAAATCTGTATGAAATGCAGAGCTTACTATAAAAATATAATTTACAAAAATTACCCACAGATAAGCAGAATATGTAAAATCCTAATTGGTGAAAATAAAATTGAGGAAACAGTGGAAAAGTGCGATCATTCCCTCTTCCCTACTTGGCATCTCTGAAATAGCTCCAGTCCCAGGTAATTCCCAGGTGAAATCAAACTACTAAGGATTAAATAGATCTGCTACTAGTTCAAATTTGAAAATGTAGATTCTGCCAACACTATTTAAACAGTTCCAGAGCACAGAAAAAAGAAGACATTCTTTCAAATGATTATATGAAGCCAGTATAACAAGGATAATAAAATCCAATGAGGATAGCCTCCCTTTAAAACAAAAAGGAAGCACTGAAGAAAAGATGTACACACCCTAAATTACCTAAATACAAGGGTAGCATATTTTTTAGATCTATCTCAAATCATTTATTTAATTCCTATAAAAAAATTAATGTATGCAAATAGCTAGGGAATTTATTTAAAAGTAATTCTGATGAAGGGAGAATAGTGGAGAAAGAACTAGTTATAAATCTACTACACTTAAAATATGGAGGTTCCATTGCATAAGGAGAGATTAATGGAACAGAATATCACCTAGACATAGTTTCAAATACATAAAGGAGTGTAGATAATGGTACAAGTGACATGTTGATTAGCAGGAGTAAATAGATTAAATGATGTTGGGATAACAGGGAATTCATCTGGGAAAAACTAAATTTCAGATAAAAGCACTAGAATGGAAAGTCACAAAATAAAAGATGCATAAATTGAATAGATAAAAATCTAAATTTCCTTCATGACAAAACATAACACAAAATACCCAACTAATGATAAATGTGGAAAAATATGATTCACCAATCCTAACACAAAGGAATAGATTTCCCGATACAGAAAGGGTTCCAACAAATTAGAAAAAAAACAACAATCCAAGAGAAAAATGGACAGAAAAATACAGAGAATTCATAGACAATGAAATATAACTTTAAATGTTCTTTTTGTAACAGGATTTATACAAATTAAAAGTATTATAGATACCAGTTTTCATCTATCAGATTGGTAAAGATCTAAAAGCTGGATAGGTGTGTGAAGAATTAAGTACCTTCTTATGCTCTTGGAGGGAATATAAATGGATACAACTTCTATGAAAGGCAACTTGGCCAGCTTTCTCAAAAATTTTAAAAAGAAATGTATTTACCCTAGGACCCAGGAATCTTACTGCTACATGTATGTTCTACAGATTACTCACCTAAGAGCTCAATGACACACCTATAAGGATATTATTTGTATCATTATTTACAGCAGCAAAAGTTTGGAAACAACATAAATTTACATCCATAGGAAAATGAGGAAGCATTTTACATAAATCAAACAAAGGATATTAAGCAAGCATTATAAAGAATGAGCCAATTCTATATGTACTTATTTGGAATGAATTCCAAGCAAAAAAAGCAAGGTAGATAGAGTATTTCATGTTTCCATTTTTTCAAAAACTCACTGAACTCCACTGTGAGGGTTCTGAGTTTTTACTTCAAATTATCTGCCACCAACAAGTGAAAAATATACGTTATAAAAACCATACAATGACATATCTATGTTTCCTTTTCAAAAGAGATATAAGGACTACAGCTTTGCTTTCAATCAATTTATATGTCACAATCGATTTTATGATAATGAGGATTTTAAAAATCTGGACACAGGTTATAAATAACAACCAGTTCATGTCCTTAATCATGTAAGAAGCTGTGAACTCCTTGTTGATAAGAATTTTATCACCTTCAACCTGCTCTGCTATAAACTACAAGAAAAGTGATTTTGAGATTTATGGCATCATAACTTAGAGATTTGTATTTCAAGTCAAGGCCACTCCTAATAACCAAGGCACTTTAGAGGTTATGTTACGTATACTAAGGAAAGGTGCTAAATGTTGATTGTCTTGTTATCTGCTTTGCTTCTAAGGGCTTATCTGACAAATTTCCTTATATTTATTACACTTCTGTGAGTAAATCATTTTTATTAAAAGGTTAGAATCTCAAAGAAATATTTAAATAGGGGAGTAACTACAACTTGGATAAAAGGAATTATGAAACTATTGTTTTTTTCCTTGAAAACTTTCAAAGCATTAATTTTTAACTTTTGAGTACTTCTGATAAGTGAGCATAACTATTATCCATTTTAACTAGATCATTAATGTTCAATGAAAATAACAGAAATAAGAAAGAATTTTATTATAACTTATGAAATTTCCACCCACTATATTTCAAATGAACTGAAATACAGAGAGGATACCCAGTGGGAGGTACTGCATTGACAATCTGTCTTCATGGAGGAATGATGGCCACTGGCTCTTCCAGCCATCTGGGGAGAGTAGAATTGCTGCTCACCGTTCCTTTATCAGTCCAAATGTTGTACTAGGGCACAGATTTGAGTTCTCAAAATGATAATATCGCCAATTAAGTAAAATTTGCATGGCTGTTACTCAGTGATTCCAACTCTTTTAAAGAGACCTATTCCAAATCAGACCTGTCCTTGGTAAAAAGGATAAAACAACAGTGGCCTCAGCCTGCTAGAAATCTAGTAGAAATGAAAATAGAATGACAAGAAAAATCAGCATAGTATTAAACTTGGAAAACCAAGGAGTCCATAATTTACTCAATAACCAATGGCCATTATTTCTAGTATTTTACATGACATTTCATTTAATCTTTATAGCACTCCTGTGAGGCTGGCAACAGCAGAGCTTTCATTGGCACTATTGGGGCCCAGGGGAAACAACAGCATCAGATCATCTTCATCTTGGAATATGTTATCAATCACAGTGCTTGTCACTTGGTAGCTTCCTATTTTGATTACTTTTTCTTGCTAACTAGGTACAAAGCTCAGTCACTTCCATCTATCTGAAGAAGTTCATATGATGTCAGTATGTAAATGTTACACTATTTTAAATGGCACCATTCAATTTTTATTTTTTAGAATGTTTGTGCTTCCCTAATGTTGGTATTTGGGATACATCTTGTCCCACTGTACTCTTCTCAGGATATTTTTGCAGCTGAGGCGAAGGAAGGTCATCATTTGCCCAAGATCCCTGGCTCATATACAACAGAGAGAGAGACTTGCACCCTGCTTGACCTGACCCTAAATTCAATGCTTTTCCACAATATCTTCTAAGAGGTAACTGTAATTCTATGTCCCTAAAATGTCTCCCAACAACAGTAAGCCCCTTCATTTTTTCTTGGAACTTGAGAACCCAACATACTTGCTCATATAATCTAATTTAGGTATTTCATGTCAAACCCTAGTGTTTAGCAATCTGAGGTATACGTAACCATCGTCAAATAAGGCTGTGTTTCATCACCAGGGACATTCGTTTTGGCACTGTGGGAAAGACTCTATAGGGAGCTGTAGTGGCAATGGGTAAACCTTAAACAGCAAAAAACAAAATAAAACAAAAAGAAAACCTTTTCAGTTTAAAATCCTAGAGTGCTCCAAATAAAAGTAATTCTCTTTTAGGTATACACCCAGCCACCCGCTCACCCACATACACACACAAATTGAGTTTCAAAATGGCACTTCAAATAACTACTTATGCTTTAGATCTCTTTTCCAGTGATAATCTGAATTTATAATATGAATATACACTTATGTTGTCACATTTAATACATGTATTTTCAGGTTTTATAAATACAGAGCAAAGCACTTATTCTAGAATAAACACCAAAATATAGAGTGAAAAATCCACTACTTCAGCTAGGAAGGTAGAACATGTGGCCATGTGGAAGGCAGGAGTTCCAGTTCCATGTCTTCTTTCTGGGCCTGTTACCTCAGATGAAAAATGAAGTGATTAAAGTAAGTGACCTGTAAGGTTTTTTGAAACTTAAAATTTTTTTTGCTATTTACAACTTAGCAAACTTTATAAGCAGATTGTCTAACCAAAAATCCATCCTAAATTTGTTGCTCATTCATTCATCTGACAGTTATTTACTGAGCACTTTCTATGTGCTAAACTCTACTCTATGTGCCAGGGATACAGACACGCTAAAACAAGACACATGAGCTCTCTGCTGACCTGCTTCTTACATTCTAGTGCAAGGAGAATGGCAGTGAAAAGCATTAGTAAAAATAAGATCATTTCAGAAAATAAAACGTGCTTTAAAGGATGTGTTAAAAGGGAATGAGATAAAGAATTTTAGGAGGATTTCTTTTGGGGGCCACTCATAGTCAGTCTCTTTGGAGGAACATTGGAAGAAACCAGCCAGGCAAAACTTCAAAGTGTTTTAGGCCAAAGATAAAAACCCTGAGGTTAAAATAAGGTTGGCCCATTCTGGGATTCGGGTTTTCTACCAAATATGTCCAAATGTATTTTTATGACAATTATTACATAGTTCAAATGTATTTAGTTTAAAACTAAATTAAATAAATTTCCATTGATGTTAGTAACCTCAAAGACACTTTGGCTCTAAATAAATGTATCTAAACCTTGGTTGCATATTAGCATCAATTTACGAGCATTTAAAAAAATACTATGGCTCAGTCCCCACCCAAGACCAATTGATCTCAGTATGTTCTAAAATTCCCCAGATAATTCCCATGCCCCAAGAAAGTTGAAAACCATCATCCCAATTTAATCTATAAACTGCCACCTCTTAGCAACCAGAACATGGTGGGGCTTTTTTTTTTTTTTTTTTAATTTTTTTATTTTTTATTGACTTTGTAATAATATTACATTAAAAATATATATGTGAGGTCCCATTCAACCCCACCCCCCCACCCCCCCTCTCCCCCCCCCCAACAACACTCGTTCCCATCATCATGACACATCCATTGGATTTGGTAAGTACATCTTTGGGCACCTCTGCACCTCATATACATTGGTTCACATCATGGCCCATACTCTCCTCTATTCCATCAAGTGGGCCCTGTGAGGATTTACAATGTCCGGTGATTACCTCTGAAGCACCATCCAGGGCAGCTCCATGTCCCGAAGACGCCTCCACCTCTCATCTCTTCCTGCCTTTCCCCATACCCTTTGTCCATTATGTCCACTTTTCCCAATCCAATGCCACCTCTTCTATGTGGACATTGGATTGGTTGTGTCCATTGCACCTTTATGTCAAGAGGAGGCTCAGATTCCACCTGGATGCTGGATGCAATCCTCCCATTTTCAGTTGTAATCACTCTAGGCTCCATGGTGTGGTGGTTGTCCTTCTTCAACTCCATCTTAGCTGAGTGTGGTAAGTCCAATAAATCAGATTGTAGGTGCTGGAGTCTGTTGAGGCTCAGGATCTGGCTATCACATTGTCAGTCCAGAGATTCAAATCCCCTAAATATATCTTAAACCCCAACGTTAACTGCACCTCCAGCACATTAGCATGAAAGTCTTATGAAGGGAGATCCCATCTGAGTCCAGATTCATCACACATAAACACATGGTGGGGCTTTTATGGTCAACCCTAGTTTGTTTTTTTTTAGTTCAGGTACAAGGGGAGCTTGAGAAAGGCACAGAGTGCATTGACTTCTTAAGCTCTAAGCCTTTATTTCTTTCTACAAAAAAATGAGGCCATCACCAGGATCTACCTCACTGTTCATGAGCTACTGTACATACAGTGCTTATCACAGTACCAGGTACATAGTAAATGATCGGTAAATGTCAACTATGGTTATTAATAAGTACGCAGCCTATTCTTTTAACCAATTTTTAAATCTAATGTTTTGGTTTCAGGATTGACTTTTAACGGTTTAAATAAGAGGAAGTGATTGAAATTAGGTTGCTACCCATATAACCTCATGTAATCCTTCTATTAAATGTTTTTCAAATTATGAGAAAGACAAAATGAACTTACATTTCCAAATTTTTCACCCACCATATTTGGGAAAACTTTCTACAAGCATTCTTCAGGTTTCTTAATTTTTAATATATGAGAGAAATTTTTATCCTCTTGAAAATATGTAAATCCTTATGGAAGAATGCTCAATGTCATTTGTGAATACATTCCAAATTGCTTTTGGAAAGGAAAATTATGATGGTTTAATGTAGTAATAGGTGTCTTCATGAAAAGCATCCTTCATGACCAAATTATTTGAAAGGGTTTTTAAGCCACATGGTATCTAAGTTTCAGTATATTTTCCATAAAACACATTTTACCAAATATTTAAAAGCTTTACTTCTGCTTCCTTCCCACACAGATGGTTGAGTGAGGACTTTCTAACTGTAATAATCCACATTGGATGTGTACTGACTTTCTTAGACATTAGTTTTATTTTCCAAACATCAATAGGAAATGAAAAACAGTACATTACCAACAAAAAGCATAACACCTACACAATGTTGAAGGAACATTTTGGTTTGCTGGGCTAACAAATGTTACAGTTCTGAAGGCAAAGAATATTTTTGCTAAACAAATAGCAAAGTCTCACAACTTGAAAAAATAAGCAGAAGCAAATTACTATGAATATGTCTAAAATATTATCTACATATCTTTAAACGTGTTACTTTTTATTTCAAAAAATTCTAAAGGCTATAGCTATTAATTTCAAAAAGTATTAATTTCTTGTATTTTTTTTAATCCTGTAGTCACCTACACATACAGATAGTATTGTTTTCCCAAATCTTAGTTCTTTCACAGTAACATTAGGATAAGATTAAACCAATGCTAAACTCTAAGAAATCTTATTACTCTACAAAGATGATTTCAATTAAATCCACAAGTCAAAGCATCAATTTATTTTTTTCACAAATCCAGTAGAAACCCTGGTCAAAGACTGGTAATTAGCCAAATCATTAACCTACAAATGATTTGCTAAATTGATAGTTTTTCAGTATTTAAAAAAAACTATAGATTTGTGATGACCTAACATTTAACTGATGCTTAATGTTTGACTGTACACTGTAAGCAATAAAAGGAATTGGGTTAAAGACATGCTAATTTCACAATTGCCAGACATTGTATGTCCTCCCATGGCCCACTGGATGGAACGTGGGAGAGTATGGGCTATGGTGTGGACCACTAGCCATGGGGTGCAGCGATACCCAGAGATGTACTCACCAGATGCAATGGATATGTCATGATAATGGGGGAGATTGTTACTGTGGGGGGATTGGGGGGGTAGGGGCGGTGGGGGTGAATGGGGACCTCATTTTTTTTAATGTAATATTTTTTAAAAAATGAATAAATAAAATTAAATTTTAAAAAAAGACATGCTAATTTAGTTATCTTTTGTGAGTAGGAGAATCAGGTAGTTTAGTAAGAGAAGTTCTAGGCTTAAGGGCACACAGATTGTTGAAACTGAAATAATTCAATTATGCAAAACTATGAGGACAGATTGTCAAAAATGTCTGCATTTGGCACTATGGATCACTAAACTGGGTTAAATGAGGTTAATACAACTTGCCATGCAAGATTGATCATGAACTTCTCTTACTGAAATACCAGCTATAAAATTATCTAGAAAGATATATATCACATGTAATCTTAAACCTGTGACCTCACATAGACTATTAGTACTTGATAGAGAAATAAGCCTTGCCAAACATACAAAGAAAAAGTCCCACCATATTCCATTAACAAAAACTGAAGGTTTACTGAGTCCAAAATTTATTCTTAATTACCTTAATAACTCTTCAAGGTAGATCATTTATAGATCGGGAAATGAAAGCTCACAAATGTAAACTAAATTAAAGTTATATCAATCATGTGGAGCAGAGCTAGGATTTGAACCGTGAACTTCTTGGTTTAGAGTTTATACTACCTAAATTAGTGAATTAGTAAATGCCACACCCGTACAGACACTCAGTAGCTATCAACTTGTTCACAATTTTTACCTTGTACAGGATTCTAGTTAAATATTGTTCGAAGAATTAAAAATAAAGACAATTCAGTGATGTGGACTTTACAAAGGATTTGGAGTCCAAGCAATGTGAGCTGATGTCAAAGCACCATAATGAATAAGCTATGCAACTTGGGCAAAATTATTTAACATCACTAATCTTCAGGTAACTCATCTTTAAATTAGAATTAAAACCTCTCTCCTATAGAGTCATCGTGAGGTTGAGATAAAAAAAAAATACAGTGTGCTCAGTACTGAACACAATGTCCCATTGAAGGAGGCCCTTAACACACCCACCCAGGCACATTCAAACATATGTTTCCTTATCGCCCTGCTATAGCTAGAGTGATGTGGACAAACAAGGCTTGGCTGCACCATCTGTTTTTATTAGAAGAAGAAATTCGGATGTCAGTATACAGAATAAAAAATATCAAGGATGCATGCTCCAATGTTTTGTCCCAAAATACCAAATGTACATTAACGAAAAAAAATAATCCTAACAAACATAAAACCTAGAAACATCTCATTCTACTTTCCATATTTTGTTTTTAAAAAGGTCATTGTAATTCTTTCTAATCTTTCTTTCTTTCTTTCATCATTCTTTCTAATATGTTTCCCTTGAATATTCTTGGGGTAGAGACCCTTTTCAGTGAAAAATAACTCATACCTGTTTTGTCTAATGCAACATAGGTATGTTTTCACCACCAGGATAAGGAAGGGGTGACAGAAGGAGGAGTGAAGGCTAAGTGGACTGGTGAACAATGTTGCCATTTACCAAGATAGGTCACGTCAGAGAGGAAAATTTGGAGAACAATGATGATGAGTTTGAAGTGCTTGTGAGATAACCAATTGAGATGACAACTAGACAGATATGGGCCTGGAGATCAGTAGAAAAGTCAAAATAGAGGGTATACATTTGGGGATTAATAGTACAGATGCATTAGCTCAAGTCACGGGCATGGATAAGCACATCTAAGAATGTCAATGTGGTGGCTTGGAACTAGGAACGCCATAAAAACATGTTCTTGAACTTACTTCCATTCCTGTGAACCAGACCTTTTGATGAGGTTACTTCAGTTAAGATGTGGCCCAGATGCATCAGGATGGGTCTTAAATCCTATTACTGAAAGGCATTATAGGGAAGGTCAAAGAGAAGGAAAAATCAAGTGTGAGCAGCCAAACACTGAATATCAATGGAACCTGGAAGAGAAGGGAGAAGCCAGGGAGGCTGCCTTGTGCATTGCACATGAGAGAAAAGCCTTGGACCGAGGATTGCTGGCAGCTAGCACCAAAAGGTCACAGTCTTCTGGGACAAGGCATTGCCTTGCCTACGGCTTGATTTTGGACTTCTCCTAGCCTCAAAACCACGAGCCAATAAATTCCTATTGCTTAAGCCAACCTATTGCATAGTACTTGTTTGGGCAACTAGGAAACTAAAACAGTCAAGGAAAATGATCAGGTCAAAGCCTGAGTCCTGGAGAAAGCCACTGTTTAAGAGAGCAGGTGGTTGAAGAAAGAGCTGTGAGGGTGACGGAAATAGCAGTTAGAGAAGTATAAATCCTAAAATTGATTCTGGAAACCAAAGGGAGAGATTTTGAAATGGCATAGAATGGCCAACAAGGATGAAAGCAATAGAATGATCAATAAATAAGGATAGGAATGTAGCCATCGGATTTGGCCTATGGATGTCAATGGTCACTTTAGCCAGCGCTATGTCAGTGGAGAGAACTGACCCCAGCAGGTTAGGACCTTTTCCATTAAGTGACAGATGACAAACAGAGCCATTACAAGCTTAAGCATAGATCACTCTGAAACTGAACCACTAGGACTCAGGAAGACAGAAGCCATGGCAGCCTCGAGGCTAATATTCCAAGTCAGCAACCGCTGAGCAGCTACTTCATTTAAAGGCAATGTGCTAAAGACTAATTCACTGAACAGCCAGCTCACTGAATTTACTTGTTTCTTTTAACTATACCAAATCATTTACAGAAATCTGTATTAGATTGGCAAGTTGTAACAGTATGAGTTTGAAATTCTTTTATGAACCCCCAAAATGATTATGCTCTTAAACTAAACCATTCCTGAGGGTGTGAGGCTTTTTTTATTGGAATACATCAGTGAAGTGTAACTCAGGTTGTGTCTACCCTCTTACTAGAGCTATGTAACTGGAGACACACAGGAAAAGGGGGCCAAAATATTTGATCCTGCAGTGTGAAAGGACAAGAGTTTTGCCCATAGCTGAGCTTCAAGGAGAGAAGCCCCACAGAGTCTCAAAGAGCTGGGGCCCTGGGAGAGAAGAGCCATATGCCTGACAGCTTACGATGAACTTGGGAAGAAGCTGAGCAGCAGAGACTGATAAAGACAGCCGGGAAAGTTATAAGCCCTATGCCTCGTTGCCCACAGCTGAGGTCTGGAACACAGTAAATTCTGGAGGGGAAGGCAGAAATAGGTAGCTATCTTGGCCACGTGGCACCATGCTAGGACCAACAGTAGCTGACTTTGGTCAGAAAGTATCTCTGCTATGCATTGCTTTGGACATTTCATAGCGTTGGAACTGTAAGCTTTTCCCCAAATAAATTTCCCGTTATAAAAGCCAACTCATTTCTGGTGCTTTGCATAGGTAGCCCTTTGGAAAACTAAAATGAACAGCTTGTAAAAATTTTATGTTGCATTTCAGTTAACAGTTTTGTTTTCTCCATAATAGCACTGTCAAGAAAGTTCAATTTGCCCCAGATACCCATTGTCAGAGCCTAAGGGAGTTGGCCAGAGGAGGGGTGGGGGCAGGGAACTCAGGGCTGCAGAGAGGCGGAGGGGTGGGTGGGCACACATCACAGCCTGCACGCTGCTCCCAGAGCGCAGAGACTGGGGGGCACACGGGGTGGACAAGCCTGAGGGGCAGAGAGAGTGGAGTGAGAGGATGGAGGGATACGGCCTGAAAAGCGTTTATTTAAAGGTAGAAGAAATCAGCAACTTTAAAGAGAAGAGTGAGAACAATGTTCATTGTCCTAACCAAAACTTTGACTGACTTCTTTTCCTATTGACAAAACAGAGGCATCAGGTAGTGTCCAAGACTAGATAACCATTACATTTTGAACTTTTTAAACTTACCTTTATAAGCACATCTAATACATTCTAATAAACAACTGCTCTGAATCATAGCTTTGGAAATATTGCTTTAATGTTCTCAATTCTTCCATAAGTTAACCATTTTGCTTATATTTTGTTCATAAAGTATCATACTCACTGAGTTCAACAATAATTCATGAAGTTACATGAATAAATAATAGTAATTTGATTTTCCTCTTAAGTAAAATAATTCATTTAAATTAAAATTTGATGTGTTCCCTCCCACACCAAGTCTGATAACTAGGTGAGAAAATCAGGAAGGACAATCAGTACAGGCCGACTTCAGGGTCAGGCAGTCTGGGTTCAAATCCCAGCTTTATATCTGGTCAGTTGTGTGTATTTTCACAAGTCAACAATACAGCAATAAAATTACCAAACTCATGGGGTTTGTGAGGATTAGTGCATTAATAGATATAAAGTTTCTGGTACAGGGTCTGGTCTATAATAAGTACGACTCAAGTGTTTGCTATTATTATTGTTTTTGTTGTCATTTTTATTATTACAGCGGTAGTAGGGATGCAAAAAGCTGCAAGACACGGTTTCTGCCTCGAAGTAGCTTAAACCCAGTGTAGAGAGACAGGATATTGCACATGCACACACACAATTCTAACGGCATGTAGAATGGGACCTTTTATATTGCAACAAAGGATCCACAATTATACTAACAACAAGCCACCAAGGATGTTCCTCTTCTCAACAGATTTATTAAGACATGACAGAACCATTTCCACCACCCACCCACCTTTCTCTCTGCCTTCCATTCCTCCAATAAGTATAAGAAGGTGCTGAAGGGCAGTCTTAGATTTTATGGGTGTGCCTATATATGGTCATATGCATTACTCATGTCTGCCTCAACCATAAAAGAAAGGCAAGAGTAGTTTATTTCAAAAGTCAAATGTTTCTGGGGGTATCCAGGAGTCTGGTTTACAGCAATTGGTGAGGGTATCAGGCTGGTTGTTTCCTACTCTGGAGTTGAGCATGATGATAGTTCTTTGGCAAGGTGAACATCTATCAGTGGAATGTGGGAGAAACAATAAAGAACCTGGTGCCCATTTCTGGGTTTAGGATTTTCTGAAGGTAGAGCGCTTACAGAGTAACCTATGTCAACAGATCTCAAAAGGTCTATGGTTTATAATACTTTGTGAAGAAAACTGTTGAGGCAGCTCCTCCCAAGTTCCCAGAGGCCCTCAGTGGGCACAGAAGAGGACCCCCATGGTTTCTGTGACCCCACATGAAGGACAAGGTGGATAGTGGAAGGGCAAGGCCAAGTGAAGTGGTACCCCATCATGGGAACATGGAAGCACAGCCTTCTGTAGGAGAACAAGAAGATTAAGTCCTCCCTCTCTGTAGGAGTCATCAGCAACTAAATTCAACAAAAGGAAGATGAATAATTCCCCCTACCCCTTAAAATGTAAAACATCTGTATAGGCAGCATTCTATCAGTATAGCAAAAGATGGAACCAAAAGTAACCAGAGAAGCCACTATTCTCCTCTCTATTCCAAAGAAGTAGGTCATGAAAAGGGAGAGAGAATGAAGATCCAGAGGCCAGACCTCCTCACAGAAGTCCAAGCAGCTAAGATTATAGCCTACACTTAGAAGGGGAGAAGAGAACTTTGAATCAGATATGACCTTGGATTAGATCTATTTAATTGTGTAAAACTAATTGTAATAATCAAAAGTGACCAGAAAGTTATTGTATCTGGCCAAAACTGACTGGAAGGAAATTCAAGGTTGAATTGAATGTTTCACATTTGTATGTTCTTTAATACAGTATTTTGAAGAGAAGAATTTTTTAAAAACTAATGGATCATTAATGTAAAGGTTCAAAAGTAAAATTTGAATATATTACTTCCTTTGCAATGTAAAAGTAAATCTAGCCATATGTATCAAGCATAAACAAGCATAAGTATTTGGAAATTGGCTATTTAAGAGTAGGACAAAGTAAAATAATTGCTCACCTAGACTGATATTTCATATAAAGAACCTAGAATCATTTACCTGGGACTTCAGTTATGGCATTATGGTAAATAAGCAAATATTCAAGTTCTGTCAACACCATTTTAATTTTGTCTTATCATCTTGTTTGAGAAAAAAATTAGGTAAACAGCAGAAGGGATATAAAAACTATGTTGATTATTTCATTCTCACACCAAGAATGGCCCACAGGTAAGAAGAAAAGTTATGAAAAAGGAATGGAGGGAAGTGGATTTGGCTCAACAGATAGAGTGTCCACCTACCACATGAGAGGTCCAGGGTTCAAACCCAGGGCCTCCTGACCCATGTGGTGAGCTGGCCCATGTGCAATGCTGCCATGTGCAAGGAGTGCTGTGCCACATGGGGGTATCCCTCATGTAGGGGAGCCCCATGCACAAGGAGTGTGCCCTGTGAGGAGAGCTGCCCCGTGTGAAAAAAGTGCAACCTGCTCAGGAGTGGCACTGCATGCATGTAGAGCTGACGCAGCAAGATGATGCAACAAAAAGACACACGTTAAAAAGACTATTTGGGCAGAGAGGGTGAAGCTCAGTGTTTGAGTGCCTGCTTTGCACATACAAGGTCTTGGGTTCAATTGCTAGATTAAGGGCATGTGAGTGGTTGGTTAAAAACCAGTAGAACAATATCCAGGTAAACCTGTAAAGATGTATTCATTTCAGCCTGACCTATTAAAATGATTTTTTCATTTATTTACCTTATTTTTCTTCTAGATCACTAGGCATGATATGAAGTTATTATCTTTCATTAACAATTCTTTATTATTTTCCTTTGGTTGCCCAAAATTTAATACTAAAAGACTTCAAGAACACAAGAATGAAATTATTGGAATAATTCCAGATTTTTTCATAATGCTAACCAAACAAATATCAAAAAAGAAAAAAGAAACAAAACTCTTTTTTTCTCCCATGACACATTTCCTTTTGCATTCTTTATGGCTATCACTCTTCTACAGAGTGACAACACATTCCTAAATTCAACAGTCCTCTGTACACAGAGGTTAATTTAGAACCCAATTAACAGCTTCCAGAGTTCAGAAAATTGAAGACTCATGGTTGAGGGTCCAATTAAAACTCCCTAGTGATTTCTCTCCTTGTACAAGCTGGGTAGTTAAAACAATTATGGAGGGAGCCATGACAGCATAATTAAAAAAAAAAAAAAAGTCTAACAGCATTCTCATAGCATTCTGCAGGAAAAATAAATCTGTGAAATTACAAGAGGTAGGTAAGGAGGGTGGGGTATAGGAGAATAGGGGATGTAAAACAAAAAGTTTTAGTAAATAAGCAGCCATCTAATCAATAGCTGTATAATACCATGACATATAGATTGTTAAGGAATTGTTTGTGCTGAGGGTGAAAATAAGCACACTATGGCATACTTCATTTCGAGGAAGAACAGTTATTATCAACTTAGAATACCAAAATGGCAGGCCACAAATGTTACTTTACTGGGCAACATAAACCCAAATGCCTTGTGTCCTTTTTAGTGCTATCGTTTGCATGGCTTTGAAGCCATCAGACAATTCTGTTTTAAGTGCCATACAGTCTACAATGACCCTGAATATTCAACTTACCGGTTGTCATTCTTTCTGGTCTAGTTTTCCCACTTTTGTACCTGATATCAGGAGTAAATTGGGACTACTCCTATACTATTCTACCTTTTTCCAATTACAGCCCCCACAGCCCACTTGGGTAGAAAAGATAAAATCAAAGAGTATTGAATGGAAATCTAAAGTTGCAGTGAGTTGAAATTAAAGTGTCTTCATGATTATTTGCAACAACAACACTCACCAACACCTTTTTTTTTGAACCCTGATGTTCTTTTGACATGGCATATATTGTGCCACTGGCAATGGAGTGTTTCCTGGGGTATTGGTATTAATTTTCATAATAATATCATGCGCTTTATTTTCAGGAATCACAAAGTTAAATGCTTGCAAGAACAAGGAGGTATCTTAAATGAGTGAGGAAGTCTGGATGAAGATCTAGACACACTTTTTTAGTGTTTTTGCATTAAATATGTGATAATATATTTTGTTCACACAAAAAAATAAGCTGGCTTCCAGTTTTATCTTTTTCTTAAAGTAATCTGTTCTCGCCAGCCTCTCCAGTTATCTGCCATTTTCCTGTAATTAACAAAACCATGATGCAAGGAAATATTTATTGACAGTGAAAAAATACTGTGGAATGGCAGTTTGGACTGGACCTCCATGTCAGGGAGAAAGCAGGGAATGGTGAGGACCGTGGTCTACTCTGAAGGTGTTGATAACAGTCTAAACAAGGTCACTGCTACTGAGCTCTAGCCGATTTTTCCATGTTGTGAAGAGAATCATCTGTGCCTAGACTTTTTAAAAAAGAAAACCTGGGAAAATGAACTTTCATATGAAATCTTCCAATTTTCATATGTTGAAAAAAGAAAAAACTTTTCTCAGTGATGTGCTTTCCAAATAAAACACATTTACAAGTCATATGCGACCCTCAGGCCCCCAGTTTGCAAGACCTGCTTCCAGGAAACTTATTCCATATTAGAGGAGATTGAGAAATGCAGTTTTGGAATGAGAGAGTATGTGAGTGAATATTATTTACACACAACAGACAATGTGCATAACGTGGCCGTATCTATGGATCAAAGGATCAAGAGTCAATTGAAAACTTGTTCAGATAGGGCCCCCAAAAATCTAATTAGATGTAAGATCTCTAATCAGTTATAGTATTTCAGATAGACAAACAGATTTGATTCCTTACTGATGTTATTAAATTTATGAATTTTTCCTGTTATTAAATTTAGTTTTACTGTGTTATTTTACTATTTATTATATTACATTATTAAATTTAAGGACTTTTTCCTAATTGGGAAAGAAGGCAGAGAAGGAATATATACAGTGACATAAAATTCAATTTGTTGCTTAATCTCTAATTTTCAGTGGCAGATAGAGAAGGGGAAAGTTAAAGATGAATTACAGGAAATAATAAAGCCCTGGAGAAGAAACTGGAGGTGGTAGATTTTTTACAAATTCTCTAGCACTCTTTTTATAAAGTTAATGAGAGAGATGGAAAGGAGATTATGGCAAATGAACATTAAAGAAGGATAGAAAACAAAGATACAGGGATAGCAAACAGATCAGGTCAGCCATATGATGACTCTTAGGAAATGGAAGCCCTAGTCTTTTGAAACAGGAGTCAGAACTGGGGACAAAATCTGGACTACTAACCTATGGTTAGGATCTGTATCAAAGCCTAGATCTGTAGAACCATCATCATTAAAATTTAAGTTTTGCATTTTACAAAGAGGTTCCCTATAGCTTCAATTTCCTCATTAATAAAACAAACTTTTACCATGGGCTAAGAATTTAGTTGCAGTGTCTATCCCTGAGATAATTACTATGAGTTAGGGGAAACTTAAAAACAGAGAGAAACAATACTGTAACGGAGGAAAGTACAGGGTACTGTGGAAGCTCAAATACCCAAGGCTGCTATACACTACTATTCAGGTTGTGAACTGCACAAATCCAGGTGGTGCCATCTTCAAGACGAGGAAGTACAAGGTCTCTTGAGCTGTGCAATGTGGCAGCTGCCAGAATCCAACTGAGGCTTAGTTGGCATCACAGAAAGCTTTTTGGAGGAAGTTGTTCCTAGACTATGTCTTAAAAGTGTCAGTAGAATTTAGCTAGACGGAAATTAGTTGGGAGGCAGAGGAAGGGCAACAGGGAAAATCTCAATCCTGAAGAATTTGTGAAAAAGAACAGATTAAATGTCCTTAATAGTTTCATCATTGCTATGCTTACTGGACCTTTGCCATCAAATAGCGAGTCATGATCTTTTATTGTGAGGGTAATGAGAGGACGATAAAAGCTCTCCCAATGTAGTCTAAATTTACTGGACATGATGTGCACAAAGGAAATCCCCAAACAGTATCTTAAATAGATACTCCCTACTGAGATAACATGGATTGAATCAGCGTGCGGTAGAAGAAACACAAAAAATAAAACTGTGTAAAGGGCATTACAAACAGAAAACAGGGGTATCAGAAGGGTGAAAGCACCTAGTCCCATCTTCAGTTCTTGCCCATGTGCTCTAATCTTCCTTCTATGCCTCTAATGCTTCCACCTCTTTCTTAGACTTATTAATTTAACTTTGCCCCAAACTCTCCAAACTTGCATATACATACCTTGCTACTCAGCTGATAAAGGACTCTTCAGTTCCAAATACCCATTTTCCTTGGTAATTTAATTAATTTTTCCTAATTCAAAACAATAAGAACAATGAGAGACAATGCAAGAGGTAAACTGGAAATATATAAAAAGGCAGTATATTTACATTATAAGTCTTATATTTGATACCTATGAAATAAAGGTGGTATACTATGTGTAGCAGTTTGACATAGTTATGAATTCCAAAAATAGATATTGGATTATGTTTGTAATCTGGTTTGTACCTGTGCATGATTAAGTTATGATTAGGGCTTTGACTGGGCCATGTCATTAGGGCATTGAGTCCCCACCCCTTGGTGCATGGGGACTCACAGATAAAAGGCATGGCAAAGGACAGAATTGGGGAGTTTTGATGTTGAAGTTTAATGCTGAAGCCTTAAGCTGTACCCCTAGGAAGTAAGCTCACAGAGAAAACAGAAGCAAGCCCCAGGAAGAGAGGGACCCTGAACCAAGAGAGAAGCAAGACCCTGGAAGAGAGGAACCCAGGAAGCCTGAACCCTGGCAGACCTTGGCAGCCATCTTGCTCCAACACATGAAAATAGACTTTGTTGTGGGAAGTAACTTACTCTTATGGCCTAGTATCTGTAAGCCCCTACCCCAAATAAATACCCTTTATAAAAACCAACCAATTTCTGGTATTTTGCATCAGCACCCCTTTGGCTGACTAATACACTATGCAAGACCACTATTCTATAACGTGGAGTTGCAGACCCCATCCTAAATAAGATGGCAAAGTAAGATGCTTCAGAGACCCATCCTCCCAAAGAAGCTTTGACCAACCAGCAAGAACGGGGAGAAACATCTTTCTCAAAGCTCTAGAAAATAGTGAAAGGACTGCAGTAACAGCGAGAACTGAGTCAAGGAAAGGACTACTTAAAAGCAATAGGATTTCATGGCACTGTCCTCCCACACCACTTACCTGCTTGGCACAGAATCAGCTCATACTCCCAATGTCACCCCCTAGTCCTTATTTTAGAGGGAAAAGAGTAACCCTAATACACATTGTAGGAGCTTGTATTTCTGGTTGCCCAATCTATCTAGAGATTGCCCTGAGGGATTCACTGCCTTAGAACTTGCCCTGCATCTAGAAGGCTATCATAGAACTCTGCTACAGAAGACAGGGAAAGCAGTCAAGCAGCTGTCGAGGCAAGGGACTGCAGGCTGCAGGGCATACAGGGCAGTGCCTGGGACCATGAGGAAACAGTTTTCTAGGAAAAAGGGGACATTTGTAACTGTGTGAACAGGAGAATGCCCAGGGCCACATGTGCATGCGCAGAAAGTATCAGGGCAGTCCCTATGCTTTTGCCTTGAGCTATTATCTAAACTCATTGTTATCAATTTTGAAAGAGAGAACTGGCACAAATTAATCTGCAAAGTTTTTCTTTTCCTGTTGTTAGCTTCTGGCAGTCAAGGAAAGCTCTGAAATAGCAGTAGCTGGACATAAGCTTAAGGAACACATGCCCCAGAGTCTAAATTCCAATGAAAATATATTAAAATATCAAAATGTAAAAGTTTCAACAACAAAAAAATTAAAAACACACAAAGAAACAGGATGTGACGGTCCAGGCAAAGGTGAAAATGAAAGCATAAGAAGCCACCAGTGAGGAGAATCAGGTCTGGGACACACCAGGCAAAGACTTTTTAAAAATTGTCTTAAATACACTCAAAGAGCTAAAGTAAAACATGGGCCAAGAACTAAAAGAAGTTAGGAAAACAAAGAGACTATCAATTAAGAGATGGAAATTGTGAAAAGGAATCAAAGAGAGCTAAAGACCAGAGTAACAGAAATTAAAAATTCCCAAGGGACACTTTTGGGAAGATGGAGACTTAGAGGGGCAGAGGATCAACTCCCAGAAAAAATACCTGGAGGAAAGATGGAGACTGTCTGGAGGGCTGCTCTGGGGCTTAGGATTCCAGAGGAAGGTGAGACACTACCCAGAAAAGAGAGGGGTGAAGAAAAGGAGTCTCAGCTGGCTGAAAAATCCTGTGAGTAGAGCTACAAAAGCAGCAGCAGGTGCCCATCCCCTCCCCTATGAAGCAAATAGCAGCCTGTGGACTGCAGTGGCTGTGAACTGTGATGGTTGCAGACTGAGGGTGTGGTGGTCCTCTTCCCCAAGAAAGGACAGAGGGAAGGGCACAGACTACAGTAAATTCAGATTTTGGCCAGTGAACTTGGTCTGCTGCATTGGAGGAGTCACACACTTCCAGGCTAGGTGGGGGTCACGACATTGTTTGCACTGAGAGCAGAGAGCTAAAGATAATGCCCTTTCTCAAACACCTTCCCTACTGCCCTTCGCTGGTTGTTGAGGAGGAAGAGGGAAGGTGGGTGCAGTTGGCAAATGGTGGGAAATAGCTTCTGAGAGTTTGTTTCTGAGGCTTGACTCACATTGAGGACATTGCTTCTGTACCATCCACCCACCTACCAAAGGGTTACACTGAATGCATTCCCCCCTAGCACCTGGGTCTGAACTGAGTGGCCAGTCACACAGCTCCATCTGCTGGCCAGAACAGAGAAGTGCACTAAAATGGAAAAGTAATCATAAATAATAAATAAATAAAAGAGGCAAGCAGGTTCCTTTACTGCCCACCTCTCCAAGGCCCTTGGAAACTGACTGCATGCCATTACTGGGTTCTTAGCCCTGGTTTGAGCAGTTAAGCAGGGACAATCCTAAATATTGAGAGCAAATTGAACCATGAGTCAAAGAATTGTGGTAGCACATAGCTACTTAACAGTAAATTCCTAGGCAAGAGAAAGAAACTGAACATCAGAGTAAACTCAGCATCAGAACCAGAGGACTAGACAGGAGTGAAAAATTACAAGCTATAAAAAGAAAAAGGTAGATATGATTCAGGCAAAGGAACAATTCAAAGCTTCAGACAAGACACAGGACTTGAAAGAGCTAATCAGTGAAGTTCATACAAACCTCCTAAATTAAATCAATGAGTTAAAAGAAAACATGACTAAAGAAATAAAAGATATTAAAATGACACAGAGTGAACACAAAGAAAAATCTGATATCTTGGAGAGAAAAATAACATACCTTATGGGACTGAAAGACACAATAAAAGAGATAAAAAATACAAAAGAGGCACACAACAGCAGATTTGAAATCATGGAAGAAAGAATCAGTGACATAGAGGAAAGAACAACTGAAATTAAAGAGAAGGAGAAAAGAATGGAAAAAACTGAGCAGGGGCTCAGGGAGTTGAGTGATAACATGAAGTACATCAATATACATGTTATGGAAATTCCAGAAGGAGGCGATAAGGGAAAAGGGGCAGAAAAAGTACTTGAGAAAATAATGCCTGAAAATTTCCCAACTCTCATAAGAGACATGAATATGTGTGTCCAGGTAGCACAGCATACTCCAATCAGAATAAATCCAAATAGACCTCCCCCAAGACACATAATATGAGGAATGCCAAATGCCAAAGATAAAGAGAAATTTTTAAAAGCAGCAAGGGAAAAGTAAAACATCACATACAAAGGACCCCCAGAAAGACTTAGTGCAGATTTCTCTTAGAAACAATAGTGGTGAGAAGGCAGAGGGATGATATAGTTAAGGTATTAAAAGAAAAACTGCCAGCCAAGAATTCTTTATCTAGCAAAACTGTTCTTCAAATATGACAATGAGCTTAAAATATTGGGAGATAAACAGAAACTAAGAGAGATTTTAAACTAGAATCCAGCTATGCAGGAAACACTTGAGTTCTGCAGCCAAAAACAAAAAGAAAACAACAAAAAAAAAAATTTGAGAAAGAGAGAGGCTTCGAGGAGAGTGGAAAAGTGTAAGACTATCAGAAAGGGCAACCAACAAGGTAAAAAGATGGGCAAAAATAAGATACATGAAAGCCAAAGGATAAAATGGCTGAAGTAAGACCTTTACAGTAATAGCATCTTAGTTAATGGATTAAACTCCCCAATCAAAAGACATAAGCTCACAGAATGGATAGGTAAACATGAGCCATCCATATGCTGTCTGCAGGAGACTCACCTTAGACCCAAGGATGCAAATAGACTGAAAATAAAAGGCTGGAAAAAGATATCTCACACAAATAGTAACCAAAAGAGATCAGGGGTAGCTATATTGGTGTCATACAAAACAGACTTTAAATGTTAAAAGTGGTAAGTGATGCAGAAGGCCATTATATATTGATAAAAGGGACAATCCACCTGTAATGAGTAATAGTCATAAATATCTATGCACCTAGCCAGGGTGCCCCAAAATAAATGAGGCAAACTGGCAAAACTGAAAGAAGAAATAGACTCTTACTACAATAAGAGGTGAAGAATTCAACATACCATCCACATCAATAGAAAGAGCTAGACAGAAGATCAACAAGGAAACAGAGAACTTGAACAATATGATAAACAATCTGGACCTGACAGACAATTACAGCACACTGTACTCCAAACAGCAGGTTATACATTCATCTGAAGTGCTCATGGATCTCTCTCTAGGATAGAACACAGCTCTCAATAAATTTAAGATTGAAATTAAACAAAGCACATTCTCTAACAATAATGGAATGAAGCTGGAAATCAATAAGTGGGAAAGGGGAAATTTTGCAAATATGTGGAGACTAAACACCACACTCCTAAACAGTAAACAGGTCAAAGAAGAAATTGTAAGAGAAATTATTAGTTATCTTGAGATAGATGAAAATTAGAAGACAATTTATTAAAAACTAGAAAAAGAACAGCAAACCAATCCCAAAAGATACCCAGAAGAACTGAAAACAAGGTCATGAAGTGATATATGCACACCAATGTTCATAGTGGCATTATTCACTATTGCCAAAAGTTAGAATCAACCCAAATGCTCATCAACAGCTGAATGGATAAAAAAATATGGTATATACATATAATGGAATACTACTCAGCTGTAAGAAGCTGGAATACTACTCAGCTGTAAGAAGGAATACAGTACTAACACGTGGATAACATGGATGAATCTTGAGGATCTTATGCCAGGCATTGAAGGAAAAATACTACATGACCTCTCTGATATGAATTAAGCAAATCAAGCTGGCTCAGAGAGCTAGAAACTGGAAGACAGACTTACAGGAAATAGGGGGGAAGAGGAAGGATGTGAGCCAATGCCCACATGGGCAAAATCTATGATAAGGTGGAGGTAAATAGTTATAAGTGGAAGGGATAAGACAGGGGCATAGGGACACTATTGGATTGGACTTTGCAGACTTGAGGGGGCTAGGGTTGGGAGGATGGGTCATTTTGTTCAAGGAATTGGGGGAAGGGTTGAGGGGGAGCAAGTGAATACAGGAGATTGTTGGGTATGTGGTTGAAACTATAATGTTGAGAAAACTCTTTAGAAAATATAACAAGGAAGAGTTACTGATTTAAGGTGTTTGACAGGGAGCATCTGGCACAAGGTGTACCTGGGCAGGCTTCTAGGGAGTGTGTGAGTGCTCATCATGTCATAGTGTGTTATATCAGTGGGTGGAGACCCACACAATGTGTGGGAAGGTGTTATACCCCCACCCTGGGGAGGCCTGATGTTCTCAAACAGAGGGGAGTATATTTCTCAAGAGCATGGGTGGCTCCCAGTGGAGGAGGACAGACTAGTGTGTTAAGCCCTCAGTATTGTTACAAATATCTAGGAATCTTGTCCTTCAAGCAGTGAAGGATGGTTGTCACTGTGGGCCCTGAGGGGAGGGGGGTGAGAAGAATAGAATAGTTGGAAGAGGGGATAAATGGGGGGTAGTGGAGGTCTTCTACATAATCCAGCAATGATGGATACAGGCCATGTTAAATTTCACCAAAAAATTTATAAAAGTGTATAGTCTAAAATGTAAACCATAATGTAAGCCATAATGGAACCATGGTTGGTAACTATGTTTCAATATCTGTACATTATTTGCAGCAAATATAACATCCACATGTAAAAAGATAATTGCTGGGGAAGGGGGAAACAGGTTTGATGTTGGGCATATGGGAGTCCCCTGTATTCTATATGACTTTACTATGACCTAAAACTTTTTTGAAGACATAATAATAATAATAATAAATAATGTAGACACTGAGGAAGAAATGGAAGAGATTGCCTTGCCACTGTATACACAGAATAACACCTATTACAGTGATGAAAGACAAAACATTAGAAAAAAATTTTAATGATATTTTTCATTTTTTAATAGCCCAATTTATTTTTTACTTTTAGTTTTTCTAAATTATTATGTATTCTATTTCTAATCTTGAAACCTATCATTACTATTTCATTTTCCTATTAATTGAATTCAGCAATATATTAGACTTCATTTTTGAAGAAGTTTTGAATCACAGAGGGGTTCAAATATATAAAAGAAAAAAAAAAACTTATGAGATTCAGTGAAGGCAGTGCTAAGAGGGATATTATAGCCCTAAATGTCTATATTTACAAAAAAGAGCTAAAATCAAATATTTAACTGAACTTGAAAAACTAGAAAAAGAACAGCAAACCAACCCCAAAGCAAACAGAAAGGAAAAAAAAAAAAAAGCTTAGGAACAAATGAAATTGAAAACAACAAGAACAAAAAAAAGAATGAGAAAAATAACCAAAACCAAAACCTGGTTCTTTGAGAAAAATCAGTAAAATCAACAAAATTTTAGCAAGACTTACAAAAAAAGAAAGAAGATGCAAATAAACAAAATAAAGAATGAAACGGGGGACATTATGACTGACTTCACAGAAATAAAAAGGATCATAAGAGGATATTATGAGAAACTGTATGCCAACAAATTAAACAATGTAGATGAAATGGACAAATTCATAGAAATGAACAGCCTATATTGACTCTACAAGAAATACAGGAACTCAACAAACAAATCACAAGCAAAGAAATTGAATCAGTCATCAAAAATCTTCCAACAAAGAAAAATCCAGGACCAGATGGCTTCACTGGTGAATTCTACCAAACATTTCAAAGATTAATACCAATCCTGTTTAAACTCTTCCAAAAAATTGAAAAGGAGGGGAAATTACTCATATTTTATAAAGTCAACATCATTCTAATACCAAAACCAGATGAAGATACTATAAGAAAAAAAAAATTACAAACCACTCTCTCTAATGAACATAGATGCAAAAATTCTCAACAAAAATGCTTGCAAATTGAATCCAACAGCATATATTGTACATCACAATCAAGTGGGTTTTATTCTTGGTGTGCAAGAATGGTTCATCATAAGAATATCAATTAACGTAATACACCACATTAAAAAACTGAAAGAAAAAAAACATACGATCATCTTGATTTATGTAGAAAAAAGCATTTGACAAAATCCAGCACACTTTTTCTGATAAAAATGCTTCAAAAGATCGATTTTAGAAGGAAGGTTCTTCAACAAAGAGCATGTATGAAAATCCCACAGCTAACGTCCGTATTCAATGGGCAAAGGTTGAAAGCTTTCTTTCTAAGATCAGGAACAAGACAAGGATGCCTACTGTCACCATTGTTATTCAACATTGAGCTAGAAGTTCTAGTTAGAGAAATAAAGCAAGGAAAAAAAATAAAAGCCATCCAAATTGGAAAAGAGGAAGTAAAACTCTGACTTTTCCACAGGTGACCTGATCCTATATTTAGAAAATCCTGAAATACTTACAACAAAATCTATTAGAGCTAATAAATTAATTCAGCACAGTGGCAGAATACAAGGTCAAAATACAAAATCAGTTGCATTTCTATACACTCACAATGAGGAAGCTGAAGAAGAAATCGAGAAAAAAATTCCACATCCAAAAGCAACAAAAAGACTCAAATATCTAGGAATTAATTTAAGCAGGAACGTAAAGGATTTGTATTCAGAAAACTACAAAATACTGTTAAAAGAAATCAGAGAAGATCTAAATAAATGGAAGGACATTCTATGTTCCTGGATTGGAAGACTAAACATAGTGAAGATGTAAATTCTACCCAAATTGATTAATAGATTCAATGCAATACCAATTAAAATCTAAAAACCTACTTTACAGAAATAGAAATTTCAATTACCAAATTTCTTTGGAAAGGAAAGGGGTTCTGAATAGCCAAAAATATTCTAAAAAAAGCAAAGCAAAGTCAGAGACTCAGACTTCCTAATCCTGAAGTATGTTATAAAAGCTATAGTGGTCAAGACAGTATTGGAATAAAGATTGACATTTTGATCAATGGAATTGAATTGAGAGCTCAGAATTAGACATTCAACTCTATAGTAAACTGATTTTCAATAAGCCTACCAAGTCTACTTTTCTGGGGCAGAAGAGTCTCTTCAATAAATAGTGCTGGGAGAACTAGATATCCATAATCGAAACAAGGAAAGAGGACCCCTATCTCACTCTCTATACAAGAATCAATTCAAAATGGATAAAAGGCCTAAACATAAAAACCAGGACCACAAAATACCTAGAAGATAATGTAGGGAAACATCTACCAGACACTGTGGGAGGTAGGGGTCTCTTGAACATTATGCCCAAAGTCCAAGAAACAAAAGAAAAAATATATAAATGGGACTGCCTCAAAATTAAATAGTTCTGCACCTCAAAGGACTTTGTGAAGAGGGTAAAAAGCAGCCTACTCAATAGGAGAAATATTTGGAAAGCACACATCCGACAAGGGTCTATATCTGTGACATACAAAGAGATCTAACAACTCAACAATAAAAAGACAAATGAAAAAATGGGCAAAAGACCTGAATAGACATTTTTATAAATAAGAAATACAAATGGCAAAAAAAAAAAAACATGAAAAAATGGTCAACATCACTGGTTATTAGGAAAACGCAAATCAAAGCTACAGTGAGGTATCATTTCATACCTTCTAGAATGATCACTTTTAACAAAACAAAAAACTGTAAGTGTTAAAGATGATATGGATAGAAAGGAATGTTTATCCACTCTTGCTGGGAATGTAGAACGGTAGTCACTGTGGTAGTCTGTTTGGTGGTTCCTAAGTTAGGTATAGATCCACCATGTGAACCAGCAATACCACTACTAGATATATACCCAGAAGAAATGAGACACAGACAACTGCATGCTGATGTTCACAGTAACACTATTCACAATTGCCAAAAGATAGAAACATCCCAGATGAACATCAGTTGATGAATGGACAAACTGTGGTGTATACACATGATGAAATATTACTCAGCTGCAAGAAGAAAAGAAGCCATGAAGCATATGACAATGTGGATAAACCTGGAGGACATTACGTTGAGTGAAGCAAGCCAGGCAAAAAAGGACAAATATTGAATGATTTCACTATTATGAATTAAATATAATGAGCAAACTCATGGAGTTAATAGCTAGAATATGTTACCAGAGAAAAGAATGTGGTTAGAGAATGGATACTTCTGATTTATTTTGTGCATAATTGGTAAAAATAAATAAATAAATAAAGTGGCTTGTAAATGTTTGGAAATGAATAGAAACAGTGAAAGCACATCATAGGATTTCTAATTAGTAGTGCCAAAATATGGGCATGATAATGATTTGTTTTATGTTATTTTTCCTTTTTTTGGAGTAATGAAAATGTTCCAATATTGAATGCACAACTTGGTGATTATACCAAATGCCATAGATTAAACACTGTAGATAAATTATATGGCTTACGAAGAAAAAAATATAATAGGGTGGGTTGGGGGAAATATTAATATACCAAATGTAAGATATGAACTATAGTTAGTATTAATACTTTGACTATGCTCTTTCATAATTTTGTTACAAATGTTTCATGACAATACAAGGTATTTCTGGTATGATGGATGGCAGCTATGCATGCTGTTCTGCATGTTTGTTCCATAAGTTCACAACTTTTACCATACACTTATTGTTTATTATATTCATGTGTTAATGATAAACTTCAATAAAAAGTTTTTTTAAAATTCCCAAGAGAGATTATACAGCAGACTGGAGCAGGCAGCAGGAAAAATCAGTAAACTTGAATAAAAGACAATTGAAACCACCCAGATTGAGGAGAAGGAAGATAGAATGAAAAAATGTGAATACACCCTGAAAAACTATCAAGCATACCAATCTACACATTGTAGGAGATCCATAAGGAGAAGAGAGAAATAGGCAGAGAGAATCTTCAAACAAGTTATATGTTCCAAGTTTAACAAAAGAAATGAATATATACATCCAAGATACTCAACAGACTTCAAACTGTATGAGCCCAAATAAACATATACCAATACATATCATAAAGAAATTTGCCAATGCCAAAGATGAAGAAAGCTGCAGAGAGAAGTAACTTGTCACATATAAGGGAGCCACAACAAGAAAATTATGATTTCTCATCAGGAACCATGAAGGCATGAAGGCAGTGGGAATAGCAAAATAATTGTCAACTGAGAATTCTATATCCAGCAAAATCTTTCAAAAATGAGAGGATTAAGACATTCCCAGATAAACAAAAGCTGAGAGTTTATCTTATAGATCAGCCCTATAAGAGATACTAAGTAGGGTTCTGCAGGTTGTACATGAAGAACAATAGAAAATAGATCAAAGCCTCAATGAAGAAATAAAAGTCCATGGTGAGGGTGATGACATGAATAAAAATAAATGGCAGAACCACTGTATTTTTGGTTTGCAAAATCGATTTTTACTTCCTACTGGATCTAAGAGGCAAAGGTATAAAATGTAATGATAAACTAGTGGTTTTACATTCAATGTATAAATATGTAATTTGTGACAAAAGCTACATGAAGGTGGGGGTACAGAGGAACATAGGAACATAGTTTGCGTATACTACTGAAGTTAAATTGGTATCATAACAAACAAGACTTACAGATTTAGGGTGCTAAATTTAAGTCCAATGGTAACTACAAAGAAATGAACTGAATATGCAATCTCATAGGGACAGAAATTGGAGTGCAGGTTGCCAGGGGAAGGGAGACTGGCGATTTAATACATAATTGGTGTTGGAATTATTTAGGGATATGGGAACATTTTAGTAATGGAAGGTGATGAGGATACTATTTAATACACTATTGCAAGTGTGGTTAATTCCATTGAATGGTATGCATGGGATTGGTTGGGATGGAGACATGTATGTTTTATATATGTTCCCACAATTAGAAAAAAAAAGTATGAGAAAATAAAGAGATAATGACAATTGAGTGTAATACATGATCCTGGATGGGATCTTAACAATGGAGAAGAGAAGGCCCAAAGGACATTTTAGGGGCATATGAAATAATTGGAACATAGACTGTAAGCTTTATATCAATGATAAATTTCTTGAACATGATAATTGCACTTAAGGTGGTAGCATAAGTGAAATCCTTGTTCTTAGGAAATATACATGGCAGTATTGAGGGTTCAGAGAGCATAATACATACAACCTACACTCAAGTCTTCCAAAAATGGACTGATAAATAGACAGGTAGATTGATAGATACATAGAAGGATTGATAGGTTACTGGATAAATAGAATGATAAGGCAAATGTAACAAAATGTTAAAATTGGTAGATCTGGATATTTGGGGAGATAAGGGTATGTTGGAGTTCTCTGTGTGGGGTTTGCATTATTTTTATACTGTCCTGTAAGTTTGAAAGTATTTCAAAATAAAAAGTTTTAAAAAGCAACGTAGTTGCAAGTACCATCCCTGCATTTGGTGGAAGATCCATGGAGGTATATTGATAGATGTTCTTTATGGGAAATTTCATAGGGTACCAATGGGAAAGGCAGATCATTTGCTTGCTAGTAAAGAAGTTTTTGGAGACTAGCACATCAGAAATTGCCCAAGTGGTTTTTTTTTCCTACACTCATCTATGGCAAGTGTTCTTAACTTTTTTTGTTCCAGAGACCCTTTTGCCAGTAGGTGAAAACCATGGACCCTACACTACACTGTGTATTATTTAATAAATATATCACACCCACACCAATATATCCCCAAAAGAGTAATGTGTTTTTGAATTTAAATTCAAGCTCACAGACCTCTTGTTAAGAACCTCTTATCTATGGTAAGAGTAATATCAGATGGTTGCAGGACATCTGAGTTAACTTCTAATTTGTTTTTAGATTTATTACCTAGGAAGATCAATTTATTTCTTGAAATAACTCTTCTTACTTATGAGCTTTTATTTGTATAAGGACAATAAATTTGACTAGCAAATCATTGACATGATCTGGGCATTGCTTTGCATTATACATTGCTAAAAATAAAGTCATTCTACATTCTCTACATTCAAAGATAAACCAGAGCACAATGACACAATAATCATCGGCAATACAATGTATTTTCTGGGAAGGAACATGTTTCAAAGCCTGTGGAAGTGATAACTTGCACTGCATATGATTATTTTAGCACCAAGTTAAAAGACTATGTTTCTACTACTGCTAATATTTCTTCTCTCAATAAATAAACTAAAATAACTTTGGAAATAAAAAATCATTTGGGGAAAGAATGTCAAAGGGGAAAGTTTTTGAAGAGAGATTACATTAAATTTTAAAAGGCTAATTTGGAGAAAAAAAAATAGAAAATCCAGTTGAAATACCTAGTAGGCCTTTGCAAATGGAGTCATAGTTTTGGAGAGAAATCTGTGTAGAGGTGTATTTTGTGGCTTCATAAAAATATAGTTGATGATTGAAACTGGAGAATACCAAACAAAGGACAAGGAGGAAATTAAAGGACAAACTTAAAAACAATCATATTTAGTGTCTGAAGGTAAATGAGAAGCCATCAGGTAACTAGAGGAAAAGCAGAACTGTACTATTGGGGAGAAAAGTGGGTTTGGCTGGGTTGGAAACCAGAGTCCAAGGAGATATGAAGATGCTAATGAAGAAGATTATACAGCAAGCAGGTGGGGACCACACATTCTAAAAGTTTGACCAAAGGGTCAGAAACAAGGATAGGAGTACTAAGAGAGGACCATGAAATTAATCAAAATTTATTTGACTATTTTGATTTTTGGATAGTGACTGCTAATCCTGTTTAAAAGTAGAAGAAAGGGGTTGGGCTTTTGGAAGTTAATGAGAGACCAAGAATCTTCAGGCAGTAATGTGAAATGACAGGCAGAATTACATGTAGGCATGAGGCTTAGAGGGAGGAGGACTAGGAGAAAGTCAATGATAGAGAAGGCAAAGAACAGGGACGAAAAGAACATTATCAAAGATGCACAGCAGCTCCCACCAAACTGCAATGATCTTTGCCATACATTTGGAAGTGAACGGAAAGCAGGATTGGGAGTTGGAGAAGATCAAAAGGTCATAAGCTATGAGAGTGAGTTTAGGGTTGCAGAAAAGAGAAATAAATGGTTGGTGGAATTACATTAATGGCCACACTAAATTTGTGCACAGCCTGCACAATTCTATACCCCCCTCTCACCATGCTTAGCAGTCAGGGAGCAGAAGGAAACGTGAGCTCTGGATTGGCTCCAAGGGTTATAAGAGCATATGGGAAACCATAGGGGAAATTGAGGGACAAGGGAACTATGAATAGGAAAAACAAATCTTTAACAAAATTAAGATGAAGGCAAAATAATGGAAAGAGTATAATGAGCTGGAAGGCAGCCAGTGATACAGGTCTGGCTGGCAGGCTGGAGTGACTACTGGTCTCAGTGACAGGAAGCAGTGAAGACAGTGATTGCAAGAAGAGAGAAGACAGGTGAGAGATCTCTGAAGCAAAGCAATACTCATTGATCAGGCCAAGTGCCTGGGCTGTGGGCAAATGGCTGTACCTGCAAGGAAAGCCAAAAAATGTGATGGAGATGTGGGATTGGTTTTCAATGTAGAAATTAAAATCAATGATACAAGACATAGAGAAACTAGCATTAAAATCTGGACAAAGAGCAGAAATTCTGGAAGCCGTGGCAAGCACCTAGTGATTCTATACCATACAATGGGAAATATTTCTTAAATGCACTGAATACCTAAGTTTTCACACACAAAGGCAGGACTGTATGGCATTCATGTATTAGGAAAGACTAACTCTCCCACACTCAAATACTCAGCTTAAGGAAGATAAAATTTATGTATTAAATATTTTTAAATAATCTCAACCCAGGCACCAAATTTCAACGGGTTTTAGATTTTTAGCTCTGCTTTGTGGATTTAGCACCAACACACTAAATCCTCAATTTTAGGCACAGGGGAATGCCACAGAGAGGTATCTTACTTTGACTTTTATAAGGTTTTCACCTTATTTTTTCTTAAGCTATAAGGAGACTGTATTTTGTACCACAAAGGATAGTTTAAAGCAAAAAATGCTTGTAACAAAACTTCCTTTTCTAAAGATTTATTATATTAAACAAAGAGATGATCTTAAATTCAGTACAAGTATAGGCATTACTCACTTAGTATTTCTTGCGATTTATACGCCTTGAAAGATTTTTATCACTTAGCTACACTTTAGATAGAATGTAATAAACCAACACAAAGGCAGGCAGATATCATTGGCTAACATATGATTTGTAATGTGCCATTACATTTATACTGACAAGACCACAACTCAAGGAGGAATTCTCATGCGTGTGTTATGTGTATTTAACAACTTAACATAAAACAGAATTCAGCATATTCAAAGAAAATGGGTAAATAAGTTCAGTAGGCTTTGTTTTAGGTAGTGTAACATAATAAAATGATGTTTCTCATAATAGGCTAACATAAAATCTTCTGAACAATATGCTATATACCCAAGAATTTTAAAATGCAAAAAGGAGTAAAAACAAATACAGTTTCTCTCACCTCTGTAAGATGTCAGGCAGCTTAAGCTTTTATTGAAATTAATCATTGTTTCATATTATCTAATAGAAACCCTGTCAAATAAGATTTTAGCCTTGTCAATATCAAAGACCCTTAAGATTCAAAAATAATTTGTGACTGAAATATGACATTTGTAAATAATTACTTTAAAAACATAATGTCTCCTGTGGAAACATATAGGCACAGTGTTTTTTAGGATATTTTTAAAGCACTGTTACTTAAAAGATATTATTTAAAGAAGTAATCACGACAGAGCAAATTCTGAGAAAATGAATAATAAGCCAGAAGAGAAAATAGAAAATTTTAAAGATTCATTCCATCCTAAGACTACGTTCCAAATAAATATGAGGGACAAATGTTAGAGAATCCCTCACTATTTCCTAGGCATCAGGTACTTATCCGGGCTATTCCAATCTACTGTGCAAATGTTGCCTTCTTCCCTCCAAGGTCCTGACAAGCGGGGATGCTTCTCTTACTTCAGAGGAGTTTCTTCTACAAAGTCAAGCTAACTAATCTATTTATTCCCACAGTGACACTCCTGCTGCCAAGGAACCTAGATTCTGAAAGTTAATTTTTATTTAAAAGCATTTTTAACCCTTTAGAGGATGGCTTTGTCTTTCATTAAATGGAAATTTCATTAGACTGATGGACTAGAGTAAAAATGAACTTTCAGAAGATTTTTTTTGTTAAGATTTATTTATTTCTTCCCCCACGCCCCTCACCCCCCGGTTGTCTGTTCTCTGTGTCTGTTTACTGCGTCTTTGTTTCTTTGTCCGCTTCTGTTGTTGTCAGCACAACGGGAATCTGTGTTTCTTTTTTTGTGTCATCTTGTCATGTCAGCTCTCCATGTGTGCGGTGCCATTCCTGGGCAGGCTGCACTTTCTTTCATGCTGGGCGGCTCTCCTTACGGGGCGCACTCCTTGCGCGTGGGGCTCCCCTATGCGGGGGACACCCCTGCTTGGCAGGGCACTCCTTGCACGCATCAGCACTGCACATGGGCCAGCTCCACACGGGTCAAGGAGGCCTGGGGTTTGAACTGTGGACCTCTCATGTGGTAGACGGATGCCCTAACCACTGGGCCAATTTCGTTTCCCTCAGAAGATATTGAATTTTTAATTTTCCTTAGTTCTTATATCTCAGCATTTCTCCTGCCTTCAACAAATCTACAACCCAATTTGGGAGAAAAAGTTTACACACCCAAAACAAAGAGCAGCTTAGTGGAAGATGCAGCGGGCCAGCATCATTACTTCCACCATGGGAGACTGGGCTGGATACTCAGAATGGGTCTGCAAGAAGTGCTAGGACTTGCCTCAAGAGGTGAGGGCATCACAGCTCATGATCCTGAAGGAAGTTAAAGTCCTCAGACAGTCAGACACTTAACCCGCCATATACAAGGTTTTACTCTAAGAGCGCCTCGGAATGTTCTTGTTTGTTCTTAATTTTGTTTTGCTTTATCAGGTGCCAAGTCCAAATGTGTACCAAGTGAAATAAAAAGGAGGCTTCACTATTTATCTGGTAGATTTGAGCAGTTAAGATAATTCTGAACAAATCAGTTCTTTTTAAACAAAATCTACTCAGGAAAAATGGAAGCTATTAAACAAAATGGTACTAAGGAAATTCTGGCCATAGGGAAATCACAGACTCCTTATTTTCTGCTCACTGGATGCTGACTTAGCTAAAGACTGCTGTGAGTTTTAGTGGTCTAGAAGTACTTTACTTGTCATGCCAATTAAACATAACCAACGTATATTCTCAGTTGGGAAACTATTTTTCTATAAACAATCTGGCCAAACAAAATCCTAAAATCATAATGAGACTTCCCTAATCAAATCTGCCTCCCCAAATGCAAAGTAAATGTTAGCTGTTCACCTGACAATGGCAGCAGGATCCGCCAAATGGCAATAAAATATCTGGGACGTTGGTGTTCATTATTAGAGGAAATTGCTTTGTTGTAATTACCATGTTGACGTCATTTATTTCTCAATAGAATATAATAAGTTTTATAATACGCAATGAAGGGGGAAAGCCTTATCACCCATCCCTTTTAGAAAGAGACATCTGTCCTCGCTTTCCAGGCTGCTATGACAAATACCACATGATGTGTAGGCTTAAAAATGGGAATTTATGGACTCAGCTTCAGAGGCCAGGTCTAAAGGTTTATTTCTTCTGGAATTGGTGGCATTCTGGTTGGCTGGCAATCCTCTGGCTCCTTGGCTTTCCTATCACATGGCAATGTCTTCTCCTTTCTCTCCTGGGTTCTGTTGACTTCTGGCCCTGGCTCTTCCCCACAGCTTTCTTGCCTATTATATCTGAAACTTGTCTGCTTATAAAGGACTCCAGTAATCAGATCAAGGCCCACCCTCATTCAGCTGGATCACATCTTAACTAAAAATAACAGCCTCTGGAGGCCTGTGTACAGTGGGTTCATCCCCAGAAGGATATGGATTAAGAATATATATAAATTGAAGTATGTAATTCAACCTACCACAACATCATTCCTGCTGTGGACTGAATGCCATGTGACAGAGGCTTGGGGGAACACAACAGACTCCGAGAGAAAGCAAGTCCTGTACTATTCTGATGTCGGGCTTCTAGCCTCCTAAACAGTGACATGAAAATGTCCTGCTGTCTAAGTTTAGCAGTAGGTGGTATTTGTCAAAGCATCCCTGGCTAACAAAGGCAATTCCCTGTGTATTTCAAATTCAATTCCTCTGAAAAGGAATTTAATTTGGACCTAATTCCCTAAGGAGTGGGTTATATTCTGACCCCACTTCTGGAAAGATGCCTGTACTTTGTAAGTATCATACTTAGTAAGAAATGTGAATAGTAATACCTCTTCTGGGAATCCCTAACACACATTCCAAGGTCAAGTGAGTTTCCAAAACCTGAGCCTTCTGGATCTAGGGAAGGGGCAGGGTGGATAACACAGTTTCCACTGAAACTAATAGTTGTGAGGATGTTTGAGATGTCCTAAGCCAACTGGTCTTTCTATGCCTAAGACATTCTGAATATTTTTACCAAAAAGAATAAAGCTGTATCATAAGGCATTTCTCTCTTGTGTAAAACAAGGTTTGAGTCTTTTTGACCCCAGTTAAAACTTCTAATTTTCAAGATTAGGTAATTACAATAAAAAAGAGGCTAATGGTTTTCGAAAAGAGTCGCCACAAAACCCAAAATATTTCTAGCATTTGGATCTTCTGAGAACAGAATTTAAGTACTATTTAAAGGTCTAGCCTTTCAGTCCTGTGAGAATTAAATTACCAGATTTAAGGCAAATGGTTCATGAAGGCTCTAAAGTGTTTATTTTCACCATGCTAATCAAAAAGGTTGACAAGACTGCCCTTATTTGGGGGCCCAGTCAGTATAGAAGTTGAATTCGTTTTCATTAAAACGAATTCATTTAGGCATTTTAAAACATTCCCACTTTATAGAACAAGACACGTGAATGTCCTACGAAAAAAGGAATCAGTCACTCACCATTCAGACTAAGCAAGGATCTCTTTTAAGTTGCATGGGGACTGATCTTGTCTTACTTTAGCCTTCCATGCCTTTGAACCATATAAGAAAAAGTATGTAAGTCTTTTTTTTACCCCAGCTTCTGTTTCAATCAAATATTCATTTTGTTTTTAAAAAGAATAATAGAGAGGAAAACATCTATTTTCTTTTGATGAGGAGAAAGTGTCGTTCTTCAAACCACAAGATGATAAAGAGGATCATAAACCTTGCCCTTAGGTCAACTTACTCAGTTAAAGATAAAGCAGCAAACAGGAAATGCATAAGCTTAAATAAGAACAGAATGATATTAAACACCTTATTATCAGATACTATGTAAAAGACTATGTGAAGGATTTTATAATCACTGTTTTATTTAATCCTCTCTACGAAGTGAATACTATAATTATTGCATTTCTATAGATGACTTTTTTTCTCTGAAACTTATGAAAGTGATGTCAAATATGCCATTGTCTTTTAGCAACACAGAGGTCATTTTCTACTTCTCTTTTTATTCTATCTGCTATTACCACTCACTCACAAGTGATCACTATGATTGAATGAGTTGATGAGTAATCTTTAAATGTAACTTTTGCTCAAATTCCTGGCTGGAAGGAATGCTCTTAACAATTATCTCCATCAACCAATCACTACATCACCTTGCTTTATGGGGGTTTCTGTTTAGTGATACCATATTTAGTATGTACAGTTGATTCATTAACAACACTATAGCTCACACCTGAACAAAGCTTATCTGACACACGTGTTTTCTCCACGCAGCCTTCCTGTGCTTGGGAGCAACAGATAGCACTTCCACACTGAGCTTGGGGGGCCATTTTAAACAGCAAAATCACCAACAGAAATTTCAGAAATGCTGAAAGCATGGCACTGAAGATACCTGTTCAGTGTGAGAATGCATACGAGAAGACAGAGTGGCCTTGTTCAACCTCAGCTGGAAACACATGTGCCAGGTAATTCAAATTTCTCACTGCTCTGAGCATGTCCTTAAATTACTGCTAATGCACCACGAGCATTGATTTCTGGGTTAAAAATACCTGTTAGTGAACAGGCAAATTTTAAATATGGGATCCACAAATAATGAGGATTAGCTGTATTTGTGTGTATATGTGTGTGTCACAAACATTGTCAGTCCACCAGGTCACACCTCACTAGACCTGCAAGCACATCTTGCCCCTTGAACTTCTCTCTACAAATAACAGCCCAGGAGGAGGAGCAGCTACGCAGTGTTCAAGGCTGTGGAAGGAAGCTGGGTCCCTCTGAGTCGTTAAATAATTCTACATGGCTAAGTAAAATCTGGTAATTTTTTTTTTCTTGAACATAGACTGGGCTTATTTCTGAAAGCCATGGCCAACATGGCATCCAAGAAAAAGATGGTTCTCAAATCACATATATCTATCAAAAAACATAAAACAGTTTGTTCTGAAAGGCATCTCTATTTTTGCATTTTTGAATCCTATTTTATTAAATTAAGCATGGTGAAACACAAAATAATATAATGCCTTGCTTATGAGACTAAATCTACTCACTATTTAAAATGTAAAGACCATATCAGGGAATGGAATGATTTAACTCATTTCCCAATTGGGGTAAAAAGAGAAAAAAAGCATTAAGTAGTCTAATTGTATGGAAATAGAATATATCTAGCAAGGCAATAAAAAATCAGGATTTTCAGCATAAAAAGGATACTTTAGAGGTTATCCAACATTGACCATTTGAGTAAGATCTAAAATTAAATAAATGTTCATGATCCAGATCTTAGCATATTCAGTGCCCCTGCAAGGTCAAGGCCATAGCATGTAATGTCACTTCTGGTTCTCAGCACCACTTGTTCATCCCCTGCCAGGTTCCCTAAGGATAACTGAAATACAAGAACAGAGAAGAAAAGTATCTCACTTGAATCAGATCTTTCTCTTGGAAATTCTCCTTAGAGTGGTGATGCTGGAGGCAATTTTTCCCCAGTCATAGCCCCTTTGAAAATGCTTTTCCACTTCTGCTCTTTAATTTTTTGTCTTATTACAATTATTGGTTCCTTCTGCAAACCACACTAACAGTCCTAGCCAAGCACAGATACATAGCTTAATATTTTTCCTTCTTTTATACCAGTCATTCATTTCCATGCAAATCCCAAAATTTACATTAAAAATATTTTATTTAGATCACTTCATCTAAATACACAAAGCTAGGAAAACCTTTCCCTCCTGCATTTTCCAATCATATCATTACAGCTAGTCATACTGCCCACTGGTAAGATGAATAAGGTAGATGGTATGATTTTCTCAACATCCTCTGTCTTAACAAGTTTGTCGATCACTGTTTTTACATATTGGGGCATTTATAACAAAGTGTATCAGGAGGTTTTCTCTATGGAGAATATAGACTAAGGAATAGAAGAAGAAAAACAGTTAACAGCTTTCGGACATCTCTCATATGCCCATTCCTGTGCACGATATAGATCATGGAATACCAATTCATTCAGGGCCCCACTAGACAAAGAGCGACCAAAGTACTGTGTCTTTGTCACATCTCTCAGATCTTTCCAGGAAATGTCAATTTCCATCATTTCAGGTCAACCAAAGCAGGACAGGTTTCCAGCTTTTTAATATAAATCTCCAAACACAGCCGTTGGGATGCTTTTCCAGGTGTCACCAGTGCATGGACATCAGAGAGGAAGTGAGGGACACCTCCTGCAACGAGGTGCCAAAGACCTTGTAGAAATGGATCAACACAATATCAATGGATACCATATCCATCGATGCCTGGACTGTAATGGAAGCTCCAAGAAGCCCAGCTAGTCCACTGCTCACAGTCAAGGGCCTCAAAGCTAGATTTCTGGCTTTCTCTCTAAATGAAAGAACTGTTAGTCTGTTTAATGTAAACATTTTAAATGTAAACATTTAAAACATACTGTAATTTCTGTGACCTGATTATTGGCCTTCCTTCCTTCCTTCCTCCCTCCTCCTTCCTTTTCTCTCTTCCTCCCTCCCTCCCTTCCTCCCTCCATCTCCTTCTTTCTCCCTCCTTCTCTCTTTCTTTCTTTTCCCTTTTTTAAAAAAATATTATCAGAGTCCTGGAAAATGGAAGTGGCCTAGGCTCTCTGGATATCTGAAAGTCCCTGATTCATTCATAATTGTTCTCTGTGATGATGCCATTTGGGCCAACTCTGTGTCTGCACATAGCAAGCACACTATCTTCCTGCTGCAAAGTTTTTTGTTATTTTTCATTTTTTGGAGGTTCTGGGGATTGAACACAGGACCTCATACATGAGAAGCAGGCACTCAACCACTGAGCTACACCCACTTCCCACTGCAAAGTTTTGATCCAGAACTAGCCCTGGGCAAAACTACAAAAAAGGCAAAAAAGTTCTCATCAGTGGTCCCAGGCCTTGCCTTGTTTTCTATCTTATTGACCGCTTCCTTCTCCTTATAACCAGTTGAATCTCTGACCTTTTAAAACCTGCTCTCAAACAAGGGCCTTATAACAGTTTTGCTTATTCCAGAAGAATTTGTATTTAAGTCTTATTTTTAATTGCTTAAGAAATGGTTTTGCTTCATTCTTATGAAAAAAAAAAAAAGAGTTGAAAAGAGTGAAAATAGATTGTCAACAAACACAGGTTAGAACAGCTGAAATCAAGATGTGGGATGAACCTTGGGTAACATCTGCTGTCTTCTATGACCACCAGGTACGTAAGTATACGCATTGATGAGCTAGGTGTACACTCAGCAAAACCAAGGATCTTTTGAAAAATAGGGCTCTCCAGTGAACTGTAGGGTTTATAAGAAGGTGGCTGGGGAGGGGGGGGCGGGCAACAAACTCTGAAGTAATAAAAAGCCAAAGTGCAACTGATGCATGAAAGAGAAGAGAAAACATTATGAAAGAAATTAATTCAGAGAAATCCTGTTACAAAACTTAGTATCACCAGAGTTGTTTCATTTCTACCCTTTCCTTCCCTGATTCCCAAAACTGAAAAACATATCCAGTCACTTGATCTAAAGACAATATATTAAATTGTAGAAATTCTATAGATATCTATACCTTTATGTAGGGTGACGACAACAATATAAAAAATAAAACCGAAAAAGCTTGTTCTGTAAGTAGACAGACCCTTTTTGCTGCTGCAGGGGCTGTTTGGGCGACTGGGGAATAAACCTCCCTGGGTCATCATAGTCAGGCACTAATTGAGACAGATTTTGGGCAAAGATTCTCATACAGCAATTCCCTGCCCTTTGGAATTTGCAGAGAGATAACACAGGAGAACTTGGTTGTTGTTTAAGCATCTATGTGCCAGGTTCTGGGCTATGTGTTTTATGTGTGGCCTCCTTTCATTACACTTCTGTTAGGTATTGGTCTAAATATTTTATAGATTGATAAACTGAGGCTCGCAGAGGTAGGTAATTCACCCATGAGTATACAGTCCACTCTGTACACCAACAGCACTTTGCAGACAACAGAGCACACATATGGGAAAACCATTGAAACCACGACAAAATTATTCTAATTAAATGTTGTAGTCCTAGATCATTTAATATATCAAAAACCTTTTAGAGACTAACCAATGCATTTAAACTATTTTCAAACTGTAAAATTAAAAATGTCTGAGTAATCACATTATAAAGCCTACCTGAACCTCCATTTCTCTTTAAATTCATGTCTTCTCTGCTATTAGACTTCATGCCTTTTAAGGGCAAGTTTCTTGTCTACCTTAACTTCGTATCTCCAAGGGCATTTAGTTTGCAAATTAGCATCCAGAAAGGCAACTGATTCATGTCCAATAATGACTTGCTTCTGAGTGAGAAAATAAATGACACATGGCAATATGAGTTCAGCCAGATCAAGATTAGAGAGGGATTAGATGGGATTTTACAAAAATGTGCAATATTCCTAATTAGAAATCTATTAGGGGTAGAATTTGCTATTAATTCTCACAGTTAGCTCCTTGATAAAAGAATAGATTTGGATGACTATAAACCCTGTAAGCTTTTCAGACATGTACTGCTGTTGGATTGGTGCTCTGTACGTGAGGATGAGCTAGCAAGTCTAACTCTCATAGTATTCAACCAGATCTATGAACAAATCTGAGAAGGCCATGGTGTTTTAAACATTATCTCATAAACATATTTTCTCCTATAATGCAACAACTCTTCTTAAAAATCATTTATAATAGGGCACAATACTTTATCATGTGGATACAGAATTCTAGGTCAGTTTTAATTAAAAGATAAGCCTGATTTATAATTACTAGTGTATTTGCATACCCGGAATTAGCTCACTAAATCTTTAATAGGAGTTCTGTTGAGCAGCTAAAACAAGCCTGTGGCTATACCAGTATGAGTGCTTGGCAGATCTCTTCCTTTTTTAAAATTTATTTATCTCTCCTTCCCTGCTTCCTTTCCCCCAGTTGTCTGCTCTCTGTGTCCATTCGTTGTGTGTTCTTCTGTGACTGCTTGTGTCAGCGGCATCTGAAATCTGTGTCTCGTTTGCTGTGTCATCTTGCTGCGTCAGTTCTCTGTGTGTGCGGCGCCATTCCTGGGCAGGCTGTACTTTTTTAGTGCTGGGCGGCTCTCCTTATGGGGCACACTCCTTGCGCGTGGGGCTCCCCTACACGGGGGACACTCCTGCATGGCAGGGCACTCGTTGCACGCATCAGCACTGCGCGTGGGCCAGCTCATCACATGGGTCAGGAGGCCCAGGGTTTGAACCTTGGACCTCCCATGTGACAGGCGGGCACCCTATCTGTTGGGCCAAGTCCGCTTCCCAGATCTCTTGTTCATACATCAGGTATAGTTAAACTTCAGTTCATCTCAGGTCAAATTATTCCCTCATTTCTAATTGGCTGTTTTAAATTCAAGGCAGTCTATGCTGGCATTACAGTCTTTGTTCAATAATACATCATTTGTCTCAAGTGAATTATCTTTCCACATGTAAGCTGAAGTTTCCCCCTCCTTCTAAGAAATCCCTAGTGGCAGGGCCAGCAAGAGCCTGCCTCTCGTTCCACCACAGCCTCATGGGTGCTCAGCACTCCAAGCCATGCCTGGACTGGAGACTGGGAGATGACAGGGATGAAGGAAGCATGTGAGCTCTCAGTCCTCTTAGCCAGGCACATGTACTTTGTCCTATCTCAAGAAAGCGTGGGGGAAGCGGAGGAAGGCTAGGATCAGGGAAGCTGGAAAACACAGCGTCATCTCAGGGAAAAAGAGAAAACTGTAATAAAATCAAAGGATTTTTAAAAATCTATGTTTTATTTTTATTTTAAAAAAATGCCCTTTATGAAATAAGAAAATTCAGACAAAATAAAAGAATATTAAACAAAATGTAAATGTCCCCTTCTCACCTTCCCCATGACCCAAAGCTTACCATTCCTAAGTTTGTTATTCCTTCATTTTCCAAACATATATGAGCTTATATAGGCACATAATTTTTACAACACAAAAAGGATTATATTCTCCATATATTCTACATTTTTTTCTATGAACATATCTTTTTCCTCTTTTCATTTCAAGATAGATAGATAATAGATAGACGGATATAGATTAGATAAATCAATATATGGATAGATGATAAATAGACAATAGATAAAAAAAGATTTGGATGTATAGGTATATATATAGATAGATTGATCTCACTTTTTAAAAAAATAGGTTAACCAGTATTCAATTTTATAGTTATTCAATTTTAGAGTTATAGCTAAATTTATTTAATATTCTTCTCCTGATAAACATTTAGGTTGTTTCTATTTTTACTAGTACAAACCACTCTAATAAACATCCTTACACACCTCCCTTTGGACACATGTGCAAGTATATCTATGCAATAAATTTCTAGAAGGCAAAGTGCTGAGTGAATATTTTGTCCATTTTAATTTTAATGAAAAATATCAAATTGCTTTTCTGACAGGCTGTACCAATTTACACTCCAGGCAGCAATGTGTAATTGTAAATGCTCCTCCACACTCTTGCTGACACTGGATATTATCAGACATCTTAATCTTTTCCAATCTGATCGGGAAAAGGGAAATTTTTAATTAAAAATACCTTATCACACTACAGCAGTGCTCATTTGAGGAGTTAAGATGCATAAGCTGACCCTATGTTTATATTACAGAATACAACAAATTTCATATTTTTACCTTTTCTTTTAATATTGACTGGATGATTCTTTTGATACTCTTGTGCTATTTATGATTATAATGTTGTGTAAGAGAAAAATGTAATTGTAGAGCTTGAAAAGCCCTGGGAGAAAGGATTTTAGAGTGGCCTGGGAGCTTGGGAGAAAGCATTTTGCTCAGACACCTACAGAAATGCCCTAAGGCCAACCCAGAGCAATGTCTCCGGACATCCTGGCTATCTCCCACCAAGACCAGCAGCCAGGATGCCTCCTCACCTGGATATCAATCAGAACAGCTGCTCACTGACTCAGTCTAGGAGAAAGTTACTTAACATTGCTAAGCTTTGCTTTCATCTTCTGTAAAACAGAGATGATAAATAAAACTTTTCTCTTAAAATTGATCTAAAGATTTAAAAAGATGACGCATAGGAAGTGACAGGCACAGTAAATGTGTAATCATTGATATTATTTTTGTACATCTTTGCGGTCACCCCTCGGGCTGAAGTGTGGTTTGCTGGCCTGGCGGGGGAGCAGCCGCGGTAGGCCCAATTCCTAGCCGCTGCCCCCATAATAGGGTGGCTGGTCGGACTCACCGCCACCCCTGAAGGGAGCTCGGCATGGGCGCAGAGTGCCCTCGGGTCTCCCCTTCTCGGCAGCCATGCTTCCGCGGCCGACCCTCCTCCCGGATGGCGCCACACGATGCCTGTGGGGCGGCACCCTTCTTCTTTCTCCCTGCGCAGGCGCAGGGCGGAAAATTCCAGTCTGCCCTTTTCCCCTCCCCCGACAGCAGCAACAGCCAGGCATGGGCGGAAAAATCCAGTCTGTCCTTTTCCCTCCCCCCGACAGCAGCAACAGCCAGGCGTGGGCGGGAAACTCAAGTCTGCCCTCCACCCCAGCAACAGCAGCCACCAATCCCTAAACCCTGCCCCTTCCCCCAGCAACAGCAACAGCCAATCCCTAATCACCACCCCCCTCCCGTCCAGTACTGCCCACTGACCTTTCTCCGGCAACCAATCAGAACAGGGCGTGGCTTCGACCAATCAGCCTTCCCCAGCCCCTATAAAACTGTTGCCTCTCCCTCAATAAAGTGGACTTGCGTGTTTACCTTGTCTCTGCGGTAGTTCTTCTGCCGTGCGCCCTCCAGTCCTGAGAGCCCCCGACAAGGGCCTGGCCTCCCTTGTCCCCAGTTCGTCACCTGCTTCTCCGGGCGACCCCCTCGTCGCCGGCTTCGCCGGGCGACCCTGTCAGCCGAACCGCGCAACCCCTTGTGAGACCGATCCCTCGTCTGCTGCCGGACCGACCCCTCGTCCCAAGTGGGACCGACCCCTCGTCCCAAGCGGGACCAACCCCTCGTCCAGAGCTGGACCGACCCCTTGTCCGCAGCCAGACCCCACCTCTACCGACCGAGCAAACCGTCGCACATCTTTTTTTGTGTGTGTGCACTTGTCCACTGAAGGAAAAAAAAGATCTATTTTGCAAATTCAAGAAATGAAGAGACTGTTCTGATCCTCAAGCCTTGAATCTGTAATCCCCAGAAATGGTTTTAAATCAATCTGAGCCAACTCCATTTAAGTAAGTGTGCTTATGAAACTCAATAGCCTCTCAATGGCATCCAGGATCTGTGGGATAAAGACATGCCAATCCCTAAACACTCTCACTTTTAAAAGTTCTTCAAACTCAACTCCAGGCTTCTCCAAAACCCTGTATAACATTATTCATTTGCTTTGTTCACTGTGCTTTAGAAGTACAGCTTTCCCTTGCATAATAAGCAATATATTCGGCTTTTGTTTCAGTTACTGAATGGTGGTTTCTTTGAACAGCATATATAGTACATCTGTATAAAAACAAAAAGGCCAACATACTCAGGAAAATTTATTTGCTACCCAGGAAAATTCACCTCTTTCCCCTTTCACTATTAAATTTTCAAACTCCAGGATAAGCTAGGTTTAGTCAAAGGAAGCTATCTTGAGAAATGAGAAATACAAGCTTATTGCTTTTGCGAATCTTAGACCACCCCCCTAAAAAGAGAGAAAACAATTTCATTTTTCAGTAGAGTACAAAAGTAGGTCAGTTAGTATGGAAGTCCTGTCCCATAATTTAATCAAGATAGGAATATACAATTTTATTTTAGAATATCTGAATATGTTTTAAACAAAATTACCTATATTTTATGTCACTGGTACTAAAATACATGCCAATACACATATACATACACACAAGCTCACTCACATAGTCTGTACAGATCATTTTGTGGATACACAGGTTCCTTAGGCCAGAAAATAAGACGATTTTCACTCTGGATCTATCTCACCTTTCTTGTTTTAACCCATCACTCTCACTCCCAAGGTCCACCCTGCCATGGCACCCTGACAACTGCCACTCCTTCATGTCTCTTTAACTTTGACCAAGTTGTCCTACCTAAAATCCCCTCCATCCTCTCCACCCAATCACTGACTTCTCACAGTCCCCCTTATCCCACAAGTCCCAGCTCAATTATCTCTTCCATCCCTTTGACCTCATTCCTCCCTCTCTTCTCCTATAGCATCTATATATGTCTCAAGTTAGCTCTCGTCAAAGTATATCTTAATTTATTTGTTTATCTCCCCATCCATTGAGACTCAATATCCTTTGAGAGCATATACATATGATGCACTTCAATTTTTTCTTATCTCCAACACTTTACATATCAACAGACATATATAGCATTTCTATGAACATGCAGTATTCATATAAAATCCATCTGTAGCTCAAAGTAACTTGAAAGAACTTTTGAAAAAATCAGCAGAGAATTTGGTGTTTTATCCTCTTAATAGATCTCAGTGTCGTTTTTGTACTTCTCAGGTTAAAAATTGAATTGAATCAGTGATGTAAGGATTTGAAAGAGCTAATAAAATGCCTTGCCTTTTGCTTTGACAGAGTATTAAAGTTTCAGATTTTGGTCAACCAAGATGGCAGTGTAAGATATTCCATGATAATGACCCCCCATCCGCAACAGAATCTTTGAACAACTAGCAACAACTGGTAGAGCCATCTTCCTCAAAATTAAAAGCAAAAAAACAAAACAGTTAAAGAGTTACATAACTAACTGCCAAATCAAAAAAAGCAGCTTGAAAAGTGGTAGGCAAAGCTCATGGTGCCCTTTCTAGTACCTCTTTCACCACCTTCCAGTGCTATGTGGAGTCAACCTGTGTTCACATTGTGAATCCCTGGCTCTGTTCCAGTGGGAGAGGAGTAACGCTATATGCATACAGTGGTGCCTATATGTCAGTGTCAAACTATCAGTGGAAGCTAGAAATACTAAACTAGGAACCTTGTCTCAGGCTCTTAATCCCAGAATTTGTTCTGAAGGCAGAGAAGCACCTTGCAGACAACTAAAGCAGTGTAAGAAATAAATAAGTCAAACTGGCCTGGGGCAAAGGACTGCCTGCATTGAGTCATACAACATAGTACACAGGAAGAGTTGAAAGTCTATTTCAAAGGAAGTAGAGGGGGAATTTGAACTTCTCTAAACTGTAAATGAGGGAATTCCTAAGGCTACTAGGAAGCACAGGCACAGGAAAAGAAGCAGACTCCCGGGGAGGCTCAATAAAACAGAGAGCACCCTGTACTTCACATTCGCCTCAGGCTGATCTTCTTGATAAGGCTGTGAAAGAGGCCGGCAGCCAGAGAGCAGCCCATTTCTAAAGACTGTGAAAGGTGTTTTTTTGCTTTGGTTTGTTTTTGTTAGCTCCTAGCATTCAAGGAAATCTCTGTCATATCACTAGCTAGATACAAACTTAAGGAACACATAGCTCATGGACTAAATCCCAGAGTTAACTTTAAAATATTAAAATGTACATTGTGCAACAAAAGATTAGAAGACAAAGTAACAGGAAATGATGGTCCATCCAAAGGAACAAGATAAAATCCTGCCCATCCATGAAGAAGGCCAGTCTTTGGACATACCAAACAAAGACTATAAAAACATGATCCTCACTATGCGCAAAGAGATAAAGGAAAACATGGAAAAAGAACTCAAGTATACAAGGAAAACAGTGAAGGAACAATGTGAGAATCTCAGCAGAGAAATTTTTTAAGGGAACCAAAAAGAACCAGAGTTGAACACCACAACTGAGATGAAAAATTCCCTAGATAGATTCAGTAGCAAAGGGATCTGGCAGAAGAAATAATCAGTGATCTCAAAGACAAGATAAATGAAATGATTCAGGCTGAGGAACAGAAAGAAAAATGGGGACAAAAAGCACACAAACAGTGTGTAGAGCCTAAGAGACCTGTGAGCATACCAATATACATACTATGCGATTCCCAGAAAGAGAAGAATGTGAGGAAAGGGCAGAAGGACTATTCAAATAAATAATGGTAGAAGACTTGCTCAATTTGACAGAAGACATGAGTTCGTACATTCTAGAAATCCAACAAACCCTAAACAGGATAATTCAAAGAGTATTGCAAACAGACACATATTAATCAAACTGTCCAATAATAAAGACAAGGAGAGAGTTCAGAAAGCTTCAGGTTCAAAGCAACTGATTGCATACAAGGTTATCCCAATAAGATTAAGTGCTAAATTTTCATCAGAAACCATGGAGGCATGGAGGAAGTGAAATGAAATATTTCAAATGCTAAAAGAAAATAATTGCCAACCAAGAATTTTATGTCCAGAGAAATATACTTTCAAAAATGAGGAAGATATTAAGACATTTCCAGATAAACAAAAGCTGAAGGAGTTAATCACCATAGACCTACCCTTCAAGCAATGCTAAAGAGAATTCTTCAGACTGAAAGGAAAGGATGCTAGACAGTCAATCAAAGTAGCATAAAGAAATAAAAACTTCCGGTAAAGGTAACCATACTGGGTAATTATAAATGCCCACACAATTGTATTATAATAATTTGCTATAGAACTCCACTTTTTACTTCTGACAGGTTCTAAAATGAAAATGCATTAAAAAATTGTGATGAGCTAAGGTTTTCGACATGCAATATATAAAGATATAATTTGTAACAAGTAAAACAATAAGGAGAGAGCTATAGGAAAAGTGTATGTTTACTCTGTTGAATTTAAGTTGGTATCAAAGGAAATGTAATTGTTATAGATTTAGGATGCTAAATTTTAGCACCATGGTAACCACAAAGAAAATATATGAAAAATATCTGAATATGATTAAGAGGGAAAATGTTAGATCATCTATATGGGAATGGAATAAAAATATAAAATAAAAATCTATGGAATTACACTATAAAAACGGTGAACACAAGGAATTGTGGGAAGATGACATCAGACTGACAGGCAGAACTCAAGGCTATCAACAAAAACAATGGAGAAAGAGCCAAAATCTGTGAGGGACCTGCTCTGGAGGTCAGCAACTCAGGACAGTGCTACACAACTCCCAGGAGGGTGAGGGACAGAAAGAGAAAGGAGCTGTAACAACAAACATGAGTTACCAAGTCCTGGCAGCAGCCAGGAAGGGCTACCCTCCCCCACCCCCAAAATACATTAAGCTGGGATAAAGCCCCTGACTCACTGCAGCAGACAGAAGGGGGAACAGATATCTTCATTCCTGTCAGCTGTTTCAAGGGAAAAGGGAGGGGAGGTCATGGTGCTTTTCTTCAGTGAATTCAGCCAGCAGAGCCTACTTTAAATCTCTGCTCTGTAGATTCAACACTAGAACACAGGAAAGCACACACTGAAACAACTCCTTGGAAAGGTGTGCTGACAAGTGCCACCTGCTGGCCAGTCTGGAAATTGCATGGACAAAAACATGGTTCTCTCTGTGTTTTACCCCTGGGAGAAAATCTGTGCCCTGATACTGAGTCCCTGGCCCTATTTTGATAACTTAAGCTGGGCAATTTTAAAGACTTAGAATAAGTTGAACCAAATATTAAAAAAAGAGCTGTGAGGGACAACCAGCAAAATGGCAGCAGAGCAAGGAGCTCCTAGAGTCAGCTCCTGCTACAGGGCAGTTAGTAAACACTCAGGACTAGCTGAAGCACCTATTTTGGGGCTACAGAAAACCAGAAGAACATCCTGCAACATCCTTGAAGGAATGGAAAGAGGAGACTGCCCATCCGCAGAGAAGTAGAGTGCCCTACGCCATGGAGGCCAGTGCCCATCCTCCACTGGAGGCACAGCTGCCTCAGGAGATGTCCAAGGCTGGAATCTGAAGTTCCACTTCTAAAAAATGGGGGAGGAAGAGACAGTTGGGCACCAACTTCAGCTACTAATTAGTAAATTTGGTAGGTTAAAGAATAATCCTAAGAATAGCTAAAGTTTGAGCCTGTCCAAGTCTGAAAGAGACCAGTAACCACCATCTTAACTCCACACCTGGCATGAGGGGAAATGGGGCAGACTGAAAATCACAGTACTGGTAGGGACTGGCTTCTTTCATTTGAGGTCAGTTTGCAGTCTCTAGCATAAGCTGCAGCCCGACCTCCAGCATGGAGGAAGAAGCTGGGGGGACCTGTTCCAGCCTCTCCTGGAAATTACAGGCCGAGCCATGGAGGCTGGTGATCATTCTACTTTGGCAGTGCAAGCTTCCCCAGGAGCTATTCTGTGGCTGGAATTGAAAGCTCCATTTCCCAAAAACAGGGGAGGAAGAGATAGTTGTCCACTGATTTCAGCTCCTGATTAATAAATTCAACTGGCTAAAGTACAATCCTAAGAACAGCTAAAGTTTGAACCTGTCCAAGTTGTAAAGAGGCCCGTAGCTGTCATTTTGACTCTGCCCCCAGCATGAGGGCAAGCTGGGATGACTGAAAATCACAGTGATGGTAGGGACTGGTTTCTTTCACTCAGATCAGAATACAGCCATTGCCTAAAATTCAGCCCCACCTCTAGCAGGGAGGAAGCTAGCAGGCCCTGCACCAGCCTATCCAGGTAAATACAGGTACATTTGGCTGGCATAGACTGAATAATCAGAAGTCTACCAGGGCAACTGCAGTCATCTTGGACCCACACTGCATAGACTGCTGCCCACACCTGCAGCTCCATCCCTGTGCCAGGCAGGGAAGAAAGGAGTGTGAAGCTTCATCAGTCTTTCTGGGCAGCTACAGTCTAGGCCTGCACAACTTGGATTATTCCACACAGCTGTGACTGTCCCTACCACTGGCAAAGGAGAAAGTTGGAAGAAGCTTCATTGGTTCCTGGGGCAATGAGGGCAGCTTGAGCTTCCACAGCTTACAGCACCAGCTACATCCTTGGCTCCTACTGCACAACCAGCAAGGGAGAAAAGGCAGGAAACCCTGAACTAAAGAGAAAACCTGCACCCAGAAGAAATACTGATGCCAAGACATCAACAAAAAATTACAATCCACACCAAGAAACAGGAAGATATGGCCCAATTAAAGGAACGAGATAAGCCTCCAGATGAACAACTAATCATAGATGTTCAAATAAATCTCCTTAATAAATTCAATGAGACAACTAAAGAGATTAAAGATATTAAGAAGACATTAGTTGAGCACAAAGAAGAATTTGAAAGCATACATAGAAAAATAGCAGATCTTATGGGAATGAACAGTGCAATAAATGAAATTAAAAATACACTGGAATCATATAATAGCAGATTTGAGAAGGCAGAAGAAAGGACTAGGTGAGCCTGAAGAAATGGCCTCTGAAAGTCAACATACAAAAGAACAGATGAAGAAAAGAATGGAAAAAATTGAACAAGGTCACACGGAACCTGATGTGCAGGAGACATGGAAACATACATGTCATGTGTGTGTACCAAAAGGAGAAAAGAAGGGAAAAGAGGCAGAAGGAATATTTGAAGAAATAATGGTAGAAAATTTCCCAAGCCTATTGAAAGATATAGATATCCTTGTCCAAGAAGCATAACACATTCCCATCCAAAAAAAATCCAAATAGATCAACTCTAAGACATATACTAATCAGAACATCAAATGCCAAAGACAACGAAAGAATTCTAAGAGCAGCAAGAGAAAAGCAATGCATAACATATAAGGGATCCCCAATAAGACTAAATGCCAATTTCTCATTGAAAACCATGGAGGCAAGAAGACAGTGGTATGATATATTTAAGATACAGCAAGAGAAAAACTTCCAGCCAAGAATCTTTTATCCAGTAAGATTGTCTTTCAAAAATTAGGGCAAGTTTAGAATATTCACAGATAAACAGAACCTGAGAGAATTTGTAACCAAGAGACTGGCTTTGCAGGAAATACTAAAGGTTGTGCTATAGCCTGAAAAGAAAAGACAGGTGAGAGAGGCCAGGAAGAGAATCTAGAAATGAAGATTATATCAATAAAAGTAACTAAAAGTCTCAGAAGAGTGGTGAAAACAAAATATGGCAAATAAAATCCAAATAATCAGGAACAACCTTAACCAATGATGTGGAACACTTGTATTCAGAAAACTACAAGTCATTGCTAAAAGAAATCAAGGAGGGCCTGGATGGTTGGAAGAACATTCCACGCTCACAGATTGGAAAACAAAATATCATGTCAATTCTACTCAAATTGATATACAGATTCAGTGCAATCCTGATTAAAATTCCACCAGCATTTTTAAAAATAAATGCAATGCACAATTATCAAATTTATTTGGAAGGGTAAGGGGTCCAGAATACCCAAAAACATCTTGGAAAGGAGAAAGGAATTTGGAAGACTCTCATCTCCAAACTTTAAATCATATTACCTTGCTACAGTGGTAAAAACACCATGGTGCTGTCATAAAGACAGAAATGTAGACCAGTGGAAACAAATTGATGGTTCAGAAACAGACCCTCACATGTATGGTCAAGTGATTTTTGACTAGCCTGTCAATCCCACCCAGCTCATTCAGAACAGTCCAATCAACAAATGGTACTGAGAGGAAACGGACTTGGCCCAGTGGTTAGGGCGTCCGTCTACCACATGGGAGGTCCGCGGTTCAAACCCCGGGCCTTCTTGACCCGTGTGGAGCTGGCCCATGCGCAGTGCTGATGCGTGCAAGGAGTGCCCTGCCACGCAGGGGTGTCCCCCGTGTAGGGGAGCCCCACGCGCAAGGAGTGCGCCCATAAGGAGAGCCACCCAGCGCAAAAGAAAGTGCAGCCTGCCCAGGAATGGCGCCGCCCACAATTCCCATGCGGACGACAACAGAAGTGGACAAAGAAACAAGACGCACCAAACAGACACAGAGAAAAGACAACCGGGGGAGGGGGGGATTAAAAAAATAAATTAATCATTAAAAAACAAACAAACATAAACGGTACTGAGAGAACAGCAGATCCATTGCCAAAAGAAGGAAAGAGGACCCTACCTCATACCTTATCCAAATATTAACTAAAAATGGATCAAAAACTTAAATATAAGAGCAAGAATCATAAAGCTTCTAGAATAAAATGTAGGAAGGTATCTTCAAGTCCTGGTGGTAGGTGGCGATACAAGGAGGACTGAGATGGACTACAGATGTTTAATGTATGTAGAAGTTTTAATTAGCTTTACTGTAAAAGTGTGGAACCGTATAGAGTGGATGGTAATACATAGTGAGTAACAACTAGATTATAAATGGAGGTATGGCTGAAAATGGTAGTCTAGGGATGTAAATGCCAATTGACAGATGCTAGAGAATAATCTAGGAACTGAATAGCACAGTAAACCCAGAGGTAGATGAGAATTGTGGTGGATGGTACAGATGCAAGAGTGTCCTTTGTTAGCTACAGCAAATGTTCATCACTGTTGCAGGGTAGTAGGAATGTGGAGAAGCATGGGAAAAATACAACTGGAGTGACCTATGGACTGTGGTTAGCAGTAATAATGCAATATTCTTTGGCATCTATGCCAAAGATGTACTGTGCTGATAATGGAGCAGTATGGTAAATGTGTGCCAAATGGACACTATGGATGTGGTAACAATCAGATGATATTATCTTATAATCTGGAACAAATGTTCCACCACAGTGTGGTGCATTGATAGAGGGGTGTTTTTGGGAATTCACACATGTGCATGATTATTTTGTAAACTTACAACTTCTGTCATAAAAATATATTTAAAAAATAGTAATACGGAGGGTTGGAGGGAAAATATACCTAATGTTAGATAAGGACTATAATTAGTGTAAGATTTTGACAATATTCTTTCATCATTTGTAACAAATGTCTCATAACAATGCAAGGTGTTGGCGGAGGGTTGATGTATGGGACCCTTTTATGTTATGCATGTTTGCTTTGTAAATTCACACAACTTTTACTATATACTTATTGTTTATGTATGTTCATATATAAATCATACAAAGATAATAAATATAATTGGGTGGGTTGGGGGAAGATATTTTGTTAGTAGTAATATTTTGATAATGCTCTTTAATCATTAGTCAAAAATCTCTAACAACAGTGCAAGGTATTGTGGTAGGGTGAGGTACAAGAGTCTTGTACAATGTTATATATGTTTGTTTTGTAAGTTCACAACTATTACTATGCACATATTGTTTATGTATGTTTATGTATGAGTGATATACTTCAATAAATTTTTAAAAATAAAAAAGAGCTGTGAAAAGAGAACAATAGCCAAGAGAGAGAAATGAATCATCAGAGCAAATTCACATACTCAGATGCCCAGACATCAGCAAAAATTTACAAGCCATACTAGTAAACAGGAAGAAATGGCCCAGCCCAAAGAACTAACCAAATATCCTGAAGTGATACAGGATTTAAGACAATTGATCAGTGATAATCACACAAATCTAAATCACTTCAAAGAATTTTTTAAAAATATGACCAAAGAAATAAAAGATATTAAGGTAATACTGTGGAGCATAAAGAACAACTTGAAAGCCTGCAAAGAAAAAGTAACTGACATGATGGGAATGAAAGGCATGATAAATGAGATTAAAAATACTATAAAGGCATATAAGAGTAGATTTGAATTGCTCAAAGACAGAATTAGTGATTTCAAAGACAGAATATCTGAAGTGGAAAAGAAAGGAGAACAGAATGAGAAGAGAAAAGAAAAAAATGGAACAGAGACTCAGGAAATTGAATGAAAATACAAAATGTACAAACAGTTATATTATCAGTGTTCCAGAAGGAGAAGGGAATGGAAAAGTGGCAGAAAGAATATTTGAGCAAATAATGACCAAAAACTTCCCAACCATTATGAAAGATATAAATATCAATATTCAAGAAGACAAAAAGAATAAATTCAAATAGACCTACCCTGAGACACCTACAATTCAGGATGACAAATATCAGAGATAAAGAGAGGATTCTGAAAGCAACAAGAGAAAAGGAAATCAACACATACAAGGGAAACTTTGTAAGATTAAGTGCCAACCTCTCATCAGAAACCACGGAGGTAAGAAAAAGTTGTATGATTTAAACAGGTACTGAAAGAAAAAAAATTGCCAGCAAAGAATTCTCTATCCAGCAAAACTGACCTTCAAAAATGAGTGTGAGTTCAAATTCTTCACAGATAAACAAACAAAAACTGATACAATACGTTACCAAAAGACCAGAATTACAATAAATACTAAAGAGAATGCTGCAGTCTACAAGGAAAAAGCAAGGGTGAGAGACTCAGAGAAGAGTGTAGAAGTGAAGTTATTAAGAAAGGTAAATTAAAGGGTAAAAAGACAGACAATAGTAAGATATGACAACAAAGAGCTGAAGGACAAAATGGATGAAGTAAGTAATGCCTTTACAGTAATAACTTTAAATGCTAACTTTAAAAGAAAAAACTTTAACTCCCCAATAAAGAGACATAGATTGATAGAATAGAAAAAAATATATATATATATATAAGCCATCTATTTACTGTCTAGAAAAGACTCACCTCATGTATAAGGACACAACCAGATATAAAGTGAAAGGTTAGAAAAGGATATTCTATGCAAGTATTAACCAAAAAAAAAGAGCTGAAGTGATACTATCAGACAAAGTAGATTTTAAATATAAAACTGTTATTAATATAAGGATTGAAGAAGGTCATTATAAATCAATAAAATGGGTAATTCACCAAGAAGAAATAACTATACTAAATATTTATTCACCTAACCTGAGTACCCCCAAGATAAATGAGGCACACACACTAGCAAAACTGAAGGGAGAAATAGATGTCTCTAAAATACTTTAATATACCACTATCAGTGTTGGGTACACCATCTAGACAGAGGATAAACAAAGAAACAGAGAATTTGAATCATATGATAAATGAACTAGACCAAACAGACATCTATAGAGCAATACACCCCAAAAACAGCAGGATATCCTTTATTTTCATGTGCTCATGGAGCCCTTTCCAAGAGAGACCATATGTTGGGTCACAAGACAAGTCTCAATGAATCTAAAGAAACTGAAATTATATAAAACACTTTATGATCATAACAGAATGAAGATGGAAACCAATAATGGACAGAAAAGGGAAAATTCATAAATATATGGAGTTTAACCAACATGCTCTTAAACAGTGAGTGAAAGAAGAAATTGCAGGAGAATTCAGCAAATATTTTGATATGAATGAAAATAAGAACGCAACATATCAAAACATATGTGACGTCTTAAAGGCAGTGCTGAGTATAGCCCTCAATTATTGCATTTAAAAAGAAGTAAAATTGAAGGTCCAACTGTACACCAGGAGGAACTAGAAAAAGGACAACAAACTAATCCCAGACCAAGCCAAAAGAAAGAAATAGTAAAGATCAGAGCTGTAATAAGTGAAATCGAGAAGAAGGAAGGAAGGAAGGAAGGAGGAAGGAAAGAAGGAAGGGAGGGAGGGAGGGAGGGAGGGAGGGAGGGAGGGACGGATAGAGAGAATCAAGAAAACCGTAAGTTAGTTCTCTGAGAAGATCAACAAAATCCACAAACCTTTAGCTAACTGACAAAGAAAAAGAGAGAAGATGCAAATAAATAAAATCAGAAATGAGAGGGGGGATCATTACCACTGACCCTGAAGAAATAAGAGAGATCTTAAGAGGATATTATGAACAACTGTATGCCAGAAAAACTAGACAAGGCATACAAGATGGACAAACTCATAGAAACACATGAACCACCTACACTGACCATAGAAGAAATAGAAGACTTCAACATACCAACCACAAGCGAAGAGACTGAAATAGTATCATAAACTTCCCAAAGAGGAAAAGCCCAGGAGGAGATTGCTTCACAGGTGAATTCTACCAATCATTGAAAGGCAATCTAATACCAATCTTGCTCAAGCTCTTCCAAAAAATGAACAGGAAAGAATGCTACCAAACTCATTCTATTAAGCCAACATCACCTAATACCAAAACCAGATAAAGATACTATGGAAAAAGAAAATTACAAACCAGTATCTCTAATGAATATAGATGCAAGAATCCTCAACAAAATACTTGTAACCCTAATTTTTAAAAAAAGAAAAAAACACTCTAAAAGAATTATATGCCATGTTCAAGTGGGTTTTATTCCAGGTATGAAAGGGTGGTTCAACACTAGAAAATCAATTGGTGTAATAAACCACACTGATAAACTGAAGAAGAAAAATTACATGACCCTCTTGATTGATACAGAAAAGGCATTTGACAAAATAAAGCACCCTTTCTTGATAAAGTCACTTAAAAAAAAGGAAGAAAAGGAAGCTTTCTCAATATGGTAAAGGGCATATGTGAAAAACCTACAGCTAGGCTAGTACTCAATGGTGAAATACTTAAAGCTTTCCTGCTGAGATCAGGAACAAGATAAGTAGGATTCTCACATCTCCACTGTTATTCAATATTGTTCTAGAGGTTCTAGCTAGAGCAATTTGACTAAACAAAGAAATAGAAGGCACTCAGATAGGAAAGAAAGAAGTAAAATTTTCACTATTTACTGATGAAATGATCCAAAATCTAGAATCTCATGAAAAAATCCTCAACAAAGCTACTAGAACTAATTTATGAGTTCAGGAAAGTGCTGGGATACAAGATTAATAAGCAAAAATAAAAAACAGAGAACCCTAAGTTAAACCATGGGCTTTAAGTAAAAGTACAATTGTAAAACTGTGATCTCATCAATGGTAACAATTGTCCCAAACCATTGCAAGATATTGGTGATGGGGTGGTATATGAGAATCCTGTATTTTATGCATAATTGTTTTGTAAACCCACAAGTTCTCTAATAAAGAGTCATCTAGATACTATAAGCAGGGCAGACAATCTCAGGAATTCGGCACCCTGTCAGTGGGACTTACTTTGGACTATATGCTCCTCAATGTATCAGAGTTAGACTCAATTATAATTTCCCCATACATGGCTCTTCTGCCCCTTTTATTTGAACCTATTATTAGCACTATGTGTCCACAGACTTAAATCTTTGGTCTGTCCATATTCCAGTTAAGACTTGAATCTCAGCAGAGTTGCAACACCTACTCTCCAGTGCATTGGACTCACCCAGGACAACTAAGAAAAGGATGATGAAGGACAACATCCATCCCCCAAAAAACAGAGGATCCACAGCTGCAAACAAGACACTTCCATCCATCTGTCACATAGGATATGAGACCCTCTCAATCCAAAATCCTCAAGATTGAGGAATCAACAATGGACTAAAGTAGACTTACTATTATTCTATTATTAATCTTTTATAGACTTATTATTATTCTAATAATGGAAGAACTTATATCACTGATATAAAGGCAGTGGCCACCAAAGGTTCTGAGGCAGGGAGAGGGAAGAGTAGGTGTACCATGGGGACATTTGGGATATTGGAATTGTCTGATATGACATTGCAATGAAGGATACAGGCCATTATACATTTTGTCAAAACTTAAAAAATTGTGTGAGACAGAGTGTAAACTACAATGTGAACTACAGTCCATGGTAGCAATGCTTCACTATGTGTTCATCTATTACAACAAATGAACTACACTAATGAAAGTTGTTGTTAATATGGGAAAGTGTTGGAGGGGGGTGTATATGGGAATCCTATATTTTTTATGTAACATCTATGTAATCTAAAGCTTCTTTAAATTTTTTTTAAAATTAAAAAGTATTAAGAATAAAAAAAAAGAATATATATGCAGTTAGAAATATGAAGGGACTCAAAATGGTACAATGCAAGTCAAATAAATATGCAAGTAGGCATTAACAGAAGAATTGAGGGTGAAAAAGGTATAAGGCTTACATAGAAAATTGGCAAAATGACAGAAGAAAATCCTGCATTATCAGTAGTTACTTTAAATGGAAGTGGATTAACTCTCCAGATAAAAGGCAGAGATTGGCAGAAGAGTGCCTACAACTGATAGCAGGAGGATTGCATCCAGCATCCATTTGGAATCTAAACCCCCTCTTGATATAGATGTGGAGTGGACACAACCATTCCAAGATCCACAGGATGGAGGAATAGAGTATGGATTAGAGTGGACTTACTGATAATCTATTCATGAACTATTGTGATTAGTAATCGAAGAAAATGTGGCATTGGTGAGGAGAAAGTGGCCATGGTGGCTGATGGGAGTAGGGAATGGGAGGAAGAGATGAGATGTGGAGGCATTTTCAGGACTTGGAGCTGTCCTGGGTGATGCTGCAGAGACAGTTCCCGGACATTGTATGTCCTCCCTTGGACCACTGGGTGGAACATGGGAGAGTGTGGACAATGATGTGGACCATTGACCATGATGTGCAGTGGTGTTCAGAGATGTATTCACCAAATGCAATGAATGTCTCATGATGATGGAGGAGATTGTTGTTATGGGGGCAGGAGTGGAGTGAGGGGGGTGCGGGGTATATGGGGACCTCCTATTTTTTGAATATAATATTAAAAAATAAAGAAAAAAAAAACATGAAGCAACTCTGGTGTTTACAAGAGACTCACCTTAAATTCAAAGACACAGATAGACTAAAAATGAAAGGATGGAAAAATATATACCAGGTAAATAGCAACCAAAAGAGAGCTGGGATAGCTATACTATTATCAATTAAAACATGCGTTAAGTAAAAAATGGTTACATGGGACAAAGAAATTCATTATAACTGATAAAGGAATGGAGTCAATTCAACAAAAAGATATAACATTTATAAGTATATATGCACTTAATAATAAAGTCCTAAAATATACAAAGCATATATTGACAAATTTGAAGGGAAAAATAGATGGTTTGACATGAATAGGAGACTTCAAAACAGTACTTTCAATAATGCATAGAACATCTAAGACCAAATTTCAGTAAGGAAATGGAAGATTTGAATGATACTATAAATTAATTAGGCCTAACAGGCATATAGAGAACACTTCACCCAACGGCAGCTGAATACTCATTCTTTTGTACTGTACATGAATTATTCTCCACAACAGACTATATAGTATGTCACACACAAGTCTCAATGGGTTTAAAAATATTGAAATCATAAAATGTATTTTCTCAGATTCCAATGGAATGAATATAGAAATCAATTACAGAGGGAGAATGGAAAATTCACAAATAGTCTGAATTTTAAAATGCATTCTACCAATAGGTCAAATAACAAATCACAAGTGAAATTAAGGAATATCTTGAGGCAAATGAAAAGGAAAGCTCAACAAACCAAAACATATGGGATACAGAAATGACAGTGCTAAGAGTGATTTTTATAGCACTAAATGCTTACATTAAAAATAAGAGAAAAATCTCAAATCAGAGATGTAACCTCATAATTGGAGGGTTTACAAGAACAAACTAACTCCAACGTGAGCAGAAAATGGAAATAACAAAGACTGGAGTGCAGATAAGTGAAGTAGAGAACTTTTTAAAAATAGAGAATGTAAACAAAACCAAAACTGCATTCACTGAAAAGATCAATAACTGACAAACCTTTAGCTAAACTGACAGAAAAAAAAAAGAGGACTCAATTAAATCAGAAATGAAGAAGATTATAAAAAATAAAAAGAATCATTAGAGGATACAGAATATAACATCATTTTCCTATGTTAAAACTTATTACAAAGCCACAGTAATCAAAACATCACGGGAAGTGGATGTAGCTCAACTGATAGAGCTTCTGCCTACCACACAGGAGGTCTAGGGTTTGATACCCAGGGCCCCCTGGCCCATGTGGCGAACCAGCCCATGTGGAGTGCTGCCGCATGCAAGGAGTGTCGCCCCACACAGGGGTTCTCCCTGTACAAGGAGTGCCCCTGTGCAAGAAGTGCCCCCTGCACAAGGAGTGCAGCCCTGTGCAGAAGTGCTACTGCCCATGAGTGTTGCCAGCCACACGGAGAGCTGACACAGCAAGATGATGCAACAAAAAGGAGACACAGAGAAGAGACAATATGAGATGCAGTGAACGAGGGAGCTGAGGTGAAGCAAGAGAATGATCACCTCACCTCTCTCCCATTCCAGAAGGTCCCAGGAAGGGTTCCCTGAGTTGCCTAATGAGAATACATGAATAGGAGATTTCAAAACACTACACAGCAAGTGGACACAGAGAGCAGACAATAGAGGGGGGTGGAGGGAGGAGAAATAATAAATGAATAGATAAATAAATAAATACTTTTTAAAAACATCATGGTAATAGCACAGGGAAGACATATAAACAAATAGAATCAAATTAAGAGTTCAAATATCAACCCTCACATCTATGACCAACTGATTTTTGACAAGGGTGACAAGGTCACTTGAATGGGAAAGAATATCGTTTCAACAAATGTGCAGGGAAAACGGGAGGCTCATATGCAAATGATAGAATGTTGATTCCTGCCTCACACCACATACAAAAATCAATTCAAAATGAACCAAAACTTAAATATAAGAACTAGAACTATAAAATTCCTAGAAGAAAGCATAGGAAATCATTTTTAGGACCTTGTGTTAGGCAACAATTTCTTAGTCTTTATATTCAAACCATGAGCAACAACAACAACAAAAAAACTAGATTAATGGCATTTCACCAAAATTAAAAACTATTGTGTCTCAAGAAGTTTATCATGAAAGTAAAGACAACCTACACACTGAGAGAAACTATTTGGAAATCTAATATCTGATAATGTTTAACACCCAGAATATATAAAGAAAATCTAGAACTCAACAATAAAAAAACAAACAACTCAAAAATGGGCAAAAGTCTTGAATAGACATTTCTGCAAAGATGATATACAAATGGCTAAGAAGAACATGAAAAGATGTTCAATATCACTAGCTATTAGGGAAATGCAAATAAAAACCACAATGAGATATTATTTCATACCCACTTGAAGGGTTACTTTAAAAAAAAAAACTAAAACAGAAAACTAGAAAACTACAAGTATTGGAGAGGATGTGGAGAAAGAGGAATATTCATTCATTGTTGGTGGAAATGTAAAATGATGCAGCTGCCTTGGAAAACAGTTTGACAGTTCCACAGAAAGTTAAATACAGAACTACCACATGACCTGATAATCCTACTTCCAGGTATATACCTGAAAGAATTGAGAGCAGGGATGGGAACACACATTTGCACACCAATGTTCATAGAGGCATTATTCACAATTGCCAATAGATGGATGCAATCCAAATGTCCATGAAGAGAGGACTAGATAAACAAAATATGGACTGCACATACAATGAAATATTACTTAGTCATAAAAAGGAAAGAAGTTCTCATACATGCAACATCATGTTGAAGGAAATAAGCCAGAAACAAAAGGAAATATATTATATGATCACTGATATAAAATAATTAGAATAAACAAATTCATATAGTCAGAAATTAGAATACAGGTTACCAGGGGATGGGTATCTGTAGGGAATTGGGAGTTTATGTTTAAATTGTACAGAATTTCTATTTGGGTTGATGGAGAAGTTTTAGTAATAGACGGTGGTGAACATAATGGGTGGCGATGAATATTTTGAATGTATCTAATAGTACTCAATTATATACTGAATGTGGGTGGTTAAAAGGAGAAACTAAATTTTATATGAATTAGAATGAAATTTAAAAAATAAGAGTATACAACATAAACAGTGAAAACTTAAGTAAACCATGGACCACAGTCAATAGTGCAATTATAATAATATCATCAATGATATTATTCATCAATGATCGTAAATGTACACTAAAGCAAGGAGTTAACAATGGGGGAATCATGTGGGAACTCTATTTTGTGCTTGATTTTTCTGTAAAACTACTACTTTTCAATAAAATAAAAAAGTATGCAGGCTCAGTCATGTTGACAGTTTGGTACACAAGGCCTGAACAGTGCCACACACATTTCATTTTGCACAGTTGTTCAATGTAGACAAGGTGGCAATGAAGCCAAAATCTTCACTGGAGTTGGGATCCACAAGTAGCTAACACACCAAGTAAAGCAGGACAGTTCTAGTCTATTCTGCCCCTGAAAAACTTGCACAAATGGCTAACTGGATAAAAAGCATTCAATTAATATTTACTGAGTGAAAAACATTCCTTTTTGAATTATCACCAGTTAAAGTGCTCCCTTTCATAGCCAAGCGACATACTGAAATTTTACCATGGAGACTTACTGCAGTTAACTCAAGGTTAACAATCTGCTTCCCACATTTGATGATTTTACTTAATTTATGAAATATGTGAAAATATACAAGTCTTCTGGGTATCTGAGGCCCTTCTACAAGGAGGGATGGACAGGGTATTGAAGGATGGGGTAGAGGGAACTTTTAATTTTGTATAAACTCTTTATAAGCTCCTGGAGATGATAACACACATTTCACAAATTCATAAAATGCATTTCTTCATGAAATAGTTGTCTCCCCAACCACCTAAATTCAGAGAGCCACAACGAGACACTAGAACATGAAGCTTTACTAGCCACCTGACTCACGTCCTTGTTCTTCTGCTCCGGTCACTTAACCTCTCAGCAACCATCTGAACATCTACAGAAAATGTCCATATTCCTTGGCTGACACTGACAACAATTCACAGGGTATCTCCAACCAAGTCCCCTGGTGAAATCTCCTACTGTGGATTAAACATAAGCTCCAACCCAGGAGAAAGCAACCACTGTTTTTGGTGCTTTTCCTATATATACACCAGGCACTGTATTTAATACTTTAGAAAGATTTTCTCATTTAATCCTTACAATAGCCCTGTCAGGCAGCCTGGGTTTAGAGATAAGGAAACTTAACCCAAAAATGATAAGCTACCTTTCCTTGGCCAAGCAACTCAAAACTAGTGGAGACAGAATTTGAATACTGGCTCCAAGCCCTCTTAACTCTAAAGCTGCATCCAATAGGTCTGTGCTTTCTGACTCCATCTCTTGCCTCTATCCCCAGGGCCCAGCCTGGTGCTGGGTAACAGGAGCCTTTCAATAAACTTTTGTTCAATAAACAAAACATGATCCCTTTAATTTGTTTGTTGACTATAGAGACAAAGCCTGTCCACCATTCCTTTTTTCCCTTTTCAAGGTCACCTTCTTCCATAATGGTTTCCCACCTCAGCAGTCCATCTTGATCTCTCCAGGATTCTCTGCTGGACATGCATAATGAATGCCTTACTGCTTTGCCACATTTATGTATTGTTATCTCTATTTTTCAGTTATTTGTGTTCACATGATCTCATTAATCCTTAAATTTTGAATTCCTTACACCCCATAGCTGATGCAGGGATTTTTCTGTGCTGGACTGGACTATACTGGCCTGCAACAAGAATATAAAAGCCATGTATACTAATTGCTCTTTTGTCAGGTCTTTTTTTCCCCCAATATGAAAATAATCACTTCCGTTGGGGAGAAAATTATTTTAACTTTAATCTGTCTTTATTTCCATAAGAAACAAATGAACAGTGATTTTCTGAACCTACCACATCGTAAGAATTGGAAAACTGAAGTGTGAATTTTGGCCACAGAGAACCTCAACCTCAGGGTAATGCAGTATCTGTAAAATGCCTTACCGTTCTCATTCTTGACCTGGAAAGTTGATGAGTAGGTACCTTTGGATGCTTTACTCCCTCACACAGAAATGAATCTTACATTCTAACAGATTTGTTACTTTTTTGCCCTGCCTTTTCAATCTTGAAATTTTTTTAAAAATGTATCTCATATGGTAACCTTTATTTCTGAGCTTAAGGAAGGCAGTGACTTAAATTTTTGTAAATAAATATAGCAAAAGCACATACTACTAAACAAGAAGTCCAAAGGTTATCACTGTGATTCTCTCCTCTAAACAGCATTTTAATGTTCTCTACATCCAAATTTAGGTGTCTGGGGAAAGAATAAAAAGCATAAATTTCTGTTCTCTGAAAGAATTTGATAATTTAAGGTTTAAGTTTCTAAGTAAATGAATAAAAACTCCTTTCAAAGAATTTATAACAGGGAATTAACTATACAACTATATTTAATATAACTTTAAACAACTATAAATGTAACTATATATAATAGATATACATATTATACTTTAGCTTTAAATTAACTTTAAAGAGTTAATATTAATTATTTAAGAGCCATAATAGTACTAGAGACTGCTCCTAATGGTGAGAGAAAATTAACTTTGATCTTATTTTAATTTTTTCCACTCCAAAGAGTTCTCCCTTCAACCCCATCTTCACCATAATGATGTGGCATCCCCTTTCTCTTTCATTTCCCATGCTGCCATCATTTTTTTTTTCCATCTCTGCTGTTTCTTAATCCATTTTTAAGGCCTCCTGACTCTCCTGAAAATGCCCACAGAAGATCATCAGTGCTCATCTTGGATTCTGCTTAATATGGTAATACACTCACCCATCCTCTTAACTTTTGAGACTTTCTCTCTCCTACTCGTCCAAATTCTCTCTCAGTTAGATTTGGTTTCTTTAACAGATTCAAATTCCCAAATCTCCCCCTCAATATTTGGTGTTTTGCTCACTTCTCATCCTCCTCCTCTTCTATCACTGCTTCCTAAAATAGCCATTTCCCTCCATTAAATTCAAATGACAATATTATGCTAATTGTGCCTATGATGGTTAGGCTAATGTGTCAACTTGGCCAGGTAATTGTGCCCAGTGGTTTGGTCAAGCAAGCACTGGGTTAATTTTAATACAAGGGTATTTATGGACTTTAGCCACCATTGACTTTACTGCAGTGGTAAATCATAGATAGCTGATTACAATTACATCAGTCAATTGCCATCAGCAATGAGTGATGCTTTATGCAATCAGTTGAATGCCTTAAAAGGGGAAGTGATTCTAACATTGAGTGAGGATTTTCCAGCTTGTCTTTGAACAGCCATTGTCTCCTAGAACTTATCAAGGACCTTCATTGGACTTTTATCGTAGCCCCTGGTTTGCAGTCTACCTGTGAAACCTGGACTTGGGCATCTCCACGGTCACATGAGAGACTCTGATAAAATTTCTTACTATCAACAGATATCTCTTGTTGATTCTGTTTTCCTAGAGAACTCTGACTAATACAGTGCCAGAGTTCTGATGCTCAACTCTCAATTACTCTCCAAAATTGAAGTTTTCGTTATCTGTTAAGTCAGTCCATAAGATACCATGCCCTCACTTCAAACTCGGTTAAGTCCAAAGCTAACCAAAAAACTGTCCCTTAAACACCTCAAACTTTTTCTTCTCTTGTATTTCCTAAATTAGCAAATGTTGTTACTAACCCCCAAGTAATCCAAGTAAGAAATCGAAAATGCAGAAAGGCAGTGTGGAATAAGGAAAATATACCACCAATAAGCAGTTCCATATTAGAAATCACTTGTTCTTGCTGAAGATTAATTTCTTTAATATTATAAAGAGGTCGCCATGGTTTGGTGCTTTTCATATTTCCCATATTCTCTGAAGGACCAATTAATGAGCATTCAGTGTATACTGATCACCAAATTTAGGTAAAGTTAAAATGAATAAATATACAACACAAATTTTAAAATAAGAAATACTCATTATATATATATAGATGATGCTGACAATTGTTTCATATTGTTGAAAAGGATGGCATTGCTTGAAATTTTGTAATTTGTTACCATGCTAGCTACTATGTAGCTTGACATGTTTCTTTATTTCTTTCTTTTTGTTTCTAACAAATTAGAAAATCTGAGTTAGAAGATCACTGGATATTTTTTAAGTACTTGTTGGTTCTCTGCAATAGTTGAGAATTTTGTGGGGGAAAGGAGTGGGAATGCTTCATGAGTGGCAGGAAGAATAAAATACATACACGGCAACCAGGAGGGTAGATGCTCACTAAGTCCTGTTTCCTTTTCCTTCTGGGCACACAGCTCAACCATTTTTCTCAATCTCCCTTTAAGTTAGATATGGCCCTGTGGCTGAATTCTAGCCACCAGAATTGGCAGAAGAAGAATGCAAGCTATTTGCAGACAAGGTCCATGAAAACCTCCGATGGGTGATCTGGCTAGTCATATATGCTTCCCAAGGTGAGCCTGGAAACCATAAACTGATGATAGAAAGGGCCTGAGTCCTGGAATCACCACTTGGAGGAGAGCTGCCCCCTCAGGAAACATTCTCACTGCACTCTGATGTGAATGAGAGATAAACTCCTATTGTGTTAAACCATTGGATTTGTCTGCTACACCAGCACACTTCAACTGATAAACATGAATTAGAAAAGATTTTTTATCCATATATTATGATATAATACAGTTGATCATACTACAATATTGACAACACACTCAACAGTTGTAAGTGTGCTGAAAATATACATAACTTTGATTTCAATTATTTTTTAGAACTTAGCTAGATTTGAAAAAGGAACAAGATGTTACTAAAACAGATACATCAAAACTCACCAAGAAAAACAAAAATTTTTTCAAAAAACTCACCAAGAATAATTGCCCTGAACCAATTTCTAAGAATGCCATTACAGATTAATGGCAAATATTTTACACAAAGAAACATCAACACCTCATCTCTAATTTTATTAACTATAAAGAATATTATAAAATTCATATGCCTTGAACTGCTATAAAATAGTGTTTTGTTCTTATTTCTTCTACTTGTGGCATAATAATTTGGTTTATCCAATTTCTTGGCCTTAATGTTTGCTTTTTTTTTTTCTTTGTTTTTAATACTTTTTCAGATAGTATTGAAATAAGGGAAATCCAAAAAGAAAATCATTCCTATTCACAGACCTCAATGCATTTTTCCCTTTATCTTTGTCACTCTCTGGACTCTGCCCACATGCATATTCAATATTTACATCTCTGGCTTAATATCATGGGTGGAAAGATATTATCTAAATTTTCTGTTAACATTATGTCTTGTGTATTTTGCCGTATTGCCACATTCCCTCCTTCTTCCCTGTATTTTGACTTTCTAACTGCTTTCTTCTCACCCCTACTTCTACTCCCAACCAAACTCCAATATTTAGTTTCTATATTGATGCTTAACAATTAAATTCATGCTAAACTAAATAAATGTCAGATCATTGATAAAGGGCTTTTTTCTTTTTCTTTAAATTTTATTTAGCAAAACTTAGGTTTCTATTTATTTGCAGGTAAAACTAAGATATGGGTGGGAGTTTAAGCTGAAGTCTATACACATGGGAGCCATTGCTCAGCTCTTCTTACTGCCTCGCAGAAGCTGGTTCTTTCTGTGCCTGTTACAAAAGGACTCATTTACTAACATTTCAACAAGACCTCATATGAGGTTCTCTGGCATGGACTTCATTGCTGATATCGAGTGATCTCAGGTTATTATTTTAAACACTCCCTTCCTTTTGTTTTATGCGTGATCTGAGCATCTTTCCCGGTATAGAGTAGCAGGGCCATATAAACCTCATGTGGAAGATGATGGGCCTGGGCACTCAGTTGGACAATACAAGACTGTTTCAATTAGTAAAAGTCGGTATTCTTGGTTGTAACAATTTTAGTGAAGGCTAGAAAAGGACAGACTATGGAGCAGGACTACGTGGGCTTGAATGCCAGTTATGCCACCAAGAATACCCTTTGCCTCCTTGTACCCTTTTCTGTAAGATGTACCTAATGATACAGTTGACCTCATAGAGGCGTTGAGAGGATTCGATGAGAAAATGTATGTAAATAGTTTTAAATAGTGCCTGGTACATTGCAGGTATTAGAAAAAAGTTCTCTATGCAAGAACATCGTAAGTACTGAAGTTTGAATTTCTTTTAATAACAGAAAAATCCCCAACTCTATAAGTAATATTATGGTATGAAAACATTACTGATTACTTAAAACCAGGTTGCAGGTTTGTGGCCTGCAGGATGGCCCACAGAAGTGTTTGGTCTGCTTAGCACTGTATTTATACATGCATTTGGATACACAGACCCCGTGCCATTGCTAAAACCTATAGATATTGTGTTGGACTAGCTAGATTGGACTTTCTCCCTCACCTATTTTCCCAGGATTTGCATCGCCCACTCCACGATGACCTTTTGATGTGTCATCCTAGTTAGGCTATAGCCCCCAGTTATTCAAATGCTAAAGCCAGTGCTGCTTTGAAGACAGTTTGCAAATATAATTAAAGTCCCTCATCAGCAGTGTTAAAATTAGGAAGATCATCCTGGTGGCCTGACTTACTCAGTTAGGCCCGAAACTCATGGCTAAGAATTTTCTTAGGGAGAGAGACGGAGACTCCTTTTGGTAGACACAGCTTTGGCCTGTGCCTATGGCGTCCAGCCTGTGAGCTTCCCTTCCTGCAGGTCTTTCCTTGCTTAGCCAGCCCCCACAGCTGTGTCAGCCAATTGCTTATCATCAGTCTCTTTAGATATACATATAATGCTGGATCTGCTTCACTGGTTGAATCCTGGCTGAAATATGCTCTCTGTGGATATACCTCTCTCTCCAGAGAAACAGGAGAGAAGCAGCAGCATTGGCATTAGAGCTGAGCAGATTTGGTTAGAATGCTCATTTCACCACTTACAATATCACCTTGGGATCATTTCTTAACTGTTCTGAGTTTCATTCTCCCTTACCTCCAAATCTGGAAAATATTCCCTTCCCAGGAGCACTGTGGCTAGCTCTTAATGCATATTCAATATTATTGATGATCCTCTTTACCTCTCAATAGGTTTCAGTAAATTGCAGTAAAATTCATCATGTTAAATTTTGTACCCAAACACAATGGATGTAAACTCCACTCTATTTTCAACTTTTAATTGCTCATTTTTTTATTCAGTAGAAAATATGTCTTGAAGGTCCAGTAGGCGCAGTAGAAAACTGAGTAATAACATTGGAAAAGCAGAATAACTCTGAAGACAGATTGTCTCAATTAAAATCTCACCTCTGCTGTGTTTCAACTAGTTGTGTGACCTTGAACATGTTACTTGGCCCTTTTTGTATCTCAGTTTCCTTGTCTGAAAAATGCTTATTATAGTTGTATCTACCTCTTAGGGTTGTTGTGAGGGTTAAATGAGCTAATAAATATATATATATATATATATATATATATATATATACACACATACATATGTATATATGTATACACACACACACACACTGCTTGGGACCAGACCTGGCACAGCATGAGAAGCATCGTACAAGTATCAGCAGTGATCATCAACCATCAATCATTGCCATAATCATCATTAAATAGATGCCAATTCAGTGCCACATATAACAATGGAATTGTTAGCAATATTTCAATTTGAGTGTAAAAGAGGAAAATGAAAGTTTGTTTCTATGAAAATAAATACCAGTCTTTACTCTCAGAGCTTAAATAAAAAAGCCACTCATTGAGCTCAAAATGAATTTAGCATGTTCTACTCTGCTGTTCTTGCTTGAGATTTAGAAGTGCCCATGCCTGAGAATGCTCCTTTTGCTTAGTGGAGTAGAGAGTGTTTGGGAGGAAATGGGCCTGCACAGGGGAGTAAAGGAGATGGAATGACTTCCATGCCAACTTGGCTGGCCAAACACTTTTAAAATAAAATTGTGTTCAATACTGTATGAAGTGTTAAAACACATTAAAGGTTGTTTGAGGACACAGAGAAAACAAAAGCTACACTTACCAATTATGCATTTTCCCTCAAAAATATGCTGATGCATTTTGAAATACATACTATGTATTCAGAAAGATAACTCAGCTCTAGAAGTAATTACTCATCCTTCCCAATTTACATTTTGTGTAGTGGTAAAACTGATTCATTCATTCAAATTAATAAATGTCTCTTCTGTCATCAGAATGAACAAATTGAACTGTCTAGTTAGTGGTGGTTTCCATGAGAAATGACATAAATTCCTCTGCATGCTCTGATTACAGTAAAAATGGAAGTGTGAAAGTGTCACCTCAGGGGAAGAAAATAAGCAAAAGGAAGCCTAGGCTTCCATTCCAAGAACACTCTTAAGGAATCTGAAAGGAAAATGGAGTTTTAAGATGAGGGGTACTAGATGGCTGAGTTAAAGAGAGTTTATCAAGTTAAGAAAATATACAGGTTTGTAAAATGCTTTACAAGACAAAAATGATTTAAGAGGCACAGAATGGTTTCTCTAACTTACCTTAAGGAATAATTCAAGAACCAAAGCTACCTCACAGAAGGTTCTCCTTCTGGGCAGTTGGCTTAGACACAAGCTAAGCAAGGGGACTGAAAAAATAACTCCCAGTATAAAATAAAGTATTGATCTTTTCATCTTTATCACAAGGTTACATACCTCGGAACTGTGATTAGGAATGAGAACTTTTTTCCTTGAAATTTTATAGAATGGACAGCCAGGTTCTACTAAAATTCATCTCTATTAAATGAAATGAGTAAGGTATAGTGATATGTAACATTCTAGTAACAATTACAGACTTAATTCATGAGATAAATAATACATCTCATACATATTTTATCTTTTTAAATAATGGAGAATATATGCCTATTTAATTTTAAAATAATTGATTTTGTCGTAAAAGGTATTTCTCACTGTAATCTATAGCCACAGATTTCATTTAAGGCTTATCAAATGAATGACACTTTAATTACCATAGTCTGTCAGTTTATAACAAGATGGTGGCCAAAATTCCTCAATAGTGTGCCAAATTAAGTAAAATCTGTCATCTCAAAGTGATATTTGGTGAAAGAGATAAGGAGATAAAAGTGAGATAACCAGTATGCACTGAAAATTTGGCATTTTATAGATGTATACTATAAATTTCCCATGCAGAAATGAATAGTATAACCAAAGAAATTCTCTGAATCAGATGTCATTCAAACCAAAGATGAACTTTAAAGTATTTAAAAATATGTCATATAAAATTATTTGGTCTTATTCATGCTTTTCAGCAGAACTTCATAGTCCTTTTCAAAAATCAGTATAGAGGTTCCAGGAAGATGGTACTGGAGTAGGTGCTCAGGGCTCAACTTACTCACAAAAACAATGGAGAAATGCCAAAAACTGCCCAAGGGAATGGCTTTGGGGGTCAACACATCAGGACAGTGCAACACAACTCTCAGGAGGATAAGGGACAGAGAGATGAAGAACTCAAAACAACAAACAACAATTGTGAGTCATCAAACTCCTGCAGCAGTCAAGAAGGCTCCCCTCCCCACCCCCGATATTAAGTTTGGTAAAACCCCTGGCTCACTGCAGCCAACTGAGAGGGGAACAGACATCTTATTCCCAGTCAGCTGATATAAGGGAAAGGGAAGGAGAGTTGGGGGCTTCTCTTCAGTGAATTTGGCCAGCTGAAACTGAATCTTTGTTCTGGCCAGACCAAAACATGGAAAAGCAGATATTGAAAGAAACTCTTCTGATAAGCACTATCTGCTGGTTGGTCTGGAAATTGCATGCAGAAAAAAACGCTTATAGGTCTCACTTAACCCGAATTCCTGAGTGAAAATCTGTAACCAATTAGTGAATATCTGATTAAAAAATGGGCAAGAGTTGAAAGAACAACAGTCCAAAGAAGAAATGCAAATGGCAAAGAAAAACATAAAAAAATGCTCAACATCACTAGTGATTAGGAAAGTACAATTAAAAACTACAATGAGATATCATTTCACACTTACTAAACTGCCACTATTAAAAAGTCAGAAAACTATATATATTGGAGAGGATGTGCAGAGATAGGAACGTTTATTCACTATTGGTGGGAATGTAGAATGGTGTAGCTACTGTGGAGGACTGTTTGGCAGTTCCTAAGGAAGTTGAGTATAGACTTGCCATGAGACCCAGCAATACTATTATTAGGTGTATACCAGAAGAACTAAGAGCAGATGACATGAATAGACATCTTCACACTGATATTCATAATGGCATTATTCATGATTTCTAAAAACTGGAAACAATCCAGGTGATCATCAACTGATGAAAGGATAAAAAAATTGTGATGTATACACACAATGGAATATTATGCAGCTGTAAGAAGAAATGAAGTTATGAAGCATATGACAACATAGCTGAACCTGGAGGACATTATGTTGATTGAAGTAAGTCAGACACAAAAGGCCAAATACTATATGACTGCTCTATTTTGAACTGAACATTGTGTAAACTTAAGGAGTTAATGATTAGAATATAGGTCACCAGAAAATAGATTAAGAGTAGAGAATGGAAAGCTAATAGTTGATCTGTACAGAATTGCTAAAAAGTTTGTAAATCTTTGGAAATGAATAGAAATGGTAAAAGCACATCATAGTGTTTGTAACTAGCAGAGCAATTATATGGGCATGACAGTGGTTGAAAGGCTAAGTTTAAGGTCATGTATATTACCAGAAGGAAAGCTAACAAATATAATATGGGACTGTATAACACAGTGAAAGCTTATGTAATATTTGAATATGGGTGCTATTGCATATATAAAACTTTTTTTTTTTTACAAAGTATAAATATAAATAAACTAGAGAAAAGGGAACAGAATAGCAGTTACATACAGCAGGGGAATATAGAGAGATTGAGAGGTGATGGGTTTGTTTTTTGTTTTTCATTATTATTATTGGAATAATGTAACTGCTCTAAAAATGATAGAAGTGTTGAATATACAACTGTGACTATATTGAATACAGTTAATTTTAGAATTTAGATGGATTTATGATTTATTAATATGTATCAATAAAATTGATTTGTTACAAAAATCAATATAAAATCATATTTCAAGCTTTCTTATTTTCATCAGTTCCCCAGTCCAGCTTAATTCCACTTTCCTTCTTCATTTTCTTAAATTATCCAAAATTACACAGGACCATTCTTTGATGGGAATTGTTTCCTGTTCTTCTCCCATGTCCACTCTTGACCAAAGGAGTAAGGCATCTCCACACCAGGGTGGGGGTGGGGGGCAGTTGACAGAACAGGAAACCAACTGAATGAATTTCATCTCTTTGTCTCCTTATGTCTACCCTCAAAAAGGAATAGGGAAGAGATCCTGAAAATAGAATTAACTTGATGCACGTGTTTGCCAAAGAACAGGGGAGAGAATACTGCCAGTATTTAGTCCAGTTATTAGGCTTGCCTGCAAAACAAATAATTAATGTTCACCTTAGCAGGAACTGACTACTGCAAAAGATGCTGGGGTAAGGGGGATAGCAGAATACAGCTTGTTAGAGTTTTAAATTTTTGTTTTGATCAAAGCAGTCACCAAAATTATCAGTAAAACTTAAGTTTTGAAAGGCTTTAGAAACACTAAGTGAAATATTATACCTTGACTTTCAGCCTTAAACCTAAAGCCAGTAAAAGAAGTCAGTGAAAGACATTTCTGCTTCAGGAAAAAAACCCAAAATTTGTTGGGGTCATGTGGGGTATGGGGTGGTAAGAAGAATAAATATTTCAAATATTTTAGGGGACTAGATGTAGCTCAAGTTTGATCCCTGGTACCTCCTAAACACAAAACAAACAAATGGAAGAAAAAAAAAAAAACTCAGGGGAGCTGGTATAGCTCAGTAGTTGAACACCATCTTCCCATATACAAGGGCTCAGGTTCAATCCCCAGCCGCAATACCTCAAAAAAAAAAAAAAAAGAATATTTCAAATTGCCCTATGGAGATTTGTATTAATTAACATTGACTACCTGTCAAGTCAGGTTCCAAGAAGAAATCAGAGAGTTCACTTAGGCCTTTGAATTCAATCAAAATAATATATATTATTCATATTGTTACATGCTTAGAAAAAGAAAAAAAACATTCAATTTCCTAAATCACCTCACTACAATTATGTACTATCACAAAAGTCTTCCATGTGGTCAGAACAATATCTCTAAGTAGCTCTATGATTTTTGTTGAACTAGACACTATAATTCTCCCTTTCATGTCCTATTTTTCAAGGTCAAAATTAAAATGGCCAGGGACATATAACATGTTACCAGTGGTTTTAAGATTATTATGAAGTTTTATTATATGCCTCAGAGATCCTAACAAATCTAAAATACCTCCAGTTGTGCAAATCTCAAGGCATTTGGTGTGGTCTCTGAGACTATTCACTCATGAAGAACTTTTGTGAACAGGGAGGTCTTAGTCCATCCAGACATAAGGTAAATCATAAAACATCAGTCCTTTAAATTATTCAGATGCCATTGCTAGAAACTGAATTCCGGTTGATGCTAGAGTGGGAAAGAGTAATGAGCAAATTGATGCCAAATTTCTTTTCTGATCATGATTTCCAAAACCAACTGCTTGCCTTTTAAAAAATAATCTTACAACTGCTTTAGAAATGTAAGGGAGTGAATAGGAGCTTGCATTTCCATAAGAAAAATATTCTTACATCTTACTTATCGGACCAGGAAAGCAGTGCCAAAATTGATTGTATGAGTTAGAACATTCTAACCAAAGAAAGAGGTTTTAAATTATAAATAAGTAAATAAATAAAAAATAAATAGGAAGATTTGATTAACTTGTTTTCTTCTCTGACATGATTACCACATCTATTAGATAAACATGCACTAAATCCTTTTCAAAATAATCTCAAACAAAAAAGCAATCCAGGCAATAGAGCCCATCTGACTTGCTCCCTAACATCTGTCAAATATTGTTGGCACACAAAGAGGCTGGCAAAACTTGAGAGGCAACGACTACCTGCTGGTAGGGAAATGGGGGTGGTGGCTATCTGTGGCAGTCACAAACTATGGCCCACAGGCAAAATCCAGCCTGCTGCCAGGTTTTGTACAGGCAATGAGGAAAGAATAGTTTTTACATTATTAAATGGTTGGGAAAAACCAAAAGAATGTTTTATATTCTTAATATTATGTACTTAATATTATATACAATTTAAATGTCAATGTCCATAAATAAACTTTTATTGGAACACAGCCATACTCGTTCATTTACATTTTGTCTGTGGCTGCTTTTATGCTGCAATGACCAAATTGAGTAGAGACCATAGGGTCTACAAAGTCTAAAATATTTCCTAGCTAGCCCTAATTCGCAAACAGAAAACAATTTGCCAACCCCTGATTGAGGGAGTCCCAAGTGTAAATCACCCAGGGCATTTTCCTTTCCCAGCCCAGCTCCCCATGGGCCCTTCATGTCCTGTATACAGGGCACATGAAATTTTTAATTGTGGTTACAGCCTTTAGTGCACACCCTATGGAAAAAGGTAGTTTTCCTATCAGAAAGGACCAAAACTATATAATAAAACAGTGGCAAACTGAAGGAAGAAGGAGTTTTAAAGGAACACACCTTCTGGAATAAGAGAGGAAAGTAGAAAACTAAATGGAATGTTCTACGGACCATTTAGAAAGTGTCAAGGCTTAGAGATCAGGGAGAATGAGTTGTGAGATTGCTGTTAGTGTGGGGGAAACTAATCAGCTTGAGTTTATTGTATTTTTTCCTACTTATCTTTCTTCATCATGAATAGAAGCAACACCCTCAAAAAGAAAAAGAAAAGGGCCATGTGCTAACTTCAGAGAATTCAAAAGTATCCCACATATAGATCCTTAATTATATTGATTTTCAACCCATTCCATAAGGCCCTAAGAGGTTGGGGCAGGAAGACTTAGGCTGAGAAGCCAGAAATATGGGGTTCAAGGCCCCCACAGGTGCTTCAGCCTGAACAGAGATGATTCTGTGTGTTTCATATAGTAAGGTTCTGTGTAAAGCTTGGTTTCTAACTTAGTTCTCCTGATACAAAAATAAAATATGGAAAATCAGTATGCTGTAAAAGTGTTTCCCTGAGTTTGTTATTAATAAGAAGTACGTGGAAAAGAAGTTTCCAAGGGAAAACACTGAGTCAAACATTGTACCAAGTTTTCTTTCCCACAGGACTTCTCAGAGCCTTCCTTATGAAAATGTGCAATATAGATTAAGGACAGCTGCTTTCTACCCAAATGAATTTACTCCCTGAAACGTCTAAGGATGTGCATGTCTTGAGACTAGTATTCCCTAGTAAAGGCTCCTTTTATAAGAAAGACTACTTTCAACCTACAAGTTTATGAATCCATTGAAGAAATCCATGAGTTTAACTCAGGTTAGTGATAATTATCAGCAGGAGATTTTTCTGAAAGGAAAATGTCTGGGAGTAAAACTCTATTTTAATATTAAAGTGATTTGGAATTTTACAATTCTTACAACATAGAGATTTTATAAAGTGCTAAGAAAGATCATAGTCAGATGTATTGATTAATTTATTGATGGACTGATTTAAAATAACAGGTCACAGGAAGGATTGAGATTGATGAGACATTTAAAGTCTACAAGGATACATCCTGGAAGGTGGAGAAGCACAGGCAGTCTTCAAGGTAAAGGCAAACCCAGAAATCCATAACAAAAATAATACATTAATCCTTCTTCTTAATCAGATGAATAAGGCCAGAGTGAGTTTTGTGCTTAAATATCTAAATCACGAGTCAGTAAATGTTTTCTGTAAAGGGCAAGCCAGGGAATATTTTAAGGCTTGCTATCTGTACAATTTCTGTTGCCACTCCACGACTCTGCCATCATAGTATGAAAATAGCCACAGACAATACATAAATGAGGGTATGACTATGTTCCAATAAAACTTCATTGTTGGACACTGAACTTAAAATCTCATACAGTTTTCACAAATCACAAAGTATTATTTACTTTTTAATTTTTATCAATCATTGTAAACATGTAAATAAACGTTCCTGGCTTGCAGGTTTTACAAAATAGGCAGCATGCCAGATTTTTCCTGGGGGCCACAGTTTGTTTACTCATGCACTAGATAATTGCTTTAATTCTTTCCTTGGTTTATCATGTTTAGGCTCAGAATAATTTTTAAAGATGTTCTATAGTGTTGTCAGGAATTACAAGACTATTATTTTGTCTTTTTAACATCTTTTTAAGGAGAGGTAATGAAAAACATCAGTTCTTGGAGTAACTAGGAGGTGAGAAATGGGGGTCTTCAAAGAGATATTACAAAGAGACACAACTTTTACATTCTGAAGAAAACAAAGACACTGCCCATATTTTCTACTAGGTCTCTAACTTCTTCTTGGGTAAAGAAATTATCTCATCCATTGACTTTTAAAAAGTCAAGAACGGTCTCTTTTTCTCTGCTAAATCCACCATATAGTAGAACCTCTTAGCTACACCAGGACCTTGCACATATTTTTGTCACTTTTGCAAACTGAAGTCTAAAGCTTCTTATACTGCAAATGTTTTGATCCTTTCTTTCAACGCTTCATTTTCTGTTTCAAAACAAAATAATTTTTCTTGGGGCATGAAACACTTTCTCTTAACCACTATCTCAAAACACAATTTCTTAAAAGACGCAGAAACCAGTAATTAATGTAATAGACATTTTTGGAGAAAAGTGCCTCCAACTCATTTGACTTCTATGAACAATGTCTACGGCAGGCTGCCAGCCTCCCCAGAATGAGGAAAGTGAGAGGACTGGAAACAAGAGTTGGCTTGAAAAGAGCACCATATTCAGGAATGGAACCTGAATCATAGCCTACTTTAGCAGATAGATAAGAATTTCCAAGCATTTAAAAAAATTACTAGTAATAGGGAAGCTGTTTTAATTTTCCTAAAAAGCTAAATATATATATATATATCATACAACCCAGCAATTCCACTGCTAGGTATCTACCCAAGAATAGTGAAAACATACGTCCACACAAAACTTGCCTGAAATACTTATAACGGCATTATTTGAAAGAGCCTCAAGGTAGTAACAACCCAAATGTCCAGAAACTTCTATGGACACTCTAACCATAGCCATTAAGTCATCCAACCTTTTTTCTATATTTGCTCCATTAGTTTTTCTCAATTTTTTACCTTACCATGTCACTTCCCTCATCAAACTTCAATGGCTCCCGATTGCTGGAAGAATAAAGTTCAAACTATGGAATATGGTACACTACGGAAACTTCTTCATGGGTATTCTCTCCAGCCATCGAGCAGCCTGCACTCTAACCACATCGACTGACAACCTATCCCTGAGTAATCCACACACTTTCATAATTCCATGCCTCTGCTTCTGTTGATCTCTCTGTCTGAAAAGACTTTCTCTATCTTTTTCACCTGGAAAATTTGTATTTCAAGGTCAAATGAAATAATATCTCAATGATGTTTCATTGAGTCCTTCCCCTTTCCCTGGCAAAATTAAGGTGTTTCCTAGGATTTTGTACCCAGAGGCCTCTGCACTATTGTCATAATTCTACCATTATTTTACTTTGCATAGCTCTATCTGCCCCTCTCCCCCAAAACTGTAAGCTTCTTGAGCTCAGGAAAATGTTTTATTCACGCTTAACACAATACCTGGCAGAATGTAGTCGTTCATAAAGTATTCATCAAACGGCAAATATTAATATCCCTGAATATTAATCACATTCTCACTAGAAAGCTTCATTTAATAAAAATTTTTTCCTTCTTAATGTGTCTTAAAAGGCATTGAATTTGGCTTGCACATGAAGATGTTGAATTGCACTTCATTTTGAAGCATATGAATAAACTCAGTGAAGACAATGTTCCATGGTGCATCTGCTTGTAAGATGACAACAGGCATTCCCTGTAGTCTTATCAGCAAAAGCTTGTGAGTTAAGTTACACTCAGGGCTCTCCTTTACAATTCACTGTTGTTCAAGTTCACCAAGTTCAATGTTGGGATCTACTGAATTACAGAACCTTATTAACACCCTTTATTTGGTAGCTTAAGAGATTCCTCCCAGAAGTGATCAGAGTTTAATAAAATTTGTCAAGAATTTAACTTAACTAAATTCATTATTGGACCACTACCAACAAATACACTAAATTGTCTTGACTCCTTGGGAATTGAATAAGACAACTATTAAGAAATGGGCAAATTTAGGAGGCAGATTCACTTAAGTGTGAAACAAAATTGCATGAAATCTCTGGAGTGCTCAGTGCTACTTTTGGGAGGAACAAGGGATTTTCTTTATTTGTGGTTTTAATTGCATAAGGCACTTGCTCATTTACTGTTTTAAAGCATTTCTATGTTTGTTTGTTTTTTGTTTGCCTTTTAACACGAGGATGAACAGTCATTTCAGTGCAGAGAAAAGGGAGAAAGTTAATATCATTGAGCAGCAGGGAGAGCTTCACGTGGGACCCACTAGTGGCTCCCAGAATGGGAGCATAGAGGCACATGCCACAACTAAACGTGGATCCAAAACTAATATACTAGAACCAGCAGAGATCTGTGGAAATGAGTCCTGGGCATTTTACTGTACAAGCTAATCTTCTCATGGCTTAAGTGAGAACCTAAACCTTGATGGTAACTGAAGTATAAAATTGCTAACAGAATTTTGCTCCCAGCTAAGGGGACCTGAAAAACTCTTTGTTGTTTATTATCAGATGTGATTTTGTTGAAAACAAGAGAATAACCACAAACAATTAAACTATAAACAGGTTTCCAACTAATGGAGGTATTTATCATCCTCCTACTAATTTGTGCATATATTAGAATCAGCTGATCTCACAGATCCCTAGCAGGTTAAAATATATTCAGAGATAATTATGCATATTCTTTCTCATAATTGCCTAGTTCTTGGTGAGTGATAACGTTTTGTTACTGAAAAAGAATAAAAGATTATAAATCACTTTCACATAGCAATAGTCTAAAGGGGCAATCTAATTGTTATACTTTAATTTACAAAAAAAAAAAATAACTATGGCGATTTCCTTTAGCAGAATGTTATGAATGTGACTTTAGGCCTTTGTGTTCAGGTTTAAGTATATATGTCCATAATGACTTTTAGATACATCTACAGGGAGAGAAGAGCAAATACTTTGTTAATTATTCTCTCTGGCTGAATGGAAGTGAAGAACTGCACAAAGGACATGTTTGCCTTGAACTTAGTACAGTACCTGACATTTACATTGAGTTAGTTCCTTTTCCCTTCTTCCTCTGTAAAGTTCCTTAGGGAAGGAATAAATCTCTATTTTATACATCTCTGTACCTTAACAGCACTTAGTACATACTAGGTACTCAGTACATGTTTATGATATTTAATTGAATATCATATTTCTGTTTTTTCCACTTGAGAAAGAACAAATACTTCCATACTGATTCAAAAGAAAATATATTGATAAACCCAAGGAAAATACTACAGTAGAAATTTGTCAGATCAGTTCTGTGCATACATATTCAATGGTCCTCTCTTACAGCATTCTCTTTCTCATGGACTCTAGAAAGTATTATGTGGTTCATGGTCATGTAGCCATGTTTAGCATAGCAGATATCTTGTTACACTTCTTAGGGGGGCACTAAAATTTGCATGTGTCAGAGGTGGGGAAAGGGAACCAAAGGCTTTTCAGTGTTTGTCTTCTTCTGTGATCAAGTAAAGGGTTAAGTAAAGCAGACTTCTGCCAAAGCCCCTTTACTTCCCTGTGAAGCAGGATTCATGTCCACAGTATTTAGCACAGTTATCATTCTTAAATACACACAATAAAAATTTATTGATTGGTGAATGCCATTTAATAAAAAAAAAACTAGGCTAAGGATAATGAGAAAACTTATCTAAGGATGTAAATAAAACTTTGAAGTTCAGATTAAAATCTAGTTTATTAATAAATTGAAGAAAAACCACATGATCATCTCAATTCACACAGAAAAGGCATTTGACAAAATGCAGCTTTGTTTCTTGATAAAAACACTCTGAAAGATAGGACTAGAAGGAAACTTTCTCAACATGATAGAATACATACATGCAAAAGCCACCACTAAAATTGTACTCAATGGTCAAAGACTGAAAACTTCCAGATCAGGAATAAGATGAGGATGCCTACTGTCACACTTGTATTCAAGCTAGAAGTTCTAGCTAGAGCATTCAGGGAAGGAAAAGAAATAAAAGATACCCAAATAGGAAAGGAAGAAGTTAAACTTTTGCTATTCACTGATGACATGATCCTGTACTTAGAAAATCCTGAAATACCACAACAAAGCTACAGGGCTAATAGATGAGTTCCGCAAAGTGGCAAGATACGAGAAAAATATGCAAAAATCAGTAGTTTTCTATACATAAGTAATGAGAAAACTGAGGAGGAAGTCAGTAAAAAAAATTAAAAATTCCATTTACAACAATGACTAAAAGAATTGATAATTTAGGAATGAACTTAACCAAGGACATAAAGGACCTGTGTTCAGAAAACTACAAGTCATTGGTTGAAAAAAAAAAAAAAGAAGAAAAAGAAGACCTAAATAAATGGAAGATCATTCCATATTCATGGACTGGAAGACTAAATACCATTAAAATGTAAAATCACCCAAACTGATTTACCAATTCAAAGCAATCCCAATTAGAATTCCAACAGACTTCTTTACAGAAATGGAAAAAACAACTATCAAATTTATTTGGAAGGGTAAGGGACACCAAATAGCCAAAAACATCTTTAAAAAGAAAGACTCTTTTTAAAGTGAGAGGACTCTCACTTCCTGACTTTCAAGCATATTATTTAGCCACATTGGCAAAAACAGCATAGTACTAGCACAAAGATAGATAGATTGACCAATCGAATCAAACTAAGAGTTCAGAAATAGACCCTCACATCTATGGTCAAGTGATTTTTGACAAGGCTGTCAAACCCACCAAGCTGGGTCAGAATAGTCTATTCAACAAATGGTACTGGGAGAAAGGAACATCCATATCTAAAAGAGAGAAAGAGCACCACAATCTCATACCTTATAAAAAAATAGTAAATATAAAAGTGACAGCTGTAAATAAAAGTCCTTGAAGAAAATGTAGGAAAACATCTTTAAGGTCTTGCAGTAGGTGGTGGTTTCTTAAACATTAATGGTAATGCAAAGCCTGAGCAATGGGAGAAAAAATTTAAAAATGGGACCTCCTCAAAATTAAACACTTCTGTGTTTCAAATGACTTAATCAGAAGGTGAAATAGCAGCCTACTCAATGGCAGAAAATTTTGGAAATTACATATCTGATAAGAGTTTGATTTCCATGTCATACAATACAGCTCAATGAATAAAAGACAAGCAACCCAATTAGAAAATTGGCAAAAGACTTGAATAGACACCTTTCCAAAGAAAAAATACAAATGGCCAAAAAGCACATGAGAAGATGTTCAACATCACTAGTGATTAGGAAAATGCAGATCAAAACTGCAATGAGATATCATTTCATACCTTATAGAATGGTCATTATTAAAAAAAAGAAAAAGAAAGAAAGAAAACTACCAGTGCTGGAGAGGATGGGAAAAATAGGAATACTCCTTCACTGTTGGTGGAAATGTAAAATGGTGCAGCCTCTATGGAAGGGGTTCCTCAGAAAGTTAAATATAGAACTGCCATATGATCCAGCAATCCCATTATAAAAAATATATCCAGAAGAATAGAAAGCAAGGATGCAACAGACATTTGCACACTAATGTTCATAGTAACATTATTTACAATTGCTAAAAGATATAAAAGACCTAAGTGTCCATCAACTGATAAAAAGATGAATAAAATGTGTTATATACATGCAATGAAATATTATTCAGCTGTAAGAAAAAATGAAGTCAGCGTGCTCATGACCACATGGATGAACCTTGAGGACATTATGTTGAAAAAAATAAGCCAGACACAAAAGGACAAATATTATATGGTTTCATTAATGTGAACTTAATATGAGTAAACTCAGGGAGTTAAGCTATATAGTACTCATTATTGGGAGATAGAATTGAGGGTTGAGAAGACGGAGCTGATGCTGAATGTATGTAGAATTTTTAATAAGGTTGATTATAAATTTGTGGAAATAGAATTGATGGCAAAACATTATAGTGAGTACAACTAACAATGCTGATTTATAAATGAAAGGGATATTCTAGGGAAATAAATGTCAACTGAAAGAATGCTAGAGAATAAACTAGGGACTGCATAAATTAGTAATTTTGGTGGTGGGTAAGGATTGTGGTTAACAGTACAAATACAAGAATGTTCTATTACAAGGTGTTAAAAATATGGTCATACATGGGAAAAATACAACTGATATAACTTATGGACCTTAATAACATTAATGTAATATTTTTGCAGCAATGACAAAGAAGGCACTATATCCATGCTAAGGTTCAACAATGGGGGGATATAAGGAGATTTGGGATTTTCCCTTTTGGAGTAACAAAAACATTCTAAAATTGATGGAGATATAACTGTGCATAACTGTGATAAAACTTACAGACACTGAGTGTACACTTTAGATGGATTGTATAAGGCAGGGGACCATATAACACAGTGAACCCTGTGGTGGATGATGGGATGTGGTTAACAGTACTCATATGAGAGCATTCTATCATGATCTGTGACAAATGTACAATACTAGTATATGGTGTTAATATGAGGATGGTTTGTAAGAAAAACACACCAAATATAAGATGGGCACTATGATTAGCAGTAATATTATGATGATATTCTTTCATCATTTATAACTAATGTTCCACAACAATGCAAGGTGCTGCTGGTAGGATGATGCATGGGAATCCTGTACTATATGCACAATAGTTTCATAAACTCACAACCTCTCTAATAAAAAATATCTAGCTTTTGTGATTAAATTCAATGATCTTTTGATCTCAGGAAAAAGGCAGACAGACCACTGGAGGACCAGACCAGGAAAATTGGTGTCACAGGTATCAGCCTTCAGGCAACAGTATTTCCTGGCCACAGTCTCCTCTCCAGGGTCCTTCTGCTGGACAGTATGGAACATCAGCCTGAGAATCTGGAAGTATTCATGAGCCTCCTCAAAAACCCAACTCACTACCCCAAGAGACCAGGGCCAGGAAAGATGGATTCACTGCCTCTGTCCAAACATCTCCTTGCCAAATTACAAACAAATTCATTTGAATCCAAACAGGTGGAGTTACTTATAAATCAATTTTTCCACTCAGAAGAAGATGGCTGTGCTTCACTGACAATCATCGTGTATTATCAGCAATATTTGATTAAAGGCAAAAGAAGAGCTAGGATATGTGGCTATTGAAATTTTAACTTATGTCAGTCTGGGTCGTGCTCTACATTTCCCCACCTATCCAGACATCATAGTGCCTTGCAAATAGAATTTGGAAAGTGGAGCCAGGCAAATGATTTATTTGCTCATTCTTTTTTATTCCAAATATATAGATAGCTTATATTTACAATAAAAATAACAACAATAAGTAGTCAAACAGTACTTATTACATATAACACAGTTGATTTTACATATATTAGTTCATTTAATCACAATAATTATATAATTAATAGAAAAGTTTAACTTATTTGTATTGCCATTTTCAGATGAGTAAATTGAAACATAGTGGGGTTACTAACTAGTCCAAGGTAACACAGTTAGCAAGCAGCAGTGTCAGGATCTTTACCTAAGCAATCTAGATTCTGAGTCCCTAATAACCACTCAGTTATATTGCTGAATTTCTTCTTTATCTATGAAACTTGCCAAGGGATATCACCAAGAGTAAATTTTAATTTTTCCATCACAGACATTTCAGTCCTTCATTTGGCCATCTGATATGACCATCCTCTTTTATGCCTTCCTAATAGATATTCATCCATTCACCCATGCATCTAAAGCACATTTATTGAACATCTACTATGAACAAGTCACTGTACTCAGTGTTGGGGATACCAAGATGGATAAGACAAAGGTCACAATCTACTGGGTCCATTTATATCCCAATGAATGCTATACATCCATTCAAAGTGCTACAGTGCTACAGGAGCACAGGAGAGTAGGTGATTAACTGCTTGCCAGGGCAAGGAAATATTCACACAGTGGGTCACAATTTATCCAAGTATAAAAGGATGAGAGACATATTTACTTGTGGTTTTGTGGCTATATTATTTTTATACAGAAAGCTTTCCAGTGAAAAATGGCTGCATTTCTATTTATTTGCAGTGGATATATTCAGATTAAGTAAGCTTTTTAAAAAAGTTGAGAGAAAAACACTTCTTAAATTCATACATCTCAATTGCCATTATTTAAGCATCTTCCAAAATATATAGTACATAAATATATCATGAACTTGATACAAAATAACATTATCAATCCTACAAGAGTAAACAGATAGTTGATGCTCTTTGCTGTTAGCTGTAGGCGATATTGATGATAATTGGTGCCATTTAAATCTACGTCTTAAGTTTTTAGGGCATAGGGTCACCTAACCTAGTCATTCTTAAAATATTTAGACCATTGGCGAGTAAAAGTGGCTGTCACATGTTGTCAGATGCTGTGAATTCAGGAAAACTAAAAATTGCATACTCACGTAGACTTAACTTCTCTCTGCCTCTGTTCAATTGATGCAGTGAGCCACCTGACACAAGTACTGAAGCATGCTACAGGATATCACATATGTCTTTTAGTGTCTCAGAAACTTTGTCTTAGATATTGATATAATTAATATAAACAATATTAGTTTGGGAGTTGGGAACCAGTGAATCCTGGGTGAACTTGGAAAATCACTATAACGATCATATATATGAAGATGAACAGAGGATGTGGGACAATGATACAACTCAGAGGGCCTTAGAGTGGAGTCAATAGGTGGCCTGATATTTTGTACAAAACTCGGTGTGTATATGTGTAAATAAGTCTACACTTTTCTGGAATTTATTTTTATCAGGACTCAAAAGGGTTTGTATCCACCCCCAAAAAAGGTTTAAAATCATCAGGCCAAGAATTTTCACTAGTGAGAAAGAAGATATTGTGTCCCTTTTATTTTAGAATTCATTGCTTATTGTATATATTTAAGCCTAGTTAACTATATAATAAAATGTACACATGAAATTCCCAGTTTAAAAGCTCCTTCATTGGCCATGGGGTGCAGCAATGCCCAGAGATGTACTCACCAAATGCAATGGATGTGTCATGATGATGGGGGAGAGTGTTGCTGTGGGGGGAGTGGTGGGGTGGGGGCAGTGGGGGTGAATGGAGACCTCATATTTTTTGAATGTAATATTTTTAAAAAATAAATTAAAAAATGAAAAAAAAAGCTCCTTCAAGTTTTGTTTTGCAAATAACCGGACTCAAGACAGCCAAACCATAGTTAAAATGAGTCACTAATCCCACATTTGATACCAGCCACCCTATGCCAAGGCCATGTCTAGGCTCTGAGTATCATGCCTTAGAGTTATTAGGGAAGCAGTTGGTTGAAAGCTTTACTTCCTTTCTTGTCCACCATATTTAATAATAACAAACAGTCCTTTTAATTTTAAAAGTCTGATAATTTTGTGCTCACTTGACCTAAATAAGTGGATGTGGAAGGAATAACTTACTCAATAGCCTTAATGTGTTCACTAATTCAGGGACAACTGGAATTTTCTTAGTTTCTGTCCTGTTCTGAGACCTCAACTTATACCTATAGACTTTCAGTCTCAAGTATATTGCTATAAGCAGGACAACTGAGACAGGTGCTAGTTCCAATCCCTGCTCTGCCTCTTACAAACCATGCTTCTTTGAACACATTACCCTTTCTAAATCAATGTCTCCTTATCAATGGATTTAATAACACTTTACAGGTTGTGATGAGTAAAGGTGAGACTGTATGTGTCCCAAAAGGCCTACACGCAAAAATATATGACTGCTGTCTAATAAAAACATACTCTCAAGGAAAAAGCTAACAAATGTATTACCACCACCACCACCCTCCCCCATTCCACAATCTCCTTCTGTGCCCCACCAGCCAGGTGTGGCTACTGGGCATTGGAAATGTGGCTAGTCCACCATCTGTACTCTAACATTTATCATATTCTGGCTCTCCTTGTTGTGGGGAACTCCCCCATAGGCCTTTATTCCTAGGCAGTTATAAAATGTGAGAGTATCAATCAAAAGCATTGCTGGCGGGAGTAGACTTGGCTCAAGCATTTGGGCACCTGCCTCCCACATGGGAGGTGATGTCCTGGGTTCTGTTCCCTGTGCCTCCTAAAAGAAGACAAGCAGGTGCAGCAAGAAGGGAGCAGATGTGGCTTAAGTTGTTGGGCATCCACGTCCCACATGGGAGGTCCTGGGTTGGGTTCCTGGTGCCTCCTAAAAGAAGATGAGCAGATACCACAAGCAGACAGCACAATCAGACACCATGAGCAGACACCATGAGCAGACAGATGGAGCTGTCTCGGATGGGGAGAAAAGCATAGCTGGGATCACACATAGTTGTGGGCATGTGTTTGTAAGTTACTGAAAATGTGGAGAGAGACAGTGGTCGAAAAGCTAACTGAAGTCAGCCTCTGTGAGGGAAATATTCACTGATTACTTGAGAGTCTAGTTTCTGATGTCCAAAAACTATAGCCTATGGGTCAAAAACAACCCAGCTGTTCTGTACAGCTCTCAAACAGAGCTAAGATCATTCATTACATATTGTCTATGACCCTAAGCAAAACAAATATAGTATCTGGATGTTTACTGGAAAAGTTGTCTGTTCCCAACTCTAAAGTAGAGCTAATAGAAATGTGATTTTAAATTTTATGTAACAAATGTATTATATAAATATATGTGTATTAGTCACCAAAGGGGTGCTGATGCAAAATACCAGAAATTGGTTGGTTTTTTAAAGGGTATTTATTTGAGGTAGGAGCTTACAGATATCAGGCCATAAAGTGTAAGTTACTTCCCTCACCAAAGTCTACTTTCACATGTTGGAGCAAGATGGCTACTGACGTCTGCGATGGTTCAGGATTCCTGGGTTCCTCTGGGCTCGGCTCCTCTGTTTTCTCCACAAGGTCAGCTGTAGACTATGAGGCTCTCTAGACTTTGCCTCTCTCCATAACATCTGCTGTAGACTATCAGATGAATGACTCTGACTCTCTTCCTGGGATTTCTGCCATGCTTAACGAGCCATCTCTATTCTTCTGTGTTCTTCTCCTGGCTCAGGTCATCTCTTCCCAGGGTTGGTTCTCTCTCCTCTACATGCTTACTTCCTGGGCTCTAGCTTAAGACTTCAGCATCAAACTCCAACATCAAAACTCCAACATCAGAAACCCCCAATTCTGTCCTTTGCCATGTCTTTTATCTGTGAGTCCCCACCCCTTAGTGGGGACTAAGTGGGGACACCCTAATGACATGGCCCAATCAAAGCCCTAATCATAACTTAATCACACCCAGCTACAGTTAGATTACAAACATAATCTAATATCTATTTTTGGAATTCATAACCATATCAAACTGCTACAATATGCAATTAAAATTTTTCTCCTAGCCATATTTTTAAAAGGAAAGCAGAATTACTTTTTAATATTTTATTTAACCCAAAATACCTGTATTTCAGACTAAAGTCTCTGAAATCTGGTGTTTATTTTGCATACATAGCACATCTCAGGAGGGACTAGCCACATTTCCAATGCCCAGTAGCCACACCTGGCTGGTGGTGACACACTGCCCATGCAGAACTAGAGGCCCACACGGGGCAGAGTCATCATGAAGACGAGAGTCCCTGATCCCAAAGACCTCAACCAGGTCACTGAGCAAATCACGAGCAGATTATCTCTGGAAACACTGCCAGGAGGCGAGTACCTCCACAGCCTGCACGAGACAAACCAGGGAATCAAAACCAGGTAAGATGAGCCCAGGACAGTTAGAATATGCCTAATGGAGAATGATGACAGGCAATGACGAGCCTGAAGACAAAGCTGCCAGAGCTGCAGTGGGTGAATGCGCATGCACAGTTGCTTAAAGTCCAACAAAATTAAATGTACATTTCTCTACCGCTTAGATTTGGAATCATCCTTATATTTGTTATATGTCCTTCCAAGATCATTAGCTCTTGGAAGGCACAGACAATGTTTCATTCAACTTCACCTGTGAGTGTGGCACCTAGCATGGTGCTTGGCTTAAAATATATCAGCCGAATGTGAAACTGAGCTGCATACTGTCAATAAACAGAAAAAGAACAAATGATTGTCTGAATGAATGAATGACTGAAAGTATAATAGTAAACCAGTTTTTCAGTGATGGTTCAAAGTTTTATTCTCTCCAGGATGCTTGTGGTTTAAGAAGGTTCTGAGTCTGAAAGCTAAAGAAATAAAATTCCATTGAAAAACACCAGGTATCATTCTTTCAGTGGACTAAGTGATCCTTTGTTCGTGTGGTAGTTTTGCTTGTGGGGCAGTAGGGGAAGGAGAGTGGAGGTACCAAGAGCTTCTCGGTCTCCTGGCGATCACTCATACATATTCTTTCCAGTAAGTGAAGTGATAGACAAATTTAACGCAACAAACCAATACAAAGGTGTTTGTGAACCAATTGGGCAGTAGACCAATTTTTGTCCCAAACTGAGCACTAGCAAGTGGACTTGATCCACATCGCTCATGATTGACTCTAACTCAACTAGGGTTCCAATCTGCATGTACTTCAAGGCAGCAAGATTCCATGTTGGACATAAACTACAGACAACGTAAGGCCACAGGCATGCTTCCGCATTAGGATAGTAAATGCTGTTCTTTAGTTTGCAAGCCTCATGTCTCCAAGCACACATTTCTGCTTTGGCTTCTGGGTTGTCTTTCTTCCACATCTGAAAGGCAAACTTCAAATTGCTCATACCACAGGAAAGTATTTGTGGAACAACAGAGGGGAAAATATCTACTTACCACTCTCCACTTTTACTAAGTTTAAGAGTCACAATTTAACTAGTATCACTTAGCTAAATTTGCCAACAGAGAAACAGGTAATTAAATAGTATTCTCCTATGCAAGATGCCAAGTCATCGATATCTTTAATGTGGTGGCATTAGGAGTAAGACAATAGTAAGCTGAATAATGGATGCCCAGAGATGCCCAGATCTTAATCCCCAGAACCCTGCATGTCCAAAAGGATTTCAGAGATGTGATTATGTTAAGGATTTGAGATGGGAAGACCATCCTGGATTAGCCAGGTAGACCCAGTGTAACCACAGGGATCCTTATGAGAGAGGCAAGAGAGTCACAGACAGAGAGCTAAGTGACAAAGGAAGCAGAGGGAGAGAGAGAAATTGGAAAATGCTGTGCTGCTGACTTTGAAGAGAGAGAAGGGGGCCACAAGCAAGGAATGAGGGCAGCCTCTGAAAACTAAAAGGCAAGGAAAGGGATTCTTCCTTAGGGCCTCTAGAGGGAATGTAGCCGCCCCGGCCCCGTGGGGAGTTCTCACCTCTAGAACTGTAAGAATAAATTTATGTTGTTTTAAGCCCCTAAACTTGTAGCAATTTCATACATTAGAAATAGGCAACTGATACACATTATATATACACATATATTTTCATTTGAATAATAGATTTAATAATCAGGTTCTTACTTAAATATAACATTTATATTTGTCCTTTCAAGGAAGTCCAAGTATTCATTGGCATTATGCTTCTTTGGAAATTTAAGGGATGCCTGACAGCTATATGCTACTGTATCTTTCACAAATTAAAAATGAAGGCTAGCCTGAAAGAGCAGGATTTCAAGCAGATGGTGATACTAAATGGGAAAGACTCTAAGAAACAAAGTGATGTAGAAAATAGAGGGAATCTAAATTTCCAATCTAGAAATAGACGGGAATCAGTCATTTTAGCACCAATTACGTTAGTCAGCACTAAGCTAGGGATCTCATTGCAACCATGACAGCCTGCCGAGACCACACTCTTAGCTAATAGTGCAACCCACAGTTAAACTGAAGTTGATGTGACCCCAGTGTCCACACACCCGATGCTCTCCCACCCTGCCTCCCATGTTTTACAAGAATATTGTCTGCTCATTTTCCTTACTCTGCCTACTTCCTGATGCATATTCTAATGCATTTATAAACTGGTACCCATTTTCTATCTTTCTTCTCTCTTGGCCCACACTGAACTTTGTTAAGTTTATACATTTTACTGTCTTTTGCTCCTGTGCTGTGATGTATGCTCACCACTCAGGCTCCATTACCAGACGGTGGAGTTGGGGAAACCAGGGCTTCACCATTTGCTTCTCTTCTGTGAGCAGGTTTATATCTGCTCTCTGTTGTCAGCCTCCATCCAGACTTCCCTTAGGGCTATATTTGAAAGTGCCACATGTAACTAGGAAAAGGCAAATCAGGCCCTTAATTTTCCTGACCATCTCACAATATACATTATCTTTATCCAAAATAGCTAAGGAAAATAGAATCACTGAACCTGTTAATGATAAGAGATGATGTGCTTTCCAAATCATTCTTCTTTCCCTCCTTTAAAAATCAAAGAAGAATAATAGATCCATATTAACTTATCAAAGACTCTCTGCTTAACATTTATTCAGTAAAAGCTGCAATAACCTATGGTCAGCAGACATCGCATTTGTCTCCAAATCACAATTTGATAATCGATGGACAGTTTTCAGTACCAAATATTCATATCCCAGTCAATCTATCTACTTTAATCATACGCAGATATCTTCAATTGCTCATTTGTTGGTATAATTAGTGCTGCAAAATTAAAATACCTATTGGTATGAGAGGGAGTTTTATTTTACTTTCCAAATGCAGCTAAGCATCATCTATATCATAAAAACAAAGAACGTCATCTTATACATCAGTCTATGGGGAGCAACACTGAAGAATTTAGTGAAGTAACTGCATGAAAATACTAGACAACTGCAAACAGAACTGATATCTTCCAAATTAAATTAAATGAGGAAGTTTATTTTGAAAGGTGTTTAAAGTTAGAGTTAAATAAATTGCAGATGTTATTACTAGCATTAGAAAGTCTTCCAAAGTTTGAAGAAAGCCAAACTTTTAAAGATCATCTAGCAAAAATTTAGTTAGGCTTTTTAAATATCATTGCAGTTTTGAGAATCCACTTTGCAGTAAATGTTACGCAGAAAGTTATCCTTTGATTTAGACATGAAATCCCGTTGTCCTGTTTTCTGATTCTCAAGAAAGAACATAATTATTTTGCTATAGTCCACTTCTCTTTAATTGTTATATTACTTATAACTCAGTGGCTTACAACTGTAATCAACATCATTTATTATTTCACTAGCCCTGTGGGTCAGGCATTTGGGAGAGCTTAGCTGTGTGGTTCTGACTCAAGATCGCTCATGAGGTTGCAGGAAGATGTCAGCGAGAGTTGTACTATCTCCTTCTAAGCTTCCTCACTTGCTCACAGGCCTAGCAAAATGATTCTGGTTGTTGGTAGGAGGCCTCAATTCCTTGTCCTGTGAACAGCTTTACAGGGCTGCTGGAAACTTGGCAACTGGATTCCTCCAGAGTGAGTGAGTGATTCAAGAGAGAGCAAAGGCCAAAGACAAAGTCATTTATTACTAGCCTCAAAGTTACTCTCATTTTCTATTGCTTACACAGCTCACCCCTCTTCAATCAGACAAGAGTGGCTACACCAGGAGGCTGGCACCACTGGAGACCTTCTCAGGGGCTGGCCACCACAGCTACCACAATGGAAGTTTCTGATGAGACCCTGTTATCCACCTTCCGCACAACAGAGGTCCTCTGTCCTTGGACTTATAAATCAACTGCTTGTTGAGGAATTCCATGTACCCTTTAACAAACAGAGAACATGTAATTACTTGACAGCTCTCTATATACATATAGGTTATTGGTTTGCAAGAGTAAGTTCTGAGAAGGGAACACTAACTTCAGATTGCTTACTGTGAAGGGGGATTCTCCCTGCGTGATCTGGCACCTGCCCACCTCAGCAGCCTTCCTCACTCTAGTCTCCTCCCTGCACCTTGAATATGCCAGGACTGTTGCAGGCACAACCTTTGCCCTTGCTATTCTCTCCCCACTAGAATGTTCTTCTGCCAAATCAGTGCGTGGCTTGTTTATCACTTATTTAGAATTCCACTCAAAGAGCGCACCCTTGACCACTCATTCTATTAGAGTATGCCTCCTCCTCCCCGGTAACTCTCCAAACCTGTACTCTGATTTATGTGTCATCATAGAACATACTACTGCTGGAAAGTATATATTACATTTTAATTTATTTATTGTCTGTCTTCCGCAGACATTGTGGGCACTTTGTTTATCATGTTCACATGTGTCCACGGTGCTTAGAAAATAGGACAGTAGATAATCAATGCAAAATGACTTTATCAATCAGGTTATTTTGGGCAGCCTGACTGATAGATGAAAGAGAGAAGGATGAATTAAGGTGATATCTATGTGTTAAGAACAAACTCTTCCTGGGTTTCTGATCACTAACAGGATATGTTCTTTGCTTTGAAGGAATAATTTCAGTAAATTGCTTTAATCACATTGGAAATTGCCAATAAGTGTTTATTTTTCTAAGATATGAAACTCTGAGGTTCAGATATAATATCTATCTTGTTGATCCAACACATGAATGGGTGTCAGTCTGGAAATGTTTCCCAGAAAAGCTCATTATTGAAAAACTCAGGTTCCTAGCCTAGCAATGGGCTCTCTGCTGATGCATTCTGCCTCTGAACATTCACCACACTAGACCATGGATATGGAAAAATGCTCTTTACTCTAATGATACATTATGCACTCCAAGTATCAAGTTTACAAAATGCTGCATAACTTCCTTTTTTCTGTTGTACATTAGTTTCTTACTTGAAAATAAAATCGTGGGTCTGTAAATAATTGGTACTTATCATGGTAGTGACAAAAGTTGAATGGGCTCAGCCTACATATGTCATATAATAAGCTAATAGGCGTAATCTACAAAAAAACACTTTCAGGAACACATCAATTACCTGTCTCCTTTTTTTTTTTTTTTTTGAGGTACTGGGGCTGGGGATTGAACCTGGGACCTTATATGAGGGAATCCAGCACTCAACCACTGAGCCACATCAGCTCCTGTGAGTTGGTTTTTAAAATTTGTTTGCTTGTTTTTGTTTTTGTTGTTGTTTTAGGAGACATTGGGAACTGAACCTGGGCTCTCCCATGTGGGAAACAGGTGCTCAACTGCTTGAGCCACATTGGTTCCCACCTGCCTCTTTTTTTTCCTTTTTTCCCACTCTAATCCATATTTTATTCCCCCATCCTGAGGACCCTGGGATAGCAATGTCCACTCCACCTCTAAATCAAGAGGGGCCTTAGATTCCACGTGACTGTTGGATGGAATTCTCCTGCTTGCAGCTGTAGACTCTCTCGGTTCCCTGGTGTGGTGGTTGACCATCCTCACCTACCTGTTAGCTGAACAGGGTAAGTCCAATGAACTGGAGAGTAGGTGTTGCAATTCTGCTGAGGCTCAAGGACACATAGACAGTCCAGAGATTCAAGTCTCCTGAGCTTACACCAACCCCAATCCCAGCCACAGTTTCAGTAAAAATGACAGAAGAAGCATGCATAGACAGGTCACATCTGACTCCAGCTCCATCACACTCAGGAGCTCAAATTCCAAAGTAGGGCCCACTGACAAGACACTGAACTCCAGAGTCATCTGTCATGACCATAGGACCTGGGTGTCCCAGAAGCTCCACTACCTGGGGTTGTATCTACTTTAGCTGTCTCTGAGACCCTGCTGAGATAAGCATAAGCGCAACCCCTCTAAGGACTTCCTGACTCATTTTGAAGTCTCTTAGTCATATAAACTCATTTGCCTTTACCATTTCTGCCTTTTATTCAAGATCTTTTTCTAGTTACACCACTAGCTGGTGCTTGGTAGTAATCCCTCAGCACCAGGACGCCCCATCCGCAGGAGTCATGTCCCATGCTGGGGGGAAGGTAATATATTTACATACTGATTTAGGCTTAGAGAGTGGCCATATTTGAGCAACATGGAGACTCTCAGGAGGTAACTCTTAGGTACCCTGCAGCTCCAGGTCTAATTGAAACTTTAAACACACAGGCTCATAAGCACAGTCATCAGTATCAAGGGCCCATCTTTGGACCATTCTTCTTCACTGGTCTCTGCCTTTGCACTTGGGGGATTGTTGCTGTTCCATTGGGGAGCGCAATGGAGCTTCCCAAAATGGGAACTCAGCACTCCCTTAATTGTCGTGTGAAACCCTACTCCCTATGTAAATACCCAATGAACATACGTACATATCTATATACCCTACATGCATGCCCTGGAAAACTCCCTCCCACCCATGCATCCCCCATCAATGACACCCCACAGCAGTGCTCCTCCCCTGCCATAGTCAAACCCCTCTTTGATCCAAAATGTCTTCAAAAGTGAAGACTAATATATTGCCAAATTCAATTAATAGAAAAATGAAATAGTAATGATAGGTTTAAAGATTAGAAATAGTACACATAATAATTTAGAAAAACTAAAATAAAGTAAAAAATAAATTGGGGTAATAAAAAAATGAAATATGTCATAAAACATTTTTTTTGATGTTTTGCCTCTCATTGCTGTAATAGGCATTGCCCTGTAAGTACAGTGGCAAGGCAATCTCTTCCATTTCTTCCTCAGTGTCTACATCTTTTTTTTTTTAATATATCTTCAAAAAAGTTTTAGGTCACAGCAAAGTCACGTATAGAATACAGGGAACTCCCATATATCCAAGATCAACTCCTTCCCCCCCCTTTTCCAGCAATAATCCTTCTACATGTTAATGTGTACAGATATTGAAACATAGCTACTCACCATGGTTCCATTATGGCTTACATTATGCTTTACATTTTAGACTGTATACTTTTATAAATTTTTGGTTACATTTATGGTTTACATTTTAGACTATACACCTTTATAAATTTGTTTTATAATGCATGTTGTATATTGTGGCAATGCCCCCTGGCTGGGATTTAGAGTGCTTGGTTTCTATTATTGGATCCACAACTATCCCTGTTTATGGATTGTAGTAAGTCATTTACGATTCTGGACATTAGTTTCCTTATTCATATACTGAATTGTGATTGTTCAATCTGTATTGTTTCTTTCTATTCTAAAGTCCTAACATTAACCTCTCCTCCTTCCCTCTTTTTTCTCCCCACAGATTTATAAAAGGAAATAAAAACTAACTGGAAAGACATTAAAAGTTTAGGAAGAGCAGTGGTATGTAAATAAGTCATCTTATTTCATTTAATTCACTTTCTAATTAAAGTATGTGAAAAATGCAGCATGAAAGATTTTTGCTGTAGTTCTGGGCTAGAGAAAGCTTCCCTGAGGCTGGGCATGGATTATGATGTAGGTTCTCAGTTCAGAAATCAATCTCCTCCTATAGTTTTCTGCTATAAGTGACAAAGAATGGCAGTAAGTATCATCTAGGAGCCATTGCATTTCTCATGATGCAGCTCTCCATTTCTTCAGACAAGCAGACCTTCTAGATTCATCTAGATTCCCTCGAATTGTGTGGTTCTTGCTTAACTACTAAACAATCTTCCTTCACTCACCACTGGAAAATAGATGCATATTAATTTATAATTTGTCTGTTAGCCTCATTGAGACTTTACTGTGTGTACAGTGCTACTAATTGGGATATGGAGGCATATATTCTAGTTTAGGATTTAAGGCTTGCATAATTTAAAAAGACAGCATACATTTAATTCTAAAACATCCAACTAACGGTAGGTAAATTCTTCTCATCTGAATAAACATAGCTAAAGCACTTGCCAATGTCCCATCAGAAACCTGAATGGAAAAATGTCAATAAAAGCTGTTTATTTTTTAAGATTACAAGAGATTGTTATTCTCATCTTGGCTTTACTGTATTTTCCTAGAGTTTCTAAAATGAATATGCTTTACATTCATCAGGCAATCAATCAGTCAATTAATAAGGCATTTAGTTAAAAAAAAATTTGAAGCGGCATTTAAATCTATCTAGGGCATCAACAAAATGCCTAGCCCTTCCAATGTGTTCCTTATCTAAAACCAGGAGAAAAATATTATTCAAGATTCTATAGGGGAGTATCCAACCACATCAATCAACGAAGTTTTCAAAATCATCAAATAACTATTTTGAAGAAAATTAACTTCACTGGAGAAAAATAGCAAAACTGAAAAATAAAACCTTTCCACATCAAAAATCATGAATCAATTCAGGGATTTATATAATTTAGAGGAAATATTTGCCTGTTTCCTTTGCTACAAACTCAGAATACAATTAAACAGGAAATGCAATATGCTATTCATTCCTTAGAATGAGCAACTTATTAGTGGCCTTTTCTTTGTTAATAGTGATTTTTAAAAAGTCTCCATGCAATTTATCAACCCCATGTTCTTAAGCATAACAACTATAAAAGATGTGCATTGAAATTTATATCAGAAGCACAGAGTCTCATGAACTGGAATATTCAAAGATTGCCTTGCCTATTTAGGTCTTTGTTAAAAGAGGGATTTCATTGTATTTAGAAAATGGAATTAATTTAGAAAGCCTGTGGAATTTATTCACAACATTTGCTACATACAAATTTATTTGCCTGAAAGGTTTCATTCTTTTGTCAAGATTAACTGAGGAGAACTTTATGACATCTAAATATAGCTCAGGGGGATAATTTAGTGCATCTTGAAATTCATTACATAAATGTGAGGTTTCTTTACCCCAGAACTGGATGAGCTTTAAATTATCTCTCTTTGCACCTGTGCCAGATTTGTTCCCTAAACTATATTTTGTGAATTTCAAAATAGTTTTCTCCTTCAACAATGAATTCTTTTAGGAAAAACTTTAATTGTTACATTTTCAGGATAATAACCAGAAGAAGAGAGATTGGATAGACTGTAAGTTCCTGGAGGGCGTTCATCTTTTGAATCCCTGGAGTCCCGCAGTTTCTACCAGAATAAGCAATAAAGCGTTGATTTGAATGAGTGAAAAAATAACTGAGTGGTGAATCCAATCATGACTGCCAATAGGACACATTATTGTTGCCATCAGATTTTACCACCATTAGTTTAGTATCTTTTATCCAAGTCTAATACTGACTCTAAAGTAGACAGTGTATGAAACTATCACTACAACTTTAAATGTTTGCATTAAACACCAAGATTTAAAGAAACATGTATCTTCTCTTGTTCGAAAGAAAGATAGGAATTTGAAAAAACTACTTTGTTTCAGACTTTCACTAAAACATTTTTAGTGGCAAGGTTATTCAGAAAGAGAGGGAGGAAAAGAGAAGAGAATACCAACATTTTGAGGGGAAAACATAAAAAAAAACAAAATAGAAGTCTGTAGTCTACCCATCGTAGAATTAGTTTACTAAAAAGACTACATAGAGTGGTATCTAGGTCATGCCAGGAATAAAATTTTAATTGAACTCTTTTGGATCCTAGAAGGAAAAAATTTGTTGAAAATTCCCTACACTGAAGATGGTACCTTATATTATTAGCTGATCGTTAGAACTACTTTTTTTTTTTCCAACATTCTGCTCTTTTTAAACTATTTCTGTTATTTTTGAAGACATAACTGACTTTTTAAATGCTCTGAGTTATTTGGCATCCAAGAGAATTTCAAATGGAGAACAATGCATCAAAATTATTGGGTCTTTGTGGGATTAAAGTTAACAGCAGAATCCGTTACTTCACCTAAATGCAAAGTCCTACAAATAGACTTCAAACGTCAGGTTGCCTCATACTCACCAGTTCTCCAATTTCCCACCTTCAAATTTAAAATCTTCTTTGGTAGTAAAATCTGGCAAAACTGCCAGAGCTTTTACTGCGTATCCTCTTTGTAGCTCCTTTCATGATAGTCCTGGTGGCCTTTATTGAACCACGTCTAATCAACATTTCAATTGGCTAAACAACATTTTAATCCTGAATTGAAATCTGGGTTCATATTTTTTTATTTTACAGAATATATTGGAATTCTGCTGTGTAATGCATTACCAAACTTCTTAAGTTTACTGATTTGATAGGCTATGAAATCTAAACATCTTACAAAAAAGCAACAGATCAGAGAAATGAATGTGATAGATGCAAACTCTCCTTAAAATGAAAGGTTTAAGACATAAACTTTGGCCTTTGTGTGAGTATTGATTTAAAATATTCTCAGGCATGTGACCACATTCTGGACATTCCTTTCATCAGATCCTCAGCAGCAATGCTCACCGCACCAGTGGGCACATAGACTCCGAGTGAATCAGATATATTACTGCTTTTGGAAGGAGACTCTAAGACAAAAACATCTCTTACATTTGCATATGTGCCAACTTGGGAAATCACTGCCTCTCAGCAGCCTTATATAACTTTTTGTAGCAGACAGATATGGAAAGCAATATTTTAGGCATACGCTTCCACTGTCCTTCAACAGCACAAGGTACAATGCCTGACTATGATACACACAAGAAGCCCTAGAGAAAACATTCTGAAGAAGCTTCTCAAGCAGCCACTGTGAGACTGAGGCATCTCCAGCTTAGGTCACTAGCTTCATAGATGCAGTTTCTTCACTGTTAATAATTATCTACCGGAGATCTTCAAGCTTTAAGTGGCTGATTCTATTAAATGGTCAGTTAACCTATAAATGCCTGGTTCCCTGCAGCCAAACATCCTGCATAGTCCACAGCACTGTTCTGGATATTCTAGAGCATTACCAGATAAAATGAGGAAAATTATTTATTTAGGCATGGCTTTACTTAACAGAAGAAATGTTAATATTAGAGTTTAGACTTGGATGGAAGAATTTAATTTTTTGACTATCTAAAAATGGTTTCTATAATACTCAATTCAGAACCTGACCAAGAAAGATAATTCTACTTAATTTTATTATTACAGCTATTATTACGGATACTCATATTGACTTTATAATTGTTAGTAGTACTTCTCTCATTACTATGACCACTGCTACTATCTTTGCCGTATCCATTCTCCGCCTGGGCCTTCTGCAATAGCCTTCTCAAAAATCTCTACATTTCTATACTTGCCCCTTTATCATCCATTCTGCTTCTTGTCTTCATCAATCTACATCATCTGTTCTTCATATTGCAACCAAATGGAGCTTTTAAAAATGTGAAATGAGGGTTGGCAATGGATGCTGGTGATGGTAGCACAACACTGTGAATGTAATTAACAGCACTGAAGTATATATTTGAATGTGGTTAAATGGGGGAAATTTTAGGTTGTATATATGGTACCAGAATAAAAATTCAAAACAAAAATCCATGGACCAACATAACAAACAGTGAACCCTAAGTTAAGCTATGGGCTGTGTAGTTAATAGTACAATTGTAAAAACATGCCTTCATCAAGTGTAACAAATGTTTCACACCAATGCAAGGTGTTAATAATAGGTAGGATGGTACATGGGAATCCTGCACTTTATGCATGATTGTTCTGTAACCCACAACTTCTCTAACAACCAAAATTAAAAACTAAAAAAAACCATTAAAAAACAAAACAAAACAAAATGAACTAGATCACATCTTTTCCCTGCTTAAAACCCTCCAACTTCTGCCATTGCCTTTGATCTTCTTTTCCTGTTAGACATACATCATCTTCTCCCTGTTTATTTGATTCGTTTCACAGCACTCTGGTGTAGTGCTCTCACTACACTGGCCTTCACTGCCCCAGGGTCTCATTAAACTCATTTGTGCCTCAGAGTTTTCGTACCTGTTGTTCCCACTACCTGGAATTCTCTCGCCCTAGCCTTGGTGTGGCAGGTCCTTCCTGCCTCTGTCCTCTCCCTTGTTCAGGTGTGGCCTCCTGAGGGAGTGCTTTCCTGCCTGCACACTGCTGCCCTACCATGCTTGAGCATATGTTTTTTTAGGAGGTACCAGGGTTTGAATCCAGGACCTCATACGTGGGAAGCAGGCACTCAACCAAGGAGGTACATCCACTCCCCAATGAAAGTTGGTTTTTTCATTTGCTTGTTTTGTTTTTAGGAGTTACTGGGGAGTGAATCTTGTACATTGGAAGCAGGTGCTCAACCACTTGAGTTACATGCAGTCTCCTCAAGCATTTCATTTTGGTTTTTAAAAAAATTGTCTTTATCATTACTTGCAATTTTTCTGTTTCTTTGAGACATTATTTCCTTTCTCTCTAAGATATAAACTTTATAGGGCAGGAATCCTCCCTGCTTTGCTGACGTAAAATCCTGCTGGAGGCATTTTAAGTACTCAGTAAATATTTGTTGAAAAAACAGAGGAACACATTATTATCAAAACTATCTCATAGCTATTCATCACTACCAAGTACAGACAGTGTGCTATACTTGCATTAGCATAATTAATCCTCACTTATAGCTGGCCTGAAGTAACATAGGCAGGGTCTAGAGAGGACAAATGGAAACCACACACCTTATGTCTAAATTCTCAAAAATTTTAAACTAACCTTATAAACCGTTAGATAAAACATGGTTGCTACTTCTACTTTGGTGCTACGCCTTCACAACAACACATGAGCCCACGTTTGAACCTAAGTGCTTGACTTCCTCAGATTCTACCCTGGCACACGGGGGGCACGGGAGGAGACCACCCTGGGCCTCGGCCCCTAGCCTGCCTCCTTTACCCCCCACCCCAGGCTCTGTCCTGCCCTGGGAGGGACCTCACGTGCGTTGGCTGTGGACACACCAGCTGGCATGTCTCAGCTGAGGCCACACCCCCTCACACAGCACTTAGATAGCACTTTGTGGCTGCCGTCTACCTGCTGGAAAACAGGCTGAGGAGAGAGGCTGGCACAAGCCCTGGAAGTGGGGCGAGGTTAAGTGGGCAGAAAATCCCAGGAATCCAGAGCACTTTCCAGAAGGGGAAACACAGGTTCCAGGTAAGCGTTTTCCCTAGTAGCATGAACTCATCTCTTGAGGAAGCCACAAGAGTTTACCCCTTTGCCTGAATATAAAAATAAAACTTAAGCTTGGAGAGGTTAAACAGAATGAGTAGCAGAGTCGGATTTCCTATCTTGCCATTCCAGTCACCACGCCCATGCTCTGAAAGGCTCAGAAGACAGGAACAGATGTTACCAAAGGCAAAGAGGAGTGACCCAACTGCCTCAGAGGAAAGAAGAAAGGAAGAGAAATTTAAAGAAGCGAAAGAAGGGGTAAGGATATTTGATGAAGTTAATAAAGAATGGCTTCTAATTTCCCAGTAAGGCAGAACCTAAGTTATCATTTGAGAGAGAAGGGATTGGAATGTTTGACGTTTTAATTAATATTATAAAACTTTGAAAATTATGTAACCCTTAGATGACAGTTTGGGAAATGGAATGTTGCATGATTTGGATCCTTATCAGATTGCCTAACGTACACTTTTACTTGATCCCCTGGTACACAGAGAGACAGTTCAATGAAAGTCTACATCTACTGGTTTATAAGAATGTTTAACATTCCTCCCAAGAGTTTGTAAGACTTTTTATTTTTTTAAAGATTTTATTTCATTTACTTATCCTCCCCCCCACCACCACTTGCTCGCTGTCTGCTCTCTGTGTCCATTCACTGTGCGTTCTTCTGTGTCTGCTTGTCTCCCTTGTTGTGTCATCTTGCTACGCCAGCTCTCCGTGGGCACCGGCAAGCTTGCCTTCACAAGGAGGCCCTGGGAAATGAACCCAGGGCCTCCCATATGGAAGATGGGAGCCCAATCAATTGAGCCACAGCCACTTTCCTGTATGACTTTTTTAATGATGTTTTTTATTTGAAAAGCCTTTATATTTTAGAAAACTATTATTTTTTTAAAAAGACATGTTTGTCAACAACTCTGCATAAAACTGATCACATTTCGGATTTGTGAATGGATGAAATAGACAAAAATGAGACTTGATCAACAAAGCATTGTACACAGACTAATTAAATTACTTAAGGTTCTGCCCCTTCACACATTTCCACACCTGGTTCTAGGAAATGATATGTTTCGCCAAGACCTTCAGTCTTGGTTGAAATACAAAATGGATTAATTGAGATTTTAATTAAAAGAAAGAAAAGAAAAGAAAACAACAGTTTAGCAAACAATAACTGGTTTCACAAAATTGACTGACATTCACCTACAATTTTGTCAGCCTACTTTCAGGGTGTGAATAATGATGGGATTTTATCTTGCCATCTCAATAGTGGCCTCCGTGAATTTGCACAGTTCTAATTTATGTACCCTAATATCAGAAAGGTTTAGTTATAAGACACTTTAATTAGTGCTTTCTCTGTACTTGGTAGTTAGTTACTCCCATTTTAGCCTCTTCAGGTTTTATGTGTACCACATAATTCTAGTGTACTGAGAGGCAAATATAGAATACCAAAAGGTTACCTCTCAGAATATTTAATAAAGCTTAAAAAAAGAGCAAAATAGAAACTCCATTTCAAAAGCCAAACGATTGAGAGCTAGATTTAGAGGATGTAGTCTGCTGAACTCCAAGAACCTACAACTACTTCAGCAAGAGGTAAGAGCGGCAGTAGGACTGGAAAAGAGCAATATCTGAGAGGAAGAAGCAGTAAATAGAAAGGGGCAGGAGCTGTGGGAAATGAGATGATGGCATGCTGAGATAGATTCCTTTCTGGGACCTAGTATTCAATTCTAGGTGAATGGCCTAGAATCATCACCCCCAGCAGAAATAAGAGATCTGGCAATTTTGAACTAGGTTTTAAAACAAGGAGGCCCAGGACCATAAGTTGTTATTTTTTCAGAAATTATTGATTTTAATAGCTAAAGTAAAGGTCTTGGAGCGAGTGTAAGGGCAATTTGTTTGAAGGGTTAAAAAGGAGGTCAGCCTGCCCTGAGCAGATACACAATATCAAAAGAGCACTTCAAAGAGTACAAGATCCAAGAGCATTAGGACTCCTGAGAGGTGGGCAAACTTTCATTCTTATCTGATTAATGAGTTTGTTCACGCTCCCCCAAAGTTCCAACAATTCAGAGAAGGGTAGAAAGGTAGGGCATCAAAAATTATTAGTCTATTCAAAACTATTTGCTCTTCTTGGGTGTTTTTCATTGGAAAATTCTCCCCTCCACGTGTGACTCCGTGGTAAACACAGAGGAGTCTAAGCAATCACGGACATCAAATTGCTTTGCCACAGATTGGTTTAGAAAGGAGTATTTTACCAACTCTGGCCAATGAGACCCGAGGGAATTGGCGGCAGGGGCTCTAGGAATGGTTAGATGGTGTCTTCCTCCCCTGAACATTCTGGTTTTCAAATGTGACTCCTGGAAACACACTATTATCTAGTGGCAGGAGAGGACAAGCCTGAAGGCAAAGCTAACAGAGGATGGCTGAGGAAGAAGACAGAAAGGATATCCCTCAGGCCTTTTTAGTAACCAACTCTGGAGCCATTATACCTTAGAGCTTCTTTTTATTTTCCTTATAGTCTAAGTCAGTGGAGTTACTTTTTTTCTTGTTGTTGTTACTTGGAACAAATCACATCTGAATTAATTTAAGGGATGATAGAAATAAAATCCCTATTCCCACGTGATCATCACTGTCTCATTGTTTGACTCTCCCATTCAGCTAAGGCACGTTAATAGAACACTGTGCAACTGTTATAATATATGCCTAATTATTGTAATACCTTTAAAGAGCTACATATGGGTGTCAACCTCCCTGAGCACCAACATTTTGGAAGAGCCCTCAAGACCAAAATTCAAATCCTGTTGATACTGTGGAAATAGGAGTTTTGAAAGAAGAAGAGCCTTATAGTGCACAGCATTTATAAAAAGCCATTTAGGGAAACAGGAATAAAAATCTTCTTGAAGGAAGAATATGAAAATGGATTTATTTCAAAACAGATGATCTCTAATGAGCATTAAGATTGCTATGATTTGATTTAAACAGTAGGAAATGAAAACAATGTTTCATGTGGAATATAAGTTCTGACAAAAATAGCATTTGGAAAACTTGCTCATTTCATTTGCTAACTGCTAATAGCAAAACTCATACAGGGGAGCCGATGTGGCTCAGTGGTTGAGCTCTGTCTTCTCACACATAAAAGTCCCAGGTTCAATCACTAGCCCCAGTACCTTAAAAAACAAAACAAAACAAAACAAAACAAACAAACAAAAAACTCATAGAAAGCATCTTTAAAATGCTCAGAAAAAGTGATGTGATCACTCAAAATTTCATTTTATAAAATGCCAAACTTTCTATTATAAGACAAAAGTAAAAAACTTAATGAGTATGTATCCAAACCCAGAAGAAAAATTCCCAGTCTTTAAGAAAAGAATATATTTTTAAAAGTTTAATTTATCTGCAGATACTATTTGCAGCCCATAAAACCAAACTCTAAATTACACTGGAGCTTCAAGGTGGTTGTACATTTTTACCCTAATTTTTTTTTTTTAAATCAGGGGAGGTTATAAAAAGCAAAGGAGGTATAAGTATTTGATATTTTACTACAATTAGTACAATTTGCAGCTCCTAATATGGAATCATATTATCATAATTATTCAGCAATGGTACTATTGTGTAAGCTAATCAGAAAGCCTTAAAACAACTCTCCCACACCACTCACATTCTCCAAATTTTGTCCATTGAGATATATTTATATGTATTTTTCTCATAAATGTTAAAGAAGCCAATACAGCTGTTTATTTTTTTTCCTTGTTGTTTTCTCATTTATAAGTCAAGTTGAGACATTTAACTTTAATTGGTGTTACAAATGAAGTCAGTGAGGTTTTAGGGAGTGAGTTAACTAACATAATGCTTGTACATACATTATAATTTCTGGATTAGTAAACTTATTTTTTCACATAATAAATATCTCAAAACATTTTTTCAAAGTAAACCTATGTAGAGGCATAGGAATAGGGTTATATTTAGAAGATGATAACCTCTGAAATCATTGTCTCAGGGAACTTCTTATAAACAAAATAACCACAACACAGTTCATGATCATAAGTATAGATCTGCTAAGATTGGACTCTCACATCAATTCAGTTCAATATTTATATTTTTAGAGACTTTATGTTAGATGTCTTGTAAATAGTCTCCAGATTGATCCCTTTACTAACAGTATATAATAGCTAACTCATTGCACATTGCTTTATCCTTTTTTATAATTTTTTTTATTTTGAAAGAAGCTTTAGATTACATAAATGCTACATAAAAATATATAAAGGATTCCCATATGTCCTACTCCCTCTCCCTCCCACACTTCCACCCATTAACAACATCCTTCATTAGTGTGGTACATTTGTTACAACTGATGATCGCATTGAAGCATTGATACTAACCATGGAGTACAGTTTATACTTTGTCCTGGACAATATAGAAGGGAAAATTAATCTGTTTCAAACAGCAGTTTAAGCAATCAAAAATGGGAAAATTTTCACAACAAATGTCCTTTAAAGAAGGTCTGAAAGATCTTAAACAGGACTGATGGGAGCCTATGCGATAGAGACCTGCAGAAAAGAAAGCCATGCAGAAGGGAACACAAAAGGAATCAAGATTAGTGGGTCAAAAGAGTTTTTGAAAACAATGGAGAGATGCCATCAAGCGACTGAAGAAAGAATTCTTTTCGAAGTGGAGAATGGTTTTCCCAGGCACTGCCATCTGGTGGTCAATTTTGAGAATCTCTTAGACTTTGGTAATACTATTAATATACACAATGTGAATATTTGTTTTTCATGTTGTCCATAATTTAAGACTTGACAGTTCCCTGTTGCCATTAACAGATTAAACACCATTAACAAAATTTATTATGCAACTTAAAGTAATTACAGATGCATTAGGAATATTAAAGGAATATCAGTCATAATTCTACAGAGATTACAGATGCATAAGGAATATTAAAGGAATATCAGTTATAATTCTACAGAGGGAAAGGTATTTTTAGACTTATTGAATCTGATTTTATAAATGCATTTTAGGCATATTTCCCATAACAAATTCAAACTGAGTAGATATGCGCAACTGTACATAGCCTGGAGGCTATAATTTTTAAATTATCTCAACAAATGTTTACTTTTGTTTCCCATGCTTACTGATAGTCTAATGGTAGGATCACAGGTTTTCACTGTTGTTTTCTTTTTCTCTTTTCTGGTTTTTACATGAATTAGATTAATTTCCATCTTCAAAACAGTATTTCTTGACCATCTTCATTGAACTGGGCACGGTTCTAGGCATTGGTTAGACAACAGTGAGGAAAACAGTCATGACCACCGTCCTTAAGCAGTTTATAATCTAATGCCGGATGATGAACAATTAAAGACATGTATTTGCTTATTCATTAAAAATATATATTAAGGGAGGGGATGTGGCTCAAGCAGCTGAGCACCTGCCTCCCACACGGGAGGTCTTGGATTTGGTTCCCGGTGCCTTATAAAGAAGACAAACAAAGCAACAAGTTGAAAATGAGCAGACATTGAGGGAAAAAACAACAAACAGAAAATGAGCAATAACAATGCACAGACAACAGGGAAAAAAACACAAAAAACAACAAGCAGACTAGCAGACAATGCACACAGAAAAAAATTACAAGTTGACAGCGAGGGAAAAAAACCCAAGCAAGACAATGAGCAAACAACGAGCAGAAAATGAGCAAAGACAAATGAGCAGGGAGTGGATTTGGCTCAAACAATTAAGCATATGCCTCCAATATGGGAGGTCCCGGATTCAGTTCCCAGTGTCTCCTAAAGAATAAGCAGACAATGAGCAAAAACAAATAGGAAAACATTGAGCAGGCCCCGGAGTCTGGTACCCATCCTCCACTGGAGACACAAGACGCCTCGGGAGCTGTTCCGCAGCTGGAATTGAAAGCTCCACTTCCCCAAAATGGGGGAGGAAGAGACGGTTGAATACCAATTTCAGCTACTGATGAGTAAATTCAGTGGGCTACAGTATAATCCTGAGAAAAGCTAAGGTTTGAGCCCGTCCAACTCAGAAAGAGACTGGGAGCCGCCATTTTCAGTGGGGTGGATTGAAAATCCCAGCGCTGGTGGGGACCGTATTCTTCCTACCCAGATCATATTGCAGGTCTAGCCTAGGCCCCAGTGCCACCTCCAGCAGGGAGGAAGCTGCAGGGACCTCTGCCAGCCTCTCAGGGAAATTACTGGCTAAGCCACGGAGGCCGGTGACTATCCTATTCTGGTGGCACAAGCCGTTCCAGGAGCTATTCTGTGGCTGGAATTAGAAGCTCCATTTCCCAGAAGCAGGGGAGGAGGAGACGGTTGGCTGTTAATTTTGGCTACTGATGGTAGACTCGGCCAGCTAAGGAATAACCCTGGGAACAGCGGGGGTCTGAACCAGCCCAAGTCAGAAAGAGGCCAGTAGCCGCCATTCTGACTCTGCCCCCAGCCAAAGAGGAAGCCAGGCTAACTGAAACTCTCAGTGTTGGCAGGAACCAGTTTCTTTCACGGATTGGCCCACAGCCCTAGCCTACACTTCAGCCTCACCTCTGGCGGGGAGGAGCCTGAGGCCCCCTGCACCAACCTATACAGGTAATTGCAGGTAACTTTGGTTGGAATAGACTGAAAATCAGAAGTCCACCAGGGCAACTGCGGTCATCTTGGACCTGCACTGCATAGATTGCTGCCCACACCTGCAGCTCCATCCTCATCCCAGGCAGGAGAGAAAGGGAAGTGAAGCTACATCAGTTTCTCTGGGAAACCACAGTCAAGGCCTGCACTTGGATTATTCCACATAGCTGTGACTCTTTCCCTACCCCTTGCAAAGGAGAAAGTTGGAAGAACCTCCCTTGGTCCCTGGTGCAATGAGTGCAGCTTGAGCTTCCACAGCTTATAGCACCAACTACATCCTTGGCTCCTACTGCACAACCAGCAAGGGAGAAAGGGCAGGAAGCCCTCAACTAAAGAGAAAAACTACACCCAGAAAAACTACTCTAGTAAGCCAGATGTGAAGACACCAACAAAAAATTACAATCCACCCCAAGAAACAGGAAACTATGGCCCAGTTAAAGGAAAAAGATAAGCCTGCAGATGACATAAAGGAGTTAAGACAACTAATCACAGATGTTCAAACAGTTCTCCTTAATAAATTCAATGAGATGGCTAAAGAGATAAAGGATATTAAGAAGACACTGGGTGAGCATAAAGAAGAATTTGAAAGCATACAAAGAAAACTAGGAGATCTTATGGGAATGAAAGATGCAATCAATGAAATTTTTTTAAAAAAATGGAATCATATAATAGCAGATTTGAGAAGGCAGAAGAAAGGATTGGTGAGCTTGAAGAAATGGCCTCTGAAAGTGAGCATACAGAAGAACAGATGAAGAAAACAATGGAAAAAATTGAACAAGGTCTCAGGGAACTAAATGACAGCAAAAGATGTGCAAACATATGTGTCATGGGTATCCCAGAAGGAGAAGAGAAGGGAAGAGGGGCAGAAAGAATATTTGAAGAAATAATGGTAGAAAATTTCCCAACCCTATTGTAGGACATAGATACCGTGTCCAAGAAGCACAATGTATTCCCATCTGAAAAAATCCAAATAGACTAACTCCAAGACACATACTTATCAGAATGTCAAAGGCCAGAGGTGAAAAGAAAATTCTGAGAGCAGCAAGAAAAAAGCAATGCATAACATATAAGGGATATTCAATAAGATTAAGTGCTGATTTCTCACCAGAAACAATGGAGGCAAGAAGACAGTAGTCTGATATATTTAAGATACTATGAGAGAAAAAGTTCCACCCAAGAATCTTATATCTAACAAAACTGTCTTTCAAAAATGAGGGTGAAATTAGAATATTCACAGATAAATAGAAACTGAGAGAATTCCTAAGCAAGAGACCAGATTTTCAGGAAATACTAAAGGTGTGCTAGAGCCTGAAAAGAAAAGACAGGAGGGAGGGGCCTAGAAGAGAGTCTAGAAATGAAGATTATATCAATGAAAGTAACTAAAGTGTCAAAAGAGTGGTGAAAATAAGACATGACAGATAAAACTCAAATAGTCAGTAATAAACTTAACCAATGGTATGAACCTCTTGTATTCAGAAAACTACAACTCAGTGTTAAAACAAATCAAAAAAGCCCTAAATAACTGGAAGAACATTCCATGCTCATAGATTAGAAGACTAAATATCATTAATATGTCAATTCTACTCAAATTGATAGACATATTTAATGCAATCCCAATAAAAATTCCACCAGCATTAAAGAAAAAATTAAAAACATGATCATTAAATTTATTTGAAAGGGTAAGGAGTCCTGAATAGCCAGAAACATCATAAAAAAGGAAAAGTGAACCTCCATCTCCAGACTTTAAATCATAATACCTACCGATAGTGGTAAAAAGAGCATGGTACTAGCCTAAAGACAGACACAGTAGACCAATGGAACCAAATGTATGGTTCAGAAACAGACCCTCACAGGTATGGTCAAGTGAGTTTTGACTTGCCTGTCAAACTCACACAGCTCGGGCAGAACAATCCATTCAACAAAAGGTGCTGAAAGAATTGGACATCCATATCCAAAAGAAGGGAAGAGGTCCCCTATCTCACACCTTATCCAAAAAATTAATTTAAAATGGATAAAAAAACTAAAAATAAAAGCAAGAACCATAAAACTTCTAGAAGAAATTGTAGGAAAGTATCTTCAAGACCTACTGGAAGTGGTGGATTCTTAAAGGAGATAAGAGAAGGACTGAGGGGACTACTGATGTTTAATGTATGTAGAAGTTTTAATTAGCTTTATTGTAAAGGTATGGGAATGTATAGAGTGTATGGTAACACACAGTGAGTAACAGCTAGTTTATAAATGGAGGTATGACTGAAAATGGTAGCCTAGTTATGTAAATGCCAATTGAGGAATGCTAGAGAATAATCTAGGAACTGGATAGCACAGTAAACCAAGAGGTGGATGAGAATTGTGGTTGATGGTACAAATGCAAGAGTGTCCTTTGTTAGCTAGAACAAATGTACATCACTACTGCAGGGTGTTGGGAATGTGGAGAAGCATGGGAAAAATACAGCTGGAGTGACCTATGGACTGTCGTTAGTAGTAATAATATAATATTCTTGCATCTATGCAAAAGATGTACTGTGTTGATACTGAGGCAGTACGGAAAATGTGAGCCTAATGTACACTACGGACATGATAACAATCATATGATATTATTTTATCTGTAGCAAATGACACACCACATTGTAGTGTGTTGATGGAGGGGTGTTGTTTGGGAATTCTGCACATGTGCATGATTGTTTTATAAGTTTACAACTTCTGTCATAAAAAAATATATTTAAAAAATAATAATAGGGTGGGCTTGGGAAAAACACAGCAATGTAAGATAAGGACTATGATTAGTAGTAAGATTTTGACAATATTTTTTCATAATTTGTAACAAACGTCTCATGACAATGCAAGATGTTGGTGGAGGGTTGATGTATGGGACCCCTGTATGATATTATGCATGTTTGCTTTCTAAGTTCACAACTTTTACCATACATTCAATTGTTTTTGTATGTTCATATGTAAATGGTATAAAGATAATAATAGGATTGGTTAGGGGGAAAATACTTTGTTTAGTAGTAATATTTTGACAATGCTATTTAATTATTAGCTAAAAAGGTTTAAAAACAATGCAAGTTATTGTTGGTAGGGTGAGATGTTATATATGTTTGTTTGATGTTATATATGCTTGTTTTGTAAGTTCACAATTATTATACACTTATTGTTTATGTGTGTTTATGTATGAGTGATATATTTCAATAAATTTAAAAAAAGCAATGAGCAAACAGATGAGGGAACCATCTCAGAGGGAAGAAAAAAATATATATATAAAGCATATATTTGCCTTGTTCTATGGTACATCAATAAGAATAAACAGAGAAGTTTCCCTACTCTCAAAGAGTGCTTTGAAGTGTGAAGAAGGAACTGAACAAAGGTTGTAACAGGTACCTTTTCTAAGGAAGTGGCAGTCAAACTGTGATGTGAAACATGTGGAGGCACCAGCAAGGGAAGGGCAAAAGCAGAGGGAACAGAACTGCAGGTGCAATGCAAAGGTCCTGGAACATGATGAGCCAGAGAAAGAAGGCTATTACCTGGGATCAGAGGGAGAAGGGGGAGCAAGACATGGCAGTATCTTGTAGGTCATGGGAAGGAGTTTGACACAGGTCATCTGGTCATGGCAGATGGCTCTGGAGTTCGGTGCCTTACCAGTGGGCTCTGCTTTGGAGATTGTGTTCCCAGGTGTGATGGAAATGGACTCAGGTGTAGCCTCTCTGCACATGCCTCTTCTGTCACTTTTACTGAACCTGTGGTTGGTGCTATGGTTGGTGTGTGCTCAGGAGACTTGGCTCTCTGGACCGTCTATGTGCTAGCTGGGCCCTGAGCCTCAGCAGAGTTTCAGTGCCTACTCTCCGGTTTGTTGGACTTGCCCACGTAGGCTGGTAGGGAGGTGGGGAAGGTTGACCACAAACCAAGGAACCAAGAGTGCCTACAACTGCAAGCAGGAGAGTCACATCCATCAGCCATGTGGTATCTAAGCCCCCTCTGGATTTAGAGGTGAAGTGGGCATCGCCATCGCAGGGTCCTCAGGATGGAGGAATGAAATATGGATTAGAGTGGACTTACTGGTATTCTACTATAGAACTATTGTGACTCTGGCACTGGAAGAAATTGTATCGTTGATGTGGAATTAGTGGCCATGGGACTGGCTGAGGGCAGGGAGAGGGAGGAAGAGGTGTGATATGGGGGCGTTTTTGGGACTTGGAGTTGTCCTGGATGGTATTGCAGGGACAGATGCAGGACATTGTGTATGCTCCCATAGCCCACTAGATGGAATGGGGGAAAGTCTGGACTACAATGTAAACTGTAATCTATGTGGTGAAGCAGTGCTCCAAGGTGTATTCATCAAATGCAGTGAATGTGCCACACTGATGATTGTGGTTGTGGGAGGAGTGGGGAGTGGGGATAATATGGGAAGCTCTTATATTTTTTGGTGTAGCATTTTGTGTGATTGATGTACCTTTTTTAAAAAAAGATAATAAAAAAACTACAATGCAAACCATAAAAAAAAAAAAAACAACGAGTGAAGGGAAGGCATTGAAGGGATTTATTCACAGGAGTGACATGATTTATGTTTTCAAAAGGTCAGTACAACTGCTATTTGGAGGATGGATGGTAGATGGAGAGAAGGAAGAAAGGACAAGAGAGGGTGCTTCACATTTTAGAGAAACATTTTCACATTTCTAAAAATGTTTTTGTTTTTGTTGTTGTTTTAGAGAAGAACAAATTTGGTAAAAATCTGCTGGAACCAAATCCCAGCTTCCCACCAGCTTTAGTAATACTTGCAGACAACACTTTTTGACCTAAAGAGATTTCTGTTATATAGTCCTGCACTCAGGAAATCAGAAAAAGCAAGCGTTAAGTATACCTATTACCTTAGTCACTGTTACAGTTCATCACTTCTTCATCTTCCCTACCAAACTGTACATCCATGAGGGCAAAAGAGTGTCTTCATGGTTTTTTACAATCCCACAATAATTAGACCATAGATTTTTAATTTTTAAAATTAGAATTCTCACCCCTCAAAGAAAAATTTAAATAATTTGAGTTTTAAAAATTCTCTTAGGTTTTGTAATTATGATCAATTGTGGTAGAATACTTGATTGCTTATAAAATCTGCTGCTCAGTTCTTCATACAAGGTAAAAACAGTATTGGATAACCAAATGGATTTTCTTGGGCTTTTGGTGTGCCATCCTGGGTTCTGTTCATTTCTTTTAGAGATATGACACTTTATCTGATGCTGATTTTGCTTTCATATTTTTGAAAGAGATGATAATTTATATATCAACCACCTCTGTCCCAATTAATCCCCATATCATTGCAAAAAAAGTGTGTGAAAGTCACTCTGCAACACAAACATCTTTCATGAAATTGAGAAATCTTTAATGAAAACAGATTTAGTTAGGGGGAAGAATTCAATTAATGACTTTTGTGTACCCACAGGGCTAGGAGGAGCATTATCTCCCTGGATAGACCTAACACAGATCTTACACAGGAGAAACATTCAGAAAACAACATAGAGTTCCTTTTTGTTGTAAGACTTCCTGAGTGCTTCACTTGAACTTAATTCTGCGGGCTTTGGATTCCCATGTTTCCATATACTTGCCTCCACAGAATTATACTTTAACCCTATAGAGAAATGATTTACTTCATACATCTGTCTTTCTTATTAAAATGCACTTCCTTGATTTATTTTAAGATGTTCAACAAATGATGGATTTTAAAAAAAGGTATTTCAGGACTAGTTGAAAACTTTTGCTGACTCAAAGGCAAGTTTTTACTTCATAGTAAGTGCACAGCAACACTGTATGATTTAGATCAATAGTTCTCAAGTTTACCCTCCCCCTCCCAGGTGTTATTTGAATAATTGAAGACATTTTTGTTGTCACAACTCAGATATCTAGTGGTGAGAGGATAGGAATTTGACTAAACATAGTACCCTGCACAGGAGAGGTCTCCACAACCAAGAATCACAGGTCCCAAAATGTCAATAGTGTTGAGGACAAGACACCCGCTTTTCTCGAGTTTTCAATTACACTTACACAAAGAGAGACAAAAATGAAACAGCAGCCTCCCAAATTTTAGAAACTGACTTGCTTTTATCTTAAGTCTTACCACCAACCAAATCATTATTTTTAAAAGGCATGATGCAAAAACAGTTTTCCATTCTGGCCTAGAACACCTTTAGATAGTTTATAAAAGCTTCATGCGTACACGATAAGATCAAATCTCACACAGCTACTAATGTTCAGAGGAGGAAAGGACAAGGAGAGGCAGGAGAGGCAGGAACATAAAAGAAGATGAGGGGAAGCAGACTTGGCCCAATGGATAGGGTGTTTGCCTACCACATGGGAAGTTCATGGTTCAAACCCTGGGCCTCCTTGACCTGTGTGGAACTGGCCCACGTGCAGTGCTGATGCGTGCAAAGAGTGCTGTGCCACGCAGGGGTGTCCCCTGCATAGGGGAGCCCCACACGCAAGGAGTGCACCCTGTAAGGAGAGCTGCCCAGTGCAAAAAAAAGAGCAGCTACCAGGAGTGGCGCCGGAGAGCTGACGCAGCAAGTGACACACGGAGAGCTGACGCAGCAAGATGACGCAGCAAAAAGAAACACAGATTCCCATGCCACTGACAACAACAGAAGCAGACAAAAAAAGAAGGACACACAGCAAATGGACACAGAGAACAGACAACTGGGGCAGGGTGGGGGAAGGGGAGAGAAATAAATAAAATAAATCTTTAAAAAAAAAAAAAGATGAGAGCAATGAAGACCATCTGCCCTTCTTTACTCCTTGTCTTGATAAGGTAGCTGACACTTCCCAAATTTTAAAGGGGAATTCCCTACTTCTCTCATAGTTAGCATTTATTCTGGCAACACCTCACCCAGTTTTGGGTTCTGCCAATTTCCGCATCTTTCCCTCAGCCAGCCTAACTTAATCCACCAAAGTTTTGTGTCTAAGACCTTAGTTAGTACCAAACCATCAATACATGTGCTGTGAGAAAATCAACCAGAACTACTTCTTTGAACATTTTTGGTCATCCCTGCATTGACACTACCTCATGTCTAAACTATCGTGTTTCCATGACAATGCTCGTTTTAAAAAATTCCATGTCAAGAATGTGGAGTCTCCTGTGACAGGAAACAAAAATAAATGGAAAGTGAAGAAGAATGTTTTAAATCTGGCAAAAACTTTTTATAAGTTGGTGATCCACTATAACATGTATTGGCTGGCCAGAAATTCAACTATTCATCCCACGTTTCACAAATACCACCCATCCCTTCCTAAATCATTCCTCGACAGCCTCTCCCTATAACTCTACTAAAACAACTATTTACATGAAATATTAGTATGAAAATAAATGAAAAGAAATGTGGTCATACACAATAGAAAGGAAAGAGGCTGCAAAACATTGCTATTAATATTACTGTCCCCAATGCTCTTAATGTCTATACTGGTTTCTTTCTTCACTCTTTTTTGAACTACGTTTTTAAACATACATAAAAGAAAATACTCTTGTAACCCACTACATAAAAATGTCTGGTTCTTGTGACTTTGGGTAAGTCTTTATCTTCCTCAGTATCCATTTTTAATGGGTAATATAAAAGGCTCTATATGCACCTTTAATTAGCCTTTATAAGGTTACTGTTTTGAGTACATTCATTTTCCAAATCTCATTTCTCTTGGGACAAAACTGGCTCTGCTGTTTGTTTCTTATAGACAACTGTGGCTGTGATGGTTAGGCTATTGTGTCAACTTGGCCAGGTAATTGTGCCCAGATTTTTGCTCAAGCAAGCACTGGGCTAACTGTAATACAAGGGCATTTATGAACTTTAGTCACCATTGACTTTACTGCAGTGGTAAATCATAGATCGCTGGTTATAATTACGTCAATCAGGGAGATTGCCATCAGCAGTGAGTGACACTTAATCCAATCAATTGGATGCCTTAAAGGGGGAAGTGATTCCAGAATTGAGAGAGAATTTCCCTGCCTGTCTTGGACAGCCAACATCTCCCAAAAATCGCCAAGAACCTTCACTGGACTTTCATTGCAGCCCCTGGTTGCAGCCTGCCTGCGGAACCTGGACTTGTGCATCCCCATGGCTGTGTGAGAAACTCTTATAGAATCACATACTATTGACAGAAATCTCTTGCTGATTCAATTTCCCTAGAGAACCCTAACTAATACAGTGGCCATAATGATATGGTTTTCTAAAATCGATGATCTACAGCACGCTGAGACAAGCAGAGGGCTGCTGGGACTTTTAATCATGCCATTTGACATTCAATAACCCCCCATTATCTCCTGTCCTGATCACTGAGTAAACTGTTTTAATTTTCTTTCAGAGATCTGATTGCTTCACATCCTAAGAATAAAGTAATATTTCTTATAAGATACATAACAATATCTTATAAGGAAGTATTTTCTATGTTTTAAATTTCTCTGTGGGATGATTTGCTTGTACATATTCAAAAAGAATTTACACCTCAAGAACACACATATGAAGATTTTACTCTCTAATAGCATCGGGGCCTGCATTTGTCAAGGTTTGTATTTTATTTTATTACTACCCTAAGTGGTATTGTTCATCACAGCAAAAGTGGGTAAATGGCTAAATGAAGATACTCTAAGGCACATAGTTTCATAGGCACATTTCTAGAAATAATATGGCACTTATTTACACTGTTTTCCAATCTTTATACATATTGACTCATTTAAACCTTACAATAACATTTTGTAGTGGATGCGGTTATTAACTCCAACTTAGAGATGAGGAAGGAAGTAGCGTGTCCAAGATCAAGCAGCTGGTGGCAAAGCTGGGACCAGCAGCTGCCAGAAGCTGAGAGGAACAGAACCAGCTCTCCCTCAGAGCCTCCAGAAGAAACCAACACTGCTAACACTATGATTTCAAACTTCTGGCTTCTAGAACAGTGAGAGAACATTTTTCTCTTCTTTTAAGCCTCTCATTTTGTAGTAATTTGTTACAGCACCCTAGGAATCTAATTCCTTTCCACTAAACTTCAAAATGTTCTCCCCTTTCTGCCTGCTTTTAGTCCCACATTATAAAAGTATTTCCTTTTCCATCCTCTATAACTCGAAGTAGAAAATTTCTATCATAAGATAGAATTTGAAAATCTACTTAATGTCAAAGAAAAAAAAATTCTTAGAAGCATGTTGATTGTATGTGGGTGTATAATTTCTCATTAATACTAGGGAAATAATGTTTAAATTTTGCTTCAAGGTGCTTTAACAATGAAATACATTTACTTTAGGTGCAAGCAAGGAAGGCACTTTTATAAATATAAAACACTCGCTCAGTTCTCTTAAATTCAAGTGTACAACCTTTAATATTTTCAGCATGAATTAAGGGGAAAATGAACTAGAACTTTCATTAAGCAAAGAAAAAATGTAAAGGTTAATAAAGCCACTCTCATACTATACTTACAAATTGTTATATATTTTAAATATCAAAATTCTTTTTATTTCCTGTATAGCACCCTATTATTAACACCTTGCATCGGTGTGATCCATTTGTTACACTTGATGAAAGCATATTTTTATAATTCTACTATTAACCACAGTCCCTGGTTTTACTTAGGGCTCACAGGGTTGTGCTGTTTTTTTTTTATTCTAGTACCATATACAAAACCTAAAATTTCCCCTCGTAACCACATCCAAATACACTATTCAGTGCTAGTAAGTCCGTTCACAATACCGTGCTACCATCACCCCTCTCCATTACCAAAACTTCATCCCAAACAGAAACTGTACTTTTAAAGCCTTAACTTAAAATCATTATTTTGTAATTTCAATTTTCTTTGAGAATAGTACCGAGGTTTCCCATAGTGGCCAGGAAGATTATCTATGAAAATGTGGTTTATCGTTCTGACTCAAATTCCTCGTGTAGTTTCTTAAGGATTATCACAATGGTAGAAGAGGGAATCACTTGGATAAGGGATGGAACTATAAATTAGTAAGAATGATTTTTAAAAACTCTTTTGAAAAGGGTGCCACTTTGGGATGTATATGTATGTGGACTAAATAGCTATTACTTTATTGTCCCATCTAGCTACATATACGAGGTCTTCCAAAGTACGAGACACCCTGATCCAGTGTCTCTAACTTCATTTCCAAAGTCTCCTTCCACATCATTTGTTTGCAAACATTTGTTTTCAAAAGATGCTCAGGCCTCTCACTTGTCTTAAATCCTCTATGACATGCAGCCAAGGACTGTTCACAAGTCTCTTGTGAGTATTTGAGCATCATGGGAAAATCCTCTTAATGTTAGCAACAGCAGCTTCATTTGGGTATTCACTGTTTTCCTTTCTTATGCCCAACAGTTGACTGGGTCATTTGACTGTCTGCTCTGATTCTTTTCTCACGCTGTCTCCTGACCAATGACGATTCTTTCTCTTTCCCCTCCCTCTCTCTTCATTTCCCTTGCTCTTTCCCTCCCTCTTTCTCTCTCAAACACACACCTCTTTTCCTCCATGTTTTAAATTCAAGTGACAGCACCACCTGAAATCCCAAACTGTCACTCCTATTACCAACTAACGTCACATCCCATTTGCCCTTTAGGATGTAGGTGGTCTGTGTGACAACTTGTCTTACCATGGGGTGTCAGTCAACTTGTACCAGAGAAGGGACCTGAACTCTATCACCCATTGCAATGCCATGAGGCCATAAGCTGTGGAAGTCTGCTCAACTTTTTAAAACTAAGGAGTCCATTGCAGGCAAAACCAGAATCCTAGGGTTTCTACTGTTTCCTGGCTAACTGTACCTTCTAGTTCACCCCTTTGCAATCTGCTGTAAAGTTTTAATAAACTGAAGCCTGTCTGGGCACTTGCCTTCATTTTATGCAGCCCTCAGGATTATATGATTCTGGGCACTAAAATCTGGAGAATTATTTATTTGAAGATGCCAAAATAAAGAAAAGTTAAAGGCTATAAACCAGGACTAACTCTGGTCATTTTCAATGAGAGATGATAGAAGATAGCAGTCTGCACCTTGATCCTCCAGCAAGGAAGGATATAGCCAATGTTAAAAAGACTCTGACACCTGTAGAGCATTATGTATTTACATTTTCCTCTTTCTAATTTCTGTTTCTGTGCTTTTATTCCTCCAGCAATTGCTTATGAGATCCCTCTCCCTCCCTTTTTCCCTCTGCCTTTTTTTCTCTCTTTTCCTTACTCTGTCCTTAAGTGGCAGAATAAGCACAGAAGCATAAACAAAAATATTTTAGTGTATTCTGTGTTTTCCTTAAGGACCACACATTCAAATCTTGATGTCATCATCTTCTGCCTCCCAAAATGTCCTGCCAAACTATAAAACTTATTTTCAATTCCCCATGATCTAATTCTTTTTAATAAAAGAAAGCTAATGCTGTTAGTCATCTATGGCAAATTCATGGACAGTGGCATGGTATACTTTCTAGGCCCCTTTCTCTTTGCCTAACTAACATCTACTTATCCTTCAAGACTCAGCTGAAATGTTACCGCCTTAGAAAAGCCTTCTAAGGTCCTTGACTCAGTTAGTACCTCTCAAAGTACTACTTAGAGCACATATCAAAAATGTAGTAAATAAGCTATAATGTCACATCAAACCATTAGACCTTGAGAAAAGATGTAATCACCTTGGCCCTCCTCCTAGACTGGAAGTGACCTGAAGACAGGACCTACTTCTTTTTATTCATCAGCAAACCTCTGACAACCAGCACAGTGGCTGCCCACAGGGAGTGTTCAGTAGATATTTGTTAAGTGAATGAAAATGGATAAATAAATGGATGATAATTCTCATATGGTCTCTGACCTTCTTGTCTTCCCCCAGGCCACAGAGAGGTCTGGAAGTCACAGGGAGCCTCTTTACTCAGACACTACTCGTTATCTCAGGCACTTTCCTCCAGAGATAAACCTCCACAGCCAACCTCATTTTAAATGCCAAGACTCACTCCATTGATGTGGTTAACTATGCTTGTTTGTTAAAATGCCCAGAGACACAGTGGAAGTTACTCCCTTTGTTTACTGTCACATAATTTAAATGGACATGACAGAAGATGACTTGTGTGTGTCATTTTTGGTAATATTCCTAGTGGGTGATAAATGATGAAGACAGCCATCACATCAATAAAATGAACTTCAGGACTTCCTGAATGTTGTTGCCACATCTCCCCGGGTAGATCAGACTGGAATGTGTTTCCAATTTAGTACAATTTAAATCTCCAGAGATCAAGCACCCTGATGTTGTTGCTTTTCTTGAGGCTATTACAGGATTCCGATGAGCAGATGACACAGGAGCACATTTGCTGTGAACATACTTTACACTGAGTGCTTGCAATCGTTTTGGCTGACTGGTTAAGAAATAAACATTTATGGAGCCTCTGATATGTTGGAGTCTATGAATCAAGGGAGGCAGTCAAGAAATTATGGTGGCTAGGACTACTTGCTCTAACCAAGGCCTCAGTGTGCAATGGTGGAGGGAGGAGCTGGATCTGCTTACAGGGACTGGGGAGCCTTCTCAAGGCAAGTGACATTTGCACTGACCTTTGAAAGAGGAATATAAATTCATGAGAGAAGTAGGTTAGAGACATTTTAGGCAGAGCAATCTGCACGTGCAAAAGGGCAATGACCTCAAAGTTCATCGCATACTTAGCAGGGAGTAATAGCACAGGGTGTAGGTGTAGAAGAGGGTGGGCATAGGGTGAAACAGAACCAAGAAAGAAGTTTTGAATTCTAGAATGGAGGTGTATTCCAACTCTTGGAAATACTTTGAATAGTAAAGACACATAGATGAATCACTGCTTTTACATTACATGCAAGACACTGAAATGTGCACGTGTTGCTGTTCTTAAGTAAAAAAAAAAAATGTAAGCATTGAAGAGATGAATATGTCACATCAAAACATTAGACCTTGAGAAAAGGTTAATTTTGCATACACAGTTGGGATCAGAGACTATGAACATTTATATCTGCTACAGTCTGTTCCCATTGAAGGGTCATGGCAGGTGGGTCTGATTTAAGAGAAAAACCGAAGACATTCCTTCTCCAGGTCAGTGATCCATGGTCTTACTCTTACCATTTGCACAGAACAATGGAGCTGAATGATTTCATTTGGAAAAAAGTCTATATTTTTTTCTGGAGATCAAAACCACCTTTAAAACAGCAAGACTAACCAACCATTGGCCAGCAAGCTGGAAGTGTAAGAGAAGAAAGAGCTATTCTTTTATATATGAAGTGGATTTTTTTTTTAATGAGTTAAAGCCTCTAACAGCATGAAGAGGAACTGAAGAGGAACTGAAGAAATTGGAGTGCATGACACCCTACCTAAAAAACGAAACGGAGAACACTCAGATGTTCAAACGGGAATATAACTTGGCACACAAAATATTTACAAAAAAAATACCTTAAAGGTAAATTTTTGCCTGAAATTTTCTGTGGACATTTGCTTTCTGTAAGTGGCCCGGCTCAAAAATAAACTTATTTTATAATGGCAAAATAGGAGCTCAGGGCTTATTCTGACAATCTTACTTCATATTTAACTCACTCTGTCACTTTTATTTTATTGCTCAACAGAGAAGAATAAATATCTGAACATCACCTGTTTAGATGAGCTTGCATGCATATAACCATCAAGGGTAAAAGTTCAGAGTCTTGACTTTTAGCACTGTACTGTAGTACTGTAGTATTATAATTCCACAGGGCCAGTCCAATTCTTTCTCAGAATTGTACTTTTAGTTCAACATGTAGTCATGCAGTTTATGTCACCCTTTTGCTTAAAATCTTCCAATGGTTTCTCACCACACTCAGAATAAATTACAAACTCTTATAAGGTCCTAAATAATCTGGCCCCTGCCTCCCTCAATGACTCATCCCATATAACTCTCCTCTTGCTTGACCTGGTCTTCTGTTTATTCCTTGAAAACACCAAGCTTCCCCTGCCTTTCTGCCATTGCAATTGCTGTTTTTTTCCTGCCTGGAATGCCTACCCCTCTAGAACTTCATCTGAGAGATTTCTTCTAATTATTCTGGCCTCAGTTCAACTATCCCTTCCTGAGCAGCCAGTCTCCCAGATACCCCCTGATCCTCCTCCTGGTATTCAGACCCTCGTATAGCCTCCCCCCAGATTTGGTGGAAGTGATATTGGGTGACTCCCAACTAAGACAAAAAAGGTATTGCTCTTCTATCTTTCTTTCTTGGATCACTTGCTTTGGAAGAAAACAGTCATCAGGTCACTTATATGACCCTAATGGAAAGATCCTGTAACAAAGAACTGAGGCCTCCTACTAACAGCCATATGAGTGAACTATCTTAGAAGGAGATCCTCCAGCCCCATTCAAGCCTTCAGATGATTAAGGTCTCAGCTGACAGTTCGACTGCACCCTCTTAAGAGACCCTGATCCAGAACTACCCACCAGCTAAGCCACTCCTGAATTCTTGAACTACAAAAAACATGTGACATAATAAATATTTATTGTTGTTTTAAACTGCTAAGTTTTGAGGTCATTTGTTACACAGCAACAATAACTATTACACTTCTTCATTTAGAAACTCCTTGGCCACCAATCTAAGGAGCCCCTACAGAAGTGTAAGCTTCTTGAAAGCTGAAACTTTGTCTACCTGAGCCATCAATGTTTGTGCCTAGAATTGGGTCCTCTAAAGCAGGTGCTTAGTAAATACCCATTGAAAGAAGAACTTTCCACTTTGTGAAAATTTAATTCACTTATTCCTTCAAGGCATGTAGGAGTTTGCATAGTTAAAATCCTCTTCCAACTAGTGTGTGCCTTCCCTTGCCTTAGTTGTAATGCAGGATAAAGATATATTTGTATTCTGCAAGAAATGTTCTCAGTTATCCTTCAAGCAAAAACTTCCATATTCTGAAGCAATGAACTGTAGCAAGGATAAAGATTTTTTTGAGTGATAACCACTGTTTAGGGAATAATTCAGGGCAGAGAATAAGATCTAGTAGAAATGTACATGGTATAGGAGTGAGGAATTATTATTTTTTAACAGGAACAAATTGTAGAAAACATTTGGGGATCAGGATTAAGGCAGATAAGGTGATCACCAGAAACTGAGAGAAGATAAATATTTATTAGAATAAAGTGGAAAAAATAATTTTTAAAAATGTAACAAAGGGAATCTTCTGGTTAGCTTCAGATCATCTAGAAGTTTTATAGTTGAGCTGTCCTAAGCAATTTTAGGAGCCTAAGGTGGGAAAACTCTTTTATATTCAGCCATTTTCTTTGTTAAATAAAACGTACATTTTAAAGAAGCCTACATGGATATACAGTTAAGACTTCAATGCATATAGTAGGTAGAGAATATACATTTCCTTGACCAAAAATAAAGTAAAAGATCCATACACATTCAGCATGCACAAGCTCTTTTCATGTGGTTTCTTACAAAGGTCCAGTGGGAATGAACAGGATCTGTATCTTGGCTTCCTTTCAGAAAACTCTTTCAGCCCTTCTGGCAGGGTCCTGCCATCTGTACCAAGTCACAGCTGCAAAAAGCGCCTGTTTAACCACAGTGCTCAATAAGGAAGCCACTCCCACTCCCACACACAATCAATACATTTCTATATGACTTCCCAATCATGCTGCCTTGGGAAGTATATCAGTATGTATGTTCCCACAGAAACTCAAACCATCCAATGTACTGCATTCCTATCAAAATCAAAAAGAAATGAAAGCTCCCCTAAATTTGAGGTGGGGATATTTTCCACATAGTTAGAAGATAAATTTTGGAGAGGGATGATTTTTTGGATATTTGAATCTGTCATCTTAGCCAGATGATTTTCATAAGTGCTACAACGAGTTCTGCTGGACATAAATGAAAAAAAAATGTTTTTCTCCTTTTCCTGTCCAAAAGTCAAAAGTCCAAGCAATGAATAATTTCCCTATATTCAAAATGAATTAGTTACAAAGTTTTACATCGAATTCAGAGAATCATCATCAGAAAGGGTCTCTTATCTTTGATCTAACACATTTTCTGAATTTCTCCACTGTGTTTGCAAACTTAGTGCCAGCTCAGCAGGTCCATGGAAAGCATCCTTCTAGTAAGGAAAAGAGATGAGTGTGCTTCCAAAGGCCATACTAAGTGAGGAACACAAATTCCTCTAATGGAGCAGAAGAACGTCTGGCTGGGGAAAGATCTATAAAAGAGACACACAGGGCTCCCAGTGGGGCCTGGCTTTGGTTTGGGTAGGGACTGGGCTGACAAACACCCTCCATGGCAGTGCGCAGTGCACAGACCTCAACACAAAGTCCCAAACGCATGGAGCTGAGTCATTTTTCCCCTGGATGAAGAGCTACAGAACCTGTCTCTTTACATAAAAAGACATGAAAGAAAGGAATGATGGGAGGCATGTGATGGGAGGAGAAAAAGGATTAGGATCTATATTTCTCTATCTTTGTTTGGGAAAGGGCTACAGGTTCTTATCCTTCCTCTTGTGTGGAACAGACTGGGTTCCTTTTATTTCATCCTTGGTTTTCTCCAGCTGGATAGTCTGAGATAATTTTGGGTAACAGGAACGCCTTTTAATTCAAAAGTTAGAAAAGTAAGAGTTCTGTTTGAAAGGAATCTTAGCAAATGAACCTCACAGGCAGCAAATGGAAAAGATAAGGTATCATATTCAAGGAAAGCATTTTATTTTATTTTTCTTATCTTTGCTTTCTAATGTATAAGACATCAAGAAAGTAGACATGGGATAGTGAGAAACTTTGACACTTTTTAAATGTGATTTCTATTTCACATGGATAGATTCTAGACAATAATAAAAATATTAAGAAAAGTTATAAATACAAAAGCCTATACATTAACAACAGGAGTATTAAAGAATAGTCTAATTGGCAATATATAACATGAAGCCCAAATAAACCAGTAAAACTAGTCACTTTTCCTAGAAAAATACCAGGCATTAGTATATTTAAATATTAACACTTATATAAAAACTCATTATAATTTATTCACTCATCCATGTATTTATTCATGTGATAAATACTTAAAAAGGTTTGGAGGGAAGCGGCTGTAGCTCAACCAGTTGGGCTCCCGTCTACCCTATGGGAGGCCCTGGGTTTGCATCCCGGGGCCTCCTTGTGAACACAGGCTCGCCTGCACACTGTGGAGTGCTGCCCGGCCTGCATATGCCACGGAAATCCAACTTAGTAAGGTGATGCAACAAAAAGGGAGACAAGTAAAAACGTAGAAGAGTGTGCAGCAAACAGACACAGAGAGCAGACAACAAGCAAGCAGCAAGGGGTGGGGAATAAATAAAAAATAAAATACAGGCACAGAAAAATGCACAGCGAATGGACACAGAGAGTAGACAGCACGTAAAAAATAAAAAAGCCATGGGGGGGGGGGAATTAAAAAAAAAAAGTTTTGGAAATACAAAGATGAAATGATCCAGAGGTTTAAAACCTATGGTGGAAAGGTTAAACTCAGCATTGTCCCTGGAACAGGCTCACATGCCTGTTCTGATGCTGTAAAATTGGCCCACCTTGTAACTGGAACCATATAAATAGGAATAATATATATTATTTTCATAAATTTTTATTTTGTAGTACATATTTTATCGTTTTATATGATTATTTATTATGTTGCTATATTATTGATTCATGATTATGTCCAAAGAGAGCTCAGATGCAAAATTCTGATAAGGAGAATTGGGAGCCAGAATCTAAAAATGTGCATGGATTTTAAACCTGAATATTGTATTAAAGCATTTTTAACTGTGATAACAATTTCTCTTGATCAGAATCCTAAAACCAAAAAGATAGCCCATAAGTTTGGATATGATATCATGATTAAGAAATTCCCCAGCAAGGTATTTATCCCAGGGAAAAACTCTTGCACATATGTACCAGGATAAATGTTTAAGAATACTTACAACTGTTTATAGTATACTTAGACTATTTATAGTAGCAATAAAACTTGAAATCTCCTATGTGTACCTCATAAGTAAAACAGAAAAATGAGTTGTGATATATTTATACCATGGAATGCTTTGCTGACATGAAAAAGAATGAACTTAAGTTCCATTCATCAAGATGGATAAATCTCAAAAGCATAGTGTTGAACCATGGAATCAATTCTCCTGAGAATTCATACAGTATGATTTTGTTATCATTATATAAATTGCAAAAAGGGACAATACTAAACAATATAATATGTAAGAATTCCAACAAATATTGTCAAATAAAAAGTTACTAAGAAAAGCAAGGGAATTACTAACACAACATTCCAGATGGTGAGCACCTCTGAAAGTCTGCAGAGAAAGAAAGATGAGACTGAAATGAAAATGATCAGTGTACTTCTTGCTCTGGGTGAAGTACACACCGATGTGTATTCCTTTATTGCTCTTAAACTGCATAAAGTTTTCTATTATTTTTCATATGTAGTCTTCTCAGTAGGAATGCTTTTGTTTATTTGTTTTGATTTTGTTTTGAGTGATAATGGTGAGATAACAGATGGGAATGGAAATGTTTGAAAGTTTGTTTTTTTTTCTTTCCAACTTGGTCTTCATGGCCTCCTAGGGTACCCATGGATGGATTTCAGGGTTCAGCTAGTGTTTTGAGATTATTTGCTTTTTTTCTGAGAGATTCGAGACAACTTTTATCAAGTTCTCAAAGGACACTGTGCTCTAAAGTTTAAGAGTAATTAATGGGTGTCAGATGGGATCTGAATGATGTGCTACAGAAAGAAGATGTGTTATATTTAGTCATTGATTAGCAGAGTAGGAGAGAAAAAGACAAAAATAAGTAGCAATAACTTAATGTTCTTATATAACACTAATGCTATGTTGAATTTGGACATACCAAAGTAACAGGCTATTTTAAAAAGCAAACAAATAAAAACCCACACCCAATATGTATGCTGACAAAATTGCCACTTGGAAATATTTCCATAAAGTTTTATGCTTTGCTTAAGCTCATTTATAATTTTATGCATCCATAATGTCATTTTTAACAATATTCACGACCATCTTTCCTATCCAAATGATTTTTCACGATAATAATGATGGGTTATTGAGCCAATTAAGGAGACGTCATCTTTTAAAGTATAATTGAAAAAGTCATTTGGGATACTTCATAAATCCTGGTGGAACTACCCATTCCTACTTCTCTTTTCCCTTTCAGATGGCAGAACTTGTAACATGAAAACAAGTCGCCTCTCTGTCTGTCCAATGATTTTATTCTTCATCTTCCCTTGCCCTTGGAGGAAATGCAAAAAAGAAAATCATTTCTGAAGGCAGGGTGGAAAAAATACACTTATTTCAGAATCCATGAAACAGTTCCTTGTGAACATCATTTTGCCAAACTACCGAATCTCCAAAATGGACTGCATTTAGCAAGTGAGCCATTTCCTTGAAATAAGAAACAAACCTGGGGAAGTGGAAGTGGCTCAATCAGTTGGGTGTCCACCTACCACATGGGAGGTCCCAGATTTGGGTCCTGGTGCCTCCTAAAAGAAGACAAGCAGATGCCGCCTTCCACCACAACAAGCAGATGCCACAAGCCAGCAGACACTGTAGCCCGTGAAAAATGGATATGGCTCAGGCTGTTGGGCATTTGCCTCTCATGTGGGAGGTCCAGTGCCTCCCACATGAAGGCGGGCAAACAATGAGCAGTTAGATCAAAGAACCATCTGGGGGTGGTGGGTGATAAATAAAGAAAAATAAAGTGAACAAATAAGTATTAAAAAAATATCAAACCCAGAATGATTGATTCATCTTTTTTGTCATAAGTTTGGAAAGAACATTTACATGAATTATGGTTAACTTTGTACATTGTAGTAAAAGGGATAAGTAATCTATATCATTCAAAACTCATGAAAGCATGCATATTTATTTTTAGAAAAAGTTATAAATAACTAGGGTATAACTTGATCTTAAAATATATCCATTTCATGAGCACACAAGAAAGGCACAATAGAAGTGAGCTTGTGTAAAATAACCTGATATCAGAAAAGCAAAGGAGAAAAGAAACAAAGCTTCATTGAGTGTATAGCAAAACCTAGGCTCTCAAAGTTTCCAATTTAATTACCTCAAAACCTTGTAACAGGCAAAATTTAAGTAGAGGTCATTTTTACTCTGCAGTCCACACCCTCCTGCTGCCCCCAAGGGACTGATTTGTAAATCGATTGATCGATGTTCACCTGCCCATATAAATTGTGAGATGCGCCCCATATAGAAAATACCTGTGGCCCAGGCTGAGTATAATGGTATGAGGCTTCTAATGACATCTTTTCAACAAACGACTAACTAAATCAAAGTAACATGAAGAACAAATTATTCAAATAGGAACACACTTCATCAAAGGGTCACCCATACACCCATACAGACATGAAATAGCTAAACCTCACACTCCATGGATGGGCTACAGGACAAGAAGGTGCAGCAACAAAAATTGTAAGGCAGGAGATTATTTTTAAAATGTATAAAAGAAAAGGAATCAGAAGGAAAGAAAAAAGAAAGTGATCTGATTATAAAGAGTGGAGGAGAACAATGCAATGAAATTCAACACTTTCTGCCTGGATGTTCTTATTATTTCCATCAGCTTTGTGCTGGGGAGGCTGCCCAGATGTGTATCACATCTCACTAAGCAGTGAAAAGAACTGCTCTGTCCCTTGGTTCATGGGAAACTCCTGTTTGGTTGGTTCAAGTCAGGTAAAAGGAACAACAAATGGGGGCCTATTATGAGATAAGCACTGCCTTTGATCCCAGGGGGCTTGGAAGTCAAGTCCCAGATTGTAGGTGGAAAAATCAACAATCCCAGGATATGTGGTACGTTCCAAGGGAGAAGTTGGTATAGGGTCCGACAAAAGCACAGAAAATAACTATTAGCACAAGAGTAAAAGTTATTATTAAATCAAATCAAAGCAGGCTATGCTACAAGAGAGTACTTTTTTACCACAAGGAGGAATAAGGTACTGATTTTCAAAGAAACATACATTTCTTGAACAAAGGAAAAAGTATTATAGGTTATTAGGCACGAGGAAGAAAATGTACATGCGAAACTTTAATCTGTGGTGAGTACCAACTTTCGAAGTCTGCCATCAAAGGCATAAACATTTTAGGTTGAAGTATATATGACCACCGGGTTTTGACCACATTTGCGGGACTGAAAGAACAATTGCATATGGTTCAACCTGATGTAACGGAATAGCTTGACAAATTAGATCAGAAATCACAACTTAGGAACATATATAACAGAGGTTTAATAATTATGCACAGACATATATTTGTAACATATATAGAAATCTTCTTATCAGTAAGAAAAGTCAAACCTCAAAAGCAAACCTGGTAAGAAACAAGAAGAGGCAATGCCCAAAAGAAATACCAGCAGCCAATGAGTGTAAATAGAAATTGTCAATCTCGATGCTGATCAAAGAAATGCATCTTAAAACAGTAAGATACCACACATTTTGGTGGTCAGATTAGTAAAAATTAAGTGTATTTCTCAAGTTCCCTCCCCACCAAAGTTACGCTGCTTAGGTACAAAAAAATGACCATCGATGCTCATGCTTTCCTTCCACTAAAATTGCTGAGGAATATCCCAATGTGGAAATGAAGGAAGTTACTTAGTTTCTTTAACAGATTGGCCTTTATTACAAATATTTCCTTTGGCCCAAGTACTGAGCCCAAGATGCATACACAAGCGGAGGAGGGCAACCCCTTCCTGAGAAAATGTTAACAGCTGGAGTGATATCCACTGGGCAAAACATACACGAGGAAAAGAAAATTTCCCAAACATGGATTGTTACAGAACAGAACGCAAGGGTGTTTGGCTTATTGAAGATCTTCAAGGCAATGCAGGGTGTGGTTAAATATTTGACCATCGGGCACTTTTGGAGAATAAGGTATTTGAAACAGAGAGACTTAAAAGGTAAACTTTTCATCTGCATGAAACAAATCAGAACTCTGTTTTTTAACAAATGTGTTTGCGACAAGGGTCTCAGAAGAGTGTTGGGCCGTTCAGGAGGTCTGGTATGACTCGGGGGACCCTTAGGGACGCTGTGGTGGCCTGAGGAGAAATGGAAGTTTCAGTCCCTCCCCAGCATCTAAGAGAACTACCCTGAGGAAGGAGAGGGTATCGGCGGGGGCTCTCGGCATAGACCAGAGAGATGATTTGGAGAATGATGCAGAGTCAAACCTTGTAGGATATACCAACATCCAGCCTGAATAGAAACAACACCAGGTTCTTGAGAGAGGGCTTTGTGAAAAAAATTTTAAATGATGGAGTCAATAAAAGAACGTAATACCTAGTTTACTTTAAGAAACAAATCCAGGTCCCCCTGAATTCCAACCTGAATGCAACACCACAAAGGCCTCTTGCTGGTTTTCTGTTCCTTTTGGCTAAGGATGTTTGCATGTGGCGTTCTCATAGTCTGAAGTGCAACCCTCCTCTCACATAAATACAGACACACTTATACACATAAATGTATCAATAGAAAGGCTGGACCCTTTCATTTTTCAGATCTAAGCTTACCTCCCTAGCACTACCTCCATCCAATACACTATTTTATCTATGCATTTTGTTGATTTTCTTTTTTTATTAATATTTATTTGGTGTTTTTAAATTTTCACAATTTTCCTCTCTCTGAGATGGCTCTCTCATCTGTTTGCTCATTGTTTAAGCATTGTTTTTTTCCTTGTTGCCTGCTCATTGTCTGTTATCTCTTTAGGAGGCACTGGGAACCAGACCAAAGACCTCTCATGTGGGAGGTGGATGCTCAACTGCTTGAGTCACATCCACTCCCTGCTTGTTTATTTTTGCTCATTGTCTGCTTGTTGTATGTCTTCTTTAGAAGGCACTGGGAACCAAACCCAGGACCCCCCATGTGGGTGGTGGGTGCTCAACTGCTCAAGCCACATCTGCTACCCCTTGAATAAAGCTTACATATAAAAGCATTTTCTTCCCTGCTGTCTCCCAGGTATAGAATCTAGCACATAGCAGGCACTCAATAAATATGTGATGATTGAATGAATTCTGCTGATGGGGGTTTAGACAAAGTCTGTTTTCATTATTACTTTTATTGTTATCAGCATTTCCTTAATTGGGCTTTTTCTAAACTAGAGAGGGGGTATATTTTATATGATTTTAGATTTTGATGTATCCCTGAGCCATCATAGTCCTTATTCCCTACTAAAGTCATGAAAATGACAGGAGAATGCCACGTTCAAGTATAAATTAACATCCTCAACAGGCAGATACATCAAGATGTGGAAATTGTAATCATGTAGGAGGTCGCTCACCCCAAGTGGTTGAGTGTTTAATACAAGAGGTATGCCAAGTAATTATAAAGCCTTTGCCTATTTATGTTTGAAACTTCAAGTAGAATGTGACTTTTAGAAGCTCATTGTTTGGAAACATCTGTTAGCACCATCTGTAAAGAAATTCAAAGTCAAAATTAACAGCATGATCTTTCTTGTTTGAGGTTCGGCAGCATGAGAACTTAAAGTGAGGGTCCTTACTCAAGGGATATCCTCGCTGGTACACACAATCTGCCTTCCTGCTTCCTCCTCCAATATGAAGTAACTCATTTACTTACTATCTGTCAGATTCTAGCTGTGGCTGATGTGACCAGATGCCTTTAGGTCAAATTGAGGTGCCCTTACCTACAGAGGCTGTGTGTGTGTGTGTACACACACAGCCCACATTGCCAACAACTCCAAACTTGTAGTAACATCATTCCCGCCCTCAGGGGCACTGCCAGATGGCAGCTCTCCTACCTCACTGACTTTTTATTTTCAGTTCTTTCAGTTCCCCTTTCTCCTTCTCTGCTGTTAACATAATCAGAACCTTCATTTTTTTACATTTAATTCCTTTTTCTTGGAAATCTTATCTGCTCCCATACTTTTTACTAATACTTCTTTTCAGAATTTTAACATTTTAAGTTGCATACTCCTACTAATACACCAGCATCAATGTGGGTACAGTTATTGCTTTCTACGTTTTAGGAAAGTGCCTATATACCTTTTTTTGATGCTTGAAGCTGTCATGTGCTGTGCAGTCAGAGTTCTCCAGAGAAATGGAACCAATAGGATACATGTCTGTATGAGTGTGTGTATATATATCTTTATATATAAAGAGATTTATTTTAAGGAATTGGTTCACTTGATTGTGAGGGCTGGCACACACATAGGGCAGGCTGGAAATCCCATAAAAGTTGACGTTGCAGTCTTGAGTACTAAATCCAGAGGGAAGGCTGGCAGGCTTGAAACAGAGAGGAGATAATGTTGTGCTTTTGAGGCAGAATTTTTATTCCTCTGGAAACCTCAATTCTTTCCTTTTAAGGCTCTCAACTTTTTGGATGAGTCCCACCCACAGTACTGAGGGTAATCTCCTTTGCTTAGTCAGATGATTGTAGATATTAATCCCATCTATACAACATCTTCACAGCAACATCTAGGCTAGTATTTGACAAAACAACCAGACACCATATAATTACCCATCACATATGCCCAGTCTCCAGCAGGTGTCCTCAGAGCCTTCAGACAGGGAAGCAACAAATCAGAAGGGTTAAGAGCCAGACGGTGGCCTGGATTCGGTCCTGGTTCTGCCACTTGATATTTAAATGATTCTGGGAAACTCACTTAACCTTTCTTTCTGGCTTTTATTTTTCTCATCTGCAATATCAGCCTCAATGGGTTGTTGTAAGGATAAAAGACAATAATACAGTGAAAGTATAAGCACTATAATGACCCCTGGAATGATAACTAATATATTGTAAAAGCAAAAAACTTAGCTGTTACCTTAGATTTTAAACTGAAATAAAATATCTTTGTAAAAATAAAATCAAATTTTATTTCTACATAAAAGACAGGTTAATAGTCCAGTGATTTTAATACTTCAGAGTAGAATGCCTTCATGGAAATCAAGAAGTTCAATTTAAGTTTTTCTTTAAAACCAACCATCATTTTGCCTGAAAAAAAACATGGAGAACAAAACTCTTGTTCTGCCTAATTGGCAGAGATGATACCAGATGGCCTTATAAGTTGTCTCTCAGCTTTAGTCTCTCAGAATCTGATTCTAATAAATTTTATAGTGTTATATTAGTTTGTGGTTCTTCTGAACAGTAAAAGGCCACATTTCTCAATTTAAGGAAACACATTTGCTAGATATCCTATCCATCAATTTAGCTGTTTGAAAAAGTAAACTTACCTATAAATCATTATCTAAGAGCTTATTTAGTACTGAAAATGCCATACTTTAAATGTTACTTAATGCTTTTTTAAAAAATTTTAATTGAGCACAAAACCACAAAAATATAAACCCTTTAATTCAATGAAATAGCTAAAAATTTATTGCTTCTTTTGTTTCAAAAATTGGGGGAGGGGAGTGTCTTTCAATTAATGTTTTGACACATCAAGCCTGAGTTGATATTTTTTCTTTATTTGGCAGCTTCTGTCTCCCACTTTGCAAGTCTGTAGGTCCATTTTCAAATTCAACATTTCTAATTATGAGACTCATCTATTTCTAGAGCTACTGATAAGTTCAGCTGAACACGACAATCTCTAAAATACTCTTTACATTAATGAGAGCAAAGTACTTTACTAACATTTACTAATTTCTCACCTTATGATACTTAAGATTTTATAGGTTAAAGATTAATGAGCAGTAAAGCCCTTAGCACAGACAGTTCTGAACTCAGCTGGGAAACAAAAGAGAATATTAACTCTCCAGTATTATAAAAGATCATGTTACTCCCAAGAAAGAAATAATTGTGAATTAAACATGAATTTTGTCTTTGCTTAAATTCATATTATAATTTTGTCCCAAATAACATACATTTATAGAATAAAAGCTGCAATACTCAATTTTTTAAATGATTATCCATAATCTCAATTTCACTTAAAACCAATAAACATAGAATAGGTCAATCCAGCGGCAGATTTACCAGGGTGCTAACGAAGCTCTCAGGCCCATTCCAAGGCCCTGGAAAAGACCCTAGTAATGTGTTCACACCATTACATGTTTGTATAAACCTTAGAAAAAGAAGATATTCTATATTCTCTTTATAAAAGGGAAACCCCAAGTTGCTTAAGCTTTAGGCCCCACAACATCCATCTCCCCTCCTGCCCACATCACCTATTCAACCTTTAGGGAAAAAAAAATCTTTCTGGCTCAAATTGCCTGCTTTTTAACCTTCGACCACTAGAGGGCGCTAGCTGCATTATATTAAGAGGCCCACAAACACCCATTTTCCACCTTTTTCTTTCTGTTCCTTTTTGTGTTCCCAGCCAAGCGAGTCAACACTGAACAAACAGTATAAGCCTTAGAGGTGCCTACGAGCTCAAACCGCTGCCATCGAGAGGCTGATGTGGCTGAAACGACGTGCTCTGTTCTGCAGCTGCCAGTCCTTTTATTTGGCAAACTCAGAGTGAAGCAAGGCCCAGCATGCCCTTGATGTTTAGCAAAGTTGAATGAAAGGCCATTTCATCTCCAGGTGACTTAGCCCAAATCCGATAATGCTCCAGTTGTTTGGTCCAAGCCATCTCAAGTGCTCCGACATCATACCAGGCTTTCTTTGCTGAGAACAAGCACCGACATGACCAGTTTCTATGCATACTGCATGCCCCCGCTGATTTATCTAACCTAAATCCCCTGCTGGAATTTGTACCAAATTTTAAAATCAAGCCTCAGTGCAGATAGTCAGCCAGACTCTCCCGACCCTGCTGGCACAAATGAACCCATTATGCCCCCTAATTTCCAAACAGCAATACGTCCATTTCACAAAAGCGAAATATAATGCCACAGCACCTAATCACTCACATTTGCCTGTAACTTCCCTCCAGTGCTAATCTGGAACCTGAAAAAGCCATGTAACATTCACAAGAGAGTGATCACGTATCATACTTTTCCAGAAACCGGTAAGCCTGAGATCAAGGGCCCCAAATCAATTAATGAAAAGGTTTGACAATTTTCCCCAAGATCACAAAGATGCCCTTTCATAATACCCTGGTAGGGGCCTAGGGCCCTGATGCCCACTGCAATTACAAAAGGTGTCTTCACGCCAGGGATAGTGGTTTTATCGATTTCCAAACAACATAGATAAATCATGATTTATCATATTAGACAAGAGTAATTCAAATTAAACTAAACCAAGGGAGGGAACATCATCTATTCAGATTTACAATCTGTTTGTTACAAGATGCCAGAATCTTGCTGGGATCTGTCCTTTATGTGCAAAGCTCAATTTGCAGAGCCTGTTTTCCATAAAGAGGGAAAATCTCTAGCCAGAGAACCCAGCCCATTAATGCATTTATTCTTCAGTACATCATTAAGGAAACTGGCTTGTGTGTATGTGTGTGTGTATGTGTGTGTGTGTAGTTATTTGAGACTAAAAGAGTTACTCTAGGTGTGGAGGACTGGGATAGGAAAAGAAGTATTCACTGGAAACAACTTAGGCACAGGGAATAGTTAGAGGAGAAGAAGATAAAGGAAACAGAAGTAAACAGGGTAAATTCAATTCAATTGTACCTGGAATACTGTTAATAAAAATCATTTATTAAATAATCTAGCCATTGTCTGCTGCTTCTCAGATTTGATCTAGCACCTCTCTAGCTTTGTTTGTTGTACTTCAGAACTACTGGCCTTCTACCTGTTTTTCAAACATGCCATCTTCTTTGCCCTGCCTGGAAGTCTCTTCTTGTATACTCACTTGTCCGACTTCTATTCATTGTTTACTTCAAAGCTCAAATGTCACCTCTCACAGAGACCTTCCTTCTGACTCCACAGTACTTACCACTATTAAAGGCCTCGCTAATTTACTTGATTACTTGTTTATATGTCTCCTCCTAAGCATATATACATTCCATGAGACCCACGCCTTGTCTTTCATGTTCACTCATATCTACCCTGACCTCTAGAAACTTTAGTTTGTAAATGCTAAATAAAAACTTATTGAATTAATGAATAGGTGAAGGAAAAGTTCATTCTTAAAAACTTGCTCTGTATTAAAAATCTGATATAAGAAAACCATATCAGGACACCCATCCTCTGGGAATTTATCAGCTAACTTGATAAACACAGTATGTAAATAAAGTAAGTAGGAGTAAAAAATACCCAGATTTACTGCACAAATGCCAATAAAATGGAGAGAAGGAAAGGAGTTTAAAGAAGAAGAATTTAGTTGTCTCTCCTTCCTGAGTCTCAGGAATCTCAGAAAATACACCAGAGTGCTTCAATGGCCACACATCAAATTGATTTTTACACTGGCAATTGCTAAGGGGTTGGCATGCAAGTACCATCTGGTTGCAGATGGCTTTATTGGGGGGGTATAGAGAAAACATTAATATGAGTATAAAAATCTATGTGTGCCCACAAGATGTTTTATGAATGTTGAGCTACATGAGAAAAGTATGAACATGACAAGTATCGGTTCTCAATTTGGAAAGAGGGAGGATGGAATAGAGAGGAAGCCTTTTAAAATTCAACTTCTGGACTTCAACATAGGGAAAGGGCTAAAACTTGAGAGTCATAAAACATGTTGGCATTTACTTAGAAAAATAAGAGCTGGCCTGCATTACTGTACACTAGCTACACACTGCATATCCACCTGACTCAGCTTTTTTATTTTGCACAATGGCAACATGAGACAGGTATTATTTTCATTAAACCATTTAATAAATAAGAAATTGGTGGTTAGAGAGGTGAAGCAATGCTCCCCAGGTCAAGTACATGGTAAGAGGAGAGATTTGAAGTCTGGAAGCACGCCCTCTACAAACAAGGTTGCATTTCTATGAAACCCTATGCCAGTTTGCCCAAACATTTATTTCCACTGCCAAACACAGGGCCCTAATTTAAACTTCTAAAAAAGCAGATATATGCTGTCTCTTTTCTTTTCTGTGATCGACTCCAAACCGAAGTGTTTGTTAAGGTGGTATATTCTTTGTTTGCTGGATGGAAATTTTATAACATTTGCTGCTTTTTCATTATTTCTCTGTTTATACACCTGATATTTTATTCAAATTATGATATTAAAGAGGTGATACCTTGAGGAGAGAAGACATTTTGATACAGGAATAATATCTGAACCCATAATGTTATCTATAGTATATGCTATATTCTGTACGTAGAACTAAAATCGTTTGGTTATCAGCAAAACTAACGTTTACTGATGCTTTTTCTCTAAAGCATTAATTTATGTTTCTAAGATCACACACACACACATATATATACACTTATATGCATACATATGTACACATACACGTACTTACAGAGATACAATAAAAATAACGCTTGTCTGAGTAAAACAAAAAATGCTTTAGTGGAAAATGCACACAAATGGTTTCCAGGAGGATGAAGCACTAGTTTTATACACACACACACACATGCACGCATGCACATATATAACTCTATAATACAGAAGAACTAAAAATGATGGATTAAAAATTCATTTTATTGCAGGACTGAACTGTGAGAACTGAAGAGACTATCTTGTCAAAAATATCAAAAAAGGATGAATCCAGAAGAGTGAGCAGCACAGAAGCCAGTATTTGCCCTGGATTTATCTACCAATTTGCAGTGGCCCAGAGTCTAGATTTTGAAGGTTGCATTAGCAAGACATGGAAGCAAAAAGCTCAGGGTCCAAGAAGATGGGAGATCAGACAGAAGATTTCCCTGCAGCGGATGAGCTAGGAAAAGAAAACCTTTTGCAGAGGGAGACTGGACATCCATGCTCATCTTGGCCTGGACTCTGGGGGGATTGGGAGGAAAAAAACTTTCCTCTGAGTGAGTCTCACCTCAAGTCCAATTGTGTTTGGGAGAGTACAATTTATGCAATCCAAGTGGCTCAAAAATCCCTAATGCGTAATTGATTTTAAAGAGGTAATGGATAGGTGGTGTCTCTAGCAACACAAACGCATATTCAAATCCTCCCTGAATGAGCATACTTTAAAACTAGGCCTCAAAGAATTCTCACAGATGGAGTTCCAAGGAACAGAGGCTTATAAGAAAAATTACTCACTGAACATATGAGGAAACAGTGAGGGTGAGCAGAAAATGCAAAGTGTAGAAACAGACCGGCAAACCCCACAAATATGTAAAATCTATAAATGCCTTTAAAGAGATAAAGAATGACATTGAGAGTAAGTCAGAGAAAAAAGGGACCATCAAATATGGCACACAAAGTTTTGTCAGAGAAAGCAATAAAATTTCCAGAGAGACATTACTAGGTATGTACCTAAAAGAATTGAAAGCAGGAACTGTAAAAGATGTTCGTATACCAATGTTCATAGCGGGATTATTCACAATTGCAAGAGATGGAAGCAACCCAAGTGTCTATTAAGCAATGAATGGATACATACAATGGAATATTATTTAGACATAAAACGGAATGAAGTCTTTTTTTTTTTAAGATTTTTTATTTATTTCTCTCCCCCCTCCTCTCCCCCCTCAGTTGTCTGCTCTCTGTGTCCATTCGCTGTGTGTTCTTTTGTGACCACTTCTATCCTTATCAGTGGCACCGGGAATCTGTGTTTCTTTCTGTTGCATCATCTTGTGTCAGCTTTCCATGTGTGCGGCACCATTCTTGGGCAGGCAGCACTTTCTTTCACACTGGGCAGCTCTCCTTACGGGGTGCACTCCTTGCGCATGGGGCTCCCCTATGCGGGGGACAACCCTGTGTGGCACAGCACTTCTTGCACGCATCAGCACTGTGCGTGGGCCAGCTCCACACGGGTCAAGGAGGCCCGGGGTTTGAACCAAGGACCTCCCATGTGGTAGGCGGACACCCTAACCACTGGGCTGAGTCCACTTCCCACGGAATGAAGTCTTGATACATGGGACAACATGGATGAACCTAAAAGACATTATGTTAAGTGAAATAAGCCAGACACAAAAGGACAAATACTGTATGATCTCACTGATATGAAAGAATTAGAATAGCAAACTCATAGGAGTCAGAAACCTAGCATCTAGGTTACCAGGGGGTGGGGTAGGGATAGGGAATAGGGAGTTAAGGATTAAAATATACAGAGTTGCTATTTGGAATGGTAGGAATGTTTTCGTAATGGATAGTGGTGATGATAGTACAACATTGTGAACACAATTAACAGCACTGAAGTAAATATCTGAATGTGATTAAAAGAGGAAATGTTAGGTTGTAGAAATGATAATAGAATAAAAATTTCAAAAAAAAAAAATCCATGGAACTGCACTGCAAAAAACCCTAAGTTAAATCATGAACTATATTTAATAGTACAAATATAAAATCATTCTTTTATCAACTGTAACAAATGTACCATGCTAATGCAATTCATGACTGTTCTGTAAACCCAAACTTCTCTATTAAAAAAAAAATTAAAAAAAAAAACTTCTAGAGAGAAAACCTTCAATAGAAATCAGAACTGCAAGGCATAAGTTTAACAGATTAGGCACAACTGAAGAAAACTTTATGAACTTGAAAGATAGGTCTCATCTCAGTTTCCTAGGACTGCTGTAAGAAAGTACCACAAACAGGGTGACTTAATACAACAGAAATGTACCATCTCCTGTTCAGGAGCTGAAAGTCTGAAACCAGTGTCAGGAGAGACATGCTTCCTTCCAAGTCTGCAAGGAAGAGTCTGATCCAGCCTCTTGCTTCTGGTGATGGCTTGCTGCCAAGCCATGGCATCCCCCTCCATCTCTTTCCATTTTCCTCTTTGTAGAAAGATAGAAGGACATCAGTCATATTGGATCAGGGCCAGCCTCATCCTGTCTGGTGCATCTTAACTAACAGTATCTTTAAGGATCTTATTTCTTAATAGGGTCATATTCACAGAACCAGGTGTTAGGACTTGAACATGTCTTTTCCAGCGATACAATTAAATCCCAAACAGATTCTGAAGAAGTTATCTTTAATGTAGCACTAAGAGGCAAAGAGTGGCAAAATATAAGAGAGAGGCTAAAAGACTGGAGAACAGAATGAGAAAGCACAACACAGATCCACTCAAAGTTCTCAAAAGAGAACAAAAAGAAAATGGTTAGAGGCAATATTTGAAGAGATAATAACAGAATTTCTCAGAACTGATGTCACTGATCTATAGATTAAGAAATCCAAGATATCCCAGGAATCAATAAAAAGGAACCCACACTAAATACATCATGGTGAAACTTCAGAATACCAAAAACAAAGAGAAGATAGTAAAACGAACAAGAAAGGAAGACCTACATAGTAAAGATGATTATACTGAATGATGATTTTGCCTGCAATGATTGAAACTAGTAGGTATAAGAATACTTTCAAATACTGAGAGAGAAAAATTCAGACAAGAACTACACATTCTATGGAATGATATGTCAAAATGAGGGTGAAACAAAGATATTTTCAGATCAACAGAAACAGAGCTTATAATCAAGTAACTCTCTAAAGGCCAATTTAGAAAGGCAGCAAAAAGGGTAATTTTTTTTAAAAGCCAACAGAAGAAAATGAAATTAAAAGCTGAAAGTGGTTAAATAAAACCAAAGATAAAATAGAGAGGATGAACAAAGTCAAACCTGTTTTTTGTTGTTGTTTGTTTTGTAAATGACTGATAAAATTGAGTAACGTTTAAAAGATTATTTAAAGAAATGAAACGCAAATAAATCTTAAAAGTGAAAAGGGGACAGAAGTTTAAAGGAAAGATATTATAAACAATAAAATGTAATATGAAAATGAGGTGGAAAAGATAAACTTAGAAATATATAAATTATTAATTGACTCAAGAAGAGATAGAAAATATGAATAATCACATTAACTTTAAAGAAATCAACATTTAAAATTTTCCCTCAAAGATAACATCATACCCAGAACATTTTATAAGTCATTTCTACCAAATATTCAAGTAATCAATAACCCCAATATTTTATCACCTCTTTTAAGAATCAAAAAGGGAGGAAATATTCTAAGGACTATTTATGAGGCTAATTCTTTTTTTTTTTTTTTTTTTTAAAGATTTATTTATTTATTATTTCCCCCCCCTCCCCTGGTTGTCTGTTCTTGGTGTCTATTTGCTGCGTCTTGTTTCTTTGTCCGCTTCTGTTGTCGTCAGCGGCACGGGAAGTGTGGGCGGTGCCATTCCTGGGCAGGCTGCTCTTTCTTTTCACGCTGGGCGGCTCTCCTTACGGGGCGCACTCCTTGCGCGTGGGGCTCCCTTACGCGGGGGACACCCTTGCGTGGCACGGCACTCCTTGCGCGCATCAGCGCTGCACATGGCCAGCTCCACACGGGTCAAGGAGGCCCGGGGTTTGAACCGCGGACCTCCCATATGGTAGACGGACGCCCTAACCACTGGGCCAAAGTCCGTTTCCCGAGGCTAATTCTTGATACTAAAACCATGTAAGGCTATAGTAAGGAAGGAAAATTACGGCCAATTTTCATCTTGAAAATATATTAAAAAGTATTCAACAAAAATATCAGCAAAAAACTAAATACATTATGACCACATTGTATTTAACCCAAGAATATAAAGTTGGTTGAACATTATAAAATCAGAAATATAATCCATTACTTTAAAAGTTAAAAGGGAGAAAATCTACACATTCATCTCAATATATTTGGTAAAAGCATTCTAAAAATTTTAACATCACTTCATAATAAAATTTTTTTTTTTTACAAAACTAGGCATAGAAGGCAACTTCTCTTTCTTGATAAAGGGCATGTATACAACAAACATCTTACTCAATGGTGGCATATAAAGGCATTCCCTTTAAAATTAGACGAAAGATCAACTATCACCACTTCTATTCAACAGTACTTTAGAAGTCTGAGTCAGTGTAGAAAGACAAGTAAAAGGATTATAGAATAAATCATTTGTTAATGAAGAAATAAAACATGCATTATTCACAGATGGTAGGATTAAGCATTTACAGCAAATTAATGAGTACATTGCTTTCCAATAGAGCAAATGAGGAATCATAATTTTTAAAAGATATCATTTACTAACACAAAAAATGTGTCTAGGAATATATCTAATAAAAGACAGACAACGCTTAATCTAGAAATTATAAGACTGTACTCTAAGACCCTAAAGAAAACCTAAATAAATGTAGGGATATTCTATGTCCATGGATAGGAATGCCCAGTACTATATCAACCTCCCGAAATTGAGCTACAGTTTCAATGCAATTTCAATAAAAATACCAATAGAGTTTTTCATAGAACTTGACAAACTAATTCTAAAGATTTTCATGTAGAAGTATGATTATGTTACAAAGTGCCTTCTCAGTCATCAAGACTTATTATGAAGCTATAGTAGTTTTTATATTGTGGTATTGTTCCAGGGTTAGACAAAGGGACCAGTGAAACAAGAGAGTCCAGAATAACACCCACTGTGTCTATAGAGAGTCGACAGATGATAGCACTGGACTTGTACATCTGGGGGGGATGGATGGACTTTTCAATAAATTACAATTCTATATGGAAAACAACACAAAATTGATTTCTTCCTTGAAATACATACAAAAATCTATTCAAGGACCTTAACAGAAAAGTAAAATTTTAAGTATTTTTTTTAAATATGAAAGAATATCTTTATCATATCAAAATGGAAAATGATTTATTTTCCAATTGAAGGAGAAATAAAGAAAGGTAAAAGAATAATAAATTTGTCAATAATGAAACTAAACTTTGTTCATCTAGAGGAAGCAGGTAGAATAAAAAGACAATACAAAAACTGGGAGAAGATATTTGCTGTACATATAACATACAAAAGAGTAGTATCTAGATATCTAGAATAAGCAAAGAGAACTCCTATAAATCAATAAGATAAATACAAATAACTAGTAAGGGAGAAAAACAAAAACAGGAACAAACATTTACCAGAAGAGGGAGTGAGAATGGGAAATAAACATATGAAAAGATGCTCAGTCTTTTCAGTAGGCAAGGAAATGCAAATTAAAACCTCAAGAAGATACCATTTTACACCTACCAGACTGGAAAAACTTAAATAGCCTGACAATCTTCTTGACAATGTTCAGAAAGATATGAAACTCCATGAATTTTCATGCACTGGAGGGAATATAAATTGGTACAACTTCTTTGGAAAAGAAGTTGATATTACATAGAAGAATTAAATATGAGAATATCCCATGGCCCAACAATACCAAATAGAATAACTCTTTACATGTAAAACAGGAGACATAAGAAAATATTCATAGCAGCACTGTTCAGAGTAGCAGAAAACATCAAAAGCTCACGTATCTATCAACAGGCCAATGGCTAAATAAATTGTGATTTATTCACACAATGAAGCTCTACAATGCTGAGGATGATGGAATCACAATTAATACGGATAAACACAGATGAATTATAACACATAACTAAAGTGAAAAACAAAGGTAAATCACAGAAAAACAAACACATAATTTCATATATGAGAAATGAAAAAAAAAATCCCATAGTCAGGTAGGTCCGTGGTTCAAACCCTGGGCCTCCTTGACCCGTGTGCAGCTGGCCCACGTGCAGTGCTGATGCGCGCAAGGAGTACCCTGCCACGCAGGGGTGTCCCCCGGTAGGGGAGCCCCACGCGCAAGGAGTGCGCCCCATAAGGAAAGCCACCCAGCACGAAAGAAAGTGCAGCCTGCCCAGGAATGGCACCACACACACAGAGAGTTGACACAACAAGATGATGCAACAAAAAGAAACACAGATTCCCATGCTGCTGACAACAACAGAAGTGAACAAAGAAGAACACGCAGCAAATAGACACAGAGAACAGACAACTGGGGGTGGGGGGTGGAGGAGAGAGAAAAAAAAAAAATCCCATAGGCAAAACTAAACTTACATTGTTTAAGGATAGACAGAACTGTAAAGAAAAAAGTATTACCAAATTCAAACATGGATACCGCTGGAGTGAAGATGCACATTGGGAATACTGAATGTACTGCTCAGGTTCTATTTTTACAAGCTGGGTGGCAAAAATGAACACATTCCTTTTATTGTTATTCTTTCAACTACACATGTTAGAGACCCTTTTGTATGTATAATATGACCCATAATACTGTTTCTTCAATATGCAAAATTGTGATCAGCAATACAGGTACCTGAATAAGAGTCTTACTAATTCATTTGACAAATAAAATGAAGTCTGGCAGGGCAGAAAAGGGTTAGGCATGGAAAATGGGAAATGATGATGATCAGTACCTTCATAATTTAGAAATTAAAAATTATATTAGGAAGTTGAAGGAGTCAAGAGTATAATATTACAGAATGGAAACTAATGCCAGATATTGGACACTAGATGAGATGAAAAGAATATAAACAATTAGCTATTAAAAAGATGTATTATAAACATTTATAGGAGTGTGAATTAACTCTTTCATGGGTTTGAAACATTTTTAAAAAAGATTATAGTTTATCTTTATGGAATACGAAAATGTGCTAATGTTTCTTAAAAGTTACATGCTTTGTATATCCTACCATAGAAGTTGGGTGATACAGTGAAAGGAATCCAGAACCAAAGATCCATGCTTTAGCCCTGACTCTGCTTCCTCATATCCTTCAGACATTAGGAAAGTCTCTTGAGTCATTCTCATAGGGCTTCTGAACTGACAGAATAGGAAAATGCTTGTAGAAGTAGCATCAAAAAATAAGGAAGTGGACTTGGCCCAATGGATAGGGCATCTGCCTACCACATGGGAGGTCCGCAGTTCAAACCCAGGGCCTCCTTGACCCGTGTAGAGCTGGTTCATGCACAGCACAAGGAGTGCCCTGCCACACAGGAATGTTCCCTGCATAGGGGAGCCCCACACGCAAGGAGTGCGCCCCACAAGGATAGTCACCTAGCGTGAAATAAAGTGCAGCCTGCCCAGGAATGGCACAGCACACACGGAGAGCTGACACAGCAAGATGACGCAACAACAAAAAAGAAACACAGATTCCTGGTGCCGCTGACAAGGATAGAAGCGGTTACAGAAAAACACTCAGTGAATAGACACAGAGAGCAGACAAGTCGGGGGGAAGGGGAGAGAAATAAATAAATAAATCTTTAAAAACAAAACAAAACTAAGCAGTAGAGACAGGTATGTAACCACTTCTCTGGGCTAAGCACTGGACTCAGGTGCTTTACATCTAGTTTCGTTTTTAATCTTCATAACAGTCCTTTGAAATAGATATTTTGGGTCAAATAAATCTGATTCTTCACTGTAGAACATCATGAGCTTCCAATATAACTTGTGTTACAAACCTGCAAGAGGAATAGAGGATGTATTGTACCCAAAACTTGTTTGATCTAGAAATCTGTTTTTCTTTTGTTGGTATTGTTGTTTGTTGGTTTAGTTTGCATGATATCAGAAAATCTAATATATAGACCTAGCTGGACCAATCTAATATTTCCTCATTATGCAGATGAGGAAACTGATGTACTAAGTGAATTGCCCAAGCTCAAAGGGTAGACAATTATAATATCTCACAGTTCTGCTGATAGTAAAACATGATCCCAAAGATTATCATGGAAGAGGAAAGGTTCTTAGAAATCATCTGGAAATTGGGGTACAAGGTTTTAGGTTCATCAAGGGGCAGTTTATGATTAATATGGTACTTCACTAATTCTGGGGTCATCATATACTCCTTTATTTTTGGTTCTGTTTCTTTCAATATTAAGAATTCAGAGCCCAAACAGATGTCCCATCACTGCTTGGCTGAAGCCCAACAGCAAACTGCAGGGAGCAACACAGGGAAGATTTTCTAATGTCACCCCTACGATCTTTATCTCTAGCTCTCTCTAGCTCAAAATAGGCCTCCTTCAGAGTATTTGCGTCACTAGGCAAATGCGCTGTCACCTGCAGAATAAATCTGAGTATTTTTATTGGAACCATCTCTTTTAAGGTAAAAGAAGATACAGAATTTTAGAAAAAAAGCCAATGGGCTAAGAACCAATTCTTACAACCCACATTGTCCTACTTTGCTCAGTAAACCCAACAACTCAGTATTTTATTCCTCCCATTGCCACAAAACTAATACCAGATACATCTTTATCCAAAGCAAAGAAAAATAAAGACACTCTCAGATTTGATTACTCAAGATACTTGGAATACATAAACAAATTGTTTACCTGATTGAATGACCCTTGAAAAGAATAGATGGTGGTTAAATTTCTCCTGGAACCCAGAAAAATGCTTTTCCACTCAGGGCCAGCATTTCCTAATGCACACTTTCTGAAAGAGGCAAACCACTGAACTAGTTTTGCTTGTGGAGTAGAGAAGGGGCTGATGATATCAGAGCCAAGAGGTCTGACTTTGTCACACTTTGCTTGTAACTAGCTAAAATATCATAAGCATATCAAAGAACTCGGAGACTAGGACTTTTAGAACTAATGATGGGCTCAGATGCTCAGTCTGTTCATGTTTTGATTGAGATTATGTTAATTTAAGAGCAAAATCTTGCATTTAATTTTATCGCCAAAAATTGGCTGAATGCTTACTTTGTGACAAGCACTGTGGTAAATGCTAGGGCACACTAACCTCTTATTTTGAGGAACTTTACTGTTATTCGGGTACTAATAGTATCCCAATTTCACAAAAGAGGAAACTGAAGCCTAGAAATCTCCTATGAATGGTACAGTTACCTCATTTTAAAAGAAAACTGATTTTAAAGGGCTTTGCATGCCATGCCATGGAGTCTGAGTTTTATTCAAATAAAGCAGAGATTCCCAAACTTGTTTGCAGCACTCTTACTCTCAGTAATTTTTTCAGTGAGACTCTGGGCCAAAAGTAATTCTGAAAAAGTAATTCTTTTTTTTTTTTTTACTTAGTTATGTCCAAATAAGTCAACAAGTATTTATGCCCTAACAACTTAGTAGCCATTTGAAAAAATAATAAGTCGCATAAATTGAAATAAAGACTAACATTTTTATTTCATTCTTAAACAACCACATTATTTATTAATGCAATGTCTGCTGCTGGTCAATGCACGTTGTCACAAACCTTGGAATAAGACTGGACCCCACCAGCTTCCCTACTGTTCTGAGTTGTTTTCCATGTCCTGCTTCCTTTTAATCACAGCAACCATTGAAAACCCAGCCTCAAAGGTGACATCATTGATAGGAATGCAGACAATCTATTGTTGAAACTGAACTACCTTGATAAGGTTTACCTGCTGTTGTACAGACATCTGGTATTGCTTTGTTCCCCCCAAATATTTAGAATACCCCATACCACCTATGTAAGGTCACCACAGTCCCTGGGTCAACTTAGTGGACAGTTTGCAAACCGGGACTCTAGTCAATGAGAAATCATTGTTTGTGATATTGGTTTAAAAGCTTAAAAATAATTCTAAGTTACAAATTTTCTCATATTTCATAGTTTAGAATCTTTAATTAAAGGTCAAGCATTAGAATATAGATGTTCATTAAACAGAAAAATCCAACAGTTTCTTTCCATAATGGGTAATTAATTCCTAGATTAACATTTCAAAGATCATTTTTTTGGTTCATGAAATGAAAAAACAAAACTAAAGGCAATAATGCTCCCCAAAGATGTATGGATTTAAGGGTTTAGGAGTCTACCTGCGATTGACCCATGTTCTCGGGAACAGATTGAACCCAGGATAATGAAACCTAAACTAAAATCCTGAAATTCAGTTCAGTGTATTTAATGCATATTCAATAGCTAACATGTGTTAGATACCACACTACCAAATGGAGGTTCCTTTTCACCCTAACTTTCAGTCCATCACTATCTAATGAATAGGGACAGAGCACTTGCTATGTATACAGCATTTAATGAGTATAAAAAAGAATGTAGCAAAATAGAATATCTGCCCTCAGGGAACCAGTTCATGGTAAAAACAAGCCAATAAATTTTAATTTCATGTCAACATCTAATTAGATGTAAAAGATTATGTCCTATTCAACTTTGTCTTCTGAGCACATATCATAGCCTCTACCCATTGGCACCCAAGAAATGTTTTGGGACCTGAATGGTACTTTGACTGATTTTTTTCACTTTTAGGGTAGGATAAAGCATGGAAGGGGATATCTTTCCATTTCTAGAATAATTTCTGAGAGGAAAAACTGACACATTATGTTTATTACAGTTATTCCCAACTCTTTAGTCACTGAATTTGTGCCAAAGTACTATGTTCAATTGAAAATCACTTACATCCAGTTTAAAAGTTACATACCAAGTCAATATATTAGAAGAGCCAGGCTAAATTTTCATATTTTATGGCAAAATATAATATTATTAAAATATGTTCATAATTCAATCATTTTCTTGGTTAAGTGGTTACCTTTTTTTTTTTTTCAATGAATGACTATAAGTTTAAGATATCCTTCCATTCAAATGTCACTTCTTGCTCATCTGATGGAAGGACAGATTATACTATGATATTTGTGTTTGACAGTGTGGTGTAGGGAAGAGCTCTAAGTTTTAATTCCATCTTGGCCACATGCCAGTTTCTTCACTAATAAAATAAAGGTAAGAACTACCCTTGTAATAAGGAACAAATAAAACATCATATACATATGAGCTGTTGTTAGCTTAGTACCAGGCATATAGTAGATGCCTGATAAGTAATCTCTTTGTTCCAATGAATACATAGATTCTCCCTCAAGAGGTTTTCTTATTAGTTAGAAAATCTGATCAATTATTCTCCCTGCCAATTCTGTATCGAAGGAAACTTATTAAAGAATTTTTGTTTTTATGCCCTTCTTTATTCTGAACCATTAGAGATAACTGCCATAGATTTGGGAATAATAGATATAACTCCAAATGTATAGTTAAAACTAATGGAAAAAAAAGGTACAGTTTAGTGTCGCAAATTAACTCGTGCAATGTAGGTTTTTAGATTCTTTCCTATATATCTATAGCTTTAAAAATGTACACAGCTTGAAAGCCTATATTTATAACATGGTTAGAACAAAGTTTATTGCAGATGCTCTTTAATACATCTGAGATCATAGAAATGTGCCAGGAAATAGAAATTATTCTGGCATTCCCATGTCCTGCTGCTTAATTCTCAGTCAGTTGTTCTACTAATTGATGGGATTAGAAATGGAGAAGTCTAGAGTTAAGATACCAACTAGTTACTGAGAAGGGCCCAAGAGGACATTATAAGATCTACCTTATACTGGAGTTCTGAGAGGAGACATAGGACAGACAGAGTGGAAATGAAGGGCACAGAGTTTTGGACCTTGAGGCCCAAGGTCATGGTAGACTCCAGGGATGCTCAGTGGATGCTGGTCAATGATCAGAGGCTGAAGAAACCTAGTTACCTGACCCATAGAAACAGAGGAAGCCCAGAGCACTTGCTGAACACCCCACCCAATCTACGTTACCACCACTGCGTTTCAGTGTTCCTAAGGCTTCCCTCTCTTCCCCAAGAGGAGAGGGGGATGGAGAAAAATGATCCTGGACTGACTGCACTGTAAAAAGTTACTTTCCTTACCATCACAGACACTGAAATTCAAGACCAAGTTGAGTTCAATTACAGAGAATAATACTTTTGTAAAGTATAAATTTTAATAGGCTTCTGTGGTTTTCTAGATATTAACTTTTGAACACTAGTATAAAGGAGAAGTAGAAAAGCCCAAAAAGAATCTCAAGGTAGAGAACTAGAGAGATGGCAAGAAGTCAAAATGGGCCCAGGTAGACGATGTGGAAGCCATCCTCATACTGGCAGTCATAACCTGTGCATTTCTTGGCACTTCACTGTTTTTAAGTTTTTAGCTCATTGAGAGGAAAAGATGAGCTCCCTGAGGGGCTGAATACAAATGGAAAAGAATGATAAACCTTTATAGGGAAAAGCTCAAGCCTTGCCTAGAGTGAGGCAAAATTAAATCTAATAGCCTAACGTGTTTCACTAGCTTATTAAAATCTCAGAGATATGGAAAATAAAATTCTAATATCAAGACCTCAAGAGAAAAAGTAGGACATAAAGGTTTTTATGTTATTTTAAATGTGTTTTTATTGGAAATATTTAAGGAAAGTAAAGTTATGCCTTATTTTTATTATTTTATTTTGATTATTCGAGGTTTGTTTCTGTGGACTGCAAAAATCAAGAAAACTGCTCCCAGACCTATACAAAACCCATGAATGAACCTACATGCATGGACACTGACACACACATCTTGGGAGTAAAGTAGAAAATGCCTAAAGAAATTTCACACTTAACCTATGCAATAAATTTGACTTATTATAACTCAAATAAATTGTCTTTGTGCAACAATACGTATACTTATTAGGGTAGGTAACTGTATTATTTAGTTATGCAGTTATATTCTGTTAAATTAATATACTGCTATAAGATAAAAGTAATTAGAGTTCTCCAGGACTGGTTGAGATTTAAATTTTAGTTCTAGTTTTCACAGAAACTTTATTTCTTCCAAACTAACAATGGCTTTGAAAAGCTTCAGTAGCCTGCTGTGTGTGCCCAACTCATTTGATGAAGGGTAAAATTCCGAAATGCTTTTTGTTCAATGGGATGAGAAGTCTGTAGTATAAGCTATAAAACAAGCGTAATCCCAAAGACATCAGGCAAATGATAAGTACAGTGAAGATTTACAAACTTCAAAGAAACCAACCTAGCTTTATTGTCAAGGTAAACTTTTAATTAAATCAAGTTCCTTTTTCAATAAAGCCTAAATGAATTATTCCCAAGATTACACATTTCAAATAGTGCCTAACAGACATATTATGCCACCATGTAAATAATGAAACATAGCATGAACAATTAGGTCAGCAAATTTATTTGCAAAAGCCATTTTTCAGATCCAGGACCTGCCTGCAGTGTTTGTCTTGCGGCTTACCTAATAACTGAATACAAACTATGTGAAGTAATGGAGACATGCATTGAATTCATGTGCCAAAAGAATGGAGTCGCACATTTTTTTTTTTTGGTTTACATTATGGTTTGTTTTAGACTGTACAATTTTCTAAATTTTTAATTACATTAAGGTTTACATTATGGTTTACATTTTAGCCTATAGACTTCAATACATTTTTGGTAAAATTTAACATGTCCTATATCCATCATTGCACGATCTTGTGGAGCACTTCCATTGCCCCACAGTTACCCTGCTTCCATCTATTTTATTCCTTTCTCCCCCTCCCCTCAAGGCCCACAGTGACAACCAAGCTTCACTGCTTGAAGAACCAGATTCACAGGTACTTGCAACAATGCTGAGGGCTTGACACACTAGACTGTCCTACCCCATTGGGAGCCACCAATTCTCTTCAGAGACACAATTCCCTGTTTGAGAACATCAGGCCTCCCCAGGAGACCACACATTGTATGGGTCTCCACCCAATGATGGAACACACTATCACAAGGTGAGCATTCACACACTCCCTAGAAGCCCGCCCCTGTGCCAGATGGCCCCCATTAAGCACCTTAAACAGGAACGCCTTCCTTATAATATTTTCTAAAGAGTTTTCTCAACATTATAGTTTCAACCACATTCCCAACAATCTCCCATGTTCATCTGTTGCTCCCACACATCCCCCCAATTCCTTGAGCCATCTGACCCATCCTCCCAACCCTAGCCCCCCTCAAGCCTGCAAAACCCCACCCAATAGTATCCCTATGCCCCTGTCTTATCCCTTCCCTGTACAACTATTTACCCCCACTTTATCATAGATTTTACCCAGTTAGACATCAGCTCACAATCTTCCTCTCCCTCCCCGCCCAATTTCCTGTAAGCTTATCACCCAGTCTCTAGCTCTCTGAAACAGCTTGGTTTGCTTATTTCATATTTTTGATAATTAGTTTGTCTTGATTCTGTGGCTTCAGTGAATCTCTGCTCTGCTTAGTGCTGATAATGGTCTCCTCTGATTGCAAAATATATGAAAGCACAGATGGGATTCCGAGAGCTTCATAGCCACCAACATTGCCATCTCACCACAAGGAAGAAAAAAAAATGGCTCCCATTTCACTGAGCACTTACTAGCAGGCATAGTGCTGGAGATTTGCCATTTCCTGTCTCCCTTGATCTTTTTGCAAAATGCCTATGAGACAGGGATTATTCTCCCACTTTACAGATAAGAAAATGAGTCTGAGAGAAATGAAGTAATCTGTCTGAATTTGCATAACTAGTAATAAAAACATGTGTCTCTGAAGTCCTTGCTCTTCCCATTACACTAGCAAGAGTGGCATGACATTTGTTACTGTTAGAAAACTGCTATACATTTATGTTTTAAAAGGTTTAATTTTAATAAAAATATACTGAGAGTGTTACAGGAGCAGGGGAAGGTCAAAAGCCAAGATTTGGAAACTGCTAAATAAGTAATGATAAAATTACATGGAAAAAAGCCTTGGGGCTTTTTTTTTCCATGTAAAAAGCCCCTCAGAACCAAACACACACACACACACACACAAACACAAATGTGTATCCTACTTCCTTTTTGAAGTCCTCTCTAGAGTTCCTCTTGAAATCTTTTGAGATTTGAAATCTCCACCAAGGTGGCAGACCAGATTACATGTTACCAAAACAAAATAAAGCCCACCTGCCCTAAACCCACCCCAATAAGACAAACTCCCATCCAAACAATAGGACTCAAGCTATCTTCCTTTTTATGTCTACAAAAATTGCCTACCATCTGTGGCAGTTTGATATTATTTATGAATTCCAAAAGGGGATATTGAGTATGTTTGTAAACTGGTTTATTTCTCTGGGTGTGATGCCCTTTGACTGTGTTAAATTCAAAGGTGTTATGTTTACTTGATTAAATCAAGATTAGGGCTTTGATTTGACTATGTCATAAAGGCATGCAGGATTGAGCCCCTGCCCCCTTGGTAGGCTCAATCAAGAACACAGAAGAATATACACAGAGGATCCCACAGCTGGGGAAGAGAGATGAGTCTTATAGTTTACAGCTGACCTTGTGAAGAGACCAGAGAAGCTGAGCCCAGAAAGAAATGAGCCCCAGAGGAAGAGAGAAGCCCCATGCCAACCTACAGCTGAGATTGGAAGAACCTGGGACCACAGAGCCTTAAGAGGAAAGAGGAAGACTGAACCTTCGCAGACATTGCCCGCCACCTTGCTTCAACACATGGCAAGAGACTTTGGGTGAGGAAGTACCTCTGATGGTACCTTGAATTGGACTCTAGGGCCTTGTGACTTTAAGCTTTTATTCTAAATAAATATCCTTTATAAAAGCCAATAGATTTCTGGTAATTTGCATCAGCACCCCTTTTGGCTGATTAGAAACTCAAAACTGCTTCAGGTTTTACAAGTGATTGGCTTCCTGGCTGCAGCAAAACTTTGGGTGTCCAGAATAAAATTCTTTCCTCTGCAAACTCGACTCGACTCTGATTTATCTTTCATTGGTGAAAAAAAAAAAAAAACAACTTACAGGTGAACTTCATAAGAGAACAAGTGAATTCATCCATTTGAGGTAGGGGGAGTGGAGGAGTGGGAGTATAAGGAGGCAGAGATGATGCAGAAAACTGCCCATATATATATAATTTATTTTAGGCCTCCTGCAGCTGTCACTGATACTGTTATTTTTCTCCAGTTTAAAGGTTTAATAAAATTACAGGAAAATATAATGGAAAATACCAGCAAAGATAAAGCTCTTGGAAGCTAATTGGAAATAGAACTCACTAAAGTGATAAATTTTGATACAAATTATAATTTTACTTATAAAAATTAAATTGCCACCTATTATTATTGCAAACTCCCAAGAAGATTTTCAGGAAAGGTTCATGGTGGATACACAGGTTATTAATTAGCCTGATAGGAAAACCAGGGTAAGTGAAATAGCTATTGCTAACAGCTGAGCTTAGAACAAAGGTTTCCCCTGCCCACGCTTATGCGTGGTTGTGCCTCGTAACCAGCAAGGGCACTGGTCCTCAAAATACAGTCCCAGGACCAGTGCAGCAGCACCACCTGGGAAACTGTTAAAAATGTAAATTCTTAGGCCCCAACCCTGGCCTACTCCATCATAAACTCACTCATAAATTCAGGGGTGAGGACCAGCAGTCTATGGTCTAAGGAGACCCCCAGTCAATTCTGATGTAGGAAAACTATGAGAACCACTGATGTAGGGAAGAGTTTCAAATACACTGTCAGGCTCCACCACTGATGCATCCAATTCAGTTAGTGCGGGGTTAGTTCTAGGTATTATTCTCCTGAAATTCCCCCAGGATATCCCAACCAGCATCCCAGCCAGAACTGAGAACCCTTGACCTGTTTCTTTAAAGATTTTTTTCCCCCAAATGGTACTGATACATATAGTATGCCTCCTGGAAAATAATACAGAAAAAACTCAACTTAATATACTAATCCTTTTCCTCTCTTAGTAATTCTGACCTCAAAAGAGTCCAATTACTGGGTTCATGCCACTGTGACAAATGGCAGCTCTACTAACATCATAATAGCAAGGAAATCATAAACAGCTTCCAGGATGCCTCACTGATTCAACTCTTAGAAAATAACATCAGGTATATAAAGAAAAAGGAAAAGACAGCAAATTTTCAACCAGACAATCCAATCACATGTGTTTGGACAATGTGAGATATGGGATCTGTGGCTCACCAGACCACACCATTCCTGACAATGTATGGGCAATTTGGAAGTGATGAAACAGCTTCCATTGCATGCTGTGGAAAGCTTATATGGATGTGTTATCACGCATGCTAGGAAATCAAGTGGCTCATAAAACTGTCAACTAATAAAAGCCGAAGATCAGTAGGTACCATAATGAAATACTTTATAATTTAATTCAGCATATGTGTTTTGTTTGAGTCTAAGAAGCACTCTATCAAGAATACCTAAAGAAGCTGCCCTGGATGGTGCTTCAGAGGTAATCACCGGACATTGTAAATCCTCACAGGGCCCACTTGATGGAATAGAGGAGAGTATGGGCCATGATGTGAACCAATGTATATGAGGTGCAGAGGTGCCCAAAGATGTACTTACCAAATCCAACGGATGTGTCATGATGATGGGAATGAGTGTTGTTGGGGGGGGGGAGAAGGGGGGTGGGGGGGGGGTTGAATGGGACCTCACATATATATTTTTAATGTAATATTATTACAAAGTCAATAAAAAATAAAAAAATAAAAAAATAAAAAAAATAAAAAAAAAAAAAGAATACCTAAAGAGCATCATTTCCCACTGATTCAGAGAAAAAAAAGTACAAAACAATCAGTAGAAAGTTGGAATTAAGAAGATATAAAATTGTGGTGCCCTGACCAGCAGTATCAACATAACCAGGGATCTTGTTAGAAATGCAAATTCTTGAGACTCATTCCAGACCTACTGATCAGAAGCCCAGAAATCAGTTTTAGCATCTCATCCTGGGGATTTCTGGTACATGCTTAAGTTTAAGAACTAATGATCTCTGGAAGAAATATTCTGTATTTTGTCTAGCCTGCCAGAGGAGAGAAAGCACTTTTTTTCTCCCTAAAGTCTCCCCAAGAACCAACCTCCTGAACTCCAGTGAAACACTCCAGGATGCTGTTCTCCCATAGAATCTTTGAATATCTAGCAAAACCTAGCATACCATCTTCCTCAAAACTCTGGGAAACAGTATAAAGGGAAAGACAGCTTTAAAAAACATAGGAGTAGGGGAAGCTGCTGTGGCTCAGCCAGTTGAGCTCCTGTCTACCACATGGGAGGTCCTGGGTTCACGTCCTGGGGCCTCCTTGTGAAAGCAGGCTCACCCACATGCTGTGGAGAGCTGCCCGGCCTGCAAGCGCCACGGAGCACCACCCAACCTGCAAGCGCTGCGCAGAGCAGGCTCAGCAAGGTGATGCAACAAAAAAGGGAGACAAGCAAAATAAACACAGAAGAGTGTGCAGCAAATGGACACAGAGAGCAGACAGCAAGCAAGCTGCAAGGGGGGAGAGGAAATGAAAAAATAAAGTAAATACACACACAGAAGAATGCACAGCGAATGGACACAGAGAGCAGACAGCATGCAAAAAGCCACAATGGGTGGGGATAAATAAATAAAAACAAAAACAGAAGTAGTCTGTTTTTCCCCCAAACACTTTTCAACATGGGGTGGAGCTTAACTGCATAACCATTATGGGTGTCTGGAATGTTCTAGAGAAAGCAGAATAATCCCTCTGTTTATACTGGTGTTAATCTATTGGGTGGCAGCTTCAAAGAATAAACCAGGAAATTCTTTCTGGTTTACCCTGATAGAATTTGCCCTGCAGGCAAAAGCACCTTGTAAACTGCCTGCCTGAAGAGCAATTCTCTAAACTCATTGTTGGGATAAACCCTAGAAAAGAGTACCTGCATAGGTCAATCTGCAAAGACTAATAAAGGTGTTTTCTCTTTTTCCTCCTCCTCCAACCATGCCACCTCCCTGCCTCCTCCTTCTCCCCTTCTCCTTCTTCTCCTCCTCCTCCTTCTTTCTTTTTTCATAGGTTCCTGACAATCAAGGAAAGCTCTGAAATAACACTAGCTGGATAAAATTTAAGAAACAGAAGCCCAGGGTCTGAATTTCAGTGACAACACATTATTAAATTATCAAAATATCAAGGTTTCAACAAAGATTATAAAACATACAAAGAAGCAGGAAGATATGGTCCAGGCAAAGGAGAAAATTAAAGCATTAGAAGCCATCAATGAGAAGATTCCAACCTGGGACACAACAAATATTTCTAAATGGTTCTAATAATGCTCAAAGAGCCAAAGGGAAATATAGATAAAGAAGTAAAGGAAATAAGGAAAAATGACAGGTGACCATAAAGAATATCATCAAGAAATAGAAATTATGAAAATGAACCAAACAAAGCTGAGGACCAAAAAAAAAAAAAAAATAGATAAATCATAAATTCCCTAGACAGGTTCAACAGAAGATTGGAGCTAGCAGAAGAAAACATCAGAGAACTTGAAGATAAGAAAACTGAAATCTAATCTAAGGAGCAAAAGGGTAAAAAAAAAATGAAAAGAAGTGAACAGAGACTAAGGAACCTGTGCAACATCATCAAACATAATAATACATGCCTCATGCAAGTCACAGAAAAAGTCAGATAGTGTATTCAAAGGAATAATATCTGAAAACTTATCAAATTTAAGGAAATATAAAAATATACATATCCAAGTTGCAAACAAACTACAAACAGGAAATACTCAAATAGACCCAATGTGTCATTTTATAATCATATTTAAAATGCTGAAAGAAAATAACTGCCAACCAAGAATTTTATATCTGGGGAGAATATCTTTCAAAAATAAGGGAGAGATTAAGACAAAGAAAAAAAACAAGAGGGAATCTATCACCACTAGACCTTCCATACAAGCAATACTAAAGGGAGGTCTTCAGACTGAAAGGAAAGAATACTAGACAGTGGATTGAAGAAGCATCAAGAAATAAGGATCTCCAGTAAAGGTAATCATATGGGTAATTATAAAAGCTAGTTCTACTGTACTGTATTTTTTGGTATAGAACTCCATTTTTTACTTCTACAGCTTTTGAAATGCAAACAAATAAAAAGTAATGATAAATCTATAGTTTCAGGCATAAAATGTATAAAGATAATTTTAACAAGTAAAAAAGATTGGGGGCAGATGGGTATGCGAACAGAGTGTATGCTATTGAAGTTAAGTTGGCATCAAATCAAATGTGATTGTTACAGATTTAGGATGCTAAATTTAAGCCCTATTGTATCTACAAAGAAAGTATATGAACAATATACACAAAAGAAAATGAGGAGACTGAAAATAGTGCACTATAAAAATTCAAATAAATGTGAAAGTAGACATTTAATAGAAGAATTGAGGATAAAATAGGTGTGTGACATATAAAGACCAAAAGGCAAAATGGCAGAAGAAAGTCTTGCATTATCTGCAGTTATTTTAAATGTAAATGAAGTAAACCCTCCAGTCAAAAGGCAGAGATTGGCAGATTGTATAAAAAAGCATGACTCAATTATATACCCTTTACATAAGAAACATTTTAATTCAAAGATAGAAGTAGGTTAATAGTGAAACAATGAAAAAAAATATTCCATGCAGATAGAAAACAAAAGAATGCTGGGACAGCTATACTAATATCAGCTAAAAGAGACTAAGTAAAAAACTATTATGATGGAGATGTGACTCAAGCAGTTGAGCTTCCACCTCCCATACGGGAGGACCCAGGTTCGATTCCCAGTGCCTCCTTAAAAACCAAAAACAAACTACAAGCAAAATAAGTGAAAAAACCAACTCAGGGAAGTTGATGTGGCTCAGTGGTTGAGTGACGGCTTGTCACATATGAGGTCCCAGATTCAGTCCCCAGCCCCTCGTACCTCAAAACACTATTATGAGGAACAAAAAAATGTCACTATATACTGATAAAGGGGCAAATAAAAAAAAGGCAAATTATAAATATATATCCACCTAATTGCAGAGCCTCCAAATATCTGAAGCAAATATTGACAATTTGAAGGCAAAAATAGATAATTTTGCATTAATCATTGTAGACTTCAATATACCACTTTCAATAGGGATAGAACATTTAGACAGAAGATCAATAAGGAAATAGAACACTTGATTAAAAAAATCTAGACATAACAGACATATGTAGAATATTTTACCAAATAATAGCAAAATACACATTCTCCTCTAGTGCACATGGGTCATTGTCCAAGATATATGTTAGGTCACAAATCGAGGGCTAGTAAATTAAAGAGAATTGAAATCATCCAGTATCTTCTCCAATCACAATGGAATGAAGCTAGACATAATTACAGAGGGAGAACTTGAAAATTTACAAATAGGTGGAAATCAGACAATATACTCTTAGACAACCAATGGATGAAAGAAGAAATAACAAGGGAAATTTGGAAATCTCTTGAAGTGACTAAAAATGAAAATACATATTCCAAAACTTATGGAATGCAGCAAAGACAATATTGTAAGAGAAATTTACATTGCATAAAAGAGAAATGAATCAAATCAGAAACCTAACCTTGCAACTGGAGGATCTAGAAAAATAAGAGCAAACTAATTCCAAAGCAGCAGAGAGAAGGGAATAAACATTAGTGGAGATAAAAAGAAAATAAAAAAACAATAGAGATTCAACTAAACCAAAAATTGGTTATTTGAAGTGCACAGGAATAGCAACAAACCTTTACCTAGACTGGCAGAAAAAAGAACATGAAAATGACTACAAGAAGAAATCAAAGGAGGGCCATTACTACCAACATCACAGAAATGAAAAGGATTTGAAGATACCATGAAAAACTGTATGCCAATAAATTAGATAACCTAGAGGAAATGAACACATTTCTAGAAGTATACAAACTATCTACACTGACTCAAGGAGAAATAGATTTCAACAGACCAGTGATAAGGAAAAAGATTAAATCAGTAATAAAAAAATTTCCAACAAACATCCAGAGTCAGATGATTCACAAGTGAGTTTTACCAAACATTCCAAAAAAATCTAATACCAATCCTAGTCAAACTCTTCCAAAAAATTGAGAGGAAGGAACACTCCCTAATTCATTCTATGAAGCCAATATCACTTTAATACCAAGGTCAGATAAAGACACTACAAGAAAAGAAAATCACAGACAAATATCCTTTATGGATATTGATACAAAAATATTCAACAAAATACTAGTAAACTGAACCCAATCACGTTGTATAAGAATTGTACACCATGACCAAGTGAGATTTACCCCAGGTATCCAATGAAGATTCAAAATAAGAAACGAATTAATGTAATATACCACAATGTCAGAATGAAGAATAAAAAAAGAAAAACAACATGATTATCTCACTTGACACAGAAAAAGCATTTAACAAAATCCAGCAGCCTTTCTTGATAAAAACACTTAGAACATTAGAAATGAAGGAAACGTACTCAACATGATAAAGGGTATATATGAAAAAGCCAATGTTAGCATCATACTCAATTTTGAAAGACTAAAATCTATTGCTCTAAGATCAGGAGTAACACAAGAATGTCCACTGTTACCAATTTTATTCAACTTTGTCCTGGAAGTACTCACCAGAGCAGTTAGACAAGAAAAAGAAACAAAAGGCTTATAAATGGGATAGGAAGAAGTAAAACTTTCCCTGTTTGCAAATGGCATCATCCTATATACAGAAAATCCCCACAACTCCACAAATCTACTAGAGGTAATAAATTAATTCAGCAAATGGCAGGATACAAGAGCAATACTCAAAAAACAGTTGGCTTTCTATACCCTAGTATTGAATAATTGGAAGAAGAAAATAAAGAAAACTGTAAAACATTGCTAAAGAAATGAAAGAAGACAAATAAATGGAAGAACAGTCTGTGTTCATGGATTAGAAGACTAAACATTGTTAAGATATCAATTCTACACAAGTGATTTACAAATTCAACATAAGTATCCATCAACTGATGAATGATCAAAATGTGGTTTATAGTGCCAAAGGGTGCTATGCACCAGGCCAGTGAAACACTGGTTCCTTTCCTTCCTAGTCTCCTTCTAGGATGAACAGTGCTGCAGAATGCTGGCTGTGTGAAGGACACATCAGGTGGGGCAACAATTACCAGAATACTGTGAGTAGAACTTCAACACAATCGGCATTATGATCTGCTCTCACGAAGAGATAACATGAATAGTATTGCAAGCTGGAGCTTAGATCTATTAATTGCAGCTCAGAGGAACTTGTGCATGGATTAGAATTAAGTACTGTACCTATATGCTCGATTATGATAGTATCTTTTCTATTCTAGATCATATGCATAGGATAGTAAACATGTTAGTATAATTATAATAATATTGTCTCATCAATTGTAAGAAAGATACCATACAAATGCAAAGTGTTAATAGGGAAAATGAGTTTGTGAGGGGGTTAGATGGTAATTCTGTATTTTCTGCGTGATGTTTTGTAAACCTACAACTTCCCTAATAAAACAATTAAACTTAAAAAAAAGAGAAGCACCACCTGGTAAAAATGTCACACAGCAGGTAGATCAGCTGTTCAGAGCTTGGAATTAACAGGAGACAGTCATGGTTGCTACATCCATGGGCCATTTAGGAATTAAAAACGTAAAGATCTTTTCCAAGGCTGCAGATTCCACTGATGTCTCATTTGTTCCCATAGTTTCCACCTTCCCTGTAATTTACCCCTGACTAAATCTAAGCAACCTGTCCTGCCCCTAGTTAAGAGATGATCTGACATCACTATTTGTGTTCACCCATTATCATAACTCTTTGGTCAACTGTCTAATTGTGCCTTAACTCTAGGAACTGGACTGTATTTTTGAGACCAGATGTCTTTGAAACTGAATTCCACCTGGTTTACTTTACAGCCATTGATGAATTTTTTCTCAAATGATGCAATGAGGTTAATTGATCATGGAATCACTCTGCCAGCCAGATTTAACCTCTGAGCAAAAAATGCCCACAGATGTGTTGTTTTGTTGGATGTTGGTCTACACTGAGTTAAAGCATTTTGAATTACATGCCAATATTTAAAAATTGAGTGACTTGATATGCAAATGTCAATTTTTGTCTTCACCTGAAATATCAGAAAATATAGTATGATTGGGTTTGCATTCTGCATGATAACCGTAGGGCAAGATTGAAGAGCCATTGTCAGTAGTGTAGGCTACAAATAAAGGTCAGTCATCCTTCATTCCTTTATTATCACTCTTGTGTTGATGTTTCCATACATTAAAGTGGAAAGTGAAATAGTTCTTATGCACGAGTCCCTTTCAAAATTGTGCAAACAAAAGAATACCAAATGTCCGTGTGTTTTAAGAAAGATAGAAGACAACCTTTTTTTGTGTGTAAGTACAAACTGTTCCTATACATTTAATATGTAAGCAAAATATTTGTGTCAAAAGAACACCACTGAAGACATTATTATGGGAAAAAAACCTGGCCAGCTTTACGCATTTGCACTACCTGTCAAGACCCTGCAGATGAGTGTGTTTGCAACCCCAGAAAGAAATACTTTTTCAAATAACTCTCATAATCCATCAGTAGTTGATTAAGGAACAGGTTCTCAACATTGTCTGCATATTGGTATCACTTGGGAAGATTAAAAAATACTGATGCCTGAGTTCTACCCCAGAGATTCTATTTTAATTGGTCTGGGTCGGGGCTGGGTGTCAGGAGTTTTTAAGTGCCCTAAAGTGATGCTAATGCTCAACCACAGTTGAGAATCACTGTAGGTGAGGGAGACATGAGATGTGAGGTCTCACATTTTGTTGTGAAGTTATGGAGGGTTCGAGTGGCCCTGCTTTCTTGGTTACTTTAGGCCACAGTGACTGTTCTTAACAGCCATATCTTTTCATAACCAGGAATTATTTATATGTGTAATGGATTTTTTTAAAAATTCCTTTATTAGATCAGGACTATTCCTAATCAAAACATTCTTTTTTTCAATTCTGCTAATTGCAAAGAAAACATCTGAGAAAAGTGGTTCATGTACCCTAAACATTCTCATTCTGTATTTCAAGTCAGCAGTTAAATCCTCCTGTACATTTACCCACTGATAATTACAAGGATGTCTGAAGCCTACTCCTATTGTCTTACAAGTTTCTCAAGTAGAAATGCAGAGGGGAAATGGCCTGGCTTTGCTCCTTGGTAACTATCTCCACCAGGCTCTTTGATTCGCTCTAGTTCAGCAGGTGGGAAAAGAAACATTGAGGCTACTGAGATCAAGTCATAATCCTGTAGTCTAAATTCCTGACTGCATAGGAAATCCCAACGGATTTGTTGGGCTTTTCTGTAACAGAAGCTTTCCTACTAGCAGCTCACAAGTTTCTTGCTAGCCCTGTGCCAGATTTGTATGGAGAGTATGCTCACTGACATTTAAAAAAATTTTTTTCTCTTGGTTTCATATTTTTTTAATAGGCAGATATAATCAATGCAAAAAGTTTCCTTTATTTCTGTTTAATTTCAATACTATTTTTTTATATTAAAAACCAACTAATTTTGGAAAATACAATAGATTATCTACAGAACTCATTATTCTTATATAATAGCTATAAACTCCTATATATCCCTTTTCAAATATAGATAGAGCTTTTAAAAAACTTGAAGCATCTATTAAAACATATTTCCATAATGTTCCTTATTTATCACTGCTAATGTCTGTAAGATTTCCCTTTGACATTACTATGATAACTAACATAACTAACCCTTCCTATATAACATTCACTCTTAAGTTTGCTTTCGATGTTTTGTTAGGAAAAATGTTGCTAGGCTGAATATTTTGTACATTTTTCTGGTCTAGCCCCTAGGCCTAATTATTTTGGCTTTCCCCTCAATCGGATTACTTCTTAAGCCTTGCATGTCAGAAGCGGGGCAATTGGGTCAAAGGGGATGAACACTACTGTGAGTATTGACAGTATTTGTACTTTTTTGGTTTTTATATTTTAATGTGAACTGACCCAAGTAGTACATTTGACTCATGGTTTACGTCAATCTCTAAAGAAGGTCATTTTCTTCTTTCTTACTTTTCTTTTTGTTTGTTCTTTTATTTTTTCCCTAACAGAATAGGGTCTTTAAGGTTCACTATTTCCATGTTTATTTAGTGGACATATTTCCTGTTTTGTGAATTTTATCTTTGACTTTTCCCTTTTACCCATTTAACTAAAATGTCTTATCGGGTTACATATTTAACTAATAAGTAAATTTTATTTTCATATAACAAATGTATTCTCTGTAAAATTATATTTGATCTTAATGTTTTTCCTATCTACTACTTCAATCTAATTATTTTTATTATTTTGGGCATCCTACCCTGTGTTTCATTTTCAAATAATAAAATTTGTTGATCACTTTACTTTCTGATTTCCCCTAGAATTTAAAAATAATTTTCACTTAAGAAAACTTATATTCAATTATATTTTCTTTTAATATTTTCCCAATAGTTACTTGTAATTTAGCTCTTTGGAAATTATAATGGTAAATTATATAAAATGTATATCTTAATATTTTTTTCTCCAAAGCTGACAACCACCTTTTAAAATTTTATTTTATATAGTCCATCTCTCCCCTTTCTTAATTAAGGTTTGAGGAAGGACACATATTATAATTGAGTTTGTTCAGTAGTTATCTATTCTGTTCCAATAACTATGTCTTTTCTTGGGGAAAATTGTCATTTAAAAAGTTAAATGCACTTTTATAATCATAACTATTGTTGGTATTACTCTTATTCTTTGGAATGTTCTTTGATATCATTTCATGGTAATTCCTCCTCTAAATTTGGAATTTTTGTTGCATGTTGCTTGGATTATTATTCAGATTTATTAAGCAAAGTCAATTTTGGATGTATTGACATATATTTATAAGTTTTAGCCTTCCCACCAGAAATACGTTATACCTATTTATTCACATTTGCTTTTATTTATCTCAGTATTTTCATAAGAAATTTATATTCTTTTTTCAGCTTTTTTTTTTTTTGATCTTTCATATATATTCACTACTACTGTGAATAGATTTTTTTTCATTATTTCTAAATGACTTGCTGGTAAGGTATTTATTTTGTGTTTATTTGTTTGTTGAATTATTTATCTTGTATTCAACTACTTTGCTGAGGCCTTCTATAAGAATACTTTTGTTGTGGTGGTTGTTTTTAAGGAGGTACTAGGGATTGAACCTGGGACCTTGTATGTGGGGAACGAGCACTCAGCCACTGAACCACACCAGCTCCCAGAAATACTCATTTTTAATGGATTACTATGTCCTTTCATGGTTATTTAATACTGATAGTTGTCGATCAATATTATATTGCATTTGTCAAGCATCTAAAACATTAAAAATAATATGCTTCAATAATCAGGACAAATGTGTTTTGTGTTTTATATTAAAAGGAATATTTCTCCCTAGCTGAAATTATGTATTACTTTGTAGTACATGTATTTATTATGTCAAGGAAGTATCCTTTAATTTATGAGTGGCTTTATAAATTTGTGTCATTGTTGACCTATTAACATAACCCTATCTGTTTTCTCATCTATACTTTTGGTCTTCTCTCTCTTCCATTAGTGGATTTACTAATACTGGGCAAATCCTGGTACAAATCTGAATTGTTTTAGTAGGTTTATTTTTTTTGCTACACCTGTTTAACCTAACTTTTCTACTTTAGGATTTGTATGTCTCCCCAAGTGATAGTAGTCATGTCTTAAACTTAGGGTTTTATAGCTTTATATAATTTCCTCTTGGTAATATTTTTATCTACAACTTTACTCATATTTCAGTAATCTTAAATGTTTAAGATTTATATGTTTCAATATTTCAATATTCTGAACCATCAAATCAATAAACTAATTTAAACCTACAGTCTATATGAAAGTGTTCATGAAAATAGAGAAATATTTATCTAAAAAGAAAAACAATTATTACTAGATTTGTTTTTACATATTGTCACAGCTTAAGTATAGAGGGTTATTTGAGATGTTCTCAGCATGAATCCAGGAGAACTTAGAGGAAGAGTAATAGAATTGTTTATGTGTATGCTTTAAACATCAATTTGTGATTACTATATTTACCCGGTCTTATTACAATTCAGGCAGATTCTAGTTGTCATAACTATTTAATGCTCAGTTATCATTAACATGCCTATCCTAAAGATAGCATATAACACTTTCAAATTAAAGGACTAATCATTTTCTTTTCATGAGGCCAGTCAGAGGTAAGGCAGTGACTTGTTCTGGCTCAGACTGTTACACTTCAGCAAACAAAGTAGTGGGGGTCTTTGACATAAATAGATTGCCATGCTCTGTAACTGAAGCTCAAAAATGGACTGTGAAGTCACAGAAGCAGAAAGAACGAACAAGCTTCCAATGAGAAGAAATAAAGAACAATGGTGCTTCTGGTTAAGAATTACTCCCAATATTTAGGAATATAAGATTGTAAAGTCAACTGCAATGCGTTGGGACCTTGCATTGGCATTAAATCACACTCCTCCCTTAAGGTCAGTCTTCAAAGACACCAGAGAATATATTATTCTAGGATCAAGGGACATCATGACATAAGAATGACTGGGACTTTAATTGGCAATCAAGTGTTTTGCAATGTGTAAGACCTGCTCTTGTCTAGTCAGGGTTTGAAGGTGAGGCGACATGTTCCAAAGCACCATAGGAGTTATCTCAAGAAACAGGACTTGATGTAAGGGCTCTATATAAGCATATCACCTTCTGAAACCAACATTTAATACCTTTTTTAATATGCATTTAATACTGTAGCTTCCTTAGATTTCTTATTTCTTTTCAAAAACACTCAAAATAAACAATCTTGTCTATTGTTCTTTTCCATGCACCTATAATATTTCAGGCACAGACTCTCTGAGGTGAGTTTTGTGATATTCTACTTTTCTGTTACACTCATGGCAAAATTTCCATTTGTTTCATATAAGCTCAAAGTAATTTAATACAAAAGAATTTTTCATTTTTTTTCCAGAAAGATGCCCAGGCAATAGTTTGGTATTGTAATGCAAGAAAAGTGGGCATATCCCCATAAAGGTTGTTAAAGGTGAAATCATTTTATTTACTTAATAGACACATGCTAAGTAACCTAGTCATAACTATAAACACCTATCACCCCAAGATATGGAGTGATTGCATGATGACAAAATCCACCACAATTGCATTATTCTAATGCTGTGTCTTCTGTAATTTCCTTGGTCTTACAATTTTGGTATAATTCTGAAACAATGTGCACATGAGCAACACACTGAATTTAATAAACACTTCAGGGAAAACTGCAACTTGGACTTGAATTCATCATTTTTATTTTCTCAGAATGACATACTTCCTGTATCCTACATGCTGACATGTTAATTTACAGCTGAAATGCACACACATTCATTTTCATCAAAATACCTTGAAAACATCATGGCAGAATTGGCAAAAAAGGCAACAAAAAAGACTCCCTCAGCATGTTATTTATTTTTACTTTCTAAAGATGATTTGTGGGATTCAAAACTGAATGAGAGATTCCTATTATCATCATAGAGTTCATAAGCTAAATTATAAAAGAACTTTGTGGTAGAAAATCAACCTTTAGATTAAACCTTCTTAATCTAACAAAGCTAACATATAAAATTAAAATTCAGATCAGAGGTAGTACATCATTTAATATGCTACAGAGAAGCATATTTGGCTACAAGAAGCCAAAAGAGTAGAACAGAATCCTAAGTCAAAGTATACCAATCTCCGAAATGAAATGTAGTAAGAATCAATACATAATAGCTGAACTTCATTGTAAACTCTCTTATATTATGATTGAGATAGCCTATTTTTTAGACAAAGATATCTTTCTAAAAGGCAGCAGAGAGACCCTGTAGTAAAAATAAAACTAATCAAGAATATGCCATAATCTTGGAAACAGAAGCCAACATTTCATGAAGGATGATTTATTAACAGTATGTTCAAATGACCTCAGAAATCTAGAGAAAGAAGAATGGAAAAATAAGAATTTGTAAGGGGAAATCTAGGCAACATCTTTGGTTACTACATTTTAAAAATCCCCAGAAGGGCAAAGGGTAAATTATCAGTCTTCTCTAGGTGGAAAAGAATATCTATTAATATTCAATTCCCTTTGCTCTAATTTCATACCTTCCAAGCAAGCTTCCTATCTATAATTTGGCCACCAGAGTTCATGTATTCACCCAAAGGGAGTATCTTGTTCAGTTAACTGATACAGTTATTACATTAAATATAGCTCCCATTGTAAATTAATAAGTGGGCACTGAGACTTATAAATCAGTCTCTTGTGACTTTGGCTAGTATGACTCAATCACTCAGGCTATATCACCTCCAGCTGACCAGACATGCTCTGTGGCTTCAAACATAATACAACATTCTGAACAACATCCTTGACCAAAATCCAGGCACTAAGGAAGACCCAGCCTGAAACAGCTTGATGTTTTTATTTTTCCTTTGCCATAATGCAAGAAACCAGTAAAACAAGAGATGGAAGAAATAAAACAATTTTTAACTTGGTACTGATTTGTTAATTTCTCAATCTGTTTCTTAACACAGTGTTATTATTGAGCAGAATTTCCCACTAAAAGTTAGTAGAAAGATTATTTTAGAATTGTATTCAATGGAAACCCATATACTTTTTTGGAGGGTTAATTCAAAGACAAGACCAAAAAATAAAATAAAATAAAATAAAATAAAAATCCAATATAATCCTAATCATTTATTCCATGCTCATTCCTGCAGAAATGAATAAGATTTTTGTACACATAACAGATAAACATGAAACCAAATTATTACTAAGTATATTTTTCTGAAAGTTCTTGTTGGACACGAAGTTCTCAAGATCTTAGGACTAATTTCAACATTACAGAAACATGTTCTACAAGCACACAACTATTTTGCAGAAAATATGAATCATGCTCAGTTAGAAGGAATGCTACTTCACACTAGTTTTAGTAGTAAACCTTCATAAATTTGCATAAATCTACAGGACTGCATCCCAATGTAAATATCCAAATCTGGTACTTTAATATTTTTAAAAAGAACTGAGACTTTATAACGTCCTAAATTTCTGAATGATCTGTCTCATTCCTTAATACTGTCTGGTTCCTTAGAAAGAGATATCCTTATAATGAAAGAAATTATAAAATGGCAAAATAGCAAATTTACTAATTAAGATGCTATTCATATTTCACCTCAAAATTATTTAAATTGTATATTGCCCAAAAGTAAATCATGTCATCTTTTAACGTCTAAAATGTGTACCTTTTTGTGATTCCTAACTCTTTTTCTTGATTTATCACAGTTGAGAAACTTCTGTTGCATAACTTTTCCAATTGCTTTTGTCTATTGAGGAGATAACATGGTGTTTAGATCTACAGTCATTATCTGAATTGTGCTGATTTTAATCTAAACAAAAAGATCATAGAATCAGTTTACTTTACAACAATGTTAAGTCCCATCTGGCTGGAAGAATCTTTATTACTTCCCCATTGGTCATTTGAAAACATGCATTCTTCTGGCTTCCTTTTTCATTATGGAACTTTACTTAATATTCTGGTTATAAATATTAGAAAAGTATAATGAAACAGAAAAGAAAAGAAAAAAAAACTCAGCAATAAACCAGGACTTCCCCAGGCAACCGCTATTAACATTTTAGCATTTCTGTTTAGAATTTTTATGCATTTTCAAAATGAAGAAAATATTGAATCCCTAAATTTCAATCTTGGTTTTTAAAATATTTAAAGTCTTTTTCCATGTCATAGATTTTTATAAACGCTACTGTTAAAGGTTAAGAGGGCACCACATCAAGATACATACTTTGGGGAAACGGACTTGGCCCAGTGGTTAGGGCGTCCGTCTACCACATAGGTCCGTGGTTCAAACCCCGGGCCTCCTTGACCGGTGTGGAGCTGGCCATGCGCAGTGCTGATGCATGCAAGGAGTGCCCTGCCACGCAGGGGTGTCCCCCGCGTAGGGGAGCCCCATGCTTAAGGCGTGTGCCCCATAAGGAGAGCTGCCCGGCGCGAAAGAAAGTGCAGCCTGCCGAGGAATGGCGCCGCCCACACTTCCCGTGCCGCTGACGACAACAGAAGCGGACAAAGAAACAAGACGCAGCAAACAGACACCAAGAACAGACAACGGTGGGGGGGGGGGGGATTAAATAAAATAAATAAATAAATCTTTAAAAAAAAAAGATACATACTTTGTTTGGCCATTTTCCTATTGCAATGAATATCTATTCACAAAAAATGGCTCTCTACATTTTAACTACTCCTTACAGGTATGTTTCTAAACAATACTCTATTGACTTAAAAGATAATTCAGGGATACCTGTGATAAATACACCATGAACAAAATCATATTATTTTTTCTCAAAGAAAATATATAGGTCTCTCTATTTTTTTAAATAAAGGATTCCCTTTAATTGTTTTCCTCCTCCTCCCCTTTCCCCTCCCCTTTCCCGACCCTCACCCTGCTGTTTTTGCTGTCTGTGTCCATTCACTGTGTGATCTTCTATATCTATTTCTCTTTTTGTCTTCTCTTCTCATCATTCTCCTCTAAGATTCATCAGGATTCGATCCTGGGGAGCTTTCAATTGTGCCACCTCAGTTCCTGTCTCTGCTTCACCTCGACTCTCCCCTTTGTCTCTCTTTTGTGGCATCATCATCTTGCTGCGTGACTCTTGCCATGCCGTCACTGGCACCACACAGGCACTGGCTCACCACGTGGGCACTCTTGCGGGCACTCAGCTCACCATGCAGGCACTCGCGTGGGCACTTGGCTCACCACATGGGCACTGGCTCACTGTGCAGATATTCTTTCTCTTCTTTTTCACCAGGAGGCCCCAGGGACCGAACCCAGGTCCTCCCATATGGTAGGCAAGGGTCTTATCATTTGAGCCACATCTGCTTCCCTCTATTTTTATTTTTTAAGTTTTTTCCCCTTTCCCCTTTGTCTGCTTTCTGTGTCCATTTGCTGTGTGTTCTTCCATGTCCACTTGATTTCTTGTCAACACAGGAAAACTGTGTCTCTTTTTGTTCTGTCATCTTGCTGCATCAGCTTTCTGTGTGTGCGGCACCACTCCTGGGCAGGCTGCACTTTCTTCACATGGGGTGGCTCTCCTGGTGAGGCACACTCCTTGTGTATGGGGCTCCCCTATGTGGGGGACACCCCTGCATGGCATGGCACTCCTTGAGTGCATCAGCACTTTGCGTGCGTCAGCTCACCCATGCCCTAGGTTTGAACCATGGACCTCCTATATGGTAGGCAGACATTCTATCAGTTGAGCCAAATCTGCTTCCCCCTCTATATTTTTAATCAAACATTTCCCCACATATTCTGCCCTTCCTTATTCCTCAGCACATAAAAAGATTATCTTCATTTCAGTAGCTTATGTGATACTTTCTTCTGTTCTCTAGTTTCAGCAGTATCAAGTTAATTTGAAGCTATAGGCCAACATTATGGAAGTTCTTTTAAAATCAGGAAAAATATTTTTTTGCCCCACTAACCCCTCAAGTGCCAGGAGAGAATAAGGAAGGGAGGAGGGAGGAATAGAGAAGAAAATCCTCTGAGAAGTCTCATGCAGGTTAATGATGGATTGGGCAAATCTGAGCTGTGTGTGATGATGCCCCATCTTCCATCTGCTCCTGGAGAAGACTTGAGAAGACTTAACAACTTGGCAGTGAGGCCTTTGGTTAGAGGAGTAACTAGATCATAAAGTGAGTTGAAAATGGATGGCTCTGGGATTTAAAGGCTTTTCTGATGCAGAGGTGTTGAGGAACTCAGCCTGATGTTCTTTTCGGCTGACAGTGCCTTCTGTTTGAGAAGGGGAGTAGAAAACTGGGTTTCAAGGCTTTGGAAGGCAGCGTGGAGGTGGTAAGAGCTGTGAAACTTTAGAGTCAAGCCAATTTGAGTTCAAGTCCAAGCTCAGGGCATGTTTGACCCTGCACAAGGTTCTGAACCTCACAAGTCTCAGTTTTCTCTTCTGGGTAACAACTAACTTAAAAACTTGTTACAATGAGCACAAAGCATGAGGCAGTGGGCCTGGCACATGCTAGGTGTTAAGTAAGCATTAATGCCATTCCCTGCCTCCACAGCCTCTCGTTCTCTTAACCCTTCCCTTCTACCCTCCAGACAGAATGAAAAGGGAGATCAAGAGATCTGTGGACACTCATCCTAGGTTGTCCAGCCCATTCCAAGAAGAGTATGTGAGAGTAAATATGGTATTAATTCACATTCCCATATGAATTAACTTTCAGAGATAAACCAAATAACTCTGTTGCATAATTCAGCTATTTATTATATGTAAAAACAGCCACTGCCTTTATAGAGAGCTGAAGTGACAGGTGTTAGGTATAAACACCCTTCCCCAAATTTTAAAATTTTCTACACATTTGAAAGTGAAATATTTCCTATGACATGCAAAAATATCTTCTCACCTAGTCTAAAGCTCTGCTTTTTTTTAACCTCTTGCTGATTTTATACAGTAAGCTGTAAATAGCAAAGGACAATTAATTTAAACCCATCAGATCTAGCTATATTTGCAGCTACTACTTTTACATGTATATTAACTTTATCTAGCTCATTTATAAAATCAATTTAAGTTAGAAGAACACAGTTTAAGAGGAATATGTCAGAAATGAAAGGCAATTAACTAAAACCAAGAGGATATTACACAGCAAAGAGTTTGAAAGTATAATCTGCCTTTCCTAAACCACTTTCATATTTTGCTTATTTAAAAGCTAGAACTCTTGACCTTCTATTGATGTGCACCTAATAAAATTTTGTCTAAGTCAAGAAACCCTTTGCCAAGTAGACCAATGAACTGAGTATAATTCTAGACCCTGGTCACCACAGAAGAAATTTTAATATATCCACAAAAAAGGTGATGTGCTCACTTTCTATTGAAAAATATTATTTTGGGTATATCCAGCATTCCATTAGAACTTGGACATTTGCAGGACATACAAGGATGGTGATGTTCTATTAATATCTGAGTGTTTTACAGCTAAAATGGCTTTTTCTTTAAAATCTAAAATTTTGGCTTTTCACATAAATTTGACAAGATTTCTAAAACTTTACTTGATGAGAGTTTTTTTTTTTACTGCATATAATTAAAGGACCACTGAATGATTGTAAAGTGTTTTATTTAGCAATAATCATGTTCACGGAGCAGGTAGTTTTTCTTTGGCCAAGAAGTATTTTAAAATTTCAGAGCACCTTTCTCTTGCTAGATAAGGTTGTAAGAAAGAGCTGACCCTGTGTGATAATGGAAAATGGCAGTTGGGAACTCACAATCTAATGTAGGTGTAGAAATAACCTCTGTTCTAAGATGCATTGTCCTTTGCCTTTAGTGCCCTTATCTCTAAAATAAGTGAATCATAAAATGTGAAGGTTGGAAGGGATTTTAATGTTTTGTTTTGTTTTTCCCTCCAGTCAACTTGGTAAGTTTTTTTCTACATTATAACAGCTATAAATTTATATTTAAAGTTATAATTTGATCAGTTTTGACATTGGAACCAATACCACAATGAAGATAATGGATATTTTCATCACCCCACTAAAGTTTCCTCATGCCCCTTGAAAATCCATCCTAGGCCCCTCTCCTACCACTATCAACTTTTTTTTCCTGACTCCTTTCACTAAGTATAATAATATTGAGATTCATCTATTTCGTTGTATATATTAATATTCCTTTCCTTTTTATTGCTGAGTAGGATTCCTAAAGTTAATTTTTTTCATTCATTTAAGATGCCTCAAAAGGTGCATTAATGAGCTGGGATTCATAATTATCTCCATGCCCAAACACTGCATACAATAATATTTTTTTTTTTTAAGTTAACTTCAGTCTAGGAAATCCTACTACTTTGCCAACAAACAAATGGCCCTTAAGGGTCAATTAGGCCTTGGCTACTGACGAACAGGGAAGGGAATTTTGAGGGGAGAAAACAAAAGCTCTCCTGTGCCAGCCTTGAAGTTTCCTTAAATGCCTGAAAAGGAAGAATTACAAAATCCCAATATGAGAAAACATATATTTTTGTATTTTGTTATTTTAAGAACATATGAGCAAGGAGCAATTAAAACACAACTTGCAACGAAGCTGCTAGAAAAACGAGAGGGATTTGAGTAAGGAGTGAGAGTGATGTCTTCTGGGCCAAAGCCATCCCAGATGATATTCGTCTTTCCTAGAGACTGAAGGGTCTGTTTAAAAAAGAGCAGCCTCACAAAGCAAAGCTAATTCTAGAATTATACTTCCTGCAAGTCTGGTATTGCAAATATATTTGCAATATTACTTAAAAAGGAAAAATATGTTTTTGGTGTAAACATTCAGCAATTGCTCATGAAACTGAAAGTTGTCTTCTTATCAGAAGAGTCTCCAAGAATGGATCAGACCAACATAGATTAATATGGACATAAGAAACACCAATGTTGATCAGAGACAAGAGACAGGAAAAAAACACAAAACAACCAACTGAAAACCCCTCAATATCCTGTATGCTCTGATTACTTGTACTTTCATTGTTCCCACTCAGTAGAACCCCACCTTGGCCACTCTTCCTCTCTCTCCTTTACAAGTTTAACTTCCTCTCCTAGTGTATAAATGCTAAAGTTTCCCTTAGCTCAACAGCCAGCCCTCTTCTTGTCTCACTCTGAAAATCTCATCCACTTCTGTGCCTTTAATTGTCATCTGTACACTGATACATTTGTGTATCTCCAGCCCAGACCTCTCACAGCTCTAGACCTCTATATCCACACACCTACTTGAAAAGTCTTCTTGAATGTCTCAAAGTCGTCTCAAAATTCACATACCAAGAATGAAATTTTGATCTTCCAAACAAGATCCTTTTGCACAATTCCTTATCTCAGTGACTGATACATCCAGCTACCTATATTTATACAAGGGCCATTCTTGACCATTCTTATACCTTCATTCTCCTCCCATATACAAGCCATCATCAGTTCTTGCTGACTTTACTCTCTAAACACACTCTCTCTCTAGAATTGATACACTTTTATCCATTTTCATTGTTTTTTCCCTAGGTCCTAGTTATCATCATGGACAACTGCAGTAAATACCTAACAAGTGAACAAGTACCTCTTCAAGCCACCTAGAATTCAGCCCAGAGAGAATTTTCAAAGCACAAGTTCACCCCATCTTGCTCCTCAGCATATCTCAAATTCAATCACCAACAATTTTCATTCTGCCTACTAAATATCTCAAGTCTATCCACCTTTTCCCAATCCCATTGCCAGGAAAGTACACTAAACCCTAACATCATCATCATCATCATCATCTGTTGCCCAGATTAACAACAGCTTTGAAACTGGTTTCCCACCTTCCGTTTTCCCCTCTCTCATTGTTTCAAACAATGCCAACAAAGAGAATGTGCTAAAAGCAACAAGTTATGACTCTCCCTTGCTTAAACTACCTAGTTGAAATTATTTAAAAAGAAAAATCAATAACATGAAACTAGGAATGTAAAAAAATAATACTTCCATTTCATATGAGATATCCATATAGGGGATTAGTTCTAGAATATATCATAACACATAAAGAACACAAAAATAAACAAGATTAGAAACTATGCAGTTGCTAGAAAGATGTAAAGTGTATTACATGCATGTTTCATTGATTAAATGACAAATAGTTTCTGTGAAAAGAACTTTTTGTAAATATAATAGTGCCTAACAGTTGCTAAGATGTCTGTAAAGAAGGAAAGCAAGTCATTTAGTAAATGCCTTTGAACACCTTGTACATGCACATAAATTTTCTGGCAACTTTTAGCACTGATAGAGGCATAAGAAGATTCCTATCCTCAAGGGGCTTATTATCTAGGAGAGGAGAAATGACAAATACATGACAAAAACTTTAAAAGCATGAAACCAGAAGATAGCACAAAAGAAAAAAATGAAATGAAGGAAAAGGATTGATAAATGTACTACAGAAAATAAAAAGAAATAGGAAAGCTAAACAAATGCTCAATAAAAAGTTGTTGATAAAGTAATCTATGGGTTGGGACAGGACCTTTGACTTATGGAGGCTTTTATCAAATAATTTTTGGTTGTACAGTCAACTCAGGTTTTTTGCAATGAGAGTGAGGAGTAGTGGTATACCACAATCTTTAATCTGGTTTGAGATTCCATTAAATATTTACCAGTAGCCTTAACTCCCTAATTATTTTAGATCTTTAAAGTCAGTTGTCATTCACTTAATGGTAATCATCTTAGAGTTCAAGAGGGGTCCTACTGCTATGCTAAGTGAATATTGGTCTGTTAATTTTTCACAGATAATTCACAAATGGACAAACCATTCAAATGATTCATCCAATCAGTTGGTGATACCTTAGTTGTTGGGATAAAATATTCTTATTCAAAATATTTCTTGTAAGATTATAATACATTTTATTTAATGAAAATTCATTAAGCATCTTCGATGGAACTATCGCCCCAACCTGATATATTATTCTAGAAATGGCATCTGAGCAAGCCACATCGCCTCAGGTAGCAGAAAGCGAGACTACGTCAGTATGTTCTGTGTGAGTAAAGTGGCTACAGAAAAATGTCAAATCCTGTCTCATGAACAATATTTGGGAGCAAGGTTGAGTCAGTTAGATTTTTCCAATTTATATTTTATGCAGTCAATAGAGACCGATAAAAATACACTACATTGGATCAGCATTTCTGCCAGGATTTCTTTCTTTTTTAAAAAAAAGCACCATATCAGCTAGTTAAATTTTTGGCAATATCTAAGTTCTGATAGACTTTCAAAATAATGAGTTGCAAATTTAAACAATTCCCTCAATATCTTAGCATTTCCAAAGTAAAATATTCATTTTTTTCTAAAGCAAACCATAAGTTAAGTATATTGACTTGATCAAAAGAAGTGGTCAAGTCAAGGGTAACAGTTCAGCTAATAAAATGTGTTTGCTGACAAAAATAAAGATTGTCTACTTTCACTCACCTTTCTGTAATATTTCTAATTCTATTTTTATCATTTATAATAAAAAAGGTGACACATTCTAAATGTCGAGATTGGGCAGCATATTAAATATTCCAACATTTGGTACTACAAACAGCTCCTGAACAGTTCACTCTAATTTGTCCTGTTTTCATAGCCTAGTAAGTTAAACATCATTGGAAATCTTTAGGGACACAACTGCATTTGGCTTCAAATCTGGTAGCACAATTTGAAATAATTTGGAGTGATTGAAAGGGGAATAGCTGTACTCTCAGGAATACCAGTTACCCAGTAGCCTCTACCCTAGAGTTGTGCTTTCTTGCTATAAAACTCTTTATACTTAACCTGATAATATCACACATATTTTATTTGATCTGCACAAAATCTTTTGAAGGAGGTGATGTTATCTATATTTTCTTCAGATGAGGAAATTTATCTGTTATCCAAGTTCACCAAACTAGTAATAGATTTGCTAGATACGGCTTATTACTTGCATCCTTCCCAACTCAAACTGCAAAATGAATCAGGACTAAATATTTGACATCAATTAGCCAACAATCTATGAGACTGTCTCGAGAATTTGAGCCAGGATGCAATGAGACTGCCATCAGCTGCAGGTAGCCATTGGAACTCAAAGACCACAGTGTAGTTGGAGACCAAGAAATGACTTTGTTAAGCCATAATTAATATGAGCAAGCAAAATAAACTGGTTAATAAAATAAAATGAATTTGACACACTATGATGAAAGGGAAGATATCATGAAGGGAACCATGTGTAGCCTACATAAGCAGAAGGAAGGGATCTCATTTCCTGGCTTTCCGGCTGTGATCTCCATGAGTCCTGGCTGTACTTTACCTCCTGATCTAGAATGACAATAAGATTGATTACTGGAGTCTTACAAGAAATTGTTTTGCTTAAGCTAGTCTCACATGGCTCTGTCACAATTAAAACTGCCTTCACTAGAATACAGAGGTAGAGATGTGACTTGAATCCTCAGCCACTGGATTATAATCCTAGTACCCTTGGTCATGCACAAAATTGTGAATTTCCTTTCCGGATAGAATGCAGTCACTTGACACTTTGACTAGAGTTAGTGTGCTCACCTGGAATGACTCTATTCAAGATACAGATATTAAATAGAAATACTATTGTTATATAAACATACATATAATAGAGTTATTAATATATATAAATAGTAAAATAATTATTAGGTAACATAATTAGAAAAAATAATCAGTAATACTAATTACGAAAAATAAATAGGAAATGTATATAAATGAAGAGTCTTGGAAATTATATCTCTTTAATAAGTGGCTTGATATTATCAGTATTTTCTGTAACCCAAACCAAAAGAGCAGACCTTCTCTGGCACAAAAATTAACAATTAAAATTGTTAACATGTAGCCTCCATATGACTGTGAAACAGGACTAAAGTCAGCAGAAGCCAATTTCTACAGCTTGAGTCAATGTGAAAAGCAAGGAAAGGCACTGACATGTCTTCAGTCACCAGCCAACTTTCTATTATACGTCACCTTTGAAGGCTGTTGGGGTATTTGTGACCTTTTCTGACATATATACTTGCTAAGTTCTCAGAATAACCCTCTGAGGAATGTTCCCCCATTTAATAGGAGAGGAAATTGAGGCTCAGAGAAACTAAATGTCCAGTCTAGGATCATGGAGATTGGGAAATATGAAACTAAGAATTGAAGGGGCCATCATGCAACCTTCAGTTCACTTTGGCCCAGAGGTGAGAGAGGGCAGGATACATTTAAAAACCACCATTCACGTAACAGGTAAATAAATTTATTAATGAATGAATTTCACAGGGGGAGGGAGAGAATCAGGGCAATGACCAAGTCCACAAAGGTGCCATTTCCTTTCTTAAAAATTCTGGCCATATTCTTTGTCTTTCTCTATCACACTCTTATCTCTCTCTCACTCACATACACTAACACACATGGAGTATAGAATCTGCCACATATCTTATTAGAAAGGAATAATTTCACGACGATTTGCTTTGAGGGCTTTATTTCTCTCGCTATCCTTATAACAATGCACTTTCAGTCGCTGATCATAACTGAATTCACCCAGAGATTTTGCACATTTGTGGCAAGCTTGGGTAGAATGTAGGACTATCTTTAAAGGATGTTTCCGCTAAAACAGAAGTCCATTCTAAAGAATGGATTCCAGCCATGTGATAAACATAGCAATCTATCTGACCTATTTATTTCTTCCAGTTCAGTAAATAACCTGCACATGTCAAAGAATAGATTTACTTCTCAATTTTGAAATGAAATACAAATATTGAGCGTACTTAACATAAGCTTGTTGGTCAAGGATTTAATAACTATGGGCAACAGAACATGTAGTGACTAAACTGACAAAACAGTGTTGTCTTATATCAAACAAAACATTCTGCATTCCAAAGGACCATGACATTTATTGATGAGAGTTCACAAGGAATCATGGAACATCTCATCTGGAAAAGAGCCAAGAGACCATTTCATACCATATTTCCATTTTACGGATGAGAAAACTGTGGCTTTTCCAGATGACCAGCAAATGAACAATGCTTTGTACTACGTTTATTTATCAGATGAGCAATGCTTTGTACTGCATTTATTTATTTAGCTTAATTATAAACACTTGGAGGGCAGGAAATGTTTAGTCCACTCCTCTTTTGAAACCTGGCACCCAACAACTTGTCTGTCTTGGCATGAGTGCTCTGTAAGTATTGGTTGAATTAATAAAGAGCTTATAAAATTCAATTCAAGCTTCTTAGGCAGAAGTTAGAGTAAAGGCAAAGTACTAGATGATCGTTGTTTCAATGCGGTCCTTACCCTGGTTGATATGGCTTTTGAATATCCCTGATTGGCTGGCAAAGTATCCAAAGAAAATTCTTTTATTACAGGTTATATGAACTGGAGAGGTAGTTGCCAGCTGCAGAGAGCTGCCTTGGTTGCAGGCTAGTTGGGCTACCAGATCCCCAGGAACTCTGAGGTCCTGCTGTTGGACAAGAGCCCCTCTCGCAACTTCCTCTGATCCAGCAGAGGAGAAATAGGACTAGTGTCCCTGGTGCTGCTCTGCAGTGACTGAATACAGAGCAGAACCACTGTCCATGCTCACTCACCCCAGGTGTAAAACACAATGATCATGAATTCACCACATTGTGGAGTAACCTCTGGATCAGGCTCTGCCGCCTGCCCAGCCGTGGTGTGCCACCTGCAGAGCCTCTACTCCTACAGAAAACTCTCCTAAGCAAGAGAGCCCAGAGTCTACTCTTAGCTTTGGGGAGTTGTCAGGGCCTGCTGTGCTGCCCCAGGTTATGCTGGTTCTCTGTCTCCTTGGACCAGAGCGCCTGCCTTCTCGTGGTACTGAGGCTGAACGTCTTCACTTTTATTAAAGAGATACTGAAGATTTTGAATCAAGTTAGGATTTTTCCCAACTGTAATAAGCTTCAAAATATCATTGAAAAGAGGTGAGCTGTGGAGAGCAATGGATAACTATCCAATACCTTTTTGCCAGCAACATAAATGCTTGTATTTATGGGCTTTTTAAGAACCTACCATGGGCTGAAATAGCGACATCATACACTCTTTGTCTCCAGCTAATGTTCCTTCCAGCAGAAAAGGAGTGACTTTTCCAGGGGTATAGAAATATTTTATCTGCAATATATGAGTCCCACTTAGAGTGTTTGGGACAAAATGTGCCACATAAATATGGATATAAGATTAACAGTGTGGATTAGAATAGTAAGGCTTCAAACTGAAAACCATACAGTGAATTAGTGTTTTAAAAGGTTTAAATGATGTAGCCTGGTTTTTAATTCCATGTGTAAAGAACAAACCACACACTGTTCTTTAGCATTCTTCTATCCCTCTCCTCAACTTCTGAATTTCCTTTAGAAGTCAGCTTTGCTTCTGAAACAATCTGTGCCTACTCCCATCTTCTTAAGAGTTTTATCAATGCTTTTAAAAAAAAAAAGTTGTAACGTATTAATCATTATAGCTTGCCTGCTTCCAAAAGAGATATAAGAGGAATAATTTCCTGAGTATTAGCCATTCATGGTATTTAGCATTAAGTAGCACAAAAGGAATAGCAGCCATTCAAGAAGCCAGTTTTCCTGCCCACAGCTGTGCTAGCTGTTCCACAGGACTGCTGGGTTGGATTCATTTGGAAGATGAATTGCCTCTGGATAACAACAAGAGTGGGAGTGACCATAGATGGCATTAGTTAAAGAAATGATGGATAATTTCTCTGAGGGGAAAATGCCTACATAAGAGAAAAGGGGACAAAGGACCCCCAATCCCTTGTCTATCTATATTCTCTGATTTCTCCATCATCTCCATCTTTCTAGAAATTCATTTTCACTAGGGCCACCTATTGCTTCTTCTTGATCCTTTCCCCGCCTTCTTCCTTCTCATCAGGCAGTGGGGTATAATGACAAGAGTTCAACATGTGATGGAGGTGAGATCACTCTGAGGTTGGGTGGGGAATGTTTTACTTAACTAGCTAACAGTTAAAAATTAATAAGCCAGAAGGGTCTAAATACTGCTTCTCACTTATCCTAAGTAACTGCCACCAAGTGTTATACAATCTGATTTGAATTACTCTAAAATTGCAATAAAACAGAACATGATTGAACAAGTAAGAGGTTTAGGTCTAATTCCAGGGGCATTTGAAAGAATACTGAATGTTTTAAAAATAAATGTGACTAAAGACTCCATGTACAAGTTGTTGAGGTTAAAATCGCATCCAATATTCCTTTGCCCAGCATTGACTATTGTTATAGATCTTAAAATTACTACTAATAAAAATATTCAGGTAGCCCACACAAAAATATTTTTTCTTTTGTCTCCCAGTTCTGAAGAAAGCTGAGGTGGAAAGGAGTTTGGAAGTCTGAATTCAATTTCCAGATCTATTGTTACCTTCTTAGTGTAGGACAAGTCGTTTGATGTCTTTTGGTCAGTTTCCTCATCTTTCTGAAGGGCAAAGCAATATCTGTAACAACTCAATAGCTCCAGATCCATTATCAGATCCATGATAATGTATATGAAATGCTTTCCATAATTCAAAAGATTATTCAATTAATTTGTTACATTTTTGTCTCATGTGTTGTATTACAACACAGATATCATTTGTATTTTAAAGTCTATCTTCAATGCTATAACCCAAGGAAATGCATCCCTATAAAAACATCCTAGAGGCCATATTCACATGAATGGACAACTTTGAATGCAGTAAAGTGTAATAATTTAAGAGTATGGACCTGGCAGGATTCAAAGCTCAGCTCTCTGTGAATATAGGCAAAGCACTCAACCTCTCTGAACTTCAGTTTCCTTTTCTGTAAAAGAGGAGAAACAATAGAGTTGTTGTGAGGATAAAATAGGGTAAATCAAGAAAAGTGCCTGGTATTATTGAATAAATATTAGATGCTACTTGTTAAGTTGTACATCACATCACACAAACAAACAATAACAACAGCAACAACCCTCTAGAACAACAGCGTACTAATACTTACTTATCAACTGCCTTATGTTCAGTTTCAATTGTTCATGAACCTGGAGAGAAGTAACTAGTTCTTATCCTTTGTATTTTGTACAGTATCTGAAGTGAGTATGAGCATATAGTAGAGAGCTGGGATAAAATATAGCTTCAATTATCTGACAATTCTTCAACATTTGACTGAACAAGAAGAGTTGGGCATGGAATAGCTCAAAGCCATTTTAGCTCAGTTGAGCCTTATGGAGTCAGCAAAGGGCATGAGAGGTGCCTAGAAGATGAGACTTCAGCTATAGGAACTAATGGTATGTTTCCTAAATTGAAGATCTGAATGAAAGTGGATAAAAAGGAGGAGGCTTCCGGTTAAAAGAGTCAAAAACCACTGTCATGGGTAATCAAAAATTGCTCATGCAACCATAAAAATTTTTTAAAAATCAACATGCACTTTAAACAACTTGCATAAAACCACTTATTATCTCTAATTCTAGAGTTACCTTCCATTATGCTCTTCCTGCCGTCCTTATCCTGAATAAGAGAGTTATGTCTGGTCCCAGAATTATGGGGTGCCATCTCTCTTTGGCAAGGTGGAAACTTGTTTAAATGTTTCCCCAATTCTATTAAAGGAGCATTTCTGAACACCTGCTATGTGCAGAGTTTCTAATAATCCAAACATGAGAACTCACAAATCTTTGTACATATAAATATAGAAAGTTTCTTGGAAGCATCACACTCTGAATTTTATTTTGAAGGAGTTGTGGGATGCAAGTTGGCAGACCAGAAAAAAAAAAAAAGTGAGAAAAAGGACCCAGATTTAGAAAAACAATAGATAAAAGCCAACGCACCAGAAAGCACAGCCTGGTCCTGCTGTAGCCTGGTTCCCAACGAGCCCCCAAAACCACATTCCTTATGCACAGTCCTCGTACATCCTTCATGCAGGAGACACTCATTATCTCTTAGACCACTCACAGGAACATCTCACTAATGTGAGTTAATTAGAGGAGAAATTGTGGTCTAAATTTATGAAAAACTGAATTTTAGGATTTTTTTAGGTTATTCAAGAACACATAGTAACTGCATTAGGCTAATAAAAAGTGTTCAATTCTGTGTAGGAACCACCTTTTTTAAAAATGATTATTGTATCAATTCATATATAAGCAGCACTGCTAAAAGTCAAAATCCTATACTAATGATTTACACCAAGGAAGGATAATTTTAGTATTATTTATTGAGTGCCAAACACCTACCAGGCAATGTATTACTGATGATCACAATATCCCTGAAAGATTAGAATTTATTACTGCCAATATTTTTCTAAAGCCAAGGAAACAACTGCTCAGAATGGTGTAGTAGAAAGAGCACAGAACACATTTCTGATTTCTTTGTCTCAGAGAAGCAGATGTGAGGGTGATGGGTACTGATGGTTAATGCTAAGGTATGCACTAAAGGCTATAGTCTGCACTGGAGTCAAGGATGTAGATGTGTGATGGGAAGATCCCTGGGAAGAACCAAAAGGCAGGATGACCATCATAACAAGATAGCCATCCATCCACATGGGCTAAAGGATGATGCCACTGTGCAAATGCACACTGCACACTACCAGGGGGCATAGTCACACCGCAGTCTTTGTGAATTGCATAGCCTATGAGGTCAAGTGCCTACCCCAAGAGAGATGGTTGGAATTGGGGAACAAAGGATAAGATCCAAAAATACCAGATGATAGTGAGGAAGATTCAAGCAGATAATGGGAGGCAGAGACTACAAAAATTTCTAGAGTTAGATGGAGCCAGTCTTTTCTGATTGGGTTTCCATAGCCCCAAATGGGGTTAATAAAGACCTGACCTAGACAAGCGTCTACTTTTCTTAAGGCACTTGCCTATATATTAGAAAAAGTCTCTATATATCATTATTAGGTAAGGTGCTTAAACTCCTAGGATCTCAGTTTTTCACCTCTAGAATTATGAGGACAATTTAGAACTCCAAGTAATTTTTATAACTTCATATACTTTAATATTACAGAACATTAGTAAATTATCTGGAAGAATACTTTGAAAATAATCCTAAATGTGTGTTATTTATACCTCAGTAAATTAGGTATAATTTATCCTAAATTAGGCCAAATTTCAGATGAATTTATAAAATTAATACAAAAACCAATATTATACAACAGAAACTCTTACATCCAAAAAGTTAGATTGTGAACTCTTAATGTATCAGCATTTAAAAATATACAAGAATTTTGCAAATGCTCCAATTAAAAACTACTTACAACGAAGCACCACTGTAGTGGAAGAATTGATATATAACTTTAGTGATGTACCTGAACTAAATGACTGATGCTTTAGGGGTACTTAGAAATCAACACAATTTGCATGAAATTTTGAATTGAATTAAGTATTTTTGAACATGCCTCTTCAATAACCAGTGGTATATTTTTCAGATCAACACAAAGCACAATGATTACTCTAAACTGAGTATTATCAAATTCATATATTTAAAATCATGCAAGCTGCAACTTCCCTGTCAGAATTACTGGCTGCAAAAGTTATACCTGCTTGTTCACATATACCTTTAGATATTTTGAATTTTTTAATTTCTGTAAAGTAGATTTGTAGGATGTAATGTGTTCACTGTCCTTGTGAGGCAATATATAATTGTAAACTGAATGCTTGGGCTTTCAATACAGTATTCATATAAAGCAATAAATACTAATGTTATGAAAAAAACTACTTATATATTTATTTTGCCTAATAATAAACATACTTCAAGTTGATCTAGGTTATAATGCAGCCTTATAGTAAGTTTGACCAAAAAATATTTATTTGCTAACATAGGAACTGTACGTAGCTGACACAAATCTTTACTAAATTCTACAGAGGAAAATATCCAATAGAAAGAATCCCTGTAGATACCAAGCATGCATTCTACATTTCTTACTACTTAAGTTACATCATAAAATATTGAAAAGTATGGTAAATAAACTAATATTTACCCATGTAATTGTGCAGGCACAGTGTGTAGAAAATAAACTCTCTACCGCACAGTATGGTCAAGGAATAGAAAACTGTTTTACTAAATATAGTGGCCAATTAACATAATCAGTACCCCTGGAAAACTGATCACCTCTAACATGAGAATTATGCTAGGCACATTAAAATCTTGGATGATTAAAAAATATACTTCAGTATCTTACCACATCTCACAGTTTTTATTTTAAATATTATTTGTAGATATTACAGAAGAACAAGCTTTTATTCTAACTGGTTGTTTTATGATTTGGGTTAGATTTTACCTGAGATGTGTTTTGCTGAAGTCTCTTAATCTAACCCAAAGTAAAATCAGTCTCTATCAGGGGTCTTCGATGTTATTTGCTTTTGTATTTAAGCAGTAAAAACCTTTGCTCAAGGGAAATCGTACACAGTTGTCCAAATGAGCTAAAAGTGGCATTTTATTAAATAAGTTCACATTTTTAAATATTGATTATTCTAAAGTCAATGAGAATACATTCTGTTCTGATGAAGAATGTGAAATTAGGAGATATAAATGAAGGTGACAGCACTATGTCCTCTTTATCATCAATTTACTCATATATTTCATTTTAGTTGCATAATTTCATGAAGACCTTGCTTCATACTACTGAGCAGTCATGTACAATTTTACAGGACCTGTGGCAGTTTGAGATTAGTTATGAATTCCCCCCCAAAAAGAGAGATTGATTATGTTTGTAAACTGGTCTGTTCCTATGGGTATGTTAAACCTTTGCTTGTTTTAGATTCAGCTGAGATGTCTGATTAAATATGTCAAGGTTAGGGCTTTGATTCATTAGAGTGCAACTCAATGTTGCATCTCCCCGCCTTGATGGGCTGATAAAACAGACTCTCACATGGAAGTAGATACACAGAGAAGATACACACAGGATTCTGTGGCCCCAGGAGAGAAATGAGCCTGATAGTTCACAGCTGATCTTGTGAAGAGACCAGAGCAGCTGATCCCAGAAAGAAATGAGCCCTGGGAAGAGAGACAAGCCTTATGCCAGCCTACAGCTGACATCAGAAGAAGCTAGGACCGTGGAGCCTTAAGAGGGAAGAGGAAGGCTGAGCCCTCACAGATGTCACCTGCCATCTTGTGTCAACATGAGGCAACAGACTTTGCATAAGAATGTACCTCTTATGGTACCTTGAGTTGGACTCTTTAGGGCCTTGTGACTGTAAGCTTCTACCCCAAATAAATACCCTTTCTGATACTTTGCATCAGCACTCCTTCGACTAATACAGAACCAAACAAGCACAGTCCTAAATTCTTTAAAAATACTTGTGCAGTGCCATAAGCTTCTAATTAGCAACACAGAAGAATTTTAAATGCATGTGCAAAGTGGAAGCTTTACCCAGAAAAACACAAATTAAGCTTTATTGGTTTCTATGTGTGACATTTATGCTAGCAGGTTGCCTTTTACAGTTGCTAAATGATTGAAATATCTATGTTAATAAAATTTGAATCAAAATTTGGAAAATCCCTAGAGAAAACTTCTGGAAAACCACTCAATATTAAATAGCTGGTCTATATTAAATCTGGTCCCTTCAAAGTCTAAAACTCTGACTCCATGTTGTTGGTTTGGAAGAGAAGGGAAAATTTGGAATTGTGGAACAAATATTTCCTCAAAAAGAAGATAGTGAAAATGACATTAAACAGGGATCACAAATTCAATAGCACTTAAAATCCCATCAGAGAAGACAAATAGGTTAAAGGAACTCAAAACGGTTGGCTGTGAGCCAGAGAGTTTGTGCCTTGCTTATAGGAAGCCAATCAGAACACAACTCTAACAAATTGTTGTGTTGTCAATGTCAGAATTTGGGAGTGATAGACAACTTCTGTAGCAGTTTAATATTATTGATGAATTCTGAAAAGAAATATTGGATTATATTTGTAAACTGTTTTTTTCCTCTGGGCATATTAGAGTGTATTGGATTCAGAGGTTTCACTTTTACTTCATCAAATAATGATTAAGGCTTTGATTGGGCCACAACAGTAGGACATTGAGTCCCTGCCCCCTTCGTGGGCTGGGACTCAAGAGAAACCACACCACAGAGAAGGGAGGTTGGAGATTTGATATTGGAGCCTGGGAAGTAAACATACAGGAGAAGAACACAGAGGAATAGAGACAGCTCCTTAGATATGGCAGAAGCCCCAGGGAGAGAGACAAGAGTTGTTAGTCTGATATTATTCTATCTACAACTGGCCTTGTGGAGAGACCACAGCAGCTGAGCTTGGAGAGAAAGAGAGCCCCAGGAAGAGGAACCCAGGAAGCCTGAACCCTCGCAGATGTCGGCAGCCATCTTGCTCCAACACTTGGCAACAGACTTTGGTGAGGGAAGAAATTTATGCTTATGGCCTGGTAACTGTAAGCTTCTACTCCAAATAAATACCCTTTATAAAAGCTAACAGGTTTCTGGTATTTTGCATCAGCAACCCTTTGGCTGACTATTAATAACACAACTTCTAAAATGGCTCATGATGTATCTATGCCCTTGGGTTATTCCTTACCCTGGAGTGTGGGCTGGACCTACTGACTTGCTTCAAACGAAAAAAAAACATAGCAAAAGCAGCAGGATGTCATTTCTGAGATTACATAACAAAAGACTGTGTCTTCAGTCTTTCTAGCACTCTCTCTGGCTGGTCTCAATTTTGCTCTCCGTCTTGTCAAGACTTGATCTATGGACTTGGCAAGAAACCAATGAGCCTGGAGGATCCTTTTCCAGTTATGCCTCAGGATGACTGCAGCCCCAGCCTGGGAGAGGACCCTAAGCTAGGGGATTAAGCCAAACTGCCCCTGGATTCCTGACCCACAGAAGCTTTGAGATAATAAATATTTCTGTTTTAAGCCACTAAGCAATAGCTAACAAATACAGACAGTTCCCAGGTTTTCCATTTTTTGAAAGAAGCTAGAAATCCAGATTTATGTTATGTGAAATCTCCTGGTCTTTGAACTTGACAACCAATTCATTTATTAGGTAAACATATAACACGGAGGAAAATAAAACATCTGAGGGCTAAAGGGGGATGCAAATTTCCATTTATTCACTGGTATATTAACCAGGGAAATGCCAGAAATGATGAACAAAAAGTGAATAGGCATTGATAACTATGAGGTACGAGGAAGAAATTTCTCTAAGATAAAATAACAAAAACGAAACTTTTTTCTTCTAGTCCTAGAGGATAACATGCCAACAGAGATGGTATATTAAAAGGTAAGAAGTTCCTGTTCCAAGTAGGTATGATGGTCAGTAACAAAATTAGGAAAAAATAATCATAACTGAGCAATTTTCCAGGGAAATCTTGAATCAATCAGAGGTCTAATATGAAATCTGCTTAATGTTTTGCTCATATGTTTCTACCAAATAGTAATAAACAAGGAACAAAGTCAATCCACGGGATTTTTACTGTTTTTAAATTTGAAAGACTATATCACGGTTAATATACATGAGCTGCAAATTGCTAGGAAAAGAGGCTGATTTCTAATACAGAACATTATCGGAGATATAAATCATACAAAAATATTTTCAGACAAAATGTTTCTATAAATTTGCACCACAGAATAACCATAACATTATCTACTCTATTACAGTTGATGGCTAATCCCCTTTTACACATTCTCAATATTTCATTTATTATTTCTATTAGAATAAATCTCAGATATGTATTTCTATCTCTGGCTATGTATCTAAACTAGAATTTTTATCTCAAATTTATTTCCTCTTAGCTATCCTACTTCTCATTCAACCATCTTTCTCTCCAAATTGCTTCCTGTTGCTCTACTCCAGCACAGTCATTTTCATTCAGTTACCAAATCTTATTAGATATTATTTAATTCATTAATTTAATTATTTTAAATATTACTTCCTTTATATTTCTGCAAAAACAGTTCTCTCGCAAGCCCTCAGCAACTAATACCCTAATTACCGTGTTATTTTCTTCTACCCATCTTTTTATGTCTAGATATTCACTGCATTATTAGTGTTTATTCTACACACACACACACACACTGAGCTCCTTAAAAAATCACTGGATGCAATACCAATAATTAGTGATAATATATGATAGATTTGTGCCCCATATTACAAAATGCAATAACAACCACTTAAAGTTTAACTGCTATAAGGGGCTGAAACAAACGGGACATTACTAGATGATAGAAAACCAGAAAGTTATGAACAAAAGCAACTATAATCAATTTAAATGACCTGACCATAGATAAACTAGTTTTCAGATAGGAGACATGGCCAAGGCTCACTGGGGACCTGGGGTAAGCACTAATCCTTAGCAATATTTACTATTTAGGTATAGCAGGATTGTTACAGATTGCAGTAAACCTAGACCCTTTTAGATTATATTTTATTTAAATATATAAGATCACTTAAACAAAACCAATGTTTAGGAAATAACACTTCATAAAGAGAGCAGTCAGCCTTAAACTTAACTAGAAGTTAAATTTGCACATACTACTCTTAAAATAGGATGTACGTTTATAATGTTCCTATTATATGACTCATACTGAACACATACTTTAATGATGCTACCTATAAAAGTATCTCCTCACCACTGATATGAAATAACTCTGCAGATAATTATCAAAATTAAATTCACCATGCTTTCATTTGAAATAATATGAGAAAGAAATCATAACTTAGTTTGATATTTTTCAAATTTTTCAAGAACAAATAACTCCCCTTTTATGAATTCATTCCTACATATTTACCAAATATTCCCAAATCTTCAGAATTTATAAATATAAAGGATGTCTATTAAGTAAATCAAAAAAAAAAATTGAAACTTTAGAAATGAGTTTTAGACTTGAATACTGAATATACTTAACTCTTTTCAAAGTGAGAAGATACAATAGCTACAGCACTCTTTGTTTTCAGATACTGTTTATATACAGTATGAAAGCAGTTCTCCAAAGTCAGATAAATTCTCATGACCTAAGTGAGACTGAGCAGTCTAGGAGAAAATATTCAAAGTTGTTCCTCCAAACTACCAATCTATTCATTCAAGACAAACTTAGTTTTGTTTTGTTTTTTAACATTTCTCCAAGATATTTACCATCTATCTTTTGGTAACCCAACATTGAATAATAATTTTAAAAAATAGTAAGACTCATTCTTCAAACCTGGAGGTACCAACTGAAGTAGGCAGAGCAGTGTTGAATAACGGAACGGCATACAATTTGGAATCAATTTCACTGGAATTAAATCTTGGCTCTGGACTTTTGGATCAAGTAATTGTAGAGTAGCATGTATCATGTATCAGGCTAACCTTCTTGCCAAAAACAATTTAAAACTCCAGGAGAAAATATTTTTTAAATGTGTTTGAAGGCATTGGAGAGTGATCAAACGTAGACAGGAACTGGAAAGGCTCCATCCCTTGAAAGAAGGAAATCACATTGGGTGAGATCCACATTTATACAGCAGTTCCTCTGGGAGCACCATGCATTCTTCCCAGAGCAAGTGCTAGAACTCAAGCAGGAAATTGCAATCTTAATGCACTGTGGAGTCAGATGTCAGGTCTAGGGTTATCGGAGAAACTATAAATCAAAAGGAAAACTCCCTGAATGCAGGGAGTCCCAAAAATCTGCATAATAAATTCCCTCCAAATGTCTGGATGATTCCTAACTGCACATGTTCAAGGCAAGACTCCAAATACTTCAGGGTGAAACTGTGCATGGAAGGCTCAAACACCTGACTAGAGACTTCAGGAGTTGCTCATAAAATCAAAGGGACTTTTTGTAATCTTCTCAGTCTTTCCACTGAAGCCTTAGTAGAACCATACCTTAGGAGTAAAAATCAAATCCCACGACAAAGAGATTTACCTTAGACTAGGAGCAAATATGAAATAAAACCACTCAAAACATGAAAACAGGCCTCCACAAGATCAAGGAGCTCGGCCAGTGATTTAACTGCCTGCTAGAACACCCAACACTCTTTCAAGGGAAATGACAGAGTACAGAATGTCCTCAGTACATCATATATAATCCCCAGGATACTAGCAAAGAAACATGAAAACATGACTCATGGTCAAGAAGAAAACCAAGAGAAAAATGACAGGACAGATTTTAGAATTAGAATACAATTTAAATAAATATATATACTTAAGCAAACTATGAAGACAATAAAGATTTTATGTATAAATAGATGGGGATTCCAGGAGACATATAAAATCAAAACAAGGAAGAAAGAAATGGAAATCCCAGAACTGGTAAAAACATTATCTGAAACAAAAAATTTAATTGGTTGTGAATAAACTGACAAAATCAGCACCACATTCTAACAAAAACTCCTGGTAAAGTGGGATGTATGAATATTAACTTAGCCTGAATGAATGAAGACACACAAACACACACACAGTCTACCTCAGTAAGCATCTTACTTGTTAGGGAAACATTACAGGTATTCCTAGTAAGGCCAGGACCAAGACATGGATGTCCAATATCTACTATCTCCAATAGTATTTTACGTGGTACTGGAGGTATTACCAATGCAATTAGAGATGAGAAAAGAAGACATAAAACTATCTTTATTTTCAGACAACATGATATCTGAAAATGTCTAGAAAATCAAATGGTAAAAAGTTAGACAAGGTAACAGGATACAAAACTAGCATGCATAATCAATTATAATAGTCATAATAAATGAAGTTGAGAAGTAAAACTGAGGCAAAACTCTATTTACAATAATAATGAGACTCAGAAACGAATTTAACCAGAAATGTTCAAAATCTCTACAAAGAAAATTATTTAAATACTCCTAAAAATACAAATGCAGATTTATATAAATGGAAAATACCCCTTGTTATTGATATGAAATTTATAAATTTAATGTAAGCCCAATAAAAATATTTTTTTCAGGAACTAGACAAGATAATATCAAGCTCATATGGAAAAATAAATACACAATAGCTAGTAAAACAGAAAAGGAAGAGCTAAGGGAAATCTAGCTCTGCCTGATATTTAAATATACTTCAAAGCCCCTAAAATTAAAATTGCATGGGTACTATACCAAACAAATAGGCAAACCAATGGAACAGAATAGAAAGACTTGAAACAGACTCAACTATTTACAGAAATTTAGCATATGAGAAAGGTGGCATCTCTGAACACTGGGGCAAAGATACACTCTTAATAATTGTGTTGGAACACTTGTACAGTCATTTAGAAAAAGATGACATTAGAGCCATCCCCTATACCACATACTAGACAAATCTCAAACGGATAAGAGACCTAAATATTAAAAATGAACCCATAAAAGGTGAGCATTGTGCTTAAAAGAAGCAAGCAGTCACCTCAGAGAGAAAACATCACATGATGATGCCCCTGGAAGAAAGCCCTTGAGGAAGCCAGCCAGGGAGGAGGTTACAAGAGCCACTGACACAAGGGAAAAAAGATAAAGAAGATATGATTTGTGTAGAGAAGGATGCCAGGGAAAGAATTCCAGTATTTGATAAGCACAGGGAAAAAAGACCATCTGCAGGAACAGCTGAGGAAGATATGGGAGTCAAGTCCATAAAACGTTGAAAAGTTTGGCAGATTACATTAAAAAGTCTCTTCTTGCAAAGAGGAAAAGATATAAAATGAACACCAGTGATTTGCTCAATGCCAGTAACCAGATAATTGATCATGTTTGGAAAACACAGCAAGAGCAATGGAAGAATCTTAATTATGAATATTTTTAGCAGTTTCCAGTTTTCTTTCAACAGTGGGATATAGATGTGCAGAAAGCTGGGGAACAAGAAGAAAAACCAAATGATATGTTTTAACAACAACGGAAGAATTTTCAACAATCTAGAATTATTTAGGTCCAGACTGAAAGCAATTAAAAAGTTGTAAGAGCAGTTTTTAAAGAATATGGAAGACATGGAGAAGAATCAGGAAAATCTTACTGAGGCACAAGGTGAACCTGTAAAAGAAATGGCTATGTTGCTCACAAAAAAATGTTGATGGAAACTCAACAAGAGGTGACAATTATTCGACAGTCTATTCAATCAATCTCTCTTACTCTAGAGATGACAGTTGTTTGAAAGGCACTTTGATCCCTTTTATTCTGGCTCGCTGAAGAAAGAAGTTGAACTTAAGCAGCGTGTATAATTATATAACAGTAGCTATGTTAAACCACATTACAGCGGTTTGAAAATTCTTCTTTAAAATATTTCATCTAGTTAACCATTTCCTTGTTTAATGGTAAGATTTCCTGTCTGTTGTTTTACTCCAAATAATGCCTAAATAGTTATGTAAACAACAGCAGCTCTAAAATATATGGGCCAAGCTTAAGGCCAGTTGATAGTAATGGTGAAAATTTTCCCCCAAAACTGTCAAGTGACTTTTAGCAATAAAGATTATTTAATTTTAGGGGTGAAATGAACCTATGCAATTACTAGAAGAAAAAAAAGTAAACAAATTGTTCTGTAATCTGAGTGTTTAAAATTCCACTGGAAATAAGTAAATAATAGGAATCCAATGAAAATGATAAAAAGTAATATTAAAGCATTCAATTAACCCAAAGAAAGACTAGAAATGGGTAATAACAGAGAAGGCAAAGGAAAAACACATAACAAAATGATAGTTCTCATATCAATAATTATGAACTAAAAATTCCAATTAAAGGAAGAGAGTCAATATGGTAAAAAGAAAGCAAGACTCAACTATAAGTGTTGCACTTTAAAAATAAACACAAAGACTGATTTGAAACCTAAAAGATGGGAAGAATGTACCATACAAACACTAAAAAAACAAAAGCTGATGTAGCTCTATTAATACCATGTGACCCAGACTTCAAGACAAGACACAGCATATTAGCAGAGATGAAGAAAGGAATTTGATAAGGATAAAAGGGTCAATTTATGAGTATACTGAACACAGCCTAAAAATACATGAAGCAAAGGCTGATAGAATTAAAAGTGAGGACTAAACAAAGCCAGAGCCATTGTTCAAGATTTTAATATAAATATAACTCTTATAAATTCATAGAAAAGTAGACAAAAGTATCTGCAAAGATATAGAGGATTTGAATAGTGTCGACTAATTTTCTCTAATTAAAATTTACGCAAACTGTACTCAAAAATAGCAGAATATACATTCTTCTCATATACATGGAACATTCACATAGATTGATCCTATACAGGGAAGCACAGACCTCAATAAATGTCAAAAGATTTAATTATACAGAATATGTTCTCTGATTACATGGGAATTAAATTAGAAATCAGTAACAGAAAACTTCCTAGAAAATATTTGGAAATTTAGCAACACATCTAAATAATCCATGCATGAAAAAAAAAATCACAAAAGAATCTAAAAATATTTCAATCAAAATAATAACAAAAATTCAACAAATCAAAATTTGGGAGATGTGGCTAAAGCAGTATGTAAAATAGTATTTAATTTCAAGGTTTGTATTAGAGAAGAAAGTTTGACAATCAATGACTAAATCTTCCATTATAAAAAGCAAGAAAGTTAATATATCCAAAGTCAGTAGAAGGAAGGAAATAATCTGTATAAAAGCATAAATGAAACAGAAAACAAATAATAGAGAAAATCAACAAAGCCCAAAGTCCTTATTAATTCCCAGCTAGAGTAAGGAAAAAAAGAGAGAAAACACAAACCAACAATATAAGGAATGAACAGGGGCATCATTGCCAATTATTTCAATATTAAAAAGATAATAATGGAATATTTGAATAATATGAACAACTTTTGCCAAAAAAATTGATAACTTAGATTAAATGGACAAATTATTTGAAAAATTCAATTATCAAAACAGACTCAAGAAGAAATAAGTAAGTACTATACCCATTTAAACAAATTTATAATTTAAAAACTTTACACAAAGTAAACTTTGGACCCAGATGATTTCATTGGTGAAAACTCTCAAGCACACAGGAAAGAAATAATACCAATCTTATACAAACTTTTTCAGAAAATGGAGAAGACTTCATCACTTGTACGAGGACAGTACAACCATGAATCAAAACTGACAAGGGCATTAGAAGAAAAGAAAATTCCAGATCAATATCACTTATAAACATAAATGCAAATTTTGACAAAACATTAGCAAATAAAATCAGCCAATACATGTTTAAAAAATTATACATCATGACTGACTTATCCAAGGAAGTTTATCCTAAGAAGGCAAAGTTGATTTAAATTCTGAAAATCCTGGTATTACATAAAATACCAGAAGTTAAAAATGCTTTTTGGCCTGAATAAAAGGGGGAAATGGAAAGGACAAATGAATTTAAATGGCTATGAGTCTCCAAAAAGAGCTGGGAGGTTATCAGAGGGGTTGCCCTTATGCACACCTCAGCAGAGTCCCAGAGACAGATAAAGTAGATACAACCCCAGGTATTGGTTCTTCTGAGGGCTACAGAGACCCACAGGTTCTATGGTCATGGCAGATGGAGTTCAGTGCCATGTCAGTTGGTCCTACTTTGGAGTTTGTGTTTCTGTGTGATGGAGCTGTACTCAGATATGATCTTTGTCCATAAGTCTCTGCTTTTACTTTTACCGGAACTATAGTTGTTGCTGGGGTTTAATGTATACCCAGGGGACCTGAATCTCTGAACTGACTATGTGATAGCCAGGCCCTGAGCCTCAACAGACTTGCAACTCCTACACTCTGGTTTATTGGTCTTACCCCAATCATCCAACATGGAGGTGAAGAAGGTCAACCACCACACCAGGGAGCGAAGAGTGCCTACAACTGAAAGCAGGAGAATTACATCCCGCATCCATCTGGAATCTAAGCCCCCTCTTGATATAGATGTGGAGTAGACACAACCATTCTAAGGTCCACAGGATGGAGGAATAAAGTATGGATTAGAGAGGACTTACTGATATTCTATTCATGAACTATTGTGATTAGTAATTAAAGAAAATGTGGCGTTGGTGTGGAGAAAGTGGCCATGGTGGCTGCTGGGGGTAGGGAGTAGGAGGAAGAGATGTGATGCAGGGGCGTTTTCAGGACTTGGAGTTGTCCTGGGTGGTGCTGCAGGGACAGTTACCAGACATTGTATGTCCTCCCATGGCCCACTGGGTGGACTGTGGGAGAGTGTGAGCTATGATGTGGACCATTGACCATAAGGTGCAGTGGTGCTCAGAGATGTATTCACCAAATGCAATGAATGTCTCATGATGATTGAGGAGGTTGTTGTTATGGGGGGAGGAGTGGGGTGAAAATTAAATAAAAATATCACTTACTATATATTAAAAATAATTGTTTAAAAGTAAATTTAACAAAAATGTGCAAAGATAAATAAAAGCTCAATAAATGGAGATACCATGTTATGAATAAAAGATTAAGTTATTCATCTTTCCTAAATTCATCTATAAATTCAGCGAACTATCAATCAAAATCTCAGCATACATTTGCGTGAAAAATAACAGATTCGAAAATTTATATAGAAATGCGAATCACCTAAAACAGTCAAAACATCTTATAAAGAAGCATAAAGTTGGACATGAATGCTCCTGATCTATCTGATCTCAGGATTTGGAATAAAGCCAGCATAGTTTTGCCTGGATAGACAAATAGATCAATGGAAGTGAACAAACAGAGAATCCAGAAATAGATCTATGAGATACATGGTCAAGTGATTTTGATAAAAAGTTCCCAAAATTTAATTCAATGGAAAAGGATAAGCTTTTCAGCAAATATTGCTAGAAAAACTGGATATTCATTTGGAATAAAATAAACTTCCCTCCTACCTCACACCATGCAAAAAATTATTTTGAGATGGATCTTACAGATAAACAAAAAGCTGAAACTATAAAACATTTAGGAAAATAAAACCCATGAGAATATGTTCACATCACTTAGGTTGAAAAGATTTCTTAGATAGGACTCAAAAAATGCACTAACCTTAAACATTTATAAACTGGACTGAATCAAAATTAAGAAATTCTATTCATGAGAAAACACTATTAAGGAAATCAAAAGGCAAGGCACAGATAGGAGAAAATATTCATAATAAACATATCTGACGAAGGATTTGTTACCAAAATACATAAAGAACTGTAACTCAATAATAGGAAGACAAATACCTAATCAAAATGTCAAAATATTTGAACAGACACTTCAAATATGTTTAATTACATAAAAACATTCCCAACACTATTAGTCACTGGGGAAATGCCAACTAAAACCACAAATAACACCACACGCCCACTAGAATGACTCACATTTAAACAACTGACTAAAAGTGTTGACAAGGTTGTAGGACAACTAGAACTCTTCGTAAGTAGTATAATCACTTGGAAAATTCTTTAGCAGATTTTTCTTAAAAGGTTAAACATACATTTAGCAAAAGATTCAGCAACCACATTTAGGTATCCCCCACTCCCACCCCCACCAAAAAATGAAGATATATGTCTATGAAGAGAGTTGTACAAGAATATTCACAGCAGTTTTACTCATGATATCCCTAAACTGGAAACAACCCACATGTTCCACCAGGTGAATGGATAATAACTCCTATGATATATTTATATGGTGGAACCCTACTCAGCAATAAAAAGGAACGAACTACTGATACATAAAACAAGGTACCTTCAAAGTATCAGGCCTAATGAAAATAAACAGGCACAAAAGAACAGACACTCTATGATTTCATTTAAATCAAGTTTGAGAGGAGACAAATCTAAACTAATGTGATGCAAATTTGAACAGTGGTTGCCTCTGTGGAAAGAAGGGCCTAGTGGGAAAAGAGCAGAAAGGATTCTGGGTAATAGAAATGTTTGATACCTTTTTTGACCGTGGAAGTGATTATATGGATGTATACAGTTGTCAAATTTTATCAAACTACATTTAAAATCTATTCTTTTTACCGCATGTAAATTAAACCTTACTTTGTAAAAAAATAATAATAAAAATGAAACAAATCTTGGTTCTAGCTGTTACGGCCATTTCACTTAAGCTCTTGAATCTTTGCCTATCCTGATCTACAAATTTAAACCAAGGCCAGATCCAGGTTTAAAGGGTCTGCCTGCTACTCATCAATATCACGAGTACATATTGAGAAAAGGAATACAAAATTACAAGTACAAAATTAGGCACAGGGTCTAATTTAGTTCCATTAGCTCCTTGGTAAGTCCATTTTTGAATGTCAAAGTCCTTAGTTCTCTAAGACAGTGAGCCCAATCTCTTTGCAAAGAATGCACAAGTTACTTTAGTTCTTGTGTCACTATCGACTGTTATAAACTAGAAAAAATAAGCAAAGAAAAAATTGTGACGAGATGCCTTCTGGGAATAAGTGGAATCATTGGCCATGATCCAAAGGAAGCAGAGAAAGAGGACTTGACCTCAAATGAAGTGATGATAAAAGATGTAAAGATTAAGATGAGTGAGTAAAGATAGTTCCGTCTTTTACTGTCTGGGTTAAAACAGAAAAGCAAAGAGATAGCCACCTGATGTATATAAGAAGGAACAGAGCAGTAGGAATTCCCGTATGCTTTAGGAGAAAATACATCGATACAAGATGGGAGAGGCATCAAGGCAGAGATTCTGTCAATCTAAATGACAGTAATGAAACTAAAAAAAATTTTTAATTTAAAATTTAAACTAGTTTTTTAACAGTTGTAAAGATCTTATTCTTGTCGATAGGGCATGCATGGAAAAGTTCAAAAGACATTAAACATTTCCTACAAATAGGGCTGATTGATTTGCATGTTTACTAATAAATTTTTTGCTCCCCTTTGGTTGAAGAAAAGTCAAAACGAACTCTCATGAGCATTAAGGAATATTTTCTTTTCTAAAAGTGTCAAGTGACTTAAGAAAATATGAAACCACGAAAATTAACATTTGCTCAGATTACTGGCAGGGAGTTTAAAGTTTAAAGCTCCAGAAAGACAAATCTACATTTTCCTTATTTTTACCTTAATGGTAGAAATTTAAAAGCTACACACACACAAACATACACACTCTTCAGTGAACAGTGATAATTCAAATTATCACATTAATGATAATGTACAGATTACTCAGAAGAAGTATGTGGTTTATTTATCAAAGCATTGTTGCATTTTATTAATAGTTCCTGTATCCATTAGACAAACATTTCTTTTGTCTAATGACTAAATACCTTAAGGCAGCAAAATTATCTTTAGTCTAGTGACTAAATACCTTAGTCTAGTGACTAAATACCTTAAGTCTAAGGTAAATTACCTTTAGTCTAGTGACTAAATACCTTAAGGCAGCAAAATTATCTTACTTCACTTTCTCCTGGATAGCTATTGCTGCGCTAAGCACTTTCACAAAGATTATAGCTCGTTGAATCCTCAAAATAATCCAGATAAAAAAGTATTTTTACAGAGAGAAAGTTTCTAGAATTCTGTAGGTCATGCAGTCATTTCCAGAGATTGGCTTTTCTGAAAACAATTTTGATTATTTCTCACAGGATAGGAATATAAGCAATCTCCAGACCTTGAATTTGTAGTGAAATAAAACTACTGAAGATCAGTTGGTTAAGCCAACACATGAAACCAGAAGCAATTAAAACACCATAGTCTTTAAATCCCACCAGAACATCAACAAGCTTCATATTAGACCAAGCAAAGACTCCAGTTCTTTTGAAGATGGCCTGCTCCACCACTGTTTTGGACTAGAAAGAGATGGAAATCATATGAATCCAGAAAGGTATCTTATATTAGTTAGATGATGGCTCTGAAATTTCTTCTCTATTATTCTAGAATCAAACTAAAATTCATACCAATATTTCTGACTGAGAATAAAACTGTTTTCAATAACAGGACCTTGTATTCTTGTCAAAGTTTAATAAAAGAGAGGTGGTCAGGAGGCAGGAAAGGAAGCCCCCACACCTGCCTTAAAGAACAATTGAAATGTACATTTCTAGGGGCCTCAACGTTGAATACCTTAAGAACAATTCATTTTCCAGAAAATGAGTAAAGAGGAATTCCATTAAGGAGAATTCACTGTAACATTCAATAAATGGTTTCCTTACATGGAGAATCACTTTGAATTTTTGAAAATCCAAGACATTATACTTCATTATAGTGTATTAACCTCTCCAATTAAAGGTAATGAATGAATACTCTTTCAGATGTCTAAACATATTATTACAGTCAATAATTATTCAAATATCTTTTCAGTGGACCAATTTTCTTTCTAAAATGTGTTTGAAAGGAAGACTCAGAAGCAATTCTCCCACATTGTAGAATTTTCTCCCTCCCCTGCTTCTTACACTCTGCTCCAGATCTGGACAAGGTTCGTCTCCTTCTTGAACAGACTATTCTGTTGCCAGCCACTGAGAAGAAAAAAGAAAGCAATAGCACAGGAACCTGGGGAGCATACCCCATTCTAATTGCATTCCATATTGCCGTACAGAAATATGAACCTTGAAATAACTTGCACAGAAGCTGAAAAATTAACACTTTCCTTTGACATGGGGATTTTTCAATTCTCTCTTCAACAGTATATATACCTGAATTATAATTTTACTCCATGTATTTGTTACCTCTCTATCAACGGGTTAAGGGATTATCAAATTGATTCTTTTTTTCCCCAACTTCTTACTTATTATTTGTTTTGCCCGGAGATGTCATAATGAGATATATCCACAGAGAAATTAGCAAAATAGTTTATATAGTCTATGAAAAAACTCACCACTGACACTGTTTAAATCCAATCTGTCAAAAGTATTCCATGTCAACTACTGTTCCATCATCACACTAGAACTGTGGATAATTACAAAGAAATTCGATGTCATAAAATTCTTCTTTAATGGTACTATTTCCAAACCTTGAACTTCAGATTACTAATTTATCAATGTGCCACTGAAAATGCAGATTCTGGAACTGCAAATAAGTTTCCATGTGTTGCCTGACTAGTCCCTGAGTACAAAAGGCTGATTAACTCTCTGGATCATGGACTTAAGACAACTATTAATTTTACCTTGTATTTTTAACTGTAGGGGAATAATTGAAATGTTGTTACTGTAAATCATTAGGTATTTATCATATGAAATATTGTAAAGTAGACTTGACCCAATCCAATGCTTTTTTACTGATACTTTGAATTTGTCCATTTGTTTCAATTCAATTTCATTTTGTTGATTTGGGCTTCTATTCCCAGCTCTTACCTAATATATAGATCATTTGCCAAGATTTATGTCTTCCAAATTCAACAAGCATTACCTTTAGTCAGTATGTATCTTTAGAAAGGACATCTTGGATGAGAATATTTGAAATGTCAATGATAGCTGATATGGACGTTACATTGGGGAGAGAATGATAGATAGCTCCCTATACCCCCTGGAAATTAGGCCATATTGATATCTACCTCCATGCTCATAAAGTAAATGTTTCTAAAACTTCTGGGAAATTAAGAATGACTACAGACAGGGCTTTTTAAAACTAGGAATTCAAGACTGAAAAAGCCATGAATGTGACAGCATCTAATAAAGTAACCTTTTCTTACAATAAGTAATTTTTTACAGGTGAGCTTGCTGAGTTGTCCTGAACAAGTTGATATGAATTTTTCCTATAGATAGCTACCAATTTATTTAGCCCCTTCAATAAGAACTTTGGCTTTATTAGGCTAAACTGCTTTTAGAAAGTCTCATTAGTTCAAATTATAAGCAGAGATAAACAGTGTTCAAGTTGTAATTGGAGTCACAGAAACAAATACAGTGGTTATTGCAAGGTTGTCTCTCTTCTTCTTTAATCTTTCTGAAACAATGGTTGTTTAACCTAGAAGGAGGCAAAGCAGCTAGGAATTGTAAAGACTGGATAATTTAAATTGTATCTAGGCTTAGATTAAGGACTTGACATACCAGCTGTTTCTACTTTAAATGCCTATCACTAGGGAAATGAAAAAATAAATCATGGTCTTTTAAAAGAGTGAAATACTATAAAGCAATTGAAGTGAAGTAGTGTTTTATCCCTATATATGTGTATATCTCAACATAGGTCTTCGAAATATAATGTTGAAAAAAAAGGTTCCTGAAAGATATTGGGAAGAAGCTTGTGATTAGACTTGAATGTGTTCTCATTCCTTGAGGAAATCCCTAATTGTGAAATTTCAGGCAACAGCCAGCAGGTGGTTCTCTCTGCCACTCCTGAAATCATGACAAGTAGGACTAACCCTTCAGCCAATGGAAACTGACTGTCGCTCTGAATAGCATGTGCTTTCACTGAATCATTTCTGTGTGAGGCCTGTGACCTAAGGAACTCAGAGGTTAATATCTCCATATCATGGAATGATAGAAAAAAGAAGTGGTAAGGCAGAAGGATTTGAATTCAAATCTCAGCTCTTTCCCACCTTTATGAGCAAGACTCTTCTTTAGGCTAAGTTTCCATTTCCTCAGTAAAAAGGGAAGAGTAACATTACGAGGTTGCTGTGGGAATTCAAGGCACTCCAGAGTAAGTGCATGGGCAATCAGTGACCAGCACACAGTAAGTTCTCAATGCTAGCAACTGTTATTATGAACACTGCAACTTTTTGACATAGCACACAACCTGGATATTTGTACCATTTTCTGCTTCTTGTGCACATTCAGTTGTGAATCTTCCTTACTCCCAGTTCTATCTAAGCCCTAAGCCCCAAAGAGAAAGGTCAATGAAAAAGCAGGAAACATGATATGATTAGACTAAATGGAAATAAGAACACTCTTCCAGGGCAGTTCTTGGCAAACCATTAGTCTGACAACTCGATGGCATCCAGGAAAAGTAGAGCAGTGAAATAGGATGTATATAACACAGAGTCCAGCCCCTTGTAAACCAGGTTTCCCATGATTCTTATATTGTTATGAGGAAAATCAATTTTTAAAAAACTAAACTTATTACTCAGTTGAAATATTTTTTCTGTGACTGCTTTTCAAATATCACAAGCTTTATTATGTGCTTCATTACCAATATTTTCTGTGCAGACAGTTATTTCCAAAGACATAAAAGGCACTATGTAGAGGGATACAATTTCATGACATTTATCTGCAAGCCAAAGTGGTAATATTTCCTAAACAGCATGTTCATGTTATTCAAATGCATTAACTCAGGGAAAGATGTGTAACTTGATGATGAACCAAAGCTCAGCAGCTCCAAATACAAGGAGAAGCAGACATGTTTTATCATACAGCAATTAATAGCAATTCATCTATCACATATAAAAATAGCACTAATACCCTCTTCACTTTGACATGAATTTGAACCATAGACATTTTCCTATTCAGTCTCTCTAACAATAGCATGCATCTGCCAGATTGTTTTACGAGAATTGGGAACACTCTCTGTGGGCATATAACACACCAAAAATTAACAAGCCTTCTTTGAAATACAAATTATGCCCTTTTCTCACTGGTACTATGCTCTAAACAGAACTATTTGAGTTATACTGAAGAGATAAACTATCTGTGAAAGAAATTTATCTTTGTATTACCATTATATAGACAGATCCAGAGTCAAAGCACTATTCAGTTCTAAAGTTCTCCCATAAATCTGTTATGGAGAGAGTGATTCCAAAAGGCCTTGGACTACAATATGGAAGATAATTTGTTGCAAACAAATTTCAGTTTGTCAAAATGGGCTAGATTACTCACTCTATATTTTCTGTCCTATGTCTTGATGCAACAAGGGCCTTGGGGAATGGGAACAAGTGCAAAAGCAAGTGAAAAATATAATGGAAGTAGAATATAGAGAACCCATCATTTCCTCATCAGAACCAACTTGCTGACTAGGTGGTAACAATCATTTCATATTCAAAAAGTTTGGTAAACGGGTTCAAATCTCACTTTTGGGAAAAAAAAATCTGAAAATTAAGCAACTACCAGAACATTATAATTTGCAACATTACTTATTTTTTTTCCTGTTTTTGTTTTTTTCTTTATGATGTTATCTGTAAACAGTTTACCCATTGGTCAGGATCAGGAAGGACAAGGTTATAGGTTCAAGTCCACTAAGATCTGTTCACTTTACATCACTTTCAAAGTCACAGACTCACTGTTAACCCTAGACAAGCTTTTGGAAAACATATACTGTTTATCAGTCAGAGTCAAGTAAGATATGTGGCTAGAAAAATGCACACCCATTCCAATAACAGAAAGGCAACCAAAGTAATCTACCCTACTGATTGTGAATTAGGATATAATTTTCAAATCAAGGGCTGCAAGCACATCCATTTGCTCAAGCTTTCTGTTTTGCTCTTCAGATTAAATAGACCATGAGCCCAAACCCTTTATAATCTATTGAGGGAACCCTCCAATAACAAGATATTTGAAATTGCAAACCCCGAAATAAAAAGGTGCAGGGAAAAAAAGAGAGAATAGAAAATACAAATAGTCAGGAGACCTAAAGCCTGCTAGTTAGGGAATAGGAATCTATAGGGAGAAGAAAGAAGAGCACTGTAAGACTCAGAGCTTGAAAGTGAGGCAATGAATCCATTGGAATTTGCAAACTTCATTTGGTGAAGAATCAAGTAATGATTAGTAAGGAAAAAGGAAGAAAGTGCTTGTTTTTTTATGCCAAATCTGTGATGTTAAAGCATGGCTGCATCCATGAAAGAAAGGAAATCATGAAGGGAAGTCACTAAAATCTTGCAGAAAAATAGAACCTGCCTAAGTAAATGCCTCAAGTTGACTTAATTCATCTCATCTAAACAAACATACTTTAAACCATACTTTACCTAAGATCTATGCTATTACGTATCACTGTACTTCAGTGTTCTCAAAGTAAACAATGCCACACCCACTGCATTACTTTTCCAGTTTAATAACTAGTGAGAAATGTTATGGTTAATCCCCAAGTTCTTATGATGCCCGTGTTTTCAATTTTCACTCTATCTTTCCACAGTAACTTTCTCCTTGGGCACCTGTTTCCATGCAGGATTTTAAGATATGCCTAGAACCCCACATTACGAAGAAAATTTCACTATATTCAGGACTCAGAATAATAGGAAAGGGACACGGGCAGTATTTGATATCTGCACAAGAGTGCCAAGTTAAAATCACATGGTTTGTGTACGCTGTTAGAAAAAATTAATTAAGCATCACCCTTGAATTTGGTTACAGCATAAATATCTACAATGTCTAATGGCTTCCATCTATTCCAAAGTTCTTCATGTATATTTCTACAAACTTTCAAGATCTGACTTTATAATATCCTTAACACATATTTAATAACTCACACTTAGGAGGGAAACTACACTTATACTGCATGAACACTTGAAAAAGAAAAGCAAACCTAACTTTAGGTTCTGCAAGATTTTGAACTCAAACATCTGCTCAATTGACATATTTTCTTGGAACAGTTAAGAGAGTGCTTTTGTTGTAAAAAACAACTTTTTAATTTCCATGTTGTCAATTTCAGCCGCTTTAATCCATTTGTGAGACTGAAACCAGCATATCTTACATTCTGATGTACCCTTGATCAGACAATAATTAGAAATATGCTAAATTTTTTCCTGTTTCATGCTTTTCTCCCAAAGGAAGTTATTTTCTTTTAGAAATAAAAATTAAAGTACTTAAACTATGTTTGTGATAATAAAAAAAAAATCCACCTTTCTTCCCTCTAAATACAATTCTATATTGGCTGTGTGAAAGCTCAACACCTGGGTAACTCAAATGATTTTGTGAAATCAAGTTTTTCAAATTTTGGCACAAGCTGGTGTCTCTGTGCTACCATCTGAAAAACCACTATTACAATTGAAGTTCTTAACTAATAAACCAATGCTCAGACCAATGTGTGGAGACTAAACTATCCCCTAGCCTCCAAAAGAAGTTCCCTGGCAATACTGCCGAACCAGGACAAATTTTCTTCATTATTTGCATCCATTTATGTAATAATGAAGTAAAATTTATGGTTTTGCAGTTTTTTCTAGGATTGCTGTCTTTGATACAAAGCTCTATTGGTTCTGCTTCAAATTCTGATTCTATTTATCGATGTTTGTGACTATACTGAACAATGGCTTAGGCTTCTTTCCCCTGAAACCATTTTCCTAACACTAAATTTCCAGTGACTGGTCAACCATGAGGAAAGGTATAAAGTCAGGTGGGGGCCCAGGGCAAAGAGATGATTACTGACTGGGGGATGAGTTCCAGCCCATGTGGGGATAGTACCTAGAGGTAAATTAGGTGGACCCAACATCTGACATGTATGTGTTGGAGGGCAGAACGGTAGGGTGCAAACAGGAGCAGTCTCCCAGTGCTTTTGGAGAGCAACAGGCCCTGTAGGTTTTGGTGAGTCTGCTGCACCTGCACCTGACTGTCTTTGCCAAGGCCATGGATATTAAAAGTGCAAATCACCTCCCTTTAACCCAGTCACCCCAACCATCAAAGTTTTAATGTTTTTAGATTTGACCTGTTTTTGTCATGGCTTTACCCCCGCAACAAGATCCATTCAACAATCACTCATTCAGTATATATAGTGAGCGGCTACTCTGAGCAAGGCATTGATCTTCTAGATTCTGATAACATAGTAGTAAGCAAAAGAGATGAAAAAATGCTGTCCTCATGGGCTTAAATTCTAGTAGATGATTCACATGTAAGACAATACCATATACTAATCTTAGAAATTGTCTCTAAATGTATTATAGCATTATCTTTCTTTGGAGTAGAACAAGACAGCTGATTCATATTCTGTACCTTCAACTAATTTTTTCTAAAGAAAACCTAATAGCCAAAGCACAGGACAATGCCATCAAGATAAAAATGTTTACTAACTGTAACAGTGGGATTGCATCAAAGCACTCCGGAAAAGTATTCAAGAAGAAAGGAGATTGTCAAAATGATGATAATTGTGGAAGCCAGATGATAGATATGCCGGGCTTCATTGTACTACTCTTGTATATAGTTGTATATAGGTGAAATTTTTCATTAGAAACTTTAAAAATTAGCCATTAACAAATCTTAAGTATCATCCAGCTCTGTAATTCAAATAACTAATAAACGCATCAGAACACAAAATATCTCTATGATATTTTTGAGCGACTATAACATAAAAAGGTCTCAGGGACCTTAGGGGGAATGAAAAGTGCAAGGTAGAGATGGGCAAAGAAAAACAGACTAGAATATTTTATCCAAAAACACTACCTCCCCAAACTGGAAGTATTTGATGGCAGGGATTAATTCACGCCCAGTCCTTGTAAATGTGGTAGCCATGGGTGTTTCACACACAAGGGACTCGGATGGTAAGCTGGCTGGGAGAGAGAGCAAGGTGCCTTCCCTTGCATGTGTGTTTATATGTCCAAGTTCACTGTTTTCACTAGACTACTGTGACACTACACAGCAATAGGGAAATTTCTGGTGTATACAAAAGGTTTCTATTGTTTCTTGTACCTATTAATTATTGTCTGAAATTTCTCTAGACTTTTCAGAGTCTACATTATTCTACAACTTCTACCAAAAAACTGACACAAATTAAGCTGGATTCATTACGGAACTGGAGGGATAAGCGTTTCTCCTTGATTCGTTTCAAATATATTTGAAAAGTAAAACCTTGCCATTTTGTAAAATCTGTAGCCCAGGGGAAACAAGGAGTATGAGAGAGAGAGAGAGAGAATCACAGAATGTCCCAAAGTCCCTTTAATTCATAGGCAGGGGAATCAAGGCTCTCATCTAGGAGGTGATTTGCTGGTGCCCTGCCAGTGGGCCCTACTTTGGAGTTTGTGCTCCTGAGAGCAAAAGAGCTGGACTCAGTTATGGCTCTCCTACACATAGCTCATCTGTCTCTTCTACTTTAATCTATACTTCATGCTGGAGTTTGTAGGTATATGTCCAAGGGACTGGAATCTTTAGGCTATCCATGTGGCAGCTAGGCCCTGAGCCTCAGCAGAGTTGCAACACCTACTGTCCAGTTCATTGGTCTCACCCAGGACAACTAACAAGGAGGTGAGAATGGACAACCACCATACCAAGGAAACAAGAGAGCCTGTAACTGCAAGCAAGAGTCCCATCCATCAGCCATATGAGACTGAAGCCCCCTCTCAATTAGAGGTGGGGTGGACATCACGATCCTGGAATCATCAGGATTGGGGAATGAACTTATGGACTAGAGCAGACTTATTGGTCTTCTACTATAGAATTACTGTGATTCTAGCAATGGAAGAAATTATAGCATTGATGTGGAGACTCTGGGGGCAGGGAGAGGGAAAAACAGGTGTAATAAAGGGGCTCTTTCAGGACTTTGGAATCGTCCTGAATGACATTGCAACAACAGCTTTGGACCATTTTATATCTTCCCATAACATGCAGAATTCCGTGGGAGAGAGTGTAAACTACAATGTGAACTATGGTCCATGCTCAGCAGCAATGCCCCAGAATGCAGTTATCAATTGCAATGAATGTGCCACACTAATGAAGGATGTTGTTTTATGTGGGAGGGGGTGGGAGGTAAGGGGAATGGGGCATATGGGAATCCCTATATTTTCTGTGTAACATTTATGTAATCTAAGTATCTTTTAAAAAGTAAAAAAAATTCTATTATTTAAAAAAAAAAACACTACTTAATGCCACAATGAGTCAGTGCCTGAGGCACTGCCTCCCAGCTAGCGTTCTCTCTAATGCATTACCCATGCCCCCTGAGGCCCCTGATGCCAGAGCATTCAGGCATACGGGTGAGGAAAGGGGCATCACTCAGAATCCCTCTATCCCCTATCTAGGTCTGTTCACACGATCTGGACATCTCTCATTGTAAGGGAGGTTCCTAGGTTTGTTTCCTTATTCAGGAATAATTATATAAGACCAATTTCCCTGGAAGAGATGCACCTTCAATCCTTAACAGTAAGCACAGAGCAAAGAATGTTGGCTTTTCGGGGAAGAAGGACTCCAGCGAAGAAGACAAGAATGCCCGTCTCAGTGTATTCTTCAGAAGCAACATGGAGAATTGTGGTAAGAGGAGCCTGTACAGGCTGTACAGGAGATGGCTGTATCAAAGATATATTCTGCCAAATGGACTGTTTCACTAGTGGCTGACTGTGAAGGACGGTATTCTGTTACTATTATCTGGTTAAAGGATAAGGGCAGCCAGTACACTTAAGCACTCTAAAAATATGAGTTGAAATTTAAGTTCCAAACTACCATCAATCAAAATGATCCTTTCAATTTAATATTACTGTCTGTCACTATGACTACAGGAATAACTTCTGAACATAACAGATAACAATTCACATAACTCCTAATTAAATACATTCCTTTCTAACATAATGAATTAGATCCACAGTTTCAAATTAAATAGTACCTGTAACTACCAAAGCTGGGTAACTTGTGAATACAATTATGGTTCTAGCTAATGACTGCGTGTAATTTAGTTCAGAATTTATAAAGGCAAAAAGTCATAATTATAACCACCTCAGGAAATGTAGCTTAGTAGACATGAATTTGGTAAAGCATAGCGACATTTCACTTTGATTGCTTACAACTATAAACAGTGATTCTTTCATTTAAAATAAGCAAACAAAAGCAAAGTCATCTTCACAGCAATACTTGGAAAACAAGTATCCTTGCTGATGTTAAGGCTGAAAAATCAGAAATGCTAATTTTATTCATTTTGTTACTTTGTATCACTCCTGAGGGATCATTCTCATAAAATTTTCATGTGGTAAAATTTCCATATTTGGGCTCTATTAGAACCCAGCAAACTACTATTGAAGAGTTAAGAAAATACTAAGAGAAATACCCAGTGAAATAAGAGGGTACCTGCTCTTACTCCCAGGTTAATAATACTGGTTTGTCATCATTTTCTGGCGTGAGAATGGAATTGCTAGTGTTGTGTTAGGTCTTGCCTATACCAGGCCTGAGTATCCCATCAACTAACACACCTGGAGTCATGTTATATATATCTGTCCCAAACCAAACTGAAAGATTATAGTAGCTATTTATTTTAGCGCATGCTGCCTTCCAATCATGTGCTAAGTACTTTAAATGTATTATCTTAATTGATCCTGAAATCACCGTCAGATTACTTTTATTCTGCCCATCACACAGCACTGGGGGACTGGAGGCTTAGTGATGTCAATTTAGCAAAGCCAGAACTAAAACACAGTCAGGGAGACTCCAAGGTCCAAATTGCTAACCTCTGCCCTGAGTTCCTCCCGTGGTGACGTCCCTGCATGCTGCTTAAATGTGTCATGCCATGGTAATTCTTTCCACAGAATCTAGTTGAGAAGTTGTTATGGTCATACTCTTACTTCCACTAAATTCATCTTTTTTTAAATTAAAGGAATAAAACATAAAACTCCAAAAATGTGTCCAGAAAACTGCATAATGGTAGGAGAGTACTCTGAAAAAGTGGACATAGATTCTTGAGTCTCTAAGGAATGTATAAAACTCACTTTGTGTGCAAAACTAACATTATTTGGATTCACTACTAATTGCGTGGATATTGCAAATGGTCACCACCATCTTGCTTGACATGGGGTAATTTGATCCTAAAAAAGGTACCCAAGGCATAAATAATATACAATAGTAAATATTGCTCAACTTGTCACTTACTCAAATGCCATTCAGCAGGGTAAGGCGTTCATCTTGCTGCTCAGATATATAGTGAAAGATGGCTCTCAGATCCTGCCCAAAAGACCCATGATACCTCTATATTTCATTTACTCTGAACAGGACCTCCATTCCATAGAGATCAGTAAAGGTTGTCATACTTAAGTAGTGTGTCCAAAGGCACTCAATTAATAAACAAGGGTGGAATTGGAACCCAGACCCCCACCATTCCATCATCATTCCTTTTTCATTTCACCATACCACCCCATATGTCTGAATTACACACTTATTTTTCAACTCACTGAGTTTTTTGTTTGAAACAAGTCTTCTGGCCAGTGCACATCTACATAAAATACACTTGCTAGAACTAGAAACTCATAAGCCTGAAAGCAATAAAAGTGTGCTTTACAAAATCTCTTTTTCTCAACTAACTCAATCTCACCTGAGTTTCATTTTACACAGCACCTCCTCTCAGCATTCCTTCCTGTCCTCTGGAAAAGAGGCCCCTTGTAAATGTCCCCATAGGTCTGTGCACTCCCATGACACAATCCCACTGGATTTAAGGGCTTGCTAAGCCTGTGGCCCCACTGGTCTGTAAGCTCTATGAGGCTAGATCCTGAGTCTGACTGATGTCCTGCTATGTCCCAGGCCTAGCACATAATTAATGTACAAACATATCTATGATATAAATAGATGAACACATATGCTAAATTTGAGGTATTGACATTCAATTTTGAAAGCTTTACTTATTAATGATAGCCCAGAAAAACAGTAAAACTAGAAAAAACATATGGGGCTATCTCCCTGTAGGATGATGAGACATTTCTATGCAAACCAAAAACAAACAAACAAAAAAAGAGAATGAATGATTGATGGCTATAATGGCTATGGACTGTTTTACAAAGGGAGAGAGAAAGAATAATAACAGAGTATACATACATACATACATACATACATACATTAAATAAATAAGTAAATAAAGTTGGGTCCTACATTCAAGAAGAAGTACTGTCGTTGCTGTGGCAGCCTTAATATTTCTATTTGCTTACTCTTAGGGTTCATTAATTCCAAAATAATATTAAAAACTGAATATATTTGAGTACCACAAATTTTAGTATTCAATTTTTAATACTGTTTTGGAACTAAAGGTTATATATCACTAAGAGTTACCTCCTGAAAGCCCCTTTGTTGCTCAAATGTGGCCTCTCTCTAAGTCAAACTCAGCTTATAAGCACACTAGCCCCCCTGCCCCAGACCCTGACGTGGAACATGTCTTCCAGGGATGAGCCTCCCTGGCAATGAGGGATTATTATGAAGCACCAACTAGCAATGCATTTGGAAAAAGACCTTGACCAAAAGGGGGAAATATTAAACATGAATGAACTTTTATGGCTAAGAGATTTCAAAAGCAAATTGTGAGGTCATTCCAGAGGCTGTGCTTATGCACATCTCAGGAAGATCTCCTTGACTGCCATGGTAAACAATGCCTCAAGCAAGGGGGCTCCTGAAGGCACTAGAGACATCTAGACACTATAAACAGGGCAGATAACCTCAGCAATTCAGTACCGTCAATGAGCCTTAACCTCAGAAAGTATGCTCCCTGATGTAACAGAGTTAGACTCATTTATGATTCCCCTAATCATGACTCTTCTGCCTCTTTATTTTGAACCTATAATTAGCACTATACTCATTAAATATATGCACCAGAGACTTAAATCTTCAGTTTGTTCATATGCCAGTGGAGCCCTGATTCTCAGCAGAATTGCAACACCTACTTTTCAGTTCATTGGACTCAACCGAGGATAACAAAAAGATGATGATGGACAACACCCATCCCAAAAAACAGAGTATCTATAATGACAAGCAAGACTGTTCCAGGCATCTGCCCCAAAGGATCCAAGCCCTCTCTCAATCTGAAACAAAGTGGGCATTACCATCCCAAAATCCTCAAGATTGAGGAATAGACAAATATAAGGGGGAGAATGCAACTATGGAGTAAAGTAAACTTATTATTCTAGCAATGGAAGAACTTGTAACATTGATATAAAGACAGTGGTCACCAGATGTTCTGAGGGGAGAGAAAGGGAACAATTGGTCCAACATGGGGCATTTTTGGGACATTGGAATTGCCCTTCATGATATAGCAATGATGGATACAGGCCATTATACATTCTGTCAAAACCTATAAAATTGTGTGATGCAAAGTGTAAACTATAATGTAAACTATGGACCATGGTTAGTAGCAATGCTTCAATATGTGTTCAACAATTGTAACAAATTTATCACACTAATGAAAGATGTTATTAATGGGGCAAAGTGCGGGAGGAGGAGGGAGTGGGATATATGAGAACCCCTCTATATTTTTGATATAATAGTTATGCAACCTAAAGCTTCTTTCGATATAATAGTTATGCAACCTAAAGCTTCTTTCAAAAAACAAAGTGTAGTATTAAATATCACCATCCAAGGGAGTTTGAACATTTAAAGATAATATGAGACACATGTTGTCACTGTATGTTTATGCCTAATTAAATGGAATATTCTTCTCGACATTGTCAAACACTAATTGGTTGGAGGAAACTGTGCATGTGGTGGACAGATTACCCTACCACATCTGCCTTCAGCAGGGTTGGAAAGGGAGAGTCATTGGAAGAAGGCTGGCTAATTTGCTCGCTTATCTCAGAGTCCAACCGGTTGTTCCGAATGACTATAAAGGATTATAAATCCTCTTAGAGTTTAATGTGAGGTTCAGAGCTAAACTGGGATGAGGAAGTAATTTTAAAATCTTCAAAAACCCAAGAAGAGGGTAGGTGGTAGAGATCCCATGGGCAAGACAATAAAAGAATATTTATACCTACAGCTTGAGAAGACTATGTCTCTCTCCTTTTTTTTTTTTTAATCCTCCCTGGTGTCTGAAATTACTGACCCAAGGCACTGAAAGTGATGACGAAGTCTAATTAAACAAACCAGCAACCCTATGAATCACTAAAGATTTACGCAGACACAAGAATAATCCTTTTCTTTCTAACGAGTAATCACATGAATGTTCATAAGCTTTCACCTGGGGGAGAGACTATTCTTTTTCCAAAAGGAAATAAAATAATATAAGGATACAATCTTGTTTCTCTCTGAGCTCATTTTAACAATGTGGAACCACAGACACAAAGAAAGGCCTGTGCTAGTGACACCAGGTTAGAAATAAAAAAACTAAAAAAGAGAAAGAAAAATGAAAGGGTTCAGAAGGAAATAAACTAACTAACAAGGGACTTAAAAGCTGCAGAGCCCATTTCTCCTTGAGCTCAAGACAGACAACAGGCAAAGACATCTCTCCCTCCACTCCATGATCCTGGGTCCCTGGGATGAATAAGCAAATGGAGTCTACCCACAAACATCCCATTAGTTCATAATAAAGGGTGTTTTGTCTATAAAATCACATAATTGCAAGTTTTGGGGTGAGTTTTATCTTCCCACAAAGAAAATCTCAAGCCCAATGCAGAGATTATAAGAAAGAATTATTTCTCCACATTTTGACTATTTTCCAATGTTGGATTGATCATATTACTTCTCTTGTCCTAGAACAATGTTCCTTTTAACTTGATTTCATTCGAGACATCACTTTATCTTGGATTTTCAAAGTTCCCCAAATAAGAGCATATAAATAATAGACTAACTGCACAGGAAGAATAGATGGCAACCTATGTTTTATGATTTTAGGGATTTTGAAGGGTATAGAGCTTACCAAAAGCCTGTCTCTTGAAGAGCTATTGTGTGAGTTGCCATTATTTAATCCTTGTCATATTGACAGTGGAGCAAGTGGCAGCATGAGGTAAGGACTTGGAACTAACCAAGCCTGGATTCTGGTCCATTTCTATTACTTTCTAGCTATGCAATTTTTGAGCTCATTGTTTAACTTCTCTGAACCCAGTTTCCTCAAATGTGGAAATTGGGGTAATATCCAACTTTATTCAACCTTATGTGCAAAATATGCTCTAAGTTTAGGGATACTGTGGCAAAAACAAAACAAAACTATGGTCATGCTGTCATAGAGCTGCACTTACGTGGATGTGACAGAAGATAAACAAATATACAGATAAATAAATGTCAGCGTGATACATGATAGGAAGTATATGACATAAAAAATAGAAATAGAAAATGAAATAGAAGAGAGAATGGGTGTCATTTTAGATAGAAAGGCCTATCCAAGGAAGTTACACTTGAGCTAAAACCTGAATAAAATGTGGTAAAGGCTGCTAAAAAGGCTTTTCAAAGATGAGTCACTACAGAAATTTTATAAAGGACCTTGTACGGTAACTGTCTAGCACTTAGTAAGCATTAAAAATGGTAAAAAAAAAAAAAAAAAAAAAAAAAAAACTTCTTAAAGTTTGAGGCCATTTCCTTTCTATAGTTAAGACTCATGTTACTAAAATACAAAAATATCATTTAAATGGTTGAAACAGCAAATTTTGTGTTTTCCATCTGTTAACCATAACAGAATTTGAGAGAAAAATAAGTTTTTAAAATACAAAAGTATTATTACCTATAAAAGAGAGCCCTAAGCACTTTAGCACAGAGGACTTGATCCTATTACTGTTTTCTTTGAAGGCACCAGGGGTTGGAGGACCAGGGAGGTGTGTGGGTTTGAGGCGTGCATTGGCCAAGGAAGGGAGTAGCCATGAAGGCTCTCAGCCACTCAGTAGACAGTCTAGGGTTTCTTGGCACAAGTATGAAAAAGCGATCCAAGTGCTGTGGGGAAAAAACATGGGAAGAAGAGTCTCCATCTCCAACCCACCTACGTAACCAGTTTGCTTAAGGCCTGACCTTAGAGAGCTATTATTATAATTGTCCTCGTATTTTAAGGACACACGTTCATTTGCTGTATCAAAATTATCTCTCCAAGAGAACATTCTCCTACTAATATTATAATTTATTTTGTTGGGTGGCAGGTCATGGAAAGAAGAGTTTCTTTCTGTTTGGATGTTTAAAATATTTCTTATTATATAACAGGTCTGTCAGAGTGATTTCAGTAATTTCAATGCAGATTACCCTCTAATAGAAATAACTTGGCAGTGTGGAAGCTGCACATTCAGAAATTTAAAAGGTCATTACAAATTCAAATGATTTTTTTTATAGAAAAGATTCACCAATTGAAAGGATTTGAAGACTTTTCTAAAGCAAATGAGGCTATTTAATCGACTTTTTCAAATTGCCACAAATACAGAGGACATTAACTCGTATATGATGAATAGAATTAATCAAGAATCTCTAAACGTCTTTTTTCCTTTAGAACTGTCTTATTCCTACAAGAGGATAAACAAAACAAAATGGTCCTAAGAAAAAGATTCAATGCAATCCCAGAATCAAACTTTCTTTCTTAAAAGAATATCTTGAAAAAATTGTAGATACTAACAATTCCTTACCCCAGGCTAAGAGCAGATTTTGAGAAGAGTATCTGTGAACAGTCAAAAGACACCATGTATACAAAACCATTTTAAAACTAACAGCTGCCCATCCCCAAGTGTCTACCTGCATCCCAGATGCTGGGAATAAGGTCATTAATCCTCAGCAGAATTTGATAAGGAAGATTTTATTAGTCCATCCCCATTTTGTGGAAAAGGAAATGGAGATTTGCTGAAGTTCATCAAATTGTCTATGGTTTACAGAGTACAAGGCAAGTGTATAAATACAACTATTTGGTGAAGTCATTTTAAAATTATTTTTTGATTAGGAATAAAATAGTATAGACCAAAAAAAAAGAGCTCTAGTTATGTTTTTTTTTAAGATTTACTTTATTTATTTCTCTTCCTTCTTCTCTCCACCCCCCCCCCATCTCCCCCCAATTGTCTGCTCTCTCTGTCCTTTTGCTATGTTTTTTTGTGTCCACTACCATTCTTGTCAGGAAGCACCAGGAATCTGTGTCTCTTTTTTCTGCATCATCTTGCTGTGTCAGCTCACCATGTGTGCAGCACCACTCCTGGGCAGGCTGCATTTTTCACATAGGGCAGCTCTCCTTGTGGGGCACACTCCTTGTGCATGGGGCACCCTTACATGGGGGATACCCCTGCATGGCACGGCACTCCTTGAACGTGGCAGCACTGCACGTGGGCCAGCTTATCACATGGGCCAGGAGGCCCTGGGTACTGAACCCTGGACCTTCTATATGGTAGGCGGACCCTCTACAGTTGAGCCATGCCCTCTAGTTATGATTTTTATCATTTAGTAACAATGTTTTCAAGTCTTTTTTCTCTTCCTTAAAGTTCTAGTCTAGGTCCAAAAATATCAAATAAGAGGTTGAAGGCAAAAGAACTCTGTAACTAAAGAAAGAAAGGCGTGAGACATTTGCAATCTTCCCTGTTGCCAAGTTACTAGGGAATTTCCATAGGGAAGTTACCACCTCTCTCTGGGAATATGTGTAGATAGTGCCTGCCCAGGCCCCTGAGTAAATGTGTTCAATTACCCTTAAGACAGTCAGATGTTTTTTTCTGTTATTCTCCTAATTTTTCTCCTTCAAATATTTTAAATAAGTGGTCTTTCTAATTGCTATCTTAGTATCTTCCTAAGTTAAAAAAAAAAAAAGATATTTAAGTTTACCAATTGTTAAGAAATATCACTAACCAGGGTTGGAACTACAGCCTTTGATGTGAGGACACGGATTTTAGATGTGTTTTACTCACAGCACTAATTACTCTGTGAGTAAAAGTATAGAAGCTGATTTGGACCTTTTTTTTTTTGAGGTACTGGGGGTCAGGGATTGAATCCAGACCTTGTATGTGGGGAGGTGGTGCTTAACCACTGAGCCACACAGGCTTCCTTGAGTTGGTTTTATCGTTTGTTTTACTTGTGTTGGTTTTATGGTTTGTTTTTTTTTCAGGAGGCACCAGGAACCAAATCTGGGACCTCCCAGGTGCTCAACTGCCTATGCCATATCCGCTTCCCTGATTTGGAACTTTTGATTATTTTTCTGACACCTGTAGAGTTTATCCATTTACTCAGGGGAGTTACTGCTGCCTAGAATCACTCACTCACAAACTGAGTGATTGGGAAATCACACAGCTAGATAAATTCCAGGCCTGAACTACTGTGTGAATTCTAGAGACCTCAAGAGAACTTTTAACCCCAAGGTCTGAAGAGAAAAAAAAGTTCCACCATTGGACTTGTTTGTTGCAAGGGAGTAGAACCATGCCCAACCCACTGGATGAAAAGCTTCCTGAGAGCGGGGACCATGTTTACCTTGTTAAATCGTGTTTGCCTCACAGGTAGCAGTGCTAGCACATATTTTCAGATGTTCTGGAAAACATTTATGGAAGGAAGGAAGGAGGGGGAGGAATCTGCAATTAAAATGAAAGTTTCAACTTCATGCAGAGTCCCTGGAAGTATATAAATTGCGACTGAGAAGAAAAGAGGAAAGAAAGTAGAGAAATTTTATGGCCAGAGTGTCACATGAACTCCAACAGGGAAATTCAGAATACTTGAATTTGTTTATTCATTATTTATGCCATGATTTGTTCCAATAAAGTTTAGAGATGAAAAAAATTGCATTTTCCTACTGCTCTCAATATGCTATAAGAAGTTCTGTGTGTCCTGATAAATAATATTTATCAAATTACATACTGTTTCTAACTTACCACAAAGAGTCATGTATTTACACTGCAACTAGCAGATGTGGTCTGCATCTTCAGCAAGATATACTAGCTAGAAGGTGATATAAAATAATAATATGCACATATGGTCTTGTATACTTTAAACCACATTCTTGATTCTACTTGCCCACTTTCTTTGCAACATAAGACATTTTAAAGAAGCACATCTCATTTCTCAAGGCAATGGGTCAGATTTGAAAGAAAAATATTAGTTCAATAACTAAGTCTGTTGGGTGATAAGTTAGCTTGCTAGTTAACTGGCTAAGTAAACAAAGCTTGCTTACAGCATTCACTGAATATGGTAGCCACAGAACAATAGTCTATAAAACCATATTCATAATCATATCTTCATCTAAATAAAACAAAATAGTGGGTTTTTTAAATTGTATATTTGTAGAGTTAGGTAGTGTTCACCAATAATCCACTGTCCTTTAAAAAAGTGAAATAATATTATGAGGCAGAAGTCCTTTTACCCATTAATTCCTAGGATTTTAAAATGAGAGAAAATTCAAAGCTAAAACAGGTGTAAGAATTCCAAGTTCAATGTACTCATAATCAAAAGCCCTCTGAGCATGTGGAAACCATCCCAATATAGTACAACAGAAAAAAAGTTACAGCTGCTGGTCACACCAAAGAACACTCTTGGAAAAAGTGACACAATAGGAGGGTTGTGAGATTGCTTCACACTGCAGATATACTAAGCCCAAGCCAAGGTGTTACATTTCACCAAGGCCTTCTATTCTTTTAGTAGATTTCTAATTGCTTCTGAAATTGTTTTCCCTTCTTCCCTCTCCCCACCATACCAAAAAAAACACAGGGCAAACAGCATAGTCTATGTAACCATATCGGAAAGACCCTGAAGGGAAGATCATTGGTGCAGGGTATCAGTGATGGGGGATGCATGGGAGGAAGTTCACCTGGGGCATGCATATAAGCCATATGAATATGTTCAAGTGTTCATGGGGCATTGTCATGGTGGGTGGACATTCACACAATAACCCAAAGAACATTGAATTCCCATTCTGGGAAGCGCTGCCACATTCTCTAATGGGACAGCAAGAATCCCCAAGTACAGGGGCAGTGATGAATGAAGAAGGATAGTTCATTGACAGGGCCGTTGATATTGATGACTGTACTTATGACCCTTTACTTTTGAAATTGAAACTTAGCCTAGTATTATAGGGTGCCTAAGAGCTACCTCCCTGAGAGCCTCCTTGTTGTTCAAATGTGGCCTCTCTCTAAGCCAAACTCAGCATATAAATGCATTACCCTCTCCCCAGTGTGGAACATGACTCCTAGGATAAGTGTCCCTGGCACTGAGGAATTACTACCAAGAACCAACTTGCAATACAACGGGAAAAAGACCTTGACCAAAAGGAGGGAAATGTACAGACACATAAGTTTATATGGTAAGAAACATCAAAGTGAGTCAGAAGGTCATTCCAGAGGTTAATCTTATGCATGGCTCAGCAGGAACTCACAGATGGCTGAAGTAAATACTACCTCGAATAGTGGAGCTCCGGAGGGCTCTGGAGACATCCAGACACTGTAGGCAGGGCAGACAGCTCAGGAGTTTGTTGCCCTGCCAGTGGGCCCTGCTTTGTAATTTATGCTCTCCAGTATGACAGAGTTGGACTCAGTTGTGGTTTCCCTACACGTGGCTCTTCTGCCCCTTCTATTGGAACCTATAGTTAGTACTGTTAGTTGATAGGTATATGTCCAAGAGACTTAAATCTTTCGGCTGTCCATGTGCCAGCAGGGCCCTGAAACTCAACAGAGTTCTAACACCTACTCTCCACCAGTTCATTGGACTCATCCTAGACAACTAACAAAGACATAATGATGGACAACGAGAGAGTCTACAACTCCAAACAAGATAATCCCATCTATCTGCTCTATGGGATCAAAGCCCCCTCTCAATTAGAGGTAGAATGAGAATCACCATCCCAGAATCCTCAGGATGGGGGAATGAACAATGGACTAAAGTAGACTTACTGGTATTCTACTATAGACTTACTGTGATTCTAGCAATGGAAAAACTTATACATTGATGTGGAGGCAGTGGCCACTGGAAGTTCTAGGGGAGGGAGAGAGAAAAACAGGTGTAATATGTGGACATTCTTGGGGCTTGGGAATTACCCTGAATGACATTGCAATGACAGATACAAGCCATTATATATCTTGCCATAATCTACAAAACTGTGCAGGAGAGAATGTAAACTACAATGTAAACTATAATCCATGCTTAATGGCAATGCTCCAAAATGTGTTCATCAATTGTAATGAATGTACCACACTTAACAAGGATGTTGTTAATGTGGGAAAATGTGGGAGGGGTAGGAAGTCGGGCATATGGGAATCCCCTATGTTTTTTATGTAATATTTATGTAAGTATCTTTTTAAAAAAAAATTTAAAAAAAGAAAGTCCCTTCAATAATTGGCAACAAAAAATCGCATTAAAATTTCAAGCTAAGGAAAGAGAAGGCATAATAAGTAATTTAAAGACAGATGCAGCACAAACAAACATCAATCACATTTTTACAAATAAGGAAATTTATTTACCCACATGATAACTTAAAAACATTTTATGTATCTTATTGTCTTATGCCCTTAAATATTAGTTTAAGAACATTTACAAATTTATCACCAGAAATTGTAAAATACACTATATGCAGTTGTTACGTGAAGACCCATTCTATTTTTAAAGTCTTTTCACATTACTCTGTTATACGAGTCCTCTCATTTTCCTAACAATGAGGTTCATCTTCAGTATAAGCATTTTGTATTTATGTCAAAATTCTGGTATCAGACTTTAAGTCAAATGTCAAATGGAGTTTACTCTAATAAAAAAGTATTTATCTTACTCTATAAATTTTAAAATGGCATATTAATTCTACTGCCTCTTAAAAATTGCTAAACCATCCTTTGATATGTAGAAATACAGAGTCATGACTTTAAAATTACTATTATTATTGCTCCTAGAGTATTTAATATAACATCCATCACTTTTGCCTTTTTTTGTGCTGAAAGGTCCATTTAATTAGTAAAATTTAAACAGCAGTTTTAAGAGTACATTTAAGAGTACACCTATTAGTTTTCCTAAAGTTTTTCCAAACCTCAAGCACTTCAGAATTTCCTTTCTGATCTCCTATAAATTATATTTGATAAACACCCTAAGCAGAGCCCCAAGTATTCAGCAATTTTTGTTAGGCCAGAATGAGCTTGGTCTTCCCATGTTGGATCATATGCATTTTAAGATTTTAAAATGATTAATAAATTAAAACCAGATATTATATACAATGCTAAAATGCAGTATGATTTATAATGCCTTTATTATTCTAGCATCTCTAGCCTTAATATAATTGCATGTAATTGTTTTAATGATTTATTATTCTCAAATATTTGCTTTTACACTTAATTTTAGATAAATAAGTGTTCCAGACTTTGGTTCATGAAAAAAAGCACATTCTTTTTTTATGATCCAGTAAAAACAACCAATCAAACCATTATAGTTATAACAATTTCCATGCAATTTCATAAAATAAAAATGTATGGCAGATAGAAGAGCCCCAAAATAAATAACACATTGGTCAAAGAATTTACAATGGAAATGAAAAAATTGTTAAACTGAATAATAGTGAAAAAGTGACATAACAAAGCATGTGGAATGCAGGAAAAAAAGGTTTATAGCGTAATAGTCTTAAATATGTATATTACAAAAGATTAACTAAAATAATCTAATTATCCATCTCAAGAATTTATAAAAAGAACCACAAATTAAACTCCAAAAACATAGAAGGAAAGAGATGATGAAATTAAGAGCAGAGAGCAGAGATGAATTAAATAGGAAACAAACATAATAGTAGAAATAAACAATGAAATTTGCTTTTCTGAAGGGACTAACAAAAGTGATTAACTCCTAGTAATGATGATCAAGGGACAAAAAAGAGAGGAAAGGCCAATTCTAATATGAATTTAAAAGTGGGCAAGACCATACACATTTTTAAAAATGAGGAGATATTATGAACAACTTCAGTGTCAATTCATTTCAAATAAACTGAAAAAAAATCTAGAAAAGTAAAACTTAGAAAAACTGACCAAAGAAGAAATAGAAAACTTAATAGTGCTCTATCTAAGTGGGTGGAAGGAGGCAGAAGGATGTTTCTTGATTGGGGTTATGGTTATACAGGTTATTCCACTTTGTGGAAATTCATCAATTTCTATACTTACAATTTGTATACTTTTTGGCACATAGATTATACTGGAATAAAACATTTATTTTAACATTCATTTTAAATCATGTATCTATACACTTCCTAACAAGAATACAATTTCTTTCCCCAGTTTATAATTCATAATGTTGGGTGGTAAGGGGTGGGGTGATATTACAGAATCTGCTAAATTAACCTAGAAAATATCTGGAAGAAATTCACTTTTATATCTCATTATTTTCATTTGAGATTAAGGGAGACCAAATAAAATATAATACTGCCTTAAGAATTTTAAGGACAATTCTTGTTATTTCAAAAAACAACTTTCCCCTCCAAGTGATTTACATGAAATCCCTTAATAGAATAATATCTTAAATCTGCATCACTGTGTTTCATAATTATCAATAAATTGATATATAATTTCAGTCATTTCCCAAGAGTTCTGTATTTGTAGCTTATTTTAAATAATGTCTTAACCTCTCTCTTTCCTAGTCAGCATAATAGGAACATAAATGTTCTTTTAATATAGATTATTATGATTAAATAGGTAAATGCATATAAAATTAATACAACAGAGCCTGGCTCATAGCAAGGGTTCAATAAATGTTAACTATTTTATCATCATCAATAGTATCTTCATCATTAGAACCTTAACTTCTTTTCCTCCAAGTTAAAGGTAGACTTTTAGATTCTATTCAACAAAAAAAGTAATAGGTTTACCAGCAATTCTATTTTAATTTAAATATATACCAAGAAAACTGAACATTTAGAAATTCAGTAGTTTCTATTAATTAAGCCATGGATTAAAAAGTAAAATATTTGTATATCTATGCTCAACATTTAAGTTAAATTTGAAAGTGTTTTCTATTTTCAATTCCAACCAAGAAATTTGATTTTTCTCTATACCACTGCACTTGAAATCCTCTCAAAAATAATCTGAAATTTGAAAAGCTACAAAATACGCATTTAGGTAATAAAAATAGCTACTAATTATTATGTACCCATTAAATACCATGAGAATGTTACTTAGTTTACAAATGAGAAAAAATAACTCAAAATTTATGGGATTTAAACAAAAGCAAACAGCGATAAATGGTAGGAATGAGTTTCAAACCACTTTTTAAAGATGTCAGATTGTTTCTTCTCTCGACCACGTTACACGCCTCAAATGGATAGATAAAATTTAAACATAATAGCCATTAACAAGTCATATTAACCAAAGATAGCCTTGGCAACAGATCATTGTAATGTCTTGACTATACATTTGTTAAAAGCCCTCTAAGAAAGTATCCTTTAACCCCAGAGATGAGGTATTCACCACCACCCAAGCACAATCATTTGCGTAATTTTTCAAGAAAAGGGATCAACTACATGGAGGTTCTCACCTAAGTTCCTTTAGAACAGATGCTCTTAACATGCGGTCCATGGAAAGATTTCAGAGGGTCTGTGAGCTTGAATAGAAATAAATCAACGTATCTTTATTTTCTCTGACCTCTAACTGAAATCCAGAATTTCCTTCACTTATGAATGTGTAGGGACTTAGTACGATTTTTATTTTAATGCAGTGTGTTCTAAGTGCAGTGGATAACTGCCTACAAAAAGGTTGGTAATGATGGCAGAGACGGTTTTATGACACTGTACGAAAACTCGAATTTCTAAATGTTTGCTGAAAATTACCATTTGAATAGGTGTTGAACTGAGTTAGGTTATCAGGTATTGAAATATGGAAAAGTTGTAAAATGTAACTTTGAATAACTCTAAAATTTAATTTAAAGACAGGCAGATCTTGAGCATCATAAAACTATTTGCCTCTACATTCTAAGATGGAGTTTTCACCTGATTGGCAAAGGGGTCCATGGAATAAAAAAGGTTAAAAATCCCTTATATAAAACAAATTTCCAGTGTAAGCTTAATATGAAATACCATTATTGGCCCCATTAAATTGTTTGCATTCAATATAAACAAAATTTTTATTTTAAGCTTGACCAATACCAACTAACCATGATAACAAGTTATCAAGCTCACTACTTTTCATCTTTTTTTTAGATAGTGTCTGGTCCTTTATACATTATTCTCCTACAAATATGGTTATCTACATCTTTTTTAGGTGAGGTTTTCATTGAAATATAACGTAAGTCTAGAAAACTATGCATACATACAGAAAAGTGCACAAAATTTAAGTCTACACTTTGTTGACTTTTTACTGGGTAAATTCACCAATATAATCAATATCCATGTCAGTAGCACCTAGGTTAAGAAATAGAACATTACCAGCCTCCCAGTGATTACTTTTGCCTGCTTACAAATGTTATATAAAAGGACTCATACAATAGGTACTCTTTGGGATCTGACCTCCTTTGATCAGCATTATGTTTGTCATAGCCAACTACATTCATGTAGCTGTAATTCATTCTTCTCATTGCTGTATAGTATTCAACTATACGAATGTACTATTATTTATTTCCCCCTTTTTTATAGATAGACATTTGGACTGTTAAATGACACCATTCAGAGTAAAATGGCAAGCTACAGAGTGAGAAAAGACATTTGAAATATACCAATCAAGAGGACTCATATCCAGAATATACTTTGAAAAATTCATAAATCAAGAATAAAAAGACAGTCAGCCATATAAAAAAGAATCAAACAAAAATTTTTAAAAGTTTCTTCACATAAAAGAGGATATACAGTCAATAAATATATCAACAGGGACTTAATTTCATTAGTGATCAGAAAGAAACAAATTAAAACACAGTAAGATACCACTAGCTATACAGACTGGAATGCAAAAGTGAAGAGGATAAAAATATTAAGTGTAGACAAGGATGTGGAACAATTGGAACACCTGCACACTGCTGGTGGGATTGTAAACTGGTATTATTTTGGAAAACTATTAGCAAAAACGTTGATGGCAGCACCTTTGTAATAGTCTTCATTTGATAATCTTATTTATTTTTTTATTTTTTTGGTGTCCCTGGGTGGGCTCAAAGATAATATTTTAGTAAGAACCATTTAAAAACACATAATTTTCCTGGTTATAACAAAACAGAAGTGCTATTCATTCAACAAACACTCACTGAATACCTAGTAAGTTACAGATACCATGCCAGGTTACAAGGATACAAGGGAGCTAAGTTGTAACTTAGCTCTCCCCAAGTTTTCACTCAGAAACACTTCTTCCTGCTTTCCTTTGGCTAATAACATATAACTATTTCTGAAACATAGTCTATGATACTTCTGTACAGATCATGTGATTGTATCTATGAAAAAGACATATTACAAAATAATGCCAGGCTGGGAAAATTCAATACATTTTATTAGCTCACAAGTCTATTTAAACATATTAGTCTTCAGAGTTATATCTTCCTTCTTAAAAGTCTAGTAATAGTAAAATTGGAATTATGTAATATAAGTTTGAAGATGTAGATACTAAAAGAATACAATCTTTTACATAACAAAAGTGAGCATTTTATTTTTAAAAATTCATTTTAGGTGCAATATTGAACCACCGAAATTTATAACAATAGCCATCTTTACTGGAAACTAGACCGTATTTCTGCTTCCTTATTATACAACACTTTCTTTTTTAACTTTAGATAAATGCAGAACATCAAGTGAGAAATTTATAGCATAAGAGAAACATAAATGCCTAATCATAACTTTACATCACATTGCAGAATGTATCTGCATTTTTCAAGCAGATCTTAAGCAGATATTAAAAATTGAAAAGCATTACTCGGAACAGTACTTTAAATCGTATCACTTTTTCTCCAACAAGATAATGGCTGCTCAAGTTTTTGAAAGCATACATTAATTTTCACTGCCTTAACAATCCTTCAATACAGTCAACAGCCTAGTTGGCATTTATTTATGTTCTGATTCTCTGAACAAAAACACTTGTAATGGAAATATTTTGAAATATGCTTTTAGAGATCATACTTAACCATTGCTGGGTGTCTAGTAGTTATTGTACAGGGTAAAGGGTTGTCATTTACCATCATACTTGCTCAAATAGCCAACTAGCAAAGACAATTATAGTCAATGGAAGTTAGCTACAACAGCCAGAAGCAAAAGGAAAGCTGCTGAGTTTCATGACTGCCTGGCTTTTGGATGTTCTCTGTATTCCCTGTTGAAACCATAATTCTCTCTGGAAAATTTTCCAAGTTATTTCCCTTCAAGAAATAATTACTTGGAACTAACTATATAGGACTGTGATCAATAATTCCTGTTCATATAGTTATTTTAAATAAATGCATGAAATAACCTGATTATAACACCCTTGAAGAACTAAGTTGAAAAGAGTTTAATTTTTCACTGATGAATTTTGCGAGGGACTAATATATGCATTCTGCTATAATTTGATTTAAATAAACACAACCCTCAGTCCCATCCATACAGTTCTATGACCTTCACAGGGGTTAGTGTGCCATCTTTATATCTGCCCACTGTGAGGAGAAGTACTCTGAGCTTGGGTCAAAACCCTGGAGTGAGTAATATAGAAATGGTGGTTGAGTTATTGCTCAAAGGGACTTCAATATTTAGTAAAAAGCTTTAGTCATAAAAAGTAAATTAAATTAGACAGCCCCCATCAAGTGTTCCAGAGACCTGAAAGGGTCCACTGGCTCAAGGATTACTCGGCAGACAAGAACTACGTGGAGGGTTATGAAACACCACAAGCTGATGTGGCACTATTTGAAGCAGTCTCCAGCCCGCCACCTGCCGGCTTCAATCATACCATACATTGGTATAATTGCATAAGGTCTTAGGAAAAGGGAAAAACCAGCCTCCAGGAATGAAGATAGCTTTGGGCAAGTATGACCTGCCTAATGTGGAAATACCACAGAAAGTGTAGTTAAAGATAGTAAAGATGATGATAAGATTTGATCTCTTTGAATCTGATGAAGAGGAGGAATGCAAAGAAGGGAAGACAGTAAAGAAGAATGTCTTGTATGAACCAGAGAAAGCCAAACCACCTACACTTGTTACCAAGCCATCCATCTTATTGGAGGTGAAAACCTGGGATGAGACAGATAAGACAAAATTAGGAGTATGCATTCAAGCAAGATGGATTGTTGTCCGGCTGTTCTAAACTAGTTCCAGGGGGACAGTGAATTAAAATAGACTTCAAATACAGAAGATAAAGTTGGAAAAGATATACTTGAGGAGCAAATAACTGCCTTTGAGGACTATGTGCAGTCCATGGATTATGTCTGCTTTAACAAGATCTAAAATCCATCCTGGATCTTTGCAATTAAATGAAAGTTTGAAAGTTTGAAAAATAAATTAAATCAATTTAAACTTGTTTATTTGTTTTCAATTAGTTTATTTACTTAGGTTAAATATACAGTATATAGTTCTGCATTTTTTAGAATTACTGAACTATTAATTAAAAATATAAATTTAAAAATCATGATACATAAGTTTCTTTAAGTCTTTAAGCCTCCCTTTCCTGTATCCCAGACAATTTCTTACCCCCAACCATTACATAATATAGTATCACAAGTGCTTCCTGAAAACTTAATACATACAGAGTGTAATATTGACATGGCCTCGTTTTGATATTTTGTAGTCTTTGCATATCATCTTTCACACACCAGTCACTCAGTGAATGAAAATTGCCACCCTTTTCATTTTCAAGTATTAACCCATTGAATAATTATTTCTTGGAAATCTATTTGGTGCCCAGATCTTTGCTAATTTTACCAAACTCTGATTTAATTTATGAATATTTACTTTGATTATATATATATTAATTCAAATTATATAGATAGAGAACCCAAGGAGCAAATAACAATAGTTTTTTTGATGAAATTGCCATTAAGGAAAGTTAGCATTTCACTTTCTTTTTTTATGCTACAGTATTCTTCCATTTCTACATGTGCCCTAAGACACTTTGCAGGAAACATTTAGATTATTTTTCCCCTTCACTTCTCTCAAATTAATATTTAGGATTCCAAAAATTAATTACAGATAGGCAACATAAAATAAATCACAGAATCCTTTTTTACCATCCCAACATCATCTCATTAAATAAAAAAATTAAAGAAGGAAAATGTTAAAATATATGTCCTATCTCTCCAACAAAAATTATTATTAATGTTTCCTATTAAACCTAGATGCCCCAAAGCTAAATAAATAATACAAAATAAACACAATTTATCTAACTTTCAGAAGTACCAAAAGTCTCGTGGTTTGACAGATAAATTTTGGTGCTACTGTCTGAGCAAGTAGTTCTCAATTCTTGCTCTACATTAGGATCACTGGGGAGAGCTTTTCAAAAATACCCAAAATAGCCCCACACATTTAACTAACCTGGGGTGGACCCTGAACTGGCAATCACTGGTCTAGAGCATTTTCTTTCCTTCCCAGAGTTCTTTATGTTTGTTTGTTTGTTTTAATGAAAATAAATACTGGATGAGGATTTCTTAAAAGCACAAGTTTGGGTACGTGTTGATAAATCAGACACATTTGACTTTAAAGACATTACGACCTTGCAACAGGATGCTCAGTCAGACTTCTTGTAGTAGTCTATTAAAATGGGTCAGGAGAAACCATAGGTTTGGCAAGTCATTCACTCCTAAGAGTATTCAAGTAAATCTGGTATGTATAAGATTTGCTTGTATAACCACTACGCACTGTCATGTGTGCATTTCATGATCTCTCGTTCTATCTTCATCTAATTTTATCTAATTTTAAGATAAGGAAGCAAAGCAATCAAATTCTATTGATGTCATTCTGGGAGTGCACGTGTAGATTCAAGATTTACAAGTTCTATTAAAATTATTAGAGTTCAACATATTTAATATTAGAGGGGATCCTAGCTTCTCCTTAATGTGCTCTTTTGTTGATTCTTTGGTTTGGGTTTTCCTGTCACGGTAAGACATAAATTTTGGTGCTACTATTTGAGCAGTAGTAGTGAGAAATAGTGCATGCTTGTGAATTTATTACACTGTCATGAGTGCATGAGGAAGCCCAACTCTCAGTGCCACAATTGAAAACTTTGTCAGTTTTTTCATTGATTGAGGATGGAGATAGGTAATAGTTTACCTTGACTTTGAAGAAGTGGACCATGGATCAACCTCTTCAATCTACCCTCCTCAGGGATAAAGATCCCTGATAAAGATCTTCCCAGGGAAAAAACTTCATCAACAGAGATTTGAAAAACCAGTAGGGCTGACATCTGGTTATTGATTCATGTTACCTTACATAGAAAATAAAAGTGATTTAATAGTAAAGTCCCTTTTGCTTGAGTTCTGTCTCTTGATGTTCTTAAATCTTTCACTCACTGCATCATAAATAAAACCTATTTAGTAACCTAGAACCTATCAAGGAGAAGGGGGTTCCCTGATCTCTGGCCCGGAAGATCTCAGAAGTACACAGCAGCTTGACTTAAAACTGCTGAACATTTTCTAGGGAATCACTTTTTCAGCTTGGCCTTGGGAAGTAGGGAGTAGGGAGTTTCTCCTGAGGGTGAAAGAATTCAGAACTAGAAATACTCCCGTATCAACTGGGACACATTTGACTTTAAAGACATTATTCACACAGGATAAGATAAGCAATCAGAGTCAGCTTGGTGCCTGGGTTGAAATAAGGGTCAACCATGACCGTTCCTAAGAAATACAAGAGAGTCACTGCCCATAAAGCTTCATCCATATGAAAAGGTACCAAATGACTCAAGATAGCATAAAATAGAATGCGCCATTATGTGGTAGAATCTAGAACACTCAGGCATCAATACATGCTAGCAGCATAGTGTAGACTTTGTGGAAGAAGCAAATTTGGAATTAAGTGTTGAAGGACTGGGGACATTCAGATAGGAAGAACAAAGAAGGAGAATTATCCTTGCCATCGAGTGAATATAATTAAAAGAACAGAGGTAGAAGTGATCAAAAGGGCACATCAATGGGAACTACTAAGTGGTATGAAAAAAAGGGAACAGTGTATTATTTAATACTCTCAAATAATTATTAAGTGGGACTCGAGCCAACTGCCAAGCTCCGAGTAAAAAATATTTGTTAGGTTGAAAATCAAATGCCACTAGAATATTCTTTTAACTAGTTATTATATATTAAGTGTATTTGTCAAGTATATTTACATATACTTGGAACAAGATAGTCTTATGCAAATAGGCAAGAGGGTTAAGTCGTGTACTTGATGGAACCAATCTATGGATAGAGTCGTGAAACTGAGTCCTTGAATGGGACCACTTATTATACCCAAGAGGAAATGAGTCATGGATCAGAAAATCAGTGAGAATCTGGGTTAATCAAACTTTTGAAAATGTTGCCTCTCTATTCCTACATGAAAAACTTGTTTCAGAAATAAATAAAAAAGACAGTAATCTACTTCATTCTTAGGATTTATTGAATTCCTACTTCACATGAAAAACTTATTCATTATCTAATTTAATTTCACATTCTATGCACAAGGAAACTGAGATACTAATGTTAAGATGTAGGTCACACTACTAGAAAATGGTAAAGCCACAGTCTTATTTCATGTTTTCTGTTTTGGAAATCTTAAATAAGAAAGATAAATTTATATCTGTTAAGTCCTCTTTTTTTTTTTTTTATGCATTTCATCATTTACTTTCATTGTCCTTTACCATCGAATGTAGATCCAGTTTTCTCAAGTAAATGATTAGCCCTTTAAAAACCAGAATAATGTCTTCTTTTTCCACCCTCCCTCAGAAATGAGTATGCATCACATTCATCAGCTACTCATTGAGATGGCTTATATAGCATTTTGGTTGAAGTCAGAAAATAAGCATTAAAATAATGTCTAACAATCCTTTTCAGGCCCATGATACTGTTCTTCCAAAAAAGGTGGACTATATTCTTTAATATACATTGTATAAGCCTAAATGAATAATGATGGTGAATGATCAATCAATGATTATCAATAATGATTAAGTTATTTTTAAAAACTTTAGTCAATATCCCACATTAATAACATTCTATTTTGTATTTTAAGAGTGTATAAAAAGAATTATTTCTCTAACATTTACATCAATATTTACATCACTATCAACCCAAACTGATGTGTGTGTTTGTTTAAATAGGGGGTGTGAGTGTGAAGTCTGTTTTGTTCATTCTTGACATTTGTGGTGGTGCAGCATATTTTGTTTGCATCTCCAAATCCAGTTTCCATTATTTTCCTGTTGAATGCCCAGGTACACTGACCTTTAGGGTCTGTTCCTATTTGTGTCTTTATTTTCTGGTTTCTGGGTTCATCCAATGGGACACATCAGCAGGAGACTCAAAGAGAGAGAGGTTGGGCATTTACTTTCTCAGTTCCTGTCCTCTTAGGCAGGTCCCCTAGGAAAGGCCTCTGTTCCCTCTGGCAGCCCTCTCCAGCAGCCACTCTTTCCAGGTTCTCAGATAGGCTCTCTCCCCTTGCCCCTTTTAGCCTAGGGGTGCTAACCTCTCCTGGCTGGTACTCACCCTGAGGAGACCTTCCCTTTTTTGCTTCTCCAACCCTGCCTCTGGCTCTATAAAATTTACATTTCAACATTAACACAAACAAATCAATTTTACCAAACAGAGCTCAAAAAATGATTGCACAAGCATCTGCCTATGAAACAAAAACAAAATTTGTTCACAGAGAGTTTCAAACCTTAGATGTAAGGCTAGTGTTCATTTCTAGGGCTGGCAAGATCCTTTACTGATAGTATATGTCTCCTTCATTATGCATACAGCACTCTAAAGGCACAGCCTCTTTCCCTAGTGTTTCCATTAAGTTAGAGTTTTTCAAACTACAGTAACAAGGAAGAGTCACCAAAAGCTGCTACAAATCAAACATCGGGAAGAACGTGAGTGGTAATTAGTCTTGAGTATTGTTCCACTCCACGGCCACTGTTGGAGTAATTTTGATGCAACAAGAGTAAAGCTTTAACACACTCTGCATTCTGGTGTTTGATTTATGTTTAGAAACACTAGAAAGTTTAAATAATTGAACTTATTTTCATGTTTGGCGGCACTGCTCCTTAAAGTAAACATTCAATTTTTAAAGTAATATGTTTGAAAAATCTGCCTTATTAGGGTTCAGAAATGCTGCCAAAGGACATATTTGTAAGTCAATAAACCCTTTTGTAATACTAAGATTTGAAAACGCTATTTTTATAAATATGGGGGAAAATGGAATCCCTTATTTTCATATATAATAGAAAAAATAATTTGGCAAGGATTTTCTTATAAAGTAACCCAATAGGCTTTTAAAACAAAATCTCATAAGCATAGATTTCCCCATTCACACTGCTGTTGTCATAGAGACCAATCTCTGGCACATTTGATGGTGTAACCTACACATCTTTTTAGCTGGAATATTCCATTGTTGCCATGGAAACTGCCAGTCACTAGCCTTTTTATTCCTTTGTGCTCCCACAGATACCACAGAAATTTCAGCTATGATTTTCCAACCCCTTAGCAGTCAAGCAATGACAGAAAAACAACAATAACAACAACAACAACAACTCTTGGTATTTTGTGACTATATGTCACAATTTATTAGAGTTCAAATCCTTTGCAAGGGACACAATATTAGGTATAATTTATTTTCATAGACTCCCAGGTGAGCCTTACAACCATTCACGTACTCTCAAGATTCTAAAAGAAAAGATTATACCTAATGTCATTAAAAAGAACCATTAGTCATAAAAGGGATTACTTCTTCAGATAGTAAAAATCTTCTAAGTAAGAGAGAGAAAGTTACTTAATGTAATGGGATTCGACATCTATCCTTTCCAGCAAAAAGTAACCATGAAATGACAAAATGTTGAGTCTCCTGACATAATTCAATGGAGCACTCAGGCTACATCACAGCCCATTTTGGGACTGAAAATAAACTCCCAGGATAAAGGGAAGGATAAAGAAAAGTTCTAAAAGTCTTGACTAGCACACATTGGGAGCCCTAAATTCTGATTACAGACGTTTTTTGAGGTCCCAGGAAATGGTTCAGAATATACAAGAAAGGGGAATAATCTCTCCAGATTTGTTTCTTAAATTTATTTTCAAAACATCAATCTAAATAACCAATTATTTCTGAAAAATAAGAATTTTCATTATTTCTTTATTTACTATTCAGAAAATAAAACAATTTAAATAAATTTGAAACTTTAAATACAATATGATCTATATGTACAGATCTAAAACTGGCAAGTTCTGTTTGATTTACCCAACTTTTTAATTGGCCTGACATATTCCGCATTTAAATTAGAGGCTTATACTTAACAACCAGGAGGTCACACAAAGATCCAGATTTCCAGCTTAATTTAAAACACTGGAAGATCTGGATATACTGGGGCCACACTTCCACAATCTATTTTCAGTTTACCAAAATCCCTGTCATTCCTAATCATATTACAATCAGGCTACAATCTTCATTCATATGAAATGACTAGCCCTAATGTACAATAAAAAAATATATCGAACTACAATGGAATTGACAGACTTTCTTTTAAGTGATTAATAAAATATTTAGGCATAAAATCAACAAAAAGTTGATTGGTTGGATATGATAGTAAGAGTGGATTAAGAACAATGTAAACATTTTGGGGTTAGCTGGGGGAAAGAAGAGTATTGGGATATTACCAAAGATAGAAAATGAATAAAGAGAACATGTTCAGAGGGAGGTAAAAGAATAAATGCAAATAAATTTAGAAGAGGTGGTTTTGTAGTAGCTGTGCAATATTGAGGTACAGGTATATTTGGTAGGCAATCGGATATTGGGATCAACTTTCATTGATTTTCTTCATGCTGTTAATAAAGGTAATTCATGGAAAATTAACACTATATGATATAGTTTATTATATAGTCCTAGTCAGTCATTATATATTGGTCTACAACTTAAGCCATGGATAAGGCCCTAAAATGTTAATTTAACAAATATTCAAAAAATTAGAAACATATTATAAAATATCTGAAGAAAATAATAGTGTTCCGTACAGATCTGTTTGATTCTTAGTTTTCCATGTGGTTTGACTGACAGATAAATACATAAAGTGCAAACATGTATCCTTTTCTAGTAAGAGTATGTTATCCTCCATGGACACTGAAAGCATCTGCTGAACGACAATCAGACCATCCTTATATGTTGCTTGTTCCATATATACTATTTACTCAACTGATGATTCCAACACTCAGTAGGGTTATCTATATATCAAATTCCACATATTAAATTCTTTTTTGGAATGAGGCCAAGTATAAAGAGTTCAAACAACTCTGAGTTTATAAGGAGACAAATGGGACTCAATTTAAAAATATTTAGTGAGCATACATAAAGATAGCAGTATTTTCCTGATTATGGCAGGATAGTAAGCGAGTTAAGCTTCCTCAGTGGCCTTCAGGAACCCCTGAAGCACAGATCACTGGTTACCAACAAGCTGCTAGTCATCAAGCATGATGGTTTCTGAACTCTAAATCCTTATGGTCAAATAAAGCCAGATATTAGACCCTGATCTTTAATTTGATAGCAGCAAATCATCTGTGGATATCTCTCATGGAAGCACATAGTATGAGCAGATCCATAGGTGATCATGAGCAAAGGACCCTGAACATTACATCTTTATTATATTTTACCAACACAGATCGAGTTTATGAAGTGGTTACTCAAAATGTAAGGGAATAGAAAAGGAAGAATTCACATCTTCATGGAAAGAAATGTCAATGTCACAACTTCTCTAAATATTTGATGTCCACACACATCACTTTCTAAAGAGTTGGCAAATTGTGGGGAAAGAAACATCAATGTTCTATATTGTCTCATTTAAATATTTCTTGCTTCTTATTGAAATATGGATAATATTAAACAAGGTGATAAATGAAACAACTTAGAGCAGCCATTAACAATGCCTGACACACAGCAAGCACTCAAGAAAGGTTGCCTACCATAATTAGCTATGATTACTATAAAAAGTTTATGTAAAACTTCAAAAGCCATAATACTATCTCCAGAGATAATTCTAACATCAAAATGCATATCCATGTAGACAAGCATATACACAAGCATACTCAGATCATATATATATAAGTAGATTTTTACAAAAATGAGACCACACTTTATGCAGTATGTTGTAAAACACTTTTCCACTCAATGGTATATTGTGAATATGTTTCCATGTCAACATATATTCATCTACATTCTCCAATAACTTTTCCATTGCCAAGTAATATTCTTTGGACAGCTCTGGTTCTAAGAAGTTGAAAGGACTTTTCCTGTCTTCAAAGAAACTTCAGTAATCAAAAGACTTGTTAGTCAGGGATATCTGTGACACTGCTTAGAAGATCTTATCAGTACCCATCTTACATAGTTAGACAAACAACTACACAGGTGCTACCAGCTACATCATGCCCCAGGAGGGGAAAAAGCATTGCCTTCCAGCTTGTCCTCTCAAAGTTTTTATTTTTACATTCACACATAGAAATGCACATAGGCACAGAAAATTTAGGAGAATAAAAAAGGCAAAGAGCATCATTCCTTTGTTCAAGAAAAGTACCAAATCTCGCTGTTCAAACACTTCTATCTGGATCAAATTGAGCTCAGGCTATGAGGAAGACTTGGAGCCTTAAAGGATATGCATGAAATTTGCTGTTTTATCTTGGTTTCTTTTTATAGGATAATTGCAGGAAAGGCAAAAATGGTATGGAAAATCCCTGAAGGAACATTCAAATCATCAATACTAACAGAAATTAATCCATGTTCCTGCCAGGTCTACCTATTTCAACCTTGAGAATAGTTGACACAATGTATTAAGGTGTATAGGCACAATTTACTAGCCTCCACATTGTGTAACAGCTCAACATATACCAGCCAAGGGAAACTTTAGCTTCAGAGCAAAGTCATTTAAAACACAAGAACAAAAAGTAATTTTTGCCTTCAATTTCCCTAATGCGGTTTCAGTGCCCCAGGAGAGATTACTCTAACAGTTTGAGGAAATGCACATTTGCAGTCCAGAGCCCAATCTGCTGTTTTTCAGAGAAATCAAAATGAGAAATCTGGGGACTTGAACTAATGTGAACAGGATTGGCCACTTGAAAAGTATCAGATTTTGCTGTAAGAATTACAGTGAAGTGACAGAAACTTCGAGTAAAAAGAAAAGAACAAAATGTCATGTTATATGATAAAAATAAGAGAGTTTCATTCTCTCATTCCTACATGAAATAGGAACAAGCCATCTAGAAAACTTATTTAAAAAATCATTTTAGACAATCTTGGCAAATCACATACATATTTACATGTAGATGTGGTACATCTATATACACTCATTTATACATTCTTATATACATATATAAACTTATGTTTGCGTAAAAAATATATATATATATACACCCACACATATGTATCTGCATCACTGATGAATAGAAGAGAAAAGGAGGCAAAGCTTGAAGGAGTCCCTGTATTTAAACAAAGAAAGAAAGGGAGAGGACGTAGAGGAAAGGAATGAATTGACTATGTCAAGTCTGTTGAAACACATAAAGATGGCAAATTTGTTTAATCACAATCATAAACACAGAATAACAAGAGAACTTTGACTTTCCTCACCTGAGTTTACAAATGAACTTGACTCTCGTAACCTAGATAACACTGTGTAGTTCTAGGAGTTCTCCATATTTCCACTTTAGTCATTTGCTAATATTTAAGTTCTGACCATTCAATATGCAGATCTCACATCTCTGTTTTGCCCAAGCACAGGATTCTTTCTGCCAGCTCCATAAATAAGAAACTGTAGTTTCTTCTTTAGACACAGTTCTTAGCTAGAAAATTTACCTGGATTGACCACTTGACAGACTCTTACTCCATCCTAATTGTAAGTTCCCCATCTGGACATTCATGCACTAAATTTGTAATCCAGTCTGGCACTATTCATTAAACACTACCCTACACTGGCCAGGCACCATGCATGGCCTGCCTGGTAGTGCCAACAGCGGATGAAACTGACAGGGTCCCTGCATGCATGGGTCTTAAATCTGGTGCAGGAGGAGACGTTAAACATTTAAATGGCATGATTATGTGTTCATTGCGACTGTGATGGGTGCTGCAGAGAAGTACAGCATATTGAGGGACGTGACCTAGTGAGTGGGGGGAAATTCTAACTAAAATTAAAAGAAGAATTAGAGTTGGCTGGAACAAAGAGATCAATAGTAGAATGAGAAGGTAAAGGTGTTGAGGCTCAAGAAGAGAAATATCTATTAGGCAGAGTTAAATGAATACATACAAATAAATTAAAAAGCAAACAATAGTGTTTGAATACAATACAAATAAATTACTTCTACAACCTTGATGACTAATGCTTACCTTCATTCGCAACTAACATTTCCCCTAAGATCATCCCTGACTGAACCAAAACAGGAAGGAAACCAATAGGAGTGTCTATTAACTATTAGGCACCATTCTTGGCTTTTTCGTATATGTTATCTTCACGATCCTCCCAACAAACTGTGAGAAAGATACTATCGCCATTATCTCTATCTTAGATAACAAAAACTGAGGCTAAAAAAATGAAGTGACTTTTCCAGAACCAGAATTTAATTTCAAATAAGCAACTCCACAGTAATACCCATGCAACTACAACTGTCTACCTCATGTTCTTTTGTAAAAAAAAAAAATCCATACAATGTATACATAATTCTTTTAAGATACTACCTTTTCTCTAAAAATAGTTATTTTTCCTATTTTAAGTATAGGTTAATAATGTCTATTATTCAGGTCTCTAGATTAAAAATTATTTTTAAAAATTCTAATTTATAAATGTAATGGGCAAGTTCTATTGAACACTGTTAGAATTATTTCACATGAAGGATGGTAAATAAATATATTATTAGTCATAGAACCTAAAAATCCATTTTAGGATGTTTCATAAATTTGCAGGTTAAAAATGTCAAATTTGACTATCATTAAGTTGAACTAGGTGAAATGCTGATATTCAACAATTTCGACCTAAAATATAGCAATTTAATATGGTTCAACATAATATTTGTTACACGTATGCTGAATATAAGGCATTCATGTGGGGATGAAATAGTTATAAAACGCTTCTAGTTCCTTCAGCTTGCTGAAGAGAAGAGGCATAACAGTTACACTGTTAAACAATAATTTAATAGTTAAACTGGTATTTTTAAAATAGTACATAATTGGTTTCCAGCTGAAAGGCATAGAACAGTATGTTCAGAGAAGGAAGAGGATTCAAAGACAAAAGGCATTTCCACGGGCTACCACGGTTTGAAAAGTCTTCATTAAGTATGATTTGAATGGTCTCATAAGGATCATAAATTTACATGTCTGGAAGCAGGTACAGCTCAGTGGTTGAGTGCTGACTTCCCATGTACAAGGTCCTAGGTTCAATCCCTGGCCCCAGTACCTCCAAAAAAAAAAAATTCAAATGTCTGTGAGGTACTGGGTGGGAACTTAAAAGAGTAAAGCCACTTAAAATATCATGAAAACAGAAATTAGCAGGACTATGGTGAATTAAGTTTAAAAAATTAGTTTAAAAAAGCACTATACCTATGAAACCAAACATATCTATCTTCAGGAATGAATCAGGATCTTAGAGCCAATAGTTTGTGAACTTGTTGGTTAGAGTGAAAATTAAGAAAGCCTACCAGCAGAATAGATTGGGCAAAGGCATAGAGAAAAGGAAATCAAGGTACTGTCAGACAAGAAAGAGTGGTCCTATTTGATGAGGTCAAAGGGTACATATAAGGAGATACATGGAGATAAGTCCAGAAAGAAGGTTGGGGCAGAAAGGGTATAACTGTAAGACTAACCTGTTTGAACTGGATTATTTAGAGTTCCCCAAATGTGCAATGGCTCAGTATGGGTCTTTGTTCAGATTATCTCTCAGTTTTCCAAGCCGGATGCCTTAGTTGTCCTCTTGTCTATATTCCACTCCTTTGAGAATGAGGCACAGCTTCCATCAAGCCTTCCCTAAGCCTCTCCTCAAACATAGTCACCATCACTCTCTCCTCTCAAATCCTATAGAATTTCCATGACCTTTCTCAAGGCTTACAGCATTCTATATAGCATTATAAATAACTGTACATCTTGTTTTCCCTGCTGAACTGTGAGCTTCTTGAGGGACTAAGTTTTAATCACATCTGCACCCTATATGGCATTTAAGAAATGTTAGTTGAATAATTATTCAGTTGAAAGCTCTTTATCCTCTAGGAAATGGGGAAACCATTAAATGTGTTAGAGTAGGCTTTTAATACAATAAAAGTAGTGTTTTGGAAAGTTATTTGGTAGTAATGTGGAATGATATAGGAAGGAAGCAAGAAATCAAGGTCAGAAGTTATTGGCTTTGACCTGGAATGGAAGGACAAAGACTGGATTAAGGCAGGAGGTACAGGAGTTAAAAGAAAGGGATGAATACAAAGTATTTGTTTTCCAGGAAGAATTAAAAGGATACCATGGTTCTAAATGGCCAGTAAGATGAATAAGTCATAAGTAACTGAGAGGATTGAGGCTGGGGGATTGGAATTGTACAGTAGTGAGAAGAAAAGAAGCTAATTCAGGCCCAGGAAGTGAGAAAATGGCAATAAAAGAACTAAGGTGAAGCACAGAATTGAAATTTGAGAGAAATCACCTCTTCCAGGGTGGTTCTACAGATACCAACAGGCATAGTATGAGGGAAATGGCCCATGTAATTGAGAAAAATATTTCCAGTCTCAGATCCTAGAACTGCATCTGACCTAGGTTAAAAGGAATAAAATGGTTGAGATAGTGATGATGAGGAGAGAAATAAAAAGGGGAGTGCTGTTAGCCCTACTCGGCAATGTGCATGCAGGAGAAAGTGGCAGGAGAGCTTAACCTCAGGATGGAATATCAGACAAAAGGTTAACAACATCTGAAGGAAAGGTGGGAATCCCTAAAGAAAAGTTTGGCTACTTCCCTATTGTGTGGCAAGCAGCAGTGCCCATAGAAAGAGAGTTAACTTCAGATGTTTGAAAATGTGGACGTCATAGGTCTGAGTTAATAACTTAGAGAGTTTCCATACTCCTTCCAACTCCACACAGCCACCTCTATCAATAAACCGACTCTGTACGAAGAACTAGAATAAACAACTACAAAGATGGCCTCAGGGCGTCAAACAGTCCTGTGAAGTATTGGCAATCCTATACTTCACAGCACACTCAGATCACTAAGTTCCACTGAGACCAACAAGTGATAGACATTTCAACACAACCATTAATTCGCTCCCTGACTTTTCCCATGTTTGATAAAAATTAACTGCTGAAAAATGGATGTTCATAATCCAACCTCTGTACTCCTTTAAGGGATCCATAGTCTTCATGAGACCTGGAAACTGCCTTAAAATGAAGAAAAGTTTTCTGGGTATGAGCATTTTCTGAGGAGACATCCAAAGATTTCCTTAGACCCTCCAAGGGATATGGAAATACAAAAGATAAGGAAACACTTCAAAATATTAGAAAATTAATGATGCCTACTTACAAGGGTTCATTTAACATGAGAAACTTCACAGTGTCAACAATAGGAAAGCACACTACAATTTACTCAACAATTCATATTTAATATTCTATTACTGATGCAACAGAAATATGTTTATAAAAAGTTGTCAACATATCTGTAAAATACTTTTATCATAATTTTATGTGAAGAAAGCAGGAAAATGAGCTGTAGACACTATGTGATTTTGATGGTAGAAAAAGTTCTGCAAAAACTAAAAAGAGCAAAAAAAAAATCCTCATTGGTGAAGATATAAATTTTAGTTTCCTTTTCAAAAGATTTGATATTCTCCAAATTTTCTTGACTGTATAATTCCTAAAATTACATATTCAACATATATACTTATACATAACTTATAAAAATGCATGGAAGCTGCTGAGACTAATTATGAAAGTATTTTCCTGCAATGATATATCAGTCAGCCAAAAAAGACTATTCTCAGATTTTTCTGGAAATTAACCAATTTAGCAAATTATATATATTTTTGGCATCAGTGTTGTCTTTACACATCCTAACCTTTTTTTATTACATATCATCTGCCTATCTCATCAAAGTTTTTCTCTAATGCCAGTAATGTTAAGGAAAATCTCCTGATTGACTGAAATATTAAATTTAGAAATAATTTAAAGAGAAAAATTCAATTTGCCCTTTAAAAGCACCCAATTCCCACACTCTTATCAAATATGTTACTGCATTAAAAAATAAACCTCTGCTTCCTGAAAACTGACAGCATAAAGCCAGAGCTTGGGAAGGTCATAATCAGGACCATCCAAACTAGGATGAAAGTTCTTTCCAACAAGGGCAGTACAGTACCCAAGGGAATGTTTTGGACTTGCGTGGGGCATTTTAATTGGTACTGAAACTGGAGAGTATTACTGTTTATTAGAGTGCCAAAAGGGCCAAGATGCTAAACATCCTGTAAGGACTAGAATAGTTCCTCACAATGAAGAATTGTACTGCCAAATTGTCAGTACTGAGAAGTACTGAACCTTTGCTGTGCTCCTCCCATCCTTTCCTCTTCTCCTGCAGGACTTGAGTCCAAATCTATCTTCTCAATGAAATCTTTCTAAAACACCCCAGTGCATCCTTTTGCTGTATTTCCAGCTCATATACTCAATTTAATACTTACTTTCTGGTTTCTTATATAATGATTTAACATTTTCATATATAAATATTTGGCCTCCCTCAGCAGAACTGTGAGCTCTCATGTGCATGATCATTTTGGAAAAATTCTGAATACTATCATCTAGGAAAATTAAAAATACTATCTTCTAGGAAAGTGTTAAATACTATCTGAATAAATCAGGATAGATTGTACAACAAAAGGTGAAATGCTGCAAAAAATTTTAGATTTTCTAGGACAAATGACTTTTTTTTTTTAAAAGAAAATCATTACTGAACTACAGTGTGGAATAGTCAATCATAACTTAGTATAAATGGTAGCAACAGTCATTGTACTCAGGTCATACTGGAACCTAATTAGGAGGTTGAACACTGTTAACTATTTTCCTTTCTGATTTTTCTAGCTGTTAGCAAATTAAGGAAAGCCTACTTCATCATTTGCTAAGACATCAGGAATAAGGTCTTAAGCCTCTAGTTCATTCTTTATCATCATGATCAAAATTGCACTTATTAGTTTCATATTCTGTGCAAGTTTCATACAAGTTAACACTGATCTAATCCTTATCTTTTCACAGTTTCCCATAAGCAAAAGAGACAATTTTACCATACGTGTAAATAAAAGACTTAAAAACATTTATGAGGGTTAAGATTATGAGTGGCAGTGAGAGTCTTGAAGCAAAAGAAGGGAATAAAGAAGAAATTGCATGCTTTGGAAAAGATATGGCTGGAGGGAAAAACGTCCCTCTTTAACAATCAGTATGGTGAAGAAGTTTTAATGGAGGAGATGGTTGTTCAAAATTAATGTAAATTTTAGGAGTTGGCAACCTGAAACCAATATGTAAAAAACTAAGAATAGTAAAAATTATTGTTAATGAAAGGACTGATTTAAAGAAGAGATTGGGAACTTTGGTCTTATTCAATCACCAATGTGAAGTAATTACTGAGAGCATAAAAGGGACTCAAGTAGTCAAATGACAGAAACAATTTCCAAATGTTTTCTGCTCTGACTGGTAATATTTAGAGGTTATGAAAGATTACTGAGAAGATATGCATTTTCTATATTCACCTTTGTAAATATTGCTTTTAAGAACCGTGGCATGAAAATATTCTTCTTGAAAATTGTAGGAAGATGTTGGAGTAGGAAGCTCCAGGAATCAGATCCTCCACCAGAACAACTATAAAACAGACAGGAACAGCCTAAATCAACTATTTTGAAATACTCCATAAAAAGAAGAGCAAAATAAATTCAAAGCAAGCAGAGGGAAGAAAATAAAGATTAGAATGGATATAAATGAAATAGAGAATAAAAATCAACAGAGAAAAATTTTAAAAACCACAAAAGTTGGTTCCTCAAAAAGATCAACAAAATGGAAAAACCTTTAGCTAGACTGAAGAAAACAAGGAAGAGGGCATAAATATAAAAACTAAAATCAGAAATGAAAAGGGGATATTGCTACTGAACCCATAGAAATAAAAACGTTTTATATAATGATACCATGAATAACTGTACGCCAACAAATTACATAATCCACACGAAATGGACAAATTCCTAGAAATATACATACAAACTACTTAAGTGTACTCAAAATGAAATGTAATATCTTGACAAACCAATAATTAAGAGATTTGATCAAAAACCTCCCCAAAAAAGAAGCCAGGACAAGATGACATTACAGGAGAATTTTACTGAACATTCCAAGAAGAAAAAACACCAATCCTGCTCAAATTCTTCAGGAAAAAAAAATTGAAGGGGAGGGATCACTCCCTAACACATTCTGTGAGGCCAACATCATTCCTCATACCAGAGCCAGACAAAGATATCACAGTGCAATATCTCTTATGATACAGATGCAAAAACCCTCAATAAAATACTAGCAAACTGAATCCAACAGCATATTAAAAGAATTACAGGCCACAATCAAATGGGAGTCATACCAAGTATGAAAGGTTGGTTCAACAAAAGAAAACCAATTATTGCAATATACCATATTAACAAAATGAAAGAAAACATCCATATGATGAGCTTAATTGATGTAGAAAAAACATTTGACAAAATCTGGCACTCTTTCTTGATAAAAACCCTTAGAAACCTAGGAATAGAAAGAAACTTTTTCAACATGATTAAGTGCATATATGAAAAAGTCACAGATAGCTTAACACTCAATGTTGAAAGACTGAAATTTTGCCCTCTAAATCAGGAACAAGACAAGGATGCCCACTGTCACCACTGTTATTCAACATTGTACTGGAATTTCTAGCCAGAGCAATTAGACAAGAAAAAGAAATACAACACATCCAAACTGGAAAAGAAGTAAAACTTTCCCTATTTGCAGATGATATGACCCTATTTGCAGAAAGTCCTGAAAAATCCACAACAAAATCTATTAGAGCAAATAAATTAATTCAGCAAAGAAGAGTGCAATATCAATACCCCAAAATCAGTAGTGTTTCTACATACTAGTAATGAGCAATCTGAGGAAGAAATCAAGAAAAAAATTCCATTTACAATAGCAACAAATAGAATCATGTTTCTATGAATAAATCTAACCAAGGACATAAGGGACTTGTACACAGAAAACTACAAAGCATTGGTAAAAGAAATCAAAGAAAACCTAAGCAAATGGAAGGGATTTTCCATGTTCATGGATTGGAAAACTAAATATTGTTAAGATGTCAATTCTACCCAAAGCAATTCAAAGATTCAACACAATCCTAATCAAAATCCCAACAGCATTCTTTGTTGAAATGGAAAGAACAATCATCAAATTTTATGAAAGGGTAAGGGGTCCTGAATAGCCAAAGCCATCTTGAGAAAGAAAGACAAAGTTGGAGGACTCATATGTCTTGTTCTTAAAGCTTATTACAAAGCCACAGTAATCAAAACAGCATGGTACTGGCACAAAGACAGAAATATAGACCAATGCAATCAAATTGATGTTTTCAGAAGTCAGCCCTCATATTTATGACCAAGTGACTTTTGACAAGGATGAAAAGTTCACTCAATTGGTAAAGAATAATCTCTTCAACAAATTGTGCTAGTAAACTGGACTTCCGTATGCAAAAGAATAAAAGTTGACCCTATTCCTATATATTTGATCATATACAAATACCAACTCAGAATGGATCAAAGACCTCAATATAAGAACCAGGACTATAAAACTCCTCAGAGAAAATGTAGGAATTCATCTTCAGGACCACATGTTAGTCAATAATTCCATAGCCTATCCCCAATCATAAGCAACAGAAGAAAAAATAGATAAATGGGACTCATAAAAATTTTAAGTCTTTTGGGCATCAAAAGATTTTATCATGAAAGGAAAAAGACACCTACACAATGGAAGAAAATATTTGGAAACAACATATCTGATAAAGGTTTAATATGCAGAAATATTTTTCAAAATCTTACAACTCAACGACATAAAGACAAAAAACCCAATTTTAAAAATGGGCACAAGACTTGAATAAACATTTCTCCAAATTTATACATTTGGCCAAAAAGCACATGAAAAGATATTCAATATCATTATGCATTAAAGAAATGCAAATCAAATCCACAATGAGATATCATTTCACACCCACAAGAATGATTACTATTTTTAAAAAAAACATAAAAGTTACAAGTGTTGGAGAGGTGGAACGAATGTGGAAATAGGAATAAGAATTCTTTGTTGGTGAGAATATAGTTATTATAGAAGGCATTTTGGTGGTGCCTCAGAAATTTAAATATAGAACTACCATATATCCCAGCAATCCCACTTCTAGATATAAACAAAAAAGAAATGAAAGCAGGGACTTAAACAGGTATTTCCTCACCAATGTTCACAGTGGTATTATTCACAATTGCCAAAACATGGAAGCAACTCAAATGCCTATCAGTCAATGAATGGATAAAAAAAATTGTGGTATATACTAACAGTGGAATATTATTCAGCTGTAAGAAGGAGTGAAGTCCTCATACATGAGAAAATATGTATGAACCTAGAATACATTAGACAGTGAAATAAGCCAGACACAAAAGGACAAATATCGTGTGAGCTCATTGATATGAAATAGAATAAGCAAACTCAGAGTTAGAATCTAGAATACAGGTTACCAGTACTGGCTGGGGTATAGAATGGGGAATTAATGCTTATTTTGTACGTAATTTCTATTTAGGTTGATTATAAAGTTTTAGAAATCAATTATGGTGATGGCGCAAAATACTGTGAGTGTAAACAGCACCGAATTATATATGTGAATGTGGTTAAAGGGGAAGATTTAGGAGGTATACATGTTACTAGAATAAAAATTAAAAGATAAAATATAGGACTGTATCACACATTGAACTCTATTGTAAACAATGGACTTATAGTTAATTGTAGAAGTATAAAAATGTTCTTTCATGAATTTAATTAAGTTACCACATTAATGTCAATTATCAACAATGGGGGAGGGGGTATATAGAAACGCTATATTTTTTACTGATTTTTCTGTGAACCTAAAACTTCTACAATTAAAAAAATAATTTTTTAATTATATTGGACAGAAGACCAGGAGGAAAATAAACTAGAAGGGTGACAAATATATATACGCATGTATTTAGAAAGAAGAGGGCACACACACTTCACGTCTGCCAGGCCAACTGGAGATACAAGAATGAACACAACAAACAATTCCTGCCTCAAGGAAACTACATTCTAGGGTAGAGTGAGTGACAGTAAATAAAGCAAATAAGAAAATACATAGTACGTTAGATCACAGTAAGCGCTACGTAGAAGGGTCATAGGAAGTTCTGGTGCATCAGGGAAGGCCTCACTGAGTTGGTGTTGAAGGAAATGGGGGAACAACACAGCACGGGCTATCTAAGCAGAGGGCAGACGCTACAGACAGCAAGAACAATGGCTAAAGCTTGCCTGGCATGTACAAAAGAGTAAACAAATGGGGCTGGTAAGAACAAGGGGATGGTAGTGTGAAAGGAGGGTAGAGAAATAATAGGAGCCATATATATGTCCTTGCAGAGTTTTGTAAGGACTTTGACTACTCAATAAGACAGAATGAAATTTAAAAAAGAATAAGATAGCATTCCAGAATGTGTTAAACCCTACTAAACTGTATACTTGAAAATGGCTAAAATTACTAAATTTAGACTGTATATATGCTACCAAAATAGAACTGTACAACATAAAGAGTGAAGCTTAATGTAAACTATGGACAATAGCTAATAATGTAATTATAATAATAATTTTCCATCAATAGTAACAAAGGTACCACAGTAATATAAACATTAATTATAGAAAAAACTGTGGGTGAAGGAGGGAGGGAGGGATATAAAAGCTTTATTTTCTGCATGATTTTTCTGTTACACCTATAGTTAATATAACAAAAAAAATTTAAAGAGAGAGAAGAAAATATGGAAGCAGTCCAAGTGTCTATTAACTGATGAATGGATAAACAAAGTGTGCTATATATACAAAATGGAATATTATTCAGTTGTAAAAAGGAATGAAGCTACAAGATGTGGATGAACCTTGAAGACATCATGGTGAGTGAAATGTTGTACACAGAAGGGCAAATATTGAGTAATCTCACTGATATGAAATACTTAGAACAAGAAATTCATAGAGCCAGGAACTAGAATACAGATTTCCAAGGTCTGTGGTGGAGGTAGGGAAGGGGAGTTAATGCTTATATTATATAAAGTTTCTCTTTGGAATGATGGGAAAGTTTTGGTAATGGATGTGGTGACAGTAGCACAACATTGTGAACATAATTAAGCACTGAATTACACATTCAAATGTGATTAAATGGACGGATTTTGAGTTGTATATATGTTACTAGAATAAAAATTTTTTTTTAATTCATAGGACTTTGCAACATGAACAGTGATCCCTAAGGTGATCTCTAGACTATTGTTAATATAACACTTATAAAACTGTTCTTTCCAGAAATTGCAATAAATGTACCACCCACATGAACATAAGATGCTCACATAGGGTGGCATATAGGAACTATGTATTTTTTGCAGGGTTTCTCTGTAAACCCACAACTTCTCTAATAAAATATACATGCGTATATATACATTCTTTATGTATGCAGGGTCATAGGCATCAGTATTATCACAGCACATTTTTATTTAATCAGCAATTTTAATAGTATAGAGTGTGACACAGTTTGGCCTTAAATAATTGCAAAGTAATCAAAACTTACAAAAACTTCCATTTAAATTTCATTTTTAAGCAATAGGTTTATTGTTATGGAACAGAAAATTTTAAATCAGAGGATGGCAGCTTTAGTTGTGAGCCAAGTTATTACACTCTTACACTTTGGAAACAACAACCACAGCAATATCATCTCAAGACAAAGATGCTTCTCAGAACTATATCTAGAAAACTAAAATATTTATACCAAATTTCCTCTACAAGAAAAAAAATCAAACCTAATGCACTGTGGAAGTTCATATACAATTAATCAAAATTTCTATGTCTTTTTGGTCAATGTTTTTATTTATACCTAAGTACAATAATTTGTTAGACAAAGATAAAGTTCTCATATCACAACTAAAACATAATATGCTTTCAACAAAGAGAATTAATACAGTAACATTAATGTAATTCAATAAAATATTTCTAAATAGGAATAGCAGAATTGGTAATCAGAATAAAACCATGGCACTTCAACAATGAAATGTATCTCCATTTAGATAAGGATCACTTTGGTAGCTACTCTTATACTCCTTCACAGCTAGAACAGTATAGTCTCTATCTGGCAGAAATTGGGCTAGGATAACTGATTTTGTTTATAAAACCTTTATTTTCTAGTACTAGACTGATATCTTTGTTTGTTATTCTTAAAGTCTATAATATAATCATGTTTCTCAATCTTTTCATTTTTACTCTTAAAGCTAGAAAGTCTTTTTGAAATCACATCATCTTATGAACCATATCTTAACTGTGATTCTTAACACCCTAGGGACTATTGAATAGTACATACAATATCAAAGTGGCAAAGTGTTTGTCTGATTAAAAAAAAAATCAAACTCCCCTATCTCCCACTCCCAAGAAATGCTGCAGGTATATTCTTTCAAAAGCAGAAGGAATGAGAAAGAATTAAAACTCTGGTATGATATTTCTGACTACCTAAGTGAAAGGAGCTTGAAATGAAATTCTGCTGTTCAATTTGAAGAGTTATGACCTAAACTCATGACTCTAACATTACAATACATTTATTCAGAACTCACAAGTTCACATAATAAAGAGAAAGCCTGAGAAAGAGAAAGTTGGAGAGTCTCCATTACATATTCCAGAATACGGAGTAACTCAGCCCCATTAAGTGGGAAGGATGGGCTCTGCTCATTTCTTCACTGAGCGACCATGCATTAAGTGCCTACCCTTTATAACACTTTAGCATTGGCACTGATGAGTTAAACATCACTGCTTTGCTCAGGATAAACTCCACATTATAGGTATTAAGTATATTTGAAACTTTCATGTAGTTCTAATTTCTCTTTCATCTTACAAGTCCAAGGATCTTTCCTTCATGCCAGGGCTGTGTGGACTAAAAATTGCGGGGATAATAGTAAAAAATAATTTTACAAAGCTTGGTTCTGGTTTCAGTTGCATCTTTGTTAGCCCATTATTATGAGCAAGTAACTTAACTTTTTAAATCTCTCTACATATATAAAATAAGGGTTCATATCCTGCCCTATTTCCCTTGCAATATTGTTACAATGAATATATGAGGAACTATGTATACTCTGACAACTATAAATCACTATGTAAGTGTAAAGTGGGAAGAAAAAGGAAAGCCCTTATAAAATAAAGAGCAAAGGGTATGGACAGGCAATCAACAATAACGACAAATGATAATAACAAAAAAATCCATAAATGTTAGAAAAATATTCAATTACATGGATAATCAAACTAATGCAAACTTTAAAAATAAGATTCAAATTTTAATTTATTAATCAGAAAGAAAAATCTCAATATTGACAATATTCATCAATTAACATAGTCTATGATGTGTACTTAAGTAAAAGAATTTTTTGACCATACAATTTGCCCCAGTAATTCTAAATGGACAATGTTTATCTTTTAAAACTCAAATATATAACAAAAGATTTGTGTTCAAGAAGCTTCAGAGCAGCCGCATTTATAGGAACAAAATACGGCAACATCCTAAATGTGTAACAACACAGGAAATAATTGAAGTATTTGAAGAAGATGTTTAAGATATAACTGTAAGACTGAAAATAATGAAGCCATTAAAAATCATGCCTTTGAAGACTATTTAACTGGGAAATAAGCACAGCAGTTTGCTTTTGCCAATGTCTAGGATATGCCAGAAAATGTTTAAGGCACTAGAGGTAGAGTGGAGAATAGACAAACTCCCTGCTTCACGGGGCTAAAAGTCTGCATGGAACTACATAAAAAACTGTACCTTTCATAAGGCTACAATGATCATAATTAAATTATATTATATATATATTCAAATAAAAGACTTCAAGGAAATCTATAAAATGGAAACAGCTATCTTTGGATAATTAGAAAATATATGATGTTAATTTTACTCTATACTTTTTTACTTCCAGAAGATATAATGACATGGAAAGTAATAAACTTTTTAAAAAATACATTCATGGGAAACGGACTTGGCATCCATCTACCACATGGGAGGTCCGCAGTTCAAACCCCAGGCCTGCTTGACCTGTGTGGAGCTGGCCCATGAGCAGTGCTGATGCGCGCAAGGAGTGCCCTGCCACGCAAGGGTGTCCCCTGTAGGTGACCCCCACGTGCAAGGAGTGCGCCCCATAAGGAGAGCTACCCAGCGAGAAAGAAAGGGCAGCCTGCCCAAGAATGGCCCCGCACACACAGAGAACTGACACAACAAGATGACACAACAAAAAGAAACACAGATTCCCGTGCTGCTGACAACAACAGAAGTGGACAAAGAAGACACAGCAAATAGACACAGAGAACAGACAACAGGGGCGGGGCGGGGAGATAAATAAATAATCTTTAAAAAAAAAATACATTCAAAGAAAGATTTTCTAATTTTCATTAATAAAACTAATACAGGGGTTTGAAGCAACCTGGACGGTGAAGTTCCAGAGTCAGCAGGGAGCTTGGCGTCCAGGGCCCGCACGGCCTGAGCCACAAGCTCAAAGCCAGGAGAAGCGTACCAGGAGCACGAACCCCGGCTCTAGGAGCCTTCCCAGGTATCTGCCTTCATCACCATGGTGTGTGTGGAGACATGGGATTCCGAAGGAGAGCGGAAAGCTTCAGGAGAGCATAGATCTACCGATAAGGAGGTGGCCCCTCAGCTACCTGGTAAGAGTAATCTGCACTCAGTTCTCCTCCGTGTGGGCTTCACTTGGCAAGGCCAGGCCCTTTTGGCCTGACAAGAGGCAGAAGCGTCTCTAGTTCATCTCTTTGAGGATACCTACTACTTCTTCTCTACACATACCAGCCTGGTCACTCTTTTCCCAAAGAAAGTACAACTGGTTAGGAGGATCCAAGGCATTGAATGGGACTCGAATGCATGAGGGCTGAGCTCCTGCAGCCAGTGTCCCTGTAAGCCTTTCCTGCCCACCCAGAGAGCCAGTGTATTTGAAAGAAAAACACCTAGCTTCTCATGGCTAGAGATGAAGTTTTCTGAAGGAATTTTCCTTCTCCATCCTTTGTCCCTTGTAGTCTTGCCTTCCCCTTTGTTCTTTAGAAAAGGCTGGACTTGTTTTTAACTTACTGCTTGGGACTCAGTGGCTAAAGGCCCTTTTGTACAATGTTAAGTAAAGATATTCTTCCCTTAAGTAATGTTCAGACGACCTGAATCACTGACAGATTTAAGCTTTTCCATATTATACGGACAAGATGACCTCATTTAAAGAGAAATTTTTCTTGTGAAAATGCATTGTGAGTGAAAATGTTACTAAAGTTTCAAGGATGATACCAAAGATGGTCCCTAAAGCCGTGACAGATCCATGGCGTCTGGAATCAGCTGACTCTGGGCAGTATGTGAATGTGGCATGTTGCTCTGCTTTTTCTTTTTCTTTTTTTCCTCCTCCTCCAAAGGAGGAGAAGATTGAAGATTGCATGGCTTTCCTCTATAACTGAGGTCATTTATGAAAAATCAACACAATTCCAAAGACTTCAAAATTATTTTCAGATAAAGAGACTCCAGGATTGGTTCCATTCACAAATTACTTGAATGACTGTTTTAATGATTTTGAAGACATCAAATTTGCTCATTAATGAAGAACATTTACTTGTTGTTTTAGAACTTCTGTACTGCTTATGATGTTTACCATGTGGATATTTAACTTTATTTAAAACAAAGGGCAAAAAAATGAAGAACGACCATTTCATTAGTTGTACGGAAAGGTCAAGCATGTCCAGCATGCAAATCTCCATCGACCAGATTAATCTCATCTTTAGTGATGACATCAAGTTATCGAGTGACCTGTTCCTGTCAACAAATGTATAGCTTTTCAAAAACTTAACTGGGGTTGAAATAGAGAATCTTTAAGGTTTAATCTTCTAGTTCCTTCCAGAAATCCCTATTAATGTCATTCAGAAATTCTAACCTGTAGAACTTAACATCTTATTCTTATTTGTAAATCAAGATGTGTAATAATTTATACCTTGGAATTTTGTATAACTCTTATGGACAGGTAATAGAAATAATTATTTAATGAAAAATTTAAAACCAAGATTATTAGAACATACAGAGATTATACTTTTTATATGTGTGTTATTTTGCATGTTTGCAAATTTAAACAAGAAAATTGAGCAATGTTTGTGCCTCCAATGGAGTGAATATGAGCAGGTAAAAACGTTGCCTTTTTGCAACCGGAAGCATTTTAAAAGATTTCCAGAGAAATGAGAAGTGCCATCCAAAGACTTCAGGTTTTGCGCATACTAACAATGATTCTTGATGGGAGGTTACTTCCAATAAAGAGTCAGTGGCATTCAGAGACAAACTGAAAGGCAGGACCAAGTACTATTGTTTTGTTTTTGGTTTGTGTGTGTGTGTGTGTTTTAGGAGACACTGGGAATCAAACCCGGGACCTCTCAATGTGGGAAGCAGGCACTCAGCTTCTTGAGTCACATCCACTCCCCCTATTGTTGAGAAACCTGTAATTGTTCCACACTGTCATATTTATACAGACATTGGAATTAAGCACATCTCTCCATGGAATATACTTTCATATAAAACAAACAAAACCAATACACATTCAGTAAGAATCAATGTCCTGGCCAGTGACCTCTGCCCTGAAAGTTCTTAGAGCTCCATTTAATGGGAACAATCCAACAGGGAACTGCTGGGTTCCAAGTGGGAGGGAAATGATAAAAGGATGATATCAGGGAAGGCTTGAGCAGTTAGAGAAGTCAGGGAACTGGAGGGTCTCAGAGGTCATCTAGTTGTCATAGGAGTAGAATATTGCAGAAAGGGCATGCAAATAGAGACACGGTGTTGACAGGTCTAGGGCACAGTAAATAAACCCATCTGGTGGGAAGAGTGTTTTAAACTAGGTAAAAGTAAAACTAGATAGACAGGATGGGATTAGAATTTTCAAATCTTAAAAGCTCAGTTGAAGAGTTTGCTCTTGAAGTAGACAGCAAGAATTCTTTGCATGTTTGGAAAAAAAATGGTATTTTGAAAGTAGTGCTTTAAGAAAATTAGTAAGTAGTATACACAGTGGTTAGAGAAGAGAGAAACTAGAGGATGGGAGATCAGCTACAAGGTGAAGATACAAAAGATTTGGACTTAAGTGGTAACAATTAGAATGGATAGGAAGGCAAGTACCTGCTTGCCATTTTAAAGGAAAACACCATCTGGGATTCCTTAGGCTATGTCAGAAAGTTTAGAGTCAAATCTGACCACATACTATTGAATAACTGAGGAATTATTTCAATACATTCAATATTTCAACATAAATTATTTATTCAGCTATACAGCCATCAGGCAGAAGCAAAAAATAAAAATTCCAAAACTAAATATTAACCCCTCAAATCACTTTCATGGGTCACCAGGGGAAAGACAATTCTAAAAAGGCACACCACATATGATCATTCGAAAGCAGTAAAGTGCAGGCTGATCTACATATCAGAATTGTCTTTGCCATCTTTCTTTCCAACAAGGCTGAAATGGAAAAAGAAATGAACATTCAAACAAAATGTCATCGATTGCTTACCACAAATCAGAATTAGCATGCAAGTCTACATAGACTGGAACTTTGCTGCTTATGTATGCCAAAATATATTATCCAAAGCTATTTTAGATATCTAATTCATTTTTATGTTCAAGACAACAAATCTATGAAAAGTTACTACAAAATGATGCCACTATAATAGTCAACAGTGAAAAGTACACAAAATATTCCAAAACTGGAAAAGTATTTAAAATTTGATCATTTCTTTTCATCTAGTTTGTCACCTCCAGATCAAATCTTCTTTGATAGACTTTTCTCTTTTTTTCCTTTTTTTTTAAATTTAAAAATATGTAGCTTGTAACTAATCTTGATAACTCCTAGCCTCAACTGTCTCCCTACTCAAAAGTTACACTGAAGTCTTTGTGGTGACTTAGAACTATGTATCCCAGAAAAACACGTTATTAAACGTAATCCATTCCTGTAGGTATGAGCCCTTTATATATAGGACATTCTGACGAGGTTACTTCAGTTAAGGTGTGGACCAACCTTAACTGTTATTAAGACCAGGATGGGTCTTAATCTTATTACTAAAGCCTTTTACAAGCAAAATAAAATCCAGGCACATAGAGAGAAAGCCATAGGAAGTACCTAGACACTTTGGAACCCAGAAGAGGAAGGAAAAGCCAGGAGGGTTGCCATGTGACAGAAATGCCAAGGACTAAGAATTGTCTTCAGCCAGATAATGCCAAAGTCATCTGGGAGAAAGCATTGCCTTGATGCATGTCTTGAATTGGGATTTCACCTAGTCTCCAAAACCATGAGACAAAGAATCCCCATTGCGTAAGCCAACCCACAGCATTATATTTGAGTTAGCAGCCAGGAAACTAGAACAGTCTTGTACTACATGCATAAAGGTCTACAGCGTTTCTTTTCTCTGTTTCTATTATCTATTTGACAGGTATTTCCAAAGCATGCAATTAACTAAACTTCCCTTCCCAAACTTTTTTCTAAACTACCAAATTTTAAATTGCACTTAAATTAATCGGCTCATTTCTAAGAAATGAAAGAACAGTTTCACTTCAAAGACTCTCCTTAAAAGTTTTAACCATTTATAAGGAAAATAGGTGTGTTAAAGCAAGCATTAAAGAATGAGATATGCCTATTTTGCATTATCTGTGAGGCAGGGAGGCCACACCTTTTCTAACTATGATCCATGCTGGTTTAACCTCCATTTGAACCTTGTACTCATCTTACCAGTACAGAACAGCTTTTTTAAAGAGCAATTGAATCACAAATCCAGTGCACAGTATCATGTTAATGAAATTCATCCATTCATCCAAGAAACATTAATGGAGCTTCTCTATTCTTAGGGCAGGTATAAAAAGATGAAAGAGACAAGACACAATCTCTGTCCTCAAAGTTCTCAGTCTTCTGAGTAAGAGGCATGAATAAATAATTTCCATAGAGTGTGAAGATTGCTCTGGTTACTGTAAACAAGTATGTGAAGAGGCCATTTATAATGGCACTCAACTCAGACTGGGAGCTTCAAGAGAACTTTATAGAACTGGAGTCAGCAATCTTCACCTGCCGGTCAAACCCAGCTAGACAATTGTTTTTGTAAATAAAGTTTTATGGGCAATCAACAATGTTCTTTTAAGTATTATCTATGGCTACTTTCGTGTATAATCCCAGTGCTAAGTAACTTCTATGGAAACTATAGGGCCCTCTGCAGAAAAAAAGTGTGCCAATGTCAGTTCTAGAGAAAGAGGCAACTGAGGATTTGGAGTTCGGGATTGGCCATGTAGGGAAGCTTGTACAAAGACAGCAAAGTATAAAAAAATAAAATAAAGTGGTTATTTCTGGGAACAGTGAGTGGATCAATGTGGATAGAGCATAGAGAGTCCTTATAGATTGAGGAAGGATGTGCCAGAGGCATGGCCATGGACCAGACTACAAAGTGCTGGTTAAATATTAATAATAATTACTCCTATGGATTAAATTGTGTCACCCAAAAAGACATTTTCAATTCCTAAGCCCCAGTCCATGAATGTGACCCTATTTGGAAATAGGATCTTTGAAGATATTATTGGTTAAGATGAAATCAGAGTGGGTCCTAATCCAATATGACTGGTGTCCTTACAAGGAGAAGAAATTGGACACAGACAGAGATGGGAGAATGCCGTGTGACCACTGAGAACTGAAGCTGAAGGATTGCTGACAAGTCACCCAAGGCAAGGAAGAGTTGGAAAGGAGTCTTCCCCATGAATTTTGGACTTCTAGGCTACAGACCTAGGAGAATAAGTTTCTGTTGTTCAAGCCTACTAATTTGTGGTACTCGGTTAAGGTAACCCTAGGAAACAACGAAAACTACCAATTTTAATGTTTACTAGAGGCTATGCTAACCATGTCACATTCATTATCTCACTCGAGTTTCACAGCAATCCTGGGAAGTAAAGCTATAACCTTCATTAACTGAGTGAGCAACCTGAAGCACAGAGAGCTCAAGTGGTCACCCAGCTAATAAATAATACAGGGGTGCTCTGAACCTGAGCCATATGACTCCTATGCGGGACATGACTTGTAAAGCATTAGAAGGTGAGTGAAGAAGGTCTCACTTCACTCAGGACAGGTACTGTGACAAATAGAAAGTAGTTATCACCAAAGAATACTCCAGGAGATGCCATCAAAAGATTCTGCTAGGGCCTATGGAAACCCACAGACACCTGCAAGGTAAAGACTATGAATATCTCCCAAAGGAGAATTACTGGCCCACAGAGAAAAATATCCAAATTAAAAGGAATTCAAATGATAGAGAAAAGTTGGTGCTTTCTAATGGCCAATGAGGATTATTTTTCCACTCAAAATCCTGAAAACATGAGGTATATGAAATTCTGGCATCCAGAGGCAGAGTAAGCTAGCAAGAAAAGTAGAGTGTTAGAATCAGAAATATCCAATTTTTGTCCTAGTGATATAATGTCTAACAGGCTCAGCAAGTTACACTGGAAACTAGTTAGAACCTTGCCATCCTCATCTATAAAATGAGAGCTGCAATATACACATCCCAAGGTGATGGTGAGGATGATAAAAGTAAGGTCGATGGCACGGTGCCTAACCAAAGCATCAGCCCAATAAAACCTAGTTATTAAATTTCTAAGGAGAGAGGAGTGTCCAACACATAAGAGAAACAAACAGGTGCTCAATACTGATTTGTTACATTAATAGATTTTCTTTAGGAAATACATTCAATTTAGCTAGTATCAACCTTTATCAGACACATTCCATTTGGGTAGTGAAATATAATCTTTCTAGGATTTGAAATTGCCCAGATGACTTCCCCTTACCCATCTTTCACTTCTCCCTTTCCTGTGAGTCAATTACTCGCCAAGTTCTTTCAAACTGACCTCACTAAATCTTAAATCTTCCCTCCCTTACTTGTCCCCTTGTCTAATTTCAGGCAGACCCACATCCTTTCTTGGCTGGGTGGATGCTAGGACCTTGTGATTGTTTTTACTGCCTCCAATCTTTTTCTCTCCTCCAGCTGGTTAGCAACCTGGCTCCCAATGGATGGAGAATGAAGTCTGAACTTCACATAGCATAACAGATCTTTCCTTAACAACTGGTCTGCATCTAATTTCCCTACCTCAATTTCTCCTGCTTTACCACACCAACCAAGCTCTCTTTGTACTCTGTGGCTTGTACAAGCTCTTCTCTCTGTCCGGTACACCCTTCTTTTGTTCTCCACCTCTAAATCTTTCTAGATCAAAACCAAATGTCCAAGGTGCTTTGCAAGGCCCACTTCAGCTTATTCCAGACAGTACTGGGCCATGCACCCTACACACAGTGCAATACTTTGTATAAATCTATACTTTGGTATTCTAACATAGTATTGTATTTAACATTTGTTGCATGTAAACTTTCGGTGCCTCTCCGTCAAGGATTCTGTCTCATTTGACTTTACACCCTCAAGACCTTGTGTATTTCCTGTGTCACAATAATGATAAATATTTATTGAGTGGCATATGAAATGATAATTACAACTTGCTTGACTTTCTGCACAGATTCTACCATCATATAGAAAAAAAACAATCTGAGTTTGTTAGAAATTAGTACTTTCTTACCCATGTATCTAATTATGCTACTATCCTGGACACAGTGGGACATACAAGAAGAAATGGGAAGGAGCAGGTATATTTCAGTGGTTGAGTGCCTGCTTCCCATACCTGGTCCCAGGTTCAATCTGCAGTACCTGGTACCTCTTTGGAAAAAAAAAAAAAGGTAGAAAGAGAAAAAAATGAGATCTTCCCTCCAGGAATTTAGTAAAGGGTACAAATGATTATTAGACATATGGGTTTAGATTAAGTAGAGATGCAAACCAGCTGCCACATCCTACCCCAATTCCCAAAAGTATTTCAACACTACTAGATAATTGTTAGGTTTTTCTCTTCATGTAAACAAGATATTATCCTGACCTTATAACCATATCTTGGATTTTTTTCATTTTTTCCACTGTTGTACAAATGGATTTGTATCTTCTCTTTTAGGAATGTGAGAGGAAGAGAAAAGTTATCTAGAACCACTGTTATGAACCATAAATTTGGAGAATTCTGTTGAAACACTTTTTAAATTTTATTTTTTATATGTTGAGATCTACTTATAATTGCTTTATAAAAAAATTTCATTTTATGTATTTCCTCTCCTCCTGATGCTTTTTTCTTTTATACAATGCTGTATGAAATTTCAACTCTATTTGTCTTTATTCCCAGTAACAGAGCTGCTACAAAGAACAGTATGTGGTAGAAGACAATACCAATTCTATTCAACCAAGATGGTGACCTAGACACTTCAGGGTGCTATTCCCCCCACAGAATCATTGAATAACTAGAAACTGACAGAGCCCACTTCCTCAGAACCCCAGAAAAACAGTTAAAGAGCTGAAACAACTAAGCAAGTACCAAATCAAGAAACAGCAGCATTAAAAAGCCAGGAAGAGCAGCTCATAGCACCCTTACTAGCCCCTCTCCCAGCAGTCCTTAATTCAGTGTACAGCCAGCCTGCACTCATTGTTGGTCCCGGGACCTGTTCCAGGGTCCCTTTGTCAGTGGCAGACTATCAGGAGGCAGCCTCAAAGACTGAACCAAGAAATTTCTTCTGGGGTTTGACCTCTTAGAACTTGCCCTCTAGGCAGAAGAATTTTGTGGATAACTAAGGCTACAAGAAACAATTAAATCAAGGTGGGATGGATGAAAGGATTACCTGCTTTAAGTCATAACATAGAGCACTTCCAAGGGGAGCAAAAGTCTATTTCATAAGCAGTGGAGGGAGCATCCCAATTCCTGTAAATGGGTGGAGTTTACATATTTGCCTAGGGCTGATCTTCCTGATAAAAGGCAAACTCTGAAGGAAAGCACCAGCCAATGTGGAACCAATTTGTAAACAAAGTGGAAGCAGTTTTATGTTTTTGTTTGTTTTAGCTCCTGCCACTCAAAGACATCTATCATATCACTAGGTGTACACACACATAAGGAACAAGCAGCTCAGGGGCTAAATCCCAGAGTTAGCATTTTAAAATATTAAAATAAGTAGTGTGCAATAAAAGATTAAAAGACAAAGTGAAAGGAAGTGCTGGCCCATCCAAATAAACAAAATAAAAATCCAGAAACCATCAACAAAATTTATCAGACTTTGAACTTATTGAACGAAGACTTAAAAAAAAATGATCTTCAATATGCTCAAGAAGATAAAGGAAAACAAAGAAAGAAAGGAACCAAGAAAACAATGAAGGAACAATATGAGAATCTCAATAAAGAGACATTTTAAAAAGGAACTGAACTGGGAGTAGATGTGGCTCAAGTGATTGAGCACCTGCTTCCCACATGGAAGGTCCTGGGTTCTGTTTCAGTGCTAAAAAAACAACAAGCAAACAAATGAGAAAAACCAACTCAGGGGAGCCAGTGTGGCTCAGTGGTTGAGTACCATCTTCCTACATAAGAGGTCCCAGGTTCAACCCCGGCCATGGTATCTAAAAACAAAAAAAAAAGAACTGAACTAAAAGAATAGAGCTGAAGTCCACAACAACTGAATGCTAAATTCTCTAGAGGGTTTCAATAGCAGGTTATAGCTTGCAGAAGAACCAATCAATGAACTTGAAAACAAGACCATTTAAATGAGTAGACTGAGTAGCAGAAAGGAAAAAAAAATGAACAAAAATGAACATAACCTAAGACAACTGTGGGACAGCAGCAAGCATACCAATATAAGCATTATGTAAGTTCAGAAGGAAAAAAAAGAGAAAAGGAGACAGAGGATTATTCAAAGAATAAAGGCAGAAAAATCCCCAAATTTAGTGAAAAACATGAATATGCACATTCAAGTAGCCCAATGAACCCCAGAACAGAATAAATTCAAAGAGATACCATGTCCAGACACAGTAGTCAAACTGTCAAATGCCAAGTACAAGGAGAGATTCTGAAGCTGCAAGAGAAAAACACTGTGTTATGTAAAAGGGAAGCTCAGAAACAATGGAGAAAAGAGGCAGTGGATCAAACTATTTAAGGTACTGAAAGAAAATAATTGCCAACCAAGAATTTTATATCTGGTGACACTGTCTTTCAAAATGAGGGCGATTAAGACATTATCAGACTAAAAAAGAAAACTGAGGGAGTTTGTACCAATAGACCTGCCCTACTTACAATGCTAAAGGGAGTTCTTCAGACTAAAAGGAAATTCTTTAGATAATGGATCAAAGTAGCATTAAAAAAATGAAGACCTCTGGCTAAGATAACCATATCAATAGTTATGAAGGCCACTACTATTGTATTGTAATATCTGGTATGTAACTCCACTCTTACAAGTTCTAAAATGCAAATGCATAAAAAATTGTGTGAGGAACAAAAGAGAACCCTTTATACTGTTAAATGGGTCAATTCAACAAGATGACACTACAATATATGTACCTTATAGCAGAGTACCAAAATATCTGAAGTAAATATTGACAAGTTTAAAGAGAGAAATAGATTGCTCTACATTGATAGTAGAAGAATTCAATACACCACTTTCATTAATAGATAGGATACCTACAGAGAAGATCAGTAAGGAAGCAGAAGTTGAAGGATACTATAAGTAGACCTAACAGATCTATATAGAACACTTCACCCAAGAGCAGCAGAATAAATATTCTACTCTAATGCACATGGATCATTCTCCAGGATAGACCATATGTCAGTTCATAAAATAGGTCTCACTAAATTCAAAATTATTGAAATCATATAATGTATGTTCTCTAGCCACAATGGAATGAAACTAGAATTTAGTAACAGAGGAAGAGCTGGGAAATTCACAAATATGATTAAAATAAACCAGAGACTCAAACAACCAATGGTCTAATTTCCCAAGGGAAATTAGGAAATATGCAAATGAAAACACAACTTATCAAGACTTAAGGAAAGCTGCAAAGGCAGTGCTGAGAGGGAAATGTATAGCTCTAAATGCTTACATTAGAAAAAGATCTCAAATCAGAGACCTAAACTCACAATTGGAAGTTCTAGAAAAAGAAAAACTAAGCCCAAAGGGAGCAGAAGGAAGGAAATAATAAAGATTAGAGTGAAGATTAACAAGAAAATTTAAAAAAACAACAATAGAAAAAAATGTTGGTTCCTTGAAAACATCAATAAAATCTGCAAACCTTTAGCTAGACTGACGAAGAAAATACAGAAATAAGAAAATGAATAAAATCATAAATGAAAGGGCAGATATTACTATGGCCCCATAGAAATAAAAAGGATTATAAAAGGATACTATGAACAACTGTATACCAACAAATTAGATGATTTCATCTAAAAAGAAAAATTCCTGGAAACACACAAACTACTTATACTGACTCAAGAAGACATAGAAGATCTCAGCAGTGCAATAACTAGTAAAGAGATTGAATCAGCAATCTAAAACCTCCCAAAAAAGAAAAGTCCAGGACCAGATGGCTTCACAGGTGAATTTTACCAGCATTCCATGAATAATTAGCACCAGTCCTGCTCAAACTCTTAAAAAAAAAAAAAAAAAAAACTAAAGAAGGGGAAACACTTCCTAACTTATCCTATGAGGCCATCATCACCCTAACACCAAACCAGATAAAAATACCATTAGAATAGAAAATTAAAGACAAATATCCTTTAAGAATATAGATTCTCAAAATCCTCAACAAAATACTAGCAAACTGAATCCAACAGCACATTACAAGAATTATACACCACGGTCAAGTGGGATAATGTTTATTGACTTGTGTACCCCAGTTTGAGTCTCTGTCTGCATATTGGAATCATCATAAATAAGAAATCTATGCTACTTCAAATAAAGTGTGGCCCAACTAAATCAGGTTTGGTTTTAATCCGTAGTCATTTATAAGCAAAGTGAAAGTCAGAGTAAGAGAGAAGCAATGGAAAGCTGTCAGAAGTTAATGGAACCCAGAGGAAAAAGAAGACATCAACATATGCATTGTTGACTGATGGAAAAGTCAAGGAACTGCAGATGAGACTGACCCCGGGGGATCTAAACCTTCTAGCTTCTGGAACTGCAGGCCAATAAATTCCTCTTTTTAAAACAACCCACTGTATGATATTTGTTTTAGAAGTGAGGAAACTAAAACATAGCCTTTATCCTAGGTATGCATGGGTGGTTCAACATGAGAAAATTAATTAATGTAAGACACCACATTCCAAGTTCCTGGATTGAAAGATTAAATATTATTAAGAGGTCTAAATATTAAGATATCAATTCTATCCAAGGTGATTTACAACTTCAAAGCAATTGCAATCAAAACTCCAACAGCCATTTTGTCAGAAATGGAAAAAACAATCAACAAATTTACATGGAAAGGTAAGAGGTCCCAAATAGTGGAAAATATTTTGAAAAAGAACTAAGTTAAAGAACTCACAATTCATGATTTTAAAACTTAGTACAAGGCTAAAGTAATCAAAAACAGCATGGTACTGGCACAAAGACAGACATATAAACAAATACAATTCCATTGAGAGTTCAGAAATAAGCCCTCAAGTCTATAGCCAATTGATTTTCCACAAGGGTGCCAAGTCCACTCAAGGGGAAAAGGATAATGTCTTCAAAAACAGGGCTGGGAAAACTGGATACATATACATAAAAGAATGAAGGTGGACCCCTACCTCACACCATATACAAAAATTAACTCAAAATGGATCAAAGACCTCAATATAAGAACTCCTAGAAGATAACATAAGGAATCATCTTTAAGACAGTGTGTTACACAATAGTTTCTTATACTTTATACCAAAGTACAAACAACAAAAGAAAAAAATAGATAAATGCAACTTCAACAAAAATTAAAACTTTTCTGCATCAAAGAACATCATGAAATAAAACAGACAACCTAACAATGGGGTTCAATATACAGAATATATAAAGAAATCCTACATGTCAACAACAAAAGACAACCCAATTTAAAAATCGGTAAAAATCTTGAATAGTCATTTCTCCAGAGAGGATATACAAATGGCCAAAAAGCACATGAAAGGATGCTCAACATCATTATCCATTAGGGACATACAAATCAAAACCATAATAATATACCATTTCCTACCCATTTCAATGGCTATTTGAGGTGGGGAGATAACAAGTGTTGGAGAAGATATAGAAAAATAGGAATGCTGGTCCATTGTTCATGGGAGTGTGAAATGGTGCAGCAACTGTGGAAAACTGGCGGTTCCTCAGAAAGTTCAGTATGGAATGACCATTTGACCCAGCAACCCCACTTCTAGAATATACTCAAAAGAATTAAAAGCAGGGGCTTAAACAGATATTTGCACACCAATGTTCATAGTGCCATTATTCAGAATTGCTATTAGATAGAAGCAACCCAGTGTCTATTAACAGATGAATGGTTAATGAAAATGTGACTTATACATACCATAGACTATTACTTAGCTGTAGAAAGGAATGAAGTTCTGATACATGCAACATGGATGAACCTTGAAGACATCATGTTGGGTGAAATAAGTCACGAACAAAAGGATAAATATTGTAAGATCTCATTGATTTGAAATAATTAGAATAAGCAAATTCATAGAGTACGAAACTAAAATACAAGTTACCAGGTGCCTAGGTGGGAGTAGGAAATGGGGAATTAATGCTCTTTTGACACAGAGTTTCTTTTTGGTTTGATGGAAAATTTTGGTAACGTATGCTGATGACGGTAGCACAATATTATAAGCATAATTAACACCACGGAATTATATATTTGAATATGGTTAAGGGGAAATTTTTAGTTTGTATATAGGTTAGTACACTTAAAAAAAACAAAAAAACAACAACATGGTACTGCACAGCACAATGAATCCTATAGCCCTCATGCAAACTATGGACTGTAGTTACTAGTATATCATTTCACTAATTGTAACAAAGATACCACAGTAATTCAAAGTGTTAGAAATTGGTAATACTGTGTGTGTGAGGCATGTATATGTAAATTCTATACTTTCTGCATGATTTTTCTGTAAACCTACAACATCTCTAAAAAGAAAAGATTTTAAAAGGATGAAAAAAAAAAGAAGCATCTTCTGGATATTTGCCACCTCAGAGTTCATATCTGCTAAATCCTTGATCCTAAGTAATCTTAATTAATCAGGATGGTAATTGTCATTCTTAACAGAGTGGCAACTTCATTTAACTGAGGGTATAGGTCTTCAAGTAAATACATAAACCCTAGGAAGATTGAGAATTACGTGCAGGAATAGTTGAGCAAATTAAAGATGTAGTTTTAATATTTTCCCCTTGGAAGGAATCTATTTGTATTTACTTTATGTACTTGTATCATTTTTATGAAAATCAGCCCTATCAATGTGGCAGCTTTTTAACTCCAATTAAAATTTATAATTATGTAATTCATTTAGACTCGTGGTTAAATATCATTGGTTTGTGCAATATTGGAACATTTCAGGTTTATTGTATCTAAAAGTTAAACTTGTTGGAATTTTGGAGTATAAGGACCATAAGAAAGTTTAACTTGTTAATTCAGATAATTAAAATAGATAAGAAGAAAATAAAATATAATAAAATTTTTAATTCAGTTTGAAATATTGACAATGCTTAATTTATAAGTTGGAGGAAATTACATAATAGTGTGAATAAATCACTTATTCACTCAACAACTGTTAAGCATCTAATTTTTTGCCAGGAATCATCCTGTAAGCCCTGAGAGGACCCTATCTATTTTGTTCACTGTTACATTTCTAAGTGTCTACCACACTACCTGGGATCTAGAGAGTGCTTGATAAATATTTGTTGAATGAATTAATTAAATGATGAATGTAGAGCAAGACAAGAAGCTATACAATACAGCCTCCATATTCTAGAAAGATAAAGTATACAAAAAAGAGAAAGTAAGTAAAAGAAAAGTTGATCCAAATTTTCTTCAAGGAATAATAGGACTTTATGAAAAGTGTGGTATGTTGGAAAGGGAGAACTTTAAAAGAAAAAAATCTGAAAGTTAGCATATGTAACCTTTACCTATCTCAGTACTCAGCCAGGGCAGTGCTTCCTAAACAAGGAAACCACTGACATCAGTTTATCAAGGGAAAAATACACCACAATACTATACAGATACAAACAAGTAAGCACAAATGACTCTTTTTTTTTTTTTTTTTAAAGAGGAAAAAAGGAAATTCTGTCCATGGAAAAATCAATATGACTAAAATTTCTTCAGAGATTTAGAGTACCTGAAATCAACCCAAAGACATCTCTTTGTTTTGTCCAGCTACCTTTGTGTTGTAATCATGTCATCTGTGTTATTGTCTTTATGAATCACAGGAAACAGTTTCCATTGGGTGAGGGGACTTTGATTTCGGGTACTCAGTCCTTTGAAAATGGATCAAGGACTGAAGTCAAAGACAAGATAGCTTGCAGCTGGAACTCAGAATTTAGGGTGCAGGTTGAGGGCAATTATTAGGCTTGATACATGGGGACTCAAGGGCTAGTTTGGGAATTTTGAAGGAACTCCGATCCATATTAAAGGAAAAACTTTTGTTAGGTATAGTCATTGAAATACGGCCTACTAGTTATTAATTTAGACAGGGGAGGGAGTGCTTAAGTATACCAACCTGTTATTTTCTCCCACTTGGTTTTGAAGTTTTACATCTCATTTAGAACCTGAAATGACTCATACTCATTGAGCACCTACTATGTGCCAGTTCTGAGTGCTTTATATACTTCAACTAACTTAATTAAAATAATGAGGTGATTTCTATTAGTATCCTGTTCTTATAGATAACAGAAAAATAGGGATTTGGGTAGCTGAGATTAAGTAACTTCCTGAAGGTTATAAAATTAGCAAGAAGTGACAATGTGCTTTTTACCCAAGTGGTCAGACCCCCAAAACTATACCCACAGCCATTGTGCAGACTCTTAATATTTAATAGGTGAATGAATAGTGCTGAATGGGCATGTTCATCTCCTCACTGGTTCATATACTTCTCCACTAACCATACCTATTGACACTAATCTAAAAGGCTACCCAACCATCACTCTGTGCTATGCAATATTTACGACTATAACATATTAACTGTATAAAATAAAATGTAATTTGTCCCATTCTATTGCACTTTTTGTAGCATCATTCCTCATAATGTACAGAATAGCTCTAATCCTTGCTCTCACAAAGCTAAAAGATGCTATTAAGATGCAAAAAGATTATTCCATTTGAGGGCAGAAGCCAGGATCATAGAAATGAAATTTTAATGTGATGCATTTTATTTCTGCTACATCAATGCTTTATTACAAGAATGAGTTCATCATAACAATAAGTTGTCATAATTTGATGTTGTAAAACAGACTTGATATCACCACTCTCTTAACAGCTTATTCATTGCTTAACTTTCTAGTTACTTTCAAAAGGGGAAAATAAAAGTAAGGCATAGTGAACTAACCTGAGAAAAAGCAATGTCATTTTTCCCTTGAATAGATATTTTTAAAAGCCCTACTCTGTCAGATGGTTTGCATACAGTGATATTACTTTAACCAAAAATGTAACTTTTAATGGATATATTGGTTAACAACAGTACTGAGCACTTTAAATAGCTACTGTCAGGGAAATTGCTGGGTACATGATAAGTGTCATAATATATATGTAGGCCTTATGTTTAAAATCTCTATCTTCTGGCAGAAACAAGACATTAACTCATGAAGCAGAGAAACCCAAAACCCTTGTGATTACTATGAATGATAGCAGTCAGTATCATATGACATAAATAATATTTTTTAATAAATGAATAATATATTTAACATAAAAAAGTGTATAGGAAAAACAGCAATGTAGTTAAAATAAGCTTCATTTTTTGTGCACTATAGTAGGCTAAATATCAGTGCTCTAAAATGTCAGGTTCGAATCCTTGGAAGCTGTAAATATTATCTTCTTTGGAAAAGGGATCTTTACACATGTGATTAAGTTAAAGACCTTGAGATGGAGAGACTATCCAATTACCTGCGAGGGCCCTCATGGGAGCACACGTGTCCTCAGAGAGGCAGAGGGAGATGTGGCAAAGACAGAAGACAAGAAGGCAGGCAGAAGAGGAGAGGCCAGTGTAAACACAGAGCAGTGGTTGGAGGGATGAACCACAAACCAAAGTACACTGGCAGCAGCCAGGAACAGATACCCCCGGAGCCTCCACAGTGAGGGCATCTCTGCTAACACCTTAATTTCTGCCCAGTGAAATGATATCAGACTTCTGGCCCCCACGACGAGGACAGAAAACAGACTTCTGTTGTTGTAAGCCACTCAGTTTGTGCAGTTTCTTACAGCAGCCACAAATAAATGCAATCATTAGATTTCAAATATGGTATAACTGCCTAATTCATCATTGAAATATTGTTTCAAATTTTCTAGGTTTCTTGGGTAATTTCCCCATCCTGCGTCACTGCAGATGAATAGGGACTTTTATCTAAGATTCTTCAAATAGTATACAATCTTTAAAAATATAACTAAGTGCTTTATGATGTTTCCATTTATTTACAAACACGTTTCAGATATGACTTGTAAAATTAAAAGGTTTCATAAGGACAGTATCTACCTGTATTTTTGTCAACTTTGAGGTATAATTTTCCTCTAGTAAAATGCACACTTTAAAAATGTATATTTTGATGGGTTTTAACAAAATTATACACTAGTGAAACTACCACCACAGGATACAGAAAGTTTCCCTCGTGGCCCATTTCAGACAATTCCTCAGCTTTAGCCAATCATTGATCCATTGCCACTATAGACTTGAGTTGACTCTTTCTGGCATTTCATAAATAAAATCATGCATTATGTACTCTTTTGGGTCTGGCTTCTTTAGTCCTGTATAACATTTGAGGTTCATCCATGTAGTTGCATGTATCATAGTTATTTCTTTTCATTAAAGAAGTTGTCTAATAAAAGGTTTACAGTGTTCATTTCTTTTTTTGCTGAGTATTCTATTTAATGGATAAATTATGATTTGTTTGTTTATTCATCTATGACTAGACATTTCGGTTCTTTCCAAAATGTGCCACTATTATGAATAAAACTTATGAACGTTCACATGATGGTCTCTGTGGGGTCATAAATTTTCACTGAGATCCCTGGGCCATAGGGAGAGCATGTTTAGTTTTAGGAGAAACTTTCAAACTCTTTTCTAAAGTGTTTATATCCAGCATTTATATTCTCACTAACTACACATGAGAGTTTCGATTGTTCCTGCATCCTTATCAATACTTGTTTTGTTTTTTAATTTTATCCATTCTAGTGTGTGTATGTGTGTGTGTTAGGACCTCGTTATGATTTGATTTGCATATCCCAGATAAACTAAGGATGTTTAGCATCTTTTCTTGTGCTTATTGTCATTTATATATCTTTCCTTGTGAACTTCCTATCCAAATCTTTTGGAAGGCATGAAGGTTTGAAGCTGGGTGGACCCCAGAAGATTATGTCCTTAAAGTTAATCCATTCCTGTGGGTGTGAACCAATTGTAGATGGGACCTTTTGATTAGATTATTTCCATAACTCACAACCCAGGGTGGGTCATAATCATCTTACTGGATTCCCTTAAATGGGGTAAGTATAGAGAGACAGAGAGAAAGCCACAGGAACAGAGAGAGAAAGCCACGGGAGCAAGAAGCTGAAATCAAGGAAACCCAGAAGAGAAAGGAGAGACCAGCAGATGCCACATGTGCTGGTCTTCAAGGGAAAAAGCATCACCTGATTATGTCTTGATTTGGATACTTTCACAGCCATAGTACTATAAGCTTGCAACCTTATAAATTCCCATTGTAAAAGCCAACCCATTTCTGGTATATTGCATTCTGGCAGATTCTGCAAAATAAAAAAAGAGGGTAATGATTGTCTATTTGGGTGAAATGTGATCATATCCTAGCACAATGCCTGTCCTGCAGGCTACTCAATAAATAGTAATTGAATGAATGACTGTTGGTATTCCAAAATGTCATCTCATTATCCTATGAAATCTCTGCCCTAATCTAAGTTAGTGAGTAAAGAATCAGCCAGAATGAAGTAATGGAGACAGACATCTGAGGAGGGTATTTAAAAAAAAAAAAAAGTGCTAACAAAACAAATATTTGAGAGCACAGCACGTCAGGCTCTTTTATTATCTAATACAGATTTCTAAACTAGAAATATTCAATTTCTAAAATAATTACTTTATTGCAGAGCAAAGTATAGAAAGAGACATAATTATTCCTAAAGACAATTTCATGTCCTTCTCTCTTTAATTACTACTGACATATCAAAAGCTATTTATTTCCTCTTAAAACAAATGATTTGTCTATATATAATAAACCATTACTCTTTTTCATATTTTGCTGACAGCAAAACACATGAAGAAAAATTTTTTAATTTTAAATCTTTAAGGTTTTTAAAGTCTAAAAACTTTTTGTAAGAAGGCATATTAAAGGAGACAAGGGATGAGGAGAAATATTAAAGTAATAGGAGATAATTTTTTAAAAGGATGAGTAATTGTTTCTTTTCACTTAAACTTAGTAGTGTAGTATGCTTTAAAGAAAAGATCATTTGTCGGCAGCATGATATAGTGCTATGAGCAATGGAATTTCTGGGTCCCAGCCCCAATTTCCAATGCACAGACAGTGGGACTGTCCAAGCATCAGTTTTTGAGTGGCAAGCAATAGGAAAAAACTTTGACAAAGTCAGATAAAAAATAATTTATTGAAAAGATATCAGGGACTCCCAGGATCGCAAGGATGTCAGAGAACCTGGAAAATGGAATAACTAGGGCAGGAACCATTGCAACCCTGGAAGAAAATAGTTCTCACAGGAGAAACAACTTCATCAGGACAAGCCTTTTTTGAGATGGTAGAACTCGACCTCTAGCAATCTCAGTGTTCCTCTGCTCAGGAATCACATTGTAGAAAGGGAGCCTCTAGTTGCCCATGTATTAGGTCTCATACCTGCGCCCATAATCAGGTACTGATGGGTCCCTAACTATATCCCTAACAGACTATACCCAAGAGGAAAAGGCATAAGTATGTTCTTAGAAAGGAGAAATAAGTCCTGAGCAGTCAGTAAATAGCCATCTCCACTACTAATCTCAGGAAATCAAATATTTCAGTCTGTAAAATGCAACTGAAAACAGTCCCCTTTCCAACCAAAGGGATCCCTAAAAGCCCCCACCAATAAAATGTGTGTACATAAGTATTTTTAAAACATAAGGCACATAACGAATATTAACTTTTTATTATAATGATCTGAACTTAAAGGAGAAGTATAAAAATACATTGTAGAAGGTACAAACCTAGAAGAAAATAAAATTAAAGGGCCATCATAATATGTAAACCAACAGGGACGTTATGGGATTAGTTCATCCTAATACAGCTTCTACTTCCCAGAGCAATCTTTCTTCCAAAATAACTTATAGAACTAGTCAATAGAGAGGCCTTATTGATAGGATCTAATGCAGTACAATCATTACTTATAGCAGTAGTGACATGTGGATAAGATTTGTTTATTCCAAAGAAATTGGGAGGGGGCATGGAAAAGTGTGTTTTCTTTCTCCAAAGAACCCAGAAATCAAATGGCTGTTCAAATATTTCAAGATTAGGAAATGTGCAGAAGAAACCATATTTTCTAGTGATGTTTGCTGTTTCTTTGTCTGAGAAATGGAGCTCTGAGATAATTTATTCCTGAGCAAGTTGAAAAATCGGTCAGGTATCTAGTGTGTTATTTTTTTGCATTCTCTTACTTTACATTCAGAGCTGAGTAAGTAGGAGTAAATTAGGAAAAAAAACCATTTTCAATAAAAATTTGTAAACTGAGGTAACTATAATAAAGCATATATTTCTTTAAAAATTCTGATGTCTTCTCAATTCTGATGTGTTATTTCTTTTCCATAATATATGAGACTAATGCTTTCCATTCTCTAATATAAGTCAAAATAATAACTATGCTCGTAACTTGTTTCAGATACATGTTTGAGGTATAATTCTGTCACTCCTTGAATGTCAATGCTAAAAAACTTTTAAAGGTCCTGATGTTTATTTAATGAAATTCAATAGAACTATTCTTTTACATCAAATTATGAATTATGTTATGAATACTCAACCAATCACAGTCCATTCTTACATTAAAAATTTCTGCAATATTTCATTTATTTTTTATCTTTTTTTTAATGTTACATTAAAAAAAATGAGGTTCCCCATATACCACCCAACCCCCTCACCCCACTCCTCCCCCCATAACAACCTCCTCCATCATCATGAGACTTTCATTGCATTTGGTGAATACATCTCTAAGCACCGCTGCACCTCATGGTCAGTGGTCCAAATCATTTTCATGGTTTCCATATCTAAAATCTTCATAAACATTAGCCATCTCATATGGAAACAGGAAACAGGAAACAGGAAAAGAACAGTAGGAATCCAAGAAATCACAGGGTGGCTGGCTGGTGTGGCTGGAGAAGTGGGTGTGAAGAGTAGGGAAATGGAGAGAACTAGGGGACTGACAAGGAAAACATTGAGGAAAAGGACAAAGCATGGATTTTCTCCATTGACTACGAACTTCCTCAAAAAACCACCTCATTAATCATAAACTAATATTTCTCATATAATCCCCTTCTTTCAGGATGATGTTTTGGGCAAATGCAAAAAGCATATAATATAGCAAATAGCACAGAGATATGATAATACAACTAGTAACTTACAAAGGAAACATGACTATTCTTCCATCAGAAAGGGAAATATGAAAAAGATCATGCTGAAGCAAAATGTGACATTATCTATACAGTTATAAATAGATATTCACAGCAAGCAATGCCATCTGCATCTGCTATTTAGTGGCATGGTTTTATAGTCTTTTGACTTGGGATACCTTTCTGCCTTTGAAAGCCATCAATCTCCATTCACTACTAAGTTAGTGCTTAGCAGTAAAGGGTTATAATCCCTTCCCTGGAATCCCAAGAGATAGTTTATGAAAAGCTAGGATTTCACCAAAATTTGAAAAATTACTTCTCCCACCATTTTAATACTTTACAGATACCATAATTTGACAGAACTTTGTAGTAGTAAAATACCAAAGACATCCATGACCATTGAAATTAAAAATGAAGTGCATTTGATTGAACCCATGTCATACTGCTATGCCTGGCTTGTTAGAAACAGCTTTTGAAATTATTCAACTAAAAATGAAAACACATACATAATTTGATATTTTCCAGTATCTATGAAACTTCAAGACAACTATAGATTATAGGAACTCAGATACCTTTTTGCTCAGTGGAGATTTAAGAATAATTTCAAAACTTTTGACTTTATCCGAACACCACACACTGTAAGATAGACAAGCTTTGAAGAGCTACGCAAACTCATATTACCACATCAATATGTACTATCTATAAAGCAAATCGACTCTAAGTCTTTAGCCCAGTAAACTGATAAATGTATTCTATGATGATCCCCTGTATAGCTGATTATTAAAGAGTTTTGTTCAGTTCCCAGCACTTTCATTTTAGTCCACCATTGAGTGCTCAACAAAGCAAATAATCTAGAGTAAAAATTCATTCCCTACTGTAAGCAAGTTGCTTTCATTAATGTTAAATACAATTTCTCATGTTTGCAGCAAATTTTCACTTTTTGACAGATAACTTTAAAAGTCTGAAAAGAAATGAACAGAGTAGATTTGTGAAGATGGGCAGAAAAACCATAAAAGGAATTAATTTTTTATGAACTATCCTTTAAAAAAAAATCAAAATTTGCCATTTTTGTTTTCAGATTCATCCTCTTTAAGACTATCTGTGGGAAACGGACTTGGCCCAGTGGTTAGGGTATCCATCTACCACATGGGAGGTCCGCAGTTCAAACCCTGGGCCTCCTTGACCCGTGTGGAGCTGGCGTATGCTCAGTGCTGATGCGCGCAAGGAGTGCCGTGCCATGCAAGGGTGTCCCCCGCGTAGGGGAGCCCCACGCGCAAGGAGTGCGCCCGTGAGGAGAGCTGCCCAGTGTAAAAAGAAAGTGCAGCCTGCCTAGGAATGGCGCCGCCCACACTTTCCGTGCTGCTGACGACAACAGAAGTGGACAAAGAAACAAGACAACAAGACGCAGCAAATAGACACAGAGAACAGACAATGGGGGGGGGGGGGGGGATTAAATAAATAAATCAATCTTTAAAAAAAAAAAAAAGACTATTTGTGTTCCCAAAACACAGAAGTGAACATCCCTATCTAAGCTGTGAAGAAACATGTACATTTCCTTTGTTTTCTCAGACTAATTTACTGTCACCATTCTTTACAAAACAGTCTTCCAGAACTAAAGCCTGACACCATGAGAGCAGTTTATGTTTGTTCTCTCTCAATATTTTATGCTCATTACTGAATCTTTGTGGATAGAAAACATTATCTATGATCTTCTTGAAATAAAAAAACCATGAACAGTATACCTTTTCTAGTTTATGAAATTTCAGAAGCATATATAATTTGAAGAAAGGTAAAAGGATGGTCTGTGATATTAACATTAAAGAGAGGTAACAGTTTGGCCCAATCCATTTAATAACAACTCTGCTATTTCTTCTGTATATTTCTTCCTAAATCTTAGTCTCAACCCCAGTTTCTTTTTTTTTAACCCTAATTTCTTAACACAGAGAAGCAAAGTTTTCTTAATGTGGCTAAAATTATTAAAATCTCAACCAAATCTTGGTATTACTAGCCTACTTCCTTCATCTGCTTTTCTTCCAAATCCAGTAATGTTTCTTCCCTGTCTGGGAAAAGTTGACTGAAGTGGCTGAATGAAATTAGGCTGGCTGAGCTTCTATTGACTGTTCCAACTGCAGTGAGAACAACTCAGCAGTTTTCTAACCTTCCAGGGTCTACCTTTTGGTTTCCAGCCAGAGAGCAAATCATTTGGATTCCTACAAAGGTATCACACACTACCATGAACAAATACAATCATTCATGTGGTTCCATACAGATAATTCAGCACATACTGGGTCTTCTGTAAAGAAATCATCTTGTGGCCTTTTTAACCAACTCGTTTTAAGAGATCTAGATTCATTGTTCTGTACAACATTTAAAGAAACCCATTTTGACACAGAGCCAAGGCACTGTGCTAGGTGTCAGGAGTTAGTTACAAATTAAACATGGTCTTCTCCTCTAGAAGCTGACAAACCAAGGAGAAGACAAAGAATAAATGCACAAGTTAAATAATGTAAATGTATGCAATATCATTAGGCAGGACACAGTTGCAAATATATCGACAAAGATAGATTTACTCCAGTTTCCTCTTACTCTCAGTAAGTCACCTTAATTTTCTTACATAGTTTTCTTCTATAGTGGACAATCCCTCTGGCTTTCTCTATGACTTTATAGTTTACAGCTTTCCCCTCTCTCTTCCATCAGTATCCTCATCCTTTCCATGGAATCATTCTTGTCAGCACAGGAACATGCCTTGGTATTATTCATTTTAAAAGAAAAAAAGTCTCTTCATTGCATATGCCCTCAAAACTCTCATTTTCCTGCTCCCTCATACATTAACCTTCTCAAAAGACTGAGTACAGGCACTTACTCTACTTGCTCACCTACCATTCATTCCTCAGTCTATACTAACCTGGCTTCTGTCCCCATTACTCTAATGAAACTGCTCTTGGAAAATTCACAAAGAATCCAAATTGCCAAATACAATGGGCTTTTTAAAACCCTCATCTTTCTTGACCTATCTCAGTGGCATTCAAACTTGATGACCACTTCTCCTTTCCTGAAAGACCCTCCTTACTTGACCTCTGACATAATTACCTCTACAATCATCTGGTTGTTTTCGGTTTCCTTGGATGGTCTCTCTATTGAATAAATCCACAAGGCTCTTTTCCAAACCCTTTATCATCTCTCCCTGTCTCTCTGCACTGTCTTCCTAATTAATTTCAGTCATTCAAATGTCCTTAATGCCATTTTTTAATATACCTTTTAAAAGAAACTTAGATTATATAAATGTTACACAAAAAATGTAGGGGATTCCCATGTGTCCCACTCTCAAGCCCATATCAACAAAATCCTACATTAGTGTTGTGCATTTGCCAAAATTGGTAAACACATCTTGGAGCATTATCACTAAGCAATAATTATAGTTTACATTGCAGTTTACATTCTCTCCTGTGCATTTTTGCAAGTTATTACAAGATATACAGTGGCCTGTATCTGTCATTGCAGGGTCATTCAGGATAATTCCCAAGTCCCCAAAATGCCCCCAAATGACACCTATTTTTTCCTTCTCCCTCCCCTCAGAACCTCCAGTGGCCACTGCCTCCAAATCCATGATAAAAGTTCTTCCATTTCTTGGATCACAACAAGTCTACAGTAGACAACTGTAAGTCTACTCTAGTCCATTGTCCATTCCCAATCCTGAGGATTCTTGGTTGGTTATGTCCACTCCTCCTCTAATTGAGAGGGGTCTTAGATCCCATGGAGCAGATGGATGGGACTTTCTTGCTTGCAGTTACAGACTCTCTGTTCCTTGAGATGGTCATTGTCAGTCATCATCTCCTTGTTAGTTGTCCTGGTGAGTCCAATGAACTGAAAAGTGGGTGTTGCAAGTCTGTTGAGATTCAGGGCCCACTGGCACATGGACAGCCCAGAGATTCAAGTATCTTGGACATACAACTATTAACTCTAGTACTAACTCTAGGTTCAAAGAGAGGGCAACAGAGGCATGTGTAGGGAAAATACAATTGAGTCCAACCCTATCACACTGGGGTGCATAAATTCCAAAGTAGGGCCCAGTGGCAGGGCAACAAACTCTTAAGTTGTCTGCCCTCCCTATAGTGTCTGAATGTCTCCAGAGCCCTCAGGAGCCCCATTATTTGGGGCAATATTTACTTTGGCAGTCAATGAGTTCCTGCTGAGACATACATAAGCATAACCTCTGAAATGACCTCCCAATTCACTTTGAAGTCTCTTAGCCATATAAACTCATTTGTCTTTACCATTTCCACCTTTTAGTTGAGGTCTTTTTGCAGTTGCATTGCTAGTTGTTTCTTGGTAGTAATCCTTCAGTACCAGGGAGGTTTATCCCCAGGAATCATGTTCCACACTGGGAGGAAGGTAATGCATTTATATGCTGAGTTTTGGCTTAGAGAGAGGCTACATTTGAGCAACAAGGAGGCTCTCAGGAGGTAATATTTACGCACTTTATAATACTGTGCTAAGTTTCAGTTTCAAATGTAAAGATTCATGAGCACAGTCATCACAATCAAGGGTCTATCAATGGTCCATCCTCCTTCAGTAGTTGACTGCCCCTGTACTTAGGGGATTCTGGCTGTCCCATTAGAGAATCTGGCAGGGTTCTCTAGGATGGAAAATCGATATTTCTTTAGTTTTTGTGTGGATCTCCACCCACTGTGTCAAATGCCCCATGAACACTTGAACACATTCATATGCCTTATAGGTATGCCCCAGGTGAACCCATGCATGCCCCATCTCTGACACCCCACACCAATGATCCTCTCTCACCACAGTTGCAACCCATCTGTGGCCCAAAATTTCCTCAAAATTTAAGCCAATGATATAATTGAATACTATTAATAGGAAAATGATATAAAATAATGATGGTTTAAAAAGGAATGAATATAATTTTTTTTTTAGTTTGAAATAAAAAATTTTAAAAATGTCTTTCATCACTGTAAGATCTCTAGTCTTGTATGTGCATTTGCTTGCATTTATTCACCCAATGTCTTTGTTTAATTTTGTCTTCAAAGAAGCTTTAGGGTACAGAAAAGTCACATACAGAATACAGGTGATTCCTATCTACCCAACATCTTCTCCCTTTCCCCCTCTCACTTATTAATAACATTTTACACGTGAATAGTACATTTGCTACAATTGATGTACAAATATTGAAACATTGCCAGTAACCATAGTCAATGACTTACATTGTGGTTTACATTCTGGACCATACAGTTTTATAGATTTTAACGAAGTTTGATGTGGCCTGTTTTCATCCTTGCATAATAAATTAACACCCAGGTTATCGCTAACTCTGACCTATCTCTAACTCTGACCTCTCCTCTGGACTCTAGTGAGATATATTCAACTAACCAACACAAAGAGAGAATTGTGGGAAGATGGTGGAATAGCAAGCTCCAGGAATCATTTCCTCCACCAAAACAACTATTTAACTGGCAGAAACTAGCTAACTCAACTATTTTTAGACTCTGGAGTCAAGTGGAATACTGTGCAGAAGAGTGGGAGCTGGTAAATTGCAGCGAAAACCAATGAGTTCCACCCTCCCTGCCATGACCATAACCCCTCATCTCCCATCCTCATGAGAAGCAGCCGTGGGGAGTGCAGCTCAGGCTCCTAGCTTAGTTTGCTGGTACAAGGGTAGGACAAAGACCTTGTCCTGCAATCTCAGGGGAAGGCGTTACAAATTGCTGATCACTGCTTTTGATTAGCTACTTCAGATATTGAGGACTGGCTCTGAAGCCAGGCATAGTTCCAATCCCCCTTAGGCAAAGGTGGCAGAGAAGTCTTAGAAGCAGTAATCTTCCTCAAAACTACAGAAGATGGTTAAAGGGCTATACTAACTAGGCAAATGCTGGTTCAAGGAAATGAAGCTTCAAAAGCACACTGTGTGACAAAAGATTACAAGACAAACAAAGAAACAAGAACTGATGGTTCATCCAAAGGCACAAGATAAAATCCAGAAACCATCAATGAAGAAGACCAGGCTTTGGACTTATGGGAAAAGACTTTAAAAATTACCCTCATTATGATCAATGAGATAAAGAAAAACACAGAGAAAAAACTAGAAGGTATGAGGAAAATAATGAACGAACAATATGGGAATCTCCTTGAGATTCTCAATAGGAACCAGCAGATAAACTAGAGTTGAAGAACACAATAACTGAAATGAAAAGATGGTTTCAACAGCAAATTGAAGGCGGTAGAAGTCTCAGGGATTTTGAAGACAGACAATTGAAATGATTCAAGCTAAGGAGCATAAAGGAAAAAGAATATAAATGAGCAAACAGAGCATATAGATCTGTGTGACGTCAAATATTCTAATATATGCACCTTGGGAATCCAGAAGGAGAAGAAAGAAAGGGATCAGAAGGAATATTCAAAGAAATAATGGCAGAAAGCTTCCCAAATTTGATGAACGGTATTAAAATGCACATTCAAGAATCCCAATGAACCCAAAAAGAATAAACTCAGAGACCCATGCCAAGGCACATAGTAGTCAAATTCTCAAATGGCAAGGACAAGAAAAGAGTTCTGAAAGCTTCAAGAGAAAAGCAATGAGACATTTATGTGGAATCCCAATAATACTAAGTGCCAATTTCTCATCAGAAACCATAGAGACAATAAGGCAGTGGTATAAAATATTTAATGTACTGAAAGAAAACAATTGGTAACCAACCATTTTGCACCCAGCAAGACTTTCTTGCAAAATTCAGGAAAAGATTTACACATTTCCAGATAAACAAAAGCTGAGGGATTTCATTACCACTAAACCTGCCCTACAAACAATTCTAAAGGGAGTTCTTCAGATTGAAAGGAGAGGACACTAGACAGTGGATCAAAGTGGCATAAAGAAATAAAGACTTCCAATAAAGGTAACTGTATGGGTAATTATTACAGTGTTGTATTTTATGGTATATAGTTCTACTTTTTACTTCTTAGGGGTGTTAAAAGGTAAATACATGAAAAAATGTATTTTTAATACATTTACTAGGGTTTGGGAAATACAATGTACAAATATATAATTTGTAACAAGTGAAAAATGTCAGGGACAGAGAGGTATAAGAAAAGTCTATGTGTATGCTACTGAAGTTAAGTTGGTATCAAATCAAATATGATTGCTATATATTTAGAATGTTACATTTTAACCCCATGGTAACCACAAAGAAAATATCTGAAAATATATATTCAGAAAGGAACAAGGATGAAAAATGGTACATTACAAAAATCAAATAAATACCAAAGTAGGCATTAATGGAAGAATTAGGGATCAAAATGTAATAAGATCTACAAAGACAAAAGAGCAAATGGCAGAAGAGAATACTGCATTGTCAGGAGTTACTTTAAAAGCAATTGTGTTGAACTACCTACAGGCAGAGATTAGCAGAATGCACGACCCAGCTCTATGCATGACTCAACTCTGTGTTTGTACAGAAGACTCAACTTAAATTCAAAGACATATGTAGGTTGAAAGTAAGAGGATGGGGGAAAAAAGTATATGATGCAAGTGTAATCAAAAGAAAGCTGGGGCAGTTGTGGTAATATCAGATGAGATAGATTTTAAACAAACTGCTAGACAAAGACAGTTATTATATACTGAAAAGGGGCTCAATTCAAGAAGATGTAATTATAAATATATGTGCACTTAACAGCAGTGCTCCAAAATATATAAAGCAAATATTGACAGATATGAAGGGAGATTTAAACAGTTCTACATTAAGAGTAGGAGACTTCAAGGACAGACACACAGAACAATGCAATTGGATTGAGATTTAGAAATCAACTCTCACATTTATGGGCAACTGATTTTTGACAAGTGTGCCAAGTCCACTCACTTATGAAAGAATAATCTCTTTAACAGATGGTGCTGGGAAAACTGAATTTCTATATGCAAAAGAATGAAGGTGAACCCCTACTTCACACCAAATACAGGAATGAACTCAAAATAGATCACAGACCTAAATATAAAAACCAGAACTATAAAACTCCTAGAAGAACACATAAGGAAGCATCTTCAGGATCCTGTGTTGAGCAATGGTTTCTTAGACTTTATACCCAACATAAAAACAAAAGAATAAAATAGATGAATGAGAACTCACCAAAATTAAAAACTACTCTGCACCAAAAACTTCATCAGGAAAGTGAAAAGACAACCATTCAATGGAGAAAATATTTGAAAACCACTTATTCAATACGGGTTTGATATCCGGAATATAAAAGAAAATCAAATAACCCGATTTAAAAATGGGCAAAAAGCTTAGGCATTTTTCCAGAAAGAATATGCAAATGGCCAAAAAGCACATGAAAAGATGCTCAACATCATTAGTTATTAGAGAAATACTATCAAAACCATGAGATACAATTCCATAGCAATTAGAATGGTTACTATTTAAAAAAGGAAAATTATAAGTGTTAGGATATGGAAAAATAGGAATGCTCATTCGTTGCTGGTGGGAATGTAAAATGTTGCAGCCACTGTGGAAGACGATTTGGCAGTTCCTCAGAAAGTTAGGTATAGAATTACCAGATGACCCAGCAATCCCACTTCTAGGTACATACCCAAAAGATTTGAAAGAAGGGACCTGTGATGGTTAAGCTAGTGTGTCAAGTCAGCCAGGTAATTGTGCCCAATTGTTTGGTCAAGCAAGCATTAGGCTAACTGTAATGCAAGGGCATTTATAGACTTTAGTCACCATTGACTTCACTGCAGTGGTAAAGCATAGATAGCTGATTACATCAATCAGGGAGATTGTCATCAGCAATGAGTGACACTTAACCCAATCAGCTGAATGCCTTAAAAAGGGAAGTGATCCCAGCATTGAGAGAGAATTTCCCAGCTCATGTGTAGACAACCAACGCTTCCCAGAACTCATCAAGAACCTTCATTGTACTTTCATAGGAGCCCATGGTTGCAGCCTGCCTGCAGAACCTGGACTTGTGCATTCCCACAGCTGCATGAGAGATTCTTATAAAATTGTTACTGTTGACAAATACCTCTTGTTGATTCTGTTTCCCTAAAGAACCTGACTAATACAGGACTTAAACCAATGCTCACAGAGGAATTATTCACAATTGGCAAAAGATAGAAGCAACCCATGTATCCATTAACCAGTGAATGAATAAATATAATGTGGAATATACATACAATGGAATATTATTCAGCCATATAAAGGAATGAAGTGCTGATACATGCAACCACATAGATGAACCTTGAAGACATCAAGTTGAGTGAAATCAGCCAGACACAAAAGGACAAATATTGTAAGATCTCACTGATCAGAAATAATTAGAATAAGCAAACTCAGAGTATGAAACTAGAATTTATTTTATCAGGTGCCTAGGTGGGAGAAGGGAATTTGGAGTTAATGCTTAAAATGTACAGTTTGTATTTGGGCTGATGGAAAAGTTTTACTAATGGATAGTGGTAATGGTAGCAAAATGTTGTGAATATAACATCAACGAATTACACATTTGAATGTGTTTAAAGAAATTTTAGGTTGCACATGTGTTAGTAGAATAATAATTTTAAAAACCACAGACTACAACACAGTGATATCCAATGTAAACCATGGACTATAGCTAATAGTGCATTTATAAAAATGTTCATCTTTCATCAATTCTAACAGATGTACCACACTAAAACCAAGGTATTAATAATAGAGTGGTGTATTAGTCAGCCAAAGGGGTACTGGTGCAAAAAAACAGAAATCCGCTGGCTTTTATAAAGGGAACTTATTTGGGGTAGGAGCTTACAGATACCAGGCCATAAAGCATAAGTTACTTCCCTCACCAAAGTCTATTTTCATGTGTTGGAGCAAGATGGCTGCCAAGGTCTGTGAGGGTTCAGGCTTCCTGGGTTCCTCTCTTCCTGGGTTTTGCTCCTTTCTGGGCTCAGGGTTCCTCTCTTTCCCGGGCTTGCTTCTCTCCAAGCTCAGGGTTCTTCTCTTCCCAGGGCTTGCTTCTCTTTCCTCTGTGTGCTTACTTCCCAGGGATCTGGATTTGGCATCAAATTCCAACATCAAAAACCTCCAATTCTGTCTTTGCCATGTCTTTTATCTTTGAATCCCCACCCACCAAGGGATAGGGACTCAACACCCGACTGACGTGGTCCAATCAAAGCCCTTATCGTAATTTAATCAAGCCCAGGTACAAATCAGTTTACAAACATAATCCAATATCTATTTTTGGAACTTATTACTGTATCAAACTTCTGCAAGTGATATATGGGAACTCTGTACTTTGTGCATCATTTTTTCTATCAACTTCTTTAATAAAAAAAAATCATCATTTATTTCTCAAGATGTAGAATAAAATCCAGATTTCTTATTTTGATCTAGCAGGGACTACATAATCTGCTTTCCCCTTCTAGAACTCACCACCTCATTCTCTGCCTTAGTCTCTCCATCTTCATCCAATATACCAAGGTCTCTCCTGTTTAAGAGGCTTTAAACATACTGTTCTCTGCACCTGGAATGCTTTTCTTCTCAGAGTTCAGTTTCCTCCTCCTTAATTTGCACCTTATATTCTGCTCTTTAGAGAAGTTTTCACTGGCCTCCCTCTTAAATAGATCACTCCCCTTGTATCAGTTCCTTTCTGCCACTCCACTTGGTATTTCAGAATGATGTTTTCATCTCCTTGCTTATGGCCTGTGTCTCCCACTTGACTGTGACCTGCACAAGGACAGAAGTACCTGGGACACTGCCTTGTACCTTACAATCAATAAACATTTATATAATACATTAGTCAGCTTTATAAGAACATGAGAAATGACATATTCATACTGGATCAGATCAATAATCTCTCCAGCCCCAGACCTGCCAACTATTTTTTATGTTTCAGACTATTTTTAATGTCTATGCCAAGCATTACCATAATAACTTTCATATATATAATGTAATAGGATTTTCTCAATAAATTTTCAGGGATCAGATTATTTTCCAAACTGTACCTAACAGGAACCTGAGATCAAAGAGGTAAAATATTTCACTCATGATAATACAGAGTACCAGGGATAGAAATCAAGCCTCACTCTAACTCCAAAGCTTTTGAAACCCTAAGGGGAAAACATCTTCCAGACCTAAGCCCAGAGGTAATTCACTATTTCTTTTTTCCTCATCTTTTGCTTATCTCCTTTTTATGTGATGGATGTGTCATTAAGTCTGATATTATCTCTGTATAAAAGATTGTCTCCCCACCTCCACTGTTTCCAAGTCCATGAAACTATTATTTTATACATTTTTTGTCTGGAACCCAAAGGCTCTTTATAATAAACACCCACATGGGTAACCAGGCCCATTTTCACAAACTTACTAAGATACAAAAAGCCAAATTGATCAATTGCACCTTAGAGTGATAACATTGCCTCACTCACCACAGTTGTTTTTTTTTTCTTGAGTGGTCCATTTTTCTATCCTGTATCTTAGAATCTACCCAACTGCTGTTAGTGAAAATGATGATACTCATCAGGTAGGGTGAAGTGCTAATGAATCAGTGGTTCTCAAAGTGTAATGGCCAGACCAGCCAATCAGCACCACCTGGAACTTGTTAGAGATTCAAATCCTCACACCAGTCCTCAGGTCTACTGATTCTGAAACTGGAGGGGTGGGCCCAGCAATTTGTGTTTTAAGAAAGCCCTCAGGGTGATTCTGAAGTTGAGAAGCACTATTAGACATAATAGTCCCTAAGACAGTGGGAACCCAAGTTTGGGTTATCGTCTGAATCACTTGAGGAATTTTTGAAAAATAAAGTTTTCCTAGCACAGCTACAGATATAGAAACAGTGTGGTCAGTCCAGTACTCTGAATTTTTAAGCAGTTCCCCAGGTAATTCAATGGCCCGCAGATCTGCGAAACCTCTAATGGAGTGGCTGTTTCCAATCCATTGGGATGGACTCACTGTGATGATCAGATTTACTGTTCTTTCACAGTTCCTGGGAGGTAGTTTTTTCAACGTCTTAGATTTATCTCTTTAAAGCTTAACATATTTAATCTAAAGCTACTGGTTCTAATGACCCTGGCATATTTCAGTAGCCAGTTCACAGGTGAAACTAGTCTGATAGTCTTGCTTACGGAAAACCGTGAACACACAAAACCTAAAAAAAAAAGTAACAGCAGCAACATATTCTCTGTGTTTTTGCCCCTTGAAAAATTACCAAATACATTATAGTCATCAGATTACCCCAGGTTTAAAAAAATTGGCTTCTTGACTTAGTTTAACATAAAGGACTTTTCCAAACAGATTTAAAGAATTTATCAAGTACCTAATATGTGAACAATACTGGACCTCATCGGTTAATCCCATTTTTTGTCTACGTCATTGTCCTTAGGAAAACCAGAATGAGAAACTGCTTTCACTAATAGAGGGTCTTCAGCAGCTTCCCCACTTCATTCCTCCCCACCCAGCTTCTTTTTATATTCTTCAGAAGGAAAAAGGAAACACTTTTCACTCATAAGTTATCTTGAATCATTGCTACATATGTCAGGAAAGAGTTGGATGAAGCGGGAAGGTGGGGGGGGGGGGGGTAAGCTCCAAATTTTATTTCATTCCCTCCATTTTTAAAAAGTACAGAATGTGGAGCCAGGCAGCCCAATTTCAAACCTAAACACCATGATATTGGCCAAGTTAATTTCTTTGTGCCTTAGTTTCCTCATCCATAAAATGGAGACAGTGAGGTTATGTGAGAATTATTCATTACATATAAATTCACAAATAGTTTCTGATACATGGAGCTCAGTATGTGTAACTATTAACATTCCCATGCCACTGCTCTCTTCACTTAAATCTACACTTTGCAGTTTAAATTTGTAAACTCAAGTATCCTAGAGCCCAAACCATGCCATTTTGCCTCCAACAACACATTCTGAAGTACTGTTCTTGATTTTGTATAATACTTACAGTCTGTATAACAAAGTTTGTTTTTAACTTCCTGTGCCACTCTCTAATTGCCACAAATTTTATCAATTCATGGTGTGAGGAAAACATGGTGGACATAGGTTTGGAGTCAGCTATATCAAGATTCAAATCTTCATCTCCTATCCCTCTCCTCCAGACTCACTCTGCTCCTACCTCTCTGGCCCTTTTGCTCCTCAAACACACAAGGCACGTGACGGCCTCAGGACCATTGTAGTTGCTGTTCTCTCTACCTGAAAATTCTTCCCTTCGGAATCTCCATGGCTTGCCCCATCACTTCACTCTGACATTTGTGTATGCCACCCATGGGAGTGACTTTCCCTCTAATGAAAATAGCGCCTTCTTTCATTCTCTACCTCCCTGTTTTGCTGTATTTTTATTCATAGTACATAAAACCACTGGACATTTCACTGTATATTTATTTGCTTACTTGTGTGTTCTGTTTGTTGTCACTACACTATCAGCTCCAGGAGGGCAAGAACTTGGTAAAATAAAAATGACACCTACCTAACAAGGTTGCTGTGTGGATGGAATGAGTTATATAAAACATAACGTTTTTATAAATGTTTTTTAAAAAGTCTTAAAATGATGAACACACAGTAAATGTTCATTTTCTCCATTTTCTTATTATAACAAATCAAGCAACCATGCACCTTTTGCTTCTCTCACATTTCTATCAAAATTGTCATTCCATGCAAACAGTGCCCTAGAGGCCTGAGAAGAATGACTGAAAACTTCACTTATATGGTCACCACTTAGATTAACAGCAAAAAGTCAACATGCCCTAATCAGATTTTAAATATTCTTGGTTATGAAGATGTAGGCATATACTTTTTTCACAAGCACATGAAGTAAGACTAAAGAAAAATGCTTGTAGTTTAAGATGTTCTGATTAGGTGATTTTTCTAGTTAATCAACTCATTTTCTTTCATCCATTGTTGGTGAAAAATCTCTCTTCCTGATCTTAATACAGTTTCTTGCCTAGTAAGTAAGAAACATCCTAAATTCATCTTTCTCTTATGATTGAGTATGATATCCTAGCTGAGGGTCATTGTTATGGATACCAATTCCCATTTGATATAATTGAAAACACAGCATATTGACCTGACTTTATTCTGACCTTGACACAAACCAAGGTAATTACTCTCACTAATTAAACTCTCTATAAAAGCTCTCATTTGCTTTTTATTTGTCTTATTTTCCTAAATGTAGATCAAAAACACACACACACACAGAGAACCTTTTTAACTAGGTTGTATTCAGCCTTCTCTAATAACACTTCCTATTTCACTAGTATTTTTTTTCAAGTTTCACCCAATGAATGTCAAAGTTTTCTAAATCTGGTTTTGACTGACATCACAAATGAAATAACCAAAGTTGATTTAAAACTTGAAAGGACAAGTAAATGACTCATATATTAAAAATGAAAATGGAAATAAATTCTTCAGATCATATAAATACAACTATATTACCCTATTCTCACCCAACAATGCTAATGAAAAGGATTATAACAAATTAACACATTTTTCTTACAGTCCAGTAGTTTATTCTGAAAACTCAGTGGGTTCTCAGGACTGCTAACAGTATAGCTCCATTTCTTTCATTGTTTAGTACTGCCCCTGACTTAGTCTCATCATCTATTTCAAACTATAAAGTCATTTCCAAGAACAATTAACATTTGTGAGAGAAAAATTATACATAAACTTTGTGCTCTTTCAAACATCTTACCCCTAATTCACAGGCCAGCAGAGTACTGAAAAAATAAATTAAAGGCAGCTGGTTAAATTTGGATTCTGTCTCTAACATTTTCCAGATGAATTTGGTTGAAACTGATTTTGCCTCTCTGCAATTTCATTTCTTCATCTGTAAATTGGGTCTAGGAAACAAACAAAAGAACCTACCTTGGAAGGACACTGAGGTAATTACACAAGAGAATATCAAATGTGCCTGGAACTCAGCAGGTGCCTAAATTATTTTCACTCTCCTTCTTTCTTTCCTCCTCTCCTTGAAACACCTAGGCCTAGAGCATTTTCACTAGGTCTTTAATTCACTTCACACACAATTACTCAGTTTCCACACCATGTCAGGCACTGAATTAGATCTGGGTATACACCAATGAATAAAATACCACCCTTGTTATGAAGGGTATCCTAAACCGAAGGCTTAGATTATACTCTAGCTACATATGAGGTTATATTTGACAATCAGACAGTTTCTCAGGAAGAAGATATAATGCCCAGCCTTTCAGAGTTTTTACAATGTGTATAATTCACAAAATATGCAGTAATTCGATATTCTATGAATTAGGTCACTGCTTAGATGAATTCAGAATTGTGATGTTATCCTACCAAACTGGTAGTCTGTCTCCATCAATGGACCAAAAGGTACGAAGTATACAAAGCACAGCATGGTCACAAAGTGTTAGGTTTTCCCTTTCCCCATATTGTATTTAATGGCTAATGAAACAAAAGTGGGCCTTAACCATCACTTATCTGTGATTCCTTCTGTGTTCATTTTTCATGTAAGTTCTTGTTTTAGTTACTGTTACCACTGCATTCTATAATTGCATCCAATAATTTGATTAACCTTTTAAACAATGAGCTCTTTTTTGTGGCTGTAACCGAAATCATTCCCACTTTGTCTTAGGCCCAGATAATTTTTTAAAATGTATCTTTATGTGGAAGGACAACTTTATGACATGACACCAAAACAAATGGGAAGAGACCTTCTGAAACAGTACATAGTCTGGATAATGAGTTGGTGACAACAAATGCCTGTAAGGTCCAATTCTACTGCTTCCCTCAATAATTCCTGAAGGGCTTCTTTTATGGTAGACTTTATAAAGACAACAGGAAAGGAACGAAATGAAGTGCTTGCTCACCAATTACCTTCAGCTTAATCATATATACAACGTGTTATAATACTAAATATAGCTTTAACCAAATTAACACCCAGGAATCATAAAAGGAAATAACTCGAACCTTACAGAAGGTCCAGGTCTTTTATCTTCATCATGGTTCTTGCCTTACTCTCAACCTTGTCTTCAGTCTTCTCTAATAACTTCCATATTTCGCTGGTACTTCTTTGCACCGAGCAGTAACCAATTGCATAAATTCTGATCTTCATACCCAACCAGATACACTGGTCCCCAGCAATTGTATTTCTAAAAGTGTACACACCTGTTTACTTCCCCCTATTTCTGAACAAGTACTATAATTTCACACTTAAAACTTTCCCCAGGTATACAAATATCACTGTTGACTGTTGCAGATACATAGACCAAGAATTCCTGCTTAAATGCTGCAGTGGGAAGGGTTTTGTTAAGGGTTTCTGACTTTTAATGAGAAGACAGCCGCTTTAGGTTGGGATGCCCATCACTCCTTAGCTATCTGCTCTGACAGTTTAGAGACTCCATACACATTAGAAACTTTTTCAGTTTTACCCTAGAATACCTTCCCTCCTCTGTGACAGGTAATCTAGGGGAAACTAACTGCTGTTTCCCTGAAGTTTTACAGTTTAATTGTTTGTTTCCCAACATGGTATGGCTTAGGCAATCACAATCTGGTACCCTAACAAATTATTATCAACAACTTTCATAAAATGTATAATCCACCCTTTTGAAGAAACATTGCTTCAGTTGCAGTTACAGTAATTTGGTCATTCAGAACAAAATTTCATGGACTTCTTCACACAACCATACTTCCTTGAAATAGACATTTTTTTTGAAAGAGAAAGGGAAACTCACCTCAACTTTCTCATTATTCGAACTTGGCATTTTGAAGACTCACTCTAACTGTTACATCCGTACTTGGTTCTAAATTTTCAGCCTTTTCCCCCTTATTACTAGCAATGTATAATTATTATCTATCGCTATAATGATTACCTACAGAATAAAGGATATTCTTACTTATATAAAAATAAGATATCCTTAGATGACAAAAGGAGAAGACAGTAAGCTATTTCAACAGTAGCTGTAGGGAACCAATGTGGCTCAGTGGTTGAGTGCCAGCTTTCCACATAACAAGGTTGCAGGTTCAATCCCTAGCCCCAGTACTTAAAAAAAAACAAAACCTGTAATTCAAAATTTCAAGGTAACAGTCATTGTTATTTATTAAGAAGACATCCAAAAATTATTTTACATATACAGTTTCAATTTAGTGAGTCAAAAACTAAAAATTCAGTTATTTGTTCATTTGTTCATGGGTCCAATCAAGTGAGTTTTCTCACTTGACCAGTCTTACTTTTTAGCAGACTAATTAAAACAAATACATTTGTGCTATGAATAATATAGTCATATTTAATTAACTTATAATTGCTAACAATATATCTAATATATTTATATGTTAAATGCCAAATTATAATGCTCTCTCCCATCCCCAAATAGCAAGTAAGTCTTCTAGAAATCCCTACTACATTTATTTCTCTGGCAGAACCTGAGGTTTATCTTATAGAGAGTAGGTACTCATTAAAATGTATGTCAAAACAAAACATTCATATACCAAAATCCATGAATATATACTGGTATTAAAAAAAAGATAAATTTCTACCTCTGTAGTCATTATTATGAATTTAACTCTCAGAGAACTAAGGATTGCAATGCATCCTCACCTTTTCATTTCCTTTTTCTCCTAGAAGAACCTCATTCCAGAGACTAGAGTTCATCATGGATCTAAAGGCACCTTAGAGAGGATCTTTCATCACCATCTCCATAACATTGTCTAGTAAGGCCACGCAGTAATACTTTAATGCCTGCGGTCAGCAGAATAATGGCCTTCCAGAGATGTCCAGACCCTAATTCCTGACTGCTGTGACCATGTTAGGTCACATGCCAACAGGAATTAACATTGCAGGTAGAATTAAGGCTGCTAATCATCTGGCCTCTAAGATGGAAAGTGCCCAGGATTATCCAAGTGGGCACCTTGTAATCACAAGTGTTCTTAAACATGAAAAAGGGAGGCAGAAGAAGAGCATCAGAGAGATATGAGTTATTGTGAGCAGGGTCAAGAGAGGCAACCTTCTGGCTTTAAAGATGTGGTGGGTGGGGGGAGTGCCAAGGAATGGGGACAGCGTGGAGAAACTGAAAACACCAAGGAAACAGATTCTCCCCAGGTCCTCCAGGGGATGACATCTTATGACACCCATGTCAGACTTCTGCCCTACCAAAGTGTAAGATGACAAACTTGTGTTTTTTAAGCTGCTATTTTTAGTTATTTCTCTTGGCAGCAATAGAAAATAGATACAGCTTTGGATACCTCAAAAGGGGGTGCTGTTGTAATTAATATCTAAAATCATGGAAATAGCTTTGGAATTGAGCAATGGGTAAAGACTGGAAGAATTTTGAGGCGCATGATAGAAAAAATCCTATATTGCCTTCAACAGGCTGCCAGCAGAAATATTGGCTTAAAGGCTCTGCAAATGATGACAAGTAAATAAGGAAGAATGCACCACCTTCAAGAAAACCTAAATCGTTAACAGACTGTCAGTAGGGACCGTTATTAAAGGTATTGACCTTAGAGGTGGTGCTGCTGGTGAGGGCACAGAAGGAAATGAGGAACATGTTCTTGAAAACTGGAGAAAAGGGGATTCTTGTTATATAGTGGCTGAAAGATTAGCAGAACTGTGTCCTATGGTTAGGTAGAAGGAATTTGTAAGCAAAGAACGGGTATATCTAGCTGAGATTTCCAATCAAAGTATTGAAGGCATGGTCTTCTTACATCTTAGAGCAAAACAAAAGAGTAACAAGATAAATTGAAGGAAGAATTTATACAAAAACAAAGCAAGTCTTGATGATTAGGGAAATTCTGGGCCAATCCAGTTTGCAAAGGACACTAAAATTAAGAGAGTCACTGTCAAGAAAGTGTTCTAAGTGAAAAGTCAAGGTTAGCTGAACAGCCCTTTGCTATAACTCAGAGAGATCAAATAGTCAGAGTATTCTGTCACATGAAAGGCTTTTTGAAAAGATTAGTGTGTTATTCAGAGAGTCCTCAGCTATTTCAGCAGAAGCCAAAAGTAGAGACAGGAGTACTTAGGAAAGATCTGTAGCATAGCCTCTTGCCTAATGGAGTGAGTCCCTGTGACATACATGGAGACACAAAAGGTCCTTGATAATTTTATATCAGCAGGAACCTGCCATCTTGGACCAAAAAGGACAGAGAAAGGATGGGATGGAAAAAAAGGCTTTTGGATCCCTAAAATTCAATAGGAAATAGGCTGATAAAACTACTCGGCTACAAACCTATGCTACCTTTAATGGAAAGTAAAGGATGACTCAGAGGACAAAGCCTCAAGCCACAAAACACTATTCCCAGACCTTCAAACCTAATGGAGTTTACCCTGCTGAGTTTCTAAATTTCTTGAGACTGGTGACATTTTTTTCCTTCCATTTTCTCCCTTTTTGAAGTGGAATGACTGTAACTGTTATGCCTATCCCACCGTTGTATTTTAGGAGGAGAGAACTTGTTTCACATGTTCACAGATGGAAAGAAATTGCACCCAGGATGGATTATATACAGATACACACCCATATCTGATTTAGATGAGACTTTGAACTTTGAGCTGATGCTGTAATGGAATGAGTCCTCTGAGGACCTTGGGTGAATATATTTCTCATGTGCGGCAGATGTGGATCTCTGGAAGTCAGAGTAAACTGTTGTAGGGAGAGTAATGGGGTACCAAAGATGCCCACAGCCTAATGCCCAGAATTTGTGAATATGTAAGGTTACATGGCAAAGGAGAATTAAGGTTGCCAATCATCTGACCTCAAGATAGGGAGATTATCCTGGATCATCTGAGTGAACTCAATACAATCACAGGTATCCTTAAAAGTGGGAGAGGGACTCAGAAGACGAGAATCAGAAATAGATGAGACAATGGAAGCAAGATCAGAGAGATGAAACATTGCCAGCTTTGAAGATGGAGGGAGGGGGCCATGAGCCAAAGAATGCAGGCAGCCTCTGGAAGCAAGAAAAGGCAAGGAAAAGGATGTACCTCTAGAAAGGAGCCTCCAGAAAGGAGCATGGCCCTGCCAACCCCTTGATTTTAGCTCAGTGAGACCCATTTCAGACTTCTGACCTATAGAACTGTAATATAATAAATCTGTGTTGTTTTAAGTCACTATTTTGTGGCAGTTAAAGGAGCAATAGAAAATTAACAAAATTCCCAACATATTTTTTAGTCCTGAACGCAAAAACTTTAATGTAGAAATAGTTTGACAATGTATATTTACATATCTTATTTCTTAATGACGCTTTAACTGGTTTCCACAATAAATGGGTCAACTATTTTCTGATAGTTAATTGAACACAATGAAAAATAAAAATCTAAGGCCTGACAGCAATCAACAGATCAGTGCTACCACATAGCTCCTATTCTTATTCAACTTTACAAAATGGTTACTCTCAAGCATTTCTCTTGCTTTTACTATGAATTATAACTCAGGCTAAGCAAACACTTGATGAGGAAGGTTATACTATTTACAAAAGTATTCCAACTAATAAGCGAAAAAGGAAAGACAGAATAATATCACCATTGCAATGATCTAATGACATCAGAGATCTAGGCCTGGGTTTAGTAAACTATAGCCCAGGGGCCAAATCCAGTTTATGAATATTTTTCTTAGACTGTGAGCTAAGAATAATTTTTATACTTTGAAATGGCTGAAAGGAAAAAAAAGAATAACATATCATGACACTTAAAAATTATATAAAATTCAAATTTCAGTATTTATAAAGTTGTATCAGTTCACAGTCACGCGTTTCATTTTCCTATGGTCAGTGGCTATTTTCACACCACAACAGCAGAGCTGAGTAACCATGACAGTGTTCATGTTCCCCAAACCATAAATATTTACTGTTTGGCCCTCTGCAGAAAAATCTTGCTGACTCCTACTCCAGGCAATGGTAGCTAGTACCTGAAAGTGAGAGGCAACCAGAATATCAGTTATTACGGATTGAAGTATGTCCCTTAGAAAGATACGTTCAAGGCCCAACCCCTGGTCCTGTGAATGCAACCCTATTTAGAAACAGCATCTCTGAATATGTTATTACTTAGATGAGGACAAACTGGAATAGGGTGGGCCCTAATTCAACTAGGACTGGGCCCTTTTAAGAAGAGGAAATTGGCCAAGAAGAAGGGAGACAGAGGAGAGAATGCCACGTGATAACTGAGGCAGAGAATACCACGGATTGCCAGCAAGCCCCCACCAGAAGCCAAGAGAGAGGCATGGAACACATTCTCACCTACAGATTTAAGAGGAAGCATGGCCCTGTTGATACCTGATTTCAGGCTTCTAGCCTCCAGAACTGATACAACAAATTTCTGTTGTTTTCAAATACCCAGTGTGTGGTAGTTTGTTATGGTAGCAGTAGGAAACTAAGTCACCTCTGAGTTTTCCTGAACAATAAATCAAATTAAAACAGATCCAGCCTCCAGGTCAAACTACCAGTTCATAGGAAATGTCATGGACAGAGGGACATATAAGATGAAACCATTGGGATGCATTCAGCAAAATATACAAGAGAAACTCTACAAGACAAATTTCTCTAGCAAATAATTTGAGAAAATAAGATATGGAGTGGTAACTTACTGGTTAAAAAGGACAATTATGATGTGTCAATGGCAGCTGAATTCAAATACAAACAAACTTGGATGGGGGGAGAATTTAAGACTAATCAGGGAAAGGTGATCTTAACTTGATATTTTCAGGTATTGAGAAATTATTATTATATTAATTTGTTTAAATGTGATAATAGTATTTCAGTTTTGTTTTAAAAAGGGATCCTTATCTTTGGAATATCCTTTAGATGAACTGATATATCTGGGATTTGGCTCAAATATAATAGTTAGGAAAGAAGAAATAGAAAAAAATAGTGGTATAGAGAATAAGATATACCATGATTTAATAATTGTTGAAGCTAGGTTATGGATACACAGGCTCATTCGCTCTATTTTATGTTTGAAATTTCTCATATTAAAAGTATTTTAAAGAGTTTTATTTCTCAAAGACCTTGTGGTTCATGAAGAGAATAATTTTATGACCATAATTTCTCTCAAAACAAAACAAAAAAAAACAATAAAAAATACCAAATGCAAAAAGTATTCTATATTGCAAGATTGTAAAGATTTCACATTTTATCTCGGAAAAAAAGTCAGTAAATTCAGCTTAAATAAAAATAGAATAATGGAACTTTCAATGACTGAGATCCGCTGTGAAAAACAATCATCTTGAAGACAAGCTGATTTAATTTTCCAGCACTTTCAATACCAGAAGCCCAATAGAAACAATCATTAGCCTTTTATTACATCTTGGCTGTAACCAACAACATTCTAATTTAAGAAGAATTAAAAACCAAAAATCATTTCTCAAACAAATTTCAAAATTTGTCATAAGACATCTAGTCAACACCAGCAGTTAGGTAACTACTTCTATTTAGTAAATGGCTCTTGCCAGACATTAACAAAAAGCCTTCATAATTCATACCGGGGCAGGCATTTCCATCCTCATTTTATGATGAAGGAACTAAGACACGGAAAGAGTAAGTGGCATGACCAGTTAACAACCTGAGTCAGACTCAAAATCAAGTCTGCCTGGTTTGAAGGTCAGTACGATGTGAAGTGGATGACCAGCACACTCCCCTCCAGACCCTAGTTTTGACTCACTTCAGAGGTTAGGCCTGGACAAGGCTTAACGCTTCATTGGTGGAAGACAATTCTAGAGAGAGAAAAAGCTGGTCCTTATGTCATGCAAAGAGCAAGATCTTTCCCTGAGCTTACATCCTGTCAAAAGTATTTGCAAATTACTTTTGTTCATAGCAAAATTGTTCCTAGCAATGTTGTTTGTAATAACACACACACGCACACACCAAACGAAATAAACTAAATGTTATCTAATGGGGTAATACAAATATATACTGGAAAAACATGAAGTCTACACTTAACACTTTGATATATCTCAAACTATAATGTTGAGTGAAAAGAGATACATTGCAAAAGAACACATATCACGCAACACAATTCATTTAAGAAATTTTAAGTGCACAGAACCATACTATTTATTATTTTTATGAGTATATAAACATGTATTTAAGTAATAAGAGAAGAATGAACCTCAATTTTAGAATATTCCTTACCTTTGGGGAGGATTAAGAGGAATGGGAGGGCCACATTTTAGCTTTATCTATAATGTTTTATTTCTTTAAAAAATTATATGAAGAAAATATGCCAATTATTAACATCTGTTTACTGTATATGATGACTAGGTGGGTTCATTTTTATAATATTTTTTATTTTTGTATATTTGAGTATTCAGATTTTAGAATAAAAATAAATACAGCAAATATTTTTTCTTTATAAGAGAAAAAGAATTAGTTAATCTTAAACTCAGTGGGAAAGGAAGAAGCAATTCTCCTAATAGAATTAGAGAAGCTTAGAAATATAATTTACGTAAGATCACAAAACCAATAATTGTAAGAGCCAGGATTCCAATCTAGATTTGTTAAATCCCAAAGTCACTATACTGTTCTTTAAAGGAATGCAGATTTTTCCATAAAGTTCTCAAAGCAGAGATGACCTGCATTCAAATTGGCTTCCTGGGGTCATTCTTATTCAATAGAGCCCTCTCTAATCTCACCATTATAAAGTTTATTCCCAGGGAAGACCTAAATAGTTAACCTTCAGGGAGGGCAAAATCCTAAAAGATTCTTACCATGAGTGTGTTATCTTTTGTGTGACACTATTTTATGGTTGAAATTCTGGTATTCTAGAACAACATTTCTAATGAATAAGGTTGGATGCTCATCATGGCAACTCTGAAATTATCAAATAACAGTCTTCACTTATCCAAAATAATGATTCCTACCTTTTTGAGTTCTCAGAAAATTCCTATATACCTTGAGGCATTTAAAGAGATCAGAGAGAGCTACAAAATAAAATTTCAACCATCTCTGAATCATTAACAAGTTTCCATTAAATAATACGTATTTTCTTGCATGACAACTAATGAATTAGCTCACCATCATTATAGACTAAATATGTACTAAGGAAAAGTAAAATCAACAACCAGGTTCAATATTCCCCAAGCAAGTCCATGAGAGTTTGGATTTAACAGGAGGAAAACTGGTATTCAACTCTATCCCAAAAATTAACCCTATCTCCTCCAAATTTATGTACTAGTTACATTGCTATTCTCTCCATTATCAATTTATTTATTTTTGTGATTTTTTTTTAAGATTTATTTTATTTCTTGCTTTCCCTTCCCCTCCCTGCCCCCACCCCACTGTCTGTTCTCTTGTGTCCATTCCCTTTGTGTTCTTCTGTGTCTGCTTGCATTTTCGGCGGCCCCAGGAATCTGTGTCTCTTTTTGTTGTGTCATCTTGCTGCTGCATCAGCTCTCCGTGTGTGGGGCACCATTCCTGGGCGGGCTGTGCTTTTCTTGCATGGGGCGGCTCTCCTTGCAGGGCACACTCCTTGCATGTGGGACTCCCCTACACGGGGGACACCCCTGCATGTCATGGCACTCCTTGTGCATGGTAGCACTGCACATGGGCCAGCCCACCACATGGGCCAAGAGGCCCTGGGTTCAAACTCTGGACCTCATATATGGTAGGCAGATGCTCTATTAGTTGAGCCACATCCACTTCCCTCTACTATCAATTTAAATCCTCTGTCTTTAATAGTTTGTTTCCTCAGCAAGTAAATATACTCACATCATTCCCATTTTGAGGAAAATATTCTTCTGCCTCTAGCTACCTCTGTCTCTTTCACATCACAGCCAAGAATTTAAAGTCAACCTTGTATTAATTGGAAAGTATTATTTTAAAATAATGTGTTTAATGATTGGTTAATTCATTCTCTGAACAAATATTTGGGGGTTTACTATGTGCCAGGCACTGTTTAAGGCACTTTTATACCTCAATGAAAAAAACAAAGATCACTATTTACGTGCAGTAATTAGAATCTAGCGCCAGTGAATAAGGGGACTCCTTCAACGGGAAGTCAGACAATAGACAACAACATATGTAATGTGTGTAGAAGAGTGCCTGGCACATAAGTGCTATATAAGTGTTTGCTATTATTATTATTATTTCTGCATCCCTTATTTTGACCACCATTCACTGTATTCAGGCATCTACCTCTTGAGAAGGCATTATTGACTTTTTCCTAACTGTCAAATCCAAGAAACTCTTTTTCTTCCTCATCTTTTGAGAATCTGGTACCATGTCTAAGAAGCTTTTTATTTAAACCTTCCATCACCACCTGTTTTAAGTTTCCTAGGCAGCTGAAAGCAGATACCATGAAATGGTTGGCTTTACAATGGGAATTTGTTAGCTTACAGTTGGAGGCTGAGAAAAATGTCCAAATCAAAGCATCATCAAGGTAATGCTGAAGACCAGCTGCCAGCGATCCTTGGCTCCTCTACCACATGGCAAGGCACATGGCAGTGTCTGCTGGTCCTTCCCTCTCTTCCAGGTTTCGTTGCTTTCGCCTTCTTGTTTCTATGGTGTTCACTCCCCCTGCCTCCCATTTATAAAGGGCTCCAGTAAAAGGATTAAGACCCACTCTTGGTCACACCTTAACTGAAGTAAGCTCATCAAAAGTTCCTACTCATATTAGGTTTACACCTACAGGAATGAATTAGCTTTAAGAACATGATTTTCTGGAGTACATACAGTTTCAAAACTCCACACCACCACTAAAGAGGCAATAACAACTTTAATCTTTGCTACAATGTGCTCTGACTATAAAGCTCAACTATGTCTCTTTATATATCTGTCTCATATTAAATCTTAAGTACTCTTAGGGAAGCTATCCAGCACCTACCATGCTAATACTTCCTAGGTGACCAACAAATGTTGGATGAATGGAAATTTCTTTAAATATTGTTCTTTCCTACCCTTTCATTTTTGTTCTACTCGCCCTTCTCTGACTTTGCAAATAAAAGAAACAAAAAGTAAAGCCAACAAAGAGACCATCACAGCTGGCTTAAACAAATAAATATAATGTTTTGCTACTATTTATAAATGATTAAGTGATTCAATTTTTGATAAAGATCTCAATAAATAATGGCAGGAAAACTGTTCTAATACATTTTGGAATAATTGAAAACAAATTTAAAACCATTGCTACAAAAGGATATTTTACTCCTCAAAACTTATATTTGAACTATTTCCCATCAAATATATTCATTATTCTCAAATTAACGATAAAATTAAATTTTTTAAAATTCACTATGTTCAATGAGAAGAGACTCATTACTTTTTAAATATTTTAATAGGAAAAAATAACATCAGAAATGCTTAAACAAAGAGGACCACTGTCAGAAAATGGTTTTTTCCCTAACAAAAACCAAAGTAACAAAAAAATATACCTGTATTCCTGAAAGATACAGCGTTGTCCTTTTTTTTTTTCTTCATTTTTTTAAATACAATGAGCAAAAGGCAATAGACAAAAATCAACCTGTCAAGACATAGTTTATTCGGTAATGGAGAAGCACAGCAGGGAGTCACTCAGCTTTCACCAGGAGGGCCCATTGTGCAAAGACAACAAACTATTAAGGGTTTAATGACACTGCAATAGCATATTAGACACTAAAAAAGGCAAGTAGGATTCTTTTCACCTGGTTACTGTTGTTTCTACCACAGCCACCACAGGATCTACTATCCATACAATCCTCAAATGGGCAATTGGTTGGGAGATGAGTTTTTGTGACTTCAGTCCTGCCTTTGACTCAGCTTTTACTCATTTATTTTAAGACCTTGAGGAATCCAATTTTTGGCGGGAACAACTAAAAGCTACCCACTAGACCTAGTGGGGCAAGTCAGCTTCGGAAATGGAATCAGGTTTGTGCATGGCATCTCTAACAGCTATGGAAAGAGCAAATTTGGTAACCAGTTGAAAAGGACTTGTCTATTTTGCAGCCCTGCTGTTTCTGCGCACTCTTGGTTGCCTACTTGTCTGCATAAGGTGTGATATTCTGTGGTTGGCACCTGCTGATAAGAGCAATTACAGCATTAGTGGAAGCAAGCATGCTATCTAAGGTTGAAAAACAACTCTAATTACAACCCCATCATTTCACTCTTTCAGACTAGTTTTTTTTTTCCTTTTACACAAAGCTTACTCAGAGATTAAATTAAATCTAAATTTATTTAGAAACAAGCCTTTAAATTGTTATGGGATTGGAGAAGAAAATCGGCCTTAAAATTAAAAATGCACACATGCTGAGGTCAACATATGATGGTTGTAAAACCAAAAGGATCTTGTTGAATCACCTTTTGATATATTTCATGCAATTCTATGTGGATGGGCTAAAACCAAATTATAGGATAACAAGAACAATATTTCAAAGAGAAATAGAAAATTCAGATCTTATAGAATGGAGGCAAAGAAGTATTAAGTTATTTTCATACCTGTTGACCAATTCAAGAGACATTATTTAAAACGCTAATATCCAGAAACTCAATTTGATATCCAAAATTCAAATATATAACTTTCATATCAATCAAACTATAAAATTGATAGAAAAACCCTTAACATTTAGTAAAAAATACTGTTCTTGGTTTTTAAAAAAAAATCTATGACTCAAACTCAGAGAGGAACAATTTCCCAATGAATGACTATTACAAAATCCTACTTCTCTGCATCACAATTTTGCAAGGTGGGTTGTCATTTGAGTATTGTAGATTACTGGAGTATATCAAAGCAACATGAATTCATGGTTTCCATTGCAAACCAAGAAGCCTTAAAAAAGGAGAGATGAGTGCTTCTTGAATTATACAACTTTAAAACATGGCTTTCCAAATCAATAAGGATTGACTTGCTAATTGCACCCACAATTGTGGTCAAGAACTTGAGAACTGGTCCTTTGAAGGTTACTGTCACCACTTAACAGTTGTCCTTTCCTCCAGGGCACAGGACAGCACTGCTTCTGCCTGGCACCAGGAGAGAAGATGACCCCAAGGAGCTGTGGCAGGGATGGCACATACTGCCCTACTAGACTCCTGCCATAATCCATGTAGAACATGAGGAGGCCATTTTCTGAGTACTAAGAAGATTGCTAGAAATGTAATTTTTCAATATCTAATATTGGCATTAAGATCATGGAGAGCTAGCTCAACCTCTAAGGAAAGAAATCCAAAACAGTAGGTGGCAAGCAGGTGGGAAAAGTATTTATCAATGTTGACTCAAACAGACCTCCTCTACAATTCACACACAAAAACACTATGATTCAAATTGTAGAAAAGTTACTTCTGGGTAACTAAGAATATGGCAGACCTCTCTTTGCTGCAGAAAATCTCTTCCATTAGCTATGCTGTACACATGCTTTGTTATTAGTGATGGAAAATAATGCAATCATATCCATTGGGGACAGAGTCATGGACTGCCTCTCTTCCTGGTTATAACTTTAACTGGAAGTCATTTCAAGACTCTAAAGCAGAGAAAAGGGTATCAAAGCCATATTAATAAAGCTACTATATGATTCTTTTACATTCTCAAAGATGTAAGAAAGCCCCCACATTTTATTAATAACTAAATTTATCCATGTTTATCTGCTTTGTCTTCAAAGGAAAGAGAATATCCTATTATTTTTATCTGGATGGGTGTCACAATATTTCTGAGTATACACAAAATGAATAATTCCACAGCAACAGCATATTTATTCACAAAAATAAATAAAATAGCATTAATCATATTAACTCCCTTAATCCTTTCTCTTAAACTCTAGAATTAAACTATTTTTTGCATGAAATACAATGGAAGTTGAAAATAACACCAGCTCACCTTAAGGAGAAGAAAACATCTTACCTTGAAGAGTACTAAATTTGATAAGCATATCTGCTACAAGCATTATTATTCTCTTTCTCCATTTGTAGACTTAAGTTGGGTGTCTCACTTACAAAGGGAGTAGAATGTCTTTGTTAAAAACTAATGACATCAAACCTTGGTTAAAACTACCATTTCATCTCTCAGATTTACAAAACCTCACCATCTTTGTTTTTTAAAAGTTCTGATAATTAAAATCATAGTTAGGAGCACCTACTAGATTTTTAGAACAAAATCTATGTAAAACTTAGTTACCATGCAATGTGAGAATAAGCACAGGTTTTTGTCATAATTGGTATTTAATGAATTACCAGTGTTTCAGTTAATAAGTACTACAGAAAAATACAGCACCATCACCATTCTTTGTACAGGAGAACACGATTACTTTTTGAAAAGTCTTCTGTCTGTCATAGTATTCCTCCTATGCTCTCTCTCGTATTTTTTTCTTCTAGGTAACAAACCCGCAATCTGTTTAGCCTAACTTCAAAGTTTTATGCAGATTTTACATGTTCCCAATATAGACTCTGTACACACCTGTTGAGCAGAATCAAAGCCCATAAGAAGTTACTTAGAATAATGCTTAGACTCTTTATTAGAAAAGAGTTGAAGCAAATTCTTAGTTCACACAACGGATAGATAGCAGAATGAGATCAATTTTTTATTTTCTACATAGGCTACTTCAGAAAAAAATCTTCAGATGAATATTCTTTAAAAAATATTTTCAAGTTTACATTTCTAAACAAATAACATTTCAATGCCTGAAATAAAATTAATTGCATTTTAAGTGCACCATGTCAATATTTAGATCAGAAACCTACCCACAAAACATTAACTATTAGAAAACTATTTGATTTACTTCTTCTGCTACTAGTTTTTGTGAACAACAACAACAACAAAAAACACACCAAAATTTCTTAAGTGTTTATATGTTTATATTTCATTCTGTTGAAGTGATGTTTTAAGCATCCTACTTTTTAGGAACTAATTTTTATCCTTCAAGAACGATCCCTTAAAAATAGAGCAGTGGAACATTAATCACGCTGTGAGAGCCATTGCATATGCACCATTCTTTAATTAAAATATTCTTCACTGTGCAATGTTTGCTGTCAACTCTCTGAACGGGAAATGTAAGTACACACATATGTGTCGATTTCTAAATAATGTTCCAGAAGTTAGTGGTGTATCCTCCTTCCTGTGCGCAACAGGAGGATGAGCACTCTCTGCTAGGAGAGAATTCTTTCCCTCTCAGCTGAAGAAAAACATCTAATATTTAAATACTAAAACTGCAAATACAGCTAAAATTTTTTATCAACTGCACTTCAATACACACATACGATGCCTGTATTAATTTCACTTGAGTGCTCTGATTGCACTAATTAGACAATGAAGAGGAGCTGACACATGGGAAAACTGCTGAACGCTGTATATGTTAAATAGTCGGGTGAAAAGCACCTGGGATATTCTTGCTCTTCTCTGAATGTAAATGACATTCTGCAAACAGTTAAACACACCCATTAAAATACTGGGGGTGTGGGATGGAAAGAACAAGTGCTAAGAGAGTGAAAACACGACATGCCCTTCCTATTCCGCAGACCCCGAGTACCGTCGAAAACGCGGCACAGACAGACCCTCGGGGACGTTCACATGAATCACAGCGATGCCCGCGACGACATCTCGCACGCTCTGTTGATTACAGAACTCTTACGCTCTGACAGCTAGCCCCTCGCCTCTCCGACGTTGTTTTTCATTTTTGCAGACACCAGAGAAGTCAGGAGTCTCTCCGGCGGCTGAGTTGAGGAAAGCCATTTCCTCTCGCTCCTCCCCACACACCCCGACACTTCGTGGCTTTAGAAGCGGCTCCACAAGTTCCCTGGCTCGAGCCCCGAAGGAGGCAAGTTCAGCACCATGGAAAGAGCTCGAGCCGCGCGACGAGGAGAGACCCGCGGGCCCCTCTCCCACCCCACCCCACCCCCGCACCCACTCACCGGCGTCTGCTGCGACGGGAGTCCCGAGCGCTTGGTGGACCCCTGCTTGGAACTTAACCTTTTCCACGACTCGGCAAACCTGCCCCGGCTGGCGCTCCGGCTGCGCCTGCGGCTCTCGGCGCTGTCCTCGCGGTCCGAGCAGCCGCGCTCCACCTCCGCGGCATCCCTCCACTTCTTGCCCATGCTGGGTCTGCCTCGTTGGGCCGGGGAGACACCCCTGCGCCGAGCGCTCGCGCCCGCGCTCGCGCCGCGGGGCCTCAGCCCAGCCTGCGCGCAGCTGGTCGCTGCTGGCGCCGCCTTTGCCTCGGGTTCCTGCCCGAGCCGGGCGCTCGCTTACCGCCGCCGCCGCCAGGCTGCGCTTGCGCCTGCGGCCGGCTCCGCGGTGGGCTGGGGCTGCGAGCGCCACCTGCGCCTGAGCGAGCTTCCTTTTGCGCCCCCAAATTGCTCTCCACCTCACAGGCGCCGCCTTTTCTGAGGGGCGCGCGGCCCACGCCCAAGACTGTTGATGTGCCTGCTGGCAGCTAACGCAGTCCCCCGCCCCGCCCTGTCTGCCAGTCCGCAGGACCACCCTCACCCCGCCTCGAGCTTCGGGTGGGTGACTCGATTGCCCACACCGGGTGGGAAAAGACCCCAGGTGACTTGGAGAGAGACAGAAAGCGAGGACCTTTTCCTTCCTTTTCCCTTTATTCCCTTCTCTTCTTTGCAACAACAACTGTCTCTTAAGTATCCTTGGGGAGAGCAAAGACTCATCTTCCTGTCAGACGCCACGCTAATTCTTTCTCACGCTTGCTTAGTCTAGCCCACAGGTTCTCAAACTTGACTGTATATTGATATTACCTGAGTAGTTTTTTTAAACGGTGATACTCCTCAGTCTGATTTAATCAGTCTGTCTGTAGCCTGGAAATCGAAATTATCTAAATGCTCCCCAGGGGATTCTTTCTGCTCCAACCCCTGTTAAGCCTTGGAGGATTGTACTTGGGGGGGGGGGGGGGGCACTTAGAGGGAAAGGATGGGCGGTTGAGACTTCTTACATCAACTCATTTTTCTCTCCAGGGTGGTAATGGGATATTCAGTTTACCCTTCACTCCGGGGACAGGGCGTGGGTACACCAGTTGTCAGTGAAGATGATATGAGATGGTTCGTGATTGAGCTCATACGTTGTGTATTTTCTGGCCGTCTCCCCACCCCCGCCCCTCACTTTCATTTCTGCCACACCTCCACCTTGTCCTCGGCTCCTGTGTTTGCCTTCTGCTCATTAAAAAGAACGCCGGCAGACCCTCATCAGTTTCGGGTCAGTTATTTTATCAGACTTAGCTGGCCTTACTTTCAGGGACATCTTTGATTAAACGGGAGAGAGCTTTTGAAGGCATCACAAATTCACAAAAACTGAAAAAATGACCTTAGTCAGTATTAAAGAGAGCAAGGTCTAAAACTGCTCCTAGCTGAAAAGGGCTGTCTGGTTGCTTATCTGTTGCAATGGCAACATGTATTTTCATTTCTTTGGGCAACAGTGTATTTCCCCTCCTATTTGAATACTGCCAGGTCTTAGGTGGAGAGGGATTAAAAGAGAAGGGAAGAGCATGAGAAATGCTGTAGGAAAATTGGTGTTGTGGTGCTAGTTGTGAAAATCATAATCTGACTTGGTCATGTCAGTCTGATTAAGCAGAGGATTTGGAATTGGCTACTTTGCAGTAATGGACTACACGACTCTGAAATCCCACAGAGGTGCACCTGTGCATAGTGCTACATTAATATTAATCCTGTCATTTTAAGCAAAGGGACTTACAGAGCATATATCCTACTTTTTAAACAACCCTCAGTGTCCAGAAATCACACACCCATATTAAACAAAATGAGATACTAAACAATGTTTACAATACACAATCTCATTTAATGAGAAAACCACAGGCTCCATTTTGCCTTTTCTTCCTCCCTATCTTAGTCCATGGACTTGAAATTATTAGTGACATTTTATAGAAACACAAATAATTCAGTCCAGATTCCTCCCTCCCCTGCCTCAATTCAAAATGATTATGAATGGATTACAAATTAGAATGATACTGGGCTAACCATGGATGAGAGGGTATTTAGAATAAAAGTCACCAAATTATAACTTAAAGCAAAACTTTCCCTTCTCCTTTAGATAAAAACAAAGGAGCAGAAAATAATATGTGTGACTGTGCAAAAATTCTTTAAGAGATGAAAAGCTTGTGTGATAATCTGGAGGACTAGCAAGTCCCTTCTTTATGTCTAATGATAAAATCCTTGAACAGGAGCGAAGAGGGGCCTTAACAGATGCATTAAGATTCACTATTCAAGAATGCTCACCTCAGACAGCCAGGAGGCCCTGGGTCACCAGCATCAGCCTTTTAAGTGGGAAACGGCTCTGCTACCAAGGGTAGCTCTGCTGCAGAAGATGGCATAAACACTCCAACAAGTGCTAAGCATCTGATAATAAAAGCAACTGATGAGAATTGTTTTAGATGCACTAAAAATCTTTTAATGATGGGTAGTGATAGCATGTGTCAGTTTTTAGTTGTTTGGTCTTAAAGCAAGCTTTCTTTTGCCCTTAGAGCAGTGTTTTTAAAGCCTTATTTGAAGATGATCTCTGCATTTCTTTTTTGTACTTGACAAGTATCAAAAATGTCTGGAAACTGTATGAGAAGCTAAATTAGATGAGATTGTAGGCAAGCAGGAAATTGACCCTTTCCTCTTCTGATGTTCGTTTGTCTTTTTATAAAGGAACTTGAAAGTTATATTGACAGTCTACGATATTTCTTAGGAAGTTAGCAGCGAATGACAGCATCAAAGCTAAGCACACATTGACTATCATCTGCACCAAAATTCTGGAATCAAGGTTAGAAGTTTTCCTGGAAAAGGTGGATGTTAATACATTAGAAAAAGGCAAATAGGAAGTAGAACATAAACCTTTTTTTCTTCATGGTTTCTAGGCATTAAAGATAGTGCCCACCAACAGAACAAGATTAAGGTACAAATTACTTCTATTGTTAAATAGATATTTTGTCTGAAATGAAAAGGTAGATACATAAACTTTTATGTATGAATCAATAAAAACATAACATTGTAAAATGTTTTGGAAAGTAAACTTCAAATCACATTCCAAAAAAATTCCTTAAGAAAATAATCAAACCCCAACTGTTCTCTGTTAGACCTACTTTCTCCATAACCTGAAGCTTGTCTGGTCTTACTGGCCTGTTGATAAGTCTATAATCAGAAGGAACTGTCCCTAAACCCCATTTGCTTTAGGTCACGTGTTTATGTACTTTGTTACAAAAGAGGAAAGGGAAAGTATCTTTTCCTTTGGTTATTTCCAGTAGGTGTAAACCAGAGGCATACAAAGTACAAACTAGACTAAGCAAAGTATAAGAGCAGAATATAAACATAGAAAATGATGGAAACATCAAAGCTATGCTTGACCCAAAAACTCTATTCACAAGTAAGAGAGTATGAACAATACTTCATTTTAAAATACACAGTTTTTCACATTTTAACCTCTCTGAAATCAGGAGGCTTTTTATCATACATGGTATCTCAGATTCAATGTTGAATTAGAGTCTGAGTGAAATAGATACTCAGAGGTTCAGCTGTAAATAACCTGATACTGTCTGCCTAAACTTAGGCCTTCAGCATAAAATGCATTCTTTCTAGTAAGCATAGCACTTTCCTATTGAACAGCTTTAAGTAGAAGGGGGCCCATTCTTATCAACTAAACTGAAAACCCTGCCTTCTACCCATGTGTAGTTAAATTTTGGAGTCACACTAACTTAATATGTTTCTTCCCTCATGATAACTTTCATTAAGTGGGTGAAGACAGTGTTTACATGTAACCTAAAATGTCTCTTCTCTTAAACAGTGTCTAGTACACTCTGTCATGCCCTTACACATGTTGGGGAACAAAGTGGAGTTGGCACCCACTCACATTAAGAGAACTTTGAAAAGGGTGAGAGTTAAATGAATCTGAGGCCAACTGCTTCATAGCATTTGCTGGAAGCTTGACCACTGTGACTAAACTCACAATGAAGTAGGATTAGTCAATACCTAAGAAGGAGGAGACAGGATGTAGGATTTATGTTTGGTTGTGGTTAGATTCCCTCCAGTAGACATGAGGGCTGAGTCTCAGACAAGTCAGACACACAGGAAAATTGAAACAATTACCTCTGTAACTCAAGTAAAAAAAGTCCCCAAAGCCCATGACTATCAATCAAGAAAAAGAGAAGTAGGGTTAGCTTGGTTACATAAATTGGCTATATGGGTAAAATTCTCTGGGTGACAGCTTCCTGTCCTTCTTAGGGAAAAATCAGTTTGGTTCTTCCCTATGCTACCTGCTGAAAAGCCTTCTAGTTTCCACATTCCATCAAGTCTGCCCTGTGGAAGCCAGTGCAGGCCAGAAAACCTAGCTCCAATGCTCCCACCCCATCCTTCCTTTCTTCCCTCCCTTGCTCCTTCCCCTCCTTCCTTTCCCCTCTCTTCCTCTTTCCTTCCTTCTCTTCTTTTCCTCTCCTCCTCTTCCTCCTTTTTCCTTTGTCTCTCCCTCCCTCATTTCCTCTCTTTCTCTAACTTTTCCATAAACCATTGCCTCAACATAGAACAAATCAAATCCTCCAATTCTTCTAGCTATCCACTCTTTAAACACTATTATTATTTGTAGTAATTTTTGGTACCGATGATCTTTAGTTTGTGTTCATGCATTTGCATAAAATTATATGTATATAAATGTTTTTCCTCCTTCTAAATCTATAAGTAGACAGCTTTCTAAAATTCATTTGCAAGATTGAGAAATAATAACTAAAGTCAATGGTGCAAGAATTATAAATGATAATAGCAGTAGAGTTTAAAAAATAACATAGCCATTAAAATTGGGATGAGAAGGGAAAGAGAATAGAATAGAGAAGACATGGGGGTGGAATGGGGTGAGTGACCTAAATTCTCACTTATTGCTAAATAATGCCTAAAATAATTATTAAATACTGTCTAAAATGATGAATAAAGAAATATAGATGTAATACTCCCATCAGAATAGCTAAATTATGCAGAAAAATTTAAACAAACAAAAATACTAAATGTCTCTGAAGATGTGGCACAACTGGAGCTCTCACACACTGCTGGGAGTATATATTGGTACAACCACTTTGGAAAACTTTTGGCACTATCAATAAAAGCTGAACATATGCTTACCCTAAAGACCCAGCAATTCTACTCCAAGGTATATACCCAAAAGATATGCATGTATATGATCAATAAAGGAATTGTACAGGAATGCCCATAGCAGCATTATTTATAAAAGTCCCAAACTAGACACTATACAAATGTGCATCAAGAGCAATAATAGACAAATAATGATTTATTCACATAATGGAGTAATGTTCAACAATGAGAATGAATAAACTGCTAATACATGCAAACCCGTGGATGATAAAACAATATTGAGCAAAAGAAGATAGATACAAAAATACATATTTTAGAATTCCATTAATACAAAGTTGAAATTAGACAAAAAATAACCTATTATATTAGAAGTCAGAATAATGGTTACCATGGGATACATGTCCTACAGAAACTGGAAGAGAGGCTGAGCAAGGCTTCTGGGGTACCAGTAATGTACTGTTTCTTAATCTGAATGGTAGGAAAATGGTTTATTCATTTTGGAAAATGTATAGAGCTGCATAATTGTAAATAATATGCTTTTTTTTTTTTTTTTTGGTGTGTATGTTTTACCACCAAAAATAATTTGCCAGGAAAGAAGGAATTGATCTACATTTGTTTTTTAACATTGTGCCTTTTTACATATTGTTCTTTGCTACAGTTACAAATGTCAACTGAGGGAGTGCTGAGTTCCCACCCAGGGGAGCTCTGTCACATTCCCCAATTGAACAACAATAATCCCCCAAATGCAATGGCAAAGATCAACAAGGAAGGATTCCCAGTAATGAACCCTTGATACTGATGACTATGCTTAGGAGCCTGTATGCCTGAAATATAAACTGGGCCTAGAGCTGTAGGGTATCTAAGAGTTACCTCCTGAGAGCCTCCATGTTGCTCAAATGTGGCCACTCTCTAAGCCAAACTCAGTATGTAAATGCATTACCTTCCCCCCAATATGGGACATGACTCCTGGGAATGAGCCTCCCTGGTGCTGAGGGATTACTACCAATCACTAACTGGAGAAGCAACTAGAAAGAGACCTCGAATAAAAGGGTCAACTCAGCCCAGAAGAATATCTCAGTCTACATGTTGGATCAAGTGTTAAAAACTGCTCTTTGACCTTGAATAAAAGGAGAAAATGGCAAAGACAAATGAGTTGATATGGCTAAGAGTCTTCCAAAAAGAGTTGGGAGGTCATCAAAGGAGTCATGCTTATGCACACCTCAGCAGGACCCCAGAAAAAGCCAAAGTAGATATAACCCTAAGTACTGGTTCTCCTGGAGGCTACAGAGATCCACAGGGTATATATTCATGGCAGATGGATTTGGAGCTCTGTGCCATGTCAGGGGTTCCTACTTTGTAATTTGTGCTCCTGAGTGTGATGGAGCTGGACTCAGATGTGACTTTTCTACACATGCCTCTTCTGTCACTTTTACTGAACCTGTGGTGGGTGCTAGGGATGGTCCATACTCAGGAGACTTGAATCTCTGGATTGCCCATGTGCCAGCTGGGCCCTGAGCCTCAGCAGAGTGGCAACTCCTACTCTCTTGTTCAGTGGTCTTACCCAAGTCAGCTAACAGGGAGGTGAAGATGGGCAACCACCACAACAGGGAATCAAGAGTGCCTAAAACTGTAAGCAGAGGAATTGCATCCATCATCCATGTGGAATCTAAGCCCCCTCTTGATCTACAGTTGGAGAGGACATCACCATGCCAGGGTCCACAGAATGGAGGAATAAATTATGGACTAGAGTGGACTTACTGATATTCTACTATAAAGCTATTGTGACGAGTAATAGAAGAAATTTTAGCATTGAGGTGGAGAAAGTAGCCACAGTAGTTGCTGAGGGCAGGAAGAGGGTAGAAGAGATGGATGTGGGAGCATTTTGGAATTTTGAGTTGTCCTTAATGATATTGCAGGGTCAGATGCTGGACTTTATATATCCTGTCATAACCCACTGAATGTACTGGGGAAAGTACGACCTACAGGGTAAACTATTATTTGTGTAGTACAGCAGTGTCCAAAATGTGTTCACGGATTGCGATGAGTATGCCACAATGATGAGGGAGGTTGTTAGTGTGGGAGGAGTGGGGTGGTGGGGTGGGGGGTATATAGGAACCTCTTATATTTTTTAATGTAACGTTTTTTGTGTGATGTATATATCTCCAAAAAAATACAATTTACAAAAATGATGTGGTGGGGGGTGGAGAGTGGGTTATATGGGCACCTCTTATGTTTTTGGTTTTTTTATGTTTTTTTAATGTAACATTCCCTGTGATCTATTACCTTTAATTAAAAAAAATAAAAATATGAAATTCAAAAGAAAAAAATACTGCCCTTTGCATTTTATACAGTCATGTGTGGTACTTTTTAATTGTCAAGATAGTTCCATGTATTACCTGCTAAAGTAAATATTACCTGCCCTTTCAGAAGTGGAAAGAGAGTGAGCAGAGTTACCTAATTTGCCCAAAGTCTTCCAGCTTATAATTAGGAGTCTGGGTGTTGAACCCCAGATTTTCATCTTCTAATAACAAGTTCTCTTTTGACTATATTGTAATCTTTATATATTTATACAGTATATGTAATATATTATATAACATATTCTTTAAATATATAATATGTATTTATAAATATAATACATACAATGTCAAATATTGGTTTTGAAAATAAAAGTCACTCAGATCAAAAGGTAGATATTTTAAGTGGGATATACTAATTTTGTTTCTCCCTAAAATTTAGATATATTTGAGGAAGAGTTAAAAACATTGGGAAAATTTCCTCTGAAGCTGTAGGATAAGAGCCCAATTGGAAAACTGACAGACAGACCTTCATCACTGCTCCAAATGAGCTGGACCAATGGTGTTTACAGAATAAAACCTCTGAAGTAACTTCCACTTAACAGATATGAAAAAACAGATCTCGTTTCTCTAATACTCTGAACACTAATAAGTAATCAGCTCTTCTCTGCTAAACATATACCTTTTTGGTCCTCCCAATTTAGTTACATATTTCCAATTATTCTACTCTATTTTCTTCTCTAGTTCTTTATATTAGTTGTATTTGTAATTATGATTACATAAATGAATACCATGTAAAACAAAGAAAGTGCCATTTCTAAGAAAACCAAATAAAGCGTTTTGGAAATAAAAAAGACATTACTCCTTCCCCCAGTTTTCTTTTAAATATGCTGATATAATGTGGCATGGACAAGACAACTGTAAAAAAAAAAAAAAAATGAAAAAAATACAGAGGTTGGCTTCCCTTAGAATGCTTTGCAGTTATTTTTAATTTCTCTCACTACTTTAGAGAAATGAAACTAGAAATTATAGATCCTGTATGATGGGTTGTGTTTATGAAAAAACAAAGACGAATCAGAGTTTAAATTATGAGTGTTACTCAGATGTAATCTTATATCAAAAAATGGTAAATAAATATAATGTTTTACGTTAAAATAAGATATTAAACTAACCAATTTTTCAAATCACAGCCAAATATCTGCCCAGACAAGAAACTTTCTATCATCCCTTTTTTTGTGGAGGGGGAGAATAGGGAGGGAGAATCAGTAGAAGACTAAGCTATCTCCAGGAGGAATGGGTCTTGTTAACAATGAAAGGACTTGGTTGCTCCCCCTCTAGAAGGGGCACATATTTCCTCAAACTGCTTTTCTGGCATCACAGATGCCTCAACTTCTACCTTTACATTTTACTACTTTAGCTTCTATGATGGTTAGTCTCATGCATCAACTTGGCCACGTAATGGTGCCCAGTAGTTTGATCAAGCAAGCACTAGGCTAATTGCACTGTGAGGACATTTCATGGACTTAAACCGTCAGTGAGTGATTGTATCTATGGCTGATTACATCTACAATCAACTGAGGAGCTTGCCTTCGACATCTCATCCAATCAATAGAAGGCCTTGAAAGGGGAACTAATTAGAGAGAGAATTCCCCTTTCTACTTCAGACAGCCAGTTTCTCCTGGGGACCTCACTGAGGACCTTCCTCTAGTTCCTGGCTTGCAGCCTGCCCTACAGAATATGGACTCATGCATCCCCATGGTCATGTGAGACAATTTTATAAAATTGCATAATATTTACAGAAATCTCCTGTTGGTTCTCTTTTCCTAGAGGACTCGGATTAACAAAGCTTCTTTAAAAATGCAACTTGTTCTGTGGTGAGTAATCCTTTAAGCTCTATCGCTCATTACCTTTCTGAGGTCAGAATTCTGTAGATGGGTAACAGAAATCCAGAATATTGGTAGGGAAGGTTACACAACAGAGGTGTGGCAAAGAGAGTTGCAGACCCCAGAGCGTGGGTATTTCTAAAGGTAAACAATTATTTCCTTCCTGCTCTTGAGTTGGAACATGAGGCAATCACTTATGCTAAACTCCAGTGTCTTCTACTTGTACGTTCAAACAGTAGGAAAACATCAAAGGTCATTTTGAAAAGTAACACACAGTCTTATGTCTTAGAGTCTTAGAGGCTTTTAGAGTCATTACTTTTACTTTTTTAATCTTTAAGAAAGTATGAATTTCTAAAAGTACTATACAGATTAACAAAATACTCACTGGCATCCTCAACATTTAGGATCAGCTCTTAGGCACATCTAGTTTCCCAAACCTAATTGTGTTAAATGGTTTCATGAAACTAAAATCTTAAATTATTTGAACAATTAGTTTTCGTAAGAGGACAAAGAGCAATGTTGTTTGGTCCATTACACAAAACAGAGTAAATAGGGAACATAAGATTTACCATGCAAAACTCTCACATGTCGTAGAATCGCAATTTCTATTCATGCTGAAAAAGAATTACTTAAGTGTGACTGAATCTGGGCATATTAATTAGAGTCCTATTAAGCATTTTTCACTGCTCAAACAGAACAAATTTAAGCATTTTCCCCTCCAAAGTACAAAGGTGAATGAAGGGAAAGCAATTAGTTTAAACAAGAAGCAGCAGCTTAGTTACCTTTTCATCTTTGATATTCTTTAAAAACTCATTTCCTCCAACTCATGCAAAATTGTTATTAGAGCCTGAAAAGAGTCTGAACTAACTAGAATTCCCAAGTACCTCAAATGTCTTCTTTGACTTCCACAAAAGAAACAAAGCCAACGATATGCTATAAAATGAGACAAGCTATTATCATTAACATGCTATATTCCATTGATAACATCTTTGCCAAATGAATAGAGCTTTAGGACATTCAGAAGGAATTCCAATTCCTACTATGACACTTGGGATTTAAAAAAAATGTTTTCTATTAAGTTGAGCTTTAAAGGGAATACCTTGTATTAGATTATGACGAGTTTTGCCAATTATTTAGTTGGAAAGAAAGCTGACCATACTGGCTAAAATGTATGAGCTATGCTGTGACATTTAAAGGGTTTAACAAAGATATGTTTGCAGATTGGTGATGTGAAAACAAAACATCCCAGTGTGCTGAAAGCACAAGGAGTTGTAAAGAGAAGTCAAACTGACTAAAAGGGAAAAATATATCTAAAATGAGAAAGGCAAAGGGGGAAGCCAGAGTTGTTGTTTTTTCTAAATTCTTCTTTTCCAGAAGGGTTTATAGATAAACAATTCCTTTAAGCAAAGGTGAACAATTAAGTGACTTTCAAACTTCCATCCAACACGATGCGTCAGTATTTGTTGATTGGTTAGAATCAGTTTCACTTCTTACTTCCACCAGTGTTTGCCAACCAGATCTAACCTGAAGACACTGCTAACACATGGCGTGTTGTTGTTCTCTACTTTCTTCACACCAATCGTTAATGGCACTGTTGGATGCTACTCATTGTTCACTGCAGAAAGATTTCAGTAGCACATTTCTAGCTAGCTCTGCAGCAGTGATAAGTCTTGGTCAGGTGGATTTCAAGAGTTACCAATTTCTGAAATTTTTAAAAATATTCTCAGAATTTCAACTAAACTTGAAGATGATGGGTAGCACAAAAACTCCATGAGTCTGCCATGACCACACTCTTTCAAAAATTTCTTTGATTATGATGTAAAGTGAATATATCAGTCGAGATAATGGAGTCATATTAGTTCAAAATGTCATCAATTTATTCAGGTAGTATTCAAAAAGAGAAAGAAAAATAGCAAACCAATGAAAGGAAGAGTAGACTGTGAAACTAAAAACTATTAATGGTAGTATTAAATAGTTAACATTTATTAAGCACTTATTATATGCCAGGCACTGTCTCTTTAAATGGGTTAATTTGTTTAACTCTCAAAATAACACACTTTTACAGATGAAGAAACAGAGGTAAAAATTAGGCTAAGGAATTACTTAAGATTATTGAGCTAGATACTGGCAGACCTCAGACTTGATGGCAGGAAATCTGGCTCTACAGCACAGGCCTTGACACCATGTCATCATATCTAGGGAAGGCAGCAAAAGGAGAAACAGCCATCACTGTCCAGTATGGATTGGGTACTACGTGCCAAGCACTGTGCTGGGTCCAAAATGAAATCACGAATCTTCTGAAAACTCTGCCAAGTGGGAAGTCCTACCTTCATTTCACAGATGAGTAAAACAGGCTCACAAATGGTAAGTGATATGTCCAAGCGACTTGACCCTGAAGTTGGAGCACTGAGATTCCACCATTGGTCAACCTGACCTCTTAATACCAAGAGTGGCAGCCATGACAATGAAAAATTAATATGATACTTGAGTATGTGCTATGTAATCAAGCCCTGTGCAAAAATTCTGCTACACATGTGCTTATCTCAAGCCATCCTCTCATCCATACTGCAGAGTAAGAAACTGTAGTTTGGAGAGCGCTGAACAAGTTTGCCAGGTTGCACAGGTGGTAACTGATGGAGTCTGGATTCTAATTTAGTTGGGGCTGGTCTTGATGGTATGTGCACATACCATCACACATTGCTACTAATTGAGTTTAACTTTTAAAAGCCAAGCCTGTTGCTATTAAAATAAGGGACGGTCAATGTTGGCCTAGGAATCAAAGTCAGGATGGAATGGCTGTGAGGTTCTCCATTTTCTCAGGAATTCTCTCAGTCAATATTATTTACCTCACAAGGGAGTTGTGAGGAGCCAGTGAATTAATATAGGTAAAGCATTTTGCTCACTGCCTGGCGCATTCTTAGTCCCTTTCTCTTCCCTAAAGAATAGGTCTTCCTAATAGTTGATGGATCATTATTTAGTTTTTCTTTGCATAAAATAGAGTGCCACATTCTAGACCAGCCTGTCCAGCAGAAATATAATGTGGTTCTCATATGCAATATTAATTTTTCTTGGAACCACACTTAAAAGTAGAAATAAATTGATAAAATTAATTTTAATACTGTATTTTTGTTTAACCCAATCTATCCAAAATAGTATCATTTCAACATGTAACCAATATAAAAATTAATGAGACATTTTACATTCATTTTATTTTGCACTCAGTCTTTGAAATACAGTGTGCATTTTATACTTACAGACCAACTCAATTAGGACTGGCCACATTTCAAGTGCTCAGTAGCCACATGTGTCCAGTGGCTATCACATTGGATAAAACAGTCTTAGATTGATACAAAAATACCACCTCTGTATTTGTGACTAGTTTTAAAATAAAAACATAAAAAACATCCAAGTAGGGGCTTTTCAGCATGGCAAGGGGTGGGGCATGCAGTTAATAGTTCACAAACCTTCGGGAAACCCTAATTCTCTTCCAGAAGAGAAGCAGAGCAGCACACACCCACAGACATTTGCAGACAATTTCAGGAGGTCCAAGATCCAAGGCTAAGGAACTTACTTCAAGTAATTTGTTTGAGACCTGATTCACACTTGAATCATTTCCAGAACCTGGTTGAAAAGGTATGTGCCTGTGGTACCAGCCCCAGGGAGATAACTCCTGGTTTGGCACAATGTAATTTGGAACAGGGGTATTAGCTGTGATCTTCTGTCCTGATAGCTCATTCTTGCACCTATTTTGCTATGGGGAATTTATCCTGCTTAGCAGCTTTAAAGACTCTAACATAGCGGCCTAACTCTTGCTTTCAATAATGTGTTTCATTTATAACATCGTTTAGTCTCTTTCACCCACTTTTGGAATGAAGTAATTCAAAATACTCTGAATCCATATTTCATGTTTCTGCTTATCTTTTAAAAATAAAAGCATCCATGAAATGTTATTTAACTCCATTTGTCAAATCAGGTATCAAATATTTATTTATTCTTCCTCAGTAGCATCTGCCCTCCATCAATTCCATATTAATTTGACAGAATAAATGATTATTTCTAAGTGGAGAGGCACCTTTGAGAATTTCACTGTTTACAAAGGACTTTGTACTAAATGTGGCAATGCATTTTTCAGTGACTTAATGAGAATACAGTTCCGACTCAAAGCTTATTAGCTTGGAGAGAAAAAAGAAAACTTTTTAAGCTTTCCAGTCTATTCCTCTCTATTGTATTTTATAACAAACTGTGGATTCATACGTTAGAGAGAGAGGGTGCTTTCTTTTTCTATTTGTAATATTGTAAAGAATCTAAGGTCTTTTACTTTCTTTAAAAAAAAATTACAAAATCTCCAAATTCCCTTTTGAAGGTTCATCATTTTCTTCACTATTTTACCCATTTTTATCCAGGTGTATTTCACTCCCTTTACCCTAGGCTATAGATGTTTCTATATGAACCTTTATGCAGAACTCTAAAAACAGGAACAATGATCTTAACAAAGGAGAAATTCTTTGCTGTTGGGAAAACGTACATGGAGGAAAGTGTGTGTGAGCGCGTGTGAGTATAAGTGAGAGAGTGTGTGGGTTTCAATCCCAAAGATGGGCCATACTATTCAAATATCTGATTGACAGATATCCTACCATACTCACTCTCAATCATACTCTGGTCTCTTTAAGACTAATTATGTTTCAAGAAGAACTATGAGATTTTGAGTCAGTGTATAACAGTCTGTGGGAAAGTCTGCACCAAAGAAGCCCCAGGAATTCCTGATTCTTCAGGAGTGTTGTAGGGTATTCCCAGAATAGATCCATCACCCTGGTCCTTATTCTACACTAGACTGAGAAAGTCTTGTGATCTTTTAGTTTTGCTTTGTTTGAGTCCCTCACTACCAGGACTCACACTTGGAGATACTCTAGAGTTTTCTGTGTCTTTAGACTGGCTGGTAACTTGAGGGACGCACCTGTTGATGGACTGGAAGGGGCTAGCAAACTCTTGCCTTGGAAGCCTGGCTCTATGGTCCCATAATATTGAGGTTGGTCTTGTACCCAATGCTATCCTCTGGCTGATAAAATGGTATACCACTTCTTCCCACATCAGACTTGCCATGTGGTACTCATTACTTCTCCCTAGATAAAATATCTGGAATTAAAGAGTCTTTCCTAGCTGCAAAAGACAATGGATAGCATTTTTATGCCTTTGTAAAAAAATATTATGATGATCCCCTGAGGACATTTACAATCTTCTCATAAATTCAGAAATTTTCTGAGGAAAATACTCTCACCATAAGAATAGTCCTAAGCGATCTGGCACTGCAGTTGATCAAGTTTTTCTTTATCAGCTCAGCTTTCAGAAATGACAGTATTGGAAAACACAGAACACACAGAGTTTCCTAAGTGAATCTTCCCTTCACTACCACAATTATTTTCAAGAAAGACATGCTTTTATTTGTAGCTAAATCTTGTAGTCAGGAGAGGCCAAAAGCAGTCTGACCTTTATATCAGCTTTGTCTTTGAAAAGAAAAATAAATTCTGAATCTATGAAAAAAAAAAGATTATGTGTAGAGAGCGTGAATTGGGGGTCAGAAAGATCTATGTTCAAACTCAAGCCCTTCCTAGCCACATGATTTGAGACAAAGAATTTCATTTCTCTGATGCATGGTGTCCTTGGTGATTAGCATGGTATAAAATGGGCATAAAAATACATACCCAGTAGGAATGTTGTGGTAATTATAAAGCACAGAGTACCATGCATAGTTTGTAAAAGGTGGTTAAATAAAACCTGTCTTTTCCCAAGCTTATAAGAATTACTTATTATAGGTATACTATTTTCACAATTTGATATATATTTTTAACTTATTTTTGGAACTGACAATTGTTTAATTGGCATTATTCTTTTTTGCTCCAAAACAAACAAACAAATATACCCCTTCCCTTCTTAAAAAGATTCCCTTTATTTTGGCAAGAAATATATTTTCTTTTTATATGTGGCCTAGAACTTTACTGAAGCAGAATGCATAAGACAAAGGATCTTTTTCTAAGGTGATAAGTCTCAATACCTTAGGAGCCAGAATGGGTTAGTCAGAAAACTATCTGTACTCTGCTTCTGTAAAGGAGTTTTACAGTGACAGTGATTTATCACAACACTGTTACTGCAAAAGTAACCTTAAGGAAATAATACAGGTTGGAGAGACAATACACACTCACACCTTAAAAGCAAATGAAAACATAGTTGAACCATTTAAGAGATGCAACCACATAAATCCAAAGCATTAAAGAGCCAGAACATAAATACAAACTTTAGAAGAAAGAAAAAAATCACTACAATGTTTGTCACAATTTCAACTTTGTCACAAGGGAGCAAAACAGTAACATTTAAAGATTTGGGTTGGTGGATTTAGACAGGAATTTCAAATAACATATATTATAGGTTCTATCAGTAGAAAGGATTGACAAATCTGATCTGTTTAACTTGGAGGGGAATACAATGTTGGCAGTAAACGATTCAGTCACAAGGGAACTGTCACAACATTGTATGTTAGTACACTTCAAGTGGCTGTCTGGCAAATTCACTCCCTGTTTTCTCTGCTGGTCTCCTTCTCTGCCTTGCTGGTTGGAACCTATAGGCCTTAAGGGTGCCCAGCACATATGTATGTGAAGATGAGAAAAAGAGTATCCTGAATCTTCACTGGAAGGACCCAGGCTCTACCCACTGATGTCTGCAGCACCCTGCATCAGGGAAGAGAAGGAGAATGGAATGGAGTCACACTGAAACCACCAAAAGACAAACGTCCATCTCTCCTAGAGTTATCAACTCATCCACTTCTAATTTTTCTAGCAATTTTATGGAGATATATTCATGTACCATAACAATCCATCCAATGTGTACATTCAACACCCACTTCTGATTTTTAAGACTAAAACCTTACTCTTTGAATAAAGGTCATCTTTGATAAAATCTATAAAAGACCCCGAGTTAAAATATAGTATCCTGAAGAACTTTCTTTTTTTGTTCAGCAGAGATTTCTGAACTGAACTTTTGTTTAGCCATTTTCTCTTTAGTATCTTAGCCTAAAAACGAAGAGTTTATGCTACACTGAATACAAGAGAAACTTCATGTATACCAAAGAAGATGAAACAGTAGCCTTTCAATGCCTTTTGTTTTTTTCAGGAGGTGCCAGGGATTGAACCCAAGACCTCATACACAACACCCTCACTGCAAAAGTAAACTGAAGGAAATAATAATACAGGTTGGAGTGACAACACACACTCACACCTTAAAAGCAAATGAAAATGTAGTCGGACTGTTTTAGAAATGCAACCACATAAATCCAAAGCATTAAAGAGCTAGAACACAAATAAAACTTTGGAAGAAAGAAAAAAATCACTACAATGTTTATCACAATTTCAACATTGTCACAAGGGAGTGGCTTGAGGAGACATTCAAACCACTGAGCTACACCTGCTTCCCACCTTTCAGTGACTTTATACAATAAAGCCAACTTTGTTCAGGTGAAAACCCTAATGGTAAGCACACTTCTAGCCAATGGAGACACCTCCATATTTCACCTGTCAGTGAAATATGTACCAAATAACATTTATTTGGGACTTACTATGTGTTAGGAACTATTCTCAACCCTTTGATAGCCATGACATATAAATAATATTGAAGATAATAACAATAACTAGCACTTACAAAGCACTTATTATATGCTAGTGCTGTTCCAAGTGTCACCTCTATTAGCTCATTTAAGTCTCACAACAATCCTCTGATGTATGTGCAATTCTTATCCTCACATTACAGAAAAGGAAACTAGGCACAAGAAGTAACTTGTCCTTGGTCATCTATCAAGTAAATGGCAAAGCAAGGAGTCAAGCCCCAAGCAATCTGGCTCCACTTAAAACCATCATACCATATTGCCTTTCTATTTAATGAGTACCTATTATTTAATGGTTTACAGTGGTATTTATGTTCATTCAGGAAGTATATGTCATGGAGATAATCAAAGATATAAGAAGCAAATGGCTCAAGAGCCCCAGATTATGACATCCATGAAAAGGACTTATACATTTTATTCATCACTGTATTCCCATCACTTACTGAAACAATAAACACCTCTTGAAAACTGTATGCAGTAGAAACTCTCCTAGTAGGGCTAAGTTGACTCAACTATAGAAAGATTTAAAAATTATTTTCCTTTATAGCTGGAATTCCAGCTGGACCTATATCTTATTCTGGAGAATCCCAACAAGTCTTATCTGTCTAGAGACTTTTGTGGCAATCATTTAGAAGTTTCTTTTTTTTTTTTTTATTTTTTATTTTTTTTATTTTTTTATTTTTTATTGACTTTGTAATAATATTACATTAAAAATATATATGTGAGGTCCCATTCAACCCCACCCCCCCACCCCCCCTCTCCCCCACCCCAACAACACTCGTTCCCATCATCATGACACATCCATTGGATTTGGTAAGTACATCTTTGGGCACCTCTGCACCTCATATACATTGGTTCACATCATGGCCCATACTCTCCTCTATTCCATCAAGTGGGCCCTGTGAGGATTTACAATGTCCGGTGATTACCTCTGAAGCACCATCCAGGGCAGCTCCATGTCCCGAAGACGCCTCCACCTCTCATCTCTTCCTGCCTTTCCCCATACCCTTTGTCCATTATGTCCACTTTTCCCAATCCAATGCCACCTCTTCTATGTGGACATTGGATTGGTTGTGTCCATTGCACCTCTATGTCAAGAGGAGGCTCAGATTCCACCTGGATGCTGGATGCAATCCTCCCATTTTCAGTTGTAATCACTCTAGGCTCCATGGTGTGGTGGTTGTCCTTCTTCAACTCCATCTTAGCTGAGTGTGGTAAGTCCAATAAATCAGATTGTAGGTGCTGGAGTCTGTTGAGGCTCAGGATCTGGCTATCACATTGTCAGTCCAGAGATTCAAATCCCCTAAATATATCTTAAACCTCAACATTAACTGCACCTCCAGCACATTAGCATGAAAGTCTAATGAAGGGAGATCCCATCTGAGTCCAGATTCATCACACATAAACACCATTTCCAAAGAGGGGCCATCTGCCCTGGTAGTTAACCCCATCGGCCATGACCATAACTCCCATGGGTCTCTTTAGCCCTCAAAGGAACCAATATCTGGGGGTTGTATCTGCTTTATCTGTCTCTCTGACTCTGCTCAGTTGTGCATGAGGGCAAACCTTCTACCAGCCTCCAGACTCTTTTTTAGAAACTCGTAGCCATATAATAGAAGTCTCTTTCTAAGGTAAGAGCTGGATGACAAGTTTGACTCAACCACAAAAAACCTAGTCATTCAAGAGAAGAGGTGATTCTAAAATACTTGATGTTTCCCATAATGTGGTCTCCTGGTCCAGTCTCCTGTAGTCATTCAACAAACAGGTATTGAGTCCCTACTATGTGTAAGACACTCTTTCAGGTAAGGGGGATTCAGTGGCAAACAAATTTGAGCAAGCACACGCGGGAAGGGAAAGACCACTAAAATGCTAAGGCAAGTGTGAGTTTCAATCTATATAGCTGAGTTAGGGGGAAAAAAAGCAGTTTTCATAGCCTTCCTCAATGTTAAATCAGACCCCACCAGGAAATTCTATTAGAACTTCCTTCATCTCCCCAGATTGTGCCCAAATCTTTGCCCAGACTGGGAGGACAGTGCCTTGGATCTGTGCCTGTCTCCCTTGTTTTCTCATGAAGTCATTTTCTCACTCATTCGCCACCTCCCTGGGGCTCTACTGTGATTTGATATTAAGATTCCCATTACTCTGGAACCCCATGACCTTGACTTCCATCCCCTTCACCCTCTCTTCTCTTCCTGGAGCTCTCCAAGGCATTCATACCTCCCTTCCCACTTCAGGCCAGTCCCACCGTCTTCTCAATGAGCATTGGCTCTTTCAACAAAGAGAAACAGCTTTTGATTTCATGCAGCTCTGTTTTAGGCCCTACAAAATTCTCCAAGGAAAAGAAATGTCAAGAGTCAGGCTCCTCCTTGAAAAGGGAAAAAGAGTGAAACTTAAATTCTTATCACACACATGTAGAACTCTGTTACCCCAAAAATGATCACTAACTTCTCTGAGATATTGAGGTATAAGGAGCATTGCTTTGGGGTACTGCTGAAAGAGAATAAACTGATATTATAACCATAAACTATTGTGATTAGTAATCGAAGAAAATATGGCATTGGTGTGGAGAAAGTGGCCATGTGCTGGGGCTAGGGAGTAGGAGGAAGAGATGAGATGTGGGCGCATTTTCGGGACTTGGAGTTGTCCTGGGTGGTGCTGCAGGGACAGTTACCAGACATTGTATGTCCTCCCATGGCCCACTGGGTGGACTGTGGGAGAGTGTGAGCTATGATGTGGACCATTGACCACAAGGTGCAGCGGTGCTCAGAGATGTATTCACCAAATGCAGTGAATGTCTCATGATGATGGAGGAGTTGTTGTTATGGGGGGAGGAGTGGGGTGAGGGGGAGTGAAGGGTATATGGGGACCTCATATTTTTTTAATGTAATATTAAAAAAATAAAGACAAAAAAAAGTCAATAAAATCTACATTCCTGAAGACCCCCCCCAAAATAAAAGTTGACTCTGAAATAGGGAAAATAGTGATTTTTAAAGGCTCTTAGAGTTAGTGTCTTAGACTTTTAGAAAATGCAAAAGAGGTTAAGGAAAGGGGATCTTATAAAGCCTCAGGACCCTTCCCCTTCAGATAATCCCATTTTTATATATTAGAATTCAGGTATGACTGCCTTTTTTTATTCTTTATGCTCCTTTTTTTTCCAAGTGACTTGGCAGTAGAGTTATGTAGACTGCCACCCTCTTTCTGTATATATTCATGCAAAGTCACAGGCATACATTTTCCCACCCCAGGATATTTGAACAGGAATTTTTTTTGGTAAGATTTATTTCTTTCTGTCCACCCCCCTCATTGCCTGCTGTCTGTGTCCATTCACTGTGTGTTCTTCTGTGTCTGCTTGTATTCTCATTATGCAGCTTCAGGAACTGATCCTGCGACCTTCCAGAGAGGGAGAGAGGCAATCATTCTCTTGCACCACCTCAGCTCCCTGGTCTGCTGCATCTCTTATTGTCTCTCCTCTGTGTCTCTTTTTGTTGCATCATCTTACTGCATCAGCTCTCTATGTGGGCTAGCACTCCACACTGGCCAGCTTGCCTTCACCAGGAGGCCTGAGTATCGAACCCTGGACCTCCTATATGGTAAATGGGAGCCCAATTGCTTGAGCCACATCTGCTTCCCTAGATAGGAATGTTTCAGAGAAAAACTATATAAGTACTGTTTTCTACTATTTATAACAATTTTCATACATGTTATACATTTATTTCTAAGTATTTGTATAGCCTCAAACCACCTAAAATCTGACATTAAAATCCTTATCACCAGATTCTTGTGGTGATGGTATAGTTGAATACCTTGACTGTGGTGGTGGCTGTGCAAAGCTACACATATGATAAGCTAGAGGCACATGCATGGACATACACATAAATGAGTGTGTACATAACTTGGGAAATCTGAATAAGCTCTATGGACTGTAAAGATGTCAATTTCTTAGTTTGGGTATTTTACTGTAGTTTCGTAACATGTTACAATAGTGGAAAACTGGGGGAAGAGTATAAGAGAATTTCCTGTATACTTCTTTGCAACATCCTGAGAGTCTGGTATTATTTCAAACTGAAAATTTTTTTAAATCCTTACAATTTATATCTAAATTTAGCCCATATTTTGTGAAAGAAGGGTATTCTGTTTCTTTAACATAATTATCCTCAATACATGAAAACATTTATTGAGAATATTCTGTGTTTAAGGCATACCACTTTACCTGAAAATAAAAGTTAGCCGGTTAGTACTTTTGGGGAAGAAAGGAAAGGGTCTCTTATTAAAAGTAGCTTTAAAATCCCTCTTCTTAATTTATCAATATAAAGTAGCTGCTCCTTTTTTATGTTATTGAAGTATATCATTCATATATGAACCTACATAAATAAGACTATATTAAAAGTTGTAAACTTACAAAACACACATGCATCTCATCATACAAGGCTCCCATACATCACCCTGCCACCAACACCTTGTGTTGTCTTGAGACATTTGTTACAAACTATAAAAGAGCATTATCAAGGTATTATTACTGACTATAACCCATACCTTACATTTGGTGTATTTTTTCACAACTCATCCAATTATTAATAGCCTATATTAATATTAAATATTTGTTATAGTTCATGAGAGAACATTCTAATATTTGTTCTGTTAACTACAATCCTTCTTCTACCACTGCATTCCATGTGTTATACAATCCCATGCTTTGTACAATCCACTCAAAGTGTGCACTTGTTTTTATCACAGTTGTGCTATCATCATCTCAATTTTAGAATGTTTTAATTTCTCAAAAAGGAAAAATCTCATAACCCTATATAACTCCTGTTGTTCCTTAGAATCAGTGTAATGTATTCTTTGTCTTTGCTGCAAATATATTACAATATTACTGTTAACTATCGTTCATAAGTTACAATTGTAATTTTCCTGTGTATCACCATATTCTTACCACTTAGTAAAAGAACATTTATACTGTTAGCCGCAATCTTCATCCCCATCGAGCTCACTGTTATACATTCCCTAGATTATTGTCTAGTTTCTTTTCAATCGACATTTATGTCCACAGACTACCCCTTTCAGCCACAATAACATTTATAAATCTGTAATATTAGTTACAAACACTGTAATGTGCTACCATCAACTCTATTCATTTCCACACTTTTACAATAAATCTTATTAAAAATGCTATATGTATTAATCATCAGCTCCCATCTCATCTCACAGTCTATCTCCTAGTAACCTATATTCTAGAGTTTATCTCCATGAGTATACTCATCATATTTCATATTAGTGAGACCATTTACTATTTGTCCTTTTGTGTCTGGCTTATTTCACTCAACATAATATCGTCATGGTTCATCCACGTTGTCATATGCATCCTGATTTCATTTCTTCTCACAGCTTAATAATATTCCATTGTACACCACATTTTGCTTATTTATTCATCAGCTAATGGACACTTGGCTGTTTCTGTATTTTAGCAATAGTGAATATGCTGTTACGATAATCAGTGTGCAAATGTCAGTTCACATCCTTAAAATATCTATTTTTAAATTTTGTTTTAATAAAAATAGTCTTCTTAAAATGAAAAATGGAAAAACCATAGTTCATTTTTTTGCGTCTCAAAATTTGAGCTATTCATTACATTAAAAAATGCCATCACAGTTTGTGATAGTTAACTGTAGGACAAACTGAGAGGAAATATGACAAATGCACCTCTTAAAAGAATAAAGATGTCTAGGACTCCTATATTGTTTACCAGTTTGCAAAGTCTTCTTATTTATATAATCAATTTTAGATTCTCCCAATATCCCTATGAGGATAAGGAAGCAAATCGTATTAACCAATAAAAATATACATCATTAAACTGATCTAGGACAAAGGTTGAAAATTGACTCAGGTTTTTTTTTACGTATTTTTATTTTTAAAAGATACATAGATTTCATAAAATGTTACATAAAAAAATAGGGGATTCCCATTTGCCCCCTCCCCAAACCTCTCACTTTTCCCACGTTAACAACTTATTTCATTAGTGTGATATTCATTGCAATTGATGAACTCATTTTGGAGCATTGCCACTAAGCATGGATTATAGTTTACATTATAGTTTACATTCTTTCCCACTTCATTCTGTAGGTTATGGCAGGATATATATGTCCTGTATCTGTCTTTGCAATGTCATTCCGGACAATTGCAAGTCCCAAAAATGCCCCCATATCACATCTCTTTTTCCCTCTCCTTGCCTTCAGCACCTCCAGTGGCCACTGACTTCACATCAGTGATATAATTTCTTCCATTGCTAGAATCACAATAAGTCTATAGAAGAATACTGGTAAATCCACTGTAGTCCACATTGTGGAATAATGTGGACTAGAATCCTGAGGATTCTTGGATGGTGATGCCTACTCTATCTCTAATTGAGAGGGGATTTCGATCCAATATGGCTGATGGATGGGACTCTTGCTGCAGTTGTAGACTCTCTTGGTTCCTTGGTGTGATGGTTGTCCATTCTCACCTCCTTGTTAGTTGTCCTGGGTGTGACTCAATGGAGAAAGGCCACCCAGTTCTTGATTTCTTGTCTCCAATGAGATGGTTGTGATGATGGTGGAGATTATGAATGATAATGATGCTAATACATATATTCACAAAATATGGCAACATCCTTTATCCACTGCTTGGTTTCAACCCAATCTGGGATAGTGTCATCTAGCATTTCAGTGCTTCAAGGAAACACTTCTCACCATCTGGCTTTTTAGCCTAACACTTCAGCTGACGACTAAATACACTATATAAGGTCCCTATCACCCAGCCACCCCCATTCCTGCTCCCCTGGCTGATGGAAAATGGGCAGTGAGTCATGAGGCAGTTGGTGGGGAGGTGGCAGTTCTACCCACCAACAATTATTTTCTAAAATAACTGAGGGTTCTTATACCATCAACCCACAATTTCCTTGCATCCATAAGCAAACCAATGTGGTGAAATATGCATCATTAATTTATTATTTTTTATTTTTAAAATTTATTTAAGCTGGATTTTTTTAGCATTTTGATATTAAAGTAGACAGGAAGGAAAAATGTACATAATAATTGCCTTTGGTTCTTTATCACCCTATCAAAAACCAAGATCCCTAAATTGTACTATTTTCTATACTTGTTAATCTTAATACAGATAATTATATTCTACGGAAGGTACAGTATAATAACTATTGCTTAGATGTTGATTAGATTAAATTCCAAGCTCTAGTTGTAGGCTATCTTGGCTTGCCTTTGGAAAATGGAAAACTAAAAATCTGGAATTCCTTTTATTAGTCATCTTTTAAAAGTTGGAACATTAAGTATCACTTGTTTATGGAGTCTTATATAGACAAACCACTCAATCTTGTTATAAGGCTCAATTCCCATCAACATCCCAATTTTCTCTACTTATTAAAAGAAATGTAATGCAAATCCATTACACTATTTTTTTAAATCTTCATGCCTACTTGTTCCTCCTCAGATGTATCAATCTTCTACTTTGGTCAATGGTGCAGACTCTAGGAAGCATTTGTCATTCATCATAGCAGGGGGATATTTATTGAATAAAAATAATTTTGCAGGTTAATATATTTCTCATATATTTTGCCTTTCTCTAAGGGAATACAAATTATTAAACCTTTTATCAACTTTTTGCAAGGGAGGGGCTGCTTATTTATAAGTGGATTTGCTCTTCATTTCAACTCTTCCCATTATCCTAATCATTGCTTTTATTTTTCCTTTTTGTCAGTAAGAGATCCCACCCTCTGTCTCATTTAACTGTAATTAGCTTCTCTATTTGGTAAGGTTATTATATTTTATATTTATAGTTTAATCACATCTAATAGTATAAAACTGCTGCAAATGAAGTTTTTAAGTTATGAAACAATAGCCTACTTTTTAAAAATTCCTTTATTTTCTCCAATATCCTATTTAGTCTTCTAATCACCAAATTTACTCTACTTGCACATTGACTTACTTAGTAAATGCATGTTTGCTTTTTAAAGTCTGGTTTTCAATGGATAAAGTCATGAAGTATGCAAGTAAATATGAAAAACACACTTAAATGCAGAACAATATCACAAAACTGCAGTATGCATCCTGAAATGGGAAAGGTTGGACTGTTCAAGATAAAACAGCATCCAAATGACTGTCATATGGCTTATGGCTTATGGCTTCAGAGGCTATTTTGTATGAATTCTTGGAAAATGGTGAGATACAAAAGATAAATTCATTGTGGGAGGATAATATTCTACATGGGAAATATGAGAATTATCATAAACCAGTCTGAGAAATAGGTGCAATTTGCCTTTTATATCAGCTCACCTTTCTATTAAGCATCTTTCCATTCAATTTACATCCACTGGTCAGTCTCTCTTTCCTTCTCTCTTCCTCATTCTTTCTCTCTCTCACACACACAACTAGATATTTCTCTAGTCATTGAGTGATCATTACTTTAAAAAATTGCAAATACAGTAGAAAGAGCCCACATACACTTCACCCAATTTTCTCCAATGATTATAGTGGTTATATTGTACATGACTACAGTAAAATATCAAAACCAGGAAATTGACATTGGAAAAATGTATGTGTATCATTCAATGCCATTTTATTACATATGTAGATTCTTGGGCCTGCCACCAGTATCAAAATATAGAACTATTCTATTATCACAAAGATATAGCAATGTTGATATTTCACCAGAATGAATGAAATCTTATCTCCCTTTTAGTCCCTTTATCCTTCTCCATTTATAACAAAATTAACCTAAATATTTCCTCTATATACATTGACATCCAAATCAGATGGCATACTTTTTGCTTAATTTGGAAAATAAGAGAAGGAAAATCTACTGTATTTACCCATATTTTTTATACTTTTCATTGTTCTTTCTTTCTTTCCTGATGTTTCAAGATTCCTTCTCTTATCATCTCTTTTCTGTTTCAAAAACTTTCTTTAGGTATTTTTTTAGGATAGGTCTTCTGGAGAAAATTCTCTTTGTTTTCTCATGTCTGATAGCATATTTTCTCTTCATTCCTAAAGGATAATGTCATGGCACAGAGAAATCAGGTTGAGGGTTCCTTTCTTTTATCTCTTGAAAAATGTGGTGACATTCCTTCTGACCTCTGTGGTTGCTGGTGAGAAATCCTATGTCAGTTGAATTGTCGTTTTGGAGGTGTCATTTCTCTCTCACTAATTTTAAGATTTATTTCTTTGTCTTTAGGTTTCTGGAGTTTAATTATGATGTGTCTTTATGTGGATATCCTTGGGCTTATGCTGTTTAGGGTTCACTCATCATTTTGTTTAAACATTATTATTGAGATATAATTCACCTGCCATACAATTCACTTACTTAACATGCAAAATCAATGGTTTTTAGAATACTCACAGAATTGTGCAATTAACACTACAATCTAATTTTAAAATACTTTAGGAAACCTCATGCCCCATCCTGCCCCTACCCCCCACCCCAACCCAGGCAACCATTAAAATACTTTCTTTCTCCATAGATTTGCCTTTCTGGACATTTCATATAAATGAAATCCTACAATATGTGGTACATTGTGCCTGGCTTCTTTCACTTAGCATAATATTTTCAAGGTTCATTCATATTGTAGCCCATATCAATATTTTACTTCTTTTTATTACCAAATAATATTTCATTGGATGGATATAACACACATTATATATCCATTCATCCTAGGAGTGGAATTGTGGGGCCTTATGATAATTCCATGCTTACCTTTCTAAAGAACACCAAACTACTTTTTACAGTAGCTGAAACATTTTATGATGTATGAAGTTTCCAATTTCTCCACATCTTCATCAATATGTGTTATTATCTGGCTTTTTTGTTATAGCCATCCTACTGGGTGTGAGTGGTATCTTATTATGATTTTGAATTGCATTTCCCTACTGACAAATGATGAGGAGCATCTTTCCATGTGTTTGTTTGCCGTTTGTATATGTTCTTTGGAAATACGCTTATTCAGGTCCTTTGCCCATTTTTATTTGAATTTTATGTCTTTTTATAATGGAGCCATAAGAATTCTTTATACATTATAGATACAGGTTGCTTATCAGATATAGGATTTGAAAATATTTTCTCCCATTGTGTAGATAATCTTTTTACTTTCTTGATTTCAGCCTCACAAACTTCCTTTATAATTTTTGGTAAGGCAGATCTGTTAGCAACAAGTTCTCTGGTTTTGTTTAGCTGGCAATATCTTTATTTTACCTTCATTTTTGTAAGATAACTATGCTTGGTAGAAGATTCTTCACTGAAGATTTTTTGCTTTCAGCACTTTGAATATATTATTCCCCTGTCTTCCAGCCTCCAATGTTTCTGATGATAAACCAGATATTAATTTTATTGTGGTTCTTTTGTATGCAAAAAGTAATTTCCTCTTACTCCTTTCAATTTTCTCTTTGTCTTTAAACATTTTTTTCCTATGATGTTTCTGAATGTATAACAGATCTTTTTGCCTTTATACTACTTAGAGTTCAGTGAGCTTCTTGGATGTATAGATTAATGTTTTTTATCAAATTTGAGTCGTTTTCTTCAAATAAATTTTTCTTCTCCTTTCTCCCTCTCTTCTTCTTCTGATACTCCTATTATACCTGTGTTGGTGAGCTTAAGGATGTCTCACACTTTCCTGAGATACACTTTTCTGAGACACTTTTTTTTTCTTTCTGTTTTTCAAATGCATAATCTCTATGATCCACCTTCAAGTTCTGATTTTTTCTTCTGCCAGCCCAAATCTATTATTAATATTAAAGAGTGCCTCTAATGAGTTTTTCATTTAAATTACTGTACTTTTAAACCCAGAATTCCATTTGGTTCTTTGTTAAGATTATATCTCCTTATCGAGATTCTCTTTTTAATGAGACATTGCTATCTTATTTCTTCAAGTTTCCTTTAGTTCTTTGAGCATATTCATTCAAATTATTTTGAAGTCTTTGTCTGCTAAGTCTTATATCTGGTACCTCTCAAAAGCAATTTCTGATAATTGCTTTTTTTTTCCTGTGTATTAATCATTTTGAGATCTAGACGTCTCAAGTAAAGTATTGTAGCAAATCTGGATATTGATTCTCCTCTCCAAACTTGATCTTAGCTCATTTATTTGTTCAGTATGTTGGCTGGACTATTTTACTGAAGCCTATGTCTTCCACAATAGGCAACAGTTACTCAGAAGATGCAGCCTTAAGTGTACACACAGTCAGCCTGGGATGACAGTGCTTTTAGCAGCATCCCCTTAGTATTTTTTTAAGGCAGTACCAGGGATTGAACCCAGGACCTCATACGTGAGAAGCAGAACTATATTCAGTACCTGATGAGACTTTGTTCTTTTTTTCTATTTTTAGGAGGTACCTGGGGGCAAATCCAGGACCTTGTACATGGGAAGCAGGCACTCAACCTCTTGAACTACCTCCACTCATCCATATAGTTTCCTGATTTGGCAATTAATCTGTTTGCCTCCGTTATTATCATATCCAGCTGTTGGCTTCCACTAATTATCCATTGATTGTTGTACTGTTTCTGAGAAGGGCCTGGGGTAAAAATTGCACTACAGTCTAATCCAATTAAACATGCCTTCTTTTGTAGGGGTAATCTCTGAGACCAACCTTTGAGGTTTGTTCTGGCTCCAGAAAGTCTCTTCTTGGCTATCTCTTTCCCTTCTACTTGGTTTACCATTTAGCTTATTATTCTGAGAGCTACCAGTCTCCTTAATTGCTTACCCCGACAATGTACAACTTTTAAAAGACTATCCTTAGCCCTCCCCCCACTCTGTTTCAAATAAAGTGGGCTCATGGGGGGAGGACTTTGGAGGTTTCTGTTCTTACAGATTGCTTCTCTTTCTGAGCAAAACCTTTGCAGCACTGCTCCAAAGCTAGAACAGGAACAGTGGCCGACTCTTCTCAGAATGACAGCCCTGCTATATAAGGAAGGCATTGAGTTGGAGTTGTAGCCTCTGGTCTTCACAGCATGCCTCTCCCAGTGTAAAACCTCTGCTTTATATTGCTCAGGTTCTTGAATCTGTTGGGTTTTGTCTTTTGCCAAATTTGGGGGATTTTCTGCCATTATTTCTTTGAATTCTTTTTCATTCCTGTACTATTTCTATTCTCTTTCTGGGACTCTGATGATATGCATATTAAATCTTTTATTATACTCCCAGCCCTTGATTGTCTTTTCTTTCTCTTTTTTTTTCTCCCAGTCTATTTTCTCTCCATTTCTCAGAATGGGTAATTCTTTGGGGCTATTATCAAGTCTACTGATTCTTTCCTCTGTCCTCTCCATTCTTCTTTGAGCTCATCTGGTGACTTTTTAATTTAATTTCGATATTGTATTTTTCATTTTTAAATTTTTATTCGGTTCCTATCTTCTTTTTTTAGTGAATCTTTCCATTTCTTCAAGCATTTTAAGAATTGCATCTTGAAGCATTGTTATAATGGTTACTTCTTTATCAGAAGATTCCAACAACTGTTTATCTTGAAATTGGCATCCATTGATCACTTCTCCCCATAGAGATTGAGATTTTCCTTTTTGTTGGTATGATGTGTGATTTGAAATCTCATATTAGAAGCCTCTGGATATTATATAAACCTTTGCTCAGCAAGCTTCCTCTGACAAGGTTCAGATTGGGTGAAGCAGGCTCTACCTCACATTGACAGGTGGGGGTGAAAGTCCAGTCTTCCCACTAAGCCTTTTTTGATACCTTGGGAGGGGGAGGAATATCCCATTACTTCAGAGTGGGTTTGGGATTTGGAGCTCCCCACTTTGACTCTGCTGAGATTTCCCTGGCTAGGAGGAGGAGAGGCACCTCATCACTTCTCCCCACATAGCCCCTATTGGCACTATGGTATCTGACCTTGTTACCACTGGAGAGTGAAGAAATGCTTAGTTCCCTCTTTGGCCTCCTCTGACATCATCCTTAGTAGGGTGCCTTCTTACTGCAGTGTAGAAGTGGAAGTTTGATCCCTCCAGGGCCTCCACTGACACCATGATGGGGGGTCATTACCTTGGCAGGAATCAAAGTCCTGACTCCACAACTGGTCCTCTCTAGGTGATGGGGGCTGAGGGCTGTACCTCTTTACAGCTGGGTGAGTAGAGGTCTAGACTCCACACTTAGCCTTTGCTAACAGGTGTGGGAGTGGGGCTACAGTTTCTTCCTTGGTATTTAATGGAAGTGGTGTAGTTATTGTCTAAACATTTTATGTCTTGTTAAGCTGAACCTCTCCTAGTCCTTTGGCTAGAGAGAGCAATCTTCTCTTAGGGTTCCCTTTGTCTGTTCCCACTAGTATTTCCAGGATGCCTGCTTCTCCAACACCCAGTTCAGCATATATGAGGCAAAAAGAAAACTTATATTGCCCTGTTGTTCCTTGGGTCCTGAGGTCTCTAGCTGTTCTTCTTTAGACCTTTCAGAGTCCTCTTATGCTTGCTTTATACATAAAGCATTTTTAGCTTACTTAGAGGGAGAAATAGGGAAAAATACATTTACTCCATCTGGTACAGAACTCTAAGTTCATTGTTACTTTTTAAGAATTGCATATAGCTAGCTGTCTACCAAGAGTAAAAATAATCTACATTTTGATAACTTAGTTTTAGTCCCTTTTAATCATATAAGAAAAAATGGCTTCAAGAGGTTCCCTACTTTGGGAGACTGCATTTTAATACGGAATTTTCAAGGACTAAAAATAAAGTAACATTCAAGTACACATTCTTCTGAAAGTGTAATTGTAGGTACTATCTCCAGCCAGTGGAGGAATAGATACCTTGCTCACAGTAATTAGACAGCCATGAATCACTGCAACTCATTTTAAATTCAGTCTTCAGTTGCAGCATATACAAAGTTAGAATACAGTCTCATCAAATGATCTAGTTGTCAATGACATTTTTATATCTAGGTGAAAGAAATATTCTAGAACCACAATCACAGGTGAAAGAAAAGCTATAATTGTTCAATGAAGTTGACAAAGTGCATTGCTTTCATTGCTTCTATCGCCAGAATAAAACCTGATCTAGAATACCATGTCTGCAGGTGACTGTCCCTGAGTCTTGTCTCTATCTTTATGAATACATATTGTTTCCCAAAGGGAAAAGAAATAAGAAAAGTGTTATGAAAGCTAGGAGGAGGATATAGTCATCAACATAATTAAAAAGAAGGCAAGTAGTTTATCTGAGGCTCTCACACCAAGAGGAAACAAGTAGAGGAAATTTCATTTTTATGCATACTCTGAGGACATAATCAACTTTATGAGGTGAAATGTAATATCTTCCCAACTTCGTAACTATAAGACATTCCCTGTAGACCATGAGAACACAGGCCTAACCTTTCCCAATGAGAAAGGAGAAGATGATGAATACAAGAAATGAATATGAAAGAATATAAATACATCCACAGGAAAGGATTCATTATGGGTTAAATCTGTTCTTGAAAAACATAGTCTGGTTTATATCTTCACCTATTCTTTTCTACTATACATGTTGTTTTCCCTAAAAAGAGAAGCATATTTTTAATTCCAAAAGTATGTCTTGTGAATTCTGCAAATTATTGTTACCATGGAGCTCTAAGTATCCCATAGCAAGTTAATAAGTTCTCAGGGCCAGTGCTGTTTTGGCATTTAATGTGTTTGCTACTTCAATAGAGAAACGTGGAAGGAGAAAAACTGCCTCCATTCCCAATTATTTTCTTTTTAACACTTTGGTGTCTGTACTTGTTCTATAGAACTACGTTAAAAGAAAGGCACATAGATGAAAAATTTAAGAGATGATTTCTTTTCAGAGTCTGTCTTTTGATGTATGTTGTACAAATCTGAGTATGGTAAAACAAAAGTCATATAACTAAAGAGATTAGAAAAATTTAAAAAAACTTTCCATTGTACACTTAGTTGTTGAACATCTCTAAAAAACAATGTAACAGAACATACTGTTATTAAATTGCCTCTAACACCTTTTATCTGAAGCTTTTAAAGCATGTTACAAATTTATCTATCCCACAAATAATCACGGGTGGGAGGAGGAAAAAGGAAAAAAATAGATGTAGATCCTGGACATTTGTCCTTCTTCAATAAAATTACCATTTCCTGGGTGATACAGCAGTAATCCTGAGGCCTCAAGGGGAAAAAAAATACTATCATGTTAAAAGTTAAAAGATTACCATGGCTACTTTATAATAGAAATTTGAGGGCAAAGAACATTGGGATTTTCTTTTGATGTGTCATCAGAAAGTTAAGTGCTTAACAAAACCTCTTTGTGGCCTTATTATTACTATTATTGATACTGATGCTATGGTTGGTGTTATTTTAAGTATTAATACCTTCTTAGACAGTTCAAAAAGAATTTTCAAATACATTCTAACTTAATCCTGAGAACAATCCTATATGCTCTGTAGGCAGGTATCATCTTCATTGGATTAATAGAAAATACTGGAATTGAAGGGTTTATTACTTGCCTAGCTGTACATAACTAGTAAGTAAGTGAGTGAATGAAATTTTAACCTAGACAGCAGAATATAATGGTTGTGGGCATAGGTTTGGGGGCCAGGCTACCTCTGTTCAAATCTCAACTGTCACTTACTGGCTGAATCAATTTGGACAAGTCACTATACATCTCTGTGACTCAGTTCCTCATTTGTGAAATGGGTATAATGATGTTACCTATTTGAAAGTGTTGTTATAAAGGTTAAATAAGTTTAAAGCATTTAAAGCAGTGCCTGGCGTATGGTCAATACTAAATGATGTTAGCTCTGTTTATATTATAACAACTCATTATTGCTCTAGATTTTTCATCTTGATGCCTACAATGTCCAAAACCCCTTCAATGACAGTCTTATCCATGACACCAGTTTTAGTTAGCCATTGATGGATGATTGATTGGACCAGGATACAGGTGCCTGGCACAAACCCAGCCATTCCACGGTGAACACTTGAACCAGGTCAATCTCATTCTCATGAAATTTGAATTTGGGAAATGGGGACAAACAAAGTATTTGCAGATGAACCAAATCTGAAAGGATGCCATGAAGAAAATAAATGACCATGAGGGCAGGAAGCAGAGCTGAAGTTGTAAGGCAAAGAAGTACCATGAGAGAGAAGGAAAGAGGATATGGGCTTAAAGTTTCCTGATTTCTAACTTCTCCCCAGTTCCACCTCATTAAGAGCCTTAACATAGTCCCCAATATGCTTTTCCAAAGGCATGAGAATCAGGAATATTCCAGATCTCAGTTCTTTCAAGACTTTAGAGGCCGGCAAGTGTCTATGCTTCTCTGAATACATGCCACTCTTCTCTCTCCATCTACAGGCTTCCATTCTATATTCTGTATGACTTTTATTTCTGAATCCTAATCTATGTCCCCACAAAATTCCATCCTGCCTTAGACGCTCCAAGAGTTTCATATGTCTTATTAATCAAACAAGTGCTGAAGGAATGACTAAATAAATTAATTGATTATGAATGTTTATTCAGAGCAACCTGCTCCTGGGAACACCAGAGGCAGCTCGGAGCATGCTTTGATTTCAGGGATATTGAGGAGGATCTCTTAACTTTCTTCCCAGGATCCCCACCTAAACCCTAAGAGATGGAATGTCTCTATTAGATTAAAAATCTGAGATTTTTTCACAATAAGAATTAAGTCTTAAAACGTAAACACCACTAGAATAATAATACATTGTGTTCTATTTTTATCAAGTTATAGATGCTTCCTGGGAGCAGGTTTTGGAAAACAAATGACATTAGAGACTTAAAGAAGAAGGGACAGTTGAAGACACCATAAACTGAAAGCCTTTCAGGTCACTTTATACTTGCTAACCATCCTCCTCCATCTGAGGCTAAAAGATGAAATCGTCTTCTAATTTCTGAACTTTTAGTCAGGTTAAATTTAAATGTATCTCTTTTTTAAATAAAATTTTATTGAAGTATTTTCTATTTACATGCACATGCATAAACAGTAAGTGTATAATAAAAACTGTGAACTTACAAAACAAACATAAATAACATCATACAGGGCTCCCATACATCACCCTGCCACAAACAGTTTGCATTGCTATGAAACGTTTGTTAAAAACTATAAAAGAACATTGTCAAAACATTATTACTAACTAAAACCCATATTTTACATATGGTACATTTTTTGCAACCTACCCAATTATTAACACTCTGCATTAGTACTAAATATTTGTTATAGTTCATGAGAGAATGTTCTCATATTTGTCCTGTTAACCACAGTCCATCTTCCACCACTGGATTCTGTGTGTTAAAGAGCCCCAGGCTTGTGCAATCCATTCAAAGGGTAGATTCAGTGGCTCTCATTTTCATCACAGAGTTGTGTTGTCATCACCTCAATTTTAGAACATTTTCATTAGTCAAAAAGGAGAAATATCCCATACCACTTTATACCCTTTATTTTTGTCCTTTAGAATCAATAGAATATCTTCTTTGCCTTTGCTACAAAAATGTTACAATATTACTATCATCCATAAGTTACTTTAGTTGTAATCTTCCTGTGTATCATCATATTCTTAACACTTTGCAAAAGAACATTCTTATATTTATATTAACAACTGCAAACTTCATCTACTACCAAAATCACTGTTATACATTCTCTAAATTATTCTCTATCTTCTTGAGATGTATCTCTCTTTACAAAATAATTTAGCAAACAATATTTTGGCATCAAAAGTTCTGTGGACAGGATTGTGGGAGATGGTGACAGACTATCAGGCTGAGCTGAAGGCTCTTATGGAAATAACAGAGAACAAGCCTAAAGCTGTCCAAAGGACCTGCTTTGGGGGTCAGCAAACCAGGATAGTGCCAACATCTCCCAGGAAGGTGGCAGAGAGAGAGATGAAAAAGTCGAAATGAAAAATGTGAGTTACCTAGCCCCCATGGTGGTTGGGAAGTGCTCCCCATCCCACTACCAAGATATTAAGTTAGAGTAAAACCCCTGACTCACTGCAGCTGACTGAGAGGGGAAGAGACATGTTCCTTCCTGTCAGCTGTCTCAAGGGAAAAGGGAGGGGAGGTCAGGGTGTTTTTCTGCAGTGAATTTGGCCAGCAGAGCCTGCTTTGACTCTCCTGTCTGCAGATTCAACACAGGAACACAAGAAAGCCAAGACTAAACTACTTCTGTGGAAAGGTATGCTGGGAGAAGAACTGTGCCCCATCAGTGAGTCCCTGGCCCAATTTTGAAAACTTAAGCAGGACAAGTTTAAAGACTTTTAAGATTTTATGTATTTACTTAAAATTTTTTTAATATAAGACTTTTAAGATTTTAAAGAGAAAAACTGCCAGCCTAGAATCCTGCATCCAGGAAAGCTGTTCTTCAAAAATGAGGGTAAGTTAAAAGTCATCACAGAAAAACAAAAACTGATAGAATGTTACCCAAAAAAACAACAAAAAAAAAAAACAGATTTACAAGAGATACTAAAGGGGATGCTACAGCCTCAAAGGAAAGAACAAGGGTGAGAGATCTGGAGAAGAGTTTAGGAATGAAGATTATTAGAAAGGGTAAGCTAAAGGGTAAGAAGACAAACAATAAAACGATATGACAACAGAGAGCCGAAGGCCATGAATTGAAGAATGGATAAGCAAATTGCGGTATATATGCACAATGGATTATTATGCAACAGTAAGAAGAAATGGAAGTTACAAAGCATATGACAACATGGATGAACCTGGAGAAGTAGGTCAGACACTAAAGGACAAATACTATATAACTGCAGTATTACAAACTAAATAAACTGCATAAGCTCATGGAGTTAAGAATTAGAATATAGGTCACCAGAAAATAGGAGGGTAGAGAATGGAAAGCTGAGGGTTAATCTGTGCAGGATTGTTAAAAAAAAAAAAAGTTTTTTTAATAAATCTTTGGAAATTAATAGAAACAGTTAAAGGACATCATGGTGTTTGTCTCTAGCAGTGCTATTGTAAGGGTATGGCAGTGGTCAAAAAGGAAAGGCTGAGGGATGTTTATTACTATAAGGAAAACTAAAAACTGTAACTTGGGACTGTATAAGATAGTAAAACCTCATGTAAAACACGAATATGGGTGATATTACATATATAAGAAAACAGTTTTTACAAAATATAAATACAAATATACTACAGAGAAGGAAAAAGAATAGCATCTATGTACACTGGGTGAGGCATAGAGACACTGAGAGGTGATGAGTTTTGTTTGCTTGGTTTTTGTTTATTATTATTATTAGAATAATGAAAGTCCTCTAGGAGTGAATTGGGTGATAAATGTACAAACATGAGGTTATACCAAATACTATTGATTATATTCTTTGGATGAATTTATGCTTTATTAATATGTATCAATAAAATTGAAAAATACTTAAGAAAAATATGAATGTACAAAATAAATTAGGGAGGCAGAAATGAAACAGAAGCTATGTATGGCTGGGTATGCTTAGAGAGATTGAGAAGTGAAATATATTAAGGGATATAGCTTTTTGTCTGGGTTTTTTTTGTTTATTATACTATTAACTATTGGAATAATGAAAATACTCTAGTAATAACTGAATTGATGAATGCACAACTATGTGATTATACCAAATACCATCAATTGTACACTTTTGATAGATTGTATGCTTTATTTAATGTATCAATAAAACTGGTTAAAATTTTTTTAAAAGTTCTGTGGAGTAATAGTAAGAGCTATGAGGAAGAATCCATTTTGGAAAAATTAAGGGTTTTGTAATAACCACCCATAAAAGTTTCTTGTCCAAAGTATTCCCTTCAGCATGAAAATTGAGCCTCTTTAATTCAGGGTTTCCTACAGGAAATTGAGGAAGTAAAGTTATGCAGTGTGGATTACAAATAATTTATTATTTATTCTTACATTCACTCATTTTTTCATTCACTTATTGAACACCTACTAGTCAACATGCTGGTTTCTCAATTTTTAGGAATGGCATAAATAGACTATCTCTGCTGCCAGTCTGTAAGTTTCTTAAGGCCAGAGTCTATATCTTATATGCCCAATACCTAGAAAAGTGCCTAGTAGATATTTGGAATTCTTTACATACCACACCAAATAAGTGAAAATATACTTGTACGTGTATGTGTGTAAACAGCACAGCTCTGTTTACTCAAAATAGTAGACAGGAGAATTATTCCATTTAGTTGATGAGGCTAGTTTTCCCATGAGATTGTTTGTTTCTGGCTATATCAATCCCCATCAGAGTATACAGAGGTAACCTATAAGCATGGCCACTCATCATCATTTTTACCTTAGTAAAGCTTTCCTTTTTATTCATTACTGCCTTGAATGGATCTATAGAGGATTCATTTCCTATACCGATACTTTCAAAAGCAATGTTTAAGTTTACCATAAAAGAATAGTTCCTTTGAGTCCAGAATTGGCTTTTTACTATAGATGCAATGATCCACTCAGATTAATATCATATGTGAATTCGGGTAAGTGTTTGAAGAAAATCACTCCCTGAAGAATCAGACTAAGGAGAAGTTACATTCATCCTTTATACTTATGAGTCACATGTGGCTTTTCTTTGTATCTATTTACCTTTCAAGCATTTTCAGCTGAATAATTCCTGAACTATTGGGTTTCCAAAAACAGCATTCTCAGGTGTAGATGCCAGCTCCTATTGTACTCTAGCTAATAAATTAATATATTGTTTAAATAGTATACTTATTCTTTACATCAAAGAAATAAAGATAAGAAAGTTGAAATGATCAATATTTTAGAGGCTTTTTATTAGCAAATTTTAATTTTATAAAATGGTTTAAAATATCCTCCCTATATTTACATGGACTAAATAAATAAAGCATTGACTCAACAACTCAATATGTAGACAGACTATCAATCAATGATCCAGAAAACTATCTACGTCTACATGGCTTTTTATGAATGATCTTTTAATGAACATAAAAATGATGAAAGATTCATTGCCTGATTTACATCCTATTATTAGCATCATTAAACCTCTTTTCTGCTCTATTGCAATAATTCCTTAACAGCTTCTATACCCACACACACATATGCATGCACACTCTCTATCCAGTCATATTTCAGTACTCAACTCTACCATGACCCATTTGCACAAGTTAGAAACCTGCAAGTCATTTATGATTCCTCCCCACTTCTCCACCCCACATATCCTATCAATCTCTACATCCTATATCCCCAAGTCCTAACAATCTCATCCATCCACTTTACTCCATCCCCATCTGTGGCAGTTTGACGTTATTTATGACTTTCGAAAGAGATATTGATTATGTTTGTAAACTGGTTGTTTTCTCTGGGCATGATATCTTTGATCATATCAGATTCAGCTGAGACATCTGATTAAATTATGTTAAGATTAGGGCTTTGATTTAACCACATCATTAGAGGCACAGTCTCTTGGGTTGATAAAACAGACTCTCACATGGAAGTAGACACAGAGAAGATACACAGAGGATCCTGTGGCCCTGGAAAGAGAGATGAACCTGATAGTCTACAGCTGACCTTGTGAAGAGACCAGAGCAGCTAAGCCTGGAAAGAAATGAGCCCTGGAGAGACAGTTGAGCCTTATGCCAGCCTACAGCTGAGATTGGAAGAAGCTGGGACCATGGAGCCTTCAGAGCAAGAAAGGAGGCTGAACCCTCATAGACATCGCCCGCCATCTTACATCAACACGTGAGAACAGACTTTGGGTAAGAAAGTACCTCTTATGGTACCTTGAGTTGGACTCTTTAGGGCCTTGTGACATAAGTTTCTACCCTAAATAAATACCCTTTATAAAAGTCAACAGTGTTCTGGTACTTTGCATCAGCACCCCTGTGGCTGACAAACATACTGCTTGACTGCACTATTGCAACAGCCTCTGAAATGATCTTGCTTCTACTCTTAGTCCCATTCAACTCATCCTCCTATTTGAAACAAAGTAATGTTTCTAAAATGCTAATGTAAATGAGAGAATTTCCCTCCTTGAAACCAAATATGGCAGTCAGTGTCCCTTATGATAGAGTCTAAACTCTTAATATGCTTTCAAGGTGCTCCATGCCTGCCTCCTGCCGATTCCTCCAACATTGCTCCTTTCCACTCTCCTTTTTCACTCTATACCCCAGCTATGCTGAACTTCTTCCAGGTCCTGAAGACTTCAATGATTGGTTTTCCCACCTTTGGGTCTCCCCACATATCATTTCCTTGCCTACAAAACTTGTCACCCTCCTATTTACTTGGGTAATACCTACAAACCCTTGAAGTCTCAGCTGAAACATCACTTCATCCAGACTAATGTATTCTTTCTTGCCCTGGGTTCTATAATTTCTTTCATTGTCCATAAATCACTGGATTGTATTTGTTTATTTAAATAGCTGACATCCCTGGCAGATTATAATTCCTGATAAACAGAGGCTTTCTCCATTTTGTCTTCCTTTTTACCTCTTCACCAAGCACATGGCAGGCACTTAACAAATATTTTTAAATGTTAAATAAATTAATACATTTCTGCCAGAATACCCTCCTCCCAGCTTTCCCATGATCAAAACCTTTCAATAGTTTCTAAAAAAAGATCCAACAGACCTATTCAGACTATTGCCTTTATGCCACCTCATATGCTGTGATTCTAGAAAATACCATGTTCCTCATGTCCAATCTGAAGTTACTTGCTCATTTCCTTTGTTCACATCGAAATGCCAATCCTCACCATCTCCACCTGTTAAATCCTATCCATCATTAACTAACAAAGGGCTGCTCATATTTTCAGTGATTATTATTTCCTCCTCCTACACTATCAATTCCTTATCACTCCATACAATGACTAACTCCCTTGTGACAGTACATCTCTGATATGTGCCACATTATGCTTTGTACTTAATTGTCTATATGTCTGCTACAATACTAGACTGTAAGCTCCTTGTAGAATAGTTATTTTTGTCTGTGTCTCTGTCTTCTCTAATAGACAATGACATTCCTGGGTAGGAACCAGGCCTCTTTTATTCTGTATCCTTTAAATGTCTAGGATAATACTTAGAGCATTGTATAGGTAGCAAGAGAGTAGAAAGTGAAGGTAAATTTCATTTTCAGAGCCAGGTAAATATAGATCATGTTCTACTCCAGTTCCAACTAAATGTTTGATCGTGATGATTGTGTTACTTCATATCAGTCCATCCAGATTTAATCACTTGTAAAATGGGGATAGAAGGGCTGCTATGAGTTAAATGAAGTAATATGTATAAATGCTTCCTCATTCAATAACTATTGAGAATGAATTTGTCAGGCATTCATTCTTTCAATAAATAAGATATATTATGGAGCACCCATCATGAGGCAGGCACTGTTCTAGGTGTTTGGGATGCATCAGGGAGACAAAGAGACAAAGATCCTTACCCTGGAGAAGTTTAAATTCTAGTGTGGAAAGAGAGGCAATAGACAACGAACATAATAAATTAAATTGCACTGTATTTTAGGTGATCGTAAATGCTATGGAAAAATATAGCACAAGGTCAGGGAGATGGAGGGGTTCAGGACGGTGGGGCGGGGGGGCGGTCATTACAATATGTAATAGGGCAGCCAAGGTAGACCTTACTGAGAAGATAACAAAGACAAGTTTGAGCAAATACTCAAAAAGTAACACATTTGAGTAAAAACTGAAAGATGTGGAGAAGAAAAGGGAATGAGCTCTGTAGATACATGGAGGAAGAGAGTTCCAGGCAAAGTTACCAGCCAATTAAAAGGTGTAAGCTTGAGCATGCCAGGTGTACTGGAGGAACAACCAGGAGAACTGTATGGATGTGGTGAAATAAGCAGGAAGGAATGCAGCAAGTGATGAGTTCAGAGAGACAAGGAGAAGTCACTTTTATTAGGGCTTTGTGGTCCATTTTAAGTACTTTAGCTTTACTCTGAATGGAACAGGGAGATACTGGAGGTACTGAACTGAGGAGCTGCACAACCTGACATATTTTAACACAATCTCTCTAGCTGCTGTGTTGAAGATGGACTGTTGGGGACATGGATAGAAGCAAGGAGACCAAAGAGGAGGTAAGTGAGTAATCCAAGAGAGAAGATGGTGGCTTGGAACAGTGGTGGAAGTGGAGATGGCCAGATTCTGGATATACAATAGTTTAAAGACAGTGGTGATGGGATTTCCTAAGAGATTGGATAAAGTATATGAGAGCAAGAGAAGAGTTGCATAGACCCTAAGGTTTTTCATTTGAACACTGATTGTGTTTGCATTCAGTTGAGATGGGGAATACAGAATGTGGAGTAAGTTAAGGGAAGATTAGTTTCACCAAGTTATATTAAAGGTATCTACTACACATCTGTTTGGAGGTGCTGATGTATGATTCTGAAGTTTGAAGGAGTTGTCTGGGCTAACGATACAGATTTTGGAGTCCGGAGCCTATAGGTGGTATTCATGAGACTGAATGATCTGGTGGTAAATAAAAAAGTCAAAGTTTCTGTGGAAGCTGACAGTCTAGTAACAGTATATGATATTCATCCTTTCCCCCAAACAGTGTTTCTCAGTATAGGCTTTGTAGAGCACTACCATTAACATCACCTGAAAATGATTACCAAAAATATAGGTTTCTCTGCAAGACATAACAAAGCTTTTTGGAGTCTCTCATGTCCAGGCACTCTTGGACCTGGTCTGTACCCCATTAGTGGGTCCCTGTCCCTTTTCTGATAACTTAAGCTAGGCAATCCTAAAGAATTAGTAACTTAAATGAAAAATCAAAGAAGAGCCATGAAAACAAAAAACTACTAGGCAAGAGAATAAAATTGGCCATTAGAGTAAATACACCAACATAATCAACAAAAAATTACAAGCCATGCTAAGAAATAGGAAGATATTGCCAAGTCAAAGAATCAAATAAAAAATTCTGACTAGGCACAGGATTTAAGACAATTAATCAATGACATTCACACAAACCTCCTAAGTCAATTCAAGGAGTTGAAGGAAAATATGGCTAAGAGATAAAGGATATTAAGAAAACACTGGGGGAAATGGACTTGGCCCAGTGGTTAGGGCGTCCGTCTACCACATGGGAGGTCCGTGGTTCAAACCCCGGGCCTCCTTGACCCGTGTGGAGATGGCCCATGCGCAGTGCTGATGCGCTCAAGGAGTGCCCTGCCACGCAGGGGTGTCCCCCGCGTAGGGGAGCCCCACGCTCAAGGAGTGCACCCATAAGGAGAGCCACCCAGCGCAAAAGAAAGTGCAGCCTGCCCAGGAATGGCACCACCCACACTTCCCGTGCCGCTGACGACAACAGAAGCGGACAAAGAAACAAGACGCAGCAAATAGACACAGAGAACAGACAACCGGGGGAGGGGGGAGGAATTAAAAATAAATAAATAAATCTTAAAAAAAAAAAAGATAATAAAAAATGTTACAAAAAGACACTGGATGAGTATAAAATATAATTTAAGACTGCAAGGTAGAGCCTGGTACCACTGCTGCTGTCTACACCATCATCTCAGGACCAGCTGTATGATTAGGCCACAATCTTTAATGAGTCAACATATTGCTCAGCTCTGTGATGTTCTTGGTCACACCTTTATGGGGTCTCTGAAGGGGAGTAGAGATGACTGCCAGGTACAGCACAACCTCTATGCAGACTAGTGAACTGTAGAAACTCATTACTACTCCACCAATAACCCCCAGAAGAGTGGTTAACCCAGACGCAGAAGTGTGAAATTGAAAACCACAGAGCATTGTACAAGAGTTCTGACCTGGATGGGGTAAACTTTAGTGCTCTTTTGTATACTGCCTCAGCATACTTGGATTGAAGAATCACTTCTTCTTAGGAGGTTTATTTCTTTTTTTTTTTTTTAAGATTTATTTATTTTATTTATTTCTATCCCCTTCCCCCACCCCTTCCCAGTTGTCTGTTCTCTGTGTCTATTTGCTGCATGTTCTTCTTTGTCCACTTCTGTTGTTGTCAGCGGCACGGGAATCTGTGTTTCTTTCTGTTGCGTCATCTTGCTGTGTCAGCTCTCCGTGTGTGCGATGCCATTCCTGGGCAGGCTGAGCTTTCTTTTGTGCTGGGTGGCTCTCCTTACAGGGCGCACTCCTTGCGTGTGGAGCTCCCCTATGCGGGGACACCCCTGCGTGACACGGCACTCCTTGCGCGCATCAGCACTGTGCATGGGCCAGTTCCACACGGGTCAAGGAGGCCCAGGGTTTGAACCGCGGACCTCCCATGTGGTAGACGGATGCCCTAACCACTGGGCCAAGTCCGCTTCCCAGGAGGTTTATTTCATTTCCCATTACTCCTAACTTCATATGAAAAGCACGGAGAATTTCAAGTGGAGTAAACTGAAGTAGACTTTGGTTTCTTTTTTTTTCAGTAACAGCAGCTACCCTTCATTGAGTACCTAGGATAAATTAGGCATAGTACATAACATGATTTCTTCACCACTTAATGCCTAGTGCCTGGGTATTGTGATGGTCAATTTCACATGCCAACTTAGCTAACTTATAGGGTCCAATTCTTGGTCAAGCAAGCACTGAAGCACTGGTCTAAATGTTACTGAGAGAGTATTTTGTTGCTAGATTTGCATTTTTTCAGTTAATTAATTTTATTGTCTTTTTTTAAAAAGATAAATAGATCACACAAAACATTACATTAAAAAACATAAGAGGTTCCCAAATACCCCACTCCCCACTCCCCCCACCCCTCTACCCGCCCTCCTCCCACATCAACATCCCCTTTCATCAGTCAGGCACATACATTGCATTTGGTGAATACACCCTGGAGCACTGACACACCACATGGACCAGAGTGTACATCATATTCAGCTTTTTTAATTCTTTCATAACCCTATGGAATATTCTTTTACTAAATTAAAAATGGCTCCAATGAACTGCCCAGCTCCTGTGGAAGTCAAATACAAGAACATTATCACACACAATCCAACCAATGCCAACTTAGGCAAATGTAGAGAGGAACATAAGAAGTATGGAGTTACTACAATAGTAAGAGTATGTGAAGTAACTTACAACATTGTAAGCAATTGTGGAGAAAGAAAGTTCTTGAGTGGCCTTTTGATGATGGTACAACCAGATTGCTAATGATTGGTTAAGTCTTGTAAAAATTAAGTTTCACGAAGAACCTGGTTGCTACAGTCCTGTTCATTGTGTTGCAGGTCTTGGGAGAGCTCATGCTTGCTGCCTAGCACTGATGGAAGGTGGAATGAAATAGGAAGATACAGCACAGTTTTAAGACAAAAGTGGCCTGGAGCTTCTAACAGCAAGCAACTTTTGTATTTGGAGAAGTATCATCCTAAAATGTGGCTGTGTTTCAAAGACTCCAAAGGTCACAGAAACAACTACTGCATTCGATAAAACCAAGGTGCCTGATGCTATTGCCTTGGAAGTGGAGCTTGAGAGAGGACCTAATCTGACATACGTATTAGCCAACATGTTGGTGAATAAGTCTAATGAAGCTTCCATAGGAGTATGGAAAAAGAGTTTTACCATGCTACAAGTTTGATGAAATTGCATCCTCAAAGGGTTACAATCAGCCTGTTTGGACACTTAGCAAATCATTCTTGCTAGTTATGTTGTTTTAATTTTTCAGGTGCTACCAGAGATTGAACCCAGAAACTCGTATATGGAAAGCAGGTGCTCAACCACCAAGCTACACCTGCTCCCCAATGAGAATTGGTTTTATCATTTTTTTTTTAAGGAGGTACTGGGGATCAAACCCAGGACCTCATACAAGGGAAGCAGGCACTCAACCACGTGAGCTACATGTGTTCCCTATGAGTCAGCTTTTAAAATGGGCTTATCATTAGTAACAACTGACCTTTCCTGGTATAATGCAGTATTAAGTTTTAAGTCTTCTTTAAATCTATATCCATAATAGGATCTTATCAATATATGAGAAATATCAATATATGAGAGATATTTTCCAAAATACCCAGCACAATACTTTCATATTTTTAGTATCATACAGAACTTAAAATTCCAAAAACTATGAACATGCTAGACCTTATGTGGTTTATTCCTTCAGTCATTTCAAACATTCTAAGTAGGGACTATATTGTAATTTTCCTCTTCACTTTATGTTTCCATCTCCCACATTTGTATCAGTTTACATCAGGTTTGTGCAACCATTGAATTTTGTCAGGGTTTTTACTGAGTCTTATGGTGATTATTTAATGTCTATCTATAAATCTCATTTTGCAACTTTAGAGAAAACCTCCATTTTGAAAATAAGCATTTTTCAGAAGCACATATATCTTTAATATTTCCAGACCAAAAAAAAAAAAACCTTACAGTTAATATAAGGTTTGCAGTTAGGAGTGCAACATAACCAGGAGAAGGTGACAAATGAATGGGAGGGAGCTACTAAATATTTTTAGTAAAATGTTTTCTTCTTCTGAAGAACATGTAGACTATGCTCTTTAATTTGTAAAAAAATTTAAAGGTAGAGATGTTTTGTTATGGTAGCCACAATCATTCTTAATAACAAAATTTCTAAAATTCTTATAATCATTTCCATATCTATTGGAAGTTGTTTACCAGCTGTTATTTTTGTTTGAGGAGTGATTTTGTTTCCCCCTCTCTTCCTAATCTCTTACAAAAAAAGAAGTAGGTTTCTGCTGATGAATTCAGCTGATATCTAATATTTTATATGCCTTTTGACCTGTGTAACTTAATATTTGGTTACTTGATAATTTGTTTTATTATGTAATTGATAAAATGATGATGCATACTAATGTTGGTTTGACTGTATATTTATACTGTCTAGGAATGTGTGGTTATAGTTCTATGGGAAAAATAATTTGTCAGTGTTCACCAGCTTATAAAAACCTAGTATGGGAACTTAAACATCTAAATAAGTATTGAAATGCAAAAATAAATAAAAACAAATCAAATAATTTGAAACCTTGCAAAGAAAAGTAAAAGAGCTTATGGGAATGAAAGACACAATGGATAAGATTAAAAATACATTAGAGAGAAGCAATGAGGTTCAACTGATAGAGTGTCCACCTACTGTATAGGAGGTCCAGGGTTCAAACCCAGGCCTCCTGGCCCATGTGGTGAGCTAGCCCATGCACAGAGCTGCCATGTACAAGGAGTGCCATGCCATGCAGGAGCACCCCCTGCATAGGGGAGCCCCACCTACAATGAGTGCACCCTGCAAGGAGAGCCTCCCCATGTGAAAAAAGTGCACCCCACCTAGGAGTGGCGCCGCACACACGGAAAGCTGACGCAGCAAGATGCATAACTAAAAGAGACAGATTCCTGGTGCCACTGAGAATGCAAGCGGACACAGAAGGGCACACAGTGAATGGACACAAGATAGCAGCCAAGGGGGGGGGTGGAGAGAAATAAAAAATAAATCTTAAAAAATTTATAAAATAAAAATACATTAGAGGCATATAATAGCAGATCTGAGCTAGTGAAGGACAGAACTCATAAAGTGGAGGACAGAGCATCTGAACTTGAAAAGACAGGAGAACAGAAAAAGAAAAAGATAGAAAAAATGGAAGAAGGAATTTAATGACAACACAAAATGCACAAGCATATGAGTTATTGGTATCTCAGTAGGAGAAAAGGGACAGAAAAATATTTGAGGAAATAATGACCAAAAACATCCCAACCCTTATGAAAGACATAAATATCAATATCCAGGAAGGATAAGGCACCCCAGCCAGAATAAATCCAAATAGACCTACTCCAAAAAACCTACTATTAAATGCCTGAGATAAAGAGAAGATTCTCAGACTTCAATTAAAAGTAGGGCTAATCTACAAACTAAGGGGAATCAGGATGCAAGGAAAAAGGTAATATCAGTATGTTAAAAACTGTAAGTACCATGGGGATCAGAAAGAAGAAATTTAGTTTGTCAAGAAAATCCTTTAAATTTCTGTGAAGCACTATTTAATTTAACCTGAGAAGTCAGCTTATTTAAACAGCATAGCTAACATGGTAACTAAAAGAGAGAATGAGATTGTGATATTCTGCACAGAGTTGTTTCAAAACCCTGATGCATTTCCAAGTGTTTTGGGCATAAGATAGAAAGGTATTTCCAAAGTCCCATTAAGGGCTGGGGAAAATGTAGAAATAATAAACTTCTTCACCTGGGAAATTCTTACTGTTCTCTCAATAGTAGCTCCCAAGTTATTGAAATGGTAGAATTCTGCAAGGTAAACCTTTGAAAAAGAAACATGCTAGTAAACTGAGCCCTCAATCTCGAAGTTTGCTCTCATGAAACTCATTTCTGTAATGGTGAAGCTAAAATTAACTATAATTAATGCCTTAGAATGACTCTAGAGAACCTCTTTGTTACTCAAATGTGGCCTGTCTCTCTAAGCCAAACTCATACTACCTCCCCTCCACGTGGGACAAACTCCCAGGTATAATTCTCCCTGGCAATGTGGGACTTGACTTTCAGAGATTTTCCCTGGCAATGCAGGATTTAACAGCTCCCAGGGACAGGCCTCTCTGACAATGTGGGATTAGACCAAAAGGTGGAAAAAGAACAGGACAGGATAAAATTTTAATGGCTAGGAGATTTCAAATGGAGTCGAGAGGTCGTTCTGGAGGGTACTCTTGTGCCGGCTTCAGCCAGGTAGTGAAAAAACAAAACAAAACAAAACAAAACAGTAGGCAAAGCCCAAAAGAACACTCTGAACTATATCTAAAAAGCTATAAGATCATTTCTCCAATGTAATATGGTTAAATTCTCAATTTTTGTATACAGTTTATTTTTCAGAAAGTCTCTGAATTAGTATTATTCCAGACAAGCCATGGAACCCAGAAGTCAAAATGGCAACGAGCTTCCTCTCTACTCCATAATGTCGATGCCCCTTTTCAGTATGAAAAAGCCAGAAAGAGCCAATATCCAGATTATCCCCAAAATTGGGAATTTTAGAATCAGAGAGGGAGGAGTTATAATCAAGGGCTAAAAATTAACAAATAATTATGAGTATTAAATCATTATATAGATGCCTTTATAAAATAGTAAAAGGCTAATACCGGAAATTACTGAAGCTGGCTAGTGCGGTCTCCCTGTTTATGGTTACTTTAGTTTTAGGCACGCCCTGTGGATGCTCACTAATGTGATGATAATATCCATTATGAAAGACCTGATAACTGACCTTTGTTCTTTACAGATCCATGTGACAGACACTGGTTTGCTACCCCACTCCCATCTGTCCTGGTCAACCCCTTAATGTTTATTAATGAAGGAACCTGTGTTCACCTCCACCCCCATTATTCATTGGCACCCCCATGTTATAAAATATTAGAATTTCTGCAAATAAGGGAGGCAGTTTTGGGCTACGAGACCATGGTGTTTGATTGCTTGAGCAACCAATAACCCTCTTTCTCTCTTTGGAAAAAAAAGGCTTCTGAAAGCAGCAAGAGAAAAGCAATGCATCACATAAAAGGGAACTTCAATAAGACTAAATGTGTCTCTAATCAGACACCAAGGAGGTGAGAAGGCAGTGGTATGAGATATTTAAAGTTCTGAAAGAGAAAAACTGCAAGCCAACAATTCTTTAACTAGCAAAACTGTCCATCAAAAATGAGGGTAAGGGAAGTGTCTGTGGCTCAATCACCTGGGCTCCCATCTACCATATGGGAGGCCCTGGGTTTGTGTCCCAGGGTCTCCTTATGAAGGCAGGCTCGCCCGCATGCCGTGGAGAGCTGCTGGCCCACAAGCACCACAGAGAGCTGACTCAGCCAGATGACCCAACAAAAAGGGAGACAAGTAAAAACACAGAAGAGCATACAGTGAATGGACACAGAGAGCAGACAAAAAGCAAGCCACAAAGGAGGGGGGGAATAAATAAAAAATAAATACAGACACACAGAAGAATGCACAGCAAATGGATATAGCGAGCACACAGCAAGCAAGCCACAAAGGCGGGAGTGACAAAAAAAAGTGATAAAAAAAGAAATGAGGGTAAGTTTAAAGTCTTCACAGGTAAACAAAAACTGAGTTTGTTTCCAAAAGACCAGACTTACAGGAGATACCAAAGGGAAAGGAAAAAACAAGTGTGAGACTTGGAGAAGAGTGTAGTAATGAAGATTATTAATAAGGGAAATTAAGACAGAAAATGATAAGCTATAACAACAGAAAACCAAAGGATAAAATGAACTAAGTAAGTAATGCCTTTCCAGGAATGACACTCAACACTAATGGATTAAAGGCCCCAAAGAAAAGACACAGAACTGCCCCCATAGATAAAAAATATATGCCATCTATATGCTGTCTACAAGACACTTACCTTAGACATGAGGATGAAATGAGGCTGAGAGTGAAAGGTTGAAAAAAGATATTCCACACAGATAGTAACCAAAAAAGATCTAGAGTAGCATACTAGTATCAGACAAAGTAGATTTTAAATGAAAAACTGTCATAAGAGTGAAGAAGGTCATTATATATTAATATAATGGTCAATTACCTACATTTGTTATTGGAGTTGGTAGGTGTACATCAAAAAACTTGTATCTTTGAGCTGTACATATGCCAGCTGGGCCCTGAGCCTCAGTGGAGTTGCAACACTTACTCTCCCGGTTATTAGGCTCACCCAGGACAACTAACAAGGAGGTGAGGATGTACAACCACCACACCAAGGAACCAAGACAGTCTACAACTGCAAGCAAGAGAGTCCCATCCATCAGCCATATGGGATTGAAGCCCCCTCTCAATTTGAGGTGGAGTGGACATCACCATCCCAGAATCTTCAGGACTGGGGAATAAAATATGGACTAGAGTAGACCTACTGGTATTCTACTATAGACTTGTTGTCTATGCTTATTCTAGCAATACTTATTCTAGCAATACTTATTCTACAATGGAAGAAATTATATCACTGATGTGGAGACACTGGCCATCGGAGGTGCTGAAGTCAGAGAGAGGGAAAAAGAGGTGTAATATGGGGGCATTTTCAGGCCGTGGAATTGTCCTGAATGACATTGTAATGACAAATACAGGCCATTATGTATCCTGCCATAACCTACAGGATTGAGTGGGAAAGAGTGTATACACTGTATACTCTAATCCATACTTAGTGGTAATGCTCCAAAATGTGTTCCTCAATTGCAATGAATGTACCACACTAATGAAAGAAGTTGTTAATGTGGGGCAAAATGGAAGGTGTGAGGAGTGTGGCATATAGAAATCCTTTATATTTTTTTATGTAGTCTAAATATCTTTACAATGTTCAATTCACCAAGAAGAAATAATATTGATAAATATTTATGCACCTAACCTAATCTCCAAGATATATGAGGCACACCTGGCAAAACTGAAGGGAGAAATAGATGTCACTACAATAATAGTTGCAGACTTTAGTACACCACTCTCAGAACTGGATAGAACATCTGGACAGAGGATGAAAAGGAAACAGAGAGCTCAAATAATTTGATAAATAAACTAGACCTAACAGACATTTATAGAGCAATATGTCCCCAAACAACAGGATATACATTCTTATCAAGTGCTGATGGATCCTTCTCTAGGAGAGACCGTATGGCTGGTCACAAAACAGGTCTTAATAAATTTTAAAAGACTGAAATTATACAAAGCAATTTCTCTGATCATAATGGACTAAAGCTGGAAAAACAGGCAGAAAAAAGGGACAGTTCACAAATATATGGAGATTAAACAACTGTCTTCAATAATCAGTTGGTCAAAGAAAAAATTGCAAATAAAATCAGTAAATATCTCAAGACAAATGAAAATGGGAACATAACATACTGACACCTATGGGATATAGCAAAGGCAGTGCTGAGAGGTAAATTTACAGCCCTCAGTGCTTACATCAAAAAAAAGAAGAAAGAGCTAAAATCAAAGACCTAACTGCACATCTGGAGGAACTAGAAAAAGAAGAGTAAACTAATCCCAAAAGAAGCAGAAGAAAAGAAATAACAAAGATTAGAGCAGGAAAAAAAATGAAATTGAGAACAAAAACAAAAAACAATAGAATCAACAAAAGTTGGTTCTTTGAGAAGATGAACAAAATTGACTCAAAAAGTGAAAAAGAGAAGATGCAAATAAATAAAATCAGAAATGAGAGGGGAGACATTATCAATGACCCTGCAGAAATAAACAAAATCATAAGAGGATACAATGAACAACTGTACACCAACAAACCAAACAACACAGACAAAATGGGCAAATTCCTAAAAACACATGACAGAAAACCTCTTCAAACCAATCACAAGTAATGAGAATGAAACAGTCATCACAAACCTCCCAGAAATGAAAAGCCCAGGACCAGATGGCTACACAAGTGAATTCTACCAATCATTCCTAGATGATCCAATACCAATCTTCCTAAAGCTCTTCCAAAATATTAAAAAGGAAAGAACACTACCAAACTCATTCTGTAAAGTCAATATCTCTCTAATACCAAAGCCAGATAAAGATACTATGAAAAAATAAAATTTTAGACCAATTTCTCTAATAAATGTAGACGCAAAAATCCTCAGCAAAGTACTTGCAAACCAAAGCCAAATACACCATGACCAAGTAGGTTTTCACCCAGGTATGCAAGGGTAGTTCAACACAAGTAAATCAAATAGTGTAATACACCACAATAACAAACTGAAAAAGGAAAATCACATGATCATCTTGATTGATGCCGAAAAGGTATTTGGCAAAATAGAGTATCCTTTCTTTTGTTAAAAAAAAAAAAGCCACACTCTGAAAGATAGAATAGAAGGAAGTTTTCACAACTTGGTAATGTGCATATATGAAAAGCCCATAGCTAACATTGTACTCAATAGTAAAAGACTGAAAACTTTCCTGCTAAGATCCAAACAAGACAAGGTTGCCACGGTGACCACTGTTATTCAATATTGTTGTAGAAGTTCTAGCCAGAGCAATTAGGCAAGAACAAGAAATAAAAGTCACCCAAATAAGAAAGAAAAAAGTAAAACTGCTGCTATTTGTTGATGGCATATCTAGAAAATCCAAAAAATCCGCAACAAAGCTACTAGAACTAATACATGAGTTCAGCAAAGTTGTGGGATACAAGATTAATATGCAAAAATCAGTAGCACTCTGTACACTTCTAAAAAGTAAACTGAGGAGGAAGTCAGAAAAAAAATTCCATTTACAATAGCAACTAAAAGAATCAAATATTTAGGAATAAACTTTATCTGTATTGAGAAAACTACAAAACATTGCTAAAAGAAACTGAAGAAAACTTAAATAAATAGAAGGACATTCTGAGTACATGGAATAGAAGACTAAATATAGTTAAGATGTCAATTCTATCCAAACTGATTTACAGATTCAACACAATCCCAAGAAAAATCCCAACAACCTTTATTGCAGAAATGGAAAATCCAATTATCTTATTTATTTGGAAGGGTAAGGAGTCCCAAATAACCAAAAATGTCTTAAAAAAGAATGAAGTTGGAGGAGTCTCACTTTCTGACTTTAAAGTACATTATTTAGCTACAGTGGTAAAAACAGCAAGGTACCAGCATAAAGGTAGACATGTTGACCACTGGAACCAAACTGAGAATTCAGAATTAGACCCTCACATCTACATTCAAGTGATTTTTAACAAGGCTGCCAAACTCACCCAGCTGGGGCAGAAGAATCTATTAAACATATGGTGCTGGGAGAACTGGATATCCATAGATAAAAGATAAAAAGAAGACCCAATCTCACACTTTATACAAGAGTAACTCAAAATGGAATGAGGATCTAAATATAAAAGCTAGATCCATAAAACTTCTAGAAGAAAATACAGGGAAATATCTTCAAGATCTGGTAGTAGGTGGTGGTTTCTTAAACCTTACACTTAAAGCATGAGCAATGAAAGAAAAACTAGATAAATGGGGGACTCCCTAAAATTAAACACACTTGTGCTTCAAATGCCTTTGTTAAGAAGATGAAAAGCAGCCTACTCACTGGGAGAAAATTTTCAGAAACCACATATCTGATAAGGGTTTGAGCTCCATGTTATATAAAGAGATCAAACAACTCAATGATTAAAAAACAAGTAACGCAATTTTAAAAAGGACAAAAGACTTGAACAAAAATTTTTCTGAAGAAGAAATACAAATGGCCAAAAAGCTCTTGAAAAGCATCTCAACATCACTAGCTATTAGGAAAATGTAGATCAAACCTATAATGAGATATGATTTCATGATTAATAGAATGCCCATGATTTAAAAAGCAGAAAACTACAAATGTTAGAGAGGATGTGGAGAAATGGGAACACTCCTACATTGCTGGTGAGAATGTAATATGGTGCATCCTCTGTAGAAGACAATTTGATGGTTCCTTAGAAAGTAAAATACAGAACTGCTGTATGATCTGGCAAGCCTGCCACTAGGACTATATTCAGAAGAATTGAAAGCAAGGATGCAAAGAGACATTTGCACACTGATGTTCATAGCAGCATTATTCACAATATCTAAAAGATGGAAACAACACAAGTGTCCACCAATCGATGACTGGATAAACAAAATGTGGCATATACATAGGATGGAATACTATTCAAGTATAAGAAGAAATGAAATTGGTGTTTAAAAATAAACACTGTGGCAACACAACCCAAAACTTGTTTGTCTATGAACAGCAAGAAAAGCATAGAGAGAGTAAAAGATGATGAGGTTTTTTTGTTTGTTTGACTGATTTTTTGTTATTATTATTGGAATAATGAAAATGTACTAAAAATTGAAGTGAGGAAAGCACAGCTATGTGATTATACAAACACTATTTATTGTATACTTTGGATGGATTGTATATGTTTTAACATGTATCTATAAAATTTATTTGATTTGTTAGAAGAAGAAGAGAATGAGGAGGAGGTGGAGGAGGAAGAAGAAGAAGAAAAAGAGGAGGAAGAAGAAGAAGAAGAAATGAACTTGGGATGCTTACAACAACATGGATAAACCTTGAGGACATTATTTTGAGTGAAATAAGCCAGATACAAAAGGACAATATTATATGATCTCACTAATATGAACTAAATACGACGACTAAATTCATGGGGTTAAACTATAGAAAATAGGTTACGAGGAGATAGAATGTGGAATGAGAAGGGGGAGCTGATATTGAATATATGTAGAACATTTATTAAGGGAGATTGTAAATGTGGGAAAATAGTTAGAATTGATGGTAACACATTATATTGGATATAATCAAGACTGCTGATTTATAAATGTGACTGGTGCTGAAAGGGGTAATCTAGGGAGGATAATGTCAATTGAAAGAAAGCTAGAGTATAATCTAGGGACTGTATAACAGTGATTTCAGCAGTGGATGATGATTGTAGTTAATAGTACAAACACAAAAATGTCCTTCCATTACAAGGTGTTAAGAATATGGAGATATATGGGGGAAATATATCTATACATATAACTAATATAATGTATAGACTATACTTTAGTAATATTGTAAAGTTTTTACAGCAATGGCAAAGAAGGTACTATGTCAATGCTTAAGGTCAATAATGGGGGTAAAAGAGGGTATGGAATTTTTCCTTTTGGAGTAATGAAAATCTGAAAGGGACTGAGGTGATGACAGCACAATTCTGTGATAAAACTGAGCCACTGAATGTACAAGGATTGTACAAAGCAGGAAACTGTATAACACAATGAATTCTGTGGAGAATTATGGACTGTGGTTAACAGTTGAAATATAAGAATGTTTTCTCATGAACTATAACAAATGTGCAATTCTAACACATGGTGTTAGTAACAGGATGGTGTATTATTCAGCCAAAGGGGTGCTAATGCAAAGTACCAAAAATCTGCTGGTTTTACAAAAGGTATTTATTTGGGATAGAAGCTTATAGTCACAAGGCCATAAAGTGTAATTCACTTCCCTCACCAAAGACTGTTGCCACATGTTGGAGCAACATGGTTGCTGACATCTGTAAGGGTCCAGCCTTCCTCCTCCTCTTAAGGATCCATGGTCCCAGGTTCTTCCAATATCACCTGTAGGCTGGGATAAATCTCATCTCTCTTCAGGCTCAGTTGCTCTGTTCTCTCCACAAGGTCAGCTATAGACTATCAGGCTCTCTCTCTTCCTGAGGCCTCTGCCGTGTCTATGGAGGCAACTCTATTCCTTCGTTCTTCTCCTGTGTGTTTACTTCCCAGGGTTCCAGCATCCAAAACTCCAACTAACTCCTCTGCCATGTCATTTTATCTGTGAGTTCCTGCCCACCAAGGGAGCAGGGACTCAATGTCCTACTGACATGTCCCAATCAAAGCCTTAATCATTATTTAGTCAAGTAAAAGGGAAACCTCTGAATTTAATACAATCTAAAACACCCAGAAGAAAAGACCAGTTTACAAACATAATCCAGTGTCTATTTTGGAATTCATACCAAACTGCTACAGATGGTTTGTGGGCAAATACACCAAATATAAGATATGGACTATAGATAGCAGTAATATTGTGATGATGTTCCTTCATCAGTTGTAACAAATGTGTCACAATAATGTAAGGTGTTGGTGGTAGAGCAATGTATGGGTTTCCTTTATGGTATACATGATATGGACTCACAACTTCACAACTTCTTAAATTGTATATATATATATGTATACGTATGTGTGTGTGTGTGTACATATATATATGTTTTAATTTCTATATAACAATGTGACACTCAGGTTCAATTTGGTTTAGTTTCTAATCGTAATTGTTAGGTAGCTGAATTTCATTCCGTATCTTCCAGACTCATGGTAAGATTTCCAAGCAGTTGAGAATCACACAATGAGACTCCAATGATGGGGGGCAGAGAAAAAATATCACCTGACTTTGATCCTAATTTCCCGTGACAAGAGGAGGAAGCATTGGAATTATTCAGTGTGTCAGTAAGGGAGAAGAGAATCAGGTATTTTTCTTTTTTTCTCTGCTATGGGTTCTCCACAGAGGGTGAAACCAAATGATTTCTCAGAGACTTTCCCAGTTTTTATATTCTATGATTTCCTCCCTTGAGATCTCTACAAAGAACACTGTCAAAAGCATCACCCTTGGCTACAGGGGACACCCACACAAGGGCACATTTCATTTCCAGCCCAGTGTGTGGATGAATGGGCAATCCCAGGTGCTTCATGCAGCTGCCACCAGATAGAAAAAGCATGGCCACCACCAGAAACTAGCCTTGAAAATGCTAAAACAATGTAAACAGTGTTTTTCCAAGATGGCTGTGAGTCTCTTAGCCAAGAGCAAAATATAGCAGCCTATGGTGTAGAGGATCAGAGGTGTTTTGAGCTGAAGTTGATCATACTTTTCCCAAGAATTTCTGTTAGTCTATCCAGCATCTTAGTCAATAACTTCCCAAGCCCTATTTCCCTAGAAGAAGGAAGAATTTTCATCTTCAGACTCAGCTCCACCTAATTCCAGACCTAACCACACTTGGATGGGGACATATTTGGCTCTACTAAAAAGTGAAATCGGGTAACTACCTACAGTGTGGGTTTCCCTTATAGTCTTCCTACTGTTCCCAAATATATGACTGGATTTCTGTCTCAGCTCATGGTAAGCACCCCCAGACCCTTAAAGGACTAGAATCCTGGCCTCAATGCCAGTTGGCTTGGCCAGGATGGAGAAAGTGAAGCTGCCAGTTTGCCTAGCTCTTGCCACTGGCCTCTTTCTGAAGGACTGGACCTTATTCTGGGAAACTTCTGCTAATGGTGGGAAGCTTCTGCTATATTTGCCAATTCCTGGGAACCACAAAGCTATCACTCACAGCCTTGAGCATCACTTTCTCACTGAAAACACCACTACAGTGGTCGATCACAGTAGTGGTCAAAGTTGAGTATGCATGGAGGGCTTGTGAAACCACAGATTGCTGAGCCCCATACCCAGAGTTCCTGATTCAGTAGGTCTGAGTAGGGCCTGAGGATTTCCAGTTCTAACAAGTTGTTGGGTGATGTCAATGATGTTAGTGTGAAGAACATACTTTGAGAACCTCTGTAGTAGAGGATTGGACCATTTATATATGAAGGAAGCCTGGGGCTGGCTTGCATTGGAGGGCAAAAAAAAAAATCAATCAATCAATCAATTAATTAAATTACAACAACAAAAAATGCTAATATTTATTGAGGGCATGGTGCTACACATGATATTTCTTGTTTATTCCTCACAATTACCCTGTAATTTGGTTATTACCCTTGGAAATTTTAGCTTAGAGCAGGGATTCTTAACCCTTTTTGTTCCATGGACCACTTTGCCAGTCAGTTGAAAATCATGGACCCCTTACTAAGTCCACACTATACTGTGTGTTATTTAATAAATATATCACACTCACACCAACACAAGAATAATGTTTTTGTGAATTTCAAGTCAAGCTCATGGACCCGTTGTTAAGAAACCCTGGCTTAGAGGGGTCATACAGCCAGGAACTGGTGAAGCTGGATCTGACTTCTCAGACCACATTTTCTTGTAACAACTACAATGTATGTTTCTCTATTTATTGCACTTCTGCTACTCCCTGTGGGTTAATCCCATAGTCAGGAGCCAAGCAGTTTCCTCAGTTCCTGCTCACATGCAACTCCTTTCCCTCCCCCACCAACAGTGTTGTCAAGGGGTAAGGATGCCCCAGAGACAGATCCACCCAAACTATGAAAATGATTTCCAGAGCAACAAAACAAACATGTCCACAATGCAAATCATTTACTTTGGTGACCATCAATTAAACGAATGAATGAACAAATGTAATTCAAGTATGAGCCATAGCCATGAATGGTAGTTGTAGAAAATGCTTCCATTAACAGACCTCATGCCTTTTGGGCACAAGCTATGGTTCAACACCTGGAAGGGGGTTTCTTCACCCCTGAATGTGCTGTTCCAATGAGTACTGAACACCTAACCCCATATATATATAATCTGCATATATTAAAACCTACTAAGAGGTAACACAGTAGATAAAATTAGAAAACAGAGGAAACTACAGAGACACCCAGAATGGGATGAGAGAATATTCAGAGCAAGTGAAAAAGTGATGGAGTTTGTGTGGGAGGGGGGAGAAATTGTGTCATTCCTCAGAGGAATCCATTAGCATGCAAATATATATATCAAGGATCTGGGGTGAAATTGTTATAGTTTGAGCAAGAGTGGATTTAAACATGGTAGTATTGTCAATCACCACTTCCTTGAGGACAGAATCTATGTCTGAATCTTGAATGCTGTTTTGCACATATTAGGGCCCAATAAAAATCTAGTGAAAAGATGGATAGATAGGTGGATGTATAGATGGCTGTATAGATGGATGGATGGAAAGAAGGAAGGAAATGAAGGAAAGGAAAGGAAAGAAATGAAAGGAAGGGAAGGAAAGGGAGGAAGGAGAGAGGAGGAAAGAAAGACAGGAAGATAGAGGAAAGAAGGGGAAAAGGAAGAAGGGAAAGAGAGAGGAAGGAAAAGAAAAAGGAAGGGAGAAAGAAAATCATAGAAGCTATTGTCAAGATTTTCATCAATTTGCCAAACTAGAAAACACATTGCTTCTTCTAAACAATCATGTCTCCTATTTTGCTTGTGCTGATTAATTGCATGTTCCTCTTTTTCAGGATTTATATTTAAAAAAAGAGTTCTTTTTTTGCCCTTGATAAACATAATCAACTTCTATTTTAGTCAACTAAAGTTGTGCATGCAAAGTTAGCATTTTTAATTTGTTTGTATCACTGCAATCTCTGAGAAAAAGTTCATTACACAGAACCAGGTGTAGGTCATCAAACCTCCAGGAAGAGAAGAAAAGAAAAAGAAATCTTCTTATTAAATGCCCGTTAGTATAAAAGCACGAGAGATTTTTTTCCCGATGAAACCAGGTTTCAGGTCAAGTCAGCTCACATTGGATGTGAATGTGTTTTTTGACCGTGTAATGAGTCAGTCTCAATTAGAACATTGATTTATTTGCACCTCTGGGGGAAGGTAGGTGGGGATGGGTATAGCCTCTAGAAGCAATGATAGGGAGTAATCTACATGAAATGGTTAATATAGGCAACCCTGACTTATACCTTTGTCAGAGTAAAAACTCAGGAATTTTGAGTCAAATGTAAAAGGAGAAAAATGCATGCTAAGGTAACTCTTCTTGTTTTAAGCATAGCTAATAAAACAAATGGCTTCCTCTATGATGGGGAGCATCAGTGTCTCCTAGGAACTCAGAAAGGCAAATTATCAGGCCCTCTCCCCAAACCTACTGAAAAAGGAACTCTGGGCATGTTACCCAGCCATCTGCAATCCAACAAGCCTTCCAGGAGACCCTGATGCACACTCAAGTCTGAGAACCACTGCTCTAATGGTCCCCTTTTTATAAAGAATGGAGTGTCAGTCTTAATGTGAGTTAATGGAGTGTGCACACCTTATTTTCTGCTTAGTGTTACTGGCTCTGTTGATTCTTGATAAAAGATATGCTGACCTCCAGGAGGTGATCTAGCTAGAAGGCTCCCTAACGGAGCCAAGGCCACTGGGCTCAGCAGTATGACAGGCCACCAGATGGCCGTTTCAGCCTTCCAACTTTTATCTAACAGCTTCCATGGCCCATGCTTGAGGAACTCTAAGAAACATTTTCACGTGTGGGCTGACTGCCAGCCACCTGGTTTAGATTTTGCTGCGGAATAAAATGAAGCAATTAGCTTCCTGTTGCTAAATGGACTTCTCCTGATGCTTCTTACACATGTATTTTTCCCCTGTTTAGGCTTCCTGTGATGAATTTGGGGTTTTATTGTCCCACCCCACATTCCACACTCCTAATAAATACAAAGATGGCTCAGTTGGAAGGATCTGAAGCTACAAACACCACACCATCTATATCTGACCAACATAGAGCTGCCTAGATGTAATATCACAGCAATACTCACAAAAATTAAACTCTTTTCCTCAAGTATTCTCCACTGATATATTTAACTATCCCAGGTATTCATTCCTCCAGATATATCTTATTTATGAAAAATAAATCATTTTTGTTAAAGAAAAGATGGATATTTATTTCTCCTATAGGGTAGGGGGTCTGGAGAATACTGGCATGAGCTTTTTCCCTTCATATTTGTTTCCTTTTATCGGCACATGCAGGGGTGCACACATTCAGGCATAGATCATGTAGAAAAGAGTTTGTAAAATATTAATTCCACAAAATATTACTCTGGGTGCTCACAAATGCATTAACCTTATCTCCCTCTTGGATTTTCAGACATAGCCTCTTTTCCCAACTTCTTTACTCTTGCTCAGACTCTGGACTACCCAACCTTTGCACATTTCTATGCTAAGCCATAATACTAGTGATGAGAGTGAGTTTCGTGTTTGGCTATAGAATCAGCCTCAGAATTTCATAGTCACCACTATGTACACACATATGTCTCTGTATAGCAATGTGTCTTAAGTAAGGCATGTTTTCATCAATCTATCCATCTGCTTTCCGCGTGTGTGTGCATGTGCACATGTGAGCATGAGGGCCCAAACAGGAACCCTAAGGTATACCGATTCAAGTGCATTTCACAAGGGCTCAATGTAGTAACAATACAGCCTTATCCTACTCTCAGAGAATTCACGTCATAGGAATATTCATGTGCAAGGGGATTCTTTCCTTAGAACACTGGAAAGTTAATTTCCAGAGAATGTGGCCCTGGGAATCGTGAACTAGCAGTAAGTGTTTGCTTGACTAAATGATGGTCTAAATAAATGAATTAAGGATATATGAATGAGATGATGAATAAAGGAAATACTGGGAGCTGAATTTGTTGCTATAACTAGAGGTCGCCCAGGACAACATCTTGAAATAGTTGGAGCCCTTCCTCGTACATGTGTCTACCTTCACCATATGCATCCTGGGAGCCTTCCCTTTCCCCCAGGCCCCACCCTGGCGCAGTGCTTTTCCACCGCCGGCCATTCTAAGAGTAGACATAAGCACCTTCTGGGAGCGCTAAAACCACAGCCAGCCCAATTAATGCCTCTGAGCCAGGGGATGCCAATGACAAGCCAGGTATAAATGGCTTCTTCCCTAGAGAATTTAGAGGAATGTTACTTTCAATGAAATAATTTCCTTCCCCTTAGATGCTGGATTAAAAAAATGAAAAAATCTGGGAGGAAGTGAAGGCAGGAAATGAAGGGATTGAGCTGCTGTGTGCAGAGAGATTAAAAGGATAAAAAGATGGGGAAAAAAGCTGGAGGAGGAATCTCCTTGGAGGCCCAGAAGAAATTACCTACAGGAAAAACACTCAGAATTTGGTCACAGAAACAAAACAGTATTAAAATGGAATCCTACAGAAATCTTCTGATTTTGTTTTTGTTCTTGGTGCATAAACCAGTGTTTATGTTATATAATTGCCTATATTAAAATGTTCAGGATTAAGTGGCTTAAAAGTATCAGTTCCTTAAAAATAAACAACTAGCTTTTAAGTTTAAAGCAAAGCAATAAAATCTAGAGCCCAGAGATATACTATTAATATGAAATGTCAAGCTATTGAAAAATTCACATGGATATGAGAATTTTCTCTTTTCCAAAGAGAATCTTCTCTTTTGCCAAAGAGAAAAGAGAGCTCAGACTAAGAGTGAAATTGAAAAAGTAGGCATTTTAGTTCCAAAGTGGCAGAGGTGGCATTCTTGATAGGACGGTGGGCTGCTTGACTCTAGCAGGCCATAAAAAAGTCCTGTCACTTTAACCCACCCCCATAGCTCCATCGAAGTCAATGAGCAAAACCCATATAAACAATGGGATGAGAAATCAGGTAAGAGCCTCAGCTGTGACATTTATCTGGAGCCCTCCATGGATTTTGGTTTCTCTACCTAATCTTAACACAGGCCTAAGGATCCCAAGAAGAGAGGCTTTAGACAAGTCTTGACTTTTAAAATTAATCAGATTTAAGGCAGAGAAATTCTGATAAAATTTTATTACTATATTAATTCCCAGTTCCCAGTGAAAAGTAATACAAGACTAATTTTCCCTGGACATTCTTTGTAAAAACAAAAACTAAGAACTTCCACATGTTCTAGATTATGGTTTTTAAAAACATACACATTTAAATCCCTATATATTGTCGGGAAAACATAGGTAGAGAGAAAATGGTTGTTGGAGACAGAAATGCTGGGTTTGAGGGCCAAGGCCAATGCTGTTAGGATGGGTGTCAATCCTCTGAACTCCCTGAGACTCAGTTTCCTTATTTACAGGAATGCATCCTCTTCTCACCTCACTGATTGTTGCAAAACTCTAATGGTGAGAAAAGCCTTTGAAATTGCTTTATATCCTATAAAGTGGTAGAGCACTAGCACTATCATGTTTTTCTCACTGATTTTCATGTTTTCTTAATATTAAGTGTGCCAGATTTTGGCCATACCATAAAAATGTCTTTGATATTTGGTTTTTAGTTGCTGATTAAAACTTCAGATTCTCACATTAGACTATCTTGTTAATTAAACTCTTTGCTATATCTTGCAAAGAATCTGCTCGTCTTAACCTAGATTTTCCTACAATCTATTTCCTTAATGCAGGGCATGCTTAGATTTGTCATTCTAGCTCTAGAGCAGATTCCTTAACCTTAGCATTATTAACAATTTGGGGCTGGTAATCCCTTGTTGTGGGTGCTAACCTGGTCATTGCCGATGTTTAGCAGCCTCTCTGGTCTCCACCTACTAGATGCCAATACCAACCCCTCCCAGTTCTCACTATCAAAATGTCTCCAGGCATTATCAAACATCTCCTGAGGAGCAAAATTGCCCTTGGTTGAGAACCACTGCTCTAGAGGCAGAGTATGTATGGAAAGGATGGGAAAAAAGCTTTTTTTGGGAGTCAGAAATCCTGGGTTCTAGTTCAATCCCAGCCTTGCCTCTAGCTGTTCAAACCTGGGTCCCCATCTAAATGAGGTAGTTGGTCTGATAACTTTTAGAAACCTCCCAGCTCTTAATGTTCTATACCTTTTGTGTGTTTATTGATTTCCTCCATCAAATAGGTTCATCTTTTCAAGAAACTGAGACTTCATATCCTTTGTGCTACCTAAGGAACAACCTCAAAATTTAATATCTATTCAATAAGGCTATTTATTTGGCTGGTATAATAATGTTTCCAACAATTCCATAACTGTGTCCCACAACCAACAGCTGGCACATCATATAATGTCCTGCATTTCAAAAAAAAAATGGGGGGAACCTACATAAGAAGACCTGGGATGACAGTGATCTCCTAGGTAACTAAACATTTCTTCTTCGCTCGTTATTAATTACCCTCTTTTTTAACTATCACGTCAATTTGTTCCTGGCCATGAGTCAAACTTCTGAAGAAAATATTATATTCTGCAATTGCTTTGAACCAATTATTTTCTCCTAATTGTTGAGCCACTAGAAGAAAATATCAAAAATAACTTTGCTGGCTGACTTCAGGGACAGTATGAAAGCTCTAACATACATACATACTCAGCTATAGACAGTGTCAAAAAATGAGGAGCAGGTAGGCCCCAGCTTAAAGTCTTGAGAACTTTGAATTACTCACAATGATCCTACTCTGATGACAATAGACCTTTACCAATACTGACCTCAGAATGTATGATTGTGGAATCTCCACCCTTTTCTACTCCTCTTTTCCAAGCTTGCCCCTGCTGCCAAGCCCCGATTCCCTGCACCAACACTACCCCAGTAAGGATTAGAAGGCCATGACATAAGGAAGCTCCAGCCCAAGAAATCTCTGGGGAGTCAAGATTAAGAGGAAATAAGGACTCCAGGTAATGCAAGGATCTGAGGAGATAGCAGGGTCCTTAGGAATAATTACAGGTTCCATCATGTCTAATGAACCTAACTACTACTTACCTAATTTGTGGATACAGTTCCAAACCACCTATAGGTACTAAAATGAAATACCTATGAAGACTGAAATACAATAGAATTGATAAAATAATAATAGAGCATATACTTTTTGATTGATAATCATGAAAACAGATTTTGAATGATGTTTGTGTAAATAAAAAATTCTTCTAATACTTTCAAAACAGCTTATGCAAGTATACCAGTGAGGTAGGGATATTAGTAAAACAAAAAGGAAAAAGTAAGAGAAAATTATTTCTTTCCATTTCCCCCCCATGAAAAGCTAGTGTTAGTTTTCTTTCCAATGTGTGGTTGAATTATTCTCAAGACCAGCCGCTTCACTGCAGTTTCCTTTTACAGTTAGGACCATTCCCTCAGGTTAATCCTGAGAAAGCCTGACTTATTTTCATGTGCAATGACAATTATACCTTTCTGTGCTTTTGAGATGTACTTTATGAAAACAGAGAGACCATGGTGAATGCCCATTTTCAAATGGAATAATTTCACTTCATTCCACCCTAGTGTGGTAGACGGGAATAGCCCTAGATAAAATACACGAGATAAATACTTTAATTCATGCCACCCTTGTACACCCACATTTCCTCTGTAAATGAATCCTCCTGCCCCTAGAATCTCAGGATTCTCAATTAATCCTGGTCCCTTCTGCCGCAAAGGAGAATGAAGGAATGAACATACTCACAATGAGTCTTTCCACATATTTCAGGATAGAATGATATAGAGTTGCACATTTTTGACACAGGGAATAAATTACTAACAGTGTAACTTCAAGCCTAAACTTTGGTAGATATTACTTGGGGAGATGTTTTTAATGTGAGAATTTGTTTTTGCCCCTCAAATTACAGCAACTAGTTAACTAGACTAGTTGTCACTTCACCTACCCATAAGGCTAGCAATGATGCCAAAATATAGTCAGATTTCCCATTGATACCTAAAGCAGCTTTCAGGAATTTTTCTCATCTTACTATATTTAATAGCAAGAAGGAGTCAAGAGCCAAAGTCCATTCTGTTCTACCCTGACAAAATCTGAAAGCTATGTGGTATCTAAGAGTGATAGACAAATTGGCAAGATACTGGCCTGTACCATGTTTTCAACTGCAAAGATTCCATACTGCATTCCCCCTTGGATAGGATTGGAGCAATCCAGGAAGTAAGGTTATGGTATGTCTTTTGGAGGGTAGGGAAGTGATAAGAGGTAGGAAGCAGTGCAAGTAAACAAACATGGGCAAAGATGCCTGATCACATTGTGCAAAATACATGCTTATGTATATATCAATCAACACACTGGTATACAATAATAGCATAGGGGCACAAAATGCATAGATTCTCAAAGCAGGGCCTGCATCAGAATCACTTGGGATACACAATAGAAAGAATAGAGGTAAGTGTGAAGTGTAACTAGCATGGGATCTTCATTCATTCCTTTCATTCAAAAAATAGTTACTGATGTGGAAATGGATAGAGTTGATGATAACACATTATAGTGAGTAGCAGCTGGTTTATAAATGGGATTGTGGCTGAAAGGGTAGTCTAGGGATGTAAATGTTAACTGAAAGAAAGCTAGAGAATAATCTAGGGACTGAATAACACAGTGAACACAGAGGTAGATGAGAATTGTAGTTGATGGTACAGATACAAGAGTGTCCTTCTGTGAGCTAGAGCAGATGTATGTCACTACTGCAGGGCAGTGGGAATGTGGAGAAGCATGGGAAAAATACAATTGGTATGATCCATGGATCGTGGTTAACAACAATATTGTAATATTCTTGCATCAATGCCAAAGATGTACTATGTTGATAATAGGGGAGTATGGAAAAAGTGTGCCAAGTGTACATTATGGACCATGGTTGGTGGTAATAGTCTGATGATATTATCTCATAATCTGTAACAAATATTCCACCATGGTGTGGTGTGTTGGTGAAGGGGCGTCTGGGATTCTGCATGTTTGTTTTGCAATTTCACAACATCTTTAATAAAAAAATATTTTAAAAATAATAGGGTGGGTTGGGGGGAAATACACAAAATGTGAGATATGGACTATAGTTAGTAGTAATATTTTGATAATGTTTTCACCTAGTTTGTAACAAATGTTTCACAAAAATGCAAGGTGTTGGTAGAGGGGTGATATATGGGACCCTTGTATGCTGTTAGGCATTTATTTTATAAGCTCACAACTTTTACTGTATACTTATTATTTATGTATGTTCCTGTATAAATATATAGTTCAATAAAAGGATAATTTTAAAAATATTGACTGAACAACCAACATATGGCTGAAGGGTCTTGTAATGATTTGAAGCTGTATAGCCCCAGAAAACCATGTTCTTAAAACTTAATCCATTCCTGGGGGTGTGGACCCATTGTAAATAGGATTGTTTGGTGAGTAGGATCTTAAAATGTGACCCACTTCATTCAGAGTGGGTCTTAATCTGCTTACTAGAGTCCTTTATAAGAGAATGAAATTCAAACAGAGGAGAGAAAGCAAGAAGCTGGAGGCAGCAAAATCCAGAAGGGAGAGAACAGATGTTGCCATATGTCTTGCCATATGACAGAGGAGTCCAAGATCACTGGCAGCCCATTGTCCAGAAGAATATATTGTCTTGTTGATGCCTTGATATGGACATTTTCACCACCTCAGAACTGTAAACTTGTAAGTTAATAAGCCCCCTGTTACATTGCTTTTGACAACAAAGCAAAGTAGAACAGGTCTCCTGGACAAGTGCAGGATTCTAATAATTGGAAGAAGGTAGTAATTCTTGGCAGCAAAGCAACTGTATTTTAACCTATGATGGGAAAAGCAAAGGAAGGTGTGGGGGTCTGGGAAAATACCTTGGAAGCTGATCTTTAGTTCCAAAGAAAATTAAGAGAAGGTAATCTGGGCAGTTGGTTCTAGATGAATGTTCCCTGTATCCATATTGACTCTCTAACACATAACTCATCTTCCATGACCAGGGAGTCAGGAGTGGGGCAGGGCGTGAACAGACCCTTCCTGTTAATGAAGAAAGCCACTGAGGACCTGGCCTGCCCCATCAATCAGTGCCTGGAAATTCCAGGGGAAGTTTTGCTTCTTCTGAGATACTGTAATGTCCCCCTATTACAATTGAAAAACAGCTGCAGAACTACTGTAATTTCTATTGCTTTGGCTGCCTGGATGCTTAGAACCAAGTTGTTAGTTTAATTATAACAAATAATCCAGGTTTTACAGCCTTTGAATTTGTTCCATTTTCTCCCAATCTTCCTTTCTTACTTAAATTGAGATTTTTCAATCTTCCTTATCTTTTTACATTCATTCATAGAAAGTTTTTTGTTTTGTTTTTTTTTTGGGTTTTTTTCTTTATTTTTTAATACTACATTCAAAAAATATGAGGTCCCCATATAACCCCCCACCCGCCTCACCCCACTCCTCCCCCCATAACAACAATCTTCTCCATCATCATGGGACATTCATTGCATTTGGTGAATACATCTCTGAGCACCGCTGCACCTCATGGTCAATGGTCCACATCATAGCCCACACTCTCCCACAGTCCACCCAGTGGGCCATGGGAGGACATACAATGTCCGGTAACTGGCCCTGCAGCACCACCCAGGACAACTCCAAGTCCTGAAAATGCCCCCACATCTCATCTCTTCCTCCCACTCCCTATCCTCAGCAGCCAACATGGCCACTTTCTCCACACCAATGTCACATTTTCTTCAATTACTAATCACAATAGTTCATGAATAGAATATCAGTAGGTCCACTCTAATCCATATTCTATTCCACCAGGCTGTGGACCTTAGAATGGTTGTGTCCACTCCACATCTATATGAAGAGGGGGCTTAGATTCCAGATGGATGCTGGATGCAATTCTCCTGCTTTCAGTTGCAGGCAGTAAAAAGTTATTTTTAAACGTCAGGATTTTTTGGTAAGCTACTTCTAATTAAAATCTTTTGTGGAATGAAGTAGAAGGTAATAGACAAGGCAGATACCTAGACACCAAGATGTTAAGACATATCACCCCTTATCTCTATAAGACAATTCTACTCCTTTTCACAAGGGTCCAATGAAGAATTTATCAAAGTGTGGCCTCATGAACACCTCCAAAAGAATCCCTTGTAGTCTATTAAAAATGTTGATTTTCAGGCTCATTCATCCAAATATATACTGAGTCAGAAACTTTGGGTTAAATCTTGGGATCCCAGAGAATAGTTACTACTATTCAAGTTAGAGAAACAGTGCCCTAAGGAAAAGACCTCTTTTTCCTACTGTGTAGCATATCCTAGACAAAAGAAATAGCAGCTCTAGTTTTAAGGATCTAAATTTCAACTTGGAGGAGTGGTCATTGCTCACATTGCTTTATCATCCAAATACCATGGAATTCCTTAATATGAGTTTAATTGGAACACCGGCTTCTACAAATTCTGTCTTCCAACCAGTGTTATGATATTAATAATCATGCATAGATCAGTTGAATGTCTTAGCAACTTGTAAACTGAAATGTGTGATTTTTTAACGTATCAGTAGAGAGGGCTTTATTTTTCTAGAAATTCAAAGGCTGGCAATATCCCCAGCCGGAGTATCATTCTTTCCATTGTTGGCAGATACAGATCATCTGCCAATGTTCTGCCTATCTCCAAAACATTTAGCCCCAGGGAATCATGCTCATTTTCATATGAATGATGCCACATCAAATGTATCCCAATAATGGTGATGGTTTGGTACCATAATATACAAACTAAGTGGTTTTATCTGACCTGTTTTACAAGGACAATGAATTTATTAAATTAGAATGAATAGACTGGGATACCCTTCAAGACCTGAATATTTTAACTAATTACGTTTGTTTTTCATTTAGCACTTAGATAGCATGAGTGAGAAATAAATTACTTGCTCTCAAATGAAGTTACCAATACTAATCAAAGAGAGGTGATGCCACCACCTCCCAGCTCAGCATAAGCCCTGGTTCAGGGGCCAAACTACCAGGGCTGCCAGCCAAGGAAGTGCTCAGCTTTCTGTAATACCTGCCAGGTCCCAGAATGGAGGAGTGAAGTTTCCCCAGGGCTAGTAATTCCAGACTTTGGAGGCCACCTGAAGTCAAGTCCCCAGATAGGCCTTTAGGAACTAGGGTGACCACCTGGTCAAGGTGTTTGGGAAATAGTACAAAATGAGTTGAATGACTTATATACATCATGAAAATCCACAGTTATGTTCCAGTCAACTCAAATGGTGACATAAGATACTTCAGGATGCTGTTCTCACAGAATTTTTGAGCAGTTAGCAAAATCTGGCAAATCCATCTTCAATAAAACTTTAGAAAAAAAGTTTAAAAGTTACAAGGTGAGTGCAAATCTGAAGGAAATCTCTGTTACACCACTAGCTAGATACAAACTTAAGCAACAGAGAGTTCAGGGACTAAATCCCAGAGTTAACACTTTAAAATATTAAAATGTACAGGATGCCACAAAATGTTATAAAGAAACGTAATATGATAGTGTGCCTAAAGAAACAAAATTAAAATCCAGAAACCATCAATAAGACTTTGGGAACACCTGGACAAAGACTTTAAAAAATGATCCTCATATGATTAAGGCAATAAAGGAAAACAGAGAGAAAGAAAGAAAGGATATTACATAAACAATGAAAAACAATATGAGATTCTCAATAAAGAGATAAAAATGTTTAAAGGAACCAAACAGAAATACTGGAGGTTGAAGACCACGATAACTGAATTGAAAAATTTCCTAGAGTATTTAAAGAGCAGACTGGTTCTGGCAGAAAACGCAGTCAATGAATTCAAAGACAAGATAAATAAAATGATTCATGCCGAGGAGAAGAAGAGAGAAAAAGTATGAAGAAAATTGAGCAGAGCCTAAAGAGTTCTATAGGACACCATCAAACATATCAACCTAACCATTATGGGAGTTCTTTCCAGGAGAAGAAAGAGAGAAGGGGGAAGAAGGAATATGTAAAGAAATAATGGTAGAAAAGTTTCCAAATTTAATGAAAAACAAGAATATAAACTCTCAAGAAGTCCAATGAACCCCAAACAGGATAAACTCAAAGAGAACCATGCTCACACACATAGTTAAAAACTGTCAAATGCCAAGGAAAAGGAAAGAGTCCTGAAAGCTGGAAAAGAAAAGCAACATATTATTTACAAGGGAATCCAAGTAACATTTAGTGCCAATTTTCTCATCAAAACCATAGAGGCAAGAAGGCAATGGGAGGAAATATTTAAAGTGCTGAAGAATACTTCAGTCAACCAAGACTTTTATATACAGGGAGACTGTCTTTCAAAACTGAGGGAGAAAACAATACATTCAGAGATAAGCAAGAGCTGAGAGAGTTTGTCACCACTAGGCCTACAAAGCAACACTAAAGGGAGCTCTTCACACTGAAAAAGGAAACCACAATAGGCAGTGGATTTAAGCAGCACAAAAAAACGGGGTTTCTGTTAAAGGTAATCATACATTTGTTTATCAAGGCCAGTATTATTATATTGTTTTTTTTAGTATGTAATTCCACTTTTTACTTATTTCAGGTTCTAAAATGCAAATGCATAAAAAATTATGCTAAATACATGGTTTCAGACATGTATATATGTATATGACATATAAAGATATAAACTGTAACAAGAACAACAAAAAGTCAAGGAGACAGGAGACAGAGTGATAAGGGAAGAGTGTATGTGTGTGCTATTATTAGCATGTTAAAATTTAAACCCCATGGTGGCTACAAAGGAAAGATCTGAAAAATACGTACGGAATGAAATGAGAAGGGAATCAGAATAGTAATCCATGAAAAAATGAAAAAATAAAAAAATAATTAACAGAAGAATGGAGGGGCAAAAAATGTAAGACTTACAAAGACAAAATAGCAAAATGGCAAAAGAAAGTCCTGCATTATCAATAGTTACTTTAAAAGCAAACAGGTTATTAAACTTTCCAGATTAGCAGAATGGATAAAAACGTATGACCCAAGTATATACTGATTATAAGAGACTCACCTTAAATTTAAAGACACAAGTATGTTGAAAGTGACAGGATGGAAAAAAAAAATTACCACACAAGTAGCAACCAAAAGAGAGCTGAGTTAGCTAGGCTAATATCAGTTAAAAATAGACTAAAATAAAAAATTGTTACAAGGGACTAAGAAGGTCATTATATACTAATAAAGTGGTCAGTTCAACAAGAAAACATTATAATAAATACATATGCACCTAATAGTATGGTCCAAAAATATGTAAAACAAATATTGACAGACTTGAAGGGACAAATAGATGGTTCTATATTATAGTATGAGACTTCAACACACCAATTTCAAAATGAACAGACCATCTAGACATAAGATCAATAAGGAAATAGACTTGAGGAGATTATAAAACAACTGGACCTAACAGACTTATAGGATAATTCACCCAACAACAGCAGAATACACATTCTTCTCTAGTGCACATGGGTAATTCTCCAAAATAGACCATATGTTAAGTTACCAAACAAGTCTCAGTAAATGTTAAAATATTGAAATTATACAATGTATCATCTCCAACATAATGGCATGAAGCTAGAAATCAATAACAGAGGGAGAAGTAGAAAATTCACAAATACATGAGAATTAAACAACACATCCTTAAACAATCAAAGGGTGAAAGAAAAAAAAACAGAGAAATTAGGAAATATCTTGAAAAGAATGGAAACAAAAATGCAACACACCAAAACGTATGGGATGCAGCAAAGTCAGTGCTGAGAAGAAAATTTATAGAAGATCTCAAATCAGAGACTTAATCTCACAACTGGAGAAGCTACAAAAAGAACAAATGAAACAGAGCAAGCAGAAGGAAGGCTAGAACAAAGATTAGAGTGGGAATAGTGAATTTAAAAAACAACAGAATCAATGAAAAGTGGTTATTTAAACAGGTCAATAAAATCGGCAAACCTTTAGGACTCAAGTAACTAAAATTGGAAATGAAAGGGGAAACATTACTACCATCCCCACAGATATAAAATAGATTATAAGAGAATACCATGAACAACTCTATACCAGCATGTTAGATAACCCAAATGAAATGGACAAATTCCTAGAAACACACAAACTACACACTGATTCAAGAAATAGAAGATCTTAACAGACCAATAGCAAAAGATAACATCAGTTGTCAAAAATCTCCCCAAAACATTTTCAGGACTTGCAGTTGTCTTGGGTGGTACTGCAGGGACAGATGCTGGACACTGTATGTCCTGCCATGGCCCACTAGGTGGACTGGCGGATGAAGGAAAAAAAATTTTTCCCCAAAAAGTCAAGCCCAGGAACAGATGGCTTCTTATAAAACATTCTAAGAACAATTAACACCAAACCTACCCAAATTCTTCCAAAACAAATGAAGATGAAGGAATATTTCCTAACTAATTCCATAAGGCCAACATCACCTTAAAACCAAAGTCAGATAAATTAACCACAAGAAAAGGATATTATAGACCAATATCACTTATGAATATATATGCAAAATCCTCAACAAAATACTAGTAAACTAGATACAAGAGCATATTAAATGAATTATATACCATGATCAAGTGGAATTTATCCCAAATATGCAAGGGTATTTCAACATAAGAAAGTCAATTAATGTAATACATATTAATAGAGCATATGGAGGGAAGCAGATATGGCTCAACTGATAGGGCTTCTGCCTACCATATGGGAGGACCTGGGTTCAATCCCTGGAGCCTCCTGGTGAAAAAGAAGAAGAGAAAGCATGTCTGTATGGCAAGCTAGAGCCCATGTGGTGAGCCAAGTGCCCATGTGGTGAGCCAAGGGCTTGCATGAGTGCCTGCACAGCGAGCCGAGAGCCCACGTGGCCAGCCAATGGCCGTGCAAGTGAATCATGCAGCAAGATGATGATGCAACAAAAAAGAGACAAAGGAGAGAGTCAAAGTGAAGTGCAGCAGAAACCAGGAACTGAGGTGGCGCAATTGACAGGGAACCTCTCACCACATCAGAGGTTCCCAGGATTGAATCCCAGTGAATCCTTGAAGAGAAAGACAAGAAGACAAAAAGAGAAATAGATACAGAACATTACACAGCAAATAGACACAGACAGCAAAAACAGCAGGGTAGGGGCGGGGGGGTGGGAAGAGGGGAAAATAAATAAATCTTTTTTTAAAAAAATAGAACATATGGGAAAAAAGAAACATACGATTATCTCAATTGTCAAGGGAAAGGCATTTGACAAAATCCAGTACACCTCTTTGATAAAACACTCAAATACAAGAAATAAAAGGAAACTTTCTCAACATGGTAAAGGACATATAAGAAAAACTCAAAGATGACATCATCCTAAATGGTGAAAAACTGAAAGCTTTCCCTCTAAGATCTGGAACAAGATCATGATGTCCACTATTGCGGTCACCCTCGGGCTGAAGTGTGGTTTGCTGGCCTGGCAGGGGAGCGGCCGCGGTAGGCCTAAATCTGCTGCCCCCATAATAGGGTGGTTGGTCGGGCCCACCGCCACCCCTGAAGGAAGCTCGGCATGGGCGCAGAGTGCCCTCGGGTCTCCCCTTCTCGGCAGCCATGCTTCCGCAGCCGCCCCTCCTCCCAGATGGCGCCACCCGATGCCTTGTGGGGCAGCACCCTTCTTCTTCCTTCTCCCTGCGCAGGCGCAGGGCAGAAAATTCCAGTCTGCCCTTTTCCCCTCCCCCAACAGCAGCAACAGCCAGGTGTGGGCGGAAAAATCCAGCCCGCCCTTTTCCCTTCCCCCGACAGCAGCAACAGCCAGGCGTGGGCGGGAAACTCAAGTCTGCCCTCCACCCCAGCAACAGCAGCCACCAATCCCTAAACCCTGCCCCTTCCCCCAGCAACAGCAACAGCCAATCCCTAAACACCACCCCTCCCCCGTCCAGTACCGCCCACTGACCTTTTGCCGGCAACCAATCAGAACAGGGCGTGGCTTCGACCAATCAGCCTTCCCCAGCCCCTATAAAACTGTTGCCTCTCCCTCAGTAAAGTGGACTTGCGTGTTTACCTTGTCTCCACGGTAGTTCTTCTGCCGTGCGCCCTCCAGTCCTGAGAGCCCCCGACAAGGGCCTGGCCTCCCTTGTCCCCAGTTCGTCACCTGCTTCTCCGGGCGACCCCTTCGTCGCCTGCTTCTCCGGGCGACCCCGTCAGCCGAACCGCGCAACCCCTTGTGAGACCGATCCCTCGTCTGCTGCCGGACCGACCCCTCATCCCAAGTGGGACCGACCCCTCGTCCCAAGCGGGACCGACCCCTCGTCCAGAGCTGGACCGACCACTCGTCTGCAGCCAGACCCCACCTCTACCGACCGAGCAAACCGTCGCAGCTGGCGCCCAACGTGGGGCAGAGCACCCCCACCGCCACCGACTGAGCAAGCCGCCGCAGCTGGCGCCCAACGTGGGGCAGAGCACCCCCACCGCCACCGACTGAGCAACCCGCCGCACACTATCACCACCGTTATTCAACATTGCACTGAAATATCTAACAAGAGCAATTAGACAAGAAAAGAAAATAAAAACCATCCAAATTGGAAAGGAAGAAGTAAAACTTTTCCTATTTGCAGATGGCATGATCCTATATAAAGAAATTACTGAAAACTCTACAAGAAAGCTACTAATGCTAATGAACAAATTCAGTAATGTAGTGGAGTACAAGATTAACTTGTAAAAATCAGTAGTGATTCTACAACTTAGTAAGAACAATTAGAAAAGGATTTAAGAAAAAGAATTCCATTTAAAATAGCAACTAAAAGAATCAAATATCTAGAAATAAATTTGACCAAGGATAGAAAGGACTTATACATGGAAAACTACCAAATATTGATGAAATAAATCATAGAAGACCTATAGATTGTTAAGATGTCAATTCTAACCAAAGCAATTTACAGATTCAATGCAATCCCAATCAAAATTCCAACATTCTTAGCAGAAATAGAAAAGCCAATCATTAAATTTATATTGGGCGGCAGACTTGGCCCAGTGGTTAGGGCATCTGTCTACCTACCAAATGGGAGATCCACGGTTCAAACCCCAGGCCTCCTTGACCCATGTGGAGCTGGCCCATGCACAGTGCTGATGTGCACAAGGAGTGCCATGCCATGCAGGGGTGTCCCCCGTATAGGGGAGCCCCACATGCAAGGATTGTGCCTGTAAGGAGAGCTGCCCAGCGCAAAAGAAAGTGCAGCCTGCCCAGGAATGGTGCCGCACACATGGAGAGCTGACACAACAAGATGACTCAACAAAAAGAAATAACTGATTCCCGTGCTGCTGACAACAACAGAAGTGGACAAAGAAGACACAGTAAATAGATACAGAGAACAGACAACCAGGGTGGGGGGGAAGGGAAGAGAAATAAATAAATAAATATTTTTTAAAAAACAATAAAATAAAATAAAAAACATACAATTCACTTTTTAAAAATTTTATATTGAAGAGTAAGGGCCAAAACCATCTTGATAAAGAAGAAAAAAGTCAGAGGACTCACACTTCCCAATTTTAAAACTTACAAACACATAATAATCAAAATAGCATGGTACTGGCACAAGGACATACATATAGACAAATGGAATCAAATTGAGAGTTTAGAAATAAATCCTCAAATCTATGCCCAATTTATTCATGATGAGCATGTCAAGTCCACTAAATGGGGACAGAATGATCCCTTCAACAAAAACAGTCCTGTGAAAGCTGGATATCCATATGCAAAAGAATGAAAGTAGATCCCTACCTCACACCATATTTTTAAAAATCAATTCAAATGGATCAAAGACCTAATTAGAAGAACTAAAAGTACAAATCTCCTATAAGAAAATAAAGGGAACCAACTTCAGGACCTCATGTTAGGCCATGGTTTCTTAGAATTTACACCAAAAGTATGAGAACTAAAGAAAAATATATATGGGACTTCTCAAAATTTAATACATTAAATTTTGTGCATTAAATGACTTTATTAAAGTAAAAAGGCAGCCTACATAATAGGAGAAACTATTTTGAAACCATATATCCAATAAGGGTTTAATATCCAGAATATATAAAGAAATTCTACAACTTAACAACAAAAAGACAAACAACCAATTTAAAAATGGGCAAAAGATTTGAACAGTCATTTCTCCAAAAAAAAAGATAAATAGCCAAAATGGACATGAAAAAAAATGTTCAATAGTATTGAAAATTGGAAATTAAAGAATTGCAAATCAAAACCTCAATGAGATACCCACTAGAATCATTACTATTTAAAAAATGGAAAATAACAAATGTTGGTGGCAATGTAGAAAAATAGGAACACTCATTCATAATTGGTGGTAATACAAAATGGTATAGTTGATGGAGAAAACAGTTTGAAGATTCCTCAGAAAGTTAAGTGTCATATGACATGATTATTTCACTTTTAGGTATATACACGAAAGAAGTGAAGACAGGGACTCAAAGAGATATTTGCACACTGATGTTCATAGTAATATTATTCACAATTACTAAAGGATAGAAGCAACCCTAGAATCAACATCAACAGATGACTGGATAAACAAAATGTGGTATGTTCATCCAATGGAATATTATTCAGCTGTAAAAAAGAAATGGAGTTCTGATATATGCAACAACATTGATTAACCTTGAAGATGTTGAATTAAATAAGTCAGACAAAAAAAGGACAAATATTGTATGAATTAACTGATTTGAAATAATTAGAATAAGCAAATTCATAATGTCAGAAACTAGAATAAACATTAACAGGGTCTGGGGAAGGGGTAGGGAATGGGGAGTTAAGGTATAAATTGCACACAGTTTCTATTTGGGTTGAAAAGTTTGGGTCATGGATAGTGATGGTGGTACAATATGATGAATGTAATTAACTTCACTGAATTATATATTAGAATGTGTTTAACAGGGGAAATATTATATTGTATATATGTTACTAGAATAAAATAAAAGAAACCACAGGTCTGTTCAACACAAACAGTGAACCCTAATGTAAACTATGGTCTGTAGTTAATAGTGTCATTTTAATATCCATCAATTGTAACAAAGATGCCACACTAATGCAAAGTGTTAATAATAGGGTATAGGGTGAGTGTGGAAGGCAAGTGTATGGGACTTTTGTATTTTCTGAATGATATTTCTGTAAACCTATAATTTTTCTAATAAAAAAATTTTAAACACTAATTAAAGAAGGAAAGGTGAAACATTGTTCCAGTCAAAAGATGATCTAGTATAATAACAAAACATTTATAACTAATGTAAATATCTCAAAGAAAGAATGCTATTATCACTTTAAAATCATGCTATTATCTGCTAATCATTAATTAATTTGTGCTCTGTTGTCATCAACCCGATGACCTCAATAGAAGACAATTGTCCTAGGGCCTTGCTCATTCTGCCAGAAGATGCACTGTAATTTACCTTAACAAACTCATTCTCAAAGTACTAAATCATTAGCCTGTTAAAAGTCAAACCTTACATAAACTGGCAGATTAGAGAATACAAATTTATGAGTTTCATTTTTACGATAAAGCAGTTGTCAGGCTTTTCTCAAACAGCAGACTGGAACACAGTTTTTCTGAGTGTAATTTCATGTGCTGAATGGGATCAGTTGACCCATAATTTATCCAAGATTCCTAAAGCAAACCTGTCAGCCTCTTCACAATTTGGATGGCAAGAAAAAAACTGCAGCATCTCTTAAGAGTATCCTAATTTAAAAAGATGTTTTCTTCTCTGCTCCTAAATGCACACTTTCTATTCAACTATTATAGTAATTCTACCTATGTAGTTGGCCAGGAAATTCAGCATAAAGAATGATTATGGTAGTAACTAATATTTGAATCCCAAAATGAAGCCAAGGAGAGTTGATTCTAGTCCAACATCCAGCAAGGAGCCAAGCTCAGTCAGAGCTGCCCAGCCAAATACAGCCGAGATCACCTGACCCCAGTCAACCCAGAAACATGTAGGAATAATTGACGTTTTTAAATCACTGTATTTTGGGGGTGGTTTATTGCACAGCGGTAGCTGACTGATACAGTGACTGTCTACGAAGGATGACAATTGGCCTAACTATAGACTTCCCAATTGCAATGATGGAATCAATCCAGAAATAATATTTCAATGTCCTGAGATAAAATAATAGTCAACCTAGAATTTATAACCTGAAAAATAATTTCATATCGTTAAATGAACAAACTAAAAGTGAACATTTATAATCCACAGACATTCATCAAGGAAATTTCAGGAAGGAAGCCTATGATTCCAGAAGGCAAGTCTGAGATGAATCAAAGATTGGTGAGTAAAAGAATTGGAAAATATGTAGATATGGTTAAACAAACATGGTTGGTATCAAATAATAATTATGTCAAAATAAAGAGAGTTTTTTGAAAGAATAGAAGTAAAATACTGACCAATAATATCCTGATCAGAGTGAAGTTTCTGACATTCTTGTAATATTCAGGAGGACGATTAAGATAGTAACTCTAGATTTTGTTAAATTAAATGCACGTGGTTAAATTTCAAATTTAACCAGAAAAAGAACAGAAATAAAATGTATAAATTCCAAACCAGTTGCAGGAAAAAAATTAAATAAGAAAAACCAAACAAGCAAATAAAATCCTTAACTAATTTTTTAAAGACAAGAAAGATGGAAGCACAGAAAAAGGACAAAAAAGAAAGCAAAATGGACGCTGCTAGAACTGAAAAGCACCAAAAAATTAATTACTATAAAACTAAACAGAATAAATTTAGCAGTTAAAAGATTTGTCAATTGGATTTTTAAAATTCAGCTACATGTCTAAAATATAAGGACATGTAAAAGTTGGAATTAGGTGAAAAAAGATATACAAGGAAAATATTGAACAAAACAAAACTGTTGTATATGTGTTAATAGCAGACAAAATAGACCTTAGGATGTAAAGCATTTTTAGGAATGAAGAACATCACTACACAATGTTAAGCAGTTAAGTTCACCAGGAAGATTAGACATTTCTCAATTTGTGTATATATAATAAAAGGGTCTCAGAATATATAAAGTAAAAATGAATAGAGAAGCACAGGGAGTAAGGACAACTCCAAAAAAAAAAAGATTTCAATGATTAAAAGGTGAAGCGAACCAAAAAATTAAAAGTAAAGATAGAAATCATGTGACAAAATTAAAATCATAATTTAATGGATATATATAGAGAGAGAACTCATGAAACATTTATAACAGTTGATCCATGCAGGGTCTTAAAACAATAAATATCAAAAAACAGATATCAAGCAGACTTCAGTTGGCAACCCAGTGTGATTAAATTAAAGAACACACAATAAAAAAGAGAAACTAAAAATCACCATAGGTTTACAAATCCAAAGACCCACTTTTAACTAACTTACTACTCAATTAAGAAAACAATAAAAAAATATAAAAATATACAGAATGGATTAGTGAAGAAACTATTTCATATCAAACTTGTGGGTTGCAGCTAAGTGGCATGTGGAAGAAAGCTGAAAACCTTAGGAGTTTACATTGTAAAGAAGAAATGCAGAAAACAATGACATAAGCTTCCCATTTAAGAAGCATAGGAAACTCCTGAAAAAAAGAGAAAAGAAACAGATCAAACAGTAATAAACGTTAAAGCAGAAATTAATGAGAGAAAATGAAGAGAGAGAATCAACAAATCTCAAAATTCATTTTTTTGAAAAGACAAAACAGACATACCTTTAGAAAGAATGGTCACAAATAAATAATATGGGAAATGAAAGAGGCAACACAACTACAGATGTAATTTTAAAAGATAGTGGAGGGATACTATAAACAGCTTTATATCTATAAATTTGAAAATTAGGTAATATGTACAAAATTCCAAGGAAAAAAAATATCACATCAAAACTGACTTAAGAGTCTGCACAATTTCCCACTAAAGAAAATTAAATGTCTCTATAAATGCTTGAAAAAGGATTTGGTAAAAGAAATCAACATGCATACATAAATAGGGCGAAAGGGAGGAGTAGAAAATGATTTACTTAGTCTGAAAAAGACGATTTCCAAACCCTTTAGCATACCTCATTTTTTAACAAATCAAATTTTTTTTATTGAGGCATATCATTCATACATAAACATACATAAATACTAAGTGTATAGTAAAAGTTATGACCTTACAAAACAAACATGAATAATATCATATAGGGCTCCCCCATACATCACCCCACCACCAATACCTTACATTGTTGTGAAACATTTGTTACAAATTATGAAAGAATATTGTCAAAATACTACTGCTAATTATAGCCCATATCTTACATTTGGTGAATTTTCCCCCCACCCAGCCTATTATTTTCTTTCATGTTTTTTTTTTTTTTTAATTTCTTCCCCCTCCCTCATTGTCTGCTCACTGTATCCATTCACTGTTGTTCTTCTGTATCTGTTGTATTCTTATTACGTGGCTCCTGAAACCCATCTTGGGACATTCCGGGGTGGGAGAGAGGCGATCATTCTCTTGTGTTACCTCAGCTCCCTAGTTTATTATGTCTCATATTGTTTCTTCTCTGTGTCTCTCTCTCTCACATCATCTTGCTGCATCAGCTCTCCATGTGGGTGGCACCACTGCTGGGCAGGCTGCACTCCTCTGCAGAGGGCACCCCCGTGTGGGGCAGCACTCCTTGCACATGGCAGCACTTTGCGTGGGCCAGCTCACCACATGGGCCAGGAGGCCCTGGGTATAGAACCCTGGACCTCCTATATGGTAGGTGGAAGTTCTATCTGTTGAGCCATATCTGCTTCCCTCTATTATATTTTTATGTATATTTTCATTACAGAAGTTGTGAACTTACAAAACAATCATGCACATGTGTAGAATTCCCATTTACCAATCAATTTTCCTGATATTCAATGTAATTTCAAACAAAATGTTGATTTTTTTGAGAAATTAATTTGATTCTTAAATTTACATAAAAGAACAAAGACTTATGAATAGCCAAAACACCTGTGAAGAAAAAGAATCAAGTTGAAGGGTTTGCCCTACTAGATAGATATTAAACTTTGTTATAAAATTATATTAAAAATAAAAAGTCTATGTGGCTTTTTCACAGCTATAGAAAACTGACCAATAGAAGAAAATAGAATTTCTGGTAACAGGCCCATGCATATGTGGAAACTTGATATGTGACAGAGGTGGCATTGAAGATCAATGAGAAAAGGAGAACCTCTTCCAAAATGACACTTAGACAAAAAAGGAGAAATCAAGTGCCTACGTCACAAAATACACAATTTTCAATGTATTAAAGACTTAAACATAAAAGGAAAACACATGAGGACATCATTATTACTTTATGTAGAAAAGGATTTTTAGAACAAGAAACACTATCAACAAGAGAAAAAGTTGACAAATTCAACTACATTAAAAATAAAGACTTCCATTCCTCAAACGCTACCTAGAAGTGACAAAAAACACAAGCTATAAATGGAAAAAAGAATTTCTAGTACATACGAACAACAAAGGATTAACCAAGATATATAAAGAGTTCCCAAAAATCAAAAAAAAAAAAAAAAAATGACCAACTATCCCAAATTTTAAATGGCATAGGACTCAGTGTGGAATTTCTCAAAAAAAGAGATATAAGTAATGATTAAAAGTATTAAAAATTGTCCAGACTTGTTTGTCATCAGAACTATGCACAGTAAAATCACAAAGAAATCACATTTTTATTTTTAAAGCCAGTAGACTGGCAACATCAAATGTTGGTAAAGATTTAATAAAGACAGCTCCTACATGTGACTGGACTGGTAGGAATGTAAATAGGTTATTTCCCCTTGGAAAACTGGGCATTAACCTTGTAAAGGTAAATATTCACATCTCTTACAACCCATCAATTATATGCCAAAGTATATCCCCAAGATCCTCTCTCGCACAGTACAACATAAGACATGTACAAGTACATTCATAGTGGCACTGACTGTAATGAAAAGAACATTATAGAGCAATGAAAAATAAATTAACTAAAGCTCTACACAGTAATGGGGATAAATCTTAACAATATATATATATTTTTAAAATTTATTTCTTTTCCCTTCCTCCCCCCTGTCCCAGTTGTCCCAGATGTCTGTTCTCTGTGTCCATTCACTGCGTGTTCTTCCATTTGTCCGCTTCTGTTGTTGTCAGCGGCACGGGAATCTGTGTTTCTTTTTGTTGTGTCATCCCACTACGTCAGCTCTGTGTGTGTGCGGCACCATTCCTGGGCAGGCTGCACTTTCTTTTGCGCTGAGCGGCTCTCCTTGCACGTGGGGCTCCCCTACGTGGGGGACACCCCTGTGTGACAGGGTGCTCCATGCGTGCATCAGCACTGCACATGGGCCAGCTCCACATGGATCAAGGAGGCCCAGGGTTTGAACTGCAGACCTCCCATTGTGGTAGGCGGACGCCCTATCCATTGGGCCAAGTCCACTTCCCATTAATATATTCTTGAATGGTTAAAGCAATTTGTAGATAACATTTATATTTTGCCATCTTAATAGCTCATAATCAGTAAAACTAATTAAATAAATTGTAGGAAAGCATATACATTCAATAAAATTGTTTTTTTTTTTTAAAGCAAGGGAAAGGTAAATATAAAACTCCAGATATTGTTTATTTCTGGTGGGGACAAGCAGGAATTGGGAGGAACTAACGGATAAAAACAGCATTGGTGACAGTCTAGCTCTTAAGTTGGGGGATTCACAAATGCTCATTATGTTTTACTTCTCACATATATTTTACAAAATTCTGCAGTATGAATTTAGGAGGACATAGAAAGATGATTAACAAAACTGACTCAATAAGGCAGAGTTCTTTTTATGGACTCTGTAGTTCAGAGCTATAGGAAATAATTGAAGAGAAGTAGGCATGTGGGTGTGGGCAAAACTTTCAGCCAGTCAGTATTTATATGTTGAACAAAATCTTTATGTAAAGATATGAGGAACATGTTAGACAAAGGCAAGAGCTAGGGAATGTCTATATTCTTCACTAGTACACTGTAAATATAGAATATTGCTAAGCCAAGAAGTATACAGATGTAGATCTTTACCTATTCGGGATCATAGTGGAATTTGGCTTCAACTAGATTTGGTTTCATCTGCTAACTCACAATATATGATGGCCAGAGCAAAAGTGCAGCTGAATATATAAGTACTCTCTCAGGCAAGGGGTTTGAGATTCCATCTCTGGGCCACAAACTATAGTAATGGCTATAATTTAAATGACCAAGAACATGTGAAAATATTGTCATCATTGTAAAGAGTAGAAAGATACCTTGCTAGTAGTAGGTGATATAATCACCTAACCTCTCAGGCCTCATTTTCTTTCAACTGTAAAATGAGATAAAAAATAATATCTACCTTAGAGGATTTTTATGGAGAAGATTATGATAACAAGTTAAATATATGCCTACTGTATAAAGCAACCATTTCACTCTAGGTATTTATCAAAGAAAAATGAAAGTATGGGTCCACACAAAGATTTGTACTAAAAGTATACAGCAGCTTTACTTATAAGAGCCAAAAATTAGAAGAACCCAAGTGTCCACCAACAGATGAAGAAACAAATTGTGCTATATTAATACATACTCAGAAATACAACAATGTTGATGAATCTCAAAATGATTGTGCTGGCTGAAAAAAGCCAGACCAAAGAAAGTACATAGTATATGATTCCATGTACACAAAACTCTAGAAAATGAAAAAAAAATCTGGAGTGACAGAGCACAGCTCAGTAGCTATGGGAGGATGGGGATAGTGAGGAGACAAGACGGGGAAGAGTGGGAGGAAGAGATTACAGAGGGGCATGAGGAAACTTGGAGATGTGAAGATATTAATTATCTTGATTGTAGTGATATTCTAAATTGGTAAACATGTCAAAACTTAAATCGTACACTAGAAATACTTACAGCTTACCATATTTCAATTATACCTCAATAAATCTGTTGAGAGAGAGAGAGAGAAAGAATGCTGATGGAAAAGTATCATGAAACAAAGATAAATTTTACCTGTTTTGAATGGCCTAAACCTGCACTTTACTGTCTTTAAATCACATACAGGAAGCGGACTTGGCCCAGTGGTTAGAGCATCCATCTACCACATGGGAGGTCCAGGATTCAAACCCCGGGCCTCCTTGACCCATGTGGAGCTGGCCCATGCGCAGTGCTAAGGTGTAGAGGAGTGCCGCACCACGCAGGGGTGTCCCCATGTAGGGGAGCCCCATGCGCAAGAAGTGCACCCCGTAAGGAGAGCTGCCCAGCGCAAAAGAAAGTGCAGTCTGCCCAGGAATGGCGCCGCACACACGGAGAGCTGACACAACAAGATGACACAACAAAAAGAAACACAGATTCCCGTGCCACTGACAACAACAGAAGCAGACAAAAGAAGAAGATGCAGCAAATAGACACAAGGAGCAGACAAGGGGGGAGGGGGAGGGGAGAAAGGGAGAGAAATAAAACAGATAAATCTTAAAAAAAAAATCGCATACAAGTCACCTGGGGGGCATTTTAACACACAGGTTCTGATTCAGCCAGCCTGTGGTGGGGCCTGAGATTCTGCATTGCTAACCAGCTCCCCAGGAATGCCTGGGCTGCTGTAGCTGGAACCGAGTTTAAGTAGCAAGGCTCTAAACAGTGATTCTCAGTCTGGCTGTCTGCTGAAATCATTCGCAGATCTTCAAAATAATACTGATGCTTGGATCCCATCCCCCAGAGGTTCTGATTTAACTCATCTGGGCTGAGGCCTGAGCATTGGGGTGTCTTAAAGCCTCCAAGGTGATTCCAATGGTCAGCAGAAGTTAAATACCACGGGCTGAGGTTAAGACTGAAGCTGTGTCCCTCAGTATCTCAATGAGCAAAACTGTGTGCAAAAGAGGAGCATGTCATTTACCTAAGAAGTTAACAGCCCTGATAATTATAACAACAGTATGCTTGAAACAGCAGGCTATTGTTTACAAAACCAAATCTGGCCCATATCTATGAGGTATTCCTGTAATGCCACCGAACTCCATGGTTACAAATAAATTCTTCTCCATAGCTAGCCCCAGGAAGCTCCCTAACACAGCACAACTCAGTTTTCCTTCCTGACCACAGTCTTCCCTTTCTGCACACTTACCCCACTCTCACTCCTAGGCTCCATATTGTGGCCTTGCATTAGTGCCAAACTAGCCACTTATCCCTCAATTACAGCTTCAAGTGAAGGAGGATTTCAGGCACCTTGGCAGACAGCGATTGTACTCAGTATCATCAGAATTCAGTCAGGAAAACTGAAGCTACTCTACATTTTCCCAACTTGGAGGGAGAGACGGACACAACCACTGAAGTGTTGAGACAGTCATGTGGGCAGGAAAGTGCCACCAATGGGCTCAACCTATGGCACCAAAGCAGGTAGTTTTAGAAAGTAGCTACAAATCCCCAAAATTTCTCAGACATACTATCTTGACTTCAACATAAAGTAATTGGTTCTCAGGACTTGCGTAGAAGCTGCTTTGAGCCCCTGTCCATGCACACATTTATCTACCCTGCCTCTGGAAAATAATGGCCTCTCCTCCACAAGTAGCTCTCATTGGCAAGCCCCTAACCAGGAACCATATGGGGAAGGGGTTTCCTGGAAATATGTTCCCTTGCATCTGCTCTAGAAGGAGGTGGTGGTGATACTGAGTTGACAACGTCAGCTGGGTTACCCACCATAAGCTGAATATTTTCCACCTGTGCCTTTAGGTTCATTCTCCGTACTTCTCCACTTACTCTTTGGCCATTTGGATGTAACAGAATAAGTTCGAAGTGATTGAGGCCAGGGACCACATTGCCCTGGCTCCCTCCCTGCTAATTTGTCTCAGGTTGGAGGTGTCTATTTCCTGAAGGTCACAGTTCCTATCAGAAAACCCTCTCTAGAGAGCTACTTTGTCTGGATAACAGTTAATGCTCCCTCCCATTGTCCCTTCAGTAGTAAAAATCCTTTTTGGTTTCCTTAAGCCTGACCACACGTTTTCCTTTGATTAAATGCTCCACAATCAGTTTGAGCCTTCCATATGTTTCCTGCTAGATCTCTGACTCAGTGATTAAGGACTAATAAAAGGAATGAAGAAGGGAAGTGTGGTTTGAAACTGTACGTACCCCAGAAAAGCATGTTCTTAAAGTTAATCCATTCCCCTGTGTTTTAGTTTGACAAACAGCTGCTGATGCAAAATACCAGAAATGTGTTGGCTTTCATAAAGGATATTTGTTAATATTTTGAGTAAAAGCTTACAGTCCCAAAACTGTGAAGAGTCCAGCTCAGAGCACAATAATAGATGCATTCTTAACCAAATCAATCGCCACATGTTGAAGCAAGATGGCAGGTAATCTTTGCCTGGTCTCTGCCTTCCTCTCTGGGCTGTACCATTTTCTGGAGCTCAGCTGAGGACAACCAGGCATAGGGCTTTTCTCTTACTGGGCCTCTTCCTCAGGTTTGGCTGCTCCCCTTTCTTTTCAATTTCATCTGCAAGTTACCAGGCAAATGGCTCATCTCTCTCCGGGGCCTCAGCTTCTTAAACCTCTCCTTTCTGTCATATGGCAGGATCAAAAATGGCCATTCCCTTTTTCCTGTGTCTGTGTATGTGAGTGCATTTATAGCAGACCCAGCAAGGGGGTAGAGATGCAACCTGAGTTATGCCTTACAGGCATAGTCCAATCAATAGCCCTAAAGCAATCTTATCAAGTGATCTAATCAAAGGCCCCTCAGCTGAATTTAATGCAATCAAAGATTATCACACACAGAGGAATAGATTAGTTTACAAACAAAATCTTTCTCTTTTAGGGATTCATAATATAATCTCAAACTGCCACACCCTATGTGTAGATTCCTTGTAAGTAGGAGCTTTTGATAAAGCTATTTCAGTTAAGTTATGGCCCACCTCATTTAGGATGGGTCTTAATCCTCTTACTGGAGTCCCTAATAAATGGAATGAATGCAGAGAAAGAGAAAGTCACTGAAGCAAGATGCTGAAAGCAATAAAATCTGGAAGAGAATGGGGAGACGCAGAAGAGAAAGGGGAGAATAAGCAGATGCCATGGTGAGTCTTGTCAAATGGAAGAGGCCTCAAGGAATGCCAGCAGTCAGTCCTCAGGAAGAAAGCATGGCCATGATGATGACTTGATTTGGACGTTTTCATGACCTCAAACTGTAAGCTAATAAATTCCCTTTGTTAAGCCAACCAATTTCATGTATCTACTCTCGGCAGCCTAGGAAGCTAGGAAAGAATCGGTGGAGTGAAGGGGTCTTTTTTTTTTTTTTTGAGGGAATACACATAAAAACACCCTTTCTATTAGAGATAAAGTCATCAAAATTGGAGGTGCCAAAGCTGACATGAATAGAGCAAATTAAGTTTCTCTAAGAGATATTGCTCATTTTTTAATTTTCATTTTGGTTTTCCAGCTTGTTTTTAAAAATGCCCAATTTAGAGAGCTCTATTTATGTTTCAGGTTCTGATAGATTTCTAACAGTTAATTCATCTAGTCTATGGTTTCATCAGGACTGTAATTTATAATATGGGAGTAAAATTATAAGCTAGGGAGCACAGAAGTTTCTTCATTTTAATAAATTATTAATTTGACATCATTGAGTTAGCTGATACTATAAAGAGGGATTCTATTCACACATACAACATACTATCTAACATGCTGAAAGCACTCAGTGAAAGTTAGGAAAATTCATCTATTCTTAATGTATAAAAAATGAGTGATGTTCATAATTGTAATAATACCAAAGCACAATGAGATACTGAAGTTGTCTTCTGTATCGTCAAAGATGGGTCAACCACGGGGATGAGCCTCCCTGGCACCGAGGGACCACTATCAACTACCAACTGATGATGCAACTGGAAAATGACCTTATACGGAAGGTTCAATGTGGATCAGCAGAATATCCCTGTCTACATAAAATAACATGACTTTAAAATGCTGCTTGAACTAAAGTAAGGGGGAAATGGAAAAGAGAAATGAGTTTATATGGCTACGAGTTTCTAAAAAAGAGTCTGGAGGCTGGCAGAAGGATTGCCCTCATGCACAACTGAGCAGAGTCAGAGAGACAGATAAAGCAGATACAACCCCCAGATATCGGTTCCTTCGAGGGCTAAAGAGACCCATGGGAGTTATGGTCATGGCCGATGGGGTTAACTACCAGGTCAGATGGCCCCTTTTTGGAACTGGTGTTTATGTGTGATGAATCTGGACTCAGATGGGATCTTCCTTCATAAGACTTTCATGCTAATGTGCTGGAGGTGCAGTTAACGTTGGGGTTTAAGATATATTTAGGGGATTTGAATCTCTGGACTGACAATGTGATAGCCAGGTCCTGAGCCTCAACAGACTCCAGCACCTACAATATGATTTATTGGACTTACCACACTCAGCTAAGATGGAGTTGAAGAAGGACAACCACCACACCATGGAGCCTAGAGTGATTACAACTGAAAGTGGGAGGATTGCATCCAGCATCCATGTGGAATCTGAGCCTCCTCTTGACATAGAGGTGCAATGGACACAACCAATCCAATGTCCACATAGAAGAGGTGGCATTGGATTGGGAAAAGTGGACATGGTGGCTGATGGGTATGGGGAAAGGCAGGAAGAGATGAGAGGTGGAGGCTTTGGGACATGGAGCTGCCCTGGATGGTGCTTCAGAGGCAATCACCGGACATTGTAAATCCTCACAGGGCCCACTGGATGGAATGGAGGAGAGTATGGGCCATGATGTGGACCATTGACTATGAGGTGCAGAGGTGCCCAAAGATGTACTTACCAAATCCAATGGATGTGTCATGATGATGGGAACGAGTGTTGCTGGGGGGGGGGGGGGGGGGAGAGGTGGGGGTGGGGTGGGGTTGAATGGGACCTCACATATATATTTTTAATGTAATATTATTACAAAGTCAATAAAAAAAAAAATAAAAAATAAAAAAAAAGATGGGTCAACCATATGACATATATACCACCAATCAAGATACTGGATAACTTCACACACTTGTTTCTCCCCTCCTCTTCCCACAGTACCATAATGGTGAATGCCAACATCTTGGCCCCTTCTCCAAAATCATCTACAATGATAAAAAAGAACCAAATGACAGGTTCTTATTAGACCACACCCCAAAACAATCATTTCATCAAACATGGTTACATTGGCAAATTTCAAGTCATTGATGATCACAGAGCAAAAAAATTATTGTGAGCCTCACATATAGGTTAAACAAATGTGGCATGATCAACTAGATTTGATGTGTAACTCAAAGGTGTAGAAAAGTGGCAGAATAATCCCCGCCCCCTCAGTCAGTTTGGTTTCATTATACTAAAAACCTCAGCTGGTATCATGGACCTCAGGAAGCAAGATCAAAGACACACAAGAGGGAAAATTCTGGGATTCTTTTCCTAGGGATGCAATATATACATTAAAAATAAAATGTCTCCCCGGGGATGAGCCTCCCTGGCAACGAGGGACCACTATCAACTACCAACTGATGATGCAACTGGAAATTGACCTTATACGGAAGGTTCAATGCGGATCAGCAGAATATCCATGTCTACATAAAATACCATGACTTTAAAATGCTGTTTGACCTAAAGTAAGGGGGAAATGGAAAGGAGAAATGAGTTTATATGGCTACGAGTTTCTAAAAAAGAGTCTGGAGGCTGGCAGAAGGTTTGCCCTCATGCACAACTGAGCAGAGTCAGAGAGACAGATAAAGCAGATACAACCCCCAGATATTGGTTCCTTTGAGGGCTAAAGAGACCCATGGGAGTTATGGTCATGGCCGATGGGGTTAACTACCAGGGCAGATGGCCCCTCTTTGGAAATGGTGTTTATGTGTGATGAATCTGGACTCAGATGGGATCTCCCTTCATAAGACTTTCATGCTAATGTGCTGGAGGTGCAGTTAATGTTGGGGTTTAAGATATATTTAGGGGATTTGAATCTCTGGACTGACAATGTGATAGCCAGATCCTGAGCCTCAACAGACTCCAGCACCTACAATCTGATTTATTGGACTTACCACACTCAGCTAAGATGGAGTTGAAGAAGGACAACCACCACACCATGGAGCCTAGAGTGATTACAACTGAAAATGGGAGGATTGCATCCAGCATCCAGGTGGAATCTGAGCCTCCTCTTGACATAGAGGTGCAATGGACACAACCAATCCAATGTCCACATAGAAGAGGTGGCATTGGATTGGGAAAAGTGGACATAATGGACAAAGGGTATGGGGAAAGGCAGGAAGAGATGAGAGGTGGAGGCATCTTCGGGACATGGAGCTGCCCTGGATGGTGCTTCAGAGGTAATCACCGGACATTGTAAATCCTCACAGGGCCCACTTGATGGAATAGAGGAGAGTATGGGCCATGATGTGAACCAATGTATATGAGGTGCAGAGGTGCCCAAAGATGTACTTACCAAATCCAATGGATATGTCATGATGATGGGAACGAGTGTTGTTGGGGGGGGGAGAGGGGGGGTGGGGGGGTGGGGTTGAATGGGACCTCACATATATATTTTTAATGTAATATTATTACAAAGTCAATAAAAAATAAAAAAATTTAAAAAAAATGTCTCAATGGACTATATATAGATAGATTTTTTAAATCAGTAGAACATCTTATTTTTTTATCATGGCTATTATAAAGAAGTTACTGTGTACGAATTTTGTATAATGAAAGAATTATACTTTGAGAACAGGTAAATGAGACAGTTATATAGACAAATAATAAAAAGAGTTTGCTTTACAAAGTGTCTTTTTACTGTCTTGAATCATCATCTTGGTTAAATTAAGTGGGGAAAACTAACCTAGACACAAGGTGATGCTGAAATCAAAACAAAACAAAAACCCTCTATTTAGACAGACTCTCAGATACATTCACCACCTCTGACTCCAATGTAGAGACATTACCTACGTTGAATTATCAGCTTATTAGAAGCCACGGGCAATACCTCCAGAGCTGAATTCTTTTCATTCATTATTCAGCATTGGTATATTTTGGTATAAAGAACTGTATATATGCAAAATCTGTCTTTGAAATGAAAAAAATCCCTAGAGTTTTAAAATGTTTAGCCATCTTCTCTTCAAATGTGTGCCCTATTTAAGGGAAATAAAAGTAGCACATGTAAATGAATAACAATCTTTTTTAGATTATTTTTCTCTTCAGATATTTTATTAGCAAGATTCTTGTATACTGAATTTGTTATCCTGGCTTTGAGTACACCTTGATTCACCTGCCTAGATGGCTCAAAAAGGATGTCCTCTAACTAAAAAAACTGGTAAATTTGATCATATGTTACATGGAAATCATATAATGTGGAAATTATATTTTTCAGGAGATTAAAGCAGTAAGGCAGTATGTGAATCATTTAAAATCAAATATCAATATATAAAACTTGTAGTAAGGTCAACAAAAAAGGACAATGTGCTCTTGCCTTCAACAAATACACGTCTTCATGAAAGTCATATTTGTACTTTAAATATATACACATTGAAAATGATTTTGACTATTTATATATATGTCTTATACACACACACACACTCACTCAGAAGAAGGGGAGAGCACTGGGTAGATTTCCCAATTTTTAAGGCCTGTAGTCTAAAGATAAGTCCCTGTTAGCACTTGGTTGAGTGATAAGATCCTGCAATTTTACTGGTTTAAAGAGCCAGAGGACAGAATTCAGGATTATCAGAGCAGCTAGAAAGTAAGAAGGGAAGTCCCAGAAAGAAGAAAATCAGAGTGCAGTAGCCCCAAAATTTGAGTCTAACTCTGCCCAAATCTCTGGATGACTTGCAAAATACACATGTGCTGGACAGATGCTAAGCAGCTAAGCTAAAACTAATAGAAAACTGAACTGAGATTTTAGGCTCTGCCCACACAGGGGAGGTTGAGTTGGAGGTTTGAGTTCAATCAAATTAACTACCTGCTAGAACAAAATGAAAAAAATCTATATTCTTTAGAGAAGCATAACAGAATACAGAGTCTCTACAATGCATAATCACAATGTTCGGGATATAATTCATAATTGCCAGATTTATGAAGAATCAGTAAAATGTGATATATATTCAAGGGGAAAGGTAGCTATGGTGATCTGAAGCTGTATGTATCTCAAAAAAAAACATGTTCTTAAATTTAATCCATTCCTGTGAACCCATTGTAAGTAGTAACTTTTGATGAGGTTACTTCAATTAAGAAGGTGTGGACCACCTCCATCAGGATGGGTCTTAAATCCTATTACTGGAGTCCTTTATCAGCAGAGTGATATTCAAACAGAGGGAAAGGAGTCACAGAGGAAGCAACCAGAAGCTGAAATCAACAGAATCTGGAAGAAAAAAAAGTGACCAGAAGATGCTGCCACGTGCTCCAGCATGTAACACAGCTGCCAAGGATGGCAAGCAGCAAGGCCCAGGTTGCAAGTCTTTGGGGAGAAAGCAACACCTTGATGATGACTTGATTGGGACTTCCTTCTAGCCTCAAAACTATAAGCTAATAAATTCCCATCGTTTGTTTCCTGGTATTTGCTTGAACAGCATAGGAAACAGAAACAGTAACCAATGGAGACTGATCCCCAAATAACCCAGACATTAAAATTACCATAAAAAGATTTTAAAACAGCTCTTATAGCTATGCTCAAGAACAAAATATTTAAGAACTATAAATCAAGTCAATAAGCTATCTATACACTTTCCAACCTTGAGAAAAATATCTGCACAATGACCTCACATTTAGAGTTATTAAGCTCCTTGAAGTTGTACCCTAGAAAATGAAAGTCCCAGGAGAATATGGAAGCATCTTGACTGCATTCAGGTAGCCCTCTTTTCCTTCTCATCCCCATTTTCATCCCACAACTCAAGGGACACTTTTGCCCACCTGCAGACACTCCAGCCCATGAGTCAATTTAGGGTTAAGTACACCATGGTTGGTCTGATCAGAACACACTGGGGAGAGATCTACCCAAGTCTGGGAATCAGGCTGCGGACCTTTTGTGCAGGGAATTCCAAGGCTCTCACTGTCCAGACTGTGGTCTAAAGGAGTTTACAAGCTCTTGGTGAACATGTCCCCTAGATGTCTCAGGCTCTTGGCCCTTGGGGGAAGAGCACAGCCAGAGCAAGAGCAGAATATGACCCTTCAAAGGGTGGGTACAGGTCAATTCCCTTTCGCCAACATCTGAGGGCAGTACTGGTCACAGAAGACCTCAGGCTTTGGATTAAGACAAAGTTTTCCAGTCATGAATCTTCTACTTACTAGTTGTATGACCCTGAGCAATGCCTTTAACCTTTCTATGCCTCAGTATCCACATCTATAAAATGGGAATAATAATAGTCCCTAGCGTTTTATGAAGATTAAATGAGATCAAGCCCTCTATACACAAAATACCCTCTCGGTCACTTTTTTAGCTATCTTCATTATTTTTGTTTTTCCTATCGTTATTGCTACTATCAAATCATACTTCTACCGATCTGGGGAATTTTCATAACTGAATGGTTTTAAAGGCAAAACTGTTAAATTTTAAGAACATGTACAGCATCATTTTCTTAAAGAGCCACTGTGATATCTGAGCTGAAAGTGAGGCTTTCAAATTCTTAGCTTCCAGATACTGAATAATACAAAAGTTCTTACAGTCATCCATAATGAATGTGAGTGCTTTTATCCATCAAATGTCTATTAAATGCCAGACTCTGGGCATAAAACTCTATACACATTATCTCATATAAAGGCCTTAACAAAGCTGTGGAGTAAGAATTTTTCCCATCTTACTGATGAGAAAACTGAGGTCCAGAGAGGCTAATATACTCAGGGTCACACTGTTCATTAAGTAGGCAAAACTGAGATTCAGATCAAGCAGCTCCATGATTTTTGATTCAAGTCATTTTAATACCGCTGTTATTAGAAATACCCTTTTATCACACCCACAATTTAAAGAAAATAAAGCTATTTTGTTTTCAGATTCCTTCTGATCATGATTCTGAATTTATAGAACATAAATCAAATAATTATTGTACATTGTGTAAAAATGCTAATTATCTTTAAATTTACAGCATAGCTCTATTTCTTCCTACCTGCACATGGATGAAATCCAAAGACAAACTTCAGGAATCAGAAAATCAGGAAGAAGCTACTCAGGTAAAAGACAAAGGGATAGAGCAAGAGATACAGAGTGGGAAGTAGATGTGGCTCAAGTGATTGGGCTCCCAAATCCCTGGGCCTCGTGGTAAAGGCAAGCTGTCCCACGTGGAGAGCTAGCCCATGCAGGAGTGCTGGCCCATGGGGAGAGCTGGCGTAGCAAGACGACATAGTAAAAAGAGAGATAATAAGAGATGCAGCAGACCAGGGAGATAAGGTGGCACAAGCAATTGAGTGCCTCTCTCCCACTTTGAAGTGTTCCAGGATCAGTTCCTGGTGCTGCCTAAAGAGAAGACAAGCAGACACAGAAGAACACACAGCGAATGGACACAGAGAGCCAACAGTGAGTGCAAACATGGGGGTGAGGATAAATAAATAGTGATAGTAGTAGATCAAAAGTTTTAAAAAAAAAGCATAAAATGGAGAGATGGTGAGGAAGAAAGAAAGAATGAGAGAAGCAGTATGTGAGAGTGAAAGCAAAAGAGAGCATGCAGTACCCCACTCCTATCTTTTTGTCTTTACAACTATAGTATAATACATAGTAAGGATAACCTTGAGAGGGGAAAGAAAATAACAATAAATGCGGTATCATTCCCAGCCATCTTGCTCCCTGCTTCCATCTATACAAGTATTATCCAGCCATCAGTTCCCCATCAGCAATCTCCTCTTGCAATAATAATTGGAGAGACTGCTAGGGAGTGATACAGTGAAGTAGTGGTGAAGAAAGGATCGAGAGCCTTCCAAAGCACATGTCTGGAGGCACAGGGTACAGTTGGGGCCTGCACTAAGTTCCCCTTTATTTATTTGCATTATTTTTGTCTGTAAAGCACAACAAGCACTGTTTTGCATCTAGTATTATTTATGACTCATCTGTTTCATATAACCTACTAATTTAATCCAGCTTGTCTTGGTTTTTGTTTGACTGTAGTTTGCATACATTGTTAATCCAAACTGAAATGCGGGCCTCCTGTGGCAGTTGCTTTGCCTCAAATGACCCTTGTTCCATGCATGCCACCCTCTCCTTGGACTGTCACATTCTGCTGTAGAATATCAAAGCATTTAACTCCAAATGTAAATATGGTCTTTGAGCACGATCTCATTTAATCCACCCAATCGCTGAGCTGACCCTCAAGGAAACCAAGTGAGAAAAACATTTGGCCTGATGAGGAATAAAAACTAATTACAGCTGCCTTCTTTTCCTACTTCCTGATTTTCTCAGAATTCCATGTTTACTCAGGTCCTTGTTTACTTGTTTACTGCCTTTCTCTCCCACCAGACTACAAGATCCAGGACTGTTTTGTTTACCACAGTTTCGTCAGAGTATAGCAGAGTGACCTGGTTCATAGTGCACATGGGTCACATATTTGTTAAGTGAAGGGCTGAGTAGCTGAGTAGATGGATTAAAGGACTCACCTGGTATTTTGTGGATACGGATCTCTGAATCCCCTTAAATCCAACAATAACAGCATAATAGAAGAAATGTGATGTCTCCATTCAGCCAGCTGTGAGTGTAGGTGGGGCAGATGGGAATTTTTCATTCTGAAGGGTATTTAAGGAGTATTTATAGGGAGTGAGCAGGAGTGGGCTGAGCATAGGACCTGACAGTTAGGCAGCAGCTTACTCAGTACAGGCCTTCCTCCAAACTACATATTTACGAAATCCTAAATGTGCTAATATTTGGGTTGTGAGGTGTTGAGTGATCTTTTCTCTGCTTCCTACATTTTCTTAAAGTTGTTTAAAGGGTGTGCTTTTTGAGCTAGGGTTTTTAAAAATCATAATTTTCAGAGTATTATTGAGCACCTACTACATGCTTAGTTCTGTGATAGGCAGAATTGGGGACATACATACACAGAAGCAAGAGGCAATGGTCCCTGCCAAAAAGGAACTTAAACTTTGGTTCTAGCCTTCAGAGAGTCAAAAGTCTGTATATAGTTGTATGTAGCTCTCCATGGTCAACTACTCTGCTCATACAGCAGCATGGGACTAGAAACTGATACTCAATTTGGTAGCATAGGAGCTACAGAAGCCAGGTAGATGGCCAAGTAGTCTCTCTTATGTTGGCAGAACTTGAAAGGCAGACTGCTCTAGATCTGTAGAGAAAATCTGGGGCACATTATTTACAAATCCTAGGGGGAAGAGAGTTCTTAAAAGAGGATTCTGATAATTAATGGTTTAAAAAAAAATGTTTTCAGGGTGATATTCTCATTTTTCAAGTGAAACTTCACGTTAATTCATGTTGAATTGGCAGTTTTAAAATCCATGGCTCATTTGATAGAAAGTTGTTCTGTCTACAGCTGCTCTGTCTTAGACTAGAAGAAACCCAGGGGTTTCTGGGGAGTGACAGGATAATACAGTGCTACTTCAGAAGAAAGAAATACAGTGGCAAAAAGGTAGTACAGCCATGACAATGAGCTCCCTTTTGGCCAGCGGTGAGTGAAGAAATTAGGTGCCAGCAAGCCTTAGTAACGGTAGTTACTAGAGAGGATGTTTCTGCTGTGGCAGCTGCTAACTGATGCTTCAGAAGGTTACATTGACTTGCTTGAATAATACTTGTTAAAGATGGAACGATGTTAAGTGTCACTGATTGGCAGAAAGGCAGAAATGGAGAACCCTGCAGAGTTGAGAGGTGATACTGACATAGCAGTTTACATCATCAGAAACTGGTAAATAAGAGTCAGAAAGTTCTAGGAAAAAAATATACCTATAAAGAGAGACCAGTAGGAAATGTAAGTCTTTCTTTCCTTAACGATTATTTTATGCATTCTCCTCTCCTGGGGTCCACAAGGAAGATAAACAGAGGGGGAACTGGTACAAGTAAAGAATAAAGAACACTAAGAAATGGAATATCACTGAACTCACATGTCTTAAGGAACATGTTCAGTCAATTTCTCCTTTTGTTCTTGGGATCAATTAAAATAATGTTATTTTAATCTAGATATTTACAAAATCCAGTGGTGTAAAACTAGCAACTGAATTGAAATACTGTTGCACAATAGAAAGGACAAGTACATGTGTATCTAAAGGACACTCAATAAACCATAGCAAATTGTGATGGAAAAATCATGTTCTCATCACAGAGAAGAAATCATGCCCTCTTATTTGCTATGGGAATATGACCCATCCTGGGTCAAAAACCTGAATCAGACCATTTACGTGTACTCATGGAATAGTTTCACATTTGGAATATCAAAAAAAAAAAAAAAAAAAAAAAATCGACTCTGATTTTCTTAATGCTGCTAAAATGCAGGTTTTCATAAGCACTATTAGATAGGGGATTCATATTAACCTTTAATATTATAGCTAAGTTCAGTCCACAGAATTAAAAAGCCATGCTGGATAAATTAAACCAGTAAAAAGAATGATGTTTTCCTTGAGTTAGTCTCATAAAAATGAGAGGATAATAATTCATGATAGAATAGTTTCCCCTAAAACTTATTTGCTCCACTTTTAAAATATTGGAGCCAATTAGGGACAAGGAAGGATTATTTGTTTTGTTTTATTTTTGTTGTTGTTGTTCAGATACTTAAATGTTTTGATTTGGTTCAATTTGAAAAGATGTTAGGAGGAGAAAACACAAGAGTTTGGGTCCCTAAAAGTACATGACCATTGCTTGTTTGATAAGTACAGTGAGAACCTCTGATCCCCCTCATCCCAAGAAATAAATTAGCACTTGTCAAAACAAAACTGCAGGCCTCCCTATCTCCAGAGCATCTGACCACACAGCCTCCCTCAGCACTTGCTTCTAGCAACGCCATACCTATTTTTGTGCCTCTACCTGTCTGCTGAGAGCCCCAATACAAATAATTCAGATATTCAAATGTCAACTTTGGGGGGACACAGGGAACTGTAGTTTTTAGTTTCAGCTTTTAGCACATACTTTTCTTCCCCTCAATCTTTTGTGTGACCATTAGGTAGTCTGTAGGAAACTATCAGCAAAATCCACCCAAAATGTAGAGAAATGTATGTTGGATTTAGGAGACAGCACTGTCAAATATCTACTTGAGCTCCCCCACATTCACTATGTGCAATTTTTTCAGTAAGGAATGTGCACTAGGGAGTATGGAAGACCAGAATTTCTCCCCTCACAATTGCGTTTTAAACCATAAACAGAGCTCCCTGACTGACTTTAGAGGGGCTTCGTGAACAGAGGCAGAGGGAGATCAAAATTAGCTCCAAATTCTGGTCCTTCGGTTGTCCAACATTTGTGTTAACTCAGTCTCACATGAAATCTTTGGTTCTGGAGGGAAAACAGAGCTTGACAATCTGGTTAACATCTGGTTTTCTGGCTCCAACTTAAAACTTTGCTGCCGTTCTCAGTTTTAAGACATTGTGGAACTCCCTGTAGATAGTTCCCGATCCTGGAAAGTTTAATGAAGCAGATGGCTCTCCTAAATAGAAAAATCTAACTGCAGGAGGCAAGCACCCAACAAGCTCCCTCAAAGGAGCAATTGTTCTCATTCGCAACACCCACTCTGCCAGCACCACAAAAAATCGCTCTACTACTTGTTACCAACTTTTAAAAACTGAAATATTTGAAAACCAAAGTAGTCGATTAGAGCACTGTATCTCATTTTCTGATCTCTTAGTAGGTCACATCTTCTCTAGATCATTCTTGGAGAATTCCAAGTGTCTTCCCCATTCAAAGTTTCTACTTTAAAGCTTTTACTTAGTTTTATCTTCTTTCCAAACAAAAAAGCACCCCTTTAAACTTCTGTTCCTCAAAACTACCTTTTATGCTAATATTACAATTTTTTTCATTAAGGAATCAAAAAATTCCTCGGGGCTTAGGTGGCACAGATCAGGAAGAACCTGATAATTAGATGTTCTGTAGTAAATAAATCCCTCTCTGTTCACAACTTCTCTTAGAGGCTCAAAGGGACAATTTAGCAACTGTGACTAATACTCTAAATCAACCACAATTACCATGAGCTTCATATTTTTCTCCTAAATGTAGGTGAACAAAAGACATATTCCTTTACACTTGGTACAAGAAAGAAATCTTAGGGTCTATGGCATAAAAAAACTATATGTAGCCCTTTAGAATGTCAGCTCTGGATACTTGATATTTACTGAGAACCTCCAGTGTGGAAGAAACTGTGCTAGTAACCGGAGATACAGTACTAAATGAGGAAAACACGGATTCTGCCTCACGTAGCTTACAGTCTGATTGTTTTCAACCATTTTCTGCCACGGTACATACAGCGAGTGAAGCATACACATGTGTAACACTCTCCCAGATTGGTGAGCTCAAAATCATAGGTAATTCTCAACACACCATTCCAAACTCCATTTTTCTTTGTTTCTATCAAGGTAAACATTGTAATGCAAATGAATGAGAGGGGCATTATTATAAAGATAATTTTGACTATACTCAACTTTTTAGAAGTGATTCATAAACACTGGAATTTAGGATAAGTAATAAATTACTGGTTCATTTACCCCTCACAAGTTATGATGCTCCTCCAGGGCATCTACAGTGGTGCTGAGAGTCACAGCTATCCCATTTCTTCCCAGCTGTTTTGCAAATTACAAACAATATCTCATTTGACTTTTATAACTGCCCTGTGAGATAAGCAGGGCATGTATTATTAGCCCCATTTCACAGATGAGGAAACCATGAAACAAGTCACTCAACAGGACAGTGACAAATTCTATTCCACAGTCTTCTGGCGGCAGACCATGTGCTCTTACCCCTAACATGGAGGTGAGGGGGTGAAACACGTAGCTTCCATGTAGGTTTAAAAAAATGCACAATGAGAGCTTTATAAGTATTAAAAACTATACCTCAAACGTTCCTGTTTGTGCAATCACTGAGGAATATGATAGGTGAGTCTTTATACCAAATAAACTAGATTTGGAACATAAATATGGTGCCCAACCTGTTGAGACTAATAGAGATATACAAGACAAGACAATCACTTTCTCTTTTTTCTTAATTTGTTCTTAGAGAATGTGCCCACCCCTTTCTCTTAGATCATCAGCTAGCTCATTTCCTGCTGAATGGGAAACAAGCACTGCTGAGCACTGCTAATTGAAGAAGGGTGGATATCTGACCAAACATAGGCCTCTAACAGAGGTTCTTAATCAGCGGTCCACGAGGTGCATGGAAAGATTTCAGGGGGTCCATGAGCTTGAATTGAAAAAAAATCAATTTATTATCTTTATTTTCTCTGACTTCTGATGTTAAGTGTCATAAAACTATCTGTCACTGCATTCTGAGAACAGGTGCATGGTTTTTACCTGCCTGGCAAAGGGGTCCATGGAACAAAAAAGGTTAAGAACCCCTGGCCTACAAGATTCTCATTCTTGGAAATATGAGTGTTCAATTCTTAAGGACATGTAAAGTTAGGGCTGAGGTTATAAGATTCAAGATAAGAATGAGGAGGAGGAAGTAGAGAAAACAAGTGTATAAATAGAAACAGAGAAGGACAAAGTAGAAACAGAGAAAAAGAGAAGACAAGTTCGAGAGAGAGAGAGAGAAACACCGTGAGAAAATAAAAACTTTAGTTCCTGAATTTCCCAGTTAGAGCACCAGTTCTCTGTGAGGCCAAACTCTATGTTTTTCCCTTGAATTCTATAAGATACTCTTGTATCCTTCCAGTAAATTTCTTTTTTTTTTTTTAACCTCATCCAGTTGGAGATTTCTATTTCTTATAAACAAAAAATAATTGAGGCTATCTATAAATGCCTATTTTCCAGACCAGCTAGGTCAGAATTCTTTGTTGTTATTGCTCTCAGTTTCCAAACTTTGGGGTAATCAAGGCCATTTCTAAGTAGTTTCCATGCCCACTCCTATGATTTAAGATAAGTTTGTTTCCAGAAAATTCTGCCCCCAACACTGAAAATGTGTTGTTCTGCATCCCATAATTCCAGACCCCTATCTATTAGTCAGACTTCCTAGATTTACAGCCTAGGTCACCTCCCTCAGCAGCTGTCCATTTCAAACATTTGAAATTAATCCTTTCCTCTACAACTCACTATTGTCTCTTTCCTTTCTTAGTTTTGTCCCTTAACAGTTGCCTTCTCTCGTACTTCCTTACTGCCAATTTCATTAAGGATGTAGGGTGCCATTAACATATCTTCATATTTCTTCTCATTCCATTCCAGAGCCTTTAGAACTGTAGGGGTCAATAATGACCTGGTCAACATAAGGTAAAACCTGCCTAAAGTATAAGGTGGGCATAACTACAATGTGAAATTAATCAGGACGATGGACAGCAAAAATTAGAAGTCCTACTCAAATCAGTTGAGGAAATAGAGGAATTTATTGATGCTTATGACTATGGATAGGAGAGGAAAGCAAATGCGCCAGGACTCTCTCATTTCTCTTTTCTTTTTGCCTAAGGCTATCCTTTTTTTCTCTTGCAGAAAGGTCTTCTCATAGCAGGGAACCTGACCACTAATAGCTCCAAAGCCTTACAGCTTCCACCATACAAAAAACTTAATTATTTTCTCCAGCTCCACTCTGAAAACCCCCAGGGGAGAACTCTCACTCCCACATTGAATCAGGAGTCCACCTATTAACCAGTTAATGGTGACAAGGGAAGGCACAGGACTATAATTGGCAGACTGCACCAGAACCACATGGTTGGAATATGGGTAGGAGCAGTAGCCCTCAAAGAAGAGATACTATCCCAGAAGGACAGGGTGATAGTCAAGTAAAACAATCGAGGACCACCACAGCTACATGTTAGAGGAAGATTATTTATCCTAATTACTAAGACCTTAGGGATGGGTGGGCACAGGAAGAATGGTGTCACACTAAGGAATGGAAGGAACTTATCTAGACAAAAGAAAACTGTCAGAGCAGGCAGGAAAGAAAAAACTACCAAAACATCAGTCGTTTCTTGCACGTATGAGATTTACAGCATATAAGCTGGGGACCATTGTTTTAGCATGTGGGAAGAAAAAACAAAACAAAAATTGAAACCAGGCTGAAATGGCATCCATAAGTTTGATTTCTTTAAGGCACACTCTTTTAAAAACTGCCTTAAAGCAAAGTACAGGGTATCAGTTTCAGGTAAAATAGAAGATGCCCATACTTTTTTTCTCAGTAATCACTCCTGGATATACAGAGAACTCTTATACATATCTACCAGGAGACATGAACCAGGAATCTCTCTCTAGCAGTGTTATTTGCAAACTGAAGAAAAATTGGGCCAACTTAAAATGCCCCTTGACAGTAGACAGGCTAAATAGTGTTTATTTTCATACAAAGGAGTATTAGGTAGTAGAAAAATAAATGAACTACAGCTACCCACATCAACATGGATGGATCTTGTAAGCATAATGTTGAGCAAAACAGAGTATAGTTCATTCATATAAATTTCAATACCTGCACACTCAAAAATTATTTATGGAAATTCACAAGGTAAAGCTTTTAAGAAAAGCAAGGAATGGCAACAATTTTCAAGATAGAAATTATCTCTAAATAGACAGAGGGAGGGTAATATTAAGGATGGGTATTCAGTGGGCTTAACAGCACAGATAATGTTCTATTTATTAAGCTATTTGGTGAATACACAGGTATTCAATTTATTATTAGTCTTTGAACATATATATTTCATATGTATGCTACATAACTTTTTGTAGGATACATTTTATAGCTAAATGTGTTTTTAGAGAGCTAAATAAAGAGAACTCTTTTTACAGGCCTTACTGCTTTGATGCTGTAGGGCCAAATGATTGTTTAGAAGACACTGGACTCCCCTGTGCAGTGATGTGTTGGAAGTTAGCTCCCCAGCACTGGAATGTGCAATGCTCAAGGGTAAATTTGATTTTGCATTGTTTCTTCAACGCACTTGTGTTTTTACATTATCTTCTGACACTTGAAAGATAGAAGGGGGAAAAAAACATAATGGAAAAGATTAACTGGGAATAGAAGCTGACATTTGAAAGTATTGCCCAATAGGCAGGTAGAGTTTTGCACTTGCACAATTTACAATGATGTTTTACATGAGCAGCTGAGAGAAAAAAATAAATATGGATCTCGAAGTCTGATTACAGTATGTCCTCATTTCAATGCTTTATTGCTTACAATGGGTGGTTCAAATCACAGCTCCGAGTGAGTTATCAAAGGCCTTCCCCCATGAGTGAAAATATTTCTGATTAGAACACTCCCCAGGTTACCCACTGTGTTCTGTTTATTCAGCTTATTTCAAACATTTGTGGGGGAGGGGCACAAAATTTATACAGAGAAAAAGCATGAAAGCTGAGACATGCATTTCTGGCTTGGCCTGGCAAATTGAAGCATGCCTATGGATGTAATATCCAGATATTAGAGTTCACAGACACTGCAACTGTCATTGTCTTTCAACCAAGAGTAGTAAACTGTTGCTAAAAATTTTGACATATGGTCTTGGACTTGCTGACCTTTGCTGGACCTTAATATATGTTTTTTAAAGATCTCCACATAAGGGTATTAAAAAAATAAACTAGTGGCTTATATATACTAGCCCGAGTGATGGGTACCTTTAGAAAATAACCCTTATTAACTTCTTTGAGCAGCTAGGACAGTTTACTGGCCATTTCATTAAAAAAGGAGCATTTTCTCTGACAATAGATATGGGATGGATTTAATGGTCTCTTGGCATTAAGAAAAAATAAATTTCCATACACAGGGAGCTAACCTCTGTTTCTTTCTTTTTTTTTTTTTTCTAAAGGAAAATACAAGTTGGAAAACATACAGGGGAAATGGTTTGTACAACATCTGTTCTCTCCAAGTCTCTCTGAGGCCACAGAAAATTGTCCAAGAATATTGGATTCCAAAGGGAAAACAAAATTGGTGACCTCACAATGGTCCAAAATAAAGACAGAACACATACAAAATAGTTCATGTAGGAAAAATTAATTTAAAACCTATGCTCTTTTTTGGCAGGGCCATAAGATATGAACAATGGCACAGGAAAAAATTACTCAGAAGAACTACATAAATGAATTTCACCGTATAGAGCTTTTTTTAAAAAAGGTACAACAGTTGCGAAACAGAACAAAAAGGCAATCCAAAAATTACTCAGGACCGCAGTCCCCAGTCATCAAGTAGGTCCAAAGAGAAAGGCCAATATGAAAGCATTGTGTGGGTTGGACTATCGCCACAATACCTATTTGACACTTAGACAACACTTATTCATTTATTTGAATACAGTTTTCCAGAGTGAAGCTCTCTAAAGAGTTGTCCTGTCAAACCACGTGGAGATATATCTATATGCAGGCAACAGACAGGACCTTTTAAATTTAGGGAGATGCATTTTGTTGTCTTTGTGTGTCACATCTTACCCAGGAGAGGAAACTGAAACTAGATTATACTTAACTGAACCTTCCTTTGAATAGAAAAACTCACCCATTTGGAAACTCTGATCAAGAGGGAAGTGATGCCCTCTAAAATATATTAGAAATGATTATAAAGAACTGTGATCAGAGCAGCTCAGTAAAGAAAGAAGTTTCCTAATCAATAAGTAACTTGGGAAATTATGGTCCTAACAGGGTTCCAATGCGCTTTTCTTTCATGCCTGTGTTCTACCCAACCGAGAATTTCCCAAGAGCCTAAAAGTGGTATAGAACAATGGAAATTAACTGGCTAGGTGTTTTTAAGTCATGTTTTCCTACATCCCCTCAGGTATTCTTTCTACTGGAATTAGTGCATAGAGAAATAAAAAGCACCTCGGCAGACACAGTATAGAGACAAATTTGAAGTAAGTGAAGCTTTTCATTGTCCCAACATTCATTCTTGCTGTGTCTAATTTTTCTCCATCACTCCCCTATTTTGCAACTAGAGAAGTATCCTCTTTCCCCAACACCTCTCCATTGACCAAAAAAGTCTATTCTGTGACTCATTTCTAGACAATGGCCCTCTGCCACATCCACTTTTTAAGGTAATCAATCTAATTGTTTTCATCCAAAGTACCAATGCTAACTGATTGGTAATGCCTCCTGGAAGCAGCATGGACGAGGAATTAAGGTCCTATTGAGGCTCAGTGACAAAGTGTGCTATGGTTTATTGGCAATGTCTGCCACAGGGCAGGAGTGGAGGGTGAGGAGCATATAAGCCATGTATGTCATCTCACCACCGATGTGTTACTTCTCCCAGATGTTATAGCTCTCAACTCCTTTTCATCAAGCTTTCTTGAAACAAGTTCTTTATCCAAAAGCATAACTACAAAAGTAGACAGTTAGACCTTGTAGGTATTTGATGGAAAAGAATATACTGGGGTGGACTCAGCTTTGCAGAACCCCTTATTCACCCCATAAAGAAAGTAACTTCAATGAATTAACAAACAAGGAATGATAATAAGCATACTTCTGGCAGTTTCATTCTCAAGTTGTTTTAAATAATACTTCCCTTCTCTAATGGTATCCTGAAAGAAAACCAGCTGCAATCTAGGTAATTCTACATGACAGAAGACAACAGAGCTGAAACTTACATGTGTATAAGGAGGCGATGACATGGGATATGGTCTGGTGCCCATAAAAACACATAAAGACATAAAACTTCAGTTTTCTTTAGCATAATATTTTTAAAGATAAGATGATTTTGCCTTTTGTAAATGGGGTCAATCTGATAAAACAAAGATGTAATCAAGCCAAATCACTGCCATGAGTTTAAGAATAAATGGGATCAGAATGACGGAATAGCCAGATCACCACAGTTCCTAGCAAATGTACAGCTTTTAGAAGGAAAGGTGCCCGACTGCTCTCTCCATTCCACCTCTCTCCCTACTCCCTGCCAAACATAGCATTTAGGAAGAAATGTGGATTTGCTGCACGGTATAAACTTTAAGTATTTGGCCCTTGGCTCACTTATATTATGTTCTACAATACACTAGATGTTCTAGAAAAATGTTCTAGCCTATCCCTCTTGGTAGCTGTGAGCTTTTCTTTTGACTGAGGACTACTTTTAACTTCTGAATACATATCTGGCTCCCCTTTCAGGTTCTAGACTTTCCTCCTCAATATGCCCTATAATCTTATTTCTCTCCTTCTAAATTATGTTGTTCTAGTATAAATTGTGAATCAAGCTAAATTAACTCTGGTAACCCTTTACCTGTCCTACTGAATATCTGAAGATCTTCAGAATTCTCACAGGCTAGAGACTGTACAGGTTGGTGGGAGAGGGTGAAAAGAATTCAGAAACATCCTGTTTCTCTCACTTGATCTCTTTCTCTTAAATGTTATAAAAACTTTCATGGAAGCTGAAGAAGTCTTTCTAATGTGTTAGTAAGCTGGGATGATTTCGCTCCAAGGTGTCATGTGGCTGTATTGTTTCTAAAATGTACATCCGCCCCATTGCAGAAGATCCTTAAGAAATAATTCTAATCGTGGTCTCAAATTAGGGATTAAAAAGTATTTTTGGTTAGGCAGGCCTTTCTGCAACATCAGATTAGACAGTTGTCTCCCCTACCATCTTAAAGATTGGCCCACTCCTAATTATTTTCAAAACTTTATTGTTGTCTACACTGAGGATGGGGTGGAGGCTTGAATAGATCTTAGCAGAGTCAAAAATCAGGAACGATCCCAAGAAATATGATGCAGAACATGTTTTGTTTTTGTTTTTTAAGGACAATCATGTAAAGACAGAAATCTAAATGTTCTGGTGACTTGAAGCCTGCATATCTGTCACACAGATGGAGGAAAATAGGTAGAATTCAATGGCCATTTACCAAAATCCACAAATGTGATAAAAGTAAAAGGGGTCTGTTCAAGAAGGGAAAGGCAGGAGATGGTTAACTTCTTTAAGAAAAAGACTGAACCCCTATATGACTTTGAAGTTTCTTGTCATCTTGCCACTCTCTGCCTTGGTTTTCTCATCAGCTAACTCTCTCCCATACACCTCACACACATAGGATCTGCTTCATTCTCTTGTGACTCTGTGCCTTTGCAAATTCTGTTACCTTTATCAGAGAGCTTCTATTTCTTTCCCCAGCTAACCACTATTCATTCAAGAATCAAGGATAACCTATCTCCCCAATGTATTAACGTTAGATTCATTTATAACTTTCCAACACGTGGTTCTTCTGCCCTTTTTATTTGAGCCTATAATTAGCATGATATCCATTACTACATGTCCCAGAGATTTAAATCTTCAGTCTGTTCATATGCCGGTTGAGCCCTGAATCTCAGCAGAGTTGCAGTCAACACCTACTCCCCAGTTCATTGGATTCACTCAAGACAACTAACAAAAGGATGATGATGGGCAGCACCCATCCCAAAAAATCAGAGAGTATCTACAACTGCAAGCAAGACAGTTCCATCCATCTGCCCCATGGGCTCTAAGACCCCTCTTAATCATCAGTAGAATGGGTATCACCATCCCAAAGATAATGAAAGAAATTCCTACAGTGCAGGGGGCAGCAACACAGAGAAGAAACATCAGGAAACCAGTATGGAGACTTAATTCTGTGGTAAGGAGAGTTTTCAAAAAGAAAGTCCATTTCTTTGCAGAACTTGGATAATAAACAGCGATTCAGTCACAGAACTACCTAGCAGAAACTCGGGAACTGGTAAAGGGAGAAAAAAGAAGGCTGGTCATAAAGTCCTTAGTGGTCATGTTGGCTTCACCCTAGGGAACAGGACAAGGATTCAGTCACAGTGAGCAAGGCAGGAATCCAGGAAGTGGAGACTTGACCAAATCTGGAGTGAGACCAAGTAAAAGACTGGCAATGCAGTGCTAGAAAATTCCTCACCCTGTGCTCCCTATGTGACCCTCAACTTTCTAAGATTAAGACCAGGCCTGCCATCTAGAGCCTGAAGGAGAACTCCACTTAAAATGTGCACCAAGCGGGCTTGACCTGCTAGGCCTGATAGATTTAAGGACAGAGAATGGAGAAGGACAATAAAGCTCTTATCATGGTTTATAAGTATCTGCCATACCCATTCCTATTACTCAGGATATGATTAGTGGTTTTATAGCTTTTCCAGTGGAAAGTCATTGTTTTTTCTTTTAGGAAATGATTCTTCCTCTACTTCACATGGCCTTGCTTCCTTCCCTAGAACTAGGATGAACATGTAAGTCCAGCTGCCCAGTAAGAATGTCTTAGTTTTCCTGAACTGCCATCATCAATATCACACAATGGGTTGGCTTAAGCAATTGGAATTACCTAGCTCACATTTGTGAGAATAGGAGAAATCCAAAACTGAGGTGTCAGCAAGGTGATCCTCTCTTCCCAAAGTCCATGAAGTTCTGCTGCTGGTGGCCGACATTTCTTGGGGTTCCTTGGCTTGTATCCCTGCTTCATATCACATGGCAATAGCCTCTCCTTTTTCTTCCAGTTCTGTTGACTTCTGACTTCCATGGCTTTCTCTGACCCCAAATTTCTTCGGCTTATAAATGACTACAGTAATCTGGATTAGGGATTTAACTAAAAATAACATCTTCTACAGAACCTGTTCACATCCATAGGAATGCAGGTTAAGACTAAGCACATGACTAAGTTGGGGTACATAATTCAATGTACCACACAGAGTATCTCATCCCTCTAGGCACAGTAAATGTTCAAGGATGGGCACAAGACCAGGTAAGGTCAATCAGAATTCCCCCATTAGATTTTGCTGAGAGTCTTATCAGAAAGTATAATGTGTTTACACATTATAGACTAGAGCACTCTGTGGCCATCTTTGCCTCTACACAGGAAAAAAAGAAAAATCTTCCTGAACATGAAGCCAACAGAGGAAAGCAGAAGTGAAAGAGATCAATTGAACAAAGTCATGCCTCAATCTTGAATTTCTCAGTTACATGGTAAAATACTTTCACATTTGCTTAAACTAAGTTGTTCTGGGGTTTTGTTCTATGCTACCAGAAAAAAAAAGTCCTATCAAATATTCTCTAATATGGCGGGGACTTGGCCCAGTGATTAGAGCATCCGTCTACCACATGGGAGGTCCGTGGTTCAAACCCCGGGCCTCCATTGCCCGTGTGGAGCTGACCAATGCACAGTGCTGATATGCTCAAGGAGTGCCCTGCCACGCAGGGGTGTCCCCCGCATAGGGGAGCTCCACGCGCAAGGAGTGCACCCCGTAAGGAGAGCCGCCCAGCACCAAAGAAAGTGCAGCCTGACCAAGAATAGCGCTGCCCACACGGAGAAATGACACAAGATGATGCAACAAAAAGAAACACAGGTTCCTGTGCTGCTGACAACAACAGAAGCAGACAAAGAAAGACGCAGCAAATAGACACAGAGAACAGACAACCAAGGCGGGGGGGAAGGGGAGAGAAATAAATAAATAAATAAATAAATCTTTAAAAGAATATATTCTCTAATAAAATGACATTCAAAACATCTAGCAGAGTGTCTCGCCCTAAACAGCCCTCATATTCGTTCGCTTTCCCCTACCCACACAATCCTGATGTCCACTTTTCTCCCTTTACCCTCAGAGTGTCCTTTCATCCAGAATAGAGCTGTGCTCAGAACTTTCTTATGTACTGAGAAATAAAAGGTTTTTAGGTTGCCTATATGTTACTAGAATGAAACTTTAAAAAAACGACAACATAGGTCTAGCCAACTCAGTGAACCCTAATGTAAACTTTGGACTACAGTTAATAGTAGAATTATAATTATGTTCTTTCATCAATCATAACGAAAGCACCACAGTAGTACAAAGTATTAATAACAGGGAAAGCTGGGGGAAGGGGTATACGGGAACTCTGTAGTTTTTCCATGATTTTTCTGCAAACCTACAACTTCAATTTTAAAAAATTATAAAATTAAAATATATATAAAATATTAAAAGGGATTTTCGGCTCCCTCCAGGAATGTGTATATTCTCAGATCATGAATATTCCCCCAGTCAGAGTGTATTCCAGTACCTGGGTACCATTAGCCAAATCATACAAGAAAAAGACTACTGTTTTTGGACAAAATGTTCCTTCAACATATTTCCCACTATTACGTATACATTTTCCTCTAGCCTTTTAAATTTTCTAAGCATTTGGCCCAAAAAAGGATAGCTTTCTTCATTAGATTATTTTTGTGGCTGCTATCTAAAGCAGATGAATTAAGTTAAGGGTGGAGTCAGGATTAGACTCAGGTGCAGAAATTTTATGAATCTACTTCACAGTCTGGACTTCATTTTTAAGATGAGTTTATTATATACACGTAAATAGTCATGCAATCACCAGAAAAAAAGAAGTTTGATTTATATTTGCTTAGCAAAATATAAGAACCTAAATAGAATGAGGCTAAATCATAATAGCAACCCGATAGTTGGAACATTACCACAATACAACCTTAATGTTCCTTACAATTACAAATAAGAACAATGTTAAAGTGAGTTCCTTCAAGCAGTAAATTCATTTATAAAGAAAAAGAGCAGAGCAAAATTAGATCAGTTCTATGGTAAGTGTTAAAGAAATAAAAAGGAAGCTACAGCAAAAATTAATAATTCAAGAGGCTGTAATACAAAATACACATATATCAGAAATGTCACATTAATCTTTATAAACAAACCATCAAATAATAATGCCAAAATATTAATGGCTGGTGCAGAGTACTTACCATGCATGTGGCAGGTACTATTCTAAGTGTTTTACATAAATTTATTACATTCTTACAATTACTCTATGGGATAGATACATTATCCCCACTTTACAGATGAGAAAACTGAGGTACACAGAAGTTAGCTAACATTCCCAAGGACAAACAGCCAGTTGGTGACAAAGCCAGTATTTGAACCTAGAGAATAAGCATGAACTGAAATATAAATTCAAAGAAGGGAGAAATTTCCACAGATTTGGGTGATTTAAGAAGACATCATAGAGGAAGGGGATTTGGGATATTCCTCAAAAGAATGCATGATCTGGCAAAATGTCATTAGGAAAGGGGAAGTGCATACTTAGAGACGAATGATGTGACCAGGTTGCCAGAAGCACAGCCAGCATATCCCTGCAAGACCATAAGCAAGGGGAGAGCAGGGACCAAACGTTCCTGAGCAATCTGGTAGATCTTGATACAGGCAGATGCTTATTAACATTTCTGAACAAATAGATGGGCGCTGTTAGATATGGGGAATCCCATGGCATGAAGGGAAAAAAGGTAAATTCGGATCAGATTTTGGAGTCTCTTGGAGGAAGTCTAGCAGTGAAATTCCGAGACTGTGGAATCAGATACATCAGCTTCACAGCCCAGTTCTACCTCTATGATCTTAAGAATGTTACTCAAACTCTCTGAGCTTCTCTTTCCTTATCTATAAAAAGGGGACAAAGGTGAAATAGATAATAGACATACATAGCTCCTAGTATACGGTAAGTACTCTGAATAAATGAAAGCTACTTTTGATTGGCAAACTAAGAAGCTTATATATCAACTAGGGGCAGAGTCAACCATCAGACCCTTGAAAGAGTGTACAATGAGCAAGGGGGCATTACAGGAAGATTAATATGAAGCAGAAGGAAGTGGAAAATGGAGACAAAGCAAAGAGGGTCTGCTTTTTTTCTATTATAATAGTCCAACCATGAAAACAAGAGACTGAACTGAGGCTGTGGCACAGAAATAGGAAGAAAAGACTGAAACGGACTCATTTAAAACTATATTAGAAGACTTCCCCTCTACAGTGCATTGGACTAGTATTACAGTGTATTAAGAACTTCCACGAGAAATGTTAAAACCTCACCCTCACCATTAATATTTTACTGTTAAACTGCTAGCAAATAAGATAGGGAAAAATCAACAAATAGGTAAAATCCTACACAAACATTTCTATCCAACATGCCAAGCCATCTCTTTCATTTGCAGGCTCCTCTATTTCAATCCAGTTACACTATTTACACCTAAGCCTTCAGCTGGGTAGCATGCAGAATTGTGGCAATTTGTGTCTTCTAACATGAACCTAGTGTACTGTTTGCCTTCTAATGATGCAGTATTTTAGAAGGTTTTATGAACTTTTGTGAAAAATTACTAGTTTAGGAACACAAGAAAGAAAATGTTAGAAGCCTGAAGCTGTGGGTTAAATCTGTGCACATAGAGTACATTATAATTATAATGCAGTTAGTTTTGGGTTACCTACAGTAGCAGTGTCGACATAATTAGCTCTGTCAAATGTTAAAAAATAATTTTGTAAATTACTCATTTAATTGTTTCCCTCTTGGATATAGAGACATTCTTTAATTAGGCATGAGTCAACTAACCGTTTCACAGGCTAATTAGCCGATATGAGTTGAATTTATACAAGAAGCATAGTGCAATCCTGGAAGATGCTTTTTATAAACTTTCCAGCCTTGCAGGGATGCTTTAAGCATTGCCCTCTTCAACATGAATGCCATTTCCACCTGAGAAGAACTACTATTGTCAGAGTCAACCAGAATAAAATATGAGAGGGTACCATTACATAACTAAGAATCTACAAAAATATATGCCATTTTTGATAGATCTTCCTGCCCAGTTACAAAGTACATTAACATTTCAGGCATCTTCTGAGAGAACTGATTTTGACAGAACATTCCAGAGATGTAGATTAGGAATTAGGACAAGAACTCTTATTTGCCCATAAACAAGCCACCTATCTCCATGTTTATATAATTCCAATGTCTATGGTAGCCTCTTCGTATAAAGAGTGAGCGAGTCATCACAAAAAACAATACCTCCTGGTCCTCCAGAACCCTTTCCTCTTCCAAAGCGGCAGGCATTTTCCCATAACTCATTTTTTTGCTTCCTTACTTTCATACCCTCAAAACTGGAGAAATGCCTGGGTCTCATTTGGGAAGTTTTGAGTTAAAACATTTCAAAGAAGGGTAACAAGATCATTCTCACCATCATTTTTCTTCTCTGGGTAAACATGGTTTTATATCCCTTTCAGAATGCCTCCCCTGCCCATCTCCACCCCCGATGCATTGACCAGTAAGACTGATGTCCAACTTCTCCAAGAAAGTTTTCAATCAACTTAATTGTATGCTCCACCTCTATGATTGTATGAAAGTTCACATACAAAATGACTGTCTGCTACGTGTGAGGAAAAATTTGCCCAACCTGTAAATAAATTTCTAATTAGACTCAGCAACAATGGCTTGGATATAAATTCTGATATTCTGTAAACAGAAATTTGCCTCATGGTTACCAAAAAGAGGGGGAAAATGTATATGTTTTGGAATAAATTCAATTTAGCTAGCTTCCCAGAGACAAGTATGCTGGGACCCTGGCAAGCTCAATCAGGACATTTGAACGCCTGACTGACAAGATAAGGGAAGTCTTCCTTTCAAGAACCTTCTCCAGCTTGGGATTCATCCACGAGAGGAGTTACTGGGCCTACAGTGGTTCCCATGATGTAGAGGAATGGGGTGGCATTTGGAAATTTGTGGGAGACCTTTTAATTGTCACAATGACTACAAGGTAGGAGGCCAGGACAGTAGAGATCATAAATGCTGCAAATGGTCTTCAGAGCTTTTTGCCAAAAGAATTTTTGAAAAACCATATACTGCTAGTATTTTTGTTTTTTGTGTGTTCTGTTTTGTTTTGTTTTTTAGGAGGTACCAGGAATTGAACCTGGGACCTTGTACATGTGACACAGGCATTCAACCACTGAGCTACACCCACTCCCTCCACGTGTGCATTTTTAATACTTTAAAACAGTTATATGTTTAACAGTTGCTACAGATAGAATTTATGGCATATAGTAAAATGTGTATGGGCCTAAGACATTTTTTTCAAGACCTTAGAGCTAAAGATTTAGCTATTCAATTTATGGAAAACATCTGTCATATAACCTAAAAGGAAATGTTGGCCTTCACTGTGAAACCCATCAGCCTTTTCAGAATTATGTTCCATTCTCCCAAAAAACCTGATTTAATTTTTCATTTTTAAAAATGTGTTAATACACATCCCTGGGACAATCTTTGGCATTGAGGAGTTTATACAAACCAGCATAAGAAGGCAAGGAGACCATATAATCCCATTTTGTATAAAACAGTCATTTTTCGCCTGTGTTGCCCAAGTATAAGTATTAATAATGTCTTCTTTCATCTCAGAAGTGTTCCAGTTTAGTTGATAAATTATATGGTAACCTGAGAGAAGGGCAATCATGGAGAGTGGGTTGGTGGGGGGGAACCAGCCAACCTCAGGCACATAAATTTTAGGGCAAAATATAATATGGATTTTAAGGGTCTTAGAAGTCTTTATGCATCCCCAGTGCATGTGAAGACAGCTTCCTTGGAACATTATTTAACTGACTAGAACTTTTTCTCTATATTTGTGCTATACAACCATAACCTAAGTAAACACCAAAGCTAATTATTTATTTAGAATCAATGGGAAGGCACTCAAAGAAAAACTTAGGCATTATAGGAATTTTAATCCCTGAGATGAAATAATACCCAAAGTCTTTTCTCAGAACCCAGGGATGACAGGGCCATTCAAGATCCAAATCCCACCCACCCAGCAAAGCAATCTAGAAAGACTAAGTAGGCATTCTCTTTACATTTACCTTCCAACTGCATCAAGCCAGAATCCACTGGCAAAAGCCACATGGAGGCACCTCCCTAGAGATCAAGGTTCATAACCAGCACCCTGTCCAGGAGCATAAAGCCCTGTGTGGAGAGAGCACTCAGCATCCCCAAGTGCCGGTGCCAACATGGAGGCCAGCAGAAAAGGGACATTGAGGAATGCAATCCAAGATGGGCACCACTGGGTTTGGGGTTTCTTCATTTTTGCCACAGAGCCTGAGCCTACCAGAGGAGATGAAGACCATAGAAAAGCAGCTTTACACCCAGCATAGTCTGACATTACTCTACGAATCAGCACAACGTGCACACTCATTGCCACAGGAGAGTTTCCAATGGGCCAGGCAGTCACCCCAGAACCTCCATTTTCCCCATGACTTCACGTGATCAACAGATCAGAACACACACACATACACCCCACACACACACATACACAAACATGTACTTTTCTAGAGAGGGGCTGTGGTATTGAGAGAAAGTATCATAAGGCTGGAATCCCAGAAAACTGGAAGTGCATTCTGGCCATGCCATTTGCTGGCCGTGTGTCGTAGCCTCATTGATTGTCAATTCCCTCATCAATAATGTGTGTATATTTATACCCACTTCACAGAATATTGTGTGACTTCTTTGAGGCGGTGGGTAGGCAAGTGTGCCACAACCTGAAAGGGTGGCAGACTTCCAGAGGGTTTCTGTAATCACGCCTGTTCTGTGGACTCCCTGCTGGCTTCATTGCAAAGGGGCTTCTTCCTGCCCCTGCTGAGTGATGGACAGTCACTAGTCAAGTAGTCACTTCTTGTTAGCTGGAAAATGGCTCCCTGTCTTGGAATAGCTCTAACTCAAAGACGATACACTTAAGAATATTATGCAGTGGAAAAATTTCCAAAAGCCACCATGAGGACTTTCCCTGCATGTGCAGATCCTATAAGAAGGTCCTGGGATACTCCCGACCTACCACCTTTGACTTTGGTTATGGAATTTGGTAGTGGAGAAGTTGTGTGTGGGAGATGCTCTGCTAGAGACAGTTTTAATGACAAGGAAATTCCACATCATAAGAAACATGATAACCTAGAACAGATTTTTTTAAAACCCTAGGCTCTACCTTAGAATTTCTGATTCTACAAACAGGAAATGGAGACTAAGAATTATTTGCAGACACTCCCTGCTACTCCTAATGGGCAAATTTGGGAATACTGTCCTAAGGAACAGCAAATTTAAATAGTTACCAAGAAAACCATACTTCAGGGGGATGACTGAAATTGATTAATGTAAGATGACAGCACCTGAGGGAAAAAGTCAAGCCCCAAGCTGGTCCTAACTGAAAGGTCTGAGGTCATTGAACACTCTCAACCAGGGATGAGATAGGGAAGTATTGGAGATGGCTGCCCAGCTATTGCTATTCATTATAGCAACAGCACATAACAACTGGCTTGGTATTAAATTTTTAAATATCACTTCATATAAATGATTATTATAACCATATTCCATGAACTTCAAGTTGGTCACACATACTGGGCTGCCAGGTACATTTGTCCAGGTTCTACACTGCACAATTCTAGTTGTTGCCATTCTCTTTCATAATGGTGGTGCCCGTCTTGAGTTGAATGGTGTAAAATCTGTACAAGCCTATATGGGGATCCTGCATGGGGTTAGGGAGTGCCATAAAACCCTCACATTTCCAGAACCTGAAGACAAAAGTACACTTTTGTTGTACCAACTAATTTTATAAACTATATTTAAAGTATTGTTAATTTTCTTCTAAACAGATGACTCAAAACTATGTAATATCAATAAAAGGAAGGAGAAATTTAAAATATTCTCAATCGATGCACTGACTTTACTTGAACAATGGCCTAAAAAGAAATTTAAAACCTGAGTTACTTTTTGGAAGACTTTCCCTTGGTTGGAGAAAGGTCTCTAGACGGCAACTGGGTAAGAGAGTTACAGATGTAAAAATCTACAGCAGTGTCTGGTACACAGTGAGGGCTCCCTTTATTCATTTACATATTTATTATCCCAATAAGCTAACTTTTGAGCATTTGTTCTGTGCTCTGAGCTTTCTTCACTGATACATTTTAGCTTGTCATCCTTGGCAGGAAGCAGACCACAGATCACCTTCACTTGACTCACAGCCCTAGGACCCTCCCACTTCCTATTCTCAGCTTTAGGAACAGCCTCCCTGCCTATCCCAATTTCATAGGCAGGACTCCAAATAAAGCATTATGGAACAAGAGCTGAAGCCTAAGAGAAATGTTTTAAAAATCTCCAAAGGAAGAATGTTTGTTACGTTATAAAATATTGTTTGCAGCAACTACACAGGTGCAGCTATAAAAAGCAGATGCCTAGGACCTTTTAGAAGGTTGATACTTCATGCCTATTTGCAAGGCGGCATGGTAACATTATAGCACCTTCTTCCATCTGCTCTTAGCATCACAGTGTGAAAGCCAACCCGACCAGAGGACCCAGTTCCCACCTATAATCAACTGTATTGGGGCTCAAAGAAAAAGACCACAGTAACTGGTCTTACATTAGAGAGAAATAATAACTGAAAACTTTGTGATAATTCTTGACAGATTCTGATTTTGTGCCTGCACTTACACAATTTACATAACCTCTGACTATTAATGAAAAATGTGTTTTTCATGAAAATACCATGTGCCTTCATCTTCATGTTGGTTTAAAATGATGGTGCTACTAGGGATTGAACAAATATTTTAAAACACTATATTTTAAAATGCCTTTAATTTAACTCTACCTAGAGTTTATTGCTTGAATTACTGAAGAACTGATTCTATGCGATTTTTTTTCCCTTCAAAATCTCCACTAGGAAGTCTATGGTGTTTTGAAATCTGGAAAAGTGGATCCATAACCAACATTGAGAACACAGCTACAGTGTAGTCTAGGAAAGGCTGGAAGTTATATAAGATTAGGGCCAATGAAGAGAAGATTGGGAATGACCAAGAAATGGAAGACAGAATCCCTGACAAAGATATGTGAAATCTAGCTGTAGACCCAGAACACAAAGTCATGAAACAAATACATTTGCAATGCAACACCACTTTCTAGTAGTCATTAATGTCAGATAGAAGGGAAGGTGGATCTAAGGTGCAAATTGTTCTGACATGGAGCTATTTAGTAGTAGCAGGCACTATTTACATCTGGAGACTGACTTAATCTTAATTCCCAGAAAATAGATGAGGAAATCAAAGTTCAGAAAGTCAAGTAACAATTTATAAGTGATTGAATTAAGATTTTAACCAAATCTGCCTGACTTTACTGCCTGTGCCCTATCCACTAGGCAATTCTGCCTACACTTGAAGCAAGTGAATTTTAACCAGATATTAAAGGAATTAAGACACGAGATGAGTGTCTTATCTCAGGAGGCCGAAGAATAGCATACCTTTAAGGGACCGATTTATGCTAGAATGCATAAATCTTTTGGGGAAGGTAGGCTGTAGCAGCTGATTTTCTGGGGTTGTTGCTATCAATACTATCAACCAGACCACACCATGTGAATAACTGTAATAGCCAACATGCCTATCACAGTCAGAATCTCCCATCTATCCATCACCTTGACCAAAATAATATTCACAAACTTGGCTGTATACTTGAAATCACCTGGGAAGCTCTTCAAAGATAAAAATAAGTGCCTGAGCAAAATGCTCAAGAATTCTCAATAAGTTAATCTAGGGTAGATCCCAGATATTAGATCCCAGGTGTCTTAGTTTGCCAAAGGCTGCCAATGCAATATACCAGAAATGTGTTGGCTTTTATAATGGGGATTTATTAGAGGAAAAGCTTACAGTTCTGAGGCTGCAAAAATGTCCAAGTTATCATTAGAGATGCTTTCTCACCAAGGTCACCTGCTAACAGATCCTAGAATCCTGCCATGTGGTAAAGCAAGGAAGTGGGTCTGCCAGTCTCTCTCTACTTTTTCCTTGAGCTCAGCTGTGGGTGATCAAGCATCTCTCCCTGGCCCTCATCTCCTTGAGCCTCTTTCTCTGTCTTTCTTCAGCTGTAGGCCAACCTGGAGTCTCTTAGGGCCAGGTCAAAATGGCAGAGCTCCCTTTTCTGTGTCTCTTCCTTTTTGTTTTTGATTTCAGTTCTCAATTTATATAAGACCCCAGCAAGGGGGCAGACACCCACCTGGGTTCACATCTCACTGACATAATCCAATCAAAGTTCCCTTAAGAGAATTTAATGCAATCAAAGGACCCCACACCCGCAGGATTGTTCTAGAACATTATCTTTCTAGTATTCCTAAAATTCAAACTATCACACCAGGTATGTGATTTTTAAAACACCTCAGGTGATTCTAATCAAGGTTGAGACAGACTGTACCTAACATAATGTTCTTAAACTATAGTTCCAAATATTGGTATTTACAAGCATGGGAGGGTTTTCAAACAAAATAATATTTTTCTTTTCTGATTTTTAAAGAGAAACAATGGATTAATGAGTGAAATAGTTATTAAATCCCTCTGCAAATTTTCTTCAGTCTTTGGTTGCTGTTACCACTTGTTTATAAGAGACTCTAGTGCAGGGGTTCTTAAAAACGAGTCCATGAGCTTGAACTGAAATTCAAAAAAACATTCTTGTATTGGTGTGGGTGTGATATATTTACTAAATAATACCAGCATATTTAGTAAAGGGTCTATAGTTTTCATCTGACTGGCAAAGGGGTCCATGGAACAAAAAATCTAAGAAAATCTTCTCTATTTTAAGATGATGTGAGATGGAGTTCCAAATACATATTTAATAATTCCAAGTTTTATCATTACTATGCCATGCCACAAAGAATTCACTAATGTACATATTTTCAGCCACTGGACAAGTTTGGAAATCATCACTGCAGTATATCTACACAGCACCTGGCACAGTGCACTTTTTCTATGAGGCAACTAGTTATGGGAAGGTTGGGAAGGAGAGACTATACAGGACACACAAATAAGAAGGGTCTGAAATTAGGCTACTATGCCATCTGGCACTCAGTTACTAAGAGTGTATCAAAAGTTCAGAGTGACAGCTAGTTGCTCACCTCTCTAAAGAGATTTTTCTATAAGATGCCTAAATGGCCCACTCAATTCATCAAGAGTTGTCAGCTTTTGCCTAAGGGAATTCTCAGAAGGTAATGAATGAGAAAGAAAGGTTTTATGGGTTGATTGCTAAAAACTTGAATATTTATATTTAGAACCACACTTAAAAAGATTATAATGTCAAAGCAATAATTTATCTATAGCTTCTATTTCTAGTCAGCTTCTGGCTGACTGGAAATTTCATTCTTAATGCTAAAAATAATTTAGACTGGCAAAAGGCACTGATAGTAGTAACAACCACGAAGACCAAACAAAGAATTGCAGAGAGCAACCACAGTCTCTGAGGTTTAGACCTTTTTTTGCCTTCTGCTTCTTGTCGTTCTATGCAATGTAAAACATTCGCTTAAAAAAGATAGAAAGTATTGTCCCAATGACTGACAAAAAGGGGGTTAACAATCTGTTTTCCCTTAAAGTTTGATAAATGCTTTGGCCATGTTCTGACTTAACTTTCCAGAAAGATAGTTTGTTTTTTCCATAGCATTCAACAATGTACATTTAATAAGAGAAGTCCCAGTAGTGGAAGAGATTTTGCTAATTATATCGTTATTCTCTCATCCCTGTTCTAGTTTGTGAGATCTTTGTACTCATAAGCCTCATACAGTATTTTTCAAGGAAAAATACCACTGTGCTACCTCCTGTCGCTTCTCTATTGTTTTGCAGTAGTTAGCATTTTTAAACTGTTCCTACTCCAATCTGAACTGAAATTAAACTTTCAATTTTAATACACCGAAGACCACCTTGGTAGTATTGATATGGGCTTTGTGTGTGGGGGGGGAGGGGGCTGTGTGTTTCTTCATAAATAATCTGGGCTGTGTGTATAAACTAAAAGTGGTAATTCAAATTTACCTAGAGAGTATGTGTTAATTCAAGACCTATCTGATACTCAGATAAAACACTTGAAACGCTAAGAAACTAACAAAAAGTCCTTTTGCATATAAACACCACCATTTGGCTCCCCACTTCTATATCCTCTGTATAAAAGAAACCCAAAGATCCTATTCAGGGCTCAGGTTTTTGAACAGGAATTCCCAAGCCCTGCCGGTCATTAATAAATTTTCTTCCCAAGAACATTATTGAGTCCTGGCCTTCCATACACGATCACTGAATCTCTCTGCTTCCACAACACTTCCTGGGGGTGTGTCCAAGATCACAGTGAAGGCCAGAGATGGGAGCACTTTGCTTCCCCTTTTGGATATCTCGGAGGAAGCTGGGAGGGCTCAGGTGAACCCCAAATCTGGGCACCCCTGGACTCCTTTCAGTCCAGAAAAAAGGATGCGGGCTCCACCGAAGTCCTCCTGGGAAAAATTGGATGCACTGGAAGGTCCAAAAGGAAATTCTGGAAATGAAAAACTCCACACACCAAACAGGTAAGACCCTGGAGGGGGGGGGCAAAGTGTCAGGAAAACTTAACTTTAAACTTTAGAAGGGGAACGTGATCAGCTCCCAAAAAGAAGACTCCAGTACCTCCAAAAATTCTGAGGGAAGCCATCTTCTCCAGGTCTGAAAGAAAATAGAAAAATCCTATTGTTTAGGTTTAGCTAACTGCAGGTTGGCATCTGGTTCTGTCTTCACTAAGATAGTGAAGGTTTGATTATAGTGGGAAAGGACATTAATGGGCTTAAGTCCTAATGTATCCTGAAAAATTGGTCTGGATTTGGAAAATCTTGGTTACAGAAAAATGGATTGTTCTGTGTAATAAAGCTAGGTCTGAATATGAGGTAAACAGTGAAAAGGTTTAGCTAGAAATGTCTTTGTTTTGGTGCTGGAATGCAAATGAACTTGTTTTGTAAACAGCAAGGGTAGGCAAAAAGTCCTGTTAAAAGTTGGGTGTAAGAATCTCCCCCTCCCTAAGATTGTAATAATTAACAAGCTGTAGCTCAAAAATGGCCACACAGGAAAAATGGAAATTATAAGTCAAATTTATGGGCTTTATGTTTCTGTCTGTATGCCATGGCTCTTTTAGTGTTTGTCGGTTTATTCAATGACAGTTTATATTTTCATGCCTCCAGATAGTGGTATTAAATTGTGTGAAATAGTACAATTCGGTTAAGCTGGAGCCCCTCCCTAGTCACTGGCAAAGGAGTGGAATAATTAATAGTTTATAAAGCAAACTGCAAAGCCTGAACATATGCATGCTCCACTCTCTTGCTCTAAATCTGTACCTGCCCATTGTACACCACTTGCCAGGGCTCAGGAATTCTGTGTATCTGTGTACACACTGCACACCCAGGCTTATTAAATCTGGCCTCAGTCAGGATGGCTGGATCATAAAACAGTGGCTTATATCATGGTCCTGGCAGGATAGAAGTCCCCCTAGGATAGATAGGTCCTGCAGAGCTTCTTCAAGCCATTTTAGCAGCCATTGTCCTGGGACTTGCCTGCCATTGCCTTCTTCTGCCCTCTCCGCCGGGGGGGGGGGGGGAGGGGTGCATGGCAATGGCGAAGAGCTGAGAGCTTACCCCTCCCAGTGGGTCCATGCCTTTGCAAGCTGCATTCCTATCTAACCACACCCAGCTACCTGGGAAAATGAAGTAGGAAGGCACCAGGCAGAGCCAAAATGAATGCAGTGGAAGTTTCTTTGCCAGGGCAGTCACAGGCCAGGATACCTTTGTATAATTAACCTTTACCCATGTTTTACCTTTCTACTTCCTGCTACTGAATTTCTCTTTGCAGGTTTGTGTTAAAATGCTATGAAATGTTTTTAAAAACTGTAAAACTGGTAAGGTTCCTTTATCTAGCAAGAAAGCTATTGCCTCAGAAACCCAAATCCTATTAGCTAGAACAATGAAATTCTAATCACTTAATGGTCTTTTAATGACTGGTTTAACTGGGAAATATCAGACAATAAAGTCATAAAACTAAAACTGCGAAGGGAAAAAAACACAATTCAGCTTGGCGACTTCACGTTAAAATTTAATCAGCCTGTCTCCCAAGTCTAAAACTGCCCTGGAAATGCAAAGGAATAAAATTCTTTTGTTTTAATCTGTGCTTAATTTTGTGTTCAACTTTAAAATCTATTTAACTTTGTCAGTTTGCTTATACCTAGAAAATCAAATTTAGAGTTCACCTGTTACAAGCTGGATGACAGTTAAAGGTAACCTGGAAATTAATCTTTGAATGTCAATACTGTTTTGCTAGTAAATTTAATGAATAACTCATGAGTGAAATTTATTTAATTGCTAAAAAATGGTGAAAAAACTGCACAGAATTGTTACTAATAAAATTATTTTAATTGCCTAATTAATAAATAAAGGTGCCCAAATTAATTTTAAGTAAAAACTTTCTAGAAAGTAAGAGTTGAAATCATTGTATAAGTACCTTTCTATATACATAAAAAGTTTATAACTGAAATTATTACAGGGGAGTAAATGTAGCCTAGAATTCAGCTATTGTAATAGCAATCTTAAACTAAATTACCTTTGCTTATGGCTACTTCAAGTTTATCTAGTGCTTACTATAATAATAGTAATTATAACTTAAACTTATCTTTAATTATAGTTATTTTATAACCAATTTCACCTACCCCTAGACTTCAACTATTGTGATGGTAATTATAAACTGAGTTTGCCTTTGCTTATGTTACTGCAAGTCTAAAACAAAAAACTGTATTGTAGCTTTAGAAACATTTTGGTTATGAGCCATTAATTTTTAAAAAGCCACAAAGGGGGGAAAAACGCAAACTCCTAATTTGGAAAAGCCAGCAAAAGAGAGCCTTCACGAAAATCTTTCAAATATTGTTTTACAGTTAAACTTGTTTTATAGGGGGAAAAAAGAACATTCTTTGTTTAAACAATAACAATTTCAATTTATTTAGCAATAATAATTTCAACTTATTTAGCTTAAGTGTTGTCTCTTTGGTTTGTAAAATACCAGGTTAATAAATTAACATCATATGTATTCGATCTTTAAAATAACAAAAAACTGTAAGTTCATGTTTAATAAAATTGAGTTAAAAAATGTAAATCTGCCCTATCCTAAATGCATAAAGTAAAATCCATTGGTTGCCAATTATAATTTAAGGTAAATTAACCAGTCTATATAATTATGTTTAAGTATAAAAAAAATTGTAAAAGCATCTTCCAAATTAAAGCATTTAAATGGCTAATTTTAAAAAAACATTATTAATTTAAAATCTAAGTTGGTATTAATGGAAAAAAAAATAACTTCATAACAATAAAACCTGTCTGAAAGTCACCTCAATGTGCATATTTAAGTGGTGGCAATAAAAAGTTACCTTGATTCCATGGGAAATCTTCAGTTTTCATTTTAACAATAAAAAAGGTGTTTTTCCCTCTACTGCTAAAATAAAATACCTGTGTAATTAATGCCTTCATGGTAAAAGTGTAAAAGTAAAAAGCAAAGTATTGAAAGTTCATTTAATATATAGCACATTGCATTAAAAGTGTTTAAAAGATGTATAAAAATTAAGAGATAACTTTCAACATTGTCAAAACCTCTTGTGCATTCAAACCAGGTATCCAATATATATAGGGTGCTTCTCCATGTGAGTTATTAGCTAGTTTGGTCACTGACCCCTAAAACAATAAAAATATCTACTACATCTCTGGTCATGCTCCTGAAGTGGATGGAAACTACTTTGTAGTTTCAATAGCCTAGAGCAGCCAGCAGTGGCTAAGTACAACCAAATGTACCATAGATATCATCTCCAAAGTGGCACTGTTTCATAGTGCCAGAGAGTGCCATGCACCAGGCCAGTAAAATCTGCTCCCTAGTTTCTCTCTAGAGTCAATGGTGCTGTAGCTTCTGTGAAGAACATATGAAGTGGAGCAATGAAGAACAGAATACTGTAAGTAGAACTTAAACACAACTGGCACTATAGCTTGCTCCCATGGAAAAATAACCTGTATGGTATTGCAAACCTGAAACTTAAAGCTATTAACTGCAACTCAAAAAGGACTTATGCATTGAGTAATATTTTAATTAGTATTAAGCACTGTACTTATATCCTATTCTAAATATATGTCTGATAACTATGGTAATGCTTCTGGTAAATCATATACAGAAAAACATTGAACATGTTAAAGGTCCTGATCAACTTCATTTTCTGAATAATTAATAAACATGTCTATAAAATTAAAAAAAAAAAAAAGAGGCCACCTTGCCTGAGAGCAATGGGGCCAACAACTCTTAATTAAAAAGTCACCAAATTAATTTTAAGGGCAACCTCTTACATCCTTCTCCCCACACTAGGTGAAGGATGTGCTTGAGCCCAAGACCACCAATGGCTTACAGGTAATTAGTTAATTAACACCAAGCTCAATTACTAAAACCCCCCAAGGTGCAAATAAGGGTATATCAGGTTTCCCTCCTACCCCTTATTCCAGCACCTGTACTAGTACCTAAAATTCCACAGTGTACCCAGGGTAAACAAACCAGGGCAGCTAGTTTGAAGTTCACCCTAAAAACTTAGCTTATTAAATATGCTCAAATCTACCTGCCAAGAGCAGTTCAATAAAAAGTCTTTCCTGAACTTCACCAAGGCACTCATCTGGGGAAAAATGCCCTAACCAGCTTAGCCAAGTGGGTTTTCAAAAAAAACAAAGTCTAATAAAAATAGTCAAAGAAAATTTGTCAGGAGTTACTCAATTAAAGCCAAAATATAAAAACTTTACTCTGTAATTCTAATCATTCCCACAGCTATTAAAGCTAAAGAAATGTCCAGCTTGGTGTACTAATCCTGAATAAAATCAGCTACCCAAGAGTGCCAGTTCACCAGAAGTACCTGACAAAACACATGAGTGCCAATCATTGAACAGCCTGGAATGCGTCTTCCAAAAAACAAAGCTAAGTACCTAATACCGTTGTGTATTACAGTTTCTCTCTGGGGTTAACCAAGAACATAAAATAACTAAATATAACTAATATAACTAATAACTTTAGAAAGGTGCCATCTTTGCAGGCACCTAACCTTTTCTACTTCTATGATCCACTATCCTCTTAAAGGATGCATGTATTCCCAAAATTCTAATTAAGTTTGTTTCTTTCAGAATGGGCATCTTGTTAGACATGTGAAATTTCATCCAACTTCATACAGAATGCCAGATCCATCTTCCTCCAGTCAAAATAAAATAACAGAGTTTTTACACCTTGTCAGGTAGGGATTCCAGTCCATTGCCAGCAGGAAGTAGAAACAGAAAAAAAATCACCTCCCTTCAGCATCCCCTTAAGATTAAAGATGAAAACCCTCTAAAGGGAAAATAAAGCAAGCTTATAAAATAAGAAATTAATAGATGAATCTGGAACCTGGCAGAAAGTCCATGTGAACATCAGTAACTCCCAAGATGGCTGCTGGAAAACCCCCATCCCCCAAGATTCTGCCATCCAGAACAAAAACTTCTTCTGGGAACAAGAAAAAGTCCCAGATTTTACCCAAGAACTTTATCTTTAAGCCCTCACTGGGAAATTAATAAGTGGGGTAATCAATCAAAACAACAAATAGCCGCCTACCTCATAACACCAACAATAATGATGCCAACACTTAACAAGTTAAGCTGGCATCAAAGGGGGGAATGATATGGGATGTGGAGGGGAGGGCTGTGTGTTTCTTCATAAATAACCTGGGCTGTGTGTGTAAGCTAAATGTGTTCATTCAAGCTTACCTGGAATGTGCAAGATATGTGTGTGGGGGAGGGGGTGTTAACTCAAGCTTACCTAGAGAGTATGTGTTAATTCAAGACCTACCTGATACTCAGATAAAACACTTGAAACTCTAAGAAACTAATAAAAAGTCCTTTTGCATATAAACACCACCATTTGACTCCCCACTCCTACATCCTCTGTATAAAAGAAACCCAAAGATCCTATTCGGGACTAGGGTTTTTGAACAGGAGTTCCCAAGCCCAGCCGGTCATTAATAAATTTTCCTTCCCAAGAATATTATTGAGGACTGACAATATGATAGCCAGGCCCTGAGCCTCAACAGACTTCAGCTCCTACACTCTGGTTTATTGGACTTACCCCACTCAGCTAACATGGAGTTGAAGAATGTCAACCACCACACCATGGAGCCTAGAGTGCCTACAGCTGAAAGCAAGAGGATTGCATGCAGTATCCATGTGGAATCTAAGCCCCCTCTTGACATAGACGTGGAATGGACACAACCAATCCAAGGTCCACAGGAAAGAGGAATACAGTAAGGATTAGAGTGAACTTACTGATATTCTATTCATGAACTATTGTGGTTAGTAATCGAGAAAATGAGGCATTGGTGTGGAAAAAGTGGCCATGGTGGCTGCTGGGTGTGGGGAATGGGAAGAAGAGATGAGATGTGGAGGCATTTTCGGGACTCGGAGTTGTCCTGGGTGGTGCTGCAGGGACAATTACCAGACATTGTAGATCCTCCCATGGCCCACTGGATGGAATGTGGGAGAGTATGGGCCATGATGTGGACCATTGACCATGAGGTGCAGCGATGCCCAGAGATGTACTCACCAAATGCAATGGATGTGTCATGATGATGGGGGAGAGTGCTGCTGTGGGGGGAGTGGTGGGGTGGGGGCGGTGGGGGTGAATGGGGACCTCATATTTTTTTAATGTAATATTTTTTAAAAGTGAATTTAAAAAAATTAAAAATAAAAATAAATAAAAGAATATTATTGAGTCTTGGCCTTCCATACGCGACCATTGAATCTCTCTGGTTCCACAAAAGTATAATTGAAATTACCTGGTAAGCGCCACACCACAAGTGTGGATAGTGATGGGTCAAATCCTCCTCATGAGGAGCAAGGCTATCGAAACAACAATTGCACCATAGCACCAGGCTGCAACTTAGGTACTAACCTTCTACTCTTATCCAGGTCACTATCAACAAATCTTTCTCCCACTGTAAATAGCTTACAAAACAAAATTTAAAAGCATACTTTTTCTACCTTTTAAAATGCAAACTTTGACTATATTAGAAATTTATTCATTTAATAAGCATCATTCTTAAAATTGATAGTAGAATTTTAAAGAGATTAAATACTTTTGTCATTGATACATAAGATTTTCTTTAAACACTCACCTCAAACTCCTCCTGCTCATCCTAGAAATGCTCTCCCAAGAGGTTTGCCCAAACCTTTCTAAGTGGGTTAACATCAAAGAGGCCTCAGTTGCTTCTCATTCTTAGCCAGTTTCCTCTTTAATTAGCAGTTAAGGTGTCTAAACACCTCATCTAGGTAATTTATTTAAAATGAAAGGCATTACTTATCTTTCCCCTTTCTGTGGACTCTGCTTTCTACATTTCTTTTCTAGCTATTGAAGAAATGACTATGAGGGACTTCATTACAGAGCTTCCATATTCCATAATAAAAAACACAGTATTGCTAGCAGCCATACCCATCCTCTAGTCTACTTTTTTTTATCTCCAACTATCCTTTAAATACAACAGCTATGTATTTCTCTGACTTCCCTTTCCCATTCACAAAAGTTTCAGTTCAAAATTGCCTAAAACATCATTTCCATGACTATTTGCTTAAAGACCCCTGTCTAAAACGAACAGAAACTGTTGGACGGCAGTATTAGAGGCATTTTATCAAAGCCCCAAACTTGTCATTGCTAAGAAGTAAATGAGCAAATTAAGATATATATAAAGCCACAGACTAGAGTTAAATTAAACTCAGTGAAAAATAATCTGAAAAAATCACCTGATTGCCAACAAAATTACCATAAGGATTAACAATCATGATGTTATATGAACGACTCTTGAACACATACTATCTAAAAGATCATCTGTTCCGAGAAATCTTCCAGGGCCTCCCCAGGCAGAGTTTAGAACTCTACCTCCCTTCTCTCAAAACATTTGTGTCTAAAATGGCATTTATCACATCATATCACAGTTTGGGGGTTACTTATGGCTGTGAGCTACATGATATTAGAAACACATGATCTCTGAAATTTGCTTTGTCTGCCCTCTTGGAACTCAATTAAACTATTCCCCTCACAAACCACTTTTATGTGGTTTTTAAAAGTCCCTAGTCAGCAAGTTTTGATAGTTTAAGCCTTTCCTTATAGTGATTACTTATCTGATTTTATTGTCTTTGATGGCATATCAAGATTTTCTGTGTTATATTTACTTTTGGATGCCTATATATTTAATCTTCCTTAGGCTAACAGTTAAGTGACCAAAATTTCCATTGAAAAATATCAACATAGATACAAATGAATGAATTTTATATTATTAGGTTTTAGGATTGATGATTATTTCTTTTCTATAAAATATCAGCTCTTGGACCATTTAGAGGTTAACTCAACTTTAAAAGCACCGTGTTTTAACTACCATTGTTAATGATGATAGCAATGTCTGATGATATTGAAATTAATTTACTTTCAAAAATATTGAAGAACTGTCATCTTAGTATTTTAAAAACTCAGGAAACGTCCGCCTCCATAGCTATTATACATTCATCATCTAGGATTAGTAGGCAAGTAATATTGTTTGACGGCTCTGCATTAGCCTGTGGTGGCTTTGGATGAACTAAATTCCAAGACAATCCAATCTTGGACATCAAGGTTAATTTCTTCCACGTGAAACCTTCTGTCAAGGTGTCAAGGATAAAAATATAGTGGGGAGTATGAGGGTGAGGACCGTGAGTGGAAGGGAGATATAGTTCACCTCATTTCCAGGTGTCTGAAAGAGGTAATGGTGCCTCCTGAAGCACCCAAAACAATGACTCTCGGTGCTTCCCTGAGGGTGCCTATTGAAAAGGCAGACCCCAGAGTTCTGCCTTCAGCAATGATGCTTTTGCTTCCATTTCGATAAACACTAACAGAGACAAGTCACAAAACGAAATATGAGCAGGAGGAAGCTTACATAAATCACAAACTATTATCAGCTCAAAAAAGAAAGAAAGAAAAGGTGTTCTGAAGCAGGCTAATAAAATAGGGAGTCAATAGATGGATTTGGAACCTGGCAAAAAGCCCACATGGACATCATACCCCCAAGGTGGCGGCTGGAAGACTCTCACGAGAAATTTGAAATGAGATTTCCTCAGGAAGCCAGGAGGAGCCCCATATTCTTCAGGGGCCTCTTCTGGACCCTCCTGGGGGATTGATGGGTGGGTTAATCAATCGAAACAGCAAACAGCTGGAACTCCTCTGCCATTACCAAAAGGGTGGAATAATTAATGGTTTAAAAGGCGAGGGGAAAAGCATCCTGGCCCTGTGCCTGTGCCTGTGCCTGTTTGTGCCCTATTCTGGCCTCTTTGCCCCTGCTTGGGTCAATACACAAGCAAACCTGTAAATCAGCCCTCTTTATCCCTTTTCAGCCCTTTCCTCTCTACCCAGGACCCGTGATCTCGTTTTTTCTCCCATTTCTCTTCCTTCCCTACCTTAATAAATTACTGGCCTAATCATGGCTTGCTCTTGAAGTTTATTTCTTGCAGCTTAGTCAAGAGCCTAGATAAAATCCAGTAACAGTTCCATCCCTACATTCAATTTCAATTTTCCCTTTTGGTGTAGAGTTCTGTAAAAGGTAAAGTCATGACTGACAAATGGTGAAAAAGGCAAGGTTGACTCGTAAAAAACAGAAGCCACAGTTTGGCAGAGAATGTTATACCTCTCAAGAAGTTTTTGTTGTAAATTAATACTCTCAAAGGAGTTTCGCTTCACATACTACCAGATCAAATTGTACCTAGAAAGCAGTTTGCCTGGGATATGTTAGCTTCTCTGCAACAATGTTGATTTCCACATTTATCAAATTGTCAATTTAGAACAGCAACATCTCCAACTGTTTACAAAGAATGGTTCTGCTAGTGACTTTTAACACACATCTACTGTGTCCAAAGAGGCTAACAGAAATGTAATCAATCAACAAAGAACGCAGGAAATGAGCAAATAGAAAGGCACTTACCCAGAATTCCAAGCTAAAATCTATACATAATCTGGGTTTCTATAAAATGCAAATCCTTCTTTCAATTTTGCAGGTCAGGGAGATTCCTCCAGTCCTTTGTATACTTTATTTAAAAGAAAGAGATGTCTTGCCTTGCATTTTATTTTCCAAATTGCATTGTGACATCAGCAATTGTACTCAGATTAAAGTACGATTTAAAATAGTTTTTCTTGCATTAGCTTCCTGGATTATCATCACTTTTGAATACCTGCTCTTTGGGTAACTACACATTTGCAAATTTTGCATTCAAAGAGATGCTTTAGAACTTCAAGGTAAAGAAACCACCCACTAGTACAGGAGGGAGTGTAGATGGTTGCCAGAACAATTGTGCCTTAGTACCCAGGCTGCAAAGATCACTCCTAGACTTTCTACTCTTAACTCCAGGCCACTGTCAAAAAATCTTTCTCCCACTGAGAATAGTTTACAAAAAATTAAGTTGACTACTCTCACCAGGCTCAAATGGTGATGGTATTCAGTCAAAGATTCTTGTGCCATTGTTATGTTTATGTGATTTTAACTACAGGTAGAAATCTAAATTGGAAACAAAGCCTCATTGGTAGCAACCATGGCCTGAACATTTAAAATGGATTTATTTTACTTCCTTTTTTTAAAGATTGTGGCAACTCTACCAGGAAGAATTTCATGCCAAATGGCTTCACTGATTACCTTAAAGTAGAGCTTAACATGGTAGCACAGAGGTGTTTTGGAAATTGCATGTGTTTTATTAGTGAGTATTTTTTAAATATCTGGCAATTTTTATAAGTTTTCATGTTCTATGTATGTGCAAATTTTCCCCAAGAACTAATCCAGGACAAAGACCACATCTCCTAATCCATACTCAACACAACTTTCTACAGTCTGGGTGACTGATTAGCATGAAATGGATTTCCCTAACAGGGTTTTCTACCTCTATCACCTGTGTCCCTGATTATGACACATTTCTTTTTCCTTCTAAATTGCAAAGGAAAAGTTAATGATTTTTAGATTTTTTCCCCCTAAGGCTGCTTAAATCTAGGGAGAAAATGCAATCATTGCAAAACTAAGAAGAAAAGCCCTAGGTTTTATATTGTGTTTTCACAACTAAAATATCCCAAAGATCAATTTTGAGACCCTCCAAAACAACAAAACCAAAACAGCATTAGATATGGAGCAGCAGCTCCATATCCAATATCCAAAGATATTTTCTGGTTGTTCGTTTTAAGAACAATTTATTAAACCAACAGTATTAAGATGAAACTAGTCATGTTTTAAAGCCCAATGTGTGTATAATCTTTACTGCCCTAAATCCAAATTAATTTACTTTCAAAAATACCTCCCACTCCAATTTGATTTGCAGGTTCTAAGGACCATTTCAAATATTTATTTTGTTTTATTTTATAGTATATGAGTCAAACAGGGATCTTAATAACTTTCAGAAATTATCACATAATTAATTCCCTGATTTAGTATTTTTAAGTATCCCAAAAATTTGAGTGTATTTATAGAGAGAGAGGTTAAATGTATTAGTTGCATTGTTTTCTATTATAGGTAATGATTTGCTTTATCATATATATATATGTATACATATATATATATATAGCAGTCAAATGTATTTGTTGCACTGCTTTCTATTATAGGTAATGGTTTGCTTTATTACATATACATTTCACATTTAATCTAATATTCTTAAAATAAGGTGTTGGTGTTATCTTTGCCTTTTAAAGTAGGCACATATGCCCTCAAACACATTCTTGATATATTAATAGAAAATATTCTATATGTCCCATAAAATAATCTCATGAGTTAGTTATCCGTATTATGAGTCTCATGTACCTTTCTCTAATAAATTTTTTTAAAATTTAATTTAATGGGTGAAATTGCCAATGACAGGTAAAGAATGGAGCTACAGAGAAAAGCCTTTAAAAGTAAAACCTATTTCAAATTACTGAGAAAGGCACAATAATGTAGAGAATGCCTTCAGCCAGTCTTCCAAAGATTTAAAAACCTGCTGATGCCTCAAAGAAATATTCAGAACAATATTGTGCTTGGAGATGGTTTTATTTTATTTTTCATTTTGTACTGCATCCATCTGGAACAAATCTCCCTGGGTGCATTACATCTTGAAGCACAACTGAAAACATTTATCGGACCTGGTGCACTGGCTCACATAACCTTGGTTGCCCAGCACACTGACATTCTCTAACAAGAGCAAGGGGGGAAATTGTTGAGATTAAGGCATTGTTTCAGGTGTACTTCATGTGTTGCTACTCCAGGAAGGGAGAAAATCTGGGTGACCACAAAATTCTCTCCTTACCACCATACCTAACTATCGTATGTGTCCAAGCAAAAGATGACCATAACTGAGACTTCAGTACAAAAGGAAAATAGAAGTATTAATATCTTCTTGTTAGATAACCTCACAACTTAGGGGGGGAATTTTAAAAAGGGAAACAATCATAAAAATATCTTAAAAGGGAAAAAACTTATTTAAACTCTTTTTCTTTATTTAGTAAAGGGTATCCTTCACTTTTCTGATTCTTAAAAGACTTTGTATTTATTATTTTTAAATAGAAAATATTAGAGAAATAAAGAAAATTAAGATCTTTCATAATCCCACCATCCAAGGAGAGCCAGATTATCTCCTTTCCAGTATTTCTAAAATGTATCTCTTATTTAACAAAATTGCACTTTGTGCTCATGAAAGATGATCTCAACTGGGTGTTTGCCAACAGACAAGAATATGTTAAGAATTTCTCTTTGTCTCATCCTTGGTCCAGTTGGGTGGTGGTAAGGTTCTCTTTTCAGATCTACTGCCGGGAGGCTGGTCAATTTGCACGGTTCCTGTCCCAATGTCCAGGGTCTAATGGACTTTGGTGAGCTTTTTTTCTTCCTACACAGTATGGATTCCTAACACTCCAAAGGTGAAGCCACCATGAGCACAGACAGGGGCTTTGTGAGGGACAAACACACACAATTTCAAAAAGGGACTGTTCCTTTTTGAAAGAGCCCCAATTTGCCCTTGATTCAGTTAGGTCAGGGCATAAACTACACTGCCCTACTCAGGTAGCCCTGACTGAAGAGATGGAGCCCATCAAAATGCTTAGCCCCATGCTCTAGGGTTCTCTGGTCTCCTGCCTGCAGGAAGATTCTAGGGTCTTTACTAGGGGTGCAGGGGCCCATCACCACCATTACTCCTCTCTCCTTTCTACCAGTTGTTAATGTAGTCTGGCATTTCCAACAGCTTTAAAAAGGGAAGTATTAATGTCAGGGAGGAAAGTGGACAGAGAGTACTTTGGCTTCCTCAAAATGCCTGTCTTAGTTGCCTGTTTGGCATAGACCATGAAGTTGCGAATTAGGAGTAAAAAATGAGGAAAGGCATAAAGAGGTTTCCTTCCTACTTTCTGGTTGCACTGAATCCAGGGTCACTAATATTTTCCAGTCCATTGAAATTTCTCCTAGACACTGACAATGGACCATTAGTACTGGTTTTTGGAATTATTATGAATTCATCTCTTAAAATGTCTACCTAAGAATTTTACAGTAAAATGAGGAATTGCTGAGCCAGGGGCTGCTGCCAGATGCTATTTTCCATCCAAAACCAAATCCTCAGTTGACTCTACTATTGTTATATTAGAGGTAGCATTATCACAAGTATCTAGAGAACTTTAATAAAGTCAAATACACTGCTTGCAAAATACAAGTGTAAATGGTACTTTCCAAAGATAAGCCTGTTCTAAATGATTTCCAAAGGAGTCTCTTTTACAAGGTGTTCCCTTGATGTTTTAATGACCTATTAAGTATTTTTAAAGGAATCTTTGTAGAACTCACCACTTATTCAACATTAGCTATAATAAAAGATGTGTGTGATCCTTGTCATTAAAATTAAAATGAAGGTGTAGAAACCACTTATCCATTATCCATTTCCATAATGAAGTATTCCATTCAGGGAAATGAATTAATTCACATTTTGGGAATTCAGAAGAGCTAGTGTTCTCAGTATCTAAAATGCATCATACCAAGGAATATGGTTATATCCACTTAATGTAAAATGAACTTTTAAATGGTCAACAATGGAACAGTTAAAACAATTTTGGTTCATCAGTGTAATAAAATATTACGTAGCTATTATAAAAAGCCAAAAGTGTTGAAAAATAGTTGATATTCTATGAAAAAGCAAAATATAGTATGCACATGGTATGATTCTACTTGTTAAAAATATGTGTTCTTCACACTGAGTGCTTTTTATAATCCTTTTTTACTTTTACATATCTCCAAAGTTGTCTACAAGGAGCATGCACCAGGTTCAAAATATTTTTCTTTCAAAAGTAACATGTATTTCATTTGGAATTTAAAAAGCAACCACCTTAATAAGATTTCCAACCCTTGTATACCTTGTAAAACAAATGCCAATCAATGTTTAGTGAAATTGGGTTAGTAATATTGGAGGCTTTATTTTGGAATAATTTAGACAATGAAAACTTAAACTTATACCAGTAGGTACCAAACTAGGAAAAACAATGGCATTTTATGCAGAAGGAAAGAATGAGCTTCTATGTCTTTACTTTGCACTACCCTCTGGGACGATGGACAGTCACAGTCCCTTTCCAACAGCCAAATCATATATTGACGACTGAATTAAATTAAAGTATTGGGAAATAATCTTCAAGTTTTTAGAGAACACAAATAAAAATGGCTTTTCGATGAATGGCTATAAGCTGTTTTTAAAGTTACATCTCCAGTAATTCTACACACATCGTTTAAAAACTAGAGTTTCCCTTGCAATTAGGTGTACCCACACCTTACCTTGCCTTCCATTTGAGAACCAGTCAATGCTACGCCTCCGTACTTTGACAAGACCTCCTTGAGACAGGTCCATGTACCCCAACAGTACCTAATTTGGGATTCCTTTGGTAAGCTGTCTGGGACCAACCTGAAATGAAAACTTACCTTTGGGGGAACCTGTCCTCAGACCTACCTTTAATGGAGCTAACAGTCCAGAAGCTAAGAAAATGAAAATTAGGTCTACAGAAGAATTGATACATTAAGGAGATTAGGATTTATTGGAGAAAGAGATCAATATCCATGGTCAGCTGCAATTTAGAATTATGATGACAGTCACGAGTGTTTGATGTTTAACCTTTATACATTATTTAACTCAAGAGCCTCTTCTACACTCACTTTCTCTTTCTTCCTCCCTCAGTAAGTTCCTTAAAGTCATGAAAATAAGATTCAATTTTGACCATATAATTAGGTATTGAATAGTTCTCAATTAAATTTATGGATTAGGACAATTTTAGCTGAAAATTAATTTTTTAGCTGGAAAAATAGAAAGTTACCTGAAAAGAACTAGTTGAATTTGGACAACAAACAGGGAAACAAACAATAATTCGGAATGACCTACATAGATTTGATCACATTACAAGCATATGAACAAAAAATGCAGTATAGGACATTTTTGCCATGTTAGGACTAACCATATAAAATACTTAAAAAAAATTTTTATACTTTAAAATTTTATGCTGCTAGGTAAAGAATGGTGTATGTCAAATTAAAGAAAAAATAAACTTTGAAATACAAACTGTTTACAAACCAGTCATTAACTTATTCTGGTCAAAATAAAATTGAAACTGTAACTTAAAATTATATAATTCTTAAGGTTTTTATGTTTAGAAAATTTTAATATTAAAATATTATCTCACAATTTTTCTGTTGCAAGCCACAATGACAAATAATTCCACATTCTTCAACGAATAACAATATTAAAAGAATTAACAGCTAAGACACTAATAGATAATAGTAAATACACATTTTTGTTTGCCCCAATTATTAGGAGACTAACCTATTTATAATATTGGAACGTACATTGGAAATATACAGATTTTTTAATCTATATAATGGCTTTGTATTTTAAAACAACTGCAAATTTGTGGACTAGGATTAAGCTTCTGCTCACTCAAAGCACCTTAATTATTAAATGCTTCAGCATATATCTTTCTCTTCCCTCTGGGGAGTTTACAGTTAACAGACAATCAATCATATTACTTTATCATTCCGTCTATTTAAGTAAATGTTTTACAACTATCCACCTGACTCCTAGCCCTGAAATACAAAATGTGGGCTCCCTACACCATCACATTGTCCATAGAAATCAGCAATAAGTTCCCTGAATTAGCTTTATAAAGAGCTTTTCACAATTCAAACAAGTTTAAAATACCTAATCCCTTTCTGCAACTTCCCTCTAAAGTTTCCTGCCAGATCAAGCCAGGGAGAACACTTTGGTGTCCTGATTTTAAAAGTGTCCTCTGATCTGCTACACAACTTAACAGCGGCATTTCTGTATGACTAATAGAAACAAGAAACTCACCAGATTTGTTTGTTTGTTTTTCATTTGGGCAACCTTCAAATAGATGAACTACTATGACTCCAGCTGTCTCCTCACTTCATTCTGCCAAAACGGGGAGGTGCCACAGGTGCGGGGAGAGCTGCAGCCAGCCGCGCCGTCGCGGAGGGACTGAGAGGGAGGGAAGGCGCTCCGACGGCAGAGGGGGAGCTGGGGCATGTGGGTCCTGCCACAGGTTGCAGGGATTGGCTTTGGCCGCTGTCTTCTAGATTGCCTTCCAGTTGCGGGGTGAGTTTGCAAAGGACGGCTAATGCCTGTGCTCCAAGGGCTGACTCGAGTCAACCCCAGTAGCTGTGTCAACTGTTGAGATAAATGAACACCAAGGGGGGGACATTAAGTGAATAAAGAATCCCTTCATCCAGTCTTAGCAACTGCCACCTAAAGCAATGGAAGTCATTTCTTCATTTCGTCGGGATTTCTTTGCTTGTCCTCTCTGGGTGAAAATTATCCCAGCTTTCACCTTACACTGCCTGTGTAGTGCATTGATTATTAATACTTGCATGAATCGTTTCCTGACCGGGGTCTATTTATAGCAGAAGTCTCCTTTGTTTACAGCTCCTTGTGGGATCTGGAGGGAATATACCATTTACCCTGCACTGCATGGGGCTTTGCCTCATCAAGGCTCATTACTTACACGAAAGAGGAAATCAGATGCTTCATAATAGTGTGGCAAAATACAAAGAGGCAGTTGGCGGCTCCATCATAGTTCACTTACTTATTTATGCGTGAATAAATACACACCATTCAGGTGAACCGGCTGCACAGCCAGCGTCCTGGTGGTGATGAGAAGGTGCTGCCTTCTGACGTAAAAAATCTCACCTTTGGGAATGTAGACAGTCCTCTCCAGAGGTGCCAAGGGTTTGCTGTTTTCTTACCTTGTGCAATACTCCAGAAATAGGGACAAGGACTGCATTTAACCCATCTTTTGCATTCTGAAAGTGTTCCTGACTGTTAGAATGAAATTTCTAACAGGTAATATAAACGTCACCCAAGTTTTCTTAAGTACCTGTCTGAACTGACCCCTAGACCTCTTCCTACTCCCTTAAGTCAAAGTCTGAGGATGCTGATTTTAATAGACTTTTTTCCAAGGGAAGGAGAAGGGAAGTCAGTGACATAAATCAATATTAAAATGAATGGCAGACTACATGATAATAAAATGCAGTATATTTGATATGGCCACTTATGTCAGAAGGTGTTAGGAACAAAACCTTAAAGAGACCTTGAAGAGTCTCTCATTTCACCTAACAGGTTGCTGAGGCCTCCAAAGGTTATGTGACTTGTTTAATGGCCCACAGCAAGCTCATGGGGACATGGGGAATGAACTTGAGTCATTTCTGTCCCAGAGATGTGTTCTTTCCAAGACAGCATGCTTTTCTTGTCAAACACTGTAATCTTTTTTAATCAATGCATGCAATGGTAATTTGTTATAAATTACCGCACACACAGACGCTGAAAACAACACGCATTTACTATCTCACAATTTCCATGGATCAAGAGTCCAAGCTAGGTCAGTTCAACCTGGGTCCTTGGCTCCGGGTCTCATAAGACTGCAGTCGAGTCGTCAGCCCGAGCTTCCTTCCTTTCTGGAGATCGGGATCTTCTTCCAAGCTCATGTGACTGTTGGCAGAATTTAGTTCCTTGTGGTTATAGGATTGGGGTCCCAATTTTCCTGCCGGCTCTCAGCTGGAGCCCACTCTCAGTTCCTAGAGACCACTTGGGTTTCCTTGCATGTGTCCCTCTCACAGGCCCTCTTATAAGGTGGCAGCTCACTTTTTTTATGTAAGTCAACAGGAGAATCTCTCCAGTCCTCTAGGACCGAATCTTACCTAACAAAATGTAGTCATGGGAGTGACTGTCTCTTCATCTTTGCCCTTATGTTACTGGTTAGAGCAAGTCCCAGGTTTCACTCACATTGAAAGGGACAGAGTTATACAAAGCCATGACTCATTGAGGGTCATCTTAGAATTCTGCCTCCACAAGGCAATGAAAAAATAAAGACATAAGTATGCAACAGTCCTGCCACTTCCTAATAGCTAAAGCTAAAAGCCCTGTTGCATTGATTTTTTTTGCTTGTTTAATAAGTTGTACCTTACATTTTGGTTCTTTCTTTTTCTTTCACTGTAATACTCTGAAGCAACAAGATCTTAGTATTTGTTTTTAATTATTATTCCTTTAGCACTCAGGTTAAGAAGAAAAAACTTGGCCATTTGACTCGCTTAAGAACCAGGCTATTTTGCTTAAAAGAGAAGACAGTTCACACGACTGAGTCTTCTTTTGATGCCATACAAGAGAGGTACTCAAACTATTTCTCAAGATGGATAGGATTTAACCAAGAAGAAAGAAGAGAGGGCGTTCAAGATGGGGAAAATAAATGACACTTTGACAATCACAAGAGAAAATTTTACTTTGTAGCATAAGCATCTTTAGGATCATCCATGGCCAAGACTGGATCAGTGTTGGGTTTTGGAAGTAGATAAGAAAACACTTGTGTAACAGCACTTGACCTTTAATAGAAAGGAAAACAAAAACTGGCGTTTGTGACTGGTTTTAGGTCCTACTTAGCTCTCTGACTTTTGGCTAATAATAACTTCTCAAGCTGCTGGTAAGAAGTCAATGAGAATACGTACAGAAAAATGGCATCTTAGCAATCAATTAGCACAAGGAGAGTACATCTGACTTGGGGACAAGATCAGAGTCTGGCTTTGGTAATGTTGGCCACAGGCCAGGGCTGGTGTATTATTTGCTTGCCTCACCAGATTTGTAGACTCCAGAAGTGGTAGATATGCAAGGTATTATTATTTAAATTTCTTTGGTGTTTTGTAAATTACAAAAGTAATTCAAGCTTAGTGTAACACATAAAACAATACATAATGTAAAAAATAAGAAATATAATCCTCTCCTTGTTCCATTGCCATCCCCTGTAGCATCAATAATAACAGTCTAGTGTGTACTTTCTCACACCCTTTTCCCTTGCACATGTGTGTATGGATAGCTGCACATGTATGTAAAAACATATACAGATATATAGGTGATTGTTTATTGTTTTAACAAAAATAGAATCATACTATACAAATTGCGCTGTAAATTTAAAGGACAGAATACCACGAGCCATTCATACAGGTCAGAATACACAGAACCAAATTTATCTTTTTTTCCCCTAATTCCTTTATACATATTTGTATATACACATATATGTATATGTATGTGTGTTTGATTTGGGGATTATACTTTTTAGTCATGCTGTTTTTTCCTTACTTCCTATCTATCATCTTTCCTCTACCAGCAGCACCATCGGACCACTCCCTCACATATACAAAGACCCAGACACTTATATAAAAGAGTTGTGATCATTGTATAAAATTTTGATCATACTAAACACATTTCTCCAAATCTTTGTTTGCTTAGTCAATAGTATTTCAAAGAAATCCCTCCAAGTTGACTAATACAGTTCTGCTTCATTCCTTTTAATAGATACATATATTTCAATGCTGTGAATGTGCCATAATTTGTTGAACTATTATGAATAATATAGCAATAAATATCTTACATATATTTCCTCTTGTACTTTACTTTTTATTTTTATTGAGTCTATAAGTGGAATTTCTGGGTTAACAGATATACATTTTTTTATTTCAATAGGTATTGTCAAGTCTTTTTCCAAAAACTATGTAACAAATTCCATCATCAATGTATGAAATACACTTTTACTTCTGTGACCGCAAAACAAAGCTTTACATTTGTTTATTGTTTGATTGGTTTAATTTTGTCAATCTGATGGCAGTAAATTGACATATTATGTCAACTCTTCATGTGCTTTTTGAGCATGTTCTTTTTATATTTTCAAGTTGCCGTCTTTTTTGTTTCAATTTGTAAGTATTCTGTGTATGATTATGTGTATAAACCCTTTCTCATTTGTATTACCAATATATTTTCCAAATGTGTCATTTATTTTTTACCTTCATTTACGGTATCAATAAGATAAGTACATATTTTTGAAAGGTACCAGGGATTAAATCAGGACCTTGTACATGAGAAGCAGGTGCTCAACCCCTGAGCTACATTTGCTCTCCAATGAGAGATGGTTTTTTTGTTTGTTTGTTTGTATTTTTAGGAGGTACCAGGCATTGAATCTGAGACCTCATTCATGGAAAGCAGGTACTCAACCACTTGAGCTATATCCACTCTCCTTGTAATTATTTTTAAGGTTAATAAATAAATCTATCTTTTCCTCTACAGGTTCTGAGTCTCCAGTCTTAGTTTTGAAGTCTTCTCCTATATCTAGATGTTGTCTATTTTTCTTGCAAATTTTTATATTTGTTTGTTTGTATATTTATTTACATTTCCAGTAATTAATCATCATCTAGACCCAATTTCAGACTTCCAAACTCATTGTATTTACTAAGGTGAATTCCTAAAACCATTCAAATATGTAGTGTTGAACTGTTCCATTTGTCTCTGAACTACAAGCCAGATAGAAATCTTATACTTCTGATGAAGTCTGATGTTATATGCTTATTTTCAATATTATCAAATATTCATTCCTAAAAATATTTCATTTGTTTTCTGCTTAAATGATTAGCTTCTTTACCTAACTCTAGACAAAAGGAAGGAAACCCAGTGACTAAGATTGGATTTCAAACAAATCTGACAAAAGGCAAGCTCCGAGAAAATGATTACTTGCTTAAAAAACTTTATTGTGCCTTTTATTTGTATTCTTCAATTTCTTGAAGTCATAAATGCTTAATGTGTATCAGGCATTATGCTAAGTTCTTTATATAGATGAAGCATTGAAAACTGAGAGCATCCTTATGAGCTCAGTACTATTATTATCTCCTTTATGTTCATTTTACAGAGGAGGAAAATTAAATTAGCTCATCCAAAATCCCATTGTTGGCTGAACCATGATCAAACCCAGGACTAAGGTTTGAGCTTTTCATCATTTTTCTAAATTGCTTCCAGATGACCTACATGGAAGCATTTTGTAAACTATAAGGTTTTACACAAATAAAACATAAATTTTCACTTCAAATGTTGTAGGATACTGTTTCTCAATATGAAATTCCTTCCCCGCCTGCCTTCATCCACCTCTCTTTTTTGAACTGGTTATTCTTTCCACCAGTAAAGCTGAGCCATGAACACAAGGTCTAGTTCCCTGAATAAGGAGAAGACAGGTAGCTTCTGTAACAAAGGAGTCACTGCTTGGCTGTGAGTTTCAAATAAATTCTTTCTATACTTGAAATACTTTCAAGAGACAGGTACTAAGTTGAGAAAGGGTTATATTTTTAATTGCAGAAAAGACCAATCTTAGAGGACCTAGATCAGAGAATTTACAAAATTGAGTCAAAAAGTAGAAAAGAAAAAGAAGGTTTTAGAGGACTCAAGACTAGGGTAAGATGCTACATACATACCTGAGACAGATTCAAAAACTTCTCTGCCCTGGGCCTTGGCTGTGGGGAGTGTGAAATAATAGGACCCCCAAGGAGGCTTGGTGGAATAGCAGAGAAAGTCATCTGGACTTGGCTTTCCAGGGAATATCCTGCTGAGAGTATAAGGACCCTCCAGGGAGCCTGGCATTCAACCTGTAATGGAGGGGCGGGGGATTTAGGTGATAAATATAGTAACTGTGGCTGGGCCTGTGGGATGTTGAGAGACACACACATTCTGAGGCTGCTGAGGTTTGGGGGGCTTTCTAGAGACCAGGTGATCTCGTAAACCAGAAGAGACCCAAGTTTAAGAGGAGGGAGAGGCATACGGTAAGGCCCTTGATGGCAGAAGCATGGTAGGACTGGACGTCCTCATGGGTTAAAGCTGCTGTGCAGGAACCAGACAGGTGCCACACAGGCTGCCCAGCGGCCAGCAGAACAAGCTGCCCAGCAGCAGAAGCCAGGACTCAGAAAACGGCTATAGGGCAGATGCTCTCTCTCTCCATGCCAAGAGGCAAATATACCACCCAAATGAAGTTAGATCCCTCCCACCCCCTGATGAAAAAGGAAAGCAAGGGAAAAGGAGGGACCTCGAAAAACTATGTTCAGGGCTCTCTTTTCCCCTTGCTTTTTTTTCCCCCAAAAAGATTGTGTTAACATGGAAGAGGCTAGGCTGTAATGTGGAAATTGCTGAGTGACCTTGTAAAGCCAAATGGGACTAGAACAGTCCTTTATAAATAAAATCTCATACATATTTGAGTCATAATGCAAATATTTAGGCCTCAAACTAGATTTCATATTATAAGAACAAAATTGTGTTGTAGTGTCTTTAAGGACTGTAACAGAAGCTATTTTGCCACCAATGGGAACATCTACCTGGGCCTCTCACTGCAATGGAAGCTGTGATCTCTCTTTTTAAATCTTATTCCAAAGCAGATTCTCATATCTTAAATATGTATTGAGCCCCCATGTGCAAAGCTCTGTGGTAGCTACTGGAGATACAGAAAGACTTGATCCTTCCCTGACAGAGCTTATAAACTAGTGAGGAAGAGAGACGTAATGATAGATGCCTCATGGTCCCTAGTGGTATTGTAGTGGGAGGGTGCCAGCAGCTATGGAAGAACCAGAAGGACCACCTAACAAGTCTTGGGGACAAAGGAAACCTTCCTGGAGTAAGTGAGCCATAAGCTGAGCTCTAAAGGGAAAACCAGCCACTCAGTAGGAGGAGGGACAGGTGGGGAAAGGAGGATGACAGCTCTGGCTGTCAGAAGAGCAGGTGCAAAGGCTGGAGTTGTGCAAAAGCATGGGATAAGTAAGAAATGAGAGATAATCAGTTTGGCTAGAACATCCATATATATACTCCTCCAGATTTTTCTTCCTTTCAAATGGCAGCCTGTGCAGATGAATCACTAAAATCTGAAAGCCCCATTCTCCAGGATACACAAATATAAGTTTGATTGCTCAGGAATTACTTATCCCATTCTCTTTGATTTATCCTACTGTCATAGTTCTCAAGACCCAATCTCAAATTCAGTAATCATTAGGGGGAAAATGGGGTGGAGTGGAGCACATTGTTGACTGCCAAGACATTAAAGAAATAACCCCCCTCAGGCATGCTCTGTAAGTAAGGCTGTAGTGACTAATATTATAAATAATAACTTATGCAAGTGGCCCCCAATTTTCTCAATGGAGTCCTTAGTAGCACAGAATCATTTTCATGGCTCCTCTAGGGACAAATATACCTAAAAGTTTCATTAATTCATTAGGTCACAGCAAATGCAAAGGTATCAAAAAGAAATATAGTATAATAAAATGTTGAAACTGTTAACTACCTCAATAGTAGCTCATGTAGTTTCCAACAGATACCAGGTATTGCTGCGTTTCCCTCAAAAAATTAAAATATCCTGCCTCTTGTGAGTTCACTGTGGCACTCTGGATTGCCTCAATGCAAATCTTACACAATACAGAAATGTCTGCTCTGGAAGCGTTTGCCCTCAGATCCATTCCTTGCCCTTCTCCTGGTCTGCTCAGTCTTGAAACAGAGCTGACTCTTGCAAGCTTTCTTGTCACTTGACTTCCAGCAAGGGAAAGCGGACTGTCTACTTCAGAATGGAGTGGGATGGAGAGGAAAATAGGGTATTCTCCCAGTCCGTCTCTGCCTCATGCAGCATTTCTGGCAGCAGCTGTGTCTTCTCCACAGCTCCAGTTCCTGCCAGACCACTTAGCATGACCCTAACTTCCATCAGGTGGTCCTGCCATTGTCTTCCAAACTAAAGGCGTTGGGTAGGCAGCCTCTAACATGGCGCCCAGTAATCCCCAACTTCTGGAATTCATAGCCTACATAATCCCCTCCCCTTCCACGTGGGTTGGATTTATTGACTTGCTTCTAACAAATGGAAAATGGCAGAAGACGTGGGATATTTCTTTAGGCATTAGGTAACAAAATTACTGTGGCTTGCATCTTGTATGCTCTCTCTCTTGCTTTCTCTTGGATCACTTGCTCTGAGGGAAGCTAGCTGCCATGATGTAAAGCTACTCTGTAGATAGGTCAATATGGCAAGGAATCAAAGTCTACCAAAAATTACCTGAGGGAGAGCTTGGAAGCAGAATAACTTGATTCAACCTCACGAACGACTTTGAGCCATAGACACCCAGCTAAGCCACATCTCTATTCCTCACCCTCAGAAATTGTGTAAGATAATAAAATTTTGTTGTTTGGTGGTAATTTGTTACACATCAATTGATAATATAGGGTGGCAGTGGCTTCCTGCTCTTGGTAATTCCTAGGTCACAAATATCCCCCTATTTGGTTTCTCAGCTCTTCTATTACTCGTGTAACAAATCTGGCATTAAATCCCCTCTGTTTTAATCTCAGTGTCTTTCTCTTTGGAGCCTGGTTTATACCATATACAATTATCATATACAGGAACAATATAGCTGGTAAATAGTATCAGTATTTATTTTATACATAAAAAGGCTAGAATTGTAGCCTTTGAGAATTGTAATGTATTTCCTCATAAATCAGAACACAACAGACATAGCTTTTTTTCTGGTAGCCAATGGCATGAATTTAGTTTCTCACGGGGAGGAATGTTGGTTTCCACATGGATTGGTCAGTAGAACTTTCAAATAAATGTCAGTGAAAAAGAGGTAATATTTTTAAGGGCATGCCAGCATCCCAGGCTCTTAGATATAAGATGAGGCAGGCATTTATTATTTATGTACTGTCACAGCTATGGAGGATCATAAACAGCATCTGACATTCCACTAGTTTAACTCTGAATTCCAAAGGGCTTTCACGGAAAAATTACATCTCTGCACCGATACTAACTCCTTTATATTCTAGACTAGTAGTTTCTATTTAATAGGATTCAGAAGTTATATGAAATAAAGAAAACATTTTATTTTGTTTTGTTTTGTTCTATCATTCCTCTAAAAAGATTCCTCTGTGTACATTTAGCTCCACTTCAAAATACTCATGACTGGGAGTTTACATGCAGATGCTGGGCTACACATAAAGATACTGCTTTCTGAAATATTTCTGTAGGCTATTAATCTCTCCATACTCATGTTCATATTCTCAGGCATCCAACCTGAGTGTTTCAATTCTGGGGTAGTCTAAATTACAAACCTGAATATTGTGTTACAGATCATAAGTGCCATATTGAAAACTTTTCCTCAGTTTTTCCTTCTTATCACATAGCTCTTCAAATTCTGTCATTTTTCAAATCATTTCCTTTCCTTAAGTAGTTGGATGGACTGAATTGTGTCCCTCAAAAAGAAATGTCAAGTCCTAACTCCCAGTCCCATGAATGTGATTCTATTTAGCAGTAGGATCTTTGAAGATGTTAATATTAAGATCAGGCCAAACTGGATTAGGGTGGGACCTAATCCAACATGACTGGTATCCTCATTAGAAGAGGAAATTGGGCACAGAAAGAGAGACATAGGAGAGAATGCCATGGATTACCAGTAAACCATCAACAACTAGAAGAGAGAAGCATGGCCCCACCGAAACCTTAATTTTGGACTTCTAGCTTCCAGAACTATAAGGCAATCCATTTCTGTTGTTTTAAAATACCCAGTTTGTGGTTCTTTGTTATAACAACCCTGGGAAACTAAGAAAAGTGCTATGCTTTGAAACCCTATTTTCCAGGAGAGGCAGCCAAAAAAATTATACTTTTCCAAAAAGGTTACTAACACACACATACACACACAAAAGGTTACTGCAGCATTCAATTTATTCAGATACAATTTTTGCATTAGTATCTGATTTCTCTATTAGCATATATGTTTGCATTTCATTATTAGAAGCCGTCAGACCAAATTCGATACTAAGGGCTTATACATTGTAGTTGGTTGAAACTGTGCATTTTTGGAGGAAAGATAGAAAAGGAAGATTCTGAAGAGTAGGTGGTAGTTGTGGTGGTGAATTTTTTGGGACAATTAACAAATTCCTGAGCCGTGAAACTATCTCCAGGTATGGGAATTTTGTGGACAAACCTCAGAAGCAAAAGAATACTGCCTGCTGGTTGAGTACCTACTTTACATGTATGAGGTTCCTGGTTCAATCCCCAGAACTTCCTAAAAATAAATAAATAAATAACAAAAAAACACTCTGCTTGTTCCCTCTTCATATAACAACCATTCCTTATTACCAGGACACAACCACAATGAGTGCAAAGTGATGCTCTAATATGTTTAAATGCTGAGTCACCTAAGACTGCAATAAGCTATAGGCAAAATAGCCTCTAATGAAAAGTCAAACATGAATCAAAATTAGTGAGGAGAAATGAACTATTCTCCTGTCTCTATTTTTGTTCATTTTTCACTGAGGATGGTTTCTGGTACTATTTGTATTTCTTTGACTCCTAGGTTTCAGTATTACCCTCAACAAGCTGGAAAGCCCATAGCTAGTGGAAACACCTCTGAGAAGATGAAGACTACTAGTTTATGTTGCGTGTCCATGGAATCTTTTTCAAAACTTTCGTGAGTTTCAAAGAGCTTGAAATGACTGAGGCCACATTGATTTTCAAGAGATAAACGTTACCAGAGTCAACAATCCATTTGGCCATGTGCCATTCGAGGCCAGCTCCCAGGAAGGCCAGGGAGCAGCCTGGCCACTCTTCACAGGCACACTCACACACTAAAACATAGTGAATTTTAACAAATAAGTCACTTCTCATAAATCTGAGGTGTCACAAATTGAACCTATATTTTCTAAGTATAGAATTTAGAAAATCAAGTATGATTTGTCTAAGAGGAAATCTTAAGTGGGGAATAAATAAATGAAACTCAAGGTTCATACATAAACACACATGTGTATGTATATATATGCACACATACATACAAAAACATATCTTTGTATATCACAATATGTATAAAAGCTTTCTATATATTTTGTGTATATATATTTATTATATCCTTGAATAATATCTTTGTTTAATATCTTTGTATATAGCCTCACATAATATCTTTGTTTATATCAAAGGTTTTATTGTGGCAAAAAATTCAAAACACAATTCTGGATAATGCACTAGAGTTAAGAGTTTTCAATTTAAAAGAGGCCAACTTCAAGGACTGCAATGCTTACCTAAGCTTTTTCAATACTTGGAAGACAAAAGGAAGGTGACCTGTATTTAACTGAGTATAAAGCAATTATGCTTATATATTTTGTTGTCTCAAGTAAGCAAGATCTATCAGATAAGACATATAAAAGTTGAACATTCAATTGTTGGTCAGTAAGGCAAACAAGGAATGGAGTTTTACAACTAGACTCTTTTTATCAGTCTCAGAAGTAATGTTAAAAGTTCGGCAGAAAAGGAAAATAAAGAAATTTAAAAGTCTCACCTCTAAAATTCATCTTATCCCCAGCTAGAAATACTATGAATTCCCAAATCACCTAACCACACACCATACAAGTACAGGTTTAGGGGTCAGACAGATCTGAGTTTCTAATTTGAGTTCCACTGTTTTTATACGTGTAATCTTGAACAAGTAACTTAACTTCTCTCAGACACAATTTCTCATCTGTAAAAACAGTGAGTAAAATAGTGATGACATAATCTCCCCAGAGAAATGTCAAGACTAAATTAAAGAATACATATACAACACTTAACTCTGGCAGCCAAAAACTGTTATGTGATAAATAAAAAATATGTTCTAATAGAAATACAAAACAATGTGTTACAGCATAACTGACTTTCATATTGCCAAGTATTTGATATTACTACACCTTTGCTCACCACCATTAACACTTAAAATTAAGAGTTAAAGGTTAAGTTTAAAAGTTTCAAAATTGCAAAAATGCTTGTTTTTTAAAATCTTTGAAATAAGGAATTTACTAATGCATATCCCACTCATAAGTATTTTTGTGACTGTAAAAGCCAAGTTATACCACCTACACAAATAGTCTTACAGTAATAACACAGGTCACACAAAAGTGGTAAAAAAAAAAACCCAAATCAAACCCATAGGCTCATGCTATTTTAAAATAGATTGTATTTGCATCAACGAAGTATTCCTTCTGGTACTTCTAAAAGGGGAGAAGTATTTGGCCTGAGGAAGAAGGCCTTTGACCCTAACTGGGGGCATTCCTAAGGCCATGAATGCATGCCCAGGACAAGACACATGCTCAGAAAAGATCAGAGAGTACCCTATACTTTCACCTTGAGCTAATTTTCTTGGAAGGATGGCTAAGATCCAGACAGACTTTTTTTTTAAAAAATTATCTTCAATATGTTCAAAGAACTAAAAGAAAGCATGGGTAAAGACTGAAATATATGATCAAAAATTGATATAAGACAAAATGGGAATGTCAATAAGGTGATAGAAATTTTTGAAAGATGCCTAACAACTGAAGACCACAATAACTGAAATTAAAAATTCCTATAGGGGTTCAATAGCAGATTGGAGTTGGTGGAAGAAGGAATCAGTGAACTCAAAGATAATAGAAGTAAAATAATCAGACTGAGGAGGAGAAAGAAAAACAAATGAAATAAACTGAAAAGAGCCTAAGAAACTGTTGGGCAGCATCAAGCACACCAATATACATATTATGGGAGTCTCAGAAGGAGAGGAAAGAGAAAAAGGGACAGAAGGAATATTTGAAGAAATAATTGCAAAATTTCCTGTATTAGTCTGCCAAAGGGATACTGATGCAAAGTGCCAGAAATCTGTTGGCTTTTATAGAGGGTATTTAATTGGGGTAGAAACTTACAGTTACAAGGCCCTACAGAGTCCAACTCAAGGTTGCTTTCTCACCAAAGTTATTTGTCCCGTGTTGAAGCAAGGTGGTTGCTGATATCTTCCTGGTCTCTCTGGACTTCCTATTTCAATCTCTGGCATAGAACTCATTTTTTTCCAGGCCTTCTCAGCTATTCAGCTGCCCCATTCTCTTCAGCTGCAAACTATCAGGCAAATGATTTATCTCTCCCTTGGGCCTAAGGATCAAGCATGACAGAGCTCTCTGTCACTTCCTGTGTCTTCTTGAGTGAGTACCCATTTATATCAGCCCACCAAGGGGGAAGCAACTCAACCTGAGTGATGCCTCACTGCCATGGTCAAATCAAAAGTCTTAAATTGATTTTCTCAAGTAAACTTAAAACCTTTGAATTTAATAGAATCAGAGGGTATCATACCCCAAGGAATAGATTCATTTACAAACACAATCCTTTTCTTTTTGGGATTCACAAATAATCTCAAACTGCCACATTTCCCAAACATAATGGAAGATGTGAATATACACATTCAGGAATCCCAACAAAACCCAACCAGGATAATCTCAAAGAGGTCCATGTCCAGACATACTGTAATCAATTTGTTGAATCCAAAGAAAGAGAGAATCCTGGAAGCAGCATGAAAACAACAATGTGGCGTGTACAAGGTAGCCACAATAAGATTAAGTTCTGATTTCTCATAAGAAACAATGGCAGCAAGAAGGTAGCTAAAAGAAATATTTAAAGTGCTGAAAGGAAATAATTGCCAATCAAGAATTTTATATCCATAAAAATGTTCTTTCAAAAACGGAGGGAGTGGGAAACAGATGTGGCTTAAGTAATTGAGCTCCTGCATATCACATGGGATATCCCAGATTTGGCACCCCATGCCTCCTGGAGAAGATGAGTGAGACAGCAAGCTAGCATGATAGGCAGATGCAGGGAGCTGATGGAACAAGGCTCAATAAGGATACACAAAGAGGAAAGACAATGAGAGACACAACAAAGCAGAGAACTGTGGTGGCTTAAGTGATTGAGGACCTCTCTCCCACATAAGAGATCCCAGGTTTGGTTTGTGGTGCCTCCTAAGGAGAAGATAAACAGACACCAAGAAGCAGACAATGAGTATAAACAACTGGAGGAGGGGGTTATAAAACAATTTTTTTAAATGGAGGAATGATTAGGAAGCTTCCATATAGACAAAGACCAAGGAAGTTCATCACCAAAAGACATTAAAAAGGAAGACACATTTCATACCTACACTCACACCTGAAAGAAGTAGAAAAAGAAGAGCAAACTAAACCCAAATTGAAGAGAAAGAAGGAAATAAAGATTAGAGCAGGAACAAATAAAATAGAAAATTTTATAATAGAGGGAATCAATGAAATTAATTGAGGGAATCAATGGAAATAAAATTTGGTTCTTTGCGAAGATTGACAAACCTTTAGTTGGACTGATTAAGAAAAAGAGAGAATACATCAATAACTAAAATCAGAAATGAAAGGGGGGACATTACAACTAACCCCACAGAAATAAAAAGGATTATAATAAGATATTATGAACAAGTATCTCCGGACATGGCTCCTCGGGAAATGGAGATTGGCTGTCACTGTGGGCCCCAAGGGGAGGGGAAAATGGATGTTGAATGGATGGAACCAAGGTAAATGTGGGGGCAAGAGAGGAGTTTCGTGAGAGTACACAAGGATGAGTATAAAACATGTAATATTACACCAAAAAAATATAGGGGACGACAGACTAATAATGTAAACCATAATGTAAAACATAGGAAAACTAAAAAAATTTAGAAAACTATATATTCTAAAGTATGGACCACAATGTAAGCACAGATGTCACCTTGTTTGAAAGCTATTGTCTCGGAGTCTGTACATCAGTTTCAGTAAATATGATATGAATAAGTTAAAAGATTATTGCTGTGGAAGGGAAAAGGTTTTATGGTGGATGTGTGGGAGTACTGTATATTGTATATATAAATTACTGTGATCTAGGGCTCTTGTGAAGAGAAGCTCAATAATTAGGAAAAAAGAAAAGAAAAAGATAGGATGTAGAATTTTTCCAAATCAATATGTATTCTATATCTAACCTTTAAATTCATCACTATATTCCATTTTACTAGTAAGGGAACCTGACATTATATTGGGCTTCACTTTTCAGGAAGTTTTGGATCACAGAGTGGTTCAACAATGGCAGCGGAGGAATACTGGTATGGGATGTTATTGACAGGCGATATATGGTTGACAGGGAGTTATACAGGGCATGTGTCCAGGGTGCATGGAAATGTTTGGATATACTCATAGTGGAAACAATTAAAAACAACAGCTGGGGGGTACTGGGTTACTGGCCGGGGAGGGCTCTGTCGTGGTCCCTAGGGGAGCAGCGGCAGTCCCCCAGGTGCAACGGTAAGGACCAGAAAGGAATGAGGGTCCAACAGTGAGCCCCTGATACTAATGACTATGCTTGTGAGTCTATACGCCTGAAATAAGAACAAGGCCTAGAGCAGCACTGTGCCTAAGAGTTCCCTCCTGACAGCCTCCGTGTTACTCAAATGTGACCAGTCTTGAAGCCAAACTCAGCATGTAAATGCAATGCCTTCCCCCCCAGCGTGGAACATGACACCCAGGGACGAGCCTCCCTGGCACCAAGGGATCACTACCAAGTACCAGCTGATGATGTAACTAGAAAATGACCTTGGGAAACGGACTTTGGCCCAGTGGTTAGGGCGTCCGTCTACCACATGGGAGGCCCGCAGTTCAAGCCCCGGGCCTCCTTGACCCGTGTGGAGCTGGCCCATGCGCAGTGCTGATGCACGCAAGGAGTGCCGTGCCACACAGGGGTGTCCCCCGCGTAGGGGAGCCCCACGCACAAGGAGTGTACCCATAAGGAGAGCTACCCAGCGCGAAGGAGGGAGCAGCCTGCCGAGGAATGGCGCCGCCCACACTTCCCGTGCCGCTGACGACAACAGAAGCGGACAAAGAAACAAGACGCAGCAAAAAGACACAGAAAACAGACAACTGGGGGAGGGGAGGGGAATTAAATAAATAAAAATAAATCTTTAAAAAAAAAAAAAGAAAAGAAAATGACCTTGAATTAAAGATTCAATGCGGACCAGCAGAATATCCCTGTCTACATATAATAACAGGAGTTACAAATGCTGTTTGACCTAAATTAAGGGGGAAATGGAAAGGACAAATGAGTTTATATGGCTATGAGTCTCTAAAAAAGTCTGGAGGTTGTCAGAAGGATTGCCCTTATGCACACCTGAGCAGAGTCTCAGAGACAGATAAAATAGATACAACCCCAGGTATTGGTCCTTTTGAGGGCTAAAGAGACCCACAGGTTCTATGGTCATGGCAGATGGGGTTCGCTGCCATGTCAGTTGGCCCTTCTTTGGAGCTGGTGTTTCTGCGTGATGGAGCTGGACTCAGATAGGATCTCTTTTCACAAGCCTTTCATGCTACTTTACTGGAATTGTAGTTGGTGCTGGGGTTTAAGATATATCTAGGGGATTTGAATCTCTGGACTGACAATATGATAGCCAGGCCCTGACCTCAACAGACTTCAGCTCCTACACTCTGATTTATTGGACTTACTCCACTCAGCTAACATGGAGTTGAAGAATGTCAACCACCACACCATGGAGTCTAGAGTGCCTACAACTGAAAGCAGGAGGATTGCATCCAGTATCCATGTGGAATCTAAGCCCCCTCTTGACATAGATGTGGAATGGACAAAACCAAGCCAAGGTCCACAGGAAGGAGGAATACAGTAAGGATCAGAGTGGACTTAATGATATTCTATTCATGAACTATTGTGGTTAATAATCGAGAAAATGTGGCATTGATGTGGAAAAAGTGGCCATGGTGGCTGCTGGGTGCAGGGAAGGAGAGGAAGAGAAGAGATGTGGAGGCATTCTCGAGACTTGGAGTTGTCCTGGGTGGTGCCCCAGGGACAATTGCCGGATGTTGTATGTCCTCCCATGGCCCACTGGATGGAACGTGGGAAAGTGTGGGCTATGGTGTGGAACACAGGACATGGGGTGCAGCAATGCCCAGAGATGTACTCACCAGACGCAATGGATGTGACATGATGACGGGGGAGAGTGTTATTGTCGGGGGAGTGGTGGGGTGGGGGCAGTGGGGGCGAATGGGGACCTCATATTTTTTTAATGTAATATCTTTTAAAAAAATGAATAAATTGAGTAGAATTTAGAAAAAAAAAGATATTATGAATACTGTATAACAAAAAATTAGATAATCTTCAAGAAATGGAAAGTCCTAGAGGCACACAAACTACCTACACTGACTTAAGAAAAAGTAGAAGATCTCAACAGACCAATAACAATTAAAGAGATTAAATCAGTAATCAAAACCTCTCAAGAAAATCCCAGGACTAGATGTTTTCACTGGTAAATTTTATCCAACATTCCAAGAAGAATTAACTCCAATTCTGCTCAAACTCTTCCCCAAAAAATAGAATATTAGGGAAGATTTCCTAACTTATACGCTGAGGACAACATCACCCTAATAACAAAGCCAGATAAAGTATTACAGACCAATATCCCTTAAGAATATAGATGTAAAAATCATCAACAGAATACTAGCAAGCCAAATTCCACAGAAAATTAAAAGAATTATAAACTATGGTCAAATGGTATATATCACAGGTATGCGACAGTGGTTCAACATAAAAAAATCATGCACCACATTAATAGAATGAAAGGGAGGAAAACCACATGTCTATCTCAATTGATGCAGAAAAAGCTGAATTTGACAAAATCCAGTACCCCTTCTCAATAAAAAAATAAACACTCTGAAAACTAGGAATAGAAAGAGACTTTCTCAACATGATAAAGGGCATATATGAAAAACCCACAGCTAATGTCACACTAAATGATTAAAGTCTGAAAGCTTTTTTCCTGAGGTCAGCAAGAAGACAAGGATATGGGAAGCTGTTGTGGCTCAACTGATAGAGGGTCCGCCTACCATATGGAGGGTCCAGGGTTTGATATCCAGGGCCTCCTGACCCGTGTGGTGAGCTGGCCCATGTGCAGTGCTGCCACACGTAAAGAGAGCCATGCCATGCAGGGATGTCCCCCATGTACAAGCAAAGAAGGTTGTGGAATTTTTATTGGATTGCATTGAATCTGTAAATCACTTTGGGTAAAATTACATCTTTACAATATTTAGTCTTCTAATCCCTGAACAAGAAGTGGCCTTCCATTTAATTAGGTCATATTAATTTCTTTCACTAGTGTTTGTACTTTTCTCTATCCATCCTTTGTTAAGTTTATTCCTAGATATTTGATTCTTTTTTTTCCACAACCTTCTTTGCAGAAATGGAAAAGCCAATCATAAAATCCATATGGAAGAGTTAAGGGCCCTTAATTGAAAATATATCTTGAAAAAAAAATAAACTTGGAGGAATCATAATTCCCAATTTTAATGCTTATTACAAAGTTACAGTAATCAAAAAGTGTTGCTGCACAAGGACAACATATAAACCAATAGAATGAAACTGAGAGTTCAGAAATGAACCCTCACATCTATGATCAACTGACTTTTGACAATGTTGCCAAATCCACTCAATGGCGAAAGAACAGTTTCTTCAACAAATAGTGCTGGAAAAGGTTGATATCTATATGCAAAAAATGAAAATGAACTCCTACCTCATACCATGTATAAAAATTGTCTCAAATAGTTAAGAGACCTAAATATAAGAACCAAAACTATAAAATTCCTAGAATAAAATATAGGGAAACATCTTCAGAATTTTTTATTAGGCAATGATTTTTAAGGCTTTACACTAAAAGTTTGAACAACAAAAGAAAAATTAGTTAAATGGGGCCCTATGAAAATTTTTTTAAAATTATGCATCAAAGGACTTTATCAATAAAGTAAAAAGACAACCTACAAAATGGGAGAAAATATTTGGAAAACAAAACACATGATAACAGTTTAATATCTAGAGTATATAAAGAACTCCTACAACTCAAAAACAAAAAGATTAAAATATCCAATTAAACAAGGTGCAAAGGACTTGAATAAACATTTCTTCAAAGAAGATATACAAATGGAGGTGGTTCTGGGAATATGGTGTCAGGGTAGACAGGCAGGACAAAACTTTCTCACAAAATGACAGAGAAAGGGCCAAAAGCTGTCCAAGGGATCTGTTTGGGTGTCAGCAGATCAGGACACTACTGCTCAGCCCCCAGTGGGACAGAGAGACAAAGAACTCAAAACAACAAAGGTAAGTTACTAAACCCCCACAGCAGCAAGGAAGGGCCCCATCTCCCAACCTCAAGATATTAAGCCTGGATAAAATCCCAAGCTGACTGCAGCCAACTTATAGGAGAAGAGACATCTTCCTCCCCATCGGTTTTTATAAGGGAAGAGGTAGAGTGCATCAGAGAGTGGAGAGTGGTTTCCCATCTGTGAATTCAGCCAGCAAACCCCACTTTGAATCTCTTCTCTGGCCACACAAGAAACACTGGATAGCAGAAGTTCAAAGAAATACCCCCCTGGAAAGGTTCACCGACAAGCATCATCTTCTGGCTGGCCAGGAAATTACAAAAAGAAAAAACTGCTTTTAGGTCTCTTTTAGCCCCGATTCATGGGAGAAAATCTGCATCCCCTTAGTGAGTCCCTGGCCCAATTCTGATAAATTAAGCTGGGCAATTTTAAAGACTGAGAATAAGTTGAACCAAAGATGAAAAGAAGAGCTGTGAAAAAAAAAAAAAAAACTAGACAAAAGAGAAAAATTGACCATCAGAGTAAATTCACCAACATATTCAGATTCCTAGACATCAATAAAAAATTACAAGCCATACTACAAAATAGGAAGAGATGGCCCAGCCAAAGGAACAAACCAAATATCCCCACAAGATACAGAATTTAAAACAACTAATCAAAGATAATCACACAAATCTCCTAAATCAATTCAAAGAATTGAAAGATAATATTATTAAAGAGATAAAGGATATTAAGAAAACACTGGGGCGGCGGACTCGGCCCAGTGGTTAGGGCATCCGTCTACCACATGGGAGGTCTGCAGTTCAAACCCCGGGCCTCCTTGACCCATGTGCAGCTGGCCCACGTGCAGCGCTGATGTGCAGAAGGAGTGCCCTGCCACGCAGGGGTGTCCCACACATAGGGGAGCCCCACGCGCAAGGAGTGCGCCCTGTAAGGAGAGCTGCCCAGCACAAAATAAAGTGCAGCCTGCCCAGGAATGGTGCCGCCCACACAGAGAAATGTCACAACAAGATGACGCAGCAAAAAGAGACACAGATTCCCGTGCCACTGACAACAACAGAAGCAGACAAAGAAGATGCAGCAAATAGACACAGAGAACAGACAACTGGGGTGGGGGGAAGGGGAGAGAAATAAATAAATAGATACATCTTTTTTTTTTTTTAATTGGGTGAGCCTGCACAGAAAAGTAACAGAATGTATGGGAATGAAAGACACACGGGATCAGATGAAAAATGCATTAATGAGTAGAGCGGATGTGGCTCAAGTAGTTAAGTGCATGCTTCCCATATGGGAGGTCCTGGGTTCAGTTCCTGGTGCCTCCTAGAAGAACAAAAACAAACAAAAATCAAAACAAATGAAAAAAACTCAGGGGACCAATGTGGCATAGTGGTTAAGCACCAGCTTCACATATATGAGGTCCCAGGTTCAATCCCTAGTCCCCAGTATCTCAAAAAAAAAAAGGAAAATTAACAAAAGAATGATAATGGACAATGTCCATCCTAAAAAAGAGAGTGTCTATAACTGCAAGCAAGACAGTTCCATTCATCTCTGCAATCTAAGCTCCCTGTCAATCAGAAACAGTGGGCATCGCCATCTGTGGGAATAGAGTTTAAATTGTTTTTGAACTTTGTATGACCTGTTCCTTATCATAAATGTTGCACCTGTTTTATTGTAGATGTTGCAGTTGTTCCCTATTATTGTAGATGATGTTGCTGTTCTGATAGCTAACAGCTGCTGGGTACTTTCCAATAAATACGACGTGGAAACTAGGGTCGGGGCTCTCAGTTCCAGAAGCTGTGAGTCTCCTGGTCCCATCATTATCTCCTCTCTCATGTCTTTCTCTCTATTCCTTTATTCTGTAAATTCTGATTTGCCTTCCCTTCAAGCCAACCTATCGCTGAGCTGATTGCAGCAACTTGTGGAAGAAGGATCGCCTCGAATGAAACTAAAGTTGGTGTAAGGGCACAGAGCTTTGAGTGGTTTAATAAGCCTTCAAAGTCCTCGAGGGTTTGTTCGTATTTCCCCAGGAGACAGAGAACATCCTCTGTGGATACCAGCTTGTTGGATAAAGCCATACCATGAATGCCAAGAGACGACAAATTTCCTGTGGAACCCAGAACCTTCAGTCATGCTGATGGAGAGACAGACACTGGAAACTGCACGGCTGAGTCTCATTCCAAAGATTAGAATGGATTTACATCAAAGTATCTAAACTACAGAACTTGTTCAAGCATGGCATCATAAAGCAAGTATGGCTTGGGGACAAAGAGATTAATAAAGAAGTTGAGGGAGGCCCCGGCCCCTCTGTGCCTGTGTCTGGCAGAACCGGTGTGAGACCAAGATAGAATCCTTCCCCGCCGCCCTGATAATCAAGAGTTTTGGCCGGACCTTTGAGTGCACACCGAGATAATGCAGAGCCAGACAAAAAGCACAGACTGTGGGCTGAAACGGATTAATAAGGAACTTAGTGATTTGGCCCGTGACCCCCCAGCACAATGTTCTGCAGGTCCAGTTGGGGATGATATGTTTCATTGGCAAGCCACAATTATGGGACCTAATGACAGCCCATATCAAGGCGGTGTATTCTTTTTGACAATTCATTTTCCTACAGACTACCCCTTCAAACCACCTAAGGTTGCATTTACAAGAATTTATCATCCAAATATTAACAGTAACAGTGGCATTTGTCTCGATAGTCTAAGATCACAATGGTCTCCTGCTTTAACTATTTCTAAAGTTCTTTTATCCATTTGTTCACTGCTATGTCATCAAACCCAGATGACCCCTTAGTGCCAGAGATTGCACGAATTTATAAAACAGAGATAAGTACAACAGAATATCTCAGGAATAGACTCAGAAGTATGCCATGTGATGCTACCTTAAAGTCAGAATAACCTGTATTATAGCTGGAATAAACTTTAAATTACTGTTCCTTTTTTGATTTTCTTATCTGGCTACTCCCCTGTCAGACCTCATCTTTTTTAATTTTATTTTTTTGTTTACCTCCCTCCATTCATTCACATGCTCATCTGAGAAGACTTAAGTTCTTCCAGCTTTGGACAATAACTGCTTTTAGAAACTGTAAAGTAGTTACAAGAGAACAGTTGCCCAAAATTCAGAATTTTTTTAAAAAATGGAGCATGTGTATTATGTGGCCAATGTCTTCACTCTAATTTGGTTATGAGTCTAAAACCATTCCTCACTGCTCTAACATGCTGAAGAAGTCATCTGAGGGGGAGGGAGATGGATGTTCAGTTGTCACATCAACGGAAGCAGCATTTCTCTATAGCAGCATCCATTCTTTAAGCCTTCCACTGTTAGAGATTTGAGGTTACATGATATACTTTATGTTCATAACGAATGTGGCTGGAGAATTGGTATTGAATTTATAGCATCAACAGAACAGAAAATGTGACGTATTTTATGCATGTCAATAAAGGAATGACCTGTTCTTGTTCTATAGAGAATGCAAATTGGAAGTCAAACACCCTTTGTATTCCAAAATAGGGTCTCAAACATTTTGTAATTTTCATTTAAATTGTTAGGAAGCTTGGAGCTATTAGTTAATCTATCTTCCAATACACTGTTTAATATAGCACTGAATAAATGAAGCAAGTTGTCAGTGGATGAGTGATCAACTAATAGCTCTGCTAGTAATTGATTTGTTTTTCTTCAATAAAGTTGCATAAACCAAAAAAAAAAAGTTGAGATGAGGAAAACTGGAAAAGAAATGTTGAATTATAAAAGGAAGAAATGAAGAAATTCTAAATTAATAGATTTGAAACTGCTTTTGTGTTTGTCTATTTGTTCAGTGTCAGTGTGTATGTTTGTTTCAGTGTGTGTGTTCAAAAAAGAAAGAAAAAAGGAAGGAGAAAAGAAAGAGAAAACGGAAGGAAAAAAGGAAAAGAGATAGAAGAAGGAAGAAAGAGAGAAAGGAAGGAAAAGGAAGAAAGAAAGAAAAAGGAAGGAAAGAGAAAGGGGAAAAAAGAAAGAGAAAGGAAGGAAAAAGAAAGAAGGAAAAAAGAGAGAGTAAGGAAGGATAAAATGAAAGATGGGAAAGAAGTGAATATTGAAAAAGGTAAAAAGTTTGTGGGAATGCTAACTGAAATGCTATAAGGTATATTTTGTCCTAAAATAAAATGGTTGATATGGAAATATGCGGGACAGAACTAGTAAGCCTATAGCAAGTTGTGAAAGTATTGTGGGAGCATTCAGTGAGATAATGTGTTTTGTAAAAGTGAAACAAGCCTGAATGAATACAAAAAGTGCAAAAACTGGTGAAAAGGTCGACAATGGACTTTTGCAGTTCTTCAAGGCTTTCTGCCCTGGCCTAATGGCAATGAATCTGGCTGCATAGAAGAAACCTGTGGCAGTGACCCTACTGAAAAACATGAGAGACAATGGTATTTTAAGGGCCTGGAATAGACAAACAATTGGGACAAGTTGTAAGGTCCCTGCTACTCTATCAAATTATTAAATGTGGTTTGGTTGGTAAGACAAAACTATACCATCTACTGTAATTGATAGAGTACAATGTTTTCTCATGATAACAGAATTTGTAATAGTGTTGGAATACTAAAAATCTTTTATCCCTCACTGAGATGCGGTAATTAGGAAAGGTTCTTCATGGGAGTAGGAGGAACTCCAGCAAGATGCTTTAAAAAATAAAAAAAGAGGGAGAAGTTGGATATTGTCTTAGTCTGTGAATTGGATGTGTCCCCAGGTCCAGTGAAGATGCTAAGAGCACTATACAAATAGGGGAAAATGAGGTCGTTTTTGATTGAGTACTGGCCTATATAGCCTTGCTGGTTGGGAATATTAAGCCCATGAGAAATGAAAGTCTATTTATTAAATGTCTGCTAGTTGGAAGTCTTATTGTTTGTTGTTGCAGTTAGAGATTACATATAAAATATCAAGATTCTAGTATTGGCTGCTGGTTCAGGACTTCCTAGCTGTAAGTTAGATGTTACAAAACATTGGAAAGCATTTTATCTAGTAGAACATTTATTGGACTCTATCTAGTTTTTGTGTGACCCCCTATGTGCAAAAACAGAAAGGGGGAAATGTGGAAAAAGTAGTTTAAATTGTATTTGAACTTTGTATGATTTGTTCCTTATCATAAATGTTGCACCTGTTTTATTGTAGATGTTGCAGTTGTTCCCTATTATTGTAGGTGATGTTGCAGTTCTAATAGCTAACAGCTGCTCAGTAGTTTCCAATAAATACAATGTGGAAACTAGGGTTGAGGATCTCAGTTCCAGAAGTTGTGAGCTCCCTGGTCCCATCTTTATCTCCTCTCTTGTGTTGCTCTCTCTGTGCTTTTATTTCTTAAAGTTCTGCATTGCCTTCCCTTTGAGACAACCTTTTGTGAGCTGATTGCTGCTGCCATTCCCAAATCCTCAAGACCGAAGAATGAACAAACACAAGGGGGAATGCAACTATGGATTAAAGTAGACTTATTCTTATTCTAGCAATGGAAAAACTTGTATCATTGATAGAAAAGCAGTGGGAACCAGAGTTTCTGAGGGAGAGGGAAGAACAGGTGGAACATGGGCCTTTTTGGGAGACTGAAATTGTCCTACATAACATTGCAATGATGAATACAGACTATTATATATTTTGACAAAACCTATAAAATTGTGCAGTGCAAAGTGTAAACTATAATGCAAACTATAGACTATGGTTAGTAGCAATACTTCAATGTGTGTTCATCAATTGTAACAAGTGTACCACTAATGAAAGATTTTAATAGGGAAGAGTGTGGGAGGGGGAGAGGGTGGGGTATATGGGAATCTGCCATATTTTTGATGTAACATTTATGTAATCTAAAGCTTCTTTAAAAATAAAAGATGATTGAAAAATACATTAGGTGCACATAACAGAAGATTTGAATTGCTCAAACACAGAAATAGGGGTTTCAAGGATGGCACATCTGAACTGGAAAAGACAGGAGAGCAGAAAGAGAAAAGAATAGAAAAAAGGAACAGGGTCTCAGGGAATTAAATGACAATGCAAAATGCATAAATATACACAATATCAGTGTCCAAAAAGGAGTATCAGTATTCCTCAAATGAGGAAGTAATGATTGAAAATTTCCCAACCCTTATGAAACATATAAATATCAATATCCAAGAAGGACAACACACCCCAAACAGAATAAACCTAATAGACCAGGGAAGCAGATGTGGCTCAAATGATAAGACCTCTGCCTACCATATAGAAGGGCCCAGGTTCGATCCCTGGGGCCTCCTGATGAAAAAGAAGAAAAGAAAATATGCCTGCATGGCAAACCAGTGCCCACGTGGTGAGCTGACTGCATGTACAGTGAGCCAAGTGCCCACGTGGCGAGCCAACTGCCCATGTGGGGTGCCCATGTGCCAAATGCCCTTGTGGTGAGCTGAGTACCTGCACGAGTGCCAGCATGGCAAGCCCCATGTGAGTGCCCATGCAGTGAGCCAGTGCCCATGCAAGTGAATCATGCAGCAAGATGATGATGCAACAAAAGAGAGATGAAGGGAAGAGTCGAAGTGAAGCACAGCAGAGACCAGGAACTGAGGTGGAGCCATTGACAGAGAACCTCTCTCCACATCAGAGGTCCCCAGGATCAAATCCCAGTGAATCCTAGAGGAGAAAGACAAGAAGACAAAAAGAGAGATAGATACAGAAGATCATACAGCGAATGGACACAGAGAGCAAAAACGCAGGGCAGGGAGGTGGGGGAAAGGGGAAGGAAAAAATAGATAAATAGATAAATCTTTTTAAAAAATCTGAATAGACCTATTCTGAGAGACCTACTATGCAAAATGACAAATACCAGAGATAAGAGAGGATTCTGAAAGCAGCAAGAGAAATGCAAAACTTCATACAAGGGACCGTCAATAAGAATAAGAATTGGAATTGTAGGAAGATGCCATCAGATTAGGCAGGCAAGGCGCAACTCTCTCATAGAAACAATGAAGAAAGAGTTAAAAGCTGCCCAAAGGACCTGCTTTGGGGGTCATCAGACCAGGACAGTGCTTCACATGTCCTAGGAGGGCAAGGGAAAGAGAGATGTAGCACCTGAAACAACAAACTGTGAGTTACTAAAACTCCTAGTCACTGGGAAGGGCTCCTTTCCCCCAACTCCAAGATATTAAGCAGGGTAAAACCCTGGCTCACTGAAGCTGAGAAGGAAGCAGATATCTTCCTTCCTGTCAGCTGTTACAAGGGGAAAGGGAGGAGGTGTAGGGAGGCTTATCCTCAGTGAACTCAGCCAGGAGAGCTGCTTTGATTCTAAGTTCTGTCCAGACCAAAACTAAGGAAAACAGAGAAAGATACATATAAATGTGTGCCAATAACTGCCATTTGCTAGTCAGTCTGGAAATTTTGATAACTTAAGCTGGGCAATTTTAAAGACTTAGGATAACTTGAACCAAATATCAAAGAAGAGCTGTGAAAAAATAAAAACAATAGAAAAGGGAGAAATAGGCCATCAAACTAAATTCACAAACATATTAAGATGCCTAGACATCAGCAAAAAATTACAAGCCACACTAGTAAACAGGAAGAGATGGGCCAGCCAAAGGACCAAAACATATCTCCTCACAAAATACAGGATTTAAGACAATTAATCAATGATAATCACACAACTCTTCTAAATCAATTTAAAGAATTGAAAGAAAATATGACTAAAGAGATAAAGGATATTAAGACACTAGGTGAGCATTAAGAACAACTCGAAAGTCTGCAAAGAAAAGTAACAGACCTTAGGGGAATGAAAAACATGATAGATGAGACACACATGAATGATTGTTTTGTAAGTTCACAACCTCTGTAATAAAAAAATATTTTTAAAAAATAGGGTGGGTTGGAGGGAAAATACACCAAATGTAAAATAGTAATATTTTGATAATGCTTTTGCATAGTTTGTAACAAATGTTTCACAACAATGCAAAGTGTTGGTGGAGAGGTGATGTATGGGACCCATGTATGACATTATGCATGTTTATTTTGTAAGCTCACAAGCTTTACTATACACTTACTGTTTATGCATGCTCATGTATGAATTACATAAATAAAAATATTTTTTTTTCAATAAAAAATATATTTTAAAAATACATTAGAAGCACATAAGAACAGATTTGAATTGCTTGAAGACAGAATTAGTGATTTCAATGACAGAATATCTGAACTGGAATAGAAAGGAGAACAGAAAGGGAAGAGAATGGAAAAAATGGAACAGGGCCTCAGGGAATTGATTGACAATGCAAAAATATATATATGCGTTATCGGTGTCCTAGAAGGAGAAGAAAATGAAAAAGAGGCAGAAAGAACATGTCAGGAAATAAAGACTGAAAACTTCCCAATCCTTATGAAAGACATAAATATCAATATCCAAGAACAAAAATGCACCCTAAACAGAATAAATTCAAATAGACCTACCCCAAGACACCTGCTATTCAAAATGACAAATATAAGAGATAAAAAACAGATGATTTTGAAAATAGAAAAAGAAAAGAAAATCATTACATACAAGGGAACCTCAATAGGATAAGTGCTAACCTTTCATTAGAAAACCATGGAGGAAAGAAGAAAGCGGTATGGCACATTTAGGTGCTGAAAGAGAAAAACTTCCAGCCAAGAATTCTATATCCAGCAAAGCAGTCCTTCAAAAATGAAGAGGAGTTCAAAGTCTTCAGAGATAAACAAAAACTGATAGAATATGTTACCAAAAGACCAGAATTATGAGAGATACTAAAGGGAGTGCTACAACCTGAAAAGTAAAAACAAGGGTGAGAGACTAGGAGAAGAGTGTAGAAATGAGGATTATTAGAAAGGGTAAGTTAAAGGGTAAAAAGATAGACAATAGTACAATATGACAACAGAAAGTCAAAGTTCAAAATGGATGAAATAAGTAATGCTCTTACAGTAATAACATTGAATGATAACGGCTTGAAATCCCCAATCAAAAGACATTGATAGGATGGATTTTTAAAATGAACCATCTATATGTTGTCTACAAGAGACCCACCTCAGATGTAAGGACACAACAAGGATAAAAGTGAAAGGTTGGAAAAAGTTATTCCACACAATTAGTAACCAAAAAAGAGCTGGAGTAGTGATATTAATATTGGACAAAATAGATTTTAAAAACAAAACTGCTATAAAGGATGAAAAAGGTCATTATATATCAATAAAAGGGACAATTCAGCAAGAAGAAATAACTATTATAAATATTTATGCACCTATCTCAGTGCCCAAAGATGTATGAGGCACACACTAGCAAAGCTGAAGGGAAAAATAGATAACTCTATACTAATAATTGGAGACAGCAATAGAACATCTGGACAGAGGATAAATAAAGAAACAGAGAATTTGAATAATAGGATAAATGAACTAGACCTAACAGACATCTATAGAGCATTGCACCCCCAAACAGCAGGACATACAGTTTTTCCAAGTGTGCATAGATCCTTCTCCAAGATAGACCACATGTTGGGTCACAAGACAAGTCCCAATAAATTAAAAAAGATGTAAATTATACAAAACAGTTTATCTGGTCATAACAGAATGAAGCTAGAAATCAATAATGGACAGAAAAAGGGAAAAATAAAAAATATATAAGCTTAAACTACCCTCTTAAATAATCAGTGGGTCAAAGAAGAAATTGCAAGAGAATTCAGCAAATATCTTGAGATGAATGAAAATGAGAACACAAAATATCAAAACCTATGGGACACTGCAAAGGCAGTGCTGAGAGGGAAATTTATAGCTCTCAATGCTTACATTAAGAAAGAAGAAATAAAACTGAAGACCTAACTGCACACCTGAGGAAACTAGAAAAAGAATAGCAAATTAATACCAAATAACCTGAAGGAAAGAAATAGTAAAGATCAGAGTAGAAATAAATGAAATCAAGAACAAAAAATAATAGAATCAACAAAATCAAAAGTTGGCTCTTTGAAAAGATCAACAAAATCGAAAAACATTAGGTAGACCAACAAAGAAAAAAGAGAGAAGATGCAAATAAACAAATCAGAAATGAGAGGAGGGACATTACCACTGACCCCGCAGTAATAAGAGAGATCATAAGAGGATACTATGAACAACTGTTTGCCAAAAAAACTAAAAAATGTAAATGAGATGGACAAATTCCTAGAATCACTGTGACAGTTTGATATTATTTAGGAATTCAAAAAAGATACATGGATTATGTTTGTAAACTGTGATACCCTTTGAATGTATTAGATCAGAAGAAGCTGGGCACACGGAGACTTAAGAGAAAGAGGAAGGCTGAACCCTCACAGAAATCAGCAACCATCTTGCTTCAATGCATGGCAACAGACTTTGGTGAGAAAATATCTCTTACGGTACCTTGAGGTAGAGTCTTGAGGGCCTTGTTACTGTAAGCTTTTACCCCAAATAAGTACCCTTTATAAAAACCAACAGATTTCTGGTACTTGGCATCAGCACCCCTTTGGCTGACTAATACACACTTGAACCACCTACACTAACCCTAGAAGAAATAGAAGACCTCAACAAACCAATTACAAGTAAAGAAATTGAAATAGTCATCAGAAACCTCCCAAAGATGAAAAGTTCAGGACCAGATGGCTTCACAGGTGAATACTACCAATCATTCAGAGAAATGACCAAATACCAACCTTGCTCAAGCTTTTCCAAAAAATTAAACAGGAAAGAATGCTACCAAAATCATTCTATGAAACCAACATCACACTAATACCAAAACCAGATAAAGATACTGCAAAAAAAGAAAATTAAACACCAACATCTCTAATGAATATAAATGCAGAAATCCTCAACAAAATACTTGCAAACCAAATGCAAAAGCACATTAAAAGGATTATACACCATGACTAAGTGGACTTTATCTCAGGTATGCAAGGATGATTCAACACAAGAAAATCAATTAGTATAATAAACCCCATTAATAAATTGAAGAAGAAATATCATATAATCCTCTCAATTGATGCAGAAAAGTTATTTGAGGGGAACAGATGTAGCTCAGTGGTTGAGTGTCTGCTTCCTTTTTACAAGGTCCTGGGTTCAATCTCCAGTACTTCAAGAAGGAAAGAAAAGAAAAAAAGAAAAGAAAAGAAAAGGCATTTGACAAAATACAGCACCGTTTCTTAATAAAAACATTTCAAAAGATAGGGCTAGAAGGAAGCTTTCTCAATAAGGTAAAATGCATATATTGAAAACCTACAGCTATCATTGTACTCAATGGTGAAAGACTGAAAGCTTTCCTGCTGAGATCTGGAACAAGGCAAGGATGCCCACTGTCACCATTATTTTAAGTATTGTGCTAGAAATTGCAACTAGAGCAGTTAGGCTAGAAAAAGAAATAAAAGGCACCCAAGTAGGAAAGGAAGAAGTAAAACTTTCACTATTGGCTGATGATATGATCCTATAAGTAGAAAACCCTGAAAAATCCAAAACAAAGTTACTAAAATAAACACACAAGTTCAGCAATGTGGCAGGATGAAAGATTAATACGCAAAAATCAATAGCATTTCTATACATTACTGATGTGCAATCTGAGGAGGAAATCAGACCAAAAGAAACTACATTTGTAATAGCAACCAAAAGAATCAAATATTTGGGAATAAACTTAACCAAAGACATAAAGGACCTGTATTCAGAAAACTACAAAACATTGCTAAAAGAAACCAAAGAAGATTTAAATAAATGGAAAGACATTCCATGTTCATAGATTGGAAAACTAAATACCATTAAGATGTCGGTTCTACCCAAATTGATTTACAGATTCAACACAATCCCTATAAAATACCAACATCCTTTTTTGCAGAAATTGAAAAGCCAAAAATCAAATTTATTTGGAAGGGTAAGGGGCCCTGAATAGCCAAAAATGTCTTAAAAAGTAACCAAGTTGGAGGACTCTCAGTTCATGGCTTTAAAGTATACAACTTAGCAACAGTGGCAAAAATAGCATGGTACTGGCAAAAGGACAGACAGATTGACCAATGGGACCAAATAAAGAACTCCAAAATTGACCGTCACATCTACACTCAAGTAATTTTTGACAAGGCTGTCAAGCTCACCCAACTGGGCCAGAACAGTCTATTCAACAAATGGAGCTGGGAGTATAGGATAGCTGTATCCAAAAGAAAGAAAGAAAACCCCTATCTTACACCTTATACAAAAATTAACTCAAAATCGATTAAGAACCTAAATATAAAAACAGCAACCATAAAACTTCTAGAAGAAAATGTAGGAAAACATCTTCAAGATCTTGCAGTAAGCAGTAGTTTCTTAAACTTTACACCCAAAACACAAGCAACAAAATTTTTAAAAAATAGATAAATGGGACATCCTCAAAATTCAACACTTTTGCACCTCAAATAATTTTGTCAAAAGGGTGAAAAGGCAGCCAACTCAATAGGAGAAATATGTGGCAATCATATCTCTGATAAGGGTTTAATATCCATGATATATAAGGAGATCACACAACTCAACAATAAAAAGACAAACTATCCAATTAAAAACTGGGCAAAAGACTTGGAAAAACAACTGTCCAAAGAAGAAAATACAAGTGGTGAAGAAACACATTTAAAATGTTCAACATCACTAGTTATTAGGGAAATGCAAATCAAAACTGCAATGAGATAACATTGCTTATCGATTAGACTGCATTAAAAAGCCAGAAAACTGCATATGTGGAGAAGATGTGGAGAGAAAGAAATGGTTATTCATTGTTGATGGCAATGTAGAATGGTACAGCCATTGTGGAGGACTGTTTGGCAGTCCCTAAGGAAGCTGAATATAGACTTGCCAGGGGACCTGGCAATACCATGACTAGGTATATACACAGAAGAACTGAGAACAATGACACGAATAGATATCTGCACACCGATGTTCATAGCAGCATTATTTATGATAGCCAAAAGTTGGAAACAAACCAGGTGTCCATCAAGTGATGAATGGATAAACAAACTGTGGAGTGTACACATGATGGAATATTAAGCAGCAGTAAAAAGAAATGAAGTCATGAAGCATGTAACAACATGGATGAACCTGGAGAACATTATGTTAAGTGAAGCAAGTCAGTCACAAAAGGACAAATACTGTATGATTGCACTACTATGAACTAAATATATTATGTGAAATATAAACATATAATGTGAAATAGGAATATAGGTAAAATTTCATATATAAGAACATTTTTCTTTGAAGCTGAACAAATGTAGGTTAATACTACAAAATGTTAATAGCAGATGAAAAAAAAACAAACATTATACTAAATGAAGGAGACCATACACAAAGTACTACATATTGTATGATTACATTTATATAAAATGTAAATATAAATAATGTATAAAGATGAAATTAGATTAGTGGTCATGTCAGGCTGCAGAAGGAATGTTAAAGGCTGTAGTGTCTTTCTTTTTGGAGTAATGAAATTTTTCTAAAATTTTTGAGATGATGAATGCACAACATTGTGATTATACTAAAAGCCACTGATTATACACTTTGCATAGATCATATGGTATGTGAATATATCTCAATAAAATTGCTTAATAAACAAATAATTGTCCAACAATAGTCAGAAATAGCAAAAACACACAGCAGGGGAAACATACAGAGATTAAGGGAAGGAATACACTTGGGTTTTTTTTGTTGTCTGGTTTTTGTTTATTATTATTATTGAAATAAGGAAAATGCTCTAATAATGTTGCAGTAATGAATACACAACTATGTGATGAAACCAAATACCACTGATTTTACACTTTGGATGAATTGTATGCTTTATTAATATGTATCAATAAAACTGATTTGTTAAAAAAAAATTAAGTGCCAATCTCTCATCAGAAACCATGGAGGTTTGGGAAGCAGATTTGGCTCAGTGGATAGTGTTCACCTATCTGCCTACCACATGAGAGATCCAGGGTTCAAACCCAGGGCCTCCTGACCAGTGTGATGAAGCTGGCCCAGGTGCAGTACTGATGTGCGCAAGGAGTGCCATGCCATACAGGGGTGTCCCACATAGGAGATCCCCATGCACAAGGAGTACACTCCATAAGAAGAGCTGCCCCATGCAAAAAAAGGTACAGCCTGCCCAGGAATGGGGCCACACACACACAGAGCTGATGCAGCAAGATCTCGCAACAAAAAGAGATACAGATTCCCAATGCTGCTGACAAGAATAAAAGTGGACACAAAGAACACACAGCAAATGGACACAGAGAGCAGACAACTTGGGCAGGGGGGGAGGAGAGAGGAAAAATTAAAAAAAAAAAAAAAAGAAACCATGGAGGTGAGAAAAAGTGGTTTGATGTATTTAAGGTACTGAAAGAGGATAAACTGCCAGCCAAGAATTCTTTATCCAGCAAAACTGAGACTGAGTATAAAGTCTTCACAGACAGACAAAAACTGAGAGAGTATGTTACCCAAAGACTAGAATTATAAGAGATATGAAAGGAATGCAGCAGCCTGAAAGTAAAAAAGCAAGGGCTAGAGACTTGGAGAAGAGTGATTATTAGGAAGCATAAATTAAAGGGAAAAGAGAAAGACAATAATAAGATATGACAACAGAAAGCCAAAGATAAAGTGGATGACACAAGTAAAGGCTTTATAGTAGTAACATTGAATGCTAATGGCTAGAATTCCCCCTATCAAAAGACATAGACTGATAGAATGGATGAAAGATATGAACATATAGGCAACTGTAGGTTTTTTACAAGAGAATCGCCTCAGACATAAGTACACAACCATGTTGAAAGTGAAAGTTTGGAAAAAAAATTCCATGCAAATAGTAATAAAAAAGAAACTGGAGTAGCTATAGTAATATCAGACAAAATAGATTTAAAGACAAAACTGTTGTAAAGGATGAAGAAGGTCATTACATATTAATAAAAGGGGCAATTAACCAAGAAGAAATAACTATAATAAATATTTATGCATCTAATATGGGTGCCCCAAGACACATATGGCACACATGCAAAACTGAAGGGAGAAAGAGATGTCTCTACAATAATTTTAATAGTTGGAAACTTTAATACACCACTATCAGTGCTGGCTAAAACAACTGGACAGAAGATAAATAAAGAAACAGAGAACTTGAATAATATGATAAATGAACTAACCTAACAGACATTTATAGAGCATTTAACCCCAAAAGAGCAGGATATACATTATTTTCAAGTCCTTATGGATCCTTCCCCAGGATAGACTGTATGTTGTTTCACAAGACAAGTCTCAATAAGTTTAAAAATATTGGAATTATACAAAACACTTTGATCCTAACAGAAAGAAGCTGGAAATCAATAATGGACAGAAAAAGGGAAAATTTATAACTATTTGGAGAATAAACAACACATTCTTAAATAATCAGTGGGTTTAAAAAGAAACTGTGAGAGAATTCAACAAATATCTTGACATGAATGAAAACGAGAGCAAATCATATCAAAATCTCTGGGGCAAGAACCAGCAAGATGGCAGTGGAGTAAGGAGTTCCTAGAGTCAACTCCTGCTACAGGACAGTTAGCAAACACCCAGAGCTCTCTGGAGTTAGCTGAAGCACCTGTTTGGGGGCTCCAGGAGGCCAGAAGAGTATCCTGCAATGTCCTTGGGGGAGTGGAAGGAGGAGACTGCCCGTCTGCAGAGAAGATTTGTAAGAAGAGCTCTCCACGTCATGGAGCCCTGTGCCCATCCTCCACTGGAGTTAACAAGCCATCTCAGGAGTTGTTCCGTGGCTGGAATTGAAAGCTCCACTTCCCCAAAACAGGGGAGGAAGAGATGGTTGGGCACAAATTTCAGCTATGATGAGGAAATTCAGTGAGCTACAGTATGATCCTGAGAACAGCTAAGGTTTGAACCTGTCCAGGTCAGAAGGAGGCCAGAAACCTCCATCTTAACTTCACACCTGCCATGAGGGGAAGGAGGGTGGACTGAAAATTCCAGTGCTGGTGGGGATTGGCTTCTCCCCATCCATATCATATTGCAGGTCTAGCCTAGGCCCCAGTGCCACCTCCAGCAGGACGGAAGCTGCCGGGACCTGCACCAACCTCTCTGGGAAAATACCAGCCAAGCTGCAGAGGCTGGTGACTATCCTACTCTGGCAGCACAAACTGCCCCAGGAGCTACTCTGTGATGGGAATTGGAAGCTCCATTTCCCAGAAACAGGGGAGGAGACGGTTGGCTGCTGATTTCAGCTACTGATTGGGAGACTTGGCAGGCTAAGAGATAACCTTGGGAACAGCTGGGGTGAGAACCAGCCCAAGTCTGAAAGAGACCAGTAGCCACCATTGTGACTACACCTGCAGCCTGAGGAGAAGCCGGGCTGACAGTTCCTTTCACACATATCAGCCTGCAGCCCGCCTAGGCTTCAGCCCCACTTCTGGCAGGGAGAAGGTTGAGGAGCCCTACACCAGCCTATACAGGTAACTGCAGGCACCTTGGGCTGGCGTAGACTGAAAATCAGAAGTTTACCAGGCAACTGTGATCATCTTAGCACCCACACTGCATAGATTGTGGCCCACACCTGCAGCTCCATCCCTGCCCCAGGCAGGGGAGAAAGGGATGTGAGCCTTCATCAGTCTCTCTGGGCAACTACAGTCTAGGCCTGCACTTGGATTATTCCACACAGCTGGGACTCTGTCCCTACCCCTGGCAAAGGAGAAAGTTGGAAAAGCTTCATTGGTTCTGGGCACAATGAGGGCAGCTTGAGCCTCCATAGTTTATAGCACCAACTACATGCTTGGCTCCTACTGCGTAATGAGCAAGGGAGAAATGATAGGAAGTCCTAAACTAGAGAGAAAAACTGCACCAGAAAAATACTCCAGTATGCCAGATGCAAAGACACCAACAAAAAATTACAATCCACACCAAGAAACAGGAAGTTATGGCCCAGATAAAGGAACAAGATAAGGATAAGGCTCCAGATGACATAAAGGAGTTGAGATAACTAATTATAGATGTTCAAACAAATCTCTTTAATAAATTCAATGAGATGGCTAAGGAGATTAAGGATATTAAGAAGACATTGGATGAACACAAAGAAGAATTTGAAAGCATACATAGAAAATTAGCAGATCTTATGGGAATGAAAGGTGCAATCAGTGAAATTTAAAAAACGTTGGAGGGAAGCGGACTTGGCCCAGTGGATAGGGCATCTGTCTACCACATTGGAGGTCTGCAGTTCAAACCCCAGGCCTCCTTGACCTGTGTGGAGCTGGCCCACGTGCAGTGCTGATGCGTGCAAGGAGTGCCATGCCACACAGGGGTGCCCCCATGTAGGGGAGCCCCACTCTCAAGGAGTGTGCCCCATTAGGAGAGCCGCCCAGGTGAAAGAAAATTCAGCCTGCCCAAGAATGGCACCGCACACACAGAGAGCTGACACAACAGGATGACGCAACAAAAAGAGACACAGATTCCCATGTCACTGACAACAACAGAAGCTGACAAAAGAAGAACACGCAGCAAATGGACACAGAGAACAGACAACTGGGATGGGGGGGGCAGGGAAGGGGAGAGAAACAAATAAAATAACAAATCTTAATAAAATAAAATAAAATAAAATGAACTATTTAAAAAATAAAAAAATAAAAATCATTGGAATATAATAGTATATTTGAGGAGACAGAAGAAAGGATTGGTGAGCTTGAAGAAATGGCCCTCTGAAAGTGAGCATACAGAAGAACAGATGAAGAAAAGAATGGAAAAAATTGAGCAAGATCTCAGGGAACTAAATGACAGCAAAAGGCATGCAAACTACATGTTATGGCTGTCCCAGAAGAAGAGAAGGGGAAAGGGGCAGAAGGAATATTTATAGAAATTTCTCAACCATATTGAAGGGCATAGATATCCCTGTCTACGAAGCACAATGTACTCCCATCCGAAAAAATGAAAACAGACCAACTCGAAAACACATGCTCATCAGAATATCAAAGGCCAAAGACAAAGAGAAATCTGAGAGCAGCAAGAGAAAAGCAATGCATAACATATATGGGATATCCAATAAGATTAAGTGCTGATTTCTCACCAGAAACCATGGAGGCAAGAAGATCGGGATCTGATATATTTAAGATAATACAAGAGAAAAACTTCCAGCCAAGAATCTTATATCCAGCAAGACTGTCTTTCAAAAATGAGGGCAAAATTAGAATATTCACAGATAAAGAGAAACTGAGAGAATTTCTAAACAAGAGACCAGATTTTCAGGAAATACTAAAGGTGTGCTAGACTAAGACAGGAGAGAGAGGTCTGGAAGAGAGTCTAGAAATGAAGATTATATCAATAAAAGTAACTAAACGTGTCAAAAGACTTATGAAAATAAAAGATGACAGATAAAACTCAAATAATCAGGAATAAACTTAACCAATGATGTAAAGCACTTGTATTCAGAAAACTGCAACTCAATGTTAAAACAAATCAAAAAGCCCTAAATATCTGGAAGAACATTCCATACTCATGGATTGGAAGGCTAAATATCATTAAGATGTCAATTCTACTCAAATTGATATACAGATTTAATGCAATTCCGAAAAAAAATTCCACCAGCATTAAAGAAAAAATTGAAAACATGATCATTAAATTTATTTGGAAGGGTAAGGAGTCCTGAATAGCCAGAAACATCATAAAAAGGAAAAGTGAACCATCATCTCCAGACTTTAAATCATAATACCTAACTATAGTAGTAAAAACAATATGGTACTGGCCTAAAGACAGACACAATAGACCACTGGAACCAAATTTATGGTTCAAAAACAGACCCTCACAGGTATGGTCAAGTGATTTTTGACTAGCCTGTCAAACTCACACTGCTCAGGCAGAACAATCCATTCAACAAATGGTGCTGAAAGAATTGGACATCCATAGCTGAAAAAAGGAAAGAGGACCCCTATCTCACACCTTACCCAAAAACTAACTCAGCATGGATCAAAAAACTAAAAATTAAAGCAAGAACCATAAAACTTCTAGAAGAAATTATTGGAAAATATCTTCAAGACCTGGTGATAGGTGGTGGATTCTTAAAGGAGATAAGAGAAGGACTGAGTGGACTACTCATGTTTAACGTACGTAGAAGTTTTAATTAGGTTTACTGTAAAATTGTGGAAATGTATAGAGTGGATGGTAACACACAGTGAGTAACAGCTAGTTTATAAATGGGGATGTGACTGAAAATTGTAGTCTAGTTATGTAAATGCCAACTGACAGAATGCTTGAGAATAATCTAGGAACTGGATAGCACAGTAAACCAAGAAGTGGGTGAGAATTGTGGTTGATGGTACAGGTGCAAGAGTGTCCTTTGTTAGCTAGAACAAATGTATATCATTACTGCAGGGTGTTGGGAATGTGGAGAAGCATGGGAAAAATACAGCTGGAGTGACCTATGGACTGTGGTTAGTAGTAATAATATAGTATTCTTGCATCTATGGAGAAGATGTACTGTGTTGATACTGAGGCAGTATGGAAAATGTGAGCCAAATGTACACTATGTACATGGCAATAATCAGATGATACTATTTTATCTATAGTAAATGACACACCACATTGTGGTGGTGTGTTGATGGAGGGGTGTTTTTTGGGAATTCTGCACATGTGCATGATTGCTTTAAAAGTTTACAACTTCTGTCATAAAAACATATATTTAAAAAATAATAATAGGTGGGTTGGGAGAAAAACACTTCAAATGTAAAATAAGAACTATGATTAGTAGTAAGATTTTGACAGTGTTCTTTCACAGTTTGTAGGAAACATCTCATGATAATGCAAGGTGTTGGTGGAGGGTTGATGTATGGGATGCCTGTATGATGTTATGCATGTTTGCTTTATAAGTTCAAAACTTTTACTATACACTTAATTGTTTATGTATGTTCATATATAAATGATATAAAGATAATAATCGTCCACCAAAAGTGGACATGGTGGACGATGGGTATGGGGAAAGGCAGGAAGAGATGAGAGGTGGAGGTGTCTTTGGGACATGGAGCTGCCCTGGATGGTGCTTCAGAGGCAATCACCGGACATTGTAAATCCTCACAATGGAGGATGGAGGAGAGTATGGGCCATGATGTGGACCATTGACTATGAGGTGCAGAGGTGCCCAAAGATGTACTTACCAAATCCAATGGATGTGTCATGATGATGGGAACGAGTGTTGTTGGGGGGGGAGAGGGGGGGGTGGGGGAGCGGGGTTGAATGGGACCTCACATATATATTTTTGATGTAATATTATTACAAAGTCAATAAAAAAAAAAAAGATAATAATCGGATTGGTTAGGGGAAAAACACTTTGTTTAGGAGTAATATTTTGACAATGCTCTTTAGATTTATTTTTTTATTTATTTTTCTCCGCTTTTCCCCCACACCCAGTTTTCTGCTCTCTGTGTCCATTCACTGTGTGTTCTGTGACCACTTCTATCCTTATCAGTGGCACCAAGAATCTGTGTTTCTTTTTGTTACATCATCTTGTGGTGTCAGCTCTCCGTGTGTGCAGTGCCATTCTTGGGCAGGCTGCACTTTCTTCCGTGCTAGACAGCTATCCTTATGGGGCACACTCCTTGTGTGTGGGGCTCCCCTACATGGGGGACACCCCTGCATGTCAGGGCACTCCTTGCGCACATCAGCACTGCTCATGGGCCAGCTCCAAACGAGTCAAGGAGGCCTGGGGTTTGAACCGCAGATCTCCAATGTGGTAGGCAGATGCCCTATCCATTGCCCCAAGTCCGTTTCCCTGACAATGCTTTTTAATCATTAGTTTAAAAGGTTTAAAAACAATGCAAGTTATTGGTGATAGAGTGAGATGCTATGTATGTTTGTTTGCTGTTATATATGCTTGTTTTTTAAGTTCACAACTATTATACATTTATTGTTTATGTATGTTTATGTATGAGTGATATATTTCAATAAATTTTTTTAAAAAATCTCTGGGCACCACAAAGGCAATGCTGAAAGGGAAATTTATAGCCCTTACTGCTTACATTAAAAAAGAAGAAAGAGTTAAAATCAAAGACCTAACTGAACTCCTGGAAGAACTAGAAGAAAAACCAGCAAATTAATACCAAATAAACCAAAGGAAAGAAATAGTAAAGATCAAAGCAGAAATAAATGAAATCAAGAACAACAACAACAACAACAAAATAATAGAGAGAGTCAACAAAACCAAAAGTTGGTTCTTGAGAAGATCAACAAAGTTGGCAAACCCTTAGCTAACCTGAAAAAGAAAAAAGAGAGAAGACGTAAGTAAATAAAATCAGAAAGGAGAGAGGGGACATTACCATTCACCCTGCAGAAATAAAAGAGATAATAAGAAGATATGATGAACAACTATATGCCAACAAACTAAACAACATAGACAAAATGGACAAATTCATAGAAACACACAAACCACCTACACTTTAGAAGAAATAAAAAACCTCATCAAACTAATCCCAAGTAATGAGATTGAACCAGTCATCAAAAACCTCCCAAAGTTGAAAAGCCTAGGACCAAATGGCCACACAAGTGAGTTCAATCTATCATTCCCAGATGATCTAATACCAATCTTGTTCAAGTCCTCCAAAAAATTAAACAGGAGATGCTAACAAACTAATTCTGTGAAGCCAACACCACCCTAATACCAAAACCAGATAAAGATGTACAAAAATATAAATGTACAGACCAATCTCTGTAATGAATATAGATACAAAAATCCTCAACAAAATACTTGGACACTGAATCCAAAAGCACAATTAAAAGGATTATACACCATGATCAAGTGGGCTTATCCCAAATATGGAAGGGTGGCTCAATACAAGAAAATCAATTATGTAATAAACCACATTAATAAACTGAGGAAGAAAAATGACACGATGCTCTTAATTGATGCAGAAAAGGCTTTTGACTTAATACATCACTCTTTCTTTATACTCCAAAAAATAGGAATAGAAGGAAGCTTACTCAATTTGGTAAAGAGCATACATGAAAAAACTTACAGCTAGAATTTACTCACTAGTGAAAGACGGAAAGTTTTCCCACGGATATCAGGAACAAGGCAAGGGTGCCCACTGTCACCACTGTTATTTAATATTGTTACAAAGTTCTAGTTAGAGCAATTAGGCTAGATAAAGAAATAAAAGTTACCCAAAAAGGAAAAGAACAAGTAAAACTTTAACTATTCACTAAAGATATGATCCTATATCTAGAAAATCCTGAAAAATCTACAACAAATCTACTAGAACTAATAGACAAGTCAGCAAAGCAGTGGATAAAAGATTAATATGCAAAAATCAATAGTGTATTGATGAGCAATCTGAAGAGGAAATCAGAGAAAAAAATCCATTTATAATAGTGACTAAAAGAATCAAATATTTAGGAATAAACTTAATCAGGGACATAAAGGACCTGTATTCAGAAACCTACAAAACATTGATAATAGAAGCTGAAGAAGACAAATAAATGGAAGGACATTCCATGTTCATGGACTGTAACACTAAGTATTGTTAAGATGTCTATTCTACTCAAACTGATTTACAGATTCAACACAATCCCAATAAAAATCCCAACAGCCTTTTTTGCAGAAATGGAAAATCCGATTATCAAATTTATTTGGAAGGGTAATGGGCCACTATAGCCAAAAACATCTTTTAAAAGAATAAAGTTGAAGGACTCTCACTTTATGGCTTTAAAGCATTACTTAGCTACATGCTAAGAACAGCAATGGCGCTGTCATAAAGACAAACAGATTGACTAATGGAACTGAATTGAAAACTCAGAAACAGACCCTTACTTCTACAGTCACGTGATTTTTGACAAGGCTGTTAAGCCCTCTGAGCTTGGTCAGATGGTGCTGGGAGAACTGGATATCCATATCCAAAAGAAGGAAAGAAGACCCCTATCTCACACCATATACAAAAATTAACTCAAAACAGATCAAGGATCTAAATATTAAATGACAACCATAAAACTAGAAGACAATGTGGAAAACATCTTCCAGATCTTGTGGTAGGTAGTAGTTTCTTAAACCAAAGCATAAGCAACAAAAGAAAAACTAGATAAATGGGGCCTGCTCAAAATTAAACACTTTTGCACTTCAAAGGACTTTGTCAGAAGGGAAAAAAGGCAGTCAACTCAATGGAAAAAAATATTTGGAAATCACATATCTGATAAGGGCTTACTCTCCATGAGATATGAGGAGGTACAAGAACACAACAATAAAAAGACAAATGGCCACTTAAAAAATGGGCAAAAGACTTGAACAGACATTTTTCCAAAGAAGAAACAAATGGCAAAAAAACAAACAAACATGAAAATATGTTCAACATCACTAGCAATTAGGGAAATGCAAATCAAAATTACAATGAGATATCATTTCACACCTATTAGAATGTCCATCATTATAAAATCAGAAAACTCCAAGTGTTACAGAGGATGTGGAATGATAGGACCACTTATTTATTCTCTGTGGAAATGGAGAATGGTACAGCCACTGTAAAGGACTATTTGGCAGTTCCCAGGGAAGTCGAATACAGACTTGCCATGTGACCCAGCAAAACCAGTTACTAGATATATATTGTATATGTATCTAGTTCTCAGAAGAACTGAGTAGTGACAAGAACAGATATCTGCACATTGATGTTCATTGTGGTATTCACGATTGCCAAATGATGGAAACAAGCCAGGTGTCCATCAACAGGTGAATGGATAAACAAATTATGGTGTATACACATGATGGAATATTATGCAACTGTAAGAAGATATGAAGTGATGCATATGACAACATGAATGAACCTGGAGAACGTTATATTGAGTGAAGCAATCCAGACACAGAAGGACAATTAATGTATGATTGTGCTATTATGAACTAAACATATTGTATAAACCCATGGAGTTAATAATTAGAATATAGGTTATCAGAAAATAGAAAAAGGGTAGAGAATGGAAAGCTGAGGTTTAATCTGTGAAGAATTGGTAAAAAGATTGGTTGAAGATCCTTGGAAATGAATAGAAATGGTGAAAGCACATCATAATTACTGTAACTAGCAGAAATATTATATGGGTATGACAGTGGTTGAAAGGGAAAGTCTAAGAATATATGTATTACTGAAGGAAAGCTAAAAAATATATTGGGGACTGTGTAAGATAGTGAAAATTCATGTGAAATACAAATATGGATAATGTTGCATATATAAGGCTGTTTTTACAAAATATAAATACAAATAAATTAGGGGAAAACAGCCTGGCAGCTATGTACAACAGGGAAAGCATAGAGAGATCGAGTTTTGTGTTTGTTTTTTGTTTATTATTATTATTATTATTGGAATAATGAAAATGCTCTAATAATAAATCAAGTGATGAAGGCACAACTATGTGATTATGCCAAATACCATTGATTGCACACTTTGGATGGATTTATGATTTATTAATATGTATCTATAAAATTGATATGTTAAGGAAAAAAACACTTAGAACTGTAGGATTAGAAGGAAACTTCCTCAACACAATAAAGGACATATATGAAAAGCCCATAGCGAAAATCCTACTTAATGGTGAATACCTGAAAGTAGTATCTCTATTTAGTTTGATTGTAAAGTTTTGAAAATAGGTGGTGGTGATGGTAGCACATTGTATGTGTGGTAACGGTGCTAGGTAATATAGGTGAATGTAGTCAAAGGGGGAAACTTTAGATGATATATGTTACTAAAATAAAAATTAAAAGATAAATCATAACTGGTAACTTTGATCTTTATACTACAAAATATGTTACTCTGTCCTTATACTAAAGATAGAAGAGGAATTAGACAATAAATGTATTTTTATCACTCCTGGCCAACTGTTTTATATTCCATTCTGATTTCATTAAAATATATGCTTAATGCATAAAAATGAATATACACGAGTGGCTGATAAGCACATGAAAAGGTGCCAAACATCATGAGCCATTAGGGAAATGCAAATCAAAACCACAATGAGATACTACTTCACATCAACCAGAATGGCTACTACTAAAGAAACAGAAATAACAATTGTTGGAGAGGATGTGGAGAAATAGCTTATACATGGTCAGTGGAAATGTAAATTGATGTAATGACTATGAAAAGTAGCTTTGTGGTTCCTCAGAAAGTTAAGTATGTCATTGTCATACGATTCAACAATCTCACTTCTAGATAAACACTGAAAATTATTGAAAGCAGGTACTAGAACAGATATTTGCACATCAATGTTCATAGTGCCATTATTCACAATTGCCAAAAGGTAGAAGAAAATGAAGTGTCCATCAACAGATGAATGGCTAAACAAAATGGATAAACAAACAAGCATATATATACATACATATATACACACACACATACACACACAATGGAACATTATTTGGCCATGAAAATGAATGATGGGGATCTGCTACATGCTACAATATGGATGAAACTTTAGGACATCATGTGGAATGAAATAAACCAGGGGCATAAGGACAAATACTGTATGATCTCACTTATATGAAATAATTAGAATATGCAAACTCATAGTCAGAAATTAGTTTATAGGTTACAAGGGTTGGGGATAAAAAACAGGGAGTTAATCCTTAATTGATATAGAATTTCTATTTGAGGTGATAGAAAAGTTTCAGTAATGGATAGTTAGCACAACATTGTGAATGTATTTAACACTATTGAACACTAAACTTGAAAGAGGCTAAAATGGGAAATATATAAAACCACAATAACAGTTTTTAAAAGTTATACCATACCAACAGCAACCATAAGAGAGCTATAGGAGTCAAATGCATTTCAGACAAAATAGATTTAAGACAGTATATTTACTAGAAACAAAAAGGAATATTTCATAATGATAAAAGAGTCAATACATGACCAAGATATAAAATAAATAAGCACATAAATTTCAAGGTGGCCTCACTTACTAGTAGTTATTTTTTACATTTTCTGTGAGCTAAGTTCAAGTTGAATACAGTAACTAAATTAACAGTTTTTTTATATATAATTATGTATAAACAGGACGTTGAAAAGATAGTACAGAGAGGTCCCACACATTCCTCTCCCAGTATCCCAATCAGTTAGATCTCACGTAAGTACAATATTAAAACAAGGCAACTGACATTGGTAAAAAGGGTGTGTGTAATTCTATGTCCTTTTATCAAGACACAAAACTACTCTATCACCACACACATCTCCTTCGTGTTAACCTTTTAAATCACAACATTTCCCATCCCCCACACCATCTTTAAACCCTGGAAGTCACCAGGCTGTTCTCTATCTCTGTTATTCTATTATTTCAAGAATGTTATATAAATAAATCCATACATTATAAAACTGTCACAGTTGTCCTGAGCTACAAAATACCACACAACAGGTTGGCTAGACAGGGGAATTTACTCATGGTTTTCAGGCTACTAAAAGTCCAAAATGAGGTCGTCATCACTACAATGCTCTCTCCTCAGTCGTAACCTTCTGGTGCTGGCCTCCTTGGGGTTTCTTGGCGTGTATGCCGGTGCGAGTTACACGGCGATGTCCACTCCTTTCTCTTCCGTGTTCCACCGACTTCTAGCACCTGGCTTCAGCCTCCTTTGAAGGGCTTTTTTTGACTTTGGATTTCCTTTGTTTATAAAGGGCTCTAGTAATCTGGATTAAAGCCCACTTTCATTCAGTGGGGCTACACCTTACCTATAATCAGATCTTCAAGAGATCTATTTACAATGGGTTCATACCCATATTGACACAGATTAAGTACACATCTACATTTAATTATGTAATTCAAGAATAAAAATTTTAAAAAACAACATACGACTATACAACAAAAACAGGGGACCCTCATATAAACCATGGGCTTAATTAACAGTACAATATTAATAATATTCTTTCATCAATTGTAACAAATATACCCTCCAATGCAAGGTGTTAATAATATAAGAGGGGGGTATATGAAAACTCTGAATTTTCTGCATGATTTTCCTACAAATCTGCAACTTCTCTGATTAAAGAAAAAGTAAAGATGATGAGTGGCTCAGGAAAGGTAGAAGAATGAAATTTACTTAAAGCAAGAAAACAAAGTACCACATATAGCCCAACTATATATTTTCATTGTTGAGAGAAAAATCTCTAAGAAGCAGGACATTAGTATTCAACATCAACTAGGAAATGTCCTGTTTTTCTGTTTCTTTCTGCTTCTACAGCAAATTGATTACTGATTTTAAAAAAATACATACATATATATATGTATATATCCAGTCTGAGTTTATGCTCAATAATAATAATAATCACTGATGAACAGGAATAATATGAATGTATGAATATACATTTATTAGCCAACTTCCATGTGCAATTCACTTCCATTTAAAAATTCATTGATTCACATTGCAACAAATAGTAAATGAGCACCTACTATGTGCTCAACACTATTCTAAGAATTGAGGATACAACAAGGGGTAAAAAAAAAAGTCCCTCACCAAAGAATTTCTCTATTACTATCTGTGGCAGTTTGAGATTATTTATGAATCCCAAAAGAGAAGGATTATGTTTATAAACTGATCTGTTCCTCCGGGTGTGATGCCCTTTGATTATACTAAATTTGGTGAGAGGCCTCTGATTAAATTTACTTGATAAACTCAATTTAGGGCTTCTGATTGAGCTATGTCAGTAAGGTGTAGCTCCGATTGAACCCCCACCCTCTTTGGTCTATATAGACAGTCAAGAAAACACTCAGAAGACACACAGGAAGACAGAGCTCCACAGACAGGAAAAAGGAGAGAACTTTGATCCAGCAGCCATAGGAAGAGAGATGAGTCATTCACCTGATAGTTTGCAGCTGAGCAGCTAAGAAAGTCTGGAAAGGAACAAGGCCTATGCCAGACTAATATAGGAAGCCCTGAGAGACAAGCCCTATGCCAGCCTACAGCTGAGATTACAAGAGGCTGGGCCTACTGAGTCTTAAGAGGCAGAAGGAAGGAGAGACCAGGCAGAGATGCCCGCCATCTTGCTTCAACATGTGGCAGCTGACTTTGGTGAGAGAGCAGTCTTGAGTTGAAGTCTGTAACTGTAAACTTCTACCCCAAATAAATACCCTTTATAAAAGCCAACAGATTTCTGATACTTTGCATCAGCACCCCTTTGGCTGACTAATACACTAACCATATTACACATGTGAAAAATCCAAGCTTCAGAGGCAGCAAAACTTTCCTCAGATCTGCAGTCACTAAGGGACCAAGCTGAGCTTCCAAAATCAGTCCCCACCTTGGACTCTTGATTACTTGCCATTGCTTCCCATGAATGAAAGAAATCCATAAACCTATTGCCAGATTTCATTTCAAACATTCCCTTAGCTACCTCCATGGCTGAACTTTTGAAGGAATTGATAAATATTCCCCATCCTTGACTTCTTTTGTTAAAAAAAAAATGCTAGTGTAGATGGAAATGGAGGGGGATGATACAGGAAGATTATAGGACACCAGTCAACTATAACTTGATCCATTATCCCCCCTAGAAAACTGTGAATCAGTCCTACTTTCTACTTCTGCTCACCCATAAAGAGAAAGAAGAATTTGAGTCAAGCTTTCATAAAAAGAGCTACAACATCACAATTTAGTTTCCAATCCTATTATTTCTCCCTTCATTGTCTTTGACTCGATACAAACTATGAAGATTATAGCTAGAGAAGTTAACAAGTTGTGCTCATTTTTTAGTCATTTTGGGTGGCTTACCACAAAGAATGTTCTTTTTCAATAAAAAATCAAACTGTCTGATGGATTAAAGTACTCTACTCAATGGAAAAGCTGTCAGAACTGATGCAAATGAAGAAAAAAAATCACCAGGGATTTCACCTTGTTAGTAATTCAAGAAACTTTATCCTACAAATCCTAATGAAATCCTATTAATATTGATCAGACCCTCTCAGACCAAATTCTCAGAAACCTCTGAATTCATGTCTCTTCCGTAAAGCCTTTCGTGCACATGATTTCACTCCTGTCTTATGCAGAACGAATTGAAACACATGACACTGCCCAGCATGCACTCTGATGTGTAACCTAAAAATACATTGACTAAATTGTAAGGAATGCTTTTTCCCACTGATTTCTTCTAATTTTGTGCTTATTTACTTTCTTTAAATTTTTTGAAACGCCTGTTCTTTGGTTTGTATCTCTTGATGATCTGTCCACATAAATGAGGTCTGGCCTCTGACTCTGAACTCCTAAAATGTGAATCCAAGCACCAATGGGGAAAGATATAGACTATTTACATTCTGTCCATTCTTCAAAGTCTAACTAGGACCTAGTCAGGTCCTGGAGCCTAATGGACTCTTCCTTTGATATTGCTGGCTCACATTATAATCTTTATTCCCTCTGAACAGCTATCTACAACTTCTGCCATTTGTGTGACTCACTCTATCTAAATGTTAATTTGTGAAGATCCCAGAATGGAAGTCACAGTTATGTGTGGTTATTGGAGATACGTTCAGACTTGCCTGAGCATTTTAGTGGTGCTTATGGAATTTGTCTGGCCCAGGATCTACATGAATGAGTATCTGAGAGATATTAGGGGAAGAAATTCATGCTAAGGAAAGAGAGAATTGAGGCAGGTTAGTATGGTTCGAAGCCATTGAATACTTACTGAGGAAAATGATGATTACATCTTGGTGTCTGACTCTCAAATTATTCACAGCACAGCCTTCAAGGACCAATTCCTATGTTGTGAGGTGAGGAAAGGAGCTGCAACAAAGATCAAATAAAAATAACAGCGGCAACATCTATTTGATAAGGAATTTTGAGTGGCGATGATGCTGCTTTGCAGCAGAGGATAACAAAAACAGGGTAAGGGGTATTTTCCCCACTAGTGACACAGTTTTCAGGTAGCCCTGCTAGAAGCAGCAGACCACAAATAGCCAGGTACTTCCAGGCGTAGGGCACTGTCCAGGTAGGTCAGTCAGGAGAACAAAATCTTGAGTGTTGTGCCTTCAGTGACACTCAGCAAGCTGTAGCAAAACAAATTTCATGATGTTAAGATGGATCTACAAAAGGGAGGCTGTGTGAAAAATCCTTTAGCAGCCCACGGCATTAGGAAACACTTCAGAGAGGCTAAACTTCAATGGTGCAACACTGAGAGGAGGGAAAATAATGACGCCATGCAGAATATTTTTGTTTTCCAATGCTATAACCCTGTTAGCCAGGTTGGGTGGCATATTGATTGTACTCTATTTTTATTTAAATATATTTGGAAGTATTCCTTAATGGCAAGTTCCTTGAGGTTATATACTTTGTTATATAGGCTTTAAGCATCCTCTGCGCTGTTATTGGAAAAACACTCATTATTGGCTAAATTGAATTAAGTACTGCTTATTTATGATAATGAGATTGGCTAAGTTCTTTCTACTTATCTGGTTAAAAAATGAGTTTTCACCTCTCTTGCTTTTGCATCCAGCAGATGTTAAGATTTGTGAGAAAATAAGCAACTGGCAGAAAATTAATAGAGCGGACAAAGCTGAGGGAAATTAATTGGGTATCTTAAGCAAAGCCTGTATTTTGGCTGATGTTCAACCCCATTTACTTCCCCCCCCCTTATTCATCTGGGACTAAAACGTGTGTTTTCTCATTTCAAGAGTTAGAAACCAAGAGCAAGTGGAGGGTTTGTTTGAGTCATGGCAAATATCTTTTCCAAAGAAGATTATATGTCACATATAAATTAATCTTGAAGAGAAAAAGTGCAAGGAACGGGATTAGGAATTATGTTATGAAATTGGGAAAAGAAAAGCTGAATTAAACCATATGGAAAAGAATAGTTAAATACTGTATCTATAAACTCTACCTGGTCTTATCTACATTTCATGTTCTCATAATTATAAATGGAAGGCATTATGGATGCCTGGGTGGAGAGGGGTCCGAAAGGTTCAGACCCACAATATTTTAAACTAAGTTCTGATGCAACAGAGGTGGCGATACATCCCCTGAAAATGTATCTAATCCTAATTAGTATGGAAATTATAAGAGATGACAAGGCCTAAGACTCGGAAAAGCAGGCTTGGCAAACTAGCCCATGGGCCAAATCTGACCCGCTACCTGTTGTTTTACGACCCATGAGCCTGGGAAGGCTTTTATATTTTTAAATGGTTAGAGGAAAAATCAAAAGAATACTTTCATGATATATGAAATTATATAAAATTCAAGTCTCAGTGTTCACAAACAAAATTTAAAGAAACACAACCATGGTCATTCCCTCATTCATTCATTCATTCATTGTCCATGGGCACTCTTGCACTCTAACAGCAGAGTTGATGTTTAAGTTTCCTCATTGCTAAAACAAATACCATGCCAAGGGTTGGCTTAAACAACAAAAATTTATTGGCTCATAGTTTGGAGGCTGGAAGAAGCCCAAAGTCAAGGCATCATCAAGGCACTGCTTTCTCCCTGAAGACTGTGCCTTTCTGGGGCTGGCTGCCGGAGATCGTCGGTCCCTGGCTTTTCCATCACAGGAGGCTTCTCCCTTTGCTTCCAGGTTCCACTGACACTCAGTTTCTGGCTGCTCCGTCTGGTTTTCTCTGTCTGAATTTCCCTCTGCTTATGAGAGACTCCAGGAGCAGGATTAGGCCCACACCTTAACTGAAGTAACCTCATCAGAGTCCTATTTACAATGGGTTTACACCCACAGAAGGATTAAGTTTAAGAGTGAGCATGCTTTTCTGCATCTCTAGCTCCAAACCACCACAGCTGAGTCGTTATCACAGAGACCACAGGACCTACAAAGCAGAAAATATTCACTATCTGGCCCTTTAAGAAAAGTTTGCTAACTTTCGCTTTAATGAATTCAACCGAATGTTTGCTTGATTTTAATCTTTAATGTAAGACTTTTTTTTCCTATCAGTACTTTTGCTGAATAGAAATGGTTGCACTTCAATGTTATTCCAAGAGACTATTCACAACATGTTGTTCCAGCTTACAATCATGCCTGTTTCAACATGTGTATTTGACCTTCGAAAGAAAATTCAGACCTCCTACTGGCTGAAGAGGTGATTTTACAGTAATGTGTCTTAATACTACTGAATATAGCAATTACTATTTCATGTGCCATCATGTTACCTCATTTTTGCAGTGGTACAAAAGAGCATAACTTGATTTGATATCTCTCACATGCAATCACATATTTTATACACACATACAATTACATACTGCTCTGCCAGTCTGTTTTATGATAAAATTATGTCATTGTTTTTAGAACTACAATTGAAACATCTTTTGGAGATGCAACAGAAACCTTCAGAACAAGTGATTAGTTGTACATATAGATCAGAAGGTGAATTAGTAAATTAGGTGATGAGGTAGATGCATTTTCATTGATCTTCTTTAAATATTCACCTTTATTTAAACTTACGCATTTTCCTTCAAAAGTCCAAATATCTTCATCACATTTAATGTAGCAGCCTCATAATGACTGTATATAGTTAAGAAAAATCTTTCTACTGTTCATGCCCCTTAGTATGATGGGGTTTTCATGTTATATGCATTCTTACTAGTGTTTTGCATATATTATAGACTCATTTTAACACCTATCAATTTCTGTATTCCCCATAAGATTTCTTTATTCCTTCTCTAAAGATATCTGTTCTCCCCACACCTAAATCCCAACTATCAAAATAGTCAAATTATAGAAATAAATGCAAGCTATATTTAGTTTTTACTGTCATTTATATGGATACAACCTGAGAAAGATTTCTTTTATTTCAATTTACCATGAGCCTAGTTCTTTAAAATAAGTAAAGAAAAACTAACTTCAATGATATTTGGCATAATACCTAGAAAAATACATGCAATCAATATGTATTTTTGAATGAGTGAAAGTAATTATAATACATGATTATTAAGTGATTATTTTTAACTCTCCACAAATGCTTTTTCTGTTTTCATGCCTCACCTGTCTCTGAGAGATACACAGGGTAGGCGTTACCAAAGACCATACCTGCCAGACCTTGTTCTAAGTACCAAAGTTAGTTACATTAGGCAGAGTCAAGGGGATGGTAGAAGCTATAGTGGCAGTTATCCATCTAAGGAGTAGCCTCAAATTTGTCCATAATTCAAGCAGAAAAAGGAATTGGAACTTCTTGAAAAGGTTTGGGTCAACAGAGCTACCAAGTGCACCCAAATAACCACTGCTATTCTAGGGCCAAAAAAAAGTAATTAAACTCATGGCAAGTTAGCATTAACCTGAGATGGGTAGTATAGGTTAAAGTCACTAAAAGAACCACAATGTACCTGTGTCACCTCAGGATACCAATCATGAGCCAGCATCAGAAAAATAGATACCCATAATTTCCAACATGCTCACACCCCCCTTTTTAGAAAAGAGCCTGTCCCACACACAACCCTGGAAAGCTCAACCTCATGTATAAAGGTATTTTGTCTCACTAGCCACAGCTGATTGGTCCAGAAATGGACATCTAACTCAAATGGAAAGTTCACATTCACTCAGATATGAGGGATTGGAACCCTGAATATAGTGACCGTTTGTTGTTTTTGTTCTTGTTCTTATTGTTATTTTTATTGTTACTGGTTGCCCAGAATCTAAACTGCCTTCTTGGGTTGGAGGAATTCCCAACCTTATGAGACATGGTGGAAAACAACCCTCTTTCCACTATAGAACCTGAAAGTGCCTCATATTTTCTTTCCCAGCCTCCCTTGCAATAAGGAACTGACACATTGACTTAAGCTAGAACAACAAAAGCACCTGCCCTGTACTTTGAATTATAAGCTAGTGATGCACATTTAAAGGGACACTAGAGAATCTTATTTCAAGGGTACTGAGGTGGGCAGCCATTGAAGTAGTGAAACCAGAGGCCAATGTAAGAGCCTGAGTGATGCTATAGGTATCTAGTACTTAGCAGCAGTGGTGGCCTCATAGGACCAGTTCCCTGGCACAACTTTGGCTGTGGTTCTGGTTGTGTAGTCTCCTTTGTTTCCTGTCCATTTTCCAAGCCTTCCCAATAACTCTATAAGCACCCCCAATATCCTCCAATTAAGTTCCTTTTCTACTTAATTTAGCTATAATAGTTTCTACTGCTTACAACTAAGTAGAGTGACCAATACACAGAGACTACAGTCAGTTGGCTTCTAGCAGCAGACTATATGATAGGATAAACTTAGAGGTTGTATTAGTCAGCCAAAGGGGTGCTGATGCAAAGTACCAGAAATCAGTTGGCATTTATAAAGGGTATTTATTCGGGGTAGAAATGTACAGTCACAAGGCCATAAAGCATAAGTTACTTCCTTCACCAAAGTCTGTTGCCACAAGTTGGAGCAAGATGGCTGCTGGTCTCTGCAAGGGTTCAGTCTTCCTCTTCCTCCTAAGGCTGTGTGGTCCCAGCTCCTTCCTTTCTCAGCTTAGGTTAGCATAAAGCTTGTTTCTCTCCCTGGGGCTCATTTTACTCTGGGTTCAGCTACTCTGTTCTCTTCACAATGTCAACAATAGACTATCAGGCTCTCTCCCTTCCCAGGGCCTCTATGATGCCCATTGAGCCATTTCTATTTCTCTGTGTTCTTCCCTTGTGTATTTACTTCCCAGGGCTCCAGCATCAAAACTCAAATTCTCTCCTCTGCCATGTCATTTTCTTTGTGAGTTCCTGCCCAGCAAGGGATGGGGACTCAACATCCTACCAAAGTGGCCCAATCAAAGCCCTAATCATAATTTAATCAGGTAAAAGTGAAGCCTCTGAAGTTAATACAATCTAATATGCCCAAGGAACAGACCAGTTTACAAACATAATCCAATATCTATTTTTGAAATTCATAAACAATATCAAACTGCTACTGGTCCTGGAGCTACCATTTGTAGATGGCCATGATGGACCATGCCAGGGGCAGAAGTTATAATACATGATGCTCCAATTAAGGCAGTCACCAATACCATGATGCTTTTGAAAGTAAAATTAAGAGAGTTTGCACCCAAGTCACAGCACCAAAAAACAGGCCATACTTTATTTCCTACCTGAACATTTCTTTGAAATTCCCAGTTATATCTTTAAAATGAATCCTCTTTTAAAAATCTGATTCATTTTACAAAGGATTTTATTCCTTTCAACCACGTGTGTCCTGATTAAGTCAATCAATAAGCAGCAAACCATACTTATCTGAAATATGCAAAACAGCATGCCTGGGACACAGAGGGACTTAGAGGACAAATCATGGGGTGGCACTCTCTCCCTCCCAACTCATAACAGTTAGTGATGACTCTACCTTCAATTCAGGGATGCTAAAGATATATCATTTGGCGGTGGACTTTGCCCATGGTTAGGGCGTCCATCTACCACATGGGAGGTCCAGGATTCAAACGCCAAGCCTCCTTGACCCGTGTGGAGCTGGCCCATGTGCAGTGCTGATGCACGCAAGGAGTGTCCTGCCATGCAGGGGGGTCCCCCGCATAGGGGAGACCCCCGCGCAAGGAGTGCATCTGTAAGGAGAGCCGCCCAGTGCGAAAGAAAGTGCAGCCTGCCCAGGAATGGCGCCACACACAAGGAGAGCTGACGCAATAAGATGACGCAACAAAAAAAGAAACACAGATTCCCGTGCCGCTGACAACAAGAGAAGCGGACAAAGGCAATGATGCAGCAAGTAGACACAGAGAGCAGACAACTGGTGGGGGGGGGGGAGGGAGGCGGGGAGGGAGATAAATAAATAAATAAATAAATCTTTAAAATATATATATATCATTTCTGTGTCTGTATTGTTGAATGAAAACTTATTAATTAGCAATTATTTATACTGCTCTCTGCCTATGCAAGTCATTAGGTCGTGTCTATAGACTGCCTAAGATGAAAACGGAGAAAGATTTAGCTAAAATGTTAACTATGAGTTGAGGGCTGGGAGAACTCCCCAAAAAACAAAAACCATTATACCACATAAGAACCATCTGTCAAGATAGGGGCTTGGAGTACAGAGAAGATGGCAGCGAGGCCAAGTGACACAGAGGGACTTAGAGGAGAGTAGGTTCCAGTCTGGGTGGAATGGTGGACAGCTGGTACCTGCAGCCCAGGCTTCGGGTTACCCCTTCACACATCATGACTACATCATGGTTACTCCCAATGCAGATGAAAAATTTTGAGCAAGCCACCCCAAAATGGGTTGGCTTCAGCTAGGTATCCTATGGGGAGCAGCATCACAATCCATTTATTTGTCTGGGAACCTAGAAAGCCCTCAATTCTGTTCTGTCTTGGCCAGGAGGTCAGAAGCCAAAGGGAAGGTAATCTGCCCTTCCCTTCTGTCTTCTGCCTTCTGAACCTGTCTGCTACCTTGCTTTTTTTTTTTTCCGTCATTTTCCAGGTAAACCAAAATGGGGAACAATGTCAATTTTTTAGAGAAGTTACTTTGCTTCTGCTTTTTTCTTGGAATATTCTTGAGTAATCTTTAGGCAAAATTACCTCTTATCAAGGAAAGCTAAAGAATGATAATTCCAGTTTGAAAAGCAAAGCAAAAATACTGATGTCATAAGAATATCACAAGAATGACAGTGACAGGATCTGATGCCTGAGCAAACTACATTCTCTAAGTTTGTTTTCTCACTGTAAAAAGCAGTAAAATACTTCCAGTCTGAAAACACTAGGAATCCAAGATTAGCTATTGAAACTTTGGAAAATCCATAATCTCTCTGTACTGTCATAAATAAATAGCTCTTAATACTTCAATGGCTTTTTTCAAGAATCAAGTGAATAAATGTGAGTGATTTGAAAGGTTTATAGTTCTAAATACACGAAACATTATCCTCATGGGGTAGTGCTAATATTAGTAGACAGAGTTATAACCATTGATATAGTTACAAAATCATCATCAATGTGCAGAAGCTAGGATCTTTGTAGAAGATAGTTAAATGAATCGAGTTATATAAAGCACTTTAGAATACTGCCTCATGTAAATGCTAAGTGTTAGCTACTTTATGATTATTATAATTGTCAGGAATAGTTGTGGTGGTGGTAGTATATTGATACTTTTGTTTTTGTCATTATTTCCAGTGAACGGGCTAGGTCTTTGATCTTATTATACTGTATAGTGTTATTTTATAATAGGAACTTAAGTTTTGGGGAATTATAAATCCCCTAATGCTGTCAGCTATGGTTACATTTATTAGCATTTTATGCCCAAGTCTCACTGTCACAGAAATCTGAATTCAACATGGCTGCTGCCAACAGATCAGCGACTGCTCTTGCATTAGGTTATGACACCTCCTCAAGGTTTCCTTTTGCAACAGCCCCTCCTAAAACCCCAAGGACACATATTTCTTTTTAATTAAAATGAAAGAATATTTGGTTTGGAGAATTTCAGAGCAGCCCCAGCCTCACAAAATTCAGTGGGGGAAATCACACCTAGTAGTTAAGCAGTGTTGAAGGTAGTCAAAGGCCTTCTCATGCCATCTTTGAGCATCTCAGACATAGTCTCAGTACATAATAGCTGATAAATTGTAAGCTCCATTATAGCACAAAACCAACCCTTATCACATCCCGATATAGAAAAACGTCACTTCACAGGTGTCCCAGGGCCCAGCCATTGAAATGAGCCCAAGTTCGGTTCAGACATTGGCAATACTAACATTCAACAGTCACCTTCTCCTTACATTAGCATGCTGTGATTATTCCCAGCAGTGCAGCTGGGCCTCCATGGTAACGCTCTTCAGGGAGCTGGGGAAGCTCTTTAATTATTAAAATGAATAATTCTTACCAACACATTTAATTGGGAAATATTACACCTTAAAGGGGCACTAATGGAACAGCTCTGAGTACTGAATGGTGTGATAGAGAATGCTTTTTGATCTGAATTTTAGCAATACTCTCCTCATCCCATCACACATGCATTATTTAGTTGCTTTTAAAAAAAATCTATCATTTCATTCCTAAGTGGAGATAGAATTATTGAACTTGCAAAAGCAAAGCTCTGAATTTCTCCCATGCATTGGAACCACTACCAGTCCACAAAACCAAACATGATGATTCACCATGTTATCTCTGACTGCTAGGAAATCAACCAGAAAAGACCCTGAACATTACATGCGCCAGTTAACACAGTGTCAAGTTAGCTTTACAGAGGGGTAGCCATAGTATTTCCTTTCGTGAGAAACAAAAATTTGTATATTAAAAGCATTCATCTAACTTCACCCATGGAAATCCTTAAGCATATTTGCTGTATTTATACACTATCATATAAGTGTGTGTTTCTGTGTATGGGTTATGTATTCTCAGAGAAGTTAGTTGTATTGCAGAGACAGACAGAAAAAATCAGTCTTCCTATTAACTTGTCACACAGAAATATAGGCCGTTAAAGCCCTGATTCCCTTAATGTTCTTTACAAAGAAAGTTTCCATCATTCAGAAAGAAGAAAAAAAACAAACCCAGGGCCTGTGTTCCCATTCAATCTCTTCATTTTGAGTAGATTACAAAGCTGTTTCAATGAAGAAAATGATAGCAGCAATGCTAGAAAATTAAAGCATGAAAGGCAAATACAATTTACCTGTTGGCAAGAGGCTGTGCAATAATCAGAAATTTCACCTTTCAACTTGTAAGCATTTTGTTTGGAAGTAGGATGCTACAGGTTTAAGGATTCCCAGAAATATTGTTTTTTAAGGCCTAGAAAAGCCACCTTTGGTTTAGGGACAGTAGTTAGAGCTTCTTGTATCATCAGTTTAATTAACATAAGAGTTAATTAAAAGCTCTGGGTGATGATGATCATCTCACATGCTGCCTATGAGAAGGATGATAGCAAACATCTTCCAAAAACTTCTCCAAGGCTCATTGTCACAACAACCTTGGCCCTAGGGGAGCTAGAAGGATTCCAGGGAAGGAATGAAAGAGCTGGTGGCTCATCAGTTTTCTCCTGACCGTGATTCATTTTCCTGTCTGCCACATCCTCCTATCTATCATCTCAAATACCTGGGGTTGGCCAAATCTCTGCTTCCTGGGACTCCTGCTCCCAGAGGCCACTTCTCACTATCACACACTAATTTGCACCCATTGAATTTCTGTGTAGTGATTTAAAAGCCTGACCCAACAGGCCCCTCAGATGATGCAAATATCAAATTACACTGCTGTCTCCAAACTCCCTAGCCAGCTTTCTAGCTTCTCTAGCTTTCTGAATCACCCTTCTCGTCTCACTGTATCTGTCAGGCTGCCTGCTCCTCTAATGCTGGAGGAAAATCAAAGAGCAGTTTGACTGGAAAGGGGTAATTACTATCAGTGACATTTCCATTAGGAAGTTTCCTACTGAGCAGCTCTCATCTTAATACCAAATACCATATTAATATCCCTCCCCAACTCAGCCCCCTACACTAATTTTTTAAATTAAAATTCTAATGATTTATAATGAATGAATGCTCACTGTCAGGCTGTAAAACCAGTGACTCAAGGGCTCCTAGATGCCATGTACTTCGACCCGCTTAGATTCCATGTGCCTGATCTTTTCTGTCTGGTGTATAACCTGGTAGGCGTCAATAGTTTTTAGTTGTCTAATAGCATACGCAACTCATAGAATACATGTGCGCAAACAGAGCAGAGATTTTCAAATTTGCTCTAGCAATAACCTTATTTTTCGGGTGAAATTTTAAAATAAATAATGTATATAAAAGCATTCACTAGCCTAAATTTAATTTATAAGTTCAGACATGTGACAATTTTAAGTCAATAAGAAGGTTTGCTCTTAATAAACAGAAAAAAAGTAGAAATGAGGGATTTAAATGCAAATTAAAGTATATCTTAACCTCAATATCCAATTTATTCGTGTAATTTTTTTGTTTGTTTGCACAGATAAACTATTTCTGACAAACTTTTCTGTGTTCTCAAGCAATTCTTCAATTAAGCAGAAATGGGAGGCACTGTATTCCAATACCCATAGGAAATCAAGATAACCCGGTGCCCTAAATTGTCCATATAAGTGCACCCTAATGTGTTAAAATTTGGTACACAACACACAAGAGTTCTTTCATGTGCCTTGTTTGCATGTTGGTTTATTAAATTTTTAATAGTTGAAATATATTTTTAAATGAAATCTGACTCCCATTTATGGAATCGCAAAAACACATTCCTGGAACCCCAGGGCTCTATACAACACAGCTTGAAAACACCACTGACACAGATTCAGTGGCTTTTAAGGAGAAAAAAAGTTTGCTGGAGAGGTAAGGTTAACTCAGAGAAGGCCGTGGCTGACCTTGCTCACTGTGACCTCTGATTCTTTCAGTACTTGACTTGTCCTTATCACCCCACTCCTTCGTACTGTGGATAGCAAAGCACGTGTCTGTTCCCTCCAACCTGAAGGCAGAAGACCCCGAAATAAATATATCAAGAAAATATTTAAAAATGGATAAAAAAGGAAAGTCCCTTATTATCATTGTGAGTTCATCTAAACTTGCTACACTACAAACTGCTCAGCAGGATTACTTCCTAAGGATTGTCAATATTCTGCTTGAATAAAAGTAAAAGCTTTTAGCAGTCAGGTTTGAAGCATAACTTATCAGTAGAGGTGAAGCAATCTCAGCTTTATCTGATAGTTCTCTCCCTGCCACCGCTCACAGTACAGTGCTTTGCATACACTGTTAAAGTGTCAAATTGGGGAAAGACATCTTCGGCTTTTTGAGACTAATCCATTTAGTTCTTATATTGATGCTTATCCCAATTTCTTTTTCTTTATTCATGGTTTTTTCATATTTTATACCAGGGGTAGCAAAAGCATGGCAACGAACTAACACTCCTCTGCCCAGGGTCTATGAAAAATCATAAACAATTGATCCTGGCCCTTTATCACTTCAGGTTTAAATGTGACTTTGGAATCCTTCTTAACATGGTTCTTCAGGCGGTGACTATCAGTCCTCACTCAGCTGAAAGGAAACCTATTTGCTAACCCTGTTTTATGTCTTTCTTAATCAAATGTGGATTTAGATCTCAGCATCCAATAAAAATTTCAACTTTTAAATATTTGTACGGCATTTACAAGATGGTAGAGTCGATTTTACTCATCAGAGCCACTGAATTTACCACCTCCAAGGGACGTCATTCACTCCCTGGAGTTATTCAGTGCACAGCTTGTACAGATCCATGGTAGGTTTAGCCCCTTATTCACATATTTATTTTATTTATCACTTTCAAATATTTTATAATAAAATCCTCATTTAGGACATTTCTTATTCACTACAATATTGCTAATGAATGGCTTATAAAATAATTCATTTTTTTAAAAAAATATTTAAATACCTTCAATAAAAATTAAGTAACTAAAATGTAAATTTGCATTACTATTAAATGTTCAATCTTACCCCTAAAAAGTAACTTAAGGTAGGACATCCAGGTTAGAATGGCAGCCCCAATGTAGCTTCTTGAAATATTTCAACAAAATATCACTGAAAATAGAAAAACATAAAAACATAATCTATTTCCAAAAACCAAGACTGATATATTACAAGGCCAAGTCTAGGAAATATTTGCATTATCAGCTTTTTAAAAGTGATTAAAAATCATATTGGTATCTAGCAGAAGCAGAGAAATTCTTGGAGGGTGGGAAGGAAGGAACAATCAAACGTGTTATCCAGCTGCCCTGCCCAAAGGAATGTAACTAGCACCTAAATAGGCAGAACAAAGCCAAAATAATCTACATTTTCTCCTTTTTCGTGTTTAAATTGGAGGAAAACTTCTGGGAGGACAGCAGACTAATTTCTGGGAAAATGGTGGATTATAAAGGCATGGGACTCTCTTCTCTTCCAATAAAATACCTAGAGGATAGGCAGAAACAGCCTGGAAAAAATTCTTCTAGGGTTTAGGACCCTGGTAAAGGCTGCCCAGAGGAGAGAAGAGCATAGGAAAAGAATGATGACAGCAAAACTGATTTAAAAGTGACAGCTGCAACTGCCATGCCCACCCCACACTATAGACACTTTTGAATTCTAGTCCTTGGGGACAGCGGCTACAGGCAAAGGGAGCCCAGGGATCCACCTTCCCAGGAAAGGGGAGAGAAAGGAACACAGCCTAAGGCTGACTTAGCTTTTGATCCACAAATTTGGTCTGCTGTGTCCCACAAGCCCTTCCAGGCCAGGTGGGGCTGCGCTATTGTTTGCCTTGGAAGGCAGCTCTGGACCAAAGAGATCAGGAATAAAAGAGCTATGACCCTCTCAATCTCCCCCTCTACTGATCAGAACCATTGTTGAGGATGCAGAGGGGAGTGGAATTATTTCCTACCTGGGAAAAGGGAGGAGGCTTCCAGCAAAGGTTGGAGAATTGCCTCTGAGAAAGTTTGAATTATGAAGCTATTAGTCTCCAGGCAGGACCCACTATAGCATTGATCTGGTGGGTGTTACAGCAAACACCTTCCCACCAGGAATTGAACTGAAAGGGCTGACAAAGAGCACCATCTGCTGGCAGTCCAAAGAAATGCATGTGAGGCAATAAAAAGTAAATAAAGGGAGGCTTTTTCCAGCCTTTACTGTCTCCCTCCCCAAGGCCCTAGGAATTGGGTCTGCAACCCATTACTGGGTCTATGGTCCAGATGTGAGCAACTGACAGGGACAATCCTAAAGACTCAGAACAGTTTGAACCAAGAATCAAAGAACAGCAGTAGCACACAAACTTCTGCTACTAAATCCTTATGAAAGAGAGAAAAATTGAGCATCTGAATAAACTCATCATCCTAAACAATGCCTAGACATTAGCAAAAAATTACAAGCCATACTAATAAAACAGAAGGAATGATTCAAGGAAAGGAATATATCAAAGCCCCAGAAGAGACACAGGATTTCAGACAACTAATCAATGAGATACAAAGAAATTTCTAAAATAAAATTAGTGAATTGAAAGACAATATGGCTAAAGAGATATGGACATCAAGAAGATATTGAGAAAGCACAAAGAAGAATATGAAAACCTGAGTAGAAAAGTAACAGAGCTCATGGGAGTGAGATAAAAAACAGTAGAGGGGGGAAGTGGCTATGGCTCAATCAACTGGGCTCCTAGCTACCATATGGGAGGCCCTGGGTTCATGTACCCAGGGCCTCCTTGTGGAGGCAAATTGGTCCATGCCTGTGGAAAGCTGATGACCCATGCCAGGCGGGAGAGCTGGCACAGTAAAATGACACAACAAAGAGAGACAAACAGACACCGAAGAACGTGCAGTGAATGGGCACAGAGAGCAGACAGCAAGCAAGCTACAAGGGGGGGGGGGATAAATAAATAATAAATCTTTTTAAAAATCTATTTAAGAAAAACACAGTAGAGGGAAGCAGATGTAGCTCAACCAATTGGGTTCCCATCTACCATATAGGAGGTCCAGGGTTCAATACCCAGGGCCTCCTGGTGAAGGCAAGCTGGCCCATGTGACAAGCTGACCCATGTGGCAAGCTGGCCCACACAGAGTGCTGGCCTATGTGGAGTGTGGCTGCATGCAGGAGTGCTGCCCTGCACAGGAGTCTGCCCCATGCAAGAGTGCAGGCCCACATGGAGAGTTGGAGCAGCAAGATGATGCAACAAAAAGAGACACAGAGGAGAGAAGAGATGCAACAGACCAGGGACTTGAGGTGATGCAAGAGAATGATTCTCCTACTCCAGAAGGTCCCAGGATCAGTTCCCAGAGCTGCCTAATGAGAATACAAGCAGACACAGAAGAACACACAGCAAATGGACACAGAGAGCAGACAATGAGGGAGCGGGGAAAAATAAATAAATAAATAAACCTTTAAAAAAAGTAAAAAAGCATAGTAGAGGCATACAACAGCAGACTTGAAATGACAGAAGAAAGTATAAGTGATACCTAAGATAGAACAGCTGAAATCAAAGAGAGAAAAGAACAGAGACAGAAAAGAAAGGAAAAAATTGAGCAGGGCTCAGGGAGTTGAATGATAATACAAAGCATAGCAACATAGATGTCATGGGAGTTCCAGAGGGAGAAAAGAAGGGAAAAGAGGCAGAAGGAGTATTTGAGGAAATAATAGCTGAAAATTTCCCAACTTTCATGAACAAAATGAATTTACATGTCCAAGAGGTGCAAAATTTTCCTTCAAATATGAAGGTGATGAAATAAGAACAAAGCCTAGAGCTGCAGGGTGCCTAAGAGTTAGCTCCTGAGAGCCTCCGTGTTGCTCAAATGTGGCCAGTCTCGAAGTCAAACTTAGCATGTAAACGCATTACATTCCCCCCAGTGTGGGACATGACTCCCAGGGATGAGCCTCCCTGGCACCGAGGGATTACTACCAAGTACCAGCTGATGATGTAACTAAAAAATGACTTTGAATAAAAGGGTCAACCCAGACCAGCAGAATATCTCAGTCTACATATAATACCAGGAGTTAAAAATACTTTTTTGACCTGAACAAACGGGGAAAATGGAAAGAACAAATGAGTTTATATGGCTATGAGTCTCCAAAAAGAGCTGGGAGGTTATCAGAGGAGTAGCCCTTACACACACCTGAGCAGAGTCCCAGAGACAGCTATAGTAGATACAACCCCAGGTATTGGTTCTTCTGAGGGCTACAGAGACCCACAGGTTCTATCGTCATGGCAGATGGAGTTCAGTGCCATGTCAGTTGGCCCTACTTTGGAGTTTGTGTTTCTGTGTGATGGAGCTGGACTCAGATGTGATCTTTGTTCACAAGCCTCTCCTGTTACTTTTACCAGATCTGTAGTTGGCGCTGGGGTTTAATTTATACCCAGGGGACCTGAATCTCTGGACTGACCATGTGATAGCCAGGCCCTGAGCCTCAACAGACTTGCAACTCCTACACTCTGGTTTATTGGCCTTACCCCACTCAGCTAACACGGAGTTGAAGAAGGTCAACCACCACACCAGGGAACCAAGAGTGCCTACAACTAAAAGCAGAATTGCATTCAGCATCCATGTGGAATCTAAGCCCCCTCTTGATATAGATGTGGAGTGGACACAACCATTCTAAGGTCCACAGGATGGAGGAATAGAGTATGGATCAGAGTGGACTTACTGATATTCTCTTCATGAACTATTGTGATTAGTAATCAAAGAAAATGTGGCATTGGTGTGGAGAAAGTGGGCATGGTGGCTGCTGGGGGTAAGGAGTAGGAGGAAGAGATGTGATGTGGGGGCGTTTTTGGGACTTGGAGTTGTCCTGGGTGGTGCTGTGGGGACAGTTACTGGACACTGTGTGTCCCGTGGGCCACTGGGTGGACTGTGGGAGAGTGTGGGCTATGGTGTGGACCATTGATCATGAGGTGCAGCAGTTCTCAGAGATGTGTTCACTAAGTGCAATGAGTGTCTCATGGTGATGGGGGAGGTTGTTGTTATGAGGGGAGAAGTGGAGTGAGGGGGGTGGGGGGGTGTATGGGGACCTCATATTTTTTTAATGTAACATTAAAAAATAAAGACAAAAATATATGAATGTGAGTTTAAAATAAAATATTCAAAACCAAACAGAAACTAAATGAATTCATAAAAAATAAACCTCCTGGGAAGCAGGCTTGGCCCAATGAATAGAGCATCTGCCTGTCACATGGGAGGTCCACGGTTCAAACCCCGGGCCTCCTTGACCCATGTGGAGCTGGCCCATGCACAGTGCTGATGCATGCAAGGAGTGCCATGCCACACAGGGGTGTCCCCTGCATAGGGGAGCCCCGTGAGCAAGGAGTGCGCCCCGTAAGGAGAGCTGCCCAGTGCAAAAGAAAGTGCAGCCTGCCCAAGAATGGTGCCGCACACATGGAGAACAGACCAACAAGGTGACGCAACAAAAAGAATCCCGGTGCCACTGATAAGGATAGAAGCAGTCACAGAAGAACACACAGCGAGTGGACACAGAGAGCAGACAATTGGGGGGGAAGGGGAAAGAAAGAAATAAAAAATCTTTTAAAAATAATAATAATAATCCTCCTTTGCAGGAAATATTAAAGGAAGACTTAGAGTTTGAAAGAAAAATATAGGGGAAAAAGGCTTGGAGGAGAGTATAGAAGAAAGAATAGCAGAAACAAACACCAAAAGAGTTAAAAGAGACAACAATAAGATATGACTTATGAAAACCAAAGAATAAAATGGTGGAAGGAAATAATACATTTACAGTAATATCAATGAATGAATTGCAAATGAGATCAGTAAATATACTGAGAAGAAAGAAAATAAAAACACAACTTACCAAAACTTATGGAATACAATGAAGGAGGTCCTGAGAGGGAAATTTATAGCCTAAATGCATATATTAAAAAAGAAGAAATAGCTAAAATAAAAAATCTAAGTGAACAGCTATAAAAACTAGAAAAAAGAAGAGCAAACCACTCCCAAAAGAAACAGAAAGAAAGAAAAAATAAGAATTAAAGCAGAAATAAATCAAATTGAGAACAAAAAAGCCACAGAGAAATTCAACAAATAAAAAGCTGGTGCTTGCTTCAGCAGCACATATACTAAAACTAGAATGATACAGAGAAGATTATCATGGTCCCTGTGCAAGGATGACATGCAAATTCATGAAACATTCATTTTTTGTTGTTCAATATAGTGCTAGATCCCCTCTCAATTAGAGGCGGAGTGGGCATCACCATCCTAGAATCCTTAGGATTGGGGAATGAACTATGGACTAGAGTGGACTAACTGGTATTCTATAATAGACTTATTGTGATTCTAGTAATGGAAGAACTTATATCATTGATGTGGAGGCAGTGGCCATTGGAGTTCTGAGATCAGGGAGAGGGAAAACTAGTGTAATACAGGGGCATTTTCAGGACTTGGAAATTGTTCTGAATGGCATTGCAACAACAGATACAGGCCATTATATATCTTGCCATAACCTACAGAATTGTGTGGGAAAGAGTATAAACTACAAGGGAAATTATAATCCATGCAGAGAGACAATGTTCCAAAATGTTTTCATCAAGTGTAATGAATGTACCACACTAATGAAGGACGTTGTTTATGTGTGTGGGGAGCAGGGCATATGGGAACCCCCTATATTTTTTATGTAACATTTATATAATCTAAATATCTTTTTTAAAAAATTATGTGTGTGTATATGTATATAGTGATAGGGGATCTAGTTAGAGCAATCAGGTAAGAAAAAGAGACAAAAGGCATCCAAATTGGAAAGGAAGAAGTAAAACTTTCATTATTCGCAGATGATATGATTGTACATCTAGAAAATCCCGAAAAATCTACAACAAAGCTGCTAGAGCTAATAAATGATTTCAGTAGAGTGTCAGGATACAAGATCAATACACAAAAAATCAGTGGTGTTTCTATACACTAATAATGCACAATCTGAGGAGGAAGCTGGGAAAAAAATTCCATTTACAAGAGCAACTAAAAGAATCAAACATTTAGGAATAAACTTAACCAAGGATGCAAAGCACTTGTATTCAGAAAACTATAATGCCTTGCTAAAAGAAATCAAAACAGACATAAGTAATTGGAAGAACATTCTATGCACATGGATTGGAAGACTAAATATCATTAAGTTGTCAATTCTACACAAATTGATATACAGATTCAATGCAATTCCAATAAAAATTCCACCAGCTCTCTTTAAACAAATGGAAAACACAATTATCAAATTTATCTGGAAGGGTAAGAGGCCCTGAATAGCCAGAAACATCTAAAAAAAGGAAAAGTGAAGTTGGAGGACTCTCACTTCCAGAATTTAAATCATATTACCTAGCTACAGTGGTAAAAATAGCATGGTATTAGCATAAAGATAGACACATAGACCTAATTGATGGTTCCTAATTGGAACCTAATTGATGGAACCTAATTGATGGAACCTAATTGATGGTTCAGAAACAGACCCTCACACCTACAGCCAAGTGATTTTAACAAGCCTGTCAAGCCCTCCCAGTTGGGGCAGAAGAGTTTATTCAACAAATGGTGTTGGGAGAACTGGATATCCATAGCCAAAAGAAAGAAAGAAGATTCCTACCTCACACCTTATACAAAAATTAACTCAAAATGGATCAAAGACCTAAATATAAAAGGAAGTACCATAAAGCTCCTAGAAGAAAATATAGGGAAACCTCTTCAAGACCTGGTGGTAGGGGGTGGATTCTTAAACCTTATACCAAAAGCATGAGCAACAAAAGAAAACATAGATAAATGGGGCCTTCTTAAACTTAAACATTTCTGTGATTCAAAGGACTTCATCAAGAAGGTGAAAAGGCAGTCCGGTCAGTGGGAGAAAATATTTGGAAACCACTTATCTGATAAGGGTTTGATTTCCATTCTATATAAAGAGATCATACAACTCAACAATAAAAGAGCAAGCAATCGAATTTTAAAATGGACAAAAGATTTAAATAGACATTTCTCCAAAGAGGAAATACAAATGGCCAAAAAGCACATGAAAAATTGTTCCATATCACTAGTTATTAGGGAAATGTGAATTAAAACGACAATGAGATATCATCTAACACCACATAGAATGGCCATTATTTAAAAAACAGACAACAATAAGTGCTGAAGAGGATGGGGAGAAATAGGAACACTCCTTCACTGTTAGTGGGAGTGTAAAATGGTGTAGCCTCTGTGGAAGACAGTTTGGCGGTTCCTTGGAAAGCTAAATATAGAACTGCCATATGATCCAGCAATTCCTCTACTAGGAATATATCCAGAAGAACTAAAAACTATGTCACATACAGACAACTGCACACCAATGTTCATAGCGGCATTGTTCACAATTGCCAAAAGATGAAAATAACCCAAGTGTCCTTCTACCAATGAGTGGATAAACAGAATGTGGTATATACGTACAATGGAATTCTATGCTGCAGTAAGAAGAAATGAAATTGGACATATGTGATAACATGGATGAGTCTTGAAGACATTATACTAAGCAATGTAAGCCAGACACAAAAGGACAAATATTGCATGGTCTCATTAATATGAACTAAATACAAATAATAAAACACATGGAATTAAAACCTAGAGTATAGGTTATAAGAAGATAAGAGGAGGGTTGAGAAGAACTATGGATGCTTAATGTATGTAGAAGTTTTAATTAACTTGACTCTAAAAGTGTGGAAATGGATAGAGTTGATAGTAACACATTATAGTGAGTAACAACTGGTTTATAAATGGGATTGTGACTGAAAAAGGTAGTCTGGGAAAGTAAAGTAAAGAAAGAAAGTTAAAGAATAATCTAGGGACTGAAATAACACAGTGAACCTACGGCGGTTGAGGATTTTGGTTAAAGGCCCAAATGCAAGAGAGTCCTTCTGTGAGCTAGAGCAGATGTACATCACTACTGCAAGGAGATGGGGATATGGAGAAACATGGGAAAACTACAATTGGTGTGACCTATAGACTGTGGTTAACAGCAATACTATAATATTCTTGCATTAATGCCAATCTGTACTGGGTTGATAATGGAGGTGTATGAGAAAAGTGTGCCAAATGTATGCTATGGACCATGATTGGTAGTAATAGTCTGATGATATTATCTCATAATCTGTAATAAATGTTCCACCAGGCTGTGGAGTTGTATGGGAAATCTACACATCTGTATGATTGTTTTGCAATTTCACAATATCTGTAACAAAAATACATTTTTAAAAAATAGTACAGGTTGGGGGAAAAATACACCAAATGTAAGATAAGGACTATAGTTGGTAGTGATCTTTTGATGATGCTCTTGCATAGTTTGTAACAAATGTTTCACACCAATTTAAAGAGTTGGTGGAGGGGTGATGTATGAGACCCCTGTGTGATGTTATGTATGTTTATTTTGTAAGTTCACAATTTTTACTATACATTTATTGTTTATGTGTGTTCATGTACGAATGATATACTTTATTTTAAAAAATGGGCTAAAGACTTGAATAGATGTTTCTCCAAAGAGGAAATACAAATGGCCAAAAAGCACATGAAATAAATGTTCAACATCACTAGATATTAGGGAAATGCACGTCAAAACAACACTAAGGTACCATTTTACACCTTATAGAATGGATCTCATCAAAAAATTTGAAAACTATCAACACTAGAGAGGATGTGGAAAAATAGGATCACTCCTTCACTTTTGGTGGGAATGTAGAATGGCGCAGCCTTTGTTGAAGACAGTTTGGCTGTTCCTCAAAAAACTAATTACAGAACTGCTCTATGATCCAGTAATCCCATTAATAGGAATATATTCAGAAGAACTGAAAGCAAGGATGCAAACTGACATTCGCACACTGATGTTCATAGCCGCATTATTCACAATTGCTAAAATATGGAAACAACACAAGTGTCGATCAACTAATTAATGGATAAACAAATGTGGTATATACATACAATGGAATACTATTCAGCTGTAAGAAGAAATGGTATTGGATACCTATGAAACATGGATGAAACTTGAGGGCATTATTTTGAGTGAAATAAGTCAGACACAAAAGGACAAATATTGTATCATTCCACTAATATGAACTAAAATGATTTGTAAACTCAGTGAGGTAAACTCAAAAGTATAGGTTCTAGGAAATTGAATGTGGGTTGAGAATGGGAGCTGATGCTTAATGTATGTAGAATTTTCAAAAAGGTTTATTATAAATACACGGAAATGAATAGAGTTTTTGGTAATATGTTATAGTGAGTATAACTAACACTGCTGATTTATGAATGTAATTGTGGCTGAAACAGGTAGTCTGTAGATGTAATATTTCAATTGAACAAAAACTAGAGAACAATGTAGGAACTGTATAAAGTTGATTTTGGTGGTGGATGAAAATTGTGGCTAGTAGTATAAAAATATTCTTTCTTTTACAAAGTGTTCAGTATATGGTGATACATGGGAAATTACAACTAATGTAATTTATGGATTATAGTTATTAGTAATATGATAATATTTTTGTAGCAATGGCAAAGAGGATATCATATCAATTCTAAGGGACAATAATGGGGGGTATAAGGGGATATGGAATTTTTCCTTTTGGAATAATGAAAACATTCTAAAATTGACTGAGGTGATGATAGCACAACTCTGTGATGAATATGAGAGCCACTGAATGCACACTTGAATGGATTGTACAAAGCATGGGACTATATAAACAATGAATTCAGTGGTGGGAGATGGACTGTGATTAACAGAACAAATATGAAAACATTTTCTCCTGATCTATAACAAGTACATAATACTAAAAAGGGTGTCATTAACCAGGTAGGTTGGGAGAAAAATACACCAAATGTAAGATATTGACTATAGTCAGTTGAAATGTTTTGACGATGCTCTAGCATAGTTTCTAACAAATGCTTCACAGCAATGCAAGCTCTTGGTGGTGGGGTAATGCGTGGGAGCCCTGTATGATACGCATGTTTGTTTTGTAAGTTCCCAACTTTGTTTTTTTAAGTATTTTTAAAATTCTTTTAAAGACACTTAGATTACATAAATGTTACATAAAAAATATAGGGATCCCCATATGCCCCACTCTCTATACCTCCCACATTTTCCCCACATAAACAACACCTTTCATTAGTATGGTGCATTCATTGCAATTGATAAATGTATTTGGGGGCATTGCTACTGAACCTGGATTATAGTTTACATTGTAGTTTACACTCTACCCCACACAATTCTGTAGATTATGGGAAGATATATAATGGTCTATATCTGTCATTGCAATGTCATTCAGGATGACTCCCAAGTCCCAAAAATGCCCCTGTATACACCTGTTTTTCCCATTGGTGACCCATTGGTGACCACTGCTTCCACATCAATGTTGTGATTTCTTCCATTGCTAGAATCATAATAAGTCTATAGTAGAATATTAGGAAATCTGCTCTAGTCTATAGTTCATTCCCCAATCTGGAAGGTTCTGGGATGGTGATGCCCACTCCACCTCAAATTGAGAGGGGGCTTTGATCCCATATGGCTGATGAACGGGACTCTTTTGCTTGTAGTTGTAGATTCTCAGTTCCTTTGTGTGGTGGTTGCCATCATCACCTCCTAGTTAGTTGTCCTGGATGAGTCCAATGAACTGGAGAGTAAGTATTGCAACTCCGCTGAGGCTCAGGGCCAGCTGGCACATGGACAGCCCCAAGATTCAAATCTCTTGAACATACACCCACCAACTCCAGCACCAACTGTATGTTCAAATAGAAGGGATGGATGAGCCATGTGTAGGGAAGCCATAACTGAGTCTAACTCTGGTACTCTCAGGAATGCAAACTCCAAAGTAGGGCCCACTGGCAGGGCACCAAACTCCAGAGCTATCTGCCCTGACCATATACTTAGGGTTTATGGATGTTCATTTATGAATGATAAACCTGAATTTTAAAAAGTCAAATTCTGGAAGAAAAAAAAAAGCCAGTTCTCAGGGCCAAGAAATGATTAAAAGCAGAATGTAAAGGTTAGAAAGTTCGACCCTGATAAGTGTCGCCAACAAGAGCTCACCTCCCTCAGGACAAGTCTCTGGAGTGGGTTGGTATACCCCTAGACAGCAAAGGGGCAGGCCCCAGAGCAGAAAGAACCTTGCCTCATTTCCCACGTGGGGCCTGAGGCTGCCCCCCAAGACTTTTGTACATGTCCATGGTGATATGAAACAAGAGCTAAACTTTTCCTATATTCCCAAAAGGATGTAGAAGTGGCTAAGAAGGTTTTGCAGTTCCTTGCAAACAGAAACCAGTATACCCCGAATGCATGAATTTCATGGCAGAACTGAGGGTCAGTGGTCTAGATAAGAAGAAAAGTCCTGATGGTATAAATGTCCTGTCAAAGGGACAGCTGCCAATGACCAGGCAAAAGTACTCCCTGTGGTGCCATAATGCTACTGAAGCCTTCTTGGAATTGAGAAAAGAGGAGAAAGTATAAACTTTCACTATGGGTAGGGTGAAAAGACCTGAATTATTCAAATTTAAACCAGAAGTAAATGAGATTAGCACAATAATGGCTAGATTAATTTTTCTGTCATCAGGAATTTATAATAAAGATTAAGCTGAGTTACAGAAAAAAATTTAAAGTTATTTTTCATACCGACAGATCCAGACCCCCCTCACAGGTTTTTAAGCAGGTCCACATCTCCGTGAGCATCCATTATCCCATAATATTATCTGTTGTGCTGATGAGATATAATACATGAAAATATAACTCCCAACATACAGTGCTTACAAGGTTCTTTCCATCTCTCCCACTCCCATTCCACCAAACAGAAATACTGTAAGGTGGTTTTTGAAAGACCTCCACTTCCCAGTATTCATTGTACCACTTCAATGCCCCAGGCTTAGCCTAAATAGTGACCAATAGATACTAACTGGAGGTTAGGGATGGCTGCTGCTAGCCCACTGAACGTTTGTTCTTTGCAAGTTAGGAAAAGATGCCTACTATGTCAAGCAATCTTTTGAAGTAACAACCTGCCCAACTATACACAGTGGCCCTGGGTTAGAGAATGAGAAATCTACTCTATTTTCTTCGCAAACAGGGCGAGAGTGAGGTATGCTCATAGTCCTGGCACTAAATAAGGAGAAAATGTGAAGAAAACATTTTTTCTGCCTTTTTGTCAGGCATTCTTTATTTATGAATCAACATGATTGTCAGGCATGTGCTTTTTAAAAATTTAATCCAGTTAATTCATCAGCAAGTGCCTTTTAATTAATAACAATTACTGGTCAGATCTTGATATTAGGTTGTCCTTGATAAATGGAGATATTCTGGCCATAGAAAACCCATGTGGAAGTTTTGCATACCCAATGTATCTCTTACCTCTCTCCAAAGAGCTCTACATTCCGAAATTAAGCCAGCAGAGGCAAATAAGTGGAATAATTTATAACTGAACTCTTCCCAATAGTCCTTTGAGGGTTTGGCAGATGCTATATGTACTAATGCTTAAAACTGTTTTTACTATTTCCTGGAGATTTGGCATGCATATAGAATAACTCAAGTGGCCATCCAAAAACAAATTATGTAAATTCTCTAAGCCTCAGATTTCTCATAATCAAAATGGGGCTTATAATGCCCACCATATAAGATTTTGTGAGATTTTGAGAGCTAGCCCACAGAAGCATCCCTGACACAGTGCCTGGCACAGTAAATGTCTAGGTACCTTAAGCTTCATGAGCCTGGAGTGCAAGAAGGTCCCACTACCAACAAGAATGCAAATGTCTCTGGCTCACATGGCATCTGTATTAAGCAGGCTTTTCAAATCCATTTCAGAAAGGTGTATCTGTGATAATGAGTCAATGCTCTTATAATCTCCTCCAAGGATTCCTCTCTTAAGTCTGCTACTTGCAAAGTCGGTTGAGGGCTGGCCCTCCCTACAATCCCTAGTGCAGGTACAACTGTGATCTTAGTGTTTCTTAAACAACAAGCCATCATGGGTGAAAGCAGCACTGTAATTCTAAAGAACACAAGTAGGCAGTGCTTCTCAGGGGAAAGCCCATCTCTTCATAAAGCAGTTCCTAAGGTTTGTAGGGTGAACAACTTCTCTAATTTTCCCAGGACCATCCGGGTTTTAGCACCAAAATTCTCCTATCCAGGAAACCCCTCAATCCCAGGCAAACTGGAACAGTTGGTCACCCTGAGTTTTAGACACAAACCGTCTGAACCCATCAAGGAAACAGACACCATTCACTCTTATCCAAACTTCTCCATTCCCCCAGCTCCATCCCATCTCTGTTCCCCCCTAGTAAACCAACATAAACATCCCAGAAGCAAGCCTGGAATTTTTGTATTACTTACTAATAAATGACCACAAACAAGGAGGCTTGAAACAACAGCCATTGATTATCTGATAGTTTGCATAAGTCAGAAGTATGGATACACCTTGGCTGGGTTCTCTGCTCAGCATCTTTTACGGCTGAAATCAAGGTATCAGTCAGGCTGAGGAATTGTCTGAAGGCTCCAAAGAAGAAAGCACTTGTAAGCTCATTCAGGTCATTGGCCAAATTCAGTTCTTTGTGTTTGTAGAACTGAGGTCTCCCTTTCCTTGCTGGCTGGCCGCCAGAGACCATTCTCAGCTCCCAGAATCAATACCATCCCTTGTCATGTGATCCCCTCCCTCTTCAAAGCCAGCAACCAAATCTCCCTTGCATCTCTTCTCTCTCACTCTTCCAATCTCTGACTTCAGAAGAGCCCAGTCCTTGTTAAGGGCTTTCCTGATTAGGTCAGTCCCACCCAGGATAGTGTTTCCCTTTCTTGAAGTCAACTGTGCTATATAATCTAACCTAGTCATGGAGTGATAGCTCATCATATTTAAAGGTTTCATCCACACTCAAGAGGAGATTATACAAGGGTGAGGATCATTGGAGGCTATCTTATAATTCTGCCTACCACATGTCCTTTCCCTAAGTATGTCAAGAGAAATTTGGCTCAGACAAGTTGCAAAGAGGTATCTTATGAGGACAAGTTCTCATCACTTCATCAGACACATCCAACAGTATCATAGCTCTTTAGTAAACAATATCTTTGATACATTTATTTATTCTTTCTCATGGAACAAATATTTACTGAAGGTCTGTTGTGTGCCTGCCACTCTATCAAGTGCTGAGGCTACACAATGAAAGATCCTTGCCCTTTTCTAGTAGAGCAAAGATTAATCAAATAATTATAAAATATAAAACTTCATCTTTAACCAATGCTAAGAATATGAGGTATGTGGTACCAAAAGACCTTATAAAAGAGGGATTTGATACCATCAAGATAAATGAGCAGGGTAGAAATGGCTGAATGTCCACTAAAATCGACTCAACTTCTATTACTGAAGAAGGCCCAAGGCTGCCCAGTCACTCTGCATTTCCAACTTCTCTTGCATTTAGGCATGGACAGGTGACCAAGTCCTCTCCAAAGAGTGGAAGTCAGTGGTGCCACTTCCAGTTCTGATGCATTAAACCTCCCATGCATGGCAATGGTTTTGCCCAGAGCAACCACAGAGTCACATGTTGAGGATGGCAAAGGCTTAGTCAGCCTAAATCCTTGAATGACTGCACAGAGAAGGGCCCTTCTCCACCACTTGGCCACTGCCATGGTCACCGGGCTGAACTGTTATGGGACAAAGAAAGAAATTTCTCTTTTCCATTGCATTCTAGGTCTATTTATTTTAGCAGTTCAACTTTCCCCAAGTAATATGGAAACATATTGCCAGGCAAAACAAAACATGGCACTTTCTTATCTTACATTTATATACTATATCTCTGAAAGACTTTCACCAGTCCTAGGAGATATAATTCCCTTGGTAACCTGTGAGACAGGTAATAGGGCATCTATCAATATGTACACCTGCCAGATGAGACTCAGAGGACTGTGATGAATCAGTGACTGTCCCCTAGCTCATTAGTCATTTCTGGGATTTCTGTCACTGATTCATCACTTGCCTTTTGAGAAATAAACTTTTTCTTTTTTATACAGGATATGATCATTCCTGTCTTTTCACCTAAGAGAAGGAAATTCTGTGGGGGAGGTTTATGAAATACTCTTTAGCAGAAAGACAAAAAAAATGCAATTCCCAGGTCTATAAGCATTATGTAAGAGAGTCATTATTTGACAATGTTCTCTTGATTTTCTACTCTTTTATATCCTAGGTCCATTGGAAACAGATTGATAAACAAAACCAAATTTAGGCAACCAAGCTACTATTGCTCTTAGGCCTCTTAAATTTTAACATCTGGAGTGATCTTATCCTTGATCTCATTTTTGGTGGAGTCCTTTTGATTTCATCTAAATCGTTCATTCATTCTCATGCTCACCAAAATTTCTGAGTACTTATTATATAAAAAGCCACTCTTTTAGGAAATGGGTATCCAGGGGGAAACAATGCAGGCCTAGTCCCTTCCCTCATAAAGATTACAGTCTAATCAGGACAGAAGATATCAAACAAGTAAATATGCAATTTTATGTCATTACAAAGAGTGACTAATGCAAAGAATTGAGCAATGAAGATAAGAGTACTAGGCTGCTTCTTTTTAGCTCTTCTTGCCTCTACCTTGCATATTCTGTAATACATTCTACAGGGCAAGCCAAGGCTAGAATTATTCACAAACTTATTTCCAAATTGCTAAAATATACTATTTTTGCCCACTGGAATGATTAAGTAGTTTTGCTTAGCATCTGGGAAGTATAAAGCTAAATTTGGTACTTAGCTATAGTAATGGCTTAACTAAGGATCCTAATTCCTCTTTCTACTCCTTTTAAATTTTTTCTGCTTTATTTTCTTTTAGGTGGCAAATTATGGGAGGGAGGGGACACTTACAAATGAAGGCTTTGCTCTTTGGCGCCCAATATTGTAATCCTGGGTTCCTTGGGCCCTGATTGGATTACCAGTTGTCAGGTGGGCATTGAATCCATCTAGGAGATATCTTAAGGCTGTTCAATGGTAAGGATGCTCCAGAACCAGCATCCTATGTCCTCACCCTAAAAGCCAAAGTTGGAAGAGTAGCTCTATCACCAGAGCTCTGTTTCCATGTTGCCAAACAAATTAGCAGGAGAGATGGAAGGATCTGAAGGGTGGGGAGGGAATTGGTTTTAGGAAAAGAAAAGAGAACCTTTCTTCAGTGATTCTTATATGCTTGGTTTATATTCTAAGTGTTAAAATGTTGTGGAATTTAAGAGAAGTTCAATTATTTGAGTATAGAGAGGCCAGGACTCAGGAATGATTTTGAGAAGGAAAAATGGTTTATTGACGGCCGGCCGGACTCGGGAGCTTTCAGTTTGAATCTCGAGCCCCGAACAAGATTTTTAAACGTCTTTTATACAGAGAGGAAAGGCCAAATGGTCCCTTTGTTTCAGTTCTCAATAGGCTTCAATTAGCATATATCTTCCACATCTTAGGTAAGCTTTTAGCATGGACTCCAGACATTCTAGATAAGCTTTTAGCATATTTGGTTTTTGCATTTCTCTTAAATACTTAAAGTTTATAGCCCCCGCATTGTTAAACATTTCCTGGGACTGGAGCTGCTGCTAGTCCCCAAGGGCAGGACTGCAGCCCCCCACCGTTCCACACCCACAAGTCAAACAACTTAGTTATCTCTGAAGAGACAAAGAGCTTTCCACCCATAGCCCACATCATTCCCCCCTTTTGTCAAAGTTTACTTGCTAAGCTTTGGCATAATTATTGTTGGAGCTATGAGGTGGATGGCTGTTTGTTGTCTTGACTGATTATTTATCAGTCTTTAGTACAGCATCCAGGACTGTTTTTAGAAGTTTAGAACTTTTCATTTTGGACAGCAGAATCTTGGGCAGGGGCCTCTCGCAGTTATTCTGCTGCTACTGGCACTCACGTGGATTTCTAGTCAGGTTCCAGATCCATCTATTACTTTTATTTTACTTTTAAAGAGTTTACACCTTTAATTTAAAAGGGGTGCTGAAGGGAGACGATCTCTTTTCTGTAACTGCTTCCTGCTGGCCATGGGCTGTAGTCATTGCCTAATAAGGTGTAAAACTCTTTAATTTATTTTAACTGGAGGAAGATGGATCTGGCATTCTGTACGAAGTTGGATGAAGTTTTCATATGGTTAATAAGATGTTCACTCTGAAAGAAACAAACTTAATTAAAATTTTGGAATACTTGTTTTTAAAAGAGGACACATTGGATTACAGAGGTAGACAAGGTTAGGTGCCTATAAAGATGGCATTCTTTAAAAGCTGGTGGGAACAGCATATATATTTTTTTTTAAGTTATCTATCTTTAGAGAGAAATTGCAACAGACACTTAGCTTTGTCTGAAGACACATTCTAAGCTGTTCAATGATTGACACTCATTCGCTCTGTCAGATGCTCCTGGTGAACTGGTACTCCTTGGGCAACTGGCTTCACTCAGGATTAGAACACTAATTTGGAAATACTCTTAGTTTTCACCTGTGGGAGTGATCAGAACTACAGAATAAAGATTTTTACACTTTGGTTTTCATTGTACAATTTCTAGCAATTTTGACTTGTTCAATAGGTGACTCACTATCAGCAAGCAAGCCTCACTTTTGCTAACTGAGACTGGCTGAGACTGCCACCTTATTCTATAGACATGTTATTAACTGTTTAGAAAATGATTTTACCAGGAATTTAACATGTCTAATATACTTCTGCACTTGATCTAAAATAGAAAAGATAACATTACAATTATTAGGCATATATTTAGTACAGGATAAAAGTACAGCACTTAATATTAACTAATGTATTACTTAATGCATAAGGATTCAGAGTTGCCATTATTAGTTTTGAGTTTCAGGTTTGTAATACTTTACATGTTATCTCTCTATGAGAGCAGGCTATAATGCCAATTGTGTTTAAGTTTTACTTACAGTCTCTTGGTATCATGGCTCTACTTAGCATGTTCTTCAACGCAGTGAGCAAGTTGCAGCATCTTTCTAGTATTTTAGAGATTTTCTAGTATTCTACTAGCCTGGTGCATAGTGCTCTCTGGCACCATGGAACAGTGCCAGTCTGGAGGCGATATCTATTGTACATTTGGCTGTACCGAGTCATTATTGGCTGCAGGAGCTTGAAACTGCAATATAGTTTCTATCGACTTCAGGAGCAGAACCAGAGACTGATATAGCACATATTTTTAATTGAGGGGTCAGTGACCAGCCTAGCCAATAACTCACATGGAGAGGCCACCTGTAATGTATACAAGGCCTGGTTCGAATGCACAAGAGTTTGACAATGTTAAAGTTTATTCTTTGTTTTATATATATTTTAAACAACTTAACGCAATACATATATCAAATGACTATTTACTTACACAATTTTACTATGAAGATAACAGTAGGTACTTTACTTTAGTAATAGAGGAAAAATATTATTTTTCATTGTTAGAATGAAAACAGAATATTTCTAATAGAATCAAGACAACTTTTTATTACTATTTACTTAAATGTGTATTTTGCAGTGGCCTTTAGACAGGTTTATTATCATGAAGTTATTTTTGCTACTAATACTAATCTAAGTTTCTTTAGTTAACAATGACTTTTACAATTAGAACTATTTAAACATTTTCAGTTTGGAAGATGTTTTACAAACTCTTTATAATTGACTATAACTGCATTGACTAGACACCTCATGTTTAAATAAACTTACTAAATTACAATTACCAATGAAAGAAATTTACTCTTTATTTAAGAGAGCATATTTACAATCTTTTTCTTTTAGCCTAATTTCACTAATGTGAACTTACAATTTTCATTACTGTAAAGATTTTGTACATATGTTAATTTAGTTTATAAATTAACTATGGGAGATTACACTTAAGTTAAATAAAATTGAAACTATAATAGTTTATGCAAGGAATGTTTTCTTTTTCTCTTACAGGAAGCTAAAACTTCTTTTCTTTAAGTTATGAAAATTATTAATTTAAAAGCATAACTGACTACCAGGTTTTAAAACACATGCATACTGACTACCAGGTTTTAAAACACATTACACAATTACTGAATTTTTTAAAAATCATAACTCAGGAAAGATCTCTCTATAGTTTTTATGGACTTTCTTTTACTTACTGAAATTTGTTAATAGAGCCACTAATTACCTTATTTTGTTGGAAAGAAATCTTCTGGAAGAATTAAGGCTCACTAGATTGTGGAGAAGAAAATAATTTATTTTCAATCTTGCAAGAAGGGGTGCAGAGCCAGATATGGCTGGTGCCACGAACAAAGAAAAATGACACAATTTATACCCCTAAGCTTAGCATGCAAGCTCTTCCTGTTTTTCTATAGATTGGATACTTCAGAAGTTACAGCTTATCTGAGATTTAACTTTTCTACACAAAAGTTTGATTTAACTGCTTCTTCTATCACATTCTAACTATTTTAGTTTTTACTTGCTCCCCCCTTTGTTAAATAAGGAATAGAATTTAGGGCTGAAATGGCACCGACTTAGTTAGCTCTTTCTTGGGCATCCTTCCACTGCCCATAGGACTGGCCTAAACTGGTCTCCACTGCTGTCCAACCCGGGAGTGGGAGACTGAGGCAGCAGGCCGCCAGGTTACATTAACATTTTTCTTATGTGAAAATTAACTTAATCTTTGTGTGGTTTTTTTTTTTTTTTTTTGCAATTTATGGCTGACAAAGGTTTAAACTGGGAGATTACCAGGCAAACTGATTCTTAATTCTTTAGCCTAGTAGATAGGTTTAATCTGCCACACTTAGTCTTGCCTTAAAAGCTCTTGCAAAGAGGAGGCCTTTTCTCAATTGTTTCTATAATCAGATTTCTATGACTTTTTCATCTTGCTTAGTTCAATTTGGGCTTTAAGAATATTTATAAATATAACTGCATATTTAATTTTTAACAATTTGAATAGACCTCTTTTAAGAATTTTTATTTGTTAATTTGATATTATTTTGATTATGAAGACATACATTGAGCATTTTTTTTAAAAATGGGCAGACACAAAGAGTTAGACACAAACACAACTCATTGATATTACTTGTAATTTGCATTATTTTATATACTGTTTAGCTTAATTAATTAGGGGTCTAGAAATACATATTACTTATATAACTGCATATTTAACTTCAACAATTTGAGCAAATAGGCAGACATGAATAGTTTGACACAACAACATGACTTTAGTTACTTTAAACTTTTTAAAGACTTTTGAAACTCTTCTTAATTTGCACTATGACCATGCAGTTTACTACAAGAATTTTTTTTCTTACTTAATGGATTGTAATAACTAAAATGTTCTCAATGCTTTAGCACCATTTTGTTTTAGAACTTTATATTTTACTTTGAAATTAGCAGAATTTTGGATAAGCAACAAGATTAATTTTATATATATTTACTGAGGCTATTTGAAGCCTCAGGGAGACAGACTGCTTTCTCTCATGAATTGCCACTCTTAGGAACACTGACCGTCAAGGCAGGAGACTTCTCCCCCTCCACCTCCCTTTTTGATTTTGGAGATAATAAAACTCCAGTGGCCATTTAACTTTATTCTATCAGGCAGCAATTTATTTAGTTTACACTTGAATTCATGAGAGAAAGGGTTACTAATACCAGGAGAGGAGACAGTGATGTCCCAGCTCTTCTCAATTATGAAATAACCATAGGCAAAGGCAAAGGGTGAGGTTAGGCTTGAAGTAACCATAAACAAAGGAAAGGTTAGTGTAGAATTTACACTTAAATAATAGTTTCAGGCTAAATTCACCCAGCTATAATCTCAGTTATTGTCTTTCCACTGTTTTATAATATAAATGCATTTATAAATGATTTTAACTCTTACAGTTTTTATTAATTTTTTTAAAACTTATTAATTTTATAACACTTTTAAATACCTTTCATTCAACTTATATTAAATGAACTTAACTATTACTTTAATTTTTCTTTTAAAGTAAAAGAATAAATCTTTTTCAGTTAGTTTGAAATAAAAGGCTACTTTTCAGGATTTGATTTCTAGAACATAAAATGTTCTTTTAAAAGAGGTAAGACTCTTCTTCAAACATTGAGGATATGATGAGGTTAAAGCACAAGAAGCTATTGATAAAAGATTTTCTTTATATATTGATCTTACTCAATTTAATCATAAAAATTTCTTTTCCACAAACCTTCTACACTTTCAGTATTCATTCAGGTTCTGTCTCACACTCTACTCTTTCTAATAATCAATCATTTTATCTTAGGACAAAATCATCTTCTGTTTTCTTAACAATAAAAACACACTTTATATATCTCACATACTGAGTTACCAGGCAAACTTCTTACAACATATAATTGCTATTAATACTAAACAAGTTTGTTAAAATAATGACTTTTCTTCACTTTAAATACTTAGTAGCATGTAATACCAGAAACAGTTTTTTTTGGAAGCAAGTTGGCAGGGGAGATTGGCTGCCGAATAAGTTTGTTATAAAATTGCTTTTTATTATTATTATTATCAATTCAGTTTTGTTAAATAATGCCTTTCTGCAATTAGCTACTTAAATACCTTAAACAATGCTTTGTAATACTTTTATATTTATTTATACCCTTAAGACAGATTTTACTTTCACAGAACACATTCTCTCACTTAAGGTTACTACAATACCTTCTAAGAACCTGAGCAGAATGCAAACGTATTTTGGCTTTGACACCCTAAGGAGGGAAATTTACTGCATTTATTCTGATTCTGCTTTTCACCTCCTTCAATTCCCCCCCCCTTTCAGGCAGTCGGGTGCACAACAAACAGGAATGCGGCTTATGAATAGAAGGGTGGACTCACTGGAAAGGGGCAAGCCGCTCCCCGATTTCCAGCTTTCAACTAAAATGGGCAGACAGAACTTACTCAAATTTGGCAACTCTCCCAGGAACCCAGCCGCCCCGACTGGGACATTCTCAACAAACTTGGGTGCTTGGCGTGGACACAGATGGCCTCCAAGCCCCGGCAAAGGGCCAGACCAGAGACAAGACAGCAGAACATGCACAAACATCTAGACTCCTCAGCTTTTGCCCCAGAATCATTTCACCCCCTTGCCAATGGCAAGGGAGGGCTCCAGCTCAGCTGTAATTCTACTCTACATAAGGACACAACTCTAACACTAGCCTTGAGCTGACACAGACAGAAGCACAAAGGTCACTAATCTGACTCACAAGTTTATATATTTATTTTCACTACGGCTGCCCCCACAGCCATCACAAACTTCAGAACACTTAACATTTGGTATAAAGCGAATTCATTTACAAATTAGCACCATAACAAAAGATTTCAGCTAGACTTTTCCACTGTTTAAACTTTACATCCAGACCAAGCTCCACCAGAAAAGCCGATCCATTTTCCTGTAACCAAGTTTTGTTTTCCTTAATCTAGACCAATTTCCAGGATATTAGGACTTGAACCTATAAATACCCTTCCTATTAAAATCGAGACTCCACTCCTTTAGTGGATATAAGACCAGTACCAGATTCTAACATGCAGTTAGACAAACCCAAAACACCAGGGCTTTTCCCCAGTTTTCCTCCTTTTCCCAAGCCTAGAGAGAACGGCTTCCCCCCAGCCTTCTGGGGCTACTAGGGTTCTCTCGGGAGGTGATCAGCCTCCCCTTCCTAGCAATTAAACTAGGGCCTTCCAGACTGTGCTCACCCGGGGAGTCTTACCTTCTTCCATGTTCGGAGTTCTTTTTCGTTCCCAGAATCTTTCTCTTCAGACCTTCCATTGCCCTCGATTTTTGTCGGGAAGATTCTGGTGGAGCCCACATCTTTTCTGGATTAAATTTAATCCAGGGGCGCCCAGATTTGGGGTTCACCCGAGTCCTCCCGGCTTCCTCGGGGATTTGGAAGGGGCAGCAAAATGCTACCGTCTCTGGCCTTCATTTATTGTCCCACCAGAATCGCCAAAAATGTTGTGGAATTTAAGAGAAGTTCAATTATTTGAGTATAGAGAGGCCAGGACTCAGGAATGATTTTGAGAAGGAAAAATGGTTTATTGACGGCCGGCCGGACTCGGGAGCTTTCAGTTTGAATCCCGAGCCCCGAACAAGATTTTTAAACGTCTTTTATACAGAGAGGAAAGGCCAAATGGTCCCTTTGTTTCAGTTCTCAATAGGCTTCAATTAGCATATATCTTCCACATCTTAGGTAAGCTTTTAGCATGGACTCCAGACATTCTAGATAAGCCTTTAGCATATTTGGTTTTTGCATTTCCCCTAAATACTTAAAGTTTATAGCCCCCGCATTGTTAAACATTTCCTGGGACTGGAGCTGCTGCTAGTCCCCAAGGGCAGGACTGCAGCCCCCCACCGTTCCACACCCACAAGTCAAACAACTTAGTTATCTCTGAAGAGACAAAGAGCTTTCCACCCATAGCCCACATCAATAACAAGCCTTCTCTCACTAAATTCTCACAACTCTAGTCTTCTCAACACCTCCTCTTGTGCCCCTACCACCTCATCTGGAAAGGTTAGGGTCTCACATATGCTATCCCATAAACCTCCCTGCATCTCTAGACCCAAAGGGCAGGGGTGAGCTCCTCATGCACTAGCCTGGCCACTTCCCACCCACTAATTCCCAGATTTAACTAATGAAACACTTAGAGATTGGATCAAAAATATGGGTGGATCATGGTCTCAGAGCTGTATGGTCATGTGAATAAAATCATTGAGCTACACATTTTACCATCAACCTTTGTGATAATCCCCCACTCTTGCAATTTCCTCCTTTCCTAAGCATAGGAGGCATAGCTCTGATGTTCCTGTCTCCTTACACATTTACGAGACACACCACCTCAGAGTTGATGCCTTGGGGGAACTCAGACACAAAACATTCCAGAATAGAACATATGGCCTCCCCGAAGCAGAGTGACATGTGTCTTTACAAACTTAACTGGTCATAATCAGCTACAGCTGCTATGGAGCTGCCTGTCTGTCTTGGCATTCACGGTCCACTGTTCATAAATTAGCTTTTCAGCTGGGTTTAGAGGTGGAAACCAGAGAGTGTCTAAAGAGAAAAGAGCTTTTCAAGCAGAACTAAAAGGCATATACAGATGGTACTGGTGTGAGTACTCATAATATTTGGATTTTTTGTCAATTAATAAAGCAGAGCTCCATTTATACAGACATAAAACATCAGCACATACATAATGAAGCATCAAAACTGTCTATACAGTTATTGAGCACATTACTTTCTTGTGAAGGGAACAATCTCCAGGGATATAGCTAGGAAAAATATAGGCACACAGCAGTTACATGCTCACCTCCACCTCCACCATCATCACGACCACCACCTCCTTTACCACCTGTGATGTTATGTAGTGGAAGTCGGGAGGATTTGGTGATCACATATTGAAGGCTAGGACGCAGGAATTCTCTGAGAAGGAAGCTTTATTATGACTGTCAGGGCCCAGTGCACTTCTGTCCAAAAAACCGAGCCCCCAGCTGTGCATCTAGATCCCTTTCATGCAGAGGACTTAGGAGAGGGGTGCCTTTGGCAGGAAAAGGAACTTCCTTTGTTAGATCAGGTTTCAGTCTCTTAGGGCCTAGGGATTGTTAGCACCCCAAGTAGGCTTGAATATACATATCCCCCACATTCGCCCACATCCTTCCTGAATTCACACAGGGCTTTTATTACTTAATTGGCTTTCAGTGAACCATGCAAGCCTCAAGCATGTATAAACTCACAGTCTATAACATTTCCCCCTTTGATGCAGGTGCTTAAAGCTTTGGCATCACTATTGTTGTTTTCCTGGACTGATGGGTATGTATAGAGCCATGAGAAGGGCAGCTATTTGTGTTTTTACCATATTATTTATTAGGGCACGTATCCTGTTTATGATGAAAGGGAGGAGGCGAGGGAATATGGTGCATCTTCCTATGAGGAAGGCAATTATTCCCAGTAGAAGTTTGAAATTTTCTGCTATTGACTGCCAGTTTTCAAAGGGATTACTTAAATTCCAACCATTCCAGGTTTGCACTGGAACATAGGCAATTATTACCATTTTGTTTGTAATTTCATCGATAACTTTTCCAGTGCCATCCAGTTCAAGGCAGCAATTAGAGAGATTGAACTTTCCACAAACTCCTCCTTCCCTGGACTCCACCCTGGAGATAGTCCAGGGTGAGACGGTTTTGATAGATAGGTTTCTGAATTTCGTCTGCTGTTGGGCTAGCAAGGTTAGATCATGGGGGTTTCATTAGCTATTATCTCTGCTACAACCCACAAGTGGATGATTTGGTTTAGCATTAAGATAGGGGTTCGATCACCCCACGTGCCATCTTCTGCCCAAGGAGCTGGCCCATAGTATTGGATTAAACGTTCTGGGGGCCACGCACTATCGGCCCAGGTGTTTATAGCTCTTTTTTCTTTTCCTGTGCTTTGATATACCAGCTGACTCAGCCTTTCCCCTTCTGCTGGGGAATGAGAAAGAATGAGGGTTTTATTGTACCGAGCATACAAGTACCGCACCAATTCTGGGGAAGTTCCTGAAATGCAACCTTGCCACAAATCCAGTACAGACTATTTGGGGCAGTAAAGGGGGCTCTTGCAGTGGAGTCACACACTGCGATTAATTTGGGGAAGGTACAATTTATGAGAATGAGGTCAAATTTGTTCCATTTTCCTCAAGGCTCTGTTGTATTGGTGGTGTGATTTTGGAACATTCCCCCCACATGATAAGTTTCCAATAGCTAGAGAGGAGTTTAGGCATACACTTGAAGCACAATATTTTCCTATGACAGAAGTTTGTAATGGCCACATACCATCTCAGGGGATGGCCGGGAGGCCAGTTTCGTTGTATGGTTGGCTGTAATTGTATTCTCTAGTTCCCCAGGGCCATTGGTCTCCCATATTAGTAACCCCACACATAGCATGAGGAGACATTTAGGGTTGCTCCTATAGTTTCAGATAGGCTTATGAAAATGTTCTTGGCCACCTGCGGGATGGAGAAGAGTTTCTCTATTTCATCATAGAAGGAATGGAATGAGGATTTGCTTTGACTGGGGAGGGAAGTTTCTTTATATCCCACCTAGACATAAAGTCCTGGATCTACTTCTTTACTATAAATGAAGAGTCCCATCTGAATTCCTCCCCTAAGTTCAGCAGAAGTTTTTAGGATGGTAAAGTTTAAGGGGTTACATTATCCGAGGGGGCAGTTGGATGATAATGCTCCTTTGCTGAGGATGACTTTATGCCCTTTGCTGGGTACATACCAGGCATCCCCATTTGGATGTCAGGTCACCCATGTGACACAGGTCCAGTAGGGACAATAGAACTGGCTTAGCATTTGACAATCCTGTCTGATTCCTCGGGAGCAGATACTTTTTGTATAACACAGATACTTATCATTATAAGCATACACTCACTCCCAGCTGAGCCCTCCACAAGTGCTCCATTTACTGGAGTTTATGGCTTGACAGACATCGAATAGGAGGGACACTTGTTGTTTTGGGCTAGTGACTGAGGTAGAATTAAGCAGCTTCCCATATTGATTAGACACTCTTACTTCCCACTGATCGGAGACTGTAGGGGCTTCGGGGTCAAAGCAGGTTATTTGGCCAGATATGTTACAGACACTATAGGAAACTGGCAGGTGGTTGTATGGCCCTTGCAGGTGTAATGGCTATGATATATTAACTTGTTATTGACATGGCCTCCATTCGCACCTGCTGGATACATGGCTCACACTCTGTGGTGTCAACTCAGGACCAAGGGAGGATTAGGGCTAGAAGTAAGGGAAGTAGGCAAAGGTACATTTTAACTAAGGTTGAACTGGACCTCTGATCTTCGGCTGTGCATAGAACAATCAGCTTCTGGGATGTGATTGGAGCAGAGCTCAGTGTTCCATCCTCAAACTTCAGCCATGCATGGAACAGTCAGCTTCTGGGGTATGACTGGAGCAGGGCTCGGCGTCTTTCACAAGATGAGTTTAGTCGAGTTGTGGGTATCGGGAATACTGCTCCAGGGCTCTGGGGCAGCTTGTTTGACCCGACTATGGTGTATCCACAGGGTGATTTCAACTACTTTAACTGCAGTGGGGGTGGATAAAATGACAAGATAGGGTCCTCACCATCAAGGGGTTAGTGGAGCTGATTTCCAGTCTTTGACCCAGACTGCTTCTCTGGTACAGGTATATGGAGCTGCTTAAGCTAATGGGGGCCCTTTCTTGGACCCAGCGATGCAGATTTTGTAGGGTTTTTCCTAAGCTGATCATTTGCTGAGCTATTGATAAGTTTCCTTTTTCTCTGAGGTCCCCTATATTTTGGATTAACCAGGGGAGGGGGGGGGCTCTATCTTTGGGCTGGTTCAAACTTGCAGGAGGGCACTCGGAAGTACTTGCACCCATGTTAGCCCAGTTTCTTGGCAAATCTTGGCAATATAAGTCTTTATTGCATAGTTCATTCGCTCTACTTCCCCTGAGCTTTGAGGATGGTAAGTGGTGTGCAGTTTCCATTGGATGTGCAGTGCTTTGGCAATCTTTTGAGTGATTTCGGAAATGAAGACTAGTCCATTGTCGGAGCCAATTGAGAAGGATAGCCCATATCGAGAAATGATTTCCCTGAGCAGAATTTTGGCCACTTCTTCAGCCTTTTGAGTCCGACTGGGGAAGGCTTCCACCCAGCCGGAAAAGGTGCAAACGAGGACTAGGAGGCTAGGAGGTATTTGTAGCCTCAGGAGATCGTGGCATTTTGGTGAAATCAACTACTAGGTCTTTGAGAGGCATATTGCCAATTCATTGGACTCCTGGGGCCCTGTGGATCCCTGGCAAGGGTTATTCTTTGCACATGTCATGCACCACTGGCATGGGCGATAGTGGTTAGACTTGGGATGTAGAAGAATCTTTTTAATACATTTTTAAGATGGGTTTTTCCCAGGTGTGTGTTTTCGTGGTAGTCCTGAACTACAGTTGTGGCTAATACTTGAGGCACAACTATTCTGTGATCGGGCAATGTCCACCACCCATTTGCTCCTTGTGTCCTACTCTCAGAAAGTAGCCACTCTCTCAGCTTGGGTATATTGAGGTTCCCAATGATTCAGAGGCTGGAGGATGAGAGTAAGCAATGTATACTGGAATTTCTGATAATTAAGAGGTTGGGGAATGAGGGCAGTGACCACATCCTCAGATAGGGATCCCTCCCGTGTGGCTCTTTTTGCTTCAGCGTCTGCCCTCTGATTTCCTTGAGCAATGGGGCTATGGCTTGTCTGGTGTCCCTTGCAGTGTATCACAGTCACTTTGATGGGCTCCCAAACTGCTTCTAGTAGTTCCAGAATCTGTGTGCCATATCTAATGTCCTTTCCTCCCGAGTTAATGAGTCCTTTTGGTTTGTATAAGGCTCCATGCACATGTGAGGTAAGGAAGGCATATTTGGAGTCTCTGTAGATATTAACCTTGGTCCCAGTCGCAAGTTGTGGAGCTCAGGTGAGGGCAATGAGTTCGACATTTTGTGCTGATGTGTTATCCAGGAGACGCTGGGGTTCCACTGTGGTTTCTGAGGTCCCTACAGCATAACCAGGCCGGTCACTGTCCTGAACAAAGCTACTCCCATCCTTGAAGAACTCCGTGTCAGGATTTGGTAGTAGCTGGTCTTGGAGGTCTGGCCTGCTAGAATACACCTCCTGCAATGTCTCCAGGAGGTTATGGGTTGGAACCCCCAGCTCAACAGGTAGCAGGGTAGCAGGATTCAGAGTTTTTATGAGTTCCAGTTGGACACACAGATTTTCACATAATAGGGTCTGATATTTAACCAGGCAGCTGTTAGTAAGCCAGTGTGTTCCTTTGGCTTATAATATTGTGACTACACATGCAGAACCCGAACAATCATAGGCTGCCCAAGAGTTAATTTTATGGCTTCTAGTGTTAGCATTGCTGCAGTGGCTACGCTTGTAGGCATGAGGGTCATCCCTGGGCTACAGTGTACACTTGTTTGGATAGAGAGGCCACAGGTCTTTGCCAGGAACCCAGGTACTGAGTGAGTACTCCTACTGCAATGCCTTGGTGATTATGGATGCAAAGGTAGAATGGATTACTGAGATCTGGAAGCCCAAGGCTTGGTGCTTCCATCAGAGCCTGCTTGAGAGCAGTGAAAGTGTCTTTCTGTGGGGGTTCATGATCTCCCCACTCTGTGGCTTCATATACAAAGGGTGCGTGAGGACCCCAAAACTGGGGATCCAAATGTGGCAGAATCCAGCTGCTCCAAGAAATTCTCACAAAATTTGGCCAGTGCTGGGCTCTGGGAGGCTACAGATTTCTTCCTTTCTTTCGGTCCTAATTCACAAAGCCCCTGTACTACCTTATAACCTAGATACTTGACCTAAGGTAGGCAGATTTGGGCTTTCCTCTTTGACACCCTATAACCCTTTCATTGCAGATGTTTTAAGAGGGCATGGGGAGAAGCAGATTTGGCTCAATGGATAGAGCATCTGCTTACCACATAGAAGGTCCAGGATTCAAACCAAGGGCCTCCTGACCCATGTGGAGCTGGCCCATGTGCACTGCTGATGGGCACAAGGAGTGCCGTGCCACGCAGGGGTGTCCCCCACATAGGGTAGCCCATGCACAAGGAGTGAACCCCATATGGAGAGCTGCCCCGTGCAAAAAAAGTGCTGCCTTCCCAGGAGTAGCACCACACACACAGAGAGCTGACACAGTGAGATAATGCAACAAGAAGAGACACAGATTCCCAGTGCCACTGACAAAGAATACAAGCGGACACAGAAGAATACACAGCAAATGGATGCAGAGAGCAGACAACTGGGGGGAGGGGTGATAAAGAATAAATCTTTTTTAAAAAATTAAAAAGAGGGCATGGGTTCCATTAGCACAGTCTTGGTGGGTGGGACTTGGCGAGGATGAGGTCATCTACATATCGGAGGATGAAACAATTATGGCTTTCTGGTTTAAAGGACTTAAGATCACTGGCCAGGGCTTGTCCAAAAATAGTGGGTGCATTTTTGAATCCCTGAGGGAGCCATGTCCAGGTTAGCTGTTGCTTTTTGCCAGAGCTCAGATTGTCCCATGTAAAGCCGAAAATCAGTTGACTCTTGGGTGCTATTCGAATGCAGAAGAAGGCATCTTTAAGATCCAGACATGAAAAGCAGACAGCCGATGAGGGTATCAAGCTGAGGAGAGTGTAAGGGTTGCCAACTGCCAGGTGTAGGGTCACTACTGCTGAGTTGACTGCTTGCAAGTCCTGGACCAGGCAGTAATCCCCATCAGCCTTTTTAACTGGGGAGAGTGGGGTATTCCATGGAGATTGGCATGGCTTTATTTGCCTTCATTCAGCAATCTCTGAATATATAGCCAGACTTTTTCTTGCACTTCACATGGAACTGGATATTGCTTTATGCTAACTGGGCTGGCTGTGGGCTTTATTTCAACAATAATTGGAGGAATGTCATGTGCCATCCCGTTGGGTTGTCCTCTGCCCATATTTCAGGCACAGCTTTGAAGGGGAGCTGTGCAGCTGTAGATTGGCCAGCTTCCCTGAAGCAGAACATTCTCCATTCCTCCTGCAGAGGGAGGGTTAGTGCTATTTTCAGAGGCTTTGGTGGTCCCATTATTAACATGGATTGCCCCATGGCATCAAAGGTAATCTGAGCTTGTAGTTTAGACAGCAGTTCCCAACCCAGGAGGGGGACTGGGCATGCCGGCAGATACAGGAACTCATGAATGACTTCCTTACCCCCGATGTTACAGGTCCTGGCTTGGAAGAAGGGCCACTGGGTGCTTTTATCAGTTGTCCCTAGATAGTGGCTTGTCTTTGATAATGGCCGGATTGGCCTTGTCATTACAGAATGTTGAGCCCCCTCATATGTATGGTGTGGCCCCAATTTGGACTCCAACCATAGGCTCCGTGGGGCTGAGAGAATAGAAGCCTGGTCTGTCCTCATCAGAGCCCTCTATTCCCACAAGTTCAATGAGCTGATTTGCAGATTTTCCTTCCAAATTTTTGCAAACCCAGGGTTTAGTTTGTGATGCCCTGCTTGCTCTCCTGGCTAATGCTCTGGCCACCTTCTTGGGGGCAACAGAGTGAAGTGGACTGTTGGGGCACTCCTGCTTCCAGTGCCCTTTCTCTTTGCAGTACATGCACAGATTTTGCCCTAGGGGTGGGCCCCCTCCTTGGGGCAGGGCATCCCAGTTTACTTTTCTTGACATGGGGTTGCTTCTTTCAACTATTGCTGCTGTGAGAAGGTCTGCTTTCTTTTTCATTTTCCAATTTTTCTCTCTCCTGGTTTCTACACTGCTGTTGACATAAACTTTGGCAGCTACCTCCATGAGCTGGGAAATATTCATACCAGCAAACCCATCTAACTTCTGTAGCTTTCTTCAGATGTCAGTCTGTGACTGGGCAATAAAAGCTGCAATGACCATTGTTTGGCTTTCAGGAGCATCCAGGTTAAAGGGCGTGTATACATGAAATGCCTCACAAAATGGCCCATAGGATTGAGTCAGACTTTCATTGAGAGTCTGTAGGACTTGGGTGGTCTTCACCATGTTTACTGCCTTTTGGATCCCAGCTCTGAACTCTTCGAATAAGGCCCTATGGAAAGTTTCTAGTCAATTGAGCCTGGTCGTGTCATTGGGATCCCATTGGGGGTCCTTGCCTGGGAACTGTGTGTGGGCATATTGGTCACTGTCCAGGGTTCCCTCAGGTGGGTGCTCTTTGAGCCAGGTTAGAGTCCCTTGTGTGACTCAAGTCTTCTTCTCAAAGTTGAATAAAGTCATGAGGAGTTGTTTACAGTCAGCCCAGGTGGGTTTGTGGGTTTGTATGATGAACTGGAAGAGATCCATCATGGCCTGAGGCTCATCTGAATATGGTGGAGTGTGACTTTTCTGGTTAAAGAGGTCAGTGGTAGTGAAGGGCTGGTGGTACATGAACGTTCGATTTCCTCCTTGAATCTGGCCATTAGCATCATAATAAATTGGAGCTTGGGCTTCATGGAGAGGTAGCTGTAGGGCAGCCCTTCTCCCTGCTCCACCTGTCCCTGGGGCTTCCTGTAGTCTGAGTTGTCATCTTTCAGGGACTCCTTCCTGACTCATGGTTGGCACTACACTGCCAGGGGCCAAGATTGGTGGAGACAGCAGCTGCAGAGGTGAAGAGGCTGCATTGCTTGGAAAAAGCGGCTGCAGAACTGGCTCCAGGGACAGCTGTGGGAGCAGCTGTGGGGGTGACAAGGTAGTGCTGCTCAGGGAAGATGGCAGCAGAGGTAGCTCATTCCTACTCCTTGGCAATGTGGTAGGAGCATCTGCATAAGGTGGCAGGAGGTCATTTTCATCTGGTTCTCCTAGAATGGGTGGTTCAGAACCAGATTTTGAGCCCCCTTTTTCTGGACCCTTTGCAAAGTGTTTGCTTGGCCTGGTTCCTTGGACAGCATCTCTGGGCTTTTTTAACAGGCAAATCCTGGCTTCTTTAGTCATACATTTCCTTAACCAGGGTGGACTTTGACTCACAGTGTCCTGCCAGACATCGATGTATGGGAACTGGTCAGGGTGCCCTGGTTTTCCAGTTACCACGTTGTGGACTTTATGGATGATCTGGGGGTCAAAGGTGCCCTCCTGCAGCCCATGCCAAAAGTCAGCCATTCTAATTCACAAGCATTCTAAGCTTTCCTGGCTGGAACTTTATGCAGTATACATCTCCGTGGAACACCTGGGGAAAATTTTTCAGCATGCTACCCAGAGGGGTCCTACTTTATGTGTTTCCCATGTTTCCACCCTGCATTGGTACTGCAAAACACTCATGCGGCCTTTCACTTCGTCCATCTCCAGCTGCGTCCCTCGTGGGAACTGACAGTACCTCTTAGCCTTAGCAGGTTGATATAGCCTCCTACTTGGATGAAGGGCCCCAGAGGGTGCCTTCACTGCCCTTGACCAGATGAGGTCACCACGGAACCATGTATCAGGCCTCCGTGCTCGCCCTGCAGAAGTCTGTATCTGCATCTCACTCAGTCAGTCGCCACAGTCACACACACACAGCCACCCATTTTCCTTTCCTTTCTCAGACCTAGGGAAGATGGCTTCCTCCCTTCTCCTTTGAAGTACCAGGATCTTCTTTTGGGAGGTGACCAGACTCCCCTTGTAACTTTCAGAGTTAGCCTTTCCCGCACTATGCCCCTGGGGGTCTTACCTGTCTGGTGTGCGGAGCTTTGTTTCATTCTCAGGGTCTCCTTTTAAACCCTTCAGTGCCTCCAGTTTCTCCTGGGGTGGGGGGGGAGGTGGGCTCCAGCAAAGTCCACAACCTCTTTCTGGACTAAAGGGGGTCCAGGGGCACCCTCAACTGGGGTTCGCCTGGGTCCCCCCCCCCCCCCGCCAGCTTCCTCGGAGGTGTCAGAGAGGGGAAATCAACTGTTGCCACCTCTAGCCTTCACAGTGAATCCCAGACAAGCCCCCAGGAAATGTAGTGGAAGTTGGGAGGATCCGGTGTTTGTGAATTTAAGGGTAGCAGGAATGCTCTGAGAAGGAAGCTTTATTATGACCAGCTGGGCCCAGGGTCTTCTGTCTAAAAAACCAAGCCCCCAGCTGTGCCTATAGGCCCTTTTTATGCAGAGGATTTAGGAGGGTAGTCAAACAGTGCCTTTGGTGCAAAAAGGAACTTCCTTTGTTAGATCAGGTTTCAGTCTCTTAGGTCCTAGGGGTTGTTAGCACCCCAGGTAGGCTTGAACATACATATCACCCACATCCACCCACATCCTTGTGAATTCACACAGAGCCTATATCACTTAATTGGCTTTCAGTAAACTATGCAAGCTTGAAGCTTGTATAAACTCACAGTCTAAATCAGTTAGGCTAATGTGTCAACTCAGCCAGGTAATTGTGCCCAGTTGTTTGGTCAAGCAAACACTGGGCTGACTGTAATACGAGGTCATTAATGAACTTTAGTCACCAGTGACTTTACTGCATAGATGGCTGATTACATCTATATCAATCAGGGAAATTGCCATCAGCAACGAGTGAGGCTTTATTCAATCAGTTGAATGCCTTAAAAGGGGAAGTGATTTCAACATTCAGAGAGAATTTCCCAGCTCATCTTTGGACAGTCAGTGTCTTCCAGAAACTCATCAAGGACCTTCATTGGACTTTCATCAGAGCTCCTGGTTTGCAGCCTGCCTGTGGAACCTAGACTTGTGCATCCCCACAGTCACGTGAGAAATCTTATAAAATGACATACTATTTACAGATATCTCCTATTGATTCTGTTTCTGTAGAGAACACTGACTAATACACCACTCTCACCCAGGTCTCTCTGAGACCATTTAAGTGCTCCTGTCACAATGGTCCATGCAGCATTTATTCCTCTTTCCTGCCTGTACTCCTCACTTAGAAGGAAGGTCAGTGAGGATAGTAACCACATTTATGTTGTTCACCATTATATTCCCAACACCTCACATAGAATCTAACACATAAAAGGAGCTCACAAGTATTTGTTGAATGGGAAAATAAATTCCTTCTGTTCTCAGTCACCACAGACATCTTCTCTCCCTTTGAACACTTTTCACAGCCTTTATTAGCACTTCCTGGACTCATGGTTTACTGTCCCCAGATGGTGTCTCCAAGCCTACTGGTATATTTTGGTTCCTCACAACATGAATTTTCTCAAAATCCTTATTTGTACATATATATTTTAACTACAAAAGAAGTATACTTACAATGCCCATGCAATTGAGGAGTAGGTTGGTTCATCACAACCCATGCTGGAAGGAAGATACCTTTCAGTGAAGTCACAGAGAGATGGAAATATTTTCAATCAGCTAACATCTTATGCCTTTATTATACCAAAAAGTTATTTCTTTACCCATATCATCCTACTAAGCTCTTTCTACATGACTTTTCTGTTGTTGTTGTTGTTGTTATAAAAGTAATTACTGTTCATTGTGAAAATGGGAAAGAAAAAAAAAAACAGTGCAAAAAGTGAAAACAAGAGAAATTTTTTAATCTCCCAGCAGGAAGGATTGTGGGAAGATGGTGGAGTAGGAAACTCCAGAAATGAGTTCCTCCATAAGAACAACTACTAAACAAGTGAGGGGGGGAGAGAGAGAATTGCCTAAATTAACTACTTTGAAACTCTGTAGTCTATTAGCATACTGTTCAGCACTCAGAGAAGAGAAGGAGGAAGAGGCTAGTAAATTTTGGCATGTGTTAATTGTACCCTCCGTGCAGCAGCAACCAGGACCCAGCACCAAGACTGCAGGCAGTGAACTGAACCCCTGCCCCTGTGCAGCTTCCTATTACTGGGGTACAATATAAACCCCTAGCTCCTTGAGACCCAGGGGTGGGTGGCCAATAGCTGATCAATGCTTTTGATAAGCTACTTCAGATCACAGGGGTGCCTGCCTCTGAGGGTGGCTTTGTTAAAATTTGCCCTCGGCAAAAGTGGCAAAGGAAACTTAAAGACTTTCCCTACCTAAAAACTAGGGAACATAGTGAAAGGGCTGAATTTACTGGGTTTTTTAGTTTTCCAAAGGGCTGCTGATGAAAAGTAACAGAAATCTGTTGACTTTTATAATGGAGATTTATTTGGAGTAAAAGCTTGTAGTCCCAAGGCCCTAAAGAGTCCAACTCAAGGCACCATTAGAGGTGTTTTCTCACCAAAGTCCCTGCCACATGTTGAAGCAAGATGGTAGGAATCTCCTGGTCTCTAGCTTCCCCTCTAGGTTTCCTTTCTCAGGCTCAGCTGCTCTGCTTTCTTCCTAATTTCAGCTGCAAGCTGGCATAGGGCTTGCCTCTTTCCAGGCCTCCTATACAACTTTTGAGTGGCCTGCTCTCTTCTCAAGTTCTGTAAGTGATCAAGATAAAACAGGGCTTGTCTCCGGTTGAGCTGCTCTTGGGGACTTTGTACTTAAGCAATTCTTCATCTCACATTACAGAATAAAATATGACCGTTTCCTTTCTCCTCTGTCTGTCCATCTGAGTCCATTTATACCTGACCCAGCAATAGGGTAGATACTCAATGTGAGTTATGCCTCAGTGATGTAGTCCAATCAAAAGCCCTGTAGTGATCTTATCAAGTAATCTAATCAAAGACCCCTCAGCTGAATTTAATACAATCAAAGGGTATCATATCCAAAGGAATAGATTAATTTATAAACATAATCTTTCTCTTTTGGGGATTCATAAAATAATCTCCAACAGCCACACTGGGCAAGTGTCAAATCAAGGAAACACAGCTTCGAAGAGCTATAAGTGAGCTCCTGGCACCCTTGCTGGCTCCTATCTTTTCCCCTTCCCATGGCAGCCCTCCCTTTGTGGGTCTCATTCCTCTTTCCAGCTAGGGAAGACTGACCTGGGAACTCCTCTCCAGCTCCTCCACCCTTCCAGAATTTTCTTAAGCAAAAACAGCTTGATACAGCCAAAACTGTGTAAGAAACAATTGTCAGGCAACCTGGGGGAAAGATTTGACTGCTTTAAATTCTATAATGGAACACTTAGGAGAGAGAGGTCCTTTTCCTTGGGAATGGAGGGGGCATTCAATTTCCTGTGAACAGAGGAATTCCTAAGGCCACTAGAAAGCATAATTCCACACAAAACACAGGCACAGAAAAGACAGGGAGGACCCTGCATTTTGCACTTGCCTTGGGATGACTTTCTTGACAGGAAGGCCAAATACTAATGGAGAACATCAGTCAATCCAAAGCTAATTAGCAAAGACAGTGAAAGGTGTTTTTTAATTGGTTTGTTTGGTTTTGCTAGTTCCTGACACGCAAGAAAATCTCTGTCTTATCACCAGCTGAATACAAGCTCAAAAAACAGCTCAGGGAATAAATGCTGGAATTAACATTTTAAAATATTAAAATGCACAGCGTGCAACAAAAGATTATAAGAAATGACGATAAACAAAGAAACAGGAAATGATGGCCCATCCAAAGGAAGAGGATAAAAATCCAGAAAACATCAACAAAAAAGACCAGACTATAGTCATACCAGAAAAACACTTTTAAAAAATGACCTTCAGTATACTCAAGGAGAGGAAAGAAAATAGAGCTAAAGGCTATCAGGAAAACAGTGACTGAACAATGAAAATCTCAATAAAGAGACAGAAATTTTAAAAGGAAGCAAACAGAATAACTGGAGTTGAAGAACATAATAACTAACACCACACTGGAGTTAGTAACAGAAAAAATTAGTGAATTCAAAGAAAAGAAAATTAAAATGAGTAAGGCTGAAGACCAGAAAGGAAAAAAGAATTAGAAGAAGTGAAAATAGCCTAAGAGACCTGTGGGACACCATTCAGCATACCAATAGACACATTATAATTCCATACTAACCACAAAGAAAATATATTAAAAATATACCCAGAGGGAAGTGGCTCAATCAGTTGGGCTTCCGTCTACCATATGGGAGGCCCTGGGTTCATGTCCCGGGGCCTCCTTGTGAAGGCAGGCTTGGCCAGCCTGCAGAGAGCTGCCCAGCCTGCAGGCACCGTGGAGAGCTGGCTCAACGAGGTGATGCAACAAAAAAAGGGAGACAAGCAAAAAAAAAAAAAAAAAAAGCACGTAAGAGAACACAGTGAATAGACACAGAGAGCAGACAGCATGCAAAAAGCCACAAGGGTGGGGGCAGGATTTATATATGTGTGTGTGTATATATCTGGGTGTGTGTATATATATATGTGTGTGTGTGTATATATCTGGGTGTGTGTGTATATATATATATATATACACACACACAGAAAGAAATGAATAAGGACTCAATATGCTATAATATAAAAAATAAAATAAAATATGAAAGTAGGCATTAACAGAAAAAATTGAGGGTCAAAAAGGATATAAGAATAGCAAAGACTAAATAGCAAAATAACAGAAGATAGCCCTGCATTATCAATAGCTATCTTAAGTGTAAATGGATTAAACTCTCTAGTCAAAAGGCAGAGATTGGCAGAATGAGCAAAAAAGCACAGCCCAGCTATATGCTAGACCTAAGACATATACACAAAACACTTCACCCAATAGTAGCAGAATACACATTCTTCTCTAGTGCACATGGATCATTCTGTGGAGAGAGCATATGTTAGGTCACAAAACAAGTCTAAATAACATTTTTAAAATATTGAATTCATACTATGTATCTTCTCAGATCACAGCAGAATGAAGCTAGAAGTCAAAAACAGAGAGAGAAACAAACTTCACAATATTCGGAAAGTTTTAAATAACATACTATTAAACAAACCAATGGGTCAAAAGAGAAATAACAGCAAAATTAGGAAATATCTTGAGGTGAATGAAAATGAAAACACAAAATACCAAAATTTATGTGATACAATAAAGGCAGTACTAAGAGGGAAATTTTTAGCTCCAAATGCTTACATTAAAAAAGAAAGATCTCAAATCAGGGACCTACCCTCAAAACTTAAAGATCTAGAAAAAGAAGAGCAAACTAAACCCAAAATAAGCAGAAGGAAGGAAATAACAATGGTTAGATTGAAGATAAATGAAATAAAGAATTGAAAAAAAACCAATACCAGAGCATCAACAAAATCAAAAATTGGTTCTTTGAAGAGATCAATAAAATTGATAAACAGCTAAAGTAATGAAGAAGAAAAGAAAGAGGGCATGAACAACTAAAATCAGAAATGAAAGGGGGGATATTACTACTGACTCCACTGAAATAAAAAAGGACTAGAAGAGGATACTATGAAGAACTGTACACCATCAAATTATATAACCTAGATGAAATGGACAACTCCTAGACACTTACAAACTACCTACAATTACTCAAGAAGAAATAGAAGACCTAAACAAACCAATAACTAGGAAAGAGAGTGAATCAGTGATCATAAACCTACCAACAAAGAAAAGCAAAGGTGGCTTTTGAACCAAATGGCTTCACATGGGGAATTTTACCAAACATTCCAAGAAGAATTAACACCAATCCTGCTCAAACTTTTCCCAAACATTGAAGAGCAGGGGACACTCCTAACGTATTTTATAAGGCCCACATTATCCTTACACCAAAGGCAGATAAAGACACCACAAGAAAAAAAATTACAGACCAATATCTCTTATGAACACAGATGTAAAAATCATCAACAAAATACTACCAAACTGAATCCAATAGCACATTAAAAGAATTATACACCATGATCAAGTACTTTTACCCCAGGTATGCAAGTGTAGTTCAACATAACGAAAACAATTAATGTAATATACCACATTAACAAAATGAAGTGTAGAATCAACATGAGTATTTCAATTGATGCACAAAAGGCATTTGACAAAATCTAGCATTGCTTCTTGATAAAAACACTTAGAAATTAGTAATAGAAGGAAACTTCCTCAACATAATGAAAGACATATATGAAATACCCAGCTAGCATCATAATGGTGAAAGACTGAAAGTTTCCTTTTACATTCTGGAACAAACAAGGTTGCCCACTGTTGCTATTGTGATTCAACATTATTTTGGAAGTTCTAACCAGAGAAATTAGGCAAGAAAAATAAATAAAAGGCACCTAAATTGGAAAAGTAGAAGAAGCATTTTCTCTATGTCAGTTGGCACAATCCTATATAGAAAAAGTCCTGAAAAAGCCATAACATAGCTACTAGGGCTAATAAATGAGTTTATCAAAATGTCAGGGTACAAGATCAACACAAAAATGAGTAGGGTCCATATACTAGTAATGAACAATTAGAAGAAAAAAATTAAGGAAAAAATCCATCTACAACAGCAACTAAAAGAATCATATACCCACAAATAAATCTAAGCAAGGAAGTAAAGGACTTGCACAGAAAAAATTCAAAACATTGCTTAAAAAATCAACAAACACCTAAATAAATGGAAGGACATTCCATGTCCATGGATTAGAAAACTAAATATAGTAAGGATGTCAATTCTAACCAAAGCTATTTACAGCTTCAACTCAATCCCAATTGACTTTCCAAAACCTACTTTGCAAAAATGGAAAAGCCAATCATCAAACATTTATGGATGAGTAAGAGGCCCTGAATAGCAAAGCCATTTTGAAAAAAGAAGAACAAAGTTGGAGGATTCACACTTCCCAATCTTAAAACTTATTATAAAACCACAGTAATCAAAACAACATGGTACTAGCACAAGGACAGATTTATAGGCCAATGGAATTGAATAGAGAGTTCAGAAATCAGCTCAAACATCACAAGGCCACCTATTTTTTTCATAGCTCAACTTAACACAGATAAGTTTAATGATCAGACCAAAATGGAATCAATTAGGAAAAATTATATATAGGAGATGCCTTATACAGAATAATTTTTTCTTTTCATGTTGACTATTTTAATAGGGTTTTAAATGAGTGATTATTCTCCAGTCTCCTGAATTAAAATTGTTCAGGGGGCTATAAAGTCTGGAAATGCAAACCAAATACATAAATAGTTTACTGATAATACATGCTATGTTCAATGCATTGTTCCTAACAGCTCAAAAAGTCATACAAATTGCAATAAACAATGTGCATTAAGGCATCATTTCCATCAATCCTTGTATATACACCTGTGATGCATTGCCCTAGATGATTGTGTCTCTAATTTTCACTGAATAAACTTGTACCTTTAGCACACCTAAGAAGAAGTAATCAAGGGAGTTAACTTTATTTAAAAATATATATTGTCTATGTTTCAAGATTTTTTGGCCACCTAAAACACAAACAACAAAAGAAAAAGTAGATAAATAGAACCTCATCAAAATTAAAACTTTCGTTCATCTGCATCAAAAGACTTTAGCATTGGGAAACGGACTTTGGCCCAGTGGTTAGGGCATCCGTCTACCATATGGGAGGTCCGCGGTTCAAACCCTGGGCCTCCTTGACCCGTGTGGAGCTGGCCATGCGCAGTGCTGATGCGCGCAAGGAGTGCCGTGCCACGCAAGGGTGTCCCCCGCGTGTGGGAGCCCCACATGCAAGGAGTGCACCCGTGAGGAAAGCCGCCCAGCGTGAAAAGAAAGTGCAGCCTGCCCAGGAATGGCGCCGCCCACACTTCCCGTGCCGCTGACGACAACAGAAGCGGACAAAGAAACAAGACGCAGCAAATAGACACCAAGAGCTCTGTCGTGGTCCCTAGAGGAGCAGCGACAGTCTCCCAGGTGCAGCGGCGGGGACCGGGAGGGAGTGAGGGTTCAACAGTGAGCCCTTGATGCTAATGACTATGCTTGTGAGCTGATAAGCCTAAAATAAGAACAAGGCCTAGAGCAACATTGTGCCTGGGAATTTCCTCCTGTCAGCCTTCATGTTACTCAAATGTGGCCAGTCTCGAAGCCAAACTCAGCATGTAAATGCAATGCCTTCCCCCCAGCGGACACCCGGGGATGAGCCTCCCTGGCACCGAGGGACCACTACCAACTACCAACTGATGATGCAACTGGAAAATGACCTTATACGGAAGGTTCAATGCGGATCAGCAGAATATCCCTGTCTACATAAAATAACATGACTTTAAAATGCTGTTTTACCTAAAGTAAGGGGAAAATGGAAAGGAGAAATGAGTTTATATGGCTACGAGTTTCTAAAAAAGAGTCTGGAGGCTGGCAGAAGGATTGCCCTTATGCACACCTGAGCAGAGTCAGAGAGACAGATAAAGCAGATACAACCCCCAGATATTGGTTCCTTTGAGGGCTAAAGAGACCCATGGGAGTTATGGTCATGGCCGATGGGGTTAACTACCAGGTCAGATGGCCCCTCTTTGGAAATGGTGTTTATGTGTGATGAATCTGGACTCAGATGGGATCTCCCTTCATAAGACTTTCATGCTAATGTGCTGGAGGTGCAGTTCATGTTGGGGTTTAAGATATATTTAGGGGATTTGAATCTCTGGACTGACAATGTGATAGCCAGGTCCTGAGCCTCAACAGACTCCAGCACCTACAATCTGTTTTATTGGACTTACCACACTCAGCTAAGATGGAGTTGAAGAAGGACAACCACCACACCATGGAGCCTAGAGTGATTACAACTGAAAGTGGGAGGATTGCATCCAGCATCCATGTGGAATCTGAGCCTCCTCTTGACATAGAGGTGCAATGGACACAACCAATCCAATGTCCACATAGAAGAGGTGGCATTGGATTGGGAAAAGTGGACATGGTGGCTGATGGGTATGGGGAAAGGCAGGAAGAGATGAGAGGTGGAGGCGTCTTTGGGACATGGAGCTGCCCTGGATGGTGCTTCAGAGGCAATCACCGGACATTGTATATCCTCACAGGGCCCACTGGATGGAATGGGGGAGAGTATGGGCCATGATGTGGACCATTGACTATGAGGTGCAGAGGTGCCCAAAGATGTACTTACCAAATCCAATGGATGTGTCATGATGATGGGAGGGAGTGTTGCTGGGGGGGGGTGGGGGAGAGGTGGGGTGGGGGGGTGGGGTTGAATGGGACCTCACATATATATTTTTAATGTAATATTATTACAAAGTCAATAAAATAAAAAAATTAAAAAAAATTTTAAAAAAAAGATTATAAAAATCCTTAAAAAAAAAAAATGCCTTAGAACTTTTGCACTTGGTGTGTCCCCTTACTTGAAATGTGTGCCCCTATGTAATTGTTTGGCTGACTTCTTCTTGTAATTTGTGTTCCATTTCAAATACCTCCTTAGTGAAACCTCCTTGACCACCCAGTCTAACAGAATCTTGATTTTTTTTCATAGACTTCTTATCAGTTAATCATTTATTTGTTCACTTGTTTATTGTTGGTCTCCTTTTAGAAAATAAGTCTGTAATAGCAGGAACTTTTGTTCTCCAGCCTGTTTTCCACATTTAGCATAGTTCCTGGCATAGAAAGGATGCTGATTAAATATTTGCTGCATGTAATGAAGTAATCTGATCCTGTGAGAAAAGAGACTATTCTGCAGGGTGATTGTGATCTTTAAATGACAGTGCTTAGAGGTACCTAGTAATAATTGCTATTATTTTGATAGGGATAATTCTATTGTAGGATATTGCCAGAGAACTAGTTATTAATAAAAAATTTGTATACAACATCAGATATTTCATGTAGATTTGAAATTTAAATGTCAATAAAATGTTCAGTTTAGCTGGAAAAAAAAACAAAAAAACAAATAGACACCAAGAACAGACAACCAGGGGAGGGGGGGAAATTAAATAAATAAATAAATCTTTAAAAAAAAAAAGACTTTAGCATGAAAGTAAAATGACAACCTACAAAATGGGAGAAAATATTTGGAAACCAGGTATCAAATAAGGGTTTACTATCCAGAATACACAAAGAAATCTTATAACTCAACAATAAAAAGGAAAACAACCCAATTTAAAATTGGTCAAAAGACTTCAATAGACATTTCTCCAAAGAAGATATACAAATGGCCAATAAGCACATGAAAATTTGCTCAATATCATTAACTACTAGGAAAATGCAAATCAAAATTACAGTGTGATACTTCACACCCACTAGAATGGCTACTATTTAAAAAACAAAAAATTATACAAAAATAATAAAAATACATAATGTGTTAGAGAAGATGTGGAGAAATAGGAATACTCATTCATGGCTGGTGAGAATGTAAAATGGTCCAGCCACTGTGAAGGCAATTTGGTCATTCCTCAGAAAGTTATATATAGAATTACCATAAGACCCAGTGGTCCCAATTCTAAGTGCATATACAAAATAATTGAAAGCAGCTATTAGAACTGATATTTGCATACCAGTGTTATTGCAGCATTATTTACAATTGCCAAAAGATGTAAGCAACCCAAGTGTTAATCAACCAATGAATGGATAAACAAAATGTAGTATATTCATACAATGGAAAAACACTCAGCTGTAAAAAGGAATGAAGTTCTGATACATGCAACAACCTGGATGTATTTCACTCATCATGTTGAATCAAACAAGCCAGGCACAAAAAGACAAATATTGTATTATCTGATGATATGAAATAATTCGAAGCAGCAAATTCATAGTCAGAAACTAGAATATAAGTTACCAGGGGCTGTGGTGGGAGGAGGGAATGTGGAATTAATTCTTAAACTGTACAGAGTTTCTATTTGAGATGATGGAAAAGTTTTGATAATGGATCGTGGTGATGGTAGCACAATATTGTGAATATAACTAATAGCACTAATATATTTGAATGTGGTAAAAGAATATTATTATGTTGTATATGTTACTAGAATAAAATTTTTTAAAATATCCATAGAAATATATAATACAGTGAACCCTAGAGTAAATCATAGACTATTAGTTAATAGTACAATTATAAAAAATATTCTTTCATCATCTGTAGTAAATATACCACACCAAAACAATGTATTAATGATAGGATAGCATATGGTAATAATAGGGTAATATATGGGTAGTATGTTATTTTTCTGTGAACCTACAATTTGTTTAATAAAAAATAAATAAAATCTTTGATGGGGTCTATGTCCACACAGTCACTATGAACTTGATTCCATCTGAATTTTTAATCTGCCAGCTCTTTCAGAGTAGAATTACGTAATATAAAGCCTGTCTCTTACATGTGGATTTCACCCAGGGTCCTGTCAACTTTTTCCTTCTCTTCTCACTTTACATACTCTCCTGGATTATTGTAGTTACTTCCAGGACTTCAAGTACCCAACATATTATTTATAAGCTGCTAGAAGTTTGAATTGCTCTGCCGTTTTCCCCTTCAAGGTCATGGCCAATGGAGTATGCACACAAGGATCATTAGCCTAATGAAGCATGCCGATTATTAATGGCATTAACAGAGCAGAACTCCAATCAAAAAAAAAAAAAAAAATGGGGGGAGGCACTGGAAAATACAGCTTAGGCTCATGGTCACAACCTTCAGTTTCCCAGCCTTGGTTCCTGAGACTCAGCTATCCCTAGAGTAAGTGAGCCATAAAAGCCAGAGCTACTCAGGCCAAGTCCAGATCTACCTATCCAGCTATCCAGTTGGACAAGAATCAGAGATCTGCCTCACCTGCCCAAACACAGAGGAACAGAGAAACAGATAGCAGGGGGAAAAAACACAAGTTTTCCTCCAAAGTTTTGCTCTGAGTTGACCCAGTTCCACAGGCCCCCACTGGCCAGGCTAGTCTGACCTATGGAAGAAGACGGAGCCAAGAAAAGGAAGAGCCATGCCTGCCAGATGCATGGATATGGAAAGTGGAATGAAGAAGAGGGCATGCCATTAATAACACTCACCCTTAATGTAGTGGCTCTGTCCACAGTAAAACCTGGTCCTCTAATTTCAGGTCTCAACTACTGATTAAACTTTTCTTTCTCCTTTACCAGGGAATGAATAAGGCGCTGGTGAGAAGAGATAAAACCCACTCCCTAGTAGTACCAGCAATTAGTCCAATTATCTGTGGGCTAAAGGCACAGTGTAAGAATACTCTTTCCCATAATGTGCCTAGCACACATTAGGCATTCCACAGATATGTCTCAATTAATGTGTATTGTGACTCTTGGATCTGTATCTCAAATCCAGAGCCCTCATGAACTTGACTTGCATATGTCCACTCTTCACCCCGCTAAAATCCCTCACCCAGCTTCCTTCCTCTCCATTTCACATCTCATAAAAGGAACCATTATCCACACAATTACACAAGTCATAATCTCCCTCCACCTCTGCCTAATTCTCTCACTATTAAGCAATTACCACTTCAAAAGGATATTAATTTATTACCCAGCTCTCTACCTCTCTCTCCCTATCTCCCTGTTTTTCTCTTCACATTTATAGGGAAGAAAGAGAGAGAAAAAAGTGTCCTTTACTTAACTGAAATTCAAAGGGATCTACCTAGTCTTTAATGGCAGAGAAAGCTTCCTTGAAGACACAAAGGTTGGGCTCAGTTCTTATATATCACCTTCACTGTATCGCCTTACTGGAGGGATATCAACCTGCATGTTTTCTTTTTACTGTCTTATGAACTACCTCTTTTAGATCATCAGCCCAATCCCAGCCAAAGAAAAATCCTCCCTGGATATTGTTTTTTAAATACATTTCTTAAGCTGCATAAAATTAAATGATTTCTGCAGCCCTTTCTAATATTACACTAATAACTATCACCCATTACCTTATTATTCAAAGTCTTTTTTGCTTGGCTTAAAACATCCTAAAAAGTGCATACTGGAAACAATCCTCAACTACTGAATTAACAATTAATAAAAAGCAGGATTTTCTCTGCAATGTGAAACTTTCAAAGGAATGTCTATCACTTGTTTACTGTGTGACTTAAAAACACAGTTCCTCTAAAAATCCTCCTATAGTCGCTGAAACTCAAAGTATCAGCATCAAAGACCCACATCAACACCAATATTTTTACCGACTTTATTTATACATATATTTTTTAATTTGCCAAGTTTTCATCTTAACAACAGCATAGATAGTTTGTTTACAGAACATTTGTAGTTCACTGATGTGTTTTTGCTAGAAGTGGTTCATGAATGTGTAATCTGACCAAACTTTCAAAGAAAACAATTAGGCATGGTATCAAACAGGGTTTGAGTTTAAAGAGAACAGGTATGGAACAAGGTTGGACTGTAAAAATAAATAAATCAACTACACATAAAATGTATAGAGAGGGTAGAAATAAAATGGTGTCTCTAGTAAATGGCTATAGAAGATAACCTTTTAGCATTCATTGATTTGCCAACTGCCTTTTCTGCATGAACTGAGGTGAGTTTTCTTCAATTTTTTAATGTACAATATTATACTGATTGATTTTCTGGTATTGAACCATCCTTGCATACCTGGTATAAAACTCACTTGATCATGAACTTTTGGATTCAGTCTGCAAGTATTTTGTTGAGTATTTTTGCATCTTTATTTCTTAGAGAAATTAATTGGTCTGTAATTTTCTTTTTTCATAATATCTGTTTTTAGCTCTGGTAGTAGGACACTGGTGGTTTCATAAAATAAGTCTGGTAGCATTCCCTCCTGCTCAATTTTTTGTAAGAGTATGAACAAGATTAGTATTAGATCATCTAGGTCTGACTGGTAGAATTCACCTGTGAAGCCATCTGGCCCTGGGCTTTTCATTTTGAGGAGGTTTTTGATGACTGTTTCAATCTCTTGTGATTGGTTTCTATTTCTTCTAGAGTAAGTGTGTGTAGTTCATGTGTTTCTAGGAATTTGTCCATTTCATCAATGTTGTCTAGTTTTTTTGGTGTACAGTTCATAGCATTCACTTATGATCTTTTTTATTCCTACAGGGTCAGTGGTAATGTCCCCATTTTCATATCTGGTTTTATTTATTTGCATTTTCTCTTTTTTTTTTTTTCTTTTTCTGTCTAAGGGCTTGTCAATTCTGCGATCTTCTCAAAGAATTGGTTTTGTTGATTTTATTGTTTTTTTAATTCTCCATTTCATTTAGTTCTTCTCTGATCTTTATTCCTTTGGCTTGGTTTGGGATTAGTTTCCTGACCTTTTTCTAGTTCCTCCAGGTGTTCAGTTAGATCTTTGATTTTAGTTCTTTCTACCGATTTTTGTTTGGTTTGGTTTGCTTTGCTTTGCTTTGTTTTTTGAGGTACCAGGGCTGGGGACTGAACCAAGGACCTTGTATGTGGGAAGTCAGCACTCAACCACATTGGTTCCCCAAACTAGTTTTTTAATTTGTTTGTTTGTTTGGTTTTTTGTTCTTAGGAGGCACTGGGGACTGAACCTGGGACCTCCATGTGGAAAGCAAGCACTCAACCACTTGAGCCATATCCACTCCCCTCTACTTTTTTAATGTAAGCATTAAAGTTTCCCTATCAGCATTGCCTTCATTGTATCCCATAAGTTTTGATATGCATCATTTTCATTTGTCTCAAGATATTTACTGATTTCTCTTGCAATTTCTTCTCTGACCCACTAGTTATTTAAAAGTGTGTTGTTTAATCTCAATATATTTATGAATTTTCCCTTTTTCTACCTGTTACTGATTTCCAGCTTGATTCCATTATAATCAGAGAAAATGCTTTGTATAATTTCAATCTTTTTAAATTTATTGAGATCTAACTTATGACCCAACATATGATCTATCCTGAGAATGATCCAAGAGCTCCTGAAAAGACTGTAAATCCTGCTATTTGGGGGTATAATGCTCTATAAATGTCTGTTGGGTTTAGTTCTTTTATCATATTATTTAAACTGTTTCCTTATTTATTCTCTGTCCAGATATTCTGTCCAATCCTGAGAGTGGTGTACTGAAACTTCCAACTTTTATTGTAGAAATGTGTTTCTCCCTTCAGTTTTGCCAGTGTGTTCCTCATGTATTTTGCAGCACCTATGTTAGGCGCATAAATATTTATTATTATTATTTCTTCTTTGTGAATTGTCCCTTTATTAACATATAGTGACCTTCTTCATCCATTATAATAGATTTTGCATTTTAAATTTATTTTGTCTGACATTAGTATCATTACAACAGATTTTTTTTTATTACTATTTGCCTGGAATATCTTTTTCCAACCTCCCACATTCAACCTGATTGTGTCCTGGCATCTAAGGTCTTGTAGAAAGCACATAGATGGCTCCTTTTTTTTCAACTGTTCTGTTAGACAATGTGTTTTGATTGGGGACTTCGATCCATTAATGTTCAATGATATTTAAAGCTTTCACTATTCGCTGATGATACGATCCTATACCTAGAAAATCCCAAAAAAATCTACAATAAGGATACTGGAACTAATAGATGACTTTAGCAAAGTGGCAGGATACAAGATTAATATGCAAAAGTCATTAGCATTTCTATACACTACTAATGAAGAAACTGAGAAGGAAGTCAGAAAAAATTTTCATTTATAATAGTGATTAAAGAATCAAATATTTAGGAATAAACTTAACCAAGGACATAAAGAACATGTATTTAGAAAACTACAAAACATTACTATAAGAAACCAAGAAGACCTAAGTAAACAGAAGTACATTCCATGTTCATGGATTGAAACACTAAATATCATTAAGATGTCACTTCTACCCAAACTGATTTACAAATTCATTGTAATCCCAATAAAAATTCCAGGGGAGTGGATGTAGCTCAAGTGGTTGAGCAACTACTTCCCATGCACAAGGTCCTGGGTTCAATTCCTGATACCACCTTTTAAAAAATCATTCAAGGGGCTAAATATAAAAGCTAGAACCATAAAGCTCCTAGAATAAAATTTAGAGAAACATCTTCAAGATCTTGTGGTAAGTGGTGGTTTCTTAAACCTGATACCCAAAACATGAGCAATAAATGAAAAAATAGGTAAGCAAAGTTAAACACTTTTGAGCTTCAAATGACTTTATCATGAAAAGTCTACTCTATGGGTGAAAATTTTCAGAAACCACATTTCCAATAAGGGTTTGATTTCCATGTTATATAAAGAGAGCACAGAACTCAACTATAAAAAGACCAGCAACCCAATGAAAAAATGGTCAAAAGACTTGAATAGACACTTTTCCAAAAAGGGAATACAAATGTCCAAAAAGCACATGAAAAGATGCTCAACATCATTAGCTAATAGGGAAATACATATCAAAATATCACTTCATGCCTTACAGAATGGCCATTATTTTAATAAAAAACAGAAACAAATGTTGGAGAAGAGGCAGAGAAATGGGAATATTACTTCACTATTGGTGATTCATCAGGAGACTAAATATAGAACTGCCATATGTTTTGGCAATCCCTCTACTAGAAATATATTCAGAAGAACTGTAAGCAAGGATAGGAACTGATATTTGCACACCAATGTTCATATCATCATTATTCACAATTACTAAATGATGGAAACAACCTAAGTGCCTATCAACGGATGAGTTCATAAATAACATGTGATATACACATACAACAGAATACTATTCAGCTGTAAGAAGAAATGAAATCAGGATGCATATTACAACCTGGATAAGCTTTGAGGATATTATGTTGAGTGAAATAAGCCAGACACAAAAGGATGACCATTGTATGGTCCCACTGATATGAACTAAATACGATGTATAAACTTATATGGAGTTAAACTATAGAATATTAGTTAGTAGGAGACAGAGGGTGGTTTGAATGGGGAGCTGATGCTGAATGCATATAGAATGTTTAATAAGGTTGATTGTAAATATGTGGAAATGGTTAGAGTTGATGCTAATATTATGATAAGTATAATTAACACTGCTGATTTATAAATGTGATTGTGGCTGAAAGGGATAGTTTAGAGAGGTTAATGTCAATTGAAAACAGCCAGAGAATAATATAGGGACTGTATAATATAGTGATTTCAGTGGTAGATAAGAACTGTGGTTAATAATACAAATATAAGAATGTTTCTCTATTACAAGGTTTTAAGAATACGGTGATACATGGGAAAAATATAACTAATGTTACTTATAAACTACAGTTAACAGTAGTATTGTATTATTTTTAGAGCAAAGACAAAGAAGATACTATATTGATGCTAAAGGACAAAACAATTGTGGGATTTAGTTTTATGATATGTGAATATGATCAAGCTTTTTTTTTTTCCATTTTCTTCATTCACAAGGAGACCTTGGTCATGTTATTTAACCAATCTGTGCTTATTTATTCATCTTTCAGAACACTGGAGAAACAATTGAGTTTGTTTTGAGAATTAAATAAGATAAATGTACCTGAACAGGATTTTTTTTTAAGTAATGCCTCCATAATTTGTTAAGATGCATTTAGTTTGTTGTTTTATTTTTTGAAGTTGAAACAAAGTTTAATAAAAAAGGTAAAAGAGGGAAGTGGACTCGGCCCAATGGATAGGGCATCCACCTACCACACGGGAGGTCCGCGGTTCAAACCCTGGGCCTTGTTGACCTGTATAGAACTGGCCCACGCGCAGTGCTGATGCATGCAAGGAGTGCCGTGCCATGTAGGGGTGTCCCCCGCATAGGGGAGCCCCACTCGCAAGGAGTGTGCCCCGTAAGGAAAGCTGCCCAGTGCAAAAGAAAGTGCAGCCTGCCCAGGAATGGTGCTGCACACACGGGGAACTGACACAGCAAGATGATGCAACAAAAAGAAACACAGATTCCCGGTGCCACTGATGAGGACAGAAGTGGTCACAGAAGAAGATACAGGGAATGGACACAGAGAGCAGACAACTGGGGGGAGGGAGGAAAGGGGAGAGAAATAAATAAATAAATAAATCTTTTTAAAAAGGTAAAAGACAAGCAACACCTAGAGAAAAACATTTGCAACAAATGTGCCAGGAAAGGGGTCAGTATTCATAAAACATCCAGTTCCTATAACTCAATACAAAATAGAAAGAAAAATGTTAATGGATATGAATAGACAATTCTAAAAGAAATAGAGCCAGTAAATATATGAACAGATGTTCAGCCTCACTAGTAATCAAATAAATGCAAATAAAGCAACAGATTGTTTATGATTAAAAAGATGGGCAAAGCCCAGCATTTGTAAGTGTGCAAGCAATTGGCTGCTCTCAGATTCTTCTGGTAAGTCTATTTACTAGTTGAATCATTTTGGAGGGCACTTAGGGATATACATCAAAATTTTAAAGATGTATTGCCTCCTCTTTTTTATATTTATTTTTCTTAAATTTTCTTATATAGTCTTCATTTTTATAATCGGACAAAAATAAAGCTATTTTCATTTTTAGAAAATGAAAAGAAATTCCTTCCCTTCTTCTCAGAGTTGTTATGAGACTGATATTACTTTCTCTTCCAAACAAGAGCTCAGACAACCTTATAGGTCATGACAGTAATGATTACTAATGTCTATGTGGCACCCCCTGGATCGCTAAGTACCATCACTTACCTTAATCCTCATAACTACTGGACATAAACAGCCCTGGAATTATTTTTCCCCCTTATGAATGTTTATGAGACTCAAGTCTTCTTTTCTTTATCCCCCAAAGTGAAAAGGGGTCCAAATTCAGGAAAGTGGGGCATCTTCTCCACTTGCCATCCTTTAGGGGGCGCTCAGGTGTCAGTAAATTAATACCTGCCTGGCCTTTTTCAGGCTTCTTTGTTGCCTACTGCCATGTATTACATGGAAGGAAGGGTCTCTTGCCATCTATTGAACAATGAAGAGAATCAGTGTCTTCATTGCAACATTGTAAATATCTCTTTTTTTCTTCAAGCTGGGTATCAGAACTGTCCATGAGATGGGAAAATTGTCCCTTTACCTCCTCATGAGGCCTGAAATTTATACTCTCACCTTTGTCCACCAGAAATTGTGCTGGACTGGAAGCAGACGTGGCTCAACTGAGAGAGCATCCGCCTACCATATGGAGGGTCCAGGGTTCGATACCCAGGGCCTCCTGACTCATGAGGTAAGGTGGCCCATGCTCAGTGCTGCTGCACACAAGGAATGCCATGCCACACAGGGGTGCCCCCGTGTAAGGATACCCCAAGCACAAGGAGTGCGCCCGGCATGAAAAAAAGCGCCGCACACACGGAGAACTGATGCAGCAAGATGGCACAACAACAACAAAAAGAGACGCAAGTTTCCTGGTGCTGCCTGATACTGCAAGCAGATGCAGAAGAACACACAGCGAATGGACACAGAGAGAAGACAATGGGGCGAAAGGGGAGAAAAATAAAATAAAATTTCAAAATCTTAAAAAAAAAAAAAAAGAAATTGTGCTGGGCAAAACTATGATTGGGAAAATTGCCTTTTGGTGACCCAGCTTCCATGTTGGGGAGCTCCTCCCACGCCAGCCTAACACTGCTGCACCTGTCAGGCCACCTTCTTATATTAGGTACACAATATGTGTATTCTCTTTCCTTCTCAAAACATCTTTTTCAAGAAGGGACTTGAGAAAAATACACTGGGTTTCTGAAACTCATTCATACCATAATACAAATGATGTTAGCAGCTAGGGTGCTGCATAATCATGGGCTCAATGATTTAAGCTGAAATAATGAGGTCACTGTAAGCGGAATTTCAGGGGATTCAAATATTGACAAAACGGTTTGAGACAGGAGGCCGTTTCTGACATGACATTAGTGGTGGTGCAACGTAGCAATGCCCAGAGGACCTGGGCCCAGACTTCAGTCGGGTCACTGGGTATCTCAGTGCTGTCGATCAAGGGGCCCTGAGAGGAGACTTTTTTGAAATCGGTTCTAACTTTGTCTCTGGGACTCTAAACCTTACCAGCCATTGCTTGATTGTTACTAGCTAATATGAGCATTAGATTTCCTTAGTATGTTCTTGGAAAACTTACGAGACCAGGAGTTTTGTAAAGACTCAGGAAAGAATATGCCAGAATATAAGATAGCAACTTTTTTATCTGAAAGAAAGAGCAACTACCACAACATAGCAACTTCCTTCAACACAGGAATGTGCTCCACACTGTAGTGGAATAACACGGAGTCAGTGAGAGTGACAAAGTAGGTCTATGTTTGACGATGCTGAAAGCTGCCCATGATAAATTATTTAGAAAAAAATAGGTAACAAAGAACTATGACTATTAGGGTCCCATCTTGTTAATATGTATGAAACAGGGTTTTGGGGTGGCCTCGGGGAGATTCTTCCATCCTATAGAGAAGATGACACTTCCAACAGTAGGAATCTGCCCTAAGGCTGCTCCATACAGAATAATGGTTAAAAGAAGAGAGACAGATAAAGCAGATACAACCCCCAGATATTAGTTCCTTTGAGGGCTAAAGAGACCCATGGGAGTTATGGTCATGGCCGATGGGGTTAACTACCAGGGCAGATGGCCCCTCTTTAGAAATGGTGTTTATGTGTGATGAATCTGGACTCAGATGGGATCTCCCTTCATAAGACTTTCATGCTAATGTGCTGGAGGTGCAGTTAATGTTGGGGTTTAAGATATATTTAGGGGATTTGAATCTCTGGACTGACAATGTGATAGCCAGATCCTGAGCCTCAACAGACTCCAGCACCTACAATCTGATTTATTGGACTTACCACACTCAGCTAAGATGGAGGTGAAGAAGGACAACCACCACACCATGGAGCCTAGAGTGATTACAATTGAAAATGGGAGGATTGCATCCAGCATCCAGGTGGAATCTGAGCCTCCTCTTGACATAAAGGTGCAATGGACACAACCAATCCAGTGTCCACATAGAAGAGGTGGCATTGGATTGGGAAAAGTGGACATAATGGACAAAGGGTATGGGGAAAGGCAGGAAGAGATGAGAGGTGGAGGCGTCTTCGGGACATGGAGCTGCCCTGGATGGTGCTTCAGAGGTAATCACCGGACATTGTAAATCCTCACAGGGCCTACATGATGGAATAGAGGAGAGTATGGGCCATGATGTGAACCAATGTATATGAGGTGCAGAGGTGCCCAAAGATGTACTTACCAAATCCAATGGATGTGTCATGATGATGGGAACGAGTGTTATTGGGGGGGGGGAGAGGGGGGGTGGGGGGGTGGGGTTGAATGGGACCTCACATATATATTTTTAATGTAATATTATTACAAACTCAATAAAAAATAAAAAAATAAAAAAATAAAAAAATAAAAAAAAGAAGAAGGAAAACAAGATAGAGGATGCAAATATGTTCAGGCCTCCTCTCTCCCAGCTGAAGTCTCAGAGATGAGGAGGTGGGAGCCTAGCTGCTACGTTAAGTTGAAGAAAATGCTGAAGTCAGAGGAATTCTGCCCTGCTTCCTTTAAGAAACCCTGAAGTGCCACTCCGATTTTCTCTGTACCTTAGCAGACATTACAAAGGAAGAAGACATACTGTTGGAAAATCATAATGAAATATTGGCCCCATTATATACACGTCATACACACTAAAATAAACGTATACATTCGTGTGTATGATGAGATGGAGGATAATATTGTGCACCCAGTAAAGACGAGAGAAGTAGGAGCTAGATAAATAATGTGGCCTGTGACTTCGAACACTCTTCCAAGCTGATGAGGAAGGAAACATTTCTCCCTGGTGACAGGCACAGGCTCCATCTCACTTGATGCCTGGACCACTTTTTGCCACCAAAAACTGAATCAGTTTCTCAGACAAGACAATGATCCACCTACTGTTCTCAATTAACTCACTAAAAGAAAAAATGTGTTCAATGACCAACCCAAAAAAGAATTTTGTCCAAGGGATTTCTGATTAGGATCCTGTAATAGCATAGCCAAAGAGAGAGTCTAGAACAGGCGTTCTTAACCTTTTTCGTTCCAAGGACTCCTTTGCCAGTCAGGTGTAAACCACAGATGGCTTCTCAGTATGTAGCAGCGATAGTTTTATGACACTCAACTAGCTTTAGGTCTAACAACTACTGTAATTTTGAAGTATGGATGAATGCAAGTGATTTTTTGAGATATGCAACACCTGTAATGTGATATGAAATGAATACTACTGTAATTTATTACCTACATTTACATGTGAAGGAAATGCTAGATTTTAGTTATTGGTCAGAGAAAATAAAGATAATAAGTTGATTTTTTCAATGCAAGCTCCTGGACCCCTGAAATCTTTCCACAGACCCCCAAGGGCTCTCTTGGTTAAGAACCTCTATTCTAGAAAAAAACAGTTTTGATAAGCAAACAATAAAGAAAAAAAGGGAAAAATTTGCTGATTTTGGCTTGAAAATATGTATCATTTAACACAAAAACATGCTGCCCAAAACAGTTAAGTTATGGAAACCATGACCTGTAATCATTAAAAATAGAGCTAATGTCTTCTCCATTCCCAACAAATTTAAATTTAGGATAGATGACATGACTAGCCTTATCCAAGCCAAGTTAAAGAGTATTTTTTTTCTCTCATTCCTCGAATATGATTTTCTAAGAACTAAAACCTTTACAAATGTAATTCACCCTTCCAACCCATTGGAGTTGCCAATTGGTTCTGAGCCGAAGGCCAAGTCCAGGAAGTTCTGTAAACTTTGTGCAGAGCCAAATATGTAATTCTGTTACTATACTTTCACAATATGCTTTACCCATAGCAAGACAAAGAGAAAATTGTTATTCCGGTTACAGCAATGGTTCAATAGAGCCCAAAGTTTGTGAAAGAATGATGACTAGTTTGAAAGACTTAGATTCCCACTTCTTGAGAATGATGTAATCCAAGGGGTAAAATAAGTGGCTTCCAAGACATTCTGTCTACTAAGCAAATGGAACAAAGTTATTCATCCTTGAGACTGGAATTAAGACTCCAGGTTTCAATTCTGATATCATATTTTACTCACTCCTGCCTCAGTTTTGCTAATCATCATCATGAAAGGCCACTTTAAATGTTTGGAAATCCTCCAATTAACATGCACTGTGACTATATTATTCTCATTTTGGAAATGCCAAATGGCTCAGTCACCAATGCTATAGGAGAGGAACAAAATTTGGGATAATAAAATGAAAAATACTAAAATACCATTATGTGGCTGTTTAAACCAGACTTAGTCTTCCTTGTTTTGTCCAAGCTAATATTAAAAGCAGTTTCTTTTTCCTGAGCATATGGTCTGTTGGGAAATGGCAATTTCAAATAAGAAGCACTCACTGAAAACCATGTAGCAATGTAGCACTATGCCTACATGGCAAAGTAAAAACAGGTAAGACTTAGTTTCTGTCCTTGATAATCTGTAATTCATAAATTTAAGTAAAATGTATGTAGTATATAGTATATGTCAAGCGAGACATGAGCTCTGCCTTCACAGAGCACATAATGTGGTGGAAATGATAGATAATAAAACAAGTAAGTACAGCACATTGTGATAGGTGATGAGCTAGAGGAAGTCAGAATGGTGTGGGAGCACAAATGGACACTTAACATAAACTTCAAAAGTTAGGACAGGCTTCCTAGAGGAGGCAGGAAGCTGAACAATGAAAAGTTTTTTGAAAATAAAGCAAACGGATGTTTCCAGATTTTAGAGAAGATTATGCTAGTGAGGATAGTGTTTGATTGTGGCTTATTATTCATTTACTAATTCTACAAATACTTGTTGTATGCATACTATGTTTCAGGAACATAGTAAAAGAGATTCCCTTCTCAGTTTTAATGTATTCATAGAACAAATAGTAGTATCAAAGACAATGTTATCTAATAAGTTATTTATCATGTGTTTATTAATTTTTTCTTTTATTCAACAAACACTGTACAAAACACCTACGAACATACCTGACATTCCTAAAAATATTACAGAAACTGCTGACATAAAGGAAGTTGAAATCAGACAAAGCCTATGCCTATAACTCATGTCAATTCAACCAGTTATATAATTATTCATTTATACGTCAATCTTTTGTGCTATGGAAAACATGCTAATTTGAAAAAACATATAGCTAGGATGTTTTTTCAGGGACATATTATCTCATGCAATACATTCATACATAAATGCTAACTGTATAAATTAATGTTAAAAATATCTTGTGGGGTTTAAAATATTTATAGTATTAAAATACATGGAAACAGTAATAGAAATGGGAATGGAGGTAGTAGTGTACTCATAAATGTTTAACAACCAGTTCTAAAAAAAAAACAAAGCAAAACAAAACCTGATTTTGACTATTTTCTTAGTTTCATAGTGCAATTATTCCCATCATGACCACTTTCAAGCTACAACTACTAGTTTGCAAAATTCCTGAAAATTTATTGATCATTCACCAGGAGCTGGTATTATGAAAGTTCCAACAGATCCCTGAATAAACTCTTCTAAGATTTCTTACATTGCCCTCTATGTATTAAAAGTAATAATTTATATTCAGTTCTATTTCTTTATTATTTATTAAAAAGAGAGTAGAGGAATATATTACTAACAAGCAAGTAGAGGGGAAATGAAATAAGAAATATTTAATTAATCAAAAAGAATGCAAGAAGAAAAAAGAAATGTAAACTAGGTGGGACAAATAAGAAACTAACAATAAGATTGTAGACAAATCAAAATATATTAATAACTGCATTGAATGTAAATGAACTATATACTCTAATTAAAAGTCTAAGTTTTCAGGCTGGATATAATCCAAAATCTAACAAAATGCTAGTTACCACAAACACACTCAAAATATATAGACAGAGTAAAAGTAAAATGATGGAAAATGATATGGATGCAAATACCAACCAAAAAAAGTTCATGTGTCTATAATAATATTAGGTAATGGAGACTTTAATGCAAGAAGTGATAAAGATAGATATTTTCATAATGACAATAGATCAATTCATGAGAAAAATATAAAAATTTAAATTTGTGTGCTCTTAATAACATACCTTCAAAATACATCGTATAAAAGTTAATGGTGTTAAAAGCAATAATAGACATATCCATGATCATAGCTAGAGATTTCCATACTCATTTCTCAGTAATTGACAGAACAAAAAGATAGAAAGTCAATAAGAGGGAAACAGATGGGGCTCAACTGATAGAGTGACAGCCTACCATACAGGAGGTTCCAGAGTTTGAACCCAGGGCCTCCTGGCCCATGTGGTGAGCTGGCCCACATGCAGTGCTGCTGTGCACAGGGAGTACCATGCCACACAGGACAGGGATGTCCCCCACATGGGGGATCCCCATGCACAGGGAGTGTGCCCTGCAAGGAGAGCCGCCCCATGCAGAGAAAAGCACAGCCCGTCCAGGGGAGTGGGGTTGCACATGCGGAGAGCTGACGCAGCAAGGTAACACAAGGGGGACACAGATTCCCGGTGCCACTGAAAATGCAGGTGGACACAGAAGAACACACAGCAAGTGAACACAGGAAAGCAGACAACAGGTGGGGGTGGAAGGGGAGAGAAATAAATAAAATAAATCTTTTTAAAAAAAAAGTAAGATTACAGAGGACTTATATAACACTAATAAACAACTTAGCTTAATTAATATTTATACAACATTCAACGACTACAAAATATTTATTCTTTTTAAGAGCACATGGAACATATACCAACAGCTACCAATAGTTATAAATCCAGTTTCAACAAAATTTTAAGTGACTGAAGTCAGGAGAGCACCACCTCTGAGCACAGTTGAATTAAAAATTAAATAAATATCAAAAAGATAAGAAAACTTCCAGGTGCTAGAAAATTTTTTTAAAAACATATTTCTAAATAACTTAGCTAATGTTTCTCATAAACCAAGCTCAAAAATTCTTCTAAAAATGTAGGAAATTACATCTGCAATATATAAAATTATGATACATCCCAATCATGTAGGGTTTATTTCAGGAATGTAGATAATAAGTCTGAGAAATTCTTCATATTAAGGGAAAGATCATATAAAGATCAAATAAAGTTCTCAATAGATGCAGAAAAATTACTTGATAAAATTAAAAGCCCACTTATTATTAAAAACAAAAATTCTTGAATTCCAGGAAGATGGTGTGGGAATAGGTAAGCAGGGGACAACTCTGTTATAAAAACAACAGAGGAAGGGCAAAAATATGTCCAAGGGACTTGCTTTGGGGTTCTGCAGAACAGGAGAGTGCTGTACATCCCCCAGGAGAGCAAGGGACTGAAAGACAAAGAAACCTAAAAGACAACAGTGAGTTACCAACCAGCATGGCTGGGAATGGCACTCACCCCCCCACTCTCAGGGTGAGCACCCTGGATAAAACCCATGACTCACTGCAGTCAACTGAGAAGGACAACATACCTGGAAAGAGGGAGGGTGCACCATACATTGGAAAGTGGTTTCTCTTTAGTGATATTTGGCCAGCAGAGCCTACTTTGAATCTCGTTCTAGCCAGATCAGAATCACAGACAAGTGGAGGTTGAAAGAATCACCTCTGTGGAAAGATCTGCCAATGAGTGCCCTCTGCTGTCTGCTGGGAAACTACAAGAGAAAAATTGCTTTTAGGTCTCCCTTGTCCCCTTGATAGGGTATACACCCCATTAGGGAGGCCCTGGCTCTATTTTAAGTTAAGCTGGCAACGTTAAAGACATAGAATAGGTTGACCCAAAAATCAAAGAAGAACCATGAAACAGACCCACTAGGCAAGAGAGAGAAATTTACTGCCAAAGTAAATTCACCAACATATTCAGATGCCTAGACATGAGCAAAAAATTAGAAGCCATACTAAGAAACAGAAAGATATGCCCCAGCAAAAGAAACAAACCAAAAATTCTGACAAGACATAGGATTTAAGACAGCTAATTCAATGATAATCACACAAATCTCCTAAATCAATTCAAGGAGTTGAAGGAAAATATGAACAAAGGAGATAAAGGATATTAAGAAGACACTCAGTGATCATAAAGAACAATTTGAAAGCCTGCAAAGAAAAATAACAGAGCTTATAAGAATGAAAGACACATGGATGAAGTTAAAAATACATTACAGGCTCAAAAGTGCAGGTGTGATTTGCTTGAAGACAGAATTCATGAAACCAAGGACAGAACATCTGAACTTGAAAGGACAGGAGAACAGTAAAAGAAAAGAAAGGTAAAAAGGGAACAGGGCCTCATAGAATTGAATGACAATGATAAACACACAAACATACACATTATCAGTGTCCCTGAAGGAGAAGAGACTAGAAAAGAGGCAGAAAGAATATTTGAAGAAATAATGACTGAAAACTTCCCAATCCTTGTTAAAGACATAAATATCAATATCCAAGGAGGACAGCATACTCCAAACAGAATAAATCCAAATAGACCTACTCTGAGACACCTACTATTCAGAATGAAAAATATCAGAGATAAAGAGAGGGTTCTGAAACAGCAAGAGAAAAGTGTTGCATCACATACAAGGGAACTTCAATAAGACTAAGTGCCAATTTCTCATCAGAAACTGTGGAGGCAAGAAGAAAGGGGTATGATGTATTTCAGATACTAAAAGAGAAAAACAGCCAGCCAAGAATTCTTTATCCAGAAAAACAGTCCTTCAGAAATAAAGGTGAGTTTAAAACCTTCACAAACAAACAAAAACTGAGAGACTGTATTACCAAAAGACCAGATTTACAAAAGATCCTAAAGGGAGTGCTACAGCCTGAGTGGAAAAAACAAGGACAAGAGACTTGGAGAAGAGTGTAGAAATGAAGATTATTAGTAAGGGTAACTTAAAGGGTAAAAAGACAGACAATAGTAAAATATGACAATGGAAAGCCAGAGAATAGAATGGATGAAATAACTAATGCCTTTACAGTAATAACATTGAATGCTAATGGCTTGAACTTCCTAATCAAAAGATATAGACTGATAGAATGGATTTTAAAAATATGAACCATCTATATGCTGTCTACAAGAGACTCACCTCAGATGTAAGGACACAAACAGGTTGAAAGTCAAAGTTTGGAAAAAAAGATATTCCATGTAAATAGTAACCAAAAAAGATCTGGAAAAAAGATACTATTTTGGACAAAATTTTAAATGCAAAACTGTTATAAGAGATGAAAAGGGTCATTAAATATTAGTAAAAGGAGCAATTCACCAAGATGAGATCAATATTTATGTATCTAACCTGGGTGCCCCAAGATACATGAGGCACACACTGGCAAAACTGAAAGGAGAAATAGATTTCTCTATAATAATAGTTGGAGACTTCAATACCACAATCAGCATTGGACAGAACATATGGTCAGATGATAAGTAAGGAAACAGAGGGCTTGAATAGCATGATTCAGACATTTATAGAGTATTACTCCCCCAAACAGCAAGATACACATTCTTTCCAAAGGCTGGTGGATCCTTCTCAGGTGAGAACATATGTTGGGTCATAAGACCTCTCTCAACAAATGTAAAAAGACTGAATTTATACAGCACACTTTCTCTGATCCTAACAGAATGAAGCTGGAAATCAATAAAGGACAGAAAAAGGGAAAATTCACCAAACATATAGAGATTAAACAACACACTCTTAACTAATCAGTGTGTCAAAGAAGAATCTGCAAGATAATCCAGTAAATAAATTGAAATGAATGAAAATGAGAACGCACAAATCAAAACCTATGGGATACAGCAAAGGTGGTGCTGAGAAGGAAATTTATAGCCCTCAACGCTTACATTAAAAAAAAAAAAAAAGAAACACCTAAAATCAAAGACCTAACTGCACACCTGGAGGAACTAGTAAAAGGACAGGAAACTAATCCCAAACCAAACCAAAGAAAAGAAATAGTAAAGACCAGAGCTGAAAGAAATGAAACTGAGAGCAAATACAACAACAACAACAAAAAAAAAAACAATAGAAAGGATCAACAAAACCAAAATGTGGTTCTTCAAGAAGATCAACAAGGCGGCAGACTTGGCCCAGTGGTTAGGGCACCCATTTACCACACAGGAGGTCTGTGGTTCAAACCCCAGGCCTCCTTGACCCGTGTGGAGCTGGCCCATGTGCAGTGCTGATGCGCACAAGGAGTGCCGTGCCACGCAGGGGTGTCCCCCACACAGGGGAGCCCCATGCGCAAGAAGTGCACCCCATAAGGAGAGCTGCCCAGCGCAAAAGAAAGTGCAGCCTGCCCAGGAATGGTGCTGCACACACGAAGAACTGACATGACAAGATGATGCAACAAAAAGAAATACAGATTCCCGTGCCACTGACAACAACAGAGGCAGACAAAGAAGAACACGCAGCAAATAGACAGAACAGACAACTGGGGTGGGGGGGGATACATAAATAAATAAATCTTTAAAAAAAAAAGATCAACAAAATTAACAAACCCTTAGGTAGACTGACAAAGAAAAAAATGGGAGAAGATACAAATAAATAAAATCAGAAATGGAAGGGGGGACATTACCACTGGCCCTGAAGAAATAAGAGAGATCATAAGAGGATACTATGAAAACTGTACACCAACAAACCAGACAACCATAGACAAAATGGACAAATTCTTAGAAACACATGGAAAAACCTACACTTACACTAGAAGAAATAGAAGACCTCAACAAACCAATTGCAAGTAAAAAGATTGAAACAGTCATTCAAACACCTCCCCAAAATGAAAAGCCCAGGACCAGATGGCTTCACAGGGAATTCTACCAGTCATTCAAAAATGATCTAATAACAATCTTGCTCAAGCAATCAGGAAGGAATGCTACCAAACTCATTCTAATATCACTCTGATACCAAAACCAGGTAAAGATACTATAAAGACATAAAGGCATTAGTCTCCAGAGCAAAAATGCAAATTAAAAAATGCTGATTCACTAAAATGGCTAAAATTAAAAAGACTGACAGTACCATGTGTCGATGGTACATGTAAAGAAACTGCAATTCTCATACACTACTGGTAGGAGGATAAATTGTTACAATCTCTTTGAAAAATTGCTTGTCATTATCTACTAAAGCTGAATATATATATATACCCTATGCCCTCATGATTCCACAAAAAGGTGTGTACCCAACATAAAGGCATAAATACCTAACAACATGTATATAGTCAAATATATATTTATAATAGTTAAAAACTGGAAACAATTCAAAGATCAATCAACAATAAAACAGATAATATGGTATATTCATGCAATGTATCTTTGAAAACAAACTACCACTACACACCACAAAATACCATGGATCTCATTAGTATAATATTGAATATGAGAAGATAGGCATAAAACAAATACATAATGCATGATTCCATTTATATAAAATTCAACAACCAGCAAAACTCCTGTATGATTTTGGTACTCAGGACAGCAGTTACCTTTGGGAAGAAGAAGTAAAGTGAGAAAGATGGAGCATGAAGTGGTCTCCTTGAATGCTAGTAATGTTCTTCCTGGGAAGTCATTATATATATAGGTGTTTTTACTGAGTGGTAATTCATTGCGTTGCACACTTATAACCCGTGCACCCTTTGTGTGTGTATATATACATATATATATATATTTCAAAAAAAACTATTTAAATTAAATATAAAATTTGGAAATAAAATCAAGGATATATTACAAAATATAGAACCAAAGATAAGGAGTAAAATATAAGAAAAAAAGAAAAAGAAAGAAGATCAGTCTAAGAAGACAGTATGTGAATATTTTAGAAAGAGAACAGGAAAAAAATAAGGAGGAAACTACCAAAGAAATAATAAAGGAGCTATAACAATATACCAGTCAGACCAGTCAACAACAACAAAAAAGCCTACTCTAAGAATTTCAAACAGATTTCTCTCCTGGAAATTTACTGGAAGAAAAATTTGCTTAGAGGAAAAAAAAAAAAAGTAAAATTTTCTTATTCAAATTTTCTGGGAATATGGACCAGAAAAAAGAACAGTTTCAATCACAACAGCTTGGGGCCCTGGAATTATTCATTTTACATCATCCTTGATCCCCAAGGAAATGGAAGCTAACAACTCAGCTTTAAGATATTGGAATGAGGTTTTGCAACCATGTCCACTTACTTAACTACCCCTTTTTATAAGAAGCTCCATTAGGAACAGAAAGAGAATGTGTTTGGCCTGAAAAGTACTTTTAGAAATTGACATTTCACATAATGTCCTATTGAAAGTGTTGGGTAGCTCCTGAAACATTTGAAAATCTAGCAAAATTTGCCTGCATGTCCATAGGCAGCGATTGGCCGCTGCCCCTCAGAAATGAAGCCCTTTACTCCCCAATCTGCTGCAGCAGCAGCAACCACCCCTTACTATCTTCCAAGAGGCCCACTTCAATCATTTACATTACTTGTCTGATACCTCTGGGCATATACATGTGTGGCCCATGTCCTATATCTTTGCTACTCAAAATATGCTTCCTAGAGCAGCACAATCAACACGACCTGGGAGCTTGTAATAAATGCAAATTTCCGTGCCCCATTACAGACCCACTGGACAGAATCCCCGAGGGTGGGCTCCAGGAAACTGTGCTTTAACAAGGTCTCCAGTGATTCTTATTCACATGTGTGTCCTATAAAAAAACTCCACATTAGCAATTCCTTTTAGAACTGACCATTAGGAGAGGCTTTGTGTCCCAGGAATAATGGGTTTCTGGTTTCCACTATCCTACAACCAATTAGCCACCAGAAAACTTGGGCACTAAATTTGTGGATCTCTCCATGGGCAGCTGTATGGTCCACACATCTGTTTTCTATACCCCCTGGTCATTGCTCCCTCTGTCTTTACCTCCTATTGAAATTTATTACTTCCTTGACACAAACATTTTGGGGTTTTTTTATTTGATATTTCATATCTGTTTCTTTTATTGCATATTTTTCCTAAAAGGAACCTGAAATTCTTTGTGCCATGAAATGAAGGTATAAATAAATAAGCAGTGGTTCTGAAATCTGACTATCTAGGTTTAAATGTTGGCTCCTCTATGTAGGTCTGCTGAACTTAGACAAGTCACTTAATGAATCTGAGCTTTCCTAATTTATTAAATAAGGGGCAATATAAGTACTTCACAGCACGGGATTGTGAAATAATAATACATGATAAATAAGATAATATATGAAAAGCAAATAGCATGCTGCCAGCAAATAGAAAGGATCATTAGTCAGGGAATAATTTCAGCTGCATAGAAAAGAAACTCTATTTTAAGCACTGATCAAATAAGAAAGAGTTCATTGTTTCTCATAACACTTCATTCCTAAGCAGTTCAAGGAGCAGCTCCACAGTGTCATCACGGACTGTCCGAAGTTATTTCTCTCTCTCTACACTCCACTCTGTATGTGACGCTTGAAAAGCGTGTGGTTCAAGATGAGAACTCTACCTCCAACCTCATGTCTCCTTTCCAATGAAGATAAAAGAAGGAAGTGACAAGGAGAAAAGGGAGGTACCTCTATTAGGAAAGGAAAACTTTCCCAGAAAGCACCAGCAAACTTCTACTTTCTCTTCCTTCGTCAGAACCACACCACGTAACCACCTCCGGCTACAAGAAGGCCAGCTTTTTAGCAGGGCACATCAGGGTTTTCTTGATAAGGAAAATGAGAGAAAATAGATCATGCAGACAATAAGCAGTATCAGCCATTTAAAGGTTAATAAGTGTTAATTATTTTTATTTACAAACAAACAAAATAGAAATCATATATATGACACTGTCCAGGTGAATTTTACATTGCTCAGGATGCTAAAATTACCAGTAATATTAATAACAATAACAATAATAATTTTTATTATTATTTGGAAAGCAGCTATTGATTATGTCAAGGAATTGAAATATTTTTACACATTATTGCCTTGAATCCTTACAGCATTCCTATGGGACAGCTATTATTATAGATGCCCATTATGCTGTTACAGAAACTTAAGTTTCAAAGAGATAATAATTTGCCCAAACTTATGTAGGCAGTAAGGGTAATCATTAGGATTTAGATTCAAGTCCAACTTACTTCAAAGCCTTTGTTCTAAAACTCCTTCTAAAGAACGTTTCTTTTCTTCCAAAAAGAATACATTTACCATTCCTTAACAAAGTAAGCCTGGCCATCCTTACCCTCTTAGCAGTTTTGTTTTGTTTTCCCCAAGCATTCTTCTCTCAGACAGAATGCATTTCTCATTAAAGTATGGTCCATAGTTTTCCCTGACTGCCTGAAAAAGGATCCTCCTGGGTGGGTGGGTTTTTTATTGTTCTTGTTTTGTTTGTTTCTTTTTCCTAAACCCTTCTCCACTCCCCCCATCCCCCCAAAAAAATCCCAGGTCTCTCAAGCAAAGAAACCTCCAGTCTCCATAGCTCTTGCCCTTAGCCAAAGGCCATGTTGCTCCTATTAGAGACACAAAACTCTCAGAGATGCATTTTTAATAGTATTTTTGTCAAAAAATTGTAGATCTTTTTTCAACACTTGGAACTTAGAAGAATGTGAGAAAATGCCATGTAGGAGAATAAGATTCCCTGTGGTTTATTATTTGAGAAGACAAATTGCTTTTTTCCAGAGAAGATGAAAGATTAACAGAAAACAGCATTCACAGCTAAACATACTTCATTGTTAGGATGGATAAAAAGGAATTGGCATGCCATTAGAAGAGCAAAATCTAGGAGGACCCCAGAGGGAGACGGTGGGCCACACAGCCTATCAACCTCTACTGTGACTTTCTCCTTGCTATGAAAGCAGCAACAAAGCCCTGAACTATTCAGCTAGATCTTAGAAAAATGAGAAATGTACATCTCCTGGATTCTGAATGGTAGCAACGCTTGAAATAAGAAAAAAGAGGGAGTATCAACTTGGTTTTCCTCCTCCATTTTTCCCTAAAGCATCATTACAAAGGATGGCTTATCCTTGAAGTCAGGAAATGAGGTACCTAGTTTCAAATAATATTGTTCTAATGGGCAGCTTGTTAAAATAGAAGGACGATACAATTTTGTGGTCTGTCTCCCAGAGAAAGGAATTAGAATAATGTGTTGTTTTCCAATAGAGACTCAGTTAAATAACTGTGGATTGCAGTCCCAAATTAGAGGGTGTTTTTTAATATAAAAAGTAGATAACAGAAGACTAGACTGAGAATCTTTCATATTGATGCCTTTACAAATATTTCCATTAGACTCCATGGAAACTGTAGAAGATACTGCAGGTTGGTTCACTCAACACCCCTCCAGCCCTTCTCTGGTGTGTGCCTCCATGTATTAAAAAGTTCATATATACGCTACCCAGATTGTCTTGTAGACACAATTTTTACAGATTTGAAATGCATCACCAAACAACAAGAGATAGCAACTCCTTGGGGAGATCATGTCTTTGACAAGGAGAAGACGCATTTGGATATTCTAGGACAACTGTGGTCAAGGTCTGCCATCATGCCACTAATATCATAGTGGCCAAACAGCAGGCAGCAGCAACAGGGAAGTTTCCATTAAAACAATTCCATTGTGGTGGTGGAAGTTTCTCTTCACGATTTGCTCCTGATTACATAGTATGCAAACTTAGCTCCTTCTGGAAACTTGGTATGCTACTTAATGCCCTAAAACTTACCACTTTCTGTTTAAACTACTGCAATAACTTTTGTTGTTGGCAACTAATAATACTAACCCATAAAGAAATTTGTACCAGAAATGCTTGCAAAACCAGTCCATTTAAAGAAATGGGAATTTGATGTTGTTTATTTCGTTGGGGATGAAGACTGACAAATCCAATTAGCATTAAAGATTGAGGCACTCATAAAGCAATTGTTGGCATGGCATTCAGTGTCAAACAGTCATTTAAATTCTCACTTAATGGTCACCTGGAATGAAGGATCTACTAGAAGTAGGCAAACCAAGTTGTGGCTATGAAAGACTATTTTTTTGAAGACCATGGGGTTGGAAACTGCACATCTCTCCTTGCGAGACCACTGTGCCTCAGTTTCCAACACAGTTTCCAACACCATGGGACATTTAGTAGCTATGTGGGGGATGGAATAGTTATTTCTAACTGTGCTAGAAAGCTTTTATAAAGAAAATTACAAGCTTGTTGTAGTAAATCCTTCAGCAAAGATACAGTCATAGAACCATGGCTCTCCTGATGTGGGTGTTAGCTCTCTTGTAGCTTCTGGGTGGACACAGCCAAACAGAACCTGTAGGGTCTAATCCTATGGATTGCTACATTACAATAGAGCTTGAATTCCTCAATATATAGCCTCAACCAATAGTCTCATATGAGAATAGTAGCACTAATTTGGAAAGAGTGGGACCTCTCTTTTAGAGAATAGGGAAATTTTAGAGAAACTGAAAGACTTTAAACCCCACTGAGCCTCCCTTATTAGCAAAAACAGTCTTTGCCACCCTGACTTACAAACTTTGCAATGTTACCTTAGAGGGAAATATCAATTCTCCTTTTTTTTTTAAAGATTTATTTATTTATTTCTCTCCCCTCCCCGCCACCCAGGTTGTCTATTTGCTGCGTCTTTCTTCTTTGTCCACTTCTGTTGTTGTCAGCAGCACAGGAATCTGTGTTTCTTTTGGTTGCATCATCTTGTTGTGTCAGCTCTCTATGTGGGCAGCGCCATTCTTAGGCAGGCTGCACATTCTTTCGTGCTGGGCGGCTCTCCTTCCGGGGCACACTCCTTGTGCGTGGGGCTCCCCTATGCGGGGTCACCCCCATGTGGCACGGCACTCCTTGCGCACATCAGCACTGCGCGTGGGCCAGCTCCACACGGGTCAAGGAGGCCCGGGGTTTGAACCGCGGACCTCCCATGTGGTAGACAGACGCCCTAACCACTATGCCAAGTCCGACTCCTCCTTATTTCTCATCTATCATCTTCTTCTGACAAGAAACCAGATCCTTGGATGCTCCAGGAGGTCATTTACAAACCCATAAAGAAAAGCTTTATGCACAAATAGAATTGCAAGACTGTAAATTTATACCAACATAATCCTGATGAATATGTGTGGGAATGCATTCTCAGGTAGTAGAGATGAGAAGATAAAACTTAAGATCAGTTTTATTTTTTATACTGCTGAACTTAGAGTCTAGAATCAGTGAATCAGTTTGAGTAGTTGGGAATGGTTCTGATTGCTCAATTTGTTGACAGCCCTTAAGGGGTTGATACTGAAGTTAAGATTCCAGAAGTTTCTTGGCACAATGTAGATGAAGGGATCTAATGACTGAGGCTATAGGAATATTAAAATGGATGCAATAGGGAAGTGGACTTGGCCCAGTGGTTAGGGCATCCGCCTACCACATGGGAGGTCCACGATTCAAAACCCGGGCCTCCTTGACCCGTGTGGAGCTGGCCCATGCGCAGTGCTGATGTGCACAAGGAGTGCCGTGCCATGCAGGGGTGTCCCCCATGTAGGGGAGCCCCACGCACAAGGAGTGTGCCCCAGAAGGAGAGCCGCCCAGCATGAAAGAAAGTGCAGTCTGCCCAGGAATAGTGCTACCCACACAGAGAGCTGACACAACCAGATGATGCAACAAAAAGAAAACACAGATTCCCATGCCGCTGACAACAACAGAAGCAGACAAAGAAGAACACGCAGCAAATAGACACAGAGAACAGACAATAGGGGTGGGGGGTGGGGGGAAGGGGAGAGAAATAAATAAATAAATAAATCTTTAAAAAAAAAAAAAGAATAAAATGAATGCATCAGGTGTGGTCTACCTACCAGGATATTTGAAGTGCCCTACTGGTGGTCTTTTGTAGGCCAGAAATGATGATGGTAGAAGCTGCTATTGAAATATATTTCTTCATTTCAACTGGAATGATAGGATCCTGGAGCAGCAGACAAGTAGCATCCCTTAAGTATAAACAGCAAAGTAAGAATGATTACTGTAATAGACAGCAAGCTTTATGTGATAATTAGAATATTTTGACCAGCAAGGATCTTTGGTAGAGGTTTATAAATCTTTGGGTAACTTATATTTTAAAAGATGGGCAACATGCTAATTTTAACCTATCAGTATAACAAAAAACATCTAGGTTGGCAATAGAGAGTTGTGGATGATGTGTCATATAATTCCTCAATTCATTTCATGGATCTCAAGTCCCTTGAATCTATGGGAGGCTGGTAATCTTGAAAAATGATCCTCAAAGGAACCCTGTGGCTGTGGCCATTTATCTGGATAATTGTGCACTGAGGAAAAGGAAATTCCCAACCCCATTAGTGATTTAGTAATACTAATGCTAATCTCTGGAGCCCCCCTCCCCCCACACACACCACTGTGACCTACCTGCTACAGAAGAGGCCTATGCAGATCAAATGATGAAATAGTTTTGTATTACATCCATCTCACATTGTGCTCAGAGTATCTTTAAATCCACCATGTGGTCATTTCTCTGCAAAGTGACAAAATCCTCTCCCATTGGCTTCCTGACCTACTGATTAAGACTTCCAAAGCAATAAACTTTAAAAGCACCAGGATACATAGGAGAATAAGTGAGTAAGATGATAATTCTCCATTTAACTTGCTGGTTTAACTTTTGTAGTAGATGTTTCTTGGATGATAACTGTATGTTATCATAAATTTACTCCAATGGTAATTCTAATTGCAGGCTCTGTTTCTACTTTAGACTATTTACTGGAGCAAGTCAACATAGTACCTGGCATGTGATACACAGCTCTTTATCTGTAAAATGCTTTCTTTTTTTCTATTCCAATAAATACGAAACACCAGAAGTAGTTTACAGTCTACCTACACTCTTGCTACAAGGCTTTCTCCAATACCTGGTTCCAAGCCATAATTTATTCTGCAGGAACTTTGATTACCTCACCATTCCACAGGACATCATACTGTTGCACTACAGTGATGACAGTATCTTGTGAGCAGAAAGTAGCAGTACACTAGATGCCATGATAAGACACACATCCTAGAGAATTAGAGAGCAGTCCCATGGCTATTGAGAGACATGTCATCTCATGTTTCTGGTGGGCCTAATGCTCTGGGAAAATTGATAATAACATATACCTCTATACTCATTTTCCAGCTGCTAAACCAAATACAAATTTCTAGCAGAGATGACTAGAGACATGAATCTATTTACAGAAGGTAGTAGCCAATGGTTTGGCTAGATGATCATGGACTTGGATTGATGACAAGGTGTAGCAGTTGGACATTGTTTATGAATTCCAGAAATGATATTGGATTGTGTTTGTGAACTGGTTTCTTCCTCTGGGCATATTAGATTGGATTGGATTCAGAGGTTTCACTTTTACTTGATTAAATAATAATTAAGGCTTTGATTGGACCACATCAGTAGGAGGTTAAGTCCCCACCCTTTGGTGGGCAGGGACTCATAGAGAAACCGCAACGCAAAGAAGGGAGGTTGAAGTTTTGAGCTGGAGCCCAGAAAGGAAACACATGGAAGAGAGCAGAATAGCTGAGCCCAGAGAAAATCAAGCCCTAAGGAGAGAGACAAAGCCTAGAGAGCCTGATAGTCTACAGCTGACCTTGTGGAGAGACCAGAGCAGCTGAGCCCAGAGAAAAACAAGCCCCGGGAGAGAGACAAGACTTATACCAGCCTCTAGCTGATATTGGAAGAAGCTGGGACCACGGAGCTTTAAGAAGAAAGCTGAATGTTGGCAGCCATTTTGCTCCAACACATGGCAACAGACTCTGGTGAGGGAAGTAATTTACACTTTATGGTCTGGTAACTAACTGTAAGTGTCTACCCCAAATAAATACCCTTTATAAAAGCCAACAGATTTCTGGTATTTCCCATTAGCACCCCTTTTGCTGACTAATACATAAAGTATCAGGGAAAATATGTGTGTGAAATTATCAGAATGAACCAAGTATTAAGATATTTGTATGCCATATGAATACTCATTGAAAGCTTCCTCCTCAGAGTATTTATCAATAATCATGTGGACAGGATGACTTACTCTGTAGACACTAATCACCATCTTTATCCAGACACTTTAGGGGTTTCTAAATGGACTCATCTATCAAGTAACAATGGTAGTAGGAAAGGAAATTATGTGCTGGCTTATTGGCTGATATCGTTGCCATATGACTCCAACCACAGAATCCAACACCACTACTAACCAGCCACTTGGTGGAGTAGATGAAGTCATTTTTCTTCTCCTGAAAAGACATTTTTCCTGAGTATAAATTTGCCTTCCCTGACAGCCATGCTTAATCTTGCCATTAATGTAGACCACAAAATATTGCTTCTGACAATGGAATTCATTTTTATAGCAGAAGAAGTCATGCAATGGCTATCATTCATGGGATTCACATATTCATCATCTTCTCATGTTCTCCATCACTCAAAAGCAGCTGACTTTATAAAACAGTGGAATTGTCTATTGAAGACTCATAATACAAGCTGGGAGAAAATATCTTGTGAGTTTGGATTGCTGTTCTGCAGTTTGTTCTAAAGAAGTAAACAATATATGGTTCTGTTTCTTCCATAGCCAGGATGGAAGCATGAATGGCATGTCTCAAAATTACTGCTAGTAAATTTTATTTCCATTTTCTGTATCTTTGATCTTTGTTTGTTTAAAAGTATTAGCAACTAAGGAAAGAAGAATTCCTTTAGCTGATAAAATAATAGTTTCATTGATCTAGAGAGTATGAGTGCTACATGATCATTTGAACTCCTCAATTACCTGAATATGCTGGTGGAAAGGCCTGGGGAAATGTTTTGGTTGGCGTGAGTGATCAGGATGATGAAGGGGAAAGAAATTTGCTGCTCCACAATATAAGTAGTGAAGTATATGTCTAGAAGCTGGTGATTCCTCTGGAACCTTTCCTAGTACTCCATGTCCAATGGTAATAATCAATGAATAACCACAGGAACCCAGAAGAAGTGGACCACTGAGGCTCAGATCCCTAGAAATGAAATTATGGTTATCCCACCGGAGTAAAGGAAACTTAGAATGGGAAGTGAGAAAAGGAAATTATCACCTATGGTCTATGACCATTTGTAGAAATGATCATAGAATATACTCATATTTTCTTCCATGCTTGAATTCATTAACTCTTCTTTTCATGTTTCTATTTTCCCTTTCCCCTTTATTTCTTTTATAATGTTTTAGTGGTGATTAACTTAACAATTTACTTCATAAGTTATAGGATGTCAAGACTGAGTTACAATTAGCTGGAGAAGAGGTTGGCAAACTTTTTCTGTAAAGGGCCAGATAGTGACATCTTTTGGCTCTGCAGGCCATGTAGTCATAATTACTCGTAACCACTCAACTCTGCCATTGCACACAGAAACAGCAATAGACAATATATAGATGAATAAGCATGCTGTGTTCCAATAAAACTTTATTTATAAAATAAGAGGTGGGCTAAATTTGACCTGCAGGCTGTAGGTTACTAATCCCTGAACTAGAGGATAAACATGTATCAAAATATTTGCAGTGACGGATGAGACTTGATTGTCCCCTTTCAGGAAAAAAGGTGAGGTATAGTAGCATTTTGTTTTGCAGGAAAATGTTTTTGTTGCCATTGTTGTTTGCAAGTTTAATTACAGGTCTCTGTAGACCAGGTTAAGAGGTAGAATGCAGATGGTATTTTAAATTGGCTCAAATACCTAATCCAAACCCCTTTTACCATGCCTTCACCTTTCACCATGTCTTCTTGTACAGTAGAGGCTAAAAAGGTAGAACTTCGTTTCTAATCAATCATCTCTTTCAGCTAGAGTTTTACATTTGACTAAGTTCCACCGAGAAGACACATGCATATGAGACTTGAAATGTGGAAATGAACAAAGGAAGGTACATCAGCACTCAAGGAGACTAGATTTTTGAAAAAGCACAGTGTCAGGAGTCCTAGGGCCAAAGTGGGGACACTTTTAAGGTCTGGTCCCTAACATCACTGGGGTTGAGCAGAAAGCAGCCTTGTAGAGAGTTTTCACTAGAACAACTTTTTGGCAGGACCAGGAATTTCTCCAGGCTGCAGTGTTCCTGGTCCCATCCAAGCTCGGTTTACTGCCCTCCAGGAAAAGAGAACACTAACATTCATTTTTTTATTATATGAATTTCACCCTTTATAATAAGGATTATGTTGTAATCATTTTTAGTTACTCAGCAACTAACATAATGACTGGCATAGAGTCAGCATATGATAAATTATTGGGATAGTCATGCCTCATTATTATCCTAAAAGAAGTCTGGAGAATGCAAAAGTGGTCATACCAATTTTCTTTCCCCCATACTAGTCAACTTCTGAGACTTTAGCTAATAATAACGAAACTAATAATGTAAAAAATTTTAAGTGACGCTCAAAAGTGGAAAGCACAGATTCCACCAAAGTAAAAATTCACCTCTCAAATCAAAGCTAGAGGTAGTACTGTGTATCCATTCAGTGGCTGGGGTAGATATCAGATGTAGAAAGAGGTTGGCTGTGTTAGTTTCCTGTGGCTACTATAACATGTTACCAAACTTGGTGACTTAAAACAACAGATAATCCAGAATAATCTCCCCATCTCAAAACTTTAACTTGGGAAGCGGACTTGGCCTCGTGGTAGGGCATCTACCACATGGGAGGTCCACGGTTCAAACCTGGGGGCTCCTTGACCCGTGTGGTGCTGGCCCATGCCCAGTGCTGATGCACACAAGGAGAGCCGTGCCACACAGGGGTACCCCCGCATAGGGGGCCCCACACGCAAGGAGTGCGCCCCATAAGGAGAGCCGCCCAGCACAAAACGAAGTTCAGCCTGCCCAGGAATGGTGCCGCACACACAGAGAGCTGACACAGCAAGATGACGCAACAAAAAGAAACACAGATTCCCATGCCGCTGACAACAGAAGTGGATGAAAAAGAAAACGCAGCAAATGGACACAGTGAACAGACAACTGGGGGAGGGGGAGAAGGGGAGAGAAATAAATAAAAATAAATCTTTATTAAAAAAAACTTTTTTTTTTTTTTTGCCTTATAAGGTAATAATTACAGATTCCTGGAATTAAGACATGGACATCTTTGGGGGTGGGGTCATTATTCAGCCAACCACCTTGGTTAAGTAACCAATAATACACAATATTTACTTATATGCCATTCCTAAAATAGATCATTCTCCCCATTTCCTCGGACTTTTCTTTAGGCTCTTCTCTCCACCTCGATGCTCTACGTACTGATTCAACTAATTAACATTTTTTCACTCTTCAGATTCCAGTCTAAACATTGTTTACTCAGAAACACCTTTCCTGGGGAAGAGATGTGGCTCAAGTGGTTGAGCACCTGCTTCCTACATGGGAGGTCCCAAGTTCAGTTCCTGGTGCCTCCTAAAAACAAACAAAAACAACCAACGAGCAAACTGAATGGAAAAAAAACAACTCAGAGTTGCCAATGCGGCTCAATGGTGAGCATCAGCTTCCCACATATAAATTCCCAGGTTCAATCCCCAGCCCCTGGTACCTCAAAAAAAAAAGAGAGAAAAAAAAAGAAACAACTTTCCTGACCCCACCCCAACCAGATCAGGTGCTCTCATCCTTCCCTATACCATTACTTCTCAGCACATAACACAGTTTTCGATTGCTCATTATGTGGACTTTAGACTTGTCTCTCTCCCCTTCTAGCCTGCAGGCTCATCCAGGCTACACAACTCTGTATCTTCATACCCCCAGTGTCTGCCACAGAGCCCACCACAGGAGGCATTCAGGAAATATTTCATGAATGAGTGAATGGTTGATTGAATGAATGAGATTACCATGTACCACTTTATCTTAATTACTTCATTTAATTCTCACAACAAACCTATAAATCGTGTCCTATTTTTAACCCCATTTTGCAAATGAGGAAGCTCAGGTACAGAAATACAATAAAATACCAAGGCTCACATACTTAGTGAATGGCAGAGCTGAGATCCAAGTCTGAAATTATTCCACCACTATTACATATTTCAATTAGCATCTTCAAGTAGATTTTAATTGCCCTTCACATGAGAATGGAGAGTAGAATGAAGTTGCTACAAGACAAGCAAACAAAAATTGTGTAATTTGAGCACACACAAAGGCTGCTACAAATAAGAGGCAGCACAATATCAGGTTCAGATTGAAGATTCTTTTCACAGTTCTCTGGTAGGAAGCAGAAACTGGGGATTTCAAAGAACAAACTTTGCAATGTAGGAGCTTTAGAGATAGCACAAAAATCCTACTATATAAATTGAATTTTTATAAAAATATAATTTTTAAATTGTTGACCATTGTAAGATTTTGCAAAAAAAAGTTACTAAACAAAAATCTATAAATAAATTAGATATTTTCTTTTATACTATTTTACCTCTCTGGAAGATTTTTTATAGGTTTCATCATTTGAATTATTTCATTTATAAATGTACTTTTATTATATCAAACTTAGTTTGAATTTTTAAAAACTTAGTTTACATAAATGCCTAAATGTGGAGTTTTTTCTTTTCTTTGTTTGATTGACTTTTGCAATTTATTTTCCTCTAAATATTTACATTAGCCCTTACTCCCACCTCAAGGGAATCTATTTTAACAGTCTGCTCTATATTTTTTCATGTATTGTTTGTGCTTACAGAATTCTGTATAATCCTATACATATACTTAGATATTCATAGCCATTCATTATAAAAATGAGTGTTTTTGATCATTGCTTACAAGAGAGGGTTCACATTATTTATGTTTTTCTGCATCCTGCCTTTCTCCTTCAACACATCGTAGAAATTTTAAGTCAACTGAGATAGCTCTCGTGCATTCTTTTTAAAATGGCCGCATAGTATTTCATGGTCTGCAAATATTGTGTAATATATTCAGCCCTACTCCTATTGATAGAAATGTGCTTTTCCCATGGGCCACTAGAGAGTGCCATTGGAGCAGTATGAAATCAAGCGGAGTCTAGCTTGGGGTGGAGGTTTGGAGGCATATTTGTTATTAAACTTGCCTTTTCCTCTTCACTGTTCTGGTCAAAGTTTGGCCCATCTACAGCTAAAGATGCAGAGCTTCTCATTTCTCCTGAAGCCCGTGGTCAGAGAGGGAATCCAGAATTCTCCCGTTTTCTCCCATCAGTATCTTGCCAATCCAGTCCCAAAGGCAATGATAGACTCACCAGGATTTTCTTCTCAGGTTTGCCACAGTTGTTCAGAGGCCCAGGGGGAAAAGACTGTGAAGAAGTAATTATGACCAGCATAACCAAAAAGAACAGCTGCTACCACTGTTGTCACTACTATGTCTGCAATTTATGGAGAACAATAATCTTGCCAGTAATCAGGCTAAAGAATCTGACACATGTCATCTCATTTTATATTCACAAAAATTCCTAAGAAGTAAGCACAACTGTTATTCCATTATAAAGACGAAGTGTATAGTATAGAGATAAGATACAGACACACATTCAGATCCTTAAGAGTTACCACAGATTTTCTCTCATGCCAAACGAGTAAGTCTGTCCCTATGTGGCCCCTCCTGGATGTCCGTCTTCAACTCCTGATATCACCAGTCTTAATCTTAATTCAATCCAAATTCCCTTTGGTTTTTTCAAACACTACAGAGTTCCTGTGGCTTCGCAGTTGTCGTTACTCCTGTCCTGAATAATCTCCTCACCTTCCCAGTAGCACAGCCCTGCTACTAACCACTAACCCTTCTTCAGAGTTAGCTTACATTTTGCCCTGTGGGCAAATTTAGACTTAAATACTCCTGGTACCTTAAGGGAATGGAAATATGTACTTACTTATCAAACTCCCCTATTAGAAAGAAAGTTCTAAAGTACACTCTTGCTGTTCTTAGTCAGCCTGCCCCTGGCACAGTAGTTGGCACATAGCAGATACTCAGTATATGGTTTATGAATGAATAATGACTGAATAAATGGGCTACAAGGGGTCTCTCTGAAAGAACTCAAATTAAACCCCATCCCTAGCAGCATAAAATAAATAAATAAAAGCCAGCAGACTTGGACTGCTTCCATTAGAGAGGAATTCTGTGACAAATCCATTTACCAAGCCAATCAGAAGCAGATAAAGAGTCCCTGCCTTTCATTCTGCCACCGAGCCTGTAGCATTATGTTGCCTGTGGATCCAGACAGTTGAAATTAAAGAAAGAAAGTATATCGGGCTATTCACATATTCCTAGGGTCTGCAATTAGTTGCTGCTGGGGAATGAGGGGCAGTTTTTTATTAGGGTAGAAGTACTCCAGTCTCCAGAATTATACAGCAGCTGTTGGGGAAAGAAAGAGAGAAAAGTTCATTTTCTATCAGAAAAAATATATATATTGGTAAAAGTGGATATTATTCTTGTTTTTAAAAACACACACAGAGCCTGTTTAGCTAGGTTGGGCTTACTTATTATTTTCTCCTGCAAAAGGCCTATCAATCCTCCTGGGAAAAGAAATGAAGACCTAGCAATGTGAAAGTCACTGAGTCCATAATTACAAATGTTCTTTCTCACGTGGTGTTTCCTTTTCTTTAAAGATTTATTTTTGTTTATTTCTCTTCCCTTCCTTGGCCCCCTCCCCCCATGTGTCCATTCACTGTGTTCTTCTGTGTCTGCCGGTGTCAACAGCACCTGGAATCTGTGTCTTGTTTTGTTGCATCATCTTGTTGTGTCAGCTCTCCATGTGTGCAACACTGCACTCCTTTTTAACACGGGGTGGCTCTCCTTATGGGGTCACTCCTTGCATATGGAGCTCCCCTATGCAAGGGACACCCCTGCGTGGCACAGCACTCCTTGAGCTCATCAGCACTGTGCATGGGCCAGCTCATCACATGGGTCAGGAGGCGCTGGGTTTGAACCTTGAACCTCCCGTATGGTAGGTAGATGCCCTATCCATTGGGCCAAATCCGCTTCCCATTTCCTTTTCTTTAAACTCAGTATGCCACTAATAAGAGTGACCAATTTTTACACCCATTGACCAGGGGCAATGTTCTTTACTGCCCAATAACACAACATTCTCTGGCAGCTCATTCTATTGAGAAACAGGATTATTGTGGGATCCTTCATCCAAGAATTCAGTCAAGGAGTTATAGCCTAAGTTAAACTTGCAGCTATGGGTGTGTGTATTTAGGGCTACTGTGAGGCAACCTTTGGAGGGGTTTCTCCCCTCTCACAAAAGTTGCCTTTCTGCTTTTATAGATGTTTCTAGTCTAACCAAATAGAAAGACAAAGTATTTTCCTCTTCTTGCCCCAAAATTTCATGTATATTTTTAATATCACAGAGCCAGAGATTTTGTTGGGCACTCTAGAAGTTATCTAGAACTCTGCTTATCTCATCTCTGGGAATAACCACCCATCCTTTTCTCATACATATCTCAAGCAGACATTGTACCACCAGGGCATCCTGCTATCTCTTGGCAAAATTTGCTTCCTTGAGGCTCAAACACTATTATCTTCATTTCCTCTACTACTCAAATAAGAGCTGAACTTTTCCATTGCTTTCATTTCCTCTGCTCTATAAGTCGGAGCTTAGTTTTTTACCATTGTCTTCAGAGTTATTTGTGGACTTTCAGACTGTAGAGAGATCAGTCTATAGACAGTCCCTGAACACTTTTTGCTGGCTCATGCCTCTGCGGCCTTTCATATACTTCCCCATCCTCCTGGAAATCTCCTCCTCACTTATGATCCACTCTTTTCCACTTTTTCCATTTAACCCCAGATCCTTTGTGAAGAGCATCTTCACCTCCACATACCGTCATTCCCCAATTTAAGATAGTAATGTCCAGTTCCTGAGTGCTACCCACTTCTAAAACAGTGCTTTTCAAAAAAGGTGGTCCTTAGACCAGCAGAATCAACTTCACTTGGAAAATGACTGATAGAAATAACCCTTCACAGGCCCCACCCCAGATCTTTGGAATCATTATATGTAGAGCCTGGAACCCAGGTTTTAACAAGCTTGCTAAAATTTGAGAAGCACTATTCTACAATAGCTTAATCTCAGATAACCTTTGGCAATTGTGGATTTAACACCCTTGACAGACCAGAAGATTCATGACATGTGGGTGTCATTTTACTGAGCAAAATTGGAACAGAATCCTATGGAATTCATTTAGTGAAAAAGAGCCTGTGTAACAGCCCAGAGTCTACATCTCCCTTAGATTGCTGCACTTCACTCTTAATTACAGACATATTTTATGAGGAAATAATATGGCAAATTTGAAAAGCAACAGGTATCTTCCTTAAGAATATCAAGTCAGTGCTTTTGCCCTTTACACATTATATTGTACTTACTTCTCTGTTTGTCACATATTAGCCAGGAAAGTCTAAGTCCATCTCTCATTCTTCTTGGAATCCCAGTACCAAACACAGGCCCTGAAACATAGAGATCACTTAATATCTTAAATGATAAAATGAATGAATGAATATCCACCACAGAGCATTTCTTTCTGTGAGCTCACTATTTTAGACAATACAGTCACCAAACTTGAAAATTTTAGTTTGCATATGGATTTGGTCTCTGCAAATAGCTTTGGTTTAACACCTATATATATATGTGTGTGTGTGTGTGTGTGTATATATATATATATATATTTTTTTTTTTTTTTTTTTTTTTTTTTTCTCTAGGTACCGGAACCCAGGATTGAACCTGGGACCTCATATGTGGGAAGCTGGTGCTCATCCACTGAGCCACATCAACTCCCCTGAGTTGGTTTTTTAAATTTATTTGCTTGTTGCTTGTTGCTTGTTTCTAATACTGAATCTGAATCTCCAGGTGATTCTTATGTAAACAAAGTTAGATAACCACTGAAGTATGTGTTTATCCCACTTTGGAGCACTCTAATATTGGACACTAACCACAGAATCAGAAAGCACATCTCTTACCAGAAGGCTCATTATCTAAACTCAGTAGGAGGCAGTCCTAATGCAATAGAGAAGAAAGCAGAAATCCCATGAAGTTTCATTATGCAAAGATTCCAAATAGACCAATTGTGTGTTTGGATCAAAATCCGTACCTTTGCCAATAGTTGGCTTGGGAAGTGGGAAAAGAGTTAAGAGGTTTCTTTTGTTAGGCCACCCCTTACATAAGAAACCAATGAAATATATTCTCAGGAATTCAAATCAACAAAAGGAAAGTAAGAGGAGGAAGTAGGGGAGTTGTTTTTTTTAAAAAAAATGGGAAAAGAGCTAAACATAGAGCCGTAGTCTTCCCAAGCCCCTTCTCTCCAAAGACCCTGATGCAAATGCTCAGTAGACACACATTTACCATGGTTTGATTTCAAGGGTTTGAAACTCAGTATCTGTTTCCTGAGAGTACTTTAACTGGAGATATGTTCCTCCGCTCCACAATTTGAGACATCTAAAATATAAATAAACCTTGGAAAGAAAATGAATTGCCTTAGAGTCAAAATATAACATGATAAGATAAAAGTGGAGGTGTGTACTTTTTCTAATCTCCCTAGATCTCACCTATAAAAACAGATAGAGCAAAACCAAAAAGCCACAGACAATTTCTACAACAAATTTAAGTAACAAGTTATCTTTATGAACCCCAGAGTAGGAGTGGGTAGGAAAAAAATCACCAAAACCCTTGTTGTCTGGCCATTTATACACAAAAAAGCAAAGGGAAGCAAGGGGACATCTAACAGAGCTGAAAGGAGAACTCTAGAATTGCCAACCTATACTGACTAGAAAGCATGGTCTGCTAATGAGGCCAGCAGCTGAGTTGGAAGGGGGTTTTGCAGATGAGTGCAAAGGATGGCAGTAAGATTTTAAGAGGCTGGAGAAATCTGGGACTTGTGAACTGTGGAAATAAAGCAGCCAAAGTGCTCTTCTAGGACAAAGCTCCACACTAGGGAAAAACTGCTAGGAATAGAAAGAAAGAGATGGTCCATATAAAGCAGACATGAGGAACAGAGCCAGAGGATCTCCAAAACTATAAGGTCATATTTCTTAACAAAACAACAGGAGATAAAACTCAAAAACCGTGAAGCTGGAAAAGCTATCCTAACCCATTCCTCCAAGCTAAAAGTTGAAGAAAACTAATCTCATATAAAAATGAGCAACAGAAAAGGGTCATGGTTGAATTCTACACAATATTTTTATAAGATAATAGAATGAGAGGCATAAGGAAAAATCTTACTGAGAGTGAAAGCACTCCAGAGAAATGTCCACAGAACAGAAGAAAATTGTAGTCTAATATTTTTTAAAGAATTAAAAGAAATTAGGAAAATAATAAATGACACAAAAGAACAAGATAAATCAAAATTAGAATAAACTCAGAAATAGGATGATAGAACTCACGACAGAATTAGAAATTTAAAATAATAATTTAAAAATTTAACATAATCACTTCACAAATCTGTAAATGGCTAATAACATTAGGAAAAGATGCTGACTATTACTAGTCATCAGAAAGGCAAATTTGAACGTCAATGAGATACCACTGTACATCCACTAGAGTGGATAAAATTGGAAAGATATTAACACAAACACAAGTGCTAGCACGAATGTGGATCAACTGAAACTCTTACACCATTGCTAATGGGAATGTAAAATGGTACAGCTGTTTTGAAAAATTGTTGTGCAGTTTCTAGTACACCCACTCTATGAGCCAACAATTTGGCACCTAGATACTTTCCAAGAGAAATGTGAGCATATGTTCTCACAAAAATTTATTAAAAAATGTTCATAACAGTGGTAATTCAATAACCGAAAACTGAAAGACAATCCAAATGTCCAACAACAGAAGAAAGGATATATTGTGATATATTTACAAACTGCTGATATAGACTACAATGTGGATGAATCTCAAAAACATGATCTTGAGGTCAGGCACAAGTACATCCTATATAATTCTATTTCTCTGAAATTCAAAAACAGGCAAAACAAATCTCTAGAAAGAGAAGTCGTTTTGGATGTAAGAGTATCTACTGGAAAGGAGCATGAGGGAACTTTCTGAAATGATGGAAATGTTCTCTACCTTGATGTGTTTGGTGGTTCTACAAGAATATATATATATATGTGTCAAGGGTCTTGTGATTTGCTTGTGTGGGCTTGATGATTTGCTAGGAGAACTTACAGGACTTAGCATATAGTTATACTTATGGCTATCATTTACCATAACAAAGTGATACAAAACAAAATTAGCAAAGGATAACGGCTCCTGGGGACAAACGATGGAGGAAACCAGGAACAAGCTTCCAAGACCCCTCACCCAGTGGGGCTACCCAGGACGTGCTTAATTCCTGCAGCAAGAAGTTGTAACAACATGTGAAATGTTGTCTACCAGGGCACATGATTCTCAGTGCCCAGGGATTTTATTGGGAGCTGGTCACATGGACACCCTCTGCCTAGCATGTACTAAAATTCCATACTCCCAGAATAAAGGTAGTTGTTCAACATAAACCATATTGCTCACATAAACAGGTACAGTGAGATAATCTATCAGGGAATGGTAGGAACCCTCCCAAATTATAAGTTTCCAGATGCTAACCAAAGACCAGTCTTGCAAGCAGGTCTTTCTAAAGATAGCAGTCTCAAGCCTGCTATATTAACTCTTCTGCACAATATGTAAAGCTTCATCTAACTGTATACTTAAGAGTTTTGTATTTTACTGCATGTAGATCATAAATAAAGGCTCAAAAGTTTGCTATATATATGTATATATAATGTGAATAATAAGTCCATAGATACTCTTCTGTGGGCAGGCAGTCTTGGGGAGTTAAACAAGAAAACGTAATGATATTGGAAGTCTACAAACAGAACAATGTAAAAGGGCTCTACTTTCCCAACTTGCTCTGGGCTCAACTACCATGGGGGCATAATGGTTCCCACTCCTAAGTAGTGTAATATAATAAAAAGAGCATGGACTTTGGAGTCAGGTAAAATTGGTTTTAAAATCTGGTTCCATCACTTGCTAACTGGACAATAAAAGTCAATTTTCAGCTATCTGAGTTCCAGACTCCTTATCAGCAAGATAAGGATGGTAATATCTACCACTGAAAAATTGTGAGGGTTAAATGAAATAAGACATGCAATAGCTACTCGAGAAATGTCAAATTCCTTACTAAAGAAGCTAAAACTCCAGTAGTAAAGAATAAGACACATGTGAAAAAGTTATAAAATGAAAGATGCTGATCAGGGCCAAGAGAATTGTATAAACATTACTGGTGGCCTGGAACAGAAATTTATGAAAGAGGTGGCATTTGAGCAGGTAATGGAATGTTTGGTAGGATTTTGAGATGAAGAGATGAAGAGCAGGACATTTTAGAGCCAGGAAAGGGTATGTGCAAATTAGAAAGCTGGAGTTATCTTGGGTATCACCAACCCAAATTTTGCTGAAGGAACTGGTATTTCTTTACCTATGTGGCTTGCTATGTCCAGACAATTATGGGCATCAAAGGTAAGCCCATGCTGACTGGAGAGGCACAGTGTCTCTTCCATTCTGGACCTGAAACGGATGTCATTTTTGCCTTTCAAAATACAGCAATATGGCACATGCATATGACACCAATCAGGAACACTACAGAGTCCACAAGGCAAAATGTTAACTTCTGGGGAAACATCAAACATAAGCACAATCTTTTCTTTGCTACAGTCAGGTCCGACTACCATTTTTTTCATTCCTTCAACAGATAATTATGAGGTCTATGTCAGACATCGTGCTTGACTGTAAGGATGAACTATGTGGGTCCCAGTCCCAAGAAGTCTGATGGTCAGAAAGATGATATAAATGCACGATTACCGGACAGAACAGCAGGAGCTTTAAGGCAGTGAGGAATGAAGATCTTCAGGCATGCCCAGGATAGGACGGAACCCTAGTTTGATACATCCGGTTCCTGCTTTGACTATATGCTCACTGGTGACTGTTAAACTCTAGGATGGATACGATAAGCCAGCACTTTCCCAAATGCAAAAACATTGCTCTAGGTAAGGTTGGAGTGCCCTCTACTGAGACAGGAAGCTAGAATTCGAAGACAAACTATTCTGCCTAGAAAATCATAAGAACACTCTCTCTATCCTCTTACTCACAGAAATGAATAAATATTCTCATCTCATAACAATAACCCATCATGAGCCTCACTGGATTCTTATGTTTATTGTGTTAGGAGGAAATATAGGAGGACAGAGGAGTGTAAAACATGTGAACATCATATAGGCAACATCATATAATCCAGTTTAGGCATCCTAGATTATAAAACCTTTCCCAGTTGATTGGTAAGCCAGGTGTTATCATAACCAAACACTGGAGACCCAACTCTTAGCAAACTACCATGTGTTTTCACTCCCCACACCCCAACATTTTGTGTGTATGAAAAGAAATCCAGACTTTGGCCAGGCTTCAGAACACAAAAGAAGGTCATAAAAGGGGCATTCATCCTGCCACCTAAAGGGACTGAAGATGAGAGGATAGGATGTGAGTGGATGTGCTCGTGATAGACTGCATGATAGTATGAGCTTCCAAGAAAATCACCTTATTTTCTTTCTCTCACCCAACTTTCCTGACAAGCAAAAAGCTCCAAACACAATGACCATCATTACATGCACCAGAAATTGTTTAAATTCTGACTGATTTAGTAGAAATTGAAGCATTCAGTCAAAAGCAGCAATGATTTTAATCCTAATTAACTCTTATTTTTAACATAGATCTCAAACTGTAGAATTCAAACCTACATTCAGACTGAAAGTATGACACCAAAAGAGAAAGTGACTTGTTTAAGGACCCACTTCCAAAAGGCTCTGAGTGCCCTGCCCCTCTGATTAACAATTTGTTGAGGACAAATTGTTCATAAAGCACTTCAAGCTCCTTTGCAGCTATTCTGTGTAATAGAAAAGATGGAAGCAAATGTGTGTCTTGTGGACATAGACATTCTACTATAAATGATGCACCAGCAAATGAGTTACATTATAGCATCAATTAGAAATGTTTTTGTTTTAAAAATGACAAGTTGCTAAATGTCTATATCTATCATTTGGGTTAGATTATTTGATCTGAAGGCCTTTTCCCACTTTGAATTAGCTTCCAAAATGGACTCTATATTTTGAAAGTGTGGTTAACAAATTGTCAAAAATGCTCCAGCATGGTGACAGTAGTACATTTTGAATATAGTTAATACCACTGAATTTTATATTTCAATGTGTTTTAAAAGTAAATTTTAGGTTGTATATGTGTTGCTAGAATAAAAGTTTTTTTTAATCATAGGACTATACAATACAATATAATAATATTGTAAGAAAGCCAATATATCAATGCAGTGTTAATAATAGGGAAAATTGGGGGAGAAGGGATATATGGGAACAATGCATTTTCTGCACTATTTTTTTTGTAAACCTACAACTTCTCTAATAAAAAAGTTTTGTTTTTAATGCCCCAGCAAGAACCCTATATTCATTTACTTAACTGGCACTTAGAGTAAACTAATGAATAGTTTTAGAAATTTTCCTAACCTCTTTAATTATTGAGTGAAGCCTAAATATTCCATCACTCTTCCATGACTAATATGCTAGAACACATTAAAAGGTAAGGGAGAGGTCTCTGTGGAACAGGTGCTAAATAACTTACTTGCAGAAAACATCCCCCCAGCCACCTTGAGTTTGGATATCTAGTAGAGAATTTGTAGCACTGAACATCTGGAATTTAATTTGCCACATGTAGTAGAAATTCCTTCCATTCAAAAAAAAAAAAACAAAACTCTTCATTATTCAAAGTAATTTTCTGTGTCTTATAACACAGTCCTTTGGAAAACAGTTCCACAATGCCTGTTGTGACAACCATTAGAATTTCTTGGCTTTGCAAAATGGTAACTTAATGCAGTTTAAAACAAGGTTATTTCAGTTTCTTGTTCTAATCCTTTGGTGATCCCTGACTATATAATTAAAGTGCTCTCTTATGATATACCTCAGCTTAATTAGCCACTGCTGTCATCTATTTCTTGGCCTGTAGATTCAACAGTATGTAGAAAAGCATGGCAAGGGATGGGTAGAGGAGGGGCAGCAGGACTTCGTTTGTGTTTTCTGTGCACAATGTTCTTTTTCTGTGGAAATGGGCTTTTGTGACTTGCTCCTTCACAAATGGCTGCTCTCGATAAACACCCTTCCTTTCATTTGTGAGACCCAAGCAGTACTTCTTAAAGATAAGTTTGGCTTGGAGTTCAACACAATGTGAAACATATTCCAAGACACTTCTTGGATGGAGTCTGGATATTTAAGCAAAACCTAACAGGCAGGCCTTAGATAAAATGACTCTCTCTTTTATTATTTGCCATGCTCAAATCCAGGGTCGCTGGGCCCTTATCTGCGAAGGAGCCTTTAGATAACATCAGCCCATTCTTCAATCTCAAGGGTAGCAGAGTCCCCTCTAAGAAAGCAGGTGCAGGAAACGGACTTGGCCCAGTGGTGAGGGCGTCCGTCTACCACATGGGAGGTCCGCAGTTCAAACCCCGGGCCTCCTTGACCCGTGTGGAGCTGGCCCATGCGCAGAGCTGATGCGCGCAAGGAGTGCCCTGCCACGCAGGGCTGTCCCCAGCGTAGGGGAGCCCCGGGCCCCTTGAGGAGAGCCGCCCAGCCTGAAAGAAAGTGCAGCCTGCCCAGGAATGGCGCCGCCCACACTTCCCGTGCAGCTGACAACAGAAGCAGACAAAACAAGACGCAGCAAATAGACACCGAGAACAGACAACCGGGGGAGGGGGGGAAATTAAATAAATAAATAAATCTTTAAAAAAAAAAAAAAGAAAGCAGGTGCCCCAAAGATGAAAGGCTAGAAGCTGATGGTCCGACGCTAGGGGTGGCTTCCTCAGGACTTGCCGAACATGGCCCATAGGTAATTTCATGTGCAATACCAAGCCTCCAAGTACTTCTCAGAATGATTTCCTCCTCCACTGGAACAGATTCTGAAGGGAAACATTGACTCTGAATCTTCCCTAAATTACTCATAACATCCATTTCATTAAGAGAAAACTGTCCTCAAACGTGACTGTCATGAAAATTTTATGTTCCTTTCTTTCATCTATTTCTCCTTGTAACAATTTTCCCTTTGTGAGCAAATATATCAGATTAAGTCTGCTAATGGACTTACTATTTTTCTAGTAATTGAAATATGAATTCATTGCCCATGAAAAACAAGTTCTGTCTACAAAGCTCATCCCTGTAGTTGGGACCTTTTGAAACGTGAAAGTTACATATGGAAATCATACAATATGGAAACAGTTTATGTGGGTTTCCCTGAGTTGGTACCATTTGATCTTCTGGCAGTCTTTAGTTTTAAGACAAAATGGAACCTAAAGTTGCCCCAATAAAAAGCGTGATGGTCAATTATGTAGATATTAGATTGGGAATATATGTTTTTAAGCAAAGGAAGTTTCACACAGTGAAACCTTCTGACATGACAAAGGGAGGAAACTGATCTGAGTGACTGTAACAGGCCATTAGCAGTGATCAGAGTCTCCCATTCAACCCTGATTTCTGATGTCCCTGTTTGTATTGGAGCCTTGCCCTGGATGATAGTACATTCCTGTTCGGCACGCCATGCTTGGGAAAAGGCAGTGCTTCTTACTCCCACCCAGACAGGCACAAACTGTAAGACGTCATCAGATCCTTCTCTGTTTCCGTTGCTGGACCGTTGCTGGGCGGTGGTCATTCTGCAAGGTTTGCATCTTTCTCTGTATACTTCCTGCCCAGCCAAACAAAAACTATAGAAGTGGCCAAAGATTTAATTTCAAGATGAATTGGTAAAGTTCAGAAAGAAAGATGATGAGAAGGAAGAAATATGTTAAAACCCAAATTTTTAGTAAGAATTTTGAAACCTATAGAGTCATCTGTTCCTTGCTACTCAAAGTGTGGTCCATGAAACAGTGCGTTGGAATCACTTCTGAGCTTTTTGCAAACATGAACCCTCAAACCCCACTCCAGAACCTGCATTTTAACAAGATCCTCAAGTAATCCATATGCATATTTACATTTGAAATGTGCAAAATGAGATAATACTCTACATACTATATAAATATATATATATATTTTTTGAGGCAGCGGGGCTGGGGATTGAACCCAGGCCCTTGCATGTGGGAAACCAGCGCTCAACCACTGAACCACATTCTCTCCCCTATATGCTATATTTTAAAATAAAATTTGGGAAGTGAATGTAGTTCAAGTAATTGGGCTCCCACCTAGCACACGAGAGGTTCAGTTCCCAGTGCTTCCTAAAGAAGACATGCAAGACCCAAGCTGATGTGTCAGCACAGCAAGCTGACACAACAAGATGACACAAGAGACACAAGGAAAACATAGTGAGAAACACAAAAAAGGAGGGAAAGGAGGTTGCTATAGCAGTTTGGTATTATTTATGAATTCCAAAATTAGATATTGGATTATGTTTGTAAACTGGTCTGTTCCTCTGGACATATTAGATTGTATTAGATTCAGAGGTTTCACTTTTATTTGATTAAATTATGATTAAGGCTTTGATTGGGCCACATTAGTAGGACATGGAGTCCCTACCCCCTTGGTGAGTAGAAATTCAGAGAGAAGACATCACAGAGGACAGAGTTGAGAGTTTTGATCCTGGAGCCCGGGAAGTAAGCATACAGTGAAACAGATAAATGAGGAAAGAGAGAAGGCTCCATTAGACATAGCAGAGACCTAAGGAAGAGAGATGAGCCATTCACCTGATAGTTTACAGCTGGCCTTGGGGAGACAAAAGAGCAGCTAAGCCTAGAGAGGAAGAGCCCCAGGAAAGAGAAAAGACTTATCCCAGCCTATAGCTGATGTTGGAAGAAGCTGGGACCACGGAGCCTTTAGAGGTAGAGAGGCTGACCCCTTGCCACGTCAGCAGCCATCTCGCTCCAACACATGGCAACAGACTTTGGTGAGGGAAGTAACTTACACTTTAAGGCCTGGTAACTGTAAGCTTCTACCCCAAATAAATACCCTTTATAAAAGCCAACAGATTTCTGATATTTTGCATCAGCACCTCTTTGGCTGACTAATACAGTAGCTCAAGCAATTAAGCACCTCCCTTCCACATTGGAGGTCTTAGGTTCATTTTCTGGTGCCTCCTAAAAAGAAGGCCAGCACACAATAAACAGACACAGCAAATGCAAACAACGAGGGGGTAGGGGAAAATTAAGAAATAAAATAAATCTCAAAAATAAATAAATAAAATAAAATAAAAGTTAACTGTCATTGAAGATACCAGAAGAAAGATTTAAAGTGAAACTAAAAACCTGACTCCTTATTTAGAATAATAAAGAAATTAGTCTTTTATAATTCACCTAATAGCCTTAGTTTTTATAGGTTAAATTGTTATATTAACTTTCTTCAGATTTATAATACTTAAATTTTGTCCTGTAATTATAATCTTCCAATTGTTCTGTCACAGTTCACTATTAAAATGTACCTAATCCTCAATGACAGTAAATTTTACCATAGATTTTCCATTCCTAAGTGTATTCAACAAATATATTTTGAGCCTCTAGACACTGGGGAAATAAGAGTAAACAAAACAGGGAAGAAACTGGTTCTCATGGAACTAAACATTCTAGAATGGGAGAAATAGACAATTCACAAGTCAAACTGAAAGCCAAAGATAGTTTCAGATTGTATGTTATAAGTGCTATATACACATGAACACATAGTAAATCAATGGGAGAAGGGCTATTTTAAATTGAGTAGTCTGGAACGAGCTCTCTTTGTATTTTAACATTTGAGCTGAGTCCTGGATGATTCAAAAAGACCTACTCAAGAAAAGATTTTTGGGAGAAATATTCTAGGTAGAAGGAACAAAAATGTCTAAGGCAGAATAAACTTGGTATGTTTGAGTAACAGGAAGATGACCAATATGGTTTGAGCTTCATGAAAGAGTACGAGAGGAGACTATGTGGCCGAGAATTGGCACCGCACACACAGAGAGTTGACACAAGATGAAGCAACAACCAGAAACACAGATTCCCGATGCCGTTGATAAGGCTAGAAGCGATAACAAAAGAACACACAGCTAATGGACACAGAGAGAAGACAACTGAGCAGGGAGGGGAAGGGGAGAAAAAGAAATAAAAATAATAATAAATAAATAAATCTTAAAAAAAAAAAAAAAAGAACTCCAATAATCTAGATTAAGTCCCATCCTCTTTCAGTTGGGCCAAACATTAACTAAAATTCCATCTTCAGTAGATCCTATTTACAACTGGTTCACACCCAACAGCATGGCAGATTTTAAAAGGTTTAAAGTGCAGTACAAGGTTTAGCATACTACACCAAGAGAAGGAAGTGTTTCAAGAAGGATGGAGAGGCCACTCTGCTAATGAGATATTAACAAGATGCACAAAGAGAAGTGAAGATTGGATTTGGCAATATGAGTAGGTCGTTAAATGGGTTGCCATCTGACTGCTTTTGTTTTATCACTTATGAAAGGAGAAACCAAGTGAATATAACGAGGGTTGAGAGAATCAAGGGAGTTAAACTCCTGGTTTACAGTGACAGGAAAGAAATTAAAGTTTCAATATTTGAAAACTCTTACTGTAAACCAAGCACCAGCCAAACCAGAAAGGTTCTTGTTCCAAGAAAATTTTGTTGTAAATAAAAATAAACAAATAAATAAATAAATAAATAAAATAAAATAAAATTAGATAAAATACAATAAAATAGGAAAAAGAAAGTCTTATTCAGATTTTCGAGGGGTGTTGTGAAGTAAATTTAAGCTGGATATAGCACAATATTGTGAATGTTATTAACAACACTGAAATATATCTCTGAATCTAATTAAAAGGGAAGTGTTAGATTGTATAAATAGTAGCAGAGTAAATTTTTTAAAATACATGTAATTATACAACACAGTGAACTCTATGTTAAAACAGGGACATAGTTAATAGTACGATTTTTAAAATGTGCTATAATCATTTTTAACAAACATTCTACACCAATGCAGTGTTAATAATAGGGTAGTATATGCATATACTGCATATATTTTATGTATGATTGCTTTTTCCTTCCTCTCCCCCTTCCCCGTCCTGCAGTTTTTGCTTTCTGTGTCCGTTTACTGTGTGATCTTCTGTATCAGTTTCTCTTTTTGTCTTCTCTTCTCGTCTTTCTCTTCTAGGATTCACTGGGATTCAAATCCTGGGGACCTCTGATGTGGAGAGAAGTTCCCTGTCAACGGCACCACCTCAGTTCCTGGTCTCTTCTATGCTTCACCTTGACTCTCCCCCTTGTCTCTCCTGTTGCATCATCACCTTGCTGTGTAACTCACTTGCGCAGGCACTGACTTAACGTACAGGCACACAGCTCGCCCCACAGTCACTCAGCTCGCCACACAGGCACTGGCTCGCCACACAGGTATTCGCATGGGCACTCGGCTCACCATGCAGGTACTTGGCTCACCACGCAGGCACTCGGCTTGCCATGCAGGTACTTGTGTGGGCACTCAGCTCACTGCATGGACACTCAGCTCACCACATGGGCACCCATGCAGACACTCAGCTCACCGTGCGGGCATTCGACTCACCACACAGAAACCGGCTTGCTGCATAGGCATGCTTTCTCTTCTTTTTCGCCAGGAGGCCCCAGAGATCAAACCTGGGTCCTCCCATATGGTAGGCAGAAGCCCTATCACTTGAGTACTCCACTTCCCTGATTGTTTTTTAAACCTACAACTTCTCTAGTAAATTTTTTTTAATTAAAAAAAGAATTTTTTAAAAATAAAAATGTATGTAGAAGGGTGGGGACCCCAAATATCCAAAGCCATCCAGAATAAGAAGAAACAATGGATGACTTACACTTACCTATCTTAGAACTTATTACAAAGCCAAAGTAATCAAAACATGTTACTGGCACAAGGACATACATAAAGATAGACCAATGGGATTGAATTGGTCATTTACAATCACCCTCACATTTACAGCCAAATGATTTTTCACAAGGGTGCCAAATCCATTCAATGGAGAAAGAATGGTCTCTTCTACTAATGGTGCTGGGAAAAGTGAATGTACAAAAGAATGAATATGGATGCATACCCCACACCAATTACAAAAATCAACTCAAAATGGGTCATAGACCAAAACATAAGAACCAAAACTATATAACTCCTAGAAGAAAATACAGGGAAGCATCTTCAAGACCTCATGGTAGCCAATGGTTTCTTAGGCTTTATACCCAAAGTATAAGTAACAAAAGAAAAAAAAAGATAAATGAGAACTCATCAAAATTTTAAAATTTTGCACATCAAAAGACTTTATCATGAGAATGAAATGGCAATATACTCAATGGGAGAAAATATTTGGATACAACATATCTGATAACAGTTTCATAATCAGAATAAATATATCCTACAACTCAACAATAAAAAGACAAACAATACATTTTTAAAATGAGTAAAACACTTGAATAGACACTCCTTTCTCCAAAGAATATATACAAATGGCCAGAAAGCACATGAAAAGATACTCAATACCACTTGCTATTAGGGAAATGCAAATAAAAACCACAAGATACCAATACCCACCCACTAGAATGGCTACTATTTTTTTTTTTAAAGCAGAAAATAACAGTTGTTGTAGAGGATGTGAAAAAATAGAAACACTCATTCTGTATGACATTGCAATGACAGACACAGGCCATTATACAGTCTATCAAAACCTATGAAATTGTGTGGTGCAAAGTGTAAACTATAAACTATAGACCATGCTTAGCAGCAATGCTTCAATATGTGTTCATCAATTATAAAAAATGTACCACACTAATGAAAGATGTTGTTAATGCGGAAAAGTGGGGAAGGGGGAGAGGTATACGGGGATCGCCTATATTTTCAATGTAACATTTATGTAATCTAAAGCTTCTTTCAAAATAAAATTCTAAAAAATAAATACATGAAAATTTTAAAAGACATTATTGGATCATATGAAAATATTGGAATAAGGACTGTAAGCTTTATAATCTTTGTTAAATATCTTCGACTTGATAAATGTACTTAAGGTGGCTACATAAGTGAATATCCTGGTTCTTAGGAAATGTGCATAGAAATATTTTATGTTCAAGGAGCATGATGGAAACTACCTACTCTCAAATGTTCAGAAAACAGAGCAAGGCTTGATAGACACAGAGATGATGGGTAGAATGATACATCAAATATGAAATGTAGCAAAAATTCTAAAATTGTGGATTTGGGTATCTGAGGAAGAGTGTATGTTGGAGTTCTTTTTATGGGTCCTATATTTTTTTGCAACAATTCTGTAAGTTTGAAATTATTTCAAATTTAAAAGCTCAAAGAAAAAAAAAAAAGAAACACTTATTCATTGCTGGTGGGAATGCAAAATGTTGCAACCTCTGTGGAAGACAGTTTGTAGTTTCCTCAGAAATGTAAGTATAGAATTATCATATTACCAGGCAATCCTGCTTTTAGGTGTATACCCAAAAGATTTGAATGCAGAGACTTGAGCAGAGATATGCATAACAATGTTCATAGCAGTATAATCCACAATTGCCAAAAGATGGAGCAAGTCCAAGTGTCCATCAATTGAAGAATGTATAAATAAAATGTGGTATATACATACAATGGGTTATTATTCATCTATAAAAAGGAATAAAGTTCTGATACACATGACAACATGGATGAACCTTGAAGACATCAGGTTGAATAAAATAATTTATCTACAAAAGGACAAATTTTGTATGAAATTCTGATATGAAGTAAGTAAAATAAGCAAATTCATAGTTAGCATCTAGAATAGAAGTTACCAGAGTGGGGTAGGAAATGAGACATTAATCCTTAAATTATACAGTTTCTTTTTGAGTTGATCATAACAATTTGGAAATGAATGGTGGTGATGGTAACACAACATGGTGAGCATAATGGACAGCACTAAATTACATATGTGAATGTGGTTAAAGGGGAAATTTTAGGATGTATATGTATTACTAGAATAAATTTTTTAAAAATAGGATTTTACAACACGGTGAAACTTATGTAGGTAATAGTACAATTATAAAAATATTCTTTTGTGAATGGTAACAAACATGCCATACTAATGTAAGGTGTTAATGATAGGGTGGTATATGGGAACTCTGAAATTTATATATGATTTTTCTGTAAACCTACAACTTCTTTAATTAAAAAATAAGAATAATCTGAGAAAGAAAGAGTGAGAACATGGTGATTTAAGACATTCCCTGAAAAAACCTCCCCAGAAATTCAATGACTAAAAGGACAAATTTCACTAGTTTAGAATTCTAGTAGACAGTAGAGGCTGGAGAAGGACTCCACAAACACTGAATTGAAGGAAAAAAAAAAAGATCAGGCCTGTTCCCATGACCCTCCCCCTCACTCAGTCCCTGCAGTTGGGAGTTGCTCAGAGGCAGCAACCCAGACCCCTCCCACCGTGGACCCTGACCATAGAGCCACTCACAGTGGCGAGTGAGATCCCCACACATACCCAGGAACAGGAACCCAAATCCACAGAGACCCTGGATGGAAAAATAAGCTGCTTAGGAGTGCCACATACAAAAGTGCTCCCCGGAGGAATTTCTTAAAAAGAGACCACGGTAAAATGACTGGCAAGTGGTGTACTCATTCTACCCAGTTTCTTTTGACTGGACCACCTAAAGGCAAAACAGACTTTTCTGGAGTGACCCACATTTCTGGATTTACCCTATCTGGCTCCATGGGGCAGGATACAATAATGGGGAAGAAATCAGAGACAGAAAAGCCTCACAGAGAAAAATAGCAAGAGAGGGGTAAAACTGAGCTACTCTAAGACAGGAGGGTCCCAGAACCAAAAAGTGTAAGGAAAACAAGGCAATGAGTGAAGGAGAAAATTTAAACAAATTATATAACTGGGGAGAAAATTGTACACAAAAACAAACAACAGATCAAAATTCCTGAAGAAGGAACAGAGGAAAAGCAGCTTTCTCCCCTAAATGTGAAACAATTGCACAAAAAGAACAGTCATAAAAATTTTATCATATATTCAGGGCAAGAACCAAATGAAGAAAAGCTGAGAAAAACTGATCAGTTAAACATAGGCTATTCTAGAGATCTGGAATAAATTGGACCAAGCATCAAAGAAGAGCCTTTACCCTAAACTAATCAACAATAAAACTCTAGACAAGGGAGAAACTGACCTTCAAAGTTAATTCATCAAGATAACCAGATGCCTAGACATCAACAAAAAATTATAAGCCATACTAAGAAACAGGAAGTTATGGCTCAGACAAGGGAACAAATCAAAAGTTCAGAGGAGACACAGAATTTGGAAGAACTACCCAAAGAAATTCAAACAACTCTTCTAAATCAATTCAAGGAAATGAAGGAAAACATGGATAAAGAGATAAAGGTTATTATGAAGACAATATGTGAGCATTAAAAAAAAATTTGAAAGTATAAAAAGAAATTTCTCATAACAGAAATCATGGAGATGAAAGGCAAAATAGTAAAGATTAAAAAATATACTAGAAGGTTTTATGTATGTTCATGTATGAATGATACACTTCAATAAAATTATTTTCAATTTTTTTTTTTAATTTTAAAAAATATACTAGAGGCAACAGCAGACTTGAACAGGCAGAAGAAAGAACCAGCAAACTAGAAGCCAGGACAATTGAAATCACACAGTCAGAAGAACAAATAGAGAAAAGAATAGAAAAAAAAAAATTGAGCAATGCCTCAGGGATTTGAATGACAGCATGAAGTTCACAAACTTACATGCCATGGGTGTCCCAGAAGAAGAGAAGGGAAAGGGGACATAAAAAATGTCTGAGGAAATAATGGCTGAAAATTTCCCAACTCTTTTGAAATACATAAATATACATGTCCAAGAAGTATGACATATTCCAAACAAAATAAATCCTAATAGATTCACTCTGAGACACATTAATAAGAATGCCAAATGCCAAAGATAAAGAGAGAATTCTGAAAGCAACAAGAGAAAAATGATTCATTATAAGGGATCTTCAATAAGACCAAGTGCCAATTTCTTATTGGAAACCATGGAGGCAGAAAGGCAGCGATGATATGTTTAAGGTACTGAAAGAGAATAACTGCCAGCCAAAATCTCTCTCTTTTTTCCCAACCAAATGGTCCTTCAAAAGTGAGGGAGAGGGAAACGGACTTTGGCCCAGTGGTTGGGGCGTCCGTCTACCACATGAGAGGTCTGCAGTTCAAACCCCGGGCCTCCTTGACCCGTGTGGAGCTGGCCATGCGCAGTGCTGATGCGCGCAAGGAGTGCCCTGCCACACAGGGGTGTCCCCCGCGTAGGGGAGCCCCACGCGCAAGGAGTGCACCTCTAAAGGAGAGCCGCCCAGCGCGAGAGAAAGTGCAGCCTGCCCAGGAATGGCGCCGCCCACAATTCCCGTGCCGCTGACGACAACAGAAGCGGACAAAGAAACAAGACGCAGCAAATAGACACCAAGAACAGACAACCAGGGGAGGGGAGGGGAATTAAATAAATAATAAATCTTAAAAAAAAAAAAGTGAGGGAGAGTTTTAAATATTCACAGATAAACTGAAACTTAGAGAATTCACTAACAAAAGACTTTCCCTACAAGAATTACTAAAGGGAGTTTTGCAGGTTGAAAGGAAAAGACAGGAGAGGGTGACTTGGAGTACTGTGAAGATTATCAGTAAGGGTAACTAAAAGGGTAAATGCAAAATCTAGTAGTATTATATCCACAATATGCAATTCTACTCTTTAATTTCTTTAAGAGTCAGAATATAATTGAACAAAAAAAGGCATATTTCCTGAGAATGGACATGGAAAATATAAAGTGGCAAAGTGAGACATACACAACATAAAGAACGTAAACAGGGATGGAAGAGCAGAGACCATGCATGCTACTGAAGTTAATTTGGTATCTTTTCAAATTAGTAGGTTATAGGTATAAGTTGCATAATATAAATCCCAGAGTAAACACAATGAAAATATTTTTAAAATGTACAGAAAGAGAGATGAGAAAGAGATCAGTCAAAAACATCACAAAAGATAAAACTGTACAGACTAAAGGAAAAGAGACCAAAAAAAAAGGATATGACATGAAAAAACAAAGGACAAAATAGCTGAAGTATTGCCTTCTAGATAAAACATCTAGCAGAAGATCAATAAGGAAACAGAGAACTTGAAAAATATGATAAATGAACTGGATTTAATAGATACATTCAGAGATTAGCACACCAAAAAAGCAGGATGCACATTATTCTTAAGTACATTCTCCAGAATAGAACACATGTTGGGACACAAAACAAGTCTCAATAAATTTTAAAAGATTAAAATTATACAAAGCATTTTCCTAACCATAATGGAATGAAGCTGGAAATCAGTAACAGGTAGAAAACTGGAAAATCTATAAATGTATGGAAGTTAAAAAATATATTCTTAAACAATCAGTGGGTCAAAGAAGAAATTGCAAGAGAAATCCATAAATATCTTGAGATGAATGAAAATGAGAACACAACATATCAAAACCAACAATATGCAGTGAAGGCAGTACTAACAGGGAAATTTATAGCCATAAACACATTAAAAAAGAAGAGCTTAAATCAACATCCTAACTACACCCTGGAGAAACTAGACAAAAACAGCAAACTAATTCCAAAGCAAACACAAGTAAAGAAATAACAAAGATTAGAGCAGAAATAAATGTAATTGAGACTAAAAAAACAATAAAGAGAATAAACAAAACAAAAACTTGGTTTTTTGAAAAGATCAAAGTATTAGACAGCCAAAGGGGTGCTAAAGCACATTCTACACAAGAGAGATGTGGATCTCGTGATTTATGCAAATGCTTTACAATTGTTGGAGTAGCTGCAGCAACAATTTCATGGATTTCCTTTGCTTTTCTCCTTACATACTTTACAGTCGATTCATTAATGCCATAAGGACAGCTAACTGCAGTTGTGGTTTGCCTGTATAAGGCATATCTAACAACTCCACATTTTCCTTCAAGTTCATCACTTTCCTCTGTTTCTTGGGAGCACTTTCCAAACCACTAGGAACACTACATCTGAGACCCATGATTTTAATAGAATTTATGGTGTTTAAACAACACAAGATACAAGAATCTCGAGATGCAAAGATCATTGTGAGATCCCCACAAGATGCTACACGAGAGATTGCCATTAACATGCTTGACATCCACAAACACTGCATAGAATTTTACTACAAATTTAATTTTAAGAAAAATTTGTGTAGCTGTTCATTTATGTTATTGAACAGTAAAATACACACTGTAAAGGTAATATACCTAACAGCATATATGTTTTGTGCATTTATGAGTTACTAAACTTTTTAAGAAGATATCTCTATATCTCTAGACTTTGTGTGTCATCTGTGGCTTCCACAAAACTCCCAAAAAATTCCCATTTAATTTCTTATGCTGACCCATAATGTATTGAAACTGCAATGGAGAAAGTCCTGATGTGGAAGAGATAAATGTACAACAAAAGAAAATTACAGACCAATATTTCTTATGAATATAGATGGAAAAATCAACAAGATACTTGCAAATTGAATCCAACAGCACAAATGGGTTTTATCCCGGGAATGCAAGGGCAGGTCAACAAAAGAAAGCATTAATGTTAGTGTAATGCATCACATTAATAAAGGAAAAGACATGTGATAATCTTGATTAACACAGAAAAGGCATTTGACAAAATCCAGAATCCTGTCTTGATAAAAACACTTAGAAAAATAGGAACAGAAAGAAACTTCCTCAACATGATAAAGAGTATGTGTGAAAAACCCATATTTAACACCATACTCAATGGTGAAAGACTGAAAGCTTTCCCTCTAAGATCTGGAACAAGACAAGGGTACCCACTGTCACCACTGTTACTCAATATTGTACTGGAAGTTCTAGTCATAGCAGGTAGACAAGGAAAAGACACTGACATTGGAAAGGAAAGAGTAAAATTACACTATTTGCAAATGACATGATCCTATCTGTAGAAAGTCCTGAGAAATCTACAACAAAACTATTAGAGCTAATATATGAATTCAACAGTTTTTATTCATTCGTAATGAGAAATCTGAGGATATAAAGAAAAATTCCATTTTTAACAGGAACTAAAAGAATCAAATATCTAGGAATAAATTTAACCCAGGATGTAAAGGATTATACACAGAAAACTATAAAACATTGCTAAAAGAAATCAAAGAAGACCAAACTAAATAAATGGAAGGATATTCCAATTTCATGGATTGGAAGACTAAATATTGTTATGATCTCAATTCTGCCCTAAATCATTTACAGATTCAACACAATCCTAATCAAAATTCCAATAACCTACTTTGCAGAAATGGAAAAGCCAATTTTCTATTTTATTTGGAAGGGTAAGAAGTCCTGAATAGACAAAACATCTTGAAAAAGAATGAAGCTAGAGGCCTCATATTTCTTGACTTTAAAACATATTACAAAACCACAGTAGTCACAACAGCATGGTACTGGCACAGGGATCGATATATTGATCAATGGAATGACATTGAGACCTCAGAAATAAACCCTCACATCTATGGCCAACTGATTCTTCTCCCTCCTCCCCTCACACTGCTGTTTTTGTTGTCTGTGTACATTCGATGTGTGATCTTCAGTATCTATTTCTCTTTTTGTCTTCTCTTCTCATTTTTTCTCCTCTGAGATTCACCTGGATTCGATCCTGGGCACCTCTGATGTAGAGAGAGGTTCCCTGTCTCCTGCACCACCTTGGTTCCTGGTTTCTGCTGTGCTTCACTTTGACTCTTCCATTTGTCTCTCTTTTGTTGCATCATCAGCTTGCTGAGTGACTCACTTGCATGGGCATGGGCTCACTGTGTAGACACTCAGCTCACTGTGTGGCCACAGGCTTGCCACACAGGCACTCACATGGGCACTCAGCTCACCACACAGGCACTCACAGGGTCGCTCAGCTCACCGCACGGGCACTTGGCTCACCATGCAGGCACTCAGCTCACTACACAGGCACTGGCTTGCCACGGAGGCACGCTTTCATGTTTTCCTTTTTACCAGGAGGTCCCAGGGATGGAACTCAGGTCCTCCTATATGGTAGGCAGAAGCCCTATCACTTGAGCCACATCGTCTTCTCCCAACTGATTTTTGACAAGGCTATCAAGTCCATGCAATTGGAAAGGATAGTCTCTTCAACAAATGGTTCTCGGAGAATTGAATATCTGTATGCAAAAGACTGAAAAAGGACCCTTATTTCACACCAGATACAAAAATTAACTCAAAATGGCTCAATGACTTATATATAAAACCAGGACTACAAAACCCCTTAGGAGAAAACGTAGGGAAGCACCTTCACAATCTTGTGTTTGACAATGGTTTCTTAGACCTTACACCAAAAACACAAGCAACAAAAGAAAAAATAGATAAATGGGACCTCCTCAAAATCAAATACCCTGTGAAAAGACAACCTACAAAATGAGACAAAATATCTGCAAACTGAAAACCACATATCCAATAAGTGTTTAATATCCAAGATATATAAAGAAATCCTATAACAACAACATAAAGACAAACAACCCAATTAAAAAATGGGCAAAAGTCTTGAATAAACATTTCTCCAAAGATGATATACAAATGGCTAAAAAGCACATGAAAAGATGTTCAATATTACTATTGGGGAAATGCAAATCAAAACCACAGTGAGATATTATTTCACACTCACTACAATGGTTACTTTTTTTTTTTAAGTAAACTACAGATATTGGAGAGGATGTGGAGAAATAAGAACATTCATTCATTGATGGTGGAATTGTAAAATCATACAACCACTATGGAAGACAGTTTAGAAGTTTACTAGGTATATGCTGAGAACAATAGAAGCAGGAACTCGAACAGATTTGCACAACAATGTTCATAGCAGCAAGCAGCATTATACACAATTGCCAAAAGGTGGAAGCAACATAAGTGTCTGTCAACCAATGAATGGATAAACAAAATATGGTGTATGTGTATATACATATATATATATATATGTGGTGGAATATTATTTAGCCTTAAAAAGGAATGAAGTCCTGATGCATACGACAACATGCACGAACCTCGAGGACATTATGCTGAGTGAAATAAACCAGACACAAAAGGAAAAATACTGTATCATCCCACTGATATGAACTAATTAAAATAAGCAAACTTATAGAGTTAGAATCTAGAATACAGGTTACCGAGGTCTGGATTGGGAGTAGAGAATTGGGATTTGCTTAATTTATACAGAATTTCTATTCATGTTGACTGTAAAGGTTTGGAAATGGATGGTGGTGATGGTAGCACATTATTGTGAGTGTAATTAACAGCATGGAATTACATATATGGATGTGGTTAAACGAGGAAACTAAGTCATATATGTTACTAGAATAAAAATTAAAAGATAAAACAGGACTGTATAACACAGTGAACCCTATTGTAGACAATGACAATGGATGATAGGTAGCATAAGAATGTTCTTTCATGAATTATAACAAATGTAGGACACTAATACAAGGTGTTAGTAATAGGGTATTATATGAGGGAGAAATGCACTTACTTTAAACTACAGACATAGTTAATAGTACTATTTTATAATCTTTCATTAACGTAACAGAGGTACCACACTAATGCAAAGTGTGAACAATGGGGGAGGAGTATATGGGAACACTGTATTTTTTACATGACTTTTCTGTAAATCTACAACTTCTTTAATTAAAAAATATAGTTTGTGGTGCTCCATGCCAGAGCCACCCTCCAGGCCATGGTTTGGGTGCTGTGGCTTCAGCCGTGGGGACCTCGGTCACAGAGTGAGGACCTGGCAGGCTAAAGGGCAGTAGTGCTTCTGGACCCAGCACAGCACCACCGACTGCCCTCGGCCTTCCACATGCTTCTCTCCTCTGGCCTCACGCTCCCACTCCCCATCCTGCGGCACCCCAGGCCTGGCTTCTCTGTGCCCACTCGTGCTTCTGGCCCTTCCAGAATAAGCGATCCCCTGTGGAGCAGTGCGGATCATCCCTGACCCAGATCAGGGCCCCACTCCCAAACTCTGGTCCTCCCCTTCTGGGTGAGAATCTTCCAGGTGCTGCGCAGCAGTGGCAGTGTCCTGCACTGGACCCAGGTGTCCCCACGTGTCCCCGCAGGTCCCTGTGACCATGGAGTTGATCCCCAGCAAATGAATCCACCTGAGGAAAACTGTGATGACCTGGCCCCTGAAGATGCTCTTGTCTGACCTCACTCCATGGTGGCCTCGGCAGAGCCCTTGGTGGCAAACTTAATGTAGGCATAGCCCTTGGGGTGTCTAAAGAAATGATCACTTAGGATAGTGATGTGGTGGATGTCCCTGCAGTGGTTAGTAGAACTCCAGCTCCAAGGCTGTGCCCCATAGTCCACGCTGCCCACTAGATGGATCTGTGGTCAGCATCCACCTTCTCCAGAGTCCCAGGGAAAAGGCAGCCCACCTCAGAGCTCAGCAGCTACCTGGCCAGCGCCAACCCAGGCCGTGCTCATCCTCCTCCACTGATGAGCAGCTCCCCTGACCTCAGCCTCAGATTGTGGGCTTTGAGATCCAGATCAGCTCACTTGCAAAATAAAGTCAGTGAGAAAATCTGTACTTGGAGCTTCTGAAAGAGGTGAGGAGCAAGAAGTCATTGGGAGGTGAATGGTAACGGCTGAGTAATTGGAATGTCTCTATCTTATCCTGCTTAGCAAATTAGAACTGCTTGAGAAGTTATAGTCATTGACTGATGATTGTCTGGGTCTTGGAATGAACATAATATGACCAAGCAAATATGGTAGCAGCAAAATCCTCCTGTAAAAGGACATTGTTGTTGCTGAGTTATGAATGATAGGAGAACCTGGTGACTGACTAACTTCTTTGGTTGAATTTTCGTATGACACAGAGCTTTTCTCTTTTGCATGACCACAGACTTGCCATTGGCCATTCTGGATATCAGGATTTGGCAAACACTCATCTAATCAAATGTCCTATTGCCTAAGAAACACCTGAACTCTGGAGTTGTGAAGCAGCTTATCCTAGGTCACACAATTGACTAGTTGCCCAGCTATATCAGCAGTTCAAATGTCTCAACTCTGTTTAGTAATCTTGCTCCTATACTGCACCGCTTCTGTAATGTGCCAAGATATAATTGACAGAAAGAGATGTGAATATGTTAATTCATTTGCACTCTCAGAGCCAAAGTATCTGCTCTTTGGTGGTCTAGAGTAAACATATCTTTAAATAATTTGGGGATTTTGAGGGCAGACCCAAGTTAAGATTTAAAGGCCAATGGACCTTGTTGGTAATATCATAGAAACAGGTGGCACATACGTTGATAGCAGGGCTGTGTTTTGGGGACTTCCCTTGCTTTTTCCAGCTACAAGAGGCTACCCACATTCCCAGACTTGTGTTACCCTTCCTCTAGCTTTAAAATCAACAACATTGTATTTCTCTGACCATTTTTTTTTAGTTACATCTCCCTCTAACTCTCTTCTACTCCCTCTTCCAATTTTAAGGAACTAGTGATTCCATTGGGCTGACCTAGATAATCCAGGATAATCTTCCATATCAAAGTCTTTAAGCTTAATCACATCTGCAAAGTCCTTTTGCCATGTAAGATAAATATTCTTACTGATTCTGGGGGTTAGGATGTGGAATCTTTGGGAAGGGGGTCATTGTTATATCTACCCCAAGTGATAGTGGTTAATATTACAGAAAATTATTTGGGTCTCTGGTCATGCATTTAAAAATGACTATTTACATATGGTTTAAAATTTAAATAATTAACTTAAAATTTTAGTACCCTACCAACTGATATCATTCTCCAGAAGTTACCACTTGGTTTTTAGTTATTCTGGTAATTACCTCCACATTTCCAAATAAGTCATAAATAATGCTATTTCTTTATTTATCAACCCCAGGCATTTTCTAGTAATGTCTTGCTAATGTAAAGCAGTCAGTCCTTCTCAAATACCTTCCAAAGAAAGGGAGTACAGGAAGCAAATTTGTCAAGGCTTGCAAGAATGAAAAGTTCTTTATCATTCCCTCTCACACAATTAATGGTTTGGCTGAAAAGTGCTTCCTACAGAGCTTTGAAAACATTGCTTCTAATATTTGGTATTGCTAATAAAACAGCCAAAAAAAGGAAAAAATTATATAATGAAAAATAATAATAGGATATATTTCACAAGCCTGTGAATTGGGTGTTTTAAGTGAGGTTATCATGTAAATTGTTTCACATAGTGCCTAGAACATAGAATCTCTCTGTAAATTCTGGCTTCTACTGTAAAAAAAAAAAAAAGTATCATCAATTGTAACAAATGTCTCACACCAATGCAAGGTATTGGTGGTGGGGTGTACTATGGGAATCCTGTATTTTATGCATGATTGTTCTACAAATCCACACCTTCTCTAATAAAAAAATTTTTAAAGAAGAGTGAGGCTAGAAGACATGATGAATAATGAAAAGTATTAGATCAGTGGAGTAGAAGAATTTGTAGGGCATGAACAAGTGAGCCAGTAGACCAGGCGCTGGTTAGACTCGCTATTTTGATTGCTTTCAACTCATGCCTTCTTCCTTGTATTCACTGCGATTAACTTAAGCTTTTTTTCTATGTAAATAATTTGACTTCCAGCAGTGTGTACTCTCCTTGTTGTTTCTAATTTATGTATAAGTTTTGTAATGATAGCATTTTGGTTCTTAATTTGTTCTCTAGCTCAGAAATCTTTTTCATTTCTTTGTTATTTTTTCCCCATGCCCTCTTTAACTTCCTATTTTATAGATTCCCTTTCTTAATAAGCTATCTTATCACACAAAATGGAAATGTGGACTGAACTATTTATTTGTGTTTTCCCTGCTATATTCCCTCTATTTCCTTATTTCCCTCCATTCCTTCCTTCCTTCCTTCTAATCTGCCTTCTTTCCTTCTCTCTTCCTTTCTTCCTTTCTTCCTTTCTTCCTTCTTTCCTTCTAGTCTTCCTTTTCTCCTTTCCTTCCTTTCTCCCTCCCGTATTCCTTCCCTTCCTACCTTTCCCTTCCTTCCCTACCTTCTTTCCAATTTTTCTTCCTCTTTTCCTTCTTTCCTTTCTCTCTCCCTCCATCCCTCCTTTTCTCCTTCCTTTCTTCCATCCCTCCCTCCTTCCTTCTTTCCATCCCTCCATTCCTTTTCTTACACAAGCTCAAGGTAGGTAGCTCTAGCAGAACTTCTCTTAGATCTGATGTAATGCAAGCCAGTTTCTGACACCCTTTGCAACTCTTCTGAGACTGCATTGTTTTCTCCTCTGAACTGAAGGTCAAAAGATGAATATTAGGTTAGATTCACTTGTCTATAGTCTATGATGCAAAGGAGAGGTGAGAAAGTTCCCCTGGGGCTCTAGGTAGCCTTAGTTTGAAGATAAGGGTTCTACTATTTCTTCTGAGATCTTCCTGATATCCTGTATTAGAGTTCACACATCACCTAGTTATGGGTGCTATCCTCCTACAACTGTTCCTGTGAGGGGAAAGTACCCACAGTATTCAAATTATTGCCCAATTTATTGTGAAGCTCTGAAAAACACAACTCTGGAAGTCTTTCCTTTCTCTCCTAAGATTCTGTGATGGTAGTTAAGGATTTCTCTTTACTTTTCCCTAAGCTGCCTACTCACCTCCTTGGTGAGCTTCTCCATAAATTTGGAGATATTTTTAAGAATTTTTCTGGACTTTGTGGGCCTAGCCTCTCTCCCTGGGCTGCTTCAGGATGGTGGGAGTGGGCTAGAAGCCATGCTAAACTCAGCACAATAGAGTCTTTAGAGTCTTTCTTTGATTACCAGGCTTTCACAGAGAAATAAATGATAACCATTTCCTGGTTTGATTGCTACCGGTGAATTTACTGCTGGTTTTTACTGTTGTTTTACTGCTGGTTTATTTGTTGTTGATGAACAGAGACTCTTTTTATCCTCTTTCATTGTGCTATATAACTGGGTGAGCACCAAAAATGAAGTTTCTGCCTTCAAGGAGCTAACATTTTAATGAAGGGATACAGATACAACAAATAAACATGCAAGTGTCAAAGTACTTCAGGGGAATTAAAATGTAAGGAAAACAACATTTTTGTATGGATGTCTTACCAATTTTAACTTTGTTACTCTCTGGATCTTTTATTTATAGGAATCCAGCCCTAGAAAAGAACACATTCCTTTTGATCAACATGTTAAAACTTTCAGTGAGGTTGCTCTTAAATGAGTTGTGATATAACATTTAATAGAAAGTCTGTTATATGGGATTGTTATGATGGCAATGACAGGTCAGACATACCAGTGCTGTAAACTGGCTCTGGGGAGGTGAGGGAATCTGATTTATAGCATTTGCCAATTTCTGTGGTGTAAACGCTTATACCATGCTGATTTCAAACTCATAATGATTTGATAACCACCTTCAAAAGTCCTGAATATTTAACAATGAACTCTTGTGAGCCAATTCAAGACAATGAAAGCCCAGCCTTCTAGCCTGTGACCACTAGGGCTGCTGCTTTGGAACCCAAGCTCCAGGTCCCATTCTCAAAGTGGCTTTGAGCAAGTTCCTTAATCTCTCTTAGTTCCAATATTTTCATTTTTATACAATGATCAGTGAGACCTACCTCAAAGAAATTTGTGAAGGTTTAATCTGCCAATGTTGTAAAGCACTTGGCAGAATGCATGGCACATATTATTAGTTCATCAAATCCTCCTAATTCATCAGTGGTGGAGAAAAATGGTGCCCACTGGGACATGGAGACTGATATGACAAGAGGCAGGAGATTTATTGAGAAGCATAGCAGTTTGATATGGTTATGAATTCCAAAAATAGATATTGGATTATGTTTGTAATCTGATCTGTAACCTGGGCATGATTGAGTTACGATTAGGGTGTTGAGTCTCCACCCTTCGGTGGGTGGGGACTCACAGATAAAAGGCATAGTAAAGAATAGAGTTGGGGGTTCTTAATGTTGGAGTTTTAATGCTGGGGGAGTTTGATGATGAAGTCTTAAGCTGGAACCCCGGGGAAAGAGACAGAACTGTTCGCCTGATAGTCTATGACTGATCTTATGCAGAGAGGCAAAGCCTAGATAGCCTCATAGTCTACAGCTGTCCTTGTGGAGAAAATAGGAGCTGAGCCCAAAAGGAACCCAGGAAGCCTGAACCCTCGCAGATGTCGGCAGCCATCTTGCTCCAACACATAAAAATAGACTTTGGTAAAGGAAGTAATTTATGCTTTATGGCCTGGTGTCTGTAAGCTCCTACCCCAAATAAATACCCTTTATAAAAACCAACCACTTTCTGGTATTTTGCATCAGGACCCCTTTGACTAATATATCTCCCAATGGAAGGTATCTGAAGAATAGACTCAGCCAGCTTCTAGAAAAGGGGGATTTGAATTTATATAGTACATTCCTAGGTGGGGAAATGATAGTCAGTGGGAGGGGGTTGAAGGTCCGAGTGAGGTGCAGGGGCCATTAGAAGCCCTAGAAGTGAAAACTGTCCCTTGTATGGCTAGAGGGTATTTGATTAGAGAGTTAGGTTTTCTTGGAAAGCTGGAGGTACAGGCGTTCCTTTGATCTGCATAGAGTGAAGGTCTCTAACTCCCTGTACTCCCATTTCCACGTGGTTTCTTTGTTCAATCTTCGGGGAAGTGGCGTGCTTTCAAACACATAGGCTTACAGGGGGGCTTGTCTTTCCTCGATGCATGTCAGGGGGAACTGAGTCACAGCTTGTTAATTATTGCAAACCTAGTGAGAGGAAACCTCTGACAATCAAAGACCTACATCAGGGGTAGGTGAGGATTATAACGTGATCTCTGAAACCAAAGGTTTTGAGGAGCCTCAAAATAAATGAAGACAGGTGTCTGCACTCAGTCTCTATATGACTCAGTTGTGAGATTACATTTCCACTGTCTCCTACACTTTTTATCCCACATATACATTTCCACTTTAAGTAATTATAATGCCCAGTAGTGAAAATTGTCTCCTACTTTAGTCCCAACTTCCTGGGGAGTTCTCACAAGTTATACTGGCTCCTAGCCCTGCTACTTCCTCATTTGGAAAAGGAAGTTCATTGTCAGCACTCACACCCACAGACCACACAAGGAAACTTTCCATGGTAGGTAGCATTAAGTAAAAATATTTACCTCCTTCCATTGCCTCTGGCCCACTATTATATGTGACCTTGCCAATCCCTTTCCCCTAAGGCTCCCAAGGAGGATGGAAACGTTCCTTCACGGTGGTTCCAGCTTGTCCAAGAACTGATGACCAGGTGGAAAACACAGTATTGTCTGGAGAGCCAAGTTCTGTCCCCTAAGGAAATAGCCCACTCCTTGGGAGGCAGAGAACACTGAGTTTCCTGGCTTATACAAAGACTTCAGTTTTCTCATCAGTCAACTCAGCATTATAATTATATATACTTCATAGTGTTATGTAAAGAGTAATTGAGACAATGCCTTTAAAATGCTCAGCGTAGTATCTGACACATAGAATATGCTCAAAGTGTCAGCTAAAATTATTATTATTATTATTATTATTATTATTAAATATACCTAAGGATATATTTCTAGTCTTTGAGAGCCTTGCCTCTGACTTTCTGAAGACATGGGCCCTGTAATAAATCTCAAGCTCACTAGACAGGACTTTTTTCCTTGCATTGCTACAGTTTAATGTATCCAAAAGACCTTTTATGGTCGTCTCTGCCATTGTGTCCGGCAGGAATTTTTTTGTGTGGTTTTGCTTAGATGTCTGTTTTGACTGTTAAAAAAAAACTGATTCAAGATTTATTTCTTCAACAAACATTTATGTAAAACTTTATTGAGAAATCTTTTTACCATATTTATATTATTTCCCTTTTGACATTATTTTTTAAATGTGGACTGAGAAGGAGCTAGTGCTGGAGAATTGGCTATGGGAAGAGTTCTTAGTGAAGGCTGGATCCACTTATTCATTCCACAGATATTACTGAGCACATGTTTCATATCTATATGTGTAAAACATTACTCTAGGGATGGAGGCAGCCGAAAACAAAATACACAGAACTCAGAGACTATGCGGAAGATTACAGGCAGGTAAACTGGCTATAAAAATACAGTGTTATAAGTGTGAGATACAAGAATTCATATGGTGTTACAGGAAAATCTACTGGTCAAAATAAGCTAAATTGAGAAAGGCATATAATAGGGCAGAATTATTGCACTTTGGAAGTGACTACTGAGTGACTGCGGTATAGTCAGTCAAGTAAACAAAGGGACAAGGAAATCCCAGGTAGAGGGAACAACATATACATACACACAAAACCATGAGAGAGACTGGTATGCTCAGGGAACCCTACATAGTTTGATTTGTTGAAAAATAGAAGCAAGGTGGAAAACTTCCAGAGTTAAGTCCTCATGTGCCAGGTCAATTGTTTATATTACATTATGACGTGAATTGGCATAATCAAAGGATTTTAATCAGGGGAGTAAAGTGACTAGATGATGCTTTGAGCCATTACTCTCGTAGGGATGTGGCAAAGATACTTAAAGGTGAGCAAGCCTAAAGGTGGGCTGACCAAGTAGTAAGAGAACGCAGCAAGCAAAGAATGAAGAGAGTCTAAACTAAAGCCGTAGCAGTGGGGATATGCAGAGAAGTATTTGGCTACAATAAATGTGAAGTAGCCAAATCAGTAGCTATTAGTGACCAAATACACATGGTAGATATGGGGGAAGAAGAGTCAAGAATAACCCTTAAATGCTTGGCTTAGTCATACAGACAGATTATGGTAGCATTCACTGCTAGGAAACACAGGAGGAAGAATAGACTTAAGGGGTTAAATAATTATCAATTTTAGGTGTCTTAGGTTTAATTGTCTGTGAAATGTCCAAATCAAACGAAATGTTTAGGAGCACTGTGATATTTCAATTTTAGTATTTAAGAGATAGGTCTAGGCTGGATATAGGTGGTAGTCGAAGCCATACACTTGTTGAGGGCAAATATAATGAGAAGATAACAAAAAGCAAGGAGAGAATATCAATATTGAAGAAGAGAGGTGAAAACAGAAAGCTTGAGACAAAGAAAATTAAAGAATAGAAACCATAGTAATACTTGTGTTGAAGGCTCAGTTCAGGTGCCATCTTCTCTAGAAAATCCTTTTATGGTATCTCCTGGCCTCACCTCCACTAACTGCTTTACTTTTTGCTCTTAAGCATAGTCAGTCCAGCATCCACAAAATTATATTGAAACACCATTTACTTGTTTCCTTCTTCCCCTCCACTCCACCCAAGCCCCAGCCTATAAAATCCTCAAGGCAAGGACCAAATTTTACTCATCTCTACATCTCAAGCACCTAGAATGATTCTGGGCCCATTGTATCTGGTCCATCAATTAAATGCTAGAAAAAAATTGAAATCAAGGAAGAAGAGATTCAAGTAAGAGGAAATGATCAGCGTCAATTGATTTTTGAAAAGGGTGTCAAGTTCGCTCAATGCTAAAAGAAGAGTTTCTGCAACAAATGGTGCTGGGAAAACTGGATATCCTCCATATGCAAAAGAATGAAGATGGACCCCTACCTAACACCATACATAAAAATTAACTCAAAACAGATCAAAGACTTAAGTATAAGAACCAAAACTATAAAACTCATAGAAAAATGCATAGGGAAACATTTTCAGGACTATGGGTTAGGCAACAGTTTCTTAGACTTCATAAGAAAAGCATAAGCAACAAAAGAAAAAATAAATAGAACCTCATCAAAATTATACTTTTGTGCCTCTGAAGATTTTATCATGAAAGTGAAGTGACAATCTACAGAATGGGAGAAAATATTTGGAAACCATATCTCTGATGAGAGTTTAACATCCAGAATATATAAAGAACTCCTAAAGGTAAACAGCCCAAATTAAAAATGGACAAGTGTCTGTAAACCAAAAAATGGAGAAACAAATTGGGGTGTATACACACAATGGAATATTATGCAGCTGTAAGAAGAATGAAGTCATGAAGAATATGACAACATGGATGAACTGGAGGACATTATGTTCAGTGATACAAGCCAGATACAAAAGGACAAATACAGTATATTTGAGTTATTATGAACTAAATATACTTTGTAAACTCATTGAATTAATAACTAGAATATAGGTCACCAGAAAATAGCATGAGGTTAGAGAATGGAAAGTTGAGGGTTAATCTGTGAAGAACTGGCAAAAAAGGTTGTTTATAAATCTTTGGAAATGAATAGAAATGGTGAAAATATGTCATAACCATTGTAACTAGCAGAGCTACTATATGGATGTGACAGTGGTTGAAAGGGAAAGTCTATGGCCATCTATATTAGTAAAAGAAAAGCTAAAAAATATAATATGGGACTGTATAGCATACCAAAACCTCTTGTGAAATATGAATATGGGTAAAATTGCATATATAAAACTGTTTTTCTTTGAAACTGAACAAATGCATGTTAGTGTTACAAGATGTTACTATCAGGTAACTATCAGGTTACTGTCAGGTAAAAATACAACCAAAGCATGATATGGACAGTGGTGTATAGTAATATATTAATAATCTTCCATTAAGGGTAAAAAAAAAAGGAAATATACTAAGTGAAAGAAACAATAGTTACTAAACATTGTTTGATTCCATCTATACAAAATGTAAATACAAATAAATAGATGGAAACAGAATACCGGCTATGGACAGCAGGGGAAGCATAGAGAGGTTGAGAGGTGAGTTTTAAGGAGTAGAGTTTTTGTTTGTATTTTTGTTTATTATTATTATTATTATTGGAATATTGAAAATGCTCTAATAATGATTGAAGTGATAAATGCACAACCATGTGATTATACCAAATACCATTGATTATACACTTTGGATGGATTGTACACTTTGTTACTATATTTCAAAAAAATTGATTAACAAAAATAAATTGGCAGAGAGGGACAATGAAATGATTAAGGACGTTTATCATAAAATACTTTTTGGACTCTAATCTAAGAGATTTGTGAAGGCTGCAGAAAATTCTTGTACTAATGAAGTCTTTCTTCTTTTAGGAATGTTTCCAAGCTTGAAATAATTTTCTTGAAGTTAACATGTATCATCATATTGCAAACTCCAAGATTAGAAATATTTGAGTGGTCTGGGCCCTGTACTAAAATACTTCATTGAAACTATAAAACATATATATTACTTGTAACTTACGTAATTTTGTTTTCATTATTCAATATATTTTACATTCAGTGAAAATTGTTTGGATATCATGAGTTTGAGTGGAATTTATCAAATTTTTCCCATTAAAATTAATGGGAAATTTTTTCTTCATTTAATGGATTTTCATTTAGCAACAGGGGAGCAGGTGGTGTACCTCAGTGGTTCAGCACCTGCTTCCTCTGTACAAGCTCACGGGTTCAATCCCTTGTACATCCTAAAAAAGAAAGAAAAGGGGAAGAAAACAACGCACGAAATCATTTACCACCAGAGTTTTCAGAAAAGAGTTTAACCTGTTAAGGTGTCGATGTACTGGAAAGAAGAGGATAACAGAAAGTCAAGAGGGATATTTTTAAAGACAGAAGCTAGTTAAGCATAATTATATACCACAGGGACAAAAACGAGTAGGAGAGAATGAAGATAAAGGAGTCAGAGGGAATTACTAATCAAGTGATATTCTGAGAAAGAAAAATGAAAAGGAATCCAGAACCCAGTGGACAGATTAACATAGAATGAGGGGCATTTTTCTTGAAGAAACTTGAGGTGAATGGAGGGAATAAAGGCTGCAAATTCAGAACAGTGGGTCAGGAAGAAGAGGAAGAAAAGTTCAGGGAGGAACGCTTAGTTTCCCAGCTCTGACGACAAATACCACTCGATGGGTTGCCTTAACTGGAATTTTATTGGCTCCCGGTTTTGAGACTAGCAGGCTTTCTTCCTCCGGGGCCAGTAGCCTACCAGTGCTGGCCTACTGCAGTCAGGGTTCCGAGGCTGGAAGCCCTGCCGCGGGGCACATGGCCACGTCCTCTCCTTTCTCTTCCGGCTTTCGTAGACTTCTGGCTTCTGGCCCCTCCCCTAGATTTCTTTCACTCTGGCTTTCCCGTTTCTTTGTCTTTACAAGGCCTCCTCGGGTGACCCACATAAAAACCCAAGCTCAGTCATTTGGGCCACAATTTAATTTAAAACAACATCATTAAGAGATCCTATTTATTGTGTGTTCACACCCTCAGGAATGAGAACCACTATAAAGAACATACCAACATCAGGGTACATAATTTACCACAAATGCCTGCTCTCTTCTGTTTCCCAGATTAAATGGTAAATGGCATCATCTGCTGAGAGTTTCAGGTACTGCCCAGGGAGACTGGTAAAGGTATGTGTAGCAGCTGTGGACAAGCAAAAAGTTGCTAAATAGAAATGTGCAAAAATGTTACTGGAACAATGCTGGCACAATGTTTCTAATAGCAGAAAACTACCTCCATATAGCCCGGGTACCTGGAGTTATATATATTTCCATGACATCTATATGAATATACATAGACCTGATTTTTGGAGGGTAATGGGAAGTATATATTACATGAGAAAAAATAACACGTTTTTCATTTATTTATTTATCCATATTCTATTATCTGAATAAGAATGCATGCTGGCTTATTCTTTTAAAATCCAAGTGTCCAAATAGCCAGGTACCCACCACCTATGTTCAACAAAATATTAGATTTTGCTATATTTTCATCCAGATCCTTTTGTTTTAAGAAGTAAATATGAAAAGGTTGGAGCCTTTTAGTACCACTTCCTGATCCCACTCTATCCCTCTCTCCCCAGAAGTGAGTAGTGTCTCAGACTACCCTCTACGTTTTCATACTTTATCACCGAGCTATATTATCCATTAGTAATGTTTATATTTACTTTACACCAGAGTGTCTGGTTAAGTATATTACATGGACTACATATAGTATTGTTTTGAATGTTTTAAATATTTAAATAAATGGTATCGTACCGTACATAATATTCAACAATTTGCTTTTTTTCACTCTACTTTTTGTTTCTGAGATTTATCCATGTTAATACATGTAATAGGAAAAATTAGATTTAGTGCTATACTTCTAAGTTAGTGCTAAAATCATTGATTAATGTTACTGGGTAAAAAAAACACACTTTTGCAGAGAGGAAAGCTTTCAATTACTCATTCTAAATTTAACTAAACAGTTTTTATATAGTTTGTATTAGGTAAAACAAGATCAAAATGATATCATAGTTTATTCTTGTAAGTACAAAACACAATTCTTTATTCAGTTTCCTAAAACAAACATTCATTGTCTCAAGTTTATAAGTTAACAATATTTGTACACTAGCTATTAAACTTCTGAATGTTATAGGGAAGTTCTTTGCTCTTTTTGGTAAACAAGCTTATATAAAATAATTTTATGAAGACAAAATACAAAAGAAGCATAGTTTAACTTAAAATTTATGATAAACACCAATTGAAGTATTCGCCAACCTTCTGCATTATCTTTCTAATATAAAGAAAGAGCAATGACTAAGCCAATATTTTGGATTCTCAAAAAACATGTATATACTGACTGCCACTGTAAACAGTACTCAAGCAGGGGAGCTCCTGAGGGCTCTAGAGCCATCTGGACACTATAGGCAGGGCAGATAACCCCAATTAATTGGCACCTCTTTAGTGGGCCTTGCCTTGGAGTATGATAACCTGTCTCCCCAATGTATTAGAGCTAGATTTATTTATAATTTTCCTACACATGGTTCATCTGCCCCATTTATTTGAACCTGTAATTAGCACTATGCACAGTAAATATATGTCCCAGACACTTAAATCTTCAGTCTGTTCATATGCCTGTTGAGCCCTGAATTTCAGCAGAGTTGCAGCCAACACCTACTCTCCGGTTCATTGGCCTTGCCCAGGACAACTAACAAAAGAATGATGATGGACAACATCCATCCCAAAAAACAGAGAGTATCTACAACTGCAAGCAAGACAGTACTAACCACTTGCCCCATGGGATCTAAGCTCTGTCTCAATCAGAAGCAGAGTGGGCACAACCATCCAAAATTCCTCAAGATTGAGGAATGAACAAACCTAAGGGCGGAATGCAACTATGGTCTAAAGTAGACTTATTAGTATTCTAATAATGGAAGAACTTGTAACATTGATATAGACAGTGGTCCCCAGAGGTTCTAAGGGGAGGGAGAGGGAAAAATCAGTATAACATGGGGCAATTTTTGGACATTGGAATTGTTTTGCATAACACTGCAGTGATGGATACAAGCCATTATACATTTTGTCAAAACCTATAAAACTGTGCAGTGCAAAGTGTAAATTATAATGTAACCAAGAGACCATGGTCAGTAGCAGTCCTTCAGTATATGTTCATAAATTGTAACAAGTGTACCACAAGAATGAAAGATGTTGTTAACGGGAGAAAGTATGGGAGGGGGATGGATGGGGAATATGAGAATCCCCTATATTTTCAATGTCACATTTACGAATTCTAATGCTCCTTTAAAAATAAAGAAGAAATTCCAAAAAACACTTATACCAGTAACTTTGTTAGAGTTCATTAAATATTACTGAAATGTGTGACTGATAACTTTAACAATAATTTTAATGAGGCTGATTCAAAGTATTTGGGGTTAATGTTATGTAATATATAGAACATTATAGAATCTATTTATAGAAGTTTTAGTCCCATAACAGCAATTCATTTTAATTCATCGTGGTATTCCATTATATGGAGATCTACATTTTTATCCACTTCCTAACAATAGAGACTAGGTTCTTTCCAGTTTTTTCTTTTTTCAAGTAATGCTGCAAGAACATCTGTGTACACATGTGAGACTCTCTTTATGCTTGAAGGTGGGTGGAATCTCTTGTTTTCTCCCTTTCCAGCCAGTCTCCCAAGTTTGAGCCTCCCTGAGCCCCAAGGCCTGATGATGACTCACAACGATCTCTCTTCTCCCATGTGCTGGGTGCTGTTGCAGATGTTGAAGACCTGCCACCCTGTGGGGCCAGGTTCAGGTTCTAGTCATGAACTTGTCCAGGCTCTTCCTTTCCTGAGCACAAAGCTTCATAGATGTAATAGCCCTAACAAACGATCATCACCAGCTTTCCAGCCTTCTTTCCTAAGCAGGAGATGCTCACTCCAGCCTATAATTTCAGGATGCCCTTGGCTGCTTTCAGATCTACAGTCCAGCAGGTTCAGCACCAAGCCACACTATCCATAGCTCTGTGTTTTTGTTGTGTTTCTGGCTCATGAAGATGTTAATCTTTTTATTAAAATAATTACTGCTATTATTTTCTTTTTTGATACTTCTTTGCGTTTAAAGCAAAGGTGGAGCTTCAAAGAATAAATTCATAATGCAGCCTTGACAAGTCCTGACAAGCAATCTACTTTCTCAAGTTTTCAGGACCCGGGAAGTTAAACAGTGCGATGTATAATAATCAAGTCAGCAGCTATATGAACAATGAAATGTCCCCTTATAAATAGTTCTTTTAAAAGATAAGACAATGATTCTCACTATAATTCTTTGTGAAGTTCCTTCATAACTAGTTTATAAGCCACACCAGAACAGCAGCCCATAACTTTGAAGTCACACTTCCTGTGCAGCAGGTCTCAAGGTGGAGAGTAAAGAGCGTCCCCCGCAGTAGGTCTATGCAAGGGTTGGCCGAGCTCAGTCCACAGGCCATGCATACCCACTGTGCCTTGACCGCACTCCATGGCCCTTCTCAATGCGATGCACCAGACAGACACTTCCAATTTACTGGAGGTAGCCGGGAGAATGAATTCTGTGCACTGCCTTTTCCTAAGGTGTTGCTGTGGTACCTTCCTCCTGTGAAACATCAATTGGTGGATGAAGTAGCGGTGCGAGGGCTGCTGCCCAGATAGCAGAGCCGCGGTGGGACGGCTGCGGGCGCCCGAGCCAGCCGAGTCCAGCCCGTCCCGGCCGGCCCGGCAGCAGCGCGTGGCGGGTGGAAGGCTCCCACCGACCGCCTCCTGGCGCATGGGACCTGTCAGGACGCGGCCAGCGCGGGCTATCAGGACGCGCCCTCGGTCTGGGCCGCCGTCCCAGCGACCACCTTCGCCAACATCAGGCCAGCTGAAGTTGGTGTCCTGGTTGGCAAAGGCCAGTCAAGTTTTCTCGTGAATGGGCTGACACTTGGGGGTCAGAGATGGTCTGTGATCCGGGGGTCACTGCTGCAGGACAGAGAATTCACCATGCGCCTTCGTCAGCAGGGCCCCGGCGGAGCCCCCACCGTCCTCCTCGCTGTCACCACGACTGCCAAGGCGCTAGTCCTGCTGAGGGGTGAGGGTTTCCACGGTGGTTGGAGCAACAAAAATGTTATGAAATGGTCTCCCACTTCCTGTGTTCCCAGGACTGACCTCGACTGTCCCTTCTCCTCCCTGTGCCCCACTGCTTTTGCTCCCCTCTCCTTCCCATTCACACATCATTTTTATTTTGGGGGCCATTACCCCATATCCCTTACTGCTGCCAAAACCACATGGGGTGGGGCGGGATCCTGTGTGTGGTTGGAAGACTTCATTTGTCTGTTTTGGAAGAACAAAGAGTCTGCTTTTTAAAAAATTAATTGGTGATTTTAAAAAGACTAATGGGGTCAAATAAATCTGAAAACACTAAATAAAAGTTATATAGTTTTTAGTTTTGATTTTAGCTCTCAGACTTCAAAATTCATATTGAAAGTCTCTATTTTCTGAACTTTCTAAACCGGGTAGAGGCAATTCATAGAACAAGTGCTCTGCGGAGCATACCTTGAGGCTGTTCTGGAAATATTATTTAGGGGAAGTAGAGAAGTTTGTGGAAGTGTGCCTAAATTTTTAAGGTTAATGCTCTAGAGTAGGGGTCAGCCAACTCTCTCCACAAAGGACCAGAGAGCAAATATGTTAGGCTTTGCCGGCCATATAGCCTCTGTTGCAACTACTCAAAAGCAACCACAATCAATATATAAATTAATGGGTATATCTGTGTTCTAATAAAACTTTATTCACAAAGAGGCCTGTGGGATTCCTATACGAATATGGAGCTTTCATATGGCCTCTGTGAAGCATGGGGGAAGGGAAAAGTTTTCTTTCTTAGAGATTTTATGCTAATCTTTTGAAAACATTAATGGCATATGTCACTTTCAAAGAATCAAATTGCATTTTAAGGCAACTAGCTTAAGTAGAAGGCATCAAAGAATGCATTAATTTTTAGAAAGCATTTTGACATATGAGAAGTTTCCAAATTGAAGGAATTATGCTGTAAGCAATAGCTAAGAAATTTCATTGAAATTACAAGGCAGTTTAAAAATAAATTGGTAAAAATGACTCTGCATTATCTGGTGGGGAATAATTCAAAACAAGAAGAGATTCAAGTGGAATAATATTTATTTTGTAATATTATTGGTTAATGACAGTGTCTATTTGTGATCTTGATTATATTAATAGATTACTTTCTGTTGGTATGCTCTATATTATTAAAAATGAACAAAATTGGGGGAAAAAGAGGCCTATGGGCTTTAGTTTGCCTGCCCCTACAATAGAGAATAATTATGATGCTTTACCACAAAACATGCTTTCATTCAACACTAACTAAATGCCTACTAGGTATGTTTTGGTTTCATAAATATTGTTGGATGAATAAATAGATGAATCAACATGTGGAAGAGGCCATGATTTAGAGCACAGACTATACAAAGTCCTGGAATATTTACAGTGTATATTTACATACAGTTTTCTGTTGGTTTTCTGTAAATTTGAATGTTTAGTATTACCACTGCACAGAGGAGGAAACTGAGACTCAAACTTCCTTTGGTAGTCATGGCAGAGACAGCACCTAGGAATGCCCCAGTATGGCATTTCTAAGTCCCTTAAGCTTTGTGTGTCAACTTGACATTGCCCCAACTTACAGTTTGTATCCTACAAACATTGAACCACAATAAAAACATCAGGAAAAAATAACTAATTTGCTTTTTTGTCTTAGGCAATAGAAATAAATCCAACATTGCAGCGCTAATGTATTCCAGAATGGGATAGATTTTTGAGTCGTCTAAAAAGACTGGCTGCATCTTTCCCAGCTCCTAGTCCTCTCACTGAACCCAAAACCTGACAGTAGCAAAGAAAGAAAGAAGCACCCTCTGTCTTTTGCAATCTTTTGTTTTGAAACCCTGATGGAAAAGCTTTATTTATATCTGGCTAGCCTTTGTCCTGTAAAACTTTCCAAACAAAGGCTTCATGGCTTGGTTCTTTTCCAGATTCTATTGGTTCCTGTAAATCAAGCTAACTCCAGGCATGTTTGCTTTGTGCAAATTGCGACCAGCTTCCACTTCCGTGCCTGTTTCCCATGCCAGCTACTTAGCTGTAGCATTCAGAGATCCACTACCCACAGTTACACCATGTCCTTCCAAAGAAAAGAGAACCCCAAGGAGATGACAATATTTAGCATCTCTCCAAGCAGGAGAGAGGAAGTGATTTATAATGAAGGGGGAGCTTGGTGGCCATGTTTACTTTCTCAAGCTCTCCTCCACCATCCTTTCTAATTGTAACCTTTTGAATAAGCGCTAGGAGTTAGCCTGTTTCTGACAAAAAGCCATTGAAGTCACCATAGCATATACCAAGATGCTGATACAAAACAGTTAGTATTATCTCCAGACATAGGGCTCTAATTCACAAAAGTGCTGTGTTCCTTAAAATTCCTTAAGCTTGGCTGCCCTGCTGGCCACAGACTCAGCCACTGGAATGTTTGATGGAGCAAATGTTGCTCTTCGCCTAGGCCATTTGTTTCTTTTCCTGGAATTCCTATGGAAATTTTCCTATGAATCAGATCCAAGAGCCAGGATGAACAAAGAATTTCCTTTTGAACAATTGTCTTCCACTCACTCTCCCACCCCTAGCCAGATCAGATGAAAGCAGAGAATGTTCTCAGATTGCACAAGCAAAATATGGGCCTCTGGAGGGCTTATAAGGGCTGGAAGAAATGGGAACCATCCTTCAATTGGTTCAAATGCCTAATCTAAATGAAGGCAGATTCCTGGGATTTCCTTTCAGCTGGCATCATTTGATACAGCCAGTTCTCAAACAAAAGTATCTACCAACCCGGATTGTCACCACACAAACATCTACAGATTTTATCTCTGAAGAATGGAACGAACATCTAGGCATTTGTCATTTCCACAGGACAAACCAACCTTGACCCAATGAGGGACTGAAACAAAGCAAAGCAAAATGAATTGCCAAGAGATATAATAAGACTGACAGAAAGCAGCACATAGATATAGGGGAAGAGGGCTTGTTCTTGGGAATGTGTAATATACAGTAAAGAGCACCCGACTGGAATTTAGAACCACACCTTCTAAGCACAATTTTTTACTTACTAAAAACTCCAGGTTGGATGCTTAATCCTGGGTTGGGTTGTTTCCCCACACCAAAGAATCACACATTTGATCATAGCTCATCTCTCACCTGTGAATTTTATAACTAACTGTAAACCTGGTATCCTATAACTTTATTTCTAAGATTTCCCAGCATGCAATTCTATGAATAATTTTGACATTTAGAGTTTTGGAAAATTGTGTCTTTTCCCTTCCCTAAGGATTCCTGAAAAGAACACACAGAAATCAAAGCAGACCTCACCTAGGAGTAAAACTTCACCTGCATGGATTCTAATTAATAGTACAATTATTAAAATGTGCTATCATCAATTCTAATAAATGTTCCACACCAATGCAAGGTGTTAAGAGCATGGTATGTGGGATTTCTGTACTGTATTTTATACATGATTGTTCTGTAAACCCACTATTTCTCTAATTTAAAAAAAAACCTCACTTGCTATTGCCTGATCCAATAGATTTGTTTGAGTTATTTGGGGACAAAATAAATATTTATTTGTCCTCCTTTTCAGAGGACTGACTTCTTGGGCATTTCAGATTTCCTTCAGGGATTCACAAAAAAAAGAAAAAAGAAAAGCTAAGACTCAATTCAATTCTAATGCAGTATCAATTAACAAGGCTAACTAAGGTAGGTAGCAGAGTTTGATCATAGTTAAATTAGGTTTATCCATGTATTTCAATTATTATATTGTTGTACAGTTTAATTTCCATATTGCATCAGTTCTAAGACATACTTTTTTCCCCCACATTTAACTTGGTCGAAATTGTTATTCTATTTAATGATCCTTTGTCAGGCAACACCGTGGCGTGGTTACCATTGTTGGTGCATATGCCACCCTGATCACAGCCGTTCATACGAATGTCATGTTGAGTTGCCTGCAATGTTAGTACAGTGTTGAATTTAACTGCTATGTAAATGTTCTCAAAATATTTCCCTACAAGTCAGCATTTAAACAAAAGCTTGTAAAGAATGCAGAAAGGCAGAGAAACAAAGCCGGGGGTAGGGGGGCATTAATTTGATATAAGTGAAACAAACAGTCTAGTGTGTATGAAGAAAGACACAGGAACTTAGCAGAAAATATCCCTCATGGATATGGAAGTGTGGAATGACCACACTTCCATATTTTCTTGTAAATATGGAAACCAAGTGCTTTACAGGAACTAATAAAGATGATGCCCACAAGTATATTGTTACTGATATATGTACAAAAGAATTGCCTTTCACAAGCCAAGGAATGCATCTAAAGGCAAGGGAAATTGCCAAACCTTTCAAAATAGCTGAGAGACATTTCAAAGCAAAAAGAGACTGGGGTGGCCAATTCATATAGGCATGTTTCCCCACCCTACCCCCCTTTTTCTTCTATAGTAGTACATGAAACAATGGTGTGTTTTAAAATCGATAGAATCTCAGAGTTGATGAACTATATCTTCTTCATCGTGACTTATTGAATATCATATAGACTTGACAGGCTCTTGAAATAACGTGCTATTGTATGTGACTCACACACAGAAACTCATCAGAGTCTCCAAGATCATTACTGCTTGTTTTAGTCAGCCGAAGGTGTGCTGATGCAAAATACCAGAAATTGATTGGTTTTTATAAAGGGTATTTATTTGGGGTAGGAGTTTACAGTTACCAGGCCACCAAGCAAAAGTTACTTCCCTCACCAAAGTCTATTTTCACATGTTAAGCAAAATGGCTGCTGACGTCTGCCAGAGTTCAGGCATCTTGGGTTCCTCTGGGCTCAGCGCCTCTGTTTTTTCCACAAGGTCAGCTGTAGCCTATGAGACTCCCTAGGCTTTGTCTCTCTCTACAAGGTCAGCTGTAAACTATCAGGCAAAAGGCTCTGTCTCTCTCCCTGGGTCTCCAGTTTCAGCATCAAACTCCAACATCAAAACTCCAACATTAAAAGCCCTTAACTCTGTCCTTTCCCATGTCTTTTCCCATGCCCCACTAGCACAAGAGGTTTACATAATTACTTAATCAAGTAAACCTATGAACCCAATATAATCTAATATGCCCAGGGGAAAAGATCAGTTTACAAACATAATCCAATATTTCTTTTTGGAATTCATCAATAATATCAAACTGCTTCACTGGTCCTCCCAGCTAACTTCACATCCGTCCTCACTCAGCCTAGGCTCCAAATAGTAGTCATTTCACCATGTTTTAACCAATACCTTATAATCCAGTTCTTTCTGTATGATTTCCTGTCTTGACTTATAGACTCTATCTATACCCATCCTATCTTAAGAAAGAAAACCTTGTGGCCCATATTAGATGCTCAATAAATACCTACTTCCTGTATCATATGACCCCTTTCCCAACATTTCAAATTCCCTCCTCTGGATCTACCCACCCTCAGTTATCTCACTGTGCTCATATAGTCATCCCTCCCCTTCACCAATCATGCTCACACTCAAGTTTTCCTATTCTTAAAAGCCTTTGTTTCCAACCTGACATCCTCTCTAGCAATTTGATAAAAATTCCTAGAAAATATTATTTTTATTCTGCTTCTGTTCTCACCACTCTACTCAAACTGCACATTTCTGGTTACAAATCACAGGGGAAAAAAGTGATAATGGAATTCTACTATCTCTTTTTAGTTCTCATTCTCCTGAACCTCTTGACAACATTTGATAGCATTTAAAATTCCATCCTTTTTGAAATTCTCTCCTTCACTTCTCTACCTCTGAAATGCCATTTTCTCCTGACTTTCCTCTAATATCTCTGAAAACTTTCTCTTAGTCACCCTCTCTGGTATGTCCACCTCCTTTTGGCATTTAAGGTGTTTCCTTACATGAAATAATTAGAATATGAAAATTCATAGAGTCAGAAATTAAAATATCGCTTACCAGGGATGGGGTACAGAGTTTCTGTTTGGGGTGCTAAAAGAGTTTTAGTAATAGATGGTGATGATGGTAGCACAATATTGTGAATGTAATTAACACCACTGGATTATATATTTGAAAGTGACTAGAATGGGAAATTTTAGGTTTTATATATGTTACTAGAATAAAAAATTTTAAAAGCCCATAGAACTATACAACAAAAAGAGTGAAACCCAACGTAAACTGTAGACTATAGTTAATAATCTAATTATAATATTGTTTCATCAATTGTAACAAATGTACCCCTAATGCAAAATGTTAATAATAAAGAAAACTGTTGGGGAGATGGACAGGAATGCTGTACTTTCTGCATGACTTTTTTTGGTAAACTTACAATTGTCTAATTAATTTTGAAATTAGGCATTCCTCTTCATATGCACTTCAATATCATCTCATCTCAAATCTATTAAGTACACCTCTATCTCTAGCCTGAGCTCCAAACCCACATTTCCAATCATCTCCTGGAAATCTTCATCTAAATAACTTACAAGGGCTTCAGTCTCCCATATCTCAAACTAAAATAAACTCCCTTCCATTCTGGCAGCTCTTCCTTTACTCAAATCCTCAGTTAAGAGCATCATTATCTACACAGCAATCCAAGGGAGAAACCTCAGTATCATCTTCCACTCTATTCTTCCTCAACCCCAAGAGATAATCATTACCCAGTCCTGTTAAGTCTGACTCTGGAGTGTCTCTTGAATCTGACTTCCTTTTATCCCTTTTTATTTTAAGTCATTTCCACAAATGTTTAATGGGCACCTTCTTTTGGGACTAGCACTTTAAGGGGCCAATTACACGGTTTCTTTCCTTCTATATTTGAAGCTGAGACGCTCATTCTTAAAATAGAGGTAAGAAAGTGTGACTTAGTCTGTAACCAAAGTGGGGTTCTCTATCCTGATAAATACTTGCAATGTAAACACAGATCTTGCAGATTAAAGTTTACATTCTTTAGAATGGCACATCAGGCTCCATAGTATGATCCCAATCTCTATTTTCATCTCCATCTCTCACTCCTTCATTGTGACGTGTGCCCCAGCTACACTAACTTTGACTACTCAAAATTCCCCGCATGTCATGCCCTCTTGTAGCCTACAGGCATTTGTTCACACTCTTCCCTCCACCTGGAACAACTTTTCCCCTTACTCATTTTCAAGTTTATTTTTTAAAGGTAACTTCCTCTTTGAAGACTTCTCCCCGGGAAGAATTAATCTTTCCATCTGTGATCTTATTTCACTTTTACGTAACTTGATTGATTGGTTGATTGATTGATTGACTCAAGACGCCAACCAGGTGTCAGTCAGAGTACCATAAGAGATTGGTGAAAGGACAGCATCCTTGTCCCTTGAAACATTATAGTCTAGTGTGGAGCGAGGCAATTACAATGCTGAATTAAACTTACCACTGTTTGGGAAATATGGGGTGCTATGGAAGCCCATGGCAGAGGGGTGACTTCTCAGAGGATATGACCATTAAGCTGAGAGGTAGGATGAGGGGAGGAAAAAGGGTGGGAGGTGGGGGGGAGAAATGAGCATCAGCTAAAAAAAAATGGAGTGGTAGCAAGAAAAATCAGGATAGATAGGAAAGCATGTACAATGACCCACAGAGAATTTCTGCTGAGTACGGAGAACTGAAAGTGTGTACTGAAGAACTACAGGAAAAATATGTGACACCCACAGTAAAGCGAATTGAAGACTGAACCATACACCTCAGACTGGAGAACAAGGGAGTGACTACTTCCTACTTTCGGACTTTAACAGAGTAGCTGGTTCCTTAATTTGGCCCCCTTGATCTATCAATTTCCGAAAGGAGTATGTTCCTCTTTATCTGTTAATGTTGCCTCCTATTATTAGGTGTTGTCCTTTTTCCTTATGCATTTTTTTTACTTAATATTCTACTAGGTATCTATTTTATTAGATAAAATATGAATGTTATCTCTATTTTTTATTAGTATTTTCCTGATGTACCATTTTCTCTCCTTTCCATTTTAATCATTTCTTGTCATTTTGTTTTAGGAATATCTATTAACAGCTTATAATTCAATTTTACTTTTTAATTGAAACAGGGATTTTTTTATCCAATATTTTAAAAGTAAGTCTAACCTTTATGTATTGTGATTATTGATATATTTGTATTGATTTCTACCATCTTACATTTTTTTTTTACTGTTTGTTCTTATTGCTTCTTTTTCTATCCTCCATTAAATTGGTCAATTCCTTAAACTTCTTTCTTTTCACTTTTCAGTTTGGAAGTTACACATTTTTTGCTTACTTTTGGCATACCCATTTACCTTTGTCAAAGGTGATGTTAATCAGTATCTCTTTTCTTTAATTGAGAAAGACAAGGAGTTTAGCACATAGATAACTTCCTCCAAACTTCCACTGCCTCAGTGACTTCCAAGTTATTGTGGAATATTTCATTTTAGGCTGGTTTTCAAACACAAACTCAAGTATTATTATCCTTTTTATTTTAAGAAAAGCACCTATTTTAATTTTGTTTCATGTTTGATGATGTCCTTTGCTCAACATTGCTTCTTGTACCTCATTGCTTCACTCTGCAATCATTTTCTTTCTTGCTAGAGTATATTTCCCATTGCTGTTTAGTGTTCCACCTCAGACCCTGGCATCTGGGCCCCAGATTTGAGACCCAGTGCTTTAGATAGCCCCCTGGCCCTTCTACCGACAGTGCCCATCCCCTATAGCCAGAAAATCCAGGAGCCCAAGAAGACATGTCCACTTGATCCTGCATCTCTTGTCCTTTTCTGGACTATGGTCCAAAGATCAGGACCCTGGAATTTTCTGAACAAGGGACAAGTATTAGGGGCAGGCTCTCAATATAGGTTTCTGTTCCACAGAACTTTAGCTCCTGTTCATTGATACTAGTTCCCTCCTAATTTCCAACTTGTATACATTTTCCTTTATTCATTTTGAGCTCAGCTCTGAGTACGTATGTGTTGGTGTTAGTATGTGTTCAAGTGTTTCAAGTTGAAGAGTTGCAATGGTTAGGGAAAGACAGATTTCATATTCTACGCCCACTGCTTAACAGTAATTTTACATGCAAATTAAATGTAAAACTAAAATTAACAATGTAGGAGGGAAGAAAAGATGGTGACAGGGTAAGGTGCTCCTGGAGTCAGCTCATGTTACAGGGCAGCTAGTAATCACCCAAAGCTATCTAAAGCACCTGTTTGGGGGCTCCAGGAGACCAGAAGAGCATCCTGCAACATCCTTGAAAGTATGGAAGGAGGAGACTGTTTGCAGAGAGGATTCGTGAGTGCAGCCCTCCACGTTGTGGAAGCTGGTGCCTGTAGCGCAAGCCATCTTAGGAGTTATTCCACGGCTGGAGTTGGAAGCAACATATCCCAAAAAAACAGAGGAGAAAGACACAGTGTGGCACCGACTTTAGCTACTGATTAGTAAATTCAGGGGGCTAAAGTATGATCCAACAAACAGCTAAACTTTGAGCCTTCCAGGTCAAAAGGAGGCCAGTAACCCCATTTTGACTCTGCCCTCAGCATGAGGTGAAGTGGGGCTGATTGAAAAATCACAGTGCTGGTAGGAATGGGCATCTTTCCACCCAGATCAGTTGAGAGCTCCAGCCTAAATCTCTGCCCCACCTCCAGCAGAGAAGAAGCTGGGGGGACCTGCACCACCTCTCTGGGAAACAGCAAGACACACCACAGAGGCTGGTGCCCATCCTACTCTAGCAGCATAAGCCGCCTGAGGAACTATTCTGTGGCTGGAGTTAGAAGCTCCATTCCCCATAAACAGTGGAGGAAGAGACAGTTCTCCACCAACCTCAGCTACTGATTAGTGGACTTGACTGCCTAAAGCATAATCCTAGAAACAGCTAGGGTATTACCCTGACAAGTTGGAAAGAGTCTGGTAGCCACCATTTTGACTCCAACCCCAGTATGAGCGGAAGACTAGCTGATTGAAAATCCAGTGACGTTAGGGCCTGGCTTCTTTACACCAAGATCAGATTGTAGCCCTGGCCTAGGCTCCAGTCCTACCTCCAGCAGAGAGGATCCTGGCAGGACATGCACCAGGTTCTCCAGGCAATGACAAGAGCTCTTTGCTGGCACAGACTAAACAGTTGATCACCTGGGGCTGCTTTCCCGCTCCCCAATAGAATAGGAGAGGAGCTGGGTATCCTTAGCCTCTCCAGGCAATGGCAGGCATTTTGAACCCACACAAACCGGTTTGTTGAGAGCTTTTGAGTCCATCTCTACCTGTGGCCTCCCATAGGATAGGAGAGGGCTGCTTTTCTCTCAGCCTCTCTGGGAAACTGCAAGCACTTTTGGCCTGCAAAAACCCAACCATTGAGCACCTGTAGCTCCATCCTCATCCCCAGTAGGACAAGAAATGGACTGTGTTTGCCCAGCCTCTCTGGGTAACTACAGGTGATTTTGGCCCACACAGCCTGGACTGGTGGGTACTTGTGGATCCACCCTCACCCCCCAACAGGAAAGGAGGGTGCTAGTATGTCCAACGGCAGACACTTATGGCCTACAGAGACTGAACTATTGGGTGACAGTGGATCCAACCCCATGCCTTAAGAAGATAGAAGGGGGTTTCTGTTTCCTCAGCCTCTCCAGGCAACAGCAGTTATTCTCAGCCTAAAGGGACTGAACTGTTGGGCACCCATAGAACTACCCCCACCATCCAATAGACTGGGAGGGATCTAGTGTTTCCTCAGCCTCTCCAGGCAACAGCAGGTACTTTCAGCTTACAGGGACTGAACTGTTGAGTATGGTGGTTCCATTCCCACTCTCTATGAAACAGAAGGGACAGTACTCCTTTAGCTTCTCATGGCAACTGCAGGTATATTTGGCCCACCAGATTAGATTGCTGGGCATGCCAGAGGGTCCATTCCCACCCCCGGCAGGGGGGGATGGTCTGGTGCTACATCAATTTACCTGGGCAACTGTGGTCATTTTGGATTCCTACAGCATAGATTGCTGCCCACAACTATAGCTCCATCCCTGCCCAAGGTAGGGGAGAAAGGGGTATGAATCTTCATCAGTCTCTCCAGGCAACTACAGACAGTCTTGTCCTGACCAACTTGAATTACTATACATGACTGCAGCTCTGTTCCTACCCTTGACAGGAGAGAAAGGTGGGAGAAGCTTCATCCATTCCTGGGTCAAGGTGGGCAGCTTCAGTCTCCATAGCATAGAGTACCAACTACATTCTCAACTCCTACTACACAATAAGCATGGGAGAAAAGACAAGAAAGCCCTAAACGAGGGAGAAACTGCACCCAGCATAAAAACATCTAGCAAGCCAGAGGTGAAAACACCAAAAAAAATTATAATCCATAGTAAGCAACAGGAAGATATGGCCCAGTTAAAAGAACAAGATAGGCCTCCAGATGACATAAAGGAGTTGAGACAACTAATCATAGATGTTCAAACAAATCTCCTTAATAAATTCAATGAGATGGTGACAAAGATTAAGGATATTAAGAAGACACTGGGGGAGCACAAAAAAGAAGTTGAAATCATACATAGAAAAATAGCAGACCTTATGGTAATAAGAAATGCAATAAATGAAATTAAAAATACACTGAGGGTAAGTAACAGCAGATTTGAAGAAGCAGAAGAAAGGATTGGTGAGCTTGAAGACATGGACTCTGAAAGCGAACATACGAAAGAACAGATGAAGAATGGAAAAATTTGAACAGGGTCTCAGGGAACTAAATGACAGTAAGAGACTTGCAAACATACAGGACATCAGTGTCCCAGCAGGAGAAGAGGAGGGAAAAGTGGCAGAAGGAATATTTGAAGAAATAATGGTAAAAAATTTCCCAACCCTATGGAAGGACATAGATATCTGTGTTCAAGAAGCACAACATACTCCCATCTGAATATATCTGAATAGACCAACTCCAGGACACATACTAATCAGAATGTCAAATGCCAAACAAAAAGAAAGATTTCTGAGAGCAGCAAGAGAAAAGCAATGTATAATATATAAGGGATACCCAGTAAGATTAAGTGCTGATTTCTCATCAGAAACCATGGATGCAAGAAGGCAGCAGTGTAAAATATTTAAAATACTGCAAGAGAAAAACTGCCAGCCAAGAATTTTATATCTGGCAAGATTATCTTTCAAAAATGAGGGTGAGATTAGAATATTCACAGATAAACAGAAACTAAGAGTTTATAATAAAAAGACCAGCTTTGTGGGGAATACTAAAGGGAGTGTTACAGCCTGAAAAGAAAAGATAGGAGAGAAAGACTTGGAAGAGAGTCTAGAAATGATAACTGTATCAGTAACAGTAACTAAAGTGTCAAAGGGGTGGTGAACATAAAATGACAGATAAAGTACAAAGATCAAATAGATGAAATAAGAATTGCCTTTAGAGTGATAACATTAAATGTTAATGGATTAAATTCCCCAATCAGAAAACATATACTGGCAGAATGGATAAGAAAATATGAGTCATTGCTGTCTGCAAGAGACTCACCTTAGACCTAAGGATACCAGTATATTGAAAATGAAAGGTTGGAAAAAGATATTCCATGTATGCAGTAACCAAAACAAAATTGGGGTAGCTATACTTATATCAGATGATATAGACTTAAAAAACAAAATTGATAATAGAGACAAGGAAGGAGATTACATATTCATAAAAGGGATGATTAGCCAGGAAGAAATAACTATCATAAATGTATATACACCTAACCAGGATGCCTCAAGATACATGAGGCAGGGGAAGCAGCTGATCCAAGCAATTGAGCTCCCATTTACTATATGGAAGATCTGAGTTCAGTCCCCAGGACCTCCTGGTAAAAAAGAAAAAAGGCATCCCAGACCTGTGTGGCTCGGAAAGGCACAGGCCCCCACATGGCAAAGCGATGCATCAAAAAACAATGATGCAAATAGAAAAAAAAAAGAATAAAGAAATTAGAGATTCTACACTTTAGATGGATTGTATGGTTTATGAATATGTTCCAATAAAATTGATTTGAAAAAGAAAAAAGAAATTGGGAACATAAAAAAGAATTTAAAAAAGATATATGAGGCAAGCACTGGCAAAACTGAAGGGAAAAATAAACATCTCTACAATAATAGTTGGAGACTTCAATACACCACTCTAAGCACTGGACAGATATCTGGGCAGAGGATCAATACAGAGACAGAGAGCTTGAATAATGATAAATGGACTAAACCTAATAGACATTACAGAACATTGCACCCCAAAACAGCAGAATATACATTATTTTCAAGTACTCATGGATCTTTCTCCAAGATAGATCATATGTTGGGTCACAAATAAATCTCAATAAATTCAAAAAAATCAAAATTATACAAAGCACTTTCTCTGATCATAATGGAATAAAGTTGGAAATCAACAAGCAGCAGAAAAAGGGAAAACACATATATATGGAAATTAAATAACACACTCTTAAATAATCAGTGAGCCAAAGTAGAAATGTCAAGAGAAATCAATAAGTATCTTGAGACAAATGACAATGACAACACAACATATCAGAAACTTTGGGATGCAGCAAAGGCAGTATTGAGAGGAAGATTTATAACCCTGAATGCTTCCATCAAAAAAGAAGAAAGAGCTAAAATCAATGATCTAACTACATAGCTGGAGGAACTAGAAAAGAGCAGCAAACTAATCCCAAAGCAAGCAGAAGGAATGAAATAACAAAGATCAGAGCAGAAATAAATGAAATTGAGAACAAAACAATAGAGAAAATTAACAAAAGTAAAAGTTGGTTCTTCAAGAAGATTAACAAAATTAACAAACCCTTAACTAGACTGACTAAGAAAAAGAGAGAAAATGCAAATAAACGAAATAAAAAATGAAAATGGGAACATTACTACTGACCCCACAGAAACAAGTGAGATCATAAGAGGATACTATGAACAACTTCATGCCAAAAAAACTAGACAATGTAGATGAAATGGAAAAATTCCTAGGAGTGTACAAACAACCTACACTGATCCTAGGAGAAATAGAAAACCTCAACAAACCAATCATAAGTAAAGAGATTGAAACAGTCATCAAACAGCTCCCCAAAGTGAAAAACCCAGGACCAGATGGTTTCACAGGTGAGTTCTACCAAGCATTCAAAGAAGATTTAAAACCAGTCTTACTCAAGCTCTTCCAAAAGATTGAACAAGAAGGAATGCTACTGAACTCAATCTATGAAGCCAACATCACCCTAATACCAAAACCAGATAAAGATATTACCAAAAAAAAAAAAAAAAAAAAAATTACAGGCCCATTTCTCTAATGAATACAGATGCAAAAATCCTCAATAAAATACTTGCTAATTGAATTCAACAACACATTAAAAGAATTATTCATCATGATCAAGTGGGCTTTATACCAAGCATGCAACAATGGTTCAACACAAGAAAACCAATCAGCATAATACACTACATTAATAAATCAAAGAAGAAAAATTACATGATCTTATCAATTGACACAGAAAGGGCATTTGAAAAAATACAGCATCCTTTCTTAATAGAAATACTAAAAAGATAGGAATTGAAGGAAACTTTGTCAACATTATGAAGGCCATATATGAAAAACTCACAGCTAACATTGTACTCAATGGTGAAAGACTGAAAGCTTTCCCACTGAGATCAGTGAAAAGACAAGGATACCCATAGTCACCACTGTTGTTCAATATAGTGTTAGAGGTACTAGCTAGAGCAATTAGGCAAGAAAAAGAAATAAAAGGGATCCAAATCAGAAAGAAAGAAGTAAAACTTTCACTATTTGCAGATGATATGATCCCATATCTAGAAAGTCCCAAAAAACCTACAACACAGTTGCTAGAGCTAATAAACAATTTCAGTAGAATGTCAGGATACAAGATCAATATGAAATTGTAATATGCAATCTGAGGAGGAAGTCAGGAAAAAAATTCCATTTACAATAGCAACTAAAAGAATCTAATATTTAGGAATAAACTTAACCAAGGATATAAAGCACTTGTATTCAGAAAACTATAATGTATTGCTAAAAGAAATCAAAACAGACCTAAGTAATTGAAGAACATTCTATGCACCAGATTGGAAGACTAAATACCATTAAGATGTCAATTCTACACAAATTGATACACAGATTCAATGCAATCCCAATAGAAATTCCACCAGCCCTTTTTAAACAAATGGAAAACACAATTATCAAATTTATCTGGAAGGGTAAGAAGCCCTGAATAGCCAGAAACATCTTAAAAAGGAAAAGTGAAGTTGGAGGACTCTCACTTCCAGACTTTAAATCATATTACCTAGCTACAGTGGTAAAAACAGTATGATATTGGCATAAAGATAGATACATAGACCAATGGAACAAAACTGATGATTCAGAAACAGACCCTCACATCTATGGCCAAGTGATTTTTGACAAGCCGGTCAAACCCACCCAGCTGGGGCAGACCAGTCTACTCAACAAATGGGTCTGGGAGAATTGGATATCTACAGCAAAAAGAAAAAAAGAAGACCCCTATCTCACACCTTACACAAAAACTAACTCAAAATGGATCAAAGACCTAAATATAAAAGCAAATGCCATAAGGTTCCTAGAAGAAAATGTAGGGAAATACCTTCAAGACCTGGTGGTAGGTGGTGGATTCTTAAACCTTACACTGAAAGCATCAGCAACAAAAGAAAACACGGATAAATAGGACCTCCTCAAACTTAAACACTTCTATGATTCAAAGGAATTCATCAAGAAGGTGAAAAGGCAGCCCATTCAATGGGAGAAAGTATTTGGAAACCACCTATCTGATAATGGATTGATTTCTAGGAGATCATACAGCTCAACAATAAAAGAGAAAGCAATCCAATTAAAAAATGGGCAAAAGATTTAAATAGACATTTCTCCAAAGAGGAAATAAAAATGGCCAAAATGCACATGAAAAAATGTTTTCTATCACTAGCTATTAGGGAAAAGCAAATCAAAACAACAGTGAGATATCATCTAATACCACATAGAATTAAAAAAACAGACAACAATAAGTGCTGGAGAGGATGTGGAGAAAGAGGAGCACTCCTTCACTGTTGGTGGGATTGTACAATGGGGCAACCTCTGTGGAAGACAGTTTGGTGGTTCCCCAGGAAGCTAAATACAGAACTGCCATATGATCCAGCAACTCCTCTACCAGAAATATATCCAAAAGAACTAAAATTTATGACATGACCAAACACCTGCACACCAATGTTCATAGAGGTGTTATTCATACTTACCAAAAGATGGAAACAACCCAAGTGTCCAACAACCAATGAATGGATAAACAAAATGTGGTATATACATATGATGAAACACTATGCTGCAGTAAGAAGAAATGAAATTGGGATGCATATGATAACATGGATGGATCTGGAAGACATTGTACTAAGTGAAGTAAGTCAGACACAAAAGGACAAATATTGCATGGTCTAACTAATATGAACTAAATGTATATAGGGGTTCCCATATGCCCTGCTCTCCATACCTCCCACATTTTCCCACATAAACAGCCTTCATTAGTATGGTACATTCATTGCAATTAATAAATGCATTTCGGGGCATTGCCACTGAGCCTGGTTTATAGTTTACGTTGTAGTTTACACTCTCTCCCACACAATTCTGTAGTTATAGGAAGGTATATAATAGCCTATATCTGTCATTGCAATGCCATTCAGGATGATTCCCAAGTCCTGAAAATGCCCCCATATTACACCCGTTTTTCACCTCTCTTTGCCCACAGAGCGTGCAGTGGTGACCACTGCCTCCACATCAATGCTGCAATTTCTTCCATTGCTAGAATCACAATAAATCTATAGTATAATACCAGTAAGTCCACTCTAGGTTCTGGATGGTGATGTACCTCTGCTCTAGCTCACAAGACACTCTTGCATTTATGCATTTATACCCTCAAGCACAATTCTCATCCACCTCTGGGTTCACTGTGTTATTCAGTCCCTAGATTATTCTCTAGCACTCTCTCTCTCTCTATTTCTTCCTTTCTTTCTAAGATTTATTTATGTATTTCTCTCCCCTTCCGGCCCCCCCCCCCCCCCAGTTGTCTGTTCTCTGTGTCTATTTGCTGCATTTTCTTCTTTGTCCACTTCTGTTGCTGTCAGCGGCACCGGAATCTGTGTCTCTTTTTATTGCATCATCTTGTTGTGTCAGCTGTTTGTGCAGCACCATTCTTGGGCAGGCTTCACTTTCTTTCACGCTGGGTGGCTCTCCTTACGGGACGCACTCCTTGCGCATGGGGCTCCCCTATGCGGGGGACACCCCTGGGTGGCATGGCACTCCTTGCACGCATCAGCACTGCACATGGGCCAGCTCCACACAGGTCAAGGAGGCCCGGGGTTTGAACCATGGACCTCCCATGTGGTAGACGGACGCCCTAACCACTGGGCCAAGTCCACTTCTTTTTTTTTTTAAGATTTATTTTTTATTTGTTTCTCTCCCCTTCTGCCACCCCCGCGCCCCGGTTGTCTGCTCTCTGTGTCCATTCGCTGTGTGTTCTTCTGTGTTCTTCTGTGTCCACTTGAATGCTTATTGGTAGCACCGGGAATCTGTCTCTTTTTTGTTGCGTCATCTTGCTGTGTCAGCTCTCCATGTGTGTGGAGCCACTCCTGGGCAGGCTGCAATTTTTAGTGTGGGGTGGCTCTCCATACGGGGTGCACTCCTTGCACATGGGGCTCTCCTATGCGGGGGACACCCCTGCATAGCACGGCACTCCTTATGCACATCAGCACTGCACACAGGCCAGCTCACCACATGGGTTAGGAGGCCCTGGGTTTGAACCCCGGACCTCCATGTGGTAGATGGATACTCTATCAGTTGAGTCAAATCCACTTCCCATCTAGCTTTTTTTCAATTGACATTTCCTTACCCAGACTACCCTTTTTAGCCACAATCCCCTTTATAATGTATTACCCTCAACTCTATCCACTTCCACATCAGTAAATACAAAGAATAAGCACATGAGTTAAAACCTATGGTATAGGTTATTAGGAGATAGGTGGAGGGTTGAAAAGAACTATTGATGCTTAACATATGTATCCATAAATATCATGTTATCATGATGCACTTAAACATATTAATTCATTTTAACTGGGGTGGTTAAAGAAACTATAAAGGTTTCTTCCTTGCCCATTGGAACAAAATTTTCACAACAGATTCAGCTGAGATGCCTTTGATTAAATTATGTTAAGATTAGAGCTGTCATTCAACCACCAGTAGGGTATAACTCAATTTAAGTCCCTTGGAGGGCTAATATAAACAGGCACTCACTGAAGAAGACACAAAAGAAGGCATAGGGAAGAGAGAGAGAGCTCCATAGACATGGCAGAGGAGAGAGCTTTGATCCTGGAGACCCAGGGAATGATGATGGAAAGTAACAAGCCCTATTCCAGCACAGAGTTGAGAGGGAGGAAGGCTGAACCCTTGCAGGGATTGGCAACCATCTTACGTCAACACGTGGCAATTGACTTTGTGAGAACAGAACCTTGAGTTGGACTCTTCAGGGTCTTGAATGGCAAATTTTTATCCCAAATAAATACCCTTTATAAAAGCCAATAGATTTCTGGTACTTTGTGTCAGTACCCCTTTGGCTGACTAATACAGCATGCTAGTTTCATTTTCTCTACATACTGATCAACACTTTCAATTGTATCTCATTTTAAAATTGGGTTTCCCCTGAATACTGTTAAATTTGAACATCTTTTCGCCTGTTTACTTGCCATTCATATCCCTGTCCGATTAATTGAATATGATCAACATTTTCACATTTTCCTTTGATTTGCTTTTCTTCCCTTAGCAACTTGTAAAGTCCTTATAAATTCTTGATACTAATCCTTTATTGGTCATACTGTGAAGATTTTATTCAAATTTGTTATTTGTCTCTTGATTTTGCTTATGGTATCCCCTTTCATAAAGCATTACATTATAATGTAGAATTTGTCTACTGATTTTCTTTAGTTTGTGCTTTTTATGTATTTAAGAAATCCTTCTCTAGTCCAGAGTCAATATGATACTTTCCAATATTTTTCCTAAATGTTTTTAAATACTACTTTTCATATTTTAGTATTTAATACATATGGAGTTTATTTTTGTTCAGAGTGTGAGGAAGGGATATAATTGCCTTTTTTCCCCATGTGGAAAACCAATTATTCTCACATCATTTATTGAATAGTTTTCCTTTTACCTATTGATTGGTAATGCCACCTCTGATCTCAACCCTTTGATTCATGCCACTTGTAAGGTTACATATTTAAATGCAGATTAATTTTGGGCTCAGCCCAAAAGATTCCAATTCATTTCACCAAGAATGGATCCAAGAGTTTGCAATTCTAACAATAAGTCCAACGGTTCTGATGGAAGTCACCCATAAAGTGCACTTTAAGAAACATAGCCTTAGGCTTTTACAAACAAAAGAGAATAGCAGAGTATAGAAGATAATATCTTGTAATACAGAGATTCCTACCCTTCCATCCATCCTTTTTTCACGTGGTACCTGAAACCTATCGTCCAACTTTCTGACAGCTCATTTCAAGGCAATTTGACTCACAGAAGTCTAACCAGATGTTGAACCCTCTTTTCCTCTAAAACTTTAGGACCTCATACTGAGCAGGCAGGTACATCAAAATAGCTAACTTTTCAATGATAATTATCAGTAGGCTTAATTTCATCCTTGAGGCAGGACTCTACCCATCAGGCACACCAGTGTAACATTATCTTTGTAGCCCTCAACAAGATAATTTTATCAGTATAACAAACTCTCAGACATACATTACACACCAACAAAAGCAGGATTTACTTAAAATGGTATTCTCTTACTAAGCAAACTCAGAAATTCAATGATTAGGCAAGACCACTGTGTTCTGACTTTCAAATTGTAGTATGGAAATTGTTGATGGGAAAAGTTAAAGAAAATCAGGGTTTAGCCATTGTCCTTTGAACTCATCCTTTACTTCCAACTTACCATTCTTTTAGATTTTAGTTAACTTTATGCTTCATATAATCACTTGTCTTCTGTAAGCAGATAAATGACTTGATAAAATTATTAAGAACCTCTTATGTTATTTCAGTCAAGTAGGTAGTAGCAATATAGGTTTTGATAATTTAAAAGTCGACTAGCCAAAATATCCAACAAAAAGTGTACTTGTCAATGGATTTTGAATCGAATTATTTTAGCTAATATTATATTTAGAAGTTTGCAAACAAATTAAATCATTTCTGAAACAAGAGCCAGAAAATAGATTATTAATATAATGAGAATTGCCACCTGCCCTCCCAAATGATTTTGGTTTTGAAATTGACCTTCTTCCTCTGGATAAGAATTCACAGGAAGCCCCTAATCCTTGTGATTCCTCAATTTTGTTTATGTATCATCTATCTACTTGGATCCTTACATAACTTTGCTGGCATGTGTTTTCAATATATAGCTGGAACAAAGGAAAACTATAATTACCAAATCTCTTCTTTTCAGTTACTGAAATAAGACGATTTACAGGAATGCAAGACACTACAAATCAGATTTCCCAATGTTCACAGAACACAGCTTCCAGAAAGAGGCTGGGATAAAAATGCTTTCTTGTGGCCAAGACCCTGTGCCTGGAATCCAAATGGGTTAAATGTTTCAGAGCTAGGGAGGGTACTCATTAGATCTCCATTCTTCAGCAGGAAGAAAATTACAGTATTATCCATAGCCTTCCTAAAGGTGATCAGAAGGGACTTCATTCAAATACACACACATCATAGATGGTATCATCAATTCCAGTACCCAATGATTGATTATCCAGCTTACGGATTTTCCAGCAATGTAGCTTTTTCTAAGCATAGATGGCTTTGGTCTCATATGTAGGTGAAGTATGCTGGAGGGCAAAAAAAATTGCTTCAAAACCAACCAACAAATCAGATAAATAAATAGAATTTCTGGTAATACATTATTATCACTGTCCTAGGCAGTAGGGACAGATATTAAAATCACATTGTGGTTTCCCTACACATGGCTCTTCTGTCCCTTCTATTTGAACCTATAGTTAGTACTTGAGTTGACAGGTGCATGTCCAAGAGACTTAAATCTTTGGGGTGTCCATGTGCCAGCCGGGCCCTGAATCTCAACATAATTGCAACACCTACTCTCCAGTTCATTGGACTCACCCACGACAACTAACAAGGAGATGATGATGGACCAAGATTATCCTGAGGAACAGAATCTGCAACTGCAAGCAAGATAGTCCCATCCATCTGCCTCATAGGATCTAAGTCCTCTCTCAATTAGAGGTGGAGTGGGCATCACCAACCCAGAATCCTCAGGATTAGGGAATGAATGATTAGAGTAGACTTACTGGTATTCTACTATAGACTTATTGTGATTCTAGCAATGGAAGAATTTATATCATTGATATGGAGGCAGTGGCCACTGGAGGTTCAGAGAAGAGCAAGAGGGAAAAACAGGAGTAATATGGGGGCATTTTGGGGACTCGGGAGTTTTCCTGCATGACTTTGCAATGACAGATATAGGCCATTATATATCTTGCCATAGCTTTACAAAATTGTGCAGGAGAGAGTGTAAACTACAATGTGGACTATAATCCATGCTTAGTGGCAACTCTCCAAGATGTGTCCATCAATTGCAACAAACGTACCATACTGATGAAGGATGCTGATAATGGAAAAATGTGGGAGGGGTAGGGATCAGGGCATATGGGAATCTCCTATATTTTTAATGTAACATTTATATAATCCAAGTATCTTTTAAAAAAATTAAAAAGTATATGTATTTTAAAAAATCACACTGCTGCTCAAGTAGGAAACTTACTTTTAACCATGAGTTGAACTTGAATTTGTTTACTGGAAATCTTGGGTTGGACATGGAACATGTGAACAGGAAGATGAAAGGTCCCAAAGAAGCCTGGGAATGTAGCCTCACCCAGGACCATGAGGGTCCCTGCAGTGGGCCGGGGCAGTGGGAAGGTGGTGGTGTGATTAGGAAGAAACGCAGCACAGAAACACGGGAAGAGTTGCTGCCAAACGCACTCATTTCCCAAGTCATCTAACTTGGCCCCAGCTTGTCACATAAACCTGAGCTTTAAACCATTTCGTCGCATGTTAGTTTTTCCTACTTGATTAGAGTGAAAATGGAAGTGTTAAAGAAATTAGATCATTAGGAATGAGTTTTTTCTTTTTTTTTTAAAGATTTATTTATTTATTTCCCCTTCCCCCGCCCCCCACCCCGGATGTCTGTTCTCTGTGTTCATTTGCTGTTTCTTCTTTGTCCACTTCTGTTGTTGTCAGCGGCACGGGAATCTGTGTTTCTTTTTGTTGTGTCATCTTGCTGTGTCAGCTCTCCGTGTGTGCGGCGCCATTCCTGGGCAGGCTGCACTTTCTTTCACGCTGGGCGGCTCTCCTTACGGGGCTCACTCCTTGCTCACTCCTTGCGCGTGGGGCTCCCCTACGCGGGGGACATCCCTGGGTGGCACGGCACTCCTTGCGCGCATCAGCACTGCGCATGGGCCAGCTCCACACAGGTCAAGGAGGCCCGGGGTTTGAACCGTGGACCTCCCATGTGGTAGACAGACGCCCTAACCACTGGGCCAAGTCCACTTCCCTCTTTTTTTTCTTAAGATTTATTTTTTTATTTGTTTCTCTCCCCTTCTGCCACCCCTCCCCCCCGCCCCGGTTGTCTGCTCTGTGTGTCCATTTGCTGTGTGTTCTTCTGTGTTCTTCTGTGTCCACTTGAATGCTTATTGGCAGCACTGGGAATCTGTCTCTTTTTTGTTGCTTCATCTTGCTGTGTCAGCTCTCCATGTGTGTGGAGCCACTCCTGGGCAGGCTGCAATTTTTAGTGTGGGGCAGCTCTTCATACGGGGTGCACTCCTTGCACATGGGGCTTCCCTATGCAGGGGACACCCCTGCGTCACATGGCACTCCTTGCGCACATCAGCACTGCGCATGGGCCAGCTCCACCTGGGTCAAGGAGGCCCGGGGTTTGAACCACGGACCTTTCGTGTGGTAGACGGACGCCCTATCCACTGGGCCAAAGTCCACCACTGAATGAGTTATTTTCATTCCTTGTTAGTATAGGATGAAAGGATTGGAAGAGACCAATTATTTGCTGATATGAAGTTTCCTCACAAAGAACAGGGAGCAGAAAACTATACCCACAGCTGTGGGACAAGATACAGCCACAAGCTTTCATTTCATCATTTCCTTTCTTCCTTTCATAGCTTTTGTCTGCACACAGCTGGTTTGCGGAGTTACGGTGTTAGCGCAACTGAGGGTATACGTGCAGAGCTCACAAGGACCCCTCAAACCATTCTCTAGACCTGTATTGCCTGGCCTGAGATACCGTTTTCTCTAGAACTGGAGGTGTATCAAAGCCAGGGCAGAATGGGTAAGAGACTTCAAATAGAGTCATCATTCTGGAGGTTCCTCTTCTGCAGATTTCAGCCACATATTGCAAACTGCCACAGCAGGCAAAGCCCTAAGCAACAGTGTTCCTGAATGCCACAAGAATTCCAGACTGTATCTAAAAATCTATAAAAATTATTTCCCCAGTGTAACATAGTTCTACTCTTTTTATTTAAACCTATTATTTCTCAATTTACTGATTAAGTTTACATTTCAAAGACTCAATGCCTCTGGATTGTTCCTGCAGTAGATAAGCCCTGAAAGTCTGAGGCACCCATCTCTTCAAGAATGACAACCAGGGAAGCAGATGTGCCTCAAGCAGTTGGGTGCCTGCCTCCCACATGGGAAGTTCCAGGTTCGGTTTCCAATGCCTCCTAAAAAAGATGAGCAAGACAGCGAGCTGACGTGATGGGCTGGCATGGTAAGCCAATGAGGAAACACAGTGTGAGATACAAAAAGGTGGGAGTGGAGATGGCTCAAGCAATTGTGGGGGGCCTCTCTCCCACAGGGGACATCCCAGGTTCAGTTCCTGGTGCCTCCTAAAAAGAATACAAGCAAACACTGAACAGACACAGAGAGCAGTGTGCACAAACGAGTGTGTGTGTGGGGGAATAAATAAAATATCTTTTAAAAAATGATAACCCCTTTCATTCCTCTACCCTATAATGTCAATGCCCCTTTTCAGCATGAAGAAGTCAGAGTGGTCATCATCCAGATATCCCCCAAATTGTAACAGAGGAAAGAACAAAAGATTACAGTTACTGAAAAAACAAAAAATAAAACAAAAGCAAACAAAACTAAGAATAAAAAAAGAGCAGAGGGAAGCGGACTTGGCCCAGTGGATAGGGCGTCCGCCTACCACATGGGAGGTCTGCAGTTCAAACCCCGGGTCTCCTTGACCCGTGTGGAGCTGGCCCATGCGCAGTGCTGATGCGCGCAAGGAGTGCCCTGCGACACAGTGGTGTCCCCCACGTAAGGGAGCCCCATGCACAAGGAGTGCACCCCGTAAGGAGAGCCGCACAGCGCAAAAGAAAGTGCAGCCTGCCCAGGAATGGTGCTGCACACACAGAGAGTTGACGCAGCAAGATCGCGAAAAAAAAAAAAACAAAACACAGATTCCCGTGCCGCTGACAACAGAAGGGGATAAACAAGAACACGCAGCAAATAGACACAGAGAACAAACAACCGAGGGGGGGGGGGGGGGGTGGAATAAATAAATAAATAAATCTTTAAAAAAAAAAAAAAGAGCAGAGGCTTTTCATTGGGAATTCTCCTGAGTTCCTAAACCTGCCATTATTTAGGAAGCTTGTTTTAAATATTTTTTAAAACACACACCCACATAGATTAATCCCTAGTCTTTGCAAAATTCTTTAATTCAAATTCTCAGGAATCAGTCTAGAAATCTGAATTTTTAAAACAATCCACATGGTATTGCCAGTGACCAGCCACATTTGAGCACCACAGCCAATTCTCATTTAATCCCCCCTGTAACTGTACACAAGTATAGTAGTCCCATTTCACAGATAAGAAAGATGAGAATCAGGAGTAGGAACCTGCCCAGAGTAACATGACAAGTAAAAGCCTTGGTTGGTACTAAACCCAGGTTGATCACCAGAACTCCCCATTTCACCCTGACGGCATAGAAACACACCCAGCCTTGCACTGTCTCCAACCCAACTCCTCACTAAGAGACATTCCCTTAGAAGACTCGTGGCATGCATTTCTGAATGAGGCAAAAGTTTTGATGTGGCTTTTCTTTCCTGTCAGAACGCCCCCCTTCTCCCACCCGTATTGGGAGCTAATGGTGCTCCTTGCCAGTTAGAACTTGAAAATTGTTCTTTCTCCTACATTAGAAACGTACCTGGCCTAGGTCCTCTTCCCCAGGAATTGGTTGGGAGAAGGCTGGTGGGAGAAGGCCCTGGACCTGCCACCCCCTCCCACAAGGCATCCCGTGCCTCTTCCACTTTCATTAACCCCCGTCCCCACCCATCCACCCACCTCTTACACTCTCCATAAAATTCACGTGTTAAGTCTTCTGCTTAAAAAAACAAACTGCTTACCGAAATTATTCATTCTACCTTTAAATATGCATAAAAAGAAACTATATTGTTGTTAGTCTGTGCAGCTTATTGTGGCTAAATGAGCATTTTCCTTTTGACTCCTTAAAATAAAATGAGCTTTCAGGAAAAAAAAAAAAAAAAAAGATGGCTTGGATTTCAAAGTAGGAATAACCAAAAGTAGCCAAAGCAATCATTCTAACGGTGAGAATTTCAGACAATGGCCGGGGGTGGGGGCAGGTGGGGGGAGAGTTGCTTTATCATTTGGCCCCAGTAACAGCCATATAATCTGCCATGCATCAAACCTGCCTAGTGTCAAACAAAGAATACTCTGGGGAAGACAGCATAGATGGAGCCGTGGTAGGGAGGGGACACTTCAGATTTGTTCAGATTTCTCTCTATTGAAAGGAAAGGGGGAGAGAGGTAATGTGTTTACTATGTGCTACGAAGGTTTTCAAACTTTAGTGTTCAAAAGAAACCCCTGGGGAAGGGTACTAAAAATTCAATTTCCAGCTCCAGCCCTAATTCCGTGATGCTGATTCTCTGGTCTGAGCTGGGGCTTGGGATTCCACATTTTCATCAAGCACTTTGGGTAATACTGATGCAGGTTTTTTCCCTTAACTATTTTAAAATTCTCAAACCTTCCAGAAAGTTCCAAGAACAGCACAATGTGCACCAGTAGAACCTTCACCTCTATCAAGGGACAGCAAACTTTTTCAATAAAAGGCAGAAGAGCAAATATTTTCAGTTTTGTAGGCCACACGGCCTCTACTGCAGCTGCTCTACTCTGCCCCTGCTCCTCGAAATCAGCCACGACAGTACATGAACAGTGGCTATTCCAGTAAGACTTGATTTACAGATGCTGAAATTTAAATTTCGTATCATTTTCATGTCACAAAATATCACTTTTGACTTTTTCTAACATGTATTTAAAACTGTAAAAAAAAAAAAAAAAACCTATTCTTAGTGCAAAATTGGTACAGAAACTGGCAGGGAACTGACCGGGTTTGAGCCACAGGTCATAGTTGGCCAACCTGATTGTGAACATAAATTTCAAGGATTTCCGAGGATAAACTTCAAATTTGTTATCACTTATCATATCCAGACTAATCATACTGTCCATCTTAGCAAAATGACCAAAACAGGTCTAGAAGACTGACACACCCTGTTTTATTTTCAGATATAACCTTTTTCATAACTTGCTATGGCTGGTATTTTTGGATTCCCTGTGGGGCATGGTTCCTCATTTAGAAATCTTCACAGTTCAGTCAGTCATTCTCTAATTTTATCACACAAAAATAAAAAGGGTGTGTGCCTTTTCCCACAACACCAGAGCCTAATTAAGCGTCCTTTCATCAGTGCCTTTCTCATTTTGAAGATAAAAGTGAAAAGCCCTCTATTTCCTAAATGACTCCAACAGCCCAGCAGGGTGTGAGCCGTGTTTCATCTCTGAGGGGAGAGAGTCTGGGGATCCCTTTCCTTATTTTTCCTCCCTGACCTTTGGTTGAAAATTAGCTCCAGCCCAATGATCTGCTCACATTTCTACCAGACTGGATTCTTACCAAGTAAGACCAGCAGTAATGATACTAAGCCATTACCCAGCCATGCTCATTAAGGGTCTGTGCCGCCAGGGAATTTCTCAAGCTAACATAACAAGGTTTAATTAAGTATCTCAAAGCTAGGCAAGAACTCTGGAGTTTTGATAAAGCCCAACACTGCCTCATGAAATCAGCAAACACTGTCATAATGGAATTGAAGTACTTACCTACCAGGAACAACTAAAGAACAAAGACAAAACTACTTGAATTAACCAAGCGCATTTCCTCTAAGTGAAATGCCTTTCCACTGTATTCATTCAAACATTGCCTCATCTCTTAAGGAATGAAAACCTAGTTCTCTTAAGCATTCCCATCTCTGCTCATCACCTCGGAATAAAGTAATCCACCTAATGGCAGAGAATACAGGCTCTTCTGATGAAGTTAGATAACAGAGGACTGATCGACCTCTCCTCACCCCGAGACTCAGCACCACCTCTGCAGCTGCTTTCGAGTCGTATTCCACAAGGCTGTGCATCTGCCTTTCCCTCTTCTCACAGGCACTCTCTTCCAGCTTCTAAAGATGTCTATGGTGTGCTCGCTCACGTAGAGGTGGAAATCTCACAGTGAGGACTGAACATCCACATCTGTTACATTTGAGAGCCCCTGTGTTTCCCATCAGCAGGCTGATTTGTGGATGGCCACATTTCTGGAGCTCAACCAATTGCCCCACCTGATGGAAAATGCTTAGGAGCTTAAAAATCATCTTTGAATATATTTTCTCAGTAGAAATAGAGCAGATTACTAGCTCCCAATGGCCTGGAAGGTGTGTATCAGCTTATATGACCAATTTATTTGAGAGGATTAAGGACTAAAACTGGTATTAAAAAGTTGTAATTAAGGAGCCAATAGTACAATGTTTTGTTTATGACTAGTAGTTCTGTAAGTAATACAGACTCTCAAAAGGAAGAGATAAATGTAATTTTCAATTCATCACAAACTTATAGACTGAAGTTATACAGTGGGCCTAATATATTGAATAGTGGTTCTTAGAACTGGCTGCTTTAAAAAAATATTCAAATGCTCAGGCTGCACCCCCAACCAATTAAATCAGAATCTAGGTGAAGGGGGTGGTAGTTTTTAAGCTTCCCAGGTGATTCCAATGTGCACCAAGGTTGAGAACCACTCAAATGGAAAATACGGTGGATGCCCTTCTGAAGCTTAGTTTTATAAAATCTACTTGGTGGACAGTTTTCCTTCCTCATTTGTGCCAATAATTTCTTTACAGTCAGAACCTGGAATAAAAATAAGCACAGATGACAGACACACACACGTATAAAATACATGCACACATATCTTTATTTATTTAACTTAGGCCCTGATAATTAGTATATAAATCAGAAAAACCTAGTGCCTTGGAACTTACATCTCCTCTCCAAATCTTTAAAGAGCAAATTCTAAAAAACACACATAAAAGATATTTAAGTCATAAAAACACACGCAAACTTTAATCACCTTCAGGAACCATGATCCAATAATATATTTACTATGTGAGATTTCACTCATCAATATACAAAAAAAAAAAAAAAAAAACCCTAAACGTTGATGAAGACATGTGCCCTTAGCAAGAGCACTTACAGTTAGAAAGGTTGATTGGTAGCACTTTGAGGTAGCATATTTTGTAAAGTAACAGAAGTCACAAAGCTGCTTGCTGTCTCTGGACTAACAGGCCATCAGCCTTTGTTCGCCCTTGGAAGAGGAAAGTGAATGTCTGTTTACTCTGCCAATCTCAACCTGAACACACCTCCCACCATCTCTCCTTAGCCATTCCTCCACTATATTTCAAGCATTGTGGATTTAGAAAAACAACGACATTTGGGTGCTTCTTTCCTCTTGGCTTGGTGACATCCCAGGCTGGGGGAATCAATCCCCTTTGCCATGTGCAATCTGCCTGGCAGCAGAGTCATGCCCCCAGTGGGAGGGGGCAAGACAGTGTGATGGCACCTTTTACTAATTTGCTCTACTAATCTAATGAGGCACGACCCATTCCTCTAAGGCTATTACGAAGTTCATTTCTGAACATTCCTCCCATGATTCTTCTTTAAAAGGCTCTCCTCCCCTTTTTATCCACTGGGTACAATCATTTTGGGGTTTCACTGAGCTTTCTACAATCTTCCTGGCAGGACTGTGCACAGAAAAGCTTTAAAAAAAAATCTACATTCAAAAACAAACAAAAAAACCCCAGTACAGGAGTACCCAAGAACAGACTTCCTCTGGACAAACTGAAAGCGACCTAAAGTTACAGTTCAGGAAAATGGTCTGTGTCTTTGGGGGGGAAAAAAAAGGAAATATTCATCTCAGCTCTGCATTTTATACACAAATATACAGTCAGAACAGGTTAAAGATTAAAGCTGCAAAATGGTCCCAACCACCTCAAACCTTGGAGCAGGTCAAATTTTTGCCCAACAGTTATGGGTTAACAGGATTTCTAACTCCTAAAGCCCTTTTGTTCACTCAATTTACTCTGTTTCAAAGTTGAACTCTTAGAAGTAATCAATATACAAATGAATAAAAATAGCACATGTCCAGGCAAAAAAGGGCATGAGCTGGGCCTGAGTTGCCATTTAAAACTGTCATTCAGTATCATATAAAATCCTCAAAGGCTGCCCAGAAATAGGCCCAAGGCATCATGGAACACACCAGCCACCCGAGTCAACTGCCGCACGACAGGACTGAGCGTAGACTTCAAGTATCCAAGGTGCTACAAGAGCTGGTCCTCTACAGAGCTCAGGTGGACTCTCAGAAGCCCCCGCTCACCTCACCACGTCCCCAGTACAGAAAAAGTAAAACCTGCTTTCAGTTACTACCAAACCCTGGAGTGGAAGGAGAGGGTGAGAGAGCTGCTCTCTGAGGATACCAGCCTTAGAAATACAAATAAATTCTTGAACATTTTGTACAACTACAAGGTGCGTAAGTTGGTATTCAAGCAATCATTTTAAACTCTTTCGTTCCCCCTTTCTCTATCAAATAGGAAAATGGTTCCATTGGGTTAACAGTGTCACTTTGAAATGCCATAAATTAAATAAGTTAGTTCACATTTTTTTCTCTCCCCAGCACTTAAGTTACAGTTAATCTCTAATGTGCTTTCGAAGCTTGCTTTAAGAATTCCAGGTCTCGTCTGCGGATGGTGTCAACGCTGCGGCAGCCATACTCGGCCAGCTGCAAGGGAATGAACTGTTCAAGCAGTCCCAGGCCCTGTCCAGCAGGACTGGTAAATAGCTTAGTCCATGATGGATTCGAGTCTCCTCTGAATCCCAAAAACACGGTACTCCCTGAAGAGGGAAAAAAAAAAGTCAGCTTGTACAGTCACTAGTTTCACAGCAAGATAATGTAAGGCATGAAGTCAGAGGTGAGCAAAACAACAAGGGCTGTAAAAAAAGATGACTCCACTCCTTACGTCAGCAAACGACCTCCCAGCACCCACCTCTTGCCCCAAATAACATATCCCGTCCCAACAAACTTCCCCTAACACTGTCCCCCTTATCTAAGGAATTATCTTGAAACCCACTCATGAAAATGGTATCATCAAAATCCATATGGTGCTGACCTTGTCTTGTAAGCACCTCAGAGAACGAAACAAATACAAACCTTTGTTATAAAGATGAGCTGGTTTGGCTAATCCCAGAGGTACTAATGAATCTGAAATATTCAACTGCTTTATTTCTCCTCTTGTGCTCAACAGAACAATTGATCTGTATTTAAAAGTGATAAAACAGAGCAGATTTTAATAATCTGGCTTGTGTTTACTAAGTACCTTTCTGTATTAGACAAAAGCACTACTCAAAAAGGAAACAAGCCCAGATGCTTTCTCATCCCTGCTGATACCAGTTCCACAACCCTGCCTCACCTGGCACTTACCGTGCTGCTATTCTAATGGGTCCCTAAACATAGGGACACCACAGGCCACTTAGGTAAAAGCTGACCTAGAGGACAACCTAGAACATGATAGTTTAGTCCATACGAGAATTGTCACATGGGAGTTTGTTTGGTTTTGTTTCAGATGCCCTCTTTATTTAATAAATAGATAACAGAAGTGAATAAACGGCAATTCTATAAAAAATAAAATCTATTCCCCATGGTTTGGTTTAAATTGCCATCTTTATCATATAGTAAATGAACATATTTACTCAAATCTGCTTGTGGAGTCTTTATTCTCATCCTCTCAACTTTTCCTCTGTCAACACTATGCTGGCTTAATTGCTATGGCTTCATGGTTTATTTCAATATGTTAAGAAAACCCCTTTTATTAATTTGTTTAAAAATGTTTGATTACTCTCCCCATTTATACTCCCAAACGAACTTTGATATCAATGTCAAGTACAATAGAAATGTAATCTACTGGGATGTGCTCAATTTATATTTTAATTTACATGGAATAACATCATTATGGTATTAAGTTTTCCATCCAGAAACAGGAAGGGCTGCTCCTATTCAGCTCTTATTTGATATCCTTTAGTAAAGTGTTTATTCCTTAATGTGCATCTTGAAATTTCTTATTAAATTGATTCTGAAGTGTCTTGATAGTATGGGTTCTTTGTTGTAGTCTTTCTCTCTAAAGCAGTGGTGACTCAAATCAGAATCAGAGCAGAAGTCTGACGGTGCCCTGACCTTGTCCACTAGGTCAATTACTCAGACCATTCCCATGAGTCCACTTTCAGGTTGCCCCCACCCCCCACTGCCAGTTGCCCCATAATTTCTTCACACTTTGTCAAATCCAACATACATACCGAACAGTATTCCTAAGTGCACAGCACACTGAAATTTTACAAACTAAACATACTTGTGTAATCAGAACCTGGAGCAAAAATCAAACCTAATTAGCATCTCAAAAGCCTTTCTCGTGTCCCTGTTCTAGAAACAACCCAGGGACTTTTTAACTAGTTGGTGTTAACTCTTGAAACCTGTACGGTAGCTTGTAGGATTACTATGTTGTCTACGTATTTGTGGTGAGATTTATGTCCTGGATTGTTTCAGGGGACGTGAAAATCCTGAAATCCTTAAAAGAAATTAAGGCCTCAAAGGAATTCACTTACAAGTGTCTTAAACCAGAAGACAGTGTTAAACATACACATTGAATATTACACCCAAATAATCTAATGACGTCATGGGACTTACTGGAATCTGTAAAGAGCACAGATCAACTGAAGATGATTCAAAAGCTAGCCAGGCCTTTACTCCCTGCGAGGCTTATATTCTTCCCTTAACTGGCTTCGCTAAAGGAAAGCCGGTGTGTAATCAGTATCTACAGCACAGCCAAGAGGCAGAAAGGAGCCTGAGTTCATTCCCTTGCCTTCCTGCAGAGTCCGACCAACCCAGAAAAAGAAAGGTTTCTCTCATGCACCTCCTTCCTAGGAGACGAACAAAGAAAAACTCATCAGACCAGTGCTCTGAAAAGAAAAACCAGATACTCATCCCACTTCATGCATTTACTTTGTCCCCGTCACTTCCAAGTGACCCAGTTATGACTTTGAATACCAGTCAGAGCACAATACAGTCTGAGAGTGCATCGGTGTGGGACAGGTGGCCACAAAGGCAAAATTGCCTTTAAGTTATTTCAAAATGGCAATGAGTTTTCTGAGTGAGAAGGGTCAAAGGTAGATCAACATAATACTAAAATGTGGGACAGTGAAGTTCCAAAACATCATGTTTTTCTCCTAAGAGCCTTCCTGCCATTTGCAAAGTCTAACACTCAAGCTCGTACTATTGTTATCAATGACAAGCTGCTCAGACCTACCTGGCATTAATTTGAGGTAGGGAAAGCAACAAATACCTTTCACAGAGCCCTCAATGGCTGCAGAGTATGTAGGGTTGGGTAGACAAGCCAATACTCAAGAGTCAACCCCATGTCACCTCTAAAGAGGACCCTATGCCTTTAAGATGCCTTGTTGCTATTACAGAGCAGATTTCACCTACCTTGGAGCAATCCCTGTTTTTAAATACTCTTTCATGCGACTGACATCATCGAGAGAGAAAATGTTTTTGCCTGTCAACCGGAACGGAACGCTGCATGCATCCACGGTAAGGAGGAGAACGCCTGCGCTTTGGAAGGAAAAGTCTGTGCCATTGACCTGAGAACACAAGAACATCTTCTGTTATCATCACCATTTCAGTAACATTCCCAGCATGACTCGCCTTGCCAGCCCCTTCCCTCTGTCTTCTAAACCCTATCATTCAAATTACACTTTCAGGACATTTACTCTGTCCCTGCAAAGTTTGAAAATCATGCCTGTGTTTCCACAGACTGTCTAGGCTGATCTTTACTGACTGGTAAGATGCTCTGAACAAATGGTAGCCCACTCTGCTCGGCTGGTGACCCTCTGCTGTGCTCAGTGCCCTATTATTCCACAAGCACTTTGTCTTCAGGGTCAGAACTTTCTAAGTCAGATCAGGCAGCTGCAATGCCCAGAACAGCAGGTGGCAGCCTCTGCACTGCAGCTCTCAGCTCACTTACTGTCACACTGGTACGTACACAAACACACACACACACACACACACAGAGCATCCCCTGACCCATAAAAATCTCCATTAGAGTTCAGGGTTAGAATTTCATAGAAGCCAAATTACCTCATCATCTTTGCCCTCAAATATAGCTCTTCTCTTAAATCAAAATGGAAAAGTAGTGATTTTACCAGGACTTAAGCCACAGGATATTACTATATTTTGTTACTCAAGTATTGTGGGCTGAGGCTTCCATAGTCAATCTCTTTAAATGCATGGTTTGTGGCCTTTTCAAGAAAAAGGAACTCTAGATATTTCCAAATATCATTAATTCCATAGGTAAGAAGAAACAAGAACTCACTAGGTTGAAATGATTCAACACTCAATTAAACCCATAAACACCGTTTTTGTTTATAATGTATAAAATTACAAAGTATGCTAAAGGTTCACAAAGGATAAAATGCTCTCACCACAACTGCCCTCCTGCTTGGGGAAATTATGATATTTAAGTTTTATTTCTAATCGCTACTGATATCTCATGGGAGTTAAAAATGGCTTTTTAGCTAGGTATAAATTGCTCTAATCCAGTGAATAATTCTGGAACTGCTTGAAGTGCCACTTTATATTAGGAAAGGTTGAAAGTGATCCCTTATTTTTTAAAAACCCAAATTCTTAAATTTGAAGTACACTGAAGAAAACAAATATAATGACCCTCAAAACATACAGAAAACATTAAGGAAAAGTATAATGACCCTCAAAAGGGCCCTCCTGAAAAGAACTCTCAAAACTGTTGCTTAAAGGAAACACAAAGCTTTCCATAAAAACTAAAGCAATGTCATGTACTAGGAAAGATTTTTCAGATGCTGCATATGAAGAGCATTGAAGACAAATATGACTAGACCTGGTGTTCAATGACTTCGCTAGGATCCCAGGCACCCAAGTGCAGCAACAGATCAAACAATTGTCTTCAGACCCTGGGGCACAGCCTGCCTGAGATTTTTTTTTTTTTTGCCAAATACTATCTTCTTTAATTATCTAGTGACTCAGTACCTCCTACTTCCCTTGCAACTGACCCCACCAGATGCCAAGCTGGCAGGCTGAGATCAGGTTCTTCATGTGGCTGACGGCATTAAGATGCTGAGCTAACAGATTTCATGCCACTAAGATTATATCCTGAGTGTATTGCAAAATAAAGGATTGCTGACACGGGAGAACAGGGGGAAATATGTCCTTAGGAAATCTGTGAGCTGCACTGAGGTAGGGATATTCTTAATTCAGACTTGTTAAAAAGTAAAATTTAATCCTGCCCACACATATATGGATTAGTGATTACGTTGCCCCTCACTGAAAAAATCTCCTAAATGGACTAGAGCCCAGGTCCTGGCTCAACACCTATTAGCCAAAGAGTTCTCTATATGGCACACAGGTCAACATGACTTTGGACAGGTCACATGCTGAGAACTGAACTCCAGTGGCTAACTTGACCCTACACTCAAATTCTAGATTTGACACTGAGGTTCAGGCCAACACTTCCATTAAATCAGTTAAAAAAAGACGATTAACACTTTGCATCTTCAATTTCCTTCTCTGAAAAAAATGGAGGCCAGGAAACCTTAAAATAAAAGAGGCCAAAGAGATGTTAAAAGCTCCATTTCTTCTATCTTTCAACAAACAACTAGGGGGCTTAAGTTTAAAAAACCAAGGCTTAACACAGCTTTCTACATATTGATTGCCTATGGCAAGAATTTTTTTAATCAAAAACACCCTCTATCTCTTATGTAAATTAATTCTGGGTAATCTGTAGGACTTACTCTGAGTAAAAAGTAATGTGGACAGTTTTGTTTTGTTTTTAATTAAGGAGTTGTAGATTTTCACAACAATCATACATAAAATACAGGATCCCCATACACCACACTATTATTAATATCTTGCATTGTGTGGTACAGTTGCTACAATTGACGACAGCACATTTTCATAATGGTCTTGTTAACTAGAATGGTTTAACTTAGGGTTTGCTGTTTGTGTTGCTCAGTTCCATGCATTTTTAAAAAAATTTTATTCCAGTACCATATATACAAGCTAAGATTTCCCTTTTTAACTACATTCAGACATAAATTTCAGTGCTGTTAATTATGTTCACAATGTCTTGCTATATGTGAACAAATTTCAACATTAGCCTAAAATTTGTAAACACAGTCTAGTGAGAAAAAAATTAATAAATCTTTATTAAGTCATTCTAATGCTTAAGAGGTATTTATACTCTGTCATATTGCTTGCCACCAATAAGCAAAATGTAAATATAAACATGACTATTCCCAGAGACGACAACTGTTGCAAGGAGGAAACACAAAAGCACACAGCCAGGGCAGCGCACATGCTGGGTAGTACTTACGGTGACAACAGATGGCTCTCCACGCTGAGTGCCCACTTTACTGGGGGACTGGAATTGCACGGGGAGGTAGCTTCTGTGAGGATCACTAGTAAACACCACCTAGACAAAAGGAATTCCCTATTTATGTTAACTGCATATTTCTCCAAAAGAGTTCCTCAAAATAAACTCAGTTAGGCTTGTCTTAGAATTCTAAAACATTGATGTTTTCCTTTATCTAAACTTTTATATACCTTTCATGACCTAGAATCCCAACTTTTGATGTAGGCCTAATACAGCAACTATATGGTTCCTGATTTTCTAGAACAGTCCCAGTTTCAAATAATTAATCTTGCTAGTAAAATAAATCCAGTAAATAACTACATGGTTTCTATTTGAATCTTTGTAAATGTTCATGCAAAAACAGTCACAAATCTTTTCAAAATGTCCTTTTTAGACCAATTGTCCTGATTTGGAGCTCAGGTGCTACAGGACTAAGGGAAGAGGTGTAGAAAACAAGCATTGCCCATTTAAAAACTCCAGACCTAAAACACCAGACCTAAACTCCTCCACCTGACCTGCAAGCACTTCATAATCTGAGGCACATCTCATAAGCAGGACCCATTTCCCACTGCCTCCTCACTTTCTCACAAGTGCCTCATCTCCTTTCCTGCCACTAGGCCTTTGCTGACGCTGACCCCTCACCTATAGTGCCTTCCCCTTGTCCCCACTGACCCTCCAAATTACTCCCAGTCTCGAGGCTCCCTCTCCCTCTGGCTACTCTCACACAATCCCACACTTAAAAGTATACTGTCCTTATAAATCAACAACAATCTCACTGCACAAGGAAATAACAATCACGGCTCCAAGCATTCGCAACCTAGACATTCTTTCAAGCCTTCAGTTTGGAGCCAAAATTTCATGTGACTCTTGCTCCTTGATACTAATATGCAGGCGTTTGTTTTTTGTTTTAAGGAAGAAGTATCAGGGATTGAACCTGGGACCTTGTATATGTGAAGCGGGCACTCAACCACCAAGTTACATCCACTCCCCAAAGCATTTTTGATATAAAAAATTAAATTCCCCCCAAATTTGCAAGTAAAAGTGATGTTTCCAATTCTTTGCCACTGTACAAAATAAGCAATTTTTTACAAAACGAATTCTGATCAATGTTTCCATCACAAAGAATAAAGACTGTGGAACATCATGTATGGGGACAGGTGGTGTAGCCCCATGTGGCACACTGGACTTCGACTCCTAGCCCACATATGAACAGGTTTCAACACCATGCATGGAGACACTTAACAAAAGAAACCTAGGATATACCCAGTGGTGAGTAAATTAATTTTAATAAATTAAAATATTATAAATTTAGTGTCATTATAAATTATATAAAGCCTCTTTATTTAGTAATGAAGGACTTTCTTGACAAAGCCAGCTTGAAAATTAGAGGCCAGAGAAGTTACTTCCCCACAAAGATTATCTCAAACCATCATTTCTAATAGTGAAAAACATTACATGAAACAGGCAACGGCCCAAAAAGCCTTCTTCATATACACACATCCTTTTTGGTTTTAGCTATAGAAAAGGGCAAAAGTGGTTCAAGGATATGAAAGACCAAGACTGTGAGTTGCCATTTTAAAAAGACTATATATCATAACTGGAAACATGAACCCATCTTTCCCTGCTGTTCTTGCTACCAATTGACAGAAGCAAATGAGAAACTTGAGAAATAAAGACCTTACACAGTAGAAGAGTTTTTAGTTTTCTCAAATCACTTAGAATCATAAGAAATGAGAAGACTTAGAGCTTTTCTTCATATTAGTTGGCAGTATGCATTTTGTGGTAATTCTTGCTTTTAAAAAAATGCACTGACCCAGTGGAACTCAAACATGAACCCGGTGAAGAGCCTGTGAAATCACAGAGAGCAGGAAGCCTGGGATGGGTCCTGAGATCCTGCATCTCTAAGGCCAGGTAATGCCAGGTAATGCCCATGCTGCTGTTCAGGGGCCACACTTCGAATATAAAATATATATTTTTATATATTAAATATAACTTAGGGCCCTTAAATATAAGTTAGGGCAGTGTTAGCGCTATACTTCTTCAGGTGAAACTGGTCTGACTTCTTTTGGAACCTCATCAGTATGCCTCACTTTAGCTCATACTTGGATTTATTTTATTGTCCTGTTTTCTCAACATCCAAAAGAAGACCATCTAAGAATGACAAATCAAGAGAAGTATTTTTACTTCTAGCCAGACTCAGTCTGTATTCGTAATGAAAGGCACATAATAGCACATGCTTCAAAATTAAATGTTAAGTTTCCACTTTAAATAAAGGAACGGCTTTTCATATGAGCTCTGTGATGGTTCATTTTACCTTACAATTTGACTAGGTCATGGTGTCCAGTGGTTTGGTCAAACGTTGGCCTAGTCTTTTGCTATGGAACTATTTCCTTGATGCAATCAGCATCTACAATCAACTGTCTTTAACTAAAGGAGATTAATTACCCTCCACAATGTGGGTGGGAATCATCTAACCAGTGGGAGATCTCAACCTTTAAACTGAGGTTCTGGAGATCAGAAAGAAATTTTTCCTCAAGACCACACCCTCTACTAAATTCCTGAGTTTCCAGTCTAAGGAATTTGGACTCAAAATTCAACAACATACTCCACCAGAATTCCCCCCCTACAAATTCAGACTTGCCAGACACCACAACCATAAGAGCCAATTTCTCATAATAAATCTCTTTAACATACACACACATCCTATTCTCTGGAGAACCCTGACACAAGCTGTGCTTTCTGAAGAGAAATTCCACACCACAAATTAGAGAAAATATTTCTCACATCACCGACACATGTAAACCAAATAGCGATATTGTAACAGAGTCACACATCTGAGAAAAAAAGATGCCAACCTGCATGGCAACTTCTAATTTCAAATAGTGCAAACCCACATTCATCCAGGATAAATGAATGTACCAAAGGGGGATAATGTTTCCTTATAAATTTGGACTACAGTTTGCTTTTGATGAGCATATTCTAGAATGAACCAAAATTCAGGAGAAAGGCATCCAAAATTTATAAACTGGCAACACAGATGTTTAAAAAAAAAAACTATTCCTTATTGCAAAGAACGTTTTGACTTTTTCTCCCAGTCTTCACTGCACTTTTCCTCCTGGTTTACCTGACTGGAGCCACAGGCTTGACAAGATCCAGTGAGCATGGCGGGCATTTGCCTGACTGCCGATGGCTTTCGGAAATACTGTGGGTAGGCTCTCGCCATGCAGTTGCTGATGTCTTTTGAGTTGGTTGTTGCCTGGATCTTGATCCTTTCGCATCCCTCAGATGAACAGTAGCTGTGGCCATCTCTGTTACTTGTAGCTTTGAGATACAAAAACAGCAATCTGCACAAAACAGAAAAGCAATCCATTCGGTTTTAGACTGACTCTCGAAAAAACTTAACAAAATTCCCGAAATCAACTGATTACCTAAAGGGATATTCCTCCAATAAAGTAACTTTTCCCTCAAAGAAAAATGTTACAAATGAATATGAAGTCTGCTTATCTTTCCTTTACTACTAGGTCCAACAGCAAATTCAATGCCATATTAGAAAATGTCTTCATATCCTGATTCAGTCTGCAAGATAGCACAGTTGATTTCTGGTTTGAATTAGTTTAATAGGTAATTTGGGAAGATGGAATTTGGCTTGGCTCAAAGATTCCTCGGAAAACTTTATACTTGGATTGAGTTTAGGATTCGGTACATTAGTGTGGTTTTTATTCTTTTTGGTTCAAAAATCATTTTGGTTTAAGACATAAAACAGGAATAAAAAAAAAAAAACAGCGACTCTGACTTGTTTGATTAAAGCCAAAATTGGGCTCAAATCAATTCCTAGTGATGTTTGGCACAAACAGATGGGCCTGGGGTCCTTCCGTCTCTACGTGGGCCAAAAACAAGCAAAATGAACTGTCCCACCCGTTTCTGGATTATTCTCCTACTGCCAAGACGAATGGAAAAGTCTGCCTTTCAGGCAGCAGCTCAATGTCGGTCGGTGAATCCAGTCCCTCTATGCCAAAAGAAGACAAGATTCTAAAGGACAAGATCAACTGTGATTACCAGAGACTAAGAATTCAAATTTTAATATGAGGTCAATGAGCAATGCAAAGTTACAAATATGAGGTAAAAAGTCAGCCACTGTCCTGACATTCGGTAATTCCAACATACATACTTAAGGAATGGCAGTAGCCTGATTGCAGAGACATTTTGATATATAATTATAATAGTCAAATGAATAGAATGCATAAGAATTAGAACCTCAGAGGCTGAAAGATTCTTGAAATACCCTAGACTGGGAAATACTCCCCATCTTTTTTATACAGGTAATCATTAACTCAACATCCCCTGTTTGTAAATTTGGGTGTTCCATTTACTTTTTTTGGGGGGGGGGTTATTTTTAGGAGGTATCGGAGATCAAACCCAGGACCTCGTACATGGGAAGCAGGCACTCAACCATGTGAGCTACATCCACTCCCCTCTATTCACTTTTGTAGAAAACCAATTAGGAATGTGGAAGTTCTGGAATCTACAGAATATGTATCTAGGTAGGTTGTTGGCTTAAATCTGATTAGAAAACAAATGTTAGAAACTTTGAGAAGAAAAGATTGAAACTGCACTCACTGGCTGTTGAAAGGGACACCAGGGGGCGTATGACTTGTATGCTAACAGGGCATTTAACTGAACCCCAACTCCACTCTCCCCAAATAGTTCTGCCACTCTTCTGCCCACTCTGAAGTGTCTTTCCCAAACATGCCATGCCATGTTCTTCATGCCTCCATGCATTTGTACATGTGGTTCCCTCTGCCCAGAACACACCTCTCCCATCCCTTTTTCTATCTCCTCTTACTCATTTCTTGAGATTTAACTCCACAGTCACCTTTTTGGGCCAATACTGGTCACCCCAAAAAGCACACTGAATATCCCACCCCTATCAGACTTACAGCATTTAAACCTTTGCTGATTACTTGCGTTACATGCCCACATCCGTCAATGGACCGTGAATTCGCAGACCCTAAGGAGTGTGTCTTGGTCCCAATTATGCTCTCTGATAGTATCTAGACAATGGCACACAGTTGGGATGCCAGCTGTAGGGATGGCTATTGAAAGAGCATGCCAGTTGTGGAGGAGTACAGGAGACAGAGCCTACCATAGTCAAAGGCTGAGAGACTGTAACTGGTAAAAGGCAGACGGAGCCAACAGGACCCCAGGAGAACAGGATTAGAATTTAAAAAGTGGAAAGATGGAACCTAGAGAAAGTTGAAAGCAAATATGCCATGATTATACAATGGTTCTTACAAACTCCAGGTCAACCTGAGGGACAGCCTTTAAATCAGCAGGAAAAGAGAAATGAGTTTTCACTAAAATATGAACTATAATCTTATGTAAATCATCATCGTAAGAGTTGTGATAGGGAAAAATTATTTTAATTTTCAACTTGGCCTACTGGTTCTTTATTGAAAGAATAATTTCTCCCTCTAAATTGCCTTAATAGGTATATGGCAAACATTTTCACTCAAATCCTACTGCCAACTATAATTACAAGTCATTTTAGTTCTCCTCTAAACCCCTAATAGTGATGTACATGGAATTATCCCACAGCAGCTGCTTTTCTAAACAGCCGTCACATCATAGCCTCTTCTTAGCTACTCAGAAGAACCAGTAATTTCACCATTAAAGAAAAATAGCAATAATTCTCATTCCCTGCTTCCACTGAATTACCCCGTGCTGGAGTCAAAATAGAAACTCCTCTTAGACTGTTTCCTCTGCAGTTCTTCCATTGAATGTACAGGCTCGTAGTCCTCCTTTTTGATTAATGAGCTATTTTGCCGCAGAAAAAAGCCAGAAATAATCTGAAAACTTGCATCTGATGGGTAGCAGAGGCCAACTCGAATCCAGTCATTTCTATAAAGGAAAGACAACAAAAAAAAATTCACATTTGAGCCACTATCTTTTGAGTATTAAAGTAGGTGGACGTCTTTAGCTTTTTCTCTTCCTTAAATTTCTGCTGTGTTCAGCCTCATAACAACATTGGAAGTCCTGACCCTGACATAAAGAATCATCCACCTTTACCCATTTCCCAGATTTCTTACCAATATTTTGAAACATTAATATGCCTACAAAAAAATTCTTGTTTTCAACAGGCTTCAAGAAAATATGAATAGTAGTTGGATAAAATGGGCCCATTGGATGGAACATGGGAGAGTATGGGCTATGATGTGGACCACTGACCATGAAGTGCAGGGATGCCCAGAGATGTACTTACCAAATGCAATGGATGTGTCATGATGATGGGAGAGAGTGTTGCTGTGGGGGGAGTGGTGGGGTGGGGGCGGTGGGGTTGAATGGGACCTCATATTTTTTTAATGTAATATTTTAAAAAAATGAATAATAAAAAAAAAAAAAGGACTTAACACACTACAAATGGATAGTAAAAGTAAGTGAACTTGTTGGATGCAGGTGCACTAAGATGGAAACACTAATAACCTGATAGTGGAAGTGTATGCTGGTAAAATCTTTCTAAAGAATTTTTAGGCCCATGCGCAGTGCTGATGCGCACAAGGAGTGCCCTGCCTCGCAGGGGTGTCCCCGCATAGGGGAGCCCCACGTGCAAGGAGTGCGCCCCGTAAGGAGAGCCGCCCAGCGTGAAAGAAAATGCAGCCTGCCCAGGAATGGTGCTGCACACACGGAGAGGAGAGCTGACACTGCAAGATGACGCAACAAAAAAAAAGAAACACAGACTCTCGTGCCGCTGACAACAGAAGCAGACAAAGAAGATGCAGCAAATAGACACAGAGAACAGACAACCGGGGTGGGGGGGAGGAAGGGGAGGGAGAGAAATAAATAAATAAATCTTAAAAAAATAATAATAATTTAAAAATAATATGTAACAGGATGTACACAAGTCCTCAAAGTTGTTTACAAGGTTTTCACCCAGTAATCCCACTGAAGAATAACTGGAAACGCAGGCTAAGGGTGTTTTATGCAGTATCATATACAACAGCAAAAAAGCAAAGGGAAAATTATCCAAGCATTCATGCAGGGAGAGGTGTAGTAAAATCAATTACAATATATCAATACGCTCAGTAAGGATGGGGAGAGGGGAACACTCAAAATGTTTATAATGCCTCACTCTGATTAGTAAGACTACAGATCATTGCAATTTTCTTTCTTGATATTTTTCTGTATTTCCTTATTTTGTACAATCAGTACTGCTATTATAACTTTTAAAGTGTTATTTTTGGAAGCAGCACAACAACAAAATCTATGACCTCCCTACAATTATATTAAATTCAGAAAAAATTACCTATCTCCTCCTCTTCTTCCTGCCTTTATCAATCATGTAATGTTTAAAAATTTTGAGCTAATTAACAAAGAAAGCACAGTTGAATATCAAGCTATGTGGACTTTAAGATTTATTTTTTTCCCCCTTTCCCTCCCCTTCCCCCTGCCCTGCTGTTTTTGCTGTCTGGGTCCATTCACTGTGTGATATTCTGTATCTATTTCTCTTTTTGTCTTCTTTTATCCTCTAGGATTCACCGGGATTGATCCTGGGGAACTCTGATGTGGAGAGAGGTTCCCTGTCGGCTGCACCACCTCAGTTCCTGGTTTCTGCCGCACTTTACCTTGACTCTCCCCTTCATCTCTCTTTTGCTGAGTCATCATCTTGCTGGGTGACTCACGTGCACAGGCACTGGCTCACCACACGGGCACTCAGCTCTCCACGAAGGCACTCAGCTCGCCACGCAGGCATGCCTTCCCTTCGGTTCCCTCACCAGGTGGCCCAAGGGGTCAACCCTGGGTCCTCCCACATGGAAGGCAGAAGCCCTATAATCTGAGGCATATCTGCTTCCTGAACTTTTTAAATAAGCATTTTATGTCTGGGCTCAGCCTTGCCCAGTATTTGTTCAAAAGATATACAAGGTACTTAGGAGAAATCTGCGTGCCCTTTGATCATATTTCAAATTCATAACCTTAGTTCCTCAAATTCATAACCCTTCCAGATATAACTTCTGGGATTGTTGATCACTTTTTCACATTTCTCCTCCTCTTCTCTGACAATCATTTGTTTCTTCAATTGACTTCTCCACAGCTCACATATGGAAGTGATACCTTCAGAGTGTGCTCTTAGAAAACAATCCCTGGACATAATATGGACTAAGGATTCGAGGTACTGAGACCAAGAAAGAGGCCACTACAGAAACGCAAGTAACAGGTGATATGGCCTGAACTCAGTCACAAGTAGTGGGGGAAGAAAGAAGCAGTGAGATTTGAACTCCATTGAGGAGCCTGAACCAACAAGACTTGGTTACTGATGAGAAGCAGAGATGAGGGAAGGGGAAGAGTCAAGGATGCACCCTAGGAATTGTGGCATGAGTAGGTAGAGCTGCTCCAGAGACGTAACAAAGTACACAGAGATGCAGCAGCAAGAGTGACAGGAAAATTCCTATAATGGTTCAGTTTAGAGCATGTGCCATAGACCTAAATATCTTAGAATGAGGGCATCTACACTAATGTTCACTTATCCTTGGAAGTAACCTACTTAGAGCTGAATTCCTGTGTGTCCTATGTCTATCTCTGGTCATTTGAAATGGGAATTTTTAAAGAGCTGTGACAAATCAGAGGTTAGGACCAGTCAAGAGGACAACTCATTTCTGTTTTTATGCACAGTCAGAAGAACAAGTAATTTCAGTTTTCAGATACATATCTGAGCATGGAATCCAATGGGTTAATAGTCACACATATCTAGATTGATTTATTCTGCCTTTCAAAAAAAAAAAAACCCACCCCTCCTTTCTAGTTTTATCTTCTGTCACTTTCCCTGATGCACCCAATGCTCCTGTCACACTGAACAAATCAATCTCTGAGCAGAGTTGGTCCTTCCCCAACTCTGTGCTTCTGTAACAAGACTGATCACATAACCAGTATTTCCTCAGTGCAGCCTGCCCTAACTCCCTCATGGCAGGATTAGTTGCTCTACCCTTTTCCCCCTAAAAAGTCAAATATCTCTTTACTTGAGTTTTGTTTTTTGTGGGTTTTTTCCCCCTCTACCTCTATATTGTGAGCTTCTGGAGGGGAAGTACTTTCTCATTCATCTTTATATAACCAGCAACCAGTACAGTAAGCATTTGAATAACTTAATGTGAACATAGAAACTTGGATTGACTATGATATTGTTACAAGGACTAGCAAGAAGGATAATTGAGAAATTATGAAGGAATAAAAAGATACTGTAAGGCAGGGGTGGCAAAACCCTGGCATTCATGCCATAACTCGTCCACCTCATGATCATGGCAGATATTACTAGTCAAGCACACCCCTCTCTTCTGTCAAGTCTTGCCCAGAGCAGACATTACTAATCAACCACACCACTCTCCTCTGTTGAGTCTAAACTTGGCCTCAAAAATATTTCAGTTTTCCAGGTAATCACGTGATCAATTCCAACACCATATAAATCTCTCTTTCCAACCCTTCTACAGGGCAATCACAGCATTCTGCAGGCTGTATTAAATGGCTTTCTGCAGACAATACTCACTTCCACAGTACCTTCCCCATAGAGAAAATCAGGTGTTTTAAAAATAACAAGGTACTATTTGTACAATCTCTTAACTCCATCCATATAAAATATGCAAACATGCTCTACTTTCTGCCAATTTGGTAGAAGTTTTTATTTTTCCTCATTAAATGACTACTTCCTCACCGGTTTGAAATAAGAGTAAAAGAAACATACTTGTTGAAGTTTATGAGGTAAAGGAAAGTGGTCCGTGGTGCTGGCCCATTCCAGTGGATGGTGTAGCCCTTCTCCAGCATGATGACCGGCTGGTACTTGGGAAAGGCAGCCTTCTGGTTAATGCCCCGGAGCACCATGGGGTGGGAGGGATACTCGTCTCGTGTGATGGTCATGGTCAGGTTCTGGGTGCTCTGTGTCTGCACATAGACCTTCAAAACATACTCAAGAATTAAAGGAAGGGAAGGGAAACTTAAATAGCTAAAGAAACAGTTCCAGCACAAGGCCGTGCGTCCCTACTTTGAGAAGAGGGAGTCTGGATTGTGAGAGCCGTGCCAGGCCAAATGAGCAGCGGCCAACTACACAGGAAGCTACACTCCCAAGGCAGCCTGCTGACACTGAAGCGGTAAAAACAGACGTGCGTTCTGCTAGCCAAGATCATCATAATCTCTTCTACCACAGTGGGCCAGCTTATTCATCAGAATATAAAACATTTGTGGTTTATATAGCTTATCCAAGAAATCCCCCCATCTGAAGAACACACATACCAAAAAAATCAGCTAACTAAGGTGAAAACTGATACCCTCTGGCCAAATCTGAGAGACTTTCCTCTAAACCAAGAGATGGAAAGTTTAAATATCATAGAGCCCTGACTTTCAATTTTCCATGACCTACATCAGCCCCAAAAGTCATTTTTCATCCATCCAAAAAAAAGGGAAGGCGGGTGGTATAAAATCCTCTGCAAAAACTGGAAGAACATATTAAATTGAGACAACTTTGAAAGTCCTGAATTTATTCCACTTGCATTTAAGCCACTTGCCATGCCAAAACAAAATCTTCTCCAAATGTGTTCTCCAAAGACAGACCTCGGATTTCCAAAAACATCTCCTTAAACCAGTATTCTGTAACCAAATTCTCCAGAAGCATTAAAACACTAGCAGAATATTGACATCAAATCCTCAATACTTTTAAGCCTCAACAATCCACTCACAAGATATTTTTCTACATGTTTCTCTCTAATTTTCTCTTTCTGTCATTTCCACCATCTTGTCAAGATTGACATATCAATTATATGCTCTTTGGGCCAGAAAGTCTTAACTCTCATTCATGTTTGACTAGTAAAGCATTACTTTCTTCCTAGGCATCACATGAACAATTCAAAATAAAGATAGGAAATATTTTGGGGACTCCTATTTTTAACATGTACATATATATATGTACATTTATATATTTGTATCCTGCCTTCTTCCAAATCCAAAGATGACTGGAGGTGGCACATGTAACCTTAATTCTCCCTTCGTTACCACCTTCTTTCCGATCTTAATCCTTCCTATCAGCAAAGAACAAGGACTGCATTAAAAAAATATTAGCAAACAGCCAAATAATAACTTCTTTTATCTTGTGATCATTACTTTCATCTCTTACCTAAACTATATTATTTCTAGGCAATAACAAATGGCTGAAAATCTGGATTCCTAGCCCCAATACTAAATTATCAGGAGAAATTTTCTGATCAGTGATTAGGTCTCATTTCTAACAGTCATACCATTCCCAGAGCCTGCTGGGAAGCATCAGATGACTTGTAGTATTTCTTTCCTCATTTACAAATAAAAATAATGTTATTCCTCTGCTTTATAATATAAAAGAATCAGGTTCACATTCTCAAATGAATCAGAAATCAAAAAGGGTTGAGTAACTTGAGTGAATGTTGAGTGAATGAAAAAAAATTATACACACACACCACACTTACTGTAACTATGGTTTATAAAAATTGTTATCATAACCATGTAATTTATTGACACATTTATAATAATTTTAAAATATGAATTTTTCATTAATGAGCACCTGGTAAATTTAACCAAAGCTAAAAGGGGACTAAAAGCTTTTGTTGATTTTGATTAATTCTAGAATCTCTTTAGATTCCCAAGTATTGGCAGATCAACTTAATTCTGAGAGGCAATTCTGATCAAAAATAAAATGAATGAAAAAAATAAATCATGTTTAAATTCACATTCTTTTTTTCTTTTTTAAACTATAACTAATTCTCCATCCTCTCCTTATCCTCCCTGGAATTAAACCAATATTACATTTTTTTGCTCATAAGAATCAGAAATCCCACATCAAAGGAGCTAATACCCCATAAAAGCAAATCAGAAACTCTCTCCAGTGTTCTTCCCTCTTACACCCTTTGTTTTGTCTATAGATAAAAATCTAAACATTTTTAAAGTGTTTTTTTTTTAATTTAAGAATCATGGCATTCTTTAACAGTTATGACTCAGAGTCAGAAGAGCAATCAAAGAATTCTGCTCCAAGAAGCTCCAACTGTAGAAAGCTAAGGTGGTGGAAAACAGAAAAAAAAAGTTAGGGGGCTCAAAGAAGTAGAAAAGCAAGAGCCCAGGAACACACAGTTGACAAAGTAACCAGTGTTCAGCAGAGGGGCTACATCACAGAACTGGTCCTTTCCCAGGAAGAACCCACCCTACAAATGAGAGCATCTGGCATCAGTTCAATAAGAGAGGAGTCTCCTTCCTGCCCTTGGGGCTATCAGAGCCCAATTCCTAGGAGGCGATACCTTGTTTAATTTGCCTTTCCTCTAATTCTCCTCTCCACATTCTAATCACTTATTATTTTATGTTTACTTATTATTTTATCTCCCTGATAGTACACTATTAAATCCCACCTTTTAGTTATCTAAAATATGGAAATAAAATTCTGCTCCATTCAAAATTCTAGGCAACTGGAACCTCCATTCTGCAATCTCTGCAACGTATCCAAGTATCACTATTAAAATCATCTTTGCAACTTAAAAGCTTTTGCTCTTCAAATAATACAAATAGCAACAAGCACTTAACTATGTGCTGGGCCATATGCAAAATGCTTTACATGTATTCATTCGTTCAGTCCTCACAACAGCCTCATGAGGGAGAAACTTATTACTCTCACAGTGCACACCAACAGAGTAGTCAATTAACTTGCCCAACTCATATTTTAGGAAACAGTAAAGGAAGGATTCAAATATACCCAGGAAGTGAGATCTAGGGTCTGTGCTAGTAACCATACATATTACCTTCCAAGATTAGTGCAGCCTCTTCTCCTGAGCATCAGGTTAATCAATACACACTGGGCTCCATGTTTATAAGGAGGTATTTTCTAATCTATATAATCCCCCTTCCTATTTTCATAGATATCTTAACAGAATCACAAGTTTTCTTTGATTACTTCCTTGTCCTCTTGTTTTCAATTCCCAGCTCTGTCTGTCCTTGCTTTCTGGTCACCTCTCACACCTAGAAGAAAGTCCATCTCACTTTCCAAGTGACCTCTTGATATACTGCCTTGAAAGTCAGGCTTCCTGGTTTGATAGAACGCAAAGAATAAAAGTGCCTCTCAGGGAATGGAGCTGCAATGTGGGAAAAAAAAACTCTGGTCTGAGAGTCAGGAAACATGGGTTCTCACTCCAACTGTATCTCAGCCATATTTAACCAAGGGCAGATCATCTCACCTCTCTGGGACTCACTTTCCCACTTGCTAAATTTGGTTTGGGGTGGGGCGTGGGGTGGAATTGAACTTAAAACTCTATGGGTATATGATTCCTGATGTATTTTCCTTCCCCCCTTCTTCCTCCTTCTCTCACACCTTCTTTTCTCCTCCCTCTTCCCCTTCCTATTTTCCCTTCCTTCTCTCCCTCTTTTCTTCCTTCTTTCGTTTTGAAATCCACACTCTGGAAAATGCAAATCACACTGCTAAGCTGCAAAGCTTTCCCCACTGAAGCAGTGCTATCAGGCACGTGACGCATTCCACACCCACCTGGGCATAGGCGCCGCTGCAGACCACTGCATTCCACTTGGTTACGTTAACACAGCTGGGATGGCGGATCAGGTAGTTGTCAAGTCTCCCCACGTAAGCATCCTTGTATCCTGTCACAGAGCCATCAACGTCATGGAATATGGAGTTCTTATCACCATCCAGCTCACAATCTTCAAACCAGGGGCCAGGCTTTCCAAAGAAGACATTCAGAGAGACCTGACAGCAATAAAAAAAAACAAAAACAAGGATATCACAAAATGAGGGCTTCTGCCATCTTATCCAACATGTCCTGTGAGGCTCCAACTGCATGTCCATTACAACTGCACAGTTCTGAGTTATAGTTGATAGTTTATCAAATATATGGCATCCAGTCAAGCTGGATTTCCTATTTAATGAACATGCTTGGGGAAAAAAAGACTTATGGAGTCCAAGTGGCCAATGCTAAACTACATTTCAGTTTGTACCGCTCCTGCCCTCCCCTTAAAAATTATTACCAGTTCTCCAAGCAAAACTTATCTGTGGTAACAGAAATCAGGACATTTGGGAGAGGGTCTATGAGTTGCACATATTTGTCAAGAGTCATAAACTGTACACTTAAGATCTGTGCATTTCTCTGTATGTAAATTGTTGTAAGTCAATTAAATATAGTATCTATTAGAAGTTCTAACTTAAACACTAAGTAAGCAATTTATCTCACTCTAAATGCTTTAGGTACTTATTCAACATGACAGCCCCAACCAAAAAGTAAGTACAGTTCAAAACTGACACACAGTTTAAGTTTTGAATCACTGGGTTACTACTGAACTCACAAGAATCTGTTGAAAAGTATATGCTACTAGCTTTCTCCTCAACCAGAAAAAGCCCAGCTCAATAATTTTCGTGTCAGGTAAAGTTAGTCTTTATTTAACATATAACATATGGCGGCTTCAAAGTGGGATGTAGTTGATGTGCTTTATGGTCTCTAGCTTCTTATTGGGAGTAAATTACTAATGTTATTCAAGGCATCAAAATACACCCTCTAAAATGCTTTTATATGCTCGTAACTCTGGGATGTTCTGAAATCAAGTGACCATCTGAACGATAAGCAACTCAATGGAAAACAGTAAAGTTTAAAACAAGCAGCTCCAAATTTAGTTCTAGACTTTTCCTCTCTTCTTATGTGTTAACTTCGGTTAAATCTGAGATGTCCGGGCGCATACTTTCTAATTTTTTGGGTAGAAAAAATTTTTACAAATCCATTTCTTTATAAACTGTTCTCATGGTGTCACTCATGGTGACCCACTGGACTTGAACAGTATGGATTTTCCTATGCTTCTAATTTTAGGAGTTAACCAATTCAACATCTAACAAACTGTTGGTCAGAATGGCCATGTCAGTGGTCACTGAACTATGCATGGGGACCTCAGCAAAGTGCATGTGAACAGTAACTGGCCAGCCACCCTTCACAGTGAAGATAATGTGGGACATCATCTACTAGTTTAGCCCTGAACCATTACCTGGAATCGTGTGGCTGAAACAGAACTACTCAGCCAAGCTGCCATTCCAAGTTGCACCTGCAGCTCTGCTGTTCTATAAAACCAGATCTAGACTTGTGGTCAATCTATCCCCAAGTTCTATTTTTTAAAGTGAGCAAGCACCAAGTTTGCCTGAGGAGGTAGTTGAGAGCCTATGAGTCACTTTCCAGTTGCAGCTGCCTATGGGAGCCATGAGCTAGACCACCTGAGATGCACTCTCTCTCATGCCACTGTCATCATGGAATGGGCAAGACGGGGGGAAGGGTGGGGTAGACAACCAGACTGCCCACTATATTAAGGGTAAAGGAAGCATAGATGAAACTGCTAATAAAATTATTTCTGGGAGCTACTGAATTGTAAACAATTATTTCCTAACCCTCTTTGCAATTTTTATAAAAGCTTTTACTGGTTTAGACCAGAGATAACCCAAATTGTATCATACCCTCCTACTTTTCCTCTTTTTCCCCAACCTTTTATCCTCTAGTTCCCCGAAAGAAGGGGCCCCAGACAAGGGAAATAGCCAAAGTGAGAGACCTAAATCTCCTACTGGAGGTGGGATACCCAACAGTTTATTACAAAGAATGACCCCAATCCTCTTGTTTCTGTGAGACTTTACAACCCCCATGTCAGTCCCTTCAAGTCTGTTTCCCTTTTTAGATATCACCTGAGTGTCAAAAACTCCCTAAGTTATCCCAAGTAAGATGGGACTTCTGTTCTCAACTTGAACTCAATGGGAGAGAGAACACGGAAGGATGAATTTCTTTTGTATATATTTCTCCTCCCAGTCATAAAGACTTGCTGTGATTCTGTTGTTTATATTTTTGTCTCTGGGAACATGCTATTCCTCCTTCTCCCTCCCTGGTCACTAGATCGGCTCTAAAGCAGGTACTTACATGCGGACCAAACTTCACGAGGGAGATGTTATTCCTGGGCGTTATCTGCCAGGAATTCTTCATGAGGAAGCCGATTGCACTGGTGTACCTATCGGGGGTTGGCACATATTTTTTGAAAGTGCTCCTGGTGAGATGAATGGGCCCGTCATAAATCTGAAAGCCTCTAATTGGGAATGTTCTGTTGAAATATAAGATTTTGTTCAATGAACACATGCTGGCCCCATTAACAGCACTTCATTTACTTATTTATTTTATAAATACCGTTGAATATCCCCCATGCACTAAGCACAATTCTAGGGTATATGGATACTCTGGTAACCAAATCAAGACCCCCACCCTAATGAAATGTATATTGTAAGGGAAAGAGACAAAAAAAAAAAAAAAAACACAAAAAGGATTACTTCAGGTAAGTGCCATAAAGAAAATAACACACAGTAATAAAATAGTCTTGTGGGGAGATGCTATTTTGGATGGAAGGGAGGTCTCTCTGAAGGGGTGACTTCTGTACTGAGACATTAAGGGGAGAAGGAGGTAGGTAAGAGACGTTCTGAGCAGAAAGCATTCTGGGCAAGGAGCAAAGGCCCTTGGGTAGAAACAAGCTTGGCATCTTGCAGGGAGCCCAGGAAGGCCTCGTATTATTCCACAAAAAGGAATTCATATGATATTCTACATTGGGCAGGAAATCATTGGAAGGTTTTGAGTAAAAGAGCAACATGAATTTTTTTTTTAAAGATCCCTCTGACTCATGTTGGGCAAACAGAATGTACTGGGACAACAGAGTAAGTCTGGGGAGCTGGTAGGAGGACTGTGGAAAACTGGGCATGGTAGAGGACCATGGCTTTGGACCATGAGAGAAGATGGGGTGACAGAGACAAGAGGTGGATCTGGGGTAGGTTTGGAGAGACAGAAAATGTTTGCTGATAGACTGCTTGACAGGGTTATTTCAACTGAATTTTCCCTTCGTTTTGTTTTGAACTTAAATAGCTGGGTGGACTGTGGTACTATTTACAGAAAAGGAGATAATGTACAAACAGTACACTGTAGTTTCTTCAAATGCATTTAGGAAAAGAGAAAAGGCAGCTAGAAGACAATTGCAAGGACACAATGAAATAATTTTGCTAACATGAACCAACCTGGTTAAGACATTTTATTTGGGAATTCATATATTTTAGTTCTAGCCCCAAAACCTCTAGGCATTGAGAACAAAAGACAAATCTGTGTGTAAGCAAAGAGAACCTACTTTCACACCACTAAAGGACAGTAAAAAGGTGAAATGATATGCTTGTGTACTTCTAAGTGTAAGTTGTCACAGTTTATTCTTTCACAGGGCTAGCTAGATTAAAAAACACATTTATTCATTCATTGTCCTCCTTTCTGTTCAAACACAAATTCATTAGACTACTAATCATAAATCATCCAAATTTATACACAAATCTCATAATGTTTCTTAAGTTTCTCTCTTTAAATTCTTTAATGGCATTGCAGATGATAGCTATAGCAACTAGTTTTCAATGAATATTTTATAATAAAAGCATATATGCTAGAAGAAAAATAAAAAGTCTCATTTAAAAAGTTATGCATCATGATGAATTTCCATATAGATAACCCAAAATGGTTCTCCCTCAAAGAAAAGTTTGTATAGTAAAATAAAAACCGGAACTACTGACCAATCAGAAGTTTTTGTTTTGAAAAATTCTCATGAGCAAAGCAGCAATAAGCATTTTGAAACAAAGCTGGAGGCCAATTTAAAATGAAAAGAGAGGAAATGATTTGGCTACCATCATACTGCAGCCCAGATGCTAGCAGAGTATGTTTTTGTTTTAATATACACATTAGGAGAAGCAGCTACAGTATAATAACAAAGACCACAGCACTGAAGTCGATCTAAATGGGTGTGAATCCCACCTCAGCTACTTATGAGCTGTGTGACCTCCATTTGACAAGTTATTCATTTGTAATGATGACAGCACCTACTTCGCTGGGTTTTGCAAGGATTGAGTGAATCAATACATGTAAAGTATTTAGAACAAGGTCTAGTATATCATACACATTAATCAACATTAGTTATGAAAAAGCCATAAAGTTCTTTTCTCCCAGTAGCTTACACAGACTGACAATTAGGTGCCTTCTACACTGAGCACAGCATGTAAGGACGTTCATTATTTCACAGACATGCAAAGTAGGAGAAAAGCCAAGCACAAGTAACCCTTTGCCAGAAGCTAGTAGGGCCCCCTATCCACAAAACTAAGAGTCTGTTTTCCCCATTCCCTTGACCTGGCCCAGCCCAGTCTAGAGGTAGCATTCCTTTAAAGGAACAGACGTGTGATGAAATGGGCCACTGGCTCTCATGTGTGGACTTCAGGACACTATTTAGTTTTTCTCGGCATGGTTTTCTCACAAGTAAAATGAGGACAACCTCAAACTGCTGCTCAGAACTGAAGCATAAATTAATTAGCTAACAGTTCCCTAAAAGCTTTGAAGAATCTCCCTAGTGCTAAGAACCATTTTTATGATCCTGTGATTATGATGAAAGAAAGCATGCCAAAAGCTCCCCCCGATCTCCCGTCAACATCTGAAACTTAACTAATAACACAGCCATGATTAAATTTTGAGGCAGCTTTGACATCAACCAACTCTCATTTTCTAGGACTCTTTTCAGTAGGTAATTTCCTTTTCCAGTGGCTATTTCTGAAAACCAACATAACAAGTTGAGGGAAAACTGACCTAATGTCATAGTTATGGTTTGGCAACTTTCTATGATTTCAGAAAGAAATAAAGGGAAAAAAAAAAAGCCCAGCTTATATACAGTCTTATGCAAGGATAAGAAACAAGATTGGCGTTCTGTTATGAGATTGAAAGTGAAATCTATGAAGTTTTTAAAGTAAGTAACACTCCAGAAGTCAAGGAGGATAACACACACAGCAAGAAGGGCGGGGGGCGGGGGGGGGCTGGCGCGCGGGGAGGAACTGGGGGAGAAGGAGGAGGAGGAGAAAGATAAGGAAGGGTAAGAGTCACAGGATGCAGGAGTATTATGGAAATCATTTGAGGGTTAGTTTTTTACTGTTTAAATCTAACACTCCACTATTAAGCAATGCTTACCTGTTCCTAGGTAAAGTTCGAGGTTTTTGGTCTATTCCTCCAGTACCCACATACTTGTTCTGACCACCCTGAAAGCCATAATTTCTGCTCTCCCCAACAAAGAGAGATTCAGAGACCTCCTGGCTAGAACCTTCGTCACTTGGGAAGCTTCCATCACTGTTAAAGTGAGAACAAACATTAATCACAATTCTCTAGTAAATTAAAATTTACCCCCAAATGAAGGTAAGCTATACTTAAGTTAAAAATTTTAAAGGAAGCAGGTAGCTTTTTCTACTATAGACTACCAAGTCATCAGAAAGTTTCTAAACTGTGAAAATACCTTGTAGAAATTAGTATTTTACAAATTATATATAAACTAGTGGAATTTAGTGGAGTATTCTAGTCTCAAACAACAATTTTGCAAATGGGGAGAACAATCTTGCCCTGAATATAATTAGATGACAAACATGTTTAAAACGGCAACTAGATAATAAAAATATTTTAAACTTTAAAGACTACTGCTAAATTAGAGCAGCTTCTAGGAAAGAAAATGATCTAATCTTCTCCAACATTTTACTCCCTTTCTTTTTCCCCTACTTTAAAAAAACCTATAGACCAAATCTCAAGTGTTTTTTCCTAAGCAAAAAACATGATAGACCTACCCTTCTGTAGAATTCCAAGTATATTAAAGCAACTATTTTGTTATGAATTCAATTAACCAATAAAAATGTTATTTTTAGCCCTCTAGTGGTACCAGGAAGAGGATGCCAGTATATTTAAATGCTAATAAATGATGATAACCTTCCTGTGTATTATCCAAAAATCCAGGGTTATTTTATCTTACAGCTTTCAAATGGTCAAGTAAGTATTTTTTTAAGCAATTACAAACCTTGCAAAGGTCAGTCCTATCCCATTATCTGCAAATCTGCAAGAAAAAAGAGAATGAGGGAAAATTTTTTAATTCACCAGTTCAAATCCAGGAGGTCCCAAAACATTTACTCTATTCAAGACCACAAAAAGAGTTTTACTTCACAATCCCTAAGAGCACAGATGCCACTGTCAGCATACCTGGTTCAAATCCCATCTTTGACAATTACTAGCTGTGACTTTGGGGTAAGTTATTATGTGACTTTGGGCAAATTACTCAACAACCACTCTCTGCCTCAGTTTCCTCATCTATAAATTGGAGCAATGATATAACTGTCCTCATGGGAATCTTGATAGCATTAAATGTTGCAATTTATTTAAACCATTTAGAAAAGCCTGGCTCATCATAAGCAGCATAAAATGTCAGATCTGGTGGTTATTATTTTTAAAAAACAACTAGATTATGATATTCCTTTAAAATATTTTTCAACATTAATTGTCAAACTATTTCTACAGATAGAATATCAATTATTTGGATCACAAAAGTCAGAGATGATGGTGAAATGCCAAGAAACCAGTGTCAGTGCCAGAAGAAATATAATTTTCTAGAATCCTTAACACCAAATCTTAGACCAATATACATCAGATCTCTCTTAAAATTAAATGAATGGGAAAAAATATAAGCTGCTGACTGCCTCAAGTCATGTTAAGACGCTAAATCAACAGGCTTATTTAGGCAGAATTACACAACTTTTGTGTTGACTGGCAATGGAAGAACATCAAAAAATCTTCAAGGAGTTTCTAAGACAAAGGGAAAAAATTCAGATTTTTCAAAATTTTTATTTAGCTCTCTGACACAGACCATCTTTGTACTATAAATTTCCAGTTTCTGTTCAATCTCATCAAAACACTCTCATGTCACCAGACAAGTTCAGTTCCAATAAAACCACCAGAATGAGACAATTCCAAACATTTGCAATCTATTAACTCCGCATACTTCCACATAGCTTATCCTGTTTATTAGTATTATTAAAAATAATTGATTAAACACTTTGGAGAGATCACATGGTATGTGAATATAACTCAATAAAACTGCTTAATATAATGAATATATATATGATTCCAGAAGCCACGACTGTTAAAATCATTCTACTACTGTTACTTTTTTTAAATAAACATCATTGACATCAGATAATAACTTTGTAGAAAATACCCACGCTGAATTCTGAACGATAATATCTCCTCCTCTGACCCAAGCTCCGTTATCATTATTTTTAAAAGCAATGAGCCTGTCAATTAGTGCAGCAACACGTGGCTTTTCAGGATCTGCATTCTGATGAGGCTGAAACCTTGGGGTTAAAACAAAGGCTTTTTTAAAAAGACAATGGAAATTAGCTATTTACAATTGTGAGCTTAAATGCCAAGAAACAGGGCTAATTTTGACTTAAAAAAAAAAAGACAAATATTTGTATTTCAAAAATTCAAAGAAAAAATTATATTTTTTATGCAAGTATCCAGACAACTGTATTCATAAGTTCTGAGTGATTTTTTAAAAATCAACTTATAGTCTAGAATGAATATTGCAGAACATTCTAAGCATCAAAACCACTTATAAAAAAACAATAAAAGAACTTCTCAGAATAGGAAACACGGCATGGCATGTTTTCACAAATTCTTAAGTAATTTGATATGAATATAAAGTTAATTAATCATATATTTTGCTACACAAGTGAACTGCAGCATTATTTGAGTTGTGTACTCATGAAATGCTCTAGATATAAAGACAAAACAGGAGTATCTCAAAAATGCCTAAATTTAAAATGCAGTGTATTTAATTGACTTATTCATTATAGTGCTTACATATTACCTTTTTTTCTCTTCCCTCTAAAACACTGACAAGGTCAAAGAAATCAGTGTCAAAAACTACCCACTATAACAACTCAAATAAATAATCCCATAAGGCTAATGTAGCAGTTTGATATTGTTTATAAATTCCAAAAATAGATATTGGATTGTGTTTGTGAACTGGTCTGGGCATATTAGAATGTATTGGATTCAGAGGTTTCACTTTTACTTGATTAAATAACGATTGGGGCTTTAACTGGGTCACATCAGTAGGACGTTGAAAACTACAAGGTACAGGAGTTAGTTGGAGTTTTAATGCTGGAGCCCTGGGAAGTAAGCACATGGAGGAGTAGAGCAGCTGAGCCCAGAGGAAAATAAGCCCTGGGAAGAGAGAAACCCAGGAAGCCCGAACTCTTGGCAGACATCAGCAGACATCTTGCTCCAACACATGGCAACAGACTTTGGTGAGGGAAATAATTTATGCTTTATGGCCTGATAACTGTAAGTTTCTACCCCAAATAAATACCTTTGTAAAAGCCAACAGATTTCTGGTATTTTGCATCAGCACCCCTTTGGCTGACTAATACAGCTACCTACTTAAAAAAAGAAAAAAGATAATGTCTATCTTAATTTTACAGAGCTAAGGAAAAAAACTAGACAGCTTTTCAAAAATAGGTTCACCAGGGTGAAATTTTCTATCATACAACCAGGACATATCATTTGCAAAAATGCTACTACCACAGTTGCTGGTATACAGTAGGAACCTGATAAATGTATGTGATGGGAGATGGAGCCATATCAAGAGATAGCACAGAGAAGAGCAAGTACAAAGATCCTTAGGCATGAGTAAGCTTGGCATGCTCAAGAACAACAAAATAGCCAGCTGGAGATTAAGAAACAAAAGGGAGAGGATAGACAATTGGACAAGGAGATGATTCTTTTTTCTAAATGCAATGGGGAGTTCACTGGAAGCATAGAATCAGAGAAATGATATGACTAGACTCACTTTTTTTTTTTTTTAAACAGGTTGCTGGCTACTACTTGGAGAATGAACTGAAGGAAACCAGTCTGAAGGCTCTTGATGTATTTCTGGCAAGTGATGGTGAATAGTGGTAGTGGAGAAAAAAAATGTTATATCCACCCTTAGATTATATATTTAATCCAGATCTCCTTACCCTAACTAGCTCTGACCCAAGGGGTAAAAAGTCTGACTTCAAACCATCATCTACTTTTCTGACTTTGTAGTTACTGACAAAGAGTTTGCAGTCATTACATAATATCAAGCAGATGGAAGAGGTTCTGGGAAGGAAACTCTACTATGTGCTAAATGAAAGCCAAAAATGAGGGGGAGGGAACTAAAGTAACTTCTAATTCTCTGCTGTAGCCATCTCTTTTTAAACCTCGTATAAATATAAATCAATTGTTGACCACTTACTTGGACATGCTTCTTCATCCTCTTTCCCTCTTGGCGTGCAGAAAATACAGTTAATTTTCCCAATTTTTCATCATCTATGGGCTTTCAACATCCTTCTGAACTTTCCCTTAATTCTCTGTTGCTTTTACTATACTAGGTTGGGTCTAGCACTTGTACTCTTTTAGAAGGAATTTCCCAGTCTCAAATCAATAACTTTCTTGAGTTACAATTCCCCATCTTTGGGCTCCATTCAAGATAGCAGAGTGAGATGGTTCAGGGCTCTGAGCCCCCCACAGAAGCTTTGAAAAACCAACAAAAGCTGGCAGAAATATCTTTCTCAAAGCTACAGAAAACAGTTAAAGGTCTGCAGTAATGAAGCAAGTACTGAATTAAGAAAAAGCTACCTAAAAGTTGTAGGATCTTGTGGCACCTTGCTTGCCCCTCCCTATTCACATGGGGCCTGGCACAGGGCTGGCTGGCACACCTAGCATGGATTCCTTGTTCATTTTCCAGAGGGAGCAGAGTTACTCTCATACACATACTAGGAGTACATAGGTCTGTCCAATCTGTCTTGTGGTGGAATGAGGGATTCATCATCTCAAAACTTGCCCTGCATGCAGAAGGAAGTTCACAGAACTCTTCTACTTAAGGCTGTGGGACAGCAGTCAAGTGTCTAAACAAGGGAATTCTTGGCCACATGCACATACCCAAGACAAGATGCATGCAAAGAAAGGCTCAGGGTAGGCACCTATGCTTTGGTCTCAAGCTATTCTCTAAACTCACTGTATGGATAAGTCCTGAAGGAGAGCACTAGCACATGTCAATCTGCAAAGAGTGGGTAAGGTTTGGTTTTTTTGTTTTGTTTTGTTTTGTTAGTACCTAGCATTCAAGGAAAGCTCTGTCATAATACCAGCTGGATAGCTGGATACAAACTTAAGGAACAGGCACTATAGAGCCTAAATTCCAGTGATAACATACTAAAATATCAAAATGTCCAGGTTTCAGCAGAAGATAACAAAACAAAGAAATAAGAAGTGATGGCCCAGGCAAAGGAAAATATGAAAGCATAAGAAACATCAATGAGAAGGATCAGAACTGGAATGTATCAAAGTCCTTGAGAAAATGGTCCTAAATATGCTCAAATAGCTAAAGAAAAACATGAAGACCTAAAGGAAATCAAGAAAATGATAGATGAGCACAAAAAGAATATCAATAGAGCAATGGAAATTATGAAAAGGAACCAAATACAGCTGAAGATCACAGAAACAGAAATTAAAATTGTCCTAAAAGGTTCAACAGCAGATTGAGTTGTCAAAAGAATCAGTGGAGCGGGTATGGCTCAGTGGATGAGTGTCTGCTTCGTATGTATGGGGTCCCAGGTTCAATCCCTCAGTACCTCCTAAAAAAAAAAACACTTCAAGGTAAGACAATCAAAATCATTCAGTCTGAGGAGCAAAAAGAATAAAGAAAAGTGAACAGGGAAACGGACTTTGGCCCAGTGGTTAGGGCGTCCGTCTACCATATGGGAGGTCCGCGGTTCAAACCCCGGGCCTCCTCGACCCGTGTGGAGCTGGCCATGCGCAGTGCTGATGCGCGCAAGGAGTGCCGTGCCACGCAAGGGTGTCCCCCGCGTGGGGGAGCCCCCACGCGTAAGGAGTGCACCCGTGAGGAAAGCCGCCCAGCGTGAAAAGAAAGTGCAGCCTGCCCAGGAATGGCGCCGCCCACACTTCCCGTGCCGCTGACGACAACAGAAGCGGACAAAGAAACAAAAGCAGACAAAGAAACAAGACGCAACAAATAGACACCAAGAACAGACAACCAGGGGAGGGGGGGAAATTAAATAAATAAATAAATCTTTAAAAAAAAAAAAAAAAAAAAAAAGAAAAGTGAACAGAGCCTAAGAACCTGTGGGATACCATCAAGTACACCAATATATGCATTGTGGGAATTAAAAAGGAGAAGAAACAGAGAAAGAAGCAGAGAGAATACTCATGACTGCTTCCCAAATTTAATGAAATGAAAGGCATGAATATATATATCTAAGATGCTCAATGAGCTCTAAACAGAGAACACCCAGAGAGACCCAGACCATGACATATTATAATCAAGCTGTCTAATGCCACAGATAAGAGAATTCTGAAAGTCACAAGAGAGAAGCAACATATCACATACAAGGGAGCCCTAAAATAAGACAAAGGGCTGATTTCTCATGCAAAAAATGGAGGCAAGAAGGCAATGGGATGACATTTTTAAAGTGGTGAAAGCAAAAAATCGCCAACCAGTAACTATATGTGGCAAAAGTAGCCTTTAAAAATGAAGGAAAGATTAAGACAGTCCCAGATAAACAAAAGCTGAGAGAGTCTGTCACCACTAGACTGGCCCTACAAGAGATGGTAGAGTACTGCAGGCTGAACGGGAAAAACAACAAACAACATATCTAAGTTGCAAGAAGAAATAAAGATCTCCAGTGAAGGTAACAACACAGGTAAATATAAACACCCTTACTATTGCATTTTTCAGTTTGTAACTATACTTTCTCCTTCCTACAGATCTAAAAGACAGACGAATAAAATGTAATGATAAATCAGCGCTTTTGGACTCAAAACAAAAATATGTAATTAGTGACAAGAACTATATAAAGGTGGAGGAAGAGGAGAGTACAGGATCATAGTTTGTGTATACTATTGAAATTAAAGTGACATCAAAACAAATGAGATTATTATAAACTTAGCATGTTAAATTTAAGCCCATGGTAACTACAAAGAAAATACTGGCAAATAGGCAAGCTCATAGAGACAGCACTTAGAGTACAGGATGCCAGGGGAGGGGGTATGGAGAGGGAATAGGAACTTAATGCATAAAGGATATAGGGTTTCTACGTGGGGAGATGGGAAAGTCTTAGTAAAGCAAGGGGGTAAAAGGGGGTAAAGGTACAGCAATATTGTGAATGTGATTAATCCAACTGAAAGGTATGCTAGGGGGTGGTTGAGATAGGAAATTTTGTATCGTCTCACAATTTAAAAAAAAAAAAGAAAGAAAAAGCAACTAAAGAGATGATGACAATTAAATGCAATATGTGATCCTGGATGGGATCTTATAAGGGAAGAGAAAAGGCACATTACTGGCACACATGAAAAAAACTGGAATATAAACTGTAAGTTTTATATCACTGTTAAACTTCTTAAATTTGATAACTACAAGTAGGGTGGTTACACAGGTGAATATCCATGTTCTTCGGACATGAACAGAGCAGTATCACATGTCCAAGAAGCATGATGCATAGAACCTACACTCAGGTGTTCAGAAAATGGATTACTAGATAGCAAGAAGGACGGACAGAAAGAACAATGTGGCAAATGTGGCAAAATGTTAAAATGGGTAGATCTGGGTATCTGGGGGTTGTAGGGATATGCTGAAATTCTCTGTGTGGAGTTTGAATTATTTTTATAACTGTTCTGTAAGTAAGTTTTAAAAAAATTCCCATCTTTGGATTTCTCAATAATTTTATATTTTGAAGATAAGAGAAAGTTCATCAGGTTAACTCTTGAGTCAACTTCCCCTGTGATGAAAAGGCTAAGCATCTTCTTGATCTCAAAAACCTAATGGTTAATTCATGGGATGGTTTATTACTCATTTATGTTTTACCATTTATATTCATCTGAATTACATGTATCCAGGTGGGCATACTACATACTTTAGGTCATATAAAATTAAATGTATAAGCCAGCTGCCCAAATGGCTTTTCTCTCTTCTTCTTTTATGAGTCTCAAAACAACATCTAAATGGAGTTCAATTCTCTGCCTATATGTAATGCATTTACAAACGGTATAAGAAATAATGGAGAAGATGATCATTACCTTAATATTATTTAATACATACACACATCTGGTAAAGAAATTAAACCATTATGGGGAAAAAAAACCATTATGGGTAAATTGTTTTATTGTTTAACTTGTCAAGCCTAATTAAAATACCAATGGATTTTAAATAGTTACTCATTTGTCTATTCACTATTTAAATAATGCCCTGAGTTTCACAGCTTCTCAACTGCTATTTGATCTTCACTTCAAAATATTTTGGACTCAATTTGATCTGAAAGGAGCCCTGATGTGTAAATTTACCCCAGTTTTGTCTTGCTCTCAGGCCTTATTAATGTGTCACAAGGATCCTGTCTCACACGTAAGTCAGACTCACCAAACTATTACATGGTTCCTACTTTATTCCCTTATGAACAACTAGGGGCCTGGCATCGTTTTCCTAAGTATTTATCAGCAGAGTCTACGTTAAATCTAGCACCTTTTGAACTCCATAAACTCAGCAGAGTCTACGTTAAATCTAGCACCTTTTGAACTCCATAAACTGGTCAATCAACTTGTGGCATAGAAATATAAGTTCACGGTTTCCACTGAATCTGACTTTCAGTTTGCCATCTTTTCCAGAAAATTTATTCCCCCATGAGACCTTTTATTTATTTTGGCTCATGCAGAGGATGTAAGAGAACTCTGCTGAAATGCCTATCCACATCCTAACCACATCTTGCAGTTATGAAGGAAAGTAACACAGAGCCCATCTATGATGTGAATCTGAGGCTACAAAGTCTGAACCAGAACTAGCTCAACTGTCAGGTTGGGGACCCTTCCCTTTGAAAGAGATTTAATGCAATGTTCCGGTTTGACCACAAAGAATCAATTCGATACGCTCTGGATTTCAGGGTCTAAGCTAAAACAATCGCAGTTTAGGTTGTTTATCAATTAATCACATGCTTCTATAGGCACATTTGGGCCCTTTCCCACAGATCTCTCTCCTTTTACTCTCTTTCTGCAACCTTTTTTACAACTGTCAAAAAAAAAAAAGGTGAAAGGCATCCATTTTCTCTTTGGCAAATCAATAAGATAAAAAAGCCCAGCCCAGAAGCCTGAGAACAGCGGAATAATTTTTCTAAAACCCTCATACAAGCTTTAAAAACTTCAATTCAAATGTGTCACTGGAGAAAAGTACACAGTTTTGCTTTGGTTGGATATGCCCTGAACGCGATCTAAAGGAACATGCGCTACCTTGCACTGTTATCCAGACAGAGGTATTCTCTTGGGTCAGCAGCACTAGCATTCGTTGTTTTGACACCTTTGTCAATAAATAAGCCAGCCTGAAAAATATAATTATGGACTGAAATTAATATGAATCCCAAGTTACATCTACATATATAAAGATTAATAAAAAATATTAGTTCCTCATTTCTAACAAAAAAAAGGGGGGCTTGAGGGGGAATAAACAGCAAAAATATTGTGGAAAAGTCTACTTTTCTGCTAACTTTATAATTATATCCATTTAGTCATTCAACAAGTACTTATTTAGTGCCAATTCAGTGATACTGTGGTAGGCACCAAGTCTTATATGTTAATAACAACAAAAAAAAATTGCCCTTGCTTTTACTGACACATGAACTGATGGGAAGAGATGATAACGTGAGAAGGCAAGGATGTGATACTTTGGATACACATAAGAATGGCACATAAACAAGATCCTTTATTCAGGGAGAAGGTGGTGGCAGGGGGGCAGTGCACGAAATGTCTCCTAAAGGAAGAGACCTTCTAAAGCTGAGACCTGAAGAACAACAGGAATTAACCATACAAAAGAAGGAGTTGGGGACTTCGGGCACAGAGTCTAGGCAGGAGACAGCTAAAGATCCCAGGGAAAAGTACATGACGGAATAGTTTGTACAAAAGTCTGAAGATGAGGGGATCCTGGCACATTTGAGAAGGAAAAAGACATCTTAGATGGGCTTTCAAGACTGTTTGAGGGAAGCAGACTTGGCCCAATGGATAGGGCGTCCGCCTACCACATGGGAGGTCCGCGGTTCAAACCCCGGGCCTCTGTGACCCGTGTGGAGCTGGCCCATGCGCAGTGCTGATGTGCGCAAGGAGTGCCCTGCCACACAGGGGTGTCCCCCACATAGGGGAGCCCCAAACGCAAGGAGTGTGCCCCATAAGGAGAGCTGCCCAGCGCGAAAGAAAGTGCAGCCTGCCCAGGAATGGTGCCACACACACGGAGAGCTTACACAAGATGGCGCAACAAAAAGAAACACAGATTCCCAGTGCTGCTGCTAAGGATTGAGGCGGTCACAGAAGAACACACAGAGAGCAGACAACTGGGGGTGGGGGGGTAGGGAAGGGTAGAGAAATAAATTTAAAAATTAATCTTTGGAAAAAAAAAAAAAGACCGAGAGGAAGGTAAAGGAGAAGGTTAAAGAAGAGTAATCACCAGGTCATACAGTATTGATACACTATAAGCATCAGGACAAATCATGACAATGGGACTTTTAATGAAGGCGATATACTCAATTGCATTTTTAGAAAGGACACTATAGCTACAAGATGGATAATGGATTGGAAAGGGGCAAAAATAAGAGGCAAAAGATGAAGATGGAGATGGTTTCAGCAATCCAGAAGTGAAATAACCTGGATTTGTGGCAGCAGTAATAGAGAAAAGTGAATGGGGTAAGAATTCTTCGGTAAGTAGAATTAAAATCTTTCAGTAATTAATAAAATGGGGGTGAAGGAGAGGGAGCAATAAGGGCTCATATATTTCTTATTTGGGCAACTAGGTGGCCAGTGTTTTCAGTCAAATATAGGAACAGGCCTGGGGGTAAAATAAAGATTTTAGTGTTCAACATGTTCTATTTATGAGGCATCCAAATGTGTTCAAGTTGGCAGTCATGTAAATGTGACCGATTTGGACTAGATAAGGGTTTGGGAATCATCCCAACTGAAGCCATAGTGTGTGTTTTCATTTATAAGCCACCCAAAAATTGTGGGTTACTTTTTTTTTTGCCTCCAAGGGTTCAAATTTCTTTGGGTCTCAAGTATCATTCTGGATAATCATTTCCAAAAGTTAACAAATTAAAACCTAATCATCCACTCACATTATTTAGATGTAATAGTCTTACAATTAGAATAGACTACTACCTGTCATCATGGCATATAACATTAAAAAACAATTAATTAGGACAAGATGGTTTTTATACCACCTTACAATTAGAAAACGCTGAGGATTTCCACTTCGAAATGTTACTTTCAATAATTACTAGCCTTAATCAACTATTCAGCTCACAAAACACATTTCATACCTCTCTCTGTGTTAGGGAAATTTTTAGAAATTTTCATCTCTCAAGTCTTTATCAAGTGATTCTAAGCTCTTCAGGTCATTAACATACTTAAGTTTCTAAAGGACTCTCTGAATATCAAAACTGGAAAGTATTAATTGAACTCTGATGTTGATCACATCAAGGCAAGGATAAGGGCTTTCAGAACACATAGCCAAAGTATTAAAGTGTCATGCGAGCACAAAATGAGTCAGATTTATCACAAGTTTATCATGTAAATCAGAGCCCCTAAATGGTCTTTAATATATTAAATGTATATCATTTTCAACTAGGTCAAATATTATCAAGCAATATTTCATTTATTTACAGAACTATTTTTAAATGCCCAGCAGTATATTCTACCAGTCACTGTGAACCAAGAGAAGAACGGAAGCATGCTCCTTAACGACCAGAAGCTTTTAAGCCAATGTGTGCCTTCCCAGAAACACTTAATGAAATTAAAAGATTTGAAAGATGGTGAGAGAGGAAGAGAATGAGGACACATGAGTCAAGTCCATAATATTAATTATTCAGAAAGCATGTGTATGTGTGTGCTGGCATATATTCATTTATGTGTGTTGACGGAATTGTTCTTTGTCATGAGCATGGAAAAGTTGGGCATTTACTTTTCAATCACAAATTTACCTTCTGTCATGACAAGTTCTACCCAAAACTGCCATTTCTTGGTTGAAATCACAATAATCCATCCTTTACCTTCTAAGTCATATATACCAATTATTAAAACTTAGGAACCTACCTTAAAACTTGAATGGACCCTGTTGTTATAAAATATACCCAATGGGGTAAGTTCTGATTTTGCTAAGAGCTGTAATCCACTGGATTCCCCTGTAGGTTCCTTGTGGAATAAATACCATATTCCAGCATCCTATAATTTAATTGAAAGAGCAAGATCATTAGAAGCCTTATTTTATAAAGCCACTCTATGAAACATCCTTATTAGTAATTGTTACACAGGCAAGCTTAATCTTTTTCACACTTATTTTTGTTTCAAGCTAAGAAACGTCTATAACAAGTCATGCATACATCTGGCACCCTCAAAGCAGTTATATCATGCTTTTTTTCCTTTGGAAAAGTAAATGTAATATTTTGCCTGCAGGGTTAGATTAAGAGAAAGAAACAATTAGCTCATACCACAATATACTTTGAAAAGAACCTTCTCAGCATTATCAAAAGTTACGCAGAAGCTAGAAACAAACGAGCCTTCAATGTGACCAGGACAGATAGCCTTTGAGCAATATGGTTTTTCTGTTTACCTCCAAACCTGATCAATAAATGAGTCATGCCTATTAAACAACTATTCCGCTGACAAGCAGAGCTCACTGACTTCTTTCAAACAACTCCAGTGCCCTTCCTGTCCTGAGGCAAATTTTTGCCAAAGGGAAAAAACCACCGCACGCATGAATCAGGATGCTGTCTCTCTCTGGATCCTGCCAGTTCAATTTCTGTGTTCCTGACCTCAACAGGAGCAGAACAGCTTACAATTTGTTGACACCCAAAATGAGAAATGAAAGTGGAAATACATTTTCTGAATTCTTGTGACAATCTGTGTTACAATTTAAATTTTAATTAAAGATGAGCCCAATGTGAAAGACAACTTCACATTATGCAAAGTTGATTGAACTTAAATTGTTATTAGAACTCAAGCATACAGTGTAAAAGGACAGAATTAATTCAAAGTCCGCAAACACTTCTTTAGTGCCCTCTGTGTGCCAGTTGCACAGTTAAGACATTCCCAAAGATTTCACAGTCTAATGGAAAATACAGATGACTAAAATGTATGTAACACGTACTACGTTAGATGTAGTGAATGAAGGCCTTTGGGACCAAAAAGGAGAAATGAATTGTGGAGAGCAAATGAAATGCAATATTTAACATTTTTCCATGATGAAATCTTACAGATAGATCTCAGTAATAAACTATTCTGAAAAATGTTTGCCACATCAACTTTTTGGGCACAAAACAGACAGCTCAATGGGAGAACACTTAAAAGTCTGGCGAGACGGCTGGGTACACTGAGAGCAGAGAGCAGCCTCCGAGGCTGGGGTGGGGTTTGGGAAGACAGGAGGGGGTCCGAGGGAAGACCAGCTGTTTCCTCTTAGACTGTGGTGTAAAAACAGGTAAAGCTTTGTAAAAGGCCACGGAAAGGTACAATGAAGAAAGGATTTGATTTACTTTGGGAAGCGAAAGTCTACCAAAATATTAACTTTACTGGAATGGTTTTTCCAGAGAGAAAAAAAGTTTACTGAATGAACAGGAAAAAGAACATACATGAGATGGAAAAAGCAGAGAGCTGGCTTCTTCCTTTCTCACAGGTAAGCCTCGCGTCCCGGTGAGGGTGTGTGTGACTTCACCTCACATTCTTCATGCACTATCTGCCATTTGTTTTGATCTTTAACCCACAGCTTCTGAAACCAGCTGAAAGAAATCTCTGCTCTGGCTGCTCATTTCTAATAAAACATATTTTGGAAGATGATATTGAATAGGCCTCTTGGTTCATCTTTACCCCAAAATTCATCTTCAATTAGAAACTCTGAGCATGAACCTCATAGCTGACCAAGAAATATTTGATGAAAAAGAAATGAATGGATAAACAGAAACTTGAAATGATTATGTGTCCAGGTCTCTGCCCTCTCCAATAAGAATCTTTCACCAACAGGGACTTCCAGGTTTTGTGTATGTCTTTAACGAAAATCAGAGATCTAAGTTGAATCACCTCTCTACCCAGTGATGCCTAGATGGTAGTTACCTCAAAGAAATACTCCCTTCAGCTAATCTTTTAATTCATTCCTACGTAGCAATTCCGGGTATTTCTTTCCCCTTTCAAATTTTAATAGCTATGATGTACAAATACAAATAATTAAACATCACTGCAATCTTCAGGTTTCCGTACCGCAGTTTTCGGCACAGAGATAATCTTAATAGTATAGTGTCTTAAAAGATTCATTTAGATTATAAACTAGCAGCTTTAAATCACAACCAATTTTAATATACATTTCTCCAAGCTTACCAGGGGGATATTTCTGCCATCCAAAAATAGTTCTTTTATTCCCTTCTATTCTCATGTGTGCGTGTGTTAAGTAATTCAAGACACATAGTTGAGTTGCTTTACCAAGGAGAAATCCTCACATTTAACAAAAGGATGTGTCCCTCAATCAAAATGACAATTATCACTGCATTCTACAGAACAATCCCAAAAAGAAAAAGCTAAGGCCTTTCAACACGAGAAACTGAAATGACTCAGCCTTACTTAAATATGAGACTCCATAAAGACTGTACATAATACACTAAAAATGTGCTCTGAAGAGGACAAGATAACCCTAATTAGCCTACCCCTTTCCTCCATTTGGCATTTGTCTTCCTGTGCTCATAGACACCAACTGCCATAAATCATTTACAAGAAAGAGTAGAACCATCTCAATTCTATCCTGGCCCCAAATAAACAAATAGTATCAGAAAACAATGCCAACACTGGCACACCCAAAGGAGTCACCATCAGGTTACATTCCTATAAACCAGAATCTTTACAGACCTGACCTATACAACAAAAAATCTGAAAGCACTTTAATCTTATTTACCTGTGAGCCTGCCGCTGCATTGTTAATCAGATGGTTATTGGGATGAGCAATCCAGAAAGTTGAAACAGCCCTGCAAGGCATTTTTTTAAGGTGATTTAAACATTCTTCATGAAAAATCCCACCCACGAAACACCTCCCCCAAAACCTATTCCCCAAGAGACAAAAGCTTTGACCTTCACACATGAATTTTTCTCTCTGCCAGCTACTCACATGCAGTCAGTGGCAGGCACAGGCACATAATTCCCAAACACTTTATCTCTCATGGTGGTACACATGGTGTTATTCCTGTCCGTGGGGAGGAGAGTGCCTGGCTTGGTGAGGAGTCCAAGATTGTGGAACAAAGTATTTCTCTGTTCAACCCCATCTTCCAGAAAGAAACAATGACCTAGTGTGTCAAATCCAATGGTGTCTTTTATCTGCAGAAATACAAGTGTAAAACATGATTGGTACCAAGATTGATTGTGATTTAAGTGACATGTGCTATTTAGTGTAGCATGCTCAGGACAAATGTAAAGAGAAGTTTTAATTTTAGCAAAAGGGGCAAAGCCAAGTGTCAGGTTTTACGCATCTCAGCAGAGGAGAGTTGGGCAGGTTAAAACAGTATGCTGCTTCCTTCAGAGAGAAAAGCAGCAAAATTCTCAGTAGGAGCAGGATAGAGGAAGGCATGTAATGAACGAGAGAATTAAGGAGAGCTAGCCATTTCAATAATGTGCATCACCATATCATGAGCTCCTTACCAGCAAGCCATTTGTCCCGTGCACAGTAATGCACCTTGAGAAGCTGTGATGAATAGCAAGGCCATCCACAAAAGTCCCATGTCTATATCCTCCTTTGTGATCCACATCTCCACACAAGTGAAAGTGAACAGGATACCGCCCCAGCTGCTGCTGACCCAGGTGTTTCAGTTCCACATAAGAAAGATGGACTGAAGTGAAATTCTTCATTATCTACAAGGCACAAGATAACCAAAATCAAACTGATACTTTTCAGAATAGGAAAGTAGCAAAACAGTGTTTCAAGAGAAAAGGCTGGAGGCAGGATACATATTAAAACATTTACATTCTTTTGCATCTTGTTTTCCTGGATCCCTAGTGAATAATTTAGCAAATGCTTCTTTATATCAGTGAGTATTTTTAAAAGTCGTAAATAAGTGGCGGACTTGTTCCAGTGGTTGGGGCATCCGCCTACCACATGGGAGGTCCGCGGTTCAAACCCCGGGCCTCCTTGACCCGTGTGGAGTTGGCCCGTGAGCAGTGCTGATGCGCGCAGGGAGTGCCCTGCCACACAGGGTTGTCACCCGCGTGGGGGAGTCCCACGCACAGGGAGTGTACCCCATAGGGAGAGCTGCCCAGCGCCAAAGAAAGTGCAGCCTGCCCAGGAATGGTGCCGCACACACAGAGAGCTGACACAACGGGATGTCCCGTGCCGCTGACAACAGAAGCAGATAAAAAAAAAAAGGAAGATGCAGCAAATAGACACAGAGAACAGACAACAGGGGGAGGGGGGGAGGCGGGAGGGGGGAGGGGATAGAAATAAATAAATAAATAAATCTTTTTTTTTTTAAAGTCATAAATAGTGTCTAACTAGGAAAAAGCAAATATAATCAGGGCAGTAGCAAAAACAATTTCTACATAGGTGTTTGATTGGTTCAAATATTTTGGTCATTCCCCATCTCAGCTTGTTTCAATTCTATATCCTACACCAGCGTGACTAAGAATTAGTTCTAAATCCTCCCGCAAAGTTTTAATTAGGAGATAGTCTTGTTTGTTAAGGTCTTGGTTAAAATTCCTTTGTGATCCCAAGTTTAGGCACTCTTAACATTTTTAAACCCTGGATTTTCTATTAAAAACCAAGGAGTGGTACTGACAAAAATCTCAGAAATTAGTGCAACAGAAATGCTGCTAAAATCCAATACCTACTCAATGCACAAAAACAGATTTGAAAACAATACATGTAGCCCTCTTGCAACCCAGCAGTCCAGATATTAGAACAAACTGTACTGCCTACCACACAGTAAGTGCTCAATACATATTTATTGAACAAGACAGATAAAAATCTGCATAGAGGGGAGCAGGTGTAGCTCAGTGGTTGAGTGCTTGCTTCGCATGTAGGAGGTCCTGGGTTCAGTCCCCAGTATAGTACCTTCTTTAAAAAAAAATCTGAATATAAAAATACTTTTATAGAAGTGTATTATATATGTGCATGCTATTACTCCTCCTTTAATAATCATATGCTTTAAAAAGAACCATTTGATTCTTTCAGAAACTGCACCAATGGAAACCAAGATCTTTCATAATTTTTGTCTCTATATGATTGGATCTTCACAATATAAGTTAATTCTGCATGGCACAATTCTTAAGAGGTTTTCACTCTTAAGTCCAGGTCAACTACATAAAGCTACATCTTTCTCTTTGAATTATTTAAATTCTCCCTGCTATCATTTGGATAGAGAAATAAGATTTATAATTTACATCCATTTACATCTCATTCCAAAACTTCAAAGTTTCTTTCAGCATGTATTAGGAACTGGAATTTCAAAGTAATCATCAAATCCTTTTGCATACCAAAACATGTCCCCCAAAGGTATCATAATCAAAGAACTGGCACTGGTTTCCAGCATAGCATGAGTCCTCCATTTCTCCTCGGATCACAACATTCCGGGTGAGAATTCCAACCTCAGCTCTCATGTCTACGCCATCTACAATTTCCCCCATATGCAGGAACTGCGGGGTTTCTGGTCAATATAGGAAAAGAAAATTAGAAAAAAGAAAATGTAAAACTTACTTCAAAAAGATATTCTCTTTATTCTACACCTCCAGGGCTTTATCAACAACTTTGGCTTCTGTTCCCATTCTCTAAAATCTCAGGATCACAGAACCTCAGGGAACAAGAATTTTAAAGATTATCTGGTCCAACCACCAAATCCAAGGCCTGAATCCCTCACTGCCAACTCCTGTTCTACCTCCCTGAAGGCATATGAAGAACCACACGCATGATGATTCAGAGAGACAAATGGTTTCATAGATGATGATGAAAGAGCCTCAAATTTGCTTCTATTTCAAGGCTGAAGCAATCTGCATTTGGACACTAACTGTAGAAAAGTTCTTTTTTCCTCCCCTATTCTAACTTTGTTTTATGCATTCTTTTTTAAATTTCTTTTCTTTTTTTTCTTTTTTTATATTTATGCATTCTTTTTATTTCCCAGGTTAACTGTAAGTTTAGAGGCACTTAAGTAAAGAACTCTTCTCTGATGCTCACAATATAAACTTAGGAAAGAAAAAAATCCAAGTAAATCTTGGGAGGTGAGATCATGGATACTCATTATCATGCAGACTTACTAACAAGAGAGGGAATTAAAAAAAAAAAAAAATCAATCCCAGATGGTAACATATTTTCCTTACGTCTTGTATTATCAAGAAGGAAAAGTACAACCCTGAAAGAAACACAGGAAAAGTGCCAAGTGAGCCAATCAGCCTTTTTTTATCAAAGCAGAAAACTTTCCCTTAAATTTCAAAGCTCTAGAAGTTAGCATTTATTAAATAGTTACTGTAAACACTTTGTTTGTACCCTAATTGCATAATCTCAAATACAGAAGCAAAGAAAGCAATATGATGAATGAAATGCACAATGAATTCCCATGACTGAGGTAATTCATGGAAAGGGCTTGCCAAGTGCCGGCTCGAAAGTAAGAACCTGGCAAGTTATGACTTCCAAGCACAGCTTAGAGTACAGAAGCTCACTGTGCATTGATCTCTCAAAATAAAAGGAATAATAATAAAAATCAAGATTATGATAGGAAAGATAATCTTAGGAAAATAACATTTTGTTTCCATTTAAAATATTTATGATATCTGCTTTTTGCCAAGCAAGTAGGCACTCAGAAACCATGGGAATTTTTTCTGAGCAAGGCAGGCTTCTGTCAAAAAATGGATCTAGTCTAGTGAAAGATGTACAAGAAAGATGCCAGAAAGGACCTTGGAAAAAAACCAGTCTGTCTAGACTCCATCTTTTTTTCCCATGTCAGCATTTCTGAGGCACAGAAATGCTGACATGACTGCTACATATCACTAACAGCAAAATTATTGCTCAATGAACTACTTTCATCTACTATCCTCTGGAATCTAGTGTTCACTGCATTACACTGCTATCATCTTCAATATGAAGTTGATAATGAGGATGACTACACCACCATAATGATTTGGGGTGGGGGGTGGGGGGAACAGGAATTAGATAGGAGTGTGTTTTCCCCAAAAAGCACTCTGAGCAGTCTGATACCTTTGACTTTGACCTGAAAGGGGCTGCAATCAGGACAGGGAAGAAGAGTAAACTCCTCTGCTTGGTACATAGAATAGTCTGTACTTGCGACCACAATCTGGTCTCCGGGTTTCCAGCTACTAACATCATCCAGCAGATGAAGCTTCACTCCATCCACAACCTCGACTCGGAAACCTGAAAGAGAAACGCCTACACCAAAAAACAAGAAAGTGATTTATTAACAGGAATTTTATTTTTTAAAAATCCCCCTCCCCCTCACTGATTCGCAAACAAAAGTTAAGACAAACACAGCTCAGCAATTTTTTGCTAATGCTAACCATATGCCAGTCACTCTGCAGATTCTAATGATTTTTTTTAAAAAAAGCATAAATCCTTGTTCTTACGGGAGAGAGCCCCAGGCACACATCATCATGATGGGATGAAAGATGTCACTTTAAAAAACTATTCTTTTATAACTTTGAAGAGGGATCTCAATCCCCAAATCCCTTGCTGTAATTCAACTCAAGGTTAAAAACTGTAATACCATCCCCAAATGATTTTAATACATAATAAAAACATATCACGCTCAGGGAGAAGTTGCCAAGTACAGTATAGGTCTGTAATAAATACCCAATGCTTCAATTTGGTCCAAGTACAGGATAAGAGATGGTCATCAGATTTTCTAGTCTCATACGTAAACGTACTAAGCATAAAAACTTGCCTCAGATGATCCCTCACTACTGTATCTTTACTCATGCTTCTTCTTTACCTAGACTGTCCTTCTACCCTTACCAAATAAGATACTGTCGACCGTAGGATTCATCCTCAAAGGCTTCCCAAATATCCTTGGAGGAAGCAATCTCTATCATACGGGTATTCTCTCTCCTATTATTCCTATCATTCCAATGGGTTCCCTAGGATAGTTCACCTCCTGGGAGGTTAATCAGTGAAAGCAGAAGAGTATCTCCATAAGTGTATTCACAACAGACGTCTGCTGAATGGAATGAATTGAAGAATGTTCCCAAATAAAGATCTGGAATGTGATCTGAGGCACATGTGATTATGTCCCTCTCCAACTCAGCCATTTTCCTGGGATATCAAACTATGTAATCCACTGACTGCTAATTACTGATCTCTTTCAATACTTCTTTTTAATACTCAAAAGTTGGTTCCCAATTGGGCAGATAAAACCTGAATTCCCCATAATTTACACTTTTTACTTACAACCAAATGGTAGAAACATTTCCTACTTCTAGTATCGTATGTGGTATATAATATATACTTTTGAGTCAAAAGTTGATTTCATGGAAATACGTGTGGATTTGATGGAAGCTAATTCATCTAATTCATATCACCAGTAGAGAAGGAAAAACTATACATTTCAAAGGCATCTGTTTAATAAGCATCTGCACTTCTCTATCACCTTTCCTTTAATTAATTGGGACTCTAAAAGGAAGATGATATAAGTGAAAAAATCACATTTATTTACTTATGAGAATCAAAAGGAGAGAAATTCAGGCAAGGCACAAGGGATAATCTAGATTATTCTGACATCCTTGAGCCAACTATTCTGATAAAAACTAGTCTGGGCAAGTTTGGATTTTGATTTTTTAAACTCTGATCTACCCCCTTGCTTTTCAGTGTCTACAATGCACAAAAATAAACATCTAATAAATATAAAGTGCTTTTATGATTATACATTTCTTGAATCCAGTTACTTAAACCTTTAAATGGACTCTTGTCCAAATATAAATAACTATATTAATATAATAGTTAACAGTTGTTAGGACTTCACGTGCATGATGACTTTTCTTCCTCAAAACAACTTTGAGAAATAGGAACTATTATATCAATTAAAGATGAAGAAACCAAAGCTCAGAGAGGTTATATAACAGCTAAAAAATGGTAGAACCCAGAATTGAACACTAAACTAATTCCAGAGCCCAATTTCTTAACCTCTGTATTATAGTGCCTTCCCAAGAAACAGGTAAGTTAAGAAAAAAGATCATCAAAACACATAGATACAAGAGCAATCACTACATAAAATTTCAAATTTTGACCCAAAAAAAATCATCATCCCCTTTTTAAAAAGGGCAACCAAAAATTATTAATTTTTCCATATGAAATGTCAATAATGATTTTTTTTTAAAGATGACCACTAGGTAAATAAGTTTTGACTTGAAGGAGTATTAGAATTTGCTTCTTCCTTTTGAAAAAGAAAAAGGGGGGCAGGGTGGGGAGTCAGGTTAGCTATGGGGAAGATCTGTACCAATCAGTAATTCCTCACTTTTTTCTGCCTTTAGAGAAAATCCTGACTAAGATGACCTCCTGTTTGCACTACTGAATAGGAAGTACAAAAGGAAGTAAGTTCATTCTCCCTGCTTCCTGGAGAGAATTTCCACCTCTTCCAGAAAGCAGGAGTCATTGAGAAGATGCCTCACAAATAATACCCTATATGCTACAGATAACTAAAATCTACCCACTTCCAGAAATGAGCAGTCATCAGTAATGCAGGAATGAAAACAGCATTTCCAACAAAGGAAATGCAGATTTGAGGTCTATCGGTAATTATCTTCTGCCTGGAATCTTATTTGAGGATCTAGACTGATAAACTCCTGCTTTAAAATGCTCGTCCTCTACCTCTGCTTTTTGTCAGAGGCAACCATGGTGTGGCTTGAAAGAACACTCGTCTTAGAGGCATAAGGGTTTAACATCTAGATTTTATAAAGAACTTCTACAACTCAATAACATAAAAACAAACAACCCAATTAAAAACTGGGTACAAGAGAGAGGATGTGATTCAAGAAACTGAGGATCTCCCTCCCACATGGGAGGTCCTGGGTTTGGTTCTTGGTACTTCCTAAAAAAAAGACAAGCAGACAGAGAGCGCGCAAACAATGAAGGGGGAAGGGGGAGAAATAAATAAATCTTTAAGGAAAAAAAAAAGCTGGGTACAAGACTTTAATAGACATTTCTCCAAAGAAGATATATGAATGGTCAAAAAGTACAGAAAGAGATGGTGAACAGCATTAGCCATTAAGGAAATGCAAACCAAAACCACAATGAGAAATTCTATATTCACTAGCTTGGCTACTATTTAAAAATGAACAATAACAAGTGTTGGAGACAATGTGGAGAAATAGGGACAATGGTTGATTGTTGGTAGGAATGTAACTGAGGCAATTCCTGTGGAAAACAGTTTGGCATTTCCTCAGAAAGGGCACTATAGAATTACCAAATGACCCAGGCATTCCAATTCTAACTATATACCCAAAAGAATTGAAAGCAGGGACTCAAACACTTATTTGTTCACCAATATTCATAGCAGCATTATACACAATTGCCAAAAGATGGGAGCAACCTAAGTGCCCATCAAAACATAAACAGGGAGCGGACACGGCTCAAGCAGTTGAGCTCCCACCTCCCACATTGGAGGTCCCCAACTCCATTTCTGATGCCTCCTGAAAAAACAAAAACAAATGAGAAAACCAACTCAGGGAAGCCAATGTGGCTCAGTGGTTGAGCACCAGCTTCCCAAATACGAGGTCCCAGGTTCAATCCCCAGCCCCCAGTACCTCAAGGAAAATAAATAAACGGACAAACAAAATGTGGTGTATACATACAATGGAATACTATTCAGCTGTGAAAAGGAACAAAGTTCTGATACATATGACAACATGGATGAACGCTGAAAATATCACATTGAGTGAAATAATCCAGACACAAAAGAATATTATATGATCTCACTGATGTGAAATAATTGGAATAAACAAAAGTCAGAGTCTGAAACAATACAGGTTATCAGGAGAGTTAATGATCAATTGGTACAGAATTTCTGTCTGGGTGATGGGAAAGTTTTAGTAATGGATAGTGATGATGATAGCACAACATTCTGAATGTAATTACCACCACTGAAGGATGTATCTGAATGTGATTTAAAGGGGAAATTGTAGGTTGCACATATGTTGCTAAAGTAAAAATAAAATAAAATGAAAATCCACCATAGGACTATACAACACAAACAGGGGAAGAGGGAACTATGGATTATAGTTAATAGTACTATTATAATATGCTCTCACCAGTTGTAACAAAGGTACCACACTAAAGCAAAATCTTAATAATGGGGACGGGTATATCAGAACTCTGTATTTTCTGCATTATTTTTCTGTAAACCTAGACCTTCTCTAATTAGAAAAAATAAAGTACACGGTAACTTCTGTAAACCTAAAACTGTGCTAAAAGTAAAGTTAAAAACAAAAACAAAAAACTTAGAGGCAGTTTTAGATCAGGTTACAGCTTGATCCCAGCTTCTCCATCCATAAAAAAGATACTGCCTCCTCATCCCAAACCACATTTTACTTGGAGGCAAAATGTGAAAATCCCCATTAGACACGAAGAACTCAATTTATTTACTTATTTGTTTTAAAGCAAAAGATTTCTCTAATCACAATCATACAGAAATATCCCATTCTAAGCCAAACCAAGTCAAGTTTGCATCATTGTTAAAAAAACATTTAACATTTATTAAGTGCTTACTACAAACATGCTAAAAACTTCACATTTTTCACATTTGATGCTCAAAGCAGTCCTATGTGATAATTTCTATTGTTATCTTCGGTTTTCAGTTGAGGAAACAGGTTTAGGAAGGTAAAGTCACATGCCCACAATTTTATAGACGGGAAAGAGCTGGAATCTGAACCAGGGATTCGGTCTCCAGAACCGTATTATAATAATCAATAATTTGCTACATTGCTGCCTGAAACACAGGAATATTCCCAGTCTGAAATAAAGTTTTCTGGATAATTACAAATATAATAAAGCATTTCTTGATTCCCCATTTCACATTAATTTTGGTAAATTTCTGGCTGAGAAACAAAGGTGGTGGGCAAGCAGAGATAAAGAGCTGCAAATCCACTCCTAGAACTACAAAATCTGGCAGGGAGGTGGGTAAATTTAAAATTCTACAAAAAAAAAAAAAATTCTATAGTGAACTTCCTTAAGAGGAAAAGACGTCAGAAGCAACATTTGAACAAATTATAGTTCTCTTGTAAGATAGCGTACCATAAAAAATTATGTTGAAGACAATTTAAAGGCATAAGATAACTTGACAATAAGTTACTTAAAGAGAGAAAAACAGGGTAGTGTTTTTTACCAAAATAATTAATTATCTCTGTGACAGGGTTAAAGCTTAATTTTCTTTCTTCTTTGTGCTTTTCTGTGTGTTTCGCTGGAAGATCAGGGGAAAATATTGCTAAGAAAATGAGAAGTTTATTTACACAGCATGTACATTCTACAGTGTTAATTCTCCTGAAAGCATGTGTTTGAAAGTCTTGTTTACTGATATGTCAATAAAAAGAGAGCTACAGTACGAGATCATGTTCGTCTTAAGGAACATAACCAAAGACAGTTCACACGGATTTATCCAGTTGGTACCAAATCTAGAGGGACAAATCCATTTCTACTAGTTAACCACACCATATGATTCAATAATCAGGAACAAAATCTAGTTGAGGATACCCAAACTAGAATAGATCATTCTCTAGTTCAGAAAAGAGCCTTGAGTCTATAAGATCAAGAGAGTAGGAATGCACAACTATGTGATGATACTAAATACACTGATTGTACACTTTGGATGAATTTATGATTTATTAATATGTATCAATTAAATTGATTTGCTTAAAAAAAAAAGAGATGTAGCTCAGTGGTTGAGTGCCTGCTTCCCATGTATGAGGTCCTGGGTTCAATCCCTGGTACCTCCTGGGGGAGAAAAAAAAACAATAGGTTTCATCTTCAACTGGTTGAGAAATCTAACCAGGCAGACTGTCATTTCAATACAATACCACTTTAAAAAAAAAAAATCTATCACCATACTTACCAGTCTCTTACAAAGGTATACACTATACTTGCCTACCTTCAATCCATTCACTATAAGCTGTCACAGCAAACTTCTGACCATCCACGGTATAAAATTCTCTTTGGGCAAGAGCCTTCCCTCCACTGCTATGATTTTCATAGTTTCTCACAGATTCGTTGCATGAGGTACTTCCACCATCAAGGACACCAACTAAAGCCCAAGCCTGCCTGCAAGGAAAAGGAGCATGTGCACTTGATGGTTGGTCATGGTAGAGAACCCAATCCCTGACACAGGTGTTGTGGCAGGTACCATTTAATTCTCATATTTCATTTTGGCCAATCCCTATTCCTCTTTTTCCAGATTCCCAGGAGGTTGCAATTCCAGACCCTGACTGAAGTAACCAAGGCCAGAGAAGGAAACTCATCTGGCTTTTAAATACCAGCTCTGTGGCAAGTGAAACACAGATGACTTAATATGTCAATTAATCATTAACTTCCCTCCTCAATACACACCCATCTCATTCTGACCATAAATCCAGTTGGTTTCCTTATTTTAAAATGATTATCATCTGTACTCTTTCAAACCATCCTCTCTGCAATGCTCTCAAATCTAGCCGTACAAGAGAATCACATCAGGAGCTTTGGAAATGTATCAATGCTGGGACCCTAACCCAGACTAACGAAATCATAATCTCTAAGGGAGGCGCCTGGCACTGGCTTGTTTTTAAAGCTCCCCAGGTGATTTCAATGTGCAGGCAGGCTCGACAACCACTGCATTAGAGGCGTGGTTCTCACACTTTAACAGGCAGCACCATCACCTGGAGGGCTTGTTAAAACAGATTGCTGGGCCCCACCTCCTGGGTTTCTGATGTGGGGCTTGGGACTCTGCATTTCTCACCAGTTCCTGGGTGGTGCTGGTGCAGCTGGTCTACAGGCTACCCTTTGAGAACCCCTGAGTTAAGGGGGTTGAACCTCAACTACATTTCAGTCGCCTGAGGGCTCTACCTTCCACCCCTAACCCCAGTGATCCCATTGTAATTGGACTGAGTCGAGACCTGGAAACTGGAACTTCTGAAAGTCTTCAGGTGTGCAGCCAAGGTTGCGAACCACTGGGTTAGAGGTTTCTTAACATTCTCAAATCAAAGCTGTAGAATCACTAGCCAAAAGATTTTAAATTTCATGTTACATCAGGGGTTCTTAATCAGGGGTCTGTGAGCTTGAATCGAAATTCAAAAAAACCATTATTCTTGTGGGGGACGTGTTGGTACGGGTGTGATATTTTTATGAAATAATACACAGTACAGTGTGGACTTAGTAAGGGGTCCATCGCTTTCACATGACTGGCAAAGAGATCCATGGAACAAAGGTTAAGAACCCCTGCATTACATGTTTATTTACTGAAAACCCTGCATTTGAAATGCCATTTTATTTCTGATACTGCACATCCCAGGATCTTACTCAAACTTGTGGCCAAAATCAATTAAGGAAAAATAGACAACGACAAAAAGTCAGAAAACTTGCCTTAGGACTCCTGGTTTAAAACATGAAAAGAAAAACGTCAACTTCCTATTCCAGAAAAAAAATACCAATGTAATCTTTGCCAAACAGATGGCTGGATAGTCACAGATAAAAGTCCACCACTAAAGCATGTCTACACCATTATAAATTCCACACCCGTCCCTGCACGGATTAGCTACTTTTTGGCTGACAATGTTTTACAGCCCTATTTATATTCCTTGACAGAACAGAAAGAACCAAATGAAGAATGTCTCATATTATCTCCTGACTGAAAGAGAAGAAGAATATCAGAGGCTTCCTTTATTTACTAGAACTGTCTCAGCAATTGTGGGACAATGTTCTATTCTATTATCTCCAAAACACTCCTACTTCCCTCCTCCACTTGAGTAAAATGCCAATGCCCTGGAACATTATCTTCAAAGGGGTATGTGTTTACGTACACTGGAGATAATGTCAATGCTATGGAACACTGGCAAAGGATCACAAATCTAATTCCTTTGCCAAATCAACTCAGTAGTTTAAAGGGAATTCCGAAAACAGTAAGAAGCAAATAACCAAAAGAAGAAATTCAAACAGAATATTCACAGCTAATGATTACATAAATCGAGAAAAAAAAATATCGTAAAGAAACTGAAGTTGTAATCCTGGCACCACTGGGAACAAAATTAAGCACGTCCCCCACTTGGAAGAAACCATGCTCCCACTAGGTATATAATTTATAGTAATATTAGTACATGTGCACAGAGATAAAAGAACAGAGAAACATCTTTCATAATATATCCAGACTGGAAAACAACCCAGAAGTCCAAGAGTAAATAAATCATGTTCTATTTATAGGGTAGAAAATCTATAGCAATGAAAACAAGCAAGCATCCCATGCAACATGAATGACATTCAATACCGTAACTTTGCACAAAGAAGCCAGACATGAAATATCATATATCGTCTGATTCCATTTAGGCAAACCTTAACTTTCTAAACAAAACAAAACAGGCAAAGCTAAACTATTCTCCACAAATGCAAGGGCATGGTTACCTTTAGTGAGGAGAAGTGAACAGGGCAGAAGAGGGGGCAGAAAAGGGAAGCAATATTCTATTTTTCCTGACCTGGGTGAGTGCTACCTAGATGACACTTTGTGCCAGATCGCAGAGCTCTACATTCTTGTTGTCAGCACCTTTCCCTATGTGTATTATATTTCATATCAAAAAAACTTTTTAAAAAACAGCTTGTTCCACATAAACCTGAGGTTCTGCATACGCTGTTCCTCTGTCTGAAATATGCTCCTCCACTGTCTACACAAAACACACTCCGAAACGTCCTCCAGGCCTCTGCTTTTGGGAAGCCTCGAGTGGCCAATTTAGGGTGCCCTTCTACTCATGCTCCCATTACAATCTGTAGTTGTGGCAAGTATCTTGTGATATGATCATTATCTATTTAGGTCTCTTTTTAACCACTGGATTAAACTCACTGAGGGCTTGGAGTCAGTGTCCTTTTATCTGAGCATCTACTATACCGAGCACTTAGTAGCTCCTAAATATAGGTGAATAAAAGGCATTTTATAAATACTAGTCTCTTTCTTCATTAATTTTTGTCTTCTCTACTTTCTCTAAGATTTCTGCAGATAATATTAAATTCCAACAACCTACCCAAAGGAAAAAATCGTAACTAGATCATTTCAGCACATGGGATTTGGAGTCCTCTTATTTTCACTGCAGATATTCCTTGACATTACCTGTAACATTAAGCAGTAATAAAATTCCTGTTCTCAGAATTAAATGTTGACCAACTACTTCCCCAGACTCAGGTCTCCATCAGGAAATCATGGTTAGCTAAATTAGGGCAAATGAACCATAAACGATTATTCACCTGTCCTCTGAGCTGAATTCTACTATCTGGATGGCTCTTCTACCAACTCCAACTGCTTCCTTCCTCTCATAGGCCAGAGCTCCAAAGACCTGCACCAATCACCCGTTCCAGGGCTGTTTAACCAAGAAGCAGATTCAAAAAATAAAATAAAATTGTGCAAATTCTGTCCCCTTGGGCTTTTAAACCATGTTTTAAGCCTTAGCATGGAATCTGTGCCCTAAGCTCTCAACTCCTAAGTTGCCTCAATTAGCCTGAGTTACCTTCAGAAGGTAGTAAAAGGAGGAAGTATCTTCAGAGGTAAACTGTCTTTAGACTGGGGGAAGAGTTTTGGTTCTCAACTCTTCACAAGTCAAACACTGCCATTCACAAAGGGCTTCAAGAACAAGGTCAAGAACAGAGCTTTACATCCCATACCCTGTCCTCCAGGCCCACCTTTCAAAGCAAGAAGCCACTCAGGGACCTGAGTCTGGCTGTGATGTGCTGTGGACTCTTTCTCCACACGGACTTGGACTCTACCCCATAGCCTGATGTGCCTACCTGTAGCTCAGTCCTTTGATCAGGTTACTTCCCAAGCGATCCTGAATCATCTCTATGGTTCCTTGTAAGAGACTTTTGGCTGCTGAATCTCCGACAGCTATAGCAACAATCCGTCCTGGGTCCTGGATTCTCAGAAATTCCTCAAGTCGCCTGCTCTCATTGTGGTACTCATGGGTATCAAACCTCACACTTTCCAAAATCTGGGCCGTGTCTTGGTCGATGACCCTTACATTGAGGCCCCGGGAAAAGTTCTTTTCAAAGGCATAAGCTCCAAACGCCAAGCCCGAGGAATGCAGGGTCCTGGCCAACAACGTCCACGATGTCTTCTGTGTCCCGTGTAACTCTAGTGTCCCGCCAGCTGCCACGCCAATAAATTTTTTGCCAAATGTTGGCATACTTTCACCTTCATCTGACTTGCCATACAAGGCAATTGTCGCTTTGGATTTATAGCGGCATTTTTCTGCTCCAATATGAAGCGCCCCACCATCCTTGATCAGAATGTAACGAGTCCTCAAAGTAATATTTCTGGATCCATCTTTATCATCCCCAAATACAAGCAGTCCTGCAGGGAACAATGCTATTATTGTAAGCCAACTTATAAAACATCTTTCTGAGAGACAGATAAATAGATTTCATATTATGGGGGAATAAAAGTATTTCCACAATCAGGTTGGGAAGAAGAATTTACTTTTGAGTCTACTTAGAAAATTAAACTGGTTTCCAAACGTGGTAAAGGAAAAAGTAAAGCCTTCATATCTCAACACACTAAAAAAGCCCTTGTATATGCATTTCAATCCATCACTTTGGAGGTAGATCATTCAGAATATGTTTAAGTGCCTACACATTTGAATCTCACTGTATATAACTCATCACTTTCCATCTGTTGTAATGAAGATCTAACTATGAAACATCCCTTATCTGCAATTTTCCTCATCTACAAATCAAGGTACTTGACCTGAGTGATTTTAAAGGTCCTTCTACTTCCTAAATTCTATGGTATACCCTAGGACAGGGGTTCTTAACCTTTTTGTTCCACAGACCCCTTTGCCTGTCAGGTGAAAACCACAGACCCCTTACTAAGTCCACACTATACTGTGTATTATTTAGTAAATATATCACACCCGCACCAACACGTCCTCACAAGAATGTTTTTTTGAATTTTAATTCAAGCTCATGGACCCTTGCCCTAGGAACTTCTCACGTCTTTATAGTTAGACACCATGAACTAAAGATTATTTACTTTCAGAACAGTGTTCTACATAAAGAGTATCTACTGCCTCCCACAGTCAAGAACAACCCTGCAGCCCCACAGATAGGCACCATGACCTACCTCCATCCTGAATGACTATGGAATTCACGGTGACATCTGAGGTCAGACGGAACAGATCTCCCTCCTTGATAACAACTTGTTTTGAAGAATCTTGTCCTGGATCCCAGTTCCTGAGACAGGGGTTTTGATCTGGGCAATTCTCTATAATACAAGGCAGCATTGATATCCCATCAGATCCAAGAAAAGGCAAGAAAACCATCAGTCAATTCCAAGCCCACTACCATCGTTTAATGTAGATCTGCAAACATGTCTTTATCTGTCATTAGGATGGGAATCCCACCCAGTTCCACCTAGCAGAGAAATGTCAAATCCTTTACTTCCCCCACACACAACTGAGTTGTTAACAACTAGTTCAGGTCAACCTTCACAAGGTAAACATGGATTCTCCCTGAATCATCTATGCTGGAAATAGTGGTTGAGGAATACGGATTTTTAGTTCTTTTTATTAGACGGTACGTTCTTTTAAATTGTTTTTAAACAACAATAAAAAAAGGGAAACGGACTTTGGCCCAGTGGTTAGGGCGTCCGTCTACCATATGGGAGGTCCGCGGTTCAAACCCCGGGCCTCCTTGACCCGTGTGTAGCTGGCCATGTGCAGTGCTGATGCGCGCAAGGAGTGCCCTGCCACGCAGGGGTGTCCCCCGCGTGGGGGAGCCCCACGCGCAAGGAGTGCGCCCGTGAGGAAAGCCGCCCAGCGTGAAAAGAAAGTGCAGCCTGCCCAGGAATGGTGCCGCACACACAGAGAGCTGACACACAAGAGGACACAACAAAAAGAAACACAGATTCCCGAGCCACTGACAACAACAGAAGCAGACAAAGAAGAACACACAGCAAATGGACACAGAGAGCAGACAACGGGGGTTTGGGGGTGGGGGGGGAAGGGGAGAGATATAAATTAAAAATAAAAAAATAAAAGTGAACTTCCTTTCTAAAAAACCCTTTAATGGTGAAAGAAATAGACTCACCGTGTGAGAAAGATAGTTGGGTCTGCAAAAGTCCTATCAGCTTATTCTCCAAATCATGATGCTGACTTCAAAATGAATTCATCTTTGGAATGAATGGCTTATATATTATATAGAGTTTAAGTACTTTAGGTTGAAGTTATAATTTCATTTAGTAGTTTTTTTTTTTTAAGGTGATAACTATCAAGAAGTACTAAGATAATATTAACTAATTCTTCACTGGGAAATTTGGGGATCTGTGGGCTAAGGGCTTATTATGTTCCCCTCAGTTTTAGAACATCCCAGATGATGCAAAATCTCTGGCATCATCAGTTCATTCTTCCAGAAATAGCCTCCAGGTTCACAATCTGGTACAAAACCATATCTGAGGTACAGTTATTGGCCAGTAACCGCTCTCATCTCACATGTGCACAAAACAGTCTGCTTTTACCAAAGGAGGCTTCAGTTATACTCCAGGCTCAAGTTAAACAAGATTAGCTGGGCTCTTAGAACTATACCTGCCCCAGTCTTTCTAGTCTTTAGAATTTTAAGTGATTCAGCCAGGAATCAATTCGATGAGGAGAGGAGACTAAAAAATTAAATTCCAATTACCATGAGACCCTATTTCTTTTTATTTCTTAGGTCTTATATAGAGAACTGCCTGGGAAAAGTGCCACACACACCCAGCTATTACTTTAATACCATCTGGTGCTAAGAAGGCTAACAGTGATAATGACAAGCAGTAGTAGTGCTAGCAGCTACAATTTATTATCTACTACGTGAGAGGCAAGACATTGTGTTAAGCACTTTATATACAGTGTCTCATTTAAACCTCATACTATATTGAGGGAAGTACTTTTTTTTTTAGGAAAGTACTTTTAATAGTCCCATTTTACAGATGAGAAAACCAAGGCTCAGAGAATTAAATAACATGGCCCTCGTAAGGAGGAGCCAGGATTTGAAACTGTGAGCCCATGTTTTTAACCACTACCTCACAGGAAAGTCACAGTACTATAAAGTCCACAAGACCAGTATACAAATTGTTTTAATAGGATACGAAAAATACATATAAATAGACAATCGAAAATTATACCCTAATTCGCAGTCTAGGGGATTCTATTAACCATTGGGAAAAGCAGGCTAGAGACAGAACATTATATGGAGAACTAAGAACACTAAAAATAAAAAAAGAAATGCTAAGACTCCTAAGATAACTGAGCCACTGTAGCTATTCTAACAGAGTTTAAAGCTTGCAGGGCTCCATATAAATACAGCCCAATCACAGACCATGATCTCAGATGAGACAGTCTCCTCAGGCAGAAGCAAGGAAGTCTAACATTACAAAAAAGAGAAGGAAAAAGAAAGAGGGAGAGAGAGAAAAGGGAGGCAAGAAGAGGAAAGAGAAGAAGGAAGGAAAGGGTCGGTGGGTTGAACCATGTACCCCAGGTTGGACATGTTCTCGGTTCCGGTTTGCTTTCTGGTGATGTGGACCCATTGTAAATAGCTCTTCAAGATGTTATTTCAGTTATGATCTTGTCTCAAGTGAATCAGTTTGGGCTTCAATCCAGATTACAGATTATAAACTGAGTGGAAGTCAGAGGAAGAAGTCACAGGAAGCAGCCTGAAGCCGAAGTCAACAGGGCCCGGAAGAGAAGGGAGAAGATGCTGCTATAACGGAAAAGCCAAGGCACCTGAAAGATTGCTGGCCAGCCAGAGTACCCAGAAGATATCAACCCAAGAGGAAGCAAGCTTTCTAGCCTCTGAACCTTGAGCCAAGAAATTCCTGTTGCTAAGCTAAACCACTGCATAGTATTTGTTTTAGCAACTAGGAAACTAAGACAGAAGGAAAGAAATGAAAGGAAGGAGGAGAGAAGGAGAAAGAGAGGAAGAATTTAAAATCTGAAAGCACAAAAGTAAGCACGGCAGCCAATATCTTGCAAGATTTCTACCTACAGGTAGAGACATAAAGCTGGTAATGAAAAGCACTGAATGTGGCCATTGAAAATACCATTCTTCCTTTAAATCATCCAAGGCTTTGGTTCATTTCGATTTCCTTTACTGAACATCAGAGAATCACCACGCTTATCCTCAAATACAACAGTGTCTCCCACAGGTAAAGAGGACTAACTCTGGAAGGAAAGTTAGGTGAACTTAGTACAAAGTGACAAAGCAAAGTCCAAAGATGCTGCAGTGGCTGCAAGGAAATAATACATAGAAATACATAGAAATATAAAATAATAAGTCTTATTAGAGAGAGGTAAGTACTGCCAAGATTCTTCAAAGTAGAATCATGGGAAAAGGCTGAGAATAAGAAAGTTTTAAATTGGATAATCAGGAACCTTTTTATTCCAGAATAATAAAATCCATTCAACTGTAGAGGGGTTTCTTTGGGAAGGAGCAAGAAGTCCTACTACAGGAAAAAATTCATTAGAGTCTAGAGTGGAGGTGTTAACCTTAAGTCCTTAGAATTCTTTCCATTTCAAGATAATGTTTCCTTTGTAATACTGGATATTTTGTGCATTTAAAAAATAGTATTCTGGCGAAACAGAGACTTTACCAGATACCAAAGAGGTCTGTGCCACTTTTCCAAGTTTTGGAAATCCAAGAAGCATTACTGTCAAACCCAGCCCGTAATTAGAAGAATGGAGTGACTTCACAAGTTCCTTCCTATGAACAGGACAGTGAATCACACAGGAGGTGCTAACAGAAGGCAGTGTGCCCCCTCATTCTTTTCAAAGGCAGAGGCTGATAAATATCGCTATCTGTAGACATGAATACTTTCCCAGCAAAACTGCAAAAGGCAACTGGCCAAAGACATGACTTCTCGTTTTTGGATATGAGGAAACTGCAGATTAAAGAAGCCAAACCCAAGATTACTCAGCACGTTGAGTGATAGGGAAGTTCCTCCATTGAGAAATAAGTTACTTAACTTGTAGTGCTCCTTTTACAGAATTAGAATTTGCCAACTGAATAGGTGATGATTAAAAGATAAAAGTATTCTGCATTGCCCCAGATATTTGATGCATAAGACCTTTAATTTTTGCCATAAGTTGGAAGAGGATGAAAAAAAAATCACACTTTCAATTTTGATAAGTTAATGACCTATTTATTGAGGATCAAACTTATAAAACATGGAATGAGCTCCCAGCCCTCAGAGCTTACCATCTAGTTGGGAGAAAAAGCCACCATGTATGATATAAATACGGAACAACATGGTAATTACCTTAAGTGCAAAAGAGCTCAGAAAAAGAAAGGATGGAGCTGCAATAACTGAGGTAGCTTCATGGAACAAGTGACATTGAACCTGGATCCCCAAAGGATGGAAACAGTATTTAAGAGGAGAAATGAGGGAAGAATCCCTTGCTATCTAGTCCATTTGGTTGCTCAGAATAACAAAGGGCAATGTATTTAAACTAGGTAATGTAGGAGTCAGCAGGGTATGTTTGGGAACTCTATGAAGAAACAGGATTCATTAAGGTGGAAGGTACATACTGGAGAATATGAGAAAAAGAAGAAAGAATGGGAATAGCACAAAGATTATTTTTTATAGAAAAAAAATTTTTTTTTTTTAGTTAAATTTTCATTTTAAAGAAGCTTTAGATTATATAACCGTTACATCAAAATAGTTAAAATTTAGCCTTGCTAGTTAAGTCACTGGCAATTATATCCACGGAATTAATTCTTCTCACAACAGAATCTTAACTGTTGAAATTTAATTCTTCTGAGGAAAACATTTATCATCACCATTATACTAAGAACAAGCTTAAACTTTCCTTCTCATCTAAGAAACAAGAAATCTCTAGATTTTGTTCTGGTATAATACTGTGACTTTCTTGACATTTTCTTCTATCTTTTTTCTCATAAAACATCTAGATGGAATTTGTTATACCAGAAGCAAATGTATACCCCACATAACAAGTACTGTACCTAGCTACATAGAAGGAAATCCAGTCTTTTTAGAGCTAGAGCCTACCATAGCTATACAGTTCCTCCTGTTCATAATTATTCCTAGGAGAGCATGCTTCATTAAACCCATCGCCAAAAATTTCAGTCAGTTTCCTTCCAGTAAAACGTACTTAAAGAGAAAGTCTGTGGCCTGCAGAAAGTACTGAAAAATAACTAAGCCAGGTCCCCATTCCTGGCTATACCCACTTGTAGAATTAAGAGAAGGCACATTATCAGAGTTATGTAACAGCAATAACCAAAATGAGTCTGACCTGGAAAGATTTTAGCATACCAGATTTTTCCACTGATATTCTGCACTTATACTGCCAAAATGTGAAAAGAAAGAATGTTGACTCAAAGAACCACATCAACAATTCAAAGTCTTAGAAGGAATAGTAAAACACCAATAAAAACCAGACTTTGGCTCTGATTTCCCACTAACATAAACATCTCAGGAAAAATGAATCAGCAGCAGTAAACTTGATTATTCTGCTATGGAAAAGGGGAGAGGAAATCAATATTATTTATAATAGAAAGCAATATTAAGAGTTAATAACCTGTTCTACTAGCTTGATCAACAAAGATATTGGCCTGCCCATCTTTTACTTCAGGTATATTTTCTTAGAAGTAACAATATTACCTCCCCCAGGACCTAAAAAATCTGAAATCCCTAATGGACCCAAGAGAACCAAATAGAATATATTTTTTTAAATTTTGTAAGTGGCAAAATTCCTCTCAAATGTTATTTCCATTTAAGGAGGCATCTAATTCTACAAAAATCTGTAGACTTTTTAAAAAACTATACACAAATATGGGCCCAATCTAACTTGCTATGGTCTTCTCCTTTCCACAGCCCTGAGCCCTCTGATTTTCAGATAGATGGATAGGATTCTTTTAGAAAGCAAGTCTTCGCTGGTATTTTAATGAGGCAAACTGACAACAAACTTCTCCAAAACCGTTCAAGTATTTGAAAAGCAAAGGCTATTTAAGAACTCAAAACCTCCTTCCATGATGTAGAACCATAAAGAAATGAATGAATTTTAGACAAATACACATCCTAATGGATGTTTTCTTCAAAGATGAACAGTTACTTCAAAATTACTTGGAGCTTCTCTTTTGGATTATTTCCCAAGCAGTTTTGAACCACAGAGCATGAACCTTTATTCTTTTTATTCATTTATTTTTGTAAAAAAAGGTAAAATAAAATTTAGTTAAAAAAAAAAAATTTAGTTTATCACTACATTTAAGAAAAAAAACAACAAAAACAAAAACTATTGGCAGTCCAAAAAGCATACCTACTATAAAGGATGAAACTGTGCTGCCTCAAGAGTTCAGTAAAGATTCTTTAAAGCATTTCCAAAAAGAGAGGCTCTAAGAATTTCCTGAGCACTGGGCCAAAGCAACAAAATAAAAAGGAACAGTAATCCTTTAACTTTATAATTTCCAGTGGAGTCCCTTAAAAACTGATCTCATTCATAAGAACTTACACCTCTGATTACCTAATTGTATATTAGTTTAGCTAGAACGCAACATTTGTAAATGTTAATATGTTATAAAAACAACTATTATTTTCTCCCCTCCCATCTTCGCCTAGAATTTATTCTATGTGCTTGCACAGGCACACAGATACATACATACACACACACACACTTACCATCTGGAGCATATTTTGAGGATATTCCTAAAATAACTGCAAGTGCAACAAAAAATGAAAAACTAGTAATAGCAAAGCAAATGAAAGTATTTTTATGTCTTTTCTGCTTTCGGCTTTCTCTCCGGACTTGCTGTTCTTCAGATGAGACAGCGAGGCTTGTCTGGGCTTCTTGTCTGATGGAAGTAAATTTGGCTGAAGCTTGGCTCTTTGGAAGAGGAGGGGGACGCAGCGGAACAACCTTCCCTGGAACATAACTAGATGGACGATGGCCGTTCCCATTCTGAGGCTGTAGGAAAGCAGGGGAGCGTCCCCTGGAATCAGCGGCATACATGATACACCGTCACTGCAAAAAGAAAAAAAATCAAGGTTCAGAGATATGTGGATTGTAAGACTTTTTTAAAAAGTCCAATTTATATCTCTACTTTAGTAAACTATGTGGGCAATCACCTTCATTAATGGTCTTCTAATACCACTGCTCCTCAACCTAGCTGCACATTATAACCACCTGCTAATGCTAATGCCCAGTGCCATACCCCAGGACAATTAAATCAGAGCTGAGTCTAGGATCACAGCGTAAGTATCTTTTACATGCTCCCCAAGTGATTCTAATGAATACCTTGGTTGAACACAAGTGTTCTATGCCCAACTGTTCTCCATTTTCAATTTTCAGTGTGTAGGGAATGGATGTGGCTCAAGCAGCTGAGCACCCACCTGCTACATGGGAGGTCCTGGGTTTGGTTCCCTGTGCCTCCTAAAGACAACAAAGAGCAGACATGGAGCAAAAACAACAAGCAGACAGTGAGCGAAAACCAAGAGCAAAACAATGAGCAAAAAACAAGCAGGGAGTAGATGTGGCTCAAGCAGTTGAGCACTTGCCTCCTACATGGGAGGCCCCGGATTCGGTTTCCCCTGCCTCCTAAGAAAAAAACAGACAATGAGAGAAAAAAAAAAAAAAAAAGCACAAACAGCAAGTGCAAATGAGAAAAAACAACAACAGCAGCAACAATGAGCAAAAACAAGCAAATAGGTGAGGGAGCCATTGGGGAAGGGGGGTTCAGTATGTCTATAACCACCACCAGGGAAACTTGTTTAAAAATGTGGCTTCCTGGACTCTTCTCCCCAGTGTTTTGGTTCACTTGGTGCAAAGAGGGCCCAGGATTTAATTTTTTTTAAATGTACCTTACTTTGGTCACACTGATATAGGCAGTCACACTTTGAGTATCATTATTCTAAGATTTTCAAATTAAAGTTAAATCCTCTATGTCATCTAAGGACCATAAAATGGTCCTCAAAAGTTCCAGGAGATGAGCATTTATGTTTGGGTGTTTAATTTCTCTTGGTTAAGCAATTTAAATTTCTCTACTATATTATCATTTACCTATATAGAGACTGTGAACAACTCCTTCACTGGGAAAGTCTGAAGACTATTATCTCTTTAAATCCTCAAATTTTGTTTGAAAAACAATAGGCATTCAAATATTGCTAAGATGATAAAAGTAGCTAAGGAAAGAGCACTTACTGCCAGGCATTGTTGCAAATGCTTTACATGCATTAACTTGATTAATATAACTAATAAAACAAGTCCATGAGGAGGTATTATCATCCCCATTTTACCCGCAGGGAAAACCAAGATTTTAAAAAGTTACACAGCTTAATAAAAAAAGGAAAACCAGGGTTCGAACTTCCGTATTTTGACTCTAGTGGTCAGGCTTTTATCAGTTCCACTACTCGTCTTTCAAAACAACTGGGAGGTGCTCTTTCTCTGAAGATTCGCTCCACCCTTAACACACAGCCAAGGCAGGTATGAGGAAGGCAGGTATGAGGAAGGCAGGCACCGCTGCTGGAGGCGTAATGGACATCAACACCGCTTCACCAGAGGTGCTGCCGACCTCCCTCCTCCGCGATGGCCCACCGTGGCACCTACCAAAGCCTTGGACAGGCCCCAGGCCCATTTTAGTGGGCTTGAATCCTACTGTGATGGACCTGTGTGTCAAGTTGGTGGAGGTCCTCTGTGCTCAGTGCCAAATCAGCCCAATCAAGGTTGACAGCCAACAAGAAACTAGGGGAGTGGTAAGCGGACTTGGCCCAGCAGTTAGGGCGTCCGTCTACCACATAGGAGGCCCACAGTTCAAACCCCGGGCCTCCTTGACCCATGTGCAGCTGGCCCACACGCAGTGCTGATGAACACAAGGACTGCCCGTGTAGGGGAGCCCCACGCTCAAGGAGTGCGCCCCACCCCGTAAGGAGAGCCGCCCAGCGCGAAAGAAAGTGCAGCCTGCCCAGGAATGACGCCCCCCACCCGGAGAGCTGACACAAGATGACCCGCAACAGAAAGAAACACAGATTCCCCTGCCGCTGACAACAACAGAAGCGGGACAAAGAAGAACAGATAGCAAAAAAATACAGAGGACAGACAACTGGGGTGGGGTGGGGTGGGGTGGGGTGGGGCAGGGCGGGGAAGGGGAGAGAAATAAATAAATAAATCTTAAAAAAAAAAAAAAAAGGAAAAAAACTAGGGGAGTGTACAGGCCTCTGTAAAATCCACAGAGGGGAAGCCCTGTAAAGTGGTTGGTTGCAGTTGTATGGTGGCTAAGGACTATGGTAAAGAATCCCAGGCCAAGGATGTCATCGAAGAATATTTCAATTGCAAGAAATGAGCAAATAAAAATTTTGGCTCTGAAAAAATAAATAATCAAGAGGCAATAACTTCAAAAAATGAATTTAGCACAGGTGTAAACAACCGGACGGAGCATAACTAGAACGGTACTGAGTCAGAGAGGGCAGATTAATTTGCTCAGGAATTCTTCATGCAGTTTACTATACCACGTGTGATTCTTTTTTATCTAAGAGAAGCTGACGCCCAAAAATGGGAAGTCAGTTTTTTAAAAATTTTTTGTTCTATAATAAGCATTTATAAAAATAAAGCATTTGTTTATTTTTTGAGGTACCCAGGACAAGGGATTGAACCTGGGACCTGGTATGTTGGAAGCCGGCACTCAACCACTGAGCCACACTGGCTTCCCTGAGTTGGTTTTTCCATTTGTTTTGCTTATTGCTCATTTTGTTTTTTCAGGAGGCACCAGGAACCTGAATACTCCCATATGGCAGACAGGAGCTCAACCACTTGGGCCACATCTGCTCCCAGCATCTGATTTGAATGAAACTTTCCTCTGTTTTTATTTCAATGACTGGATAAATAAGAGGTGCCCAGTGGCTTTAGAAACATGCTGTCTAAACTCCTATTGTTTCCCTTCCTTAACTAGGGGTTATCAGAGTCACCTGACTTCACTCGAGACTTGACAACCCCTCACACAAACTTCTGCCAAAACAATGAATAAGATTCTAGCCATAATGATACCAAATTGCTCTGAACTACAGCAAATCCAATGAACACAAAATGTTGTCATTATGAAGCCACAAATAAGCATTCCCATACGATCTGGAAATTAATGCAGACAGACAGGGAAACTAATCAGGAATTGATGTTGATTTCACATGGGGCAAAGCACATTCTCAGAGTCATTGTGCCTGTCAAAAACACTTGATTTGTGGGATCCGATTTTAAACTGGATCATGAAAAATGAACAAAAGTAATTATTTAGATGAAGCTTAATCTTCATGACAAAGGAAAAACAACAGAAATCAAGGTACTATTGAAGGAGAAGCTGCATGTGCCTAGCAGCAGAACAAAATAATGGATACATCCTGCTGGTACGAGTGGGAGAGTATAACAAAGACCCCTTTATGATCCTTTATTAACAAAGAGGGGACTAAACTAGATATTCTTGAGTGCCAGGCTCACTAGGGCGGGAGGAAAATCACGACTATAATCTGCTCTGAAAGGGAGTAGGCAGCTTTTGTTTCCAAGGCTGCAATCATCTGATACTTCATTGTTTCCGGGTGAGAAAGGTTGTTATTACTTACCAGGCTGGAGGGCTCTTTTGTGGGAGATAATGTGTCTTCAGACATACCCACAATAAAATAAGACAGTGAGAGGCTAAATAAAGTCACCAGCCCACTGGGAATAATTTGCACCTTCAAATTCACATAGTGGTATCCTATGTGAAAATTCAGATGGTTATCTACTACAAACTAAAATTGTCAATAAATAAATATTCATGCTTGTGTTTTCCTCATAACTCTTCCACAAAACTATGTGTATGTAAATACACACACATATAATATACATACATATACACACAAGATTCTGAGGCCGTTAGCTATATTTTACTGAAGAACATGTAAATGCATAAACGGCAAATACAATCATTCTTTTCCAAAACACAACTATTACAACCAAATCTTAAAAAAAAAAACAATTCCCTATATTTTAAGTATATTTCCCCTCAATTTATTAAGATTTTTAAAGATACAAATGTATTGCTTTAGGATTTCACTTTACATTTATAGCTGTACTTTAGGAGTATACTATGAATCAATTATTTTTAAAATTTATTGATTACTCGCTACAGATCGAAACTACTCACAGAAAAAGTAGTATTGACATTTCACTCATTAAATAAGCAATTTTAAGCTCTTGCTGAAGCTAGATGACTGTGGTAGGAATTACAGGTATTAGACAAAAGAAACACAGGATCCCCAAGAAATGCAATTTCTATATTCAATTTTAAATCACTTGTTGGAAGACAAAATGAAAAGACCAAGGATATACTGTTAAAATGGTGGTCAGGTTCTCAGGCTAACTGAGCAAGGGCCATTTAATACAAGTTGTTAGTACTCGTGGTCAGCTGAATTATATACCCTAGAAAGAGCATGTTCTTAATCCACTCCTTGTGGGACCTTTTGAAGATGTTATTTTAGTTAAGTGTGGCCAACTCAATCAGGATGGGTCATACTCTGAACTAGGGTCCTTTATAACAGAAGAAATTCAGTATAGTAAGAGAAAGCCACATGGAGGGGCAGAAGCTGGAAGCCTGTGGAACCCGAAAGAGAAGGGAGAAGATACCGCCATGGGCACTGCCTCAGGGTGGGAAAGCCAAGACCGAAGGATTGGCAGCAGCCAGCCTTCCAGGACAAAACATCGTCTTGCTGACACCTCAGTTGTGACTTCTCCTAGCCTCAAATCATAAGCCAATAATTCTCATTGTTTAAGTCAACCCACTGCATGGTATTCATTTTATCAGCTAGGAAATTTAGACGGTAATTGTGGCATTAGCTTGAGTTTAGGTTCTCAGACCTACCCAAGGAAGAGGAGGAAGAGCTTCCTCGGGCTTTCAAGGTTTCTTTGTGAGCAGTAGGCACTATTTTACAAATTTTACAGACCAATGTTTTTACTTCATAACCTGTTTGTTCTATTACATGTCATTTTAGAAAGGGCTGTGTTTCTAATGGAAAACGCACATCACATAGAAGCAGCACATGAGAATTTTATGATACAGTTTATGTAGTTTAGGGCCTATCACAATCTATGAAACCCCCTAAAACAAGACAAATAATCCAAAATGGGAGCTAGCCCAAGTCATTCATATTGAACTTAGGAAAGCACTCCACAAAGTTTCTGAAGCATTAATTTTTGGTATTTAGGAGTTGTTTTAGGAGTATTTACTGGATAAGAAATGTTAAGCCCAAAAGGCTCGGTTATATAACCAAAAAAAAAATCAAACATCATGGAATCTAAAATTTTCAGTTAATTCAAGCATATAAAGCAGGTAATTAAAGAAATTACTACGTGTAAGAAAATATCACATCAACTTAAAAGATTTAGATACAAATGCTGAAAAAAGGGTCAGCACTCAAAACACAGTACTTTTGGTCCTTCCCACCGCACCCCACTCCACCATCCCCAGCCTCTCCTGCGTTGTACAAGTTCCCTGTCCCCAGCAGCACAAGGTCCCTCCTCTCTGACCTGAAGTGGGGCATGTGGAGCTACCATCCTTTACCCTGACCAGATCAATTTGGCTTCCGGGAGACTGGCCTCAATCAGATCTCTTCTTCAGTGCGTTTGGACCCTTTCTGCGGCGACAACTAACAAGGAGGAGATGATGGACAAACAACATACCTAGGAACCGAAAGTGTCTATAACTGCAAGCAAGAGAATCCCATCCATCGAACCTATGGGATCACAGACCCCTCTCAATTAAAGATGGAGTGGACATCACCATCCAAGAATACTCAGGATTGAGGAATGAACTATTGACTAAAGTAGACTTACTTGTATTCTAGTAGAGACTTATTGTGATTCTGACAATGGAAAAAAATATTGATATGGAAGCTGTGGCCACTGAGGTTCTGAGGGTAAAAAGAGGGAAAAATGGGTGTAATATGGGGGCATTTTCAGGCCTTGGGGATTGTACTGAATGACAGTACAACAACAGATACAGGGCATTATGTATTCTGCCATAACCTACAGTATTGGATGGGAGAGAGTGTAAATTACAATGTAAACTATAATCCATGCTTAGTGGCAATGCTCTAAAATGTGTTCATCAACTGCAATGAATGTACCACAGTATTGAAAGATGTTGCTAATGTGGGAAAATGTGGGAGACGTGGGGAGCATCCCCTATATAGTCTCTGTAACATTTATGTAATCTAAGTATCTTTTAAAAAATATAAAAATGAAAAGAATAAAAAAATAGTTATATAAATTCCACCAAAAAAAAAAAAAAAAACACAGTACTTTTGTCTAATTTTCAGTTGGCCCCACAAAAAGAAGATACTTTAAAAACTGTTATTTTAAATAAAATTATTTTCTTAGGGCAAAAAAAAAAGTGTATAACCTGAAACTGTGGCTCATGGCTCAAAGGGGCAGGGGGAATGGGGGCTCAAACAGTTGGTAAGAGCAGTCAATTTATTAAGTAATAACCTGTAGTAACTGATCACAGAAAGTAATTTGTTTTGAAAGTTTAATAACATTAAAAGAGGTCATGTTTTGTTTTGTTCTATTGCTTACAAAAAGGGGCATGATTTTAAGAAAACAGATATTCCCACAAAGTTACAAACACTGTGCTATCTCATCAATGACATCTTCTCCCAGCTCCACAAGAAATTCATTTTCTTTTCTTCCCTGTATTCTTAAATCTCTTTAGTGTTAAAACACTTAATAGTCATAAGACCATCTTACTTATGTTTCAGTTAATTTATGTACTTGCCTATCTCCGGCAGCAGGCTACAAGCCTCCTGAAACCCGGGATAATGTCTTACTACTCCTGGTACTCACACAGGCCCTAACACATAGTGGGTACTCAGTAAGTACTTGTCGGTAGGTCCCAGTATTTTTCCTTCTCTCTCTCCATCCTTGACGCTCTGGGAAATTTATTTGATCTCTCTATATCAGTTTCCCTGATTTGAGAGAAATTGACAACATTTAATATTTCAAGCAAATAACCCAATGCATTAACTTTTACAAAAGGCAATCCTAGTATGAAATCTTGTGGGGGTTGAAAAAGTAGATTAACAGCAGCAAACAGGAATCCTAAAAGATAACCAGCAACAAATAGACAAGTGCAACTTTTCAAAATATTTTGTAATAGTTTTAACAACATACTGTGGAATATAGTTGGCACATTTAAAAAGGGGAAACATTACACTCCACTTTATATTGTTATGCTGACAGCCAATTAATGCTGCATTCAAAAGGGAAGTCTTCTCAATATAGAGGTAGCAGCAGTAATTCAAAATTAAGAGCTCTTAAGGACATTAGGATAGCAGGATTTTAATGTTCTTTCTACTGCTGAGATGCTAATACAGAAATAACTTTACTACCACAACCCTTGTCACTTACATGATGGCTGAAGACACTTGCCCTGTAAACCATATACTCTCTGTCCACAAAACTGTCCAGCTATTACTATTCAATGCAAAGGGAAGCCTACGGTCCAGTGCTGTAACATGCACGCTGGCCCCATATTTCACACCTAATGAAAATATGATACCTTTGACTCATTTCAGCTCTTTTATATCCTACATACACTTTTTATGAGAACTTATTTTTGAATGGAAAATCCAGGCCTGTAGGAACAGCCAAGAAGCTGGCATGATCTAAGCAAGTTTATTCTTTTTTCATCAAGAACCGTTAATTCTTGAAACAGAACCCAACTGAAGGCTCAATTCTACAAGTTACATTCTCTGCTTTCCAAGACTATCCGTACAACTGGCCAAAAACTTGGCTAAGGAAATTTTTCCTTTTCTTAAGATCTTGGAAGATCTTTATAATCCACTGACTGGTATGCCCAGTCACAGCAAAATGTAAAATACTCCAGGAAAGAGGGGTGTTCATGAATTATTATGAGAACAATTAATAGATTTTACCTAAAGTATTGGTTATTTTTGACCTAATAAAATCTTTAACCAGCTCCTAACGGCCTTGAATGTTCAATTCATGGCTCCATACTCCAACCTCCTATAGAGAATAAAATCATGGTCTTTTTCAGAACGTTTTATGGGGGGCTAGGGTGTTTTGTTTGTTTTGTTCAGACTCGAATATGTCTGGAATTCATAAAACAATAAGCTTAGTACCTCAACCTTATAAAACTGTTCAATAAAAAAATAAACTTCCCAAAGTTAAGTAGGCCCTTTAATTTTTCACCAATTATCAAATAAAAATTTAACTGTGATCCACATTCTCATGAAGACAGGTTCATATATTTAAATACATATTATAAAGATTATCAAAAACAAAAGCTGAAACAGAGAGTTTCTGGTGGGGGGGGATAATTCACACCCACACACACATTTCTAAGAGTATATTTTATTATATATGCTATTCCTAGAACATAAGGATAATTGCATTGTTCTGAAACCACTGGGAGTAAAGCCTTGACAGACAGGAACCAGCATAAACAGTAAGTCTATATATCTATTAATATCTTTCTACCTATCTATCTATTAATAACTACTTGGGAGAAAACTGATAGATGGTTGAAAAAGTTAAGTCGCTTTTCTTCTGGAGAGCTGCTTCATTTTGTGTAAGCACACTCCCAAACAACTGGTCACCCTAAGACCTCTAAACAGGGCAGCACTTTCTACTGCACAAGGCATGTCCTCCATTACAACCCTGCGCTTCTCAGAGCCCTGTTTTACTTCTCCTTCAACTCTCAATTATTATGAGTAGTCATACAATCACCTGCAATTGCCTAGCTAGCACCTTCTCAAGAAATAGGAAACTGCACAGTTGGGTTACTTATATTGATCCTGGTTCACTTCAATTTTGCTAAGGTGATCATACCCAAAGCTAATGTTTAGAGGTAGAAGGGGAATGCACCAACCCTCAATTATGAATCTCTCCCTATGAAGTGAGATGATAAAGGTGGAGAAACTTTAATTATACTCTCCTCCCTTTCTCCACTTGGTCAATTTAGACAATGAATGATATTCACAAAATTAAGCTACTATTTCAGATAAACACCTTTATACACCAGACTTCTAGTTTGAAACCGTGTATTGTTCACATTATCTCCTCCCTCAAAAGGAAGTAACTACCCAAAAACATACTAACACAAATTAAACTATAATATGCAAAAGGATAATAAGGGACATTTCAAATATATACTCCTAAAATAACTAAAGTCACTAAAAATTTACTAAAAATGACTTTTTTGCCACTAGACATTTGAATTGGAATACATATTATTTAAAATTAAGAGATATTTGGTTTCTCCTGCTTAGAAATTCACTGTGCCAGAACACTATTAGATAAGTATAGTTAGGAAGTAGTAAGTCCCTGGAAAAAAAAAATTAACTAAAATATTACCTTGAAAACAGCAAAAGCTTCTGAGTCTGTATTTAAGGAATTCAGATTAGCAAATAAGGTACAAATTCACTAACTTAGATATATCCTTGGCAAATTATATTGGAATCTTCTGTTCAAATTATGGATCACCTGCCCCCCCTCACAAAACATACACAAGGGTCCCTAGTATAATGTTTAATGCCTAAACTAAATGAACACTTTTCTATTTTAAAGTGAAGCAAGTGACCTTCAAGAAACATTTTTAATTCATTCTTATACTCCTGTCATTTATGCAAAGCCCAAGAGACAAATGTCTGATCTTTCCGCCAAATCTACTAATTAATCCTGCCATTTTCCAACTCTGCTAAACACATTCATAAGAAGCAATGCTTGACCCTAAAGCCAAGATGGCTGACAAGACAAAAAGGCTAAAGAACATTAGCGTGGCCAAGAAAAGAAAGTAAGTGGGGAACATGCAAGGGAGGAAGGATCACAGAAAAGAATAGCTAACTTCCGTTGCCCAACCAAATAAGAAAGGAAAAAAAAAAGCCAAGTACACAGGGCTGTGTGTGGAAGTAAAGAACTCAAGGATAAACGGAGAAACAAAAGTGCACGAAGACTGTTCTTCAACTAAGAAACTGAAGAGGAAGAGAGAGAAGGGTCCTTTTACAGTACCTACCGGTCCTTCTATGCTGTTCACTTGTTTCCTTTCTTCCTATTATTATCCCTCAGAATTCTTTCCTCCTTTCACAATTATTTCTTTAGAAAAGCTATTCCTGCTCTTCTCCTTTACTCCCCTCCCTCCCGATGCTCCTTAGACCACCTCCGTCTGCCCTTGTTCTCCAGCAATCACAGGGTTGGGAAGACACAAGCCAGGCTCCCAACCAGCAGACAGTGACAGCCGGCTGGAGAGAGGCACACAATGGCAGGCGCAGACAGGCCATCAGCCTTGCAGCTGGCCTTGGAGAGAAAAAAATCAAAGCCAGAGTCTGACCAGAGGGAGACCGATTTAATTAAGGTTAGAGCAAAGGGCAGAGCTGCTGGACTGTATTCTCTGCAGTGTCAGGGACAAAGCTTTAAACTGCTTTAAAGGCCCAAGAAAGCTATGTTGGTAGAATGTTCAAAGTTGGGGAATGGGAGGTGGGAGACAACAGAAATATGTCTCATAACAAGCAGAGACCTAATAACATACAGGACCTAATAATACACAAACATCAAAATGCAATGACCCTAGGAAACATGGAAGGAGCATGTTATGACAAGCATTTCAAACTAACATTATTCTAGATGAATAATGAGATACCCAGACTGAAGCAATTCCAGGCTGCTCAATCCTGTCTCAAAGCAAAGTTTCAGTTAGTGGCAGGGGCAGAAGCAGAATCCAAGTGTTGTACTGCTTTTTACTACATTACATAGCCTATTTGTAAGACAACTTTAACCACTGAGAGTAAAGCCTTGACAGACAGGGAGCAGCAGGTTCAGGACTGAGTACCTTTCTTAGCAATACAAAAAAAAAAACTTGTCCCTTCTTTCAAGAAGCTCAAAGCCCAGTGCTGGAGGATAGGAATAGGGGAATAATATAGATAAATGAGTAATTACAAATCATGATGGGGTATAGGAACTGGGCTGAGGGTCTGAAGAGATGACGGTTCAGTTGATTAAATCCTTGTGAATGGAATAAGGTCAAACGTTTCTGAAAGCCCCTGCAGATTTCTCCAGCCAAATGTGTACCATCAGAAGAGCACAGATAGCTTCCTTCATGGGTATAAACTAAAATCTTGTGTGTGGAACTAAAATCTACCACTGAACTCTGCTACTGAAATGACAAATGCTGTCCAATAATGACCAACAAGCAGGGAAAAGGGAAAACAGACTCTGGAAGTCTTTCATGTTCTCTGGAAGGAGGGCAGGAAGGGTGTCACCTGTGATGAGGTCCTGGCCAAAATATAAAATGGTTATACCCTCCTTCTCCTCTTAGGAATATGGGACCTGGGCATACCAAAGGGACCATGCCACATCTCCTCCTTGATGTTCAGCAAGAATCAAGGCAAGACCTCCACTGAACAAGTCCATTACTTAGCACTGGAGAGATGGCTGGACCTTGTAGAAGAGAACAGAACTAGAATACAGCCAGCTACAGGACTGGTAAACAGGGGCTGTGTAATGGGCTTAAGTGCCACAAGCACCAAGACAGAACCAACAAGCTTAGAGTCAAGCTCAGACAACATGGTAACCAGTCAGCTGAGGAAAGTTAATTACGACCATGCCTTGTAAAGGGTTGCCATTCACGAAGGACAGGCAGTGTCTCAATCAGAACAGGCACTCGAGAAAGCAGCAACTGTCAGTAATAAAAACATGTTGTTAACCATGCAGAAAGGATTATTTTTCCCTTCTTTGGCCTTTTGAGATATACCTTCATACACACCCTATTTCCTATCAAGTGGCAAGTTTCTCAACATTTGTAACACTTCATCTGTGATTGAGTATGCCCAGGATGGCTTAGGAAGGCTATCAGTAAGCACCTATTGAGCCATTAAAGCCACATCTTTTCCATTAATAAAATATATTTTATAGCAGTGATGCTGGTGGTATCTAAAAACAATGACTCATTTTTCTCATTCCTTCTAAAACAGAAATCAAACATCTGTCCTTGTGCTAACCTAATTTTTATAAACCCTAAGAAGTTAATAATTAATTTTCCAGCCTTCTTATACGTGAAAAAAACTTCACTTTTCAGGGAAGGGAGTCACCATTAGCAGACCATTAAAACAACAGAAGGCCTGCCTTCTCAGAGGGGCCAGCCGGTAACTAGAGAAGGCCCCAAAGCAATTACAATCTCACTCTTAAGAGCAAGACTTAGGAATCAGACCTGACCAGGATATCTAGTCCGTGGAGATGTGTTTTAAGATACTAATATCCCACTCCAAGTCAATGAGGACAATTATTTTCTCAGTGGCTAAAAAGAGATTGTCTTAAAGTGCAACCCTCAAGCAACAATGCCCCAATCACACCTCTATATATGGCATGAAAGCCGTATTTTAATATTAAACTGCTGAAACTTTTCCTGAGCAAACTTATTGTCCAAACTTATTAGGTGGAGCCCTGATACAAAGGTAAAGCCTCGTCATTCCTCACCATGTCATGAAAATAAATGTCTTGTCACAGATCTGGTTACAAGGTTAGTCTAAGAACAGTAATTTCAAAGTTGATTTGATTCATAGATCAAAGGGCTGACTTACCGGGAGCCAGTGTTTCTGTTCTGTATTTTTAGACATACACAGTCTCCCAGACTGCTTCACTTTTTAATTTTTTTAGGAGGTACTGGGGAATTGAACCCAGAACCTCATATAAGGGGAGCAGGCAATGAGCTACATCTGCACCCCTGGTTCACTTTTTTAAAGAAGACATTAAATTAAAAAACAATAACAACAACAAAACCTATACTTTATCTTTGAGTTGCTCACAGCAACCAGCCCAGTGCCTTGCACATATGAGAAATGCAATAAAATATTTGAACACTGTTCCTGACAACCAAAATTAAAGGCTTCACAAAGTGAGTAGGGGGAGAAACAAAAGAACATGCAAACATAATTCTAGAATACCTTTATGATTTAACACAAATCTGAAAAATGTTTTCAGAAACTTGCTTCTTTAAAAAAACACATACTTCTATACTTCTACATTTTTTAATCATTTATAGAAAATGCAAGTAAAGCTGATATTATCTTCACACTTACTTCCTTATTTGCTAGAAATTTACTGTAAATACCACCACCCTACTATGTACACCATATCGTATGTAAGTGCTGTGTAAGGAAAAAAAAGTGTCTGCCTTAAACTTGGGTGCACAGGGTTTTTAACTCTAAATACAAATTACTTGACCACTACATTAAAATTAGTAAATTGCTAATGTAGCCAAATAGAGTCAAATTAATGTACATTGGGATGAGGGAAGGGAAGCTAACTGGAAACAAGGACAAAGGGGTTCCTGTCCCTGTTCAGCCACTAATTTACTATATGACCTTATCTAATTAGTCTCTCTGGTTCTTAACTTCCTTGCTTTTAATATTATTTTTATTAAAGTCCCTTCTAACTATATATCAAGAGTCAGCCTCTGTAGCACTATTATGAAATCTGATTTATATGAATATACGCTGCCCCCCAAAACGGTAACATTTAACTTGATAGTTTTATATATCTGAGTTTGGATTTCTGTTAAATGCAATTTATTAAAAATGTCAGATGAGCCTAAGTCCATTTCACATGGAGAATTAAAGCAAGTACTGTTTACAGATTCAAGTTTCACCTAAACAGCAGCTGCTGCTAGTAAGAGAACAGCCTTTCTTTAACAGTACAGTTGAAAATCACACTACTTTACAAATGGAGGAAAGTAGTGAGAATGAGTTTCAAGTTCTCAAAAATGCAGATACACAGATGTCTTCTCTTTTTTTTTCCTTTTCCATATCCATCTTGTTGAGACAGAGGAAAGCAAGAGGATTAGCTTGGTTTGGGAGGCAGGAAGATGAGTATGAAATTTATTGTTCAAACCCAGACAGGCCCCTTGCTAAGTGATGCACTGTACTAGACGGTCCATTTTTCTGTTCTTTTAAATAATGCGACAACACAAACAAAGTAAAAGATTTGCAGTGGCTGGATTAGGCAGAACCTGGACAAGTGAGGAATGCCAGATGACAAGAGCAAACCTAAAAAGTCTGCAGACGCGCACACTCAGGATGGGTTTCAGAAATTCTGGAAAGGGACAGGAAAATGGAAATCTGTGGCTGAGACCAGTTAAATCAAGCTGTCCTGAGTATCTAACTATTAATAGTTTTAAAATATTTTGAAAGTATTAATACCAAACAGCACTCGCTTGTACAGTACCTTATCATATACAAAGCCAAGTAAACTGAATCCTCAAAAAAAATTCTCATCCATTGTTTTTACACGAATTTAACAGTTGAAGAAGTCTTGTTTTTAAAATTTCAAAGTGGTACCTCTGACACCAATTTTCAGTCCCCACTATTCTGTCTGATTTAATTAGTGCTATTTTTCACAAAATTGCTCCCTCCTCCTTTCTGGGCATCCTCTGGATTCTCAAAGCACCCTGTGCATAATTCTCCCAAACACTGACTGGGTCTTCTCATTGTTAAGTTTCCTTGTCTCCCTGGCTGGACTGAAATCAAGGGCAATGATGATCTCATCATCTATAAAGATGAAATTAAATAATTTCATCTTTATAGATGGAAACCACTGCACAGGGATGGTCCCTCCCTGTAGTTTTCCCAGCTGTAAACCCCTTCACCCCAACCCCTTCTCCAACCACCATGAACAATCCACAAAGGGTTGTGTTGAGGCTGCTTCCAGGGGGCCTGGCACACAATTGGTGGTTAATACTTGTAAGCTGAACAGATGGTAGATGTGGGGGAATGGATGAAACAATACACATAAATATTTTAGAACACTCTATAATGTACAAACTTACATACAACACCCAAAGTGTCTAACACTGAATCTGATAATGACTACTGTTTTCTCTTTCTGAAATGTGACTCATATTTCTCAATTTCAGAAACTTGCCCAGAGGCAAATAGCTAATAAGTAGTAGCCTTAAAACCTCAGAAATGGCCCACAAGACTGCCTTACTCCCCTGCTTTGTCTTTTCTTTATTTCTACGGTAGCTGTTGGGGAACAGCTTTGATTAGGGCTACAGGAACTTGAATGAGGTGTTGCCCCATTCTAGTTTCCTGTTGTGAAATCTGAAACATCTGAAAATTCATGGGTTTCAGGCTACATCAAGAAAGGAGCCTTTATTCAAACAATTAGCTATGACAAAGGAAATCTAAACATGCACTATGTAAAAAATTGCTGATTCTACTTCCCTGTCCAATCTCATGGTTAGCCAGTCTTACACTAATTCTCTCATTCACAAGCTGCTAACATGTAGAATGAGTGGTGACTCAGAATTTACTTCTAACCTTACTTTTCTGAGCCTGAAAACACACATTCATCAGATAAACCAGACATACCTACTGAAGACAGACTTCCAGGTCCATCCACACACAAAAGTTGCAGGAAAAAAGTGATTTCAATGTAAAAGGATAAAGCACCATAAGTGCTACCAGGTGTTTACTAAGTTAAGCAAATCTTCTGCTTTGCCCAGAAATGCAAATTCAAAAGAATCATTTGAACAGGTAAGCAAAGGCACACAACCAGAGTATGATGCCCACACCAGTTTTTAAAATGGCAAGCTTCCTTCAAGGGTCAATCATTAATAGCTCCATTCTAGCCAACCGAAGAACCATAAGGCTAAATATTTCAAGTGTGTTTCTTTTCAACACAAACCCAGTTCCAACAGGTGTGGCTGGCTGCCCCGAGGTTGCACGCCTCCCTCGACTCTAGTGAGGACTCCCCCCATGCGTCCACTAAGTTTTGCTCACTTTTTACTGGGAAGCATTCACTAAAAAGTCCTCTGCACACCCTACACCTGTGCAGCGGTGCAGCACTGCATCACGTCCTCGCGCTGAAACAAGAGTGAACGCAAGGCAGACGGTGGTCAGGTGCGGAATGAAATTCTTAACAATTACGAGGCATCTTATCTTTAACCCCAACTGCCGACGAAAAGAGACATAAATCAAAGTTTATTTTCCTAACCCTATGCGGAGATTTTGAGTAACTTCCGCTCCAATGCGAGGTGCGGTGAGACTGAGACAGGACTCAGCAGAGGGCATCCAGGACCCTGGTTTTACTCCTAGGAGGGGATTAACTATATTAACTGCAGCACTTTGGGGTCATCACTGCGCGGGACCTCTCCTTTGCCGGACCAACTAACTCTGCAATTTTGCTGGAAGTCCAGTGCTAAAGATATTCCCCATTTTTAAAGAAGGCTGCACGCGAAATTTAAAGGCTTACTTAACTGAAGGTGCGACGCGGGAAGGTGAGACCCCATCAACCCAGGGGAACAGTAAGGAGACAAAAATCACCCCAAATGCGCGCGCGCACTCTAAACCTACACTCTGCACGCACATTCCACCAGCCTTTCACCGCAGTCGGCTTCCTGTGGGGTTTGTTCCCCCAGCCCAGCCCTTTCCAGAAAGTTTAAGGCGGTTCACACCGACTTTCAAAGGTCCATTGTTCCCTTCCCCGTAAACGTAATGAAAACAGAGCGAAAGAAATCAGGACGCGATTTCCAAGGACCTTACTTGTGGAGAAGACTTAACTCGGGGGAAGGCAAGGACCGGGAGAGGAGGCGCGCGAGGGAGTGGGAGTGAAGGGAGGGTGCTGCGGGGGACTGGAGGATATTTTCCATTTCAGCAAAAATGCCCGGCGGGCCAGGCCGCCACGCGCCTGGAAGGTGCTGGAGACTGGGTTCCGAGCCTGCGCCCACGCCCCGGTAGTGGCCCCTCGGGCAGTAAGGGAGGCGGAGCGGGGGGCGGGTGATCCCGCCGCTTCTTACCTTCCCCTCCCCCGCTTAGCGTCGGTTAATTCAGGTGACTACACAGCGTTCCCGAGAGACGGAGCCGAGCTCCTGGCGTCCCCAAGTTCAGATCGCCTCTCCATAGCCAGGGAGCCCTAAAGCCTCGGCGCCAGACACCGACGCCGCTGCGACTTTTATGCAAACTGGCAGCCACAGCCTCTGCCTGGGGGTGAACTACTCTCCTCCCAGGAGTGACGCGCTTCCCTCCGCCTCCGCCTCCTCCAGCTCCTAGCCTCGGGGGCAGGGGCCTCGCTCTCTCCCGGAGCGGCCGCTCGGCTTTCTCAGCTCCTTCCTCTCCGGGAGGAAGAGGAGGAGAATCGCGGACCGTGGCTCAGGACCGAGCGCCCCCGAGACGATAGGGAAGGAGACCGCGGCGGGCAGCAAAGTGGGGTCCCAGGGGTCGTGCTTGTCCCTGGCGGGACTCGCTCGAGTCGCGCTCAGTCTCCCTCGGCCAGGCGAGCGCCGCGGCTCCGGCGGGCCCCGAGCAGCGACTGAGTGGGCGGGCCGGAGGAGGGGCGGCCGGGGCAGGGGAGGCGCCTGCGGCCGCCGAGGCGGTGACTGCGCGGAGCTCCTCCCGCCGCCCTGGCCCGCCGCGAGCTGCGGGCGCCCAGCGCCTCTTGCTGCTGCGCGGGGGAACGGCGCCCGCAGGCGTCCCCCGCGGCGGCTGCGGAGTCTCTGCTCTCGCCCGGACGTGCGCGCCCGGGCTTACTAACCCTGGCCCCGCACCCCATCGCCCCAAGACTGAACCTGCCCCTTCCGGCCACCGCACCACTGCCCCCCGTACCTGGCTGGCCACCGGCGCTGGGTTAACGCTTCGCCTGGACTCTAGGTAGGGGTAGCTCCAGCACCCCGCTTTCAAGCCAGAATAAATACAATGGGTCCCCTCACGCCCTCTGGCCGCACCACCCTAGGGTAGCTCTCGCGTGCAGGAGCAGCCATTCCCTGACCCACCCCGAAGCCGAAGTATCGCTGTGAGGACACCCGCCCCCCGGCTGGAGTAGCTTTACCGCCGCCACCATCCTCACCGCCCTGCACTGGAGCTGCTCTCACGGGGGAAAATCTTGGCGCTGCCCCGGCTTGATCAGTCAGAACCACGAGGTCCCGAGTTCCCGAGGTAATGACAGCTGCAGGCCTGCCAAGTCCGGGCCGTCGTCATCCTCTATTTAGTTCGGAATTGGACGTTTTCCCGCTAGGAAACGCTTTCAGTGAATATTGTACAAGCAGGATTGTTCAGTTTTCAGGATCCCCGCCCCCCCTTTAATAAATAGTTCAGTCATGCATCCATAACACGCCCAGCAGATTGGAAAGGGAATTCCCTATATCGAGGGTTTTGGTTCAGGACTTGTAGAAGGAATCAGTGTTTCCAAATCTTGACTGATGATAAGAATCCTTGGGGCGCTTATGAAAAAAATTAGATTCCCAGATGTCACCCCAACCTACCAAATCAGACCAGAGTATGTAAGTTTGGGAAACAGTGCTGGAAAGCATCAGCGAATCAATTAAAACCTTGAAAAGTTGGTTCCAAAATGGCAACACAGTCTACTGCTGAGACCTCCTTAGTTTGAGAACCACTTCTGGGTGAGGGAGGGAGGTTCTTAAGTAAGGCAGATGGACTTGAGTGACAGAGTGGAGGGGACAAAGGAGTGTTTTAGTGGTCCAAAGGTGAAATGATTAGGACCATGCTTTATGAAAACAGAACAGGTAGCATGTCACCCTGTGGCCTGTGCAATGCCAACTTTACATAAAAATAACCGTTTTCTGAATCTTTAGTGTCAGTCACTTTACTTGGAGGTGGGATATTTATCGAATTTAATCCTCTCAATAATTATTATTCGAATTCTTGAGATAAGAAAACTGGGACTCAGAGGTCATACTGCAAAAAAACCTATTGAAATCAAGTCTGTCATCCATTTAAAAGTAACCATTAAAAGTTCATACAGGGGGAAGTGGATGTGACTTAACCAATTGGGCTCCCATCTACCATATGGGAGGCCCTGCGTTGGCTTTCCTGGGCCTCCTTGTGAAGGCAAGCTGGCCTGCGCCCACAGAGAGCTGATGGCCCATGCCCGCAGAGAGCTGCTGCAGCAAGATGACCCAACAAAGGGAGACAAGCAGACACAGAAGAACGTGCAGCAAATGGACACAGAGCAGACAGCAAGCTGCAAGGGAGGGTGGGGGAGGATAAATAAATAAAATAAATATATTTTTTTAAAAGTTCATATAGGGAAGCAGGTATGGCTCAAGCAATTGGGCTCCTGTCTACCATATAGGAGGTCCAGGGTTCAAAGCCCAGGGCCTCCTGGTGAAGGCAAGCTGGCCCATGTGGTGAGCTGGCCCACACAGAGAGCTGGCACGGTAAGATGATGCAACAGAAAAAGACACAGAGTAGAGACAATAAGAGACGCAGCAAATCAGGAAGCTAAGGTGGTGCAAGAGAATGAGTGCCTCTCTCCCACTCCAGAAGGTCCCAGGATTGGTTCCCAGAGCTGCCTAATGAGAATACAAGCAGACACAGAAGAACACACAGCGAATGGACACAGAGAGCAGACACTTGCGGTGGGGGGAGGGGGGATAAATAAAATAAAAAATCTTAAAAAAAAAAAGTTCTTATAAATGGGGAGTGGATGTAGCTCAGTGGTTGAGCTCCTGCTTCCCATGTTTGAGGTCCTGGGTTCAATCCCCACTACCTCCAAAAACAAAAAAGTTCATTTGAACTATTTTCATGGAAGTTTTGGTTTTAAAGAGAACTTAATTCCATGGCAAACATCTATTGCCAAAATCAAGGAAAATCTCAAAGGTGCAGCCTACCTTTGAGAATTACATAAACTTTCATCTGGAACATTAGAAAAAAAAAGGTAAATGAATGTGAAAGGGAGTTAGGTTAGAAGGCGACAGAACAAAGAGGGTCAACAGACTTTGATTGATGTTGTCACAGATCAGGTTCCCAGGAAGCAGGCTCTGAGACAGAGTGGGCAGGATGTTCATTAAGGAATGCCTGTGGGGGCAACACCTGTGGAGGGGGGTAGGTAGCAGCTGGAGCAAGAGGGAGAAGGCAAGCTGCGTGCAAACACTGAAACAGCCTTGGTTCACCCCACAGGAGTCTCTGGAGCTAGAATGGCCCTTCAAAATTACTGGGCTTAGATAGCTGGACCTTTATACACCATCCTGTATCAGTCATCGGATGTGGTTCCAACGGCAAGTGACAGGATTTTGGTGATATGATGCTACAGCTAAGGCAGTCCCTAAGAGGGCGGGCTGTGGACAGCACCGCAGAGCTGGACAAGTCCTTCCTTGAAGGCACATCTGGGCGCTTGTGTCAGTGCTGCCCATTCACATGGTATGTTATCCCTTCCCTGTTGTGCTGAACTTTCCGTCTGAGGAGAGAAGGCCCCAGCGTGAGTGGGTGGGGCGCGTGTATTACCACGGGCTTGAGCAGAATAGTGCACTGGCTAAGAGTCGAGGCCCCTCAGTCAGACTGCCTAGTTAGAATCCAGGGTCCACAGGACAAGATAGTAAGACTCTGTGTCTGTTTCTTCATTTTAAAATGGGGTCATGAAGAGAATTAAATATGGTGGTGCTCTCAGGGGTTTAAGAGCATGCCTCAAAGGTGCTCATCCTATTGTGTTATTGATGCGTATGGGCATCACTTCTTTGGCCCTCCATGATTGGAATTTTATATCAGGTTAGAGTGACAATGCTCCCCCTTCCCCCCTCCACCCATGGGAATAAGAAATTGAGTATTCCTGGGATCCAGGAAGAGGTAGAGGCTAAAAGGTAATTAGAAATACAGCGAGTACTGTCCAAAAAGCTGTATTTTCTTTCTAATGGTGAGAAACAGCAGCCATACCCAACACGTGCCTTGTTCTTTCGAGACTCTCTGCCTCTGTATGTGCCTCCCTGCTCCCTTATCTCTGAAATGCTAATACTCCCCTCTCCCTACCCTGGCTGCCCCATACCTTCATCCCAATGGCCAATGTCCTCTTCATCTCCTAAGAATATATTAATTGTCACCATCTCTGTGAAAAACTCCAGGGTGGGTCATAGCCTCCTCTCAGCTCTGACAGCCCAGGACACTCTGCTCCAACCCCTCCATGTTATGATTCTTTAACGGGCTTTATCCCCATCCATTCCCATCCTCCCCACTCCCCCCACAGCTGGTAGAGTGGGCACCTTAAAATCCAGAGATTCAGGATGGAACCCTATTCATTTTAAATCACCAGGGTGCAGAGGGTGTTTGCTGAGTGACACTGCTTACTGAGTGGATACCATTGGAGTCCCCCTCAGGAGAGGGGAGTACACCAAATGCCACAACTTGGAATGAGTTTCCTGTACCTCTGCATCCAGCACTTTTATTGCCTCTGCTTGCTTTGCATTTTCCAGCTCCAAACCCTTTTAAACAGAACCTTAAGAATAGGAATCACCTATTCTTCCCTTTTCTGATTCCCCCCAGGCTGTTAGACAGCAATTCCTCCAAACAATTCATCATACAAGGGTCTAAACAGATCATTTTTAAATCATGTTTTTCTATGCATACTTTTTTCACTGTTACACTTGGCATGTGGGTGTGGAAATGATTCTCCAGGTAACTAATGTTTCGCTGGGAAGGTATTCATGTGTTGTTTGCCATCTTCACCTTAATTAAAAGTCTCAGAAGAATCCACCCTTACCCCCATCCATTGGCTCGATGCGATAAGATTACAGAATGTTAGTGTGACCTTTCACCACTGTGGGACAGCTGAATGTCTGCAAAACCATTTTTTCTTTCACATCTTTCCATCCAGACAACCTCATCTCACACTTCATCAGCTCAGTGTGAAGCCTGATGTTTCCGGTTAAACCCTCTCAATTCTTGTTTTCAATTACAATTTAAGCAACTCAGAACAACTGAAATTTTGACGATCTTTTTAGACAAAGGAAAAATATTTGTTAATTTTATTTGACGCCTCAAATTATATTAGGTAATTAGGAATTAAACTATTTTTTTTTTCTCATTCAAAAGCATGGCCTTTGGGGAGGGGCAAGAAAGCAACAGAGGAAGGAACTCCAAGAGTCAGCTCATTCTACAAGGCAGTTAGTAATCACCCAGAGCTATCTAAATCACCTATTTGGGGGGCCCAGGAGACCAGAAGAGCATCCTACAACATTCTCAGAAGAACACAAGGAAGAGACTGTCCATCTGCAGAGAAGATTCAGGAGTAGAGCACTCCACACTGTGGAGGCTGGAGCCCATCCCCTGCTGACAATGCAAGCCGCCTCAGGAGCTAGTCCCTGGATAGAGTTGGAAGTCCATTTCCCAAAAGCAGGGAAAGAAGAGATGGTCAGGCCCTGACTTCAGCTACTGATTAGTAAATTTAGCTGGTTGAAGTCCAATCCTAAGAACAGCTGAAGCTTGAAAATGTCCAAGTTGGAAAGAGGCTGGTAGCAGCCATTTTAGCTCTATTCCCAGCATGAGGGGAAACAGGGTTGACTGTAAATCACAGAGAAGGTAGGCAAAGGCTTCTGTCCACTCAGGTCGGATTGCAGCCCTAGCCTAGGCTGCAGCCCCACCTCCAGCAGGATGGAACCTGGGGCTCCTGCACCAGCCTCTCTGGGTAACTGCAGGCACATTGGGTCTACATGGACTAAAGTGTTGGGCACTCCTGTGGTTCCATGCTGCCCCTGATGGGGCAGAAGGGACAGTGCTCCCTCAGCCTCTCTGGGCAACTGCAGCCACTTTTGGCCTGCATGAACTAGACAGTTGACACATCTGCGGCCCCATTCCCACCCTTGACAGAGCAGGAAGAGGGACATTTCTCTCTCCCCTCTCAGGCAACTGCCATCATTTTTGGCCTGCAATCTAGATTGCTGGACACACCAGCAGTAAAATTCCTGCCCCTGGCAGGGGAGGAGTGGGGCTGGTGCTTCATTGGTCTACCTGGGCACTGCGGTTAGTTTTGACCCACACAGCTTAGTTTGCTGCCCATACTGTGGCTTCCTCCCAACCCTAGGCAGGGGAGGAAAGGGCATAGAGCATCATCAGTCTCTCTGGGCAACTGTAGATGGTCTTGGCCTCCATGTTGTAGATTATTGCACATGGCTGCAGCTGAATCCCTACCCTTGGCAGGAGAGAAAGGTGGGAGAAGCTTCATTGGTTCCTGAAGCACCACGGGCAGCCTCAGCCTCTGTGGCTTACAGTACCAACTGCATCTCTGGCATCTGTTCTGCAACCAGCAAGGGGAAAGGGGCAAGAAATAGAAAAAAAAGAGCTGAAAAATTTCAGATAGTCTTAACATGAGCCATCATAAATTTCCAAATTAAGTTGAATGAAATATCAAAGAGGGGCTGTAGCACAAAGTTACTCAAATAGAAAGCCCTAGACTAAAGAGAGAAAAAGAGCCAAGAATAAATACATCTAGTAAATCAGGTGCCAGGACACCAACAAAAATTACAATCCATACCAAGAAACAGGAAGATATGGCTCAGTCAAAGGAACAATCTAAGCCTCCAGATAGCAGAAAGGAGTTGAGAAAACTAATCATAGGTGTTCAAACAAATTTCCTTAATAAATTCAATGAGATGGCTAAAGAGATTAAGGACATCAAGAAGATACTGAGTACAAAGAAGAATTCTAAAGCATACATAGAAAAATAATATATCATATGGAATGAAAAGCAAAATATGTGAAATAAAAAGTACACAGGAGGAAGCAGATGTGGCTTGAGAACTTATGCACCCTCCTCTCACATGGGAGGTCCCAAGTTCAGTTCCCGGTGCATCATAAAGACAAGCAAGACAGCAAATTGCTGTGATGGGCTGAGAACACAACATATAAGAACCTATGGGATGCAGCAAAAGTATGCTGAGAGTGAAATTTATTACCCTCAATGTTTACATTAAAGAAGAACAAAGAGCTAAAACCAATGACCTAACTATACAGCTGGAGGAACTAGAAAAAGAACAGCAAACTATATCCAAAACAAGCCAAAGAAAAGAAATAATAAAGATTGGAGCAGAAATAAATAAAATTGAGAATGAGAGAGAATTAACAAAACCAAAGTTAGTTTTCTGAGAAAATTAACAAAATTGAGAAACCCTTAGCTAGACTGACAAAGAAAAAAGAGAGATATACAAATAAATGCAATAAAAAAATGAAAATATAGACATAACTACTGTATCCACAGAAATTAAAGAGATCATAAGAGTACACAACAAACTAGAGAATGTAGATGAAATGGAAAAATTCCTAGGAACATAGGAACAACCTACACTGACCCTAGAAGAAAGAGAAGACCTCAGCAGATCAATCACAAGCAAAGAGATTGAAATAGTCATCAAATAACTCATCAAAATGAAAAGCCCAGTAACAGATGGCTTCATGGATGAATTCTACCAAGCATTCAAACAAGATTTATTACCAATCTTACTCAAACTCTTCCCAAAAATTGAAAAAGAAGGAATGCTACCAATCTCATTCCATGAAGCCAATAGCACCCTAATACCAAGTCAGAGAAAGATATTATGAAAAAAAAAAAATTACAGACCCATTTCCCTAATGAATATGGACGCAGAAATCCTCAATAGAGTACTTGCTAATCCAATCCAACAACACATTAAAAGAATTAATGAGGGGGAAACGGACTTTGGCCCAGTGGTTAGGGCGTCCGTCTACCACATGGGAGGTCTGCGGTTCAAACCCCGGGCTTCCTTGACCCGTGTGGAGCTGGCCATGCGCAGTGCTGATGCGCGCAAGGAGTGCCGTGCCACGCAAGGGTGTCCTCCGCGTGGGGGAGCCCCACGCGCAAGGAGTGCGCCCGTGAGGAAAGCCGCCCAGCGTGAAAAGAAAGTGCAGCCTGCCCAGGAATGGCGCCGCCCACACTTCCCGTACCACTGACGACAACAGAAGCGGACAAAGAAACAAGGCGCAGCAAATAGACACCAAGAACAGACAACCAGGGGAGGGGGGAAATTAAATAAATAAATAAATCTTTAAAAAAAAAAAAAAAGAATTAATGAGGGAAGCAGATTTGGCTCAATGGATAGAGCATCCACCTACCACATGGGAGGTCCAGGGTTTAAACTCTGGAGGCCCATGTGGTGAGCTGGCCCATGCACAGTGCTGATATGCGCAAGAAATGTCATGCCATGTCATGCCATGCATGTGTGTCCCCTGCATAGGGGAGCCACACACACAAGGAGTGCACCCTGCATGGAGAGCCACCCCATGTGTAAAAAGTACAGCCTGCCCAGGAGTGGCACCACACATGGACAGCTGATACAGCAAGATGATGCAACCAAAAGAGACACAGATTCCCAGTGCCGCTAACAAGAATGAGAGTGGACATAGAACACATAGCAAATGGACAGAGAGCAGACAATGGGGGAGCAGGGGAGGGGAGAGAAATAAACAAAAATAAATCCTAAAAAAAAAGAATTAATGAGTTGAAAGGTCATGTTGCTAAAGAGATAAAGGACATCAAGATTACACTGAAAAAATTAAAATTAATAATAATAAATTTTAAAATTTAAAAAAAGATTACACTGAACAAGCACAAAGAAGAGTTTGAAAAACTAAACAGAGTTCATGGGAATGAAAGGCACAATAGGTGAGATTGAAAACACATTATAGGCATGAAATAACAGACTGAAAATGATAGAAGAGAAAATAAGTGATACTGAAGAGAGAACAGATGAAATTTGAGAGAGAAAATAGTGGAAAAAATTGAGCAGGAGCTAAGGGAGTTTAATGACAACATGAAACACAAAAACACAACAACATACATGTCATGGGAATTCCATAAAGAGAAGAGAAGGGAAAGGGGGCAGAAAGAGTATTTGAAGAAATAATAGCTGAAAATTTCCCAAGTTGCATGAAAGAAATGTACTTAGATAGGCATATATGAAAAAACAACAACCAACATTCTACTCAATGGGGAAAAGTTTAAAGCTTTCCCTCTAAGACTGGGAACGAGACAAGCATTCCCTCTGTCACTGTTGTTAAAAAAAAAAAAAGGCATCCAAATAGGAAAAGAGGAAGTAAGACTCTCACTGTTTGCAGGTTCCATGATCCTATATTTTAAAAATCCTGAAATGTCTACAAAAAAGTTTTTTGAGATAAGTAACAAATGAGTTCAGTAAAGTGGCAGGATATAAGATCAACACGCAAAAAATCAGTAATGCTTCTCTGCCGTAGTGTTGAGCAATCTGAGGAGGAAATAAGTGGGAAAATTCTAGTTACAATAGCAGCAAAAAACTCCAATACCTAGGAATCAATTTATCCGAAGAAGTATAGGACCTGTATGCAGAAAACTACAAAACAATGCTAAAAGAAATCAATCAACACCTAAACAAATGGGAATCACATGTCCAATAAGGATATAATATCCATGATATATAAAGAGATGATACAACACAACAATACAAATAATCCAATTAAAAAATGGCCAATGACTTGAATAGACATTTGTCCAAAGAAGAAATACAAATGGCAAAAAGAAAAACACATGAAAAAATTGCTCAACATCATTTGTGATTTAGGGAAATGCAAATCAAAACAACAATGAGTTATCATTTCACATCTATCAGAATGGCAACTATTAAAAAGATAGAGAACTACAAGTGTAGGCGAGGGTGTGGAGAAATAGGAACACGTATTCACTTTTGGTGGGAATGTAGAATGGTACAGCCACTATGCAGGACAGTCTGGCAGTTCCTAAAGAAGTTGAATATAGATTTGCCATGTGACCTGGTGATACCACTATTGGGTATATACCCAGAGGAACTGAGAGCAGTGACACAGACATCTGCACACCAATGTGAATAGCAGCATTATTCATGATTTCCAGAAGTTGGAAACAACCCAGGTGTCCATCAACCAATAAATGGATAAATAAAATGTGGTATATACACACAATGGACTATTACTCAGCTGTAAAAAGAAATGAAGTCATAAAGCATATGGCAGCATGAATGAACCTGCAAGACATTATATTGAGCGAAGCAAGCCAGACACAATAGGACAAATACTATATGACTGTGCTACTATAAACTAAATATACTGTTAACATAGTGTATGATACCATTTATATAAAATGTAAATATAAATCAATTTATAAAGATGAAATTAGATTAGTGATTTTGTAGGGCCAGGAAAGGCATACTAAGGGGTGTGGAGTTTTTCTTTTTGGAGTAATGAAATTGTTCTAAAATTTTTTGTGGTGATGCGTGCACAACATTGTGATTATACTAAAAGCCATTGATTGTACAATTTGGATAGATCATTTTCAAGAAAACTGTTTAAAAAAAGATAATGGTTACCTGAAGTTCTGAAGGGAGGGGGAGGAAATAATAGGTGGAACACCGGGCATTTTTAGGGCATTGGAATTAAGTGTAAACGATGTAACTATAGACCTTGGTTAGTAGCAATATCGCAATATTTATTTACCTATTGTAATAAATTCACCACACAATTGTAAAATGTTAATAGTGGAAGATGTGGGAGGGGGAGAGGGTAGGGTATGTTAGGCCGAGAGTTCCCGTCCTGCCCCTTTCTTCATTTCCCTTCCCTTCCCCCTCTTCCTGCAGGAGTGCATTCTTAAATGATACAAAACCAGAGCCTGGCCTTTGCGCAGTCCCCTTCTACACACTCCCTTGGATAAGGAGGTAGCAACCCGCTTCTGAGGGACGCGAATGGGACCATAGAGCCCATGTGAGTTATCTCGCCTGGACCTTAAAACTGCAAAGCTAGCAGAAACCATCACAAACTAGCCCCTTTGTAGTCTAGCCCCAGGACAAGTTCTGAAAACTCTCTCCCGGCTCCCTTCGGGGCTGCTGTCTAGTAGACAGAGCCCACCTGCTCAAGCTCATTAGAGACTTTGTTTGTATGGACCTTGGCTCTAGGTCTGATTCCTAAAACACTCCCTTCCTCGGCTTCCCTCCAAGCCTAACATTTTGGTGCCGAAACCCAGAAGCCAAGGTCAAGGGAGCCCACTTGTCTGGTCCCTTCTCCATCTGCGGAGGCAGGATTGCTCAGGCTGATGCCCTCCTCCCTTCTCTGCTGTCCAGGACAACTCTCGCGGATAACTGGGTAAGGAGCTTCACCTTTTCCACACGTTGGCACCCTCTTCCCTTTCATTCTCCATTGTCCAGGACAAGTCCCTCTTGAAAGCCCTGGCGCAGGTAGAGGGCTGCCCAGGGTCCTGACCCCCCCCCCCCCCGTTTTGCGGCGGGACGAGATGGAGGGTGCCTCCCTCCAGGCCTCTGCTCCGTGTCCGGCCTGACCTGACCCAGGAAGGGACGCCCCGTGTGATCCGTCAGCGCCTCAGGAACTCGGTGAAACCTCCTTAACCCCACGGGCAAAGCCAGTCCAACCCCGCCCTAAAAACACCCCCCGGGGTGCCTCTACCGAAGTCTTCAAGACCTTGGTCTTGAATCTGAGCTCCGACTGAAAAGGCTCATCTTCTACTGTTACACTGCCTGGCCTCTTTACCTCCTTGACAGGAAATCTGTCTAGCCAAAGCAGTGGAACCCTAAATCCCCAAAGTCTTCCAGACCTCAACAATTATTGTCTACGCTTAAACAAGCAGAGCGAGATCCCAAATGTCCAAGCCGTTTTGGAGCTGCACAGGCACCCCTCCCTCTGTCAGTCCTGTCTCGCTTTTCAGATTCTCCTTCTTCACTCTCCCCAGCCCCCAAAATTCTCACTCTCCCCCTGATGCCTGGTCAGAAAATCCTCGGATCCAGTGAACGACTCTATTCCCTCCCTAGGTGCCCACTCCACCTGCTGCTCCAAGCCCCTCTGCCCCTCCTGCTTTTCTCCATCTCCAGAAACACTCCTGGCCCTAACTCCACTTCCAAATCAGATTGACCTAACCCCGTATGTGTCCATGTTCCCTTCTATTCCTCTGATCCTTCTCATTTTATCAAAGAATTTCAATTCCCAACTGTTTCTTACAACCTTACTTGGCGAAACCTCTACAGCATTCTTTCCACCTGACTATCTCTGCCCCCCACCAAAAGGAGCGTGTTTGGCTTACATCCCAAACTCACGCAAATACCCTAAACCAGCCAAACATTGCCAACAACCCCATTAGAACCACAGCAGTCCCCAGGAAAAAAAAAACTAGCCATAAATCCTCCACCCTCCAGAATTCCTAGCAGCCACCCCACTCCAGGCACGTGGGAAAGAACTCACCAGGGCCATGCTTCAAGTGTGAAAAGCCTGGCCACTGGGCCAAGCAATGCCCAAATCCACCACCTCTTCCGGGGCTGTGCTGCTGTGCAAGCAGGGAATCCGCTGGAGGTCCGATTGTCCCCAGGCCTCTCAAGGCAAGAGGGCATCAGTTACCCAGTCAGACACAATCCCAGGCATCGACCTCCCACATTGTCGGGGACTGATAGCAGAAGTTAAAGGTGCCCAGGAATCGTGCAAACCCCCATGCCCATCTCCAAAGCAAAACCTCTGGTAACTCTGATGGTGGCAGGCAAGCCAACTTCATTTCTTATTGCTATGGAAAACACTTACTCTACCCTTCCCCGATTCCTCGAAATCTTAACTCCGTCCTCAGTGTCAATAGTGATGGTAGATGTAATAGTTTCACAAAACCTTGCAACCCCTCTTCTGCCATACTCCACTCACTTTAATGCCCCCCGCTGTCTAACTCCAATCCTTAAAAGAAACATTTTAACCAGGCTCAGAGCACAAATAGGCATTCCTTCTCCTCAAGGCCCACATGGCATCTTCCTTCTCTCTAACAGACCTATCGCCAACCCCCCTTCCCTGCTCTCCCTTTTTCCGTCAAGCTCTGTCAATCCGGAAATCTGGGACACTGAAATTCCTACCATTGCTGCCCATCACAAACCAGTAACAGCTGGTAACTCAAAAATCCTGCCCACATCCCATTCAAACCCCAATATCCTGTCCCTTTAATGCCCTGCAAAGTATCAAACCTACAATTGCTCGCCTCTTGAACAAGCTTATATATTATAAGCAACACAAATTCCAGAAGAAATCTTAGAAGTCATAAAATCAGATATATGAAATAATGAAAAACTTAAAAACAGTCATACTGAAGGAGTAAGAATTATAAATAAAATTAATAAACTTTATTTCTGTTAGGGTCTCTTAACTCTTTTTTGTGCTAGTCTGTTTGCTCCTAAGTTGAAAGGAATAGCTTATTTTTCTTCATAATATGGGATGAAAAATGTAAAACTTAAATATAGAAAGAAGTAAAAAGTCTGTGGGAGTGCTATGTAAGACAAAACTTATAGAAAGTATTATAGAAGATAGCATTAAGTAAGCAAACGTGTTTTATGAAGGTGAAATCTGTCTTAAAGTAACTAGTCTATATGATCATGGATAATTAAACGAAATTTGTAAAAGCATTGGTTAAACAGAAATATTTAAATAAACTAACTCCAGTAAGTCATTATTAAACAAACTGAATTAATAATAATAACAAAAGGTAACTTCATAACAGGAAAACTTGTAAGAAGTCACCTCAATCTGCATATTAAAGTGGTAGTAGGGAGAAGATAATCTTGATTTCATTGGGAATCTTAGGTTTTCATAAAATAATGGAAAAAGTAATTTTTCCTGTACTGATAAAATACCTGTTATTTAATGTAATCATGGTAATTGTATGTTGTAAGAGGTTTGCTTTGAAACAGTTTTCAAAATCATTTTGGTTACTTATGTATGTAGGGTGTCTAAAATGTGTTTTTATTATTAAGGAAAAAGACAGTAATTTTGTCCTAAGATAAAATTACTGGTTATTAAGAAAGAATAAAATGTGGGACAAAACCTGAATGGATAAGTGCAGAAGGTTTATGAAAAGGAATTTTTATTGTTAAAGTTGAGTAAGATTTGATGGGTCTATATATTAAGATTTAAAAGCTTTACTGTTAAATAGTATAATGATGTAAAGCTAAAATTTCATTCTTTTTCTGTTAATGTAATGAAGATTCTCAAGTCTTTGGTCTGTTTTAGTAAAAGTTTATAAAGAGGTTTTCTCCTGACCAATCAGTATATGAAGAAAAAAAATCTGTTTTATCAAAATATGCTTCTTGTATTTTAACCTTATCATTTCCTTGGTTTTTTAAAGAGATATAAGTCTTATCACTTTTAAAAGAACATAATGTTCAAACCTGACAATTTTTCACATTTTGCTTTCTCAAACCAAATCCTGAAAAGTATCTTTTTATTTCAAATTATTGTCAAAAAAATTTGTTCTTTCACCTTGAAAAAAGTGAAGTAATAAAATAATTGACACCATTTAATATGTTATAATTTTAATGAAAAGTGTGTAGAAAGTGTTGTAAAATTAATAGGGAATCTTTAACCCTCTGTTAAAGTAAAATATTTATATGAATACCTAAAGATTATATGAAATTCCTAAAAATTTACAATGTTTCAACATATTACATAAAAGCAAATGTTGTTAATCATGATTTTAACTGTTTAAAAAAATAGTATGTGTCACAGAAACAACATCTTATTGTAAATGAAAATAACACTTGCCAAATAAAGATTAACAATAATGAAGACTTAATATCATAAAGTATATTAAAGGCAAAGGAGATGGAAACAATACATATTTAAGTCAAAATAGTACATAGAAATAGCTAATTACTAGTAGTTAATAAGATGTGTGTCCTGCAAGCAACAAACAGGGGTCCAACATCTGTAGAAATGTACAAGCCACCAAATAGTTCATAAGAAATTAAGTAACAATACATGTGTATACAAACTCACCAAACCAGGGACACACCAACATCTGGCTCATGAATATATATACATATATTGTGATATAATGACTTAAATTAACTCAAGCATAAGAAAGCATATAGGCTTATATTTATTTTATTAGACTGCTGTTAATAATTGAGAGAACATGAAATAAGCAATGGCTTGCTCAATAAAGAGGGGTCCAACTGTTGTATCACAATCCTTCAAGATATACATACATATACATATAAGCTCACCAAACCAGGGAAATCTCCAACATCTGGCCCACAAGGTTGGGATCAACAAGCAGCAGAGTCCCGATCAGATGCAACATAGATACATATATATGCTTATCTAGTTAGTCTAGCAAGTTTATACTGATAATTAGGGTGAAAAGAGTAACATAAGTCAATAGATTATATCATCATTGAATGGAGTCATAGAATAACAGAATAATAGAAAAGTCTTAAATACAAACTCACCAAATCGGGGGATGCACCAATACTTGGCTCAAAGCTGGGAAGTCCCAAATCAGCAGCTGATACTAGAGTCCTAATTGGAAACAAACCTTGGGCAGAGCATCCCCTCCCAGGGTTGGACTTCAGCTGACCTGACCAGGGACTGCCCCTTTTTTTGAGCTCATAATCAGTGAACTCAATACTATAGGTGCCAACCTGAAAGTACACAGTACATTCCAATGTCTCTATGTCAGTGTCCCCCAAGAAAGTGGCCAGCCTTCCCAGAGAGGAACACAATATTCCCTGGAATGTACCCTATCTGTTCTGATTTGTTACAGAATGTCCCCCAATGTGTCCACTGTTCTAGTTCTCATCATTCTTCCTGAAATATGAAAAGTGCTGACATTGGTTTGCTGATTAACAAAGTTTCCTGCATGATGTTTCACTTTTAGGTTTGAACAATACTCACTAAATTTTTCCCCAATACAGCACCACTGCTGTATACAGCAGTCCTAAATATTGCCAGTTTGTTGCAAGAAATTAATATCCAATTACATCACTATCACTTTGTTTTAAAACTTACTAAAGCTTTCTTCAGTATCTTCTTAGGCAAGGCAAGTCAGCCTGCATTCACCTTCATATGAAAGAGCCAATGGTGGATTTGCAGTTCTTGCTCAAGGCTGGGTGCATAACCCAACTGTCTATTCTGCCCTGGTAACAAAAAATCTGGCTGCATGAAAAACCTGTAGCTATAACCTTATTGTGCTACATTTATAATATTATGCTAACCAATAATTCTTTTTACAGAATTAAAAGAAACACCAGACACAATTGTATCCTATCTTAAGAACCAGGAATAGGCAAACAATTAGAACAAGCTGTGAAGTCCTTGCTGCTCTGTCAAACTCTTAAGTGTTAGTAAAGTAAAATGTTTTCCCACACCACAAACTCCAAAACAACTAATGACCTTTCTAGGGTTGTTAGGGTACTGAAAAACCTTCATCTATCATGTAATCAGATATTAAAGCCATTTTATGCATTAATTAAGAAAAATTGTGCTCGAAAATAAGACCCCGCCCCCCCAGCAGGCTTCTTTTAAAACAATAACACAGACTCAAATAGGAAGCAGGATAAACCTTAACTTACTCTGTAAATTGGATGTGGCCATTACTGATATTAGCTTTGGATAGAGTTTGTGGCAAAGACAACATTCTAAATGAGTACCCCTTGGGTTTTAATCACAGTTGTATAAAGAGGCCAATTTATAATATAGCTCTTTTAAAAAGCAACTGTGTGCAGCATACCATGCCATGTTGCATTAAAAAAAAAACTTAATCTATTAGTGTCTGGTTACTCTGGAAACCTCCATCCCTATCCAGGGGTAGATTACAGATACTAGAAACAAGACAGAAACAATGAACTGTTGTAAACCACCCTCTGTGAAGAAAAAATCTTTGAAACAACATCTGAAACACCTCCCAGCAGCAGCAGGTAACTGTTTATCATATCCCCGCCCACTTCTCTAACACCCTCCTTGAGACTGTTAAAGTAGATGCTCTTGCGAAGATCTAGAACCACATTGAAACCCAAGAAGCAGCAGAGTGGCTCTATAAGAAAAATGAACATTGTGGCTACTGAACCCTGTAGCAGTACTTCCAGCTACCATGGCTCATGGACATCACCACAAGTATCCATCATACTCACTCCAACTACTGTACAACAGTCCCCTCCCACTCCTGGAAGGGGCAAGATATGCTTTCATTACTGCAAATACTGTATTGGGACTCTTATAACCAGCTAGCTACTATTACTGTCTAAAAAATGCAAGTTCCCTATATGAAATGCCAGCCCAAATTAACAGTGACTAAGAAACTATTTATTAGTCACCTTATGCAGTCTTAAACTATAAACCTGTTAGGTCCTGGTTCAGTGAGGCTCAGAAACAAACCAAAGTTCAGATGGAGAAATTTATTAGATTGCCAACATGGCGGGGGTCTAAAGAGAACTCCAGCTGTCTGAGCTGGGAAGTACCTTTTGAACTGGCAAAGTTGGGTGGGGTTGGAGAGGGGCGCAAAGATATGGGTGGAAAAGTACCACGCCTCCCGTTCTCAGGTTAGGGAGTGACTTTCTGAGGACTGCCTTATCACTGGGGGAGAGTGGTCTGTGGTTTGGTGGGGGTGTGAAACAGCAGGGGCTGGAATGGAACATCCTGTGTTTAGACACATAGCTTGAGGTCAGGGTCAGTAAATTACAACCTAACATTCTCAACTTTTGGTTGATAAGAAAAAAATAGCAAGGGAGAATTGGCGAGTGGGGGAGCAATATTGTCTGGCTGCTTCCTGCTGTCAAGGATCCGTGCTAGGTTCCATTGTTGGTTTTTTCTTCGGTATTGAAGTATTGCGGTGGTGGCTTGTGGGTTAATGACTGGTATTTAATTTCATTCATTAGGAGGAGGCTGTCTACATGACCCTGAGTAATATTGCAGACTATTGTTTGAATGAACTGTGCTATAGCTTGGAAAATATATGGTCCTTGCCCTTTCCGAGGTGGGAGGGGACTGATGTAATCTACTTGCTATTGTGTTTTCAGTCTATATGTCCCATCTGGTGAGGTAAGCGTTGCAGTTGCGGTGAACATGATGAATACTTGTGGGTGATGTTCACGAGCCATTGGTGAGTAACAGGCAGCTGGAAGTGCTGCTACAGAGTTCAGTAGCCATGATGTCTGTTTATCCTGTGGAGCCACTCTGCTGCTTCTCAGGTTTCAATGCTACGGCTCTGGATGTTTGCAAGGGCATCTGCTTTAACAGTCTCGAAGGGTGTTAGAGGAGTGGGCAGGGATATGATAGGCAGTTACCTGCTGCTGCTGGCAGGTGTTTTATGGACATCTTTTTCACAGAGGGTGGTTTACAACAGTTCCTTGCTTCTGTCTTGTTTCTAGTATCTGCAATTTACTCCTGAATAGGGATGGCAGTTTTCAGAGGGACCAGCCACTAACGGGTTAAGCCTTTTACTTGCAACAAGGCATGGTGTGCTGCACACAGTTGCTTTGTTATTAAGGGGCTATATTCTAATTTGGCCCTTTTACAATTGTGATTACCACCCAAAGAGTATTTGTTTAGAATGTTGCCTCTGCCACAAACTCTACTTAAAACTAATGTTGGTGCTGGCTGCATTTAACTTACAGGGTAAGAATCCATCCCCTTTACTGCTAGAACCTACGTGATTGGTTTAAAAGCAGCCCGCTGTGGGTGGTTTTCTTATTTCCATGCACACTTTGTTCTACTTAATGCATACAATGATTTTAATATCTAAGTTAAATGAGGGACAATGGGTTTCAGTACCCCAACAACTCCAGAAAGATTATTATTTTGAAGTTTGTGATGTGGAAAAACATTGTATTTTAACAGCTCTTAAGAGTTTGACAGAGCAGCAAGTTTGTTGAAGCTTGTCCCAATTGTTTCCCTATTTCAGGTTCTTAAGATAAGATACTATGGTTTCTGGTGTTTCTGTTTTTAATTCTGTAAAAAGAATTACTGGTTAATATAATTTTATTAATATAATGAAATAGGGTTATAGCCTCAGGTGTTTTTTTTTTCATGCAACCAGATTTTTGTTACCAGGTAAGAATAGATGATTAGATTATGTACCCAGCCTTGGGGAGCACTGCAAAAGCCACCCCTGGCTTTTTCACATGAAGGTTAATACAGGCTGGATTGACTTGCCTGAAGAGATACTAAAGAAAGCTTTAGCAAGTTTTAAAACAAAGTGATAGTGACATAAGTGGATATTAAAATTTTGTAATAAACCAACAATATTCAGGGTTGCTGCATATGGCAGTGGTGTTACTTTCATTTATAATAGCTTCCTATTATATACCACTCTGCAGCTGCTTTGAATGTGAATCAGATGAGTATGAGTTAATGCATCTGCCTTTTGATTTCCAGGCAGAGAGGTTGTTTTTTGTGATACATAACATTATACTTTTATGTACTATTATGCTGAAACAATGGTAAATTTCTAGGAATTTTATACAATCTTTAAGTATTCATATGAACATTTTACTCATACAACTTTAACAGAGGGTTAAAAAATCTCTTAATTTTATAATACTTTTAAACACTTTCCATTCAACTTATATCAGATGAACTCAACTATTTTATTATTTCACTTTTTCAAGGTGAAAGAAAAGATACTTTTCAGGATTTGCCTTTGAGAAAGCAAGTTTGAACATTGCGTACTTTTAAAAGTGATAAGACTTGTTTTTCTTAAATAGCCAAGGAAATGATAAGGTTCAAGTACAAGAAGCTATTTTGATAAAAGAGACTTTGTCTTTGTATACTGATTAGTCAAGAGAAAAACTCTTTGTAAACTTTTGCTAAAACAGAACAATGATTCAAGAAACTTTGAGAAAGAACAAAATTTTATGCTATTTGATAGATCCATCAAATCTCTAACTACAAAATTCCTTTTCTGTGTACCTTCTGTACTTTCTGTATTCATTCAGGTTTTGTCCCACATTTTCCTCTTTCTTAATAACCATCATTTTATCTTGGGGCAAAATTACTTTCTTTTTCTTTACTAAAAAACAACATATTCTATATAACTTTCATACTTAAGTTACCAAAATGACTTTGGAAACTGTTTTAAAGCAAACCTCTTGCAATATACAATTACCATCAAACTTAAACTTTTCAGACTAGTGATTTAATTTGGTCATAACTATTTTTATCATTTCAAAGATTTACTAGAGCTCTTTTAATAATCTTCATTTGTCAATTAATATTACTATTCAGAGGTATTAAAATATACACTGAAAAAAACGACAAACAATAAAAGTTAAGATACATTAACAGAAACATAAAGCTCATTAACTTGACTCATAATTTTTACTTCTTTGGTAGGACTGTTTTTAAACTTTCCATTATTTTACATTTTTTATTTTATTGCTCTTGAGATTTTTTTTTTTAATCAGTGTCACCTGTAATATATAAGCTTATTTTTGGAAATACTTTTATTAGCACTCAGCAACCAGTTAGGAATATTTGAGCAGTATAAATGCAGTTAAGCTTTAATTTAGCAGTTCGGATAAACAGATATTTAACACATATATTTTGTATTATTACTTTTTAGAAGTACACTTAGACTTAAAATTTAGGAGTAAGTTAAAAGCTTACTTGTAAGAGGCAAGTAATTGTAAGTTTGATACTTTGCAGGGCATCAAGAGGGACACGTTACTGGGGTTTGACTGGGATGTGGGCAGGTTTCAGGGTTTCTTAAACCATGACTGGTTTGTGATCGGCAGCAATTATAGGAAATTCAGTGTTCCAGATTTTTGGATTGACAGAGCTTGACAGAAAAAAATGGAAGCAGAGGAGGGAGGGAGTGGATGAACAGGTAGCTTTTTAGTGGGTACAGTAAAAGAGGGATTGCAAGGGGTTGTGAAACTATTCCATTGACCCTCACTATTGAGACTGAGGAGTGAGTTAAGGGTTTGGGGAATTTGGGAAGGGTAGAGTAAGTGGTTTTTGTATTACTAAGAAATGAAATTGGCTTGCCTGCTATTATCAGAGCTACCTGAGGTCTATTTTGGAGATGGGCATGGGGGCTTGCATGGTTCAGGGGTACCTTCAATCATCTGTTGCCAGTCCCAGAAGGTTTGGGAGGTTGAAGCTGGGGGTTGGGTCCAACTGGGTAACCAATGCCCTCTTGCTTTGAGAGGCCTAGGGACAATCGGATCTCCAATGGATTTCCTGTTTGCACAGTGAGTATAGCCCCAGAGGAGGTTGTGGGTTTGGTTCAGAGGTTGCTCATGGGATGTATGGTGGTGGTGGGGTTTGATCAGAGGGGTCGAAGTCAGAGGAGGGTGTTTTTGTACATGGGAGAGGGGCCCAGCTGTGGAGAAGGAGGATTTGGTAGGTAGTACAGGACTGGCAGAGGCGGGGAAGGTTATGGAGAAGGAAGAAAGCCAGCATGTAGGGAGTGGAGCATCAGACTATTTGCTATTGCATTGGATAAAGTTATTGAGATCTCAGAGAACTTAGATATTGAAAGTATTGTGTTCCAGCCATTACTTTTTGTTGTTTCATTTATATTGTGGCCAAATAGCAGTAGAGTAAAAAATGAGCTGCTTCAGTTTGATTTTCCCTCTGAGGTAGAGTTTTAAGGCTGTGGAGGAGATACCCCAATGGGGTTTCTTTTGGAGGAAGTGATTGGGAGTTTCCCATGGTTGGTGAGGTGTGGGTGAGTTTGGAGATCCTTCAGGTATGGAGTTGTGGAAGGAAAGAAGCAAGTGTCCTCAAATCTTCTGCTTCCAGTCCAGTTAGGGGCCAAAGGGCCAGTGACCAGACACAAAACTAGCATCCTCGAAGCCAAGAAGGGCAGGCAGTGGGAACAGTTCCCCTATCAGGAGAGGATCACTGACCTAGTACTAGGATTTCCGAATGAGGAAAAACGGACAGGATCTTCCAGTGAGGTTCCGAGACTCACCCAATGACAACTCTGTGTCCAGTGTTGGGTGGAAAATCTGCAGTGGTGAGATGGAGGATCACTACAGATTTGGCCTGCCTCAAGAAGGTTTCCCAGGTTTTGGCACCAAAATGTTAGGTCCCAGTTCAATGAGGCTCAGAGACAGACCAAAGTTCAGGTGGATACATTTATTAGCTCACTAGCATGGTGGTGCTCTGAAGAGAGGCTTCAGCCTATCTGACTGAACTGGGGAGTATCTTTTGAACTCGTGGAGTTGAGTGGGGTTGGAGAGGGCCACGAAGATATGGGGTGGAAAAATAGCATGCATGCTGTTCTAAGGGTAGGGGTTGACTTTCTGAGGACTGACTTATCATTGGGGGAGAGAATGTTATTTGGTTTGGTGGGGGTGTGAAAAGAGCAGGGGTCAGAATGGAACTTCCTGTGTTTGGACACATAGATTGGGCTCAGGGTCAGTAAGTTTTAAGTTACAATCTAATAAAACCAAGATATTAATTGGACTTTTTATTAGAAAAATGAGTGACCTTTAAATGAAACAGTTAAAAGGCGATAAAGAACCTTTACAATAATAAACTAAGTTTAAATTCAGCACTCCAGTAAGTACTAACAGCAAAACCAATGCATGCACTGAAGTTATAAGCTAAAATGCCAGCCATCCTAAAACTCAAAATGAAAAGTAATAATAATTTGTTGTTGCCTATTCCTCAAACTATACAAACTGGGAAAAAGAAAGTCATTTTAGCTATACTATGCAGCCTTACTCGTTGGGAATCTTAAATCCCTGAGAAATAAAAATCACCCAAAACATTATTATGAAACCACCGTTAATAATCCAAAGTCCCCTATTCCTACTGAAATTCTGTGTGTGCCTATATAAACTCTTCTCGTACTGAAACTGATTTTTAAATTTCAAAATAGAAAAGTATATTGTATTAGAAACCTCCTCAAGGGAAGTGGATGTGGCTCAAGCAGTTGGGTGCCTGCCTACCACATGGGAGGTCCCAGGTTCAGGTCCCCTGCCTCCTAAAGAAGACGAGCAAGACAGCAAGCTGACGCAATGGACTGGCATGGCAAGCTGATGCAACCAGATGACGATACAACCGGACACCAACAAACGGACACAGAGCAGTCAGCGAGGGCAAAACAATGAAGGGGGGGAGAAATAAATAAAAAATAAATAAATCTTTAAAAAAATACACCTCCTCATAAAGTCCCCCTACCTGGTACTTTATCTACTAATGGAAGTATTGCTTATATACTGTTACACCAGCATAATCTGCCCTTGTCTGTATGAAATAACAAAAAGAAATCTGTAATATGAGATAGTTACCCGCCAAATTATGTAATTTCACCGTCAAGCATTCATGTTCAGTGTTGTGTATATGTTACCCTTATTATTCTTTTGTCTTTTATATTGTTGTTGTATAACCTACATGAAATATTTAAATGCCCTAACCGCTCAGGTGATATCTCAAAATATTTACACATAGGATGGAAAGTGAAAAGAGCACTGGAGTAAAATGTAAGAACATGAAGTGCCCGCTTTCCCCTCTGTAGAGTATATAAAAAAATGCCCTTTCCCTAACCTACAGGCAAAAAGGCTGGGAAAGCCCATTCCTCTTTAGCAGGGGGGAAATTAGCACCAAGAAAGCAATCAGGCTGTTTCAAAATAAAAATTAAAAAAAGTTAAGTGCTCAAACCCTTAACTTGCTATCTATAAACTCACACGACCCCCGCCCCCCTCAATAAACAAAAGATCAGCAAATGAACCACAAAAAAAAAAACGCACCCAACACCACCTCCTGACTTGAAGGCCTCCTCGTACGCGTCCCAACCCTCTCATACTCATCTTGCCCATCCTTCTCCTCAGGACCCTGCCTCACACAGCTCTTACCCAGTTTCATCCACAGAACCATTGACGCTGTGACCAGTCAGGCCGGCAGCCCCGCGCTTCCAGGCGGCGAGCCCATCTCCACCAAACCCCGCACAAGGCGACTGCTAGGGACCGCTCTCTGCCGGGACCAGCAGGAAGTAGCCACAGCTGACCCATCATCGTCCTTTTCCCCAGCAAAAGCAATGAAAAGAGTCTGGAATGTTAGGCCCAGGGCTCCCGTCCTGCTCCCCTTCCTCATCCCCTCTCGCTTCCCCCCCTTCCTGCAGGAGTGCATTCCTAAATGATACAAAAGCAGAGCCCGGCCTTTGCGCAGGCCCCTCCAAACACTCCCTTGGATAAGGAGGTAGCAACCCGCTTCTGAGGGACGCGAATGGGACCATAGAGCCCAGGTGAGTTATCTCGCCTGGACCTTAAAACCGCAAAGCTAGCAGAAACCACCACAAACTAGCCCCTTTGTAGTCCAGCCCCAGGACGAGTTCTGAAAACTCTCTCCCGCTCCCCGGGGGCTGCCGTCTGGTAGACACGGCCCACCTGCTGAGGCTCTGTGCGCCCTCGGCCGCGCGTCTGGTTTCTAAAACGCCTCCCTTCCTCCGCTTCCCTCCGAACCTAACAGGGTATATGAGAATCCTTTATACTTTCGATGTAACTCGTCTGTAATCTTAAGCCTCTTTAAAAATAAGTTTATTATATTAAAGAAATTTTCTTTTCTAAATTCCTCCTACCACAGAAGATGGGCCCAAACGTCAAGCTCCTCCAGAGCTCCGGGAAGTCTCCGAGGCGCGCCCGGTGGTTCTCCTGACTGCCGCGGGCAGCGCCTCGCAGCCCTTCAGCCCGCCCGCAGCGTTCCCCGCGGATCGTGGGGCCGCCGGCTCGTGTGCACGGGACCCCTTCAGAGGACACCCTCCCACTGCCCCTTAAGTTCGCTCTCTGAGGATTACATGAGATACATTAACTAAGAAGAAATACACGAGAAATGTACGATCTTTTCATTATATTCACATATAAATGTGTACTGGAAGATTTTAGATAATGAGTTTGTATGGGAATCGAGAAAGTTGGTTATGTACATAGATTTTAATTTAAAATAATACCGATATCCCCAAATCATGCATTATCTCCTAGGTTTTCCCCCTTCCTTCCCATTCCTCCCTTCTAGACAACCAGCAAAGAAGTTTAACCCAGTCCACCTTAATTACATACATTAGTAGCTTTTATTTTGAGATAAGTGTAGATTCATATGCAGTTGTAAAATAGTACAGAGAGATCCCAGGTACCCTTTACCCAGTTTCCAGTGGTAACATCATGAAAAACTATAGTACAATTCCACCGCCAGGGTACTGATATTAATACAACCAAGATGTAGAACACTGTCATCACCACAAGGATTTCTCCTGCTGCCCTTTCACAGCCACACCGTTTTCCTCCCTCCGCCACCCCCTTCTTCAACCCTGTAACCAGCGCTACAGTCTCGTCGTTGGAAGAATGATATACAAATTGAACCATACCACATGCAACCTTTTGAAATTAGCTTTTTTTCACTCAGCATAATTCCTTTGTTGGGGGTGGGAGTCCATCCAAGCTGTTCCACCTTGTTGCTGGGTAGTGTTCCATGGTGTAGATAAACCACATCTTTACCTGTTGGAGGTTGTCAGGGTTGTCTCCAGTTTTTGTCTAGTACAAATAAAGCTGCAATAGATAGACAGATGATAGATAGATAGATAGATAGATAGATAGATAGATAGATAGATAGATAGATAGATAATACTTGCTAATGTCCAGGCCATCTGGATGGCAAAAGAGATCTTTAGGAAACTTGCGCTCACCATCAACTCAGAAACCCATAGGTAACAAGTTATCAGTTCAACTCAATTTCACAATTTTGACAATTATTTATTTCTCTCTAAATACATGAATGAGATCATTTTGAAAGATAATCTAGATTACCTGAAGTATTATAAAATACAAATTAACAAAAACCTACAAATATTTCCCAAGCTCTTAACAGTACAATAGAGGGAAGAAATGCCATGCACAATAAAACTAGAAAAATCAGATTTAATGTTCCATTTGGATATAAGAATTTTCCGCACCATTAAACTGAGGCGTTGTCTGCAGAAGACCATTGTTAAAATTTTCAAGGAACTTAAAAATGGAGAGAGGAGTTTCTGATTTTTTGGTCAACTCAAACAATGCTGCAGTAACTATTCTTGTACCCAGCCTTGGTACGAATATATCCATAGAATATTTTATTGGAAGTAGGGTTACTTTGTCCAAGAGTGTGGTAATCTAGCACATTGGTGTGCCCCCCATGGGCAATACTCTGCTGCTCATGCTATTAATTAGTCCCTTCCCTGGAATCCAAGCTGGGCTTGTGACTTGTATTTACCAAAAGAATTCTGCAGAAGTGATGCAGCATCAGCTCCAAGCCTGAGCCTTAAGAAGGCCTGGCAGCTTTCACTTTTGTGTCCTTAGAAACCCTGAGCAACAATGTAACAAGCCCAGCTACCCTGCTGGAGAGACCACATGGCGAGGAAGAGGACCAGACCCATCTTGGAGAGGGAGAAAGGCTCAGCTCTTGTCAGTGCCCCAGCTGAGTTTGGCCCCACCTGCTACAAATGAGTGCAGCTGAGTAACTTCCCAGCTGAGCTCAATCCAGATTTCAGAAACATAAGCCTATAAAACAGTTTGGGTTGGTTGTTTTGCAACAATAGAATACCTAAACCAGTGCTTCTTAACAGTAGGTGATTTTGTCCCCTAGAGGATATTTAGCAATTTGTAGTTCCTTTTCTGTGACCTGATCATACCCTTTGTTATATTTTTCTATTAAGCTATTGGTCTTTTTCTTATGGATTTGTAAAAGCTATATATATAGTAAGGAAATTATCCCTCTGTTTGTGATTTGAGATGAAACTATGTTTTCCCCATGAAGCAGATAAGTTGGCAATGTCTGGAAGTATGTTTGGTTTTCCCACTGGAGAGGTGGGGTTTGCTAACTGGTATATAGTGGGTAGGGCAGGGATGCTGCTCAACATCCTGCAAGGCACAAAACCAAGAGTTATCCAGTTCGAAATGGCAATAGTAGGGAGAGGATATAGCTCAAGTGGTTGAGCACCTGGTTCCCATGTATGAGGTCAAGGGTTCAATCTCTGGTACCTCCTAAAAACAAAAACAAACAAACAAATAAAAAACACCTCTTATTGGGGAGCAGATGTAGCTCAGTGGTTGAGTTCCTGCTTCCCAGGTATGAGTTCCTGGGTTCAATCACCGGACCCTCCTAAAAAAAATTGCCAATAGTGCTAAGGTTTAGAAACCCCGACCTAGACAAAAGGCACATGCATTTATGATTCTAATAGATAACTGTGAGTGTTCCAGAAAGGCTATGTCCATGTATATTCCCAAGAGCAATTTGTGAAAATATCCATATTTCTATACCCTCAGCAGCAATGTACACATGTACAGATAGAGGTAGATGGATATAGATATAGATGTAAATAGAGATATATACCTCTGTAGCAGTTTGCTATGGTTATGAATTCCAAAAATAGATATTGGATTATGTTTGTACTCTGGTCTGTACCTGGGCATCACTAAGTTATGATTAGGGCTTTGATAGGGCCATGTCATTAGGGTGTTGTGTCCCCACCCACCACAGACAAAAGGCAAGGCAAAGGACAGAGTTGGGGGTTTGATAGTGAAGACTTAAGCTGGGGCCCCAGGAAGTAATCACACAGAGGAAACAGAAGGCAGCCCCAGGAAGAGAGGAACCCGCAGCCCTGGAAGAAGGAAGCCTAGGAAGAGAGGAACCCTGAGAGAGAAGGAAGGAAGGAACCCAGGAAGCCTGAACCTCACAGACATTGCAAGCCATCTTGCTCCAAATAGACTTTGGTGAGGGAAGTAACTTATGCTTTCCGGCCTTGTATCTGTAAGCTCCTACCCCAAGTAAATACCCTTTATAAAAACCAACCGATTTCTGGTATTTTTGCATCAGCATCCCTTTGGCTGACTAATATAACCTCTTTTTGCCAAAGAAAAAAATGATATTGTAATCAACATATATTTCTTGGGAAACGGACTTGGCCCCGTGGTTAGGGCGTCCGTCTACCACATGGGAGGTCCGCCGTTCAAACCTCGGGCCTTCTTGACCCACGTGGAGCTGGCCCATGCGCAGTGCTGATGCGCGCAAGGAGTGCCCTGCCACACAGGGGTATCCCCCGCGTAGGGGAGCCCCACGTGCAAGGAGTGCACCCCCTAAGGAGAGCCGCCCAGCGGGAAAGAAAGTGCAGCCTGCCCAGGAATGGCGCCGCCCACACTTCCTGTGCCGCTGACGACAACAGAAGCGGACAAAGAAACAAGACGCAGCAAATAGACACCAAGAACAGACAACCAAGGGAGGGGGGAAATTAAATAAATAAATCTTTAAAAAACAACAACAACAACAAAAAACATATATTTCTTAAATAATAATTAAGGGTAAGTGTCTTTTCACATATACAAGAGCTATTTGCAGTCCTTTTCTTTGATCTGTTTGTATCCTTTGTTCATTTTTTTACTGGGCTATTGGTCTTTTTCTCATTGATATGTAAAAGCTCTATATGTATTAAGGAAAGTATCCCTTTGTGATTTGAATTGAAACTATGTTTTCTTTATGTAGCAGACTGATTTAGAGTGATAAGGAGATAGAAACCAAACTATACTAGGAAAATCATACTTAAGTAAAAAAAAAAAATATATATATATATATATAAATATGTTTGTAAGCTGTGACTTGAGCCAGAATAAGAAACCAACAACTGATGTGTTGAAGCAAAAACATTACCATTTGCTGCCAAGAACCACACAGTGAGATATATAGAGAACCAGAAGATGTGAGTAGTGGACCAGATAGATGGGGGGCTGTGACCAAGGAACAAAGAAGCTCCCTTTGAGACCAGATAAGTAGATCATGAAACTGAGAGACTGAATTTCAAGGTGTAGGCAATTATTTAACACAGTAGACAATATCATAGGACAAAGATCAGTCTCTAAGTTACCCTTTACCTGCTTAGCCATTTGCTTCTTCTTCCCCTCTCAGATTCCCCTAATATTAAAATGGCAACCAACCAGGAAAGCATTAATGTATAATAATTATAAGCAAGGATTCTGGAGCCACGCTGTCTCAGATCTGTTCTCAGTACAACCACTTACTAGCTGTGTAACCTTGGACAAGTTACTTAACCTCTCTGTGCCTCTGTTTCCTCATCTGTAGAATGGGAATAATCGTAGTACCCATCTTAAAAGTTGTTTATAAAGGTAAATGAATTAATGTTTTTTTAAAAAAGATTTTATTTCTCCCCCTTTCCCCCTCCCCCCCACCATTGTCTGCTCTCTGTGTCCATTCGCTCTGTGTTCTTCTGTGTCTACTTGCATTGTCAGGCAGCACCAGGAAACTGTGTCTCTTTTCTGTTGCATCATCTTGCTGCCTCCGCTCTCTGTGTGCACAGTGCCATTCCTGGGTGGGCTCCGCTTTTTTCATGCAGGGCGGTTCTCCTTGTGGGGTGCACTCCTTGTGTGGGGGGCTCCCCTACATGGGGGACACCCCTACGTGGCACAGTATTCCTTGTGCTCAGCAGCACTGTGCATGGGTCAGCTTACCACATGGGTCAGGAGGCCCTGGGCATCAAACTCTGGACCTTCTATGTGGTGGGTGGACACTCCATCAGCTGAGCCACATCCACTTCCCGTGAATTAATGTTAAGCATTTAGAAGAGTGTCTGGTAGGTATAAAAATGCAGTTAAAGTTATTTGATGTTATTAACACACACACAAATTTACTTCACTCTAGATAAGTGACATAATATCTCAAATTTTCAGTCACATATTGGGCATAATTATCCTCATTTTACAGATGAGGAAACTGAGGCTCAGAGAAAGTAAATAAGACACATTTTTTTCACCACCTCCAGGTCATTTGCCAATATATTTTTAAAGTACTATCTTTACAAAGAAAGCCTAGAGGAAAAAATATTGAAAATCAGACAATTGGAAAATCATATTCAAGTATCTGAAGGGATATGAGAGGGATAAAAAATTAACCTTGTTCTCTGTTGTGCTGAAAGAAATAAAACATAATAGAGTTCTATGGCTAAAAGATTTAAAATGGAGTCAGGAGGTCATTCTGGAGATTACTCTGATGCAGGTCTCACCCATATATTACAAATTGCCAAAGTATGCAGAGCCTCAGGCAGCATTGTTCCTCAAAACCCTAAAGACATCCAGATGTCAAAAAAAAAAAACAAACAAACATAAGATAAGGAATGCAGTAAACTATTAACTTGAAGGATATTTTGAGTACTCCAAATGTCCACCAACCCAAACAACTTATCTAATCTCTTTCTTTAAAAACCCTTGCTGGGGGAAAAAAAGAACAACCTTGCTGGGAAATGCCAAGACAGAACACAATTTATATTGCTACCTGAATCTGTGCACCCCAAATTGCAATTCTAAGACCCCGATTAAATGTCTTTGTTACCTTGCAGCTTTGTTATTTGTCTGTTGACCTTACAAGGTGTCAGAAGTGGGATCCAAAGCCACCACCTGACTCTTAGGCCAGTGTTGGATTCAAGCATGGAACCAGCAAAAGCCCTCTGAGCTATGTTGGTGAGTCCTCTAGGCTCTAAACCTTCCTCTTTCAGGTTGAAATTCTTTGGGTGTCATCTGGTAAAGGGCATCTTAAACTTTGGGTCTTTGGTTTGAGCCGGTATCAGCAGTTCAGTTTGTGCTGAATTTTGGTTCTTTTGCTTCAGGCTTGTTTTGGGCTCGTGATTGCCCTTTTTGGTATACAAGGAAATTTTTCTTGTCTGCTGAGTACTCAAATCATACTTCAAAAATTCCCACTTTGGTAATGACCTCTCTTCCATGGAGAGACAGCTCCCTAACAATCAATTCTACCTCTGTTCTGACTGTGAGCAATCAAAAAATTATTTGGGGGTGAGGAGTGGGTGTCATTCAGTGGCCTGCTTCCTGAGTGCCTGCTTCCTGTGTACAAGGTTCTGGGTTCAATCCCCGGTATCTCCTTTGAAAAAAGAAAAAGAAAAAAATTATTTTGGTGGGCACAAGACTGGTATTTAAATGCTATTAGAGTGCTCACTGCCTTTTGATGAGAAGGATTGGCTTCTGAAGAACAAGACTTCTATGAAATGATAAGGTGGTCACAGATGGGCTAAGGTTGCCTGCCACCCTCAAGACAATTTCCATGCAACTAGGGACGCCTTGTCATGGGTCAGACAACCTAGACCACAGGCTGTCCACCAGATAAAACAAATATCCCATTCTTCCTTTTGGAGTAATGAAAGCATTCTAAAATGACTGAGGTGTTGACAGCACAACCCTGTGATGAAAATTAGAGCCACTGAGTATACACTTTGAATGGCTTGTACAAAACATGGGACTGTATAACACAGGGAATCTAGTGGTGGAAGATGGACTGTGGTTAACAGAATATGAGAACGTTCTCTCATGAACTATGACAAATACATAATAGTAATATAGGGTGTTAATAATTGGGTGGCTGGAGGAAAAACACACCAAATGTAAGATATGGGCTATAATTAATAGTAATATTTTTATTGGCAGAAGGCTCTGGGTTCTGGGAATCTACGATTTTGGTTTAAATCGCATAAAAGAATTTAACGTATGCCATAAGATAGGCAAGGGACTAAAGAGTTTATCAAGAAACAAGAAGAAAGCACACCGTCTTTGACATGGATGCAGGCATGCTACAGCATGAGTCACACAGGTGGGGGCCCCAGGATAGGCCTTTTAAAACTTTTACTCCTCCCCCTTCATAATGTTGAGAAGGGGCCCAGCTCTTTGCTGTTCTGATTGTTTGCCTTACCATCCTTACCTGTTAGTTCTCAGGATCCAATGGAGAGGCCTGTTTGGGATTATCTGGGGCCTCTTGACCCTGGAAAAAGTTCCAACCGGGATCTCATGGCCAGGGTCTCATGAGATCCCTCAGGAAGTTCCCAGGTGGGGCCATGCTTTCTGCCGGATCTGCTGGGTCTTCCCTCTTTTCTCTACACCAACTTGCCTCCTTTTAACAATGCTTTTTCATAGTTTGTAACAAATGTTTCACAAAAATGGAGTGTTGGTGGTGGAGTGATGTATGGGAGCCTTGTATGATGATGCGAACATTTGTTTCATAAGTTCACTACTTTTACTATACATTTATTGTTCATGTATGAATGATATATTTCAATAATTTTTTTTTTTTTAAGTTTCCCCTGAAAGATACAGTGTAAAACATCACACTAGCCCTAAACCCAGATGACTCCTCTCAGGCTTAGTCTTTAGGATTGTTCACAAGCAGAACTAACTAAAATAATGTGTCCTAATACATCTGGGTAAAAAAAATCTTATCGTGCATTTCCACATAGTACACCAGCTTGTTTCTTGTACAAAAATTATTGTCCATCCTTATATGAAATCTTATCCCACTGGACTTGGCACAATAGAGAAAATCCTGAATTATGTTGGCCACAGTGGGGATCTATTGATATGCCTAAACTGGTATATTGGCCCACTCAACCAGAAAATAGAGGCTCTAAAACTAAGTAACCTCAATGAGATACTTATTTCAATTGGTACCTGGAAGCTTCCGAAGGTATAACTAATTCTAAACTTGTTTCTCTTTAAGAAATGAATCCTAAATTAATAAAAACTAAGAAAGATTTATCTAAGTGCACTAGAAAGTTTAAAATAATTATCAGGAACTCCTGACTCTGATTGTTTTGACCCTCCTTTACACCCCTCCTGTCCTCCTTTGTCCTAGCTTAGCCTAACTCTCCTACAGTGATAAGATTTCCCAAAATCCTTTTGAAGGCCCAGTGGGTTTTACAAAATAATTCAGTCTTCTTATTCTGACTTGAAAGTCTGAATACTCAGACTTCTCCCAATAATCTACATGACTGCTGGTGAAGGTTATGCCAAAATCTGGACAGACAAAGCTAATTAGAAAAATTCCTTTAAAATTTTTTCAAATGAAGAAACTACTGACAATACTGAAGCATTTGAACTAGTTAAGGGGACGTATAATGTCATGCCTTAAGATTTTCTCCAAATTATTGATCGAAGAAAAATTTAAAAATATACTGTAGCAGTTTGATATAATTGATGAATTCCAAAAAGAAATATTGGCCTATTCTTGTAATGTGATCTGTACCTGGGCATGACTGAATTATAATTAGGGGCGTTGCATCCCCACCCCTTGGTGGGTGGGGACACAGATGAAAGGCATGGCGAAGAACAGAATAGGGGATTTCTGATGTTGGAGTTTGATGCTGAAGACCTGGGAAGTCAGCACCCAGAGGAAAGAGAAGCCAGCCCCAGGAAGGAAGGAACCTTGAACCCAGAGAAAAGCAAACCCCAGAAACGTAGGAACCAAGGAAGCCTGAGCCCTTGCAGACGTCGGCAGCCATCTTGCTCCAAATAGACTTTGGTGAGGGAAGTACTTAATGCTTTCTGGCCTGGTATCTGTAAGCTCCTACCCCCAATAAATACCCTTTATAAAAACCAACCAGTTTCTGGTATTTTGCATCAGCACCCCTTTGGCTGACTAATTCATTTACCAGAAACTCGAGCCCATATATGAATATTATAACAGATTTGGGTGGGTGTGGATCTTTAAACAGTTCTCAGATCTTGATCATATTAACTCCAAAACCTCTACCCTATTTAATTCTGCTTTTATTCAAGGACTTTCAGAAGAACTAAGCACCACTCTAAAATGTAAACAACTAAATTAGACTATGATGAAACTTAATGATTTAAGTAAATCTTACAGATCAATTAGATCACACCTTTAAAAAGGCTGAGAAAAAGAAATCCTCCCAAGCTAAAACAGCAGCTATATAAGCCATCTAGACACTGGTTAAGGACACTGGTGCTTGTAATTACTATAAGCAACCTTGAAATTAGAAAAGAGACCGCCCCAAGCTACCAGAAAACAGCCTAATGCTCTTTGCCCTCTAAGAAAGCCAAGTGCCTTTCAATGTGACTGCTAGGGCTGCCCTGGGAAGGGGCAGAGGCTTTTCCAATTGTCCTTGTCACATCTTTAGGCAAAATAGATCTGAGAATCCGAAACAATTGGAAATGAGGACATACGGGCCTCTAGTAGATGCTAGAGCCACCCTCACTAAACCCTCCTCGGGAGTGCAGAAACAATTCAAACGGTGGGAGTCTCCAGCAAACCCAGGACCATCTTTAACTACCCCAATTCCCTTTCAGTTAGGACCATTACAAGGCACTCATCAATTTGTACTAATCCCCTCTACCCCAACTCACTTTCTAGGAAGAGATTTCCTTGGATTATTCCAAGCACACATATCTTTCTCCCAAAAGATGGAAATTAATTTGGATCCCTTAGAACCAGATTCAGTAGACTAGGATAAGGAATTAAGTCCCATACATTTCCTCTCCTTTCAGTTTAAATAAAATTTAAACACCACCCTCTTTTAGATTCTATTCCAATCTATGTACGGTCCACATCATCTGCTGACTCGGGCATACACTTTCTGCCCCATCTTTCCTTGGCCCCAGGGCCTCCTCCTAGACCTTAACCAAATCCAAAGCATTTGAACCTTCCTTGTTAACAAAACCAAATGTCAATTAAAAGGATTTTTAAGCTTTGCAGGATATTGTAGAAATTGGATTCATAATTTTTCTTTGATGGCTCAACTTTTTTATGCCCAGCTTAAAGCAGAACAAATTGAGCCCCTATTGTGGGATGAAGCAAGTCAAATTTCCTTTAAGAAAATAAAGCATGGTTTGCTCAGCACTCCCACTCTGGGACAACCTAATCACAAATTACCCTTTTTTCTCTTTGCCCATGAACAAGAAAGAAATACCTTCGGTTTCCTTACCCAAAAACAGAAAAACCAACATAAACCTTTAGGATATTATAGCCAGCACTTGGATACCATGACCAGGGGACTTCCCCCTTGCACAAGGTTCATTACTGCAATAGCACAGCTTTTAGAATCAATTGAAGAATTACTTATGGGATCGCCCTTAACTGTTTATGTCTCTCATTCTATTGGAGTTCTCTATCAACAGATTAACTTCTTTCAAAATTCTCTTACTTCCCCCTATCAATGTCTCTTTTGTTCATTTTCACAACTTTACTTCCTATTATTTCTGACAAAACTTCTCAGGACCGCTTAGCTTTAACTAATTATTGATCCCTTGAATAGATTTACAAGAAACCCCAATTGATAATGCAGATATTATCTGATTATGCAAATGGTTCCTAAAGATAACTCAGGAAGCTATTGCATTGGATTTGCTGTTACTTCTAACCACAAAAACAACAGAAGCTAGTTCCTTACCTAATCTTAGATCATCCCAGCAAAGTGAAATTCTTGCCCTCACAAGAACCTGTATACTTGTAGAATAGCATGCCTTAAGGGTTTTTTGTGATTTTGTGATGTTATAGAAATAAAGAAATTTTTTTTAAAAACTCCAATGCTGGAGAAAAAACTTTTTAAAAACAGTTTTATGTTACAGAATTGCTATATCCTATACTTTACCAAAGGCTTTGGCTATAATTAAATTCCCGGTCATGCTAAGCCAAATACAGAGGAAAGCACTGGCAACCACGTGGCAAATACAGCTGCAAAATAAGGCAGTGATAAATTCTAGTCCCGTTCCTCTTTCCTATAATGACTTTTGAACTAAATAACTCTACTGGAAATTAAAAAAAAAATTACTCCATGAGATTCAACAAAATACCCTCCTGAGGAGACAGAAAAAAAGGGAAAAGGCTGGCTGCTTTTATAACCCTGCAATTGAATCGTGATTTAGCCCTAAAGGTGAACTAGTCCTCCCTATTTGCCTCCAGAAATTTTTTGGAAATTATTCATAGTATGTCTCACTGGAATTCTGTTAAAAAGGTAAGCTGAGTAAAGGAATATTTCTGGAAATCCCCTAAAATAGATATGAAAATATCTTACAATTGTTTAATTTGTCCCAGGCATAATCCAGGAAAAACTTTTCAAGCTCTCAGTGACATTTTCCCTTACCTACCAGACCTTTTGAAATTTGGCAGTTGAACTTTATTCAATTAGCCCCATTCCAAGGCTATAAATAGGTTTTAATAAGGATTCCCATTGGGCTGAAACCTTTCCCTGTAGACAAATTACTGCAGCTACCATTGTGAAGGTGTTAATAAAATAGTAATTCTAAATTGGGGAATTCCCTTAGAACTTCCCAGTAACAGAAGAACCCACCTTACAGGACAAATTATGAAAACAATATGCAAAATATGGTCCATTTTGCAACATTTTCATTGTGCCTATCTCTCCAATCCACAGATTTAATAGGAAGAACAGATGATGTAATTGAAACTCAATTAGAAAAAATTTTTTAAAAATTTTGTTTATCATTAAAAATGCAAAAATCAAAAGAAATTTTGTTTACATCATTAAAAATGAAAAATAAAAAATATTTTAAGTTATTAAAAATGCAAAAATAAATTAACTCACTAAAATGCAAAAATTAAAAAAATAACTCAATTAGGGGGAAGCAGATGTAGCTCAAGCATTGTGGAGGACAGTTTTGTGGTTCCTCAAACAACCAACTATAGATCTGCTATATGATCCAGTAATTCCACTGCTGGGTATATATTCAGAAGAATTGAAAGCAGGGACATGAACAGATATATGCACACCAATGTTCATAGCAGCATTATTTACGATTGCCAAAAGTTGTAATCAACCCAAATGCCCATCAACAGATGAATGGATAAACAAAATGGGGTATTAATATATACATACAATGGACTATTACTCAGCTGTAAAGAAATACAGTACTAACACATGGGATAACATGGATGAATCTTAAGGACCTTAGGTTGAGTGAAGCAAGCCAGGCATTGAAGGACAAATATTCCCTCACTGATTGAGCAGACTAACAGAGCTAGAGTCTGGAAGATAGGTTTACAGGAAATGGAAAGTGAGAAGAAGATTGTGAGCCAATGGCCATATGGGTGAAATCTATGACAGTGTGTAATTGTACGGTGAAGGGACATGGCAGGGGTGTAGTGATATGATTGGGTTGGGCAGTGCAGGTCTGACAGGTGGGGAGGGAGGGTTGGATGGTCCATGGAACTGGGAAAAGGATTGGGGAAGGGTTGGGGAAGGGAGCAGGTGCACATTGGGGATTGGTGGGTTCATGATTGAAACTACAATGTTGAGAATGCCCCTTTGGCAATATGACAAGGAAGGGTTACTGGTTTAGGGTGTTGGATGGAGCGGGGGGGAGGGGGGCATTTGGGGCACACCTGAACAGGCTTCTAGGGAGTGTGTGAGCATTCATTTTATCATAGTGTGTTGTATCAGTGGGTAAAGACCCACATAATGAGCACTATGTTCTCAAACAGAGGGGCAGTAGTGTCTTGAGAACATGGGCAGTGCCTAAAAGGGGAAGACAGACTAGTGAGTCAAACCTTCAGTATTGTTGCAAGTAATTATGAATCTTGTCCTTCAAGGAATGAAGCCTGCTTGTTGCCATGGGTCCCAAGGGGAGGGGAGGGGAGGAATAGATTAGAAGGCATAGAGGGCATTTTGGGGGTGATGGAAGTGTTCTACATGATCTTGCAATGATTGATACAGGCTATGTTAAATTTCATCAAAAATTTATAAAAGTTTATGGTCCAAAATATAAACCAAAATGTAAACCATTGACCATGGTTAATAGCTATATTTCAATATTTGTACATCAGTTGTGATAAATGTATCATCCACATGTAAAACGCTTATTAATATAGGAAGGGGGAAAAGGGGAGGATGTTGGGTATATGGGAGTCACCTGTATTCTGTATGTGAATTTACTGTGACCTAAAACTTTGAAGACAAAATGAAAAAAGAAAGACTCTAGGGGAATATATAGAAGAAAATAATGTCACTATACATATAGGACAACAGATCTTACAGTGATGAAAGGCAAAATGTAAAAAAAAAATTTTAATAGTTTTCATTATCTTTCAATATCCCAACTTTTAAATTTTATTTTATTTTTATTTTTAATTTTTTTCTGTATTTTATTTATGTTTAAAACTATCATTATTATTTCATTTTCTTATTAATTGTATTTGACTATTTTATTGGTTTCATTTTTAAAGAAGTTTTGGATCACAGAAGGATTATAACTGTGGCAGGGAAGAATCATTGGTTTGGGGTATCAGTGATGGGGGAAACATGGGAGGAATTTCACCTGGGCATACATATAAGGCCTATAAATGTGTTCAAATGTTCATGGGGCATTGTCACAGCAGGTGGAGATTCATACAGTAACCAAAAGAATATCAAATTCCTATCCTAGGGAGCACTGCCACATTCTCTAATGGAACAGCAAGAAAAAAATGCCAAGTACAGGGGCAATGACTAGTGAAGGAGGATGGTCCACTGATGGGCTCTTGATATTGACTACTGTGCTTATGAAATTTTGCTCTTGAAATTGAAATTTAGTCTAGTGTTGCAGGGTGCCTAAGAGTTACCTACTGGGAACCTCCCTGTTGCTCAAATGTGGCCTCTCTCTAAGCCAAACTCAGCATATAAATGCCATAACTTTCCCCCAGCATGGGACATGACTCCCAGGTATGAGCCTCCCTGACACCAAGGGATTGCTACCAAGTACAACAAACAATGCAACTGGGAAAAAAAACAGACCTTGCCCAAAAGGGGAAAAAGGTAAAGTCAAATGAGTTTATATGGCTAAGAGACTTCAAAGTGAGTCAGGAGGTCATTCCAGAGGTAATGCTTATGCACATCTTAGCAGGATCTCATTGAGAGCCAAAGTAGATACTACCCCAAATAGAGGGGCTCCTAAGGACTGGGAGACATCCAGACACTATAGTCAGGGCAGAGAGCTCAGGAGTTTAGTCCCTTGCCAGTAGGCCCTGCTTTGGAATTTATGATCCCCAGTGTGACAGAGTTGGACTCAGGTGTGGTTTTCCGACACATGACTTTTCTTTTCTTCTACATGAACCTATAATTAGTACTAGAGTTGGTAGGTGTACGTCCAAGAGACTTAAATCTCAATCCATGTTCCAGCTAGGCTCTGAATCTCAAAAGAGTTGCAACACCTACTCTCCAGTTCATTGGACTCACCCAGGACAACTAACAAAGAGGAGATGATGGACACATACCAAGGAACCAAGAGTGTCTACAACTGCAAGCAAGAGAATCCCACCCATCAGCCATATGAGATTGAAGGCACCCCTAAATTAAAGGTGAATTGGGCATCACCATCTCAGAATCCTCAGGATTGGGGAATGAACTATGGACTAAAGTAGACTTATTAGTATTCTACTATAGACATATTGTGATTCTAGCAATGGAAGAAAGATCATTGATGTGGAGGAAGTAGCCACTGGAGGTTCTGGGGGTAGGGAGAAGGAAAAACAGGTGTAACACATGGGGGCATTTGGGGGACTTGGGAACTATCCTGAATGATGTTACAACAACAAATACAGGCCATTATATATCCCGTCATAACCTACATGGTTGAGTGGGAGAGGGTGTAAACTACAATGTAAACTATAATCCATGCTTAGTGGCAATGCTCCAAAATGTGTTTATCAATTAAAATGAATGTACCATACTAATGAAAGATGTTGCCAATGTGGGAAAATGTGGGAAGTGTGGGAAGTGGGGCATATGGGGACTTCCCTATATATTCTATGTAACATTTATGTATTTTAAGTATTTAAAATTTTTAAAAAATTATTTCAAAAATATTTTAAGTCATTAAAAATTCAAAAATAAAAAAATTGTCATTAAAAATGCAAAAATTAAAAAAAGCTCAATTTGGGGGCAGCAGATGTAGTTCAAGCAGTTGGGTGCCCACCTACTGTCCCCTGCTCCCACCCTGCTTTTCGCTTCCTTGTACTTTACCCGCCTGTTCTTCGTAACCTCTCTGTATTATGGCCCTTCTCAGCAGTAGCTTATGCTGCTGCCTCCCTCCGCCCCTCCTCCCAGCCACTGTTATCTTCCCCCTCCCAGCCGATTGCTGTTCTCCCCGCCTCATTCCAATCGCCCTCATCCCCGTATCCGCCCGGCACAACCTCTGAAACAACCCCCCCTGCCATCAATGGCTTACGCCCTAAACCGCAGGTCCGCCCTTGCCTCTGCAGCCAATCCTCAGCTGCTCCGCGGACATGCCCCTCCCACAACCTCCCCGCCTCCACGAGACTATAAAACCCCATGTACTTCCCTAATAAAATCAGACCTGCGCATAGACCTCGTCTCCGTGGTTCTTCTTCCATCGAACCGCGCGTCCCCACCAAGCCTTGAGCCGCCCGCTGCCGCCCCAGTCCGGCCGTGGGCTCAGCCCGACTCCCGGCAGCGATCCGCCCGCGCGGCAGCGACCCGCCCGCGGTACCGCAGCGGCGGCCACACCTACCACATGGGAGGTCCCAGGTTCAGTTTCTGCCTCCTAAAAAGAAGATGAGCAGAGAGTGAGCACAAATAATGAGGGTGTGTATGTGGGGGGAGCAGGAGAGAAATAAATCAATGAAATAAATCTTAAAAAAAAACTGCTTAATTAGGAGAGTGGATGTAGCTCAGTGGTTGAATGCCTGCTTCCCATGTATGAGGTTCTGGTTTCAATCCCACTACCTCCTAAAAATACAAAAAACCAAAAATACTCAATTAGCCTCTGTATTAGTCAGCCAAAGAGGTGCTGATGCAAAGTACCAGAACTCTGCTGGCTTTTATAAGGGTATTTATTTGGGGTAGAAGCTTATAGTCCCAAGACCCTAAAGAGTCCAACTCAAGATACCATAAGAGGTTTTTCTCACCCCAAATCATTGACCACATATTGAAGCAAGATGGTGGGTGATATCTGCAAGGATTCAGCCTCCCTTCTTCCTCTTAAGGCTTTGTGGTCCAAGCTTCTTCCAAGCTCAGCTGTAGGCTGGCATAAGGCCCATCTCTCAGGGCTTTTCAGCAGCTCTGTACTCTTCAGCTGCAAACTATCAGGTTCATCTCTCTTCCCAGGGTCTCTTCCATGTCTACGAAGCTGTTTCTCTTCCTTTGTGTTTTTCTTCGCTTTATGTCTACCTCTGTGTTCTTGATTGAGCATCCGTTTATATAGCCCACCAAGGGGGTGGGGGCTCAACCCTGCATGGTTGAATCAAAACCCTAATCTTGATTTAATAAAGTAAAAGTGAAACCTCCGAATTTAGTACAATCAAAGGGGAATCAGACCCAAAGGAACAGACCAGTTTATAAACAAAATCAATATCTCTTTTTGGAATCATAAATAATATCAAACTTCCACAGCCTCCCTTTTGGGTGACCTATTTCACCAGCAGGGCTGTTATTCTCCATGACTAACTGTGTAAGCACTTATAATGGAATAAAATCGCTTTTCTACATAAAAAAACAAAAAAAACAAAACTCAATTAGCTAGATTCATGGAATTCCTCAATCTACCATGGCTAAGGGCCTTACCTACAGTATTATTAAATCTAAGACCTTCTCCTTTTGGAATTTTCCCATTTGAAATTACAACAGGGAAACAAATGAAAATAAACTCTGAAATATTTGAGCCCTGCCTCATAAAATGAAATATGCTAACTTTTTGTCAGGAACTAATCAAAACTTTAAAAAAAATGAAACCCTAATAAAACAATCATTTTACAGTGGGTTCCTAGGAGATGAAGATATTCAAAACTGCGAAATTGCCTTCTTTAGCCTGGCAACCTTGTTATTAGAAAGACAAGTCCATAAAGATGCACTACAACCTTGTTGGAAAGGACCCTACCAGGTACTTTTAGCTAATCCATGTGCAGCTAAATGAGAAGATATTGATTCTTGGATTCAGAGTTCTAATTTAAAGAAAGGTCCTAGCCCTGTCTGGAAATCCATTCCTACTAGGGACCTAAAGTTCAAAATTGCAAAAGTCAGAAATAGACAACATCTGATGTAGATAGCTATCCCAATACCTGGGACCAGGCCTTTATCATTACTACTTACTGGTGATCTTGGACTTAAGTTACCCAGGAATAGTCAGCATCTAATGTGAATGGCAAATCCAAGAACCAGGCCAGACCTGATTTTCATCAGAATGAAATGAACTCAAAAATCTTGCTATAATCTTCATTATTATCCTATTAGCTGTCTTATTCATATTTTTATTCCTTCCTCACCCCTTTTTTGTACCCCAGTCCATCTCTGTTCCTCTCACAATGAATTCTACCCCTTTTTAAACTTCTGATTCTCTCCCTTACCCTCTCTTCCTAGTCCCTTGCCATTTATTAACTTTTTCCTAGCCATACAAAAAACTGCTGACTAAGGAAATCTATCAAATTGCTGGTTCTATGCTAATTTAAACTCCACAGAAGGGCCACAGTTATTGGTTGCACCTATAGGCCCTTACATAGTCAGCTAAATCTCAGCTCATGGGGAGACTAGATTTGAAACATATTTCATGCTAATATGCTAAGTCCTTAATCTTAAAACTTATACTTATGAAACATTTCTGTAATGATGAAACTATACCTAGTTATAATTAATACTTAAGGGTCACCCCCTGAAAACTTCCTTGTCTCTCAGATGTGACCTCTCTCCAAGCCAAACTCTGAAAATAAGTTCACTATTTCCCCTCTCTACATGGGATATGACTCCTGGGGATAAGCCTCCCTGGCACCAAGGAATTAATACCAAATGTTGATCAGCGATGCTTTCAAAGATCTTGACCAAAAGGGGGAAATGCTAAAAGAAATAAAACAAACTAGAATTACTATGGCTAAGAGATTTAAAATGGAATCAGGAGGTCATTCTGGAGGTTACTTTTACGAAGGTCTCAGCCAGGTATTACAAACTGCCAAAGTATGGAAAGCCTCAAACAACAGTGTTCCTCAAAACCTAGGGACATCTGGACACCGTCAACAAATCACAAGATAAATAACTCCATCAACTATTAACTTGAAGGATATTTGGAGTACCTCAATTGTCTACCAACCACAAACAACTTACAATTTTTCTTCTTTTCCTTTAAAAATCTTTACCTAGAAATGTCAAGACAGGACATAACTTAGTTGCTAGCAGAATCTGTGCTCCCCAAATTATAATTCTAAGACCCCAAATAAATGCTTTTGTTGCCTTGAAGCTTAGTTTGTTATTTCTCAGTTGACAGTTTTTTTCCCCCCACAGGTCAGAATGATATCAATAGGTAAAAAATCAGGGGATGCAGAATTTGTTTTAATCTAATGAAGAGCATTTTGTTTTCACTTATCATTTATTCCCAGTGCCTAACTCAGTGCTTGGCACATAGCTTTTAAGTCTTATTAAATATTTGTTGAATAGGAAGGAAGGGAGGGAGGGAGGGAGGATATAATAAAAGCTTTATGGAATTTATGTATCTTTTTTTAAAAAAATAAAAGATAACAAAAATACATTTTTGAAAAACTTTCCAAAATGGAATTGGCTGCCTCAGAAGCACTCCATCCTGATTATGTCTAAGAAGCTAAGCATCTGATGGAGGTTTAGAATAAATTGCCTGTAAGGTCCTTTCGACCCTGACATTTGATTATTTTATCTGAGTCTATGGGCAGGAAAATGATCCTAGCAGAAATGCAATAGTAGAAGTTCCCCTTCAGAACCACTAATATACTAAATCCTGACTAAAAAACTTCCTATCCTATAAAAGAAAGCCACTTCAAGAAGGACTCAGGTCAAATGCCTCTCTACCTGATGAGCTTTTGTTTCTGTGTGACACAATTTTCTAGGGGCAAGACCAATCGAATGATATTTAATACAAGTCAATCAAGTAAAGGGGAATGTTGTGTGCAGGATGACTTGGTAAGAAAAAAGGGAAGAATATGGTTCAAAAGGACATTGATAATTCATATATTAAACAACAATAATAGTTTCTATCACTGAACATTTGCTATGTGTCAAGCATTGTGAGAAACTAAAATCTCAAAGGGAAATGACAGCTATCTTCCACTATTTGAAGATATTAGAGCTTAAGAAACCCAAATCCTGACTTGACCACTTACTTATTGTTTGACTCTGGGCATGTTTCCCAAACCCTCTGCTTCAGTTTTGCCATGTGTAAATGAATAAAATTAGGTTAAATAATTCCAGATGGTTTTGTAACATAATACGTGCCAGAAAGACCTACTACAGTATCCAGTATGTCTTTGGCACTACCTCTCCCTTCTTCTCACCATCTGCACAATATAAGGAATGCATATTTTGGGATTGACCAAAGATTGAAGGGCTTGTTTCATGAGGTGGAGAGGTCTCCATCCCTGGAAGGGTTTATGATGAGCCAGATAAGTATATACAAGCCAATAGCAATTATTTTTACAATGCTTATTGTAGCCAGGCATAGTAAGTGCTTTACAGACATATTAATTCTGATGGTCCTTGTAACCTGTGAAGTAGATAGTATTATTATCAATATTTTACAGATGAGGAACTAAGACAAGCAGCTAAGTTATTTGTCTAAAGTTGTAGGACTAGAAGAGGCCAGAAATTTGAACACAGAGATTCTTGGCTCTTCACCAACCACTTCCCCAACTGCATATAAGCAATAGCATGAAAGGCATCTGTTTATATGGGGTGGGTGCTGGTATCAAAGACTTCGGTGTCTCTTCCAGCACAGAGACCCCATGGACCTATAACCTCGAGATGGGTGAATAGTTAAAGGGCTTCAACCATGACAGGCAGAAGAAACAAGTTTAAAGCAGGAGGCAATAGATGCCCACACTTTGTGAGCCAAAGGAGAAGCATCTGCCAACCTCAGGAACCACATCTTAGAAGGGGGCCTGCTCAGGCAGAGACAAAACCCAGCATTTCCGGGCAGGGCCGCAAACCAAAGATGTTTCCTAAAGCTGAGCCTAGGTGACAGCAGTGAGGCAGGATGACCAGTCATCCTCCATCCTTTTGTACTTTCATTTACACAGGAAATAATGCTGTCAGCAGCACCATTGCTCACAGCTGTGCTTCAGGGACCGCTGACGCACACAGGGAGGTTGGGAAGGGCGTAGGTGGGAGAGCAGGTTGTTTGTTCCAGCAAGTCACACAGCTTCTGACGCTTGGGCGGCTTCTCTCTTCCTTGCCCGGAGGCCATGTCTGGCAGCTGCTTACCAAGGCTCAGGTTGTTTGGAGGGGGTGGGAGGGAACACACATCGTGCATTTTCATCTTTGATTTTAAACGTACTTTAGTTAATTTACAATTGAGGTTTGGATTTTTAAAGGGAGAAGGGGAACAAAAAGATCAGTAGGCTTGGAGAGCAGGTGTAGCTCAGGGGTTTGAGCGCCCAAGAACCGGGACCAGACCCATGTACAAGGCGCCGGGTGCAATCCCCAGTACCGCCTATGGAAAAAAAGAAAAGAAAAGAAAAAGATGATTAATAGAGCATTAAAGGACCTTTCTTTCCTTGTTCCCCTCTGCATGCTAGCTCTCATGGTAAAGGAGGTTGTGGTAGCTTAGAGTTATTCCATTCACTTCGACCCGTTGTAAATAGGACCTTCTGAGAAGGTAACTTCAGTTAAGGTATGGCCCAACCGAATCAGTTATTTTATTTATTCCTCCCCCCCCCCCGCCCCCCACTCGTTGTTTGTACTCACTGTCTGCTCTCTATGTCTGTTCATTGGGTGCTTGCCTTCTTTTTAGGAGGCATCAGGAACCGAACCTGGGACCTCTCATATGAGAGCGAGGCACCTAATCACTTGAGTCACCTTGTGTCTCGTTTGCTGTGTCTCTAGAGCATTGTGTTTCCTCGTTATGTCATCTTGTTGTGTCAGTTCACTGTCTTGTTCATCTTCTTTAGGAGGCACCAGGAACTGAACCCAGGACCTCTCCTGTGGTAGGCAGGCACCCAACTGCTGAGCCACATCTTCTTCCTAATCAGTATGGATCTTAATCCAATACTGGAAGTCATATAGAGAAGCCACAGGGGACAGCCAGAAAAGGGAATTCAACAGAATTTGGAGGAGAAGGAAGACGCCACTGTGTGTATTGCCATGTGATGGAAAAGCCAAGGAACCCCAAAGTTTGCCGGCCAGTCAGAAGATACTTACTCCAGAAGGAATCAAGTCTTCTAGCTTCTGAAACCATGAACCAGTAAGTTCCTATTTTTAAGTCAATCCATTTGGGATCAGATAGGAAAATTTGAATATGGGCCAGGAATTAGATGACATTATGGAATTATTGTTAATCTTGTTGAGTATGATAATGGTGTTGTGGCTATAAAGAAAAAAAAAAACTTTTTTCAGTGCTTCCCACTGAAGTATTTGGGATGAAGTATCATGATATCTTTAAATTACTTTCAAATATTTTAGCCAAAAATAATACAGGAAGCATATATGGTAATATGCTCACAATTATTAAATCTAGTGGTAGATATTTGGGTGTTCATTTTACTATTCTTTCTATTTTTTCTTTAGGTTTAAAATTCTTATAATAAGAAGTTAAAGAAAAACTATCTAGGAAAACTGTGAGTGATTCTTTCATTAACTAGAATGTCTTCATCCTATTATTTTTCAGTATTTTTGTTGCCTCCCTTTCAATGTATAGAAATTTTGATGTGAGTGAGACATAAAGGAGGGTAACAGATTGATTTCGCATTTGACTGAAATTCTACAGCAATAATCATCTTTGATTACACCCCTCCCCATACCACTCTAGATGACAAAAGGGACCCCAAAACACAGATGTGAAGATATTCCACCAAAACCAAAATGGTACAGTAAAGGAGCCTTAAGAGAAATATATACTTTCTAGGAAAACCAGCAATCTTTTTTTTCATTTTTCAAACTTAAAGGAGTTGCAGGAATAGTACAGGAACTCCTGTGTAACCTTCACTCAGATTCATTGTTAACTCTTTGCTGTATTTGCTTTCTTTCCCTCTCCCTTTCTCCCTCTCTCTCTTTCTCCCTCTCTCCCTCTCCTTCTCTCCCTCTCTCTGTCTCACTACATAGTTGTATGTATTTCTTCTGAACCACTTGAAAGTAAATGGCAGACATTCCTCTTTGCCCCTAAATACTTCAGTGTGCATTTCTTAAGAATAGGGACTTGTTTTACATAACCACAGCATAACTATAAATTTTTTAAAATTTAGCATATATGGTCCATATTCAAATTTTGACAATTGTCCCAACAAGACCCATTATAGAATTTCCACCTCCATCCAGAATCCAGGATCCAATCTAGGATGAAGCATTGCATTTAGTTGTCATGTGTCTTTAGTCTCCCTTAATTTGGAACAGGTCACTGGCTTTTCTCTTGTCTTTCATGACATAAACATTGAAGAATTCTGGCCAGTCATCTTACATAATATCTCTCATTTCAGGCATGAAAACTAATAACTCTATATGCTCAAGTGTTTTACCGATCCATCCTTTTTTTATGGAAGAGAAAAATTGAACTGTAAAACCTTAAAATTATAAAGAGAGATATTCTCCAGGAGAAGGTTCAGAGAGGCTCCACAGATGATGAAATTAGTTAAATAAATTTACATAACAAAGCAGGATTAAGCTAGGTAAACAGAGAACTATACAACTATGATAATTCAGCTTTGAAACATATTACCAAGGCTATCACCAGATATCCCTAAAAGTATGGGATTCTTTTTTAAAAATTTGATTGATTGATTGATTTCACTTTTTAAAATAGTAGAAATATTTCCTTATTTGAAATGTGGCAGGATATATTTAAACCAAAGAAAGAAAATCAAACCGATGACTTCTTAAAATATCTTCCAGTATTTGGATTCTCAAATGTAAGGAACCTTTGAGATTATCCAATTTAATTCCCTTATTTTACAGGAAAAAAAGAGATCACTGCCCAAACTCTATCCTCAGAAGTAATCAGGTAAGTGCACATCGATGTTTGTAAAATGATGTTCACCCAGCACTGTTTATAATAGTTGAGGAAAAAGACATGGTCTTGATGTCCATCAGTGTGAAGGTGTTTTTTAAAAATTTTGTCAGTACTTTAGAATTCTATGTGACTGTTTAAATGATGTAGATGTATATTTAGTGAAAGATAGCCATCAATTATGAAGTGGAAAAACAAACTCTAAAAAAACATGTACAATATAATCCCATTTTTGTAAAATTAAATGTGTATGAGTGTGTGAGGGGTAGAGGAAGTCTGAAAATCAGTATGCCAATATGTCACTAGCAATTTCCTCTACACAAGAATAGGATTGATTTAATTGACTTTTCAATCTTTACTAAAGTGTTCATTTTTACTTTATTAAATATTTAATTAATTTTAAAGAAATTACTAAACAGGAAAAAGTTATTTTTATTTCAAGAATAAGTGAATATCTTCTTTTCATTTTCACTTTCAGTGATAAATATCAGCCACTCTTAAATGTGTGTTGGACAATGTTATGAAATTGTTCCTGGAGGAATTAGTCTTAATATCCAAGATCACAGGACGACAGCCATATCAACACTATATTTGGCCATGTAATTGTGCTATTGGGATTAGAATCTGAAGAGAAAACAGAATGTTTCTCACTAATTGGAGAAAGACTTGTTGTGGGTAGTGTTTTTTTTGACTGGTAGATGGACGGATAGATGAATGGGTGGATGAGTGGATGGATGGATGGGTGGTTGGATGAGTTGATGGGTGGATGGGCAGGACTGGTGGATGAATGGGTGGATAGATAGACAAATTTAAACATGTGTGAGTATGCGTTGTATGCAATTTCTTGAAAGACTAGAGGTGGCTGGGAGGAGAGATGGACAGCTGGATTGATCCTAGGTTTTCATCCTTTAGTATTCACAGGAAACTTTCATAGTGACAATACTTCTTTCCATGTTTTTACACCCTTGTAGTGAGGGGAGAAAACCATGGGTCTCTACACCTCTAACCTCTGTTAAGATAATGTCCTATTTCATGGCACATTCTTGTCAGCTTTATGGCTTCATAGAGTGGAAAGAGGCTTAAATGATGCCAACCACAACTATTTGAGGAATTCTTAATGTCTGTAGGAAATGTCAGGTTCCCTTTGAAGTCTGAAGAAGGCTAGGGCCCATTCCATAAAAAAATGTACACACTACTCAGGTACAATTTCAGGAGACTGATGCGTTCCCAGAATCCCATCTGTTGATTTCAGAGAAGTTCACTGACTCCAAGTTAAGAAGTCCTGAGCTAAATTGTAGCAAGAGATGAGTGGAAATGGTAATGACAGGCAGAATTGACCAAAGAAGATTTGGAGGTTAAGGTCACGTATTTCTTTCTTTCTTTCTTTTTTTTTTTTGAGGTACTGGGAATGGGGATTGAACCCAAGACACCTTTCAACCACTGACCACATCGGTTCCCAATGGATTTCTATTTGACATGAAGGATTGTAGATAAAGTAAGTGGTTATTTAAAACTAAAAAAGGGTGGTGGACTTGGCCCAGTGGTTAGGGCATCTGTCTACCACATGGGAGGTTCGTGGTTCAAACCCCGGGCCTCCCTGACCTGTGTGGAGCTGGCCCATGCGCAGTGCTGATGCACGCAAGGAGTGCCCTGCCACGCAGCGGTGTCCCCGTGTAGGGGAGCCCCATGCACAAGGGGTGTGCCCCATAAGTAGAGTTGCCCAGTGTGAAAGAGGGTGCAGCCTGCCCAAGAATGGCGCCGCACACACGGAGACCTGACACAACAAGATGACGCAACAAAATGAAACAGATTCCCATGCCGCTGACAACAACAGAAATGGACAAAGAAGATGCAGCAAATAGACACAGAGAACAGACAACCAGGGTGGGGGGGGGAAGAGGAGAAAAATAAATAAATAAATCTTTTTTAAAAAATTAAATTAAATAAATTAAAAAAGGAAGAGCCTGTGAGTTAATACATTTTTTTCTGGTTAATACTTTGAGTTAAAACAATGCCTTTGAGAAGAAATAATTCATCACAGTCCCAAGTGGTAAATTAAGGATGAGAATCCACAATTCTTTACAAAGAAAGAAAGAGAGAGAGAGAGAAAGAGAGGAAGAGAGGAAGAAAGCTGACAATGCATTAATTCATTCAACACCTCTATATTGAATTCCCCTGTTCCAGGAGCTGGAGAAATAACAAAGAACAAACTGGACAAAGTGCCTAACACATGGAACCTACTTTTTTGTTAATGTGGGGGAGGGAAAAAATAAACATGTAAACAAATAATTACGTGACATGATGTCACATTGTAATAAGTGCCAGAAAGAAAAATTCAACAGGGTAAAGAGAAAAAGCACAATGGGAGGTTGCATGACAGAGGACAGCTGCGGAAGGCCTCCGTGAGAAAAAAACATTTGGACAGATGCTGGAATGGGTAAGGGAACAAGCCATGCAAGCATTTGGGGGAAGAGTTTTCCAGGAAGAAAGAACAGAGGCTTGATAGCCAGGGCTTAAGCCATGTAAGAATTTGGAGGCCACAGTAGGACTCTGAGTTGTCGTCTAGGAGTCATGGGAAGCCGTTGCAAAGTTTTCAGCAGGGCAGTATAGTGATCTGGCCTATACTTTATGAAGGATCATTCCAGCTGCTATGAAGAGAAGAGACAGTAGGAGGGTGAGAGTGAAGGCAGAGAGGGCAAGAAAGAATGCTTATTTTCCATTTCCACCTGGCAACCAGTGATTTTTGGTGGCCCTGGAAAGAGAATGTAGATTTTTAAAAAAATGATCAGGATCAATACATCCTGTAGAACAGTTCATTCTGTCCATTGCATCTCTCAACCACAGCTGGTAGATCCTGGAAACCAGGCAGCAATCACCCACCTAACCTTGGCTATCATCTTCTTTCTGCAAATAATTGCCAGTCCTTTCTTCAATTGCAAAATAAGGAAGGCAGCTAGGACATAACAGTCAAAGCCCTGGATTTGGAATCAGAAGACCAGGTTCAAGCCCTGGATCTGACACTCAGGACCTGTATAGATGGGATAAATCATTTAACCTCTCTAAGTCTCAGATACTCCATCTGTAAGATGAGAAATAATGTCAAGTTCATAAAAGAGCAGTTATGAGAAGCAAATTCAAAAGTGTATTTGAAAAAACCACAAAAGACTATGCAAACATAAGGAATTATTATTAAATCTTTACTCAGCTCCTACTAAATCTTAACCTGTCTCAGACTTGGCAATTTCTAAATGAAGGGAGAAGAAAAAAACAAAGGAATGGTTTTCCCATTAATCTCTTGCACTCAGCTATGGAGGTGGTTGGTTGGAAAGCAGGCTAAGATTTTGCAGAGGAGAGATAAACAAAAGTAACCTGTTGAGAGATAAATCTTGAAAAGAGTCAGGGCTTGCCACACTTGTAAAATGTTAAAGGGTCCAGTGGTGAGAGGCATGTTGGCAAAGCCATTCCAAAGTAAAAGGTTAATTATTGCATTTATACTTCCTTTCAATGCAAAAGAAGCACAATTCCTACTGGCCTCTTCAGGTTCTGCAGACAATACATTCTACACCTGGAGGTATGGCTGTGACCCATATATTGGGTGACATAAAAGGCTGCCAGCATCCAGCATCCATCTGGAATCTAAGCCCCCTCTTGATATAGATGTGGAGTGGACACAACCACTCCAAGGTCCACAGGATGGAGGAATAGAGTATGGATTAGAGTGGACTTACTGATATTCTGTTCATGAACTATTGTGATTAGTAATCGAAGAAAATCTGGCATTGGTGTGGAGAAAGTGGCCATGGTGGCTGCTGGGGATAGGGAGTGGGAGGAAGAGATGAGATGTGGAGGCGTTTTCGGGACTTGGAGTTGTCCTGGGTGGTGCTGGCAGGGACAGTTACTGGACATAGTATGCCCTCCTGTGGCCCACTGGGTGGACTGTGGGAGAGTGTGGGCTATGATGTGGACCATTGACCATGAGGTGCAGCGGTGCTCAGAGATGTATTCACCAAATGCAATGAATGTCTCATGAAAATAAATAAATAAATAAATTAATTAATTAATTAATTTAAAAAATTGTTTGGATGGCCAAGGGAAAAAAAAAAGCTGCCAGCTTTGAGCAAGGGCTAGGGCAGGAAAGGGTTCTGCTTACATCAGCTCCAGGCTGTGGTGCAAGCAGCCCTGCTACTGGGTCATGTGACCTCTCAGACCCTATAGAGTCAGATGTGTCAGTGGTAGAAAAGACAATGTGGCATTTACAGCACAAGCAATGGCGTCTGGGCTGGTGCTTGAACCATGCCTTCAGCAGGGCCTTCCAACACTAAGTGGCAGCTTCTGGGTGGCATGGCATGTGTGGGTCCCACGGTCCTGGATCCACTCTCACATCTCCTTTACTGTAAATTAAGTCCCTCATTTGATAAAAAGGAACATAAGATCCCATGCCAGTGAGCTGAACACTTTGTAAGCCCTCAGATAATGGTTCTGGCTGAAGGCCAGAGACAGAACACACAAATCTATACCTACAATATGTGTCCAGTTCTCTGAGAATGAACTGCTGGCCCTTCTGGGATGGAGGGGGACCAATGTAGTCAATTTTTTCCCAAGTGCCATATTGGTCTCTGTTGCTGGCAGTGAGACATTTGGCAGTGGCAGTCTTGGCAAGTGGGAATGCACAATAGTTGTTTCCTGCCTGGCCTACTTCCCTGCTACCATGGTTACTTCATTTGTATGTCCATCTTGCCAGTCCTGGGGTAGACTGATGACAGGGGATGGTTATCAGTCAGTTGGCCAGATCGCTTTGTGTAGTTGGTTGCTTAGTTCCTCTACTGAGGATATTAACCTATGATGCACTTCATGCTCACTCCCCCTTGTCCATGCACATGTCTCTACCCAAGACCTCTTTACAGCCATCCAGGCTTCTGAATCCTGGCCAAATGTCCAGGCCATTTGTTACTGCCCATGGCTTTGCGTACTTTCTAACCTCTTTCCAAACAAAATTGAAGACCAAATGGCTACACAGAGCTCTGACCATTAGGAGGATTTTCTTTGCCACTGTCTCTAAAGAACATGTTTGAGTGGACTGCAGAAAAGCAACCATCCATTTTCCAGCTTGTCCTCCACATAAAGGGTGGATCCATCTGCAATACAAGCTTCGATATTTTTCTCCTCCTTCAGAATCTCCCCTATGGCTGTGGGGTGAGCTGAGGGAGCAGCACTGGTGCAACAGTGGTAGGTACCATGGGGGTCTGGACTGCTGCTTATACAGCTTACTTGTGCCCTCCAGTCCTGCTTATGCTCAATCCTGGATGTGCATGTTTATCTTGTAATGGATTGCTGCTGGGTCCCCTTGATCTTTTAACTCAGTGGGTCTGACCTAGCTCATGATGAGAAATTTCACTTCATGGCCACTTAGTGTACCATTGACATGTTTTTTGTCTGTACTAAGGCCCTGTAACACACCAGGAATAATTTTTCAAATGACCTATAATTCTCCACTGCTGATCATATGGCCTTACCCCTGAACCCCAAGTCCCTGCATTGTGATTCTCCACCTGGGACTTGCCACAAAATCCACACAGCATCTTTTCCCACTGCTATGGATTAAATTGTATTCCCTAAAAAGGCTTGTTCAAGTCCTAACCCCTGGTCCTGGGAACGTGAACATATTTGTAAGTAGGATTATTGGAGATGTTATTAATTAATGTGATGGTTAAGTTTGTGTGTCAGCTTGGCTAGGTTGTAGTGTCCGGTTGTTTGGTCCGTCAAGCAGTGACCTGATTGTTAACATGAAGGTTGTGTGTGTATGTGTGTGTGTGTCTGTAAATTTAGAGCATTCATTAGTTGGTTCTGTCTGTGGCTGATTGCATCTACCATAAACCAAGGAGATTGCCTTTAGCAATTGACTTGAACACCTTAGAAGAAGAACTAATGATTTCAGCTGTCAGAGGAAGAATTCTCATCTCTACTTCAGCTTCTCCTGGGGAATTCTTTGAAAACTTTTATTAGAGTTCCCAACTTGTGACCTGCCCTATCCTTGGCAGGAGGTGAGCCAGGACTTGTCCATACCATTGTCATGTGAGCCAATTCCTTGCATGCTCTCCTTTCTCTTCCAAGTTCTGTTGACTTCCAGCTTCTTTCTCTGTGGCTTCTTTTTCTGGGGCCTTCTTTCCAAGCCTCCAGTAATACGCTTAAGATCCATCTTGATTCTCTTGGTTCCAGTTCCCTGGAGAATCCTAATTCAGTTAAGATAAAGCCAAACTGGATTAAAGTGGGCCCTGAATCCACTATGACCGGTGCCTTTTACAGACAGAGGAAACGTGGACACAGTTAATCACACAGAGACAGAGACAGAGAGATGGCCATGTGACAGAGGCAGACACTGAGTTATCTTGCAAGCCAAGGAACATCAGGGGTTGCCGACCACCCACCAGAATCAAGGGGAGAGCACAAAATGATTTCACCCCTTAAGAGGAGGCATGGACCCACTGACACCTTCAATCTAGACTTCTAGCCTCCAGAACTGTGAGATAATAAATTTCTGTTGTTTTAGCCAAGTAGTCTCTGGTACTTGTTCCAGCAGGCTTGACAAACTAATGCACACACCAGCGATCCTCCAACACCATGGGGTCTGCAGTATCATAAGGCCCAACCGACAGGACTGCTTCCACCCCAGCCTAAAACTGCAAAACTCTTTCCTGTTCCAGGCCCCACACAAACCTGGCAATCTTTCATGTCACCAAGTATATGAGCCAGATCAGTGGCCAAAACATACCTAAGGCTTTCATTCTTCATCTATGTCATCTCTTCTGGTAAATATAATGATGAAAGTGGTTGAAAGTGGGGAGGACCTGGGAGGAGCACTTCAATTTACATGTCGGGACCTTCCTGGGTGAGTAAAAACAAGAGAATACAACCTCCAAAACCACCTAGGATCATTTCTTCCTGGGACATGCAAAAATCAAACTTTCTAGTTGGTTAGCCAGGCGCAAGAGTTCTACCTTGACAAGAGGAAAGTACATCCTGTTGTTCTCATGTCTTGATAGCAAATGGGCTCTTGTTAGATAACAATACTTTGCACTTTTGAAAACACAGGAAGTGCCTAGGGCAAATTACTTTTTTTAAAGCTGCAGAATGGCACAATGCCCCTTCCCCCCCACACACCCCCAGAAGATATATGAGAATATACCTGGCCGGTATGGATAAAGCTTCCATTGATTCCATTCTAGAAGAAGGGTCAAAGCAGTAGTACAGCATCCTAATAGTTTTAGTGTAAATAAAATACTGATTTGTGATTCTCTTTAAGGAATTCACGTTGTAAAGTGTTCTAAGAATTTCAAAAGCTTTTTCTAGCATTATTTTTCTGTTCCATTTCTGTTTTAGTTTCCTTGACTACTCAAGCAAATACCATGTAGTGGAATTTATTAGCTATGGTTTTTAGATCAAGAGAATGTTCAAAATACAGGCATCATCAAGGCAAATGCTTTCTTCCCAAAGACAGGCATTCTGGGGTTGGCTGCCAGTGATCCTTGGTCCTGGGCTCCTCTGTCACATAGCAGTGCACATAGCAGCTTCTCCTGGCTTCTCCCGTCTCTTCTGCGTTCTGTTGACCTTCCCTTTGGCTTCCCATGCTTTTTCTTCTTAGGTCTAAATTTCATTCTTCTTATAAAGGACTCCAGTAATAGGATTAAGTCTCATCCTAGTTGAGGTGGGCCATACCTTAACTGAAGTAACCTCATCTAAAGGTCCTATTTATAATGGGTTTATGCCCACAGGAGTGGGTTAAGTTTAAGAACATGTTTTTCTGGAGTATGTACAGCTCCAAACCACCATAATCTTCTTTACCATATAACACAAATTTACTGTGTTATTGTAAGATAAATAATGCTACTAGTTGTCATTTATCAGTGCTTATTATTCATATTTATTGCTAATTAAAATACGCTAAGCATAATCTCATTTAATACTTACAAAATCTATTAAAGCAGAATGTGTTGGGGGTTCCTGACTGCACAAAGTTCAATGATTTGTTAGGAGGATTCACAGGATCAGTGTGCTGTTGTGCTCAAGGCTGTACGCAGAAATAATCAGCAAAGGGAAAAAGCACACAGAGGTGAAGACCAGAGGAAACCAGAAACAAGCTTTCAAAAATCCTCTCCCAGTGGATATGCTTAAAAACTCCAGCAATGAGTTTTGTAACAACTTGGGTGAAATATTGTTGACCAAGGAAGCTCATTAGAGGCTCAGTGTCCAAGGTATTTATTGGGGGCTGGTTACATAGGCACCTTCTACCAAGCACATACCAAAATTGCAGACTCCAAGAAGGAAAGCAGGTGTTCATCATAAAACACCTTTGCACAAATGGTAGCCCTGCTTAGAGAATGGTGGGAACTCTCTCAAAGTCTAAGTTCCCAGGCACCAACCATGGACCAATTGTCTTAGTTTCCCTGTTGCTAAAACAAATGCTATCCAAGGGGTTGACTTAAACAACAATAACTTCTTGACTTGCAGTTTTGAGGTTAGGAAAAGTCCAAAATCTAGGTATCAATAAGGTGATACTTTCTCCCTGAAGACTGGAATGTTCCAGGGCTGGCTGCCAGTAATCCTCATGACTCTCCTTTCTCTTCCAAGTTCTGTTGACCTCCATCTTCATTCCCTGTGGCTGCTCTTTCTGGAGTCTTCTTTCCAGGGCTTCCATAAATAGGATTAAGACCCATCTCAATTCAGGTGGGACACACCTTAACTGAAGTAACCCCACCAAAAGGTCCTATTTACAACAAGGTCACAGGAATGGATTAAGATTAGGAACATAACTCCAAGTCACCACACCTGCAAATGGGCCTTTCTGAGGATAATGGCTAGGACTGCTATGATAACCCTTCTCTGCACACAGGCATTATTATCATCTTTGCACACATGTGAAGCTGAAGGTCATAGGGGTTAAGCATCTTGCTCAAGACCATGCAGGTCATATATGACAAAGCTGGTATTTGAATTGCTGTGTGTCTGACTCCAAAAGCCATACGGTCAACCACTATGTTGAAATGCCTCAGATTCTAGCATCTACTGTATGTAAAATATGTTTCTTTTTATATCAAGATTAATTGACATTATGGCTATTCTTCTAGAATAAATAATTTCTCTAATAATCATCGCTGCTAAAATGTACAAATAGAAAAAGGAAAAAGATATTAATCTCAATATTTCTCATTTGTAAAATATTTATGAAGGAAAAGTAAGAAAGTTCAGCTATGTAGTTTTATTTCTTAGCTTCTTTGATTGTTTTTGCTTTGTCCTATAACATGAAAAAAACTCCCAAGTTTAGGCCCCCAAAATAAAGCTCACAAGTTGGGCCTCTTTTACTGCATTTTGGAAAACTTTGTTACTCTCATAAGAACCAAAAAGAGAGGAGTAATCTGTAAAAACTTGAGTGGGGAAGCAGATGTGGCTCAAGCATTTGGGCACGTGCCTACCACATGGGAGGTCCCCGGTTTGGTTCCCAGTGCCTCCTAGAGAAGAAGAGCAAGACAGCAAGCTGGCGTGATTGGCTGGTGCAGCAAGCTGACACAAGAAGATGACACGACAAGGAGAAACAAGAGGAAACACAGTGAGAGACACAACAAAGTAAAGCAGGGAACAGAGGTTGCTCAAGAGATTGAATGCCTCTTTCCCACATGGGAGGTCCCGGGTTCAGTTCTTGGTGCCTCCTAAAGAGAAGACCAGCAGGCACAGAAAGCACACAATGAATGGACATGGAAAGCAGACAGCAAGCACAAACAATGAAGGGAGGGAAAAATAAATAAACAAACAAACAATAGATAAATAAATCTATATATATATCTATATATATATATAAGCTTGAATGAGAGATGCAACCCTCCCCCTTCCAATTTCTTCATAGGATTGATGGCTCTTCCCCTGGATCAGAACCTACCAAGAGTCTACAGCAGGGGTACTTAACCAGGGTTGGGGGTTCGTGGAAAGATTTCAGGGGGTCCATGAGCTTGAATTGAAAAAAATCAACTTATTATCTTTATTTTCCCCAACCTCTAACTGAAATCTAGCATTTTCCTCACTTATGAATGTATGCAATAAATAAATTGCAGTAGTATTCATTTCACCTGACTGGCAAAGGAGTCCATGGAGCAAAAAAGGTTAAGAACCCCTGGTCTATGGAGACTTCAGTTGCTTCACATGGGAAAATCCTTGAGATGGCTGTCAAGTCAAAATGAATGAAGAAATAACATGCAAGCATTTGTGAACATTTTAGACACCAAATAAAGCTACCCATGGAAATTATTTCTTGGTCCTCTTTACTGTATTAAAGTACAAACACCCAAAGATAACTATTTTGTCTAAAAACAAAAATCAGTCTGCTCTTACCCACTTCTACAGTGCAGAGGAACTTCTGTGCAACATAATCTAAATGGTGCTATTTGTCCTGGAAACTTCTTGTATTTGATTTGCACAGCAGGAAAGGATCCTCTCATAAGGAATTATTTACATATCAGCACAACAAATATTTTGATCAACTACCGAATACTAATAAAATAAGGGGCCATTTATCCCAGCCTCGTGCATTTCCTATCAAATCTTGGAAGCTTTCTATTAATGAAAATAGGCTTAGGCTTAAGGAATAAAGTCAGTGGTTTTTCACCTATCCCTTGGCCCATACCGCCTTCCCATTATCTTTCCAAATAATGCTTCTATGATCACCATCCCTACCTGAGCCTGGCTTATAATTCAGTGCAGCAATTTACCAGCCAAGGGAGTTTGGGCAAGCTACTTAAACTTTCTGGGTCTCAGTTTCCTCATATGTAAAAAGGGCATGGTAATACTTACCTCATAAAGTAACACTAAAGATTAAATGATGTAAGGCAGCAAAGCTCTTAGCATATTTCCTGGCACATAATAAATGTTCAATAAATTTTATTTATTTTTTTACTATTGCTGAAAAGGCTGTTCAGTGTAATTGGCAATCTTTTCTGAAATGTCTGTACAACGTTAGATTGAAACACTTCCCTTTTCCTTTTTTTTTCCTGACCAGTAGTGTTTATGCAATGTTGGCGTTTCTCTTATTTATGGGGACTGGATATTGGGCAGATCATGGGAAAATCCAGGGGGTGACTTTGGTGCCAAGTGCTGGGAGTTTTGGGGTCTATCTGGGACTTTTCCGGTGCTCATGGGAAAGAGTCGAATGTCACAAGACGCCAGGAAGCAAGGAGACGGATGACCAGCAGAGACCCTGGATAAACCTCTGGAGTTGGAAATGGGCTGCATTTGTTGGCGTTTTCCTCTAATCTTTCCTGATAAAGTTTTGCTTATTTGGCACGTGGGTTACTATGGTGATGGAATGTCGGGAAGGAATTGTGCAACCCAAGCTTCTGATCTGCTTAAACTTTACCAAAGTTTACTCCTTTGAGGTAAAACAGCGACTGCACACACTTAGCTGCCACCATGACTGTGAGTGTCATTAGCTCAGACTGGCCCCTGTCTTCTCTACCTTGCTTTGTGACCCAGGAAGGTCAGCAGGCAAGGCCAGAAGTAGGGCCTGGTGAGGGGCTTGGGGCGAGGGTAGGTAGCAGTGAGAGTTTGCTTATTAAAGGATATAGGGCAGGGGCTCTTAACCAGGGGTCCAAGAGCTTGAATTGAAATTCAAAAGAGCATTCTTATGCGGACATGTTGGTGCGGGTGTGATACATTTATTAAATAATACACAGTGTAGGGTGGACTTAGTAAGGAGTCCCTGGTTTTTACCTGACTGGCAAAGGGGTCCATGGAACTGAAAAGCTTAAGAACCCCTGGTCTAGAGCATCTTACTCCAAGGTAGAAAAGAGCTTGATTTCTGTTGTCACAGAGGTTGCGAGTTCATGATTTGCCTCTACCACTTAATTGTTCTGCATCCTTGGATATATTAGTTTATCTCTGGAACCAGGCAAGAGCATCTGCTTTAACTGCTTTTGGGTGTAGTGAGAGGCAAAAGGATTAACAAATTTTGGAATGCTTTATCAACTGTCAACACCGTAAAGATATTATGGCACTACCTAAACGACTGCCTTGGAGTGAGGTATTAGAGAGAAGGGCTTCCCGCCTCCTAGAATGAGTTTAATGAATTGATTGAGATGGCGGCATTCCCCCAAAGTCCACCAATATAATGAGTGCCCCAAACAAGAATTTAGGAAAAGTCTTACATTCAAAATAATTTATTTTAAACTTATTCATTGCCTTCTCTTATGTGTCCCAGCAGGAAACACTGTACTTAAGACAAAATTGAAACTGTGCAATCTGGGGAGAGGATGTAGCTTAGAGGAGTGCCTGAGTGCATGTATGAGGTCCTGGGTTCAAGTCCTGGTACCTTCTAAAACAAACAAAATAACTATAGAATTTAAAGTTCACCTAATGTATAAGACGACTCATAGCATGCTCATTTATTTTTTTAAAAATATAAAATAGAGAGATTGAGACTAGTACAGGCCCCTTCAAATCTTGCCTAATTAAAAATAATCTAGCTGTAAATTTTGATCACCATTGGAAAAATGATCCACAGGAATGATGGTATCATCTGTTAATGGCTGAAAGATATTGTTGGCAAGTATGGGTAAGGTTGCTAAATATTTTTTAAACTGATTTTTAATTTATTAAAAAGTTTGACAAGCTATACCTCAGTTACCGTGTAGTAGGAATGCTGAATTCTTACCAGACAAGGGTCAAGATTTCTGTACTTGAGGATATAATTTTGAATAACATGCTTTGTATGTATTTCATACAATGAGACTGTGAATTTCATAAATAAAATATTTCCCCATCCTCAGGCTTTGAGGAAATTTTTTAAAAATAAGAAGATAAAGATAGAGTCTTTTATTTTTTTATTAATATTATTCATTTTTACTTCAAATATTTATTTTAACACGTGAGTTGTATAAAAGTTGTGAGGGCTTAAATTTGTTGGAGCCCTTTAGCAACAACAGAGAGAGCCAAATTTGAGTGTATATTGTGGTTGTAGTTGCATAAAATCATCTTTTTAAACATGTGCTTTCATTTTCTATCTGTTCTCTCTTTGAAGATGTCACATTCTTTGTAGCAAGCATGAATAAAATATAGTGTGACATATTTCCATCTCTGTAGAATATTTTCCTTTCATTGAAATCTAATACATTGGTTTCAACAGAGAATATGACTTCTAAAATTATTGGAGCATTTTTATTAAGCTTATTCATGTTTTAAAACCTTGTTCAAAAATAAGCTTTAAATGTCTGTCAGATCAGTCATACATTGGGTTATTTTTTATGTTCATACCCTCAATGTTTTAAATTGAAAGTAACATCTCTTAATGAACTCAAAACTATTAAATGCTATTGTCTAAAGCAGACCAGAAAATTTATAAACTGTAAAAATGGAGCATGCACATATTGTTTACCATTAATTAAACCACTTCTGTTGGCACTCTTTGGTTTTCTTTTTTAACATTGCAAGAGTGAAATTCTTTTCTATCTTTATGAATGTACTACTAAAATCTTGGGGGGGGAAAGGAAAATGTGTGGGTGAAAACTCTTAAAAATTAAGTGTGTTTCTACTCTCTTTCCCCCAAGGTAAACACCATCTGTATCTTGTACCTATGTAAGGTTGTGTAATTGGGTTTCACTATTAGATAAGTAAAATAAAAATGGAGTAGTTGTATACATGCAACATTGTGAACAGAGGGAAGATATTTGAATAGCATTAAAAAAGAAACATTTGTCTTCCTTTTATCTCCTAGCTAATAGCTAGTTTACATTTTTAAAATTTCACACTTCACTGCTCTTTGAATTGATAATTCCAATTCAGTTTTCACTTTATTGTTATTGGAAAGCCATAAATACAAGTTTTACTTACTCTACCTACCCTCGCCCCAAAAATCTTATGTCTTTTACCCCCACAGGAAAGAAAACTAATTTTTTTCATAGTGTGTTTTATTTACAAGGTTTGTAACCATATTTTTTAAAAGAATTTTCCTCTCAGCATGAATCATCTTTTTTTCTTTTTAATTACACAATAAATAGGGAAGCAGATGTGGGTCTAGTGATTGGGCTCCTGTCAACCATATGGGAGGTCCAGGGTTCGATTCCTGGGGCCTCCTGGTGAAGGCAAGCTGGCCCGCATGGGGAGCTGGCCCAAGCAGAGTACTGGCCCAAGCAGGATTGCTGGCACAGCAAGATGACACAACAAAAAGAAACACAGTGAAAACGATAAGAGACCCAGCAGACCCGGGAGCTGAGGTGGCTCAAGAGATTGAACGCCTCTCTCCCACTCTGGAAGGTCCCAGGATTGGTTCCCAGTGCTGCCTAAGGAGAAGACAAGCAGACACAGAAGAACAGTGAATGGATACAGAGAGTAGAAAATGGTGGGGGAGGGGGATAAATAATTTTTTTTTATTACATAATAAATAGAGTTAGGTGAAAAAAGCCACTGATTTTAACATACATGGCATTATAAAAGGTTTTTGTTTTCTCTTGCTTTGAGGACAATCAGTACAGTGTTTTGGAAAGGTTGGTAGGGGTGTCTGTCTGTGGTGAGGAAAGGAGGCCCCTTTCCCCAGTTTCAAGTGTGTGAAATCTAACCTGTGGTCTAGGCCCTCGACAGAGGATATCTTACATTGATAGAGATTTTCCTTTTAAGGAAGTGTTTCAAAATATAGATGGAAAATAAAAATAAAATGGAAGCCCCAGAGAGGATAAGTATTTCATACAGTAATGTCAGGCTGCTGGGGACAAATTCTTCATACCCCAAAACAGAGCAGTCCTTAGGAGCCTGCTACAGGATGATTTCAGGTCTCAATTGACAATGACACCATGAAAGGGAAATATTTTGCTGCATTCCTTCTTAAATAAATGTTGTGCAGATTACCTCTCCAAAACTGGTTCTTTATCAAACTGCTCATCATCTTTGGTCCTTATGCTAATATATGTCTATGCCAGCACAAAAACACGAAAGAATCATGAGGATTAAAAAGAACAAGAAAGTTTAGTTAAACCACACACACACACACACACACATTGGTGTCTATTTCTATGTACAGAATGCAGTTTGATTTGCTACACCTGAAATTGTCTGTCTCCTAGTCATCCTGTAAATAACTGCAAGTTTGGAAGCTGGTGTTGAGTAGATGGTCATTCTCATCTGTCTCTCTAAGGCAGAACAGTGGAAACATGATAATTAAGGATTTTTTAAAAAATGCTCTCAATTCGGCTGTACAGAGAAATGAAGTTCTGATACATGCTACAAATTGATGAACCTTCAAGACATCATGCTGAGTGAAATAAGCCTGAGACAAAGACAAATATTATACGGTTTCACTTATATGAAATATTGAGAATAAGCAAATTGATAGAAAAAGGAAATAGATTAGAGGTTACCAGGGACCGGGAATGGGAGCGAGAGAAATGGGGAGTTATTGTTTAATAAGTAAAGCATTTGTGCTTGGGGTAATAAAAAAAGTTTTGATAATGAATGGTGGTGATGGTGGCACAACATTTTGCATGTTATTAATACCACTAAATTGTACACTTAAAAGTGGTTAAAATGTGATATTTTGAATTGTATGTAATAAAAAGTAAAAAAAATAAAAACAAAAAGAAAAGAAATAAAATGCTAGCAGAAAGATCTTAAGGTGTGCTATAGTTCGATTTATTCAACCCCTCAAAGCCATCGGCAATCCCATTCTCCCTCCTTTCTGGAGATGGCTCCACTCGGCCAGTAGAGGGCGCCACGTAAGAGCTGGGCCGAGAAGCTGAAGGCAGGACGTCAGCCTCGTGCGCAATTTGTCTTTGAAGGTCCCACTGCCGTAGTCACCGTAGTCACCGTGTGTACTGGAGAGTAGTGCTAGCCGGGAGGTTGCTAGAGCAACTCTCTGGCACTTCAGGCGTTCTTATAATGTTTCTAATCTTTTTTACACCCCTATGAGACCGAGTTCTGCGTCAGCCCAGATAGAAACACAGAGTGTCTTTATAAGTGAATGGTTGTTTTCAGAAGTTGCTGGCGAAATGAACAGAGTGAGAGCTTTAGAAGATTCTTTCGTGTTGGAGGCAGTCCCTGCGGTAAGTCAGACCACCCTGGAGGCCAGGAGACCAGGTTCTAGTCTCAGCTGTACCAACTCCAGAGTCACTTTGTACAAACTAAGGGGAACCGAGTTCCATAGTTGTTTAGAAAAAGCTTTGCTTTAGCTTTTGTTAGAGATGCCCAATGTAAGAATTACTCACAGTTTTTCACTTAACTGTCAAAATTATGAAAGCTTATATTTCCACTTATTTAAATACTCATTAAATATTTGGTTTGGAGGCATACATTCAGGCTTTTTATGCAAGTATGGCTAAATGTTTAACTCCAGACAATATTTATTTTAACTAGAGGTGTAATTCAGAAATTACCTAATTAATTTTGAATCTAGCAAAGAACTACAGATAGAAATGGCTGAGGTTACTGCAGAAATTTGCAAAATTGTGCATACTTGTTCAAGATTTCTTTGAAACTCTCCTAAGAGAGGGTATGCAATACCTCAAGATAAAAATGCCCATCTTTCCAGAGACAGACTCTTATACAGAAAAAAAATTTACACCACAGAATTGTTCAAAATGTTAGAGATAATATTTGTAAGAGGCTGGCACATTTCAATAAAAGGTCTCCTTTTTTCTTTTTAATAACATTATTTTATAGGTGACTGTTGCAGTTGAAATAGCTCTCTCTAGCTCAAAACTATAACCTGAATACAATAGAGTCCTCTCATTTCCAGTTTCCTCAAATTGTTATATCCATACGGAACACATAACCTACACAAATGTTTATATGGATCTTTCCTCTGAGTCTTTAGAAGAGGTAGGAAAAGAGGAATTTCCATGCATAGCAGAAAACCACCCTTCACAAGCACCCTCTTTAGGGAACACCCACCTCTCCTCTTCTCTAAATGACAGCCTCTCTAACTCCTTCCATCATTTTCCTTAAAAACACACCCCATCCTGACTTTCTCAATTACCTTGCTCCTCATTCTTCCTTCCTCTGGGTAATTCCTTGCCTTTGCTTCTGCAGAGCAATTCCGGTTTCTTCAATTTTGCATCTTTTCCATTTCCCTTCGTAAGAAAAGTTATCCCAGGAAGCAGGCTTGGCCCAGTGGATGGGGTATCTGCCTACCACATGGGAGGTCTGCGGTTCAAACCCCGGGCCTCCTTGACCCATGTGGAGCTGGCCCATGCGCAGTGCTGATGCGCGCAAGGAGTGCCCTGCCACGCAGGGGTGTCCCCCGCGTAGGGGAGCCCCATGCGCAAGGAGTGCACCTGTAAGAAGAGGCACCCAGCATGAAAGAAAGTGCAGCCTGCCCAAGAATGGTGCCGCACACATGGAGAGCTGACACAAGATGATGCAAAAAAAGAACACAGATTCCGGGTACTGCTGATAAGGATAGAAGCGGTCACAGAAGAACACACAGCAAATGGACACAGAGCACAGACAACTGGGGGTGGGGGGGAGGGAAGAGAAATAAATAAAAAATAAAGAAATCTTAAAAAAAAAAAAATGAAAAGTTATCCCTTGAAAAGGGAAAGAGGAGGAAAGATTGTATTTCTATCCCTGCCACATAAGAAATGATGGGAACATTATGTTAGCAAATGGAGAGAAGAAAGGAAAGAATAGTAGAGAAAGATACTACTTCTGGAAAGAAGTACTCTTCAAAATGATGCTTACTTTTGTTAGATTTTACATCAGCTAAGTTATGGACCACATTTGACATTATCTGGATAAACTGTGTCATCAAAATCACAAAAAGAATCATAAACCCTTTGGCCTTTGCTATATTTTATAGATAAGGTTCACATCTATAATCAGGTAAACAAAGGATATCAATCTTCATAATGTGAGTGGGCCTTAATAACAAACACTGAGGTATCCAAGAAAAGGAGAAATTCTGCCATCAAATTCTGTTAGTTTCCAACCTGCAGGCCTGTACCTACTGATTCTGCAATTGCCAGCCCCCACAATATTGCATACACCAATTTCTTAAAATAAATATATTTACACACATACACTATATATATATAATCCCCCATTGGTTCTGTTTCTTTGGATAATCCTGACTCATACATATAGTATAGGTTTGCAAACATATTAGTTTACTTAAAATAAAATACAACCATAAAACTTTAAAATGGAAGATTTGTCTAATCATCTCCATTTCTTTGAAAAGGAACATAAAGAACTACTTTTTATCTCCTTTATCATCTATGGTTTTGTACTCAGATCAAGTATAAAACTTTAGTGAGAAATACTAAATTCGGAGGAGAAATACTCTACAGCACTGTCGGAGGCAGTGGCAGTACAAAGATGAGCACCTCAATCTAATAGAACAGCCTAGCTACACCTACTCCTAATTATTGAAATCATCTCACCAACCAAAATGCCATACTTTCTAGCATCTTCTAAGGAATTCCATCAAAAAGTTTCAAATTTTCCTTTCCCTAATGATTAAAAGAAAATCTATTCCAACAGTGTCTCTGTTTTATGAAACACAATGCAATACATTCCCATTTTATCAAAATATTGTTACATTTATCCTGATTTTCTTGGTAGCGTGCCTAAGATCTTCATGGAAATTTTTTTAAATTGGAAAAATTATCATTTCTGTGAAAAGCAAGATGACCATATATTTTTCTCAGGAAAATAAAAGATGAGAGGCTTATCTTCTCCACAATGAGTATTGTCATCTGCAAACTGATGATAGCATCATGGTCTTTGGTGTAATCAACAGGAGGGAAAAAAGGCCATATCTGCAAAAATGGCTCAAGTGTGATTGTATTTATCTGGGAATGAACACAACTGTCCATAAACCTTTGTAACCTTAGTTTGGACAAAGTGAAAGAAATATGTGGTAGTAAATCAACAACATATAAGTGAAAAAGTTGGATTGTTAACATTTTTCATTTACCACATTAGCAAATATTTTAAAAGATAAATCCCCATATTAATGAGGACACTGGGAAATTTGCCCTCTAATACACCATTGGTGCATATGTAAATAAGCATAACCTTGCTCCAAGGCAATGTGAAATGGATACTGAAAGCTTTAAAACTAGTGTAATCTTTGACCTAGAAAATTTGCTTGTGATAACGGTCAAAGCCAGGTAAAAAATCTATAAACAAAGTTCATCACCCACATTATTTATAATAACAAGAAAAAAGGAGGAACACAACTATCAAGAGGGAATTACCTAACTATATTATGGTATAAGCATAGGATAGAATACTATGCAACTGCTAAAAATATTGTTAGAAGATGATAAGATTTAAAGGCATAAGAAAATGTTCATGATGCATTTTAAGAAAAGAGAAGAATATATATGTATTTCCTATACATGTATTTTTAAATTGTAAAGAATATGTACCAAAACCTTTACCGTGATTTCCTCTGCATGCTATTAGATGATTTTTATTTTCTTCTCTTATTTTTCTATATGTTCTAAATTTTTTGCAATAAACGCGTCGTATTCTTGTATTTAAGAAAAAAATTCTTTCTTTAGTTTAAAGCCAGGCCTTTCTCAGTTGGTTGTCCATTTGTGAAGGACTCAGCACTTGCAGTGAGTGCTGCATTAATATTCAGATCCCAGTTGTGTTGCAGCTCTATGCAAACCGTCGATCAGGCCTGGAGCAGCCCGTGGCTCTGGAGCTCAGCACAGCGTTTCCTTTCTTTTGGTAGCACTCCATCCAAGGAGGAGAGCCTCAGCAGGCTGGGCCTGAGCCATTAAGCCTTCCAAAACCTGATTTGAGCAGCAGAAAGGCCAATATCCCATTGAACAGGTAGATGGCACCACATCCCCTTGGTGCTTGCAGATCCAGTCATACTGGTGCCCACACAGCTGAAAAAAAAGACAAGTGAGTTCTCCAAGGTCAGGCAACTTGAGTCCTCTCTCCAGGGAGTGGTGTGTCATGCCAACTGGCATTTCCTGCAATGCCCCAGCCTGTTTCAAGGGTGAGTAATGGGGAAAAGCCAAGAGGGCTTTACCTGGAGTCCTGAGCATCTCAGTCAGTGAGGAGGTGGGCACTGTACCGTGAGTACGCCGTCAGTAAGTAGCAATCTTTCAGGAAGCAAAGAATCTATATGACAGCAAAGTGGAAAGAGCCTTGGATTGTGAATTAGAAACCCTGGGAGCTAGTTAATACTCACATTTCCCCTCTTTGAATTTTAGTTCCTTCTATAAAATAAGCAGGAAGAAAGAATAAATGATGTGCCAAGTTGCTTCTACCCCTCAAAATCCTTATAATGATTCATAAAGAAATGATACAGCATACATTTCACTCACGAAACATTTACTTAGCCTGTAATAGCTGGCAAGAAGGAGCCGAGGAAATAAACCACTGCCTACTCACAGGACACACAGTGCAAAACACTGAGAAATTGCCCGGTTCTGATATGTGTAATTATCCATCAGGATGTTTATTTAAGAGAATGTGTTTCACCAAGATTGAATGTTCTCTGTTTGCCAATGAAGCTTCTTATCCCACCGGCAGAGAGCATTGAGCAGTATGTTTTCTCTATACTGGGAGGCAATATAAGACTGGGTCAAAAGCATGAATTATGAAACCAGAGAGACCCAGTTAAATCTAAGCTCCACCAATTAATTAACAGGATGACCTTGGAAAAAAATTATTTAAATTCTCTCAGCTTCTGTTTCCTTATCTGGAAAATGGGGGTAATAATAGCACCTACTTCTTAGGGTAATTATGGAAAATAGATGACCTGAAGCATGTCAAAAGTTTGATATAGAGTAAGTTCACAGCAAGTCGTTTTTGCTTGTTGTTAATATAGGAAGTGTAAAAATAATTTTATCAGTTTAAACAAAATGCAAAATCTTAGAATTTTAGATTCAATATGGTCCCTAGAAATAATCAATTTCATTTCAGTCCTCTCTATATGAGGAAATGGTGACTCAAAGAGGTTAAGTAGGGCCAAGGGCCTCCTAACAGATACTTATGTCTCTTTATATACCCTGTTAATTAATTAGGAATGTAATATACTTCTCTGAGAAACTTAAAGCATATTTTTTTCAACTGTGTGGAAATTTTTTCTATCGTTTCTATTATTTTTATTTGTCTGTTTAGTGTTTACTGGAATTTGACTGCTATTTCAGAAAGTCTTTCCAAAAAGATTCTGTCATTTGGGCTTCCTAGCCCGATTGAACCTTGCCCTAGCTGCACAAAATCCATTGCGATTGCCACAAGCAGACTTACAGAGTTTCCCTCTGTGTGCCTAGGTGCCACGCAGCTTGTTTTCACTCTTTTTTTTTTTTTTCTAGCCACTTTTGGCTAGTCAGAAAAAAAAAATTCGAGTTTAGACCAGCCAGATTTGCTTCATTGCCTCCACTCAGACAAAAAAATGCCTTCTCTAGAAGTCAAGATTCTGGAGGGCAATAAGAGAATGGAAGGAAAGGGTACTCATATGGAAGAAGGAGAAAGGGGGCATTTATCCAGGGCTTTCCATGTGTGCAGGCACTCATTTAATCCTCACAACAACCCTGTGTAATATATATTACTCTCCGTACTTTATGGGTGAAAAAGCCAAGAAGACTTAGAGCAACTTTCCTGATGATGGAGTTAGAATTTGAACTCAGGAAAGTTTCCAAACTCTTTCTAGCAAGTAAATTATGTTTTCTCACACCCGTGGTTTAATTGATATTCAATTGATTAGAGGACCTCATCATGCAAAAAATAAATTAAAAAATAAAACAATGGCTCTTATAGGATGGTTTAGTCTCATTTTTGGAGTAAAGAGCTCCGTTATGCAATTTGCCGAAAGTGTATTGAATGCCTGCTACGTGTTACCAAGGCACTGAACTTAAATCATTAAGAATCATCCCAAGTACCGTAAGTTATGCTTCATTCCTTAATACAGTTTTCTTGTATCATAAGAAAAGAGAGGAAAACTAACAGATGAAGGGGAGGAGAGAATTGTGTAAATTTTGTTAATGTAAGACATTTCTCTAAATCAATCTCCTTGTGACTGATCAATTTGGTTTTTATGGCCTTTTCGAGGGTAAAGATTTTGTGTTCTCCTTCACTGACCTCCTCCTGGCTTGTTTTCAAAGTGGTTCTCCAGCCCACTTACAGTTCAGAGCAGATGTCGAGGCTGGCCTGTTCCCAGAATCTTGCTGCTAAATCATGACTCTGCCGGTCCCCATGGACTGAGTAGTGCCGAAGTAGAAAATGATTTCAATCCACAACAGAATCTGTGTTGCTGCCAATGCAATTTAAGCCCAAAGGAAACAATCCTATTTGCAGTATTTTCTTTTTTTTCATTTCCAGCTCATACCAAGAATGTATAGGACATCACATTCTGATGATTTATAGAGTATATCTTAAGGTTTCACCCTCTCCCACTGCCCCAACATTATTTGTCAGTTCCCTGGACTTGAAAAGGGACAAAAGAGCAAAGCCTTCAGAAAATCTAAGACACACAGTTTGATCAAGAATATCTAGGTGGGAAAAAATAAAGGGACATTTAGGCTTGGCTGCCATGGAAGTTAACATGAGCTTAAAGAGAAAATAAAACAGGCCTTTAAGCCAACCAACTGTAAATAATTAAAAATGGGAATAAAGTTATATGACCCAGAAGATTAACATAACATAATTTTGCATTACTCATGTGTGCTGATGTCAGCTATATCATTTCTCCACCACTGATGGGTACAGGAAGCTACTTTGGTGATAACAAGTAAATGAAGAAGGTGGCAGCTGTCAATAATTTAGCCCTTCATTACTGCAAAACTACTCCAGAAAACCTGGGGCTTAACATATTGCTATATGCAATAGTAGGAACACAAAAGAACCAAAATTTATTGACTTAACCTTCAATTCTAGAAACTTTAAGAGAACCATTTCCACCATTGTAAGGCCTTCACTAAGTGCAGCTGAACACACTCATTTTAGATAAAGCTGAGTTAACAAGTAATATCCTCACAGCAAATTTTGGGCCCCAAAGAACGTGTCTGTTCAGGGTTCTCTTTTTCACTTGCTTCCATATATTTTGACTGTTTGAGCTCTATCAGTCTCCAAACAAGCATATTGACTTCATTCATTTATTTGCCACCTATTTGTTGAACTCCTATGGGTCAAACACTGTTCAAGGCACTAGAGAGAGTTTTAAACAAGAAAGACAAGGTCCCTGCTGTTATGAAGCATTATTTCGAGCATCATAATTGTTATGTTCCCAAAAAGCAAAGTTTAAACGTGTTATCTAGGACTTCTGGGAAGATGGTGGACTAGAAAGGCACAGGACTCTCTTCTCTCCCAGAAAGATAGCTAGAGGACAGGTGGAAATGGCCTGTAAAAAAAAATCTTCTAGGGTTTAGGACACCAAGGGAAAGCTAGATACCACCCAGAAGAGAAAAGTTCAAAGGAAAAGAATTGGGATGGCAAAACTGTGAATTAAAAGCCACGGCTGCTACTGCCAGCACCCTTCCCCACACTAGAGACACTTTAGAATACTCAGGTGTCAGGGCTGGTGGCTACAGACACAAGGGGCCCCTGGGATCCTCCTCCCCAGGAAAGGGGAGAGAGAGCGACACAGCCTAAGGCTGATTCAGCTTTCAACCCACAAATTTGGTCTGCTGTGTCCCAGGAGCCCTTCCAGGCCAGGTGGAGCCACACCATTGTTTGCCTTGGGAGCCCACAAGGGACTAAAGAGATCTAAAGAGATCTGGGACTAAGGAGATCTAAAAAGATAGAGGACTAAAGAAATCCAACCCTCTCAATCTTCCTCTCTACTAACCGGGACTGATCGTGTGAGGACACAGAGTGGAGTGGAATTATTTCCTACCCTGGAAAAGGGAGGCAGTTGCCAGCAAAGGTTGAAGAACCTCTGAGAAAGTTTGAAGTACAAGTTTCTTAGCCTTCAAGCAGGAACCTCTATCACACTGATCCCGTCTGTGTTGCAGCAAACAGACGCTGACCGAAGCTTGCTATCCACTGGCGGACCAAGGAAGAGTACATGAGGAAATTAAAAGTAAACAAGGATATATGTGAAATATATGTAAGAAATTGTCACTGTACATACAAGGCAACAGATCTTACAGTGATGAAAGACACAATGTCTGAAAAAATTTTTATATTATTTCAATTTTTTTGTATTTTATTTGTTTGTTTTTTAAAAAGATTTATTTATTTATTTATTCCCCGCCCCCCTCCATTGTCTGCTCTCTGTGTCCATTCACTGTGTGTTCTTCTGTGTCTGCTTGTATTCTCATTAGGTGGCTCCAGGAACCGGTCCTGAGACCTTCTGGAGTGGGAGAGAGGTGATAGTTCTCTTGCAGCACCTCAGCTCCCTGTTCTGTTGTGTCTTTTATTATCTCTCCTCTATGTCTCTTTTTGTTGCGTCATCTTGCTGCACCAGCTCTCCACTCAGGCCAGCACTCTGTGCAGGTCAGCACTCCACTTGGGCCAGCTCGCCACATGGACCAGCTCGCCTTCACCGGGAGGCCCTGGGTATTGAACCCTGGACCTCCTATATGGTAGATGGGAGCCCAATTGTTTGAGCCACATCTGCTTCCCTATTTGTTATTTTTAAAACTATTATTATTATTTCATTTTCTTATTTTATTTGGTTATTTTATTGGCTTCATTTTTGGAGAGGTTTAGGATCACAAGAGTGTCACAGCTGTGGCAGGGAAGGATCACTGGTGTGGGGTGTTGGTGATGTGGGGATGTGTGAGGAGGGGTCACCTGGGGCATGCCTCTATGGCATATAAATATGTTCAAGTGGTTCTGAGGTATTGTCTTGGTGAGTGGAGGCCAACACAATAACCAAAAGAACATTAAATTCTCATCCTGGGGATTCCTGCTACATTCTCTAGTAGAACAGCAAGAATCCCCTGAGTACAAAGGCAGTGCCTAGTGAAGGAAGACAGGCCATTATGCCAGGTCCTTGATATTGATGATTGTACTTATGAACCCTTTTTTGTGAAATTGAAACTTAGCCTAGTATGATATATTGCCCAAGAGTTACTTCCTTAAACCTCCTAATTGCTCAGACATGACCTCTCTCTAAGCCAAACTCAGCATATAAACAAACTACCTTCCCCCTGGCATGGGGCATGACTCCCAGGAATGAACCTCCTTTGCACCAAGGGATTATTACTGAGTACCAACTACCAAGCGCCAACTAGCAGTGTATCTGGGAAAAGACCTGAACAAAAGGGGAAAATATTAAACACATATGAGATTTTATTGCTAAAAGATTTCAAAGGAGGTCATTCCAGAGGTAACGCTTATGCATGTCTCAGCAGGAATTCATTGACTGCCACAGTAAACAGTATCTCAAACAATATAGCTCCTGAGGGCTTTACAAATATCTAGACACTATAAGCAGGGCAGAAAAGAGCAGGAACTCAGTACCCTGTCAGTGGGCCTTACTTTGGAATTTATGCTCCTGGTGTAACAGAGTTACACTCATTTAGTTTCCCTTCATGTAGCTCTTCTGCCCCCTTTTGTTCATTTTTCAAAAGATTTGTTTTTATTTATTTCTCTTCCCTTCCCCCCCCTCCCCCTTTCTGGGTCCATTTGCTGTGTGTTCTTCTGTGTCCGCTTGCACCCTTGGTGGCACCTGGAAACTGCATCTCCTTTTTGTTGCATCATCTTGCTGCACCATCTCTCCATGTGCATGGTGCCACTCCTGGGCTGGCTGTGCTTTTTTTGCATGGGGAAGCTCTCCTTGCAGGGCACGCTCCTTGTGCATGGGGCACCCCACGTGGGGGTGCCTCTGCGTGGTACAGCACTCCTTGCATGTGGCAGCTCTGTGCATGGGCCAGTTCACCACACGGGTCAGTGGGCCCTCGGTCTCGAACCCTGGACCCTCCCATATGTAGGCGGATGCTGTACCAGTTGAGCTACATCTGCTTCCCTGCCCCATTTTATTTGAACCTATAATTAGCACTGTACTTGTTAAATATATGTCCAAAACACTTAAATCTTTGGCACATTCATGTGCCAGCTGAACCCTGAATCTCAACAGAGTTGCATCACCTACTCTCCAGTTCATTGGATTCACCCAGGGCAACTAACAAGATGATGATGGACAACACCCATCCCAAGGAACAGAGAGAGTGTCTGTAACTTCAGGCAAGATAGTTCCATCCATCTGCCCCATGGGAGTTAAGCCTCATGGGATTTAAGCCTCAATTAGGAAAAGAGTAGGCATCACCATCTCAAAATCCTCAAGACTGAGGGATGAACAATGGACTACAATAGACTTATTATTATACTATGATAGACTTATTATTATTCTAGCAATGGAAGAACTTTTATTACTGATATAAAGGTAGTAGCACCAGAGGTTCTGAGGGGAGGAAGAGGGAAGAATAGGTGTAATGTGGTAGCATTTTCAGGACATTGCAGTTGTCCTGCATGACATTGCAATGATGGATATAGGCCATTGTACATTTTGTCATAACCTATAAGAATTGTGCAGGACACAGTGTAAACTACAGTCCATGGTTAGCAGCAATGCTTCAATATGTGTTCATCAATTTTAACAAATTTACCAAACTAGTGAAAGATATTGTTAATGTGAGACAGTGTGGGAGTGGGAGAGGGCATATGGGAATCCCCTGTATTTTTCATGCAGCATTTATGTAATCTAAAGCTTCTTTAAAAATTAAAAAAAAATTAAAGTAAATAAGTAAGAGAAGGTTTTTCTGACATTTATTGCCTCCTTCCCTAATGAAGTGGCTCTGCAACCTACTGGTATGGCTAGAGCCCAGCTTTGAGCAACTAACAGGGACAATCCTAGTCTGAAACAAGAATTAAAAAAACAGCCTCCCACCACTAAATCCCTATGAAAGACAGAGAAATTGAGCATCTCAGTAAACTCACCATCCTAATCAGATACCTAGACATCAGCAAAAAATTGTGAGCCATATGAAGAAAATGGAAGACATGGCCCAAGTAAAGGAATATATCAAAACCCCAGAAGAGACACAGGATTTGAGACAATTAATAAAATGAACACAGATTTCTAAAATCAAAATAATGAGTTGAAAGACATTATGACTAAGGAGATCAATGATATCTAGAAGACATTGACCCTGATTCTCAACAGAGTTGCAATACCTATTCTCCATTTCCTTGGACTTACCCAGGACAACTAACAAAGAGATGATGATGGACAGTGCCTACTGTAAGGAACAGAAAGAATCTACAACTGCACACAAGATAGACCATCCATCTGCCCCACAGAATCCAAGCCCCCTCTCACTTAGAGGTGGAGTGGGCATCACCATCCCAGAATCCTCAGGACTGGGGAATGAATGGTGGACTAGAGTAGACTTACTGTTATTTTACTATAGACATTGTTATTCTAGTAATGGATGAACTTTTTTCATTGATTTGGAGGCAGCGGCCTCCAGAGTTTCTGAGGGAAGGGAGAGGGAAAAATGGGTGTAATATGGGGGCATTTTCAGGACATTGGAATTGTCCTGAATGATATTGCAGCGACAGATACAGGTCATTATATATCTTGTCATAACTTATAAATTGTGTGGGAAAGGGTTTAAACTATAATGTAAACTATAATCCACACTTAGTGGCAATGCTCCAATATGTGTTCATCAATTGTAACAGAGGTACCACACTAATGAAGGATGTTGTTAATGGGGAAAATGTGGGAGGGGTAGGGAGTGGGGCATATGGGAACACCCTACATATCTAATGTAACAGTTATGTAATCTAAGTATATTTTTCAAAAATTAGAAAAGTAGATTTAAAAAAAAAGACATTGAGTGTGCACAAAGAAGAATTTGAAAACATGAATAGAAAAGTAACAGAATAGGAATGAAAGACATGATAGGTGAGATAAAAAACACTTTAGAGGCATACAACAGCAGACTTGAAATGACAGAAGAAAAAAGTCATACTGAAGTCAGCTGAAATTTAAGAGACAGAAGAACAGAGAGAAAATAATGGAAAAAATTGAGCAGGGGCTCAGGGAGCTGAGTGACAACACAAAACACAACAATATATGTGTCATGGGTGTTCCAGAAGAAGAGAAGGGAAATGGAGCAGAAAGAGTATCTGAGGAAATAATAGCTGAAAATTTCCCAACCCTCATGAAAGAAATGAACTTACATGTCGAAAAGGCATAGCATACCCCAATCAGAATAAATCCAAATAGACCTATTACTAAGAACATCAAAGATAAAGAGAAAATTCTGAGAGCAGCAAGGGGGAAGAAAACCATCACATACAAGGGACACCAAGTAAGACTTAGTGTGGATCTCTCATTAAAACCATGGAGGCAAGAAGACAGTGCTATGATACAATTAGGATACCAAAAAAGAAAGACTGCCAATCAAGAATTCTTTATCTAGAAAAACTGTCCTTCAAATGTGAAGGTGAGTATAAAGTATTCATGGAGAAATAGAAACTAAGAGAGTTCATGAAAAAGAATCCACCTCTGTAGGAAATATTAAAGGAAGCCTTAGAGCCTGAAAGAAAAAGACAGGAGAGAGAATCTTGGAGGACAGTATAGAAGAAAGGATAACCAAAAGAGTAAAAAAGAGAGGCAAAAATAAGGTATGACATTAAAACCAAAGAATAAAATGGTAGAAGTAAATAATGCATTTACAGTAATATCATTGAATGTAAATTAAACTCCCTAGACAAAATATATAGGCTGACAGAATGGATTAAAAAAACATAAACCATCCATATGCTGCTTACAAGAGACTCACTTTCATGGGTTCTTAACAAGGGTCTGTGACTTTGAATTGAAATTTTAAAAAAAAAACTTTTTTTAAGGACATGTTGGTACAGGTGTGATATATTTACTAAATAATACACAGAATAGGGAAGTGGATGTGGCTCAAGGGATAGGGCTTCCACCTACCATAAGGGAGGACCTGGGTTCAATCCCTGGGGCCTCTTGGTGAAAAAGAAGACGAGAAAGCGTGCCTGCATGGTGAGCCAGTGCCCACATGGTGAGCTGAGTGCCCACACGTCAAGAGTGCCCGCGCAGTGAGCCAGTGCCCATGCAAGTGAGTCGTGCAGCAAGATGATGATGCAACAAAAGAGAGATGAAGGGAGAGTCAAGGCGAAGCACAGCAGAGACAAGGAACTGAAAAGGCACAATCAACAGGGAACATCTCTCCACATCAGAGGTCCCCAGGATTGAATCCTGGTAAATCCTAAAGGAGAAAAGATAAGAAGAAAAGACCAAAAAAAAAAAAAAAAGAAATAGATACAGAAGATCACACAGTGACTAGATACAGACAGCAAAAACAGGAGAGCAGGGGTAGGGGTAGGGGGGAACCAAATAAATAAATAAATCTTTTTAAAAATACACAGTATAGTGTGGATTAGTAAGTTGTCTATGGATTTCACTTGACTTGTAAAGGGGTCTGTAGAACAAGAAAGGTTAAGAACCCCTGCCTTAGACCCAGGGATATAAACAAGCTGAAAGTGAAAGGTTGGAAAAAGATACTCCAAGCAAATAGTAAACAACAACAAACAAGCAGGGGTAGCTATACTAATATCAGACAAAACAGACTTTAAGTGTAAGAAAATTATAAGAGATACAAAAGGCCATTATATATTAATAAAAGGAACAATCCATCAGGAAGATATAACAGTCATAAATTATACACCTAACCACAGTGCCCCAAAATACATGAGACAAACTCTGGCTAAACTGAAGGAATAAATAGATACCTCTACAATAATAGTTGGAGACTTCAGCTCTCCATTCACATCATTAGATAGAACAACTAGACAAATATCAATGTGGAAACAGAGAACTTGAACAATATGATAAACAAGTTAGAGCTAATAGACATATATAGAATGTTGCACCCAAACTAAGCAAGTTATACATTCTTCTCAAGCACCCAAGGATTTTTCTTCAGAGTAGACCACCTGTTAGGTCACAATGCAGCTCTCAATAAATATAAAAATACTGAAATTATACAAAGCACCTTCTCAAATCATAATGGAATGAAACTGGGAATAAATAATAGGAAAGAGGTAAAATTGCAAATGTGTGGGTCAAGGAAGAAATTGCAAGTGAAATCAGTACATATTAATATATTGAGACAAATGAAAATGAGAACAGCATATCAAACCTTATGGGATACAGAGAAGGCAGTCTCAAGAGGGAAATATATAGCCCTAATTGCCTATATTAAAAAAAGAAGAAAGAGCTAAACTCAAAGATTTAACTGAACAACTGGGGAAACTAGAATAAGAACTGGAAACCATTCCCAAAGCAAGCAGAAGGAAAGAAATAATAAAGATTAGAGCAGAAATAAAGGAAATTGAGAACAAAAAAACAATAGAGAAAATCAACAAAATCAAAAGCTTGTTATTTGAGAAGATCAATAAAATTGACAAAGCCCTAGCTAGACTAACAAAGAAAAAGAGAGAAAATGCAAATTAATACAATCAGAAATGAAAGGGGGAAGTTATGAATGACCCCATGCAAACAAAAAGGATCATAAAAGGATGTTATGAGAAACTGTATGCCAAAAAACTAGACAATCTAGATGAAATAGACAAATTCCTAGAAATGCACAAACAACAGACATTGATGTTACAGGAAATACAAGACTCAACAAGCCAATCATGTTGAAAGAAATTGAATCTTTATGTAATCTAGGTATCTTTTAAAAATTAAATTAAAATATAATTTAAAAAGGAAGAAAAATAGAGATTGACTTTGACATCAGAAATCTCCCACCGAAGAAAAATCAAGGACCAGATGGTTTCACAGGTGAATTCTACCAAGCATTTTGAAAAGAATTAACACCAATCCTGTTTAAACTCTTGCAAAAATTTAAAAAGGAGGGAAAATTACCCAACACATTTTATGAAGCCAACATTACAATATCAAAGCCAGATAAAGACACTTCAAGAAAATTACAGACCAATCTCTTCAATGAACATAGATGCAAAAATCCTCAACAAAATACTTGCAAATTGAATCGAGGAGCATAAAAAAAACTTACACATTACTACTAAGTGGGATTTATTCCTAGTATACAAGGCTAGTTCAACATAAGAAAAACAATCAACATAATACACCACACTAACTAATTGAAGGGAAAAAAACCACATGATCCTCTCAATCAATACACAAAAGGCATTCAACAAAATCCAGTATCTTTTCTTGTTAAAAACACTTTGAAAGACAGAAATAAAATGAAAATTTTGTCAATATGATAAAAGATATATATGAAAAACCCATAGCCAATGTTGTACTCAATGGGGGAAGGTTGAAAGCTTGCCCTCTAAGATCAGGAAAAAGACAAGGATGCCCACTGTCACCATTGTTATTTAACATTGTATTAGAAGTTCTAGCTAGAGCTATTAGAACAGACAGAAAAAAAAAAATTAAAGTCACCTAAATGAGAAAGAGGACAAAAAACTCTCACTATTTGCAGATGTCATGATCCTATATTTAGAAAATTCTGAAGTGTTTACAACAAAACTTCTTGAGCCAACAAATGAGCTCAGCAAAGTGGCAGGATACAAGATCAACATGTAAAAACCAGTAATGTTTCTGTACACGAGTATTGAATAATCTAAGGAGGAAACTGGGGAAAAAATTCCACTTACAATAGCAACAAAAAGACTCAAATATCTCAGAACCAACTTAACCAAAGAAGTACAGGACTTGTATGCAGAAAACTACAAAACAATGCTAAAAGAAATCAGAGAAGTATAAACAAATGGAAAGATATTCCACATTCATGGATTGGAGGACTAAATATCATGAAGATGTCATTCCTACCTTTAATGGTTAACTAATGTGTCAACTCTGCCAGGTAATTGTGCCCAGTTGTTTGGTCAAGCAAGCACTGGGCTAATTATAATACAAGGACATTTATGGACTTTAATCATCAGTGAGTTGATTGTATAGATGTCTGATTACATCTACAGTCAACCAAGGAGATTGCTGTCAGTGATGAGTGATGTTTCATCCAATCAGTTGAATGCCTTAAAAGGGGAAGTGATTTCAGCATTCAGAGAGAATTTTCCAGCTTAACTTTGGATAGCTAGCATCTCCTGGGAACTCATCAAGGACCTTCATCAGAGCCCCTGGTTTGCAGCCTGCCTGTGGAATTTGGACTTGTGCATCACCACAGTCACAATGAGAGAATTTTATAAAATCCAATGTTATTTACAGATATCACCTGTTGATTCTGTTTCCCTAGAGAACCCTGACTAATAGAGCTTGATACTGGGAGTGTTTCTTCAGAAACAGAATCTTAAACATGGGATTTCTGAAGTGATTCTAGGAGTTTTGCAATTGGCACTCTACTCTAACTGAACTCAAGGGTACTAATGACTCCCTTTCCAATAATCAAGAGGCCACTAACAGTCATGGCATGAGTTGGCAATGGAGATACACAAAGTATTACCACTGGATTCCCCTATTTCCATGCTTATAAGAGGCAAGGATCTGGGTGAGAGTGTTTTCAACACCTTAACAGAATTTTGTGAAATCAAAAGGGACATGATGTTGGCTGACTCCTCCTAGATACTATGGATATAGTTACAAAATAAAGGGATGAGCTAAAGGCTTCAAATTGGCAGTTTAAATGCTGCACAAATAATGTGAAAGTTTCTAACTGTGCTCTGAAAGAGAATCTTGTTTCATGTAACCATAGACTTGAGATCTCTGAAAACCAGACTCAGAATCTCATTGTATGAGTAGTAGAATTACAAAGGAAACCAGAATCTCAACCTCACGGGGTAACTACTGTTAAAGTGAAAACATCGATTGGAAAGTAGTGGAACCCTGAAGATTGGGATGAAACACATGGGTAGATGATGTTATCAGTGGGGACATTGGAACGCTAAATTCTGCTGAGACTTTGCCAGATAAACCTGTGATTGCCTACCCCAGGGAGTCTGTACCTCCTTCCAGTCCTGAGGTGGGTACCACCAAGCTCCAGCGTGCACTGCCCAACCCCCATCCTGCCTTGAGGAATCTGCCTTCTACCCCTTGCCTGAAGAGAGTAATCCTGTCTCACTAGATGAAAATACAAAGGAATGCCCTGAGGTCAGTAGCTTGCAAGGCATTTCTTTCTTTCTTTTTTTTAAAGATTTATTTTTATTTATTTAATTCCCCTCCCCTCCCCCGGTTGTCTGTTTTCTGTGTCTTTTTTGCTGCGTCTTGTTTCTTTGTCCGCTTCTGTTGTCGTCAGCGGCACGGGAAGTGTGGGCGGCGCCATTCCTCGGCAGGCTACACTTTCTTTCGCGCTGGGCGGCTCTCCTTACGGGGTGCACTCCTTGCGCATGGGGCTCCCCTACGCGGGGGACACCCCTGGGTGGGGGGGCACTCCTTGCGCGCATCAGCACTGCGCATGGGCCAGCTCCACACGCGTCAAGGAGGCCCGGGGTTTGAACCTCGGACCTCCCATGTGGTAGACGGACGCCCTAACCACTGGGCCAAAGTCCGTTTCCCGCAAGGCATTTCTAATCCTTCTCCTTACCCACCCCCACCACCACCCCTCTTCTTCGGTGGTGATTACTAGAGTAAAATCACAACAAGTCCCCAAAGGTGAAGTAAAAAAGTGTGGCCCATGAGGAAGTATGCTATACTTCAAAAGAACTGCATGAGTTTTCCAACTTATATAGACAGAAATCAGGGGAATATGTATGGGAATGCATACTAAGGGTGTGGGATAATGGTGGAAGGAATATAAAGTTGGATCAATTTATTGATATGGGCCCACTAAGCAGAAATTCTGGACTTAAAGCTGTAGCTCAAGGAAGTGGAGTTGGCCCAATGGATAGGGCATCTGCCTACCACATGGGAGGTCTGGGGTTCAGACCCTGGGCCTCCTTGACCCATGTGGGGCTGGCCCATGCGCAGTGCTGATGCACATGGGGAATGCCCTGCCATGCAGGGGTGTCCCCTGTGTGGGGGAGCCCCATGCATGGGGAGTGTACTCCGTAAGGAGCTCCACCCAGCACGAAAGAAGGTGCAGCCTGCCCAGGAGTGGCACAGCATGCAGGGAGAGCTGATACAACAAGATGATGCAACAAGGGGAAACACAGATTCCTGGTGCCGCTGATAGGAATGGGAGCGGTAGTGCAGTGGGTGGACACAGAGATCAGGCAACCTGGGGGGGGAGGGCGGTGGGGAGGGGAGAGAAATAAATAAAAAATAAAAAAATAAAAAAATAAAAAGCTGTAGCTCAGGGGGTTAGAAAGGTCTCTAATAGTTTGTTTGGATGGCTAACTGAAACATGGACCAAAAGATGGCCTAGCATATCTGAGGTTGAGATGCCTGATTTACCCTGGTATACAATAGAAGAGGGAATTCAAAGGCTTAGGGAGATTGGAATGCTAGAATGGATTTACCATTTAATATCTGCCCACCCACCCCAAGAATGTCCAGAGGACACACCTTTAGCCAGGACTGTGAGGAATAAATCTGTAAGACTAACTCCATCTTCCCTGAAAAGCTCTGTGGTTGCTCTTCTCTGTAGTCCAGATATTACTGAAGGAACTGCTGCAATGGAACTAGAATTTTAAACATTATGGGAGTGATCAGATTTTGGGCTGGTAAAAGTCAAGTATTAGCAGTTAGTCACCTGCAACATGGTGGGCTTGGCTATGGCAATGAAAGGCAGAATGAAAGCAGCAATCAAAAAGGTCTGAGTTGCATACAGCTATGGCATTAGCTAATAGATTATGAAGTACTTTGAAGTGAAATACAGTGCAATGAATGGCATTTCATCCAATCAGTTGAATGCCTTAAAAGGGGAAGTGATTTCAGCATTCAGAGAGAATTTTCCATCTCAACTTTGGATAGTCAGCGTCTCTTAGGAACTCATCAAGGACCTTCATCAGAGCCCCCAGTTTGCAGCCTGCCTGCGGAATTTGGACTTGTGCATCACGATGGTCACATGAGAGAATTTTATGAAATCTCATACTATTTACAGATATCTCCTGTCAATTCTGTTTTCCTAGAGAACCCTGACTAACTCACTATCCAAACTGATTTACAGATTCAATGCAATACCAATTAAAATTCCAACAGCCTACTTCACAGAAATACAAAAAGCAATTACCAAATTCATTTGGAAGGGAAAGTGCACCTGAATAGCCAAAAGCATTCCAAAAAAGAAGAGCTACAAGCGAGGAATTTCACTGCTTGACCTTCAAATATATTCCGAAGCTACAGTGGTCAAAATAGCATGGTATTGGCATAAAGATAGACATATCAACCAATGGAATAGAATTGAGAGTCCAGAAATAAACCTTCACTTCTATGGCCAACTGGTTTTTGACAAACCTACCAAGTCCACATTATTGGGACAAAAGAGTCTCTTCAACACATGGTGATGGGAGAACTGGATATCCATAACCAAAAGAATGAAAGACATCCCCTATCTCACTCCCTATACAAGAATTCAACTCAAAATGGATCAAAGACCTAAACATAAAAGCCAGGACCATAAAACTACTAGAAGAAAATGTAGGAAAACATCTTAAAGACCTGGGGGGGGGGGGGGCGGGGAGAGGTGGCATCAGATTAAGTGCACCCACATCATCTCTCCTACAAAAAGTGGCTGAGTGAGGGCAAAACCCTGCCTGAGTGAGTTCTTTTGGGAACCCACAAAGCAGGAGCCTTCAGGGCATTGATCTGGAGAGAGAGCAACAAAAATAGTGATTACTCAAGGTAAACCTGTGAGTTTCTGGTTCTTGAGGCTGGAGCTGTGGGGCAGCTAAGCCCCTCCCTCAGGGAAGGAAGCCACGGTGTTCCCCAAACCTAGCTAGTTACACAGCTGGAGGAGACAAGCTCAGAGTGGGAGGGTTCTGGTGAAGAAGTGGAAGGGGTCCCCCAAGTGCAGGTTCAGTTGTCTGAACCCCCTTTTTTGAGCTTTGAGGAGCATACTAGCTGGCTTGAGGAGAAACCAGGAAGAGGGGAAAGCCATATCTGCTGAGGCAGCCTGATTTACCTAACCTCCCTGGGATAGGAAAAATTGGTCTGGGAGAAGGTGGAGTCAGGCAATTAACAGGTCCTCTGCAACACACCTAAGAGAGGCAGACAGTAGGAAGTGCTTAATAAGCTTCCAAGAGCATATTTAGGGTTTCTGGCAAGTGTGGGTGCTCTCTCTCAAAGAGACTGAGAGGCATTATTTTCTGTGGTGAGTTAAGTTACCAGGGTCCCATTTGAATTTCAAAAGGGAACTCATACAAAGGCTTCCTGCTGCCCTGGGAGAGAAAGCAGTTAGAAAAAAAAAGCATTGGGGGGTGAGGAGGACAGATTCCCAATCAGCAGGTTACCCAATTGCAGAGTCCATCCTACCCTAGGGAAAGGGACTCTTTTTGAAGAGCAAATCAACCCAGAAAGAAAGTTTAGCTCAGTGGAGGAGTTTCATCCTTGAATATGCAAGGTCTCTAGTTCAATTCCCAGGTCCTCTTAGAATACTGACCCACTGGGATAACAAACCTCTAGCTGTTACTTTAGGACAGGGAAAACATAGACATAATCCTTGTATTAGCTTCCCTTGGGTCTCTTATTTTCCTTAAAAAAAAAAAAGTTACTCTTATTATATAATTTAATTTAGTTTACTCCCTGAAACCAACTTCAAAATTTGCAGTGAGAAAGCTGCAGGGTAATTGATTGATAAACACCAGCAGCCTTACAAGCTCCATAGGGGCTTAAGAGGGAAGTCTGGTTTTTCTTAATGTTTGGTTGACTCTTTGCTTGTGGGTTTGTCTGGTGTGGTTTGTTTCCCTTGTCTTTCCTTCCTCTATATCCACCCCTATTTTCTTTTCTTTTCTCTTCTCTTTTTTTAAAATTAGGTGCTGCCAGCTTGTTTCTTGTTTGCTGTGTTTCTTCCTCAATTTCCTCTTTTCTGTGTGTACCGATTTTGGCTACCAATGCTATCTCTTTTCCTTCCTACATCTTTCTATCTTCCACTTTCTGTAGTTGCTTTTTTTTTTTTTTTTTTGGCTTTTTACTTCTAACACTTCTATTCTGCTTTCTATCTTTTATTAACTCTTTCTGTTTTTGTCCTTTCTTTTCTCTTTCCCTCTCTCCTCACCACACTGGCCTCTTAATTCATACTATATACTTCTCCATATTCAGTTTCCCATTTCATTGTAGGTACTCCAATTTTTTTATTCTTATAACTCTACGCTGCTTATATGAGTTTAATATTCATTCTCCTAGGTCTTATACAGTTCTTCTGCTAACATTTACTATCAATATTATTATTATACTTTTTATTTCTGTACCTCTTTTGCTTTCCCTAACCCTAATCTTCCTTCAAGGGAATGTAGACAACAACAAGGAAATAGAACAAGAAAAACAAAATGTCAAAGAGAAAACTTAACACATACACAAAAACAGCAACTAAATAAAGCCTGAGACTAGATGGAGAAGCTAATCAACTGAACAAACCCATCAAGATAAAATGATGGCCAGACAGCAACAAAATATTACAAACCATGCCACTAATCAGGAAGACATGGCCCAGTCCAATGAACAAACTAAAAACCAAGAAAAGGAGCAGAATATTGAACAGCTAATCAAAGCTGTCTGTGATGGTTAGACTATTGAGTCAACTCAGCCAGGTAATTGTGCCCAGTTGTTTAGTCAAGCAAGCACTGGGCTAACTGTAATACAAGGGCATTTATGGACTTTAGTCACTATTGACTTTACTGCAGTGGTAAATCATAGATAGCTGGTTATAATTTACATCATTCAGGGAGATTGCCATCAGCAATGAGTAATGCTTAGCCCAATCAGATGAATCCCTTAAAAGGGGAAGTGATTCCAGCACTGAGAGAGAATTTCTCAGCTCATCTTTGGACAGCCAACATTTCCCAGAACCTCTATTGGACTTTCATTGCAGCTACTAGTTTTGGCCTGCTTGCGGCCTACTTGAGGAACCTGGACTCGTGCAGCCCCACAGCTGTGTGAGAGACTCTTATAGAATTGCATACTATTGAAAGATATCTCTTGTTGATTCTTCTTCTCTAGAGAACCCTGACTAGTACACAATCCAAACAAATATCATGGACCAACCAAATGAAGTGAAGGAAGAGATTAAGGATATTAAGAAAAGCCTTGGAGAGCATACTGAACAAACTGTAAACATATACAAAAAGATAATGGATATGATGGTGATGAATGGCACAATCCAAGAAATCAAAAATATAGTCAGCAAATAACAGCAGATTTGAACATGCAGAGGAAAGAATTACTGATGTGGAAGACAATTAATCTGAAATCATATAGTAGAATTGATAGATAAAAAGATAGAAAGGGAAACGGACTTGGCCCAGTGATTAGGGCGTCCGTCTACCACATGGGAGGTCTGCGGTTCAAACCCCGGGCCTCCTTGACCCGTGTGGAGCTGGCCCATGCGCAGTGCTGATGCATGCAAGGAGTGCCGTGCCACGCAGGGGTGTTGCCTGCGTAGGGGAGCCCCACGCGCAAGGAGTGCATCCCGTAAGGAGAGCCGCCCAGCGTGAAACAAAGTGCAGCCTGCCCAAGAATGGCGCCGCCCACACTTCCCATTCTGCTGACGACAGCAGAAGCGGACAAACAAACGATGCAGCAAATAGACACAGAGACAACCGGGGGAGGGAGGGAAATTAAATAAATAAATCTTTAAAAAAAAAAAGAGAAAATACTAAAGGCAGTAAGTGAAAAGAGAACCATCACATACAAGGGAAGCTCAATAAGATTAAGTGCTGATTCTCATCTGAGACCATGGAGGCCAGAAGGCAGTGGTATGACATAGTCAATGTACTATAAAAAAGAAAAGAAAAAAATTCTCAGCCAAGAATATTCAGCAAAGCTGGCATTCAAAAATGATGGAGAGTTCAGAATATTCACAGATAAACAGAAACTAAGAGAGTATGCCAATAAGAAACCTGCCCTTCAAAAAACACTAAAGTGAGTTCTGCAGGTTGAAAGAAAAAAACAGGAGAGACAGAGTTGGAAGAGAGTGTAAGAACAACTATAAAGACAAAAAGAGAAATAAAAACAGCATATAACACACATAAATCAAAAGTAAATATGGCTAATGTAAGTAATTCCTTGAAATAATACCACTAAATGTTAATGGATTAAACTCACCAGTCAAGAGGCACAGATTGGCAGAATGGATAAGGAAATATGACCCATCTATATGTTATCTACAAGAAACCCACCTTAGATCAAGGGATTCAAGAGGTTGAAAGTGAATGGCTGGAAAATAATCTTATAAGCAAACAATAACCAAAAAAGGGCAGGAGTAGATATACTAATATCAGACAAAATAGACTTTAAATGCAAAACTATTGTGAGAGACAAAGATGGAAACTATATATTTGTAAAAGGGGTAATATTTTAAGAAGAATGAACAATCATAAACATTTATGCACCTAACCAGGGCACCTTAAAATAAATGAGGCAAACACTGGAAAAGCTAAATGGAGGAATAAATGCCTTTGCAATTATAGTGAGGGACTTTAATACACCATTATCACCATTAGACAGAATATCTCAACAGAAAATCAATAAAGAAACAAAGACTTTGAATAATATATTAGAGGATCTGGACCTAATAGACATATATAGAACACTACACCCAAATACAGCAGGATATACATTCTTCTCAAGTGCCAGTGGATCATTCTCCAAGACAGACCACATGCTAGGCCACAAAGAAAGTCTCAATGAATTCAGAAAGATTGAAATCATACAAGATAATTTCTGTTACCACAATGGAATGAACCTGGAAATCTGCAAGGGCCAGAAAACCAAATTAGGCACAAAGATATGGAAGTTAAGCAACACACTCTTAGACAAACAGTGGGTCAAGGAACAAATCTCAAAACAAATCAGTAACTCTCTTGAAACTAATGAAAATGACAACACAACATATCAAAACTTATGGGATACAGCAAGAGCTGTACTGAGAGGAAAATTCATAGCCATAAATTCATATTTCAAAAAAGAAGAAAGAGCTAAAACCAAATACCTAACTGTACACTGGAGGAATTAGTGAAAAAAACCCAACAAACTAACCCCAAAGGAAGAAGAAAGAAAGAAAGAAATAACAAAGATTAGAGCAGAACTAAATGAAATAGAAAATAAGAAAGCACTAGAAGAAATAAACAAAACGAAGAGGTGGTTCTTCGAGAAGATCAATAAAATTGAAAAACTCTTAGCTAGACTAACAAAGGAAAAAAGAGAGAAGATGCAAATATACAAAATAAGAAATGAGAAAGAGGATATCACCACTGACCCCACAGAAATAAAGAGTATCATAAGAGGATCCTTTGAAAAACTATATGTCAGCAAGAAAGACAATTTAGAGGAAATGGACAAATTCCTAGAAACACATAAGCAGCCTACATTCAAGCAAAAGGAAGTTGTTGATCTCAACAAATCAATCACAAGTAAAGATTTAGAATCAATCATTAAAACCTCCCAACTAAGAAGAGCCCTGGGCCAGATGGCTTTACAGGTGAATTCTACCAAACATTCCAGAAAGAACTAACATTAATCTTGCTTAAACTCCTCGAAAAAATTGAAATAGAAGGAACATTACCTAACTCATTCTATGATGCCAGCATTACCCTAATACCAAAGCCAAACAAAGACATCACAAGAAAGGAAAATTACAGACCAATCTCTCTAATGAATCTAGACACTAAAACAACAACACCTCAAACAAATTGTACACCATTGTGGGGAGCCACCCGCTGTGAGGTCTGTTTACAGCCTCTCACAACATGGCGGAGTTCACAAATCTGCCCTGTCATTTCCTTATTCTTCTCCTCCCTGCTTCTTTGTTCTCCCCCTCCCACCACTACTCAGGTGACCACAGCAATACGCATGCGCAAGGTGCGAAACTCCGCAGACCCGGTGCAAACTGTCGGCCAATCCCCTCCTTGGACGTCTGCCACCCCCAAGACCAGCCTATCACCTATGTACACATTCCCTTCCCTCTCTATATATCCCGTGTTTTACCCCCAATAAACGAGGCTTGATCAGAACCCTGTCTTGCCTCCATTCTTCTCTTGATTCTTGCCCCACCCTGCTTCTTCCCACAGGTCCCTGGACTTGCTCCCGCCAGCTCGGGCACACCAAGACCAAGTGGTTTTCATCCCTGGTATGCAGGATGGTTCAATATAAGAAAATCGATCAATGTAACACACCACATAAACAGGTTGCAAGAAAAAAATCACATGATAATCTCTATAGATGCAGAAAAAGCATTTGATAAAATACAGCACACTTTCTTGATAAAAACGCCGCAAAATATAGGAATAGAAGGAAACTTTCTGAGCACAATAAAGGGTATATATGAAAAACCCACAGCTAACATCATATACAATGGTGAAATCCTAAAATCTTTCCCTTTAAGATCAGGAACAAGACAAGGATGCCCACTATCACTCCTTCTTTAACATTGTGTTAAAAGTACTTGCTCAAGGGAAGCAGACTTGGCCCGATGGATAGGACTTCTGCCTACCACATGGGAGGTCCATGGTTCAAACCCCTGGCCTCCTTGACCTGTGTGGAGCTGGCCCATGCACAGTGCTGATGTGCACGAGGAGTGCCGTGCCAAGCAGGGGTGTCCTCTGCGTAGGGGAGCCCCACGCGCAAGGAGTGCACCCCATAAGGAGTGCCGCCCAGTGTGAAAGAAAGGGCAGCCTTCCCAAGAATGGCGCCACACACGGAGGGCTGACTCAACAAATTGAGGCAAGAAAAAGAAACACAGATTCCCAGTGCCGCTGATAAGGATAGAGACAGTCACAGAAGAACACACAGCGAATGGACAGAGAGAGCAGACAACTGCGGGGGGGGGGGGGGGGGGGGGAGGGGGGGGAAGAAAGGGAGAGAAAGAAATAAAAATTAAATCTTTAAAAAATAAAAAATAAAAGTACTTGCTCAAGCACTGAGGCAAGAAACATATATTAAAGGCATCCAAATTGGAAAGGAAGAAGTCAAAATTTCACTGTTTGCAGACAACGTGATCCTATGCATAGAAAGCCCTGAAAAATCTACAGGAAAGCTTCTAGAACTTATGTGTTCAGTAAAGTCACAGGTTATAAGATCAATGCACAAAAATCAGTAGTATTTCTGTACACCAATAATGAGCAATCTGAAGGGGAAATGAAGAAAAAAAAATACCATTAACTATAGTAAATTTAAAAATCAAATACCTAGGAATAAATTTAACTAAAGATGTAAAAGACTTATACACAGAAAACTACACAACACTGTTAAAGGAAATCACAGAAGACTTAAATAAATGGAAGAATATTCCCTGTTCATGGATAAGAAGACTAGATATCATTAAGATGTCTATCCTACCCAAACTGATCTACAGATTTAATGCAATCCCAATAAAAATCAACACAGCATTTTTTTAATGAACTGGAAAAACTAGCTATGAAATTTATTTTGAAGGAAAGAGACCCTGAATAGCCAAAGGTATATTGAAAAAAAAAAAAAAAAAAGAAATCAGAGGAATCACACTACCTGACTTTAAAACATACTACAGAGCTATAGTGGTCAAAATGGCACGGTATTGGCACAAGGATAGACATACTGATCAATGGAAATGAACTGAGAGTTCTTATATAGATCCTCACATATACAGTCATCTGACATTTGACAAGGCCACCAAGCACACTCAATGGGAAGAGAATGGCCTCTTCAACAAATGGTGCTTAGAGAACTGGATATCCACATGCAAAATAATGAGAGAGGAATACCATCTCACACATTATACAAAAATGAAATCAAGATAGATCAAAGATCTAAATATAAGAGCAAGACCATAAAGACCTTGGAAGACAATGTAGGGAAGCATTTAAGGACCTTGACATAGGAAATGGTTTCATGAACTTCACACCCAAAGCACAAGAGGCAAAAGAAAAAATAGATAAATAGGACTTCCTCAAAATTAAAGCCTTTTGCACCTCAAAAAATTTTTATCAAGAAAGCGAAAAGACATCCTACCCAATGGGAGAAAATATTTGGTAACCATATATCTGATAAGAGCCTAATATCCAGTATATAAAAAGAAATCCTATATCTCAAAAATAAAAAGACACAAAACCTATTCAAAAATGGGAAAGAGATTTGAACAGATGATTCTCCAAAGTAGAAATACAAATGGATAAAAAGCACATGGAAAGATTCTCAACATCACTAGTTATTAGGGAAATGCAAATCAAAACTACAATGAGATACCATCTTACATCCATTGGACTGGCGGCTATTAAAAAAACAGAGGACTACAAGTGTTGGAGAGGATGTGGAGGAATGGGAACCCTCATCCACTGCTGGTGGGAATATAGAAGGATCCAGCCATTCTGGAGGACAGTTTGGTGGTTTGTCAAAAAACTAGCTATAGATTTACCATCAGACCCAGCAATTTCACTGCTGGGTATATACTCAGAAGAACTGAAAACAAAGACACAAACCGATATATATGCACACCAATGTTCATAGAAGCATTATTCACTATTGCCAAAAGTTGGAATCAACCCAAATGCCCATCAATAGATGAATGGATTAAAAAAAAGTGGTATTAATATATACATACAATAGAATACTACTCAGCAGTAAGAAGGAATACAGTACTAACATATGGGATAACATGGATGGATCTTGAGGCATGGAAAGACCAGGCATGGAAAGACAAATACTACATGCCTCTCTGATATGAATTAAGCAAATCAAGCTGTCTCAGAGAGCTAGAGACTGGAAGATAGGCTTACAGGAAATAGTGGGGGAGAGGAAGTTTGTGAGCCAATGCCTACATGGGCAAAATCTATGATAAAGTAGAGGCAAGTAGTTGTGCAGTGAAGGGATAAGATGGGGGCATAGGGATTCTATTGGGTTGGGCTTTGAAGCCTTGAGGGGGGATAGGGTTGGGAGGATGGGTCAGATGGTCCATGGAACTGGGGGGAAGGTTGGGGGGGAGAAGCAAGTGAACACGGGAGTTTGTCAGGTACATGGTTGAAATGATAATGTTGAGAAAACTCTTTAGAAAATACAATAAAGAAGGGTTACTGATTTAAGGTGTTTGACGGGGAGGGGGGCGGGCATCTGGCACAGGGTGACCCTGGGGCAGGCTTTTAGGGAGTATGTGAGTGCTCTTCTTGTCATAGTGTGTTATATCAGTGGGTGGAGACCCATACAATGAGTGGGAAAGTGTTATACCCTGATCCTGGGAGGCCTGATGATCTCGAACAGAGGGGAGTGTGTCTCTCTAGAGCATGGTTGGCTCCCAAGGTGGAAGGACAGACTAGAGTGTCAAGCCCTCAGCATTGTTGCAAGTATCTATGAATCTAGTCCTTCAAGCAGTGAAGCTTGGTTGTCACTGTGGGCCCTGAGGGGAGGGGGAGAGAGGAATAGAATAGATGGAAGATGGGGTAACTGGCAGGCAATAGAAGTGTTCTACATGATTGTGCAATGATGGATACAGGCCATGTTAAATTTCACCAACAATTTATAAAAGTGTATAGTTTAAAATGTAAACCATAATGTAAACCATAGTGGAACCATGGTTAGTAGCTATGTTTCAATATCTGTACATCAGTTGTAGCAAATGTAACATCCACATGTAAAAAGATCATTGCTGAAATGGGAGTTTACTGTGACGTCAAACTTTTTGAAGACTTAATTTTAAAAAAAGAGATGTAAACACTGAGGAAGAAATGGAAGAGATTGCCTTGCCACTGTACATACAGGGCAACACCTATTACAGTGATGAAAGGCAAAATGTCAAAAAAAATTTAATGCTATTTTTCATTTTTTTAATACCCCAATTTATTTTTTACTTTATTTTAGTTTTTCTTTAAGTATTTATTTCTATTTGAATTTCCAAAATGCTTTTAAAATCAGAGATGGAAAGCAGCATCTCACAGGCGCCCCCTTGTGGCTTGGCTTAGTGATTCACAAACTTATCTGATAAACTCAACCTGGAGACTTAGTGAAAATATTTTCCAAGGCTGCATTCACAAATTATCAGAACAGGGAAGGGAGGAAATCTATATTTGTAAAAAACTCTCCAAATGACTTTGATGGCCAGCCACTGTGAAAATGGTGGCTTAGTAGTTTGTCTATTTGTTGTTTGGAAACAACTTCAGAAGTACTTTTTAGAATCAGGAGGAAATGTGAACATCATTTTGTTTCATCATTTCATCTTTTTTTTAAAAAGATTTATTTATTTACTCCCTATCAGCACCACTTGTGCTCACTGCTCTCTGTATCTGTTTGCTCTGTGCTCTTCTGTGCCTACTTGTCTTCTCTTCTCATCTTTCTCTTTAGGAGGCACTGGGAAATGATCCTGGCACCTTCTGACATAGGAGTGAGGCACTCAATCGCTTGAGCCACCTTAGCTCCCTGGTTGTGTCTCTCACTACCTCTCCTCTCTTTTTTGTTGCATCATCTGGTTGCGCTAGCTCTCCGCACTGCACAGGCCAGCTTTCTGCACCACATGGGCCCCAGCTTGCCTTCACCAGGAGGCCCCAGGAACTGAAACCAGGACCCTCCATATGGTAGGTAGAAGCCCAATCATTTGAGCCACATGCTTCCCCATCATTTCATTTTACATATGAAGAAACTTAAGGGAAGTGGATGTGGCTCAAGTGATTGGGCACCCACCTACCATATAGGAGGTCCAGGGTTCGATTCCTGAGGCCTCCTGGTGAAGGCAAGCTGGCCCACGTGGCAAGCTGGCCCAAGGAGAGTGCTGGTCTGCCCAGAGTGCTTGCACAGCAAGATGGTGCAACAGAAAGAGACACAGAGACAATAAGAAATGCAGCAGTCCAGGGAGCTGAGGTGGCACAAGAGACTGAGCACCTCTCTCCTACTCCAGAAGGTCCCAGGATTGGTTCCCAGTGCCGCCTAAAGAGAAGACAAGCAGACACAGAAGAACACACAGCGAATGGACACAGAGAACAGACAGTGCAGAACAATGGGGGGTGGGGGGTGGAGAGAAATAAATAATAAATCTTCTTTAAAAAAAGAAGAAAGTTAAGACCAAAGAAGTAAAATGGCTTGCCCCAGGTCACAGAGAATATAAATAACAAAACCAGGTGCAGAACCTGTTTCTCTTGGCTCTCAGTTCAGTATGATTAGTTGAAACAGTGTTGTCTAGACTCAGTGTTTTTATCCTTTAACCCACTGAGAATTGGGTAATTTCCTTACACATCACATCACCTTTGATTGAGTAGAGCACAGGCACACTTTCCAACACATAGTCTTTGGAGATCAATTTTTTTCTTTTTAAATATTTGGTATATCTTAAAGATTGATTTTGAGGAGGTATAAAGAAATGAGTAGACTAAATTATTGCCTATACAGTAAGCAACTTGAACAGGCTGAGTCTCTTCTGACTTGTCTATGGCTAATATCGAGAGGGTGCTGAGCTGGAAAATTCTTTTAGTTTCCTCATTGCTAAAGCAAATACCATGCAATGGTTTAAACAATGGGAATTTAAAGGCTCATGGTTTTGAAGCTAGGTAAGAGTCTAAGTCAAGGCATATCAAGGCAATGCTTTCTCCCCAAAGAGTGCGGCATTCTGGGGCTCACTGCCTGTGATCCTTGATCCTGGACACTTCTGTCCCCTGGCACACATGTGGCCGCCTCTCCTGGCCTCTCCCTTCTCTTCTGGCTTCCACTGACCTTCAACCTCTTGCTCCCATGGCTTTCTCTCCCTGTCTGAATTTTATATAAGAATCTTATAATAAGATTAAGACCCATCCTGGTTTAGGTGGGCCACTCCTTAACTGAAGTCACCTCATCAAAAGGTCCTACTTAGGATTGGGATGGGTTCACACCCACAGGAATGGATTATGTTTAAGAACATGTTTTTCTGGGGTACAAGCTCTAAACTACCACAGACCCCTCCCCACAAATCCCAAATTATTTCCTGCTTTTCTACCATTGAAATTTTATTACTTTGGGTCTTGACATTTCAGAATGCTTCTGAAAATGCTGCTTATTTGAAAGGGGATGGGGAAGTTGTAACAGGAAATAAAAATGCCTTTCCGGTCTTCCCCTCTTCAAACATTGATGAGCAATCTGCAAAAAGATGGACCAAGGCAGGGACAAGGTGCTAGAAAAAGAAGAGGAATTAGGAAAGTAAGAAATAGATCTTTGTAGTAGGTTGATATTACTGATGAATTTCAAAAATAAATATTGTATTAGGTTTGTAAACTGGTCTTTTCCTCTGGGCATATTAGATTATCTTGTGCTAGTAGGGTGTTGAGTCCCTGCCTTTTGGTAGGTGGGGACTTACAGATAAAAGACATGGCAAAGGACAGAGTTGAAAGGTTTTTGATGTTGGAGTTTTTATGCTGGAATTTGATGCTGAAGTCTTAAGCTGGAGCCCTGGGAAGTAAGCACACAGAGGGAAAAAAAGCAAGCCCCAGGAAGAGAGGAACCCTGAGCCCAGGGAGAAGCAAGCCCAGGGAAGAGAGGAACTCAGGAAGCCTGAACCCTCACAGACATCGGCAGCCATCTTGCTCCAACACGTAAAAATAGACTTTGGTGAGGGAAGTAACTTATACTTTATGGCCTGGTATCTGTAAGTTCCTATCCCAAATAAATACCCTTTATAAAAGCCAGCAGATTTCTGGTATTTTGTATCAGCACCCCTTCGGCTGACTAATACAACCTGACAAACTTTGTCTACCTCCCAGGGCAAGGTTGAGTTCTCCTTATTCCCAACATCATTATCCTTTCTGGGATACCTCTGCGTCCTTTCCCTGCAATCTCTTTTAACCCACATCTATGTGGACAAGTTCTCAGATCACCTAAAATATTGTTTTCTCAAAAATCAGACCAATGGCATAGATGTCACCTAGGAAGTTGTTAGAACTGCAGAATTTCAGGTCCTGACCTAGAACTACTCAATCAGAATTTTCCTTTTAACAAGATTCCCAGGTGATTCATATGCACATTAAGGTTTGAAAAATACTGCTCTAAAAGATTAATTTTAAAATCCTGTGGCTGGGAGAGAAACAGGTTACCTAGGCCAATTCAAAGTTTTCTGAACTGTATTGAAATCTAGGATGTCATAGGATGTTTTGAAGATTCTAAGAAGCACAATTAAGTCTCCTCCCCCCAGCCCAGCTGGCTCCTCCGTCTGTTTGCTCATTGTCCACTTGTTGTTTTTGCTTGTTGTCTGTTTTTTGTTTTGTTTTGTTTTGTTTTTTCTTTAGGAGGCACCTGAAACTGAACTCAGGACCTCCCATGTAGAAGGTGGGGTCTCAACTGCTTGAGCCACATCTGCTCTCTGCTCATTTGTTTTTTGCTTGTTGTCTGCTCATTTTCCTTGTTCATTGACTGCTTTTTGTTGTTGTTTTTGCTGATGTCTGCTCATTGTTTGTTTTCTTTAGGAGGTACCAGGAACCAAACCCAGGACCTTCCATGTGAGAGGCAGGTGCTCAACTGCTTGAGCTGCACCTGCTCTCCAGAAGCACAATTAAATTTTGCTGAATATGAATATTTAAGATTGAGTATTATATCAGAACCCAGTTTCTTTCTTTCTTTCTTTAAAGTACACAATCACCTTTACCCTATGGTGGCGCCTTTGTTTCCAAATGCAATTAGAGAGTTTAGAGAGGAAGCAGTTCAAGCATTGTCACGTGAAGTAGAAAATGAAAGGAGCTAACCTAACCGCTCTCTCATGTGCTGAAATATGTGGACTTCAGCAAATGACTTCATTTTCTTGAATGTAAGTCACTACATCAATAAGATGGATACAATACGGTACATCTACCTTGCACATCTCCCATGAATGTTAAAGGATCAAAAAAGTTCCCAGGACACAGCACTACTATCCACATAGGGACTCAAATCAGAAATGTGGGAGTCATCCTTGACTTTGCATAGTTAGTACCACATTTAACACTTCTCTAAAAAACTTTCCACTTCTTTTATCCTCATTTGACTTTAGTCCACCAATCTGGAATAAAACACCATCATATTTTGCCTAAAACAGCATGGCCTCCTATTGGTGACCTTAGCACCCATCAACAGATGAATGGATAAACAAAATATGCTCTGTCCAGACAATGGAACATTATTCAGCTGTAAAAAGGAATGATGTTCTGATTCATGCTACAAACGGATGAACCTTGAAAACATCAGGCTGAGTGAAATAACACAAAAGGACAAATATTTTATGATTCCACTTATATAAAAATCTAGAATGAGCAAACTCATAGAGACAGAAAGTAGATCACAAGTCACTGGGGGCTAAGAGCAACTGGTGAATGGGGAGTTATTGCTTAATGGGTTTGGAGTTTCTGTTTGGGATGATAAAATTTTTGGTAATGATGGTGGTAATGGTAGCACAACACTGTGAATGTAATACCACTGAACTGTACACTTAAAAATGGTTCAAATGGGAAAATTTATGAGATATATACATATATGTTACCACAATAACATTTTTTTTTTTTATTTTTAAAGCGGAAAAAAAAAAAGAATGCTCATGGAAGTACCATTTGTGATGGTCAAAAACTGCAAGCAATCCTAATGCCCATTGACAGGAAAATGGGCAATAGATTTTTATGGTATGTTATACAATTGAAAATTATACGGTAGTGATGATGAATGAGCCATAGTTCTATGTGACAAAATGGATTAATCTTAGGAGCATAATGTTAAACAAAAAAAGTAATTTGCAAAGGAATAGTTGTAGTATACTACCATATATATATATATATAAAGTTCAGAAACAAAGTTGATATATTTTTTAACATACACATACCTAGACATGTCATAAAATCATAAAGAAAAGCAAAAAAATGATTAAAAATTCAGTATAGTGGTTATTTCTGGGTCAGGGGTAAATACTCAAGACATAGCACACATTGTTCAGGTCCTTAAGCTGGGTTATGGGCACACGAGTGTTTACCTCATTGTGATCTTTATAACTTACCAATACATTTCATAAATAGGTTTGTACGTATAAAACACTTGATGAAGTGAAAAAAGTAAAGGTTTAGTAATTTCTCCCTTTATCTGCCATAATTGTTATTTTAAAGTGCCAGAAAAACCTATGATTCTTGAACTTCACCTTGTGTCACAGTCTGATCCCCACATCTTACGAGCCATTTTGCGCATATCCTAAGTCCCGTATTGGACGGGAAAGGTGGGGGTGGGGAGGTGGAAGGATAAGAACTAGATTCTAATCCTGGTTCTGCCATTTACCAGCTGTGCAGTCTTAGGAATCTGGGCCTCACTTTTCTTGTCCACAAAATGGTATTAACACCACCTCCAACCTCAAGGGTTACTGTGAGGATTAAATGAAATAAACATGCAGAAAATCCTTGGGATATAGTAAGTGCTCAGAAAACGTTAGTTTCCTTCCCTATCATGAAAGAAATAAGGAAGCGTGTGTAGTCAAAACGATGTTCAACCATCACCATTATTTGAAAACCAAAGTGAAACCCATGCACTACTTTGGTTAACCAACTATTTCATTCGACAGACGTGTGTTTGAACAATTATTATGCATCAGTTATTTTGGTGATAGATCAGTTGCTTCAACTTTACAGAAGTGACATTTTTTTCTAACCTTAGGGTGAGCCCTAATGAGATTTCTAACCTGAGCCTTGCATTACATAAGAATGGAGTTACAGGGACTTAGGATTTGGACAAGTTTAATTATTAATGACAATATGACCCTTGGCGCCAGTGTGGTACCTGAGACCGTTCATATCCCTGCCTTCCGCTGAGTCACTGCTAAGCCTGGGAAACATGAGTTTCTGAAGGTACCTGGAAGGCTGGTTATGTCATCTCTGGTTGAAATGGATCCCAAAATAAATGTCATCTCCTGGGTGGGGAGGGAGAGGGCGTAACTCATGGGAAGTCCGATAATACCTTGTCCTAGTTTACGAAGAAATCCATTAGACTCCATTCCTGGAAACTGTCTCCTGAATGACTTAAAGCAAGGCTGAAGAAACAGAATGCATGTTTTTAAATTGGTTCTGACATTCTTGGAGCTGAATTCCAAGTAGCCTAATAAATTTTTTAATTCCCAAGGAACTGGTTGCATTCAGATGACTCCAAAAAAAGATGCTCTGATTTCAGAAGTCACAGGCATCACTGCATAAATCATTACAAACAAAATTGCTGCCTTGACAAGGCATAGGCTTTATGAAAGGGTGTCATCGTCACTCCTCGTCCACTTTCTCCTTCACATTTTGGGTATCAGTTTTCGGAGGTAGGGATATGAATCTGATCTATCCTTTTATTAATAATGTAGACGTTAGTCACAGAAGTACCGTAGGATTTCAGAGCTGGCAACTGACTTCATAGTTGTGGTCTGCATTGCCCAAATCACACAGCTTAGTCCGTTGGTTCTCAAACCATAGCCTGTGTGGATCAGAATCACCTGGAAGGCTTGCTAAACCACAGTTTGCTCACCCTGGAGTATTTTGGTATGTATGGGAGGAGACCTGAGAATTTGCATTTCTAACAACTTCCCAGGTGTTAACTGATTTTTTCTTATCCAGAAATCAGACTTTCAGAACCATTCTTAGTTAATTGTAGGGCAAAATATCGAGGCCAACCACAAACTGCCCACTGCATTTTCCCAAGAGGACTCTTCTTTAAGAGCTAGAGCTAGGGTTATAGAAGCTGTAACTTCCCCTTTGCAATGGGGAGGGTTTCTTCTCCTCTGGGCTTCTGGAAAATGAGATTCTTTGGAAGATGAGATAAAAGCATGAGCTTTAGAGTCATATAGACGTGGGGAAGAGAATAGCCCATCTACCATTTAGCTGTGGGATTTGGGGCAAGTTACTTCATGTATGTGAATTGTTCTTTAATCACCTGTAAACTAGGAATTATTAGTTCTTCTGGTGATTTGAGACTTCTGAAGGATGGTCAAATAACTATTTGACAGTTACAGGAATGTAAGGGCATTGATAGAGCATTTCACTGAACTTCTTTACTTTTCAGATAGGAAACCAAGGTCCAAAGAAAGGAAGTCATCTTACCAAGATCTCATAGCTGATTTATGGTGGGATGAGGAATCTTTCACCTTGGATAAGTATTCTCCTAAACAAATACTTCAAACTGAAACATTCAATATTTGAAGTCCATTCATAGTAGAAATGTTGAGTTCTGACAAGCATTTTAGAGGACTAAATTAGCCAGACTGCAGTTTAATGCAATTTACAAAATATAATTACTATACAATGTTGGGATTCATCATTAATTGGAAGATAATGAGAGATTTATTCTGCTCATCCTAAACTACTAAAAGAAAATACATTGTAAGTCTCCAAAATTGATTTTTATTTTTTTGCAGTGGATTTTCAAGAGTCATTCATATAGCATAATGGCGTTTCACAAAAGGGGTGTGGTTTTAATAGATTTCTTTTGAGAAAGAAGAGATTAGTAGAAGGGAAATCAATTTCCACATGAAGGAGAAAAAAAAATTTTTTTTACTGTATTAGGGAAAAGATAGTAAACTTTTAAAAGAAAAAAAAATGCAACTCAAAAGCATTTATTCACTCAAGCTCTGCCTGTTAGAGTGTTTTAGAGCTAGTTAAAATTCCTCATCTAGTAGACATTGACCTTGGTACAGAGGCATTGGGAGATTTGCTGAAATGAGAAAATGACTATGGCAGAGAGAAGGATGGAGGCCAGGTCTCTTCAACTCCAGGTCAGTGCTTTGGCATGGTCACCAGCTCATCAGCATTTTCAGTTTTGAGCTTAATATTTTGGTGATGCCAAGAAATAAAGGGTCAGTGTTATGAATTCAGGACAAGAGTATTCTTTGCTGCTTTTTAAAATTTGTCTTGATGTGAATTAACTGTTTACACCTAAACCACTACTTGGTTTACAGTAAGACTATGACCAATGGCATATTTTATAAAGTTTCTTTGCTCTAAGGAATTTACAGCTCTTATTCTGAAAGAAAGAGATATATCCACAATGTGGCCACTGGCTGGCTAAGAAGACAGTAGTGGGTCCCCATTCACATCTGTTTAGTTACCTTTATGAAGCTTCAGCATCCAGATTTATTCAATGGTGCTGCCAGTTCAATATGGCAGGGATTTTCAATTGCCTTGTGAGGACATATTGATATGTCACAAATAAATAGGGTAAAAGGAGATGTGGTTACAGCTAAGTGGCAGAGAATTGTGCAAATCAGGAAATCTATTTTATTTTCTAGCACCTGATAATCAACAATCCCCACTAATGGGGTATTCTCCCTGAGAGTTAATGGAAAATCCCTTTAAAAAGTCAGTTTGACCCTGGCCAAAACTTGCAGTGAGTCCTTAGATGATTTGGAGATCATTTTAATAAGCCTGGAAATCTGAAAATAAGTTATTTTGAAGTGATGATATAAATCGTATAGGAGTATTAATGGAATATTCAAGTATAATGTGTTTATGGAATACAAGGGAGTGCTGAGATGTTGCAATACTGCTGTTGTTAGATTCAGGGCTCAGCTGATTACTTATAGGAAGTCTTTGTGTGAATTTGAAAAAGGCACCCCCTCTGGGTGATGCAGCTCTTTGGATACATGATTTGACAAGCAAAGCCTGGGTTGATTCTTAGCTTTCTTTTGTCCCATTGGCTGGGTGCCTTTGTGCAATGCACAGGCTGCGCTTCCCTGAGTGGCAGTCCCCATTGTTATTCGAAATGTGTGCCAGCAAAAAGGTTTTAAAGGCTGGGCATGCTTGCATTGGTTGGTTGAGAGTGCTTCTGCAACATGTTACAGTGATTGGCTTCTTCTCTCATCCTAAAGCAGAATGTATCCCCAAGAGATAAAGTGTCAGGTAAGCTCTCAAACTCCAAGAAAGCAGGTGGAGCTTTCATGACAGAGAACTGAGATCTAATCTTGATAAGTATGTATCCTGAAGAAGTGCAGCTGGTGGGGTCTACCCTCTCCCAAGTCAGAAGCAAACAATCTAACACCTGAGAAATTTAGATTTCTTTGGCACCAGAATTGTCTCACCCTCCACCTGCTGCTCTGACACTGGAAGGGGAAAACTGTGTTGTGTTGGCTGTAGAGCTAAAACCCTTTATCCTCACTTAGGTGGACTGGAATTTAGGAGTGGTGGGTGTTAATCATAAAACGTATATCTACTTGTATGCAAATATTTATAGCAACATTATTCATAAAGAGCCAAAACAACCTAAATGTCCAGCAATGGACAACTGGATAAATGGAATGTGGTATATCTATACAGTGGAATATTATTTGGCAATAAAAAGGAATGAAGTACTGATATGTACTATATCATGGGTGAAACTTGAAAACATTATGCTAAGCTAAGTAAAAGAAGCCAGTCACAAAAGTCCATGTATTAAATGATTCTGTTCATATGAAAGTCCAGAATAGGCACATCTTAAAATTTTAAATTGCAGAGAAAATACTATTCCAAATTATTACTTTCTACTGTATACAAATAACCACATATAACATTGGGTCCATCTGAAAGACCAGCATCTACATTTTTGGTGTGATTACTTGATACCAACTAGAACAAATTTTCTTTTGGCAGGCCTAAAATGGTCAAAATAGAAACCGTTGCCATTTCATGTCATATAGTTATATGGAAACAGAGGGCATGTATTGATTTTAAAAGATTCAGAAATTAAAAAACAAATAAACACAAAACTTCTTCTCCACTGCCAGCAGTCAGAATCAAATGAGCCAAAGGGATGTGGTCCCTCCGGCCAGCTGTGTGAATTCTTCTTTTTCTGTCTATTGCAAAGAATGTAGCTAATTTTTTCATAAAACTGACATGTGAAAAGTGCTCAGTGGTTTATAAAAGCTTTAACTCAAATATTATCTGCTTTAGTTTCATAACAATGATACTTTTTTCTTTATATAGAAGGAAATTCAGAATCGAAAAGATTCATTCTGGATCATCCCACATGGTGCAGTAACACAAGTGACACAAATCTTACATCCTGTCCACTAGCCCACTTTGAGAGCTCATAAACCATACCATCTTCATCTCATTTTGAGCCCTTAGCTACTAATTTATGGGGAGAATGATACCTGTCTTTATTTTAATCAAACTGAAATCTTTCATTGAAAGACAAAATAGAAATGAGATTATTTCATGTTCCAGAATAAGTATTCTTTTCCCAAGCTTGGTTTTGTTCAGTATTTAATAGCTTAAAAGATTGCCTTTCTTGATTATATTCCCTCATATTAGCAAACATTTGTGTCTGTTATATCCCACATGCAAAGAATGGTCCCTGACCTTGAAGAGACTGGAAGTTAATGGGGAAATTCGACATGGCATTTCTTGGTATTTCTGGGCATATTGAATCTATTATCAGTTATATTCTAATATTTTCAGTAATCAGAGCTTTTACTGGACACTTCTGAGCCTTTGGATAATGTTCTTTAATGTCTTTTCCCCAGTCCATAGAAATCAGCTCCTCATTATGTGATCTACAGTTTAGTTTCCAGAATTCATCTAAATATTTTCATCCAGAAGCATGGCAAACAGTTAAAAACTCTAAGTCTTTGCACATATATTGTAAAACCTTCTGGGAAGGTACATATTTTTCTCACCTTTCCCTCCCCCAAGTAGTCATTGTGGCCTAACTAGAAATTGCCTGAGCAAGAACATGTTAATTTGTTAATTTTCCCTTCTCCCAGAATCAGAAAATTATCCTTTTGCTGCATGTCTATGTCTTCATTTTATTTTTGCCTCTTATCTCCTTGCTCTTCTCCCATCCAAATGACTTTTGCCACTTATTTCTTTGACGTCTACTCCCCACCTCCAATTTGATTACAGGGATTGCAAGAGCAATCCTCAGGGTATATGCAAAGACTTTCAGTATGAGTTCAGTTGGCTTCTTATTTATGAGGTTAATCTAGAAGTGCCTTAGTTTCTACCAAGACAGTGTGACCTGAATCTGAAAAGGTCTGCACCTAAAAGTTTGATTTGGATTTGATTTGAATTTTTGGCATCTTCTTCAGAATTCCTTAGTTCTCTGAAGTTGTTTTGAAATGCTAAGACTCGGGCATGGCTAACTGTGTTTGGATTAAAAATATGATGTAATTCATTGTCATATTGAGCACAGTAGTGGAAAGGGAATGTCATTGCATGCCCTCTTACTTTATTCACCCAATGAGTTGAAGGTTGGCAATGGAAGAAATTGTATTCTCTCTGCACTGCGCCTATTGCATGCTCCTTGGAATACGCTTTTTCTTTTTCTTTTTTTTAAACAAATCATTTTTATTAATACATAGTAATAAAGCATAAATCCATCCAGAGTGTACAATCAATGATATTTGGTATAAACACGTAGTTGAGCATTCATCACTTCAATCATTTTTAGAGAACATTTTCATTATTCCAATAATAATACAAGAAACAAAAAACAGGCAAACAAAAAAACTCATCACCTCTCAATCTCTCTATGCTTCCCCATCATACAGAGCTACTATTCTGTTTCTGTCTCTCTAGTTTAATTATATTTGTAAAAAAAAAAAAGTCTTATATATGCAATACTACCCACATTCATATTTCACATGAAATTTCTATATTATACAGTCCCAAGTTACATTTGTTTAAGCTTTCCTTCTAGTAATATACATGACTTTAGTCTTTTCCTTTCAATCACTGTCATACCCATATAATAGCTCTGTTAGTTAAAAACACTATCATATTCTTTCACCACTTCTCTTCATTTCCAAAGATTTACAAACAACCATTTTTCCAGTGCTGCACAAATTAACCCTCTGCTTTCCATTCTCTACCTTCATTCTATTTTCTGGTGACCTATATTCTAATTATTAACTCCATGAGTTTCCATGAGTTTATACAATGTATTTTGTTCATAATTGCACAATCATACAGTATTTGTCCTTTTGTGTCTGGCTTGTTTCACTCAACATAATGTCCTCCAGTTTCATCCATGTTGTCATATGCTTCATGACTTCATTTCTTCTTACAACTGCGTGATACTCCATTATGTGTGTACATCACAATTTGTTTATCCATTCATTGGTTGATGGAATCTTGGATTGTTTCCATCTTTTGGCAGTTGTGGATAACACTGCTATGAACATCGGTATACAGATGTCTGTTTGTGTCACTGTTCTCAGTTCTTCTGGGTATACACCTAGTAGTGGTATTGCCAAGTCATATGGCAAGTCTGTTTTCAACTTTCTTAGAAACTGCCAAACAGTCCTCCACAGGGGCTGTATCATTCTACATTCCCACCAAGGGTGAATACGTGTTCCTATCTCTCCACATCCTCTCCAATACTTGTAGTTTTCCTTCTATTTAATAGGGACCATTCTGATAGGTGTGAAATACCTCATTTAGTTTGGATTTTCATGTTCATAATGGCTAGTGGTGTTGAATATTTCTTCATGTTTTCTTGCCATTTGTATTTCTTCTTTGGACAATTGTCTATTCCAGTCTTTTGCCATATTTTTAAATTGGGTAGTTTGTCTTTTTATTGTTGAGTTGTAGTATCTCTTTATATATTGTGGATACTAAACCCTTTTCCCGTTGAGTCAGCTGCCTTTTCACCCTTTTGACAAAGTCTATTCTGAGGTGTAAAAGAGTTTAATTTTGGGGAGGTCCCATTTATCTATTTTTTCTTTTGTTGCTCATGCTTTAAGTGTAAGTTTTAAGAAACTACCACCTACCACAAGATCTTAAATTATTTCCTACATTATCTTCTAGGAGTTTTGTGGCTGTCGCTTTTATATTTATGCCCTTGATCCATTTTGAGTTAATTTTTTTATAAGGTGTTAGATAGGAGTCCTCTTTCTCTCTTTTGGATATGGATATCTAGTTTTCCCAGCACTATTTATTTGTTGAATAGACTGTTCTGGCCGAGCTGGGAGGGCTTGACAGCTTTGTCAAAAATCACTTGACCATGCATCTGAGGGTCTATTTGTGAGTTCTTGATTTGGTTCCATTGGTCACTTTGTCTTTGTGCTAGAACCATGCTGTTTTTTTTTTTTTTTTTTAACCACTGTAGCTAAGTAACATGCTTCAAAGTCAGGAAGTGAGAATTCTCCCATTTTGTTCTTTTTAGACATTTTTGGCTACTCAGGGCCCCTTACCTTTCCAAATAAACTTGATAATTGGCTTTTCTATTCCTGTAAAAAATGTTAGGATTTTTATTGGGATTGCATTGAATCTGTAATAGAATTGACATCTTAATGCTATTTGGTCTTCCAGTTCATGAACATGGAATTTCCTTCCATTTACTTAATCTTGTTCAGTTTCTATTAGCACAGTTCTGTAGTTTTCTGAATATAGTTCCTTTATGTCCTTGGTTAAGTTTATGCTTAAATATTTGATTCTTTTAGTCACTGTTAGAAATAGAATTTTTTTACTGGTTTCCTCCTCAGATTGCACATCAGTAATGTATAGAAACACTATTAAGTTTTGCATATTAATCTTGAATCCCACCATTCTGTGGACTTGTCTATTAGCTCCGATAGCTTTGTTGTAGAAGTTTCCAGATTTTCTAGGTATAGGATCCTATCATGAGTGAATAGTGAAAGTTTTACTTCTTCCTTTCCTTTTTGGCTGCCTTTTATTTCTTTATCCAGCCTAATTGTTCTAGCTAGAACTTCTAGCACAGTATCGAATAATGATGATGACAGTGGGCATCCTTGTCTTGTTCCTGATCTCAGTGGAAAGAGAACATGCTTTTTCAAGGGCTCAATATCCAATCAGTTGGCTAGTCCCACCCACCAACATGGCTATGTCAGAACAGGTTGGATGAGCCATGCGTCATCAACAAATCAGGGAAACGGACTTTGGACCAGTGGTTAGGGCGTCCGTCTACCACATGGGAGGTCCGCGGTTCAAGCCCTGGGCCTCCTTGACCCGTGTGGAGCTGGCCCATGCGCAGTGCTGATGCGCGCAAGGAGTGCCGTGCCACACAGGGGTGTCCCCCGCGTGGGGGAGCCCCACGCGCAAGGAGTGCACCCATAAGGAGAGCCGCCCAGCGCGAAGGAGGGAGCAGCCTGCCCAGGAATGGCGCCGCCCACACTTCCCGTGCCGCTGACGACAACAGAAGCGGACAAAGAAACAAGACGCAGCAAAAAGACACAGAAAACAGACAACCGGGGGAGGGGAGGGGAATTAAGTAAATAAAAATAATTAAAAAAACAAAACAAAACAAAACAAAAAAACAAATCAGTCAGTTATTTCCTGATACCAGATATTTCGCTTTTCACCATGAGCATGAATTATTTAGTGGTTACTGTATATTTTTATTTTAAAAGTTAGAATGATATAATATCTTGATAAAATTATCCATTGTTGGCTTAGCATGGGACATTTGAATGGAATTAAAATGAAGAGAAAGAAAGGATGAAAGGGGAAGAAGGCAGAGAAGAGGGATAAAGTTGAGAGGCTAAAGATGAAAGACATTGGGATGGGGACAGAAGATGTAGAAAGAAGACAGTTATAGGAGATAATACAGGTGCTAAGTCATGGAAAGCGGTTGTGGCTCAACTGATAGAGCATCTGCCTACCATATGGAGGGTCCAGGGTTCGATCCCCAGGGCCTCCTGACCGATGTGGTGAGCTGGCCCACGCGCAGTGCTGCTGTGTGCAAGGAGTGCCGTGCCACGCAGGGGTGTCCCCCGCGTAGGGGTGCCCGACGTGCAAGGAGTGTGCCCCACAAGGAGAGCCATAGTGTGCGAAGAAAGCACAGCTCACCCAGGAGTGGCACTGCACCCATAGATAACTGATGCAACAAAAAAACCTGACACAGTTTCCCAGTGCTGCATAACAAGAATGCAAGCGGACACAGAAGAACACAGAGCGAATGGACATAGAGAGTAGACAACGGGGGGGATGGGGAGAGAAATAAAATAAAATTTTAAACAACAACAAAAAAGAAGTTAAGTCAAATCTTCCTGGATAAAAATTAATACCCTTTAGCAGCAAAAATGTTTTTCCTTTCTTATTCTGATTAAAAAGCACCAATTAATACTTTCTTAAAATTCAAGTGAGATAGCTGACTAATCCAAACATGAAACAAACCAATATGCCTGCACAGAACACTGGGGAAAAAACATTTAAGAACCTATCTGCAACATCTTCATATATGCCCCTGTATTAGTTTCCTTCTGCTGCTGTAACAAATTACCACAAACTTCCTGTCTTACAACAACACAAATTTATTCTCTGAGAGTTCTGGAGGTCATAATCTAAAATGAGTCTTACAGAGCCAAAATCAAGGTGCTGACAGGGCTGGTTCCTTCTGGAGACTTTAGGGCAGGGGTTTTTAACCAGGGAGTTTTGATTTCAGGGGTCTGTGAGCTTGTATTGAAAATTAAAAAAAAAAAAACATTCTTGTGGGGACATGTTGGTGTGGGTGTGATATATTTATTAAATAATACACAGGGTAGTGTCGACTTAGTAAGGGGTCCATGATTTTCACCTGACTGGCAAAGGGGTCTATGGAACAAAAAAGGTTAAGAACCCTGCTCTAGGGGATAATCTATTTCTTTTCCTTTCCAGCTTCTAGAGACTGGAAAAATTATCTATCTTGTTTTTCTCAGCACTAGACTGAGAAGTACCACCACCCTCAGGTTCCAGAGGATGACTATGCTTCTATGCCTTTGATAGACTTATTCCTGAGAATAACCATACAGATCTTTGTTTTCAAAGGGTTCATTAAGGAGGTTAAAAGTGGGAGAAAAAGGAGGAGTACTTTAAAAGTAAAAGAGGGGAATAATCCTCTTTCAGAAGATACATCTATTCCTAAAAACTGGGAAAAGAGTTGCAGGTTTGTAAGGTTCAGAGGACCAAGTTTATGGATTGTTTGTGGGAAGGAGTGTAGGAATGTTTCTAAAGACCAGGAATTCAGTGCTTTGTTCTTAAAACATTTTTCTGATAATTGAGCACCAATAGAGTAGAGCCACTAGAACCATCCCCATGGACTGAGAAGTCATTTCTGAAGCAACCAGTGACTGAGGATGAGGACCACCACAATTTAACTTAGAAAAGGGGAATGTGTTCTGTGATTGGTAGCTATTTAACCTTGATGATTGGAACCTCAGGCCAAATTTAGTCTGGTTGTCATGGAGAAATGTATATACATGTTATATACAAATTGTTATAATTCATGATATCCAATAAGCATAAGACTCCATAACTATACCTGTGTAGCAGAAGGGGGAAAACCAATCATCTTAAAAGCTGGCTTCATCATTCCTCTTAGGGAGAGTTTTAGTTCATGTTTTCCACGTAGCAATTGCCAAGATGGAATCTATTTATTTATTTTTTAATGAGAGGTTATTTTTTTTTAATTTATTCCCTCCCCCCTCCCCCGCCACAGCTGTCTGCTCTCTGTGTCCATATCTTGCTGTGTCAGCTCTCTGTGTGTGCAGCGCCATTCCTGGGCAGGCTGCACTTCTTTTGTGCTGGGTGGCTCTCCTTACGTGCAGCACTCCTTGCGCCTGGGGCTCCCCTACGTGGGGACACCCCTGCGTGGCAGGGCACTCCTTGCGCGCATCAGCACTGAGCATGGGCCAGCTCCACATGGGTCAAGGAGACCCGGGGTTTGAACTGCGGACCTCCCATGTGGTAGACAAGACGCCCTAACCACTGGGCCAAGTCCGCTTCCCATAAGGGGATTTAATATGCATGAGATTTATTGGGGGCAAAGTTTGTGAAGGATAATGGAGGGCAGAGTGGGAAAGACAAGCCTTTAGATTGTGTTGAAGGACTAACACCCCAGAAAAGAGAGGAAAGTTAGAGTATCAAATGAGTCTCAGATTGCAGGGTTTCTGAGAAAGTCTTGACCAGGCTGAGGAGTCTCCAAGCAAAGTTCCCATGGGACACCATGGAGAAGTCACAAGTAACCTCACCTGTGCAGTTACTGGCTGGGAGCAGTCTAGGGGCATGCATACCACAGTGGAGACGAAGGTTTGATAGGTGAAGGCTGCCTGGCAGGTATGTTCCTGCAGCAGTTTCTCCTCAAAGGAGATATGAGCAGTTTACCTTCATGTCAGCCATGTTTTTGAAAAATACCTTGAGGTGCTGCTTTGGGGTATGTGGTGGTTTGAAGCTGTACATACCCCAGAAAACCATGTTCTTAAATCTCATCCATTCCTGTGGGTATAAACCCAGTGTAAATAGGACATTTTGATGAGGTTACTTCAGCTAAGGTATGTCCCACCTTAATAAGAATGGACCTTAATTCTATTACTGGAGTCCTTTCAGTTCAATCCTGGCCCCGGTACCTCAAAAAAAAAAAAAAAATATGTATATATATAAATTTAAATTGAAAAAAAAAAGAGAGAGAGAATGAAATTATGCTAGAAAAACCATGGAGGCAAGAAGTTGACATCAATAAAGCCCAGAAGAAAAGGGAGAGGATAGCAGACACTGCCACATTCCTTGCCATGTGACAAAGAAGCCAAGGATTGCCAGCAGCCGGTCTTTGGGAAGAAAGCATTGCCTTTGTGATGCCTTGATTTGGACATTTTCCCAGCCTCAAAATTATGAGTAATTAAATTCCCATTGTTTAAGCCAACTTATTTCATGGTATTTGCTTTGAGCAGCCTAAGAGACTGAAACAGGGTAGAAAATGAGACCCTGAGATATGAGCTGTCCAGGAGGTAAAAGATACTAAAATTTTCACCTTGTAGGATCACAAATTTGGGAACATGGTTCAGGAATAGAGGAGAGGCAGGCCAAAAAACATGGCAGAAAATGGACAAAGGACTTTTACAAACAGGGATATCTAATATTCAGTGTTAAATTATTTGGGTCCTAATATAAATCCCACTGTCACCCCAGACCTTCAGTAAAAATTGTGTGCATGTCTGTAAATAAAAATAAAAATTAAAAAAAAGGCCAAATTCCTCCTCTAGGTCCATATGAAACAAAACAGGGATACTGCACATTGAAAAGAAAGATAACTCATAACCAAATTAATTCCCTAGAAGCAGGCGTTCAGAGCTAGGGGTGGTCAGTAGGAAGCATGCTCCCCTAGGAATTCACAGAAACCTTGGGAAAGGGCATTGGAAATTCCACAGATTGTGCAATGAGAGCATTGAACCAATACTTGTCTAGCTCCACAGGCGTCCGTGCAGATTGGCTGCAACTGCAAGGCTTCAGGCTTAGCCACTGCCAACCCACAGAGGTGATCAAGGAGTGAAACAGTGGTAGGAATAAACAGGAGAAGCCAGGACATTACACGGCTCTCCAGGGTCTCCCTGCTTCTGGTCCCTCTGCCTTCCATGTCATTTCTAGTGTAATTTTTTTTTTTTTAATTAGTCAAGCTGTCGGCTTACAGAAAAATCATGCATAAAATACAAAGTTCTCATATACCACCCTGTTATTAACACCTTGCATTAATGTGGCATATTTGCTACGATTCATGGAAAAACATTAAAATAAATGTACTAGTAATGATAGTCCATCATTTATAATAGGGCTGTGTTGTACAGTCCTGTTTTTTCTTACTTTTTATTCTAGTAATATTATACAACCTAAAATTTTCCTTTAACCACATTCACATATACAATTCAGTGCTTACATTCACAATGTCGTGCTACCATCACCACTATTCATTACCAAATAGAAACTCCCTACAATTAACTCCCCATTCCTAGCCCCCACAACATCCCCTGGTCACCTACATCCTAGATTCTGACTCTATGATTTGCTTATTCTAATTATTTCCTATCAGTGATGTCATACAATATTTGTCCTTTTGTGTCTGGCTTTATTTCACTCAACATGATGTCTTCAAGTTGCATCCATGTTTGTCGCACCATGTTATCTCCGGTGTAATCTTGCTAAAACTTTTCTCCTTTGCACTTCTTGTACAGTGTATAATGGCCTCCATGGTCTATTACATAGACCCCCCATCCCCACCCCCGCACTCCCACCTACCCCCCAGGCTTCAGGTCAGAGGGTAAGAAGTTCATAATCTGTAAAGTACTATGATACATTATTTCTTCCTGTTCTGCAAACTCAGTTTTATATCTAGCTGGTCTATCTGCACTGCTCCCATTAATTGGCCACCTGTCATAGACCTGGGATGCTTTCTCTCTTCACTTATTCCAATTTCAACTGGTGTCCTGAAGTTTTCTACAATTAATAATGATAATAATAATCTCTACGTGAATTCTCTCTCTGTATATAAATGCTTATATGTGTATATATATATGATTTCACATGTATTATTAGATCTCTGAAAAGATGCAGAATAGGCAGGGAAGGTATTATGTTGAGGTTTAGAGGTCACACAGCTACGTAAATGACAAAGCCAGAATCGAATACAGATCTCTCTTGCTTCAAAGCCCACCTTATCTTTCCATTAAATAGTTTTTCTAAGATCTCCTCTATGTAGGTCTAAACATCGCATGGTTCAATGATTCTACAAATGTTTTAATAGCAGTATTCTTTTAAGAGACACCCCCCACCACCAAGAACAGGTCTTGAGACAGTGGTTTAAGTGCAAGTGGTTTATTTGGGAGGCAAAGGCAACTCAAGGAGGAGTAAGTAAATGAGATGGGGAGGAAATGTAGCCAATAAAGGCTGTGAAAACAAGCCAGCTATTACCGGGTGACTAGAGCTTAATCCCTCCGGGGAAATTTGGGGAGCCCATGTAAGACACATGCCTCATTTATCCCACCTGGGAGGCAGGAACTGGGGTGTGCCTGAGCTCCTGTTCGGTTGAGGCCTGCTTCCAGTGAGTATTATTTCTCCAATATTTCCAGTCTGATGGATAGAAAAGCAGGTTCAGGTAGCAAGAGAAAGCCCTTAGGCAAGGGAATGGAGGTGCTGGCAATTGGTAATAGGCTTGTGTGCATTGAAGTGGTAAAGGAGAGGGAATATGAGTGAGGCACCCACAGCAGCATGCAGGACGCATTAATAAACCTCTTACACAGTCATCATACTCACTTTTCTATAATAATGCCAATAAATTAAAGAATCATTAGGATTGAATGTAGCTTTATGGGTTTTAGCAGTCCTTCACATGTCATTTTGCAGGATTATCAAATAGTCCGTCGAAATAAGCAGTTCTGGGCAGTGATGCCCATTTTCTAGATGGGAAAGTCAGAGAGAAAAAGTTTTGTGGTCAATTGCATTGAATGGTCTTAGGATATATAAATTTTGTCTCCTCTATGTGGATTTCTCATAAATCTAAAAGCACCCTTTTCCTATCCTCAGTTGATTTTTCTAAATTCCAGTTTTCCTTATTTTGGGAATTTGCAGAGCTGTTTTGGTGAGGCAGGCATGGAAGTAGGGAAATGTAGGAGGTGAGGCTGATGGAGAACACTTGTGGATTCGAATCTAAAATCTTAGAACTTTATTAGCTAGAAGAGAATTTTAGAATATCTTTTTTTAAAAAAATTATTTAAACAAAACAAAGCAAAAAACAGATGTCAGTTGTTGGAATTACAAAGCACAAACCATGTACAGATGAAGTTTAAGTCAAATGATAAAGGCTCAGTGGTTGGGCACCAGATTCCCACAGGAGTGGTCCTGCGCCTAGTACCAAAAAAAAAAAAAAAAAGGGAAACTCCAGGACAGTCAGAGGTGGGAGATTTTTGTATTTATTAATAAGCTTGTGTTTTCAGGGTAGCTAAATGATAACTCTGTCTGGACAATCTCTCTACCTCCTGCTGGGTTGAATTGCTTTGAAAAAGTTCCTCCATTTAAGTTCATTGATTCTGGGATATTGCAAAGGAGTGACCCTGTTGTGGAAACTCACATTAGAATGAGAAAACAAATGGTAGGAGCAGATTATTTTAAGAACTTGGCCAAGGTGTAGTCTCTTGCAGGCCATATTTTTGTTTCATTTTAAAGGGAAATGTAATATTATGTTAAGACGTTAAAGGGCTTATTTTAAAATCCCAAGATAAAATCCTTTTATTAACATGCTAGTAACTTATTGTTTAAAAAATTAAACATCAAACCCCTAACAAAGAAAATTTGACTATATCAACGAAGAATCAAGGTGAGTGAAAAAATGTCCTCACGAATTTTTTAGTTTCTAATTTAGGAAAGGTGAACCCTAGGGATTTGTCACTATCGATTAAATTTTTCCTGAAACCATGAGGCTTTCATTTGTTGTCCCAGTGAACCACAGTAATTCGATCTTGGGGTCTTCATGGAGCGGAACTGGTACGCCTAGTGTTATTTGCTTGTCTTGCCTCCAGTCTTTCTAGTTTGACTCTCAGAACTAAGAACACAAAAGCAGCATGTTTGGGGACAACAGTAGACACAGGAGTCAGTGTGTCCCGAGAGCAGAGCAGACCAAACAGGACAGGAGGTGTGCGTGCTCTCTTTTGTTGTGGTTCATCCAACTGTGCCACCTTCCCAGCAAGACCCATCATTTTAAGGCATTTGCAGACAGAAACTTTTGGTTTAGATTCTGTCAGTCATATAAATGGAACCAAAGGAAGAAATGTGCCAGCTTTAATCAGAGTTCCACACTCCGTATTCTCTGCTAATTTGCTGGTAAATTAGAATAATATCAAGATGAAAACTCCCAAATAGCTATCTAAAAGTAATTCATGGCCCCACACTCTTCCTTTCTAGACACAGATCTACCTCAGTCCCTTTAGAACATAAACAACTCCTTCTATATTTATACTCCGTTAGAGGGCTGAAAGTATTCCCATTTAGGATTAACATTTCATCTCCATAGTAAACCTCTAAGGTCAGCAGAACAGATACCATCATTATTCCCTTTAACTGTGGCTCAAAGAAATTCGCTAACATATTTACGATTTCAAAGTTACCTAGCACCCATCCCTGTTGTATGGTTAATTTTGCTGGTTTCTATTCTAAGGTAATAATTTAAAGAGACTAAAGGAAAATGTGAAGTCACAGCTTTGGATATTGAGCCTATTTTTATTAATTTAAAACTTTCAAATGAAGAACAAAAAGGAAAAGTCTTGTGTCTCTGGAACATTAAATCCTTTATATCAACTCAATCGCCAGAAGTTTTCAGTTATTGAGAGAAGGGTAAAGAAGTATAAAGAGGGAAAGACATAGTGTCTGCCCTTCAGATATTTTTCAGTCTAACAGATAAGAATAACAGGGGAGTGGATGTAGTTCAAGTGGTTGAGTGCCTGCTTCCCCTGTACAAGGAAAGTCCTGGATTCGATCCCCAGTACCTCCTGGAAAACAAACAAATGAAAACACCAACTTTTATTGGGGAGCAAATGTAGCTCAGTAATTGAGTACCTGCTTCCCATGTATGAGGTCCTGGGCTCAATCCCCAGAACCTCCTAAAAAGAAAAAAAAAAAGTAGCTTCTTCTTAGGGGCAGATCTGGAATATGGAGGACCTGTGTCTGAGATCATCTTTCTTTGTGACAATTTGCAGGGCACTATCTATGTAGACACCTACTTGGAACTGTGGGATGAAAAGGACAGTACACAATCCCATACCTCTTGTATTCTAGAGGACTTCTGGGAAACACTGTGAAGGATCCTAAGACTGGAGTAGCCACAAACAGCAATCTTTTAGGTTTTCCTTACCTGGCCCTCCTTTATAATTTTTTAATTATTCATTTCTTTCAAAATCTGGCTTTTCCAGAGTATTAAAATGCAGAGACCAAATGTTGCCAAGATAGGGGCTTAAGAAGTGATAAAGAAGCAAGACTAATTCCTAGTCATACTTGCACTGATAGCTATAGCCTTTCTCCAGCATTTCAAAAAACTTTACTATTTACTCATATTCAAATTGGTTTTTAGCACAAAATCTTTTTATTTTTAAATCTTTGTTCCATGTATTTCATGAACTGTAAAATGTTCTTTAGTTGACAGGGTGCTAGGGCTGTATTTATACCTACCCCGCCTTTCTCCTGATTATGTATACAGATTTGGAAGGATTTTTTTCTTTTTAAGGTTTATTTATCCCCGTCCCCTTGTTGTTTGTGTTTGCTATCTGCTCTGTATTCATTTGTTGTGTGCTGTGTCTGCTCATCACCTTTTTAGTAGACATTGGGACATGGGACCTCTCATGTGGGAGAGAGGCACTCAATCACTTGAGCTCCCTGCTTTGTTGTGTCTCATTGTTTTTCCTCTTTGTGTCTCTTTGTTGCATCAGCTCACCACACTTGCCCATCACACCAGCTTGCTGTCTTGCTCATCTTCTCCAGGAGGCACCGGAAACTGAACCCAGGACCTCCCGTGTGGTAGGCAGGAGCTCAATCACTTGAGCCACATCCACTTCCCTGAAGGATTTATTAATTGTAAAGCATATTGCATTTTCCTCCATATTTTGCTTCTTTCTGGTATTGATTCATCTGTTCCTGCATTTTCAGTGTCACTCTAAAATTTCTTTTCCATATTCCCTGTTTGTCACTGCTTTAATGAGAGCACTTTTATAACCATCTCAATGGCTAAGTAGCACTAAACTCAAGGCCATCTGATGTATACTACCACTTAAGTTCTGTTTCCAGATCAGTGCTGAGTTATTTAGAAGTCATCTTCTCAATGTTAGCAAAAGTCAGAAATGGTATGTCACTCAGTTTCTTGAAAAAAAAAAAATCTTTTTTTTTTTTTTTTTAAAGAAACATAGACGACAACTGCAGTAACTTTCACCAGAGAAGTAGGCTCTCAGCAGCCAGGTTTAGAAATCCATATCTGACAGAACCCAATCTCCTGGGCAGCCAGTAATTAACTATGGGCAGCCTTGGTCTTGGCTATTTGGCTATAGTTTCTGTAGACTCTGAGGGAGGTACCAAGCCTCCAGGCAAAGGCAGGTGAGGCTGAAGCATCTACCTAGCACCTCCATAATGGTGCCTATGGAGCACCACAGCCAAATTCTTGGGGGTGCTGTTTACCTCTTTCCAGGAGGCAACTCCCCTGCCACAGTACCTGCTTTAACCTGGACTGTGCCACCAACAGCTTACTTCCACACCCCAAGTTGCCTATCCTCCTCTCCCTGGTGGGGTGTCCACACTGAACATGTCATTCATGCTTTAAGGAGCAGACAGCAAAGACCAACCACTACTGGTGTTGCCACCTTCCCAAGGCCCTTTGTGCACCTTATCCCAACTGATCAGGACATCTTGACCCTTGATGTCAGATGTGTCACTTAAAATCTGAAGTGTTCTCATGTCATCTGCCTGTTTCAAAGCAGGCCTGCCATCTTGAAGAGAGGAATCAACCTTTATGGATGACAGATAGTCCTCAACATGACTCTTTGCCATCATGCCCTCTGCTGTGATCAGAGTCCTGGAGATGGAGAGACCAACTGCTTCAATACTTAATGAGGAATACAGCCTGATGGCCAGAGGTTTTGGGAACCTCAGGGGCCAGGAGGAGCAGGGTTAACTCAAGGAACAAATGTCAGTCCCACCCCAGCACCCAGGGAAGAATGGGTCACTCCAGAGCCCTGGAGGGATCAGATGGGGGGAAACCTTATCACATTTCTTGAACACCCATTGCAATAAACACCTCTTGGAGGTTGAGGGGTGGGAGAAAGGGACTATAAATGTATATTACTGACTTTCAGCACATTCATATTGCTGGGTTAAGAATTTCCAACTATGTAATGTACATGAGAATGCTTTGTAGGAAATAGGTCTGTAGAAATATAAGGCACTATAATTATTATGCTTGTTATATTCACTGCCAAAAAGAAAATCCCAACATCACCCAAGTAAAAGGAATCCTCCCCTCCCCTTTTCTTCTTTTTCTTTCCCTCCTTTGGCTTTTGTTTGCTGCTCGTTTAGTCAGGCAAAAATCACATTTAAGGGAGCAGATGTGGCTCAAGTGTTAAGTGCCTGCTTCCCACATGGGAGGTCCTGAATTTGGTTCCCAGTGCCTCCTATAAAACAAAAAACAAAGAAACAAACAAAAAACAACTCAGGGGAGCCCATGTGGCTCCATGGTTGAGTGCTGGCTTCCCACTTATGAGGTCTTTAATTATAAAAAAATAATATAGCAACATAAAAGATACCTTTCTTAAAAAAAGGGAAAAAAAGTCACCCATAATCCCATTTTCTCAACCCAATCATTTTTCATTGTATCTATTTCCTTCTGGTTTTATTACACAGGCATTCACAATTTATTCTACAGAGGTGTAGTTATGTTATATCAATTTCATTTTTCTTTTTCACTATTATATTGGATAATTTAGCAACTTTAATTCATTCTTGATAGCAATGCATGTAGAATGTTTAGAAGTTTTGATTCATATTCCATGAATCCACCATGCTTAGAAGGTAATTTGGAAAATATCTAATAAGGCAGACTAGAATGAAGTGTATTTTAAAATTTTGATCCAAATGTCCCTATGACCAATAACCTACTATCCTCCCTATTTCCTCAATACTGCTAGTAAGCAGCTCTTTTGGGAGAAAAAATGTTAATTCTGAATTAATCAAGTATTACAATAGATGAAATGTGCATTTTATCAGCATATAAAAAATCACAATGAAATATTTTAACACAGCACCTCCAATTTTTCTAATACAGGAATTGCATTTTTAAAAGCATAACTATTAAAACATTTTTTCTAGAAGTGTTTTAGCTTTAATTCTTTTTTCTTTTTAAACTCATGTCAAGCAGGTCATTTCCAAGCTGAGGTGTTTGCTTCCTTCCTTAGCATTACACATTCAATGATTCAGTCAGAGGTATAATCTATTTAGAGACAATTGCATTCTCTTTATACTTTATCCTGCAAACTATAACTCAAAACATAATTTCAAGTATATCCAAAATTGTAACCTTTTTTTTACTGGGTGTAGCAGGTTGATACTGTTTATGAATTCCAAAAAAATAAATATTGGATTATATTTGTAAACTGATTTGTTTCTCTGGGTATATTAGATTATATTGGATTCAGAGGTTTCACTTTTACTTTATTAAATAATGATTAGGGCTTTGATTGGGCCACATCAGTAGGACATTGAGTCCCTGTCCCCTTGGTGGGCAGGGACTCACAGAGAAACTGCACTGCAAGGAAGACAGTTTGGAGTTTTGAGCTGGAGCCCCAAGAAGTAAGCACATAGAGGAGCTTGGTTGTGAGGAAAGAGAGAAGGCCCTGGGAACAGAGACAAGCCACTTATCTGGCAGTTCACAGCTGGCCTTGTGGAGAGAGAAGAGCAGCTAAGCGGAGAGAATGGATCCCTGGGAGAGAGAGGAGACTTATCCCAGCCTATAGCTGATGTTGGAAGCTGGGACCATGAAGCCTTAAGAGGAGAGGAGGGCTGAACGTCGGCAGCCATCTCACTCCAACACGTGGCAACAGACTTTGGTAAGGGAAGTAACTTACACTTCATGGTCTGGAAACTATAAGCTTCTACCCCAAATAAATACCTTTTATAAAAGCCAATGGATTTCTGGTATTCTGCATCAGCACCCCTTTGGCTGACTAATACACTGGGTATTTGGTGAGTAGATTATAAAGCAACATTTATGGTATTTGCATATATTGCCTATTTTAAAAAAAAAAACCAAAGCAACTAGTTAAAAGCCCATCCATCTCCAATTAATAGTAACAGTTTCGGTACTTTTCTCAATATAATTGCTTATTAAATCAATGTTCACTGCTGGCCATTTCCCAAGGATTAGTGTTACCATCCAAATTGCATCATATTGGTATGCACAAAAGCCAAGTATCATAAACAAGCTATCTGAGGCTACTCTTACCAAGGTTAAAAACTGGTATGTGCCATTACATAGCCTATGAGATTTTCACATTACTTTAGAAACGTAAAGGATTATTCAGTTCCATCTCATCATTTCTAGTGAGACAGCTAAGGCCCGGAGAGATGACTTACCTAACATCATAGATCTAATTAGTGTTTGCTAAGAAGGCAGCCTAGATCTGATTGCCAATTCTACTTCTTTCTTCTATATCATACTGCCCTGTTCATGTTGTAGGGCAAACAATACTCTAAGTAGGGGCAATCTGAATGGAATTATAAAATTTTAAAGGGATCTTACCTACTACATCTAGTTTGACCTTTATTTAAATCTGGAATTTCTTCAGCAGCATCCATGACAAATGTCATTCCACTTCTGTTCCACCACCAATGGTAAGATGTACTTGATGGAAAAGTAACAAGGTTCTTTCTTACACTGAACTCTAATCTGCCATATTGTAACTGTCACCTTAATATTCCTAGCTCTGCTTTGAGAAACAAAAAGAATTGTACATGCCTCTTATTTGGAGACAGCTGTTGCTCCTTAGTCACATAATTCTTTAGCTAGTCTGTGTTTAATTTTATGGGAATCTTTCCAACTTGATAAATATACACCAGAATTTCCTTTGTGAATATCCTTTCATTTCACCTTGGAATGAAATTAATATTGCGCATGTTTTTTGACTAGCACTTTAATTTCCACATGACGTATTTCTGTAGCACCCTAAGAGCACATCAGTTTCTAAACAGTTGGATAAACACACATTATTTCTAGCAAGCTAAAATCTCCATATTTTTTTCACCTATAAACTCTTGACACACACAGTTTCATATTTATATCAGGGTCTATTATTTCTAGGATAAAGATTAGGGTACATGATGCCATATCCTGAACTACCCTGCCAGCCTCATCCTCATGACAAGCTTTCTCCCTTTGCCTTCTGGCCTTCTTACATTTCACATATAATATCCTTTCTCTGGGATTCCAGTCTTCCCCTCAGCCAGGAAAGTTTCCCCTGGGTCACACTGTCTAGTTTTTTTGTTTTTTTTTTTGGGGGGGGGTGATTTATTTATTTATTTACCACCCCTATCCCCCCGCTGTTTTTGCTGTCTGTGTTGTCTTCTCATTTTCTCTCCTCTAGAATTCATAGGGATTAGATCCTGGATACCTCTGATGGGGAGATAGGTTCCCTGTCAATTGCACCACCTCAGTTCTTGGTTTCTGCTGCACTTCACCTTGACTCTCCCCTTGTCTCTCTTTTGATGGTCATCATCTTGCTGCGTGACTCACTTGTGCGGGGCACTGGCTCACCACACAGCACTCGTGTGGGCATGCGTTCTCTTCTTTTTCACCAGGAGGCCCCAGGGATTGAACCCAGGTCCTCCCATATGGTAGGCAGAAGCTCTATCACTTGAGCCACATCTGCTTCCTGTGTCTAGTCAAGTCTTAGTCATCTTTCAAAGTTCAGTACAAATATCACTTCTTCACAGGGCTCCTCCTTGCCCTGCTCCCCAGGCTCCCCTCTGAATAGTACCTTTTGCCTATTATAACACTTGTAAATCTTCTTTGGCCCTTATCAAAATTGTGCAATGAGATGCCTGTTGCCTTAGCTACACTGTGAAGTCTATGTGGAAACCATTTATGTCTTTCTTCTTTACCCCTAGATACCTAGCACCCAGCATAGGGTTTTGCATGGTTTAGACATTCAATAAATATATGCTGAATGAAGGCTGAGTTAGTATAACCAATATCTAGATTTTCCCAGGAGTTCAAAGAAAACATTTAGCTAAATCCTGGGTTGTATGTGGTATAAATAAGGAAATGTATTGGCTCCAAGAAATCTTGAAAAGGAAAAAACCTATCCAAAATAAAGCAGTGATGATGAAATTTAGAAAACTATATATAGAATTATATCCTATATAAAGACAAATGGTAATTCTTTCACTCTTTTTGGTGGGGGTTGAAGAGCATGGAAGAAGGCAAACAAGCAAAGCTGAGTAGTATATTTGTTGGTTTACTGTTAATTTGACACATCTGAACCAAAGCATTCACAATACTCGATATACTTTGAAGAGAATCATATACTATAGTCTTAGACATAACCACAGAACAAGCAGAACAATTAAAACTATATAAGGCCTTAAAAATATATCCACAGTGTGTATTATTTCAATATTCATTCATTTACAAATTAGACTACATACCATTAATTTTTTAAAATTTTTAGTTCATTGTTTTATTCAGGCAGGATTCAATCAAGGAAAGGCAACTTAGTTTGTGTGTGTGAGTTTATTTTTTACTATATTGGTTAATATAAAAGTCATGAATGAAATGTTTTCATTTCTCCTATACCTAGGAGTAAATCCAAGAAATTCTCAGTAATCCAAAACAATAGGTCTTATTCCTAAAAAAAGCCAAAGTGAACCTGCAAAGGGACCAAATAGCCAGTCTGTTTATGGTCCTGAAGAACTAATGGACTTTCAGGTTTTCATTCAATTAAGAGTACAGCAATTCTATGAGATTAGTCCAAGTTTAAAACAAAATTGCATACAAAATCATTCTTGAAGCTCTAAATGCTTTTAAATAACTGAAATGAAAATTTTAAGTAGTTGCCTCACAGTACCAAACTTATAAATCAAAAGTTGTTAAAATTCAGTGCTGTCATGACTCTCATTTACAAGGTTTCTAGTTGGTAAATTAACAGATGGCATAAAAATTAAGACTTACATCATTTTTTTAAAATGAAAAAAAGTATGAGAACCAGAGAATATGGAAAATTCAGTGTATTTTACAATAAAATAATCGTTTAAACCTCTATCCCTGTACAACAGGGTTTAGGTCAATTCTAGTGAGCTTGCATGTTTTCATATTGATTTACACAGTTTATATTATGAGTACTTGAATTGTTTTAGATATATACAGTATTTTTTTTAAGAGAATGATATTACATTTATATACCAGGATAAGATTTAGTACAGTGAGATGTTTAAAAATATTTATAAATTTGTTTCTGATTTGCAAAAGCATTTGGCAATACTTTTACAGCATCTGATTTTATAGAATTAAAATTTCATACAGTACTCATTTTGATGTTTAAAAAAAATTCACAGAAAAAATATAAATTACACAGCCTGACTGCATGATACTGTTATTTCCAGTTTCTAGTTCTGGTAATTAAAACCTTCATTAATTCTGTTAACAAATCATTACCTGTACATTTATGAAGGCAACCAACATGATTTGCAAACAAAACCTTCAGGTTTTATGTTATTTACCAAGGAGTGCAGTTCAGCAAGGAAAGAAAACCCAGTATGCAAATTTACAGAATATTTTACAAATTTACCAGTTCTTGTGACACGAACTGTTTCAATCTTTCAAGATATTGTCCATAAAGTTCCACATCATTATGACCTGCTCCTTCAACCCACAGAGGCTCCACAGGTCTTTGGCAGCGCTCAAATAATGCGAGGCCATGTGAAAAGTCAATGACTTCATCTTCAGTCCCATGAATTATTAATACTGGGGAAGTTATTTTAGAGATTTTGTCAATGCTGTAGAGAAAGGGGAGGGGGAAAAAAATCAATATGTCATCTATATGAAGGAACATAAAACAAGTTTTCTTGTGCTTTATTAAACAGATAATTCAAATATCAGAATTGTCTTTTAATCAGTTCAGAAGGGATAGATAACAGATTTCAAGTAAGATTTCAAAGTTGCCTTTTACATACTCATTAATCGATGATTATCTGAGGAAGTTAATTTCATACAGGCATCAGCTACTGTCACTCTATTACCCCCTTTGTACAATATTGAGAAACTTAGGCTTAAAGAAGGGGAGGAAATAAGGACAATTTCTGCATAATTTTCATTATGGGCTAACTTCATCCCTCACTGCTTTTGTAATATTTCTTTCTCCCTCCTAATGCTCTACTAAAATGATGGTAAAATATTTGTTTTTGTTTTAAGGCATAAAGTCACAAAAACACGAGCTGGAAAGCAGATGGATGTGTGAGATAACTGACTAAATGGAAAGAATATGACACAATTCTAAGCCAATTAGGCTCCCATCTACCTCCTGGTGAGGGCAAGCTGGCCCGTGCAGTGAGCCAGCCCACGCAGAGCACTGGCCCATGCGGGAATGTCACCCTGAGCAGGAGTGCTGTCCTGTGTGGGAATGACACCCAGCACACGAAAGCCGCCCCATGCAGGAGTGCCAGTCAACGTGGAGAGCTGGCGCAGAAAGATGATGCAACAGGACACACAGAGAGAAATAAAAAGACATAGCAGAACAGGGGAGCTGAGGTGGTGCAAGAAAGTAATTGCCTCTCTCCCACTCCAGAAGGTCCCAGGATTGGTTCCCGGAGCTGCCTAATGAGAATATAAGCAGACACAGAACAATACAGAGTAAATGGACAGAGAAAGCAGACAATGAGGGGAACAGAGGAGTGGGGAGGGGGGGGGGGGGGGGGGGAATAAATAAAAATAAATCTTAAAAAAAAAAAAAAAAAAAGTAGAGGGCAGAAATAACCCAATTTATACCATGGATACCCCAGAAGGCTAAGGAATTGACATAGGGATGAAGGCAAATCATTGAAATAATAGGATTTGTTCAAAGTTTAATAAACAGTTAGGTCCCCTACCCCAGTACCCTTCTCCCTCTTTATGCACCTGGGTAACTGCCCTCCCCCAAGCAGACAACCAGGGAATCTGTGGACTAAGGACTGCCAGATATAGTTTAGGACAAAGTCATCACAGAGACCAAGTATACATACACATACTAGCTCCTATGAACCCACTTTCCCTACTTGGCTTCCAAAATGGCAGCCAGGCCTTCATCCTCCAAGGTATAGTCTTGGAAAGAGCCTTCTTTGGAGAATACAACCACCTTAAAAGGAAAGATTTATAAATATTGACATAGAGTGGAGTTCCCAACTAATTAGCTTAGTAGCTAGATTACTCTATTGTAAAGCTCATAGTCAACAAGACTTTAATCACCCGTTTCAGATCAGCTCTTGAGTCCCTCCTCTTACACATGAGGAGAAAAAGACTATCAGATATTCAGGAAAACACTTTGAATGTAAGACAAAGACCAAAAGAAGCAATTTTTTTTAAAAAAGCGCAACTTGGAGGAAACAGAAACTACATGGAAAATAGACCTTAAAGACAAACAATAAAAACAACTCTTAAAATCCATAAAGACATAAGTATAAAATAAGGATGGAATCTTGCAAATTAAAAACATGATAGCAGAAATGAAAAACCTGGTTGAATGGTTAGTAGAGCAAAAGAGAATATAACAGAAAAAAGATAAGGATATTGGAGGGCCAATATTCAAATAATCAGAATTTTAGGAAGCAAAAAAATAGAAAGGAGGCATCATCAATGAAATACTTTAAGGCTGTGTTTGGTAAGAAAAAATGTTTGAGTATATCATTTGTTGTCAGAAAAAATGTTTGAGAATATCATTATTAAAACAAATAATGAAAAATAAAAATTTATGATATTTTCTAATAATTAATTGTCAGTGTTACTCTGTTGGTGGGCCAGAAACAAAAAGGGAGAGCTAGACACAGATATAAGCTGGCACCTTACCACCCTAAATACCTCCCTACCATTTCTACCATTCAGCTCGACAGAAACAGTATAATGAATTATCAAAAAAGAAAAACAGAAAAAATTAAAACCCAAAACCTCCTACAGTGTGCTCCAGTGATAATATCATATGCTCCCATAAGTTTCCCTATTAAAGTGACCCCTTACTGGCTAATGATGAAAAAAAATTGGTTTTGTAATGACCTATGATGTTCTTATAAAGAACCAAGTGAGGGCTTGCTTTGACCCATCTGTCATTCCCCCCAAATCCTTTGTAATTTTGTCAATTGGGGAAAGAAACAAGATTGAAATTTGCCAACTTCTCCCTTTTCTTTGAGAAAAATAGGCCAGTTAATTTTTTTCAACTATGAAAAGGGAATAGGTGAGAACTACCATCTTCTCCTGAAAATCACAAAAGAGTAGTAGCCTTTCTTTCAAATCCATCTCATACTGTAGGTTCACAGACTTTGTGGGGGGCAATACTTATACTAGAGTTCATTTTAAGACTCAACTTTTTTACAATTCACTTCTTTTGTAAACTAGTTATCATTGATTAGATATCATTCACTCCTTACTTGTTTATACACGTGCTCATTTGCCCTCTGTTACTTTCCTACAGTATTAAAAGCATTGCACTGAATGGCACCATCATCCATTAGTAGTTCAAGTCAGAAATCAGGGAGTCATATTTAAGCTGTTGTTCTCTTTAGTATCCCACATTCAGTCTGAATTCAATTTTGTCCTTTTTATTTCTCCAATTCATTCTCTTATATCCAATATCAGGGCCTCTGCCTAGGACTTTACACCTGGATTACTACTGCTCTAACATTTCAGCTTGCTGACTGGACTGCTGCCACCATCCTCTTCACCACAAATTAATTTTCACGATTTCTATAAATGTTTGTCAATAGAAGCTCATGACTGACTAGATCGTGTCATGAATACCTTAAGCAATGGAAAAAAATGCCCTCAAGAAATTTATGGAATTAAACTATTTGAATATTGTTACTTACTTTGGGAATGCATCAAAACAGTAAGTCTTCTTGGTATCAGGAAAAGCGACTCGCATTCCCGAGGTCAAAGGAGAATGAAGAATAACAGCAGCACTCTCATACCGAGCAGCAAGATCCACAGATGGTACTGTCCCTATACTTTGGCCATATATAATCACATTTTCAGGGCGAATACCGTATCTACAAAGTTTAGAAGTTAAAAAAAAAAAAAAAATTAGGCTGGTATGAAATGTTCAAGCATTCTTAAGGACTTAATTTTAGAATAACTTAAAACAATGAGACAATGTAAACTAATTTATATTTACAATTTAAGTTTCCTAGTCATCGCTACAATATTTTATGCTAAAATAAGATCTATATTTTCATTGTATTTGCTAAAATAAAATCTATTACTTTCAGCTTATTTGAATTTCATCTTTTGGAAAAATAACTGCTGAGGTTTTTGGAAATTTCAATCTTAAGAAATGAATTAAATCACTAAACCTAGACTATTTCTGTCTAAGTATGAAACATATCAATATTGGATGATTTTTTATTTGACATTTAATATAACAGGTTATTTTTTTCAGGCATCAAAAGTGGATTATTCTATATTTTGAAATTGGTCATACTGATAAGATGCTACATATAGTAATGACATGGAATGAATAAAACATGTATAGTTTTAGTCAAGAGCAAATTACTATTTTTCTTGAAATTTGCCTTTGCTAACTCTCTTAGAGATGGACTAGTGATCAAAAAGATGAACAGATTAATGAGAATTCCAAATGCCATATGGTTCAGTTAATTACAAATAGACTTCATGCTTAAAATCTCAAGTGTACTGGCACCAATATTATTGAAAGGAGATTCTGACTCTGGTTATTTAAAAAGCATTCTTAAATTTATAAATAATCACTGATTATTACTACTAGGCCCATGAACTCTTTACCTACTATTTACATTTTATTTTTTTCCTTCTTAGATTTGTTATTATACCATTTTCTTCAGTTGGTTTAATAATACCCTTTATATAGAGCTTTGCCATGAGAAGAAAACTTCATTATATATCTTGGAGGCAGAAAGGAATAACTTATACTAAGATATGTTTGTATTTATTGTGCACTAATTCCCTGACGAGAAATATACTGAAGTCTACAAAACTGCATTATTTAACTTTAATTTATTGAAATATATCACTCATACATAAACAATAAATGTATAATAGTTGTGAACTTACAAAACAAACATAACATCAAACATACATAACATCTCACCCTACCACAAATAACTTGCAATGTTCTTAAACCTTTTAAACTGATGATTAAAGAGCATTGTCAAAAAATTACTATTAAACGAAGTATTTTTCCCCTAACCAATCCTACTATTATCTTTATATCATTTATATATGAACATACATAAACAATTAAGTGTATAGTAAAAGTTGTGAACTTACAAAGCAAACATGCATAACATCATTCAGGGGTCCCATATATCAACTGTCCACTAACACCCTGCACTGTTGTGAGACGTTTGTTACAAACTATAAAAGAACACTGTCAAAATCTTACTACTAATCATAGTTCTTATCTTACATTTGGTGTGTTTTTCCCCCAACCCACCCTATTATTATTTAAATATGTATTTTTTTTTATGACAGAAGTTGTAAACTTATAAAACAATCATGCAAATGTGCAGAATTCCCAAAAACACCCCTCCATCAACATACCACAATGTGGTGTGTCATTCACTACAGATAAAATAATATCATCTGATTATTGCCATGTTCATAGTATACATTTGGCTCACATTTTCCATATTGCCTCAGTATCAACACAGTACATCTTTTGCATAGATGCAAGAATATTATATTACTACTACTAACCACAGTCCATAGGTCACTCCAGCTGTAATTTTCCCATGCTTCTCCACATTCCCATCACCCTGCAGTAGTGACATACATATGTTCTAGCTAACAAAGGAAACACTTGCATCTGTACCATCAGCCACAATTCTCACCCACCTCTTGGTTTACTGTGCTATCCACTTCCTAGATTATTCTCAAGCATTCTGTCAATTGTCATTTATATAATCAGACTACCATTTTCAGTCACATCCTCATTTATAAACTAGCTGTTACTCACTGTGTGTTACTATCCACTCTATACATTTCCATTTTTACAGTAAAGCTAATTAAAACTTCTACATACATTAAACATCAGTAGTCCATTCAGTCCTTCTCTTATCTAAGAATTCACCACCTACCACCAGGTCTTGAAGATATTTTCCAATAATTTCTTCTAGAAGTTTTACGGTTCTTGCTTTTTAGTTTTGTGATCAATTTTGAGTTAGTTTTTGGATAAGGTGTGAGATAGGGGTCCTCTTTCCTTCTTTCTGCTATGGATGTCCAATACTTTCAGCACCATTTGTTGAATGGATTGTTCTGCCTGAGCTGTGTGTTTGACAGGCTAGTAAAAAATCATGTGACCACACCTGTGAGGGTCTGTTTCTGAACTATAAATTTGGTTCCATTGGTCTATTGTGTCTGTCTTTAGGCCAGTACATGTTGTTTTTACTACTATAGGTAGGTATTATGATTCAAACTCTAGAGATGAGGGTTCACTTTTCCTTTTTATGATGTTTCTGGCTATTCAGGACTCCTTACCCTTCCAAATAAATTTAATGATAGTGTTTTCAATTTTTTTCTTTAATGCTGGTGGAACTTTTTATCGGGATTGCATTAAATCTGTGTATCAATTTGAGTAGAATTGATATCTTAATGATATTTAGTCTTGCAATCCATGAGCATGGAATATTCTTCCAGTTATTTAGGACTTTTCTGATTTAACATTGAATTGCAGTTTTCTGAATACAAGTGCTTTACATCATTGGTTAAGTTTATTCCTGACTACTTGAGTTTTATCTGTCATTTTATTTTCACCACTTTTGACACCTTTAGTTACTTTTATTGATATAATCTTCATTTCTAGACTCTCTTCCAGGCCCCTCTCTCCTGTCTTTTCTTTTCAGGTTCTAGCACACCCTTTAATATTTGCTGAAAATCTGGTCTCTTGCTTAGAAATTCTCTCAGTTTCTGTTTATCTGTGAATATTCTAATTTAACCCTCATTTTTGAAAGACAGTCTTACTGGATATAAGATTCTAGGCTGGAAGTTTTTCTCTTGTAGTATCTTAAATATATCAGACTACTGTCTTTTTTTTTTTTTAAGATTTATTTTTATTTATTTCTCTCCCCCCTCAGTTGTCTGTTCTTTGTCTGCTTCTGTTGTTGTCAGTGGTACGGGAATCTGTGTTTCTTTTTGTTGTGTCATCTTGCTGCGTCTGCTCTCCGTGTGCACGGCACCATTCCTGGGCAGGCTGCACTTTCTTTCGCGCTGGGCAGCTCTCCTTACGGGGCGCACTCCTTGCGCGTGGGGCTCCCCTATACGGGGGACACCCCTGCATGGCAGGGTACTCCTTGTGCGCATCAGCACTGCGCATGGGCTAGCTGCACACGGGTCAAGGAGGCCCGGGGTTTGAACCGTGGACCTTCCATGTGGTAGACAGACACCCTAACCACTGGACCAAGTCTGCCTCCTAGACTACTGTCTTCTTGCTGCCATGGTTTCTGGTGAGAAATCAGCACTTAATCTTATTTGATATCCCTTATATTTTATGCATTGCTTTTCTCTTGCTGCTTTCAGAATTCTGTCTTTGGCCTTTGACATTCTGATGAGTATGTGTCTTGGAGTTGGTCTATTTGGATTTTTTTGGATGGGAGTATGTTGTGCTTCTTGGACAGGGATATCTATGTCCTTCAATAGGGTTGGGAAATTTTCTATCATTATTTCTTTAAATATTCCTTCTGCCCCTTTTCCCTTCTCTTCTCCTTCTGGGACACCCATGACATGTATGTTTGCACATTTTTGCTGTCATTTAGTTCCCTGAGACCTTGTTCAGTTTTTTCCATTATTTTCTTCATCTGTTCTTCTCTATGTTTACTTTCAGAGGCCATTTCTTCAAGCTCATTAATCCTTTCTTCTGCCTCCTCAAATCTGCTATTATATGATTCCAGTGTTTTTAAAAATTTCATTGATTGTACCTTTCATTCCCATAAGATCTGCTATTTTTCTACATATGCTTTCAAATTCTTCTTTGTGCTCATCCAATGTCTTCTTAATATCCTTAATCTTTAGCCATCTCATTGAATTTACTAAGGAGATTTGTTTGAACATCTATAATTAGTTGTCTCAACTCCTTTATGTCATCTGGATGCTTATCCTGTTCCTTTAACTGGGCCATCGCTTCCTGTTTCTTGGTGTGATTGTAATTTTTTGTTGGTGTTTTCACATCTGGCTTTCTAGAGTATTTATTCTGGGTGCAGTTTTTCTCTTCAGTTTAGGGCTTCCTATTGTTTCTCCCTTGCTGATTGTGCAGTAGCAGTGAAGCATGTAGTTGGTGCTGTAAGCTGTGGAGGCTCAAGCTGCCCACATTGCACCAGCGACCAATGACACTTCTTCCAACTTTCTTCTTTGCCAGGGGTAGGGACAGAGTCACAACTATGTGGAATAATCCACGTGCAGGCCTAGACCGTAGTTGCCCAGAGAGACTGATGAAGCTTCATATCCCTTTCTCCTCTGTCTGGGGCAGGGATGGAGCTGCAGGTGGGGGCAACAATCACTGCAGTGTGGGTCCTAAGATGACAGCAGTTGCCCTGGTAAACTTCTAATTTTCAATCTATGGCAGCCAAAGTTACCTGTAGTTACCTGTATGGCTGGTACAAGGCTCCTCAGCCTCCTCCCTGCCAGAGGCAGGGCTGAAGCCTAGGCTGCTGCAGGCAGATCTGCCTGAAAAAAATGCCAGCCTGGCTTCCCCTCAGGCTGGGGGCGGAGTCAGAATGGTGGCTACTTGCCTCTTCCGGACTTGGGCTGGTTCTCACCCCAGCTGTTCCCAGGGTTATCTCTCAGCCAGCTAAATCTCCCATTCAGTAGCTGAAATCCGTAGCCAACTGTCTCCTCCTCCCCTGTTTCTGGGAAATGGAGCTTCCAATTCCCATCGCAGAACAGCTCCTGGAGTGGTTTGTGCTGCCAGAATAGGATGATCACTGGCTTCCGTGGCTTGGCCAGTAATTTCCCGGAGAGGCTAGCGCAGGTCCCCGCAGCTTCCTCCCTGCTGGAGGTGGCACTGGGGCCTAGGCTAGACCTGCAATATGATCTGGGTAGGAAGAATACGGTCCCCACCAGCACTGGGATTCTCAGTCCGCCCCACTTCCCCTTGTGCCAGGCGTGGAGTTAAGACGTCAGCTCCCAGCTTCTTTCTGACCTGGACAGGCTCAAATCTTAGCTGTTCTCAGGATCATACTGTAGCCCACTGAATTTCCTCATCATAGCTGAAACTGGTGCTCAACTGTCTCCTCCGCCCCCATTTTGGGGAAGTGGAGCTTTCAATTCCAGCCATGGAACAGCTCTCGAGGCAGTTTGTGCCTCTGGTGGAGGATCGGCACTGGCCTCTGTGGCGTGGAGAGCCCTACTTACAAGTCTTCTCTGCAGATGGACAGTATCCTCCTTATACTCCTTCAAAGATGTTGCACAATGCCCTTCTGGCCTCCTGAAGCCCCCAAACAGGTGCTTCAGCTAGCTCCAGAGAGCTATGGGTGTTTGCTAATTGCCCTGTAGCAGGAGCTGACTCTAGGAGGTCCTTACTCCACTACCATCTTGCTGGTTCTGAAAACTGCGTTATTTTTCAACAAAGCTCTGCATTTTAGTGACCAGAAAGGATTAATGTCACTCTAATTCTCAAAAATGCATTCTATTGGTATAATCAAAATAATTAACCTAGAAAAATACTTAAATAATTTATCATAACATTGCTTCATCTGCCCCCACCCTCAAGATCTCTCTAAATTTTAGGAGTTCAGAATGCAAAGTAAAATCTCATTTTTACAGAATGAATACTTTAAAAATACTCTTAATAAGGTTTAACTGGCAACTTCCAAGAAATAATTATATAAACTATGCAAATCCTGGCTTAGGATTTTAACAACAACCAAAAACCCTAGTCTTGGGAAACGGACTTTGGCCCAGTGGTTAGGGCGTCCATCTACCACATGGTAGGTCCGCGGTTCAAGCCCCGGGCCTCCTTGACCCGTGTGGAGCTGGCCCATGCGCAGTGCTGATGCGCGCAAGGAGTGCCGTGCTACACAGGGGTGTCCCCCACGTAGGGAAGCCCCACACGCAAGGAGTGCACCCATAAGGAGAGCCACCCAACGCGAAGGAGGGAGCAGCCTGCCGAGGAATGGCGCCGCCCACACTTCCTGTGCTGCTGACGGACAACAGAAGCGGACAAAGAAACAAGACGCAGCAAAAAGACACAGAAAACAGACAACCGGGGGAGGGGAGGGGAATTAAATAAATAAAAATAAATCTTTAAAAAAAAAACAAAAAAACACACACACAAAAAAACCCTAGTCTTTTACACTGTTAATGAATATCTCACTAAATCATTTTTTCTTTTTCGTGTAAATGATTCAAATTTGAATAAACAGTTTTATATCACATTCTATTAAGTTTATAAAAACCAAACATCTGTCATTGGATAAAAAAAAAAAAAAAACAACACACACAGGCACACAAAGCTGAGGCACCTAAAATTTTATCTTGCCCATCTAAGTAGCTCAAGATGTGTTACAGAAACAGCTTTGTTTCTATTGATCATCACGAGTATAAAAAAATAATTCCAAATCACCATTTACCTTGTCCTAAGAGCAAGCCAAGCAGCTTCAATGTCTGCATAGAGGTTCTTCTCTGTTGGTTTCCCAGAACTTGCACCATATCCAGAATAATCATATGAAAATATATTACAATTAATCCGTGATCCCAGTCCTATGTAAAAGCTGCTCATCTGACCAAGATCAACAGCATTTCCATGTGAGAAGAGTAAAGTGTATTTGGCATTGGGTGAGCAACGTACAAACATACAGGCAATTCTGTTGCCTTTACTGGTTCTAGTCATGAAACACTCAATAGCATCTTTTTCTCTAGAAGAATACTGCCAGTCTGCGCGTTCTGACAGATGTAAAGTCCAGCGGCTTCCACTTTCATCACACATCAGCGTGTAAGTTGGATCGGGTGGCAAAAATGCCAATTTTGAAGCAATTTTCCCTGGACAAGGTGGGCAGCAGAAGAGACAACATAGCTCACTAAATGAAAGATTATTCATCTTCTGAAAAAGAAAAGGAAATAGCAAATGTTTTAATCACCGAATATGGATTCTCTCATACCAGAAGGTTAAAACAAAGACAAGTACAAATTATTCAAGTCTACCCCCCAAAAGAGATTTTTTGGCATCTTTCTAGAATACTTTAAATCTGACAAGCGATAGACTTAAATACTACATGACATGCTTTAAACAGTAGTGATTATTATCCCATAATATTTAACAAAAATGTAAAAAAATAATACACAGAGTATAGGTAGTATTTGCTATTTCTTCACAAATAACACAGAAGATATGAAATATCTACTGTGGTGTGGAATTTTTGTGTAAGCCAGTGAAAATTCTCAGAATTTTAAGGTGAAGCAAGGGATTCAACATGATATAGTAACCATATAACCACAGTTAATACTTATTATGCACTTACTACTTGTCAGGCCTTAGGCTAAGTGTTTTATGTGTACTTATTTATCTTCAAAATAACCCTGTAATTTCGCTATATGATTGTTCCAATGAATCAGATGAAGAAGCAGGCCTGAGAAAAGAAATTTCTACAAGGTAAGGCAGTTGTGGAGCCAGGATCTGATGCCAGGCTCAACTGCTGTCCTACATCACCGTGCTATACTGCGTCAAGGGCTCGGAACAACATTTTTCTCAGAAGCCTATCACTTCAGCCACAATTTCAGTGGCCCATAGCCTATAAAACCTGGAAAAAGGGTAATATCTGCTAAAGGTAAAATTTCCTAAATGTTTGGATGGGAGAGAGGACAGGTCTTGAAGGAGGAAAGTGCTGGGGTAGAATCTCAGCTCTGCCACTTACTAGCTGTGTATCCTTGGGCAAATTCTTAACCACAATGACCCTCATTTTCTTCACATGTAAAATGAGGTTAATACCTTTACCGAACTGTGGTTGTGAAGACTAAATGTGATGATGTAGGTAAGGCATATATTACAGTGATGGCCACACGCTAGCATACTCAAGAATGGTCCACTTTCTCCTATATCCTTTTCATTAATATTTAAGAAGTATTTACCTTATACTAACTCAGGGACAAAAATAAAGTAAAACGTGTCCTACCTACCAGCTTTCCTTCTACTTGTCTTTACTCTTATCTCTCTCCTCTCTTTTTAAAGATTTATTTATATATTATTTATATATTCCCACCTACCCACCCACCCCCCTAGTTGTCTGCTGTGTCCATTCACTCTGTGTTCTTCTGTTTGCTTGTCTTCTCTTTAGGTGGCACTGGGAACCAATCCTGGGATATTCTGGAGTGAGAGGGGTGCTCAATCTCTTGTACCCCCTCAGCTCCCTGGTCTGCTGCATCTCTTATTGTCTCTGCTCTGTGTCTCTTTTTGTTGCATCACCTTGCTGTACCAGCTCTCTGCTTGGGCCAGCACTCCTATGCTGGCCAGCTTGCCTTCACCAGGAGGCCCTGGTAATTGAACCCTGGACCTCCCATATGGTAGACGGGAGCTCAAATGCTTGAGCCACATCCGCTTCCTTTTCCTATCTCTTTTTATCACAAGCAGACCACTGCTTAGTTCCAGGAAAAAGGCATTCAAAACAAATAATTTCCAGAGCCTTAGTGGCGCCCAGTTTTCTCCAAATAATTTAGATAGAAGGACAGGAAAAAATATACATTACATGAAAAAATAGAAGAAAATTTAGGCAAAATGAGGTAAGAAAGTTTAGAAAGAAATCCTTTTTTGTTCACTACTGAATCAAAATATATAATGCTCACTACAACCGTGTTCAAGTTAATTTCCCAGTGTGAATTAATTAGGTAGAAAGAGGTTGTAGAAACAGCACAAGCAGAGAAAAGCAAGAGTAGGTATGACAAAAAAGACTTTAAAGGATAAATATGGGAAGGACAGAAAAGCACCTCTTGGTTATTGGATATTGGGAAACCCTTCCACTTGCCATCCTATCTTTATTCCTTTTCAGCTTTCAAAACATATATAACCTGAATAAGCTACTTTCTTAGCCTGGTTGGAAGAATTAGGTTAGAAATAAAAATTAAACATCACCTCTAATGTAAATGCTAACTGGTATTGACTTCCTGAAGTGTGTTGAGGATCCTGAGGACATGCCTAAACTTAACAGGCAAATAATATATGACATATTAGCAATGTCTACTATAGAATTCTGCTACAAATTTACTATTCTGGTCAGGAGGATAAGGGACATGAGAAAGCTGATCTGGCAGGGAGGGAAGGCAGTTCAAAGAAAATTTCATTCTTGGTAAATATTTTTTAAAAAATCACGTGCCATCTAAATAGCATTAAATTTAGGTCTTTTTTTTTTTTTTTTTTAGATAAGCCAGGTAGTAACAAATTTTTAAAAGAAACAAGGCAATGTCATCAATTACAAAAAATCTGAAAATATAATGATATATGTCAGTCATTGCATTCAGACTTTTACTAGAATTATGAATTTAACTTTTTGAAATACTTTCAAACTTATAGCACAGTTACAAAAATAATACAAAACCCATACAAAAAGCCTCCAATATATCCCCATCCCTCCACATACTTATATCTACCAATTTTAATATTTTGCCACTTTTGCCATATCATTCTATGTGTCCATCAATCTATCAATCCCTTTATCTATCTTCCTATTGATTTATCCTTCTTTCTATTCTCGCTATACATTTATCAATCCATTTACTGAGCATGTGAGTTTAGGTTGCATACATCAAGCTTCTTTTTTTTCCCTATTTTTTAAATGTTACATTCGAAAAATATAAGAGGTCCCCATACATCCCCCACCCCCCTCACCCCACTCCTCTCACATCAACAACCTCTTTCATCATTGTGGGATGTTTATCGCATTTGGTGAATACATTTTGGAGCACTGCTGCACCACAAAGATAATGGTTTACATTGTAGTATACACTCTCCCCCAGTCCACCCAGTGGGCCATGGCAGAACATACAATGTCCAGCATCTGTCCTTGCAGTACCACCCAGGACAACTCTAAGTCCTGAAAATGCCCCCACATCATATCTCTTCTTCCCTCTCCCTACACTCAGCAGCTACTGGGTCCACTTTCTCCACATCAATGCTACAATTTCTTCCATTACTAATCATAATAGTTCCATAGTAGAATATCACTAAGTACACTCTAATCCATATTCTATTCCTCCATCCTGTGGACCCTGATGTGGTTATGTCCACTCCACCTCTATATTGAGAGGGGGCTTAAATTCTATGTGGATGATGGATCCAATTCTCCTGCTTGCAGGTGTAGGCACCCTCGGCTCCCTGGTGTGGTGGTTGACCTTCTTCACCTCCCTGTTAGCTGGCCGGGGTAAGTCCAATAAACCAGAGGGTAGGAGTTGCAAGTCTGCTGAGGCTCAGGGCCTGGCTGTCACATGGACAGTCCAGAGATTTAGGTCTCCTGAGTATACACCAACCCCAGCACCAACCACAGGTCCAGTAAAAGTGGCAGAAGAGGCATGTGTAGAAACGTCACATCTGAGTGCAACTCCATCACACTTAGGAACACAAACTCCAAAGTAGGGCCAACTGACATGGCACTGAACTCCAGAGCCATCTGCCATGACCATTGAACCTGTGGGTCTCTGTAGCCCTCAGGAGAACCAATACTTGGGGTTCAATCTACTTTAGCTGTCTCTGGGACCCTGCTGAGGTATGCGTAAGCGCGACCCCTCTGATGACCTCCTGACTCCTTTTTGGAGACTCATAGCCATATAAACTCATTTGTCCTTTCCATTTCCCTCTTTTACTCAAGGTCAAAAAGCAGTTTTTAACACCTGATATTAAATGTAGGCTGAGATATTCTGCTGGTCTGAGTTGACCCTTTTATTCAAGGTCTTTTTCTAGTTACATAATCAAATTTAGATATTTTTAATCCAATTAGTTTTGTAAAACTTATCTGAATAAAAATATAATTTACTAGTTATTTCTTGACAAAAACATCTGGAAAAACAAAGATTTTCACACAACATACATACATATATACAATTTTAAGGCTGGCAAAAATCAGTTCTGATGTAAAGTATTTCCTTATCTTCTTCTCATTCATAGATGAGGTGAATATCTCCTGGAAAGTAACTCCTGGAAAAGAATAATATTCAGGGTAGAAATACAGGAAGGTTCTCTGAGGGACAGAGTTGCCTGGTGACAGAGGTGGTGGTGGCAGTGGTGATACAACTTAAAACAAGGAAGGTCCAGGGAGGCCCAGCGCAGATTTTGACACTCTTAATATGAGTGCCTCTATCTTATTCCTGAAATTCTCCAGGAGGAAGAACAGGCCAAGGCCTGGGTTAGGCTATTGCTACTACTCCCTTCTCCACCATTTATGTATTTCCAGACAAGGCAGTGAATAATCCTAGGGGAAAAATAACAGAATCTGGAAGTAAACAAAAACCATAAAAAAGACTAGAAGCAGACATTTTGGACCAAACAAGAATTTAAAATAATTGATAATGAATTCTTCAAAAGGCAAAGGGAAGAATAATTAAATATGAAGTAGGAAAAAGTACCTTAAAGAAAAACCTAACTGGAAATCTACAGCATAAAAAAAATAGTGGAAATATAGAATTCAACTGATGGGTTGTGTAGAACTGTTAACAGCTGAAGAACCCATTAAAATGAGCTGGAAGATCAGGGTGAAGAATTCAAAATATGGAATTTTTTTTGGGGGGGTGAGGGGAGGGCGAGAGCAATGAAGAGATAAAAATCTCACAGCTAAATATAGTAACTCCAGACCAGAAACAGAAAAATCTAAAAGTTTCTGAAAAGATGACCTACAAAGGAATAAAAACCAGAACATCTGACTTTTCAATATGGATCTCTGTAGGCATACAAAGCTTGGATGGTTTACTAAACCAAAACCCTCTTTTCAAAACTCCAGCAAGGAAGGAGATAAATCCAAGAGAATTCTATTAGATCTGAGATAGAAACAAAGGAGATATAGAAATAAAGGAGAATAGTTAATACTTAATTTTGTATAAATAAACAATGAAGGGGGAAAAAAAGGCAGTGAAATATATTCCTAACAACCCAATATAGACAAGATCAGGGAAGAGTTAGGGAGTATAAAAGGGGTAAAAATGTGCACGTAAGTATAGCTCTTATTAATATCAGAAAAATTAGTTTGTAGAATACACCTAAAGTAGTTACAGTTATTAATTAGAACTGTTTAGCTTTGAGTACATTTATCAGAGTATCCAACTCCAGAAGAAGGCACAAAGAAACAAGGAAAAAAAAATTAAGAGCAGATATCAACAAAACAGAGAACAAAAAGCAATAGAGAAATTAACAAAATCAAAAGCTACCTCATAGAAAAGGCCTTCAGTACTAATAGAAACTAGCATTAATTGAGCACTTATTGTCAGGCAGTGTCTTAAACTCTTTTCATATATATTAACTCATTTAATCTTTTCAATAATCCTCTGACATAGAGATTATCATTACACTTATTTCACAACTAGAGGCACAGATCTTGTGCCCTAAGATCACATAGCTGGTAAACGTTAGAACTGATAAGTGGCAGAATGACTGCTGCCAAAATTCTTAACCACTGTTTCATGGAAAGGGTACTCAGACAAGACTGATCAAGAGAAAGAATTAGGCAAATAAAACACTAAATGAAAAGGGAAAAAGAAGTACAGCTATAGTTTTTAAAAGTAAAAGAATACATATATAAATAACCTCAATGAAATGGATCAATTTTTAAAATAATATAAAATGACAAAAATGGCATATGTAATAAAGAAGTTGAGTATGCAAATAACCACAAAATGGTTATAGATAAAAGACTGTAAACCTTCCCATAAGATCATGAAGATGACAAGGATGCTCATTGTTACTACTTTGATTCAACATTGTACTTGGAGCGATTAGGCAAGAAAAAGAAGTAAATGGCATCCAAATTGGAAAGGAAGAGGTAAACTTACCCTATTTGTTGATGGCAAGATCCCTTAGACAATCCTGAAAAAACGACATCAACACTACTAGAGCTAATAAATTAATTCAGCAAAGTGCCAGGGTACTAGATCAACATGCAAGAATCAGGGGTTTCTATACACTACCAACAAACTATCCAAAAGGAAAAAATCAAGAAAAAAAATTCCATTTACAATAACATCTAAAACAGATACCTAGGAATAAATTTAACTAGGGATGTAAAGGACTTGTACATTGAAAACTACAAAACACTGCTAAAAGAAATCAAAGACCAAAATAAACGGATCCTATGTCCATGGATTGGAAAAGTACTGTTAAGATGTCAATTCTATCCAAAGCAATTTACAGATTCAACACACTCCCAATCAAAATGCCAACAGCTGTTTCTCTGCCTAGAGGAACCTGCATCAAATCTTGGTACATCTTTCCGTCTTCTCTCCCATTTCTCAGCAAGCTCTGTTCTTTTCCCCCACTGCCCAATAAATTCTTTCTACTGGCCTAAAAAAAAATTCCAACAGACTCACCAGCAGAAATGGAAAAGCCAATCACCAAACTTATATGGAAGAGTAAGGAGCCCCAAACAGCCAAAACCATCTTAAAAAAGAACAATGTTGGAGGACTCACACTTCTCAATTTTAAACTTAGCTACAGTAATCAAAACAGTTCAGTATCATATAAGGATTATACATATGGAATTGAAATCTGAGTTCAGAAGTTAATTTTCACATATGGCCAGTTGATTTTTGACAAGGTTGCCAAGTCCACTTATGCAGAAAGAATAGTGACTTCAATAAACGGTGCTGGGAAGACTAGATATCCATGTGCAAAAGAATGCAGGTGGATTTCTAAGTCACACCATATACAAATTGACTCCAAATGGAACAAAGATCTAAACATAATAAGAAACTATAAAACTCCTAGAACAAAATATAGGGAAGCACCTTTAGGCGAAAGAAAAAAATAGATAAATGGGACTTCATCAAATTCAAAACTTTGTGCAAAAGACTTCATTATGAAAGTGAAAAGAAAGGGAAGCGGACTTGGCCCAGTGGTTAGGGTGTCCGTCTACCACATGGGAGGTCCGTGGTTCAAACCCTGGGCCTCCTTGACCCGTATGGAGCTGGCCCATGTACAGTGCTGATGCGTGCAAGGAGTGCCGTGCCATGCCGGGGTGTCCCCACGTAGGGGAGCCCCACGCGCAAGAAGTGTGCCCCATAAGGAGAGCCGCCCAGCGCAAAAGAAAGATCAGCCTGCCAAGGAATGGCACTGCATCCACGGAGAGCTGACACAAGAAGATGATGCAACAAAAAGAAACACAGATTCCCATGCCGCTGACAACAACAGAAGCGGACGAAGAAGAACATGCAGCAAATAGACACAGAGAACAGACAACCAGGGCGGCAGGGGAGGGGGAGCTTAAATCAATCAATCAATCAATCAATCAATCTTTAAAAAAAAAATAAAGTGAAAAGACAATCTCCCCAATGGGAGAAAACATATAACATATGGAAAATGCATATTCAATAAAGGCATAATACCCAGAATATACAAAGAAATCCTACATCTCAACAATAAAAAAGAACAATAAAAAAAATGGGCAAAGGAGACATTCTCCAAAGAAGATATACAAATTGAACAAATTACTCAGTTCAGGAACTCTTAGGAGTTTATCAAATAGGAAAGACTCATTGGACAATGTCAACATAAGATTCCTTCACCACTGGTTAAAGTTGGGGTTAGATAAAATATGTGAGGTAAAGACTGCATCTATCAGAGATATCAAAATAGCATCAGTCCTAACATTAATTATGAAGTTACTTATGTAGTGGTAGTTAGGTAGCAAGCATCAGAAGTTAGGAAACTGTACCTATGACATTATAGAAGATGGAAATTAAGGGTAAAGACCCTATGAACTATGAAAAGCAAACTAATTTGGATCAGAATACCTACATAGTTCAACACAGCCATTTCTCTGTTTTTGTTTTCTCTTAGTTTAATACTATTAGACACAACATTGTCTAATACAGGAGGCACTATCTACTTGTGACTATATAAATTAACATTACATAAAATTTAAAAATTTGGTCCTCAGTCACACTAGCCACTAACTAGTGGCTATCAAATTGGACAGTACAGATCGAACATATCCATCACTGTAGAAAGGTCTATTGGATAGTGCTGAATTAGAACTTTTGAACCTAGGCAATCCAAAACCAGAGCTAACGTTTCACAACTTCAAAATTTGGAGGTTGTTCCTTCCTAGCCTTCCATCTGAATACACACTAGGCAATATCAACAGTTTAATATAAAATCTATTCATCTACACACAAGGTTTTAAAAGAGTAGCAATGCAAATTACAGATTCTTACTTAATTGAAGATAAAACCAAATGAACAGTGGAATAAAACAAACAAAAAACACCACCAACTTGGACTTTCAGTTGGTACTGGGTTCAAATACAAGTTCTGTCATATACTAGTTTACCAGGAAAGTTACTTAAAACTCTGATTGACAGTTCTTTCACATGACTGGAAATAAAAAGTAAATAAAGCAAAAACGGAAGCCAACTAAGCCCCCCTGCTCACCCAAAATCTTAGCACTAAGGATTGTTACAAGAATGAAATGAAGTAGTGTTTGTCATGTGGTAAGCACTTAAAAGGAAATTCCTTTCCTCCTGCTAAGCACTGGTCAGTCATACAGAACTAAATGAGATTACCTACACAGTACTGTTTAAAAGAATATATCCTGACAAAAATACTATAGCACGTACTTATTTCTAATCCAACTTTTAATGGAAATGCCATTTTATTAATGAACAATGTAGATTAGACTATACATTTTAATGTAGCTTTTGGCATATCAAAGGGTTGCATGCTTACAGGTTCCCTGTGAGCTAGAACTATAAACCACAAGAAACTTTAAAACTAGTCGCGACTGTTATCTGCCAATGACAACAATTTCTGAACACACCAATATGGTATTCTAAATAGTTTCACAATTAGTATTCTAAACACTCTTGCAATCCTAATGATCCACTTAAGCAAGGACCTAAACAAGTGAATCAAGTCTTTTTGATTAAGCAGTAGGATGGGTTGTCAATATTTGCATATTGTAATATCACAGATTCTCACAAAGTGTTTAGTGACTGTGCAATTAGCTTAGAGCTTTCAAAGTTACATCTTTACATGTTGCTGAGCATAAGCTAAAACATGACTGGGCACACATTATCCTGTCTAAATCATCAGCTTTTGGCTTTCAGAATCATGCAGAGCCTCAAAGTTCACAGAAGAGTTGTCACATTACATTGGGTCTAAAAATGTTCCACAAATATACACAATTCCCTAAGTCAATTCACTTCCAACCATATAATAGTCATCTATAGCACAATACATATCTATTCAAAGTAGTCATAAGTGTCAGCAAATTAAAAGTTAATGATTCCATTTAAATGATGAACACCATCTTTAAAAAAAAAAGGGCTATTACTGTTATTACTTTGAATTTCTAAGAGTTATGAGAAAGGTTATAATGCCACTTACAGCCAACACTGCATAACAAGTATCCTTTTATTAGCTATTCTTTACCAAGTAAAAAAAAACAACAACTAAAAATGTAAAAAATTAACTTCAAACCACAGCCAAGTTTTTGTTGTTTGGCAATTGAAATGGCTATGAAATAAATTGGCATGAGAGTCAAAAGATAGGAACGGTAACGGTGATAGCACTACTAGGGTATGCGAATAATTATTAAACAAGTTGTGCAATTAGTTTAAAAAATAACATTGTAATTATAAGAGTAGAAGTATTATAAGGCATGGTTTTAAAAAATTCAAACCACATTGAAAAGTCAGTGTTTTTGCCAGGCTTAAATAAGGAACACTCATTGGAAGTTAATTTAAGAATTCAGTTCCTCAGATACTCTCCCCAACTCAGCAAAAGATTGGTGAACTGAAGAACTTCCTGTGAGGAGACTAATTAGACTAATAAGGAAAAAAGATCTAAATACCGATATAGGAGGTCACACCGGGAAAGTAGAGGAACAGGAGGATATGTGTGGGGGAGAGCTATCTCTTCTTCCACAGTGAGATGTTAACATGTAAGCAGTAGCAATATAATCTTATTATATAGAGATACAGAGGTAAATACCGAAAGAATCATTCAAAAGAAAGTAAATGCCTCTGGGAAGGAATATTTCAATGGGAGGGGAACTGGGACTTACCTTTTTTTAAACAGCAAATTTTAATTTCTCCCCTGCTTATTCTGACATTAGTTTTTAATGGTTATTTTTAAAGCTTTACATATTACACTCTATTTTTTATTCCATCAACTTGGAAATTTCTATTGATTTCCCCACATAATTGGATACCATTATTGTTAACTATACTTATATATTCACACTGAATTTTATATCATTTGCAGTTCATTTTGCAGCTATTAAAACTTCTGTATTTTATCTATAGGTTGATTTTTTGAAAGTTGAGTAACAAATACGTTTACAGTATTTTTGCTGCCCATTCAAGCAGTACGATTAAAACCAAGAGAAATAATAATTTTATGACACTAAATGCGAAGTGTCAAGGTGTTTATACTGATAATTGCTCAAAAATAAAGCACACCTGTTTGCTTCATATTTGGACTTTCTGAAGGGCCTTTAGTTTTCCTGGAGTTTTGGCTTTAAAATTTTTTTAGAAAATTCTTAAGCTTTTTATCGTATTTGTTATATTCCAACTCCTTAATCTTAGAATTTGTGCAACAGAATACATTTTGTTTCTGAAGACAACCTTAGACGCAGGTTTTGAGTTTTTTCAATCTGAATCAATTACTTCTGAAGCCAATTTAGTTATGTCTACACCTAGGACTCTATCACTTCTGTTTTTTTATCTTATTTTACCAAGCAGTTTGCACTTTCTCTCCCCAAGGGTCCAGGGAATTAAACTAAGTTTTAATGCACACTTTTTAAAAAAGTTAATTTGCTTTTGTACTTATAGCAAACCAGGCCTATTTCAGAATTATTAGTTTTTAAAAATTCTCTTCAAAACCTCGAAATCATTGGTCCACATCTTCTAGTGTCTGATGGTATGGATGAAACAGCTAATAGCAGTCTGATTTTTTTTTTTTTGAAAGTGATTTTCACCATCATCTTTGGAGCTCTGAAATGTCATGAGACCATACAGATGTGTTATTTTTCACCTACTATTTTGTACTTTTTTTTAATCTAAAGCCCTGAGACTTTCTTTAGTGCAGAGAATTTTTCTTCTACTATTTCTTTATTTCCTCTCCATCCTCGTTCTTTGTTCTCTTACCCTGAAATTCTAGGTCTATTCGCTATACCTACTAATTTTTCTCTTCTTTTGCCCACATCTCTCTCTCAGTTCTATTTTCTAGGTAATTTCCTATAGTTTATGGTATAGATTACTATTTTAGAACTCTTGAGTATAAAATTTTTCAATCTAATGGAGATTTTTAATCTTAGAAATCAACTTTAACATCAAAAACTGTTGTTTGATGGCTAGAATATTCTCTCAAAGTTTCTCTAAGAATACTAAAACAAATGATTTTTTTCATCTGTTTTTAAGATAATGTTTGTGCCTTCTATTGGTTAATCTCAGATTTTCATGTTGTTGGATTGCTTCTTCACTGACTGTTCACTGTTCATATTTAGTAACAGCGAACTAAGCTGAGTTTCCTTTATATTTCCTAAGTCAGTCGACCCAGAAAGCTTGTTGCTTGCACTGATTGACTGATGGCAGCAGGCTTGGAATTTCTCCATCATACCATGCACACATACTGGTTTATGGAGCAAACAAGTGTGTTGTTTATTATCTTCAGTGGAAACAAAAAGATACTTTACAAATATTCAAGAACATGGTATAGTTTTAATTATTTGATTCAGTAATACAATTTGGGATTCTACCCAGCAAATTCTTTAAATAAGATGACGATGACTATTATTCTACTATAGACTCATTGTTATTCTAGCAACAGAAGAACTTGTATCATTGATATAAAGGCAGTGGTCACAAGAGAGGCTCTGAGAGGAGCAAGGGTGAAAAACAGGTGTAATATGGGGTTATTTTGGGGAATTGGAATTGTCCTGAATGATGTTGCAGTGATGGATACAGGCCACTATATATTTTGCCATAACATACAAAATTGTGTGGGAGTGTAAATTATAATATAAATGATAATCCATGGTTGGTGGCAATGCTTCAATATGTGTTCATCAATTTTAACAAATGTACCACACTAATGAAGGATGTTGGTAATGTTGGAAAGTGTGGGAGGGGTGGGGAGTGGGGCATATGGGAATCCCTATATTTTTAATGTAACATTTATGTAATCTAAAGTTTCCTTAAAATAAATTTTAAAAAATCCATCAGCAATGAATGATAGGCTTTTAATAATGCAGGGTAGTACAAAAAACAGTAACATGGAGACCCAGCTTTTAGGTCTAGTTTTACTACTAAATGCTGGTGACTTTAGGGAAGTCAATCTTTTTATACCTCATTTGCCTTTTTAAAAAAAAAATGAGAAGTTTTAATTAGATATTAAGGTCTCTTCTAATTTCAAAACTTCAGCTTCCTTTTCATTCTCATAAGGTTTAGATTTGTTCACTCTTCAACAGCATGTGAAATAGTGAAGAAATTTATAATTTGAAAAACTTCAGAAGCTTTCTATGTTTTCTCCACCAATTAAAAAAAAAAACCACCTAAACAAGCCCATTAATATATATTTAATGAGTTAAATGTAACAAATTGGAATTTTTTTTGGCAGTGGGGAGGAGGGCAGACATCGTTGTGAATGGGCAAGAGAGGTTTCCATTTCCCACAGTTCTCTTCCCAATAGGAATGATTTCTCTTCTGGCACAGTATGGAAACAATGTTTTGAAAAGTATATTTTATTCTTATGAAGATTAATTTTGTTCAAATTATTTCTTCCCATTAAATGGAAACAAAACAGATGCTATATCTAGCAACTTCTATATTATATGCATATAAAATAAACTGAATTAACATTTTAAATTAAATTTTAACTGAATTATATATATCATAAATTTTCATAAGTTAATATTTTACAAGCAGTATTTAAAATACATTTAAGTTCCTAAAATAAAACAAGTTAAATTCTATTCTATGGTTTTTTTTTTTAAAGGAGGTACCAGGGATTGAACCCAGGACCTCATATATGTAAAACAGGTGCTCAACCACTGAGGCACACCACTCCACGTGTACAGAGTTATTTATTAAAAGGCATCTTTAAATTCAAGTATACCTAACACCTAGCAATGGCTACCACACAGAAGATAGTCAAAACCAATGTTAGCAGAACTGAAGTATAAAACAAAATTATCTTTGTATTTGGCACTGAAGAATCTAAATATGAAATTTTGAAATTCTGTTAGTTATGAAAGCCATGGTAGTGTTTATTTACCAACACACACGGACATATATAGCATTTTAGAGGCTCTGTTCTAAATGCTCTGTAAATATTAACCATATTTAATTCCTGAAATAATTCTATGAGATTGATATTATTATTTTCTACCATTTACAGATGCGGAAACTATGAGAAGTTTAACTGCCCCAAGATCACAATGATAGTAAAAGGTGAAGCCAGGATTCATACTGAGCAGTTTAGGTCTAGAGTACAAGTTTTTTTTTTTTTTTTTTAACAGGTAGATATTTTTATTTGCTCCCAAAAAGCAAAAGCTTATGTTGCTAAGTCCTATATAGAGTCCATGCTTTAAACAAGTTTAATGTCCATGCTTTAAACATGAGAATACAGGAGTGAAATGTTTTGCTGAAGTGTGAACATGGAGAGGATTGTAGTGAGTCCAGTGGAAAAACAAAAACAAGGAAGACCTTTCCATTTCACATGCAAAAAAATCTATTACTTCCTAATATTGGATGAAAAAATGAAAATGATAGAGCTATTCAGAATATGTTAGAGGACATACTTGGGGAAAAAGGAAGGAAATGGCCTTGGCTACGAGATGGCAAAATACAAAACTTGGACTGGTATCTCTAAATTCAGAGCTTTTTCATTCTCTTTTCCTGAAAAATTTCAAGTCACTTTTTTAAAGGCAAAAAGGACTTCTAGGAAGTCTTTGGAGATATGCGTCACCACTGTTAAATTTCTATTTCTTAAAATGTACCTAAAATGAATCAAAACTGCTCTCAAAGGTGTCATCAGTTTGCAAGAATATCTACATATCCATCCCATGGGGTTCTGTCATTTGGATTAAATTTGATACTTTAATTAATGTAGGTGATAATCTGTTAATGAATGACAATGAACCTAGGAATCAATTTCGGAGGACCTGACAATTTTGAGTTTCTATATTCCTGAGCAAGGTATCTCTAATTACGTAGATCCTTTAAAAAATTCTATTTTCTAATTCTTTGCTGATGTATAGAAATGCAATGAATACTGACTTTGTATATCACCACTTTTAAGTTCTCATTCTCTTATCTTTTCTTTACTGCACTGGCTGTGATTCCAGCCACAGTTCTGTATCCTTTGTGCACTGTTCTACTTTTTTCCCCCTTCCCTACCCAATCTGGGAGCCCTATGAGGATCTGAAGCCAATGTATATGCTTACTGGCAGGAAGCACAACAATCCTCCTTATATTTCAGGGTGACAGGCCATTTGAACAAGGATAAGCCATCTGAAATGCCTTATTTCTAACCAGGAAGTTACCCAGAATGGCTGAGTCCAGTCCATTCTTCTTTTTATGTTTCATTTTAGACTTTTCATACACCTGAAAAAAATTCTTAACTTCTCTTGGAATTAGGTGTTAAGGCCATGGTAGATGACTTACTGGGAAGCTATGTAGACTTTATGCTAACCCAGTGGGCACACAGTGAGACTAAAACTTATCACGATTCAACAAGTTGCCACTAAGGGTAATGGGAGGTGTGCTTAAGGATGTTAAAGAGGAAACCCAGGGGTATGGAAAGGGCCCCAGAAGCAGCCTTTCTTCAGAAGCACTTGCTCCCCTTTCTATCTTTTATGGCTAGGGTTGAGTAGAAATCATTACTCCCATGACTACATATTGTGTGAAGTTTTATCTTCTGTCTTCACACAATGTCAACAGCATATTTATGGGTTTCATCGGCAGCCCATCAGGGAGGTGTTATTAGCTATCAAGAAGCTAAGAAGTAAATTACAACCCCTCAAGGACTGTGGCTAGATAAGTACTCACATGCCTAAGGCCTCTGTTTTGGTCAAATGGGCATATATGTCTCTCAGGGCTGAATTATCTGTTTTCTGTACTTATTCTCAATATTCTCCAGCCTTTTGAAGAATACTAATGTGGAGAATCTCAACTCTGGCAAACTTAATCAAATGACAATTTAGGAATTGCTCTCATTGCTGCTCATTCTGCCCTCTTACATAAACTGTAAGTGGTCTGGATATAAATGAAACTAAATCTAGGGCTGGGGAAAGGAAGCTATGACCTAATATAGACATGTGAGGTAATGAAGTATTACATTATCTCTCTGCAGAGCATGGATAATTTGAAAACCATATCTCATGCTTCAGTCTCTGTTATGATACCCAGTCACTATTTTAATGCTTAATGATCTGTTTTTTATTAATACCCTCTACTTGAAAATGATAATATATCAAAGTAATATAATACTGTATATTGCTCCCATACCTTTGGACTAACCCTTATATTTCAGTGGTTCTGAGCTAGGTACTATTTAATCAATTCTACAAAAGATCAGCTTGGGGTTGAACCTAAAAATTAGCTTAGAGAACAAAAGCACTATTAAAGATATCTGAGGTTCAAGGAGACGTTTCAGGAGTTACATGGCCCGAGAAACTATATGCAAAATTTTTGGACAAAGGATCCAAATATTTAATAAGAGGGACCTAGAAATCTCATTCCCCCTAAATTTGGAGGTTCCTGGGTAAAGATTTCTGTTTCATATTCATTTTAGGTTTCTCAACCTTTACCACTCACACAATCCAGAATGGCTGCAGTATTTTATTCTTAATTTCCAATGTAAGGTATTTGGAAAGTTAAAAGAACCCTTCCAGGGAGTGGGTATAGCTCACTGGTTGAGAGTGCCTGCTTTCCATGTACGAGGTCCTGGGTTCAATGCCTGGTACCTCCAAAAAGAAAAAAGTAAGTAAATCAATCAATCAATCAATCAATCAATCAATCAATCAATCAAAAAGAACCCTTCCCTTTTTCACTGAAGTAGTTCAGTCACAAAAATTAAACTGGATATTAACCTATCTGTGCCTTACGTAAAATGCTTACCCAATCCACACTTCACTTCTATATGATTAATAATCTCAGCTCTAGATAGGAATTTCTACTTTGTACTCCTGATTTCAATTTCTTTTTTTCATTTTGCCATTGTATACAACCTAGATTATACCTCTGGTAGCAGACTGGTCTTCACAATGGCTGTGGGAATTTGATATTATTTATGAATTCCAAAAAAAGATATTTGATTATGCTTGCAAATTGGTCTATTCCTCTGGGTGTAAGACCTTTAGTATAAGATTCAGCTGAGATATCTGATTATGTTAAGATTAGGGCTTTGATTCAACTGTGTCATTAGAGTGCGACTCAGTGTTGAGTCCCAGTGAGAGTCTGATAAAACAGACTCTCCTATGGAAGAAGACACACAGGAGAACATAGAGAAGATACACAGCTCATTAGACATGACAGAGGTCCTGGAAAGAGATACGAACCTGATAGTTTACAAGTGACCTTGTGAAGAGACCAGAGCAGCTGAGCCCAGAAATAAAGGAGCCCCAGAGGAAGAGACTAGCCCTAGCCTAGCCTACAGCTGGCACTGGAAGAATGCTGGGACCAGAGAGCCTTAAGAAGAAAGAGGAAAGCTGAAGTCTTGCGGACTTCACACACCATCTTGCCTCAACATGTGGCAACAGATTTTGGGTGAGAAAGTATCCCTTATGATACCTTGAGTTGGACTCTTTAGGGCCTTGTGACCATAAGCTTCTACTCCTAAATAAATACCCTTTATGAAAGTCAACAGATTTTTGGTACTTTGCATCAGCACCCCCTTTTAGCTGACTAATACATGGGCATTAAGGCATATCTGTAGCTCTATTCCTACCCATCAGAGGCTTTAGAGAACTTGGCCAAGACATCATACTTCTAAAAAATATACCTCTAATCCTTACTGGAGGTAGACTGACAGATACTGAAGAGGGAAGAGGGTTAGAATTTCAGCCTGTGAATATAAGGAGCTGCCAGATTTTTAGAGTAAGGCTGTCAGCTTTCCCTGCTAGAATACTGTTTAAAAGGTACTAAGATTACCAGTACAATGTCAATCAAAGAACATGGGACATATTCTTTTCTCCCCAAAAACATACATACTCCTTCCTAAAGACACGGGACTAGACCCCCCTTCCCATGTTAATGGCAAATGAGAAGATTAAAAAGAAAAATAGGAAAATAGAGTAAATGGATACAGAGCAAACTGGTCAAGCTCATATAAACACTTTCATTTCATGTTGGTGCAGAAAAAAGGGTTGCTTTTCTGAAATGAAGAAGCTGAATTAGGTTAGGAAAATAAGTACCTTGTTTTAGCAGTGTTGGGGTTGATTATATAGAAAATGTCATAGAATACTCTTTAGGGTACCCAGTTGTATATTCCCAGGAAGAAATAGGGAACAATAACAAAATCTTTCAGTCTCTTATGGGAGAAAGGAATTTATAATTAGAAAGAATTTCAGGTGTTGATTAATGTGTGACTCATCTGCCCTTCTTACCTAAAGGTTAACCTGAAAAAAAAGCTACGAATCTCTCCCTCCTTATACAAGCAGTTCCATGCATAAATTATAAAATTAATTAGTAACAGTTGGCTTAGAGGGCTTCTTCCACTCCATATCATTACATTTCTTGTAACCTTGTTCTACATATGACATAAAGTCATCATGCAAAGGAAAAATTATTTCCTAAGCTATAAAACTGAGGCTATAACAATATCAAGGGTTAGAGAAAATCATGTGTCCCTTGCCACAAATAAGGATGAAAAAATGCTCAAATTCAGTTATTTTAAAAATTAGAAGAGCACATAGAAATATGAACCACAACTACTGTCTTGCTCTAATAATGAATCAGATTTCCTCCTTCCCTTTTTTCTTGAATTTCAGTAACCGGTATAATATTGTATAAAGAACCTTGGTCCATGAATGAGGTGATCTAGATTCTGGTCCAAACTCTGGCACTAACCACCTCTGATACATTAGGTAAGCCATTTCTCCTTTATCTCTAAGACCAAGCATTGGGTTAGATGACACCTGAAATTTATTCTAACATATAGGCTTTGTAATTTCGAATATAAGTATAAAATAGTTAAGAAGGACTAACAAGAGCCAGTGTCTAAACAGAATGAACTGCTGAAGCAAGGTAATACTTTATCCCTTGGACTTCCAGGAAGATGGTGGACTAGAAAGACACAGGACTCTCTTGTGTTCCAGAAAAAACAGCTAGAGGAGAGGCTGAAACAGCCTGGAAGAAGATCTTCTAGGGTTTAAGACACCAGGTGAAGGCCAGACACTGCCCAGAAAGGAGGGGAATTGCAATGGCAAAAATGTGAGGTAAAACCAGCAGCTGCTACTGCTGGTACCCTCCCCTACACTAAAGACACTTTAGAATTTTCAGCCCTCTGAGCTGGCTACAGACGAAGGGGGCTCCAGAGATCCACTGCCCCAGCAAAGGGGAGAGAGATGGACACAGCCTAAGGCTGACTCAGCTTTTGTTTGCTGCAAGGGACTAATGAAATCCAACCCTCTCAATCTCCCTCTCTACTAACCAAGATTGATGGTTGAAGACACAGAGGGGAGTGCAATTATTTCCTACCCAGGAAAAGGGAGGAGGCTGCCGGCAAAAGTTGGAGAACTGTCTCTAAGAAAGTTTGAATTACAAGGTTCTTAGCCTCTAGGTAGGACCTATATCACACTGATCCAGTCAGTGTTGCAGTGAACACACGCTGACCAGGCACTGACCTGAGAGGGCTGCCAAAGACTGCCATCTGCTGGCAGACCAAGAAAGTGCGTATGAGAAAACTGAAACTATGTAATAGAGGTTTTTTCCTGCCTTTATAGCCTCCTTCCCCAAAACCCTAGGAGGTAGGTCTACAACTCATTACTGGATCCAGAGTCTGGTTTTGAGCAACTAATAGGGACAATCCTAATGATCCATGTTGAACCAAGAATCAAAGAGCAGCAGTAACACACAGCCTCCTGCCACTAACCCTACAAAAGAGAAAGAAATCAAGCATCTGAGAAAACTACCATCCTAATCAGATGCCTAGTCATCAGCAAAAAATTATAAGCCATATTAAGAAAATGGAACACATGGCCTAAGAAAAGACTATATCAAAGCCTCAGAAGAGATGCAGGATTTGAGAGAATTAATAAGAATACACAAATTTCCAAAATCAAATTAGTGAGCTGATAGACAATATGGCAAAAGAGATAAAGGACATCAAGAAGGCACTGAGTGAGCACAAAGAAACATTTGAAATCTTGAATAGAAAAGTAACAGAGCTCACGGGAACAAAAGACAATAGCTGGGATCAAAAACATATCAGAGGGATAGATCAGCAAAATAAAGAATAAGTGATAAAAGAGAGGATAAGATATGGCTCAAGAGGGTGCCTGCCTCCCATATGGGAGGTTCCAGGTTTGGTTCCTGGTGCTCCCAAAACCAAACAAAAAGCAAACAATAAGCAAACAAATGGCAAAAAAAAAAAAAACAAACAAAAACACAACTCAAGGGAGCCGATGTGGCTCAGTGGTTGAGTACCAGCTTCTTACATACGAGGTCCAGGGCTCAATCCCCAGTCCTGGTCACACACACACACACACACACACGATACTGAAGATCGAAAGGCTGAAATTGAAGAGAGAAAAGAAGAGTAATAAAAAATGGGAAAAATTGAGCAAGGGCTCACGGGGTTGAATGAAAACAAAATGCAACATACATGTCATGGGAGTTCCAGAAGGAGAAGAGAAGGGGAAAGGGGCAGAAGAGTATCTGAGGGAATAATAGCTGAAAATTTCCCAACTATCATCAAAGAAATGAATTTACACGTCCAAGAAGTACACTGTACCCCAATCAGAATAAATCCGAATAGACCTACTCCAAGACACATACTACTAAAGATGTCAAATGTCAAAGACAGAGAAAATTCTGAGAGCAGTGAGGGAGAAGCAAAACATCATATTCAAGTGATGCCCAGTAAGACTTAGTGTGGCTTTCTCATCAGAAACCATGGAGATGAGAAGACAATGGTATGATACAATTAGGATACTGAAAGAGAAAAACTGCCAGCCGAGAACTCTTTATCCAGCAAAACTGTTCTTCAAATATGAAGGTAAACATAAAATATTCACAAACAAACAGAAACTAAGAGATTTTGTAAAAAAATAATCCACCTTAGCAGGAAATATTAAAGGAAGCCTTATAGAGGCTGAAAGAAAAAGACAAGAGACATAGGCTTGGAGGAGAGTATAAAAGAAAGAACAGCAGAAAGAATAACCAAAAGAGTAAAAACACAGATGAAAAGATGATATGGCCATATGAAAACCAAAGAATAAAATGGTGAAAGTAAATAATGCATTTACAGTAATATCACTGAAAGCAAATGGATTAAACTCCCCAATCAAAAGATATAGGCTGACAGAATGGATAAAAAAACAAGCCACCCATAAGCTGCTTACAAAAGACTCACCTTAGACCAGGAGTTCTTTACCCTTTTTGTTCCATGGATCATTTTGTCAGTCAGGTGAAAACTATGGACCCCTTACTAAGTTCACACTATGCTGTGTATTATTTAATAAATATATCAATAAGTCCCAACAAGAATAATTTTTTTGAATTTCAATTCAAGCTCATGGAATCCTTGTTAGGACCCCCTGCCTTAGACCAGGGATATAAACTGGCTGAAAATGAAAAGTTGGAAAAAGATACTTCATGCAAACAGTAACCAAAAAAGAGCAAGGGTAGCTATACTAATACTGGACAAATGAGACTTTAAATGCAAAAAAGTTGTAAGAGATACAGAAGGTCATAATATATTAATAAAAGGGACAATCTAACAGGAACATATAACCTACCCAAGGCACCCCACAATACATGAAACAAACTCTGGCAAAACAGAAGGGAGAAATGGGCTTCTCTACAATAATCACTGGAGTTTCAACACACCACTCACATCAAAGATAGACCAAGACAGAAGATCAACAAGGAAACAGAAAACTTGAACAATATGATAAACTCATTAGACCTAACAGATAAATACAGAATGCGGCATCCAAACTTAGCAGGTTATACATTCTTCTCAAGAGCCAATGGATCCTTCTCCAGGACAAACCACATGTTAGGGCACAGTGCAGCTCTCAATAAATATAAAAAGACTGAAATTTTACAAAGAATCTTCTCAGATCATAGTGGAATGAAACTGGAAACCAAAAGATAGGAAAAAGGTAAATTTGTAAATGTATGGAGGCTAAAAATAAACACTCCTAAATAATTAGTGGGTCAAGGAAGAAATTGCAAGTGAAATCAGTAAATATACTGAGACAAATGAAAAGGAGAACACAACTTACCAAAACTTGTGGGATACAGAGAAGGCAGTCTTGAGAGGGAAATTTATAGCCTTAAATGCCAAGAGAAGAAAGAGCTAAACTTGAAGATTTAACTGAACAACTGGAGAAACTAGAAAAAGAACAGCAAACCAATCCCAAAGTGAGCAGAAGGAAAGAAATAAGAGCAGAAATAAATGAAATTGAGAACAACAACAACAAGAAAATAGAAGAAGATCAACAAAACCAAAAGCCGGTTCTTTGAGAAGATCAATAAAATTGAAAAATCCCTAGCTAGACTAACAAAGAAAAAAAGAGAGACGACACAAATAAATAAAATCAGAAATGTATGATATGAAGTTACTACTGACCCCACAGAAATAAAAAGGATCATAAGAGGATGTTATGAGAAACTGTATGCCAAGAAACTAGGCAACCTAGATGAAATAGACAAATTCCTAGAAATGTACAAACAACCTACACTGATGCTACAAGAAATGTAAGAACAAGCCAATCACAGTAAAAGAGACTGAATCTGTCATCAAAAATCTCCCAATTAAGAAAAGTCCAGGATCAGATGGCTTCACAGGTGAATTCTACCAAACATTTTGAAAAGAGTTAACACCAATCCTGTTTAAACTCTTGCAGAAATTTGAAGAGGAGGGAAAATTACCCAACACATTTTATGAAGCCAACATCACCCTAATACCAAAACCAGAAAGAAAAAGACACTATGAGAAAATTATAGACCATTCTCTCTATTGAACATAAGATGTAAAAATTCTCAACAAAATATTTGCAAATCAAATCCAACAGTGTATAAACCTTATATATCATGACCTAGTGCAATTTATTCCTGGTATGCAAGGCTTGCTCAACGTAAGAAAAATCTATTAATGCAATGAACCACATTAACAAACTGAAGGAAAAAAAACCACATGGTCATCTCAATTGATATAGAAAAGGCATTCAACGAAATCCAGCATCCTCCCTTGATAAACACTTCAAAATGTAAGAATAGAAGAAAATGGGGAAGGGTGGGAGGTGTGGGGAGTGGGGCATACGGGAATCCCTTATTTTGTGTGTGTAACATTTTGTGTAATCTAAGTATCTTTAAAGAAATAAAAAATAAATTAAAAAAAAATAAAGTACATTGGGAGTAAAGAATAAGAAAAGAATAGAAGGGAAATTCCTCAATACGATAGAAGGGATATATGAAAAACCTATAGCCAATATCATACGCAATGGGGAAAGGTTGAAAGTTTTCCCTCTAAGATTGGGAATAAGACAAGGATGCCCACTGTCACCACTGTTATTCAACACTGTACTAGAAGTTTTAGATAGAGCAATTAGACAAGGGAAAAAAAAAAGGCATCCAAATAGGAAAAGAGAAAATAAAACTATTTGCAGATGACATGACCCTATATTTAGAAAATTCTGAAATATCTACAATAAAGCTGCTTGAGCTAATAAATGAGTTCAAGCAAAGTTTCAGGATACAAGATCAGCATCAGTAATATTTTTTACACTAGCATTGAACATCCTGAGGAGGAAGTGGGGGATGGGGTGTGTGAAATTCTATTTACAATAGCAACAAAAAGACTCAAATACCTAGGAATTAATTTAACCAAAGAAGTACAGGACCTATATGCAGAAAACTATAAAACAATGCTACATGAAATCAATGAAGACCTAAACAAATGGAAAGGCATTTTGTGTTATGGATTGGAAGACTTAATATTATGAAGATTTCAATCCTAATGATTTATAGATTAAATCAATACCAATCAAAATTCCAACAGCCTACTTTACAGAAATACAAAAGGCAATTACCAAATTCATCTGGAAGGGCAAGTGCACTTGTATAACCAAAAGCATTCCAAAAAAGAAGAGTGACCTGGGAAGAATTTCACTCCCTGAACTTGAAACATATTACAAAGCTACAGTGGTCAAAACAGCATGGTACTGGCATAAAGACAGACATATCCATTAGTGGAACAGAATTTAAAGTCCAGAAATAAGCCCTCACCTCTATTGTCAACTGGTTTTTGACAAACCTACCAAGTCCATGTTAACAGGACCAAACAGTCTCTTCAACACATGGTACTGGGAGAACTGGATATCTATTACCAAAATAATGAAAGAAGACCCCTATCTCACTCCCTATACAAGAATCAATTAAAAATGGACCAAAGAACTAAATATAAAAGCCAAGACTATAAAACTACTAGAAGAAAATGTAGGGAAACATCTTGTAGTAGGTGGTGGTTTCTTGTACCTTACACCTAAAGCATGTGCAACGAAAGATAAAATAAATGAGACCGCCTCAAAATTGAACACTTTTGCACCTCACAAGACCTTGTCAAAAGGGTAAAAGGTAGCTGGCTCAATGGGAGAAAATATTTGGAAATTGCACGTCCGATAAGGGCCTAATATCCATGATATTTAAAGAGATGCAACAAATGAATAAAAAGACAAATGACCCAATTAAAAAATGGTCAAGAGACTTGAATAAACATTTATCCAAAGAAGAAATACAAATGGTCAAAAAACCCCAAAAAACCAAATGAATGAAAAAGTGTTCAACATCACTAATGATTAGGGAAATGCAGATCAGTAATACAATGAGATACAGTTTTACACCTATTAGAATGGCCACTATTAAAAAGACAGAACTACAATTGCTGGAGAGGATGTGGAGAGAAAGGAACACTTATTCACTGCTGGTGGGAATGCAGACTGGTACAGCCACTGTGGAGAACTGTTTGGCAGTTCCTAAAGAAGTTGAATATAGATCTGTCATGTGACCCCTCAATACCACTACATGGTATATACCCAGATCTGAGACAGAGACATGAACAGACATCTGCACACCGATTTTCAGTGGCATTATTCACAAATTGCCAAAAGTTAGAAACCATGCAGGTATCCAAAAACTGATGACTGGATAAACTGTGGTGTATTTACACAATGGAATATTATGCATCTGTAAGAAGAAATGAAGTTGTAAAGCATATGACAACATGGATGAATCTGGAAGATATTATGTTGCATGAAGCAAGAGTGCTACAAAAGGGCAAATAATGTATAACTGAGTTACTATAAACTAAACATATTGTGTAACATGTTATATGATTCCATTTATATAAAATGTAAATATAAATCAATTTATAAAGATGAAATTTGATTAGTGGTTATGTTGGGCTAAGGAAGGCATGCTAAGGGATGTGGAGTTTTTAAAAAAATTTTTGTTTTTAATTTTACTTTTCTTTTAATGAAATAATTCTAAAATTTTTTGTGATGATGAATGCACATTTTGATACTAAAAGTCACTGATTGTATACTTTGGATAGATCATATGGTATGTGAATGTATCTCAATAAAACTGCTTAATAGATAAATAATTGTGCAAGAATAACCAGAAATAAATAGCAGCTATGTACACAGGGGAAACAGATTGAGAGGTGAAGAATTTTCTTGCTAGTTTGCCTGTTCTTTATTATTACTGAAATAGTCAAAGTGCTCTAATAATGACTGAAGTGATAAATGCACAACTATGTGATTATACCAAATACCACTGACTGAACACACTTTGGAGGAACTGTATGCTTTATTAGAATGTATCAATAAAAATTACTTGTTAAAAAGAGGCTTAAGAGTAGTACAGATCATAGTGATAATAATTAATCTGATCATGTTATTTCATAATTTATAATAGGTCCTCCAGAACAATGTAAGGTATTGGTGAAAGGGTGATGTATGGGATTATGTATGTTTGTTTTGTAAGCTCACAATTTCTCTTATTAAAAAAAAAACAAAAACACTTAATCCTTCTCAAAATGTTTTTTGGATTCTTGAGCTTTCCCTTAAAATGTATCCTAGTTCTAACCTTTGGTTTCTTTAGCCTTTATTTTTTAATTCAGTCTTTTGTTTAGATACTTCTTTTTGAAAGGAAAAAAAATTCACCTGATTTTCTTATGGTGGCATTATTTATATATTAATAGACGGAAAACACAAATGGCTCAAAATTACATACAAGTACTAAAAATTCTCAAAATAATATGCTCTTCCATGAGCTTGCACTGAGATTTACTCTTTAAAAATGTTCCTTTTATGAAGGAGTGAAATTTAGGTTATTTAAATTCAGTTTTACTCTTACCACTTATTTAGTAAAGCAATGCAGAGCAGCAGAGCAGAGATAAATCTGTTTAAGCATACTAGAAAAAAAAACACGTGAAACCAGGAGTACAATTCCAACTGTTTACATAATATTTAGAAAGCAGTATGTTTATCAAGCATTGGGACAGAAGAATCACAAGAACTGCATGACAAGCAGTATAAAAAGTATATTCCTTCTCCTTTACATGATACCTTTTTAGTAAGGATACAGGGAACTATGGTATTTATGCAATCATAATATAACATTCTATAACAAGAATCATTAACTCTCTTATGTAATATGCCAGTCAATCCTCACTAATAGTTGGGCCATCTACACAAACTGCCATCCCCACCACTTCCTTTTCCTTTGACTGCCAGCTGCTGCCTGTTAAACATACTCATCTATAAATAAGGGTTTGAAGAAATACCACTACTTTTGGAAGACGTGTAACATTTGTTTCTTGTGCTTAATTCCTTTCCTGGCCTGAACATAAACATTTTACTATATTTCTTCAAACATGGAAATCCTGCCTTTTATGCATATTTTCTTCAGGATGCAAACAAGAACTCAAATAATCATTTCAAAGAAAAGGATAAAAGCTTAATTATAGAAAGTAAGAACAACATATAACAGACTGAGTGGGTCTTCTTCAAGACCTTGGGCAAATCATTTAACCACTGTTCCCTCATTTGAATAAAAAAGGTAACTGGCTTAGTGGTCCTTCATAAATTGGTAATCAATAACATGTGTGAAGTATGATAGTGAGACAAAACTAAAATGAAGGGTGCCTATTAGAAAAGAGGAAAGCAAACTGGGAAAGGGTGCGATTAGATAACGATGACCTTAAAAACAAATCTATGTCCAATAAAGTAGGCAACCGAAAATCATTATAGCACGGGACAGGTAGAAGGATGCAGTTATTTTGGCTATAGCATATAAACAGATTTGGATTTACCTTGACATTTGACTGTGCTGAAGACTTAGATCAGCAATCTGGAGAAAACAGGAAGGGGAAAAAATCATGTTTTTAACAGCAGGAATAAGCAGTTTTTATCATGGAAGAGAGAAATGCAATATAAAAATGAGGAAAGTGAGAAAAAATTTGTGCCAGCACTTTGTCTAGAGACATTTAAAAACAGGATTGTTTTGAATATTTAGAATGATCAAGGTAGATTGAAGAATTTTATGTATTTAAATTTCAAGATTTTAAAAAAGACACTTTAAAAGCAGACACACATTTCAACATTTCAACCTGCTCCCTGGAGGTATGTCAAACACACTCATACTAAGAAAATAAAAATTAAAATAAATTATTTATGTAATGTATATTGCAACACATAAACCACATCCTTTAGTTAAATATCAATACTTAACTGTATTTCTCAAATTTAGTAACATACGTAACTTTCTATAATGCAAAATAAAAGACAATCTTGATTTAATAGATATTTCTGTTAACGAAAATTTTGTTTCATATTCTTTTCAAAAGAGACAAGTAGCAAGCTAGAAAACAAAGTGAATTAATTTTTGTTTGGTTTCCAAAGAGAGGACAACTTTTAGGGTAGGTCTGAAAAGTATTTTAGCCAAAGTTGACAAGAGAACAATGGTTTTGAAACTCTATGCCAGGATAATCCAACTGGGGAGTGAGAAAGGAAAAAGGAACCAGGAAAAAAAATATGTTGAGGCAAATCCTTCACCACTGATTTGAGAAGAATCTGAAAGACTGAGCTTTTAGTTTTTGTCTAGAGAATGTCTACTATATAGTTAAGATGAGGAAGAAAGAAAACATTTAAAACAGGTAGTTCATTTTATCCTTCTAAAAGTCACCCGACTGGGTTACTAAAAATTATCTTGAATATCATTTTAGTCATGGATGCCACACACATATAAAGTTACCAAAGAAATAATAAACTCACCTGGTGATTTTTTTTTGCATTGTGTACAACTTTTACCTTTGGAAGAACTTCTTTCACATGATATATACCTTATTTTAACACTAAAAGAAATTGAAAGAGCTCCAGCCCAGGAATTAGGCATTTTAAGTTCTAGCTAGAATTCTACTTAAAATGAGCTTTCTGTCTTCAACTGCCTCATTTTAATGTTAAAGACAGAAATGGGGGAGTGGATGTGGCTCCGGTTTCTGGGCACTTGCCTCCCATGTGGGAGGTTCTGGGTTTGGTTCCTGGTGCCTCCTGGAGAGAGTGAGCAGACAAATCAGAGAACCATCTGGGGGAGAGGGGGGATAAATAAGCAAAAAATAAATAAAATAAATCTTAAAAAATAGGGGGATTCCCACTTAAAAAAAAAAAAAAAAGGGAGTTAGAGCTTTTCTAGGAAGAACACTATTATACTAAGTCCTCCTTCTCCTCTGTAAATTGTCCAGGTTTTTTGGCATCATATTATATGCTCACATTACTTCTCTTCACACAACTAGATATAACTCTTTCCTCTCCTTGCCCCATCTGAAAAGGAAATTGATGCTACATTCTGTTAAAAAAAAAATACTGGGCATATCTAACACCTAAATATGGCATTTAAAGAAAAAAAAACAGTAAAACCTGAGGAAGCCTTATTAAAAAGTTAAAACCATATCATATAGGCAGAATTTTCATTAGTATCTTAAAGTCTAAATATAAAAACATAGACAATTCAACTGGCAAGTCATTGAAATTTTATAATTCCTCATTCTAGATGAGAACACATGCAATTCTTTACATTTATTGAGGATTAACTTTTCTACCCTTTTGTATTAGTTCCTGGATTTTGGAAATGAAAGGATTGGCCAGGGTTTACACAGAGGAAGACAACAAAAGGAGAAACTCTAAATGTGTAAGTAAACAAATTGAAAAGTATTTGAGAGGAAATGTGAATTTCTTCCATTCATCTGTCTTCCTATCTATTGATATTTCTTTTCTACATAGAAGTCTACAAGGTGATCTGCTTAAAAACTGTTGGATGGCTTCCCTGGGTACTTGTAATAAAATCAAATGTCCTCACAGGTTTTTCAAGGCCTTGCACGATCAAGCCTTTGCTTACCCATTTAATCTTTTCTTGATACTCTCAACTTTCATCACTATGGTTCATCTCCTGCATCAACTTTTCAGTTCCTTGAAAGTCTGAAACTATTTCAACATCAGGGATTCATGGACAATTTGCTACCTTTCTTTTAGAACTTTATTTTTGTGGTACGCCCGGGGATTGAACCCAGGACCTTGTATGTGGGAAGCCAACACTCAACCACTGAGCCACACTGGCTCCCTTGCTACCTTTCTTGACTTCTCCCTATTCTGTTCTCAAATGTCACTTTTTCAGAGGCACCTTCTGATCCCCATTCTATATTAGGTTATTATTCTTTTTCTCATAGCCCCAGTTCCTTGCCTTCATAGATGAAAACTGTGACACTGGCCATGTACCTGTGAGCTTACTTGTTAATGCCATTGTCTTCACTAGACTCGAGCTCAGCGATCACATGTATTTTGTTTGGCAGTATATAGGCAGCACCTGATCAATAATTTATTAACTAAAAGAAAGTAAAGAAAACAAGAACTTGTCATTATATCTAAAGATCTGAGAATACTAGGTATAATTAAAAAAAATTTTGTTAACTTTGAAACAGGATTCAAAACTATAATTCAAAATTATACAGAATTTATGGCTTGAATCTCTGTAAATTGGATAACTAACAAATCATGTTTCTATTTATATTGGAGTCTATGCATTAAAAAAAACCCCTAAAATTCCTAAGAAAGGAAGTTTAATCAACAGACCATTAAGTTGAGGACAATTACCACATGTATAACCTAATTTGTTAACTGTAGATATGTTTTACCTGTTTAATGCCCATTCCCTGCAACATTTGTTAATTTCCTGATGATAAAGCTGTAATAGCTCAAACCATAAGTATTCCCTGTCAAGGCTGGAATTAAAGGTGTCATTTAGATGGTAGCCAAAAAGACAAAAACAAGTGTTGAAATTCTTCCTAAATGATTAATTTGGGAAATATTTTAGACAGCTTATTAATCATAAATTATTTTGAGGTAATTTAAATTTTGTTTTGGCAAAAAGTGAACATTCTCTCATATTTGAGAGTTTCTTTTCAGATGATGTAATATGCCTCATGAAATGTGTGTTATTGGGAAGCATTTATAACCTTGACACATTCATTGAAATTGATTTGGGCCTTTAAAATAAGTGTTTGCTCCTTTAGCCCCAAGTAAAACAGTGTCCCTAAGTGATTAGGTATCAATGAATACCATAACAACATCACAAGGGTAGCAATTTTTCCTTTCAAGGGGCTTGCCTTGCCTTTTTAGTCAGGGTGGTCAATTGCAGTTGCTGCAGACCTTCAACTAGTGGAGACTTTCCTCTCTCAAACCTGAAAGTAGAACACCCAGTGTCTAGGATATTCAGATGGCAAGAACCCAAGATTCCTCCCTTTTCCACCTTCAGCACCAAAATCAAGGATACTAGCATATGCTCTGCTAACCATGTCCACATTCTCCAAGGCTTAGTGAAGGCGAATGCTGGCAGTAATGATGGCTGTAAGCCGCTGAATATTGATTTTTCCTGTATTACTTCTCATTACTTTCCAGTGCCATCACGAGTACAAGGAGAACTTCAGACTTACACAGAACACGGAGCTAGCGCAATCCTTCCTAGGTAGGAAGCCTAAAACAATGAGTTACATACATGTAGGTTAAAGATATATTGTTATAGCTGGTTAATAAGCAAATGAGTTTATGCATATAACACAAATATTCCAAAATGGGGAGAAGGCAGGGTAGTAAACAGTGATACAAAAATACTGTTAGAGCAAGCTGATTTCCTATTTTCTGGAAATATTCACAGTAGCATTCAGCAATTTCTTAAGCCATAAGAAATAACTGGTATCTAAATTAACAAGAGAAAATAGTTTGTAAGTTAGTGGTAAATATTTCTCAGAGTTGCTCCTGTTAATTATTAATTTCTTAGAAATTTGGTGATGAGAATTCTTTGAAACCAATTTGCAGCAAGATGACATACGAAAGAAAAAATGGGAAATATATAATTAGTTCTACTGAACTAATATTTGTTGTTATAAATAATATATAATACTGTATTATATTTTTGCATATAAAATGAACATTTCATGATTATTTCCCGGCAAGGGTGGTTTGAGGACAGGTGCTGGTCTATGATAAAAATTTTTACCATTCTTTGGCATGGCAAAATGAGAAAAGCAAAGGATAAACATACAGTGAATTTAATACATTTAATTTAAAGGGCTGCTTTCTATTCTGAGATTATGCTCTTCCTACTTAAAATATATTTTCTTGGGGAGCGGATGTAGCTCAAGTGGTTGAATGCCTGCTGCCTGTGTATGATGTCCTGGGATTGATCCCTGGTACCTCCTTAGAACAACAAAAAAAGTATTTTCTTTGTAAAAATAACCAAAAACAAACAAATCAATGATGATAGGCATTAGGTTTTATTTTTGTGAAGTGATTTTACTGGGCAAAACCTAAAATTGGTAGCCTTTTATTTATTTTGAAATTTAACTGGTCCCTTGAAGTCAAAATTTTAGAACTACTGGGCTTTGGAATTAGACATAAATGCATTGAAACACAGCATTTTGTAGTTGTGCAGTGTTAGGCAAATTATTTCTCCTATTTTCTCATCTGTAAACTTTGAAGAGCTCCCAGGAGGATTAAATGAGACAAGATTTAAATTCCTAGCGTACTTAATGCAAGAAAATAAGTTGTCTTACTTGGAAGAGGCATGTTTTTGATATTATCTTTTGGGCCCTAAAAACTAATCAAATCCCGATACCCTTTTCCCTCTTGATGAGAACAGTCCTCACTTCCTCATGACTAATCCCTCCACACTTATTCTGGAGGATTCCACTATCTCTAGCATCTTCAGTGACCCACCTAATCAGTTATCCCTACTCTTTCTTGTATCTTCCAGCCTTTCCCACCCTACTGGTTTTTTCCCTTCTGTGCATAAACATATTCAAGATTCTTTTCTTAAAAAAAAAAAAGTATGTGTGCATCTATATCTAGATTCTAACTACCATCTGAGTGTCCTTGAAAATCAAACTTCTTTACTTCTCACCGATATTCCCCCATAAGGCCCCAAATGAATTATGATCTAACATTAACTTATCTATTTAGAATCACTGATAGTCTCTTAAAATGTTGAAGTGCAATAGGTATTTTTTCACTCTTCAGATTACATAATGACTACCCATTCCCTTCTTCTTGAAACTAATCTCCAAACTTGGGCTCTCTGACAATCTCTTCAAAGGTCCTTATTTTTCCCACAGATTATCCTTCTGTCTTCGTTTTTATCTCACCCATACCCAAGGCTTTAACTATCAATTATATGCTGAGGCCCAAATCTAAATCTCTAGAACAGACCTCTTACCTTAAGCTCTAGAACTGGAATATCTCTTTTCATTCCTCTCATTTAATCAATACATTTCTCTCCATCTCCCAGCCATATCTGCTCAACCACTTTTCATTTAAAATTATAAACCACTCACTAATATTTATACCATACCCCTCAAATCTATACTCCAATACTATAGCAAGGTGGTATCACTCTATTTCAATGGCACTTATAAGCCTTCTTGCATTAAGTCTAAATTCCTTAACATGCCATACATAATTTTTCCCACGCTTTCCTTTTCCTGGTCTCTAGACTTATTTCTGAGCAAGTCCCCCATTCATTCATTCTACTGAAGATGCTGTTCCTCAATATAAGAGACATATGCTTTTTTGCTTCTATGTGTTCGCATATACTGTTCCTTCTCTTTTTGTATAATCCTCACTAATTCACAAACCCCAAACACATAACTAAGACATTAACTTTTATAGGTTTTTGTCTAAGTTGCTGTTTAAGTTTTACTTCTTTTTCTTAGGAAAAAGTTTACCCTTACCCATGCTGACTGATTTAGATAACCTCTTTGGTGTAACTTATATTTTTTTGTTTTTGCATATGCACGTATTATGTCATGATGCAAAAAGTCTTCTTATGGAATCCGACAAAAAAAAATGAAAGCCACTACCCTAGGGGTTTATCAGAATGTCTTCTGTGTGTTACCAAAGACCTCTTTACTATTGCCTTTACTGCCCTAAATCTTTACTTAATAAAAGCAACACTGTGCTCTGTCTAAACAAAATATAAGCTATAGTGCTTCACATATAAACTTGCCAACACAAGTTACTAAATAGCATTTTCTTTGGTGTGCAGAGAATACTTTTTACTTGAGGGGGAGGATGGCAGAGCCAGAGTGAAAAATTATCAGTACACAAAGCAAGATACTCATCAGAAACAAAATATCAAGTCTACCATCTGCATAGTCGTCAGATGGCACTTTTGAGAAAAGATTACATGAATGATTTCAATTTATTTTAATTTTCAAAATATGCTGAAGAAAAATCTATATCCAGGAGCCAAACAAATTTACTGAAACTGAGAAACTTACAAAGTCTTCTCTTGTGATCAGATTTACTAGGATTGGAGCAGAGACTTGCCTACACCAAGTTTTAATAAATTATTCCAATTTCCTCCCTTCTTCATTCTAACCCACATTAAACATGTACTTATTTTCTTAATACTATTCTTTTAATATGACTACATCCTCAAAATAAATCTTACTCTATTCTTGCCATAATGAAAAGTATTTCTTTAGCTGTATGTATTTTTAAGTGTAAAGACCTCTAAAATTGATGGCTAATTCCAGTATCACCTTCGTAGACATTGTATGAGAAGCTTCATGCGGATGGGAACTGAAAATTTGTAACTAAAATATTAACTGCCTGCTTCCTAATGAGTTTCCAATAGACCTTGATCCAACAATATAACATAAGCTACATGCTTTTATACTTTTAAACACAATCAATTTTATGGATATTGCAAAAGGGGGGAAAAAGGCAGGAAAGGGGAAAAATGTATCCAACTGTAATCACATTTGATCTAAATTCTCCTTGACTTTGTGTTACTTTGTGATTTAGCAGTTTCAATTCCTCCAACTGCAAAATGATACATATCCAATGCCTACATCACAAAGACCATGTGTGATTATTGAGCCAATGCCTATGACACAAGTTGAAACTCTATACAAAACACTCTACAAATACAAAACACATTCTCAACAAATCTGTACAATATGGTTTTCAAATAAGAAAATGTTTAAAGATAGTCCACAAATAACTATATTAATGAAATGTATACTGTACTGTTTCTTTTCATCAATATTTACAATGGGTGAGATAAACATTTATCAAATAACGAGATATATAATAAGCATCAGGTTAAATTAGTTGTCTGAATTCATACAACTTTTAAGTGGGAAAGCAAAGCACACAGGTTTAATTTAAAGACTACATTCTGTTCACCCTTCCACGATTTAAAACCCTCACTGGTTTTACTATGTCTGCTCTTTCTCACCTTCTCTCAATGAGGCCTATCCTAACCATCCTATATAATAAGTCAACATGCCTCCTTGAATTCCCCTTATCCTTCTCTACTTCCTCTTTTATTTCAAACTATTTACTATTCTCTAACAATGGATATTTCATTTATTGTGCATCTTGTCTATGGTTTCCTGCTAGGCAACAGCTCTAGGAAGGTAGGTTTAGGTGGGTTTTGCTGGCTTTGTTCACTAATGTGCCCCACTGTGGTACAGAATAGTAACTGGTACAATGGCACATTTTTCATTTTCCACTTTTCTTTAGCTGAATACAAGTTTAACCATTCTCACTTTTAACCCTTGGGAAAACAAGCCCTCTCTCTAAACTTTACATTTGAATACTTACACTTAGTCTGAAATTCTATTTTTTAAAAACAGGGTTTCAAGTAATATTAAAAAATTCTAACCAGAAAAAAGTGATGATAAAAACATGTAGAACTGTGAAGCATGTAGGATGCAGAGTTTTATCAATAATCAATACTTGAAGAACACTTGTTCACACTTTCTATGACGCTTTAGAGGCAGAACGTGAAGCACAGATGAAACATAGGAACCAGACCAAAACAGTGGTTTGTTTGCAAACATTATGGATTTCAAAAACCAAATTAACACCACCATCATGTTGGAATGACAGTGTTGTCAAATTTTAATTTGCAATAAGGGAATATAAAAAACTAAATATAATCACTATCACTATAATTTCATCAGAACACAACGTTTAAAAAAAGGCATATGAATGGTCAAATAAATGAAAGTACTCTTAACTGTACAAGTCATGGGGGAGCTGCAAATTAAAACTAAACTGACGAGAGTGGATGTGGCTCAAGTGGTTGAGCACCTCTTCCCATGTAAGAAGTCCCTGGTTTTATCCCTGGTACCTCCTCAAAAAAGCAACTGTATATTGATGTACCATTTCACATTCCTCAGACTGATAAAACTTAGAAAGTATGAAGTATTTCAAGCATAAAAAAACCGGCCCTGTCAATCAACATCTATTACTGGTACAAGCACTTCGGAGAAAACTGGCAGTTAGTTAAAAAAAAAAATTGAAGATGCTCACACCCTGTGGCCTAGCAATCTCTTATTAGATTTATACCTCAGGGGCATTTGTTGGCATTCGTTAGTAAGGAGGGCTTTTTAGTTATAATGAATGGGGGTCACTACCGAACAGAGGCCAGGCAGTCTTACATAAAGATATGCTACCCTATGTCCCATGACTTTTGAATGTGCTACTGGCCATTTATGCGGGGGAGAGGTGTGTGACCAAGGTCATAATTATAAATAGGACTTAAAATAGTTTTATATTGTTTTAACATAGATAAAGAGTTTGAAGACTGAGACTAGTGTGTAAAGAGGAAAGACTGAATTGCCAATCCAACATACCTGTCTCAATCTGCATTAATAACTGTTGTATTCACAATTCAGAGACAGCACCCATTTGTACAAAAGTACATGACTACTGTTTCTTTTAACAGTGCTTCTTAAGCTTTAATGTGCACACAAGTCACTTAGGACTGCTGCTAAAGCAAGCTACAGAAAGATGCAAACATTATAATTAGCTTTATTTCTCATTTCACCTGGAATGGCAAAAGCGCTTGGACAGAGAGACAGGTGTTCTGGAAAAACAAAAGGAAAGGATTCAGGACTAGAAGTCAAAAGGCCCAGGTAAAAGTCAGGTCTGTTTAATCACATAACTTGAGGCAATTAACTTCTCTATGTGGGCTTCATCTATTTCAACTGTAAAAAACAAAAAAAACATAAAACTGCTTTTACTTTAACAAGGCTTGATTTCAAAGGCAAATAGAGCAATGTGTGTGAGAAACTGTTAACAGGGCAGGAAAGGTAGAAGTATTAGCCCTATGTTACAGATGGAGAAACTGACTCATTTGTGGGACAGTTTGCCTAGAGTTGTAGGAATTCAGTGACAACTTGGAGCAGACACTAAATGCCTAGCTCTTCTGTGTTCATTCAGCTACTAAAACATTATTTTGCAGAGATGCTCTATGGTAATTCTGTTTGTCACAGGAAATAGAAAGTTCTTTGTCAGCTGTCATTTCACACAAATTTCAAAACTGGCAAAGATACTTAAGGAAACAAGTCATTTGAGGTACTGCACACCAGGGTACAAAAAAGCACAAATTCCTGGCCTGCTAAAATTCAAATCCTATCTTTGCAAATTAACCTTATTAACAGTAGAGTAAGAGGAGAAGCTGAAATAAGGGTGAGAATGCTGTTTCCTTTTAGATCTCAAAATAGCAATTTCTAAAACAGGGATCTTCTTTCTCTTAAAAATTGAATACGGTTACCTCCACTGTACTTCTTTAAGTAATGTCACTAGTTGTACTCCCAAAATAAAAAATATAACAAGGAAAGTTGGGCAGTACCAAATTAGAACACTGGCATCTATAATTATCAAAAAATATTGGCTTTGATTAAATATTACAAATATCACCCGAGTCCATGTTATAAACATGAAGAAACAAACTTTACGGAAACAGTTCATTTTATTGTAAATCTCCCCGCCAATGTGAACAAATGAATGCGGTTACATGTACCTGACTTTCTACTCAGACTAATCAGACAGTTTCAAGTGCTGACATAAGATCTCCAACATTCCTTTTTATTTATTGGGCGCCTTAAAAAAACAATGAATCATCTAATGATCAAGCATTACATATTACAAAATGTATTAAATAGGAATATCTTTCAAAAACAGCCAAAATTTAACATCCTCTGTGTTCCGTTATTCATTCTTTTGCTTACCAAATCCACTTCAGTCGCACTGACTTAAATCAAAGATTCGTGTGAAAAAAACGTGTGTGTGTTCTGGCGCTGGCAGTAATTTCCCCAGGGATCAAAGCCGTCAACTTTTTTTTTTTTTAATTTACGAAAAGAACACGGGGTTAACCCCCTCTCTTCTACACAAAAACCCTCCACACGGTACAATTTGACAGAATTTTGTTTCAAAGTTTAAAATTTTTTCAAACAAAACCTCTAATTTTCTAATTCAAAAGCGATTCCTGACGAGCCTACCCTAGAGTTCTAAGGCCGACAGGATTAAAGTTCAACCCTGCAAAGAGAAAGAGCTCTGCGACTGCCCCACCGGAATTCACAAACCATCAAACACGGTGCAGGCTCAATCGAAAATCTAGGCTGGTGGTGATGAGGACACACAGGAGCGCGCTTTCAGGTACCCGGAGTCTCGGCGAGCCCAGGGAGAGGAATGGGAACCTGACCCCCCATCTTTCTGTTCACAGGGAGAACAGCAAAGGAAGTGAAATGAGACCCCCCTGTCAGCAAGGAAGACCCAATACTTCCCGAGTCCTTCTATACGTCCCTCCCGAGGCTCCCGCAGCCTCTCAGATCGCGGAGACCCTCCCGCTTCTCCCCATTCGCGGAACCAACCAGAGAATCCTCTCCAAATTACAGACCCGACCGCAGGAGGCTTCCCCGCCTTTCCCGGCAACCAGAGAATCCCGGTCGCCAACAACAAAGACGCCTCCCGCTCCCCTCCCCCCGCCCGGCGCCGGCGCTCCCCTCCCGCGCTGCGGCTGCGGGCCCAGCGCCCCCTCCCCGAGCCCGACCCGCCGCAGCGCCCCCGGGCCCCGCGGCCCCACGCACCTGCACCGGAGGGGCCGCAGCCGACGCGCCGGGCAGAAAGGGTCGGCAGGGAACCTCGGCCGGCACGCTGTCCTCGAGAGGGCGCGCTCTGCGCTCCTGCCACCGCCCGGCTCTCTCCGCCCGCGGACGGGCCCGACCAAGGAGAGGGGACGACGGCTGCAGCCCCCGGCGCCCGGGCTGGGAAGGACGGAGGCGCCCGAGGGGGCCCGGCTCGCGCTCCGGAGTCTCGCCTCGCGTCGGCTCTGCTCCCCGGCCCCAGTTCGCGTTCTGCTGACTAACGGCCCCGGCGCCAAGCGCTGGAGCGGCCGCCGCCGCCGGCTGCTCTCGGGCCTCACGTCCCGCGCGGCCGTGGTCGCAGCTGCCGCCGCCGCCACCTCCCTTCTTGGCACTGCAGACACCACTCAGACCCAGACCCGGTCTGGTCTTTCTCCTCTTTAATCCTCCTTTATTTGCTCGTCCTCCGCCGGCCAACCGCAGGGCTTGCTCCCGTAACTAAAGGAAGACTGGAGGGGAACCGATGCGGCGGGCAGCTACCTGACTGTACCAGGAGTTGGTCACTGACTGAAGGAAGGTGGTAAAGCTGACCCGGGCTCCAGCCTGCCAGCGGGCGTGGGGCGGGACAGCGCCCTGACTAACACGACTCCCACCAATCACAAGCCGCTCGAAGGAGTCGCTAGCGCTCGCGCAACCGGGAGAGGCTGAACTGACACAGCAGGAGGCGGGGATTGCGGGAAAAGAACAGCCAATAGGAGCAGAGGTTCCCCTCCTCTCAGCCTTGATGGACTTCCACGTTGGGACCAATGGGGGAATTCTCATTTCGAAGAAAGCGGGACTTGTTCGACCGGTTTGGGAGCGAGGCTACGCGGAGGGGGGAGGGGTCGAGACTGGGACGCGTGGTGGAAATCTTGACGCAGCACGGGGGTCGGAGGATGTCCTTTGACCTCCGCAAGGAGTCACGTGGGGGCGGGGACGGAGAAGTCCGATAAATTCCTTCCGGTTCGCAGACCGAAGTGTAAAGTCTGCGGGGGGTGGTGTTTTGGGTTCCTCGCGGCCTCTCACAGATTGTGGAGCGAGGAGCTCGAGATTTCTGCGATGAGTTCCCAGAAAGGGAACGTGGTTCGTTCCAGACCTCAGAAACACCAGAATACGTTTAGCTTCAAAAATGACAAGTTGATAAGAGTGTACAGACCAAGGTAGGAACCTTCCGGTTGCACTGAATCTGATTCCAGGGAAGGGGGAAGAGAGAGAGGAAATGAGAGGAGTTGGCGAGGGCGAGTGTGGACCGCAGCCCAGAATTAGTCTTGGCCGCAGTGCAATCCTTTCTAAAACTATGTTCCCACGCTCCGTGTTTGATCTTGATATATCTGCTTGTAAACATCTGGCGGTTAGAAAGAGTGAACGGGACCCCCTCATCAAACTTAGGTGTAAATGGGGAAACTGAGTCTTTGAAAAACTCCCTTCAGGACCACATAATTGCGGTAGGAAAACGAAGATTATGGCACGAAGGACCCTGCATAGTCGCACCAAGTTTATGCAGCTACTATTTCTTTTTTGGAAAACTCTAAATCCGTAGGTTTGCAGCGAGAATGTGAATGCTTAAGTGTTCTCAGCCTCAGTGTCTTCAACAATTTAATGGGAAAGACAATCTGTCTCTCGTAAAACTTGAAAATCGACTTGTCTGAATAATATGAAAATGTTTTGCTGTCTGTAAGTCATGTGCCTCTTTAACTGGTTTTCTGTCGGTTGGAAGAAAAATTAGATTGCTTACGTAGCCAGAGATACTGGGTTTTATAAAACGACTGGATTCCCTCCTCTCGCCATAACTGTATGGGGGCCAGTATCACGTCACATAAACCAAATATTCACATTAACTGGAATTCACATTTACTGTGTATGTGGCCCTGAGCAAGTTGTTTAATACCTCTGAGCCTTACTTTGGTCTCAAATGAGAAACTCCTAGGATTGTTGTGAGGGTAAATGAAATGTATAGAAAAGATGTGGATCATTATAGGTGTTCAACAAATAATTTCCTGGCATTGATTAAGAAATGAAGGTAATCTATTTATGTTAACCTGTGGTCTTCTTTTCTTTTCCCTTTCTGTCTTTCTTCAGTTCACAAATTTTTACCGAACACCTACCATGTGTAAGACCCTTTGCCTCATAGGTATACAGTGTTAAAAAGAATTTGCTATGCCTTCTCGGAACTTGTGATTTTCTGGGTGATATGGACAATAAAAGCAAGTAGAAAGATATGTAATTACAAATTATAATAAACACTGATGAATGGAAAAGACAGTTCTATAAGGAAGAATAAGGAGGAGTATTTTATTTTTTATTATTTTTTTTAAGGTACTGGTGCTGGGGATTAAACCTGGGACCTTGTATGTTGGAAGCGGGCACTCAACCACAGAGCCACATTGACTCCCCTGAGTTGTTGTTTTTGGTTTTTTTTTTTACTTTTTTTTTTATTCCTAGGAGGCAGAAGGAACCAAACCTGGGACCTCCTAGGTGGGGATCAGGTACTCAACTGCTGGAGCCACATCTGCTCCCCAGTAGGGGTTTTTTGAATTGGGTGCTCAGAGGACCTCTCCTTTTCCCTTCTTAGGTTCAGATGATTTTCAGGAAGAAAACCTTGAGCAACACTTGGGAAGATTTTCATGTATTCTTACTCTACTTTTTTTTTTTAAGATTTATTTTACTTACCCCCACCCCAACCTCCCACCCCATTGTTTGCCATCTCTGTCTGCTCTCTGTGTCTTGTTCACCTTTTTAGGAGGCACTGGGAACTAAACCTGGGACCTCCCACGGGGGAGGGAGCCAACCAATCGCTTGAGCCACATCTGCTCCCTGCTTATTGATCTCTTTTGTCTCCTCATTGCGTCATCTCATTGTTTCATCTTGTTATGTCAGCTTGCCGCACCAACCCACTGTCTTGCTTGTCTTCTTTAGGAGGCACTGGGAACTGAACCTTGTATCTCCCGTGTGATAGGTGGGCACCCCCAACTGTTTGACCCACATCTCCTTCCCTTAGTCTATGGTTTTGCACAAGCTTTTGATTCCGATTATTTTTCATCAGATGCTACAAAGCAGTTTCAATAAGTAACTGCAGTGTAGCCATTCCTAGAATTCTTGAACTTGTACTTTTATTGTGCATTTTCTTGGTGTTATCTTACAACCATGTCGTTCTGGTCTTAAATGTTTTCATGGGTCTCAGGAACAGTTACTAAAAGTATTTTATCACGTTTGCCTTTAATTTCTTTACCTTCTTTAAATTTTGAAGAAGTCTCACTTCTCAATCTGTAGGACCACCAGGTACTTTGCTATGGGAAGTTCTGACAGAAACAGCAAAAAATGTTATACTGAGGCAAAATCATTAGGTTGATTGTTAATCTGTCTAATGAATAATTAGTAATTGGCTGTTCTTGGTGTATTTTTTTTTTTAAATGGTGAAAGCACATCATAGTATTTGTAATTTTTTTTTTCTAAGATTTTTTTTAAATTTTTCTCCCCTCCCTGCCTGCCCCGGGGTGTCTGTTCTCTGTGTTTATTTGCTACGTTGTCTTCTTTGTGCGCTTCTGTTGTTGTCAGTGGCACAGGAATCTGTGTTTTCTTTTTGTTGCATCATCTTGTGTCAGCTCTCCATGTGTGCGGTGCCATTCCTGGGCAGGTCGCACTTTCTTTTGCCCTGGGTAGCTCTCCTTACGGGGCTCCCCTACGCGGGGGACACCCCTGCATGGCAACGCACTCCTTGTACGCATCAGCACTGTGCACAGGCCAGCTCCACATGGGTCAAGGAGGCCGGGGTTTGAACCGCGGACCTCCCATGTGGTAGACGGATGCCCTAATCACTGGGGCCAAGTCCGCTTCCCTCTTGGTGTATTCTTGAACCAACTGTGTGCGGCTAGTATAACTAGGATTTTGTCAGAAGCATTGGACCCTGTCTTCATACCTATAGTTTACTCCAGAAAGCTGTTCATTGGATGACATCTAGCAAGGGAGTGGTGAGAAATGCATAAGACTGTAATTCCCCTTAAAGGACCGTAGGGACAATTGACTACTTTTGCCTCCTTATTTGGTAGGAGCTTGTGTGGTAGATAATTCCCTTTTTCCTTCTCTGCCAAGCAGTTTGGCCTTCACTGAAATTAGAACTTTGATAATGACAGATGCTTTGTTGAAAAGTTTTGTTTAGTAGAGCAGAGGTGAGAGTTGTCTGCATATACTTGAATGCATTCTAGAAGATGACAAGCATATTTCTGTGGCATTCCAAATGACCAAACTTGTACCAAACGGTCAAGGTGAGGGTCAAAATAACAGAAATTTCAGCTGTATATAATAAAGGAGTTTTCTAATACTGAAGGCGTACGCACTAGGGTTTTTTACGTAAGCTTCCCCTTCACTGGTGGTATTTAAGAGGCCCCTGTGGCTGTTGGTCAGTGATATCATCATAGAACTTGCTGAGGAAGGAGGGGTAGCTTAATTAGATTTAAATCTCTTCTGGTTATTTGGTACTTAAATGGTGATTCTGTAAAGGAGCCTTGTTTCCCTTACTGGAGACACAGGTGATATGTAATAATGGAGAGAACACTGGACTAAGAGAAAAGGGCTGTATTTTAGCCCCAGTTCGGTTGATAATTTTGCTATGTGATATAAGGCAGTTTACAGCATTTAGTTTACAAAATGGGATTAATGCTGTCTCCTGCCTTACTTTCTTCTGAGGATTTTTGTGGGGATCATTACAAAATATTTTTAAGAAATAGGGATATGCAAAAGAATTAAGCATAAAGTATAGGACAATTTATGTCCCCTTGGAGTTACTAAAAGCCTGAAAAAATGCATGCTCTTGAAGAAAACTGACACGATAGAGAAGTGTACGAAGAAGAAAAGTGGAAGTCCTTTCCCATTCCTAGTCTTGCTTTCCAGGATTTTCTACTGTTAACAGTTTGGTGTGTATGTTTCTAGACATCCATGTATAGTATACTGAATATGTAATAAAATATATATTTTTCTTACTCATTCAGTAAAATGGGTGTGTCAGAAAATAAGCTAGTTCTTTTTAATGGCTGTATGTTTTGTAATATACAGTAACTTATTTAACTTTCGTTATTAATAGACATTTGCGTTTTCAGTTTTCCACTGCGCTAAATAAAGCTGTAGTGAAACATTAGTATTCAAGTATTTATTGAACATCTATTATCTGATACCAAACATGGTAGATGCTGAGGATGTAGGGTTGAGCAAAATATACATAGTCACAGCCGTAATTGAAGCTGACAGTTTAGTGGGAGAGAATTCAGGCATCAATTAAATAATCCTTCAAGTATAGCAATACAAAAGGCAGTTTTGATTAACTTTGAGGATTGTGGAAGGCTTTGCTGCTATCTGAAGGAAGAATAGCATTTAACTACATGAAAAAGTAGGAGAAAGAACATGCATTATCTTCTTGAGGATATTATTTATTTGATATGGGTAGTTAGCATTGTCTTTACTGCATTTCCCAAAGTGTATTCTTTCGAACCACAGGATCACACAATCACACAATCTTTTTGATGAGGGCAGGAATAAATTTCATGATTAAATTATCTGAGATATTTTGTAGTTTAAAGAAACTGTTTAACCAACACTTGGCTATGGAACCCTTTGGTTTACATAATACCTGCTGAATTTGAACTAATTTGTTTGTGGAACACACTCATTTTGGGAAACTGGTCCTTGCCTTGATGTTGAGAAGGAAAATGAAAATCTTGTCTATATACTCTAAATTATAGGTTTATTAATATAACTAATATTTATTTACTTAAGTGTTTTAGGTACTAGGCATATTTGATATATACAAATTTCCTCTTGAGAATAACCCTAAGTAGATGCTATGGTTACCCATTTTACATAATGGGAAATTAGTACTTAGAGGTGAATGGCATACCCTTAATTACGTAAGTAACATATGCCCATTGAATAGATGGTGGGGTCTGTGCTAGGAGACTTCAAAGAATAAATAAAAGTCCTCCTTTGTGTGTGTGTTTTAAAAATTGTATTTCTGTGTGCAATAGAATCAGGATGATACTAGGTTAGAGTCAGAACAGATGAGCCTTATTGCCACTGTCCCTAAACATTAACTGTTTGAAATGTCCTAAGGACATTGTGGATGACATTGATGTAAATTTTACTTCAATTAAAAATAGGGATTAAAACAAAAGGACTGAATAACCATTCAGCTGTCTTGAAGTTCTGTTTTGTTTGCTTGCTTTTTATTTTTTTGTTTTGGGAAGTTGCAGGAACATAATCTAAACCAGTCCTTTTTTAAAAGAAAATGATTTTATTAATTCTCCAGAAAGAAAACAACTAACTGATTAACATTCTAACAGATGGTGAATATTTTAGCTAACTGCAAGTCAAAATAATTCTAAATGTCTTTTAAATCTTTTCCCCTTTTGTAAGCCTGTGGCTGCAAGTTTCAGTCATGACACTTGAGTTTATTTGTCTCTCTGTAAGAGGCATACAGATATAACTCGGAGATATTGCAGGTTCGGTTCCAGACCATTGCAATAAAGTGAATGTCTTGATAAAAAGTGAGTTACACAAATTTTTTGGTTTCCCAGTTCATGTAAATGTTATGTTTATACTATAATGTATTCTGTTAAGTGGATAGTAGCATTATGTCTAAAAAACAATGTACATACCTTAATTTAAAAGTGCTAACCATCATCTGAGCCTTCAGTGAGTTGTATCTTTTTGCTGTGGAGGGTCTTGCCTCTATGTTGATGGCTGTTGACTGACCAGGGTAGGTAGTTGCTGAAGGTTGGGGTGGCTGTGGCAATTTCTTAAAATAAGACAACAGTGAAAATTTGCTGCATTTATTGACTCTTGCTTCACGAAAGATTTCTCTGTAGCATGTGGTGCTGTTTGATAGCATTTTACCTACTGTAGAACTTGACTTTCAAAATTGGAGTCAGTCCTTTTAAACCCTGCCGCTGCTTTATCAACTAAGTTTATATAATTTCTAAATCCTTCGTTGTTATTTCAACAGTGTTCACAACTTCTTCACCAGGAGTAGATTCCATCTCAAGAAACCACTTTCTTTGCTCATCTACAGGAAGCAACTTCTCATCTATTCAAGTTTTATAATGAGAAAGGCAGCAGTTCAATCACATCTTCAGACTTGACTAATTCTAGTTCTCTTGCTATTTCTATGACATCTGCAGTTACTTCCCCCACTGAAGTCTTGAGTATCTCAAAGTCACCCATGAGGGTTGGATTCAGTGTCTTCCAAAATCCTTTTAAATATTGATATTTTGACTTCTGTGAATCACAAATGTTTTTCAAGGAATCTAAAATGGTGAATCCTTTCCAGAAGATTTTCAATTTACTTTTCCTAGATCCAGCAGAGGAATCACTGTCTGTAGCAGCTATAACTGTGTGAAATGTATTTCTTCAATAAGACTTGAAAATGGAAATTACTTCTTGATCCCTGATCTGCAGAATGGAGGTTGTGTTAGCAGTTGTGAAAAAAACATGAATCTCATTGTACATCTCCATCACAGCTCTTGGATGACCAGATACATTGTCAATTAGCAGTAATATTTTGGAAGACTTTTTTTCTGGGTTCAAGAGTGGCCTTCAAATATTCAGTAAACCATGTTGTAAACAGATGTGCTATCATCCAGGCCGTGTTCCATTTATAGAGCATAGGCACAGATTTAGCATAATTATTACGGACCTCTAAGATTTTCAGAATGATTAATGAGCCTTAGCTTCAACTTAAAGTCACCAGCTGTGTTAGCCCCTAACAAGAGAGTCAGCCTGCCCTTGAAGTTTTGAAGCCAGGCATTGACCTCTCTTTTCTAGCTCTGAAAGTCCTAGATTACATCTTCTTCCAAAAGAAGGCTGTTTCATCTACACTAAAAATCTGTTGTGTAGTATAGTGCCCTTCATCAATTATCTTAGCTAAATCTTCTGGAAAACTTGTGTAGCTTCTAGATCCACATTTGCAGTTTCATCTTGCACTCTTATCTTGTGGAGATAGCTTCTTTCCTTCAACCTCAGGAACCAACATCTAACTTCAAATTTTTCTTCCTCAACTTCCTCACCTCTCTCAGCCTTCTTAGAATTGAAGAGTATCAGGGACTTGTTCTGGATTAGACTTTAGCTAAGGGGATGTTGTGGCTTATTTGATTTGTCTATCCAGACTTAAAATTTTCTCCATGTCAGCAATAAGGCTGTTTTCACTTTTCTTATTATTTGTGTGCTCACTGGAGTAGCACTTTTAATTTCCTTCTAGACCTTTTCCTTTGCATTCACAGCTTGAGTCGCTGTTTGGCAAAAGAGGCCTAACTTTTGGCCTATCTTGGCTTTCAACTTGCCTTCTTCACTAAGCTTAATCATTTCTAGGTTTTGATTTAAAGTGAGAGACGTGTGACTCTTCCTTTCACTTGCACATTTAGAGGCCTTAGTAAGGTTATTAATTGGCCTAATTTCAGTATTGTTTTATTTCAGGGAGTGGGAAGGCCCAAGGAGAGGGAGAGAGATGAGGAAGGGCTGGTCAGTGGAGCTGTCAGAACACACACAACATTTATTTATTAAGTTCGCAGACTTACTGGTGTGGTTCATGGCACCCAAAACAATTACAGTTGTAACATCCAAGATCACTGATCACAGATCACCATAACAGATAAAATAGTAGTGAAAAGGTTTGAGATATGAGAATTACCGCAATGTTACAGAGACACGAAGTAAGCACATGCTTTTGGAAAAATGGCGATGCTAGACATGCTCAATGCACGGTTGCCACAAACCTTTATTTTGTAAAAAATAAAATAGCTGCAAAGTGCAGTAAAGCAGTGCATAATAAAATGAGTTATGTATAGAAGGTCATTACAAAAGGGGATTTTGCGTGTAAGATTAATGAGCCTGGAAAGTGGATTTTTCCTGCTTTTCTTTTTTCACACACAAACAATCCTAATGTAGTTGACCATGATGCCTGACGAATGAATGAATGAAATCTTTCTGTGGAAAAGGGTTCTATATTGTTAGTGGGGCTTCTTTTGTCCAGGGAATTTGGAATCAGGTAGTGTGGAATCTTTGACTTATCTCCCCTAACCTAGAGATGTTGAGTTTTAGGGAATAGATGCAGATTAATTCAGGTAATCTCCCATGTGAATAATTTCTGTGTGAATGATGAAGTGCTTGTCATGTGAATAAATGTTATTTCTTGATGGGTGTTAGCAATTGGGGATTAAACAAGTAGATGGTCATTTAGTAAAGCAGTTGAACAGTTATAGAAGCTATAGTTTCAAGATAATCGTTTTTGGCTCTCTGGAGATTACCTGGGTCTCCCTTTGATATTTTTCCAAATTGGGAAATATTCTTTGTTGTGTTTCACCAGTTGGTCAAAAAAAAAGAATTTATGTTCAATATTCTCCTACCCCATTGATGTGTTATTAAATTCATTTGACAATGTGATTTGATCCATGGTATGCTAGGCATTATAATATACATAAGAAATATACTTAATATAAATCATAGTGCTGGTGAAGGTCTTTACTTTTTTTAGGACAATTTCAGTATTTTGAAGTATTTAATTCTCTTCTATTTTTTACCTTTTATTTTCTCTTCTCCCTTTCATACAACAGTAATTTCACCCATTTTTGTGGATATTCTCTAAATTACTTCTGCTTGAAGCCAGTAAATTGATTGTGCATGTTTCTTAAGGTTGAGGCCTGATACAAAATCATTGTTTTCTTCTGCTTCAGTTCTGTATTTTAGCATTTCACTTTATGTATAATGAGTGACAAGTGAAATTAATTTGTCTAGATTTTATCTGTTGTATTAGGGCATTATACTATACTCACTGTTGGACTGATTATGAAAAATTACAGCTATTGCAAACAGTTGTTTCTGCATAAAGTCAAATACTACATTGCTAGAAACAGTTTTGTCAGAGTTCACTTGAGAGAGAAAATCATGTTTTATATTAACTCCCCCAAATAGGTCATTTTCCTTTTAGAGAAACACTGTAGTTGGGAGTGGCACAGTTAGACAAAGAATCCCCACCCCTGCCCTTGCCATCCCCCCCCCCCCCCAAGTGTTACTGGCTACATTTGTTATTTTAAGCTGTAGGACTCCTACCACACCTGTAGAAGTGTTATTGTGAGGTCACAGGCAGGTGTACTGAGAATCCTGCTTGTCCTCAAAACAACCTCAGCTGCCAGCTCACTTCACCCTGAAAGGTATTGCTACTTTTCTCACCATTGATTTTTGTGAAAGGAAAAAATGAAATGAGAAGGGAATAAAGGAATAACTAGCATGCCTAAGATTCCTTTCTGAGATTTTCTTTGTCATGCAGGCCACATAATCACTTACATGCATTGAATGAATTAAATAAGCATCCCTTTTCTGACCTTGTATGGCATATGTGCATGGTACTGTCTGCGAAGGTAATTACCATTAAGGTTCTTTAGTTGCTAACTTAAGCAAAAAGGGAATTCATGGGAAAGATACTGGGCTCCTCTCATGAAGCTTTTAGAGGGTTTTTTGCTTGTGTTTTTAGTGTCCAACATTCCCAGGTCCGCCATCATTACTGGGAAATCTCCCCATTTGGTTTGGTTCATATCTTAATCTGAGGCAATCTTCCAGTGTTTCAGCATTCCCCCTCCCTTCCACCTTGTTCCCTGGAATTCATGGTTCATTCTCATCAGATAGAGATACTGTTGTTGAAAATAAAGTTTCTTTCCCTTTCTTGCTCTACCTGACTATTCCTCAACTCCTTCCTTGTAGCACTCTGGAGTGATGGATATTTTTTTCCCCTCTCCATCCCCACCTGCCATAGTACCCTTTCCCCATTTGTATTTCCATTCCATTTCTCCTCTCTCAAAAATTTCAGCTCTTCAGAAGTACATGCCATCAGATTATTATCCCCTCCAGGTTTGTACTAACCTCCTAGTTACCTTCCTCATTAGCATCTGGCTCACTGCCTTTCCATAATTCGTGTTGCCATACTTAGTGATTACTACAGGCACATGGATAATCCATCCAGTGTCTGATGTCTTAGCTTTAGATTTTATGTCCTACCATCTCCCCATCTCAGATGTCTACTCACATGACATATCCTAAACTTGCTCATTGCTCAAAACTGCTGTACTTACAAACTTTTTAAAAAACCTGACCATCATCTCCTTTCTGGTTTTCTTATTTCTCAGTTTGTTTTTTGTTTGTTTGTTTTGTTTTTATCCCATTGGGAGATTTTTTCCATGTATCCTACTTTTTTACCTCATTCATGTCCTTATTTCCCCTTTTGGAATCCTTATTCCAGCAATATCACTGCTCCTTTGCATATACCTCTGCTCTTCCTCTGTGGTACCAACCTGACAGAATCCTAACCCTGCTTAAACCCAGCCTTCTCTTATCCCAGTGCTATGTCTACCAAACTGCCTGTATCTGTACCCATGTAGTCTGCCTTCTTCCTGTAAAAATGGATGAAATGTCTGTTCCTCCTGGGCCAGCTTTTCCATTTATATCTGAAACTCATCCTCGCCAGCCTACCTAAGAACTTAAAAGGTTTAGAGCTCCTTAGTTGTCCATGCTTTCTTGTCAGTCTTTACAACTTTAATGGATCATTTTAATTTCTTAGAAAAATTCTTTCTTAGATAGAACCTGTATTCTCTTCTATCTATTACCCTAGTTCTTTCTTCCTCTTTATAGAAAAGCTCCTGACTCTCCACCACTTTACCTCCTGTTGTTTCCATCTTAATCTAACTAGGTTTTTGTGTCTAACATTCCACTGAAACCACTTGTCAAGGTCATTGCTCTACTTTGTGAGATCCTTAGTTAATAATGCTCAGTCCTCATTTTACTCTGTCTCTCGGCAGCATTTGCCTCTTACACACTCTTGAAATAATTTCTTTATTTATCTTAGCCCATGGCTTTAAATATCATCTTTATGCTAATAACTCCCTAATCTCTAACTCCAGTTTCTTCTAAACTGCAGAGTTGAGTGTTTAACTTCTATTCTTGTATGTCAGTAAGACATTTCAGGCTTAACATGGCAACGAAAGAACTCTTGGTTTTTCTGTCTTAAACCTTATCCTCCCCTAGAGTTCTCTAGCTCTGTAAATGACCCAGTTCTTCAAACCAAAAATTTAAGAATCATTCTCGACTCTTGGCCTTTTCTCATTCTCCATGTTTCAACTTGTCAAACTGTGAGCTGTTATGCTTTCTTAATTTTCTTTATATCCTTCTGATTACTTTCTGATGTAATATTTGTTTATAGTCTACGTTAGAATATAATTTCCATGAAGGCAAGGGTTTTCTCTATATTTTTCCAACACTTGGACTAGGGATTGGTATGTAGGAGGTAGTCAATAAATAGTTGGTGACTGAATGTAGTAAATATAACAGTGTGTTAAGTGTTGTGACCAGGGAAGTACCGTGATCATTCTGAAAGAAAGGGAGAAGGTGATGGTACAGCTTGGGGATAACGGAACAGGAAGAAGTTGAATAGAATCAGATAGAAGAATGGAGCAAGTCTGAAAGAAGAGTGGAGACTGAGCTGAATTTGTAAGTTGAGGGGCAGAAAGTTGAGTTTAATCTGAAACCAAAATAAAATGAAATGAATAGGATCAGGTAAAATTGTTACACTGGGGATTCTTTTTGAAAAACAGGGCTTTTCTCTTATTTGTCTTTGAGGGAAGAGTGCCTGACACATTGAAGGCTCTTCAATAATTTTTGAGTAAATGAATTAAAGGTTCTCTTAGAAGGAAGAGAGAAGGGCAATAATAGGCTAAGGGTCTGTGAAGTTTTATTCAGTTATTAGTCCCAAACAATATTATAAACAGGTAATTAGGCTTATTGCCAGAATGAACATATTACATTATTTGGTGGCAAAAGCATATGAGGGAAGCTGACTTGGCTCAATGGATAGAGCGTCCATCTACCACATGGGAGGTCCATGGTTCAAACCCAGGGCCTCCTTGACCCGTGTGGAGCTGGCCCGTGCACAGTGCTGATGTGTGCAAGGAGTGCTGTGCCTATCCCCTGCGTAGGGGAGCCCCACATGCAAGGAGTACGCCCTGTAAGGAGAACCGCCCAGCGCGAAAGAAAGTGCAGCCTGCCCAGGAGTGTTGCCGCACACATGGAGAGCTGACGCAGCAAGATGACAAACGAAAAGAGACACAGATTCCCAGTGCCACTGACAGTAATAGAAGCAGACACAGAAGAACACAAAGTGAATGCACACAGAGAACAGACAGCTGGGGTGGGGAAGGGGAAGGGGAGAGAAATAAAAATAAATCTTTAAAAAAAAAAAGTATATGAAAGCCTTTTTTATGTAATAGGCTCTCTAGTTAACGAGACGACTGTAGTTAAGACCTTTTTACCAAAAAGGTTAGCTGAACAGATTGAACTCAAACCATGAATTAAAATTCCAGTACTGTCTATTTAGGCCATTATTCCTATATCTAGACATATGGTCAATTTTCTTTTGGGTTTTGGTCAAGTTACTTTGAAAAATAAAAATATTTTGAACTGTTTACATTGGGTAGGAAAAAAAATTCCTTGTCAATATTTGTCAGATTTCAGATGCAATTTGAAAATTTTTGAATATTTGGAAGAAGGTTCCAAGGTCTAGTTCAAGACCATGTCTATTGTGGCAGCGTGGTGTGGTAGAAAGACATTGATCTTGGAGTCAAAAGATTTAGGTCAAATTCTCTGCTATTAACTGTGTCATCTTAGGCAAATTACTTAACCTCTCAGGATCGTAGTGTGTCTAGCTGTATTGTGAGGGTTAAGTAAGGTTTAGGAAAATGCTTACATGGTGCCTGGCATATAGTGCTAAGCAGTCTATAAATATTAGTCCATTCCTTATCTTACCTTTAAGATGCTCATCATACTTACATGCTCCTCCCTCAGTGATGCCTTTCCTGGTCACTCCTGGCTGGAATGTCTCTTTCCTTTCCTGTGGTATTTATTGTGCTCATCTTGTATGTAGTGCATGTCATATTGGTTACAGGTTTTCTTTCTTTTTTTGTTTTTTTGGCAGAGTCATATGTCATTAATAAGAAATTTTCCTACTTATAGGTGATGGATGGACCTATATAAGTATAATTTTCAGTGATAGTTCATCAGCAGTAGAATTTTTATAACTTAACCCTAATCACTCTGATTTTGAAAGCGACTTGGCATTGTAGTTCATTCACAACATCATATGTGAATTACCAAGTAGGGATTATTTTAAATGCTTTGCTGTTCTGTGGAGATTTATGTATTAATAAATGCTCAGCCCTGTTTACCAATTAGCCGGCATGTTTATTTTGAGATACTCATGTTACTGAAGTCATCAATTTGAGTAATATATTTGACATCATGATATATACTTATATGTGACTGTTCAGTATACCATCATTAGCCTTTATCACAAGACACTATAGTAATAAAATATTTGCAGGACAAAGCTAGACCTAGTTTTTAATAAAGGTGGAATAGTTATAAGTGGTAAGTTCTCATCTATCATCTATATAAATGAATATTATGGTTACTTTTATATATGTAATTCTGTCACTTTAAGCTCTTTATTATTGAACCATGGTCAATTCTTTGACTCTCATCTGGTGATTTCAGAGTCAGCAATCATCAGCCATTCCCTAGTATATTTAAATAAATTTTCCCTAGTTAGTTGGCAGTTAACTCTAAGACTTTTCTGGGGATGTCTTTATTAATTAAGGCCTTCTCTTCACTGCCAATTAGTAAAATCAGTTGAATTTTATTGGGGTTTCTAATTCAAGACAGCTAACTGAAAGCATGCACTCATTTATCTTTCTTTTCCCCTCCAGATTTCAGTGAAATGATAGAACAAAAAAAATAAAATTATATATTAGAAAACTACAAAAAGGTGCCATCAGCAGAAAAAAACATTAAGGAAATCTCTGATATAAAGTGGATAGGATCAGACTGATGCAACCAGACGGTTTATGAATTTGTAATATGATAGAGGTGTCCTGTAGAACTTTCTGTGATGATGGATATAGTCTATATCAGTGCTATTCAGTATGTTAGTCACTAGCCACATGTTGCTTTTGAGCACTTGAAATGTGGCAACTGCAAATGAGGAACTAAATTTCAATTTTATTTAATTTTAATTCACATATGGCTAGTGGCTACCATATTAGATAGCACAGATCTAGACCCTAATTTTTAAATAAGTGCAGACTAGTAAGAAGCATGGAACATTTTAAGAAAGCCAAAACCAAACTTGAAACTCCACCCCTTGTCCCAGTTAAAAGAGGTAATATAAAAAACAGAAGACAACATTATGAAAAGTATAATTGGTATCCTTAATGATACAAGAAGCTCTCAAAGTCCATTAAGCAAGAATAGACTATTATAAAAATAAAAATCTATGATATTTACTAAAAAGCTACTTTAGATGCAGAAATGTAAAATAAATATCTTAATAGGATGGCTGAAGAGCAGTATGAATTAAGCCAGAGACTAAGTTAGTTAATTTGGGGAATCAAGCTGACAGATTCATCTAAAACCTAGTTTACAAGGTCAAAGTTAAAAAAATGACGACGTGAAAATCGAGATACGGAAGATAGAACCAGGAAAGCCATTATCTGTACAAAGAAATTTCAGAAAATGGGGTAAGGAAGAAATAATAAGTAAAGAAAATAAGTTTTCCCAGAGTTGGAGAAAGTGTAAAGCCTTCAGATAGAAGGATTCTATCAAGTGCTTTACAGGAATTGGTAGGAAAAAGACATTCCTCAGGCATATTGTGAATTCCAAAGATAGAAATTCCTAAGAGTTTCCAAAGAGAGTGTAAAAAGAGGTTACCCTTAAAGCAACTATAATCCTGTAGGCATTAGATTTCTCATCTGCTATCATGTAAAAAATAGGGCAAAGTCTATAAAATGCTGCCCTATTTACAAAAAGGAAGTGTTTTGAATTTAGAGTTCTTTATAGAACTAAACTGTGACTCAGATCAGAGGGCAAAAGAATCATACAGACTGAAAGTTTGCCCCCTAAATATGTGTATACTTAGGGATGTACTCCAGATGATAAAAAGACATGTAGCTGAAGAAACAGTGGTGAACCAAGAACCTAGTAAAACTGAATTGACTTTAAAAAAATCATTGATAATATACCAGTGAAATTTAATGTATTTTTTAATATTTAAATCAAAATATAAAAGGTAAATCATTCAGAAGAAAAAATTTAGACCTGATGTTCTGGATTTTAACCAAATCTGGGCATTAAAAATTAACTCTAGAGAAGCTATAGAGAAGAAAAATCAGTGTCACCATCAAGGTTTTAAAGTCTTAATGCCTATTATTTGCTTTGTATTCTGTACTAGTCAATGTGGAAATAGAAAAATAGACCTTGTTCTAGCCTTCTTGATGTTTATAGTCCAACTGGGTAGAGAGGACCAGTGTACAAGAAATAGTAGTGAGCAAACTAATAATTTTATTAAGACCTTCTTATAATAAAGGCAAAGCTTCTGATTAAAAATACCTGAAGTAAGCGTTTGAAGTGTATTTCTACAGAAATGTATTTCTGCAGAAAGTTGAACTGCATTATTATTCATATGCCCAACATTAAAAACAAGGAATTTCTCCCCTCTGTGGAAGACATTATTTGAATCACAGTGTTTGCTGTCCATTGTCAAGTCATTTCAGGAAAGGCTGAAAAACAATGTCCTATGAAAATATCTGCACATAATATCTCCTGGTTCTGCTTGTAGATGAACCCCATTTCTTTTAAATTAAGCCTGTATATCACTTTAGAATTTGATCTGTGAAACCTTTTTAAGACTTACTTAAGATTATCCATAGTCTTTGAAAACATAAAATGCCTTTTCCATTTTGTGACAACTTTGCAAATTTACCATTATTAATAGAGCTACATTACTCCCCACTTGGGTTAGGGCTGAACGAAGTAATAAAACACAAGTTTTTGAGTCTACCAAGCTGTCAGTCAGCTCTGGGTCTATGGCGACTCCTCCTTAATTCCAGCTCTCTCTAAAACCCAGTTTGAAGAAGCCAGCCAGTTAATATCTTATTTTAAATAGCAATTTAATGTTTAACAATATACTGCTTACTCTTCAGGTTTACTTCATGCCTGTTAGTTTTGTCTTTTCAACTGATTTTTAACACTGAGAGGAAGAGACTATATATACATCATAAATATTATGAATCTTTGAGATGCCTAGTACAGCACTGAGTACTTTCTAGCTTGTCCTTTTTTGAAATGCTCCTGTAGTCAGCAGAGAGATGGTCATGATACATGCTGTATTTAATTCTAGCCTGTGATGTGTTTTATAGTTTGATATGTTGGAAAGAGTTTTAGGCTTGGAGTCAGCAATGCTAGGTATCAACTCTTCAGTCTCCTGGCATGGCCTCTGAGTCTCTCTAACCTAGGTAAGTGATAGGACTCTTTGTGAAATTGGAATAACAATAACTAACAATACTTTCTTTCTTCCACATAGGGGTGATATGAGAAGAAAACGAGAAGAATTATAGGAAACAAATTCAGATTAAAAAAAGACTTTATAAATGAAATTTAGTAGTATTTTGCATATGTGATTTGCACCCTTCATTTCAGAATTTACCTTAATTTTATCCCTTAGTTTTTTATATTCTTGTCATCAAAAACTTATCTTTGTGCTACTTCTCTTTTTAAGAAAGAAGAAAATGCTCTCAAGTGGTTAAAGTCATGTGTGAAAACTGAGTTTTAAGCTAAACTAATCATGCCTCAAACCTAATTTTTCCTCATGTGATTTGACTCCTGTGTCCAAAATTGGTGTAAATAGGTTAATATAGGATATATTAATGTGACCAGAGCAAGGCAACTGTCTTTGAAGACATTAACTAGCTACAATATAGTAATTTTTCTCTTACACCTACTCCAAAGTAAATGACTTAGAGAATGCAGATTTATTTTAAAAGATAGATTCATTTGGTTTGTGGACATTACCAGTTATTGAACTTGAAAGAGTTAAATCCATAAACTACTAACATATACTATTAGGAGGAAATGAATATTCTTTTTTGTTTAATACATGTTAAACAGTGGTGGGTTAGTAGTTGGTCTACTTAGATCAAATTCTAAAGTGATCTCAAACTTGGAACATATCATACTGGTTGGACAAGATCTCAAATGTGACTAACTTTTAATGAGTGCTTATAAAAACGTGTGTTGCCTGATGACACTACACAATTATTGCTTGAATAGGGCTTTTTGCATTCCATTTGAATTGTACATAGGTTGGCCCATATTGCTCCATTTAGTTACCTTTAACTTTTTATCCCTCAGAGTCTTGAACGTCTGTGAAGAATATGATAGAAAAGTAAGCCTATTTCTTTTATAACATTGCTTCACGTAGACAATATCTTCTTCTCTAAATGAATTTTCTAACTTTAGAAAATTTTTGTGCCTTTTTTAAAAAACATATAATGTATAATACCGGACAGTATCTTAGGAACAAGCTAATAAGTTTGGCCCTCTTTGCAAAATAATACACAGTGTTAGAATTTAAGTCAAAAACATAATATAAATTGAAATGTGTACTCTGCAAAATTGTATGTTTTTTTTTTTCTTTTTTTTATTTTATTATTTTTTTTTATTGACTTTGTAATAATATTACATTAAAAATATATATGTGAGGTCCCATTCAACCCCACCCCCCCAACCCCCCCTTTCCCCCCCCCCCAACAACACTCGTTCCCATCATCATGACACATCCATTGGATTTGGTAAGTACATCTTTGGGCACCTCTGCACCTCATAGACAATGGTCCACATCATGGCCCATACTCTCCTCCATTCCATCCAGTGGGCCCTGTGAGGATTTACAATGTCCGGTGATTACCTCTGAAGCACCATCCAGGGCAGCTCCATGTCCCAAAGACGCCTCCACCTCTCATCTCTTCCTGCCTTTCCCCATACCCATCGTCCACCATGTCCACTTTTCCCAATCCAATGCCATCTCTTCTATGTGGGCATTGGCTTGGTTGTGTCCATTGCACCTCTATGTCAAGAGGAGGCTCAGATTCCACATGGATGCTGGATGCAATCCTCCCATTTTCAGTTGTAATCATTCTAGGCTCCATGGTGTGGTGGTTGTCCTTCTTCAACTCCATCTTAGCTGAGTGTGGTAAGTCCAATAAATCAGATTGTAGGTGCTGGAGTCTGTTGAGGCTCAGGACCTGGCTATCACATTGTCAGTCCAGAGATTCAAATCCCCTAAATATATCTTAAACCCCAACATGAACTGCACCTCCAGCACATTAGCATGAAAGTCTTATGAAGAGAGATCCCATCTGAGTCCAGATTCATCACACATAAACACCATTTCCAAAGAGGGGCCATCTGACCTGGTAGTTAACCCCATCGGCCATGACCATAACTCCCATGGGTCTCTTTAGCCTTCAAAGGAACCAATATCTGGGGGTTGTATCTGCTTTATCTGTCTCTCTGACTCTGCTCAGTTGTGCATGAGGGCAATCCTTCTGCCAGCCTCCAGACTCTTTTTTAGAAACTCGTAGCCATATAAACTCATTTCTCCTTTCCATTTCCCCCTTACTTTAGGTCAAACAGCATTTTAAAGTCATGTTATTTTATGTAGACATGGATATTCTGCTGATCCGCGTTGAACCTTCCGTATAAGGTCCTTTTCCAGTTGCATCATCAGTTGGTAGTTGATAGTGGACCCTCGTTGCCAGGGAGGCTCATCCCCGGGTGTCATGTCCCACGCTGGAGGGAAGGCATTGCATTTACATGCTGAGTTTGGCTTCAAGACTGGCCACATTTGAGTAACATGAAGGCTGACAGGAGGAAATTCCCAGGCACAATGTTGCTCTAGGCCTTGTTCTTATTTTAGGTTTATCAGCTCACAAGCATAGTCATTAGCATCAGGGGCTCACTGTTGAACCCTCACTCCCTCCCGGTCCCCGCCGCTGTACCTGGGAGACTGTCGCTGCTCCCCTAGGGACCACGACAGAGCACCACTGGCCAGGAACCCAGTGTCCCCCCAGCTGTGGTTTTTAATTGTTGCCACTATGAGTATATCCAAACATTACCATGCACCCTGGACATATGTTCTGTACAGCTCCCTGTCAGCTGTATGTTTTTTTTGTTTGTTTTTTTAAAGCTAGAGGAGAATACTTTCCATTTGTAACTTAATAGAATGCTCTGAACTAAAAGGCATCCTTTTATGGGTTCTGACTTGGTTGTTCCTGATTAATTGTTTGGCCTCAAGCAAATCTCTTAATTCTTTGAGCCTCAGGTTTCTCATCTGCAAAATAAGGATAATTATGCCTGTTCCTAGCCACAGAAATGTTCTAAGAATAGCAGGGAGAATTTTTATAAAGGATTAGGCATATGGTTTTATGTATTTGTGGCAGCAATCTTTTGTGTAAAAATTGGTTTGTTAAGATTTTTATAATAAAACCAGAAAGACTTGTTTATAGTAAACCATGTATGTAAATAGCTCTTCCTATATAATGCTTTTGTCTAGACTCCTGATCAGAGTTCAGACATGTCACATGCAAGTGAATCATTAGAGGACTTGAATTAGCAAAAGATCATTAACCAGGAATTGTAAGCAAATCCTAAGCAGGGAATTAAATGGTCGGTTTGATAGATGATCTCTTGAGAAGATAGAAGTACATGTATCTTGTCCTTATTTGTTTGTATATTTATTTTTTAGGAGGTACTGGGGGATTGCACCCAGGACCTCATACATGGAATGCAGGCACTCAAACCACTGAGGTACACCTTCTCTTGACTTGTCCTTAATTTTGATATAGACTTGCTTGGTTGGGAAAGGAATATACCAGGATCTCTCTTCCCTGTCCTCCCACAAAATACTGTTAACTCAGATATACCATTTTGTGTTTATGATGATGAGAGTAATATGGGCATTTGAACAGTAGAGGCAGAAACAGGTTGATAATCACTGCTATAGAAATTACCCAGATTTTCTAGCATGTTCCTAATTTTAGATTCCCTAGTTAATTTAGATTCGGTCTGACTTTTAATATCAAAATGACGGCAAGTTTAAGAGAACTAAGGATAGAGGAGAGTGAAGAGGGAATAATTTCCCAGGTCTTCAACATTTTTACATTTGGCTTAAATGTCAGGAGTAGGAATAAAGACCAGAAACTACTGATACAAATTCTATAGTTCCTAAACTTGATGAAGTCAGTCCAGAAAATAGATGGTTTCTATACATTGCTGTATCAGTGTCAACCATGTCTCAATTAAGGGACTTTAGAAGGGTTTCTGTTGTTAATAGACACAGATTGAGAATCTAGGACAAGTTGTATTTTTGGATGATGTCTTTGATATAAAATTTTGGAAAAACTTTAAAAATAATTGCTCTTCTGGATTCCTGACTTGTGTCTCTAACATGCCTCTCCCTGTTCTGAGATTTTTCTGGAGACTCAGATGCTTAATATGTTATACTAGCTTTTAAATACTGTAGTCCATAAATACTGTATGTGTTTCAAAGGTTTCTTTAAGTAATTTAGTTGGAACTCAAAATGCATATTCCCAAAGAAGTGATGCTCTCAACAGTAAAAGTAGGATCAGTCTGAGATTTGGTTTTTAAAATAGAGGCATTGTAGTATAATGGAGTGGAATATGGAATTTGGAGTCAGAGGACATGGTCTTAAGTACTGGTTCTATTACATGTTTGTTGTGTAATATTGGGTAAACTGTTAAACCTGTCTGGATTTGTTTCTTCTGCAAAATAGGAATAATACTGTTTATCCCTCAAGGTTGTTGTGAAGAAATTATATAATTAACTGAAAATTGATTTTTAAACTGCAGGTACTATATAAATGCCACTTATTAAGTGTTATTTCAACTACAATAAACATGACTTTCTTTATAAGGAAAAGTATTTTACCTTATTAGTAGTAGTCTTTCCGATAGCATATTCTTCCCTAGAAGAAATATTATTTTCTAGAAGCATCAGCTTGCGTTAGCTGCCTAGAGAAATGGTCCTTAAACTTTGGCGTATTTTAGAATCATCTGGAAGCATGTTTAAAATGCAGAATCCCAGGCCCTGTAAATTCTCAATCAGTAGACCTTGGAATCAAGTCCTGTAATCATCATTTTAAATATCGCAGGTGATGCTGATTGTATAGTTCTCCCACACACATAAGACCAGTCTGATAGTTATCTTCCCTGTATTTGATACTTAGATCTGATATTCCAGTCTACATGGCTAACTTTCCAAAGACCATACTCTCTTGGTCTGTGGGTTTGGGTCTATCTTGGGAAGGTGGGAGTGGGGTGTTATCATAGAAGCTCACCCTGTTCGAGCTCTCTCTTGTGATTAATCATCCTTTGCTCCAGAGTATTACCCTATCCCTTAACCAGAGGTTCTCAAAGTGTGATTTGTGGAGTAGAAACTCCTGAATGCAAAATCAAAATCTTGAGGAGTGTAGCCTGGAAATCTGATTTCTATCTTACTATCCAGTTGGGTCATCTGTACACTTGAGTTTGAGAACTGGATTAAAAGTTACTTTTCCCTAGTGTCTTGTGTTGGCTCCTTTTCTATAGAAGTCATCTTTTCCCCTAATCATTTACCATATCTAGGTAATTTCTTCCTCTTTATTACCTCTCACATCTGTGCCCACCTTTCTATTCCCACTGCCATAGCCATATTTAGGGTTTTGGTATTTTAGTTGATCCCATTGCTTCCCCCAAACATGTATTCAGTTGCTGCTGAGGATCTTCCAGACAGGTCTCTTCCTTCCTTAAGTCTTCAAAGATAACCATTGGCAGTTTTCGTCTCTCTCCATTTTCTTTACCCTCTAACCTATCTTCTGGTTTGGCTACTTCATAGTACAGAGGAAAAATCTAGCATCTCTGTCTTAATCTAAGGAAGTTTGTATGTGTGTGTGTGTGTATGTGTGTGTTATAAAATAGAAGTCAAAGTTGGGAGACATTGTAGAAGAATTGGTTTTGTCAGTATTGGAATGCTGGTTAAAAGAGGGGGAGAAGTCAAAAGTAACCATGAGATTTTATACCTGCGCCTACTGGAATGCTTTTTAAAAGTGAGGTTTGGGACAGAGGAAGAACAGATTTTATTGCTAAAATAGTAATTGCTATTTAGTTAATGAATTTGAGGTGTCTCAAGGATTTCCATGTGGGGAACAGTGGATACCCTGTGTGCAGTCTGAGACATCAGGACTTCTAGAGACCGCAGACATCGTTTTGGGTGTAATCTTCATTGAGATCACTTCTGAGACTCTAGTTATAGGTTCAGTCGATCAAGAGTAAATAGTGTAAAAAGAAAGGAGAACTGAACAGACATTTAGGTTAAAAAAGAAATAGTGAGTTAATGACTAAATAATGGAGAAATGGATATTTTTAAGGGGTAGGTAGAGGAAGAAGTATTAGCAAAGTATCTTGAGAAAGAGCAAGTGGGGTTGGCAGTATAACTGCTTGTAAGGTGAGTCTTTTTTCAGGAAAGAAAAAAATTATTCCTGATTAAAGCCCCTGGCATTTTGAACATTTACAGCAAAATTTTGAGGAAAAAGGTTACTTCCCATAGAACTTCTCTGAGAGTATAATTCTTTCTATTTAGCGAAGTTGTTCTTGGTTTATTGACCCAGCAATAATTGAAGGCATATGATTTTTAAATGCTAAGTTCCCATATTTTAATTGTTGTAAGGCAGAATTTCCCATGTCATCGGGAGATGTTCTATGCTTTGGTTAGAATTTTAGTATTGCATCGTTAGTTCTTCCTTAAAAATATTTTAACTTTCATAACACGCCCTCTTGGAACAGAATTGAGGGAATTATAAAATATTCATACTGGAGTACTCCTTGTTTAAACTGAGTAGATCTTTTGAAGATGTGATTCTTTTATCATTGCAGTTTTTAGTTGTTAGAATGCTTCAGAAATTAAGATACACTGTATCAACTTATTTTAATTTTTCCTTAAAAATAAATGAATAAAACACACTTTAGAAAATAAAATTGTTTCCTTAATAGGTTTCCCCTTCTGCCAGAAGGTACTGCCACTGCGTGTTTCTGCCTGTAGTCAGGTGTGGCTCTATTAAGCATGTCTGTTTGCATTAAGTTTGCTTTAAGTTTGTCAGTGAAAATCCGGGTAGTTTGCTTGGCTTCTAAAATAAATCAGTAGGTGGTTTTACATAGACCCTTTCTGTATAATTGCAACTAACAATAGTTCTCCCCACTTATTGAGAGAATGGTCCTCTGTTTGGGATGATAAGAACGCATTTTATATTCAGTCTTTGGATGAAAATACAATTGTTTATTTTTGAAGATGTCATTTGTTAAAGATTCCAGCAGTAACAATGAAAGTGGGAGGAGGGAATCAAATATTATTTCTTGTCTAGAAAAAGCCTAAATTGTATGTTGAACAAGAGATGCATTTTGAGTATTTCTAGGATATATTTTCCCTTTCTTCAGTTTGTTATTGGTGTTTTAAGAACTTGTGATGAATTTAGGTTGAATAGGAGGAAGATGAAGAACTAGACTACAGAAAAAAAATCACCTTAGCCTACAGTAGAGCTATACCGCACTTTATGTCTCAGATATATTTTGATTAAAATTTTATTACTAAAAATATCAAAATTGGGTAAAGCATATATTATTTATGTACTGGGGAGGGGATGTAGTTCAAGTGGTTGAGTGCCTGCTTCCCATGTATGAAGTCCCGGGTTTGATCCCTGATACCTCCTAAAAATAAAACAAAAAACTCGGCTTCCCTTGGGGTGTGGATGTAGCGCAGTGGTTGAGTGCCTGCTCCCCACATGTATGAGGTCCTGGGTTCAATCCCTGGTACCTCCTAAAATATATATATATTTATATATTTAGTTACTAATAAATAAAGTCTTAAACTTTAGAGTATTATTTGGCTTGAAAGAAAATTAGACTGAATTATTTGTGAAGAATTCTTATAAATGTTGATAGCTAATGGTTATTTTGATTTCAGGTTTCCTTAAAGATGACAGTAAAGCCAATTTTACTGCTAGAACTCATTTCAAAAGTATTTCTGGGCTATTTATATGATGAGCTCGTTTTTTAAATAATAAAACACATAAAAATAGTAAGACTCAGTAACTTACCCAAATAAGGTATTTCTGAGAGTAATAGACATTAAAACTACTGCTTTTTATCACTTATAAAGAGGTCACAGATTTGAAAGTTTTAAGTGAGTAGAATTTAATACTGAAATCCTGGATTATATAGTAGTAGTGTTCTGTCTGTAGTTAATATGATAATAAGGTGACCATAACAAGAATTTTTATTAAATTCCCTTTCAAAAAAGGGAATGGTGATATTTTCCAGTCTTTCAAAAATCTTAAACTGCTAGTGTTAAAAAAAATAAAAATTTTTATAAAAATTTTAAGAAAAATTTGATTCAGCCTCAATATAATTAGGTACACTCATTCATTTTTTTTTTTCCTTGAATTCCCATCGGTTGAGTCTAGCAGTTTACACAGATGTGGGACTTCTCATTTACTTTATTATAATAGCAACAAGAAATGTTTCACTTTTACAAAATAAAATAGTAATTATTTTGTTATGATTTTTATATTGGTAGATTATTAAAGTAACATGATTTTTTTGTTCTTATGCATAGATATATTCTTATAAGAAAACAGTGAAACTTGATAGAGAAGTCTTGCTTGATTCAAGAAAGGGACAATTATTCTTTTTTATGAGGTTTTGCGTTCTATAAAATGCCTATTTTCTTACTGTTTTGTTTATATGAAACCAAACTTGCTGTGCATAAATATTTCATGATGAGATTATGCAAGTTCATCAGCTGCTTCCTGATATTTTATAACCTAGTAGATTTTAAGAATACATGTTCTGTCAGAAATTGGAAACAACCAAACTGTCAAATAATAGGGGATAGGTTAAGAAATTAATAGTATTATTGGAGGAGACTATGGTGCAACCCATAAAATGATGCTTTTGAAGTATATCAATACTTTAAAAATTATAAACAAGTTATAAAATAACATTTACCAAAAAATGCAAAATTTTGTAAATATTCATGCATGAAATTCTGGAAAGTTCAGAATCTTTGGGTGATGGAACTTGTCTTTTTTTTACTTATCTAGGTTTTTGTAAGATTTTTACAATGTGAACTTCTATATGTAAACGCTGTTATTGTTTTAAATCTATACAAATTGAGTGATGAAGTTATTTTTCATCTATAAAACTAATAAATGTTTGTCATAGGAAAATCATACAATATAGTGTACCACTGTTAATACACAGTAACAAATGTTTTAAAGGAAAGAACAAGCTGCAAAACCAACAATAGAAAGATGAACAAAGTTTACAGACAACTAGGCTACAAAGGAGATTTCTGCATAAAGTTTTAACACTGTCCTCTCCCCTCGCCCTATTCAGAATTTTTTAAAAGATTTATTTTATTTATTTATTTCTCCCCTCTCCTCATCGTTTGCACCTGTTGTGTCTATTTGTCTTCCTTGTTTCTTAAAGAGGCACCAGGAACTGAAGCTGGGACCTTCGATGTTGGAGGGAGTCGCCTAATCATTTGAGCCACCTCTGTTCCCTGCTTCATTGTTTCTCATAGTGTCTTTCTTCTTGTGTCTCTCGTTGAGTCATCTTGTTTTGTCAGCTTGCCACGCCTGCCCGTCATGCCAGCTTGCTGTCTTGTTTATCTAATTTAGGAGGCACTGGGAACCTTTGCTCCCTGCTTTGTTGTGTCTCTCATGTTTTTTTTTCTTGTGACTCTTATTGTGTCATCTTGCTGTATCAGCTTGCCATGCCTGCCCGTCGTGCCAGCTCGCTGTCTTCTTTAGGAAGCATCAGGAACTGAACCAGGGACCTACCATATGGTAGGTGGGAACTCAGTTGCTTGAACTGCATCCCCTTACCCCTATTCATTTTCATGTACTATGCAAGTTCACTTCTAAGAGTATTCTGTAAATATGATCAAATCAAAGACAAACTACAGGTATGAGAACGTGAACTTCACCTTGTTTGGATAATTTTTTTTTCTGGGTTTGTGCAAAAACATTGTACTTTTTTTTTTTTTAAGATTTATTTTTTATTTCTCTCCCCTTCCTGCCCCCTGCCCCCTGCCAATTGTCTGCTCTCTTGTGTCCATTCACTGTGTGCTCTTCTGTGACTGCTTCTGTCCTTATCAGCAGCACTGGGAATATGTGTTTCTTTTTGTTGCGTCATCTTGTTGTGTCAGCTCTCCGTGTGTGCAGTGCCATTCTTGGGCAGGCTGCACTTTCTTTCGCACTGGGCGGCTCTTACAGGGCGCACTCCTTGTGCATGGGGCTCCCCTACGCGGGGGACACCCCTGTGTGGCATGGCACTCCTTGTGTGCATCAGTGCTGTGCATGGGCCAGCTCCACACGGGTCAAGGAGGCCCGGGGTTTGAACTGCGGACCTCCTATGTGGTAGGCAGACTCCCTATCCATTGGGCCAAGTCCGCTTCCCAACATTGTACTTTTAAAGTTAAAACCTAGAGTGTAGGTTACTAGGAGAAGGATGAGGGCTGAGAAGGGGTACTGATGCTTAATGTAGAATTTTTAATTAGTGTGACTATAAAAGTGTGGAAATAGATAGAGTTGATGGTAGCATATTATACTCAGTATAACTAACACAGCTGGCTTATAAATGGGGCTGTGGCTGAAAGGGGTAGTCTAGAGATGTAAGTGCCATTTGAAAGAAAGCTAATAAATAATCCAGGGACTGAATAACAGTGAACCCGGAAGTGGATGAGGAATGTGCTAGTAGTACAAATATAAGAATGTTCTTCTATGAAGTAGAATAAATGTACATTGCTATTACTAGGTGCTAAGAATATGGCGATATATATAGAAAATAAAATTAATGTAATTTATGGACTGTAGTTAACAACAATATTGTAATATTCTTGCATCATTGTCAAAGAAGGTACTGTGTTAATAATAGGGGGTATGGAAAAAATAAACCTGGGGATATGGAAAAATATGCCAAATGTACGCGGTAGACCATGGTTAGTGGTAATAGTCTGATGATGTTCTCTCAATCTGTAACAAATGTTGAACAACAATGTAATGTGCTGGTGGAAGGGTGATGAATGGGAATTCTGCACATAGTGCATGATTGTTTTGTAAGTTCACAACTTCTATAATAAATATATATTTAAACATCATATTTTTTTAAACTTTTAAAATATATGAATTTGAGCTAACTATAAGATTTAAAATATTCTAATGTTCTAAGAGTTATAAAATCTTTACTCCTATTATAAGTCCTTTTAACCATTTGCATATGAATTCTGTAGCGACTGAACTATATTTGTAGTAATGGACTTTTCTGCTTGGTAGATACTGGCAGTCATCTATATTTGAACTGAAGTAACAATGTGTTAAAACTAATACACTGTATATTATTAACAAGTGCTAATGTTAATGCTCTCTAAGTTTTGTAATAAGAGTTTTGAAAGTTGTCTAATTTGTAAGTCATACAGTTTTTCCCATTTTACTATTCATTTTAGTACTTGGAACTCTTAATTTACAATGTGTAAATAAAATTGTTTCTAAATAAGTTTGTTTTCAAAGTAAAATAAATTTGAGTAGGAAGGCAATCCTATCAGTGTTTGAATTTAATTATTCATTCAGCAAAGGTTTTTCTGATTACTGTGTACAAGGAACAAAAAGGCAAAGTTGCTGCTTTTATAGAACTTGCTTTTCATTAGGAAATTGGACCACTATTTCACAACCTGTGGCATGGAGTGAAGTTTTTTGAGTAGCAGGATTAGGGCCTCCAGGCTTGAGTGTACACGGGTAACCTATACAGGCATCCCTGGCAAGTGGGTACCCCAGCACTAGGATTTGTCAGCTGTGGACAAGCTTTTCTGTTGAAATCAATAAGCTGATTCTAAAATTTATATGGAAAAGCAAAGGAACTATAATAGCCAGAACAATTTTGAAAAAGGGACACAACTAGAGGGCTGTCAGTATTGATTTCAAGACTTGCCATAAAACCACAAATATCAAGACAGGGTTGTATTGGTAAAATAATAGACACATAGGTTAATTACATTTTTTAGTTGTAATAATGATATTATGGGGAAGTAGGAGAATGCTTTTATTTCTAGGCTATATAATGAATATTAAGAGATAAATGTACACAACTTATTTTAAGTGTGTGTACACACATGTAAAACAAATAGGTAAAATGTTAATGATTGTCTCCAGGTAGTATAAATATATATGGCTGTGCATTCATATTATTGTTTTAACTTTTTTCTGCGTGTTTGAAATTTTTCATAATAGAGGAGAATGTTTTAGAGCTAGTTCAAAGAGCGTTTATTGAAGATGACCTTATAATATGCAGTGCCTTCATGCAGATCCTGTGACTATAGGGGATCTGTACCTACACTGTACCCCTGAGAATAATTTTTTCACTGTGCTGTTTTGGAATTATGTAGCACTGGCCTTCATGGAGAACTAGGGTAGAAGACATCTCTATGCGTTGCCTTGTGTGTATTATTTAACCAAAATTGTTTTGGCTATTCTTGTTTGTTTCTTTGCTTTTCCATTATAAATTTTAGAATCAGCTTGATGATTTCAACAAAAAAGCATGTCTACAGCTGACACATCCAAGTGCTGAAGTATCTACTTGCCAGGTGTACAACTGAGTGCAGGGCACATACTGTCAAACAGGGAGACCCTGATCTTGAAGCTCAAAACATCCTTACCTACTTTATTACTTGGTGTCCTCTTTGACAAACTTCGGGGTTTCAATAACAAGAATAGTCATGGTGTTTCTGAGCAACTGGAATTTTGGCACGTTACAAATATTGAATCAAGTAGGGAAAGGGAGATCGTGTTTTACTGACTGCTATAAAGCACAGATTTTACTTGGGACCTATCTGTAGCAAGCACGCTTCCCAACTACTCTCTTGACTGTTGCCTCATAATTCTCCCTGGTTAATCTTATTTTTTCCTCACTCTGATTCCCACATCTATTTTTGGCTGTTTTTATTTTGTAAGATACTTTATATACAACAAAGTTCTAGCCATATTAAAAACATTTAAAATAATGAAGCTTGTGTTTAAAAGTCACAACCTAAAAGACAGGTTTTCATATCATTATGAGGATGATTAGTTTTATCAGTACTTTCTCCAAATCCTTTATCCCTTTATCCCTTAGCCAAAATTAGAGTAAGGATGTGTTTCTAAAAAATTAAAAAATATATAAGGAGTGGATGTGGCTCAAGTGGTTGAGCACCTGCTTCCTGTGTTCCAGGTCCTGGGTTTGATTTTTGGTACCTTCTAAAAACAAGTACGAGGTCCTGGGTTCATTCCCTGGTACCTCCTGGGAAAAAAAAATCTATATATGTATAAATACACACTTTTAAATATAAATAAGAATGAATCCCATTTTCTGGGGTAACGCTGTTGCTATATTAAAATCAAATACCTAATTTGGAGGGAGGGGTGTAGGGAAACAAGCAGGGCCTGCCCATAGAAATGGACGTTCAGCAGCAGTTGGAATTTTTCTTCGAAATTTTCATTTTTAATTCTGCTTTTTTCAGCTGAATTGATGAAGGGAAATAAAATGTGCCGTTGTTTTACCTTTAGTATTTCTGAAAGAATTATGAAGTACAAAAAATTCTAATAAAAATTGCACTAGTTGCTATTAAATGTTATTCAAATTCTTTTTTCCCTCTATTATCTTTCTTCTGTTAAATGATACTTCAAATTTTACAAAATATTTTTCAGCATTAGCATGTTGATACAGATGTATATTTACCATTTACCTTCTTGGGAGATGAAGTCGTCACCCGGTTTCTATTTGGGGTTGCCATTTTATATTACCAAAGATGTGTTGTCTTACAGCAAAGTACTTAAAACCAGGATTAAAGCACACTTATTCTAAAATATATGTTATATGAATAATGGTGGCTAAGAACATTTTAAAGATGTTATGTATATATTAAGTGGGAGTATCTTGATATACCTTAAGTTTATTCTAACTTATAAAAAAAAGATTACTTGATAAAAAAGATTTTCTTTTTTAGCTAAGATACTTAGGTTCAGTGGCATTTTCCAGTGAAATTTTTTTTTTCCCTTTAAAAATCTGTAAAGTGCCTTGTTGATTTATAAAACTAAATTTTGATTTATATTTGGACATACCTAAATCTTAACCTTAATAACCTAAGATCTTTTACCATGGGGAATATGCTAAAATTAATTGCCCAAACAGGGTTAGTATTAAACATAGGTGTGAATAAAGTAAGATTACCATCTCCTTTGCCCCAGGCAGAACGATTCCTAGAACTAGGATTTAACTTTCACTGCCCACATCTCTGGAATTCATGTCCTCTTCTAGGTTGCCAAAACATGGTAAAGCAAAGAGCATAGTTTTTGTTCTTTCTTTCTGGAACTGTTTTTTAAGAGAAAGTACTATTCATTACCATTCCTACCCTTATTCATTTCTTAACACATGAAAATCAAGGTTAATTTTGTAGTAGTGCTTGTTAGTCATGTGAATGCTGTACAATATCTCCATTTATACTGCTCACACATCACTCACAGGACAAGTTCCCACAAAGCCCTTTTTTGTTCTGCTGTCGATCCACCCTAAAGAAACCAGTTTCCAAACTATGAATAGCTTTGTAAATCAAGATGAACTGATTAAAAATTAGACACAGAAACAAACAAGAAAGCAAATAATGCATCCTCGTTAACAAGCAGTGTGTTATATGTAATAACATTGCAGACAATGAAATTTTGTGCATTCTAAGAATATTCCATTTAGAAAGTTTATCACATTCATATTGTGATTATAGTTCAAAAACATCGCAATACTATTATTGCTGCAGTTTTGGGGGTATAACAAGTAATGCTTTTAGTAAGATATTCTAGGCTATAGAGGCAGTGAGAGCAAATGATGAAATGTGAACTTTGGCTCTGGGTATTTCTCAGCAAGCCCTGAACGTAATAGCGAAGTACCAAGGTTGAGGAGTTTGGTGAATGGGTATAGACTTCCTTCTTTCTGACATCAGTTAGCAAACCACAGTAAGAAGGGAATTCAGTGGCATACTGAAATTCCTTTTCCTGGGACTCTCCTCCCTCTATGCCAGGAAGAAAGGAATACCCTTATAGCAATAACTTCTTGATTTTTCTGTATTCACAATTTATAAGTAACAATATATTTTTTCACCAGAGTTAAAGTGTTTACAGCCGTATGGTTTTTGCAAGCACCCATGAAATGTTTTGTCTTTGAATAAATGTTTGGTCAAATTGTAGCTTTAAAGAATATCAAGCACTAGTCAAAGGTTTTGCTTTCTTTCAGATTATCTCTAAACATTGGGCTTTTCACTCAACATCACTAACCTTCCAGAAATCTGCAACTTTGTGATGCTTTTCTTTTTCCCTTGAGAAATTAAAAAAGGAAACAAAGGAAACAAAATCTAAAATATAGTCTACTCATTGTTCCAGCAATAGAAAGATCAAGTTTCTACAGCCAAAGAATTCTCAGAGATCTTAGTGAAAATATATAGTAGATGGCCTGAATCAGATGAATATGCTATAAAATATAAAACCATTATAGAGAACCCATGGTACATTAAAATTTTTCTTACTCTCTTTATTCTCCAACATATTTTGAGAAGAAAATTTTAGTAATGTTTTTTCCCTCACATGCACATATTTATTTTCTGCTTTAAGGAATTCAGGCTAGCCAAGGGTACTTTCTCCAAAAGAGAATTCTTTTGGGAAAGCAAAAATATTAAATTGAGTACTTAACTGCCTTCTTGCTTCCAGCTGATTCTCACTAATACTTCTTTCCCTACAGACTGACAATTCAAAACTAGCCGATTTTTCAGTTTAATTCCAACTCACTGGTGTAATATTTAAGTTGTTGAAACAATAGTTCTAAAATATCCTGTCTGGAGGTTAAAAAGTTCCCTATTTTATTCTGAGCTCCATCCTGACTAAAAACCATTGCCTTAGTAAAGATCCAAATTGAGTAATTTACATAAAAATGCATAGGATATCTTCAAATGTTATGCAAGTTAAATGGTTAAATTTAGTTTATTGTTTAAAAAAACACGTTTCTCTTGCCTTTTTTGTGGGGTTTGCAATGCTAGCTCACATGGGTGAAATTCTCAATTTGTTTTCCTATTTGTTTTAAAGAAAATCAATGCAAAACTTCATGATGGAGTATGTCAGCACTGTAAAGAAGTTCTAGAATGGCGTGTAAAATACAGCAAATACAAACCATTATCAAAACCTAAAAAATGGTGAGTTGACAATTTTCTCTATAACCTTACCAATGATATACATCATAGTTTATTCTTTTTTTCATTTCCTAAATTTCAGTGAGCCCAAGGAAAAATTAAAGAAAATGGAGAAAAAAAATTCCAGTCTCCCAAATACAATTTCAGTCTTGTGTGCTGATGCTTTGTGAAGGAAGACAGATTGAAAAAGTGGATTCATCATTCCCTGCCCTATTCTTCTGTAAATAAATAATGCACTTTAGTCATTAGGTGGGTTGGGGGAGGAGGAGAAAGTTAGTTTTACAAAATTCCATCTCCACCGTTAAGGTAAAAATCTTTGCTGTAGATTATCTTTACAGTTCTTAAAACAGGGGTTCTTAATCTTTTTGTTCCACAGACCCCTTTGCCAGTCAGGTGAAAACCACGGACCCCTTACTAAGTCCACATTATTACACTGTATATTATTTAATAAATATATCACATATGCACCAGCAAGTCCGCACAGGGATAATGTTTTTTTGAATTTCAATTCAAGCTCATGGACTCCTTGTTAAGAACCCTTGCTTAAAAGAAGTCTGAATTTTTAATCTGACTCACAAAAATAACTGAAATGGTTTAGGTTGAATATTCTAAATTAATCACTAGATTGATAGTTTATAATGTCATTCTTTTGGAGGTTAGAGTCTAACTGAAAAGATCCTGGACTTTGTTTCTTCATCTTTTTCTTCCAAATACTTCTCTAATTCTGGAGGCTGTTTTGTCAACCTTATTTATCTTGGCACTGCTCCTTTATGTCCTTTACTGCAGTTAAATGACCATAGTGGAGGGTAACTGCTACTTGAAAGAGGAAAGTGATAATTTTAAATATAAAAATTATGTTAATTTATACAATATTCTTTTTACAATATGCTTTTTAATTGGGTAGTCTAAATATTATTTATTTAGAACATATTTGCTCATTGTTACTTTATTTTCCTTTTAGCAATTCAGTTGTTATAGCTTCCTTTATAGAAGGAAATTTTACCCAAAGTTTGGAAAGTCTGTGTAAATAGTAAATATAATATAAATCTTTGGTGTTTGTTTCTATTGATATATTGTCAGCCTTTTTTACAAGTCTAAAACTCAAACTGTGGTAATTTGTTACTTGAGAATATTTCAACAACAGCAGTTAGTGTTTTAATTTTGGCATTTTATTTGGCCTAAGATGCTAATTTTTAATACTGTATAAATCCTTTTGCCTTGTATAAATTTACATTTTAAGGATCAAAAGAAAATTTACTCTTTGAAAATTTCTCAAGTTATGTTATTTAGAGGAGAGAAAGAAAGAGTTGTTATTTAAGCATTTCAAAGAACAGTGTTTTATGAAAGAAAAAGACTTCAAGGATGGACAGATTAACTTCAGCTCTTTTTTTTTTTTTTTTTACTATTCCTTAAGAGTAGAATTTTTGGTTTTTATTACAGCTGTACTTGAACCCACCCTTTTAAATAGTTTTACAAATTTTTCTCTTCTTTCAGTGTTTTTTTTTTTCATGCTTTCCAGCATTTCCTCCCAAAATAAAAAACGTTTAAACAAATTTGGTGTATTTTATACTCACTGGCCAAAATTAGCAGTAGGGAAATTTGGCAATTTTAGAATTCATAAATGAATTAACTGTGTTCTCTACTCTGGTAATTAGCTGCTGTTTGTGCTATCAACCCATATAGCTTTGGTTAATAGGCCTAATACAAGATTAGTACTTTTCTGATTATTTTCTACAAGTCTGTCTTTCTATAAAGGTATTTTGAGATTTCATCATCTCCATTTTCTCTTGGTAACATTAGTTCCTAAAATAATTTGAAGTATAGGTAATAAATATCTATGCAGCCATGTTATTTTAATACATTAGTGCTATAACAAAAGAAATAATTTTCAAACATTCCTGCCTTATCCATTATTGCATTTTAATCTTTTATCTTTAATATGGGCTAATCCTACATATATCTTCATTAAGAATGTACAGTGTGTAAAAAATCATATCAGTTATGAATTTTCTAGATGCTAGGTTTTCCTGTAGAATTTCTGAACTGTTATTTTCAGACAGCTCTTATTTTTTCTGCCTTTTATATATTATAGTTTTAATATTTTTATGACTCCTGAGCAATTTGCATACTTCAAATCCTCAAGGAAAAAGTATTATATTCAGAAGAGAACAAAGGCTCAGTGAAAACAAAAGTAAAAGAAAAAGAAAATAAACAGTATTAGTAGTAAACCTTGTATTTAGTTTTCTGGAAAATTTATGTCTTTAAGAATAGGTGGATCTGGGCATGTGATCCCAGAGGTCAGCAATTCTGTCCCGTCTTGGAATCAGGGAAGTGCATATATTATGTACTCTGGAGTACCACCTAGCTTTCAAAGATCCAATCCAGGATTGAGAGTATGGTAGACATTATAACTCACCTACATCCACCTTAGTTTCTGTAGCTATAGAGTTGACCAACACTGTAAGAGGGCTGAACCATTGGTAAAAGATGCTAATTGAAATTTTAAGTGTTTTTTATGAACTCATTTATAAATTAAATTTGTCCTTTGTTAGAATTTGTATAGCAAGTTTCTTTGACACTAGGTATGTCTTTGTGTAAAGATTAATTTTTTCCTGCACCCTCAATGTTGTGTTGGCTAAATGTTGAGTACAGTTTCAGTTGTATAGCTGTCTCTTACCATAAACTAGGTAACCAAATGATGTGCATAAATAAAAGTTAAGCAGAACATAAATGTAGGAGGAGGAGCTGTTTATAAGTGTTATTTCTTTTGAAATGAAGTAATAATATTCTGAATATTGGGAAAGTTAAAGCCTATCTCTCCCATTTGTTTGGCTTGTGAATCACCAAAAATCCTCAAAAAATAAGAAAATTTCTTGTTCCCTGAGATCTGATACTAAAAATTAGGTTCAAGAAAAAAGTTGGACATCTAAAACTGTCAAATTTATCACTTTCAATTATGGAAAGCAAAAATTCTACTCTATGTGTATTTAGAAAATATTTCATGTTTCCATTTTATTCTTTCTCAGTGAAGTGACATGTTACAAGACTTCTATAAGTATGTGCTTTATGAAAGTTTCTCCCATTTACTGAAAACAACTCTGGACCATCTCTCAAGGTGTGTTAGAAAAGAATAATTGCTCTAGCTTGAGTTGGAGAAGATGAATGTGCTGAAAATCATGTATTTGCTAAGAGGGAGATGGTGATGACCATGAGAGGAAAGAGGACTAAAATCATGCCATCTGTGTTAGTGAGCCAAGGAGGAGCTGATGCACAGTACCAGAAATCTGTTGGCTTTTATAAAAGTTATTTATTTGGGGTAGAATCTTACAGTCACAAGGCCCTAAAGAGTTCAAATCAAGGTACCATAAGAGGTACTTCCTCACTCAAAGTCTGTTGCTATGTGTTGAAGCAAGATGGCAGGCAATGTCTGCAAGGGTTCAACCTGCCTCTTCCTTTTAAGGCTCCCTTAGGCCTAGCTTCTGCCCATCTCAGCTGTAGGATGGAGGGTTCATCTCCCTTCCCAGGGCTCATTTCTTTCCAAACTCAGCTGCTCTGGTCTCTTCACAAGATCAGCTGTAAACTATCAGGGGAATGTCTCCTCTCTCTCCGGTTCAGTATCAAAACTAAGTTCTTTCCTCTGCAGTGCTTTTTCTGTGTTCTCCTGTGTATCTACTTCCATCTCCTTAACTGAGTATCTGTTTATATAGCCCACCAAAGGGGGCAGGAACTCAAACCTGGTTGCCCTAATCTTGATTTAACAGAATGAAAGTGAAACCTCTGAACTTAATACAACCAAAGGGGTACCATGATCAGAGGAACAGACCAGTTTACAAACATAATCAGTATTTCTTTTTGGAATTCATAAATAATATCAAACTGCCACACCATCTAATAGTGATGAAAACAGTGTGATTCTGGTGCTACCTAGTAGTGATGAAAACAGTGTTACCGGTACTCCCTTTGATATGATAAGGTAAATTAAATTTCACTGAATACTTAAAGCTTGAAGTTTTTCTAGAAATGAAGAGCTCACAAAGATAATGCTCACTTTTCATTTTCATTTTATATAAAAGTGCTAAGGTGAACCACCTCTTTTGTGTTTTACACCTTGCTACTTATTCAGAAGTCAGCATAGTCAAGTACCAGGACCCAGTTTTCCCTCCCGTTTCAGCTCATATCTTTTGACATTAAAATGAGTACCTGTTACTCTCAGGTGAAGGGCTGCTATAGTGTACCACCATCTTCCCTTGACACCTGAATGGTACATTCATCATTAGATCTAAATAAAGGAGTTCAGACTGTAAGATAATTGATATAATCCATATGGAATCTAAGCCCCCTCTCGATATAGAGGTGGAGTGGACATAACTATCCCAGGGTCCACAGGATGGAGGACTAGAGTATGGATTAGAGTGGAGTTACTGATATTCTACTGTGGAACTATTATGATCAGTAATGGAAGAAATTGTAGCATGGATGTGGAGAAAGTGGCCACGATAGCTGCTGAGTGTAGGGAGAGGGAAGAAGAGAGATGATGTGGGGGCATTTTTGGGACTTGGAGTTGACCTGGGTGGTACTGCAGGGACAGATGCTGGATATTGTATGTCCTGCCATGGCCCACTGGGTGGACTGGGGGAGAGTGTAAACTACAGTGTAAACCATTATCCATGTAGTGCCGCAGTGCTCTGAAATGTATTCACCAAATGCAATGAATGTCCCAAGATGATGCTGGGGTGGGGGCGGGGGCGGGTTGTTGATGTGGGGAGAGTGGGGTGAGGGGGATAGTGGGTATATGGGGACCTCTTATATGTTTTGAATGTAACATTGAAAAAGAGGGGAAGAAAAAGATAATTGATATATATAAGAATTGTGGTTCCAGACAAGTGTAAGTCTTTTGTATGAAACCTCATTTTTCAAGTACTCTGTTTTTGACTTTTGAAAAAGAGACCTAAAGAATTTAAAACCATTTGTTATCACCCCTGGTTAGTCCCAGTTATCCATGAACCTTAAATAACCTTGGGTATGGATGCATTATTGGAATACTAAGACATTTATAAAATAAAATGACTATTATGATTCTTAAGGAAGGAAGAAATCTTGATATTTTATACTTAAAAATCATTTATAGACATTTATATTACTTTTCAAATATTAGAAAATATGTATGGATAAAAGACTTTATCCCTTTCCTCAAATAATGCAAGGCAAGAAATGAAATTAGCTCTTTTTTTTTCCTTCTTTCTGGACTCAGAGGGATTAAACATTTTACCAAAGATCATAAAGCTAGTAAAGCAGATGGAGTTAGGATTTAAATGCAAATTGATTCACTTCCAAAGCCCATGTTTTGCAATTCTCCCATAGTGATTTCTCTTTGTTGTATCATTCATTCAAAAAGTCCTTCCTTCCCCTCCCTTCACCTGAGCCTGATACTGTATTAATTTTTGCAAGAGTCACTTATCTGTGGAAATTGTCTAATGCTGAGTTTATAACTCTGCTTATTTTATTTTTTTAATGTATGTATCTGTGGAAAGACAAGTTTCACTTTCAGGTCATGAAATGTCTAATATAGTACAAGGGAACTTCTTTTGCTTTGTGTTTCAGGTAACCAAGCAAACTTTTTCACTTATTAATTTAAAGTGTGATAGGCAAATCCCCACATTTATCTTGGGATCTCTAACTTGCCTCTTTTCTCTTGTTTCCCTGCCCTTTCACCCTTCAAAATATTGTGTTATTAAAGTTTCACATCATTTTTAACATTAACAGAGAAAGGAAAAACTGGTATACAACATCAACAGGCTACAGATTGGGTTCTATGCTTAAATTGGAGGAGCTTTAAGAGAATTGGTGGTTCTCAACCTGGGGACAATTTTGCCCACCAAGAGACATTTAGCAATGTCTGGAGGCATTTTTGGTTGTTATGACTGGGAGGGCGGGCTGCTGGTACTACTGGCATCTAGTGAGTAAAGGCCAAGGATGTTGCTATACATAGTACAGTACCCAGGATAACCCTCGACAACAAAGAATTATCTGGCCCAAAATGTCAGTAGGGTCATGGTTAAGAAACCCCATTCTGTGTGAAATAGATGGATGGACAGGATCAAGCCACTGAAATTATATATGTTAGTTGAGTAGTTTTTAGACTTTTCAGCCATAGAATTCTTGACTAAAACAAAAGCTTACCTGGGAGTCATGAATACAACAGACTAAAACAGAACTGTTCTGAACAGGGAGGAGACGTGTACCAGTTTGATATTATGGATGAATTCCAAAAAGAAATATTGGATTATGTTTGTAATCTGATCTGTACCTGGGCATGATTGAGTTATGATTAGGGTGTTGAGTCCCTACACATCAAGGGGTGGGGACTCACAGGTAAAAGGCTTGGCAAAGAGCAGAGTTGAGGGTTTTCTGATGTTGGAATTTTGATGTTGGAGTTTGATGCTGAAGCCCCGGCAAGTAAGCTCATAGAGGAAAGAGAAGCCAGCCCCAGGAAGAAAATAACCTTGAACCCAGAGAAAAGCAAGCCCCAGGAACATAGGAACCCAGGAAGCCTGAACCGTTGCAGATGTTGGCAGTCATCTTGCTCCAAATAGACTTTGGTGAGGGAAGTAACTTATGCTTTATGACCTGGTATTTGTAAGCTTTTACCCCAAATAAATACCCTTTATAAAGTCCAACCAATTTCTGGTATTTTGCATCAGCACCCCTTTGGTTGACTAATACAGGACCCAAGCATAAATTATAGGGAATATCATCCCAATCAATTTTGCTGAAATAAATACATTACTAGAAATAAATACATGATTAGAAATCATATTACTAGACCAGTGAAAAATTGATTGCCGATTACTGTAAAGGGTGTAGTAAATTAAGAAGAAAAGTATTATTCTAAAATACAGTAGGAGGGAGTTGGTGTAGCTCAGTGGTTGAGTGTCTGCTTCCCACTCACAAGGTCCCAGCTTCGGGTTCAATCCCCAGTAGGGTTCAATCCCCAGTACCACCTAAAGAGGGAGGGAGGGAGGGTGAAAGGAAGGAAAATACAGCAAGAGAAGGGATATATGATGATTAAATTTTCATTTTGAGCTTGTACTTTATATGTGTAAGTATCTGTATATAGTTTACTTGAAAATTCACATAGGTTAGTGATGGCAGACGTGATTGGGATCAAGATTGTTGGTATCTGCCACAATCTAAGCAGAATTAAAATACAGTAGATTTCAACTATAATTCAACTTCTTTTCCTTCCCCTTCCCACCTGTATCCCCTGTAAGCGTGATTAAGCAGTTGAGGAACACTCTGTACTTGCATACCTTTTCCCCCCTAATTGCAGCATGACTTCCATGAAGTCATTCCAGAGAATGTATGTTAAGATGAGTAAAGCACTTTTAGGAAAGATTGTCCTCTGGGAAAAAAGGGAAATAGCTTTGTTGTATTAGAACCTTTCCCTATACTGATATTTTGAAAATGGAATTTATAATTTTACTTTTACCATTTAGGCTTTGAAATGATGTATTCTTTCTGATTTGGACTTTAAGTATAAAATTAGAAGCCGGGAAGCTAAAGAAGTCCCTTATAATTAGGACTTACCCTGTTGTTGGGAATTGTGAGAATCGTTGCTGGAATTCTTCAGAGGATTACCAGGAAGCTGGTATAGTTTGGGGAAGCAAAGGCAAGAAAAGTTCTTGAATACTTAGAGCTGGCCTGTCAATTGAAGTGAAATATAGATTTAGCTTTAACTCCAAAACTATCACGTCTTCCATTTTCTGATTGTACCTTAAGCAAGTAGATAATTATGGTATTTATACTGAGCTCTGCTTTTTTCAAAACTGTCAAATATACCTGATTCTAGTAAAAAACAAAAAACTGAAGGTAGGAAGAGCAGATGAGGAAGTGGCCTTAGCTAAGTCCGGTGATTTACCCTAGCCATAGTTAGTAAGCAGCCGATTCAAAAGTAGCATGCAAATTTTAAAAAAAAATTATAACCTCTTATTCTTTCCTTTTATTTTAAGGTCAGATCACTAAGGTCTAACACACATTCATCTAGCATAACTTGAACCATTTCCTCTCAAATTAAGCAAACAGACTTTCTCATTATAGCATGAAAATACACTTGTTATAAAAACCTTACCTTTTGTAGCTAGGATATGGACCCGCACCTGAAAAATTATTTAGTATAATCCACTTGTTTTTTAGAAGCAATATTGTCTCTAGGAGAAGCCGGGGTAATGATGGGTAATGATACCAAACAGCTCTTCTTTTCTGATGGGATTACTAAGGATGACTGATAAGAAATTTAGTTCAATTTGCACTTTTTAAATAGCATCCTTAATGAACAAGATGCTATGTTATATCTTTATTTTTTGTATGTTTTATTATTTTTTAATCTTTTTTTTTTTTTAAAGATATATAGATCACACAAAAGCTATGTTACAACTTATAGAAGATATCAAGGTAAATCTCTGGCACCAAGGAATTGACAATCTATTAGGAGACCTGGGTCCACAGATAATTATTTTATTTTATTTTAAAGATTGATTGATTGCCCCTTCCCCCCCACCCCAGTTGTCTATTCTCTGTGTCTATTTGTGTCTTCTTCTTTGTCTGCTTCTGTTGTTGTCAGCAGCACGGGAATCTGTGTTTCTTTTTGTTGTGTCAGCTCTCCATGTGCGGCACCATCCCTAGGCAGGCTGCACTTTTTTTCGCACTGGGCGGCTCTCCTTACGGGGCGCACTCCTTGCACATGGGGCTCCCCTACGTGGGCGACACCCCTGCGTGGCAGGGCACTCCTTGCGCTCATCAGCACTGCGCATGGGCCAGCTCCACAGGGGTCAAGGAGGCCGGGGGTTTGAACCACGGACCTCCCATGTGGTAGACGGACGCCCTCACCACTGAGCCAAGTCCACCGCCCACAAATAATTCTTGAGCAAATTCTGAGGTGTTCTAGCTGTATGAAGGTTAAGAAAGAGACACAGAGGCACAAGGTGAAATTTTTGAGAAATAATGAAATGAAAACAGGAGGGATAGGTCTAGAAAAGATGAAATTAAAGGTAGAAGAGTGGTACAAACAATGTTTATAGGAAACCTTGGGTGGTGGGCACCAGAGAACAGAGAACAAATAAACAAGAATCACCTGCTCTCTTTGACAGACAATGCAGGTAATCAGGAGCTCTCTAAGCCTTGTCTTATGGATCCGTGTGGATGGTTGTCTGTCCATTCATTTGCTCTTATGTTAGTTTTTTCTTTCTTTCCTTATAGAACCTTGGTGATCCATGAACTTTAATCAGTGTTGCCTATCTGCTTTGAATATACACTTAATGTCGGGAACATAAGGCTTGGAATTTTCATTCAAGTGACCAGATTTCTAGCCTTAAAAAATCTAGGATAACCATTATTTTTGGTTCTTATATAAAAAATTAGTGTTGAATAACATTGTGTGGCAATACCAATGTTTGGACTCTTTGGTTATGCAGTTTAGCACCAGTATTTCTTGTAATAGATTGAGTCTATTAAGGTTAATCAGTGCTGAGAGTTGTGTCACCACATTCCAGGAATATTAAAATGCCTAGAGTGGAGTAGAGTTTTAATCATAGGTCACTCTTCACATCATGTTGTAGTATATAGTGATTGTGACATCTGGCTGTATTCTTGCCCAGAATCTTGGTCTTAATATTTTGAAGTTAACAGTAAAGAATTTTCATTTCTTCCACCAAATTGTTCACTGTGTATGAACCTGACTTTCTGACATTAATATTAATTGATACAGCAGGCTTTGATTTAAAATTACCTGTCCTAATATATTGAACAATTTACATTTTATCTTTTTTTCCTAAAACATTCTTGATCACATTGTACTATAAGAATTATTCTAATCAAATCTACTACTGAAGTAAGAAGAGGTATTACAACCTCTCCACTGACTTAACATTCACAATCTAAGGCACAGGAAGGTAAACTTAACTTCTTGTATTTAAAGTACTTGGACTTTAGGGATATTCTTTTCTTAAAAGCGTTTTCTAAGTAGCATATGATTTAATTCCATAGTATGGTTTCAGAATCTTACTATACTGAACACAGATTACTTAGAGCCACTGCAGGAAATGTGACTTTGTGGAACTCTGTAAATGTTGAGTTTCTGTTATTTGTACACCAAGGGTGGAGTACCAGAGCTCACTGTTTATGAAATCACCTAGTCACCACATTTGTGAGAGTACTCCAAGTGGAGCTGAATTATGTTAAAGGTTAAAGTGTAATAACATAACCAGGAAACAGAGGCCATGTCAGGAAAGCTGTGGTAGAGCAAAATAAAGCCTTTTGTTTGTAGCAGATACTAGAAATATAAGATACAGTTCTCTTCCCCCTTGGTATTGTCTCAGACTTTTTGTTCTCAGGACCTCTTTATACTCTTAAAGTTACTGAGGACCCCAGAGAGGTTTAATGGGGTTATCAATATTAAACAGAAAATTTAAAAATAACTATTTAATAATTAATATAAATGCTTGTATATGTAAGAAATATGCTCAAGTATTAACATCTTTTTTTGAAAACTAACTTTTCAAAATAAAATTATTAGTGAGAAGAGTGGCATTATTCTACATTTTTATATATCCCTTTAGTGTCTGGCTTAAAAGGGAAAAAAGGAAGTAAATTTTAGTAACCTTTTCAGATAAATGTGTGTATTTGTCTTTGATGCTACACCAAATCTCTTAAAGGTTAATTTCTTAAAGGTTAGTTGCAGTGTGATATCTGAAGACACATGGATCAACTATTTATACTTTGTCACACTGAAATTCATTGGTCTGACTTGCACTTTGAATGGATCTGTCACCTACATGGTTTTGTAACATTATGCTTTGGTCATTTGGGAAATATTGGTTCACTGAGTTATGCAGATCTTTTAAATGTTGGTACAGACATAAGCTTGAAGATATCATGGGTTCAGTTCCAGACCACCTCAATAAAGCAAATATTACAATCAAGCAAGTCACATGAATTTTTTGGTGTCCCAGTACATACAAAAGTTATGTTTGAACTGTACTATAGTCTATTATGTGTAGCATAATATAGTAGCATTATGTCTTAAAAATGTATATACCTTAAATAAAATAATACATAGAGAGACATGAAGTAAGCTCATGCTTAAGGAAAAAATGCACTGATAGACTTGCTTGACACAGGGTTGTCACAAATCTTCAATTTGTAACAAAGAAAAGCAGTATCTATGAAGCACAATAAAGTGAAACAACTTGCAGTCATTGTCTCTTTAAATATTTCTTCTCCATTTTCTCTCCTCCTTCTAGGATTCCAGTTCAATGTGTGTTGATTCTCCTGCACATCTTTGGGTGCTAGGATTCTAGTTCAATGTATGTTGATACTCTTGCACATCTTTGGGTGCTCTGTTTTATTTTCACTTTTTTCTCTTTGTATTTGTTTTAGTAATTTCTTTTTTTTTTTTTTTTAAAGATTTATTTTTATTTATTTAATTCCCCTCCCCTCCCCCGGTTGTCTATTTTCTGTGTCTTTTTGCTGCATCTTGTTTCTTTGTCCGCTTCTGTTGTCATCAGCGGCACGGGAAGTGTGGGCGGCGCCATTCCTCGGCAGGCTGCTCCCTCCTTCGCGCTGGGCGGCTCTCCTTATGGGGGCACTCCTTGCGCGTGGGGCTCCCCTACGCGGGGGACACCCCTGTGTGGCACGGCACTCCTTGCGCGCATCAGCACTGCGCATGGGCCAGCTCCACATGGGTCAAGGAGGCCCGGGGCTTGAACCGCGGGCCTCCCATGTGGTAGACGGACGCCCTAACCACTGGGCCAAAGTCCGTTTCCCTGTTTTAGTAATTTCTGTCGACCTATTTTCAAGGTTGCTCATTCTTTCCTTGGCTGTGGCTTGTTTGAACACATTTTTCATCTGTTATCATGTATTTTCTCATTTCTAACATTTCCATTTCCCTTTCTTAAAACAGCTTCATTGAGATATAGTTCACACACTGGTCAAAAATAAATAGGCCAAAAATGTCAGGGTTTGCTTCTGGACTCTTGATTCTATTCTGTTTATCTATATGTCTATCCTGTGTTAATTACTGCAGTCTTTTTTTTTTTTAAGATTTATTTTTTATTTTATTTCTCCCCCCGTTCCCCCCATTGCCTGTTCTCTGTGTCCATTCGCTGAGTGTTTTTCTGTGCCTGCTTGTATTTTCATTAGGTGGCTCCAGGAACCAATCCTGGACCTTCTGGAGCAGGAGAGAGGCGATTATTCTCTTACACCGCCTCATCTTTCTGTTCTGCTGCATCTTCTTATTTTCTCTCCTCTGTGTCTCTTGCGTCATCTTGCTGCGCCAGCTCTCTGTGTCGACCTGCAATCCAACACAGGGTAGCTTTCCCGCGCAGGGCGGCATTCCCTCGCAGGGCAGCACTCTTGTGTGGGGCGGCATTCCCATGTGGGCGGGCACTCTGTGTGGGCCAGCTCACTGCATGGGCCAGCTTGCCCTCATCATGAGACCCTGGACATTGAACCCTGGATCTCCTATATAGGAAACGGGAGCCCAGTTGGTTGAACCACATCTGTTTCCCAATACTACAGTCTTAATTACTAAACTTTGCATTTAATTTTGAAACCAGGGAGTGTGAATTCCCCCCAACTTTTTACTTCTTTTTCAAAATCTTTTTGGCTATCCTTTATTTTTGTATGAATTTTAGGATTAGCTTTTCAATTTCTCCATAAAAGCCAGCTGACCTTTTTTTTTTTTTTTGGCATTGGGAGCCAGGGAATGATGCTGGGACCTTGTATGTGAAAAGCCGGTGTTCAACCTCTGAGCCACATTGGTTTCCCCGCGTTGTTTGTTTTTTTTTGTTGTTGTTGTTTGTTTTGCTTGTTTTTTTGTTTGGTTGGTTCGTTGGGTTTTTTTGTTTAGTTTAGTTTAGTTTTTTCCAGGAAGCACCAGGAACTGAACTTAGGACTTCCCATGTGGGAGGCGGGAGCCAACTGCTACAGCTACATTTGCTCACCCTCACTGGACTTTTGATAGGAATTGTATTGAATCAGTAGACCAATATGGGGAGTACTGTCATCTTAAGAATGTTGTTTTCCAGTTCATGAACACTGGTTTTCTTCCCATTTGGTTAGGTCTTCATTTTTTTTCAAAAACGTACAAGTCTTTCAGTGTACAAGTCTTGCACTTCTTTGTTAAATTCCTAAATAGTTTATTCTTTTTGTTGCTATTTAAATGGACTCATTCTTGTAATTTTATCTTTAGATTGTTCACTGCTAGTATATAGAAATAGAACTGATTTTTGTATATTGATCTTGTTTTCATGTTTTTAATTTCCCCTTTAAAGCTCTTTAAGTAGACATCACAAATACTATTATTTTGCAGGTACAAGCTATTATCTAAAAATGCTATATAATTAATAATTAAATTTATATATTATATAATTAATCTAAAGTGACATAGATAAGTGTCTAATAGAGATTGAAATCTAGGAGTTTTGATTTTGGGCTTCTCACCTATACATTTAGCTACAATTCTTTCATCAAATAAATCTTTGGTAGTTAGAAAAATTTAATATTTGATTTTTTTTTATTTTTAGTGTTAAATGTTTACAAAAAGCAGTGAAGGATTCTTATCACATTATGTGTAGACCTTGTGCTGATGAACTTGAAGTTTGTGCTAAATGTGGAAAGAAGGAAGACATTGTTATTCCGTGAGTATTTTCCTTTTTATTTGAAATTTTTATTTTGGTAATTGATAAATTAATTTTCCTTTACCTAAATATTTAGTAACTTTTGGAGTCTTAAGTTGCAGTATATCTCATTAATGTAGGCTTTTTTCTGCATGGTAGTAAAAAAGGCATATTTGATTATTAAAGTTTTCTATCATAATTAAAGTAAAACTTTATATATTTAGGAAAATAAAATGACCTTTATTGGTGAGATTCACATTCATTACAAAAGAATTACTTATTAGATCACATTTTTTCTTTAATAGATATAATTAATTTCTTTGAGGATATTTTATTGAAAACACCAGTATTATTGGTTGATCTTGAGTTAAGTTAGTCTTCAAGGATCTTTTTCTCTATATCTAGTTCATTAGGCTCCTGTTAATTGGGATATATACTGGTAAAGATCTTTTCAAACTATACAGTTAAATAATGAAAGCCTGGAAAATAATTAGGTGTTTTTTCTTCCATCTTTAGATTTAATAAAGAACTAGAAAAGACAGAAAATACTGAAAATAATCTAAGTTCCAAATGTAGAGGAAACTACAGAAGAAATGAAGAGGAAAGTAATGGGGATTTAGATTTTGATAATGATTTAGATGACCCAGAAGAAGACAATCAAGTGGATTAATATAATTTTATTAAATGCCAATCTGGCCAACTTTTTTTTTCTTTTGAGTGATGTTTTAATTGCACATACAATTTCTTAAATAGATATGACTGCTTAAATTTTCTATTTCTTCTTGTGTCAGCTTGATGAGTTATATTTGAAGAATTTCTTACCTTCTAAAGGAATCTTTCTGGCTGCTGTGGTAAGAAAGGACAGTAGAAAGGCAAGCATGAAAATGAGGAGGTAACCTCAGAAATAGAGATTTTAAAAAGGTGACACTTGGATCAAGGAAGCAGCAGTGGAGGTAGCAAGAAGTGATTTTAAATGGTGGGTATGCTTTGGAGGTAGGTCCCAAAGACTTTACTGATGAACTAACTGGATGCAGAGTAAGAGAGAAAAAGTGAGGTCAACCATGCCATCAAGGTATTTGGCCTGTACCATTGAAAGGATGAAGTTGCCATCAGTGGATGGGATCAAAGAACTTGGAAGATAGACAATTGAAATCATTCCATCTGAGGAGCAGAAAGAGTAAAGAGAAATGAATAGAGCCTGAGGAACCTGTGGGATATCATCAGTGGTACCAATATATGCATTGTTGGAGTCCCAGAAGGAGAAGAAAGAGAAAAGCGAGAGAGAATATTCAAAGAAACGGGCTGAAAACTTCCCAAATTTAACAAAAGACTTGAATATAGGCAGCCAGGATACACAATAAACTCCAAACAGGATAAATTCAAATAGACCCATACCATAGTCTATTATAATTCAATTTAGAATGCCAAAGATACAGAGAATTCTGAAAACTGCAGGAGAAAAGCAGCATACCACTTACAAGGAGCCTCAATAAGATTAAGTGCCGATTTCTCATGGGAAACCATGGAGGCAAGAAGGCTATGGGATGACATATTGAAAGTGCTGAAATTTAAAAATTGCCAACCATGAATTCTGTATCTGGCAAAACTCTTTCAAAAATAAGGGACAGGTTAAGATAATCCTCCAGGTAAGAAAAATTAGAGTACAGGTTTCTAGAGGCACGGGGCAGGCAGAATGGAGATTTAATGCATGATAAGTATAAAGTTTCTATTTGGGGAGATGGAAAAGTTTTAGTAATAGAAGGTGATGAGGGTACAGCAATATTGTGAATGTGATTAATGGCATTGAATAGTATGCTTGGGAGCGGTTGAGGTGGAAAAGTTTGCTGTATTATGTTCCCACAATTTAAAAGAAAAAAAAAAAAGAGCAACTAAAGGGACGATTACATTGAAATGCAATACATGATCCTGGGTGGGATTTAGCAGAAGAGGAGAAAAGCTTCTCAAAGGCACATTGGGACATGTGAAAAAAATTGGAATGTAGGGAAACGGACTTTGGCCCAGTGGTTAGGGCATCCATCTACCACATGGGAGGCCCGCGGTTCAAGCCCCGGGCTTCCTTGACCCTTGTGGAGCTGGCCCATGCGCGGTGCTGATGCGCGCAAGGAGTGATGCGCGCAAGGAGTGCCGTGCCACACGGGTGTCCCCCGTGTAGGGGAGCCCCACACGCAAGGAGTGCACCCGTAAGGAGAGCCGCCCAACGCGAAGGAGGGAGCAGCCTGCCGAGGAATGGCGCCGCCCACACTTCCCGTGCCGCTGACGACAACAGAAGCGGACAAAGAAACAAGACGCCGCAAAAAGACACACAGAAGACAGACAACCGGGAGAGGGGAGGGGAATTAAATAAATAAAAATAAATCTTTAAAAAAAAAAAAATTGGAATGTAGAATACCAGCTTTACATCAATGTTAAATTTCTTGAACTTCATAACTGTATTTAAAATGGTAACATAAAGGAATATCCTTGTCCTTAGGAAATGGACATGGTAGTATTAAATGTTCAAGGAACATGATGTATTTGGCCAAATACTCAAATGTTGAGAAAATGAATTAATAGATGCTGTAGGTGGATAGATGGATAGGTAGAATGATAAGGCAGAATGTTAAAATTGGTGGATCTGGGTACCGGGGGTGTGGGGTGGGGGTACATAGTAGTTCTCTATATAGGGTTTGTATTATTTTTGTAACTGTCCTGTAAGTTGGAAAGTATTTCAAATTTAAAAGATTTTTTAAAAAGTAAAGACAAGGATAACATTTCAGTTGTGTAAAAAAATGTAATGTGCCTAGGAATAACTCAACAAAAGATACGTAAGAACTCATGACAGAAATATAAAAGCTTATGAGACATTAAAGAAACTGGAGACAAAAATTAATGACCATATTCATGACTTGGAAGTCTCGATATTCTACAGTCTTACAGAAAATTTCTCTTCCTTAAATTTGTGTGGCTTGCTTTTAAATTTAAATTTATTTTCTGGACTATATAAATTTTGTGTTTAAAGAGCCAATTAAGTTATAATTAGACCTAGCATTCTGTTTTAAGTTCGTTCCTATCTGTGAAAGTGTTAATTTCTCAGACTGCCTTACTAGGAGAGAAATTTAACAAAGAGCATCACCTAGTGACATACACTAATAGCTGCATTTAGATTTTCAGTACTAAAGAAGGTTGTTTTGCATGTGTGTTTGTGGGCACTTTTCTAGTGGACTTCAGTTCTGTTTAATTCATTTATATTTCTTTAGGAATTATCTTTTCTAATCTAAACACTATTTTATCTGAACTCAGCATGTAGAAATACAGAGAAGGCTTTGTTTTGTTTCAGTGTAATATATCCATTTAATTAGTCAATCAATTGATCATGTCTTGATGTTTGACAGGATTTTAGACTGTATCACATATTCTGAAACATCACAGTACTTTACTACAGAAATTCCAAGCCTAACATCACAAAAATCATCTGAGAAGTTTAAAATTTGATTCCTGGGATTCATTGGGTCTGTGATATGGCCCAGGAATTTTTTTCCTTCTTCCTCCTCAGGTGATTCTAATCATCAGCTACAGTAAACACAATTAATTGCTTATTTCAAAAAATCATTCCTCTGCCTGCCCCTTTCTCTAGCTCCTGGGATACAGTACCCGTTTGCCAGGTTCTCTCTTTCACAGCCTCTCTTGCAAGTAGGAGTGGCCATAAAGAGGAACCACTGAGAGATTATGGGAAATTTTACCACTGGTAAAAAAGAAAGCACTTTTTCTAACAAACTTTTCCTGCTTGCGTGTGATTGTGAGAAGATAAAATGTCTAGACCTTGAAGCAATTATGAGGAAATCAAATGAGCTGTAGAGATAGTGATCCCCAGCCCTGACATTGTTAAGCTGCTGAACTAATGAATCTTGGGCCCATCCACCTCTAGAATTCTTTCTTCTGAGACGATTAAATGTCTAATTGAATAAACTACTGTTAATCAGAATTCTCTTTCTTGCAGTCAAATGCATTCCACCTGATAGCTCAGCCAAAGGTGCTTTAGCAAAAAAAGAGGAAAATTAGTATGTCAAAATGTGATTAGTTGCAAGGAAGTCTTAACAGTTTGGTTGTTCACCAGCATTCTGCAAAAGAAGAATTAGGGAATATCTATATAGAATCACATAGTATCAATAATGATAATAACAATTATATAACACTCTTAAAAGTTCTAAGCATTTTACTTATTCATTTAATCATCCTATCAACCTCATGGAAATCAAGGCACAGAAAAATTAACTAACTTGTCCCAAGTCATACAGCTAGTAAATGACAGAGCTGGGATTCAGATACAGGCGGTCTGGATCCCAGAATCTGTGCTTTTTAATTATGCATTATACTACCACTCTATCACATGTCAAGAGCATTTATAAAGCTAAATAAGGAATGGTATTTTAGATGGAGAACATGACATGAAAAAGTTATTTAGTGACTAAAAAGGCTTGGAATTATAATAACTGACTAATTAGTTCATTCAACAAATAATAATTGAGCACCTCTGTATGCCAGACACTGTTCAAGTGACTGGATGAACAAAATACATTTTCCTGTTTATAATTTCGTATGTCATCTTGACTAGGTTATGGTGTCCAGTTGTTTAATCAAGCAAGCACTGGCCTGATTGTTAATGTGAGAGTATTTCATAGATGGATGTAAATCATTAGTTGATTGGATGCAACCTCTTATTATCCACAGTTATAGATAAGAAACTGAAGTTAAGTAACTTGGTATAGAGTCAATATGTGTTTGGCCTGGGGTTTGAACCTATGTGGTCATCTCTGATCCAGAACCCAGAACCCATTTTGCACTTTAATGTTTGTGTGCCTTAGAGACCTGTGTTTGGTTGCTGTTTGGATAGTTCCTGTAGTTTCCATGCCACCATTCCAAGGCCCTGCTGACAGTTCAGTTCTTCTCCCACTCTTTCATATTCTATCATTTCAGACAGTTTGTAGCTTTTCTTTTTTTCTTTTTTTCTGAAGAACCCTTGGGTCCCAGGCATTGGAGAATGGACACTGGAAAGTGCTTTATGTTTCTAGCCATTGCTTATGCACCTGAATTAAAATAACTTTATATCTCTTCCCTCCCATGACTGTTGATTTCCATGTGTGAAGCAAAAAATATTTATAGTCTTTTCAAATAGGTGATGTCACTTAATTGTGAGACTTGCTTGCATAACAGAAAGAGTATAGGTGTTTGTAAGCAATTCCAGATATATTTAGTTGCTTGACTGGGAAGGGAAGTTGTAGTGATTATCTCCTAGTATAGTATTAAATATTAGGAGAAGAAAAGATAAGTTGTTACATGTACTTGGTGCTTGTATTGCTTTTTTTAAATCATGGAGGATAATGTGTTCTCCAATTTTCAAATGACTAAGGCTCAGAGAGGATCTTACTAGGATCAAAATAGATAAATAATATAGTGAGCTGCAGGGTGCCTAAGAGTTACCTCCTGAGAGCCTCTGTGTTGCTCAAATGTGGCCAGTCTCGAAGCCAAACTCAGCATGTAAATGCATTGCCTTCACTCCAGCGTGGGACATGACTCCCAGGGATGAGCTTCCCTGGTGCCGAGGGATTACTACCGAGTACCAGCTGATGATGTAACTAGAAAATGACCTTGAATAAAAAGATCAACTCAGACCAGCAGAATATCTCAGCCTACATTTAACTGTTTTTTGACATTGAATAAAGGGGAAAATGGAAAGGACAAATAAATTTATATGGCTATGAGTCTCCAAAAGAGTCAGGAGGGCATCAGAGGGGTCATGCTTACGCATGCCTCAGCAGGGTCCCAGAGACAGCCAAAGTAGATACAAGCCCAGGTACTGGTTCTCCTGAGGGCCACAGAGACCCACAGGTTTTATGGGCATGGCAGATGGCTCTGGAGTTCAGTGCCATGTCAGTTGGCCCTACTTTGGAGTTTGTGTTCCTGAGTGTGACAGAGTTTGACACGGATGTGATCTTTGTTCACAAGCCTCTCCTATCATTTTTACTGGACCTGTGGTTGGCGCTGGGGTTTAGTGTATACTCGGGGAACCTGAATCTCTGGACTGTCGATGTGATAGCCAGGCCCTGAGCCTCAACAGACTTGCAACTCCTGTCCTCTGCTAACAGGGAGATGAAGGTCAATCACCACACCAGGGAGCCAAGAGTGCCTGCAACTGCAAACAGGAGAACTGCATCATGAACTATTGTGATTAGTAATTAAAGAAAATGTAGCATTAATGTGGAGAAAATGGCCATGGTAGCTGCTGAGGGTAGAGAGTGGGAAGAGGAGATGTGATGTGGGGGCATTTTCAGGACTTGTTGTCCTGGGTGGTACTGCAGGGACAGTTATTGGACATTGTGTGTCCTACCATGGCCCACTGGGTGGACTGGGGGAGAGTGTAGACTATAATGTGGACTGTTGACCATGTGGTGCAGCAGTGCTCAGAGATGTATTCACCAAGTGCAGTGAATGTCCCATGATGGAGGAGGTTGTTCTGGCAGGAGGGGGGTGAGGGATATATGGGGACCTCATATTTTTTGAATGTAACATTAAAAAAAATAAAGACAAAACATGAAAATAAATAATATACTTGAGATTTAAACGTGGTCTATAGGGCTCCAAAGCCCATATTATTTCAACGATATTTATGCAAAATTATAAATATTCCATATTCCTAAAAATTGTTTTCACTGATTAGGTATAACTTGTAACAACATTAATTTGAACATATTTCTATCCTCCCTTATATCCCTCTTTCTAGGTCTGTTCTTTTCCTTTTTTTTTTTTTTCAAGATTTCACACACACACCCCCCACCCCCCCCCCACCCCACCCCCGCCATGTCTGTTTTCTGTGTCTATTTGCTGGGTCTTCTTTGTCCACTTCTGTTGTTGTCAGGGGCCCGGGGATCTATGTTTCTTTTTGCTGCATCTTGTGTCATTTCTCTGTGTGGGCGGCACCATTCTTAGGCAGGCTGCACTTTCTTTGGCGCTGGGCGGCTCTCATTACGGGGTGCACTCCTTCCGTGTGAGGCCCCCCTACACAGGGACACCCCTGTGTGGCACAGCACTCCTTGCGCACATCATCACTGTGAGTGGGCCAGTTCCCAACAGGTCAAGGAGGCCTGGGGTTTGAACTGTGGACCTCCCATGTGGTAGACAGACGCCCTAACCGCTGGGCCAAGTCTGCTTCCCTTCCTTTCCTTCTAATGTTAGTCCTCTACCAAATGAATGCCCTGTACAAAAGCTACATTAAAAAAAAAAGCACAATTATATTGTCCACTTAACTTTGTAACATAGATCTTTGCCACTCATCATGACCAGATTTGTCAATAATATTGAATGTTATAAGACCATTTTCCGCAGTTTTTCTGGTAACTCTTGTGGAATCAAGGAAGTATGTTGGGGTTGCTTACCCACCTCTACATTAACAAGTCCTGCAATTTCATGAACAGTTTTGCAAATGGAAAAAAAATGTATGCTTCCCCAAATCTTATATATAAACCTTTGTAAGGAATTAAAGGACCAGGTCTTCAAAAGATACCACTGAAGGGGAGCCAATGTAACTCAGTGGTTTGGGCACCCGCTTGCCATGTGCAAGGTGCCAGGTTCCATACCTGGGACCTCCTAAAAAAAAAAAGATCACTACAAAAAATAATTCACGAGATTGCATCTTTTATTTCTGCATAATACTAAAATTACTTTTTTTATAATCTTAAAATGTTTCCTTCCAAAGGAAATATTTTGCATTGTCATAGAATGTGAAATTGGTGCTTAATTGGCCCTAATATGTTGGGTTTTGAAAAATACGTTGGATATAAAAATAGAAATAGTACCTAAGTGTACAGAAGTTGACTAAATACAATATTTCATCAAATGTGGAGGCGCCTTTGGGACCTGGAGTTGCCCTGGATGGTGCTTCAGGGGCAATCACTGGACACTGTAAATCTTCTCAGGGCCCACTGGATGGAATGGGGGAGAGTATGGGCCATGATGTGGACCATTGACCATGACGTGCAGAGATTCCCAGAGATGTACTTACCAAATGCAATGGATGTGTCATGATGATGGGAGTGAATGTTGCTGGGGGGGTAGTGGTGGGGTGGGGGTGGTGGGGTTGAATGGGACCTCATCTATATATATATTTTAATGTAATATTTTTACAAAATCAAAAAAAAAAAATTTCTTCGAAGTTTGGTTTAGAAATTTCTGCAAACTCCAGAAACATTAAAGCATGTAAATTTAATATTAACTATTCATAGTGAAAGTTATTTAAATAATATTTAAGGTTACCTTTTTGTTTTTAAAGCAAATCAAAATCTTTTTAAATTCAATATTAACATTGAGTTGTAATTAACATTTTAAAAATTATGCTTTGTTCATGGATGACCCCCCCCACAGATACGGTGAGCAAATGAATCTAGACACAATAGATTCTGTATTTTATGACTCCATTTACATGAAGTTCAAAAATAGGTAAAACTAATTTATGATTATATTTTATCGAAATAAAGGTTACCTTTGGTGGTAGCAATGACTGGGAAGGGGCATGAGGGAACCTTCTGGATTGCTGAAATCATCTGCATCTTAATTCAGGTGGTGATGATGACAAAGGGGTAAAGAAATGTAAAATTCAGCTTGTAAGATTGTTCACTTTATGTAAATTTTACCTCAATTAAAAAGGAAAATATTTTTCTTTCAAGTACTGTCAGTATTGTCTTAGTTTGCCAGGGCACCTGTCACAAATACCATGTGGTTTATTGCACGTAGTCTTGAGGCTAGAATTCCAAAATCAAAATGGAAGTAAGGCTTGCCTTCTCCTATAGACTGTACAGGAGCTTGGTGCTAGCTGTAGGCAGTCTTTGAAGTTATTTGGTTCATTATTTCTGCCTCCTATCATGGTATCAGTGTTGTCCTCTCCTTTTATCTGTCCTGGTGTCTGTTGACTTCCAGCTTGTGGCTCCTCCTGCGTCTTTCTCTGACTCCTGACTTCTAATTTCTTCTCTTTATAAGACCTCCAGTAATATGGATAACTACCCTCATTCATTTCGGACATACATGAACTAAAAACATCTTTAAGAGCTCCTGTTTACAGTGGGTGCACGTCTACAGGAATGTGGATTAAGTTGAAGAACCTGTGTATGTTGTGGTCCATAATTCAGTCTACCACAAGTATACTGTTGTGAAACCTATGTCTTAAACGGCATTAAATTTTACCTTCAAAAAGAGTAGGAGGTAGAATGGTTTTTTGATGCAGAATGAGCTGTTTAAATCCTGACCTTGCCTCTTAACTAGTCCTGTGACCCTGGGCCAATTTCTTCACCTTTGTGAGTCTCAATGTCCTTATTTGTAAAATGTGGGCAGTGATCTCTACAGTATAAGGTTGCAGTGAGTATTGAATAATGTAAATATAAAGGTCCTGGCACATAGTAGATGCTCCATTCATGGTGTTTATAAATACTTGCCTTGTTGGTTTAGACATTTTCTTTCAAACTCTCAAGAGCCTTGCACATTTTGGTGGGGACAAACTGAAAACTCTTAGGTGGGGAGGAAAGAAACCTCGAAACAGAATTCCATATACATTGAAAGAGAAAAATCAAACCCCCTTCAATGAAAGCATTTATATAAAAATTTTAGGTTTGCAATTGGCTATTTTTAATACTGTAAAGTTTAGATCCTTCAATAATAATGCAATATGTGAGTGTTAATAGGAGCTTTTGAAAAAATATATCTGACAGTAACAATTTTACAATCTATCCTCATTTCTTTGTTAAAACTAAACAGTTGTATTGCTAACTTTAATGGATATCACATATATCACACACACACACAGACTCCTCTTCAGAAACTTTAGTATCTTAAATGATCAAAATTTATATTTTAGTTTAAAATTATATAATGAATTAAAAATAGAAAATGAACTAGAAAAGCATATTACACTTATCTTTTATTTAAATTATAATTTAAAAATAAAGTTTTTTGTGTGTAATTGAGTATGACTTTATCTATTCCACTACTGTTTTTATTTTAATTTAGTGATGAAATTTGATTTGTGGAATTTATTTTCTTTATTCTTAAGCTTTTATCATTGGTATAAAGGCATTGGCCACCATAGGTTCTGAGGGGACAGAGAGGGAAGAATAGTGTAACATGGGGGCATTTTCAGGACATTGAAATTGACCTGCATGACATTGCAATGATGGATACAGGGCACTATACTTCTTGTCATAACTTATAAAATTTTGCAAGGCAGTGTGTAAACTATAAACTGTAGTCCACAGTTACCAGCAATTCTTTAATATGTGTTCATCAGTTGTAACAAACACTAATGAAAGATGTTGTTAATGGAAAATGTGGAAGGGGGAGTGAGTGGGGTATATGGGAATCCCCCGTATTTTTTATGTAACATTTATGTAATCTAAAGTGTCTTCAAAAAAAAAAAAGTTCTTCCTTTTTACTTTTAGGAAGAACAATGATGTTACATGGGAACAATGACTTTGATAAAAGCACCTAAATGATAATAGGACATAAATTGACCCTGGGAAAGTTGCCAGGACCTGCCAAGGTTAGACAGGATGGTCTATTATAGGACAAAACTGACATTTCTTAGCAGAGGATATTACAGCATGTCCACAAAGTCAGGAAACATAACAATTGATTTTAAACTAGGCTATTATATGTTTCCAGGTGAAGTCCTCTAAATGGAAAACAGGTCCAATTGTTATTCTGAAAAAATATGTAACTAATAAACAATGGAGTAATGCATCTCTGACAGACCTGGAGCAGTTACTGTCTGCTGCTCAGGTGTCCACTACAGATGCAAGAAAGAGGTCTTTGTGCTTTCTGGCTCTCTGGTTCTGGCAGCCAAGATTGCATAGGGGAATCTTTGAATTGGGGAAATTCTAAAATCATGGGGAAGGGGAAATAATCTTTGCAACTCAGAAATAAACTTAAAAACACAAAAATGAACAGTGGAGTGTCCAAAAGTCTAGAAATACAGGAAGAATAGAACTTTGTTGTAATTCAAAATATAGAGCAACTATTTGGAAGAGTAACTGAACAGTTATATACTGTTTAAAATGAACTTTGTCTTATGTTTCTTGCTTTTGCAACACATGTGGCTGCCAGCTGACACAAGGCAGGTGCAGCAGGACTGGCTGCCAGAGGACAGTGACAAAAACAAGACTTACCGAAACAACAAGCGTTTCTTATAAATAATTGGAAATGATTTTGGAATCCATTTCTTGGCAATGGAAATGGTACATTTCAGATCCTATTAAGTGATTGATTTATGTGTGGGAAGTCCTCAAATGATAATGCTGGAAATACTTAATGATGCAAGGCTACTGTCTGTATACTTGAGAGGATATCCTACAGAAAATGAAAATCCCAGAGGAAGGAAGCCACAGTGGGAGGTTGACTGTCTCTGCAGGGTCATGAATATTTATTACACAGAATATTTACTACACTGAAGATGTGTGGTGTCACACCTGGTATGATTGAAATGGGCCCTACGGTATAGATGGAAGATAAAACAGGAATCTACACGATTCCATTTTATGTTTGGATGAGCATCTGGCCAATGAAACTTTCTGTATTTTTCCAGTCGTTTGACTTCCTCTTTTTCTATGATCCACTTGTCAAGTACAGTTTGCCCACACATCAAATATGCCTATAATCCAAAACCCAGTAATGTTTTCCCCAGCTATAAACTGACTGCAGAAATGACTACAAACATCATGGAATTGAACTTAAAGTAGTAATTTTGCTTTTTTGTTCAGTGCTGCATTAGGAGAGGTAAAAAGCTTTAGAGTAAGTTTCAACTGACGATTCACTGTCCACTGAGTGGCCCTTCCTTTATTGCAGGGAGCCTGTGAATTTACATGTGCATTCAGCATTGTCAGTAGACTAATATGTCATGTAAATCGCTAAACTATTTTTATATGTAGTAGATGTGATTAAATGCAAATTCAGTTTAAATTATTACTGAATTCACAATGTCTTGAACTTAGGTATTTCCTCACCCTGACCTAAAGATTCAATTAATATATGGAGGGCTGTCTCTTTTTTGCTGTTAAAAAATTCTTGGAGAGTGGATGTGGCTCAAGTGGTTGAATGCCTGCTTCCCACATGGGAGGTCCTGGTGCCTTCTAGAAAAAGTAAACAAAAACAACAAGCAAAACAAATGAAAAACAAAAACACAAGCAAACAAGTAAAAGCCAACTCAAGGGAGCCGATGTAACTCAGTGATTGAGTGCTGTCTTCCCACATATGAGGTCTGGGGTTCACTTCCTAATACCTACTTAAAAAAAAAAAAGGAATGATTAGGAACCACCAATAAAATTATAAGACTTCACTGTGCTATCAAATTCTATAATTTCTATAAAATTCTGTAAAAGCTTTTCCCACAATGTAGTGCTGTCTGTCTGTATTTTTAATGCTTTTTTGAAATATAATTTACATGCCATAAAATCAATTACAACTCAGAGATTTAGTAAATTTACAGAGTTGTACAGACATTAACACAATCTGCTTTTAGAACATTTCCATGACTCCAAAAAGATCCCTCATGCCCATTTGCAGTCACTGCCCATTACTACTTCCAACCCCAGACAGTCCCTAATCTGTTCTCAGTTTCTATAAAATTGTCTTTCATGAATCATGTCCTATAAATGAAATAAAAAATATATATAATCTCAATCTGGCTTCTGTCACTTAATAGTTTTGAGTTTCAGCCATGTTGGATGTAACAGTCCATTCTTTTTTATTATTGAATAGTATTCTATTGCCAAATAGTATCCAATTGTGGATTCTGTAGTATCCACATTTTATTTACACCTTCAAAAATTTGGATTGTTTCCACTTTGTGGCTATTATGAATAATACTGCCTGTGAACATTTGCATAGAAGCTTTTGTGTAGACATGTTTTTATTTTTCTTGAGTATATTTCTAACTTTATAGTGGGACTGCTGGATTGTATGGTAAATTTATGATTAGCCTTTTAGGAAACTGCCACGCTTGTTTTCCAAAGTGCTACACCATTTTACAATCCTATCGGCAATCTGGGAGGGATATGAGGGTTCCTGTTCCTTCACTTCCTCACCAAAGCTTGTAATTGTTAATTCATTTTGATTAGGGCAGTTCTAGTAGGTGTGAAATAGTTTTTCATTGTGGTTTTAATTTGTATATCCCAAATGGCTAATGATGTTGACTCACCATCTTTTTTGTACTTAGCCAATCAGCCAGTATTATATCTTCTTTGGCAAAATGTCCATTCAGGTATTTTACCCATTTTAAAAATTGTTTCTTCTCTTATTACTGAGTTGTAATTTTAAGTTAGGAGTTTTTGTTTTCATTCTTTCCGTGATCTTTCATGGTGGGTATCTTGTGAATATGTTCAATATGACTCAGGGAAGGGGTGTGGCATCTCTTGAGACTATGAAGAAATGGCTTTCGTTATCTTTTGTAGGGGTAAGATCCCAGTAATAGAGCTTTAAGAAGATTACAGAACCTCTCTTCACACCAGAGTTCCCCAAGATCGAATCCTGGTGAATCCTAGAGGGAAAGATGGGAAGAGGAGACAAAAAGAAATAGATACAGAAGATCACACAGGAAATGGACACAGACTGAAAAAAAACAAAAACAAACAAAAACCCAGCAGGGTTGGGGAGGAGAAGGGGAAGAAAAAAAAAGATTACAACTTGGAAAGCTCTAGCTTTTAGGTAGTCATCTGGCAGGAGTCAGGGTATGAAACCTGAATGTGGCTAGAGGTGGGACATTAGAACTTGATGTGTCTCTCCTGTAATTATTGTGAAATATTCAAATTACATCCTTTCTTTCAAAAGTCTTCTCTTCTTTCTCACACTAACTTACTCCTTTCTCTCCTGCCAGCACTCCCTCCTTTTGATTTTCTTTATCTAAAATAGGAAGAAAGTCATTTCTGATGTCCACTGAAGTCTCTCTCGCCAAACCAAATCCTGGGACCTCATCTATGTAGTTTCAGAAGAGTGTCATCAAGGTATAATTTTGCTACAGCAACTTTGTTTTTTACCCATTCTGGGCCCCAAATCTTGATTCTTTGTGCCATTCACATATGTATGTATTATGTATTTATGCACATACAAGCATATAGATATGTTCAAATGAGTTTTATGAAGGCTACAAAAGAAGAATGACCCACAGAAAACCATAAAATCTAAAATGTGGATTCTGATATCAGCCTCTGGTCCTTCCTAAGGAAAGAGTGTTGTTTCATAATCATTGTAGTTGCAAGAATCGTTTTGCTCCATTCGAGATCCTCTTTTTTTTTTAAACTCAAGTTTCTCTTTTCCACCACTGAACTGGTTGCTCTTTGTTTCATATCAGAGTGTCCAAGAGTCTTTTCTTATGACTACATTCAAGAATGAGTCTATCAGTTGTTTTCTATAGAAAACATTTTTGAATATATGTGAATTCTCTGAACCTGCAATCTGACTATTGCAGTTTTTTTCTCTTCTTTTTTCTTTAGTCCCATTTGGTGGAAACAATCAGTTCCTACTTGAACCCTGAGCTGAAAAAAATTCTGTACAAAAATGTGAACATTATGAAAATCTTTGCATAATGTTATTAAACACCTCCTTCCCCCATCACCCTCCTTCAAAATAGCAGCTAATGGGCATGGATGATATATTTATAATCACTGGTTCCCAGACCTGCCTCTGTATTAAAAATACAGATTCCCGAGACCTGTAGTCAAAGCTCTCAAGTGGTGTTCATATTAGGCAGTTAATAGAGCCATCCATGCATTGTGTCATTACAGTACGTAGCACAGCTAGGAGGGTGGGCTCCCACCCAGCCTGACAGCCATGGCACTAGAAGGCCAAAGGCACAGGTCTGTGTAAGCTTCAGGTGTATGCCACAGCTGGTGGGAACAAGCCGGCCATCTTTGTCCATCAATAGAATGGGTAAACAAAGTTTGGCATATACATAAATTAGAATTACTCAGCAATTTAAAAAAATGAACAAACTACTAGCAGGGCACAAAATGACATGGCTGACTCCCACAGGGTAAAGATGAGCAAAGGAAATGACACAAAATAGTAGTACTATAAGAGTCTATTTAAATAAAAATAAAAAACAGGCAAAATGGATCTATTGTCAGAATAGTTGTTACCCTAGGGAAAGGAGAGGTGGTAATGAGTAGCAATGAAGGAAAATTCTAGAGTGCTGGATATGTCCTTGACGTGGTGATAGTTACATATGTGTGTGTGTATACAAACATACATACACTGTACACATACATATAAAATATATTGAGCTGTACTGAAGATTTTTGCACTTAGTGTACCTTATTCCTCAATAATCAGGATTTACAAAAGTTAAAATATAATCCTTGGAAGGAGTAATTGACACATGAGCCCACTGTCACTCAGCAGCCTATTATTTATGCCATCCATGATCCCTAAGAGATAAATATGGCACCTTGATTTCATGTTCATATTAAGTAAAAATGTATCCGAACATAGATATATATTCAACTTGAGAAGGTAATGGCATGTTCACTATTTAAAACTCATTAGTTTTGAATATTTGTATGTGTCCAGGGCACACTTTTTGCAACAGAATACTTGGGCGATTGAATCTTACAGAAACCCTATGTTCTCTCTCCCTTACTCCCTAAATCTTGTAATAGAATCCAGAAATAAAACTGCCTATTCCTTCTTATCTGGAGAAAAAAGACCTCACCTCCTCTCCTGTTAGCAACAGGAGGTAAAATACACCCCAACAAATCAAGGTGAGATTAAAAAAATAAAAAAAAAATCTTGTGCCAAGCCATTGACTATCAAAACAAGGCATATTGTGAGGGCATTCATGGAAGAATAATTTACTTGGGAAATAAAAATGAAGGTTAGCAGAATGCACAAAAATCCATTGGAAAGGAGCCTTATCATAATAGAGGGAAATTACCATCCATTATTCAGCTATCACTTTAATGCCACACTGGGTGATCTGATTTCAAGGAGCTCATCCTAAGCACTGTTAATCAAAAACGGGGGCTACACTGGCTGACACTTACCTATGAAATCACTCAAGAAGAGCCAAAATCTTTGTTCAGCTGGGACTGTATTAACTGCTGTCAAGTTGTACTTGATCCAGTCATTCTGAAATGCTGAGCTCCATTCCACTTTGAAGTTCTTTTGGAATAGGGTAGAATACATACTTGTTTTGTTTTTTCAGAAAAAAAAAAACTTTTTTATCATGTTTTGTAACTACTAGGTTTATGGACGGGTTATGACATTGTTCTGAAAGTTGCAATTCTGTCCCAAGTTTGGTGCATAGCTGTGTAAAACGACAGCTTCCTGTCGAACTGAGATGAATATGTCAGACCAAAGAAAGGCTCAGAAAAGTCCAGGTTGGTGAGTAATGAACATTCATTTAGAGCACTTACATGAGATTCTCATCCTCAGTGGAGAGAGCATTTTCTAAGCTTAATCTATCATCCGCACTTGTTGCAAAACAAGAGGGGTCTTTTACAATGCATGTCTACATGCAGATGGGGAAGGCATGTGAAGGCAGCAGGACTTCTAAAGAATGAGGTGTTATAAGATTTGCTGATCAGTCAACTGCTCACAACCCTGAGGCTTGCCTTTTAACTTTTAAGGAATGGAATATTGCTGTGACTTTGGAAGGGGAAAGATCTGGTAGGCTTGGGGGAGAAAATGTAGACATATATGCTACAAGTAACTTCATTCACTCATGTCACACTGTCCTAGGTGCTGTGGGAAGATCCATGGGCAGGTAAGACACAAAGCCTCTCCCCAAAAGGTTTATAATGTATAAACTACTATAATGTATTTGGGGAGTGTGAACATAAACACATAGAAAGTAAATTTAAAAGGCAGGACCTTTCAACCTTAACTGCTGTGCTTTCCTGAAATCCTTTTCATCACTTCTCTGGGAACCACTGAATCCTTTGCTTGACCTGGTTCCTACTTAACTGCTGTGTTGTCATGGGAACTGCAGAGGTGCCAGAAATGGTTTCCATTTCTTACAATAGCCAAATTAATGTGCCATTAATAAGCAACTTAAATGTCCAGCAATGGGGGATTCAGAAAAAACACATTTAAGGGGAAGTGGACGTGGCACAACTGATAGAGTGCCCGCCTACCATATGGGAGGGTCTAGGGTTTGATACCTAGGGCCTCCTGACCCTTGTAATGAGCTGGCCCATGTGCAGAGCTGCCATGTGCAAGAAGTGCCCTGCCACATGCAAGGAGTACGTCCTGCATGAAAAACACAGCCTGCCCAGGAGTGGTGCCGCACACGAAGAGCTGATGTAGCAAGATGATGCAACAAAAAAGAGATGCAGTTTCCTGGTGCCACTCAGGGTGCAAGTGGACTCAACATACAACGAGTGGACACAGACAGCAGACAACGGGGCGGGGGGAGGCGGGCAAGGTGAGAGAAATAAAATAAATCTTTAAAAAAATCCACATTTAAACAATGTTATATTGCTTGTCAAAATCTAGCTCCTTATGTGCTGGTATGGAACTACTCTCCTAGGTATGATAGATGAAAAAAAGCAAAGCAGTCTTCCATTTGTCCCTCCAGATTCAACTCTCCAATCTGTTCCACCATTCTTTGTGCTCTCGGAGGCTGACCTATATGAGTTATATCAATGGGTGTCCTTGCCCTTTGGCTTTCAACTGGATTCGTTCAATGGAAATGCTGAAAGGAAGAGTCTAAGTGTTATTCTCCTGGCACCCTTCTATGGGCTTACCGTGGGTAAACTGGATCTCCACCAAAGGCTACAGCTCCTTTATCATGGTCTTCTACACACAGAGCTCTCTGTCTTACAGTTCTGGAAATGTACTCTTCTTTCTGTTTGTTTTCTTAATTTTTTTTATTTTTTATTTTGAGGTACCAGGGCCAGGGATGAATCTGGGACCTCATATGTGGGAAGCCAGCACTCAACCACTGAGCCACATCAGCTTACCTGAGTTAGTTGGTTTGTTTTGCTTGTTTATGGGTTTTCTTTTTGTTTTAGGAGGCACTGGGGACTGAACCTGGGACCTCGCATGTGAGAAGCAGGTGCTCAACTGATTGAGCCACATCTGCTCCTTGGAAATGCACTCTTATCACCCTTTCAGGTCTAGATGGTAATTGTGCCATCTTGTTGCTAGCCCTAGAGTGCTGTACTAGCTTAGGGTTCCGTATACTCTACTCACATCCTTGTTAATAGTCCCTTTCTTTAACTCTCTTTAAACTACCCAATTTGATTCTGTTTCTTTTTAAGATCCTGACTGATAGAGAAATTGGTACTATAAATGGCCCCAGTAGAAGTGGAATTATGGGTTTGTGTTCTCTGTATTTGAGGAACATAAAGATAACTTATTTACCAAGCAAGAAATGGGAGACATAATCCCTGGCATAGGGTCGCATCATAATTTTTCAAATGATCACTGCATGGGCATGAAATGAAGTGCAGGAAGGGGCCAGGCATTGAGAGATCAAATAGCTGTGGCATTCTGTCATTGTGGAGATAATCATGATTATGTAGATCATGGAGCCACCTGGCGGTTTCTGATAGTACTGGCTAGTGTATGTAAGATAAAGGAGAAATGAAACTCTGAGTTTCAGCTTGAGGGACACTGAATGGAGCATCAGAAAGCCTGTAGCCACAAAGCCAAAACTGTGGACCAGGCCCAGTTCCTAATCCTGTACTTTGTAGGGTTGCAGGGCCAGTTGAATTCTTAACTTCAGACGTATTCTAGGTACTGATTTGCTTCCCTGGCTTGCAACACTTCTGCCAGCAGCATTATCTCTGGAGTTAGAGAATGCCTGATTCATATCTCCCACGTGACCATGCTTGTGATCAGGGAACAATGTTGTAGCAAAGGAAGTACAGAAATGGCATGTGCTCATGGAATTCACCAAATACACCATTTGCTCCATTATCTAAATTCATCTGGATTGATAGATGGTGCAGGGAACTGCTGAAGATTCAATTAAGGAGACAACGTTCCAAGTTTGGGTTGTGTCTTACAGGATGTGGCATATGCATTAAACCAGCAGCCAGCTTATGGGGCAATCTTCCCTAGAGCAGGATTGCAAAAGTCCAGCGACCAGCAGGTGGTGGCACCCCACTCACTACTACACCTAGAAGACCACTTTAAGACCTTTTACTTCCTTTCCTCCCTATCTTGAGTTCAGTGTTTGATGGTCCTAGGACCCATGGGTGGAGTCCTTCCCCCAGGAAGCACAGTAATGGTTCCAGTATACTGGAATCCCTGGCCATTTTAGGCTCATCATACCACTGACCAAACAGGCAGAGAAGAGGGCCATTTTCGTGGTCAGGATGATCCTGATGCTAGGGAGAATTGGGAAGCTACTATATAATAAAGGAAAAGAGGACTATGTCTGAAATCCAGAGAAGTCACAGGGGCACCTCTTAGTCCCTTTACCCAATAGTCCTAGTCAATAGAAAATTGTGGCAATCCAATAACCGCAAGACCATTAGGACTCAGACCCTCCCAGAATCAGTGGGTCATCCCACAGGCTAAAGAGCCCGATCCAGCTGAGGGTCTGACAGAAAACATGAAATGGGTGGCAAAAGAAGGCACCTATGGTTACTAAGAGATGCTGAGATCATAGCAGCAAGGTTTTCTGTTAATTTATTATTCTGTTACTTTTTTAAACCCCTGCCATAAAGAACACTGATGATGGTTAATGTTTTCTGTTTCATGTGTGAGTAAAACCAAATTGAAATCACCAGGCAATGATTAAAGTGTTGATGATCGTTTGTATATCTCTTGTTTTAGAAACAAATTTTTCACCTGGATGAACTACAAGACTGGTTGCTTAAAGGAAAAAGAAGTAGACTGTGCTGGATGTCATGTCTCCTCCCAGTTCTTTGCCCAAGTTAGCTGACCGTTATGGATCACATCAACTTGCCTCCCCTGCCTCTGGCTTCCTAAGGGTTTGGCCTTTGGAAGAGACAAATGGGATTGGAAGGCAGAAAGAAAGAGGTCAGAGGCTTCATTCCTTTATCTCCCTCCATGACAAGTTGCTGTGGCTGGCAGTGTCCCTTGACTGAAGGCTCTCTCCACACAGTACTCTAAGTTTCTGGGTTCCAGTTACCACTCCTCCCTCACCCTATTAGGCCTAGGTAAGATAATGGTGCTTTTACATGGGGTAGTGTCCTGTTGCAGTTACTGCCCTAACTTTGTAAGTTATGCATATATTAATATGCTCCAAATTGCTGAGCCTGAATGAGCCATCTGCTTTTTACTAGATCCTTACAGAAACATTATATAGATATTGTGTAAGTCAGGAAAAAATATATTTTCTAATAAAACAAACTCAGCCTTCTCTCTTCATCATCTCCGCTATCAACCAAACCAGAGCTCATAGGGAATCATGCACAGTTCAAGTCTTTCGGAACTTAGGCTCAGAGTCCAAAAGCTGAGGCTTGGGACTTAAGGGATTCAGACATAAAAATTCAACAAGAAACTGGGGCTTAGAGCTAATACAAGTATTGACTCAGCTATGGGTATCTATTTGCCTTTGGTGGATATGTCTGGCAACCTCTCCACCAGTTGTGACAATGTTTCCTTGAGAAATGAGTCTTGTGTTCTTAATAATTGGCTCATAAACTTGAAAATATACATATTACATTAGAATGGTTAAAATTTTAAAAGACTAATCATACTGTGTTTGTCAACCAAATGGGTGCCAATGCAAAATACCAGAAATCTTGGCCCTCATAAAGGGTATGTATTTGGGGTAGAAGCTTACAGTTACCAGGCCATAAAGCATATGTTACTTCCCTCACCAAAGTCTTTTGCCATGTGTTGGAGCAAGTCGGCTGTGAGGCTTCCTGAGTTCCTCTCTTCCTGGGGTTCATTTCTTTCTGGGCTACTCTGTTTTTTCCACAAGGTCAGCTGTAGACTATGAGGCTCTCTAGGCCTTGCCTCTCTCCCCAAAGCATCTGCAGACTATCAGGCGAACGGCTCTGTCTGTCTCCCTGAGGCTTCTGCCATGTCTAAGGAGTCGTCTCTATTCCTCTGTGTTCTTCTCCTGTGTGTTTACTTCCTAGGCTCCAGGATCAAAACTCCAACATCAAAACTCCAACATCAGAACTCCAGCATCAAAAGTTCCAACTCTGTCCTTTGCCATGTCTTTTATCTGTGAGTCCCCACTCACCAACGGGCAGGGATTCAATACCTACTGATGGGGCCTAATCAAAACCCTGATCATAATTTAATCATGCTCAGGTACAGACCAGATTACAAACATAATCCCATATCTATTTTTGGAATTTATAACTACATCCAACTGCTACACATACCAAGTGTTAGCAACAATATGGAGAGAGAGAAAGACAGCATGGAATAGGGAGAACTTGAACCAATTAGATATACTTAGTTCAAGGCTGGTAAGAATGTAAAAATGGTAGAACCATTTGGATAGGACTTTGGCAATTTCCTGAAAAGTTAAACATAAAAGTAGCAGTGGCCCAGCCACTTCTAAGCAACCTTATTTGTGATAGCCCCAAACTGGGAAAAAAGCACCAACAAGTAAATGGATAAATAAATTATTATGTTTTATACAATGGAGAGTACTACTCAGCAATAAAGAGGAATGAACTATTGATACACACTACAGTATGGATGAACCTCAAAATAATTATATGCTAAATGAAAGGAGTGATACAAAAGTGCATTTTCAAAAATAAAGTCTAATCTATAGTGACAGAAAGGAGAGTAATAGTTGGAGGGGTAACAGGAGGGTTGAGAGAGGGATTACAAAGGGACATGAGAAACTTCTGAGGAGCTATGGGTATGTCTGTAATCTTGATTGTACTAATGGTTTCATGGGTTTATACATACACATATAACCACATTCATAAAATTATATCATGCAGTTTATAGTATGTCAATTATACCTCAATAGAGTTTTGTCATTGCTGTTTGTTTTTTAAAGGAAAACATGTATAACCATTCCAGGAAGAGATTGCCTGGCTTTGATTAAATATGTAATGTAGGCATTTCAAAAGAGAAATTGATCACTGAACATTTGCAAGATGTGAGAAGGGAAAAGAAGAGAGGCTGTTTGTCTGCCACGTACTTGACTAGGGCTTTGGTTATTATTATTTTTTTGTACTTCATTGCATATAATCCTTACACATATCCTAAGAGAGTGGTACTGTTATTCCAATTTTAGAAATGAGGAAACTTCTAGCTTAGAGAGTCACAGTAGCTTGTTCAAGGCAGAGCCAGAATTTAACCCCAAGTTTTATCTAACTCTAGTTCATGTTCTCCTTACATTGTACTGTCTTTCTCTCTCCAGCCACAAATTGACATGAACCTCAAATAATGGATATTAATGAAAGTAAAGATTTGGGGAAGGAGATTCCAAGAGGAGAGAAGCCACTCTAATAATGGCAGGCAGGAACAACTATGTTCCAGAAACAGTGGGTAGGCCAGCCTGGCAGGGATAAAGAATTCTTTTGGGAAGTAGAGTCAATAGACTTATAATGGCAAGCTGCAGTCAGATTTTAGAAGGCCTTGAACTCCAGGATAGAAAGTTAGGTCTTTACCCCACAGACTGTGGCTCTTAGTGGATAGTGGGCTTGGGATAGGAGTAGGGCTTACCTATAATTAGGGACATAGGCAGGGTGCCCAGAGCCCTACAATACTACAGGAGCTCATGAAAATATTTCAATTGTGATTTATTCTAAAATAAGGAGAAAAATGGATATAAAAATAGTGAATATATAAAATGAACCCAGTCTGGATTCATTCATTCTATATACATATATAAAATTAAATACATACATACAATTAAAATACATATATCGGAGGAAGGGGCCCACGAATGTGGAAGTGCCTAGGGCCCACGAAGGATGCAGTGCAGCCCTGGATAGGAGAGGAAGGATTCAGCAGTGAATCCAAAGGCTGGAAATTGAGAAAGGTTAAACTGAAGGGTTAAAGGTGTCATTGACTGAGATAACGAAATAAAGAGTAATGGTTTAGAGGAAATACTGATGAGCTGCTGAGTTGAAGACTGATATAGAAATTCTAGTACAAAGTGATAAGGATTTTTCAACCAGAGATATGTTTGTTTGTTGTTGCTTTTGCCTTTCATTAAAATAATTTAAAATAAGAGCAGTTTTAGTTCACAGAAATATCATTAACTGATTACAGAACTCCCATTTACTGTGTCCCCCACCCCCCGCCCAGTTTTCCCTATTTCTCTACCACATTAGTGTGGTAACTTTGTTACAGTTAATGAAACAATATCATTATATTAGTAACTACAATCCATAATTTGCATTAGGGTTAACTCTTTGTGTTGTACACCTCACTGAGTTTTTAAAGTTTTATTTTTATTCTAGAAACTTATATACAAACCAGTATCAATCATTTAACCACTTTTAAATACGCAATTCAGTGGTGTTGAATACCACTGAAGGTGGTAAGGATAAGGATTTTGATTAGGGTGGTGGGTGCGGGAAGAGGAGAGCATCTTTGAATTGGTGTTTAGTTGGATTAGGAACAGAGGGCAGAATATGGAAAACCTGGAAGATAGGAAACCACCTCAGGGATTTCCCAGTTTCCCACCTGCTGGATGAGCCTGGGCTTTCTCTGATTCCCCAGAAAAAAAGTAGCTGAGAGGTGGCTCTCACCAAAGGCTGTGCTCCTAGGCCACAGCCTCCCCTATCATTAACTCTAGACTCTTGTGGCTCCTTTATCCCACCTCGTTCTCTGCACTCCCAGGTACTTATGTAGAATTATTGTATTACTTAGAGTGCTTGCACTTAACTGTAATAATAATATTAACAATCACAGCTTTTGTTTGTGCCACCTTACAGATGCAAAAGTGTTTTCTAGTAATTGTCTTATTGGATACAACAGTCCTGAGAGAAAGGAGAGGCAGATGGTTTGATTTCCCAGTATACTAATGAAAGAGGTTGTCAGAGGTTGTTTGTCTTTGGTAGAACTGGAATTAAAAATCATATCCTTTGACTCCAGTTCTCATTCAACTCCATTGTTAACAGCTTAGATTTAGAGGAAGTCAGGGTCTTCACCACTTTACTGATTACAATTCAGGGTTGTTTTTTTTTTAAGATTTATTTATTTTTAAAATTTCTCTCCCCTTCCCCCCAGTTGTCCATTCTCTGTGTCCATTCACTGTGTGTTCTTCTGCATCCACCTGCGTCGGCACTGGGAAAATGCGTCTCTTTTGTTGCATCATCTTGCTGTGTCAGCTCTCTGTGTATGCGGCACCACTCCGGGGCAGGCTGTGCTTTTTTCATGCAGGGCAGCTCTCCCTGCCAGGCATACCCCTTGCACATGGGGCACCCCCACGCAGGGATACCCCTGCGTGGCATGGCACTCCTTGCTTGCCACAGCACTGGCATGGGCCAGCTTACCACACGGGTAAGGAGGCCCTGGGGATCGAACCCTGGACCCTCCATATGGTAGATGGACATGCTGTCAGTTGAGCCATGTCCGCTTCCCTCAGTTTTTTGTTTTTGCTTCTGTTTTTAGGAGGTACTGGCGATCAAACCCAGGACCTCATACAATGGAAGCAGGTGCTCAGCCACTTGAGCTACATCTGCTCCCCTAAATTCTGTTTTAAAATATCAAAAACTTCATTATGAACTACTTTGATATCCATAATCCTGTCCACTTATTCTGGAGATACTTTCTAGCCCCTGACAAAAGCCTTAATGTAGTTCATCTTCCTCCTTATGACTATTACCTTCCTCCCTTCTTCTCTTCTCTCTTTCTCTCTGTCCATCCCTATCTCTTCCTCCCTGCCTCTGTGCCATCTCTATTTCCTCCTCTCCCTCTTCCTTCCTCATTCTATTTCCCCTCCCACCCCTCCCACCTTTTCTCTTTTTCTCCCTCCCTGTTATATTATGTTCATATTGCAACACTAACTCCCCAGTGTTTGAGTCTTAGCATAACCTAACCACATCATTATGGCTCTTGCATTGACATTTAAAAAATCCAGAATATCAAATAACCTTGTAACATTTCCTTCATGCTTATAAAATAAACATGCAAATTCATAAACTTAAAAAGCATATGTGCATTTCAAAACAAACAATAAAATCTCAATTAGAGAATGGGCAAAGGACATAAAGGGACATTTCACCAAAGAGGATATACAGATGACAACACATGAAAGGATGTTCAACATCGTTAACCATGAGGGAAATGCAAGTGGAAACAACAATAAGATATCACTACACATCTGTATAACAGCTGAAATAAAAATAAACGACTAAATGCTGGTAAGGTGGAGGAGACACTGGATCTCTCATGTTGCCGGTGGGAATGTAAAATAATGCAGCCATTCTGGGAGATGGTTTGGCAGTTTCTTTACTTAATACTGTACTTGAGCAAATTTATTTTATTTTATTTTTTGTGAAACACACATTTTGGAAACTTGGTCCTTGCCTTGATATAAAGAAGGAAAATGAAAATCTGTTTCTGTATTCTCTATAGGTTTATTAGTATAGCAACTATTTGTGTATTTAAGTGTATTAGGCACCAGGCATACTTGATATACACTAATTTGATCTTCAAAACAACTCTTAGATGCTATAATTATCCCATTATATACTGGGAAATTAGGGCTTAGAGGTGAATGACATGCCCAAGGTTACATAACTAAGATGTGTCCATTGATTAGATGGTAGAGTCTGTGCTAAGAGACCTTAAAAAATAAGTAAATCAAAAGTCCTCCTTTGTGTGTGTGTGTGTTAATTGTATGTGTCTTTCTCCATATAGATTTTCAGTTCTTTAACTTTCGGTTTTTCTCTCTTCTTATGTTTCAGGTTTGGCTCTTGTAAATAGGATATGACTGGATTTTTAATTTTCTCATCTGATAATTTCAGTCTTTTAAGTAGTAAATGGAGTTTATTTATGTTTCTCTGAGATACCTAGTATTTTAGAATTTTTTCCTAACTTTTGCTTTCTCATCCTGCTTTTTCTAAATTCCCTCCTTTTTCCATTACTGCTTTCTTCTGTGTTTATTTTTAATTTGACTTTTATTTTCTTCTATTTTGGAATTTATATACTCTCTTCTATTTCTTTAGTGACTAGCCTTAATTATTTTTTCAAACAATCAGATGTGGAGAGAAATATCGCATAATATCTTGCTATTTAAAATGTGGTTGAGAACCAGCAGCATCTGGAATTACTTAAGAGCTTCTTAGAAATATAGACACTCAGGCCCCAACCCTAGATCTACTGAATCAGACAAGATCCCAGGTGTTTCATGTGCACTTTAAAGTATGAGAAGCACTAGTTTAATGAATACCCAGTACCTGTTTTTAACAACTACTAATATTTTGCCATAATTGCTTCCTATATATTTTTTCTTATATGTTTAAAAGTAAATTATAGAAACTATGACATTTGCACTCTAAATAGCTTAATATGGATCTCTTAAAAAGAAGGACGTTTTCCTATGTATTTACAATACCATTATCATGCTTAATGGCATTAATTATAATTCCTTAATATCATTTAATACCTAATTAATATTCAGATGTCTCCAGTTGTTTTCAAAATATCTCTTATGGTTGGTTAAAGTGTACTAGTGTTCAGTCATTGTCTATACATAGCATTTGATCATTATGTTTTATGTCTTTTAAGCTTCTTTAAATCTAGAATAGCTGTTACTTTTTTTTGACATTATCTAGTTCAAGAGACCAGCTCAGTTATCTTGCAAAATGTCTCAAATTCTGGATTTGTTCAACTGCTTCCTTATGATATTGTTTAAATTGTTCTTCTACCCCTGTATTTCCTGCAAACCAAAAGTGAGAGCTAAGGGCTTGATTAGATTCAGGTTAAAAACTTTTTAAATTTGTTTTCCTGAGTATGATGGAGTTGGACTCAGATATGACCTTTCTACACATGCCTCTTCTTTTACTTTTACTGGACCTGTGGTTGGTGTTTAGGTTGGTGTATGGAGACCTGAATCTCTGGGCTGTCCATGTGACAGCCAGACCCTGAGCCTCAGCAATTTGCTAACCCCTACCCTCTGGTTTATTGGACTTACCCTGACCAGCTAACAGGAAGGTGAAGATCAACCACCATACCAGGGAGCCAAGAGTGCCTTCAACTGCAAGCAGGAGAATTGCATCCATCATCCATGTGGAATCTAAGCTCCCTCTTGATGTAGAGGGGGACTGGACTTAACCATCCCAGGGTCCACAGGATGGAGGAATAGAGAATAGATTAGAGTGGACTTACTGGTGGTGTTCTGCTGGGGAACCACTGTGATTAGTAAGGGAAGAAATTGTAATATTGATATGGAGAAAGTGGCCACGGTAGCTGCTAATGGTGGGGAGAGGGAAGAAGAGATATGATGTGGGCGCATTTTCAGGATTTGGAGTTGTCCTGGGTGGTGCTGCAGGGACAGATGCTGGACATTGTGTGTCCTACCATGGCCCACTGGGTAGAATGGGGGAGAGTGTAGACTACAATGTAGACAGACCACTGTCCATGTGGTGCAGCAGTGCTCAAATGTATTCACCAGGTGCAGTGAATGTGCCATGATGATGGAAGAGGTTGTTGATATGGGAGGAGTGGGGTAGAGGGGTGGAAGGGTATATGGGAACCTCATATTTTTTGAATGTAACATTTAAAAGAAAATAAAGAGAAAAAAATACTGATGCTAATATTCAGCACTGGCCTCGATAGAGTAAGCCTGATGCCTTCATTGCAACATTTGGTTTGATATTTCCTCTGTAACTGATAAATAACCTAGAGGTACCCTGCAAATATTTAGTTCCCCATCAACTTTTTATCTGTTGGTTTTAGTATCCATTAAGAATCCTTGCTGATTCAACTTTTTCTTCAGAGGTTATAAAATAGTGACTTTTGAATTCTTTATTCCTTCTACATCCATTACCTGGAATTCCTCAATAGAGAAGAACTTTTCTTTGGCTAGTGCTCTTTGATGACTCTTAAGTGCAATTCTTACTGAAAGACAGTAGGAAGGTATAATTACTTCCTTTCAACCCTTAAAAGCTTAAAATGCATACTTAATAAATCTAAATTATTCAAAATCCTTACTCTACCCCCCCCCCCCCAAATTCCTCCACTTAGCTCACATATTGTTTTTGTCAGGATTTTAGTCCTACTTCTAATTTTGGCCCCAAAATTGCATTCCATTATTACTGATTTATACAGTCCCTGTTTATATTTACCAGTATGTCAACCTGTTTCTCCTTCCAATTTTCCATCTTCAGGTACATGTTTTAATATTTCTTTAGTGACATATTTTGATGGTAATCACCCTTACTTAATCTTTGTTCTTCTGAAAAAGAAAAGGGTTTGACTGAGTGTGTAATTCCAGGTTGACAGTTGTCGTCCTCTGTCCTCCAGCCCACTCGGCAGGTCCCCAGCTGTGCTCAGTTCTGACACTTGTCTTTACTGCTGACCCAAGTCCCTGCTTTCATTATCCCAGGCAGTCTCCTTCTTCTTTTCTTTTAGTTAATCCTTTAGTTTGCTGAAGCATGCTTCCTCCTTAGGACCATTAACAAGGGCATGTGAGGTCAACTTTCGGAGCCATTTCATATTGTTAACTGTCTTTCTTTTGTCTTCACCCTGATTTGTAATATGATATGGCATTGGCAGGCAGGTGCCTTGAACAGTTTCACATAACTGTCCTAACACCCTTCAGTGTTGCTGTTGAGAATTAAATGTCATTTTGACTCCCAGTCCTTTGTGACCTGTTTTTCCTCTCTGAAAGCATTTAAGATCTCTTTTTTACCTAATTTCTCTAAAATTTCATTGCAGTGTACCAAGGTGGGGGTCATTTGTTTAAATTGGGTACTTGGTGAGCTCCTTCAAGCTGGAGAATATTCTTCTCTTAAAAAAATTTTTGTGTTTGTGTTCATTCTTTGATAATTTTATTTGTTCCATTTTATCTGGAACTGTTTTTAGTCACTTGATAGATATCTTTGATTTATCCTCTGAGTTTCTCGTTTTTTCGCTCCTATTTCCATCTCTTAGTCTTTTATAATTCTATATTCTAAGAGATCTATTTATTTTTATTGTCCAGCCCTTCTATTGAATTTTTAATTATGTTGGTCATGCTCTAAATTTTCAAGAGCTTTTCATTATTTTCAGTTCCTTTTTCATAGCATCCTGTTCAGTTTTTATGAATGACGTTTCTTCTCTTGCTGATATTAATAATGATAGTAAAAACAGTTTTTTTTCTCCTTCATTATAGCTGTTTTCTTTGGTTCATTACTTTTTGTTTGTTTGGACCTATCTTTTTCTGATGTGAACCTTTCCACAAATGTTTGGCTATCCTTGATTCATAACAAAGCATCCTATGAAGGAAGATTGAGAGGAAACTAAATTATAAAATGGATTTGCGTTGGCTACTAATTGTTTTTGAACTGTGTCTAATTCTTGGGTGTCATTTTTCTTATAATGGCACATACATAATAGTGTCTTTGTAGGAAAAAAAACACCCAAGCGTCCTTGACTTTTTTAAAATAATAAGACTAGGTTTTCATTAATAAGATCATGGCTGAATGTAAATTTAGTCATAACCTTGGGGGTTGGATTTTAATAGTATTGACTATAAGGAGATATGTTTCTTTGTCTTAAGTTTTGTGAGGGCCAATATTTTGCCCACATGTACTTTAAAAAAAAACATCAATTTTATTGCTACATATTAATAAAGCATACAATTCATCCAACGTGTACAATTTATGGTATTTGGTATAATCACATAGTTGTGCATTCATCACTTCATCATTAGAACATTTCCATTATTTCATCATGAATAACTCCACTATGAACACTGGTGTGCAGATGTCTATTCTTATCACTACTCTCAGTAGTGGTATTGCAGGGTCATGTGGCAAGTCTATATTCATCTTCTTTAGAAACTGCCAAACAGTCCTCCACAGTGACTGTACTATTCTATATTTCCACCAACAGTGAATAACTGTTCCTATCTCTCCACATCCTCTCCAACACTTGTAGTTTTCTGTTTTTTAAATAGTGGTTATTTTAACAGGTGTGAAATGATATCTCATTGTAGCTTTGATTGCATTTCCCTAATCGCTAGTGACCTTGAACATTTTTTCATGTGTTTCTTTGCCATTTGTATTTCTTCTTTGGACAAATGTCTCTTCAACTCTTTTGCCCATTTTTTAATCGGTTTGTTTTTTTATTTTTGAATTGTAGCATCTCTTTATATATCATGGATATTAAACCCTTATTGGATATGTGATTTGCAAATATTTTCTCCTATTGAGTTGGCTGCCTTTTCACCCTTTTGACAAACTCCTGGGAGGTGCAGAAGTGTTTAATTTTAAGGAGGTCCCATTTATTTTTTCTTTTGTTATGCATGCTTTGGATATAATGTCTAAGAAACCACCACCAACCACAAGGTCTTTCAGATGTTCTTATATTTTCTTCTAGTAATTTTATAGTCTGACTTTTATATTTAAGTTTTTGATCCATTTTGAGTTGATTGTGATGTAGGGAGTGAGATAGGAGTTCTCTCATTCTTTTAGTTATGGCTATCCATTTCTCCCAGCGCCATTTGTTGAAGAGACTGGTACCATTAGCATGGACTTGGTAGGTTTGTCGAAAACCAGTTGGCCATAGAGGTGAAGGTTTATTTCTGGACTCTCAGTTCTCTTCCATTGATTGATTTGTCTGTCTTTATGCCAATACCATGCTGTTTTCACCAGTGTAGCTTTGTAATATTTTGCAAGGTCAGGCAATGAAATTTGTCCCACATCACTCTTCTTTTTTAAAATGGTTTTGGCTATTCAGGTGCACTTTCCCTTCCAAATGAATTTTGTATATATATTTTCTGTTTCTGTAAAGTAGGCTGTTAGAATTTTGATTGGTATTGCATTGAATCTATAAATACGTTTGGGTAGGATTGACATCTTCACGATTTTTAGTTTTCCAATCCATGAACATGGAATGTTATTCAATTTTTTCAGGTCTTCATTAATTTCTTTTAGCATTGTTTCATAATTTTCTGCATATAGGTCCTATACTTCTTTTGTTTAATTGCTTCCTAGGTATTTTAGTCCTTTTGTTGCTATCATAAATGGAATTTTTCCCCTGAATTCCTCCTCAAATTGTTCAATACGAGTGTACATTACTGATTTTTGCATGTTGATCTTATACGCTTCCATTTCACTGAACTCATTTATTAGCTCAAGTAGCTTTGTGGTAAACATTTCAGAATTTTCTAAATATAAGATCATGTCACCCACAAATAGTGAGAGTTTTACTTCCTCTTTTCATATTTGGATGCTTAATTGCTCTAGCTAGAACTTCTAGTATGTGTTAAATAACAATGGTGACAGTGGGCATTGTTTTCTTATTTCCAACCTGAGAGGGAAAGCTCTTAACCTTTCCCCATTTAGTACGATGTTGGCTGCGGGTTTTTCAAATATGCCCTTTATCATACTGAGGAATTTTCCTTCTCTTCCTGTCTTTCAAAGTGTTTTTATCAAGAAATGATGCTGGATTTTGTCACATGTCTTTTCTGCATCAATCAATAGATCATATGTTTTTTTCCTTCAATTTGTTAATGTGTTATATTATGTTAATTGATTTTCTTATGTTGAACCACCCTTGCATACCAGGAATAAATCCTATTTGGTCATGATGTATAAGTCTTTTGATATGCTGTTAGATTACATTTGCAAGTATTTTGTTTAGAATTTTTGCATGTGTTCATTAGAGAGAGATTAGTCTGTAATTTTCTTTTCTTATAGTGTCTTTATTTGACTTTGGTATTAAGGTTATGTTGGCTTCATAAAATGTGTTGGATAATTTTCTCTCCTCTTCAATTTTTGGAAGAGTTTAAACAAGATTGGTTTTAATTCTTTTCAAAATGCTTGGTAGAATTCACCTGTGAATTCATCTGGTTCTGGACATTTGTGTGAGATTTTTAAATTCTGATTCAATCTCTTTAAATGTGATTGGTTTGTTAAGTGCTTATATTTCTTGTAAGGTCAGTGTAGGTTGTTTGTTCATGTCTAGGAATTTGTCCATTTCATCTAAGTTGTCTAATTTGTTCACATACAGTTTCTCCTAATATCCTCTTTTGATCCTTTTTATTTCTGCATTGTCGGTCATAACTTCACACCTTTCATTTCTGATTTTATTTATTTGCATCATCTCTCTTTTTTTTCTTTGTTAATCTAACTAGGGGTTTGCCAATTTTATTGATCTCAAAGAACCAAATTTGGTTTTATTTTCTCTATTTTTTTTTCTTTTTTTGTTCTCAATTTCATTTATTTCTGCTTTAACCTTTATAATTTCTTTCCTTCTGCTTGCTTTGAAATGGTTTTCTGTTCTTTTTCTAGCTTCTCCGGTTGCTCAGTTAGATCTTTGATTTTAAATCTTTCTTCTTTTTTAAGCTAGGCATTTCTCTCTCAGGACTGCCTTCTCTCTATCCCATTAGTTTTGATTAGTTATGTTCTTGTTTTTATTCATCTCAATATTAATTTCATCTGCAGTTTCTTCTTTGACCCACTGATTATTTATGAGTGTGTTGTTCAGCCTTTACACACTGTGTATTTACCTCTTTCCCATCTATTATTGATTTCCAGTTTTATTTTTTTGATCTGAGGAGGTGCTTTGTATAATTCACTCTTTTTATATTTTTTGAGAGCTGCATTGTAGTCTAACATATGGTCTATCCTGGAAAAGATCCATGAGCTCTTGAGAAGAATGTATAACCCACTGATTTGGGTGCAACATTCAGTATGTGTTTGTTAGGTCTAGCTCACTTATATTGTTTCAGTTCTCTGTTTCCAAGTTCATCTTCTGTCTAGTTCTATTTATTGATGTAAGTGGTGTGTTAAAGTCTCTATTATTGTAGAGATGTCTGTTTCTTCCTTCAGGTTTGTCAGAGTTTGCCTCATGTATTTTGGGCACCCTGTTAGGTGCATAGATATTTATGACTGTTATTTCTTCCTGGTGGATTGTCTCTTTTATTAATATATAATGACCTGTATCTCATAACTTTTTACATTTAAAGTCTGTTTTGTCTGATATTAATATATCTACCACTGCTCTTTTTGGTTACTCTTTGTGTGGAATATCTTTTTAAAACCACTTTCCACTGGTTTGATTCTTTGGGTCTAAGGTGAGTCTCTTGTAGGCTTTTTATCCATTCTTTCAGCCTGTATCTTTTTTTCCCCCTTTTTATTATCTTTTTTTTAAGAATACACAAAATGTTACATTAAAATATGTAAAAGGTTCCCATGTACCCCACTCCCCACACCTCCTACTCCTCCCACATCAACAACTTCTTTCATTAGTGTGGCACATTCATTGCATTTGATGAGTACATTTTGGAGCACTGCTACACAGCATGGATTATAGTTTATGTTGTAGTTTACACTCTCTCCCAGTCCATTCAGTGGGTTATGGCAGGATATATAATGCCCTGCATCTGTCCCTGCAATATCATTGAACACAATTCCAAGTTCTGAAAATGCCCCCATATCACACCTCTTTTTTTCTCTCCCTGACTTCAGCAATTCCTGTAGCCACTGTCTCCACATTAATGATATAATTTCTTCCATTGCTAGAGTCACAATAATTCTATAGTAGAGTACCAGTAAGTCCACTCTAATCCATATTTTATTCCTCCATCCTGAGGACCCTGGAATGGCGATGCCCACTCCACCTCTAAATTGAGAGGAGGTTTAGATCCCATATGCTGATGGATGTGATTGTCCTGCTTGCAGCTATAGATTCCCTCAGTTCCTTGGTGTGGTGGTTGACCATCCTCACCTCCTTGTTGGCTAACATGGGTAAGTCCCACGAACTGGAGAGTAGTGTTGTAACTCTGCTGAGGCTCAGGGCCCAGCTGGCACAGGGACTGTCCAGAGATTCAAGTCTCCTGAGCATATACCAACCCAGAGCCAACCACAGGTTCAGTAAAGGTGACAGAAGAGGCATGTGTAGAGAAGTCATGTCTGAGTCCAACTCCATCACACTCAGGAGCACAAATTCCAAAGTAGGGCCCACTGGCAAGGCACTGAACTCCAGAACCATCAGCCTATATCTTTTGATTATGGAGTTTAATTCATTCACATTCAATGATATTACTCTAAATGCATTATTTACTTCTGCCATTTTATTCTATGGTTTTCATATGTCAAATCCTATTTTTGTCTGTCTTTTTACCCTTTTGGTTATCCTTTCTGCTCTTCTTTCTTTTATACTCTCCTCCAAGCCTCTCTCCTGTCTTTTTCTTTCAGGCTGTAAGTCTTCCTTTAATATATCCTGCAAAGGTGGATCTCTTTTATGAACTCTCTTGGTTTCTGTTTGTGAATATTTTAAACTCACCTTCACATTTGAAGGATAATTTTGCTGGATAAAGCATTCTTGGCTGGCTGTTTTTCTGTTTTAGTCTTCTCATTTATCATACCACTGTCTTCTTGCCTTCATGGTTTCTGATGAGAACTCCACACTTTTACTAGGCATTCTTTATATGTGATGGTTTGTTTTTTCCCTTTCTGCTCTCAGAATTTTTTCTTTATCTTTGGCATTTGTGTTATCTTGATGTCCTTTATCTCTTTAGCCATATTGTCTTTCAACTCATTTATTTGATTTTGGAGATTTGTGTGCATCTTGTTCATTAGTTGTCTCAAATTGTGTCTCTTCTGGGGCTTTGATATATCCCTTTTCTTGTGCCATTTCTTACATTTTCTTGGTATCACTTGTAATTTTTTCCTGATGTCTAAGTCTGATTAGGATGGTAGATTTACACAAATGTCAATTTCTCTATCCCACATAGGGATTTAGTGGCAGGAAGCTATATGTTATTCCTGTTCTTTGATTCTTTGTTTAACCTCCTCTGGGTCTTTAGGATTGTTCCTGTTAGTTGTTCAAATCTGGGTCGCAGACCCACTTGTTAGGGCCTTAGTGAGGGAGGCTATAAAGGCCAGAAAAAACCTCTCGTACTTATTCACTTTTAATTTCCTCACATTCACTTTCTTGTTCCTCTGGCACCTTTTTTTTTTTTTTTTGAGGACTGGTTCTTTATTTTAAAAAGAAACTTGTCAACTTTCAGTATCAAAACTGTTGCATTATTGGTTTCTTTTCTTTCTCCCAATTGGTCCCCTAAAGAGACCACACCAAAGTATAACTGGATTTTGTCTAGGTTCTTGACTATGCTGCAGAAATGAATTTCAAGAGCACTTTGGGTGAGTTAGGCCAGCACCTTATTAAGGTAGGGAGGGAAGAGAAATGGGAGAAAATAACAGATCATGGGTCCCAGGTAGAGAGAAAAGGGCTGAAGATTGATAAAGTGGGTTGATTTACAGACTACAAGTCACCATTGTAGATTATAAATGCCCAGGTTTCACTTGCGTGGCCATTATGGCAGGGGAAAAACAGCGAGAGCAGGGTGCAGAAGGCAAGAATAGGCACATGGACCAGCACCAGAACAGGCACCGGCACAGGGAGAAGAGAGCAAGAGGGTGTGGTGCTTGCTTTTTAAAGCGTTAATTATTGCCCCCGTTGGCTAATGGCAGGGGAAGAGTTCCAGCTGTTTGCTGTTTTGATTGATTATCCCACCCATCAATCCCCTAGGAAGGCCAAATGATAAAGTCGTTGGGAATATCCAGGGCTTCTGGCTTTCTGGAGGAAATCTTGTTCTGAATAGCAGAATCTTGTTTGTGTGTGGGGCCTTCCAGCAGCCATCTTGGGGATATTGATGTCCACATGGACTTCTTGCCAGGTTCCAGATCTGTCTATTGATTATCTTACTAGCCGGCTTCAAAAGGAGAGTACATTTTAAGCCAATAGGCTGCAGGCTGCACACCTAACAGGCCTCACAGAGACCTCACCAAAAAGGGGGAACTGGGTTGGAAAGGAATTACTAAAGATCAGCACACTGCCACCCAGACTGTAGAGAGCACTCACAGCCAGAGGGGGTGGCCAGTGCTCCCCAAGCCCAAGGAAGCAAAGTTTCAAAATAATATAAAAATTTTAAAAAGTTTTGTCCATAAGCTATTCAAGATTTCTCCAGCACTGACCCATCCAAAGTGTGAGATGGCACTTTTTAGAGACAGCAGCTTCAAAGGGTGATGAGATGTTTTCTATGGCTAAATTAGTAATTTTCTTTTCTTTCCTTTTAAAAAGGAGGCAGGGGAAGCAGATTTGGCCCAATGGGTAGGGCGTCCGCCTACCACATGGGAGGTCTGCAGTTCAAACCCCAGGTCTCCTTGACCCGTGTGGAGCTGGCCCATGCACAGTGCTGATGCACACAAGGAGTGCCGTGCCACGCAGTGGTGTCCCCTGCATAGGGGAGCCCCACATGCAAGGAGTACTGCCCTGTAAGGAGAGCCACCCAGAGCGAAAGAAAGTGCAGCCTGCCCAGGAATGGTGCCGCACACATGGAGAGCTGGCACAACAAGATAATGCAACAAAAAGAAACACAGATTCCCGATGCCACTGATAAGGATAGAAGCAGTCACAGAAGAACACACAGTGAATGGACACAGAGAGTCGACAACTGGGGGGGGGGGGGGCGGGGGGAGGGAAGGGGAGAGAAATAAATAAATAAATCTTTAAAAATAAAATAAAATAAAAAGGAGGCAGGAGGTAAATCAGTGGTCACCCCGACATAAAGGGCACAGGATACATTTCATGAGCTGTTGAGAAACAGTGGGGCAAAAATTTGGTCTCAGACAGAAGTCTCACAACTGATGATGAGAAAAATTTTAAAAATAATACTAAATTTGCCCTAAAATGCCCTAAAGCCAAAAACTGGAACTGTTCTATTGTAGATATTGCAGTTGTTTGATGTTGCAGTTGTTCCCTATTATTGTGGATGATGTTGCAGTTCTAACAGCAAACAGCTGCTCGTTAGTTTCCAATAAATACAAGGTGGAAAGTAGGGTTGAGGCTCTCAGTTCCAGAAGCTGTGAGTCCCCTGGTCCCATCTTTATCTCCTCTCCTGTGTGTCTCTCTCTGACCTTTATTTCGTAAAGTTTTGCGTTGCCTTCCCTTCGAGCCAACCTGTTGTGAGCTGATTACAGCACTGAACAGTACTTTTTTTTTTGGCAGGGACTAACTCCTGGTATCACTTTCCTGGTTTGGCTGGTGCTTTGTGAAGAGCAATGTGTTTTACCCTGGGCTGTGTTCAGCTCTCAGTGAGGCAGGCACTTCCCTCTTTCCCTCCTCTCTGGAGTGGGCAATATGTATTGAGCTGAAAAATTACCTTCCAAAAGTGAGAAGGGGATTAGACTCCTGCTTCTGAGCTGTGGAATTATTTGGAATGTTTTAAAAATGGTTGCTACAACAACAAAAAAATGGGAATTACAAAATGTATACATCACAACATGCTTTTAAAGACCCTTGCATTGTGCCACATTCTCTTAACTGTTGTTCCCAAAGGTGCTCAGCCCGTAGTCCAGCTGCAATCTCTGAGAGAGGCAGAAACAGTGGTGAAAAAGACATGGGAACAGGGGTGGGTATTTGGCCAGAGTAGAAAGCAGCCTTGCAGTTCAAGATCAGCCCACAGTTTAAGGGTCAGCTCAGGGCAGGCTGGCCTCAGGCAGAGTCGGGGTCAAAGGGAGCAGCAGGGCAGGACTGAGGTGCTCTGCAGTTCAATCAGGTCAAGCAGAGTCTGGTCCAGCATTCCTTGTGTACAGGGTTGCTCCTTTTTGGTGCATTTCAGTTTATCTTCCAAATCATCAATTGTCTTTTCCAGTTTGGCTACTGATCTCTTGGCAAATTTGGCACAAGTCTCTGCCTCCTTGAGTTTATCAGCAAGAATCTTTATCTCTTCTTCATATTTGTCTTCTTATTGAGAGTACTTTTCTTCAGCAGCACTCAGACACTTCAGCTTCTGGTCCATGAGTCTGATGTGCCCATCCAACTCTCAGCAGCAGGAATCTGCCTGCTCAGCTTGTTCCTCAGTGTGTTCTATGTACCTTTTGATAATTGCCAATTTACCAGCCACCTCCTCGTACTTTCAATCTGCCTCTTTTGCGATGTGCTTAGCTTCTTTGAATTGGATTTCCTGGCATTCCATCTTTTCTTCATCTTTTAAAACCCTGTTTTCAACCTTCATACCTCTTTCACTGTCATCAGAGGCTTTCTCTACCTCCTCCAGCTTTTGCAGGGCAGTGGCCAGGTGCCCCTGAGCGTGGTCCAGCTCCTCTTCAACCAGCTGGATCTGATGGTTCAAGGAGGCCACCTCAGCCTCAGTCTCTTTCTGGGCCTGCCTTTCTCCCCTCACTTCCCACTGGGGGTGCTTGGCCCTCTCCTTGGCATCATCGGCCTGCTGCTGTAGACCTTGGATCTTGCATTTCACTTCCTTGATGGTGGTGATCCCGGCCATAGTGTCCACCCAACAACTGCTCATGCTTGGGTTCCTGCTTCCTCCTCTTGGCTTTGTAGCTCCTTCTCAGATGGCACTCTTTGACAGCCTTCACAGTTAAAAGCCTGTTTGGAGTGCGTTTGCTGCAACATGGACCAGATCAATGTGATAGAGAATCCTGCCTGGAGGCTAAGAGCCTCAAAATTCAAGCTTTCTCAGAGGCAGTTCTCCAACCTTTGCTGGCAGCTCCCTCCCTTTTCTCAGGAAGGAATAATTCCACTCCCCTCTGTGTCCTCAGCAACCAGTCCCAGTCAGTAGAGAGGGAGATTGAAAGGGTCGGATCTCTTTTGTCCCTTGCCCCTCCCAAGGTAAGCAATGGTGCAGCCCCATCCAGCATGGAAGCTCTTGTGGGATACAGCAGACCAAACTTGTGGATCAAAAGCTGAGTCAAAATCCTAAGCCAAACTCAGCATATAAATGGATTACCTTCCCCACTGTATGGGACATGACTCCCGGGGATGAGCCTCCCTGGCACTGAAGGATTACTACCAAGCACCAACTAGCAATGCAACTAGAAAAAGACCTTGACCAAAAAGGGTAAAGGGTAAAGACAAATGAGTTTGTATGACTAAGAGATTTCAAAGTGAGTCAGGAGGTCATTTCAGAGGTTACACTTAAACACATCCCAGCAGGAAGTCATTGACTCCCAATGTAAATATAACCACAAATAGTGGGGCTCCTGAGGGCTGTGGAGACATTCAGACACTATAGGAGGACAGACAGTTCAGGAATTTGGTGCCCTGCCAGTGGGCCCTACTTTGGAATTTATGCTCCCCAGTGTGACAGAGTTGGACTCAGTTGTGGTTTCCCTACACATGGCTCTTCTGCCCCTTCTGTTTGAACCTATAGTTAGTACTGGAGTTGGTAGGTGTATGTCCAAGAGACTAAAGTCTTTGGGCTGTCCATGTGCCAGCTGGGCCCTGAATCTCAACAGAACTGCAATACCTATTCTCCAGTTCATTGGACTCACCCGTAATAACTAATAAGGAGGCAATGATGGATAACAACCATCTCAAGGAACAGAGAGAGCCTGCAACTGTAAGCAAGATAGTCCCATCCACCTGCTTCCATGAGATCTAAGCCCCCTCTCAGTTAGAGGTGGAGTGGGCATTACCATCCCAGAATCCTCAGGATTGGGGAACGGGCAATGGACTTACTGTTACTCTACTATAGACTTATTGTGATTCTAGCAATGAAAGAACTTTTATCAGTGATGTGGGGGCAGTGGCCACTGGAGGTTCTGAGGGGAGGGAAAAGGAAAAACAGGTATGATATGGGGGCATTTTTAGAACTTGGGAATTGTCCTGAATGACATTGCAATGACAGATACAGGTCATTACATATCTTGTCATAACTTACAAAATTGTGCAGGAGAGAGTGTAAACTACAATGTAAACTAAAATCCACACTTATCGCTTAGTGGCAATGCTCCAAAATGTGTTTTTCAGATGTAACAAATGTACCACACTAATGAAGGATATTGTTAATGTGGGAAACTATAGAAGGGGTAGGGAGTGGGGCATATGGGAATCCCTAATATTATTTATGTAATATTTATGTAATCTAAGTATCATATATATATGTATTTAAAGCTGAGTCAGCCTTAGCCTGTGTCCCTCTCACTCCCCTTTCCTAGGGAGGTGGATCCTTGGGACCCCTTTGTCTGTAGCCTCTGGCCTCAAGGCTGGAAAATTCAAAAGTATCTATGGGGTGGGGGAGGATGCTGGAATTTGCAGCTGCAACTTTTAACTTACATTTTTGCCCTCACATTCTTTTCCTTTGCCCCTCTCTCCTTTGGGTGGTGTCCAGCCTTCCTGGTGTCCTAAATCCTAGATTTTTTCCCTAGGCTGTTTCTGGCCTGTCTTCTAAGCTATATTTCTGGGAGAGAAGAGAGTCCCATGTCTTTCTAGTCCGCCATCTCCCCAGAAGTCCCATATATACTTTTGAGAGCACTGGACTATGAGTTAGAAGGACTGAGTTCTAGTTCCATCCTTGTTGTGGGATCATGGATACATTACTTACCTTTTCTGAACCTCTGTTTCCTCATGTGTAAAATGAAATCCATTTCCTCACTGGACCATTATGAAGATCAATGAAAAAAAAATTTTCTTCACCTTTGGCTCAAGTTTGAAAATTCTTAAATCCCTCCATTCCATATATAAGCAAGGCACTTGTTCCTCAAGGCATTCTTCCTTAGAAAAAGATGAGCTTTTGGCTAGGGGCTTGCAAAGAGCTTCCATGTTTAAAATTATTCTTATTTAATTCTTTTCATTTCTCTAGCTCTTTCTAGGAATGAAGAAATATTTTCAATTGTTTGTATCCTGGATGAGAATCCAGAGGCCATATTCTATTTTCTAAGGCCTCTGAATGGTCTTTAAATCACAAAGATGACTGCATGAAACTGATGTTGCAAATTTTTTAAAATAAAATGTTAAATAAAAATATCTTTCATACATGTACATAAACAATATATATATATATATATATATGTATAGTAAAACTTGTGAACTTACAAAACAAACATGCATATCATCATACAGGGCTCCCATAAATCATCCCACCACCAATATACTTGCATTTTTGTGAAACTTTTGTTACAAACTATGAAATAGCATTGCTAAAATATTACTATTAACTCTAATCCCTATCTTCTGTTTGGTGTATTTTTCTCCAACCCACCCAATTATTAACACCCTGTATTAGTAGTTTACATGTTATAGTTGATGATAGAATGTTCTCATATTTGTCTTGTTAACCATAGTCCCTCTTCCACCACTGGATTCCCTGTGTGTTATAAAGCCCCCTCTTTTTCACAATCCATCAACAGTATACAGTCAGTGGCTCTAGTTTCCATCAGAGTTGTGCTTTCACACCTCTGTCCATTTTAGATTGTTTTCATTATATCAAAAAGGAAAAAATCCATACCCCTTTGGACCCCCTGAGGTTGTCTCTGAGAGTTGATATGTCTTCTTTGCCATCACTGCAAAAATATTACAATAATACTATTAACTATCATCCATAAGTTACATTAGTTTTAATTTTCCCATATATCACCATATTCTTAAAACTTTGTAAAAGAAGAACATTCTTATATTTATACTAATAACCACTATCTTCATCCACCACCAAAATCACTGTTATACATACCTAGATTATTCTCTAGTTCCCTTTTTTAAAATATTTATTTATGTATTTATTTATTCCCCCCCTTGCAGCTTGTTCCTTTCTTTGCTGTCTCTTCTCTGTGTCCATTCGCTGCGTGTTTTTTCTGTATCTGCTTGTCTCCCTCTGCTGCATCACCTTGCTGCGCCAGCTCTCCACAGCACACAGGTCGTCAGCTCTCCACGGTGCAAGGGCCAGCTTGCCTTCACAAGGAGGCCCTGATTCACGTCCCATATGGTAGACGGGAGCCCAACTGATTGAGCCACAGCCGCTTCCCCCTCTAGTTTCCTTTTAGTTGACATTTACATATCATAAATGCCAGACAGGTCTACCCCTTTCAGCAGTGATCTCATTTATGAATCAGCACTGTTAGTTATACTCACTCAATGTGTTACCATAAACTCTATTCATTTCTACAATTTTACAATTAATCTGATTAAAAATTCTACATATATTGAGCATCAGCTCCCATTCTCAACACACATTCCATTTCCTAGGTACCTATACTCATAATTTACCTCCAAGAATTTACTCATCATATTTAGTTCATATTAGTGAGACATAACACTTGTGTCTGGCTTATTCCATTCAACATAATATCAAGGTTCATCGGTGTTGCCATATGCATCCACATTTCATTTCTTCTTACAATTGAATAGCATTCCATTGTATGTATATACCACATCTTATATATCCATTGGTTGGTGGTTGATTGATCGGGTTTTATTGGCCCTGTGTCTGTAAGGGGCAGACAATAAGAAAAAATAGAAAAGAGGGGGAGCATAAGTGGAGAAGTTTAATTTTAGTTCCTAAGAGGACCAGAAACAGCATAGAAGGCTAACTAGCAATTTTGTGCATGTTTCACTTTAAAAAGCCATGACACTGAAATAAATACAATACCAGTAATTAAACATAGGTGTGTAAAGAATATTCCATCATCTTTGGCAAGATAATGATCCAAGGAAGACATAGTTACAGATTTAAGGAAAAATAAGTGTGTATTTATTGAGCCTGTGTGCTGTCTGGAAAGCTGTAGCCATGTTAAAAATAATGATTCAAAATTCATTGGATAAATATAACTAGATGAGAACAAATGAATACAGTTAGGAAAGTAGAATGTGTTTTTATGCACGAAGAGATGTTGTGTGTCTTAATTTAGTGAACTTCAGGCTGTTACTAGGCATACATCAGATATCAAGTCCTGCTCTTGGATTTGGAGGGAGCTACAAAATAAATAAGACACTGTTAAGGAATTAAAGACTTACTGCTATTTTATATGTATTTTGTCTGTTCAGATTATGTAGTTCCTGTGTTGTGTTCTGTTTTGTTTGTGTTATATTTTCCTGTTAAGGCCATAGGGTGAAACTCCTTACTCTCTCAGTAGTGGTTGTGTATTCTTCCTTGTTCCTTTTGTATGAGTCCTGGCTCCCAAGATGCATGAGTATGTGTCAATTCTAAAATGAAGTATTTACCGTTTTCCAGCTCTGGTGTTCATCTTACTCCCCTATTCAAAAACCTTTGGGGGAGTGGATATGGCTCAAGCAGTTGAGTGCCTGTCTCCCACATGGGAGGTCCTGGGTTCAGTTCCTGGTGCCCCTGAAAGAAGACAAACAATGAGCAGACAACAAGCAAAAACAACAAGCAGACAATGAGCAGACAATGAGCAAAAACAAAAAATGAGCAGGGAGCAGATGTGGATCAAGAAGTTGAGTGCCTGCCTCCCACGTAGGAGGTCCCAGGTTCAGTTCCCAGTGCCTCCTAAAGAAAAAACAGACAAGGAGCAAAAACAACAGGCAAACATGAGGGAGCCATGGGGGGTACCTTTGGTGGTTCTCCATTAAACAGTGCTCTCTGTATAATACTTAGTGCCTCAGCAGCAAGTTGCAGTCCCCTTTCTCAGCCATTTCCACATGGAAAGACATTGTTTTCTTTCTTCTATGTTCATATAGTTCTTGCTGCAGTGGCAGCCCTCACGCTGTGCCTGTTTGCAATTCTGTCCGTTCACTAGACTGAGTTCCTTTGGGGCTGGGACTGTATCTTATTCCTATTTATCTCAGTATTTAGCATAGTACCTGGCTAAGAATAGCTGATGGCTGAATGTTTAAAAATGAATAAATGGTATAACTAATGGTCTAGCTATGTGGAATTATTTACTGATGCTAGGATTTTGTAGCCCTAAGTCTTACTTCATGCGGCTTTCATATGAAATGCCCTCACATGTCCACCTCTGACTTCTCCAAACCTCACTGTCCTTTAATGTTCAATAAGCATGTGGGAGTGAGCTATACAGTATGGAATATACACTCGATAAAACAGAGTCATCAGCTAGGAAATAGTCAGACTACTCCTGGGGCAAAGTGCATAAATGATAAAGAAAAAAAAAAGACACAATAACGTTAACCTAATAATATTAAAGTGTCGTATTGGTTGAGTTCTATCATGTGTCAAGCTTGTTCAAAGCCTTTGACATAGATTGTCATATTAAACTCTTAAACCAGCCCGTGATGAAGGTGTTATTATCTGTAAAATCAGAAATGAAGAAAGAGAGCCACAGAAGAGTTACATAATCTGCCCAAGGTCAAGTAGATAGAAATGTCAAAGCTAAGATTAAAACCCAGGTCTGATGGACTCCAAAGCCAATGTGCTTAATTTGAAACTAAACAGATCATTGACCAAGTCTGTAGATACTAGAGATCTTTATGAAGCAGAATCGTGAATGCAATCAAGCCAGCAAAAAGCCTGAACTTAAATGCTAGTCAATGAAAAAATTGATACTTACTGAGTGCTACTATGAGTCAGGCATTATTCTAGAAGCAGAAGGATTTAGGGGATGAATAAGATAGATATGGACCCTGCTCTCAGGAAATTTACTTTCCAGTGAGAGGGTATCTTTGAGACCATAACATTTGGGCCAGTCCCTGCATGAATGTTTGTTTCAGGCAAAAGGAAGAAAGAGCAAATGCAAGGGCTCTGGGGTAAGGGACACTGGAGGAGGAACCAGCAACCAGCAACTGCTGAGAGGAGCTGGCATTGGATCAAGCTTTTGGGGCACAGTTCTGTAAGACGAGGAACCAAATCCTGGTTGTGAGTTACTGGAAGGTAAACACAGGTGAGTCAATTAACCTATTTAGGAAGGAGGGCTTTGGGGGAAATCGAAAGTGGGTCCGGTTGTTGCTTTGAATCTTTTTCATCTGTGCACTGAAACTATTCCTAGTACCTGAGAATGAATCAAAGTAGCAGAAGACTTCAGGGGTAAAACTAAGCGTCATCATTAATAACGTCACCTGAACATCATTTTAGAGAAATCAGTAAAGTGTTTAACACAGACTAGGAAGAGCCTTTTCAAAGGCCTCGCGCTGCCTGGGTTCAGCAGACCACCCTTCTCCCCACAGTGCTGCCTTTCTGGAGAAATCTTGGCAAGGGCCAAGCCGGGGCCTCACTAATGCTTCACTCACTGCGGCAGGATCCAGTTCCCAGGGGGGTTATGGATCTGTCAGGATTCAGGGGTGAGGCCCAAATGAGACTGAGTCTTTTGAGAAGACACCAAGGAATATTTTGTCTCCAATCTAGTGGTAAATAAAAGAGAGGCAGTGAGCGTGGCCCACCCTAGTGCACGCAGTAAGGGGCTGCCTTGTCTGTACAGAATTAAAAAAAACCTGACTCAAAGTTTATTTGCTTGAACTCGCAGCTACAAACAAGGTCAGTTCTTCTGGGCTGGCCATTCCTCACCCCCCCTCCTGGCATGTCTCTGTTCCAGAGCCATACCCAGTTTCGCAAGCCCTTCCTCTTTCACCCCTCTCTTGATGCCCCCCGCTTGGCCTCCCCTTTGTCTGGCCTCTCCCTTGAGTGGTCCTTGCCTTTTCATGGGTGCTGTCAGCAGCTCCCTCCCTTGTTTGGGTGCTCAGAGCAGTCCCCTTCACACAAGGACCTCCCTACCCCGGACCGCTCACCTGTTTCGTCTGACGTTCCGCCTCAGAGCGTCCCTAAGCCAGGAGCCCCCTGTGGCTGCGGGCGCTGAGGACTCTGCCTGCAGGAAGCCTTCCCGACCCGCGCCTGCCCCGCTGGGGAGCACGTGCACCCCCACCTAACCACAGGGGCTTACGGGGCAGCTGCCACAGGCCGGGCCCTGTCGAGGCCCTGGGGAGAGACCAGGAATCCCACCAGACATGGTGCCTGCCTCCAGAGCAAAGTGTTAAACAAGGGAACAAGAGAATTTCAGACAATGACCCTTGCGATGAGGATGATCAAAAGGATGGTGTGATAGAACGTGCCCAGAGGCAGCACCGCTTCGCTGAGGCAGGCAGGGGAGGCGGCCCACACCCCTGCTTGACCCGACACCTGAGTGGCCGAGACAAACCAAACAGACTTGACGAGTTCTGGAGGAAGGGCATGACAGTGAAGAACAGCGAGGACAACATTGCTGAGGTGCACGCTGGGCGTGGATGATGATGAATAGAAAGAAGCAGGAACTGAGCGGAGGGAGGGAAAGGGAAGTCTGGGGGTGAGGTCTTTCAGGCAAAGGCCATGATAAGGAGTGTAAATTGTATTCTCAAGACCAAGGAGAGTTACTGAACAGGGGAAGGACCCAATATGATTTACTTATATCCAGATCGTTGTTTAACTCATTTCCTCCTCTCAGCAAAGAGCGAAGCAGTTAGCACTTGTGGACAAAGAAAAGGAGGACACTGAAAAATTATGAGATGGATCAGAGGTCTCCAGACAAGTGGTCAAAAGAGCCTAAATCCTGAGTCTTCAAACTCCCAAGTCCAGCGTTTGTCCTCTGTGTGCCAGCCGAGCAGAAAGGTTCATGGCAGGGACGAGAGGGTGGATGTGGTGTTTTTTAAAATTTATTTTTATTCCTATTTTTAAAAAATGTTACATTAAAAAAATATAAGAGGTCCTCATATACCCCCCACACTCCACTCTTCCTCATCCTCAACTCCCCCCCACCATGGTGGGACACCCACTGCACTTGGAGAACATACCCCAGAGCACTGCTGCAGCACATGGACAGTGGGCCACACTGTAGTCCATGCTCTCCCCCAGTCCACCCAGTGGGCCATGGCAGGACACACAATGTCCAGCATCCGTCCCTGCAGGACCACCCAGGACAACTCCAAGTCCTGAAAATGCCCCCACATCATATCTCTTTGTCTGTCCCCCTACCCTCAGCAGCTACTGTGGCCACTTTCTCCACATCAATGCCACAATTTCTTCCATTACTAATCACAATAGTTCCATAATAGAACATCAGTAAGTCGGGATGTGGTGGTTTTTATCAGCACACATTCTAAGTATATGTGAGGGGACATGGAGGGGAGGACAGCAGTATCCTGGAGGGGGAGTTTTCTTAGTGGACCAGTATATGAGGCAAGAGTTCAGCTACCTTTGGAAGAGGGTTACGACTTCTGGAGGACAGATGAACTGGTCCAGAAAAGGCTGACTTCAGGGTATTTAGGGCTCTTTTGGGCTAAGGGATAAGTAATAGTGATTGTTGCAATAGCTCAATCTTACAGAGCACTTACTGTGTGCTGGGGACCATTCTAAATGCTTTACAAATAAATGAACAAACAAAACAGCCTTGTAAAGTTCTGGAGGAAGAATATTACCAGCAGGGGAGAAGCAAGGACAAAGATCCTGAGAGATGAATAAACTTGGTGGGTTTGATGACTAGGAAGAGACCAGTGTACCTAGAGCTTTACTACTTTTACTCCTCACATTGAGCCAAAGAGGGAGGTTGTGTTATTATTCCCGTTTTACAGATAAGGAAACTGAGGCACAGAGAGGTTGATAGTTTGTCTAAGATCCCACAACTGGTAAGAGGCAGAGACTGGACCTGAACCCAGAACTTTAGAGCCCACACTCTACAACTCCACCATAAGCTGCTGTTTGGGGGGATAATATGTGCAGGAGCTCTACGTAAATTATTTATAACCCAGCCTGAAAGATGGCCACCATTAGCCTTCTCATTTAGCTATTAGACGTTGGAATTGCACTAATAACTTCCCCAAGGTTGCTCGGTGAGATGGGCTTCAAATCCAGATGTGCCTGGTGCCCGTATCCACTCTTTTTACATTCTGCTGCCTTAGGCTTTCTGAGGAGGACTCATCTCTCAGACTGGGCCAAATAGCAGACCTCGACTAACCTGAAGCAAACTGCCCAGACCTGGGGCCAACAGTATTTTAGGTGCTTGTGTTACTAAATTCACTGAAATGTTTGAACTGAAAGTTCCTCCATGGGGTATTTTTGTTTTAGGGCAGTGAAACTATCCAGTATCATACCACAGTGGTGGATACGTGACATTATGCACTTGCAAAAACCCATAAAACTAAACACACAAAGAATGAACACTAATGTAGACCATGGATGGGCTTTAGTTACTAGCAGTGTATCTATGTCACCAGTTGTGATCAAAGTAGGACATTAATGCAAAACGTTAGTATTAGGGGAAACTATGTGTATGGAGGGGTATATGAGGTTCTCTACTTTCTGTGCAATTTTCCTGTAAACTTAAAAGTGCTTTAAAAATAAAGTTTATTATTAAAAAGAAAAGTTTTAGAGTCATGTGGAGAGGAGTGTTATAGGAGTCAAGGGGATCCTCCAGAGTTCACAGTCAAGGACAAGGGCCTTAAAGGCCTATAACACAACTTCTCTCAAAGAAGAGTTTCAGAAGGGCAACCGCTGGAGACCTGGGAATGTGCGTGAATGACTTCAGGGGGAACTTGTCTCTGTACCCATAGTTCTGATCTGTTTGCTACAGAGTCTTATTTTTTCATGTTTTCCCAATGACCTGACTCATCTCAATACTTATTACTGTTTGTATCTTTCCAGAGGCAAGCATATAGTGACTGGTTTTTGGCCAAGAGAATTCCACAGTCAGCTGTGCAGACAAATTCTTCAATTCTTTCATTTCTGGAAGTTTTCCATAGTCCTCATAAGTATTAAAATTTCTTATGATTGTTTTCTAACAGTCAAATCATTCCAGATACATTATTAAATGTAATTGTGTATGTGTGTTTAATATTGAAGGGAATATTTATAATGACCATTGTATATTCATGTTGGAATTTTACTGTAGCATTTTAGAATCATGAAATTCCTACAGGAACAATCTTTTAAAATCTCAAGTTCAATGCCAAGATAATTAGCATTCTAGACAATAAGGTTAAGATATAATAGATCTATTGAAATCTTAGTTAGATTGATACCTATATTTAGTCTCACTAAAAATTAACTTGAAATTTTTTTTAAGACTTATTTTATTATTTATTTATTTTTCTCGCCCCCTCCCCCCATTGTCTGCTCTCTGTGTCCACTTGCTGTGTGCTCCTCTGCATCTGCTGCATCATCTGGTGGCACTGGTGATCTGTGTCTCTTTTTTGTTGTGTCATCTTGCTGCGTCAGCTCTCCGTGTGTGTGGAGCCACTCCTGGGCAGGCTGTGCTTTTTCCATGTGTGGCAGCTTTCCGGCACACACCCTGTGCATGGGGCACCCCTACACGGGGATGCCCCTGTGTGTGGCACTCCCTGCGCATGGCAGCACTGTGTGTGGGCCAGCTCACCACATGGGTCAGGAGGCCCTGGGGATACAACCCTGGACCCTCCATATGGTAGATGGATGCTCCATCAGTTGAGCCATGTCTGCTTCTGCACTTAAATTTTCTATTCCCTGTTTTTCTAGGGCTTTCTACTTCATGGAAAGGACTAAAAATGAGCTTTAAAATGACCTTTTCCACTGAATATTTTGTCAACAGGTAGTGTTTCGTGAAGAAATCTTCAACAACCAAACCCAAAAGCTCCATGAACATTATAAGCACAAGGACTTATGTCCAAGGGTTCAAAATTCTTGAGTTTTTACTATTACTGTACATTTATTTAGTATTTGAGGGTGACCCCACCAGGTGCAGCCTGAAAGTGAGGGGAGTGAATGGCCCAGGAACAGTCCTCAATTAGTGGGGGAAGAAACTGGTGAATAAATGCTCCCATCCTTCAGGTGAACAATTGCAGGAGGCATTATGTTTACTTTTCAGAAGGTACCAGAGGAATAAAAATAGTAGCCAACTTGATAAACTACTCTTACTGGAGGCTCCTGTGTTCTTGAGTCAATTTTGCCTCTCCCTCCTACTTCCTGAGGTCACCTTACAAATAAACAACCTGTACCTAAGTCCTTGTCTCAAGTTCTGCTTTAGGAAAAATAACTAAGATGTTGGCACCTGAGCTAGCCCTAGGATGCAGACTCTTAGGATGGGATTCTGGAACTTTCTTGCTGATGCGATGGCTGGTGGTAAGTGGGGTGGTGGTAGCCCCTCACATGCTAGTGCTATAGCCACACAATTATTAAGACTTTCAATGTGGTGGGTTGGGAGGAGGTACAAGTCTAAGGGGGAGCACTGGGTTGTTTAGAAGTTCAGCACTTGAGTGTTAGGGGGTAAATAGTAATTATGAAGATTATGGTCTTGACTGGATTTTTGCCTTGGAATCTTTGAAGGATAAGAACAGACTTAGTTTAGCCAACTACTAACTCAAGGAAAGCTGTAAAAGCCAGAAGATCTCCATGGTAGCATATTAAAGAGGCTTTTGTCTCCTGCAGCTATAGGGCAATCTGTGCTGAAAATCAGGTGTGGGCTATAATTATAAGGTGGCAGGGCTGCAAAGAACACTAAACACACAGCCTCCACTAGTCTTCTATGCTAAAGTCAGGGTTCCCTGGCTTTAGGTGAATGTGACTAAGAACCTTGAATCCCTTTCTTAGTTTGCCAAAGGCTATCAATGCAAAAATATCAGTAATGGGTTGGCTTTTTTAAAAGGGAATTTATTTGGGCAAAATTTCGTTTACAGTTCCAGGACTGAGAAAATACCAAATCAAGACATTATCAGAGATGCTTTCTCACCTAAGGTCAGCTGCTAGCAGATCCTGGAGTCCTGCCATATGGCGAGACAAGATGGTGGGTCTGCTGGTCTCCCTCTACTTTTTTCCTTGAGCTCAGCTGTGAGTGATCTCTCCCTGGGCCTGGGCTTGAGCTTCTTAGGGCTTCTCTGTCTTTTTGCAGCTGTAGGTAAACTTGTAGTCCTCTCTCTCATGTAGCAGGGTCAAAATGGCAGAGCTCCCTTTCTCTGTATCTCCTTTCTCTCTGTGTTTCTCAGTTAATATAAGACCAACCAAGAGGGTGGAGACCCAGCCTGGGTCATGCCTCACTGATTTAGTCCAAGCAAAAACTCTAAAGCAATCTCATAGCAAGGTGATCTAATCAAAGTTCCCTTCACTGAATCTAATCAAAAGTGCCCTACACCCTTAGGAATGGATTTGTTCAAAAACATAATTGTTTCTGAGATTTACAGAATTCAAACTTTCACACTCCTCTATTCCTCTGAACCTCTGCTTGCAGAGGGAGCACTCCTTACTGGGGGAAAACAGCCTGCCCACTATGTCTGGGTACCCTGCAGAGACCTCACCTGAGTTGACTGTGTTGCAAAATGATGCCTGTTCTCAGGATCTGTTTCCACTTCCCCATTCACCCATGCTCCTTGCCCCCACCCATGTAGCTCACTGCCTCCAGACCAAGAACTACCAATAACTAGGATCAGGTTTCTTCATAGCCCAGGAGGAGAAGTTTGATACATGCTAAAGTAGAAATAGATAGTCACCAAAATAATGACAGGATTTGGCTAATACAATCAGTTTGCATATGAGTGGATTTTGAGAGTATTGCAATGGTAATTGGAGGAGCTGAATTGAAAGCTGGATAGGGGAGCATTAAATGACATAAGAACACTCTCCTATAACTCAGGATGAAATTCCCTGGAAAAGAATCACAGCGCTGGTTCTAATATGCTGCTGGGATGGCTCCTGGAAGCTTGAACATAATGTTGTCCTTCAGCAAATAAAATGAAGTTCCCTTAAGTGATGCAGAAGTTTATGGAGAAAGGGGTTAGTATGCTCAGAAATGGACAGCTGGAAAAGATTTCTTGATTCAGACAAGAGAACCCAATTGCTGACTAGGGTCTCAAAGAGGGCTCAGAGGATATTCCTTTCATAAAAATGCTAAGGAATGTTCTAGTGAGAAGTACCAGCATCATTGAAAGCTCACTGATGGCTGTCCTCTGTAGGGTGGGACTGTCAGTAATAGGTGCTATTACAGAACGAATCTCCCTGGTGTCCACGAGGACAATGGGATTTCTGAATCACAGAAGCCAATGGGAGTATTTAGCCATCAGAGGCAAAGTAGACATAATTATCATAATCAAGAGTGAGGACAGAGTGGCAAGCAGAGAACCTTGACCTGTGTACATCTGTGGTGATGGTTCATAGACCTTGGTGTTCATAGGGGTGAGATGGATGGTTAGCCAACTAGGGTGATGCTTGACCTGTATAGCCAGGAAAAAACAAGAATTGGTGATCAAAAGCTGATCTCAGCCACCACTATAGATAATCGTAATCTCTCCCACTTCTCATATTTGAGTAGTTCTCAGACTGAGAGCTCATCACTGGAAGGGGAGGCTGAGTCCCAGGAGTAGGATTCTGCAACCCTCCAGCAAGTACACATAGTAAATATACCTCTAATTTTTCCCCAGGTAGGACTATACACTGGAGAAGTTTCTATTATGAGTCCTTTCAAGAGCTGTTGGATATAGTCTGATCTCAAAATCTTAAAGGATTCTCATCATATCCCTATTCCATTGACCTCTATGACCCCCACATAAAACAGACAGGCTGTAGCAATAAAGGCAGACTGTTGGGGATTGAATCATGCCCCCCAGGAAAGGTATGTCCAGGTCCCAATCCCTGGCCCTGTGGGTGTGAACTCATTCATAAATACGTCTTTTCAAGATGTTATTATTTAAGGTATGCCCAAACTTCATGTAGGTGGGCTTTAATCCAACATGGATGAATCAAAGGAAATTAGACACAGGGTGAAGCTGTGGGAGAAGGGAGAAGCTGAAAGTTAATGGAAATTGGAAGAGAATGGAGAAAACACCATCATGTGCATTGCCATGCGACAGAAAAACCAAGGATCCCTGGCAGCCAGCCCCAGAACACCACAGTCTCTGGGAAAAAACATCACATGCTGTCACCTCAATTTTGGATTTCTTCTAGCTGCAAAACCATGAGCCAATAAATTCCCATTGTTCACCAGTGTATGCTATTTGTTTTTAGCAGATGGGAAACTAAGAAAGTGGACTACTGTAGAATTAAACAAATGGTAACCCCAATTATAGCTGCTATACTATAGGTAGTATCATTACTATGACATTTCTGACCCTTGTTATATAGCTTTTGGTCTAGGGAATGCTTCTCCCCCCGCCCCCCCCCCCACCCCCCCCCCCCGCCCCGGTCTGTATGTGGTGGTATGGAGGTGTATATACTGCAGAAAACCATGTTCTTAAACTTAATCTTTTCCTGAGGGTGTGAATCCATTGTAAGCAGGCCCTTTTGATGGAATTACTTCAGTTAAGTTTGGACCACCTCAGTCAGGGCGGGTCTTAATGCTATTACTGGAGCCCTTTATAAGAAGAATGAAATTCAGTGAGACAGAGAGAAAGCACAGAGGGAGCAGCCAAAAGCTGAACATCAGAGGAAACCAGAAGAGAAGGGAGAGACCAGGAGATGCTGCCATGTGCCTTGCCATGTGCCAAGTTAAGGAACAAGGATTTCCAGCAGCCAGCCCCCGAATGCCACAGTCTTCAGGAAGAAAGCAGAAAGTATTGCCTCGATGATGCTTTGATGAGGACTTCTATCTTAGCCTGAAAACCATGAGCTAATAAATTACCATTGTTTAAGCTGTCCCTTTGCACTGTATTTGCTTAAGCAGCCCAAAGAAACTAAAACACTGTCATTAAAGGTGATCAAAAGAGTTCACATTAAGGTGGGAAGAATAGCAAATCCTCATTTACTGAATTGTCCCATGGCTATATTAACTCTCTCGATTTCTAACACAAAATATTCTCCAAAAGTCTCCTATTTCAATAGTCCTTGATCCATCTTGACGGTTTGCAGCAACTGATGATATTGATATCATGCTAACTGGCCCATGTGAACAGAAACCATCTGTAATACGGATGCTCTATTTAGACATATGAAGACCAAACTGTGAAAGAATAAAATGACAAAGATTCAGGGGATTGTCATATTGGTAAAGTTATTAATGGCCTGATTGCCTGGGGTGTGTAGGGACATCACCCTTTTAGAGAAAAACAAATTACATCACCTCGTGCCCTTGACCACTAAGAACAAGACTCAATGCTTGGTGGGCCTCTTTGAATTCTAGAGGCAGCCAGTTTTGTGTGGGAACCAGAGCAAGAAAGGACTTTATAGCAGGTTAGCCTTGCATTGCAACCTGCCTCAAAGTTTGGGCTAACTGATCCAGAAGACCCAATAGTGCTAGATGTATCCATGGTGGAAATGTTGCTGCAAAGTCTCTGACAGGCTCCAGTAGGAGAGTCACAACACAAACCCCCAGGTTCTGGACATAGCTGTGCCTTCTGTACCAGAGAAGTGCTCACCATAGGAAAAGAAGCTTCTTGAGGGCTACTGTGTCATTATAGACACTGAGCACCTAACCATAAGATATCAAGTGAGTCTGTGAACAGATTTGCCCACCATGGGCTGGGCATTATCATATCCACTGAATCATGAGGAGTTCCATAATTCACTGCGTGAAAATGGTTCATAAGGAACAGGCCCAATCAGGTCCAAAGGGCTAAGTAAGTCATCTCTGTGGCACTAGTACCTCTTCCTCAACTTGCACTCAACTCACGCAACTCCTCTGTAATCCCACAATGGACGGGGAAAACTCTTATGTCTGGGTCACAGGTTGGGTTGGCTCAATTTATTGGAGTGAGCAGAAAATGGACAGCAGTCTCATTGAGGATTTGACTCTAAAACACAGAGCAATGGGTCACACTCTCCATGGACAGAGCTATAATGGACACACCTGGGTTATTCACTTTGTTTGGGAGAAGTGACCAGAGATTTGGATATACATAACCTTCTGGGCTAGGGCAAATGTTTTGATCTGTTGGTTGGGGGCATGAAACTACTAAGATAAGGAGATTGGAGACAGGAATTCTGGCAAAGGGCCACATGGATGGACCTATCAGAGCAGGCACAGAATGCAAGTGGCATCCACCTCAGAGGATATACTCAATAGGCAGGTAGACAGGATGACCTACCCAGTATAGTCACCCAATGTTTCTCCCTGTCCACTCAGAGCTTGAGCAATGGACACATGAATCGAGTAGCTATGCTGGCAGGGATGGAGGCTCTGTATTTGCCTAACAGAATGAGCTGCCTCTTACCAAGGCCAATCTATTGGCTACTACCTATGACCAATGCTGGATGTCCCACACATAAGTATCAGAGAATGACACTGAGCCCTCAATGAGGTACACTCCCTGGTGGACATCAGCCATCTGCTTGGTTGCTGTTTAATTGTGTTAGATCTCTTCCACTTTGGAGGTGATTATTCAGATCATATTATGCCAACCCATGTTTGAGAATTTATTCTATCTGGGAAAGAAGCAATAATTTTGAAATAAAAGCAAACCAAGGATCTGCATATTTCTTTTGAGACATTTTTGGTTTAAGCATAATTACTGGCAAAACATTTGGCTTCATTTCCTTGGTTCTTCCTTTAGGGGACATGCGGTGTGATAGTGACCCACTATCACTGTCCATGGGATAGCCTTTTAAATGCTTAAAAAGACTTTAAATGGCTTCTCTGTAAATAAAACAACAACAACACCTGGTCATCGTATTTTTCTCAGATTCTTTTACATACCTGAACTCGCTCTAAATTTTCAGCATCCCTCTCCTACTGCAAACATTTGAGCACAATAAGAGTTTGACTAGCCTAACAAAAGAAATCATCTCTATGGTAACACTAATGAATGCAACCAGCGCTTGAGCTCATACTGCCTGCTGCTTACTGGGATAGGTGCTTTTCATAAGCCATTTTATTTAATCTTCAGAACAACCATGCATGGTATATTAGTCTGCCAAAGGGATGCTGATGCAAAGTACCAGAAATCTGTTGGCTTTTATAAAGGGTATATTTTGGGGGTAAAAGCTTACAGTTACAAGGCCCTAAAAAGTCCATCTCAAGGTTGCTTTCTCACCAAAGTTAGTTGCCACGTGTTGAAGCAAGATGGTTGCTGACCTCTGCCTGGTCTCCCCATCCTGGGCCTCCTCTTCCTCTGAAGGCTCCGTGGGCCCAGCCTCTTCCGAATCTCAGCTGTAGGCTGGCGTGGGGCTTCCCTCAGGCCTTCCACCCTCTCAGCTGCAAACTCTCAGGCAAATGGCTCATCTTTCCCCCAGGTCCCAGGATAAAATGAGAGCTCTCTCTTCCTTCCTGTGTGTCTTCTTGGGTGAGTGTCTGTTTATATTTGCCCACCAAAGGGGTGGGGTCTCAACCTGAATCTCACACCTTACTGATGTGATTAAATCAAAGCCCTAATCTTTTTTTCCCCCAATTTTTTGTCTCATCTGCTTTATTTTTTTTTTTAATTTTTAATTTTATTTTTTAAAAAGATATTTAGATTACATGTTATATAGAAAATATAGGGAATTCCCATATGCCCCGCTCCTCACACCACCCATATTTGTCCACATTAGCAACGTCCTTCCTTAGTGTGGTACATTCATTGCAAATAATGAACACATTTTGGAGCATTGCTACTAAGCATTGTAGTTTACACTCTTGCCCACACAATTCTGTAGGTTATGGCAAGATATATAATGACCTGCATCTGTCATTGCAATGCCATTCAGGACAATTCCCAAGTCCCAGTGCTCACTGTCTCCACATCAATAATATAATTTCTTCCATTGCTAGAATCACAATAAATCTATGATAGAATACCAGTTAGTCCACTCTAGTCCATAGTTCATTCCCCAATCCTAAGGATTCTGGGAGGATGCCCACTCCACCTCTAATTGAGAGGGGGCTTCAGTCCCAGCCGGCCAATGGAAGGGACTCTCTTGCTTGTAGCTGTAGACTCTCTCAGTTCCTTGGCATGGTGGTTGTCCATCCTCACCTCCTTATTAGTTGTCCTGGGTGAGTCCAATGAACTGGAGAGTAGGTGTTGCAACTCTGTTGAGGCTCAGGGCCCAACGGGCCTAATCTTAGCCCTAATCTTAGCAGGTAATTTACTCAATGATGCCAGCTGAAACTAATGCATTCAACATGTATCATACCCAGAAGAATGGATTAGTTTACAAATATAATCTTTCTCTTTTTGGGATTCATAAAATAATCTCAAACTGTCACACAAAGTAAATATTATATCCTGACTTAGTCACTGAGGACACTGAAGATCAGAGAAGTTAGGTAAATTGCCTACAGCTAGTCAGTTGTGCAGCTAGGATAGAAGCTAGCCATAGTCTGGCTTACAGAGTTCCCAATTGTTTTTTTAAACCTTAGAGCTGCTTAATCTACTCAGGGTCAGGTGGATTCACTAGGTTCCAGGGAACGTCTTCTCTGCTTCCTTTTTCATGCTACATTTTACAGTTTATCTTTCTCTATCAGACTTCAAACCTCCTCCACAGGCAATGTTACAGTGTTCATTTACTTTCCACAAAGACCATATGACAAATGTCATGATAATCAAGGCTGTTGTTTCTGCATAACTTGGTGCAGGACACTGGGATCTGAAGAGATAATAATTAGAGCATTCTGTCTTGGGTCCTGGAAAGAGCCCTCCTGGGCAGCCATTAGGCTGCGCCGCATGGTGCAGTTACCACTTTTGTCCACGAGGTGGCACATGCACCCAGGGTAGCTCGTCAAAGAGGCTAAGAGTGCGCTGAGGAGCTGGCAATAGGTGAGACTTCCACAAATCTGAGTTCCAAAGGTGGAAAAAAACTCAACAGTGTTCTCAGGAGGGTGGGCCAGTTGTTCAGGAAAATATAATAAATATAATTCAGATGGGTAGAAAATGGGACCCACTGATGAATTTCAACCAGGCTCTATTTGGTTCACATGGAGGATTTGTGTCAGGAAGATGAAATCTAGAAATGTGTGTGTTTGTGTGTGTGTCTGTGTGTGTGTTGGAAGCGGAATCATTGGCAAGGAAAGTTTCAAAGAAAGAAGACCAAAACAAGATGAACTAATGAACTGGAGAACAGTCTGTAAGTAACCACTGGACAGGATCCCAAAGACCAGGTTAGCATTTCAAGATGAGCGCTGAAATGTGAGCGAACTTCAGGGTGTAATAAGGGTCTAGGTAGAAGGAGGTTCTTAGGCTTTTTTGGGCGCTGGTCGCATTAGACAAAGTGGTGCAACTTTTGGATCCTGTGGTAGACTGTATTTTGCAAAAATGTGTTGCAACCACATTTCGGGTCTCACATGCTTTTCCAGAAGTTTGGCACAAGTTATCAAGAGGTGGGTTCAATATACTCTCCCAGTAAACCTGGATGGGCTTGCAAGACTGCCTCAAGTAGTAAAGGAAGTGGAATTAACATTATTTGACTTCCAAAGGTAAGTCATAAAAGGTGATGACGTTTCTATCTGACTTGTTCTCTCTTGGGACACTTACTTTGGAACCCCGAGCTGCCATGTAAGAAGTCATGCTACTTTGAAGTTGCCTTGTTAGAGAGACCTTGTAGAAACATCACATAGAAAGAGATGCTGGATGAATCCCAGACGGTCCAGCCCCAAGCTATCATGTCTTTCCAGCCTAAGTGCTGGTCATGTAAGTGAACCAACGTTTGAATGATTCTAGCCCCAGCTACTATGTGACTTCAGTTCCATGAGAAACTCCAGGCAAGAATTGCTTCGTGGAGCCTAGACAGCTCCCAGATAGATAAAAATGATTGTTTTAAGTGACTGATTTTTGTGGTGGTTTGTTACACAGCAATAGATAGCACAAAAAGACTTTTTCAGAATTGTGTTTCTAATGCATAAAACAGATTATATAGGAGTACTGAGGAATATTAAAATATTAAAAAATAAATATGAGATCAAATAATATATACAATTCCATATTAATGTGGTAAATACTAAGATCTAGTTGTGGGCCTAATATTAATAAGTATGGAATTTTGAAGTGTTGATGAGCATAAATGATATTTGGATATGTCTGCAAGAAGTGCAATAAGGTATAAAAATATTTGTGATTTTTGGTAACAGTCATAGTTAAAACATACATAGTAGAAAATTAGAAAATGCTGACAAGTCGTATTGCTTATGTTCATAATGGAAGGAAAAGCTGAACTTCAGTTATTGGTGAGTGAAGATTAAGGATGAATGGCATAAATTTTTTTCTCATCCAAGTTCATGGACTATTCCCCTTTATATCCTGGTCTAGAACCATAAGAAGTTGGTGCTTGTGAGGACCTCAGGCATTATAAACCAATTCTGTCTTTACCAGATGGTGGAAGAAGGGAAAAGACATTAAATCCTTGCCCAAGATCACGTGGCTATTTGGTGCAATGTATTTTACCAAGTCACACCCCCTCCCCCCGCTCCCTTTCTCTGTAGTTGTTTTTCACTCTCCCCTCCATGTACCTGTCTGCTGCTCTCTTTCTCCATGGCTTTTTCTTCTTTGATGACCCTTCCTAATCATGAAATTAGATGTAGATTTTAAAAATCAAAGCTATGTATATACTCACTCCTTTCTCATTTTTTCCTACAATTCCAGAGACCATTTATTGGGCTCTCCTTAGCGCCTGTGATTTTTCACATGAACTTTCTATTCAAACACACCATACCTCCATGTATGTTCCTACACATCATTTCCGGAATGCCCCGTGTGCACTAGGATGCTCGGTTTACTCTTTCCATTTTTCTCAACTAGTATCTCCTTAATGTATGGTCTAAACACTGTTTTCAACAGAATCACCTGGCCCCATGCCCAACCTGCTGGCTACCTGCGAGTGGGCTTTGAGAAGCTGCATTTTAACAAGCTGCCCAGGATGACCTAATGCATCTGAAAGTTTGAGAAGCACAGATTTGTGCCCCATATGTATCAAAGTTCTACACAAGTTCCACCTCCCCAGTATTGTCTCTGTTAACCACTGTGGCCTCACCCTCCTCTGGACACTCCCATTTTTAGAATCAGAATCTTTCTTAACCTGCTCTGCTTTCCTGATCAGAAACTTCAGGACAGAAAGGATGAAAGAAGAGAAATAACTAGGTAATGAACACTTATGTACCAGAAACTCTTCAAGGTCCAATGATGCAGATGCTATTGACCTGGTTTTGCAAATAGAGAAATTAAAGTTTAAAAAGTTGGGTAACTGGCCCAGGGTTGGTGGAAGAAAGCTTACAGTTTGGGACCCTCCTCTCTGCTCCCTACCCCTCCCCTCCCTCCTTTCCTTTCTTTCTTTCTCCACTGTTCTTCTCATGAAATTAGTCTCAGGGTTGATGCATGGCATCTTTGCATATGGTAACTCCCAATTGTTTGAAATAACCTGGACTTTCTCTACATCCTTCAGGGTTTCTCATTCTCTGCCCTCCCCTTCAATGAAAATATTTCTAGAAGTTCTGCCCTGGTCTTTTCTCATTCTTCATAGTGACCTCATCTTGTGTGCCTGTATTCTGGAGGCCTGAATTTATCTCCAACCCAGATTTGATCTTCAGATCCATATGCCAAAATATTTAAGTGGCATTTCCATGGGTACTAAACTTTAACATGCCCAAAGGTAGACTTTATTCCTTGACGTTACTTCCAACAATCTCTTCCTTCAAATCACCACCATGGCAGATTTTACAGAAAGGCTCCTTTAACATCTCTTTAAGCTTCCCTGCAGAGTCCAGGATGCATTTTTATCTCCTATTCTAACTCTAAATTTTGCAAGACTCAGAACTAGACCTGTTTCTCTTTCTACTTTCAATCTTTAGGTGGTCTCATGAAGTTAAAGGCATGTTTAATATCATGTATTTCCTGGTGAATCCAAAATTTCTCTCTCTCCAGCCAGGCCTCTTCCCTAGGCTACTTCTTATTAGCAATCCCCATTTGGATGTCTAACCAGCATCTCAAACTAAGTGTATTACTCAGCCAAAGGGATGCTGATGCAAAATACCAGAAGTCTGTTGGCTTTTATAAAGGGTGTTTATTTGGAGTAGGAGCTTACAGATACCAGGCCATAAAGCGTAAGTTACTTCCCTCACCAAAGTCTATTCCACGTGCTGGAGCAAGATGGCTGCCGATGGCTGCCAGGGTTCAGGCTTCCTGGGTTCCTCTCTTCCTGGGTCTAGCTTCTTTCTAGGCTCAGGGTTCCTCTCTTCCCAGGACTTGTTTCTCTTTCCTCACAACTGTGCTCCTCTGTGTGCTTCTTTCCTGGGGCTCCAGCTCAAGACTTCAGCATCTAACTCCAACATTGAAATCTCCAACATCAAAATCTCCAACTCTGTCCTTTGCCATGTCTTTTATCTGTGTGCCCCACTGACCAAGGGGTGGGGACTCAACACCCTACTGATGTGGCCCAATCAAAGCCCTAATCTAATTTAATCACACCCAGGCACAGACCAGTTTACAAACATAATCCGATATCTACTTTTGGAATTCATAACTATATCAAACTGCTAAGCTTAGTATGTCTAAAGAGAATATTGATGTCCCTGCTCATCTTCCACACATAGATGACTTGCTCCTCCATGCCTTCCAGTTCTCTGCCCAAAGATGCTTTGCTCCACCTCTCCTTAAACTAACTGTAGCTGAAATTGTTGCCATAGTATTTGCTTCCAGAAATTAAGTATTTCTTATCTCATTCCTCCAAAATAATGTAAGGTCTCTCAGAGCAAGAACTTGTTCACGCTTGTAACCCAGGGACCCAGTAGATTGCCTGCACCTAGTAATTGCTCAAGAAATACCTTATTGTTAGGTGCCCACTGCCACTTGCCCAATATAGCCATCACTATCTCTAGTCTGGCTTGCTGCAAAAGCTTAAATGGTCTCTTTGCCTCCTGTTCCAGTCATTTTCCAAACCACAGCCATTGTGATCTTTCTAAAATGCAAAGCTTTTAGAACCCTTCAAAATTTAGAATTGCCCTTCTAAATTGCCTTTCTTAGACCTTTCAGGGAGATTCTGTGTTAGGGTCGTCCAGGATCCTTGATTGCAAACAACAGAAACCCAGTGAGCTCAGGCAAATCTAGAATTTATCGACACAGGAATCTACGGGAGGGTTGAGTAACCAAAATGTGTGGTGAGCTGGGATGCAGCTGGGCCTGGAGAACAAAGAGAAGGAGGGATTCCAATACTGCAAGGGCATGCTTGCTCTCACCAACCCCCTCTGAGTTATTGGTGTTTCTCTTGATATCAAGTTTATTCTCTTTTTCTGTAGACTGCTGGATCTCATTTGTTTTACCTTATTGTCCAGGCAGTGAGTGAATCTCCCTCTCTTTAGTTCAAGTTTTGTCTAAAAATTCCCAGTAAGGACTCAGTGGTGAGGGGGGTGGGATAAATGAAAGACATTTTTCTGTGGAAGCATTTTGGTTGGAGTGTGGGGGTGAGGCTTAGTTCCCTATCTGAAGAAAAGGAAGGGGGCACATTGTTGACAAATAACATAATGGTCTTTCAAAACTCCCCAGTGCTCCTCTGGTGAAGTCAACCCCCTTGGCATGTTCCAAGACCCTGGCTCGTCGAGCTCCATGTGCTTTCTGGCACAGCCGTTGTCTTGCCCTCGCAGTGTGGACTCCAGGCATGCTGAGCTCCTCTCTCACCTCAGAGGCCGACCTAGGTCAGTCCCCCTATTTGGAATCCTTTCCTTCCAGCCTCCCCACTCTTCTGGCTAATTCCTTTGTCAGGTTTTAGCCTAAACACCACTCCCTTTTAGAGCCTTCCCTTACCTCCACTGGGTTAGGTATCTCTCCTTTGAACCCCGTATTACCCTGTACTTACTCATATCACAGATGCATTGCATCACATCACAAATGTAAATTTTTTAAATTTCTTCCCCTCATGGGAAGCTAAGTTCCGTGAGGGCAATGGCCACAGTTAAATTGTTCACTGTTGTATACTCGACACCTCCACAGACCCTGACACAAAAGAATTTCTCAGTAAATATTGAATTATTAAGTCCTATGTACTTTCAATTTGTACCCTCACTTCCCACTTCTTTCTCTTTCTTCCCTCTTCATAATCAGAGCTATAACTAGACATGGTCACTACAGTTTTGCCACAGTGCTCTGAAAGTTAGTGTGCAAATTTTAAAAATGACTACGATTAATTCAACAGCACATGCCTGTCGTATCACTAAATTTAACACCTAGTTAGCAAGAATAATTAGTTAAAATAGGAAGCTACCAGATGGCAGGTATCATCAATAATACCCATAGATGAGGGAGATATTACAAATCTATTTTGAGGGTATGTTTTATGCTTGTTCTGGCACCAAAATTGCTAGTTAAAGCTCTACCTAGAAATTCTGTTCTAGGCAATAATTTGTGATGGCAGATAGATGAACTTTAATCATTATGTGTGGGTATGAAAAGGCAGAAAATATGCCCATCCTAGGAAGTTATGGAGAGGATTGAATATGGACCAGACTGTCTGCATTTGATCTGCTAATTGGAGCTTGAGGATTTGAGGATCAACCAAAGGAGTTTACAGCATTATTTACTGTTAGTGATCTACAAAGACGAAAAAAAAAATACAATCCAGGAAAAATGTATCTGCCAGCAGGTACTGCCTGCTCTGCTGCCTTCACGTGTAGGATTTACAAGCATCTGAGCCAATCACTATGAGATAGCTTGAGCTACTCTGAACAAACAGGCAGAGCTGAGATGACCCCAGCTCTCACCAAAGATGTGGGTTATTTTCCTATGATGTGAACATTTTACATCAGCCATAAATTAGCCATAAATTTATTAGCACATGAAATCCTTTTACAACAGAAAATCAGCAACCAAAAGATGGCTCCCTATTTGCATTGCTAGCAACATCCAGGCTTTTCCTCCTCATTATATAACTGACTGTTTCTTTCTGTCCAAAGTTCTTAGTTAGACTCTGAATTATCTGTGAAGGTCAGAGGTTGTGATGGCTCATTTTACATGTCTGCTTGCTAGTTTATGGTGTCCAGTTGTCTGGTCAAACACTGGCCCAGACATTGCTGTGGAGATATTCTGTAGATGTGATTAATGTCTACAATCAGCTGACTTTCAGTAAAGGAGATAACCCACCATATCGTGGGTGAACCTCATCTAACCACGTGGAGACCTTAGAGGCAAAGGACTGAGAGTTCTGGGAAGAAGGAATTCTGTCTCAAGATTACATCCTCCACTCCTTCCTGAATTTCTTGCTTAAGGAATTCAGTCTCAAGGCTTCAACATTGGGAGCAAATGTGGCTCAAGATGGAGCTCTTGCCTGCCACATGGGCGGTCCCTGTTTCAGTTCTCGGTGCCTCCCAAAGAAGACAGACAGACAGCTGGCAAGACGGGTAGGTGTGGCAAGCTGATGCAACAAGACGATGCAACAAGAGACACAAGGAGAAAAAAACATAATGAGAGATAACAACAAAGCAGGGAGCAGAGGTTCCCGGTGCATCCTAAAGAAGACAAGCAAGAGAGTGATCTGGAATGATGGGCAGGCACAGTGAGCTGGTGCAGCAAGATGATACAACAAGAGACACAAAGAAGAAAAACAATGAGAGACAACAAAACAGGGAATGGAGGTGGCTCGAGCTATTAGGCACCTCTCTCACACATCAGAGGTCCCTGGTTCAGTTCCTGATGCCTTCCAAAGAAACAAGGAAGGTGAACAGACACAGCAAATGCAAACAATGAGGGGGTGGGGAGAAATAAATAAAATTAAAAAAAAAAATTTCAACATTACTCTTACTGGAATTTCCAGCCTCTGGCCTGGCTTATAATTACTAGAGCCAATTCCTTATGATAAACTGTGTGTGTGTGTATGCCTGTGTGTGTGTATACACATCTATGCACATATGTCCTGTTGGTTCTGTTTCTCTGGAGAATCCTAATACAGAGGTCAAACACCAGCCATCCCAGTTCCTTTTATTCCTTTGCTCCTGCCCTCCTTCAAGGACAACTGTGTCTCATTTTTCAAAAGCTAGAGGCAGATCCTTAGATGTTGGAGTGTCACCTTTCAGGAGCTCGGCTTCTTGCCCAGCCATATGGTTCTCTCAGGGGACTGCACTTGTGGAGGGAGGATTCCAAGGCATTTCACCCAAAGTTCCTGCTCTGCCACCTCTCAGCTATGGGAGCTTCAGACTTCTCTTCAGTACAATGGGCAAAACAGCAAGAGCTACCTCAATTTTAAGAAGTAAACGTGCTCCCAGGACTTCGGAAGCCTCGTCACTGAGTGCTAGCAGGCGAAGTGCTATTTCCTTCCCTTGCCAAGAGAGTCTTTTTTTTTTTTTTACAAATTCTACTCAATTTATTCATTTTTTAAAATACATTACATTAAAAAAATATGAGGTTCCCATTCACCCCCACTGTCCCCACCCCACCACTCCCCCCACAGTAACACTCTCCCCCATCATCATGTCACATCCATTGCATCTGGAGAGTACATCTCCGGGCATCGCTGCACTCCATGTCCCGTGGTCCACAAGAGAGTCTTTTCAATCTCTTCCCTGCCTCAGAAAAAAAAAATAATGTAAACAAGAAGGAAGTCAACCTTCTCTTTTAGAGAACCATGAGAGGCGTTCGGATCCATCAGCCCTTCAGTCTGGATGACTTATAAATAGATTAAATCCAGGCTAATCTGGTATCACATTGTCTTTAGGTGTGAAGGACATAAAAAGAATAAAATTGTCAGCTGAAGAAATCTCAAATGGATAGGGGCATGAGTGGGAGGTATAATCTGAAAAGACGTGATTGCATGTCTGTAAGGCCATCTGTGTGTTTCGAGGGAAATTAAGACTGAAAAAATCCTTTAGAATAAAAGGAAGACAATGAGATCCTGGGAAGCCTCTCTTGAAATCAGATTCCACGTAAACCCATTATCAACCTAGCGGAGGGGCAATGCCACACCACCCCTTGATCAAGTGTATTTGTTTCCTATCGCGTCTGTGACAAATTACCACAGAGTTACTTAAAACAAAAATTTGTCTTATAGTTCTGGAGGCCAGAAGTCAGAAAAGGCTTTCCCTGGACTGAAGTCAGTGTCCTGGCAGGGCTGCATTCTGCCAGGAGGCTTCTCTTCCAGCTTCCAGAGGCTGCCTGCATTTCTTTTTTCATTCCATTTTTAGTTGTTGCTCTTTTTTTAATGCCTTCATCTCTTGGTTTGTGGCCCCCTTTCCTCCATCTTCAAAGCACAGCATCTTCAAATCTTTCTCTGATGTCTGCTTCCATTGCCACGTCTCCTTCTCTGATTCTGACCCTCGTGCGTCCTTCCTATAAGGACCCTCGTGATTACATTGAGCCCACCAGATGGTCAGCCTAGCACATCCAAGATGTGCATGCTCTTCTTTTCATGTCCATGGTGACTTTTGGGTCAAACTGTCATCCCTGAAGCAGGTGAACTGCTTCTTAGACAGTCACTTTTGCCAAGGATTACATTTCTCACATTGATTTTCTAGATAACGTAGAGCTGGATGAGCACTGATCATATACCATGGTCTATCTCGTGGTGTCTCTTCTGCAACAAGTCTTATTTTTGATCCAAGAAAACAACCACAAAGAGGTATTGGTCAATGTGGAATCATACAATGTTAGAACTGGAAGGATACAAGAGATCATGTGACTGACTCCTCTTCATCTTTATAGGTGAGGTAACTGAGATAGAACCAGATAAAAGCAAAGTCTACAGTTATTGACTCAAAAAGCTAACACCTGTTCCTGCTTTTCATTATATCACCTGGAGTGTGAATTAGGCATGGGAAGCATTTTGGAGTTAGTCACTGATTATATGATCTTGTTATTTTTCCATGATATTCCATGGTAAATAATGTTCTACATATATATGAAAGAAAGGGAAAGAAGAGTAAGTCTCCCTGAAGTTCACTGATCAGAGTAATTGCTGTTTACTAATGTGGCTGATGTAAAAAGTGACAGAATAAGGGCAAATAGATTTAATTCTCAGGCTGCACAATTTTTTTTTTCCTCTGGTAGGTTCAGAAATACTATAAGGAATATAGCTGAAACAAGTGTGGGGGGAAGAAGGCTGCTTTCCTTGGACTCTCTTTTTTTTTTTTGTCTTTATTTTTTTAATATTACATTAAAAAAATATGAGGTCCCCATATACCCCCCACCCCCCTCACCCCACTCCTCCCCCCCATAACAACAATCTCCTCCATCATCATGAGACTTTCACTGCATTTGGTGAATACATCTCTGAGCACCATTGCACCTCATGGTCAATGGTCCACACCATAGCCCACACTCTCCCACAGTCCACCCAGTGGGCCATGGGAGGACATACAATGTCTGGTAACTGTCCCTGCAGCACCACCCAGGACAACTCCAAGTCCCGAAAACGGCCCACATCTCATCTCTTCCTCCCACTCCCTACCCCCAGCAGCCACCATGGCCACTTTCTTGGACTCTCTTTTAATGCTTGTTTTTCTCCAAAGTTTCAGAGTTTCTCACTGTGCATGAGATGATCTAGGTCCTGAGAAAAAGACAATTAAAGAAGTTTTTGTCAACATTTTTACTTTTATTTTTGGATTTCTCAAACTCCTGAAAATACAGTGACAGGCAACTTTAAATTTTAAAACTCAATAATTTCCAAGCTACCAAAGTAAGGCATTGAATGAGAATAATGGCATATGTGACACATTAAAAAATCGTGAAATGTAGTTCAAAGTATTTTCATACTTCTTTTAAATTCCTTGTGGATGGTAACCTATTCCCTGCTTAACTTGAATTGCTTAATCTGCCAAATTAGATGAGGCAAAGCACTTTGGTGTGGTTAAGATATGGAAATCCAGAAGTTTGGACAAATCTTAAGGCATATGGGATATATAAGTGCTAGCTTTCTCTATTGCCTTAGTCTTTTGCCATGTGAACCCATAATTCCTACAGACTTGGGTTATTTTTTGTGGCTTATTTTTTCCATGGTTTTTAGACCAGTTTCTCTCAGAATATAAATCATTCGGAAGAAGCAAGTCATTTGCTTTGGAAACCAAAGGGACACTTCCAGGTTGCTTGATATCTTGTGATACCATTCATCTGTAATTGAATTTTGGAACATGGACATACTTAGGGAACTAAACAAGTTAGCCTCAAGGAATCATTAACATCTTCACTTCTTTGTAGCCCTGCATTTGATCATCTGTGGTGGGAAGAGGGAAGAAAGCAGAAAGAGGAGAAAGGGAGGGAGATGGTGTTGTAGGGGATGCCTCAGAGATGAGTTAGAAGTAGTGGGGGAGACGGCGGTTACCTTGAAAACCAAAGTCAATTTCAGACTGTAAGTCCTACAACCTTCAAAGTTCTGAGGCTTTCACAGGGTTCTAACTGATGGTGGTACCATCTTGTAATGACAAGGTCAGGCTTTGAGACTGATTGATGAGTCAAACAATTTGGATGTGGATCATTGGCTCAGAAATTGCACAAAGGACGATGGCAGCAGTGAGTTGAGTGGATTTCATAAGTTTTCACAATTCTCTTGAAGCATTCATCATGACTGTCTGTGCAGCCTTTAACTTCATACCACTGAATGCCACCTGATGGAGACAAAAGAAGTAGAGGTAGGAGAATATCCCTTGGGAGGTTCAATCTACCTAACTACAGATGCCTTGGGGAAAAATAAAGCGAAAGAAAGCAATCATCTTAGGTTTATCAGGATGTCAAAACCTAGAGTTTCTACTACTAAGAATGACTTGTTCTCTCATCTTGCCTTTAAGAACTCCCACCAACAGGTACTCTAGGTGGATACATTCAATATAGCAGCTTTGAAATTGTAAAGCAAAACAGTTTTCAAACTCAGGTTGTAAAAGCCACCACCTGCCACTGACTATGAAGAAATGTTCTCCAGTGTTAGTTTGAAGCTTCTCGATAATCATCCCCATTCTCTTATACCCAGGTCATGAATTATCTAAAGGGCTGAATCCACAGAAGCATCATTTAGATCTTGTATTAGTCTGCCAAAGGGGTGCTGATGCAAAGTTCTAGAAATCTGTTTGCTTTTATAGAGGGTATTTATTTGAGGTAAAAGCTTACAGTTACACGGCCCTAAAGAGTCCAATTCAAAGTTACTTCCTTGCCAAAGTCAGTTGCCACGTATTGAAGCAAATGGTCACTGACGTCTGTCTGGCTTCTCCTTTCCCTCGGGCCTTCCAGTCCTCTCTCTTCTAGTTAGGGCTCATCTCTCAGGGCTTCCTTTATCAGTCTCCACTCTCTTCCCAAGTTCAGCTCTTCCTTTATCAGTCTTTGCTCTCTTCCCAAGGACCAGCAAATGGTCCCTCTCTTCCTGGGGCTCTAGCTATTTGAGCCTTTTCTTTCCTTCACATGGCAGGATCAAAAATGTTCAAGTTCTCTCCTCTTCCTGTGTGTCTTCTTCAGTGAGTGTCCATTTATATCAGCCCACCAAGGAGGTGGGAACTTAACCTGAATTATGCCTTACTGATGTAGCCCAATCAGAAGGCCTAAATTGATTTTATCAAGTGAACTTAATCAGAGGACCCCCACTCAATTTAATACAATGAAAGGTATCACACCCAGAGGAATGAATTAATTTACACACATAATCTTTCTTTTTTTGGGATTCATAAATAATCTCCATCTGTCACAGACGTGTGAGTGCTCCTCAGAAATGGGGGTTTGTCTTTGACCTCACTTGATTGCTTCCCTGATTATAGAAATAATGCATGTTCACTTTAGAGAATGTGAAAAATACACAAATGGGAAAATTAAGTGACAGTAATTTCCTGTAATCCTACCACCCTGTAATCAGTTGTATGGGGGAAGACACAAGGCAGCAAGTCCTGGAAGGTGGCAGAACATGGGATGGAAACTTGTTACCACTGGTGTCTTAACTGGGGGGTTGGGGTGGGGGTTTTACACCCCCACCTCCCTAGGGAGATTGAATAAATGTTCAGAGAAATCTTTTGTTATCACTGCTGGGGGGATAGTGCTGGCATGTAGGGGGAGAGGCCGGGGATGCTGCTAAACATCCTATAATAGAGAAAACAGCCTCCCACAACAAAGAGTTATCTGGCCCCAAATGTCAATGGTGCTGGTTGGAAATACATTGGTAAAACAATTGTGTTATAAGTCCAGTTTTATTTGTTTTGCATCGGTTTGAAATAGTACATTTTTCAAGTTAGGAAACTGCTCTTCCCATAACATTATAGTCATTCCAGTAACTTGACCAAACAAGAACTATTGTTGACATTTTGCTCTATAACCTTCCAGGCTTCTTCCTATGTGTCAATTCTTCAAATACGTATTTTGATGTCAATCTTACTAGATCTGTGCACAATCAGGGAGAGAAGTGCAGTCACCAAGATCCAACATCTCATTGCTCTCAGGGGCCTTTGCGCCCTTCCATAAGGAAGGAGCTCTGCCTGGCGAAGGTGAGGGTTAGAGGAGACCTAGGACTTAGAGAAGGAGAAGTTGAACAGAACCCAAGTAACAAGACCCCCACCTTTTAAAAATTTGCTGTTTTTAAGTCTATTTCTGAGTTGCAAAGATTACTTCCCCTTTCCCATGTTTTCAGAATTCCCTGTATTCCCCCATTCAATCTGGGTTGCCACAGACTGACAGAAAGCATGAGGACCTTCTTTTTCTTGCATCTGTAGTGGGATCCTTAATACCATATTTAAACAGTTTAAGTTAAAAACAAAAGCCACAGATTCCCAGAGCCCCTGCAGACCTACTGAGTTAGAATCTGTGGGAGGTGGGGCCCAGGAATCTGTATTTTTGATATGTAGACCCAACTGAGGGCATGTGGTTTGGGAGTAGATGTGTGGACTAGTAAAAAGAACCACTGGCTCTACCCACTTCAGAAAAGTCCTTTATAATAACTGCTGCAGGAAGCCTTGGTCAGTTATGGAGTGCTCATCACCATTAGTAAACACTCAGAGTATTAAGATTTTTCTGTAACTGAATTGAAATTTGTCTTAGTATGATGTTCATAGTCCCACCTTTCAACATATAAAGACAACTGCCATGTCATCCTACTCTTTGATAATCCTAATGAAGGGTTTAATAGACATTTTGAGCTAGCTATTTTATAGCTCTCTCTGCCACATTGGGTGTTGTAAGGGTGGTTTTAGTAGAAAACAGGCTAATAGAAAATTAGCCTGATGAGGCTAATTAATTCCTATTGACTTAGCTTCCCAGGTTCAACCTCACTGAAAGCAACTTGGGACACTCCACATTGGTTCTCTCACTGATCACGACAGACTTTAAATCCATAATGATCCAAACAAACATTTTTTAGGAACTAAGTTTGTGCCAAGCGCTCTGCTAAGCAATTTACATGCATTAGTTCAGTCATTTCCAGTAATAAACCCCATTTTCAACTAATTTTTTCCCACAAGCCCTTTCCAGTGTTTAGCTTTTCATATACCCATAATTGCTCCTGTACATACACACAAGCCCCATACACCATCCCATCACATGCAGTTGTTTGAATCTAGACCACATACATTAAAAGCCATATGTCCAAGTTTGTTGACATCTATACTCCATAGAGATCCCTGTACACACTGGCATTTCAAAATTTGCTTCAGCACTTGATGGAATCCCACCTTCTAGATTCGTTATATCTCTGATGCCATTGAAATGTAGGGCTTTAATGTCATAAACCACAGATTAGGGACCAGGAAGGAGGATGAAGGTTGGTGCCAAGATGGACCAGATCCTGGAGTGGTTCAAGAATGTGGGTGTCCTGTAGCTAATGCTGGAAGCTAAACGTAATGTGGACAAAAAGTGCAGGGTAAATCAAGAAGTGGGAACCAGATAGAAAGATAGGTTGGGCCATTATAACACAGTGGCTTGCAGTATAGCACAGGTTCTGGGGTCCAGCTGCTTGAGCACAAAGTTCATCATTTCAAACTATTAGCTTTGTGATAAACTTATCTTTTTGTGCCTCAGTTTCCTCAGTTGGGAAATGGGGATGACATTATTATCTATTTCATGGAGTTGCAAGGATTAAGTAAGAGGTCTATAATTAATGGTCTATATTAATTGTGTTTTGTTATTTATTTATTTAAAGTTGCTATTAAAATGGTGACTACAGAAGTGAGAGACTTGTATCCAATGAATGTTGGCTCTTGAGTGAAGGTTAGGCACCAGAGTCCAGAAATGGGTTGAAGCCAAGGAGACTTGTGGGAGGAACAGAGGATACAGCATGTGAATACACCATTAACAAGATGAAATTTTTCCAGCCAGCTGAACTTTGCTCAGCTGTTTTTTTTTTTTTTAACCTCCCTTCTCTCTGTGTGGAGGGTCTCTTTCTCAAGGGTGTCTTCTCTTTCCCAGGTCTATCCAGAGCCAAGACTGCTAAATAACCTTTTCTAGAGAAATGTCAGCAGAAGGGTGCAGGTAGGAACCGGCTTGCTATGGTTGGAAACTGCCCCTACGTTCTCTAGTTCAGTGATTGGCACCACCAGGCAACAGATGATCTCTCTGCTTTGGTCTTCCCAAGCTAATCCATTTGCCATTCTTCTTGCATGGTGATCTTTCTAAAATGCAAATCAATTATGGCAGAATATGTTTCCTGGTTCCTGAGAGTCTTTTCTCTTGGGAACATCAAAAAAGAACAAAGAGAAAAAGAAACACAATTGTAAACTCCATTTTTTGTGACTCGAGGAGACATTTGAAACACTGAATAACAAGACAAGAGAAAGACTGACTGAAATCAAACCAAGGTACAAAAAAATGCCTGGAGAGGAGACTTGAACTGCAGCCTTTCAGAAAAAAAAAAAAAAAAAGCCCAGAGGAGAGCAACCTTCTCCAGTAAAATGGATAAAAAGGTGGAAAACCAGTACTGACTGATGACACTCATGAGCAACAAGGGTTTGCTGTAGGAGTCTCCCTGGACATGGTTTGATATGGAGGAGAGGATGAATCAAGGTCGCATGAGGAATCACACAGTCAAAGCCTTTTGCGCAGTCTGATAGTGAACTAGGGTTAAGGGCTGTGAGGGTCATAAAAAAGCAACTGGAGCAAGATTTGTACAAAGTTATCACAAGAGAAAAGGAAGAGAATGATAGGAAAAACATGGCAAATGAATAATGTTGCTTGGAAGGCAAGGAAAATGATGACTAAGCACATCTTTATGGAATAAGAAGTCCCAATAAAGCAATTGACCTTAGGAATAAGAATTTAAGGTAGAGATCTCAAGGACATTAAGGAGAGATAGTAAAGGAAAATAAAGCTTGAATTGGCAACTTTTAGGGCAAAAAATGGAAGAGAAAATAAAACCTTCACAAATATTAAGGCCATGTTGGAATGCCCATAAAGGAGAATAGATATTGCTGAAAATGCAGGAAAGGACAAGACAGAGGGAAGGAAGACAATGAAATAGGAATAAACAAAAAGTTATAAAGTCCTTAATAGAAAAGAAAGACAAAAGAGATTGATCTACCATAATGAAGTCCCTGAAGAATAAAATTGAAACAAAGGGATTAAAACCATTTAAAACTTGTGATTACATTGGGCCCACTCAGATAATCCAGGATAAAGTTTTAAATGGTTTTAATCCCTTTGTTCCAATTTAAAATATGGATTGAAAGGATAAGCAAACATAGCTAAGAAGAAGGAAAAAAAAGGATGCAGAAACGTCAATATCTAGACATATCTAGTGAAGTTACTGGGCAGTCTGGCAAAACGTGGAGGGGGAAGCACCAGACTAGCTTCAGACTTATTCAGAGCAACACCCTGTTAAGTAAATATAGAGCCGTGCCTATTAATTTCCCAGGGAAAGAAAATGTGACCTAAGAATTTTATACCCTGCCTAAGTAAAACTGAACATGCAAGAAGAAAGATAACATAGCTTCTAGGGTCCCTTCTTGGAAAAACTTGAACCAATCAGGAAATAGAGAATTATAAGAAAGTTCATTTACTCTATTTAACTGAAGGACTAAGAATGAAACCAATCAGTAAAGATGGTATGGTGGACATCTGTCATTCATAGAGAAGGAGAACTCTTCTTATATTTTTGATAATTTGCACCGGAGGTCCTGCCTTCCAAAGTTTAGTCAAAAAACAAATAAACCAGTAACTTGTTTTTTAGGGTCCCTTGCTGTGAGGGCATGTGACCTAGTTTCTGCCAAACAGATGTATACATGTTAGACTGATTGGAAGTCAGCCCTGTGAGAAAACAACTCTGTGTGAGGCATCTGCTCTGCTGACCTGGACACTAGTTTTTAGAGTTGGCACTTTCTGTGGTGGTGTGACATATTCCTCAGTCAATTCTGGTCTGTAGTTTGAGGACTGGTAGTGGTGAAAGTAGCTCTCTCATTACTCTCAGTTCTGAAGCATCTCTGTGGACTTCTGGTGAGTTTCTCGAACCTTACGCAAGATTTTGTGGGATACCTAATATCCTTTAATAATTTACTATTCTACTTAACCTGACCATAGTAGATATTGTTGTTTGAAGCCAAGGACCCTAATTAACACATAAAGTTAAGTAAAAGAGCATAAATGTCATAAATTTGGTCAGTGTAGAAAGGATATAAATAAAATTATTGAAAAGGGAAGAGAAAGAGGTGAGAAATCATATAAATCTTCTCATTTTCAAAGGTTTAAAGCTGGGGTCAAAAGAAATAATTTTAAAGTTGTTAAGTGGCGTAGGCAGAAAATATCTATGTCCTAATCCAGGAAACTGTGAACACGTTAGGCTACATGAAAAATGAGAATTGGGGTTGCAGATGAAATTAAGATTGCTAATCAGCTGACCTTAAAATAGGGATATTATTCTGGATTATCTGGGTGGGCCCAATGTAATCACAAGCATTCTCTAAAATGAAAGAGTGAAGCAGATGGAGAGGTCAGAGAGATACACTGTGAGAGGGACTTGGCTTGACATTGCTAGTTTCGAAGATGGAGGAATGAGGCCACATGTCAAGGAACGGAGGTGGGACTATGAACACTGGAAAAAGCAAGAAAATGAGTCTTCCTCAAGAGACTCCAGAGGAATGCAGAAAGGAGTCAATATATATCATCTGCAGAAATAAAGGATTAAGTGTATTACATAAATTATTATTATAAATAAGCATAATAGAATAAAAAGAAAACTTCCAAATTATCAAAAGAAACAGACATGGAAAACAAACCAAACATAGAATGTATAACGAAGTGTTAAAAACACAGTACAAGAAATAAAAACAAACAAACCCAGAGGTATCCATTAGGGATGCTCACGAATACTCTAGGTCTCCTCCTACTGGAGAAGGAGTTTCTTACAGCCATATGACTTTTTGGTCAATGGATAGTGGAAAGAAGGGATGTGTGTCTCTTATGGATGGAAGATATCATGAGACAGTATATAACTTGATATATGCCTTTTCCTCTGCCTTGATGACATGTGATTTCCCAATGGAGGAGTCTACATCATTAACTTGCACTTCCAAGGCAGAACTTCATGGAGTAGAATCCCTAGCCAATTTGCTTTGAATGTGTAGTATGAGTGAGAAACAAATCATTGTTTGGAAGATATTTGTGATTGCAGCAAAACCTAGCTTATCCTGATAGATAGAAAACCCAACAAGTAAAAGGCAATAAAAACAGAAGTTATAACAAACAAACAAAAAAGAATTGAGAATCGAAATATTGGTCATATCAATAAATGAGAATGGACAAAACCCATCTATGGAAAAAGAAGATAAGACCATGAAGAAAAGTCCAATTCTTTGTTTTTAGAAAAAGACACCTTAAAAAAGTGATTCAATAGGCTAAAAAGAAAAAGAAAAGACTCACTAGACAAATGCCAACACTAAAAAAGCAAAGATAATAATCTTAATATCAGACAATGTTAAATTTAGGACAAAAAAATCAATAAAACATATTACTTTGTAATGAGATAGAGGATAAAATACACAGGAAATGTCAAACAGTTATGAATATATGTGTGTCAAATAATATTGCACCAGCATTCATAAGACAAAAACTATAGGAAAAGCAAGGAAAAATTGTCAGCAATGTTTTTGCCCTAGGATACTATAATTTGCTTTAGTCCATGGCAGATCAAGTGGAAAAAATAAAAGCAAGGATATAGATGACTAAACATAATCATTAGTAAGGTAAGCCAATTGATAAAATAATAAACTTTGTACACTATATAGAAGATGTATTTTCTTTGCAAGTGCCCATAGGTTATTTTTAAAACTCATCCTTTGATAGGCCACAAAGAACATTGAGCTGAAATCCTAAAAGTAGAAATTGAACAGAACATTTCTTTAATTACAAGTCGCTAAAATTGGAATTAAAAAAAAAAATGGAATACAAACAAATCCCCCAACTTGAAATTTTTTTAAAAGATTTATTTATTTCGCTCCCCTCCACCTCCCCCCCATTGTCTGTTCTCTGTGTATTTTTGCTGCGTCTTCTTTGTCTGCTTCTGTTGTTGTCAGCGGCACAGGAATCTGTGTTTCTTTTTGTTGCATCATCTTGTTGTGTCAGCTCTCCGTGTGGGCGGCGCCTTCCTGGGCAGGCTGCACTTTCTTTCACTCTGGGCGGCTCTCCTTACTGGGTGCACTCCTTGCGTGTAGGCCTCCCCTACGCGGGGAACACCCCTGCGTAGCACGGCACTCCTTGCGTGCATCAGCACTGCGCATGGGCCAGCTGCACATGGGTCAAGGAGGCTCTGGGTTTGAACCGCGGACCTCCCATGTGATAGACGGATGCCCTAAACACTGGGCCAAGTCTACCGCCCCAAATTGAAATTTTAGACCCTCTTTCAAACAACTGAGATCAACGGTGAAATTAAAACCAAAATTGAAGAACACTAGAAAATAATTCAGTGAGAATGCTATATGCTAGAATAGATGTACTTAAAGCAATATACAGAACAAAGTTAGTTGCTTTAATTGTAATCACTCAACTCAAAAAGTTAGTAAAGGAACAAGAAAAGCAGAAGAAATAATGAGGGGAAGATTAAAATCAGAAAAATGGAAGAAAAAATAAATGATGCCAAGAGCTTATTCTTTGGCAGAAAATAAGTAGAAAAGAAATCACCAACAACAATTTTTAAATATCAGGTAATACATCAAGAAAAGAGGGAGAAAACACAAATACTCAAATTACAAGTGCTAAAGATACAGAGGATATTAAAAGAATCATAAAAGACTATTTCACTCAACTCTTAACAAATACATTTGAAAATCTGAAGAAAATGATGATTTTCTATGAAAATTCAATTTCCAAATCTAACCCCAAAAGAGATATAAAAATTTAACAGATGAATTATTTTTAAAAAATCAGGCTTGGACAGTTTCATAGGAAATTCTACTAAATTTCCATTTAAATTTTTCTGCAACAAAGATGGAGAAGAAAAGCTTCTGATTTTGACTTCCACAAGACTATACTGATCTCCATTAAAGGTGTCTCAAAAAAGAAAATTAGAGGTCAATTTCAGGTATGAATATTGACGTTAAAGTTCTAATAAAACATTGGCCAACACTTTTTTCATTAACATTAGCAAACAGCTTTGTCATAAGAGAATAACCCATTATGACCAAGTGTAGCTTCTTTCAGCAATGCAAGGACATTTTATTAATAAAATATTAATAGCTCAAAAGAGAATATTTATATGATTATTACCTTAGATGCTTAAAAGGCATTTGATAAAAATTTTAAAACTTTCAGTGAAATAGCCTAAACATAATTAAATATATATATCTCTTTCAATTTAAAAGATAACATTTTCAGTAAAGTCTTGTACCAGATAAGGATACTACCACCTCTGTTATTTTAGCATATTCTGAAGACATCTAATCAGGCAACAGAAGAAAATTAGAAAACAATTAGAAAAATTGGAAGGAGGAGGCAAAATTATTATCACTTGTGGATGATACAAAATCTAAGAAAATTATCTGAAAAATTAATGCTTAGAACTTTGTATAAAGTTAATATGAGGAAATCAATTGATAGTGCATTTATTTATATATGACAACCAAAGAAGTAAAATTCATATTTACTTGAATAACAAAAATGATTATCTACAATGAACAGTAAGATATCTGTATCAAGGGACTGAAAATTTTAGGAGGAGCACAAAATATGACTTTAACAAATGGAAAGTCAAACCATGTTCTTTTTTTTTTTTAGTTGTATTTTTTTAAAAATTTTATTTATTCATTTAAAAAAATATATTACATTAAAAAACTATGAGGTCCCCATTCACCCCCGCCACTCCCACCCCACCACTCCCCCCACAGAGCAACACTCTCCCCCATCATCATGACACATCCATTGCATTTGATGAGTACATCTCTGGGCATCACTGCACCTCATGATCAATGGTTCACATCATAGCCCATACTCTCCCACGTTCCATCCAGTGGGCCATGGGAGAATCTACAATGTCCAGTAATTGTCTCTGCAGCACCACCCAGGACATCTCCAAGTCCCGAAAATGCCTCCACATCTCATCTCTTCCTCCAATTCCCCACACCCAGCCGCCACCATGGCCACTTTTTCCACACCAATGACACATTTTCTTGATTATTAAGCACAATAGTTCATGAATAGAATATCATTAAGTCCACTCTAATCCTTACTGTATTCCTCCTTCCTGTGGACCTTGGCTTGGTTGTGTCCATTCCACATCTATGTCAAGAGGGGGCTGATTCCACATGGATACTGGATGCAATCCTCCTGCTTTCAGTTGTAGGCACTCTAGGCTCCATGGTGTGGTGGTTGACATTCTTCAACTCCATGTTAGCTGAGTGGGGTAAGTCCAATAAATCAGAGTGTAGGAGCTGAAGTCTTTTGAGGCTCAGGGCCTGGCTATCATATTGTCAGTCCAGAGATTCAAATCCCCTAGATATATCTTAAACCCCAGCACCAACTACAATTCCAGTAAAGTAGCATGAAAGGCTTGTGAAAAGAGATCACATCTGAGTCCAGCTCCATCACGCAGAAACACCAACTCCAAAGAAGGGCCAACTGACATGGCAGTGAACTCTATCTGCCATGACCATAAAACCTGTGGGTCTCTTTAGCCCTCAAAAGAACCAATACCTGGGGTTGTATCTACCTTATCTGTCTTTGAGACTCTGCCTAGGTGTGCATAAGGGCAATCTTTCTGACAACCTCCAGACTCTTTTTTAGAGACTCATAGCCATATAAACTCATTTGTCCTTTCCATTTCCCCCCTAATTTAGGTCAAAAAGCATTTTTAACTCCTGTTATTATATGTAGACAGGGATATTCTGCTGGTCTGCGTTGAACCTTTAATTCAAGGTCATTTTCTAGTTACATCATCAGCTGGTACTTGGTAGTGATCCCTCGGTGCCAGGGAGGCTCATCCCTGGGTGTCATGTCCCACGCTGGGGGGAAGGCATTGCATTTACATGCTGAGTTTGACTTCGAGACTGGCCACATTTGAGTAACACGGAGGCTGTAAGGAGGGAACCTTAGGCACAGTGCTGCTCTAGGCCTTGTTCTTATTTCAGGTGTATAGGCTTACAAGCATAGTCATTAGTATCAGGGGGTCACTGTTGGACCCTCATTCCTTCCTGGTCCTTGCCATAGCACCCAGGGGACTGCTACTGCTCCCCTAGGAACCACGACAGAGCCTCCCCACCCCCCCAGCCAGGAACCCATTACCCACCCCAGCTGTTGTTTTTAATTGTTTCCACTATGAGTATATCCAAACATTTCCATGCACCCTGGACACATGCCCTGTATAACTCCCTGTCAACCATATGTCCCCTGTCAATAACATCCCATACCAGTGTTCCTCCACTACCATTGTTGAACCACTCTGTGATCCAAAACTTCCTGAAAAGTGAAGCCCAATATAATGCCAGGTTCCCTTAATAGTAAAATGAAATATAGCGATGAGTTTAAAGGTTAGATATAGAATACATATTGATTTGGAAAAATTCTACATCCTATCTTTTTCTTTTCTTTTTTCCTAATTATTGAGCTTCTCTTCACAAGAGCCATAGATCACAGTAATTCAATATACAGTACTCCCACATATCCAATATAAAACCTTTTCCCTTCCACAGCGATAATCTTTTAACTTATTCATATCATATTTACTGAAACTGATATACAGATATTGAGACAATAGCTTTCAAACAAGGTAACATTTGTGTTTACATTGTGGTTTATACTTTAGGCTATACAGTTTTCTAAATTTTTAGTTATCCTATGTTTTACATTATGGTTTACATTATTAGTCTGTCGCCCCCTATATGTTTTTGGTGTAATATTACATGTTTTATATCCATCCTTGTGTACTCTTGTGAAACACTTCTATTTCCCTTGGAGTTACGTTGGTTCCATCTATTCAATAACTATTTCCCCTTCCCCTTGGGGCCCACAGTGACAGTTAATCTTCATTTCTTAAGGAGTCATGTTCAGAAATACTTGCAACAGTGTTGAGGGCTTGACTTGCTCAACTGCCCTAATGCCCTGGGAGCCACCATTTCTCTTGAGAGATACAGTTCCCTCTATTTGATGGCATTCAAACCATGTTCTTGACTAGAAACACAAACCTTTACAAAGTTTTCTGTTCTCCTAAATTTATCAATTTATCACAATACCAATTAAAATTAGGGCTTAAAAATTAGACATGTGAATTCTTCTTCAGTTCACTCGTAAAAATATACAAACAATGCAGCCAGGAAAACTTGGAAAAAGAAGACTAATGAGGTGGGCCTAGCCCTGCCAGATGTTAATGCACAGTTAAGTTAAAATAGCATGATGTGGAAATCTGAATACACAGACCAAGGGACAAGGGTAGATAATCCAGGGGGCAAAGCATTGATAAACGGGCTGAACTGGCTAGCCAGCTGGAAAAAATGTAAGTTGAACCCCAACTATTCACTCTACACCATTTAAATTCGCACTAGTTCAAAGATTTAAATAAAATAAAATGAACATATTCAAGATATGGGAAACTATGGGATACTTTTAAAGATTATAGTTGGAAGTGTCATTCTAATTAGGACGCTAAACTCAGAAGCTATTATAGAAAAGCTTGATACGTGCTAGTACATGGGAATCAACAGTTCTTGAATGGTACAAGCACCATCAAAATTCAAAAGGCAAGGTAAACCTGGAACAAATTTGCAATATTTATTATACACAAAGAACTAACGTCCTTTATTTGTCAGAGCTTTTACAAATAATTTTAAAAAGAACAAGAAAGAAAGAAAGACCTATGATCCCACAGAAAAGGCAGGCAAAATGTCTGAATGGTTCGCAGAAACCCTTCCTCAAGAACGTCCAAAAGTTCAGGGCTGGCCGGCGTGGCTGGTAGTGGGAGGCCCATCAGGCATATGACTCAGCCTCTACTTTAGTCTATTGTTCCTTCTCTAGTCTTTTTTTTTTTTTTTTTTTTTTTTTTAATTTTTTTATTTTTTATTGACTTTGTAATAATATTACATTAAAAATATATATGTGAGGTCCCATTCAACCCCACCCCCCCACCCCCCCTCTCCCCCCCCCCAACAACACTCGTTCCCATCATCATGACACATCCATTGGATTTGGTAAGTACATCTTTGGGCACCTCTGCACCTCATATACATTGGTTCACATCATGGCCCATACTCTCCTCTATTCCATCATGTAGGCCCTGTGAGGATTTACAATGTCCGGTGATTACCTCTGAAGCACCATCCAGGGCAGCTCCATGTCCCGAAGACGCCTCCACCTCTCATCTCTTCCTGCCTTTCCCCATACCCTTTGTCCATTATGTCCACTTTTCCCAATCCAATGCCACCTCTTCTATGTGGACACTGGATTGGTTGTGTCCATTGCACCTTTATGTCAAGAGGAGGCTCAGATTCCACCTGGATGCTGGATGCAATCCTCCCATTTTCAGTTGTAATCACTCTAGGCTCCATGGTGTGGTGGTTGTCCTTCTTCACCTCCATCTTAGCTGAGTGTGGTAAGTCCAATAAATCAGATTGTAGGTGCTGGAGTCTGTTGAGGCTCAGGATCTGGCTATCACATTGTCAGTCCAGAGATTCAAATCCCCTAAATATATCTTAAACCCCAACATTAACTGCACCTCCAGCACATTAGCATGAAAGTCTTATGAAGGGAGATCCCATCTGAGTCCAGATTCATCACACATAAACACCATTTCCAAAGAGGGGCCATCTGCCCTGGTAGTTAACCCCATCGGCCATGACCATAACTCCCATGGGTCTCTTTAGCCCTCAAAGGAACCAATATCTGGGGGTTGTATCTGCTTTATCTGTCTCTCTGACTCTGCTCAGTTGTGCATGAGGGCAAACCTTCTGCCAGCCTCCAGACTCTTTTTTAGAAACTCGTAGCCATATAAACTCATTTCTCCTTTCCATTTCCCCCTTACTTTAGGTCAAACAGCATTTTGAAGTCATGGTATTTTATGTAGACATGGATATTCTGCTGATCCGCATTGAACCTTCCGTATAAGGTCATTTTCCAGTTGCATCATCAGTTGGTAGTTGATAGTGGTCCCTCGTTGCCAGGGAGGCTCATCCCCGGGTGTCATGTCCCACGCTGGGGGGAAGGCATTGCATTTACATGCTGAGTTTGGCTTCGAGACTGGCCACATTTGAGTAACATGAAGGCTGACAGAAGGAAATTCCCAGGCACAAAGTTGCTCTAGGCCTTGTTATTATTTTGGGTTTATCAGCTCAGAAGCATAGTCATTAGTATCAGGGGCTCACTGTTGAACCCTCACACCCTCCCGGTCCCCACCACTGTACCTGGGAGACTGTCGCTGCTCCCCTAGGGACCACGACAGAGCACCACTGGCCAGGAACCCAGTACCCCCCCTACTGTGGTTTTTAATTGTTGCCACTATGAGTATATCCAAACATTACCATGCACCCTGGACATATGTTCTGTACAGCTCCCTGTCAGTCATATATCACCTGTCATTGGTATCCCATACCAGTATCCCTCCATTGCCATTGTTGAAACACTCTGTGATCCAGAACTCCCCGAAATTTGAAGCCCAATATAATGTCATGGTCCCTTACTAGGGAATGGCATATAGCGATGAGTTTAAAGGATAGATAAAGAACTTGGATAAAGTTAGATAAAGAACTTAGATAAAGAATGTTGACTTGAAAAAATTCCACATCCTATTTTTCCCCCCCCCCCCCCCCTAATTATTCAGCTTTTCTTCACAGGAGTCCTAGACCACAGCAATGTATATATATAATATACAGCACTCCCACACATCCACCAGAAAACCTTTTCCCTTCCACAGTGATACTCTTACGCCCTATTCATATCATATTTACTTAAAGTGATGTACAGAGTCTGAGACATTAGCTTTCTAACAAGGTGACATCTGTGTTTACATTATGGTGCATACTTTAGGATACACAGTTCTTTACATTTTTAGTTATCCTATGTTTTACATTATGGTTTACATTATCAGTCTGTCATCTCCTATATGTTATGGTGTAATATTACATGTTTTATATCCATCCTTGTGTACTCTCAAGAAACTCCTCTCTTACCCCCCATTTACTTTGGTTCCACACATTTAACGTCCATTTTCCCTTCCACCTTGGTGCCCTCAGTGATAGCCAACCTCCGTTTCCTGAGGAGCCACTTCCAGAGATAGATGGAATAGTGTTCAGGGCCTAACTTGCTCAACTGCCCCAATGCCCTGGGAGCCACCCTTTCTCTCGAGGGATACAGTTCCCTCTATTGGATGGCATTAGTCCTCCCCAGGATGTGGGTCCACCCCCACTCTCACTACTTGGGTTTCTACCCCATGGTGTCACCCACTCTGGCAGAATGAGCATTTAGACATTCCCCAGGAGCCCGTCCTGCATCAGACCCTCCCCTCTGAGCATTCTAAACAGGTAACCCTCTTTATTATATTTTGATATGATTTTCTTGGCATTTTACTCTCCACCAACACCTGACCCTCTCCTGGTTCGTATGCTACCCCTCCCTCCCCCCACTTTTGGGCAACGTTACCCACCCGTCCCTCCCCAGCCACCCTCAAACCCGCAAAGCCCCAAGCAAAGGCAACCCCTTGCCCCCCTTTTATCTCTTCTTTGTGTTCATACTTACCACCATCTCGTCTTAAATTCCACCCCTGCAGACATCGGCTCATATCCTTCCTCCACCCTCCGATTTCCTGCAAGCCTATCGTTCAGTCTCTTGCTATCTAGGGCAGCTTGTTTATTTCATATCATTGAGGTCATGTAGTATTTGTCCTTCAATGTCTGGGTTGCTTCACTCAACATAAGGTTCTCAAGATTCATCCATGTTATCACATGTGTTTGTAGTGTGTTTGTTCTTACAGCCGAGTAGTATTCCATTGTGTGTATATACCACATTTTATTGATCCACTCGTCTGTTGATGGGCATTTGGGTTGATTCCAACTTTTGGCAATAGTGAACAATGCTGCTATGAACATTGGTGTACATATATTGGTTTGTGTTCTTGTTTTCAGTTCTGCTGGGTATATTCCCAGCAGTGGTATTGCTGGGTCATATGGCAAATCTATGGCTAGTTTTTTGAGAAACCGCCATACTGTCCTCCAGAATGGTTGGATCCTTCTGCATTCCCACCAGCAGTGGATGAGTGTTCCCCTTCCTTCACATCCTCTCCAGCACTTGTATTCTTCTGTTTTTTTCATAGCTGCCAATCTTATGGGTGTAAGATGGTATCTCATTGTGGTTTTGATTTGCATTTCCCTGATAGCTAGAGATTTGGAACATTTTTTCATGTGCTTTCTTGCCATTTGTATTTCTTCTTCGGAGAAGTGTCTGTTTAAGTCTTTTTCCCATTTTTTAAATGGATTGTTTATCTTTTTATTTTCAAGATGTAGGAGTTCTTTATATATGCAAGTTATAAGTTTCTTATCAGATATATGATTGCCAAATATTTTCTCCCACTGTGTGGGCTCCCTTTTTACTTTCTTGACAAACTCCTTTGAGGTGCAGAAGGCTTTAATTTTGAGGAAGTCCCATTTATCTATTAGTTCTTTTGCTGCTCGTGCTTTTGGTGAGATATTCATAAATCCATTACCTATTACAAGGTCCTGTAGATGTTTCCCTACACTGCTTTCTAAGGTTTTTATGGTCTTGGCTCTTATATTTAGGTCTTTGATCCATCTTGAGTTGATCTTTGTATAAGGTGTGAGATGGTAATCCTCTTTCATTCTTCTACATATGGCTATCCAGTTCTCCAGACACCATTTGTTGAATAGGCCACTCTCTCCCAGTTGAGAGGGTTTGGTGGCTTTATCGAATATTATGTGGTTGTATATGTGAGGTTCTATATCAGAGCTTTCAATTCGATTCCATTGGTCTATATGTCTCTCCTTATGCCAATACCATGCTGTTTTCACCACCGTAGCTTTATAGTATGTTTTGAAGTCAGGTAGTGTGATTCCTCCAATTTCGTTTTTCTTTTTCAGTATGTCTTTGGCTATTCGGGGTCTCTTTCCTTTCCAAATAAATTTCATAGTTAGTTTTTCTAGTTCCTTAAAGAAGGCTGCATTGATTTTTATTGGGATTGCATTGAATGTGTAGATCAATTTTGGTAGGATAGACATCTTAATAATGTTCAGTCTTCCTATCCATGAACAAGGAATAGTCTTCCATTTATTTAGGTCTTCTTTGATTTCCTTGAACAATCTTGTATAGTTCTCAGTGTATAAGTTCTTTACCTCTTTAGTTAAATTTATTCCTAAGTATTTGATTTTTTTATTTACTATTGTGAATGGTATTTGTTTCTTGATTTCCTCCTGATCTTGCTCATTATTGGTGTACAGAAATGCTACTGATTTTTGCGCATTGATCTTATAACCTGCGACTTTACTAAACTCATTTATGAGTTCTAGAATCTTCGTTGTAGATCTCTCAGGGTTTTCTATGTATAGGATCATGTCATCTGCAAATAATGAAATTTTGACTTCTTCCTTTCCAATTTGAATGCCTTTTATTTCTGGTTCTTGCCTCAGTGCTCGAGCAAGTACTTCTAAGACAATGTTAAATAGGAGCAGCGACAGTGGGCATCCTTGTCTTGTTCCTGAGTTTAGAGGGAAGGAGTCTAGGATTTCTCCATTGTAAACAATATTGGCTTTAGGTTTTTCATATATACTCTTTATCATGTTCAAAAAATTTCCTTGTATTCCAATCATTTGGAGTGTTTTTATCAAGAAAGGGTGCTGTATTTTGTCAAATGCTTTTTCTGCATCAATAGATATAATCATGTGATTTTTTTCCTTCAATCTGTTTATATGGTGTATTACGTTGATTGATTTTCTTATGTTGAACCATCCTTGCATACCTGGGATGAATCCCACTTGGTCGTGGTGTATAATTCGTTTAATGTGTTGTTGAATACGATTAGCAAGTATTTTGTTAAGTATTTTTGCATCTAGGTTCATTAGAGAAATTGGTCTGTAATTTTCCTTTCTTGTGATGTCTTTGTTTGGCTTTGGTACTAGGGTAATGTTGGCATCATAGAAGGAGTTGGGTAATGTTCTTTCTGTTTCGATGGTTTGGAATAGTTTCAGCAGGATTGGTGTCAGTTCTTTCCGGAATGTTTTATAGAATTCACCTGTGAAGCCATCTGGCCCTGGGCTCTTCTTAGTTGGGAGATTTTTAATAACTGATTCTATCTCTCTGCTTGTGATTGGTTTGTTAAGATCATCAATTTCTTCTTTTGTCAATATGGGCTGTTTATGTGTTTCTAGGAATTTGTCCATTTCCTCTAGATTGTCATTTTTGTTGGAATATAGTTTTTCAAAATATCCTCTTATGATAGTCTTTATTTCTGTGGGGTCAGTGGTGATATCGCCTTTCTCATTTCTTATTTTGTGTATTTGCATCTTCTCTCTTTTTTTCTTTGTTAGTGTTGCTAAAGGTTTGTCAATTTTGTTAATCTTCTCAAAAAACCAGCTCTTGGTCTTGTTTATCTGTTCAAGTGCTTTCTTATTTTCTATTTCATTTAGTTCTGCTCTTATCTTTGTTATTTCCTTCCTTCTTCTTCCTGTTGGGTTACTTTGTTGTTGTTTTTCTAATTCCTTCAAATGTGCAGTTAGTTCTTCAATTTTTGCTCTTTCTTCTTTTTTGATATATGAATTTATGGCTATAAACTTCCCTCTCAGTACTGCTTTTGCTGCATCCCATAAATTTTGGTATGTTGTGTTATCATTATCATTTGTTTCAAGGTAGTCATTGATTTCTTTTGAGATTTCCTCTTTGACCCACTGTTTTTCTAAGAGTGTGTTGTTTAATTTCCAAATCGTGGTGTGAAATCTGGGCTTCTTTCCCTTGCAAATCTCCAGCTTGACTCCACTGTGGTCAGAGATAATGTTTTGTATGATTTCAATCTTTCTGAATTCGTTCAGCCTTTCTTTGTGGCCTAGCATATGATCTATCTTGGAGAATGATCCATGTGCGCTTGAGAAAAATGTATATCCTGCTGTGTTTGTGTGTAGCGATCTATATATGTCTATTAGATCGAGCTCCTCTAATATACTATTCAGATGTTTTGTTTCTTTGGTGATTCTCTTTTGAGATGTTCTGTCCAGAGTTGATAGTGGTGTATTAAAATCCCCCACTATAATTGTAGATGTATCTATTCTTTCACTTAGTTTTTCCAGCGTTTGCCTGACGTATTTAGAGGCACCCTTGTTAGGGGCATAGATATTTTTGATTGTTCGATCTTCTTGACAGATTTTCCCTTTGACTAAAATGTAGTATCCTTCTTTGTCTCTCACAATTGTTTCACATTTAAAGTCTATTTTGTCTGATATTAATATAGCTACTCCTGCCTTTTTTTGGTTATTGTTAGCTTGTATGATTGTTTTCCAGCCTTTCACTTTCAATCTCCATGCGTCTCTGGGTCTAAGATGTGTCTCTTGTAGACAGCATATGGATGGGTCATATTTCCTTATCCAGTGTCCCAGTCTGAATCTTTTGATAGGTGAGTTTAATCCATTGACATTCAGTGTTATTACTATCAAGGAATTATTTGTGTTAGCCATATTTTGATTGGATTTGTGTTTGTCATATTTTGTTTGTATATTTTTTTTTGTCTTTTTTGTTGTTGTTGTTGGTCTTATACTCTCCTCCAACTTTGCCTTTCCTGTTTTTTCCTTTCTTCCTGCAGAACTCCCTTTAGAATTTCTTGAAGGGGAGGTTTCTTGTTGGTATACTCTTTCAGTTTCTGTTTGTCTGCGAATATTTTGAACTCTCCATCATGTTTGAATGCTAGTTTAGCTGGATAGAGTATTCTTGGTTGGAAATTTTTTTCCTTTAGTACCTTGACTATATCATACCACTGTCTTCTTGCCTCCATGGTTTCAGAAGAGAAATCAGCACTTAATCTAATTGAGCTTCCCTTGTATGTGATGGTTTTCTTTTCTCTTGCTGCTTTTAGGATTTTCTCTTTGTCTTGAGCATTGGATAATTTGACAAGTATATGTCTTGGGGTGGGCCTTTTGGGGTTTATGACTTGTGGAGTGCGCTGTGCTTCTTGGATATGTACATCTGTCTCTTTCAGTAGATTTGGGAAGTTTTCAGCCATTATTTCCTGCAACACTCTTTCTGACCCCTTTCCCTTCTCTTCACCTTCTGGAATGCCTATAATACGTATGTTTGAGCGTTTTGCATTGTCATTCAGGTCCCTAAATCCTAATTGGATTTTTTTCTATCTTCTTATTGACCCCTTCTACTATCTGTTTGATTTCTGATGTACTGTCTTCCACATCACTAATTCTCTGCTCTGTCTCTTCTAGTCTGCTGATATTTGCTGCAAGTGTATTTTTGATTTCTTGAACTGTGGTGTTCATTCCCATCATATCTGTTATGTTTTTGCGTATGTCTGCAATTTCCCCTCCAAGTGATGTCTTCATGTTGTTAACCTCTTTCATTACTGCATCAAATTTGTCGGTGATAAATGTTCTGAGATCTTTCATTGCTTGTGCCAAGTTTTGCTCCCCTTCGTGATTATTGGTTTGTTGATTGGATTCAGCCATGTTTTACTGATTATTGGTTTGGTTCGTAGATTTTTGTTGCTTTCTGGTCATCTCTTTATTTTGACGAATTTAATCAGTTCCTTAGCTTCTTTGTCTGCTCTTGGAGGTTAATTAGTTGTTATTTTTGCACAGGTGTTATATCTTCTCTTTGTCACTTTTTTCTTCTTATTCTAGTTACTTGTTGTTGGTTAAGTTCACTTTAGAGGAAAGTATTAGTGTTGGGGAAAGGCAATTGTGTAAGCAAGGGAAAAGTGTAAAGTTGTATTGGTGATGTATGTTAATAAAGCAGGAATATGAGATCTGGAAGGATGGAGGTTAGATTCATGTAGATTGTATAGAGTTATAGCTGTAGGTAGAGTACCTTTTATGAAGTTGATGACTGAATTTGGGAGGAATATGGTATGAACTACACAGCTATTGTTTTCATGAGAGAGGGAAAAAGAAAAGAAAGGTAATAGTTTCAAGAGTGGATAATAGACAGAAAACAGAACAAAGGTATTAGAAATTAAGAGTTAGACACTTTGTGGATCAAAGAACGGGAGGTGGGGGGTGGAATATAGGAGAGACAGTAGATGATAGTGGATATCAAGATGCAGGGGAAGGGGGATAGTGTAGGTAGCCTAAATCAGTTCACACAGAAATGAGGCAGTGGAGGATGGGAAAACCCAGCAAATGTGAGGTGTTCCCTGTAGCACCTATTGTATACTTCCCTCCAAATCGATGTCCAGACACCTCCGGACCAGCAAAAATCCCGAAACAATCCGGTCCCAAAGAGTCTCCAACGCCGCCCAGCCGATTCCCTGCAGAAGACTCTAACAGGGATGTTCACTCAGCCGCCATCTTGCCCCCTCTCCCCTTCTCTAGTCTTGAGGATTTGGGGATGGTGATGCTCACTCTGTTCCTAGACTTATTATTATTCTATTACAGACATTTTTCTAACAATGGAAGAACTTTCATCATTGATACAAAGGCAGTGGTCACCAGACGTTCTGAGAAGGGGAAGGAAAGGGAAGAATAGGTGTAACATGGGGGCATTTTCAGGACATTGGAATTGTCCTGCATGATACTGCAACAGATACAGGCCACTATACATTTTGTCATAACCTATAAAATGGTGTGAGGCAGAGTGTAACCTATAATGTAAACTACAGTCCATGCTTAGTAGCAATGCTTCAGCATGTGTTCATCAATTGTAACAAATGTACCACACTAATGAAGGATGTTGTTACTATGGGAAAGTGTGAGAGGGGGAATGCATGGGGCATATGGGAATCCCCTGATTTTTTAAAAAGATTTATTCCCCCCCCCTCCCCAGCTGTCTGCTCTTTGTGTCCATTTGCTGTGTTCTTCTGTGACTGCTTCTATCCTTATCAGCAGCACTGGGAATCTGTGTTTCTTTTGGTTGCGTCATCTTGTTGTGTCAGCTCTCCATGTGTGCGACGTCATCCTTGGGCAGGCTGCTCTTTCTTTCATGCTGGGTGGCTCTCCTTATGGGGCACACTCGTTGTGCATGGGCTCCCCTACATGGGGGACACCCCTGCGTGGCACGGCGCTCCTTGCGCGCATCAGCACTGCGCATGAGCCAGCTCTACACGGGTCAAGGAGGCCTGGGGTTTGAACCGTGGACCTCCCATGTGGTAGGCAGATGCCCTATCCATTGGGCCAAGTCTGCTTCCCTTAAGTTCTTAATTTATTATGGTTATTAATATTTTTCTGCTATCTACATTCAAATATTTTCACCTGTTTTAGTCCTTATCTTTTAATTTTTGGGGTTATCATTTACTTTGTACACTTTAAAATTTTGATATACTCAAATTTATCTCTCATTTTCCGTTGTGACTTCTACAGTTTAGATGTAAAGGATACCTTCTCTTTTTCAAGCTTAAATATATGCCCTCCAGTAGTTCTTGCAATGATTTCATTGCTTAGATTTTTATGCATAGCTCTTTCATCACGTGGCCAGGGCATGCAACCCATACACTCACATGGGGTCCCCAGGTGGAATGAGAAAGGCCCTGTTTGCTTTAATGCTCCACTAAAAGTCTTTTAATAAATTTTGAACACAGGGGCCTGAATTTGTAATTTGCCCTGGGACCTGCAAATTATGTATTATTTTTTTGTGAGAATGTGATTGATGTGAGTGAGGAAGTATATATATTCTTTAGGCATGGACTTTCTGACAGCAAAGAACTTGCCCCTGAATCCTGCTACCCCACTCATTAGCTGTGGAACTTCGGGGATCTTACTTAATCTTCCTGTGTCTCAGATTTCTCTTCTTTAAAATGGTGATAATAACAGGATCCTATTCTTATCATTCTTCCGGCGTAGTATAATACATGTGAAGCCTGGCTAGCAGGCTTACACCTGGCTTGTAGCAAATGGTCACCGGGTATTTGCCATCATATAAAGATATTTCCTGTCTTTATTTTTTAACATTATTTTTAGAGAAGCTTGAGGATTTACATTTACAGAAAAATTACACCAAAAGTATGAGGTATTCCCATATAACCCCCCACACACACATATCATACTCACAACATAATTTCCCCTATTATTGACATTATAGATTAGTGTGGTATTTGTTACAGTTGATGAGCCAATATTGAAGCATTGCTACTAACCAAAGCCTATAGTTTACATAACATTTTACCCTTTGTTCTGTACAGTTCCGTAGGTCTTGACAAATGTGTAATGTCATGTGACCGTCATTGCAGTATTATACAGAAGAATCTCACTGTCCCAGATAGGCTCTGTTTCACCCATTCATCCCCTCCTCTTCCCCAGGCAACCCCAGGCAACCACTATCTTTATATCAATTTTACAAGTTCTTCTGTCAACACAAGATAACATCCATGGTGACAACTAATCTACTTTGGTCCATGGTCACCCTTCCCCTCATGACTGTTCACGTCTGCTCTGACAGCCCTAGGCTGAGATGGACCCAGAAACCATGCGGCAGATGGAAGGAATTATCCTGTCCGCAGCTGCAAACACTCCCCATATTTGGGATGGGACCTGTCCATTATCATTGTTCTGTTGGTTTTCCAGGGCAAGCCTAAGGAACTGGAGAGAAGGAGTTGTCTGATACTCTGCTGGGATTCAAGGTTCAACCAGCATTTGAACAGTCCAAAGATTTAAGTCTCTGAGAAATATACTTAACAGGTGCAATAAAAATGATAAGTTCAAGTAAAAGAAGAAGAATCACGATTAGGGGAATTGGAAATGAGTACAGCTTTGTTATATTGGGGAGATAGGCAAGCATATATTCTTAGATAGGGCCTTCCAGGGGCGTGTGATCTCATGATGCGGTGGGCCCGGCCTCTGCTGTCCAGATGTCCTAAGGGCCCTCAGGAGCACTCTTGTTTGAGTCTTTGTTTACTGTGGCAGTTGTGAATCTGAGACCTGTATACGTTTGACCTCTGGAATGACCTCCCAACTCTCTTTGAAATCTTTTAGCCATTAAAACTTCTTTTTAAAAATTTAATGTTTCCGCCTTTTGGTCAAAGTCTTTTTCCAAACGCTTCGCTGATTAATGCTTGGTAATAATCTCTCAGTGCCAATAATCCCTCTCATCTCTGGGAGTCATGTTCCATGTTGGGGGAAATGTAGTAAGTTTTTTTTTTTTTACTATTGTGGTTATATTATTTTTTACACACACACGTATGGAATTTTCCATTTTAACAATTTTTAGGTATACACTTCAGTGGCATTAGTTACTTATACAATGTTGTGCTATTATCATCATCTTCCATTACTAAAACTCTGTCATCAAACTCTGTACCCATTAAGCAATGACTCCCCATTCCTGCTCCCCTTAGCCCCTGTTAACCTGTAATCTACTTTCTGCCTCTATGAATTCGCTTATTTCATAAGTGAAATCATACAATATTTGGTCTTTGTCTGGCTTATTTAACCTAGCATGGTGTTTTCAAGGTTCATCCATGTTATAGCATGTACTGGAACTTCATTCCTTTTTATGACTATATTTCACTGTGTCTATGTACCACGTTTTGTTTATTAATTCTTCTATTGATGGATGCTTGGGTTGTTTCACCTCTTGGCTATTGTGAAAAATGCTGCAATGAACATTGGTGTACAAGTATCTGAGTTCCTGCATTCAGTTCTTTGGGGTATATACCTAAGAAAGAAATTGCTGGGTCATATGGTAATTCTATCTTTAACTTTTGAGAAACACTAAACTGCTTTCCACAATGGCTAACCCATTTTACATTTCCACCAGTAATGCACGAATTCCAATTTCTCTACATCCTCACCAATACTTATTTTCCACTTTTTATTCCAAGTGGGTATCATAAATTTTTTTTTAAAAGTATCAAGGCTTACCTTTAGTGTGAATTTCTTTTATACAATACTGACCAGGTTTTGTTCTGCAGGTTCCAAAGTCTACAAGACATCCGTGAAAGGGGACTGAGAGGTTGCATAATCTACAAATCACACTTCCAACATCTCCAAATGCAGGGAAGAAAGAATAATGGGAAAATAGAGATGGAGACCAGAAGGGGATAAAAAGAGGAAGAAAGAGAGACCCAGAAATAAAGCTGTGATTTTTCAAACTTAAAACACAAGCAATATTTAAAAAATTAATTTCTAAAACTCACATAAATTAAAATGATTTATATTTTGAGAATGTAATGGGGAAAATGTCAAGGCATATGTTATGTTCATGAATTGAAAGTACTCTGAACTGGTACTAATCAGAAATGATGCCAGGTGGTCTAAACAATTGAGTTGGATAAAATATATTCAATTCTTGGTGCCTGGATTAATCAAACCAAAGTTATTTAGCCAGAGAATTTAGTGAATTTCAGCCACATATCCACTAGGAAATGAAATGCAGTTAGGACTGTATTTCAATGCCTAAGGCAGCTCATTAAATGTAGTATGTTCTCCATGAATATTTATTGCTTGAATAACGTTTGCCTATTGGTTATCTTCAATACTCAAATTCATATCGGTTATGTAGAAACAGCCCAGAGATGCCCAAACTTAGTCAACATAGGTAAGGTTGGAAAACAAATTTGAACTATGCAACAGATTTATTTGAGTGGTTAAAATAGAAGAAATACAGATTCCCAGAGTTCCTGCAGACCTACTGAGTTAGAATCTGTGGAAGGTGAGGCCCAGGAATCTGTGTTTTAGATATGAAGAATCAGCTGAGGGCCTGTGTTTTGGGTGGAGATGTCTGGACATCTCGTGGTCAGAGCTGGAGAGCTCATCACCATCAACAAACAACTCAGAGCATTAAAAAGATTTTTCTGTAATTGAGCCAAAATTTGTCTTATTATAGTGTTCATAGCCCCAACTTTTAACATATAAAGACCACTGCCATGTCACTCCTATTCAATGATAACACCAAAGAAGGGTTTAATTGACACGTTGAGCAACGTGTTTTATAGCTCTCTCTGCCACACTGGGGGTTGTAAGGGTTGTTTTAATAGAAACAGGCTAATAAAAAATTAGCCCGATGAGGCTAATTAATTCCTGTTAACTCACCTCCCTTAGTTCAACTTCACTGAAAACAACTTGGGGCAATTCCACATTGGTTCTCTCACTGACCACAACATACTTTCAATCCATAGTCAATGATCCATCAATAAATCTTTTTAAGAACTAAGTTTGTACCAAGCGCTCTGCTAAGCAATTTACTTGCATCAATTCAGTCACTTCCCATAATAAATCTTTGAGGTAGGTATTATAGTTGCCCACATTTCACATGAAAGAAAACTGAGGCCTCAACATTATAAGCAGCTTGCTCAAGTTGCAAAGACAGGGGGAAAACCAATGTCGGTTCAAATCCAAGGCCCTTATTCCTAGCAAGTACACCTTGTCACAGGAGCTATCTCAAACCTCTTGCATAACCCAAACCTTCTGATGTCACCCTCATCCTGATGGAAATCGTGGCTCATCTTGGAATCAGGGGCAGTTGCCTGCCTTGAATACTAGAATGCTTCTTTCTCTAAGTCAGCCCTGAGTGAGCTTTCCTCCTTGTTTTAGGATCTCTCAATCAGACATCTTCCTGTCATAGATCCGCTGCATTCTTCAGACCTTTATTGCCAAGCAGATACCAAGGTGGGGAGCGCACATGATGCCAGATCTCCTTGCCTAAGGCTCCAGGCTATTCCTAGGCAAATTCTCTTCCAGCTTCTTTCTGTCCCCCTCAGCTAGCCCCTCGCCCTTCTGATTCCACACGAGACATCCACAGGTTCTTTCCCTAAAAGCTTGGCCCTGAAATTCTTCACTACAGCTAAAGATGATGCCTTAGCGTTTCGACATTTCTGCTGACCATAATTGTTCTGTTGCCAGAATACTTTAAAGTACATTCTCAGATCCTATTTTCTTTCCTCCATTCTCTTTTTGTCTGAAAATTTATTGGCAGTTTTATCAACATCTAATACACGATATGTTCTGATTTGACAACTAAGGTTAAAGTTTCAGGTTATATGTAAAATGAATAACTTCCTTACATGGCTAATTCTAAAGTATGCTGTTCTACTTTATGACTTCATTTATTGGAAGAAGATGACCCAATTTATATATATATATATATATATAATTAAATGAATATTATAAATCATATATATAATTATTTAAACATATATTATAAATCATGATGTTGGTGAGCTTTTCTAATAACCATTGCTCACCTCATGGGCAGTCCTACAAAGCAGAGGTAAGTTCCAACAACAAAATTTCTCTTTATGCTGACTTTTCTTCTCTTGCCCTCACATCTTCTCTATGTGCCCAGCAAAATTAATGCAGTCCTTTCCCTGAGTCTTTTTTTTCCATGATAGTCAAGACAGTGAAGATATTGTCTAGCAATTTTTCAGCTATTCGTTTGCTCCCTACCACCAACTTTACAGGGAGAAGTAGAAGGAGTTAAAATGGAGTAGAGACCCAAATGCAGGTTAAGTCTCTGCCGCCCCCTCTGCACAGGAGGACTCAGAACTGGACTGCGCACATTACTATGTAATGAGAGTAGTTTGTGAAGCACAGGCCACAAACTGGTTGTCTGTGGGGCAGATCTGAATTGTTTTTCTTGTATAGAGTTGTTTTTAAAAATTGTATTAGTTGCCAAAATTTAAAAAGTGGGATAATTTTCATAAAAATATGAACTTTTGGCTTCTCTTGAAAGTTCAGAAGATTTGGGCTTGTTGGGTTCTCCTTTCTCCATGGCAGCAATCATCTGGAGCTGGTATTGACTGTGCCCTTTTATTTTTATTTTTTTATTTTTTGACTGTGCCCTTTTAGACAGAACATTCCCTCTAGTTTTATAGCTGGTGGGCTTCCCTCATATATATTATTTTCCCAAACATGCTAGGCATTTGAGTTAATGATCCCCATATTTGGTACTCAAAGTCTCTGGGTCTCTAAATAAGAATACCATTTATTTCTAGGATGCCTTGTTGATTCTTCCTACTAGATTGTAGTCTCCAGACCAATAGCATCTGTGTCACTTGGAAGCTTGTGGGAAATGCAGAATATTGAGCCCTACTCCAGACCTACTGAACTAGAATTTTAACAAGATCCCCAGGCCATTCATTCACACAAAATAAATTTGAGAACCACTGCTGTAGAAGTCACCATTTCTTGCTCCTTCCTAAACCTACTCTTGGGTTAACTATCTCCTGACTCTAAGTGACTCCACCATATTGACTCCAGATTCAATGTCTTCTCTAACATGTTACCATTTCACTGAGAGGAAGAATTTCCATGATGGTGCTGGAACATGCCTGCTGTGAGGCATGACCTTCACGGCCACTATCCTAGTTTAAAGGGTGGTGAAGGATATCTACCTTGGGCCTTAAGGACTCTGCGAAAGAAATCAAAAGCTCCTTGTTACCTCCTTTTTGGAGTTCTTTTTAAGTGAGTGAATGTTGAAGTTGGTGGAAAACAGCCCTAAAACAAGCAAAGTGCTGGGAGGGCCCTATCTGAGCTTCTTTTGTTCTAATTCATGTGCTACTTTGTCATATTTATAAAGGCTTCCAGCCTAGATTGGTTAATTTAGGTGAAGCAATAATAATAGCAATATGAGGTCCATCATCTACTAGTTCAGTCACCTCATTTATAAAATAAAATATAAGCACATCTAACTCATTGAGTTGTCATGAGGATTAAATAAACAAATATACATGAAATGTTTAGAATAGCACCCAGCATATAGTAAGTGCTCAATAAAATTGAGTTCATTATTAATCAAGTTATAAGCACCTTACATTATTTAAGCTCATTTTTTGCTTAATTCTATTGTAATTCTGCAAAATCTTATGTAATTTTCCCTCAGTTTGATTTGTGCTTTCTTAATAACTTACCACCAAAGAGGCAGAAGAAGGTAAAAGCACCAGCAAAGACAATGCTTCTCATTCTTAGATTTTCAGACAAAAGGAAGATGGAAGAAAAAAACACCTTCCACCATTAAACCTTCCCTGGGGAATTCATAAAGAAAGTTACACATTTATGTTAGCTATTTTTAAAATGGAAATGACTGGCTAAGTTTAATTTATTTCACTAAGAAATTAAAAATAAATTTATTTTATGATGAAATTAAAAAGGAGTTGCCTGTTTTTATTAAGAAAATTCACCCATAAAATCTTCCCTTGCTCCAGAACATTTTCGGTTTAAGTGTATTCCCATTAACCAATGCCATGCCCTCCCATCATTTTTCCCCCTGAATTACAATTATTTAATTAAAAAATATGAAGTGATATAGAGATGTTTTGAATAATGTTCTGTTAAAAATCCTTTTACCTGTTTGCCAAAAGGAAAATAATTATTTCTTCTTCTTCATAAACTTACACTTTCATTGCAAAAGATCATGTTTACAAGAAAAAGTATTATATGATAGTTAACAATAGTTAAAACATATTAAAATGAAGAAAAGAAAAATTGTCAGATTGGTCAATATATGACATATGAGTTATTCATGACCTACCTGTCTTCTTCCTAAAGGTACTCTAAAAATTGTCCTGAGTCTGAACTTCTTTAGAAGGATGACAACAAATAAAATTTCTGATGTACTGTCCGTTATAACTGAAACCACCAGGGAAGGCCTGATCCACTGGATTCCAAACAGTTTAAACAGTAAAATTTGTCCTTACAAGTAAGTGGATGAGATAATTTTGGACTTGAAAACCCTGATCTGTAAGGAATTTAATTTCCTTACTCTGGTATTTGACATAATGAGACCAAGGCTGTCAACAGTTAAACTGATTAAGTGTAAATCTGGCTAGAAATTTCTATGTTCACTATGCCACAGATTAGTTAGTTCAGACATACATAGTCAAATGGATATACTGTCTGTTATTATATGAAGTACTTGGTCTTGATTTTAAAAAATAAATTTACCATATAATCTCTAGAACAGAGCTTAGTTTGTATATTCATAAGCAATATGATTTTTAAAAAAATATTTATTTCTAAATTAATACATTTTTCTTGAAATAGGTTAAGACTATTCAAGTCCTCTTTGACCATGTTCCCATCAAACCCAGTGTGTTTCCCAACCAAACCCAGTGTGTTCCCCAAATATAATCACTTTATCAATCTGTTGGGTGTCCTTTATATCCTGCATTTTGAAAATATACTAGTAATTTGGGAGTATGTGAGAAATAGCTTTTTGTTTTATTTTTACAAAAAGAGTATCATGCTCTACATATTATTTTCCACCTTATATTGCACTCAAAAAATGTTGAAAATTTTTCTCTGTCAGTCTTTAAAACTACTTCATTATTTTTCATTGTCATATAGTATTTACTGGTTTGGAACTACCATGGCTGACTTAGTAATTCTCTCATTGAATACACAGTCTCTTTATTTTTGCTTTATAACAAACAATATTGCAATGTGTATATGTGTTCTTTTTTTGTTTATGTTGTTGTGTTTTGTTTATTTTTAATTTTTATTTTTCTGTTTGTTTTTATTGTATTATATATGTTTTCTTGGGCACTAGTTGTTTCTCTAAGACAGATCCTGAAAAGGTGAATTGTTATAGAGTGTGTTCATTTAACAGACACTATCAAATTTCCCCTCTGAATTAACTCTAAGTTCTCCCACACATCAGCAGAGTGTGGGTCCTTTTTGACCCACAACCTCATTAATACTGAATAAAAGATTTGTAAAATCATATTTATCAGTAGCTAAAATTTAAATTAAAATAATAACATTTATGTTTTGGCCTATCAGTTTAGCAAAGATGAAAAAATGTAATTATTATTATTACTTAAAAAAGTGTTCTGAAATATGCACTTTCAATCACAGCTTGGGGGAATTAAAATGGCAATATATGCCATTTCACATGCATTATATTATATTAATATACATGCATTAGTACAAATATACTATTAGTACATCTACCAATAGACATACAATTATGTACACATATGTACATATGTACAATATAATACTTCTGTGCACATAATTAGTATCATACCATAGTGTATTAGTCAGTCAAAGGGGTGCTGATGCAAAATATCAGATATTGGTTGGTTTTTATAAAGGGTATTTATTGGGGGTAGGAGCTTACAGATACCAGGCCATAAAGCATAAGTTACTTCCCTCACCAAATTCTATTTTCACATGTTGGAGCAAGATGCCTGCCGACGGTTGCGAGGGTTCAGGCTTCCTGGGTTTCTCCGGGCTCAGCTCCTCTGTTTTCTCCACAAGGTCAGCTGTAGACTATGGGCTTTCTAGGCTTTGCCTCTCTCCATAAGGTCATCTGTACACTATCAGGCGAATGGCTCTGTCTCTCTCTCCCCGGGGCTCCAGCTACAGCATCAAACTCCAATATCAAAACCCCAACATTAAAGCCCTCAACTCTGTCCTTTGCCATGCCTTTTACCTGAGAGTCCCCGCCCACCAACGGGCAGGTCTCAATGCCCTACTGACACAAGATTAAGTAATGAAGTAAACCTCTGAATTCAATATAATCTTATATGCCCAGAGGAAAAGATCAGTTTACAAACATAATCCAATATTTCTTTTTGGAATTCATCAATAATATCAAACTGCTACACATAGCTATAGTTTTGTAGCCTTTCTGAAAAACTTAACTTCATGTTTTGAGTGTTTCTTTATCATTAAATATCCCTCAGGAATATTGCTTTTTAAGGCCCTGTAATATTCAACCATATAATAGCTAGAAATTGGTTTAATAGAAGAGCACTTGGGGAAAGAATGGACTTAGAACAGAGGTAGCTAATTTTGAGACCAAATTTACCTTCTTAACTCTTTGTGCATTATATAAGACTGCACTGCCAAAATGTGTGTGTGTATGTGTTTCCAAATATTGTCTTATGTGAGGATTTTTATTCATGTAGCTATATTTCTATTTTTGGCAGTGTCCTAAGAGTCCAAGTTATGCAACACTTTAATGTATGTTTAACTTACATACATGAAAAGGGACATTTGTTATACAATTTGATAAAATGGCAAAGGCATATGCTCACACAGATACCCTATTCAAGATATAGAACATATTCAGCACCCCAGAAAATTCCATCATGCATCTATTCCATTCTACCCATCCATCTCCTTAGTCAGCTGCTGTTTTAATTTCTATCACCGTACATAACTTCTACTTTTACCGCTACAGTTAACACACTTCAAAAGACTTATTTCTTACTTGAATCTTCAGACTGTCCATGTGCCAGCTGGGTCCTGAGCCTCAGCAGAGTTGTAATACCTCCTCTCCAGTTCGTTAGTTCACCCAGGACAACTAACAAGGAGGTGAGGGTGGACAACCACCCCATGAAGGAACCGAGAAAGTCTACAACTGCAAGCAGGAGAATCACACCATCGGCCATGTGGGATCTAAGCCCCCTCTCAGTTTAGAGGGGGAGTGGGCATTGCCATCCCAGAATCCTCAGGAATAAGGAAAAAAATATAGACTAGAGTGGACTACTGGTATTCTACTATAGACTTATTGTGATTCTAGCAATGGAAGAAATTCTGTCATTGATGTGGAGACAGTGACCATTGGAGGTGCTGAAGTCAGGGAGAGGGAAAACGAGGTGTAATATGGGGGCATTTTCGGGCCTTGGAATTGTCCTGAATGACAGTGCAATGACAGATGTAGGCCATTATATATCCTGCTATAACTTACAGAATGAAGTGAGAGAGAGTATAAACTATAATGTAAACTATTATCCACACTTAGTGGCAATGCTCCAAATGTGTTTATCAATTGCAATGAATGTGCCACACTAATGAAAGAAGTTGTTAATGTGGGGAAGGGTGGAAGGTGTGGGGAGTGAGGTATATGGGAATCCTTTATATTTTTGTGTATAATTTTTTGTGTAATCTAAGTATCTTTTTAAAAATATATATATATATATTTTAAAAAGAATTATATCTTTATACTTTCACTCACGAGGCAGTTAACTCTTGAGTGAAGAATATGCCATCTTGGTATCCTTAGCTTCTAACAAGATGCCTGATGCCTAATTGGCACACAATAAATTTTTGCCAATGAAAGGAATCTCTTTGCAGGAAGGAAGGTCAAGGAAAAGAATCCCAGGGTAATGTGTGGATAAGAGTATGTGAGAGGGTAGTAATGCTTGGATACTGGCCAACCAAGACAAGGGTGAGCAGTGGGGCTGGATGGACTCTTCTTGGGCTGATATAGACTGAGGTCTTAGGTGATGTGTAAGGCCCAATGAGATGAACAGACTCTGGTCTTTTGTAAAGGTGATTGAGTTGGTTTTCTTCCTCTTAGGCTACTTCTCAGCAAGAAGTTAGAAAGAAGAACTATTTGGTCTCCAGGGTGCAACTTTCCCAGTGGAGTCTCAGAATCTAGGCTGGCGAGGACACTAGAGTCTTTGAAGTTTTATAGGGCTGAAGCACCTTGGGACTTCTCTAGGATAACCAAAAAATAAAAAATAAAAGATCTTATGCCTTACTGGATGCTCAAGCATAAGGTCCCTAGTGACCTTAATAAGTGACTTCAAATACTCAATTTCCTTATCCCTATAATGAGAAAGCTGGATTTTAATACTCTGTGGGTCTATGGACTCATAAACTAGAAAGCTCCGTTTCTTTCTTCCAGTTGTTCCTGAGCAGGAGAAATTCTAAAACCATAGTTTAGATAAATTTTCCTTAGTAGTAGAAAGTGCCATATTGTATTTCGTGAACCTAGATTTCTCACCCACAGAAGAGAAGTGTCAATGCATGTATATATATCTGGTATCTATCATGGTGCACAACCAGATGCACAGCATGTACAACTAGTGAGTCATATTTTGGATGCTTTCTTCTGTTTTCTAGCAGATATTATGCCAATGAAAAACATGAAGGGGCATAATCTTAATTTTATGCCCAGGAAGATAAGAGAAGGGGGTCTCAAATGAGGTATAATATTTAGTGCAAGAGGCTTGATTTATCTGTAGCATCGCTGTCATCCTGTTCTCTCCTGATGACTAATGCTTGCTAGCTTTGAGGCTAGAATATACTGCGTTCCATCTTTATCTGGCGATTCCTTTCTCTTTCTTTTTTAGTTTTGGTTTAAAGCCTACCAAGCTTTATATATGACTTTGATTTTTCTAGCTTAAACAGAGGTCATGGATTCATTATTTCTGAAACCCTAATCCTATGAGATATCTTGAGTAAAAAATCTTGCATGGCCAAGTCTGTCTGGAAAATGCAATAGAAAAAGAAAACTGAAATGCTTTTTGGAATATTAAATGTTGTAAGAAGTGCTGAAAGAAATAAATTTTATTTTACCCTAATGTTTCAATTCTAAAGCAGACTTCAATATATTGTCATTTATTCAATAAGTATTTATTGATCTCTTACTGTGAGACTTTTCAATAACAGCAAAAATCAATGTAAAGAGTAGGTTGCCATCATGAGGCTTATATTCTATTGGATAGAAAGAAAATTAACAGTAGACACATATAAAAATACATTAAATAGCATAAAATATTTTATGTTGCTCTGAAGAAACTGAAACAGGGAAATGTGATGGAGAGTGATGGGGAAGATGCATTAGAGTCCCAAGAGGAAAGAGAGTCAAGATAAAAGAGATTCGGTATTAGGCCTGGGCCTGAAAGAAGCCAGTGAGACCCAAAGTTGTGGAGGACAGCTAGCTGCATTGGGGAACTGTGGGCTTTGGTGGAGGAACATGGTTACTACCAACCAGCAACTCAGCAGGGAGGTAGCTGGGGAAATATCTACCTAGATCTTTCTTCCTCTTGTCCTCTTATTGGTAAAGCCCAGTGGAAAGGCAGATAGTAAGGAGGCCTGGTTGGTTTTTAAAGAAATCATGTTTGAGCTGAGACTTCAATGAAGCAAAGATCATAGGGAAGCACATTCCTGCAGAGGAAGCTCCAGGTGTCCAGGTCCTGAGGTCGGAATGAGCTAAGTATCCTTGAGAGATAGGGAGGCGGGGCAAGATGGCGTCTGAGTGAGTGTACCTCATAATCTCTCCTGCAAAGAAGTGGCTGAGTAGGGTTGGAGTCCTGCTGGACTGGGCTGTTTTGGGTGTTTGTAGGGCAGGAGGTGTCTGGACGTCGATTTGGTGTGATGGTGACAGAGGAGATTCTAGCGAGAGGTAGAACTTTGGGTTTCTGACATGGAGGTCAGAAGTTGTGGGTGGAGCCCCTCCTCCTAGGGCTGGCGGCTGGCCACAGCGACCCCTGGGATCTTTGCTGTGCTGGGGTGTTCCCAAACCCTAAGCGGGATGTTTCGGGGGCCTGCAGGGCAGGAAGTGTCTGGATGTTGATTTGGTGATACAGTGACAGAAGAGATTCTTGTGAGAGGTGGAATTTTCGATTTCTGACATGGAGGTCAGAATTTGTGAGCGGGACTCCTCCTCCTAGGGCTGGCGGCCCAGCCTCTGCAATCCCTGAAGTCTTTGTTGTGTTGCGGTGTTCCCAGGCCCTGTGTTAACTGGATGCATGGTTCCCAGGTCTGTGTCCCCTAAACCCTGGTGGCCCATGCTCCAGAGACTCACACACCCTGAGTCTGCAATATCACGGACTTCCCATCCCCAAATCCACTGTGCCCTGAGGTCCGTCTGAGGTCCTTGATTACCCTAGCCCTCTGCGTTTTGTGTTTGTTTGTTTTTTCTCTCTCTCTTTCTCCTTGAACTTGGAGGAGGGTACCAGCTGAGTTGAGGGGAGTCTGGGAAGAAAGGAGAGGCGAATGTGCTGAGAAAGCCCAATTTACCTAAACATCTTGGGACAGGAAACTTGGTCTGGGAGAAGGTGGAGTCAGAAAATCAATTAGACCTCTCCTAGCACACCTAATGGGGAGGGACTGTAGGAGGTGCTATCCAAGCTTCCAGTAGCATATTTGGGGTTTCTGGTGAGGTGTAGGTGTTCTCACGCTGGAAATAAAGAGTCATAGTCTTCTGTGTTGAGTTGGTTCAATGAGGACCTACTGGAATCTCCTACAGGACCTCTGAGGCAGCTTTCCTGCTGCCCTGGGAAAGAGAGAAGTGAGGAAAGGAGAAAGGGGGAAGGTCAGATCCCTAAGTGTATTACTTAACTGCAAAGAGGATTCCTCGCTTGAAACGTTGGTTCTTTTTTTTTTGGCGTGGTTGCTAATATTGCATTGTCTCCTGGTCTTTTTTCCTGTTTAACCCTTAAGGTCCTTTTTCATTTATTTAGTTTTTTTTCTCTTTTTCTTTTTCTTCCCCCCCCCTTTCTTTGCCCCCTTTTTCTCTTATCTTTTTTTTTTCTTTTCTCTCTTTTTCTTCTTTTTTTATTTTATTTTCTTTATATAATAGGTGCGGCAGGGAGCGCTTCACACTTGCTGTGTTTCCTCATCCCCCATTTCCTCTTTTCTGGGTGTATTGATTTTGGCCACCTACACCTACAACTTTCCCCCACATCTTTCTATCCTCCATCATCTGTTGTTTCTCTTACATTCTACCTCCCTTTCTTTGGCGCCCAAATTGTCTCATATTTTATTTCTAATACCTTTGTTCTGTTTTCTGTCTCTTATCCAATCTTATTTTTTTAAAGATTTATTTATTTATTTATTTATTTCTCTCACCTCCCCCCCACCCCAGTTGTCTCTTCTCTGTGTCTTTGTCTGCTTCTGTTGTTGTCAGCGGCACAGGAATCTATGTTTCTTTTTTTGTTGCATCATCTTGTTGTGTCAACTCTCCGTGTGTGCGACACCATTCCTGGGCAGGCTGCACTTTCTTTCGTGCTGGGTGGCTCTCCTTATGGGTTGCACTCCCTGCACGTGGGGCTCCCCTACATGGGGTCACCCCTGCATGGCATGGCACTCCTTGCGTGCATCAGCACTGCACATGGGCCAGCTGCATACGGGTCAAGGAGGCCTGGGGTTTGACCCGCGGACCTCCCATGTGGTAGACGGATGCCCTAACCACTGGGCCAAGTCTGCCACCCTCTTATCCACTCTTGATATTATTGTCTTTCTTTTCTCTTTCCCTCTCTCATGAAAATACTCGCCTTTAAATTCATACTATATTCCTCCCCATATTCAGTTAACTATCTCATTATAGGTACTCTACTTACTACGATAACTCTACACAACTTACATTAGTCTAATATCCATTCTCCTAGATCTCACATTGTTGCTCTGTTAACATTTATTACCAATACTACTTTATACATTTTCTTTTCTTACCCATTTTGCTTTCCCTGGCCCTTATATTTTCCTTCAAAGTGAACTTAGCCAGCAACAAGAAAATAGAGTAAGGAGAACAAAGTGACAAAGAGAAGACTTACACACAAAAAACAACTAATTAATCCCCAAGACTAGACAAAGAAACTAAGGAACTGATTAAACCCGTCAAGATAAAATGATGACCAGACAGCAACAAAAAACTACAAACCAAACCAATAATCAGGAAAACATGGCTGAATCCAATGAACAAACTAAAAACCAGGAAGAGGAGCAGAACATTGGACAAGTAATTAAAGATCTCAAAACATTCGTTAGAGACCAACTTAATGAAGAAAAGGAAGAGATTAACAATACGAAGAAAACACTTGGAGAGGAAATTGCAGACATATGCAAAAAGATAACAGATATGATGGTGATGAACACCACAGTTCAAGAAATCAAAAATACACTCTCAGCAAATAGCAGCAGATTAGAAGAGGCAGAGGAGAGAATTAGCAACGTGGAAGACAGTACATCTGAAATCAAACAGATAGTAGAACTGATCAATAAAAAGATAGAAAAAATCCAGCTAGGACTTAGGGATCTGAATGACAATGCAAAATGCACAAACATACATATTATAGGCATCCCAGAAGGAGAACAGAAGGGAAAGGGGGCAGAAGGGGTGTTGGAGGATATAATGGCTGAAAACTTCCCAAATCTACTGAGAGAGATGGATGTACATGTCCCAGAAGCACAACGCACCCCAACACCATAAATCCCAACAGGTCCACCCCAAGACATATATTTGTCAAATTATCCAATGCTTAAGACAAAGAGAAAATTCTAAAAGCAGCAAGAGAAAAGACAACCATCACATACAAGGGAGCTCCATAAGATTAAGTGCTGATTTCTCATCTGAAACCATGGAGGCAAGAAGGCAGTGGTATGATATAGTCAAGGTACTAAAAGAAAAAAAATTCCAACCAAGAATACTCTAGCCAGCTAAACTAGCATTCAGAAATGATGGAGAGTTCAAAATATTCACAGATAAACAGAAACTCAGAGACTTTGCCAACAAGAATCCTGCCCTTCAAGAAATACTAAAGGGAGTTCTGCAGCAAGAAAGAAAATAACAGGAGAGGCAGAGTTGAAGGAGAGTGTAAGAGCAACAAAAAAGACAAAAAGAGAAAGAAAAACAAACAAAATATGACAAACACAAGTCCAAACAAAATATAGCTAACATAAATAATTCCTTGAAAGTAATAACACTGAATGTCAATGGATTAAACTCACCTGTCAAAAGACTCAGACTGGAAGATTGGATAAGGAAATATGACCCATCTATATGCTGTCTACAAGAAATACATCTTAGACCCAGGGATTCATGGAGGTTGAAAGTGAATGGCTGGAAAACAATCTTACAAGCAAACAATAACAAAAAAAAGGCAGGAGTAGCTATATTAATATCAGACAAAATAGACTTCAAATGTGAAACAATTGTGAGAGACAAAGATGGATACTACATATTAATGAACGGGATAATCTTTCAAGAAGAATGAACAATCATAAATATTTATGCTCCTAACAAGGGCGCCTCCAAATAATGAGGAAAACTCTGGAAAAACTAAGTGAAAGAATAGATGCCTCTACAATTATAGTGGGAGACTTTAATACACCACTATCAACTTTGGACAGAACATCTCAAAAGAGAATCAATAAAGAAACAAAAACTTTGAACAGTATATTAGAGGAGCTGGATCTAATAGACATATACAGATCATTACACCCGAATACAGCAGGATATACATTTTTCTCAAGTGCACATGGATCATTCTCCCAGATAGACCATATGCTAGGCCACAAAGAAAGACTCAGTGAATTCAGAAAGATGGAAATCATACAAAATAATATCTCTGACCACAGTGGAGTGAAGCTAGAAACCTGCAAGGGCCAGAGGCCTAGATTTCACACCAAGATATGGAAATTAAACAGCACACTCTTAGAAAAACAGTGGGTCAAAGAGGAAATCTCAAAAGAAATTAATAACTACCTTGAAAATAATGAAAATGATAGCACAACATACCAAAACTTATGGGATGCAACAAAAGCAGTATTGAGAGGAAAATTCATAGCCATATATTCATACATCAAAAAAGAAGAAAGAGCAAAAATTGAAGAACTAACTGCACTTTTGGAGGAATTAGTAAAAAAACAACAAAGTAACCCCACAGGTAGAAGAAAGAAAGAAATAACAAAGATAAGAGCAGAACTAAATGAAACAGAAAATAAGAAAGCACTTGAAAAGATAAACAAAACCAAGAGCTGGTTCTTTGAGAAGATCAATAAAGTTGACATACCCTTAGCTAGACTAACAAAGAAAAAAAGAAGATGCAAATACACAAAATAAGAAATGAGAAAGGAGATATCACCACTGACCCCACAGAAATAAAGACTATCATAAGAGGATACTTTGAAAAACTATATTCCAACAAAAATGACAGTTCAGAGGAAATGGGCAAATTCCCAGAAACACATAAGCAGCCTATATTGATGAAAGAGGAAATTGATGATCTCAACAAACCAATCACAAGTAAAGAGATAGAACCAGTCATTAAAAACCTCCCAACTAAGAAGAGCCCAGGGCCAGACGGCTTCATAGGTGAATTCTACAAAACAATCTGGAAAGAACTAACACCAATCCTGCTGAAACTCTTCCAAAAAATCAAACCAGAAGGAACATTACCTAACTCATTCTATGATGCCAACATTACCCTAGTGCCAAAGCCAAACAAAGACACCACAAGAAAGGAAAATTACAGACCAATTTCTCTAATGAACCTAGACACAAAAATCCTCAACAAAATACTTGGGTAACCATATTTAAAAACACATTAAATGAATTATACACCATGAACAAGTGGGATTCTTTCCGGATATGCAAGGATGGTTCAACATAAGAAAATCAATCAATGTAATACACCATATAAACAGATTGAAGGGAAAAAATCCCATGATTATATCTATAGATGCAGAAAAAGCATTTGACAAAATACAGCACACTTTCTTGATAGAAACACTGCAAAAGATTGGAATACAAGGAAATTTTCTGAACATGATAAAGAGTATATATGAAAAACCCACAGCCAATATCTTTTACAATGGTGAAATCCTAAAATCTTTCCCTCTAAGCTCAGGAACAAAACAAGGATGCCCACTATCACCTCTTCTATTTAACATTGTCTTAGAAGTTCTTGCTCAAGCACTGAGGCAAGAACCGGATATAAAATGCATTCAAATTGGAAAGGAAGAAGTCAAAATTTCATTATTTGCAAATGACATGATCCTATACATAGAAAACCCTGAAAGGTCTACAACAAAGCTTCTAGAACTCATAAATGAGTTTAGTAAAGTCTCAGGTTATAAGATCAATGAGCAAAAATCAGTAGCATTTCTGTACAGCAATAATGAGCAAGCTCAGGAAGAAATCAAGAAACAAATACCATTTACATTAGTCAATTAAAAAATCAAATTCCTAGGAATAAATTTAACCAAAGATGTAAAGAACTTATACACAGAGAACTACACAACACTATTCAAGGAAATCAAAGAAGACCTAAATAAATGGAAGAATATTCCCTGATCATGGATAGGAAAACTAAATATTATTAAGATGTCCAGCCTACCAAAACTGATATACACATTCAATGCAATTCCAATAAAAATCAACACAGCATTCTTTAAGGAACTAGAAAAACTAGCTTTGAAATTTATTTGGAAAGGAAAGAGGCCCCAAATAGCCAAAGACATATTGAAAAAGAAAAATGAAATTGGAGGAATCATACTACCTGACTTCAAAACATAATACAAAGCTACAGTAGTGAAAACAGCATGGTATTGGCACAAGGAGAGACACACAGACCAATGGAATTGAATTGAGAGTTCTGATATAGATCCTTATATATATAGTCATATAATATTCGATAAAGTCACCAAACCCTCTTAACAGGGAGAGAATGGCCTATTCAACAAATGGTGCCTGGAGAACTGGATATCTATATGTAAAAGAATGAAAGAGGATTACCATCTCACACCTTATACAAAAATCAACTCAAGATGTATCAAAGACCTAAATATAAGAGCCAAGACCATAAAGACTTTGGAAAGCAGTGTAGGGAAGCATATACAAGACCTTTTAATAGGAAATGGCTTCATGAACTTCACACTAAAAGCACAAACAGCAAAAGAACAAATAGATAAATTGGACTTCCTCAAAATTAAAACCTTCTGCACCTCAAAGGAGTTTGTCAAGAAAGTGAAAAGAGAGCCTACACAATGGGAGAAAATATTTGGTAACCATATATCTGATAGGAGACTTACAGCCTGCATATATAAAGAACTCCTATATCTTGAAAAGAAAAAGAAAAATAACCCATTTAAAAAATGGGAAAAGGATTTAAACAGACACTTCTCCAAAGAAGAAATACAAAGGGCTAAAAGCACATGAAAAAATGCTCCAAATCTCTAGCTATCAGGGAAATGCAAATCAAAATTACAATGTGATACCATCTTACTCCCATAAGATTGGCAGCTATGAAAAAAACAGAAGACTACAAATGCTGGAGAGGATGTGGAGAAATGGGAACACTCATCCATTGCTGGTGGGAATGCAGAAGGTTCCAGCCATTCTGGAGGACAGTTTGGCAGTTTCTCAAAAAACTAGCTATAGATTTGCCATATGACCCAGCAATTCCACTGCTGGGTATATACCCAGTAGAACTGAAAACAAGGACACAAACCGATATATGCACACCAATGTTCATAGCAGCATTGTTCACTATTGCCAAAAGTTGGAACCAACCCAAATGCCCATCAACAGATGAATGGATAAATAAAATGTGGTATATACATACAATGGAATACTACTCAGCTTTAAGAATGAATACAGTACAAACCCACGTGATAACATGGATGAATCTTGAGAACCTTATGTTGAGTGAAGCATCCCAGGCATTGAAGGACAAATACTACATGACCTAAATGATATAAATAAGTTACCCAAGCTGCCTCAGGGAGGTAGAGACTGGGTGATAGGCTTAAAGGAAAATGGGGGGTAGAGGAAGGATGTAAGCTGACACCTACATGGGTGAAATCTATGATAAGCTGGAGATAAGTATTTGTACAAGGAAGGGATAAAATGGAGGCATAGATCTACCGTTGGGTGGGGCTTTGCAGGCTTGAAGGGGGCTAGGGATGGGAGTATGGGTAATATTGCCCAAGAAATTGGGGGGAGGGTGGGGCAGCATATGAACATAGGAGATTGTCTGGTATTTGGTTGAGAGTATAATTCTGAGAAAACTTTTTCAAAAATATTATAAGGGAGGTTACCTGTTTAAGATGCTTAAAGGGAATAATCCAACTCAGGACACACTCCTAGGGAGTATGTGAATGCTCAGTATGCCATAGTGGGTTATATCATTGGATAGAGACCCATATAATGAGAGTGAAGGTATACCCACATCCTGGGGTATAGAGAGAATTGTATCTCTCGAGAGAAATTGTGGCTCCCAGTGCCTTAGGGCAGTTGAGCATGTCAAGCCCTCAACACTGTTGCAAGTATCTATGAACATGGCCCTTCAAGCAATGAAGATTGACTGTCACTGTGGGCCCTGAGGGGAGGGGGAAAGAGGTATCAATGTAACTATGTGGGCAATAGAAGTGTTCCACAAGATTATGCAAGGATGGATATAAGACATGTTAAATTACACCTAAAATATATAGGGACTGATAGGCTAAAATGTAAATCATAATGTAAAACATAAGATAACTAAAAATTTAGAAAATTGTGTAGTCTAAAATATAAACCACAAAGTAAACCCAAATGTTACCCTGTTTAAAAGCTATTGTCTCAATATCTGTACATCAGTTTCAGTAAATATAATATGAATATGTAAAAAGTTTATTGCTGTGGAAGGGAAAAGGGTTTTATGTTGGATATGTGGGAGTACTGTATATTGTATATATGAATTACTGTGATCTAAAACTTTTGTGAAGATAAGCTTAATAATTATGGGGAAAAAGAAAAAGAAAAAGATAGGATGTAGACACTGAGGAAAAGATGGAAGTAGTTGCCTTGCCAATTTGCATACAGGGCAACACTTATTGCAGTGATGGAAGGCAAAATACCAAAAACAAAGCTTTTGCATTTTTTAATTTTTTTGATACCCCAATTTATTTTTACCGTAATTTTTCCAAATTAATATGTATTCTATATCTAACCTTTAAACTCATCACTATATTCCATTTTACTATTTGTGGAACCTGGTGATATATTGGACTTCACTTTTGCAGAAGTTTTGGATCAGAGAGAGATTCAACAATGGAAGGGGAGGAACACTGGTGTGGGATGTTATTGACAGGGGACACATGGTTGGCAGGGATTTCTCCAGGGCATATATCCAGGGTACATAAAAATGTTTGGATATTTTCATAGTGGATACAATTAAAAACAACAACTAAGGGAGTGCTGAATTCCTACCCAGGGGAGCTCTATCACAGTCCCTAAAGGAACAGCAACAATCCCCCATGTGCAACGGCAAAGACCAAAAAAGAAGGAAGGTCCAACAATGAGCCCTTGATATTAATGACTATGCTTGTGAGCCTGTGCACCTGAAATAAGAACAAGGCCTAGAGCTGCAGAGTACCTAAGAGTTACCTCCTGAGAGCCTCCGTGTTGCTCAAATGTGGCCAGTCTCGAAGCCAAACTCAGAATGTAAATGTGTTGCCTTCCCCCCAGCATGGGGTATGACTCCCAGGGATGAGCCTCCCTGGTGCCAAGGGATTACTACCAAGTACCAGCTGATGATGTAACTAGAAAATGACCTTGAATACACGGGTCAACTCGGACCAGCAGCCTATCTCAATCTACATATAATACCAGGAGTTAAAAATGCTTTTTGACCTGAATAAAAGGGGGAAATGGAAAGGACAAATGAGTTTATATGGCTATGAGTCTCCAAAAAAAGCTGGGAGGTTATCAGAGGGGTTGCCCATATGCACACCTGAGCAGAGTCCCAGAGACAGATAAAGTAGATACAACCCCAAGTATTGGTTCTTCTGAGGGCTATAGAGACCAACAGGTTCTATGGTCATGGCAGATGGAGTTCAGTGCCATCTCAGTTGGCCCTACTTTGGAGCTTGTGTTTCTGTGTGATGGAGCTGGTCTCAGATGTGATCTTTGTCCAAAAGTCTCTCCTGTTACTTTTATCAGAACTGTAGTTGGTGCTGGTGTTTAATGTATACCCAGGGAACCTGAATCTATGGACTGACCATGTGATAGCCAGGCCCTGAGCCTCAACAGACTTGCAACTCCTACACTCTGGTTTATTGGACTTACCTCACTCATCTAACATGGAGGTGAAGAAAGTCAACCACCACATCAGGGAGCCAAGAGTGTCTACAACTGAAAGCAAGAGAACTGCATCCAGCATCCATATGGAATCTAAGCACCCTCTTGATATAGATGTGGAGTGGACACAACCATTCCAAGGTCCACAGGATGGAGGAATAGAGTATGGATTAGAGTGGACTCACTGATATTCTATTCATGAAATACTGTGATTAGTAATTGAAGAAAATGTGGCATTGATGTGGAGAAAGTGGCCATGGTGGCTGCTGGGGGTAGGGAGTGGGAGGAAGAGATGTGATGTGGGGGCATTTTCAGGACTTGGAGTTGTCCTGGGTGGTGCTGCAGGGACAGTTACCGGATATTTTATGTCCTCCCATGGCCTACTGGGTGGACTGTGGGAGAGTGGGGGCTGTGATGTGGACCATTCACCATGAGGTGCAGTGGTGCTCAGAGATGTATTCACCAAATGCAATGAATGTCTCATGATGATGGAGGAGAATGTTGCTATGGGGGGAGTAGTGGGGTGAGGGTGGTGGGGGGTATATGGGGACCTCATTTTTTTAATGTAACATTAAAAAAAATAAATAAAGACAAAAGAAAAAGAAAAAAAAATAAATTGCATAGGAAAAAAAAAAAGTATCCTTGAGAAACAGGAGAGCTCACTGCCTAAAGTGTAGTGAGCACAGGGGAGCATTTACAAGATGAGCTCAGAGAATGGAAGGACAGAACCATTTAAGGACTTGGGACAGAAGTTAGATTTCATCGTAGATGTAATGGGAAGCAGGAATGGAAGTGGAGAGAAGAGGCTAAAAGTCTCAATCTCAGGAGAATTTTAAGCAAGTTAGTGAAATGTGATATAAGTTGCATTTTCAAAGGACCAGAGTTTTAGTTTGCTAAATCCTGCTGGGAGCAATGTACCAGTAATGTATTGGCTTTTATAATGGAAATTTATAAGGTTAAAAGCTTACAGTTCTAAGTCTGTGAATATGTCCAAATCAAGACATCATCAGGAGATGCTGTCTCACCAAGTTGCTGTTATGGGCAATCAGGCAGATGGTGCCATCATCTAAAGATGCTTTCCAAGCTCAGCTGTGGATGCTCAAGGGACATGGCAGGGCACAATGCCGGTCCCTCATCTCTCCCCTCTCCTCCAGGCCTGTGGCTTTTCTCTCCCAGGATTTTCTGGGGTCCACAAAAAACTCAAAACCAGCACAATCACGTTACCTGCTTTGTGGAGCATGGGTTGTGGGAAGGTGACAGTAGAAAAAGCGAACCTGCTTAGGAGGCTATAGTAGTAGCCAGATGAAGCATAATGATGGCTTGGACAAAGGTGGTAGAAATGGAGCTGGAGGGAAGTGGACAGATTGAGGGTCTCTGCTGAAAGTGGTGAGGACAAGACTTGTTCTTGGGTGTATGTGGAAGGAAAGGAAAGAAGAGGAATCAAGGTTGATTTTTAGGTTTCTTGGCTTGAGTCATTGAGTGATCCATCATGATATTTACTGAGGTAAGGAAATCAGGCATGGGAAATTTAGGAGGAAAACTATGAGTTCTCATTGGGATACATTACATTAAAATATTCTGTAGTCTTCCAAGTAAAGATGTCAAGTAGCAAGCAGTTGACTATGAGTCTCAATCTCAGGGGGAGCAGTCAGGGCTGGAAATGTAAATTTGAAGTGTTATTTGAAGCATGTAGATGAGATTGCAAAGAATTGCCTATTGCAAGATTATATATAGAGGAGTGATGTCTTTCTGACAATATGACATACAGAGATTCTGAAACTACTATTAAATGATATCTAAAAATAATCAAAGAAAAAAACTTTTGAAATAATCAAATGAACTTTTAAGAAACCAGTGGAAATTCTATGAAGCATAAGAATCTAGAGGTAAAGGAACCGTGAAGTCTCACATAAATTGAAGCCACTGAATATGGGTGGCCTAGAGCTTTGGGGCAAATGAGAGATTGGTGACAAAGTCTAGGGTCAGTGGAGGGCACAACTCTATTAAAAGCCACCTTATCTAAATCTAGGACATAGGAAGGGCTATGCCCTTAGAGAGGGTGAACCAGAAAAATAAACTAAGCCCTCAGAAGCAAACAGCAAGGCCAGCCTGGTTCTGGATGGATGCTAAAGAAAAACATGTCTCCTCTTTGAATCCCTTTCATGGACTTGGCTAAATTTATATGATTTTCATGGGCCTAAGGATTACAAGCATGGGGAGTGTACGTAGCTCAAATGATTGAGCACCTGCTTCCCATGTATGAGGTCCTGGGTTTGATCTCTAGTACCTCCTAAAAAAAATCACGAGAATCACAAGCTAAGGATTTTAGTTTAAAGTAGACTCACTATCCTCAAGCACATAGTAAAACCAATACAAATCCAGTGGACTTAATGATATTCTATTCATGAACTATTGTGGTTAATAATCGAGAAAATGTGGCATTGATGTGGAAAAAGTGTCCATGGTGGCTGCTGGGTGCGGGGAATGGGAGGAAGAGAAGAGATGTGGAGGCATTCTTGGGACTTGGAGTTGTCCTGGGTGGTGCCCCAGGGACAATTGCCGGATGTTGTATGTCCTCCCATGGCCCACTGGATGGAACGTGGGAAAGTGTGGGCTATGGTGTGGAACACGGGACATGGGGTGCAGCGATGCCCGGAGATGTACTCACCAGACGCAATGGATGTGACATGATGATGGGGGAGAGTGTTACTGGAGGGGGAGTGGTGGGGTGGGGGTGGTGGGGGCGAATGGGGACCTCATTTTTTAAAAAATGTAATATCTTTTTAAAAAAATGAATAAATTGAGTAGAATTTGGAAAAAAAACAACAACAACTACTATCCCTTCCTTTCAGGCCTCAAAGAATTCCCACAAACTTCAAGCAAATTCAAAACACCCGAGGGAAAACAAGCTACTTTAAACAAGAGTTAGCAGAAACAACAAACAACAGAACTACAACAGTAAATATTCAAATCTGGCATTGTTGGATATAGAATACAAAGCTTGTTATTGATTAATGAAATGAAAGGAGGAAATGAAATAGGACAAACAAATAAGAGACTATCAAAATTGAGCAAGTAGATAAGGGGAAAAAAGTAAATAGAACTTCTTGGAATATAAAGTATAATCATTTATTGCCAATTAAAAAAATTGGCACCCCTGTTGTCTGTTCTCCATGTCCATTCACTGTGTGTTCTTCTGTGTCCGCTTGTATTCTCATCAGGCAGCCCTGGGCATCTGTGTCTCTTTTCATTGTGTCATCTTGCTGTGTCATCTCTCCATGTGTGTGGAATCACTAATGGGCAGGCTGCAGTTTTGTGCGGGGCAGTTCTCCTTGTGCAGGGGCCACTCCTTGTCCAGGGGCACTGTTACATGGGGGCATCTCTGCCTGGGCCGGCACTCCTTGTACATAGCAGCACTAAATATGGGCCAGCTCACCACACGGCCAGGAGGCCCTGGGTATAGAACCCTTGGACCTCCTATATGGTAGGCGGACATTCTATCTGTTGAGACACATCTGCTTCCCTATTGCCAAATAATTTTATAGCACATGTTGTGTGACAGGCACTCTTCTAGTGCTTGAGGTTACTGCAGTGAACAAAAACAAATAAAAAATATTTGATCTCATATTGGTTATCTTCCAGATGGGGAAATAAATAAAATCTGAAACTTAATGGAAAGGGTTAAAGAGTAGATTAATCAAGCTAAAGTAAGAATTTTTGAACTGGATAATAAATCTAAAAAATAACACAGGATGCACAGAAAGACATAGATATGGCAAATGTGGCAGAGAGATTATAGCTATAGATGATAGATTGATTGATAGATGGTGATGGTGATGATGATAATGATAGAACAGATGATAGGTAGGTAGATAGATTCTGTGACCAAAATAAAGGTTAAATAGACAATTATGCAATCATAGTAGCAGATTTTAATTTCTCTCTCAGAGGTGAATAGATTAAGCAGATAGAAATCACTACAGATACAGAAAACTTGAAAAACGTAATTAGCAATCTTAATCTAATGGACAAATATAGAACTCTGTACATAATAATTAGGGAATGCACCTCTTTTTAAGAACACCCTGATCATTTACAAAAATTGACCACAAATTAGAGCATAAGTAAGTTTTGACACATTTCAAAGAATTAATATCATGTAGAACTCATTCATTTTTCAATGCATTTAAGGTAGAAATCATAAAGAGCTTTCCTAAAATTAAAAAAAAAATGTTGCAAGTAAAAGGAACAAGAAAAGAGGAGATGTTACAAGTAAAAAGAGAAGCCTGCAAGGCAAGAGGAAAGTTTGTGTCATTTTCCAGGAGTGGTAATATTTATAAGTCTTAACTTTATGTGGTCAAGGCAGGTGCTGGTAAGCTAAACAATCACCTTTTACATGTGTCCTTTTTCAATCATCTATACTCTGCTTGCAGAAAACTTGTTAATAATAGCCTTGCTATAAGAAGAAAACATATTGTGCATTCACACACATAAAACATAAATTATAATGTAAAATTATGAAAGCTGTATTTTTGAGCAATCAAAGGTTTGGATTTTGTGTTTAGCATTTTGAGTCATTAACATAACACGCTGAATTCCTTTGAGAGACAGCTATGCCTCTAGGATTGCCTTACTTTGCAGTCTGGTATGTTCCTTTTATGTGTCAAACCTCAACTCAAGTACATTCTATTCTTTAATGCCTTCCCTGTGGCCAGTTCTGTTTTTGCCTGTCACAATTAGCCCAGGTACAGTGTGTATGTAAGAGCTTCGAGGCATAGTTTGGACAACAGAAAGGATCAAACTGAAAGTGAGGGGTCTAGGAATAGGAGCTCAGATAGCTGAAGGCAATGGGGCAAGCTGAAATCACCTGGAGGAAGAACTTGTGGTCCCAAAATTATGTTATTGCAGAACTGGTTGAGAATGTGAAACAAAATATGAAATTGAAAAGAATGAAAGGGGAATGGGTTATGTTTAGTTCTGAGGGCTGCATTCAGATGCTGGGCAAGTCAAGGCTCCCTTCCTTGCTTCCTTCCTTTTGCCCTTCCTTCTTTGCTTCCTTCTTTCTTTTCCCTCAATATTTATTATGCCCTACTATATATCAGGTACTCCTTTCGAAACATGGGCTGCTAAGATCAGTAAGACATAACATGACAGCTTAGGAGTGATGTCATATTTTGTTGATTTTAATTGTTCATTATTTTTTCACATTATATCTTCTCTCAAATTGGAGTGTGTTTTACAAATATATCATAGTTTGATAGCATTTTTTTTCTTTTTGGAGGTATATCTTTCAATTGAAAATGATGTAGATTTAATAAAATGTGGTAGAAGCCTGTCTCTCTCTCTCGATGTCAAACTCTTCTTTTAACTATACCTGGCTACCTCAAAGAATCCCAAATAGAGTTCCAGGGAATGAGTTCCTTGCTTTACATGATTTCCTCAATTCATATATATTTTTTTCCTCCCCCTCTCCTTCCTAGCTGGCTCAGAGATCAAGCAGCCAAGAGACAGAAAGCAAAAAGTGTCTGTTCCCTGGGCCAAAGCATTCCTTTTGAAAATTTGTGTGACACTGAGGTTGGCTGGGTGTGGCAGTTTGAGATTAATTATGAATCCCAAAAGGAGAAAGATTATGCTTGTAAATGAATCTGTTCTGGGTGTGAGATCCTTTGATTATCTTGGATTATGGTGAGAGGCCCTTGATTAAATTACCCTTTAAGATTAGGGCTTTGATTTGACCATGTTAATAAGGTGTGACTCAAGTTGAGTCTCCTTCCCCTTGGTGGACCGATGTAAACTGACACCCACTCAAGAAGACACATGGAAAGAGACAGCGCTGTCATTTTTGATCTTGGGGCCCTGGGGAGAGATGAGCCATTCACTGGATAGTCTGTAGCTAATACAGAAAGCCCGCAAAGACATGAGCCCTATACCAAGAGAGGGAGGAGGCCCAGGAAGGAGCGGCCAGGCAGACATCCATGACCATCTTGCTTCAACACATGGCAACTGACTTTGGTGAGAAACCAACCTTGAGCTGGACTCTTTAGGGCCCTGTAAGTTTAAGCTTTTACCCCAAATAAAGGCACTTTATAGAAGCCAACAGAATTCTGGTACTTTGCATCAGCACCCCTTTGGCAGACTAATATACTGGGGAACTAGCCCATTCTTTTTCTGGCAGAGTTGCATTCTTTTGGAGAGAGCTATGGCACCCTCTTTGCTCTTTTCCCAGCATGGAAGTCCACATTCTGTGTAAGACATTTGGAAGGGGCTCCTGTGGCTTTGGCATTCAGTGCTCTCCCCAGAAGGGTAGGCTGATTTAAATATGCCCCTAAAAATGTCACCAGTGGCCTATCTTTACCTCTAGCCCTTGCTACTGCAATTAGGGTTATAGTCAGATTTTGCTGAGGTCTTCCTTCATTTTATTTCTAGACTTCAAAGAAACCTGGGGTGGTAGAATTTTTCATCATGGTCTCATCATTATGGTATCTAGCAAAGACTCCTTCTTTTCTTAATTGCTAGCATTGCTCTAAGATATTCCCTGTTTATAATATCTTAAGGCCATTTCAACAGAAAACTTAGAGGGAATGAAGTTAATGTATTCTCAAGTTGCCATTTTTTAACTGAAAGCCATCTCAGCTTTTATGAAGTCTGGGATAGCTACCAAATTAACACCCACATGTACTAGTAATGTCTGGCAGAAGATTTATGCTGTATTCTTATTCCATTTCTCAGTCTTCACCTACAAGCAGATGCCTTCTATAGGAACATCAATTCAGTGGCCAAGAGTATCTTGGAAAGAGGAAGCCAACATATTTCCCATATATTTTAATATCTACAAGTCACCATATCAATTAAGTATTTGATAATGGCCTGCAGGCTTTTTCTGTTATGCGATCCTTTTTGTTGCTGCCGTCACCTCAGGAACACAGGTGAATACTTTTGTAAAACTTCGGTTTTACCCACTTTTCATATTAATAAGATTTACCTTCTGGTGGATAGAAATTCAAAACATTCCTTCCATATGTAAATTTTCTTCTTCTAAATTTAGATTGTTAGCATCTATTGCATACACCCATCAAACCAGACTAAGACCTTTCGACAAACATTCCCAAGTTTCGATAGTGACATCAAAGTTTCCTTTTAAAATTCCAGAACTATATAAATTGTTTATCGTTTTATAGTTGGGTTCTGTTTCCCAGGTAATTCTTTGCTCATGCAAGTTCTGGCTAGATTTCCTCTTACCTCCCACTTAAGCACCTAGTGCTCAAATTCGGTGTGCTAGATGTGAAAGTTTCAGAAGTTTAGCATTTGGTGGAAGTCTCAGAACTGCTGCAAGTTGAGGAAATATGCCAAGATTTTGGTTATTTCTGGGACACACAAGGGAGAAAGGACACGTAAGAAGAAAAGCCTGTTAATGGCTGAGGTTCCAGTCAGTGCTACTTGGGGGACGTGGTAGGAGTACGTCGGGGGTGTAACGCTTACTGTGGAGGGCATTCACTATCACTTAAAGGAAAATTGCCAGGGACTATCTTATTTCCAACACTTAGGAACAAAAACAGAAGCTTTCTACATCCATAGGTGACTAAACAAATTTGCCTAGAGTAATAGAGTGTTTGCTGCTAATGCTGAAATTTGTTGTTACCTTTCACTAGACATTTATTGAATGTCTAATATATGCCATTTGCTGTGACAAGACCTAAGTACACCAAGATATATAAGACCTTCCTACCCCAAAGCTCAGTTTTTAGGGAGAAGATTATAGTAAATAGAGGATAAACATCGGATTTTGTGAGTCTACTAACTGGGTTTCACCTAACTCCTTAATAAATGTTGATATTTTTCAACTTTTTATTTTAGGAAATTTCAAACTTATACAAAAGTAGAGAAAATGGTGGAATGAATCTAATGTATTTATTATTGCACAGCTTCAAAATATATTTATACTTGGTTAAATTCTTTTCATCTACATGCTCTTAATTCCTCCGCATTGAAATTTTTTGAAGTAAATCCTGGACGTCATATCATTTTCTCATGAAACATTAAATGTTCTCATGAAACATTAAATGTTTCAATATGTATTTCTAAAAAATAAGGGCTTTCTCTCTTTTTTAAACATAACCACCATACCTTTATCATTATGTGTAAACAAATCTACAATTCTTCAATATCATCACATATATGTTACATTGAACTAATTGCCCCACTTAATTTTTTATTTTACAGTTTGAATAAAAATCCAAATAAAGTTCGTGTTTTGTCACTGCTTGATAAGTCCTTGAAGTCTCTTTTAATCTATACGATCCTCCTACATTTCTTCTTTCTTCTTGAAATTTTGTTGTCTTTTATAGATTTTTTCAGTCTGAGTTTTGCCATTTGCATGCCCATGGTGTAGATGAACATATTCCTTTATCTGTTGTATTTCCTATAAATTTCTATTTAGATTTAGAGGCTTGATGTGTTTCAGGTTAGGTTTCTTCATTCTATCCCACTGAAAAAGTAGAAGAGATCCTGTTCCCTAACATTCTGGTCTGGTGTTTCTAATTTCCCTTCTTATCCTCTGACTCTGTTTAAAAATATCCATAAATCGAAATTAAAAGCTAAGAGATTATTGACATTGTTGCTATGCATCACGCCTTCTGTTTGAGAATGTTTCTGGGTACTCTATGTTTCACAGTCTTGCCAGCACATCTTAAATGTGCCTAAATTAAATAAGATAGCTGCTTCCCCTTGTAGATCTTTGGAATGACTCCAACTAAGAATTGATCCAGCAACAAACAACTTAATTTATGATGGTATAAAAAGCCTCAGCCTCAGAATGTCTGTAATTAGGTAGAATCCAACAGAGATTGAGGTGTGCTTAGATAAATATTCGCCTCTCCTTTCTTTGCACACCGCACACACGCCCACTTCTTATTTTTGGATTTTCACAGCCAGAATACTCAATAAGAAATCATTTGATATCATGCTGGATTTAGGCTTTTGAATGAATAAAATATCCTGAAACTCTGACAGTACAAGAGCTGGAGATGCCCAACAGCCCTTGGAAGGTCATAAGAGGCTCAAGAAAGAAGACAGGGTCCAGAATACAAGCTTTTCATGGTACTGTCCACACTCTGTCATGTTTCAGAAATATGTATTTAGCAATAGACGTCTACCTCCCACCCCTGTTCCTCCAGGCACACAGTTACCTCTTGAATCAGGATTACATTCAGCTGTGAATGACACAAACTTCCACATATTACCACAACTATCAGGGACTCTCACACTTTTTCTTTCTTGTTGCTTCGCCATTCTCAAAACATTGCTTTTTTCCTCACCCCCCTCGTAGGTTTTTTTTGAGTTCCAGGAATTAGATTTACATTCTTGCCCACAGAAAGAAGAATGGCGAGAGAAGAGCACACCCCCTCTTTTTAAGGATATACCATTGGCCAGAATGGAGTCACATCTGGTTGCCAAGAAAGCTGGGAAATGTAATCTTTTTTTAGATAGCCATAGGCCTAGCCAAAAGCTGGGGTTTTACTAGTAAGGAGTAAAGAGAGAATGGATAATGGGTCATAAAGCACTGTTTTGAGTACACATTGATAGAGGCAACCTCTATTACCAATTTCTTGTGTAGCTTTTAAGAGATATTCTATATAAATCTACAAGTATGTATGTGTAAATATGCACTCCTTTGCTTTTATTTGAAACAACTAGAAGCCTACAAAATACACTGTACTCTTTCTTGTTTGTTTTTTGTTTCTTTTCTGTATAGAATATATTTAAGAGGTAATTCCATAACTACAGATGTAGATTTACCTTATCATTTTTTAATGGCTGTACAGTTTCCCATTACAGAGATAATACCGTAATTAAAACCCCACTCATGACATTTAACTTTGTTTTTATATTTTTTTCTACTATAAGTATACTACAATGGCTATTGTTAATTTACTTACATATATAAATAATCTATAGGATATGTTCCTAGAAGTGGAATTGCTGGGACTAAATTTTTATAGCTCTTGTCATGTTGCTTCCAAAGAGCTTATTCTATACTACACTTCCTCTAAAAATGTGTGCAAATACCTATTTCCAAACACTTTTACCTACATAGTGTGTTGTAAATCTTTTAATTCTCCTTTCTTTCATAGGTAATAAAAAATTTTACATGCAATCATCATCCTTCCATTTGTTTAAAAGCCATTTGTACTTTTTGTTTTGTGATCTCTGTTCATGTCATTTTTTAACCTCCCCCCCTTTGTGGCTTTTTGTATGCTGTTTGCTCTCTGTGTCCATTTGCTATGTGTTCTTCTGTGTCTGTATTTATTTTATTTCCCCTCCCCTCTTGTGGCTTGCTTGCTGTCTGCTCTCTGTGTCCATTTTTGTCACCTTGCTGAGTCAGCTCTCTGAAGTGCTTGCGGCCAGGTGGCACTCCGCGGCATGCAGGAGAGCCTGCCTTGACAAGGAAGCCCTGGGATGCGAACCCAGGGCCTCCCATATGGTAAACAGGAGCCCAAATGATTAAGCCACAGTCACTTCCCTGTTTGTCTCATTTTGATAATTTTTTCCTTTGAATGTAGAGCTTTCTCTTATTGAAGAATCTGGTTTGAATTCTTTATATATAGATTTGAGCTCTTTAGATATTAAGGAAAATAGATTCTTTTCTGTCTAATGTATTACAAATATTTTTTCCTGGTTTGTCCCTTGATTTTTAATTTAGTTTATGGTATTTTTTCCATATGGAAATGTTTATTTTCATGTTTTAAGTGTATCATTCCGTCCTTAAAATCTGTAGGGTTTTGCATCTTGCTTAGAAAGATCTTTCTGCGACATTATAAAAACATTTTCTCATGTTTTCTTCTAGTACATTTATAATTTCATTTTTGAGTTTTAATTCTTTTCATCTGTCTGGAATTTATTTTCTTATAAGAAATGAGGAAGGAATCCAATATTTTTTTTGCCAGATGGCTAACCAGTTGTATCATTGCCATTTATTGAGTAACTTATCTTTTCTACGCTGAAGTAAAATGCTACCTTTATCGTATTCTAAATTTGCAAGTGCATTTCGGTCTATTTCTGGATTCTTCCTTCTGTTTCATTGATCTGTCTATTCAGGCACCACTACCAAACTGTTTTAATTACTTGTTGACTCATAATTTCTTTCTTCCTTTTTTTTTTTAGTTTATATCTTTACTGAAGAAATATAAATCAATTATTAGCAGAGCTATTTGTTGATCACTCATCCACTGAAAACTTGCATCATTCATCCAATGCTATATTAAACAGTGTATTGAAAGATAGATTAACTAATAGCTCCAATCTTCCCAACAATTTAAATGAAAATTACAAAATGTTTGAGATGCTATTTTGGGATATAAAGGGTGTTTGACTTCCAATTTCTGTTCTCTGTAGAACAAGAACAGGTCATTCCTTTATTAACATGCATAAATACATCACATTTTCTGTTTTGCTGATGCTATAAATTCAATACTAATTCTCCAGCCCCATTAGTTATGAGCATGAAATATATCACATAACCTCAAATCTCTACTATGGTAGGGGCTTAAAGAATGCGTCCTGCTATAGAGTAATGCTGCTTCCTTCGATGAGACAACTGAACATCTATCTCCCTCCTCCTCAAAGGACTTCTACAGCATGTTAGAGCAGTGAGGAATGGTTTTAGACTCATAACCAAGTTAGAATGAAGGCACTGGCCACATAATACACAAACTCCATTTTAAAAAAAATCTGAATCTTGTGCAATTGTTCTCTTGTAACTACTGCACAGTTTCTAAAAGTAGTTAGCCTCATAATATCTTTTACCATACAATAGCTCTAATCCTTCTTTTTCAGAACTTCCCTAGCTATTTTTGTTGTGTGTTTATTTTTCCAATAAAATTTAGAACCTGTTTGTTTAGTGCAAAATGAAATCCTGTTTTCATTTATGGATAATTTAATGGAAAATAAATCTTGATGCTGAATTTTTGATGAGTTGTAGGCATTTTAAAGTTTTTTTCACATAGATCTTTCTTTTCCAGTTTTTATTCTTATTTCATTCTTTTGTCTAATTATGCTAGTCACACTGGCTAGTATTTCCAGAGCAAAATAAATAATAACAATAAACTATTTCTTTCTATAAACTTTTATTTGGAAGCCAAGTACATGGAAGAGATAGTGAAGCTGTTCTGTTTGGCTTAAGTAGAAGGGGCCTCTGACACCCAGAAATGCTGCCTCTCTCCTTGTACCCTTCACACTGCAACCTGATACACATGTAGGACCTTTAGGTTGGGTGGAGCATAGTTTGAAAACCATTGATCTTATCTAACACTTAGCAATAATAAAAAAAGGATGCTGGAGATAGGTTGATCTCTACTTTCTAGCATTACATCTACAAACATCTCTGTTTGCACCTGCCATTATGTAGCCAGCATTTACTGGGTGATTACTAGATGCCAGGCATTCTGCTACATAATCATAGTAAGCACTTGATAAAGGTTAGCTATTATGATCATGTAGCACAGTACCTGGTATCTACTAAGTAAATGTTAGCTCTCTAAAGATATGTTCAGATACAAATGTTTTTAAATAAGCAAAGAAGAGGATTCACACCTGACAATCTCCATCTTCTTTGTGAAACAAATCAAAGAAAGGAAGGGAGAGTTGGATAGGAATGGAGAGGGAGTAAGAAGTAAACTGAGGTATATGTGATATGGCATTGTTAAATAGTGGAGAGGGCCTGCTGAGATTAAACACTGAAAGCAGTAGTGGCTCTGCCCCCATGTCATTTAGTCTTTTCATCTGGCTGTCCTCAGCAGCCTCGAGGCCCAAGTTTGCACTACTCCATTGTTGGTAGTTGGAGGATGAGTGCCGTTATCAAGACAAGGAAATTAAAAATGATAGCTCCAGACAGCCGCATTTCCAGCCTCCTCCAAAGCCCTCACCTGAGGCCTATCATGGGCATGCCGCCTCAAGGCAGGGAGGTGGCCCAGTGAGACCCATCCCTGCATCTCTGGCCGGAACAGAGGCCTCCAGCCGTGGAGATGAACGGCGTAGGTCGCAGGGAAGCTGTGGGAGCCATGGCAGCGCTGGGTTCCGATCCGTGTTGGAAGAAAACTGCTTACTTGACGGGGGAATTTTGCTTGCTCCAGCTGCATATTTGCTCCACGAACTCCTGGTTGTTAGGAAACAAGAGATTTACTCCAAAAATGCTATTATGGATGATTTGCATCAGTTTGCCATACCAAACAATGGTATCCCAGTTTCTCTCCTTTCTGTTTGAAAATGGAAACTTGCTTAAGGATAGCTTATTCACCCTATTAGAACTATTTTGGTGGAAAACTGCTCAAGGGAAAATGCCTTGAAATAAATAAAATAATGAAAAAGTTTCCTGCACAGAATTCATGATTGACTTTCTGAAAGAGAATTTAGAGTGAATTTTAACAAAACCTTGGTTCTTAGCCAACTCTAGAACAATGGCTGAAATGGTGGAGCAGCACTTTGACTGGTGTTAAAGAATTACATCATGGGGCCTATCTTTGCCATAGGGCTGCTGATGCAAAGTACCAGATATGGGTTGGCTTTTATAATGGGAATTTTATTCAGGGTAAAAGCTTACCATTCTGAGGCCATGAAATGTCCAAATCAAGGCATCAGCAGAGATGCTTTCTCACCAGTCGGCTGCTGGTGATCCTGGGGTCCTGCCCCAGGGCGATCAGGCACATGGCAGGGCGCTCTCAGCCTTGAGCTGCTCTGTGGGCATAGCCTCTTGGGGCCTTTTTCTGAGCCTCTGTGCCCTGCTGATTCCAGGCTTTGGGATGTCTCTCAGCCTCTTGGGGCTTCTCTCCTTGAGCTCAACTGTAGGCAAACCTGAAGTCTCACTCTCTCAACTTTCTCTTTCCTCTCACGTGGCAGAATCAAAATAGCAACTTCCTTTTTCTCTATATCCCTGTTTATATATGGCTCCAGTAAAAGGGTGGAGACCCCGAACCTGAGTCATGCCTCACAGATGTAGTCCAATCTACAGGGCCCATACCTATGGGAATGGATTAGTTCAAGAACATAATCTTTTTCTTTTTGGGATCATAAAATAATTTCAAACAACCACAGGGCCCAAGCTTTCTACTCTCATCCCTACCATCTTTGGGTACTTGGTACAGGCAATGAGGACCTTACCAGGCACAAGACCTGAGCAACTGATCAAAGGGAGCTGATCAAGCTCACCACGTACTGTGAGAGGATAAGGAGGAAGTTCTGGAGGACTGACACTGTGATGATGACACCACCATCTATGAGTGCGAGGAGAGCAGTAAAGGCAGAGAAATCCACACAGCCCTGCTGGATTTCAGCACAGAGATCTTTGAAGATGAGGGAGCAGAGGACAGTTTTTCCAGAACCCCAGACACAGATTTACTGGACACTTGCTTTTTGATTCTGATGGATGATGCGCACGAACAGCGCAAGGAACAGCCAGCCTCGCTGACCTTCTTCTGTCCAAGTTGCCATTCCCCAAGGTCTGTCCAGTTTCCCAGGTAGAAAATCTTTTGGGCTGGGAAGAGATGTTTTTGTTTGGCACAGTTTTGTCATGCTAATTGGACTACAGATGCCTTATTTTTTTTTTTGTTTTGTAAAAACAGAACCATTCAGATACCTCCATTTAAAAGAACATGGCTCCTGAAATACAATTTGTTTCATTAGAAAACCAGTATTGTACAGTAGAGTAGATGAAAGAGTGGGCTGTCATAGATGTTTGGGTTGATCCACTTAAGCTGAGGGCTTCATTGTGCTATGGATCTTTGAACATGCTTCATTCACCTGGGTCCAAAGCAATGAGAGATATCATCAGAAAAAAATGTAAGAGATAAATGTTCTATGGTGGCCACTTATACTTTATATGTGTATATTGTATGCTGAGATATAAGTCAAATAAAATCCACAGATATTCAATGGACACCTGCTTTGTGCAAAGCACTGTACTTGGTCTTAATCAGCATAAGTTTTATTCTAAACTCTGTCAGTGACTAGCCATGTGATTTTGGGGCAATTATTGTCTGCCTCATTTCCACTACCTGTAAAGTGGGGATAGCAATACTCTCCACTTACCTACCTCACATTTACATGCTGAGTTTGGCTTAGAGAGTGGCCACATTTGAGCAACATGGAGGTTCTCAGGAGGTAACTCTTAGATACCCTGCAGCTCTAGGCCTAGTTCATATTTCAGGCACTCAGACTCATAAACATAGTCATCGGTATCATGGGCTCATTGTTGGAAAGTCCTTCTTTGTTGGACTTTGCCGTTGCACTTGGGAGACGGTTATTTTTCCATTGGGGAATGTGATAGAGTGCCCCTGGCTAGGAACTCAGCATTCCCTCAGGTGTCATTTGTAACTGTTATCTAGACATTTTTATATCCCCTCTGTACATGCCCTGGAAAATTACCTCCCAACCATGTGCCTCCTCATCAACAACACCCCACACCAATGTTCCTCCCCTGCCATAGCTGAACCTCTCTGTGGTCCAAAATGTCTTCAATAATGAAGCCTAATATATTGTCAAATCCAATTAATAGGAAAATGAAACATAGTGATGGGTTTAAAGATTAGAAGTATACATACTAATTTAGAAATACTAAGATAAAGCAAAAATAAATTGGTATATTAATAAAAATGAACAATATGATAAAGATTTGTTTTTAACATTTTGCCTTTCATCACTGTAACAGGTGTTGCCCTCTATGTACAGTGGCAAGACACTTTCTTTCATTTCTTCCTCAGTGTCTACATCTTTTACTTAAAACAAATTTTTTTTCTAATTTTTAATTTTGCCTTCAAAAAAGTTTTAGATCACAGTAATTCACATATACAATATAGGGGACTCCCATATATCCAATATCAAACCCTTTCCCCCTTTCCCAGCAATGATCTTTTTACATGTCCATGTTATATTTGCTGCAGCTGATGTACAGGTTGTGAAACACAGCTTTCAAACATGGTTCCATTTTGGTTTACATTATGATTTATATTTTAGACTGTACAAATTTCTAAATTTGTAGTTTCCTGATGTTTTACATTATGGTTTACATTTTAGATTATAAACTTGTATACAGTTTTGGTGTACGTTAACATGTCCTATATCCATCATTACACGATCTTGTGGAGCACTTCCATTGCCCCCCAGTTGCCCTGCTTCCATCTATTTTTACCTCTCTGCCTCTCCCCTCGGGGCCCACAGTGACAATCAGTCTTCACTGCTTGAGGGACCAGATTTACAGATACTTGCAACAATGCTGAGAGCTTGACATACTAGACTGCCCTAACCCATTGGGAACCACTGGTTCTCTCGAGGGACACAATTCTCTCCATTTGAGAACATCAGGTCTCCCCAGGAGGTGGGTACACCTTCCCACTCATTGTATGGTCTCCACCCAATGATTTAACACACTATAACAAACTGAGCACTCACATACTCCCTAGCAGCGTGCCCCTGTGCCAGATGTCCCATGTTAAGCACCTTAAACATGTAATCCTTCGTTATTATATTTTTAAACAGTTTTCTCAACCTTATAGTTTCAACCATATACCTGAGAACAGATATTCGACTGCTTCCCCCAGCCCTCCCCCCAATTCCTTGGGCCATCTGACCCATCCTCCCAACCCTAGTCCCCCTCAAGCCCTCAAAACTCCACCCTGTGGTATCCCTATGCCCCAATCTTATCTCTTCCCTGTACAAATACTTACTTCCAGCTTATCATAGATTTGATCCATGTAGGTGTCTGCTCCCAACCTTCCTCCCCCACCCCCCAAATTCCTTTAAGCCTATCTTCCAGTCTCTAGTTCTCTGAGATAGCTTAGTTTGCTTGTTTCATATCAGAGAGGTCAAGTAGTATTTGTCCTTCAATGTCTGGCTTGCTTCACTAACATAAGGTCCTCAGGATTCATCCATGTGTTTGTACTGTATTCCTTCTCATAGCTGAGCAGTATTCTACTGTATGTATATACCACATTTTGTTTATCTAGTCATCTGTTGATGGGCATTTGGGTTGATTCCAACTTTTGGCAATAGTGAGTAATGCTGCTATGAACATTGGTGTGCATATATCGGTTTGTGTCCTTATTTTCAGTTCCTCTGGGAATATACCCAGCAGTGGAAATGCTGGATCATATGGCAAATCTATAGCTAACTTTTTGAGAAACCACCAAACTGTCCTCCAGAATCTCTGGATCCTTCTGCATTCCCACCAGCAGTGGATAAGTGTTCCCATTCCTCCACATACTCTCCAGCATTTGTAGTCTTCTGTTTTTTTGATAGTTGCCAGTCTTATGGGAGTAAGATGGTATCTCACTGTAGTTTTGATTTGCCTTTCTCTAATAGCTAGTGATTTTGAGCATTTTTTTCATGTGCTCTTTAGCCTTTTGTATTTCTTCTTTGGAGAAGTGTCTGTTCAGGTCTTTTGCCCATTTTTCTAATGGGTTGTTTGTCTTTTTATTTTTGAGATATAGGAGTTCTTTTTATATGCAGGAGATAAGTCTCCTATCAGATATATGGTTACCAAATATTTTCTCCCATTGTGTAGGCTCTCTTTTCACTTTCTTGACAAATTCCTTTGAGATGCAAAAGGCTTTAATTTTGAGGAAGTCCCATTTATCTATTTATTCTTTTGCTGTTTGTGGTTTGGGTGTGAAGTTCATAAGGCCATTTCCTATTACAAGGTCCTGTAGATGCTTCCCTACATTATTTTCTAAGTTCTTTATGGTCTTGGCTCTTATATTTAGGTCTTTCAGCCATCTTGAGTTGATTTTTGTATAAGGTGTGAGATGGTAATCCTCTTTCCTTCTTTTGCATATAGATATCCAATTCTCTAGGCACCATTTGTGGAAGAGGCCATTCTCTTCCAGTTGAGTGGGTTTGATGGTCTTGTCAAATATCAGATGACTGCACATATGAGGATCTATATCAGAACTCTCAGTTTGGTTCCATTGGTCAGTGTGTCTATTCTTGTGCCAATACCATGCCATTTTCACTACCGTAGCTTTGTAATATGTTTTGAAGTAAGGTAGTATGATTCCTCCAATTTCATTTTTCTTTTTCAATATGTCTTTGGTTATTTGGGGCCTCTTTCCTTTAGTTAGTTTTTCTAGTTCATTAAAAAATGTTGTGTTGATTTTTATTGGAATTGCATTGAATCTGTAGACCAGTTTTGGTAGGATAGACATCTTAATAATATTTAGTCTTCCTATACATGAACAGGGAATATTCTTCCATTCATTTAGGTCTTCTTTGATTTTCTCAAACAGTGTTGTGTAGTTTTCTGTAAGTTTTTTACATCTTTAGTTAAATTTATTCCCAGGTATTTGATTTTTAAATTTACTATTGTAAATGCTATTTGTTTCTTGAGTTCCTCCTCAGATTGCTTATCATCAGTGTACAGAAATGCTACTGATTTTTGTGGATTGATCTTATAACCTGAGACTTTACTGAACTCATTTATAAGTTCTAGAAGCTTTGTTGTAGATTTCTCAGGGTTTTCTATGTATACGATCATGTCATCTGCAAATAGTGAAATTTTGACTTCTTCCTTTCCTATTTGGATGCCTTGTATATCTGGTTCTTGCCTCAGTGCTTGAGCAAGTACTTCTAACACGATGCTAAATAAAGGGGTAAGAGTGGGCATCCTTGCCTTGTTCCTGATCTTAGAGGGAAGGATTTTAGAATTTCACCATTGTAAATGATATTAGTTGTGGGTTTTTCATATATACCCTTGATCATGTTCAGAGAGTTTCCTTCTATTCCTATCTCTTACAGTGTTTTTATCAAGAAAGGGTGCTGTATTTTATTGAATGCTTTTTCTGCATCTATAGATATGATCATGTGTTATTTTCCCTTTAATCTCTTTATGGGGTGTGTTACATTAATTGATTTTCTTATGTTGAACCATCCTTGCGTACCAGGAATGAAACCCACTTGATCATAGTGTATAATTCATTTAATGTGTTGTTGAATGTGATTAGCAAGTATTTCTTTGAGGATTTTCACATCTAGGTTCATTAGAGAGATTGGTCTGTAATTTTCCTTTCTTGTGGTGTCTTTGTTTGGCTTTGGTATTAGGGTAATTTTTTTTTTTTTAATGACTCTTGCCTTTTTTTTTTAAAGATTTATTTATTTATTCCCCCTCCACCCAGTTGTCTGCTCTCTTTGTCTATTTTGCTGTGTGTTCTTCTGTGATGATTCTATCCTTATCAGCGGTACCGGGAATCTGTGTTTCTTTTTGTTGCATCATCTTGTTGTGTCAGCTCTCTGTGTGTGCACGGTGCTATTCTTGGGCAGGCTGCATTTTCTTTCACACTGGGTGGCTCTCCTTATGGGGTGCACTCCTTGTGCATGGGGCTCCCCTATGCGGGGGACAACCCTGTGTGGCATGGCACTCCTTGTGTGCATCAGCACTACACATGGGCCAGCTCCACACAGGTCAAGGAGGCCTGGGGTTTGAACCGCAGACCTCCCATGTGGTAGGTGGATGCCCTATCCATTGGGCCAAGTCTGCTACCCAAGGGTAATGTTTGCATCATAGAATGAGTTAGGCAGTGTTCCTTCTATTTCATTTTTTTGGAAAAGTTTAAGCAAGGCTGGTATTAGTTCTTTCCAGAAGGTTTGGTAGAATTCACCTGTGAAATCATCTGGTTCAGGGATCTTCTTAGTTGGGAGGTTTTTAATGACTGATTCTATCTCTTTACTTGTGATTGGTGTGTTGAGATCATCGATTTCTTCTTTCATCAAAGTAGCCTGCTTATGTGTTTCTAGGAATTTGTCCATTTCCTCTAAATTGTCTTTCTTGTTGGAATATAGTTTTTCAACATATCCTCATATGATAGTCTTTATTTCAGTGGGGTCAGTGGTGATATCCCCTTTCTCAGTTCTTATTTTGTGTATTTGCAATTTCTCTCTTTTTTTCTTTGTTAGTCTAGCTAAGGGTTTGTCAATTTTATTGATCATCTCAAAGAACCAGCTCTTTGTTTTGTTTAATTTTTCAAGTGCTTTCTTATTTTCTATTTCATTTAGTTCTGCTCTGATCTTTGTTATGTCTTTCTTTCTTCTTTCTTTGGGGTTAGTTTGTTGTCTTTTTACTAGTTCCTCTGATTTTGTGTAGTTAGTGCTTCAATTTTAGCTCTTTTTTGAGGTATGAATTTATGGCTATGAATTTTCCTTACAGTACTGCTTTTGCTGCATCCCATAAGTTTTGATATGTTGTGTTATCATTTTCATTAGTTTCAAGGTAGTTGATGATTTCTGTTGAGATTTCTTCCGTGACCCACTGTTTTTCTAAGAATGTGTTGTTTAACTTATATATCTTGGTGCCAAATCTGGGTCTCTGGCCCTTGCAGATTTTCAGCTTCATCCACTGTGATCAGAGAAATTGTTTTGTATGATTTCAATCTTTCTGAATTCATTGAGACTTTCTCTGTGGCCTAGCATTTGGTCTATCTTGGAAAATGATCCATGTGCACTTGAGAAGAATGTATATTCTGCTGTATTTGGGTGTAATGTTCTGTATATGTCTATGATGTCCAGATCCTCCAACATATTGTTCAAAGTCTTTGTTTCTTTATTGATTTTCTTTTGCGATGTTCTGTCCAGTGGTGACAGTGGTGTGTTAAAGTCCCCCACTATAATTTCTTCCCTTGGTTTTGCAGTGTTTTCCTCACATATGTGGAGGCACCCTTGTTAGGGGCATAAATATTTATGATTGTTCTTTCTTCTTGAAAGATTATCCCTTTCAGTAATATGTAGTGTCTATCTTTGTCTCTCACAACTGTTTTGCATTTAAAGTCTATTTAGTCTGATATTATTATAGCTACTCCTGCCCTTTTTTGATTATTGTTTGCCTGTAAGATTGTTTTCCAGCCATTCACTTTCAATCTCCTTCTATCCCTGGGTCTAAGATGTGTTTCTAGTAGACAGCATATAGATGGGTCATATTTCCTTATCCAACCTTCCAATCTGTGCCTCTTAACAGGTGAGTTTAATCCATTGACATTCAGCATTATTACTTTCAAGGAATTACTTATATCAGTCATATTTTCTTTAGATTTGTGTTTGTCATATGTTGTTTGATTTTTTTAATCTTTTTTGGTCATTTTAGTTGTTCTTACAGTCTCCTCCAACTCTGTCTCTCCTGTTTTTTTCTTTCCTCCTGCAGAACTCCCTTTAGTATTTCTTGAAGGGCAGGTTTCTTGTTGACATACTCTCTCAGTTTCTGTTCATCTGTGAATATTTTAAATGTTCCAACACTTTTGAATGCTAGCTTTGCTGGATAGAGTATTCTTGGTTGGAAATTCTTTTCTTTTAGTACCTTGACTTTGTCATACCACTGCCTTCTTGCCTCCATGGTTTCAGATGAGAGATCAGCACTTAATCTTATGAAGCCTCCTTTGTAAGTGATGGTTCTTTTCTCTTACTGCTTTTAATATATTCCCTTTGTCTTGTGCATTGGGTAATTTGACAAGTATATGTCTTGGGGTAGGCCTGTTGGGATTTATGCTACTTGGGGTGCATTGTGCTTCCTGGACATGTACATGCATCTCCTTCAGTAGGTTTGGGAAGTTTTTAGCCATTATTTCCTCCAACACACCTTCTGCCCCCTTTCCTTTCTCTTCTCATTCTGGGATGCCTATAATGAGTATGTTTGCACATTTTGCATTGTCATTCAGGTCCCTAAGTCCTTGCTGGAAGTTTTCTATCTTTTTATCGATCAATTCTACTATCTGTTTGATTTCAGATGTACACTCTTCTGAAATCACTAATTCTTTCCTCTGCCTCTTCAAATCTGCCATTATTTGCTGAGAGTGTATTTTTGATTTCTTGGATTGTGCTGTTTGTCCTCATCATATCCCTTATCTTTTTGTGCATGATTACAATTTCTTCTGTATGCTTCCCAAGTGTTTTCTTAATATCCTTAATCTCTTCCTTCATTTCATTAAATTGATCCATGAAACATGTTTTGAGAACTTTATTTAGTTGTTCGGTGTTTCACTCCTCTTCCTGGTTTTTAGTTTGTTCATTGGATTGGGTCATGTTTTCCTGATTATCAGTATGGTTTGTAGTTTTTTGTTGCTGTCTGGTCATCACTGTATCTTGATGGGTTTATTCAGTTGATTAGTTTTTTTGTGTGTTGGGGTTCAATTAGTGTTGTTTTTGTGTGCATGTTAAGTCTTCCCTTTGTCACTTTGTTCTTCTTATTCTATTTCCTTTTTGTTGGCTAAGTTCCCTTGAAGGAAAATATTAGGCCAGAGACAGAAAAAGGGGTGAGAAAGGGAAAAGATAATAGTAGTATTAATAGTGGATGTTAGCAGAAGAACCATATAAGAACTAGGAGAATGGATATTGAACTCATATAAGCTGTGTGGGATTATAACTGTAAAAAAGTGGAGTACCTATAATGGGGTAGTAAATTGAATATGGAGAGGAATAGAGTATGAATTAAAAGGCCAGTGTGGTCCAGAGAGAGGTAAAGAGAGAAGAAAGGACAATAATATAAAGAGTGAATAAAAGATAGAAAACAGAATAGAGATATTAGAGATTAAAAAAAGTCAGAAATATTGGGGGTTAAATGAAAAGAGGTGGAATGCAAGAGAAACAATAAATGATGGAGGATAGAAAGGTGTAAAGGAAAGGGGATAGAGTTGATAGCCAAAATCAGTACACACAGGAAGGAGGAAATTGAGGACGAGGAAGCACAGCAAATAAGAATTGTTTCCTGCAGCATCTAATGTAAAAAAAGAGAGAAAAGAAGGGGAAAAGGGGGAAAATGGAAAAGGGGGGGAAAAAGGAAGCAAGAGAAAGAGAAAGGAAAAAAAGAAATAAAATGGCCTTGGGGGGATAAAGAGGAAGGAGAAACAAGAAAACAAGCTAACAAGAAAGACAAGACAAGTCCTCAAAGAAGGAATCCTCTCCGCAATTGAATAAACTGCTTAGGAGTCTGTCCTTCTGTCTTTCTCCCTTCTTCACTTCCTTCTCTCCCAGGATAGGAGGAAGGCTGTGTGAGGGCTCCTGGTGGAGATTCAAATGGGTCCCTGGTGAACCAACTCTCTTCAGAAAATAATGTCTCTTAATTTCTTGAGAGAGAGCACCCACCCCGTGTCAGGAACCCTAAATATGCTTTTGTAAGGCTGCCAAGCACAGCCTACTGTCCCTCTGCCTTAGGTGTACTACATCAGGGCTAGTTAATTTTCTGACTCCACATTCTCCCCAACCAAGTTTCCTATCCAGAACATTAGGTAAATCAGGCTCTCTCAGCAGATTCACCTCTTCTCTCTTCCTAGGCTCTTCCCAAGTCAGCTGGTATGCTCTTCCAAACTCAGTAAAAGGGGGGGATCAGAAAATTGAACCTGAACTCCTTGGGCCCCTCTGCACCGCCCACCTAAATCCTCCCACTCCCAAAGTTAGCCCGGCAGGCTAGGGCAATACCAGATTTCCGGGAGTACTGGGTTTGGGGCCCAGGAGAATGTGGGTCTGTGAGATGTAGGTTGCGAGGGTTCAGGGAACATGGGCTTAGGGCTCATGCCTTTAGGGGAAGACAGGGCTTGGGAACTCTGCCTTGTGGTCGGTAGTTCTCAGGGAAAGCTACAGCCCTTTGCCCTATGGAGAAGGGATTTACCTTCCCCTAGCTTCCAAGTTCAGTGTTAGAAACCCACAGTTTTACCATGAGGAAGCACTAATTTTGTCACAGTCTCTCCACATTGACATCTAGACACCTTCTGCTTTGTAGGTTCCCGAAACAGCTCTGGCAGGGTCGCGTCACCACTCAGCTGGGCCTGAGGTCCATGTGGGTCTTTCTTGGAGAGCTGTGTAGATGCTTTTTAGTCAGCTGACAGGACCTTGGTGGGCCCTGCGTCCAGCTCACACACCCACTCCTGGGACTGCAGGGGCACTGCAGGGTGTGGGTCCCTGCTCCCAGTGGCCTGGCTCACTGTCAAAACATTTTATTTTGTCATGTTTTGAGTGTGAAGATTCAAGGAATCTTTGCAAAAACAAAGCAAACACAGAACTCTGCCATCACTCTCTTTGTGATCTTGCTTGAATCAAAATTTTTTGTTGAGAGAACCTTGGAAATGTTTTCATATTTTCAAGATCTACCGATGATCTTCAGTCCTACTGTGTATTTTCAAAAAAGTGTTTCTTTCATTGCCTGAACTCACAGTGGAATGTTATGCTTTGCTGACTCCAGAGTATTAGGCTGCCCATGTTAGAGTTATGTGGAGGGGATAAACTCAGGAATATCAGGGGTTTGAAAGAGGTGAAGGGGAAAATACTTGCCAACTCGTAATGCCTTTTTGAAAGTGAACCTTGCAGGAGGTATTGAAGCAACGAAGTAGGAGAAGGATCATGCTACTTGTGTCAAAGCATTTGTGCAGTGATACTAATGCAACTTTGCTGGTGTTTTCAGCCTTTGCCCAGTAGGAAGAGGGCAACCACTGAGGAAAAATGTAATGTTTCTTAAGAGTCACCTCTGCTATCTCCACAGAGCACATGAACTGTGGGAGTTACCTGTATTTCCTAAGGCACTCTGTTTCTGAAGACAGATTTTGTTGGCTTAGACCATTTTTCAGAGAAATATGGGGTGAAGATACTGGTTGATGGCTGCAGGTTTGCGCTATGAGAGCTGGTGTTAATATACAAGTGCAACGAAAACCACTTTGCTTCTTATCACAACTGGCTGGGTATTACTCATTAGAGAGTCACTTTTTAAAAGACAGGGACTGCTTCTGAGATGCTCATGTACTTCTACCTGGAAAAGCCTCTTTCTGAATATAGCTTTTACAAAACAATCCTAAAAGCCTGCTGTGGATTCACAAGGAAGTAAAGGGGTAGAGTTTTTGAGACTGTTTACTAGGATGTTTGGCACCAATTAAGCAACTGTGTAAGGCATATGTCACTGATAATAAACGTTAAGATATCTTAAGTTAGAAATTTTTTTCTGTAGGAAATTCAGTTGTTAATATCTTATTAAAACTATTCATATTTGAGAGGACCACTTGATGCCTAATGAAAATGTGGTGAGAAGATATGAATGGATGAAGCCTTCTTTTCTTTTTAAGTCTCCAGCGTTGCTTGGGAGGACTGTTTGCCTCCTCTCTCTTGCAAGCCAGCTGGTGGCTGTTCTGTATGTCTAGGGAAACTCCAGGCCTGAAAATGTGTATATAATAAACATTGGACTGTGAACCTATTTCCACAAAGACTGAGTTGCCCTTTTCCCATCTTGGACTGGGAAGAAATGTGTTCGAAATTTTGCCTGGAAATATTTTTTTCTTATTGTACAGCACCAGGTATGATGTATTTTCACTCTAAGAATGATCAGGTTGTGAGTATATAGATTCACTTATATTGTTTTATTGACTGATAGCTGTGTGCATTATTTGGAGGACAAGAACGTGGAGAGCCACTGTTCAAAGAGAAGTTGTAAAACAATTCATCCCACTCAGGTACCTCCCACAGGGACTTGAATGGACATTGCCACCTGGAGTCTTGGGTACTTGCCTTATAGCTTATGACTGGATACTCAACATTTTGTAGGTGTAAATTTGATTTGGAACTTTAGACTACATCCAGATTTTACTGTCCAATGGTGGGTTATGAAAACAAAATGACCAAGACAAATAATCCATTGTAGTGTGGGTGATTTATGCAGTCTTTATAGTGAGGGTTTTAAATTCATGTACTTCATTTTCTCAGCAAATCAATTTTATTGATACATATTAATAAAGCATAAATCCATCCAAAGAGTACAATCGATGGTATTTGGTGTAATCACATTTTTGTGCATGCATCACCCCAATCATCCCAGAGTACTTCATTATTCCAATAAAAATAAACAAAAAAACAAATAAAAGTCATCACCTCTCAATCTCTCTATTGTGCTTCATTTTCAAGCTATCCAGATTTGAAGTGCTCCCCAATTCGATGAATAAGTGCTACTGATAAGAAAAAAATCAACAAGAATTTGGGGCCATTTTGGTCATCTGACTCACTTGTCCAAGTACTGTTTTCCTTTTTGCTAGAAACTACTTAAGGAAATGTCATCTTTAATGGTAACAGATGCTTTGGTTGGACAAGAGACCCATGAGTCACTTGTTCTTTTTTTATTATTATTATGTATTTATTTACCTCTCCTTGTAAAAATAAATTCTTCACTTCTATCTAACTCCCTTGCCCTATCCCCAACTTGTCAGGATTAACGAATATTAGCAGTATGCCTTGCTTCCAATGAGCCATCAGAGTGGACATAAGGATGATAGAAATTAGGCAGAAATAAACTACACTGTCTGAGCTCATGAAAAAATGATGTCAAAATAATGGTTTAAACAAAGTTCCATGGGGTCTAGACTGGATAGGGAAGGAAGTAAAGCCAGAAGGGCATGACAAGCTTGGAGAAAAGAGGGGGTCAAGGTAGGCAAGAGGATAGATCAGTGGAAGTATGGAGGTGAGAACACTGATACCTAAATCCTAATAAGAGTTACAGTGGCATCCTCCACATTTAAGCACAAAATCATCATCTCAGACCAAGTATTTAAGAGCCTTTGTTTATGAATCATTCCAAGTCTTCTACTTGCCTTAGAGACACAACAGTAAGGATGACCAGTCTGTGGTTGATTTTGCTTGGGAGGAGTCACTTGCTTGTGTTCCACAAGAACAGAATAACTCTGTGCCATTTCCTTAGCATGTTCTTGTCTATGATCCAAAAATCTCAAAAAGACAAACAGGATAGAGGTAACAAAAGTTTTAAAAAGAAAATCTCTCCAATTCCAATCCTAATTCCCAGAGGTAAACACTCTTACAGATGGGTATTGACTTAGTTTGGGTTAGAGCCTGAGACATGTTGGAAGACTTGGGTGCAGGTATTCTATGTGGAAGTTCATCTCAGGAAGCTATAGTGACAGCAGGAAAGAAGGAGGAGACAATATATGGGTGCATTATCAAGATTCTAAGGTTCTAGCCCACCAGGACCTATAAGAAGTATATAGTATGACTCCAAGACTTATCCTTTCAAAGCTTCTGTGGGTGGACTGAGGCATTTTTTCATTAGCTCTTCTTCATTTGTTAAGGGTTGCTCCAAGGTCTTTAACTCACGTATCTTGTGAAACTTTTGTTTGCAGGCTAAGCGGTCTACCTTATCTTCAGAAAAGTCTCCAAGGAAGAGTATGGAAAACCACAGGCATATTCTTTTGGTGGGACATCATCTGCATAAGTTTGAGCTTTGTGTGGAATCATCTAACTGTGGCTAAAATTAGAGATGGACCAAGGGGACATGACATGGGGCCCCCAAAGCTTCCGGTACTAGTGTATATTATTTCAGGCAATTCTCTCATGTACTTACAAATATATGTTTAAGTCTATCTTCCTATATCTTTATTTGCACACTTCTCTATACAGTTGTATTTTTGCTTTTGCAAATATGGAATCACACTCTTCAAGTTATTGATTTTCTTTTTTTTGAAAATGAAAGTTTTTTATTGTCTTTTTTTAAAAAAGACACATAGATCATACAAATTGTTACATTGAAAAATATAAGAGGTTCCCAATACCCCACTCCCCGCCCCACCACTCCTTCCACATCAACAACCTCTTTCATCAGTATGGCACATTCATTGCATTTGATGAATACATTTTGGAACACTACTACCAAGCATGGATTACAGTTTACATTGTAGTTTACACTCTCCCCCAGTACATTCAGTGCGTTAAAGAAGAATACGTAATGTCCTGTATCTGTCCCTGCAATATCATTCAGGACAACTCCAAGTCCTGAAAAAGCCCCCATATCACACCTCTTCTTCCCTCACCCTGCCCTCAGCAACTCCCAGGGCCATATCAGTGATACAATTTCTTCCATTGCTAGAGTCACAATAGTTCTATAGTAGAATACCAGTAAGTTCACTCTAATCCATATTTTATTCCTCCATTCTGCAGACCCTGGGATGGCGATGTCCACTCCACCTCTAAATCAAGAAGGGGCTTAGCTCCCACATAGTTGATGGATATGATTCTCCTGCTCCTCTCTCTTGGTTCCCTAGTGTGGTGATTGACCATCCTAACCTCCCTGTTAGCTGACCTGGGTAGGTACAATGAATCAGAGAGTGGGTGTTGCAACTCTGCTGGGGCTCAAGGTCCAGCTGGCACATGGCCAGTCCAGAGATTCAAGTGTCCTGAGCAGACACCAACCCCAGCACCAACTACACATTTTGTAAAAGTGACACAAGAGGTATGTGTAGAGAGGTCACATCTGAGTCCAGTTCCATCAAACTCAGGAATACAAATTCCAAAGTAGGGCCTACTACCAAGGCACTGAGCTCCAGAGTCATCTGCTCCATGACTGTAGGACCTGGGTATCTCCATAGCCCTCAGGAGCACTACTACCTGTGGTTGTATCTACTTTGGCTGTCTGAGATCCTGCTGAGATGTGAGTAAGCGTGACCCCTCTGGTGACCTCCTGACTCATTTTGAAGTCTCTTGGCCATATAAATTCATTTGTCCTCACAATTTCCCTCTTTCATTCAAGTTATCTTTCTAGTTGCATCACCAGCTGGTGCTTGGTAGTAATCCCTCAGTGCCAGGGAGGCTCATCCCCAGGAGTCATGTCTCATGCTGGGAGAATAGAATGCATTTACATGCTCAGTTTGGCTTAGAGAGTGGTCATATTTGAGCAATATTGAGGCTCTCAGGCGGTAACTCTTAGGCACCCTGCAGCTCTAGGTCTAGTTGAAATTTCAAGCACACAGGTTCATAAGCATAGTCATCAGTATCAAGGGCGCATCATTGGACCATCCTTTTTCACTGGTCTTTGCCCTTGCACTTGGGGGATTGTGGTTGTTCCACTGGGGAATGTGACAGAGCTCCCCCAGATGGGAACTCAGCACTCCCTCAGTTTCATGTGTAACTCTATCTACTATGACAATACCCAATAAACATCCATACATATCTATATACCCTATATGCATGCCCTAGAGAACTCCCTCCCACCCATGCATCCCCCATCAATGATACCCCACACCAGTGCTCCTCCCCTGCCATAGCTGAACCCCTCTGTGATCCAAAACTTCTTAAGAAATAAAGCCTAATACAGTGCTGGATTCAATTAGTAGGAAAATGAAATGGTAATGATAGGTTTAAAGATTAGAAATAGAATACATAATAACAGAAAAACTAAAATAAAGTAAAAAATAAATTTGGGTATTAAAAATGAAAAATATCATAAATCTTTGTTTTTGATGTTCTGCCTTTCATCACTGTAATAGGTATTGCCCTGTATGTGCAGTATATAGACATATTTCTAACTCAGTACTTATAAATGCACCTCAATGTGTTAACCACTGCAGTGTAGTACATTGTATGGAAATGGCGTAATTTTTTAAACCTAGTGTAGTTGTGTCTCCACATTCATCCCTAACAAAATGATTTTTTCCAAGGTCACCAGCAATCTTTATATCTTTAAATCCAATGAGCCATTTTTCTGTTTTCTTCTTATATGCCTCCCCTTGCTGTCATCTTCTTTAACGTAATTTGTTTACTTTGATATTTATATTTGTAATGGGTATATTCTTTGCTTCAATTCCCACCTTTTCATACATTATTTAAAAGGAATTAGTAAATGCGGTGATAGCTTCAAAGTCAAATCGTGATAAAATATAGAATAGGGTTTGTTTTTCTTGCCTTTTTAAAAATAGTGTTTTTCCAAGTTGTTTGTTCCTAGATTTTCTGTAAGCTAGAAGGAAAAAACTCTCAAAAATGTTTAACTGATGTTCAGAGAAGATATCTGCTAATTATAGTTTGCAGGCACGTGCAACAAAATAACACACATGTGGATTAGAGCATTCCCTATTCTTTGGTGACACTGACTGAAGTAGGTTATTATTAGTTGAGAATTATGTGGGCAGGATTTAGATGGGGGGGATTTTAACAATTAAGTGAAAAGACATCTTTTTCTCCTTTCATTGTATGTTTACTTTATGCTTTTCAAAATTCAGTTTTATAGATTTGAAATCATTTCAGGAGATATAAAATATTTATGTTTAACTTTTATTAACTTATTTATTTGGTATTGACACATGGGACTAAGATAACTAAGTCTAACATTTATGTTAATTAGAATGTAAAAAGCATATTGGCGAAAAACACAGGCCCAACTATCCTGGGATATGTATTTTGACACTTCTTGCCTGAGTGTCTTTGGTCATGTTACTTGCCATTAGTTTTCTCATCTGTAAAATGGGAGTCATATTTCATAATCTCATACAGCTCCTTGGAGGATGAAATGGATAACGTTTCTGCATTGTTTGATGAAGTGACTTTATTTTTAGGTAGCTATTATTAAGACTCCTCTCTGAGTATTAGTGCCAGTCACTCTTTACAACACTTTCTTATCATTGTTGTAGATTGTATCAGAAAGGGATATTCTTCGTTGGATACAATGGGACATGAAAATATGAAATGTGCCAGCAAGGACACCTCCTTGGAGAGGAGGGGAAAAAAAAGCTTTATCTGTGTGTATCATTTTAGCAGGGAGAAAAATCTTTCCAAGACCTCAGCAGACTTCTTAGGTTTCCTAGGCCAGAACTGGTTTAAAAACCCACTCCTAGACCAACTGCTATAAAAAGGATATGGGATTCTAGGCCACTCTTTATTCATTTGGTAAGTTTGAGCACTTTGCAGTCCATACAAAACTGGGGCGCTTCCAGGCTGGGTGGGGCGATGCCATTATTTGTCTTATCAGCCAGCAGCAGACTAAAGAGATCTGACCCTCTCAATCACCCTACCTACTGACTGATGGGTTGTTGAGAATGCAGAGGGGAGTGGAATTATTTTCTTCCTGAGAAAAGGGAGAGGGCTGCCAGCAAAGGTTAGAAAACAGCCTCTGAAAAAGTTTGAATTATGAAGCTTTGAATAGCCTCGACCAGGATCCTTTGTTACATTGCTACTGTCAGGGCTGAAGTGACACAATACCTGGGTTTGAATTGCAAGGGCTGCCAAAGAGTGCCATCTGATGGTGGACCAAGGACGTGTATGTGAGGAAATTAAAAGTAAATAAGTAAGCGAGGTTTTTTTATCCAGCCTTTACAGCCTCCCTCCCCAAGGCCCTTGGAAGCAGGTTGCAAACCATTACTGGCTCTATGGCCAAGATTTGAGCAACTAAGAGGGACAATCCTACAGCCCTGGAACAGGTTGGAACAAGAATCAAAGAATGTCAGTAATAAACAGCCTTCTGCCACTTAATCCCTACACAAGAGAGACAAACTGAGCATCAGAGTAAACTCAACATCATAATCAGATGCCTAGACATCAGAAAAAAAATTACAAGCCATACTAAGAAAATGGAAGAAATGGCCCAACCCATGGAATGTATCAAAGCCCCAGATGAAACTCAGTAGTTGAGACAACTAATCAATGAGGTTCATACAAATCTCCAAAATCAAATCATTGAGTTGAAAGACAATATTACTAAGAGATAGATGATATCAAGAAGACACTGGGTGAGCACAAAGAAGAGTTTAAAAACTGAATAGAAAAATAACAGAGCAATGGGAATGAAATACACAACATGTGAGATAAAAAACACATTAGGGAAGCAAATTTGGCTCAACTGATAGGATGTCCGCCTACCTTATAGGAGGTCAAGTGTTCAAACCCAGGGCCTCCTGACCCATGTGGTGAGCTGACCTATGTGCAGTGCTGATGTGCGCAAGGAATGCCGGCCCATGCAGGGGTATCCCCCACATAGGGGAGCCCCATGCACACGGAGTGCTTCCCACAAAGAGAGCTGCCCTGCATCAAAAAAACACAACCTGCCCAGGGGTGGTGCTGCACACACGGAGAGCTGATGCAGCAAGATGACACAACAAAAAGAGACACAGATTCTTTAGACCCAGGGATACATGCTGCCTGAAAGTGAAAGGTTGGAAGAAGATACTCCACACAAACAGCAACCAAAATAAAAGAGCAAAGGTAGCTTGTAAATGATGAACTATAGCTAATAGTACAATTATAAAAATGTTCTTTCATGAATTAATAGATATTAGTATGAATATTGGTCAAAATAGACTTTAGATGTAAAAAGGTTATAAGAGGTACAGAAGGCCATTATATATTAATGAAAGGGACAATTCACCAGCAAGAAATAACAGTCATAAATATCTATACACCTAACCAGGGTATTCCAAAATACATGAGGCAAAATCTGGCAAAACTGAAGGGAGAAATAGACATCTTTACAGTAACAGTTGGAGACTTCAACACACCATTCACATCATTAGATAGAACAACTAGATAGAAGATGAAGGACACAGAGGACCTTAAGAATAGAATAAATGAGCTAGACCTAACAGACATATACAAAATTTTGTATCCCAGATCAGTGGGTTATACTGTCTTTTTCAGTGCTCATGAATCTTTCTCCAGGATATTCTACATGTTGGGTCTTAAGGCAGGTCTCAATAAATATAAAAAGGTTGAAATTATACTAAGCACCTTCTCAGAACATAATGGAATGAAATTGGACATCAATACTAGATGGGAAGAGGGAAAATTCACAAATGTGTGGAGGCTAAGCAAAACACTCCTAAATAATCAGCATGTCAAAGAAGAATTTGTAAGAGAAATGAGTAAACATATTGAGACAAATGAAAAGAAGACCACAACTTATCAAAATTTATGGATTACAGCAAAGGCAGTGCTGAGAGGGAAATTTATAGCCCTAAACACATATATTAAAAAGAAAAAAAGAGTAAAAATCAAAGATCTAACTGAACAACTGGAGAAACTAGAAAAAGAACAAAAAACCAATCCCAAAGCAAGCAGAAGGAAAGAAATAATAAAGATAAGAGAAGATAAATGAAATTGAGAAAAAATAGGGAAAATCAACAGAAACTGGAAGCTGGTTCTTTGAGAAGATCAATAGAATTGAAAAATGCTTAGCTAGACTAACAAAGAAAAAAAAGAGAGAGAAAGAGAAGATGCAAATAAATAAAGAGAAATGAAAGGGGGAAGTTAAACAACTGACTCTACAGAAATAAAAAGTATCCATAAGAGGATATGTTTTTGCTAAAAAACAAGACAACTTAGATGAAATGGACAAATTCCTAGAAATGCACAAACATCCTACATTGACTCTATAAGAAATGTAAGCACTCATCAAACCAATAACACTTAAAGAAATTGAATCAGTCATCAAAAATCTGCCAACAAAGAAAAGTCCAGAAGCAGATGAATTTACAGGTGAATTCTACCAAGCACTTTGAGATGAATGAACACCAATCCTGTTTAAACTCTTTCAAAAAATTGAAAAAGAGGGAAAATTACCCAACACATTTTATGAAGCCAATATCACACTAATATGAAAGCCAGATATAGATACTACCAGAAAAGAAAATTACAGACCAATCTCTCTAATGAACACAGATGCAAAAATTCTCAACAAAATACTTGCAAATAGAATCTAACAGCATATCAATAGAATCATGCACCATGACCAAGGCACAGATGCAAGTGTCTACAGGTGAATATGAGACAAGCCAGGTGCAAGAAAAAACAAAACAAAACAAGTACTACTAACCATTGATCTCAGTGTGTTAATGGATATACACGGTTGTAGAGACTGGCAAACTAGAAGAATATGCTAAGGGACAGGGGGCAGGGAACAGCCACTATTCAATTTCAGCAAATTGTTGCTAGGAGGGAATGTGGAGCTTCATTTCCCAACATTATGACTATTTCAGAGAAGCCAGAAATAATTTTTTTAAATCAAAAATTTTAAAAAAATTTAATTAAGCATTAGTGTAGTACCTTTGTTACAACTGATGTAAGAATATTATAATTGTACTATTAACTATTTTCCATAGTTTACGTTCAAGTGTATTTCTTTCCCATATACCACCCAATTATTAACACCTTGCATTAGTGTGATACATTTGTTAAAATTCATGAAAGTACATTTTTATAACTGTACTATTATAGTTCATCATTTACAATAGGGTTCATTGTGTTATACAAGCCTATGTTCTATCTTTTAACTTTTATTCTAGTAACATATATATGACCTAAAATTCCCCCCTTTTAATCACATTCAGATCTATAATTCAGTGCTGTTAATTACACTCACAATGTTCTGCTGCCATAGCCACCATCCATTTCCAAAACTTTAAAATCAACCTAAATAGAAATTCTGTACAATTTAAGCATTCCATACCCTCAACCGAGCTCCTGGTAAACTATATTCTTCATTATAACTCTATGAGTTTGCTTATTCTAATTATTTCACATCAGTGAGATCATACAATATTTGTCCTTTGGTGTCTGGTTTATTTCACTCAACAAAAACCATTGCTGCAGAAACTAGAACTTCATTTCTTTTTTTTTTTTAAAGATGTATTATTTATTTATTTCTCTCCTCTTCCCCCCACCCCCCTCCCCAGTTGTCTGCTCTCTGTGACCATTCACTGTGTGTTCTTCTGTGAGCGCTTCTATCCTTATCAGAGGCACCGGGAATCTGTGTTTTTTTGTTTTTCATCTTGCTGTGTCAGGTCTCTGTGTGTGCGGCACCATTCTTCGTCAGGCTGCACTTTCTTTCTCATTGGGCGGCTCTCCTTACGGGGCGCACTCCTTGCAAGTGGGGCTCCCCTACGTGGGGGACACCCCTGCGTGGCAGGGCACTCCTTGCGTGCATCAGAACTGTGCATGGGCCAGCTCCACAGGGGTCAAGGAGGCCTGGGGTTTGAACCACAGACCTCCTATGTGGTAGGCAGATGCCCTATCCATTGGGCCAAGTCCGCTTCCCTTCATTCCTTTTTAATGCTGAATAACATTCCATTGTTTATACCACATTTTGTTTATCCATTCATTGATTGATGGACACATGGGTTGCTTTCATATTTTGACAATTATGAATAATGCCACTATAAACATCCGTGTGCAAATATTTGTTCAAGTCCCTGCTTTCACTTCTTTTGGGGACATACCTAGTAGAGGGATTGCCAGGTCATATGGTAATTCTCTACTTAGCTTTCTGAGGAACTGCCAAATTGTCTTCCACAGCAGCTGCCCCGTTTTACATTCCCATGAGCAACGAGTGAGTATTCCTATTTCTCCACATCTCTTCAATACTTGTAGTTTCTGTTTTCTTAATAGTAGCCACTCTAGTGGGTTTGAAATGATATCTTATTGTGTTTTTGAGTTGCAAGAAATCAATATTTTTATTTGAAATCTCCCCTATTTATACAGTAAGACTTTTAATTAATTTTTCAAAAATATTGTAGGTCAGAAAAACCTATCCTCAGGCAAGATAGAGTAGACCACCAATTTTCCATCTCTACCTTCAGGCATAATTGATCATGATTTCCTCTGAGCAATCATATTATTAGGTTAAACCATAATAAATTGCTGAATGACAATTTTATAAGATTCAACCAAATCCTTTGCTCATACTACCATTGAACCTTATAATATACTGGTGAATAGTTATTTGAAAAGGGCTTGGATTTCTCCATATCCCTTGGGTATAAGATGTTATAATTCTTATTTTTTCTAAACAAATTAATTTTGACTTGTCCTCTCTACCCTATCCCACCCTCTACCCCAACCAACACTGGTATGACATACAATATTATTTATTTTTCAGGGCCTTCATCTCTTTCCCCACCCTGTGAATCCTACAAAAGTCCTTAACTTTCCCAGTGTACAGGGTGGGGCAAGGCCACGGTGGTGGTTTCTAAGATGCCCATGGTCCATTCAGAGGTAGGCATCTCCAGTGCTCCAGGTACCCACTCTTTCTCTGTCCCACTTAGCCCCTGGGACATGGCTGTGGATTCTAAGGATTTAGTGCTTAGTGAAGAATCCCAAGGCAACTACCTTTGTGCGCTGCATGAGAACAGATTGCAGATCTTCCTAAGTGGTGAAACCACCACCCTCTCTCCTCGCAATCTTAGGGGATCCAGCTCTTCCCAGAGCTGCTTCAAACTTTAGAGCACTTTTCTTCTCACACAGTCTAGGTCTTTGCCTCACTGAGCTTAGATTTTGAGCAGCAAAGCCCTCTTAAGAACAAAAAGAAAGCTCAACTCTCAAGGTTCAAAATTCAGGTTGGCCTTTTGAGCCTTTAGTCAGAAAAATTACACAGTTTTGAATTTGCCTATTAAGTTATAATGCAACACTAGAAAACCAGCAATTATTTTGCTACATTGGTACACACAAAAATCTCCCTACTAGACTTCATCTTATTCGTTGTGCAGCCTGCAGCCTTAGCAGAGTGCCTGTACATGTAGGTACCCAACAATTGATCAGTGAACGACCTAAACATGCCAGCTTTATACTGAGAAAGGAAGAGAAGGGGAATGGAAAGGAGAGGGACAGAGGTGGAGAAGGGGTTGGAGGAGGAAGGGCCAGAGAGAGGAATGAATGGTTCTTGAGTACCTACCATGTTTTGGTTCTTTCTTGTTATTATATCATATCCCAAGAAAAACAACCACATAGGCATTTTCATCCACTTTTATGGGTGAGGAAACTGAGGTTCAGTGAAAGAGTAAATTATCCAAGATCATCCAGCTTCTAAGCAGTAGAGCTGGAATTCAAACCAATGTACTACAATGTCACCACTCAATGACTGCCAAATATTCTGGACTAGTTTGGGGATACTTAATACTCTGACTGATGTGACCTGCCTTTCAAAAATGCAAAATTATATAAAAATCTTCCTATTGTGTCAACTGAGGTCATCATGGATTGAAATGCAGGAAGCCAGAAGTCAATTCAGAACTGGTTTCCATGGTGGCCAAATGATGGTGGCACAACATGGTTTCCATTTTGGCACCATAACAAGAAGTCAAAACGCTCTCAGTTAACCAATTTCATGGACTCTAATGGCTCTGAACATACTTTTCTAAAGGAAAGTGCTCCCCTGCTAGTCCCTAATAACTTTTTTTCCTGATAGGATGCTTTTTGCTAAAGCCAGTCGATTTTTAACTGTGAACTCCTAAAAGGACTAAGCATTTGAACTTTCATGCTGTCCATGAGAAATTATACATGATTATTCAAATTCAGAAAGAATGCCTTATGTAACTCAAATCTAAAGCTGAATTCCCAGAGGAACAAGAGCCCCCAGGGTATGACCCTTGGGGATAGTTTATGCCTTTATTTTGTACCTTCTTCTTTTTCAATGTCTTCTCCATGCCTCTGGGTTTAAAGAAACACCTTTTCAACATCACCTATTCTATCTAAGACAACAATCTGCATCTAGAAGTCTCCTATTAGATTAGATGCAGTGATGCAAGGATTCCTTTTTGGTGCTCAGTTACAGTGTGAACCCAGATTATGAGGGGATGAGTTGACCCGTAACTGCCATATTAATTGAATGTCAACAGAGCAGAACCTATTGAAGCATCCCACAGAACAAAGGACTGCTGAACACAAGCTTCTCAGTCTGCATGACTAATAAGATTGGGCTAGTGGTGAGGGAGGTCAGACAAAAGTAGTAAAAACTCTGAATCAGAGTTTAATGCATTAGAAAGTCATTTGTCCTTTTATTTGCATCTGAGAAATATAATTAACTTCATCTAAAGTATTTCCAAGTGCAGATTCATCTAAGTCTGCTTTCACATATAGAAAATATGGCTTCTTAGTTCTTAGGATTACTAATTTATACTTAGGATCACTAATAATACCACGACTTTTAAAAATATAGGCAGTTTTTTAAAGTCATTGATCTTGCATATGATTTTAATCTATTTAACAAAATTAGAAACTTGTGCAATGTAAATCATAACTCAACCAGGCTGAGCTGCTCTAAAATGGGGGAGAATGCAAATGAGCAGACCTTTAAAAGATGACAGAAATAGCTATTATTTGTCATGTGCTGGTGCTTTACAAACAGCATAGTTCTAGCAGGCAGTAATTACGATCCTAACTTTACAGTTAAGTTATAGAGAATGAGGGAGGTTAAGCAACTGGCCCAAAGCCACACAGCTGGGAAGTAACAGAAACAGGGCACAAGTTGAGATCGCTTTGTTGCAGAACCTCTGTTTTTAATGTCCAATTGACACTGATTTCATTTTAGCACCAGGAGATTTTAGGGTTGATCTATTCCAGTGTTTCTCAAACCCTAGTGATGAACCTACTCTATCGAAAGAAAACCAATTTGTGTGAAGTATCAGCATTGACATACATTGTTTTTACTACTAGGGGCTTATATGTATACAAAATATGCTCCTTTCATGCCCTTAGTTTGAGGTAAAAGAAATTACGAATAGAATACCAAGCAAATTACAAAACCAATCAAATTTAACAACTCTTACATAATAGAAGACGCTGTTTTGCTAAAACTAATTGGCCCAGATTAGCTTTTAAAATATAAAGAGGTATCTGCTAGTCACATCCATATGTAATCAGAGGCTGCAGAAATTGGGAGTTCACTTAGGTGTACTGTTCAGAACGGTGGCAATAGCTTCAAGGCAGTGAGTAATGCTCAGATGCCAATTTAAAGACCAGTCGTTTAGAACTTTGCAAACTGTCTTATTTACTTGACGATAAGGTTGGCACCCTGCCTTTTTTGTAAAGCTACATTAAAGAGTGGCTACTTTACGCATGACTAGAATGTGAAACTGAACATCTCTTCTTACGTGCTAACTACCACATACTGGTCTTGAACTGCTGCAAACTGTTACTGAGGGTACTGCAGAGAGCAGGTTCTCTTGGGTTCAGCACGTCTAAACTTCTGCTGTGCTACATTCTGGTCCCATTCTCCATCTACCTTTTTCTTTCCAATGCTTTGTGAACTAGTTAAGAAGCGTATTAGCTGCTGTAACAGATAAGCCCTGAATTCCTAACAACTGAAGACAATAAAAATTTACTTCTTACTTGCTTCACAGTCTAGTCAGTCACACTTCCAGGTTGTCCTTCAGGGACTCAGTCTGGTTCCATCTCCTTGCTCTGTCTGCCCTGAGTCCTCAGAGGTCTTTTTGCTCATTTGATAGATGGAGAAAGAGAACAAGGACTATACATGGGGGTTCCTATGGGCCAGACCTGGAAGCTGCACACTTAACTCCTGTCTACCTTCTGTTGGCAAGAGCTCAGTCCTCTGGTCTCACCCAACTGCAAGAGAAGCTAGTAAATGTAGTCCAGCTGTGTGCCATAAAAGGAAAAGGAAACAATGAAAATATAGCAGAATATCCCTTATTATGAAAAAAACTTTACTTTTTTCAGTTAATCAGATGTTCTTACATGAACTGGATCATAAACACAAATACCCATATGGGCCCTGTAATCATGTAATATTGACCCTAGATGATCTACATATGCTGATATTAATGTTTTAGATTATCCATGAAATTAGAGCATTAAATATAAAAATTGTCTTTGAAAAATGGAAGACCTCTAAGAAAATATAATCATCAAGGTCCACGAGCCCTATTTTTAAGAAATACCACTTTAAATGAAATCTCCATCGTGGTAAGGCTGGAATGCTCAGCCTTTCTGCTCATTGCCCATAATTATTCATGACTTGGGCTTTTCTTTATGCAGTCCATTGGTTAGAAGTCACTACACCTTTCTTTTCAGTGGTCAATCTAAATACTATTGATCACATTGCTAATGGCTCACACCCCTAGGAAGGCTTCTCCAGCCTTTCTGTCTTCAATGGTATCTGCTTTTTCAGAACTTTTATCTGCTACTCAACCAAAAATTGGCTTATACCATTTGTCTCAGTTTGCTATAACAAATACTACAGATTGGTTGGCTTAAACAACCAGAATTTATTGTCTCACAGTTTCAGGGCTGGAAGTCCAAAATCAAGCTTTCTCCAATGTCTGTAGCATTCTGATGGTGGGATGCTAGTTATTCATAACTCAACCTCTGCCTTTGTCAAATGGCCATCTGTCTTCTACTACTGTGTCCAATTTCCTCTCTTTATAAGATCTCTAGTCATAAGAGATTAAGGGCCACCCTGATTCAGTTGGGCCTCATCTCAAGAAGATCTTTGAAGATCTATTTACAAATGAGTTCACACCTACATGGCTGGGATTTAGGACTTGAGCATGTCTTTTGGAGAGACATGCATGATTCGGTCCATACACCATTATTTAATTTATGAGTATATGACTTTCCCCTTCAAAGCAAATCAAACATTTCCCAATGAGAATTAGGAATTCTTCACTTCACAAAGAAATTAAAAAAAGAAAGAATAGTGAGGTTTTTTTTCCCCTTTCTTTAAAAAAAAGTTTAATTCAATTTTCAAAAATAGTTTCCAAGGTCATGTCTTTATTTTTTTTTAATGGTAGGATGGCCTACTTTTAATAAAATGATTTGAGAAATACAGACAAATATGACATACTCTCTCCCTCTCCCCTCCCACTCAATTTTCCAAAGAAGAAACTGATCTCTAGTTAAGTAATGTCCCTAAGGTTACATTGAAACTTCAAATCTGAGTATATCAGTCAGGGTATTCTGGATAACAAAAATCTCATGTCACCATGTTTCAAACCACAAACTATAATATGTCACATAATAAGAAGTCTTAAGAAACCTCTGTAGGGTTGAATTCAAATTCTTTCTGTATTTCCTGCTCAGTCAATTTCAATAGGTAGCTTTGTCCTTGCATCGTTTCAAAAGAGAAGAATTTTCTATAGACATCACAAGCCAACATGCCAGTTTTTAGCAACATAGGAAAGGATTGTCTTTTCCTGTGTTTATCTTTTTTTTAAGTGTGAGGAAATCTTTCCCAGAGGTCAACCAGAAGACTTCTTCCTCAAATCATTGGCTAAAAATGTGTCAAAAGCTGAGACCCAAGCCAATCACTATGGTAAAAGGAATGGGATAACCGTGACCAGGTAGGATTTGCCACTGAAGGGTACATAATAGAACAAAACTGGGTTTTGCAAACACAAAAGAAGGGGGGAAATGGTTGTCAGTAAACAACTATTAAGATCAACTACACCAGACTGATTCTAGGGGACTATCACACAAATACTGGTTGAGAGAATTAAAAATATACACATAAAAGGGGAATCGATGTAGCTCAAATGGTTGAGTGCTTGCTTCCCATATTCAAGGTCCCGCCTTCACTCTCTGGTACCACCTAAAAACAAAACAAACAAAAAATGAAAAAGTAACTCATTGGGGAGCGGATATAGCTTAGTGGTTGAGTGCCTGCCTCCCATGTATGAGGTCCTGGGTTCAATCTCTGGTACCTCCTATATATTCATAAACAATGCCAAACTGCATTGGCAATATCCAAAAATAGATATTGGATTGTGTTTGTAAACTGGTCTGTTCCTTTGGGTATGATACCCTTTTATTGTATTAGATTCAGTTGAGAGGACTTTGATTGAATTATGCTAAGATTAGGACATGCAGGGTTGCCTCCCCATCCACCTTGGTAGGCTATATAAATGGACACTTAATCAAGGATGCACAGAAATGATACACAGAGAAGATACAAAGAGGATCCTGCAGCCAGGAAGAGAGATGAACCCAATTACAGCTGACCTTATGAAGAGAATAGAGCAGCTGAGCCTGGAGAGAAATGAGCCCTGGGAAAAGAGATGAGCCTCATGCCAGTCTACAGCGGAGATTGGAAGAAGCTGGGACCACGGAACCTTAAGAGGAAGAAGGAAGGCTGAACCTTCACAGACACAAATGACTTTAGGTGAGAAAGTACCTCTTATGGTCCCTTGAGTTGGACTCTTTAGGGCCTTGTGACTGTAAGCTTCTACCCAAATAAGTATCCTTTATAAATACCAACAGATTTCTGGTACTTTGCATTAGCACCCCTTTTGGCTGACTAATACATTCACACACACTATGAAAATATATTAAGAATTAAATTCAGGCATTGGAGGAAGGAAAATTGTTTGCATGATACTTTTCTTTAGTCCTTAATATTAATATTTTTAATACTAAATATTTTTATAACTTATGATAATGTATAATTGTATGTACCATATAAAAAAATCCTCCCTCTTTCTTTCTTATGGTGCTATAAAGATTAATGACCTTTATAAAATTGTACCATAAATACTAATTTTTATTACATTGGTTATTTCAACTCAACCTATAAAGAGCTGTGGAAATTTCATAAAAAAGAAAAATGAAATTCTAGGAGATGCACAGATAAGCCAAACAATTGCACAATTTTGTAAGCAGCATTTCCCCCCAAAATATGCCAAAGTCGTATAAATATATGAAAAAAAGTTCAAAGAATCAAAGAAATGCAAATGAGTATAAGAAATATTTTTCACCCACCAAACTGGCAATTTCTTCTTAAGCTTTGTATTAAAGGTTGCTGAGCATAGACTGATGGTCTGACTGTAATTTGTTCACCCTTTCTGGTTGTCATATTAACCATAATGACAAAGGATTGTTTACTTTCTATCTCCTTTACTAATTCTAGGGTCGTTGGGTACAAGGGCTACATTTGCTCCACGTAAGTATTCCTGATGCCTAGACCACTGCCTAATAATTCAATAAATATGCACTTAATATTTATTGAGTGGTCATGTAATATTTGTTGAATTAATAAACAAATGTTTTAAAAGGTAAACATTTAAAAACCTTTAATTAGCCTTAAAGATTTTTGGACTATAAATGAAAAAAATAAGGATCATATTTAAAGAATAATCGATAAGAATGTTTACCCCATTGCACTTACAGTAACAACAAGAAAAATGACAATGGAGAAAACAACTTATTGCTTAGCAAGGAGGAATGAATGTTCTAAATGTTAGCACATTCAGGTAATGTCAGCTATTAAAAAGAGGATTGTAGAAGTTTCTTTAATAACATTGGAAGATGTTCATAATGTACATCATCAATCAGGTCAAAAAAGTTTTCAAAATAGCATGTTTCCTTTTGTTAAGAGTATGGATATGGGTAAATGCTTAAAGAATTCTGGAAGAAAATACAACAAAATGTGAACAGTGATTATTTCACCATGATGGGAAAGTATTATAGCTGATTTTTAAAAATGTTTTTCTATATTTAACATGTATTGTTCTGTAATAAAGAAAAGAAGAATGAATATTCTTTTGTTCAAGTGAGAAATCTAAAAAATTCTCTCTCCACTTGATTACTTCTAATCAAATGTCATTATTTTATTTTGGTAAATAATGATGGTTTGATAAAGATATACACTTTACCAACCAAACTAAGTAACTTTTTTTGACAGATTATGGAATGTTTCCCACTGTGATTTCGGCAGAAAAGATAAAGGTTTTGAAGAGTATCAAAAAGAGTCATACACGTCTGTGCAACTTGTGGAACCACAGCCTTTTAGATATGACCTTCAAAATTCTATCTATTGTATTTGAAATTAAGCTTAAAACGTGAATATACCATAAACAAGAATAGCAACTAGATGTTTTTAAAAGCTGCTCACCAGCTTCTCTCTCCTTGCCAGTGCTATTTAAAGATTAGTGTAAGCACATTTACCAATAGGATGTGTGAGTCATATCAATAATTATGAGGAGCAGCAGTACTTTTCTCAAAGATGTGCAGCTTTTTTTTTTTTTTTTAACTCTAAGCAAAATGACATTCTCTGCCACAATCCTGTATTAAGGGCATTTTTAATATGGCACATTTGACACATGTATTGGTATAAATCCTTTGTCCCCAGAACTTTTATAAAACCCACTAAGTTTATCAGCAACTTCCAGGTAGATTTCTGGTTCTCCTTGGGTGATATTTTAAATCTTTTTCATTTGCCCCATCATCCTTAACACAGGACCTCAACATTTTGCTCATTTAGAATGTTTGAGGCATAAGGCAGAAAAAGGCTTTACTTCGCTCTGATCAATGGTTCCACATTGAGTGAACTTGATACCTCTGTCAAATATTGATAGGCCATTGGCACGAGGGTTTATTTCTGAATTTTCAATTAGATTCCATTAGTCTGTATATATGTCCTTATTCCAGTACCATGCTGTCCTGAAAGCTTCAGCTTTCTAATAAGTTTTAAAATTGGGAAGTGTGAGTCTTCCAATGTTGTTCTTTTTCAAGGTGTTTTGCTATTCAAGGCTGCTTACCCATTCATATAAATTTGATGATTGGCTTTTTCATTTCTGCAAAAAAGGCGGTTGGAACATTTATTTATTCATTTATTTTTATTTTTAAAGAAATTTTAGATTACATAAATATTATATAAAAATATAGGGGATTCCTATATGCCCCACTCCCTCCCCCTCCCACATTTTCCCACATTAACAACATCCTTCATTAGCGTGGTACATTTGTTACAATTGATGAACACATCAATTGTAGTTTACATTATAGTTTATATTCTGTCCTGTGCAATTTGTAAGTTATAGCAAAATATATAATGGCCTATATCTGGTTGTTGGAATTTTGATTGGGATTGCATTAAATCTGTAAATCACTTCGGGTAGAACTGACATCTTAACAATAATTAGTCTTCCAAACCATGAACACCAATGTAAGGATGTCCATACATTTATTTAAGTCATTTTAAATTTATTTTTGCAATGTTTTATGTTATTCTGTGTATATGTCCTTTACATCCTTGTTAAATTTATTCCTAGATATTTGATTTTTTTGTTGCTATTGTAAGTGGAATTTTCTTAATATCCTCTTCAGACTGTTTACTACTAGTGTTAGAAACACTACTAATTTTTGCATGTTGATTTTGTACAATGCTACTTTGCTGAATTAATTTATTAGCTCTAATAGCCATGTTACGGATTTTTCAGGATTTCTTTCTCTGATTAGAGAGGCGGGGGGAGGGAGGAAGGGAAGAAGGGAGAGAGGGAGAGAGATTCTGCCCTTTGCAATTAGGGAAATATTACTTTTTCCTGTTCAATTTGTATGCTTTTCTTTTTCTTGCTCAATTGCCCAGTTTAGAACTTTCAGTACAATGTTGAATAACACTGGTGACAGTGGGGTTCTTTGCCTTGTTTTTGATCTTAGAAAGAAAGCTTTCAGGCATCTATACACTAGCTGTGGGTTTTTCATATATCCTTTATTATGTTGAGGAAGTTTTCTTCTATTCCTAATTTTCTGAGTGTTTTGATGAAGAAGAGATGCTGATACTGTCAAATGCCTTTTCTGAATCATTTGAGATGATCATGTGGTTTTTCTCCCTTTTTCTATTAATATGGTGTATTACACTAATCGATTTTCTTATGTTGAACCATCCTTGCATACCTGGGATAAATCCCACTAGATTATGGTTTATACTTCTTTTAATGCGCCGCTGGATTCGGTTTACAGGGTTGTTTTTTTTGCTGTTGAGGACTTTTTCACCTATATTCATATAGGATTTTGGTCTGTCATACTTTTCTTTTCTTATCTTTATTTGGCTTTAGTATTAGGGTGATATTGGCCTTATATAATGAGTTAAAAAGTGTTCCCTCATCTTTAATTTTTCAGAAAGTGTGGTAGTTTGAAGCTGTATGTGCTCCAGAAAAACATGTTCTTAAATTTAATCCATTCCTGTGGGAGTGAGCCCACAGGAATTATAGTAGGACTTTCTGATGAGCTTTTTTCGGTTAAGGTGTGACCCTCCTCAATCAGTATGGTCTTAATTCTATTACCGGAGTCCTTTATAAACAGCATGAAATTCAGACATAGGGAGAAAGCCATGGTAGGCAAGAAGCTGAACATTAATGGACCCAGAAGTGAAGGGAAGGACCAGGAGACACCTCTATGTGCCTTGTCATTTGACAAGCAAAGGACCAAGAATCACTGGCAGCCAGGCCCAGAAAGTCACACTCTTTTGGGGAGAAAGCATCACCTTGACAATGACTTGATTTGGACATTTTCTTGGCTTCAAAACTAATAAATTCTCATTGTTTAGCCCAGCTCATTTCACGGTGTTTGCTTGAATGGCCTAGGAAACTAAAACAGAAGGGCTTTGGAAAGATTTGAACAGGATTGGTGTTAATTTGCCTCAGAATGCTTGGTAAAATTCACCAATGAAGCCATCCGATCTTGGCCTTTTCTTTGTTGGGAAGTTTTTGATAACTGATTCAATCTCTTTACTTTTATTAGTCTGTTGAGATGTTCTATTTCTTCTGGAGTTAGTGTAGATAGTATGTGTTCCTAGGAATTTATTCATCAAGATTATCTAAATTGTTGTCATACAGTTACTCATAGTATCCTCATAGTCATTTTTATTTCTGTGGGGTTGGTAGTAATGCTCCCTTTTCATTTCTGAGTTTAGTTTTTTGCATCCTTTCTCATTTTTTCTTTGTCAGTCTAGTTAAAGGTGTCAATTTTATTGATCTTTACAATGAACCAAATTTTGGTTTCATTGATACTATCATTTTTTAAAAATTTCTATTTTATTTATCTCCATTCTAATCTTTGTTATTTCCTTCCTCATGCTCACTTTGGGTTAGGTTTGCTCTTCTTTTTCTAGATCCTCCAGCTGTGAAGTTAGGTCTCTGATTTGAGAGCTTTTTTTCTTTTTTATGTAAGCATTCAGTGCTATAAAGTTCCCTCTCAGCACTGCCTTTGCTGCATCCCATGTTTTGGTGTGTTGTGTTTTCATTTTCATTCACCTCAAGATGTATTGATGGTAGGGTGAGATATTATATATGTTTGTTTGATGTTATATGTGTTTTGTAAATTCACAACTATTAAACACTTATTGTTTATGTATGTTAATGTGTGAGTGATATATTTCAATAAATTTTTAAAAAAGATATATCCTAATTTTCCTTGCGATTTCTTCTTTGGCCCATTGGTTGTTTAAGAATGCATTGTTTAATTTCTACATATTTGTGAATTTTCCAGTTCTCCCTCTATTAATGATTTTGAGTTTCATTCCACTGTGGTTGAAGAAAATATACTGAGTGACTTCAATGTAGCTGAATTCACTGTGACTTATTTTGTGATGTAACATATAGTCTATCCCAGAGAATGATCCATATACATTAATGAAGAATATGTTTTCTGCTGCTGTTGAGTGAAGAGTTCTATAAATGTCTGTTTGGATTAGTCAGTTTATAGTATTGTTCAAGTCTTCTCTTTCCTTATTGAACTTTTGTTTAGATGATCCATTAGATGTTCCAAAGTGATGGTTATAGTTTGCCAAAGGTCTACCAATGCAAAGTACCAGAAATGTATTGGCTTTTATAATGGGGATTTATTTGGGGTAAAAGCTTATAGTTCTGAGGCTGTGAAATGTTCAAATTAAGGCATCAGCAGAGATGCTTTCTCACCAAAGTCAGCTGTCACATGGTGAAGCAAGATGGCTGCAATTCTCTGCCAAGGTCTCTGACTTCCCTGCCCTAGAATCTCTCCTGGAGTTTAGCTGAGGGCAACATAGGGCTTGTCTCTTTCTGGGCTTCCTCTATCAGTCTTGACGCTCTACATTCTCCCTGAGATCACCTGCAAGCTATCAGACCTATGGCTCATCTTTTCCTTGGTCTCAGCTCTCTGAAACTCTCAGGGGGTTCTCTCCTTGCAGTTTAGCTGTGAGTGAAACTGGAGTACTTTCTCCCACAGAGCAGGATCAAATACGATGACTTCCTTTATCTGTGTCTGTGTGTTTATCAGACCCAGCAAGAGAGTGGAGATGCAACCTAAGTCATACCTCACTGATGTAGTCCAATTTCACTGATGTAGTCCAATTGAAAGGGTTTCACACCCACAGGAATGGATTAATTCACAAACATAATCTTTCTTTTTTTTGGATTCATAAAATAATTTCAAAATGCCGCATTAATATATAGAAATCTCCTACTATTAATGTAGAATCATCTATTTTTCCCTTCAGATCTCTCAGTATTTGCTTCATATATTTTGGGACTCTGTCATTAGGTGCATATTTATTTATAACTGCTATGTCTTCTTGTGGAATTGATCCCTCTTTCAGAGTATAATGACCTTCTTTGTTCCTGATAACATTTTTTTTTTTTTGGCTTAAAGTTTATTTTATCTGATATTTTATCTGACTTTATCTGATCTTAGAGCTACCCCAGATCTATTTTGGTTACTTTTTTTTGATGTACTGTGGACGGGGGACTGAACCTGGGGCCTTATATGTGGGAAGCCAGTACTCAACCACTGAGCCACATCAGCTTCCCTGAGTTGGTCTTTTTGTTTGTTTTTGCTTATTGTTTATTTTTGTTTCTTCAGGAAACACTGGGAACTAAACTCAGGACCTCCCATGTGAGAGGTAGATGTTCAACCACTTGAGCCACATCTGCTCCCTGCTTTGGTTACTATTTGCATGATATATTTTTTCTCTTTCAAGTTGCTTCTGCATTTGAATTTAAGGTGAGACTCTTGTAAACAGCGTATAGTTGAGTAACACTTTTTTATATACTCTGCCAATCTTTACCTTTTCACTGGGAAGTTTTATCTATTTATATTTAAAATAACTACTAATAATGCAGGACCTTCTTTTGCCAGTTTGCTATTTGGTCATTTTAAGGCTTACATCTTTTTTTGTCCCTTAATTTTCCATTCATGCCTACTTTAATATTTATTTGATTTTTTGGTATTATACCATTTTGAGTCCATTCTCACTTCTTGCTGTATATATTTTCATTTTTTTTCCTCAGAGTTTCCTTTGGGTTTAAACTTAATCTTCTAAATCTAGAACAATCACTTTGATTTGATGTCAATTTAACTTCAGTAGGATACTTACTCATACACTGTTCCTCTATCCCTATGCCCTCCAGCTTTTTGTTGTACTTGTTACAAATTATATCTTTATACATTCCAGGTTCCAAACCATAGATTTTTCACTATTTTTTATGCATGTACATATTAGTACCTGTAAGAAGTAAAAGTTCATTCACATACCAACAAATACAGTATTTGCATTTATAATCACTCATATGGTTACCTTTACCAGAGGTTTTTATTTCTTTATGCTCTTTCAATCTGCTCTTTAATGTCTTGTCTTTTCATTCTGAAGAACTTCCTTTAGCATTGCTTGCAGGGCAGGTCTAGTGGTGATGAACTTCCTCTGCTTTTGTTAATTGCTACTGTGTTACTATCTCCTTCACTTACTAGAAAGTCTCTCCAGATATAAAATATTTGGTAGGCAATTGTTTTCTTTCAGCATTTTAAATGTTTTCTTTCACTGACTTCTTGCCTCCACATTTTTTGATGAAAAATGACTCTTAATCTTATTGGGATTCCCTTGTATATATATATACACACTGCTTTTCTCTTAGAGCTTCCAGAACTGTGTCCTTATCCTTGGCATTTGGCTGTTACACTGTGTGTCTGGGTTTGGTTCTCTTTGAGTTTGGACTGTTGGGGGTTCATTGGGCTTCTCAGATGTGCATATTCATGTCTGTCTTTAAATTTGGGAAGTTTTCTGCCATTATTTCTTTGAATATTGCTTCTGTACCTTTCTCTCTTTCTTTTCCTTCTGAGACTCCATTGTTACTCTTAGTGGTGTCCCACAGGTCTCTTTGGGCTCTGTTCCTTTTTTTCATTCTTTTTTCTTTCTGCTCCTCGGCCTGGATCATTACATTTGCAGCATGAGCAGAAGCATAAGCAAAACAAATTGTACTTATAACCTAGCAAGCATCTTAAAATAGGCATAAAGTTTCTATAGAAAAGCACATAGTCCTGACAAGTTTACTATTAACTATACCTTTTTTTGAAAGTCAGAATTAAATTTTATTTCACAATGATGGAAACTGTGAAAAAGATTTATATTTTCCTACACTACAGCAAAACTTTTCAACAGAATAGGATATCTTACCATAAATAAGATGTTGCTGATTTGTATAGCTAAATATAACTGTTATATTATTTGTATAACTAAATATAACTGTTATAATCATTTATAAATGATTGTTTAAAATCTTTAAATTCAGATAAACATATGGCTTAATTATTCTATATTGTACACTGTCAAATTATTTCCAGTATCAATTAGCACCCACATATAAAATGAAATCCCACCATTATTTTGATAAAACAGCCATAAAATAAACTGTTCAAAAATACTAAGCACACATTTCAATTAAATATTAAACCGTGTGGTAATTATACCATATATATTGAGTACTGACTAACCTTTATTACCCAGAAATTTGTTTTCAAATAATTTTTATTGGTAATCTGAAAATTTTGACTATATTAAGTAGAAAGATTGCTATTTTTATGTTTACATGAAAACTAATTAAAATCATTTGAATAAAGTTAAAATTTCAAAGAAATTCATTTGCAGATAAATATAAAGCAAAATTTTCTGATGGTTCTAATTTTCCAAAGTAGTTGGTTTCAAACATGTACAAAATAAGTAAACAAATTCTATACTACAAGCATAATCATCTTAGACCAAATCATCTTAGAAATCACAATTTTCAAGATCAAGTCTTAAATATTTCAGAACATACTAGAGTATGATCTAATTATTCTTCCCCTTGATTACAGAATATTAAAATCACAGAAGTATTCCTGTTATCTGAACTAAAGTTTTTAATAGCTGAGTAAGTCTAAATTTGGACTAAGATAAGTTGAAGAAATAAGTAGTACATAATTTTTAAGTCATGTCTGATTTCATTACAAGTAAAAATACATCATAAATACCATATGTCTGTGATTCAGAATGTCAAATTACAGCATTTATTAATACCAGATGTCTTTGCAGGGAAGCAATATCTGGTCTCCTATGAAGGATAATAAAGGAAGAGCAAGTCTTTTCTAAAGAGGAAGAAAGAATACTAAATGGAAATGATACTTAAAAACAAAACAAAACTGGTACCCAAAATAAAAGGGCCATTAATTGAGGAAAGCAGTGATATTACTCTTCCACTAACACTTAAAAGTATTATTCCTATCATTAGGAATAATATAATACCAGCTCATTCTTATTTTGTATTACAATTATTATGTATATATGAATACATATGTAAAAATATGGCCATTGTATGGTGACTAGGCAATTTTGGAATAAATCTGTAGTCTAAGTAACAGCGTGCTTTAATCATTTATATCTTAACTGCTCATTTATACCTGAACAAATTTTCATTAAGCACACAAATAAATTCCACATGATGTAATAAAAATTCTGATTGCAGTATTTTATTATTTTACTTAATTACATTTGAGGTAAAGAAGCTAGCTGCTTCACCTATTTTAATATTAGCATACTCTGGGATCATGTTACACATAAAAGAACATATATTTCCCATGAGGAGACGTTATTTAGTCCGTCACATTGGTATGTATTTGCAAACATTCTAACACTGCAAACAAGGCTCAGGACTGGGCACGTTTAAAGGTTTTTACTCTACTGCAGTGATGCTGGTGTACTTCTACACAAGGCCTCTTAGTGATGTCAGCCAACTGATGGTAGGACTTCATCAAGGAACTGCTTGATAGCCGTCATTTCCTGGGGACCTGGACTGTGCAGCATGCCCTCATAGGTTTTGAGGGTTACATTAGCTGGATTTAAAAATGTTTTTAGCTTTTCAACAGTAAGAGAACCAAACATTAAGGGAACTAAAGGGTCACAATCTCCATGGCCCTCGAGAATAAATAAATATTTTTATTAGCACCCCTGATAGAACCCTGTGGAAACAAATCCTAATTGGAAGCCGGCAACTAAATGTAATGACACCTGCCAATTTCTGTTGTGTGGTAAGAGCGGTATATAAACATAAAACCCCTCCCTGAGAAAATCCTCCCAAAACAATCCTCTTAGTAGGAATTCCATTCTTCACCTCTGGGTCTATCAAAGTTTTGACGTCTTCTGTTGCCTGCTTGATTCTAGGTTCGCCCTTCTGTGACCCGGCCGAAAGCCGAATAATATCAAAGCAGGAAGGCAAACTCAGGTTGATACTTAACGTAACAGGCACAACCGGAGCATGCAGGCAGATATATATGACATGTGAACTTCTGCCTGTCCATGCCCTGTATCTCGCAATCCATGAAGGAAAATGACAGCCGCGGTGGCCTCGCGGGCGGCGCCCGAGGGCGCGGGGGCTGACAGCGGGCCGCACGCGCACCGCCAGGGCCCGAGGGGAGATGCTCAGGCGCGTCTGAGGCGTGTCCTTCACTGCTCTTTCTTTGCAGAGAAAACGTATTACGTATCCTTGTAGTGCTTCACTCATTCTCTGTTCTTATAACCATGAAACTTATAGGCACCAGGCATAATATGTATCTTAAATGTAAACCAGAGCAGAAAGACTAGGAAAGCTCCCCAAACTCCCTTCCCAAGGATGCCGAGTCTTTGATTAATTTTCTTTGTTTCAAATCATGTTCAGTCTATGCTTAATTTTCTGTTTCCAATCTGTATATAAGCTGCCAGAAAACCCCTTAGCAGGGAGGGAGATTTGAGATTAATGACATCTGCTGCCCTCTGCCAGCCAATAAAGCAGCTTACCTTCCCAGCCCGCTTAGTTTAGGGTGTGGGTACATTCCACCCCGCTAAGCAGCGAACCTGGGGCAACTTTGCAATCCCTCACGGCTGTCTTGTCTGTGGGTTAACTGGTTATATTTTCTGCCAGCTCCAATCTGCTGCTGAAATTCCGTAGGGAATTTTTCATTTCAGTTATTGTGGTCTTCATCTCCGATATTTCTATTTGGTTCCTTTTTAACATTCCTTTCTTTACTGAGATTCTCACATTGTTTATTCATTGTTTCCCTGATAGCCTTTAGTTTTTCCTCCGTTTTCCTTTATCTGCTTGAGCATATCGAAGATGATTTTTTTCCAAAGATATTTTTGTTACACCAATGTAAGTGCCATACAGCTTGTTACACCATGTTGTATTTTTAGGAGTTAACAATGGGTGAGAAACTAGAATTTCCAGGAATACATATCTTTTATGATAAAACTGGGAACTTTATACATAAATGTACTTGTAAAAATAAATGAAAAAGCTAAAAAAAAGTAGAAATATTAATGTCAATAGACTATTTCATAATTGTATGATGTTGCTATATGATAATTTTCTTTGAAATTTTCTGTATCTTTTAAATCAGTTAAAGGAAAAAATATTATTATACCTCAAGAATACATTATAATATGTTTATTCTTTCTCTTATTGCTGGATACTGATATAATTTCCAGTTCCCAATTCCAACATTTACACTAGGGAAAGCTCATTTTTATGAAAGCACATTGTGACAGTTTGATGTTACTCTATGAACCCCAAAAGAAAAAGATTGTTTTCTTGAACGAATCCATTCCTGTGGGTATGGAGCCTCTTAATTGGACTCCATCAGTGAGACATGACTCAGGTTGGGTCTCCGCCCTCTTACTGGAGCTTTATATAAATGGAGACACAGAGAGAGACATACAGAGAAAGGAAAATGCCATATTGATCCTGCCATGTAAAAGAGAGGACTGCAGGAAAACAGAGAAGCCCCAAGCAGCTGAGAGAGCTCCCGGAAACTGGGATCAGCAGAACAGAGGCATGAAAAGAGACCCCCGAGGCCTGGGCCTGCAGAGCAGCTCAAGGCTGAGGAGATGAGCTGAGCCGTTTGCCTAATAGACCACAGCTGTATTCACAATTAGAGCAGAGGAGCTGAGACTGAGAGAGGAGGCCCAGAAACAGACAAGTAAGACTGGCTGCCATCTTACTTCAACACGTGGCAGGACCCCAGGATCACCAGTAGCTGAATCTGCTGAGAAATTTGGACATTTCATGGCCTCTGACCTGTTAGCTTTTACCCTAAATAAAATTCCCATTATAAAAGCCAACACATTTCTGCTCCTTTGACCCAGCAGCCCTTTGGCAAACAAAGACACACATCTTTAGGAAATATAGCATGCCCTCCTTTTCCACCCATCAACCTCATTTCAAGTTGGACTTTTCTCCTGGTCAGAAAAAACGTGCAGGTAGAGGTAGATCTTTTCTCCTATTGTTAAGTTCATGGATTGCCCAGATTGCTGAAGGAATGATAAGCGCAGGGAAGAGATCATATTTGTCATGAAAATGTTCATCAAGGACTCAGCAAACATGTCCAACGCCTGATGCCCACAGTGCTCCAGGGACAGTGTGCAGCTGCAAAACTATCATTTACTCAGTGAAGTTAATGGAGCTGGTAAGCACTGCCTACAGCAGAGTAAAAGTCTGCATTTGGGTTTCTGAGTGGTTTATCCTTCTTAGTGCATTAGTCTTGCTTCACAATATGGTGTCATCCATGTTCTTCATCCTTTAAATTCCACTGATTCTGCATCGGAAGAAAGGAGACCTGGACTAGCGTGGTGAGAATGACATCCCCTTCCTCTTGAACATGTGGCTTCTTTGAGTTTCACAGCACGTGGAGAAGAAATGGTAAATCTTCCTTGCTGAGGGGTGGTTTGGGTAGTGGAGAGCCCCTGCTCCTGTGTGTCTGGATTCAGAAAAGGTGGTGCCTTTTACTATAAATCTGTGATTGACAAATGCTGATTTAAAGGCTTGATGTTTCTAGATATTGCTGGTGCCATTTGTCAAAGTGAAGAAATGGCTCTTTAGCTCACTGTGCCGGATGCCACTGCAGGTCCATCTCAGTGGGTCCTGGATGTCCAAGTGTCCATTCAGGAGGTTCCTATTATGCAATCAGAGCTTGGCAGCACTCACCCCACCACTGAATTCTTGATTCTGGACTGCTTGATTCCTTAGCCAGTTCTTCCCTAGGAGCAATACCAGGGAATCGGTTCTTCTCTAAGGTTTGAATTAGGATACTGACTTGCCATGTGTACCTGGTTCCTTCTGTGTTCTGCTCTTAAATAAATATTCTTGAGTCCTAAGCAAAGGCTGATCCTGATCCTGGGTTGATCTTCTTCTAAGGAGCTTCCAGGCTTCAGTGGTTGTACCTTTAATAGTCTTCCTCTGTGTTTTGAAAACACACCCAAATTCTAGAATTCGGATTACCAAGTTCTTTGGCTAGATGTTCCCTGGTAGATACACCAGGGTAAGGGCTCCCCTTAAACCATGCCTCGAGGGTATACTTTTGACTCTAGTTCAAAACAGTCCTTCTTTGCAGGACTTCTTTTTGTAGGGTAATGTTTATGGACTTGTGGCTGCCATCTTAATTTTCAGCCAAGTATCTGAAGATCATTTTTTTAAGGTCTTCGTGTAGTATTTCTAAAATCTGGTCTTCATTGATGGTTTCTGAATTATGTTGTTTCTTTGGATGGGCCATCATTTCTTATTTCTTTGTCTTATAATCTTTTCTTGTACACTGTGCATTTTTTAATTTTAATGTGTTCAGTCTGGGAATTAATCCCTAAATTTATGTTCCTTAAGTTTGTATCCTGGTAGTGATATGACAGAGATTTTCTTGAGTGCCAGGACCTCACAAACAAACCAGTGCAAATAACACCTTTCACAATCCTTGCAAATTGGTTCTAGATTGGCTAGTGCTCTCCTTCAGAATTTAGCCCTCCTATCAAGAGCAGTCCTAGTTGAATGTAAGGTGCAGAGTCCTCTCAGTCTTTTCTGAGCCTCTTTTTCATCCTCGGCTTGTGCTCATTCATGGCCTTAGGAATTCCCCTATTACAGGAATTTGAATGACCCTCTACTCCCTAAGAACTAGACTTTCTGCCCTTCCAGGGTGCTCTAATTTATGACATAAAGCAGGTAATCATTTACCCCAAGCAGCTTTGACGTAATTTTTTTTTTTACTTCCTTTGCTGTCTGCAAGTTGCTGCTTCTGGAAGAGCAAGTTCTGGGAGGGCAGCCCAAGCCAAGCTGCCTAGATCAGTCTTTCAAGCTGTCACCTGATTGATTGGCACTGACATACAGCCACCCTAGTGTCCACATAGTGGTTACTCTGCTCCCTCTGGAACTGGGCCAGGGACCCACAGAGGAGCCCAAGCTGGCTTCTTACTGCACCAGGGAGGGTTTAGGAGAGAGGCCAGCAAAGATGCCACAAGCTTTTCCTGCTACTTTTTTTAATTTTTTTTTAAATTGTCTTTAAAAAAAAAAAATGCAGGCAGCGGACTTGGCCCAGTGGTTAGGGCGCCCGTCTACCACATGGGCGGTCTGCGGTTCAAACCCCGGGCCTTCTTGACCCGTGTGGGGCTGGCCCATGTGCAGTGCTGATGTGGGCAAGGAGTGCCCTGCCATGCAGGGGTGTCCCCCGCGTAGGGGAGCTCCACGCGCAAGGAGTGTGCCCCGTAAGGAGAGCCACCCAGCACAGAAGAAAGTGCAGCCTGCCCAGGAATGGCGCCACACACACGGACAGCTGACACAAGATGATGCAACAAAAAGAAACACAGATTCCTGTGCTGCTGACAACAACAGAAGTGGGCAAAGAAGACGCAGCAAATAGACACAGAGAACAGACAACCGGGGTGGGGGTGGGGAAGGGGAGAGAAATAAATAAATAAATATTTTTAAAAAAATACACAGATCACAAAAAAAGTTACATTAAAAAATGTAAGCGGTTCCCATATACCCCTGCCCCCCCTCCTCCCAAATCAACAACCTCTTTCATTGTTGTGACACATTCATTGCATTTGGTGAATACATTTTGGAGCACTGCTATACCACATGGACTATAGTTTACATTGTAGTTTACACTCTCCCCCAGTCTATTCAGTGGGTTATGGCAGGATATATAATGTCCAGCATCTGTCCCTGCAATATCATTCAGGACAACTCTAAGTCCTGAGAATGCAGTTGGCGTTCTCCCAGTGACTACAACTCTTTAAATGTTTTCTAGAGTTCTGAGAAAGATGGCTATGACAGTTTTTGCTAGTTGCTCAAAGTTTTGCTAGTTGCTTACTATCTCCACTTTACTTCCCAAACCTCAATGCACTGCTGCCTGGCATGCGGCATACGTCACTGAAACTACTCTGGACACCACCACCAATTACCTTTTCATTTCCAAAGCCAAAGAATGCTTCTGAGTACTCTTCTTGACTTGATTTGCTGTAGCTTTTGATTCTGTACAGACAACCCTCTCCTTGAAACAGTCTCTTCCACAAACTTTCATGAAACATCCACTTTTCTAGTTTCCCTCCTACATAATCACTCTTTGGGGTGTTGGGTTTCTTATTTTTCTTTGCCTATCCTAACATGTTGAGATTCCTTTGGGTTCTGTTTTAGATCTTCTCTTTTCATGACAAATGCTGTTCTGGGGAGCTCATCCACTCCCCTAGCTTTATTTATTTATTTATTTAAAATGTCATTTTATTTATTCCCCCCCCCCCCATTGTCTGTTCTCTGTGTCCATTTGCTGTGTGTTCTGTGTCCACTTGCATTCTTGACATGCGTCACTGGGAAACTTGCTTTTTTCATTGTGTTGTCTTGCTGCGTCAGCTCTCCATGTGTGTGATGCCACTCCTGGGCAGGCTGCGCTTTTTTCCTGCAGAGCAGCTCTCCTTACAGGGCGTGCTCCTTTTGCATGGGGCTTCCCTACGCAGGGGACACCCCTGCTGGCACAGCACTCCTTGCATGCAGCAGCACTGCACGTGGGCCAGCTCACCGCAGGGGCCAGGAGGCCCTGGGTTTGAAGCCTGGACCTCCCATATGGTAGGCGGATGCTCTATCAGTTGAGCCACAACTGCTTCCCTCCCCTAGCTTTTTGCTGATAAAGCTCACATTTCCATCTGAAGCCCAAGTCTCTTTCTGACCCTCAGACCTGAATATCTTTTCAAAGATTTATTTATTTATTTCTCCCCACCCCCACCCTGTTATTTGCAATCGCTGTCTGCTCTCTGTGTCTGCTTGTCTTCTTTTTAGGAGGCACTGGGAACTGAACCCAGGGTGTCCCATGTGGGAGGGAGGTGCCTAATCACTTGAGCCACCTCTGCTCCTGTTTGTTCTGTCTCTCATTGTGTTTCCTTGCTTTCTCTTGGTTGCATCATCTTACCACACCATCTTGTTGCATCAACTTGCCATGCTAGCCTGTTGCATCAGCTTGCAGTCTTGCTCATCCTCCTTAGGAGGCACCCGGAACCGAACCCAGGACCTCCCATGTGGTAGGTGGGTGCCCAATTGCTTGGGCCACATCTACTTCCCTTCCCATTTCTTTTTACATGCCCCTCAGGCCCAGAAACAGAGATGTGACGTGTTGGGGGCATCCTATCTAGACTCAGACCACTGGGCTTGAATCCTGACACCACCAGCTAGAACCATGGGCATTCATCTCTTCTGACCTCTGTTTCCTAAACTGTAAAATGGAAAAAATAATCCTTGTTATCAGGTAGGGGTGCTCTATGTATTAAATGAGAGGACACATGTAAAGTACGTGGAACAATGCCTTGCACAAAGAAAATCCTTATTCAGGACAGCCTGTTATTAGTGTTGTAACTCAGTGACATTAGGGAATTGGAGGCTCAAATATGTCATGGAGAATATTTACACATTAGTGCCACTCTCTGTGCTCCTTTTGTACTTCTTTCCTTATTTTTGCTGCTTTTGAAAAAAATATGTGTGTATGTGTGTGTATATGTGTGTCTGTACACATAGTCACTCATGCACACACAGTAAAACCAGGTAGAACTAAAAGACCTTAAAATGGAATGGAACAGCATTCCTTCACACCCACTCCTTTCTTTTGTTCCTCCTCACCACCTTGCTGTTTTTTATTTTTGCTTTTTTGTGTTTTTTTTTTGCTGTCTGTGTCCATTTGCTGTGTGATCTTCTGTATCTGTTTCTCTTTTTGTCTTCTCTTCTTGTTGATTCTCCTCTGGGATTTACCGGGATTTGATCCTGGTGACCTCCGATGTGGAGAGAGGTTCCCTGTCAGATGTGCCACCTCAGTTCCTGTCGGCGTCGTGGCCGGTCTCCGCTACTCTCTCCAGCCCTACCTGTGCGGCAGGGGGAAGACGTGGGATGGCGGCCTCGCGAGGTAAGGACGGCAGAGCACAGAACACACAGTAACCACTCTGGAAACGTAGGCTTGTGGCGCAAGTCCGGTTTATTGAGGGAGTACATCGGCTTATATGGGTTATGGTGGGGGTGGGGGGAGAGGTGGCAATTGCGGATAGGCTGGGTTTGGGTGGCATCTTATGAATGGATTGGCAAACGGGACAGCACATTTTAGATTGGCTGGTAGCTTTCTGTTGCTAAGGGAAGAGGCAGTTTTCAGGTTAGCACACACGACTGGCTGTTGGCTTTCTGTTGCTGAGGGAAGAGGCAGTTTTCAGGTTAGCGCACGCGATTGGCTGGTGGCCCTCTGTTGCTGAGGGAAGAGGCAGACCTCAGGTTGTCACGCGCGGGAATTGGCCACAGGAAAGGAGCCGCTTAGTGCCGCAGGCCATTTTGGCCAACAAGTTCCTGGTTTCAGTTGTGCTTCGCCTTGACTCTCCCCTTCATCTCTCTTTTGTTGCATTATCATCTTGCTGTGTGACTCACTTGGATGGACACCAGCTCGCCACATGGGCATGCTTTGTTTATTTTAACTGAGAGGCCCCAGGGATTGAACCGGGGTCCTCCCATATGGTAAGTGGAAGCCCAGTCACTTGAGCCACATCTGCTTCCCTCACACCCATTCTTACAATCAGCTTCTCTCCCCTGAAGCAAACACTATTGAACATTTTTTGTTTCTAATTTATTTGGTGATTAGATATATAGTTTTAACTAACATGTTTGTACAGTAACTGTTTCTAAACATTACATAGTATCTACTTGATGCAGTTTTATTTCTATTGGTTAAAGCTTTGCTTTTAATAATACATACCTGTCTTTTTCTTGTTTTGCCAGTTTTAAAGAATATCCTCTGAATTTCTTGAAGCCATTATATCATCACTCCATCCTTTCCTCCACATTTATTCCCTCCCTATCATTTCTCAATGTCAGTCGGTTAGACTTTTATTTTTCCATCATCATGGTTAATATTTATATTTTATTCTGTAATGATAATGTCTTCATGCTTTGCCAAGAACTGCTCTGTTTAATATAGTCACTATATAGTCACTAACCACATGTAACTATTGAGCACTTGAAATGTGATGAATCCAAACTGAAACATGCTGTAAAGTATAAAATAAACACTTTTTGAAGATTTCATATAAAATATCTCCTTAGCAACTTAAAAATTTTGATTACATGTTAAAATGGTAATATTATAAAGATATTTGGTTAAATAAAATGTATTATTAAACTTAATTTCACCTGTTTCTTTTTATTTGTATTAATGTGGCTTCTAGAAAATTTAAAATTGTATGTGAGGCTTGCATTGTATTTTTTAGATGGTGCTAATCTTAAGCTTGAGTAGAAGACTAATAAATTGTGTTACATTATCATAAGTATGCTAATTTTATAATACTTATTATAAAAATTGCTTATTGCAGAAGCAAATTATTTCCTTGATTACATTTTCTTCTCTACATGTTCAGTATCATGATCCTTGTGCCTCTTAAAACCTGTGAAGGGATGCAGTTTTACATCTGGGGAGATGTTCCATAACATTTAAAACTCTTCCTTAAATGTTAATATTTTTTAATTGTTACTTTTACTTGTGCTATTATTTTAAGGAGGCAGCTTCTCAGATCATACTGAAACACAATTTAGAATTTTCTTTTATTCCCTAATTATCTTTCCTCAAGTCAGATATTCCTCTTGTTTCTCTCCCCACATTAAATATTCCTTCCCACTGTGAGAGTGGCTTTCTTCCTTTGTTTTTTAATGTGCTCTTATGAAGTAGACATTGAACAGTCTCTAAATAAATACAGTGAGACAAAGCAGTCATTTTATTGAACTTGCATTAACCAATTATCTTGTGTGTTCCTGACTCTGATTAGGTAGAATAGGACCAAAGACTTTGAGAAAATAGTGAAGATAAGGAAAAAAAAAAAAGCCAAGGCCCTGCTAGCCTTAGGTGAGTGGGATAATTGAGAACTAGCATTACTGCAGTTATGCATTGAAGAAAATGAGGACCAAGATCCAATGGGACATGCCTTAAAGGCTATTCCTAGGAATAGGAAAAAAAAAATTAAAAATCATTTCTCCAGGGGTCCAGAAAAGGGTCCAATACCCTTTACTTTTTTACTTACTACCAGCCTCCTCCCCTTTCTTTTATTAATAGCTACAAAAGTTATTAATAGCAATGATAAGGAAAGCAGGCGTTAGACATCAGAGAAACCTTTGTGATACCCTATTTTATTGTATATAAGACACCATGAATTGTAAATGCATCATTTTTATGTACCACTGAGTAAGAAAACAATGCTGGCAATTAAACTGAGATATGCCATTGATCATAATTCACATTCAGATTTCAGTGATGTTAAAATGTGAAACATGTATTTAGAATGAAAGGAATTCACTATCTGCTCTGTTTGTCCTGATTATGGAATCTTTGTTCATAATATATATAGAAAAAAGGACTTTAATTTTAAAAAGATTATTGAGAAGGGTATTGGTGGAAAGCACCTATGTGTTGGTACCTGTCAAATAGCTTTCCTGCTAGGTCTGCCAATTTCAAACTGCGTGACCACCACGGAATTAACTCTCTAGAAGTTTCCTCCTTGATACAACGAGGACAGTGATGCCTAACTACAGGGTTGCTGGGAGCAATAAAACATAGAAGCATGTGGAAAGTTCATGGCACTTGGTAGATATTTTAAAAATGTTCATTTCCTTCATTCCTTCTTTTGAAGACCAATGCTATAAATTATCTCTTTCTGTAAAACAGGGTAATGATAACTATGGTACTGATGTAGAAGTTGCAATGAATGTCAACTGTGATAGTATGTTGAAGGAAACCAGAATGGTCCACAGGCTTGTCACTCGGTGAGGCAGTATAGACACATCCAACTAGGCTGGGAAGAAAAATAGCTTTATTGGGCAGTGGAAGATAGGAGATATTAAGATATGCTTCTCCGCTAAGGAGTTTTCTTACAGCTCTTATACAGATTTGAAACAAAGAAAATTAATCATAGACTGGAAGGGTTTGGGGAGCTTTCCTAGTTTTCTGTGCTGGTGAACATTTAAGGTACATTTTTCTCCTGGAACCTCTAAAGTTCATGGTTATGAGTATAGAGAATGAGTGAAGCATTACAAGGATATGTCATACATTTTCTTTACAAAGAAAGAAGTAAAAGATCTGTTGAATATTAAACTCTACAGGGCTATATATTTTTCTACACAAATTTTATGCCTATTCTAAGATGCTTGCTAGATTACAAATGCAATTTGTTTTGCTCATGCTACTGCTCATGCTACAATGTGTGTTTATATGTATACAGGTTTTATATAAAGGCACTACTATACCACTGTGGGCTGGACTTTTTTTTCATCATTATTTTTCAGACTGTATGCCATGCTGTCATTTAGTGAGAAAATAATGCTATGCTTTTTAATGTCTCAGTACCCTTTTTATTATGGATTAAAAAACTAAAAAGAAAAAAGACAGGATAGGGGAGGGAGATTGAATTTTTTTTGAAATGAAAGAAAAGAAAACCTGGAGTTTCACAAAATTTTACCTAAATTACCATTCATTAATAATATCATTCAAGGTCACCGGTGTGAATTACTCACTAAGAGGGACTTATTGCATTCAGGTAAATGTAATATCCAGTAAACAATAATCAAAATAGTGTTTCTCAAATCTGATGATCATCAGAATCACTGCAGAAATTTAAAAGATATATGTATTTTTCCATGCCACTCAGATTTGTGAATCAGAATCTGAAGGTAGAAGCCAAGAATATGTATTATTGTAAATCTCTTAGATTTTGACGAACAAGCATATTTGGAAATCACTGATAAGCAGGGTTTTAACCTCAACTATAATAAAATAATTATCTTCTTTAGAACAAATTAATACTATTTTTAGCTGTGCCTGCTATTTTATATTTGAATCCTGGGTGATTTGGAAGAGACGACTTAAAGAATGCATTATTAATGGCGTTGGCCATTAATGGATAAAGACTGCATTTAACAGCCTCCTTTGCAGGAGAGGGGGCCATGTGACTAAGTTCAGGCCAATGAGATAAGAGTGGAAATGAAATATGCAAATTTGGATCTTGCCTTTAAAGCAGCATGTTTTGTTTCGTTTGTATTATTCCATGGACCCCTTTGGCAGACTGGAAAAGCCTAAGGACTTTTTCTTAAAATAATGTTTTTATATACATAAGGTAAAATACTAGGGATTACAAAGGAGATCAGTTATATGGCATAGTGTTATTGAAATATAAAAAGAATAAATTTTTGATGTAGTAAAATGCATGTTTCTTCAACACATTCAACAACAAGATTTAGCATCAGCTCAAGGGCAGAATTATAAACCTTGGGGCAGCTTGGGGTGAAGGTGGGAAGAAATATTTCAGGGCAAGGTAATTCAGAGCACTTAGGTCGCTCTGCCTTCCAAGGTTGAATGGACCCTATTCCCATGTTTCCTAGGTCCTTGAATATCCTGTCTTTACCCCCACCATGTGCAAAGTCTTGATCCTTAACAATTACTTACAGGGGGAAAAAAGACAAATAATGGATATTGCTTTTCTATGAGTTAAGAAGGTAAAGGCCAGGGTTAGGAGTGGTTTTAAACATTTCAGGAGCCTTTTAGAGTACCCTGGCCTGCCTGAAAGAAGTGCTATTTCCTTTATCAGGCTCTCAGTACCTAGTTAACTCGCCAGCCAACCATTAATCCATTTATCTGATCAACGATCCATCAATTCAACAAATGTTTTTGAGCAACTGCTATACTCCAGACACTGTGCTGGGCTATCTAATAAATGTTGGCAATTCACAAACTTGCCAGATGTTGACTGGTGGTTATGACCTCAAGTAAGAGGCAATGACATCTCAACCGTAAGTCTGGCCACATCTGCTTCCCCAACAGAACAAGATAGGAATTAGGTTTACAAAGAACTATAAAGTGTTCATTTTTTTGCTCTCATTTTCAAGTTTTTCCTGTAACTACCTAATTTTTTTTTCAAGCATACTGGCAGCCTGAAGTAGTCAGATCAATGCAGGGAGATCACACGTTCCTAGGAAACTTCCTGAATAAAAACACTCTTTTTGACCCTAATGATTCAATTGAACATCACTTGGTTCAGAATAATCAGGAAACCTGCTACATTTTAAATTTTCATTTATTGGTGTCAGACTCCGCCTGATCTTATTTACACTGTATGACACTTGCTATATTTAATGGGATGCTTAACTTTGAGTAGATTAGAAATTATATCCTTAAAAAAATATTTGAGCTAGACTGAATCAAAACCAGTTTTAAAAATTTAAATTGGTTAATGGGAAATATTTTCTTAAATGAAAACAAAAACAAAAAATGTGAAAGAAAATTCTTCCTGGGAGAATCAACATGTTTATAGATTTTTGTTGTTCTTTCCTTTCAGACTGATTTTTGGACATTCTCTCATCATGAGGACCAAATTAAATGATACATGAGTTTGGGCCCTTTATACTCAATGATTCTATACAAAAATACATTATTGTCACCATCAACTGACTACTGAGGAAGTAATTTCCCCCAAAAGGTTTTCCAAAATGGTTCTCCCCATTCTCTTTTCATGTTTAACTTTTACTTTGGGCTTGTATGTTCTTTTTCTTACATCCAGACGTCTGTAAACCATTTATTAGAGAGGACCTTGAAATCTACTATTTCGCTTGATGGTTTCACTTGAGCCAAAGACTTTCAGATATTCCATGTTATTATTAGCTCCACACATCCTCACAGAGAAGATGCTTATAGTAAATAGAAAATGATTTAATATCAGAAGAGATGACTGCAAGTGGCATAGAAGTAAATGAACTAGATAACAAGAGATGCATGGCTGCTTTCAAATTTGCCTATTGCCACCATATAATCCTTGATACATTTATAAAACTCTTTCCATATCTAAGCGGCTAGAAAGTGGCAAATGTGTTCATTCACCATTCTGTTTTTCTCTTCCATACTCCTCCAACTTAAAAATAAATGGCTAAAATACTGGAGTGATGGGATATATTAGAGTGGGAGTATGTTGGTTGACTTTCTTGCATTTCTCTAAAAAAATTGCTGTATGTTTGAAATTTCTGCTTGTTGTAATATAATGATAATAGTTTAAAAAATAACTGCTTTCACTTTTTCCCTCCCCCTTCACCTGCCCTGCAGTCTTTGCTGTGTCCATTTGCTGTGTGATCTTCTACATCTATTTCTCTTTCTCTCATTTTTTTTTTCCTCCTCTAGGATTCACCAGGATTCAACCCTGGGGAACTCTGATGTAGAGCGAGGTTCCTTGCCACTTGTGCCACCTCAGTTCCTGGTTTCTGCTGTGCTTCACCTTGATTCTCCCTTTCATCTCTCTTCTGTTGAGTCATCATCTTGCTGTGTGACTCACTTGCATGGGCTCTGGCTCACAGCATGGACATGTTTGTTTTTTTTTAACGAGGAGGACCCTGGCATCAAACCCAGGTCCTCCCATATGGTAGGCAGAAGTCCTATCACTTCCACATCTGCTTCCCCTCTGTCATTTTTAAGTGCTTGCCATGTGCTAGGCATTTTACATCCATCTTCACAATAAACTAAGGTAGATATTATTCACTTTTTGATGTTGATAATAATGAGCATACATATTAGCATAATTAGAGTGGATTAATTATTTGTATTAAGATTTTTCACACCTCCTTTAAAAGAGCACATTGCTAGTTTTCAAGCCAGCCCTAAACCCTCATAGGAGTCCTGTGAGACAGGCTGGCAGCCAGCATCTTTATATAGGCAGGGCTGGAGCCTGATTCAGTTTTCTACCTAGCTTATTTTTAGAACACAATACATAGTAATAAAAAACAAAACAGCGAACAGCAGTACAATCAAAGTAAAATGAATACAGTTCTCAGAATTAGTGGGATCTCAATGGAGTTTCTTTTAAGGTGTCTGAAGGATGTCCTTGTCTGGCAATGAAAGACAATAAAATTACTCCAATTTTAGCTTTCTTTTGATAAAAAATTATTAGATTCCAACAGAGCAGACCAGCAGCCTTTCTCCATGAGTGGCAGTCAAGAGAACAAGCCAGGCACAGCTGGGTTCTCCTTTGCCTGCCTTTCACTCCTTCTGGCATGCAAGCCGTGTGTGCTGAGCTTGTTACCCCACCCTCCTTCCAGACCCTTGGGCACCCTCCACCTGTGTCAGGATGAATCACCACCACTCTGTGTTTCAGACCAAGTTAGGACTTGGAGAATATTGAGTGGCACATAGGGTGAGGTCAGGAAGTCACTGAGGAAAAAGGCTCATCGTATTTTCTATAGTATATTTCTATATCCCATGCTCTACCCTCAACTTTTCTGCTCCACAAATGTGATATTGTGAGGGACTCAGAATTCTGTTTCCTAGCTCACAATAGACTCCATGTAAAAGTCAAAATTTGAGGATTTTTAACTGACGGTGAAAAATGTAATTACCAAAGAGACTCTCTATTAGGGAAATCTGTATGAGAAGTTAAATGTTCATCAGAGGGTTGCCTGGTAGGCATGAAAGTAGGACAGGGGAAGTAGAATGAGTTGAGTAGTTACAGTTCTCAGGTTATTGTTGTGGGAAACTGGCTTACCTGCTCCTTACTGTAAATGTTACACCTGTTCTATTGTAGATGTTGCAGTTGTTAGATGTTGCAGTTGTTCCCTGTTATAGATGATGTTGCAGTTCAAATAGCAAACAGATGCTTGGTAGTTTCCAATAAATACGAGGTGGAAACTAGGGTCAAGGCTCTCAGTTCCAGAAGCTGTGAGTCCCCTGGTCTCATCTTTATCTCCTCTCTTGTGTCTCTCTTTCCTTTATTTTGTAAGGTTCTGCACTGCCTTTCCTTCAAGCCAACCTATCGCTAAGCTGATCTCAGCAGGTTATGATAGCCTGGGACCAGGAAAATTGCTGCCACCAAGATGGGTGCTTCAGTTTTCTGGCTGCTAAAACAAATACCACACAATTGGTTGGCTTAAACATTGGTTATTTGTTGGCTCACAGTTTTGAGGCTAGGAGAAGTCCAAAATCAGTGTGTCAGCAAGGCAGTGCTTTCCTCCTGAAGACTGTAGTTTTCTGGGGCTGGCTGCCAGTGAGCCTTGGTCCTTGGCTTTTCCGTCACATGGGAGTGCACATGGCAGCCTCTTCTCTTTTCTCTTCAAGTTCTGTTGACCACCAGCATCTGGCTGCTCCCTCAGGCTTCTCTTTTTGTGGCCTTCCCTATAAAGCCTTCAGTAATAGGATTAAGACACATCCTGATTCAGCTGGGCCTCACCGCAATTGAAGTAACCTCAGCAAAAGTCCCATTTACAATGGGTTCACGCCCCCAGGAATAGATGAAGAACATGTTTTTCTGGGGTACCTAACTCTAAGTCACAATAATGGAATGAGTCTGAATCCTTTAGCCAGAGCATTTCCTCCTCTGGAAATTTCCAGCCCTGGAGATGACTTGTGCCTGCTGGTCAATGCTTGGATGAGCACTGAAAATATTTCCCCCTGCCTTTCACCTGGCCTCTGGCACCTGCCCGTGTGAATCACACCTAGCAAGCACTAAGAAAAGGTTAAATAACAAATGCTCATAGCATGTAGACAGAGAATGCCCTTGTTCTAACCCTGCATTCACACCAGGAAGTGATCATCTTTCTGAAATTATATGCCCAGTGGTTTTCTTTTATTCAGCTAGTGAGGGAATAGAGGCTACAGGTAAAACTACGCAAAAAAAAAAAAAAAAAAGTTCACACATAAACCTGTACGTGAATGTTTATAGCCAATTTATTCATAAATGTCAAAAATTGGAAGCAACCAGCATGTCCTTCAATAGGCGAATGAATAAACAAACTGGTGCATTCATAAAACGGAATATTGTTCAAAAATAAAAATAAATGTGCTATCAAGCCATGAAAAATCAGGGAGAAACCTTAAATACACATCACTGAGAGAAAGAAGCCAGTCTGGAAAGGCTGCATAATGCTTGATTCCAACTCTGACATGTGAAAAAGGCAAAACTATGGACACACTAAAAATACTTGACTGCCACAGGTTAAGGAATGTGTAGGGGAGGGATAAATATATGGGACAGAGGACATGTTTAGGGCTTTGAAACGATTCTGTATGATAATGCAATGGTGGATACACAAAAGTACATGTTTTTCAAAACCAATAGGGGATTGGGTATAGCTCAGTGAATTCAGTACCTACTTCCCATGTAGAACATCCCAGGTTCGATCCCTGGTACCTCCTGGAAAAAAAAAACAGAACAAAATAAAAAACAACCACATAGTGGCACAACAAAGGATGAACCCTAATGTAAACTGTGGACATTAGATAATAATAAAGTTTCAGTATTAGTTCATTGATTGTAGCAAGTACACCACACCAACGCAAGATGTTAATAAAAGGGAAAACTATGTATGTTTTAGGGATAAATGGGCACTCTCTGTATTTCCTGTGCAATTTTTCTGCTCTAAAAATAATGTTTATTATTTAAAACAAACAAATGAATGGGGAAGGCTCCATCCCAAATAGACATCTCCGATGTCATTTAATGGTTAATTCTGTAGATAAGATTTAAAAGAAAAAGAAATTGGGAAGCAGATTTGGCCCAATGGATAGGGTGTCCACCTTCCATATGCGAGGTCCAAGGTTCAAACCCAGGGCCTCCTTGACCCGTGTAGTGGAGCTGGCCCACACGCAGTGCTGATGTGCTCAAGGAGTGCCGTGCCATGCAGGGGTGTCCACCATGTAGAGGAGCCCCACGTGCAAGGAGTGTGTCCTGTAAAGAGAGTCGCCCAGTACGAAAAAAGTGCAGCCTGCCAAGGAATGACACTGCACACACAGAGAGCTGATGCAGCAAGATGACACAACAAAAAGAGACACAGATTCCCAGGGCTTCTGACAAGAATACAAGCTGACACAGAAGAACACACTACGAATGGACACAGAGAGAGACAACTGGTGTGGGGGGTGGGGGGAAGAGGAGAGAAATAAATAAAAATAAATCTTTAAAAAAGAAAATTACTTGTTCTTAAAAAAAAAAAGAAAAGGAAAGAAAAGAAACTGTTATTTCCAGACAGTTTAAGACACAACTTAGTATGATTGAATGAATAACTTTTTGGTGAAGTTTAATGTTTGAATTACAAAAAAAATGATTATTAAGGACTTCAGAAACTGTCTATTCCAACTCCTTTACTTCACTTAAGTTTTCACAAATATATTTCACTGAATCTTAGAGAGTCTTAGCATCTTTCAAAGCTCACACAACTGAACAGTGGAAAAGGCAAAATTCAAACTCACTTTTCTTAATTCTCAGTCCTTTTCACACAATTAGGTAAAGATTACTTTTCTCCTGTCACTCAATTGATATGCACCTAATAAAGCCAGGGAATTTTGGTTTGAGGGAGAGAGAGTGAAGGAGCTATTGGCAGAAGGCAGGTGAATCATGGTGGAGATGTCATGGAAAGGCCATAGGCTGGAGAAAAGGAGCGTGATGGACGTCTCCAGTTCTGTACTTTTCCTCGGGTTCACCCCAGGCTTTTTTTGTAGATTTTTGAACTACTACTCTAACTATATCTACTTTTTAAAACACAAAATGCTCTGTTGAGTGAGGTAGGGCTGCTGTCAGGCAATAAGGGAGAAAAGAATATGCTTGGAATTTGTCCTCTCTTGTCCAATTTTGAAAGGAAATGACAAGCCCATTTTTATTATTGCTATATGTGACAGGTTGAAGTTCTTTTATGAATCCCCAAATGAAAAAGATTATGTTTTTGAACTAATCCATTCTTGTGGGTGTGGTGGGCCTTTTGATTGGACTGTCAGTGAAGTTTGAACCAGGTTGGGTTTCTACCCTCTTGCTGGGTCTGATATAACAGAGACACACAGAGAAAGGAAGCCACCATATTTGATCCAGCCATGTAGAGAAAGGACTCCAGTTTCACTGATAGCTGAGCTCAAGGAGAGAAGCCCTGAGGAGATGAGGCCCAGGGAATGATGACTGATCTGCCACAGGAAGGTTCAAGGATAAAGTAGCAAGAGGGTGGCAGACCTGCTTTCTTGCCAGATCACTACACAACAAGATGCTAGGATCAACTGTAGGTGACTTTGGTGAGAAAGCATATCTGATGGTGCCTTGATATGGACATTTCACAGCCTCAGAATTGTAAGGTTTTACTCCTAATAATTCCCTTTTATAAAAGCCAACCCTTTTCCGTACTTTGCATCAGCAGTCCCGTGGCAAACGAAGACAGAAATTTGTACCAGGAGAGTGAGGTGCTGCTGCTTGCAATGACCAAAAATGTTGGAACAGCTTTATAAATGGGTAAGGGGTATTTTTTGGAGGAATTCTGAGGTGCTTGATAAAAATGGCCTAAATTGCTTTGAAGAGACTCTTGGTAAAAATGTGGATACCAAAGATAGTTCTGATGAGGCCTTGGAAGGAAATGATAAAATTACTATGGGAGACTGGAAGAAAGGCAATCCTTGTTTTAAAGTAATGGAGAACTTAACTTTAAATTGACTCTTGATGTTAGATGGAAAGCAGAATTTGGAAATGATGAGCCTGGACATTTAGCTAAGGAAATTTCCAAATTAAATGTGGAAAATGCAGCCTAGCTTCTCCTTCCAGCTTATAGCAAAATGCAAGAGGAAAGAGATAAACTGGGAATTAAACTGCTGGGCACAAAGAAGCCAGAGATTGATGATTTGGAAAGTTCCAAGCTTCCAGAAAATAAGCCCCCAAAGGATAGTGCCTCATGTGAGGACTTCTGAACTTGGAAACAGGCAACGTTTTGATGGATATAGGATGACCAAACACCTGAAAGTGACTTGTTTCTCTCCCTGTTGCTAGGATAGAAAGGAATGGATTATATGTAAATTTAGAAGGTAATGAGATACAAGCCTCTCTTGGCGCCAAATTCCACTTTTGGTGGTTAAGAATATCCTGTTGAAGCAAAGAAGTGTGAAAACTAGCTTCAACCACTTGGCCGGACCTGTGCAGAAGCCCCTTGCTGTCCTAACTTTAACTTACTTAATTAAGATAATAAAATTCCTACCCAGGGGTGGAGTTATCTGCCCCTTTTTTGATCATGCAATTTATGTGTAAGTGTGATTTTCTGAACATACTAATCAAACAATCATATAACTAGCTATGTGTGCTCATCCATATGCATAAAAGCTAATGCATAATCAAGGCAAAAGTTTAGTAGTTACTCAGATATTTAAGCAAGAGTAAAATCACAGCGTGGGGATTCAGGTCTGAGCCTCTTTTGACCGATCTTAGCTCCTGTCTGCAGATATAATATATGTAAGTTCTACTTAACTCTCATGTTGAAGTTTTTTCTCTGGTTATCCCCAACGGCCCAGCTTTGGGGCCTAACAATTTCAGTTCAAGTCAGGATTGGAAATTCAGTTATCCAGGAAGGACTTGTGGAAAGTCTTACTGTCTGATGGCTTGGATCCCTGTGAACTTCACGCAAAATCAACAAGCTATTTGCGAGATCTGTATGAACAAAACCACTATTGGCCTGGACTAAAAGGGACAGGGGAGTGGGACAGAAGATCTAAGGAAAACATCTTCAAGAGGAAAATCATGGACACTGAAGTCTGGACTTGAGACATCATCTCAGGCCAGGAGAGGAACTCCACCCATGTATGTGAAAAAGGTAAGTTTATCCTGGCATTTGTAGAGGGTGGATCTCCCAGCCTGCTATTCAGGGAGAGTTTGGCTGAACTAGGCTACAGAGAGGGTGGAGCATATGCCTTGGTGGTTGGGGAGAATTAGATCACTACCTTACTTGTTGAAAGGAGTTGGGCCTATACCCCATTGATTAGGGAGAATTAAGTCTGAGGTGGGTTGGCCTGTATGCCAGAGATTAGGGAGAATGTTGCCACCACCCCACTATACTAAGGGGGAGTTGAGACTGTCCCCTAGAGATTGGGGAAAGTGTGGCCATCACCCAAATTTCTTGGAGGGTGAGGTCTAGAGTTCAGCCACCACCTAGATGCTTGATGAAGGTGAAGCCAAGAAGATGGCCATTGGGCAAGCTCTTGGAAGAGATTGGCGTCCATGAAACTCTGTTAAGAAGAAACCATCACACTATATTATTAGAAGATTTCTGAATCAGTCCAAAGGACACAAAATCGTGTCAAGAATAATACCTTTGTGAAGAATGTAGATGTTTAAGAATCATTGATCGTTGAGAAAATTATGCAAAGTTCCTCAGAAGTTGATTATGATGCTATGCTTGGAGATTTGTGAATATTGTAGAAAAAGGGATCATTGATATGACTAAGATTGTAAGAATTTGCTTTATTGTATGCTGCCTTGGTGTCCTCTCTGTTAACCATAGCAGACGTTGTAGTCACAGAATTTCTTAAAGAAAAGAAGAATGCTGGAATGGGCAGAATGGGCAGAATGGTTGGAAAGGGTGGTGGTATGGGAGGTGGCATGCTCTAATTCTTAGAATAGTGCTTTACCATTATTAACGAACTTTGATGAGAAGCTCAAGGCAGTGTTTTTCGCCAATAACTGGGAGTCATTTGAGGAAAATGACAGGAGAAAAAGTTGGCTGATGTCAGAAAATCACTATAACCATCAGGTACTGGTTTCTGTTGATGATATATAATAGTTTACTGCTATCATTGTCCATGCCTCCAGATAATTTATTTTGTATTTTTAAATAAAGAGACATTTATACATTCCTGGTACTGGATACAAGAGTCGTGTACCTGTGTATTGCTTTCAAATTAAATCACTGAGGTATTTTCACTGATTCTGTTAAAATCAGGATTTTAGTGCTTGCTATCACTAGATGAGAAGTTAAGATGCAGCCTTTCTGTGGAGAGTAAGAATAATTGTATAAAAGTAGAGAAATATCCAATTATGTGACAAACCATTGTGTAATAAGAATTTGTTTAAAGTTTAAAAAAGAGAGAGAGAGACTAGTACCCTAAGAATGCCTCACAGAGATCCAATAGTCTAGAAACACTGAAAGAGCCCCAGCCCACTGAGAGTTATGTTGGAGACCAGGTTGTTACAGTTCGGAGTTTCCACACCTCTGACCACCTTAGCCCTATCTGAAAAATATCCCTTTACCTGGCTGAGCAGTCCTGATCTGCAGCTCTGACCTAGGAGATCCCATTATGCAATTCAGCCTTGGACATTTGTACCTGATTGTGAGGTGGGTCCCCCATTACCAAGGAGAAAGTACAGTTGTAGAAGAAAAGAAGCTTGGTGCTCCCTGCATGATAATCAATTTCAGGAGAACTATTCTTCTCTGACAAGAAGTAATTTTTGTTTAGGAGGTAATCTCTGAGCTTTTTTTTTCTGGCCTCAATCTGTATTATCTATTGATTTGCAAATTCATCATATCAGCTATTTTAGATAGATTCTTTTCCATTTAAAGAATCAGTAATATATATAGTTCGATGGTGTGGCAGGTTGGAGCTATGTATCCTAAAAAACATGTTCTTCAGAGTAATCCATTCCTGTGGGCATGAATGCTTGTAAATAGTTTTTAAAAAATTATCTTGTATGTTTTTTACTAATACATTGAGAAATTCATAGAAATTGTCTCTTAAGAATATGCATACTATTTCCAAGTGTATTAATCCAAGTTTTTCAAGAGAATATTTGTATTTATACAAACAATGTGATTTGCTGCCTTTTAATAAGCTATAAAAGGTTTCAATTTAAAAATTAGGGAGTGGATGTGGCTCAAGTAGTTGAGATCCTGCTTCCCACATGAGAGGTCCTGGGTTTGGTTCCTGGTGCTTCCTAAAAACAAAAGTAAAAAATGGCAAGCAAAGAAATTATAAAACCAACTCAGGGGAGCTACTGTGGCTTGATGGTTGCATGCCAGCTACTCACATACAAGGTCCTAGGTTCAATGCCCAACCATGGTACCTCAAAAAAAAAAAATCAAACTTTTAAAGAAATATTTTCTACTACAGATTCATAGTCAGAATAGTTCTTCAATGACTGTACAAGATCGTCTCATGGGAAGCGGACTCGGTCCAATGGATAGGGCATCTGCCTACTACATGGGAGGCCTGTGGTTCAAACCCTGGGTCTCCTTGACCCATGTGGAGCTGGTCCATGCACAGTGCTGATGTGCGCAAGGAGTTCCCTGCCATGCAGGGGTGTCCCCTGTGTAGAGGAGCCCCACGCACAGGAGTGCACCCCATAAGGAGAGCCACCCAGTGCGAAAGAAAGTGCAGCCTGCCCAGGAATGGCGCCACCTACACAGAGAGCTGACACAACAAGATGACACAACAAAAAGAAACACAGATTCCCGGTGCCGTTGATAAGGATAGAAGCAGTCACAGAAGAACACACAGTGAATGGACACAGAGAGTAGACAACTTGGGGTGGGGGGAAAGGGGAGAGAAATAAATGAAAAATAAATCTTAAAAAAAAAGATGATCTAGTAGGTACTTTCTGTAAAAGTTTCAAGATAATGCAGGGTCTTGTTTATTCTGTGATCTGTGACTCAGTTCTGTGGAAAATTAAATGTCCTTATTTTCTTTGATCTTCCTTTTGTTCCCATCTGAATCCTTCTGGAATTGTATCTTTTACTTGTTTCTTCTCCTAGATGCATGCTGTAAAGTTTTTCATGTAACTTTTTCATAGCCACCTCTCTGTTTCTCAGTTGAGATCTCTCTGGGCATTCAGAGACAACACCTGTTGGCAGGTGGACTGTGTGGACTGCACTGTGGTATTCACATGATGCCCACCAGCTCCACTGGCTTGCTTAGTAGCAATTCTCAAAACTTTACGATTAATCACCTTTGAATGAGGTTATTTCAGTTAAGGTGTGGGCCAGCTGAATCAAGACAGTCTTTTTTTTTTTTTTTTTAATTTTTTTTTTATTGACTTTGTAATAATATTACATTAAAAATATATATGTGAGGTCCCATTCAACCCCACCCCCCCACCCCCCCTCTCCCCCCCCCAACAACACTCGTTCCCATCATCATGACACATCCATTGGATTTGGTAAGTACATCTTTGGGCACCTCTGCACCTCATAGACAATGGTTCACATCATGGCCCATACTCTCCTCCATTCCATCCAGTGGGCCCTGTGAGGATTTACAATGTCCGGTGATTACCTCTGAAGCACCATCCAGGGCAGCTCCATGTCCCAAAGACGCCTCCACCTCTCATCTCTTCCTGCCTTTCCCCATACCCATCGTCCACCATGTCCACTTTTCCCAATCCAATGCTACCTCTTCTATGTGGACATTGGATTGGTTGCAAGACAGTCTTAAATCTATTACTGAAGGCCTTGTAGGGAAGGTCAAAGAGAAAAAGAAAGCCATGGGAAGCAAGGGGTTGAAAATCAATGGGACATGGAAGAGAAAGGAGAAGACACCATTTTGTTCAATTCCACTGACAGAAAAACTAAGAACCAAGAATTATTGCAGCCAGCCTTAGCAAGCCACAGCTGCAGGAAGAAAGCATCACTTCACTGACACCCCAGTTTTGGACTTCTCCTAGCCTCAAGCCCTGAGCCAATAAATTCACATTGCTGAGAGAAAACATGGCATTTGTTTTAGGAAGGAGAAAACTGAAACCCAAGCTAAATGGACTTCCCTTAACTATGTGAACGTTATTCTTTGGGAATGGCAAGCGGCAAGTGCTTGCTGTTAGATTAGCCAAATTATCTTAGCCTACACAGCATTTATTCCCTGGGCATTTGTTTTTAAACTCCACTGCCCTCTATTATCCTGATTTTCCATGCAGAGAATATATATATTCACTCTGGTTTCAAGATGAAGAAAGTTAGGGAAGTTCCCCCATTTCTTCTTACATTTACTGGTTTCCTAGAAATATTCCCTTAAACGAGGAGAGAAATTTCATTACACTAAAACACCACCAAAGAACTCTATAAACAGGGTCTAAAATAGTTACTAATGCAGCATTGTTTTATTTAAAATTTTTTTTAAAATTATGTTTAGTATTTTTCAGCATTACTTTAGTACAAGGATAAAGATGTGAGCCTGTTAAGCTTGCGTGAGGACTGAAGCCAATCCCTAATCCCATTATAATGGAATTTGAACTATTACAGGAGTGTGCTATTATCAAATTTCACTGTTTTGCAATCTGGTCTTTTGGGTTACACACTGAACTCTCCCTGTAGTTCTCATTTAGTATATAAGAACTATCAGATTCTCTATTTAGTCCTCATTAAAGGAGTGAAAACTGGGAGTATAAGGGGGAACAGAAAAACGATGAATAAGAGACTATGTGGAAGAAGTAGAGAAAGAGAAGGGGCTCAGTAAGTAGGAACAAACCCCAGTGTTCTGTTGAAACAGCTTGCTCAAATAAAAGAACACGTAGGTCTGTGGAAAGAGCCTTGAACTAGTTGTCAAGGATCCAAAGATCTTACAGAACTATTGCTGTGATTTTAGATATGGCATTTAGTGTTTATATATCTCAGTTTGTTCATTTATTCCTTTCAGGATGATTGCAAGACCTAAATTTATGTTTCTGAAGACTCTTGATAAAACAAATAGTACTCTAGGAAAGCACTGGGTTGTTATTATGGTTTGGTAAGCATGTGCAAATCCTGTCTCAAGAAAATGTAGGAATAAGTCAGGTACAAAAGGATACATGGAACTTAATTAATTTTTCTTAAACATAGCAAGAAGAGGAGGAGGACTACTGCTTGACAGTTTTGCTGGGTTCCAATCCTGGTGCTCTTATTATAGCGCTAAGGTCGTCCCTGTAGACCAGAATCCTTTGGGGGAAAGGAAATGGTACTATGAAAGGAAGTGATTGCTCCACAGGTCATGTAGGTAGGTCTACGATAACTCTTGAGTTTCTTGTTGAACCCTTCCCTGGTGATCAATAGTTCTCTGGAATAATTAGATTCTATAGTTCAAGGAAGACAATATCAGCCAAATACAGGGCTCCTGTTTCACTTGTCTTTGATTATTTCTACAGCAATACCCAGAGTTAGCTATCCATTAGCACAATTGACCCATTTTTTACATCTTTGCTGGAGTAAGTTAATTTTTACCCAAGAAAGGTAAAATATCCTGGCTTATTTTATTTTTCCTTTATGTTTTCAATTTCAGTCAACAAAATAATCACATGGTCAAATAATTAACAATAGTAAAAATATATTGAGCACCGTCTATATTCCAATGGCTATGCTCAAAATTGTATATACACTATTTCACTTAATTCTAATAGCAAAACTGAGAATGAGTATTTGTATTACCATTTCGAGAATGTGAGATTCAAGCAAATGAAGTCACATGCCTAAGGTCTCATAGTCATAAGAGGCAGATCCAGGATTCAAATCCAGTTTTGTCTGATTCTGAATCCCACACTCATAATCATTTTGCTCTCCTGTCTTTGCCTCTGAGGAAGGTGGGCATAATGCTTCTATGTCCCTCTAGTAGTAAAAAGGATACCAGCATGAAATAAATGTTTACCGTAGTTTTTCATAACATTAGTAAATTTTACAATTTGAGGGAAAGGGATACCATTTTTGTTTTAGTTTGCCAGGGTTCTCTGACAAATACCATAAAATGGATTGACTTAAACAATGGGTGTTTTTGTCATAGGCTGTTTTGGAGGCTAGAAACTACCCAGGGTCAGTAGCCTTTCATTGCTGGCTCGCTGCAGTCCTTGGGGTTCCTTGACTTGAATCACATGGTGATGGCCCTCCTTTTTGGCCACACTTCTGGTTTTCAATGACTTCTGGTTCCTTGCTTCCCCAGGTGACTTTCTTTGACTTCGGGTTTCTATTTTTTTCTCTTTATAAGACCTCCAGTAATCTGAATTAAGGCCCACCCTCCTTCAGTTGGCCACGTCTTAACTAAATAACATCTTCAAAAAGTCTTATTTATATGGGGTTCACACCCGTAGGGATGCCAATTAAGGTTAAGACATATGTTTGTTGGGGTATATAATTCAATCTATCTCACGTATTATAAGAGGTTCTTTCAAAAATTTTCGTAATAAACTTACTTTAGAAATAAATATCGCTAACATATAAAAATCAACTCGTGATAAAATCTTACGTTTTAATGAAAGACTCCCTTTATTAACGTTCATCTGACTGACTTTAGAAGTCTTGTCAGCCATCTTCACAGTGGGCAAGGGATTAAATAGTTCCTCTCCAGAGAAGCTGTAAAATTTAAATTCTTCCTTAAAAGAGAAAGCTGTGATTTCAAATGTATTTGTTTTCTCAAAAAATTAATGCTAATATTGATACTATGATTTAAAGTTAATCTATGTGTGTTAGCCATGGTTCTCCAGAAAAAATATTAAGAGGCTTCTTATAGGAATTAACTCATGCAACTGTGGGGATTGGCAAATCTGAATTCCATAGGACAGGATGCAAGTTGGAAGCTTGAGTGAAGTTGAATTCCCCAGGAGAAGCTGGCTGAAATAGCAGCAGGAATTTTTCTTTCTGACTTCTGAAATTGTCAGTTCTGGCTTTAAGACTTCCAAGTGATTGGATGAGCCTCCCCTCATTGCTGAGGGCAATCTTCTTTGTTGATTATAGATGCAGTTAGCCACGGATATAATCAACTGACTAACGATTTAAATCCACCTATGAAATACCCTCACAGAAACAATCAGGCGGGAGCTTGCTTGACCAAACAACTGGACAGCATAACCCCGCCAAGTTTACACATGAAATTAACCACCACAATTTTCAAGCAATAAAGACGATAGCAGAATGTGTGTTAAGTTGGTAGGCGGCCATCCTCTGAGAACAATATAAAAGAAATGGTGTTGACTGTGTTTTTTGTTTATTTAGGGGGTTGGAGTAAAATTTAAGATCATTTAAAACTTCAGGATCCTTTTCAACTCCATCATTCTCTGAGACTCTATGATACTTCTGAAGGTCAAAGATCACTAAATATTTATGGTCTTGTAGCTGATGATCTTACCCTAGACAACGATTTTAACAACCTCAGCACTATTGACATGTTGGAACGGGAAACTCTAGGTTGTAGAGGGTTGTCCTGTGTACTGTAGGATGCTTTGCAGCACCCCTGGACTCTACCACTATGTGCCACTAGTACCACTCCACTAGTGTCAACCAAAAATGTCCCCGGACATTGGCAAAGGTTCTCTGGGGCAGAATCCCTCTAGGGTGAGAACCACTGCCCCAAGTCCAGTTCTCTCCATGTATACATACTCATTTTTCTTTTAAGAGACAGGGATCAATGGGAATTTTCTCAAATATCTCTATCTCAATGCATACCTATACTACTACAGTTAGCTCATCTAACAAGTCTGTGGTGCAACATGCCAGGTGCTCTATTAAGCACTGTGGCTACAGCATTAGAGGAGACACACACGGTCCTCACAGACCTCCATGGTGGGGGGAGAGATGTGCAGAGGTAGAGGGGGAAAGAAGCAAACATGTATACAGTTTCTCGTAGTCGCCTGTGTTCCTTTCTGTCCTTATGATTATCTTGGGAACTTAAGAGTGAAAGCGCGAGTCATGCCTTAAATCTTTAGGTTCCTGGGTGACAGCAGAATGCATAGAACAAGATGGGTTGAATTATGTATCCCAGAAAAATCATGTCCTTAATCTTAATCTCATTCCCGTGGTTGTGAACCCATTGTAAATGGGATTTTTTAAAGATGTTAATTTTAGTTAAATTGTGGCCAACCGAATCCTATTACCATATTATAAAGAGAAAGCCACGGGGAAGGCCAGAAGCCAGAAGTCAACAGAACTCTGAGAAAAGAAAAGGATATACTTACGTGACGGGAAAGCCACGGAATCCACGTACTGCCCAGAGCTGGAATTCTACCCATTCTGGGAAGAAGCAAGCCTTCTAGCCTCTGAAACTGAGAGGCAGTAAAATCCTGTTGTCTAGCTAACCCATTTTGTGTGGTCTTTGTCACAGCAGTTAGGAAATTAAGACAATAATCAAGAAATGTTTTCTGTATAAATGAATGAGAAGGCAGCATAACCATACTCAACACACTAAATAACAACAGCAGTAGCAAAATCAACCATATTTAATCAATTGAGGAAGGGAAAGAATTGAGATAGCTAAGATTTTGGTGGGTCTTATGAAACATTAGTGTCACTGCATCTTTCCATGAGTTTCATGGTATATTATCTTTATGTGCACAGCTTGTCACCCTAATGTCCTAGAAATATCTAAAAATATCAACCAGGCATGGCCTGCCATCCATCTTTCTTACAGTTTTATCTTAAAGTTAACAAGTTAAAATCTGATCAACAGATATTATCAAAGCAGGGCTCTTTGTTGTGGCCTATTTGAACCAGGCATTTTGGTGTTGTTGGGCCAAACTACAACTTTATTAGATTTTGTTACCAGTTTCAAAAATGGCATGAGGGATGAGTAAGCATTGTAAAAATTAGTAATCAAATTAAAATTGCAATGCTTTGTGTTCTAGGCCATCAAAAATCTCCCATTGAAACAACTACATCAAAATGTCCCATATCTAGAAATGACTATAATTTATACTAAGTAAGTACAGGGCTAATAGAAAGAGAAATTCTTTATGACACCAAAATATTAAATGTTTTTCTTCTCCATCACGGTAGCCAAATCTCTGGTCAAGATGCAACGTTCATGTCTGAGTTCTAAGGAAAGAGAAGTCTGTAAATAAAAATTAAAAGAATTATTCCATTTTGCACTATATTTTAAAAAAAGAAAAAGTTTGCTTACTTTTATGATTCTCGGTGTGAGGGCAGGAGCCATATTATACATTTTTATAACATAAAATACATAGCACATTATCTTACTCATAGTAGGCACAAAACAAATTTATTGAGTGAAAAAGAATGTATATTACCATATAATTACTTCATTTACACGGTGCATTCTGTCATAATTTATTTATTTATTTATTTATTTATTTATTTATTTATTTATTTATTTATTTATTTATTTCTCTCCCCTTCCCCCCCACCCCAGTTGTCTGTTCTCTGTGTCTATTTGCTGCATCTTCTTCTTTGTCCACTTCTGTTGTCAGCAGCATGGGAATCTGTGTCTCTTTCTGTTGTGTCATCTTGTTGTGTCAGCTCTCCGTGTGGGTAGCACCATTCTTAGGCAGGCTGCACTTTCTTTCGCGCTGGTCGGCTCTCCTTACGGGCACTCTCCTTATGCATGGGGCTCCTCCACACGGGGGACACCCCTGCGTGGCACGGCACTCCTTGCGCACATCAGCACTGTGCATGGGCCAGCTCCACACGAGTCAAGGAGGCCCAGGGTTTGAACCATGGACCTCCCATGTGGTAGATGGATTCCCTAACCACTGGGCCAAGTCTGCTTCCCTGTCATAATTTATTAATATTTAAGCTAGTTATATTTCTAATTACTCCTGTGCTTGGGCTTATCATTCCAGTGAGATAAGTCAATAACCATGAGTAAAGAAACCTTTGCCCTTTACACTCTCATAAACAGCTGATTTTTTCAGGCCCACATACATTTTCTTCTCTGGACAATTTCTTTCCATTTTCAAGGGCACCACCCCTTTCTCCACTCTGAGCTCCTGTGCTTTCAGTTCCTGCACGCCTGTGAGTGAGGGGTAAAGCATGTGACCAGGTCAAGGGTGGCATTTCTTATTGACCTTACCACACTGATTATTTCAGGACGGGGCATCATGCCCAGGAGGGCAAACAAGGTGATGAGGTTTCGTTGTTGTTTTCCCCCCTGGAATTTTTGGGAAAGGACCCTTGATTTTTATCCTGGACTTGAATCTGAGAGAATATCAAGTCTGGAGCTGTTGCTACTTTCTTGTGACCATGGGGGGGGGGGGGGGGGAGAGGGGGAGGGGGGGGGGAGAGAGAACAAGAGAGGAAGGGAAAGTGAGTTCTGGAGACTTTGACTGAACCAGTAACCAAGCTGAATCAGAAGCTAGTGGAATTTTTTGGTTATTTGAGATACTATAGTTCCATTTGGCTTAAGGAGTTTGGATAGTTTTCTATTACTTTAAACTCATTGTTCTTACTTACACATGCCCCAAGCCCAAATTACATGCTCTGTTTCATTAGTGCTCTGGAGGGAAAACAGAGATTCTTAAATGGGGTTTTTATGATTATGTACCATTAACTCATTTAATATTCATTGACTACCTTTTGTGTGCCACTGCAGAAGGAAATCTGAAATCACCAACCAAATTTTAAAAACAATTATAAAAATCACTTCTCAAAGATTTTTCCCCTACCATCAGAGCTGGACATTGGTCATAAACATAATTTGTAGCTTCTGCATGTCATAGGGAAGAGTCTTCTACAATTGGTAAATTCCTTCACTTACACATGGTATTAAAAATCATTCCTGGGAAGCAGGCTTGGCCCAGTGGTTAGGGCATCCGTTTACCACATGGCTGGTCTGTGGTTCAAACCCTGGGCCTCCTTGACCTGTGTGGAGCTGGCCCATGTGCAGTGCTGATGCGTGCAAGGAGTACCGTGCCACGCAGGGGTGTCCCCTGCGTAGAGGAGCCCCACATGCAAGGAGTGCACCCATAAGGAGAGCAGCCCAGCGCGAAAGAAAGTGCAGCCTGCCTAAGAATGGTGCCACCCACACGGAGAGCTGACACAACAAGATGAGGCAACAAAAAGAAAACAGATTCCCATGCTGCTGACAACAACAGAAGCGGACAAAGAAGACGACGCAGCATATAAACACAGAGAGCAGACAACCCGGGCAGGGGGGGGAAAGGGAGAGAAACAAACAAATAAATAAATAAATAAATAAATCTTTATAAATGTACATAAGGGAGGAAATTTGACATTCGTATATAATTTTCCAAATAATTTTTAATTGTATATATTAAAATAAGTGTGAGAATTTCTCATAACTCTTTTTTTTCTTTAAAAATATAATTATTTTGTCATTTAGCTTGTATTTCAGTTGGTCTTCAATTTGCACATGAAATCCACAACTATCCTAAGGGGCACTAATTGTATAGCTTTTTCTAATGATCATAACATTTGACTTTCTGCTAAGGTAGAGCCCAAACTTAGCATGGCTTCTGGAAGCATGGGCTCCTCCTTCATGCAACAGCTTTCAGTATATTGACTGTCATGTGTCATTAGCTAGTGCAAGCATATTTCCAATTCTGGAACCACTGCCTGCTCAAGACTTTGAGCTGGGTATTGATATCCTGGAGTAAAACCAGGCCGTCTCCATGGTCTCAAGAATTAGCACTTAAATAGGATTCGTTTAAACCTCTAGTTCTTAATTGTCAATGCAGCATGTTGTGTCTTTGTGTTTATATAAACACTTCTAGCTAAAGGCAGAAAAATAGACTCATTCCCCAAAACGTGTGAAATTGTGTTAGTGGTTTACCTACCCTGAGTCCATATTTATTAACCTGGAGTCTTAAGGTACTTAACAAGGTTAGTCAACAAATTCAAAACTAGTTTCCTTAAGCTATTTTTTTTTTTAGCATTTCACAAAGCCTAGTGTAATTTGTCCAACTCAAGATAGAGTGCATGGGTTAAGTAAAATGATAGCTCTAATTTTTGTTTGAATTACTTAATTCAGCTTGATAATATTAGACATTTCATATTACTCAGAAGCTTGGATTCGCAGTTATTTTGGTTTCTAAGGAAAAACGGGGAAATTTATTCAACAAATTTCTGTTGAGTATCTACCTTGCACTAGTCTCCTTGATAGATAAAAAAGTTTCAATGGAACCAGTAAAGGAATGTGATCTCTTATCTTGCAGACGAGGGAACCAAGGTCTAAAAAGTGAAATCACTTTCCCCAGGTATCATTGGTTAATGGCTGGGAGGGGATAGAAAACCAGAGGCACTGATTCTATCTACTGCTTATCTCTTGATATTAAAATCAGGCTAATTTTATAATCTAGATAAATCAACCCCAGGTCAATGGTATTTGCTTTGCGATGGCCATCAGGTTAGCAAGTGCCATGATGTGATCTCTGCTTAGGTGCTGCTACCTTATTCCAGAGGCACAGTTTAAGTAAGTGATGGAGGCAGGTGCTTACATGGTGCTGAAAACTTTCTAGACTGGAAAAATACCTCCTTGCACCTGCCTGGCATGATAGCAAAGTTAAGTTGTAACTCAGTCTTCTGGCTTTGAAGTTTTCCTTTGTTTATTAATATTCAGGTAAAAGGAGTGCCTTTCCTCAACTTTCTCTGAATTTAATTGCTGTTTCATGAAGTAGAGGTAGCTTCTCTCTAGCATACTTTTCCCTGCTATAAACCTCTAGGCTGTCTATAATCCTTTAGCCTTTCTCTATTTGAACTTTTCTAAGAAAATTGCAAAGATGTTAATGGTATGTTTTGAATGTTCAAATTCTAAAAAATGAATATATATCAATTTTTTTAAAAGGTAACTTCTTAAGCATAATAGATTTTTTAAAAACAAATAATGCATGTTATCAGTATGTGCTACTTCAGTTTCATTCTTAAGTGCCTTGTATTATATTCTGGGTCTTTAAAATTTTATGTATAGTACACATGGTATGCTGGTTTGAAGCTGTATATATCCAGAAAAATATGTTCTTAAATTTAATCCATTCTTTTTTTTTTAAAAATATTTATTTATTTCTCTCCCCTTCTCCCCCCCCCCCCCAGTTGTCTGTTCTCTGTCTATTTGTTGTGTGTTCTTTGTCCGCTTCTGTTGTTGTCAGCGGCATGGGAATCTGTGTTTCTTTTTGTTGCGTCATCTTGTTGTGTCAGTTCTCCATGTGTGTGGTGCCATTCCTGGGCAGGCTGCACTTTCTTTTGCGCTGGGTGGCTCTCCTTACAGGGCACATTCCTTGCGCGTGGGGCTCCCCTGCATGGGGACACCCCTGTGTGGCACGGCACTCCTTGCACACATCAGCACTGCGCATGGGCCAGCTCCACACAGGTCAAGGAGGCCCGGGGTTTGAACTGCGGACCTCCCATGTGGTAGACGGATGCCCTAACCACTGGCAAAGTCTGCTTCCCTAATCCATTCTTGAATGAATCCATTTTAAGTAGGATCTTTTGATGGGGTTACTTCAGCTAGGAAGGTGCTGCCTACCTTAGGCAGTATGGATCTTAATTCTATAACTACAGTCCTTTGTAAGTGGAGTGAAATTCAGACAGACAGAGAAAGAAAGCCACAGGAAGCAAGGCAGAAAAAGCCACAGGAAGTGAGAAGCTGAAATGAAACCCAGAAGAGAAGGGAGAGGCCAGGAGTGACCACCATGTACATTGCCAAGTGACAAGCTAGGGACCAAGAATCACCAGCAGCCATCCCCAGAATGTCAGTCTTTAGGAAGAAAGTATTGCCTTGATGATGACTTGATTTGGACTTTTTCCCAGTCTCAAACCATGAGTGAATAAATTCCCATTTTTAACCTGACACATTTCGTGGTATTAGTTTGAGCAGTCTAGGAAACTAAGGCACATGGTAATATGATATCCACCAGTCATACTAGGGGAATGTTATGGTAACTTTATGAAAGCTATTAATTTTTTCTCCTAAAGATGGCAAAGAGAAAAATGATTAGTGTAAGTTCCATCTGGGGAGGGCAATATATGTTTTGTATGCCGCTATATCTATAGTACTTGGCATAGTGCCTATCATAATATTTGTCAAACAAACAAATGCATGAAGGAAATAATTTAGGGACTACCACTATATTCTCATAAAAATCAACTAAATGAGGATCCAATAATCTCTTCATATTGCCATTATGGTGGCTTGGAACTATGTACCCCAGAAAAACATGTTCTTAATCTCATTCCATCCCTGTCAGTGTGAAGCCGTTGTAAATAGGAGCTTTTGATGAGGCTACTTCAGTTAAGGTGTGGTCCAATTGAATTGAGATGGGTCTTACTCCTATTGCTAGAGTTCTCTATAAGCAGAATGAAATTATGACAGAGAGAAAGCCACAGGAAGAAGTTGGAAGTCCACGGAACCCAGAGAAGCCAGGAGAGGCTGCCATGTGCATTGCCATGTGACGGAAAAGCCAAGGAAAGAGGATCACTGTCTGCTAAATCCAGATGGTCACAGTCTTCTGAGAGAAAGCATTGTCTTGATGATACCTTTATTTTGGTATCTCTCTTATCCTTAAAACTGTGAGCCAATAAATTCCCATTGTTTAAGCCAACCCATTGCAAGGTATTTGTTTTAGCAGCTTGGAACAAAAACAGCTAGTAAGTGCAGAAATGAGATACAGGCATAATTACTAGTGCACAGATAAAGTAATTTGGGGGGACCAAGGGTGTTCCTTTAATGGGTATGCAAATCTTGCTCTCACTTAAGAGCTAGAAAATTTAAATCATTATGATTTGCTATCTGTCAAGGCTTCCCACTCAGAAGAACACAGTTTTTAAAAGGAATGTATTTATCCCATCTCAGATTTTGGTATGCTTTTTTTCCACTTAAAGTATAACAAGCTTGTCAGAGTTTCCATGGTGAACACGGGGTACCATGGAAACTGATAGATTTAGCTACACGAAAAGAATAAATAAAATAGGCAGGCATTTATTTCACTGTGCAATGACAACTTTTCTCCTTTATATAGGAGAGGAAAAGTGGTTTCTCACTTAACCCACCTGCCCTTCTCTCCCTGTGTCTCAAGAAAATCGGAGTTATTCTCACTGGATCATTCTACCATCTTAAGCTGATTGGATTACTTCCCTCCTTAAGGCTCATTAATCCCACTTTGATTTCACTTTGGGTATGTCTGTGTGTCAAGAGCAACTGTTGGAAACTGTACAATGTGAAAGTTGTAGACTACAAGGCCCAACACAGTGGCCAAGTAATCATGGCAAAATTGAATGTATAATTCTTCTCCATGAGACATTGTGATGAGACGTTGTGTGAAGACAACTGGAGTCAAGTCTCAGGTCCATCCCATGCTAACTGGGTGGGAAAGCCAACATCCCTGAACCTGTTTCCCAGTCTGTAAAATGGTTAAAATGTATTTTCTTCCTACTTTACTGGGTTGTGCTGAGGCACAAAATGAGGTGGTACATGAGAAAGCTTTTTGAAACTGCCGAATCCTATCTGGCAGGAAGGACTGTGTATCAACAAGTATATTTACACTTCTAAGGTGACCAAAATGTCAAAATGGATTGGGTTCTGGTCCAGTCCTTTGCCTTAAGCAGCTGGAGCTTTTGAGTTTGCTAATCCCACCTGGTAACTGGGGAATTTTGAGCCCACTTGGCTCCACTGGGAGAAGGGGAAATGTGATTTTGTTGAAATGAAGCTGTTCAACTCTTTTGGACGTTTGAAAAATTTCATAATAAAATGCTAGGTACTGGGGCCAGGGATTGAACTCGGGATCTCGTACATGGGGTGTGGGATGCTGACACTCAACCACTGAACCACGTTCGCTCCCCTGATTTGGGTTTTCATGTGTTTACTTGTGTGTTTTTGTTTTGTTTTTAGGGAGCACTGAGCCCACCTGGGGCCGCCCATGTGGAAAGCAGGCACTCAACCACTTGAGCCATACTTAGTCCCATTGAGCTCTTTCTGAAGCTCTAGTTCCACTGAATTGCTTACCATCACCATACTCGCCCCACTACTTATTTTAAATAGCTAAATATAGGCAATACAGCCTTATCTTGAAATTCAGCATTCCTATAGTAAGTCCAAAGAGCACCTGCTTCTGGCCAGGCACTGTGGTAAGGGATCGAAGAGGACATAGTACTTACCCTGAAGGAGCATACACTCTTGGGGAAGATAGACATGTACGGGAGCAATCATAGCACTCCCAGGCCCTCAGAGGAGGAGCACTTACACGAGAGGGGCAAACTTCCTGGAAGCAGGGAGGTGCAACTACACTGAAGGATTGAGTATGGGGTGGGTGGCGGGGGTGAAATGAGTCAGACTTTGGTGTGGTATAAGGGCACTGCAGGTAGTGAGGAGAGCAGGAACAAAGCAAATCCCTAGCATGTGGGGGACTGGGGGAGACAGTACCTGAAGAAGCAGTCAGGACTACCTCAGGAAGAGTCCATGCCAAGAAGAGATGGGTGGGGGCTGGGCACTGAAGGTGCATGCCATCCTTAGATTTCCTTTTGAGATGATACGTTGGTGAAGCTTGAGATGAGCCATTACGGGCAGGGAATAGTAATACTCAAGAAAGCAGTGAAATGCCCTTTGAACAATTAGCCCTAAGGCTCTTTTCACTTCTACTATTATATAAGTTTAAACATGGGCTACAGAAAAAGTTGAAGAAGCTAACCTGCTATTTCCCTGTGCCTCTAGAGGCACAATCAATACCAAACTTATCATATACTCTGCCTTGCCCAGACCCCAGGTTATTAATCAGAAGCTGGCTTTCAATTGGCTTGGGATGTGTTTCTGGTGTTTTGTTTTTTGTTGGGGGCAGGGGTGTGTTTTAATAGTAAATATGAAAGGTCTGCCTTTCTTTCTTCTTCTAAATCTAAGTAGCAATGAGAACATTCCCTAGGGATTACCAAGATAAGAATCAAAATTGCAGGATGGCCAGCAATTTAAGGGAGTCACCAAGTTTGAGGGTGGAGAACTGGTAGGTGGCAAGGGGTAATGGGGAAGCCAAGGCACCCTCACAAGTGGCTGAGCTGGACTGCCTGGCAACATGACACCCAAGGCTTCTGGATCCTGAGCTGAGTTGACTACAACTCAGCTGAGAACGGGATTGGGACTGTGCACTGCTCGAAAGAGCTAATGCTTACCTGAACAACACCAACGCTGTGCCAGTGGGAGGACCACAGCCATTCTTCTGTTTTAGAAGATCAACCTTATTTAAGCTACATAATGACCACTCATTCCATAAACGACACCATAACAACATTAATAAACATGAAATCAAAAATCCCAGCAATTCCATTACCTCAGCAGAATGGTGACCACTGTTTGCTGTACATTTTTAGTTCTAGCCAATGCCTATAGGCTTTTCATGGTTTTAACCATAGCATAAATGCCATTTTAAAAAAAGTAGAGTGTACATTATATTATATGTAATTCTCATGTGACTACATATTTTCCCTATTGTTTTTAGTAACTGCTCAATATTCTACTAAGTGGATATATTCTAATTCACCAAACTAGCCCTCAATTGTTGGACATTAAAGTTGCTTTCATTAAAAAAAACCTATTAGCTGTCTTTGTTTAATGAAAGCCAATAAACATTTTTGAAACTTTTTAACCAAATCCTTTTTAAAACAGACTGGAGATTTCTCTCCTGAGTTAGTAGGCATACACGCCTAGGTTGAGAGAGATTTTCCAGTGCCTGGCTGTTGGGACTGCAAGTAGGGTTTGAAGTCTGCAGAGCCAGGAGAAAGTGATGGGAAAAAAGGGCAAGTGCAAGAGTCAAGTGCAGGGACGTCAGTTTCAGGGATTCCTAATTCTGAGGCCTTGGTAGGGTGGCCAGCTGGCTCGGATTGCCTGGGCCTGAGGGGTTTCCTGGAAAAAGGACTCTCAGGGTTAAAACTGGGTGAGTCCCTGGCAGACAGGGATGAGTTGGTCACTCTAGACCTTGGTACAGGGGAACTGAGAAGAGAATGAATCATTTTCATGAGCCAGCCCTGTGTTATAAAAGCAGCAGTTCAGAGAAAGCCTATTCACACACTGCCATGAGACCCTGGCCCTTGATGCAGAAGCCAAAATAGGTATTTCTCCCAGATTATTCCTCTACTCACAGGAAAATCACTCATTCATTTATTCAACGAATGTGTGTGGAGCACCAAGGCATAAGACAAGTCCCCTGCTCTTGATGTGCTTCCATTACTCTGTGTGTGTATGTGTGAGTTGGGAGGGGAGGGAGGTAGATAATATATAAGAAAGAAATGAGAAACGTCAGATGCTGATAAATGCTGGGGTGGAAACAGGATAGGTTAATGGAATAGAAGGTTGGGTTGGGGTGTGGGGAGGGAATGCCACTAGTTTGATGGGCAGGGGCAATTACTCTGAAGAGCTGACATTTGAAGCAAGTCAGAAGAGCTGGCCACCTGAAATTCCCCAGGAGAGTCATTGGGCAGAAGGCACAGCACGTGCAAAGGCACTGGGTGGAAAACCAGCTGGTTTTAATGGAGGAACTTAGTAAGGACTCGTGGCTGACCTAGAAGCAGCTTAAGCAAGAACCCAGTCCAAACTCCCTTTTCACATATGAGAATGATAAGGACCCTGAGATTCACATGCCTTGTCCACAGTCCCTTGTTTCCTAATCCAGCACTCTTTCCACAGAGCCTTTCCTAGCCACTTGGCTTGGGGATTTAACTTTCTCCCCTGTACAAGGGCAAGGAAGTCCAAGAGATTATTTTTTTTTTTCTTTTGTATGAGAAAAATTGGTATTGGAATTGTTTGTGGACAGACTCACAGGCTGAAGCATTAGCCTCAAGGTGAGGAGAGGAACTTTTGTGTACATATTAACCTCCAATGGTGGGGACCTGGATAAGGTCTGTAAGACCTGCTTCCAGAACATCAGGTTAGGAAAACATATACAAGGTGCAGCTCATAGGAACTGAAAATGAAGCTGCTCCGGCCACGTAGGCAGCCGTAATCAACCTTTCACCAGTCTCTGAACTTTTGCAAGTTCAGCCTCTGTGGGTGCACCAGGATTTGGCCATAAATGGCCCAGAGTTTAAAGGGCAGTGAAACACGCAGCGGCATCTTTAGGCGTGCCAGTTAGAGAAAGAGGGCAGGAGCTGGGGGACAGGGGGCAAAAGCAAATTTCATGACCAGTTAAAAGAAAAGTGCCAGAACCCTTTGCTTCCCCAGCTCTTTCCTTCCTCTCACGCCCCCTAGACAGTGACTCAGCCAGGGCGGGGTAAAAGAACTGCAACGTGAGCTGTGATTTTGGAAACCCAAAGAGTTAACATCAAGAACTCCTGCAGAGGAGGAGAGAAAGACCACACCCCACGGGAGTGCGGAGCCAACTCGGGGGAGAAGAATCCTATTGGCATTGAAGAGGCAGGGAGCCAGCCTCAGGCGCGGCCTGCAGAGGGCAGGCAATCGCCCCGGGAAGCGGGAGGGCAGGACAGAGGCCGGAGCCGGTGCCCTCTTGGCCGCAGCCCGCAGCCCGCGGTCCGCAGCCTCAGGCAGCCCTCGCCGCGCCTCGGCCGGTGCGCGCTCCAAGCCCGCGGACTCCGCGCTGCGCTGCGCGCTGCCATGTGCGCCGCCGGGATGCCGCCCCTGGCGCACATCTTCCGAGGGACGTTCGTCCACTCCACCTGGACCTGCCCCATGGAGGTGCTGCGGGATCACCTCCTCGGCGTGAGCGACAGCGGCAAAGTAAGCGGGCGCAGGCGGCGCGGGGTGCGGCGCACCCCGACGGGCGGGAGGGCAGGTGCAAGTGACCAGGCGTTGGGCGCTCAGGCGCCCGCAGTTCGCTCAGTGGGGAGCCAGCGCCGCGGCCGCGGAGTTCAACTTGAGCGCTTGGCTTTTGGGGAACGCGAGGAGAACCCTGGCGCTAGGCTCCTGAGCTGGCCCAGAAGTAACGTGTCCCCAGAAGGTGGGCGCAGTGGATCACTTACACCCACGACTGGTTCAACAGCTGTTCGGGATGCAGTGAAAGGCGGGCGGAAGGCTTTTACCCCCCAGATCATAGAAGGTCGTTAATTCAGGACCTTGCTTCATTCATCTTTGTGTCTCCGGTGCCTGGCACGGCGCCTGGCACAAGGTAGGCGCTCCGTAAATTTGGTTGACTTCATTGCAGAAGAAACAACACGGGGCCGGGGGGTGTCATTTGATAAGTGCAACTTGGTCCTTTCAGTGCATAGAATGAGCAAAAAGAACGGATTTCATCCACCTGACCATTCAACGGGGACAATGTATTAATGATTCAGGCTAAACAGCTGGTAATGCCAGAGAGGATGGTCCAAGAGAAATTCCATCTCTCTCTCCTCTCCACACACACACAGGAAACACACATCCATAGCATCAAAACAAGCAGTTACATTTTAAGGTACAAAATGTCTTCTTCGAATGTATCTTTTACACTTCCTTCCCAAATCGGGATTTCTACAGGTAACTTGATGCCTAATGTTTACTGTTCCACACTCACAGATGGTGACTGTATCAGCAGTATCCTGACCAATTTGGTAGCAAAGTCATTCCAATTTTAGAAGAAAAAATAATACGGAGATGGAATATTTTTGAGCTGATTCCTAACTGCCAGTTTGATTAGAAAAAGTACACGTATTTGTGATTTGTCAGGTTGGAGACACTATTTCTAGCAAAAGGTGCTACAAAGTCCATGACAGTTTTGAATGGTGACATTTGGGGGTAACTAAGCCGTGTTTTCTTAATCTATCTGTGCACATTCAGGGAACCTGCTGTTGTGTTTCCTAGGTGATGAAACTCTCAGAGCTCCCCAAAAGGGGAGATTCTAATCAACCCTGAAATTGATGTGTACTTGATCCTCAAATTTCAGGGAACTCTCAGGCTTGGGTCAAGTCCAGGAAACAAGGAAAGGGAGGTTGCTGAACCAATGAAAGATTAGAGGTGTTAGCCTACTCACAAGGAAATGTTCAACTTTTGGGTTTCTGTTTTTATATTTAACTTACCATATACAGAATTTTAATTGGGATAATAGCAGGCAAGAGAGTAGGTGTGGGGACTGGCTTTAACCAGTGAAGAAGGAGAAAAGGAAGTAATTTATCCAAAAAATTACCTTTTTTGGGGGGTTGTAGAGAAGAATAATAAAAGCATGCTCTGAACATGCAATTAGTAGTTGAGTTAGGGAGTCTATTCCTAAATATGGAGCATACTGAGGGTATAAATTTAGAAAACATGCCATTCCCCCACAAGATAAAATTAACTAGAAATCAGATACAAAGATGAGTTAATCAGGTGACTTAGATTTAGGGTGTGAAACATCCTAATCCCTGAACTGGTAGCTGTTTATTGCTCTCCTCCCAGGTGCAAGGCAGTTGACTCCTGACCTTTGCAGTGGGGACCTGTCATACATATTGCAAGAATTGATCTACCCCATTTTTGAAATGGGGAATGCTTTGCCTTTATGGTTGCATGGATAAATATTGTATTCATTTTTAAAATTTCAAGGTTCTAACAAGAAAATAATATTGCCATGTAATAAAATAGATACATGTGCCAGATCGTTGTAATCCTTAAGTTTTTACTGAGCTCCTAAAGCTGTTTTCAAATCTTGGTGTGAATCAGAAAGACATGGGATGCTTGTTAAAATGCTGATTCCTGGGCCTTGTCCTCAGAGACTCTGAATCTGCAAGCCTGGAGTGAGCCCCAGGAAGTGGCATTCTAACAAGCATCCCAGGAGATTTGGACACAGGGAGTGACTGGATTATAATTTGAGGAACCACAGTAGATAGGTTGTGTGATGAACTAGTTTCGTGGGTCCTAAGTTGCTCAGCTCTCCATTTCAAGCCCAGGTCTGGGGTAGCCTCTCAGAGAGACGAGAATCCACTTCCTCTCCCTTCTCTCTTTCCCCTCTTCTCTCTTTTCCCTCACTCCATATGATTTCATTTGGGTCCAGAGAATGGTAGTGACTACTTTTAATTCATTATACTAAAGCTTGTTCAAAATCAGAATAATTTTTAAAAATTCTGTAGCCAGCATTTTGGTGCCAGGCATTCTGAATTCAAAGTTAGTTTTTCTAGTCTACTGGTATGTAGCTTTTTAAAAGAAAGACTTCAGTCGTGTGATTCATTTGCAAATATCTGATTAATCTCAAGATGGTGTGTACTCAAATATTATTTAATTACCTGAGTCTTCTCACATAGATAGAGCCCAGGTTAACTTTTAAAACACATAAAGATGACTGGGGTCTTTTAGTGCACATATACCTAGACATAAGAGGGAAGAAGAGAGTCATTTGGGAGGTAGTACCTTAGAGTGACAGGAGCAAGTCCTGTGGAGAAAGAGAGATCTGCGTCCAAGTCACTAGCTGTGTGACCATGTGCAAGATACTTAACCTCTCTGAGCTTCCATTTCTTCACTTGTAGATTCCTAATTTCCTTTTGCTAAATATTCTAGTTTTCCAGGCTGCTGTGACAAATACCACACAATGGGTTGGCTTAAACAATGGTAATTTATTGGCCTACAGTTTCAGAGACTACAAGGCTCCTCTCCTCCAGGGGTGTGCAACATTCTGGTTGGCAGGCCATCCCATCCTTGTGTTCCTTGGCTTTCCCAACACATGGCTTTATCCTCTCCTTTTGCTTCCCAGTTCCATTGACTTCCAGCTTCCAGCTCCTTCTTGTGGCTTTCTCCTGTAAAAGGTTTAAGCACCTTCCTAACTCACATGGGCCACATGTTAACTAAAATAACATCTTTAAGAGATTCTGTTTACAATGGATTCGCACTTAGAGGAATGGATTAAGATTAAGAACATGCTTTTTTCCCGTGGGGTACATAACTCAATCTGCCACACTAAGTATTAAGAGAGATAATACATGAAAATGCCTGGTACTGAGTGGGCCATCAACATAAGCCATGTTCCATTCTGTCCCCTTTTTTTCCTTCTGGGTTCAGGTGGAGCAAATCCTTAAACTCTGGTCCACGACAGCATTTCTGCGTATTTCCACTTGGTGGCGCCCATGGGGGCCAAGCAGTGGAAGGGAAAGCCATGGCCTGGGATGAACTGTGTGGGAGAGGGGAGAGGCCACCAGGCCTTAGCTGTGCGGCCTCGCTGCTCATTAGCTGATCCACTGGGGAACAAAGATGCATCTGGGAAGATCTATGGTGCACGTGCTGTATGGTTCCCTAGCATGCTATTTCTGTTATTTCTTTAGTCCTCACAATAACACTATAAAGTAGGTAACTGTTATTCCCACTTATAAATGCGGAAGTTGAGACTTGAGAAATCAGGTGGCCAAATATGGTGGTGGAGCTGGCCAGACTAATTAATTAAGATCTGTCTGATGGCCAAGGCCCATGGTCTCATCTGTATAGCAGAACTGCCTCCCCAAGGCATAGAACTAGCACTTCAGCAAGGGTGCTAAGACTTACTGTGAAGGTGGACTGATTTCTGAGCCAAACACTGGACACATCACTGAAGGTGCAGTGATAAATAAAACACATGCACTCAGCCCTACCTGCATACGGTTGATAATCTAGTGGCACATTAATAGTTGCTAAGGTCTGTCAGAACTTGAACTAGTCAAGGAAGTGACATTTCAATTGTGATCTGAATGACTAAAGGAGGCTTATTTTTATTCTACTATAGACTTATTACTAGTCTAGCAATGGAAGAACTCTTAGCATTGATGTAAAGGCAGTGGCCACCAGAGGTTCTGAGGGGAGGGAAAGGGAAGAATAGGTATAATATGGGGCATTTTCAGGATATTGGATTTGTCCTGTATGACATTGCAGTGATGGATACAGAGCTTGTATATTTTGTCATAATTTACCAAATTGCACAGGACAGAATGTAAACTATAATATTAACTATAGTCCATGGTTAGTAGCAGTGCTTCAATATGTGTTCATCAATTGTAACAAGTGTACCACACTAATGAAGGATGCTGTTAATGTGGGACAGTGTGGGAGGGGGAGGCAGAGGAGCATATGGGAATTCCCTATATTTTTTATATAACATTTATGTAATCTAATGCTTTTTTAAAAATAAAAAAATTAATTATAAAAAAAATCTGAAGAATGAGTAGAGGTTGAATAGATAAGTGAGGCAAAAATGGAGAAAGAGAAAAACCTAGGCAGAAGAAACAGCCTATGCAAAAGCCCTGGGGTAGGAAGGAATGAACCAGTCAGTGTGATTAGAGTCCAGAGTATAGAGAGAAGGAAGGAACCAGTAGGCAGTGCAAATCAAGAAGGGCATGATGGATGAGGGTAGGGGTTTGTGCCATGATCGGAGTTTGCATTTGTTAAAGATCATTTTGGATTCAAGGAGTTGAGGGTAGGCAAGGAGATCAGTTAGGATCCTATTGCAGTAGTGAAGGTAAAATATACTGGTGTTTTAGATGAGAGAGGCAGTGCAGTGTAGCAGTTAAGACCCGAACTCCCAAGACTACCTCTAGCACTTACTACCTATGTGCATTTGATCACCTTACTTAACATTTCTGTGTCCAGGTTTGCTCATGAGTAAAACAACTATTAAAATCTACCATAGAGGGTTATTGAAAGGAATAAGTGAATTGCTAATTGTAAAGTGCTTAGAGTAATGCCTGGCATGTAGTACATGCCCAATAAACATCAGCATTATTGTCAGCTATGGAAATAGAGAGAGGTGGACAGAATCAGTAGCTATTTAGGCCAGATCATCTGGATTTGATGATAGCTTGTGTATGTTGGGTTAGAAAACAAGAACATCGAAAGTGATTCCCAGGTGTATATGAATGGTAAATAGTACAGTGGGATACAGATCGGTGGTGATAGGTAAGGCTTCCTGAAGGAAGTGGTGACTGAGGTGTACCTTAAAGAATAAATGTCTTGTACATGCAGAAAAAGATTAAAAACTCTGATGATGGGAACGAGGCCGGGTTCTCCAACTCCAAGACTGCTGGGAGGAGACAGAGTTATATTTCACCTGAGACTGCTTCCCCATCTTACTTTGCCAGGCATTCTCACAGTCTGAATCACAAATCTTAGTGGTTCTATACCATCCTTCCCTCCTGTTTGGGAGGATGAAGACCCATCTTCTTGCCAATCTCAGGACCCCAGAATATCCTCTGGATCCTAAAGAGGAAATTTGGCACACATCTTCCCTTGTTAGGCTGCCAAATTGAAGCTTGGCTTTCACTGGACAGATGCTTTCATGCCGAAGTATCACACTATCATCTTATAAATTCTCATTTTCTGGGAGGCAAATTGCTTTGTTTAAAATGCTCATGGCAGATACTTTTGGTCATCCAATCAATAGCCATGCCCCTGTCTATCTTATTAACATATTCTGAATTTGATCAGCCCATAATATACTCAACACATGGGTAAATTATGGTGTGAGCCAGTCATAGTAATTCCATTCCCATTTGCTGGGTACATATTTTCCCAGCTCCCTGCTAGCTAAGTGTAGCTACTGATGGTACCTGGCACATAGGAAGTCTGCTCAGAAGCCTCTGGGAGATTTCCCCCCCTAATGAAAAGATACAGATGTGGGAAGAGAGGCCTTTCCTTCTTTGGATGCTTTCATGTGACGACAAGATACCTAGAGCTGCCACTGCCACTATTTGAAACTGAGGAAAAGGTTAAGAGGATTCCAGAGATACCAGTCCAGTTCCTGGTATCACTGAACAATTTGACTGCACCTGAAACTGCCTATCTCCACACTACTTTTGCAAGATAATGAATAATGACATGTCTTTATTGTCCAAACATCTGTTACTTGCAGCCCATAGTATCTCTAACTGACACTATTTTTCAAATAATCATACTATTTTTCAAAGGATTGCTAACTGCCTTCTCCTATCCCCTTCTCACAGTGTCCTTGTTGGTCAAGAATCTCAGTGTCTTCTCAGGCACCCAGACCAAAACTGCCGAAGGTCACCAGCCTCACATCCAATCAACAGTGAAGCCCAGCCCATTTTCCCCTGGGATATTTTGTGTTCACTCTTTTCTATTGCCACTGTCTCTTTCTAGCCCTTCTGTTTTATTTCCTCCACATTGCTGACAGTCACTTTCTTAGAGCATTGGTAGTATCATCATGTAATTCCTCTTCTGCAACAATCTGTGGCTCACTATTTTCTCTTAAGTTCAAATGCCTCTGGAAGACATTCAAGGCATGACATTATTTGGCCCCAACCTGCTTTCCTAATCCTTCCTCCTTTTCTATCCCTCTACTCTATCCATATGAATTTCTCACTATTTGTCAGCACTCTATATCCTTTTATGTCTCTACTTTGTCAGTGCCAATCTCTGGGCTAAAATTCCCTTCCTATTTATATTCCCTTTCCACTCCAACTCCATCAAATGTAATCTTGCTCTTCCATCAAAGTCCTGCCATCATTGCTCAGTTGAAATAAATTGCCCTTTCCTCTGTTTTCCCATAAAATTTTGCATATATATATCCAAACCAGTATTTTCCCAGTGACTAAGAGCAAAGTTTCAGGAATCAGACTACCTGCATTCAAATCCCAACTCTGCCACTTACCTGAATAAGTTTTCCAAAATAGCTGAGCCTCTGCCCCCTCATTTATGAAATGTGGACAATAATTTCACTCTGATAGAGTTGTCAGGCCAATGAGAAGTGTCTATCGAGTGCTTGGTACATAGTAATTGCTCAATAACTATTACTATTATTTTGCTATAGTAATTATTTCATTTTTACCTTTGATTATACTTAGCTTCACAAACTGTTCTCACTCAATGAGTTGATTTAACGTTGTTTAGTGAAAGAAAGATGAATTGGAGAGAATCCATACGATGTGGCCGATTCCCTCCTAGATCCTTTGCACATCAGCAATGCTGAGATGAGGGCCCTGCCTCACATCATCATCATCATCTTTTTCATCCTGTGAGGAAATGGAGACTCAGAGAGTTACTAATTTGGCTGTGGCCACACAATTAGTAAGTCATGAAGCCAAGATTCAGACCTCTACCATTCTCATTTCCAAGATCTCTGCTGTTTCCAGGAGTCCCTGGAAATAGACAGAAACTCTATTGTCCTTAGGCTTCCTCATCGTTATTTGTTTTAAGATCTAGTAGGTGTCAGTGAAGTGCATTGAATGTAATGTATAATGCAAAGATGTTTGTGTGTGATGTGGAAAAGACACTTCTAACTGCAGAGGGAATTTTAAAAAGCATGATTTAACTTTTTCTTTGAGACTTTGAAGGAACACAGCCTGATGTGACTGGAGTTTTTGCCCCCACCAATTAGGTAAAAGTGTCAGTTAATTCTAGTAATATCTTGGCAGTCCAAATCAATTTGGTGCTGTGTCTCTGAGGCAGGGTGGGTGCTGACACATGGGTGACAGCCCAGCAGGTCCTGACAGATGCAGAGATGGTGGGCAGTAGGTGTGAATACAATCATGTGGGCATGGAAACTAAGTGGACTTCCCTCAGCTGCAAGAGGAGAAGTCCTATCAGGCACATATTTATACCTCACCTTTCTGTGTAAAGGATTTAAAGCAGCTCCTAAGGGCCACAGGCATCTAGTGATGGTCTCATAAATTTTGAAAGGGGGAAGAAAGTCATATAGTGACATAAGCCAAAGCTAGGCATTAGATTTAAAATGTGTAGTGAAATGACCTATGCTCTTAATGACGTTTAACTTTACTAGGTGCCAACTGGCAATAGCATATGAGTGTTACCTAGTTGTCCTGACCTGCCAAAAGCAATTGCTCAAGAGGAGCACATCTATTCTTGGTACTGACTTCGCATGGAAATTTTTTCTGGAAGGACACTCTGTCTTATAGTTATCCTCAAAAAGACAGAGTTTCAGAGGACTGCTTCATGAGCACCCTTATATGAGCTGAAGACTTGACAAAAAGTTGGTTCCATAAAGCTATTCTGTAATGCTAAAGCAACGAAGATGGACAGTGGGAGGTGGGCCAAGTACCCAAGTCTTGGCTGATTTGAAATGACCTGGAGATAGACTTGAGGATTGTCAGAAGGAGTGGCTGGGCCTCGTGTCCTCCAGGCAGTCCTCTTGAGAGGGGCCTTTCACCAAGAGGTAGGAGCTTGAGCAGTTCAGAGACCTGGAGGGCAATGGCTTTGTGACACCCGTTAGATGCAGACCCATAGGACTTCACATATAATCTAGCTTTATGGATGTTAAGGAACCTAATAAGAGACTATGCAGAAATTTCCAAATCAGTTACATTTGTGAGACTTAACTCTTCTTCTGTTAGAAGGTATGCCAATTCAGAGCCTGCTTAGCTTGTTCTTTCATTTTTCCTGTGCTCAAGCTAGTTTTTAAGGCTCATCCAAGGTTCCATCTCAAATCTATTCACTAGCTTCACTTTTTCAAAGTGACCTCTCCCTCCTATTAACTGCTTTGTATTGTCCGTTCCTTTTATAGAGTACTTAGATATATTGCTGACCATGTACCTTATTTGTGTTTATTTCCATTGAAATTGATTGTAAGTTTCTATTTACATGAGAAAAAGAGAAAAATACCTCATACTCCCTAACAAGTGGAATCTTGCAAGGTTCTTAGTGAATATTTATTAAATGAATGAATGCTCTGAAAAATAGCTACTATTGCACTCTTAATCTTTGTTGAGAATATTCTAAAATATATTTGTGTATAGCTTAGACTGTTATTTAATTATATAATTAGTTGTTATTTAATTAATTTAATCTTGCCTCAAGAGTGATTTTTATTACACGTTTTGGGTTTACAGAACAATTGTGCATAAAATACAGGCTTTCCATATACCACTTGTGACAGTTTGATATTGTTTATGAATCCCAAAAAGAAAAAAGATTATGTTTGCAAACTGGTCTGTTCAGTTGGATGTGATACCCTTTGCATGCATTAGATTAAGCTGACATGTCTTGATTAAATTACCTGTTGAGATTAGGGCTTTGATCTGACCATGTCAGTCGGGCATGACTCAGGGTTGAGTCCCCGCCCCCTTGGTGGGCCGATATAAACAGGAACTCACTCAAGAAGAAGATAAGGGAAGAGAGAGAGCTCCATAGACATGAAAGAGGAGAGAACTTGGTCATTTCAGTCCTGCCATGTGACAGAAAGGAGAAGGCTCAAACATCTAAAGCCCCAGGAAGAGAAAGGAGCCCTATGCCAGCCTGCAACTGAGATCGGAAGAAGCTGGGCCCACGGAGCCTTAAGAGGAAGAAGGAAGGAGAGACCAGGCAGCAGAGATCGCCCACCATCTTGCTTCAACACGTGACAACAGACTTTGGTGAGAAGCAGCCTTGAGTGGGACTCTTGAGGGCCTTGTAACTGTTAATTTTAACCCAAATAAATACCTTTTATGAAAGACAACAGATTTCTGATACTTTGCTTCAGCACCCTTTTGGCAGACTAGTACACCACCCTGTTTTAACACCTTACATTGTTAAAACTGATGAAAGCACATTTTTATAATTGTACCATTAACAATAATCCATGGTTTAAGTTAGGGTTCACTGTGTTGTGCAGTTCAATGGACTTTTAATTTTTTTATTTTTAAAGAGGTTTTTGTTTTATGTCAAAACATAGGAATTGGAGATTACATTTTTGCCCTCTGCTACTTATAAATGTTGTACGCCTTTAGCCATTCATTCTAGAAATATAAAAGAATACCTACCTGTAGCAGTTTGAAATTATTTTATGAATCCCAAAAAGAGACTCAAGATAATGTTTTTAAACTGATCTATTCCAGTGGGTGTGATACCCTTTGATTGCATTAATTTGGTTGCTGGTCCTTTGACTTATATTACTTGATAAGATTGCTTTTGATTGGACCAAGTCAGTGAGACTGTGAGCGGAGAGAAACACACACACACAGAGAAAGGAAACCACCATATTTGATACTGCTCTGTGAGAGAAAGGTTTTGATCACAGTTGAGTTGCTAGGAGAGAAGCCCCTGAGAGGCTCAAACAGTGTAGGGAGAAATGAACCTTATACCTGATAGCTTACAGCTGAACTCAAGTAGAAAGCAGAGTCGCCAAGACTAAGAGGCCCAGTAAGAGACAAGCCCTATAGCACATTTGCCTACAGTTGCAGAAAGGCAGAGACCTCAGCAGAGATCGGCGGCCATCTTGCTTCCCCATATGACAGGTGACTCTGGTGAGAAAGCACCTCTTATGGTGCTTTGAGTTAGACTTTTACAGCTTTGGAACTGTAAGCTTTTACCTCAGATAAATCCCCTTTTATAAAAGTAAACATTTCTGGTACTTTGCATAGGCGGCTCTTCGGCAAACCGAAACAATAGTGTTCGCTCTGTGTTCAGTATACTAAAGAGCAGGACTAGGACTCTGTGGCTGGTGACTCATTCACAAGCAACACATTCCACTGCAGGGAAATATGGATTTATCATTTTAAAACAGTTACACAGGATAAAGGGTTGTACTTCAAAAGTAACTCCATTGGTGGATAAAATTATAGGGAACACAAAGTTCAGAAAAATTAAGTGATGCAGCTGAGAAATAATAAGAGTTGGGATTTGAATCCAGATCTATTTCCTCTCTAGTATTTGTCTCTGGATTTAATTTTAAGACCCTGGTTACTATGTCAGTCACCTGAGCTCTTAACTCACAGCCCTGCCTCCCTCCCTCCTTGGTTCTTTTTTTTTTTAGTTCTCCCCCCACCCCCCCCACCCCGCCATTGTCTGCTCTCTGTGCCCATTCCATGTGTGTTCATCTGTGACCACTACTATTCTTGTCAGCGGCACGGGAATCTGTGTCTCTTTTTGTTGTATCATCTTACTGTGTCAGCTCTCCGTGTGTGCGGCCCCGCTCCTGGGCAGGCTGCACATTTTTTGTGCTGGGCGGCTTTCCTTATGGGGCGCATTCTTTTGTGCATGGGGCTCCTCTATGCGGGGGACACCCCTGTGTGGCACGGCAGTCTTTGCCCGCATCAGCACTGCGCGTGGGCCAGCTCCACACGGGTCAAGGAGGCCCTGGGTATGAACCTTGGACCTCCCATGTGGTAGGCGGATGCTCTATCCACTGAGCCAAATCTGCTTCCCTCCTTGGTTTCCTGTGCCTTTAAATTCTAGCCAGGATCTTCTCCCATGTCCTAATATTCTCCTCCTGGTTCCTACCCTGTTGAAACTGACACCCCTTTCTTGGTCTTTTTCTTCAGCCCTGTTTGCTGCATTCTTCAATGAAACTATTTTTATGCCTCGCGTTTTCAGCACCAATAAAACCCAAGCAAAGTCCAGATATATCACCAAATTCACAGCTTTTCCACAACCCTAAGCTTCCCCCAAACAATGCAAAAATGGTAGTTCTTAAACTAATTTAATCAATGTGCATACATCCAAATTTGCAAAACTGTTTGAGAGAGAATACACACATGCTTTACAAAAGAGTTGTTAATAAAAGGTGTCTTTTACAGACTGACAGAAATAGATTCGAAAAGACCTCAGATTTTTCTAATTCTATATTTTTAACCTGTCACCCATTTATCTTCTCCCCATCCCCACAATTGCTACAATCTCTGCAGATGGATTTTTCTCTCTAGGGAATTCATAGGTTTTTATCAGATCTCAAAAGGATAAATGACTCCAAAATGTTATGAACCTCTGAATTATCTAATCTTGTACTTCAAATGGAACTATTTCTCTTGTACAACATCTCGCATCTGACCTTTATTTAAATGCTCTCAGTGATTAATGTATCAGGAATGCATTGATCTACCCAAATTGGGGCTAACAATATCACTTTTTTTTCATTTCTCAAATTTTAAGAGTACCATTTGAGCCCCAGACACCACAATTATTGAAAAGTCCATTATCAGTCATCTTGGATCCTCTCTGTTCTTTCCCTTCCATCCTCAAGGATTGATGGAAAATCCAAGAAGTCGTGGATTCCCACATATTAGCTGTTTACCACATACCACATACCACAGCTACAGCTGTGAATATGACAAAGCTGCTGCCCTCATGTGACATCCCTTTCAGATGTCTGTAAATTAAAACAAACCCTTTCCAGGTCCATGGCGGCTTCTACTGTCCTTGCCACTGTGACCACATGATACACTGGGTGCTGGTCCCAAGTCTTCTGCTGGAATGGGCCTTCCCCAAGGGCAACTCAGTGACAACCCTAGCCTCTGTGTTCTGCTCCTTCTGGAACTCCTCACACTGGCTGCTGAGGCCACACCTGTCTTACTAGTTAGTTTACCTTCCAGGGAAAATCCTGGTGTATCTAGTGCACTAAAAATAATAATAATAATAATCACAATAAGGATAACCATCCAGCTAGAGGGTAACTTTTTAAAGTTAGAGTTCCATGGTAAATTTAAAATACAATTTTATAAAACTTTGATCAATGAAAATATTAGTATCACATCTCTTCTATTAAGCAGTTATGCTTTAAAATACTATAACATGATTAAAAAGGAAATACATTTTGCATACGAGTCATCTTTTTACATTGCATTTTGCTTCTTGCCCATGACACATAGATGCCAGATATATGGTGACCATGTTATTTATATGAACAACAAAAGCAATAGCAAACAATGAATGCATGTTATGAGGTAAGCCCTGTGTTGAGTGCTTTGCCTATATTATCTCAGTAATCCTCATGACTTTAATGAGGTAAAGCTATTACGGTTATTTTATAGACAAGGAAACTGAGGCTTAGAATATGAGCCCTAAATCTAAACTAAATATCTGATGACTATAAATCAGATGATTTTTCTTTCTCCTAATGCCATTATAGCTCTTTTGCTTTTTGAGATAGTCAGACTGCATATTTAGCAATAGCTTCTCTCATTTAAGTTATTAATACAGACTCAACCCCTAAGATTTAACGTAAAGACATAGACTCTTCTGTTATGTTCTCTAAGCAATAAATGTTGCTGTCTCAGAGACCTTGCTTCATGAATACCTTTGACTTTGTTTCCTACCATACAAACAGCCTTGCTCTTTCTTTTTGAAGACATTATTTAGTTGACTTTATTACACTAACTTTAAAATTCTGAAGGACAAATTACATCAACTTCAAATTTGACTTCTGATTGACATCTGTTTTGCAAAACCTTTTTGACTTTTGAAGTGGGCATCTCTGCTGGTGAAATGCTAATTTTAAAATGAGTTATGCACGCTCTGCTGCCCCAAACCATTTCACAGTAACTACCCTGCCTGTCTTCTCTGACTGGAATGGCGCTGCCTCAGGCTGGGGATCACCATGGGAACTTTTGCTATGAGCCCAACGTTCTTTCTCTTCTCAGTCCTCTTATAAGGACTTTAAATTTACTTTGACAAGTGAACCTTCTTTAGCAAACTCGACCTTAAAACCCAACTGCGTTGTTCTTAATCTAATGACATGATACTGATTCATGAGTTTTAGAAAATCTATTGAAAGCAATTAAAGACAATTCTAATTTAAAGAAGTTCTTCTAGGCTTACATGTAGTGGTATAGGAATTTTTCAACCCAAGGTTCTCAAGCAGTTTAAATGGAAAGAAAAAAAAAGTGTGTTGTATGACTTGTATGACCAGATGCCCCTCCCCTAATGAGCCCACGCTTTTATACACACACACATAAAACACTTCCCAGGAGGCAATTAAAAATAACAGCGGCAGCAACAACAAACCTTTGAAAGAGTAGGGCTGGGATATCAGGGGTATGGAGGAGTCTTTTTACTTTATAATGTTCCACATTAGTATTTTTTTGTTTTTGTTTTCCTTTTATAATTTAAACCAATTAATTTTTTAAAATATTTTTATGGTTCCCCATGACCCAACTATGGGATAAATTCAGTCCCGGTCTTTCCCATTCTTTACCCATCCTTCCATACTGTTTTTTTTTCCCCCTACTGGCCTTTACCTGTTGTCTTCCTTCACCTCCATCTGTTGCGTGGATACCCACTATGGCAGTTTGATATGGTTATGAATTCCAAAAATAGATATTGGATTATGCTTGTAATCTGATCTGTACCTGGGCATGATTGAGTTATGATTAGGGTGTTGAGTTCCCACCCCTTGGTGGGTGGGGACTCACAGATAAAAGACATGGCAAAGAACAGAGTTGAGGGTTTTTGTTGTTGGAGTTTTGATGCTGAAGCTTTAAGCTGGAGCCCCGGAAAGTAAGCTCGAAGAGGAAAGAGAAGCAAGCCCCAGGAAGAAAGGAACCTTGAACCCAGAGAATAGCAAACCCCAGGAACGTAGGAACCCAGGAAGCCTGAACCCTCGCAGATGTCGGCCGCCATCTTGCTCCAAATAGACTGTGGTGAGGGAAGTAACTTATGCTTCCTGGCTTGGTATCTGTAAGCTCCTACCCCAAATAAATACCTTTTATAAAAACCAACCAATTTCTGGTATTTTGCATCAGCACCCCTTTGGCTGGCTAATATACCCACTTACTCTAGAATACACACAAGACTCAATTTAAGTGTCACCTCCTAGATGAGGTCACTGCTGACACAGCTCCAGCCTTTCCAATCTCAGGCACCACTGACCCCTGGCTCCTTTGTGCTCCGTCGTGCCCACAGTCTACTGTGCACCTTTTTGGGCTTCTCCCTTGACCCCCAATCTCCTCCAACACCTAACCTTGAAGACAGGGTCTGTGACTCTTGCACCTTTTATCCACAACTCACAGCACATGGGAGGCACTCAGTATATATGTTCGATAAATGGTACTTGGATTATTTTCCACACAGAGTGGAAAAGTTCACTTTAGGAGTCAGCAAAACATACAGCCAGCTAAAAATGTCTTCCAAATAACCAACTGTTTGAGTAAGAACTCTTAGTTTTTCTCATCTAGATGCTTGATTCAACATATTTGACCACTGGGGAGCTGTGATTAGTTTTATGTCCTGGTGAATAATTAAGAACCCTGGGAGAGTGGTTTTTAATTAGAACTCTGAGACCTCATCAAGTTCTCAAACACTTTTAATTCAGACTATGTTATGGGCCTGGAATAATGTAGATTATTAAAGCCTGCTTACTCCCTTTGGTTTCGTATTGTGGTTTAAGTGTTTGCTTCTTCTTAAGATGGTCATTTCCTTGAAATGTTGCATGTAAATTGCCACTTACAATTTACAGTCCTGGAACATGGTAGACCCTCAATAAATAATAGCTCTTATTATCCACCTTAAATCCTTCACAGCATTTTGCATGGTGCTTCTGCACAAAATAGGCATTGAATAAATGCATTTGAATGAAAGAATGACTAGAACGGACTGATGTTCTCTGTACACCATTCCCTTTGAAGCACAGATAATCCTGGAAGAGTAGAAGAGAGATAATCAACATTCTCTACTGGTTGTGGCTAGTAATTCTGAGAGCACAACACAAGAAGTAACAGTGCTAGTGCCCATTAGGGGGGATTCTTTCCCTGTATGACTTTATCTGGAAGTTGTTTTCTTTCAAAGTCTAGGGTGGTCTTGTGTAAGCCTTGATCATTTCTTGAAGTATAAAACACAGTGAGAAGATATTCCAGATACCGAGGTAGTGGAGCACACAAACCTTCTCAAATTCTAGCATTGTGTGGACTCCACGGCCCCATGGAGCTGTGGCCTTGGAGTGCATCACAGACTATAATAGTTATGAATAGCAAGAGCTTCAACGTGTTAGGAAAATAAGATGCAGTTCCTACCTTATTTGTGCTCAGAGTCAATAAGCAAATGAGTATGAGTAAGATAATTTCTAGGAAGGAAAAATGCTGAGTACTATGGAGATCTAAAAGCAGAGGACTTGGCTTGTATGAAGAGATGGGTCAAGGAATACAGCCCCCGAGGAAGTGACTTTGAGAAATAGAAGCCCTTCTTAAATCCAGGTGTCCCGTTTTCTGGCCAAAGATGTTTTCCACATTATTTAATTCATAAAATCACCTTTACCCACAGCTCTGCAAAAATCTAGCCATTAAATATTAAGATCTGGACCAGTATGAATAAGCAATGAGCTTGACTTCTGCTTTTATGTGTATTTACTGCTTCTGGCTGTATTTTTTTAAAATATAATACCAAGCGAGTCATTTTTGCCAACCAGGATTCTGTCTTTAATAAGTGCAAGTGTCCCCAGAAGCTACTGCACTTGGTTCATTCCAAGAGCTTAGGGATAATTAATGTGTTTTCATGATCACAGCATTCATTAGTCAAACTTGTGGGTCTAATCCAACTTTCCTGTTGTATTTTTATGGCAACCAGGAAGTGTATTTGATGATATAGTCCCTCATTTTAAAGGGCAAAAAAAAAAAATCTGTTTGCTCCATTCTGTTTGATTTACAATTTGTTTCTTCATTCCACTTGATCACTGGGACATAGTTGTATGAAATAGCAGAAAGTACCTTCTCTGTGGGCTCAGAATGCAGGAACCCTTACCTGTTCTCAGGGCTGGAGGATGCATTTTAAAAATTATTATTTTTTCTATAATATATAGTGAAATGAAAACACCTTCTTTTTCTCTGTCACATTAATTACAAAGCCATTCCAAGTTTCCCCCAGAAAACCAAATGTTCTATAATTTCTAATTCTAGTGTGAGCTCACTAGCCTATTTTTCTACTGGATTGACTGACTGCCAGAATTGGGATGAGAGCAGAAAGGCAAAAATTTGGTCCTGTTTGTTTCTGCCGGACAGAAAGCCCAGATATCATACCTGTGAAGGGCGGGGGTGGGGCTCTTTAAATAATTAGCAGCAGGACAGTTCCAAGGTTCAGTGTTAAAAGACTGCTTACACAGTTGGCATGCACTTGCAAGGAAATCATGGTGGTCATCCAGAGAGCATGCATTCAGATCAGTCAAAGTAAATCAAATTATGACTTTTTTTCTAAAGGAGTAGATTGAAAACAAAATGGAATTTGAGTCTAGCAAGAAATATTCCATGTGACTTGATATCCCCTCCCTCCTTGTCTATGTTCTCTTCATCGTTGTTCTGAAATAGACTTGACATTAGATTTCACACAACCAACATGTTGGAAGCTTTATTGAATTGCCTGTTTGGCTCGACAAGCTCTTCTCCTGGAACAGATAAGAAAAACCTAGAACAAACCCACCTACTGGCCTTGCAAAGTCCTCTCTTGTATGAAGACGCCAGTCACACATTTGCGCTCTTTCACATTTCCCCTTCCCCCAAATTTTCAGTGCCTACCTGGCCTGGTTCTGAAGGTCTGACCTGCAGCAACTTAACAGTGTCACTGAAAATGGATTAAGAATTAGTGAATCATTGATCTTAGAAGGGATTCAGAACTGCTTTAGCAAATTGCCAGAATAGCTTAGGAGTTTGCTTTGGCAGTACAAAAAGACAAAAGCAAGCAAAAACTTATAATAGACACTGGTGACGATATCCTAAGGCTTTCATATACCCCAAATGTTTGAGTACCAGTGTAGCATTTTAATTTCTCTCATGGCACAGCTGCTGAAAGTTCAAACTTTAGAACCAGAACAGTGTGGATTTACATCCTAACTCCCTCAGTCACTAGCTATGTGATCCTGAACGAGGTACTCAACCTATCTGTGACTCAGTTTCCTCATCTGCAAAATGGAAATAAATGGTACACCACTGATTAGGTCGCTGTGGTGGTTTGAAGCTGTATGTGCCCCAGGAAAACGTACTCTTAAATCTAATTCATTTCTGTGGGTGTAAAGCCATTGTAAGGAGGATTTTCTGATTAGGCCACTTCAGTTAAGGTGTGACTCACCTCATTCAGGATGGAACTTAATCCCGTTACTGGAGTCTTTTATAAAGGGAATGAACACACATACACACAGAGATGGAAAGTCAAGGAAGCAAGAAGCTGAAAGCAGTAAAAATCAAAAGAGAAGGGAAAGACCAGCAGGCACGGCCATGTGCCTTGCCTTGTGTCAGAGGAGCTAAGGATGACCAGTAGCCAGTCTTTGAGAAGAAAGCATCACCTTCATTATGCCTTGATTTGGACAATTTCACAGCCTCAAACTGCAAGCTACTAAATCCCCAATGTTTAAGCCAACCTGTTTCATGCTGTCTGCTTTAAGTAGCCTAGGAAACAAAGCGTTATGTACCACTTAGATGAATTAATATATGTAAAATTCTTAGGCTAATGCCAACCACATAATAACTGCTATAGAATTGTTTACCTTTATTAGAAATAATCCTTCTCTTACTTATCCATTCCTCATATATTTGCTGAGCACATCTACCAAGAGAAGTGTTTAGCACTAGAGCTATGATGTGAGCGAGACATAATTCCTGCCCCCACAGAGCTTATAATCTATAGTTTTATTATGATTATGGGTGCAGTTATATGACTATGGGTTCAATTTTGGTAAATGTTAATCTACGGGAAATCTGGAGGTCTAAAAGTATTTCTATTTTCTTCTTTTGGGAAGTAGGGATTATTTGGGCAACTTGCCTTTTGTATGAGTTTACTATTCTCCATTCCTCTTGCAATTTAGCCTTTTTTCATCATTGTCTTTTTTAAACCTTGATACTTTCCCTTAAGTCCTGTAAACCCTACCAAAAAAGTCTTTTGGCAGCATATAGTCATTTTGTAGCTGAAGAGTCCCCTCAGAGTATTTTGCCCACCATATTTCTAGATATATTGTGCTAGGCATTCTTTTGAACATTTTACTTGTAGCATCTCATTTAATGTTTAAAACAACTTTATGAGGGCAGTATTTTTATCCTAATTTTGTGAGAGAATAAACACAGGCCCTGTGAGATTAAATGACATGTCACCAATGTGGCCTGATTGATAGATGTGGGAGGCAGAATTTTAAAAAACATATACTAAAATTAAAAAATCCATGTATGTGATATGAAATTCAAAATGCACAAAAGGATTTGTAATGGCTAGTAATTTCCATTCCCATTCTTGTCCCCTAGACATGATATTGCCCTTTTCATGAGGCAACTACAGTTACCTGTTTCTTATGCATTCTTTCAGGGATAGTGTATGAAATATACAAGCAAATATGTACATGTATATGTCTGTGTGGTCTGTGTGTATGTACACATATACACATGTTGTGGCAGTTTGATATTGTTTATAAATTCCAAAAATAGATATTGGATTATGTTTGTAAACTGGTCTATCCCTCTAGGCATATTAGATTATATTGGATTCAGAGGTTTCCCATTTACTTGATTAAATAATGATTAAATCTTTGATTGGGCCATGCCAGTAGGACATTGCATCCCTACCCCCTTGGTGGGCAGGTACTCACAGAGAAAATGACAAGGCAAAGGAATTAGTTGGAGTTTTGATCTTGGACCCTGGGAAGTAAACACATAGAGAAGCATACCTGAGGACACAGCAGAGGCCCCAGGAAGAGAGACAGAGCTGTTTGCCTGATAGTCTACAGCTGGCCTTGTGGAGAGAGCACAGCAGCTGAGCAAGGAGAGAAATGAGCCCTGGGAAGAAAGGAACCCAGGAAACCTGAACCCTTGCAGATGTTGGCAGCCATTTTGCTCTAACACATGGCAACAGACTTTGGTGAGGGAAGTAACTTATGCTTTATGGCCTGGTAACTAAGCTTCGACCCCAAATAAATACTCTTTATGAAAGCCAATAGATTTCTGGTATTTTGCATCAGCACCATTTTGGCCGACTAATACACACATATATGTATAATTTTCCCCTGCAAATGATAAGACACTAAATGCCCTGTTCAAAATCTTGCTTAAAAAAAAATCAGTTACTGTATCTTGGACTTCCTTTCATTTTTGTACATAAAACTTGCCTCATTTTTTCACTATTCTATAATTTTCCATTGTCGAGCTAGGTCAGAATTTATTTAACTAGTCTTCCATTGATAAACATTTAAATTATACCTGTTTTTTTTTTTTGCTATTAGAAATAACACAATGCTGAGATATGAACCCAGGGAATCTGACTACTGATTCCCACTTCTTTGCCAGCCTTCTATATTCTTTCTGCTAAGGACTTTACACTGTACTCTGGAAATAATGAGTAAAAGGAACTTTCTCAAGTAGGGAGTGCTAGGATATCAGTGTCTAAAATAAATGGTCACTTCAGGGAGGAGAGTTTAGATGGAAGTGAGCTTGGAAGCAGGGAAAGTCTATTTGATAATTCCCTTCTTTCTTTTCTTTCATCTTCAGCTCCTCCTTCCAGTTTTTTTGAAAATATTTATTTAGTGCCTTTGTGTGTCTCACACTCTGTTTAGTACTAGAGATACCAAGGTACAAGTGTGCCACTGTCTTTGTGAGGAGGTTGTGCTTTAGTGGGGAGACAGCTATACTAACACCAGATTATAATAAAGCGAGTTAAATGCCTGCATTAGTTTTCTTTTTTTATTTTCTAAGATTTATTTATTTCTCCCCCCACCCTCCACCCCCCACTCCCATGTTATCTGCTCTCTTTGTCCATTCACTGTGCATTCTTTTGGGTCTGCTTGTCTTCTCTTTTAAGCAGCACTGGGAACTGATCCTGGGACCTTCCAAGTAGGAAGAGAGATGCTCAATCTCTTGCGCCACCTCAGCTCCCTGGTCTGCTGCATCTCTTATTGTCTCTCCTCTGTGTCTGTTTTTGTTGCATCATCTTGCTGCGCCAGCTCTCTGCTCAGGCCACATGGGCCAGCACTCCTGCATGAGCCAGCACTCTGTGTGGGCCAGCTCTCTGCTTGGACCAGCTCACCATGCAGGCCAGCTTGCCTTCACCAGGAGGCCCCAGGAATCGAACCCTGGACCTCCTATAAGGTAGACAAGGGCCAAATTGCTTTAGCCACATCTGCTTCTCTGCATTAGTTTTCTATAGCTGCTCTCACAACGTACTACAAATGTGGTGGCTTAAAACAGTACACTGACTGGCAAAGGAGGACAGATCATTATGCCAGGTCCTTTATATTGATGGTTGTATTTATGAACCTTTTCTAGTGAAATTTTCTAGGATTATACATTGCCTAAGAATTATCTCCTGAAAGCCTCCTTGTTGCTCAATTGTGGCCTCTCTCTAAGCCAAAATCAGTGTATAAATGTACTATCTCCTGCTCAGTGTGGAACATGACTCCTGAGGACAAGCCTCTCTGGCTCCAAGTCATCACTGACTAGTGATGAATATGGAAAAAAACCTTGATCAAAAAGGGGAAATAGGGAAACGGACTTGGCCCAGTGGTTAGGGCGTCTGTCTACCACATGGGAGGTCCGCGGTTCAAACCCCGAGCCTCCTTGACCCGTGTGGAGCTGGCCCATGCGCAGTGCTGATGCGCGCAAGGAGTGCCGTGCCACGCAGGGGTGTCCCCCGCGTAGGGGAGCCCCATGCGCAAGGAGTGTGCCCCGTAAGGAGAGCTGCCCAGCGCGAAAGAAAGTGCAGCCTGCCCAGGAATGGCGCCGCCCACACTTCCCGTGCCGCTGACGACAACAGAAGCGGACAAAGAAACAAGACGCAGCAAATAGACACAGAGAACAGACAACTGGGGGGGGGGGGGAATTAAATAAATAAAAATAAATCTTAAAAAAAAAAAAAGGGGGAAATATTAAAAACAAATGAGTTTTTATGGGTAACAGACTTCAAAGTGAGTTGGGAATTTATTCCAGAGGTTATACTTATGCATGTTCTCAACAGGATCTCCTTAACTGCTACAGTAAAAAGTACCTCAAACAGGGTGCTGCTGAAGGCTCTAGAGACATCTAGACATTATAGACAGGATAGAAAATCTCAGGAATTCGGTGCCCTGTCAATGGGCCTTACTTCAGAATATATGCTACCCAATGTATCAGAGTTAGACTCATTTATCATTTCCCTACATATGGCTTTCTACCCCTTTTATTTGAACCTATAATTAGCCCTATCCTTGTTAAATATATGTCTTAGAGACTTAAATCTTTGGTCTGTTCATCTGCTGGTTGAGCCCTGATTCTCAGCAGACTTGCAACACCTCACCAATTCATTGAACTCACCCAGAACAACTAACAAAAGGATGATGATGGACAATGCCTGTCCTAGGAAGTGGAGAGTATCTGCAACTGCAACCAAGACAGTTCCCCCCTAATGGGATGTAAGTCCTCTCTCAATTGGAGAGAGTGTGGGCATTACCATCCCAAAGTCCTCAAGATTGAGGAATGAACAAATACAAGGGTGGAAAGCAACTGTAGCAGTTTATTATTATTTATAAATTCCAAAAATGGATATTTAATTATGTTTGTGGACTGGTCTGTTACTCTGGGTGTATTATATTGTATTAAATTCAGAGTTTTCACTTTTACTTGATTAAATTATGATTAAGGCTTTTATTTGGCCAAGTCAGTAGGATGTTGAGTCCCTGCTCCCTTGGTGGGTGGCAACTCACAGAGAAAATGACACAGCAGAGGAGAGAGTTGGAGTTTTGATACTGGAGCCCCAGGAAATAAACACACAGGGAAAGAACACAGAAGAATAAAGACAGCCCCATAGATGCAGAAGAGTCCCTGGGAAGAAAATGAGCCTGATAACCTACAGCTGCAGATGAGCCCAGAGAGAAATGAACCCTGGGAGAAAGACAAGACTTACCCCAGCCTACAACTGAGATCAGAAGAGGCTGGGACCACGGAGACTGAAGAGGAAGAGGAAGGCTGAACCCTCACAGGCATCACCCGCCATCTTGCTCAACATTTGGCAAATGTCTTTGTGTGAGAAAGCACTTTTTATGGTATCTTGAGTTGGACTCCTTAGGATCTGGTAGCTGTAAGCTTCTACCCAAATAAATACCCTTCATAAAACCCAACAGGTGTCTGATACTTTGCATCAGCACCTCGTTAGCTGACTAATACAGCAACTGTGGATTAAAGTAGACTTAAGATTATTCTAGCAATGGAAGAACTTGTATCATTGATATAAAGGCAGTGGCCACCAGAATTTCTGAGGGGAGGAAGAGGGAAGAATAGGTGTAACATGAGGGTATTTTTGGGACATTGGAATTGTCCTGCATGACATTGCAATGACAGATACACACCATTATATGTTTTGTCAAAACCTATAAAATTATGTGGGACAAACTGTAAACTATATAGTCCTTGACTAGTATCATAATATTACAATGCTTTAATATGTGTTCATTAGTTGTAGCAAATATACCACACTAATGAAAGATGTTGTTAATGTGGAAATGTGTGGGAATGGGAGGGTTTGGAGTATATGGGAATCACCTATATTTTCCCTGCCCTGCGATGGCTCCCTTGTCTGTTTGCTCATTGTTTTTTTTTGCTTCTTGTTTGCATTCATTGTCTGTTCATTGTTTTTGTTTGTTGTTGCTCATTTTTTTGTTTTTTGTTTTTCTTTAGGAGGACTTGTGAACCGAACCTGGGACCTCTCATGTGGGAGGCGGGTGCTAACCCACATAAGCCACATTCACTCCCTCCTTGTTTTTTGTTTTTGCTCATTGTCTTGTTCATTGTTTGCTTGTTGTCTTGATCACTGTTTGCTTGTTATCTTGTTAGTTGTTTTGCTCATGGTCTGCTTGTTGTTTTTGCTCAATGTCTGCTTGTTGTCTGTTCACTGTTTGTTTGTCTTCTTTAGGAAACACCAGGAACCAAACCTGGGACCTCCCATGTGGGAGGTGGGTGCTCAACTGCTTAAGCCACACCTACTCCTTCCCCTATATTTTTGATGTAACATTTATGTAATCTAAAGCCTCTTTAAAAATAAAAATAATTAAAAAAAAAAACAACAAATCAGTACACTTTTATTCTCTTACAGTTCTGGAGGTCTGAAATCAGTTTCACTGGGCCCAAATAGGTATAAGCACAGCTGCACTCCCTCCAAGAGGCTCTAGGGGAGAATTGGTTTCCTTGCCTTTTCTAGTTTCTAGAGATTCCTGGTTCTTCCCCCATCTTCGAAGTCAGCAGTGTAGCACCTTGCCTCAGTGGTCACATTTGCTTCTTGTTCTGGGTCAAATCTGTCTACCTCCCTCTTATAAGGACCATTGTGATTGCATTCCTCCATTGCAGCAGTTTGATATTATTTGCTATTATTTATGAATTCCAAAAAGAGATATAGATTATGTTTGTAAACTAGTCTGTTCAGCTGGGTATGATAACCCTTTGATTTATTAGATTCAGCTGAGATGTGTGATTAAATTATGTTAAGATTAGGGCTTTGGTTCAATCACATCATTAGAGTGCAACTCAGCATTGAGCCCCAGCCCCCTTGGCGGACTGATAAAACAGACTCTCACATGGAAGCAGATATACAGGAGATAACACAGAAGAATAGAGACACCTCATTAGACATGGCAGAGGTCCTGGGATGAGAGATGAACCTGATAGTCTATAAGTGACATTGTGAAGAGGCCAGAGTGGCTGAGCCCAGAAAGTAACATACCTCAGGGAGAGAGAAGAGCCTTATGCCAGCCTACAGCTGAGATCGGAAGAAGCTAGGACCACGGAGCCTTAGGAGGAAGAAGGAGGGCTGAACCCTTGCAGACTTTGCCTGCCATCTTGCTTCAACACATGGCCAATGACTTTGGGTGAGAAAGTACCTCTTATGGTACCTTGAGTTAGACTCTTTAGGGTCTTGTGACTCTAAGTTTCTATCCCAAATAAATATCCTTTATAAAAGCGAACAGAGTTCTGGTACTTTGCATTAGCACTCCTTTGGCTGACTAATACACCCATTAAGACTCTTAATTTAGCCCTAACTGCAAAATCTCTTTTTCCATATAAGGCAACATTCACAGGATCCAGAGATTAGGACATATGTATCATTATTCAGCATTCCATAGTGCTTTGGGTAAATGCATGCAAATAGGGGCAAAGAATGGGAAAACCTTATTTAGCTTGAGGGGGCAGGACAGAAAGTTCTCCCAGAGGAAGTGAATTCTTAAGAGGGAGTGGGAATGAATCTCCATGTCATTACTCCTTAGTCCTGTCTGACTTTACTGTTTTCATCATTCCTTTCCTGGTTCCTTTTACCTTTCCAGGCTATTTAAATCAGCCCCAAGTCCCAGCCCTCCCCTCTGGCCCTTCTTGCTCTACATTCTCTTCCCCAAATATCTCACCCTGTCCCTGGGGTTCACAATGTCCTTTCCAAAAAAGGACTTTCAATCTCCATCTTCAGACCTGGCCCACCTGCTGTTGGACAACGCTCTCTGAGAATGCTGTTCTCCCACATCATCTCTCCTCCACACCCAAAATCAACATCTCCTTTGGGCTTCCAGAGTTCTCTCCTTTTGTCCTCACTCTTCCATTCAGAGACTTAACATTTATATATATCCTCAGCTATTCCCTCTAGACCTTGTACCACCAAGTGGTATGGTCCTTCCTCAACATTCTGCCCGTGTGACACTTCTCTTTCTGCTCCTTTCTACACTGGTCATTGCTTCCACCTAGAGGAACAAGCTGAATGCTTGGCTAAAGGTTCTCCCTCTTTCTATGCTCTCCTCCCAACTTTAGTACTACTGCTTCATTAATTTTCATTATGTTACTCTTGTTTAAAAACTTACAGAGGGGAGCGGAGGTAATTCAAGTAGTTGAGTGCCTGCTTTCCTGGTTTCAATCCCTGGTACCTTCTGGGGGAAGAAAAAAACCCACAAAACATCTGGAGAATATATTCCAGATTCTAGGTTCCTTAGTGTGACACTTCAAGTTTCTCCTGAGTCCAGTCCCTATATCACATCACACCACATTCATTCATTCATCCAGCATATGTTCATGAGGCATTTCTCACGTGCCGGCACCACAATAGGCACTGGGAGCATGATAGTGAGTAAAAATAACCACCCTTGTGTAGTTTTTCTATCTAATATGAAAGACAGACATGAGCAAAATAATTCATAATTGTTAAAAATATGAAATTATGAAATTGCAACTATAATAAAACAATAGCTCAAACCTATGTAATGCTTGCTATGTGCCTAGTGCCATTCTAAGACTTTCACATGTATTATTCCATTTACTCCCTACCACATACTCATAACTGGTATTATCCCCACTTTACAGATGAGAAAACAGGCACAAAGAGTTTAAGTAATTTGCCCAAATTCACACAGCTGGAAAGGATTTAGGCAGGCAGTTGGGTTCCAGAGTTTGTACCTGCACTTAATTGCTACAGTGTATTTCTATAAAGGAAATATGTGTGGTGCTTTGAAAATCACTGGCTGGAGTGGTAGTGGTAGATCTAACCTAGTCAGGAAATGCTTCCTAAGGAAGGGACAGCTAAACTGAGATAGGAAGGATAAGTTGGGGTTAATTAGGCAAGAGGAGAAGAAAAGTGTCCCATCCAGAGCAGGTAATGTGTAAAGGCCCTGTGGTGGGGGAACAGGGTACTTATGGGGTCTGAAAAGAGACCATTGTGGTGGAGCAGAAAGAGCACAGTGGAGGAGGAGCAAGGCATGGGATTAGGCTGAAATGATGTAGGCTGGGATGACAGGTAAGTGCTAAACCACCCAGGACCCTGGCAGGCCATGTTACAAACATTTTTATTTATCCTAAAAGCAATGGGAAACAATTGAGGTTTTTAGTAGGGGTAAGAGGGAGAAATGCATCAAAGGTTTTTCAATTGTGTCTTGCACTGATATGGTTTCATTCTCTAGAATTGGGAACCCTGGAAAGGAATTAGTTGGGCATAAAACCACAGACTCAATTTAGGATAATTTGGCCTTGAAGAACCTTTTGAGACAACCAAATCAGATATCAAGAAAAATGTGAAATGTGTGGATCTAGGGCTTATAGAGGAATTATGGACTGTGCCTTTAAGTTTGGGTGAGTAGATGGTGCCATATTGAAAGAAATGGTTCCTTTAGTATGAAGGGTGGAAGGTCCCAGCCCTTGCTTCTTTGACATTTTTGTAATTAAGAAATGAACTCATCAAAGGACTTCACTCCTGCTGAAGAGAACTTTAAGACCTATCAGTGAGATCTTTGTTAGCATCTTTTGCAGCATATTTGAATGTGGGGTGATAATCAGGCAGAGTGGTAGGAATTAATTTTAGATTCCTTCTCCATTTTCTACTTTTTACAACAGAATATCATTTAGTAATATTTTATCCTCCAATTATAGGAACAAGTTTTTGGAAATTGCAATTTGAGTCTATTAAAAGGAAACCAATAAAAACAACAACAACAACACGTGCACACAGTGTGTGCTGGCTTATTTCAAACTCTGAACAATGCAACTTCAACATTCAGGTCAATATGAATTGTATTTATTGATGCATAACAAATTACCCCCAAAAACTTAGGTACTTAAAACAACAATAGAAGTGTATTATTCTCACAGTTTCTGTGGATCAGGAATTTGGGAGCAGCTTAGCTGGAAGGTGCAAGCTCACGGAGCTCTCATGAGTCAAGATCTTTGCTAGGGCTGCAGTCACCTGAAGGCTTCACTGGGGCTGAAGTATTCCCTTCCAAGATGGCGCACTCACAGGCTTGGCATGCTGGTGCTGGCAGTAGACGGGAATCTTTGGTTCCTCCCCATGAGATCCTCTCAAGGCTGCTTGAGGATCCTGATGACATGAGTGGGGGTTTCTCCCAGAGCAAGCCATCCAACAGTGAGAACCAGGTAGAAGCCATTCTTTTAATGAACTAACCTTGGAAATCTCACAGCGTCATACACTCTTCATTCCAAGGAAATCACTAAGTCTGACCCATGTCAAGGGAGGGGTGAAGAGAGAACTCTGCTCCACCTTTTGAAGGGAGAAGTGTCAGAGAATTTGTAGGTGTATTTTAGAACTACCATATGGATATTTAGAATCTGAGTGGTGGACGGAGCTTCCCCCATTACCTATGCAGGAATTAATTACTGCTGCAGCTTCCCTGACAGATGGTCATCCAGCCTCTGTGCTGGCACTTCCAACTATCAGGAGTTCCCTACACTGTGAGTCAGCAGATTCCATTTATATCCAGTTTTAATTGTTAGAAGGTTCTTCTATTCATGAAATTGAAAGCTTTATTGCAGGATATTCCATGATTAGAGTGGGTCTGCTGCTCAGGAATGGCATTTTTATGTCATGGCTTCTCCAGTATTTGTGGCCTTGAACATTTTCCTGACTTATCTCTTATCAAGATGAAATAATGTTAGTTCCATTCTGCTTGGTTTCAGGGTTTTCTACACCTGATCTCCTTCCTTTAAAAACAATCCAATCTAATTCATACCCTATACATCCCCAAACCCCCGCCAAACTGAACACAGAATATTGGGCTAAATTGTACCCTAAACAAGGTCTGAAAGGACACACGGTAAGGCAATCTTCATTTTGCAATAGTGCAGGACTGAAAAATGACCAGATGAGCTGACATCATGCAATATGATCTTAGTAGTCAATGAGAAATTAGGGTTGTTCTGTGACCTTTAAAAATTTTTGTCAAAGCATTAAAAGATCTCTTATTGTTGGCTTTAAATGCATTAATAGTAAAACTAACATTTAATATGCTGTGATTTAAAACATTGATTTGAATGTTTGATTTCCTTGTTAAAAACTTACCCAGAATAGTTCAAACAGGGATTGTTTTCCTCTTTTCCTCATCTAACTTACAATATGAAGTGTATATCTTTTTTATGCCTTGATGAATTATCATGCTCATTTCTCAGTTTGGATCAGCTTCCAGCATTTTATCTTTTGTAGTTTCAATGTCATGAAATATTTCTGAGATATTACTCTGAGAGTTACTTTAATGTGAAGTTTTTGCCAACAACACAGCATCTTCAACCACTTTGTCCATTCGTGTCGATAAGTTCACCTTTCCTAGGTTCCTCTGGCTGAATGTCTAGTCTTTTGAGTGGGCAGCAGTGTCAATATTCCTACCATCAGCTATTTCCTCTCTAACTCTATTTTTATTCTCTTTGAATTTTACTTCTGCATTATCACTTTTCATTTCTTTGCTGCACTGTCATCTTTGTTGACCAGGTTCCTCTTTTCTACTTTTGTAAAATGCCATGTGGGTTAATTACTGGGAAACTCAAATAACACAACTACATGCTTTGCTGTCTGTGCATGAACTCAATAACAGATGACCCATCATCAACAGACTTGGTCTTGATCATGATTAGTCGCTAATCATAATGTGCATCTGTTATTTACAAAGTGATTTGTAGACTGTAGAGCTAGCAGCCAAGTGTGTACTCTATGGAAATACTGGCAGTTAATATACTATGGTAATTGATATTTGTACTGTGTTGTTGGGGGACTGGTGTTATTTTTCTAGACTTTGGTAACTGAAATTACCAACTGAGCCATGCAAAGCAAAGACTACCTTCATTTCTAATAAAAATGGAGTTTTACTGTGCCATACTGCTGACTACTTTGAGACTCATGGTCCTGGCTTTTGCTAAGCCCCATACATCTTTACCTGTGCATTTGATTTTTTATGTGTAAATGAAGGATTTTGCTTACCTTCCAGTTATGCTTAATCCTGTGAGTTTTAGCAAATAGGTCTCATTTTTAAACTGCATTGTGCTATATAAGAAAGAAATGGTCCCTTCCAAATTGTTATCCTTTTCATGTCTAAGCATTAACAAGAACATGGCTGGGCAGATCTGTGATATGTCTGTCTTTAGAACTCTCCTGCCATGCATCCCTTATCTTCTTAATCAACACCTTTTGAATGGGAGTATACAACCAGGTATGAATTTCTCTAACTCTTTTTTAAAGTCTGCCTTTTTAAAGCTTGTCCAATAAAGTTATCTGGTGCCATCAGATGCCTTTCTGAAATCAGGGCATACCATGTCAGCAGTTGACTCCTGAAATACCATTCTGCTTACCTTATCAAAAAATAATATTAATGATAATGCCTTATATTTATAGAGAACTCTTATATTTCACAGGGTGTTTGACATGTCTCTTTTTAAAAATATTTTGACTTTATGCTGTTGAAGGGAGATAAGACAGGTATTATTATCTTATTTTCACAAACTGTGGGTCAGAGGGGTTAAAGAATTTGCCCTTGCTCACAAAGCTAGTAAATGGCAGAATCTTGATTCTTTAGTGAACCCAGTGTCTTTACTTCCCCAAACTATCTCAGATGAGGTGTTTGTAGAAAAACAAAAGCATTGCTGTGGTTTTTTTTCCCTTTGTTGATTTATTACAATAGACCAGCCCTATAATCCCCCTTCTATGGGGTCTCTAAGGCAGATTTCATGTTTTTAAAAATGGTCAAAGTTGTAGGCTTGTGTGGCCAGTACTTTTGGGCATGGCTGCACTTTATTTTCTATATCTGTGATGTGATACTCTCTGTTGAGATAAACTTTGTAGTCAGTTGGTATCACCTTTTGTTTTTCAAAAGACAGAATGAGTGCTTTTCCTGAAATTCATTCTCAGTTGTCCACTTGCTGAATTGAGTCTCTGAAGATGTCTTCTGTGAGGCAGCTACTGAAATTATTAGCTTTTCCAATAATTTCAGGATTCAAATCTGTCATTTGACATTGGCTCTGAGATTGGTGGTGAAGAGTGAATTCGACTCAGGGCTTAGTGCTACTTATATCCCCATCTAAATGGTTTCCCTATTCTACAAGTTGGTTAAGGAATTCTGAATTTAGGAAACAAATAAATTAGGGAGAAATTATTTGTATTCCAAAAGGATTCACAAACTATCAGGTTGTGGTGGTTTAGAGCTATGTACCCCAGAAAAACATGTTCTTAATCTTAATCCATTCCTGTGGTTATGAACCATTGTAGGACATGAACCAAAATAGGACTTTTTGATGAGGTTATTTTTAGTTATGGTAGGGCCAACTCAATCAGGATAAGTCTTAATCCTAATGCTGGAGGCCTTATAGAGAAGTCCACAAAGAGAAGTCACAGGGAAGAAGCAAGAAGCTGGAAATCAACAGAACCTGCCAAAGAAAGAAGATGCTGCCATGTGCTTTGCCATGTGGTAGAAAAGCCAAGGAACCCCAAAGACTGCTGGCCAGCCAGAAGATACCGACCCTGGGAAGAAGCAAGCCTCATAGCCCCTGAAACAGTGAGCCAGTAAGTCCCATAAGCCAACCCATTGTAAAGTATTTGTTTTAGCAGCTAGGAAACTAAAACACAAGTTCAGCAGCTGGAAAAGGAAAATGGGCAAACATGACCTCGTTTTGGATTGCTGGTGCGGAGTGCTACAAATGTTAGATCTGTGTCATTCTATTTTCTCATTGTCTCCTCCCCTCCTGTAGATTTGGTCATTTGGGTTTTCTATACATTATAGAATATGAACATTTTATGTAATATAGATTTTGATGTTTTTAAAAAATAGCATTTGTGGCAAGCAAGGATTTGTTTTTACTCATGTATTTTTTCTTGTGATCTTTGTGTCTTTTACTTATTGTGTAGGTGTGAATCATTTTTTGATTAGCTCACTGAGTAGAAAAAAGAACAGTTGTCCACTGCCATAGGGTTTATTACAGCCATCCCACCTCCATATTTGTAACTCCCTTCTGGAAAAACCTGCTTCTCATTGTCCACAGAATATTTGCTTGCTTGTTTTTACCCCGGTGTGTGATCAGTCTCCTGACCCTGGGGCTGCCGCCTTAGCACGGCTGGCTTTGCCCACTCAGCCTGCCTGCCTGACTTTCCTGCCTGCTCAGCCCTAGTTCCACTGGCACCACTAGCCTTCTCAGCCCTTAACCCCTTAAACTCAGCTCCTTCCCCGTTCCTGGCCCTGCCTGGCCCAAGGTAAGGGAAGGAAAAGGAAACTCACTGAGAAATATTTTATGAAGGAAAGGGGAGGGCTGTTTGTTTGTCTTTATTTGTTTGGAGTTACTGGGGATTGAACCCGGAACCTTGTACATGCTCAGCAGGCGCTCAACCCCTGAGCTACACCCACTCCCTGTTTTATTCACGTTTGATTGAAAGAGCTTTTTAAAAAAACAATTTGTACAGCCTTGTATTTAATAGTGCTTGGTCTGGAGCAAGACTGTGGTTCTCATTGTATCTTCACCACATACCAGCTTGTAACTTTGGGTCAGGTACTTAAGTCTCTGTCTCAGTTTTCTAATCTGAAATGGGGCTAGTAGTAGTTCCTGCCTCTTAGGATCCTTGTGAAGTTTAAATGAGTCAATATGTGCAAAGTGGAGAGAATAGTGCCTGGCACACAGGAAGCACAGTTGAGGAATTTTAATATCTGCCACCCCATCGTTTTGGAATATGTCTTGTTTTCCAACAAGAAGTTGTTAAATACTGACAAACTATTAGTGATATCTTCTGTAGAAATCAAAAGAACTACTAAAAATATTGCCTCAAAGAGTGGAGATGTCCAGACATGATAGGCAGGGCAGACAGCTCAGGAATTTGGAGCCTGAATCAGTGGGCCCTACCTGGGAATTTTATGGTCCCCTGTGTGACAGAGTTGGATTCAGTTGTGGTTTCTCTACACATGGCTCTTCTGTTCCTTCAATGTGAACCTATAGTTAGTGCCAGAGTTGATAAGTATATCTTTGGGCTGTCCATGTGCCAGCTGACCCCTGAATTTTAACAGAATTGCAACTCCTACTCTCCAGTTCATTGGACTCACCCAGGACAACCAACAAGGAAATGATGATGGACAACACCCATCCCAAGGAACAGAGAGAGTCTGTAACTGCAAGCAAGATAGTCCCATCCATCTGCCTCATGGAATCTAAGTCCCCTCTCAATTAAAGGTGGAGTGGGCATCACTATCCCAGAATCCCTGGTGAATGAACGATGGGCTAGAGTAGACTTACTGTTATTCTAGTATAGATTTATTGTGATTCTAGCAATGGAAGAACTTCTGTCATTGATGTGGAGGTAGTGGCCACTGGATATTCTGAGGGATGGGACATGTAATATGGGGGCATTTTTGGGACTTGGGAGTTGTCCTGAATGACATTGTAATAAAAGATACAGGCCATTATATATCTTGTCATAACTTACAAAATTGTGTGGGAGAGAGTGTAAACTACAATGTAAACTATAATCCACGCTCAGTGGCAATGCTACAAAATGTGTTTATTAATTATAACTAATGTACCACACTAATGAAGGATGTTGTTAATGTGGGAAACTGTGGGAGGGGTAGGGAGTGGGGCATATGGGAATCCCTTATATTTTCTATGTAACATTTATATAATCTAAATATCTTTTTTAAAAAAATAAAAAGGTACATTTTTTTAAAAACTCCAAAATAATAAAATAAGAAGTAAAGAAAATAGGGATTTATAAATTGAAAAAAAAAAGAATTACTAAGGTTATTTTTTTTCCTCAATCCAGTAGTGTATGTTTTCCATGAAATAATGGGGCTTTGAGAGGCAACTAGCATCTGTACTTTTCCAAGGGTATTTGATCAAGCCCAGCAGTGAAAGGTGAATTTGTTAAAAGTTATTATCAACTGAAAACCAATAATAAAGATGAAGCTTCCCAGAAATCTTAGTTTAAGCCACTGGGATTATTTGCAAATTATGCCATTTTAATTTATATGTATGCATCTTTTTAGGAATTTATATCAAGGGGTTGGCAAACTATATCCCATGGGTCAAATCCAATTTGCCACCTGATTTTACATGGGCTGCAAGCTGAAAATGTTTTTTACATTTTTAAATGGTTGAAAAAAAGTAATTTTCAGTGACAGTTGAAAATTATATAGAAAGCAAATTTTATATAAATAAAGTTTTTTTAATTTATATAAATAAAAGTACAGTTACACCCATTTGTTTATATATTGTCTATAGCTGCTTTCATGCTACAATGGCAGAGTTGAGTAGTTGGAACAGTGACCATGTGACCCACAAAGTCTAAAATAGTTACTGTTTGTCATTTTATAGAAAGTGTGCTGACCCTTGTTTTATACTATGAATGGCAGTCACTAAGGTCTAGAAGAAATTCTGGGGAGAGATTTACTGGGTCTAGTCTAGCCAGTGCTCCTGGCTTGCTCTGTGACCTTGGGCGACTCACATTATCTGACCCCTTTCCTCATCTGTAAAATGAGAATATTGGACCAGAAGATGGAAGTCCCTCATGCTACTTTTTGGTGACTTTGTAACAAAATTTAGTCCATTCTACCTTTATAGGCTGACAGGTTTTTTTTCTTTTTTAAGGTAATCTCACTTCTTTCTTTCCCATTAATTTGTTTGATGTGAATTGAGCTAATACGGCAATTTTCATCTCTAGTCAAAAACTTCAGAAACCTTTGAGACCTCATATTTTTATCTGGTTTGATTTCTCATTACACTACCTAAAAGAGGATTTTTGTGTAATTGGTTGCAATATATGTTCCCTTATTTTGTTGGATGACTGAGCTATTTCAGGGTGGCCTGAAGAGGAGTTTACTTTGTTCCATAGCAACAAGTGTCTTGCCCAAAATTGCCATCTGGTGTTTGAAGCTTCTGTCTTGCAGGGATCTTTCTTCATTAGCTGACAACCATTACTCATCTGCTTTTGGCCTTGGCACTCCTGTCAGTGTTGTTATTGCTCTTCCTAAATAGTCTCAGTTTCAAATAAGAGAGCACTTGGAGTTGTTTGCCTAACAGAAGGGACTCAATTTTCTCATCTGGAAAACAAGGGAGTTGGAGGAGAAGGTTCCTGCCAGCCGGAACCATCTATGATTTTATGAAACTTGGTTGTTAATGGCTTGTATTTGTGCTTGACAGCCCACCTAGATGGTGCCCTGTAACGAGGAAGACCTGCCAGAAACAGTAGGCGCTAAATAGGGAATGATTAAATAAGTGAATGGATGACTGCATAAACAGGGAATATGTTAGGAGGAAAGAGCTACGCCCCATGAAAGAAATGTCAATATCATTTTGTGATTTTACCACATTCATTTTTTTTCCCCAAAATATCTTCAACAATTTCCTAAAAATAAAATCTAAAGGCCATGGGATCATAACCTATGAGGCCTTGGCTACCTCCTCCATCTGATTTCCTATCACTCCTTCTAGTCCTTGTACTGGATCCCCACTGGCCTGCCTGGTGTTTTAAAACATGCCAAGAATATTCCCATTTTGGGGCCTTTGTTCTTTCCAGAATATCCTAGGGTTCACTTCCTCCTTTCATGCAAATCTCTCTTCAAACGCCATCACACCCCACAGTCTAGTTCATCCCTTTACCTTGCTTTATTTTTCTTCACAGCACATACTACTATATGCAGTATGTCTTGTATTTATTTATCTACGTATTGTTCCTAGTCCCAGGAGGAGTGCTTCTCACAAAGCAGGCACTCAGGAAGTATTTGTTGAGTGAATATATGAATAAGATCAAGGAAGAAAATTTGTGAATGTTTTAGTTTGCTAAAGACTGTCAAAGCAATATACCAGAAATGAGTTGGCTTTTACAATGGAGATTTATTAATTTATAAGCTAACAGTTCTGAGGCCATGAAAGTGTCCAAATCAAGGCATCTTCAGGAGATGTTTTCTCCCCGAGCTGCAAATGTGGGCCTTCAGGCACATGGTGTAGCTTCTGCCAATCTCTGCCTTCTCCTCTGGGCTCTGTTACCTTCAGCTTCTGGAGGTTCCTTCTGTGACTTTCTCTCTCCCAGATTCCACTGATTTCAGCTTCTTGCTCTCATGGCTTTCTCTCTCAGCTTCTGTGGGTTTCTCTCTGAGCTCATGGTTCTTTACTCTCTGTCTCTGTTCATTCATCCCTTGTATAAAGGACTGCAGTAAGAAGATTAAGACCTACCCTGGGTCATGCCTTACTGAAGTAATCTTATCAAAAGGCCCTTAACTGAAATAGTTTAATCAAAAGGTTCTACGTACAATAGGTTTCATACCCACAGGAATGGATTAGCTCTAGGGACATGATCTTCTGGGGTCCAGCCAGTTTCAAATTGTCACAGTTAAGAACTTGATTTGTGAATTAAAGTTTACCCAGTGCTCCAATGTTTTTAAAAGTTCACCCTTATCTATAACACATCTTGTAGCTTTTTGCCTCTGTGCTTATCACTACTCACCTCTTCTATCCCTTTACCACCAACCTGGATACTTGTCAAGCACCAAGTGCTATCCATCATTGTCCAAGTTCTGCCTTTTCCTTGAAACCTCCACTGAGCATACCCACTGAACTATGGAGCTCTGTGGTACTCCTTCCTTCGCCTTATTCATTATCTATCTCTGTGCATTTTATCTCCCTACCATAAACTCCGTAAGTAGAGATTATACCTATATAATTCTATTTTTTCATATTTTACATTTTCATGTACATTTTAAATAGAATTAGTTTTATTCTTTTGGCTAGAATAAAACATTTGTTATTAACAATTTTGAATCTAAAGGTATAGAGATGAAAGTAAAAATCACCTCCAAATTCTACATAAATAGATAATAACCACTGTCAACATTTAGATATATCACCTCCTAAAACACACACATACCACACCCTCTCAACAAAAATATGATCACATTATAACATGTTATCAGGTAACTTGCATTTTTTAAAAAGTCTTAACATTGAATCAAGAATACTTTTCCATTCAGTAAATATACATAAGTCTTCATTGTCACTTTTAATCACTGCAGTGGTTAGTTCTACTTAACCAGTCTCTTAATTGATTGACTTTGAGATCATTTGCAATTGTTCACATTTGCACATCTGCTATATACACTTTTGGGGAAGGCAGAGTGGATGATTTGAAGAGAGGGCAGATTTGAAAGTGGATGGCTGGAACTTGAATTGACAGAGAAGTACTCTTTTTGTTAATGGGCCCCCTAAAAGAATTTGAAAACATTTTGAAAAACGTTGTACACCCTTGCACTTATAAAAGGTAATATATATATAATTTTTCTTAAGTTTAAATATTTGAAAAGTCCATAATTTCTGGCAAATTGTAAATATGTACATATTAAAATTAAACAGGGGCATAAATTTTAAGGATGTATCCAATAGATTCAAAATAGTGATTTGATAACCATTTTTTCCATTTTTAAAAAATTGTGAACTAGCTCTTCTTTAATGATCTGAAGTATTGTATAGTCTCCTTTTCTTTTTGAATTAATAATCCCCTTCCACTTTTCTTACAGTTTGTACTAATGTATATATTTTTACGCTTGTAAGTCTTTTACTGATCAACCTATTATATTTCTCTGCAGTGAAATTTGTGTGTGTAAATTTAAATATTTAAAATTTCCTGGCACCATAAGGAAATTTATAAACACATATTATAAATTTTGAAAGGTAATTTGTTAAATGGAAAAGAAAAAAGACTGGTTTATCCTCTCACTAGAATTACATCTGTTGCTGAAAGTACTTGTTAGTGGAATGAAATAAATGGCAGTATTAATTTTTTTCCTATTCCTAATTTTAATTTTATGTGTAACTCCTGAGAAATATTTTCACATTAAGTAAATGAGAGTGGAAGGAGTTTTGTTCTAATAGAATTCAATTCTTTGAACTCCTTCTGAATTATTTGCTAAAAATTGTATATTGATCTATCACAAAAATATTTAATGTTCTGTCAATTGATAAGCAATAAGATCTTCAATCAGTTTTGTTGGTGGTAAAGACGCCAGTACTTGAGAAATGTGGTAGGGTGGAAGGCAGAAATATTGTTTGGACTGTGGTGATTGTGGATATTCCATCTGCCAGGTTCTGTGCCTTGCTCAAATTTTTGGCTAATTCAGATGTAGTCCAGAGAAAAGGAGAGTTGGTTTAAACTGAGTTGTAATTTTACTGGATGTGTGTTAAGTGAGAGACAAAGGAAGGAAGAATTAATAAATGGTGGAATCTAAGGTGGACAAGGATAGTGGTAAAAAAAAAAAAGGGGGATATGGATTGGGACAAAGTAGAGGTGAGAAAGTATAGGGGGGACTTGTTGAGGTGGAAGATTGGTTGGACCGATTGAAGACTGGCAGGTAAGAAGGAGAGGAAAAAGCAATCAGAGCATGAGGTGTTGACTCAGTGGTTTTGGAAGTGGAGCAGTTTTGGGTCATGAACACGTTCAAGGTGTGACCATGAGTTTGATGGCTGAAGTGAAGCAAATTACTGAAGACAAGTCCATGGAAATGGGTGGTTATGGTGTCAGAAGGGTGGTCAGTGTTGATATTGAAATCAAAGACAGGGCCTGAGGAAAGATGGTGAGCCAAGTGTCAACAACTGTGAAGGATGAGAAGATCCTCGAAGAGAGGAGAAAAGTGGTATAGCTTAAAGGAGAAAATCCTTTTGTTTACAAGAAGCTGGAGAAAACATGCCTTGGAACTGGCCATGGAGAAAACAGATGGTGAAAAGCTCAATGCCTGGTTTCTGAACACCCACCACTTGAGAAGCAGAGGGGAAACCAGGTTCTTGGGCAATAGCCCCAGCTTTGAGGAGGGAGAGCTCAGAGCAGATCTTCAAGACATAGGGGAGTGTGTTGCTTGTAAACAGTAACAGAGGTCACTGTGAAGGGGTTTAGAAGGAGGGAGTGGTAGGATCTTAGTCAAGGGCGAGGAAGTAGAGAACTTTATGAAGATACTGGTGCAAATCAAGATCCCTGCTGTGTTTGTGAGGGGCAGGTGAAATCTGGTTTGGGTGTGGACTGAAGAAGACAGGAATGAAAGATAGGTGGCTTTATTCCAGCAGTCTGTGAGGGGTTGGGCCTTTCACCTAACTCCTGAGCATCTGCTATAAATTGACAGGCCATGTGTCTCACTTGGTCAGAATAATGGAAGTTTACATGCTGCAGACTGCTGGGTCATTATTTTAATATATCTTTGCTTTTTTTTCACCTATTTCTCAGTTGGGATGACTTTTGCACCTATATTATTAAATAACAAGTGGCATTGGTCTGCAATTATCTCAGTATGCATATTTATATTTGTGTGTTTTTGTGTGCTTTGTCAGATTTTGGTATGAGGATAATGCTTGCTTTGTGAAAGTAGAAAGGTTTCCATTCACTCTCCCCTCAGGAGGTCTTTCCCTAGCACAGACATGATCTGCTCTTGGTAAGTTTGAAAGATTTTTTCTGTGAAATTCTCTGAAGAGAATTTCTGTGCCCTCCTACATGGCAGCCACTAGTCACACTGAATACCTGATATGTGGCTAGTGCAATTGAGGAATGGAACTTTTCATTTATTTTAAATTAATTTACATTTACATTAAAATGATACTCATTTCAGTTTTGGAAAAGTTTTCAGTATGTTTGGAATAAACTGGGTAAGAATGAAGTTTTTAAAAAATTTCATGAAATCTAAATACAGATCAAGTATTTCTTTTTTTTCTTTCACTTCAGATGGGTAATGTGCCAATGTTGTAACGAGGTTTGAGGGAGGCACTTCTCACACAATCACGTGAACACCCATTCATCATGCTTATGAACCACAAAAGGATCTCAAGTATTATTGGCAAAAATGTAGTGACTAAATTTAAATGTACTTTATTTTTTTTTTTAAGATTTATTTTTTTTATTCCTCCCTGTCTCCCCCCCACCCCATTTTGCCCCTGCTGTCTGCTCTTTGTGTCCATTTGCTGTGTGCTCTCTGTGTCCACTCATCTTCTCTTTAGGAGGCATCAGGAAGCGAATCTGGGACCTCTCACATGCGAGAGAGGCACTCAGTCACTTGAGCCACCTCAACTCCCTGTTTTGTTTTGTCTCTCATTGTCTTTGCTCTTAGTGTCTCCTTGTTGTGTCATCGTGTTGCATCATCCCATCATGCCAGCTCACTGTCTTTTTCGTCTTCTCCAAGAGGCATGAGGAACTAAACTGGAACCTCCCATGTGGTAGACAGAAGCTCAATCACTTGAGCCACATCTACTCCCCTTAAATATACTTTAAATGTAAAATACATCCTGGGTTTCAGAAACTTAGTTCAAAATATAATGCAAAATTGATAAATTTTATATTGATTTAATGTTGAAATGATAATCTTCTGTATACGTTTTGTTAAAACATTATTAAAATTCATTTTACCTGTTTCTTTTTAGTTTTTAGTTTGGCTGCTAGAAAACTTAAAATTCCATATGTGGCTTGCATTTGCTAATCACATTATATTTTGTTGGACAGTGTATCTCTGTGAACTATGAGCTTTTTTTAAGGGATAGGAAATTTCCTTAGTTTCTTCTACAGTTAGGGGTTAAGTCATTTTTCCTACCTCTTAAGAATAAATTTTGATGATTTATATTTTCCTCAAAAAACTATTTCAAATATGTTTTTGAATGTGTGAATATAATTCTTCACAAACATTATCTTTATTTATTTATGGCTTTCACAACATATCAGCTGAAAGAGGTATTTGTAAATTCTATATTTTGACGTTACATGTCTGCTTTGATGTTCATTATTTCCTCTCTTCCAACAAATAGTTTAAAAATAATCATGTTCCTTTTCTTAACTGATAATGTATATTTTTCAATTTTCTTTTACAATGAATATCCTAATTTTTTAAAAAGGATATGCTCATGAATAAAGAAGTCAATATTTACCTTATTTTTTCCTCATTTCAACAAACAAATTATTTCTCCTGAAGTGTTTGCCTTGTTTCTAATTAATTAGATATGTTGCATCCACCAGTTTTTTCCAATTTCATGTTTCATGAAACATTTATTCTCACAATAGCAAATTAAAAAATAAAACAGGATATTTCCTGCATATATATTCCATTCTTTTTGTCCTTCCTTGCTTTGTAATCCATTCATATAGTAATAGCTGTCATACTGTATTTACTAAAGAATCCATATAGATATAATTTATCTAACATGTAACATGTTCCAGAGATGTGCTAACTTCTTTACCAGAATTATCATTTTCAGACCTCACAATAACCTTGTGAAGTATGTACCGGTGCTACCCCCAGCTGGCAGATAGCTAAACCAGACTAAGAAAGATTAAGGGATCCAAGACTGACTAGAGGTTGGAAATGAGCTTCAGACCTCAAAAGCCCCTCCTTTGAGGTCCCTGTTTTTTCCACCTCACTAAAGCATCTCTTACCTACAGTACTAGAAAAGTATACCCAATCTCCTTTATGGCAGATGCTGGCATCAAAACATCAACAAACTTCAGGTTATTAATCAATTGTCAGACAATGATTATGTGCAATGATATTTAGTGTTAATAAATTGCACCATGATAATCATGGTAGAATATGTTCTATCACACTCTGGACTTGGGTTTGCCAAATTACAGCCTAACAAAAATCTATTCATCTGTTGTCAGGTATTATTTCTATAAACAATTGTTCCCTTTAAATCACTTTTGGGGGTAGGGGAGAAATAGATATTAATTAGCTATTTTTAATACCCTGTGTCTCAAATAAAAATGTTTGAAGACTTGCCTATTTCTATATTATGGCAGAAAAGGAGAAATTTTACACCGTTAATTTCTTTGAGTGACTGAAGGCAAATGCTGTCTTTTTGTCTCAAAGTTCAATTCTATTTGATATCAATTACCTTTAAAATTAGCTCAGCTACAGTATTTTCTCTTTTTAAAAGATTAAGAGATTTAATAACAGCAAATGAATATGGTTCACTAATTTGTGATTCTTTTCTTTTTTCTTTCTTTTAAAGATAGTGTTTTTAGAAGAAGCATCTCAACAAGAAAGACTGGCCAAAGAATGGAGTTTCAAGCCATGTGAAATAAGAGAACTGAGCCACCAGTAAGTCTTGGCCAATTGGCTTCTTCCCTTCTGCTGGGTACCATTTACTAGCCTCAAATTATTGAAAACCTGCTTCAAAACACAGAGAGGGGCTTTTTTTTTTTTAGGGGTAAGGTGGAAAGGAGAAGGTAATAGAGAATAAGACATTGAAGAATAGAAACTTTGAGAACTAGGGGGTGCTACTAGTTTATTTCTTCAACAAATATTTATTGAGCTTACTATGTTCAAGTACTGGAATCTGGAGGTGAAAAAGTTCTACAAGGTCTTTGTCCTCATGCAGCTTATAGCCCCTAGAGGACACAGACAGTAAACAAATACCTAAGTACACAGTGATAGATTGTGGCACCTACTATAAAGGAAGTAAATGAAGGTATGATAGAGATAAACTGTTAGTGGGGAGAGGGGGAGAATTCAGGAAGCAATTACTGTGATTACTGTGACAGCTTGGTTAGAGATGACCTTAAGACCTAGCTGCAGAAGTACGTATGAGCTGAGATTTTATGTTCCAACATCTTATAGAGGTTTTTAACACTTTTATAAAATGCATTTCCCTTGGTTGGCCCATTTTCTTTATAGCCAGGTTGATTTGCTTTAGGGAAAGAATAAAGTTTTACTCAAATATTTTATCTTGTTTCAGGCCATTTCTCCAAAGCCAATAAAAGTGATATGATCTTCATTCTGAAAAAATTTTTTTTTTAACTTGGGATGTGAATTTAGAATGACTTAGTGAGAAGGAATTCAAACACCTGGTTTGAATCTTCTTGCGACAGTTTTGTAGAGGTTAGATATAAAGCAAATCATTTCATTTCTTTGAGCTTGTCTCCTCTTAAGCAAAAGGTTGTCCTGGTGTTTGCAAAGGCCTTGCCCACTGTTAAAGATCTGTGAATTATGTTACCTCTAAAGCTTTGAGGCAGAGGGGCTCGTCACAGTCCAGGGAAAAAAGTGATGGTCCATAAAATTTTGTTACACTTGCAGCTATACTTACAACTCCTCCCTCCTCCCTTCACCCGGCTGTCTCTCTATAGACTTGGAAGCCTGAGGATAATGGGCATAGGAACTAATAAAGTAACTGCTGCTGTTGCCACCTGCTTCGTCTTGCAAGATTTTCAAGTGAAATGTGTTGAGGAAGAACTGACATTTATAGTCACCTGTTTTCAAGCTTTTGTGATAGGGGGATTAAAAAGAAGGCTTGGGAGTGGATAAGATCAAGGTTGGGAGGAGGTAAGAGATATGGGTGGAACAGATGGACCATGGAAAGCCAGGACACTATACTGTGGGTATTTGCGTCCTTTTGCCCCTCTTTATGAGACAGCTTTAGGAGTAAAATCAAAATGTGCATTCCAGAGGCCCTGTAAGCACTATACACAGAGAAATGGTAAGGTGAGACAGAACTGAAACTTTGGTGGAAGACAGGGCTTTGAAGAAAAATCACATTTTGAATGCAAAATAATTCTTATATCAAACTCACATGATATAAACATCAGTTGAATTTCTTTATGCTTCATGATTCAAAAATAAGAGAAGATGATGTCTCTGACAGTCTTTTTAATACACTTGGCCCAAAACTCAGTGTATTTGCAGGTCTACCTCAGCACAGTGTGGATTTCTTTAAGATGGGTATTAAAACTGGAGTACATGGGGCAGTATCTTGGCAAGGGTGGATGAGACTGTGACCATGGGCCACTTAAAAGTCGCCAGGACCATGACTAGGGTAAGTCAAGTGAGACACTCACCTCAGGCACACAATGTCCAAGTGGCCAAAAACTAAGTAATCAAGGAAAAATAATGTTTTAACACAATATTTTAAAAAAGCTAAAAATTAATGCAAAAAAATCCATGATGAACAAAATAGCAGAACTTAAAGACAGAATGTTACCGGTTGTTTGTTTATCACCCTTGTGGATTTTTTTGTGCATTGGAACAGTTGTTTTCAAATAGCTCAGGGTTCCCAGGCCCACAGGGCAGTTACGTCCCCTGTGGCTGGGTTGATGAGGGTTGACAGGGGTGTGCTAACAGATTGGGCAATGTGGGTCTTTGTATGTAGTCGTTTTTAAAAAATTGTAGACCTTTGTTAACTTTTCCCACTTGATTGAAATATGCGAGGATGTTTTGATAAGTGTATGTAGGGGGCATACTCTTCTTTTTCCTCAAGGTCCTATATGCATTGCCGATACTATAGGTTTGTTATATGAAGTTGATGGTTTTATCTGGGGCAAGAAGAGGTTTTCTAAGGGGATTATGATAGGGATTAAATAAAATGAAAGAAAAGATACAGAAGGGAGAAAGAAGAGTTTTTTCACCTTTTTGCATCAGCCCGGAAACTCCATTTCTGCTTTGGCTGTGGGTTGGCTTTTGAACAGCTATGATTTAAATAAATGTAAGTGACTTCTTGAGTGGAGAAATGGGTTCTCATCATGGCTAGCAACTAAGGAATTGCAAACCTGAAAATGTCTTTGCTATCTCGGAGCTGCCTTTTGCTCTCTCTAATCGCATGTGCAATCTCACATGCTTTACTTTTGAATGTGCTGATTTCAGTGTAAATCTGGGCAATAAGCTTGATTATGTGAATGTTTCAATTTATAAACATTTCACATAAGAAAAACAACTTCTTCCTCCAAAGCCATGACATATCCATTATACAAAAATACCACTTTGGGAAACAGTCTTCAGGAGAGTCTAGATGAGCTTATACAGTCTCAACAGATTGCCCCCCAACTTGCCCTTCAAGTTCTACTTCAGTTTGATATGGCTATAAATTATGCCCTGGCTCGGAGGATCAGGAACATCAATTTCAGTTGCTCTTTAAAGATGTACAGATTCTGCAATAATGTGTGGACTTTTGCATGGAATGATGTTGAAATCAGAGAGGTACCAGAGCTTACTTAAGTGGATAAAGCAAAAATTGTAGCCCATGATGGTGAGAATACTGGCTCCAATACTACAGAATGAATAGGAAAAAAAATGACTTTTTTTGGTGCCATCTTCTATTATTGTTCATCTTTTTTTGAAGAAAAGCATAGAAGAGACTTTTAAAATTTATTCTAGCAATGCAAAAATGACTACACTGTGTTCTACTATCAGAGAATTCCAGTAGAAAGAAGCTTATAACTCTGTGGCCTCTTAATTATCTTTATTATACAGCATGAAGAAACATAACTTTTTAAAATGACAAATCAAAAGTTGTTGCCTTCCTAAGAACATTAATAAACTCATTTTAAAATGAAAAAAAAAATAAGCATTTCACAATGCTTCCTATTTCTTAAAATGATTGCTAGCTTTTCTGGATGAAAGTCACAGTTCAGATGCAATAAATTCCTGCTTTTCCATTGCCTTCAAAACTCTGTACCCTTACAAAGCAACAAAAGAAAAGAAAAAAAGGACAAAACCAAACAAGCACAAAAAAATTTTGTACCTTGAATTTTCTCCTTTGTTCTTTAATCTCTGCTACTTTATGAACATACTCAGGTTTCTCCTATATGAGAAAAAAAAGTGACTTTCACTTTTCCTTCACGTTCTCAATTTATTTCACTCCTCACTTAATACCAAATATTTTTAAGGGAGCTCTGTATTTGTCCAGTGCTTTCTCAACCACATCTTTCATGTTCATCACTCTCTTCTCAGCACCTAGGACAGTAGCTAAAACAGACTACAGATTCAGTAAGTCATTTTATAATGAATGACTGAATTCCTCTGAAATCTGGTGACTCTCCCAGTTATCACATAGAAATGAGTGCTCTCAGTGTCCTTCCTGAGGCTGCTCATCCTTGACTCATAGTTTTTGATGCTGGTAACTGTCCATAACTCATTCTTGGAATTCTCTTCCTTTTTCTCCTTCACCCTTCTCTGTCCTGGGTCTCCTCTTATCCTCCTAGCAACACTGCTGCCCCATCATGTCTTCTCTTCCTCAGTATTGCTCCTTAAGTGAAGGTTGCTGCTGAAGGTGTAGTTTTGTTCTTTCTTCCACAGAAAATTCCAGCACTGTCAACTTTTAGGGTTACCTACATAAAGGAATCTTAAGCTGATCTGAATCCTTATCCCACATCTCCAATTGCTTCTTGGACACTTGGAGGTCACCTTTGGGCTCTCAGTTTAGTGTGGCATCACTTCCCCCATCAACACTGACTTTTCTTTTGAATTCTCTGTACAGTATGACCTATGTTCAGCCTCACATGTGCAAAAACTTATGGTCTTTGACTCAGTCCTCTCCTTTGTTCCCTAGAGCCAATAAAAGATTGAGTTCTTTCTCTCATATTTATCCATTTCCTTTCTGTTCCACCACCATAATATCTGTTCAGGAATCTCAGGTTGGAGATCGCAGGAGTCTCCCAAAACATGGTCCATCATCACCAAGTTCACCTTCCTTAACCTGAGGTTCAATTTGTCACAGTTTTGTGAAAGAAAACAAAAACAAAGACACATTTCATCATGAGTCCTTTTCCCCTTGGGTAGAGAATCTATAATTCGCTAAGTTAAGGATTCAAGAAGTTTCCTTTGTTTTTATTTTTGTGTGGTTCAGAAAAAAATTATGTAGAGAAATGCACTGATCTTAGTATACAATTTGATGACTTTTGACCTCCATGTACACCCACATAACCAACATGCCAGTCAAAATATAAAATGCCTCATCCAGTCACTCACCAGCCCCTCATGGGCAATCACTGTTTTGATTTCTGTCACATAGATTCCTTTTGCCTGTTTTTGAACTTTATATAAATGGAATAATTCAACATGTACTCTTCTGTGTCTGGGTTCTTTCATTCAACATAATGTTTTTGAGACTCATCCATATTGTTTGTACAAGTAACTCATTCATTTTTATTGCTGGAAAGTATTCCATTGTATCAAAACACCAGTTTGTTTATCCATGTTCCTGTGGTAGACACTTGGTTTGTTTCTAGTTTTGGGCTGGTATGAAGAAAGCTGCTATAAACTTTCTTGCGTAAGTCTTTTTATAAATATGTTTCATTTCACTTGGGTAAATATCCAGGAGTGGAATTGCTTACTAAGACCCTTTATATGTTAACCAAATCTACCACTATGATGTCTCTCTCTCTCTTTCTCTCCTACTCTCTACTCCCATTCTTTTTCTTTCTCTTACCGCCCCCCCCCTCACACACACACACACACACACACACACGGCTCAACAGCAGAGTTTCTTAAATATAGTACCTACTTGAGAAACAGTATTTGATTGAATGATTTAACTGCATAAAGAAATCACCCTGCCATTCCATTGTATGGTGGCAGAGAAAAGAAAAAACCCAAGAAATGAAACAACCTGGAGAGGTCAGTGACTGATTACTGAGAGGAATCCATGGTCCACCCTCCCTCTTTGCATGTCCCTGATGTCATAAGCCCAGTTAACCCTGCCTTCTTGCCATATTACAGACTGTCACTATTCTTCACTTCGATAGTGAATTAACGGTTTAGTCACATGGGACACAGTGACTAGGAGGACTAAGCCTACAAACAAACTACCTGGGTTTGAATCTCAGCTTCAGAGCTGATTACTTGGATGAGTTGTTTTTGTTTTTTTAGTTAGCCCAGTAAAAAGAATTTATTGGGAAATGGAGGAAAAGAACAGAGCTTGCTGAGAAATGGGAAAGAAGGATGGAAATACACACTGAGATCTGATGCAGGCTCCTCTAGGCAGAGAGAGCCAAGGATGAGTTTTTATTTTTAATTTGCAAGTTTCTTAATTTTCTTGAACTTCAGTTTACCCTTACATAAATGAGAATAACATTACTACTTCTTAAGTTTGTTGTGAACATCAAATGTCAACATCATCATCATCAATATTTATTGAGTGCTTTCCATTATCTAGGCACTATTCTTGAACATGCTAACTCACTTAATCCTTGTAACAACCCTTTGGTGCTACTGCTATCTCCATTTTATAGAAGGGGGAACTGAGTCACAGAGCAGTTAAATAATTATGCTGAATATCACGCTGTTAGTTTAGGGTGGGGCCTGAATTCAAACTCAGGCAGTCTGAATCCAGAATGTATATTTTTCACCCTGCAATAAACTGCTGCCCAGAAACTAGATGGTGTACATAAAATGCTGTGCACAGTACCCAGTATATGTGCTATCCAGTAAGCATTAACTGTTGTCACAGTCATCTTCATCATCATTGCCCCCATTCTTAACTCTAGTTTTTTTCAATAAGGCATTTCTAGATACCCATGGTTTTATTTCATTTGAGATGGTATACATTTGACTTCATTGTATAAAGAATTCTTTGTTATGTCAACTTGCAAGTTCAACTTCTATGTACATAAAAATATAATGAATATTTACTCAGGATAGTGGTGCATACCATGTTTTGACAAATATCTCTTTAAGACTAGGAGTCTTAATAGACAATAGTGAACTGGACTAGTCCTTCAAGTATCTGTTAGCATAAGTCTTCCTCAGTTCTGTGGATAGTGCCTCTGATAACTCTTATTTTTCCAGGACTTTCTGTTATAAGAAAGAATAGAAATATAAAAATAATTGGTAGGTCCAGGTAATAACAGGAGTGATTAGAAGCATGTAAGGTTGTCATAAAGTAACTACCTCTTCACTTAAACCATTTGTACCACTCATCCAAACTCTTATTTCCTAAGCTCGTCTGCCCCTAACCAGCCTGTTTGCTCTTGCTGCTTCTGTGTCAGAACTGAGTCTCTATATTGTATGAGAAAAGACCAGTTTACTTGCAGTCAGCCAAGATGAAGGTGACCATTAGGTCTGAAACTGTCACCACGGCATTTCTCACCTCTTGTCACTCTTATGACTCATAGGAACATTCCTTAGCATTGCTCTGAAAGTTTCCTCCTCTTCCATTTCTGCTCTTTACAACTTTCAGGAGTGTAAACAAAGTCATAGAAGTAAATCATAACTTTCCTCCTTTCTCCTGCTGTGACTGCTTTGCATTCTGTTACCCAGTGCTGTGCTTTTTTCTCCCTCCATCATCTTTGGTTAACCCACACTGGCTGTTAAACCTTAAGCCAAATCTCTCCTAGCAGAGTTTCATTTTCATTTATTGATGTCTAAATAATAGAAAAATGTATAGTCATCTGATTGCATCAGCTCTAAACCTGTATGGTGTGAACTATTAAAAATTATTATTAAGAAAAATATGGTTTAAAGCTATGAAATATGACTAAAGATGCAGTTAAATTCTTTTCTCTCATCTTAATTTCCAGTGAATTCTTCATGCCTGGGCTGGTTGATACACACATCCATGCCCCTCAGTATTCATTTGCTGGAAGTAATGTAGACCTGCCCCTTTTGGAGTGGCTAGCCAAGTACACTTTTCCTACAGAGCACAAGTTCCAGAGCATCGACTTTGCTGAAGAAGTATATACCAGAGTTGTTGTAAGTATCGTGTGTGAGTATTGTGTGTATCAAGTTTGGTCATCTCTAAAAATGTCCATTTCTTGGGGCACATTTAAATGATAAAACACAGGCAGTTAAAGCCAGAATGGACCATAGAGATTTATTTAGTCCTTTTACAACCCAGTGAGTTTGTGACCACCTCATTTATACAGCTAGTGAGTGGCAAAGAAAGAACTTGATTCCAAGTTCCTAAACCCCCAGGCTGTGGGTTCTGCCTCACTCTGTCTTCTGCCTCTTGTGTATTACTTCACCAAATTTGAACTAAATTCATATATGTTCTGCTATTCCTGCTGATCCACAGTGTTGCTCTGAAGACCATATAGGCATAGCTGTATGGCCTTTGGAAAGTATCATGACTCACTTCCCCCATTTGTAAAAACAGAAAATCATAGTATCTACTTCATAGGATTGTAATGATAATTAAGCAAGTTATTATTTGATTCTTAGAATAATGCTTAGGACATAGTAAGGGCTCTATATGTTTGTTTAAAAAAATACCCAAGGAAATTTAGAATGAAAGTTTCCAATTACTGTTAGGAGAACATCTCATCATTTCAATAACCTCCCAAGAAGGGAAAATAGAATGCTTCCATATTGTGGGGCACTTGGAAATGTGCCTTGAGCGTCACCACCACTAGAGCGAACGCTGGGGCTAGTTCAGTCATCCCACAGTTCTGCAGTGAGGGCTCTGAAAATTTCCTCCCTTCTATTTGCTCCAGAAAACCAGTGCCCTTCTTTCCACTATAACCCTGTCCCCATCCCACTCAGCAACTAGAAACAGCTTCTGCAGCAGAGAATTTAATGCTAGGAAATAGCTTTTTGTGTGACCACTGCCCCCTGTCATTCCACACACTTAGTCTGGCCATTCCTAGGTTTATGTTGCACTTGTCAATGTTTTTCTTTTAAAGAGTTGGCTATGCAGTGGTGACAATATCACCAAACTTACACAATGACCTACCCCTTCTGCCCATTATCCTGGCATCTTGCATCATTCAAGACTTGAGGAGTAAAAGCAAGTGCTGACATTTATACACTTGCCTCAATTATAAATTCAGTGTAATCGTGGATCTTACATATTTAGCATGCATCCACATGACACCAGAAAAACTGAGAAGGATGAAAGCTGTGTATGAAGTTGCTGGTGCACTGTGTTAATAATGAATTGTATTAAAAATATATTTATATGTATGTGTATATATACATGTGTGTGTGTGTATATATATGTAATGAATTCTGTTAACCACGCCAAATCTTTTTATTCTCAGAATTTATTTATGCCTCACATTGTTCTTTTTAGCGTTTGAGATAGCTTAAAATGGCATTGTCTACAACAAAAGAAAATGAGTCCTAAAATCAGCAAAGGAAAATCTGAGGGGAGAGAAGATAAAACTGAGGGGCAAGTCTGTGCCATCTATGCCACAGGAGTCCATGTCCTTGTCAGTGTCTGTCACAAATTTGGCTCTAAGTTTTAGCCACTGATACAGACAAGGAAATCAGTTGTGAAGTTTACAGTATGTAGATGATAAAAACACAGCCTCTGTTAAGGTAAAGCATGTGTATTCCTCATACTTAAATTTAAGAAAATTAATCCCAATATGTCTTAATGTAGATAGATGCTTTGTCATCAAAACACAGATCTGGAAACTCAATGAAGTCCAGATACATCCGTTTCTTTTGTTTAGAAAGCTAGAATATCTAGGGTTATATAGCCTTCAGGGAGTCCTCCATAGATAGTGTTTCTTACATCTGAGATTTATTCGAGTATTTAATGTCAATGAATTCAAAATAGATTTTACTCCTGACAAGTATTTGTGGTGCAGATATTCTGTCTTTCTCTTTATGGGCAGGCTTTTAACAGCTGGGTGACATCTGTTTAAGAAAGTCGAGGTTGTTAAGTGGAACCTGTCAGCAGACTGAAGGCTTCCTGTGTCTTTGTGAAGGAGGGCTACAGAGTACAGAGGAAGAGATGCGAGAATTTTGTTTTTGTTTTTTCTCCCCCCAGTAAACAATCCTAAATCTGCTTCAACAAATGAGAAGTTAAGACTCCAGGATTTTGTACCATAGATTATGGCTGTGATCATTTAATCTGCAAATTATTTAAAGCATTTATTAAAATCTCCTGAGATTATTAAATAAAAATCCCAATAAATCAGCCTTAGAATATCTACCTTTAAGCATTGTAAACTGATAGAGAGATCATAGTTTCAAATTGGACTGGAATAAAATAAAAGGACTAGAAAAGTTCAGGAGTATGCCCAACTTATAGTCAGGGGACAGGAGAGGGAGATTCTGTCCTGGGGGATGTTCCAAGATAAACTAGTTATAAATATTCTCCCAGGTAATAGAATGAATGTATGTACAGTGTGGTATAGTCTATAATTTGGCTGATGAATAAGAGAGAGTCCAACTAATTCCAAGAGATATCAAGTCATTAAGGCATAAAGTGAAAAGAAGGAAATTCAGGGCACTATTACCACCCCCACCACCCCCATTTTAGCTGGAAACATCTACTCTGTTAAGAGGTCAGTGTTACTGGCCTTGATGCTTGTGGTCACTTTAAGTTTGTAATCTATGTTGAGCTCATAAAGCTTTGTCTCCAAACCCTTCTTGTTAAGAATTAGAGGCTTTCTGTGTAGTGCCTCCATCATTTTCATTACTAAATACCCTAAAATTTCCATTTTTATTTCGTTAAGCCAGGAGTTTAGAAAGGTGCTTAAAAATTTGAGAATTTAGAGATTTTAGGTTACATTTCTGCTTTAATTTTGAACTTTATTTGGGAATAAAGTTTTTTTATTTTTCATGGGAATTAGCTCAGATTTCTTTCATCATCTAATATAAAAGGTCCATTTTTATGATTATCCTATGCATATTTAAGACTGTGTTTTCTGTGTTGATATGGTATTTTAAATATTTCTATTAGATTAAGTTAGCAATTATGTTAAACAAGCCTTCTATAACCTTACCCCGTATTCTCCCATATATCAAGACAAGGCCTTTACATATTCTTTCCTTTCTTCATTCCTCCTCCTCCTTGAGACTGCCCATGTTATATGATGAGCTAGGATTTTATTTCCATTTGATTATTTTTTCATCATCTAAACTTAATGTGAAGTAAGTTTTAATTTTTTAAAATGTAAATATTTTATTTACTTCAATGCAATTCCAGGGTTATTTTTTTTTTCTCCCAACATCTACACTTAATTTAACAATGATCTCTACTTTTTCTTCTACTGCTTGGATCGTCTGTCTCTTTGGGATTCCTTTCCATTTCCTGATCATTCTTTTCAAGAAAGTGAGTGAGAAACATTCCAAATCTTTGAATTTTCCAAAATGGTTTTACTTCATTCTTATTCATGAATGATGCTTTAGCTGTACAGAGAATTCTATTTGAGGTTGTCTTTCTGCATCCAACATGCTGACGCCAATCTTTCTCTTTCCTCTCTAGCTAATTTGCTGACTTTTAAGATTTTCTCTTCATTTTTGATGTTCTTAAGTTTCACTTGTAGATCCTTTTTCAATTCATTCTCTTTAATACATAGTTTTTTAAAACCTGAGAACTCCTGCCTTTCTTCACTTCTGGAAATTTCTCACTTCATCTTCTCCTCCTCCTTCTCCTTTCCCTCCTTCTTCTTTTTCTTTTCCCCCTTCTGTTTTCTCCACCTGTTGTCTGTCTTCTTGAGTATATGCCCTCCAACCTATCTACTCTTTCTTTTGGTATCTACTAGAAAAGTGTTGAAACTTCTGTATCTGTTTTCATATCTTTTAACTTTCTTTCTTCGTGCATTCTAAGAGAATGTGGTGGCCCCATTTTGCAAGTCATTAATTTATATCTACTGTTATGATACTGTTATAATGGTCCTCTTTCAAAGATACAATCTCCTGTCTTACCCAACAATGTTAATTTTATTTCATTTTATGTCTTTCTCTGGCAGTTCTTTATCAGGTGTTCATTCATTCATTCAACAAATATTTACTGAGCACACACTAGCATCCAGGCCCTTTTCTAGGTGCTGGCAGTTGAATTTGGCCTATGTCACGATGTTAGCTTCATCCCGGATTTGTTGACTCTCATAGAGAGCTCATATTTATCTGGTGTTGAAAGAGTTCTAAACTTCCTCTATTGGCAGCTGATACATGTTTTATTTGGTGAACAAAATTTCTTAAAAATTCAAAAGATTGACATAAAAATCCAGATTTCCAGGTTCACGTCACCTTTGGGACTAACTGGCATCCCTCGGCTTTCATTCATATTGTTTCAGTAGTTGGCTAAAGCTGAGTCGAGGCTGCTGTCTTAAAATAGGGCATGTTCTTCCCAATTACCTTAGTCCCCAGTTGCTCTTCTGGCTAAAAAAGCCTCTTATTTCACAAATGAGGAAACTGATTCTGAGAAAGTGAAGCAAATTTTTCAAGTTCACATTACTAAGAAGAGGCAAAAAACAAACAGGAACCCCAATCTGGAGGTTTTCCTCTGCCCCTTGAGAAGCTTCTGCTAAAGACAGAACCCACTCAGGTCAACCAGTCCTTTTTCCCAATGATGAGACAGGTCACGCAATTCTCCCCACTCCCCCACCTCATGCCATCCATTCTCTTGATTTCCTCTAGTCGGGTGTCTCTCCACCTCAGCTATAATCTGAGCATTTCTTTTGCCTCCCCCTACATTTAATTCCCATTCCTCAGATCCAGGCTTTCCTTTTCTTTGCCTTACTCCCTCATTTTTGCTAAAACACATCTTCTAGGAAAGTGTTCATGGGAGGTAAAATTTTTAAATCTTCTATTATTTAATGATATGTCCATTCTACCTTCATATTTGAGTGTTAATTTGCCAGGGTATGACATTCTACAATAAAAAAAACTTCCCTCCAAAATTGTGAAGGTTCTGTTCTGTTTCCATCATTGTTAGTGAGAAATCCAGTCCCATTGTTGTTCTAGAAGCTTTTAGGATCTTCTCTGTATTTATGGGCTTAATACTTCATAATTATAGGCCTTATTTAGGGTTTCTGTTTTTATTCACTATACTGGGTATTCTGTGGAGATCTACAGTTTGGAGACTATTATTATTTCTAAAATAATTTCCTCCCTCCATTTTCTTAGATTTTTTAGAACTTAGTCTAAATGTTGAACCTCCTAGATTGAGATTGACTAGCTTTTTTACCCTTGATTTCTCTTTTTCTCCTGAGAGATTCTCTTCTAAATTTCTTAAAGTCTTCCTTTTGATAGCTTACTTTCATTTATAATATTTTTACTTCCTGAGAGCTCTTGCCATCTGAGTTTTATAGCATTCTGTTATTTGCATATGATATCTTCTTTTATTTCTCTGAAGATGTTAATCATAGTTTTTTTTTTAATAAAAATTTCTTCTCAACTGATAGATTCTCTGTTTCCTCAAAAGATTCTTTAGACATTATTTCCTTCTCACCCTTCCCCCATTTCTTGTGGTGTTTTCCTCCAATGTCTGCTGTATCTTAGACGTACCTTCATTTTTAAGTGTGATACACTAATACGCTGATTGGAAAATCTGAGTGGGGGAGAGCTCTTACTGATTGGTGAACTTCATTATAGGCTGGTCAAGCAGGGAACAGCCCTTCAACTGTGGGACCCCAAATATCAACTCTGAGGACATCTTTCTTCTAGAGCTATTTATCTCCTCTCAGAAAGAATCCTTCAGCCCCTGGCAGGAATGGTGTGAGTAGTATGTGCGGTGTTCCAGGGAAGATAACTGGGGGTCCCTGAGGTCAGCCTAGATTTTCACCTACACTCTTGTTTTCAGCCCTTTCCTCACTTTTTAATTTGGAGCTTGTACCCTTTAACCACAGTCCAGTTTCTGCAAAGAGTAAATCTCTCCTGCAAAGAATAGGTTTGTGGTGGTTGGCTGATTTCAACAGGTAGGGGAAATGTCCTGGCACGGTTTAATCATTTGTACATAAACTTTCCACAATCCCATCAACAATTGTCTCCTTCTATCCCTGTTTGCAACTTGCCTCCAAGTTCTCATCCCTTGATTGATTTTTTAAAATACTTTCAAATTTACAGAAAAGTTGCAAAAATGATACAAACTCCATGCAGAGAACTACAGTATATCCCCACCTGCCACCCAGATTCATCAGTTTGTAGTCCAGTTTTTTTGTATGTCCCAATAATGTCCCCTTGAGCCATTTCTCCTCCCTTGCGAAAGCCCATGCAGGATCATGTATTGCATGTAATTGTCATTGTCTCTAACTGCTCTTCCTTTCTTTCTCTCTCCCTTCTCCCTCCTCTCCCTCTCTTTCTTTCTTTCTTTTATTGTGGGAACATATATACAACATAAACTTTCCCATACCAAGCATACTACTCAACTGATTTAATCACATTCATAATATTGCAGTGCAGTCATTACTTTCCATTACTAAAGCCTTCCCATCTCCCCAAACAGAAACCAGATACCAATTATGCATTTACTCCCCATTCTTCCTGCCATCTGCCCCTGGCAAACTGTCCTGTAATTTTTATCTCTATGAGCTTGCATATTCTCCGATGTTTTCTTTGTAGTTACCATCTGACTTATTTAACGTGTGAAATCTACAACAATTTTGTTTCCGTTGATACCAACTTAACTTCAATAGTATACACAAACTATGTTCCTAGATCCCCCTGTCCCCCTACCTTTATGTAGTTCTTGTCACAAACAACATATTTGTATATTAAGAATCCAAAACCACTAATTTATCATTATAATTTATACATTTGCTTTTTAGGTCCTATAGGAAGTAAAATGTGGAATTACAAAACAAAAATACAATAGTAATGGCACTTCATATTTACCCATATTATTACCCTCACTGGAGAGCTTTATTTTTTGTGTGTGGCTTTGCTCTATTTTCTGTTGTCTTTTTCTTTCAACCTACAGAACTTTCTTTAGCATCACTTGTAGGGCCAGTCTACTGGTAACAAACTCCCTCAGTTTTTATCTGGGAATATCTTAATCTCTCCCTCATTTTTGAAAGACAGTTTTGCTGGATATAGAATTCTTGGTTAGCAACTATTTGCTTTCAGCACTTTAATGCATCACCGCACTGCCTTCTTGCCTCCATGGTTTCCCTTGGGAAATTGGCACTTAATCTTACTGAGGCTACCTTATATGTGGCATGCTGCTTTCAGAATTCTCTATCTTTGGCATTCAGCAGTTTGATTTTAAAATGCCACAGTGTAGATCTATTTGGGTTGACCCTGTTTTGAATTCCTTCAATGTCTTGGATGTGTATATTCATGTCTTTCATTACATTTAGGAAGTTGTCAGTCATTATTTCTTTGAATACTCTCTCTGCCCCTTTTTCTCTTTCATCTTCTTCCATGATGTACACATGATTGTATCCCATAGGTTCCTCAGGCCCTGTTTACTTTTCTTCATTCTTTCTTCATTCTGCTCCTCAGAATGGATGATTTCAATTGTCTTATCTTCAAGTTCTCTGATTCTGTGTTCTGGCAGTTTCAGTCTACTCTTGAACCCCTCTAGGGAATTTTTAATTTTTGTTACTGTGGGTCCTCAGCTCTGTTTGGTCCTTTCCATAATTTCCATTTCTCTATTGATATTCTCTTTGTGTTAATCTATTGTTCTCATTATTACTTTAGTTCTTCGTCTATGTTTTCCTTGTACTCTTTGAGCATATTGAGGACCATTTTTTAAAAAAGTCTTTGTTTGGAATGTCCCAGTTCTGATCCTCCTCATTAAAGGTTTCTAATGCTTTAATCTTCTGCTTTGCCTGGGCCATCACTTCCTGTTTCATTGTATGTTTTGTACCATTTGTTGGAACCTGGACATTTTGATATTTTAGTGTGTTATCTCTGGAATTTAGACCCTGAATTGTCTGTCTCTTAAGCTTGTAACCAGCTAGTGTTATGACAGAGCTTTCCTTGAAAGTTAGGAGCTAAGGAAAAAGAAAAGAAAAGAAAACCTGTGTCCCAGTCTGCAGATTGTTCTGTGGGAGTGCTCTCCTTCAGGGCATAGCCTTTCAATGAGTTTAGAAAGGAGCTTCAGGCCAAAGTATAGGAGCCTCCCTGATTTTTTCTACATAGGCATCTTGTCTTGGGAATGGTCCTTTGGCTATAGAATTCCCCCGTTTATACAGTTTTGAATGTCTTCTCTTCCCTAGGAAACAGTTTCCTCATGTTATTTCCTAATCCAGCCATCCCTTTTTCCCGGCAGCACGACTTGACAGCTTTCTCTCAGCCTTCTGTAGGAGAGGTTTGTGAGCTGCCTTCTATACATGGGGCCAGTTCTAGGATAGTGAGTCCCCTAGGCCACCACCAGACTGGGTGGACCAGACATACATGCTCCCAGTATGTGCATGAGGATGAGTTACCCTGCTTCCTCTGGAACCAGGACAAAGGATTTACACTGGGACTGTGGGCCAGCTCTGCGCTGAGCAGGTAGGGCAAGAGGCAGTTAGGGCACACTGCTGTTAGGTAGCCTTTTCCTTGATTTTGCGCTCACCCTGTTACCGCAATCTTTTAACTGTTTTCTGGAGCTTTCTGCTGGTTGTTCAAAGCTTCTGTGAGGGGATGGAGCCCTGAAGCATCTCACTTTGCCATCTGGATCACGGTGGCAGACTCATCCCTTGCTTTTTGCTATCCAAGGAGATGTTGAAATGTTATCTCTGCTCCTGTTTCCTCTCATGTTCTCCTTGCAGGATGATAACTTTTGTATTTACTTCTTTACTGTTATTTTAGTATGTGATCAATCTCCTAGGTTGAACTGGACTTCTGATTACTTTTACTCTGTAATATATTTTTAAAAATCTAATTTATTCACTCACAGATGCAAGCAAGTTTGGATATACTTAAACAATTCGGAGAAATAAGGAATGAGTTGGTGTCACATTTTATGAATTCTGAAACACAAAACTGTGTGAAACCAGGAAATTAAAAAATATCAATTTATACTCCAGCTAACACTTATGGAATATAAATACTTTTGCCATTTTCCTTAACTACATTCCATATCAAACGTACTTTTAAATAAAAACATTGTTAACTTAAAAACTAGAATTCTATCTTCATCTATATGTGCCATGTGACTTTTCCGGGCACACGTGATTCATGGCTTTTGTGATTTATTTTTAGAGGAGAACACTAAAGAATGGAACAACCACAGCCTGTTACTTTGGAACAATTCACACTGACTCATCTCTGCTCCTTGCAGAAATTACAGGTGAGCAGATGAAAGCATGATTTACAGGGAACAGGTCAAGAGAGCCAGACCATACCCAGTGATGACTTACACTTGTAGGCAGTCCTGCCTTTTAATTGTTAGAATTGGAGCATTGCGTTTCTTGTAAGCACTTGGGTGTCTGTGTCTCACAGTGGTCCTTGAATAGTTTTTGTTGTTAAAGCAATTTCATTACTTTTGTTTTTTTGATTCCAGAATGATGCATATGGATCTAAATTGCGTGGATTGATTTACGTTTTCTTATGGCAGGTTTAGAGGAATTCTGTTGATTATAATATAATTGTTGCTACAGCTAGAATTAGTCAACAGACATGTCTTCGCTGTCTGCTAGACTCAGGATTCTGTGTTAGATGCTGGGAAGACAAGGAAACCCAAAGTCTCTGCTCTTGAGAAGCCAGACACACATTGGCTGCCCACTTTGATTAATGACTTTAGAAATGTCTAGTGCTGTTCCTAGATGCCAGACATTATGCAAAGCACTCCACGCAGGTTGTCTCAGCCCAGCTGCAGGCAGCCTTGTGAGGTAGTTATTAATGGTCTTATGATACACGTGGATAAACTGATGCTTAGAGAGGTTAAGTAACATGCCCCAAGGTCACACAGCTAGCAAGCAGAGCTGAAACTGGATTCAGGCAGATGGTTCCAAACTTTTGATCCAGTCAAATGTCTGGCATGTATATGGTAAGTCCTCAATAAATACCTGCTGGCTGACTCACTGACACTGCTGCTTGCTGGCTCAGGTGGTTTATGCCAAAGGTCCTATGTGTGGCACTGAAAAGAAATATTGCTGTTTTCAGAGGAGAGAGTGTCCAGGGCAGGGGCATCTGGGAAGACTTCAGGGAAAGGGGTTCTTAAACTGGGCTTTGAAGGGAAGACAAAATGCGGAGAATGGAAAATGTCTTCTAGATAGAATACTTGATGTGGACAAAGACATGGGGACGAGAATGTCGATAGTGAATAGAGAAAGGAGGGAGCAGAGTGGTTTAACTGAAGGAGAGGATTCATTTCATGGTGAGGTGGGAGATGGGGGTGCTTTAGATGGTGGAGGGGCTTGCATATGCATCAGTGACTCTAAGAAGGTTTTGAGCAAGGTAGTTATATGAGGAAAGTGTTATTTTAAGGAAGGTGAATCTAAAGGTATTACAGGGGGCAGAGAAAGGCAGAAAAACTTTTCAAAGACTCTTACAACAGGTGACAACATTGTAAAAAAGATGAACATTGCACCACATGACTTTGAATTTCTAGCTGTAATAGAATTCCGCACTTCTAATGAAGCCTAAGTTTTTTAGTGCTGAGAGCTACTAGTAGGACTAAGTGATATCCCCCTCAGATAATAATATTGGCAATGTTACAGCTAAGAACAATAGCCATATCCTTCCCGAACCCAAACGGCCAGGTACTTCGCATACGTTATTGCTTTTATTTCTCATAACTCTGCACCTAACAGAGGCGACTGGGCACATAAAGGTTTAGATCTCACACAAATGTGCATGCTGTCCCCAAGTGTAATCAAAGGAAAGAGCCAAATCCAAGTATGTCCAACGCCAGCACCCATGTTCTCATCACTAGCCCTTGCTGTTTGGTGTTATGTAGCAGGGAGGAAGAATAGAGAGAATAGAGAGAGAAATTCAGTCTAAGGGGTGTTGGTGGAAGAACAGGAGATGGAGAAAGGGGGAAAAGGAGAAAGAAGGAAGAGAAAAAGCAGAGTGTAGGTAAGTCAAGGACTAAGAGAATGTTTCTCTTGGATCAGAGTCTGGCCACTCCACTAAGTACGTAAGATGAGAGGAAAGGATAGTTATGGCTTTAGTGAAAACCACAGACGAAATGTATAAGCAAAGGAAAAAGCCAGGTAGTATGGACACCCTGTTGTTACCTGGTTACCTGGGGAGAACAGAGGAAGAGGTGGTGGGTTGGAATGATGGAGAGAGAAACTACTTACCGGGGGGTTTATTGATAAATAAGTGGTGTAATGATGGGTAATTTTTTACATTCTCATTAATGTTTTTCATTATAATTTTAATTTTAACATGATTTAAAACGTCTCAGTAAAACTACTCTTTGGGAAAGGATCATGACTTCAGACTCTTTTGGCATATGCTTCACAGATAAATTTGGGCAGCGGGCATTTGTGGGCAAAGTATGCATGGATTTGAATGACACTGTTCCAGAATACAAGGAAACCACTGAAGAATCAATTGAGGAAACGGAGAGGTAAGATGTTCTTTTGTCTTATTTTGTTTTGTGAGTGAGTCCCACTGCTGTCCTGAGAGAATTAGAGATGGAGCGTGGAAACCAGATCAGGTGTGCTCCAGGTGGGTGATTCAGAGTGCTCCAGCAAATGGAGTGGGCCGGCTACCGTGAGCCTGCTCCAACACTGGTAATCCTTCACAATACACAGCGCGCTTTCTCTTCCAGTGCCACATTTAATCCTCACAGAAATCTAAGACCATCTATTTCTTTTATAAGGAAACTGAATCTGATACAGGCTAAGTTGTGTGCCCCTGGTCACAAAGCTTCTAAGTGGCAGAACCAGGAATTAAAACCAGGGTCTCTGGTTCTCAATTGAGCGCTCTTTCTACCATCACATAGATCCGACCTATACCTCATGTCCACTGTGAATGAATAGAAGGGGTGAAAGAGAGAGTGACACACTCAGAGGGGGAGGGAACACATGCTGTGTCATGAGTATGTTTAAGAATGATAGTTGAAGTAGGGAAGCATCTGTGAAATAAAATATTAGAAAATAAGGTAAAAAAAATAAGCTGCATTTACAAATCAATGAAAGACCTTTCACTAAGAAAAAATTATTTTTTTATTGCAAAAGTAAATGTGGGGAAGTGGATGTGGCTCAAGTGATAAGGCCTCTGCCTACCATATGGGAGGACCTGGGTTAGATCCCTGGGGCTTCCTGGTGAAAAAGAAGAAGAGAAAGCATGCCTGCGTGGCAAGCTGAGTGCCTGTGCGATGAGCCAAGTGCCTGCGTGGCCTGTGTGGCGAGCCAAGTGCCCATGTGCGTGCCCACGTGGTGAGCCAGTGCCCACGTGGTGAACTGAGTGCCCATGCAAGTGCCTGAGTGGCAAGCCAAGTGCCTATGTGGCAAGCTGAGTGCCTGCATGGTGAGCCGAGTGCCCATGCGAGTACCCATGTGGCAAGCTGACTGTCCGTGTGAGTGCCCATGTGGCAAGCTGAGTGCCCATGTGTTGATCCAAGTGCCCGCCAGGTGCCCACATGGTGAACCATTGCCTGAGTGGCGAGCCAAGTAGCCGCGCAGGAAGCCGAGTGTCCATGCAGTGAGCCAATGCCTACGCAAGTGATTCACACAGCAAGATGATGATGCAACAAAGGAGAGATGAAGGGGAGAGTCAAGGAGAAGCACAGCAGAGACGAGGAACTGAGATGACACAATTGACAGGGAACCTCTCTCCACATCAGAGGTCTTCAGGATCAAATCCTGGTGAATCCTAGAGGAGAAAGATGAGAAGACAAAAAGAGAAATAGATTCAGAAGATCACACAGTGAATGGACACAGACAGCAAAAACAGCAGAACAGGGAGGCAAGGGGAAGAAAAAAATAAAAATAAAATAAATAAAATAAAAAAATAAATGTGCGTACCCAGGACAAAACTTGAAGAAGCACAAAGAGGTATACAAAGAATAAAAAAGTCTTCCATAATCCAACCACCTAAAACTATCAGTATTGGGATTTTACTTTTTATCCTTTTTAGTATTTTTCCAAGGAGGTACATGCATCTCTCCAAAAAAAAAACCCTGAAAGAACATTCTCCCAAGGAGAAGTGCAGAAATGCAGAGGGGCTGGCTGATGAGTTAATTCTCCTCCTGCCTTGCCTCCACATCTGTGTGCTCTTAGAGAGCAACACTTCAGTGTCCTTCCTGTAGTAAAGGTCTGGGGATGGCCTATGGTAGCACTACATCTAGAAAGAGAACATGGGCAAGGACCAAGCCCTGCCTGGCTACTGCTGGGCAAAGAGAGGGGCTCTCCAGAGGTTGTGGACAGCCTGCTCTGGGAAGAGTTCTGGAAGAGAGGCCATATGCATATAGAATCACGAAAGGTAGACATGTGCAAGAGAAATGAAAACATATGGCCACATAAAGACTTGGATGTGAATGTTCATGGCATCATTACTCTTAAAAGCCAAAAGGTGGAAAGAATCCAAATGTCCATCAACTGGCGAATGGATAAACCAGTTGCGGTACATCTCTGTAAAGGAATATTATCCAGCCATGAAAAGGAATGAAGTTCTGATATGTGATAGGACATGGATGAACCTTGAAAACATTGTGCCTAGTGAAAAAGTCAGACACAAAAGCCCCTATCATTTTCATGAAATTCTAGAAAAGACAAATCTATGAAGACAGAAAGATCAGTGGTTGCCAGGGTCTGGGGATAAGAACAGCTAATACCTGTAAAAGGATACAACAGAGCTTCATGGAGTGATAGAAATGTTCTGAAATTGGATTAGGTTGATGGTTGCACAACTTGGTAAGTTTACTAAAAATCATCGAATTATACGCTTAAACAGAGGTGAATTTTATTATTTGAAAATTATACCTTAATAAAATTGCTAAAAAGTTAGGAGTATGCATGTGGGATGAGTGAATATCTCTTTTCTGATTCACATCCCCTTTGGGGATGAACTGAGTAAACAGAATAGAAAGTGATTAGCTTATGGGAAGCGGACTTGGCCCAGTGGTGAGGGCGTCCATCTACCACATGGGAGGTCTGCGGTTCAAACCCCGGGCCTCCTTGACCTGTGTGGAGCTGGCCCCTGCGCAGTGCTGATGTGCACAAGGGGTGCCATGCCACACAGGGGTGTCCCCGCGTAAGGGAGCCCCACATGCAAGGAGTGCGCCCCGTAAGGAGAGTTGCCCAGTGTGAAAGAAAGTGCAGCCTGCCCAGGAATGGTGCTGCACACACGGAGAGCTGACACAACAAGATGATGCAACAAAAAGAAACACAGATTCCCATGCTGCTGACAGCAACAGAAGTGGACAAAGAAGAACAAATAAACACAGAGAACAGACAACTGGGACGGGGGGGAGGGGAGAGAAATAAATACATAAATAAATCTTAAAAAACAAAAAAAGTGATTAGCTTAAAGTAAAAAGCAAATCTATTTTTGAAATGCTTTAAAATTCATAAAGGAATGATTTTTCTTAAAAAGGTTTTAAGGTATAAATAGCTGTGGAGTCTAATTTCAGTTGCTCCAAGAATTTTGTTACGTGATATAATAGTGCTAGTTTCCTTCCTTGCATTTTCCCTAATTCGACAAAAATCCATAAAGGGCTGAGGGGTTCAAAGCATATCAACATACTCTGGAGTCTCCCTGTGATGTAGAATTGAAGGTGAAAGATGAATTAGTGTATTAAGTCACTCTTGCCATTTGCAGTGTGAAGATTCGCCCAACTTTGCGGCGGCTTGCTCGGTCGGTAGAGGTGGGGTCTGGCTGCGGACGAGGGGTCGGTCCAGCTCTGGACGAGGGGTCGGTCCCGCTTGGGATGAGGGGTCGGTCCGGCAGCAGACGAGGGATCGGTCTTACAAGGGGTTGCGCGGTTCGGCTGACGGGGTCGCCCGGTGAAGCCGGCAACGAAGGGGTCGCCCGGAGAAGCAGGCGACGAACTGGGGACAAGGGAGGCCAGGCCCTTGTCGGGGCTCTCAGGACTGGAGGGCACACGGCAGAAGAACTACCGCGGAGACAAGGTAAACACGCAAGTCCACTTTACTGAGGGAGAGGCAACAGTTTTATAGGGGCTGGGGAAGGCTGATTGGTCGAAGCCACGCCCTGCTCTGATTGGTCGCCGGCAAAAGGTCAGTGGGCGGCACTGGACGGGGGAGGGGTGGTGGCCAGGGATTGGCCGTCGCTGTTGCTGGGGGAAGGGGCAGGGTTTAGGGATTGGTGGCTGCTGCCGCTGGGGTGGAGGGCAGACTTGAGTTTCCCGCCCACGCCTGGCTGTTGCTGCTGTCAGGGGAGGGGAAAAGGGCAGACTGGATTTTTCCGCCCACGCCTGGCTGTTGCTGCTGTCGGGGGAGGGGAAAAGGGCTAGACTGGATTTTTCCGCCCACGCCTGGCTGTTGCTGCTGTCGGGGGAGGGGAAAAGGGCAGACTGGAATTTTCCGCCCTGCACCTGCGCAGGAAGAAAGAAGAAGAAGGGCGCCGCCCCACAGGCATCGTGTGGCGCCATCAGGGAGGAGGGGCGGCCGCGGAAGCATGGCTGCCGAGAAGGGGAGACCCGAGGGCACTCTGCGCCCATGCCGAGCTCCCTTCAGGGGTGGCGGTGAGTCCGACCAGCCACCCTATTATGGGGGCAGTGGCTTGGCCTGCCGTGGCCGCTCCCCCGCCAGGCCAGCAAACCACACTTCAGCCCGAGGGGTGACCACACAACTTAATGAAATTAGTCTGTTCCTAAAAAAATGTTTTGCATGTCAGTATTATTTTTGTATATCAAATTATATTTTAAAGACTCTGGGACCCTGCTATAGGAGTCCAGGGGTAAATCCCTTTGTTAAATGAAGGTTTCTTTATTAAGTAAGTAATTTATCCTCTCTCTCTAGCCTTTATTATAGATTTGGGCTTCTCCTGTAGATTGGATTTGCTCTTAATGTTCTGTGACCTGCACAGTAAATTACTTTTGATTGTGGGTTTTACTATTGCCCGAGGTCATGAGTTTCATTTTGTTTTTTACTTACGACTTTGGGATATTCTACTCCTTATATATAGTACCTTTTCTTACATTTCTTTGATGCCTTTCCCTTTGTACCTTGCAGATTTGACCAAATTGTATTGCATTACACCCAACACCCAAAAGGTATAGAAGAAAATTCCTTCGACTTAAATCTTCCCCAAATTGAAACCTTATTAATAGGCCCTGATGCAAGTTATAGAAGTTCCACTTTTTCCATTCCTCAGACCTCCCTCCCCTTATGTGTGTCCCTCTTTTCTAGCTTTCTGGGAATAGGGGAATGCTACCCATTCACTGAGAGGAAGAAGTGCCACTCTTCCTTTAGCATTGGCCCATATATCCAGCTCCTCCATTAACCCATTTTTTTTTTTATTGTCACAGTAAATCTTAATTTGTATTTTATTCAGAGACAAAAGAATACCAGAAAGCAGGACAATACAGTTAGTAAATGTTTCCCTCTGGGGCAGAAGCAGCCATTTCTCAGGCACTACAGAGGCCAGCATCCCTGCAGGTGTAACTGGTCGAATCGCCACCCCAGTCACCACCCACTTCACAGCCACCTCTGACCTATTCTTTCTGCCGTAGTCCAACATCCATTCGCAGTAGGACTCCACCCTTGGAAATAAATGATGATATCCTGTGAACAAGTCATTTTTCACTTTAGGGGAATTAGGACCCATCACTTCTAAACAACTGTGGGTGAATCAGATCCAGAACTCTAATAATACATGAAGCAAAATATATGGCAATCCTCCCCCAAAAGAGCTTAAGCTAGGAGACTGGCTTGAGTGTTCTGAGAATCCTTGTGAACAACCCAGCCAAGGTTAGTGGATAAGATTATATTTCCCGTGATTTTCCACCCTGTATCTGTGGCTGCAAATGAGAAAGCAGAGTCATCGCTACTCTGCTAATTGTTAATGTTTAATTAGTGGTAGTGAAACATGAGCTATGTTAGAAATGATTGCATGGAAATTAGGGCATCTTAGAATCATGCTTCCAATTTTTAAAAAAACATATTCGAAATTGTCTAGATTTTCTAACTTCCTATTTTTTGCTTTATTTCAGATTTGTGTCAGAAATGCTTCAAAGAAATGTAAGTAAACTTGTTCACAGCTTGTGTTGGTGTTGACTTCGTGTTAGTTGTAGGGTTCATTATTAAGTGGTTTGGTAGCTGTTTGATTTATCCCATCATGAAGTAGTATTCGCCGAGACCCTGCATGGTTTTCACGGTGAACCTGCCACTAAGCTCAGTGAGGTCAGGTATTTTTTGCCTTCCAGTGAAGGCTAGGGCAGCTCTATACTCAGCCCTCTGTGTTTTGTTTTAAACACAGTTTTGAAATCAGGAACTGTTAACTGATATTAATGGGTTCAATTAAGCAATCACCATTTAAATATGTGCAAACATGAAGTTTCCTTTATTCTTAGAACTGAATGTACTTTTCTAGACTTCAAAATCCCTTGTCTACCTGTAGAGGGAAAACTAAGTTATTCAGGCTGGTAAACTTGTCTTTTAGCAGAGCTAGGTATAAAAATCTCAGTCACTGCCCAGTTTAGAGTTCCCATCTCAAGACAGCTTTCCCATTCTCAGTGCTTTTCCCTCCCTTTCCTGTGGGTTCTTCTAATTTGACAGGACTGGTCTCTGGGGGATGGGGAGAGGGTTTCTTGGGGAACAGGTTGCTGGAAACTGGAGGTTGTGGAACTGTTTGATGGTTATGTCAACACTGACTGTGGCTGCTTGTGCCCCAGCCCCTGGCTGTGCTGGTGCTCACCTGTGCCGCACATGAGATGGGCTGCAGGACTCAGCCAGGCTTCCCCCTTTGCAGCGCCCTGGCATTGGGGATCCTGCTGAGGCAGCAGTAGATCCTGACCCACCTCCAGAAGATTAGTTTCATGGCTCCATTGGATGAATTCTCTTGGAAACCTCAGAAGTTCATTTAATCTAAGCTTGGGAGATCTAGGTAGAGCTTCGTAGATCCTTATCCTTATCAACCCTCTCTGAGTTCTTATTCCCCATTCATCCCCTCACCTCATGTGGCACCAGAGCCAATCCTGCAACCAAACAGTCCTCAGGGAAGCCATGGCCAGCACATCCTCAAGGTCAAGGAAAGAGGGACAGGCCACCAGCTCCCTTTGAACCTCCTTAGCACTTTCCCTAGAAATTTCTTTATCTCCCAACTCTCTTCATGAAGGCAACCCAGTCTAGGCTGCTTCTGAGCCTCCATACGGAAGTGGTGATGAGGGGAATGGTGGTCTCTCATGTGGAACACTCCCTTCTTCCACTGTACGTGGTGCTGAAGAATGCACTCTCCTCCATTCTCAGCTGTGAGCTGTTTCCAAATAACCCATCACTTCTACCAATATCTTGTTGTATGATATGCATTTGGGGTAAACAACATGTTCATGATATCCATAGCTTCCTACAGTATCAGTTGTTTTTTATTATTTCCAGTATTCGAGAGTGAAGCCCATTGTGACACCACGTTTTTCCCTTTCCTGCTCTGAGACCCTGATGTGTGAACTGGGCAACATCGCCAGGATCCATGATCTGCACATTCAGGTGGGTACTTTCCTTCTGTTTGTGCCTCTGTCCAAGCCTGCAGGACATCTCTGTACCCTAAATCCTGGCAGAAATATCCAGTTCCTTGACGGAGGTCCCCTAGAGCCATAGTATCACAGAGCTGGAAGGGTCCTACAGATGCTGCCTAATCTGATTCTTAAATTTTGCTGGTAAGAAATTTGAGGCCCCTTTTACCATCAATCTTCTCTGGTCAGGCTTCGAGATACAAGGAGATCTTCATAAGTAACTAAGAAGATCAGTGACAGACAGTTTACCTATACTCTGAGGAATTCATTTAATGCATTTATTTCCTACTTCTCTTTTATTTGATACTTTCTCAGTGTTCTATTCCTTCATTTTGGTAGAAACCAGCTATTATTTGAAAAGCAAAATGAACCTAATTTCTGCCTTACAAAAATGCATTTAAAAGCCCCTTTGTTCCAAGTTTCTTAATTTAAAATCAGGAACAAAAAAGTGTGTCTTACTTTGTCATTAAGTTGTTGCAATTTAGGAATAAAACACTTTTTAAAGCTTACAGCTGGGTTAAAATTGGGAGCTCCCCTCCCCCCATCCAAGCTTAATTACATACTGTACTAAAATTTCTCTTCTTGAAAGAGTTATTTGACTATCTTATAAGAAAGGACAAGTCGGAGGAAGGCAACACAGTGACTCTTTACCATTTTGTAGGGTTTTTTTTTTTTTTTTCTTTGTTTTTAAGATCTATCATCTTAAAGCCCATTAACAATTCTTATCCTTCCCCCATTTTTTTTTGTGACCTGTAATATGTGAATTGTTGATTCTATCCGATACAATTCTCTCCTGGAGAGGAAATTCAAAACTCAGATGATGTCTCTACTTTGGGAACAGAATATTTCTGTTCTTCAGAAAATTAAGTCTAAATAATATTAAAACAATATACATAGGAAAATTTAAAAGAAACTAAAACTTGCAACAAAATTAAGCCTGTTCTTCCCGGAAGGGTATATGTGTGTATGTGTTTTTACTTAAATTTGTTAAAATACCGTAAATCATGCTGGCTGTCCTTGTTCCTCTTCTGATGTCTCTGTATTTCTTCGATGGTCTGGAATTTCCTCAGGGACAGCATAGAGCTCATCCTCAAGGTGGAACACCCTGGTTTTGTGATATTGTATTATTTTCTTTTGTTTATTTGGCTCTGCATACTCTAGCTCATGTGAAGAGAGAGAAATGACATTGCCTTCCTCAGAGGTGCTGATTTGCTTGTAGGTTATTTCCCATAACACGTACTCATCACCAGTTGGTCTGAAATTATTTTTATTTTAGGCCAGCAGTTGGGGTGGTTGCACTTAAGTTTCCTGTCTGAAGAACACTTTCTGTCCTCTTAGCGTTGTATGCCCTGGTATGGCGGGCCTAGGCCTCACTTGTTTTGCTTTCATCTGGGCTCTTTCCTGTTGACTGCAGGGATTATCTAGTGCAGTTATTTTCAAACTGCTTTCTGAAGAAGAGCTTGCTCTGGAAGCCAACCAAGGGACAGGAAGGGACTTGGCCCCCAAGTGCCATCCCTGCCTCACCTGAGGAGCAGCTTGTTTGTGCCTTTTACATGCAGGATTTCTGTGAAGTCTCATATGAAGGAAATATCCAAAGCTATCAGGATTTGGAAAATTACTCATTTAGCACACCCCTATTATATGAAAGATGAGAAAATGGAGGCCCAAAGAAAAGAACTGACTTACCTTAAGACACAGAACTAAGGTCAGAACTTGGGCTAAAACTTGGCTCTTTATTCAGATTCTGGTTCTTACCTGTGAACTGTGCTTTCTAGCTTTTTGGTGGCCACAGAACTCTTTTCTTAACTGGCCAGCACCAGAAGAGGTAGGTTGCCACAAATATTTAGGCTCTTGACCCTCTTCAAAGAACACTTTTTATTTGTTCTTGTTATATTTTGGAATTCGAGAAAATTTTATTGGAAGAATTTGTCCTGGGATCCACACACATATACATATATTCATGATAGTCCTAGTTTTCTTATCTCATATAGAAATGTATAATACATCATATATATGATATGCAGATGATCCTCATTATTCACTGATTCTGTTTTTGCAAATTGGCCTGCTCACTAAAATTTATTTGTAACTCCAAAATCAGTATTTGTGGCATTTTCATGGTCATTTGTGGACAAGTGCTGAGTGGTGAAAAATTTGAGTCACCCAATATACACATTTTCAGCTGAGGTTGAGCTAGGTGATGCTCTGCCTTCTTTGAGCTCTCATACTATAAACAAGTGTCCTTTTTGTAGTGTATGTAGTGCCACTTTTTAAAAACATTTGTATGCTTTCTGTTGTTGATTCTGCTTTTTAAAATAACCCACAAGGGGAGTGCTGCAGCACTATCTGATGTTCCTAAGCACAAAAAGGCTGCAATGTGCCCAATGGATAAAATGCATAAGTTATAATGCTGTTCGCCATGAGATTGACTCCTTATTTAATGACCTCCAACAACCTGACCCCCAATGTGATTTATGATTAAACTTGCTCAAATTTATATTCAGAGGCTTTGTTTAAATGTTGCTCTAAAATGTTCTGAAGACAATGATATTGTTTCTAGATGGGGTTAAGTGGTGGGAATCTCTAAAGGCTAGTAAAACAAAGAACTTCCTAAGGAATCATGATGTGCAAATTAGGAGCAAGCAAAAGATAGAGGGTGTCTTTAAACAGAAACATAAACGAGCACAATTATGAATTGAAGAGTTAAAGAAGTATTGGAACCTAACCCTGTACTTCCCCTCAGGGCAGTGGTTCAATATTTTCTAATTCAGTGTTCCCAGGGACTTTATAGGATGTAACTACCAAGAATAATGAGAATCGACTGTATATTATGGCTTGAAATAAAATCACATGTAAAATCTCCATTTTTTTTTCCATGTGGTCCCTTACATAGGGAGTGGAAACCATCCACACCATTTTGGGAGTAGGAAGTATATTTTCTGATGGTATTTTATAGATATAAATTGAAAATATTTTTTTTCTTATAGAGCCATATAAGTGAAAATCGTGATGAAGTTGAAGCTGTGAAAACCTTATATCCTGGTTATAAAAACTACACAGATGTGTATGATAAAAACAATCTTCTGACAAATAAGGTAAATTGTATAAGATGACATAATTTATGTAAAACAGGGCACATTTAGCTAAATCTTAAAATCCGACTAATAAACTTCAGACTTCTGTGACATGTATATATGTATTTTCCAAACTAGAGTAAAGCTCCAGGTGAATTTAGTGAAAAAGTGGGCCTGAATTTTCATCCCAGTAAATAAATGTATGTCTCATCGAGGGTAGAAATGTCTTTTGGTCCAAGGACATTTGGCAGGATCCATGAGAATTTAAATGAGCATTCCCTTTGAGTCAAGGATGCATTCCTAGGGATACATCCTATAAGGAATATGTTATACAGATGTTAATTACAGTAAAAGTAAAAACTGGCTATCGCTGAGAGATTAAATTGTAGAATGTTCACAATTTAGAATTTTATTCCACATTCACAAAGAATGAGGTGTTCTGGTTTACAAGGAATAATTCTTGTACAATATTATTCAACGTATTTACTATATACATGTGTTTGTATGTTTGCTTAGAAAAAGAGTCTGGAAGATACACAGTGAATGTTAAAAGTGACTTTTCCTAGGGGAAAAAGAAAGCACAGGGACTTATTATTTTTTATTTTTAAACAATATAAGATTGCTTTATTTTTTTAAATAAGCATGTATTACATCTATAATTAAACGCTTTCAAGTTAATTAAAATTCAAAAAGAATAAAGAGAGACCTCATTACAACAGTATACCTTTTGGCCTTGGCCTTGAATGAAATGTATAAACTGCACGATGAACTAACTACTGCAGCAAATAATTTCTTAGTGACCATGTGAATGCCTCTCCGAATATGACTGCTTTGAAAGGTTAATATTCTTTATAAATCATGTAATTTTACCCTTTTACATATATTTCAATATGGTTAAAAATGAATATTCAATTTGCATGTTAAGTTTTTTTGTATACAAGTTGTGAACATTGTATTTTAATAATTCTATGATCAATAAACCATGCCTCCCAAAGGAGAAAGTTATTTAGATACAGGTTTTATACTGAGAGAAAAGAAATTTTGAAAGAGTAATCTTAGTCAAGAAAATGCACAAACATTACCAAGACTGAAAAATACAAAATGCTTCAAATTATGCAGTATCTATTTTTTTGGTCAATTTTCCTGTGAGAATTAAAAATTATCTTATATTACATTTATTAGTTTTTATGAAAGTGTAAATCTAGATGAGTTAAAGGCAGAAATAAAGAGAAACTACAAAATTTCTCTCACAGCCTCTATGTATTGAGAAGTGAAAGTTTACTTCTAAAATCCTGCAATTACAATAGGAATAAACACAGCGCTACCAGGAGTACTTCATAATGCAGAAAGTAACTTGGCTATTTTGTAATGTGGACATCATTTTCAGACTGGATAGGTATTGAATCTGTGGATAGCCTGGACTGACCCACATCTTATAGATCAAAATAAGAGAAAGAAGATCCAAAATTTGCTGAACTTTTGTGTTACAGTGTTTGTGCAGCCCTTTTGTGAGATAAAACTTGTAAACAATGACGTTTTGCAAATACAGGTAATCCTAAATATCCTTGTAAAGACGGTAACAGCCCAGTTCACAGCTTCCGTGTGTATGTGAGTGAATGCTGACCTCAGAGCCTTTGAGTGGTAAAATGCATATAGAACATTCTTCTCTCCAGACAGTGATGGCGCACGGCTGCTACCTTTCTGCAGAAGAACTTAACGTATTCAATGAACGAGGAGCATCTATTTCACACTGCCCCAATTCTAACTTGTCGTAAGTAGGCAATAATTGTTGGGTAGATTTTGAAAGTTCGAGTTGCAAATCAGCGGCCAAATACCTTCGTTTTCTCAGTCATTCCTCCTGGCCTCTCTTCCCTAGTTGTTCAGCACAAGAACCAGACAGACTGATGCTGTAGCAGAGAGAAGGAGCATTTAAAAGGGGACATTTTTGGCAGAGTGTGCATTTGAAGAGTACCACATCTTCTAAAATTTCTGAATTTGAAACAGAGCAGGACTATAGAGAAAGAACTGAAAGAGTTCAAAAGCAATGGCTTTCAGAATTTACAGAATTTACAGCTAAGGACTGAAAGGATGCAGGTGTCAGCTGGGTGTTCCGGGGCAAGGGGACTGCCTTCCCATCCCTTTCTGTGCTCTTGTATCAGATTGAGACGCAGTGCTACTAGAAGCAAACCCTAGGGTTTATGGCACAGTACTGGATCCGACAGGATGCCAGCTCACATAAGGAAGCCCTAGGAGGGATCCTGTCCTACAGTAATTCCCAAGAATGCAAAAGCTTTATTTATAACTGATTTTTAAATTTTTATTTTAATTTTTTGTTCGCGAAATTGTAGGTTGACAGAGAAATCATACATAATATAAAATGACTCTTGACCTGAATTATGGTCTATCTCTTCAGATAAAAAGCACATGGATATATACCTTTTGCATCTAATTACAGATTGGATCCCATGAAGCCAGTCCATGTGTGAAAGTTTAAGGACCCTTAGGCTAGATGACAGAAAGTGTCTATCATTTTCGGTGCTAGTGGACCCAGAATAGAGCCCTCCTTACGTGCAGGTGGGGGTGGATCATTTCTTTGATCATCAACTTTCTTTGGCTTCTGCTAGTTTTAGATTTTTTGAGGGTTACTTCCTATCTTCTCTGGTTTGGGTTCTCACAGAAGTTCCTGAGATGAGGTACCATGAACAAGTTCTTTATTTGGGAGTTGATCACAGGTGAAGTAAGACAGAGAAGAGTGAGTGAGACAGAGAGAAGAAGGATGTCAATAAAAAAGAGAGATTTCTGGGCTGCTGACAAGAATGGAAGTGGACAGAAGAACACACAGTGAATGGACACAGAGAGCAGACAACTGGGGAGGGGGGAGAAGGGGAGAGAAATAAAATTTTAAAAATTAAATCTTAAAAAAAAAAAATGAGGAAGAAAATTACCACTGTGAGTCCCCAGAATTGAGTCCTTCTGAAAAATTTGGAGCCAAAGTCTTCTCAGGAGGAGAGGGATATGCAGTGGTGTCTTAGTTTGCCAGGGGCTGCTGTGACACAGTGCCACAGGCTAGTTGGCTTAAACAATAGAAATTAATCATCTCACAGTTCTGGAGGCCAGAAGTCCAAATCAAGATGTTGGCAGGGCCATGCTCCCTCTGGAGTGTGTAGGGAAGACTCCATTCCATGCCTCTCTCCTGGCTTTTGGCTGTGGCCGGCAATCCATGATGTTCCTTGATTTGTGGCAGCATAACTTGATCTATGCCTCCATTACATGGCAGTCTCTCTCTCTCTCTCTTTCTCTCTCTTCATGTCCAAATTTCCTCTCCTTATAAGGGCGCCAGTCATATGTTTAGCCTCACCCTAAATAATCACATCTCTGAAGTTCCTGTTTACAAATAAGTTCACATTCACAGGACCAAGCGTTAGGACTTGGGCATGTCTTTGTGGGGGATACAATTCAACCCATAACAGGTAGTTATGCCCACACTCATCAGTCACTGAGAGAGACCTGCTGACTGGGAGTGGGGGCATTAATTCCCTGGAAATTCTTGCCTTCCAGAACAATGACAGAGTGGATTCTAGCAGCTGTAGAGAGCACACAGGCAAAGAGTTGGAGGTGCTGGCAGTTGGATGTCTAGGAATGTTGTGACTGGAAAGAGTATATGACAGTGGCAGCACAAGAGGAGTACTGAGAGTCTCAGTGACATATTTTTGGAGTGTTGTGAGAGCCTCCAGAGGCTCCTGGTTTTCAGACATAAAGGTAGTCACACATGACAGAGAATCTTGCCTATCTACAGCTGAATGGTCATAAATATGTTCTAGTGACCAGGTTTTGAAAAGATTTAACATCCCATAAGTGACTTTCACAGCATCTGCTAAATGAAAACATGATCCAACTTTGCAAACAGATTGAGGTTAAATTTCTTAAGGATACTTTTTAATGTTTAAGTGATCATCACCACTATTCATTCTCCAAAATGTGAGAGAGTTATTGCATGTACACTGGGGCTTTGGATAGGATAGTCATGTGTGCCTTTGAACAGACCACTTTAATCTTTGCATCTTTTTGTCCTTCTAAGAATAGCTTTAGTTTTCCTTTGTCTCTCTAGAAAGGCAGCTTATCTATTAAGCTCAGGGTCAGAGGTCTGACTTTAACCCAGGAACACTTTCTCCCCAAGATGCTGCTATCTTCCAAGACATCACTGAAATGTCAGCCTCTGACTCAGCAGCCTGCACCCCATTTCCAGTCATGCCCCCCTTCCTTTGACCTTTCAAGTCATTACTCATTCAAGGCAGCAAATTATTCCAGGTAGCGGAAAGACAGCAATGTTGTCCAGTTTCTACTTCCTAAAAGATGGGTTGGTTGAAAAAACAAAAAAGACATTGCTGGTGGGAATGTAAAATGGGACAGCCACTGAGGAAGACAGTTGGGCAGTTCCTCAGAAAGTTAAGTATGGAACTGCCATATGACCTGGCCATCCCCCTACTAGGTATGTCCCCAAAAGAAGTGAACACAGGACCTGAAACAGATATTTGCATACCAGGGTTCATAGGGGCATTATTCATAAATTGCCTAAAGATGGAAACAACCCAAGTGTCCATCAACCAAGGAAAGGATAAATAAAATGTGGTATATATACACAATAGAACATTATTTAGCTGTGAAAAGCAATGTAGTTCTGGTTCATGTGACAACATGGATGAAACTTGAAGACATTATGTTGAGTGTAATACACCAGACACAAAAGGACAAATGTTGTGTAATCTCACTGATATGAAATAATTAGAATAAGCAAACTCAAGAGTTCAAATCTGGAGTATAGGTTAGCAGGGACTGAGTCGGGGGTAGAGAATGGGGAATTAATGTCTAATTTGTAAAGAATTTCTATTTGACTTGATTACAAAGTTTTGGAAATTAATGGTGGAGCTGGTAGCACAACATTGTGATTGTGATTAACAACACTGAATTATATATATGAATGTGGTTAAAAACAGGAAATTTTAGGTCGTATGTATAAGAATATAAAAGATAAAACAGGACTGTACAACACAGTAAACTCAATTGTGAACATGGACTATAGTTAATAGTACAGTTATAAAAATGGCCTTTCATGAATAGTAACAAATGTACCACACTAATTCTAGGTGTTAATAATTGGGTGGTATATGCGGTAATATTGGGTATACTGGGTGGTACATGGGGTAATATTCTTTCATCAGCTGTAACAAAGGTACCACAAATGCAGTGTTAAAAATGGGGGTGGGGAGGTATATGCGAATGCAGTATTTTTTACATGATTTTTCTGGAAACCTACAACTTCTCTAATTAAAAAAAAACCAAAAAACCAAAAACAAAGTTTATTGAGAAGTGGATGTGGCTCAAGCGATTGGGCTTCTGTCTACCATATAGGAGGTCCAGGGTTCAATTCCTGGGGCCCCCTGGTGAAGGCAAGCTGGCCTGAGTGGAGAGCTGGCCTGAATGGAGTGCTGGCCTACACAGGAGTGCTGGCCCACATGGAGAGCTGGCACAGCAAGATGATGCAACAAAAAGAGATAGAGAAGAGAGACAGTAAGAGATGCAGCAGACTGCATCTGTCCCACTCTGGAAGGTCCCAGGATCAGTTCCCAGTGATGGCTAAAGAGAAGACAAGCAGACACAGAAGACACAGCGAATGGACACAGAGAGCAGACAGGGGGAGGGGAATAAATAAATAAATAAATCTTAAAAAAAAAAGCATATCAAAGACAGATAAGACTTTTAGAACAATTGCAAGGTTCAATTTCTCCATTTATTTTTTTCTTACAAGTGATCTCCTGCTTTCCCTTTTGGCTCTTGCTACTTTGTATCCTCCCAAGATTTAATCTCAGTCCAAGAATTCAAGCACCTTTATGATCCTTTTTACTCCAGGACTGGATGGTCTACTTTGACTCATGTGCTTGTGTCAGTGTTAGAATTGATATGATGGGAGACACAATTTTCAATACTATCACATTATTATTATTATTATTATTATTATTATTAGTGTCCCTCTTGTTGGAACCACATGGATTTCCTTGTTCTGACTCTCTTCTCTCTCTACAGACTTAGCAGTGGCTTTCTAAACATTCAAGAAGTTCTGAAACATGAAGTGAAAATAGGGCTGGGTACAGGTTAGTAGTTCATTTTTATTGCTTTTTTGTTTTTTTTCAAGATTTATTTTTATTTATTTCTCTCCCTTTCCTTCCCCCACCCCATTGCCTGCTCTCTGTGTCCATTCACTGTGTGTTCTTCTGTGTCCGCTTGTATTCTTGTCATGCGGCACTGGAAAATTGTGTCTCCTTTTTGTTGTCCCATCTTGCTGCATCAGCTCTCCGTGTGTGCGGTGCCACTCCTGGACAAGCTGCACTTTTTTGCTTTTTTCCTGTGGGGTGGCTCTCCTTGCAGGGCATACTCCTTGCACATGGGGCTCCCCTACACGGGGACACCCCTGCGTGGCATGGCACTCCTTGCGTGTGGCAGCACTGCGCGTGGGCAAGTTCACCACATGGGCCAGGAAGCCCTGGGTTTGAACCCTGGACCTCCTATATGGTAGATGGATGCTCTATCAGTTGAGCCACATCTGCTTCCCTAGTAGTTAACTTTTGGAGCTATGACAAAGTAGTTAAGTTCATAACTTCCTAATGAGATTAATTTTCAGGTAACAGTTCCTCTATGTTAAAAAAACAACGACAACAGAGAAATTTTTGTTACCCATTAGTAATACCTTGAGCTAATAAAATGGCAAGGTTGGAACCAGTAAAAAATAGGTCTACAAATGGAGAAGTTTTGTAAGCCATTATCCCTGTTTACTGTTTAGAGATTTGGCTATAAAGGTAATTCCTTCTAAAGCATTTTAGGGGTTCTTTTTTCAAAAATCCTTAATTGTTTTTCCTTTTGTTTGGTCCTCCTGGTTAGGTTTTAATGGCTTGGATTTGCATGGCTTTATTTTTCAATAACTGCATAATCACAGATAAATTCTCAAGAGAAAATCAAAATTATTTGAACTTGCCATTAGCAAACACAATTCAAACCAGGCCAGCACTGAGAATGCTGAGATACGTTAAGAACTTGCTTTGCTTTTAAGCAGTGTTTAGCAAAATGAGACCCCTCAATTCTCACAGGCAGTCTGAATGTTTACTAGGCTGAAGGACATTCTATGAATTAGTGATGCCTCTTTCTTTTCACAGTACATTTTAATTGTTTTTTCCTGAGTGTGTGCTGTGCTGCTCATTTTGAAAGTGTGAGTCAGGCCCAAATGTCTGGACATCCGCTGTGAATCTACTTTTATTACTGTGTGTGACTAAACTAAAATTAAAAAAAAAAAAAGGGTGCAGGGGCATCTGGTAGTTTGAAGCTGTATGTACCCCAGAAAAACATGTTCCTAAATCTAATCCATTCCTGTGGGTGTGAACCCACTGTAAGTAGGACCTGTGATGAGGTTACTTCAGTTAGGATGTGACCCACTTCAGTCAGGATGGGTCTTAATCCTATTACTGGAGTCTTATAGAGAACAAAATTCAGACCAAAGAGAAAGCCACAAAAGCAAGAAGTTGAAATCAGTGAAAACTGGAAGAGAAGAGAGAGACCAGCAGGTACCACCATGTGCCTTACCATGTGGCAGAGGAGCCAAGAATCGCTGGCAGCTGGTCTTCAGGTAGAAAGCATCCCCTTGATGATGCCTTGATTTGCACATTTTCTTGACCTCAAAACCACAAGCGAATAAGTTCCCATTTTTTTAACCTGACCCATTTCATGGTATTTGCTTTGAGCAGCCTAGTAAATTAAAACAGGACACAAGAATTCATTCTCCATTCTTCACGAATTTGTCTTCCTGATGTTTAAGAACACCAGGATGTTTGCAGGTTGACAGTGTTGGTCTCAGGTTGCCATAATGAGACATTTTATAGCAAGCAGTTAATTGGTAAAACAACAATATTATAGAGATACACATGCACAGTAATCTACATTATGATTTATTAGTATTTTTAAAAATACGTATACTAGAGGTTTCTCCCAATTTGTCATGAACCAAAGGAATTAGAAATTTTAAAATTTTCATTTAAACTTTGAATTATTGAGACTGTGGTAATACCAGGATTTAATCACAGGTGGCAGAAAACCAATTGTTTTAACTTCATAATGAATAAGAAAAAATGGCAAAAAGTATTTTTTTTTCACACATTATAGTCAGGCAATGGAACATTCTGTAGGAATGTAGAAATTAGGTAGGAACTGCTTTCAGATTTTCTAGGATTCTTTGTCTCCATGATTTAAATTTATCACGTGACTTCTAGTTCTTCACTTTAATTATGTAGCTATGGCCAAAAAGTTTAGGTAAAGCTCCAGCTTTGAATTCAGTATCTGTTGCTTATTAGCTGTTAAGACCTTGAACGAGTTAGTTTCTTTTCTAATTTGTATTAGGATAACAACAACAACAGCTATCTTATAGCTTATTGTGGGAATTAAATGAAAAAAAAAAAAAGTATATGAAGTGGTTAGCCCAGTGCATGGCATATATCACTAGTCAAGAAAGATTTGAAAGAGCAAGGTTGTTGTGTTTAAAAAGAAAAGCACACATTTGGTATGTTGAGCAAATATTTGATTAAATATGATGCATTAGCATAATTTATAGTATGCTGTTGCATTTTTACATAGTCTTCTACCCCAGAAATCATTCTATTCTCTACATGAACTTTATGGATCAACTTGCCCTTCAACTGAAGATTTTAGATTATTTAACTTCATACTATGGGCAGAAAGCAGGATCAACAGCCATTCATTTACCCTTTCTGAAACAATTCTGGCAAATCTTATTTTTCTCTAATATTAGATAAGAGACAATCCAAAATTTTACAAATATTTAACAAAATTTAACAAAAATATTGAGAGAGCAACATTAAAAAGAATAAAAGGAGGACAGATCTCTGAAAACAACCTACTTCAGGATATGGAAGACATTTTCAGGATATTGCCATCATCCCTGGAGTAATAAAAAGACATGGGGGAACAGATGTAGCTCAGTGGCTGAGTGCCTGCTTCCCATGTACGAGGTCCTGGGTTCAATACCCAGTTAACTTCTAAAACAAAAAAAAGACATGGCTCTATGAAAAGGCTATAAGTTGTGGTGGAAAAGGAAAATTTTTTTAATGAAAGAAGGAAACTACAAAAAAAAATGAGAAAAAAATACATGTAGATTCCCATACACTGCTGGAAGGCAATAGCCATTTTGGAGTACTTTTTGGCAGTTTCTTATAAAGTTAACTATTATCTCCATAAGACCTAGCATTTCTGCTCCTAGGTAATTGCCCAAAAGAAATGCAAACACATGTTTACAAAAAGACCCATACAAGAATGTTTATGCTAGCTTTATTCACAATAGCCAAAAACTGGAAACAACCCAAGTGTCTGTCAGTAGGGGAATGGATAAGTCAATTATGGTATTTTCATATAATGAAATACTAATCAGCAATTAAAACAGCCTCCCACCCATAGCCCATATCAAAACAAAAAAGCCAAATCACTGATATATGCAAAAGCATGCATAAATCTCAAAAACACTTTTTCAAGTGAAAGAAGCCAGCACAAAAGAGTGCATGCTGTGTGATTCCATATATATAAAATCCAGGGACAGACAGAACTAACTTATGTTGCTAGACATCAGAAAGTGGTTGTCAAGGAGTGGGAGGCAGTGGGGAGGGGAATTGACTGGAAAGGGCCACATGAGGGAATGTACTGGAGTGATGGAAATGTTTAATTCCTTGTTGTGGGAACGTAGTTAAATTGGTATATACAATTGTCCACATTTTAAGTGAACACCTAAGATCTGTGCCTTTCATGATCTCTAAATTATATATCATTAAAAAATCAACCAACCAATCATGTAGCAGGCCATGAGGAGTATTTTTGTTGCAGAAAATTAAGTCAGTGATGGAGAACCAAAAATCAGAAGGTGTGTTTGAGGGTGATCCACACAGGGGGCAGAAGCTATAGCATCATCCGCAACGGGAAAGGGCCGGTGCGCCAGGGCGACACGCTCACTCTGTAGGAGTCTGAAGGAGAGGCTGGGAGGCTGCACTGAGCCTGCTGGGTCCTGGATGTCTGGGTGGACCATCCGGCCCATGGAGATGATCTGCAACTGTTAAATAAGCCATTTACATTGTATGTAAGAAACAAAAAAACAACCACAAATGTGGGATTTCCCTAATGGAGAACCCAAAACAAATGGAACAGAATCAACAATCAGAGAGAACTTTAAAAGCTAATCTTTTCTGAGCTTAAGAAAGAGCTATCATATTGAAAGAGTTTATCCTGTTCTATGTTAAATCATACTGAACTTACCCTTGCAAAATATTTGAATTATAAGGATAAAGAAAAAACTTCCTAACACAGTAAGGCAAGGGAAGAAATCAGTTATTAGCAAAACAATTTTTTTAAAAAGTTTGACTTCAAATTTTTTTTTCGCCTGGCACTCAAAATGTCAAATGGTAAGAAAGAATTTCTAGACATGATAGAGTGACTCGTTTGAGAATATTATATCTGACCAAATTCTCCTTCATGTTTGAAGGCAACAAAATTCTTACATGTACAAAGGCTTGGAAAATGTTTTCCCCATGAACGCTTTTAAAGAATTACTTGAAAATTTATATCAACCCATGATATATGAGGCAAAATGAAATACACAGACATAATGGTACAATAGGATTGTTAGAGAAAGCTAAGCTCAATTAAAATAAAATAAGTCAGAAGAATTGTAATATAAAGTGTTGTGGAAGTCGAGAGAGGTTCAATTATTTGTGTATAGAAAGGCCAGGACTAAGGAGTAATTTTGGGAAGGAAAAAGGATTTATTTACCACCAGCCGGCTCGGAGCTTCTCATTCCAAAATCTGGGCCCTGAACAAGATTTTTGAGTTCTTTTTATACAGAGGAAGGGTCAAATGGTTCTTTGTTTCAGTGCTCAATAGGCTTGAATTAACATGTATCTTCCATATCCTAGGTAAGCTTTTAGGATGGACTTCATACATTCTAGATAAGCTTTTAGCACATTTGGTTTGCATTGTCCCTGAATATTTAAGTTTATAGAGTTTCCATTGTGAAACTGTTTCTCCAGTACTGGAGTTGTTGTCATGGTTACCAAGGGCAGGGCTGTAGTTCTCACTGTCCCAAACACACAACAACTCAGTCAGGTTATCTATGAAGAGATGAACAGCCCACCCCACCCATAGCCTACATCATAAAAACTGAAGGGAAAGGAAAAAAATATACCTCAAGAGAGAACACATGCGATATGAAAAGTAACAGGTATTTTTAAAACAACAACAATCAGAATGGAAACATAAATCAGGAAAGTGTTTCCCTCTGGCAAGGAAGCGATTCCTGAGACTGATAGACATGACAATGCCCATTACTGAAACTGAGTGTCAGGTCCTTGAGTTTTGGTTTTATATTTTCTTTATATCATTTTGGATGTCTTTGGTGTTTTATTTTAAAAAATTAAAAATAATATATGCTTTGCAAGAAAGAACTTTTCAAGTGCTAAAAACGCTCTTCTATCTTCTGATTTTGTTAACACCAGAAAGTTGTGGTTTAGCCTAAGCTAAGAGGATTGTTTCTGGATTTCATTTAGGTTCTTGGCTATGCTGGAGAAACGAATTTCAAGAGCATGTTTGGTGAGTTAGGCCAGTAATTTATTCAGGTAGGGAGGGAAGAGAAATGGGAGAAAATAACAGGTAGAGAGGACGGGTTGAAAAGGGATAAAAAGGGCTGATTTACAAGCTATAATTCCCCATTATAGATTACAAATCCCCAGGTTTACTTGTGTGGCCACATGGCAGAGGAAAAATGGTGGCCGGCACACAGAGGGCAGGAACGGGTCCAGAGGCAAGGCAAGAGGGCAGGGCTAGAGCGAGCTCAGGCCTCATGTTTGCTTTCTAAACTATTAATTATTCCACCCCTTCGCTAATGGCAGGGGAGGGGTTCCAGCTGTTTGCTGTTCTGATTGATGACCCCACCCATCAATCCCCTAGTGAGGACCCAATGATGAAAGTCCCTAGGGAACCTCGGGCTTTTCCTTGCTCCAGAAGAAGTCTTTGTTCTGGATAGCAGAATCTTGAGGGGTGGGGTCTTCCAACCTCCATCTTGGGGGTTACTGATGTCCACGTGTACTCTCTGCCAGGTTCCAGATCTATTAGTTCTCTATCTTACAAGACTGCTTCAGGATGAAGATGTATTTGGCAAATAGGAGCAAAAATTTGTGTATGAAACTCCTTTGTCTCAGAAAAGAGGGAATCAAACATCATATTTCACCTCTGACTTTATAGTATGAAAATATTAAAGATAACTACTTAAAGAATTTTAAAGAATAGGATTCTGCCTTTTTAAAACACAAAAAAAACATAAAAAAAAAGAAAACGTAATAAAAGACCACACACACAAAAAAGGAATCTGAAAGAAAAATAAAAGTATAAAACAAGTTTACTAAAAATTCAATTAAACAAAAAACATAGAGCCATTGTTCCCCTCACCCCCTTTTCAGCCATAATTGCCTTTGCTTCCCACTTACTTATTCGTTATTCCCAAGGAAACAGAACTTTGGTCTTATTATGAACTCCAATCCAGTGATTCAGCGCTTTCTCACAATCAACTATTCCCTTCTTAATTTACCCCTTTTACATGGTGCCAGAGTTCATCACTATAATCATTCCCTTGGAAACATCCTCTCTTCTCAGACCTCTCTCTTTTTCTTTGTACTCACTTCGCAAAAGCGCAGACCTTGATTAATTCAACAGTTCCCCTTCTCAGTGCCTGCAGCTAAGCACCTGGAAGTTGCTAGAGAAAATCATCCAGTGGGGTTTAATTTTAAATGTAAGATCTCAGATACCAAAAGGCCTTCAACACTGCCTGCATAGACAATTATGTTTCTCTAATAAGCATATCTTCCAGGACAGTTTTTTCACACTTTTTTCTTAAACGTTCTACCCTACCTCAAACCTCTTCACTTCCGGCTGGAGACTTTACCTCATAAGTCATTTAGAAAAGAGAAACAATCAGAAACTCTTCTCTTCTTCCGACCACCAAATCCATACACTTTCCTGCATCTGCTTGCATTTTCTCTTTCCTGCTACAGCTAAAACAAAGCAAACAAAAAACAAACAAACAAAAAAACACCTGTCCTTCCTCCAATCAAAGGCAGAATACCAAAGTATGGTGACGGCTGTGTGTTCCATAGTCTCCCCTTCTCACATTATCTCTACAAATTCCTTTGGTCACTGACTTTCCTGAAACATCAGTGTCTTCTCCTGCATCATTTCTACCAGCACACACTCCCTAGTCTCTCCTGATTGTTTGAGCAAAGAAACAATACATAACCTCTCTCAACAGGACATCTGTCTTCTGGCTCCTGCCTCAACTCTCTGCTCCTCTTCACAGCCAAACTTTGACAAAGAGTGGGTACCGCAATGCCACCACTTACTGGACCTCTTCCACCCCTTCGCTCCTTCAGTCTGGTTTCTTGCCCCACCCTCCATGGTAGCTGCCTTTGTCCAGCTCCCCTGGGCTGTCACCACAGTGACCTCTCAGCTGCAGTCTCCAAAGGACCCATTCTGTCCTTGTCTCTGTGGGCTCAGCAGCATTTGCGTGTCTGACTACTCTTGCTGTTGTCAAAACAATCTTATCTTAGAGTCAATGAAACAAACACTCTAGTTTTCCTTTTTCTAGTCTTCCCAGCCCCCTCTCACCTCACCCTGGCCCTTGAAAAACTTTTCTTCAAGGCTCTGTCTTAGGGCCTTTTCTTTTTTTGCTTTAAACTTAACTTCCAGGAAAATACCATCCCTACCTATGGCTTCAATTATTACGTGTACTTAGATGACTTACCGATTTTTATTATCCAGCCCAGATTCCTCATTTGAATTACTAACCTACATTTTCAACTGCTACTTTCAAACTTCTCAAAGAAATCTCAAACTTCATTATATCCAAAAGCACATTTCAGCTTGGTCCTCTTACATAGTTCTCCTTTCCAGGGAATCCAGTTTCTCAGATCCCAACCTTGGACATCATTCTTGGGACTTCCTTCCCCCCCACGCCCACCTCACTGCTAAGGTCTGCTCCAACACATTGCCCAGCCTCATGACTCAACTACTTCCTGAGCCCATCTTTTCTCTCAGCCACCACCTACTGATACAACAGACAGATCTAGCTTCCTAACCTCATGTTCACCTTGGGTCCCTTCCAATCCATTCTTCTCTTTTGAGTAGAATCACAATGAAAATCTGGTCATTTTCACCCCCTCCTGTTTACAACCCTTCGGTGGAATTTTGAATGTGCAAGCCTCCTTACCAGACTCACAGAGCTCTGCACGGTTCAATAACCAACCACGTTCCACCTCATCTCATACTACTCTCCTCTCCCTACACTGGCTACTTTTTTTTAATGTTCTTTTTTTCTTTATTTAAAAAAAAAAAGCTTTACATTACATAAATGTTACATTGAAAATATAGGGAATTCCCGTATATTCCACCCTATCTCCCTCCCACGCTTTCCCCCATTAACATCTTTCATTAGTGTGGTACATTTGTTACAACTGGAACATGGCTACTAACTATGGTCTGTAGTTTACATTATGCTTTACACTTTGCACTGCATAATTTTATAGGTTTTGACAAAATGTATAATGGCTTGAATCCATCATTGCAGTATCATGCAGAACAATTCCAGTGTCCCCCCAAATGCCCCATGTTACATCTATTCTTCCCTCTCCCTTCCCTCAGCTTTTGCTCAGTTAAAACATGTTCTTTACTTCTGAATGGTACCACTTTGTGTGTGTGTGTATGTATCTTCAAAATAGAAATATAGGTCCTCCACAATCCTGTATCTGAAACCCTTGGAGCTTTTTTTTTTCTTTCAGTAAAGTAATTCTGTGAACCTATTGTATATTATTATATAACATCCTCAGCATACACTGCCTACTTTTTTTTTTTTAAAAGATTTATTTATTTTTTTATTTATTTAATTCCCCTCCCCCGGTTGTCTGTTTTCTGTGTCTTTTTGCTGCGCCTTGCTTCTTTGTCCGCTTCTGTTGTCGTCAGCTGCACGGGAAGTGTGGGCGGCGCCATTCCTCGGCAGGCTGCTCCCTCCTTCGCGCTGGGCGGCTCTCCCCACGGGCGCACTGCCCCACGCGGGGGACACCCCTGCGTGGCAGGGCACTCCCCGCGCGCATCAGCACTGCGCATGGGCCAGCTCCACACGGGTCAAGGAGGCCCGGGGCCTGAACCGCGGGCCTCCCATGTGGTAGACGGACGCCCTAACCACTGGGCCAAAGTCCGTTTCCCACTGCCTACTTTTTAATGCCCCCTATGAACCATACTGACTTCTGTCCACAGACCTTTGTATATTCTGTTCCCTGCCTGGAATGTTCTTTATCTCTCTTTGCATGGCAGAGTTCTTCTCCCTGCTGTTTTAGTTCAGATGTCATTGTCTTGAAATCTTCCCTGACCATCCTATCTAAATGGCCCTCTATCTCTACTTTCTCTGTCACTAATCTGAACACAATCACTTATGGTTTTGGGTTTTTTTTTATTTTTTAGGAGGTATGGGAGATTGAACCTGGGCCTCCTACATGGGAAGCAAGTGCTCAACAAATTGAGCTACATCCGTTCCTCTATAGTCAATAATTTTGTCTAAGTGTCTTTTTTTTCCTTTCACCTACACTAGTCAGATCATGCAGGGAGCCCATATGTTTTATTTATGAGTGCTTTCCCTGCATGGAGCGCATATCAGATACTGAGTAAATGACTGTTGAATAAAGGAATGTGTGCATGAGAAATAAACACGCACACAAAATTATTTCCTTTTGTCTTTCCGTTTTCTTCTCCCTCAAGTTGTCACTCTTGTGTGTTTCTTTGGGGTCTTCCTATAAATAAATAATGTCCTTAAATTGACTCTGGCAAGCAAGGGAGGGTGCCAGTCTTTATCATGGTGAGAGTAAGGGAAGGGGCTTTAAGGTTTGAGAAGAAATTTTCTCAGAAAAAATACATATCCCTGCATCCATTTTCCTCCCCACTCATACAATTTTCTCCTCTTTGGTCCTCATTTTCCATCACTTATGTTATTTAATTGGAGAATCTCAGCAACTAAGGCAGGTGGTATTATTTCTATTTTATGAGGTACTTAGGTGTCACAGACATTCATTCTTGACAAACTGACCAAGAGTCAACACAGCGGGCGTGGATGTGAATCAAGCAGTTGAGCACGTGCTTCCTGCATGGGAGGTCCTGGGTTTGGTCCTAATACCTCCTAAAAGCAAAAACAAACAGCAAACAAGTACGTGAAAAAAACCATCTCAGGGGAGCTGGTGTGGTTTAGTGGTTGAGTGCCCCTTGCCATACGTGAGGTCTCTGGTTTAATCACCAATACTGATAGCTAAAAAAGAAAAAAGAAAAGTAAACACAGTAAGAAAGTTCCAGATGGACAGTTTAAAACCAGGTCTGTAAAATGTGGAAGTTCATTATTTCTCTTTCTGCCCTATCACACTTACACTTATATGATAAATAAAATATTCCTAGTAGTCACCAGGGATTTTGCCTACATTAAATGTGCTATGGATGGCTGGGGAAGCCACTTGCCTCACCCAGTAATTGGGCAAGCTACTAGGAAATTACTACCACAATGGAAATCCCCTGGAAGGAAAGTTTGACTCTTAAACAAATGGTCCTGACTAAATACTGTAGTTTGTCTGGCCTGTGCTTTATTTTTTGACCAATACATTGTTGTTCCTTTGTTGGCAGTTATTTTACTAATATAACATTGGCAACCAGAAGAATATAAGATGATTATATCAGCATCATAATAAGGCATCTCTGAAAATATCCTCAGGAAATTGCACAGTATTGTTTCTTCATCCACCATTATTTTTTCTATAGGGATAATTTTGATTAGATAGTGAGGAATTTATTACTCTCTATAATATTTTATGTAACTATTTTTTAATAACTGCAAGTATTCACACCATCCATACTCATCCATATTTCCATGTGGAAATATTCCATATTCTCACCATCCTAATTGCATTTCTTTTATTTTTCTATGTTTCTTTTCTATTTTTATTTTATTTTTTATAGGAACTATATATTCAGGCTTTATGTGCTTTCAAATTATATAGGGATATCATTTTATTTTGCCTTTTCCACCTAACATTTATTTGTTCTTGCAACAAAGAAGAAAACAGTAGGCAAAATATATCAAGATTAATGTGTATTTTCCCAGATTGTGTTTATTTTCCTTAGTTTGATGCTATGGATGGTTACTGGATATTAACACAGACTTATAACTTAAATAGGAATTGCTGCGACCCACACAGCTGAACAGGTTCCTGAAGTGGGAGGAGTGGAGGCTGAGAAATGAAAGACAAAATAGGGGGGCCAGGTGGACCATGAGGGGCTTGCAACACCTCAGGCCCTTGGCTTAATCACGCACTTTATTTTATACCATAAGGGGAAACCGCACATTCGAGGGGTTGCGTTTCTAGGTTACTACAAATAAAAAAGTTATTCTTCTATTCATAAACCTACAGACAAGACAGTTTCTTTCTTATCCACACTCGGCATATTCAGCTCAGCACATGACCTTGCCCAGTGGGCACCTCCTATTTTATCTCCAGACTCTCCAGGTGCACTTTGTCTACATTCTTACTGTGAACCTTGGGGCCTGCTTTGCAGGCTTCTGGGGACCCTAGTTTGCAGGGCTCTCCACAGGAATAGTACAACTTTTCAGAGAACTGATAATCCTCTGGTAATAGTGTTTCGGTTTAATTAAAGTATGTGCTAAAAAATTCCATACAAGTTTATTTAAGGACGCATAAGACAATTGAACATAAAATTGAACTGCCATCTAGAATTATTATTGAATAGGCTATTACTTTTTATCTTTGCAATATATCTATATATTGGCACTAACAAGTATATATGCCTACCTAGAAATGATAGAAAGATACCTTGAAAAAGAAAATATATTTTATTAGCTATAGTTATACTTTTCCTCTAATAAAACATGCTAACTTACTTGGAATTTATTTATAAAAACTCATTTACTACCTCTGATATTCGTTTGTCACAGATAGTGTTTCAATTTAATTATGATTAGGTGCTTTATTTAAATCACTGAAAATTTCATTCCCCGTCTAATGATGCTAACCAACATATAATGTTATCTATATCAGCACTGCCTATTTAATAAACTAATTTTCCAAAACATATAAATTCATTCTGCAAGCTATTTCCTAAAAATTTATTATAAAGAGGTGGGTTTTTTAAATTTTCTGTTAATTTCTCATCTCAATACAGAGTTAGGGCAAGTTTTTATAGCATAGAACTATAAGCTTATTTTATGTTACCTAAGTTATAGTTATAACTATGCAGGCATTTTTGAACCATTTCCCTGAGGGTTCTTCCAGGGAATATTCAGAGATAAAAACTTCTCAACTTCATTAATCATTTGGGTATACATTTGATACTTGTTGCAGGTTTTGAATTCCTTTAAATGTTGGCCTATGACTATTCTGTCATTATTGATAAAATCTTTTCTTTAAGTATATTAGAGATTAGATATCTGTCACTAAAAAACAAAATGAAAACACAAAACAGCCTTATTTCCTAATAGTCCATTTATTCTCCTAAGGTTACTCTCTTAACTTTATTTTATCTATGGCAGATGTGGCTGGTGGTTATTCATCTTCAATGCTTGATGCAATCAGGAGAGCAGTGATGGTTTCTAATATCCTTTTAATTAATAAGGTAAATGAGAAAAGTCTCACCCTCAAAGAAGTCTTCAGACTAGCTACTCTTGGAGGAAGCCAAGGTAATGACTACTTTGTTTTTCTCTGACACAACGTACAGTCATGACAATCTGTGTCCTTCATTAATTGATTTAATAGATATTCATACTGGTTGCAGGCATATGCGTTCTTTAAAATAATCAGTTTTCACATTAAGTCCAGCAGTATGTCCTATTGAGTCAAGTAATAGGCTCTCTGTTGTCTTCAGTGATATTAATAATTATAGTAAAAATAGTAGCCAAGATTTATTGAGTGCTTATCATGTGGGAGGCACTATGCAAAATGCCTTATATGTTTTGTTACTCAATCCTCATAATCACTGTTATTAATTCCATTTTACAAAAAAGGAACCCAAGGCTTACACAGCTGTCAAACTTCAGCATGCCACAATTTGAATCCAGAAAATCTGATGCCAGAGTGCAGGTTCTTCTTACCTGCTGCCTTCTACTGTGATATCTTCCTAGATAAATCCCTGCCTTTATTCTTTTTAATATATGTATTTAAGTATGCTAATTACCCAAGTCTCTTTAAAAGGAGAAAAATATAAAGCTATAACCGGTTGATAGGCAAATATTATTCAGCTTTTCCCATTTCTCCCATATAATGACATTTTTGTAGGAAAAAAATAGCAGTTGCTGGTTGTATTAGAATTATGGCGTAATCTGGAAGGGTGATAGTATAGATATAGATGTAGATATATGCTAGATACCCTGGGTCTTAAAGATGAAGGGCAATTGAGGCAAAAAGCCATGGAAAGAGAACCTTCCCGAATGGACTACATTGAACACCATAAGGGACATTTCAAGAAAAACCAATAGGGACTATGCTGTTTGCATTTCCCTAAATCTATGGTTTCATTTTCTCAAGTTTTAAGTTTTAAGCCACCCACTTTTAAAACAAGTGTGACACCCACCACCGCCGCCCCGTGTTTGCACATCCTGAGTTCAAATTGTTGTTTTACCATTGTATTTTCCTGTGGCAAACAGGTTATATTTAAATAGTACTTTTTTTATTTTAGGTCCTCTGTGAATTGCTTCATCAGGACCCTGTTTCTGAGAAAGCCAGAATGGGGTGCCTACCAAATCATTTCTACCTTGCTGTGTATCTTTTCTATCTCTTTACTGGGCCACTGAGTTTACTGTTATGGAATTTCTTCTCCTTAACTGCGTCTCTACTACAACCTAGGTGAAGTGAAATAAACGAGTCCTCGTTTAAAATGGGGCATCTTCCCACCTCTGTCACGGCCTTTACAATCACTCTTAAGAGAACTAGATGTGCCATTTGCTCCAAAAGGCAGCAAAACTGTACCTCCTAAAATGTGTTTGAGCTGCTAACCAACCAGCTGTATATATCTGTAACAATTTGAATTTATATCAATTTGCAAAGTCACTGAAAGCATGCCTAGTTCATGGTTAGTTCATGCCTAAACTGCCCATGTTCTAATGAATAACCTAGTTAATTTATATCATAAAAATTACCTGCACCCTGGTAAAATTACCTGATTATCTAACCTATTACACAGACAACAATTTCATGTTGAATGCAGTCATTTTAGTCCCATATTTATCATAACTCTTTATCAAAAAGATACAGAGTATAATCAGTGGAGGAGAGAATTTCCATTGACTTCCTGTTTCATTTAGTCCCTCCCCATACAATTCTATGTATGTAGATGTCACCTAACTGCTTTTAAAATTTCTAATTATTCTTACATCTTTGTCTTGCTCTGAGTTCTTTAGCTAAAAAAAAACACCTCTTTTTTTTTTTCTTTTTCTGAGAATAAAAGAGTTGCTTTTAAAATAAATACTCTTAGTCACAAGGAGGATTTCTAAGTCAATTCTCAAAAAATTTCCAAAAGATTTCTGGAAATCCGTTCTAATAGGGATATGCAATTCAAAATTTCCACATTGGACTATAGCCTAAAAGTGACAGAACATATAACCAAGCAAAAATTGAAATAATTTATACTGTACTCCAGCTGACCTTCCTTTTATGCATGCTTCCATTTGTTACATCAGGGTGCACCTTACTCAAATTACAGGCCCTGGGGTGCTTTGGATTTAATACCCATGTGAACTAGAAAAGCTAAGTACCCCATCTTCTGAAATTAAATCGTAAAAATGAGAGATACCTTTACCCGGTGTCCAGTACTTGTGGAGTGTGAATACTAGCAATGATATGGGCAGCGTAAATAGACGTTATTGAACAATGCCCAATTTTAGAAAACCATTCTTCTCTGGCAACCAGAAAACCTTCACTGTTACAAAGAAATTGGGTTGCTTTCAGAAGCATTGAGTTATGAGATCTAGTTACTCTGAGAAATAATTTTTTTTTTTTGCTATTCAGAAGATTTAAACCAAGGAATTTTTGATGGATATGCCTGTAAAAGTATAATTATTTTTTATTTGTTTGAAGCTCGTTTCAGTTTCATGAAAATAGATTCTTGTTAGGTGTTTAATAGAACAAAAAGGAAAAAAAAAAGCAGGGAAAAGAGCTGGAGTTTTGTGGGGAGGAGGGACATGTTTCTTAGAGGGATGAAGGGAAATCGCAGACCAGCTGTACTATGAATTAACACCATGAGAATTATGATCATGGTAATGGAGGGAATTTGGTTTGTTCTCAGATTCTGCTTTCCTGGCCTTACTCTGCTTCCTGTTAAGTAGAGGTCCTATGACCTACTGGAATGAGAGAACTTTCTTGCTTCACTATTAAAATACTAATTTTTTTCTAGTGCTATGTTGGCAGATTCTATCCTTGCAAACTGGGACTTTTGCATGGTGTGATGGCTCCAAATAATGACTTTATTAACTTGTTACACTCTGTAGCTCTGGGGCTGGATGGTGAGATTGGAAACTTTGAAGTGGGCAAAGAATTTGATGCACTTCTGATCAACCCCAAAGCATCAGACTCTCCCATTGACATGTTTTATGGGGATTTTGTTGGTGATATTTCTGAGGTAAGTGAATGTAAGTTCATCAAAAGGCATTTCTCCATAAAGTAGTCATAAGAGCTTCACCGTAGAATGAATGAATGAATAAATAAACAGAATTTTGTGGAAAACAGGAGAATCTTATGAGAGATGCTTGTTCCCTTTGAATTATTATTCTAATTCATGTAAGAATCATTAAGAATAAAGGTAATGACAAAATAGTTATATTTTGAATGCATTTTTCCCATAAGCAACCATAATATCGCTAGCCCTTATTTTTTTTTTTGTTTTTTTTTTAATTATTTATTTTTTTAAATTACATTATGAAAAATATGAGGTCCCATTCAACCCCACCGTCCCCGCCCCCCACTCCCCCCACAGCAACACTCTCTCCCATCATCATGACACATCCATTGCACCTGGTAAGTTCATCTCTGAGCATCACTGCACCCCATAGTCAATGGTCCACATCATAGCCCAGACTCTCTCACGTTCCATCCAGTGGGCCCTGGGGGGATCTATAATGTCCCGTAATTGTCCATGAAGCACTATCCAGGACAACTCCACGTCCCGAAAACGCCTCCACATCTCATTTCTTCCTCCCGTTCCCCACACCCAGCAGCCACCATGGCTACCGTTCCCACACCCATTCCACATTTTCTCTGTGGACATTGGATTGGTTGTGTCCATTGCACATCTATGTCAAGTGAGGGCTTAGATTCCATATGGGTACTGGATGCACTCCTCCCGCTTCCAGTTGTAGACACTCTAGGCTCCATGTTGTGGTGGTTGACCTTCTTCAACTCCATGTTAGCTGAGTGGAGTAAGTCCAATAAATCAAAGTGTAGGAGCTGAAGTGCTAGCCCTTATTAAACACTTGCTGTATGCTAGCTGGATATGGGGTTAAGCATTTTCATATATCATCTTATTAAAACATCAGAACAACTCTATGAGGTGTAGTTACTATTAATATTGCCATTTTCTATAAGGACTGTGAGGCCTAAGGGAGGCTCATAGCTAGTAATAAAGTAGCTGGGTTTGGATGCAAACCTAAGACTTTCTGACTACCAGATATTGAGCTCTAACCACTGTGCTTCATTAATTGTCTTAATTTTGTAAGAAAATGAGTTTCATTGCTTTGTTTCTCTTATAAAATTTTTCTTTTGTGTAAAATAAAATAGTTACTTTAATTTATTTTAATAACAACCCTTTGAAAGATATTAGGTTTTCTAAAAAAAATAGACTATTACCATTTATATATTGATCCATTTGTAAGAGTAAATTTGATACTAAATATAACATATTGAGGCTCTTAGAAGAATGATCCTGGATTTTTGAAGTTAGTACCTAAAACAAATAAATAACTTCTCTATAAGAGTGAATTTCTAGGAACAGGGCTCAGTCCCATTCTTCTAATCATTTTTCGTAAGTAGACATCTCTTGAAATGTTTTGAATTATTTTGTCATATTAATTTTTTAATTCATTTAACACTTTTCCTCTGAAGATTACAAGGTTATATAACAAGAACTTTCAGGCAATAATAATAATTTTTAAAGCAAAAGATCATTTACTTTTAATTAATGAAAGTTGATTTTGCCATCAAAAATAAATTTATATTTCTATGCTTTGCTAACTTATTGGTTATGAATTTACTTTTCTAAGTGTGCAAATCTTATTACTTTTATTTCCCGTTTTAGGTTGTAATCCAGAAGTTCCTCTATCTAGGTAGGTAGATATGTGTGTTTACTTAAAATAATTTTTTTTCATTTCATTCTTTGGTATCATTCTCTGTATTTATTGTACTATAGGTTAATATAACCTATAGAAATTTAGAGCCATTGTTCTTTTTTTTGTTGTTGTTTTTTTAACACTTTTTAAGCCTGTTTAAGGCATAATATTTAGAAGACGCGATTTAAAATGTGCACGATCCTCCCGATCTGCCGTGGTAAATCTTACCCTAAGAATGGGAGGCCCAAGGGGGAAAGATCGTCACGTCTGTTCCTCTTATGCTCATTCGACACCCCGCAGTCTTTCGCCCTGTGTTCTATTTGTGCTAAGTGTGTGGTGAAATCTCTGCACACATGCGTTTAACCTTTGTTAAAAGGCATTCATTTCTACTCACTGAGAGAAAATAATAAACAGTGCAGAAGAGACTACTCTGCCTCCCCTTCTGTTCAGCCCCCTTGAGGGAATCTGAGATGGGCGCGCTGGGGCTTATTTCGTGTGGAGCTCGGTTTGCCTCTGACCATTCACCTCACCGTGCTTTGACTCGGGACTTCAAAGATAAATTTTCCTTGTTACGACAGGGGCTGGAAACGCAAGCCGGTGGGGGGGCAACCGAAAGCAAAATAGAGGGTCATTTCAACTTTATGGGATTTCCACCTTAGGTGCAGAATTCACTCCCTAATCCTCAAATTTGAATCTCCCACTGACCATGTCTCCCTGCCTGGATTCTAAACTATCTGAAAGAAAAGACAAGCTACGTTTTATTTCCTCTCTGAGAAGTGTTTATTTTTGTTTTTTAATCCCTACCGATAGCAATGAAAATAATTATTAACACAAAAGAAGTATATAACTGACTCATTGACTTTTCTTTCAGGAGATGACCGTAATATCGAGGAGGTTTATGTGGGCGGGAAGCAGGTGGTCCCATTTTCAAGCTCAGTGTAAGACCCTCGGGCCTCTGCGAAGTTCTTCTGGGATAATGTGGTTCTGCGTCTGCCGAGGCGGAGTTAGAAAGTCAAAAATTAGTACCTTGTTGGGATGACTATCTCTTTCTGTGTCTAGTTCCAGTATTCACTTGAGAAATCATTCGAAGGAAGTTGCACTATCTCAACTCCCTGGTTGGTAGAGTTCATAATTTTGTGAAATGGGAATTTCTCCTTTGAGCTGTTCAGATTTACTTCAAGCTCAAACAAAAGGGAACGTTTTTGCTGGTAATGTTCTTATGAGATTTAAGTAAAATCTATTTCTTATTTTGTAATGTAGAGAGAAAAGGTATGCCTATCGGGGTAGATCTTTTGAACTAATAAAAAAAAAAATTAGAAAATTCTAAGTGAAAGTGGACCAGTGAAAATATTTTTGTGAGGGAAAAAAAGGCTATGAACCAATTTTGGAAAATCACTTAGAATTGCGTTTTGAGAATTATATAAAGGAAAATAATTTTAAAAGAGAACTTTGTTGAACTGTAAAATGTGTTTCTAGATTGACTTGTGTTCTGGAAATTTTCACTTAATGGGATTTACATTTCAGAGATGTGTTATTTTTGTGTTTTGCCCTCTTTGGGGATGAAATGTCAGAAATTGAATGCCACATGCTTTCTTAATGTAGCTCTGTGCTCAAGAGTGTTTGATAGAAGTGGATATTAAAGATATAAAATCTCTTAGGAATATTGTTCATATTACTACGTAGCATAAATAGTTGTATTTTTGTGTATTTAAAATCCACCTTTGTTTATTACAGTGCAATGTTATTATTGCTTCAGTTTTGTTGGAGGAGAAACAAATTCCTTACTCCTGTTTGTGTAGACTGTAGTCCTCATAAATGGGGGCAAGTCGTAGAGTTGCCAATAGTAACACAAAGGACTCTATTACAAGAAAGGGTCAACTCTACCCAAGCTCTACAACACAGTTGCTGGAATCTCATACTCAGATATCAATCTGCTAGAATTTTAAATGGAAGGATAAATCCTATTTAAAAAGGTAATTGAAAATCTTTTAACTCTGCATATTGATAGTACTCCATTTTCCAATGTTATCCAATGTTATGTCTGATAAATTTCCTATAATGATCAGTACATTGGAATTTTAGTGTAAAGGAAATAGATGTTCCACTTCATGTTTATATTAATAGGACTTAATCTGTACTCGACATCTAGGAACATTAAATAAAGCAAAGAACATTTTTATATGTCCTAACAAAGCAGAATTAAACCAAATTATTGCCTTGTAATAAAATACTTAAGAAGTATTGACTTGAATATTTAAATCCTATACATTTTTTTTTCATTTACTTCCAAATACTATAAGCCAACAAGGAAAAGGAATAGTTTTTCTTCATTGCTCATAACACTCATATCTAGAGTTTAGGTGTGACTACTTAGTATTACCTAGGTTGAGAATTTATGTAATATAGCTAACTCTATATTAACAGAACTAAGGACACAATTCCTCCCCCTGTACTATAAGTTTTGTTTTCACATATTTATATTAATTCAGTAGTAATTTGTCCAGTCTTCCCTGCCCTCTGGTAGAAACACTTTAAGATTTGATCGCATATACACTATACCTAAAGAAAACAAATTTTTGTGGTTTTAGTTTTGTATTTTTTTTCAATAACAACATTAATATTGTGAGATATTAAGTAACTCAATAAATCCAGTTTCTGGTCTCAGTCTCTATATTTCCAGTATTTCTGATTCCTGAACCAGGTCCAAGAGACCCTGCCAGATTTCTCCCTGCTTCTCCATAGTGCCAGCAGGTGTCTTCTGCTCTATCTCCCAGCACCTGCCAAAGGAACTTGCTTATATGGTGTCTAGCCCAGATGAGTAGGCTCAGGAATTTAGATGAGATATACAATCCCAGCTGTTGCAAATAAGGGTGGACATTTTGATGTTAAACGTCAGTTTTCATTTAGGTTTAGGATTCACATGCAGTAAATGTAATTAACTGTGGCATCAGAAGCAGGAAGAATGGCCACATACAGTCAAATCTGCCAAACATTAAATTTAGCCCTGATAGTATATTAAGACCTGCATATCTTTCCTAGTGAAAACAGAATATATTGAAATGTTTATAAGGACTTTGATTTCCCTGCATCCCTTATCACTTCTGTGTTTTGTTTTTCCAAGTGCAGTGTTCCTGGATGTTGCATATGCTCTCTGCAGTGCTAATGGCATTAGCCATCCTTGTGGCCAGTTGTTCTGCATTTTAAAATGTTGCCTTTGCCTAATGTAGGCTGTGAAGAGGCCGTATTCCAAGCCAATACTGTTTGCCACTTTATGCTTGAATATTTTGCTCTCTGGCAGGAAGGAGAGAATTCAAACTTCTTTTCAGCCCTTTCATGGTACCTCACACTTGTCGCATGTTTCATGGTATTTTTAAAGGAATGCATTTTAAAAGATAAAAACTTCTTCAATAGTGTTAACTGTCATAAATTTAGAAAATATTTTTAGAATCAGAATACAAAAGGAGGCTAATTAGCTAAGGTGAATATCATTTTCAGATTTCTGAACTTTTTAGGATTAATGTTTCTATAACTTGTTGAGCTGTCTTTTTCTGTTCTTTTACTTTTGTGAATATGAAGTAAAATTGTAAAAAAAAAAAAAAAAAGGAACAGCTAAACAAACCAAATCCATGAGGCCTGCCTTGATATTAAACATGGAATTAATTCACTTTTCCAGATTCTACCTTATCTTAATGTCCATTTGTTTATTTTGTTTTTTAATCCCCAAGAAGAAACAAAACAGTTTAGTCCTAATTTTGAAAACTCTAACCAATACCTTCCATTGATGTTTACTAGAATATGCTCTCAATGTAGCTCTCAATTTTATTAAAAACTAATATTAAATCCCGTATCTATCTATCTATCTATCATCTGTATCATTTTCAAATGAGACAAATGTGGGAAACTAAAGATTAGGACATGAGAGTTTGTCCTAGTAGTTATAAAGTGAGACAGAGGAGACTGTTCCCTTATTCCCCAGCTCTTTCTCCAATTTAACTGTCAAGGGTTTTAGAATCCAACAGGATATCTCAGACAAACTCTCTTCAGTCCAGGAAGAGGTTTTTCTAAGGTAATGCTTGTGAGTGTTGAACCCCACTGAATCTCTTTTTTACTTCCTTGAGAATTCTACACGGGAAAGGAAGCAGAGTCGTAGGAAAATACCCCATTATGCTCAGCTGGTTTTGAAATGGGCCCTTGAATTTCCCTGCCAGCAGCTGCAACTGAGATTTTAGAAAGGAAATATATAATGGGTGTGAGATCCAGCAATGCATTTGGATCTTCACTCCCTACCAGACCTCTCCTATTTTTAATCTTTTCATCTCAGAACCAGACACATGGAAAACAAACTGGAAGGCATATCAATTCTACTTTGTGCTATGCCCTGCAGATATCCAGATTGGAGGCTTCTGTATGTAGCCAACTGGAAATCTTTTCACTGTTGTCCATTTCTTAAATTGATGATAATGCTGGAAACAACAGGTTGAAAAAGAATGTTCTGAGTTATGGAATGTTGGACTAACAAATGTTCCATGGACAGTGACTTGAAATATTTTTTAAATTGAGTGAATTGTTATGAAATTTTAAGTTTGTTTTTTTTTTGGAAGACTTAAAGGAGATGTTTGCAATTTCCGATCTACCTAATTCCTTCAGATATGACTTTGGACCTTCACACTCATTAATGCCTCTAAAGGAAAAATCACAGAAGTGCACAAAATGAATGGACATTGTTAGAAAACCCCCCAGCATTGCTCACCAAGCACATTTTCACACCCAGCCTCTTCTCCCACCACCTCCCACAGTCCTGAGTATGAGAGATCAAGAATTATGGGGTTAACCTGTGGAAGTCAGAGAGGCCAATGATGAAGCCTAATGTACATTTTAAGGTGGCTTTCAAGGTCCACAAGGTTCAAGTAAGTTGAATAACAAGTTATTCTTAGCTCACCTGTCACGTGTCAGTGATGTACTGTCCATTTCCTACTCATAAGCCTGTCAGAAAGCATTCTTTAGAGAAACCACCTTATCTTGTTAAACTCCTGATTGCAGCTCTTAAGAATATATCGTATGTATTCATGGGGAAATTTTTCTCAATATTTGTATTGGTTTGCTTATTGTTCTTGTGCTGAGTGAGCTCCTTTGTGCTTCAAACAAAAATAAATGAGACTTTGTGTTTATGTTGTTTTTATTGTAAATTCTTTGTGTTCGATTTTGTTGTGCATTCTGTCTGTTACAAGAGGGATTAATCTTATGCTGTTTTTCTTCTTTCAACATGAATCTTAAAAGACAGAATAGAACATGTATCTGTGCACTAACGTATCTTCCATCAAGCTATGGTGCTGAGCTCTGTCGAATCGGATTGCTGTTGCTTTTATTTCAGGATAAATAAAAATTAATCCACTTGGATTTTATATAACTGGGGTTTTAAAAAGAAAAAAGAAGGTGGGGAAGTTGTATAATGGTTAAGTGTTCAGGATCCAGAGTAATATATTTCATATTTTTTAAACCAAAACCCAGAGTGAGAAATGCACTTAACACATCAAGAATCAGTTTACACATACCTATGTGCATGTGTATTTAAAACAAAAGTTTCACAAAATAATACTTTCCTTTCTGTGATGCCTTAGTGTATCTTCTGTACTATTTTATCTGATTCCATCCCATTAAAAAAAAAATTTTTTTTAAATGCTGATGACTGATTCCCCAAATCAGTTTCACAAATCTCTGATGGTTAATGACTTGCTGTTGAAAGTCTTCTGGGCTATGTTTAGGTCTAGGCTCAGCCGCTGCCTGGTGCTTGGTGGTGGAGAAGCTATTTTAAACCTCCAAGCCTCAGTTTCTTCTTCTGTGATACAGGGATAACAAGAGCATGAGTGGTAAATAAAATAACACGTAGAAAACACTTAAGATAGCAACTGAGACACTCTGAATGTTCACTATGTGGTAGCTCTTAATTTAAAAAATGAACACAGCCTAAACAGGAATAAGAATACTTAAAATGTATTTACATCAGTTTATTTATTAGGGCCTAATTAAGTGATGTTAAGGATCCCCCTGTACATAAATACGTTCTGTAAGTACCTCTGACTTTTTTCACACTATATTGTTCATTGTTTTTTATTTATAACCTGAGGCATAAATAAGCCTTACATTTGATCTACAAATTCACCCTCAATGTTCTGAGAAATTTAATAAGCACATTTTTTCCCCCCAAATAGCAGCTTAGTCAAAATATCCAGAAGAGAAATTTCATGTGCATAATTTCACAATCATGGTATCTAGTTTGCATATTGCGGGCACAGGGTTCCTCCATAGGTAATTAATAAACATCGAAATTATTGTATGGTGCATAATTCATCATTTAAATAAAATAATATTTGGATTTAAAATATGTGCCTCCCATTAGCAAGACGGTGGTAAAGTGTGTTAAGACCCCATGAAGAGACCATTCCCTTAAAGGAGCAGGACACATCCATAGCCGTCACCAACAAGAACAGTGTTATTTTTTAATCTTGTTTTAGAATAAAGGAAATATTCTCTGTCCTTTAAAACAAAGTGACAAAATAGAATTTTAACGTGTAATTTTTTCACTAATATAAACCATTCATTCTTTAATGACCAAACCTGCCCCTAACCTATAGTACCAAGGGGAAAAAATTACAATAAATTTGTCATACTTCTTGAATTTTTTGTGTTTCTATGGTAACTGAATCTATATTTCAGGGTAGAAAGTTTTTTCAAAGGGAAAAACTTTTTCTACAAAAAGCTTTTTCTATAGCAGAAACTTAGTTGGGAAATTCTTCAGTGGTAACTAGAAAAAAAAATTAACATTTTCCTCCAACTTCAAAATGTGATAAAGAAAATATGAACAGAGCACATGGAATTTTACAGGCCCTTCTAGATTATCCAGATTCTCCCCAGCTTTCTAAGGAGTACACAAATATTAATTCACCCATCTGCAGAAAGAGAAGCTGAAGTTATAAGTAGTAAAATCTAAAATGAGAGAAATTAAACCCTGAAAATGTGACAAGAGATCTCATACCCTTGCTTGGAAACTGTGAAATGAATTCCTTTCCTTTTAAGTGTGGACAGTCTCTAAATCAGACTTTGTCTTACTCTTGTCAAGAAAAGTCACAAATCAAAAATAACCCAAGGAAGGTGGGTTTTTTGTTTTGGGTTTTTTTTCTGGGGGGTTTGTTTGTTTTGCTTTGTTTTTTAATTTTTAAATTTCCTGTCCTGGAGTTCTTGAGAGTCCTTAAAAAGCTTTGTTGTTTTGACTTGTTTTTCCTTCTGCATAAGTTGGTCCCATCCACATCTAATTTGGGAACAAATGCAAGGATAACTTGTGCTTGTAGAACACTTTGAAAACACTGACTGAAGCACATAAATAGATACAACCCGAGAGGCTTTTGTTATAAAGAATTTAATTAAGAGGCTCAGAAAAAGCAGCACACACACTTCTTTCAATTCATGGACTCTCTCCCCATCCAAACGATGAAGGGTGAACTGGGCTTGGCAAATTGTGTATTCTGTACTAATTTATATAACCACAACAAACCCTCCAGCAGCACAAACATGTCCTGGCACAATGCAATGACATGCTATGCATTCAGTTAAAATCTCAAGGTAATTACTCTGTAGTGGAATTTAGCTGTTTTGTTTTATTTTTTTTTAAAGCTCAGTAATACTTATTTGTATATCTTTCAGAGCAATTGTATAATCCCTTGTGGGTGGATTATTTAGCATAATTTATAGGGGGAAAACTCATTATATAGAACCTTGTACAAAATCTTCATTTTCCCTATAAAATTACCACTCAGATTAAAGAAGAAAGACTTCAACATAAATGTACATAAAATCTTCACTTAATGTCATTTGTGGCAGTGTGAACCACATAGCCACATAGCGTAACTGAATCCAAAAGAAATCGCGATTAATCAGTTAGGTTGCCCAGAATTGTCATTGCCTATTCTCTTAAACTTTTCTTGTCTTGGTAGAATTTAATAACTAAAATTAGATGCTTTTGTTTTTGAGATAGAAAACTATATTTGCTGGAAGCACACAAAGAACTGCCTATTATATTTGTTTACTAATCATGAGGTTGGCAGATTTTAAATAATATCCATTTAACTTACATTTCCTCAAGTACACATTAGGTTAACCAGGCAAAAGCAAGTTTGCAGAGTTAAAAATTAATCTCTCTGAGGAGCTTACAATCTGGGCTGGTAGGGGAGGGGGAATTGTGGACATGTCAGCATATTAAGGTTAAGACAGCCTTAACAGAGAGATAAGGTTTTGAGAGGGCGATGCTGGGGTGTGTTGGGTGTAGACTGGTAGGGGAGAGCAGAGGGCAAAGGGTGGTGGTGAATGTTTCAAAGGTAGTGACACTTGAACTTGGTTCCTGGAAGAAGAGTGGGAATTTATTTTCCATGTGAAGACTCTCAAAAGTGTCTTCAAAGAGGAGAATTCAGCATGATAACTGAATGTCATCATAAAGAGCTCGACCTCCGTGGGGTAGTATTAATAAACTATTGTGACCTTAACATCAGGTTTGTGGAGAAGGAAAACTATCCCCAAAACAGGAAGGTTTTAGACTGAAAATCTTACCTGCCCTTCAAGATTATGGACTTTCTCCTGTATATAACAGTACTTAATGAAGGAATTGATAAAAAAATCACATTAACAATAGAGAGGATGGTTAAGAATGGGGTGGCAGGGAGGGTAAATTAGAAGGGTGAGTTATCTCAATACTCCAACTAAAGGTGAGAGTCTAAAGTTGATTAAACTAAAACACTGGGTGTTGGGGGAAAGCATAAAAAAATGAGAAACATTTCCAAGGTGGGGCAGGTGACTGACTAATCATATATGCAAGGAGAGAATGGAGTTGATATGACTGGTATTTCCAGTTCAGGGGAATATGTAGCTGGCAAAATCATTACAAAGACAAGGAGGGAGTGGGAAACAAGGGGAGGACAGGAGAGAGGGGCAGGACTGAAGGGGAGTTGTTGTCTGGTAGGTATAGAAGGTTTGGAAATTTGGGAAAGTTTAGTATAAAATTATAATAAAGACATCCAAAGGATTTCTCTCAGTCAAGAAGTAGTCAATCATATCACATACTTCAAGGGGTCAAGAAGAGTAAGGACCACAAAGAGACCACTGGCATCATTGTGAGAAGGGCATCTGGTAACCAGAATGAGCCCCACACAATCAAATCTCCAAGAAGACAGGGAAAGATCAACTTTGCTCACCTTTGTGCACAGAACCTGGCACAAAGTAGGTGCTCAATAAAATTGTTGCTTTTTAGGATAAATGAATTTCATTTCAGATGGAAGTCAGAAACCAGATTGCCATGGATTGAAAAATGATTGGGGAGAGTAGTTGTGGCTCAAGCAGTAGAGCGCCTCTTTACCTCATGGGAGGTCCTGGGTTCAGTTCCCAGTGCTTCCTGAAAACAAAACAAAACAAAAAAACCAACTCAGGGGAGCCTATGTGGCTCAGTAATTGAGTGCTGGCTTCCCACATCCGAGGTCCCAGGTTCAATCTCTGCCCCAGTACCTAAAAAAGAATCAAAAAGCAAAGTGATTGGGATATAGAAGCCATTGACTTTTACAGAGTTTCCCAAACTGTGTTCCGTAGAGCTCTAATTGTGAGATGCCTCACAAGTATTTCATGTGACAAACAGACATGTGATTACCATCTTAGAGACTCATATTATATAAGTAACATTAATTCAGTCCTGGAGTATGAGCCAAGCAGATAAGGTAGAGCTGAGAACTTCTTTTATGGAGACTGTCATTAAAATTTCCCTTTCTCTCCTATTTTCTAGCTCCCCTAAACCCACTCTTATACCCCAACACACGCCTTCCACAAGGCTCTTCTGAATCTTGGTCATTCTCCTCCTTCTCTCCTCCACAAAGGCCAGTCCTTGGTGATGCCTCATATTTCCCTGTTGCTCCTGGCATGCTGGGGAGTATGGTCTTTTAATTCTGATTGTTTTTCACCTAATTCTCTACAGAGGGTTGAGGAAGAGAAAATGTTAAGCAGCAAAGTTGTAGATAGCATGCTAATAATTTTTATCCCATCACATTTGCATATTAAAGACATCCTATGGTAAAAAAAAAAACACCTGTTTACCTTTCTCTTTTCCAAGCTAACGTATCAACAAACACACACATTTCTTATTTGTTCATGTCACATTCAATTAATATCCCATAGATCAAGTAGTTCAAGGACCACAATTTGGGAACCTCTGCCTAGTCCTTGAAGAAATTTGGGCTATAGTTGGAGTTAGAAGCTTGAAGAGAATAAAGAAAAAAATTTGTTGTTTTCTTTTCTTTCATTTCATTTTATGGGAGAATGCTGTGAATGTTCGTAGACTGGGGGAAAACTGTTTGCAAAGAGGAAGGTGCTGCAAAATGAGGTTCTGCCCAGAGCACGCAGAGAAAGATTAGTGGTGAGAGAAAGAGGAACATGAGAATGGATGTCAACGTAAACGTGACAGACTGAGTGGGGTCTTTCCAATGATCTTGTGTGTGTGTGACGTAAGTCTGTGGAGAAGAAGACAGAGGTCAGGTAAGAACTTGCTGGCAAGTAGTAAGATTTCCAATATTTATACTTGAAAATATAAATGACATTGAGTAGGCACAAAAAAGAAAAATTAAGATGCAAATATGAGAAACTATACAATTTTGCAAGAAAAGAATGAATGTGGTTTTTCACTAGCCCTATTTGGAAGAAGAAATGATTAAAAACAAAAATTTCATTTAATTTAGGTTTGAAGATTGATGAAAATTAATGTAGTGGTATACATGGCAAGACAATTGGAGGTAGGAGAAAAGTAAGGTAAGGATGAGGTGGACTAAATCAGTCATTCTCAGAGTCACCAGAGGGTGTTTGTTTAGAATGTCTGCTCCCTGCGGATTCTGAGTTAGTAGGTCTATACTGGGGCCCAAGAATCTGTGTTATCAACAAAACCTTGGGAAGGTCAAGGAGCAGGTATAGTGAGGTGAGTCGCCCTGGCGATGACAAGGTCCAACTAGAGGGTGTTGGAGAGACTGTGAGTATGAGCTGCTAAAGAGCCATTGCTGTGTGCAGAGACCACAAGCCTCATGTGCCCTGTAGGTCATTTACCTGTTCACTGGGCAGGTATCTTCTTAGCAAGCATTAAGCAACAGGTGAGCACTCAGCACTGCATGGCCTGGTAGGAAAGAGATGCTGGTAGCCGCAGGATAAACCCGAGAGGGTGAGACTGCCCATAAAAACCAAAGGCCCTTTTCTGGCTCTTGAAGAGAGGCAGACAGAGGAGCTCCTGGGCCATGCTGTGGGCTCCCTTGATATCCCTACCTTAAGTCTCTAGGTTGACTTACACTACTTAATTCCAGCTGTGTTTCTGTCATTTACCACTTAAAACCCCACCTAAAATTCTCTCTAACCTCTTATTTTCAACATGATGGCTAAATTCTTTACTTTAGAAATAAGACAAACTTTGAAATGGGCACTTTCTTTTAAAATAACTTAATAAATTGTAAACATAGAAACAACTCATCAGGCGTTTGGCAAGCTCCCTCATCACCTCCGTCTCACCCGCCCCCTCTCCCCACATCAGAGGCTCTTTTCTCCACATCCCGGGCCAGACCAGGGCACTCTCCAGGGTTGCATACCAGCCTCTGCTGATGGTTCTCGCTTCTGTCAGGTATAGGTACTGGGGACAAGTCCCTTATGGCAGAGGCCTGAGCGAGATACCAGGGGAGTGAGATGTTTAACAAAACAAATGGTGGCCCATTCAGCTAAAAGAAGGACCCTCCCCAGAGGCGACCACACTTCTGAAGGTGACTGTGTGGACTGAAGGCCAGCTCAGGCCACCCTTCAGATGCATGTGCTGAAGACAGCAGGACCACGTGAGGGACAGGCCTGGGTCACTGAATCACCCAGATGGGATAGTCTGCCCATCCAGGAATGCCTGGTTGTAAGGGGGCAAACTGGGTCCACTGAAAGTCCATGAACTATTAAGACATGTCAGTTCTGATTGATTTATCCTGATTCCTGACAACTAAACTAGAGGACTGTTAATTTCTCTCTTGAGCCTCTTCTGTCCTCTGCCCATCAGGTCTGCTCAAACAAAAATGAGAGGCAGTGCCTTCAGTGAAGGGTGCCTGTGACCTTTGTTGGCAGGCTCAGGCTTAGATGCTGTGGAAGGAAACTTTGATTCAGAAGAATGAGCCTCATCCAGAGACCTGGGCACATGCGTCCTCTGTGCCATGGACCCCACCGCTCTGTCCTGACAAGTGGGCAGAGAATGGGTAGTGGCATGGAGCTGCTTTGATCTAAGCCTCCTGTAGTGGCCAGGGTCACAGCTGGTCTCCTTTAGCTACAGTTACTCTTCCCCAATGTGCAGTACAAATAATATCACTTCCTCTTTGTGCAGTGAACAGAGCAAAGTTAGAGAGCACTGTTTTACAGAGCCTGGCCTCCGAATCCTCCAGCTGCCCTGATGGTCTGTCCTGGGTGCCAGGCATTTGTTTGGGTTGGAGGCAGAAAATTCCACAGGGTTCCAGATAGTCAGTTGTGGCCCACAGAATATAAGCAACCAGAGGCAGATAGGGGTGCCCTCTGGAGCCATGGAGGGCCTGCTGATGGCCTCCTACAAAAACAAGAGAAAAGTCAGCCCCTAAATTTTCATTTCATGGAATGACCATGGCATCACTTCAAGGACTGTCACTTGAAGAAGCATCAAACTTTCAACCCCAAGTCACTGATACCACTTAAGAAACCTTAAATATGTCTAAGAAAAATGTAAAAGAACTTCAGAGGCAACTCATGAGTGGTTTTGGATGAAAGATATTTTCAGGAACGCCTAAAACTGCTCTCCCAAGAAGCTTCTGGATGGAAAGAGAGATTGCGGAAACTGAAAGAACAGAAAAACATTCTGACAACTTGAACACAAGAATGAAACAGCTTGTAAATGCTAAAGAGAGCCAGTTAAATGATCTGAAACTGTCCTAAAAATGATACTTCTACCTGCTCTCTGTAGACAATGTTACATAAATAATGGGAACTTGAAATTAGTAAAAAAGAGTAGATCAACCAGACTATTGATTAGAAGTCAATTTGAAGACACTCATTGATGCTATTTACTTAAAAAGGCTTGAAGGAGAAAAACAAGGACAAGCACTGCATTTAGATTGAAATAAAACATTTATTATTTCTTAAACCATAACTGAAGTTTGATTTGACTGGGTGGAGACATTTGAAACAGTAAAGAATATTTCTTTGTGCCGTGAGCTTGTGTTGAAAACCAATCCCGTTCTCTATTTCTGGAATTTGGATTCAAAACCTAAAGAAACTGAGTGGATTTGCTAGGGGCACTGGATCTGTGATGCCATTTGGAGTCAGTGACTGAGGTACCCATTTGGGTGTGACTGCTGATAAGCAAGCAGATTCAGTCTGCTTAAAGAAGTGGGAGAACTGGGCACATCTCCCCAGAGAAGCAAAGAAGAAACCACGTGGCTCCAGAGAGGGACAGAAACTGCATTGGCTCTTTGATAACATTTTGCCTTCAGTTAAGGCTGAAAGGCTTCTGTTCACTTCGTTGTCCTGAGGCATATAAGATTTACTGTATTAAATCCTTTTCAGCCATTTTTTTTTCCCAACCATAATAGGCTCTTGACTAAAGACCTGCCTGCCATTAAAATAGAATTAAATGGAATTGTTATTCCCACTCACACAGCTATTCCCTGATAAAGAGGTTGTTGAATTTTTTTGGGGGGGGCGGTCTTCTGTCATTGTGGCAACAAAAGTTAAGAGTTTAATCTCTTCAGTGGTAAGGACTGTTGCCACAAGACAATCAGTTGGTCTGACCTTTATGTTTCTGCTTAGTACCTGGGAAATAATCCTCTGTATTCAAATAGCTGGCGCCTCCTGCCTGCTTCTCAGCTGTATCCCAAGAGTAGCTAAATACCTCTTACAGTCTGTAAGAGGAGGTGTGGAGGAGGGCGAGGGACTCAGGCTCTCCAGCCCTTGATTGTATGGTACCAGATCCCGCCCCCCCACCTTGCTGGTCTGGACCTAAAACTTGTTCCATTATGCAAAAACCATTTGAACAGATACGATTTTGCCTACAGTGGGAACCCACAGTCTAGACTTTCCTTTCACTTTGTCCTCACTGGCACCTCAAACTATTCTTTTATCCCCATCAATTCCTGTTAGCTTTCCCATTGGAAGACATCATGTTGAACCCATCCTGTGTGAGGTTCCAGTACAAATCCTTAATGTCATGCCTACCCAAAGACACTTCCATTTTTACAAAGCATTCTCAGAGATGCAAAGTCTCAACCTGAAAAAAATGAACGGTAAGATTTCAGGTACAATTTAGGCAACACAGACTTTGCAACTAATTAACCTTTCCCTGAGCAACTGTACAACCTTTCTGTGCCTCTATCCAGCATTTGCCTACCACAGTCAGTGGTCCTTTCTGGAACTGCTCAGTTATTACCAGTCCAAAGGCAGAAGGTAAAGTATGATGACTTTCTCTTTTTATTTTCATAAGATTTGAGAGCACAAAAAAGTAGTTAGAGAATCATCATGGAATGTTTCAGGGCAAGATTCACCATTGTAATTAGAAGCCTGCTTTTGCATATGTCAGCATTATTTAAAATAGCAAAACCAAAATAAAATTGAAAAAGTTAAGTAACCTAGATGGCCAGCAGTAGGGAACTGGCAAATACATTATGGTAGGGCTAAATAATAGCATTTCATTCAGCCATGAAAAAGAAAAGGTAAAGAACCAGCAAGATGGTGGCAGAGTAAGGAGCTCCTCGAGTCAGCTTCTGCAACAGGGCAGTTAGTAAACACCCAGAGCTCTCTGGAGCTAGCTGAAGCACCTGTTTGTGGGCTCTAGGAGGACAGAAGAACATGCTACAACATCCTTGGGGGAGTGGAAGGAGGAGACTGTCCGTCTGCAGAGAAGACTCGTAAGTAGAGCGCTCCACACTGCGGAGGCCAGTGCCCATCTTCCACTGGAGGCACAAAACACCTTGGGAGCTGTTCCGGAGCTGGAATTGAAAGCTCCACTTCCCCAAAACAGGGGAGGAAGAGACGGTTGGGCACCAATTTCAGCTATGCTGAGGAAATTCAGCAGGCTATAGTATGATCCTGAGAACAGCTAAGGTTTGAGCCTGTCCAAGTCAGAAAGAGGCTGGGAGCTGCCATCTTAACTCCACGCCTGGCTCGAGGGGAAGCGGGGCGGACTGAGGATCCCAGTGCTGGTGGGGACCGGCTTCTTCCCATCCAGATCATATTGCAGCTCCAGCCTCGGCCCCAGTGCCACCTCCAGCAGGGAGGAAGCTGCGGGGACCTGCGCCAGCCTCTCCGGAAAATTGCCAGCCAAGCTGAGAAGGCGGATGACTATCCTACTCTGGCAGCACAAGCCACCCCAGGAGCTGCTCTGTGACGGGAATTGGAAGCTCCATTTCCCAGAAACAGGGGAGGAGGAGACAGTTGGCTGCTGATTTCAGCTACTGATTGGGAGACTTTGCTGACTAAGAGATAACCCTGGAAACAGCTGGGGTGAGAAACAGCCCTAGTCAGAGGCCCGTGCCATTCTGACTCCGCCCCCAGCCTGAGGGGAAGCCAGGCTGACCGTTTCTTTCACGCAGATCAGTCTGTAGCCTGCCTAGGCTTCAGCCCTGTGTCTGGCAGGGAGGAGGCTAAGGAGCCCTGCACCTATACAGGTAACTGCAGTTAACTTCAGTTGGCATAGACTGAAAATCAGAAGTCTACCAGGGCAACTGTGGTTATCGTGGACCAGCACTGCATAGATTGCTGCCCACACCTCCAGCTCCATCCCTACCTCAGGCAGGGGGGAAAGGGACGTGAAGCTTCATCAGTCTCTCTGGGCAGCTACAGTCTGGGCCTGCACGTGGATTATTCCACACAGCTGTGACTCTGTCCCTATCCCTGGCAAAGGAGAAAGTTGGAAGAAGCTTCATTGGTCCCTGGTGCAATGAGGGCAGCTTGAGCCTCCACAGCTTACAGCACCAACTGCATGCTTGGCTCCTACTGCATAACCAGCAAGGAAGAAACGATAGGAAGCCCTAAACTAAAGAAAAAAACTACACCCAGAATAAATACTCTAGGAAGCCAGATGTGAAGACACCAACAAAAAATTACAATCCACACCAAGAAAGAGGAAGCTACGGCCCAGTTAAAGGAACAAAATAAACCTCCAGATGACATAAAGGAGCTGAGACAACTAATCATAGATGTTCAAATTTTAAATCTCCTTAATAAATTCAATGAGATGGCTAAAGAGATTAAGGATATTAAGAAGACATTGGGGGCAGCAGACTTGGCCCAGTGGTTAGGGCATCCGTCTACCACATGGGAGGTCCACGGTTCAAACCCCCGGCCTCCTTGACCCGTGTGGAGCTGGCCTATGCTCAGTGCTGATGCGCGCAAGGAGTGCCCTGCCACACAGGGGTGTCCCCCGTGTAGGGGAGCCCCATGCACAAGGAGTGTGCCTTTTAAGGAGAGCCACCCAGCGTGAAAGAAAGTGCAGCCTGCCCAGGAATGGCGCTGCCCACACGGAGAGCTGATGCAACAAAAAAGAAACACAGATTCCCGTGCTGCTGACAACAGCAGAAGCAGACAAAGAAGACACAGCGAATAGACACAGAGAACAGACAACTGGGGGGGGGGGGGGGGGAATAAATAAATAAATCTTTAAAAAAGAAAAAGAAGACATTGGATGAGCACAAAGAAGAATCTGAAAGCATGCATAGAAAAATAGCAGATCTTATGGGAATGAAAGGTGCAATAAATGAAATTTTAAAAAAATTGGAATCATATAATAGCAGATTTGAGGCAGCAGAAGAAAGGATTGGTGAGCTTGAAGAAATGGCCTCTGAAAGTGAACATACAAAAGAACAGATGAAGAAAAGAATGGAAAAAATTGAACAAGGTCTCAGGGAACTAAATGACAGCAAATGGCATGCAAGCATACATTTCATGGGGATCCCAGAAGAAGAGAATGGAAAAGGGGCAGAAGGAATATTTAAAGAAATAATGGTAGAAAATTTCCCAACCCTACTGAAGGACATAGATATCCCTGTCTGAGAAGCACAATATACTCCCAAAAAATCCAAATAGACCAACTCCAAGACACATACTGATCAGAATGTCAAAGGCTAAAGACAAAGAGAGAATTCTGAGAGCAGCTAGAGAAAAGCAATGCATAACATATAAGGGCTATCCAGAAACCATGGAGGCAAGAAGAGAGTAGTCAGATATATTTAAGATACTACAAGAGAAAAATTTCCAGCCAAGAATCTTATATCCATCAAGACTGTCTTTCAAAAATGAGGGTGAAATTAGAATATTCACAGATAAGCAGAAACTGAGAGACTTTCTAAGCAAGAGACCAGAATTTCAGGACATACTAAAGGGTGCGCTAGAGCCTGAAAAGAAAAGACAGGAGAGAGGGGCCTAGGAGAGATTCTAGAAATGAAGGTTATATCAATAAAAGTAACAAAGCATCAAAAGAGTGGTGAAAATAAAATATGACACTTAAATTCAAATAGGACTAAACTTAACCAATGACGTAAAGCACTTGTATTCAGAAAAGTACAACTCAGTGTTAAAACAAATCCAAAAAGCCCTAAATAACTGGAAGAACATTCCATGCTCATGGATTGGAAGACTAAATATCACTAAAATGTCAGTTCTACTCAAATTGATATACAGATTTAATGCAATCCCCCCAAAAATTCCACCAACACTAAATAAAAAATTGAAAACACGATCATTAAATTTATTTGGAAGGGTAAGGAGTTCTGAATAGCCAGAAACATCATAAAAAGGAAAAGTGAGCCCTCATCTCCAGACTTTAAATCATAAAACCTACCTATAGTGGTAAAAACAGCATGTACTGGCATAAAGACAGACACAATAGACCAATGGAACCAAATTTATGGTTCAGAAACAGACGCTCACAGGTATAGTCAAGTGATTTTTGACTAACCTGTCAAACTCACACAGCTGGGGCAGAACAATCCATTCAACAAATGATGCTGAAAGAATTAGACATCCATAGCTGAAAGAAGGAAAGAGGATCCCTATCTCACACCTTATCCAAAAACCAACTCAAAAAAACTAAAAATAAAGCCAAGAACCATAAAAGTTCCAGAAGAAATTATTGGAAAATATCTTCAAGACCTGGTGGTAGGTGGTGGATTCTTAAAGGAGATAAGAGAAGGACTGAGTGTACTACTCATGTTTAATGTATGGAGAAGTTTTAATTAGCTTTACTGTAAAAGTGTGGAAATGTATAGAGTGGATGGTAACACACAATGAGTAACAGCTAGATTATAAATGGGGATGTGACTGAAAATGGTAGCCTAGTTATGTAAATGCCATTTGACAGAATGCTTGAGAATAATCTAGGAACTAGATAGCACAGTAAACCAAGAGGTAGATGAGAATTGTGGTTGATGGTACAGATGCAAGAGTGTCCTTTGTTAGCTAGAACAAATGTATATCACGACTGCAGGGTGTTGGGAATGTGGAGAAGCATGGGAAAAATACAGCTGGAGTGACCTATGGACTGTGGTTAGTAGTAATAATATAATAGTCTTGCATCTGTGCAAAAGATATACTGTGTTGATACTGAGGCAGCATGGAAAATGGAGACAGATGTACACTATGGACATGGCAATAACCAGATGATATTATTTTGTCTGTAGATAGAGGGGTGTTGTTTGTGAATTCTGCACATGTACGTGATTGCTTTATAAATTTACAACTTCTGTTATAAAAAATATTTAAAAAATAATAATAGGGTGAGTTGGGGGAAAACACACCAAATGTAAGATAAGAACTGTGATTAGTAGTAAGATTTTTACAGTGTTCTTTCATAGTTTGTAACAAATTTCTCATGATGATGCAAGGTATTGGTGGAGGGTTGATGTATGGGAACCCTGTATGATGTTATGCATGTTTGCTTTGTAAGTTCACAACTTTTACACCTAATTGTTTATGTATGATCATATATAAATTATATAAAGATAATAATCAGATTGGTTAGGGGAAAATACTTTGTTTAGTAGTAATTTTTGACAATGCTCTTTAATCATTAGTTAAAAAGGTTTAAAAACAATGTAAGTTATTGGTGGTAGGGTGAGATGTTATATATGTTTGTTTGGTGTTATATATGTTTGTTTTGTAAGTTCACAACTGTTATACATTTATTATTTATGTATGTTTATGTATGAGTGATATATTTCAATAAATTTTAAAAAAAGAAAAGGTAAATAGATTTGGGAAAACTGAGCAATCTTCTGATAAGATGAAATCTGGACTCCTACCTTATACCTTTTGTCAGAATAAATCTGGTTCAATCAAAATTGAAGTGTAAAATAAGAAACCTTAAAGATGCTAGAAGAAAATAGGGAAGAAATACTTTTTTACTCTCACACGGGGAAGGCAAAGCATAAATTCAGAAGCTATAAATGAAAAGATTGATAAATTTCACTATGCAATTTTTAAAAAATTATGCTTGGCTAAAAGCATAAACAAGTTGAAGGACAATTGACAATTTGGGGGAAAAATACTTGCAGCTCATAAAACAGGTAAAGAATATTTGCTTTAATCTCTGAAACCTACAAATCATAGAAAATTACCAATTGTTCTTTGAAAATGAGCAAAGAATATGTAAAGAGTGTTCACAGAAGGGAAAATACAATTGATATTTTATAGGAAACAAAGCTTATCTCATTAACGATAAGAGATATTTAGATAATAATTATGGTGAGCTACCATTTTTCACCCATCGGTTTATCAAACCCCTAAAATATTAATATTATACTCAGGAGAAAATAGTAGATAGTAAGATTGGAAATTGGTTCAATCTGTAAGAGGAGAAATTTTTATTACAAAATAAAAAATAACCATATTCATGTCCTTTGACCCAACAGTTCCACTGCTAGGGATCCATCCTCTATCAAACACAAGAACATATATATTTTTTATAACTAGCTGTTAGAAACAACCTAAAAAGCCCATCAAGAGAGTCCTGGTTAAATACCCTGGAGTACTGTGCAGGTGTTTAAAATTTTCAAACATGCTCTTCTTTGGCGAGAGTGGAAGGGACACTTACATTCCGTTACATTCTTTTGTACTTCTACCACTTGAATTTTGTACTGAGTGTATCTGCTGCTTATTTTTAAAATAAAAAATGAAAAGTAAAACTAGGATTGATGTACTAATAATAGCCAATATTTAGTGTGTGCTTACTATATGCCAAGCACTGTTCTGAGAGTTTTATTGAATCAACTCTTTGAATCTTCACACAAACCTAATGGAAATGGAATATTATCATCTTGATTTCACAGAGAAGGAAACTGAAGCCCAAAGGAATGAAGTAACTTGGCCAAGGTGTTACAGGAAATAAGTGGCAAAACTGAAATCTAAATTCTGGCAGTCCAGTTTCAAAATGTGCCCTTAAACACCACAGCAATGGAAATGTCAAATATAACAATGTAAATGGAGATATGCTGACATGGTCAAATCTCCAAAATAACTAAAGCTAAAAAGCAAGGTACAAAATTGTGGCTAAGGTGTACTTCAATTTGTAGGAAAAACAAATTTGCTTCCAAGTGAGTCACATGCTAGAATAAGGGCACTTGGTTCAAAGTAAGTGAAATTCACCTTTTAGTATGAGATTAAAAATTGGTAGCTTTACAACAAAAGTATGTCTATACACTTATAAATGAGGGGAAATTTCCAAAATAAATATTTTGGAGAAAGAAACTTCGTTTTCATTGTGTATCTTATTTTGTTGATTTTTTTTTTTTAAACCAAGCGCATGTTCAACTTTTGTAAATAAAAAAAAAAAGTTGATTTTGTTGTTGTTGTTTTAAAGACACCTAGTTTGGGAGACTGTTTGCTCTAAGGTAACAATGGTTGCCTCTGGAAAAGGCAAGAGTGAAATGTATTTCACTGTAAATTTCCATGTCTAAGGTCACACAAATCAATCCTCACCTCAGATTTTTTTCCTAAAATTTACAAGCAGATAATAAGATAGTAAATAGATGTCTGCCTCTAATTACTTCATAAAGTTCTTTCTTGTCCAGCTTTTCCCTCCAGACTAGGACTAAGGTGAAGTTAGTTTTATTTAGCATAAATATCATCAAACTAGAATGACATATGTAACTGCCACTTAGGGTTTGCTTACTCTAATAGCACAACAAATTTATTAATGATGATACTGTTAAAATGATGGGTTCTTATTTCCTCACAAAATAATATGTATTTATTAAAAAGGAAAAACATGGTAACTTTGCAATGAATAAGCCTGAGAGACATCACCTTAACCAAGTGATTGAAATGAACATGACCTGTAAGGGGACAAATCAGCAGCATGTTTCCAGAGGCATCACTTCTGTGGTATTCCAGCCAAAAATACGTACTCTGGATCTAGTCATGATCAGATAAACCCTAGTTGAAGGTCCTTCTAAAAAATTACTGACCAGCAATCTTTAAAAGCAGATGTCTGGGATAGCAGATGTAGCTCAAGTGATGGAGCGCCTGCTTCCCATATATAAGTTCCAGGTTTGATTCCTGGTACCTCCTAAAAAAACAAATGAAAGACCCAACTTTCACTGGGTAGTGGATGTAGCTCAGTGGTTAAGAGCCTGCTTCCCATGTGTGAGGCCCTGGATCCAATCCCCCATATCTCCTAAAAAAAAAAAAAAAAAAATGTCTGTACTTGTCATGAATGACAAAGAAAGACCAAGGGAACTGGTCCACAGTAAAGATGACTGAAGAGGCTTGACCACTAAATGCAGCGTAGCATCTTGGGTCGGATACTAGCCAGATGAAGGACAATAGTGGGACAATTTGAACTGAGTTTATAGATTAGATTGGGTTCTGCAAACTTTCTCTGTGAATATGTAGGTTTCTGGGGCCATGCAATGACAGCACCTCAGAAGGTCTCCTCACCTTTGCTGGAGAATATCAGTCATTGACAAGGAGTGAACCAACAGGTATGGCTGTGTTCTGAAAAAAAAAATTTATTATGGGCACTCATATTTGAATTTCATACAAGTTTCGCATGGCATAACAGTTTTCTTTTCATTTTTTCCAACCATTTAAAAGCATAAAAAACATTTTTAGACAGCAGGCCCTACAAAAAGAGATGGTTGGCGGGGTTGGGCACACAGGTCAGAGTTGGCCAACCCCTGTGTAAGATAACTGTATTGGTAATTGTACTCCAGTTATGTAAGAAAATGTTCCTGATTTCAGGCAATACACATGGAAATATTTAGAAATAAAGTGGCATCCTGTTTCTAACATGTCTCTGCCAACAAGTGGTTGTCCTACCTCTGCTTGCACACCTCCATTTCATTACAGGACAACATAGACAATTAGAAAATTCTTCATCAGCTTGAAAACATATAGTTCTATGTGACTCAAATGCTAGAACAAATGCATTTATTTCTAAATGAATGAGATTGGCCCTTGGTACAAGATATATAAAATTGACATTTTCAGATAGAATGTGTTAGCAGGCCCGCGAGGTGGAGTTAATGTTTAACCAGTGCATCGCCTAGTGGCCAAAGCTTGAACAGCAGGCTCTGTGAAACCACCAAGGTCAGAGGGAAAAAAGAAGCTAAATTAATTTTATTTTGACACCCAGCAGAATAGAAATTCATGATTTTAATAGCTTCCTAAAATAATAAAAGAAAATTCGAAATTTCTAGCAGAAACTGGACATATTTATTTCTTGTGCAGGAAAAAAAATGGAGGTCCCCCCCAAAAAAGACACCTCTAGCCTAAGAGAACTTTATAATTCAGAGGTAAAAGCTGAGAGAAAGTGAGAGGTGGCTAATATCAGCAAATCAGGGGCTGCCCCAAACCTGAATCCAGTTTTCCCCTTTAAGAAAGTTTGGCAGATTACTTTCCAGAGATTAATCGACTCATTTAATTATCGCAAAAGCCTAATGGGAAGTGATTATTATCATCTTCATTTCACAGGTGAGGATACCGAAACCCACAGAAATTAATTATCTTCACCATTGAGAAAACTCCAATTAATTTGTCAAATACTCACTTCCAGTGTGTTTCACGATGGTTAAATTTGTCAACATACACAACTCATCCAAAAGCTTTTACAGAATTGACAGGTCATGATAACCTGATTCTAATCAAATCATCAATTTTATTTTGCTCACAAAGTCTACAGTTTATTTTTATAAAGTCAGGCAAAACAGCAACCAGTTGTATGTGTAGCTCAGTAGGTATGGTTCCTGTGATGGTATTATATATGGTAAGTCAGGGTTCTCAACTCTTAGATGTATTCTTAGGGATCTGCTAATTTTCAGTAACAATTTTAAAATTTTGTCTTTTTATTTCATGACAATATAAACAACCTAATGTTCTGGGTCATCTGGGTAAACTTCTTATAATTAAAAGTTTTTTGTGTTACTAGAGTCAGCCCATCATTTCAATCTGTTGACATCTTTGGATCCAGAATTTACTATACCTTCCAGGTTTGTAGCAACTTCACGTCTAAAGAGTCTGTTTCATTTTCATCCATTAATAGACCATCACTAGATATAGCTCCAGGCCTCACTTAACCTTTACAACATTCTTGTTGTTAACGATGCTTAGAAAGTGATGGTGAGTGTGAGCCAGGCAATATCAATCCTATTTTACAGGAGAAAAAACCCCAGAGCTAGTGCCTGAGGATGGTCCCCAGTGAAGCATGGCCCCGTCTCCGTGCCTCTGTGGAGTGTCCTTGGGCACTGAACCTGGCTGGGCCTGTGACTTACTTTCACCAGTGGAACGCAGCAGAACTTAGACTGTGCTGCTTCTGAGCCTAAGCCTTATGACTGCCTGGCAACTGCTACTTTTGTGTTTTGGGGAGCCCTAAGCCACTGTTGAAGCAGGCTGGCTGGAGGGACCTACTGAACGTCCACCTGGATGGCCACATAGGGAGGATGCAGGGAGACCTAGAAGTCCTCAGCTTGCATGGAGAGAAGAAGAGGGAGGCCCAGCTTTCCAGTCATCTCTGCAGGGTGCCAATATGCAAGGGAACCCATCTGGGGTCTTCCAGCCCACCGGAGCCTCCAGGTGACAGCAGCCCCGGCTGGCATCCTGTGGAGTAGAAGTGCCCCGCTGAGCCCCATTAACCTACATGCACCAGAAAAAAGAAAGTGGTTGCAGTTTCAAGCCACTACATTTTAGGATTTTTCTTTTTCACTCCAAAAGATAGACAGAACAATGCGCACAGTGTTGTGGCAGTTGTCACGTTATTACCTCTCAGCTTCAAATTCCTTTGGCAGCTGGCACAATGTTAAACTTTCAGTAGAGAACACTTGAGGGACATTCCAGGATGGAGGGAGCTCCCTTCCTGTTCAAGTGGCTCTTTCGTTAGACTCCTGGAGGGAATACTTCCCGGCTCAGGCCTTGGCTAGGTGCCTACAGGGTGCAGTTTTCTCCAGCATTTGGGCACCGAGTGCCCAGCTCTCCAGCTCTCAACTTGGGCAGTGGTGGTGTAGTTGGGAGCCCCAGATAGTGCAGCCCTGCAGCTCTGCAGCCCAGGTCGCTGTTCCCACACACTCTCCTTGGGATCTGGGGGCTCCCTGTCCAGTTAGACAGTCACCCAACCTTGTCCCACCCTGTTCCGAGCTGAACACAGGAGTGCTGGGCTCCTCCAGAGGGCAGGCTCTCTTGCTCCTGGTCCCAATAGCACCTGGAGCAGTGCCCCAAACCACTCTGTGTGGCCACCTCCTCGGCGGCTGGCACCCCAGCAGGCTTCTCTCCCGTGGCGCTCCTGACACAGACCCAGGCCCTGCAGGCCTCATTCCTGCAGCGGTGCCCCATTCTGCTCTGTATCTGCCTGCCAGCCCCGCTGGCCTGTGCTCCAGGACGGTTGCTTCCCACTTGCCCAGCAACTGGGGCCCAGGTCTGCATGGGGCATGACGGGAAACTTCTTCTCCTTCCAGTGGACAGTTACTATGCCTTCTTCAGTGAAGTCTGAATCCGCCTCTCAAGTTTGTCTTCCTTGGGCACTCTCCCTCAGTCTTAGGGTAACTTTTAAAAATGTTTTCCCATCTTATTAGTTATTCTCCTATCATAGCTTAGTAATTTTTTTTTTTTTTTTTTTGAGGTACAGGGGCTGGGGTTTGAACCTGTGACCTCATATGTAGGAAGCCAGCACTCAAACACCAAGCCACATCTGCTTCCTGGAGTTGGTTTTTTCATTTGTTTTGCTTGTTGTTTGTTTTTATTTTTTCAGGAGGCGCCAGGAACTGAACCTGGGACCTCCCGTGTGTGTGTGGGGGGGGGGGGCTCAACCCCTCGAGTCACCTCTGCTTTCAATAATTCTTGATATAAAACTCCTCCTACTTAAATTACCATGTGATTTCTGTCTCCTGAATGGACCCAGACTGATACAAGTGCAATCCCATTTTTTCGTAAAATTTAATGTTCAGAAAACTTCTTTCTCCATATACATATGTGTGTGTATATATATGTATTATACATGCACGTATATATTCATACATATATGTATCTATAAGAATATAAAAATCTATGAAAGAGTATATATAATAAGTTGTTAACATTTGTTTACTCCAAGGAAAGAGAATAGAAAGGCAGACAGGGAAGTCATTGAACTTCACTGCACATATTTCTTTGTTTGAACTGCTGGCTGGCTGCAGTCAGTATTCTATGAGTTGGGTCTCAAACTAATCCAAAAGTACAGGGCCTTTCTTTGGTTTGACATCAATACTCATTTCTCCAGATTTTTATGATCATATATAATCTATTCATTTTAGAGATCCAAATCATCCACATCCTATTGTTAAATTGACACATTCATAATCCTTTGCACATAGCAATACACGAGTAGAGAAAACGTCGAGTGACACTTCATAATGTCTCTGATATTCTGTTCCTCTAGGAAGGAGGACAATTAGGATAAATAGGGATAAGGGTCTTTTGCCAAATATAAGTAGGCCACAGTTAAAAAGTTTGATACTCATTGCCTAGCTTGACTGTGATTTATTGTTGCCTGTTGAGTCAAATCAGTCATCTTGTAGAGAATTCAGCTACTGTCTGCCTATGTAAGAAATGATCAACAAAACCACAATAGTAAATAAGGATGGAAATGAGGCAGAACTGGAAAGTATGTTGTGGGAAAGAAATCCAAATTAGAGCACATCTGAATTTTTTGTTCAATTGGGATACAGCCCAATGCCAAACTCATAGTGTGAATGAACCATATTAAATTGATTTGTCTCTGCAAATTTTAGAGAGTACAACTAGATCTGCACATGTCTGAAAAGTCATTAATGGAGCCACTCAATCCAGTTATGTGAATTTCACAGGCATCTTGCTGTGACAATAATTGAAACCAATACCAACTATTTTGCTTTTCTAAAATTACTGTAGCTTTAGGTCAATAAAAATGTTTTCACATTTGCTAATTCATCTTTATTTTTAGTTTAGTATTTTAGGAATTACAGGGAATTGAACCTAGGACACTGTACATGAGAAACAGATGCTCAACCACTGAGCGACACTTGCTCCATTCATGTTTGTTTTTTCTGTCCATTAAGAGAAGAATTTGATAAATATACTTTCTACTTATTTCAATAGAAGTTGTTCATTTAATTTCTAAGATAGATAACCCCTGGAAAGCAGACTTGGCCCAGTGGTTAGGGCACCCATCTACCACATGGGAGGTCCGCGGTTCAAACCCTGGGCCTCCTTGACCCGTGTGGAGCTGGCCCATGCGCAGTGCTGATACGCACAAGGAGTGCCCTGCCACGCAGGGGTGTCCCCTGTGTAGGGGAGCCCCATGCGCAAGGAGTGCGCCCCGTAAGGAGAGCCGCCCGGCGCTAAAGAAAGTGCAGCCTTCCCAGGAATGGTGCAGCACACATGGAGAGCTGACACAGCAAGATGACGCAACAAAAAGAAACACGGATTCCCGTGCCGCTGACAACAACAGAAATGGACGAAGAAGACGCAGCAAATAGACACAAAGAACAGACAACTGGGGCAGGGGGTGGGGGGGAAGGGGAGAGAAATAAATAAATAAATAAATCTTTTAAAAAAATAAAAGATAACCCTTGGAAAGAATTTGTGCATAAGGGAGAAAAAATTTCCACCAGACTAGCCTGTGTTTTAAGACTTTGAGGACGTACTGGAGTTTGCCTAGTGACGTGTAGAAATTTGTAACTTTTGGGTCAATAATAGGCCATGAAATTTGCATTAGTCAGTGTATTAGTCAGCCAAAGTGGTGCTGATGTAAAATACCAGAAATTGGTTGGTTTTTATAAAGGGTGTTTGGGGTAGGAGCTTACAGAAACCAGGCCATAAAGCCTAAGTTACTTCCCTCACCAAAGTCTATTTCCATGTGTTAGAGCAAGATGGCTGCTGACCTCTGCCAGGGTTCAGGCTTCCTGGGTTCCTATGTGCCTGGGGTTTGCTTTTCTCTGGGTTCAAGGTTCCTTCCTTTCTGGCGCTGGCTTCTCTTTCCTCTGGGTGCTGACTTCCTGGGTCTTCAGCATCAAACTCTAAAATCAGAAAATTCCCAACTCTGTTCTTCGCCATGCCTTTTATATGCGAGTCCCCACCCACCAAGGGGTGAGGACTCAAAGCCCTAATCATAGCTCAATTATGACCAGGTACAGACCAGATTACGAGCATAATCCAATATTTCTTTTTGGAATTCATCAATTATATCAAACAGCTCCAGTCAGGATTCTTTGTTGCAAGAAACAGAAACTGACCCAGACCTAGGTGACTTTAAGAATTTTTTTTTTTTTTAAATCATCATGGAGGCTGGAGAATCAAGCCTGGAAACCAGGTCCAATCCAAGGTGGGGTTTGACTGACAGGAGCCACAGTCGATGCTCAGGGGTCTGCTCAGGTATCTGCTAAAGCCACTCCAATGGATGCCGCCAAGGCTTAACACCACTGGTATCACTGGTGCCACCAACCACGTGGAACATCACCATGGGGAAAGATTATAACCCACCCTTCACCTGTGGTCACTGCACACCTGATGACATGGGCACGTGTCCCTACCTGTCTGCCAGAGGCCTGAAGAACCAGGAGAATCAGGGTACCACATCCTACTGACTCCATCCATAGTGGAGATTCTGGAGAATGAAAAGGGTGGATGTGGGAGCAGTCTGAATAAAAGTAAAAACTGTTGACAATATTCACCTCTATGGTGCAGGAAGGTTCTGACTTACAAGTCCCAGTCTAGTTCTTTTCATCTCCCAGAACAATTTTTGGTTCTCACACCAAATGTTCTGTCCCAGTTCCTTCTTCTGGCGCACGCCTTTCCCATTCTTTCACCTGAGGATTCTCACCCGAGCTCTGCCTTCACCACCACCCCAACCATCTCCTTCCACTTATGTGTGGATCTCTCTCTCCAGGTCATGTGAGGTACTCATCACTGGTATTTGAAGAAAGAAGAACAAGGGTGGGAAGAGGAGAGGCAGAAGGCCATTTTCAGTGGAAAGTCCTTTTTCTCATCATTAAGGATGTAGAAGGAGCCCAATGATTAAAAATCTGAATGCATATGCCCAGGAAATATTCTTATCCATTATTCAGGACTAAATTTCAGCTATATCAAGGGTTAAACTGCCTTCTGTGAACAAATCTGGAGGCGTAACCATAAGAAATAATTAGGGTGACCAGCTGTCTTAATTTGCCAGGACTGTGGGTGTTCCAGAGGTGGAGCCCTCAGTGCTAAAGCTAGGAAAGTCCCAGGCACACTGGGATGAAGTCATCACCCTAGAAATAATAGTTTCTATAGGAAAATGCACTCTTCACTCCAAACAACTAATTTCAAGTCAACTTAGTAAATACACTCTTTGGAGACAGACTGTTGGAAAATATCTGCATTCCCATTCTTCTTTTAAATAGTATGGGGAAGAAGGATATCTTAACATGATTTTCTGACAGTTTCCAATGGAAATATTAATGTTCAATAATATTTTACGTAGACTATACCCGGCATACCAAGAGAATGTTTGTGACTTGGCTAAAAGTCAAGGGAAGATTTTATAGTGGTTCAAGAAAACAGTCAAGCTTGAGTCTTTCTTTAAAAATCTTTCTTTAAAAAGTGGGATTAGCTCTGGTTTCTGGTCAAAATTCACCCCAGGCAGACTGGAGAGACCACGCTGGCCAAGAGCCTGGTTGGCATGGCAGATGCCCTTGAAGTTCTGTGGGAAATTTGATCATCATCAAGATGCCAAAGTCAACTCTGTAGGTGGAAAAGCCTCAGGGATGAAAATCTCTAGCAAACACCAAAGAAACCAAATGCAAAGCCCTTTGAATCATGTAGATCATTTGGTCAAAGCTTCATACTTTCAGAGATTCCCAAATATTTTCCTGATGGCCATAAATGGGGGGAAAAAACAACCTTCTGTAGGAGCAAAAGGAAATTTTCCCCTAAATTTAAACTATCTGCTTAATATGCTTTTTATAGAACATCATCTGAATCTGTAAAAATGCCAGACTCATCATGATATGTGTCAGTTGTGTTCTTCCTAAAAGCAGAGCCTAAGAACAGAACCTGGGTACAAGTAGTTTATTTGGAAATGATCCCAGGAAACAGGAGTAAGGGAGCAGGGAGATTGAAACAGGGAAGGAATAAAAGCCAGTTCAAGAGTTTATTTTAGGGAAGTGGATGTGGTTCAAATGATAAGGCCTCCACCTACCATATGGGAGGACCTGGGTTCAATCTCATGAGCCTCATGTTGAAAAAGAAGAAGAGAAAGCGTGTTTGTGCAGCAAGCCAGTGCCTATGTGGTAAACCAAGTGCACGCACAGCGAGCTGAGGGCCTGCGCGGCAAGCCTAGTGCCCGCGCGGTGAGCCGAATGCCTGTGCGAGTGCCTGTGTGGTGAGCTGAGTGCCTGTGTGGTGAGCCGAGTGCCCACATGGTGAGCCAGTGCCCGGCGCGGTGAGCCAGCGTCTGTGTGGCAAGCTGAGTGTCAGTGTAGTAAGCCGAGGGCCCACCCGGTGAGCCAGCGCCTGTGCAAGTGAGTCACGCAGCAAGATGATGTTGCAACAAAAGAGAGACGAAGGGGAGAGTCAAGGTGAAGCACAGCAGAGATCAGGAACTGAGATGGCGCAATTGACAGAGAAACTCTCTCCACATCAGAGGTCCCCAGGATTGAATCCCAGTGAATCCTAGAGAAGAAAGGTGAGAAGAGAAGACCAAAAGAGAAACAATACAGAAGATGACACAGTGAATGGACACAGACAGCAAAAACAGCTGGGTGGGGGCAGGGGAGGGGAAGAAAAATAAATAAATGTTTAAAAAAGAGAGATTATAAGGCTACTGCCGTGGCAGTGGGGACTCAGTTCTTCTAGGAATACTGAAAAGTATACAAAATGCCCCCCAGAATTGTCCACATGAAGGAAAGGAGGCTGGTGCATTTTACCTACTGACTCCTATCCCCCCACCAGGTGATGACTGCCCAGCAGCAGAGAGAAAGTGCAGGACAGAAATCAGAAAGCACTGAGGCATGCGTTTGAGGTGGAACAGAGAGGGTGAAGGGAGTCAGGGTTTGCAGAGTACTGTTTACCATAGTTACTGCTGAAATCAGGGGGAGGCCCAGGGGTGCCACATGGATCCTATAGTCACCTGCTCCAAGGCATAATATTTGAATGAGCCTTTGCCCTAACTGATGAAGCTAGAGTTACTCTCATCCACCATACTGTTTTGCCTGGCATAGGATATGGCACATAAATAATAATGTTTGATTGCCAAGAGAGTGTATAGCCTGATGGTTAACTGTGTAGTTTCAGAGAATACATAAATTTGGGTTCAAATGCTAACTGTGCCAATTACTAGCTGTGTGCTTTGGGCAAATTTGTTAGGCTCTCTGCATTAGTCATCTATTGCTGTATAACCAAAGACCCCAAAACTTAGTGCTTCAAACAATAATCATCATTTATTCTCTTGCACAGTTTCCATGGGAGTGGCTTGGCTAGACAGTCTTGGCTTGAGGTCTCTCCGAAGGTTGCAGTTACATATCAGTCCAAGCTAAACTCATCTAAAGGCTTGTCTGGGGCTGGAGGACTCTCCTCCACGGTGACTCACTCATATGGCTGGCAAATCAGAGCTGGCTTTTGGTGGTAGGCCTCAGGTCCTCTCCATGAGAGCCATTCTGCAGGGCTGCTTGAGTGTCCTCACAGCATGGTACCTGGCTTCCCCCAGAGCAGGTGATCCAAGAGACCAAAGCAGAGACCAATGCATTTTATGATCTAAACTTAGAAGTCACACGTGGCCATTTGCTCCATGTTGGTCACACAAACTAGTCCTGAATCAATATGGAAGAGACTATACAAGGTGTGAATACTGGGAAGAGATGATGATTGGGGGTCATCTCGAGGGTCAGGTTTTTTATCAATGGAATAATTATAGGACTATGTCAGAGCCTTACGGAGAGGATTAAATGAGAGAATGCATAAAGTTCTCAATTCATTGTCTAGCATAGTAAGTGCTCAATAAATGTTAGATATTTATATTAATATTAGCTTCTTTCTTTGTTTTTCTTCCTCCTACTCACTGGCATAACCCCTTCATAGCAGCTGTACACTAATTTAGAATCATTCATGGACATATCACCAAAGAGCTACATGACTACTCTGCACCCAGAAAGAAGACCCTAATGCAAAATTACATTTTGAAAAGCAGCCGGTTACCTCAGAGCTTGAGAGCTCGCTCAGCCCGAGAGCTGTAGCATAAATATGGCTTCCCTGTACCCTGTTCAAACTTCCAGGTCCCATGAGGTTGAGGTGTATCATCCCTCCTCCTGGGCACCATCCTAATCATGCTATTGGCCACCTGAGAGCGGCAGGACCATGTAAATAAGGGGATGATGATGGACAATGCCCATCCCAAGGAGCAGAGAGCACCTGCAACTGCAAGCAAGACAGTTCCACCCATCTGCCCCGTGAGATCTAAGCCCTCTCTCAGCTAGAAACAGAATGGACACCACCATCCCCAAATCCTCGAGATTAGGGAATGAAAAATGGGCTAAAGTAGACATTATTATTCTAACATAGACTTATTATTCTAGCAATGGAAGAACTTGTATCATTGATATAAAGGCAATAGCCTCTGAGGGGAGGGAGAGGGAAGAATAGGTGTAAAACGAGGGCCGTTTCGTGATACTGGAATTGTCCTGCATGACATTGCAGTGACGGATACAGGCCAATATACATTTTGTCAAAACCTATAAAGTTGTGCAGGGCAAAGTGTAAACTATAATGTAAAATATAGTCCATGGTTAGTAGCAGTGCTTCAACATGTGTTCATCAATTGTAACAAATATACCACACTAGTAATGAAAGGTGTTATTAATGTGGGAAAGTGGGGGAGGGGAAGGGGGTAGGGTATATGGGAATCCCTTATATTTTTGATGTAACATTTACATAATCTAAAGCTTCTTTAAAAATTAAAAATAAAGAAATCCACCTGTTTTATCACACTGGAAATGTGTGTTTCCTTATGGCCCTGAATCTCTCTGCCCCACCCTAGCTGTTACCTGGCTTCCTAGTCTTTAGGGCCAGCTCTGGAGATAGATTTTTATTACATTATGTCCCAAAAGGTTGCTCAAAGCCTCACCTGGGTGGCGTTTTAATATATTCTCCTTTGCCCCATGCCGTGAAGCATGAATAAGCCTAGTCTTTGTTAGATTGTTGGAACTGAAAAATATCACCCTTATCTAGCTGTACTTTGGGGGATGACTTGCTAGCTCTATTGTTTGTTGCTTTTCTCCTTCCAGTTGCTATTGAGGACAGCATTTGCTTCCTCTTTACTTGGCCATGGCCGTTATTTGTTTCAATACCCAGTAAAAGCCTTTAGATTAGAGCAGTGGGTCTCAACCTTGGGTGAGCTTTAGAATTTCCTGAGAGCTTTTAAAACTTCCAATGGCTGGGCCACACACCATACCAATTATACGAGGATCTTTTCAGTATTCTTTTCAAGTTCCTAAGTCCACAGTGTGCAGCCAAGGTTGAGAGAAGTGATTCTCAAACTTTTAACCCATAGAACCCCTTTCTACTCTTAAAAATTATTGAGGACCTCCAAAGTTTTTGTGTATGTGGATTATATCTGTCAATATTTCCCATATTAGAAACTAAAACAGAGAACTTTAACTTATTTAGTAACTCACTTAAAATAATGAAAAACCCATTATGTGTTTGCATAAATAACATTTTAAAATGAAAAATAACTATATTTTTGAAAACTGAAAACAGAAGAGTGGTGTTGTTTTGCATGTTTACAAATCTCCAATGTCTGGCTTAATAGAAGACAGCTGGACTCTTATATCTGCTTCTGCATTCAGTCTGTTGTAATTTCACATGCCATGTGGTTGATAGAAGTCTCTCTGTACACTAGTGAGAGAATAAGGGGCAAATCTTTGTATTATTATTATTATTTTTTAAAGATTTATTTTTATTTCTCTCCCCTTCCCCTCCGCCCCCCCCCCTTCCTTCCTGGTTGTCTGTTCTCTGTGTCTCTTTGCTGCATTTTCTTTGTCTGCTTCTGTTGTTGTCAGTGGCACGGGAATCTGTGTTTCTTTTTGTTGCGTCATCTTGTTGTGTCAGCTCTCCGTGTGTGCAGCACCATTCCTGGGAAGGCTGCACTTTCTTTCACGCTGGGCAGTTCTCCTTACGTGGCGCACTCCTTGCCTGTGGGGCTCCCCTATGCAGGGGACACCCCTGCGTGGCAGGGCACTCCTCGCGCGCATCAGCACTGCACATGGGCCAGCTCCACACGGGTCAAGGAGGCCCAGGGTTTGAACCGCGGACCTACCATGTGGTAGACAGATGCCCTGACCACTGGGCCAAGTCCGCTGCCAAATCTTTGTATTATTATGAAAATAGTTTTGACCTCATGGACTTCCTTGGGGTTCCTGGGCCACACTTTGAAAACTGCTGCTCTAGAAGACTGATAATGTTGAATTTCACCTGAACCCTGTGATTCTGGAAGACAGTGTAGTTAAGAAATCCCTCACCCATTGTGTTACTGTCCAAGATAGCTTTAACTTCTCCTTAGCTCCACGCTTCTGGTCTCTTGGCCCTTGACCTCCCTAAGTTACCTTTCTGAATCCAGATAGAACATGTTCCCACTGGCCTTGATGGTGAACTTAGGAGATAACATCATGCAGTGGACACACACCATTGCTTGTCCTCCCTCCAGTCTTCTTCAGTAGCTCATCTAGCCTTTAAAAACTTTCCTCTTTGGATAGATTGTATGTATGGGAATAATCTTAATAAAACTGCTTTAAAAAGAAAAGAAAAAACTCTCTTGCACTCTGCTTCATCAGGGTTAAACCCTGGCTCTCTCTCTGTTGCTGTGATAGCCTTCTAATCTCTCTCTTTCCCCTCGCTCTCTATCACAAGAGCCGTCTGGTCTCTTCTATATAACTTACAACTTTTCATAAAATCATCCTTACCTGTTTTCAATTATCTGGTGAGATATTTTTTCTTTGACAAGGCTATCATGTGTATGTATGACTGCAAGACTGACTAGTTAGCAAGCGCTCCAGCTTTCTTCCCTCTCTCCTCACTTTTGCTGTTCTTTGCATTTCTTTCTTTTACTTTATTGCTATTGGCCTATAGAGGGAGCCCAAGAGCCTTTTACTTCCACATCAGTGAGGCTGATGCCACCGTCAGGTTCAAGTAATGTAGGAAGCTCTAAGATTAGGGCGGGAAACTTGGTTTATAAGAAGTAAAGGGGTTAAAAAGTTTTCTTACTACTTCTGTCAAGTCTTTCTCCTTTCCCTCTCTGTTTACCTCTTTCAGTATTCCTGAAGTGCTTGATCTTTCTCTTTGAAGACCTGCCCTCTGTTATTCCCAGTTTGATGGTACAATAAAAAATAGGAGATTTAGGGCAGAGCCTAGAACAATGATTCTCAGACTTAATGTTCATCCAAATCACCTGGACAATTTGTTTAAAATGCAGCTTTCTGGGTCCCTACCACAAAAATGTTTATTTTATAGGCTAAGGTGAAGCCCATTAATCAGTATTTTGAACAAGCACCCTGGGTGATTCTCATCCAGCTGGACTGAGGACACTGCTCTGAGAAACAGTGATTTGAGGGAAGAGGCAACCTGGGTGTGTGTATTCCAGGCAAAAGGAGTCCCAGGCTACACATACTTCAGGAGAATTTAGGCTAAGACTCCCGGCTGATTGCTTTGCTCTCTTTATTCCTCTGTGACCATCACTTCTATTGAGAGCGCTCAGAAAACAAGGCTATCACCCTCTGAGACTTAGTGTTCCAAGTTCTAAATCCTTCACTCATCAGAGCTGGAAAATTGCCTTCAAATTTTGCTTTTATTCACTCTTATTCTAGAAACTCTTCTTTCATTATCTTACCTGACTCCCTCATTGTTTCCAAGGGAAACCACTGAACTGAAGTATGTTTTGTGGAATCATCTAAGACCTAGCAGCCTGGCACAGCAGGACCAGGTGAAGAAATTGAAGATGTTTAACCTGGTGAAGGAGAGGAAATTTAACTTGGAGAAGATCCTGGAGCTGTTTTTAAGTATATGAAGATGTACATGTGTGCTTTAAATGATTAAAGGTAAAATTCTGAAAGTGGGTGAAAACTTGGGGACAAAACTTTGGTTCATTCTACAGAAGTTTCTAAAATCAGAGCTTCTGAAAGATGGGCTTTCTTGGGAGGTGGTAAATTTACCATCACTGCACCTATCCAAAGAAGGCTAGACAATGCCTTGGGAAGAATGATGTGGAAGGGATTCAGTCATGGTTGGATAACTGGAGAGGACTTTGAAAGTCACTTCCTACTTGAAATCCCTTTATGAACTGAACAAACTGGCACCCTCTTTGCCCTACAGTGTCCTACTTATTTTATTGTAAAGGCCTCTCAAGCAAAGAGTACACAAGACCAAGTCATACTGCAGGTGTCATTCACAGAGGCTGTGGCATAACTTGGGCATTAGTCTAACCAGAATTTATAGATGTGGTTTGATGTGTAGTCACTGAGCTCTGACAGAGTTCATGCATCGTTAGGCATGCTACATAACTACTACTCCTATGCTTGCAAAGTCCTTTAAAGCCTCATATGCAGAGTGGCTCCCATCACCTGAGAGCTTGCTGGAAATGCTGAATCTCAGGACCCACAGAGACCTGCTGAATCAGACCCTGCAATTTAACCTCTACCTTTGAGGTTAGAAGTAAATGCAATATGTTTCCAACACAATGTAGTCTATAAATGGAAAACTCTTTCAGGACATGGGCAGTGATTTGTTCATCTTTATTAAGGACCTTGCACAGAGCAAACTCTCAATATATGTTGAATTGAAGTGGTTTATAAAATTAGATAAAGGCTAGAGAGGCAGGAACAATGCAGCAGGAGTAACTCCTTGTGGAGTTACAAGGCAGTAGGAAGATATTAAATGTAGTTTTAGAAAGAAACTGGTCTACTCCATTTTCAAGAGCTTATCAGGAGTCTCCACTCAATGGTCCCACATATGGCCTATCTGGCCCATAGGGCCCACCAAGTAAGGTCACTTATGGGGTTCATGAAATGTGTGTTCAAGTCTCAACCCATGGTCCTGGTTGTTTGAAGATGTTATTAGTTAAGGTGTGCCAAACTGAATGAGGGTGGGTCTTAATCCAATATGGCTGAAGTCTTTACAAATAAAAGAAATTGGAAATGGAGAGAAAAGCCATAGGAGAAGTCAGAAGCCAGAAATCAATGGAACCCAGAAGATGGAAAAACCAAGGAACCTCAAAGATTGCTAGTCAGCTAGAAAATACCAACCCTGGGAGGAATCAAGCCTACTAGCCTCTGAAAGAATGAGCCAAAAAATTCCTATTGTGCCAACCCATTGTATATTATTTGTTTTAGCATTTAGGAACTTAAAATAACCTGTTTGTTCAGATGTGGACTGGATCAATAGCCACTCTGTGGCAGGGTCAGGACATTGTACCTCTGCTCTCTGTACCTAGAACCACTGCCCTCTCTTACCCTTATTAGTCATTTATTGTTGCATAACCCCAACATTACCCCAAAACTCAGTGGCCTAAAACAATAAAAAACATTTATTACTTCACATACTGTCTGTGCATCAGAACCCAGGAGCAGCCAGAAGAGTTTAGTGGAGGTTTCTTCAGGTGTCTGCCAGGGCTGTCATCTTCTTGGCTGGGGCTAGAGGCCACTTCCATGGCTGTGGGCAGGAGGTCTCAGTTCCTCACATGTGGACCTCTCCATAAGACTGCTTGGATATCCTCATGACATGGCAGCTGGCTTTCATCATCAGAGTATGCCATCCAAGACAGAGCAAGACAGAAGTCAGAAAGTCTTTTATGACCTAGTTTCAGAAGTCACACTCTGTCATTTTGCCAGTATCCTATTGGTTACACAGGTCAGCCCTATTCAGTATAGGAGGGGACTATAATGGGGCATGGATGCTAAGAGGTGGGACCACTGGGGGGCCATCTTGGAGGCTGGTGGCCACAAACCCTTAGACTCTGCTGCTTCACCTTGGCTTTTTCAACAGTGTGTTGAAAAGTATGGTGGCTTCTTACTCAACCAAAACACAACTTTATTTTAGTCTCTTACCATTCCTGTAAAATTATTCTGTGGGGGTCATCTTCTCTGGCCTCTGAAATGAAAACCCTGGCAGGCCCATGTCTTAGTTCACTCTTAAGCAAAACTACCTACTGTCACTTTAAGAGGCAAACTTATTCTTGAATCAGAAATTAGAATATCTAGTTCAAAGTAGAAATCAAATGGTTGAACTTGATTTAACTCTGAATCCTCTCCCCAGATATAGTGTGGGACTGCTTAAGCATGAATCTTAAGGTTAAAAAAAAGAGGGTATCAGTGTCTGGACCGGAAAATAGCCACCACTCCAGACAAGTGAAGCAGAGAGAAATGTCAGGTGGCCAAATGGTTACAAAAGAGGAAGGGCCAGAGGAGCAGAAGAGGGAAAGGGACGACACATGAAGCTGCTACTGTCCCTGTGCTAGAACCCACAAGCCACACTTGCTATCAACTGCTAGAGATGGGAGTGCTGCTGCTGCTGCTGCTGCTGGAACCTTGCTGGTTTGGCTGAGTAGAAGGCCAGGAGACTGTGCTCACACTGCTGCTCTGAAACCACCACAAATACTGCTAAAGATCACAGTCAATGCTGGACCCTGAAGTTGTCCATTGCTGATGCTACTGATGACATTACCTGAAGAAAAAAAACATGGCTTCCTCCCACTTTCCAGTCTCCCCCTGTGCTCTCAGCTGGCAGAACCTAACTATAGGCCTACCAGCAAAGGGATCTGGGAAGTATGCTTTGTAGGATTCCACCACCAAAGGAACTGAGGTGCCACCAGACATATATATCTCTCTTGCTTTTCCTCCTATCCTCCACTCCAACTGTGAGCCAGGTTAATTTCCTTCAGGGTTGAGTGGAGGAAAAGAGGATTGGAAAAGGCAAAGTCTTACTTGAACTACATCAACAGAAAGTTGGCTTCATACTTTCTTGACCTGTAAATGCTTAAAGTTGCCTTTTTTTTTTCAGGGGGAGGTACTTTTTTAGGCTTTTTGCAGCTACTATGCCAGAACCCTCTCTCCTGAAATTCCCTTGCCTGGGCAGCTGCAAATTATTCTGTATATGCCTTGTGACTTCTTCAGCCCTCAGCATTTGCCTCCAGCTTCCTAGGAAACGCTCGTTGAGCCATTTCGCCAAGAACCTGAGAGTATAGTCATTCCCAATCAGTGCCACAGCAAAGCCGTTAGGCAGCTTTTCTCTCACCCACCAAAATTTCTGGCTAGCTTTCAGATGCTACAATGAGATGAGCATTGTGCGCCTTCTTAGATTTCCCACTCCAGATTTGTTAGAATGAAGGCTGAGGCTTATAGTCCAGCTTTCTCCAAAGACCCCCTAGACCCTTCCCCTAGGGGCAACTGCAACACAAACCCTGCTCCTGAGAGCTTGCAGTCTCTTAGCATAGCCCTTAGGCCAGACGTGAGTTTATACCATTTACTGCAGGAAACTATGACCAAATGAAGGCAGTTGATCTTAATTATTTAGGGTTTCCAGTCACTTTAAAAGTTTAGTGAGAGCTATAGATCCTTGGCTCCATAAAAAAATGTTAGACCTCTTAAAATAGTATTTTCACACTGGGATTGTGACATATCAGTGGATTATGAAATCAATTTAGAAGATCAAAGATAACATATAATATTTTAAAATAAATTTTTAAAATGGAATAGATGAATTAGTAAAGGACATTAGTGGGACAACTAGTGAAATTTGAATGAGGTCTGAAGATTTGTCTCCTGTTTATTATTACAGGTTGTATAAGATATTAACATTTGGGGAATCTAGGTATAGCTTATGCAGGAATTCTTGGTACTTTTTTTCTGCAACTTTTGTGTAAGTCTGAATTAAAAATTCAAAAAATAAAAATTATTAAGTGGAATAGAATAGACAAAATAGACACACAATATTATCCTCTATACAAATTAGCACACTGTGACAATTATCTGTTTTTCTTAAGCAAGGCCTGTGTAATATCTCTACCAAGAGATAGACTGCAATCTTCAGTAAGGGAAACATTTCATGTCTGCAAAGCCTGGCATTTTTTTTAATGGTTCTAGAAACAGATAAGGAAAAAATAAAAATCGGGAAACACTTTCCCACTAAGTCAGGTGAGAAAAAAGTTTTGGATTGGGCACCACAATGACCCTTAATTTGTGCCTTGGGTTAGACAGTAAGAGGGATGTGAGCATTCCCAACAAAATCTAACCCTAAGAGTATTACAGTTCAAGAACTTTAAATTAAAGCACTTGAATTTTGGCCTATGATCCATTTGGGGTTAATTTTTACGTATGGTGTAATGTAACGCAGAGGTCTAATTTCATTATTTTGCATGTGGCTATCCAGTCAGCACAGCACCATGTGTTGAAGAACTTATTCTTTCTCCATTGAATGGTCTCAGCACCCTTGTTGAAAATCAGTTCACCATAAATATGAGGGTTTACTTCTGAGCTCTCAATTCTATTCCAGTAATCTGTCTTGTGCCACACCATGCTGTCTTTATTACTGTAGCTCTATAGTAAGTTTTGTTATCAGGAAGTGTGAGTCCTCCAACTTTCTTCTTTTTCAAGATTGCTTTGGCTATTTTGCATCCTTTGAATTTCCTCATGAATTTTAGGAACAGCTTGTCAATTTCTGCAAAAAAGACAGCTGGAATTTTTTTTTATAGGAATTGCTTTGAATCTGTAGATAATTTGGGAAGTATTATCAACTTCACAATATTAGGTCTTCTAATCCATAAACATGGGATGCCTTTCCACCTATTTAGATGTTTAATTGCTTTCAACAACGTTTCAGTGTACAAGTCTTGCACTTCTTTTTAAAATTAATTCCTAAATATTTTATTCTTTTTGATGTTATTGTAAATGGAATTTTCTTAATTTCATTTTTCAATTTGTTTATTACTGGCATATAGAAATACAGTTGATTTTTGTATGTTGATTTTGTATCCTGTAACCACACTCAACATGTTGATAGTTCTAAATTATCCTATAGTGTGTGTAGGTTACTTAGAATTTTCTATATATAAGATCATGTAAATGTGAATAGTCATAGTTTTACTTCTTCCTTTCCAATTTGGATTCCTTTTATTTCTTTTTCTTGCATAATTGCCCTGGCTAGAATGTCAAGTACAATGTTGAATAAAAGTGGTGACAGAGGACATCCTAGTCTTGTTTCTGATCTTACAGGGAAAATATCCAATCTTGCATTATTGCATATGATGTTTACTGAGGTTTTCGTAGTTGTCCCTTATTAGGTTGAAGTTCCTTCCAATTCCTGGCTTGCTGGCTGCTTTTATCATGAAAGAATATTATATTTTGCCAAATACTTTTTCTTTCTATTGAGATGATCATGTAGTTTTGCTATTTATTTTATCAATATAGTATATTACATGATGTTAAATAAATCTTGCATTCCTGGAATAAATCATACTTAGTTATGGTATATAATCTTTTATACATTACTGGTTTGGGCTTGCTTGTGTTTTGTTGAGGATTGCACAGTGTCTTGGTAAATATTTATTGAGTGAATGAATGTATGAATGAATAAGATACAGACCTCTTTAAAGAGAGAAGTCCTCACTAATACAGGCAAGCCCTCAAATACATGCACACAAAATTTGCAGCTAATTTTAGGAAACTCAAGGACACCAAATTAAGTGCCCACAAAGAGTTTAGCAGGATATATTATGAAAGATCACCATGTGCAAAGGGGGTGGTTATGTTGAGGTAGATAGAACACTGATTGGAATCAAGAAACAGGATGCTAGACTGACTGTTAATTTCCAGATGAGAGAACCTGGGTAGTTATCTTATTTGGACAGATTTTGTTTGTTCATCTACATAATAGAGGTGGAGGAGAGAGTCCGGAAAGGGGTATGTTTGGATTAATAATCTCTCATATACCTTCTAGCTCTAATAATCTATAATTCTCTACAGCACAAAAATTTTTTTCAGTTTTAAGGAGAATATTTTTAACTTTTTTGTAGTTCTCAATATCTCTAGAATTGCTATGGGGTGGAGAGACATATAAATGATTTCAATACAATGTAATAAATACAAAGTCCATTTATAGGAACATAGAAAATGAAGTGATTAATCTTTTTTTAGGGATCCTGAGAGATGTTAGGAGTTTACAAGGTGTAGAAGGTAGGATAGGAAGAAGATACTTTTCTATATTTTCTTTACTATGTTTTCTAAGTTTTTATTTAAAAATTTTTAAGAGGTAAACTATTTAAGTGCTTCTAAAGTGCTCTCATAAATAATTTGTGAGAAAATTCTAAAATGGAATTTTGTATATACAGAATACTCAATAATAGACTGTATTAGTCAGCCAAAAGGGGTGTTGATGCAAAGTGCCAGAAATCTGTTGGTTTTTATAAAGGTTATTTATTTGGGGGGGGGGGAGCTTACAGTTACAAGGCCCTAAAGAGTCCAACTCAAAGTTACTTCCTTACCAAACTTTGTTAACATGTGTTGAAGCAAGATGGCAGGTGATATCTGCAAGGCTTCAGCCTTCCTCTTCCTCTTCAGACTCCATGGGCTCAGCTTCTCTTGATCTCAGCTGTAGTCTAGAGGTTTTGTTTCTTTCCAGGCTCAGTTGCTCAGTTTTCTTCACAGGTCGCTCTAGACTATCAGGCTCATCTCTCTTCCTGGGGCCGCAGAATCAAAGTTCATTTTTCTTCTGTGTATCTAATTCCATCTCCTTGATTGAGCATCCATTTATATAGCCTAGAAAAGGGTGTGGACTCAATCCTGTATACCCTAATGATGTGGTTGAATCAAAGCCCTATTTTTTAAAAAAATTTTATTTTATTTATTCATTTTTTAAAAAAATATTACATTAAAAAAAATGAGGTCCCCATTCACCCCCATCGCCCCCACCCCACCACTCCCCCCACAGTAACACTCTCCCCCATCACCATGACACATCCATTGCATCTGGTGAGTACATCTCTGGGCATCGCTGCACCTCATGGCCTGTGGTCCACACCATAGTCCACACTCTCCTACCTTCCATCCAGTGGGCCATGGGAGGACATACAATGTCCGGCAATTGTTCCTGCAGCACCACTCAGGACATCTCCAAGTCCCGAAAATGCCTCCACATCTCATCTCTTCTTCCCATTCCCCACACCCAGCAGCCACCATGGCCACTTTTTCCACACCAATGCCACATTTTCTTGATTACTAACCACAATAGTTCATGAATAGAATATCATTAAGTCCACTCTAATCCTTACTGTATTCCTCCTTTCTGTGGACCTTGGCTTGGTTGTGTCCATTCCACATCTATGTCAAGAGGGGGCTTAGATTCCACATGGATACTGGATGCAATCCTCTTGCTTTCAGTTGTAGGCACTCTAGGCTCCATGGTGTGGTGGTTGACATTCTTCAACTCCATGTTAGCTGAGTGGAGTAAGTCCAATAAATCAGAGTGTAGGAGCTGAAGTCTGTTGAGGCTCAGGGCCTGGTTATCATATTGTCAGTCCAGAGATTCAAATCCCCTAGATATATCTTAAACCCCAGCACCAACTACAATTCCAGTAAAGTAGCATGAAAGGCTTGTGAAAAGAGATCACATCTGAGTCCAGCTCCATCACGCAGAAACACCAGCTCCAAAGAAGGGCCAAATGACATGGCAGCGAACTCCATCTGCCATGACCATAGAACCTGTGGGTCCCTCAAAAGAACCAATACCTAGGGTTGTATCTACTTTATCTGTCTCTGAGACTCTGCTCACGTGTGCATAAGGGCAATCCTTCTGACAACCTCCAGACTTTTTTTTAGAGACTCATAGCCATATAAACTCATTTGTCCTTTCCATTTCCCCCTTACTTTAGGTCAAACAGCATTTTTAACTCCTGTTATTATATGTAGACAGGGATATTCTGCTGGTCCGTGTTGAACCTTTAATTCAAGGTTATTTTCTAGTTACGTCATCAGCTGGTACTTGGTAGTGATCCCTCAGTGCCAGGGAGGCTCATCCCTGGGTGTCATGTCCCATGCTGGGGGGAAGAAAGCCCTAATTTTGAAACCTCTGAATTTAATACAATCAAAGGGGTATCATGCCCAGAGGAACAGACTAGTTTACAAACATAATTAATATCACTTTTTGGAATTCATAAATAATATCAAACTGCCACAAAGTCTGAGTATGTGATTTAAGTTAATCTGAGAAGTCAGTATGGCCTATAATTTTAGGGATCTTCAAATAATGATAAAGGTTTATGGGTGTCAGATTGAACTTTCAATGTAACTGCACGATTCTTTCAAATTTTACTTATACCCAGATCCATATCATCATGATACCAGCAGAAGGCAAGTTTTTAAAGTTAAGTTCCTACACAAAATAAGATTTCACATCCTTTTAACGTTTGGTTCATGGATTTAATTTTTGTGCATTTATCACTACCATGATTTTCTTAGGGTGCAGTAATTAGGAATTATTTAAAACGAGGTCAATCCTAAAATCATCACCAATATCAACGAAGTCAGAGAACACTTTTCTCCACAGAATGAAGATGTGTAGTGAGAAACACTTACTTTCTAGTCTTAACTCTAAGGAACCATCAATAAAAACTGTTCAGTCATGCACAGTTAATTGGGGATGAGGCACTTACAAAAAAAAAAAAATCTAGACCAAAAAAAAATGCTTTTTGAATGCATTTTTAGAATATTTAGGTTGAATTGAAAGTTGCTTTGACTTAGTCCAAATAATTGTTAACAATTAAAATTTTATTTTGCATTTAAACTTCTTTTCACAGATAAACCCCTAATATATATATCATGGTGGGGGAAGTAGATCATTAGGCAAGGACTCAAGACTCAGTTTCTATTTTTATCTTTTCCCCTTACTAATCTTTAATCACTTGCCTCTCTAGCACAAAATGGAGATAGTATCTATTTGCCTACTTTACTGGGTTGTTGAGTTAATCAGATGAGATAACATATAAAAGAGGCTTTAAAAATAAACTGCATACATGTATTTAAAAAAACCAAAACCAAACCCAAAAAACACCTGGTCTTGCAATTCTCCTCCTGCTGGTAGGAGACCATACTCACAGACCACAATTGTGTTTAAGTTACACAGTCTTACATTTCTTGAAAGGAGGCTGGTTTTACACAAAACTGTCAGATAAAAACATCTATCATTGAAGCACATGGTCTTATACTAACAGAAGGCTTTTTCTTCACGGGAACAGCAAGCATGGGCCTCTTCAGTGAATCTCCTAAGAGCAAATTATCTGTGGAAATTAGCCCTCAAGTATAGCAGTAATCCATATATAAATATTAACTCATATTATTCAACAAAGATATATTGAGCATTTTCTCTATACCAGGCACTGGGCTAGGCACAGGAGATTCTTCAGTGACTGAAACAGACAAAAATCTGTACACTGATGGAACTTTCATTTTAGTTTAGGGCAATAGTTACCAGGATTTTTTTTTTGGTTGGTTTGCTCATTTAGTGCAATACAGAAACACTTTAGAGAAGCTTGCATTTTCTCCACTAGAACCTATAAGGAAATTTCTGGCTCCTTAAAGAAAAATATTGATTTAAAAAAAAAAATCATCTCACTCCTGGGGTAAGTTTCCTTCCATGGTAAATACTATTTAGGTAGCACCCCCTGCAGACATCAGAGAGTCTAATGGAAGATATTAAATACTTAAAGTGGCTTCTGGTTTAGTCTGCATCTTTGCCATTTTCCCAAACACTTTTTCTTCCTCTAATTCTCTGCAAGTTCTTCCCTATTGTCTTCTTACAGAGAATTGAGAACAAATGACCTTGATATGAACATTTAACAATGGCCAATATTTTTACAGTGCTTTTCGGTTCACAAAATATTTTCTCATACATGTTCTCACTTGAGACACCCAGCAATTCCTTCCTTAGACATTACTGCATTTTTGTAAAGGAAGAAACTAAGATTCAGAGACAGTAAATAACCTACTCAAAGTTGCACAAATGATGTGAGGCACCACCAAGATTCAAATCTACATTTTCTGTATTCGGATTTCAAGACCTTTTGCCAAGGCCACCTCTTCACTTCTCTTTAGGAAGTGAAAGTATCACCTAACACTGGTATTTCAGAGCCTTCTTAGGTATGCTTAAAGTCTATCAGTCAATTTATTAGTTATTAAGCAGATCTTGACAAACTTTAGAGTATTTTCTCCTTTAAGTTTGTGTAAGTTTCAGAACTTTAGAGTCTAAAGTTTGGTGAAATCAATAATTAACAGCACTGGTACAAACTACACCCAAAATCTACTTCCTGACTTACCTTCATCGCTAATCCACACTATAAGAAGGACAAGAAAGGGAATTTCTTCCAGACACTTTAAAATAAAAACTATGTTTAGGTGTAAGAACTTTTAACATCTATTCTGACTTAATATCCACTTAAAGCAAGAAATGTTAATACTACCCAGAAGACTTGAAAGCAGGTACTCGAATAGATATTTGCACAAAGATGTTCATAGCAACATTATTCACAATTGCCGAAAGTTTGAGGCAACCCAAGTGTCCATCAACTGCCGAATGGATAAACAGAATGTAGCATATACATATGATAGAATATTATTCAGCTTTAAGAAGGAATGAAATCCTAATGCATGAGACAACATATATAGACCTTAAGGTCATTACACTGAGTGAAATAAGTCAGGCACAAAAGGACAAATATTGTTTGATGTCACTGATATGAACTAATACTAATAAGCAAACTCATTGAGTTAGAATCTAGAATATAGGTTACCAGAGAGTAGATTGGGGTAGAGAATGGGTAATTGATGCTTAATTTGCACAAAATTTTTATTTAAGTTGATTGTAAAGGATTGGAAATGGATGGTGGTGATGGTAGCACATTATTGTTAGTGTAATTAATAGTACTGAATTATGTATGTGCATGTAGTTGAAAGGGAGAAGTTTTTGGGTTGTTACTAGAAAGAAAGTTAGAAGATAAAACATTGGACTGTATAACACAATAAACCCTGTTGTGGACAATGGACTAAGGTTAACAAGTATAAGATTGGCCTTTCATGAATTATAACAAATGTACAACACTAATACAAGGTGTTAACAATAGGGTAGTATATGGAAAAAACACACCTAATGTATACTATGGACTACAATGTAAAAAAAAGAGCTATTAATACTAAATGAGGGAAGTGGATGTGGCTCAACTAATAGAGCATCGCCTACCATATGGGAGGGTCCAGGGTTCGATACCCAGGGCTTCCTGACCGGTGTGGTGAGCTGTCCCACGTGCAGGGAGTGCCGTGCCATGCAGGGGTACCCCCGCGTGGGGGTGCCCCATGGACAAGGCATGTGCCCCACAAGGAGAGCTGCCCTGTGTGAAAAAAGCGCAGTCTACCCAGGAGTGGTGCCGCACACACAGAGAGCTGATGCAGCAAGGTGACGTAACAAAAAAGAGACACAGTTTCCCAGTGCCACCAAGGGTGTAAGCAGACACAGAAGAACACACAGTGAGTGGACACAGAGAACAGACAATGGGGGGGGGGAGTGGGAAGGGGAGAGACATAAATAAAATAAATCTTTAAAAAACACTAAATAAGGTAGGACTATATATATGTGAAAGCAAAGAGCACCAATCAATCATTAAAATGAAATATTGAGCAAATGCTACTCCAAAAAGACTGGAAATAACCAGATTTAGGAAAAAAGAACTGGTTTGGAGTTTGAGGCAGATTTGGCCATTCATGGAGCTTGGGTGGTTGTGCTGTTAGGTAATTTTCATAATAATGAATGATGGTGATTCACCTTCCTGCATCTTTTTCTGACCGCTGAAGCAATGCCCAGGTAAACAGTGGCAGTCTCCCAGCCTCTGCATGGGAGAAAAGAGACCATGAGGAAGAGAGTGAATGAATAGATAGAAGACATAGGGTTGAGGGTCCACATGGCACTCACCTAATCTTCAGGCTTCTTATCCCAGGAATAAGGAGAGAAGAGACTAAGCATTTCTATATCCTTGTCCTTTTCTTTTTTTCTGTGACTATTTTGTGAATCCTGGGCTCAGTGCAAACATTTGCGGGGCCTGGTACAAGTGTACGAAGGAGACCCACATACCTTATGTCTAAATATATAAAAGTTTATAAGTCAAGCCAACAAGCTGTTAAATTGTATACTTTGACAAATATACCTTTTTAATGACCTGAAATACCAGGTTTAAAGTTAGAATCCTCAGACTCCCCAGAATTCCTTACTGGAACATAACGGCATATAGAGAGTCCCCCACCCTGTTCCCCCATCCCAGCCCCTGCTTCTCTTACCATCCCTGGCTCTGCCCTGAACCACGAGTGGCTTTATGTGAATGCTAAGGACACCCTACCTGCCAATCCCAGCTCTGTCCACACTGCTCACACAGCTGGCCCTCGGTTACCTTATGACTAGGAGTTTACACACCATGGTGCAATTTAGTCTCCAGAGGGTAGACTTGGAGATGATATCCCAGAGGCCCTGCAAGTAGTTGCAGGTCATTTGGTCATCATGGCAGGGGTGGTTTGCTGGATTCCAGATGGGCATATCCCCTGAGCCCTATGCACTCTTCATCCCATAAGGTGTGCGTCTGGAGGAGAGCCAGAACAGAATCATCTAAATTATGGGTCCCAGGGCAGGGCCCTTCTTGCCTGGCTCTAAAAGTGATACTGCTCGGTCCTGGTGTCCACTCCAATTTTCTACTGATGCCAAATGCATAGAATGCTCTCTTTCAAATAGCTTTGGAGGTAGGAGCTGGTGTGACATCAATCAAATTGTGTTCTCATGCATGTGCTCCCCTGCTGTTTCAGGTAGACTGTGCTCACAATGAATTCATAAATAAAATCTAATTCCTAGTATTCTGTGTGGTCAGACGTCACCTAGCAAAACTGTATTTTTTATTGTCATTTTTATTGTTTGACTTTTGCTGGGTCTTCATTCATTTCCATGCATCATTATTGGCTTTCTTTCTCCAATCTCACTTCTTAAGACCTTGGACTAGCTTCATCATTGAGTTCATATAAAATTAATTACATAGTTGTTCTCCTTGCTTTGGTAACATGTAGCTTATCATTTTTAGACTCTTTCAGACTACAATTACATAAAAACCCAAGGAGAAGCATTTGTACATTTCCACTTTCCCCAAATATTTGTTAAGCTGTTTAGAGCAGAGCTTCTAGATCTGTTTGCCAAGACACTCATTCTCCTCAGTCCTCAGGGCAGGTGGGTTGGCTGGAATGCCAGGCTGTTGGCTTCTAGCTTCTAGGAACTTCATTTATTTTCCATAAAAATATTGCCATTTTCTAACTGTGCTCTGAAGTGAAGGAGTTAGGGGAGATTTTCAAAAGTAGTTTTGCTTTGAATATAACTGGGGATACATGCATTTAGGGTCACTCCAAATGACTAATATAGAAAACATTGGTATTTCCTCCAATTTAGAAATTTAACCTCTCATCTCAATCTTTTGAAATTCCTTTCCTTCCTCCTCCTCTCAATTTCTCCCAGTTCTATTAATCCTTCAATGCCTACCTAATTTATTCAATGATCAAACATTTATGAAGTTTCCATATTCCAGGTCAGGTGTCAGGTCAGCCTTCTCCATGAAGCCTTCCCTGTTGATGCTGGTTCATCATGGGCACTCCCTCCTCTGAGTTCATCATATATTTCATTGCCACCATTTATTTGCACACAACCCCTTATTATTCCAGCTATTTTTGCATATATAGATCAAGTCTTCCCAATGAGATGATAAGATGCAATACCACCTCCGGTACAGGTATGTATTTCTCATTTCACCTACTAAAGTGCATTGAGCACATGTATAAAACCTGTCGACTAATAAAAGGTCAAAACTGTCATAATAATAAGTATCACTTACTGAGCACATTGGTGAAGGGCTCAGACTCAATTGCTTTGAATTTTGCAAGTGGGATTTGTTAACCCATGGATTCACACTTCACAGAGTAAGTTCAAGGCTCAGAGAAGGTAGACAGCTCACCCGATGTCGCCACTGTTCTTGACGGAATCTGGATTCAAATTCAGTTCTTTTTGACTCCCAGACATGTGCTTTTTGTGACACTGCCTATCTGCTCCCACACCATCAAGAGCAAAGTATTTATCCACACACTAATCACTGGGTGACTGACAGGCCTGTTGCATCTCATACTGCTCTGATGATACCAAGAAAACGGATTCTTCATTTATGAATTAACTCTAATTGGCTGTGAGGTATTAAAATGTGTGTTAGAAAAGGAATATTTGATTTCTTAAAAACATTTTGTTAATATTCCTAAATGATTGCTGCTCAATATCCTAAAACGCTCTTATTAAAATGAAGTAGAGTGGGGCCTGAGGAAGGCAATAGATGTATAGGCTGATTCCTGGGTATGTGTTATTGGGGAAGCAAGGGAGGTGGAGGAAATAGGGCAGGGGAGGGAAGGGTTTAGGGATTTCTCTACACTTTGCAAAGTCAGAGACTATGTCCCAGTCATAGTGATATCCTGCCAGGGTCTAACAGGACTTGGAACATAAGGGCTTTCAGTTTATACTTGTTATTGACCAAATGACCAAAGGAACAAATGACTGACTAAATGGATGAATTCAAGTTTCTACTAAGAAGGAAAAAATCCTTAGGCCTTCAATAACCTAAATTCGTCAAAGTATTTTAGACTTTTTCTAATTTATTTATTTAAGTTCCATCAAATGAGATGGAACTTAAGGGGAAGTAGAGATTGAATGAAAGAGTTAAGTCATAAGACTGAAGCAGGGCATAAAAAAGGGGTATTGTTGTCTGTCTTTTGGAATAACATTAATGAAAATGTGCCTCCACATAAGGTAAAATGATCAGGGGTAGCCAGGGGTTCAGGGTGGGCTGAGGGAAGGAACAGGTAGAAAACAGGGCATTTTTAGGGCAGTGAAACTATTCTGAATAATTCCATTATGGTGGCTCCATGACATTATGCGTTTGTCAAAACCCATAGAACTGTAAAACATGAAGAGTGAATTGCAGTGTAAACTATGGGCTTCAGTTAATAATAATGCGCCTATATTGGATCTTCAGTGGTAAGAAATGTACCACACTAAAACAAGATGTTTATAATATGGGAAACTGAAGGAGAGTAGGGACAGGGGGTTATACAGGAACTCTGTACTTCCTGTACAATTTTTTTATAAACCTAAAACTGCTCTAAAAAATAAGGTCTATTAAAAGAAATGTGCCTCATGGTCACACTTTACAGTCATCACAGATTGCCTCAGGTGAGCTTGAAGAGTATTTGTGTTAGGCAAAGGTTCTTGGCCTGTATGTGGTATGCTATCGATAGAAACATTCATAGCTCAAAAGATGATATGATAATGGTAAATATAGTCCCAACTATTACAAATCTTGAAGCCAAATAGAATCTTTTTCAGCCTGCTGATTTTTGAGAACTGTCTTCAGAGCTCATCTATTATTTTAATTACACTAGAAATAAATACCTGCTGAAAATAACGGCAAAAGAGTACTTCCTTTTCTATCCCCACAAAGAAAGATAATAATAAGGCTGGGAACTGGGCAAAACTTAGGAAGATGTCCTAAGAGTTTGCAAGTACCATTCTAAATCCAATACTTTATTTTAATGCCTTTGAATATAATAAAATGCAAATATTCCTGAGCACTCTATTCAGTATTTGATAAGGGGAGTGCAGGAAAAAGGGATATTTATCACAAGTATTAGTTCGGTAACTATAATGTCTTGTTTTTCTTAGATAATATTTAGCAATTGAGATGACAAGTATAATAAATGAGGGTGAGTTACTTTGTGCTCCTATCTCCTCATTGTTCCTTGGGGACAGAAGAAGATTATAGTAACTGAATAAGTTCAATGAATATTTTTCCAATAAACTAATCAAGTTGTTAGTAATTTCTAACTCCATCTGGGTAACTTTTTCAGGGTCTTTCAATTACAATATATGTTTCTATTTAATATGCAACTGGATGATACTTCCATCTTATTATCTGCTCTTTTTATAAGCACATCTTTGAAACGGAACAATCAAATGCTGATTAGAGGTTTTCAGCATTAATTCTAAAGTTTAACAAATAACGCAATACATAATTCCCTGGCACATCCGGTCTTTTTTATATCATGCATTTGAAGCTCCCTCTACTCAGGTTTCAAGCAAACAGAAGACATACTATAATCAACCAAGCAGGCTATGATTAACGTTGTACAGAGCTGTTCCCAAACTCCCCACAAACTCCATAGTTGCTCTTAAATAAAAATATGGCAAGATATATTTCTCTAATGAAGACAAAGTATACAATTGAGGGCATCCAATATTTCTCACTCTCTAGGTAATTGTATTAGTCAGCCAAAGAGGTGCTGATGAAAAGTACCAGAAATCTGTTGACTTTTATAAAGGGTATTTACTTGGGGATAAAAGCTTACAATTACAAGTCCCTAAAGCAGGGATTCTTAACCTTTTTTGTTCCACAGACCCCTTTGTCAGTCAGGTGAAAACCATGGACCCCTTACTAAGCCCACACTATACTGTGTATTACTTAATAAATATATTACACTCACACCTGCACCAGCACATTCCCACAAGAATAATGTTTTTTAAATTTCAGTTCAACCTCACAGACCCCTTGTTAAGAACCCCTGCCCTAAAGAGTCCAACTCAAAGCTGCTTTCTCACCAAGTTGGTTGTGATGTGTTGAAGCAAGATGGCAGGCAATCTCTGCCTAGTCTCTCTTTCCTTCTTCCTCTTAAGGCTCCATGGGCCCAACTTCTTTTGATCTCAGCTGTGGGCTGGCACAAGGCTTATTTCTTTCCAGCCTTGCTCAGCTGCTCATTTGCTCAGCTGCAAACTATCAGGTGAATGGTTCAATTCTCCCTGGGACTCCAGGATCAAAACTGACGAGTTCTTTCTCTTCTTCTTATGTGTCTTCTTGAGTGAGTGTCCATTTATATAGGCCCACCAAGGGGAAGGGGACTCAACCTCAGTCATATCCTACTGACTTGGTTGAATCAAAGCCCTAATCTTAAAATAATTTAATCAAAGACATCTTAGCTGGTCTAATACAATCAAAGGATATCATGCCCAGAGGAACAGACCAGTTTACAAACATAATCCTTACTTTTTGGGGTTCAGAAATAATCTCAAACTGCCACAGTAATCACTAATTGAATCAATATACTGTCTAGCCACAACTGTCTCCTGTATTATTTTCACTTGCGTCTGCTACACAGTGTCAACTATTGGTGAGTTGTTGGCCTTTACAATGTAGTTGGGACTACTAAGTCAATAATCAACTAATTGAACAATAACAAAGAGAACCCTGTTCCCATTATCCCATGACAGTGTTCATTTCAGGCACATCTGTGAAATCAACAGATGAAGCACTTAATTCCACATTTCTTTTTTCTTTTTTTCTTATATAGTGAACTTTATTTTTGAAGAGATTTTATTTTACAGAACAGTTACATCAAAAGTATAAGGGATTCCCATACACCCTGCCCCTCCCCCTTCCCCATCTACCCCAAGGCTGATAATTTGAAAAATTATGAGAGGCTGAAGAACCGTTGTACAGGGACATGGAAAAGATGCAATAAATGATCCTGGATTGGAAAAAAAGAAATGAAGGACGTTCTTGATCTTGAAAACTGTACTGTGGTTATATAAGAGAATGTCTTTGTTTCTTAGGAAAGATACACACAAATTTAGGAGTAAAAGAGTTTGTCTCAAACTTAACCTCAAATGGTTCAGAAAAGAAGTGTATATGCTGTATGTATGTATGTACAGAGATGGGGAGGGAGGGAGGGAGAAAGGAGGTAGAGGGAAAATATGATAAAGCAATTGGGGCAAAATGTGACAATTGGTAAATCCGGGTAAAGAATGGGAGTTACCTGTACTATTTTTGCAATTTTTTTTAAAGTTTGAAATTACATCAAAATTAAATTAAAATCTGGCAAGTCTACTTCTTGATACATACTCCAAAGAATTAAACAGGGACTTAAACAGATATTTGTGGCTCCATGTTCATAGCAACATTATTCACAGTAGCTAAAAGGTAGAAGCAACCCAAGTGTCCATCAACTGATGAATGGATAAACAAAATGTGGTATATACACACCAGAGAATATTATCTAACTGTATAAAGGAATGAAGTTCTTATAAATGCTACCACAGGATTGAACCTTGGAGAGGCCATGACACAAAATGACAGCTATTGTATGATTGTACTTATAGAGACAGAGGTAGATTACAGGTTAGCAGGAGCTGGAAGGGTTGGCAATGGGGAGTTATTGCTTAAAGGGTACACAATCTGTTTGGAGTGATGAAAAAGTTTTGGTAATGGGTGGTAGCACAATACTGTGAATGCAAGTAATACCACTGAATTGTATACATGAAAGTGGCTTAAATGGGAAATTTTGTGTTGTTTATATATATACATATATATATATTGCCACAATTTTTTAAAAAATTAGGTTACAAAACATTTAAAAATGTTTGATGTATATAGAAGCAGGAGTGCAAAGAGCAGAGGAGAGGGGCTTTGGAGACAGCTTGACCTGGGTTCAAATCCCAGCTCTGCCATTTCCTTGCCATTTGACCTTAGGAGATACACACATGCTGAGGTTCAGCCTGGACATGAAGAAACACATGTGTACATGCAACACACTACAACTTAACAGCTCCTTCTTTCACTGCACTGTTGGTGAGAAACCTTTCTTCCAACTGAGTACCACCCCAGGTTCCTACACCTCTTGCCCCCACCCCAACAGGGATCCCAATGCTCAGAGGCCAGACCTTTTATTCAATGGCACATAAAGTTAGTGATAAGCACCTAGTGTATTTCAGTTGTCACTCTGTAGTCTGAAACACCCCTGCATTATGCTGCCCCACCATCCACAAACGCATCCATTCAAAGCACTTTGTTGGATCTCCTATGCTCCAGCCACTGGGCTCAGCACCAGACAGACACAGCCAGTCTCATACAGAGGGCTGAGCCCTCTGACACACACCGCCCTCACGAGGCGGGTGGATTCCAAGGAACCCAAACTGCACCAGGAGGGGCTGGGAGCAGACCCAGGGTATGTGGGGTGAGTAGAGGAAAGCATCTCCTGACTTCTTCCTGAGGTCAAGGTTAGTGCGAGGGCCCAGCAGGGCAGAGCTGGCTCACTCCAGGAGACTGGGCTGGGCCAGGAGAGGAGAGTGGGGGCAGGCAGTGCTGCAAGAGCGGGGGTCAAGGTGGAAGCCTGTGGAGCCCAGGGCGCCCCTTGAGCAGTTCCACATACCTTGAGTGTCCACAGACAGTCCTACGAGAAGAATGAAAGAAGGAATTTGTTTGTTTTGTTTTGTTTTCCATGTTACCTGGACAACATTAAGCACAGCAAAAATTTGCCTTTGGGATTCTTGTGGAACATTCTTTGACAGGACAGATCTTCAGGTTCTTGGACAATAACTTTATTATTTACATTTTGTTGAGAGCAAAGAAAGACCTCACCTGACTGTCTTGTGTCCTTAATTGGGCATTAAAAATGTACCTGAAAATACACTGTGTAGCCAGAGCTGGTAGCTAAGAAGTCTGAATTAAAGGCAACTCTTCAAGTTTAATTATTTGCTCTCCTCATTTACAGCAGAATTGGAAGTTGCAAATAGTAGTGATTGCTCGAGCAGCTTCTTGGCTGCCTTTCCACCACAGGCATTACCAGCCACTTGGTGCATCCCATACACCCAAAGGTCTAGGGAGTTAACCATATATGCAAGGTTCGTAGACCAGTGCCTGACCCATGTCAGACACCCACCACCATGATGCGTGCGATATGACCATGATGACGATGATGAAGTCATGTCTGTCCCAGTGAATTAATAGTTAAGTTTAGGATTTAAAGTAGAAAGATTGAGAGTTCAGTTACCTGAATATGAGGGTAGGAAACTCAACTTGGGGAACCTGAGGGCATATTTAGTTAAGTTTAAACCAAAAGGGGAAATATTCATTTTTTTATTTAATAACTTGAAAACAAAGTATGACCACCTTTGTGTTCCAATGAGCCAGACTACTAAATTCTATTGCTGAAACCTTAACATCCTCAAGCAACTCGTCCTATATATGTCATTATTTCATGGGGAAACAGTTTTTGTCATGGTATGGGAATGGTTTTCTTGCAGCCACGTTGAAATCCTAGGTGAAAGTATTCCTTTTTCTGAGCAGATTTGAGTCATCTTTCTCCACTATGCTAAGGGTGCAAATATAATAACAACAATAATTAATATAATACATAATAATTATTTTTGTGGTAATTGCACTCAGATAATAAGGTTTTCTTAACCAGCAAAGTCCACACCTTCCTTTTCCCCATCACAGTCCAGTATCTGCTCTCCATTTGTACGCATGAGGAGTGTGTGTTGTTATTGGACAAGAGTGTGGAGGGGAGTGAAATTTTGGAGAAGAGGAAGAGCTCAGTGGGGAGGAAAGCAGCACACAGAGGGGAGATTGACATCTCTTGCTGCAGGAGGACTGGGTTCGTTTTGAGCTGCCTGGGGACACAAAGGTTAGAGGCAGAAACTGAGGGAATTCTTTGAGCAGAAGCTGTATGAAAACTAGGCTAGAAGGAGAGCTTCAGTGTGGGCCTGGAGGAGGCACGAATGGGGGGAAATACATGCTCATCCTGCTGCCCCATAAACAACCATCTTTGGAAGTATCAGAGGCATTCACCTTGACACAGATCCTAGATTTCCATGACGGGAAGTGGTGAGGCTGCTTCTTGAGGATTCAAACAGCAGAGGAAGACAAGTGACAGCAGGTGCTGGCAGTCAAAGAAGAACAGGGTGGACCCTACAAAGGCTTACAGGTCTGAGTCTGAGAAACTGATGTGTGCACACCAGCAGAGTCTGGGGTCTCCCAGAAATAATGGGATGCCTTGAGGGAGTGAGCTGAAGTCCTGCTATTATGCAAGTGAAACCTATTGAACTAGTAAATGCTGGGGAAATAAGAATAAAAAGCAGAAGGAGAGGGAGGAAAAGGAAGCAGAGGAGTAAGAAGCAGGACATGGAGGGGAAGAAGGAGAAACACTTATTACTGAATTATTAAATGCTAGACTGCCAGTCACTGGGCTAAGACAGTGTACATTATCTCATTTAATCCCCACATCAATGTCTGTCAGGTGATGTATTATTATCTGCATCTTACCAATGAAGGAAATTGAAGTTTGGCGACATTAAAGAGCTTCCTGGCACTCCCACAAGCTATTTTGTGGGAGCATCAGCTAGGGTTCTCTGGTTGAAAGCAGCAGAAACAGATTATCATTAACTTAATCCTCTTCCTCCCTCCAAAAGAATTTATTAGAAGAATGAGGAAGCTCACAGAATGGAACGCTGACATCCAAGCTAAGGGAAGGAGCGGTAGCCAGGGGGCCATATTGGCCATCACGGCAACCAGCAAGGGTGGGAACCTTTTAAAAACACCATTGCTGGGGAGAATCTGTCCTGACAATTTTGTATTTTGTGTCACTCTCATAAGATCTGAATCACCAAGAGAAAGTATGACTGGCCTAGCCTGGAATAGCCACCTCTTGGCCAGTGGGGAGGATAGTTCCTCAAAAGATAATTGAAGTGCTATAACCAAAAGGAAGAAGGTATTCTGGGCAGGCTCCATTTTGCTCTAATGTCAGTGATTTCATTATTACTCCAAAGAAGGTGATGGTGATCATCTTCCAGGTAAAATGCTTCCCCTGCTGGGAAAACATTTTCATTAGATGAGTTAATGAAGTGGCCAACTATGGAAAGGCTTCCTGCTTAAGGAGGACCTGGCAAGAAACTCATCCCACCACAAAAAGAAATGAAGGGGTGGGGTTTAATATAGTTAAGGTATCACCAGATTAATTAAATTCCAAAATCTTAAATAATTTCTAGCGATGTGGATATTGTGTGTTGTGTCACTTGGATTTCTCTCACAGGACTGGAGGATGTAGTCCTCTAGCTATTTCTGGGAAAGATGTCAGTTAGTTGAGTCCTTCAAGCTGCCCACACCAAGTTACATCCCTTCCTGGGACAACCAGCATCCAATGGTGGGTCGCTGCAGGAGTATAAAGGGTCATTCCCCCCTCCCAACTCCATGCCTCAGAGCTACCCGTGTAGTCACTTCTGGCCTTGTTTTTTGGAAGATGGTGCAGCTCTCCTTCCTTCCCTGCCCAATCCTGTTTTCTTCTCTTTCCTGCCACAGATGCTGATCCTGAAGGTACTGCCACCAAGAAACTATTTGCATGTTCATCTCCTCAGCGATGGCTTCTGGGGGAACTCAACCAACAAAATCTGGCTTTCTTTTTCTCTGATACATACCATTGCTTTCTTGACATTGGAATTATACAATGGAGAAGACGTTGTCCACATATTCATTTGTTTTTTGCCTCAAGGGATTTCCGAGAGTTTAGATGCTACCTACTTTATAGTCTATATTCCACAGAACTCCCAGTACAGTTAGAATTTAATAAATGTTATCTGAATGAAAGTAGGTGGGGTGGGGAGGGTGGGAGGGGAAAATGCATTAAGTGATAAGCATCTTATTTGGCACCAACTAGTATAGTAGTTTTAGAGAACCATAAATGAGTTCGTTAGTGTGGTCAGTATTAGGAATAGGCAGTTAGATTAAACGCTGGAAAGCGAAAACATTTTGTGTTCCTTTGGGCACGTTTAGGGGTGGGGAAACTGACTTCTTGTAAAGCAATAAAGTAGAAGAGTTTGTTGATTTTGAAGTTTCTTATTTTAAAATATTTTTAAAAAATCAATGGCCATTATCTCCTTTTTACCTTGCATGTAGATTTTTATTTATTTGCCATTTTGGTTCCTATTTAACTACTCCAAATTTAGAATTGGTTAAGAAAATTCCTTGCTAGCAAGCATGTTATTTTCAAATAGAAATAATGTAAGCTATAATTATTTGGGGTCACCTTGCCCCTTAAGATCTAGAGAAGATAGTTCACCCCGCATCCCAAGACTTACAGGAAGTCCAAGGCATTCCTCAACAATATCAATTGCCAGAGGGCTTATGAGCTCATGCTCTGACTCCAAGCTCCTTTTCTGCTCAGTCTGTTGAGTTTAGGGGTCATCTTTCCATCTCTCATTTTGTTTTGTCAGCACAATATAAAACCCAGCCTCCTCTCTTTCTTTCTTTCTTTCTTTCTTTCTTTCTTTCTTTCTTTCTTTCTTTCTTTCTTTCTTTCTTTCTTTCTTTCTTTCTTTCTTTCTTTCTTTCTTTCCTTCCTTCCTTCCTTCCTTCCTTCCTTCCTTCCTTCCTTCCTTCTTTCTTTCTTTCTTTCTTTCTTTCTTTCTTTCTTTCATTCTTTCTTTTCTTCCTTTCCTTTCCTTTCTCCTTCCTTCCTTCCTTCCTTCCTTCCTTCCTTCCTTCCTTCTTTCTTTCTTTCTTTCTTTCTTTCTTTCTTTCTTTCTTTCATTCTTTCTTTTCTTCCTTTCCTTTCCTTTCTCCTTCCTTCCTTCCTTCCTTCCTTCCTTCCTTCCTTCCTTCCTTCCTTCCTTCCTTCCTTCCTTCCTTCCTTCCTTCCTTCCTTCCTTCCTTCCTTCCTTCCTTCCTTCCTTCCTTCCTTCCTTCCTTCCTTCCTTCCTTCCTTCCCTTTCATCTCTTTCTTTCTTTTTTTTCTGGCTGGGACTGAGTCACATGTCTATCCTTGGGCTTATCACTGTGGGCAGAGGAATTCAGTGTGCTTATTGGCTTAAGCCAAGCTACCACCATCCAACACTAGAGTTCCAACTCAAACCATACAGAGAAGAGTGGTTCCTCAGAGGGGGACTATTTGTAATTACCACAAGAGTGAAATGTTGCATTGCAGTGATATCCACTAAAAGCTTGACGTTCCTCATAAACTCAGTTTAGGACCATCCTTTGCATATCTAATAATTCCCTGAAGTTTAAAAATTATTGCTAGTATGTTCCTGCCCAATTAAATTTGTAGACAAAGGCCATCTCCTACACACTGACAGTTTAGAGAGGGAAAGTTTATTTCTGTTGATACTCTAAAATGGCCTGCAGGTGCCAGAAATAGTCTATTGCTTGATCTGAGTAGTGGTTACATGAGTGCATACATACATAAGAATTCATCAAGCTGAATACCTAAGGTTTGTGTGTTAAATACTGTATAAGTATTATAATACCTCAGCTACTTTCATTTTTTAATTTCCTGAAATCTTAGCAGAAAATGTCCATGTGATTTTTTTTAGTGCAATTACCAAGCCTGTTATTATCTTCAGTTTTCCTCTCTACTAAGCCTTAATCACCCAGGGGTGAAGAAGTAGCCTAGCTCGGGCCATCATGGCAGGAAACCCAATATGAGTTTGGGGTCAAGTCCTAGCTGGTATGAATACGTACATATTTGACTGAAGTCTCTTCTGGAATATATATATAGTGACATAGGAAACGTTAAGAGACTGGGGATAACCTGAAAGTCAGTGCCTATAATGAAGGGGGCTAAACATTTCACTAAATTATTCAGGTGAATATATTCAAGGCAGAAAGCTATTTTGCCTTCCATCATAAAATGATGCTAATCAAAGTCATTAGATAACACCAAAAGAACCACATTTGACATTCCTTCCGAGCGAGCTATAAAGAGCTGAGAAGTGGAAGGTCCCCATTCAAGTCCTGTCCTCTTCCCTGACTACCTGTGTGACTTTGGACAAGTCATTTAATTGTGTTTGAGCCTCAGTCCCACATCTATAAAATAATGATAAAGCATGAGGTTCCTGTCTTTCAGCATTGCTCGGAGAAGTGGAGATGACACCCACAAAAGACCTTTATGAAATCGTAAGGTCTCATTATTATTCTGTCCCTGTTACCCACAGCCTTTGATAGCATTAATCACATTTATTTCAGGGCCCTTTTGAACTTATCTTTTAAACACTCACCTGAAAGGATTATTCTCTCCATAATTACGTCTAAGGTTAAGTAATTCCCAGGAGTTGGTCCAGCAGCATATTGACTGAATTTCATCATGTTTTTCATATATTCTCTCCATACAGTCTCAACTTGTCTTTCTGTTTTGTTTTGTTTTATTTTCATTTCAGTCTCCTAATTCACTCTGCTTATAACATTGATCTTCTTTGAAATCTGCGTCCAGCCCAAGCAAAGGCATTTTTTTCTTCGTTTCTCTTCATCTGTTTCAATTACTGTATACTTCTTTGGCTGTACAATTCAGATGAATAGGGAATAATTGTTGATGGTACAGAAAACAGTGGCAATTTTCTATTTGAAAGGTCAGAATATCTGTTATATTAAAGCTTATTGTTTTTCATTAGCTACTGGAGAGAATGATGAAAGAAGAGAATTAATGAGATTTAAAGTTGAGAGATTATCTAATAAATTTTAAATACACATAAGTATGTCTACCAGATGAAAGTCACTCTTTTAGGCACTTTATTTGTGTTTCTTAACTAATTTAATTCTCTTCACCATTCCACTATTCAGCTGTTTTCTTTAAAACCATTATACAGACATTGAAACTGAGGTTCAGAGAGGTTAGCTTGTCCAAGGTTACAAGGTAGGTTAAGTTGCAGAGATAGTATTTGGAAAAGATGCTTTTAAATCCAAAGCCTGTGCTTTTTCCATAAGATGTTATTCTGTGGCCCTTGTCTTGAAGAGTTGATAAGAGATAAGGTATTTCTTATCTTAAAGATAAGAAATAAGTTTTGGTAAGAAAATGCTGACCTTGCTATTCAAATGGTTTCTGTCCAGTATTCTTATATTCCCCTTTAGCTAGAGTGTAAATTAGGAAGGAAGAAATGAAGGAAGATAGAAAAATGATCTATTTTCTCTATTTCCACTGAATGATAACTGTTTTTATTATTAAATCAGTCTTGCATTGCTTTAGTAGGACCTTTCATCAGACTTTAAGAAGATATGCCAAAAATGAGTTATTTGATATAGGGACGGACCACCAAGTAATTAATAGATATAACTTCAATCAAAATTCCAGAGTCTAAAATCTGCTCAAGACAAATAATTGCCACCTTCTAGGACAATAGGAGTTTGAACTCAGAAGCCTTTTGGGAAACTATAATTTTACTATGTATTTCTTTTAATTTAATTTAAATGTAGTTAATTGAAAACTTTGAGAAGACCATCTAAATATATCCTCATGGGAACATATCTCTTTTATAAATTTGCAAACCCAAACTGGCTAGAATGACACAGAATTATTAACATTTAAATATGCTAACATGAACGAGACTGATATTATTGATATGTTGAGTCATGTGCAGGTACTTATTTATTAAATTAGCAAATTGCTAAGAAAAATGTCTAATTAAAAGTAGATATGAGGGCTTTCTATCTTACTTCAATCTTTTAGAAAAGCAGACATTGTTATTCACTATGAAGTTCAAAGATGATCCTTTTCCTAGACTCAGAGGCACCAGTTGGGCATTACTGGGTCAGACAGTGACTCAGATTTACAGTACAAACAAGTTCCTATTCTGAGCCATTCTCCACATCAGCTTTCACATCCCTGATGTTGAATCATAGCAGCTACCATTACATTTCTGGGAACATTTTTATCCTCATTCACCTGAGGCTGCCCAGATTCATTGTCTAAGATTAATTAACACAAAATATTAATGTTACATGCAAATAGAAAGGTCAGCTTTAAATATAAAATCATTACATTCAAATGCTGAAAACTAGGTCAGCAATAAACCATGTTGGAAAGAGCAGGAAGCTGTAAACATAAGACAATAAGTTATAAATCATAATTCACAATATGGAGCTCCATCACCATAAAATAATTAATCAAAAAGCAAGAACAATAGCAATGATAACAAATAACATTGATCAGAGAGCTGAGTTTTGAAGACAAAGGTCAGACATGTTCAAAAGGGTTCAAAGAAAAAGGCAAGGGCAAAGAGGACAAACCTAGACAGACTAACTAGGTATCATAATGAAGTTTACTTGCAAGTTTGTTGTTCTTCATCCTGCTAAATTTATAATTATTAGACTGACTTTTTGTTTGTTTAGTTGGTTGGTTGGTTCCTGAAGGTCACTCCAGGAAGTATAATCAGTTATTTAGAATGTCCTGAGAATAAAATCTCACGTGTTTAATTCAAGATGTTACTAATATCTATTTTCTCTTAAAATTTTTAATATATTTTTTACTAGAGAAGTTGTAGGTTTACAGAAAAATCATGCATCACATAGAGTTCCCATATACCCCCCACCTCAACACAGTTTTCCCTGCTATTCACACTTCGTTTTAGTGCCATACTTTTGCTGCAATTGATGAAATAATATTATAATAATTATTAGCTAAGCCCAAAGTTTGCATTAGAGATCACTGTTTGGCTTGTTCAGTCCTATGGGTCTTTTTCTATTTCTATTCTAGTAACATATTTACAACCTAAAAAGTTCCCCTTCAGCACATTCAAATATATAATTAAGTGCTTTAAATTACACTCACAATGTTTTGCTACCATTGATATCATACGTTACCCAAACTCTTCCATCACACCAAACAGAAACCCAGTGCCAATTAGCATAACTCCCCATTCTAGTTTCTGATTATGAATTTGCTTATTTTAACTATTTCCTATCACTGAGATCATACAATATTTGTCCTTTTGTGTCTGCCTTATTTCACGCAACATGATGCCTTCCAGGTTTATCTATGTTGTAGTATGTATCGAACGTCATTCCTTTTTATGGCTGAATAATATGCCATTGTATGTAGATACTACATTTTAGTTATCCATTCACAGATTGATGGTTTCCTTCCATCTTTTGGCCATTGTGAATCATGCTGCTATGAACAATGGTTTGCAAATATCTGTTTGAGTCCCTTCTTTCAATTCCTTTGGATATGTACCCAGAGGTGGGATTGCCAGGGCACATGATAATTCTATATTTAACTTTCTGAGGAACCACCAAACTCTCTTCCACAGTGGCTGCAGCATTTTACATTCCCACCAACAATGAAAAAGTGTCTCTGTTTCTCCACCCCCTCTCCAACACTTGTCATTTTCTTTTTTTTTTTTTTAACAGTAGCAGTTCTAGTGGGTGCAAAACGGTACTTCCTTGAGTGGCTTCGATTTGCATTCCCTTACTGGCTAATGATGTTGAACATCTTTTCAAGTGCCTTTTGGCCATTTGTCTATCTTCTTTGGAGAAATGTCTAGTCAAGTTTTTGGCCCTTTTTAAAATCAGGTATTTGTCTTATTGTTGTTAAGTTGTACCATTTCTTTGTATATTCTGGATATTAAACCCTAATCAGATATATGGTTTCCAAATATTTTCTCCCATTCTGTAGGTTGTCTTTTTAAGTTCGTGAAGGAGTTCTTTGATGCACAAAAGTTTTTTTGTTTGTTTGTTTGTTTGTTTTTCCTTTATTTTTTTAATATTACATTCAAAAAATACGAGGTCCCCATATACCCTCCACCCCCCTTACCGCACTCACGAAAGTTTTTAATTTTGATGAGGTCTGATTTATCTATTTTTTTTTCTTTTGTTGTTTGTGCATCTTGTGTAAAGTCTAGGACACTACTGCCAAATGCAAGATCCTCAAGATCCTTCTCTATGTTTTCTTCTAGGAGTTTTATAGTTTTGCCTCTTATATTTAGGTCTGTGATCCATTTCGAGTTAATTTTTGTAGATGGTGAAGTATACTTACTTACGACCATCCAGGTTTCCCAGCACCATTTGTTAAGAACTCTTATTTCCCCAATGAGTGGACTTGGCACCTTTGTCAAGACTCAATTAGCTGCAGATATGAGGATTTATTTCTGAATTCTCAATTCAATTCCATTGGTCTATGTCTGTCCTTGTGCCAGTACCATGCTCTTTTGATTACTATAGCTTTGTAATAAGTTTTAAAATTGATGGGTGTGAGTGCTCTAACTGGTTTTGGGGGGGATGATTTTGGTTATTCAGGCCCCTTACCCTTCCATATGAATTTGATGATTGGCTTTCCTGTTTCTACAAAGAAGACATTTGGGATTTTGATTGGGGTTGCCTTGGATCTATAAGTCACTTTGGGTAGAATTGACTTATTAACAATTTTTATTCTTACAGTTCATGAAGACAGGATGTCCCTCCATTTATTTAGGTCTTCTTTGATTGCTTTTCATAATGTTTTATAGTTTTCCATGTACAAGTCCTTTGTAGAACTAGTTAAATTTATTCCTAAGTATTTGATTTTTTAGTTTTTATCGTAAATGGAATTTTATTCTTGATTTCTCCTTCAGATTGCTCTTTACTATTGTATGCAAACATTATTGAGTTTTACATGTTGATCTTGTACCCCACCACTTTGCTGAATTCATTTATTAGCTTGTAGCTTTGTAGTAGATTTTTCAGTATTTTCTGTGTAAGATCATGTTACCTATGTAAAAGTAAAACATGAAAAATTTTACTTCTTCCTTTCCAATTTGGATGCCTTTTTCTGTTTCTTGCCTAATTGCTCTGATTCCAACTTCCAGTATAATGTTGAATAACAGTGGTGACAGTGGGCATCCTTGTCTTTTCCTGATCTTAGAGGAAAAGCTTTCAGTCTTTCACCATTGAGTATGATGTTAGCTGCGAGTTTTTTCATTTATGCCCCTTATCATATTGAGGATGTTTCCTTCTATTCCTAGTTTTATAAGTGTTTTTATCAAGAAGGGTGCTGTCTTGATATAGATGTGGAGTGGACACAACCAATCCAAGGTCCACAGGATGGAGGAATAGAATATGGATTAGAGTGGACTTACTGATATTCTATTCATGAACTATTGTGATTAGTAATCGAAGAAAATGTGGCATTGGTGTGGAGAAAGTGGCCATGGTGGCTGCTGAGGGTGGGGAATGGGAGGAAGAGATGAGATGTGGAGGCGTTTTCAGAACTTGGAGTTGTCCTGGGTGGTGCTGCAGGGACAATTACTGGACATTGTAGGTCGTCCCATGGCCCACTGGGTGGAACGTGGGAGAGTGTGGGCTATGATGTGGACCATTGACCATGAGATGCAGCGTTGCTCAGAGATGTATTCACCAAATGCAATGAATGCCTCATGATGATGGAGAAGGTTGTTGTTATGGGGGGAGGAGTGGGGTGAGGGGGGGTGGGTATATGGGGACCTCATATTTTCTGAAGGTAAAAAATTAAATAGTTAAAAAATTAATTTGAAAAAAAAAAAAGAAGTGGTGCTGGATCTTGTCAAGCCCTTTCTGCATCAATTGAGATGATCACATGGGTTTTTCTCTTTTTCTCCATTCTATTTATGTGGTATATTTCATTCACTGATTTTCTTATGTTGAACCATCTGTCATAGTTTGATATTATTGATGAATTTCAAAAAGAAATACTGATTATATGTTATAACCTGCTCTGCTCCTCTGGGTTAGTGATACCCTTAGATTGTATTGAATTCAGAGGTTTCACTTTTACTTGATTAAATTATGACTAGGGCTTTGATTGGGCTACATCAGTAGGACAAGTCCCCTTGGAAAATAACAAGGCAGAGAAGATAGTTTTTTTTTTTTTAATTTCTCTCCCTTTCTCCCTGCCCTCCCCCACCAGTTGTCTGCTCTCTGTGTCCATTCGCTGTGTGTTCTTCTGTGACTGCTTCTATCCTTATCAGCGGCACCAGGAATCTATGTTTCTTTTTGTTGCGTCAGCTCTCCGTGTATGCGGCACCACTCCTGGGCAGGCTGCACTTTCTTTCACGCTGGGCGGCTCTCCTTATGGGGCGCACCCCTTGTGCGTGGGGCTCCCCTATGCTGGGGACACCCCTGTGTGGCAGGGCACTCCTTGTGCGCATCAGCACTGCGCACAGGCCAGCTCCACACGGGTCAAGGAGGCCCAGAGTTTGAACTGCAAACCTCCCATGTGATAGGCAGATGCCCCATGCATAGAACCAAGTCCGCTTCCCTAGAAGATAGAGTTTTGATCCTGGAACCTGGGAAGTAAGAACATAGAGAAGCAGATACAGGAGGAAAGAGAGAAGGCTCCAATAGACATGGCAGAGGCTCCAGGAAGAGAGGAGCCTTTCACCTGACAGTTTACTGGTGACTTTGTGGAGGGGGCAGAGCAGCTGAGCCTGGAGAGAAGCGAGCCCGAGTGAGAGAAAAGACTTGCTCCAGACTGCAGCTGAGATTGGTAGCTGGGACGATGCAGCCTTGGGAGGAGGAAGAAGACTGAACCCTCACAGACATTGCCCCCCATCTTGCATCAACACGTGGCAACAGACACTGGGTGTGAAAATACCTCTTATGGTACCTTGAGTTGGACTCTTCAGGGCTTTGTGGCTGTAAGCTTCTACCCCAAATAAATATCCTTTATAAAAACCAATCTATTTCTGGTATTTTGCTTCAATACTCCTTTGGCTGACTAATACAGCATCTTTGCATACCTCAGGTAAGTCCTATTTGACTATGGTGTATAATGCTTTTAATGTGTTGTTGGATTTGGTTTGCTAGTATTTTATTGAGTATTTTTGCAACTATATTCAAAAGGGATGTTGGTCTGTAATTTTATTTCCTTCTGGTATCTTAATCTGGCTTTGGTATTAGAGTGAGGTTGGTCTCACAGAAAGTCAGGGAGCATCCCTCTTCAACTTCTTGAAACAGTTTGAGCAGGAATGGTGTTACTTCTTCTTGGAATGCTTGTTAACATTCACCGGTGGGGGATAAATGTAGTTCAAGCTGTTGAGTACCTGTTTCCCACATGGGAGGTCTCAGGTTCAGTCCCCCGTGCCTCTGAAAAATAAAAACAAAACAGGAAGCAAACAAATGAAAAAATCAACTCAGTGGAGCCTATGTGGCTCAGGGGTTGAGTGCCAGCTTCCCACATAAGAGTCCTGGGTTCAATCCCTGACCCAGTACTTCCCCCTCACGCCCCCCTCAAAAAATTTTACCAGTGAAGCCATCTTGGTCTGAGCCTTTCTTTGTTAGAAGTTTTTGATATTGATTCAATCCCTTTACCTGTTATTGGGCTGTTGAGATCCGATATTTCTTTATGAGTATGTGTAGGTAGTTTATGTGTTTCTAAGAGCTTGTCCATGTCCTCTAGGTTATATGATTTGCTACCATAGTTGTTCATAATATCTTATTCTTATTATATTCTTATTATTCTTTTTATTTCTCTAGGGTCAGTAGTCATGCCCCCCCCCCTTTCATTTCTGATACTGATTATTTGAGTCTTTACTCTTTTTTTCATTATCTGTTTAGCTGAATGTTTGTTGATTTAATTGATCTTTTCAAAGAATCAATTATTGGTTTTACTGATGCTATCATTTCTTTATTCTCTATTATACTTATCTGTGCTTTAATCTTTGTTATTTCAATCCTGTTCTTCTTTATCTAGATGCTCTTGTGAGGTTAGGTCTTTGATTTGAGATCTTCTTTTTTAATGTCAGAATTTAAAGCAATAAATTTCTATCTTAGCACTGCCTTTGTGGCATTCCATAAATTTTGGTATGTTGTGCTTCTATTTTCATTCACCTCAAGAAATTTCCTTATTTCCCTTGTGATTTCTTCTTTGAGCCATTGGTTGTTTAGGTATATGTCAATTATTTTTCACATATTTGTGAATTTTCCAGTTCTTCCTCTTTTATTGATTTCTAGCCTCATTCCTCTATGGTCAAAGAATATACATTATATAATATTTTTTAGTTTATTGAAACTTGTTTTGTCACTTAACATACAGCCTATGCTGGAGAATGATCCATGTGCCCTACAGAATGTATATTCTGCTGCTGTTGGGTTAAGTGTTCTATTTATGTCTGTTAGGTATTATAGTTGGTTAGAGTATTGTTCAAGTCTTCTATTTCCTTATTGATTTTCTATCTAGATGCTCTCACCATTGTGGTATTTGAAGTCTCGTATTATTAATGTAGGATTATCTATTTCTCCCTTCAGATCTGTCAATATTTGCTTCATATATTTTAGGGTTCTATAATTAGGTTCATGTATATTTATAATCATTATTTTTCTGTTGTTTATGAGCTTTATCAGTATATCATGGCTTTCATTGTTCCTTGTAAATGTTTTTGACTTAAAGGCTATTTTATCATTCTGATATTACAGAATAATAAAACCCCAGTCTCTTCTGGTTACTATCTGCATGGTACATTTTTTTTCTCCCATGCTTTCACTTTTCCACCTAAGTGTGTTTTTGAATTTAAAGTGTGTCTCTTATAAACAGCATATAGTTGGGTTGTTCTTTTTTATCCATCTTCCAATGTTTGCCTTTTGTCTGTAAAGTTTAATCCACTTATCTTTAAAGTAGCTACTGAAAATGCAGAAATTTCTTCTGCCATTTTGCTATTTTGTCTTTGTAAGTCTTATACTTTTTTCCCCCGCAATTTTTCCTTTAATGCCTTCTCTCATATTTATTTGTGTTTTTGTAGTGTACATTTTGAATCCCTTTTCATTTCTTTCTATATATACTTCACATTTTTTGTGTGTATGATTACTAAAATTTAATCTATAACAATCATATTTTATTTGATACCAACTTAAGTTCAGTAACATACACTTACACTGTTTCTACACCTCTCTGTCCTTCAACCTTTTAGTTGTACTGTTACAAATTATATCTTTTTACATTGTATGTTCAAAACCATGGGTTTGTTATTACTATTCATGCATTTACATTTTAGAACCTATAAGAAGTAAAAAGTGGTGTTACAGACCATAAAATTACAATACAGTACTAAATACTGTACAATATAAATACTGGCTTTTATAATTACCCATATGGTTACCCTTACTAGAGGTTGGTATTTATTTATTTAGGCTGCTTCTATCCACTATAGTGACCTTTCCTTTCTGTCTGAAGAATTTCCTTTAGCGTTGTTTGTAGAGCAGGTCTAGTGTGATGAATTCCCTCAACCTTTATTTATCTTGGAATATCTTAATCTTACCCTTATTTATTTATTTTTTTACAGTTTTCTTTTTTAAAAAGATACTTAGATTACTTAAATGATACATAAAAAATGTAGGGGATTCCCATATGCTCCACTTCCTACCCCGCCCACACTTCCTCATGTTTGTTTGTTTGTTTGTTTGGTTTTTTTAAAGATTTATTTATTTATTTAATTTCCCCCCCTCCCCTGGTTGTCTGTTCTTGGTGTCTATTTGCTGCGTCTTGTTTCTTTGTCCGCTTCTGTTGTCGTCAGCGGCACGGGAAGTGTGGGCGGCGCCATTCCTGGGCAGGCTGCACTTTCTTTTCACGCTGGGCGGCTCTCCTCACGGGCGCACTCCTTGCGCGTGGGGCTGCCCCACGTGGGGGACACCCTTGTGTGGCACGGCACTCCTTGCGCGCATCAGCGCTGCGCATGGCCAGCTCCACACAGGTCAAGGAGGCCCGGGGTTTGAACCACGGACCTCCCATATGGTAGACGGACGCCCTAACCACTGGGCCAAAGTCCGTTTCCCACTTCCTCATGTTAACAACATCTTTCATTAGTGTGGTGCTTTTGTTACAATTGATGAACACATATTGGAGCATTGTCACTAAGTCTGGGTTATTGTTTACATTATAGTTTAAACTCTCTCCCAAATAATTTTATAGGTTGTGACAAGATATATAATGGCCTGTATCTATCATTGTAATGTCATTCAGGGCAATTCCAATGTCCCAAAAATACCCTCATATTACACCTACTTTTTTCTCTCTCCATCCAACTAGATCCTCCAGTGGCCACTGACTCCACATCAATGATAAAAGTTCTTCCATTGCTAGGATAACTATAAGTCTATAGTAGAGTAACAGTAAGTCTACTCCAGTCCATTGTTCATTCCCCAGTCCTGAGGATTCTGGATGGTGATGCCCACTCTGCCTCTAATTGAGAAGGGCTTAGATTCCATAGGGAGATGGATGGGACTATCTTGCTTGCCATTGTAGACTCTGTTCCTTGAGATGGTCATTGTCCATCATCATTTCCTTGTTAGTTGTCCTCGGTAAGTCCAATGAATTGGAGAGTATGTGCCACAACTCTGTTGAGATTCAGGGCCTCACTGGAAGAGCCCAAAGATTTAAGTCTCTTGGATATAAAGCTATCAACTCTAGTACTAACTATAGGTTCAAATAGAAGGGGGTAGAAGAGCCATGTGTAGAGAAATCAAAACTGAGTCCAATTCTATCATACTAGGGAGTATAAATTCCAAAGTAGGGCCTACTGACAGGGTGCCAAATTCCCGAGCTGTCAGCCCTGCCAATAGTGTCTGGATGTCTCCAGAGCCCTGCTATTTGAAGCAATATTTACTGTGACAGTCAATGAGATCCTGATGAGATGTGCATAAGTGTAACCTCTGGAATGGCCAACTGACTCACTTTAAGTCTCTTAGCTATATAAACTCATTTGTTTTTACCCTTTCCTACTTTTGGTCAAGGTCTTTTTCCAGTTGCATTGCTAGTTGGTGTTTGGTAGTAACCTCTCAGTGCCAGGGAGGCTCATCCCTGAGAATCATGTTCCACACCAGTGGGAAGGTAATACATTTACATGCAGAGTTTGACTTAGAAAGAGTCCATATTTGCGCAATAGCAGACTCTCAGGAAGATACTCTTAGGCAAGCTATAATATAATGTAAATCATTGAACATGGTTAATAGCAATGCTTCAATTGTAATAAATGTACCACCAACATGTAAAGTGTTATTAATAGGAGAAAGGGGGAAAGGGGGAGGATGTTGGGTATATGGGAATCTCCTATAGTCTGTACATGACTTTTCTGTAACCTAAAGCTATTTTGAAGATAAAAATGATAAAAATAAAACACTGGGGGAATAAATGAAAGAAAACATCACTGTACATAAAAGACAACAGATCTCATAGTGATGAAGAAGATTATTTTTTTTTTAATTTTTTATTTTCTTAATTAATTACAGTATATCACTCATACATAAACATACATAAACAATAAGTGTATAATAATAGCTGTGAACTTACAAATAAAACATATATAATATCATAAAGAACTCTCATAACTCACCCTACCACCAATAATGTGCATTGTTGTTAAACCTTTTAAACTAATGATTAAAGAGCATTGTCAAAATATTACTACTAACCAAAGTATTTTTTCCCCAAACCAGCCCTATTATTATTATCTTTATATCATTTATATATGAACATACATAAGCAATTAAGTGTAGTAAAAGTTGTAAACTTACAAAGCCAGCATGCATAACATCATACAGGGGTCCCATACAGCAACCCTCCACCAACACCTTGCATTGTAGTGAGATGTTTGTTACAAATCATGAAAGAATATTCTCAAAATCTTACTACTAATCATGGTCTTTATCTTACATTTGGTGCTTTTTTCCCCCAACATACCCTAGTATTATTTTTTAAATATATATTTTTTATGACAGAAGTTATAAACTTATAAGACAATTATACATGTGCAGAATTCCCAAACAACACCACTCTATCAACACACCACACCATGGTGGAATATTTGCTACAGATATGATAATATCATCTGATTGTTACCATGTCCATAGTGTATATTTGTCTTACATTTTCCATAATGCCTCATTATCAACAGTGTATCTATCACATAGATGCAAGAATATTATATTATTACTGCTAACCACAGTCCATAGGTCACTCCAACTATATTTTTCCCATGCTTCTCCACATTCCCAACACCCTGCAGTAGTGATGTACATTTGTTCTAGCTCACAAAGGACACTCTTGCAATCAGTACTATCAACCATAATTCTCATCCACCTCTTGGCTTACTGTGCTATCCAGTTCCTAGATTATTCTCTAGCATTCTGTCAACTGGCATTTACATACCTAGACTACCATTTTCAGTCACATCCCCATTTATAAACTAGCTGTTACTTGTGTGTTACCATCCACTCTATACATTTCCACACTTTTACAGTAAAGCTAATTAAAATTTCTACATACATTAAACATGAGTAGTCTACTCAGTCCTTCTCTTATCTCCTTTAAGAATCCACCACCTACCTCCAGGTCTTGAAGATATTTTCCAATAATTTCTTCTGGAAGTTTTATGGTTCTTGCTTTTATTTTTAGTTTTTTGATCCATTTTGAGTTAGTTTTTGGATAAGGTGTGAAATAGGGGTCCTCTTTCCTTCTTTCAGCTATGGATATCCAATTTTTTTGGCACCATTTGTTGAATGGACTGTTCAACCTGAGCAGTGTGGGTTTGAGAGGCTAGTCAAAAATCACTTGATCATATATGTGAGGGTCTGTTTCTAAGCCATAAATTTGGTTCCATTGATCTATGTGTCAGTCTTTATGCCAGTACCATGTTGCTTTTACCACTATAGCTAGGTAATATGACTTAAAGTCTGGAGATGAGGATTCGCATTTCCCTTTTATGATGTGTCTGGCTATTCAGGACCCCTTACCCCTCCAAATAAATTTGATGATCGTGTTTTCAATTTTTTTTTTTAATGCTCGTGGAATTTTTATCAGGATTGCATTGAATCTATATATCAATTTGAGTACAATTGACATCTTAATGATATTTAGTCTTCCAATTCATGTACATGGAATGTTCTTCCAGTTATTCAGGACTTTTTAAATTTCTTTTAACATTGAGTTGCGGTTTTCTGAATACAAGTACTTTACATCATTGGTTAAGTTTGTTCCTGACTATTTGAATTTTATCTGTTATATTTTATTTTCACCACTTTTTTGATACTTTTAGATACTTTAATTGCTATAATCTTCATTTATAGACTCTCTTCCAGGCCTCTCTCTCCTGTCTTTTCTTTTCAGACTCTAGCACACCCTTTAGGATATACTGAAAATCTGGTCTCTTGCTTAGAAATTCTCTCAGTTTCTGTTTATCTGTGTATATTCTAATCTCACCCTCATTTTTGAAAAACAGTCTTGCAGGATATAAGATTCTTGGCTGGAAGTTTTTCTCTTGTAGTATCTTAAATACATCAGACCACTGTCTTCTTGCCTCCATGGTTTCTGGTGAGAAATCAGCACTTAATCTTATTGGTTACCCTTATATGTTATGCATTGCTTTTCTCTTGTTGTTCTCAGAATTCTCTCTTTGTCTTTGACGTTTGACATTCTTATTAGTATGTGTCTCAGAGTTGGTCTGTTCAGATTTTTTCAGATGGGAGTATGCTGTCCTTCTTCGATATGGATAACTATGTCCTTCAACAGGGTTGGGAAATTTCCCACCATTATTTCCTCAAATATTCCTTCTGCTCTTTTTCCCTTCTCTTCTACTTCTGGGACACCCATGACATGTATATTTGCATACCTTATGCTGTCATATAGTTCCCTGAGACCTTGTTCAATTTTTTTCCATTCTTTTCTTCATCTTTTCTTTTGTATGTTCACTTTCAGAGGCCATTTCTTCAAGGGCACTAATCCTTTCTTCTGCCTCCTCAAATCTGCTAGTATATGATTGCAACATTTTAAAAATTTCATTCCCATAAGATTTGCTATTTTTCTATGTATGCTTTATTCTTCTTTGTGCTCATCCAATGTCTTCTTAATATCCTTAATCTCTTTGGGGATCTTACTGAATTTATTAAGGAGGTTTGTTTGAACATCTACCTATGATTAGCCATCTTAACTCCTTTATGTCATCTGGAGGCTTATCTTGTTCCTTTAACTGGGCCATATCTTCCTGTTTCTTAGTGTGGATTGTAATTTTTTATTGCTGTTTGACATCTGGCTTACTAGGGTATTTATGCTGGGTACAGTTTTTCTCTTTAGTTTAGGGCTTCCTGCCATTTCTCCATTGCTGGTTGTGCAGTATGAGTCAAGGTTGTAATTGGTGCTATAAGCTGTGGAGGCTCAAGCTGCCCTCATTGTGCCAGGGACCAATGAAGCTTCTCCCAACTTTCTCCTTTGCCAGTGGCAGGGACAGAGTCACAGCTGTGCGGAATAATCCAAGCCATGCAGGCCTAGACAGTAGTTGCCTGGAGAGACTGATGAAGCTTCATGCCCCTTTCTCCCCTGCCTGGTGAGGGGATGGAGCTGCAGGTGTGGGCAGCAATCTATGCAGTGCGGGTCCAAGATGACCACAAAAACAAACAAACAAGAAAATTCTTTACCTTTCAATCTCTCTGTTTCCCCTGCTGTTCATAGCTGCTATTTCTGACTATTCTTGTTCAGGAAACCGTTATCTTTTGTTTTTTCAAACTGTTTTTAAAATGGAAAAAAAAGGGATGTTGATGGTGGGGGAATTAAATTGCATGATCTCTTAAAAATTAAGTGTTCATATACCATCTGTGCACAAAAGTGACTTTTAAATAGATAAAAACTAATATATGAGGGGGTAACTTGTTCTTTGAATCATATTCAGATAAGATGCAAATAATAAGTACCATGAATATCCAACTGTGATTGTGGAAATTTTTATTTTTATAATTTCTTTTTTTAGGTATAATATTTTAATCTTTTATAGATAGGATGGAAAATATGGAGAAATTGAGAGAGAAAAATTGTATTTCTAGTTAAGCCTTTTATAACCACAGCTTTGGAAACACGAGATTCCAGATCATTTTGAAAGTTTAAATGAAGCCAGAATCCAGTTTGCCATACAATACAAAGCATTTGGGAATGTTGTTAAGCTTACTTTCCCTCATTTAACAATTCTCTAGAGATTTACCCATAATAATTAGGAGCAAGGAAAATTTCCTCTTTTCTAACTCAACTGTTTTAAGATGACTTATGGTAAAATATCTTAAAATTACCCTAGAATCAAAAGGTTTTTCTTTATAGTTCTTCACAAAAATGCCCAAATCAGACACTAAGAAGTTTGGTCCTATTTTATTGGCTTCTTTATACTCTTCTATATTATCTGCATATCCTATAATAGACATATATCACTTTTATACTAAGAAAAAATAAATCAACATACATAAAGAAATTTTGTTTGGACCCAAAACTTGTTCAAACCCTATAGAAAAGAGCAGATGGACTAGATCTTGGAGTGTAAGTTCTTCTAAGCACCACTGCTTGAGTGTGTCTGGTTCTGAGAACTGTTTCTTACATTTAGCAACAAATATGTTGGACCATGTCAGTGGACACTCCTATTATTTTTTCTCCCCTTTCTGATGAGCACAGAAAGATGTGTGCCCTTACACAATTTTCTATGGTGTGGAGGTTAAAAATAAATTGCCCAGCTCAATGTGAAGGTTGCTTTAAATAAATCTGTAGTTGAGTTTGCTCTGGACAGCATTAGCCTGCCATCTGAGACTTTTACTAGGGGGAGACTGTCAGGCCTATCAAAGCAAGCAAGGATGCTCAACTGAAATTTATTTGAGGGAATGTAAAGAGAGGCAACATGGTCACAAACATCTGGAGAGACAGAAACAACATAATGCAAGAAGCTCTGGACTTACTACTGGCTCTGATAGTTACAAGCTCTCTGATCCTTGACCACTTAACCTCTCTGAACCTCTGTTTCCATCTATAGAATGAAGATGATAATAGCAATACCTACTAGAGAGTTATTGAAATGATTAAGCTAGGTAAATGGCTTAGGACATCTACTAGCACATGAAAAGTGCTCAAATAAATGTTAATTCTTGTAAAGACCTGTATTCTGCCTTCTCTGGGTATATGACTATGGTGTTAAAAGGAAGAGCTAAGTCTTCATGTTTTTAAACATGTTTTGACACAGTCAATTGGGTTGGTCACATCAAGTCTCTTTATCTCAGTGCTAAGAGTATTATTTGGGACCAGAAACTTTAACCAAGGTCCAAAATGTTGCCACCTAGTTAGTTACTTGGATGCAGTAAGTAGAACTACCTTGAATGAAATTGGAGAGTCTATATTTGTGTTTAAGGCACCTAATGGTATTTCTAGAGGGAAAATCATGTTCCATTGGGGAATAAGAATCTGCTTATATTGATGGTAAACTGTTCCCCAATGGGAGACAGAATTCTCACTGAATTCTCACTATGACCCTTTGCAACAGGTACTATTGCACTTCTGGAAGAAAATTGAGGCTCAAAATGGTTAAGCAACTTGTTCATTGTCACTCAGGAGTAAATGGTAGTCTGGGAAGTCCAAAGTCCGGTTGGCTTCTGAGCTGGCTCTTTTAATGACTCCTCTGCAAAGGTTCAGAGCCATGTTTTTGTGTGCGTGGGCGGAGAGGCGGGAGATGAGAGGCATCCAGCCCTTTATAGAAATGGAAAATATGCCTTCCCTTCCTTGATGCCTGCACCACCCACTTTATTCACATTGTAGTTTCTGCGGAATAAGTCAGTCAGAACAGGCACTTCCATTTATTTGAGAAAAACGAAACAAAACATGCTAGCCTCACTATTTTTTAAACGGTGGGGTGAAAGACCCACTGAAGGAGAGAAGAACAAGGAGGAAAAACTCCACTGGCAATTTTCTTCCTTTGAGGGTAGACACGGCTACAGTAGCCCCAGAAACTCAGGCCAGAGCTGGAGGAGACGAGGATGAAAAAACAATCTTCCAGGAACTCTAAGGAGGAGTCACGCTTTCAAAAGGTGTCCGTCTTGTTTTTCGTTTCTTTTCCTCTCCCCTCTAACCTGTTGGTCGCTGAGAAATGAAATAACTTCGGTTTGCAAGCTGTCGCCAGGGAGTGGAGCAAGACTTCGTGTGATAAACAAGAACAACTGCCAGAGGCCCCGGCGAGTCTCTCCAAGGCCAGTCTGCCAAAGAGACCCCGCGCTGGGACGCGGACGGCAGGGGCCATTCAGCCCGGGCAGCGGCTCCTGAGCAGCCAGTCTCCTTGGTGGCTGTGGGGACAGCGAGGTGCGGCCCCACCCAGGCTCGCTAGGGCAGAGGGCAGCCCCTACTGGTGAGTTCCGTGGGCTTTTAAAATAACCCCCCCCCCCCGCACCTGCGCATTTCACGAAGCCCCTGAAATAAGTTAAATTGTGTGTGTGTGCGCTGCACGTGCAGACATTTTTCTAGAGAAGAGGTCTAGAGCTGCCAATCCCATGACCCTCACGGCAGAAACCACACTCAGGAGGCGCACGCTCTCTGATCATTCAGGAAAGCACGCCAAGCTCAACGCTTTTATTTCTGGAGCAACTGACAGCAACTGCTGTTAGCCCCCTTTCCTCTCACAAAACCTGAGGCACTAAGAGATCACGGGGGTGCGGGTGCGGGTGGGGGCTGGGAGGGGGCTAACTCAATGCCTTTCCTAATTTAAACCTAATCCTCCTTAAACCTCGTCTGACCCAGGCTACTAGGAATCTTGCCAGCACCAAGTGTTAGGATGTTTATTCGGCTCAGGCCTTAGCCTGCTGCTCTTGAGCTTCAGAAATCAAAGAGGACGGTTCAGCCGCCACCTGCTGATGAATGGGTAAACAAAGGGATAGTCAAGACTGATGAGGGCCAGCATCTGAGGACAATCCCTTTGTGCATTTTCAGCTCAAATAAGGGCACAGTTCCTAAGGCACAGGCTGGAGACAATGCACAGATGCCGTGCCAAGTAGCTCAGGAGCCTCTGGCAGTGCTATTCCTAATGCACCCTTTGCTGCCGACTGTCCCCTCCAACCTCGGTAGGGTCCAGTGACAATAGGGTGCCAGAAGAGGTCGGCAAAGTTACAATCCAGAAACCAGTTAGGTTTGGGTTGGAACCGATGTTTTCAAATTATCCCTTAAGAAAACTCATATCTGTGAGGGTCACGTGGACAGGGGCTGGCCCCCACTTTCACCAGTGCAGCTATTTTGCTCTGTTTTATATCTGGGCATCTCCCCAAGATCTCGTGGTGGAGGCAGGGAAGGGGAGTGGTTGAAAGGGAGGGTTCTATTGCTAAAAACAGAATATTTGAAAACTACTTTTTTATTATTCAATTTGGCATATCCTTATCTGAAAGGGGCTAAAACGAAATAAGTCTTACAGATGCTGAGATCAGGCAAGCTGTTTTATTTTCAGTTTTCTCTGCTTCCCTCTCTAGATAAATGTCTCCTTATAACTCTTGACAGGCGTATTTGAGTCTGCATTGTCCTCCTGGTAACATTAACCATGAGAAGAGGAGCTAACGTGGGCTAGGTGCTCATTGCTTACCAGGAGATGTGCGGGGCATTTGCACAGGCACTCTTCATCAGGAGTGGGATGATCACGCTCCTTGGCTCTCAGGGGAGGACATGGAAGCAGAAGAGGTCCACTGGCTTGTCACAGTTCACCCAGCTAATTAATGATAGACTCACCACTGTCACCCAGAGGGTAACTCAGAGTCTATGGTTCTGACATTTCAGGGCAATAACGTTTAGTGAGTCTGAAGAGTGTGTGTGTGTTATAAATAAGGGATTGCTTTACATCTTAAAAATAAATATGGGAGTGGATGTAGCTCAAGCATTGAGCGCCTGCTTCCTACATGGGAGGTTCTGGGTTCGGTTCCTGGTGACTCCTAATAATAAAACAAACAAACAAAAAACTAACAACAAGCAAACAAATGAAAAAACCAACTCAGGGAGCCGCTGTGGCTCAGTGGTTTAGTGCTAGCTTCCCACATATGAGGTCCTGGGTTCAATCCCTGGCCCCTGATACCTCAAAACAAACAAATAAACAAATAGATAAATACGGTCAGTAGAAAAAAATCTGTAAGTAAAAATTGGAAGAAAAAGTCACTCATGATTCTACCACTCCAAGCCTGCCACTGTTAACATTTGGGCATATTTCCTCCCCATCTATTTTTATGCATAATTTTTAGTTGTTCTGCACTTTTAAAACAGCTGTGGTTATATGTATATTTATTCTGCTTTTGTCACTTAATATAACAACATAATATGATGATGTTTTTCATGTTATTACAAATCCTCTAATATTTTTACTAGCTAAATAATAGTCTTTTAAGCGGAGCAATTCAAATTAACTAACATTTATTGGGCATCTAATATGTCCCAGACCCTATGCTGGGCCCTAGAAATATGAAGATATATAAAATACTGTCTTTTCTTCAAGGAATGCAACCTAGTATAAAGGAAAGATGGGAAGAAGATAGTTATAGTTATGATAATAGCTAATGTTATTATTGTTCTGTATTATTGTCATAATGCTGTGTTCTAGGCACTGATCATAAGAATGAGCCTCATGGCAACTGTGAGGTAGAGACTATCATTCTACCCTTTTTTATAGATATTGAGGCTGAGGCACATTTTACTAATAAGATGGAATTGCCAACTGTGGTAGAAAGAATAATAGTCCCACAAAGATAGCCTCGGGGAGTGGATGTAACTCAAGTGGTTGAGTGCCTGCTTCCCACTTTCAAGGTCCTGGGTTCAATCCCCGGTACCTCCTTAAAAAAAAAGGTCCATATCTTAGTCCCCAGAACTTGTTACCTTATAAGGGACTTTGCAGATGTGATTAAATTAAGGATCTTGAGATGGGAAGATTATCCCAGATTATCTAGATGGATCCAATGTAATTATAAGGATTCTTGTAAGAAGAAGACAGGAGGAGTCTGAGTGGAGGATGTAATGATGGAAGCAGGGAGAGGGAGGAGAGTGGGAGAGAGGGAGAGAGAGAGATTTGGAAAATCTATGTGCTAGTCTTGAAGATTGTGGAAGGGGCCATATGCCAAGGAATGCAGGTGGTCCCTAAAAGCTGGAAAAGACAAGAAAATGGATTCTCCCTAGAGCCTCCAGAAGAACACACTCCTGCTGACACTGTAATTTAAGGGCTCTTGACTTTCAGAGCATTAAGAGAAAAAAAATTGTGTTGTTCTAAGCCATGAAAGTATGTGATAATTTGTTATAGCAGCAATAGAAAACTAATACACTGGGATTCAAACCCAGGAAGCTTGACTCTAGAGCCATCATGCTTAACCACTGTGGTTACATATGTTGGGTGAGGTACTTAACTATACCGTGGATGCCACATGAGCCCAGAGAAAGGACACTTAGCAGATCAATAAGGAAGGGGAAATATGTCAAGAACATGTCAGATTCTTTAAAGCTGGAGAGAAGTTATGAAGGTAGTGAGGGAGGGAAAGATGAGGACTTAACATGGGAAGATAGCCATGATAATAAGTGAAAATAATTCTAGTAATGTGGGTAATAGTGTTCCCATTTCTGTTTTATGTTTACATTCATGATCACATATTCAGATGACACACTCATGTAGTTATCTCTGAGGAGTGGGTTTGGAAATTAATATAAGGGAAGATTTTTACTTTTTAGTTACAAATTTTTGTATTATTTGAAATTCTCACCAGACATATGTTATTTTCTGTTTATTTTTTTTCTGTAAAGTAAATAAAGTTTACATAATACACTGGTCTTTTTTTAATTGGAGAAAGTAATAAGCATCACTGACATGAAAATCTTTGTGCATAAAGCTTTGTGATTCTGTGAGATGATTTTCTTGAATATGAAACATTCCTAGAGGTAGAATTGCCGGACTAATGGATAGAAACATTTGGAAAACATATTAAGAAAACTAATAACGGAGATGGCACCCAGTCAGTTAGCCAAAATGAAATGTAAGAGGGAGTATATAAATGGGCAAGAGAAGACATGATAGTTGTCAACTGTTATGTGAAGGCTGAAAGATGGAAAAGAAAGTTCCAGAGGAATGAATCAAGACCAATGAAGAAAATTTCTGTTCACTATGGAAAAAAAGCATGAAGGTATACTGATGGTAGGCTTACTCTTTATTCTGAGCCCTGCCCCAAATCTCTTTCAGCTTGTCCCAGTCAGCTGGGCTGGGTCACATGAAAACCACATAGACCACCTTCTGCCTTTTCTCTTTGGAGGTTTACACCTAAATCAGCTCTAAAGGAATGCATGATTTTTCCCCCCAGTTCCCATCCTCATCCTGCTTTGTTTATGCAAAATCAGCACGAGAGGAGAGAGAATAATAAGTAGGAAAGGAGTTTGGGCCTCCTCCCACTGCCAACAGAATCCCTACTGTAAATTTTGTGTGCCTTTCATTTGTCCTTGATTCAGATCACAGTCTTCCCCTCCTGGAGTAGGAAAGCAGTAGAGATGAGGTCTTGAATTTTCTCTTTTTTGGATAAACTGGTTTTTGCTCTTTTATTAGTTTCTCTGGGTATTATGGTATATTACCAATGTTGGAATGCCACCAGAACCAAGGAAAGTTTCTTTATCACATGGGTGATTTGAGATCATATTTTTTCTTTTCTGTCAGGTACATGGCATTTCTCTCTCTCTGCTTATGTAGCAGATTTTTTTGTTTCTTTAAATACATGGCGGAAAATTGCCATACCAAAATGAAGCCCCTAGTTTTCTTTTTTTAAATATATTTTTAATTTATTTCTTTAAAAAGATACTTAGATTACATAAATGTTACATAAAATATATGGAATTTCCATTTGCCCCACTCCCTACAACTCCCACATTTTCCCACATTAACAACATCCTTCATTAGTGTGGTATATTTGTTACAATCGATGAACAGGTTTTGTGACATTGCCACTACACATGGATTATAGTTTACATTGTAGTTTACACACTCTCCCATGCAATTTTGTAGATTATGGCAAGATATATAATGGCCTATATCTGTCATTGCAATGTCATTCAGGACAATTTCCAAGTCTCAAAAATGCGCCCACATTACACCTGTTTTTCCCTCTCCCTCCCCTCAGAACCTCCAGTGGCCACTGCCTCCACACCAATGATATAAGTTCTTACATTGCTAGGATCACAATAAGTCTATAGTAGAACACCAGTAGGTCTACTTTAGTCCATAGTTCATTCCCCAATCCTTAGGATTCTGTGATGGTGATGCCCATACCACCTCTAATTGAGAGGGGGCTTTGATCCCATAGGACCGATGGATGGGACTCTCTTGCTTGTAGATGTAGACTCTCTGGATTCCTTGGAATGGTTGTTGTCCATCATTATCTCCTTGTTAGTTGTCCTGGTGAGTTCAATGAACAGGAGAGTAGGGGCAACTCGATTGAGATTCAGGACCCAGGTGGTACATGGACAGCCCAAGGATTGAAGTCTCTTGGACATAAACCTATCAAATCTAGTACTAACTATAGGTTCAAATAGGAGGAGCTGAAGAGCCATGTGTAGGAAAATCACAACTGAGTCCAACTCTATCATACTGGGGAGCATAAATTCCAAAGTAGGGCTCACTGACAAGGTGTCAAACTCCTAAGCTCTCAGTCCTGCCTATAGTGTCTGGAGGTCTCCAGAGGCCTCAGGAGTCCTGCTATATGAGGTAATATTTACTGTGACAATCAATGAGATCCTGATGAAATGTGCATAAGTGTAACCTCTGGAATGGCCTCCTGACTCACTTCGAAGTCTCTTAGCTGTATAAACTCATTTGTTTTTACCATTTCTCCATTTTTGTCAAGGTCTTTTTCCAGTTGTATTGCTAGTTGGTACTTGGTTGTAAGCCTTCAGTGCCAGGGAGGCTCATCCCTGGGTGTCATGTCCCATGCTGGGGGTAAGATAATGCATTTATATCCTGAGTTTTGTTTAGAAAGAGTAAAGGTTCATAAGTACAGCCATCAGTATCAAGGGTCTGTCAATGGACCACCCTCCTTTACTAGTCATTGCCCCTGTACTTGGGGGATTCTTGCTCTTCCATTAGAGAATGTTGCAGAGCTCCCCAGGATGGGAATTCGATATTCTTTCGGTTATTGTGTGACACTTCACCCACTGTGACAATGCCCCGTGAACACTTAAACACATTTGTATACCTTATATGTATGCCCCAGGTGAACCTCCTCCCATGTACCCCCATCACTGACACCTGGCACTAAAAATCCTCCCCTTTCAAAGTTGTAACCCTCTGTGATCCAAAACTTCATTAAAAATGAAGCCAATAAATTAACAAAATACAATTAATAAGAAAATGAAATAATGATAGTTTTAAAAATAAAACAAAAAAATTTAGAAAAATATTTAAAAATTTGGAATACTAAAAAAGAATGAAAAATATTTTTTGAAAAATTTTGACATTGTGTCTTCTTCACTGTAAGATCTGTTGTCTTGTATGTACAGTGACATTTTATTTTGTTTATTCCCCACTGTGTCTTACTTTTTTAATTTTGTCTTCAAAGAAGTTTTAGGTTACAGAAAAGTCATGTACAGAATATAGGAGATTCCTATATACCTAACATCCTCCCCCTTTCCTCATTTCCCCTAATAATAACATTTTATATGTGAATGGTACCTTTATTACAATTGACGTATAAATATTTAAACATAGCTACTAGTAATCATCAATGGTTTACATTATGATTTACATTTTGGATCATACACTTTTATAAATTTTGATGGAATTTAACATGGCCTGTATCCATCATTGCAATATATGTAGAACACTTCCATTGCCCCCAAAATGTCCATTTTCCATCTATTCAATTCTACCCTCACTGTCCCCTCAGGGCCCATGGCAACCACCAGGCTTCACTCCTTGATGAACAAGATTCATAGTTAGTTGCAACAACATTGAAGGCTTGACATACTGGTTTGTCCTCCTCTATTAGAAATTGCCTCTGCTATAGAGAGACTCCCACCCCTCTATTTGAGAACATAGCAGGACTCCCCAGGATGAGAGTCCAACACCTTCCTGCTAATTATGTGGGTCTCCACCCACTGATACAACACACTATGACAAGAAGAACACTCACACACTCCCTCAGAAGCTTTCCCAGGGGTGCCCTGTCCTAAATGCCCCCACATCCAACACCCTAAACCAGTAACCCTTCCCTGCCATATTGCCAAAAGAACATTCCCAACATTGTAGTTTCAACCACATACCCACAAATCCCCAGAGTTCACCTGCTCCCTGCCCCAATCCTCACCCCAGTTCCATGGACTGACCAACCCACCCTCCCCACCCTAGCCATCTAAAAAACCATCACCACCCAACCCAATAATATCATTGCACCACTGCCTTGCATCTCCACAACTGTACACTTCCACCTTACCATAGATTTTGCCCATTTGGGCATTGGCTCACAACCTTCTTCTCTCTTTCTATCTCCTGTAATCCTATCTTCTGCACTCTAGCTCTGTGAATTTGCTCAGTTTGTCTAATTCTTATCAGTGAGGTCATGTAATATTTGTCTTTTAGTGTCCTTCAACATAAGGTCTTTAAGATTCATCCTTGTTATCCCAGGTGTTAAAACTGCATTATTTCTTACAGCTGAATAATATTCCACTGTATGTATATACCACAATTTGTTTATCCAAACTTCTGTTGATAAGCATTTGGGTTGTTTCCAGCTTTTGGCAATAGTGAATAATGCTGCTATGACCACTGATGTGCATTTATCTGTTCATGTCCCCACTTCCACTTCTTCTGGGTAATACCTAGTCGTGGGATTGCTGGATCATATGGCAGTTCTATAGTAGCTTGCGGAGGAACCACCAAACTCCTCCACAATGGATGCACCACTCTGCATTCCTACCAGCAGTATATGAGGGTTCCCATTTCTCCACATCCACTCCAACACTTGTCATCCTCTGTTTTTTCTTAATACCACCAGTCTAATGGGTGTAAGATGATATCTCATTGTAGTTTTGATTTGTATTTCAATACAATAGTTAGTGATATTGAGCATTTTTTCTTGTGCTTTTTAGCCACTTGTATTTCTTCATTGGAGAAGTGTCTATTCAAATCACTTGTCCATTTTTTAAAATAGGTTGTTTGTCTTTTGATTTTTGAGGTGTAGGATTTCTTTATATATGCTGGATATTAGTCTCCTATCAGATATATGGTTACCAAATATTTTCTCCCATTGAGTAGGCTGCCTTTATCACTTCTTGCAAACCCCTTTGAGGTGCAAAAGTTTTAAATTTTAATTTATCTATTTTTTTTTCTTTCATTGCTTTTGCTTTGGGTATAAAGTTCATGAAATCATTTCCTAATACAAGGTCTTATAGACACTTCCCTACATTACCTTCCAAGATTTTTATGGTCTTGGCTCTTATACCTAGATCTTTGATCCATATTAATTTTTATATAGGGTGTGAGATGGTGTTCCTCTGTTATTCTTTAGAAATGGATATCCAGTTCTCCAAGCACCATTTGTTGAAGAGGCCATTCTCTCCCAGTTGAATAGGCTTGGTGGCCTTGTCAAATATCAGTGGTATATGTGAGGATCTATATCAGAACTGTATATGTGAGGATCTGTATCAGAACTCTGAATTCAGTTTCATTGGTCAGTGTGTTAATACTTGTATCAATACCATGCAGTTTTGACCACTGATGCTTTTGTAGGTAGGTAATGTGATTTCTCCAATTTCATTTTTCTTTTTCAATATGTCTTTGACTATTCACGGCCTCTTGACTTTCCAAATAAATTTCATAGTTAGCTTCTCCAATTCAGTAAAAAATGCTGTGGTAATTTTTACTGGGACTGTATTAAGTCTGTAAATCAGTTTGGGTAGGATAGACATCTTAATGGTGTTTAGTCCTATCCACGAACAGGGAATGTTCTTCCATTTACTTAGGTCTTCCTTGATTTCCTTTAACAGTGTTGTGTATTAATAGTTTTCTGCATACAAGCCATTTACATCTTTACTAAAATTTAATAAAATTTATTTGATTCTTGTAGTAGCTATTCTAACTAGGATTTTTTTCTTGATTTTCTCCTCAGATTGCTCATTATTGGTGTACAGAAGTGCTACTGATTTTTGCACATTAATTTTATAACCTGCCACTTTACTGAAATCATTTATAAGCTCTAGACTCTTTGATGTAGAATTCTCAGGGCTTTCAAGGTATAGGATTGTATCATCTATAAATAGTGAAATTTTTACCTCTTCTTTTCCAATTTGGATGCCTTTTCTATCTTTTTCTTGCCTAAGACCTCAAGCAAGTACTTGTAACACAGTGTTAAAAAGAGCAGTGATAGTGGGCATCCTTGTCTTCTTCCAGATCTTAGAGGGAAAGCTTTTAGGATTTCATCATTGAATATGATGTTAGCTGTGGGTTTTTCATATATACCCTTTATCATGTTGAGGTAGTTTCCATCTATTCCTCTCTTTTGAAGTTTTTTTTTTTTCAATCAGGAAAGGGGGCTGTATTTTACCAAGTGCTTTTTCTGCATCTATAGAGATTATCATGTGATTTTTTTTCTTATGATCTATTTATGTGGTGTATTACATTGATTGATTTTCTTATGTTGAAACATCCTTGCATACCAAGGATGAAACCCACTTGGTGATGGTGTATAATTCATTTGAAGTGTTGCTGAATATGATTAGCAACTACTTTGTTGAGGATTTTAGCATCTAGGTTCATTGGAGAGATTGGTCTATAGGTTTCCTTTCTGTGATATCTTTGTTTGGCTTTGGTATTAGGGTGATGTTGGTATCATAGAATGAATTAGGCAATCTTCCCTCCACTTCTATTTTTTGGAAGAGTTTAAGCAGGATTGGTGTTAGTTCTTTCCAGAATGTTTGGTAGAATTCACCTGTGAAGCCATCTGGTCCTGGGCTCTTGTTAGTTGGAAGGTTTCTGATGACTAATTCAATCTCATTACTTGTGATTGTTCTGCTGAGTTAATTTCTTCTTTTGTCAATGTAGGCTGCTTGTGTGTTTCTAGGAGTTTGTCCATTTCCTCTAAATTATTCATCTTCTTGGCATACAATTTTTGAAAGTATCCTCTTATGATTCTCTATTTCTGTGGGGTCAGTGGTGATATCCCCTTCCTTGTTTCTTATTTTCTGTATTTGCATCTTCTCTCTTTCTTTCTCTGCTAGTCTAGCTAAGGCTTTGTCAATTTTATTAATCTTCTCAAAGAAGCAGCTTTTGGTATTATTTATTTTTTCTAGTGCTTTCTTATTTTCAATTTCATTTAGCTCTGCTCTAATCTTTGTTATTTCCTTCTTTCTACTTCCTTTAGGTTTAATTTATTGTTATTTTTCTAATTCCTCCAGGTGTGCAGTTAGGTCTTTGATTTTAGCTCTTTCTTCTTTTTTTAAAATAGTCATTTATGGCTATGAATTTCCCCCTCAGTACCGCTTTTGCTGCATCCCATAGGCTTTGACACATTGTATTGTCATTTTCAGTCATTTCAAGGTAATTACTGATATCTTTTGCAATGTCTTTCTTGACCCAATGATTGTCTAAGAGTATGTTGTTTACCTTCCATATCTTTGTGCCTAATCTGCCTCTCTAACCCTTACTGATTTCTAGCTTCATTCCATTGTGATCAGAGAAATTACTTTGTATCTTTAAATCTTTCTGAATTCACTAAGAGTTGTTCTATGGTCTAGCATGTGGTCTATCCTGGAGAATGAGCCATGTGCAATTGAGAAGAATGTATATCCCACTGTATTTGGGTGTAATATTCTCTATAGGTCCAGGTCCTCCAATGTATTTTTCTATGTCTTTGTTTCTTTACTGATTCTCTGTCAAGATGTTCTGTCTAATGGGATAATGGTGTATTAAAGTCCCCCACTATAGTTGTAGAGGCATCTATTTCTCCACCTAGTTTTTACAGTGTTTGTCTCATGTATTTTGAAATGCCCTGGTTAGGTGCATGAATGTTTATGATTGTTCTCTCTTCTTGATAGATAATCATTTTTATTAGTATATAGTGGCCTTCTTTGTCTCTTACAATAGTTTTGCATTTAAAGTGTATTTTGTCCAATATTTGTATAGCTATTCCTGCCCTTTTATGGTTATTGTTTGCATGTAAAATTGTTTTCCAACCTTTCACTTTCAGCCTCCTTGAGTCCCTGGGTGTAAGGTGAGTTTCTTGTAGACTGCATATAAATGGGTCATATTTTCTTATGTATTCTGCCACTCTGTGTCTCTTGATGGGAGAGTTTAATCCATTAACATTCAATGTTATTACTGTTAAGTAATTACTTACAGTAGCCATATTCTCTTTAGATTTATACATGCCATGTTGTTTTTATTTTTCTTTTTGTCTTTTTAGTTGTCCTTATGTTCTCCTCCAACTCCTTTCTATATTTTCCTTTTGACTGGCAGAACTCCCTTTAGTATTTCTTGAAGGGCAGGTTTCTTATTGACAAACTCTTAATTTCTGTTTATCTATAAATATTTAGAACTCTCCTGCATTTTTGAATACAAGTTTTGCTGGATAGAGAATTCCTGGCTGATTTTTTTTTCCTTTTAATACCTTAACTATGTCATACTACTGCCTTCTTGCCTCCAAGGTTTCAGATGAGAAGTCAGCACTTGATTTTATTGAGCTTCCCTTGTATGTGATGGATCTCTTTACTCTTGTTGCTTTCAGTATTCTCTCTTTGTCTTGAGCATTGGGAAATTTTACAGGTAAGTGTCTTGGAGAAGGCCTGTTCAGATTTATACTGTTTGGGGTGCACTGCACTTCCTGGACATGTATGTTTATGTCCTTCAATAGGGCTGGGAAATTTTCAGTCATTATTTCCTCTAACACATCTTCTGTCCCCTTTCTTTCTCTTCTCCCTCTATGATTCCTGTAATACATATGTTTGTGCATTTTGTGTTGTCATTTAAATCTCTAAGTTCCTGCTGGATTTTTCTATCTTTTTATCTATCTGTTCTACTACCTGTTTGATTTCGGATGTACTGTCTTCCACATCACTGATTCTTTCCTCTGTCTGTTCAAATTTGCTGTTAAGTGCTTCTAGTGTATTTTTTATTTCATGCATCGTGCTATTCATCACCATCAGGTCCATTATCTTTTTATGTAAGTTTACAATTTCTTCCTTGCATTCTCCCAGTGTCTTCTTAATATTCTCAATCTCTTCTTTCACTTCATTAAGTTGATTCATGGACATCTTTGATTAGCTGTTCTGTGTTCTACATCTCCTCCAATGTTTTCATTGGACTGGGTCATGTCTTCCTGTTTCTTAGAATGAGTTGTAACTTTTTGTTGGTGCCTAGGCATCAGTTTGCCTTGATGGGTTTATTATTTGATTAGCTTCTCTTTCTACTCTAGGGTTTTATTTTGTCATTGTTGTTGTTTGTGGTAAGTTTTCACTTTGTCACTGCATTCCTCTTATTCTATTTCCTAGCTGTTGTCTATGTTCCCTTGAGAAAAAAAAAATCAAACCAGGTAAAAGGGAAAATGTAAGAAGAGAAAAAGGGTAATAGTAAAAGGTAGAAGATGAACCATATAAGACCTAGAAAAATGAATAATTACTTGATAGGAGGTGCAGATGAATAAGAATAAAAAGGTGGAATAGATATAATGAAATGGGAAACAGAATATAAAAGTACATATAGAATGAATGAAAATGCCAGAATGATGAGAAGACAGGGAAAGAGAAAAGAAAAAGAAAAGTTAAAAAGTAAAAAAAAAAAAAAGCAGAGAAAAAAGGAGAAATAAAAACAAGAAAAATTGAAGACCAAATGAAAAGAGGTGGAATGAAAGAACAACAACAAAAACAGAAGAGAGAAAGATGAAGGAAAGAAAAAAATAGTGTAGGTAGAAAAAAATCAATAAATGAAAAAAGAGGGAAATGAAGGAAGGGGAACACAGCAAACAAGAAACAAGACAGCAGTACCAATTTTTTTAAAAAGGAGAAAGGAGTGAGGAATAAAAAGAACAAAAAGCCAATGAGAAAAAAAAGACAACAACAATGACAACAACAAGAAGGAAAAACAGCTTAGACCCCTAAGGAGCTTCTCAGGCTGCTGGTGTTCATCAATCAATCATCCTGTAACCTGCCCTCTGCAGTTTGGAACCAGGCTTTAGCGGGTAAACTAAGTTAAAATTTAAAAAGAACCTTTTAAAAAATATAAAAAATAAAGTATCAAAGAAATGCTAATACAAAAAGATATCTGCCCAATTTCCCTTAGACCAGTTAAAATCTTACCAGTTTCAAGATTCCTGCTGATTAGGCACCTGTCTGTCCCTGCCACCTCTGTATGTTCATTGCTTTCTCTCCCAGGGCAGCTGGGTGTGACAGTCAGGCTGAACAGATCCCCCACCCCCTTTCCTCAACAGGTCAAGAAGGTCTTTTCTGAGATTCAGAGGGGCCTCAGGTGACCAAACTCACTGCAAAGAAATCACTCTTGACCCTCTTCCAGACCCCTCTTCCTCCCAGGTAACCCTAAATAGGTTTCTGAAGGATTATTGAGCTTTTCCTACCACCCATTTCCCTTAGGGTAGTTGGAATTTTAATAGTTTTCAACTGCCAGATTAGTTACCTATCTCCGCTCATCACTTCCCAAGTTCCTCTCTCTGAGGGTGGCTGGGTGTGACAGTCTTCCTGAGCAGATTCCCCTTTCCCCTCTCCCTGGGTCCACCTTGGTGCTGGCTGGTATCTTTCCCAAGTTTCACAGGGGACTCAGGTGTCCAAACCCATGGAAAGGAAATCACTTCCCACCCTTCACCAGAACTGTCTTCCTCCAGAGAATGCTTCCTCCTACTCACTGGCTGGTAAGAGTCAGGGCGTCCATGGAAACTACTTGCTTTGAGGGTGGGGCTTAGCTGCCTGCCGGTTCCAACCACAGGAGAAAGCAACTCATGGGGCTCTTTATCTCTGTATCTGATTCCCTCCAGAATGATGTCCTAAAACCTCCTGCTCGGTGGGTTCCCAAAACAGCTCACTCAGGTAGGACTTTGCCCCTTCTCAGCAGTTTTCTGTGAGAGAGCTGGGGAGTGCCCATCCACAATGATGCCATTTTCCTGGAATCCTTTTTTTTTAATTTTTTAATTTTTATTTTTAAAAAAATTATATTACATAAATGCTACATCAAAAATACAGGGGAAAAGTCAAGAAAATAATAGAAGAAAAAATATATAGGGGATATTTACATGTCCCACTCCCTCCCCCTCCCATACTTTCTCAAATTAACAACATCTTTCATTAGTGTGATACATTTGTTACAATTGATGAACACATATTGAAGCATTGGTACTAACCATGGACTATAGTTTACATTATAATTTACATTCTATCCCGCACAATTTTGTAGGTTTGACAAAATATATATTGACCTGTATCTGTCACTTCAGTGTCATGCAGGGCAATTAAAACATCCTGAAAATGCCCCCATGTTACACCTATTCTTCCCTCTCCTTCCCCTCAGAGCCTTTGGTGGCCACTGCATTTATATCAATCATAAAAGTTCTTCCATTGCTACAATAATAACAGAATAATAATAAGTCTGTTTTAGTCCATTGTTCATTCCCCAATCTTGAGGACCTGGGGATGGTGATGCCTACTCTGTGTCTAATTGAGAGGGGGCTTAGATCCCATGGGGCAGATGGATGGAACTATCTTGCTTGCAATTGCAGACACTCTTTGTTCTTTGTTCTTGTCCATCATCATTTCCTTGTCTTTAGGTTAGAGCACATCACAAAGAGATTTGCAGTCTAAAGTCAGGGTCAGCCGCATGGAGCCAGCCCATGTGCAGCGCTGATGCGCGCAAGGAGTGCCCTGTCATGCAGGGGTGTCCCCCGTGTAAGGAAGCCCCATGTGCAAGGAGTGCGCCCCGTAAGGAGAGCTGCCCAGCGCGAAAGAAAGTGCAGCCTGCCCAGGAATGGCACCGCCCACACAGAGAAGTGACACAACAAGATGATGCAACAAAAAGAAACACAGATTCCCATGCCGCTGACAAGAACAGAAGCGGGCAAAGAAGACGCAGCAAATAGACACAGAGAACAGACAACGGGGGTGGGCAGAAGGGGAGAGAAATAAATAAATAAATCTTTAAAAAAAAAAATAAAGTCAGGGTCAGCAAACTATTTTTGTAAATGGCCAGATAAATATTTTAAGCTTTATGAGTCATAGAGTCTATATTATAATTTTTGGCTCTGCTATTGCAGCACCAAAGCTGTCACAGATGATACATAAACAAATGTCTTCTGCTGTGTTCCAATAAAACTTTATTTACAAAAATAGGCAGAGGGCCAGGTTTGGTCCCAAGGCCATAGTTTTCTAACCTCTGATATAAAGCCATAATTTAAGAAAACTGAAAGTATTTACTAGGTTGAACAAAGCTACATAATAAGCCTAGACTGGTTAATTATAAATAATATTAATTTATTTGTTACTTTATTTAATAAAGTATATATTTCTGAGTGTAAGAAATGGCCTGGTTCCTCCTTCTGTCCATCAGTTGTTATAAAGAGGAGAACTCTGAAAATTAGTTTAATAATAGCATATTTCTGAACCCAAACTTTACATTTAAAAAAGTTTTTGCCACAGACTCAGGTCAACTCTGCTCCAGAAATGACACAATCATGTGGTATAATTATGAAATAAGGGTATGAGATAAAGGTCAGGAGTATGAGGCCCAAATAGTTGATAGTCATTTTTCCATTCATCCAACAAATGTTTGCATGACTACTCTGTATAAGATTGTAGAGTGAATGCTTTGGAGAATTCCAGGATGAAATAGATAAGAATGCTGTTGTCAAAGTCTCCATTGCTTCTCTGTAGACCAATTAAGAAGAGCCCCCCATCCTGGTGATAGTTTTTAGCTCATGTGATCTAAGTTAGAACAATCAGACTCTTTCCTGGAATGTGCATCTAAAGTAGATTGCCATGACTGGAAGAGGGTGGAACTATTTCAACAAAGAGACTATTGATGAATTTCTGCCACTGAGCTGCACAGTTACCCTCTTTTCAAGATTGTTTAGTTTGTAAACGAAAAATAAGATTGGAAACCAGGTGGAGTCAAATTGTGGTAGCCTTCAAAACCAGAGAGAGAAGCCTGAACTACATCTGCAGATAATAACCTTTCTATAACACCACATTGTTATAGACAATTGATTTTTTAAAAATTTCTCTCCCCCTCATCCCCCCCTCCCCAGTTGTCTGCTCTCTGTGTCCATTCACTGTGTGTTCTTCTGTGACTGCTTTTATCCTTATCGGCAGCACCGGGAATCTGGTTTCTTTTTGTTGCGTCATCTTGTTGTGCCAGTTCTCCGTGTGTGCGGCACCATTCTTGGGCAGGCTGCACTTTCTTTCGCGCTGGGCAGCTCTCCTTACGGGGTGCACTCCTTTGGGCGTGAGGCTCCCCTATGCGGGGGACACCCCTACATGGCACGGCACTCCTTGCTCACATCAGCACTGCACATGGGCCAGCTCCACATGGGTCAAGGAGACCCAGGGTTTGAACAGCGGACCTCCCATGTGGCAGGTGGCCGCCCTATCCATAGGACCAAGTCCACTTCCCTAGACTATTGATTTGAGTGTAATAATATACCAGGCAAATACAGCTTCAATCCATGAGCTGCTAAAGAGCAACCCAAGTTAAACTAGATGGGAAGATAGTTGAATATTGACACTGTTTGGTGTTCCAAGCAAATTTTCCTTTTCCAGTGCTCTGGAGCAGAGTACCTCCACCTCAGTAATAATGACATTTTGGGCGGTATAATTCTTTGTGGTGGAGGACTGTCCTGTGTACGTAGGATGTTTAGCAATGCCCTTGGCCTCTACCCACTAGTTCCTATGCAGTGGTACCACAGCTAAGTGATGCTAGACAAAAATGTTTCCAAATAGGGCCTTATGTCCCTTTGAGGGAACTGTCAATTTTTTATTGTGGCTGTAATGAATTACAACAAAGTTAGTGGCTTAAAACAACACAAATTTATTATCTTACAGTTCTGGAGGTCACAGGTTTGAAACGAGTCTTAAAGAACTAAAATACAGCTTGTTCTTTTGGGAGGCTCTGAGGGGAGAATCACTTCTTTGCTTTTTTCCATCTTCAAAGCCTATCACTCCAATCTCTATTTCCAACATCATATCACCTTCTCCTCTGGACTCTGCCTCCTCTTGCATCCCTCTTGTAAGGACCATTGTGATACTGATGGACTCTCTGAGGATGAGGCCAGGGACTATGCATTTTAGTAGGCTCCTCTAGCAATTTTTCCCTAGGCTAAAGGAAGTATTCTTTAGTTGTTTCTAGCACTTCTAATCTCAGCTCCAATTCATCAGGGAGTTGTTTTCTCCTTGATAGAAAAATTGTCATCTCAATGATTGCTACCTGGAGCTACCTTATTAACTAAAGAGGACTTAGAAATCAACTCTTAGTTGTTGGCAATTATTGCAAGGTAATTCCCACCATTCTCCCCTCTCCTAGGTGGCAATTCAGCAGTAAATGTCTCATGATTAACGTAACCAATTGAAAGACTAATAATAAAACTTGCAAAGCAACTAAGTTTGTTTTTGGTAGGTAGAAGACTTGGTGGCTTATATGGTGTGTCATGAAGGTTAAAGAAAGGCTGTTCTCTGGAAATATCCCTATCACACCAGCCAGTCAAGGGGGGCAGTTCAGGAGGAGTAGTAAGTTATACATTAAACTGTTATGATCCAACCATATCTTAATGAGGTTTGCAAAATTAGCTAGCAGGTAGCTTAGCAAATAATTAACCAAGGCTTTGAGAGAATGAGATTTAAAACAGGTAAGTTTAAATGGGTAGGGAAAGGCCAGGCACAGTCAAGAACACAGGATGCAATCAAGGGCAGTATGTTCGTTCTGGAGCAGCACTTCTTCTCAACTATTTTCCTTTTGCTCCTTAGGGATCTTTGAGAGTAGGCATTGGTTAATTATTTGCTAAGCTACCTGCCTCAGTCACTTCTGATATATGTTACTTTGTGGCCAGGATGCTTTATTTTTTATTTTTGTCTTTGTTTATTTTTTTAATATTACATTAAAAAAATATGAGGTCCCCATATACCCCCCACCCCCTCACCCCACTTCTCCCCCTTTAACAACAATCTCCTCCATCATCATGAGATATTCATCGCGTTTGGTGAATACATCTCTGAATACCACTGCCCCTCACGGTCAATGGTCCACATCATAGCCCACACTCTCACGTTCCACCCACTGGGCCATGGGAGGACATACAATTTCCGGTAACTGTCCCTGTAGCACCACCCAGGCAACTCAAAGTCCCAGAAACACCTCCACATCTCATCTCTTCCTCCCATTCCCTACCCCCAGCAGCCACCATGGCCACTTTCTCCACACAAATGCCACATTTTCTTCAATTACTAATCACAATAGTTCATGAATAGGTTATCAGTAAGTCCACTCTAATCCATACTCTATTCTTCCATCTTGTGGACCTTGGAATGGTTGTGTCCACGCCACATCTATATCAGGAGGGGGCTTAGATTCCACATGGATGCTGGATGCAATCCTCCTGCTTTCAGTTGTAGGCACTCTTGGCTCCATGGTGTGATGGTTGACCTTCTTCACCTCCATGTTAGCTGAGTGGGGTAAGTCCAATAAACCAGAGTGTAGGAGCTAAAGTCTGTTGAGGCTCAGGGCCTGGCTATCACATGGTCAGTCCAGAGATTCAGGTCCCCTGAGTATATATTAGACCCCAGCACCAACTACAGTTCCGGTAAAAGTAACAGGAGAGGCTTGTGAACAAAGATCACATCTGAGTCCAGCTCCATCACACAGAAACACAAACTCCAAAGTAGGGCCAACTGACATGGCACTGAACTCCATCTGCCATGACCATAGAAACTATGGGTCTCTGTAGCCCTCAGAAGAACCAATACCCAGGGTCATATCTACTTTATCTGTCTCTGGGACTCTGCTGAGATGTGCATAAGGGCAACCCCTCTGATAACCTCCCAGCTCTTTTTGGAAACTCATAGCCATATAAACTCATTTGTCCTTTCCATTTCCCCCTTGATTCAGGTCAAAAAGCATTTTTAACTCCTCGTATTATATGTAGATTGAGATATTCTGCTAGTCTGAGTTGACCCTTTTATTCAAGGTCATTTTCTAGTTACATCGTCAGTTGGTACTTGGTAGTAATCCCTCGGTGCCAGGGAGGCTCATCTCCAGGAGTCATGTCCCATGCTGGGGGGAAGGCAACGCATTTACATGCTGAGTTTGGCTTCGAGACTGGCCACATTTGGGCAACATGGAGGCTCTCAGGAGGTAACTCTTAGGCACCCTGCAGCTCTAGGCCTTGTTCTTATTTCAGTTGCACAGGCTCACAAGCATAGTCATTAGTATCAAGGGCTCATTGTTGGACCTTCATTGTTTTTTGATCTTTGCCATTGCACTTGGGGGATTGTTGCTGTTCCTTCAGGGACTGTGATAGAGTTCCCCTGACTAGGAACTCAGCACTCCCTCAGTTGTTGTTTTTAATTGTATCCACTATGAAAATATCCAAACATTTTTATGTACCCTGGATATATGCCCTGGAGAACTACCTGCCAACCATGTGTCACCTGTCAATAACATCCCACACCAGTATTCCTCCCCTGCCATTGTTGAACCTCTCTGTAATCCAAAACTTCCTGAAAAGTGAAGCCCAATATGTTGCCAGGTTCCATTAATAGTAAAATGGAATATAGCAATGAGTTTAAAGGTTAGATACAGAATACTTATTAATTTGGAAAAATTAAGGTAAAAATAAATTGGGATATCAAAAAATTTAAAAATGCAAAAGCTTTTTTTCTGATGTTTTGCTTTCCATCACTGCAATAAGTGTTGCCCTGTACACAAATTGGCAAGGCAAGTACTTACGTCTTTTCCACAGTGTCTACGTCCTATCTTTTTCTTTTCTTTTTCTAATTATTAAGCTTATCTTCACAGGAGTTTTAGATCACAGTAATTCATATATACAATATACAGTACTCCCACATATCCAACATAAAACCTTTTCCCTTCCACAGCAATAATCTTTTTACATATTCATACTATATTTACTGAAACTGATGTACAGATTTTGAGACAATAGCTTTCAAACAAGGGAACATTTGTGTTTACATTGTGGTATATTTTTGACTATACAATTTTCTAAATTTTTAGTTATCTTATGTTTTACATTATGATTTACATTTTAGCCTATCAGCCCCTATATATTTTTGGTTATATTTTTACATGTCTTATATTCATCCTTGCGTACTCTTGTGGAACACTTCTATTGCCCACACAGTTACATTGGTTCCATCTATTCAATACCTCTTTCCCTCTCCCCTTAGGGCCCACTGTGACAGTCAATCTTCATTGCTTGAAAGGCCATGTTAGAGATACTTGCAACAGTGTTGAGGGCTTGATGTGCTCAACTGCCCTAATGCACTGGGAGCCACCATTTCTCTTGAGAGATACAATTCCCTCTATTTGAGGGCATCAGTCCTCCCCAGGATGTGGGTATACCTTCACTCTCATTATATGGGTCTCTATCCAATGATATAACCCACTTTGGCAAAATGAGCATTCATGTATTCCCTAGGAGCCTGTCCTGTGTCAGATTATCCCCTTTAAGCATCTTAAACAGGTAACCTTCCTTCTTATATTTTTGAAAAAAGTTTTCTCAGCATTATACTCTTAACCAAATACCTGACAATCTCCTATGTTCGTGTGTTGCCCCACTCTCCCCCCAATTCCCATCCCTAGCCCCACTCAAGCTTGCAAAGCCCCACCCAAAGGTAACCCTATGCCCCCATTTTATCCATTCCTTGTACAAATACTTACCTCCAGCTTATCATAGATTTCACCCATGTAGGTGTCAGCTTACATCCTTCCTGTACCCCCTCAATTTCCTGTAAGCCAATTATCCAGTCTCTAGCTCTCTGAGACAGCTTGGTTTACTTCTTTCATATCATTGAGGTCATGTAGTATTTGTCCTTCAATGCCTGGGTTGCTTCACTCAACATAGGGTTCTCAAGATTGATCCATGTTATCACATGTGTTTGTAGTGTATTCGTTCTTAAAGCCGAGTAGTATTCCATTGTATGTATATACCACATTTTATTTATCCATTCATCTGTTGATGGGCATTTGGGTTGATTCCAACTTTTGGCAATAGTGAATAATGCTGCTATGAACATTGCTTTATTTTTATATCCTCCATGGCACTGAGCCCAACAAAGAGGTAGCACTCAAATGCTTTTTGAACCAAGGCATGACTATTAGCATTTAGGAAAAAATGTAAGGATATTAGGTTCTCAGTCAAGAGTGGAATAAAAATAAAGTTAAAAGAGAAGTGAACAGGCATCTTTAGCACCTGTAGTGGGCTGAATGCTAGGTCCCTAAAAGATATACCCATGTTTTAAGACCTGACCCTCTGTGAGTGTGATCTTATTTGGGAACAGGATCTTTGCAGAAGTAAATTAAGGATCTTGAGATGAGATGGTCCTGGATTATCCAGGTGGGTCCTAAATCCAATAACAAGTGTCTTTGTTTTGTTTCATTTTGTTTTTGAGGTACCTGGACTAGGGATTGAACCCGGGACCTCGTATATGGGAAGACAGTGCTCAACCACTGAGCTACACTGGCTCCCCAAAAGATGGTAAGGTATTTTCTTGCCTCTAACAGATATTGTGATCACTATGCCCCTAGGTGTTGAACCCTAGACTTCCTGTATGGTAGACGGGAGCCCAATCACTTGAGCCACATCCGCCTTCCACAAGTGTCTTTTTTTTTTTTTTAAGATTTATTCATTTTGTATTTATTTCTCTCCCTTACCCCCCACCCCCAATTGTCTGCTCTCTGTGTCCATTCCCTGTGTGTGCTTTTGTGTCCGCTTCTATTCTTGTCAGTGGCACGGGAATCTGTGTCTCTTTTTGTTGCCTTCTCTTGCTGCGTCAGCTTTCGGTGTGTACAGCACCACCCCTGGACAGGCTGGACTTTATTTCACGCTGGGTGGCTCTCCTTATGGGGTCCACTCCTTGCATGGCACGGCACTCCTTGCGTGCATGGGCCAGCTCCACATGGGTCAAGGAGGTCCTGGGTTTGAACTGCGGACCTCCCATGTGGTAGGCAGATGCTCTATCCATTGAACCAAGTCTGCTTCCCTCCACTAGTGTCTTTATAACAGAAAGATGAGGAGAAGACACATGCGAAGAAGGATAAGGCCATGTGAAGGCAGAGGCAGTGATTGGGGTGATGCAGAAGCTGGAACAGGCAAGGAAGAACACTCTCCTAGCACTGCAGAGGGAATGAGCCCTACTGACATCTTTACTGCAGCCTTCTCGCCTCCAGAAATGTGATAGAATACATTTCTGTTGCTTTAGTGTTTGAAGTCACCCTGTTTGTGGTAATTTGTTATAGCAGCCTTGGGAAGCTAATACAATATCCACTCCCCAAAGGTAGATGTTAATATAGTAATGGTTAATATTTCTTTAGCACTGATCATGTACAGCTTTACATAGATTATTATTTCAAATTTTTACAGTAACCTTATGAAATAGACACTATCACTATCCGTGTATAGATGAGGAAACTGACATTCAGAAAATGATAGCAACCTGAACAAAAACCCAATAACCTAGTAAAAGATGGATTCAGAATCGAGCCTAGGCAATCTGACTCCAGATTCTTCTCTTATCTGTCAGGTTCTTCTTATTTATTTCCCTTGCATATCGCATATCTTAAAAGCAAGGGTGGGGGTAGTGGATGTGGCTCAGGTGGTTGAGGGCCTGCTTCCCACATGGGAGGTCCTGAGTTTTGGTTCCTGATGCCTCCTAAAACAAACAAACATGCTAAACAAACAAACAAAAAACAACTCAGGGGAGCTGATGCGGCTCAGTGGCTGAGCACCAGCTTCCCACACACGAGGCCAGCTTGGTGGCTTTAGTCCTGGGTAGAACCAAGTCACTCCACAGGATTGTGAAAAGGCTGCTTTGATTATGCAGCATAAAGATATTAGGTTCCCAGCCAAGGATATGCAGGTTCTTCAACTGACTGCAGATCAGATTGCCATGCTGCCTCCTGAGCAAAGGCAGGGTATCCTCATCTTAAAGGAACAAACCAGAAATCCACTGGAGCACTTTAAACAAAAGTTTTCAAAAATACCTGGCAACAAATCTGGAAAATAATGCCATTATTTTGTTGAAATATTGAAGAAAGATGGCTTTTTCTACATCCTAATTCTCTCATGACTCAAACTGGTGCCAGGTGGGGGACTCCCATCACTTTCTCACCAAACGAAAGCAGTTGATTTCTATTGTCTTAGTTTGTATGTTTTCTGTGACTTGAAATAAACTTTGAACACAATTTAAAAAATAGAGAGAGTGGAAGATATTGGTAATGACTTCCTTCTTCTGGGGGTGAAATTTCTCAAACTGAAATTCTACTATGCCAGCAGCCAGCAGCCTGTTCTTAGAGAAAAAAGGACAAGATAATCTGCTGCTCAGGTCAAGACAATAGCTTCTTCCCCTCTCTTCTCTCTTTCTGGTTTGAAAAAAAAGAGAGAAAGAGAGAAAGGAAGATGGTTTCTGTTAATGGCATTTTAAGGGGCAAGCCTTCATGAAGTCTGTCTCCCTTAGCAGCACTATTTGAATGCATCTAACATTAGTTTCTAGTTTCCATTAAGGAAAATAAATAAGAGGAAACACAACTCCAGGCAGCACTGGGAAGATGCCAGCAATGGAAATACCAGCATGTTGCTAGGCAAGTCATGAAGAGCAATGGACATTAACACCCTTCCAAAGGAACCCAGCCATTGAAAAGGACTCTCTGGACCAAATGGTGGCAAAGAGAGTGATCCACAGTTAGGGTCCAGTCGGGAAGCAAGACACCACAATGATTAAAAGCATGAAGTGCACTTGGTTTGCTTATCTTGGTACTGCCACTTACTAGCTATATGACCTGGGAAAATTAACCTCATTGAGTGCTGGTTTCCTCATGAGCAAAGTGGGGATTATAATCAAATCTACTTCATGGGTAGTAGTCATGTAAAATACTGGCACTCAGGACTATCCCTCGTAGGTTGTTTATACTAACACCTTCAAGGAGGGAAGGGTACCTTCTTCAGCTCACTGCCTTTCTTTTACTCGTCCCTTCCTCCTTCCCTCTCAACAAACCATTTCTCCCTTATTAGATATAACTTTGCCACTTCATTAACTTTTGAGTAGCTGTATAGAAAGCCAAAATTAAGTTGGCAAGAATAAAAATAAGAATGTCCAAAGCTGACACAAACTCCCCTTTGAAAAGTAGTTGCAAAATAAAATATGCTTTCAGAGAAGAGAGATTTTACTTGACCAAATTTAAGATAGTTTACCCTGTACTCTAACCCAAATGATTCCGTTTATTTCATGACCCTATTACAAGAAAACCTGGTTAGGGCCATTTTCATCACTAACGTCCTCTCATCCCACAGTACTGCTGCCTGTGAGAAACATTCATTATCTCAAGATAATATCATTAATTATCGAGGTATCATTATTCAGATACTTCTACTGTGAATTTTCATTCCTGAAAACACTCCTTTGCTTCAAAGATGACATGTTTGTAAAAATATAACTTTTTCCCTATTCCTGTATAACCAGGTCCCATAGACCCAGCGTCTGAAATTTGTAAAACCAGAATATATACTAGTAGAAAGCTGCACTTAGTAGCCATCCTTGCAACTCTTTTTGTTTTGTTTTGTTTTGGAGGAATTGGGAGTTAAGCCTAGGACCCCCTACATGGGAAACAGGTACTCAACCACTGAGCCACATCCGCTCCCTTAAATTTTGTAACCAGCTATCTTTTTTTGTTGTTTTTTTTAAAGGAGGTACCAGGAATTGAAACTGAGACCTTGTACATGCAAAGCAAGTGGTCAACCACTGAGCTACACTAGCTCTACTACTGCAACTCATTTTGCTAATAACAGCACTGTTTTTCATGACTCTTTCAAAGCATTTTCTTCCATATTTGATTTTGATATGGATTATATTTGCATGAATTCCTCAATACATATATTCCTTATAGGAGTGGTCATGGAATATGTCATTATATACTCTTTATATTTATTGTTATTTGTTGATGGATTGAGACCCATGGAGAATTAATTGCCTAGGGTGGCACAATGAATTCTTTGTGGAAACATAAATCCAGAATTTAGACAAGAATCTAGATTTTTTTTTATTCCTTAGAATTCCCATATTAATACATTTTTGAGCTGATGAGAGAACTATATAGCTCAGCCTTTCCAAGCAACATTTACTGTTGCTTGTTCTTTACAGAGTTACTATACTAAATCCTTTTCCTTAGGCTGCTCAATTCTGTCCTATCCTAAAGAACCTTACCTTGATCTGCTCTGTCATTTCCCCCTTCTTTCAAAATTTTCCTCCTGGCCCCATTCTTCCTCATTAGGGAAATCTAATTCCATTGTAATCCAATTCCAACTTTGATCACAAATAATAACTGTCACCTTGAAGGCTGCAGCCAACTCTATCTTCCCAGGTCTAGAGGTCCCTTCTCAGTCCTTATCTTAAATTGTCTTTATATCTTCTGAGACGACTGACCATGGCTACCTTCTCAAAATTCTTTTCTCCCAGATTCAGCCATACTAACTCTCCTGATTCTTACCTTGAGACTGTTCTTCCGAAGAATGCTTTTGCAAGTGAAGATTTACTGAGTATTTTCTAAGGTCCAGACATCATGCTAAGCACTCTACAAGCACAACCTAAGGTTCGCCTTTCCATCTTTTAGAATCACCTTCTAACATATTATGGGGGAAACGGCCATGCCTCATGCTCTGATTCTGAGTTAGTGTGCACTGTAACTTGCTTCACCTTTGTCACCAGCACCTAAATATTATAAATCTGAGTACAGAAATTTCCCACTTTGATGGGTTCCAAAGTACATAAATCAGTTGTTTGGCAAATTGTTTTACTTTTGGGGAAAAAGGTGATAATTGTTAACCAGATTCTAACAATACCACACAAAAAATAATTTCCCCATAGCAAAGTTGATCCATGATGCTATTATCAACCTCAAATACCATTTATAACAGTTTCTCTGTGAAAACCCATTTACAAAGATCTGAGGGACTGAGGGATGTGTGGGGAAGTATGTAGAGTTTGTTTTTACATGTTAAGATGCCCTTTGCTGCATTTCTTCCCAAAGGCAAAAACATCTTCTAGTGCTCCAAGGATAGGGTTCTTTCTTAAGGGAGAACTCTGTAATGAACACATGGGTGGGAAGTTTAAGTGCTCCAGTCTTGGGTCACAACCTTGCAAAAGAGAGTATGGGAGCAAGCCTTCAGGGATTTGATGCTCAGTCTGTTGGATAAAATCCCTTGCTTTAGGTCTTAGAGCCTTTCTATTTTCCCCCTAATCCTTTCCTGTTACTCTTTGCTACTTCAATTGCCTTTCTTTTTAACAATAATTCCAATATTTCCCAGAGCTGGGATAAGTATCTGTCCTTCGGAGCATAAAAAGCAATTACTCCATCATAGAAATGGCATGTGATGTGAGAGAATTGGGCTTCAACATCCTTCTCCTTCTCTCCTTCCAGCTTCTCCACCCCCTCATTCCTCACAAAGGAATTATTCTTGCTACTTAGTGTCTCCAGAAACAGATGATCAGTGTAAAATAGCAGCTCAGGAAGAATTGTTAATATGTGCAGAAATAGGTTGCCTCTGTTCAGGATTCTAATGGAATCCAGGTCTCCCTCTAAGGCTGTTCTCCATCATGGCCATCTTTCAAAGCCACATCAAGGAGAACGGGCATTACTATTTTTCCAAACCACATAAAGGCCCAATCTCCTTGATGTGGCTTTGTGCCCCTTTTCAACTGTTCCCCCCAAACCCAAACAGAAGGGCTTTTACCTTGTGTGTTGGGACTTGGCACAGGCAACAGGCCACAGGTTTTTTCTTCGCTTAATGTTTCCTTCACTCTGCGCTATCTGTCTCCTTTCATAGCTGGAACCATTTCAATTCTCCTTTTTCTTAAATGATCACAAAACACGCAGGATTTGGTCCTATTATAATTTGTGTTATGGCTTCTTTGTCATCTATTGATTAAGGTTGGAAACCATTTGATCTCTACATCACTGTAACACTTAGTACAAGAATTCTTCACTCATTAAATCTTAACCACCTTTTGGCTGAACTTCTCCAAAGAATAACACAAATGTTTCATCTGGGTATAAATCCATGATTTCTTAGGGAGTTTAAATATTTAAAAGGCATTTTTTTAGTCACATTTATAGTCTTTATCAGCTTTAAAAAATAATTTCAATATTGTATTTCATTTAGTTCTGTGTCCTCTTAAAACATATTAACAAGTAACACCAAAAGACAGCTTTTCTTGGGTTTGTTTACTGTATTATCTTTAAAAGCCCTGCTTTCTTATTTATCACAAGGGCTCAAACACAGTCAGATCATCATTAATTAATTTGTGCAAGGCATTCATCATCAGCATAAATAAAACAAAATGGAGAGGGCAGCCTTGTCTTAATACCTTGCCTGGTGGGTTAGCCTAAAAGGAAAGGCATGCTCTCAATCTCTAAATCAGAAAAGAGAAACATTTCTAGCCAGTTAAAAGCAAAGAAACATGAAGCCACCGATTTTTCAATAAAAAGGTCCTTTTCAGCCCCTCTGTGGGTTAACTTATGACAAAATGAAAGATTATCCTCTGCCATCTGTCACTGAAACCCAGTCTCCATTCTATATCCAAGCCTCAGAGCAGAGAAAAAGTAAAGAAAATTGAGGGTCTTGAATGTACTAGAGGCTGTTACACAACAAATTTATTTCTCATTTGTCTTCGTCAGAGGGATTTAAATATTGCCCCATTTAATAGACCTCTCATTGACAGCTGATGGGAAGATTAGTGTTTAAGGGATGGAAATATTTGGAAAAGGAATGAGCTTTGCTGTGGGGATTGATGGGAAAGAGGAGAGAACTGTAGGTACTGAAATGGAGACTGATTAAGCTAAAAGCACAAGAAGCTGCTCCTGGAGATCCAGAACAATGGATTCTGCCTCCTTTCCGAGGAAATTCAGATAGCCCTCTTCAGAGAAAGGTGAGGGATCCAAGCAGGTATTCTTGAGAAAATCGGTTGTGAGAATAAAGAGCTCAGGTCTGTCTGAGGAGAAAGCCAAAAAGTATATCCAAGGAGTCTCAGCCTTTATGAAGAAATGGGGGTAGTGGACGCATAACTCTGGATCTGTCATAGTCATTTACCAGAAATTCATTTGATGGGTGTGTTTCTGTAGCCTAGTGAATCCCAGTTGAGAATTTAGGGCTACAGAGATTTTGGTTTTTACAACTCATTAACCACCTTATAAGGTAGATGAACCTGTTGATTCTACTCAGGTACATTTGCCCCTTCCCCTCCCCCGACTCCCTCAAAGATTACCAATTCACTTAGAAACAAAGGTACAGATATTGTCTGAGTATAAACATGAATTTTAACTTGGAACTCACCTGAGTTAATCTTGATGCAAGAGGAAAGAAAGACTTGTGGGTAGAGTTCAGGGAAGTCTAAACAAAGACATCTGTGTCAAGAAGACTTGTGGTATATTTTTCAAAAGGTACAAAAGGCTATGTAGTAAAATCGACTCATTACCGTCTTTTAAAAAATAAAATAAAAAGGAAAAAAGAAGCCTTGTGATGGTATGTAAGATCAGCAAATGCCCAGATAAAATGAGGTAGGCGACTTTGAAGGGAGTTTAGGAGCTGGCAGGCTCTGAGTTCCAACTCCATCCACCCAATTAAGAGGAAATGAGGCTCTGACTAAGAACCCTCCTCCTCCTCTTCTGGAATCTCAAAATGTTAAAGCTGGAAAGAACCTGAAAACCATCTAATCCAGACCCTTTGTTTTCCAGAGGAGGAAAGCCGAGGATCCCAGAGAGGAAGTGACTTGTCCTAGGGCTGCTTAATGATACACTGAGAACACTAGGATTTTGCCCAAGTCCAGTTCCCTTCTCTCTGTTCTGGACAGCCATTGCATCACCAAGAGGGGAGAAATAAGAATACTCTCTGTTCATATGATACATCTAATTAAGTTCTTAGGAGTAGGGAAAGAGGAATAAAATCCACACCTACAAATGAAGTTAAAAATTTAGATTTCTGACAAATATTTTTTGAGTATTGACTCGAAAGACTTCTTTAAAAAGAAAAAAATCAAATCCTCTCTTGTTTCTGGAGGATAGCCACACATGGATCATAAACCTAATGAGGGTCTGCCCCCACCCCAGTGAGCCACATTATTCTCACCCCAACTCCCCAGCTGCCCTCTGAAATGTCCAAACTCTGATTCTATTACCTTTAGCTGCTGAGTATGCAAAGTAAGTTTTAAAATTCCTGAGCACACCTGTTTTATTAAAACTAAAATTTAATAAAACCTTTATAAAACCATTTATTTATTTATTTAATTTATTTCTCTCCTCTTCCCCCCTCCCCCAGTTGTCTGCTCTCTGTGTTCATTCGCTGTGCCCTCTTTTGTGTCCACTTGTATTCTTGTCAGTGGCACCGGGAATCTGTCTCTTCTAGTTGCGTCATCTTGCTGCATCAGCTCTCCACGTGTGTGGTGCCACTCCTGGGCAGGCTGCACTTTTCTCAATGGGGTGGCTCTCCTTACAGGGTGCATTCTTTGCGTATGGGGCTTCCCTATGTGGGGGACACCCCTGCGTGGCAGGGCACTCCTTGCACACATCAGCACTGTGCATGGACCAGCTCACCACACAGGTCAGGAGGCCCTGGGTTTGAACACTGGACCTCCCATGTGGTAGGTGGATGCTCTATCAGTTGAGCCAAATCCACTTCCCTAGCAATCCATTTAAATACCAAAAAAAAAAAAAAAGGCAAGTCTGAATTATAGAATATTTTTAAAAGAAATTAAGTTGGCTTAATAAACACAAATGAGTTTATCAAGATTAAAAAGATAAGGTTTGGGGGGATCTGGAAAAAAGTGAGCTGTAATAAGTATCAGTTATTTTTTATTTTTTTGAAAGGTCTTTGAAACCTTTATCACACTACTATGTGACACTATTTGCCAAACTTTGTGCCACACAAACCGTTCTCATTTCCATCAACTCCAGACTTGGGCTTTGGGTGGTTTACTGAGTTCTAAAAGAGTATCTTCTTTTCAAGAACATGAAAATGGGGTTTTATTTTTATTGGCAATTTTTTGAAGCATTGGGGAGTTAAAATGTACATAAAACAATCTTTTGCTAATTGCATCAACATATTGGGGGTTCTAATTAACAGTTCCATTGAGCTATAGGCATGAAGCTTTCAATTTGTTGTCACTTCCAAAATTCTTGTCAAAGTTGTCATCCTGAAAACTTGACTCATTTGTAGCTTATGTGAGCAGGCTGTTCTGATCTGTCAGTTATAATGAATGTTCTTATTTCTCTCTTCATTTTGGTTAAGAATATTGTACGAATTGGTGATATATCTTCTAGATTATTTTTTCTATATATTTATAACCATTTCATGACTAAAACACTGAATAACACATTGGTAGTAACCACAGAAGTTTCGCTGACTTTACTACATACTCTCCAAAGCCTGGAATGCAGTCAGCATCCTTTCCTCTAAAGTAAATATGTTCTACATATTTAAGAAAGAGAGCATGCAATGTTTTTTTTCCCTTTATTGTTGGTAGGCATTCAGTGGTTTTGTTTTTCTTTATTGTTGGTGTTTATTTTTCTCTATTTCTTTTAAATAATTAAGAATATATATAATGTGGAATGGGTGTTGCTCAGTGGTTGAGTGTCTGCTTGGCATGTACAAGGTCCACTGTCCAATCCCCAGGATCTCAAAAAAAAAAAAAAAAAAAAAAAAGAATATATATAAGGTGAAAAGAATGAGTTTTTCATTATAAGTAGTTTGAAAGGTTGAAAAAATACTTATACTGAGTTTCAAAGGACATCAGTTCCTGATGCAAAGAAAAACAAACATTACGACGAGTCAGGCACTGTGAAAAGGGCTGATGATACAGAGATGAATACAGCACAGTCCATCTCTGTATCCTGCAGGATTTAATACACGTACTCTAATTATAATTAGGTGATAGTAAAACTAGCATGACCCATAACCTGAGTTAGTGTATTAGTCAGTCAAAGGGGTGCTGATGCAAAATACAAGAAATCTGTTGGCTTTTATAAAAGGTATTTACTTGGAATAGAAGCGTAGTTACCAACCAAAAGGTGTGAGTTACTTCCCTCACATGCTGGAGCAAGATGGCTGCCAACGTCTGCCAGGGTTCAGGCTTCCTGGGTTCCTCTCTTTCTGGGGTTCATTTCTCTCCAGGATCAACTCCTCCGTTTTCTCCACAAGGTCAGCTGTGGACCATGAGGCTATCTAGGCTTTGCCTCTCTACATAAGGTCAGTAAGGTCAGCTGTAGACTATCATGTGAACAGCTCTGTCTCTCTCCCCAGGGCTTTTGCTGTGTTTAAGGAGCTGTCTCTATTCCTCTGTGTTCTTCTCCTGTGTGTTCACTTCCTGAGCTCCAGCTCAAAAACTCCAACAGCAAAACTCCAAAGGCAAAACTCCAACTCTTTTCTTTTGCCATGTCTTTTATCTGTGAGTTCCCACCCATCAAAGAGTGGGGACTCGATGCCCTATTGACAAGGCCCAATCAAAACCCTAGTCATAATTTAATTAAGTAAATGTGAAACTTCAGACATACCGGTTTACAAACATAATCAATACCTATTTTTGGAATTCATATCTATATCTAACTGCTCCAGCTAGTGAGCTCAGCTATGAGGCAGGAGCACCATATAAGTTCATACATTACTCGTGCCACGCTACTGTGTGGACAGGTAGCCCTCCTCCATCTGGTAACTTTGACACTGAAAAATGTGGTCTCCCAAGTCATCCAAGCAGGGAAAGAGGAGGATGTTGTCTCAAGCAGAATGGTGCGAAGGGCCAGGCTTACATTGGTTCCACCCACAGGACATTGGTCAGACTCCCAACACTCATGCCAGTATTTCTCACAACCATGAGAATAATAAAAGCTTTTAGAATTACCATGGTACTTCTCAAATAGAGCTATTTGATATTTTATTGAATCATTCATATTGAAGGCTACACATTGATGTAGTTTTTAATCTGTGGCTTGATAAGTAATGTTCATGTGAAAACATATCTAGATCATACTCAACATAACTTTTTTCTGCAATGTATTATGAGAGTAATAAGTGACAAGACCTCTTGATCACAAATTTTTGTCTTTGTTACACCCTTCACTGACAAATGATCTGGTCTTTTAGAGGGAGATACCATCTTTAGACTCCTCCTTTGTTGAAGATGCTCTTAGACAGTGGTGACACAAAGAGGAATACTAGGAACTCAAAATCTAGTAGGGGTGAAAGACATATAGATATAAATATATTTCAATTCAACTGTAGTAAAACATTCTTCTTCTTTAGAATTCCCAGCTCAAAAAGAGAACATTAATAATGTCAAAGATCTGGTCTAAATTGCCACTTCCTATTCTTCCTCCAACAGTCAAACTATCCACTTCAGTTCAACAAATACCTATTGCTTAACTGTAATCTTCCCAGAAATTATTATATTATTATCATGCAACACTGTGATACAGGAAATATCCCATTTGTCTATCCTGAAGTCATTAGGAAAAGATCATTGATACTTTAGTTTAAGCCTTTATGTTTTAGAATGTTGTTACAAGCTAAAAATTTTTTACGATAGTTAAAAATTCTTGCAGACTATTTCATATCAGGAAAACAAGGGCAAATGAAAACAAGTTCTTCATGGTGCAGTTTGGTTTTGGATACCAAACCAAACAGTTGTTTTGTGTTTGGGATAGGATGTCCAATTTAGAATATTCCCAATTAGAAACAATTTCACGGTGAACTGCAACTGTCAGCAAACCTCTGTGTAAATGCTGGGAGTTGCAGGCAAATAAATGATAATACTGGTAATTGTCTGACTGATTTTGGAATTGTCCTTTTTGGTAGATCTGTTAAATGTCAGACCAGATCTTTGTCATCCCACTGCAGGAGAACCACTATGATTTTACAGTGGGTTTCTGACTCCATGACTGTGTAACCCATGGCATTTTAAGGTTTAATTGTCAATCTAACTTTGTTGATGAGATGATTAACTGGTGGTTTCAAATCCTGGGATTCTAAATAAAATGAACTCAAAGAATCTCACTGGCTCAATTTTGGTAGTACAGCTGGAAAACCCCACCTTAAATTTGCCATGTTCAAATCTTTATGTACTTTGATAATTTAGTCCCTAAGAGAGAAAAGATAAAGATTAATTTTTAACAAGTTGGTATTGACTTGACACATAATTCAAAATTGTTTCAACTCCATTCATAGGCATATAGGGAACTGGCTACAGATAATTAACAGCAGGTTACACTGAAGTTCATTTGTAGCCCATGTGGCACAGGTCATCATGGAAGTGTTGCAAATTCAAATAACGAGATGATCCAGCACCTAGCAAATACTCATGTCAAAAGGTACCAAGAACAGAAAACAATAATTAAACCATAGCCTACTCAGCGGGCAGCCATGTCAGCTGTCCAGTAGCTCACATCTGCCTATCATAAGCAGGTCCTTCCATTTCCTGTCAGAAAACTCATCTCAATAACTCTGTTGCCTGTATGTGACCATTCAGCCTACTCTGCACTCCCCATCATGTGAAACACATGTTGAAATCTATAACTCTCTGCAAGAGAGGCCTCATGGATCCTTCTATATACCTTGCAGAGGTCTGTTCTTCCCCTAGATCTACTAATTCCCCCATCTTATGCACGGCAGGTGACCTGTTCTTGTAGCACAGGCAATTTCTCTTAGATAAGTATTAATGAGAGGGCTTTCACTTCCAGAGTTCATCTCAATGGTTCTAACCTTTTCCTCTCCACAGAGTGGAAATGAACCCTCCTGTCCACTAAATAATTAGTGAGAGCTTGCCTCTGATGTTTCTTCCGTTCCTTTCCAGCCCACATCTTTCTTATCTTGACTAAGGAAGCTTGGGCCATGTGTGTGGGGAGAAGGGAGGACAGAAAGAAGGTGATATGGCTAGGAAAGTATGTCAACATGTTTGAACATCAGTATCTACTCTATGCTAAATATTATGCTCAGTTATTTGGATGTCATTTCATTTAATTGGGGCAGGAGCCCTATAAATCTGTCTTGTTAAGCCTATTTTCCAATTGAGGAAAGAGAGGTTAAATAACTTGCTCAAGATAGCATAGCTATTAAGAACTTAAGGAAGACAGAGCATTATGTCAGGCCCTTGATATTTTATTTTTAAGATTTATTTTTTATTTATTTCTCTCCCCTTTCCCTCCCCACCCCAGTTGTCTGCTCTCTGTGTCCATTCACTGTGTGTTCTTCTGTGACTGCTTCTATCCTTATCAGCAGCACCTTGATATTAATGATTGTACTTACGGACCTTTTCTGATGGAACTGAAACAGCCTAGTATCATATATTGCCTACGAGTTAACTCCTGAAAGCCTCCTTGCTGCTCAAATATGGCCTCTCTCTAAGCCAAAGTTGGCATATAAATGCACTACGTTTCACTTGGTGTGAGACATGACTCCCAGGGTGGAGTCTCCCCAGCACTGAGGGATTTACCAAGCACCAAATAGCAATGCATCTACACCTTGACCAAAAGGAGGAAATATTAAATACAAATAAGTTTTTATGGCTAAGAGATTTCAAAGTGAGCTGGGAAGTCATTCCAGAGGTTATGCTTATGCATGTCTCAGCAGGACCTCATTGACTGCCACAATAAACAGCACCTCAAACAGCAGGGCTCCTAAGGGCTCTAGAGCCACCCAGACACTATAAGCAGGACAGACAAGCTCAAAGAATTCAGCGCCCTGTTAGTGGGCCTTACGCTGTAATTTATGCTCCCCAGTGCAACAAACTTAGACTCATTTATAATTTCCCTACACATGGCTCTTCTGCCCCTTTTATTTTAACCTATAATTAGCACTATACTTGTTAATGTATGTCCCAGAGACTTAAACATTTGGTCTGTTCATGTGCCAGTTGAGCCCTGAATCTCAGCAAAGTTGCTACACCTACTCTCCAGTTCACTGGACTCACCCAGGACAACTAAAAAGGAGATGATGATGGACAACGCCCATCCCAAGGAACAGAGAGCAAGATAGTTCCATCTGTCTACTCCACGGGACCTCAGCCCCCTCTCAATTAGAAACAGATTGGGCATCACCATCCCAAAATCCTTATGATTGGGGAATGAACAATGGGCTAAAATAGATTTATTATTCTAATATAGACTTATTATTATTTTAGCAATGGAAGAACTTGTATCATTGATATAAAGGCAGTGGCCACCAGAAGTTCTGAGGAGAAGAGGGGAGAATAGATGTAATATGGGGGTATTTTTGAGACATTGGAATTGTCCTGCATGACACTGCAGTGTCATTTTGTCATAACCTACAAATTTGTGTGGGATAAAGTGTAAACCACAATGTAAACTATAGTCCATGGTTAGAAGCAATGCTTCAGTATGTGTTTATCAATTGTAACAAATGTACCACACTAATGAAGGATGTTGTTAATGAGGGAAAGTGTGGGAGGGCAAGAGGATGGGGAATATGGGAATCCCCTACATTTTCAATGTAACATTTATGTAATCTAAAGCTTCTTTAACAATAAAAACTAAAAAAAAATAGGACCAAAGCAAATACTTGAGACCAGGTCTATGCAGTTTCAAGGTCCATGCTTTCTTCTACTACATTCCTCTTTGAGATACAGTTACTCAAGGATGCCCAAGCTGTTCCTTTGTCTTACCCAAGCCGTAGTGCCCTTCCCATTGTCCTAGGAAGATCATGAGACACAATTCTCTAAATGTCTCCATCCTATCTCTCTCGGAACCAAAAAGTCATTCCAATAATCCTTCTGTATCCCTTAACAAACACTCATGTGACTCTGGATTGCGTTTAGAGAAAAAAAGCAAGGACCAGGAAACGGTCTTGGCCCAGCGGTTAGGGCGTCCATCTACCACATGGGAGGTCCGCGGTTCAAACCCGGGGCCTCCTTGACCCACGTGGAGCTTGCCCATGTGCGGTGCTGATGCGCACAAGGAGTGCCCTGCCGTGCAGGGGTTTCCCCCGCGTAGGGGAGCCCCACGCGCAAGGAGTGCACCCCGTAAGGAGAGATGCCCAGCGTGAAAGAAAGTGCAGCCTGCCTAAGAATGGCGCCACACACACGGAGAGTTGACACAACAAGATGACGCAACAAAAAGAGACACAGATTCCCGTGCCGCTGACAACAACAGAAGCGGGCAAAGAAGATGCAGCAAATAGACACAGAGAACAGACAACCAGGGTGGGGGAAGAGGGGAGAGAAATAAATAAATAAAAATAAATCTTAAAAAAAAAAAAAAAGAAGCAAGGATCTTGATCATAATTATATATTTATATGCAGGTTTTGATTATGTACTTACATTTAAATAAATGGATGCTTAGAGTGCTAAATATGCTTTGTGTGTGTGTGTGGTGTAAAAAGGCTATTTGCTGTTTTTAAGTTTATTTCTGAGTTGCAAAGATTATCTCCCCTTCCCCATGCTTTTAGAATTTCCTGTATTTGCCCATTCAATCTTAGCTGCCACAACCAGGGAGACAAAAAGTGCAGAGACCTTTTTCTTGCATCTGTAGTGGAAACCTTAGCAGCAGACATTAACTGCTCCAGGCTAAATATGCTTTTGATTCTGAAATTGTGCCAGGGAGCTCTGAGGGAGGGTATGAAGGGATCTCTCTGATTTCTTTGTCTTGGATTCTTACTCAACTTTTTATACTCAACTCACACACAATGAAGAGAGAAAATGATTCTTTTATTCCCCTTTCCTTACCTTAACTCTTCTCAGAAACTGGGGAAGTATAATAACAACTCTAAGTAGCTTTCCTTCAAGGATGGTGTCAATGCACAAGTAGGCAAAATGGGTGGAGTGTCCAGGCCGAGAAATGTCTACAAAAATCAACAGCAAATGCCACCGATAAATGTGAAAGTGAGATTGGTGGACAGCTTAACCTAACAGCATTTACTGTTTCAGTTTTATTGTTGAGTTTCACTGAACTCCGAAGAACAAGGTGACTTGCTACTTCTCGAACAGAGTTTCCAGTCTGAGCTGTATACTGGGGAACCTGTAAGATTAAAACAGAAATGATTTTGCTCTGATCATCAGTATTTTGCAAAATACTCTAAGGTGGTACCATGGACAGAAACAATATACAGTCATCTCAGAAGAGATCATGTACACCTGAGCTTTGAAGTGATAACACATAGAAACAGAAGCTACATTTACAACAGTTCAAGTAAGTCAGGGATTGTACTGTCCAAGCTCATCTTTTTCTTGTATGGGCCTTGTTAGGGGGAGAAGAGGATGAGTATATTCTAAAGTAGTGGTTTCCAAAAGCTGGCTAACAGAATAATTTAAGGAAGAGCTTGTTAAAAGTACAGATTGCATCAGATATTTTGATTTAATGAGAATGAATTAAGACTCAACTGTGTGTAGTCTCTCTCCCCGCCCAGTTCTCCAGTTGGTTTTGCGGGGTCTCCAGATTTGGGAATGACTTAAACTTTTGTCCAGTCCTAAGCATAATGTAGGCAAACCCCATCCATTTTCAGTGTCTGAAACCATGACGTGGGAGGGATTATAAGCTTTAGAAGAGTTTCAAAGATTTATTCAAAGACATTCCTCCAGCAACAGCAGGCTGAGAAACAGGTTCAGAAAGAAAGTATGCCTGAGAGAAGGAACACTCAATAATAAAGTGCTGTTGTCCTGAATAGACTCAGAATAATTTCAACTTCTCTACTATTTTGGCTTTGGAAATAACAGTACAACGTGGTTTAGTTTCTCTCCACTAGACAGAACAGTACCCTGACAATTCAGCCAGGACTTATAAGAGGTCATTTGAACTACAAGGCTGAGAACAATCACTATATAATAACATGCTTGAAACACCTTTCTTGGCTTGCAAAGCACATTATTGTGAGACCCTGACCTGTGATTAAGAGGAGGGGGAAGAGAAGGGAATCAGGAAAAAGCAAACTAAAATGACAACGGAAGATTATTTTTTAAAGGATCAGAAGACTACATTTGCACCCAATTCATTTCTTCCTTCAGCACATGGAACCCTTGTTTCTGCCTCAGACAAAAGGAGAAAAGGTACTACTCCTTTTTCCAATATTGTCTCTGAACAACAGCAGCCAAATAAAGGCAGATTTGGCATTTCTGGCTTAACAGAAACTAGCTACATCTTAAAGTACTCAAGTACTTTCACAGAAAGGCCAGTCAGATCTTGGGGTTCCTATGCTTTTTGAGTCATGGATCTCTTTCTAAATTCTACCCAGACATACAGACATCAAATTTTGCCTACAATTTCAGGGAATTCATGGAACCCAGGTTAAGAATTATCAACCCTGCAGAGAGAAAACTAGAGGTGAGGTTTTATTTCCATTCCATTAAATCAGTTTTGGTTGATTGCAAAAACACAGCAGTCAAAATGAGTGATTGTTATACTCCACAGATTACAGTCTGGCCTTTTATGCATCTGTGAATATGGCCTTTTATAGAGTTATTATCCAAGTAAATATAAACCCATATTAAAATATGTACGCTGTATCAAGCACTTGCAATGTATTTGATACTACTAAATGTATTACATACAACATCATATCAAGCCTTAAAGTTTGCACAGGTGAAGACACTCAGGCCTTCAAGATTAAGTAACTTTCCCTGAGTCATGCAGTTTTTGAGTCACAAGCCCAAACTGATTATAGAGGCAGCATCTAAGCACATTCTGCTCTACTGCTTTCCCAGCCTGGAATGGAAAATTTACTCTCCATCTATAACAGATAAAATTTAAAGGGGTGTTATTACTAGGAGAAAGGGCTTTAAGTAATGACCTTACCTAATGATAGCCACCATTAATTCTGAAATTCTGAGAGCGCCTAGCGCGGCGGAGGGTCACCACCGGGAGCCGGTCACCACGGGGACCGCCCCCCTCATCGCCGCCAGGATCATCCCCGTGCGCTGCTGCACCTGCAGCAAGATCGCCAGCAGCAAGCGGGAGGCCTGCCTGGGGCTGCGGCAGGCCGAGGACACGGAAGCCCTGGACGCGCTACGCCTGAAGCGCTACTGCTGCCGCCGCAGGCTGCTAGGCCACGTGGACCCGATCGAGAAGCTGCTCAACTATGCGCCTCTGCGGACGTAACCGCCCGAGCTGACCGCCCTAGCTGACCGCCCTGGGAACAAGCCCATCAGCGCCCTGCCTGGGCGGCCGTGTGGGTGGGTGGGCCGCGCCACTGGAAGGCACCCAGGAAAGGTCCCTGCAGAGCCTCTGGGAGGTCACACACACACACACACAAAATCTGAAATTCTGACCATCTGTCTTCACAAAACTCAAATAACTTGAGTCAGCATAGTCAACTTGGTTGATTCAGAAGATAATTCTTACCCACTGCACTAGTTCATGATCTCCTTGAAAGCTGAAAGCATGGATGCCTCACTAATCCCTCACCCTGCACCTACACCCTCTCCCCAACCCCTGAGCCATAGGGAGATGCTGAATAAGTGTTAAATGCAAGAATGCTTTCTCCTCTCAGTACTCAAGGGCTTTTTGCCTTCAGAGGCAAACCACGAGAACCCTCTGGTAACTTTGACACAGGCCAGTGTCATTTGGTTTCTATTAAGTATCAGGTATATAGCTTTGCTATAGCATTTAAACATATAGCCATTGATCCTTACCTGTGCAAATTAAAGTATGAAATGCTATAATTCAGTAGTAAACGTTATGTTCAATCCCATTTGGGGGCTTCTGTGCACAAGATTTTGCATTGGTTAACTCTTGAGAGCTGCCTAGAGAGGCCTGTCATGGACTAGGGCTGTGCTGTCTAATACGGCAGTCAACAGCCACTTGGGCCAGCGAGAGTAACAAAGAAAAAAAGAGAGAAAATGCAAATAAATATAACCAGAAATGAAAGGGGGGAAGTTACTACTGATGCCACAGAAATAAAAAGGATCATAAGAGGATATTATGAGAAATGGTATGCCAACAAACTAGACAACCTAGATGACATGGAAACAAATTCCTAGAAATGCAAAAACAACCTACACTGACACTACAAGAAATACAAGAACTTAACAAACCAATCACATTTAAAGAGAATGAATCAGTCACCAAAAATCTCCCAACAAAGAAAAATCCAGGACCAGATGGCTTCACAGGGAAATTCTACCAAGCATTTTGAGAAGAAATGTTTAACCTCTGTTTAAACTCTTCCAAAAAATTGAAGAGGGAAAATTACCCAACACATTTTATGAAGCCAACATCATCCCAGTACCAAAGCCAGATAATGATACTACAAGAAAAGAAAATTACAGACTGATCTCTCTAATGAACATAGATGCAAAAATTCTCAACAAAATATGGGCAAAAAGAACCCAACAGCATATCAAAAGAATTATATACCAACTGGGATTTATTCATGGTCTCTAAGGGTGGTTCAACATAAGAATAAATTAAAATAATACACCACAGAATCAAATTGACAGGAAAAGAGCACGTGATCATCTCAAACAATCCAGAAAAGGCCTTTAAAAAAATCCAGTACCCTTTCTTGATAAAAAAACTTTGAAAGAGAAGGGAGAAGGAAAATTACTCATTATGATAAAAGACTTGTATGAAAAACCCAAAGCCAACATCTACTCAATGGGGAAAGGTTGAAAGCTTTTCCTCTAAGATTGGGAACAAGACAAGGATGCCCATTGTCACTACTGTTATTCAACATTGTGCTAGAAGTTCCAGCTAGAGCAATAACACAAGGAAAAAAAAAAAGGCATCCAAATAGGAAAAGAGAAAGTAAAACTATCAGTATTTGCAGATGACATGATCCTATATTTAGACAATTCTGAAATGTCTACATCAAAGCAACTAGAACTAATAAACAGATTCAGCAAAGTGGCAAGATAAAAGATCAATACACAAAAATTAGTAATGTTTCTCTACACTATGATTGAAGAATCTAAGGAGGAAATCAGGGGAAAAATTCCATTTATAATGGCAAAAAAAAAAGACCCAATTACAGAGGAATCAATTTAGTCAAAGAAATAAAGAACATATATGCAGAAAACTACAAAACAATGCTAAAAGAAATCAATGAAGACTTAAACAAATGGAAAGACATGTGTGTTCATGGATTAGAAGACTAATTATCATTAAAATGTCAATTCTACTCAAACTGATTCATAAATTCAATGCAACACCCATCAAAACTCCAACAACCTATTTACAGAAGTAGAAAAGCAATTATCAAATCTATTTGGAAGGGAAAGTGTACCCAAATAACCCAAAGCATTCTGAAAAAGAAGAGACATGTGAAAAAACTTTCACTGCCTGATCCTGAAACACATTACAAAGCTACAGTGGTCAAAACAGCATGGTATTGGCATAAAGATAGACATATTGATCAGTGGAATAGAATTGAAAATCCAGAAATAAGCCCTCACCTCTACAACCGTTTTTCAAAAAACCTACCAAGGCCATGTTAATGGGACAAAATGGGCTCTTCAACAAATGGTGCTGGGAGAACTGGCTATCCATACCCAGAACAATGAAAGAGGACCCCTATCTCACTCCCTATATAAGAATCAACTCAAAATGGAACAAAGACCTAAATATAAAAGTCAGGACCATAAAACTTCTGGGAGAAAATGTCAGGAAACAACATAAAGATCTTGTGGCAGGTGGTGGTTTCTTGGATCTTACACCCAAAGTACAAGCAACAAAAGAAAAAAATAGGTAAAAGGGCCCTTTTCAGAGTTAAATACTTAAATGCATTTCAAATGACTCTGTCAAAGGGTGAAAAGGCAACTGAATCAATGAAAGAAAATATTTGGAAATTACATAGCTGATAAGTGTTTAATATCCATAATATATAGAGATGCTGCAACTCAACAATAAAAAGACAAATGACTTGACTAAAAAATGGGCAAAAGACTTGAACAGACATTTGGCCCCCCCAAAATACATATGGTAAAGAAACACATGAAAAAATGTTCAACATCACTAGCGATTAGAGAAATGCAAATCAAAGCTACAATGAGATATCATTTCATATCTATTAGAGTGGTCACTATTAAAAAGAGAGAAAACTTCAAGTGATGGAGAGTCTGGGGAGAGATAGTAACACTTATTCACCATTATTGGAAATGTTGAATGGTACATACACCATGGAGGACTTTTTGCCCATTGCTAAAGAAGTTGAATATTGATTTGCCACATGACTTGGCAATACCGCTACTGGGTATATACCCAGAAGAACTCAGAGCAAGGACACAAACAGAAATCTGCACACCGACGTTCATAGCGGTATTATTCAAGATTGCCAGATGGAAACAACCCAGCTGTCCATTAACTGATGAATGGACAAACTGTGATGTATACACGATGGAATATTATGCAGCTGTAAGAAATGAAGTTGTGAAGCGTATGACAACATGGATGAACCTGGAGGACATTATATTGAGTGAAGCAAGCCAGGCACAAAAGAACAAATATGGTATGATTGTGATATTATGAACAAAGTATATTGTGTAATCTCATGGAGTTAATAACTTGAATACGGGTCACCAGAAAATAGAATGAGGTTAGAGAATGGAAAGCTGAGGGTTAACTTGTGCAGAACTGGTAAACAGATGTAAGTTAATCTTTGGAAATGAATAGAAGATTTGAAACACAGCATAATGCTTGTAACTAGCAGTGCTATTATATGGGTATAACAGTGGTTGAAAGGGGAACTCTAAAGCCATGTATATTACTAAAAGGAGAGCTAAAAAATGTAACTTGGGTCTGTATAGCATAGTAAAACCTCATGTGAAATATGAATTGGGTAATATGGCATATATAAGACTGTTTTTTTTGAAACTGAGCAAATGCATCTTAATGTTACAAGATGTTAATTTTCAGAAAGAAAATAAACTAAGTAAATCAGATACAATGTACTATATATTATATGATTCCATTTATATAAAATATAAATATAAATTAATTTATAAAGATGAAATTAGATTAGTAGTTATGTAGGTCTGGGGAATGATAGCAGGATTGAGAAGTAACTGCTAAGTAGTGTGGGGCTTTTCTTTTTGGAGTAATGAAATTGTTCTAAAATTTTTTGTGGTGATGAATGCACATTACCTGATTATACTAAAAACCATTGATTATACATTTTGCATAGATTGTATGGTATGTGAATATATCTCAATAAAACTGCTTTAAAAATTAATTCCACATGTAAACTACAATGTAAACTATAATCCATGCAGTGCAGCAGTGCTTCAAAATGTATTCACCAAATATAATGAATGTGCCACAATGATGAAAGAGGTTGTTGATATGGGAGGAGTGGGGGGGGGGTGGAGTATATGGGAACCTCTTATATTTTTTAAAGTAAGATTTTTTGTGATCTATGTATCTTCAAAAAAAAAAAAAAGACAATTTTAAAAATTAATTAATTCCACATACTTTTTCTTTTTTAGATACTGGGGCCCAGGGAATGAACCTGGAACAAGCCAGCACTCAACCACTGCAGCTTCCCTGAGTTTTGTTTTTTATTTTTTAATCCAAGACAGCACTTTTTTTAAATTTATTTTTTAAAAGATACTACATTACATAAAATGTTACATAAAAAAAATAAGGGATTCCCATATGCCCCACTCCCCACACCTCCTACTTTTCCCCACATTAACAACTTCTTTCATTAGTGTGGTACATTCATTGCAATTGAAGAAAACATTTGGAGCATTGCCACTAAGCATGGATTATAGTTTACATTGTAGTTTACATTCTCTCCCACTCAATTTTGTAGATTATGGCAGGATACATAATGGCCTGTATCTGTCATTGTAATGTCATTCAGGACAATTCCAAGTCATGAAAATGCCCCCATGTTACTCCTCTTTTTCCCTCTCCCTGACTTTAGCACCTCTAGTGGCCACTGTTGCCAAATCAATGATATAATTTCTTCCATTGTTAGGATCACAGTAAGTCTATAATATTGGGTTGGTGCAAAAGTAACTCGTTTGGCATTGTTGAAATTTGCCTTTTGGTATTGGAATACCTTCTTAAATAAATGTGGTTATGTTATACATCATTTTAATGTGCATTTTTTTTTTTTTTGCTGACTTATTACTTGGTGTTTATTTTATATTTATTTTAGATTATGGAAATGATGTTAGACAAAAAGCAATCTGAGCAATATTCTTATTTGAGTTCAAAATGGGTCGTAAAGTAGTGGAGACATCTCACAACATCGACAATGCTTGGCCAGCATTGCTAAATGAATGTACGGTACAGGGGTGGCTCAAGAATTTTGTAAAGGAGACAAGGTCCTTAAAGATGAGGAGTGTAGTGGTCAGCCATTGGAAGCTGACAACAACCAATTGAGAGCAATCATCGAAGGTGATCCTCTTAAACTACATGAGAAGTTGCTGAAGAACTCAACATTGACCATTATATGGTCATTTGGCATTTGAGGCAAATCGGCAAGGTGAAAAAGCTCCATAAGTGGGTGCCTCATGAGCTGACCACAAAGTTTTTAAAAATCATCATTTTGAAGAGTCATCTTCTCTTATTCTACACAACAATGAACCGTTTCTCAATCATATTGTGATCTGTGATGAAAAGTGGATTTTATACAATAATTGGTGATGAACAGCTCAGTGATTGGACCAAGAAGAAGCTCCAAAGCACTTCCCAAAGCCAAACTGGCACCAAAAAAAGGGTCATGGTCACTGTGTGGTGGTCTGCTGCCGGTTTGATCCACTACAACTTTCGGAATACCGGCAAAACCATTACATCTGAGAAGTATGCTCAGCAATTTTATAAGATACACTGAAAACTGCAACACCTGCACCTGGTATTGGGCAACAGAAAGGGCCCAATTCTTCGCCATGAAAACACCTGACTAAACGTCACACAACCATCTCTTCAAAAGTTGGATGAATTGAGCTATGAAGTTTTGCATCATCTGCCATGTTCACCTAACCTTTCACTAACCCACTACCACTTCTTCAAGCATCTTGACCATTTTTTTTTGCAGGGGAAAATGCTTCCACACCAGCAGGATGCAGAAAATGCTTTCCAAGAGCCCATAGAATCCCAAAGCACAGATTTTTATACTGCAGGAACAAACAAACTTATTTCTCATTGGCAAAATGTGTTGATAGTAATGGTTCCTATTTTGATTAATAAGGATGTGTCTCAGCCTAGTTACAATGATTCAAAATTCATGGTCTGTAGCAGTTTGATATTATCAGTGAACTCTAAAAAGGAATATTGGATTATGTTTGTAAACTGGTCTTTTCCTTTGGGCATATGAGCTTATACTGGATTCAGAGATTTACGTGATCAAGTAATCAAGTAAACCTCTTGTGCCAGTAGGGCATTGAGTCCCCACCCTTTGGTGGGTGGGGACTCACAGATAAAAGGCATGGCAAAGAACAGAGTTTAGGGGTTTTGATATTGAGTTTTGATGTTGGAGTTTGATGCTGAAGCCATAAGCTGCAGCCTCAGGAACAGAGGAACCCTAAACCCAGAGAGAAGCAAGACCCTGGAAGGGACAAATCCAGGAAGCCTGAACCCTTGCAGACGTTGGCAGCCATCTTGCTCCAACATGTGAAAATAGTCTTTGGTGAGGGAAGTAACTTATGCTTTATGGCCTGGTATCTGAAAGCTCCTACCCCAAATAAATACCCTTTATAAAAACCAACCAATTTCTGGTGTTTTGCATCAGCACCCCTTTGGCTGACTAATACATGGTCCAAAACTACAATTCCTTTTGCACCAACCTAATAGAATACCAGTAAGTCAACTCTAGCACATATTTTATTTCCCAGTCCTGAGGATTCTGGGATGGTGATGCCCATTCCACCTCTAATTGAAAGGGGGCTTCAATCCCATATGGCTGATAGATGGGACTCTCTTGCTTGCAGTTGTAGACTCTCTCCGTTCCTTGACGTGGTGATTATCCATCCTCACCTCCTTGTTATTTGTCCTGGGTATGTCTAATGAACTGGACAGTAGGTGCTGCAACTCTGCAGAGGCTCAAGGCCCAGCTGGCACATGGGCAGCTCAGAGATTCAAGTCTCTTAGACGTACACCTACCAACTCCAGCACCAACTATAGGTTCAAATAAAAGGGACAGAAGAGGCATGTGTACAGAAGTCACATCTGAGTCCAATTCTGTCACACTTAGGAGCAAAAACCCCAAAGTAGGGCCCACTGGCAAGGCATCAAACTCTAGAGCTATGTGCCATGATCATAGGACCTGGCACCTCCAGACCCCTCTGGAGCCACACTATTTGGAATAGTATCTACTTTGGCAGTCTATGAGATCCTGCTGAGATGTGCATAAGTGTTGCCTCAGGGATGACCTCCCCGCTCACTTCGAAGTCTCTTAGCCACATAAACTTACTTGCCTTTACCTTTACCCCTCTTTCTTCTAAGGTTCTTTTTCCAGTTGCATCACCAGCTGGTGCTTGGTAGCAATCCCTCAGTGCCACGGAGGTTCATCCCTGGGAGTCATGTCCCATGCTGGGGGAAACATAATGCATTTGTATGCTGAGTTTGGCTTAGAGAAAGGCCACATTTGAGCAACATAGAGGCTCTCAGGAGGTAGCTCTTAGGCATCCTACAACACTAGGCTAAGTTGCAATTTAAAGAGCAAAGGCTTATAAACATAATCATCAATATCAAGGGCCTGTCAATGAACTATCCTTCAGTAGTCATTGCCCCTGTACTTGGGGAATTGTTGCTGTTCCATTAGAGGACATGACAGAGCTCCCCAGTGAGTTTGGCTTTTGGGGTTTTTTTTTTTTTTTGCTTGCCTTTTTTTTTTCAGGAAGCAAACCCAGGACTTCCCATGTGGGAGGTGGGCACTCAACTGCTTGAGTCACATCCGCTGCCTCCACATACTTTTAATCTTTTAAAAAATGTTGCTATTAATGCATCCATTAACCATGTGGGATCTAAGCCCCCTCTCGATACAGAGGTGGAATGGACATCACCATCCCAGGGTCCACAGGATGGATGAATAAAATATAGATTGGAGTGGACTTATTGGTATTCTACTATAGAACTATTTTGACTAGTAATGGAAGAAACTGTAGCATTGATGTGGAGAATATGGCCACAGTAGTTGCTGAGGGCAGGGAGAGGGAAGAAGAGATGTGATGTGGGGGCATTTTCAGGACTTGGAGTTGTCCTAAATGACATTGCAGGGATGATGCTGGATATTATATATTCTGCCATAACCCATTGAATGTACTGGAGGAGAGTGTAAACTACAATGTACACTATAATCCATGTGGTACAGCAGTGCTCCAAAATGTATTCACCTAAAGCAATTAAAGTGCCACAGTGATGAGGGAGGTTGTTGATGTGGGAGGAGTGGGGGTGGGGTATGTGGGAACATCTTATATTTTTTAAAGTAACATTTTTTGTGATCTACGTGCCTTCAAAAAATACAATAAAAATAAATAAATGCTCATTAAAAATGTGGCTATTAGAAACTAATGGTATATATTTGCTTGCATTAAATTTCTATTAGATAGCAATGGTCTAGGGGGTTTAAAATACCAGTTATTGGCATAAGAAGTGGAAGTAGAAATTCTGCCTTTAGACTGCAGTGCCTGTGGCTTTCTGGAGCTGGCTCCTGATGCTCTTTGTGCCCTTGGCTTTTCTGTCATATGGTAATATACATGGTGGTGTCTTGTCCTTTCTCTTCTGGGTTCTGTGGACTTCCAGCTCTGGCTGTTTCATGTGGCTTCTCTGTCTGTCTGAATTTCATTCTGTCTGAAAAGGACTCTGGTAATCAAGGTAAAAACCCAACTTGAGAAACAGAAAAACAAGCTTCAAGAGGAGGACTTCTTGGAAGATTGTGGACTAGAAAGACAGGAGAGTGAGAACACAGAGGGGAATGGAATTATTCCCTACCTGACAAAAACCTTTGTCAGCAAAGGTTGGAAAACCACCTGAGTAAGTCTGAATTATGTGGCTCTTAGCCTCCAGGCAGGATCCTTTGTCACATTGATTCAGTTCATGTAGCAACACACACTCCAACCAGGCTTTAAACTGGGCTGTGAAAGATGGCCATCTGCTGGCCGCCTAACAAAGTATATGTGAGGAAATTAAAAGTAATTGAGAGGCTTTTTCCGGCCTTTATAGCCCCCTTCCCCAAGGCCCTTGGAAGCAAGTTTGCAACACATTACTGGGTCCAGAGCCCAGATTTGAGCAAATATAAGGGACAACCCTAAAGACCCAGAAAAGACTGGACCAAGAATCAAAGAACAGCAGGAACACACAACATCCCATCACAAAATCCCTATGAAAGAGAGGGAAATTGAACATCGGAGTAAACTCACCACCATATTCAGATGCCTAGATATCAGCAAAAAATTACAAGCCATCCTAAGAAAAGGAAGGAAATGGACCAAGAAAAAGAATATATCAACACCCTGCTGCTTAGAAGGCACTCTATTTTTTTTATTATGGTAAAAAAACGTATTTAGAATTAGCCAGCTGAACTCAGTTTAGATGATCCCAATTTTGCTGTCAACATCCAAAGCATCATAGTCAGGAGCCAGTTAACATATGCCTTCTTCTCTCCAGCAGGCCTGATCAGGGTGTTGACCTTGGTCACCTCAATGTCATAGCTTCTCACAGCTTGCCTGATCTGGTGCTTGTTGGCCTTGACATCCACAATGAATACAAGGGTGTTGTTGTCTTCAGTCTTCTTCATGGCTAACTAGTGGTCAGGGGGAACTTGATGATGGCATAGTGGTCAGGATTGTTTCTCCTGCGGGCACTTTTCCAAGGATATCTGGGCTGTCTCCTGAGATGCAGCTTTTTAGGCCACTGGAAGGGGGGTAAAGTGTGGATCTTCTTTTTTTTTTTTGTGGCTGTGGATGCCTTTCAGTACTGCCTTCTTGGCTTTGAAAGCTTTTGCTTTGGCTTCGGTTTTGTGAGGGGCAGGCTCTTCCTTCTTTGCTTTTGACGCCATCTTCGTGAAAAGCTACAAGAAACTCACTTTAGATCCAGAGATACAAACCACCCGAAAGTGAAAGGTTGGAAAAAAATACTCCATGCAAATAGTAACCAAAAAAAGAGCAGGGGTAGCTGTATTAATATCAGACGAAACAGACTTTAAATGCAAAAGTGTTACGAGATACAGAAGATCATTATAGGTTAATAAAAGACACAATCTACCAGGAAGAAATAAATCATAAATATCTATACACCTAACCAGGGTTCCCCAAAATACACAAGACAGACTCTGGCAAAACTGAAGAGAGAAACAGACATCTCTACAATAATCATTGGAGATTTCAACACATCACTGATTCTACAAGAAAAGAAAATTACAGACCAATCTCTCCAATGAACATAGACACAAAAATTCTCAACAAAATATACAGCAAAAGAATTATATACCATTACCATGTGGGATTTATTCCTGGTATGCAAGGCTGATTCAAAGTAAGAAAATCAATCAATGTAATATACCACATTAATAATTCGAAGGAAAAAAAAATACATGACAATCTTAATCAATGCAGAAAAGGCATTCAAGAAAAACCAGCATCCTTTCTTGATAAAAACACTTTGAAAAATAGGGATCGAAGGAAAATTCCTCAATATGATAAAAGGTATATATGAAAAACTCACAGCCAACATCATACCCAATGGGGAAAGGTTGAAAGTTTTCCCTCTAAGATGGGAACAAGACAAGGATGCCCATTGTCACCACTGTTACTCAACATAGTGCTAGATGTTCTAGATAGATCAATTAGACAATAAATAAATAAATAAATAAATAAATAAATAAATAAATAAATAAATGGCACCCAAATAGGAAAAGAAGAAGTAAATCGATCACTATTTGTGAATGACATGATCCAATATTTAGAAAATTTTGTAATGTCAACAACAAAGCTACTTGAGTTAATAAACGAATTCAGCAAAAGTGGGAGGATACAAGACCAACAAGCAAAAATCTGTACACTAGTACTGAACAATCTGAGGAAGAAATCAGTGGGAAAATTTACATTTGCCATTTACAATGGCAACAAAATTACTCAAATACCTAGGAATCGATTTAACCAAGGAAGTACAGGACCTATATGCAGAAAACTATAAAACAATTCTAAAAGAAATAATGAAGGTCTAAACAAATGGAAAGACATTCCATGTTCATGGATTGAAGACTAAATATTGTGAAGATGTCAATCCTACCCAAACTGATTTATAGATTAAATGCACTCCCAATCAAAATTCCAACAGCCTATTTTATAGAAATAGAAAAGACAATTACCAAATTCATTTGGAAGGGAAAGTTTACCTGAATAGCTATAAGTATTCTTAAAAAAGAGTGTGATAATGGGAGGAATTTCACTGCCTGACTTTTAAACATATTACAAAGCTACAGTGGTCAAAACAGCATGGTACTGGCATAAAGATAAGACATATCCATCAATGGAATGGAAGTGAGAGTCCAGAAATAAACCCTTACCTCTATGGTCAATTGGTTTTCAACACACCTACCAAGTCCATGCTAACAGACAAAATAGTCTCTTCAACAAATGGTGCTGGGTGAACTGTATAACTATAACCAAATTAATGAAGGAGGACCCTCCTGTCACTCCCTATATAAGAATCAACTCAAAATGGATCAAAGACCTAAATATAAAAGCCAGGACCATAAAACTACCAGAAGATGTAGAGAAACATCTTCAAAATCTTGTCTTAGATGGTGGTTTCTTGGATCTTACACCCAAGGCACAATCAACAAGATTAATAGGACCTCCTCAAAATTAAACACTTTTGCACCTCAGAGGACTGTGTCAAAAGGGTGAAAAGGCAGCCAACTCAACAGGAGAAAATATTTGGAAATCACATGTCCAATAAGGGCTTAATAATCATGATGTATAAAGAGATGTTACAACTCAACAATAAAAAGACAAATCACCTGATTAAAAAATGGGCCAAAGACTTTAATAGACATTTGTCCAAAGAAGAAATACAAATGGTAAAAGATACATGAAAAATGTTCAATTTCACTAATGACTAGGAAAATGCAAATCAAAACTTCATTAAGATATCATTTCATACCTATCAGAATCGCCACTATTAAAAAGAGAACTACAAGTGCTGAAGAGGATGTGGAGAGATAGAACACTTAACTGTTCATGGGAATGTAGAATGGTACAGCCACTGTGGAGGACTGCTTGGCAGTTCCTCAAGGTGAATACAGATTTGCCATGTGACCCTGCAATGCCACTGCTGGGTATATATCCAGAACTGAGAGCAGAGACACGTATAGAATCTGCACACCAATGTTCAGAGGTATTATTGATTACCAAAAGATGGAAACCCAGGTGTTTATCAACCAATGAATGGATAAACAAACTGTCATGTATTCACATGATGGACTATTATGCAGTTGTAAAAAGAAATTACATTGTAAAGCATATGACAACATAGATGAACCTGAAGGACATTATGTTGAGGTAAGCAAAACAGACACAAAAGGACAAATACTGTATGACTGTACTATTTTGAATTAAACATGTTGAGTAACATTTTGTATGATTCCAAAAAGTGTAAAAAAATAAAAGGCATTGGTGGGAGTATTTTGAAGGAGTATTTTCTAATTTTTCTATTTTTGGTAAATTATTAATTCTGTAGACCAAATTTCAAAATTTCATGTTCTCAGTTTATCAGTATGGGTATTATAAATTTGCTATTAGATTCCTTTCTGATTCCTAGAATTTAACAGGGATCTTAAAAGACAACCTCCCCAACCCAGAAAAGTTGTCAGATATTTTGGATCCTCTATTTTGGATAAAAAGGAAGTAGAATTTGAGATGTCTTAGCACTTAGTCATCATGTCCAGCCTGGGGAGAGGGGGACTACATCCTATAACCCTCCTCCTCCTTATGCCCATAGGGTTGCTTTACTTTGTGATGTTTTATAAAACAACCCATGTATACATATCTGGATATCTCAGAACCAAGATGGAATGACCTTGCATTATTAACTCCTCAAAGAATTTAGCAACTGCAGTTATTAAAAAGTAAATGAAGTGAACTGCAGTATTGAGAATGCTGTAATTTCCATATGCCCTCCATCTTCCCTAGGAGCACATTCACATTCAAATTTCTAGGTTTTGTTAAAACACATTTCCATCTAGTTAAACCTAAACCACACTTTGCTTCGATTAAGTTGCTCTTGGTAGATGTTATATAAAATCTGAACCATAGAATTTAAAAAATCATGACCTTAAAATATAAGTTTGGATTCGTATCAATTTTCTTAAAGCCATGGTAAAAACTCACTTTTAAGAAAACTCAGTAAAATGTGAGTTTAGATTTAGTCACCATGGAAGAAAGGCCTTAGTAGAGATCAGTTAAAGGTAAACCTATTCTGTTAATTTTTGCTTTGATTTTACATCCTGAACTAGTCAATCAAATAAGCTCATCTTAGTTTATATAATCAGATGGTTATTTTTGTTTTACTCTGGATGACAGTTATGCTGTAAATGTGTTTACTATGTAACTGTGGGCCCAAATTTATCAAGTAAAATCTACTACCCTTAATGCACTTAACAGTCTCACTTTCTTTTAATTAAAGATCCAAATAAACATGCCTAAAACTTGGTTAAAGGGTCATGCCTGAATAAAACTGCAAAATAAAGTACATTTGTTTAAAAGTAAAACTGCATTATTTTGGTGCCTTTTAGATTGCCTTTCCTCTAACAGCTATCATTGCTTTATTTATTAAACCACTAAAGTCTCATGTTATTTTTACCATCTGATATAATCTAGCCACTGGAAAGACTGGTTGTGCTGTCCTATATATGCAAAACAATCTTATCTGCATGCCAACCAAATAAGCAGCAGTATAGTTAAAAACTAAGCTTGTCTGAACATAGGCAATTTTAGCAGGCACTTATGTGTCACACAGATGCTAAAGACTAAGGGTGGCAATGGCAGAGTAACCATTCATGTTTAAGTTTTTACCCTAGAATTACTTTTATAATAGCAATTATTAGTGCAATACTTAACATTGAAAGTCAAATATTTTGGTGTAAGGAGAGGTCCCTCAAAAACATCATCCTAGTAGGGAAGTACTTTTCTAGAAGGGGTGGATATGTAACCAGAACATAGGATACATAACACAGTTTGCTGTAAATAAATACTTTAAAAAACATAGTACTCTATCAATTGCTGAGGTTCTGTAAGAGGGGATGTACTGCCATACAATAGAAAATCTAAATAAATCATATTGTGATTTAAGTTTTGTTTACATGATGGCTTTGTTAATTGAACATTTTTCATGATGGGGAGAGATGAGAAGGTAGAAGCATATTACGTAACAAGGATCAGCTATTTTTTAATTTGCCATGGATTATACAGACAGGATTGGTCTGACAGTATTTAGGTTGAGCTCATCTTGGCTATATTACTTACATTTTTTCTGGTTGATGCCTGAGCTTGAGAGTAAGTGCTTAAGTAAACACTATCTTATGAACAATCCGTACACTTAACTAAATTTAATGTTACAATCACTAGGTATGAAGGAAATTCAGATAAAAACTACAGTGAGATACCATTTCACACCTTAAACAATACCCATTATTAAAAGAACAGAAAAGTACATGTGCTGGAGAGGAAGCGGAGACATATGAACATTCCTTCCCTGATTGTGAGAATGTAGAAAGGTGCAGTCTCTGTGGAAGACAGTTAGGCAACACCTCAAGAAGCCGAATATAGAAATGCTATATGATCCAGTAATCCTCTACTAAGAATATATTCAGAACTGAAAGCAAGGACGCAAACTCACATTTGCACCAATGTTCATAGCAGTATTAATCACAATTGCTAAAATACAGAAACAGCCCAAGTATCCATTAACCGATGGATAAACAAAATGTGGCATATACATACAATGGAATACCACTCAGCTGCAAGAAGAAATTGTGATGCATATAACATGAATGGACCTAGAGAATATTATGCTGGGGGAAATAAGTCAAACACAAAAGGACAAATATTGTATGGTCTCACTAGTAAGAACTAAATACAATGAGTAAACTCAAAGAGGTAAACTCTAAAGCATAAGTTACTAGGAGATAGAATGTAGGGTGAGAAAAGGAGCTGACAATGTATGTAGCATTTTTAATAACATTAATTTTAAGTGTAGAAATGAAGTGATGGAGCACAGTATAGTAAGTATAACTAATACTGCTGATTCATAAATGTGATTGTGGCTGAAAAGAGGTAGTCTGTGAATGTAAATGTCAATTGAAACTAGAGAATAATCTAGAGAATGTGGAACAGTGATTTCAGTGGAAGATAAAGATTATAGTTAATAGCGTAAATATAATATTCTTTTACAGGGCATTAGGAATATGGTGATACACTGGAAAATTGTAACTAACTTATGGATGATAGTTAACAGCAATATTGTACTGTTTTTGTAAGCAATAACAAAGATAAATCAATTCTAAGGGACAATAGATAGATATGGGATTTTTCCTTTTGGAGTAATGAAAATGTTCTGTAATTGATGGAGGTGATGACAGTGTGATGGAAATGATAGCCACTGAATGTACACACACTGAATGGACTGTACAAAGCATAGGACTGTATACGATAGGAAATCCAGTGGTGGAAGGATTGTGGCTAACAGAATGAGAATGTTCTCTTATGAATTGTAACAAATATATAATACTGATATAGGGCGTTAATAATCAGGTAGGTTGGAGGGAAAACACAACAAATGTAAATTATGGGCTAGTTCAAAGTTTGTAACAAATGTTTCACAAAGCAAGTTGGTGGTAGGATGATGTACGGGAGCCCTGTATGACATGCATGTTCATATTTCTTAAGTTCACAACTTTTACTACAGTTATGTATGTGCATGGATGAATGATATACTTAAAATTATATATATATACATACACACAGAGTATATTACAAAACTCTATTAACTTGAGTAGATTTGTCATGATAAAAATCAGACACATACACACTCATAAACCTATTTCCTAAACATTCATTTCAGTTATATACAATCTAAAGTTCTATGAATTTCAGTCAAAACTAAGAAGGAAAAAATTTCAAAAGATTAAACAACCTACTTTACTTGTCTTGTTGTTAGTAACTTAGGTATCAAATGTGAAGTGCCTTAGCAACACTGACATCCATTTGGTGGGGGAAAAAAAAAGTAGCCCTTAGCAGTTGCAGACAAGTGTTTTACATCAAGTGTTTTACATCGAGGCCACAAAATGATGTAACTTACTTCTAGGACTAGAATAGAAACACCTCCTAGGGGAAAAAAACAAAAACACACTCTTTGCTTTTATATGAGCAAAAAGACTGTTGTGTGGAAATAACTAAGTATTAACGGTACTTTCGTATTTTGTTATACATGAAGAGAAACATGAGAAAACTGCTTGGGCAAATTTCAAGTTACTTTACATTATAACTGCCTGTACCTCTCCCATGGAAACCCTTTCATAGTTTAACCCTATGTAATTCTTACTGCCATCAGTAACAATCCCCAACACCCTCTTGACCTATGCATTCAAGTAAGCAAACTAGTCATACTGAGTCTTTGTACATATTTAAATGCTTACATTATGTGGAGGATATTACGTTTCTAAAATGCATGCGTGTCTTTGGAATGGGAGTGTATGGAACACACCAGGACAGGATGAAAAGCTTTGTCTCTGTGTATCTAAATTCTGAGCCATGTAAACTTATTACTGATCCGAAAAAGTCTTAACAGTAGTATGCATAACATTCTGCTTAGTAGACACTGGCCTATTTCTAGTTACTTCACTGAATGCAGACATCTGTAAAGAAAGCCTTATTGAACTCTATATACAATCACTTTAAACTGAAAGTTTAAAAAGTTATAGATCCTTGACCTTTCCTGCAATACAACTTATTATGACCATTTAATGTTAATTTAAGAAATTTTCTTTTGCAAGTTCTAGAATCATTACTTCTCTAGTACCTTAAAATCAGTTAACAGCAAATACTGTGTCAGGCTCTTGTTTTATCCTCACAACTCTTGCCTTAAGTTTTCCTAGTTGATTCCCTCCTCCACCTCCCCAACCATTTGATACCTTTGACTAATTCTTGTCAGCTCTAAATTGTTTTATAAAAAGTGGTTATAAAATAGATTTACTGCCACAATCTCGTTACTATTCAAAAGTGTTCACAGGATAAAAAGAGCCTGACTCCACATACCACTCTAATTTCATTTTTGTTGGTGAGAAAGCACTGAGGGGAAACAAGACTCCTTTTAAAATTGAATACAAACCAAGTTTCTCTTCTAAATACCAAGATTCTCAACTCAATTGTGACTCCTTAATTCCCTTCATAGTAGGGAGATCATCTCAGAACACGGGCCTCTACACATACACATTTTCCCCACTTGAAGCAAGAGAAGTAGCATGAAAAGTACTGACAAATAAAAGTGAACCAGGGTAAGTATTCCCATCCCAAAGTCCACCGAGAAGCAAGGGTTCCACTCTTGGTTTCAGCTATCTCATTTACAAAGTTTCCTTATTTATAATCTGACATTATGGCTGCAAACACTAGGTCAGGGAGCCATCACTGCATTACAACCATATCCAAACCCAAGAGAAAACCTAACTTAGTGTATGTTTTTGTACATAAAAAGTCATGCCTATATTCCTCTTCAGGATTTTTATCATAAAAGTCATCTATAAAGCAAAAAAATGGAAAAGGTAGACAAAGCCATAATTGTTCAAATTCCATTCTCTCTTCCTCTTAGGTTGAGGATTACTTGGATCCAAAAGGCGACTTACTCATTTCTTAAAAAACACCCCAAAACATTACTACCCATCATGTAACATACAGAATGTTTTAGAAACTCATCTCATCTCATGGGTCTCACTTGAATAAAATATGGTCAGGGATGGATATGGGGTAAAAAAAAAAGTATAGCCATGCAAACAATGTCTACATAAGCAACTAAAAAAGAATTTGATATATTTTCTGTTTTCCCCCTTCAGGCTTCTAACTGAGGCTTAAAAACCCAATGAACAAGTGGAAGTTTCCCTCTGTACATGGCTTTTATTATTTACATAATACAATATAGCATCAATGCTGAATAGCATGATTATGTGCAATACATAAATATGAACTATCTGTACACATCTGCAGATCTAACTCAGAACTAAGGTACATAAAATTGAAAGCAAAACTGAATGCTTTAAGAATAAAAGTAAAAACTAGGACCGAACACTGCAGTAAATCAGAAGTAGTGCCTCGTGTACATACTTAACTATTTACAGATGAAAACAGGCATTACCACAACACTAATCTAACTGTACTCATTTATATATAAAACACAAGTTTCATACATCACAAAAAACCTTCCATTATAACACAGAAGTGATATTACCAGACAAGCATCAGTGAAGTATACTGCCTTTTCTAGTTGTTATTGTACAATGCTGTAGATAATGCAGCCCATGCAATACACCCAAGAACACTAGAGTCCTACACCCAAGTACAATTAATATGATAAAGCAGCCCTCTGCAAGTGGTGCTGGATACCATTGAAAAGTCTACTGCAGCCATGTTGCTTATGGTTTTCCATGCAGAAGGGTACAGTTACATTAAGAACTGAAGTCTTTAAAAAGCTTTAAACATTCTTTCTTGAACCAAAACATTCAACAAAAGATGCACATGAAAAATTAACTGTTCAGATACCTTTGCAACTTAAAATTCAGATGCATGTTATTCAATAGAGCTGCTGTATGTGAAAACCAAATGTAGAGTTTTAATTTCTTCTTGTAAACAAATTAATCCTAGTGCAGTTCTGTGCTACACATATTTAGCAGTAAAAGTAATGGAGACATCTTCTGGTGCAGATCAGCACAATAAACTTCAAATATATTTCAAAGACCCTGTTGGCTTGATGGTCTTACTCTTATAAACAGATGTGATGTTTACCTTTTACAGAATGTCTCATTATTTTGACAGCTTTTAGAAGACCGAGTAACCAGGTTTACATATGGCACCAAATATTGGTTTCACAGAAAGGTCTGATCCTCTATAGCTTTCTTCCTGCTGCCAAAGAACATGTTGTGGAAATTAACAGGGTGAAGTTTAACTATGGTAGAAGTAGACTGCCAGTCCTTTTCTGGTGTACCATTTTAAAAAAATTACAGGCACATAACACTAACCAAAGATTATACCTTGATTACATTCCCAAAAGGCAGATATGCTGCAAACATGCAGAGATTTCATGTATTTTGTTTGGCACATGAGAACTAAGTTCTGTCCCTAGTATCTGTGTATTTCAATTTGCTGTGCAGATTTTCATCCAATTTTATTCAGGGGAGGGCATATACATTTTTAGGCTGTATCTATCCAATTCTGCCTGTAATAAACACCCAAACATCCTAAAGTATCAATTATAAGACAGACAAATGTAAAGTAAAACTCTGGAGAACATCAAAGGAAAATGGCCATGCATCTGCTCTTTAATGTTTTCCTACGATATATTAAAATAAAAACAAAGTTTCAGTCTCTTCACAAGTAGTAATTTATATTCTCTGGATTTTTTCAGCCACAACAACTGGATTTTCTTTTCTGATTTTTGCTGCAGCTTCTGCTTTGTAATCATATGGACAGTTGTGCTTGTCAGAGTAACGATGAAGTCCACAAAACAAATTTCCACATCGGCAGTCAAACCCTGTATAGACAAGAGGGAGTAGTCACTTGAGAACGTGCAGCAATTAAAAGAATAAGAAGTCAAGGAACCAGATTCTCATTGCTTATTCCAACATGAAAGACAATTCTTGGTAACAGCCCATCACTTCAAACTGTGAATGAGCTTTCAATCCCCTTTTACACAGTAGAAATGTCTTCCCCTCCAAGGGCAAGAGAAATAAAGTAAGTAAAGTGCTTAGTAAAATACCCTGCCACATCAAATAAACACAAATGGGCTATCTGCCAGCTAATTCTACCAGGTGCTCTTCTTCCATAAACTCCTGTAGAAATTACACAGGCTCTGGAAGTCAGGCTGACCTGGGTTCAAATTTTAGCCCTATCATGTTAACTGTGTACTGATTCCTCAAGTGAACATCATAGGAAAACAACCATGAAGTTCTGAGATGTAAAGCAAGCAAGTAAAAAGTATGTAAAACATGAGCGTAACTCACAGTAGGTGCTTACTGTTAATCTAACTATCTTTCCTTGGGAGTACAAAGGAAAAGAATCAAGAGACAACTTATCAATCCAATAAAGGAAACTAACTGAGATGGCCTGAAGTTACTAAAGGGTTTCAGATGATTAGGCAAACAGCTGGAAATCAAATCCAATTTTCTTCACCCTGCTCCCATTCTTCCTTTCAGCCCATTCTGGAAACTTTCTATTCCTGAAAGTCTGGCATTTTGTTTTACATGTAAGTCTGGCCAGTCCTTTAGGAAGTGACCAAAAGCTTCTTATTAAATGCTAGCTGTGAAATATATTGTTTTATGTGATCTGTAATACCTGTAAGGCCAACTTTCTTTCTGCACATGAAACATCTGTTCTTTTTTGGTTTAGGCAACTCAGGAGCTTTTTCTTCAGTTTGAGAAGTACTGGGCTGAGAAACTGATGGACTGGGTTGAGTGACAACTGAAAAATAAGGGTAAAAGTTGGAAATTTATCCAAGAGTTCACTGGCTGACAAAGTCAAAAATAAATTTTAAAAAACATAGAAATAGTGAGATTGTAAGGCAAACACTTTTTAAGAAAACTTTCTTAAAAATGTGCACTTTAAATCTTTCACTTTAATACCAGAAAGTCTTTCAAATCTGAGAATTTCTTGCCAATTACCATATTATGTGCTCTTCTCAATTTTTAAAATTATCGTCTTACTCCTTTAAGCTCACTCTTAGCCAATACTGGAAAACGAAATCCTAATTCTGTTTTAAAGACCCAGGAGATGTTGGTCATATGCTCAATTTTTCCACATTGCCATTTCCTAAATACAAACTTTCTAATTAATAATCAGGGCAGTTCAAATTCATTACTTCTCAGTGAATAAAGCTGCCAACTTCTAAGGCATTTGCCTATTAAAAAGTATTTTGATTTTATGCCAAGAGAAAAAAATCTTGCTGTTAAAACCAGCAAATTTTGACAGGCAAATCCAAAACATTAACCCCTCATCAGCATCAGATCCCCAAATTTTTAATATAAAATTGCCAGTTTCCTAAGTGTACTATATTCACATATACAGAAAAACCTGCAAAATTTCTTTTTCCTTTTTTAAAAGATTAGCAAAGATAGTCTTTTAAGAATAGTCTTAAGCACAATAAGTACCTGTGATGCTTAAATTTTGGACTATTAAAAATTCTTTAAGCAGAACAAGATTTTTAAAGCAAAGTTTTTCTTTTTTACCTTATAATACATTTCAAACGGGTGCCAATTTTGGGCAGTGAGATGTGGCTTACAAAAAGCCCCCGTTTTCTCTACCTAAAAGGGCTCTAAGTTTTAGTTCACAGATGACCTAAACAGATACTGTCACCATGAAGATAAAACTGCAGATGAATCAAAAGCACACATTACCACTAGTTCTTTAAAGCAAAATACCTTTACTTACTTCTACTTACAAAATGTCAACTATAGCAGAAAACTGCAAACTAAGTTTTAATATCAATTCAAATCTCAGAGTAGCAAAGTTCATGCAATGCTGAAATTCCTGCCTAAACAACATATCAGCACTAAATGCTTTTAGCTAAGTCTGAGCTCCCAGAGTAAGCCAACTGGTTTAGTGACAACATGGGGTCAGCTATTTGCATGGCCACATCTTTGCCTAAATTATGGTAAGATAAAAAGCCGAGATCAGCTATAGATCTAATCCAAAAAGAGTATTCTTTCAAGGTCAGAGTAATTTTGTATGAAAACAAAACAGATAACAAAAGCCTTACCAACACAACACTTATTTGGTTAGGTTTTTCAGGAGAGAATTCATTTCAAAACACCAAATATAAATAGATCCAGCTGCATGCTTAAGACACTGATCTTAACTTATAAAGACTAATGTGTAATATATAATATAGTTAGCTTACAACTCTAAGTTTAGTCAGTGTTAGGGAAAGCAAGCCTCCAAAGAAGCAGACTACATTTCCACTGACGTTACTTCCTCACAATAAAATTATATTACCTCACTTTGTGATCTGTAACCACTTTACTAGGAAAAAGTTGATTTAACTATGGTCATGGCTAAGAGTACACAGATCCTTGTTCTAGGGCCTAGCCCAGGTAATTCAAAGAAGTCAGTCTTCTTTCAATATTACATAGCACTTCTGATTATGCTATGAACACAGTCTCTAAGTCATTACCTAAAGAAAACCAAAGTGACTTTCCATATTTCAGTTAAGGCCCACAATGTATATGATGGGTTTTCTGTACTTTTTCAATTTGAAGGTTTCTTTTGGTTTTTAATGTTCTTTTGTTATTCTTATCAATTATTTCATTTTTCTTCATGGCTTTCAAATTTTAATCTGTATAATCTCTTCTGTTTGTTTTTTTTTAAACAAGTTTTAACGTTTCTTCTCTCACCATTTTAATAAAAGATAATGGTGGGGAGTGGATGCAGCTCATCGGTATGAACACCCTTCCCACGTTATGAGGTCTCTGGGTTCAGTCCCCAGTACCTCCTTCAAAAAAAAAAAAAAAATAATGGTGAGCTAACTCTCTCTTACTTTCATTAAACTTCTATCACACTTTCATTCACTAAACTATACAAGTGTGGGGGTGATGGAAAGAAAGCAGAGTAAAGTATATGACTATTTCATACTTCAAGACCACGTTAAAGACAGTGATTATTCCTTAGCCTACTATAATGTATAGCTCTCCCATTTCTGTGGTCTTTCAAAGGTAAAGACATGCCCATCCCCCAACTTTTTCTGGCACTACCAAATTCAGAACTGAACTAATATAAAACAAAAGCATACCTGGCTCTGACACTTCTGTTTTCGGGGTAGTTATTTTGTCCTCTCTGGAAATGCTCATTTCTGTCATTTGCTGAGTTACAGGCAAGGCAGCCACAGTCACATTTCTATTTGAGTTCAAGCAAACAATTATTTTTAAAGGTGGTAAAGGTACTTCTTTGAGATAATGAATAAGTTCAGTTGAACTTTCCAGTAGGATCACATGGACATAGGTAACCTAAAAACTATAAAGTATACTGGGGATGCCCAGCATAAACGGTTGGGAATAAAGAAAGCAATGTGAAAAATGGCTATACAACACACAGTATAGGTTACAATGTTCTATTATAACCACTTAGGAACCTTCAGCTGTGCCTATAATCTGTTTAACGGCAAAGGGGTCACTATGCCAAATTGCCTTGTGTGACACTAATAAAGTCCGCAGCCTCACTCTCCACAATACCTAAAACTCAATACAAGAAAACAAAAGCACAGCATTCTCACCACAGTACCACATTAGGAAGTGTACTCTAATATATGTATCTCTTTATTTAAAAACCTACAAAATTATATATTAAAGGAAACTGGAATCTGTAAAACACATGCAAATCCAAGGTCAGATGATTTATCAGTATCTTTATAATGGTACCAATTTCGTTTGTAGTATCATAAAAACTCTGGAATGGTCCATCTTACCTTGATTTTTCAGATGTGCTGCCAGCAGCACCTTCACAGTTGTTTATACTAGCGTCTGCTCTCTGTACAGATGCAGAATCTGAGGTAGGACTGTTGGAACCACTAGCTGTCCCTATTTAAAATAAAAGATTTACAAAAACCAAATCAACACTACAAAAACTCACTTGGTATCAAGACTATTAATACATAAATACTTGTATTTTTAAGTAGGTTAGTGATTTAAAGATTCAAGCACTTTCACTGTGCTGCAGAATCCTACACCTGAGTATGCGAACAAAAATGTATTAAAAAAAAAAAAGCCACCCTATAAATCCAAGTATGAAAAAAAACCCTAAAAAGGAAGTTGAAAAAGCTAGAAGACATAAAGTCAGGCCACGTACTTGCTGAGGGTGCTCTCTCTCCTTGTTGGGTTTCAGCATTGATTCTCAGTCTAAGGCCCCAAGTCTTGGTTCTATATTTTTTTGTTCACCAGTTTCTCATGTTTTTCCTTGGAAACTTACCCATTGGGCTCATTCTGCCACTATTCTGCTGCCTCTGAAGATGTTCTTTGTAGCAAACAGAACACATTCCATTTGTCCTAGGATTCCCATAAAAGCCACATCCTGTACTACACAGCATGGGCCCCGGGGTCTGGTTAGTCTCCTGAGCCATATTTTTCCTGCTATAAACAAAACAAAACTTCAGAAATTAACATGTCACCAAAACAAAACTGCTAACTTAGTTTGATACAGTCATCAGTGTACCTTATTATTCCTAAAATTCAGGTCAGTTTCTAACAAGTCTCAAAAATGTTAATCATTAATGAGGGGGCAAAGGAAATTGAAAATTTTGTTGCCTTTATAGAGCAAAGGGAATAAAAGGAATTGCTTTCCAGCTTAATAGTAAAACTATAATGACTTCACATTTCTTAGAACAGAAAAAAAAAATGCTATTATTAAACATTAAGACGTATTCTACCTGTCACTATTAATCTTTCAATTTCTGAAAAGATCAGCCTGATGAAGTATCATAATTATGTTGTAACCAATTTGGGCAATTTGTATCTTTAAGTCACTTTCTGCTCTTGCAATAAAGGCAGACCATTTCAAATGTTTTTACTTCATTGGCTAAAAACATTAAATGGAAACTGCAAATGGAAAAAAGTCAACAACAATCAATCACTGACTCACGATTTCTATTAGTAGTTCTTAAAACTGGCTACATATTAAATTTAGCTTAAAAGCTTTCTTAAAACTAAGAACTGAACACACTTGGGATCCACCCATTAAAATCTGATTCCACAATTCTGTTAAAAGGCTGGGCATCTACACCTAACCTTTCAGTATTTTAGAAGAAAAAAGAGAACGATAGACCAACCCTTCATGTTACCGGATACCAAAAAGTGAAGCTCTTTAAGAATTTAGGGGTCAGTGGCTCATGAACCTCTCTTTAATGCTCTACACAGTTGAGGTATGAAAATCAAGTTCTGAATACTTTGTATTATCTAGAAAACTGCATGAACAAATTATCAGCCATAGATTTCTCAGCCAGAGGCTCTAGGTATTAAAACCTTTAACAAGTGCTTGTTTTCCTCATACCAGAAAACAATGAATCTTCCCACGCTCAATTCAGCATAAAATACAAATACGTAACCTTTAGTAATGGTTAATATTTAATGCCAAGTTACCAGAAGTTATGCAGCAAGCATATCCATGCTTTCCCAGAAGGGTTACTGAAATAAACATTTTGCTAAACTTAAGTTTTCCTCTGTTAAGAGTTCCATGCTGTCAAGAAAATATATACTAAGAAAAATTACTTTTAAAAGAGGAAAACTGTGGATGATTTTCTTATTTAAATGTATGAAAAGAACATTTGAAAGCATTTTATCAAAAGGAAATTGTACTATAACTTACGGTATTATTTATTTAATCGACAAGCCTTGATGTTTATAATGGAGATTATGATTAACTAATGAACATTTCATGTAAGTGCAGGAAAAGTACTTCAAGCATGAGCCTGAAATTTCATTACTTTGTCCAACCAACACATACTGTAATAAACTATTAAGTTATAAAAACATTGAATTAATAGCATTTTTTACCAAAAATTACAGAAAGGGTGAAGGGACTAGCCAATTTTGAACTGGCCAGAATCCTGAGACTTATTCCATTCCCTAAAACATTTAAAGGCTAGTAACTCTTCCTTTTGTTAGCAAAAGGACACAATACAAATATTTCAAGGGAACCAAGCTTGTCTGGAGAGTGACCAAGGACCACTTACTTGCAACAAACATACTAATTTAGCTGACACGGTCTCTTTAAATAGTAAGTGGAATTTAGCTGACTCATTTGGGAAGAGGGAAGTGTAAACATTTCAACATCACTTATGAAGTTTACTAAATAATCACTTTCGGCTGTGTTTTAGAAATATGTTGAGTACAGTCTTAACACAAAAACGCTTCAAATGACAAGTCATATATTTATTTCCATTCCCATCATGCACCAAGTATATGAATCTTTGCCCTGTTAAAAAAATTGAGCTTAAGAATTATGCTGGCTCACCCTTTCTATTTCTAGTGCCATGGCACATTGGCTTTAAAAGCAAACTGGCAGAAGTTTAAGCATCAACCAACATTAAATAGTTTTAGTTAATCCTCTCTTAAGTCTTGTGTTTTTATTTAAATAAGAAAATCCCATCTAATAATTTCACCCACTTTGACATTCCACCTGAGTTTCATTAACTCCCACATTGCATCTTTCCTTCTCTAAAAAAACATATCTCACTTCAATTCACTATAAATAACCTCCAGTCTAAAGACAATGTTAAGTACCGGAGCATGAGAATCTTCTAATGGCGTCCTATCTTTTAGATTCTCCCCCTAGAAAGCCAGTTTTTAAATGCCATCATAAGTGCACAGCTTGCCTTATATTTCTCAGAAGCTTAGATCACATGGGCGGGCACTTCAGCCTGTCACAAGGCTGCAATGTGACAGGCTGAGCTGGATGGAGGCTCTCACATAAAACCTAGTCAACAGGGGCCTGTGAAATCAGCTTCTATTTATATCTCAGAGCCTGCCAACTCCTACACAACCCCAAGAACTAAGGATGCAGCATTCAAACATGTAATGTAATATAAAAAACAAAACAAAACTGATAAAGTCTGCTACAGTTTTTTTTAATTCAGGAAGGGAGGACCAGAGAATAATCTCAAATCAATCTAGAAAGTGCAAGCATGATTAATCACTCATGAGATCAAAATGGTCACACTATTTATAAAAACGAAGAACAGTGGCAATTTGGGGAGGATGGGTGGGTGGTGCGAGGGGTCACCATTAGGCCCAGTACCTCCCTACTTTGCAATATTTTAGAAAAATACAACACTACTATCTAGTACCCTTTAGAGTTACGAGAAACAAGCATGCAAAAATCAGCTCAGGTCTAGCTAGAAGGTTCGTGTATTTTTTGTTTGTGGCTTCTCTAATTCTTCAAACCTTTAAAACATAAACAAGAAGCCTGGGTATGCAATTGAAAAATTCTCCAACACCAAATCTGAATAAAGGGCTTTACATTTATGGAAGGTAGTTCTCAGGTATACAAGATATGAAGAAATGGCAAGGTCGCCCACTCACCTGGGAGTTAGGAGACCCGAGAGTTGCGACTCTAATTTATCACTAACTAGACAATGACCTTGGGCGAGTCCTTACTTTCCAGATCTCAGTTTCTCCTTTGACAAATGAAGTAGATGATTTTTAAAGGATCATTTCCAGGCCTACCATCAGGCCTAAGAGATGGAAAGTAGGGGAAAACAAACTGCAAGAAATTACTAAAATATTTTGGACATTTTCTGAAAAAAATCTAAAGATAAAACTGCAATATTTTCCTCAATCGAGTTCTGAAATCCTACTTTTAAAATTCCATCTTAAAAAGGAATAAAACGAAATTAATTCAGATTTTTTAAAGAGTCTGTAGATTACATGAATGCCAGGTTTAAGAACAGGGGCTCTGTGACTTACATACTAGTTTATTTTAATCTCTCATCAGATCAGAATTTTAGGAGGTATTCCCTCAATAAGGACACCCCAGCCCTTTCCCAAAAACTCCAGCTACGAGGACTGCATTTTCGGAAACGATTTCACGTTCACCAGCCTAAATGCCTGAAACAAAGGGGAAGGTACTCCATTTCCTTCATGAAAAGGATCTTGGTGACGAAACGCGGCGCAAGGCTGGAAAAAGTACAACACGACGACAGAGAAGCCCACTCCCACGTTACAGCGGATTTTAAAACAAGTTCGGGTCCCCCTGGGCCCCCATCCCCCTCCAGGCAAAGGTCTCGTTCAGGAAAGCCTGCCAGGGCCTTCCTCAAAAACCACTGAGTCATGCACAACAGCAGTTCCGCAGGCCGGGCCTGTCCCGCGCCCACCCCCGACCCCAAACGGCTCTTCAGAGAAGGGGGAGGGCTGGGGGGCGCGGCTGCCGCCTCGGCCTCTTTGTTTCCCCGCGTCCCACTGCCCACGCTGGGCGCCGCCGTCGAGGCGGGCCGGGACCCACGCGAGCAAGGCCCGGAACCGGGTCCCGCGGAGGCCGCACGCGGGGCATTGTTCCCCCACGGTGTGTGAGCGAGGGAAAAGGGGCGCGGGGAACCAGGCCTCAGGCCACGACGACAAAATGACGCCTCCGCCTTTGTGCTTCCTGAGCTGGCGGACGGGCTCCCCACCCCCGGACGCCGCCATCCCCGACCCGCTCCGGCTCCTTTGGAGGCCCGCGATACCCCAGTCCCTCCCGCCCGCCCCACCCCACCCCACCCCACCCCCGGCACGCGGAACCGGCGCCCTCCCCCAGCCCCGCCGCCACTCACCTTGCGGGTCCTGAGAGCAGGCGCCGGACTCGCTCGCGACGCCGGTGCAGCAAGGCCGGGACAAAGCCTCCGGGACCGACGAGCCGGGTGCCCTGGTGTCGCCGCCGCGGGCCGGGATCCGGTCAGAGCCGCAGGCGGTGGTGGCGCCGCCGCCGCCGCCGCGGGGTCCTTCTTTGTTCCTGCTGCAGCGCCGAGCGTGGCCGGGACACGCCGGAGCTCGGGAAGTGGGAGGAGGGAAGCGGTGGGGGGGTGGGGAGGGTAGAAGAGGAGGCGGAGGGAGGACCAAAGGCCTCGGCCACTAACGCTGCCCGCGGCGGTCGCCCGACGTCGCCTCACACCTCGACGGGCGAGGGCCTGGGCCGACTCCGAGGGCGAGCAGAGCGTACGCAGCGAAGCCTGCGTGCCTTGAGGGCCAGCAAATGGCACTCTTCGTCGCTTCTTCCACCGCCGGGAGAGCTGCGCGGCTCCCGGGGACAACCGAGCCTCCCACCAGGCAGCTCTGCGACCTAGCCGACTACTGCGCTCCCTCTGCCCGGCCCTGGGGTTGTGAGGGAAAGAGGGAGACGGAGGAGGCGGAGTCCGTGCGTCAGCGAAAACCCCCGACGGCGGCGGCAGGGGGCGCGGTGACGTCGCGTGCCGGGGCCCCGCCCCCCCGCCCGGGTCTTTGGATCTGGGAGGCGGGGCGGGGCCTGGCCGCGCTGTAGTCGCGCGGAGCCGAGTCACTGGCCCGGCTCCCCGCCCCGGGGTGGAGCTGGAAAGAAAGAGTCCTGTGAAGGATGTGTTTCTATTTTTAACGCGATTGTCCGCCCTCCGCCTCTCTCCTTCCGATTTTCTTACTCGTGCCTGGTTTTCGCCATCTGAGTTCTCACGCTTTGTCTCGAGCCCTTGGCAGACTCCCTCCCTTCCCCCCAAGAATTAAAAGGATTCGCCTCGAGTAGAGAAAAAGAACTGCTTCACGGTTTCTGGGTCTTCTTTCCTGCTTCTGAAGCCTCCCCCGCTTTCAGTTGTCAAGCGCACCCGGAGCATCTCCCTGACGCCGCCCCAAGGAGCGGGCAGGCGGCGCTCGCCCAAGGTCACGGGTGGTTGTGCAGAGTGAGGAAATGCTCGGTGGATTGGCTGCCAGTCCGTGGCCCTGGCGTCGCTGTTCTGAACAAACTGTTTTGGTCAGCCTGTAAAATCCCTGGAAATTGACTATTCCAGCAAAGCGTCGTGAACTGGGAAAGCACCAAATGTTCTACGCAAGAAATGGAGTTAAGGGACAAACTAGACCTGAGGTAGAGGCCGGGAGATGAACCCTGATAGGAGACATGCAAGAAGAAATTCAGGGCGGGGATAGGTATCAGGCCGGCAGTTGAGAAATGAGGCCTAGGGCCCGGCTAGTATGAAGGGTGAGTTAGCGCAAAACACTGAGTTCCTTTTCAAAGCACAACTAGAAAATAAAATCCCACTTCCAAGTGACCTCTCCAAGTGACTTTAGTACAGCGCAAAGAAGCAAAATTACTAAGACAGAAAGCACTTTTGAAATTTTCTAATATACAGTGGTTAATGAATAAATAGAAAATAGCCACCATCCAAGGGGGTCCGGGGCCCTTTCAGGGCTTCCCTTGCTGATGAAAAACAAACACAAAAACCTCCAGGTGTGGTCATTTAAAGAGTCCCAGGCTTCTCCTCTGGGGCTGGATTTTGATTGTTTTGGTGAATCTCTGGAATCTTTACCTGAAATAGTGCTCCTGGTGATTCTTATTTATAATTTTGAATATTTGGAGAACACTGTCTTGGTGCTCTGTACCCAAATTTCCAGATCAACACAAACATTTCTCTGCCACAATGAAGTAGAGCCTGCTTGGGACGTAACTGAAGTTTATCTTTACAATTAGAGTTGTTGTAGAGATAGTTTGGACCCATTGTCCCAGGACCACTGAATTTACTTCCTTGAATTAGTAGAAAAATTAGTAAAAACATACCAGCTACAATTTACAGGCCTTTTTCAGTACTAGGTATTTTCCATTTAGAGTCCCCTTTAACCCTTAGAGCAAAACACTGAGGTAACTACTGTTGTCCTGTTCATTTTAACAAATAAGGAAATAATGACCAAAGAGGATAAATGACATGCCCAGGCTGTTGAAGGACACAGGAGGCAATGGAGGTGTTTTTTATCGAGGACAAAAAAAAATCAGAGCTATTTCTCCCCAGAATTGTAATTATTAAAAATGAAACAATTTATGTAATCTATGTATCTTTTAAAAATAATTTTAAAAATTTTTAAAAAAAGAAGGAAAGAAAAACATTGCAACAAATGTACCACACTAATGAATGATGTTAATGTGGGAAAGTGTGGGAGACAGAGGGTGTGGGGCATATGGGAATTCTCTGCATTTTTTTATGTAGCATTTATGTAATTAAGTATCTTTAAAAAAAAAAAAATCACCTTCCCAGAGGGGAAAAAATGAAACAAGATAATTCCTGAAGTAGCATAATTGGAAAAAAACACACACAAAAAACTCATGTTTTTAAGGCAGTCTCAATATTTAATAATTTATTACATTTATTACAAATTTATGATTTGTAGCACCTTCTGATAATCCATCTTCTCTATTACTCAGCATTTATAATTTTCTCCATCAAACTGTTTCAACCATGAATGTGCCTGGTGTGTGAATCCAGTCACAATAGGATTCCCTTCCATCAAATACTGAATACTCAGGTGATTTTTAAAGTGTGTTTCCCAGACCACAGCAGCACCTGGGAACTTGTTAGAAACACACATTCTCAGGACACACCACAGACCGGTGGAATCAGAAGCCCTGGGAGTGGAGCCCAGCCATCTGTGTTTTAACAAGCCCTCCAGGTGATTCTGATGCAAGCCCAAATTTCAGAACCACTGACCCACCCCTACCAAGATATCAGGTGATCCTTCTTACTTTCAGATGGCTTAAACCATCTGAAGGGGAAAGTTTAAAAAGAAATTCCCTCATATTACTGGTTTAACAGACTAGGTGATATACTTTTGAAGAGATTTTTATCTAAATTTTCCATTGGACTCAAAACAAACAACTAAAACACAAAATACAGAGTGCTCTTAATATAACATGCAAAAGGCCTACTCACTCTGTTCTCATCAGTGAGGACTGGCCTTGGCCTGAAATCAGTCTCTCTTAAAAAGATAATAGAGAAAGCTGGGCATGCTCAAAATACAGTATCATCAATTGTTCAAAAATACCTTTTGTAAAATTTTATTGCATGGTACATACCAAATGACTGGTATTGCTTCACTCCTAATTACTTCTTGACAACAATGCCTACTCTTAATAATTTTTCATTCATCCCCACCCCCATAAAACATGTTTTGCACATTTATTACATTCCAGGCACCCCTTGAATGGTGTTGGAAGTTACACTGTTGGGAAAAATAGATATTATCCCTGTTCTCATGAATCTTACTCTCATTTGGAGACAGTAAAGATATTAATATTATGTACAAATACATACTTATGAGCTGTTAAATATTTTGAAAGAAAAGTAAAGTGCTATGAATGCATATTACCAAATACAGTGGATTCTGAAAATCCCCCCAGGTTTGAGTTCCAATTGCCCCTGTGGCCTGTGGAGCCCTCCTTACTACCTTAGAGTAGAGAATCTGTAGTAAACTGGCCATGTTATATGAAAAGGTTGCAATAATTTATATTCTGCTTAAGGTAAAGTCATTGCAAGTGCACATACATGTAGACTAGGGGTGGGCCAGAAGAGGGATTAATGATTGGAGAAGGGCTAATGTGATTAAATTTCTTAGAAAGTAGAAAGTGACAGCCTTTAAAAAAAAAAAGCAATAAAAATTATTAGACTACTGTGAAATACATAAGACCTGAAGTTATTTTAGCTTGACAGGTAAATTCCCATTAAGGAGACAGGAATTGCTTCTATGGCATTATTGTAATACCCTGTCATGGGTAGCTTTTCATTTTTCTCTGTGCTTAAGTAGAGCTTGGTGAAGTACAAAGCCTTTGCAGGGGTTTTAAAAATTGTTGAGTGTCATTTGATATTCACATAGTGCCCTTTCCCCCGTTTTACCACAGCCCCTTCCCAAATCCCAAAGATCAAATTAAAGACATTCAACTGTATTTTTTATTTTCAAAATGAATGATGGAAAGGATTACAATATTATATTTAGAGCAGATCAACTAATTGAAAAATTAAGCACATAACATCCAACTATTTAATTTTTAAAACTTTTCCTGTTTAATGATTAATAAATAATAATTGAGGTATCTGTAAATCCAATGATGGATTGGGTTTGGACCCAACTCAGCAAGTGGTTGGTTAATTTTTCCCCCAGTAAGCTGATAAAATAAGTCGCTATATTATTATGTAAACCTTTGTGTAAAGGTTTTGTAAAGGTTTAAAACCTTACTTATTTTCGCTGGAAACAACTTGATCTGCAAATCTTTAAATAAGTTGCATGAATATCTTACTAGACTAGAGACTTTCATATTCTGTCTACATAGCCACAAACAGTTTTTTTGGACTATTTAAAAGAACAGTGTGGGAAGATAGTTCAGTGCCCTGAGTTGTTTTGTTTGTTTGTTTGTTTGTCTGTTTTTTCAGGAGGCACTGGGCACCGATCAGATCCCAGGACTTCCCATGTGGGAGACGGGCTCTCAACTGCTTGAGCCACATCTGCTCCCATATATCACATTTTAAGAAACAATGTACTTTGGTCTCAAGAACTTTGAAAAATCTTTGTGACCAAAGTATGTACAGGATCTTAAGTATATTCTGACTCTCAGTAGTTAGTTAGCTCTAAATTGGCTCTGGAACAATGTATAACCTGGGTTCATGGGTGGTGGGGTGGTGGAGGGGTGGGCCAGGATCAAGATAGTTAGGAATGGGATTTGTGATACAGCTAGAATGCAGCATCTGGGAAGGTATGAGGCCCAGGCAATGGGCAGTTGGCACTAAGCTGTGGCTAGCAGGCAACAGAAGAAGATCACAGAGAACTGGTGGATGTCATGGGATAGGTCTGGATTCAGGCAGAGGGCTGGCAAGAGTGGAATGGACAGGGTAGGCCCCAGTCTTGGAGGAATCCGAATTATAAACAGAGAGCCAAAGCAAGTGTCTAATGTTTGTGTAATTTTTAGTTTACAAGGTATATGCACATGTAATAATTTGATAAATTCTCACCATAGCCTGTTGATATGGATATTATCATCTCTCCCTCATCTTCACAATGGAGAGGAGTGAGGTGCAGAAAGTAAGTTATAAATCCTGCCTAAAGTCATTTATCTAATAAAAGTCAGGGCTGGGAATTGAATTCTGGTTTTCTGTCCCTTGGTCCAATGTTCCACAGGCTCTCCAGGAGAACTTCCCCTTTTAATTTATTTCACAATTATATTTCCCATTATAATATGAACACCCTTATATATCTTTGAGCCATTCATCTCATCCATTACTGTGACTTACTCTCTACAGAGTGTGTTTTTACTTAACAGGCAACTCCCAAGTCTCTTGCTGGCTCCAATGTCTCTATCCAACTTTCAAGTGTTGGTATTCCTTATCTAGGCCCTAAGCACTCTTTTTCTCTCAATTGCACACTCTTTCCAGAGTGATTTTACCCACTTCTGTAAATTTAAGTGCCTTCTGTACTCAATCCATGGTTTACAAATGCTTAGTTTATGAATTTTTTTTTATTTTACAAAGATATTTACGCTATTTTAGAATTTTTCTTATAAACATTTTCAAATAATCCAGACACCTTTTTTTTTGGTACACTAAAGGTATGCTGTGTCATTGGAAGAGAAATTCAGAGCTAGCCACTACTATTTGTTGAGTAGTGAATGAGTGAGAGGACCTAGAAATAAGGATGGGTTTCTGTTTATTCTTGTGGATCAATAGCCCTAGAGTGGCTAAGATGAAATTAAAACTTTGGAATTCCAGTGTAGATGTTTCAGTTATTGATATATATCAGATTTAAATTCTTATTTATGCTATAATTTACAACATTAGGACAACCCCTAAATGAGAAACAAAAAAATATGTAGAGAGAAATCTTACCTTTACTGTAAAATTGAAAGGGATAAAACAAATTGAAGCAGTCAAGGAAATGAAAACAGCCTATTAACTGAGTGGATAATATAAAATTGGAAAAAAATCAGCATGTTAGGTCTTAATGACACTGCTTCTGCAATGTGTCTAAGGCTAGGCCTAAATTGTGTGAGGAGTTTCTAAAGCTTTTGATGCTGTGTAGAATGCAGCCTGGAACTTCTTGATTGAACAGCAGAAGGCAATGTTTTTGACAACCTCAAGAAGGGAGTTGAAGAGCAAACCCAAGGGACAAAAGGATAGGAATGAAATTTAGTGGATGTCAGAGAAGGTTCCAGAGATTTGAGAAGAATACAGTCTTAGGGTAAGGGCTAGACTACAAGTAGTCTTTGAGGTGGCCATCAGTGGTGCAGTAGAACTTCAGAATAACTTTAGCATCTATCATTATTATCATTTTTGAAGAGGTAGATCTCCTGGGGAAACAACTACCTTGAAAACCAATACTCTCTTGGACATGTCATTGGCTATAGAAGGATGGTCCAAGTTGTTCTCCTGCAGCCTTTCCAAGAAGGTCAGAGAAGACAGCTTTGTTAGCTGCTGCCTGTGGAGACCTGAAGATCGCCTGCTGGAATGGTTCTGCTAAAGTCTCTAATACCCCAGGTATACTTAGAACTTCTCTTCTAGTCCAGTTCCTTCCCTTCAGAAGGCTTCTGTTCTCCCATCCTTTTCTGGTGAGCAGGTTAAGAAGCATGCCCCTTTTTGAAGAGCCTCAGAAATATTGGATGCTATAAAGGATTCCTGCAATAGTAGTTAGCTTTATCTAGAGATTTCTAAAACCTGTGACAATTCTAAGATTCCATGATTTCTTTGTGTGCTTATTTGAAAAAATTAATTCAGACTTTAATTTTTTCAAGTTTCATTCTTTTGTAATCACTTTACCTTATAGTTAAGATAGAATTTTGACGAGGGCACAAGCTGGAAATTCATAATGAATTAATGAATTTTAAAAATGAAAACCATTAAAACAATGCTACTACATAAGGATTAAAGGAATTATATAAGTTCCATGCAAATAATATTTAATATTTATTTTGTACTTTATTTGCATATTTACATACCTAATCTCTAATCCTCACAAAACCTTTTGAGGTAAGGATGATTATCTTCTTTTTCAGGGAAGGAGCTGAGGCACAAGGAGGTAAGTAACATGACTAATGACATATAGTTTAATGTTATAGCTAAGAATGAAGTTAAACCCAGGTCTGACTGACTCCCAACATGAGAACTTTGAGTTCTTTCTAATGCAGCAAGTGCCTTTCCTGAAACCAGTGACAGGTGCAGAATGTTTTAAAAAGTCTACTTGGAATGAAACCTAGGGGGTCCTCTAAAGCCCTCCACCCAGTATAGAAGTCTTCTTAAATAGTATCTGGCTTTCAAGTGCCATGCTAATAAAACTAACACTATGGAAGGTTGTAATCCATTCCAGCCTCCCTAGAATCATGGTACAAGATTTAATCCAGATTATTTTCATTAATTAGCTTGCAAAGACCCTAGAAAAATGTGACTTTAGTGTTCCACTTAAATATTCAATTTTCAAAAGTTTCCTTGTAAATCACTGTGGCTCTTTCAATTTGTAGTTGGATATGATTTTGTGGACACTTTGGTATATGGCCTGGCCAGCTCTCATTATTAGTTAGTTAATTATATACTGTACACCGTATCTGCCCTGGACCATTTACAGGAAATTTGCTTTCCTTTTCAGGGAGGGCATTATTAAGGGTGAAGGAGAAGGAGAGAGAAAAGAACAACAGCAAAATAATTTGGGGATGGAATTCTTTCTTACAGCTGCTTTAATATGTTTTTGTTTAAATTACAAAACATTAATAATACATGAATATATTCTCTTTATAAAAATTTCAATCATATAATTTTGCCATATAAAGTGGTTCTCCTTTTCAGGCCACTCCCAACTCATCTTCACAGAGATAATCTTTAGGCACTTAGATGCTTATCCTTTCAGACCTTGTTCTATGCAGTGACACTAATTATAAAGAGAGAGAGAGAGAGATCTTTGTGATTTGTTTGTTTACATGCATGGGATTATACTGCATGTATTGTTCTGCAACATTATGCCTCAGGGATCTTTCCATTTCAGTGCATATAAATCTACCTTATTCATTTTTTTTTTTAAGATTTTATTTATTTATTTATTTTCCCTCTCCCCTTCCTTCCTTTCTTCCTCTCTGCTTCCTCTTTCTTTCTCTGTTTCTTTCTTTCCTTCTTTCCTTCTTAAAAGGCAAACATGAAGATGTTTAAGATTCATTAGCGAAGAATCAACCACAGTGTGGAGAAATCTCTTGTCATTTCTCCCCCATTCATAAGATAATGATCATAATGACAGTAGGTAACATTCATTAAGCAATATGTCCTAAGCTCTGTTGTAATCACTTTACACATACTAATTTAATCTTCATGGCACACTTATTATTATCCCCATGGAAGATAGAAATATGGAAATTGTCAGAGGTAATCCTGGCAGTGGAAGAGGGAAAGACTCTCCACAGGGTACCTTAAAGTCCTGGACAGAGAAGCTTTACTCCTTGTGTGGCAAAAAGGAGCAAAGCAGCTCCTATCAAGGCTGAATGTCCACAACTCCTGATCAAGATCTGCTCCACACTTCATGGGACGCCATGTTCAGGTGACCAGCTTGTGTGGCTTGCCCAGGACTTTCTTAGTGTTAGTAGTGAAAATCTTGCATTCTGGGAAATCCAAGTCCCAGGTACACTCGGATGGTTGGTCATGCTGGATCAAGTAATGTTTGTTTTGAGGAAAGGTGGGTTATCAAAGAATTTTGGGGTGGTGGACTTGGCCCAGTGGTTAGGGCGTCCGTCTACCACATGGGAGGTCCGCGGTTCAAGCCCCGGGCCTCTTTGACCCGTGTGGAGCTGGCCCATGCACAGTGCTGATGCATGCAAGGAGTGCCCTGCCATGCAGGGGTATCCCCCACGTGGGGAAGCCCCATGTGCAAGGAGTGCGCCCTGTAAGGAGAGCCGCCCAGCGCAAAAGAAACTGCAGCCTGCCCAGGAATGGTGCCGCACACACGGAGAGCTGATGCAGCGAGATGATGCAACAAGAAACACAGGTTCCCGTGCCGCTGACAACAACAGAAGCGGACAAAGAAGAAGACGCAGCAAATAGACACAGAGAACAGACTACTGGGGTGCGGCGGGCGGGGGGGGGGGGGGGGGGAGGGATGGGAAGAGAAATAAATAAATAAATAAATCTTTAAAAATAAGAAAAAGAATTTTGGTAGAACCTTCACTGCGGGCTACTGGCAGTGAATGTCTAGTCATGAACCTAGTCATATAAATGGTAAGGTCAAAGCTGCTAACTTCCCTTCTCCACAGGGCCATTAGTGTACCTACCTGCTGTGGGACCTACCACCTGGGTTACATTCAACCAGGGAACAAAGAATGCTGAAGAGGAACCTAACCATACAAACTCCCTGACAGCAAAAGTTCCTAATCTTTTTGACTTTGAATTCCAGGCAATTTTTATGTGATGTCCTGCCTTTGCCCATAATAACTCTACAAGTTTTTCTGCCCCTTGCTTGTTTCCCTGCAGCCAACAGTGCAAGCTATAGCTTTATCTATACTGCATGACTTTAGAGGGATTTGTGTGTGTGTGTATGAACTGAAATTAACCTCATTACAACAAAACTGAAATGTTCCTTTAAGATAAAAATTTTAAAAGTGAAGATTGCATTTTTTCCTTGAACATATTTAGAATTGCAAGTAGAACAACTTTTTTTTTTTTTTTAATTCAGTCATAAACTGCAAAGGGAATCAGAAAACCAGGAATCAGTCATATTTCTTGGCAGGTGGTGGGTGTCAAGAGAAGGAATAAGAACAGGAACATGGCCGACCTTATAAAAAGAAACAGAAGACAGTCCTGTTTGGTAAGATTTTATACAACCTGTTGTAAAACTTGCTTCCTTTGGAAATTGCTCCAGTCAAGAAATTAAAAATGGCCTGTTCCCAGAAATACAAATATGAGAGCAAACTAATTTTCACTTAATAACACCAGTTTAGCTCTAAAATTGTACTTAAGACAGCACAAAGTAGTTGAACAAGTAACATCTTTAATCCAAACTACACTTAACAAAAGGCTTATGAAGCTCAAGGTTACAGTAGGGGTCATAGATTTGGCAAAAATTTGCTTCTTTTCTTATTTAAACAAAAGTAATATTTTTGTGCTGGGGATCTAATCTAGTAATAGTGTTCATCCTTTACTGTCATCATTTTGCTTGACACATGCCATACTATATAATCTGAGCAATTAAGAACAATGGAAATTGACTCTAGGAACATAGTGGGAGATATGGGCCCTGAAAACAATGAAGACTATCTCCAAGGCATGTGTCACTGGGGAGGGTGGCAGTAGTTTCCATAAGCGATGGGGACATTCTGAAATATAATCAGAAATATTACAAAATTTGCACTCTTAGACTTTAATATTTTTATTAATATTTTTAGGGCAGTTGTAGCTTTACAGAAAAATAATTCAGAAAGGCAGAAAGTACAGAATTCCCATATATTCCCAGAGTTTTTGTATTGTTAACATTTTGTATTAGTGCTGTACTTTTGTTACAATTGATGAACTAGTTTATTATAATTATACTGTTAACTATAGTCCATAGTTTACATTTGGGATCACTCTCTGTGTTACAAAAGTCTATGGATTTTTAAAAAATTATTGTGTTAACATATAGGCAACCTAGAATTTCCCATTTTAACCACTTTCAAGTGTACAATTCAGTAGTATTAATTACATTCACAAAGTTGTGCTACCATCACCAAAACTTTCCATTATTCCAAACAGAAACTCTGTATTCATTAAGCATTAACTCTTCATTTTCTACATCCATCCCTGTCCCTGTATTTTAGTTTCTGATATTATGAATTCACATATTCTAATTATTTCATATCAATAAGATCATATGATATTTGTCCTTTTGTGTCTGACTTATTTCATTCAACATGAAGTCTTCAAAGTTCATCTGTGTTGTGGCATGCCTTAGATCTTCATTCCTTTTTATGGCCAAATAATATTTTATTGCATGTATATACACCACATTTTGCTTATCCATTCATCTGATAATGAACACTTGGGTTTCTTCTACCTTTTGGTAACTGTAAGTAATGCTGCTATGAATATCATTGTGCAATATCTGAGGTCCTGCTTTCAGTTCTTTTGGGTATATAACTAGATGTGAGATTGCTAGGTCATATGGTAATTTTATATTTAACTTCCTGGGGAACCATCAAATTGTTTCCACAGTGACTACACCGTTTACATTTCTACCACTGATGTATCAGGACTCCTATTTCTATACATCCTCACCAACATTTATTTTCTGCTTTTCTAATAATCATTCTAGTGGGTGTGGAGTTGTTTTAGGGGGCTAGCTGTTAAAACAAATACCATACAAGAAAAGATAAAATAAAGTTAAAGAAATACCATACAGCAGGATGATTTAAACAATAGGAATTTATTGACTTACGGTTTTGAGACCATGAGAAGTCCAAAATCAGGGTTTCAAGAGGTGGTGATTTCTCCCTGAAGACCGTGGTATTCTCGGGCTGGTTGCAGGTAACCCTTAGTTCTTGGCTTCTCTGTCACAGTGTGGCATCTTCTTTCTCTTCTGGCTTCCATTGACTGCCAACTTCTTGCTTTTCCCATGCCTTCTGTTTCTATGTCCAACTTCATTTCCTTATAAGGACTTCAACTATACTGGATTAAGGCCCATCCTCATTTAGTGTGGGCACTTTTTGACTAATAATACCTCAAAGATCCTATTTACAGATGCGTTCACAGCCACAGGACCAGGGATTGGGATCTGCACATGCCTTTTGTAGGGGGCATGATTCATACCCTAACAGAAGTGGTATCTCATTATGGTTTTGATTTGTATTTCCCTAATGTCTAGAGATGTTAGACATGTTTTTCATGTACTTCTTGGCCATTTGCATATTTTCTTTGGAAAAATCTTTATTTAAGTCCTCTGCCCATTTCTTAATTGGATAGTTTGTCTTTTTAGTGTTGAGTTGTAGAAGTTCCTTCTATATTCTAGATTTTAGACCCTTGCCAGATATATCTGCTTAGACTTACGATGGAAGAACTAAAAAATTAGATATACTCTTTAATGCTTTCTGCTTACTAGAAAATGGATTTTCTGATTCTCTTCCACCAGTATTTATTGAGCATTTACTATGTAACGTGCTGCTGGTCCCTGGGGACCAAAGTTGAGTATGCGCTGGCATCTGCCCTAAAGGAGCTTACATGATTCTGACCTCATTTTCTATAGCTCTCAACCTTGCTCACTTTGTCCCTGCCACTCTGGATTCCTTGCTATTCCTCAAACATGCCAAGCACTTGTGCTTCAACACTTTTGCATTTACTGTTTCTTATGTTTGAACAACTCTTGTCCCAGACATCTCACTTTATTTATTCTCTGCTTAAAGGTCATTCTCACAGGGAGGCCTTCCCTGAGCAATCATGCAAAAGAGTGCACACTCAGATTCACATTCACACATGATTCCCTTATCTTGCTTTACTTTTCTTCATATATATATTTGTATTTGTTTAGGTCTTTTTTTTGTAAGTGTCATCTCTACTACGATGTAATCTCCATTGTAGCAGAAAAATTTCTTTTTTCTTCCCTTCTATATCCCTGAGGCTTTGAACAGTGAGAAACATATCATAGATATTTGATGAATAATTATGGAATGAATGAATGAATGAAGTTGTCAAATATTTGCTTTATTATTTGTGCGCAGAAGGTTAGTCTAACGCAGTGTTTTTATGTTCCTCTATCCTAAACATCATGAATCAAGTCAGAAATCTTTAAGGGAAATAGTTTTCATTCTGTGTCCAACAAAGAAGTTATAGTGTTGGTGAGGGTAGAGCAAATGATCAGGTCTCCAGTTGTCCACCCCCTTACCTTTTGTCTCTTGGCTTCTTCAACTAGAACAACTCTGCTTTTATCAATTTCGTATATTGGGCTACACAAAAGGGGTCTTCTAAAGATAGGGTTCCCTCAGTTAAACATACAAACAAAAACCAGAAAATAGACTCCATTGTTTTAGGGAGTTAGGGTGGAGGGTGTTAATTCTTTGTTTCATGACTTCTCTCAGCATTTCTCAGTAACCAGGAAGAAGTTTCTAAACTATGTGAGTGATTCAGCCCTGTCTTATAAAGGTTTAACTTAACTGCAAGACAGAATCTCGATGGGCCATGAAAGAAAGGTGGAGTTTAATGTCTTAATTATTTTAGAAAATGACCATAGCATTAAGAAATTTTATCTTAAGCACTTTATATTTCAATGTTAGGGAAGTTGAATCAAATGCAAATTTTTGCTAACATCTGCAAGATCTTCCTGAAAAATTCCTATTTTTAGAGATCAAATTTACATGATTAGCAAGGAAGCCATTAGGAAAATAACAACATCCAAAATTTAAGCAATAAAAAATTGTTTAGATTCTTACCAGTTGTTGTCTGCTGTTGACTATTGAAATGAACAGCTGTAAGCTCTGTGCTCATAGTTTTCCCATGGCCTACATGTCCTTGGGGGGAATCCCAGTTGTCATTTAAACAAACATATCTTTTTCACTTTGGAGGAGGCCTCTAATCTAATCCTGCTGGAGTGATATGATCCCAGGTTTGTACTAAACAATCGGGAGCTTTTAGTACAGTTCAGAACTAAGAACCAAGGTCCTCTTTCTCTTTGTCATTGACTTCCTGTTTGGTCTCCAGGACTCCTACAACTCTCTGAACACATATGAAGTATTGGTGTCTGGGAAGGAAATGGGAATGCATCAGTCACCTATTTGGTGAGCAACTCTGTGAGCCTAGCCCAGTGCTGAGTACCACAGGGGAACTGTAAAGAAATATGAGACCCGCTCTACCATCCTGTTCTTGCCACCCCATGACACACTCACTAGAAGAGAAGCCTGGTTCTTTCTTCTGTGCTAAATATTGGCTCCTAAACCACAACTCTGCCTCAGCAGTTCTTATCTTCTTCTGGGACTGCCTTAATGTCATCAGGATCTTCTCACTTTAATGTATTTTGTACACATCTTAAACAAATCAATCTTCTTACAACAGAAATAGATTTGTAGAGGATTGTATTTGGAATCAGAGAACCTGGACTCTGGGTCTGGTCTAAAGCTTATTCTACTTGCACATAATGATAATTAGCAGTTCCACCAGAAAATTGTGGCAGGAGTCAAAGGAAATCATATGTGTAAAAGCAATTTATAAAGAGTAAAGGTCAAAACAAAAGTAAAATATTATCATTATTAGGTCCTATTTTATTATGAACCTTTCTTTTTTTTAAAGTACTTTATTATTATTATTTTTTAAAGATTTATTTATTTATTTAATTCTCCCCCTCCCCCGGTTGTCTGTTCTCTGTGTCCATTTGCTGCGTCTTGTTTCTTTGTCCGCTTCTGCTGTCGTCAGCAGCACTGGAAGTGTGTGTGGCGCCATTCCTGGGCAGGCTGCATTTTCTTTCACGCTGGGCGGCTCTCCTTACCGGTGCACTCCTTGCGCGTGGGGCTCCCCTACACGGGGGACACCACTGCGTGGCACGGCACTCCGTGCGCGCATCAGCACTGTGCATGGGCCAGCTCCACCCGGGTCAAGGAGGCCTGGGTTTGAACAGAGGACCTCCCATGTGGTAGACGGACACCCTAATCACTGGGCCAAGTCCATTTCCCTATGTACCCCTCTTGATAAGTGAAACCTTGGAGGCCTACCTATTACCTACAGAATAAAGTCCACATGCAATAGGCGGTCCTCTCCAATATGGCCTATGCCCAGATCCTCTATATGGAGCCCATTTTTTAGGCAATCCAAGGTTTTCACAACTCCCAGAACAAAGCCTTGCATTTTCTCATCTGTTCCCTTAGTGAACATGGATCCCTATTCTGGGAATGTCCTCCCACTTTTCTTAGCCAATTGAAACCCTACTCATTTTTTTTTTTTTTTTTAATTAGAGAAGTTGTAGGTTCACAGAAAAATCATGTGGAAAATATATCATCCCACCCTTTTATTAACACCTTGCATTTGTTAAAAATGGTACATTTGTTAAAAATGAAAGAATATTATTATAATTGTACTAACTATAGTCCATAGTTTATATTAAGGTTCCCTGTTTGTGTTGTACAGTCCTATGTTTTGCTTTGTTTTTTAATTATTTTATTTTTTAAGGCTCACTTCAAGTACTATTTCTCATTAGTTTGTATCAGATATTATAAGTGGTCACTTATAATATACAATGCTGTATTGTGGATATGTGAGTCCATGTGCAATCTGTCCTACAAACAATAAGTTCTCTATGTGGTGAAGGTACTGGGTCTAATTGATTTCTTTTAATCCTTTAAAATGATTTGAATATCATTGGCATTCAGTGTATATTTGTTAGAGAGGATAAATTAATAAACTCAAAACTTGTTTCACATATCTTTTTTACATTCTATAACTATTATAGTCATTTTCAATAGGCATGCTTTCTATTTGGAGACATGGAAAATTCAGGTGATTTTTGTGGTAACTTTTTTCCACCTTTTCTGTGGAAAGATGGTCATAGGATGAAAACCTTTTTCCTCTGAAGAATTCTGTTGACTTCTGCATGAAGCCTTCCCTAGAGAATATATTCATTTGAAGAGTGTATTTTATTCTCTACTTAATTTGCAATCTATAAAGTTCTTTCATATCTGTCATTTCTTTTCAGCTTCACAATACTGGTGAGACACATGTGTTATCATTCTGCTTATGGATGGGAAACTTGTGATTCAGAAAAGTTTAATGACTCAACCTAAGTTATAGAGACAACAAAGTCAGAATCAGGCCTCACACCCAGGTCTCCTGATGCCAAAACCATTTTTCTTTCTTCTATACCACATTTGCCTCTGGAACCTGGTGAAAGTTTACACTGCATTTCTCATGTTTCTCTTTAGTCAGGATTAGTTTTGAAAATATATAGTTTTAAGAAAGTCACTTAGCTCATTTTTCTTGTCAATATGTCATAACATGATATATTGCATATGTTATATGCTGAAGGAAGGAGTGTCATACAAGGCTCTATGTGTATACTTCTATGATGCTTTTGTCCTGAATTGTGTTTTTGAGGCTCAAGAAATGCATTCATTGCTGGGTTTCTTGTCATTGATGTAATCACAGGAAATATACTCTGGCAAATTAAATTCATAGCTGTGGCTTTTATGAATAGTTGAAAATGGCATGGTGCGCACACTTACTTTTCCATCCCAGAAATTAATTATTTTCAGAAGAATACAAAAAGACATAGACCACAAAAATGAAGTGGTCACAAGCAGATTAGAAGGGGGAAATAATATACTCCAGGAGGTTTGTGAGTGGAGCAGAAAAGAGAAAGCAGCACTCCAGAGTATGAAAGGAGGGGACTGTCAGGATAAATGTACCAAACAGCACTTAAAAACCCGGGTAGAGCTCTGGACTCAGAGCTGGAGCATCTTTCTAGAATGTCTGACAATCTGTGACAATCCAGAAAGACAAAGTACTCATGAGAGAGGGAAGGACATTTCAAAGGAATAACATATTCATAGCTAAAGGGAGATCTTCAAATTCAAAATTCCCATAAGAGCCAAGTAGAATGAATGAAAAACAAACAAACCCATTTATAGCGGCATAACTGTGAAATCTTATAATACCAAAGATTTGAAGTGTGAATTACATCCATGCACCCTTACTTGAGGATATACTCCAGCAAAAAGAGGGTAAAAATAAGAAAAAGGAAGTTATGAGATATACAACAGTAAACTAGTTTAGAGGAACCATGAAACAGCATCCTAGAATGACAGTTGTGAAGTAGGCCAAGAAAGAAATTGATCTGAATTAGGGCAGAGATCAGCAGGCTTGTAGAAGAATTTTTTCAAGGAAAAGAATGGAGTATATTTCAGATAATAGCTGCAGTTAACATGAAATTGCAAACTATTAGAATATGGTGAGAAAATATGAATCTTATCTTCACAAGGTAAAAAAACATAATCAGAAATTCTAGACAAACCCAAACTTTTAAAAAAAGTGTCATATTCCAAATATGAAACATTCGAAAACATGTCATTATTTAGCACTTGGTAAAATATAAGAGAGGAGAATACATTTAACTTTGGTGCTAGTATATTTTCCTTTAGTGGCACAAAGAAGAGAAAGAATGGTAGGGGTTCAAATACCCTCATTTTACACAGGGGATGGTCAAGAGAGTTTGTTGAAAATTGATTGAAAAATTAAATAGTGATGACAAAAGTGGCATTGCAGAGCAGTGAGGAAAAGCATGGTCTATTGGAAAAAAATATGCTGTGGCTGTTTGAGATTATTTTTGTGAATCCTGATTGCATTAGATTCAGCTGAGATACCTTTGATTAAATTATCTGTTAAGATTAGGGCTTTGATTTGACCACATCAGTAAGGCATAACTCAGGTTGAGTCCCTGCCCTGGGTAAAGTTAACACTCACTCAGAAAGACACAGGGGAAGAAAGAGCTCTGTCATTTTTTATTCTGGGGCCTTGGAGAGAGATGAGCCATTTGCCTGATAGTTTGAAGCTGAGAGAGAGGATGCCCTGAGATACAAACCCTATGCCAGCCTACAGCTGAGATTGGGTAGAAGCTGGGCCCATGGAGATTTAAGAGGAAGAAGCAGCCCAGGAAGAAGAGACCAGGTAGAGATCAGTGACCATGTTGCTTCAACATGTGGCAGCTGACTTTAGTGAGAAAGCAGCCTTGAGTTGGACTTTTTACGGCCTTGCAACTGTAAGCTTTTACCCCCAATAAATACCCTTTATAAAAGCCAGCAGATTTCTGGTACTTTGCATCAGCACTCCTTTGGCAAACTAATGCATTTACTTAACCTGCCTCACACTGTACATACGCAAAAGTCAATTCCTAGCCAAAAAAGAAAAAGAAAATAAAAAACGACAAAAATAAAAAAACACAAAAATGCAAAAATGAATTCAAGATTTATAGTAGATGTTTTAAATGTGAAAGGCAGAACAATAAATCTTTTAGAAGATAATGTAGGGAAATATATTCATAACCTCAATATAGGGAGTGATTTTTAAACATATTACACTTTTTTAAGAAGCACCAACCTTAAAAGTAAGGGTCGGTAAATTTGATTACAGTAAAATTAAGAACTTCTAGATATTTAAAGAAAATCATTAAAATAGTGAAAAGGCAAGCCACAGATTTAGAGATATTTTGGCCCATATCCAGAATATATAAAGGACTCATGCAGATCAATAAGAAAAATATAACCCAATAAAGGAGTGGGCAAGTAGACACACAGCCACTTCAAAACATGATATATCTAAATGGCTAATGAACAATTAAGAAGCTGATCCTCATTAGTCATAAAAGAAATGCAAATTTAAACTACAAAGAGATACCACTACGCACCCATCAGAATGGCTAAAATTTAAAAGTCTGAAAATATTAAGTATTGCCAAGGATGTGGAGCAACTGAAACTCTCACATACTGCTGGTGGGAGTGAAAACTGGTTTAATCAATTTGGAAAACAGTCTTTATCTACTAGAATTAAAGATACCATATCACAAGACTTAGCAATTCCTCTCTTTTCCAACAGGAAACTGTGCCCATGTACAATAGGAGACTTGTAGAAGAATGTTTATAACAACTTCATTCATAATAACGTAAAGTTGGAAATAACCCAAATGTCCATTGACATGGGAATCGATAAATAAATTGTGATATAGTTCTATAATGGAATTCTATATTGCTGTGCAAATAAACAAACTATAACATGAATGAATCTCATAAACATAATATTGAGCTGGAAAAGCCTGATGTAAAAGAATACAGACTGTATAATTTCATTTATATACAATTTCAAAACAAGCAAAACTATAGTGTTTAGTGATGCATTCTTGGAATGTAAAAATTAGAAGAGAAATAATGAGGTTATTACTGCAGAAGTCAGAAAGTGTTCCATTTAAAGAAACAGGATAGAGTTAGGACTTAGGTATGTTGGGAGCTTCTGGGCACTGGCACTGTTCTTGAACTGGGTATTCATTACAGGGGTGTTTTCTCCTTAATACATCTGTGTTTTATGTACTTATTTGATATGGGACATAATTCAGATGCCAAGAATGATTTCAAATGAAAAAATTAGTGGCTTAAGGACCTTATTTAAATTACAAAGGCTATCAGAAGAGAAACTTAAACTGCTGCTGTAACTGCTAAAAATTGGGGCAAATAAGAGGCATGAAATGAGCTAAGTTCTCCTCTGCTGTCACAGAAATAGATGGTCTCCAAACTGATAAAGATATTATTTAGAAATAAGAACTGAGACAAACTGTGAAAGTGTTAGTCTCTGTTTTGTATTTTTCATTTTTCAAACGTGTATTTATTAATTTTAAGAGCCATCACAGATACAACCCCAGGTAATGGTGCTCCTGAGGGCTACAGAGACACGCAGGTTCTATGGTCATGGCAGATAGCTCTGGAGTTCAGTGCCTTGTCAGTGGGCCCTACTTTGGAATTTATGTTCCTGAGTGTGATAGAATTGGACTCAGATGTGACCTTTCTGCCCATGCCTCTTCTGTCACTTTTACTGAACTTTTGGTTGGTGCTGGGGTGGTTGGTGTATACTCAGGAGACTTGAATCTCTGGATTGGCCATGTGCCAGCTGGGCCCTGAGCCTCAGCAAAGTTGCAACTCCTATTCTCTGGTTCTTTGGACTTAACCCAGGTCAGTTAACAGGGAGGTGAAGATCTTCAACCACCACACCAGGGAACCGAGAGTGCCTACAGTTCCAAGCAAGAGAATTGCATGCATCAATCATGAGAGATCTAAGCCTCCTCTCGATTTTAGAGATGGAGTGGACATCACCATTACAGGGTCCACAGGGTGGAGGAATAAAATACAGTTTAGAGTGGACTTACTGGTGTTCTACTATAGAACTATTGTGACTCTAGCAATGGAAGAAATTGTATCATTGATGTGGAGACAGTGGCTGAGGGCAGGGAGAGGGAAGAAGAGATGTGATGTGGGGGCATTTTTGGGACTTGGAGTTGCCCTAAATGATATTGCAGGGACAGATGCTGGACATTATATATCCTGCCATAACCCACTGAATGTACTGGGGGAGAGTGTAAACTACAGTGTAAACTATAATCCATCCAGTGCAGCAGTGCTCCAAAATGTATTCACCAAATGCAATGAATGTGCCATAATGATGAAAGAGGTTGTTGATGTTGCAGGAGTGAGGGGGTGGGGTGTGGGGTATATGGGAACCTCTTAAATTTTTTTAATGTAACATTTTTTTTTTGTGATCTATGCATCTTTAAAAAAAGACAATTAAAAAAATTTAAAAAGTGGAAAAAAAAAGCTATCACATTATATTTCCTTTTTTATATTTTGAAAATATCAATATGACTGGATACCCAATTATGAACAGATATATTTATTGGCATATTAGTTTGAAGAATTTTAATTTTTGACTTATTTTGTGTTATCCTAAAGATTTGCTAAAGATAGTCTAAATATTCAATTAAACATTTTTTAAAATCCTCTATTTTTATCAGTGTAAGTTTTCATAAAGTTTGTAACAACTTTAAGAAGGAAGATGTAAAGAGATTCAAAGTTCTTTTTGTTTTAATAGCAAAATTTTAATTATATAGTTATGTAGTACTGTGATGATGAGAAGAGTTACATTTATAGTTGTAAGTTGACCTTTCGTCTTTTCCTGATTTCATTGTATTCTTTCTTTCTTTCTTTCTTTTGGATGTACTGGGAACTGAACCTGGGACCTCGTACATGGGAAGCAGGTGCTCACTGCTGAGCTACACCCACTCCCTCGTAATTTTTTAAAAAAGATTTATTTATTCCTCCCAATACCCTCCCCTCCTCCCCAGTTGTCTGCTCTCTGTGTCCATTCACTGTGTCTGCTTGTCTTCTTTTTAGGTGGCACTGGGCACTGATCCTGGGACCTTCCAGAGTGGGAGAGAGGTGTGCAATCCCTTGCACCACCTCAGCTCCCTCATCTGCTGCATCTCTTATTGTCTCTCCTCTGTGTCTCTTTTTGTTGCGTCATCTTGCTGTGCTGGTTGTCTGCTTGGGCCAGCTTGCTGCATGGGCCAGCATTCTGCATGGGTCAGCTGTCTGCATGGGCCAGCTTACCTTTACCAGGAGGCACCGGGAATCTAACCCTGGACCTCCCATATGGTAGATGGGAGCCCAATTGCTTAAGCCACATCCGATTCCCCCTCATTGTATTTTAAAGACATTCTTATTAATAAATAACATAATATTCAATGGCTTTCATAAACCACTTCCACCATCACCATCAAAACAAAATCCTCTTTAAATCTACACCTCTAATCTTTAACAAAAAAACAGAATTATGGACTCTGGGAAGAACTAATCTAAGGAAACAATGTCCTCATCAACCATCATTTCAGCAATGTTGCAGTGCATTTAGATGAAGTGTAGCTATTAGCATCAGACACTCTCACTAATTTATTCTAGGACTTTCTAATAGCTAGGAGAAGAAAACAATAGACATTTTAATTATGAAGTGCATTTTGGGTTTACCATAAACCACCTAAGAGAAAATAGTTGCTTTTCAAATAGAGAAGCTATTTTTTAGTTTCTTTTCTGCATTTACCTTTCATAGATTCATTTTTTAAAGAAGATTTTAGCCTGAAAAAAATTATGCATGGTTTTTCCAAAAGTGCTTTATTTAAACAGACACTAAAAAAGCAGTATGAGATAGACATACATTTTGCATATATTAAAAAAGAAAAGGAGTTTGAAGGCTGAGTTCCTACCCTGTTAAATGAACTTTTAAAAATATGATGGATTAAACTCTGAAACCCTTGGACAATGTTACCATAATGTTTCTGATGAAATAAAAACTTTTTATAAAGGGAGAAGAGTTCTTGTTCCAACTTAGTAGCTCTTTCTGACTTTCTAGCAAATGTAGAGAAATAAATTTGATGGATTGTTCTGAGGAGTTTGTTGTTCCAAGGCAGGTGAAAAGAAAATCAATGCTTTATTTATTAGTGTAAATCAAAGCTTTCTTTTAACATTTGAATGTATTACTTCAAAACAGGGGTTCTTAACAAGGGGTCCATGAGCTTGAATTTAAATTCAGAAAAACATTATTCTTGTGGGAACATGTTGGTGCAGGTGTGATATATTTATGAAATAATACACAGTATAATGTGGACTTAGTAAGGTCCGCGGTTTTCACCTGACTGGTAAAGGGGTCCATGGAACAAAAATGATTAAGAACCCCTGCTTTAAACTTTCTTTTTGGGGAAGCGTGTTGAGACATTTGGATTACTTTGCCTTTGAATTTTGGAAATTTTTGGGCCCCATTTAAATTGTTTACTCACCTTCTGTTTGTAATGTCTCAGTACTTTTGAGTGTTGACAATAAAAATAATAAAAACACCCACTGGATTGATTTACGACACCAGATGGATGTCACCCAAAAGCCTGCTCTCAGTTCTAGCAGGTCACGTGACCTCTGGTCTTGTGTTCTGCTTGGTAGGCTCGCCCCTGTCCTCGTTCAAACTTTCAATCCATGTTTCCAGACAACGGTAATTCTAGTCCCCTATGCTAAATACGTTCTTTAGATGCTGGATTTTAGGAACAGGATTTAGAAAATAATCAGTCACAGACATAAAGGTCATCCAATCTGTTTTTAAAACAAGGTCGACTACCAGATGCAGGCACTAAGTTCAACCTGCAAGTGTGTATTCTAAAATCAGTTCTGAGTCATCTGCTCTGTCTGTTTGGCACCCCTGTTTACAGTACATCTTGAGCCTTCTCATGTGGCAGTGCCATTGGTAAATAGCTTACCCTTTCTGACAGCATGGATGGAAAAGGGACAATCTGATCTTGGTCGACAAAGTGTGCACCTTATGTGTTGGAAAGGAATATTTTGGAAAGTCTTGAGCAATTACTTAAAATGTCTATGTATGTGTGTGTGCTCTGTGTTGTGTATGCTTTGTGATACGTAATGATTCATGTTCTAAGAGGGTGTGCTTTTCTCTCTTAAAGAGTTGGCAGCCAGCCTGCCTTTTCAGAAATGGGGAAATTACTGTAGCTAATTTGGATATGCAGGCTATGTTTTTACATACTACAAAGCTGTAACTCTTTGTCCAGATAGCACTGCCAATTATCTGTGAATATCTCTCTGCAGCATATACTCACAATGAAAAAAATTCAAAAGCTACATCTTTTTACTAGCCTGTTTCACATGTAAGCTTTTAAGATAATTCCATATTAATTGTCCCTTCTAAAAGCATATAGTATTTAAAGGGATAACCTGATTATCTTGATAAAGAAAATAATACAGCTACAATCCATTTTCTGAAAATTTGGCCTTTGGTTTGAGTGAAGGCTAGAAAGTGAAAACTTTGGATTAAAATTCAAACAATAGGGTTTGGGACTAATCATTTACTTTTTCCTTAGTTTTCCAATCTGTTAAATGGGAAGCAAAGCATTTATCTATCTCCTTAAAGGAAAATAAAGCATTGGTAATTGAAGATAAAACCAGTGCAAATAATGGAAGATAGCTCTTCTATTTAAAGAGCTAAAGTAAGCACCATCCTTTCAGTTTACTCCTTCCTTGTAGGACCAACATACGCCTTTGTAGCCTTCACATTTCTCATTGGTAAGAAAAAGGCCTGTGCCTCTGGTGAGAATCCAGAGATAAATTTTGTGACGTAGAGCTCAGTAATCCAGGAAGCAGGCAAAATTATGACAGACTTTGTGAAATTTCCATCCAGTGTTTTTCTATGAGAAACGAATATGAGATAGCAGAGTTTCCTCAGAAGGAGTAACGTGCATTATAGTGCTTGACTGACCCCTTAGAATAATCACAACTAGAGATGATGGAGAGGTTGTGGCTTTTGCTCTTCTTTGGGTTTTTAAAACAGTCAATCACGGGTGAAGCTCAGCGGTTAAGTGCCTGCTTTACATGTATGAAGTCCTGCATCAATCCCCAGTCCCTCCCAGAAAAACAAAAACCGAAAGAGCATAAAACAGACAAACAAAGAAAAAATAAGTAAAAAATATGGTTCCTAAATGTAGGCAGGAAGATTGGTTTTATCCCCTTTTTAGAGGTCCTTTCAATTTACAGCATGCTGCCATGAGTTACTTGGTCTGCCAACAATTAACTTTACTGAGTGCCAGTTATGTGCCAATCTTTGTACTATGTGATGGAAACACAAAAGTGAATAAGAAGCAATTTTTGTTCTCAAGGTCTCCTTAACTGCCCATGGGAAAGAAATAACATACACATTATTACAATACTATGTGATAAGTGCTAGGCTAGTAGCAAAAACATGTGCTGTGGTTACAAATTTTGCCTGGGATGATTGGGACTGAAGAATTAATATCTGAGTTTGGCCTTGAAAACTGAGTGGGGCTAGGTAAGGGAGGTCATTCTAGGCACAATGTGAGGTTAGGCATGGAGAAATGGATGTTAGTGGTTTGAGGGAGATATTTTAGAGAAGAAAGAGTGAGTATTTAAGGGTCAGAGAGCCCCAGGTTGGTAGCTCTGCTAGGCAGTCAGTCACTGGCTATATGACTTGGGGCATGTTACCTAGCCTCTCTGAACTTCAGTTTCTGCAGGATTGCTGGAAGTTTTAAGTAAAACAATAAATGTGAAGGGCCTGGAACACTGTGAGGACATAGTAGATGCTCAGTAAATGGTCACTGTTATTCTGTCTCCTTGAATGATCTGTTACTATATAACTGCAGATTGTTCAGAATATCTTGGTCTTATCCCAGGAGGGGCTTCTTAACACAAGCCTGTAAAATGGAAATAATACCTACTCTGTAGGGTTGTTTTGAGGATTAGAGTTGATATCAAACATAGGCACAGTAATGGTACTGAATAAACAGTAGCCATTATCATTGAAATTGTAGGATTTCTCTCTCAAAGACCAGAATACATGCTGTTTTTTCTTTTACTCATATTAAAGAAATTGTAAATCATTTGTGTGTGTGTAGAACCACGTTTTCTGCTAGGGCAAAGCAGAAAATACTTTTCTGTGAAGGTATGATGACATTTTGCCTGAAAGGTAATGTGTCATGTTAGTGGGTATATGCTCTGATTGGTAACTTTTTGGTAGTCATTCGGCTTTTTTCCTTCTCATTTCTGTGTCCTTGCATTAGGCACCATACCAGATATGTAGTAGATAATTAAATTTGGAAATAACTGCTACATGAATTGGTGAGTAGCTCCCTAGTAAGTTCTCTCAAACATACATACATGTGTGTATATATATATATATATATATATATATACTTTTTTAAATAGAGAAAACAATTTCAGATCCTGACATTGGCTTTGGAAAACCAAGTTCCCAAACCACTTGAACAATTGAGCATAAATGCATGTGGTAACCGCTTGTGGAGAGGCTCATGCTGTTCTGAAATCTTTGTCTTCCTAGATGTTGCATTGATTCAACCAGTAATTATAATTGTAAACTGTTATTATAGCTATGATTATTATTATGAACATTTTCTAATGAGTATTTTTGTAGAGGTCAACCTAATGTTATATCAACAAACCAGGACCAGAATATCTTATGAGTTCACCTCATTCTTTTTCTTCCCCGACCTCTTAATTTAGATGCCAAAAACAGTGGAAAATTCAGCCCTTTTCAGTTTCCCAAGGAACCCTCCTTACCTTTGTCTCTGCCCAGTTGCTTAATGTGTCTGAGAGGTCATGTCTCCACTGTTCTTTTATGAGCACTGATAATTATGGAAATGGTTGCATGTAGGCTGGCTCAAGCTTGTGAAAACAACAGGCAAGCTCTGACTTAAAAACGCTGGATTGCAGAGGAAGAAATCAACATGGATGCAGTTGAACTTCCTTGTCAAATAATGCAGCTACAATCTCAAAGTACCAATTATCTCTTCTGCCAGCTTCTAAGCAGAACTGTACATAAGCCGTGTCAGACAAAGGTGCTTCTGTCTTACTGTAGAGAGGCTCCAAGGAAAAGGATACACAGCTTTCTTCAAAAATCCATCTGTTCTTCAATAAGTTATTGTTTGTTTCACATTGTAAATAAAAATTTGTAATATTATAAATTTAGTCCCGGTCCTCTTGTTTGTTCCTCAGTAGAAAAGGAAAGAAAATATATCTAACCAAGACTCTTTTTGTTGTAATTAGTTATTTGTCTCAGATTTAGATTCCTTCAGCTAGTAGACTTTATAGATTTGAAAACTAGAGATAGCTGGGAATGTATACTATGGAATTTTAAGAAGCTGCCTGGCTTGTTCTCAAATTCTACCTACTGTTACTTGAGACATTTTGATATTTTAGGTGATCCTTTAGGATTCATAGTCACCACTGTCTGAGACTTCATATTCAGTTGCTCTTTTTATCATTGTCATTTATTCCCTGAATAGCTACTATTAATAAGTATTTATCGAGCACTTACCATGTGCAAAGCAATTTATATGGGGAAAGTAATCCAAGAGTGATTGGAATACTGAACAGTGACTTTTCAAAGATTCCCTTTGCACTAATTGGGTATAATTTTCTACTTATAAACAAAGTTTTATTTGGCACCTACTTTTTTTAAGTTGCTGGTTTGCAAATTATGTGGTTACTTCACTGAGCACAAGAATTCAACAAAAATATTCTTTAAATTTGTTGATTTAAAAAGCAGAAAAGTTGTACATTTTTTTAAAAAATAATCAAATAATATAGAGGTCTATAAAATAAAAACTGAAAGTTCTTTTCTTACACTCTGGAATACTTATGTTAATTTTTATTTTATTCTAGAACCACCTCTTTTTTTTTTTTTTTACTTTATTTTACAGGTAAAATGAAATCTGGAACTTTTGTTTTCCAATCAGAAATCTACCATGGGCATTCTTTTACATATGGAATACTTTACTTTTTGAAATCAAGAAAAGTCAATGTATCCATCCTTAAAGTCTTTTTAAGAGTTATTTCCTACAGTCAATTGCTTTTTGAGTCCTTCCAAAAATTTGATGTGGTAAATACCCAAAAACATTAAAAGAAGGCTTTTAGTCTCAGAATACTTCTACTTAAAGTCATCTTTTAAAGAACATAATGGGGAAGCAGACTTGGCTCAATGGATGGAATGTCTGCCTACCACATGGGAGGTCCGCAGTTCAAATCCAGGACCTCCTCGACCCGTGTGGAGCTGGCCCATGCGCAGTGCTGGTGTGCATGGGGAGTGCCCTGCCACACAGGGGTGTCCCCTGTGTGGGGGAGCCCCATGTGCAGGGAGTGCACCCTGTAAAGAGAGCCACCCAGGGCGAAAGAAAGTCCAGCCTGCCCAAGAATGGGGCCGCATATGTGGAGAGCTGACACAGCAGGATGGTGCAACAAGGGGAGACACAGATTCCCGAGCCGCTGAACAGGAATAGAAGTGGACACAGAAGAACACACAGCGAGTGGACAGAGAGAGCAGATAACTTGGGGCGGGGGGAAGGGAGAGAAATAAATAAATAAATCTTAAAAAAAAAATACACTAGTCTTCACTTAAAAAAAACAATGTATACACAGTAATCACATGATTTCAGCACAGTAAGTTGAAAACGACAAAAAAAGTTACTCAAATGCTTTATTTATGCAATACTAAATAAGAAAAGACTTAGAATCCTAAAAACAAACAAACAAACAAGCAAAAGCAAGCTTCAGGGAGCATAGATGTGCTACTGCTGACATGAAAATGATGTTGGTCTCATCTTAATTTTAGAAAATAATGATCTTAGAATTCCTGCAGTTAAGTTCACCCTTTCTATAAATTTTTCTTAAACCTCTGTTATACCTCTTCTTTGCTGGAGAGTACAGTAGAACAAATGAATAGGTAGCATGCAAATATTAATGGAAATTCTTTTAAATAATTCATTGTGTTTAGCAACTTTTTCCCTTGTGAACATGTTCATTGATGGTTGAGGTTGAATATTTTATTTATTTTATATATATATATATATATATATATATATATATATATATATATATATATGGAGGGAGAGAGACAGAGGAACAGAGAGACAGAGAGAGAGATGGAGAGAGAGAGATATAGAGAGGGTTGTATTTTCTGCTAGTAAAAAGTTCTGGCTTCCAGGACAGACACAATGTATCAACATTTTATGAATTTCTATTTGAAAAACCTTGAATTCTAGCAGCTCCACAGCCTACCAAATTTGAGAATATAATTTTGGGGTGGCAAAAACTGCAATGAAACCAAAAGCCTTGCTGCTTCCTCTAAAATGAAGAAAAGGTTGGACTGGGTGATCCCCAAGGGCTCTTTTGAAGAACACTTGGTTCTTAAATTTATTTGCAAATCATTCGATATTTCATCTCCCCGAGACAGAAAGACCAAAATCTGTGTCATAATTACCAGTTTATTGGGAAATCCAAATATTGATTCCATGGCTGGTAAGGTTTCTTTTTTTATCTTCCAAACTATTTTGGTTTCTTTTTTTATCTTCCAAACTATGGGTATATCCTGCATAAGGAAAAATAATATATATACACATGGACACAAAAAATACAAACCTGGTCTTTTTAGCTCAAATTACAAAAGCATTTATTCCTTTACTCCTTTAAATTGTAAGCTCTACTAGTGGGCCTAAAATGTTATGGAATTTGATTTATCATGTTTTATTGTATTATGGAATGCAAACATAAAAGACTTAGGAAAATACAAGGTTTTCTCATTTTTCTACCTCTGCATAAATATATTACCCATTGTGTATTGAAAACTAAAGTCTGAATCATCCAGGACAGATTGATGGGATGTGTAGGAATTTTAATTTTTAAAAAGTCTTTCTCCCATATCTATCTCCAAGGGTCCTAACATCAATACAATTCTCCACTTTTGCCAGATACAGCATCACGACTGTGTGCCTAGGTCTTCCCACTGCTTGTCCTTATGGTTCTTCCCACTGCTTATCCTTAACATCCTTGCATAATTCATAGATCTGTGAATATAGGCAGGCTAGGATGCTCCTACATCCACGATGAGCTTAATTTGGGTTTATGTGAAAGATCCAGAGTACCATGGAAGTTTGATGATCGGGTCAGATAACTTTCTGTGATTAATGAGAAAGTGGGAGCTATTACGTTGAAAGCTTTAGGTGTGGGACACTGGGCAGGTCACATCACGTCACTTCCCTGGTTTCAGGATGAGCAATTGGGATTTCATCTCTAAACTTCCCAGGATAATTAATAAATTGCTGACTTCCTAGAAATCAATAGGCATGTAGAGGAAGGCAAGGCTCAGAATATTCTTCTAAGTTTTCAAATAAGAGTATTGTGGAAAGCAGAACAGTGGAAATGAAGTGACACTCTCAAAAAGTTCAAGTCAGTAGTAAATTCCAGTAGTTATGATAAATCCACATTGTGTGAGTAAAGTCTGGCCATCCATGATAAGCTTCAGGTTTTGTTAATACTTTTGCTACACAATCAATCATATGTGTTGTGCTTCTTGGTGACTTTTAATTTTGTATTTTACAAAAAAAAAAACAAAAAGAAAACCCCTTCCTTCCCTCCCTTTGTCCCTCTCTCCCTTCCTTCCTCTTTCTGTCTTTCTGTCTTCCTGTCTTTCCTCCCTCCTCTCCTTACCTACCTTCCTCCCCTCCCTTTCCTCTCCTCCCCTCCCCTCCTCTCCCTTTCCCTGACACTCCCTCCCTCCCTCCTTTCCCCTTCAATGCATGTTCAGATGAGATAGAACGCCGCATTTTGCATTTATCTTGGACTAATCTTATTGACAGGAAGACTAAGCTCTGAAAGAGACCAATAGCCAAAGCAGAGCCAATTTGCGAAGACTGTGAAAGGTGCTTCTTGCTTTGTTTTTTTCGATTAGCTCCTGGCATTAAAAAAACCTTTGTCATATCACTAGCTGGATACAAATGTAAGGAACAGACAGCTCAGGAACTAAATCCCAGAGTTAACACATTAAAATATTAAAATGTATAGTGTACAACAAAAGATAGAATACTAGCAAAGAAAAAAGGAAATGGTGGCCTATTTCTAAAGGAACAAGGTAAAAATCCAGACCATCAATGAAGAAGACCAGACTTTGGACTTACTGGACAGAAATTTTTAAAAAATAATCCTTAATATGTGAGAAAGAACTAAAAGATATGAGGAAAGCAATGAGTCAACTATATGGGAATCTTTTTGAGATTCTCAATAGAAACCAAACAGAAATACTGGAGTTGAAGAACACTACATAGTTCAGGGAGAGCATGATTTCTGGGCAAGTGCTTGAAAGGGGTGGGGCTGCCACTCCATCAGGCCTGGAGGACAAAACATCATTCCAGAGATGACTTTCAGACCTTGAAATCTAATGGAAACCTTTTATATTTTTTAATGTAACATTTTTTGTGACCTATGTGTCTTTAAAAAAAAATAAATAAATAAAAAAGAAAAACTGTGGTGGTGGGGGGGAGGGGGGGGGGAGAAATCTAATGGAATATGCCCTGCTGGGTTTCTGAATTGTTTGGGACCTGTGACTCCTGTTTTCCTTCCAATTTCTCCCAACGGGAATGGTATTATTTATCTCATATCTGTCCCTCCGTTGTAGTTCAGAAACAGATAACTTCTTCTCTAGGTGTTACAGGCCCATAAACAGAGGAGAATTATGCCCCAGGATAGACTGTACCCACAACAATTTTGATGAGACTGTAAGCATTGCTTCTGTAATGACCTAAGGCATTTAGGATATTGCGATGGAATGAATGTATTTTGAATATAGAAAGACCATATCTTTTTGGGGTTCAGAGGGTGGAATATTTTTTTGAATACAGAAAAGCATGTACTAAAATTTAATTAATTCCTGTGGGTGTGAGCCCATTGTAGTTAGGACCTTTTGATGAAGTTACTGCAGTTAAAGATATGGCCTGGTCCAGTCCAGATGGGTCTTAATCCTATTACTGGAGTAGTTTAAAAGTCATGACATTCAAAAGAAAGACACAGAGATGGAAGCAAGAAGCTGAAATTCAATGGAACCCAGAAAACAGTGGCAAAGCTGTTATGTGCATTGTTATGTGACAGAGGAGCCAAAGACAAAGGATCTTCAGCAGTCAGCCCCAGAACACCAGTCTTCAGGAAGAAAGCATTGTGTTGATGGTGCCTTGATTTGAACTTATTTTAGCTTCAAAACATTGAGTGAATAAATTCCCATGGTTTAACCTGACCAATTTCATGATATTTGTTTAAACAGCCTAAGAAACTAAAACACTAGTATATGCATTATGGAAGTTTCAGGAGAAGAGAGAAAGGGACAGAAGGAATATTCAAAGAAATAATGGAAGAAAACTCCCCAAATTTAATGAGAGATATGGATAGGTACATTAGAGATTCCTAATGAACCCCGAAAAGGACAAACTTGAAGAGTACCACACCCAGACACATAAATACATAGAACCACACCTAGACAGTAATTAGACTGTCTAATACTAAGGAGAAGAGAGAGTTCTAAAAGTTGCAAGAGAAAAGCAATGGGTTGTGTACAAGGGTATCTCAATAAGGTTAAGTGCTGATTTCTCACCAAAAACTAGGAAGCCAAGAAGGCAGTGGTATGAAATATTTAAAGCACAGAAAGTAAACAATTGCCAACCAAGTATTTTATATTTGGGAAAACATTCTTTCAAAAATGTGGGTGAGATTAAGACATTCCCAGATAGATAAAAGCTGAGGGAATTCATCACCACTAGACCTGCCTTACAAGGAATCCAAAGGGAGTTCTTCAAAATGAAAGGAAAGGACACTAGACAGTGGATCAAAGTGGCGTAAAGAAATAAAGACTTTCAGAAAATTCTTCAATATGATGAAAAGGCATTGTGAAAAACCCACAGCCAACATTGTACTCAATGGGGAAATGTTGAAAGTTTGGGAACAAGACAAGAATACCCACTGTCACCATTGTTGTTCAACATTGTGCTAGAAGTTCTAGCTAGAGCAATTAGACAAAAAGAAAAAAGACATTCAAATAGGAAAAAAGGAAGTAAAACTCTCACTATTTGAAGATGACATGATATTATATTTAAAAAATTATGAAATGCCTACAACAAAGCTACTGAGAGAGTTCAGCAAAGTGACAGGGTACAAGATCAAACAAAATCAATAATGTTTCTGTATACTAGTATTGAACAATCTGAAGGGGAAATCAGGGAAAGAATTCCACTTTTACAATAGCAACAAAAAGACTCAAATACTTAGGAATCAGTTTAAATACTGATAAAGGAATTAATTCAACAAGAAGACTTAACAATTATAAATATATATGCACCCATCGGCAGAGCCCAAAACGACATAAAGCAAATACTGTACAAATTTGAAGGGAGAAATAGTTCTACAGTAATAATAGGAGAGTTCAATACAGTACTTACAATAATGGATAAAGCATCTAGACAGAAGATCAATAAGGAAACAGAAGATTTGAATGATATTCTAAACCAGCTAGACCTAACAGACATATATAGAAGTCGTCACCAAAGAGCAGCAGAATACACATTCTTCTCTGGTAAATATGCCTCATTTTCCAGGATAGTCCATATGTTAGGTCACAAAATAAGTCTCAATAAATTTAAAAAAGTATTGAAATCATATAATGTATCTTCTCCAGCCTCATATGAAACTAGAATTCAGCCTCATATGAAACTAGAATTCAATAACAGAGGGAGAAATGTAAAATTCACAAATATGTGGAAATTAAGCAATGTACTCTTAAGCAACCAATGGGTCAAAGAAGAAATCATGAAGGAAATTAATAAATATATTGAGGTGAATGAAAGTGAAAACACAGCATACCAAAACTTACTGGATGCAGCAAAGGCAGTTCTGAGAGACATAGTTATAGCTTTAAATGCCTACATTAAAAAAGAAGAAAGATCTCAAGTCAGAGAAATAAACTCAAAACTGGAGGATTTAGCAAAAGAAGAGCAAACTAAACCTGAAACAAGCAGAAGGAAGGAAAAAAAACCAAAGATTAGAGTTGAGATAAATGAAATAGAGAATAAAAACAGAAAAAGTCAACAAAATCGAGTTAGAGCAATAAAATCAACAAACTAACTAGACTAAGAAAAAAAGATAGAGGAAACAAATAACTAAAATGAGAAATGAAAAAATGTATCTTATTATCAACCCCACAGAAATAAAAAGAACTATAGACACTTTGACCACTATACAGTAGCAAATTAGATAACATAGATGAAATGAATTAAAACCTAGAAACACACACTTCTCTGCTGTTCTTTGCCAAAGGGCTGCCAATGAAAGTACCAGAAATGGGTTGGATTTTATAAAGGGGATCTATTTTGGATAAAAGCTTACTGTTCCAAGGTTGTGAAAAGTCCAAATAGAGGCACTGTAAGAGGTATGGTCTCATCAGGGTCAGCTACAGTTGATCCTGTTGGTCTGCATTCTTCCTGACTTCAGCGTAAGCTATCAGGCATATAGCAGGACTCATCCCTTGAGCTGCTCCATTGGGCCAGCCTCTTGGGGGCTTTATGTTTAAGTGGTCCTTTAGTTCTCTCTCACATGGTAGGATCAAATATAGAGGCTTCCTTTTCCTCTTGTGTCTGTCTCTGAGTCACAGAGTTTCTATCAGATTATGGAAACTCAACCTGAGTCAGGCCTCCCCGATGTAGTCCAATCAAAAGTCCTAAAGTTAGTAAGATTGAGAGGTGAAGAATTTTCTTGTTTTTTGTTTATTGTTATTATTGAAATAATGAAAATGCTCTAATGATGATTAAAAGTGATGAATGTACAACTATGTGATTATACCAAGTACCATTGATTAGACACTTTGGATGAATTGTGCTTTATTAATATGTATCAATAAAATTGATTTGTAAAAAAAAAAAAAGCCCTAAAGTGGTTATATCAAACAATCTAATCAAAGGATCCTCAACCAAATTTAATTCAATCAAAGGTATCACCCACAGGAATAGATTAGTTTAAGAATGTAATCTTTCTCTTTTCTGAGATTCTTAGAAGAATTTTAAACCTACTCAAAAGAAATAGATCTCAACAAGCAAATTACTAATAGAGATTGACTTAGTCATCAAAAACCTCCCAACAAAGAAAAGCCCAAGACCAGAAGACTTTACAGGTGAATATTAGTGAACATTCAAGAAAAATTAATACCAATCCTGTTCAAACTCTTCCAAAAAATCGAAGATGTGAGAATACTCCCTAACTCATTTTGTAAGTCCAACATCACTCTCTTACCAAAGACAGATAAATATACCAAAAGAAAGGAAAATTACAGGCAAGTATCATTTATGAATATAGGTGCAAAATTCTTAACAAAATACTAGCAAACCAAATTCGACAGCATATTAAAAGAATTATACACCATGATCAAGTGTGACTATTCCCAGGCATGCAAGAATGATTCAAAATAAGAAAATCAATTAATGTAATATACCACATTGACAGAACAAAGGAAAAAACCACATGAACATCTCAGTTAATGCACAAAAAGCATTTGACAAAATCTAGTACACTTTCCTAATAAAAACACTTAGAAAACTAGGAAAGAAGTAGACACCTTTTATATGATAAAAGGCATATATGAAAAATCCACTGCTGACATCATACTCAGTGGTGAAAGACTGAAACTTTCCCTCTAAGATCAGGAACAAGATAAGGATCCCCCTCTCACTACTGCTATTGTTGTACAATGCAGTACAACATTGTACTGGAAATTCTTGCCAGAACAATTAAGCAGAGAAAGAAGGAAGGAAGAATCAAATTGGAAGGAAGAAGTGCAACGTTCCCTATTTGCAGATGTAGGGAATCCTATATAGAGAAAGCCCTGAAAAATCCACAACAAAGCTACTAGAATTAATAAATTCAGCAAAGTGGGTAAAAGAGCACATGCAAAAATCAGTACTTTTTCTATCACTAGTAATAAAAAATCTGAGGAGGAAATCAAGGAAAAATTCCACTTACAATAGCTACTAAAAGAATCAAATACCTAGAAATAACTCTAACCCTGGATGAAAAGGACTTGTACACAGAAAACTACAAAACATTGCTAAAAGAAATAAAATACAACCTAAATATATGGAAGGACATTCCACATTCATGAGTTGGAAGACTAAATATTGTTACGATGTCAATTCTACCCAAAGTGGTTTATAGATTTTAGCACAATCCCAAAAAAATCCAACTGCCCTCTTTGCAGAAATGGAAAAGCCTATGATCAAATTTATATGGAAAGGTAAGGGACCTCCAATAGCCAAAGCCATTTTGAAAAAGAATGAAGTTGGATGACTCACACTTCCTGATCTTAAAACTTATTACAGGGAAGTGGACTTGGCCCAATGGATAGGGCATCCACCTACCACATGGGAGGTCCACGGTTCAAACCCTGGGCCTCATTGACCCGTGTGGAGCTGGCCCATGTGCAGTGCTGATGTGTGCAAGGAGTGCTGTGCCACGCAGGGGTGTCCCCCATGTAGGGGAGCCTCATGCGCAACGAGCGTGCCCCATAAGGAGAGCTGCCCAGTGCAAAAAAAAGTGCAGCCTGCCCAAGAATGGCACTGCACACATGGAGACCTGACACAGCAAGATGACGCAACAAAAAGATACACAGATTCCCAGTGCCAATGACAAGGACAGAAGCAGTCACAGAAGAACAGACAGCAAATGGACACAGAGCAGGCAACTGGCGGGGGGACAGGGGTTGGGGAAGGGGAGAGAAATAAAAAAATAAATCTTTAAAAAAAAACTTATTACAAAGTCACAGTAATCAAAACAGCATAGTACTGCCACAAGGACAGACATATAGGCTATGGAATGGAACTGAGAGATCAGAAATAAACCCTCACATTTATGGTCAACTGGCTGTTTATAAAAGTGCCAAGCTGACTCAGTTGGGAAAGAATAGTATCTTTCCCAATAAAAACAGGGAGAAAATATTTGGAAACCTCATGTCTGATTAGGGTTTAATATCCAGAATATATAAAATCCTACAACTCAACAACAAAAAGACATCCCAATTAAAAATGGGAAAACTTGAATGGACATTTCTCCAAAGAAGACATGTAAGTGAACAAAAAGCACATGGAAAGAAGCTCAACATCATTAGCCATTTTGGAAATACAAATCAAAACCACAATGTGGTACCATTTTACACCCACTAGGATGCCTACTAATTAAAAAAATTGAAAATTACAAGTGTTGGAAAGGATGTGGAGAAATATTAACACTCATTCATTGTCAGTGGGAATATACAATGGTGTAGTTGATGAGAAACACAGTTTGGCAGTTTCTAAGAAAGGTAAATATAGAATTATCATGTGACATGGCAATCCTACTTCTAGATGTTTACCCAAAAGAACTGAAAATGAGGATTTGAACAGATATTTGCATACCAGTGTTCATAGTGGCAGTATCTCAATTGTCAAAAGTTGGAAGCAACCCAAGAGTCCATCAACTGATGAATGGAAAAACAAAATGTGGTATATACATATGTGGCAGTTTGATATTATTGATGAATTCCAAGAAGAAATATTGATTGTATTTGTAAACTGGTCTGTTCCTCTGGGCATGATACCCTTTGATTGTATTAAATCAGAGGTTTCACTTTTCTTTGATTAAGATTAGGGCTTTGATTCAGCCATGTCAGTAGGACATTGAGTCCCTGCCCCTTTGCTGGGCTGATACTCACACAGAAGATGACACAGCAGAGGAGAGAGCTCAGTTTTTATGCTGGAGACCCAAGGAGAGAGCCAAGCTGTTCACCTGATAGTTTATAGCTGACCTTTGGAGAGAGCAGAGCAGTTGAGCCCAGAAAGAGATGAGCCCTGGGAAGAGGAGATGAGACTTATGCCAACCTACAGCTGAGACTGGAAGAAGCTAGGACCATGGAGCCTTAAGAGGAAGAAGCAAGGCTAACCCTTGCCGAGACTGGCAGCCATCTTGCTCCAACACAGGGCAACAGACTTTAGTGAGGGAAGTAACCTATTCTTTATGGCCTTGTGACTATAAGCTTTTATCCTAAATAAATACCCTTTATAAAAGCCAACAGATTTCTGATATTTTGCATCAGCACCACTTTGGCTGACTAATACAACCTACAATGGAATATTATTCAGTCATAAAAAGAAATGAAGTTCTGATTCATGCAACAATATAGAAGAAATGTGATGCCACGTTGGTGAGTGAAATAAGGCAGACACAAAAGGACAAATATTGTTTGATCTCACTGATATTAAATAATTAGAATAAACAAACTCAAAGAGTTGGAAACTGGAATATAGGTTACCAGGGGCCAGGGGTAGGGATTGGGGAGTTAATTCTTGATTGGTACAATTTAGGTTGATGGAAAAGTCTTGATAATGGATGGTGGTGATAGTGGCACAACATAATGAATGTAATTCATTATTGGATGAATGGATTATATATCTGAATGTGATTAAAAGGGGGAAATTTTGAATTGTATATATATTAAATTTAAAACCAAAAAATCAGAGCATTATGGAATAAAGCACCCCCTAAATTAAAACATGGATTATAGTTAATAGTACCTTTATAAAAATATTCTTTCATCAATTGTAACAAATGTACTGCACTAATGCAAGGTGTTAATAGGGTGGTATATGGGAACTCTGTATTTTATGCATGATATTTTTGTCGAACTACAATTTCTGTAATTAAGAAAAAAACATTAGTGGAGTCTCAAATGCCAGAGCAGCTTAAAATGTCTGACTCAACAATTCATTTGTGCGTCCTCTACTCCTTAGCCCACCCTGTTACCTTTTATCCAGTCTTTGCCTGCCCCGTGGTCCTACAGGCTGGGTTTGCATCCATTCCTGCAGATACTAATGGTTCCCTAAATAATTTGAGGCAAGATTTCAAACCAGGCTCTTCGGAAGGTCTCAGGAAAATTGAAGAGGTCTTTATCTAAATTCTAAATGTGTGAAATTATTGAATTTTAGGTTTGGGATATTTCATTTATTAATTTCTTTTTCTTCCATTGCTGAGACATTTGTGTTCACCAGGTTACTGCGTTAAACCCAGGACAAACAAGGAGGTGAATAATTCAATTATTGCAACTCTTTTTTTTTTTTACTTTTTAATTAATTAATTAATTTTTAAAATGTTACTTTAAAAAAATATGAGGTCCCCATATAGACCCCACCCTCCTCACCCCACTCCTCCTACATCAACAACCTCTTTCATCATTGTGGCACATTCATTGCATTTGGTGAATACATTTTGGAACACTGCTGCATCACATGGATCGTGGTTTACATTGTAGTTTACACTCTCACCCAGTGGGCCATGGGAGGACCTACAATGTCCAGCAACTGTCCCTGCAGTACTGCCCAGGACAACTCCAAGTCCTGAAAATGCCCCCATATCATATCTCTTCTTCCCTCTCCCTACCCTCAGCTGCTACCATGGCCACTTTCTCCACATTAATGCTACATTTTCTTCCATTGCTAATCACAATAGTTCCAGAATAGAATATCAGTAAGTCCACTCTAATCCATACTCTATTCCTCCATTCTGTGGACCCTGGGATGGTTTTGTCCACTCTACCTCTATAGCGAAAGGGGGCTTAGATTCCACATGAATGATGGATGCAATTCTCCTGCTTGCAGGTGTAGGCACTCTTGGCTCCCTGGTGTGATGGGTGACCTTCTTCACCACCCTGTTAGCTGGCTGGAGTAAGTTCATTAAACCAGAAGGTAGGAGTTGCAGGTCTGTTGAGGCTCAGGGCCTGGCTATCACATGGACAGTCCAGAGATTCAGGTCCCCTGGACATACACCAAACCCCAGTGCCAACCACAGGTCCGGTAAAAGTAACAGGAGAGGCTTGTGAACAAAGATCACATCTGAGTTCAACTCCATCACACTCAGGAACACAAACTCCAAAGTAGGGCTAACTGACATGGCACTGAACTCCATCTGCCATGACCATAGAACCTGTGGTTCTCTGTAGCCCTCAGAAGAACCAATACCTGGGCTTGTATCTACTTTGGTTGTCTCTGGGACCCTGCTGAGGCATGCATAAGAGTGACCCCTCTGATGACCTCCTGACTCTTTTTTGGAGACTCATAGCCATATAAACTCATGTGTCCTTTCCATTTCCCAATTTTATTCAAGGTCAAAAAGCATTTTTGACACCTGATATTACATGTAGGCTGAGATATTCTGCTGGTCTGAGTTGACCCTTTTATTCAAGGTCATTTTCTAGTTACACCATCAGCTGGTACTTGGTAGTAATCCCTCGGCACCAGGGAGGCTCATCCCTGGGAGTCATGTCCCATGCTGGGGGGAAGGCAACACATTTACATGCTGAGTTTGGCTTTGAGCAACATTTGAGCAACATGGAGGCTCTCAGGATGTAATTTTTAGGCACCCTGCAGCTCTAGGCTTAGTTCTTATTTCAGATGCACAAGTTCACAAACATAGACATTAGTGTCAAGGGCTCATTGTTGAACCATCCTTCTTTATTGGTCTTAGCCGTTGCACTTGGGGAATTGTTGCTGTTCTATATCATTGATTATAAAGAGAGAGAGAAAAATGTTATTACCTTATCCTCTATCCCAAACTTTATTTTACTCCATTTTAATATTGATAACTTTAGACTCCCACAAATTTAACATATTTAATTTGTTATTACCTATATAAATGTATAAATACAAACATAAATGTACATATAAATATGTTTATGAATAAATGTAATACCTTTTTCTCTGATCAATTCTTCTAGCTTTATTTTTATTTTTTAAAGATTTTTTTAAAAAATTTCTCTCCCTCTTCCCTCTCCCCCAGTGTCTGCTCTCTGTGTCCATTTGTTGTGTGTTCTTCTGTGTCCATGTGCATTCTGGTCAGGTGGCACTGGAAATCTGTGTCTCTTTTTGTTGCGTCATCTTGCTGCGTCAGCTTTCCTTGTGTGTGGCACCACTCCTGGGCAGGCTGCACTTCTTTTGCACAGGGTGGCCCTCCTTGCAGGGCACACTCCATGGGTGTGAGGCTCCCCTAGGTGGGGGACACCCCTGCATGGCACTCCTTGCATGCATCAGCACTGCGCATGGGCCAGCTCACCACATGGGTCAGGAGGCCCGGGGTTTGAACCCTGGACCTTCTATATGGTATGTGGATGTTCTATCAGTTGAGCCAAATCTGCTTCCCTATTTTTAGATTTAAGGGTAATAGGACTTTAAATCACAGGAATTTTAAGCACTATTAGGATCCTGACTAGCTTTGCTTGCTTCATGTTGACATATTGTCTAATTTTTCCAATGCCCTGTGAAATAGAAGTTCTTCCTCTTTACAGATAAGGAAAATGAGGCACAGAGAGTTAAATAACCCGTCCAAAGTGGTGGAGGTAGCATTCTGAACTCAGGCAGTCTCATTTCCAAGACTGTGATTTAAAACATTTCATACACTCCTACACTCACTATAACTAATTTATGTCCTTAATTGTAGGCTTAGTACCCAGTAAAGAGGTAAACAAAATTTAAAAGGGGAGGAGGTGTTCAGCTGGATTCTATAATGACCTATTAATCTATCTAATGGGGCCATTACAAAACACAGATTTTTGTTGTTGTTGTTCTGAGTTGAGGAAGAAGATTCCCAGTGAAATAGAATGATTGGAAACCATAAAGGAAGTGAACAAAGTCATGCCTTACTCCTTGTATTAATCAGGGTTCTCTAGGGAAATAAAATCAACCGAAGATATCTGTAAATAGTATGAGCTTTTATGAGTCTCTCATGTGATTGTGGGGATGCACAAGTCCAGGTTCCGCAGGCAGGATGCACAAAAGTCAAATGAAGGTCCTTGAAGAGTTTCCGGGAGACGTTGGCTGTCCAAAGATGAGCTGGGAAATTATCTCTGAATGCTGAAATTACTTCCCTTTTTAAGGCATTCAGTTGATTCTATAAAGTGTCACTCATTGCTGATCTTCCTGCAATCTTCCTGGTTGATGTAGATGTAATCAATCATCTATGTGGTAAACTCACAGATAACTAATGCCCATAAATGTCCTTGTATTAACAATTAGCCCAGTGCTTGCTTGACCAAACAACTGGGCACAATTACAAGTTGATACAATAGCCTGACCATCACAGGTATTATTTAATCCTCAAAATAATTCAGAAAAGTAGGGATTAAGTATGTCCATTTTCTAGATGAGAAAACTGAGAGCACAGATATTAAAGTTCATGGCCATGTCAGAATTTGAAACCAAATCTGACTCCTGTTTCTGTAAAATTACTACTACATTGCACTGCTTATTTCAGGGTAATGCAAAGGGCCTGTGGTCATCAACCAAACTCCCAAAGTGGATTTCTTCATCTTGAATGGCAGGGGAAGAAAAAGACGTTATAAAAGGGTACTTTTAACTGAGGAATAAATTCCCTTTTCTTAAGTTTTCTCTGTGAAAAGACAGAATAGATTATAGTAGTGTAATTGTTAGACTAATGTGTCAACTCAACCAGGTAATTATGCCCAGGTGTTTGGTCAAGCAAGCACTGGGCTAACTGTAATACAAGGGCATTTACGGACTTTAGTCACTATTGACTTTACTGCAGTGGTAAATCATAGATAGCTGGTTGTAATTACATCAATCAGGGAGATGGCCATCAGCAATGAGTGACGCATAACCCAATCAGTTGAATCCCTTAAAAGGGGAAGTGGTTTCAGCATTGAGAGAGAATTTCCCAGCTCGTCTTTGGACAGCCAACATCTCCCAGAACTCATCAAGAATCTTCCTTGGACTTTCATCGGAGCTCCTGGTTGCAGCCTGCCTGCGGATCCTGGACTTGTGCATCCCCACAGCTGCATGAGAGACTCTGATAATCTCTTACTATTGACAGATATCCCTTGTTGATTCTGTTTCCCTAGAGAACTCTGACTAATAAAATACTTAATATATTTAAAGCATTCAGCACAGATTAGGCGCTTAATATTGCTCGGAGTAGTTTTCTTTCCCTCCTCTCACCACTTCCAGAATATTTTAACTTTGCCCTGGTGTTATAGACTGGATGCTGTTACTTACTAGTTTTGTGGCCTAAAGCATGTTTCTTGATCTCTGTGACCTCCTAACTTCTTTTATTTATAAAATAGGGAAAAAAATATTGACCTTGGCTGCATCAGGTAGTTCTCTCTCTCTCTCTGTCTCTCCCTCCGATCTCTCTCTCTTTTCCAGATTAGGAGAAACTGTATCAATGGGCTTTAAGGATTAAATCTCTCTTCACTTGTAAGTATGCTAAAAAAGAACTTGGAAATTCTTATGTAATTAATAGCAAAACACTTTCCATGTGTTCTCATTGACGATATGTGATTCCTAAATTAAAATTTCTTCCTATCTTGCTCCTGCTTAAAACTTACCAATGCCTTTTCATTGCCTATGTCTTCAGCTTCATCTCAAACCTCTCTCTACCACATTGGTATTCTTTCAATATTTCCCGTATACTACCAAGTTCCTTTCAGTGCCAAAAGTCTTTGCCTATGCTAAGAACCTCTCTTTCTCTCCCTACCCTCCTGTCTGACCAACTTCACATCCTTAAAATCTCACTTTAAATGTCACTTCCTCTAGGAAGAATTTCCTCACCTCTCCACTGCCCACTTTCCAGTTAGATCGATTGCTATGTTATCTACCGTCTCCTCTTGCTCTTTATCTCGTCTTCCATGGCATTTGTGTTAATTTCAAGTAAATCCTCATTTGTGTAATTATTTGTTTGGTGATCTGTTTCCTTGAAAGTTTTAAGTCTTTTTCAATGCTGTACCCCTAGCCCCAGGTACAGGCTTAGAACATATGACTTATTCATTATATATTTATTCATATAAATATATAATGAATAAAACAAAACACTTTTACAGATGTTAAAGCTAAGGCTTGGAGAGGTTAGCTAATGCTCCCAAGATCAAACACATGAGTAGTGGCAAAGCTATCCTAGGATCTAAACCCATCTGATGTCAAAATTCCTGCTTAAATATCTCGTGTGTGTGTGTGTGAGATTAATAATTTACTGAAAAAAATCCAATAAAATTTTCACCAAGACAAGTACTGTTTTTAACCATTATCAAAAAATTGGTTCTTGTACTTAATTAGTACAGAGTTTCTGTCTGGGGTATTGGAAAAGTTTTGGTAATGGATGTTAGTGATGGTACATTGTGAATATAATTAAGACCACTGAATTCTACACTTGAAAGTGATTAAAATAGGAAATGTTATATTGTGTGTATGTTACTACAATGAAAAAATTTTAAAGAGTCTGCTCTATAACCTAGTATCTGGAACTACCACAACAAGGAGAGTATGCAAATGTTATTTATTTTTGATGGCAATGTGATGATGACTTTTAAACAGTTGTCAGAAGAATGTAGACAAAGGGCGAAAGAAGAACCTGTCTCATGAAATTAGGAGTTGAGGGTATGTTCAGCCAACTGTGAGAGCTATATGACTGGAACTTCAAAGAATTTCTGGATTATTAGCTTAAGATTGTAGTCAGCTGTGGCTTCAAAGGTTTGCTCTGTCTGAAAATTTCTATATTAAGCAATCACCAGCTTGGGTTGCTTTGACTATGCATAATAATCATCCTTAGAAATCAGCAGTGCTCCTTGCAACCTCTGACCCAAATTCTCTAAGTTTCAGTTCTTACCTAATCAACTGTCATACCAGAGTGATATTCAAAATACTTAAGAAACTATTAGGGATAGGCTCATAAAATCAGAATATATCCTGGCCATAGTTAGGGCAAGGTACTGAGGACCCCTGGCTGTGCCAAATAGTAAGCCTTTTGTTGCTGGAAAGTGGGGAGATGGAGAGGACCAGGTCCATGGGGCAGTGGAAGAGCACTCGGGGGTCTAGAAGTAATGACTTTTTACTCTAAGTGGCACAGACATATTTCAATATTTTAACTAGCAGTGGGGCCATTCTGGAACAAACCAGCAAGTATCATCCTTGGATATACATGGAACCTTAAACTGTCCATTTTGACTGCACTAAATTCAGTTCTTGGAACCATTGCCAAAATTGAGAACAAACAACCAGGATGGGGTAAAGGGATCCCAGATGTGAGTCACACTCAAAGTACAAGCAGGAAGAATATGTGAACTTTTCTTTGCTTGATATACTAGGGTCTTAATTGTTTTCTTTTAGAAGGTGAGAAGGAGGCTGGGAGAAATGGTCACTATAGACAGGGAAATAATCTCAAGCATCTTATAGAAGATTGGGTGGTATAGACAGGGTCAGAGCGAGACAAGAGACTGGGACACCAGTTAGGATACTCTTACAACAATACAGGTCTGAGTGGATAAAGGCTTTAATTGGAGTGGGCACAATGGATGGAGGGAGACTGAGGCCTGTCTTAAGAGGCTTAAGTGCCCAGCGACTGGACCCACAAATGCTGTGCTTTTTTTTTTTATCACAGTCACTGAGGAGAGCCTGTTGGGGAAGCTCGTTTGGCCCAGCAAAGGGAGGATACCTTGGAGAAAGTGATAGAAGAGAGAAAGAGAGTTGTTGTTGATATTAGTTGTTTTCAAATCTGAGAATTGTGTCTGTGTTGGGGGTGGTGGGGTCAGAGGTGTAGGGGAAGATGGGCAAGTTCTGAGCTAGCAGGGACCCTGATTCAGAGTATGTTAACTGATGTAAGGTATATACAGATGAAATTTTTTAAGAGTTATGTATTGTAATGCTTAACTAGCACATCAAAATGAGTCAAGAAAAATATAAGTTTAACAGTTTGATATTGTTATAAATTCCAAAAAAAGATATTGAGTTATGTTTGTATTCTGATCTGTTCCTGGGCCTGATTGAGTTATGATTAGGGCATGGCATGACATGGAACAGAGTTGAGGGTTCTTAATGTTGGAGTTTTGATGTTTGAGTTTGATGCAGAAGCCTTAAGCTGGAGCTTTGGGGAAAGAGACAGAAACATTCGCCTGATAGTCTACAGCTGAACTTGGGGAGAGAGGCAAAGCCTAGAGAGCCTCATAGTCTACAGCTGACCTTGTGGAGGAAACAGAGGAGCTGAGCCCAGAGGAACCCAGAAGTCTGAACCCTCACAGATGTCAGCAGCCATCTTGCTCCAACATGTGGAAATAGACTTTGGTGAGGGAAGTAAGTTATGCTTTATGGCCTGGTAACTGTAAGCTCCTACCCCACATAAATACCCTTTATAACGCCCTGCAGATTTCTGGTATTTAGCATCAGCACACCTTTGGCTGACTAATACAGTAAAAAATAGTACAAATTGTATGTAAATGTGGCAAAATCTTGAAGGTGGTAAGCAAACCACTAAAATTCTGGAAATGCTGATGTAAAGGAATGATCATCAAATAAATCTGAACAAGACTTAGAGTCAGGAGACTTGGGTTCAACAAGTGTCATAACATGGCACTTGTTTTAAGACTTCTACTTCTTTAGTGATAAAATGGGAAAAATATCACCTACTTGTCTCGTAATCTTTCATGTGGTTCATTGAGTTTCATTTGTTTATTCACTCAACAAACATTTATCAAATTTTACTACATGTTCATAAAAAACACTGTATAATTCAAATAAATGATTACTGGAGGTAGAAATAAGCTTTTGAAATTTTTGCATGCTGACCTGATATTTAAATTTAAACACTCATTTCAAAGGATCACTAGAAAAGACTTAAATTAAAATGAGATATTTACTTTCTCCATCAAAATAAAATGTGTTAGTAGATGAGGGCATTACGATCAGACACAGAAAGTGTCATTTTTCATTTAGTGACTTGAACACATAGAAAATTCACCTTTAACATGCTCTTGTTGTTTATACAGTGCTGGGAATACACGTGGTACCTTGCAAAGTGAAAATAGAAATGACAAGGTCTATTCAAGGAGGACCTTAGTCTTAATCATTGTTGAACAAGTCCACACAGCATAGCAGTGGAGCTCATAATTGAGTAAGAATGGGAGAGGTCAGGCTAGGACGGGGTCTGAAGGATGAAATGAGCCATTCAAAGTCAGAGGATTTGGGTCTGGGGTGGGGGGAGGGCAAACATGCTCCGGATTTCTCAATAGGTTGAAATAGTAAGTGTGGGGCAAAAGGCGACATGGAGAGGTGAGTTGAGTTGCCCATATACAGAGAAGCAGCTCAAACAAATCTATTACATGTGATTTCCTTTTCCCTTGACATTTGCAAGCAGCCATTGGAAGTTTCTCTTCCCGACCTGCCCCTATGTGCACACCATTTTACCCATGTATGTATGGTTTACAGATGAGAAACAGGAGAGGGCAGTTTGGTCAGTCTGATAGTAAAGGGGACCATAATAAGGAGGGAGTTGTGATATATACAGGTGTTGGCAATGGCCAACAAGAGCTGTGAAAAAGGCAAAGTCATCCAAATCCCATGATTGTTCATGGCTGAAAGAGTCAGGGTTCTCCAGAGAAACAGCCAACAGGATATACAATATATGAAAGAGGTTGATTATAAGACATTTGCTCATGCGATTCCAAGTTTGTAGGGCAGGCTGGAGGCTGAGGTCTTTAGTTCAAATTTCTTATACTGGAAGCTTGAACAGAGGGTTTAGTCTTGATGTAGAATTCTCTTTGGTCCCTGGAGCCCTCAGTTTTGCTGTTCAGTCCTCCCTCTGATTGGATGAGGTCCACTCACATTATTGAAGGTAATCTTCCTTACTTAGTGTTAACTGATTGTGGAAACAGATTCCATCTATGAAATACCTCATGAGGCAACTAGGCCAGTGTTTGACAAGCAATTGGACACCATAACGTAGCCAAGTTGACAGATAGAACTATCACAATGGCAATGCAACCCAACGTGCTAAAGAGGCTGCCAGAGTAGGCATTTCCACCCTTTCCCTTGATTTGCTTCTCCTACTACCACGTGTTTGCTCTGCTGTAGCTAGAGTTGGCAGTTAAAGCCTTCTGGCAGGGAGCAGGTGTAGCTCAGTAGCTGAGCCTGATTCACATGTATGAGTTCCCAGGTTTAATCCCCAGTACTTCCTTAAAAAAAAAAAAAAAAAAAAAAAAAAAAAAGGCCTTAGGGCATTCTTTCCAATATGGTGCTATCTTCTCTGCTTTTCTCCTACTTTGAGTCATGGTAGTGGTAAGAAGTAATGTTTGTTGAGCACTTAGTTTCTTCCAGGCACTATTTGAAGCACTGAACATGTAATATCTAATTTATTACTCATAACAACCCCATGAGTAGTAGAAAATATCACGTTCCAGGTAAGGAAATTGAGGCTCAAAAGCTTAAGTGATTTTCTCAACATCACTCAGTATTTAGTAGTGGGGGTGGGTTTTGAACCCACATGTTCTTGTCTCAGCCCTTCTTCGGTGGTGCCTTTCCACAGCCGCCTCCCATGAGGCCTTTGTTGAAGGAGGGAGGAAATCAAGGTGGGAATTTTGGGATCATAGAGTCAAAGCACCTCAAGCACCATCCCCTAATATCCTCCCTCCTCAGCAGTAATCCCCTGAAAGTCATCTCTGACAAGTTGTCACTTTGCTTCTCCTCAGGTACTCCTGGTGACCTGGAACTTGGTGCCACATGAGGCAGCCTAGTCCATTTTTAGACAGCTGTGACTCTCACCCAGTTATTCCATATTTTGAGCAGAAACAATTTCCCTTCCTAACTTCACCTACTTGTCCTAGTTCTGTTTTCTGGAGCTCCACTACATAAGACCTCTTTCTTTTGATGAACAAACCTCTAAATATTCGAAGAACTGAGGGACTTTGGGACAGTTTCCTATTGTACAACCTCTTTTCCTACTCACAGAAGAAATACAGGGTTTTATTCTTTAAATATGACAGTACTTTGCATTCATTTATGTGAACAGCTTATTATCTCTGCCTCTTACCCCAGAAGGACATGATTATGCACATGAAAGAGTGGCTTTGTTTCTGGGTTTATTTGATTGGAACAGTGAACACATCTCTTTATAGCTTTCATAGTTTATTATACGACTTTATTTATTTAGCTCAAGTTTTGTGTGTGTAACTGGGTAGGCCTTGGTGGTAAGCTGTTAAAAAGAATAAATTATTTATCTTTTCACAACTTAAAACCATAAGAGAGGAACACACACTAGTGCATATAAACATTTCTGAAGATGGAGGGCTAAGATGCAGAGAATAAAAAGAAAGTGAGGTAGTTAGGTGTCATGAGTCACCTTGAAAGAGCTAACAAGGCTCATGGTATGAGTCCATTGCATGAAGGGTAAAACATTAGAGACTTTAAAGGAGAAATTGGCTGTACCATTGGGGAACTATTAAACTATTAATTGACTAACTTTGGCAATGGCTTATGGTCATTTCTGGTTCCATTTGAGAAGGAGCAAAGATGACAGGATACATAAAGAATGACATTATTCCCCTTAAATTAGACATTAAATCTCATTAAAATAGCTGGTTATGGGAGTTGTGGATTTGACTGTTATTTAGAAAATATTTGGATTCTTGGTAGAAATTTCTGGGAGACCTAAGGACTTCTGTGTTTCAATGAAACACATGAAGTTTATAAAGAATATTCCATCTTTGGAAACACCTTGTTACTGGATCTGACTCTCTTTTGCTTGGGTAGAGGTCTTCTCTTCTTCTTCTCTCTCCACTGTTGGGTGTTGGAAAGTAAATTGATCGGGCTGTCTAGACACCTGGGTCTGCAGCTAATCAGTCACGTGACTGTGGGAAATAACCTTCCTTTTTTCGGGGGGGGGGGTGCTGTGTATGTGCTCAATTTCCTTATCTGTGATGTGAGGAAATTAGATTAAGGTTCTTTCTAGCTCTAAGGATTATAAATTCTTCCTTCTTGTTTGGTGTAATGGTGTCCTCATGTATAAAGTCCTAGTATGGACAGAAGTGGCCAGTTTCTGCATGTGACATCCATGGTGTAGATTAAATTGTAGGTTGCAATTCTTCATTACCCTGGCGTGGTAATATACATTCATATGCTTTCCATGGCATTAGGATGGACAAAGTATAATTCCTTGCACCTTGCCTTTAGGCTTGGCCATGTGACATGCTTTGACCGATGGGGTGTTAGCAGATGTGACATTTGCAATTGCTTGAAGTGTGTTTGTATATGTCTTAGGTACTAGTCCCAAGAAGGATGAGAGAAATGTAGAATCAGATCTATACCTAAACCATAAATTAGAGCCCAACCTAGATCAGCTGAACCCCAGCAGGTGCATGAGTGAAAAAAGAAATGCTTTATTTTTTATGTCTTTGAGATTTTGTAGCTGTTTTGCATGGTTAAACAATCTTAAGACTTGTTTAAGATGTGACCTAACCTAAATCTTTGTTCTCAATGGACATCCTGTGCTCACTCAATTCAAATCTAGTTAAATGCTTATATTTTGTGTTTTATTCATAGTCTATGCTTTATTTTTGCATATTTTAATCAATGATTTAATGCCCTTTAGTGATTGAATTTTTAGTTTGGTTCAGACTTCTGTTTCAGAAAGTTATTAGTCATTAAAGTAACCCTGATTTTGTTATTTAATTATTATGCTTATGAGGGAAGACCAAAGTTCAGAGCCCAAAATGACCTTCATTATCCTGGACAGCCACCACAATGCAACTATTTGGGTTTGAATGCACACCAGGAGGCATGGCTACTTGAAGTCCAAGTTCCTTGCCCCCAATACTGCTTCCTAGTTCTCAGTCATGAACTGCATCTGTAGTGCCTAACAAAGCTGAAATTTATCTACTACTGACCAACATGGGGAGGGATTGCAGCACAGGAAAGTGGCATCAGCATTCCTTGGGGACTGAAGAGTTTTGAGCCTTAACTGATTCTTTTCTACTATGCTGTGTGCCAAAATTAATCTGTTCTCTGCCTGCAATGAACTGCCATGGAATGAATTGTTGTTTTATGGTTGTTAATGGCATAGCATTTACTCTCCACAATTAGGTCTTCCCTTCCTCTCCCATTATAAGATCAAAGTGAATCTCTGTTTGTATCCTTGAAAGCCGCATGCTGAGATGCCCTTTTGCCCCATAACACCCAATTGTTACTAGGTCCTTTGGAATTTGATAAACTCACACTGTATATCCAACACATCATTAGCTTGCTCAGGGAAAGTGAATAAAATTGAATACTTTTATATACTTCAAAGAAAAAATACATGGGAAGACACTCCCATATAACTCAAAGAAAGGTTTTTTAAAATATCTTCTTTTAGTGATGATATTTTAAAATGTTTTATTTATTTTTATTTTTTATCGCCCCCCCCCCCTGCCGAGATGACTCCCTCCTCAGTTTGTCTGTTGTTTTTGCTCATTGTCTGCTTGTTATCTGTTTCTTCTTTAGGAGGTACTGGAAATCAAACCTGGGACCTCCCATGTAGGAGGCAGGCGCCCAAATGCTTGAGCCACATCTGCTCCCTGTTTATTTGTTTTTGCTCTTTGTCCGCTCATTGTTTGTTCATTGCTCATCATTTGCTCATTGTTTTTGCTCAATGTCTGCTCGTTGTTTGTCTTCTTTAGGAGGCGCTGGAACTGAACCTGGGATATCCCATGTGGTGGGAAGTGGGTGCCCAACTGCTTGAGTTACATCCAGTCCTCCAGGGAATGACTTTTAGAACTCAATTTCATTGTAAACCTCTATTGAGTCTTTACTATATTCCAGACACTGTACTAAATACAAAACATGCATCATCTCAAAAATCCTATGGAGTATGCATTATTAAATGTGAGGAGGAAGAAAGTTTTCAAGTTACTTGCTGTGGTAGGTTGAATTATGTACCCCAATTTAGACATGTTCTTAACCTTAATCCACATCCCTGTGGGTATGAACTCATTGTAAACAGGGTCTTTTGAAGATATTATTTTTGTTAAGGTAGGGCCCAACTGAACAAGCATGAGTCTTAATCTGGATTATTGGAGACCTTATAAGAGAAGCCTCTGGGCAGGAACCATAATCAACAGAACCAAGAAGAGAAAGGGGAGGGCATCACTATGTGATGTTTTATTAGTCAAGGTTCTCTAGAGAAACAGAACCTACAGGAGAGATCTGTAAATATTAGGAGACATTTATGAAAATTGTCTCATGTAACTGTGGTGATGTGCAAGTCCAAAATCTGTAGCGCCACAGGCTGGGAACTCCAGTGAAGGTTTTTAATGAATTGCCCAGGAGAAACTGGCTGGCTGCTTGATATAGAGTTGAAATTCTCTCTTCTGATTGCTGAAATCATCTCTTCTCCTTTTAAAGCCTTCAACTGATTGGATAAGACTCCTCTTGTTGTTGAAGGCAAACTTCTTAGTTCATTGTAGATGTAATTAGCCATTGATGCAAATTAACTTACTTATGATTTTAGTCAACAAAATGTCCTCACAATAACAATCAGGCCAGTGCTTACTTGACCCAAACAACTGGACATCAAGACCTGGCCAAGTTGCCACATAAACTTAACGGTTACAGAATGAAACAGGGTAACAAGCCAAGGAATCCCAAGGATCACTAGTAGCCAGCACCAGAATGTTACAGACTTTGGGAAGAAAGCATTGCTTTGCTAACACCTCAGTTTTGGACTTCTTCATGAGCCAGTTGACTCCATGTGCCAATAAATTCCTGTTGTTTAAACCAATTCATTGTGTGGTATTTGTCATAGCACCCTGAAAAACTAGGGCATTTGCCTAATTCATAGCTGGTTGTTAGTAGAGTTGGGATTTCACCCCTGTTCATTTAACTAGCAACCACTTATCTAGCCTCTTATGACTCAGAAAATGACAAAAAACGACACTGTATGTGTGCAGTCTCTAAAGGTCAGAGATCTTGGTGTGTTGGTGAGTATGTTAGTCAATGTGTGTGATTTTTGTGTGTATGCATAACAGCATTCTTCTGTTCCTTAATAGAACTCAGACTTTGGATGCCCATGTACATTTATTGACAGTGTGATCTTGGACAGTCTTTTACCTTCTCAGATTAATTTTCCTACTCTAGGAAACAGAAATGCAAACACCCACCTCTCAGGACTGTTATGACAATTACCTGAAATTCTCCATGGAAAGTCACCTTGGTACCGTTCTTGGCCATTAGAAAGAGGGCGAGCAACATTTGTTTTCTTATTCTTTCCTCTTATTATTCCTGACTGGATAACTGACTCACTTTAAAATAATGGTTTTCAATGGCTAGGTGTGATTTTGCTCCCCAGGAGACATCTGTCAACGTCCGGAGTTGTTTATAGTTGCGTGAACTGGGTGTAGTGGGGTTTATTGGAATCTAGTAGATAGAGACCAGGGATGCTACCAAACACACTACAATGCCCAGGGCAGTCCCCACAATAAAGAATTACCCAGTCCAAAATGTCAGTGATGCCAAGGTTGAGAAATCCTACTTTAAAGCATCATGGTGTTACTTTATGATAGAGACGCTATATGAACAGGTGAATATTTCTCACTGGCTCAACTATGGGGGCAAACTAGGTTTGATTTTCTGTTTCCTAGGAATCCATTGATATGTGTGTTTCTTACAGACAAGGAAGACTTCATCAAGTTAAATTGTGACCTGCTTTCAGCTTCACCATTCTTAGTATATTATTATTAATCTTATGTGGAATCATTTTTCTGATAAATGTAGTGTATAACAAATGGGAAATCTTTGAAAGTTTAAATTTTTAAATTTATATATATTTTTCTTGATGTTTCTGTTTGCTTGACACTTAGATTTCCTGAGGTCAAAAGTAAAATGTTAAAAAAAGAAATAATCATTTTAAAATTCAGATCAGTGTTGGAAATCTCAATGCTATTATGCCACTGATTTTCATCTGAAATAAAATATAAAAATAAAGTTTAGAAGAGATGAATAATTCTTTAAAATATCAAGTAATCAAGTGGAATTATTAGGTAATTGAATGAATAAAATTGTTTGGAATGGAGCATAATTTGGAGCAACATTACTTGTAATACACTCTCTAAGGATAAGGACTAAACCCAAATAATTTGATGATATTTGTCTAAGCAGCTTCAAGGAGAGGCTCTTTGAATGTAGACATTTGCATGAGTTTGATGGCAGAGACTCGTCCTATGGTTTTCATTTTAAGGACAGTGAAATGTCTATTATCTCTATTTTCTGATCTTACTCTTTCTGTAGCATCTTCATTTCTTTGTTCTTAGCAAAGCTAGAATAGGTGACTATCCGACCTCTACTGTGGCCCTAAACATGACCACTTTAGAAACTCAACACTAACTGGGCATTTATTTACTTCAGTGCGTTCAGCAGCTATGAGAAACTCCCTTTAGGGCACCATGTTGATAACTAAAACATTCCATTGCATTGCTTGACTTTATTTTTTTTTATCTTGATGTTACTACTAGGTACTTTCTTTAAAGTTGAGAAATTTAACTTTTCTTTTAAAAGTAATACATGCTTCTTATAAAATCCAGGAAATTCAGTAAAGTATCAAAAAGTAGAGGGAGAAATTATCCATAATTTACTTATGATACATATTCTTCCCATCTTTTTTTCTATGCATATTTTCATCTCTTCTAGTTCTCCTTAGCTCAAGCCAGTTTTTTTTTTTTTTTTTTATAGTAGGGAGGGGTACCATAGAGTCTACTGGACTTCCTATAAAGATCCAGGTACAATGCAAATGTTTACTTCTATTTGTAATAACTGGCTTTGCTTCAGGCATGTTGTTGTTTCTATGCCTTAGTCTTTATAGGAGCCACATATTGGCTTTAAATGACAATTTTCTTCTCTGATGGTTAATTTCATTTGTCAGCTTGATTAGGTTGTGGTGTCCAGTTGTTTGGTCAAACAAGCACTAGCCTGATTGTGACAATGAGGGTATTTCATAGATGGATTTATTTCATTAATCAGTTGATTGCGTTTATTTATTTTTATTTTATTTATTTTTTTACTGTTAATCCATTACTCTGGGTTTGCAAATAGGACATTTTTATGATGCTGTTATTTAAGCAGTGTTATTGAGATATATTCACATAACATACAGTCCATCAAGGGTACACAATCAATGGCTTTTACTATAATCACAGAGCTGCAAAATCAGCCCACAATCAATTTTAGAACATTTTTACTACTCCAAAATGAAAAAACCCATACCTCTTAGCAGTTACCTTTCAATCCCTCTATCATTTCCCATCCCCACATAACCACTAATCTAATTCTGTCTCTCTAGATATTTTTTTCTGAGTATTTAATTTAATTTAATTTAATTTAATTTAATTTTTTCCTCTTTATTTTTTAAAAATGTTACTGATCCAAACCACTGGAGATCTTAAAGTGAGTACTGAGGGTTTCTTAGGTCAGAAAGAAGAATTTCTACCTTCTCTTCAACCAACTGGTTTCTCTTGGGGAATACAACTTCACTTCCTTTGGACTTTCCAGCTTGCAGCCTGTTTTACAGATTTCAAACTTGCCAGTCCCCTCTCCAAAGATGCATGAGCCAAGCCAATTTGTATAATAAATCTCTTAATGCCTATATTTGTATCAGTTATGATTCCTGGATAACCCTGACTAGTATGCCTTTCATCACATATTTTTGTTTAATGTTTTATTTTGTTAACATATATACAACATAATATTTTCCATATTAATCACTTTTCAATATACAATTCAGTGTTGTTAATTACATCCACAATGTTGTGCTACCATCACTGTCAGCCACAGATTTATTTTACCAGATATTTGAAGAGGTCCTGTGGTGAACCCTTGGGTTAGAAGACCACATAGGCTGTCATCACTAGTCTTTTAGAATAAGTAACAATGATTTTCAGATACTTTCTCTCCTATTACAATCTACCTTTAACCACTTTGAAGAGTCATTTAATTGTCATAGATTAGGATATTTTCATTGTCAATTCAGCAGCAGGCAGACTTGTGAAGACGTTAAGGAACCCAGGCTTGGGCCAGGGATTAAGTCCCGGTGTATCACACTGCCAGCTGAGTGGTCTCAGAGAAGATACTTTATGTCTTTAGTTATTTTTTAAAATAAGGTCAATAATGGGATTATGACAATCATGGGCAGATTATGAAGAATAAATGAGACAATGCTAGAGAGGTTATGAGCACAGGCTCTGGAGCCAGCCTGCCTGAATTCAAGTCCCGACAGTGCTACTGTTGGCAGTGGTCTCTCGGGTGAGTTACTTAACCTGTGTTTCTGGTTCCTGGATGTTTAAGTGAGGATAATCAGTTCCTAATATGCAAAATTGTTTTGAGAATTAAGTCAATACAGGTAAAGGACTCATAATAATGATGAGCACATGGTATGTAGATGATATTTGTTGCTATTATTAATTACTATTTTGTTATTTTTATTGGCATTTACAAAGCCTGGCCCATGGTAAGTCCTCAGTATATTATTTGTTCTTATGATTCTTCTTTGGATTTTTCAGAGTTGTTTCTCTTCATTTTTTCCATGTTAACTTATTGAGGTAGATAAAAAGAACTTTGTGCTAAAGTGAACATCAATAACCTTTTGGAATTAGCTAGCAGAGAAGAATCGCTGGTACCAGCACTACTCTTAACAAGATCACAGGATTCCCTCTTCTTGATACCTACTGCCATCAACTAGAAATAGAAGGACCCACTCCTCCCACTGTCCTATTAGCAATAGAGAGCCATTATCCTGAGTCTTCCAGAAACAGGCATTTCCACTTTCGCTCCAATCGACTAAAGAGGGGTTCCAACCTGGTGATATTGCAGAACGACACGTCTTTCAAAAGCAAGAAGGGGGTACTTATTTGGCTTTGATTCTCAGAAAGGTGAGGCACAGAATGCAAGCCTGAACAACAGGACCTAAAATATCCCTTTCCCTGTTATTTTTACTTCAACGGTTATAGACTATTCAACCTTCACATCTTAAGACCTTTTTCTTCTGACAAAAAGTGAAGTTCACAATCTTCAGTGATTTCAGTTTGAGGAATTTTGGTGTTTAAAGAAAATGTTTTCTACTTGAGTCTACATCATGTAGATGAAGTTTGTGATAAAACTATAATTATGCCAAAAGAGATTTCTTAAACGTAGGAACCTATATGCACAGAGTGGTTTGGGGGTGGGGGTTGGGTATATCATGATAATGGAACTTACTACTTCTGAGCAAAGAGATGTTTCTGGCTTGTTTCACTTTCCTGTATAGATCTGATAAGATGTTGGTATTTAACAAAAAGAATAAAAAATAAGGGAAATCATTATTGTTAATACCATGATTTACGTCTCTATGTGCACCAGGAACTATGCACAAAAGAGCTATAGTTACAGGTAGCCCATGTCAGTCTAAACACCATTAGCCCATCTAACATATATATGGTAGTTCTTTTCCTCTGAAGTAATGTCAAAAAGGATTTCATTTTGTTTGATTTCAGAAATAGGAGTTGTGATGATTTGGACAAGTCCTGGGCTGAAGTTTTTGTTTTCTTTTTTAAATAACTTTTATCCAATTTTTCCTATGGCCAGCTGCTTTCACAAATGCCATTTTGCAGCATAATCTATTTTAAAAAAACCAAATTTGTCATGCAAATTAATAATATGAAAAGAAACATAGGGAAAATGTTTATGTCTTTACTGGGAGCACATTACACTCATATTATTTAAAATAAACCTGTGCCTCTTTAAATATAATGAATTTCAGATTTCAGCATTTCAGACTGGTCTTTCCTCAGTTCACTGTAATTTTTGGGATTGTACTTAAACATGTCATCACTGTAGGTAGCTGTTCTGTAGTAACACACATGGTAGATTTGGGTGTGTTCACAGCCTAGGTTCAAGCCCCAATTCTACTGTTTACTAACCAAGCCTCAATTTCTGTATCTATAAGGCTGGAATAATACCTATCTTTAGGGTTATTGTCAGGATTGTGGTAAATAATGCATGCAAAAACCAACCTTCAAAAAAAAAAGTCATATGCAAATGTTAGATGTTCTTAACAATAAAAGATTTAAAATACCCCTTTCTTGTACATGCTGTGTGAATCAAATACTTCTTATCAACCTTTGACCTTATATATGGCTTGAAAATGTGCTAAGGGAGTTTCACTGGGCATGGGGATTTCCAATAAGGTTAAGTGTCATCCTCTGGGAAGGACTTTTTAAAAAAAACTATTGGTATTTTTTTTAAAAGAAATTTAATTTTTAAAGAAGCTTTAGATTACAAAAATGTTACATGAAAAACATAGGAGATGCCCATATGCCCCACCCCTCCCACACCTTCCCACATTAACAACAACTTTCATTAGCGTGGTATGTTTTATAACCGATGAACACATATTGAAGCATTGCTACTAACCATGGAATATAGTTTACATTATAGCTTACGCTTTGCCCCACACAATTTTATAGGTTTTGATAAAATGTATGATGGCCTGTATCTGTCGTGCAGGATAATTCCAATGTCCCCAAAATGCCCCCATGTTCCACCTGTTCCTCCCTCTCCCTCCCCTCAGAACCTCTGGTGGCCACTGCCTTTATATCAATGATAGAAGTTCTTCCATTGCTAGAATAAAAATGTCTGTAACAGAATAGTAATAAATGTACTTTAGTCCATTATTCATTCCCCAATCTTAAGGATTTTGGGGTCGTGATGTCTACTCTTTCTAATTGAAAAGGGACATAGATTCCATGAGGCAGATGGATGGAACTGTCTTGCTTGCAGTTGCAGACAATCTCTGTTCCTTGGGATGGGCATTGTCCATCATTATCTCCTGGTTAGTTGTCCTGGGTGAGTCCAATGAACTAGAGAGTAAGTGTTGCAACTCTGCTGAGATTCAGGGCTCAACTGGCACATGAACAGACCAAGATTTAAGTCTCTGGAACATATATTTGACAAGTATAGTGCTAATTATAGGTTCAAATAAAAGGGGCAGAAGAGCCATGTGTAGGGAAACTATAAATTAGTCTGACTCTGTTACATTCAGGAACATACATTCCAAAATAAGGCCCACTGACAGGGTGCCAAGTTTCTGAGCCTATCTGCCCTTCCTCAAGTGTCTAGATGTCTCTAGAACCCTCAGGAGACCTGCTATTTGAGGCACTATTTGCTGAGCCAGTCAATGAGATCCTGCTGAGATATGCATAAACATAACTTCTGGAATGACCTCCTGGCTCACTTTGAAATCTATTAGCTGTAAAAACTCATTTGTATTTAACATTTCCTCCTTTTGGTCAAGGTCTTTTTCCAGATGTATTGCTAGTTGGCACTTGGTAATAATCACTTGGTGCCAGGGAGGCTCAACACTGGGAGTCATGTTCCACACTGAGGTTTCTGTAGTGAATCTACATGCTGAGTTTGGATTAGAGAGAGGCCACATTTAGCAACAAGGAGGATTTCAGGATTTAACTCCTAGGCAATATATAATACTAGGCTAAATTTCAATTTCTCAAGAAAAAGTTTAGAGATACAATTATGAATATCAAGGTCCTGGCATAATGGTCTGTCTTCCTTCACTAGGCACTGCACATGTGCTAAGGGGATTCTTGCCATTCTGTTTGAGGCTATAGCAGGACTCCCCAGGATGAGAATTCAATATTCTTTAGGTTATTGTGTGGGTCTCCACCCACTGAGACAAAAATGTCCCATGAACACTTGAATATATTCATATACCTTAGAGGCATGCCCCAGGTGCACCCCTTTCCACACATCCCCCCATCACCAACGCCCTGCACCAGTGATCCTTCCCTGCCACAGTTGTGACCCTTCTATGATATAAAATGTCTCTAAAAACAAAGTAAAAAAACCAACAAAATAAAATTAATAAGAAAATGAAATAATAATTTTTTAAAATAACAAACTACAAAAATAAAATATATATAAAAATGAAATGAAATAAAAATTTTTTATACCTTGTGTCTTTTATCACTGTAAGACCTGTTATCTTGTATGTACAGTGACAATTTCTTCCTTGTGTTCCCAGAGTGTCTTTTTAAAAAATTTTATCTTCAAAGAAGCTTTAGGTTACAGAAAAGTCATAGAGAATATATAGGGGATTCCCATATACCAATGCACTCCCCATCTTATACTCTGCCTTATTAATAACATTTTACATGTGGATGGTACATTTGTTACAATTGATGTACAAATATTAAAACATTGCTGCTAAGCATGGTCAATGCTTTACATTATGATTTACATTTTACATCATATATTTTTATAGGTTTTGATAAGATGTAAAATGGCCTGTATCCATTATTGCAAGATCACACAGAACAATTCTAATGCCCTAAAAATACACTATGTTCCATTTATTCGATTCCTCCCTGCCCCTCCCCTCAGAATGGACAGGACCTTTTAATAAGAAGGGAAGAACTGTGCCTATAGACATTTAGACGAGCAATAACATAGGAAAATACATTTAGAAATAATATATTGTAAGAGAAAGGAAAAGAATATTTCAAGGACTTGTTTTATTTATTTATTTATTTTTTTATTGATTTTGTAAAAATATTACATTAAAAAAAATATGAGGTCCCATTTGACCCCACCACCCCCACCGCACCCCTCCCCGCCCCCCCCAGCAACACTCACTCCCATCATCATGACACATCCATTGCATTGGGTAAGTACCTCTCTGGGTATCTCTGCACCTCATGGTCAATGGTCCACATCATGGCCCACACTCTCCCCCATTCCATCCAGTGAGCCCTGGGAGGATTTACAATGTCCGGTGATTGCCCCTGAAGCACCATCCAGGGCAACTCCAAGTCCCAAAGGCGCCTCCACATCTCATCTCTTCAAGGACTTGTTTTAAATCTATTTTGCCTCTGTACCCCCAAGGACTTTAAAATGTTTTCTCCTATTTTCTTCATCACAAGTAAGAAATACGCTCCAGGTCATCCCTGCACCAGGCAGACAGTGCTAAGTGGAGTAGGAATGGCTGTGGAATTAAACTTACATTCAACTGTCTTTGGTCGGACATTGGCTTTGAGAGCCAGTAAGGCAGAATGGTTAAGCTTGTGGGCTCTGGAGCTTGACTGTCTAGTATCAGACTGTGTTTTACTAATCTTGGGCAAATGACCCTGTCTGTGACTCAATTTCTTCACTTGTAAAATGGGAATGATAAAGCACCTTCTCCCGAAGGTGATGGTAAGGATTAAATTATGTGAAAGCTGTGCTTCATATACCTTTATGTTCATTCACATCACTGGACAGCCTGTTAAATACAGATTCTGCTTCAGTAGTTCTGGGTGGGGCCTGAGATGGTGCATTTCTAACAAGCTCCCAGGTGATACTGGACAGTGCTGAAGCCCACCACATTTTGAGTAGCAGTGATGCAGAACAGTGTCTAGGCACTCCATACATGATAGTTATTATTATCTTTCCGGCACTGAGCTATATATTTTCACAAACATTATTTTGACTAATTCTTATAACAGCATTATATTAGGTATCCTTATACGTCCATTTCCCAAATGACCAAACAGTGTAGAGAGATTGATGAGTGATTGTTAACATCTCATTTGAACACAGCTCTCTAGAATCTAAGTACCATCCTCTTTTCTACACTTCAAAATCTTCCTAATTCTGAAATGAAGACAAAACCAAACAACAGTGGACCTAAAACTTCACTTTCCTAATCTTCAGTGCTAGAATGGAAAGACCTCCCTTCTGTGCAGATTGCAAGAGAAATCCAGAGACTCAAATACCTTCCAGCTACATGGTTTCCAGTTCTTACCAAAATTAAAATACATTTTTGGCTGAATATATTTATGAAGAAAATGCAAGCAATTTAGTATGAAGAGTAAAATAAACACCACCCCCCAATTCCATTGCCCAGAGGCAGTAATAACTGCATTCATATGTTTTCAGTTAGGTATTCATTTTCTATTCCTACGTAACAAATTAACAGAACTCCATGCAGTTTTAACTGGTTCTCTGCTTAGGTTCTCACAAGGTCAAAACCAAGATGATAGCCAGGCTCCACTGTTAGTTATCTCTAGGCTCTGGGAAAGAATTCTCTTCCAAGCTCATTCAGGTTGTTGGCAGAATTTATTTCCTTCTGGGTATAGGACTGAGGTCCCCATGCTCTTGCTGGCTGCCAGCCTAGAGTCCCGCAGCTCCTTGAGGCTGCTCTTAGGTCCTTTCCACATGGTCCCCTCCTTCTGCAAGTCAGTAAGGCACATAGAACCATTCTTGTGCTTTGAATTTCTGACTTCCTCTTCTGTTGCCAGGTGGAGAAAATCCTCTGCTTTTAAAGGGCCCACATGATTAGGTCAGAGCTCATGGATAATCTCCCTTTTGATGAACTCAAAGTCAACAGTTTATTGACCTTAATTAGATCTGGTAAATAATGTAACATAAGCAAGAGTTTACACCAGGGGTCAGAGATCATGGGGACCATCTTAGAATTCCCCTGATTACAGTGTATATGTGAAATTAGACAATATTTATTCTTCTGGAATCTTTTCTTCTCTCCTACAGGCTGTACAGATCTTTGGTAGTAAATATAGATATAAGCTGGACTTTTAAAGTAAAGATTTATCATAGTAAAGATGTAAAGATTTATCATAATTTAGTAAAGATTTATCATAATTTATTTAACTATTTCTTTATTGATGGATGTTTAGGTGGTTTCTGTGTTTTTTATTATTATTACTATAAACGTTTCAGTCAGGCACATGCTTGTGCCCTTGAATAATTAGCTCTTTAGGATGAATTGCTAGTTATGAAATTGCTGGTCAAAGGCTGTGCACATTGAAAATATTGGTATACATTTCCAATCTGTTTTCTGTTGCATCAATTTATATTCCCTTAACAGTATATAAGATTTTTTTATTTTCCTACACCTTTGCCAAAACTGGATTCTAACAATTCTTTTAATCATTACTAATGTAGTGAAAAGTATATTTTATTCCCTTTATTTACTTTTCCTTGATCATTAGTGAGGTCGACCATCTTTCCATATGTTTATTATCCATATATGTTTCTACATTTCAGAAAGACATTTCCACTCTGACTCAGGGTTATTAGTTGTAAGCAACAGAAGCTAACTCTGGCTAACCTAGACAGAAACAAATTTTTCTGGATGGATCTGGAGGAGCTTACAGAATCACTAAAAAGCCTGGAGAATTAGGCTAGGAAAAGGAGGCCCAGAAGTGGAGAATGCAGTAAATTTAACGTCACAGGTTGGTACTGTTAATATCCTGTCACTGGTGTTCTCGGAACAACCCACTGCCACTCTTTTGAGAATCTCAGCACTACTACTGTGAATAAATTCATATTTTCTACTATGCCCTTGTCTCTGTCAAGATTCAGAGTCCTGGGTGAGAGCACCTGATTGACTGGGCCTCGGTGGCATACCTGTCCTATTGCAATCAGTGGGTAAAAACAGGATTTATTACCCTTTGGCACCAATACATGCCTATATTAGATGGATATTCAGATTCTGGGTAGCTTCCTAGCCAAAAAAAAAGAGAAAAAAGTCCTTTGTTTATTATTTATTTCAATGTGTTTTTTTTTCTCATTTATTTATTTGATTACTTTTTATATGTGGGTATCAGTACTTTGTGGTGTGTGTTGCATATATATATTTCCTCTTATTCTTTTTCTTTTTCAATCTTATGGATCCTGGAAATTTTTGTGGCAAAGTAACCTGTTAAGAAAAGTGACTGCACAAAAGTTCTTTTCTGTATAATCTGAATTCACATAGCATTGTTTCTTAATCAAACCAACCCTGCTGTCCTAGCCACAGCTAACTTATTCAGGAAATCTATATATGGAGGAGAGTGGTTTGGTAACGGGAGACATCTTTGCCTGATGTATACCTGACAAGACCACTTCATGCCCACCTAAACAAATTCCTTCTCTTGGAAGTTATAAACACTAGTGGAACAAAAGAAGATGGGGGCTCTCTCTGCCTAGAGAAGCCTGCTTCAAATCTTGGTGCATATTTCTTTCCTTCTTTCCCATTTCTCAGCAAGCTCTGTTCTTTACTGGCATGTCTCAGAAAAATTCTTTTTACTGGCCTAACTTAAAAAAAAAAGATGGGCTATTCAAGCATAGATGGCCATCTTGAGTGTTTGGTTACTCCTCTATGCTCCTGTAAGTCTGTAGCATAACCCAGCTTTGAAAGAGCTAGAACCCTGGGTGGCTGTGTGGCTGATAAGGGATTTCTTGTTTGAGCTCACATCCTTATGTATCTTTGCAATAAACATCTGTAATAGAGGTGATTTGTGACTGTGGTTTTTCTTTCTCTAGTGTAGTTAAGGACTTTACTTATTATAAGTCTCTTACTGCTTATACCATTTAAAAGAATTGATGACATACCATGGGTAATTCTTTTAAATATCCCCTATAATTGATATTGCTCAGTAACCAGTTCCAGAATTTGTTAGACATTGTATCTGTCAACAAAAGTTTTTCCTCAGTGCTTACCATACATGCTCTTGCTTACCTATTCCTTTTACTCCAAGGAAAATCCCCAATTTTTTTTCTAAAGTGACCCACAGTCCTTCTTAATGACCAGCCATCTTAAAGTAGGTTAAAGTTCTTTCTCCAGAAAACCTCAGAACAAGTATTTGCAAAACTCTGGAGAGATGTAGTTGAATCTTATATATACCTAAGATGAAGAAATGCCAAAAGAAATTAACTTCCTTATACAGTCAGGAAGAAAGACTGGGATCATAAAGAGAACTAAGACAGGTTTTCCAAAAGTCTCAGTGGGCAAATAAACTTAAATTTCCAAATCAATATTTTCCAAAGTTCATGGGGAGAAATAAATAATGCTTTCAGGGTAGCATGGTTTAAAAATTTTACTGCTTATGATTAAATTCTGTAAGTATTCCCCAGTGGCACTTGAAAAAATTCCTGTGTGAGTTCTCAAAACTTTGATCTAATTTCCTAGGGCATAGTAATATTATAACTTTTGTTAGGAGATACATGATATATGTGAAATTTTTCTAGATTGGAAAGATGAAATGTCTCAATACTGGGTGAACAATTTGAACAAATCATTTCCTCATCAGCAGTTTGATCTCTAAAACATTAACCTACAGTTTCCTGTTAGGCACTGTAGCGATGAAATATGCAGAAAAGGGCTACTATCAATGTGTACACAGTAGACAACTTGAAAATGTGTACCCTCTTCTATTCTGGAATTGGATTTGTCTTGTTAGTGGATTGTTATTGAAACACTGTTATCAAGAAATGGAGTGTCTGTGTGTGTGCATAAAGTTTTACATGATATGAATTAATTATGAAATGATTTTTCTTCTCAGAGTTTCTGTAGTCCTTTTTCCTACACATGGGGAATAATTGGACTCTTTGTTCAATTTACTATTTCCACCAAGAAAATGAGGTAGGCAGGGGTGGAGGAGAAACTTCAGAAATAATTCACAAAGGCGGGCTAGAAGAAGATTAATTTTAGTTGTGAAAACGAGCAGAACTCAACCCTTCTTCTCTTAACAAGTTAGGAAAGGTAACTCCTATCCTAGTTACAAGGGTATTCTCTGCCAGAACAACCATTCTGAGGACATGGGTTAGTTGGAAGAGTTTGTGTATAGAAGAAAACAGAAGTCTGGGCATATTTGGTGTCTTTGGCTGGACTTTGTCACAGTGAGCCAGTCAAAATGATTTGCCATGGACATAAGTGTAATTGTGGTACTCTGCCCTGCCCCCCCCCCCCCCATTACTGTCTTGTCTCCTGCCATTGATCTTGCTGTTTCTCTTTTCAGCATTTTTTAACATATTCCTGGTCCTTGGCAATTTTTTTGTTCCCCTCCTTGTCCAGGCCCCTGCCCTTCTTGGTCACTCCTGCCTTCTCCTGTTGCCTTTATCTCCTCTAGGTTTCTCCCTCTTTTCCTACCCCTTTCTTCCTTAAAGGCAGATCTAGTCCTGGGAAAACTTGTCAAATTTCAATCTCTCAGAGTTATGGTGTTCTTTTCCCATCAAAATAAAACTTTTGGGGAAATTATTGTTTTTTTCTAGGATAAGTCTCAGTTTAATAGGTTCCAAAGTGATTAGATAAAGGAATGAAATACCAAAGTGGAATTTCAGGGGATACTGACTGCAGTTATGGGGGTACTTTCATAGATCCTATAGTCCTGATTCTTTTATCCTTCATATAATTTCTTGAAACAAGTGAGGTTTGAGAAACAGTTTCCTTCTCCCTTCCTTCCTGAGAAAAAGGAAACATCTGAGTGACAAGTATTGGTACTGGATCTCTGGAAGCAACAAAATGGTCTGGAGCAGAAGGCCAGGTAGATCCGAAGGGCCAGGAGAAGGCTGTCTGCTGGAACAGGGCTCTTTCTTTTTTCTTTAGTTCTGTAGAGATCTCAGTCTAGAAATAGTTCTCAAACTTAGTAGTTTATAACAGCCAAAATCAGATAGGATACAAGCACCATTTAATTAAAAGTTAGAATAACAAAAAATTGACAGAAGTTCAAGGGTTCAGAATATCTGTCAGCAGTTTTGGACCCCAAATCACAGGCAGAGTGCCCCAGCCAAATTGTCTCTAGATGCCCTAAGGGACTCTCTAGTATCTCTGCTTTCTTACATCTGTTCCTTAGCTCTAGAGGAGCCTTTTCGCACCTCCCATTCCTTCTAACATTGACCTCCATATCTGATTTGGCCTTCAAAACTCATCTCAGTGTCTCTATTGTTCCTTGTCAGTCAGGCTTGCAGTGTCCTTCCTTGACCTAGTCTCTGTTGAAGCTCTCACCACATTGCCATGTAGTGGTCTTTTCATCCAACTTTCCCCATGGGCCATTAGCCACATGAGGGCTTGGACTACGCATATAAACTATGCCCACCATATTGATTACATACATGGCCCAGAGCAGATGCTCAGCAAGTGTGAGTTGAATGAATAATGAATACAAGGATCATGACCTTCAGGACAGCAGACAAAGGAAAACTTAAACCACTACAGTCCCAGATCCAAGAACAAACTTCTGTTACTGGGATAGAAAAATGTCCCTTTGAACTCAAATTGTGTTTGGGGACTTACTTAGCATTAAAGGGAGTCAACAATATAGGAAATAAAGGAAGAGGAAGATGCTGACTCATTCCCTTGACCTAGCAAAGTATATAACCCCAAAGCAACATATTAGACAATGGGGAGGAACCATCCATCTGCCCACGGAAATCAGTGAAGCAAAAAGGGTTTGGCAGGGAAGTGGACTTGGCTCAGTGGTTAGCGTGTCTGTCTACCAAATGGGAGGTCCACGGTTCAAAACCCGGGCCTCCTTGACCCATGTGGAGCTGGCCCACGTGCAGTGCTGACATGCACAAAGAGTGTCCTGCCATGCAGGGGTGTCCCCCGCATAGGGGAGCCCCACGCGCAAGGAGTGCGCCCCATAAGGAGAGCCACCCAGTGTGAAAGAAAGTTCAGCCTGCCCAGGAATGGCACCGCACACACGGAGAGCTGACACAGTAAGATGATGCAACAAAAAGAAACACAGAATCCGGTGCTGCTGGCAACAACAGAAACAGACAAAGAAGAACACACAGCAAATAGACACAGAGAACAGATAACTGGGGCTGGGGAAGGGGAGAGAGAGAGAGAAAAAAGAATAATGTATTAAAAAAAAGGGGGGGGGGGCTTGGCAAATACCCTCTTTTCTTACCCCGCCCCCCATACTTTGGACTTCAGTCTATTTGTGTTCTCTAAAAATGTATATTTTGAGACTTTTATGCTCTGTTCCTCACACACTCTGTGTGTGATAATACACACTCTGGGATAATAAAAGTGGGGGAGAAATACTGGACAGGTTCTGGCTCCTGCTGATCTATGACAGCCATGGGAAGGCATGAGACATTTGGAAGTTTATAGAAATTGGGTGCGAAGTGTGGAGTGTTGGACTTGGAAAATGGTTGGGCTAGTGAAGATGACTGCTGATTTTTTGTATTATTTTTTTGTATTATTTTGTATTATTTGGCTTTCTAAAATTATGTGATAAACTAATAAAAATACTTAATTTTCAGAACACATGAGAGGTGGATGGAGATTGCAGTCTTCGGGCATGCAGGGCTGTGGGAGGGAATGTGTGAGTAATAATCATGCATGCGTGATTTGTCTCCTTTATGATTCTATGCTGTCCTGTCAAGATTATTTGGAACACTTGCTCAGTATTCTTGGATTTAAGTCTTTGTGGTCCAACCTCTCTGCTCCACATTTCAGTCATTGCTCTAGTCTCTCAACTCCATTATGCACCAACCCCTGTTGCCCATTTACCTTCCTTCTGATTTTGTGCACTTAGCTTATGACCCCATCTTTCTTTCCAGCAACACTTCATTTCTTCTCCCAGGCACTGAAGTATCCATGGGCAGCCTCTAAAAATAGTAGTACTCCTGGTTTGACTTGGCTCTCAGATTGTCCATTCCCAGATGCTTTCCTGGGAGGAGTCTCTCTCCCAGTGTGTCCCAGTCTGGCAGGCAGTACCGAGACAACCAAGAGGACCTGAAGAAGGCCTGACTGAGTAGGGTTGTCAACAGGCAGTAGAACATAAGAACTCAATCCCTAGAGTCATACCAACCTTTGTTTCAAGGCCAGCCTCCATTCCTTTCCTAGCTGTGTGGCCTTGTGTAAGTTACCAAACTTTTTGAGCCTCAGTATCTTCATATGCATATGGGAGATACTGATACTACTTAGCTTATTGAGTTATTGTGAGGACAAACTAATATGATGCATGGAAAATGACCTGTAAGCACCCAATAAAAGTTTCACCTTTGTGGCAGGAGTGTAAACATATATACACTGTCCTTAGATGTATAAATACAACCACAAGATATTTTGTAATTACTCTGTCTTTATCAAAGAGCATGCTCATATAATCATAGCTACCCCAGGTGGCTGGGCCTAGTTAGGGGCAGTTTCAGTCCCCCAAGATGAATTTAGTTCAATTCTATAAATCAAATGGTTTCTTTAGGTAATTTCTTCCTCTCTTTTGTATCAGGTACTTGTTTTATCAGATTTTCATTCCTTCCCCCTGTTACTCTCCAAGTTGGCACCTGAATGTGAGGCCTAAGGGACCTTATGGGTGATGAAGAGAAATATGAAGTCCTCAGTGTTTTCTGAATCCTTGCAGGTCTCTACTGTGTTGTGGTGGTCCTGGCTGACCCCTGGACTAGTGACGACAGAAGGGAATGTGTGCCATGCTCTGCTGGTGTATGATATTGAAACCTACAGCTAGGGTAACTCATGGACCATTCCCATCTTGTTGACATGTGCCTGCCTTGTTAGCACTGCAGAAGACCAGATATAGTTCCAAAGCTTCCTTGTCCAGGAAGTTCACCCTGCTGCGTAGGCCATAGGCAGTGGTGTGCCAGAAAGAGATTAACAATTCATTCTGGGCAGGGATAGCCTTGATTTGTAGTATTGGCTAATTTATCTGGTGTTAATATTCCCATCTTGACATTTCAAGCTACCAATGCTTGAATACAGAGTTAAGAAGAGATATGCAGGGACATATCATTATACATTATTTCCACCATACAGATATAATAGACTAAGTAATATTAAGAGCATAGATAATAGCAAACTGTAGTAAAATAACTATTGAGTGATGAATTTTGAGTATTTATTGTCTTTGTTTTTAATAGAATTTTTAAAATTATAAGTTTAAATAATTTTAATTTTTGTAATGGCTGTGTTTAACACCGGAATTGCAAAATTTCTAAAAGTTTAGCAGTCAACTCTCTGAACCAGTAAGCCAGCTCTGGCCCACTACTACCAAGTAACCTCTTCTCTTTTGTCAAGATAGCTTTTGGCAAATTCCTAGCCAGATCCTTAACTAAGACCTTTGTTCTCTTTCAGCAGCAGTTTGAGAGAGCTAAAGTTAGTCCCACCCTCTGGTATTCACAAGTTGCTACACAGACAACCAGTGAAGCAATATCCTCCCAAATACTAAAATGTAAGTGGGGAAGAAGCCCCTCTACCCTTGGCTTTAAACTTGACTTATGTAACTCACTTTCTCCCTAGTAGAATTGAGCAAATATACAAAAATGATAAATTCTAGACTCTTGAGGCAAATTCACTAATGACCAATTCACGGACACCATTTTAGAACATGAGAATTTCAACAAGTTTCCTTTTATTGTTTTTTAATTGACTAGTGCACCTAATAGCATTTTAAAGAAGAATGCTAAATTTTTCTTCTTGCAACAACTGGAGGAAAAGGACAAAAAGAGAGAGAATTTTATTAAATGATTTTCTAGGAGGCCACATGAACATCTCCTCCCAGCTGCTCCTACTGAGGAGATGTTTTCCCAGCTCTGCAGGGCCCTTTTCTTTCTGAGAATCAGCTGCTTCCTTCTCCATTTTGCAGGTTTCACAGACCAAACTATCTCCTGGGAACTTCTTTCTCATACACTGGTTGTAGGGATTTTGTTCCAGCTATTGCTTCAGCTCTTCCATTGGATGCTTTTCATTCTAAGGTTTGTTTCATTTTGTTAAAAAAACGAAGTTTGGCTATGAAAAAAAAAATCAGACCCAGGGTAGTTCTAGAGATTTGAGTCAGCACAAAGCCTCCTCACAGCATTTGTCTCTGTTTATATAGCAATCTCATAGTCTCTTCCTCATTTTTAAATGTCAGGCTCAAGTGTTGGGGCTTACAAGTAGTGAGAAACCACTGAAAGCTTAAGATTTGACCTGTTTTAGGAACTCAACTATGGTAGCAATATGTGAGAAAAGCCCAAAGTGGGAATTTGCAAGCAGGGAATTTGGTGAAGAGTTCATTGGAACCCAAGTGAAAGATGACAGTCTGAAATCAGGTAATGGAAGTGACTGAGTTATAAGAGCCCTTTCCTGGCTATTCTAACTTAGTGCGCCCCACTTTTAGTCTCTATCATTGTGCGCTATTTGTTTCTCTCTTAGGATTTATGGCAATTTGGAAGTTTATATTTACTTGCTTATTTATGATCTGTTTTTCTGTTAGACTGTATGCTCCATGAGAGCAGGGGCCATGCCTGTTTCATCTACTTAAGTATTGCCATAGTGTAGTATAGTGTCTGGTATATAAAAGGTGCTCCACAATCACCTGTGGACGAAAGAGGGGAATTGAGAAGAAAGAAAGATTTTTATCAGTGGTTGAAGCTGAACTGTGTTTTAGGGTAAGAGAAAAGTGCCCATGTATAAGGAGAAATGGAAAGTATAGAGAAGACATGATAACAGATGGTACAGATTCTGGGAGAAGCGGGAGCAAACAGGGTAGAAAGAATTCAAAATAGCGGAGTTAGCTTTGACTAGATGGGCCACTTTTCTATTGACTGGGGAGGAAGAATAGAATGGAATGGGGAAAGAGGTTGATTGGATTTATGGGTGATAAGCCTGAGGGTCTCTGTTTACTAGAGAAGTAGAGGCAAGGTCATCAGGAGAGAGACCTCAGAGAGAGTGAGAGTGAGAGCAAGAGAGAGAGAGAGAGTGAGAATGAGAGAGAAGAAGAAGGAGGGGAAAGAGGAGAAAAGAAAAAGTGCAAAGAGTAGGAGAAGAGGAAATGAAGGTCCCAGGTTAGAGCTGCAGGTACCTCCTAAAAAACAAACAAAGCAACAAACAACAAGCAAAAAGACAAACAATAAACAACTCAGGGGAGCAGATGTGGCTCAGTGGTTGAGTGATGGCTTCCCACATACAAGGTCCCAGGTTCAATCTCCAGCCCTGGTACCTAAAAAAAAAAAAAGATAAAAAAGATTAAATAAAAGAGTGAAAAGATTGTAAGGAGATGGTGAGAATTCAATGAGAACACTCTAAGGACAGTTAAGGGTGACTGACAAAAAAATGCTGGTTGGTCAGGAGCGATACCTAAAAAGATGTTAACCCACTCCAATTCAGGTGTTGAGGTTGCCAACAAAATCACAATTCACACAGGTTCTGATGGAAAGACATTTTACTCATGAAGAGAAGAGAAAGAGCAAGCAAGGTAGTCTCCACTAGTGGACATCAGTTCTCCATAGCCAGTGGGTCTCAATCTGTGGCTGACACAGGGAGATGTTCTATGCACAGTACCCCTCTCTTGTGTTCATGTGCTGCTGCAGTGGAGGAACTCTCCTCCCACCCTGCCAAGGACAAATATACTATGGGGGTGTGAGCTGAATGTCATAAAAAATGCCCACCAGAGTCACACTGTCTCCAGCGAATGCTTACATGTGCATGGGATACTAGGGGAAGGATTATATCAACTGTTCCCTTATCTACTAGGGATTTGTATTTTATCTTGCCCAGGCTGACATACCTGGGAAAGGCATCAGGTCACACTAGGAGTGCCCCCTACCACAATACCTAAAAAGATTTCTGACAGAGGGTCCTGCTGAAGAATTGTATGAACAAATTCCCCTACCCCAAATTGCCTATTCAAGTGATAGGTAGGAGGAACAGGCAGATGGGAGGGTTGATTGTGATGGGGATTTTCAGGAGATCATTTCTTTTCCAGGTTAATCTTTTGTCCCACTGCAACAAAGGGAAAGGTTTCAGGAACCCTGAAATGAATTCAGATGAAATATTCATCATTCCAGATATGCAGGATTTTGGATGTTAGATAAGACATGAACATTGAAGATAAGCACTCAGCAGTCAACTCTGGAGAAAGCCTCACCAAAGGGCTAGATTCTGCCTTGTCCAGCTGTGTCTTACATCTGTAAGTGTGCTTGTCTCTCATTTACCATAACTTCCCCTAGCACAAAGTCAACTTCCATCTTAGAAATCTCACCAATATCCAAATATCTTTAGCACTGTTTTAGTTTTCCAAGATAGCTGTGACAAATACCACAGACTAGTGGCTTGAATAACAGAAATTTATTGTCTCATAGTTTTTGAGGCTAAAAGTCCATCATCAAGGTATCAGCAGGCCATGTTTCCTCAACAGTCTTTAGCATTCTGTCAGGGACTTAACCTCTACCTCCATTGCAGGGCAGTCTTTAGTGAAATTGAATTAAGACCCAACATTCAACTTGGCCTCATCTGAATAGGCAGGCTCTTTGAAGGTCTGATTTATAAATGCATAGACTCTCATAGGACAGGAGGTTAGGACTTGAATATGTCTTTGTGAGGGACATGATTCAATCTACACAAAGCACTTAGGAGACCACTTTCTGTAAGAGGAAGTCCATGAATTAAGAATTTAGCAGAGCTGGGTTTGATTCCGGCTCTGGCATGTAGGAGCTTTGTGACCTTGAATAAATTATTTAACTTTTTCAAACCTCAGTTGTGCAGAGTAAAATGAGGGAAATCACTGGAAAGTTGGAAAGGGTAAATGAGATAAAAATGCAAATCATCCAGTAAAATAAACAGCAAAGGTAGATAATAAAAGTTTTGTCTCCTCCTTCCCTCCCTCCCTTTTTCCTTTCTTTCTTCCCTCCCTTCCTTGCATTTTAGTAACAAGTTCTCTGTACTAGATTGCAAGACTCTTCATGGAAAGAATGGATTTTAGTCATTAAAAACTTTTATTTTACTTTATCAAAGTAATACATGCACTTGATAGTTAAACTTTTTGAATAATACAAAAGAGCAATGGCCTTCATTTCTCCCACCCCCAGTCCCATTTTCTAGAGAAAGTCATAGCTAATTCTTAACAGTTTTGGATTTTAATTATTCTGATGTCACCTCTGTTGCCTAAAAAATGTTTATACTGCTATTTCCTGATTTATCAGTTTTAAAAATTATTCATTTTTATTCCTATTTTGAAAGAAAAAAGCTTACACTGTCACCCCGTCTCTGCTTCCCAAATGATTGTCTCTTTTTAATTCCTGTTGGTTAACTTTATAATTTTAAATAATAAACAAATATTTTATTGTTTAAAATCAATTTTAAGTGGTGTTCCTTGGTTCTCTACATTGTAAGTTCAGAACATTAGCACACCTACCCTTCACCTCATCTCTCCTCACCAATTTTACTTTCCAATGTCTGTCATCTAATTTTTAAATTTTTATATGGTTAGGGTTGATAAATTTACTTTCTTTTCTAGAGCTGTAATTAAGCCTTCTGTGCTTTGTTTATAGATAGATTCTAAAAGATACATGACAGTAAATAGTGCTTACATTGTTATGATTATGCTAATATTCACTGTCTAACTTAACATATTTACTTTCTTGCCTAATTTTTTGTTTTGCTTATGATTTCTAATTGTCTCTCTTTTTCTTGTATTGTCTATAATGATAATATCCTTAACTCTTCCAATGTCTCAGAGATCAAATATAAGGATTTTCCTCTTTTCTTGGATACTTCCTACCTGGACTCTTGTTTCAACATGGACTGGTTGCTCTCCAGAATGGCTGCATACTTATTGGCTTCTGACTTTCCCCATTACTCTCAGGTTAGATTTAACTTCTCTAAGACCCTGTGTCTTCTTTCTTTTTGGTTGATGCACTATTTTTACAGGAAAAAGTCCTAAAGTAAATATCTAAGAATAGATACTTAACTATTCTGAAGTAAATTTATTATCTCTGAAATAAATTTTCTAAGTCCTTGTATGTCTAAAAGTACCTTTGTGTTGCTCTTGTATTGATTACTAATTCAACGGGGTTAAAATTACTAGGGAAGTTTTCTTTTACCTGAGAATTTCAAAGGCATTAGTTTTTGTCTTCTAGTATTCAGTGAATCTGATGGGGGGGTCTAGTTGTTTTTCCATTAATTAGCAACCATATTTTGTTTATCTCTCACTTTATGGAAACTTTTAGAATCCTACCTCTTAAACTTGATGTTCTGAAATTTTAAAATTATGTGAGTGAATGTATATTCTTGTTTCCTTTCATAATTGTGTTGGGTACCTAGTGGACCTGTTTGTTGAAGATACCTCAGTACTAGAAAATTCTCCTCTATTTTTTTCTTTGATAATTACTTCCTCTCTATCTTCTCTTCTCTCTTTTTCAAACATCTTTTGTTGAATATTAGACATTATCTCTAGATCTGCTATGGCTCTTTCTACTGTCTTTTCAAGTCTCATGTTTTCTTTCTTTGTAAATTTTTATGATTTTTTGAATATTTCTTTACTGTAATCTTCCTACTTTAACATTTTTAACATTTTATTTTAGAAGAGTTTTAGATTTACAGAAAAATTGAGAAGATAGTACAGAGTTTCCATACACCTCATACTGAGTTTCCCCTATTATTCACATCTTACAATGATAAAGTACATTTGTCACAGTTAATGAACCAATGTTGATACATTATTATTAACTGAAGTTTATATTGTATTAAAATTTCCTTAGTTTTTACCTAATGCCTTTTCTTTGTTTTAGAATCCCAGCTAGGATACCCCATTACTTAGTTGTCTTTTCTACTTTAGCCTCTCTAGCTGTGACATTTCCAGACTTTCTTGTTTTTGATGACCTTGACACTTTTGAGGAGTAATAAATGGTCACATATTTTGTAGTATGGTCCTCAATTGTGATTTGTCTAATATTTTCCCTAATGATTAGGGTTGCAGGTATTAAAGTAGAAGACCACAGAGGTAAAGTGCCTTTCTCATCATATCATATCAAGGGCACATATTATCAGTATGACATCACTGCTGATGTCAATCTTGATCATCTGACTGAGGTAGTATTGTCAGGTTTCTCCACTCTAAAATTATTCCTTTTCCCTGCATTTCCCAATTGTACTCTTGGAGGGAAGACAATATGTGCAGTCCATACTTAAGGAGTAGGGAATTATGCTCCATCTTGAGAGCAGAGTATCTACATACATTATTTGGAATTCTTATGTATGGTTGTTTCTTCTCCCTCATTTATTTATTTATGCAATGATTTCTTTATAGTAGTATGGACTTATGGATATTTATTTTATGCTTTGGATTATAATCCAAAACTATTTTTTTGCTCAGATTGTTCCAGCTTTGGTCCCTTTGACATAAGATGTTTTTACTTTTTTTAGCATTTTCTTATTTTCTGGTACTACAAGATGCTCCAGGCTCATCTTGAATATTTGCTGGCCCCTTCCAATAACCATTTTTACAGGTAGACCTGGTTCATTTTACTGCAGAATTGGTTTTAGAAACCAAGATCTGGGCATAGGGTGTGCTTGTTGCTGCTGGAGTACTGTTTCTAGGTATCACGGATGATCAAGCATTTTCAGCTTGATCTCAACTGATCTAATAAATGTATGCATGTATATACACACTGTAAATATTTCAATATTTAACCATTTGCATCAATATTAAACTAAACATAAATTCATACTGATGTGACCAATTCTATTCCATTACCACATGGATCATTCTAGCCTGTTCCCCTTGCTTAGATGTAAACTTCCTTTCCATTAGTGAGAAAGATGGCTCCTACAATCCACCCACTATTTACTTGATTGTTCAATTCCAGTATACATGTATCATGGTATCAAAATGTAAACTGGTTTCCTCATGGGAATCAACTTTATCAACTGGATTACGGTGCTTTGTACAGTTTCTTTTGCCTTTAGTCCTTAAGACTATACATGTTTCTAACATTACTTAAGTCAGCATCTTCTCCCCCTCCCCCTCCTTCAGTCAGGTTATTTCATAAATTTATAGTACAGTTAGATTATTTTGTCACATTCTGCATTCATGGTGGGATCTGTCACCCTCATGATTTGCTTGAAGATTTCTTTAGCATTCCTTTTCATAATTCTATTGACTTTTTATCCAATCAAATTTTATTTTCCAAGAGTTATTTTTGTTTCCAAATTTTTTTTTATACCATCTTATTTTTTTTTTTATAGATTCTACCTGGTTATTAGCAATCTGCACCTGTGAAAATTCTCTCTCTGGGAATAATGAGAATGTTTTGAAAGTTTCTTCTCTTTGTTTTACTAGTTTTTTCCCCCCTCATTTATTTGGTTTGTTCTCACCTCCATGTTTGACATTAGTCCTTTATCTCAGATTTCTGGTAATCTTTGCTAGACTGTTCATGATTTAGATTCCAGGAATTGGAATTTCTGATTGGAATTCCTGATTGGAATCTCTGAGGGCATGGGTGGGTCTTGTTAACTTTGAGTTTCCCTGTGGGTGATTTGGCTGGGCTGTTGTTTAGCAACCTCTGACATTCATGTTGTCTTTCTACTAGGGCTGGCCAGATTCTCTAGGGAAGTATCTTCTAATCATTTGACTTGAGAGTAAGGCCTGCACTAGGAATCTAGTAGGGAAGTGACAAAGAGGTCTGGGTGGGAGGGGTGCAGATGGGTATTCAGTACATAGTTGTTCACATTATCCACACATTTTCAAATAGGACTTATCCTCAACTATGCCTGGTTTCCCTCAAAGTAGAGATTGATTATCTTTTCTTATCTTCTGCCATTGTGAGTGAAGGGAAGTAACTCAGAAACACAGAATAGTGATGAGAATGTAGGTAGAGGGCTCCAACCTACTTTTTAAAAAAGTGTCTAACTAGTCCTCTTTCTTGTGTTCCTCATGTGACTTCATCCCCCGACTGGTGGTATTCAATGTTGCCAATTTCTGAATCTCTTGATGATTATGTAGTGAAGATTAGGTTGATTTTTAGCTTTCCTCATTACCGGTTTAAAATTTGTCTTTCTTGGGTCTATGAAGTCCTTTAATTAACTCTCATTGTCTGCTGTCCTGTCTTCCTAAATTTTGTGTTATATTATTATCTCTATCCTTGGATTCATGCCTTTAACAACATTATCCATCTATCTATCCCTTTATTGTAGTTTTACAGGTATTTCTGGAGGAATAAAAGTTAGATCCTTGTGTTCAATCCACTATTCATCTTTTCCAAAATCCAGCTTATAAATTTTTATTCCCTTAGTAAAATTTTAATGGGTTTGAGAGGAAGAAGTTATAAATATAAGCCAGATCTAGAATGCCATATTATTTACTTTTACATTCTCACCTTACATATTATAATGCATTGTGAATACTAAGTGCTCAATAAATATTAGTCAAATTAAAACATATGAAATTAGAAAATCATTGCATTATGCTTTGAGGTTAACTGAGACAAATAATATACCAGAAGATATTATGCCATGGCCCAAATCTATCCATCTTTCTATTGACTTTCTGCTTTTCCAACTATATTTGGAAGAAAGGGAAACTTTATGGCTAGTCTCTTTATTTTCACATCTAAATAGGCCTCTGGGGGAACAGCAACCAAACAAATTTATTATGGCTTATAAATCAACAATATTAAAACCATGATTAGCTGTTACAACTTCAAGGGTTGGGAGAGTAGAGTTAGTTAGGGGTCCATTATGGTTCTCAGTTAAAACTGATTAAGATGTAAATAATTACCTTTATAAATAGGGACTCATTCATACAGCATTGGTCTTCTGTTTCCATGCACATTTGGCTGAAATCTTGATTATGTGACTGAATATTCTAAGACATAACCATTTGCTTTTGTGTATGATGTGTTAAAATGGATTAAAACTGCCTACTTATCTCTTAAAAATTGTAAACTCCTTCTTTATTTAAATATAACTTTATCATATGGTAACATAATACTGGACGACCAAAGAAAATTTTTTGTTTATTTATTTTTTTACCAGTGGAATTATTTTCATTAGAGAATTTGTGGCTTTATAGAAAACATCATGCTGAAAATAAGAGTTTCCTTATAACACTCCCCACCACACACACACACTTCCCCATTATTATAACTTTGCATTAGTGTGGCACCTTTGTGAAAACTGATGTAACAATATTAATTATAGTCCATAGCTTACATTAGAATTTACTGTGTTGCACATTCCTATGGTTTTTTAAGCATTTTTAGTCTAGTAACATATATACAACCTAAAATTTACCCATTTTAACAAAATACAAATACATAATTCACTGGTGTTAATTACACTCAAATAGTTTTGCTAGCATTACAAGCATCCATTATCAAAACTTTTCCATCAATCCAAACAGAAATTATGTTCCAATTAAGCTTTAACTCCCTACTCCTTACCCCCACTCCAGCTCCTGGTAACCTGTATTCTAGTTTCTTACTCTACAAATTTGCTTATTGTAATTATCTCATATCAGTGAGATCATACAATACTTCTCCTTTTATGTCTGGCTTATTTCCCTCAACAACTGTCTTCAAGGTTCATCCATATTGTTGCACGTGTCAGAACTTCCATTTTATTTATCTGTTCATCTCTTGATAGACATTTGGGTTGCTTCCATCATTTGGCAATTGTGAATAATGCTACTCTGAATATCAGTGTGCACATACATCTGTACACCTTTTCTTTCAATTATTTTGGATATATACCTAAAACTGGGATTGCTGGTTATATGGTAATTCTATACTTAATGTTCTGAGGAACCACCAACTGTTTTCCATAGCCGCTGCACAATTTTATCATTCCCACCAACAATGAATGAATGTTCCTATTTCTCCACATTCTCTCCAATTCTTTTCATTTTTCATCTTATTAATAGTAGCCATTCCAGTTGGTATCTCATGGTGGTTTTGATGTTCATTTCCCTAATGGCTAGTGATGAGGAACATCTTTTCATGTACATATTGGCCATTTATATATCTTCTTTGAAGAAATGTCTATTCATCTTTTGCCCCTTTATTAATCATGTTGCTTGTCTTTTTGTTTTTAAGCTGCAGGATTTCTTTATACAGTCTGGATATTAAAACCTTATCAGATACGTAATTTCTAAATATTTTCTCCATTCTGTAGGATGTTATTTACTTTCATCATGAAGTCCTTTGATGCACAGATACACAAATGTTTCTAATTTTGATAAGGTCCCATTTATCTAGTCTTTTCTTTTGTTACTCATGCTTTTTTTTTTAAGATTTTATTTTTATTTATTTGTCTCCCCTTCCCCCCTTCCCCAGTTGTCTGGTCTCTGTGTCCATTCGCTGCGTGTTCTTTTTGTCCGCTTCTGTTGTTGTCAGCGGTGCGGGAATCTGTGTCTCCTTTTGTTGTGTCATCTTGCTGCGTCAGCTCTCAGTGTGTGCGGGTGCCATTCCTGGGCAGGCTGCACTTTCTCTTGTGCTGGGCGGCTCTCCTTACGGGGTGCATTCCTTGCGTGTGGGGTTCCCCTACACGGGAGCACCCCTTCGTGGCAGGGCACTCCTTGCGCTTCAGCAACTGCACATGGGACAGCTCCATACAGGTCAGGGAGACCTGGGGTCTGAATAGTGGACCTTCCATGTGGTAGACGGATGCTCCAACCACTGGGCCAAGTCCGCTTCCCCTCATGCTTTTAAAGTCTAAGAAATCATTGTCTAAAAATGGTCTTAAAGATGCTTCCATATGTTTTCTTCTAGGAGTTTTATATCATTTTAGTTCTTATTTTTAGGTCTTTGATCCATTCTGAGTTGATTTCTGTATATGGTATGAAGTAGGGGTCCACCTTCATTCTTTTGCATGTGGATATCCAGTTTTCCCAGCACCATTTGTTGAAGAGACTCTTCTTTCCCCTTTGAGTGGACTTGTCATTGCTACAAAAAATCAATTGGCTGTAGATATGAGGGTTGATTTCTGAACTCTTAATTTACTTCCTTAGTTCTATATGTCTCTCCATGTGCTAGTACCATGCTGTTTTGATTACTGTAGTTTTTAATGTGTTTTAAAACAGGACACATGAGTCCTCTAATTTCATATTCTTTATCTGGATGGTTTTAGCTACATGGAGTCCCTTACTCTTCCATATAATTCGATGATTGGCTTTTCCATCTCTGCAAAGAAAATGTTGGAATTTTTATTGGGATTGTGTTAAATCTGTAAATCACTTTAGGTAGAACTGACATCCCAAAAATATTTAGTCTTCCAACCATGAACACAGAATGTGTTCGGTTTTTTTAAAAAGAGTTTTTATAAAGATTGGTGTTAATTCTTCTAGGAATGTTTGGTAAAATTTGGCAGTCAAGCCACACGGTCCTGGGATTTCTTTTATTTGGAAAGTATTTGATTACTGATTCAATTTCTTTTCTTATATTCTATCTATTGAGATCTCTATTTCTTCTTGAGTCAGGGTAGGTAATTTGTATGTTTCTAGGAATTTGTCCATTTCATCTAGGTTATCTAGTTTGGTGCTGTACAGTTGTCAAGAGTATCTTTTATAGTCTTTCTTATTTTTAGGGAGTCAGTAGTAATGTCCCCCTTTTCATTTCTGATTTATTTGTATCCTCTTTCTCTCTTTGTTTTTTTCTTTTTATTCTAGCTAAAGCTTTGTCAATTTTATGGATCTTTTCACACAAAAAACTTTTCGTTTTGTTGTTGTGTTTTATTTTCCATTTCAGTTATCTCCATTCTCTCTTTGTTATTTCCTTCAGTCTATTCACTTTGAATTTAATTTTCTCTTCTTTTTCTAGACCCTTCAGTTTTGAGATTAGTTCTCTGACTTGAACTCTTTCTTCTTTTTCAATGTAAGCATTTAAAGCTATAAATTTCCTTCTCAGTACTGCCTTTATACATATAATAAGGTTCGGTATGTTGTGTTTTAGTTTTCATTTAGGGCAAGGTAATTCCTATTCTTCTTTGGGATTTCTTTTTTGACTCATTGGTTGTTTAAGAGGATTTTGTTTAATTTCCACATATTTGTGAATTTTCCATTTCTCCCTCTGTTATTTATTTCTAGCTTCATTACATTGTGGTTAGAGACAATGCCTTTTATTAGTTTAATATTTTTTAATTTATTGAGACTTATTTTGTGACCTAACAAATCGTCTATCCTGAAGAATGATCCATGTGCCTTAGTGAAGAATGTGTATTCTGCTGTTGGGTAAAGTCTTCTATATATGCCTCTTTCATCTAGCTGGTTTTACATATGGTTCAAGTCTTCTATTTCCTTATTTATTTTCTGTCTAGGTGGTCATCCATTATTGAAAGTGGTATATTGAGGTCCCCTACTATTAATGTAGAACTATTTATTTTTCCCTTTAAATCTATCAGTATTTGCTTCATATATGTTGGGGTTCTGCTGATAAGTGTGTATATTTATAATTGTGATGCCTTCTTGTTGAGTTGGCCCCTTTATCAATGTATAATGATGCTTTTTGTGACTCAACAGTTTTTGACTTAAGATCTATTTTATCTGATATTAGTATAGCTATTCCAGCTCTCTTTTGGTTACTACTTGCATGGCATATTCTTACCATCCTTTCACTTTCTACCTACTTATGTCTTTGAATTGACAGCCAGTCTCTTGTAAACAGCATATACTTGGGTCAAGCTTTTTTATCCATTCTGCCAGTCTTTGCCTTTTGACTAGATAATTTAATTCACTTATATTTAGAATAACTACAAATAATGTGATACAATCTTCTGCCATTTTGCTACTTTGACTTTGTGTCATACCTTTAAGTCCTCAATTCTTCTGTTAATGCTTACTTCCATATTTATTTGATATTTTTTATTGTACTATTTTGAGTTCCTTCTTTTTTCTTTCTAAATACATTTTTCATGTATTTGTGTGTGTGTATGTGTGTGATTACCATGGGGTTAAAATTTAACATTCTAAATCTGTAACAATCACATTTGATTTGATACCAACTTAACTTCAGTAGCATACACATATATTGTTCCTTTGCCCTTCCATTCCTCCACATTTTTTTGTATTTGTTACAGTTTATGTCTGTGTACATCGTATGTACAAAACCATAGATTTAAAATTATTTTTTGTGTGTTTGCATTTTAATACCTGTAAGAAGTAAGAAGTGGAGTTATATAACAAAAAATACAAAACAATAATAGTGGCATTCATAATCACCATATGGTTGTGTTTACTGGAGGTCTTTATTTCTTTATGCAGATTTGATCCATTATGTAGTATCCTTTCCTTTCTATCATTTGGACATGTTTAGTGGTGATGAACTCCCTCAGTTTTTGTTTATCTGCTTATGTTTTAAATCTCTTCCTCATTTTTAAAAAAGTCTTGCTGGATATAATATTCTTAATTGGCAACTGTTTTCTTTCAGCACTTTAAATATTTCATACTACCAACTTCTTGCCTCCATGGTTTCTAATGAAAAACCAACTCTTAATCTTATTGGTATTCCCTTGTACATAAATTGTTGCTTTTCTCTTGCAGCTTTCAGAGTTCTCTCCTTGTCCTTGGATATAAGCAATTTGATTACTATGTGTCTGAACCTGGTTCTCTTTGAGTTTATTCTCTTTAGGGTTTCTTGGGCTTCATTAATATGCATATTCATGTCTTCTGTTAAATTTGGGAAGCTTTCAGCCATTATTTCTTTGAATATTCCTTTTAACCCCTTTTCTCTTCTACTGAAAGTCCTATGATGTGTAAATTTGTGTTTCATGGTGTCCTACAGTTCTCTTAGGTTCTAGTCATTCTTTTTTAAAAATTATTATTTCTTTTTCTTTCTGTACCTCAGCCTGAATCATTTCAATTGTGTTGTCTTTGAGATCACTGATTCATTCTTCTGCTACCTCCAATCTTCTGTTGAAACCCTCTAGGGAATTTCCCATTTCAGTTATTGTGTTCTGCATCTCCAGTATTTCTGTTTTGTTCCTATTGAGATTCTGAAAGAGATTCCCATATTGTTCATTGATTGTTTTCCTCATATCCTTTAGCTCTTTCTCTGTGTTTTATTTATCTCTTTGAGCATATTGAGGATCTTTTTTTTTTTTCAATCTCTGTTAAGTACAAACTCTGGTTCTCTTCATTGATGATCTGGATTTTTATCTTGTTCCTTTGGATGGGCCATTATTTCCTGTTTTGTTTTTTGTCTTGCAATCTTTTATTTATTTATTTTTTGCATTGTGTCTTCCATTATTGTAAGATGTTTTTTTTTTTTTTGCTTTCATTCATTTTTTTCTTCTTTATTTTCTTTTAAATGTTACATTAAAAAAAAATGAGGTCCCATATACCCCCCACACTACCCACACCCCCCCTCCCATATCAACAAACCCTTCCATCATTGTGGCACATCCACTGCACCCAGTGAATACGTTCTGGAGAACCACAGCAGCACATGGACAGTGATCCACATTGTAGTCCACACTCTCCCCTAGTCCACTCAGTGGGCCATGACAGGACACACAACATCCAGCATCCATCCCTGCAGCAGCACCTAGGACAACTCCAAATCCTGAAAATGCCCCCAAACCATATCTCTACTTCCCTTTCCTGACCATCAGCAGCCACAATGGCCACCCTCTCCACATCACTACTACAATATCTTCCCTTACTAATCACGATAGTTCCCCAGCAGAACACCAGTAAGTCCACTCTAATTCATACTCTGTTCCTCCATCTTGTGGACCTGGGATAGCTATGTCCAGTCCCACTCTATATCAAGAGGGGGTTTAGATTCCACATGGATGATGGATGCAATTCTCTTGCTTGCAGCTGTAGGCACTCTTGGCTCCCTGGTGTGGTAGTTGACCCTCTTCACCTCCCTGTCAGCTGGCCAGGGTAAGTCCAAGAACCCAGAGGGTAGGAGCTGCAAGTCTGCTGAGGCCCAGGGCCTGGCCATCACATGGACAGTTCAGAGATTAAGGTCTCCTGAGTATACACCAACCCAAATGCCAACCACAGGTCTGGTAAAAGTAAGAGAAGAGGCATGTGTAGAAAGGTTATATCTGAGTCCAACTCCATCACACTCAGGAACACAAACTTCAAAGTAGGGCCAACTGACTTGGCCCTGAACTCCAGAGCCATCTGCCTTGACCATAGAACCTGTGGGTTGCTGTAGCCTTCAGGAGAACAGCACCTGGGTTTCCATCTACCTTGGCTGTCTCTGGTACCCTGCTGAGGCATGTATAAGCATTACCCCCTGATGACCACTCGACTCTTTCTTGGAGACTCTTAGCCATATTACCTCACTTGTCCTTTCCACTTCCCCCTTTTTATCCAAAGTCAAAAAGCAGTTGTTAACACCTGATATTACATGTAGACTGAGATATTCTGCTGGTCTGAGTTGACCTCTTTGGTCATGGTCTTTTTGTAGTTACATCTTCAGCTGGTGCTTGGCAGTAATCCCTCAGTGCCAGGGAGGTGCATCCCTGGGAGTCATGTTCCATGCTGGGGGGAAGGCAATGCATCTATATGCTGAGTTTGTCTTAGAGAGTGGCCACATTTGAGCAACATGGAGGCTCTCAGGAGGTAACTCTGAGGCACCCCACAGCTATAGGCCTAGTTCATATTTCAGGCACACAGGTTCATAATCAGAGCCTTCAGTATCAAGGGCTTATCGTTGGACCATCCATCTTTATTGGTCTTTACCATTGCACTTGGGGGATTGTTGTTGTTCCATTGGGGAATGTGACAGAGCTCCCCTTTCAGGAATTCAGCACTCTCTCATCTATCGTTTCCAACTGAAACCACTATGAAAATATCCAAACCTTTCTATGTATTCTGTATACCTGCTCTGGGAGAACCATGTGCAGCCCACTAATGACACCTCACACAAGTGCTCCTCCCCTGCCATAGTTGAACCTCTCTGTAGTCCAAAACTTCTTCAAAAAGGTAGCCCAATATATTGCTAGGTTCCATTAAGAGTAAAATGGAATATAGTGATGGGTTTAAAGGTTAGATATAGAATACATAGAAATTTAGAAAAATTAAATAAAGAAAAAATAAATTGGGGTATCAAAGAAATGAAAAAATGAAAAAGTTTTGTTTTTGACATTTTGCCTTTCATCACTGCTACAGGTGTTGTCCTGTATGTACAGTGGCAAGGCAATTTCTTCCATTTCTTCCTCAGTGTCTACCTCCTTTCTTTTTTTTTCCTGATTATTAAGTTTCTCTTGACATAAGTTTTAGGTCACAGTAATTCACATTTACAATATATGATACTCCCACATATCCAACATCAAACTCTTTGTCCCTTCCCCAACAGTGATCTTTTTACATGTTCATATTATATTTGCTACAGCTAATGTACAGATATTGAAATGATAGCTTTCAAACATGGTTCCATTTGGATTTACATTATAGTTTATATTTTAGACAATATAGTTTTCTAAATTTTTAGTTATCTTATGTTTTACATTATGGTTTACATTTTAACCTATAGACTTTTATACATTTTTGGTGTAATTTAACATGACCTATATCCATCATGGCATGATCTTGTGGAACACTTCCATTGCCCCACAGTTACCCTGATTCCATGTATTCAACACCTCTTTCCCACTCCCCTCAGGGCCTACCATGACAATCAATCTTCATTACTTGAGGGACCATATTCAGAGATTCTTGCAAAAATGCTGAGGGCTTGACATACTTGACTGCCTTAACCCATTGGGAGCCACTGATTCTTTCAAGAGATACAATTCCCTCTGTTTGAGAACATCAGTTCTCCCCAGGATGTGGGTATACCTTCACTCTCATTGTATGGATCTCCACCCAATGATATAATCCACTATGACAAAATGAGCACTCACACACTCCCTAGAAGCTTTCCCTCTGTCAGATGCCCCCCCCCACCCCGTAAGCATCTCAAACAGGCAACCTTCCATATTACTTTCTCTAAAGAGTTTTCTCTGCACCACAATTTCAACTTAATACCTGATAATCTCCCATGATCAAATGTTCCCCTCACCCTCTCCCCAATTTCTTAGGCAATCTGACTCATCCTCCCATCCCTAGCGCCCCTAAAGCTCATGCAGTCCCACCCTAAGTTATCCCTACGCCCCCATTTTATCCCTTCCCTGTACAAATACTTACCTCCAGCTTATCATAGATTTCACCCAAGTATCTGTCAGCTCAAAACCTTCACCACCCTCCAACTACCTTAAAGTTTATCATCCAGTCTCTAGTTCTCTGAGACAGCTTGGTTTACTTATTTCATATAAGAGAGGTCATGTAGTATTTGTCCTTCAATGCCTGGGTTGCTTCACTTAACATAAGGTTCTCAAGATTCATCCATATTATCACATGTGTCTGTACTGTATTTGTTCTTATAGCTGAGTAGTATTCCATTGTATGTATATACCACATTTTATTTATCCATTCATCTGTTGATGGACATTTGGGTTGTTTCCAACTTTTGGCAATAGTGAACAATGCTGCTATGAACATTGGTGTACCTATATCGGTTTGTGTCCTTGTTTTCAGTTCTACTGGGTATATATCCAGCAGTGGAATTGCTGGGTCATATGGCAAATCTATAGCTAGTTTTTTGAGAAACCACCAAACTATCCTCCAGAATGGCTGGATCCTTCTGCATTCCCACCAGCAGTGAATGCGTGTTCCCATTCCTCTGCATCCTCTCCAACATTGGTAGTCTTCTGTTTTTTTCATAGCTATCAATCTTATGGGATTAAGATGGTATCTCATTGTAGTTTTGATTTGTATTTCCCTGATAACTAGAGATTTGGAGCATTTTTTTCATGTACTTTTGAGCCATTTGTATTTCTTCTTTGGAGAAGTATCTGTTTAAATCTTTTTCCCATTTTTTTAAATGGGTTGTTTGTCTTTTTATTTTTGAGATATAGGAGTTCTTTGTATATGCAGGTTATCAGGCTCCTATCAGATATATGGTTACCAAATATTTTCTCCCATTGTGTAGGCTCTCTTTTCACTTTCTTGACAAACTCCTTTGAGGTGCAGAAGGCTGTAATTTTGAGGAAGTCCATTTATCTCTCTGTTCTTTTGCTGCTCATGCTTTCAGTGTGAAGTTCATGAGGCCATCCTATTACAAGGTCCTGTAGATGCTTCCCTATACTGCTTTCCAAAGTCTTTATGGTCTTGGCTCTTATATTTAGGTCTTTGATCCATCTTGAGTTGATTTTTATATAAGGTGTGAGTTGGTAACCCTCTTTCATTCTTTTACATATGGATATCCAGTTCTCCAGGCCCCATTTGTTGAATAGGTCATTTTCTCCCAGTTGAGAGGGTTTGGTGGCTTTATCGAATATTATATGACTATATATATGAGGATCTATATCAGAACTCTCAATTCAGTTCCATTGGTCAGTGTGTCTATCCTGTGCCAATACCATGATGTTTTCACTACTGTAGCTTTGTAGTATGTTTTGAAGTCAGGTAGTGTGATTACTCCAATTTCATTTTTCTTTTTCAATATGTCTTTGGCTATTTGGGCCTCTTTACTTTCCAAATAAATTTCATAGTTAGTTTCTCTAGTTCCTTAAAGAATGCTGTGCTGATTGCATTGAATGTGTAGATCAGTTTTGGTAGGATAGATATCTTAATAATATTTAGTCTTCCATCCATGAACAGGGAATATTCTTCTATTTATTTAGGTCTTTGATTTCCTTGAACAGTGTTGTGTAGTTTTCTGTGAAAGTCTTTTACATCTTTAGGTAAATTTATTCCTAGGTATCTGATTTTTTAATTTACTATTGTGAATGGTATTTGATTCCTGATTTCCTCCTCAGATTGCTCATAATTGGTGTACAGAAATGCTACTGATTTTTGTGCATTTATCTTGGAACCTGTGACTTTACTGAACTCATTTATAAGTTCTAGAAGCTTTATTGTAGACTTTCAGGGTTTTCTATGTACAGGATCATATTATCTGCAAATAGTGAAATTTTGACTTCTTCCTTTCCAGTTTGGATGCCTTTTATGTCTGGTTCTTGCCTCAGTGCTCGAGCAAGTACTTATAAGTCTATGTTAAATAGGAGGGGTGATATTGGGCATCCTTGTCTTGTTCTTGATCTTAGAGGAAAAGCTTTTGGGATTTCACCATTGTAAATGATTATACCTGTGGGTTTTTCATATATACTCTTTATCATGTTCAGAAAGTATCCTTCTATTCTGATCTTTTGCAGTGCTTTTATCGAGAAAGTGTGCTGTATTTTGTCAAATGCTTTTTCTGCATCTATAGATATGATCATGTGATTTTCTTCCTTCAATCTGTTTATGTGGTGTATTACATTAATTGATTTTCTTATGTTGAACCATCCTTGCATACCAGGAATGAACCCTACTTGGTCATGGTGTATAATTTGTTTAATGTGTTGTTGGATATGATTAGCAAGTATTTTGTTGAGGATTTTTGTGTCAAGGTTCATTAGAGAGATTGGTCTGTAATTTTCCTTTCTTTTGGTGTCTTTGTTTGGTTTTGGTACTAGAGTAATGTTGGCATCATAGAATGAGTTAGTCAGTGTTCCTTCTGTTTCAATTTTTTGGAAGAGTTTAAGCAAGATTGGTGTTAGTTTTTTCCAGAATGTTTTGTAGAATTCACCTGTGAAGCTGTCTGGCCCAGGGCTCTTTTTAGTTGGGAGGTTTTTAATGACTGATTTTATCTCTTTACTTGTGATTGGTTTGTTGAGATTGTGAACTTCTTTTTTTGTCAATATAGGCTGCTTGTGTGTTTCTAGGAATTTGTCCATTTCCTCTAAATTGTTGTTTTTGTTGGAATATAGTTTTTCAAAGTATCCTCTTATGATAGTCTTTATTTCTGTAGGATCAGTGGTGATATCTCCTTTCTCATTTCTTATTTTGTGTATTTGCATCTTCTCTCTTTTTTTCTTTGTTAATCTAGCTAAGGGTTTGTCAATTTTATTGATTTTCTCAAAGAACCAGCTCTTGGTTTTGTTTATTTTTTTCAAGTGCTTTCTTATTTTCTATTTCATTTAGTTCTGCTCTGATCTTTCTTTCTTTCTTCTTCCTTTGGGGTTAGTTTGTTGTTTTTTAACTAATTCCTCCAAGTGTGCATTTCGTTCTTCAACTTTAGCTCTTTCTTCTTTTTTGATGTATGAATTTATGGCTATAAATTTCCCTCTCAGTACTGCTTTTGCAGCATTCCATAAGTTTGGATATGTTGTGTTATCATTTTCATTAGTTTCAAGGTAGTTATTAATTTCTTTTGAGATTTCCTCCTTGACCACTGTTTTTCTAAGAGTGTGTTGTTTAACTTCCAAATCTTAGTGCCAAATCTGGGTCTCTGGCCCTTGCAGATTTCCAGCTTCATTCCACTGTGGTCAGAGAAATTATTTTGTATGATTTTTATCTTTCTGAATTCATTGAGACTTTTACTGTGGTCTATCTTGGAGAACGATCCATGTGCACTTGAGAAGAATGTATATCCTGCTGTATTTGGGTGTAATGTTCTGTATATGTCAATTAGGTCCAACTCCTCTAATATATTGTTCAAAGTCTTTGTTTCTTTATTGATTCTCTTTTGAATGTTCTGTTCAAAGTTGATAGTGGTGTATTAAAATCCCCCAGTATAATTGTAGAGGCATCTATTCCTTCACTTAGATTTTCCAGTGTTTGCCTCACATATTTGGAGACACCCTTGTTAGGAGCATAAATGTTTATGATTGTTCTTTCTTCTTGAAAGATTATCCCTTTCACTAATATGTAGTGTCCATCTTTGTCTCTCACAATTGTTTCACATTTAAAGTCTATTTTGTCTGATATTAATATAGCTACTCCTGCCCTTTTTTGGTTATTGTTTGCTTGTAAGATTGTTTTCCAGCCATTCACTTTCAACCTCCTTGAATCCCTGGGTCCAAGATGTGTTTCTTGCAGACAGCATATAGATGGGTCATATTTCCTTATCCAATCTTCCAGTCTGAGTCTCTTGACAGGTGAGTTTAATCCATTGACATTCAGTGTTATTACTTTCAAGGAATTACTTATATTAGCCATATTTTATTTGGATTTGTGTTTATCATATTCTGTTTGATTTTCTTTTTCTGTTTTTGTCCTTTTAGTTGCTCTTACCCTCTCCTCCAACTCTGTCTCTCTTGTTTTTTTCTTTCGTCCTGCAGAACTCCCTTTAGTATTTCTTGAAAGGCAGGATTCTTGTTAGCATACTCTCTTAGCTTCTGTTTATCTGTGAATATTTTCAACTCTCCATCATTTTTTTATGCTAACTTTGCTGAATAGAGTATTCTCGGTTGGAAATTTTTTTCTTTTAGTACCTTGACTATGTCATAACACTGTCTTCTTGCCTCCATGGTTTCAGATGAGAAATCAGCACTTGATCTTATGGAGCCTCCTTTGTATGTGATGGTTCTCTTTTCTCTTGCTGCTTTTAGTATTTTCTCTTTGTCGTGAGTGTTAGATAACTTGACAAGTATATGTCTTGGGGTAGGCATGTTGGGATTTATGCTCTTTGGGGTGCATTATGCTTCCTGGATATGTACATCCATCTCTCTCGAAAGGTTTGGGAAGTTTTCAGCCATTATTTCCTCCAACACCCCTTCAGTCTCCTTTCCCTTCTCTTCTCCTTTTTGATGCCTATAATACATATGTTTGCGTGTTTTGCATTGTCATTCAGGTCCCTAAGCCCCTGCTGGATTTTTTTCCATCTTTTTATCGACCAGTTCTACTATCTGTTTGATTTTAGATGCACTGTCTTCCATATCACTTAATTTCTCCTCTGCCTCTTTGAGTCTGCTGTTATTTGCTGAGAGTGCATTTTTGATTTCTTGAATTGTGCTATTCATCACCATCATATCCGTTATATTTTTGCATATGATTGCAATTTCTTCTGTATTCTCTCCAACTGTTTTCTTCATATTCTTAATCTCTTCCTTCACCTCATCAAATTGGTCTCTAATATATGTTTTGAGATCTTTAATTACTTGTTCGATGTTCTGCTCCTCTTCCTGTTTTCAGTTTGTTCATTGGATTGGGGTGTGTTTTCCTGATTATTGGTTTGGTTTGTAGTTTTTTGTTGCTGTCTGGTCATCATTTTATCTTGTTGGTTTTAGTCAGTTGCTTAGTGTCTTTGTCTAGTTTGGCATTTAATTAGTTGTTGTTTTTGTGTGCGTGTTAAGTCTTCTCTTTGTCAGTTTGTCCTTCTTATTCTATTTCCTTGTTGTTGGCTAAGTTCACTTGAAGAAAAATATTAGGTCTAGAGAAAGCAAAGGGAGTAAGAAAAGAGAATGAATAATACTAGTATTGATAGTAAATATTAACAGAGGAAACATGTGAGATATAGTTGAATGGGTATTAGACTCATGTAAGGTATGTAGAGGTATAACAGTAAGAACAGTAGAGTACATACAAACCTGAATATGGGGAGGAATACAGTGTGAATTAAAAGGTCTGTGTGTTCAAGAGGGAGGGAAAGAGAAAAGAGAGGACAATACCATAAAGAGTGAAAATAAGGCAGAAAACAGAACAAAGGTATTAGTAATAAAAAGTCAAAAAAATAGGGGGGCAAACAAAGAAAGGTGTAATGTAAGAGAAACAGTCAATGATGGAGGATAGAAAGATGTAGAGGAAAGGGAATATTGTTGGTGGCCAAAATCAGTATACACAGAAAAGAGTAAATGGAGGATGACGAAATACAGCAAATGTGAATCTCTCCCTGCAGCACTTAATGTAAGAAGAATAAGAAAGCAGAGAAAGAAAGAAAGAGAAAAAAAAAGGGACAAAATGGAGTAGGGAAGTAAGCAAGAAAAAGAAAAAGAGAAAGAAAAAAGAAAGAAAAAAGAGCCCTGGGGGAATAAAAAGGAAGGAAAAACAAGGAAAAACCAACCAAATACTAGGGAAAGTTTCAAGCAAGGAATCCTGTTTGTAGCTAAATAAAACTCTTAGGTATCTGACGCTCCCCCTTTTCTCCCTTTCTCACTTCCCTCTCTCCCAAGCAGCAGGAAAGCTGCCTGAGAGATCTGGTAGGAGATTCAAGTGGGTCCTTGTTGAATCAGCTCCGCACAGAAAACAATGACTTTTAATTTCCAGAGAGAGAGAGCACCCACACCTCACCAGGAACCCCAAGTATGCTATTGGAGGCCTGGAAAGCACCTCCTACAGTCCCTCTCCTTTAGGTGTGCAATGAGAAGGCTTGTTGATTTTCTGACTCCACCTTCTCCCAGGCCAAGTTTCCTATCCCAGGGTATTTAGGTGAATCGGGCTTTCTCAGCAGACACGCCAGTCCTCTCTTCCCAGACTCTCCCCAAGGAGCCGGTATGCTCCTCCAAGTGCAAAAAAAGAAAAAAAGAAAAGAAAAGGGGGGTGGGGACCACCAGAAAATCGAACCCACACTAGCCAGGTCCCCCTACTGCACCCCCCACTGAATCCCTCCCACCCACAGAGTCAGTCCAAAACCGGAGGGCTAAGGCAATCCCAGAACTCCAGGAGTGCTGGACTTGGGAAGGGGGAAGTCTGGGACTCTGCAGACCCAGGGCACATAGGTCCATGGAACACGGGCTCTGGGGACTCAGGGGACATGGACCTGGGGACCGCATCTGGGGACCACGGGGCCCAGGGACGCGACCGCATAACTGACAGATCTCAGGAAACACCACAGTCGCCAGCCCCAGGGAGAAGGGTCCTGCCAGTCCACAGCTTATGACCTATGTACTTTTAAACTGCAATTCTACCTTTAGCAAACACGACCTCTGCCACTCTCTCTCCAAATTGATGTCTACACACCCTCTGCCCTGCAAGCCCCCAAGACAGCCCGCTCCAGCAAGACTCCAACCCCACTCGGCCGCCTCTTCGCAGGAGACTATAAGGTGCACTCACAGAAACGCCATCTTGCCCCGCTGCCTTCCGCAATCTTTTATTGCAGACTGTAAATTTTAATATTTTAAAGTGTTAACTTTGGGATTTAATTTCTAGCTGTCTGTTCCTCATGTTTGTGATCAGTTAGTGATATGCCAGAGATTTTCTTTAATGCCAGTATCTAATTAAAATAAACAAAGCAAAGCAAAATAATTTTTCACAGTTTTTGCATATTGGCTCTGCTTTGGCTGGTAGTTTCTTTCAGAGCTTAGACCAATCATAAATAAGATCAGTCCAAGGCAAATGCCAAGTACAGTATCTCTCTGTTTTATCAGAGCCTGCTTGGAACTAGGGAGTTTGCTTTTTTCTTGGGCTTTTGCTTGCTAAAGACCTTAGGAATTTTTCCATTTACAAAGTTTTTAGGAATTTGAGTGAATATCCCCTCTACTGCCTTTGAAATAGTCTTTCACCACCTCCAGTTCTTTGCTTATAGGCTGCTTCAACTTAATTCTTTGTCACACTGTCCCATTTGTCTCCAAGCTCCTTTTCTGCCCTCAGGACAAACTCTGGGAGGATCAGCCAGAGACACGTTCCCAGGCACAGTCCCACAGACTTGCACCTAAGAGACTAGCAGTGGCATATATGTACCCAGTATGTCCATAGGGGCTACTTTGATCTCTCTATAACACAGCCAGGGATCCAGAATGGGACCTCAAGATGGCTCCACCCCACTGAGGAAGGTGTGGTTAGGGGCCAGCAAGATCTCCAGGAACAACTTCTACTGCCTTTAAAGTTTCTTGCTCAGTTAATGCCACTCTTGAACTGCTTTCCATAGTTTTGAGGAAGGTTACAGATTTCTCTGCCGCCTTTGCCCAAGGAGGATGGGAACAGTGGCCACACTTAGAGGCATTCCCCAGTGATATAAAATAGCTGATCAAAATCAGTGATTAGCAATCAAACCAGTAACATCTGGACTTTGGAGGATTAGGTCTCAATGTCCTGCCCTGGAGCCATGCAGACTGGGCAGGAACCAAAGCTCCTCTCCCACTGCTGCTTGTCATGAGGGAAGTGGGAAGGGAGCCATTGAAGGGAGGGTGAAACTGACAGGGACTTATTGCAGTTAAACAGCCTCTCCTTCTTGCTGCTCCATGGATACTTGCACAGTGTTCCCTAGACTCCAGAGTTTCAAAGTGGTTGATACAGACAATTCCTACCAGTTCAATAGTTCTTTTGATGGAGTGACTGATTCCTGGAGCTTCCTACCTCTGCCATCTTCCCACAATCCTTTTAAATTGTATGTCTTAAAGCAGGAAATCCTTTGTGCCAGGCCAGGGTACTTTGACTTGTTTCTTTCATTGCTTTAGCTGTCTGCAAGCAGCTTCTACCTGCAAGGCATGTTTGCGGAGGGTGAACGAGAGATGAGTTTCCTAGATTGAGTCTTTCACCAACACATAGTTATCTCAGCATAGGGTTTACTCTATTCTCTCTGGAATAGGACCAGGGACTCACAATGGGTGTGCAGGCTGACACCAAACCTGGCCAAGGAAGGGGTAAAAGAGGGGCCAGGAAAGGAGCCACAAGCTTCTACCATTTTTAAAGTTGCACTTTCTTGATTTGGCAACTTGCCCCTTTACTGCAACACTTTAACTATTTTCTAGAGTTTTGAGGAAGGTGTTCTGTCGTTTTTTTCTAGTTGTTGGAAGATTCTATAGTAGAATAACACTGGATAGTCTTATGTTGCCTTCTTGCTCAACTGGAAGAACTGGGTTTTAGTTCCGTCTTTCCTATTTACAAAGTTTAAGACTCTTGCCAATTCTCATAGCCTCCCAACTCTCTGACTTCACACTTATAAAACTAAGCTGACATTAATCACCCTGATTGATTAATATTGAGGATAATATCTACCCAAGTTGAAATGAGGATAAAATGAGTTGATGATATGTTAACTATTTTGACTCCTTTAACATGTGAAGTGTTTTATAAATATAAAGGAAAAATATTTTTACCATGTTAAAGCAGGACCTATTGGACTAACAGATTTACTGAGGACTATCAACTTAGAAAAGAAAGCAAAACAAAACACAGCAGGTACAGGAACTACTTGCTTCTTGGGTAGTATATAGATTGGAAGTAATGTACTGGTTAGATCTTTGGGGCATACCGGTTCTACTTGTAAGTATTCTGGCTTTCCTTTGCTGTGTACGGAAGAATAGGGGATGGCTGAGATCTTGACTTAGTGTAGACTCTAATCTTTCACTCCTCCCTGTATTTTACTTGGCGTCCCTCCTGACCTAAAAATTAAACTTAAATTCCATGATCTCACTGCTCATCTTCAGAAATTATTTTGTAAACATAATTTTACAAAATAAATATAATAAGTAATATCAAGTTTGGACGTTTGTCTACATTTGTCTGTATTCAGGTTGCTGCGTGGTGCCAGGTTTTTCTTACAGAATTCTCTGTAATGTCAAAGGCTCTCAGTCATCTTAGTCAAATGCAATTGCTTTTCAGAAGAAAATCCAGTTCTGCCCTTTAGTTGTCTATTACAGAGTTAGATTCTTGACACTGGAAAGGTTTAACACCTACTATCAGCAACAGTCAGTTGGAACACAGACAGTTACAAAGTCATTCTCAAGGATTTCTTCCTTTATCTGTGAATACCTTTTGACCACTGGAATGGAGTTGATACTTTCCTTTTGTTTCTTTTAGTATATCTACAGTAATGTAGAAAAGAAGACGGAGCTTCGCACACAGAGAGTTTTCTTTTCTTCTTTTTTCCCCACATGAAAGACTTCATTGTTCCACCTCTGCAATTTACTGCAGGCCCTTGTGAAAGCAGCAAAAGATGTAGAAAAAAGAGAGAATGATTACTGACATGTATTTTCAGAGTGGCAGGTTGTGGCTAAATGAGAAATACAGTGATTTGTGAGAGGGGATCCCATTTATATTTTAACAGTTTAATGGGGTTTGCTTTATCATTAGTGCCTTTAGTACTGCTTGTACTTGATTTAATCAGGAAAGAAGGCTTTAAGTTGACTTTATAAACCTACAGCACAATAGTTGTCAAGTGTGATTACATTTAATTATTGTAAGTGGAAAATATATGAAGTTTCCCCCCATCTCTTTCCTTATCTAATTTCCCTCTTACCTTTTTATTTTTGGTACCTTTTCTCTGGGAAGTGTTTTTGCTTCTCTCTTATTTCTTAATTTGGGGGAATAAAAATGCAAATATACACATGAAATGATGTTACCTAGATACTCAGTTTTTTAAACTGTATTATTATATAAAGTACAATCTGCACTTTATTTAATACAATCTGTGGTTCTGGCTGCTTTTGAATGTTTTCAGTAACAAAAGTCACCAAATATGAAATTTTCAATACTTAATTATAACCATAAGTCTGTAAAGAGCCTTATTTAGAAGTAAAAACAAGAAATGACAGAGCCAGATTGGTGGTGGTCATTTTGGAGAATCAAACTCTCATACAGAGCCATGAGGTATCCTATTTGGGGACACCTTTGGTTGAGAATGACTGTTGTCAGACATCAAAGCCAGCACTTAGGAGAAGCTATTAGTGGATTAATTCGTTAGTGTTCTTTGGTTGTAACTATTTTTTTTTAAAGATTTATTTATTTCTTTATTTCTCTGCCCTCCCTCCATTGTCTGCTCTCTGTGTCCGTTTATTCTGTGTTCTTCTGTGTCTGCTTGTATTCCCATCAGTTCCAGGAATTGATCCTGGGACCTTCCAGAGTAAGAGAGAGGCAATCATTCTCTTGTGCCACCTCAGCTCCCTGATCTGCTGCAACTCTTATTGTCTTTCCTCTGTGTCTCCTTTTTTTGTTGCATCATCTTGTTATGCCAGTGCTCTGCATGGGCCAGCACTCCTGTGTGCTCCAGTACTCCTGCGTGGGCCAGTACTGCATGTGGGCCAGTATCTGGCTCAGGTCAGTATTCCGCTTAGGCCAGCTCGCTGCGCAGGCAGCTTGCCTTCGCCAGGAGGCCTCAGGATCAAACCCTGGACCTCCCATATGGAAGACAGGAGCCAAGTTGATTGAGCCACTTCCGCTTCCCTGATTATACATTTTGGATACTATCTCAATTAAACTGCTTAGTAAACAAGTAAATAATTGTGCAAGAATAGCCTGAATAGCAGCTATGTACAGCAGGGGAAACATAGAGCAATTAATAGATGAGGAATTTGCTTCTTTGTTTGTCTGATTTTTGTTGTTATTATTATTATTGAAATAATGAAAATGCTCTAACAATGATTAAAATAATGAATGTACAACTTTGTGACTATACCAAATATCATTGCTTGTACACTTTGGATGAATTGTATGCTTTATTAATATGTATCAATAAAATTGATTTGTTTAATAAAAAATTAAAAGTAAATTAAAAAATCTAATTGACAGTTCTTTCTAAGGGTTTTCTCAGAAATTTTTGGATTGGGTAATTTTCTCTCTAGGTGAGAGAAAAAGCACATGAGGCAGAGCAGTTTTGGGAGAAAAAGAGATCAGATGTTCAATTTTTGATAGGATGAATTTTAGTATTCAAGGGTTATCCATAGCATTGTTCAGTGGGATTTGACATGACTGTCATTTATTGGTGAGAGGCCTGGGCTGGATCCATGGATCTAGAAGTCACAAGCATGAGGTATCCAAGACTCTGAGAGGGAGCGCTATCACCTAGGAGAGTAGGTAACTAGAAAGAACAATGGGTCAAGTCTGGAACCCTGGGGAATCCCAATATTTGTTGATAAAATGAAGAAAAAATATTATGTGAGGAAACGGAAAATCAGAGGGGTTTGAAAAGATCAAATGGAATGCAGTATCATGAAAGCTATGGAGTAAAATATTTAAAAGTCAACTTAGAATAATTACCCAAGTGACCCCCAAGACAATGGCTGGCTTGATACTTCCTTCCCAGATGGGATACGGATTTCCAGCAAGAAAGTGAGTATGTCAGTGAGTGTGTGTGAGCTGCCATGCCATGCCCCCATGTGACTTGAAGCACCGACCTCTCTTCTTTGAGAAGCAGCTCATTATTACCAAAAGTTTAGGGCTCAAGTTGAAGGTGGAGTTATAAGTATACATATTTATCAATGCCAAATCAAATTTTTCATAGTTGTTTTTCTGGCAGAAAGAATATAAATAAGAAAATATAGATAAGAGAATATGGAATCTGGTTCTAATTCTACTGTTCCATGTTTAGATTTTTATTACATTATATTTTGACCCATTTTTATAAATAAACATGAGCACAGAACATACAAGCCTTATACATTTTGCCAAGTAAATATTACCAATTTCTGATCTATTTCTGTGGTAGATATTTTTAAGAACTGAGCATTTACCAATGACCTTAGGCATCTTGGCAAAAGATCTGGAAAAGTCAGTTGCACAGTTGATTTCTTATTTATTTATGCAGTCTTTCTAGTATTTCAGTCACTTTTTTTTCCCTCTCAAGCTATTTTCTGGACTCTGACCAATCAAAAACATGAGTCCCTGTGAATTCAATGGGCCACATAGAAAAAATTTGGTTTGGAGTCTCTGTTTTTTGGGAGGAGACCTACACTTTAATTTTATGTAACTGACATTGAAATCTAAAATGAATTGTTTTTTTAACTTAAAAACCTCAAAGTAAAACATATCTAATATTTAGGCAATAAAAATTTTAATCTCAAGTGAGTGAACTCCTTCTTTGCACTGTATTTAAAAAACAGAAGAACTAGAGATAAAAGAAAATTAGGTTATATAAGTCATTTTATCAAGTAGTGACAAAAAAGAACTATCTAGTGGGGGAAGCACACTGAACACAGAGAGTCAAATCCATTCTTTCAATAATGAAGAAACCTTGGAAAGATACTCTAATTATCAAGGTCCCATTTTTTCGTCTGTTAGATGATTTGATTATGCTAGATCTATTTTGTTGTTATTTTCCCTTCCAGTTCCTATGTTCTGCAATTCCAAATAAAATTTCATTATTTGACATCCAATAATCGTTACCCTAGGTGTTCTTAATCATTATCCATCAAACAGATTCACTAGAATAACCCATGCTCTCTTTTCCCTCTGTAAAGCTTTCTGCAGGATGCCCATTGCAGAAGATTACCAGCAGCCAAAGGGCAATTCTAAAAGACCCCATCAGTTAAGTTTTATGTTTACCAAGATTTGGCTGAGTTTGTTCCAAAATCTTTTACTTGTTATTGAAATTACATAATTTATTAAATATTGTGAAAACCAAAGAAATATGAGTGTGAAAAGAGAGCTATTTCTATGAGAACTAAAGTAAATGTTTTGGATAAAATCTTCAAAGCTGAGTTGTGCAATGTGTTAAGGTATAGGCAAGACATCATCAAAAATTAGAAGATTCTCATAAATATCCAGAGAAGTCCCTTTTTATATCTCTCTCTGGTGTCTTTAACTTTTTATTCTACTTCAAAGAAACTAAAACTGGATATCAAAAATGATGTTTTATGAAAGAAAGTAGCAGAACTCCAATCAGACGGTAAGAAAATGTTCTACAATATATGATTGATGAATGGATGCACAAAGAAATGATTGAAGTAAAAATAAATTATTTAGGTATACTTGTATAATTTTTATCTTTCCTAACTTTAACTATCTGTTTTGATTAACAACTAACCACCAGTCCCAATGATGTCCAACTAGAGGTATTTTACTTTAATTTGTCATATTAAAGTCATGGCTAGGGTAGAAGTTTCATAATTTTCAATAATAACAGGACATACTATAATGTTGATTACTGTGAATAAGATCAAGGAGGACAATTTTTTTTCAGATATTTGGGGTACCAATATTTCTAGACTAATTACCAATTAATAGAGTAGTAGTATCATTTTCTGGGTTTGAATACTGCCTCCTGTTCTTACTAATTACTTAATGTCTTCAAGGTATGATTTCTACCACTGACAAATTACAATAATAATATGAATTCATTGAGTTAAGAGGATTAACTCTATTAATATACATAGATCATAGAAACTGGCATAGAGTAGAAACGAAAAATATGGTTCTTATTATCCCTTAAAGCAGGTTTCCACTGTTTTTTTAATTCTTTTTTTATTATAATCAATTTTATTGAAACATATCCATTTAGCCATACACTCTAAAGTGTACAATCAAATGGCATGAGGACAGAGAGCTTTATCTGTTTGTTCACTCATATATTAAGTGCCTACAACAGAGCTTAACACATTGCCAGAGTGCACTAAATATTGGTTGTACGAAATGAATCGGTGAATGAACAAATGAATGAAAGAACCAGCACTAGCCTGAAAACAAGCCAAAGTCTAAGCACATGGCAAAGATTATCATTCTCTGGGGATTTATTGAGAAGAACAATGATCTCTTTGCATTGGATTAGTCAGGGAATGATTCAGGAAAATGTTACTCATCCTAAGAATATTTTTTGGTTTACCTATGTCTGCTTATGATATTGAAGGGTAAAATGAAACTTAAACAAAAATTAATTGCAAGGAATCACCTCATTGTTAGTTAGATTCCTTATATCCAAATTATCTGGATAATTGCCTTTGTGGAATCTGGCTCTCTGACTTCAAGTGCAGTTTGAAAATCTCCCTTTTTCCTACTACTTTCTGGATTTTATTGCCTTAAATTCAGGTTTACTCAGGCAAAGAAAGTCAGAGAACTGTGGACAGATAATAAATATGCCTTTGTTTCAAATTTGTGACATAGGAGCAAATAGCCATCAAGGCTTTTCAGTTATGAAGATTTATAAATTCTGTTCCTTTGCTTTTCACTATTTATTTATCTCCCCTCCACCTCCCACCCTGGTTGTCTGTTCTCTGTGTCTTTTTGCTGCGTCTTGTTTCTTTGTCCGCTTCTGTTGTTGCCAGCGACACGGGAATCTGTGTCTCTTTTTGTTGTGTCATCTTGTTGTGTCAGCTCTCTGTGTGGGCGGCACCATTCCTGGGCAGGCTGCGCTTTCTTTCGCGCTGGGCGGCTCTCCTTACGGGGCACACTCCTTGCGTGTGGGGCTCCCCTACACAGGGGGCACCCCTGCGTGTCAGGGCACTCCTTGCGTGCATCAGCACTGCGCATGGGCCAGTTCCACACGGGTCAAGGAGGCCCGGGGTTTGAACCGCGGACCTCTCATGTGGTGGAAGGACGCCCTAACCACTGGGCCAAATCCGTTTCCCCCTTTGCTTTTCACTTTAATTGTGTTTAAATGCTTCCAGGTTTTTTGTGGTGGAATATATAGCTCTCTTTATGTATAAAATAATTATTATAAAATATTAATCCTTAATATATTAATCAATAGAATCATTATTTTTAAATTATTTAAATCTATTAAGCATGTACTATGTGCCAGGTTCTGATTTAGGAGCTGCACATATATTTTGACGCTCAGGAAATTTACTCTGTTTTTCAACAAGTATACGTTCTTCTGACTGGTCTCATCAGAATCACTGAAGTGCCTGGTAACAGATGCCTGGACCCTACCCCAGAAGACATGCAGGCAGAAAATCAGCATTTTAAGCAACTTCCAAAAGGAAACTCCTGGACACTCAAGTTTTGGAACCCCTGGGTAGGTGTCGAGTTAGAACATTTTTTTAGAGCATTGAGAAGTGAACTGTGAGTTGCCAGGGGCATGTTGTAATTATCATTCAAGTAGTTTCTTACCTGACAATCACAGTAGAAGTTAACTAACTTCCTACCAAGTATTGTGTTGCTTTCCCTGCCGTTGTGGCATTTGACTACATTTGATCACGCATACTAAAACAAACAAGATCCATTTAGATATTTCCAGCCGACACATATTGTTCTAGTAGACCTTTCTTCTTCCGAAGACCAGACTGTGTGTTAAGTTCTTTTGACTCTATGTCAAATTAATTGTACTTTGTAACAAAGGACCCATTCATTTGGGCAGTGTATTTGGGGACAAAAAGTATAGAGGGTTATGTAACAAGTATAAGAACATGCATCAAGAAAATGACCTTCTCTTAATTTTGTTGTTTATTCAAGTGAAAGAAAATAGTAGGACTCAAAGTCAGATACATAAAATTGTGTAGACCCTTATTTGTATAGGGAATTGAAGCAATTGTCTAGATCAGGAGTTGGCAAACTGTAGTCTGCAAGTCAAATCTTCCCTGCCACCTGTTTTTTTAAATAAAGTTTTATTGGAACATAAGTATGCACATTCTGTTTTGTATTGTTTATAGCTGCTTTCTTGCTACATGACAGAGTTGAATAGTTACAAAGGAGACAGTATGGGTAGCAAAGCCAAAAAATTTATTTTTACAGAGAAAGTTTTTGAATCTCTGGTTTAGATTATTTGTAAATTATTCATTTTGGATTTACATTATTCAATCTTTTTATGTGAAATTTGGAAGTGGTAACAATAAAACTCTCACATTGCTGTTTGCATGTACCTGGTGAAGTGGATTTAGGATTTCTTTATGTATTTCACAAAATGGACAAATGGATTTAAAAGACTAAACAAAACTATCTGAGAGTGAAGATAATAATTAATTCACTGGTGAATAGTAGAAAAAAATGGCAGTGTTGACATTTATCTTAATCCTGGGGAACCAGTTTTCCAGTAGCCAAAGAGATAAAAGATAAATTAATAAATTCTGATACATTTTGAATGATCAAGAAAATATTTGACATATCCTCTATCATTGTGGAACCTCACCCTGGTTGAATTCTGAATTTAAACAAAAACTTTTGCATAATTGTTGGATTGGATTTAAAAATGAGCACTCTGCTTTAGTAGGCAAGCTTATAAGGCCCTTTTCCCTTTTGCATGCTTGTATCATTGGGAATTAACTTTTTAGCTATGGTAGGCATTAAAATCAAGCACAGGAGTAATGAACATAAAGTCAGATTGAACCACAAATCATTCACAAAACCAAGATTTAAAAAAATAATTGAATATATTAAATCATATTATTTACACAGATTTTAATTATATTAATCATTTAAGTAAAAGGTTTTTTGTAAATTAACCAATAGAATAAAAATAAAACAAACCATTATTTATGTTGTCTTTCTCTCATCTTCTCAAATTTATATTTTTATATGTTTTATTATATATTTTCATAATATACATTATGAATAGAAATTGAAGATACATGCTTAAAATTTGTTTAACTCATAGGTGCATGGGATGAGAAACGTTTAGATGCCACTGATTTAGACAGTGATGTATTGGTTCAGCCTTCCTCCTAGGGTGTCTTGAGTTACTTCTATCTTATCTTTCCCTTGACTGAACTCTCCTCAGTTCAGCTTTGCTGAAGGCTTGGGTACAGTGACATAAATTGCAATATTTTCTCTGCATGCATCTCTATATAGATAGTTATTTTGTGCTGGCATATATTTGTTTCTATATTTTATGTTGTCCAAATATATCTTACCTCTCTATTACTGGCTATTTAAATTCTAGAGATATCACTTGATTAAATTTGCTTTTTGTAATACCTTCCATAGCTAACTAGCTAACACTCTTGCTAATGTATGTTTGCTTTGTTCCTGGGGAAATTATTGTAAGATTACAGATTTCACAAAATTTTATTGATTCTTATATAATAATGGGTACACTGCAGATGTTGGGTATGCTGGAGATTGCATGGGTTTCCTGGGGCCATGATGGGATTGATTTTGATGATATTAACTTTGTTCACTCTGTGTCAAAACAATCATTTTTCTTAGGAAAAATTTCTGCCCCAGTCACTTATTTGGTATTTGTTGAAACATGAAGAGCTCACTTTTATACCTAAATTGTGCTAAATGAGATACTACCTCTCTGTCTTTGGTCAAAACTGATTTATCGTTTTACATCTCAGTGGTTATATCCTTTCAAAATTTTTTCCTATCTGGAAACAACAAGGGTTTCTGACAGTTTACACATTAGCCAAAGCTCTCTTTAATTTTTCTTCATTAGATCACAGCATCTTTTCTCTTGAACAAATGCATATTTGACTTCAGTAGTTCTCTTTTTCCTCTGTTTAGCCTAACTGTAGACATTCTGTCTTTTTTATTTGTCCAAGGAGAAAACCTCAGAGATTGTGTCTCCTACTAGACTAGCCAGAGTGTGCTAGTCTCTCACCAGCTTCCTCTTGTATTTGGGAAACCAGTCTCAAAGTAAATCTCACAGCTCATACTGGGTTTGGCAGATGTCAAGATGCCCTCCATTGCCTCCTAGCCCACTCTGGTACTGCAGACTGGCAGTTGAGATGTGGATGGAAACAATTTGTGGGGGAAGCATTAAATAGCAGTGGTATACTTCTTGTGTTTACAGTCTATGATCCTCTAAAGTTTTCTTTTTGAGGGAAACCAATTTGAAATCCGCATATGCTTAGATTGACTAGTTTAGAGAGGAATTCACAATAACTACCTCTGAAGTGGACTGAGTGTGGGTCTCTAAACTAAATAACTTTATTTTTTTCTTGAAGCAGAAGTCTAGGCATGGCAGCTGAGTATTGCAAATTAATAACTTGTGGGAATTTAGAATGAAAAAATAGAGGCAAAGTATAAACCTACCTCATCTTATTGCACTCTGCAGATATTGTGGTTTTTTTTTTTTTTTTTTTTTTTTTAACAAATTAGAGGTCTGGGGCAATTCTATGTCTAGCAAATCTAGCAAATGGGTGGCATTTTTCCAACACCATGTGCTCACTACAAGTCTCTGTGTCACATTTTAGTTAAGGCATGCACATTGGTTTTTTTGTGTTTTTTTAGACATAATACTTAATATGCACATTTAATAGAACTAAGTATAGTGTAAACATAACTTTCATGAACCAGGAAACCAAAAAAACTGTGTGACTTGCTTTATTGTAGTATTTGCTTTGTTGCCATGGCCTGGAACCTGCAATCTGTCTGAGGTATGCCTGTAAATTTTTGAAATGTATCAGATTTGCACACTTAATAGAACTAAGTATAGTGTAAACATAACTTTTATACACCAGGAAACTGAAAAATTTGTGTGACTCGTTTTATTGTAGTATTTGTTTTGTTGCCATGGCCTGGTACCTGCAATCTATCTGAGGTATGCCTGTAAATTTTTGAAATGCATTAGATTTGAAACATTTTAGAAAAGAGAAATCATAAATTAGTGTAGGGATGGAGAAGATGTGAGCCTTAAATGTGTGTAACAAAATGTAGCACATGTATGGCATTCATTATGTTAGCCAGTAAATCCCTGGCAGGAAAGAGCAGCTACCAAAATCACATTTTCTATTTATATTTCAGTTCCCTCCCCCAGCCATTTATTTATGTTTTCAATGTGCCAGGCATGTAGTAGACCCTTACATAAATCATCTTAGTGGTTTTCAATATATTTTCCCACCTCTTTACACCTGAGGAATACACCCATTCTCATTAGAAATGATTGCTCCTGGACAGTGGTGTAGTGATCCATCTTCCTTTTGTTTGAAGGGTGCAGATTAGTGGGAAACATATGAGAATCTCTGGGTTGGGGAATCTACAGTTTAAGCCTTAACCTGGCTGTAGAGCATGTACTCTCGGCCATTGTACTCTACTAGTTTCCATCTTTCTAATCTTTCATTGCCCAAAGTGCCTACTAAGAGTATTCAATAAATACACGTTGAGCTGAATCATGACCTGTTCTGAGGTCATAATAATAAAGTGTTGAATGAATGGATTCCAGCTATGTGATAAACCACTGCATATTCCCTACCAGTTCCCTTTCTTTATCTAACAAGTATTTCACCCCGTTTTGATCAAGAGGTACAGCAGAGTGAATCCAGCTAAAATAAATTGCATTGGGGCAGGAGTAGGATGAAATAGAGGGAATAAGGGACCTATTTGGTCTCTGCTTGAAGTGGGAAATATCAGGTCCAGCTACAATTTTACCTTAGAGTGGCCCTTGAAGTAAATTTGGTCAAAGGACAAATCAGAGTCCAGTTTAAAGATTCCAGCATTTTATTCAGGACACCAAAAGTTTGCTGCAGCAAGGAAGCCAGACTACTTGCAAAAATGAAAGCAACTTAGAGCTTCTAGGGATGGCAAACAATTTGTATATGCATAAAACGAAGTTTGCTCTACTCTTATTGTTGGGCAAGGGTTTGTCCATCTCAAAGGGGCAGGGTTAGGGCAGTTGGACTTTATTTTTATTTTGTATTGGTCAAACATAGTGAGCCAGGGGCTTGATTGGCTCTTCGGTTGGCCACCTTTGTGGGGATTTCAAATTTCAAAAGATATCAAGAGGACACTCAAAAGGGAGTCCAAAGAGGAAGTCGGGCATGGGTTCTTTTTTGGCTCTGAGGAGCTCCCAAGGCTTTCTCCATATAATTTTATCAAGTGAAACAGGATTTCGCAAAGATATGTCCCCTTTGGGAACTTGTGTTAGATGGTGATTCCCCATTAAAGAACTCTAGATGGGAGACATGGTAAACTCCTGGTGCAAAATGATTCAAATCAAATGTCATCTCCTTTTGCAATCCCTCCCTAACTCCTGCTATTAGATCCTGTTTTTGCTGAGCTCCCACAGCTCCCTATTAATGTCTCAATTGCAGAGCTTACATCATTTTACTAAGTTAAGTACCTGCTCAGGGTAGTCTGCTCCAGTAGCTTGTGAGAGCACAGGTAGCATTTTATTTATCTTTGTTTTCCCTTAATAGATGCTATTGAATAAATAATTGGTACCATAAATTCCACCGTTATTTGTAAAACCCCAACTCCTAACATTTGGTCTATGTAACAGATAGGAAATGCTTCAGGACACTGTGATGAACACCATACCACCATTCTTTATTTTTAGACTGAAATGGAACTGGCACTAGTCCCTATTAGATTTGAGGGAGATCCAGTGTTTCACTTCTGCCTTCCCAATCCCTCCCCTTGAATCATCTACAATTCCTTGGGGCAAATGCATCAAAACATTGTTTGTCAAAATTCCACTCACAAGTGACCAGGACCCTGGAAAATTTCTCTCCACTGGTGCCTTCACTGTCATACTCCAACTGCATGTTCTGCTGGGGCCATCAATTTTCCATTGAACCCCAACCTCTGATGCTTCAGGCATAATTAGTAAAGCATCAATTTATACAGTTTCCTGCTGAGTGGCATGGGACTTCAAAGGAGGGAGGTAGTAAAGGATAATACAGCTTGCTCTCTGATAATTCAGAGCCCTTTGCTCAGGCCCCAAGGCTCCTAATGCCCATCCTTTCAGGAACAGCCATAGTCATGCTCCTCCAAGGTCCTCTACCAAACCAAGCATTTCCAGGCATGTGCCTGATTCAGAAATGACCATCACTATCCTCTCCCCCCACCCATTTTTTTTTTAACAAATCAATTTTATTGATACATATTAATAAAGTATAAATCCATCTAAAGTGTACAATCAGTGGTATTCAGTATAATCACATAGTTGTGTATTCATCACTTCAATTGTTTTTAGATCATTTTCATTATTCTAGTAATAAAAATAATAAGAATTTTAAAAAACAGAAATGAAACAAGCGAAAAAAACTCATCACCTCTCAATCTCTATGCTTCCCCTGCCATACACAGAGCTGCTATTGTTTCCTTCTTTCTAGTTTATTTGTATTTACAGTTTGTAAAGAAGTCTTATATATGCAATATCACCCATATTCATATTTTAATGAGGTTTCACTGTTATACAGTATCATGTTACATTTTTAAGCTTTCCTTCTGGTTATATAAATGTCCCTAGGCATTCACTTTTAACCACTGTCAACCCATAAAATAACTATGCTAGTCACAGATACCATGATGTGCTCTCACCATTTCCATTCATTTCCAAAAATTTACAAACAACCTTTTAACCAATTCTGCACAGATTAACCCTCAACTTTCCATTCTCTAAGTGCATTCTATTTTTTGGTAACCCATATTCAAGTTATTAACTGTATGATATTACACAATATATTTACTTCATAGTAGTGCAATCGTATAGTGTTTGTTCTTTTGTATCTGGCTTGCTTCACTCAACATAATGTCCTCCAGGTTCATCCCTATTGTCATATGCATCATGACTTTATTTCTTCTTGCCACTACATAATATTCCATTATGTGTATACAATTTGTTTATCCATTCATCAGTTGATGTACACCTAGGTTGTTGTCAACTTTTGGTTATATCGCTATCCCTTTATAAAATTCTAGAATCTCCTCAGGAGCTGGGTTTCTTTCTTTCTTCATCTTTCTAAAATATAAATAATACCTCCTGCTCTTTCCTCCCACAATGAAATTTAAAGGACCATTAAGAAGCACTTGGGACTTAGAAACACAAGAATCTGTCCACTGCCCTTTCTTGGGGCTAGGGGTTAGGATTTCTCACTCTTTCTAGACAAATGGTCTACTCGGTGGATAGGAGATATTTTAACATAGTATTAAATATCCAATGCAAGTTAAATTATCAGCTGCAGTCACTCTGCTATAGTAAAGATGCAAAGAACAAGAATTCATGATTTTGTTAATTGTACTCTTGAATAGCCAAAAGCTTTCTTCTTTAGTTATGACCTAACATAAAAATCTGTGTCATATTATTTTAACCTTTATAATTTATTTTCAGCTATTGAAAAAAAAATTTCTGGTAAACAGTTCAGGGAGGAAACATTGCCCATGCTTGCAGCCAAAGGCCTCGTGGAATGAGAACTGAAGAATCTACTGCTCCATCCATCCTTACAGGGCTGTGTTGAAAATGGGCAGCCTTTTACAGTCCCATGATATCCTGTCCACTGTGATTGTTTGGCAGTAATTTCTCAAGGCCATTGCAGAGCGTAGAGAGGTAGAGAAGTCTCCCCTGCAGTGTTATTCTTGGCTATGATTGCTTGTGCAATTTTATGCATGGTAACTCAATGAGATGGTTTGCTATTATTTTAACAGGCATAGCTACTCATCAAAGCATGCCTATAGTACTACAGAACCTAGGATAGGAGAGATTATTCGCCACATTTACTCACTGTGTCCAGAACTCTCCCAGGTATTATGTAGGTAATGATGTTTAGACCAGGCCATTAGCTTCTTGTCTCCCTATTTTTCGGTAAGTTCATCCTTGGGGAGAACATCCTTAATGACCTTTCCTGCCTACTGATCTCAGTTGGGATAATTTAAAAATAGTGAAACTCAAGAGTTGGATTTGAATATTTTCTTTTCCTGGTGACTCCTTGGCCTCTAGACAAAGATGTCTACTCCCTACTTAGCATTCTTTGCGCAGAACATACAAAGATGATGTGGCTGTGGGGCACCATGTCAAGAAACAAACACAACCTTCTCTGTGCTAACATCCTCCCTCACTGTTTTCTTGCTTTGACATGGTATGATTCAATGGCTAATCCTGTTGCCCTAGCACTAATATTAAGTGGTTTCATTCTATTAAAGGTATCATCTTGATAGAAGCTCACTAAAGCATGTCACATGGATAAGCCCAACACAAAACTAGATAACCTGATGTTGACTTTTAAATAAAATATAGAGCTCAGAATAGACCTCATCACCTCAGGAAATTGGGCTTAAATCCATTTCTACAGTGTTCATGCACTTTTTTTTTTTACTAAACCTTTCTGAAAATGACTTGGTTGTCAGAGACATTATTTGTTCATCAAAAAAAAACAAAACACCCTCCTTTTTTTTAAAAAAAAAAATTAAACTTCTGTTCTTTCTGCCTTAATACTGTTTTTTTAAAAAACCTGTTTTGGAAGAAACCCAACTTAAAAAATGACATGGGTGTGGAGTTTCACATACCAAGACCTCAAGGAATTTACTTACAGCATATTTAAGGCTTGATGGAGGCCTCTGAATTCCACCCAGGACAGGGGGTAGTGTGTGCAAAGCCCAGGTGACAGCTACTGAACAGTGAGAGGTTCAGATGGGTTAGGGAAGGAAGAAGAGAGAATATAAACAGCCTAGAAGCCTATTTGGATCATGACAGGTGGCTGTTGATTAGGACAGGCATGTAACTCACCTGGGTGCCTTAGTGGAAATGTCAAGCCTTATTTTAGAAAGAAATTAGATTCAATAGTAAGAGAGACACTCCAGGGACTAAATAATATTCTAACAAGATATTTAAATATGCCACTTCCCAAGAAGATCAGTTTTCAAATTTGCTTTTACAATGATTAAAATTAAAATAAAACATTTTACCCAAACAGTAAATCAATGAAAAGGAATTTACAAGAAGCATACCAGTTGGGATAGGGGGATTATGTCTGATACTTATGTTCTCTCCACATTCTATAAAATGCTAGTTTAAAAAAAAAGTTAAAATAACTTTTAAAATTTAATCAGGTGCAGGCAAATGTATAGAAACAGAAAGCAGATCAGTAGTTGCCTGGGGCTAGTGGTAGGAGTGGGGTTGACCATAAATGGGTAGGAGGATGAAAATGTTCTGAAACTGGATTGTGGTGAAGGTTGAACAACTATATGCATTTACTAAAGATTATTGATCTGTACACGTTTCATAGGTGAATTTTATGGTATATAAATTATTCCGCGATAAAGCTGCTGAAAAATCAGTAAGTTATGTTTGCTCTAAAACTCTGATTTTGTCTAACCTATTTGCTTGAATATTATAAGTGATCAATAAATAGTTGTGGTTATAAATGTAGGCAAAGTTGTGCTGGTCACTTCTGCTAATTCCTTTGGAAAGTTCATCAGTTTTTCGTGGCAAGAAATCTCACAGCTTTTTCATGGGTCATTTGTCTTTGTCTACATTGCATATACTGAAATGCTCAATAGTTTCAGGACCCCTTCAGATCATTTTCCATACTTGTATTGTAGGGATCTTTGCCCAATTAAGACTCCTGGGTCTAATTCCAGTTTAGAAAGCTGGAAGAAAGGAAGGAAGGAAGGAAGGGAGGGAGGGAGGAAAATGTCATTTTTTCAGGTATACTTGGTGTGACAGTTTGAGAATATTTTATGAATCCCAAAAAGAGAAAGATTCTGTTTTTAAACTAATTTATTCCTAGGGGTGTGATACCCTTTCATTGTATTACAGTTGGTTGAGGGTCCTTTGATTAGATTACTTGATAAGACAGCTTTAAGACTTTGAATTGGACTATGTCAGTGGGAAGTGACTCAGGTGATTCTCTGCTCCCCTGTTGGGTCTGATATAAATGAAAATACAGAGACACACAGACACAGGAAAAGGAAGCCTCATATTTGATCCTGCCATGTGAGAGAGGACCAGAAGATCGCTTACTTACAAAGCCCCCAAGAAGCTGGGCAACGGAGCAGCTCGAGAGAAGATGGTCAGTCCAGAGGGGAAGGCAGCCATCCTGCTTTGCCAGGTGCCCAGGCAACAGAATCAACAGTAGCTGACTTTGGTGAGAAAGCACCTCTTATGGTACCTCAACTTGGACTTTTCACAGCCTTGGAACTGTAAGCTTCTACCCCAAATAAATCTCCTTTAAAAAGGCCAACCCATTTCTGGTACTTTTCATCAGTAGCCTTTTAGCAAACTGAAACACTTGGGTTTTCTTGTTAGGCAATAAAATAATAGAGGGAAAAAAAGCTCTGTTCTCTAAGCAGAAATTAAAATCTCTGGAGAAAATAGGAGAGTGGGGAAAAACAGAAGGAATAGTGCTGTGAAAAAGTCTAAAGCCAAAATTATTGTAGAAATTTTTCATTTACGATTTGAGTTCTCTCTAGTTCTGGTAGAAGAGACATGCAAAGGATATTTCTTGTTGCTTCAAACTAAGAGAATTTACCAGTTGCGTGAATGTAGCAGTTTGATATAATTGATGAATCCCAGAAAGAAATATTGGATTATGCTTGTGATCTGATCTGTATCTGGGAATGATTGAGTTATGATTAGGGCTTTAATTGAACCACATCATTGGGGCATTGAGTGCCCACCCCTTGGTGGGTGGGGACTCACAGATAAAAGGCATATGGCAAAGGACAGAATTGGAGCTTTTGATGCAAAGGTTTTTGATGTTGGAGTTTGATGCTGAAGACTTAAGCTGGAGCCCTGGGAAGTCAGCTCGCTGAGAAAAGGCAAGCCAGCCCAAGAAAGAAAGGAACCTTGGACCCAGAGTAAAGCAAGCCCCAGTAACATAGGAACCCAGGAAGCATGAACCCTCACAGATGTCGGCAGTCATCTTGCTCCAAATAAACTTTGGTGAGGGAAGTAACTTATGCTTTCTGGCCTGGTATCTGTAAGCTCCTATCCCAAATAAATACCCTTTATAAAAACCAACCAATTTCTGGTATTTGGCATCAGCACCCCTTTGGCTGACTAATACAGTGAAGCAGGAGGAACAAAAAAAAGATGACTCCAGTTCTGATCCTAGTCTAACTTGGTTACCTAACTTCATCTTTGGTGGCCTAAGTTTTCTTCATCTATAGAATATAGGAATTCTAACCAGAAACTCTTAAAATTATACTTCAGTTCTAAAACTCTCTAGAGTCATATGAATTGGGTAAGACAGTTTTAGAGAATGGATTTTTGCCATAGGTTTCAGTGTCATGAATCTGAGAGAAAAGAGAATTTGGAGGCAAAATAACCTCTTCTCTGAATTATCATTACTTTTTAGCTGTACCTCTATCATACCGTGTATGATTATATTTTGATTTTTAGTCATTTACTAGAAAGTCTTGTCTCCTCTTTTACTACTAATGTCTAAATTCTCTAAGGAACAGCTTCAGCTACCCCTATAGCGCCTCACTCTTTCCCCCCTTTCCTCCCTCCCTCCTCATACATATTTTCCTTGAACACAGCAACAACGATTTGAGGTGTGGAAATGGCCAATTTTAAGAACTCAAGAATTTCTAATAAAGGTTATTTTATTGACCTCTGTTGGGAAGTCGTTTCTGTGTCTTACATTCTAATAAACTGAAACTGCTTTGGTTTTAAAATATTTTTTATTGAATTGCCACTATTGTATTTAACTTCTGACAAACATTTTTTTTAAAATCTCACAACAGCCCTGAAAGGAAGATGTCCGTGTCACTTTCCAGATGGGGAAACTATGGCTTAGAGGGGTTAAGGGATTTACTCAAGATCATTCAGTCACTAAGGAGCAGAAGCAGGATATGATTCCATGTCTTTTGGATCCCATTTAGAAAATAGACATTTTCTAAATCCTTTAATAGAGCTTGTACCTGCCCCACAATTGAAGAGGCAAACTTGTTTATGGGTATGTATAGTAGAAGAATATGATTGATAAATTTGGAAACTGCTTCCCTCCAGTTACATCCCAACAGAGTCTCTGACTTTTTTGCAGCTATTTCATGATATAACAAATAGCCTAAGTTTAGCCTTGAGTTTGTAATCATGGTGTTCACACAGGTTCACCAGGGTTTTGCAAATGCAATTACTCTGCTCTTAAGAACAGAAATTTTCAGTGAGAGAAAAAGAAAAATGTTTTCTACATAAAAATCTATGAAAGAAATGGATTGATTCAATCCCATTATGATCTATTAGTAGATTGGAAATAATAGCCCTTTGCTTTCAGCTTATTCTGAATAAGCAACCGTTTTCTATGTGCATTCCATAATGACTCCCAATTCTCAGAACACTGAAAACACTTTCAACTCCACAGGGAAATGAAATCTGTTATTTATAAAGGGAGGCAAGATTTACCATCTTTTCACACTGATTGTTCAAATCTATAATAAACACTTCAAAAAAATAAATAAATAAACACTTCATGGAATGTCTCCTGTGTGTGGATCACACTCTCAGTCCACAGTGAATAAGTATCGGAACATTAATGTTTCTTTTTCTAAAGAACAAATTTCTGTAGATATTTGTGTCTGACTAAAAATCAGCACAGGGAAGTGGACATGGCTCAACTGATAGAGTGTCCGCCTACCATATGGAGGGTCCAGGGTTCGATACCCAGGGCCTCCTGACCCATGTGGTGAGCTGGCCTATGGGCAGTGCTGCCGCATACAAGGAGTGCTGTGCCATGCAGGGGCACTCCCATGTAGGAGTGCCCCATGCACAAGGAGTGCACCCTACAAGGAGAGCCACCCCATGGGAAAAAAGCACAGCCCGCCCAGGAATGGTGCTGCGCACAGGAAGAACTGACCCAGCAAGATGACACAGCAGACAACAGGGGGGTGAGGAGAGAGAAATAAATAAAATAAATCTTAAAAAAAAAAAAAAAAATCAGCACAGAACCTACTTATTTCTCCTTAGAAGTCTTTGTTTTACCTTAAGAATCCCTTCTTCATTTTCTGGTTCAGTAAGGGTTTTCTTGATAATCTATTTCTTATTTTTAATGTGATAGGTAAGGTGGAAGTTACCTCATTCACATTGTCCCCCATTTATACCTGTTGGGTTTTTTTTAATCACTATGGATTTTTATTAAACCACTTTTAGATGGGTGGAAATCTAGATGTTTGTCATCCTGGACACACCCAGCAAATGTCTGCTGCTAACTGCTTACCTCACACATGTGAAGAAACTGACCTCTCTCAGTGCTATTTCAGGCTCTCTGACTCTAGTCATCATGAAGGGTAAATACAAAACAAAAGTTTTGTAAAACTGAATTTGTTACAAACATTTATAAATTAGAAAATAGCAAAAACATAAATAAATAAATAAAAAGTAGCAGCTTTCTGGATCACTTATAAATGAGAAAAAGTGATGATATAAAGACTATAATCTCTCATGGCAAAAGCTGGTTGGAGTTAAGGAGAGGCAGAGGTAATTGTGCCCATATGTTCCTCACCAGTAGATATCACCAATCCAGCTGGCCCCTGTGAATAAATGGGTTTGAGGCTTTTGGTTTGAAGAAAACTCTCTGGGACTTCCTTTTAACATGGTATCCTTGGTCACTGTCTCTGTGGATGGTGACCCAGAGTAGAGAAGAAGCATTGGAGGTGTCTTGGGTCAGCTCAATAGCCAGAGGCTATCTGAAATCTGCCTATTTAGGTACTCCATCAGCCCAGCTCCTTGGGAGTCAGGTGGAGGAAGAGCCATGTTGAGAGAGGCAAGATTATTCTCACAAATCTGGAGAGAGGAAAGATTTTCATCTGTAGGCAGGCGCGGGAACACAGATAAAACCTATGCCCAGGATGAGGAACACAGCCTTTGCTTTGCTGTTGTTTTTATCCTTATCTTTGGGAGGGAAGTTTCTGATTATGAATGTTGTTCTCAGAATATACTTGTTTACTGATAAAGGGGGATATATTTCTTTAAAAGTTCATATAAGGTGCAGGCTTGGCTTACATTGGAGCCAAATTAAGAGGTGCTTTGATAATTATCCTGGTAATTACCTTGATAAAAACAGCAGATCTATTTCTGTGCTGTGATGGATATTTTGGTTTTAAATTAGTTCAATTACTACAATGCCTGAATTAATTAACTAGGTAATTTTGCAAAAATTGCAAAAGTCTCCCTCAACGTGTAGTAGGTATTGCCTGCTGATGCCACTATTTCTATGCAGCTTTTAGACAGATTAACTTGAGAAAGTTCAGCTGACAAGGTTCCCTTTCCTTTACTGAGTCTTGTAAACTTGACTTGAGAGCTGTAACGAATGTCACCACTTCAAAGAACTGTAATCCCCTTTGTTTGATCCCCAACTCCCATGCCCAGAAGAGAGTGCATGTTGAGAAAAAGGAATCCAGGCACAGAGAAATGAGCATTTGCAAAGGTGAGGTAAAGGGGACAAGTAAGAGCTTGTCTCTTTACTGAAATTCCTTAGCTTCTCTACTGAGCCCTTCTATGTGGTTTCTATTTTAAGTTTCAGGGTTGAAAAAAAAAACAAAAAACAAAAAGAAGGCAGTGTCTCTTAGTAGGATCCAGTCCACTGGCAGATATTGTTGCTGTAATTCTGCCCAAGGAACAATTTCTGGTGTTGGGTCATGACCCCAAACAGGAAGTGCCTCTGAGTTCCTCCAAACATGGCATGTGGATGCGGGGTGGAGCTCAGCTCACAGATACCCAGCTGCCAGCTTTTCATGTTTACAAGGGATCAAGATTAGGTTACTTAAGGTAAAGGATATAGCTTTCTTCTCACGCTAAAGGAGCAAATAGTGTTGTCTTACTCTTTTGGTAAATACTAACTGTAACTCCAAAACTATATTTGGTTTGGAATTTTTCTTCAATGCTACCTAAACCCACTCTTTAATTGTTTGTGGTTTTAAAGAATTACATGAATAAAATAGCTTAAACATGTCTAATCAATTTTCTGGGGCAAAGTTTAAAGCCAAAACATTGGGGAAGATCAGGACGTAGGGTATGCGGGTGGTGGTGAAACTATCTTATTCATTTTTGAAGTGCAACTAATGTTTGAATATAAATTAGGTTTTGAACAGAATTATAGAAAAACAGGGTTGAAAGGTGTTTAAGAGGTCACATCCAATCTTTTTCCTGAGGATATATGAATCATCAGTGCACTCTGATTCATTTCTGTCTGAACTGCTTCATTTTTTCAGATCTTTGCTACTTCAGGAAACCACAGTAATGTTGGCTGATGAAAAAATTGCAGTAGTGCCACATAACAAGAGCTATTTTTTGCCCCCTTGTTGGTGATGTTTTAATGGTATCTAGTATGTAATAGGCCTTCTACTGGAAGAAAAACTCTTGTTTTTAGCTGGCCATCGAGAAATTTTAAAAACGAGGCCTATATATGTGATTTTTGAACTCACAACCACTGGGGTTAGTTCTCTGCATATCTAGAATACCAAAAAATGTGCTCTGGTGAATAGTCTTTGAAACACTCTAAAATGCTTTCTTTACAACATTATCATTTCCATTAATTTGAGCCAGTGTTGATAGGTATAAACTATTTATGTGAGCACTGAGACCTGCCTCCCTAGGTGCAAGGCAATCTGTTTAAAATTCACAATTATGCTAGTAAAATGGGGGAGCGGGGTTAGTATATTTTTGAGTCAAAATGTTTTAGGGACATTAGTCCTTAAGTTCCCATTTGGAAATGAATTCTGGTGAAATGTTCTGTGGAAAAAAAAAAGCACAAAGCAAAACAAAACAAAATATAGAAACCCAAACTCACCTATGGCATAAGCCAAAATAATGGTGGAAAACCAAAACCAAAACCAAACCTTGATAATATGACAAACACAGCCATCAAACTGGAGATTAGACATGGTCCTTTAAGGCAGGGAAGAGCTTGAACTGTAGAAAGATTGGCTAGTACATGCCTTGATTTGCTAATCTAATAAAACATGTCTATTTGCTATAGTTTTCCTGAGGGGGCAGGAGAAAGTGAAAAAGGAAAAGAGGAGGGACAGAGAACCAGCATGTAATGTGCTTTTTCCTACACTTACTGGTGTCAATGCATTTCGCTGTAGTTGCTCCTACTCTGCTACAAATAATTCCCTTACTACATTTGATCTACTGCAAATGTTCCCCTATTGCAAATAACTGACATAAAATACACTTATTATTCCAACCACTTTATATATGTTAATACATTTAATGCTCAATCAACCCTGTGAGATTAGTGCTATTCTTCAGTTGGTGAAATTGAGGCATGGTGAGGTAAAGTGCCACTCTCCAGGTCCCAGGGCTAGCACATACAAGAATCAAGAATTACACCCAAGTAGTAGAGTTCAAGACACTGCCCTCTTAAGCAATGTGCCAAACTGAATTTCAAAAATTTAGTTCTGTGTTTCACCAAATCTGGTCTGGAATTCTCCTGCATCTGACTTTCCTGTAGTAAGTACTTCTTAAAAATGAAGTTTCCCAGACTAGTATATAAGAATTGCTGGGGGTTGGGTATGGGAATCCATGTTTAATAGCTTTCTTTTGCACACTAAAATTTGAGAATCACTAATCTAGGATGTGAGAGAGGAAAATAGAGAGAAACTCTTTTGGTCTTCAGTTCCCAGAAGAATATACTCTTAAGTTCTACAGATTTCAAAGGAAAGTTGAGTTGATTGATGTTAAAATGTTGGAATTTTACTACTGAAGGCTAGAGTTTGGTATCTTCCATTCCTGACCTGGATTCCATCCAAGGAAGTTTATACATGAGAAATACCAAATGTACTTTAGGCACATCTAATTTATTCACAGATTGGAAGTGTGGTCTTCCCAACAGGGTGCTGGACAGGTTTATTAAGATTCTTAATAAACCTTTAATGAATATGGACAAGGGTCTTCAGCCATTGTCCTCCAACTTAGGGTAGAAGTAGGTAGGTCAGTCGTCTTCCCAATAGGGAGACTGCTTGACAGAGATTTGTTAAAGTTAAAGGGGGTTCATTTTAAAAGTACGCTTGTCTAAGTCCCATATCTTTGGGGGTGGAGCCTGAGCTATGCATTTTTATAACGTTCCTAGGCCATTACAATCCGCACTCTGGTTAAGAAGCACTGCAGTGTAAAGGCCAAGCTTTAGAAATGACCTACTGTCTCCTGAATCATGTGAAGGTTCCCACAAACAGTGTACTTATAGAGATGGGAAACAAAAGGGCCTCTCCACTTACCAGGGCTGTCCTAAATTATCCCCAAACTAAGTGGTGTAAATCAACTAGTATGTTCACAGACTGTGTGAGTCAGGAATTCAAACAGTGCTTAAAGGGAGTGGCTTACTTTTCTCCATGATGTCTGGAGCCTTTTGTGGAAGACCAGAAATCTGGGGACTGAGATTATCTGAGGGCTCATTCATTGACTTGTCTGCTAGCTGATGCTGGTTGAGACTGACGCCACAACTGGGGCTCTTAGCTAGACACCTACTTGGGACCTCTCCATGGGTGTTGGGCTTCTTCACAAGATGGCAGTAGGCTCCAAGGGCAAGAACACCATCATGGCAGCAGCCCTAGCACCCTCTGTGACCTTGCCTTAGATGCCATGCAGCATCACTACAGCTGCATTCTATTCACTAGAAGTTAGTCCCTATAGTGCTCCACAGTGGAATTGGACCCTGCCATTTGTAGGAAAAGTATCAAAGAATTTGCAGACATATATTAAAGCCATCAAACTGCCATGTAAATAACTATATAATATAATATTATTAGCAATTATTGAGCACTTATTAATGTGTCAGACACTCTTTAAAATAAGCACTTTACAGAAATTACCTCAGTCCTCCTATAACCCTAAAAGAGAGGTAATAAAATCTCCATGTTATAGATAAGGAATCTGAGGTTGCATAACTTACTCAAAACATAAATTGTCTAAAACATAAGTTGCTAGAAAGCAGTGGTTATGTGACTAAAACCCAGGTAGCCTGGCTCTGGAAACATATTCTTACTCACTACTCTACTATTCTAGAACTCAGGCGATGTGGAATCTAGTCCAAAGTGTTGATCTGGGGAAGAACTTATTATGCCCCAAATATTTTCCATGTCTGAAGCACCATTCTAAGGAAAGATGACCACTCATCTCCATCTCTCTATCCTTGCCTGATTGACCAGGGACATTTGTGAAAGCCCTGATGTCTGGTGGGAGCACTCTGCAGAGCTATTGTAGAGCTACTAAGTGAACCCATCAGATCTACCCTCCTGGAATTTGAATGTAGGGACTCCAAGGGAGCTGGCTTCTTGCAGATGGGCAGAATGCAGGAGATACACATAAAATAAGTCAGAAAGCCTCCACAGGACAGGAGCTTTGGTAAGCTGAAATTAATTAAATCTATGATCAATTGATTATTGACAGGGGTGCCAAGTCCACCCAAAGGGGAGAGAATGGTCTCTTCAACAAATGGTGCTTAGAAAACTGGGGTAGCCATACACAAAAGAGCTCTCCCTCACACCACATACAGCAATTAACTCAAAAGGGATCAAAAACCTAAACATACGAGCCAGAACCATAACACTGGAAGAAATCATGGCAAAGTATCCTCGGGACCTTGGGTTAGGCAATGGTTTCTTAAAGTTTTAAATCAAAAGCATAAGCAACAGAAGAAAATAAATAGGACTTGATCAAAATTAAAAACTTTTACACATCAAAAACTTTATCAAGAAAGTAAAAAGACAACTAACAAAATGGGAGAAAATATTTGGAAACCACATATCTGACAAGGGTTTATTATCCAGAATATATAAAGAACTCCTGCAACTCAACAACAAAAGACAAACGGTTGAAACAAATGGAGTAAATCAATTAAAAAATGGGGAGAAAAAACTTGGATAGACATTTCTCCAAAGACGATACACATAGTAAATAAGTGCGTGAAAAGATATTCTATGTTGTTACCCATTAGGGAAAGCAAATCGACCCACAAAGTGATACCATTTCACACTCGCCAGAATGGCTAACTATTAAAAAACTGGAAAATAGCAAGTGTTGGAGAGGATGTGGAAAAATAGAAACCCTATTATTGGCAGAAATGTAAATGGTGTAGCCTGCAGTGGAAAATGTTTCGGCAGTTCCTTAGAAAGTTAAGTATAGTACTACCACATGACCTGATAATCCCGCTTCTAGGTATACAACCAACATAATTGAAAGCAGGTACTTGAACTGGTATTTGCACCCTGATGTTCGTAGCAGCATTACTCACAATTGCCAAAAGGTGATGGAACCCAAGTGTTCATCAACAGATGAATGGATAAACAAAGTGTGGTATATGCATATAATAGTATTATTCAGGAATGAAGTTCTGATGCTTGCTGCAATATGGATGAACCTTGAAGCCATCATGTTGAGTAAAATAAGCCAGACATAAAAGGACAATTATACGATCTCACTTATTTGCAGTAATTAGAGTATGCAAATTAATAGAATCAGAAACCAGGGGCCAGGTTGGGGTGGGTAATGTGGAGTTAATGCTTAATTTGTACAGCGTTTCTTTTTGGGGTGATGGAAAAGTTTTGATAATGGATGGTGATGATGGTGGCACAAGATTGTGGATGTAATTAACACCACAGAATTGTATAATTGAAAGTGGATAAAATGGGAACTTTTAGATTGTATATATGTTACCAGTATAAAAATTTTAAAAATGAAACCAAAGCCATAGAACCATACAACACAAGCAAGGAACCCTAATGTGAACTATGGACTATAGTAAATAATATAATTATATTGTTTCATCAATTGTAACAAAGTTACCGCAGTAAGGTAATATGTTAATAACAGAGAAAGCTGCGTGTGGGATGGGTTAACTTGAGACATTTTGCCTCATAAGGAATCCTACTGCTGTGCCAGGGTGCAGTTGAGCCATGTGGCATCCTGGCAGCTTCCACCAGCTTCACTGAGTTCCAGGGGTGCTTTCTGTTGAGCCAGCAGGAAAGCGTGTGCCCTGACACTGGTTTCTTTCTTTTCACAAGAAGTCTTCTTTGCTAGAGAAGGATGAAAATAATCTGTGGGAAGTTGCAGACATGCTGAGGTAAAATGTTAGAAGACTGTTGCATTTGGTGTGGTCATAGCGGACCATAACCACTGCACAGGAAGGAGACTGGGAAGAGGGGGTTTTCCAGATTCTACTTAATATTCTGTTATGCCCTAAGCAGGATTAACAGTGCAACAGACCAGCATTTGCATTTCAAAGACATGAGGGAAAGAAAGGAAGAAAGAAAGAGAGAAAGAAAGAGAGGGGGGCAGGGAGGGAGGGAAGGAGGAAGGGAGGAAGGAAGAGGCATTCTGGACCTGGAAGGGCTAGAATGACCCTTGTGTTAAACTCTGCCCACTCACATACTCCTAAACTCTTCCCTGTGTAAGTATGAATTTAATGAAACGATTGGCTGAGCTCCAGAGAGAACATTTGGAGACCTGGAAATAGTTCTGATTCTGAGACCAGCTTGTTGTGTGACTGTGGGCAAAACCTTCTTGGGGTTCTCAGTTTTTCCATTTGTACAATAAAGATGATATTGTCTGTTTTTGCTTATGTCACTCGAATTCTGTGCCAGTTAATGAGATATTGGGTCTGTTGTCCCCAGTTTCTCAGTCAATGCCTTGCACTGAGTCAAATGTTTAGGGAGGGATGAAGATTAACTCTTTTTTTTTTAAAGATTTATTTTATTTCTCTCTCCTTCCTCCCTACCCCCCCACCCCCCTTGTCTGCTCTCTGTGTCCATTCGCTGTGTGTTCTTCTGTGTCCGCCTGCATTCTTGTCAGCAGCACTGGGAATCTCTGTCTCTTGTTGTGTCATCTTGCTGTGTCAGCTCTCCAAGTGTGCAGCGCCATTCCTGGGCAGGCTGCACTGTTTTGTGTGTGGGGCAACTCTTCTTACAGGGCACACTCCTTGCATGTGGGGCTCCCCTATGCGGGGGACACCCCTACATGCTTGGCACTCGTTGTGCACATCAGCACAGCGTGTGGGCCAGCTCATCACATGGGCCAGGAGGCCCTGAGTTTGAACCCTGGACCTCCTATGTAGTAGGTGGATGCTCTCTCAGTTGAGCCAAATTCGCTTCCCTGCAGATGAACTCTTAGTCCTTCAGGGAATTATTTTACATATCACTAGAGCATTGAACTAAATGGCATCCTTACATGGTACACTTAGAGAGTGAAGCCAGAAATGCACTGAATGCTATGAATGGTATCCCAGGGGCCTGAAAGAGTTAATGGATCTACCTCTGGTAGAGCTGATTGGATGCCAAGACATGACATAGGATACTATAGAAAGAGAAGTTTAAAATGTCTGTCCATAGGGAAAATTTAGCAGTTCATTAGTTACAACTGGATTCCACTTCCTTTTCACCCCTGACCAATCACACACGTGTGCACACACACACGTCTTGGTATTATGCTACGGAATGGAATGGGAAAACTGTGCTTAGTGGTCGAAATGGCACTTTTGAGTTCTTGGGGAAAGATAAATATACCTCACCCTTTGTACTGTAAGAGTTTTGGGGGGAGGGTATTTTTTTCTCCTCTTTTCTCTCTTATTCACAGGAGTGCAATTATTGATCTGAGGGTTATGGTTGATTTATTTCAAATCTGGAATCCAATGAAGAAACAGCCTTCTGCGAGTATACTAAGAAACCTAGACCAGTGTGTAGTAAAACTCCACTGACTGCCCATTAGCTGGAGGATAATGTCAAAATTCTTGAGCTTGAAATTCAAGGAACTTCCTCGTCTGCTTCCAAACTAAGTTACTACTACTAGAAAAGAAGCTTCCCAGGAGCAAAGACTTTGTCCACATTGTTCTTTACAGCAGCGCATTTTGTATCTCTCATTTTGACCCTGAGGACATTGTGAGCCCAAGGGCAGTCTGATATCCTGGTGTATTTGCAAACATATCTGTTAATGTGCCAGAACAGCTGCAACCTCTTTCTCCATGTCCCTCTGGGTTTCCCCCTATGTCCTTATTCTGTGTATTTGCTCTTCTGTTACTCCTGCCCCCTTAAATTTACTGAATGAAATTGCTATAGAACTCATTTTATTGTTGAAAGATTATCAGTGTTGCTGTGACTCTAACTGAAATGCAGAGTGAAAAAAAAATTAACATTATTTCTATTGTTTTTAGTTTTTGTGGGGTTTTTTTGCCATTGGTAGTGGCCTAGCAGATTAAAGAAATGAGTGAACTCAGAGCTGTCAAACCAGATTCAAGTATTGAGTATGTGGTGGATACTGTGGTGAATTGAAGAACACATGTCCCAGTTACAGCAGGTAGCTCCTGCCTATTGTTGCCACATAAGAATACTATATAGGACTGATTCTGTTAGATATTCTCATTGTTCTTGAAAAGCTGAAAATAATTATTATTAATTACATGAAATCATCAGATTTTCAAATAATGTCTCAAAGTTTAAAAATATGCTGTGCAGGAAAAGGATGTGGCTCAAGCATTGAGCGCCTGCCTCCCACATGGGAGTCCTGGGTTTGGTTCCCAGTGCCTCTGGAAAAAATGAACAACAAGCAAAACAAACAAAAAAATTTACTCAGAGAAGCCAATGTCACTCCATGGTTGAGCTCCAGCTTCCCACGTATGAAGTCCTGGATTCAATTCCTGGTCCTGATTACCTCAAACAAACAAACAAACAAAAAAATTGTTGGGCAAATACATCCATTTGATAGACCTGGAACAGTTAATGTCTGCTCTTAAGGTTTCCACTACAGATGGAAACCTGGCTTTCTGATTGTGGCAACCAAGATTGAATGGGGGAATATGGAAGTACTAAAGACATGGGGAGGGGGAGCTAGTCTTTGCAACTCAAAAATAACCTTCTAAACAGCAAACAACTCTTTTACTCCATAAAAGGAATCTTAAGTTTGAATTACATGAGAAGTGTTGGCTGATTATTTTCCCTATACTCTTGCCTTCTGGTTGATTCCACTTTAAAAATTAAAAGCTTTAACAACTTTAAAAGGTTAAAAAAAAAAAAACTTGATTAAAAGCAATCAGTGGCTAAAGAAAAAAAAATGCTGTGCAATATTAAATTAAATTAAAATAGACCTAAATAAATGGAAAGATATGTTACATTCATGGATCAGATGACTCAATATTATAAACCAGCAAATTCTCCCCAACTTATAAATTCAATGCAATTCCAATTTTTTTGTGAATTTGAAAATAGATGGGCCAATCCTAAAATTTATTTGAAAATACAAAAGGTCAAGAAAAGCCAAGAAAATTTTGAAGAAAAGGAGAGTTGGAGGACTTACATACTAAGTAGTCATTTGTTGGATGGGAGCAAAGATAGACAAACAGAACAGAGAACCCAAAACCATAAACCTCATGTAACAGTCATTTGATTTATGACAAAGGTAACATTGTGGTACAGTGGGAAAAGGGTAATCTTTTAAATGAATGGTTCTGGGAGAATTAGATATCCATATGGAAAAAGATAAACCCTAATGTCTACTCTACACAATATACAAAAATCAATTCTAAGTGGATTTTTTTTTTAATTTTCTTTTTATAAGAAATTTATTTTGGATTTTACACCTAAATATGAAAAATAAAACAATAATACTTAAGGATGAGAACATGGAAGCATATCTTCATGAGGGCCTCGGAAGAAGAAAATATTTCTTAACCAGGATGCAGCAAATACTAGGTTTAAGTAAGCACAATTAAAAATAGAGTTTCTGTTCATTGGAAGACACCAATAGGGAGTGAAAAGGGCTGCCTATGCAAAATATAATGGCTAGTAAATATCTGAAGAGGTGTTCAACCTCAATAGTCATTAGGGGAATGCAGAATAAAATTACAAAGTGATGCTGTTGATTGGAGTGTAAATGGTATTGCCACCTTGGAAAACTGGTATTATCCATTAAAATTCAGCATACACTTATCCCATGATCCATCAGAAATGCACTCATATGTGAACTAAAAATAATGTATAAGAGTGTTCAGAGAAGTTTCATTTATAATAGCCCCAAAATGGCAGCAACCCAAATATCCATCAACAATAGAATGGATAAATAAAATATAATGGAATACTACACAGTAGTGAGAAGGAATGAATGAGTGATACATGAAGTAGCATGGATGAATCTTACAAATACAAAATAATTCAGACACAAAATAATAAATTATATTATTCAACTTATATATGAAGTTCATAAACCAGGCAAAACTAATCCATGGTGATAGAAGTCATGATAATTATTCTGGGGGTTTACTGAGATTGTGGGGTGGTAGTAGGTAGTCTGTTCCTTCTGTGAGGGGTTACATGAGTGTGTTCAAAATTTGTAAGAATGCATTGAGCTGTACATATATGATCTGTGCATTTTTCTAAAAATATGCTATATTTTAAAAAAGAAAAGTTACATAAAAAAATACTGTGCCGACCAAACAATAGTATTTGTGAATCATGTAGAATCTGTGGGTCTACAGTTTGCGTCTATCCTGAGTGAAATTTCTAATTGAGCCAAGATGATGTATTCACTATTCTCATGCTTTTGTCATTTCCATCCTTGGGCTTTTGCATATGCCCTTGACTTGTCTGGAATACATTCCCTCTTCATTTCTATGGTTTTACCATTCAGTCTTCCAATCCACAGTGAGCTCTGCTTCACTAGGGTTTATCATGGTTACTACTTACCTGGCTCATGAATTGGCTCATATTGTAATTTCTCTTTATAAGTATAGATCTTGTCTCTTCAAAGTAGCTTAGAAAACTAATGCCAGTTTTTCTAGGTCCATACAAGATGACAAAAATAAGTACAATATAGCATTTATCGTAAAGCTAAACACACTGCATCTAATATATCTTCTATATTTTGTGACTAATCCTTTACATGTTCAGTATTAAGATAAATATATCTTCCATGAAATTGAGAGATTAATTGATGGGAAGTATATTAAAATTAAGGGTTGTAGGTGGTCAGACTGCTTGTGTTCAGGTGTTGCTGGGATCATTGACTTCTGTGGGCTTTGGTTTCCTTACCTGAAAAATGAAATAAAGTGCTTAAAACCATACTGGGCACATAGAGTGCTCTCTGTACATGTTACCCATTTTTATTGTTTAGCTGTCTTATTTTTAACATCCTTACTGGACAAAAGAAAAAGCTAATATCTCTATCTTGTCTGTCACTTTAAAATTTCTCAGAAAGGCTATTTCCATAAAATCTAAAAGATTTAAATACATTCTTCTTTTAAATCTATAACATGATATGACAGACTGATCAAAATGTGTCAATGACTTTTCATGTTTTATCTTTATAGCCCTAGTTTCTCCTAAGTCTGTTACTATGCTTCTTCGGTGAAATAATAATATATATTTATGTATAATATTTGCTTAATACCATTTAAAAAGTGTTAATTAAACCTCAATCTTCTTAAAATTTAAAGCTTCTTTTGTAAACTCTGTCATCTTTTCAAGATACTTTATTCACGGGTAATGCTATAAGAATAACAACCAAAATACAAACTGGGAAAAAATTCCCCCCTGAGGTTCAGACAATCTGCTGTCTTTTGGTATAATTAGCTTAGGGATAAGATCTTGAGAAAATGCATACTGAATGACAGACAACAAATACTCAGCAAATACTTCGTTGAGTTTAATTAGCTGTGATCTTCATGACACCAAAGTGATTGTTTTTTTAAACATTGCTGTCGCTGGCAATTGGCTGGGGTAAAGGAGGTGGCAGAAGCTGTCAAAAAGATAAGTATTAAGGCTTCAAGGCAGCACAGCAGAAACTGAGAAAGATACTTTGTCAGTCTTTAAACTGTTCTAGATAAAACTGAGTTGGGGGAAGAGGGAACTAAGAGGAGAAATCAGGGTTGTAAGACTAGAAGAATGCCTTTGGAAAGGAGGACATTTCCTCTCTCTTTTCCACTGATACTCTTCAAAAAAAAGATGTGTCTGCTTTCTCTAAACAACTTAGATTCAAAACTCCCTCAGGCTATATTTTTAGAGACTAAAGTAAAAGAATAAACCTATTTTCTTTGACAGATTTTAATTTAAGCCACTATATTAACCAAAGAATTATTTAGTGAACAATTTAGAAATGTATTAGGAAAATTACAAATGACAGAATCTTGAGAACAGCCTTTATTTGAGTTACAGAGCTTTTCTTTTACATTTCCTTTAGTATGAAATTTAAATTCCCTTAGTAGGACAGTAGGAAGAAAGTGCAGAAAAGATGGGGCACTATTTCGGAGATTTTATTAGCGTGGCATAGAGGCACAGGTGCATAGCGTAATTATCCCATCTACACTCAATTTCATTGCCAAGTGGGACCAGTTGGTGCTTCTAGGGATTCCACTTGACTGACAGATCACAGAAACTTGAGCACGGAGGCATGAGGCGTGACGGGGCCTCTGCTCATGTTGCTAAAATTTGAAGAAAGCCCTAAATTTCAAGGGAGGTGACTGACTCAACATTACTAAGGCAGAGGACAGCCCCCTAAGTATTGTTGTCAAGGCTCTTCAGTGGATCTTTAACCTTGGGATCTGGGCCATGACCTATAACCATTAATATTTTATCAAAAGGCTTTACCCAAGTTTGGTCTTAAAAGCCCATGATGGCAATTTTGGCAATAGTGCAATGTTAATAACTGCCTTCAGGAAGAGGAAATAATGCTGCTTCATACCAGAATTATCCCTGTTTATATGGTACATATCCATGTTGCACGACTTGTGGATTTTGACCAAATGGATCTTTGCTGATGTTTCCTACTTTCCCTTTTTCATTATTAGTGGAGGTAGTCTTTCCCTAACCCTCAGGGAAGATTTGGGCTGGTCCTATATCTTTCTGTTCAATATGGTTAAAGACAGTCCTGTGGTCATTTTAAGTCCTGGTCTTATTTCAGTCTTGACAGTGTCTAGTTCCATGCAAAGTCAAAACTTAAAACATAGCAACATTAAATCTTCCCTCTGGGAAGCAGACTTGGCCCAATGGAAAGGGCATTTGCCTACCACATGGGAGGGCCACGGTTCAAACCCCGGGCCTCCTTGACCCGTGTGGAGCTGGCCTGTGTGCCGTGCTGATGCACGCAAGGAGTGCCCTGCCACGCAGGGGTGTCCCCCGCATAGGGGAGCCCCACGTGCAAGGAGTGTGCCCCATAAGGAGAGCCACCCAGTGTGAAAGAAAGTGCAGCCTGCCCAGGAACGGTGCCGCACACATGGAGAGCTGACACAAGATGATGCAACAAAAAAAGAAACACAGATTCCCGGTGCCACTGATAAGGATAGAAGCGATCACAGAAGAACACTCAGTGAATGGACACAGAGAGAAGACAACTATGGGGGGGGGGGGGGGAAGGGGAGAGAAATAAATAATAAAAAATAAATCTTAAAAAAAAATCTCCCCTCCCCTAGCTGAGTACTGTTTCAATCTGGAAGCCTAAAGTAGGAGAGGAGACAAGTTCGCCACTTCTTCCTTCTCCCTGTTCATTGCCTTCCTAGATTCAAAGGGAGAAATAAGGGAGAGAAGAGAGCTGGAGGGATAGGGACATTGTCACTCGGCTAAGTGGCTTTGGCTCTCTGACTCAGCAGATGGTTAAAGCTGCCCTGCCTTGGAAAGCTTGTCTGGCAGGGCTTGTGACAAAAACGGACTCTTTTTCCTGTGGGGCAGCTTCATAGACTCTTTCATTTCCAGGCTCTCTTTCTTGCAGTTCATTTTACCTCCATGTTTGTATCTAAAACTCAGGGGGTCACTGGCAACTCCTCCTTCAGCCCGTGGGTATCTGGGATGTGTATCCAGCCTCTTTCTGCTCAGGTCACCTAACTCCTCAACATGGGCCATCGGGACTGGACACAAGAATAACAAAGGACATTCTCTTTCCTAAGTAGTCCACACTGGTCACCAGGAAACATCCCACAAATCTTGCTCAGGCAAACTTGGAGTGGGCAGACAGAAGGGCCCTTCTAGATCCACCATCAAAGCAGTTAATCAGGCCCTCTCTCAACCTCTAGGTTTCTCCAGGTGAACTGTCCCCACTTTGCCTTAGATACCTTTGGTGTGAGTCAGGTGACAGTCCTCAGTTAAATCCCAACTGCCAGAAGCATGTTGTGAACCATGATCCTCTAAAGTGGCTTGGAGTGAGAAGGAGATGGGGAAATTGACTGGAGAGGGAATGGAGACATAGGGCTTGCCAGCACCTCTCTCCTCTTGCCTCATGAGTTCCTTCTTTTGAATCATTCATTTGCTTGAGGAGCCCAAGTGGTGTGTAACAAGGGCCATTTTTTATATTTGGAGTGGGGTCTGTCTCATGCTCACTTTGGTGACTGTTTTCTATCGTACTGGCATCCTAAGAAAGGAAGGCAGGAAAAATCCAGTTCTATCATCTTGTTACTGGTGTTTTATAATCTGCAAAGTGTGCAATCCCATGGTTTCAGTTGCTCCTTGCTGAAGCAAGAAATAAGGCCCAAAAAACAGATACAGCCAACCCCTTTTTGCTAATGAGAAAACTGTGTGTTGCAAAGCTAAATGACACACCCAAGGTTACATGGCATTCACTGAAACTATTTATTTATTTGAACACTCCCTTGGCCAGATTCCCTAAAGTACCTTATTGGAGTCATGCTTACATCCCTAGCATTTAGCACATGGTATGCCAGAACTTCATTTTCTTATTGAATCAATATATCCAGGACTCCTAATGCCTAGCCAAGTACTTTTTCCACTGCTAACCAACTTATATAAGTAGTACGACTTCTGCCCTCCATAGCAACACAGACCTTGTAATCCCCTGATTTTGTAGAGTCCATTTCAATTGAAGGCAAATCCTGCATTTGTGGATCTGGGTTTGGGTAAACCAAAGAAGTCCAAAACAGTTTAGCTCTGTGAGAGTTGTTATGGTCCATTTGACCTGTAGTCTTTAACAACTGACATTTACTGAGTGCCTTTTATGTGACAGGCACTGAATGAACTACTGAAAAGCCAAATATGAGACAGGGTTTCAAGTCTTTTTTTTAAAAAAGATTTATTTATTTATTATTTATTTCTCTCCCCTTCCCTGCCAGTTGTCTGCTCTCTGTATCCATTTGCTGTATATTCTTCTGTGTCCGCTTGGATTCTTGTCAGCAGAACCCAGAATCTGTGTCTCTTTTTGTTGTGTCATCTTGCTGCATTAGTCTTGAGACTCATTATAGAGAAGACGTGTAACTTTAGGAAAGCTCTGGAAACTGTAGAATGCTATGAATGCATGAAATTTTTGATAGTTTTGTCTGGAGCCTTTGGGGATTATATTAATCTCAGAGTGATGAACTCATCCATACTCCTGCAGGGTCAGGTCGGTAACATACATGAATGAAGTGACTCAGGTGAAATACAATGGGAAGAGGTGAAGGTTGTGATGAACAGGAGATCACCCACCCTATCTAAAGGTAGCAAGAGCTACTCAGCCTAGCCAATGTGAGTGTGGGAATTCAGAGATTCTGGGTCTTCCAATTTTTCAAGAGAAACTGGAAATCTGGATTCTTTTAAAATGTAATTTTTCTCCATTTTGAAAACACAGTGTAAGTTGCCAGGATCCATATCTGCTCTGGATTCATTCTAGATGCATTTACTTTCTCCTCATTCCATTCTACCCTTCTCTTCCCTGGGACACTTCTTGGGACTGAAATAGACTCTACAGATTAGGAACGGAGGCAGGGACTGCTGTTCAGGCTTGTACACTCCAATTGGTCTTTCTCAAAAGAAGACAGCTCTGTCCCACATCACAATTCTCAGGAAGTAGGAGAATTTGTGTTTAGAACAACAGTTAGCTTCTGTTTGATTAACGGATTAAATTTTCCTTTAAGTGAAACTGCAAAAGACTTCCTTCTCATCACAGTCTTAAACATTTATCATGTATACTTGTCTATAAGTTATTGTTCCTACAAATCCTAAGGGTACTTACTTTATGAGCAAGCAATTGCTATCTGGTTGTCATGTTGATGGCCATTGAATAAGCAGTTTAAAACATAGTTATTTCTCTAAGAGCCAGTCTCCATTTGCTTTAGATTCCTATTCCCACACTGATATTATGGATACCAAAGTGTCTTAGCTGCCAATGCAAGTTACCAGAAATGTGTTGGCTTTTATAAAGGGGATTTGTTTGGGGTAAAAGCTTATAGTTCTAACGTTATGAAATATCCAAATCAAGACATTAGCAGAGGGAAAATGGTATTGCTATAGGTAGGCACTGCTCAGCTCTCTCTCAAAAAATGCAGAAAGGCCAAAACTTATTTGAGGGAGCTGCTTTGGGGATCTGCAGAAGGGAAGTCTGCAGAGCATCATCCAGGAGGGAGTGCGACAAAAAGACAAAGAGGCCAAGGGAAAACTGAGTTGCTCACCCCTGTGGCTGGAAGGAGCGGGTGCGTAAGCTCCACCCTCAAGGCAAACAGTCTCGGTGGAACCGCGGCTCTCGCCAGTCAGCTGAGTGGGAGGGAGGCTCCCGAGAGAAACAGTGGTCTGAAGAAGGTGAAGAATTGTTTCTTTTTGGTGGGTTTGGCCACCTGAGCGGCCTTTGGGTCTTAGGAAGGACACCAGCCAGCACTGAGGGGCCCCGGGAGAGAAGAGGAGGAATCTGCTCAGGCAGGCTGTCACACCCAGCCGCCCTGGGAGAGAGGAAGTAGGTCGTGGAGGGGGTGGAACCGGCGCCTAAGTAGCCCGCCAGAACGCGGTTAGAACTCAGTCCAACTTGCCTGAGGGAAAAGTGTAGGAGGAGCCAGATAAGCTTTCAGAAGCCCCCTAACCTATATCGCTGGTGTAGCTCAGAGCGGGGATCCCTGTCTTGCAGGTAGAAATTCCGTGGTTCAAGTACTGATATCTCCTCAGAGAGTGATCCATCCGAGTTGTCAGGCACATGGCTAGCACCTTAGTAGGGAACTTATACACTGAGGTTCTGTTGTTTTGTTTAGGGTTTTGTGGATCTGTTACATATATTTTTTAATTTGTACTTTCTTTTTTCTTTTTCCTTTAATTTATTCACTCAAACTGGGTACATCACCTGTGGAGGGCAGGCTGCAGAGTGATTAATTGATGAGAACCAGCAGCCTGACATGGTCCCTAGGGGTTTAAGAGGGAAGACTGTTTTTCCTGGGTTGTTTTTTTTGTTGCTGTTTTGTTTATTGTCTTTTCCCTTTCTTTGTTTCCTTTTTTCTCTTTTACTTATTTTTTCAACCTACTTTATTTCTTTTCTTCCTTTATTTCTCTATCCTCTGACTTCTGCTACTTTTCTTTCATTCCCTTCTTATTTGGTCTTCATTTTTTTCTCTCTCTCCTTTTTTTTCCTCTTTTTTTCCTTTTATTCTCTTCTCATCTGTCTGACCTTTTAATTCATTCTATTTTTTTCTCTTTATTTTGTTTCTTGTTTCATTTTTTCTATTCCAAAGTTTTTATTCTTATTAATTTATATTTTTTAATGATTTTTACTCATATTACTTATTTAGTTTTCTAGCTCTTGTATGGTTCCTTTTCTATCTTTTAAAAAATTATTACTATTATTCTTTTTCTCTTCTTATCTCTTTCCTTTTCTCTGGTCCTATTTTTTCCCCCTGAGGGAACACAGACAATGGCAAGGATATATAGAAGAATAGAATAAAAGGATCCAAGTATCAAAAAGAAAGTTTACTACACACAAAGAAACAACAAAATAAAACCTTAGAGTAGAAAGAGAAGCTAACCAACTGAATATGCCCATCAAGATAAACAGATGTGTAGACACCAACAAAAAATTACAAGTCATACTAAGAAACAAAGACATGGCCCAGTCTAACAAGCAAACTAAAAAATGGTGCCACAAGAAAGGAAAACTATAGACTAATCTCTCTGATGAAACTGGATGCTAAAATTCTCAACAAAATACTTGCTAATTGTATTCAAGAACACATCAAATGAATTATACTCCATGGCCAAGTAGGTTTCATCCCTGGTATGCAAGGTTTACAAGAATGGTTCAACATATGAAAATCAAATAATGTAATACATCACATTAACAGATCACAAGAAAAATCACATGATCATCTCTATTGATGCAGAGAAGGCATTCAACAAAATACAGCACCCTTTCCTGATAAAAACACTCCAAGAGGTAGGAATAGAAGGAAACTTTCTCAACGTGATAAAGGATATATATGAAAACCCCACAGCTAACATCATATTCAATGGTGAAATGCTAAAATCTTTCTCTCTAAGATCTGGAACAAGACAAGGATGCCCACTGTCATTGTTCTTATTTAACATTATGTTAGAAGTCCTTGCTCGAGCACTTAGGCAAGAAAAAGATATGAAAGGCATCCAAATTGGAGAGGAAAAAGTAAAACTTTCACTATTTTCAGATGACATAATCCTATACATAGAAATCTACAACAAACTTTCTAGAGCTGATAAATGAGTTCAGTAAAGTGGCAAGATATGAGATCAACACACAATCAATAGAATTTCTGTACACCAATAATGAGGAATCTGAAGAGGAAATAAAGAAAAAAGTTCCATTTGCAATAGCAACCAAAAGAATCAAATACCTAGGAATAAAATTAAAGATGCAAAGGATTTATATGCAGAAAACTACCCAACATTGTTAAAGGAAATCAAAGAATAAATAGAAGAATATTCCTTGTTCATGGATTGGAAGACTAAGCATCATTAAGATGTCTGGCCTACTAAAATTGATTTACAGAGTTAATGTAATTCCAATAAAAATGACAACAGCATTTTTTTACTGAATTGGAAAAGTTAACTCTGAAATTTATTTGGAAGGCCAATGGACCCTGAATAGCCAAAGACATATTGAAAAAGAAAAACAAAATTGGAAGATTCACACTACTGACTTTAAAACATATTATAAAGCTACAGTGGTCAAAACTGCATGGTATTAGTACTAGGATAGAGATACTGACCAATGGAACAAAATTGAGAGTTCTGATGTAGATCCTTGCATATACAGTCAACTGATATTTGACAAACCACCAAGTCCACTCAACTGGGAGAGAATAGCTTCATCAACAAATGGTGTTTGGAGAACTGGCTATCCATAGCCAAAAGATTGAGAGATGAACACCCTCTCACAACTTACACAAAAATCAACTCAAGATGGATCAAAGATCTAAAATAAAAGCCAAGTCCATAAAGCTCCTAGAAGATAATGTAAGGAAACACCCATAAGATCTTGTAGTAAGAAATAGTTTCATAAACTTTATACCCAAAGCACGAGTCACAGCAACAAAAAGATTAATAAATGGGACCTCCTCAAAATTAAGAAACTTTTGCACTGCAAAGGAGTTTGAAAAGAAAATGATGGACACAAGCACAAGTTTATTTGGTTAACCACTGCAACCGGGTTTCACTCCAACCCCAACCCCAGCCTGACCACCTCTGCCCCCTCTTCAAGAGGACAGCCAGTAGTGCCTGGGGCCATGTTCAACTACATTTGAGTTTTCTCACCAGTGCCCCGGAGAGCAATGCTAACTCCAAAGGACCTTCTTATGCCCACCCCCCCTACTCAATGGGAGAAAATATTTGGTAACCAACTGTCCAATAGAAGCCTAATATCCAGTATATATAAAGAAATCCTACATCTTGAAAATAAAAAGACAAACAGTCCATTTAAAAAATGAGCAAGAGATTTGAATAGACACTTCTCCAGAGAAGAAATACAAATAGCTAAAAAGCACATGAAAAGATGTTCAACATCACTAGCTATTAGGGAAATGCAAATCAAAACTACAAAGAAATATCATCTTATACCCATTAGATTACCAGTTATTAAAAAAAACAGCACTACAAGTGTTGGAGAGGATGTGGAGGAAAGGGAATGTTCATCCACTGCTGGTGGGAATGTAGAATGGTGCAGCCACTGTGGAGGACAGTTTGGTGTTTCCTCAGGAAGCTAACTACAGAACTGCCATATGATCCAGCAATCCCACCACTGGGAATATACCCAGAAGAATTGAAAGCAGGGACATGATCGAAGAGATGCACACCAATGTTCATAGTGGCATTATTCACTATTGTGTTGGAAGCAACCCAACAGAGGAATGTCCATCAACAGAGGAATGGGTAAACAAATTGTGATATATACATACAGTGGAATATTACTCGGCTATAAGAAGAATGCAGTATTAACACACAGGATAACATGGATGATTCTTGAAGACCTTATGTTGAGTGAAGTAAGCCAGGCACTGAAGGACAAATATTATATGACATCACTGATATATGAATTAAACAAATTGAGCAGACTCACTGAGCTAGAGTCTGGAAGTTAGGTTTGCAGGAGACAGAAAGGGAGTAAAGGACGGATGGTGAGCTGATGCCCATAAGGGCAAAATCTATGATAAGGTGGAAGGGTGTAGTTGGGCAGTGGATGGGCATGGCAGTAGTTCAGTGATATGATTGGGTTTGGTGGTGCTGGTCTGTGAGGGGAAATAGGGTGGGGGATTGGATTGGACTATCCATGGGACCGGGGAGAGGGTTGTGGGAAAGAGCAGATGATCTCTCAGGATTTGCAGGTCTGTGATTAAACCTATAATGTTGGAAATGTTCTTTTGGCAAATATGGCAGGGGAAGGTACTGGTGTAGGGTGTCAGGCCAGGTAATTGTGCTCAGTTGTTTGGTCAGCAAGCACTGGGCTAACTGTAATACAAGGGCATTTATGGACTTTAGTTACCATTGACTTTACTGCAGTGGTAAATCATAGATAGCTGGTTATAATTACATCAACCAGGGAGATTGTCATCAACAAGAGTGATACTTAACCCAATCAGTTGAATGCCTTAAAAGGGGAAGTGATTCCAGCATTTGGAGAGAATTTCCCAGCTTGTCTTTGGACAGCCAACATCTCCCAGAACTCAAGAACCTTCACTGGAATTTCATCACAGCCCCTGGTTGCAGCCTGCCTGTGGAACCTGGACTTGTGCATCCCCACGGTTGCATGAGAGACTCTTATAGGAGTGTGTACTATTAACAGATATCTCTTGTTAATTCTGTTTCCCGAGAGAACACTGACTAATACAGGTTATAAGGAACAGGGTGCACGTGGGGCAGGCTTCAATGGAATATCTAAGTGTTCTTCTTGTCATAGTGTGTTATATTATTAGGTGGAGACCCACACAATAAATAAGAAAATATTAAACTCCCATCTTGGTGAGCCCTGCTACGCTCTCAATTAGAGGGACAAGAATCACTTGAGAACATAGGCAGTGCCTAATAAAAGAAAACAGAATAATATATCAAGCCCTCAATATTATTGCAAGTAACTATATGAATCTTATTCTTCAAAAATGGAAAGTTAGTGATTACCATAGGTTCCAAGGGAAGAATAGAATAGACGGACTGTAGGGCATGTTTAGGACATTATTATTGTTCAGCATGAGATCTTGCAATAATGGATACAGCCCACTTCAAATTTTGTGAAAACCTATAAAAGTGTATGACCTGAAATGTAAACCATAATGTAAACTCTTGACCATGGTTAGTAGCAATACTTCAATATTTGTACATCAGTTGTAACAAACATACTATCCACATGTAAAATGTTGTTAATAAAGGAGAGAGGGAAAGGGGGAGGGTGTTGGGTATATAGGAATCACCTGTATTCTCTATGTGACTTTTCTGTATCCTAAAGCGCCTTTAAAGATAAAATGAAAAAGATAAGACACTGGGGGAATATATAGATGGAAATGCCCCTGTACATACAAGACAACAGATTTTACAGTGACGAAAGACACAAAGCCTAAAATTTTTAAAAAATTTTTTATTATTTCAAATTGTTTTAAATTATTTTTGTATTTTATTGACTATTTTTAAAATTATTATTTTGTTTTCTTATTAACTTTATTTGGTTATTTTTTTACTTTTTTAAGAGACCGTTTGGATCACAGAAGGGTGACAACTGTGGCAGGATTACTGGTGCCAGGTGTTGGTGATGGGGAGGGTGTGTGTGGGGAGGAGTGCACCTGGGGCATGCCTCAAAGGCATGGATATGTTCAAGTGTTCATGGGGCATTGTCTCAGTGGGTGGAGACTCACACAAGATCCTAAAGAATAATAAATTCCCATCCTGGGGAGTCCTGCTACATTCTCTAATAGAATGGCAAGAATCCCCTGAGCACATGGGCAGTGTCTAGTGAAGGAAGACAGACCATTATGCCAGGCTTTTGATATTGATGATTGTACTTAGGAATCTTTTCTTGTGAAATTGAAATTTAGCCTCATATTATGTACCACCTAAGAGTTACTTCCTTATAAAACCTCCTTGTTGCTCAAATGTGGCCTCTTTCTAAGCCAAACTCAGCATATAAACACAGTACCTTATCCTCAGTGTGGGACATGACTCCCAGGAATGAGCTTCCCTGGCACCAAGGGGTTATTACCAAGCACCAACTAGCAATTCAGCTGGAAAAAGACCTTGACCAAAAGGGGTGAATAGTAAATACTAATGAGTTTTTATGGGGAATAGATTTCAAATTGTGTTGGAAGGTCATTCCAGAGGTTACACTTACGAAAGTTTCAACAGGATCTGATTGACTGCCACAGTAAACAGTGTCTCCAATAGCAGGACTCCTGAAGACTCTAGGGATACAGAGAAATGATAAACAGGGCAGACAGCTCAGAAATTCTGCACACTGTCTGGGGGCCTTACTTTGGAATGTATGCTCCCAGTGTAAGGAGTTAGACTCATTTATAGGTTCTCTACACATTTTTATTTGAACAATAATTAGCACTATATTTGATAAATATATGTCCCAGAGACTTAAATATTTGATCAGACCATGTGCCAGTTGAGCCCTGAATTTCAGCAGAGTTGCAACACCCAGTGCCCATTTATTGGATTCACCCAGGGCAGCTAGCAAGGAGATGATGATGGACAACACCCATCCCAAGGAACAGAGAGTGTCTACAACTGCAAGCAAGATAGTTCCATCCATCTGCCCCATGGGAGCTAAGCCCCATTTCAATTAGAAGCAGAGTGGGCATCACCATCCCAAATCCTCAAAATTGGGGAATGAACAATGGACTAAAGTAGACTTATTATTCTGCTATAAACTAATTATTGTTCTAGAAATGGAAGAACTCTTATTGATGTAAAGGCAGTGGCCACCAGAGGTTCTGAGGGATAGAAGAGGGAAGAATAGGTTTAATATGGGGGCAGTTTAGGAACACTGTATTTGCCCTGCATGACATCACAGTGACTGATACAGGTCTTTTGTATATTTTGTCACAACTTACAAAATATTGAAGGACAAAGTGTATACTATAATGTAAACTATAGTCCATGGTTAGTAGCAATGCTTCAATATGGGTTCATCAATTGTAACAAATGTACCACAGGATGTTGTTAATGTGGGAAAGTATGGTAGGAGGAGGGAGTGGGCATATGGGAATCCCTTATATTTTTTATGTAATCTAAAGCTTCTTTAAAAATAAAAAGTTTAATTATGAAAAAAAAGACTAAATACATTTCATATTCAAGTAGTTGCATTTATAGAAACTATTAAAATTTTGGTAATGCAAATTTAAAATTATAACAATTATTTCTGTATTTTATAAAATGTGATATGTAACTTCTCATGTACAAGGCACACATTAATCCTACAATCTCATTTCAGAGGCTGAAAACTATGGCCCAGCAACTGGCTGTTTTTGTAAATAAATTTTATTGAAACACAGCCATACACATTTAAGTATCATCCAAGGCTGCTTTCACACTACAATGGAAGACTTAAGTAATTGCAACAGAGACCATATGGGGTCTGCAAGACCTAAAACATTTAACTGGTTCTTTAGAGAGAAAGATTGCTGACTCTTGGTCTCACTTGTACTAAAATTCTTTATAACAATGAAACATTCATTATTTATTCCTTCATATTCTCAAGACTGCAAAGAAGATGTATTAGAAGTATAGGGTTTTTATATATATATCCAATTGCCTAATATGATATCTGGATACTGTCTGGCCACTATTTTACAGGTCTATGTTTGAAAAAAGGTCCAAATCAGTCCTATGTAATCTCCAAACTCCGTGATGTAAATAGGTTGGTGTTCCATTCTGTTGGAAAGAGAAGTTGATACATTTGTAGTTTTGGAAAAATCAATCTGTCAACATGTTCAGATATGTGATCTTGTCACTGTGTTTTCTGCAAAATAGTAATACACTGAAGAATGAAAATTGTGTGTTTGAAAATTAAGAAAAGCAAATCCAGCTTCCCTATTTAGTTCATGCAGTGGTTCATGTATAATCTGGATACTGAAGAAAAACTGAAAATGCTTGCATTTCTTTTATCAGCTTTAGTAATAGATATGGCTAAAGGATTGGGTAGAAATTACTGTATTCATGTTCACGTAAATGTTTATTTTAAGTGTTATAATTATATGAGTAGTAAGTCAAATATATAAAGTTTTTAAAATAAAAACCAGAAAGAAAAAAATAAGACAGCAGCAGAGATGCTTTCTCAATGTCCTGCCACATGGTAAAACAAGATGGCTGCCGATCTCTGCCAAGGTCTCTGCCTTCCCCTCTAGAATCTACTATCTTCTGGAGCTCAGCTGTGGGCAGCCAGGAATAGTGCTTGTCTCTCATGAGGCCTCCTCTCACAGACTTGACTACTCTGCTTTCTTCCTGAGTTCAGCTATGAGTTACCAGGCGTATGAATCATCTCTTCCTCAACTTTGAACTGCACTGTGGGCCCCACCTCTTGGGGGCTTTGTGCTTAAGCTTTGGCTGCTAATGATCCTTGAGTTCTCTCTCATATTGCAGGGTCAAAAATGGCAGAGTTCTCTTTTCCAGTGTTTGTCTCTCTGTGTCTCCATTTATATCAGCCCCAGCAAGAGAGAGGAGACTCAACCGGAATTGTGCCTCACTTTTGAAGTAGTCTAATCAAAAGCAATCTGTATGTATGTCTCAAGAGGATCTGACTGAATGCCACAGTAAACCGTGGGTCAAGCAGGAATGCTCCTGAGGGCTCTAGAGACATCTAGACATTATAGGCAGGGCAGCTAACCCCAGGATATTGGCACCCTGTCAATGGGCCTTACCTTGGAATATGATAACCTATCTCCCCAATGTATCAGAGTTAGACTTATTTATAATTTTCCTACACATGGTTCTTCTGCCCTTTTCATTTGAACCTATAATTAGCACTATACCCGTTAAATTATATGTCCCAGAAGATTTTAATCTTCCAGCTGTTCACATGCCAGATGAGCCCTGAATCTCAGCAGAGTTGCAGCCAATATCTGCTCTCCAGTTCACTGGACTCACCCAGACAACTAACAAAAGGATGATGACGAATAACACCCATCCCAAAAAACAGAGAGTATCTGCAACTGCAAGAAAGACATTTCCTTCTATCTGCCCCTTGAGATCTAAGACCCCTCTCAATTGGAAGCAGAGTGGGTATCACCATCCCCAAACCCTCAAGATTGAGGAACAAACATAGGTGGGAATGCAACCATGGACCAAAGTAGACTTATTATTACTCTAGTACTGGGAGAACTTGTAACACTGATATAAAGACAGTGGTCACTGGAAGTTCGGAGAGGAGGGAAAGGGAAGAATTTGTATAACATGAGGCATTTTTGTGACTTAGAATTGTTCTGCATGATATTGCAATGATGGATACAAGCCATTATACATTTTGTCCAAATCTATAAAATTGTGTGGTGCAAAGTGTAAAACATAATGTAAACTATAGACCATGTATGCTCATCAATTATAACAAATGTATCACACTAATGAAAGATGTTAATGAGAGAATGTGTGGGATGGGGTGTATGGGAATCCCCTATGTATATGCATATTTTAAAAAAGATCTATCTATCTATCTATCTATCTATCTATCTATCTATCTATCTATCTATCTATCTATTTCCCTCCCCCCTTGAGGCTTGTTCCATTCTTTGCTGTCTCTTCTGTGTCCATTCCCTGTGCATTTTTTCTGTATCTGCAGGTCTCCATTTGTTGCGTCATTTTGCTGTGCCAGTTCTCCGAGGCGCATGGGCCATCAGTTCTCCATGGCACATGGGCCAGCTTGCCTTCACAAGGAGGCCCTGGAACATGAACCCAGGGCCTCCCATATGGTAGACGGGAGCCCAACTGATTGAGCCACAGCTGCTTCCCCCCTATATTTTTTTCACTGTAACATTTATGTAATCTAAAGCTTCTTCAAAAATAAAGAAAAAAAAGTTTAAAAAGGCAATCTAATCAAGTGATCTGGTACCACACTCAAAGGAAAAATTAGTTTAAGAGCATAATCTTTTTCTTTTTGGGATTCATAAAAGAACTTCAAACTGTCACATAAGGGTTCTGGACTTGCTGCAGATTGTGTGATTCTTCAACTTAACTAGTTAGTTGTTTTAGAGTTATCTTGGGTCTGTATGCAAATATTCAGTACAGTACACGTATTGTAATCTGTGTTCAATCTTTTAGCCTGCTTAGGCGCAAGTTCTATTTTCTACCTGATAGAAGGGGAGGTATAGATTTCCTGGAGCACTGAGTAATAAATAGTATTTTTTTAAAAAATTGTTTTGGCTACAGTCCCAAGACTCCAAGAGCTTTTAATGTCAGATATTAATAATAAACAAAAATTTTAAGACAAGCATTTTTAGTGACATTGTGCTATTACACGTTTAAATTAGTTTGATAAATAGGTCACTGGAGGCCACTTATGTGGTGTGAATACACATACAAACATAGACATATATTTTTATTATAAATAAAAAACATGGTGCTACAAAGATCAAGAATAACTGGCTAATATACATCATATATTGTAAAGAAATTAAGTTTTCATTAACTGCTTGAATTTATCACTTGGGGTTGAAATGTTTTAATTTCTGACCTAGATACTTCAAGTGACTTGTTTCTGGGAAAAATAATAGGGAGTTAGAGAGCAAAAACAACAAAAATGCATGTCTTAGTTAAAATCTCAAAAATGTTAAATTTTCTTATCCATTGTGTTGAAATTGTATCACTAGGTTAAGAAAATAGTTTTGTGGATTAAATCAGAAAACTAAGTGCAGAGTTAGGAAATTTCTGGTATAAATTTATTGCTGTTCACTTCAACCCAGATATTTTAGCTTTTATTGCATTCCTAACAAATCTTGAACCCAAAGGTTTCAGTCTCTGAACAACGTGACATTCAAGAAGGACAGTTCAACAGCCAATCCCTTCTCTGTCCCCAAATTATAAAAGGATTCTGTCTTTTACATTTATATCTAAAGCAGTAATCCAAATCATAACCATCATATCCTTTTTCCCCTTTCCCAATTCTTTCACACTTTCTCTTTCACAACTAACTGCTCCCACTCCATCCCATTCTCCTCCACTCCCCACCCAAAACCTTTCTCTTCTCAGCCTGAGACTGAGAAGATAAGGTCCTTATTTCCTCTGCCCTCTTGCAGCTCTTTATTTGTGTGTCACCTCAAAGTCTCTCACTTGATTCTTTCTCCTTTCATGTAGATCTGAGAGATAGGGGAGTAGGGTGAATGGTCATTATAATTAGAGGATGATGACCTTGGGGGATTATGTAAATAGTCTCACTTCAATAATTTGTATCTTTAATGTTTGTGACATTAAAAAATTTTACATCTGGAATGCTTTAATAATGTGGGTTACAATACAAAGAAATTGTTATATAACTTCATAACAATGTTCTGGAGAGGATGAGATTGGGCATTTTATCCCGAAATGATGCTGTTACTTGAAGGGGTATCTCCACTGCCAACCTACTTCACCCTGTGCTTGTCAAGATAATAAGGATGTTCAGGCTTTGTGTCTCCATATTTATCCAACCTTCAACAAGAACAGGACAGAAGGATTTATCAGTGGTAGAGTGGTGCTCAGCATGGCCTTCAAACTGCTCTACCATCTGCCTCAGTTTCAGTTTCCTGCCTTGTTTTATCCATGTCCCCCAACCACAGTACATTATTTATATCTCTGTCAATAGAGTATTACCTTGAATTATGGATATTCATCTATATACACTGTCTGCCTTATGATAAGCTCCATAGTCTGACACATGGCATAGGCTAAATAAACACCAGCCGCACTGACTTAAACTGCTTACTGTGTTGCTGACTCTCAAATTCCAGGCTAAGTCATGTTGTGATTTGTTATTTGTCTAATGGCTAAGAGCATAGCTGAACTTGATACATTTTTTTGAGTGAGAGGTGGATTAGCAGTGGTGAGGCAGTTTGAGTACTTTGTGGACCCCAGAAAATCCTGTTATTAAAGCTAATCCATTCTTGGGCATGCATTCCTGTTAGCAGATGGCTCTGGTTTCTGGGCTTCTAGGTTCTTAACTTGTGTTGCATAAAAGAATTTAAGGACACACCATAGGCAAAGGAGTAAAGAGTTTATTAAGAAATAAGAAAAAGGGAAAAGAACATCGTCTGTGGTACAGGCAGGGGCATACTGCAGGGTGAGTTGTGCACATGGTCCCCAGGTCAGGGCTTTTTAAAGTCTTTCCTCCTCCCCTTTCATAATGTTGGGGGTGGAGCCCCAGCTATTTGCTGTTCTATTGGTTTCCGCACCTGTCATTTCTCAGGGGGGGCCAATGGCAAGGCCATTTGAGGGTATCTGGGACTTCCCCTTAAGCCTGAATGGGATTCTCATTCTAAATGAGATTCTCGTAGCCAGGATCTCACAGGGTCTTTCTGGCAGCCTTCATCTCAGGAGGTTTCCATGCAGGTCTCGCAGCCATGTTGTCTGCCAGGCCAGCCACCTTCCCCCTTTCACTATACTAACCTGCCTCAAACCTATGCTAGATGGGACCTTTTGATTAGATTAAAGTGAACTTCCTTTTGATTAGATCATTTCAATAGGACATGAGCCAAGGTGGGTCTTAATCCTCTTTCTGGAGTCCTTTATAAATGGAGGAATAAAAAGTCACAGATGAGAAGAGCCACAGAGACAGAGAGAAGCCTCCAAAAGTTGATGAACCCTGGGGAAGAGAAAAGCCACAGATGGAACAGCCCAAAACTGAAGTAAAGAGGCCTAGAGGAGAAGGAAGAGACAAATAGACACCACCATGTGCCTTGCCAGGTTTGCCAGCAGCCATCCTTTGGAGAGAGCCTGATTCCTTGACTTGGACATTTTCCCCAACCTCAGAACTGTAAGTTTATAACTTAATAAATCCTATTGTAAAAGTCAACTCATTACTTGTATATTGCATTGACAGACTTTAGCAAACTAAAACAATTGGCTAGCATCATTAGAATTTGGAAAGTCTTCACTTTACTAAACTCGGCAAATATTTCTTAAACCGAGATGATGTAAGAGACACTGGACTAGGCAAAATGGGAGACAAAATTTAATGAATGCCTCAGGCTTCATCCTTGGGAATCATTGTCTCTGTGTATAGAATTTGATGCAGATGGAATATGACATGAAATAAAAATCCATGTATGTATTTGTAATATTCCTTTTTGATTCACCATTTAGCCCTTCTTCGCTGGCAATATTTCCCAATTATATTTTAGAGATTACCATAAAATTTAGAATTATGTAATTAATGCCTGGAAGGGGAATACAAGATAAACATTTCTTAGGAAAACCAGATGAGCCATTCAAACTGGCTAAACCCTGTGATAGCTAACAAAGAACTGCTGCGTCTTTAATCCCAGAATGTTTGGGCTCCCTAAACAGGACAACTGTTCTTCTAGTAACCATTGATAGATTGAAATGCCCCTTCGGTGGGCTGTTTCGGATTTTTCAATCTTCCTGACCTAACTTCTTTGTAGTTTGGTATTTCCTCCTTGACCAAAATTCCTGTATCCTATAATATTTTCCAATAACTCTCTACACCATGTTCTATGAACTGATTTTGCTTGAACTTGTATTCAGTCTTGAAGAAACTCTGAGCTTCACTGCCATCTGTGTATAATCTATTTATAGAACATAGAAAATTAAAACTAGAAGGGACTTTTTGGAAGTGTTAATAATAGGAGGAGGATGCATGGTAGTAGCAGTAGTACAAGAATAGTAGTAGAGTGATTGTAGAGGTAGTATAGCATAGCAGTAATCATAGTGTATTGTATAATAGTGCAGTGGTTGTAGTCAGTTGTGGTCAGTTGTAGTCAGTACTATAACAGTAGCAGTGTAGTAAGGTAATAGTAGTATAATAAGGTAGTAAGGTAGTAATAGTGTAGTAAGATAATAGTAATGTAGTAAAAGAGTAGCTGTATAGTATGGTAGTAGTCATGTCATCAGGCAGTAGTAACCAAATAGTGAGGTGGTAGCAGAAGTGTGATATGAAACTCATAATGTCACAGCAATAGTAATAGTAGTCTAGTAAGTTCATAGTATTAATGCCGTAAGATAATAGTCAAATAATATGGTAGTAGTAATGTCATAATGTAGTAGAAGTGTATAATACAATATTAATTAGTAAGGCAGTATTAGTATTAAAGGTAATAGTAGAAGTGTCTCAAGGTAGTAGCAGTATTGTAAGGTTGTAGTAGAAGTGTGGTAAGGTAGTAGCAATGTAGTAAGGAGGGTGTATCAGTTAGCCAAAAGAGGTGCTGATGAAAAGTACCAGAACTCTATTGGTTTTTATAAAGGGTATTTATTTGGGGTAGAAAATTACAGTCACAAGGCCCTAAAGAGTATGACTCAAGATACTATAAGAGGTACTTTTTCACCCAAAGTCTGTTGCCATGTGTTGATGCAAGGTGGTGGGCAAAGTCTGCAAGGGTTCAGCCTTCCTTCTTTCTCTTAAGGCTCAGTGGTCCCAGCTTCTTCTATCCTAGCTGTAGGCTGGCATGAGGCTCATCTCTCTCCCCAGAGCATATTTCTTTCCAGGCTCAGCTGCTCTGGTCTCTTCACAAGGTCAGCTGTAGACCACTGGGCTCATCTCTCTTCTAAGGGCCTCTGCCATGTCTAATGAGCTGTCTCTCTTCCTCTGTTTTCTTCTCTGTGTGAGTGTCCACCCACCAAGGGGGTGGGGACTCAATGTCCTACTGATTTGGCTGAATCAAAGCCCTAATCTTAATTTAATCAAGTAAACCTAACCTTTGAATTTAATACAATCAAAGGGTATCATGCCCAGAGGAACCGACCGGTTTTTAAGCACAGACTATATCTCGTTTTGGAATTCATAAGTATCAAACTGCCATATAAGGTGGGCAGTGGTGGAACTTTAGCATGGTAGAAGTAGTATTGTAAGGTAGTAGTATTGTGGGAGTGGGAGTAGAAATGCAAGTAACACAACTGACTCTGAGTCTGGCATTGCAGTGTGATTTGTTTTGCCTAATCATCACAATAATAGTGTCTTCCTCATGAAAGATACTTTAAAGAAAATACTTTTATTTTTATCCCTATTTCACATATGAAGAAACTAAGGCTCAGGGAGGTTAAATAATGAACTCAAGAATATCCAGCTAGCAAATGACAGAACCTGAACCTGAACCCAGATCTGTCTGATTCCAAAGCTAGAAATCTTGTTGTTCTATTGGTTTAATGATACATTATAGAGAAGAGGAATCTGGCTCAGAGAAGCAGAGGTGTCTATCTAGCCTCCCAGCTGTGTCAGAGTTGACATCAAACTAGTATCTAACCTGACTTCATCCCAGGGGCCTTCCATGGACCCACGCCTTCTTAACAGAAGACATAGGAACATTTAGATTTTATTTCTACCTATTAAAAAAGACACACTCCTCTTCCTGGTAGCAATATTAGGACTTCAAGAGTAGAAATACTGGGGTAAAGTTTCCTTAGCAAAAACTGTGAGGTTGACTCTTTCTCCAGATGAGGAAAGCTGGAACAAATGATTCAGGAGTTATCTTTTGGCCTACTATGCCTAGTGCTCTTACTGTTGCTGAGGAAAAGATGAGGGGAGTCTTCTTGTTTGGGCCAGACACCCAGTTATGAATCAAACCTTTCCTTTGGCTCTCACCCTCTCAAAGTCTTGGATAGGTACTCTGCCTCAAGCTACCAACACCTGCCTATCCCAGTGGTTCACTTCACTTGGTACTTGAGTGTACACCAACTTGTGTGTGTGATTCCTAAAACCTGAGCAGAAACTGCAATGAAAAATGTTAAGCAGCTCCTCTCCTGAGAGGCCCTTGACTTTGTTACTCCCCTGATAAATATGAAATCAGCTTGAATTTCTGAGTCTAGAAGGAGACCCAATTTCCCTACTTCTCTATCTTTGTTGTTGTTTGTCTAATGCCAATTGTAAATGTGATTAGTGATATTTATTTTAAAACTGAACTCTGATTTTGCTTGGTAGGTTTTAGAAATTATGTAATTAAGCTCCAGTCACTACTGAGAGCTATTTAATTAATTACTCCCTCTCTCTGAAGCTGCTTTATTTCTTCCTAGAACTTAGAAATAAAGAATTAGCATCAAATATATGTGTAAGGTTCTGAGCAACTTAACTGTTCAAACAGATAAATAAATAGAGGGTCCCTCTATTTATTTGGCAAATAGACATAGACTATTTTTACCTGGCCCCTAATATGAGTGATTCAAAAATTCCCTGCTTGCAATCTTTAGAGAAAAACAATATGGTAAGAATTTACCTGGAACAAATCATGTCGTCCTCACATAATTCCACAATGACCTTCTTTCCCCCATGATCTTTTGTAATTTATCTACCCAAATCTAAACACAGAAAAGGCAGTAAGTAGTAAAAATTGCTGTTGCCAAGTAACACTGTAGGATATTGGTTTTCTGAACAAATCAATAAAATGTTTATGCAGGGCTACTTTGTCAAAGTTATTTTTCTATGTATAGGAGGTTGCACCTAGGCCCATTTTAAATTTTCTTTAATTGAAATACCAAGGTAGATATTAGCTTGTGGTTAAGTTCATACACATACAGCAGCAGCTGAGAAATTAAGTCATATTTCTCATTGCTGGGGTTATGAGTAGACGCCCAATTACATGTGATCTGTGGCCACTTTATATCAACTGAGATTAGGTGTCCTTTGAATGTTATCTTTGTCTGCCCAATCAGTCCCACTCTTGGTTTATCAGGGAATCTGCGAAGTCTAGCCCCTGCTTATTGCCCCTCTTGCCTCTTCACTGTGTCCCCACAATACTCCATATCCTTAACAAATTATATTAAAGCCATTCATTTACTTCTACTGTTCCCTAATCTAGACCGAGTTCCTTGAAGGCAGAAATTTTTTAAAAAAATTTATTTGTTTTTAAAACTATCATTATTTCATTTTCTTATTAATTTTATCCATTTATTTTTTGTTTTCATTTTTGAAGACGTTTTCAATCACGGTATGGTTCCCTCTGTGGCAGGGAAGGATTATTGACGCGAGTGTCAGTGATGAGGGATGCGTGGGAAGAGGCTCACCTGGGACACACCTGTAAGGCATATGAATGAGTTTAAGTGTTCATGGGGCATTGTCAGGGTGAGTGGACATCCACATAACTGAAAGAATAGCGAGTTACTGTCCTGGGGAGTTCTGCCACATCCTCTAATGTTTGTTTTTTGTTTATTATTATTATTATTGAAATAATGAAAGTGCTTTAAGAATAATTGAAGTTTTGAATGCAGAAATATGTGATTGCACCCAATATCACTGATTGTACACTTTGGATGGATTTTGCTTTTTAATATGTATCAATGAAACTTATTTGTTAAGGAATAAAGTACAGTCTTAAAGAAACAATGGATCAAAGAATAAATAATAAAGACAATTAGGAAGTATCATGAAATGATTGAACAAAACAAAACATGCCAAATCTTTACAATAAAGGTGGTGATGAGAGGGAAATTTATAACTCTGAATTCTTACAACGTTAAAAAGAGAAAGACCTAATATAGGAGACCTAATTTCACAACTTGAAATATTAGAATGAGAAGAGCAAAATAAATCCAAAGCCAGCAGCTGGGAGGAAATAAAAAAGATAAGTGGGGATACATAAAATAGAGAGTGAAAATACTATTGAGAAGATCAATGAAACCAAACATTTCTTTGTAAAAATCAAACAAACTTTAGCTAGACTGATGAAGAAAAAAAGCAGAGTACAGAAATAATTAAAATCAGAAATGAAACAAATGACATTGCCATCAACCTTACAGAATTAAAAAGGAATATAGGGCTAATATGAACAATTGTGCCCCCCCAAAATTAGATAAAATATATGAAATTGATAAATTCCTGGAAAGACACAAAATTCCTAAACTGAATAAAAAATAAATAGAACATCTTACAGAACAACAACTAAAGAGATCAAATAAGTAATCACCACCCCACCATTAAACAAAGGAAATCATAGGACCAGACGGGTTCACCCGTGAATTTCAACAAATATTCCAAAACACAGTTCTGTTCATATTCCTCCCAAAACCTAAATTGTAGGGAATGCTTCCTAATTTGGTCTATGTTGTGAGCATCACCCTAATACCAAAGGCAGGTAAAGATAAAGATAGCACAATAAAATTATGGCCAATATCCCATGTGAATATATCTATGTGAATATAGATATAAAAATACTCAACAGAATTCTATCAAATAGAATATAACAGAACATTAAAAGAATCAAATGGGATTTATCACAATATGCTCTGGTGGTTCAAAATAAGGGAACCAAATAATGTAATATACCACATTAAGAGAATGAAGTAAAAAATAAATAAAACATAAAAAGCACATGACCTTTTAAGTTGATACCAAAAAATCATTTGACAAAATTATGCACCCTTCTTGTAAAAATGCTATAAAAAACTTGAAATGTTCCTCCTTTTCCTATCCCTTTATTTTATATTTGAAACACGTAACTTGTTCTTGAGGGGTCACAGTTCCACAGACGGGGAATTGTGCCCCCCAGAAATTATATTATTGTACCCTCTAGTTTCAAGTCCAGGATATGACAGTAATTAATACTTTTTTGTTTTTTTAAGATTTATTTATTTATTTCTCTCCCTTCCCCCCAACTCCGATTGTCTGTTCTTTGTGTCTATTCGCTGCGTCTTCTTTGTCTGCTGTTGTTGTCAGCGGCACGGGAATCTGTGTTTCTTTTTTTGTTGCGTCATCTTGTTGTGTCAGCTCTCTGTGAGTGCGGCACCATTCCTGGGCAGGCTGCACTTTTTTTCGTGCTGGGCGACTCTCCTTACGGGGCGCACTCCTTGCGCGTGGGGCTCCCCTAGACAGGGGACACCCCTTCGTGGCAGGGCACTCCTTGCGCGCATCAGCACTGCACATGGGCCAGCTCCACACGAGACAAGGAGGCCTGGGGTTTGAACCGCGGACCTCCCATGTGGTAGGTGGATGTCCCATCCATTGGGCCAAGTCTGCCGCCAGTAATTAATGCTTAATACATGTTTATTGACTAAGCTAAATTGGCATTGGTATAAATGAGATCTTAAAAATCTAAGGGATCTTTTTTCAGTTTTGAGGAATAAACATTTCTTTTCATACCCAGAATCCTTCCAGCCAGGAAATATTACCAGAAGAGAACACTGGCATTTTTATGAGCACTAACCCAAAGAGACTGGACTTCCCATAAATGTGTTGACCCTGGTTTCAGTTTGGATTAACAGCAGGAGAAGCAGAAAGACTGTCAACTTTTTTCTTTTTTTTAGACACATTGTTGTGCCAGGACTCTGTAGAAAGTTGATAAATTCTAAGAGAACTGTCCCCTGAAATAGGCCTAAAAATAGATGTTAGTGAATATGAAGAGGAGCTTCTATTTTGTTGATTTTCTTTTCTGCATCATACATGTGCATTTATATTTATTCTTGCACATTTATATATTTATAGTATTTTAATTATTTTTCCTTTTCATTCCTCCCATTATTATATAAAGGGTGTTCTGCTGATGATTAGCTACTCATTTTATCCATTAGTTGCAGGGTACTGAGGTAGAATCATGATAAAACTAGAGGAGAAATAGATGTCTTAGAAGGGACCCAGGACTTGGAATCAAGTAAGGAAAGTAATGGGAATTTAGAATATCTCCTTTTGGGGAGGTAGCGAGCAGGATAGTTGCATTGTTTTATGGGGGCATTTTATTTTTTTTTTATTTCAAAAGATTTATTTATTTGTTTGTTTTGTTTGTTTGTTTGTTTATTTATTTATTTATTTATTTATTTATTTATTTATTTTCCCCTTTCCCCTCCTACCACCCTGCTGTGTGTGGGTTTTTTTTTGCTGTCTTTGTTGTCTTCTCTTCTCATTTTCTCTCCTCTAGGATTCACTGGGATTCGATCCTGGATACTCCTGATGTGGAGAGAGGTTCCCTGTCAACTGCACCACCTCAGTTCTTCTGGGGGCATTTTAGAAGAAGGCATATGTATGGGAAGAACAGTGGGGGGTGGGGAGCAAAAGAGGATGGAACACAGTTAGTACTTGATGGGTTGTGGCCATCCAGGAGCGTTCAATCCAATTCCAGGAGTAGTTCTCACTTTTATTTGGGACTCCATCCAGCCCTCAATTTCTGATCTCATGAATGATGGTGCACAATTCCCCCACCCTAAACTTAAATTGTGGACTTTATGGCTCAAGCCAAAACCACTTGAGTTCTCTTTCTGGAGCTCTGAGCATTGAATGAAATGACTTGAGCACAAAACAGCAACAAGGTTTGTGTTTGTTTATTCATTCTGCTGCAGAAGCAGCAGGGAAAGAAGGTCAATTAATTGCAGAGGTCTTCATTCCTGTTTTGTCCTTTTTCTGAGCCTGATTGTCAGGCCTCCCTGTAGATTTTGTGTTCTATCTGACATCTTTGTAACAAACCTTTTTTGCTTAGCCAGAATTCATTTTTGTTGCTTTTGACTCGAGAATGCTAACTGATATGATTTTTTTCTGAGGGATTATAATCAGTCTTTTCAGGATTTATATATGTTACCCTAATGTCTGTACATGACATGTTAATGGATCTTGAGGTAAAAGGAAGTAGTAATAAGTAGATTTACTAAATAAGCCCTTTCTACATTTCTTTGGGTAAAAAGAAAAAATATATATATACATATATGTGTGCACACATACATACGGATATGTAACCGATTCTGTCTAGGTCCTTGACTATGTGCAGAAGTGAATTTCAAGAGCATGTCGGGTAAATTAGGTCAATCATTTATTAAGGTGGGGAGGGAAGAGAAATGGGAGAAAATAACAGATCATCGGTCCCAGACAGAGACCAAAAAGTGATAAAGTGGGCTGATGTACAGACTACAATTCCTCATTATAGATTATAAATGCCCAGGTTTTACTTGCGTGTTGATCCATGTTGGGGGACATGGCTAGAGCAGGGCACAGAAGGCAGGAATGGGCATATGGACTGGCACCAGGACATGCACTGGGGCAGGGCAAAGGTAAGAGAGTGCAAAAGAGAGCAAGAAGTCTTCATGCTTGCTTTTTAAACCATTAATTATTCCTCCCTTTTGCTAATGGCAGGGGAGGAGTTCCAGCTGTTTGCTGTTTTGATTGATTAACCCACACATCAATCCCCCGGGAAGACCCAATGGTAAGATCCTTGGGGAATATCCGGGGCTTTTCCTGGCTTCTGGAGGAAAACTTGTTCTGAAAGGCAGAGTCTTGTGGGGGGCTCTTCTGGCAGCCATCTTGGGGATATTGATATCCATGTGGACTCACTGCCAGTTTCCAGATCTACTGATTCCCTATCTTACTAGCCAGCTTCAGATATATATGTATTAAATGTAATTATAAATGATGAATATATTGTACATTTTATATATGTTTGTATATAGTGATATGTAATGTGTTTGTATACAGTATGTTTTTATATAATTTATGTAAATAATATGTATCTATTTTTCTTTTTATCTTAAGTTAAAGCAAACTTCTCTGGTTGAGAATAGTTGTTTTGTAGTAAAATAAAGGAAGAGGATGCCATCTTAGGAAATAATTCACAAATGCCACATGATTGTAGAACCCAACCTATAACTATTTCTGTTACTAGTCTTCTTTACCCTTTCTCTCTCTCTCACATACACACACCCATTCAACACACAGTTTCATTACCAAGTTCAATGATTGGAAGTTAAAGACTCAGTTTAATTCACAAATGCTATGGTGAGAGGTAGGATTGTAAATATAACCTTTATTAGTGAATCTGTTAAAGAACAAATGGTGTCTACATACATAGCAATCAAGTTTTGTTTAGAGTACTGTTGAGAGACATAATAACTAGTCAACTTAAAACCTATGGCAGTTTATAGGCGTCTGTCAAGTGTTTAACAACAAAAACAAATATTAACTGAGTGCTTTAATGTTTAAGGCATTGTGCTTATCTGCAAGAGTATAAAGGCAACCAAAATTTGGGCTCAGGTTTTAAGGAGCTCATGAAATGCAAAAACATGTGAAATCTAAATATATTTGTGGAATTACAAGCATACTTTCAATTATTTTTGGACACAAGAATATCAATTTCTTGACACAAGATTGATAGGCCTTCACCATTCAGATCTAAGAAAAAATTTTTGATTTTATTTTTTCTGCTCTGAACAATAATTGATACTTGAATTTTAGTTGCAAAATATGTGTGATATTTCATGGTAAGACTAACGTATAATCTTCATAGATATGGAAATGGTGTACTTGTAACCGGAGCAACCTACCTACAGAATTTTCTTCTGTATTTTGCTTATTGCTATCTGACTTATGTTTAAGGAGAAGAGTATAAAAGTTGAATATGCTGGAAGCAGAGGCATGTGAGAGCTTGAAAGAAACAAAGTAGTGTAGCAAAAGCAGCACATGTCTGGAGTCAAGCACAACAGCCCTTCCTCTTCTAGTTGCCTGGCTTTAGACATCACTTGATTTCCGTGAGACTTAGTTTTTTCCATAGTATAATGGGAATAGTAACAGTCCCTTCTCTAGCTATCTCATTGTGCCATGTAATGGTCAAATGAGAAAGTATATTGTGACTTCTGAAGTACTACACAAATGTAAGTCATTACAGTTAAGCGATGTCACAGGTTAGGTTAATTGTTCTGGGAGAATTTCAAAGCTGTTGTTATTACTCTCTAAAAGTCTGAGTAGACAAAGGTAACATTCATATATTTTTATCTTTCAGATAGATGTGGGAGTGAAGTGCAGCCAAGGAGCTAAAGAACATAGTCCGAGTTGAATATGTGAAATTTATAATGCACAATAAAATAAAGTAGACTGAAGAACTTTAAAGGGACCAACTGCATTTTCTTTATCCCTGTTTTTTATTACATGCTTGTGACAGATTTCCTCAAATTGTCCCCAAAGCAAGCAAAGACACTGAGCGACCCACTGGATTTAAAAAATAAGGATATAGAAAATAAGAAATGCATTAAATGACTGCTCCTTAAAAAGGAAATTTAATATAAAACAGACAATAAAGTATATCTTCCACCCTGTAAAATAGAGAGAACTCAACTGTCCCATTTCTTCAAACTTCCTAGGAATCTTAGCTGATGAGTAGGTTTAGAGAGAAACTAAATAAACTAAAACCTATTGTTACTCTTCAACTCCCCTAAAAAGAATGGAAAGTCTGAGTCATAAAATAAGGCCCTAGTCACCAGTTAGAATTTAAGATTTATCATTTCTATGGAGCAATTTCTTAAAAATGGTGTATAAAAAAGACGTAGACATTTAATGCTTGATTTTTTGAGGTGTGTGTATGTGTGTATTCTTAAATGGGCTGAGCCTGTTTTTGGTGATTCAGACACTTAAAACATTTCAGTCTCAAATTTACACACTCACCCCTTTTCTGGTCTTAAGAGACACAGAGGATTTGGTTGATTTTTTCATTTTTCTTTGTTCTATGTTGGCTCCCAATTTTCTACTTGATTGGTTAGTGGCTGGATTTTATTTACCCAGCAAGAAAAAGTAAAACATTATAAAAGCTTAAAAGTTTATCAGAGCAGATATTTATATTCTGAATAATTTTGATGTAAATGTGTCTGTTTTACTAACCTTGGCCATATAGAGTACTTGACCATATGGGGGAAAAACTTAAAGTTTCCTATGCTTTACCACTGATTTTATATTTACCTGCATTGTCAGAAAGAGATGCCCTCAATACATAGAAAGTCATAGAATAAACCTGCTTATTTGTCTCTATATTTTTGCTATTGCTTCTTATTTTAGTAAACAAAAAATATAGAGCCATTCGTTCCACATAGAGTTGTCAGTTCCAATTTACCAAGAAACATTTAAGAGTTGATACTAGAAAAGGGATGTTCCCCCTTGCTGTATTTATAAGTTCTTAAATTCTTTCCTGATTACAATGCAATTATTTTTTTAGTATGAATGACCCAAATAACACATACAAATAAAGGGGGGAAATATGGGAATAATTATAGGGAATAATTTCATAAATTCAATCCACAAACTTGGAGTATAAAGATGTTCATAGCTCTTATTTTAGTCCAGGGGACATTCTGGCCTCTATAAGACTTAATGGCAAGAATTTTAGTATTTTGTCACATATTTCTTTTAGTATTTCTCCCTCTCCCAAATAATCTAAGAACCTAGTTCAAAGATGATGGTGTTGATAGTGGTATAGTAGAAGGAGAATTCAGTACTGTTTTCAAAAATTGAAGTCTCATCAGTCTCCCACTACTAGTGCTTTTTGCTGCTACTTAATATCATGGATGAAGATTGATCCTGCACTCTCTGATAGATGCATCATTGCCGCTTGGGTAGTCTGGCTGATCAGGGAAATAAGACTTTTTAGTTCACACTTCTATTTGCCCAGTGATTATTACTATTTTTTAATTTGGAGAAACTTCCAGCTTTAGTCACACTACTCAGATGAGTCCTCCCTAACAAACCTCTCAGCACTAGTGTTGGCTCTGCATCAGCTGTCCCCACAGACAACCTGCTCTTTTACTTTATTTTCCATGATTAGAGTTTTTCATTTGGAATATAGATAACAGGTGCTAGGGTTCAGGGTGTGGATCCCTTACACAGATTGGATCACCTCCAGCCCAAGGAAAATCTCCACTTATGAGAAGATGGGCACATTTATTCAGCTACTAGAATAAAGCAAAGACCTTACACACTTCTTCCAGAACAATGGGCATCTTTTTTTTTTAATCTGGGAGGTCAAGATTTTTAAAAAATCTTTTAGGTCAAAGAAGATCAAACAAACAAACAATGAAAAAGTACTTTAATCCGCTCTAACCACACAACTGTATTATTTGGAAGCATTTAGCATAGACAAACACATATGCCCTTAGGACAACTGGCCTTCTATTGCTTTAATTTGATCTCAGTTATAGTTTCAAAGTGTAGCAGGACAAAATAAATGATTTTGTGAATTCAGTCACTGTAATTATCCGAACAATATAATGAATGATATTTTATATACATTCACTATGAAATTGCTTTTGTGCTTTTTCCCACTGGGTCATCTGAAATACCTGACCTTTGTCCAATGCTTTGTCCAAAGAGGAACTGTTATTACATATTGTAGGACCAGAGATTTCAAATAAGAGTGGTAAATACTTTCTTCCTAAGTTGGAAACTCAATATATTCTACTATTTCTGCCCTATTGACTTTAAAATTTCAGAAAAATTATTTTTATCTGTAATGAAAGTTCACTTTTGAAAATTATGATTAAAATTAGCTCTTGAATTCAAAACCTCAGTTTATGGATTACGTTGCATCACAGCCAAGAATAGAGCAAATAAACCTAGGGAACCAAGATACAAAGACAAGAAACATAAGAAAAAGAGCAGTTTGTTTAAAATGGGGAAAAAAAAAAAGAAAGTAATATCGGGATTATTGAATCAACAGATCACATTTGAGTAATCAAAAGTTATAATGAAGGTAGAAATCAACACCATTTCAAATATTTTTATTATACAATTCTAGATATAAGGGCTCTGTGTTTAACACTTCAACAAATACTGTATCTCACTTATAATAATAAAGATCTTCAAGGATGTTATGCTAGTTATGATACTTTTCTAATAAATAATTATGTTCCCCAGGACACTGTGTATTACCTTACTTTATTTCTGATAGCTGAGCCCATCCTTAGTTTTGGGAACAGATTGAACATGATTCTTCCCTCCTTGCTTAAGGATGAGAAGGGCTTCTAGAAACTACAAGTTATTTTCTTTGTGAGCCCTGGGAATTTTTTGTTTTAGCCAAGTGAAGGGTCTAAATTTCTCCAGCAAGAAGTTACCTGATTATCCTAAGGCAGTAGTTCTCAAAGTATGGTTCAAACACTAGCATCAGGGAAGCGGATGTGGCTCAAGCAGTTGGGTACCCACCTACCACATGCGAGGAGTCCTGGGTTCAGTTTCTGGTGTCTCCTAAAGAAGATGACCAAGACAGCAAGCTGACACAATGGACTGGCATAGTGAGATAACGCAACAAGGAGACACAATGAGATGATGTAATGAGGAGACACAATGAGGAAACAAAATGAGAGACATAATAGTAGGGAATGGATGTGACTCAAGTGACTGAGTGTCTCCCTCCTACAGGGGAAGTCCTGGGTTTGGTTCCTGGTGCGTCCTAAAAAGAAGACAAGCAGACACAGGGTGCATACAGCGAACAGACACAGAGAGCAGACAGCACGTGGGGTGGGGGGGGGGGGGGAAAATAAATCTTAAAAAAATAAAAATACAAAACAAACAAAAAACGCTAGCGGCAGCAGCATCTGGGAACTTGTTTGCAATGCAAATTCTCCAGTTCCCTCAAAGACCTACTAAATCAGAAAGTCTGAGGGTGGGACTCTGCAATCTGCTTTAACAAGCCCTCCGGGGGATTTTGATGGTGAAGCTTAAGAAACATTCCTCTAAGGGTGGTACTGACAACTGAGCTAGTCAGATGCCAGATAAGGAAGACATGATCATACATGGGTGACTTTAAAACTCTTTCTGAAACATGTATGGATCTCTAAATCAAAGGTTTCCCCTTTATGATCGATTTCCTGGTCATATTAACCAAAATGAAACTCTGGTTTTTTGCTTGTCTCTTTGTTTATGGTTTTACTCTTCATGAGCTACTGAAATCTCCCCATGGGCTATACCCAGTTTCTTATTCATCTTTGTTTTTCTTGCAGGGCCCAGCATGTCACCCAATAAGTAATATTTTTAAATGTTAAAATTAAATTGAAAGCCTTCTAGAGTTAAACGTGGGGCAATTTATTGCCCTATGTTCAAATTCTTACCTTAGAGTGGAATTTAAACATGAGCATGAAGGGGGCAGAGAGCACATATGAATAAGATAAAAAGGAGAAAAGAGAAGCAGGGTGTGTGGTGAGAGCTATGTAGTAAGTAGGAAGTGTCAGGGAAAGATTGCCACTTAAAAAAAAAAAGATTTATTTATTTACTTATTTCTTCTCCACCCTCTTGTTGCCTGCTCTGTGTGTCCTTTTGCTGTGCTTTCTTCTGTGTCTGCTTGTCTTCTCTTTAGGTAACACCAAGAACCGATCCTGGGACCTTCCAGAGTGGGAAAGAGGTGCTCAATCTCTTGCACCTCTTTATTGTCTCTCCCCTGTGTCTCTTTTTGTTGCTTCCATTTGGGCCAGCATGCTGCACAGGGCAGCACTTCTGCATGGGCCAGGGGCCAGCTCTCTGCACGGGCCAGCTTGCCTTCACCAGGAGGCCCCGGAGATCAAACCCTGGACCTCCCATTTGGGAGACAGGACCCAATTGCTTGAACCACATCTGCTTCCCAAAAGATTGACACATAAAGGTTACCACTTCAAATGGTGACTTTTTTCCTTTGACTTGTGGTACATGCTCAAATTGGCTATTAGTTATTTTACTGAGCTTTAGTAAGATTTTAATGTAATTAAATTTTAAAAAATTGTTGAGGCTTCCCATGAAGCACTGGCCACTACACTTGGGGCTTGAATAAGGTTCATTCCTCTAGGAACTCATAGTCTAGGGCAGACTCAGTACTGTTGGCATTTGGGTCTAGATAATTCTTTATTGTGTGTACTATAGGATGTTTAGTAGTATCTGTGGCCTCTACTCAATAGAAGCAAGTAGCAGCACCTCCTTCCCAGTCATGATGATCAAAAGTGTCTCCAGACACTGCCAAATATCCCCTGTGGGCCCAAACTGCCCCAATTGAGAATGACCTGGGCTAGTGGAGGTAGTAGACCATGAACAGAAGTTTTTCCTATACCATAAGTGCCATGATGCCATAGGGCTGACAAGCACCTCACGAAGACCAGGGGAGGGAAAGAGGATGGGTTTGGCAGTGGTGGTGGTAGGGTGGGAATGGGGGGTGAAATGGAATCTTGAATGCTGAGTGGCAGTTAACCTGGGGCAGCAGTGAAGGGGAAGAAAGGAGGAGGAAGGGGGACGAGCAAGGAGTGAAGGGGAATTGGTTGTTCCAGGCTGAGGACACGGAATGAGCCAATGCACAGAGGCCCCGAACAGCATGTTGCATTAAAGGAGTTAGAAGTGGGTAAGAAGTGTTTACTGAAGCGAAACGTGAGAAACGGAGAGTGGGCTCCAGCCTGCAGCCACAAGTTGGCAGAACACATCTTTCATAGCCCAAGGTCAGTCTTCTCTTATCCTTTGCAGTGAGGTTATCATTATCAATTTTTCAGTGCTGGAGATCCCATTAAATACTTGCCACTATCCTTGGTCCCAACAGTTAATAGACTGTAGTATTTTCTGTTTCTTTATCTTGGACTGAAATCACATAAGATATTGCAGGATTTCAGGCATGTTTTTCTTTAGATTTGGGGTGACAGCCATTTAAAAATGCATTAGAGAAAAAATAGCTTCAGTAATTTGTTGCTTTATTCAGCTTGAAACTTTCCATAAATGATTCTAAAGATAAATATTGTCATCCTTCTACCTGCACCGTTTTGTCTTCCTGTGGGCCCTGGGAAAACAGGATCAGTGACTTTTTTTTTTTTAAGATTTATTTTTTATTTATTTCTCTCCCCTTCTCTGCACGACCCTCCCCCCCCCCCCCCATTGTCTGCTCTCTGTGTCCATATGCTCTGTGTTCTTCTATAACCGCTTCTATCCTTAGCAGCACCAGGAATCTGTATTTCTTTTTGTTGCATCATCTTATTGTGTCAGCTCTCCGTGTGTGAAGCACCATTCCTGGACAGGCTGCACTTTCTTTCGCACTGGGCGGCTCTCCTTACGGGGCACACTCCTTGTGCATGGGGCTCCCCTATGTGGGGGACACCCCTGCGTGGCAGGGCACTCCTTGCGCTCATCAGCACTGCGCATGGGCCAGCTCCACGTGGGTCAAGGAGGCCTGGGGTTTGAACCACGGACTTCCCATGTGGTAGGCGGACGCCCTATCCACTGGGCCAATGGATCAATGACTTTTCAATGTTCTGCACAATGTCTCAATGTTTATGGGAGAAATATATTTACATATATTATTAGTAATAGTAACGACATTTGTAGAGAGTTCAGTACATGATGACCTTCTCAAGGATGTGCTCTCATTTTGGGGGGTGGGCATGTGGAGGCGGTGGGTGGTCCCCTTGAAGCCCCATATGGTACCGAGCCCAGGACCCCTGGCTGCAGGAGGAAGGGGGCTGAAAGACACTGGGTGCCTGAGGCCCAGACCAGGCCAGCCTCCTGAAGGGGCATTCAGGACACTTGGCAAGGCCCTGCTGTGCATACACCCCATGCAGATGGCATCAAAGAGGTCCCCTTGGGCAGAGCCACCAAGACCCCAGAGAGCAAGCCGCTGGGGGAGATTCATGGAGCCTACTGCTCTTTGGAGGTCAGTGACATCCATGTCACCAGTGAGGATGAAGACCACAAGGAGCAGCCTTTTGGGGGCCCCTGAGGTCCCAAAGAGAAGGAAAACGGTGGCCTTGTCCTTTGGGCACCCCCGGAGAGCCAGGCGGGGCCGCCAGAGGGCCAGTGCCACTCCATCTGCAGGTCAGCCCTGCCCCAGCCTCCGCACCAGATCCACGTACAGGAGAAGCTGGCCCAGGCTGGTGCTCTCCCTTTCTGTGGCTACACCAGGAGCGGGAGTGCAGCCCACTGGTGTGCGCTCCCTCAGGTGTTAGTAGAAAAGCTTTGAACTGGCAGATGTGCAGGCCTACAGGGTTGTAGGCAGTGTGGCTCAGACCCCTGGTATGGACTCCAAGGAGAGGGAGAGAGAGAAGAAGAGGGGGGAGAAAGAGAGAGGAGTCAGGTGGTGGAGAGAGAGACAGAAAGAGAGGGAGACAGGGGAGAGAGAGAGAGACAGAGAGGGAAAGAGGGGAGAGAGAGGGAGAAAGGGGAAAGAGAGAGAGAGGGAGAGAGAGAGAGGGAGAGAGAGGGGGAGAGAGGAGGGGAGAGAGAAGGAGGGGGGGGAGAAAGAAGGGGAGAGAGGGAGAGGGTGGAGAGAGAGAGGGAGAGAGAGGGAGAGAAATACAAAGACAGGGAGACAGACAGACAGAGACAGACAGAGATAGAGAGACAGAGAGAGACAGAAAGAGAGACAAGCAGACAGACAGAGACAGAGAGAATTCCTGTCCTGCCCTCTGAACGCCTGGGCCCCCACAAGCCCTGTGAGGTCTGCAGCTGCCCCAGATGTGTCAGTGTCCTGGAGGACTACGGGGCCTGTCACAGCTAAGGGCTCCAGGCAGGCTTCCTGGACAGGTGCCACCAGGCCTTCTCTGTCCCCGCCCTCTCTGAGCCGCCCACACTGGGCCGCCCAGGGCCTGCAGTCATCTACTAGGTCTGCGGGACTGAGCTGGGCCCTGTAAGGAATTTTAGCTTAACGTGAGCCCCTTTCCTCTTCCCCATGCTTTATCCACCCGCTCTGTGCAGCAGGCCTGCTTGCGCCACCGGCCTGGTGGTCACCTAGGTGCTTTTCTACCAAGACGGTGGCTGAGGCACGAGCCCAGGGGGCCAGCCACGCCCTCAGCGCCTGCTCTCTGCAGTACTAGGCGTCACGTTTGTGGGCTGCTTCTGCCAGCAGGAGAAGTACTGTCTGGGACTGAGGGCTGTGAGGTGGCCCAGCTGCCCCCATCGCTCTGCACCTTGAGGGCGAGCTATAGCCTGCGGGTGGAAGATGTGCAGCAGCTGATCAGCTGCGCCTGTGTGGAGTGCGGGACCCTGGTGCAGGCTGCCAAAGGTTCAGCTGCCTCGGACTCATGGGCTGGAGCTCCCCAGTGGCAGCTGTGACGAACGTAAGCTGCATTTCCAAACTCATCTCAATCCCTTCCTCTGAAATCTGCACAGGGACCGCAGAGCCAGTTTCTCTGTGGGCAAGAGTGTACGCTGGCTCTGGGCTGTGTGTCCCAGCAGGAGGTGCCCTCCTGGGTCACCTGGCTGGCTCTTGGAGGGTGCCTTCGCCTGGCTGAGCTCAGAGGCATGGGGCTGGAGGTCAGAGAAGTTGGAGGACCAGGTATGGGCTTGTGGAAGAATAGAGCACTGCCACAAACTGTTGGCATGGGGCTGACTAGGGTATGTTTGCAGAGGAATCCATCAAAAAGAGGAAGTTCATGGCACATCTGTCATCTGCCTGATAACATTGGTAAATAGCCCAGCAAGGCAGGTCACGGAAAGTACTCCACACTTACCGTATTTACCACATTTGGAACACATCCGAGGTGGACATGCCTCTCGGCCCTAACTCCCACTGTGGCTCAGCTTTTCCAGCGTTTTCCAGCAGCAAGGCCACACTTTTTTGGGGGGCTCTCTGGTTGCTTAAAGGCAACTGGAAATGGATTTCCACATGTGAGGGTGTGGAGTGTGGGAGACAGTGGCCTACACAGATTTTTCTCGCAGTGGGAAGAGACATTCTTCTCTGAAAGTCAGCTGTGCAGGAGGTAGGAGGGAACCTGGGCTTCTACCTGTTCACAGGATCCTGCCTTCCCCCTGCCTGCCCAGGAGGAGCCAGATGGGGCATGGTTAATTTTGGATCCCGATTTGCAAGGGCTAAAGCAGGAATTGCTCTGAGTCTGGGGAAGTCTTGGCCTGCAAGTCGCAATCATTTCAGTGGCTGCCGGGACTGCAGATCCTAATTTCCACCAAAGACGGTGAGGCTGCATGTGTTTTAGTCAAATGCCTGGTAGCAGTAGCCACTGCCAAACGCTGGCCAAGGAACCCGCAGAGGGGCGCGTGGGTGGAAGGGGTGTGCCATCCTGTTCAGGGATGGTTGTTCCAGCTGCACAAATGGCTCCTGATCCCGCTTCCGGCCTGTGCAGACCAGCGCACGTTGATGGGGATGGGATTCCCGAGTATGTGTTCTGGGGCAGCTGTGTATGTAAAGTGCGCATTGGGCGCCCCCCCCATCAGGTGTGGCGCCCATGCCCTCGTGCTCTCACCAGGCTTCCCCCTGCGCCGACATTGGGTTTGGACTTTAGAGCTGCCTGTGGGGGCTTTGGTGGAAGCGCCTCTTACTTTAAACCACAAGCTCATCGCTCCCCCCAAGTGGAACCTGAGCCTCTCCTCTGTGGCCTGTGTTAACACAGGCAGTGGGTCTGCTCCTGGGAATCTGAACTGCAACAATTTCTGCAAGGGCTGAAACTGGGAGAAAAGCACGGACCATGAAACAGGGCAGCGGAATTCCAGGCCTGCCTCTTTCTCTTGGTGGCTGGGTACCCCTAAGTGTCTTCAGTTTCCCTAAGAAGTGAAAATAAATATCCCCTGTCTTGTAGAGAAATTGCGAGAATTACTTGAGCTGGGGAGATTTGCACCCAGAAAGTCAAGTGCTGGATGCAAGTGGAGCCTGTACACCTCTTCTAGTTTGCACAGTGGTGCCAAACTTAGGCTTGTTGATGGAGCCTCACCATGTATCCAAAGCCACCTTTTTAAATTATTATTAGACAAGTTGTGAGTTTACAGAAAAAAATCATGCATAAAATACAGGGTTCCCATGTAGCACCTTATTGTTAACCCCTTCCATTAGGGTGGTATATTTGTTATAATTGATAAAAGCACTTCTAAAAATATTTGTACTAACTATAGTCCATGGTTTAACTCTGTCTTGTACAGTTCCAAGAATTAAAAAAAATTTTTTTCTAGCATATATCCAACCTAAAAATATCCCTGGTAACCACATTCAAATATGTAATTTATTACTGTTAATTACATTCACAATGTTGTGCCACCATCGCTACCATCCATTACTAAAACTTTTCTATCATCCCAAATAGAAACTTTGTACATTTTAAGCCCTTGCTCCCTATAAGATATGATCTCATTTGATCACTATAAAAACCCAACTGTGTACATAAATATTTTTTAACTCATTAAATGTTGCATCATATTCTTGACCCAGTATTACCCAAGCCATACCTTCCTACTTCTACACTAAGAGAAAATTTGTTATTAAAAAAATTGTATCCCATGTGAGTGTTGAGCCTATCAAAGGAGAGGATAGGATTTATAGGTATATATTTTCAGGTCTGGTTTTTTGCTTTTGTCTTTTAGATCCTAGAATTATGAAACAATAAAGGTGGGAGGAGCCTCATGGGTTCAACCTCTTGATTTCACAGGTCTGGAAACAGAGATCACATTGTAACTTAGGGCAGAGCCAGAGTTATAACCCAGATCTCTGGACTCCTATGTTTTGGTGGACACATGAGATTTTACTAATTGGTGTGGTTACCTGAAAATCCCAAGTCTCTCTAAGTAGCAGACTATTCCATATCTGCACAATTGAAGCCTTGTTTATGTAGTTTGTCTCCTTTAGATACAGAAGAAAGCTGGCTCCAAAGACAAAAGAAATAGCATGTTCAATATGTATTTATATACCTTTTCTTTCATAACAGTATTTGACAATGCTATCCAGGTGTCCAAATATAATAGCCTGGTTTATTTTTCCTGGAAGAGGAAACAAGGGCCCAGAGAAGTTAAGTTTTGCATAGGATTTTGTTAGTCAAGTCAACATCTGTTTGCTGCTTAAAAATGAGTCATGCCTATTCCTTATAAGTAGGGCAGGAGGACAGCTGGAATTTCCCAGCTCTCTCCTTGGTCACTGCTTCCTGTCTCTGCTGCTCTTTGTTCTCCATAGCACCCTTAACTTGGCAGGAAAATGAACAGATACTAACCCACGGTAGTTGCAAATACTGACTCAGATGCCTTAGGCTTAGGTTATGGTAAGTTTAGGGAAAAAATGATTTCTTATTTTAATAACAGTGTGAATAATTTTGAGTCTCCTCCGAAGGTTAATTGCTCAATATTTCACCCAGAAAAGAACATTGATGATACTCAACCCATCAAAGGCCATCTGTAATTGACAAATGCAGATCTTGTCATAGATGACAGGCTCAAAGGGTGGATCATCACTGAAGGAAAGGAAAACGTGTTGAGCTGTTGTGTCTCTCTCTCGCCTGAAAAAAAATATCCTAACCAATGACCAAGTAAGTGTTGATGAGCAGAGGATCATTCACTAGTCTTGCTTGTGAAGGCCTTGAAAGCAATAGGCCTTCATTTAGGAGGGCATGGGAGTTTGTGTGTCCTTGGCTGGAAGGTGGCAATGCTGAGAAGAGAAGAGGATCTTGGTGAAGATTTATGAAATCCCTGTAGCAATGAGATGATGAATGCACAACTATGTGATTTACCAAATACCATCAATGCTGTATTAATATGAATCAATAAAATTTACTTGTTTAAAAAAATTCTTATAGCAGTTAGCATTGTCTGGGGCACTCACTTTAGCACTTAACATACTCCCATGCATAACTGTTATTGTTGCATTCCATGTATATGTTTTGAGTTTTCCAATGGCCTTGCCTTAAGGATATTCTTCAGATAGTATCGATCCCCTCATTGTCTAGGACAATGGGAAACAGTGAATAAATACTCAACTGATTCTATTTAAATTAACTCTATGAATTTAAAATTTTAGGTGCCACTTAATTATGGAAGCCTTGTTTTCCAAGACTTCACCTGCCATGGGAATAAATCAAGAATTTGGAAAGTTACTGTAGGATTAAACTCAAGCATTCATTCATTTTATAATTGGCATTTTGCCCTTCAGACCTTTCCTTCTTCTCGCTCTCATTCTTAAAATCAAAACAAAATAAAACAAGACAAAAACAAAACTAAACTAAACCCTGTGACTAAAATGCCTGCCCAAAATAATGAACAAATCCCCAGTCTAGACCAATAGATGCCCCTAACATTTATGGGCCCAAGGCAGAGTGCCGATGGAGCCCCTTCTCTTCCTGCTCCTGCTCGTGCCCAGCCTTGAGAGGCTTGGGGAACACACGTGTAGTCAGTCCAGTATCCGGGTCCAAGTTCCTTACTCACCAAGCAGCTGTTTCTTGGCAAATGCTTGGTTCTAGGGTAGTATACGCCATGCAGTATGGTTCATCCATCAGAGACAGAAGTGGGGAAAAGGTTCCTTGAGGCCCTGGAACTGGTCTCAGTGTTATGTGGGTAGAATCCAGGGTTCCTGATACTTGAAACATGGTTGAGGTAGTGGGTGCTTGGGTGGTAGGTGGGGATGGGGTCTGACTGGGCATATTCTCCTGACCCTTAGGTCACCTTGCTCCATGAAAAGTACATGGCTGGAAGAAGCTAACATCAGACCCTCTAAAAGTCAGGGCCTACAGCTGGGTCCCCGTTACTCAGGTCTATGGGCAGTACTACTGAAAATCACCTTGAGAACTTGTTTAAAATCCAACTTCCTGGAGTTTACTTTTACATATTCTGAAGCAGCAGTTCTGTGGAAGAGCCCAGATATCTGTCTGTGTAACCAGAGGTTGATAGTCCAGTGTTTCCTGGTTTGACTCGGCTCCTCTGTGGGATGTTTACCATCGGGGGAGAGGCCTCTTTCCTCTGCCCTCCTCCCCATGCTCCCTCCCCCATGTCCTGAGTGACTCACACTGCTCCTGTTTCTGGCTTCTCTTTGTTGTGGTTGCCAGCACATAGCTGTGTCTTTTGCTGACAGCGCCTGCTCCCTGTTTGCTAGTAGAGCTTCTGTTTCTCTGTTGCTGCCACTGCTGTTGTTTGTTCTGCCCCTTGCTTGTTGTAGGAGAACTTGTTATCTTTCTTGTTGCCACTGCTATCAAGCTGCAATCACTGGGCTGTTTCTATTGCAAGAAGGAGCTCCTCTTTTTCTTGTCCTTCCTCTATCAGGTAGACTTAGAGGCTCTGTCCCTAAAGGATGATAGCATTGTAGGCCTCCCAAATATAGCCTCCACCCACAGTTCTTTAACCTGTCCTTAGAAATGTGTTCTCTAATACCAGAGAAGGAGCCCATGTCCTTCAGTATTCCCATTTTCTTGAAGTACTTTCCCCCTGAGCTAGGGCACTTCTATTCTCTTGAAAGTTCTGAATTTGAGTATCCAGTTGGTGGTTCTCAGCCCTAACATCTTCTTCCTCACATCTTTCAGGGGACTGAAGTTACTTCCTAAATTTCCTGGATTCCTGAGGTAGTTGGACCTGTAGATTGAGTTTCGCTGTGACCTTTGCTACATTTACATGATAGACTTCTTACAGAATTAGGCAAGTGATTGCAAAATCACTCCCTACTAAGTTTGTGAACTCATAAATGACTCATGAGATGCATGAAGACTAAAAAGGGCAATAATAATCAAATTACATACTGTTTTAGTTTGACAAAGTCTGCCAATGCAAGATATCAGAAATGGGTTGGCTTTTATAATAGGAATTTATCAGGGCAAAAGCTTACAGTTCCAAGGCTATAAAAATGTCCAAATTAAGGGATCATCAGAGATGCTATCTCACCAAATTGCAGCTGAGGGTCTAGATCAGGCAATGGTGGTGTCATCTATAGATTGATTCTCTCAGAGCTCAGCTGTGGGTGATCAAGCACGTGGCAGGGCATAATGGTGGCCTGCTCCTCTCTCCTCTTCTCAGGGCCTGTCTCTTTCAGCTTTGAGCTGCTCCCTGGGCCTAGCCTCTTGGGAGCCTCATTGCTTTAGTTCCAGGGTGCTCCACTGATTCCAGCCTCTGGCCTCTCTCTCAGCAGGGTTTCTCTGTCTTTCTTTGCCCGTAGGCAATCCTGGAGTCCTCTCTCACAAGGCAGGGTAAAACAGCAGCTCTCTTTCTCTACAGTCCATTTATATAAGATTCCAGCAAAAGGATTAAGAACCATTGTGGCAGTTTTAGATTATTTATGAATTCCAAAAAGAGACATTATGTTTGTAAAGTAATCTATTCCTCTGGGTGTGATACCCTTTGTTAGTATTATATTCAGCTGAAATGTCTTTGATTAACTTATGTTCAGATTAGGGCTTTGATTCGACCACATCATTAGGGCGACTCAGAGTTGAGTCCCTGGCCCCATGGTGGGCTATATAAATGGACACCTACTGAAGGAGAACAGAGAAGTGAATATGCAGAAAAAAACACGACAGAGGAGAGAACTTGGTTTTGGTGCTGGAGCCTTGGAGAGAGATAAGCCACTCACCTGATAGTTTGCAGTTGAATAGAACAGAGCAGCTAAGCCCTATGCCAGCCTACAGCTGAGATCAGAAGAAGCTGGGACCATGGAGCATTAAGAGGAAAGAGGAAGGCTGAACTCCTGCAGATATTGCCTTTTATCTTGCTTCAACACATTTCAACTGACTTTGGGTGAGGAAGTGTATTAGTCAGCCAAAAGGTTCTGATGCAAAATACCAGAAATCTGTTGGCTTTTATAAAAGGTTATTATTTGGGGTAGAGGCTTATAGTTACCAGGCCATAAAGCATAAGTTACTTTCCTCACCAAAATCTATTGCCATGAAAAGCCCAGGACCAGACGGTTTCACAGGTGAGTTCTACCAAGCATTGAAAGAAGATTTAATACCAATCTTACTCAAGCTCTTCCCAAAAAATTTCAACAAGAAGGAATGCTACCAAACACATTCTATGAAACCAATATCACCCTAATACCAAAGACAGATAAAGATATTACAAACAAAAAAATTACAGACCCATTTCTCTAATGAATACGGGTGCAAAAATCCTCAATAAAATACTTGCCAATCAAATCTAAGAACACATTAAAAGAATTATCCATCATGATCAAATTGGTTTTATACCAGGCATGCAAGGCTGGTTCAACACAAGAAAATCAATCAATATAGTACACTATATTAATAAATCAAAGAAGAAAAATCACATGATCTTATCAATTGATGACGAAAAGGCATTTGACAAAATACAGTATCCTTTCTTGATAAAAATACTACAAAAAATAGGAATTGAAGGAAATTTTCTCAACATGATAAAGACCATATATGAAAAACCCACAGGTAACATTGTACTCAATGGTGAAAAACTGAAAGCTTTCCTGTTGCGATCAGGGAAAAGACAAGGATGCTCACTGTCATCACTGTTGTTCAGTATAGTCCTGGAGGTTCTAGCTAGAGCAATCAGGCAAGAAAAAGAAATAAAAGGCACCCAAATTGGAAAGGAAGAATTAAAACTTTCACTATTCACAGATGATATAATTGTATATCTAGAAAATCCCAAAAAATCTACAACAAAGTTGCTAGAGCTAATAAATGATTTCAGTAGAATGTCAGGCTACAAGATCAATACACAAAAATCAGTGGTGTTTCTATACAGTAATAAAGCACAATCTGAGGAGGAAGTCAGAAAAATATTCCATTTACAATAGCCACTAAAAGAATCAAATATTTAGGAATAAACTTAACCAAGGATGCAAAGCACTTGTATTCGGAGAACAATAATGCATTGCTAAAAGAAATAAAAAAAGACCCAAATAATTGGAAGAACATTCCATGCTCATGGATTGGAAGACTAAATATCATTAAGATGTCAATTCTACCCAAATTGATATACAGATTCAATGCAATTCCAATAAAAAATTCCACCAGCATTTTTTAAGCAAATGGAAAACACAATTATCAAATTTATCTGGAAGGGTAAGAGGCCCCGAATAGCCAGAAACATCTTAAAAAGGAAAAGTGAAGTTGGAGGACTCTCACTTCCAGATTTTAAATCATATTACCTAGCTACAGTGGAAAAACAGCATGGCATTAGCATAAAGATAGACACATAGAACAATGCAATTGAATTGATGGTTCAGAAACAGACCCTCACATCTATGGCCAAATGATTTTTGACAAACCTTTCAAGCCTCCCAGTTGGGGCAGAAGAGTTTATTCAACAAATAGTGTTGGGAGAACTGGATATCCATAGCCAAAAGAAAGAAAGAAGACCCCTACCTCATACCTTATAGAAAAATTAACTCAAAATGGATCAAAGACCTAAATATAAAAGGAAGTATAATAAAGCTCCTAGGGAAACATCTTCAAGACCTGATGGTAGGTGGTGGATTCTTAAACCTTACACCAAAAGCATGAGCCATAAAAGAAAACATGGATAAATGGGACCTCCTCAAACTTAAACATTTCTGTGATTCAAAAGACTTCATCAAGAAGGTAAAAAGGCAACCTAGTCAATGGGAGAAAATATTTGGAAACCACTTATCCAATAAGGATTTTATTTCCATTCTATATAAAGAGATCATACAACTCAACAATAAAAGAGCAAGCAATCCTATTAAAAAATGGGCAAAAGATTTAAATAGACATTTCTCCAAAGAGGACATACAAATGGCCAAAAAGCACTTGAAAAACTGTTCCATATCACTAGCTACTAGGGAAATGCAAATTAAAACAACAATGAGATATCATCTAACACCACATAGAATGGCCATTAGTAAAAAAAAAAAAGACCACAGTAAGTGCTGGAGAGGATGCGGAGAAATAGGAACACTCCTTCACTCTTGGTGGGAGTGTAAAATGGTGCAGCCTCTGTAGAAGACAGTTTGGCAGTTCCTCAGGAAGCTAAATATAGAACTTCCATATGATCCAGCAATTCCTCTACTAAGAATATATCCAGAAGAACTAAAAACTATGACATGAACAGACATCTGTACACCAATGTTCATAGTGGTGTTGTTCACAATAGCCAAAAGATGGAAACAACCCAAGTGTCCATCCACCAATGAATGGATAAACAAAATGTGGTATATATGTATGATGGAATACTATGCTGCAATTAGAAGAAATGAATTTGGGATATATGTGATAACAGGGATGAGTCTTGAAGACATTATACTAAGCAAAGTAAGCCAGACACAAAGGGACAAATATTGCATGGTCTCATTGATATGATCTGAATACAAATAATAAACGCATGGAATTAAAACCTAGAGTATAGATTATAAGGAGATAAGAGGAGGGTTGAGAAGAACTGTGGATGCTTAGTGTACATAGAAGTTTTAATTAACTTGACTGTAAAAGTGTGGAGATGGATAGAGTTGATAGTAACACATTAAAGTGAGTAGCAATTGGTTTATAAATGGAATTGTGACTGAAAAAGGAAGTCTGGGGAAATAAATGTCAATAGAAAGAAAGCTCAAGAATAATCTAGGGACTAAATAACACAGTGAACCCAGAGACAGTTGAGAATTGTGGTTAAGGGTACAAATGCAAGAGAGTCCTTCTGTGAGCTAGAGCAGATGTATATTACCATTGCAGGGTGATGGGAATATGGAGAAACATGGGAAAACTACAATTGGTTTGACCTAGAGACTGTGGTTAACAGCAATACTATAATATTCTTGCATTAATGCCAATCTATACTGTGTTGATAATGGAAGTGTATGGGAAAAGTGTGCCAAATGTATGCTATGGCCCATGATTGGTGGTAATAGTCTGATGATATTATCTCATAAGCTGTAACAAATGTTCCACCAGGATGTGGAGTTGTATGGGAAATCTACACATTGGTATGATTGTTTTGCAAGTTCAAAATATCTCTAACAAAAATACATTAAAAAATTACTATGGGTTGGGGGAAAAATACACCAAATGTAAGATAAGGAATATAGTTGGTAGTAATATTTTAACAATGCTCTTGCAAAGTTTGTAACAAATGTTTCACACCAATACAAAGAGTTGGTGGAGGGGTGATGTATGAGACCCCTGTGTAATGTTATGTATGTAAGTTCGCAGTTTTTACACTTATTGCTTATATGTGTTCATGTATAAATGATATACTTCAATAAAAAAAAAAAAGAAAAAAAATCTATTGCCGTGTGTTTGGGGCAGGATGGCTACTGATGTCTGACAAGAGTTCAGGCTTCTTGGATTCCTCTCTTCCTGGGGCTCTGTTTCTCTCCAGGTTCAGCTGCTGTGCTCTCACCACAAGGTCAGCTGCAGAGTATCAGGTGAATGGCTCTGTCTCTCTCCCGGGTGCTTCTGCCATATCTAAGGAGCCATTTCTATTCCTCTGTGTTCTTCTCTGTGTGTTCACTTCACAGGATCCAGCTCAAAACTCCCAAATCTGTCCTTTGCCATGTTTTTTCTCACCCCTTGGTGGGTGGGGACTCAATGCCCTATTGACATGGTCCAATCAAAGTCCTAAGCATAATTTAATCAATTAATAGTGATATCTCTGATAGATCAGTTTATAAACACAATCCAATAACTATTTTTGGAATTCATAAACAATGTCAAACTGCTACAGGAAGTAACCTTGAGTTGTTCACTGTAGGACTTTGTAACTGTAAGCCTTTACTCCAAATAAATACCCATTATAAGAGCAAAAAAATTTCTGGTACTTTGCATCAGCACCCCTTTGGCTGACTAATACAGAATTTGGTACCAGGAGAGAGGCATATAGTCTGATGCAATTACCAAAAAATGTTGGAATGGTTTTATAAATGGGTAAGGGGTACTTTTTGGAGGAAATGTGAGATGCTTGATACAAAAGGCCTAGATTGCTTTGAAGAGACTGTTGTTAGGAATATGAAACCTAAAGTTCTTTAAGGCCTTAGAAGGAAATGATGAAACTATTATTGGAAACTGGAGGAGGAAAGGCGATCCATGTTTTAAAGTTGCCAAGAACTTAGCAAGATTGTCTCCTAATGCTGTATGGAAGGGAGAATTCAAAAATTACGATCTCAGACATTTAGCCAAGGAGATTTTCAAGTTAAATGTGGAAAATACATCCTGGCTTCTCCCCTCAGCTTATAGCAAAATGTTGGAGGAAAGAGATAAGCTGATAACTGAATTGTTGGGCACAAAGAAAACAAACTGATTCCAGAAATTCCACATCTCTGGAAATTAAGCCCCTAGATGATAGTGCCCCATCTGAAGAATTAACTAAACTTGGAACTTGTAAGCCAGGATTGAAAATGTAGCTATCCAGGAAAGATTTGTGGAAAGTCTTACTGTCTAATGGCTTGGACCCCTGCTTCCTGCATGCTAAACCAACAAGCTTTTCAGGAGAACTGTATGAACAAAACCACTGTTAGCCTGGACTAAAAGGGACATGGAGGGGACACATGAAAGGGAAAATGGCTTTAAGAGGAAAACCATGGAAGCTGAGGTCTGGAATTAAGACATCTCCTTGGGCCAACAGAGAAACCCCATCCGTGGGTACAGAGAGGGTGAGTTTGCACCAGCAGTTGAAGAGGGTGGGTGTTCCAGCCCACTGTTCAGGGAGAGTTTTGTCACCCCAGGCTACAGAGAGGGTGGAGCACATTCCTCAATTGTTGGAGAGAGTGAGGTCAATACCTCAGTGATCTGAGAAGGGCGGACCTGTTTCCAAAAGGTCAGGGAGAGTGAGGTCAACACCCCATTGCTCTGAGAGGGGTGGGCCTGTCCCCTGTCCCCCATAGATTAGGGAAGGCCAGCTCACCAACTCATTGCTCTGAGAGGGTTGGACCTGTATGCCAGAGATTAGGGAGAGTGTTGGTTGCCTCCACCTCACTGTACTAAGGGGGTTGAGACTCTATCCCATAGGCTGGGTGAAGTGTGGACATCACTCCAACATTCTTGGAGGGTGAGGTCTGGAGCTTGGTTGCCATTCAGATGCTTGATGAGGGTGAAACCAAGAAAATGGCTGTTGGACAAGACTGTGAAAGGGTGAGCCTCCATGAGGCCCCAGGGAAAAGAAACCATCATTTTAGGAATGATTCTCAGACTTTGAAATCTAATGGAGTATGCCCTACAGGTTTATGGAACTGTAGGGGACCAGCGACTCATGTTTCCCTCCCAAATTCAACTTATGGTAATGCAAATGTTTATCCTATGTCTGTCCCTCTGTATATTGGAAGCAGATAAGTTCTGTAAGTTTCTCATGTTTATGGTCAGAGGGGAATTTACCCCAAGACAAACTGTGTTTCTTTAACCTGATTATGATGTGATTTTGTATATAACATTGTTACTGATTTAAGATTTTTTTTATTATTGTAATGTCTTTTTGGAATTCAGAGGGTGGAGTGTGTGGCAGTTTGATATTATTCATGAATTCTAAAAAGAGATGTAGGTTATGTTTGTAAACTGGTGTGTTCCACTGGATATGATACCCTTTTGATTGATTTAAATCCAAAGGCTTTATGTTTACTTGATTAAATCAAGGTCAGGGCTTTGATTCAACCATGTCATTAGGACTTGTGTGGTTGAGTTCCTACCTCCTTGGTGGGCTACATATATATGGACAATCAGTAAAGAGGACAGAAGATACAGAAAGGAAGGGAGCTCCATAGACAAGGAAGAGGATCCTTCAGCCCTCGAAAGAGAGATGAGCCATTCGTCTGATAGTTTGCAGATGAAGAGAGCAGAGCAGCTGAGTCCTATGCCAGCCTACAGCTGAGATCAGAAGAAGCTGGGCCCATGGAGTCTTAAGAGGAAGAAGGAAAGAGAGACCAGGCAGATATCATCTGCCACATTGCTTCAACATGTGGTGACTGACTGGGTGAGAAATCAACCTTGAGTTGGACTCTTTAAGGCTCAGTAACTGTAAGCTTTTACCCCAAATAAACACCCTTTATAAAAACCATCAGTTTTCTGGTACTTTGCCTCCTTTGAATGACTAATATACCCATCCTGGGTCCCACAATCTAATCAAAGGCCCTTACCTGAAGGATCTAATCAAAAGGTCCCTTAACTGAATCTAACGAAAAGTTTCCACATACCTTACACCCACAGGAATGGGTTAGTTTAAGAACATAATTTTCTGGGGTCCACAAAAGACTCAAACCAAGACATATACCTATATTAAAAGATGGTAAAAATAAAAGCCCAGAACATCAGGAAGCTAGTTAGAATGCATTTAGGTACCAAACAAAAATTCTTATGACTTTGTGAATAATAGATTTTGTTGTGCTAAACCTTTGCACATAAAATTTATATAAATATACATATATACACACATATATCGTTACATATACATATATATGTATATATGTGTGGATATATATATGTGTATATATATATATATATGGGTTTATTATTTAAGACTTTTGACTTCAAATACTGTGAAATAATATTTTGAACATTATATTTGAACTGAAGTTTGCTCCCAGGATTTTCTTACTTTCTTTGCACTTATCCTGTCATTCAGTGACATTCATTGCCTTTGGGAAGAAGCAACACAGAACTAACAAAAGGTACAAATGTCTGCCTTTTGAGTTATAGATCCATTGGTCTTGGCAATGAGAGAAAATATAAAGTTATCAGACTAAATCTTCAACTTGATAAAAATTTCCAGGAGAAAGGAGAGAATCAGGAGAGAAGTGAAGACTTATCAGATCTCTGTTAAGGGCTCTGTCCAAAGTTCTGAGGTTAAAGCACAAGAGGACCCTCCCTTCCCCTTCCCCACAAATAGGTTTTGGGGTGAAGATCAGTGAATACCACAAAATAGGGTCTGGGGAGCAGGGCAGAACCCAGAATTTCTACATGCCTTCCATGAAGTGGGAATAAAAGAAATATCATTGTAGTATATCTAGACAGGGAGGTATAAAATAGTTCCACAGAGTTTCCTTAAGGACAGAATAATGTGGGAGCAACCAATTTAGTTGGTTGAGAGCAGCACAGTCATAGAAGAAAGCTGCAGAGGTGAAGAGACCTTGCAGTGGGAAATAAAGAATACAGCAGGGACCGTTGGTTCTGTGGACCAACAACTGAAGACCTGATGGGAGTGAAGATGTTGAAGAGGATGCACCATAGATACATGATTATCTATATCTAATGCTTCCTTCATATTTTCTTTTGGGATATATATATATATATATATATATATATATATATACACACACACACACATACATATACATACATATATATATATATATACACATATTTGGTGGTACTGGGGATTGAACTCAGAACCTTGTACATGCAGGCATTCAACTGCTGAGTTACTCCTGCTACCTTGCTTCCTTAATTTTTAAAATTATTATTTTTAAAATTTTTATTAGTATTTTTTACTCCTTAATTTTTAAGAACCATCTTAGAGCATGTTTTTGTAGTACAGCCTGATAATAAATACTGTATTTCACCAGTTTCAGAAATAGATGAGCTGTTATCTCTTTTTTAAAAATAAATTTATCTCCTATAATCTTCTGTTTGTCAGTTTAATTTGACATTTTAACTATGCTTTCTACATTTTATTTATTTATTTATTTGTTTATTTGTTTATTTTTAGGAGCTGCCACGGATTAAACCTGGGATCTTATATGTGGGAAGCAGGCACTCAACCACTTCTGGATTACCCTTATCTGAATTCCCATCTTTCCTTTATCTTGGATTTACTCATTAGTATCCTGTTAGTATCCTGTTAGCTATTTGATACTTCCAAGGATATTTTTCCTTTTCATCTTTTATGAGAGGATTAGTTTAAATTACCTAGTGTGATGGCTAATTTAATGTGTCAACTCAGCTAGGTTAAAGTGTTCAGTTGTTTGTTCAGGCACTGGCCTGTTTGTTAATGTGAGGGTATTTTGAAATGGGGTTTGCATCTATAATCAGCTAACTGGATCTAAAATCAACAAGGATATTGCCTTCAGCAATGTGGGGAGTCTCCTCATCTAAAGTTGGAGACCTAAGATTAAGACTGGAGATCTTAAAAGCCAGAACTATGGATTTCAGAAGTCATAAGTGGGATTCAGACTCAATTTCAGCACTGGCTTTGGTTGGACATTCCAGCCAGCTTCCCCTGGGGAATTCAGACTAAGGACTTCAGCATCACATTTAGCAGAGTTTCCAACCTGCAGCCTGCCCTATGGAGTATGGATTTGGCACCTCTATGGTTGAATAAGCCAATTCCTTATAATAAATCTCTTTACATATATATACATATATACATACATATATTCATATACATGTGTATGTGTGTGTGTATCCTGTTGGTTCTGTTCTCTGGAGAATTCTGACTGATACATATATTCTGCTAGAACAGGAAGCAGAAGTTTTTATTACAAATGCTCTACTAGACTTAAGGCGCATCATCTTGAAGCCTGACATGACCTTGTGAAAAACTTGGTGAGGTGAGATGAGGTAGACTCTTAGAAGCCATGCTGATTTTGTGCTGTGTTGATTTGGACATTGGATTGTGATGAGATTTTAGAAAGCATACTAGAGTTTTTTCAATTTCCTTGAGTGGATTCAAATTAATCTTCAGAAAGACAAAATACAAATGCAGTCCTGTTAGAGCCTGCTGACAAGACTAACTTTTCTGAGAGCCTGGGAACTGTTAAAAAAGGAAAAGGCAAAGAAAGATATATTTGATGACCCTATGGGTTCTGAATTCCTTAAGGTAGAATCATCATTTCACCAATATGGATTGGGTAGCTTCGAGCAGAGGACCTCATTTTTGTGAAAAACTGGTTCACTCCTGGACCTGCCTCACCATTAAATGATGGCTTAGGATATATAGAGAGAGTGGGGGCAGTGCTTTGTGGGAGGAAGCTAATTTCTGTAGTGAACCCAATTCTTCCCTAGCCTTGGAGGAGGAGATCCTTATAAGGTAACTTTTTGCAACCTCATAAGGTATCAACTCAAGTGCCCCTTTTCTTGCTTTGCCCATTGGAAACTGAGTATCCTGTTATGGAATGTCTCCATCAAGAGAACCCCTATCCTGCATAAATTGAGCTATCTTGAGAAAACCAAAGAGAGATTGATGTTTCTAGAAGAAACTATACATAGCTAGCACCATTTCTTTTTCTCCAGCTAGACAGCTTTTTTCCAGAGACTGGGGGATAAATTGAAGGAGGAAGAGGGCATGGCCTGGCAATCTACTCGTGTGAGTTGCTGCTTCCCCTTCTTATTTTCTATCTATCTACCAAGTGTGTTGAGAGTATGGTGGGAGTCTCCCAGTTCCCACCAGTGTTGTGTCTGAGTTCACCCAGCCAATCTGATGAATCTAGGGGAGACCCCCACAGCTTTGCACTGCTTGTCATATAAGAGTTACTGCTTTGGAGAAAGAAACTGAGAGCAGAGACCCATTTGAAGTAGTTTATGTAAAAAAAGGGATTCATTTTAAGGGTACAGGTCACTCTCACAAAATCTAAGACAGAGAAGCAACTGAGCCTCAAGAACAACTGTATCAGAGACTTGAGCCCCTTTGCTCCTCTAGGCATCTGCTTTTAGTTTTTTTTCCTCCTCTAGGGACTAGCTTTTTCTATTTTTTTCATGCACAAATGGGAAAAAAGCAATTGTTGAAAATTCCCAACATTACCATCTCCAGCTATATGGAAAGAGACAGCTGTCTCTCACTCATGTTCTCTCACTTTCAATTCCAAATTCCAGAGTTAAATGACTTCTCTTGACCCAAACAACTATGATCATGAGGTAGGGCCATGAAACAGAAATGTGACATTAGAATCTATCCGTGTAATCCTGTGGATGGATAGCAGTTCATAGGAAAGATGATGGCTATTTGTAGGATATTGAACAGACATTCTTAAAATGGTTCCATCAAAGAAACTCTTTGCTATGATCCAACTTATTATACTTACGAACATGCTGGAAAAATTCTTTACTCATACAACCATGAATTGATAAACAATTAAAAAATGGAAAAATTATGATTGATTGGTTAAAATTCTAATATAGAAGTGGATTCTATAACTTTTTAAATTTACATTTCTAAGTCCATAAATTAATTTTTGGCATCAAAAAAATTCCCAGATATTTTGAAGATCATCATCAGAAAAATATTTGTGAACACATTCATGGAGCCATATATAATTAGTTCCTGTGAAAATATTCAGTTCAGTTTCCTTACTTTACTGAAGAAAAAACTGAGAACTTGAGTTACAAGAGTGAAAGGATTTTTTAAATTACTTTTAGGTTTCCACTTTAAATGTTTAAAAAAATTCCCTATAAATAGTGGTTAAGAAATAAAAAAGACCAAAGACTTATAATGTAGTTGACAGTCTGTTATAAAGATTTAGAGTATTCAAAGATATAGTGAAAGAAAAGATTATCATTGATTTTTTTTAAACCCAGAGTAGAAATGGTTCATTTTCAGTATCACTACTCTGGCTTCAGGTGAACCTATTAACTGATAAGCTGATTCTTGCAAAATGCCCCCATTCTTAGACAAAGGGAGTTGATTCATAAGTCTTTCAGAAAGAAAAACTTGTTGGGAGTGTTGCAGTCACATGAATCACGTGGAATATTGCTTAAAGCTATATTTATCATGGATGAAAGGATGTTTTCAGGGGAAACTATGACTCGACCTAAAATTACATGGTTTACCTCTGCTCCAAGGAGCTCATCTTTTCAACTTGTTGTTGAGTGTGCTATAAAAATACTCTGAGCCTTCTAACCTACTAGTACTGCAGGGAGAAACTCTCCCAAGTTGCTAGAAGTCATCACTGAAAATTTGTATTTCTTCTGGAAACTCATATTTCTTTCATTGGTTTAACTGCCTCCCAGAGTTCAGAGAACAGCATTACATGTTCTCTTACCTTGGTTGCATTTAAATGTATCTACTTATCACCTTTCTTTCTTCCCTCTACTTCAACCTATAAACCACAGTCAATGAGGGTACTTGATATGCAAATTTGGTCTTCTTACTTTCCTCCTCAAAAGCTTTCAGTAGCTCCATATTACTGCCAAGATTCAATTCCATCCACTCATCCTGAATGTCAGTGTTCCACATTCTAACATCTCTAGTTTGTCTTGTTTCTTGTTATTTCCTAATACTTGTCCTTTATTCCATGAGGTGGGGAAGGAGATAGAGAGATGTATTTCTTGGTGTGCTCTAAGCATTTCATGTTTGATCTCTACTGTCAAATTTTAAGCAGTTTTATGAGATGTATTCACATACTGCACAATTCATCCAAGGTGTACAATCAATGGCTTTTAGTATAATCACAGAGTTGTACATTCATCAGCACAATCAATTAAAAGACCCACACCCCTTAGCAGTCACCTCTCAAACCCTCTAGCCTTCTCTACCATCAAATTTTATTTCACTTATTCCATTGTCAGAACTGGCATCAATTCCTTAAGATGAAAGTACATGTGTGTGAAATCAGGGGCAGCCAGATCAGCTTTCTGCCAGGAATCTGCCCCCGGGAGGCGTATCTTTAGCATTGTTTGCTTTACAACTTCTTTTCATTTTAATCCCATCCTCTCTCCAAATCAGGCCCTAAGTCTTTTTAGAACCTGCTCTAAATGTATATACTCATCCTTCCAAGTTCTGAAGTTAACTCAAGCCTGCTCATGTTCTTGCAATCTAACTCTATCTCTGTAGTGACTTGTTGATAGTTATTTATTTTTGATAGTCATTGTTCCCAGACTTTGTCTTGGTCATTTTAATGCCCCTCCATTTGATTGTTAGGAACCTCAGGTGCTTGTGGAAGAGGCCACATGCTCTAGTGGTTTAAAAGCACAAGCACAGGCTGTACAGCTGAGCTGCCTGGGCTTGAAACTGAGGCAAGTTATATAACCACTCCCTGCCCCAGGTTTCTTATCTATAAAACGGAGCTAGAAATAATACCTGCTCATAAGATTGTTGTGAGGCTTAAGTGAGTTGATGCAAGTATAATGATTAATTATTATTATTCTGTCCACTTTAGCTCTTCTGCTTCAATTAAATGCAGTCACTAGACTGCTGGTCCTCATCAAAATTCTTGACCCATTTTTGGACTTGGCCAGGCCCTGAGTGTGACTGGTTTTTCTCGGTTCAGATTTTCCTCTTCCTTCCTTTTCTGCTATTCAAAAAACAACCTGTTCTTCATTTTCCATTTCAAGCTCCCTAATCTTTGATTTCTGTTACCCACATGGGTGACTACCTTTTCTGAAATGTCATGGTCCTTATTGTATTAGCCACCTATTTTAAAACCAAGTCTTATATGGACTAGCATTATCATTTAACCAAACCTTACATCCTAAGTTCTTATGTCTATATTTTAATCTCTCCAGCCAAATTTAAAACTTCTAGGTGCCAAGAATCAAATTTCATCCTTTTGAATTATTTACAGCTTCAGAACAGTGATGCTGAATAAGTATTTGTCTGAATGAATTGTTGGAATAGCTAAACTACTCTTAAAGGGTCTAGAAGCCTTCCAATATAGTTTGGGAGGCATTTGCTTTAGAAGAGGAAGCTTGATGGATGAAAATTTCCTGATTTTCTCATTTCCATGTGTTTCTCAGGAATAAGGTATTACTACCTGTACTAGTCAGCCAAAGGGGTGATGATGCAAAGTACCAGAAATCTGTTGCCATTTATAAAGGGTATTTATTTGGGATAGAAGCTTACAGTCACAAGGCCATGAAGCATTAAGTTACTTCTCTCACCAAAGTCTGTTGCCACGTGTTGGAGCAAGATGACTGCTGGTCTCTGCAAGGGTTCAGCCTTCCTTCTTCCTCTTAAAGCTCTATGGCCCGAGCTTCTTCCAATCTCATACGTAGGCTGGCATAAGGCTCATCTCTCTCCCCTGGGCTCATTTCTTTCTAGGCTCAGCTGCTCAGTTCTCTTTATAAGGTCAGCTGTACACTCTCAGTCTGGTCTCTCTTCCTGGGGCCTCTGCCATGTTAATGAGCTGTTTCTCTTCCTCTGTGCTCTTCTTCTCTGTGTATTTACTTCATGGGGCTCCACCATCAAAACTCAAACTCTCTCCTTTCCTGTGTTATTTTCTCTGTGAGTTCCCACCAACCAAAGGGATGGAGACTCAATGTCCTAATGACTTGCCTGAATCAAAGCCCTAATCATAATTTAATCAAGTAAAAGTGAAACCTCTGAATTTAATACAATCTAATATGCCCAGAGGAATAGACTAGCTTACAAACACAATCCAATATCTATTTTTGGAATTCATAAACAATACCAAAATTTACTTTAACCTTGAAGATTCAAAGGCAGGAAGAGCCTTCTTGATATCACTGTTTATGTGCCCTTAGGAAAAAAGAAAGAGGATATAAAGGAAAAAGATTATTTTTAAAAATGCATGAAGCATTTGGGATACTAGAGCCAAAGGATCTAACTTAGGAGATGCCTTTTAGTCCAAGCTCTGATTCTAACATTGAACAAATCATTTCTTGGTTATTGCTATGTGATTTATTTTTAAATGAAGGCATTGCTTTATATTTTATCTGTGAGGTTGCCTTTGAACCTTGAGATAAGGATTTTCCTCATTCAACTATTTTCTTTTCCATCTCAACCAATGACACCGCCATCCTATAATTATTTAAGTTGGGACCTGGGACTTCTCCTTTATTCCTTCTCTGTTTATTCCTCCCATCTAATCCATGAGTCAATCCTGTCAGCTGCCTCAAAAATAGTTTCTAAATCTATCCATTAAGTATCAAATCTATTTGCTTCTTTCCATCTCTCCTTCCCCCAATGTAATCCAAGGCACAACAGTTTTTCACTTTGGTTATTGAAATAACCTCCTTATTGGTCTCTACATTTTCACTCCTACCCACTTACAGTCTATTCTCAGTGCTGCAGCCAGAGTCATCTTTTAAAAGCATAAATCTGATCATACCACTTTCTTGTTTAATATGCTTCAGTAGTTTCTTTTTGTGCTTAAAATATAAATTTTAATTCGTTGCCATAGTCTAAAAGGTGTTATGTGATCTGACCCGTGCGTGCTTCTCCAATCACATCTCAAGACTTTCTCCACTTTACACAGTATGATTTAGACACATTTGCCTCCTCTTTTGAAATTTAGAGCTTTGTACTTACTGGTCATTCTACAGGGAATGATCTTAACTCTTCTCTTTGAATGGTTCTTTCTCATTATTTAAAAATAATACTCTGTAATTACATTAATGTATTTTTTGAAAATGGTAAAAAAATACCTTATATTTATATTTTGGTTTGTCATGATAATGAATGATAATATTATAGCTTCTGTTTTCAAGACTTTTGTGCAAATTTGTCAATACTTCATTAAAATTGATCTTCTTTGAATATTCAGGATCACTAGACAGTATACGCAAAGTTTCCAATCTGTCTTCACTCATAGCCAAGAACAATTTTTATTAATTTTAATTTTGAAAGGTTTCTTTCACATGAAACTACAGATATACAAATAGTTCAGAAAATCTTAAAAGGATAGGTTTGGCAGAATAATAAAAATCCAATTGCACTGTAATTTCCAGAAATTGTAAAATTGGCCAAATTTCTACTTATTTCAGATCTATTCTTGTGGCTCCCAATGATTCTTTACTCAATATATATTGACTAAGATATCTTCACAAGAAAATTCACCTTAAATTTATGTTATATTTGGTAAAAACTTTGTAAGTTTTTATTCTTCTGCAAAAAGTCAAAGAAAATCATTGAATGATAGTGAATATTGAGATTATTCGACTCATTGCTTTAGAACAAGTGTCCAGTTCTTGGTGAAAACCATCAAGACATTCAAGCACTGTACTTTTGATTTCTTCTGGTGATGTAAGAGTGGCATATTTTGTTGTTCCTGCTGGCATTGTTTTTCAAAATTTGATTCTTTTTTTTCCATGTCAATGCCCATTTTAAAAATATTTGTTCTTGTATAGTGATTGGCTTCTCCACAACCTCTGCACTGATTTTCAAGGAAAAAATGTTAAAGCTTGGTGTTTCACTGCACATTGTTCAAGGCTGATTCTGCCTCTTTGCAATTTTTTTGTGAGTCTGATTTACCTTATCCAAAACTATACTTCAGAAAAAGAGTTAACTCAGAAAAGAAGAATAGCTTCTGCAGAGAGCAAAATCTGACTGATACTTTGGTATCCATGTTTTCTTTTGGATCATATAGTACTTTGGAGGCTGGGATTAACCTTTTAAAATTAGTCTTAAAAGTGTGTACAGCTTCAAAATGAGCACTCCATTGAGTCTGGGTAAGCCTCTCACTGTTATATCTATAATCTGAAGCATTTTCCATCAATGAGTTGTTTCAAAATTGATGAAAAGAATGAATATGTTCTCTCCAAGTTTCCAAAACATACCATACATGAAGAAAGGCTTCCAAAAGAGTGAATTCTTCAAAGGTTTGGAGAATGATTTGCAAAAGGCACAAATAAGGATTTAGGATTAACATCTGATTTTTACTGTATCAGTCAGAGCTGAGGCATTGTGCTTTCCTGGACCATGATAGAGGGTCATGGACAGTCCATCACTCTACAGTTGTTCTGGGACTTTTCTATGAGTCCAGCAAACATTACCCCGAAAAAGGGAAAGAAATCCCAAAATGAGTCCTTTCTTTCAAATTTGTTGCCCTGGATATGGGTGTAAACTGAGCGCTTCATACATTTGATTGTGGTGAGAAACGTCAAACAGGAAGATGAAGTGTTCTGAACCAAAGACTTCGAGATTGTTGTGGATTGAATCATGTTCTCCACAAAAGCATGTTCAAGTTCTAACCCCCAGCCCTGTGAATGTGAACCCCTTTGCAACAGGACCTATGGAGATGTTGTTAGTTAAGATGAGGCCAAATGGAAACAGGGTGGGCCTTAATCCAATATGACTGGAGACCTTAAAAGCAGAGGAAATGGAACACAGGAGTAGTAGGAGACAGAGGAAACAGATGGTCAGGTGACAAGGAGAACTTGAGTGATGGATTGCTGGTACCACCACCAGAAACAGACTCTAGAGAAAGCATGGTCTACTGACACCTTGATTTGGGCTTCTAGCCTCCAAAACTGTGAGATAATGAATGCCTGTTGTTTAAGTCAACAGTGTGTGATACCCGGAGAAGGGTTATGGTAGGTTGAATTATATACCCAACAAACACACATTCTTAATCTTAAACCAGGTTCCTGTGGATATGAACCCGTTGTAAATAGGACCTTTGGAATATGTTACTTTCAGTTAAGGTGTGACAGAAGGAACCTGGGTGGGCCTCAATCCAGATTATTGGAGGCTTTTTAAAGAGAACCTGAAAGTCATTGAAGTGAGAAAGGAAAGAACATTGCCATGTGATGAGAGGCAGAAATAAATATAAGCCAAGCACCCTAAGAATTGCCACAAGCCAGCATCAGAATGCTGTAGATTTTGAGAGAAAGCAAACTTTGTTGATATCTTGATTTTGGATTTCTTCTGGCCTCAAAACCATGACCCAATAAATTCCTGTTGTTTAAACCAACCTGTTGTGCAGTATTTTTCATAGTAGCCTATGACAACTGAGATTTCATTAAAGAATTTGTTTTCTCTTCTTTAGTAAATCTAGCCATGTTACATTATTTTTTAAAAGTTTATTTTATTTATTTCTCCCCATGCCCTTGTTGTTTTTCACTTGCTGTGTCTGTTCATCTTCCTGGTTTTTTTTAGGAGGTACCAGGAACCAAACCAGAGACCTCTGATGTGGGAGGGAGGTGCCTAATCATGTGAGCCACCTCTGCTCCCGTCTTTGTTGTGTCTCTTATTATGTTCTTCCTCCCCATGTCTCTTGTTGCATCACCTTATTGCACCAGCTCTCCATGCCTACCCATTGTGTCAACGTGCTGTCTTCTTTAGGAGGCACTGAGAACTTCTACTCCCTGCTGTGTTGTGTCTCTCTTTATGTTTTTTCTTCTCGTGTCTCTTATTGTGTCAGCTTGCCATGCCTGCCCATCACAACAGCTCACTGTCTTCTTTAGGAGGCACTTGGATCCAAACCAGCAACCTCCCATGGGGTAGGCAGGAGCCCAGTCACCTGAGCCACATTGCTTCCTCATGTTACATTTTAAATGGAGGCAGAATATCAAGTTGAATTCACTGAGGAAATGCCAGGCAATTAGCCCTGATGTCTTGACATAAAGGTGAAGCAAGACTTTTTCATAATTTAATGATTTGAAATTACAGTTACTCCAGTCCTAGGAAATAGATGCAGAGAGCCAAAAGGATGTGGGAGAATAAGAATAATTCTAATAGAAGGCCAAATAACGTTTCCCCCAAAGATGCCCATTTCCCAATCCTCAGAGCCTGTGAATATGTTCCCTTAAGTGACAAAAGGAACTTTGCAAATGTGATTAAGTTATGATTTTGAGATGGGGAGATTATACTGGATTACGTGGGTGGGCTTAATTAATTGGTCCTTGTAAGGGAAAAGAGGCAGGAGAGTCAGAGAAGGAGATGTTGCAATGGAAGCAGAGGCCATATTCAGAAAGATTTAAATATGCTCTGCTGCCGTGTTTGACAATGGAGTAAGGGGCCATAAGCCAAGGGATGTGGAGAGCCTCTAGAAGCCATAACAGGTAAAGAAATTGATCCTTCTGAGAGCCTCCAGAAGGAGCACAGTCCTGCTGACACATTGATTTTAGCCAAATGAGATTGATTTTGGACTGCTAAGCTTCAGAACTGTAAAATGATACATTTGTGCTGTTTTAAGCCTCTAAATTTGTAGTAATTTGTTACAGCAGCAGTAGAAAACTAGAATAGTACACCCTGGAACCAATCTACCCTAGCTCTCCTATGGCAGCTTTGTGCTGTAAGATGTGGCTGTTTATCTACGACAAAAGAATTGATGGTTTAAAAATGAAGTAATGCTTTTAGTTTGGGTCTGGTAGGGCACTATAGGCCCAGACTCATCATGTTATTGGAAAATCAATTTCCTACCCAGTTGAATTGCCAGAACCCACGGAAGCAGATGGAGCAGAGGATTCAGGCTTTGCCACTCCTCTCTTGTCCAGATCTTTGAGGAGAGCTTGACTGGAGTGGGCCAGACTCTATGGATTTGTAGTCATTGTTTTGAGCCATATACTACCATAAGCATCCTATGACTTCTGCCAGATGGATTTGATCTCACTCGTGAGTGGTGGTTCTAGTCCATTGTAACCCAATGTATGCAAGGGGAGAAAGAACTGAAAGGCCCTAAAGATCTTGGCTTGTTTGCCTAGGAGTCTTTCCAAAGAACAAACAAACTCTTGAACATTAGCTGCTGCAGGGAATCTGTGCTTTGGGCAGTACTTGCCTCTCTGCATTCCAGTCTGTGTGCTAAGAAAGGTCCAGCCTCAAAGATACTTGTAAACTCTAAAGGACCTCTGGACAACTATGAGGAAAGGGTTAAGAGCCTGGAGGAGACCACTGGACCTCTGAACTTCTTTTTACTGTCTGCATGTAGGAAGGGAGTACAAGCACTGTATTTGGGGCTCGTCATGTATCCTTATTTGCACCCTGAAATATAGTAGGTCACTTTGGTTATAGTATAATTTTGTTTACATGGAGCATAAGAAACCTGGAAAATATCTTTGCATGTTTTAGATTGGGATTAGCTAACATTTTGATTAAAGAGAATATTTAAAGAGATAACTTCACAGGCAATGAAATGATCATTACAGGAAATAACTTGCCTTTGTAAAACCAACCTACCAACCACCTGTATTGCTTGTCCCAAGGTATGATAATAACTATGTTTTATCATGTTGTGATTCTTTCTGTTCTGATTTATGATTAGTTTATTTATCATATTTAAAAAGGGATCAGTATCAGCCAATCTCAATGCTCTAGATCTTCTTTCTACATATGATGAAGACATATTTTAAAATTTACAAATGTATCTATTTGTGCTAACACGCTTTTCAATATTGCTTAGAATATGATTTTTAGAGTTCCATTCTGAATAGTTAAATATCTGTTTAGAGCTCCAAGATTTAAAATGTATTCACATAGCAGTCACCATATTTTTGTATGTTTTTATTTTTGGTTTTGTTTGTTTTGTTTTGTTTTTTTGCCATTTAACCATCCTAGGATGAAGAAAACTGAATGCAGAATTAAACAGCTCACTTAATCTCCACTCTATTTAAAAAGATACCATTTATTTGTGAAATAACCCAGTTATAGATTCTCTATTCTTCTCTACTGCTAGATTTTGGTGGGAGGACAAAAAAAGAATAAGACAAAGCATGAAATAGAAGAGAAAGTAGAATTATGCCAAGGCAGTGTGCTCATATTTTATCAGGTTTGCCTGTGCTTCTTGCTGGTATATTTCTGCTCCCTATCTTGGACATTTTAAAGGCTTATTTTAAATTAATCACTCCTGTTATTAACAGTTGAGAAGTGGCCAATTCAATGGATAACAAATACTATGGCTACCATCATCTAGTATTTTCTTCTAAAGATAATTGGATTTCTAGGGCTTTAGACACAGAATGGTTAGAAATAATACTACTGTTTCTATCTGGAGCTATCTCAGTTTGTCCTTTCAATGAATTATGTGTGTGTGTGTGTGTGTGTGTGTGTGTATGTGTAGTAAGTACTTGTGTATCCCTTCAGCTATCTGAAAAAAAATTAGTTTTCAGGTTAACCGAAGTTTAAGCCTGAGTGTTCCTTTTAACTTTTAAAAATGGAAATCCTTAAAAAAATTCACGTTCAATTGCTTCATGTTCTCAAACAGGGTAGAAAGCTACTAACTTAATATTTCTTCCATGGTCCACTTTTGACTTTTGATTATTCATAGTTTTGATATTTTATAGGTGTTGAAGATTGAATCATATCCCCTCCAAAAGGCTCATTCAGGTCCCAATCTCTAGTTGTACAAGTGTGGATGCATTGTAAATACAATCTCTTCAAAGTGTTACTTCAATTAAGATATGGCCCAACTGAATCAGGCTGGGCTTTAATCCAAATTACTGATGTCCTTTATAAGCAGAGTGAAAGTCAGATGGGGAGAGAAGCCATGAGAAAGAGCCAGAAGCTAGAAACCAATGGAACCTGGAAAAGAAAGGAGAAGGTACCGCCATATGCATTGCCAGGTGATGGGAAAACCAAGGTCCCAAAGATTGCTGGCTGGCCAGAAGATACTGACCCTGGGTAAAAGGAAACCATCTATCCTCTTAAACCATGAGCAATAAATTCCTATTATTAAGTCAATCCACTGTCTGGTATTTGTTTTAACAGCTGGGAAACCTGAAAACCATTAGCATTAGTCCCTACTTTTTATTTCCATTTATTATGGTTTGAATTGTGTCCCCTCAAAAGATATGTTGAAGTCTTAATCCTGGTCCTGTGAATATGACCCCAAATGGAAATAGATCTTTGAAAATGCCATTAGTTAAGATGAGGCCAAACTGGATTAGGGTGGGCTCTAGCCAATATGACTGGTGTTCTTAAAAAAAACCAGGAGGACTGGACACAGAAACTCGGTGGGGGCGGGGGAATGCCATGTGAAGCCCAAGCCATCGCTGACACACCTCCAGAAGCTAGAATGAGGCAATGAAGGATTCATTTTCCGGCTCCTAACCTCCAGAAGTATGAGATAATAAATTTCTGTTTTTGTTTTCTTTCCTAGCCATCCAGCTTGTGATGCTTTGTTACAGCTACCCCAGGAATTTAAGGTACTGTGAATCTAAGACACCATGAAAACTGACTGGTCTCCTTGTAATGGAAGTTATCTTTGGTCTTTGGTTTTTCTCAGCTGTGATCATTTGTAGCTGAATAATTAAGTCCTTAATTATTTGAATTCTTACCAAAACTCATTTTTAAATTAAAATTCTTTTTGCCCCACGCTAATTCTGGATCAAGTGTGGTTCTAGCTTTCTGAGAATTCCAGAGGGCTAAAGTCCAAATTAGCCAAGTTTCTAAACTATTGAATATGCTGACCTGAATTCTTTCCAGATGCATATTTACAAACTTTTAATGAGAGTGGTTGTTTCTCATCAAAAGACTAAAAGCTGAAAAACATTAAGAAGAAACTATGAGTTGTTTTTTCTTGGCAAGATCTTGATCTTAGCATTTTATTCTCCCTTCCTGATTTGTATCCTGACTTTTGAAAGGTAAAAAGGGGAAATAGAATAACAGCACATGAGAAGTAATGGGTATGACAGAACAATTTTTGGCAGAAATGGGGGGAACTGGTGAGAGGTTTCCTCAACAACTAACAAGTTTGAAGGACCTTGGTATATGACCTTGGGGATGTTGCTTTCTCATCTGTGAAGGAAGGGTGTTATGCCAGGTGATACACAAGGGTCTTTCTGACTCACCAACATTCCATATTCTGTGATGACAGGTAAAAGGCCACAGAGACTAAAGAATGGAGAGCTTTACTGAAACTTACTCAGCTTTTTTATTCCTGAATATTCCAATTCTGAGTCAAGATCTCTTGGGTAAATGCCCTAAGTATTGGATTTCCCTTAGACTTCTGAGAAATACACACAATTCGACCTCCCTTAATTCAATTATTAGTAACATGTATAAAAATGACACATTGGATTGTCGGTAAATCAATAGTGTTACTTTTCGTGTATATGAATGTTTTTTATTAAGATGAAAATGCTTCACTGATATTATCTCATTTGTTCTCATAACATCCAGAAGAAGTGGTTGGTAGTAGTAATTCCATGCAAATAAGCTGAGTTCTCTTAGTAATTATGCTTTTTTTTTTTTTTACATTTTGTCTTTCACCGCTGTAAGATTTGTTGTCCTTTTTTTTCTTTTCTCAGTCTTTTTTTGTCTTTATTTTTTTAATATTACATTAAAAAAATATGAGGTCCCCATATACCTCCTACCCCCCTCACCCCACTCCTCCCCCCATAACAAGAATCTCCTCCATCATCATGAGACATTCATTGCATTTGGTACACCGGTTTTGGGCATGGCTATTAGATGATATTACTCAGATAAATGAATCCATGACTAAGACTTTTTAAAAATCAGAACTGTTAATGACATCTTACAAAATTGGGAAATTTTACAAAATCTAAATGATTCATTCAGACTCAGGTAGGCAGTGAATTATTAAATCAATGTCACCAAAAGAGCACTTTTATGCTTTGGGTATGATTCTGCCTGATTATATTAGGTTAGTGCAATGAAAATGGGACAGGAGGTTGAGAGAGGTTTTGAATAGGAGGGGTGAGGGATATTAGGGAAGGATGCCAAAGATCCTTGGTCCTATATGCATAAGTGTTTCCTAGGTTTTTCACTCACTCATTCATTTATTCATTTGTCCAGAAATATTTATCAAGAACCTATGTAACTATCTGTGGGGCTTTGTTGTGGGGAATAGGGATAGAGCAGTGAATAAAATGGACATATTTTGACCAGGATCAATGGGGAGAAAGATAATAAATAAAAAGTAAACTAATGAACAGAATCATTTAGATTAAGATAATAAAGAGTATGAATGCTATGAAAGTGGGCAATGTGATCCAGAGTGACTGAGGTGCAGGCAGGGTTAGCTATGTCAGTAAGGTGGAACTGACTTTTGGGATGAAGGCTAAATGTAATAAGTCAGTCACAGGAACATCAGAGGAAAAACAGCTCTGGAAGAGGGCCCCTCCCTTGAAAAGACATGAGACCGGTGGAGTTTTGGAATATCCAAGAACAACCATAAAGCTGATGTTCTGAGTAGAAAGGGAAGATGAGAGGAGAGGGAATGTTTGCCTTGCAGGCCTTAGCAAAGAATTTGAATTTCAAGGGCAATGGAAAGTCATGGGAGGATTTGAATCAGGAGTGGCATGGTCTGGTTTACATTTAGAAAAGATAAGAGCTCTGTGAAAAATGTATTGTGGATTATAGAGGAAAAGAGGGAGCAAGGAGGACCTTGGGAGACTTTTTCCTTAGTCCAGCTGAAAGATGAAGGAGGTTTGAATTTGAATAGAAGCAGAGGCTTTCTGGGAGAGACAGCAGGGAGAAATTTATGTCTGATTTTGAGATTAAGGGATCAGAACAAAGAAGAAAGAAAGGGGCATTCTAAATCCCTGGTTACTGCTCCAAGAAGACAGAAAACTAACAAGGAGCAGAAAAAAAGAGGGACATTATGTTCTGAGACACTAGATCTTCTGGGGGTTTCTTTTGTGCTCTCCTTGGCAAAAGGACAGTAAGTTAAGAAAACCAGATTTCCGTGTAGTGAAAGAGAATCTATTTTCACCTTTGAAACCAGAAGATCATTGTTGATCAAGCAGAGAAGAATCACAGTTCATACTAGCAATGATAGTGGGTTGAAATTCAAGTACCAGAGACAAAGACAGCTTTTCCGTGGCTTATAAGTGTCACTATCAAGTAAGAATTGCACAAAGAAGCTAGTGGGAAGAGGAATGAATTAGAAGGGCAACTGTTATTGCTAATCTACGAGGTGACTTTACATGAGTCATTTCTCTGTTGACAGTCTTTTCATCGGTCAAATGGAAGGTTGGATTGAGTTCTCCCTAAGGAACTTCCTAAAAATTTCAATACATAAATCTTAAAAATAAAAGTCCTACTTCCCCCAAATTTACAGTCTAAGACAGTGACTTCTGATCCAGGATATTGGACAAAGTCGAGACATTTTTGGGTGTCACAGTTGGGGGGTTGGAGTGGAATGATACTGGCATCTAGTGGGTAGAGACTAGGGATGCTGCTAAACACCCTGCATGCACAGGACAGCTGCCGCAACAAAGAATCATCAGGCCCCAAATGTTAATAGTGCCGAGATTGGGAAGTCCTGGTCTCGAAGAAACGATACCCCTGCTGCAAGGAGCTTGATGCTGCAACAAGCCATATGCTGCACACACTGCAACAAGCTAGACACTGTACCCACTGCAACAAGCAAATGCCTAAATGAGCAGATGCCACAAGCCAGTAGATACTGCAGTCCCCAGGGAGTGGATGTGGCCCAGACGCTTGGGCATTCCCCTTTCATGTGGGAGGTCCTGGGTTCCATTCCCAGTGCCTCCTGGAGAAGGCGAGCAAACAATGAGCAGACATAGGGGAGAACCATCTGGGGGTGGAGGGTGATAAATTTTTTAAAAAGTACGAGGTGGGGCTACAGTCATCTCCAGGCTCCACCAGGCAGGATCTGCTTCCAAGCTTAATCCTGGGACTGTTGGCAGGTCTCAGGTCCACACTGGCTGTTGCCAGAGACATCAGTTCCTTGTCATGTGGACCTCTCCATAGGACAGTCCACAAGATGGTAGCTTGTTTCCCTCAAGGACATGAGGGGTAGAAGAGACAGGAAGATGGAAGCCAGGGTCCTTTTATAACCTAATCTCAGAGGTGCCATGCCATCACTTTTGCCAAATTCTAATCATTAGAAGCAAGTCACCATGCCCAGCCCATACTCAAGGGGAGGGAATTACAAAGGGTCATGAATATCTGGAGGTAGGTTTCATTGCCAACTATCTTAGAAGCTACTTAGCACAGGAATAATAGAAGATACGGTTTGGAAAGATAGGCCAGGCCAAAGTAAAGAAAGAGGTGAATGCCAACCTGAGAACTTTAAACTATTCATTTGGAAATTTGGGATTTAATGTTTAATGTTTAAACCCACTTTGAGTGCATTGAAGTGTTGGATAGACAGAATTTTATCTTTTATTTTGATAGGGAGAATTTCAAGGATCATCCTAAAGAGCAGCTGTTGAACAAGTTGGGAAATTACACCCTCCAGGAAACGAAAATTAATCCATTTTGTTAGGCGATAATGGACAAATAATTCTACAGAAGATAGTTACTTACCTTCACGCAGCCTACCTTGACAATGCATTCCTGAAAATCCAGCATCAACAACTAAGATTTGTGACTGTTTTTCTGTTTTAGGATAGACTACATGGTTCTCTCATGGGCTTTCAAAATTCTGTAAAGTTGCTTAAGATCAAAAAAATTATACTTGCTGATACATGTTGTTTTATTACCATAGAGATAAAACACATGCAATGTCTATTGAGGCATCCATAAAGGCATTTGTCAATGTTTTTGAAAAAGAGAAAGAAATGAAAATGTTAGCCATGGTTGTTTCTGAGTGGGGTTATGGGTGATTACTTTCCCCCTGCTTTAAAAAAAAACTTTTCTGTCCTTTCCAAATGTTCAATTTTGAGCATTTAATTTACAGTTATTTAAAACAAACAAAGAAAACCTAAGACCTGAAAAGCCAACACTTCCAGCACTAAACAACAGTCTCCAGATGGCAGGCTCCAGGGGCAGCCACGCCCATCGGGCTTCTCCAGGGTGAGTCAGGCGGGCCCTGGGAGGAGGGCCCTCGACTTCAGGTGTCTGATCTGGGAAGCTGCAGAAGATCTTAGTAAACAGTCAGGATTTCCACTGAGTCATTTGCCCGTGTTTTGCTCTGCCTGCTCAAGTCCTCATGTGTTTGAGAGGCTGAGGAGGAAAACCAGGTTGTTTTGTATTTCTCATCGATGAGCACAACGGTTGCGCAACCCCTGAGGGACCTGACTGGTACCCTCCTTGGTTGGTCTCTACAGCTAGGCCAGCGTGGGGGCTTCAGAACCCTATGGAAGAATCCCTGGGAGGCAATTATTTTGTTAAATGAGATTTCAGCTTGTAGTCACCGTGGAAAGCTTCCCGGGCACCATAATGGGCAGCCAGGCATTAGGAAAAAAGGCATCTTCAGTGAGGAGAATTGTCCAAATTAAAGATATAGGAAACATTGTAACTTGCCACTGGATATAGCAAAAAGAAAAGGATAAATCAAGACATGGAAAAATCCACAAAGAAATTAAAATGCAACAATTTCAACAGTTTTTACGTAAGTAGCATTCTCTACCCCTCTCCTTCGCCTCAGCACAATCTAATGTGAGTTAAATCTCTTCCCTTTCCCACGTAGCACTTTCATTTTAGTGGCCCACCCCAGTCAAGCTAAATTTAAGAGTTAAGAATTTGTTAAATAATTCAGTCTACATTGTTTTGGCAATCCCAAGGTCACAGGGAGATTCTGACCTGAATTATCTGGATGAACTGACACGATTGAACGGCTTTGTCCATTCAAATTTGGCAAATGCTGAGAAGTGCTCATCCAGGGGATGTAAGCTCGTACAGCCAGATAGAATTTCAGGCTCAGTGATCTCTGATCTATTACCACTGGCCATTTTCTATTTGAAGAGGGCAGATTGCTTCGCTGGCCTCTGTTTCTATTTCATCTTTTGGAAAATTGGGATAATAATGCTTGTCAGGAGGAGTTATTTTAAAACCCTTTACAAATATGAAAATGTAAAACAGAATTGCCGAGTCATGCAGGTGCCATACCACCTGTCTCCTTTAAGGGCATCCACTGGAATTCTTACTCCTCCCAAGTAGACTTTTCTGGTCCTCACCTGCTATTCTGTCTTTTGTTGAAAGCTCTTCAGAACTCCTTTTAAGTGTTTACTATGTGTGTGAGGATGTGTTTGTTACGCCAAATAGTTCTCTTAAAATATTGTTAATATATTGACAATTTGTTAACCCAAAAGGTTTATTTTTAAAAATATTTTGTTGAAGGACTGAGCCTAGCAGATCATTCTTCTGTAACTCTTTAATGTGCACTTCATTTAGACTCAAAATGCTGACAGTGAAAACTAACAAATTTTCCTTTAGACGGAAACAACCATTTCTTTTATAAAGAGCTATCTGGAATAGACAGTAGAGTGAGAGATATAATTTTAGACAAATTTAACTTCAGGATTATACCAGAAACTTTACATTACACTTGTATTCATTTCCTAGGGCTGCTATAACTAATTACCAAAAACTGGGTGGCTTGAAAGAACTCCAAAATCAAGGTGTCATCAGGGTTGATTCCTTCTTGGGGGCGCAGAGAGAGAATAGTTTCCATGCTTCTCTCCTAACTTCTAGTGGCTGCTGTCAATCTGTGGTGTTCTTGGCTTGTGGTGACATAACTCCAGTCTCTCCAACTTCATATGGCCTTCTCCCTGTGTCTCAGTGTCCAAAAGTTCCTCTTCTTTTAAGGGCACCAGTCATTGGATTAGAGCTCACCCTAATCCAGTGTGAACTCATTTTAACTTGACTATATCTGCAAAGACCTTATTTCCAAATATGGTCACATTCCAGGTACCAGGTGTTAGGACTTGAACATATCTTTTTGGAAGACCTAATTCAACTCACAGCAGCATCCTTATACCCATATTCTTAAGCCAAATGCCACCTATTCCCCATCGCCCTCTGTAATGTCCATGGTTGGTAGTGACAGGGTCTTCATCTGAGCTCCCGCAACCCTCAGTATTTCTCATATGGGACCACAATAATGGATGATACTGCTCAGGAACAGAGGATCCGGAAAAAAGAATAGGGCTTAGGAAAGAAACCAACTAGTGGGATAGGCAGAGAAAGTAAAAGTTGCAATTCAAATGGGAAAACCAGAAAAATGTGGCATCATGGTGACCAAAATAAGAGAAGAAAGAGGGTCATGGTCAGCCATGACAAATGCTAAGAAATTTCCAGATAGATTTAATAACCAGGAGGTCATTGATGCTTGAGACAAAAAACAGACCTCAATGTATTTAGGAGGGATTAGTTATTTGGGGGTCACACTGTTTTCAGGTTGAGTTTAGAGATGAATCCCATTGTCTGAAAGCTTTTTTGGCTAAGGAACATCAATTCAGTCTTAAATAGGTATGTGAGAAGGAACCTCTGGGCCTAGTGTGTCCTTGATTACAAGGAAAATGAATAATAGTTGTGTCTGATAACCATGACACATGCCCCCACATTTGCTTATAGTTTTCTACACCTCAGTAAGTTGGTGAAAACACTAATTATCCCAGTATCCCCAAGAGGCAGGTGTTAATACCTGCCATATATAACTGTCAAGTCTGATGACTGGATGAAAATAATTATGCCATGACTGATAGGTTACTACAATTTACTTTCTAAAAGTCGTATCACACAGGATCTGATTGCTGAAATAGTGCATGGGTATGCCACAGGTTTCTGCATGCATATATAAATATCTCAGGACAATGATCTCTATTTAACTTTTGTGTTATATATCCTGGGTTTGTCTCACTCACCTGAACATAACTGTGATTTGCTCTTTATTTGTAATTTTCCCTGGTAGAATTGTTGGTTGTCATTTCCCCCTTTTAGATGCTTGTCGTCTCTTTGCTTCCCTAGGCAGTGCTTTGAAGTTTCTTCAGAGCTTCTCAACTAAGCTTGACTTTACCACCCAAGCAAGCTTTATAAGTATTTCCCTGATAACATCACACTTATGGAGGGACACCTGTTAGCTATTTAGATCTGCTTTTCCTAACAAATGAGTATTTCCAGTCAGATATAGGACAATGACAATAGTGGAACTATGTTTCTGTACTTGCAGAAAGAGAGAAAAATAACTCAGCTGTTTAATAGCTTCTGCTCTTTTTCTCTGACCTATTCAGTGATTTTCATGGATATGGAGGAACCGAAACTAAATAAATTAAATTGGCAAATTTAGAAGATCACAGCAGTGGTAGGGAGGGCTGACCTAAAGTAAGCATTTAGCTTCATGATGAGCCATAGTAATAAATAATACAACAATGTAAAAAAACAAAACAAAACAGTAGCTAACATTTAATGAGGCCTACTCCAAACCAGGTACTGTTTTAAGCTAGTTTAACTCTCATAACCTTATGAAATAGGTCCTGTTATTGTCCCATCTTAGAAAGGATCTGAGAATTAGCAAGGGGAAGGAGATTTGCCAAAGGCCAAAGCTGGGATTTCAATCAAGACTATCATGTTTCAAACCTTTATTCCACAATTCTGCCTCAACCACTTCTTTTTTTTCCATTTTTTAAAATTAGAGAAGTTGTGAGCTTACAAAACAATCATGCATAATGTACAGAAGGGGTGTGAACATCACAAAATCATTACCAAAATCTTACATTGTTGTGGAACATTTGTTATAAATTATGAAAGAACATGATCAGAGTATTACCACTAACTCTGGTCTATAGCGTACACTTGGTATATTTTTTCCACACATCCCATTATTAACACTATATATGTATTGTATCCATGCCTAGATTCTATCCAAATGTACACTTGGTGGCTCTTTCATCACAGAGTTCTATCCTTTAGGTACTCTTTCAAATACGGTAAATTTAGGCCACAGAATAGGGGATGTTAAAAGTCCTCAAACAAGTCAGCAATGATTACAAAATAATCTTTACTTCTCTCTAAAATGTCTCACAGTGCTATAAAACATCCACAGCTATCATTCTTTCTGCTTGGCTGCACTTGGACATTGAATCATTGTTTAAAAAGAAATGTCTCCTAACTTGACTGTGTTTTCTCATATACTCCAGGGCAAAGGTCTTAAAGGTTTTAGTTAAAAACAACAACAACAATAACAGAAACTCACCACTTTTTTGGTTACTGCTTTTATATTACATCATTATTCTTAACCTCTTGTATCTTGTGTTACCAAGTTTATGCCGTCCTACTCAATTCACTGCCTGACAGATATCATAGAAATAGTGCTTTTGTATAATGTACATGATTTCAATGTAATTTAAATTTTGCACATTTGACAGTACCCCTATGTACCATGGTATATTGTTTGAGAACCAACCTATTTATCTGAAAACAGAAAGTCTGAATGAGGAGATTATTCATGAAACTCTCTTGTATTTATCATTAGACAAGAATAGCTGATTTAGTTTGATTCACATATATTTAAATACCTGTTGTGTCAGACTTGTATTGGGACATGAGAATCTATCAAAGAATTCCCTAATAAAAAAGGCAATCAAAACATATTAGGCTAATTAGCATAATAGTTTATGAACAGCTATCGAAATACAGAGGAAGAGCCAGGTAAGTATTTTGAGGATTACCAGAGAAAATATGGCTGAGATATGGCATTGAGGTATCTTTCAGATTAAGGAGAAAGTTACTAAGTAGACAAAGAAGTTCAAATATAAAAGTTATAAGCAGAGAATACAGCTTAAGCAAAAGCATAGAGGTAGAAAGGATATTTTAGGGGGAAATAATTAGTACTTTGAGGATGATTGCATAGTTTTGATGATGGATCATGATGAGAGGAGTTTGGGGAGTGGGTTGAGATCAGATTGAGAAAGGTCTTCAGGACCAAATGAAAACTTTTGCCCTCTGAAGGCAACAGGGAGTCACTGAAAGTTATAAACCATCCCTGTCTTTATATTTTACAATAGTAATTTTGCTTTCTATGAAAAAATGAACTGGAGGTTAGTAAGAGTAGACTCCAAAGGAACAATTCATTGAACCCAACTGCCATTAGTTTATCAGACAATAAAAGCCAGAACTGACACACTGGCTGTGGGTTCCAGAGGCATTGTGGAGATTAAAACTAGACTTTAGAGATAATTAAGGAAAGGAGGAAGGCAGAAGACGAGGGTAAAGAAGGAGTTGATGTTCTCAGTGACGGTGCTTTTGCTATCATTGGGAATACTGGAGCCAGAGTATGCTGGGGGAGAGGGATATATAGAATTCCAATTTAGATATATTGAATTTAAGGTACAGTGGGACATCCAAGGGCCTGGATATAAAGTCACTATTTGGTTTTCATTTCCTAGGTGGTCATATTAAAGTTCTGGTGATAATTCAATCACACATTGGTTGTAGAGAAAGAAGAAACTTTAAGTGCCTTGTATACCAATCATTTATTATGCCTTTCAGAATAAATGTATTTTCATCTTTGCCATTTTATTTGCTCTTTGAAACGATCAGCTTAAACCTTCCCCTATGTTTTCCTAATTATGGTAACCCAGGGAAAGGATTAAGTTTGTTGATAAAATTGCTACAAACTGACTCTAATGATAATAGATCAAAATCATGAAGTAGCAATATTTTAGCCTGAGAGAAAACAAACTATTCTGAACACATGTGTTCTTTTGTCTTTCTCATCTGATATTGCTTGAAATTTTTATTTTTCTACTTTGAATAGTGAATTCTGCCAAAGGTTTTAAAAGCTTTTCTCCTTTTAGTGGAGGAGGGGGACAGTATATTCTCCTTTTTGTCTATAGCCCAGGAGTGAAGATTTAATCATTGGGAAACATGTACACACTACAAAACCTAAGAATGTTCCCATTGCTTTTAATGTTTGATGTGCCTGACAGATTATCCTTTCAAAACAGGATAATAGGATAGGTGGTACTGGAAAAAACTTTTCCATCCAAGGCAAAACCACATGGACATTGAAAATAAGCAGCCTAGCCTAGACATTTGGGGGGGGCATGTCCTTAGGGCACAGTTCTACAGCAAAAGACTCCCTTGCCTTGTTTTACTCCAGAAGGTATAATGGCAAGAACACTGAGCTAGGAATCAGGAGACCTGGCATCTATCCCTGACTCTCACCCTAAGCAGCTTCATGGGCCTGGGAAACCTGATGCCAGTCTGTGCTTCATTGTCTCATTTGCAAAATTAGTCATTGCATTAGATGATTTCTGATTTTAAACATAAATAAACACATACATATTTGAACACCTGCTACTTTCACACATATTTTGCACTCAATGTAAGTTGATTATAAAGAAAAATAGCCCATGCTACTCATCACTTTACTGATAAGGAAACTAAGGCTCAAAGATTTACTCAGTAACAGGCAGTTAGTCAGCATTTTTGAGCCAAGCTCTTCATACTTTAAGGAGTGTCCTCTCCATATTATCACAATGCCACTGAATAATTTCAATTATTTAACGAGAAGAACAGAAAACCTAGAAACATCTGAATGAATAAAATACATACTTTCCCTTATCCCAGGCAGAGGATGATGAGCAACTTTGGTTAGAAATGTAATCAAGTCCTTAGAACACGTCATCACAAAGCTTTGAACGGGTTCTTAAGTATCTAGAGAGTGACCATGAAGTGGTGCTGTAGTTCAGTAATAGGCCCTTTCCTATTTCTGCTGATATTGAAGAAGCACAATTTGAAAGTCGTGATGGAGGAAATAAAACAGTGACTGTCTTGTGTAAGAGAGATGCCTTAAAAATTATGAGGCAGTTAGGAAAATTTTTCTTTTTTTCCTTAATTTTCCATAGACGTATCATCTTTCAGAATTAATATTTGTCCTTTCGAGGTGTGTGTGGGCTTGAGCATAATGTGTGTGTATACACTCATGTGTGATTGTTTCAATAGTGTCTGATGGACCATCTGTAGAATACAGAGAAGAGACCTTGGCTCATAGTGGAAGTAAGAGCTCAAAAGAGACCATTCTGCTGGATTTCCCCAACCATGACCCTCACATCTGCCCTCAACTCTTCTGATGGCCCTGGGAAATCAAGGGCTATGACTTTCTCTTCTATAGGAGTTCCCAGGAAGTTAGTCCATAGTGAATGTCTTAGACTTTGGGTGTTGGGGGAGACGGAGAGCGGACCACAGATACTAAAAGAACAGGCCCTTTGTAGAAATGGAAGAACTGATAGTGAGTGTATGTGAGAGCAGGAGAAACAGGCAAGGAGACCCAGCCATGAACAGTGGAACTCTTTGGAGTTTTTGGATTGATGAAAATCATATTTAGCACAAAGATTTAGATTCTTCCTCCTACCCTCGTTGATTCTGCCATGATAGATCTTTCAACATGATTCTATCTCCTTCTCTCCAATCTACTACTACTATTTTAGACTTAGGTCCTTCTATTCTTTCCTGACATTATTGCCACAGATTCCTACCTAAGTTCCAAGCACCCATTGCCCAATCATTTCATTTCTTAATACATTACATGTGGCATAACTGGAGAGATCATTCTAAAATGCAAACCAGATCTTGTTGCATCCCTATCTCAAAACCATTCATTGCCCTCCTCTTTGCCCTCTTGGCCAAGTTCAAACACTCTAGTGTGGGGCATGAGTCCCTTTCTGATTTTCTTGCTTATTGCTCCTGCCACAGGTCTCATCATCCCCTACCTCACACACAATATTCCAGCCTTAATGAGTTCCTAGCAGGGCCCCTGTGAGACTCTTTTTCTGCTTCTTTTCCAAACCTGTCCCTGAATAACATCTATTCATCCTTCAGGTGTCAGAGGAGTTATTACTCCTCTGTCAGAGCACTTCCCTGACCCCTCATTCCAAGCATATGTTCCCACAGAACCTGGTGATTGCCCTGTAGTTGATTTATTATACTTTCTTGTATTTGCCTATTTACTCCTATTCCTAGAACAAGTTCAATTATTTGACACTTAACAAAGCCTACTCCTTTTTTTTTTTAGGTACTGGGGGCTGGGGATTGAATCCAGGACCTCATATGTGGAGAGCTGGCACTCAAACACTGAGCCACATCAGCTTCCCTGAGTTGGTCTTTTCATTTGTTTTGCTTGTTGTTTGTTTTTTTTCTTCAGGAAGTACCAGGAACCAAACCTGGGACCTCTCATGTGGAAGTGAGTGCTCAACCCCTTGAGCCACATCCACTCCTCTCATTCTTCTCTTTATGTGGAGGGAATAAATGAATGGTATTTAGAACTATCCACCGAATAGGTCTCCAGTTGGAGACAATTAAAACCCTCATTTAGTCTTCTTTTGTCTTAAACAAACAATCCTACTTTTTGACTCTTTGTCCATTTGTCAAGACTTTTCCTAAGTTCTGAAAAATTCATTGTTATCTCTGAGGAGATCTAATGAATAGATCTTGTTTTATTTAATAGATTAAATTTACACTTTGGCATAATCACCATCTCTGTGAACTGTGAGTGTTGAATTTGGACTTGAAGACCTGTAATCAATGGAAGTGGAAAAGGAAGAAGAAAGTATGAGACTTACACTGATTATTTTAATATACATGGGCTAGAGGAAGGTGACATGACCAGAGGTTTCTGGCTAAGATTTCTTTTCAAGCTTCTGATGGGAAAAGAGAGAAGATCAGAATTTCCCAGATAAACATAGTTGATATTTTGCTCTCAGTTCCTCCTCCCAAACTTGCTGTTTTCTCTCCCACCTCTTCCCAACCCCTAAGTGGAACTTCCCTTTTCAACACCCTTCGTTCTGCCCCACATTCAGTCACAAGGGTTTAACTATGGAGAAAATTTATTCCTTAATACAACAAAAGTAAGAATCCATGTTCCATGCACGCTTTGTCCTTGTTTAAATTCTCCACTTTCCAGTTAAAATGGAAATGAGAGTAGAGCCATACTCTAGTATGGATATGATCAGAAAGAAATAACACAGAAGGATTCCATCAGGCGCCTTTGCTGATGTTACATTTTAAAAACAACTATTTATTGAGCCCTCCTACAAGTCAGACACTGTACTAGCCATTGAAAGTACAAAGATGAAGAGGACACCATAGTTTCTTTCTAGAAGAAGCTTACGCCATACGATTTTCAACTATTATGGACTAATTATTGTTTAACTACCATATTTTTTACCTATATCTTTAGATAATTTGGGTCTTGAGAAGTTTCTGTTTTTTGCTTGTTTGTTTATTTCTTTGTTTTTCATTATCATGCAATCTCTACTAGGTTCATGGATTTTTAAATGGTTGGGTAGTTTTCTGATCCAAGATGGTGGGCCAAACATTTAGGTTTACTCTTTGTGCTTCCGCCTACCTCTCTGAAATAAAGGTGCAGATGTACAGCAAAGAAAAGAAATGGAACATTAGTAACAGAAATGAGATTTCAAAAAATGTTCTAGAAAATAAAAGGTAAATTGAATAATAGGATATAGAGTTGTCAGACATGTTTGAAAAGCCAGCAACAAAACCCAGACAACCCAAGAAAAACAAATAGACTCTTGTAGAAAATGGAAGTAATTTAAGAAATAAAGAAGTGAACTAAAATATTCAAAACCAGCAGTTCCTAATTAGTATACTCAGAGTGAATTGGACAATCATTAATCATTAAAGTAAGAATAGTATACAATTAATAAAAAACATGAGCAAACGGATGTGTATGCTTGTGTGTGTGCATGTGCATTTGAGAACATGTGGGTGAGAACCAGGAACATCTTCCTGAAGGAAATGCTGGATTGAGCTTATTAGTATGTTTATAGATGTATTGATCTCGAGGTAGACTGGTGCAGGGCATTTTAGGCAGAAGTAACATAAGCAAAATACAAAGAGCAAAGTCTTGGTAACCACAGATAGTTGCAGAGAGTATATAGGACTGAGTCGTACAAGCAAAGAGGTTTGCATGGTGGGGTAGATATGAGCGGACCCATAAAGTGCTCTAGCCCATGAAGCCATGCTAAAGAGACAGCATTTTACCTTGTTGGTAACAAGAAGCATTGACACGTTTTGTGCAGATGATTAATTAATTAAGCAAGGAAGGAATTGCGTGAAGAAATATGCTTGTCAGGTTGATGGCTCTGTGACTGCTTGCTAGATGGATTCCAGGGGTATAAGACTTGAGACAGGAAGAAAGACCAGTCAGTGAGATAGCTGGAGCTAAAGGGGTGGTGTTGGGATGAAAGGGGAAGCGGGTAGAAAGGGTATTAAGGTGGTAGAATTGATTGGAATTGGCGAGCCTAGCTGCAACATTCATCAAGACAGAGAATACAGGATGAGGAGCAGATTTCAGAAGAACATAATGAGCCCTTTTTTAGCTCTTTGTGAACGTTCAGAAATGGCAGCTGGTGTTGCATAATTGCAAAATTGGGGCTTAGCTAGTTATTGCTTCTAAGAACATAAATGCAGTCCTTTTTCCCTCTGGCTCCCTCTTTGAAAGCTGAGACCAAGGTGTGGGGCTAAAAGGACGCTTTTTTGAGTAGGGACTTAAATCTAAGTTTCTTTGCGTCCTTCTTTACCTCGCCCACCTCTTTTCAACTTTTTGGTTTGTTCTGATTACAAAGGTAATCCATCATAATGGCTAAAGTTCAAACACAATAAGCATATAGAAAGTAGAGAACAAACCTCCTGAAATATCCTTCCCAGATGCAACCATTACTAACCGTGTGGTCTACAGTTTCCAGATTTTTTTAGTGTATATCTTTTTTGTGATCACTTGCTATATTTTATGGGCTCTCACTATAATACTGCTTTTTTTTTTTTTTTTAATTTAATCATTTTTATTTAAAGTGTATTTTTAAAATCATAAAAGGTTTTGTAACCAAAGTTGAAACACACTTCTTCATAGCTTCAGAATTTGACATAGCTTTTCAAATCCAATCTTCTTTGCTATTTTGCAAACTTCTGTGACCTTGAATTTAAACTACTCCATTCTAAATGTACAATTTTAGATAACTACTGCTAAGATGGTTTTCTCAAAACATCCCATCAAATATAAATAATGGTTTTTGTCCAAGGATCAGGAGGGAAGAAATATTAAACACCTATCAAAAAATCATTTATTGATTTAAAAAATAACAGAAGATGTACTGTTCTGTTATAAAAGAGAACATGTAAAGTTAAATTAATTTTGTAGACTTATAATATTTTACTCCATCCAGTTTCAATCCTATTTATGAACTTTTATGCAAATCACCATCAGGATTTGCTGAGTAAAATTCCAAGGTGTTAACATGGCTCTGAAGTGTAATTCCAAAGTGGAACAGGTTACTTTTGCGGGAAAGAACTCACAAGTTAAGTTCCCTCAAATGCTCTTTTTTTAACTTTAAATAAAGTTAATGGAATAATTTTTTTCAACCAACTTTGGGTACACACTGTCCTGAAGCAAAAGGAGGAATCAAAATGTTCTTGTATTAAGAAATCTTCCACTTTTAAGATTATAGCTTATCCCCTTGCTCCACCCCCACTTTTTTTTGACTGCCAAATCAATATTTTAATTTTTCATTTATGCATTTCAATGTAATTTTTAAAAATGGTATTAACAACCCAGAGCACAAACATCACATGAACACTCGTCACACTGTTTGACTATAATGAAGTAAATTATAAAAATGGACGGACATCTGAAGATAGGTATTCCTGCTGTCGAAGATGAGCAAGCTTTTAACACGTGAGCAGCACCGAACTCCACTCCTTTGGAGACTCCGCAAACTCAGAATGTTTACATTTAATAGACTCAATCTAGTTCTTTAAAAATGAAAGTTTGGTCACTAGAAAAAACAACATAAATTATTACCCACCCTCCCAAACTAAAACAAATGGCTCTTATCATTCCCTCTTCTCCCCACAAAAATAGGGAAGTAGTTGGGGCTGAAGCTTTTAAATTTGAAATTTCAACTCTTAAAACATTGCTGCCATTTGCCCAAAGCTGCTGGTCTTTGTATTTCCTTCTTCAGTACTTCCTCCATTTATAAGTTTATTTCTATACACATACATACAATAAGTGTGCACATAATTGCACACACACTCTCAAGTAAGACACTTTTTTGTGTTTGTTGATAAATTATGAGGATCATAGACTGGGTGTGTACAGGGTTTCATGGGTGCTTTGTAAACATCAGAGTCATTTGGGTCCTTTTCTCCAAAAGCCTGAAATCGAATTACACAACCAGGGATGACTACTTTCCCAGACGTTGTTCGCAGGCTGCGTATTGACGAAGGGCAGAGAAAAAGTCCTCATAACTGATGTTTAGGTAGGAAGGCAAAGAGACAATCTCAGTCAATCTGATATGCCAGGGAAGAAAGCCTAATGTGCTGTCCACAGGACCAAACTTCAGTACTAAATCAGGATCAGGGAAACCACGTGAACTAAGTAAACTGTTTAACATATCCACATCCAAATCTGTGGATCTCTTTTGCTGCTGGGCTACTAACTGACAAAAGTCACGTGCAGCTCTCACAAGATCTGCTTTTCCATCTTCTGGGGACAGCACCATCACTGCAGATTGGCAATCTAAAACTTGATCATCTTTGTCATTACTATTTGCAAACTCTGGTGAATATTTGGAACAATCTAAGCCAAGAAGTTCCTGCTGTTGTTTTAAAATTTCATCCATCAATCTGGAATTATTTCTTTTGAAAATACCTTGGTGGTCGTAGACGCTAATGTAGGAGATGCCCACGGCCATACACCACACCACAAGGCTTGCGATGTCCGAGAAGCTGGGCTCCTGCTCCTCCTCAGTGATCACCAGGCCCATGTGCACCGGCAGCTTCTCCAGGGAACCTATAATACTGCTTTTTAATTCATTTCTTCCATTTTTAGTTTGAATTAAATACACAGAAAAGTGCAAAAAAATAACACGACACCCTTACATACACCCACTCCTTAGATTTAAGAGATGATAACACGGCCAAGTCTCCTTTTATCTGAAGTAAAATTTCAGATTAGCGAAAACACCCAATTGCTATCACTTTTATTTCTCTTTTTTCTCTCTCAGAGATTTTTCACTATCCTCATGTTGGTGTGAATCAATCTCATGTATGATTGTATGTTAAATAATTTTTCTATATATGTATCCATCCAGAAATAAGAATTAGTAATATTTCCCATGTTTTATTTTGTTTTTGTTTTCTTTTCTTTTCCATGTTTTAAATGTTTACATCTATAGCATCATGAGTCTTTTGACAATCTGCCTTTTTTTAAAAATCTCAACTTTATGTTTTGAGATTTATAAAGTTATTTCAAGTAAATCAAGTTTACTTATCAGCATGACAATTTGTTTCTCTATCCCACTTAAAAATATTTTTGATATTATTTTCAGTACTGCAAAGAGTATTCTTGAATAGCTCTCCCTGTATAAATGTGAAAGAATTTCTTAGAACTGGATCTACAAAAGATGCCCATACACAATTTTACTGGAGATTGATAAATGGCTCTCCAAAGGAATTGTACCACTTTACATTCCTACTAGCAATTATTATACTTTCTTGATTCCTTCCATCCTTACCAACATTTGCTATTTTTTAAATTGAATTGCTGATCTTGGTTATAAAATGGTTTATCGTTGCTTGATTTGGCATTTTCCTTGATAACTACTAGGGTTAAATTTTCGTTTCACATGTTTATTAGCCGTTTGGGTTTTCTGTCTTGTGAATTATCTGTTCATGTACTTTGCCCCCTTTATGTGTGTCCAGTCATAGCCCATCCAACTGTTGTCTCTCTGAAGCTTCACTTTAAGGGGCGTCCTTTCCACCCACCCGCCAACACTTAGAGTTTTTAATTCCATGTCTGTTTATGTAAAAGTCTGAGGAAAAATGAAGAATTCAGAACAAAGAAGGGTGATGTAGGCAGATGTGCAGTATATCCTTCTGTAAACAGACGTTTTAGGATAAGGAGGTAGAATGAATGTACAGCCTCAAAATTCACCGCCCACTAATAGCCTGAGTACAGGATGACACTGACACACTGTTCCAACATTTCTACATATCATGATGCCCCAGACCGAAGGACAAAGGGACAATATTGCTAAGTTGTGTGTGTGTGTGTGGACCTCGGAAGGGAGCATACCTGGCTTTAAACCATTATGGAAGCAGAGAACAATTTCCTGTACAAGTTGGCTTAGCCAAAAGCACCTGGTTTTGTTCTTGTTTGTATGGTCTATAATGAACTATGATTTTCAGAAAGAATCAGACTCATTTCATCTTCCTTTAATTAGAATTTCTGTTATGGCAATGTTTTAGTGGTATTTATGTCAATGTTTTCTTTTCAGATTTTCATCACTTTTCTTATTTATTTATTTACTTACTTACTTCTGTTCTGATCAGGCCATAGCCATGCTCTGTGCTGCATATGGGTGTTCCTTGGACATCAAGCATTTTTGAGATGAAACAATTGGGATTAGTAAAAGAGAAGATGAAGAGCTGTAAATGGGTCTCCTCTAATGCAAACTGATAAAAAGCACAGTTGTTTAATGAGGTGCCCAAACCAGTGGCAGCTCCACTATGGCTTGTCATTCTGGCCCATCCCTTGTCTCTGGAGCCCATATGGGAGTGCCAGGGGCGTAAAGCAAATATCTGAGGAATGCTGCAGAGGCTGCTCCAACTGCAGCAGCTGTGCTCCTGCAGGCCCGCTCTCCAGATAAAAATTTTTCCTTTGCAATAGTGCTGGTGAACCTAGATTAAGGTTGATAATCCAGTTTCAAAGAATGTCTCCTTTTACAAAAGCCATTCAGTATCGCTGTTTCCCCCAGCAATCCAGAATCAGTTTCTGAAACTCGACTTGAAATTTTAACCTTTCACAGGAAATTTTAGATAACACATGCTAAACATAGGAAGCCTAGATGATGCAGGGTTAAGGTGATTTACTCTTCTTTCCTTGTCGTTTTCTACATTCATCCTTGCTCTGCAATAGGAATCATGAAAAGCATGATGCAGGCCAATTTTGAATATTTAGAAGTCAACTCCTCTGAGAAGTACTCTCTGACCACTAGCCCCATATATTCTCTCGAGTCTCCCTGTGTTCAGTTCCATTGTTGGAATTAATCACTCCTTGTAACTATTCACTCATCTGTCTCCATCTTTGGACCCCTTGAAAGGCAGCACTAGCACTAGCCATTTGAATCCCAGGTCTAGTAGAGTGAATTCACGTACCTACACTGTGACTTTAGGGAGACTGGTGTGGTGAGAGGAGCTGGCTATCAGCTGTGTCTCTAGCACCTTCCTAGCTGCTGAGCATTAGGCTCAGGCACTTCTTTTTGCTTGCTTGCCATGCCTGCAGGCTTTTGCTCCCCAGGCCCCGCTGCAACCTTACTTTCACCTCCATCTCTCTACTTAAAAGGAAATCAATAATAATACTCTTGTACAGTTGGTTTGCATGTATTAACTCATCTGTATTTATTCCACAGTAATAGATCAGACTTTCATATATATATATATATATCTCACATTTTCGAAGTTGCAAATCTCTGCAACCAGAATCAGGAACAATTGCAACAATTTGAGCTTCCCGGAGCTTCCCGGAGCATAACCACTACAGCGATCTTGGTGGACCTCTGAGAGAAGCACATGCACAGATGGTTTGCCTTTCTTTGGTCCATTCTTGCCCAGAAGGCAACACTCACTGAAACAAAGGCGCCTTATATCAGGAGGGGGTAGGGTCACAGCAGCCTTCAGGGTGGCCCTGTTGCCTTGCTCTAGTCTCTCTCCGGTCCATTCTGTATTGCTCATCTCATTTATTCACAATTCAGGGCTCATGACATTTTTCTTCCTTAGAGTGGAAATGACAGAGCTTGAAAGCATTAGTTTGTGACTGATATCTCTGAGTCAGTCAAGAAGACTGGAGTGATTAAAACTGGGCTCACACATATCTGCCCATCAGCTAAACAAGTGTCAGGAAGGACAGGCAGAACTTGCTAGGGGAAGATGTCCAGGAAAATGTTTTCAGAGGTAAAGTCTGAGGAAGTAAGACTGTTCTCTTTGTCCTAAAGAGATATCACTTCAGCAGGAAACCAGTGGCAGAATTTTCATTATGATGTCAAAGCAAGCTGTGTGAAGTCACTTCCAGAAAGCAGCTCTGTTGCACACACACATGCAAAGTCCGATTTTATGGAGCAAGAACTGTGATCACAGTGAGCTCCAACAAATAAAGTAGTTGGCTAAGAGGGTAAAAATACATCTGAATTCTGAGGAACCCCATAAATAGCCTGGATAATCTCAGCATGTGTGCCAAATGTGCCATGATCTCTTCTCTCTTTTCTAGCCTCTGCTTTGCCTCCCTTCTTTTTCCTCAATCTTTTACCTTCCCTCTCCTTTTTCTTTTCTCTTTTTCCCTTCTGACCTCTATCCTCCAGTCCCTTTTCTTTCTCTCCTCTATCCCTTTGTTTCTCCTTCCTTCCCTCTTTCCTTTATATGCTACACACCTCTTTGACTCTACAGATTTGGGCCAGTTACTGGGCTCAGGTAGGGACGCCGAGATGCATCAGTCCTCTTTCCTGCTCAGCACCTGGGGAGGGGTGGGTGGGCCTTGACTGCCCTCCCTGTACCTCCAACCTCTATCTCCGGGGACACTCTGACTTCCAGCCTTGGCATTCTTGTTCTTTCATTTGAGCAATTGGTATTTTTCTCAGTCTTATTTAATTTACCCTCAGAAACCTTGGCTGTTTTTTATTGACCTGTAGAACATAATCTAAGGAAAAATAATGGGTTCACTCTGCCACCACAATTTCAAGACAAGACTTCTAGCAGCATCTTAACAACCCCTTGCCCCTCCTATTAGAAATTCTGGAGCCCCCATGGCTCTTCCCTTTAGGCTGCTTACCACTAGGGGAGCCGCATTTAGATTAATTGCTTTAAAATTCATTAATCACTCTAGGAGTCAATATGAAAGGTGGGCACAACTGATCTGGAAATCCCCACTTAGCAGACTGGTGTGTCTTGCCCCATGGGAATGGGTGGAGGACTTGAATGAGAAGCCAAATCTCTCCTAATACTTAGTGTAATTGTATAAGAGAGAGCAACATCAATTAACATAGGTGCTGGAAAGGGCCCCTGGTAATGCCTCCATTTCCAGTCAGTTCAAAAACAGTTCACCCTGTAAAGAGATGAATATCTCTGTCTCTGTAGCAGCCTGATTGAGATCAACTAACCTCTAGGTAAAGAGTGCAGCTCTCCCTTGCTGAAGCTTTTGGCAAACTAACTTCAGCTTTATGCAAGGGATTAGGTTAACTCTTGTAAAACTGGTTCACCAGGAACAATGACTAAGTGTTTTCTTTAGTAGCCGGCATATTGTGTTTGAGCAGCTATAAATATATTACAAGCTGGAATTTCAAGGGAGGGAGTATTATCTTGCTGGAAAACAAGACAACTCTATTATGGGCCTTCACCCAGCCAGCACACTTTGTTTTTCCCTTCATCTCCTGTGATTTCATTTTCCTCCTTGAGGACTTTTTGTCATTTTCTCTTTAACATTAATAATGCCTCTCCACCCTGCTTTCTGTGTATGATTTTTCTCAGTCATAATGCCACTGTGTTAGTTGCTTCAAGATGGAGAGTCCCACGTTGGGATGTTCAAGTTATTAATATTCTTTTTATTAATCACTGCATAAGTGACAAAGGCCAACTGCCAAAGAAATGACGTGCTTATTCCTCCTTTGCAGGCCATGAATCTGAAAGCTGCGAAGACTTTTCTTTCAGAAAGTATTTTGGTGTCTGAACAACTCTGCCTTCAGATTGTGCAGCTTTCAGTTCTAGATCTTAGCAATGGGGCCAGGCAGAGGGTGTGATGATGCCAGACTTTGCCATAAGGCAGTGTTTCTTATGGCATGTTCCATTATCTGAGGAGTTAGAGATGAGAGGGATGCTATAAAAGCACTTCTCGAAATAAGAATTTCCAATAAGGACACTTTCTTAAAGTATCAAATATGCTTATATGCCTTGGGCATTGTCAAGAGAGAGTTCTATAGTATGTGTCATTTGTCATATTTATCATAGAAACCCTTCACTGGCAGGCTTCCTCTGAGTCTAGCCTTTTGGGAAACTCAGCAGTGCCTGAGGGCCAAGGGAAAGAAGCATGGAATGAACGGGGCATCTCAGAATGGAAAATTCCCCACTCAGAGTTTCTGTTGGTCAGTGGCTAATTTTCTAGTTGCCACCACTTGCACTGGAACTTTGAGGAGTAGACCTGAATTGTGGACCACTGTCTGGGGATCCTGGGATTATGGGATTTCTCCACTACCTTTTTGTTTTATTGTCTTACCTTGTTCAACTTTGAAAAATCAACATATCTATTTGATTTCAGAGCTGAGTCTTTCTCCAGAGCAAGGAGTTGAAATAACATGTGTATTTAGGCATTATTTATTGTCCATTCATCTATCTTTTTATGGTAGAAGTCATATAAAGTTTGGTAACCTAAGTACTTATTCGGACTGATCCTTTTAACACTCCCCTTCCTGCAAGCTTCTCTCTCTAGTTTCTCCTAACTCCATTTCTGCTCTTGAGTTGATACTTTGGTCTTTCCAGTTCTCTACTTTACCTCCTTGGTCTCAGTTGTCCAGGACTCTGCCTTGGGAATCTGAGATTCTCATTTCTCTATGTCTTTGGGTCTCAATTTCAGCTGTCCTGAGGATCACACAGGTTCCATGCAAGTCTTAACTGACCTGAGAATGGGGCCCAGAAACCTCCACTTCTGAATGGCTTCCCTGTTGCTTCTGATGCCCACCCAGCACTGACATACACTGCTTTCAGTTCTGGACACATGAATCCCCATACTTTTGACTGGTTCTGAGCTGTCAGTTCCTCCTGCACCTTTGCTCCATTTCTTCTGCCTCTGCCTGCAGAAGGAATGGAAATAGGTGTAAAATTCCTACTATGCCCCAGGTGCTTTAAATATGCTATTACATTTAATCTTCCTAATAACATTATGAAGTATATATTACCATTCTCATTTAAAGGATTAGAAAACCAAGAATAGGGGGATTTGGGTAATTTGCCCAAAGACACAATTAAGAAATGGCACAGTAGGGGTTCAAACTCAGATCTGTCCATTTCTAAAGGTTTGTAACTCAAAAAAGTGTGGTTCAGGACCAGCAGAATCTTGTTAGAAATGCAAATACTTGGGCCCTGTCTCAGAGATGCTGAGTGAGGTTTATTTTTTTATCTGGGGCCCAAGAATTTATATTTTATCAAGCCCTCCAGGTGATTCTGATGTACCCTCAAGTTTAAGGAGCATCATCCTAGAGTGCCATGTTTTCCCACTATATTGTCTTGTCTCTTTTTTCCACATTTCTTTGCTCAGAAGAATTGCTTGAAGGTTGCATTCCTAGTAACTCCACTCTTAGCTCACTGTATAGCCTTACTCATATCACACATCCCTCTAATTTCCTTACACCACTCACAGATATCTGTTTGAGTGTGGGGACCCAACCTGGCTTCAGGTTTTGCCTTGTCTTGCCTCAGTCTCTCAATATCTTCCCTTGCCCATTTGAAGGCATGGAAGGCACTGACCTCCAACCCCCTTCTCTAAACCTGGTAGCATGTGCACACACACAGAATTAAGTCTGACAACACCAACTAGCTTCTCCCTTAATCTATACACACCACAGCTGAGAAATCCCTGCTGGAGTTCTTCTTCAAGCTTGGATTCCCAGACAAAGAAATCCAAACATCCAGTGGCCTTGGAAAGTTTCATTTAGCATTGAACTGTGTCTCTTTAAAAGTGAAGCAAGAGCAGGGAGATTTCTGAATATGGGTCTGCAGATAACATAGCACCTCCTTAGAACTTCAATCTCAGTTAGGGTTGGACGATGTCAGAGTTGAATCGGAAGAACTACCATGATTCTCTGCCTGAAGTCAGAGATTCCAGAGTGCCAAACAACTCTTGGTGACTTACCTTCTCTCCATATGGGCAGAAAGTGCAGTCACTCAGAAGCATTTCCATTACTCTGTAAAAAGTTTGATCCTAACTTCAAAAGAACTTTCATGCTATCTGGAACAGATTTGAAAAATGAATTTATTCCAATATCTTTACCTCATAAACAATGCATAATGATTGGGTGAAGGATTAGCATTTCGGAGTTCAAAATACATACAGTTTTCTTAGATGGCTGATACATAATGGTTAAATAGAACAAGAAAAAAATCTTAGCATGGAGGTCTTTATTACTTTTTCTTCAATTACATTTAGCTTTCCAAATAGTTTCTTTAATATCACCTTTCACAAGAATTTTCCATGAATAAGTGTTAAGTTATATCCTTGACCATCTGTAATGGCTCTTCAATGGCTTGCTCACAGAATTGCATCTTAACTGAGATTGCAGTTGGTAAAATGGAGATGCATTGGGTTCATTTAGTCTTTCATTCTCCTTTCTAAATGGATTCTCATTGGATTGGAGTTCCTAGTGGAGAATACTCTTGGGTCTGTTTTTATTACTAGAAGAAGAATTAGCATTTCACCATACAATGACATTGCAAGAAATATTCGTGCCTCAATTTCAAATTCCACTCAAATTTCAAGAGTTTCTTGCTGTATTTTACTTAATTTGCTTTCTCATCTCTGCTGTTTTTCCTGAGTAACAGCACAGAACTCCATAAATAAAACCCAATAATGGGGAGTGACTCAAAACTGCTTATTTTTATTAGTAAACTATTTTGGGGGTAAATGCCCTACATTTTACATTCTCATGCTCCACAGCACTGAAAATAAGTCTGATCCCTTCCTCCCTACCCTTGGATTAAAGAAAAGATTTTTGAGATGATTAGCAGAAAACAGAGTTAGCAAAAGAATGTTATCAATTTTCATGTTGAATTTTTTCAAAGGGAATGGTGGCATCTTGTACTTAACAATAAACATACAAGGATTTGCAAATGTTGGCAAATTTCAAGAAAAACTCATTTGGAGAGTTATGCTGTGATTTAATGTCCTATGTAGCTTATTTACTTGTTTTGATTTATTTTTTCCTGAATGTTTAAAATGAAATTTCAAGCACAGTTGATCTTGCTTGGATAGGAAGCCTGTATATTAATTGGGGTTTCAGTTAATATTCAAAGGCTATCCCAGCTTCTGACTGTGTGACCCAAAGAGTCCCCTTAGAAAGTTCCAAAGAGGTTGATTATCCTTTTTTAAATTTTTTTCTTTTTTTAAAAAAGATACTTAGATCACATAAAATGTTACATTAAGAAATATGAGGTTCCCATATATGCCACTCCCTACCCCACCCCCACTCCTCCCACATCAACAACCTCTTTCATCAGAGTAACACATTCATTGCATTTGATGAATACATTTTGGAGCACTGCTGCACAGGATAAATCCCTCTTTTACTCCTTTCTATCGGCCCCTGCCTTCTCTAGTTGTATGCTATTTTGTTATGTAGAATACTGATTTTCTGGAATTTCTACCTCAATGTAGAGGATAGAAATAAAATTTCAATAAAACTATTGATTTGGGAAATATTGAAGTTTTCATATTATATGTATAGGGAAAAATAATTTAGTTGATTTGTTTCAATAACCTCTATGGTTTAATGATTAAGTTTAAGTTATTCGATTCACTTTTCAGTATCCCACTCATTAAACCCATGTTAGATCTCCAAAATATTGAATTGATGACCTATAATTTTCCATTCAAATTTTCCAGAAAGCAGAAATATAGATGTCTTCATTGTATTTAAAAGTAATGAAACAAACCCAGTGATCACAACAAAACAATTTGTACACCTACTGGTGGGATGCTCTTTTCGTTTCCCAGATGCTAAGACAAATACCATACAATGTGCTGGCTTAACAACAGGAATTTATTGGCTCAAGGGTTCAGAGGCTGGAGGACTTGCTTCCTCGTGGGGTCGCAATCTTCTGCAATATTCTGGCTGGCTGGCAATCTTTGAGGTTCCCTGGCTTTTCGGTCACATGACAATGCCCATGGCATTGTCCCTTCTCGTCAGGATTCCCTTGACTTCGACCTTCTGGCTGCTCCCTGTGGCTTCTCTCTGTGTGACCTTCACAACAAAGCCTCCAGTAATAGGCTTAAGATCCGTCCTGACTCAGTTGGGCCATACTTTAACTGACATAACCTCATCAAAACGGCTTACACCCACAATAATAGATTAAGAACATGGTTTGTTTTTTTTTCTGGGGTTAATAGCTCCAAGCCACCAAAGATGCTGTATTAGGATTTACATGGATTTCATTAGGCATGTTCTAATAATCTTTGCTATTTAAGAGCAGATAGGAAAAGCTTCCAACTTTAACTAACTTTTGTTCTGCCTCTTGCCACTCCCAAGAACAAGCAAATCAGATGCAACAAAGTTCCAACTGAAAGTTAGTTATTTTGCTTACTCAGGATCCCCTATGAGAAATCTTATACAAGAAATTTTGTGTCAGAACTAAGTGCCAGGAAAATTTTACTTCCCCTGAGCAATGGCATGTTTTCTCCTCCTAGATAGTGAGAACCATGTAATCAAAGATTTTCCTTTATGCTTTGGTTGCCAGGAAGCTCAGAGCCAAACTTGTAGGCCAACTTTTGTGCCTCTGTGAGATCCAGTAATCCAAATATCAGGGTTCTTCTTTTCCCCTTGAAATCGATTCTTCAATCCTGATTTTAATTTATAAAATATTCCACTACTAAAAAAATTGGTAATATAGCTATAGAATACCTGAAATTATTATGGAATGAAGTGAAATATAAATAAAAGGATACGGCATTTGTTTGACAAATAATGTATTTTTACAGGGAGATAACTGAGTAGTTTTTAGGTTTTTAGTCCAATCCACAAAAGCTTTTTCCATTTCAATATACATTTAATGGGATCTACCTTTAACCATACGGATGTGCCAACAGGGAGGAACACAAATATGTTTACAGGGCTCAGTCTCTTGAGTGTCTTTCAGACTGTAAGAGGAGAGAAATAGAAATGATACAAAAGGAAATGAAACAAGTTAAAACAGTCATAAAAACAACTTGAGATACAGGGGAAAGAACAAGTCATTCTTCAGGGGCTTAAAAGATAAAGAGGTTTTTTCTCAATAGCAAATAATGAGGGAAGGTCATTCTAAGCCAAGGAGGCTGCATGAAGAAAGCAAAATGTTGCAAAACTACAGTGAGAAATGACAAAACAATGTTGCTACAGAGCATTATTAATAAGCAATAGATTATTATGATTATTGCTTCCTGAGGAAGATGCACTTATTTAGAGGTAGGTAAGGTGAGTGGACTTTTTAAAGGGGACTTCTGGGTAATTTTGCTATACTAGTCCTTAACACATGCATTTCAACTTAAAAATTGTTTTTCTGCTTTTTCTAGATAAAGAGGTGTCGTTTGGTTTTCTTTTTTGCCTATCAGTCATGACTGGGGTTATTTCTGAATTGACAATTATAATGAAGAGAGGAAGCATAAAGGGAAAGAAGATAATACAAGAAGAAAAGAGAAGGAAAAAACGATGGCAGCTGAACTGGACGTTTCTAAGGTAGAGAGGGGGCACGAGGATAAAGAGCCTTCGTATAACTTTTTAAAAAAGACTTTTCTTCAGGCAGATGAAAAATCACTCCCTCTGTGGTGTTAGCTGAATGAGCAGGGTGAGATGGAGCCGTTCATCCCCATCGTCAGGTGCTGCCGTGCAGTTTGCATCATCTGGTCCCTTGGCTGGGAGAGACAGAGTTCCAGCCACGTTATTTGACACATTGCTAACAGAGAGCTCAAGCTCTGGCAGATGATCGTGCCTTCCTTGCTTTCCTACCTGGCCTCACTATCTAGTCCATACAGACAGATTCACAAATAACTCACTGTAATTCAAAGTGGTGGATGACACTAGTGCTAGAGAGGAGTGTATCTAAAATGCTTTCAAAGTGTGAAGAAGAGGCAACTCATTTTACAATGCTGGTGGTTGCATCGGTTGAATTGTCTTAAGTCAAGAGTTCTCCCCTGTGCCCTTTTGGCTCCCCAAGGGACTTTTGACAATCTGGAGACACTATTGTGTTTCTTTTCATCACAGGGGCAGGGTGGTGATTCTACTGGCATCTAGTGGGTTGAGACCACAAGGCTACTAAACGATCTGCACTGCATAGGGCTTCTCCCCACTCCCACAGAATTATCTGCACAAAAAGTGAATAGTGCTCTGTTGAAAACTCCTGGTCTATATTATGCTGTGGTAACAAACAACTCTTAAACATATCAGTGGCTTTTATAACTGCTTATTTTTCCCTCATGCAGTATACCCAGCATGGGTTGGCAAAGCACCTTTACACATTGTGGTCCCCTCAGGGGCTCTGCTGATAGAAGTTGCATTTCCATGTGTGTTTACACCGTCACTGTGACAGGGGGAGGGAACTTGATGATTCACACATAGTAGATTTTCATGCTTCTGCCCAGAAGTGACACACATCCTTTCCAATCACATTTCATTAGCCATGATTTGTCATGTGACCACACCTAAATTCAAAGAGGGCCAGAAGTACAATATTGTCATGTACCCAGAAGGAGGAGAGAAATAATTGTGAACCACCCTCATGATTGGCCTTGATGGTTGAGCTGGTATGAGGAGTGAATGAAACTTCTGTTTCTGTTATCTACATCTACACAAGAGACCGTCCCAAATTTAGGGGCTGAAGACAACAATGATCAGGGAGGGGAGGAAAAGCTCGCCTCTATACCATTGATGTCAACTGAAGGCAGCTGGAAAGCTGGGGGTGTTTCAAGGCTGGGCTGGAAACATCTGAAGGCATGATCACTCACACGTCCAGCAGTTGACCCTGGCTGTTGAATGGGACCTCAGCTGTGACTATGAGCAGGAGCATCTACAGTAGCCTCTGATTGTGGCTTTTTGGCATCCTCACATCATGGTGACCAGGGCCCAGTGCTGCCAGTTTCTGAAAGCCTGAGTCTGGAAACTGGCAGAGGGTCACTTCTAACCTATTCTATTCATCGAGGAACCACACAACTCAGATTGAAGGGTAGGGAATGTAGACCCTCTATGTCAATAGAATGAAGGTCAAAGCCTTTGAGGCCATATTTTAAAACCAGTACAACTTCCCAGGCAGATTGACAGGATTAAAGAAAGGACATGATTTCTTTAGGGGGAGTTTGAGGAATGGTTATTCTAGAGACAAAGTAAATGGTGTGAGCAAAGGCCAGGTGCATACGGGCTGAATTCATCTCATTGGATGTTCTCTACCTCCATTTTCTCATTGGTCCTGCTCCATAGTTCCTCACTCCTGGTGCTGACCTAAACCTTATAAAATACTTTGATCCAATTGTAAAATTATACAATATGTATTAAATGCATTGTGCTTTGCAAATATGAACTAATTGGGTTTGCTCTGATCTAATTGTCTAAAATTATACTGGTTCATTTTGATGCAAGCAAATGCTATTATTAAACAATGAGGGAAACGGACTTGGCCCAGTGGTTAGGGCATCCGTCTACTACATGGGAGGTCCGCGGTTCAAACCCCGGGCCTCCTTGACCCATGTGGAGTTGGCCCACGCGCAGTGCTGATGCGCGCAAGGAGTGCCGCACCACGCAGGGGTGTCCCCCGCGCACGGGGAGTGCACCCGTAGGGAGAGCCGCCCAGCCCGAGGGGGAGTGCAGCCTGTCCAGGAATGGCGCTGCCCACACTTCCCGTGCTGCTGATGACAACAGAAGCGGACAAAGAAACAAGAGGCAGCGAACAGACACAGAGGGCAGACAACCAAGGGAGAGGGGGAATTAAATAAAATAAATAAATCTTTAAAAAAAAAAAAAAGATATGTACCACCCCTAAACTTTTCTTTTAGGTACATGTTTTTTGTAACAATAATTTAGATTACCTGAATTTGAGGTTTACTAGATTAGTAGAGTTCATTCTGCTTTGAATTTATTCTGCTTTGGTCTTCATGGTTCAGTTAAGATTTTAAAGCATGCTGGTCTTGACCTGAAGCACTTTCTTGGAGAATCAGATGTGGTGGAGACTGAAGAATGGTACAAATGGGCATCACTTTTTCTGATTCTGAGAAAGGAATCACTAGTCATACTTCTTTGTGTTCCTTTCTTGAGTCAGTCCTAATAGCGCTGGCTGTGGGGAAGACCAAAGCAGAATTTTAGAACTGAGAGCCTCTTTAAAGTTCATTTAAGTTGAACGTCCTTATTTTGTAGATGAGGTAACTGAGAATCAAAGAGACCAAGTGACCTCATGGAGTGACAACTCAGTATAATGCAGGAAAAGAAAGGGTAGCTGGCATAAGGGGAGGGGACATGGTGATGAACTTTGTGGTAGGCTGAGGGAGAAACTCCTTAGCTCTGCTGCCTTGACTTCTCTTGTGACCTCTGTCCCTGCTCTTGGCTACATCTGCTCCAAGTCCCCAGGCCTGGACGATTCCCATCTGCCTTCTGATTATGCCCTGACAGCTGCCTTCCCCCTCACCCTTTGTTCTCACTCTTTTGAATCCAAGGGGGAGAAACTCCACAGATAGCATTTGAATTTAACTCATGAAAAATTCCAAAACAAGTGTACTTGACTGTTTGATCTCTGGCTTCTCCCACACATTTGACCTTTATACCCTGAGAGCCACAAGCTTCATTTCCTTGGAGCAGATTGCAATTTCAATGGAGAGGAATTAACTGTATAACTTTCAAGCTGAGCTCAGTTCTAATAAGGACGAAGAAAACTCAATCCTGGGCTTCTGAGGAAACTCAGTTACTGAATCAGACTGTGAAAGATCTATTTTTAAGCACAGCTTCATAGTTATGATCTTGGAAAACACCAGACAGAAGTTCCAAGTCCAGCTAAACCCATCTTACTAGCTGTGTGATCTTGGCAAACTACTGAAACTCTCTAGACTCAGTTTCCCATGCTTTAAAATGGGAAAGGTTGTTCATTCATTCAACAAATATGTGTTAAACACCACCTGTGTACCAAGTTTTTGCAATTTACAGTCCAGTGAAGAAGGTGGGTATGAATCAAATAATCGCTAGATTAAGATAAAATAGGCAACTTTGGTTAGAGCCCCAAAGAAGAGGTATATGAAATTTTGTGTGAGAGCATGTGATAAGTAAGGGGACTATGTAGCTTATTGTCCAAAAGGGCACTGTGAGAGGGAAAGGAGGTCCTGCTAATTGCCAGAACAAGCAGAAATCAGGACTTCCTGGGCCAACTCAGATGCCTGGTTCCCCTCCCACCCTTCTGCCCCTCACCCCCAAATAGGGAAGGTTGAGGAAAGCTTCCCCGGAGAAGATCTACAGAATGAGTAATGATTAGTAGGCAAAAGTGGAAAAGAGCAATGTAGGCCAAGAGAATAAGGGGTGCATGCAAATCTCTAGGACAGGAGGAAGCATGGAGCATACAAAGGACAGAAGGAAGGTCAGTGGGTTAGAGGACCAGGGGGGCGTGCGCTGCGCCTTGGAGGCCAGGCTAAGCAGCGTGGCCTTTATCCTCACAGCAGCCAGTAGCTAAGCATGGCAGGGGGAGCATAGAGTGACTGAAAGGTGATCATTAAGGGGTAGAGCTTTTTTGTTAATCTTTTTTTGTTGTTTATTATAATTGTTATTATTGGAATAATAAAGATGCTCTAATAATGATTGAAGTGATGAATGCATAACTGTGTGATTATACCAGATACCATTGATTGTACACCTTGGATGGACTGGATGCTTTATTAATGTGTATTAATAAAATTGATAAAAAAATTTTAACAAGCAGCCAGAAACCACTGGATTTTTTTTTAACTTTCTTTAAAAAAATTTTTTTTTTATCCCCTCCCTTCCCCGAGATGGCTCCCTTGTCTGTCTGCTTGTCTTCTTTAGAAGGCACAGGGAACTGAACCTGGGACCTCCTATGTGGGAGGTGGGCACCGAATTGCTTGATTCACATCCGCTCCCTGAATGTTTTTTAAGTAGGGGAACTGCAAGATCAGATTTGTGTTTTGAAAAGATCAGTCTCCCCAAATCCTCAAGGCTGAGGAATGAACAAACATAATGGGGGAATGCAACCATGACAAAGGAAAGTTATTAATATTGTAGTAATGGAAGAACATGTAACATTGATATAAAGATAATGGTTACGAGAGGTTCTGAGGAGAGGAGGAGGGAATAATAGGTGGAACGTAGGGCATTTTTAGGGCATTGGAATTAAGTGTAAACCACAATGTAAATTATAGACCTCGGCTAGGGTAGTAACAATGCTTCAACATTTTTTAATCACTTGTATCAAATGTACCACACAAATTTTAAGATGTTATTAATAGGGGAAGGTGTGGGAGGGGGAGTGGGCAGGGTATATGGGGATCGCTTATACTTCTGATGTAACTTTTTTGTAATCTAAAACCTCTTTAAAAATAAAGTTTATTATATTAAACAAATAAAGCTAATAAATAATGCAAAAAAAAAAAAAAACCAGTCTGGCTGCAGGATGGATTAGAATTGAGTAGTGGTTCTCAGCCTTAGCTGTCCAAGAGAAACATTTTTTTAAAAATTTTTCTGAGATTCTGGGGCCAGGGATTGAACCTCATATATGGGAAGCCGGTGGGCTACACCATCTCCCCCAGTTGTTTTTTTTTTTTTTTTTTTGCTTACATGTTTTTTGTTTTGTTTTGCTTTTAGGAGGTTCCAGGAATCAAAAATGGGACTTTGTATATGAGTTGTACATAGGAAGCAGGTGCTCAACCACTTGAGCTACATCTACTCCACACTGAGAAACTTTTTTTTTAATTAGCAAATTTTTTATTGTCTTTTTTTAAAAAAGTACATAGATCACACAAAATGTTAAAATAAAAAATATAAGCCGTTCCCATATACTCCACTCCCCATCCCCCTTCCCCCTCCTCCCACATCAACCACCTCTTTCGTCAGTGTGGCACATTCATTGCATTTGGTGAATACATTTTGGAGCACTGCTACACCGCATGGATTATAGTTTACATTGTAGTTTACACTCTCCCCAGTCTAAGAGAAACTTTTAACAATACTAAAACCTGACCCCACCCCAGAGATTCTGATTTAATTGGTTTAGGGTGGATTCCAGCAGATTATAATGTATTCTAAGCTTGAAATTAAAATTAAAAGGGCTATTGCAGTAGCCCAACTAAGAAATAATGTTATGTTGGGTGTAGTGAGTCCAGGGCAGTGGTTCTCAAATGGAAGCAGGGCTTGTTAAAATGCAGATGGCTGGGCCCCACCAAGTTCCTGATGCAGTAGGTCTGTCTGGAGTGGGACCTGATAATTTGCCTTTCTAAGTTCCTTGATGATATGAATATGGCTAGGTTGAAGACCACACTGATCTAGAGAAAAACTATCAGATTTGGTAGATAAAACCAGTGGAAGTTTGGTGATAGATTTTCTATGGAGCTGTAGGTGAAGGCACAGTAGAGGACTCAATTTTCTGATTTCTGCAACTGAATGTATGTGTGTCACTATTCACTGACATTCATGAACAATTGATCAGACCAGAGATTATGAATTCAGTACTGGGGCGTATATTTAAAATGTCTTTGCAACAATTAAGTGGATGCGTCAAGCAGGGAGATATGTAAATGGAACTTGAAAGGGAAGTCAGCTAGAGATGTAAATTTGCAGATCATTAAGCCAGAATCTTGTCGAGGGGATCACCTTTTTGCTCTTCTTAGTTCCAAAGCTCTAGCTGTTTTTTTTCGAGGTCCTTTCCAAGGGCCAATAATCCTCCCAGCCTCAGAGCCTTACTGCTAGTCTTTTCTCATACTTGGGTGCTGCCACCCTTTGTCCCTTCTGTATTTTGCTCCTACTTCTCTTTTGGATTACACTTGACCCTTGCCTCATTACCAACCAGGTACCTTTATGTTGTTCAGAGTGTGGTGATTATGGATCTCTTTGTGTGACTATTTGCTTAATGGCCATCTTCCCTGCAGGACTCTAAGTGTCTGAGGTGGCTGGAGAGCAGATACCAGTCTATTTTGAACACTGAATTCCATAATGTCTTAAACTAAACAGACCCTCGGGGACAATTGTTGAATGTCCAGTCAGTGAATTACAGAGATGGTAGTTGTTAAAATAGTGGCGATTTCTCAGGAAGGGCTTATCTGCCGTGTTAGTGTTTGTTCAGTAATGCGATTTATAGTTTTGTAGGGCTCTAGATGCGACAGCCAGCAGGAGCGCCATCTGGTGGAAACCAGCGACACAACAGCTTTACTATCAGTCTAGATTCAGTCAGAATAGTTTTGAACAATGGTGCTCTGGGAGAGAAGATTGATTTTTACTTTTAAAAACATACTAGTAAATTCTTTAGAGAGAAAGCAGACTCTTTTATAGATAATTAGTGGAAAATGGATATTTATTGGAACTAATGTTCAGGTTTTCAAAGAAGAGAAACACAAGTAAGTTACCTTAATTAAGAGGGGTTTATTATAATTATATAATCTAAATATCTTTAAATTTTTTTAAAAAACAGGAGTTTACTGACACTACCCATGGAAATAAGGAAGTCAGAGATCTCCACCCAAAGCCAGAGTCACAGAAAAACAGGAACAGACACATTTCTGAGACGATTTCGCACTTTGGAACCGACTGGTCACCGAGAATATTGCTCACCTGTAGCTGGTTGTCTTGTAACTTCCTTGGTAGCAGACGCAATCCTCAATTACATTCTCTTGAGTTTAACTTTTCCTTCCACGACGGCATCTCTCCTGCAGAGGCCGTGATGCTATTAAAATGATGATGACTGGATCTAGGATGGGGGTATGTGTGCCTACTCAGAATTTTCCTTATTTTCTAATTTCTATTATAATGGAGAAGAAAAATGATTTTTTAACCCTCTGATGGAATTCTAAAACTGTGGTTATGTCCCACAGTTTATGTAACTGGTTTATTTTGTTACCACATTTTGTATTTTGTATCCTACCACACTTCTCCAATTTTTCTCTGGAATGCTGAGGAAATTTTGAAATGATTTGGGGGCCTGCTACAATACAGAGGGGAGGGAACATACTCCCAATCCCTGCCTCTCCCCACCCTTACACGCCCTTCACCCGCCATATGCAGCTCTCCTCTCCAGAGTCAACTGCTCTTTTTTTTTTTTTCCTAAAGATTTATTTATTTTATTTATTTCTCTCCCCTCCCCACCCCGGTTGTCTGTTCTCTGTGTCTATTTGCTGCATCTTGTTTCTTTGTCTGCTTCTGTTGTTTTCAGCAGCCTGGGAATCTGAGTCTCTTTTCTTGTTGCATCATCTTGTTGTGTCAGCTTTCCAAGTGGGTGGCGCCATTCTTGGGCAGGCTGCACTTTCTTTCGCGCTGGGTGGCTCTCCTTACAGGGCACACTCCTTGCACGTGGGGCTCCCCTACACTGGGGACACCCCTGCGTGGCAGGGCACTCCTTGCCGGCATCAGCACTGCACGTTGGCCAGGTCCACACGGGTCAAGGAGGCCCAGGGTTTGAAGCGCAGACCTCCCATGTGGTAGACGGACGCCCTAACCACTGGGCCAAGTCCGCTGCCTCAACCACTCTTGCTGCTACCAACGTGCCCACAAACTTCTGAAGGTCTTGAAGCCAAATTGATTGATTTAGGCAGTTTCTTCCCTTTATGTCATGTTTCTATTGGGCCAAGCTTTTGTATTTGGCTACTACATAGACCACACTATGCCTACATATTGGTTGCTCAAAGGCCTGGTACCCTTTCTCATTTCATTTAGATATGTCTATTTTAGGGGGTGATATAGTACAATAATCACTATTTTGGATAAAGTGGTTTTCGCTGTAAATGAGAGACACCCTAATTCAAACAGGCTTACATGATAAGTGAATTTATTTCCTGTATAACTCGAAAGGCTAATATTAGGATGGCCTGCAGATGAAGGTTGATCCAGTGGTTCAGTAGTTTCAAGAACTCTGTTTATTTTTTTCCCATTTTGCCATCCACAGTATTGGCTTCATTCTAAAATTCTCTTCCTTTATGTCATACATTTTGTATTGGTCAGAATAAACAAAATTATATCACAAAAAATAAACCTCAAATCTTAGTGGCTGAAAAGAAGGATTTATTTCTTAATCATACTATTTGTGCACCTTGAGTCAGCGGGTGACTCTGTTCCTTCCAAGACCCAGTTTGACAGAGCACACACAATCCGAAAAGGTTTCAGACATTAGGGCAGAGGGGACAAAAGCTGGAAGGCTTTGGAGGAGTAATTAAATGCTTCCGTCTTGAAATGACACATCTTATATCTGTTCATAACCAATGTCCAGTGGCAGCCAGGAAGCACTATCCCACCATTGCCCAGAGGGGAAGAAATGGGAAGATTTGATGAACAGACTAATGACTACCTCAGGGTATTTGTAACAATTGGGCCCCTTGATTTTTCATCTGTGTCTGGTGGGAAAGAAGGACCATTTCTCAAAACCATTGTTCAAAAACCATGAGCTCCAATCTACTTGGTCTATTCCTGAATAACTTTCTGATTGGTTTAGTCTTGGTTTACCTAGATCAATTATTGATGGTAAGAAAGACAGGTTTGCCATAATTGGATTGGAAGAGACAAATCAAGACCCACCCCTACATTTGGAGGTATGGTTAATCTTCTCCAAAATCCATGACTGCTAGACAATGGGGAAAGATGACATGTAGATACCTACAATGGCCATTATAGTGACCTATGAATAAAAACTGCCCAGGGGACTTTTTTCAACAGGGAGCCACAAGAGTGGTGGGAAGCCAGAGTTGAATTAGACTTCTCTCCTTAATAACCCTGGAATATAAAACTTTCCTTTCATGATAGAAGGCAACATTTTTAACTAAGTAAAGCTAATCTCATGAGATAATTTTGTTTCTCATCTTTCTAAAAGGAATCTCACTTTCCTTTCCTTTTAGGCATAATTTCCCTTCCTTTCTATAGGAGTCTTTCCTTTATGCAAATGAAAGGGATTGGCTTCAGTCATTAAATTAAAATAATTTCACTAAGGTGTTAGTCCTTCACTCAGTTTATCACTCTTCTTAATTCTATGGTCTGCATAGTAAAAGACCTCTGATAGTTGCTGGCTCCACTCAGCTTTCCTCCTCTTTTCTTTCCCTGCAGATATGGAGATGGGAGTGGGCATAGGGTGTATTAGTCAGCCAAAGGGGTGCTGATGCAAAGTACCAGAAATCTGTTGGCTTTTATAAAGGATATTTATTTGGGGTAAAAACTTAGAGTTACAAAGTCCTAAAGAGTCCACCTTAAGGCTGCTTTCTCACCAAACTCAGGTGCCAAGTGTTGAGGCAAGATGGCAAGTGATCTCTGCCTGGTGTCTCCTTACTTCTTCGTCTTAAGTATCTGTGGGCCCAGCTTCTTCTTCTTTTTTTAAATACATTTTTTATTTATTTTGAAAAGGTACATAGATTATAAAAAAAAATGAATACATAGATTACATAAACTGTTAACATTAAAAAAATATAGTGGATTCCCATATGCCCTACTTCCCACACCTCTCACTTTTCTCACATTAACAACTTCTTTCATTAGTGTGAAGGGATATGACAGGGGTGTAGGGATACTATTGGGTTGTTTGGGACTTGTTGTGATTCTGGCTTCTGATCTCAGCTATAGGCAGGCATAGGGCACGTCTCTCAGGACTTTCTGTATTTGTCTGGCATAGGGCTTGTTTCTTTCCAGGCTTCCTCAACTGCTCAGCTTCTCAGCTGCAAACTATCAGGTGAATGGCTCATCTCTCCCCTGGGCTCCAGGATAAAAACTGACAAAGTTCTCTTTCTCTGTGTGTCTTCTGTATATTTTCTTCTGTGTGTCTTTTTGAGTGAGTGTCCGTTTCTATCAGCCCACCAAGAGGGTGGGAACTCAACTCTGAGTCAGGCCCTACTTTGATAGACATGGTCAAATCAAGCCTTAATCTTTTTTTTTTTTTTAGAACATTTTAAAGAAATCCTTTATTTACCTAATAAAGAAATCAACCCAGAAATTACAAACAAATTTGGAATTTTTAACTATGATCTATGTGTAGATAAGGATTAATTACAGACTTACACAAAATGCATCTTTTTTTTTTTTAAATATTACATTCAAAAAATTAGAGGTCCCATTCAACCCCACCGCCCCCACCCCCCACTCCCCCCACAGCAACACTCTCTCCCTTCATCATGACACATTCATTGCACCTGGTAAGTACATCTCTGAGCATCACTGCACCCCATAGTCAATGGTCCACATCATAGCCCACACTCTCCCACGTTCCATCCAGTGGGCCCTGGGGGGATCTACAATGTCCCCTAATTGACCGTGAAGCACCACCCAGGACAACTCCACGTCCCGAAAACACCTCCCCATCTCATCTCTTCCTCCCATTCCCCAAACCCAGCAGCCACCATGGTCACCCCACGCCCATGCCACATTTTCTCTGTGGACATTGGATTGGTTGTGTCCATTGCACATCTATGTCAAGTGGGGGCTTGGATTCCACATGGATAGTGGATGCACTCCTCCTGCTTTCAGTTGTAGACACTCTAGGCTCCATGGTGTGGTGGTTGACCTTCTTCAACTCCATGTTAGCTGAGTGGGGTAAGTCCAATAAATCAGAGTGTAGGAGCTGAAGTCTGTTGAGGCTCTGGGCCCGGGCATCATATTGTCAGTCCAGAGATTCAAATCCCCCAAATATATCTCAAACCCCAGCACCAACTACAATTTCAGTAAAGTAGCATGGGAGTCTTGTGAAAAGAGATCCCCTCTGAGTCCAGTTCATGCCTTAATCTTAACAGGTAATTTAACCAAGACATGTCAGCTGAATCTAATGCATTCAAAGGGTATCATACGCACAGGATTAGATTAATTTACAAACCGAATCGCTCTTTTTGGGGTTCATAGATAATCTCAAATTGCCACCGGGGTATTGTCTGGTATCACACACTTATTTAAGCTACAGATCTGGGGCTCCTCCCCAGCGAAGTCAGGATCCCCCTATCAATGCCCTCCCATAAGACCCCGCTTTTTTTTTTTTTTTAATTTTTCTCCCCTTCCCCCATTGTCTGCTCTCTGTGTCCACTTGCATTCTTGTCATGTGGTGCCAGGAAACTGTGCTGCATTTTTTATTGCGTCATCTTGCTGCTTCAGCTCTCCATGTGGGCAGAACCACTTCTGGACCAGCTGCCTTTTTTCACATGGGGCGGCTCTCCTTACGGAGTGCACTCCTTGTGTGTGGGGCACCCCTACACAGGGGACACCCCTGCATGGCATGGCACTCCTTGCACGTGGCAGTGCTGTGCATGGGCCAGCTCTCCACATGGCAGACCCTGCTTTAGGCCTCTCTCCTTCCCTGTGCAGATGAGATTTTTCTACACTTCTTACCAGGGCTCTGATGTGTTGATGACTCAAGGCCAATATTCGCAATTGCCTCTCCTCTCTCCCAGCCCATCAAAAAATTGGGGATAGAGTTCCCAGTGACGGAGTGTCATTCTCCTTGACACTTCAGGCACCAGTTAAAGAATAGATGCAGGAACTCTCAAGAATCTCTTATATGGAAGCATCTTATGGGAGCAGGGGAGCGAACATGTGCTGCTTTTAGTGATTCATGAATGTATTCATTTATTTATTTTTACCTATGAAAGATGGAACATAGTTTATTTTTAATGAGCTAAAACTTGAATACAGTAAAGAACAGAAATCTTAAGTATAGTTTGATGAGTTTTGCATATATACATATCTGTATAGTCACTGTCCAAGTCAAGATATAGAATATTTTTAGCACCTCGAAAAGCCCTCTTCCCAGTCAGAACCTCCCCCAAAGTATTTACTGTTGAAATAGTTTTGTTATAAATGTTTTAAATGTAAAGTATGGAGAACATTGTAATGTACCTATCACCCCTTATAATTGTCATCAGATCCAATGATTATGAATATCTTATATATGAGAGTCAATTATTCTCCTTTCCTTTATGCAGGTGTGATTTTAAGATTTTAAGTAATTCCCAAATATCACATCATTTTGTTCCAATATAGAACTCTTATACAGCGGAAGGGAAATTATGCCTTAAAAAAACGAACATTTTCTTATACAATGTCACCATTACTCATGATGAAATAAATAAAGCCTTGATGTCATTTAACACACTGTCCAACATTCCAATTTTCCCAATTGTGTATTTTATAATTTATTTGTCCAAACATTGCCTTTTTTTTTTTAAAGAATACATCTTAAATACTTCACATTGCATCATATTAGGAGGCACTTCATCTCCAGTTACTCCATTTTTAATGAGATAGATATTGATTTTTGAATTCATGTATTGGTAGTCTGGGATTCCTCCATTTCCTTAACAATCTTTCCTCAGTTTCCATTTTAGTTTTAAACATTTTTTTTCACAAATATTTTTCATAGCATCTATTGAGAATGTTTTATATGTAAAACACTGGAGTTACAAAAGTGAGCAAAATATACCACTTGCAAACAACTCTAAAGACTATTCATGTATCCTCAGCCTATTGGTATACCTCCTACCCCCGATATGAGATTTCTATTTTAGAACAGATTTTCTATCCAGAGAAAGATGTGGGTGGAAAATACAGTGAGTTTCAGACATTTCCTAATGTCTAATTAACCCTACTATATCTCCATCTCTCCTCTCTCTCCTTCCTTTGTCTCTTCCAAATTCTATTCCTTTCCTTTCCCTCTTTCCTTTCCAAATCTTTTGCCCCCTTAGTATGCTGAGCATACTGAGGATCAGTGTTAGAAGTGTGGTCCACTAAATTATTTTTGTTTATATGCCATAGTGATTCATGTTGGAGCCAGTGAGAGATACCAGATCATACAGCAACCTAGTTTTGTGGAAGAGAAAATTGAGATACGAAGACGTTGCTATTTATCCAAGTTTGCACAATGACTAACCCTAAGAATAAAAGGCTCCTTGCTTGAAGGTACCCAGCGCCATGCCTCCTGCCAAGCAGCAGGGATTCTTCCAAGAAGAAAGTTGGTCAAGGGCACATGGTGTAAATCTACACCTGAGGCCATCTGCCCATCTGAGAAGAAATTGTATACAGTGTCCTCTCAGGAAACTAAGTATACTATGTATCTAACAAGATTGTTTTGGGGATCTTAAAGTAGTTAAAATTTGTATGTCAGTAAGCCTCCTATGAGGAATTCAAATGCTAAAGGCTTTCACTCCACTTTGAATAAAATACATAATTAACTGAAGAGATAAAAATTTAAAAAATAGGAAAAAGCCAAAATAGGAGGGTCTCTGAAAAAAAAAAATAGGTGCGTTATTTGACCATCAGTGACTTATATGTACATGCCATGAAAACCCCATTCTTTGCTCTGTGATGGTGTGAAAGGCACATTGAATACCAGCAGCCCTGGTAAATATTTGTGGATTCGAATTGCACACGTTGAAATTCAGCCTGGTGAGGGCTTGCTGCTAATGTTACGGCAATTATAGCAAAACCACCACGTGGGAGACTTCTCAGATGACGAGATGTGGAATTCCTAATAAGAAAAGTTTGTTGGGAGACTTTCTGCTGTCTAATGCTCTTTGTAGAAGTGCGTTTTGGACTTCTGTGGGTGGTCCACAGTTCTGGCCATTGAGATTTCTTCACACACACAGAGGAGAGGATGAGGGCAAATGCTGTTCCCATGGGGCAGGAAGCGCATGCCTTGCCAAGCTGGGCAGCAGGACACAGGGACAGGATTCTTTCCCGGAGCTGCGGATTGGCTCCGGTTTACTAAGCTCTGTGCAGGAAAGTGCCCTGTGACAGATTTCAATTTCTGGAAAAGGAAGGGCCACCTTGAGAGCACCTGCTGTTCGCCATGCATTATTAGATTAAGGTTGAAGAAGGGTAGCAGCCATTTGTAGCAACTGGCATGTGGTAATCCTGGCGACCCACAGGTCAGTCCCAGGAAACTGCAGCATTTGCTGAGCTTCTCCCCAGGAGGCCCTCCCTGAGTATGAATAAAAGTTAGTGCTTGTTGGGTACATAGCTAATTGGTTGTGATATCTCTTCCAAGTCCCTCATCCATACATAAGGGGACTCTGTGCCTTCGCTGCTAATGGGAGCTGTGTTGTGTGTGTTCTATTTGGCTCCTTAATGGAGAATAGTAATTATAACAACAGTAATAACAATAATATTCAGAAGTTAGTGGAGAACCACTGTTCTCTGCCTTCCCTGAGATTTCTAGACCTTCCCAGGGATTAATGTTTGCCCATACGTGGCTTAGTTCCTGCTTGTGGGAGAAATTGTTATATATCCCCAGCTTCTCAGCTCCTATTCAAGTTCCCTTCTTTTTGCTTCATGCTGAACCAAATGCTATACTCATTCCCTTTCCTTTGAATTACATGCAAAAACTACCCTTATGAGAGCATTTATATATAACAGTCTTTACTGTGCGTTTGAGAACACAGAAGGGGGTTCATATCATAGCAGAGCAAACATTTTAAGTGAAAAATAGGAAAAGGAAAAAAATTCAGCCACTTCAGTGTTGTTTTACTATTACTTTTTTGCTGCCTTGTATGCTCCCTTTGCCTCCATGTGAAAAATGGAAAGAGTCAGAACCTATCCTCAATCTCTTCTCTGGGGCTCTTTTTAAATAGCCAAAGTACTTTAATATGCTTGTACTTGGCTAACCCATCTGCTCTGGTCTCATTCCTCCTTGCCCACTGTCTCTGCAAAGGAGAAAGGACAATATAGAGATTTATTACCCTAGTGACATGGCATTCTGTCCTTTTCCTGTTCCTCCACCTCAGAAGGCAGATTTGATTATGGTTAGTTCTGATTTTAAAAGTAAGTTTCTTGTCTCTATTACTAGAATAATATTGTAGCAGAATGTTATGAGGTGCTGATTGTTCTCTGCTTCATAATGTTATCTAATACTAGTAATATCTCTTTTGAACCCAGATATTGCTGAATAGTGTAGCAAATACAGTGGACCCAGGGTCCTGATAATAAAATTCCTGAATTCTTCAAAGTCAAGGGCCTGGCTTTTGGCCATGAGAATCCTGATTCTTACCTTCCTACTGCTCCTTTGCAAGAAAACCCAAACTGGCAAACAGGCTTGACCAGTGAGCCAAACTGAAGAGAGGAAGCTGATGGCTTTTGTGAGAATTGTGGAATTCAAGTTGTAGAAATTATTCCTTCATACGTCTTTCCCATAGGGAAGAAGGACTTTGGCTTTGGTCCTCTCCCTCTCCTACACATTAGGAGTGTCAGAGCCATTACTTACCTCACCACTGTGTGATTAGGTGCTGGCTATGACCACTTGTCTTAAAGTTGCTTCCTATTGGGCTAGGAGAGTGTTTAATACTAATTAGGCAAGGAGAAAGTGTCAAGAGAGAGATGGCTAACTAGGAAAGGGAGTGCTAGGGGGACAGCCAGCATTACCCGCCATTTATTGGCAAAGATATTTAGATTTCCTTCTGTTGGGAAGATGCCAAAAGAAGATGGATGGGCTAAAGCCTTATTGAAGATATCTCCCAAAAAAGTGGGTGAAGGAACCCCAGTTATGAAAAGTTTATTGGTTGAATTTCCAACAGGACTAGGGAGAGGGGTGAATGGAGGCCAATTTGAAGCTGGGTTTTCTAAACCATATACTTCGTAGATGAAGGCTCCTTCAGGACCTTCTAGGGAACCAATAAATACAAGTCCAACACCTGGGCCCCTGCCACACAGAGGAACCCAGTGACCCAGCCACACTGGTGGGGGAGAAGCAGCAGCATCCATGAGAAAGGGGATGTCAGAATTTCCATCCACAGCTTGTGGTTCCTCAAGTATGTCAATGTTGCTTCTCTTCCACCCTCATCCACTGCCTGAAGTTTTGGGGATAGGAATCTACCTGTAAAATTGGGGGAGGAGAAAGAGAGAAGGTGGTAGTTAACAAATAGAACATGCCTTCAGTGATGTATTGGAGATGGTGAACACTGGTTCACGAGATCTGATTTTAAATTTCTATAAATTTTGCCAGTTGTTTGTTAAATAATTGGTAGCTCCAAATCAACCATAAGAGTCTCATTTCAGCATTCACTACACAGTGGAAATCAACAAATGCTTACAAATTGGACTTTTTAAATTAATTCTTCACTAGAGAAATGGGTAACCAGCACACCACTGCCTTCTTCCCATGCCAACCAGGTGAGGTTAGGGGCCAGAGAGTTTGAGATGCTAACTCGTCTGAACTGTTATAATAACCAAAGGGGACTGAAAAGGTTTTTTTAAGGAAATCAATTTTATTGCTACATATTAATAAAGCATGCAATTTATCCAAAGAACACAATCAATAGTATTTGGTATAATCACATAGTGCTATCATCACCTCAATCATTATTAAAGCATTTCCATTTCATTATTTCAATAATAATAATAATAATAAACACAAGATGGACAAACAACAAGAAAATTCCTTATCTTTCAGTCTCTCTGTTTCTCCTGCTGTACATAGCTGCTGTTTTTGGCTATTCTTGCACAATTATTTATTTGTTTATTAAACAATTTTATTGAGATATAATCACAAACCATATGATCTATCCAAAGTGTATAATCAATGGCTTTTTTTCTTAGCTGTTAAAAAGTCCTTTATTGTAAAAGTGTATAATAAATAGAAAAATAGATAGAAACTACAAATTTTAAATGAGAGTGCAAGGTCAGTTTAGATTTAATATGATCACTTGTAAAAAATAGACAGCATAGGAACAAATATAAATGTAAACAATAATTCAAATATAATAGAAATTAATTATAACATAATTGTAATTTTTATATTACAGTTCTAACTATTGGGCATAATCATCTCTAAGAATGAAATAAATTATTGGTTTAGTTATATAATTTCCACTTAGGTCATAATTCTTCTAGATAATCAAATTCCTATTTGGGAATTCTTCACATCTTATTGGAATGAATTATAGGAGATAGCAATTTGCCAACTCACAGTTCTATGGAGCAGGAAAACTCAAAGTCCCTATCAATAATAGTCATGCTAAATTATTACTGATACAAATAAATTATTTTAATTAAGGAGTATGAATAAGAAAGGATTAAAGAAAAATGAATTATACAAAAACAGACCTCTTCTCCAGCCCTCCTCAATGAAAAGCAAGTTTATTTTTTATGAAAAAAATTATAGAATATTAATCACAGGAACAATTTGCCAGTTACACTGAGTAATTATTGTTTATATAATAAAATGTTGTTATTTTACATTTATCTGGTCTACGCCAGCTCATTTTTGGTTACTACTTGCCTGGAATACCTTTTTCCAACCTTTCACTTTTAACCTGGTTGTGGCCCTATGCCTGAGGTGGGTCTCTTGTAGACAATATAGAGATGACTTACATATTTTTTTAATCCATTCTATCAGTCTATGTCTTTTGATTGGGGTGTTCAATCCATTAACATTCAGTGTTATTACTATAAAGGCATTGCCTAATTCATCCATTTTGCCCTTCAGCTCTCTGTTGTCATATCACTCTATTGTCTGTCTTCTTATCCTTAGTTTACCCTTCCTAATAATTTTCATTTCTACGGTCTTCTCCAAATCTCTAGTCCTTCTTTTTCCCTTTCAGACTGCAACACCCCCTTTAGTATCTCTTGCAAATCTGGTCTTTTGGTAACATATTCTACCAGTTTTTGTTTGTCTGTAAAGACTTTGATCTCACCCTCATTTCTGAAGGACAATTTGCTGGATACAGAATACTTGGCTGGCAATTTTTCCCTTTTAGTACCTTAAATACATCATAACACTTTCTTCTCTTCTCCGTGGTTTCTGATGAGAGGTTGGCACTTAAACCTATTGAGTTTCCCTTGTATATGATGCTTTACTTTTCTTTTGCTGATTTCAGAATCCTCTATCTATGATATTTGTCATTCTGCATAGTAGATGTCTTGGGGTATGTCTATTAGGATTAATTCTCTTTGAGGTGTGTTGTCCTTCTTGGATATTGATATTTATGTCCTTTGTAAGGGTTGGGAAGTTCTCAGTTATTATTTCCTCAAATATTCTTTCTGCCCCTTTTCCATTCTCTTCTCCTTCTGGGACAGCAATAATGTGAATGTTTGTGTGTTATGCATTGTCATTCAATTTCCTATCTTTTCTAGTTCAGATGTTTGGTCTTCATAATCACTAGTTCTGTCTTCAAGCAATTCACATCTACTCTTACATGCTTCTGATATATATTTTTAAAATCTCATCCATTGTATCTTTCATTCCCATAAGGTCTGTTACTTTTCCTTACAGGCTTTCAAGTTGCTCTTTATATTCACCGAGTATCTTCTTAATATTCTTTATCTCTTTAATCCTATTTTCTTTCAATTCTTTGAACTGATTTAGGAGATTTTTATGATTATTATTGATTAATTGTCTCAAATCCTGTATCTCTACAGGATATTTGGTTTGTTGTTTTGCCTGGGATATGTCTTCCTGTTTCCTAGGATGGCTTGTAATTTTTTGCTGCTGTCTAAAGCATGTGAATATGCTGGTGAATTTTCTCTGATGGCTAATTTCTCTCTCATGCTTATTGTTTTCTTTTTCTTTACTTTTCACAGCTTTTCTTTGATACTTGGTTCAACTTACTCTAAGACTTTAAAATTGCCCAGCTTAAGTTATCATAATCATGCCAGGGACTCAGTAATGAGGTACAGATTTTCTCCCAGGAGTTGGGATTAATAGAGACCTCTACTGCAGTTCAAACCCTGGGCCTCCTTGACCCATGTGGAGCTGGCCCATGTGCAGTACTGATGCACACAAGGAGTGCCATGCCATGCAGGGGTGTCCATGTGCAAGGAGTGCGCCACATAAGGAGAGCCACCCAGTGTGAAAGAAAGTGCAGCCTGCCCAGGAATGGTGGCACACAGATGGAGAACTGACTCAACAAGGTGACGCAACAAAAAGAAATATAGATTCCCTTGCCGCTGACAACAACAGAAGCAGACAAAGAAGACACAGCAAATAGACACAGAGAACAGACAACTGGAGAGGGAGGGGGAAGGGGAGAAAAAAAATAGAGACCTCTAAAAGCAGTTTTTCTTTGTGTAAATTCCAGACTTGCCAGTAGATGGTGCTCATCAATGCACCTTTCCACAGAGGTCTTTCTTTCAATCTCTGCTTCCCCTTTCCTGTGTTTTTGCTTGGACAGAGCTGAGATTCAAAGCAGGTTCTGCAGGCCAAATTCACTGAAGAGATGACTCCCAACTCCCCCTCCTCTTTTCCTTGTAACAGCTGACAGGGAGGAAGATGTCTGTTCCCGCTCAGTTAGCTGCAGTGACCCAGGTGTTTTATCCCAGCTTAATATCTTGGTGGGGTCGGGGAGGGGAGAGTGGAGCCCTTCCTCACCACCACAGGGGCTTGGTAATTCATGTTTACTGTTTCAGCTTCTTTGTCTCCCTTTCCCTCACCTTCCTGGGAGTTGTATAGCATTGTCCTGTCTACTGAACCCCAGAGTAGGTCTCTCTGACACCTTTTACTCTTTTTCTGTTGTTTTAGTGAGAACGTTTGGCTCTGCCTCTTAGTCCATCACCATATTCCCACCCCTCATTATCTTTTGAAATTTGAAATCCCCATTAAGGCAGTTGACCCAGATAGCCAATCCGGACTGAAAAGTTTTAACACTAGGATAGGGTGTTCCATATTGGAGAGCATATTTATAATACAATAAGGATGACATTGTAATGGGGCAAGTGGTCTAGCTTTTTGACAAAATTCAAAGATTTTTACCCTTATATGACTGGAGAGAAGCTGTGGGTGATTTCTGTATTTTCCTGGACTGATCTCTGGCTCATGCATAGATCTCACATTTTACACTCATGAAAAGTCTTCATTTATTTATTAACTGTCTGTTTTGTGCTGGGCTTCATGCCAATTGCTGGGGACACAAAGATGAAACTGTACTTCTTGCTGTCAGTGAAAGCTAAGTAAAAGTCTTGTTGAGAGACAGACATTCAAGCAACAATTATAAGGCAATGTAAAAATTACTATGAGATGTATGCACATGGTATGGTACTTTGGAAGCTTAGAGAAAGGAGGGACCAACTCTCAAGTGATAGGGGAGGGGTAGGTTGTCAAGGAAAGCTTCGTGGAGCAGGTTTAATTATAGGATTGGGTCAGCAGGTGCCAAATCACAAAGGCCCTCCTGCACCAGACTTAAGGGTGTTTTAAACTGTGCAGTGGTGTGATTTAAATGTATACTTTGGAAAGATCTCTATGGCAGCAGTATGGAGGATGAAATGACAAAAATATACACTTTGGTTCACTTTATTCTAAATGGCAATTTTGCCTTCAATTGTGTATCTACCTTATTAACAATATTTAAGCAATAAAATACATAGGCTTATGAATCCTGTGTTACATATCCATACCTAGCTTTTGTCACTGATTCATCATATACCACATACAAATTTGTTTATGCATTGTTTTAGTTTGCTAAAGGCTACTAATGCAATATACCAGAAATAGGTAAGCTTTTATAGAGAGATTTATTAGGTTAAAAGCTTATAGTTCTGAGGCCATGTGTGTCCAAATCAAGGCATTGTCAAGAGATGCTGCCCTATCGAGTTGCAGCTGTGGGCCATCAGGCACATGGCAGGGCACATAATGATGGCTCTGCCATCTCTGCCTTCTCCTCCAGGTTTACTTTCTTCCTGAGTTCAGCTCTGGGCAATTAGGAATATATCTTTCTCTCCTCTCCTCTTGTTCTAGTCTCTTTCAGCCTCTCGGGGGACCTCTATCTATGCCTTTGTACTTGGCTGATTCCAGCCTCCAGCCTCTGGGACCTCATTCTCAGTCTTTTGGGGTTTCTTTGTCTCTGCAGCATTTTTATGTGTGTCTGTAGCATTTTAGTCCTCTGCTTATAAAGGGTTCTGAAAAAGGATTAAGATCTACCCTGGGTCTCACAATCTAATCAAATGCCCTTAATCAAATCAAATCAAAGGTCTGTCTACATGGGTTCCAATTATAGGCACAGAAATGGGTTCATTTTTTTTAAACAAATGACCTTTATTAATAAATATTAATAAAACATACAGTTCATCCAAAGTGTACAATCAATGGTATTTGGTATAATCACATAGCTTTGCATTCATCACTTTAATCATTATTAGAGGATTTTCATTATTTCAGTAATAAACAAAAAACAGACAAACAAGAAAATTTCACCTCTCAATCTATGCTTCCCCTGATGTATGTTGCTGCTATTTCTGGCTATTCTTGCTTATTTATTTATTTACTTATTCACATGCCATACAATATTTTCAAAGTGTATGCTCAATGGTATTTGGTATAATCAAATGTTGTGCATTTATCACCACAAAATATTTTAGAACAATTTCATTACCCCAAAAACAAAACCTCCATACCCCTTAGCAGCCCTACATAACCACTAAGCAAATTACATCTTTATAAATTGATTTATATTTACATTTTATATAAATGAAATCATACAATATATAGTACTTTGTGTTGGTTTCTTTCACTTAGCATAACATTATTATTATTAATATTTCATAGTATTAACATAAATTTGTTCAGCTTCAAAGAAAAACAGTCTGGGAAGCAGACTCGGCCCAATGGATAGGGCATCCACCTACCACATGGGAGGTCCGCAATTCAAACCCTGGGCCTCCTTGACCCAGGTGGAGCTGGCCCGCATGCAGTGCTGATGCGCACAAGGAGTGCCGTGCCACACAGGGGTGTCCCCCGCGTAGGGGAGCCCCACGCGCAAGGAGTGCACCCCGTAAGGAGAGCCGCCCAGCACGAAAGAAAGTGCAGCCTGCCCAGGAATGGTGCCACACACATGGAGAGCTGACACAACAAGATGACGCAACAAAAAGAAACACAGATTCCTGGTGCTGCTGATAAGGATAGAAGCAGTCACAGAAGAATGCACAGCGAATGGACACAGAGCAGACAACTGGGCGCGGGGGGTGGGAAGGAGAGAGAAATAAATAAAAAATAAATCTTTAAAAAAAAAAAGAGAAACAGTCGTATATATTCAATTTTACTCATATGCATATTTTACACAGAGTTGTTTACTCGGCTATACAGTTTCATGTTACATTTTTTAGCTTTCCTTTTAGTAATATACGTGACCTTAGACTTTCCTTTAAACTACTTTCATACCCACATAATAGTATTTCTAGTTACAAACATTATGTTGGGCTTTCGTTTTCTCTACTCCTTTCCAAAGTTTAACACACACCCTTTTCTCCAATTCTATAAAAGTTAACCCTCAGTTTGCCATTCTCCAACCTCATTCTATTTTCTGGTGACCCATATTCAAGTTATTAACTCCAGGAGATTACACAATATATTTAGTTCATAGTAACATAATCATACTGTATTTGTCCTTTGGTGTCTGACTTGCTTCACTGAATATAATGTCCTCCAGATTCATACATGTTGTCATATGCAAAACAACTTCATTTCTTCTTACAGTACATAATATTTCATCATATGGATATACCACAGTTTGTTTATCCATTCATTGGTTGATGGATGCCTGAGTTGGTTCCATTGTTCAGCAATCATGAATTATGCTGCTATGAACATCAATGTGCAGATGTCTGTTTGTGTCACTGCTCTCAGTTCTTCTGGGTATATACCCAGGGGTGGTATTGCTGGATCATGTGGCAAATCTATATTCAAATTCTTTAGGAACTGACAAACAGTCCTTCACAGTGGCTGTACCAATCTACATTCCCACCAACAGTGAGTAAGTGTTTCCATCTCTTCACATCCTCTCTAACACTTGTAGTTCTCTGTCTTTTTAATATGGCCATTCTGATAGGTGTAAAATGATATCTTAAAATTTCCCTGTTGAATATGATGTTGGCTGTGAGTTTTTCATAAATGCCCTTCATCATATTGAGGAATTTTCCTTCTATTACTCTCTTATGAAGTGTTTTTATCAAGAAACGATGCTGGATTTTGTTGAATGCCTTTTCTACATCGATTGAGATCATCATGTGTTTTTTTTCCTTCAATTTGTTAATGTGGTGTACTACATTAATTGCTTTTCTTACATTGAACCACCCTTGCATACCAGGAATAAATACTACTTGGTCTTGATGTATAAGTCTTTTGATATGATGTTGGATTTTATTTGCAAGTAATTTAGTTAGAATTTTTGCATCTATGTTCATTAGATTGGTCTGTAATTTTCTTCTCTGGTAACATGTTTATCTAGCTTTGGTATTAGGGTAATGTTGGCTTCATAAAATGTGCTGGATAATTTCCCTCCTTTTAAATTTTTTGAAAGATTTTAATCAGGACTAGTGTTCTTGAAATGCTTGGTAGAATTTACCTGTGAAGCCATCTGGTTATAGAATTTTCTTTGTTGGGAGATCTTTGATGACTGATTCAAACTATTTAAATGTGATTGATTTGTTAAGTTCTTATATTTCTTGTAGCATTAGAGTAAGTTGTTTGTGCATTTCTAGGAATTTGTCCATTTCATCTAGTTTGTCCATTTGTTGACATACAGTTTCTCATAATATCCTCATGATCCCTTTTATTTTTGTGGGGTCAGCTATAACTTCCCCCTTTTCATTTCTGATTGTATTTATCTGCATCTTCTCTCTTTTTTTCTTCATTAATCTAGTTAGGGGTTTGTCGATTTTATTGATGCTCTCAAAGAAATAGCTTTTGGTTTTGTTGATTTTCTCTATTTTTTTCCTCAATTTGTTTCTGTTCTAATCTTTACTATTACTTTCCTTCTGCTTGCTTTGGGTATGGTTTGCTGTTCTTTTTGTATTGTATCCAGTTCTTCAGTTAGATCTTTGATTTTAACTTTCTTCTTTTATAATATAAGCATTTAGGGATATAAATTTCCCTCTCAAGATTGCCTTCACTTTTACTGTATCCCATAAGTTTTGATAAGTTGTATTCTCATTTTCTCTTGTCTCAATATATTTACTAATTTCACTAGCAATTTCTTCTATGACTTACCAATTATTTAGGAATGTGTTGTTCAGCCTCCACATATTTGCAAATTTACTTTTTTTCCTGTATATTATCGATTTCCAATTTTATTCCATTATGATCTGCAAAGGTGCTTCGTATAATTTCAATCTTTTTATATTTATTGAGACCTGCATTGTGACCTAACATGTGGCCTGTCCTGGAGAAAGATCCATAAGCACTTTATAAGAATGTATAACCTGCTGAGTTTGGGTGCAACATTCCGTATTTGTCTGTTAGGTCTAGGTTGTTTATCATATTGTTCAAGTTCTCTGTTTCCTTGTTGATCTTCTGTCTAGTTGTTCTATCCAGAGATGTGAGTGTTGTGTTGAAGTCTTCAACTATTGTTGCGGAGATATCTATTTCTCCCTTATTTGCCAGTGTTTGCCTTATCTATTTTTAGGCACCATGGTTAGGTGCACAGATATTTATGACTGTTATTTCTCCCTGGTGGATTGTTCCTTTTATTAATATATAATGGACTTCTTCTGTATCTCTTATAACTTTTTTACATTTAAAGTCTGTTTTGTCCAATATTAGTATAGCTACTTGTAGCAGTTTGATATAATTGAAGAATTCCAAAAAGAAATATTGGATTATGCTTGTAATCTGATCTGTACCTGGGCATGATCGAGTTATGATTAGGGCTTTGATTAGGCCATGTCGTTAGGGCGTTGAGTCTCCACTACTTGATGTGTGGGGACTCACAGATAAAAGGCATGGCAAAGGACAGAGTTGAGGGCTTTTGATGCTGAAGTTTTGATATTGGAATTTGATGCTGAAGCCTTAAGTTGGAGCCCTGGGAAATAAGCTCACAGAGGAAAGGAAAGCCAGCCCCAGGAAGAAAGGAACCCTGAGCCCAGGAAGAAGCAAGCCTGGGAAGAAAGGAACCCTGAACCCAGACAGAAATAAGACCCTGGAAGGGAGGAACCCAGGAAGCCTGAAACCTCGTAGTTGTCAGCATCCATCTTGATCCAACACGTGAAAATAAGCTTTGGTGAGGGAAATGGCTTATGCTTTATGGCCTGGTATCTGTAAGCTCCTACCCCACATAAATTCCCTTTATAAAAACCAATTTCTGGTATTTTGCATCAGCACCCCTTTGGCGGACTAATACACTACCCCTGCTCTTTTTTGGTTACTGTTTGTGTGGAATATCTTTTTCCAACCTTTCATTTTCAGGCGATTTGTATCTCTGGTCTAAGGTGAGTTTCTTGTAGGCAGCGTATGGATGGCTCACATTTTTTGTTTTTTATCTGTTCTGTCAGTCTGTATCTTTTGATTGGAGAGTTTAATCCATTTTCATATTCAGTGATATTACTGTGGATGCATTACTTTTTTCCACCATTTTATTATTTGGTTTTCATATGTCATATCTTATTTTCATCTGCCTTTTTAGTCTTTTGGCTGTCCTTTCTGCTATTCTTTCTTCTATACTTTCCTCCAAGCTTCTCTCTCTTGTGTTTTTCTTTCAGGTTATAAAGCTTCCTTTAATATTTCCTGCAAATGTGAATTCTTTTTTTACAAGGTCTCTTGGTTTCTGTTCATAAGTATTTTAAACTCACTTTCATATTTGAAGGACCATTTTGCTGGATAAAGAATTCTCAGCGGGCAGTTTTTCTCTTTCAGTATCTTTATTGAATCATACCACTGTCTTCCCACCTCCATGGTTTCTGAGGAGAAATCTGCACAGTCTTACTGGGCATCCCTTGTATGTAATGGTTTTCTTCCTCTCTTGCTAATCTCAGAATTTTTTCTTTATCTTTGGCATTTGACATTCTGAGTAATATGTTTCTTGTATAGGTCTGTTTGCTTATTCTGATTGGCATATGCTATGCTTCTTAGACATACAGGTTAATTTCTTTCATGATAATTCGGGAATTTTCAGCTATTATTTCCTCAGATACTCTTTCTGCATCTTTTCCCTTCTCTTCTTCTTCTGGAACTCCCATGACATGTATATTGTTGCTTTGTTTCATGTTATCATTAAACTCCCCGAGTCCCTGCTCAATTTTTTCCATTCTTTTCTCTCTCTATTCTTTTTTCTCTTCAATTTCAGCTGTTCTGCCTTCTGTATCACTTATTCTTTCTTGATTATTTTGAGTTTGCTGTTGTATACCTCTAATGTGTTCTTGATCTCACCTATTGTGTCTTTCATGCATTGTTACTTTTTTATTCGGGTTTTGAAATTTTTCTTTGTACTTGTTCATTGTCTTCCTGATGTCCTTTATCTCTTTAACCATATTGTCTTTCAACTCATCAATTTGATTTTGGAAATTTGTGTGCATCTTGATTAGTTGTCTCAAATCCTGCATCTCTTATAGGACTTTGGTGTATTCCTTTTCTTGTTCCATTTTTTCCATTTTCTTAGTATGGCTTCTAATTTTTGCTGATGTCTAGGCATCTGATTAGGATGGTGATTTTACTCAAATGCTTGATTTCTCTCTTTTATAGGGATTTAGAGGCAGGAAGCTGCATGTTACTGCTGTTTTTTTGTTTTTTTTTGATTCTTGGTTCAACTTGTTCTGGGTCTTTAAGATTGTCCCTGATAGTTACTCAAATCTGGGCCCTACACCCAGTAATGGGTTGCAGACTTACTTCCTAGGGCCTTGAGGAGGGAGGCTATAAAGATCAGAAAAAGTCTCTCTTGCTTATTTACTTTCAGTTTCCTCATGTGCACCTACTTGGGCCATCAGCAGGTGGTGTGCTTTGACAGTCCTCTCAGTTCTGTGCCTGGTCAGAGTGTGTTTGCTGCAACATGACTGGACCAATGTGACAGAGGTTCCTGCCTGGAGCCTAAGAGCCCCGTAATTCAAACTTTCTCAGCAGTAGTTCTCCAACCTTTCTGGCAGCCCCCTCCTTTTTCCCAGGTAGGAAATAATTCCTCTCTCCTGTGTCTTTAACAACCAGCCCTGGTCAGTAGAGAGGGAGATGGAGAGGGTCGGATCTTTTTAGTCCCCTGCTGGGTCCCAAGGCAAACAATGGTGTGGCCCACCCAGCTTGGAAGGGCTCCTGGGACACTGCAGTCCAAATTTGTGGGTGAAAGCTGAGTCAGCCTGAGGCTGTTCCCTTTCTCCCCTTTCTTGAGGAGGTAGATCCCTGGGGCCCCATTTGTCTGTAGCCACTGGTCCTAAGGCCTGAGAATTCAAAAATGTCTGTAGGGTGAGGGAGGATGCCAGCATTTTCAGCTATGACTTTTAACTCACAGTTTTGCTGACACAATTATTTTCCTTTACCCCTTTCTCCTCTGGATGGTGTCCATCCTTCACCTGGTGTCCTAAACCCTATAAGATTTTTTCCAGGCCACTTCTGCCTGTCCTCTAGCTATTTTTCAGGGAAAGAAGAGAGTTCTGTATGTTTTTAGTCCACTATTGTAGCAGTCTGATATTATTGCTGAATTCCAAAAAGAAATATTGGATTATGATTGTAATCTGATCTGTACCTGGGCAGGACTGAGTTATGATTAGGGTGTTGAGTCCCCATGGGTGGGTGGGTGGGGACTCACAGATAAAAGGCATGGGGAAGAACAGAGTTGAGGGTTTCTGAGGTTGGAGTTTTGATGTTGGAGTTTGATGCTGAGACTTAAGCTGGAGCCCTGGGAAGTCAGCACGCAGAGGAAAGAGAAGCCAGCCTCAGGAAGAAAGGAAACTTGGACCAGAGAAAAGCAAGCCCCAGGAACAGAGGAACCCAGGAAGCCTGAATCCTCACAGATGTCAGCAACCATCTTGCTCCAAATAGACTTTGGTGAGGGAAGTAACTTATGCTTCTGGCCTGGTATCTGTAAGCTCCTACCCCAAATAAATATCCTTTATAAAAACCAACCAATTTCTGGTATTTTGCATCAGTGGTCCTTTGGCTGACTAATACAACTATCTTCCTGGAAGTCTGGGTTCATTTTATTTTTATTATTTTTTAAAGATTTATTTTTTATTAATTTCTCTCTCCTTCCCCCCAGTTGTCTGTTCTCTGTGTCTATTTGCTGCGTGTTCTTCTTTGTTTACTTCTGTTGTTGTCAGCCACATGGGAATCTGTGCCTCTTTGTTGCGTCATCTTGTTGTGTCAGCTCTCCGTGTGTGCGGCACCATTCCTGGGCAGGCTGCACTTTCTTTCACACTGGGCAGCTCTCCTTATGGGGTGCACTTCTTGCGCGTGGGGCTCCCCTATGCAGGGACAGCCCTGTGTGGCACGGCACTCCTTGCGCGCATCAGCACTGCGCATGGGCCAGCTCTATACGGGTCAAGGAGGCCCGGGGTTTGAACCGCGGACCTCCCATATGATAGACAGATGCCCTAACCACTGGGCCAAGTCCGCTTCCCTAGGTTCATTTTAAGAACAGGATTTTCTGGGGTCCACAGAGGACTCAAACCAACAAATGCATATAATTAAAACTGATCAATAATAATCTGTGTTCCAATGCACAATCCCATGATTATCACCAATACTGTTGGCTCTCCTTCTTTTAAATGAGTTCTTCCATTGCATCTTTGTCTTTCAAAATATGGTAATGGAATTTAATACTAGATCTTGGGACATGGTTGAGTGTTGATAGGTATTCTAGAATGTCTAGCAAATATCAGTCAAAAATAATCATAAAAATATCCTACAAAAACCCTAATGCTCTCAAGCTGCTCTGTTGTCATTTTTTTCTAGTTATTTCTATTTTCTAGTCTACAAAGTCAAGCATTCTCTTGCATTCAAATAGCCACAAAATAGAAGTTCTTAATAATGAAATTATATTAGAACAGTTTTTCTGTTTTATCCTCTATTCTGTAAGCATGGTCCTCACTTTAATGTTTACCAGAATCACTGGTAATTTTTCTTAAAACGTAGATTGCTGGGCCCACCTGCAGAGTATCTGATTCAGTAGCTCTGGGGTGGGGCTAAAATTTTGCATTTTTAACAAGTTCTCAGGTATTGCTGATATTGCTGGAGCAGGGACCCCACTTTGAGAACAACTCCCCTGAAACAATAGTGGCTAACATTAATTGGACATATTCTGTGTTCCAACTCTGTTTTCAGTACCTTACTTGCATTAGCTAATTCAGTCCTTATGGCAACACTAGGAGGCAGGGGGTCTTAGTAGCACATTATTACAGATGAAGACACTGAGGGTTGAGAGAATAAGACTGAGGTCTTATTTTCAAGGCCACTAGTCAATAAGCAATGGGCAAGGATAAAACCTAGAATTCTACATGGGAGTGAGTCACTGTGATTTTCCTCTTGGTGAATTCCCATTTCCCAAGTATGCTGCCTATCTAGAGGCCCTGGAACCCTTGAAAACTGCTGGTGTGTTTTGCAACTAATATTGCCTTGTCCTAAGATGGATGTTATTTTCTAAGAATTCATTAATATTTTTAGATAGAAATTTACTTAATCATCAATGAACCTTTTTTTATGGTTTACATTTTGGACCATACACTTTTATAGATTTTGATGAAATTTAAAATGGCCTGTATTCATTTTGCAAGATCATGCAGAACAATTCTAATGCCCTAAAAATACCCTATGTTCCTTCTATTCTATTCTTCCCTCCTGAACATTATCGATTACAGAGAAATTAATTACAATCCTCTGTAATTAAGTTGTTAATTCATTTTAATAATAAAGATCACCTACTGTTTAGTTTATGGCTTTTTAGTTTGAGGTGGTGGGAGCAAAGACAGATTACCACCCACTCTAAATCATTTTATTTGCATTTTATTCAGTGTCATTTACAGTACTGTACATGGAAGTGGTCTTGAGAGCTTTGTGGAGACAATTTTTCAATAGCTCAGATGGCTCTGATAAATATTTAAGGTATCTTGAGGAACAAGAGTATGATCCTGACTCAGGGGAAATTGGTCATGTAAATCATTTTGTTTCAAGTACTTTGGCCTCTGAACCTCTAAAATGGACACATACTTTATTGTCTTATTAACTCATTGCTGGGGTAATTGAAGGCTCAAGCTACAACTTCATGCCTGACCACACACCAAGGATTTTTATTGTTTATTTTTCTGGCTCTTTGCCTGTCCTGGTCTTCCTATCCAAATCCATGTAAGTATGATGTCTAACAATTTAATTCTCTCTCTTTCCCTCTCCCTCTTCCTCTCTCTCTTTCACACACACATAAGCTAGCATTGCCTATGATAGGCCAGAAGCTAAGTATAAAACATCTCTGACCACAGTAATATCACGTTTAGGTTTAAAGCTGTTATTTTCTGAGAAAATAACGGGAGCCACGGCTATCAACACTTGGCAATAATGTTTCTTACTATTATAATCTCACTGTTAAGAAGATAACACTGACTCCTATTATGCTTTTCTTTTTAATATCAAGTTGTCGCAATCGAAGATACTTCAAGTATATACAACTTTTCTGATAAGCTCACATTATAATCTTGAACAGATCTGCAAAAAGAAGGTACCCATTGAAACAAACCATGAAAATGAGCTTAATGAACCAAACTAAAACAGGATTATATCCCTTCTACTCTTGAACATTTACTAGATAAAAGAAGAATTACTAATATTGAACGGTTTATGAGATTCCTCTATTTACCAGCCCAATACCCTCATATTTCTTCCCATAATGTAAGGGGACTTGGTCTTGGCTAGAAATTCTCCTAGTGCAGAATTAGAAAGTGGTGGGGTATCTTAGTTCTTCAGAGCTACTATGATAAATACCAGACTATATGGCTAAACAACAGGAATTTATTGTCTTACGGTTTGGAGGATAGAAGATAGGCAGGCTCTGCTTCTCTAAAGCCGGCAGCATTCTGGTGGTGGCTCAATCTCTGCCTCCATCACAAGGTAATCTGTCTCCTTCTGTCTTCTCCTGTGGCTTCTGTTTCCATGTCCAAATTTCTTTAGCTTCTAAGAACTATTGGATTAAGGCCCACCCTGATTCTATTTATCATCATCTTAATAAGATCTTCAAAGATCCTATTTGCAAGTGGGTCACATACACGTGACCCAGGTTTTGGACTTGGGCCTGTCTTAGGGGGAAAATGATTCAATCCCCAATATGGGGAAAGAACTCAATTAGTGGGGTGGGAGCAGGTGGGGAAGGGCTTAGCAAATTAAGCCAAACTACAAATAAATAGGAAAGGGAAAAAGTAGTATAAGGCAGAATTAGATAGTACGTTTTATGAGAAGGGGGTGGTGAGTGTATAGAGTGGCAAGTGACAAAACAGCAAGGGGCTTAAGAAAGTGTTCCTGGGGTTGTGAATCAGATCAGGCCCAATGTCTTTTGAATGACACCTAAAAGAATAACAACTCCTTTAGAAATTATTTTTTGGCTACTGAAGTTGTGCGCAAGAAAAACTGGTTTGTGGAGATATCCTCTGTTCCTATAACTCTTTTTTTCTGAGCTTGTTTAACTGCAGGGCACATAAACTGAGCATGTGCAGAAGACACTGGCTCTTGTCCTTTAGACAATCTTTGAGACACCAGGAATAGAGGTCACCTCCCTGGGAACCAAGATTACCAGGACAGGGAGACATTAGGTGCAAATCAAAGGTGAGAAGTCATTCAATAAGGGAGATCCAGCCTAAAATCCACTCTACCACATATGGAAAGCTCTATAATTAATCAGTTGGACTTGGTCAAGTCAAACCTCCCCACTTCTGTTTCCACCTCTCATCTCTCACTCCCATAAATTCTCCCTTAACTCTCAGATCAAGAAGACAGATTTGAGCCTTTACTCTTGTCTCCATGCTGATTGACCTTGCAATAAGCTCTTCCTTTTCTCAAAATCCTGATGTCATAGTATTAGTCTCTGCAAGAGGCAGCAAGCCTTTGCTTGGTAACATTACGAAACCATTGAACAAGAGAGAGCTCTGTGACCCGGCCCGTGGAGCTTAACTTCAGGATATTTATATTCAAAATCACCCTAACATGCTTTTAAGAAAACTTTCTTGTCTCTTTCCATCTTTCTTTTAAATCCATTCTTTTCCATCTCATTTTCTTTTCTCTTTCATAACCTTGACTTCATTTTTTTGTCTCCATTTTCACTAAGTAGTAAGCATTTTTTTCCTGTCATGTCATCTTATCTAATCCGTTTTCCTCTGTACCAGCAAAATAGGACATTTTCTATATTGCCCATTTACAAATTTAAGCATCTTATAGTGGTTGTTGTTGGGGATAATGGACTGAAGTGTGCGGTGAGCATGGGGTTATGGAAAATGGAGGGAAAAAAAAGCTGTTGTCTTTTCCACCTCTCATTCTTTTCATAATACTTGGAGTAATCATCTCCCAAATTAGAACAGCTAGTTTTGCAAAGTCCATTCATCAAAGGATGGTGGAAGGCAGGAGAGGAAGATGGAAGGAAAAATGGGGAGAAAAACATGGGGAGAAAAACAAAGTGTTCAAATCAGTAAAGGCCCAATGACTGGATAAAGCTAGAATATAGCTGCAGAACAACATATCATGCTATCAGACTCACAGAGGTGTTAAAAATCTTCATACTGGTTTTAAGAAGATTCTGCCTTACATGCACCAAAGACAAAATTCCATTTCCTCAGAGAGAAGATAGTATGTACACGGCCCTTGGCAGAGTGGGTCCTGCCTTGGGTAGGGGAGGAGGTGGTAAACAGGGAAAATATCTGCCACAGCCTCCTTCGTATCCCAACCACCCCCTTCTGATGGCAGGAGATTCAGTGGCCTACAACAGCCTTCAGTTTGGCAGGGGATGGATGTGGTGAAGGGAACCTCTCTGTAGAGGTTGAGCTACTCAGGGCAGACTACAGATAGACTGTTTTGCGTGAGTCTATTGCTTAAGAAGATCACCAAGGAGGAAAGGCACAACTGGAAAAGGTAGGCTTTGACAGGAGTCTTTGCTTCATTAGTGCTGAGTAAAGGAAAGAAGATAGAGAAGAAGTAACCAATGATAATGCATGAGGAGTGCATTGCTGTGAGGAAAGCTAGGGGCAACCAAATCCAAAAAAGTAAGGTCAGTTCCTTTTTGTGTTTGATGACCTCTGATACATTTCAAATCCTTTTTTGAACCAACAGTATTCAAAGCAGTAAAGTGTGGAGAGAAGGGACATATGTAAGTGACTGATCCGCTGATCAAGGAGATGGCTGGGAAAGAGACTCACAAATATCCCCCTGGATGAAGAAAAAAGCCTGCAACAAAAATTTGAAGAGCAGGCCAGCAATTATTTTGCTGAAATGAGGGAATGGCTGAGGCTTCCTCCATGATCCCTCAAATGTTAGATCAGCTACATCTTAAAACAAAATAATATTGACAATTTTGCAAAGCACCAACAGGGAAAACACCCTCACATTGATGTGAGGAAGAATTCCAGCTATGACCAAACCTCCACAGATATAATCACCAATAATTTGTGCTGTTCCTGACTGAAGCACAGTTTTTTCCAGTAATAACTGGATAAAACCAGAAGAAACTGAACCAGAATACTCTGCCATTCCAAGTGCAGCACTGGAAAATTCTACCAACAGGCTCACTCTCCTTCCCTACTTGCCCTTTGATGCTGCTCCTCTTTTGCTGGGTTGGAGCATCTATCTTTGAGATGGTGCAGATACCTCCGATGGAGTCTTTAATTTCCCTGCCAAGGTCCTGGAGAAAGGTTTGACTCTGTCAGTCATCTCTTCATTACCCAAACTGTCAACTGCATAAAGAAAGAGATGCCCCCAAATCTCTCATCGTGAAGGACCTTGGGAATCACTCCTGTGTGTGCCTGCTTGGCTAATCTACAGTCACTGTCCCCCACCCCCATTGGCCACTTCTGGGGCCAGGTTGCTGCGCCATCTAGAGTAATCTTGATGCTGCCCTTTCTCCTATACTACATTTAATCTGTCACCATGTTCTTCCATTTGACCTTCAGAAGAGATCAGGAATCTGACCCTTTTATACCATCTTTGCTGCTGCTCTGGAAAGACCATCATCCTTCACCTAGATTATTGAAATGGTCTATTAACTGGTCTGTTTCTGTTCTTGCCTCTCTATATAGTCTTTTCTCCACAATGGCCAGAGCAATAGTGTCTTTTCCAGGTCTTCCTATTTAAAATTGCACCCTCACCTCCATACCACTGACATTGCTTATCCTCTTTCATTGCTTATTTTTTTCCCTGAATTTATCACCATCTAGCATATTATACATCTATCTATCTATCTATCTATCTATCTATCTATCTATCTATCTATCTATCTATATGTGTCTTTTTCTTGTTCATTACTGTTTCTGTCCACAAGATTCATGAGTAGGGATTTTCATTTGTTTTGTTTACTACTGTATCACCAATGACTATACCAGTGCTAGGCATGTAGTAGGCACTAAATAAACTCTTGTTGGATGAATGGATAGTAAATGAAAGAGTGAATAGATAAAATATGTTGGTTTAATAGTCATCATTAGACCTGAAAAACAGCTTAAAAATTTCAATTAAGTTATGCAGAATAAATATTGATAAGATAGTATAGAAGCATTTCCTTTGTATTTCTGAGACCAGGTGAAGAAAAGAGAGAGCAGAATATTTACACATGCTCTGATATATACATAAAAAAAAGATTGTGTTTTCTATACTCGGTCTAGAAAATAGACAATATTGAAAGGGAAATTTTGTGAAATTCTAGACTGTTTTTAAAGGAGTGGATAATTTAATTCATTTTTATATGTTATTTTCTTCCCTTTAAACTTAAATAATGTAGATGGAAGAATAAACTCTAAGATTAAATAGTTTCTGGACAATTCTCATAACAAAAGTTATATGTAACACATGTTCAAAACAATATAAACAATACAGTAGTCAATCATAGCACAGGTTTAAAAGACAATTCAGTTGTCTTCTAAATCACAAGCAATCTAAGCAATTCAATGGTGTAGTACTTATCTATCACTGCTCAACAAATAACCCCCAAATTTAGCACTTAAAGAACAATTTTTTAAATTATCTCACAGTTTCTTTGTTCAGAAATTCAGCAGCAAGTGAGCTGTGTGCTCTAGCTCAAGGTTTCTCAAGATGTTGTAGTCAGCTGTCAGATGGTGCTACAGTCTCATCTGAGGGCTTGACTGAGGAAGTATGAGCATCTGAGCTCACTCATAAAATTGTTGGTAGGCTTCCATTCCTTGCTGGCTTTTGGCTGGAGACTTAAGTTCTTGCCCCAGCTTCTGCCATGCCATTGCTTCTGTTGTATTTTATTAGTCACATAGGCCAAAACTGGTAAAATGTGAGAGAAGACCATACAAGGGAATGACTATGGGGTGGTATCATTGGTGGTCATCTTTGAGATTGTCCATCACAGATGAATTAAAAATAAATATTCAGACTGCAACACATTATGTATTTTAAATTATTTTAAAAATTTTCTTTTATTTTTATTTGTTGTTTCTTTTATTTACTTTATGCATTTATGTCACTTGAAACATTTTGACTAATTGCTGAAATATGAAATTAAAGTATTTTTAGAAACTGTGATAGTTGAGCAGGAATTACATTTTCTCAGGGTGAATCATATTTACCCTTTTAGAGACATTTGAAATTCCTTGTCAAACAAATTTGTAAATGTTGTAAATAGTAGTGCCTGCTGGTATGTTCTACTAAATAAAAAACACCGGGAGTTGGTTTAGTAATGGTGTCCAGCCTGCAGTGCTAAACTTCCTGGATTTGAATCTTGACTCTGGCATATGGAAGTTGTAAAAGCTTTAGCTGCTTATTCACTCTCTGTTCCAGTTTTCTCATATACAAAATGAAAGAAATAACATCTGCATGATATGGTGTTTATGAATGCTTAGTGGGTTAATACATGTAAATTACTTAGACTAGTGTCTTGGACATGCTGGACACAAAGGACAGGCTCAAAAAAATCTTAGTTGTTTCTTACTATTATCATCCAGAATTTAATGAAATGCCCAACACATTGTAAGTACGCAATACATTTTTTGGAATGAATCCATGTATTTGGTCCTAAAGGAATTTAAAATAGAATTTGTAGAATGGTAGGTACCATGAGCATATTACAGACTGACAACCATAAGAATTCAAAGCCAAAATTTGCCATATATTGATTTATTTGCCATGAAAGTTGGTGGTATTTGAGCTAAAGCTTAAGGCAGAGAAGGGTATGAATATGTCAAAATCATGAGATATATTAGTCCAAGAATAAGAAACAATATGAGCAAAAGTCCCCTCTTCCCTCTCCAATGAGGAATATGATTTTGGGAAGAGAAGTCATTAGGAGCAAGTATGGAGGGGTTGGGTTGGTGCCAGGTAACAAAATAACTAACATTGGACCATGGAATTTGGATTTTATTATGTGATCAATAAGGAAATTTTGAACAACCAATTCCTTAGGAAAATTAATCTGGTGTGATTGTGAAAAGTGAATTGAGAGGGAAAAGAAAACCCAGAGAAAAGATCTAAGCACAGGATAATCAAGAGGCCATATTTGGGAGACAGCATTGGGAATGGAAAGATGTAATTTGGTAAAAGTTACATTATCAAGAAAAAAAAATTCAGGGTTTGAGTGCCGGCTTCCCATTTATGAGGTCCTGGTTCAATCTCTGGTACTGGGAGAAAAAAAAAGAACCAAAAAGAAAAAAGATTGCACCTAGGGCTTGAATTGAGGAAGGCAGGTCAAAAGTTTCCTTCTCTATAAAGAGGTGAATCTATTAGGAATACTTTGTTTGCAGGTGACTGAAAAACATTCCCAAAATGGTTTACACCAAAAAGGGGATTGCTTGGTTCATGTAACGAATCAATTGTGGGTATGTCTGTGGGTATGTGTCCCTCTTTCCCTCTTTCCCTCCTTCCCTCTAGAAAGCCCACAAACTAGAATGGCAAGGCAAACAACTTCTTTGAAAGGAGGAGAGAAGAGAATAAATACATTTACAACACAGCAATTTTAAGAGGCACTTAGAGGGAAAAATTAAGAATGTTTACACATCAATAATTCATTCTTATTACACTTGGAAATTATGATTCGTTCTTGCTATTCTTGAGCACCTAACTACTTTCATTTCCACAAGTTGTTTCTTGCAGTTCCTTTGTTCATGCTTTCTTCATCTGCCTGAAATATTATTTCCCACTGTCAATTCTCCCATTCCATCCACTTCGTGAAACCTCTCCCAAGAAACCTTTGCTTCTCAGGAAGTCATCCCTTTCGGCAGTGCCACTCCCATCCTTCCAGACTGCTCCTTCATGTCCTCTGGAATGCCTCTTTGCCATTACATTTCTTCTAGGGTGCTTGTCACAAGGAGTTGTGACTATTTTTCAGTTCTATGTCTATTTATTTTACTACTCTGTGAACTATTTGAGGCCAAGACCCCTGTTTTGCATATCTAGCAGAGAGCCTGACACGTAGAAGACATTCCATAAACGCTTACTGAGTGAATAAGTCAATGGCTGAATAAAATGAAAAAATTCCATTTTGCATTTATTGAGTTGGAGCTCCCATTAGTACACCTGTTGGAGATTTTAAGCTTGGTTTTGGAAATATTGGACTAGAACTCAAGAAAAAATTAAAGCTTATAGATGAAGAACTGGTAGCACCTCACAGAAAAGAGTTAAAACTCTTACACTGTCTTCATGCCAAAACAGAAAGGCTGGTAAAAGAAGGCCTGTGGTATTTCCTTAGAATCCTTACCTGAAAGCAGAGGAGATGGGGAAGCTAATGTTTTCATCTATAAAATGGGAAAATTGAGTTAGATCGTTTTGAAGTTCCTTCTAGCTCTAAAACGTCTATCTCCACTTTGAAATTTCAAGATTGGGTTAATGGGGATATTAAGAGACATGAGTAAAAGATGAAGAGAATTTGGAGGGGAGATGATATCTTTTTCCCTGTTGCATGGAAACTACTTATTCATAAGATTTTAATTCTATGTATATTCCTCTGGGGAATGTTATTGGCATTTTATAAGAAACAGCCTTTGAAACTTTTCATTCTATCTGCTTTAATTGTATTGTTGGAGGGTCATCATTTATTATGAGGTCCTTTAGAGTACAGGCACACCTCGGAGATATTATGGGTTTGGTTCTAGACCACTGCAATAAATCAAATATTGAAACGAAGCAAGTCACATAGTTATTTTTGTTTCCCCATGAATAGAAAAGTTGTGTTTACATTATACTGTAGTCTATGAAGTGTGCAATAGCATTATGTCTAAAATAACAATGAATATAACTTAAATAAATGTGACACAGCAACTCAAAACGAGCACCTGCTGTTGGAAAAATAGCACCAATAGACTTGTTCAATGCAGGGTTGCCACAAACCTTCACTGTAAAAAACACAGTACCTGTGAAGCACAATAAAGTGAAGTGTACTAAAACGAAGTAAGCTCGTGCCTGTAAAGGCAAAGAGGAAGTGGTCAAAGATGTAGGAGGGAACCTTAGAATATATAGCACTGTGGGTGCCAGAAGAAGTCAAGTGGCAGGAATGCAACGATGATAAAATCTTCTGCAGAGAGGTTAAGGTTGATGAGGTGTGGGTAAAGGACATCATATTTGGTGATTAAAATATTTAAGGCAGTTTCTGTTAAGAGCTGGAAGACATTAAGCCCCTGATGTCATTGGATATTATGATTTTGTGGTGGACTCAGTAATCAGGGTACTTTCAATCAGTACTTAGCGGCCTGAGGACAGGAACAGAGAAAGTAGGTGGGTAAGGAGGGATGAGATATATGCTTGTTGACTTGGGGTTGAAGGTTTGAATGGTGGAAATGGGTTTAGGGGTTATAGTTTGCTAGTAAATACAGCATTGAAGAACCCTGGGATTTTGTCTCCGCAAGGAAGCTAATGAAGTCAGAAGCCTATAATAATTTGTAGGGCAGGATTTTTAAGCTGTATTCCCTGGATCCTTGGGTCAGGGGGTGAGGCAAGTGGCTCACTTGTGCTGATCTCAATACTGTCTCCCACTAAACATCACAGAAGCTTTTCTCTTTTCAGTGTCCTATTTAAGGTTGCATGCTGGATATCTTCTGTTTGCCTTCCTTGTCCACTCCTCATCCCTCTCCACTCTACTTTGCGACCCAGGAAGCTGACCTAGGAGAATGGCATCAGCGGGCTGCCTTGTCCTCCTGCCTCTGTTTGGGTTTGGCCATTAGGAGAGAACTAGCATGAGAACAGAGGGAGGCAGGAATGTGAAGTAAGATATTTCTTCTTCTGGCCTCTTCCCTCCATCCTGATCAAGGTCACAACTTCTTTCATATGATTCTCTTCTGGATTCCTATAACTACTCCCTTCACTCACACCTTCAGGCTTAGAGATGATAATGATAATAATGTCCAGCTTTTTAAACACAGACCTCCAAATGCACAGGGCAGCTCTCTCACCCTCACCCCTAAAGATTATCCAGCCCAGAATGTCAGTAGTGCTAATACTGGGAGATGCTGGTCTAGAAGAGAGTAAAGAAATGGTCAGTTTGCTACTGTGTTTAGTTTCTGGCTGCTAAAAACAAATACCATGCAATAGTTTGGCTTGAACAATGGGAATTTATTGGCCCACAGTTTTGAAACTAGGAGAAGTCTAAAATCAAGGCATTATCAAGGCATTGTTTTCTACTAGAAGATGATGGTGTTCTGGGGCTGACTGCTGGTGATCCTTGGCTCTTGGCTTCTCTGAAACATGGCAGTATGCATGGCAGCTTATTCTGGCTTCTTCTTTCTCTTCTAGGTTCTAATTTCCTTTGCTTATAAGAACTTCAGCCATATTGGCTTAAAGCCCACCCTCATTCAGTTTGGGCACATCTTAACTAATAACATCTTTAAAAGTCCTGTTTATAAAAGGGTTCACATCTATTAGACCAGGGGTTGGTACCTGAACAGGCCTTTTCTAGAGAACATGATTCAATCCCCAGAATTTACCATATATCTGTGGCTTCATGAAAAGAATATCAAAACTAATTTTGTAGATATTAAGGACTGTTAGGAGGTAGTTTATTTGCTAGTTTTAATTGTAAAAGTATTTTACAGTACTTAGAAAAGTTGGATATATATTAGGAAATTTGATGGCTTCCTCAGTGATTTTTTTCATTCCTTAAATCATTAGTCATATTAATCCACCTTAATTTACTTTTTTTGCTCCCAAATTATCATCTTGGTGGGAAGATATTTGGGCCTTTTTTTTTTTTTTTTAGCAAAATCATGTCTGTCTAGTGCCCTAAAACTGTGTCTTCTTGGATTTCCTTAGCTTGCTGGTTAAGATGAAGGACTGACTGGCAAAAGAATCAAATTTGCCCAATAGAATAGATATGAATATGGTATAGGTGTGGGTGGTGGGTGCTATGGAGATAGGCTTTAGTTGTTGAACCTAAGGAAAAATAAAAGTACTGAAAAGGAATGAGATTTGTTTGTGTAGGGTTTGGGCTAGTATGGATAAATGGGATTAATGAAGGTCTCGGGAGTTGAAAGGGACTGGGGACATTTTATTAACAGGGAGAAGGAGGGAGAATGAGAGCTGGGACAATGACTGATTAGAAAAGATTGGCTAGCGGATGTGCCCCTGAGCTAGACCTTTTAATTATATTTTTCTGGGGTTCTATATTTGAGATTGGATCCCTTAACATTCAAAAGGCAAAGGAAAGGAATGGATGATAACTCTGGCTGAGGTTATTGTATCTACATTTTATTCTAAAACTATTGAACCAGAGCAAAACTACAACATTTAATATTCCCTGAACTGAACGGATGTTTCTTTTGACTACTTTCCTTGTTTAATGATGTGAGGCCATGTTCTAAACCCCTCCTCAACCTTGTTAAAGTAGTAGACAAGTGAAAGATCAAGGGCATTTGGAGGTCTATGTCTGAATGACATCATAGTTTTGATTAACCAAATACCCTGGCAGTAGCCTTGAAGAGATGCTTAACTTTCAGAAATCGTTTCTCTTTTGCAACCAAAGCTATTGAGTTTAAAGGTCCATAAAGATGAGATAAACAGTAATAAAGGTCTTTTGAAATTCATACACAGTGTATTAAATGGATTTAATTACTGTCAGTTGAATATAGTGATGTTAAAGCAATGTCCATACACTGGCAATAATCAAATAATCAAATGCTTAAGGGGGCACAAATATTGAGAACAGTGGATGAAATGTTACTTACATGAGATTTCTGAGTCATTTTTGCAGGGTTTTTCAAGGGAAGAACTTCCCCTATGAATGCTGCAGTAGAAAACAGCTCTACACCTGGGTCCAAACTTTGTAAAGTCCATTTTTGCTAGTGGACACCTTCTGCTGTAGCCTAATTTGTAGACTGACAATCTCTGAAAAAAGATTTCAGAATAATACTAATCCTGAATACCAGTAAAAGAAGTGCAAGTGAAATAGTAAACTAAATTTAGTCAGTGTATTAAATATGCAGTCTAATTGTAATCATAGCTAATAGTTATTATTTCCTACCTGCCTGGCAATATGCTAAACAATTTAAATGTATTATTATTTTAATTAAACTAGTAAGCTAAGAGATATGTGCAGTTATTGTCATCCCACTTTACAGATGAAGAAAACCAAGGCACAAAGAGGTTATGTAAATATTCAAGATGATACAGTAAGTGGTCTTGTTGAAAGGTGCAGCCAGAACATTTAATTTCAAAGTCTGCTCTTAACCGCTTTCTTCTACTTCTTCCATTTTCTGTATTTTCTATGGCAAATCTGGGAAGATAAATTTGAGGGCATTATGCTATGTTGGATTTTAGCAATCCAGGTAATAAATCTTGTCTATATCTCAGACAAGCTACGTGATCTTGGGAAAATCACATAACATCACATCTGTAATATAAGGAATTTTACTAAGCAAGTTCCAAAATCTCTTTTCTACTTCAATATTTTGGTGATTCCAAGATAGTGCATAGATTTTCTTTCCAAAATCCTTCAACTTAATGGTCTTTTTAGCATTAAATTATTTGAAATAACTCTTCCTACAGTCACAGAATAATCTCCCAATTCTCTTTGCTTTGACCCCATTGGTTGATATGTATGATGGAAGCAGCAACTTCACAACAAAGAGGAAGCATATGGCTTAACTCATTCCTCTGTCATATACTGGATATTTTTCAGTATAGAAAATTCATAGAATTTTAGAACTTTAAAGGGCACTAGCTATGATCTAATCCAGCTTCTCACATTACCAACCAAGAAGCTGAATCCCACAGAAGTTCAAGGACATATCCAAATTCACAATGCTACTTTGTTGCAGATGTGGTACAATTACCTTGATTCAGATCCCAGGCTCTTCAGAAGAATTACAATCACTTCTGCCTTCGTCTTCTCAAGTCATGTAAACCACCTGTCTGTTTTCTTCTGCGTGGTATAGGGGAACAGAGATACCTGGGTTAGAATTGCAGCTCTACCGTTTATCAGCAGTGAATCGCTGGGGAAATTAAAAAAATATATATGTTCAGGATCATGAGACTGAGCCCCAAAGCCTGGTAATGATGTACAATAACAGTTGTGTCAGTGCTAAGCAGTGCTTCTTTAACTATTGAAGCCCAGTGTGAACAGAACAGAGGCCGACCTATTTGGAACTGATGTATTTGCCTAAATTAAACAGAAAATGATGAAATGGGGCTGTAGTGCTTCAGTTGTCACAGTTTGAGTAGAAGAAAGTGGTGGGAGAATCACATCATTACAAGGTCACAGGAGAATGGGTAAACCAAATCCAAAGAAGCTGCCCTGCCTCTTCTGTGGTCCGTACTATGCCCATAGTAAAGGAGATTGTTTTTATGAAAGCCACATCATCTGTAAAGTTCAGTTAGTGTTTTTGATTTGAAAATTATTAGCATTGTACGTTTGTTTCGACTTTTTAAAGTTTTTTATTCATTTTATTGTATAAGAACTAGAATCAGGAGTTAATACCATATTTTGTATTTTTTATGTTACATATTTAAGTACTTAAATAATATTGTATTACACATTTACACAAAACCAAGTGAAAAATTAGGGAGACAAATGGTTTATTTTTCCTTCAAGAGTGATTCATATATTTTCTTTGGGAAAAATACTTATCTAGTCCAGGAGGACTCCTTTAAAATGTTAGAGATTTTTTCAGATAATGGTTGTTACATGTTTTAAAAACAGTAACTGAGACAACACCAAATGACAAAAGACCATTATGAACTCAGTAATTCCAAAAATAGCTCATTTTTTTTCATCACACAAGTATTCACATATATTTGAAAAGTGATAGTACATTAAAAACATGAAAATAGTATGTACAAGGCTTTTCATGCAACATGATTTGTAAAGGCAAGATTGGAAACAACCCAGTTGTCCACCAGTATGGAACTGCTTGAACCCATGATGCTGTATCCACACAATGGAGTACTAGGCAGTGGAGAGAAGGAATGAGGACAATTTCTACCTACAGCCAAGGAGCAATTACTGGGTGTATTAGTCAGCCAAAGCATCGGTGCTTTTCCGATGTAAAGCACCGGAAATCTGTAGGCTTTTATAAAGGATATGTATTTGAGGTAAAAGCTTACAGTTACAAGGTCCGGAAAGGTCCAGCTCAAGGTTTGCACCAAAGCCAGTTGCCATGTGTTGAAGCAAGGTGATTGCTGACCTCTGACTGGTCTCTCTTTCTGGGGCTGCTTCTTGAGGCTCCGTGGTCCCAGGTTCTTCCTCATCTCAGCTGTAAACTGTTCTGTTCTCTTCAGCTCAGACTAGCAGGCAAATGGCTCATCTCTCTTCCCAAGGCTATAGCTGGGCCTTCTCCTTTCTGTCACATGGCAGGACTGAAATGACCAAGTTCTCTCCTCTTCCATGTCTATGGAGCGCTCTCTTTTCCTGTGTCTTCTTCAGTGTGTTTTTTTAAGTGAGTATCCATTTATAGCAGCCCACCAAGGGGGCAGGGACTCAATCAGAGTCATGCCTTATTGACATGGTTGAATCAAAGTCCTAATCTTAACATTATTTAATCAAAAACAGCTCAGCTGAATCTAGTTCAATCAAAGGGAATCCCAACCAGTGGAACAACATAATCACTCTTTTGGGGATTCATAAATAATCTCAAATTGCCACACTGGGCTAGATTATTAAGTGAAAAAAGCAAGATAGGAAAAAGGAGTTATAGATACCATTTATCCAAGAAACAGTATGTGTGTCTGTGTGTTTACACGAATATATGCATATACACATGCATGCGTGTAGACATGTACATATACACATGTATAAGTATATATGCATAGACATAAATGCTTATATATGTCTGTGTATGTATTAAAATGAGAGAAAAGAAATATATACCATGTATATATGTATTTAAAGTAGTTACCTCTAAGGGGAGACAAGAACAAGATAAAAAGGACAGGGATAGAAGCATGGCTTCTCTGGGTGTACAATTTTGTTTTGTTTTGTTGTTTGTTGTAGAAGGTACCAGGAATTTAACCCAAGACCTCGTACATGGGAAGCAGGTGCTCAACCACTGAGCTACAACTGCTCCCCTGGGTATATGCTTTTAATAGATTTAACTTTGGAACCAAGTTAATTTTTTCAAGATTTAAAAAAAGCAGAATAAAAAGGGGCAATTTCTGAAAAGGAATTTAAAATAAACATATTAACCTAAATGAATCTAGTTGATGACATAACCACCTGGAGAGGAATTATTTCAAGTGACTTTAAAACAGTAATTTGACTGCAGATCCCTAATGAGATATAAGTAAAAATAAAAAGAATTACAATCCTGTGTGGTAGGATTATGGGTGATTTTACTTTACCTTTTCTTTATTTTCCAGTTTTCTATAGTGAGCAAGTTAAATTACATTTCTAATACAGAAGATGCTAAAAATATTTATTAAGCTAAAAATAAAATTAAGTGTCCAAACATTTTTTTAAATGATAATACATGGATGGGAGAATATGTTTTTTTAATACAATAAGCAATGTTTATGTCTGTATTCAAGGATTCAATAAGTAGAAAACTCCTAATCTAGTTCAACTTTTTCATTTTAAAGATGAGAAAAGATCCTCCAAAAGCAAAGCGACTTGCCCAAGGCTTCTGTACCAATGTTCTAAAAGGAAAAGAAGTCAAGAGTGTAAAACACTCACATTTTAAAAGTTAGGCTTGCATTATTTTGAAGTTTATCTGGGTACTCCACCTGTGTATTCAAAATTTTATACTTATTTCCTAAACCTAGATAAAAAAATGGTCAAATTTGGCATACATGAATTAATCATGGCCTAATTAATGAGTGATTAGATTGTGCTCCAAGGAACTCAAGATGTGGTCAGCTGTAGATTAATTGTGTTTAGATTGTACCTCTAGAAGTATTTTCTATTCTTTGACAACTAGCTATGAAGGACCTAAGCAGGGGCAATTCACCATTTTGGAGAAATTTGACTTTAGAAAGGTATCTTTCTCTAGAGGGTGATTCCCAGGAGACATGCCATCAATGGACAATCCTTATCAATGAAAGAACTTTGGTACAAGGAAGCATGTGCAAACGTATGCTATAGGCATATTTAACTCATTTTCAGAAGATTCAAAGCATAAATCGAAAGTATTTGCAGGGCAATAGAATACAATCAGCCATGATTTAGGGCACAAAGGACAGAAGCACACAGTGGAGAAAAGGAAAGAAAACTCAGTAGGGAAATTATCTCATTGGGCTTGGATTTTAAAATTCATTGTAATAACAAACAAAAAGATGCAATTTAGAACATTTGTCTTAAAAAGACTGAACAGGAAAATTAGGTAGAATAAGTTAATATGAAAACAAAAACCAAGAGAATGTGTGAACGGTCACATCTTTTAATTCTGGATGAGTTGATGGGCTCCTTAGCCAGACTGAGAGAAAGAAAGCCAAATGTCACTATTCTCCCTTCTGCCTTAACTTTGAATCCAGAGAGTGAGGCTGGTGTGGAGTGAGGTGCTACATGGTGCATCATAGGAACCCAGGTTCAAGCACAGGAGAAACCTTCAGCAAATAATGACTTTATTATTTACACAGCACATAAAGTCTAAGAGAGCAGGGGAAGAGATCCCTCCTGGGGAGGCCAACTGCTCAGGTCAGGGCAGGTGGATGGCAGCTCTGCATGCCCCACTTTGCTTCAGAGAGGAGAGACAAATTTGTGCTGCTGGGGGTGGGACATTTATACAGCCTAGTGGGAGGAGGCCCAGCCACTGAGATTCCCTGCCCTGATAAGCAACTGGGTTTGCTTATTCCTGGTCTCCTGATTCAAGGCATAGTCAGGCCCTCATTAGGACTGCAGAATGGAAACACACTGAAACAAACGGAAAGGTGGCAGGGGTGGGGAAGGGGTGGGAGATGGCCCCTGAGAATGTGTCTGTGACTTCCCCAGCAGCTGAAGAGTTTTTTTCTGCCCTAAATCTTTGTTCTGTTTTTCCACCTATGCAGACTTGAGTTATGATCTGATTTTCTTTGGATGTTGGCTGAACTGAGAGTACCAGGAAGGGCAAAATAAAAGTCTCACAGTAAGCAGCTTAGTGGCTGCCAGAGGCTTGGGGGCAGGGGCAGGGAATGGGATGTGACTGCTTAATGGGTACATATGGGTTTTCTTTGGAGACAATGAAAATGTTCTAAAACTAGATAGTAGTGATACTTGTACAATGTGTGACTATATTATATGTATTATATATACAGGGAGAAAGATTTATTTATTTTTAGGAATTGTCTCATGTGATTGTGGGGGCTGACAAGTCTGAATTCCACTGGGTAGGGAATTTCTAGTAAGAAATCTTGATTGGAAAATCTGTAGAATTGATCAACAGGCTGGAAACTCAGAGAAATAAAGGTAGAAATAGAGGCAGAATTTCTTCTTTGTTCTGAAACTCAGTTTTTTGGTTTTAAGGCCTCCAACTGAATGGATGAGGTCCAACTGCATTGTTGAAGATAATACGAGTTACTAAAAGTCAACTAATTGTAGATGCTAATCCCATCTACATTAAATCTCCATAGCAACATCAAGGTCAGTGTTGGACCAAACAACTGAACACCATAACCCAGCCAAATTGACACATAAAATTAGTCACCACACTACAATAAAAGGTTTTGTTTTTTTTTTAAAGTTTCAAATGTAGTGCACTGGGGAGAATGGGGAGTTTCTGGGATCATGGCACCTAAGGGAGATAGACAGAAAATGAGGGACTGTAGAGACTGAGCTCGATTCAAAGGGACTTCTGGCTTAGAACTTCACTCCTGATTTTCTTTGGCTAATTCTTTTACTTTTTCTTTGCTCTACTTAAGCTTCTAATTCAGTTCACTCAAGATTTTTTTCCTCCCCAGCAGAGTGTTTTATTTTATTTTGTATTATGTTTTATTTTATATAATGCTTTTGGATGGGGCTAGAGCTCGCCAATTTTGTATGCTCCCCGTGAGTCATTATTTTATATTTTCCTGCCTTATTAATTTATGATGCATGCCTGGCCCATAAAAGCATTTTCATGTGCAAATTCCTGATTTTTAAGGAACTTCTACAGGCAAAGTACATTTCTAAATGCCAGGCAAACAGTTTACTCCAAATAGGCTCTTGCTTTATGGCTTCTTCTTAGGATGGACACAGTATAAATGACACTACAATACGGGCAGGATAAGTATCCAAATGGCAATATAAATTGATTGTATTGGAAACAAAGACAAATGCAAAAGATCATGCAATGTCTGATCCCATTCCACTTCTGTTCATTTCATTGGAATGTTATTGCAGTGAAAGCTGTTAAAGAAGACACGTGGCAGTTGTTAAGAAGCTGGGGAACAATACCCAAAAGTCTGTAACTAATAGTCACAGACTATTAGCCTTGAGTGTTATAAAGGGCTTAACGCTTTATTGTAGTACACTTTTAACTTGGACATGAGGAGCATAGTGTATTTACATCCTTAACGAAAACAACTTTGGCAAAATGAGAAACATATATGCTTGGGCTCTTAGCAAGTTAACAGCAATTCTCTCAGGAAACAAAGTTACTATTTATTGAATTCCTCACATACGTGGTTTCTTTTTTTAAATTTAAAATTTTTTTTCATAGGTGATTTCTGATCCTTACAATATAACCTTGCAAGTTAGTGTGTTAGAGTAGACCTTCGACATGCATGAGACAACATCACAGGTAGTTCCTAAGTTCTAAATTTAAAAAATGTGAACACGAATGCTGGCTTTCCTGAGTCACATTGCTTTCAAGAGTCAGATATTGCTTGTGGACATTTTCGTGTGCCTTTTTGTTTGATTACTTTTCCAACTATTGGAACTTTAGTTTTGTCTCTGCTTTGATAGCCATTTTAATAAGCAAACTAACTAAAATCACTTCATGGAAATATTACACAGGAAATGAGTAGAAAATAAGAGTTAGGCAGGCTGGGCAGTCAACTGAGATCATAGGCTAGTTAAAGACTTTGTTCCAATACCCGAGCTTCCTGGAACCACCCAAATTGTGATTTGAGTGTGATTACACCAACCAACAGGGGCAATCATAAACTGGTACTGTATTTCTGGAAAAATTTTATTATTATATAACCAAAGCTTTTTAAGTGTTTAGGTTTTTTGACTCAGCAATTCCACCTCTAGGAATTTGTCTTAAGGAAAATAATCATAAGATGTCCACAAATACTTACGTGAATGTTGACAGTAGTTTTAGTTAAAATAATAAAAATGTGCAAGGTTCCATTTTCCATTTTTTTTCTCCCAGCTCCAAATTCATCCTTCTTTGTCCTGCTTTGTGTTACTGGAGCTGCACCCTGTAAACAGATCTCTTTTACCCATTGCAGAATGTTCAGTGTCATCAATAGAGGGCAATGTAGTGCTCCTGCAGAGCAAAGGTGGCAGGAAGATACTCCTTTTCTAGTTTCCTGTCCTCTATATATTTAAATATTTACTATGAGAACCCCACAGCTTAAGAAAGAGTTCCAGTAGAAACCACAGGACATCTCTCCCCACTGGCGGCTACTTCAGAGTAGCTCCAGCCTGTCCTTACCCTCCAGCCATGGTGAGCTATTTCCAGCAGCTCCAGCCTGCTCACACCCTCCATAATGGTAGTTGACCCCTAAAGACCCACTCTGGCCCCCCACACTGCCCTGGCTCGAGGAACCTAAGACAAGGAGTTGGTAATTGTACCTTTCAGGTCAGTGGACACCTTAATGTGTTCCTTTGTGAACGTGTCTTCCTACTCTAAGAAACAGGACATCTAATTCAGGAAAGCCTGAGTTTGCAGGGACAGAGAGTACAGATGTTTGTGGTAGGTCACTGGGAGTGCTGAGTCCTTGTTCCTGGACCCAGGTATTATAGCTATTGGGCAGAGAACCATATATCAGCTGTTACTTTTGTGCATATACTACATTCCAGAGGACAGTGCCCCAGCCCAACAAAGTTTTATCCCCGGGTTGATGCCTTAACTGAGCCTTTGATAGGCTGTTCCAGCATCCTAGGTTTTTCTGAGTGAAAGGGTAAATGGTAAGGCCAGTAAGTCCCAAGATAATGAGCACGTTGTTTTACTCCCCTTGCTGTAAAAAAGATACCTTTGTCTTAGGAAATACTTTATGGGACAATAATTCTCTAAGCCTGTGGATGTTGGTGCTAGAGGAGGAGGCACTGCAGGCAGGAAAGGCAAACACATATCCACAGTAGGTGTTGACTCTGGTAAGGGCAAATTGCTTTCCCTCCAAGATAAAAGGCTCTGATATAATTAGCATTCCATCAGGTGGCTTGGCTAGCCTCGCTGAGGAATGGTACTATGCTATATCAGAGCCTTGACAATAAACTCTGCTCTTGACAGATTGGCAATTGGGCAGTGGCAGTGGCTGGGCCAATTTTTGTGAAAGAGTCCAAATTGCATAGCCCCATTGCATGACGGACCTTGTTTATGGGCTCCCTGCATAAGCACTGTGGTGACTGAAGAGAGGGGCAGGCTGACAGCCTCAGGACAGAGCATCCTGTGCACATGACTGCTGAGTATCTCCTCTGCAGTAGATGCTCTTTGGAGAGCACAAATGTGTGATGTGCTTTGTGTTCATTCCTGTAGTTTCATCTATATAACCAATTTCCAGACTTCCTTTTCTCTGATCTTCACATTGTTTTTCTTCAAAGTTCCTATCCAAAAAGTCGAGGCTTTTGTTACTGACTAGAAGCCAAGGCCACCGGGAACCTACCTGCAGTTAAACAAGTTAAGTTGACTGCTACTTTCAGCAAGGGAGAACACTAACCATTGGGAACCATGAAGTATCTCAGTAAGAGAGTTTTAGAAAGAAAGAATTTCAGAAATGCGGATGTTGCTAACAGAATCAAATGCTGTGGAGGGAGATCAAGTGAAACAAAGACTGAAAAGTGTCTTTTGGATTTAGCAACTATGACTTATACTGTTGGCAAAGGCAATTTCAGGGAAACTGGGGGTGAAACAGCGATGGGAGCAGAAACCAGATTGCAAAGAAAGGAGGGAACGGAGGTTGAGAAGGAGGATGCTAAGGCCTGTGTGATTTTAGTATATCATGCTGCCTTTCTCATGCTATTTGTACATATCCAGTCCTTTTTCTACAACTCAATAACCCATAAAACAATTGCATTATATCATTAATGCTACAATTCCATACTTCACACATAAATTATATCCTGGAGTGTATCTAATGCTATACTTTAACCTAAAGCTTCCAGCTAACACATTATTATGTTTTTTCCTTTCACTGTAATCACTTTAAATCTCTTATTAAATCTCTTATTAAATCCCTTGCATGTAAAATAGCCCATCATTTAAAATAGTATCATGTTCATTTGTGCCTTTTAATTACTTTAGAAAAACAATCTCAGTTTAAAAGTTATAAATGCTTGAGGCATCTCTGCAGGAGGAATAGATATTACCAGAGAAGTCTGGGAAAAAATTATTCTAGTAATACAGTGCTAATTCATTGGCCTGATTGTCAGGCTGTGAAGTTTACCCTCCTTGGAGGCTGGTGTGGGACCCTGTTTATTCTACCGAGAGTCAAGGCCTCTGTGGTGACAGTAAATGAGTTGCCAGGGAGTTATGGAGAGAAATTCGTCTCAGTTCAACCTGTAAATAGATCCTGCTACAATGCTCTTAGTTGGCTACTCTGAGCCTCTTTTTCCTACCTCTTTTCAGGGTGAGTCTGACCCCATGTACTTGTGGTTTCCCTGCCATAGAGGCATGGAGGCAAGGACTATGATGGGGGATGGGAGTGGGGTAGATGGGGGCTGGGGGATGAAGGGGTGGGAGTAGGGTAAATGGGGGCTGGGAGATGAAGGGGTGGGAGTAAGGCCTTTACAGGAAGAGTTTACATTTCAAAGAACTTTCAATTTGCATTTCAAATGTCATTTCCAAATGTGGCTTTACAGGCAGACAAAAACATGATTAACAGATTTGGAAGAATGCATGCAGCGTGCATTATAATGCACATTGTAGACCCCTGTTGCATTCCTGGGTTATACCATGGTGCCTTGAAGATGAACAATTTTTACACATCCTATCCTTACCTTGTAAATATCACCATGTAGTGTATTGTATTACTTTTTGTATGTTTAAAAACATTCTTTTTTGTTAGATGTAAAAGTTCAAATTATACACTAATTTCTGAAAATCTGTTTTGGCAATTCTTCGTTTTTTAGAATGCCAGGAGCCTTTAAGATGGAAAAATTCTGGGCATTTTTCATTGTCTCAAAATCCCTGTTTGGGGCAATAACTCTGACCCTGTGAAGAAGAATGCTGGATGTGGAGGATGATCTTGTACGTGCTCACAGGGGTTTGGAAGGATGGAAACCAAACAGCTACTGAGCCCATTTTTGTTCTCAGCGCTAGGGGCTGTCACATTCTACATTTAAACCTGAAGAATTGTGTGGAATGAGGCCTGGGACCATGAAATCCTGGGGGAGATGGTCTGAATTTTCATCTAAAGGAATAACTGAACACGTGGGACTTAAAAACAACTTGTGATGGAGTTTGGGCCTCGGGCAAAAGGAAGAGGAAGGAAAGATCTTGGCAAACCTGTTCTGCACAAATACTTGTGTCATCCCTCATTCGTGTAGTCTTTGTGGCTCTGTTTCTGAGTTCATCTGGTTGGCAGATGGGTACAAAATGCTGGTTAGCCTCCAGAAAGGCACACAGAAGGCACATGTGAACTGTGGCTGTGTGATAAATAGAAGCTGAGCCTCAGAGGGGTTTCTGGTGCGTGTGTGTGTGTGCATGTGTGCACGTGTGTGCATGCCTTGTGCTGAATGTACCACCAGTTTAAATCGGGCTTTCAATTGAGCAGATTTCACATGCTTCTGTAGTGTGGCCCAAGTGAATATATTTTTAGAAATGAAAAGTAGAGCATGTTCCAAAAGATCTTTTCTTCTGCCATCAGGCACTGTTACACTTTTATTTATAGTAATTTCAGGTCCCCAGATACCTTCAGCAATGTGAATCAGCAGACAAACAAACAAAATTAAGCAGTACATGATTATACCAGGTGTTACCTTATAGAAAATATTTTCTTCCTTTATCTTTTGAAAATATAGACCATCTTAACTGTGTTTAGAACTAATTTTTTCCCTAAGGTTTACTTAAAAGGAATATTCATTTCTAGGCAGCAGGAATATGGGTAATAAAATTGCCCTTCTCTCTTAGCCTTGATGTTTTAAGAAAAATACATAAGAATCAGATTGTTTGAATTTGTTAATATTTATCATAATGGAAATCATTACCTTATGGCAATATCTAGAAAAATATCTACTCTTTATTAAGCCACTGCTATATGCCAGGTTCTATACATATACTTATTGCCTCATTTATATTCAAAACAATCCTATAAAGTATGTTTTATTATCATCATTTGTTTTAGTGGAGTCTCAAGGATGTTAAGTAACTATTTCAAGGACACAGAGCTGGTCAGTGATATAGCTGGGAGTTTGAATGTAGATGTGGCTAACTCTGAAGCTTGTATTCTTTCCACTTAAACAGTCCTGATAATAACTGACAATGAGACCCAGTTCAACTGCTAGGAATATAACTCTTTACCATTCAATACTGTCCATATTCCAAGAGCCATTTACTGAGCTTCTACTTTCCTACAGCCACTGTGATAAATGATTTGTACTTTAGAGTTCAAATACGAGAAATTCCTGTCCTGAAGGAATTTGCAAGCTTGTGGAAAAATCTAGTAAAAACATTAATGATTATCATGCAGGATATTATGTGCTATGAAAGAAATAAGAACGAAGTATAATTGGAGCCTGTGGAAGGGCCACAGACCCTATGTGTGCCCATCATGTATGTGTGTTTATGTGTGTCTGTGTTTGGGGGAAGGTGAAAGACATTCCAAACAAGAAAACAGCATGTCCAAAGCCTATGGCTTACTTGAGAAACTGCAAATTGTTTGGTTTAACCATAAAATAGTGTTTATTTATAGCAGAGTGATAAGAAATGAGAACAAAAGGACTTAACAATAGTGAAATCATGAATTCTACTGTCTGGAATGACCATAACCTTTACAATTGACTTGATTAGATAGATATTTTTGTTCTGTTTTTTGGTTATCTATCTGTATTAGTCAGCAGAAGGTGGGCTGATGCAAAATACCAGAAGCTTTTGGCTTTTATAAAGATTTACTTAAAATGATTTACTTGAAAGGAATATTCATTCCTAGGCAGCAGGAATATGGGTAATAAAATTGCCCCTTTCTCTTGGCCTTGATGTTTTAAGAAACATAATTTATTTGGGGTAGGAGCTTGCAGATACCAGGCCATAATACATAAGTTACTTCACTCAACAAAGTCTATTTCCACATGTTGGAGCAAGATGGCTGCTGACATCTGTGAGAGTTCTGGCTTCCTGCATTCCTTTCTTCCCAAGTTTTGCTTCTCTCTGGGCTCAGGGCCTCTGTTTTCTCCACAAGGTCAGCTGTAGACTATGAGGCTCTCTAGGCATTGCCTCTCTCCACAAGGTCAGTTGTAGACCATCAATTGAACGGCTCTGTCTCTCTCCCCAGGGTTTCTGCCATGTCTAAGGAGCTGTCTCTATTCCCCCTGTGTTCTTCACCTGTTTCAGGTCCTCTTTTCCCAGGGCTTGCTTCTCTATCCTCTGTGTGCTTACTTCCTGGGGCTCCAGATCAAGACTCCAGCATCAAACTCCAAATCAGAACTCCTCCAACTCTGTACCTTGCCTTTTCTCTTTGAGTCCCCACCCACCAAGGGTGGTGTCTCAACACCCTAATGATGTGGCTCAGTCAAAGCCCTAATTAAAACTTAATCATGTCCAGGTGCAGACCAGATTACAGACATAATCTAAATCTATTTTTGGAATTCATATCTATATCAAACTGCTACACTATCTTTTAAAAATACATCAATAGTCACAGTATTTTCCCAGAGGAAATGCAATTAGTACACAGATATGTGGGAAACCAATGTGTTATTGGCAATGAAAGTAAAGAAAAAATTAACCCAACCAAATAATAGAACCAATGAAAATACCCAACATTGGCTAGGATGCGATGACATAAACATATTCATGTTTTGCCAATTGGCCTATAAATTGGCACAGCACTCATGTAAAACTATCCATAAGACATACTAAGATATTTTAAATGTTTATGCCATTTGATTCAATAGTACTAGTTTTGTAAGTCTGTAATAAGAAATTTATTATAAATATTAAAAGAGCTTTATGCATAAATACATTTATTGCAGTTTCTTTAATGGTGAAACATTAGAATCAGCCTAAGTAGCCAGTATGCCAGAACATCATTTTGATACAATTTAATATACCACTAAAAATTATGTTACATATATTCCACAATAACATTTAAAATGCAGTAAATACAATTTTAGCTGAAAAAGTAGGATTTACCACATCCTGTAAAGTTATACATTATGCTTGAATGGCAAGGCATGTGGATCTTTTTTTTCCTACTTTTACACATTTCCTACATTTTCTTTAATTTATTTTAATTATTTTTAACTTTTACAAATAAAATATTTATAAATATTTCCGCTAATGAACAAGAAAAGATGCATTATAGAGTCCAAACTGACTTTATATTTCTGATGTCCAGTAAACTCAATTCTCAAACTGATAGCTGGACAGCAGGTAGAAAATTCTTGTTAAAATTCCCAGCATTGACAAGTCTTCTCTGAGGATACCTGCTGAACTTGAATGAGACCTTTCTCCTCTGGCTGTTTTTCTGATTTTCTGGAAACATGGAATTCATGAAAAGTTATGATTTGCATTATGCACTACAGGTGTGCTATACAGTATGACACTTCATTGGTGTGAACTACATCTCCCAGCATATAATGTACCACAACGTCACACATCAAGTACAACCATCTTTTAGTTTTCTTGAAGGTGCTGTGTCTTTAAAGAGCAAGTTGTTGGGGAAGGCAGGAACAGCACTCTGGTCCCTCAAAAGGCATCAGCCATCCATTCTTCCTACTTGAAAAACAACAACAAGTCTGAACATGTTTCTCCTTCTGCAAGGTTGAATGAACCGAAAAAGGCATCAATGAGGGCTATAAAAATAATAGTAGGGTGCAAGAAGACAGGGCTGTCATGAAATAGGAATGCAAAGTCACTAAGAGGAAAGAAGGTGAGATTAAAAGTCACCAAGGTGAGATGGAAACAAACATGGAACAGCTAGTGGAGAGGGGCAAGGAACAGTGAAAAATGGAATTAAAAATACAAGTTGAGGAAGAAAAGAGCAAACTTGATGCTGCAAAATACTCACATGCAGAACGAACTGAGAAATTTTCCCAAAATAGAGTAGAAGAACAAGGAGACAGAAAGGAAAAGGTAATGAATACAGAGCAGAGAGGAGAGAATGGAGTTTCAAGCTACAACTAAGAGATTTAAGTATTCATAAAGAACCATGGAGGGTAATAAAAGGTGAACAAATGTTAAAGATGCAATGGAAGAAAATGACCCTGCATTGAAAAAGGCCAAAGTATACAGATTGAAAAGTCTGACAAATTCCAATGAAAAAGCATTAAAACCAAAAAACACTGTAAATCACCTTCTTAAAAATGTATTAGTTACAAGGTTTTAAAAAACTAACCACTCGGGCAGTAGAAAAAATATTAGCCAATAAAAGGATCAAAATTTAAGATGGACTATATTTTTTCTTATGTAACACTAATTTCCAAAAAAACCTGGAAATGTAGTTGCAAGTTTTGGAAAGGACTAGATTATAATGCAGGTATTTAAAACCAAACAAGCCCTTTAATTTTAGTAAAGACAATGGAAAGATGTACTTTAAAAGTGGAAGTTCTCAACTACACCTATATATTTTTCTGTAAAAAAAAATAAGATAAATTAAAAAGAAAAACTTGAAGGTTTACTTTAGTTATTGAGAGATGATTCAAAATAACTCAATTTTCTCTCCATCAAAAGTTGCATGGGACATGACTCTTGGGGATGAGCCTTCTTGGCACTGAAGGATTATTACCAAGCACCAACTGGTGATGCATTTGGGAAAAGACCTAGACCAAAAGGGGGTAATATTAAATACAAAGGAGTTTTTATGGTTCAGAGATTTTAAAGTGAGTAGAGAGGTCATTTCAGAGGTTACATGTATGCACCTCTCAGGAAGATCTCATTGACTGCCACTGTAAACAATGCCTCAAGCAAGGGAGCTCCTGAGGGATCTAGAGATAGCTAGACACTACAGGTCCGGCAGACAGTCTCAGGAATTCAGCACCCTGTCAGGGGGCCCTTCCTTGGAATATATGCTTCCCAATGTAACAGAATTAGACTCATTTATAATTTCTCTACACATGGCTCTTTTGACCCTTTTATTTGAATCTATATGTAGTACTATACTCTTTCAATATATGCCCAAGAGACTTACATTTTTGGTCTATTCAAATGCCAGTTGAGCCCTGAATCTCAGCAGAGTTGCAACACCTACTCTACAGTTCACTGGACTTGTCCAGGACAAATAACAAAAGGAAGATGATGGACAATGACCATCCCCAAAAACAGAGTATCTACAACTAAAAGCAAGACAGTTCCAAAAGCAAAACAGTTCCTTCCATCTGCTCCATGAGATTTAAACCCCCTTTTAATGAGAAACAAAGTGGGCATTACCATTGTAAAACCCTTAAGATTCAGGAATGAATGACCATAAAGGGGGACCTGCAACTATGGACTAGAGTAGCCTTATTATTCTAGCAATGGAAGAACTTGTAACATTGATATATAAAGACAATGGTCATCAGAGGTTCTGAGGGGAGGGAGAGGGAAGAATAGGTGTAATCATGGTACATTTTTGAGACATTGGAATTGTCCTGCATGACATTGCAGTGACAGATACAGGCCATTATACATTCTGTCAAAACCTATAAAATTATGCTGTGGAAAGTGTAAACTATAATGTAAACTATAGTCCATGGTTAGTAGCAATGCTTCAATATGTGTTCATCAATTGTAACAAATGTACCACACTAATGAAAGACATTGTTAATGGGGGAATGTGTGGACGGAAGGGAGAGGGTATATGGAAATTTCCTATATTTTCAATGTAACATTTATGTAATCTAAACTTCTTTCAAAATAAAATAAAATAAAAAATAACTCAATATTGAGAATGTTAGCATTTCAAAGAATGTGTGGAGCTTTTTTTATTCTGGAGTTTTTCTTTATTCAGTTTGTTCACCAAAGTCATGGAGTTAGTATAATCAGATATATTTTGTTGCTTACAGGGAAAGCTTGACCTTACCTTTTCTATTTTTCCTCTTTTCATGGGCAGGAAATATATTTATTTTTTTGTTAACCAGTTATTTTCTTCACATTTGAGATGGTCTTTGTTTCTATGTTGGGTAGTGTTTGTGTTAGGTCAGTCAAACTTAGTTTCCTGCTACATGCCTAGACCATTTAAAATTAGTAATGCTACCCTCAGCTCCTCATAAAGGGACCACATGCTCTGTTCTACCCAGATGCAGCCAACATTGGACCATCATCATGGGCATATGGCCAATGACTAGCAAATAATAGAGGCCAAGAGTGTAGCATCTGGAGTCACACTGCACCCAAATCCAGGGGCTACCCCTTGACTTTGATCTTCATTTTCTTCTTCCACAACTGGTCTTAATGATCATTCCTACTTGATAAGTTTGAGATGAGAATTAAATGATTTAACAAATAAAAAATCTATTTGGTATATGGCATAATCCTGCTACATATTATTTTTACTATTATATGAAAAAATAAGATCAATCAATATCTCCTTCCATCTTGTAAATCTGGTGTGGGAAACTCTAAGAGAATTAGGTAGGTAATGGGGAAAGGAGTTGAAAACAAACTGAGAGAGAAGCTATGCAGTGAGTTGAAAGCAAACATAGAACAGTAATGCAGTAAAGTTGGGCTGAACGAGTTAATGGCAAGCTGAAGTTCTAAGGTAGCGGAGACTATGATTAAGCAGTGTGTCACTAGGCAGGTCTAATATAAACTCATACACTATCATATCACCTCACTGAGTGCTCGTCCTTTGCCCGGACACTTGTTTTAGTGCAGACACAATTGACCTCTCAGTAACCGTTTGCCTCAAGCATGACCATCTGCCTCTCCCAATCAACTGAATAAAAACAGAATAAAGTCCAAGCTTCCACCCATGGTCGGACTTTAAGGAGCCTATCTAAGTATATGTGGCCAATAATTAGCATCTATACATTCTCCGGACTTGGACCATTCTATGAATCAATAATTAGCAAAATAGAGGCAGTACAAGAGACACATTTCCTAGGATTTCAATATATAATCTGCATTGTGGTATTGAATAAAATAAAATGGCACAGTTTGGGAATTGGCACTTTGTATTTCTCTGTCCCAGCACATTTCTATGTTGTAATTCTCTTACTGTTAAAGAGTCAGCAATATGTTGTTCTTTAATTCCATTACCCTAGAGCAGTGGTTTGCAATTGGGGATGATTTTTCCCCCTGGGGACATTTAGTAAGGCCTGGTGACATTTTTTTTGGTCACAACTAAGGGGATGCTATTGGCCTCTAGTGATTAGGGACCAGGGTTACTGCTAAACACCCTACAATATACAGGACAAGAATTATTCAGACCAAATGTCAAAAGGGTCAAAATTGAGAAACTCTGCCCCAGGGAAAAAGCTAGAACTTCTATTGAATGTTTTTCTCCATCAACTAATAGGAAGAAAAATGGAGAAGACAGACAAAAATGTCAGCAGCTCCTATGGTATTCAGAGTCCCTTAGGTCTGAATCATCTCAGACATTTACTGTTTACCAGTGTCAGCCAATGTGTTCATTTTCTCAAGTTCAGAGATTCCACAAGTGTGTATTATTAAGATGCCTATTATTTTCTCTTTTCAAAGTCAATTTTAATTCCCTAACATGGATGCCTTTGTTCTGAGTCCTGGACCCTTTTTCACATACTCAAACCTTTCCTTGCTTATACAGCCTTCACCTTGATACCCCAAGAAGGATGGAGCCTCGCGTGGTTCTGCCCTCCTCTATCCCCAGTCAGCAGGTCTCCGCAAAGCTCCCCAGTGTTCAGCTAGAATGCTCTATGTCTCTGAGTGGTACAGATTAAAAATATTATCCATAGTTAGCTATAACCATTCAACTCATAATAATTTTTCTAGTGTCAGTATGGAAACTGAATCATTACTGTTTTAGAATATTTATTTCCAAAAGATCACCAAGAAAGCCTCACTGATATCCCATGTAGAAAACATTGTTCGTGTCTTACCCAGTTTCTGATAGGGTAATTCAGACTTATGTCTTGACAGTTTGCCTGAGAAATAAGTTGACAAATAAGTTTTTGAAAGAGGCCTGGAAAGTCAATAGGAAAATCCCTTTCACTCTCAATTTTTCTTGGATGTGGATAATTCTACACAAATGTCTTCACAACTGGATATGTACAACAGAATGAGAATGAGTTTTACATTATAAAGAATCACTATGTTTAAAAAAAAAAAAAAATATATATATATATAGTCTTGCTTGGGAATGGTGGCCACGTAAATTTTATAGCAGAGTCTAAGGGAAATTTCTTGAACGGCTGTAATTTTCACAGTGTTCTGAAGTAGAGTCGATGGTAGCTATGCCTCCCATTCTAGGGACTTCATTAGGTCTCAGCTCAAAAGCATCTTTCTCAGAGAGAACTTCCTTGGTCTCCTTTTAAAAAGAAACACCTACTATCCTTCCCCATTACCTGTTTCTCCTATCCCAATCCCTGTCTATGTATTTAGCCCTGTTTTATTTTCTATATAAAATTAGAACAATTCTTTGTTCATACACTATCACTCCCCAAAACTATAATGCTTGCCTTCTTTCCAAGAGTAACTAAAGCCCATTAGCATGGTAATTTTTTAATCCTCATTTTCCTTGAACTCTCCTACAACTCCTCTTCTGACTCATCAGCTGGTCTTGACTGCTGTAATCCCAAACATGTCTGGAACTCTTCTACTTCTCTCAGTGTCCACTGCTGTCACCCTAGTCCAGGCCACCATGGACGCTCACCTGGCTGCAGCAGCCTCCTGCTTGCTGGCTGCTTTCCTACGCCCCCTCTCTAATCCCTTCTGCACACAGGAGCTGGAAATGTTTAGTAAAAATATAGATGGCACTGTTCACTATTCCACTTACACAGTGCCTGGCATATGTAGGTTTTCATAATATTGCCTATATGTATGAAAAGACAGAAATAAATGAGCAGAGGAATGAGGTGACAGAAAGTCCCCTACTCAAATTTATACAGAAGACCAGTGACCTTTGGCTAAGGTCAAAGAGCTACTGCATGTCAGACTTGGGAAAAAAACCCAAGTTTTACAAAGATTTATTTACAGAAAACATGCTGTGATGTTTCCTCACTACTCTTACCTCTGATAAATTAATAGCATTTTTTTCCATTTTAATGCACAGTCATATTTACTCTTGAAAGTTTCTAAATTACTGAAAAGCATTAAAAGAAAGGATTATCCCACAGTGCATATTATTTTTACTTTTAACTTATATTTTGCTTCTTCATTATTATCAATTTTTTACCATAAGTATGCATTTATTTTTATAATCAGGAAATATGGAAAGTTATATTGATGTGGAAAGATTTCATTACTGGGAAATAACTACTGCTGACATTTTAATGTAATTTATTCTAATACTTTGTGGGCTTTTTGCAATTTGTGGGTTATGAATTTCCATAATGTTTGGAAAGATATTTCAGAGAATGTTAACATAGGTTTAAGCAAGTAGACTTCTTCATGATTTTTGTAATTGGTATTGTAAATGGAATTTTTTTTCTTGCTTTCTTCTTCAGATTGTATAGTGAATAGAAACCCTCTGATTTTTGTGTGTTGATCTTGTACCCCACCATGTTGCTGAATTCACTTATTAGCTCTGGAACTTTATTTGTGGATATTTCAGGATTTTCTATATATAGGATCATGGCATCTGCAAATAGGGAAAGTTTTACTTTTTTCTTTCCTATTTGGATGCCTTTTATTGCTTTTTCTTGCCTAATTGTTCTGCCTAGAATTTCCAGTATGAAGAGTAAGAGTGGTGACAACTTTCAATTTTTTACCATTGAGGAGGTTAGCCATGGATCTTCATATATGGTCTTTATCACGTTAAGGAAATTTCCTTCTATTTCTAGGTTTCTAAGTGTGTTTATCAAGAGGGCGTGCTGGATTTTGTCAGGTACCTTTTTTGCATCAACTGAGAAGATCATATAGTTTTTTCCCTTTGTTCCATTAATGTGGTATATTACATTAATTGATTTTCTTAAGGTGAATCATACCAAAGTATTTTGGATAAATCTCACTTGATCATGGGGTATAATACTTTTAATATGCCATTTGGACTAGTTTGATAGCATTTTGTTGAGGATATTTGCATCTTTTTTCATAAGGGGTATTTGGGTTGTAATTTTCTTATGGTATCTTTTCTTAATTTTTAAAGGTGCTTCAGATTGCATAAATATTACATTGAAAATATAGCGGGATTTGCATATACTCTCCCACACACTTTCCCCCATTAACAACATCTTGCATTAGTGTGGTTCATTTGTTACAATTGATGGACACATATTGAAGCATTGCTACTAAGCATGGTCTGAGGTTTACATTATGTTTTTTAAATTACTTTATTTCTCTCCCCTCCCCCCCACCCCGGTTGTCTGTTCTCTGTGTCTATTTGTGTCGTCCTCTTTGTCCACTTCTGTTGTTGTCAGAGGCAGGCACGGGAATCTGTGTTTCTTTTTGTTGCATCATCTTGTTGTGTCAGCTCTGTGTGTGTGCAGCACCATTCCTGGGCAGGCTGCACTTTCTTTCGCGCTGGGCGGCTCTCCTTACGGGTGCACTCCTTGCGCGTGGGGCTCCCCTATGTGGGGGGACACTCCTGCGTGGGGCAGTACTCCTTGCGCGCATCAGCACTGCACGTGGGCCAGCTCCACACGGGCCAAGGAGGCCCGGGGTTTGAACGGGGGATGTCCCATGTGGTAGACGGACGCCCTAACCACTGGGCCAAGTCTGCCCCCCTATAGTTTACATTATGTTTTATACTTTGCATGGCATAATTTTATAGGCTTTGACAAAATGTATAATGGCTTGTATCTGTCACTGTAAAATACTGAAGAACTATTCCAAACTCTCAAAAATGCCCCCTGTTACACCAATTCTTCCCTCTCCCTCCCCTCAGAACCTCTGGTGACCACTGTCTTTATATCAATGTTACAAGTGCTTTCATTGTTAGAATAATAATAATAATAGGGAAACAGACTTGGCCCAGTGGTTAGGGCATCCGTCTACCACATGGAAGGTTCGCGGTTCAAACCCCGGGCCTCCTTGACCTGTGTGGAGCTGGCCCATGCGCAGTGCTGATGCACGCAAGGAGTGCCGCCCCCACGCAGGGGTGTCCCCCGCATAGGGGAGCCCCATGCACAAGGAGTGCACCAGTAAGGAGAGCCACCCAGCGAGAAAGAAAGTGCAGCCTGCCCAGGAATGGCGCCCCCCACACTTCCTGTGCTGCTGACGACAACAGAAGCGGACAAAGAAACAAGACGCAGCAAATAGACACAGAGAACAGACAACCGGGGGAGAGGGGGGGATTAAATAAATAAATAAATCTTTAAAAAAATAATAATAAGTCTACTTTAGTCTATAGTTGCAGTCCCCCTTTATGTTTGTTCATTCCTGAATCTTGAGAATTTTATGATGGTGGTGCTCACTCTGTATCTCATTGAGAGGGAGCTTAGATCCCATGGGGCAGATGGAAGGAAATGTCTTGCTTGGAATTGTCTTGTTGCAGTTGCAGATATTCTGTCTTTTTGGAATGGGCATTGTTCTACATCATCCTTTTGTTATTTGTCCTGGGTGAATCTGATGAACTGGAGAGTAGGTGTTGGCTGCAACTCTGCTGAGATTCAGGGCTCACCTAGTATATAAACATCTGGAAGACTTAAGTCTCTGGGACATATTTAATGAGTATAGTGCTAATTATAGGTTCAAATAAATGGAGCAGAAGAAACATATGTAGGGAAATTATAAATGAGTCTAACTCTAATATATTGGAGGAGATATATTATCATATATTCCAAGGTAAGGCCCATCAATGGGGTGCCTGTTTCCTGGGATTGTTTTGCCTGCCTATAGTGTCTAGATGACTCTACAGCCTTCAGGAGCATCCCTACTTGGGGCACTGTTTATTCAGGCAATCAGTGAGATCCTCCTGAGACATCCATAAGGGTAATGTCTGGAATGACCTCCAGGCTCATTTTGAAAATCTCTTAGCCATAAAAATTCATTTGTTTTTAATATTTCCCACTTTTAGTCTAGGTCTTTTTCCAAATGCATTGTTAGTTAGTGCTTGGTATTAATCCCTCAGTGCCAGAGAAGCTCGTCCTTGGGAGTCATGTCCCACATCTGGTAGTGAATTTATATCCTGGATTTGGCTTACAGATAGGCCACATTTAAGCAACAAGGAGGCCCTCAGGAGGTAACTCTAAGGCAATAATTATTACTAGGCTACATTTCAATTTCACAAGAACAAAACTCCTAAGTACAAGCATCAATATCATTAACCTTTACAAATAACAAGGGCCTGGTGTATTGGTCTGTCCTTCTTTGCTAGCCACTGCCCATACTCTAGAGATTCTTGCCACTCTATGAGAGAATGTAGCAGGACCTGCCAGAGTGGGAAGATATCTTTATCTAGTATTAGTGTGATGGTGTTCACAGATTTTTAAAATTCTACTTATTTCTTAGAAAATATTTAGGAAGAGTAAATAAACTTTTTAGCCTTTTTATTAGTTAAAAATATCAATAACATAATTCTATGTATCTATCTAATCTTTAAAAGCAATATTAATATACGTAAAATCTTTGACATTTTTCTAAAGATTTTCTCTACAGAAGTTGTTTTCAAATGTATGTATAAAGCCTTGGAAATAATTTATAAGTTTCATCATTGGTCTTTACATATGTTGGCAGGCAATATTATTAATTATATGCTTGAAATTTTTTAAATTACTCTGACATTTGTTATTAAAATAAGCATACTTACATTAAAAGCGTTTTGACACCAAGGTAATGCTTTCTTACTTAAGCAAGAATGTCCTCAAATGAAATTTAATTTTCCATTATGTACATTTTAAAATGACCATAGTACTTTTTGCCATTGTGCATCTCTTAAACAAATGAAAATTTTAATTGCTACTCATCCTCCCAATCCAACAACAAAAATTAATCACAGTTTGCATCAAAATAGCTTAAAATTGACCAAAGAACAAATTTTATAGCCTAATTTTCAAAAGTATTATGCAACCAATATGTAGTCCCAATATATTATATTTCTGTTTTTGTCACTAAAATTTTGAAAGAAAATTAAGGGCTTAACACAGTGCTTGACACTCGATACACATTGAGCAATGTCTTTGTAATTGTCATTTTTATTGATGATACACATTGGTATTAGTAAAGGTTAATGGAATGCCTGCATTATGGAGTGATAATATTATAATTAGGGTGACCATATGTCATGCTTAGCCTGGGATAGTCCTGGTTTATGTTCAATGTCCCAGTGTCTGCTCCAGCTTAGTTAGCATTTTAGCCCTCTCTAAAATGTCCTGTTTTGGATGATAAACTATGTGGTAACCCGAATTTTAATGCAAAAGTAACTGTGATGAGAAGACTCCAGCCCATGCAGTCATCACTCATCTCTTGGTTTGGGTTTAACCCTACCTGGGCCTAGTGAAAGTTTGAGTAGCCTGAATTACAGTAAACGTTACACATTGGAGAAGGTTTATTTTAAAATGTTGTATTCATTCCAGTGTATGTATCTTCTTACATTTCGTAGATGAAAAATAAGGCAACATTTAAGGAACTGAAACCACAAGCCTCTCCAGCTTTACCTCTTCTCACCCTTCCCAACAAAATATAATTTAGTTAGGATTTAGTGTCAGATAAAATTTAAATAAATTTCTTAAATATTCCATTTTTTTCATTTGGCAGACAAGATGGACTAGAATTGTGATGGTCACAGTTATGTTTGTGGATATGGCCCAAACCATTGACACTTGAGTGGCAGACTTTTCACCAGTTATTTGTGATTTATTTTCAGGTTGTAGGCATTATTTTCGCTTCATTTTAAAATTATTTATTTATTTATTTTGCTTCAGGGGCTGTCAAATCTGTCAACTCAAAAATAGCCTGTTGCTGCTATGGTTTGCCAACACACCCCAGTTAGGTCTTATAACTTAAAATTGTGCTTCACTTTGACACATGGGTCTTTATGACAATGTTGAGTAGATAAACCATGTCAAAAACAGTCCACCATTAGATAAAACCCAGTGATAGCTCCAAAAACTATTGGTCTCTTGGATTTGGTACTGGTGACAAAATTTGTGGGACCCAGGGAAAATTGAAAATGTGGTGTCCCTTGTTAAAAAAAACATTAAGAATTTCAAGACAGCAGTAGAAGAATATTCAGTCAAGTATGTGGCCCTTGGGGTCCTGAAAAATCTTATGGACTCCATGAAGTCCACTCTGCTTGGATCTTTTATCTGTTTGTCCTTTTCTTTTCCTTTTTCTTCCAAACCACAATTATTCACCACCTATTTTGTGTGAGATTCTGTGTTTGTTATTGGAAATAAAAACATAATTAAGACATGATCCTTTAGTTTCTGGTGATTTAGATCCCCTTAGGATAGATGAAATAGGACTCAAATTGTGGCTATATTTTTTCTCCTTCAAATTGGAGGTTCGTCTGTAGTTTCTTATATATCAGTCTTAAGTTTTAAATTCTGTCCTCTATGTTCTTATGATCTATGTACTAGATACATAGGATCACAGAAGTCTCTACTCTCTTGTTCTATTACCGTCATATACATTTCCTGTTCCACTCCTACAGACTTTTATTTATAGCCAGGTAATAGATCCTGCTAGTGAAGGGGTTAGCTAACATGGGTTTAAGGCAGGGATTTAAACCTCTATGACTCCAGAAATATGCCATCAACTATAAAACTACCAGGCAAGGATTGTTTGCATGCCTGAAGAGTTACAAGCTGCCCACTTAGCCACAGTAGATTATTGCCATGTGTTATGTATTGAATCATGTGCCCCACAAGAATTAGGACTACGTCCTAATTCTTGGTCCTATGGCTGTGAACTCATTTGTAAATAGAATCTTCGAAGATCCTCTTAAGTTGAGGTCAAACTGAATTGGGGTGGGTCTTATTCCAATTTGACTTGAGTCCTTGTAAGCAAAAGAAATTTTGACTCAGAACTAAGAGACAGAAGGAAACAGCTTACCGTGAGTGGAGGTAGAGATTGCGGCACCATTGGAACACTAACAATCTGGAGAAAGCATGCCCTGCTGTCACCTTGATTTTGGACTTCTAGCATCCAAACTGTGAGACAAATTTCTGTTGTTTAAGCCAACTGACCTGTGGTATATGTTATAGCAGCCCTGGCAAACTAAGACACCAAGTAAGAATGTAGGCTCTGTTGTTAAATATTCTTAAGAAAAAGTAAGAAATCCAAAAATTTACATTAAGTCTTTTGCCTTTTTCTGTTGGCAATTAATAAAAAGATTCAAAAAAGCAGAAAAAAATAACCGTACACCAAGGTTAACTCAAGAAGAGTTGGCATAAAGCATTTGAGATTTATCCATGTTATGTGTATTTGGATTGTTTCTGTCTAATTTTTTAAGGTTTTCCTTCCTTTCTTCTTTCCTGCCTCCCTCCTTCCTTTCTTCTTTCTTCTTTCTTTCTCTCTTTCTTTTTGGATAGCAGGTATACAAAAGTGGATTTTTTTATATGTGGCTATTCAATTGTTCCAACAACTATTTATTAAAAAGATAATTTTCCCACTAAATTGCTTTTATACCTGTTTTGAAAATCTTTTGACTATAAAAGTGGCATCTATTTTGGACTCTTTATATGTTCCATTGAGCCATTTGTCTATTCTAATGCCAACACCACATTGTCTTGATGACTGTAGCTTTCTAATAAGTTGAAGTTAGGTAGTGAAAGTTTTCCAACTATTGTCTTCCTTTTCAAAGTTTTCACCTATGTACTTTTAGAATCAGTTTAACAATTTATTCACTTTTACTGCTGTATAACATTCTGTTTTGTGAGTATTCCATAATTTATATATTTAATTCTCTTGTTGATAAATACCTTTTTCAATGTTTTGTTTTGATTTTTCTGTTATGAACAGTGCTGCTAATAATAGTGTTTGCCTCATCGTGCAAGATTTCTTATGTATATTCCTAGGAGTAAGTTTGCTGGGTCTGAAGTTCAGTGAAAGCTCAACTTTGCAGGATACTGTAGATTATTTTCCAAAGTGATTGAAGCAATTTATATCCCTATATTTTGTCAACAAGGTGAAAATTAATACTCATTTCTTTTTTGTTCTTGATTTGCATTTCTGTAGATGAAAATTGGGTTTATTGGCTATTTAGATCTTCTGTGAAATGTCTCTTCATGTTTTTCTCATTTTTCTATAGGGTTATAGACAATTTTATATCTTCATGTGTGAAGTATCTGTTCATATCTTCTGCCATTTTTTCCTTATTGGGGTGCTCATCTTTTTCTTATTGATAAATAACAGTTCTTTACTTTTTATACTAGTCCTGTGAAGTGCTCTGTGAGTTGTAAATATCTTCTTCCACTTTTATTTAATTTTCTTTGGACTGTCTTTTGATGAATAGAATTTTTTTATTTTAATGAAGTTGAATTTTTCTACTTTTTATGACTTCTAATTTTTTTTTTAGTATTGTTTTATAATTTTCTGGATATAAGACTTACAGAACAACTTTTGTCAATTGATTCATAGATTTGTTATGGTTTTGTTTCAGAATAGTATTTATGGTTATTTTATAAATTTATAATTAAGTTAATATAAATAAAATTGCACACTATTCTTATAGGTTCAATAATTCATAACAAAACTTCTTTATCTCTTTATATATCCCCAAGTTAAGGAACCTCTCTGGAAATACTTAAATATAAGTAACTGTATCAGGTGTGTTCTCTTTTCCTATTACAGTTAGAATCTAGTGCCCAGAATAGGGCAAAACTAGGTAAGTGTAACTAATACAGAGCTTTGTGTTAAGCTGTAATTTTAAGAGTGCTACATAACTTTGGCTAAAACCCATGTACTGTTCTATATATCCTAGAAGGGTCAGATCTGTGCACAAATCCATTAGTGAAGCCAAAAGCTGCTGTGGTGTAAATGTGCCACCAGGATCCATTTCAAAACATTGCTTCCTCTTGCCAAGGTCAGTGCAACCATGCCTGCTATCACCGAAGTAACCAGAGAATACCAGCCTCCTCGCTCAAAAAAGGCAGCTTCTTTTGCAATGTTAAATTTCAGTGCTTTGGGGCCTTTTTTTTTCCTTTTCAAAGATGGAAATCTTTTGTTTGTCATTTAAAAGCAAAGATTACAACCTTCCTATGATAAGTTTTGATAGACAGAAAAAAAGTACTATTACTCCAGAAAATTAGCATTGCCCTCTTATAAGAAATTTTGTCTTCAGAGAAGTTGAGAAAATGAATGCAGTATCTCCAAGTTTGCCCACATTGGAGGTTGATTGCTAAATGACGTTCTATGGCTTTGCTGCTTAAACCTGAACTCCAGCTGTAGGACATCTCTACTTACTCATTTAATTTACCAAGTTTACTCCCGTCAGTGTTTCTCACCTTCCTAAGAGTGCACTCACACTGCTCTCGATAATTAGGATATAATTCTAGAATGGAAGACCTTAAAAACAAGGCAGTCAAGCACAGAGTGGAATGAAGCCAGATTTGGTTTGAATAGGACTTACAGGATCAGTTTAGTTTTATTTCAAGCATGAACCCCATATATAGCCCTTATGACCTGAGTGCTCTGTCCCTAAATGGCAAACTAAACATTCATAAAAATTTAATGGCGAGGAAATTAGTACCTTCTTATGTTTCAGACTGTGAAATGGCACCAAGGGAGTGCTTTCAGTGACAGGCAGAAGTGTGTGGATGTGCTACGCCAAACCTAGAATATTCATTCTTTCAACCTGTAATTCCTCTCCAGGTCAGTCCGCAGCTAAGAAGTTCTGACAGGACATACCCAGGATGCCGCCCAAAAAAGGTATTTCAAAATAAAACTCTGTTTGTTGAATACTATATACCCTTCTTAGAAATTGGGCACTTTGAAAAGTTTGTTTCAAAATTTGTATTCTCTTTGTGGGACTTTTCCCCACCTCCTTGTCTGTGGGTAGGTTCCCTTCGGTTCTTGAGCAATTGGGGGTGGGGGGCGGTTTATTGTTTTTTATTCTTCAATTTCTTCCTTTCTTTTATGGCTATATGATTTCACTAACTAGTAAGTACTTGTATGTGCCTTTCTGTCATTCAGGAGTATAATGGGAAAAAGTAAAGTACCTGGAGATTCCAGTACAGTAATTCAAACTTGGGGTACAGTTCATGCCCCATAGTCCACTGGAATATGGAAGAGTTTTTTGAAGGAGACCTGCTCTGCTCCAGTGTATGATTTAAATGAAGTTATGAATTAAAGTTGAAAAGGAGGGTAAACGGAATAATTCATTCAGGGAAAGCCAAGAAAAGTGGCATAAAATCCCACTTGGGGAGTATTTATATAGAGGGATGGGCTATGTGATGAAGCGCATTTTTGGTTGCTGAGACTTGTTATAACGGGTGCCTTTTTGGTACCATTTGGTTAATCTGCAGCATGTGCAGCAGTCATTTTGTGATGCTTATGTAGCTTACATTTGGATCTGTTTCAGCAACATTTCAGTCCCCAAAAGACAAACTAGTGAAATGTTTTCAAACAGAGAAAACCTGGATAAACACATTTGCCTTTAAGAATATAATGTCTAATTTAGATAGCCTAGGAACAGGTTATTCCTTTAGCTGACTTATTTAATCTTAGAATGGAAAGTGGAGACAGAGACCTCATTTAAAGGTAATCTACTGAAGCCATCCAGTTTCAACCCTGTATCTTGGGAATCTGAGCAATATCTCATTTCATGAGCTCAGTCATTTTATTGACTTCAAACATCTGGAGAGTCTTTGGAGCATCATTATTCAAGTAGGTCATTTCTTTCAAAAAACAAAAACAACCCCTTCTTTTGAGGCTCTACATACCTTTCCAAAAAAGCTATTGGAAATCGCCTAGAGTTGCATATTAGCTTTTAACAGAATGGGTTTGGATTTTCCATTATTAAGGGAAGGGTCCAAATCTAATTCAAGATATTAAATTTCAGTGCTTTCAGCAGCTCCCTATGGGGGTCCTCAGGCTTCTCAGTTTATTTGGGTCATTATGAGCTTTGTTAGGGTAGTTTTGGGGTTGGCCATCTCTTTTTAGATCTCTGACAATTCTTACCAAAACTTTCAATGAAGCTGTTCAGACAATCTTAAATGCCAGCCACTTCATTAAACAAGTAAGCTTAGAATTGATTTTTCTTGCTGTTTATTAATAGTATTATTTATCATTTATTAATTTTATTGCTTTCTCAATAGCAAACATTTAAACTTTAATAACTTGCTTCTGATTATGAACGTAATAAATGTGCAAATTTTACTTAAAAAAAACTCATTAAATGTTGACACCACCCAAACCACATAATCGCACCACAGAGAGATCACCATTGACATTTAGGTATCTTCTAGATTTTTTTCTATGAAATTTTGTCCATTTTAATAACATGGATAAAAATTAATTAATACACAATGAATATAGATTTTAAGACAATGCTTGGGGAAAGAACAATAGCATAGCCTATTTTGGTTTATATAATGTCAGAGTATCCTAGCCATAGCTTCTGTTAATGAGTGCTTATTATATACCACGCTCTGAGTGCTGTGTAGTGATGAGTTGCCACAATGGCTAGCTGTGAAGCAATGCAGAGTGATGTCTTACTTTGATAGCTACCACTTTTAACAAGCTGTGAAGGTACATCGCAGGTCGATTGGCAGGGGCATCATTCAGCACTTCTGTACAGTGGGCACAAGTTAAAATTGTGCCTGGGGGTAGCCCATGAAAGATGAAGGAAAGCAAATTTATCTGCCTGGATCCCTCTAGACTCCCATTTCCCTTTGTGTAAATTGTACCTTATGGGGAGTCAACACGGCATACTTCTGGCTTCTGAGCTATACAGTCCCTTTGACACCACTGTAAGATCTCAGATCCCACACTCGATAGAGTGGTGGCCCATCCAGGTCTGGAGTAACAGAGGTCCTAGAACTCTGGGTTTACAGGTGGGCAACTCTGCTGTGTGCTTGGCACTTTGAGAGCAGATGATGTGTTAGGTCTGGGATGTAGTCAGAGCCTTAGAGGAAAAGGGGACATTTGGGAGAATCTGATGAGGTATATAAGGTTTATGTCGGATACGGAAAGGAAGGACTTCCAAAAACATTTGGCTTATGGACATATTAGTACTTGGGGAAGATTGCGTATGGGAAGACAAAGAAGTATAAAGGAATGATTCCCTAATTTCTGGATTGGTAGAGTAGAAGTAAATTCCAATAAATAAAGCAAGGAAACAACAGCAAGAAAAAGTTTGGTTGGAGTATGGCTTGATTATTTGAAATTTTTTGCTGGAGATCAGGAGAGGGGTGGTGTTGGTAATAGTGATTTTGGTGTGATCTGAGAGTCGAAATTCTTAGAATCATGTGGCTCTCCAGGAAAAACATATAAAATGACAAAGGAAGATGGCCAATAATGGCACCTAGGACAATTTCCACATTTAACAGTAGGTGAAAGAAGATAAGCCTATGAAAGAAACAGAGGGTTTCACAGGATGGGTCAGAGGGGTAAGAGAAGATTCTGCAAAGAAAAGAGTCACAGAAGCTATCAGAACAGAGTTTCAGCAGGGAGAGCTGGTGGCCAGTTAAGAACTGCAGTACTTTTTACAGAAATATATTGCATTGCAGACTAATCATGGAAACATTTGCAAAATTATGACAATTTGAAGTGTAATTCAAAAATACAATTATGTTGATATATCTATATCATCTATCTATGATCATCATAATTTGAAATAGATTAACAAAGTGTTAACCAGCAAAAGCCCTTGGAAATTTCCCCTCAGTCAATCAATCAATCAATTTTGTGATTTATATGTAGAAACTGTTTATTGGTAAATTAGTGCTCCTAAGTGGCTTAAATGAAATAAAGCTTGTGGAAGCCATTTGTAAACTCTGAAAAGAAAATAAAGGTGGCAATCATCACCATGTTGCTATACAGCTTTGTTTAGCTATATGAATTTTTTTCAACAATATAAAGAAAAATCTCAGGCCTGGCTATACAAACTAATCAAAATTCTAAATTTGTGGCACTCAAATGAATGATGTTTTACTATACTTAAAAATGAATAGATGACATTTCCTACAAGAGCTTATTAATATATGTAGGTGTGTTTGGATTATAAATTCTCATAGAAATTCTATTCATTCGTTTGTTTGACAAACAATTCATTTGGTTCTTTTTATGTGTCGTGGGAAGAACTTGATACAATGCAGCTACTTCTCACAAAGATTTTATAGATTAATGTGTTCTGTGCAATTCTGAACAATTTTTGAAACAAAATCAGAGTCACAAACATGGCATTACACACTAGAGAGGCCTTTAAAAGATAGTAACATTGACATGTTTCTTTATAACCTGGCCTGTGTTTTTAGGATTCCTTGAAAATGGGACAGCACTTCTTGGGTTTGAAATGTTCAGCAGTGATGACTAAGAGTCAGTATTCCTTTGAATGATAAAATGTCGGCACTGTTTTATTTCCATATCTTTCATTCAGCTTTTTTTTTTTAGATTTTATTTATTTATTTATTTTTAAAATCCCCCCCACCCCCCCGCCACCCAGTTGTCTGCTCTCTGTGTCCATTCACTGTGTGTTCTTCTGTGACCACTTCTATCTTTATCAGCAGCACTGGGAATCTGTGTTTCTTTTTCTTGTGTCAGCTCTCCGTGTGTGTGGCACCATTCCTGGGCAGGCTGCACTTTCTTTCTCCTTACGGGGCGCACTCCTTGCGTGTGAGGCTCCCCTATGCGGGAGACACCCCTGCGTGGCAGGGCACTCCTTGTGCGCATCAGCACTGCACATGGGCCAGCTCCACGTGGGTCAAGGAAGCCCGGGGTTTGAACCACAGACCTCCCATGTGGTAGGTGGATGCCCTATCCATTGGGCCAAGTCTGCTTACCTCATTCTGCTTTTTAAACCAACCTTATTGCGGTATAATTTACATATAGTAAACAGCATTCATTAAAAAATGTAGTTTGACAAGTTTTGAAAAATGTATACATTTTATAATCACTACCACAATCAAGATTTAGAACATTTCCACTGCCCCAAATGTTTCTCATGCCCCTTTGTCATCAAACCACACCCTCCACCCCTGGTCCACTCTACCCCTGGGCCCAAGCAATCACTAATTTGCTTTTTGTCACTATAGATTAGTTTGTATTTTCTAAAATGTATAAATGGGAATATACAGAATATACTCTTGTTTCTGCCTGCTGTTGTTGAGCATGATGCTTTTTGAGATTCATCCACATTATCTTTTGTATTATTAATTGTATTCCATTGTATGGATCCATCACAGCTTGCTTAACTATTCACTTATTGATGGACATATTTGAATTGTTTCCAGTTTGGTGCTATTATGAATAAAGACTTACATTTGAGTACAAGTCGTTGTATGAATGTATGGATTGGAATTTCTAGGTTGTACGTCAAATGCTTGATTAGTGTCATAAGAAACTAACAAATTATTTTCCACAGTGGCTCTGTCATGTTTGCTTTTTGTATATCATTTGCATCTTGACCAGCAGTGTCTGCGAGTTCCCATTGATGCATATCCCTGCCAAAAGTTGGTATTGTGAATCATTTTAATTTTTAGGCTTTTTGCTTCCAATTTGCATATTGTAAAGGCTAATGATGTTTAGCTTGCTTTCTTGCTTGCCAAAAGTTGGTACTGTGTGTAGATGGGTAATTTCTTTGTCTCATCTATTCTTTGTTCTTTATTTTCTTTTCTTGCCTTCTTTTGGAGGAATTGAGTAATTTTTTAAAAATTCCCTTCTATCTTCATATTTTGTGTATTAACTACATCTTTTATTGTTTCACTTTAGTGGTTCAGTGGGTTTACAATATATGTCTTTAACTTTTCATAGTCTATTTTCAAATTATTTCATAAACCCCTTACTATGGTATAATTCTATTCCCCCCTCATATATTGTGATAATGTATTCATATATTTTACTTCCATATATTATAAGCCCCACAATCTATCATTCTTATTTTTGCTTTAAACATTCGATAATCTTTTAAAGAGAGTTTGAAATTGAGAATAAAATCTTTCATATTTACCCATATATTTACCATTTCCTGTGATTTTCATTCCATATTTTAGATATAAGTTTCTATCTGGTATCATTTTCATTTTGCCTGATGAACTTCCTTTAATGTAACTTATAGGGCAGGTCTGTTAGAAATGAATTCTCTCAACCTTTGTGTGTCTGAAAGTCTTTATTTCACCTTCATTTTTTGAGTGATATCTTTTGATGGATATAGAATTCTAGGTTGATATATATGTTTTTTTCCTTTCAATGTTTTCAAGATTTCTCTCTTTCATAGTTTCTAGTGAAAAGTCTGTGATCTTTCTGTGAAAAGTCTGTGATCATTCTCATCTTTATCTTTCTGTATGTAATACTTCATTTTCCTCTGGCCGCTTTTAGCTGTTCTTATTATTACTGTTTATTTTAGTGATTTCTTTATGCTTAGACTTGGTGTGTTTTTATTCATCTTTTAAAAGTCTGTTTCTGTAGTCTTTTGGATCTTTGGCTTATAGTTGTTTTTTTTTTTTAAAATCAGGTTAAATATAAGTTTTGGCTATTATTTATTTCTTGCCATTCCTCCTTCTGGGACTCCAATTACATATATATTGGATTTCTTTGTATCCTTCCACAGGTCACTAATGCCCTGTTGATTTTTTTCAGATCTTATTTTCCCTCTGTGTGCCATTTTGGATAGAATCTAAGCCTTCAAGTTTGCTGCTTTTTTCTTCATCAATGTCCAATTCACTGATTATCCCAATAAACATTTTTACTGTTTATCACTGATAGCAGATTTTCATCTCTAGAATTTGATTTGTATTTTTAAAGTGCTTTTTATCTTTCTCATCATGTTTATATTTTTCTCTATCTTCTTACACATGTGGAATATATTTATAATAGCTGTCTTAATGTTGTCATTTGCTAATTCTATCATCTATGTCATTTCTAGATCTGTTTATATTGATTGTTTTAATTGTTCTCCTGGTCAAGAGATATTATTTTTCTTTGCTTACTGATAATTTTTTAATTCAGTGTTGGGTAGTTTGAATTTTCCATGTTTGGGTTCTGGATCTTTTTGTCTTCCTTTACATATTGTTGGGCTTTGTATTAGTCAGCCAAAGGGGTGCTGATGCAAAATACCAGAAATCAGTTGGTTTTTATAAAGGGTATTTATTTGGGGTAGGAGTTTACAGATACTAGGCCATAAGCATAAGTTACTTCCCTCACCAAAGTCTATTTTCATGTATTGGATCAAGATGGCTGCAAACATCTGTGAGGGTTCAGGCTTCCTGGGTTTCTCTCTTCCAGAGTCTTGCTTCTCTCTGGGTTCAGTGTTCCTCTCTTCTTGGGGCTTGCTTCTATTTCTTCTGTGTGCTTACTTGCTGGGGCTCCAGCTTAAGGCTTCAGCATCAAACTCCAGCATCAAAACGCCAACATTGAGAGCCCTCAACTCTGTCCTTGGCCATGTCTTTTTTCTGTGAGTCCTCACCCTGATGTGGCCCAGTCGAAGCCCTAATCATAACTTAATCATGCCCAGGTACAGACCAATTACAAACATAATCCAATATCTAATTTTGGAATTCATAACCATATCAAACTGCTACAGGCTTATTTTTCAGGTATGTAGTTAAGTTACTTGGAATCAGTTGGATCCTTTTAATGTTTGCTTTTATGCTTTTTTAGGGTGTGTTCAGAGTAGCAGTTAGTCCAGGGTTAATTTGGTTTAGGCAATAACCTTCTGAAGTCTATAGTCAACACTCCGTGAATTAGGAGGTCTTTCCTCTGTCATTGCTAGAAAATCCTGCACTATTCCCACAATTGTGAGCTCCAAAAATTGTTCTACATACTTCTTTCCAATGGTTCATCCCCTGACCTTGATAGTAACATGACATGCATGTGTACATTTGTGCTCAAAGTTTGAAAGGACTCCTCTGTAGGTCTCCAGAGCTCTTTTTCTGCACAGCTTCCTAATTTCCAGCATTTTACCCCACAAATTCTGCCTTTCACTTCTTGAAATTAGAACCGCATCCTCAACTCAGTGAGACCACAGCTTTTATTTTTATTTTTATTTTTAGATTTATTTGTTTATTTATTTCTCTCCCCTTCCTCCCCACACTGGTTGTCTGTTCTCTGTGTCTATTTGCTGCATCTTCTTTTTTGTCCACTTCTGTTTTTGTCAGTGGCACTGGAATCTGTGTTTTTTTTGTTGTTGTTGCGTCATCTTGTTGTGTCAGCTCTCCGTGTGTGCAGCACCATTCCTGGGCAGGCTGCACTTTCTTTCACGTTGGGCGGCTCTCCTTACATGGCGCACTCCTTGCACGTGGGGCTCCCCTATGCAGGGGACACCCCTGCGTGGCAGGGCACTCCTTGCGCGCATCAGCACTGCGCATGGGCCAGCTCCACACGGGTCAAGGAGGCCCGGGGTTTGAACCGCGGACCTCCCATGTGGTAGACGGTTGCCCTAAGCACTGGGCCAAGTCCACCACTGAGAGACCACAGCTTTTGTTTGGTTTCTTACTCCTTGTGTTGCAGCCTAGAAATTCTCAGGCAGTAAGATTAGGCAATGTCAGGCAGGGCCCATTTCATTTGTGTCCTTTCTTCCAGGGATCACTGTTGTCACAGGCCGAAAATTGAGCATTGTCTGAACTGAGATGATTAGTTTATTTTGTCTGGTTATCTGGTTGTTTAAGATAAGAAGATAACCATTACTAGTTACTCCATCATTGCTGGAAGCAAAAGTCCAATACCATTTTTATGGCATGCTTTGACTTAATTATTTGAGAATTCCCTTTAGTTATCATAAGTTATAATTGATGGAAGCAGATAAATGAGAATTCCTTCAAAGCTTATTTTTCTACTCTGAAGAAGTAGTTCTCATAGTCTTGGTTTTTGCCAATAGTTTAGATTTTTAGTATCTGAGTTCCATAGGCCAATATTCATAAATATCAGGTATATTCCCATGGAACATTATAAATGTGAAAAAAAGATGAAATTTCACTCTTGCCTGATGTCTTCATAGGTCTTAGACTTAGCATAGGGTAATGAAGTCCATAACTCTTTATTATTTGGGCAACTTAAAAGGATCCAAAAGAAAAATTTTCCTCAGCAATGAAAAATATCCCTGTTAAGAAGCTGCTTCTCTAAGTTTTTTCTTAGAATGTAATCATTGCCTCAGATTGGAAATTTATCTTAAGCACTAACTTAAAGATCTCACATTGATAAGTAAGAAATTTTCTTCCTCTTCTGATTGCTGTGTAGGGAAAAGTCAGTTTCCATTAATTCAGAGATTCCTATTTCTATGCACTGTTATTAAATTATCCTCTATCTTCCTGTGTTGGAACATGTTATATGCCTTTAATTTTAATTTATTTAATATAATATTTATTAATTATTGAATAGAGGAAAAAATATAATAGATACTCCTTGAATTCAAGAAGCACATAATCTATTTAAGAAAATGAGACAAATACTCAGAAAAGGTTAAAAAGTGGTATAAAATCATAATGAAAAAGATGTTTGGTACAGGATATGAAGTTCAAATGCACTGTAGAGGCTATATACACTATGCACTTTTTGTTATTTCCAACTCTTTAATCTTCTTCTACAACTCTCTAACAGTCTGCAATTTATCCAGACCATCCTTAGCTGCAGAGCTGAAATATTCAGCAGATACGACTTTGATCAGTTCTGAGTATGTTTGGAGGATTACTTCAAAGTTCTGACTGCTCCAGTGCTGTTTATGCTTCCCATACCTCTACTTGGTCTTGATCAGCCAGACCATATCATTATTTCTAGGCAATGCTGCTAGTGGAACAAATGTTGGGATCACACAAACCTGGGTTTAAATCCTCACTTTACATATTGCAAACTTTAGACTTTGAATGAATGTATTATTTGAGCAACTGGGGAGACTTCTGGGAAGATGGGAGGTAAAAGAGGCAGAGGGATCACTTCTTTCCCAGAAAAAATAGCTAGAGGACAAACAGAGACCATCTGGAGGGCTGCTCTGGGGCTCAGGACACAAGGGAAAAGCGAGACACCACCTAGAAGAGAGAGAGGTGGAGGAAAGGCATCTCACTGGCAAAAAACCCATGAATAAAACTGCAGAAGCAGCAGCTGGTACCCGTCCCCCCACCTTTGGAGCAAACAACAGTCAGTGGACTGCAGTGGCTGTGGACTAAGGGGATTGCAAGGGTCCTTTTCCCCAAGAAAGGGGAGAGGGAAGGACACAGCTTACAGCAAATTCAGATTTTGACCAGCAAACCTGGGTGGCTGCATTGAAAGTGTTGTACACTTACAGGCAGATGGGGTTGTGACATTGTTTGCACTGAAAGCCTGCAGGGAGCTAAAGATAATTTTCCTCCTCAAACACCTCCCTACTTCCTCAGGCTGTTTGCTGAGGAGCAGAGGGAGGGAGGATGCCAAGGGAGGAGAACAGCTTCTGAGAGTTTGTGAGTCTTGGCCAGCCCTGAGGAAATTGCTTCTACACCACCCATCATAGAGTTATACTGAACGCATTCCCTCCAGTACCTGGGTTCTGTGCTGAGAGGTCTGCCAAAGAGTGCCATCTGCTGGAAAGAACAGAAAAATGCACAAAAAGGGAAAAATAATAAAAGAAGCAAGCAGGTGCCTTTACTGCTCCCCCACCTCCCGCCAAGGCCTTTGGAAACAGGCTTGCATCCCATTACTAGTCCTTAGTCCTGGTTTGAGCAGTTAAACAGGGCAATCCTAAAATTTAGAACAAGTTGAATCAAGAGTCCAAGGTTCAAACCCAGGGCCTCCTGACCGGTGTGATGAGCTGGCCCACATGCAGTGCTGATGTGTGCAGGGGTGCCATGCCACGCAGGGGTGTTCCCCACATAGGGGAGCCCCACACATAAGGAGTGCACCCCATAAGGAGAGCCGCCCAGTGCAAAAAAAGTACAGCCTGCCTAGGAGTGGTGCCACACACATGGAGAGTTGACACAGCAAGATGATGCAACAAAAACAAGACACAGATTCCGGTGCCGCTGACAGGACTACAAGCAGATACAGAAGAACACACAGTGAATGAACACAGAGAGCAGACGACTGGGTCGGGGAAGGGGAGAGAAATAAATAATAAATAATTTTTTAAAAAAAGAGTCAAAGAACAGTAGTAGCACAGAGGTACTTACCAAAAAATCCCTAGGCAAGAGAAAGAAACTGAACATCAGAGGAAACTCAGCATCAGAGTCAGATGCCTAGACATCAGCAAAAATTACAAGCCACACTAAGAAAAGGGAAAATATGACTCAGGCAAAGGAGCAAATCAAATCTCCAGACAAGACATAGGACTTGAAACAGCTAATCAATAAGGTTCATACACATCTCTTAAATCAAATCATGAAATTGAAGGAGAACATGGCTAAAGAAATAAAAGACTTTAAGAAGACACTGGGAGAGCATTAAGAAAAATTTGAAATCTTGGATAGAAAAATAACAGTTTATGGGAATGAAAGACACAATAAGTACGATTAAAAATACAATAGAGGCACACAACAGCAGATTTGAAATCATGGAAGAAAGAATTAGTGACATAGGGGAAAGAACAACTGAAATTGAGAAGAGAGAAGAATAGAGAGAAAAGAATGGAAAAATTGGGCAGGGGCCTAGGGTGTTGAATGATAGCATAAAGTGCAATAACATACATGTTTTGGTCATTTCAGAAGGAGAAGAGAAAGGGGGCAGGAAAAGTCTTTGAGGAAATAATGGCCAAAAACTTCCCAACTCTCATGAAAGACATGAATATACATGTCCAGGAAGCACAGCATACTCCATTTAGAATAAATCCAAAAGACCTTTCTCAAGACACATAATATTCGGAATGCCATATTCCAAAGATAAAGAGAATATTCTGAAAGCAGCAAAGGAAAAGCAAAATATGACATAAAAGAGGTGTTCAAAAAGACTTAGTGTGGATTTCTCTTCAAAAACCATGGAGGCAAGAAAGCAGTAGTGGTATGATATAATTAAGGCACTGAAAGAGAAAAACTGCCAGCCAAGCGTAGCAGTTTGGTATTATTTATGAATTCCAGAAATAGATGTTGGATTATGTTTGTAAATCTGCCTGTTCCTCTAGGTTTATTAGATTATATTAAATTCAGAGATTTCACTTTTACTTGCTTCAATAATGATTAATGCTTTGATTGGGTCACATCAGTAGGACATCGAGTCCCCATCTGCTTGATTGGCAGGGACTCACAGAGAAAATGACATGGCAGAAGAGAAAGATAGAATTTTAGATCCTGGAGCCCCAGGAAGTAAACACGGGAGAAGAACACAGAGGAGTAGAGATGGCTCCAAAGACACGGCAGAGGTCCCAGGAAGAGAGCCTGGTAGTCTACAGCTGACCTTGTGGAGAGAAAAGAGCAACTGCTCCAGAAGAGAAACAAGCCCTGGGAAAGAGACGAGACTTATCCCAGACTACAGCTGATATTGGAAGAAGCTAGCACCATGGATCCCTAAGAGGAAGAGGAAGGCTGGACCTTTGCAGTTGTAGGCAGCCATCTTGTTCCAAAATATAACAATGGACTTTGATGAGGGAAGTAATTTATGCTTTATGGTCTTGTTGACTATAAGCTTCTACCCCAAATAAGCGCCCTTTATAAAAGCCAACAGATTTCTGGTATTTTGCATCAGCACCCATTTAGCTGGCTAATACCCAAAGAATTCAATATCTGGCAAAACTGTCCTTCAAATATGACTGTGACTTTAAAATATTCAGATATAAAAATTTGTAAATAAGATTCAGCCCTTCAGGAAACATTAAAGTGAGTTTTGCAGCCAAAAAAGAAAAGAAAAGAAAGAGAGGCTTGGAGGAGAGTATAGAAGTGAAGACTATCAGAAAGGGTAACCAAAAGAATAAAATAGAGACAAAAATAAGATATGATATATTAAAGCCGAAGGATAAAATGGGTGAAGTAAGTAATGCGTTTACAGTAATAGCATTGAATGTTTTTGTATTAAACTCCCCAACCAAAACACATAGACTGACAGAATGGATAAGAAAACAGGAGTCATCCATATGATGTCTGCAGGAGACTCACCCTAGAGCCAAGGATGCATAAAGACTGAAAGTGAGAAATTGGAAAAAGATATTTCATGCAAATAGTAACCAAAAGTGAGCAGGGATACCATACTGGTGTCAGATAAAACAGACTTTCAGTGCAAAAAAATGATAAGAGATGCAGAAAGTCATTATATATTAATAAAAGGGACAATCCACCAGCTAGGAGTCACAGTCATAAATATTTATGAACCTAACCAGGATGCCCAAAAATAGATAAGGCAAACTCTGGCAAAACTGAAAGGAGAAATAGACATATCTATAATACTAGTTGGAGACTTCAGCATATCACTCACATCAATAGAACAACTAGCAGAAGATCAGCAAGGAAACAGAGAATCTGAACAATATGATAAAAAAGCTGGACCTGACAGACATATACAAAACATTGCACTCCAAATCAGCAGGTTATACATTCCTCTCAAGTGCTCATGGATCTTTCTCCAGGATAGACCATATGTTGGGTTGCAACAGAGCTCTCAATAAGTTTAAAAAGATTGAAATTATACAAATCACCTTCTCTGATCATAAAGGAATGAAGTTGGAAATCAATAATAAGTGGGATAGGGGAAATTTTGCAAATATTTGGAGGCTAAACAATATACTCCTAAACAATCAGTAGGTCAAATAAGAAATTTCAAGGGAAATTAGTAGATATCTTGAGATACATGAAAATGAGAACACAATTTATAAAAACTTTTTTTTTTAAGATTTCTTTTTATTTATTCCCCTCTCCCCCTCCCCCCAATGTCTGCTGTCTGTGTCCATTCACTCTGTGTTCTTCTGTGTCTGCTTACATTCTTGTCAGGAGGCACTAGGAATCTGTCTCTTTTTGTTGCATCATCTTGCTGCGTCAGCTCTCTGTGTGTGCAGCACCACTCCTGGGCGGGCTGTGCTCTTTTTTCATGGAGCAACTCTCCTTGCAGGGCACACTCCTTGTGCTTGGGGCTCCCCTATGCGGGAACACCCCTGCATGGCACGGCACGGCACTCCTTGCGCATGGCAGCACTGCACGTGAGCCAGCTCACCGCATGGGTCAGGAGGCCCTGGGTACTGAACCCTGGACCTCCATATGGTAGGTGGATGCTCTGTCAGTTGAGCCACATCTGCTTCCTTATCAAAACTTGGTGGATAGAATGAAGGCAGCACTGAAAGGAAAATTTATAGCACCAAATGCCTATATTAAAAAAGAAGAAAGAGCTAAAATCAAGGATCTAAATGAACAACTGGAGAAACTAGAAAAAGGACAGCAAATAAATTCCAAAGCAAGCAGAAAGAAAGAAATAACAGGGATTAGAGCATAAAAAAGATGAAATTGAGAACAAAATAACAATAGGGAAAATCAACAAAACCAAAAGCTGGTACTTTCAGAAAATCAATAAAATCAACAAACCCTTAGCAAGACTAAAAAAGACAAAAAGAGAGAAAATGCACCTAAATAAAATCAAGAATGAAAGGAGGGACATGATAACCGAGAAATTAGTAACTATCTCCAGATGAATGAAAGTGAGAACACAACTTAGCAAAACTTATTGGATGCAGCAAAGAAGGTTGCTAAGAGAAATTTTATAGCCTTAAATGCCTACATTAGAAAGGAAGACCTCCAATCAAAGACCTAATTCAACATCTGGAGGAACTAGAAAAAGAACAGCAAACTAATCTCAAAGCTAGCAGAAAGCAAGAAATAATGAAACTGAGAACAACAACAAAAACAACAAAACAATAGAGAAAATCAACAAAACCAAAATCTGGTTGTTTTAGAAAATCAATAAAATGAACACTTAGTAAGACTAACAAAGACAAAAACAGAGAAAATGCAACTAAATAAAATCAGAATGAATGGGGGACATTACAACTAACCTCACAGAGATAAAAAAGGATCATAAGAGGATATTATGAGAACCGGTATACCAACAAATTAGACAACCTAGATGAAATGGACAAATTCCTAGAAATGCACAGACAACCTACACTGATGCAACAAGAAATATAGGAACTCAACAAACCAATCATAAGTAAAGAAATTGAATCAGTCATCAAAAATCTTCCACTAAAGAAAAGTCCAGGACCAGATGGTTTCACAGGTGAATTCTACCAAATATTTCCAGAAGAATTAATACCAATCCTGTTTAAATTCTTCCAAAAGTTGAAAAGGAGGGAAAATTACCCAACACATTTTATGAAGTCAGCATCACCCTTATACCAGCTAGATAAAGATACTACAAAGAAAAGAAAATTACAAATAAATCTGTCTAATGAACATAGATGCAAAATTCTCAACAAAGTACTAGCAAATTTTTTTAAAAATGGGCAAGAGATTAAAATAGACATTTTTCCAAAGAAGAAACACAAATGTCTAAAAAGCATATGAAAAGCTGCTCAGCATCACTAGCTATTTTTTTTTTAAGATTTATTTTATTTATTTCTCTCCCCTTCCCCCACCCCTGCCCTAGTTGTCTGTTCTCTCTGTCCATTTGCTGCATGTTTTTCTTCTTGTCACCTTCTGTTGTTGTCAATGGCATGGGAATCTGTTTCTTTTTGTTGCGTCATCTTGCTGCATCAGCTCTCCATGTGTGTGGTGCCATTCCCGGACAGGCTGCACTTTCTTTAGCGCTGGGTGGCTCTCCTCACAGGGTGCACTCCCTGTGCATGGGGCTCCCCCACATGGGGGGCACCCCTGCATGGCATGGCACTCCCTGCGTGCATCAGCACTGCATGTGGGTCAAGGAGGCCCCCGGTTTGAACCGTGGACTTCCCATGTGGTAGGCAGACGCCCTATCCACTGGGCCAAGTCCACCTCCCATCACTAGCTATTAATAATAGGGAAATGCAAATCAAAACTACAATAAGATATCATCTTACACCTATTTATACTGGCAGCTATTAAAAAAACAAAACAGAGAGGGAAGCAGATGTGACTCAAGCAATTGGGCTTTTGCCTACCACATGGAAGATCCTGGGTTCAGTTCCTGGTGCCTCCTAAAGAAAAGACAGTGACCTCAAGCAATGGGGGGGGGGGCGTAAATAAATAAAGTAAACCTTTAAAACAAACAAACAAACAACAACAACAACAACAGAAAAACAGAAATACAAGTATTAAAGAGGATATGGAGGAAAAAGAATACTCATCCACTGCTGGTGGGAATATAGAATAGTGTAGCCATTGTGAAGTACATTTTGGTGGTTCCTCAGGAAACCAACTATAGAACTGTCAAATGATCCAGCAATCCCACTGCTGGGTATATATGCAGAAGAATTGAAAGCAGGGATGTGAACAGATATATGTACACTGATGTTCATAGCAGCATTATTCACTATTGCCAGAAGTTGGAAGCAACACAAGTGTCCATCAACAGATGAATGGATAAGCAAATTGGAATATTGCTTAGCTGTAAGAAAGAATGACATATGGACACATGGATGAACCTTGAAGACCTTATGCTGAGTGAAGTAAGCCAGTCACTGTAGGACAAGTATTACATGACCTCACTGAAATGACTTAAGCAAATTGAATAGACTGACAGAGCTAGAGTCAGAAAATAGGTTTTCAGGAGACAGAAAGGGAGTAGAGAGTGATGAGCCAATGCTCAATAGAGGAGTAGAAATACTTTGATAATGCTCTTTCATGATTTATTAATGTTTCACAACATTTCAAGTTATTTGTAGTGGGGTGACGTATGGGAGCTCTATATGATGTTATATAAGTTTGTTTTGTAAGTTCAAAACTTTTACTATATACTTACTGTATACGTATGTTCATGTATAAATGATACTTTTCAGAAAACTGTTTCTTTAAAAAAATAAATAAAAAAAGAGCAGTTGGTTGGAAACAACATATTCCAATTTAGCTAGCTTAGGCCAAAAGAATGCAGGGAACCCAGAGGCCAATGTTACGCCTCATGATCAGCCAGATCTGGAGATGAAGGCATTTTAAAATATTGAGGAAATTCTCTTTGTCTCTCACCTCTGCAAATCTGCTTCATTTTTCTTTCTGGTTCCAGATAGTATTCTCTGCTTTATAGTAGACATGACAGATAAGGTTGCAGTAAGAGAACCTAAAAGCTTTTGTATTCTCAGTCATGTAGGTGGATACATGTATGTATGTCTATGTTATGGTACAGTTCACAGAAAGTGTTGGGGAGGTAGGAGAAAAATTTCTCTCAAAAGTAGGATAACTGGGACAGTAAAATAGCTGTTCAGTATAACAAATCATTTTAACTCTTTTATGCTCGACTTACTCATCTCTAAATGGAGTAAATATCTATTTCACAGCTTTTGTGTGTGTGTGTGTGATGATTAAATAGGATAATGTGCATAAAATGCCTATTTATGACCTAATATACAGGAAGTATTTTGTCAATATTAGGTTCCATCCCTTAACTCTCTTCTTCCTGACTTCATTTATAGCCCAACTTTAATTTATGTCTTAGATAATTTTCTGCTGTGTATATGGAATATGTCATACCCACAACTAGGAATATGTCTTGATAAAACAGAATTGTTGGAAATGGCCTACATTTCCTTCATTTATCAAGGCAAGAATCCATATATTCCCCCAGGGCCAAGTAGATGCAGTGGAAGGTACAGGGATTGAAACATTTTGATGGTTCTATACCTAAGAAAATTGCTTGCTGGGGTAAGGGTTGTACAGATAGGAGGCTATCTATGGGGTAAACTCTTGGGGTAATAACTATGAGAATGTTGCAAGAAGCCAGCAGGAGAATGCATTAATCACATGAAGAAACCTTATTTGGAAGATCCCCTGGGGGCAAAATAGGGGTGATTCTGAAGAATTCACACATTTTCTCATGTAGTAGTCCTGGATGTTGGCCACAATGAGGACATGGTTTTTTTTTTAACTTTAAAAAGAGAAAAAAGTTTAACTTTTTGCTTTTCTCCTTCTATTACTCTATCAGTCCAGACCATGCAAAAATCAGAAGCCATATAGTGAGTAAAGAAGGAGAAGAAATGGTCAAAGAGATATTCCCTTCCCCACTTCAGCTCCCGGCATGAGGTGAGAGGAAAGAAGCTTTGAATAGGGTGTGAGATTGCAGTTTTAATTTAGACAGGACTGGATATTTTAATACCTGAAAAAGAGTGTGAATTATTACAGAGAGATGTAAATGTAAATGACTAGAAAGCCACAGGATCTGCCTGAGATGTATCCAGGGGTGGAAAAGTGAAATCCAATGGAGCCTGATTAAAGATAAAATTTATTTACATTTTAAACAAAGACCTGCACTTATTGAAGAGAAATATAATTATATTTTCTAGGACACACAGTGGGTTTTAATAGAAATATCCAATTCCTTCTCACCAGGAAATTAGTTAGAACCTTTAACCAAGACAGTTTAGGAATTTCTTATGGGTGGTAAGGTTCATCTACCTGCCTATGTAATCCATGCTGCTCATAACCTATATGGTTTCTTCTTAGCTGGGATTTCTATTTATGATTGCTGGGCTGTAATTGCTGATGACAGAGTGTTCACTCATTGCTTTCTAATCCTGGCAATGATCACATGATGCTACAAGTCTTTTTCTTCTCCTGAGGGCTAATGGTCTAGATGTGTCTTATTCCTCATGTCTGTCCTGTCTCCTTGAAGGTGAGTGTTGTCTACATACTGGGTGGATTGAAAAGGCCTCCATAACCTCCTTGATGATAATGCTATCTAACTATTTAAAGTCTGAACTGAAAATGGTCCCCCTGTTTATGTAGCACCATGACACTTCCTAGGTAATAAATAAGAAACAGTCTTCCCAGCAATGAGTTGTTTTTTGTTTTTCACTTCTTGTGCAATATTGTGTGCAAGTTAAACTTGCAAATTAGCCATAGGCTTCACATATGGTGATTATTGTGAAGTAGAATTCTCTACCTCAAATATATTTGCTTTTCCTTGAACTCAACAATTTATATTCTGTTCTGGCCTCCAATTCTTAAACATCTCATTTTTGAGAGGCAATGTCCAATACAACAACATCTCCTCCTAATACTATCTCCTTTTGAAAAAAGGACTTTGACTCAAAGAAGAAAAATTTTCTTGCCCTTCTTCTGTTGCAACTCTTAAACACACAAACAGGTTTTTGGAGACTTCCAGAGTTTCTCTGACTCCACATGTGATTTTGCACATATATACACATTGGCAATTTTAACCAGTAAACGTATATTGGTTTTTAGTATCTTCATGGCAACGTGAATATACAAGGTTCTTTTTATGAAAATATTTCTTGGACCCTACAGGAGTTCAGGATATTTGGGCACTCCAGTTAAAATTATAAAGTTATCTAATATTTCTGTCTTTCTGTGGTTTCCCTATATAATAATCTCATTGTGATCCAGGACTTAGTATTCTCAGGTTCACTATCCTCCACTTTTATTTTTGCTTGCCTTTATGTAGGTATCAGATGGAAAATTTCGATGCATTATTTTTATACTAGTATATTAATTATCATTAAGCCACTTAAAGTATACATTTCAGTTTTTAGCCATGGCTCATATTTTTTTGGATCTTGATTAATTCCTAGAATATCACTCTGGTTACATCCCTTCTTTATCATAAAGCTCAGATGGTTTTACACAGTTGCCATGTGACATTTAAACTCCCCAAACCAGGACGTCACAGTACTCTGCTGTTTGAACTTACTTGTAATCTAAGTTCACATCTAATCAGTTTGATCTACTCTCTATTCCCGGCCTGCCCAGCAAATATATTTTATTGAAGTAATTACCCGAGCCTCTCTCAGTCTTTGTTCTTTATGACCGTCTTTATCCTTCAAGGCTTGGTTGATTTACCCCTGCTATGTGATGTTTTCCTGGAGTTCCTCAGTATGACATAATTTCTTTCTCTTCACGCTTTCTATGGTATTTCAGTATGCACCATTTACATGTCACTCCTCTCATAGTGCTTTTGAGGAGAGATGTTATTTTTGACCCTTAAAAAAAGTAACCATTTTTCCAGATAAATGTATGTTGCAAACCTTGCTTGGAGAGCCCATGATCAGAACAAAGATAGGTTGATAAGCTTGAAGTCTGGTGGAGTATTCCTGTCTTCCTGGCAGGACAAAAACAAAACAAAACAAAACACTAGGATAGCTGGTTTTCTGCAGATTCTGGATCTCTTCCCACTGGATAATGTTTCATAAGCACTAACATTGCTTTCCTCTTTGCCTTCCCATTTTCTGTGCCTCTTTTTTTCACCACTTCCTCTCTTTTGACTTCCTTTGTTTTCCTTTACATGTATCACTGTCATTATTTTGGCTACTTGTCCTACCCTGAAAGCATTTCTGTTTCTTTGGACGCCTTTGCTTATGTTAGAGCTCCTCTTTTATGTCTTGACGTTTAATAATTTCTTAAAAGTTTTAATTTTTTTAATGAAATAAGAGAAAGAGTGCTCAATTAATAAGCTATGCCTTTGACAATTTGTGGCTTTTTTAAGAAAGAAAAATTAAAAATTCGTGAATAATACATCTTAGTTAATAAAATATTTGTAATCAGGACTCTTGCAGAAATTTCATGATGTATCATTATTTTGCTGATTATTGTAGATGATCCAGGAAAGCAGGGCTCTAACTCTTTATATCATATATCCTCTATGACCACAAGAATAGTAAAGACAATATTTATTGATTGAATGGCCCACTGTAGGTAAATGAATAGTAAGTGGAATGAACCTAGGTTTTCTAAGATAACTCCTGAGACTTTTAATTAGGTGTGTATGAGAATTCTAGTCAAGGACCCTATTCTTTGTTCTTAGTGCCTGTTTGGGGTGGGGTTGGGGGTGTGAGAAAAGAAGGTTAATATTTCCCATGGTAGGTTATATGGACCAATAAGGAAATAGGTCTATTCTTAGACTCAGTGACTCATTTAGAGAGGTTGCCATAGAAAGTAGTGCAAAGATATTTCACATATAGTATATCACATTCACAGTGCTTTAACACTGTGCTCAGATAACCTGGGGGTGGGATGGATGAAAGCACTAGGAAACTGAAATAAACTACTGCAAGCTCCTCTTTGGAATCCACAAGTCTGGCAAGTGGTGACTCAGACTGTAGGTCAGGAAGCCTGAATGTTGTGTCTGGCACCGTCATCCCACCTCAGTCTGTAAACTTGGAGATTAGACAATGGACCTTCAGTATGTTTCTATCACTTTTAAAATCTGTTTTGTGCTTTGTTCCCTCTAAATTTCCCCTGGTTTATGTCTAGATGTAGATAAGAGTTCTAAATGCTTGTGAGTTGTCAGCGCCAACTACCAGGAGTGAGTTGACCTCTGCTTTTTCTGCTTCCTTAATGGCTGCCAGAAAAGGGGAGAAGACCCAGAGTTCCCTGCGGAGCTTCCTCTGGAGCCTTCTGAGGTACATCTCCTTGGAAGGCCATGTGGCTTCAGCTTTGTGAGGGGCAGAGCTGTCAGACTGCATCAACAATGTAGTGAGAAGAGAATTAAAATACCTGAAATTTTAAGAGGACAGATTTATTTATTTTTAATTAATTTTGTTTTTAACGTTACATTTAAAAAATATGAGGTCCCCATATACCTCCCACTCCCCTCCTCCTACTCCTCCCATAACCACAACCTCCTCCATCATCATGGGACATTCATTGCACTTGGTGAATACATCTCTGAGTACTGCTGCACCACATGGTCAATGGTCCACATTACAGTTTACACTCTCCCCCAGTCCACCCATTGGGCCATGGGGGGGACATACAGTGTCCAGGTCCTGCAGTACCACCCAGGACACCTCCAAGTCCTAAAAATGCCCCCACATCACATCTCTTCTTCCCATTCCCACCCTCAGCAGCTACCATGTCCACTTTCTCCATCTTAGTGTCACATTTACTTCCACTCCTAATCACATTAGTTCCAGAATAGAGTATCAGTAAGTCCACTCTAATCCATACTCTATTCCTCCACTCTGTGGACCCTGGGATGGTTATGTCCACTCCATCCCTCTATCAAGAGGATGCCTTGACTCCACTTGAATGATGGATGCAATTCTCCTGTTTGCAGTTGTAGGCACTCTTGGCTCCCTGGTGTGGTGGTTGACCTTCACCTCCCTGTTAGTTGGCTGGGGTAAGTCCAATAAACCAGAGGGTAGGAGTTGCCAGTCTGTTGAGGCTCAGGGCCTGGCTATCACATGGACAGTCCAGAGATTCAGGTCCCCCAAGTATACACTAACTCCCCAGCGCCAACCACAGGTCTGGAAAAAGTGACAGGAGAGGCTTGTGAACAAAGATCACACCTGAGTCCAATTCCATCACACTCAGTACCAAAAACTCCAAAGTAGGGCCAACTGACATGGAAGAGGAGAGATTTATATTTGCTATGTTAAAAGGTGACGATACTGAGAGGCATGAGAGATAGAGATGGGGGGTGATATAGGATCTTCTCTAAGGAAATGACGAGGACACCTGAGGTAGATTGACTAAGGTGCCCCAGGAAAATATGTTCAAGTCCTAATCCCAGGGTCATGTGAGTGTGAACTCATTTGTAAAGAGGAACTTAAAAGATCCTATTTAAATAATATTAAATAGAACCAGGGTAGGCCTTGATCTGATATGACTAGAGTCTTTAAAAACTAGGAAAAGTTTGACATAGAAGTTCAAGCCATAGGCGGACCAAAAGAAACAGATCGCCATGTGACACAGACAGAGACTGCTTGCCAGCAAGCCCCCAGGAGAGCTCTATAGACATTAGAGAAGACATGGCCTGTCGATACCTTGATTTTGAAATTTTAGCTTCCAAACTGTAAGTCAATAAATTCCTGTTAAGTCAACCAATGTGTGTTATTTTTTGGGAGCAGCCATACCAGACTAAGGCAGACATTGAAGAAGCAGGCCTAAGTAGTCAGGCAAATCTCTATTTCCCTTGTGCCCTATGGCTGCTTCTTTGTGTCTTTTACTCATGATATTACTTCTCCTTAGAAAACTTTCCTACCTCAATCTACAGGCCCAAGACATATGGTAAAACATCGTAAATCTGAGGCTAGAAGGAATTTACTGTGTAACATCCCTATTGTTGATTGATTGATTATTCATCCATACCATACATATTTACTAAATGCTTACTCTTGCCAAGTACCGAAGATGAACAGGTGCCTAAGATCAACAGAGGCCCCACTTTCCTGGAGCTTACATGCTTGTAGAAGGAAATAAACAGTGGATCAATTAACAAATAAATGGATAACACAATGTCAGGTGGCAAAGTGCTATGAAGAAAGCTCACACCGGGTAGAAGGAGTGATAATTGGTAGTTTGCTATTCCTCCATTCTTTCTGCTTGTTTTTGCATCTGCAGTAAGGTGGGAGTGCCAATTGAAAATTCCAGTGTTGACCTTCAGGTTAGGGCAAGTCTCACCCCTGCCCTCACCATCCTTGTGACTGCTAATACCTGTTTCCTAGATTCTGTAATGTAAGCCAGCTTCCTTTGGCTTGGATACTATCTCTGCATTATTTTTGCCTGTAAAAATTAGAAACCTCTTATCTGTTTCAAAGTTTTGAAATCTTTCATCTGCAGGTGTTCCCTCTCTCCTACTGTCTTTTAAAATTCCTTTACTATCACATTTAGTTGGATCTGACAAACACATGAACACAGCCCACCATGCTTAAATGCTCTTATCCACTGTTTTGGTTTGTCAGGTCTGCTATGACCAATACCACAAACTGGTCGGCTTAAACACCAGGAGTTTATTGTCTCATGGTTTTGGAGGCTAGAAGTCCAACTTCAAAGTATTGGCAGCACTTGTTTTCTCCCAGAGTCTGTCACATTCAGACAATCTTCCCTCACATGGCAATCTCTTTTTCCTTGTTTCTGCTGCTCTGATTCCCACTGATTCTGGCTTCTCTTGAAGCATCCAAATTTCCTTTTTTTATAAGGACTCCAGTCATATAACTTAAGGCCCACCTTGAATCAATTTGGCCTCATGTGAATAGGGCCTTTGAAGGTTCTATTCACAAATAAGTCCATATCTTTACTAATAATAACATCTTCAAAGGCCCCATTTATAAATGGGTTCAAAGCCACAGGGCTGGGTTTCGGACTTGAGCATGTCCTGAAGGGGGAAATGATTCAACCCCCAACATCTACGTAGTTTGCTTAAAATTGAGGTAGTGACACAGCCATTGCTGGGTTTTCTCTGAGGACTGAGCAATTTTAATCTTGCAATTTTTAAATTGCTTAACAAGAAAGTGATCGGGTAACACCACTATTGTGATATGTGTCTGCCTAATATCATTAGGTCGTCCTTCCTCTCTGTCAATTTATCTTCTCTTTTTGACACTCATTTTAAAGCCTACCTCTTCCATGTGACTTGCTCTGACCATTTTAGCTCCCTAGGATGCTCGTTGCTCTTAGCATCTATCTTTGTCATTACATATCAGGGAATTTTTTTGTTTTTTCATGAGGTGACCGGGATTGAACCCAGGACCTTGTCCATGCAAAGCAGGTGCTCAACTGCTGAGCTACACTTGCTCTGCTGAGGAACTTAATTTTATCCCATCTCACACTAACTATTAACTGGTTTATTTGTGAATGTCTTGCCTTCTAGCTAGACTGTGACTTCCTGGAATGAAAGGAAAATATCTTATTTCCTAGATTTCAATAGGTTCATATAGATTTGAGTTCCTCCTATATTTAGTTATTACAACACTCCTATGAAGTTGTTTTCAAAATTTATTGAAATCAAAGCTAATGCTCAGAGAGGTTAGACATCCTTCTCATGGCCATACTTTTTGAAGTAGCAGAGCCATTTTGAGTTCAGGTTTATCTAATTCTAAAAATAAGACAGTGCTCCTTCAACTGGGCCATAAAGCCCCTCTTAGTGCTTTATATTCCTAGACAGTAAGTCTGTTCTTGTTGAATATCTGAATTAACAAGTGACCTATCTGGTCTGTTCCCTTCCCTGTAAAATGAAGATCATGGAAGGAACCTGATGTAAGAATAAAATAGTTAAACTGAGGTTCCTTAATTTGGCAACCAAGACAAAGTAGAATGAATTAACTGAAACCCTGTCTCATCGCTTCACTTTAAAGTTCCGGAACGTTCCAGAATCATGGTCCTAAACTCAATTAGAAAGTGGAACATTTTAGTCAGTACTGAAGAAAGCACTATTAACATTTTAAGAGGATTGGCTCCTTTTCCCCTAACATTGTGGAATTAAAATGTTTGTTTACTAAATTCTGTCTGTTCTATTTCTATTTTTCCATGATGCTTTATAATTCAGACCTTCTTTACAGGGACACAGAAGTATGCTTTATAACTGCAAAGGTCAAGAAAACAGGAGTTTGTGTGAGATCTTAGGAGAGATAACTAAGCAGTAACCTCTGACTTTCCATACTTTTCCTCTAAATTATCCCTCACTTTTTGTCTCACTAAACTTCATTCTTAAAAAAAAATACAACTTTGCCTTAAGATAATGTATGTATTATAATAATTTGGATAATAATAACCAAGTTTAAAAAAGAAGAAAATAACCCCTTATAATCACATATTCTCATATGGCAGTTAACATTTTAGCATATTTCCATTCAGCCTTGTTTCCTTTCAAAAGGCATTTATTTCAGATATTTTATATAAGATAGCCAATTAGTATAAACTTTTTGCAAAATGTGTATCACACATTTCTGTATGTCATTAAAACATTTATAAACATTATTTCTATTTAATGAATACACAGTTTATTGGCACAAACATTCCCTTAAAATTGGTAATTCCGTACAACTGGAGGTGGTCAGATGCAAAGCCAGAGAAAGGATGGGAAGTAGCTAGGGTTCTGGACTCATGATTTTCCCCCTGTGACTGGGAAAAAAACTCACAGACATCTAGAACATTGAGCATGAATAAATTTCTCATGTGGTAAAGATGGAGTAACAGGTACTGAATATACTCTCCCATCTGAAACAAATTAATGGACTAAATATATGAAACAACAGTTTTCAAGGCATGTACCTCAGACAACAAAGGATAGTGACCTCTTTGAGATGGAAAACAAATGAGGAGAACCCTAGAATTGTCCCCATTTTACTGCCTGGATTGTTTTCCAGGCTGCATTGTAGGGGTGTGAGAATATAATTGAACCCCAGAGATCTCCCTGAGTTGAGGAGATGGAACTGAGAGTTTCTGGAATCCAAAGCAGGTAGAATTCACAGGGAAGAATATCAGAAAAGAGAGAGTTGAACAGAGAAAGAGCTCTGGAGAGGATTCCTGTTGATTGTTGAGCTCAGGCTGGTGAATGAACCACCCAAATGATTACAGGAAACAATCCCTAGATCCCACTTAGGTCTGGTAATAGTGTCTGCTATCACCAGCCAGAGTTTTGCTTCAGCAAGGAGAAATATTGGCCTAGACTAAATGTTGCTCAGGTTCCATCTAACAAAGCTTAAAAGCAAAATCTGAAAAGATCAAAGTGTTTCTTAAATGTATACAAGAACAAAGACTCAATAACATTTACAGGAATATAAAAATATCTAGCACCCAAATCACAATGTCCATTATCTAATAACAAATTGTCATGAATATACAAAAGCATGAAAATACTTATAATTAGGAGAAAAAGCAAGTAAATAGATTTGATCCCTAAGTGACACAGATAATATAACTAGTAGACAAAGGCATTGAAACAGTTATTATAACTACCTTACATACATTTAAAAAGCCAAAGGAAAGATTAAGTAGGCTCATGGAAAAAATTGAAAAGACAAGATTGAACTTTTATAGTTGAAAACTACAATGTCTGAGATGAAACATATGTTCTATGGGATTAACAGCAGATTAGAGTGTTGCAGAAGCAAAGATTGGTGGATTTGAAAACATGTAGCACTGAGTCTAGAAAGGAAGCACTAAGTCTAGAAGGGAAGAAATGGTCCTATATTGTTGTAAGTTTCTTAAACTATACATGAAATGGTATAATATCACTTGAAGGTAGACTGTGACTAATTAAAATGTATACCCTTAACCTAAACCAACAACCTAAATAGCATCACAAAGAATTACATCTACTAAACCATAAAATATGTTAAAATGGAATTATTGAGAAAAGTCAACTAATCCAAAAGAAGGTTGAAAAAAAAAAAAGAAAGAGAAAAAAGAGCATATGGGATAAATACAAATTAAGTAGCAAGAAAGGGTTAACACAAACACATAGTCACATTAAATGTAAATGTCCTAAATATTCTTATTACAATTTAGAAATGATCAGATTGAATAAAGAAACAAAATCCCAATATACTACCATAAAGAAGCCCACTTTAAATAGAAAGACAAATAGATTGAAGGTAAAAGGATGGGAAAAGACATACTATATTAAATTAATCAATGGGAAGCTGGAATGGCCTTATTAATATTGGATAAAGTAGCTTTTAGAGCAAAAAATATTATCAAGAATAAAGAATACCATTCTATAATTACAAAAAGGCAAATTTATCAATAGGAAATAATAATCTTAAAAATTAATTCACCTAATAGGAGAACTTCAAAATACATAAAACAAATATTGACAGAATTGCAAGGACAAAATAGACAAAATCCACAATTATAGGCAGATTCCAGCATCTTTCTCTCAATTATTGATGGAAGAAGCACACAAAAAATGAATAAACATATAGAAAACTATCACAACACTGAACACTCCACCCAATGACAGCAGAGTATACTCTCTTTTCAAGTGAAGCCAGAACATTTAATAAGATACAACATATTCTGTGCAATAAAACAAATCTTAATAAATTTAAAAGGATCCAAATCATAGAGTGTGTTCTTTAATCACAATGGAATTAAGTTAGAGATCAATGTAAAAGTTATCTGGAAAATCCCAAAATATTTTGAAACTATTGCCCATGGGTCAAATTTAAAAAAAAGAAATTAGTAAGTATTTTAAACTGAATTAAAGTAAATATACAACATGGAAAATTTTTGAAATGAAGCAGTTGAGAGAGAAACATAGTATTTTACACCTACATTGGAAAAGAAGAAAGGTGTCCAATAATTAATTTCAAATCACCTTAAGAAACTGGAAAAGAAGTATAAATGAAACCCAAAATAAGTAGAAGAATGGAACAAAGCCAAAACCAATGGGCTAGAAAACAGAAAAACAATAGAGAAAATCAATGACACTAAAAACTTATTCTTTGAGAAGATCAATAAAATTAATAAACTTCTGACAAGACTGATCGGGAATAAAAGAGAAAAGAGAAAATATTAATACTAGAAATTAGAGGCATGACAGCATTTCAAATTCCATAGATACTGAAGAGATTAGATAAAATATGAACAACTGATGCCAATAAATTTGAAAATTAGATAAGTTGTATAAATTATATGAATGACACAAACTACCAAAGCCCACTCAAGGAGAAATATAGAACCCTAATAGCCTTCTATTTATTAAAGAAATTGAATTTGTGCTTTTGATGATTAAATTCACGTATCAATTTAATCAGGTTATGGTGTCCAATTGTTTGCTCAAGCAAGCACTGACCTGATTGTTACCAATGAGGATATTTCAAGGATTTAAATATCAGTAAGTTGATTGTATTTATGGCTAATTACCTGTGCAATAAACTGAGGAGATTGCCTTCAACAATGAGAGAAGTCTCATCCAATCAGTTGAAGGCCTTTAAAAAAGTGATGATTTCAGGAGTCAGAGGAGAGAATTTCTATCTCTACTTCCACCTGCCAACTTCTTTTGGGGGATTCATTGAAAACCTTCCTCAGAGTCCCCAGCTTGCAGCCTGCCCTGTGGAATTTGTACTCATTCATCCCCACACTTTCATGAGACAATTCTTACAAAAATCTCATATTTACATATATATCCTTTCAGTTCTGTTTCTCTAGATAATCCTGACTAATATAGTAGTTAAAAACCATCCCACAAAGAATACTTCGAGTCCTGAATAGCTCGCACGGGGAATTATACCAAACATTTAAGGAAAAAATAATCCTAATACTGCACAAACTTTTCTAGAAAATTGAAGAAGGAATATTTCCTAATTTATTCCATGAGACCAGCATTAATCTGATACTAAAACCAAAGTCACCACCAAAAAACAAAGCAATAACCAATATATGCAAACAACTAACAATCAAAACTTGAAATTTAAAAAATACCATTTATTATATCAACAAAAGTTGTAAAGTAGTTAGGGATAAATATGACAAAGTTGTATAGGACCTGAGCAACTGAACCTACAAAACATTCCTTGAATAAATTAAAGGGGACATAAATAAATGGATATACTGCATTTTTGGATTGGAAGATTCAATATTGTTAAGATGTCAATTCTCACCAGATGATCCACAGATTCAATCAAAATCCTGGTAGGCTTTATTTTTTTTCATAACTTGGCAAGTTGATCCTAAAATGTGTGTGGAATGCAGAGGACTAGATAAGCAAAATAATTTTGAAATAGAGGAACGAATGTGGAAGACTTATTTACCTATCCTCAAGAATCACTAAAGAGCTAGAGTAATCAAGATAATGTGGGATTGGCAAAAAGCTAACCAGAGAAAGACAGTTTCTGGGTGATGAGAATTCTATTTCCTAATAGAAAGTGGCATGTGCCCTGGATTTTCCCTACTCCTTTTAGGATGCTTTAAAGCAGTGGTCCCTAAAGCATGGTTCAAAGACAAGCATCATTAGCATCACCTCAAAGCTTGGTAGAAAAGCCCCACACCAAACCTACTGAATTAGAATATTCGTGATAAGACCCAGATCTGTAGTTTCTCAAGCTCACCAGGTGATTTTGATGTACACTATGGTTTGAAAAGCATTGCCTAGATCTCTCCATAATAAAAATCCTCCAGGATTTGGGGCATAGGGGAAGAGGTTTGGAGACAGTGGCAGAATTCAATGCCACAGAACGAAGAGGAAAACTGATGGCTTTTGTCCATGGGATCCATTAAAATATTCTCATAATGCTGCCAGGTTGAGCTGATGAATAAAAAATAAGCTAATCTCATTTTTAGCTATCAGGCTATTGATGATAATTGTGTTTCAAGGTAAGCAAACAGCTTTACCAAGCACATCAATGGACACAATTTGATGTTTGAAACTAAATGCAATTAGATGCTTGAAAAGAATGCAGAATCTGTGAAAAGAAATACAGAATTCTGACTCCCTAAGTCTTTTAAAATTCTTTTCTCTCTTTCCCTCTCCCCCCTCCCTTTTCATTCTCTCTCTCTTTCTCTCTCTCATACACACACACACCACACACACACACATATCCACATCTATGTACACATACATTCATTGTGAGAGACCATGACACAGGAGACAGAATGTGGAACTGAAGAGTTTCGATGGCTGTCTGAGTGGTAGGATCATCTTGAAAAGACAGAGGTGAAGGTCTATTCTAGCTGAGTATGAGCTGTGAGCTAGTTTTTTGGGGGGAATACTTGAGTATTTGAATACATTAGGCTGAGTAGAGGCTACCTCAGAATTTTTGTCCTACCTTTAATCCTCTGAACTCTATAATATATTGTTTTTTTTAAAGATTTATTATTTATTTATCCCCCCCCCCAGTTGTCTGCTCTTTGTGTCCGTTCACTGTGTATTCTTCTGTGACCGCTTCTATCCTTATCAGCGGCACCGGGAATCTGGGTTTCTTTTTGTTGCTTCTTTTTGCTGTGTCAGCTCTCCATGTGTGCAGCACCATTCTTGGGCAGGCTGCACTTTATTTCGTGCTGGGTGGCTCTCCTTACGGGGTGCACTCCTTGCACATGGGGCTCCCCTACGCGGGGGACACCCCTGTGTGGCACGGCACTCCTTGCGCACATCAGCACTGCGTATGGGCCAGCTCCACACAGGTCAAGGGTTTGAACCATGGACCTCCCATGTGGTAGGCGGGCGCCCTATCCATTGGGCCATGTCGCTTCCCTATAATGTATTGTTAGGACACTTGGTCTACTAAAGCCTGTTCTTACTTACTAGGGGTGGGATATGCCTCTGATAACCAAATAACCAAAACCAAAGTGGTTCTATATCTGTGTCTCAGGAAAGGGAAAGGGAAGAGTACGGTGGAGTTAAATGATGAGCACCGGCACTTATTTGTTGTTCCTTTAGATGGGTCTTTCTTCATTGCAACTTCAGCTTTCTTTCATACATTCTATTGACTGCTACAGAACTAGTTGTAGATCTTAGTATTTGACCATTGTCTTTCCCTGCAGGAAGTGATAGTTATAATTACAGTCCCAACTCTCTGGCATTTAATCAAGATAAAATTCATTAACTTTACCTGAAAAAAAAATCCCTTATAACCAGTATATCAAATGTATTAGCAAAGACAAGGTCCTGACTTTTAGTAGATTTGGCAGACTGTCAGTCTCTCACTAAATGGTCCACATCCCACCCTTCCTTTTTCCTCTTCGTAGGACTCTGTCTTCTGCTTGCCAGAGTATAGTCAAGAAGGTGAATTAAGAAGCTTGTTGAAGGAGATTGCACACATCTCTAGCCCCAGACTCCACTGACTCCTGTCTCTTTTTTTGTGTAAATCAGATTTTATTTCTGTGCCACGGAAAGGCTATTACCCAAAGTAGCTCTGGTCCTTTATCTATTGGTCAGCCTAAGCCTGTTACAGTTGCTCCTCCAATGGCTGATGGGCAAGAATGAGATGGTGAAGCTGACCATTGGCTCTGGGGTATGACAAGTTTGAATTTGTCTGCTTCCAGTTGATTGGTATCATAAATGGGCATGGGGAAGAGAGCTAAGGTTACCAAAAGACAGGGAGTTTAGGGTAATATTTTATTCCTAGTCCTTATGTTTTGGTAAAATGCACCTTAATCTCATCTTAGACTGACTATTATGGCAATTTTTCTACTTGCAAAGATCTAGTATTGAAATAAAGGTCAGAGTAGATCTGTCTTTCTTTTTAGGATTTTAAATGAAAAAGTATGTATGTGTTTTAGTTTGCTTAAGACTGCCAATGCAATATACCAGAAATGGATTGGCTTTTATAATGGGAATTTATTAGGTAAAAACTTACAGTTTGGAGGCTGTGGAAGTGTCCAAACCAAGGTATCATCAAGAGATGCTGTCTCACCAAGTTACAGCTGTGGGCAATCAGGCACATGGTGGCATCATCTAAAGATACTTACTCTCTGAGCTCAGCTGTTGGTGATCAGGCCCATGGCAGGACATATTGGTGGTTCTGCTGGTCTCTGCCTTCTCCACCAGTCTTACTTTCTTCCTCAAATCAGCTGGGGCAATCACAGATATTGGTCATTCATATCCTCCAGCCTCTTATGGGACTCTTTCCCTGCCTCTGTGCTCCACTGATTCCAGACTCTGGGACCTCTCTCTCAGCCTCTTGGGGTTTCTGTCTCTGGAGCTTTTTTCTGTGTCTGAGTTGGCTTTTTTCCCTTTGTTTATAAAGGACTCCAGTAAAAGGATTAAGACCCACCCTGGGTCATGCTGTATTGATATGATCTAATCAAAAGCACCCCCCCCTTTTTAAGGAAGGTCCCTTAGCTGAATCTAATAAAAAATTCCCATCTACAATAGATTTACATGCACGGGAATGGATTAGCTCTAAGGACATGCTCTTCTGGGGTCCACCAGGCTTAAAACTGCCACAGTATGTGTTTAGCATTTGAATAGCACTTGTAGAGGATTACAACCACTACCATATGCCAGCATATACACATTAGGTACAGTGTATGCATTTATTACCACATTTAGTTCTCACAACAATCCTGTATGTTGGGTATTATTGTCTTCCTTTCACTAGAGCACAGAGAGCTAAAGTACATTTTCCAAAGTATAAGATGGCATAAAATTGTGGCAAAGTAAAAAATCAAATATTCAGTCTCTTTTCTGCAAGAGTCAACTGCCAATCCAAAAGCCTTGAGTTGCCTTTTCTAATCCCAGGATATAAATACTATTGTCTTAGAGAACCAAGAGAAGAACAAAAATCTTTCTTTCCTATTTATAGTTACTATTCTTATTTCATAAGAACTCCATTCTTCATAGCCATGGTCTTGAAGAAATTAGGTTTGATTCAAAGGAAATAAGGTAGTGAAACATACATTTATTTACTCTGAATTATCTTCTGTCTACTTCTGGAAATCTTTGAAGAAAAGTAACAATAAGTAAGTACCCTGAAAGGCCCTAATGAACATGTTCTGTCTCTGTTGTGAACTCAGATCTTTGGCCTGTATTTCTTAGGTGGGATTTACCAAATTATATCCTGCATTATTATTTTCAGTGCACTAGTCTGATTCCACTAAGTTATTTATTTATTTTGGTAGTCCAATTGGAGGTCAACCTCTGCCCTTTGTGGCACATAGTTGAAACCACTGTTATTTTCTCTGTTATCTCTTTCTCTTGTCATAGCATCTTTAAGATTTCTGGTTTCAGCTGCCACCTGTGGATAATTGCTCATTCATTCTTTTGTTACATCAATTTTATTGAAATGTATTCATAAACCATACAATCTAAAATGTGCAATAAATGACATTGGGAATAATCAGACGTGTACATTTATCATGGTAATCAATATTAGAACATTTTCATTACTTCACCAAGAAAAAACCCTACCCCTTAGTAGTCACATACCAGTACCTCTATCCTTATCCTGCTAATATAAAACTGCTAATCCATTTCTGTCTCTGTAAATGTATTTATATTTATATATTGTATAGATAGAGTCCAACAATGTAGTACTTTGAGTCTAGTTTATTTCACTTAGTATACCTTCTTTTTTTTTTAACCACTGATGGAAGAATATTAATATACTGCTATACCACAGTACATAGTTTGCTTCAGTTGTTTTTTCACCAAAATATCATCCTATTATTAACAACTTATAATATTAACATAACTTTCTTCTATTTTGGAGAAAAACCTTCTTATATATACACTATTAACCACACTCATTTTCCACAAGATGGTTTGCTATGCCATACAGTACCATATTTCATTTTTAAGGTTTCTTTCTAGTGATATATGTGATCTTGAACTTTTTCTTTTAAATACTATCATTCCTAAATATTAGGACTTCTAATTACAAACACTATAATGTGCTCTCAACATTTTTATCCATTCCCAAACACTTAAAATGTTTACAAATACAATTTTTAAATTATCCTTTTATCAATTCTACACAGATTAAGCCTCAGCTTTCCATTTTCTGTCCTCTATCTTCTGGTGACCCATATTCTAGCTATTAACTCCATGGCTTTGCTCATTTATTATTTAGTTTATAATAGCAAAATCATATTTTTCCTATTGTGTCTGGCTCGCTTCACTCAACATAAAGTCCTCCAGGTTCATCCTTGTTCTCATATGCTTCATGACCTCATTTTTTACAGCTGAATAATAATCCATCATATGTATTAATATATACCACAATTTGTTTATCCATCCATTGGTTGATGGATACTTGAGTTATTTCCATCTTTGGTAATTGTGATTTATGCCTTTATGAACATTGGTGTACAGATATTTGTTCATGTTCCTGCCTCAGTTCTTCGGGGTATATATCTTGTAGTGGTATTGCCAGGCCACTCAGCAGATCTATATTTAACTTTCTTAGGAACTGCCGTACAGTTTTCCACCACATGGTTATACCATTCTACAGTCCCACAAACTGAATAAGAGTTCCGATTTCTCCACATTCTCTCCAACACTTGTAGTTTTTTTTTTTGTTTGTTTATTTGTTTTAATAGTGGCCATTCTAATAAGTGCGAAATGGTATCTAATTGTAGTTTTGATTTCCATTTCCCCAATAGCTAGTGATGAACATCTTTTCATGTGTTTTCCACCTTTTGTATCCCTATTGGGAAAAATGTCTAGTCAAGTCTTTTGCCCATTTTTTAATTGGGAAGTTTGTCTTTTTTCTAGTTTTAGGATCTCTTTATATATCATGGATATTAAACCCTTGTCAATGTGATTTCCAAGTATTTTCTCCCATTGGGTAGGCACCTTTTCATTCTCTTGTCAAAGTCCTATAAGGTGCAAAAGTGTTTGATTTTGAGGGGGTCCCGTTTATTTATTTTTTCTTTCATTGTTTGCACTTTGGATGTGATGTTTAAGATATCACCTTCTACTACCAAATCTTGAAGATGTTTTCCTACGTAATCTAGGAGTTTCATGGTACTGACTTTCATGTTTAGGTCTTTGATGAATTGTGAGTGTCTTTTTTTTTTTTCTTAAGATTTATTTTATTTATTTATCTTCCCCCCTCTCCAACTCCTGTTGTTTTGCACTGTCTGCTTTCTGTGTGTTCTTCTGTGTCTGCTTGTCTTCTCTTTAGGCGGCACCAGGAACTGATCCTGGGACCTTCCAGAATTGGAGAGAGGTGCTCAATCTTTTGTGTCACCTTAGGTACCTGGTCTGCTGCGGTCTCTTATTGTCTTTCCTCTGTGTCTCTTTTCGTTGCATCATCTTACTGCACCAGCTTTGTGTGGGCCAGCACCCCTGCATGGGTCAGCTTGCCACATGGGCCAGCATGCCTTTCACCAGGAGGCCCCAGAATCAAACTCTGGACCTCCTATAGGGTAGACAGGAGCCCAATTCCTTGAGGCATACCCATTTCCTGATTCTTGTATAAAGAGTGAAATAGAGATCTTTGTTCATTCTTTTGGTTATAGATACCAAGTTCTCCCAACACCTTTTGTTAAAGAGACTGTTCTGTCCCAGCAAAGTTTATTTGGTAGGCTTGTCAAAAATCAGTTGACTGTGTAAGTGAGGGTCCATTTCTGAACTCTCAGTTTCAATCATTGATCGATGTGTTTATCTTTATTCTAATGCCATGGTTTTTGACCACTGTAGTTTTGTAATATGCTTTAAGATCAAGAAACCTGAGTCCTCTGACTTTGCTCTTCTTTTTAAGGATGTTTTTGGCTAGTTAGGGCAATTTTCCCTTCCAAATAAATTTGGTAATTAACTTTTATCTTGATAAAATATTATTAAAGTATTTCATTCATACATGAACATACATAAACAATGAATATACAGTAAAAGTTGTGAATTTACAAAACAAGTATGCATATCATCATACAAGGTTTCCATACATCTCCCTTCACTAACACCTTGGATTGCTGTGAAACATTTGTTACAAACTATGAAAGAGCATCATCAAGATATTACCACTCAAGCAGTTGAGTGCCTGCCTCCCACACGGGAGGTCCTGGGTTCTTTTCCCAGTGCCTTCTGATAAAACAGCAACAAGCAACAAGCAAAACAAAACAACCCAACCCAGGGAGGCTGATTTGGCTCAGTGGTTGAGCACCAGCTTCCCACGTACAAGGTCCAGGGTTCAATTCCCAACGCTCGTACCGCAAAAAAAAAAAAAAGATATTACTATATTATTATAGCCCGTATCTTCTACATTCCTACAAACAATGAAGAAGTGTTCCTGTTTATCCACATCCTTTCCAGCACTTGTAGTGGTTTTGATCTGCATTTCCCTGATAGATAGTGATGCTGAACCTTTTTTCATGTGCTTTTTGGCCATTTATATTTACTCTTTGGAAAATTGTATATTCAAGTATTTTTGGTAATTGACTTTTCTATTTCTGTAAAGTAGGCTGTTGGAATTCTGACTGGTATTGCATTGAATCTATAAGTTAATTTGGGTAGAATTGGCCTTTTCACAATATTTAGTCTTCCAATCCATGAATACAGAATGTCCTTCCATCTGTTAGGTATTCTTTGATTTTTTTTTAGCTTTGCTTGTAATTTTCTGAGTACAGATCCTTTACATCTCTGAGTAATTAATTCCTAGATATTTGATTCTTTTTGTTGCTATTTTAAGTGGAAATTTTTTCTTGATTTCCTTCTCAGATTATTTATTATTACTTGTCTTAGTTTTCCAAAGGATGCCTATGTAAAGTACCAGAAATGAGTTGGCTTTTATAAAGGAGATGTATTTGGGATAAAAGCTTACAGTTCCAAGGCCATGAAAGTCCAAACTGAGGCACTACTAGAGATGTTTTCTCACCAAAGTCAGCTGTCACATGGTGAAGATGGCTGCCAATCTCTGCCAAGGTTTCTGCTTTCCCCTCCAGAATATACCATCTCTTAGGTCCAGCTCCTGGAGCTCAGCTGGCAGCTATCAAGCAGAGGGCTTATTTCTTCTTGAGCTGTTCCATGGGCTCAGCCTCTTGGGGGCTTCATGCTTAAGCAGTCCTTTAGTCCTCTCTCACACTGCCTGATCAAACATGGCAGATCCCTTTTTCCTGTGTCTCTCTGTGTGCCTTTGTTTTTATCAGACCCAGCGCAGCAGTTTGATATGGTTATGACTTCCAAAAATAGATATTGGATTATAAGTTTGTAAACTGGTCTGTACCTGGGCGTGATTACGTCATGATTAGAGCTTTGATTGGGTCATGTCATTAGGGCATTAGGGAGTTGAGTCCCCACCCCTTGGTGGGTAGGGACTTACAGATAAAGGCATGGCAAAGGGCAGAGTTGAGGGTTCTTAATGTTGGAGTTTTGATGTTGGAGTTTGATATTGAGGTCTTAAACTGGAGCCCCAGGGAAAGAGACAGAGCTATTTGCCTGATAGTCTACAGCTGACCTTCTGGAGAGAGGCAAAGCCTAGAGAGTCTCATAGTTTACAGCTGACTTTGCGGAGAAAACAGAGGAGCTGAGCCCAGAGGAACCTAGGAAGTCTGAACACTTGGAGATGTTGGCAGCCATCTCACTCCAACACATGAAAATAGACTTTGGTGAGGGAAGTAACTTAGGCTTTATGGCCTGGTATCTGTAAGCTCCTACCCCAAATAAATACCCTTTATAAAAACCAACCAATTCTGGTATTTTGCATCAGCACCTTTTTGGCTGGCAAGAGGGCAGAGACTCAACTTGAGTCATGCCTCACTGACATAATCCAGCGAAAATGGTCTCACACCCACAGGAATGAATTAGTTCTCTTTTTGTGATTCATAAAAGAATTTTGGACTACCAACCTACTGTATAAAAACATTACAGATTTTTGTGTGTTGATCTTGTTTCCTGCCACTTTGCTGAACTGATTAACTCTAGTAGCTTTGTTGTAGATATTTTGGGGTTTTCTAAATATGGAATCATGTCAGCTGTAAATAGTGACATTTTACTTCCTCTTTTCCAATTTAGATGTTTTTATTTCTTTTTCTTGACTCATTGCTCTCGCTAGAACTTCTAGCAAAATGCTGAATAACAGTGGTGACAGTGGGCATTCTTGTCTTGTTCCTGGTCTTAGGGGGAAAGCTTTCAATCTTTTCCCATTGAGTACAATATTGGCTGTGGGTTTTTCATACATACCCAGAATCAGGTTAAGGAATTTTCCTTCTATTCCTATCTTTCAAAGTGTTTTTATCAATAAAGAATGCTGGATTTTATCAAATCTCTTTTTTGTGTCAATCAAGATGCTCATGCACTTTTTTCCTTGAATTTGTTAATATAGTATATTATGTTCATTGATTTTCTTGTGTTGAACCACCCTTGCATACCAGGAATAAAACCCTCTTGATCGAGATGTATAATTCTTTTAATATGCTGTTGGATTTGATTTGTATGTATTTTGTTAAGAATTTTTGCATCTATGTTTATTAGGGAAATTGGTCTGTAATTGTGTTTTCTTGTATCTTTATCTGGCTTTGGTATTAGGGTAATGTTGGCTTCATAAAACATGTTGAGTAATTTTCCCTTCTTTTCAATTTTTGGAAGAGTTTAAACAGGATTGTTTCTCAAAATGTTTGGTAGAAATTACCTGTGAAGCCATCTGGTCCTGGACTTTTTTTTTTGTTGGGAGATTTTTGATGACCGATCAGGCTTTTTACTTGTGATTGCTTTATTTCTTGTAGTATCAGTGTACGTTGTCTGTGCATTTCTAGGAATTTATCCATTTCATTTAAGTTGTCTAATTTGTGGGCATAGTGGTTCTCATAATATCCTCTTATGATCCTTTTTTATTTCTGTGAGGTTAGTTGTAATGTCCCCCTTTCATTCCTGATTTTATTTAGTTGCATTTTCTCTGTTTTTGTCTTTGTTAGTCTTATTAAGTATTCATTTTATTGATTTTCTCAAAGAACCAGATTTTGGTTTTGTTGATTTTCTCTATTGTTTTCTTTTGTTGTTGTTGTTGTTCTCAGTTTCATTTATTTCTTGCTTTCTGCTTGCTTTGAGAGTAGTTTGCTGTTCTTTTTCTAGTTCCTCCAGATGTTGAATTAGGTCTTTGATTTCCTTTCTAATGTAGGCATTTAAGGCTATAAATTTTCTCTCAGCAAACTTCTTTGCTGCATCCAATAAGTTTTGCTAAGTTGTGTTCTCACTTTCATTCATCTGGAGATAGTTACTAATTTCTCTTGCATGGCCCACTGATTATTTAGGAGTTTGTTTTTTAGCCTCCACATTATGTGTGAGTTTTCTCCTTTCCCATCTATTATAGATTTCTAGCTTTGTTACATTATCATCAGAGAAGATGCTTTGCATAATTTCAATCTTGTTAAATTTATTGAGACTTGCTTTTGTGACCCAACATGTGGTCTATCCTGGAGAACGATTCATGTGTATTTGAAAAGAATGTACACCTTCATATTTTGGGTTCAGAAAGAAAGGTGTTTGAGAAGGCAGGCTTTTAGCTCTGTGCCAGCTCTGAGATGAAGGCAATGGGCCCAGCTGGGAAGGGTGCAGTTTGTGGGACAAGCAGACAAAATTTGTCAGTTAAAAGCTGGATTGGCAATAGGCTGTGCCTCCCCCTTTCTCCTTTCCTGGAGAGGTGGACACCTGTGACCTTCTTAGTTTGTAACTGCTGGCCAGAGAATGGAGGACCAAAGTTGTCTTCTCTGAAGATGGGTGGTAGGTGCCAGAAGCTGAAGCACCCGAGTTGCTCATGGTTCTCTCTAGCAGAGTCCCATTTTCTTTGCTCCTCTCTTTTCTGGGTGCTGCCCTGCCTTCCCTGGCCTCCTGAGCCCAAGAACAGTTGATTTGGGCAGTTTCTGCCTGTCCTCTAACTATTTTTCTGGGAGAGAATGAGCCCTGTACCTCTCCATTCCTCCATCTTCCTGGGAGTTGTCACTAAGGTAATCTTGAAGGCTCAGACTCCCTTACTAACCCACTTAGCTGCTCTAAGACAGGGTGCTGCACCTTGCAAAGAGTAGATGCTCAATGCATTTTTATTGAATTACATTAGAGGTGCTATTCCTAGAATATGTCTCAAATATGGACTAGCAATTTTTAAACCCCCATTCTTGTACTCTACTCCACCCACAATCATTACCGAGGGAAAAATTAGGATTTTCTCTCCCTGTACAGTATAATTTGCTCTAGAGATGGACAGGGGTTAAGACCGCTCTTATTTCTCTTTATTTAGAATTCATTCCAGTTAAATCATTGATTAAATGAGCATCCACTGAGTGCCTGCTATGTGTAAAGCTCTGGATGATGTCCTGTGAAAGGTGCTGAGATGAATAGGGCTTGGTAGAATAGAATAGAATAGTATAGAACAGAATAGAATAGAATAGAGCAGAGACAAGAAGACAAGACAAGACAAGACAAGAAAAAAACCATGGTCTTCTAGTTTGCTAAGCTGCCCAAGCAAATACCCTGAAATGTGTTGACTTTAACAAGGGGAATTTATTAGCTTAGAAGCTTACAGTTTGGAGGCTGAGAAAAAAAAAAAGTCCAAATCAAGGTATCATCAAGGTAGTGCTTTCTTCCAGAAAGGCCAGCTGCCAGTAATCCTGGACTCCTCTGTCACATGGAAAAGTATATAGTGGTGTCTACTGGTCTCTCCCTTCTCTTCCAGGCCCTTTTGCTTTTAGATTCTTGCTTCCATGGCTTTCTCGCTTTTTGTCTGAAATTTCATTTTCTCATAAAGGACTCCAGTAAGAGGTGAATCACATCTTTTTTTTTTTTTTTTAAGAGGTACAAGGGATTGAACCCAGGACCTCATACATGGGAAGCAGGCGCTCAACCACTGAGCTACACCCGCTCCCCATGGGTCACATCTTAACTTAAGATGCTACTCACCAAGAAAAACTACTTACAATGGGTCCACAACCACAGAAAAGGATTAACTTTAAGAACATACTTTTCTAGGGTCCATACAGCTTCAAACCATCACACATGTCAAACCTGTGACATCCATGCACTTCCTCTTTGCCAGTCTTGGCTCATGTCAGGGTTGAAGTTGATGGCAGGAACCTGAATGTAGATCTAGTTATGTATTCTGATTCAGTTCCACTATGAAATGAGTTGCTTGCCTCCTTCATTGTTGATTTTATAGCACGGGCTTTCCAACTTTATGGGTGAACCTTTGAAATGGATGTAATTGAGGCAGCATGGTATTGAAACTAGTACTGGTCATGGAAATTAGAGGACAGAATTTAAATTATGCTTGCGACCCATATTGGTTTTATGGTCTTTGGAGAGTTATTTGACCTTTGTATTTTCAGAGTTTCTTTGATAGAATGAGGGAGTTGAACTAGAACTTATTGATCTTAGCAGTTGGTCCCTTCAGGCACAGATAAATCTTGGTTGTGTATCCTCAGTTAGCTGTTCATTTCCACTATTGCAGACAATGCTCCACCTTAGAAGAATAATGAATCATATTGTGAGCTTTAGAGTTCAAACTCACATCCCTGGGTTTGAATTCTGGTCCCGTCCCTTTCTTGCTTTGAAGACTTAGGCAAGTTAATTTTTCTGGGCCTCAGATTTCTCAGTAGTAAAGTAATGCTAATAATAACCATCTTATATATTGTTATGAGCATGAAATGAAAAACTATATTATAGCTTTTAAAAAGTTGTATGGGGAGGAGAAGATATGACTCAAGTGCTTGCACGCCCGCTTCCCACATACAACGTCCTGGGATCAAACTCCGCCCCAGCACCTCAAAAAATAAAAAAAAAAATTGGACCCTGCCTCCTGCCTGCGCCTCGCTGCTCTTGCTTTGTTGCCCCTGCCCGGTCTGCCTAGAGGCCCCGCTGCCCGTGGTCCAGGTTCCACCCCATCCCGCCGCCTGGGCTAGGCGCCCTCTGCCCTCCGCAGGCCGGCCGGGCTCCGGCGCCCTACTTGGTCGTTCTGGGGCAGGCGAGTGAAGAAGGGACGCGAAGCTGTACGCGAAGCGGCCGGGAGGAGCCGCTCTTGCTGCCACCGCTCGGGATGGCGACCCACGCGGTGTCACCTCCTGTCCTCAGAACAATGGGACTCGGCGCATGGGGAGCCTGGGTTCCTGGGGGCGCTGCAGGTGCTAGCGCTTTGGGGGACCACCGTGGGCAACGCAGCAGACCCGAAAGAATCTCCCTTCAAATAATTCTAGGCTTCTACCAAAGCCCATCGCCAACTTAACAGGCAATGGCTTGCAAGTGCCTTCCAGCCAGACAAGTGCAGCTTCCAACACTTTGAAACACCCGTTTTCCTCAGTCTCAAGCAATGTGGCAGAAACCACAGCAGCATCTAAAATGATGGCCCCCGGGGTCTCAACAAATACGACTTCCTCCTTAAAGCCCACACCCAAAACCACAAAGTATCATTTGACTGGTTGAGAATTAGATGGGAGAAGGAAGTGTTCTCTGTGTATGTGTTTTTATTTACCATCAACCATGCGCAAGCCGCAATAGTTCTGTGACATGATATCTGTTTCTTCTTTATCAATAACAGTCGAAGCTACTGTTAATTCCAAGAAAAATAAAAGATCAAAATTTGATATCGGCAGCTTTGTTGGTGCTACTGTATTAACACTGGGAGTTTATTCTGTTTTTTACTTTGGATGCAAAATGTATTAAGAAGCATTCAGCATAGAACCATTGAACATAATGCCATCATTTAAGGAAATCCAAGGACTAAGGAAAGAAAAAAGACTGATGCAGTCCTATCAGTTGTTTTTAGTGTATTATTAGTTTAAAAATACTATTTTCTTGAAAATAATATAAACAAGCTTTGCATATAATGTACAATGTATTATGCAGATGTGTAAAATTTCCTCATGATTACTGAAGTTAAAAAAGTTTGTTTTGTGTGTGTTTTTGTTTAATGAACATTTGGAGCTTCCTAACAGTTAATGTTGTGGTTATATTCAATTTTAACAAATACAGAGAAGACAAGCAAGTCCTCTCATTTTTATATGGCATTGGTCACAAAGGCTGAGTGCTTAAAGACATCATCACTGAAGGGCAGGATGCTATCTGGACATGCAAATAAGAAGCTTATCACAGCATGCAGGGTTTTGTCTTTGTTGCTCACTCAAGGAATTTCAGTGCTTTTCAGAATCAGGTTTATCTTAATTATTGATGTTACATAGCAGAAGTTATAGAATTAAGTCCTAAGCATAATTTTATGCCAGGTCCTAAGCATAATTTTAGTTTAGTTGTCTTCAAAAATTGTCAACATTTAATATGTATAAATGCAGTCATTGGTTTTGAAGCGTAACACCCTCCCCATCCCCCCAAAAAATCTTAATAAAATCAGAAACACTATCTGGGCTTAGCCCCATTAGAGATTCGTTTGGCGCACTGGAGAGCCTATATTCCCACCCCCTCCAGAGATGGCTCCCTCATCCGTTTGCTTATTGTTTTTGCTCATTGTTTGCCCTGGTCTGCTCATTGTTTTCGCTTGTTGTATGCTTGTTGTTTTTTGTTTGTCTTGGGGTTTTTTTTTGCTTGTTTGTTTTCTTTCTTTTGGAGGTACAAGAACTGAACCCAGGACCTCCTGTGTGGGAGGCAGGCACTCAACTGCTTGAGTCTTGTCTCCCCCTGTGTTTTTTTTTAAGATTTATTTTTATTTATCTCCCCCTTGCTGCTTGCTTGCTGTCTTCTCTCTGTGTCCATGCACTGCATGTTCTCCTGTGTCTGATTGTCTCCCTTTGTTGCATCATCTTGCTGCTCCAGCTCGCTGCGGGTGCAGGCCATCAGTTTCCGCGGGCGCGGGCCAGCTTGCCTTCACCAGGAGGCCAGGAAGCCTTGCCTTCACGAGGCTTCCCAGGGAAGCGAACCCAGGGCCTCCCATACGGTAGACGGGAGCCCAATCAGTTGAGCTTCCCCACTGTGTTTTTATTAGTAACTCCTTTTGCAATTTCAATGGTAGTTGATATAAAATTCTGTTTGACTTTTCTCTGTACAATTTCAATAAATTGCAATGTTTAATGTGATAGTGTTTTAAAGACTTAGTTGTTGGTATTAAATAATCCTGGCATTATAGAAAAGTACTCCTGGAAACAGATTAATTGCTACTGTGAGAGTATTGTCACCACTGGAAATTGCTTGTATGTCATATTTACTTCATTTTAATTTTATACATAGTGAATTATTTTAGGAGATGTAGAACTGCTTTTAGTATTTTAAAATGTCTGATGAAGTTTAACCACATTTATTGTATTAGTCAGGGTTCTCTAGGGAAACAGAACTGACAGGCAATATCTGTAAATAGTATGAGATTTTATAAAATTGTTTCGCATGGCCATGGGGATGCTCAAACTCAAATTCTGTAGGATAGGCTGCAAGCCAGGAACTCTGATGAAAGTCTTTGAAGAGTTCCCCAGGAGACAGTGTCTGTCTGAAGTAGACATAGAAAGTCTCTCTGTGAAAGCTGAAATCACTTCCCCTTTTAAGACATTCAACCAATTAGATAAAATGTCACTCATTGCTGATGGCAATCTCCCTGGTTGATTGTAGATGTAGTCAGCCATCTATGCAGTAAATTCACTGATGACTGAAGTCCATAAATGTCTTTGTATTACAATTAGCCCAGTGCTTGCTTGACCAAACAACGGGGCATCATTACCTGGCCAAGTTGACACATTAGCCTAACCAACACATTTACCTTAAAAAAAAGTCCTTTATATGATTTCCGAAGCAAGGTTTAGAATTCCATACAGTTGAAACCATAGATTAATAATGCGGTGTTTATCAAGCCAGGGCTTATGGGGTTCCACAGGATAACATAATAAAAGTTGTAGGATGAAAATGCTGCATTTTCATGTCATCTCAGTTTTACTGAAAAGATTTGGAAAAGAGTACTTTTATCCTAAAACAAGCACAAATATATTTGGAATGTATTATTTTGAAGTTTTAAAACAAAGTTTTTAGACAGGAAATTTCCTGTTTTCCTATTTGGATATTCCCCTAGACTACTCCTGTTTCTCCTGTGCTGATGAGGAGGTACTTTCAAACACATTGTTAATGGGGAGAAAAAGCAGAGTATTGTAAGGACATCAGTATTAGCTAATGTATTCTGGAATATTTTCAGTTTTACAGTTTGTATACTCAGTTTTACAGTTTGTATACTGAGTACTCAAAACTCAGGGTAAAGGTTTGACAAAAGAGGTATTTAATCATAATAGAAATACTAAGATAGTATTTATCTTACTTAAATGGCCAAAGTAAATCACACCACTATCTTATAGTACAAAGATGGAGTTAACATGTCTTAAAGAAGGACAACCACCACACCATGGAGCCTAGAGTGCCTACAACTGAGAGCGGGAGGATTGCATCCAGTATCCACGTGGAATCTGAGCCTCCTCTTGACATAGAGGTGCAATGGACACAACCAATCCAATGTCCACAGAGAAAAGGTGGCACTGGAGTGGGAAAAGTGGACATCGTGGCTAATGGGTATGGGGAATGGCAGGAAGAGACGAGATGTGGAGGCGTCTTTGGGACTTGGAGCTGCCCTGGATGGTGCTTCAGGGGCAATCACTGGACATTGTAAATCCTCACAGGGCCCACTGGATGGAATGGGGGAGAGTATGGGCCATGATGTGGACCATTGACCATGAGGTGCAGAGGTGCCCAGAGATGTACTTACCAAATGCAATGGATGTGTCATGATGATGGGAATGAGTGTTGCTGGGGGGGGGGGAGTGGTGGGGTGGGGGTGGTGGGGTTGAATGGGTCCTCGTATATTTTTTTTAATGTAATATTTTTACAGAATCAATAATAAAAAAAATAAATTAAATAAAAAAAGATGTCTTAATGAACATGCACCTATATTTAACAGAAATAAAATATAACTCATAATCAGCTTTTGGTTTGCAGAGAATATAAAATATCAAGGATTTGGTATAAAGGATAATTTCTACTTGCTGTGTATTATGACCATGGCAATGAATATGGATGATAAAAAATTATACAAAATATGGATTCAACAAGATGTATGTAACACATGCATTGTGGAGGAAGTTTTATGAAATACATGTGTTCAGACTAGTTTGAAAAGAAATGTGGACTGATAGGTGAGTTTTATGTTATTAACTTGGTCCTAAACTAGTTATTCAACCACTTTGCAAAATATAGTTAAGATATACTTTATAGTAATGGGGGTCTTTTAAATTTAAATTGTTTTGTGTCCCGCATTCTTTATATTTTAGTACTTCAAGTCAGTTAGAACTTTGTAGATAGGCCCGAAGTTTTTCTTGAATAGTTGTTTCTTTAGCACTTTGAAGATGTAAAACCGCTTCTTAAGTACTAGATGTCATTATTTGCCCTGAAATAGTTTACTTTGCTTTAGGCTTGAAATAATTTAGTTACATCTTTTCTCTGTCCATAAGTAGTAGAATTTGTTCATTTTAAACACCAGTGTAGTCAGTTGTGGGTGTGTGTTTTTTAAGGGAAACGATGATGTAAAGCAATATTTTACTTTAGGACACAATTCCTAAATGTAAATTTATTTTCCTAATTATGTACTTAAATAGTTCAAATGTGTTTACATTCCTTGAGAATATATTTGCCTGAAGATAAAAGCAACCCAGATATATATTTAAATATTAAAGGAAAGCCAATAACATTTTAAAATTTCCTTGGATAATCTATACGATGAATAATTCAAACACAAATGAGAATTGGCAGTACGTTGCAGTGAAACTTGTAATTTTCAGAAAAAATCAAACAAATGTGTAAGGAAATTCCTGTTACTTTTTTCTTCTTATGACAGTGACCAGCTTTTAGTATTTCATTGTTACTGAGATCTCTTTTTACAACAAAAAATTGTTATTCTTCATAAAAAAATTTTATATGCTAAATATGTTCTCAATTTCTTTCTTATAGCAGATATTCTATTCTGTTTTTTAGTTCTCAATTTCACACTGGAATTGGTTTGACCTGTTTTGTGAGATGCATGGTTTGACCTCTTTTGATCCTGATATTCTTCAGAAAGTAAGATAATTAGAAATCTTTGATTGTAATCTTCATGTAAAATATTTAATAACCATGGCTGAAATGATTCCAGAAAATGGTCAAGGAGTCATGCACATCAATTCTTTCACTTTTCCCAATAATATTACCCATAGAATTTATGTGAGGCAATAATTATGTGTTGGGATAGATCATTTATTAGTGTTTGTCTGTAATGTTCCCACCTCCCATCCCACTAAAAAGGACTCTTTAGTTACATAGTTTTTTTACATTTTCTTTCCTTTACAAACCAATATATTTCAATGTTCTTCTATTTTTCAAGCTGCCAATGTATTTGACCCAAAGTCTTTCATTTTGCCACTGCTACTCAAGTGTACTTAGACCAATGCATGACTCCCATTTTTGTCTTATATTTAAAATCACCTTTTAATTGCAACAAATGAGTTTTTATTTTTTCCCTTGTATTTAAGATCTCATTATGTTCAGCATGAAATGGTGTTGCAGAAAAGGGGGTGCTCACTGGGACACAGAGACTGATTGTAGGCTGACAGTTTATTGAGAAGCTCTCCCAATGGAGGGGGTCTGAAGAGAGACTTCATCCCACTTCTGGAAAGGAGAGATTTGAATTTGTATGGTATATTCCTAGGCGGGGAAATGATAATCAGTGGGAGGGGGTTGAGGGTCGGGTGAGGTGCAGGGACCAATAGGAAGCTCTGGAGGTGAACATTTTCCCTTGTATGGCTAGAGGGTAGTGGGTTAGGGAGTTACATATCTTGGATTGCTAGAGGAGCAGGTGGTGCTTTGATCTGCAGGGAGTTAAGGTCTCTATCTCCTTTTACTCCATTTCCACATGCTTTTAGGGACATGCCATGCTTTTAAGCACATAGGCTTATTGGGGGGGGCCTTGTCTTTCCTCGATGCATGTCAGGGGAACTGAGTCACAGCTTGTTAATTATTGCAAACCTAGCGAAAGGAAACCTCTAACAAATGGTAAATGTAATTATCTTTCTCCTCCCCCCTTATGGCTATCTTTCTCTCTAGATCTGTTTCCTGACCCCAGAAATTTGCCCAGGTCTGTGGATCACCGCTCTCTGTCACTATTACATCTAATTTCTTCTTGTCCCTGTTGCCTTTCTGGTTTCATTTAAATAAAACATTTGTTGTTTGTACAAAATACAATACATAGTATTCCTGGAGAAACTTCTACTAACTGATTTACTCTTAAGACATTCTATTATGGATAGTGATTTTGGTGATTCTTGATAAACTTATACTTCCTTGTGAATATAAAAGTTCTACGGTGGGGAAACAAATGTGGATCAAGTGATAGAGCTTCCGCCTACATATAGGAGGACTGGGTTTGATCCCTGGGGCCTCCTGGTGAGAAAGAAGAGAGTGCAGCAAGCCAGTGCCCACATAGTGAGCTGAGTGCCCACGCGGTGAGCTGAGTTCCCATGCGAGTGCCTGCATGGCCAGCCAAGTGCCTGTGCGAGTGCCCGTGTGGCGAGCCAGTGCCCATGCAGTGAGCTGAGTGCCCGCATAGTGAGTTACGTGGCACGATGATGATGCAACAAAAAAAAAGAGAGACGAAGGGGCAAGTCAAGGTGAAGTGCAGCAGAAACCAGGAATGAGGTGGCACTACTGACAAGGAAACTCTTTCCACATCAGAGGTCCCCAGAATCGAATCTTGGTGAATCCTAGCGGAGAAAAAATGAGAAGACAAAAAGAGAAATAGATACAGAACATCACACGGTGAATGGACACAGAAAGCAAAAACAGCAGGGCAAGGGGAGGGGAAGGGAGAAGGGGAAAGAAAAATAAACAAATAAATCTTTTTTTAAAAAGTTCTACTGTGTTTTTTATTTTATTTTATTTTTCAATCCTTCTACCAAGTCATCTGAAAAAAATGAGGATGACAGTATTTACTCTATTGGCTGTTGTGAAAAGGCAGTGAGATGTGAAAGTTTGTAGTATACCTGAAAGTTTGTAGTTTACCTCCTCTCCCCCCAAAATAAAGCAACAACAACCACAAGTGAATGCACTATTACTTCCATGACTATGCAATAGCTGCAGCTTGGAGAATGGACTGGATGGGGCCGGAGTGACTAGTTTACTACTCTTGGAAAGAGGTGATGGTAGCTATTCTGTGGTGTTGGCAGCGGTGACTGAGGGAAACAGATAGATGCGAGGGATATTTAGGATGTAAAATCAATAGGCTTGGTGATGGATTTGAGATCTGTAATTTACTAGTTGTGTGGCTGAGGCTATCTCTCTACTTATCCTCTCTGGTTCTCAGATTCCTCATTTGGAAAATGGGAATAATAAAGCCTATTTCATAAGGTTTCCATTTGGATTAAATAAATAGCACATGTAAAACACACAGTGAAAACCATTGCCATTCCAATTATTGTGGCAAAAGTGGCCTGAGTCTATTGGGCTATTTGCAATGGCTAGTCTTTTTTTTTTTTTATTGGATAGGTGTCTTTGACTTCAAATAGTTAGAGTAGTCCTATAGCTCAAATAGGCTATAGGTTCCCTTCTGTACAATCTCACCTCAGATGATAATACCAGAAAAATCAAGACTCAGGCCAAATTTTACCTTACAAACAAATCTTTTATGCATCCACACCCAGTTCTGTAAACTGGATTGCATTCCTTTTGGATACTTGGACAGTTCCTTACATAAATGTGAAACTAAGAGGCAACTGTGATTATAATTTAGGGGCAGGACTCAGGTAACCTTGAAGTTAGATAACAAAATACTCCATTAAGCACCAAGACCCTTTGGGACTCCTTGGCCTAGAGCTCCACTCCAAATGGAGAAGCCTGGAGCCAAGTAGCTTCTCTGACATTTTGCTTATAAGGACAGGGTGCAGGCATAGTATTTCTAGCCAATCCATATACCTTGATCATGAAATAATTTCATGATATTTACTTTTAATAAGTATTACTCCAATTAACAAACCATCTGGTGTTATTCTGAGATAGAGATGACTGAAATGCTTTTTGGCTAGCATCTTTCAGATATTAAATATCCATTCTAGCATTGTGTATTACTAGCTAGGGTACTCAAATGTTGACTAGCGACTCCTAGGATATAAACTAACACACACATATCACATTCTGTATGAACTATTTTAATAAAATTATAGACGATATAAAAATTATAGGTTTAATCTTACTGACTATTGTAAGTTGAGTCTGTGGAGAAAAAGCTTGGGATGGGGGCCGAGTCACAATTCTATAAACTCATGAGGATACCTAGAATGCAGAATTTCTTTTCATTAACTGGAAACTGTATTAACTAATCCTTAGTTGAGCAGCAAACCCCACAAAACATGATTTTCCCAAAACACCTAAAAAGTTGAAAAAAAAAACTGCTTTTAGTAAAAAACTTGCTTTTTTTCAAGAAAAAATTATAAACTAAATCATTTCAGTCTTCACACTTAAATTTTGTCAAGAATACAAGTCTTCCAAATTCCAGGAAACTACAAAACGAAGTCATTTAGGGCTCCCATTTTCTTTCTTTCTGCCCTGGTCTTCTGGAACAGTATTGCCATGCTCCCCTCTCTATCCAGCCTTCGTCCTGGCCCTACCTTGCCCCCACCACCTTTGTTCTTTAGAAGACACATTAACATTTGCTAATGTATGCTAATTAGAAGTGATTAGTATCTTCAAAGTGAACAAAAGAAGGCGAAAGTGTGCGGACTTCAGGCAGCCTTGCTCCACAAACCTTTATGCTCTGGAACAATCATCTCAGCTGTGCACATTTCTTCAGGGTTGTTTGTTTGCTAGCTTCCATTTGTTTGTTTACCTATGAATCCTGACAATCATTCTTCTCTGTGATTTGGAATATTGCAGAAGCGCTATGAAGGCTAGAAATATTCCTTTTTCTTCTAAGCACACTAAAGATATAAACATAGCTGCCAAGGGTTTATAATACATGGTCATAATTTCATCTGGTTGTTATTTTGGTATCGTATTAATATAAAAGGTTTTAGCTACACGAGAGAATGTACTTTCATGTCACCACACTTATTTACAGTGGTTGCCCTTTATGGTGGTAATTGCAATGTGAGAGCACAGCACACGCTCTGAATATGTATTTTGACAGCATGGTTAAATAAGAAATGTCCCCTCCCTCAAAATATTATCTAAATACAAAGAAAAGGCAAGACTCACCACTTATATTTGTGCAACCACAGAGAGGTCCCTAAATGTCTTTGTAAATAGCTCATTATTTCTTTAATATGTATAGTTTTTTTTTTTAAAAAGCCAATGCTCCAAACCTCAGAATAAGAGCTGCTTTTGTTCTTTCTATAGACCAATGGTGTCATGAAATACCTAATTGTAGTTTTTCACAAATACTCCAACATGTAATCATGTAATTCCCCATTTGAAGAATTATGTTTCAGCATTTCATATTTGCTTTTCCACCTCAGGGGTGGTAGAATTTGGAAACATACCTGCTACCTACTTCGCTCAGCCTGTGTTTAATTTTAATTTCATGTACAATAAAAGCAGAAGGAAGAAGTGCAAGAAAAATGTACCTATGTTGCTCCATCCCCTCCTCCTTATATATATAAAAGAGACTTATTTCCATTGTAAAAGGATCAAATGGGGATCAGTTTTTTTAGCGCATTTTCTTTCTTTCCTTTTTTTTTTCTTTCTTTCCTTTCTTTCCATTCTTCCTGGGGGTTAGCCAGCCTCTCTTTGGGACCTCACATTAAAATGTGTTTCTCCACAGACTTCATCCTTTTCTATTTGGCAACTACAGCATTTTATATTGTGTTTTTAATAAAGCAGACACTAGCAGCTATTTATTTTCTACTCCTCAGGGACCCTGCAGCCTCAAAAAATGAACATAAGATAACAGCTACTGTAACAGTTGTATTTTTTTGCTCCTCCCTTTCTTGGGCCCGTGAGACTTGCCAAAAGCCAAAATTATTATTCTCTTTATAATTTTCTAACCTCAGAGATTTAAAATAACTATTTTGTATCATCAACACATTTTAATGTTTAAAAATATGACCAGCCTTTCTGGGATTTATTATACAGGTTCCATAAAGGGTGTTTCTGAGTCTATGTGCCCCATGGTTTTCCTAAAAACTGGTATGAAAGGGGAGCAGATGTAGGTCAGTGGCTGAGTGCCTGTTTCCCATGTATGAGGTCCCAGTTTCGATCCCTGGTACCTCTTAAAAGCGAAAAAAAAAAAACAAAAAAACTGGCATGAAGGGTGACAACAAAGAGGCTGATACACACAAAAGTCATAACAGTCCTAGGTCTGTCTTTTTTTCCCCAAAAATATCTATTTAAGTGTAGATGATCTCATTCTGCTTTTCCCACTCCTGAGAATTTTTAATGTCTTATAGTTAATAATGTCTTATTAAGTCTTTTGATTGATATAAGGACTAAATATTTCTTCTCTTTACTCAAGGTTTCCAAAATATTATGTTTAAGTTCATTATTTGAATAACTTGGGATTAGTAAATTCAAATCTTATGAACTTATTGTCCTTACCTAAAAGCAAAAATAAAGGGAGAGACTGAGTTCATCTGACTCAGATTTAATGTCCTGGGTAGATATTCTACAAGAAGAAGAATCACACCTGTTATCTTTATTAGATTTCATGGACATTGGCTTCTGTTCCCACCAATGGTGTTATCATAAATGAATGGAAGTAGAAAGCTGGGCCATAGTCTTCAGGAGAGATGATACCTCAATGTGGTTTGGTGACACAATACAATGTCCTGGTCGCTCATTGTTGAAAAAGTCTATCTTGGGGCAAACTATGCTCACTCCTTTTGACATTTGCATTGGTTTACCTTTGTTTGTTTGTTTGTTTGTTTTTTCATAAAGTAGAATATCTAAATGCTGTTCTTTACTATAGCTCCTATATATATTATTTTCTCTATATCATAATCTGATCATCATCATTATCATCACTGTAATCAAATATTAGCATTTTTAGAGGCTACTGGATGGTATCAGGCCTAGAATTTTTCAGAGCATAAATTCACACAATGTCTTTTATTCAAAAGGATGCTGTATTTTAAAGACGCAAAAGCAATTATAGCTTTTTTTTTGTTTCAATGATCTTCCTTCTCTTTCTTTTCTTTTTTCCCCTTGAGGGAAGAAAGTTTATGTTAAGGAGCTCATAACTCTCCTTCTTTATAGAACAAGGCATTTTTTACTTTGGAATACATCATTTTACAAAAAAACCACCTTTATTTTGACTACATTTTCTAGCCCCTCATTTTGAGATTCTTGTTAAAGAAAAATATTTCTAGTAGAAATAGCTAAAGGTAGTCTAGTTTTTATTAACATGAGGTGTTTCTATAATATGGAATAATTTAATTATGGAAATTTATACCTAATATATAGCAAAGACAAAAATGCAACTAACTTTTTTCTTTATATTTAGCTTTATATTTTTCTTTTTTTCTTATCTTTTCCAGTAATCCCCATCCATATTTTGTTCCCTTACTTCCCTTCCTTTGCTATACTCTCCCCTTCCTTTCCTTACTCTTCCCCACTCCTCTTTTTCTTATTCTTTTCTCCCCGTTCTCCCCTCCCGCCATCTTTTAACTGCATATTTTGAATTGGTATATCATGGACAAAATGTGTATTAGTAAGTTTCAGTCTCTTAGCAAACCCCTGTCAAGGAAGCTGTATTAGTCAGTCAAATGGGTGCTGATGAAAAACACCAGAAATCAGTTGGTTTTTACAAAGGATATTTATTTGGGGTAGGGGCTTATAGATACCAGGCCATAAAGCATAAGTTACTTCTCTCACCAAAGTCTATTTTCATGTGTTGGAGCAAGATGTCTGCTGATGTCTGTGAGGGTTCAGGCTTCCTGGGTTCCTCCTTTCCAGGGTCTTACTTCTCTCTGGGTTCAGGGTTCCTTTCTTCCCAGGGCTTGCTTCTTCCTAGGTTCAGGGTCCTGTCTTACTGGGGCTTGCTTCTCTTTCCTCTGTGAGCTTACTTCCTGAGCTCCAGCTGAAGGCTTCAGCATCAAACTCCAGCATCAAAACTCCAACATCAAGAATCCTCCAATTCTGTCCAGTTGGGACTCAACGCCCTACTGGCACAAGAGGTTTACCTGATTAAGTAATTAATCATGTATTACCTGATTAAGTAATACCTGATTACTTAATCAGGTAAACCTCTGAATCCAATATTATCTAATATGCCCAGAGGAAAAGATCAGTTTAGAAACATAACCCAATATTCTTTTTGGAATTCATCCATAATATCAAACTGCTACAGAAGCATAGACCAAGAACAAACCAACAACAACTACAACAATAGCACGAATTCATGCCTTAATTTGTGTTGCTTGAATGGTAGTAAAGGGGAGTTATTTCATAACCTACATCAACAGCTCATTCTCTTTGGATCTTTCCCATTAGCATATAAGAGTATTCTCTTGAACCCCATTTCCCTTGCCAACTACCACTCCAGTTTTTGTTCCTTTCTGTAGCAAAATCACTTGCAGAAAACCTTTCTGTTATTACTCACTCCTCTTTATCTCTGAAAGTCATTTGAATTTAGACTTTTACCCTTACCATTTCAATAAACCTGTCACTGCTAAGGTCATTACTGACCTCTACATTAACCAAATCCAATGATCACTTTTCAGTCCTTGTCATATTTGAGTTTGCAGCCTATGACATCTTTGATGCACATCACTTGCCTTCCACAATCTTTTTTCTACCTCAATAATTGCTTGTTTCTGGTCTCTTCTGTTTGTTCTTCTTTTCCCTGTCCTCTCAATTTTGGAGTCTCCCTTTTTTTTTTTTTTTTTTTGCTCTGTTTATAGCCGCTTTCCCACTGGTCTCACCTGGTCCCATGACTTTAAATATCATCTACATGCTAATAATCCTGAAATTTATATTTCTAGTTCAGATCTTTCTTCTAAGGTCCAGATTCAAATATCGAACTGCCTACTCAACGTCACACTCAGATGTCTAATAGGCATCTTAAATCCAACATGTCCAACTAAACCCCTGATCTTCAATCCCTGCCCCATCTAACCTACTCTCCCTACAGCCTTTCCCATCTCCTTTCCTTTCAACTCCATCCTTCCAGTTGCGCAGCCCTAAAACCTTGGGGTCATCTTTGATTCTTCTCTTTCTCTCTACTCCACATTCATAGCCCACACTGATGGCATACATTCATTAACTAAGACTTGGAAATCTGCTTGCTACTGCACAGGGCAGTTTAGTCTGAGGTAAGGGACACTTTGTTATGAGAGGGGCTGAGATTGACATTAGGGCTGGTTAGCCCTGGTTCTTCACACACAAAAAGGAATCCTGAATATGAACATGCAAAAGAGCCTAATAAACATATCTAATAAGCTGCTGCCATAATTCTATTAAGTTGGATGATAAAATATCAAACCTTATCTTGGATCTCCTTGTTATAAAGTCATTCTTCTACATCAAATATCAAGTCTTCTGCAAAGCAATGGTATTTTCTTTGCCAGTTTACATCTTTTCCTAGAACATTTTGTTCAGTAACTGACCCCTTTGTGGGTGCTCAATAAGTGCCAATTGAATAAATGAATTTCAGTTTCCCAAGTAATGATCCAGTGCTAAAAAAATCAATTCAATAGCTGAATGTGGGACAAAGGAACAAGCAATGCCATTCAACTCTCATAGCCACCTGGCCACTCTGTAATACTGAAGAACCATAAACTACTTTTAACACTATAAATTAAAAAGAAAGCTCAGAGGAAAAAATAAAGAAAGCAAGTAAGCCCAGAACAGTATCTACTGTTCTGAAGGACTCCAATGTTTCTGAAATGTGACATTTTGCTGTTGTTTCCTTTTACCATTTTTAATTACTGGGTCTATTTGCATGAAGTGAGCCTCTGGGTTGCCTAGGAGTTCATCTGTGCCTCTTGCATATTCCTCTCTTAAATAAGCAGACTTCAGTGCAGTTTTACTTGCTGCCTCCAACATTTTAACAGGACCACCCCCTCCTCTTCTTACATTATCCTCCCACCGCTCCCGAGGAGAAAAGGCTATATTTAAAGCACATGATCAATGGGCTTTGAGAAGCAGCCAATGCATGAGGAGGGCCGTATGATTGAGAATAAGCTGATAGGGATTGCTGAGAGAAGAGATGACGAAAGGCCAATCCAGAAATTGTCTGAGAAGGGAAAGGCAGCCTGCAGTCTGAGGTATTTCTTTCACAGGCTTTTGTCTTGGAGGGATATTATAGCTATAACAAAGTACAGACTAGTTGACTTAAAATAACAACAGGTTATTTATTATCTCATGATTCTGGAGGCTCGAAATCCAAAAGCAAGGTCTTGTCAGGACCGTGCTTTGTCTTAAAGGGAAGAATTCATTCCATGCCTCTTCCCTGGCTTCTGGTGGGTGGGTGTCCAACAATCCATGGCATCCTTGGCATAATTTCATTTCTGCCTCTGTCTCTGTCTGTGTCCTATTTACTCTGTCCAAATTTCTTCTATTTATAAGGACACCTGTCACATTGGATTTGGGTCCAGTTCCATCCAGTTTGGCCACCTCTTCATTGATAATACTTTACAATGATTTTACAAATGAGTTCACATTCACAGTACTTGGGATTAGAACTTGAATATGTCTTTCTGGGAGGACACAATTCAATCCATAACAAGGAGTTTCTTAGCTTGATTCCATGGCATTGCTTTGAGTTGAAGGAGGTGCCGGCGAGTGCTGACAATTACCTGTCAGGCTAAATAATGCTCTGTTAAAACTTGGTCTGAGGATCTTGATGGAGAGTTTAATCTCTTGTTCGAAATTCTGCTGCTGATGCCTTTGCTGAGGGTTTGAATCAAGAACAGACCAATTATTTTCACAATGGCTACAAAAATGACTGTTCCATGTCCCTGACTTAACTGATTGAAGTCCTAAACTCTAACAATTGCCAGACAAAGGAACAGTGTTGAGTACAAAAGGCACCTAATGGGAATGTTGAGATTGTTGAGCACAGACCAGCACCACTATTGGAAAGCCAGCTCAAAGGGAAGGAAGGGGCGACAACCGCAACACTCCCCATTCCATCTCTTAGAAATCATAGCTCTTCTTTGAGCTCTCCTTTTGCAACCACAGGGATGTCTCCCACTAAGGATTTTTAGGTTGTATTTAGTGATCATTTATAACTGTCCTTCCTTTACCAGAGAAAATGATCCATTACTCCAGCACTGCTTTTCCTTTCCACTGGTTATAAGACAAAATTGATTTGTTTCCTTCCTCCTTGGTTTGGCACATTTGACTCTGCGGTTCCTATTTAATGTATGATCTTTCCTAAAATTTTGCTTATATTTTTCTTTAGTATTTTTTTCCACTTCATTTAATTAATGTTCTTTAGTCATGTTCTAGTGAATTAGTCATTATAAATCTGTATATTATATCGTGCAGATTTTTAAACACTTGGTATACATGTTGCAGAATAGGCTGTGTGTCAGCATTTACTCTTTGTCCTCAGCTGTTCCAATACTATGCACACTGAAAAGACCCTGCTCCAAGGCTAATTGTATATCATTAAAATTCCTTCCTAGGGTATTCTTCTTTGACTGAAGAAGCTTGGTGGTGGCATTAATTGTAAATAAAAGAAAATGACCCATTGTTGAATGTATTATAGAATATCTTCGTGGAAGTGTCTGCCTTCGTTATTGCAAATTCTCAGTGGTGACATAAAGACCTTTGTCCTGTGCAGATGCAGTTACAGCCAACAACAGAAGGCGTATGTCCACCCAGAAGAAAAGAACATTTATTTTCACATTCCATGGCTGATATTATGTGATAACATTTTTGCATGCCCTAAAATTTTTTATGCAGATGCTGTTTTAAGAAAAAAATGCTCAATAATCTGCTTTGTGAATGGAATTTAAACTCTGGGCATGCGCTGCCTATTCAATGTGCTGAATAATAACCTTTGACCGTGCTTGAGCAGAAACAAAACTGGAGGTTGTTTTCTCTGTTGACTGTAAACTTCTTTGCCATCTCTACTTTAAAAAAACAACAAAACTTAAACCTATCCACCTTAGATTAAAATATGATAAAATAATATTTTATGAACCAGAACTACACCAAGTTTTTAAAGGAAATAGTCTAGTCTAATTTTTACCACAAGTTGGAGAGCTCTGTCCCTGGCTGATTAACTAAACCTGTGATGAACTGACACTAGGTTAACGAGGAAAAGACTCTGACAATTGATATATTTTCTTCATATTACCAAACCATTAAAATTTTTATAAAACCTTTATATGGTTTTATTAAATAGAGCAAAACAAAAACCAAAATCACCTGCCTCCACATTGCTAAGATGAGTTGATCATTACAAATCAATATTTTGGGAAACTTTGGCTGTATCAATATAATACCTATAGAAATAATTGAATTAAGAAAGATCAGACTTTAAGCATTTTGAAAAAGACTCTGATACTGGGTAACTTTGGAATAAATTAGTCTCTATTTTTAATGAATTTGTATGGCTAGGGCAAACAAATTAACCTGAGCTTGTGGATATAGCATTACTAACAATTCAGTTTTTCAAAGAATGAAATTTTCCAACAAATCCCAAATTTACCTGTTTTAATATAGAATTTTTATAGGGTGAAGTTAATTTGAAGTTGAACTGAAAGGCTCATAACTAATATTTCTTGCAAATCCTTGAAGGCAGTGAAGAAGAGCAGTCTTTGTATAACATTGCATAAGATGCTGTAGCAGTGTACCTTTAAAAAATAATGAAAATTTTGATAAGTTTATTGAAAATGTTTTTATTTACTGCAAAAAAAATCATGGTAAAAGTAATAAAATAAAAAATCAGTTACTAACAATTGTGCTGGCATTTATATAATTTCTATATTCTTCTTTCTTCAACAGTACAAATCCAAGTAGAAAAAAATGAAGATGACACTGAGGGAAGTTCAAGTAAGTGGGGATGGGCCCACTAAGAATATGTTTTCTATGGAAGAGAAGTGAATTCAGAGGATTCATCTTATTTTGTGGGCTTATGCTACCACATATAAATATAGTGTATGTGTGAATGATTTTTGATGGTTTCAGAAGAAAAATCAAGTCCAGCAAATAGAATCTCAATTGGCACACGCACATTTCACCCAATTCATAAGTTGCCCATAATCAAGTAGATAATGGTCCAAAAATTTTTGCTTTTTTATCTCTCTCCTCCTCTTCCCAGAAAGGCCTTTGTTCTATTAAGCTTTTCTCTAAAGCTGAATCTACAGATTGGCCATTTTAACAAAACTGACCAGGTGGTTCAATTAAAATGAATGAACTGATTCTTTTGCTATGTTTTTACTTTGTGAAGTCTCAGTACAAAAGCCTGGTTGATGACCCCTTTCCAGGGATCCAGTCCATTCTTGGACTGGAATGAGAGAAAGATCCTTGTATGAGCAAAAGCTTACTTTTACCCAAACTGAAAGATTAGCAGCATCTAGGAAAGAGTTCAAGAGTTCAATTAAAGGGTATATCAAGACTATCCCTTTAATATCTGATGTACAATGTTGCAGCCAATAAATGTTCACTATGCCAATTGCTTACATTAATTAGGTGTCCCTTAAATGAAAACAGCCTGTAGTTACACAGCTTCTGGGTGCCATGACTCCTATATCTAATTGAGCTCATTCCAAAAAGTAGCATTGTGAGCAAATTTGCTTTGAGTAAACAACCTTAAAAATTGGTTTTTTAGAATTTGAATATTTGGAAACTAGCTAAAGCACTACAGACTTTTTGTTTCTAAATTGTAATAGATAATTTTAATGATACACAATTCATCGTGGTAAAACTATGCAAGTAGTATAGGAAAGAGTTTAATAGTTTAATCTTAAAACAAAAGTACTAAAATGCAGAGCACTAAGTGGCTGCTTGAGTTATTTATGCGTGAAATTGTTTCTCAATTTCTTATCCTTTCTATAATCAGTTACTGATATGATTAACAAATACTATGTAAATTTTTTCAAAGCCAGAATGTAGTTCAAATAACATAAGACATTGACACACTCTTTAACAAATAGAAACTTTTTCTTGGTATTGATAACAAAGGATGTTTTACAAAACTCAGAAGTTATCCTCCTGCTTCTCTTTTCTAGCCTAAATTTAATAATTGCAATAATATTTAGATCTTAGATCTGAAATATCAGTAAAAAAGTTTCAATAAGAAGTACTGAAAGATAAAATGTATAGGCATGACTCACATATGTAAAAAAGAACATATTTAACTCATTAGCGAGGACACCTGTGAGTGTTAAAATCAATTCAAAGGAAAAAAAAAAGAACAGACGCATTTATAGATCAAGAATATTGAAGTGATTGTGCAAATGGAGGCAAAACTGATTTCTTTTGGAGTAGAATTTAGGTGAAAGATTGTCCCTCCATAGGACAGAATTCACTTGCATGTCTCTAGACAAGAGTTATTTTTTCATTGCTAGTCAGTTAGCTATAACTTACAGAGTTGTAAAATAGCTCTCATAGCATTAGAAAGAAGTAACACAGAAGGGTATGCTAGAGATAATTCATAGTTTTCCACCAAAGCACAAAATTTTCCTTATTGTAGCTTCCATTTAAGAGGATATTGGTAACTCTGAGAATAGTTGATTGTTTATAGTTTATTCTAAAAGGCATAAATTAAGAAGTAACAGAAACCAAAGTAGGAATGTATGTTATAAGCTCTGTAAACTACAAACTGAATTATCTTTACCCAAGAGCTTTCTAAGAAGTTTTGGGTATATGAGATATTAATTGTTAGCTGATAAATCATAAAATAATGCTGTCATTTTTCTCTCTCATTAAGTTTATATTTAGAAATTAGATATTTCTATTAATAAGAATAGAATGCTCAGACCAGTTTGTTTATTATTGATTTCATTTAAGGGAAAAGAAAGACATATTTAGGAACAAGAAGAAGCTATTTGGAATCAAGAAGAAGATAATTTGAATTAAGGGGACTCTTAAGGACTGAATGGCTTTCTCTAAAATTGTTCTAGTTCCTAGCATTTACTTGTCATTCCTGTCCTTTGTTCTAAAATAGAAGTAGTGGTAAATACATAGTGGTTAATCCCTCAGTCCTTAAGTGTTGAAACTGGTAACCTCTAACCTTGAACATTGATTTTGACGGATATCTTAGGGATACAGAATGACAATAAACACTAGGCTATCAAGTAACCCAAGTAAATGAAGACTGAAATGGTAAAAATTATTATATTTTTAAAATATTCATAATTTTGAGTAGATGAACCACCCAAGAAATGAACACCTAGATAAACTTATTATTATATAACATGATACATCTTTTTTGTACTGTGGGGAACTGCTGGTTCCCAGGTGTGTGGCACCAGCAATTAAAAAGAAAGAATAAATTTGGTAGTGGGAGGAAGCATTTTCTGCTGTTGCTCACTGAATCATTAATCACTGTGTTTAGGTGAAGAAGAAGAGGAGGAGGAAGACAAACTCCCTCGAAGGGAAAGCATGAGGCCAAAGAGGAAGCGGACCAGAGACGTTATCAATGAGGATGATCCAGAACCTGAACCAGAGGATGAAGAAACAAGGAAGGCAAGGGAAAAGGAGAGGAGGAGGAGGTTGAAGAGAGGAGCGTAAGTTTGTGGAGATATAGAACTGAAAGTGTTATTCATTCAGGAGCATTTGACACTGAAAGAAGACCACTCACCTTAGGCACTTCTGTGCCTTAAAATTGGAACTTAAAATTACTTGTAGAAAGACAGGCTTAATATGGTGCTTCCATTTTACTCCAGTTAAATATAGTTTAATAACTCAAAAGAATTAAAAATGAATATACATTAAGGATGGACTATGGTAAATTGCCTTTTGAAAGATCTAAATTATCATAGGTCATTAACATACTATATTAATTTAAATATTTTTAAATTATCCCATTAATTACATGCACTGTTACCTAAGGTAAGTGGAAAACCCCTTAAGGATGAGCTAGAACCACTTCATTTTACAGAGCAGGGGTTGGCAGAATATGGCCAAATACACCCTGACAATTAGAATGTTTTCTATATTTTTAAAGGATGATTAATGAAAAATAAAGACTAATATGCAGCAGAGACCTAAAGCCTAATAAAAAGACTCAAAGCTTAATATAATCTCACATCTCTTAGTTGCACCAGGTCAACACTTTATTGAGCATTGGCTTTGTGTAGAATTATGTATTAAATACTGTTTCAGGAAAATGCAACAAAGAATTTTCTGGTCTTTGCTTTCTGGAAATGTGCAGATGGCAGGCAGGTAGGGAAGTGCATGTGTAAAACACATGCAATGAGAGAAAACATAGAGCCCCTGGAAAAGACTTAAGAGAAAAGCATTGGAAGACCTTCACCATTGGAGGGTCATAGGGCCACTTGCATCACCACCAGTTAAAGTACTTTCTTCCAAAACACTGCTAGGACTTTCTTCCAGCACCCCTCAGACTTTAAATGATGAGAAACTTTCTAAGTTGTCTACTCAAGATGACCCACTTCCTTATTTAGTTGCTCTATTATTTTCCTATTTATAAATAAATACAATTAAATACAGTGCGAATAAAGCTTTGTATGAAAATTTTGTCAAGTAGAGAACCTTAGCATTAATATATGATGATTCCTTTTAGAATAAAAGAATAACCCTAACCACGTTGTCTTCTTCATATTTTAGTTTATTTAACTTTTAAAATTTCCCTCCTCTTCTTTCTCCTTCACCTCGTTGTCCTTCCTGGGTACCTCTTCTTTCAATATCAAGAAGTTGCTTGCTTTAAATTTTGACTCTGATATTTTCTATTTGTATCTTCTTTTCATGTACCTTTTTGCTTTGTTCCTTTCAGAAATGAAGTACAACAAAATTATAAGTTCCATGTGTTGTTATTACTACTATCATGTAGTAATATCTCCCGTTAGCAAAGTTAATGTTTTCTGACAGAGGCATTTCACTGAGAAAACATTACCAATAAAGGTAGGCAGAATATGGGCTGTGTTCCAGAATGTGCTTTTCCTTTCCTCTTTTGCCTCAGAAGGTTCCTTCTACATGGATGAACAGTTGGGCAGAATTTCTCTGCTCTCTTGATCTGCTTAAGGCTCTGAGGAGACTTGCTCCACCCCCAGGATATAAAAGGTGACTCAGGTGTGTGGCCTGACTCAGGAAGACTGTCTTAGGTCGCACCTGACAGTGTCTCTCCTCAGCTAGAGCCACCCCTCAGCCTCCTCTTGCCCACATAGTCAAACTTCGCTAAAACTTAGTCTTCATATATTTTGTAAATTATATTATTATTGCCACAATTTGTGCATATATTCTAAATAGTACCATAAATTTTTTGTGATGTTTGATAGCTCCATTTGCTACTTTAGAATTCATTTTCTATTGTTCATTTTGAAGATAAACATTTCCTTTTTCTTTTAAAGAGAGTGTATTAGCAAATGTGTTTTGAGGAAGATTAGTAGGCAAACCAGGGCACATTTATTTAGGCTAATTAATTCAGGGTCTTTTATTTAAATCTTCAAGTAATGCCTCAGGGCATTTCCCTTGCACTGACAAGACTTTTGAAACCAACTAAAACTAAGGTTGTACTATTAGCTATCTTTGGAGATGGTTAAAAAAATACTGCCTTGTTAGCCATTTTGGAGTATTTCTAAAAATAGCTCAAGCTTTTCCTGACCTAGTTTTAAATGACTAAATAATATGTTCAGAGCAGTGGGAAATCCAGTGTAGTGTGCCTTCTTTTTCCTAATAGCTTTTGTTTAGGTAAATTAGATTTATGATAGAAAGCCATTCTTGAAGAATATTTTAGTTTCCTGACTGCCAAAACAAATACCATACAATGGGTGGATTTAGACAATGGGAAATTATTGGCTTGCAGTTTTGAGGCTAGGGAGAAGTCCAAACTCATGGCATCAACAAGGTGATCCTTTTGCCCAGAAGACTGTGGCATTCTATTGGTGATCCTTGGTCACATGACAATGCAAGTGTCAGCCTCTCCTGGCTTCTTTCTCTTCCAGGTTTCACTGACTTCCAGCATCTGGCTGCTCCCTGTTTCTTTCTCCTATGCAGCTTTCTCTATAAGGCCTCCTGTAACAGGATTAAGATACATCCTGATTCATTTTGCACACCTTAATTGAAGTAACCCTGTCAAAAGGTCATATTTACAAATAGATTCACACCCACAGTAATAGATTAAATTTAAAGACATGTTTTTCTGGGATACAAAGCTCCAAGCCACCATACAGAGATAAGCCCTGACTTTTAGAAGATGGAGTGTGCTTATGCTATGGCTTCTTGGTATGGTGAGTCCTTTCTTAGAGTGGTTCCTAGAAAGCAGATTCCATGTTAAGGATGATGACTGTAATATTTTAATTACCTACATATTTGAAGGTCACTTATTTCTCAACAGCCATACTCTGTATTACAACTGAAGAGGGGCTAGAGTGGACTTTGGCTGGGTTTGTTCACTTGGCATGTCAGAACAGACAAACACATCGAATTAGGGAAGGAAGGAAAAGAGGGTTGATTCATGGGCGGGAGACCAGAGATGTACAGTTTCCAATCAGCCTCTCTGTTAAGGATTTATCTCAATGCTTTATATTGGTTGAAACAAAGGAAGTTAATCATTAGGGTGACATTTCCAAGAAGGGTCCAGAAAAATTAGTTTTTGCTATTTCAGTTAATCTTAAAATATGCATGGTACTTGGGACCAGGTAACCTTGGGGTGATAAAAATGGGAAGTGGTGAGGACGTGAAGGTACAAATAGTGATGGATAAGAAGATATAGATGATGGATGTGAGTAAAGATGAGTGAGGAAGTGCATAATTATACATTTTGGGTGATGCTAAATCTGGTTAATGTCAATCTGTAGCTCTGCATGCCTCTTGACATATGAGCAGGAGTTATGTTGAATTTTTCTAACATTATAAGGTATAGAACAATGCCTTAATATTTAAACTATACTGGGCTTTTTTTAGTACTACACAACATGATCCTGTTGGAACAACCAGCTTTTAACAACATCTTAAGAAATATACCAGTCTGGAATCATTTCATGTAGGGGTAAATGCCTTTCCATACTGTGATAATCTTGGAGGGCATTGTTATATTTTAGTGTACTGTGAACACCGGGTGCATCATGATAACCCTAAGCCATCCAAAAAGGTTCTGTACATATACATTTATTCAATAAATTTGTATCTAGCACCACTTCTGTGGAAGATAATTTACTAATTTCTTTGAGAGACTTGATTATGAAAATGCAATTGCCTGCATCCTCCAGTTCATAATTAGTAAGAGAGCGACGACTTATACAGAGATTATTATGGAACGAGACGGCATGCATATATTTGTTTGAACTCTCCCAGAAAACACTTTTTGTAGGAATTATCAGAAAAGAGATTACTGAAGACATTTAATTTAACTTTTGAAGGAATCATATAATTGGGATATACTAACATATAAAGTGCTGGGTTTAAGATGGCAGAAAAGTATGTAATTAGTCTTAGAAAAGTTTCCATTAAGTGGTGTTTAAAAATTGGCATGTAAAGAAATAAGCTTTAGTTACACAGTAAATCCACTTATTGAATAGATCTTTCTTTTCATTCTTTGATGATGCTGGTTCACATGAGGTGCTGTTTTATATGTAAGTCTTAATAGAATTTCAGTACTGGAAAGCTTTAAGGTATTTACATGTAAATGTCATGAATTATTTTGGAATGGTGTTTAAGTTATAGGCTTAAAATATCAAGAAAATGAATTATTAATCTTGAAGTTTCTTTTTTTTCTAATGGACTCCATATTTGATCTTTCTTGGCATCTATTTTCTTTTTATTAATTTCTAAAAAGATTTTGGCAGATAATTATCTATATAATTTAGATTTAGGTCTACACGAAGACAATTTCAGTCATGTTTGTGCAGCACCATAGGATTTTATATAATAAACAACAAGCAATTAAAATGGGGGGGGGGGAACAGAGTTGTATCTTAGTAGAGTATATTTTTATAGTTCTCTTGAGTCAGTCTTACACTTCTAAGCAAAATATCTGAATTGGCCAAAAAACCAAACCGTCAATAGGAAATATTGTTGTAGAGTAAATGTGGATTGTTGTTTCAGTAATAATGACATGATTAACAACTATAGATTGGTGGGAAAGAAAAGAGATTGCAAAGTGATTTTGTAGGAAGGACTGTAAAACTAGGGATGTCCACCTGTTCCTCAACTGGAAGTTTAAAAAAATTATAATAATTTTTTCTATTAATATATCCCCTACTGTTTCTAGTCATGCATTTACTGAACAGGAAAATCTGTGTCTGAATACAATGAATGAGATTACAATTTCTTTTTTTTTTTTTAAGATTTATTTAATTAATTTATTTCTTCCCTTCACCCTCGTTTTTTACAGTCACTGTCTGCTCTCTGTGTCTGTTCATCATGTGTTCTTTGTGTCTGCTCATCTTCTTTTTAGGAGGCCCTGGAAACCGAACCCCGGACCTCCCATGTGAGAGGGAGGCACCCAATCGTTACAGCCACCTCCACTCCCTGCTTCTTGTGTCTCTCATTGTGTTTCCTCTTTGTGTGTCTTCTTTGCATCATCTTGTTGTGTCCGCTTACCTCGCCAGCCCATTGAGTCAGCTCACCGTCTTTCTTGTCCTCTTCAGGAGGCACCAGGAACCATACCGGGACCTCTCATGTAGTAGGCGAGTACCCAACTGTTTGAGTCACATCTGCTTCCCAGATTACAGTTTCTATAACAGTCTTCATCTAGCTAGGACAGAAATTGCAACAGTTTTTTGAACAGAGGTAATTTAACAAGAGAATTGATTAATAGGTATAAATGTTAAGTAGGTTACTGAAATGGCAAAAAGAGAATACTAAGTTCTCATGGTGACAGCAACCACAGGAAGCAGCTACCATCTCAAGGGCAGGATGAACCATGAAAAGAGGTTGTAATTGTTAAAACTTATTAGTTCAGAGGAGACACCCATGAAGCTGAAAACAGACCTCTGAGTGGTGGTGGCGGGGAAGCCTTCTGCTCAGCTGATGCTGATGTCTACTGGGATGTAATTCGGCTGACCAGGCTAGTGTTGAAAATTTGCAGATAGATTCACCTGCACCTATGAGAGGGCACCCCTGCTCCTGTGACGAAGAAATGCTGCTGGGGAGGAAGAGTCACTCCAGGAAGCAGATAGGAAGCCAAAGCAAAGAGCAAGGCCCTTTTCAGTATCCCCTTTTGGAGAAATCTGATTTAGAACCAGCTGATAAAGCAGAAATAAGATTTACAGAGTCCCAGTCCCAGTATCGCAATGCTATTTAGAGAAGGGTGAGTATAGAGCTGAGAAGCAGTCTAGTGGTGGAGACAATCAATTACTGAAACAATTTATTGATACAATATGTTATTGTATTCCTTGATTTGAAATCATGCTGCTCATGTTAGGTTTTTTCTGTTGTCGTTTTTTAGGAGGTACTGAGTATTGAACCCAGGACCTCACATTTGGGAGGCAGGGGCTCAACCATTGAGCTACATCTGCTCCCCCCCCCATGTTAGTTTTTGTTTGCTTCAAATTCTGGAGTCTATTTGTAATACTAGCAGCACTGAAGAGAAAAGATTTATCTCATTTTCTCAGTAAGAAATAAATTCTTTTTGGGGTTGCTTTAAAGGATTCACATCCACCAGATTCACTTCAATTTGCATTTTATCAATTGAAATTTTGATTTTAACAAACTAGGTTACCTTCAATAAATAGATTTTTATTTTTTCCTATTTCAGTTTTTCTCTTTCTCTTGAGAGAGAGTTGACTTCAATTTTTAAAGTGTACTTCAAAGACATTTTCACCTCTAATTTATTATCTTTATTGAAAAATAAGGTTCACAAATGAAAAGTGGAATTTGGTTGGGAAAGATAGACAAGGCAGCAAAGAAAATGAAAATACATTGATTAGCTCTGTATCTATCCTTTCCATAAATTTTCTTGTTCTGATATCTGAGGCTGTGAGCATAAAAGAACAACTTGAACCCAGAATATCAGAATATAAATACTATTATTTAAAGTTGCAGTAATCCTGAAGCAATGTTCAGATATGAGCTCTAATGCTTACAGATCATTGACTCTATACAGCCAAGTAAAGAAAGTTGATCTGGGTATCTGATGTTAGTCAGCCCTAAGTTTGGAAGCCAAGCAAAACTTAACTTTATTAAGTGTTCTGTCTATCTTTATTTATTTTCTTTTAAAGGGAAGAAGAAGAAGAAATTGATGAAGAGGAATTGGAGAGATTAAAGGCAGAGTTAGATGAGCAAAGACAAATGATCGCTAATGTCAAATGCAAACCTTGGAAAATGGAGAAGAAAATTGAAGTTCTCAAGTATGATGACACTTTCATAAGTAGAAATACTTTCCCTGATACTGATCTAAAACTTCTTTAGTATTACATATATTATATTACATATTAATGTTATAAGAATTTAGTTAATTATATATCAATTATAATTATGATATATATTATAATACTTCATATAATGTAGCTTATAGGTAATACTCATTATATATGATGCTCAACATACATGTTTAATATTATAGATATGCTCTATCATTTCACTGGAGAGATTGGGCTAAAGATTATAAATTAGAAACAGCTATAAGCAAATTCATTGTTTAGGGTCTTATCACCTCTCTGGTCCCCTTTCATCATTTGTTTCTTGACCTAAGAATTTCCTTAGTTTAATATATTCATTACTGACTCTCTGAAGAGATAATATATTTGATTTTTACAAGTTTGTGTGCATTGAACATTCTTGTTTCTCTGCAGGGGAGTAGCCCCAAATGATATTTTTCATGTGACAGCTCTCATTCAAGCTCAGTGAGGATGATAAGCCAACAGAGCAATTCCAATTAAGGATTATGCTAATACCCATTCCCTGGTAACTTGTCAGTGGCCCAATGTCAATCTTCCTTTGAGTGTTGATGTAGGTGCTAATGCATTCAGAAATGCACTATATGCAAAGTCAATTGACTTTCCCTTTCTGAGGGATGGAGCAGCTTTTTCTCTAGGATCACACTATATTTCACATTCATGGTTGTTGTAGGAGGGAAATGAAAAATGGGATGTGCCTATGACAACAGTCATGATTGTTTCCCTAAATTGTGCCCCAAACTGCATTTTTCCATAGAACCAATTTTATAAATGATGGTGAGTTCCCAAAGCCATTCTGCCCCAAGCCAATTTAGCTAATAATGCTATTAAAATTATAGTATAGCATTACTGTTTCACAATGAAAAGAACTTTAGTAGCTATCAGGATAATTCACTTCTGGTCTTTTGGCTCTGCAAGAATTTGTGTGCTGTTGGAGGAGTTTGCTTAACCTTCTGGAGCCTCAGGTGCCTCATACCCAAAATAAAGGAAGATATTCTAGATCTACCTTATGACCTGGGAACCTAGCCATAAACAAATGTTTGTTTTGCAGAGAAAGGTTTTCCAAGTTCCAAACGAATGTCTTCCCAGAAAACTTTTGAAATGTCATACAACTGTAGGCTGGCAACTCCCTGTGCATGCATGTGCACACACACACACATGCATGCATGTGAGCACACACAAATGATTAGCTCCATGGAACCAGAAATTCAGCTTACATCCACTTTTGTTCACTGTATGTTCTCAGAGAGGTGCTGTGGCAGAACAATACTGTGAAAATACTTCATGGGTACATCACTCTGTACTAATACAGGTACTAGTGATAGTGTTTTCTAATCCTAGTCATCCAAACGATTTTAGCAAACAAATGGACAGGCAGGGGCACATGAAAACACTGGTCCTATCAAGCCAAGTTGAGGAACAGTGGCAGCCTGTTATTGAATGTTTACTCTTCTATGATAAAGTAGCAAAATGAAGGTGGTTGAATATATATTGTTTATTTGTATACATGTTAGTTTAAGGATACTAAATCCTCTTTTTGGGAAAGGGTGATGTTTCATTCCAAGATTATGCCCTTTCTAGTTTTCTAATGTTGTATGTGAGTTTGTGTGTTTGTGTATAGGTGTGTATATGTGTGTACGTGTCTGTAAACATGTTAAAATAATCTTCACTTAATAAAGTGATGATGATGCCATGTGGTAGATTTTACAAATATTCTTACTGGGCAAAATAAAAGTTTAGCAACTCTATGTTGGCCCCCAAAATGTATTTTAACATATGTTACTGGTTTATGAAATCCCTAAACCTAGGAATCACACATAACTGTACAGAAAGTTCTAAATTAGAAAAAAAGCTATGTTACAGAGCAAGGGTTTGTACACTTTCAAGGCATGGGATTAAATTGAACAAGGAGACCAAGGAATGATCCCCATCACCTTCATGGATGTGTAGAAATACCCATCTCTCTGCCTTGCCTGCATCTCCTGGGTGGGATAGTGGAGAGACCATGAGCTTTAGACTTGAGTTTGAATCTCATAGCTACCATCTAATAGCTATGCCATTTTGAATGAATTGTCTTGTTGCACTGACCTCAGGTTCTTTATGAAATCATACTTGCTTATAGGGTTATTGGAAGTCTAAAGTGAGATGATTCATGCAATGCACTTAGCATGGTGCCAAAGCACAGTAAATGGTTGGTAAACGCAGGTTGTAATTACTATTTCATCTCATGATATACTAAATGTTGCCTGTTTCCCTGCAGTGTTACAGGAGAGATAGAAAAGGCATCTGGCAGGGCGAGGCTGGAGCAGAAGTAGGTACAGGCAGATATCAGGAGTCTTGGGGGTTGGTGCCACTATTGTAGCATTAGGTAAATAACCAGGTTTTTAGGCTCCAAGAGGAAATAGCGAGTCCTGACAATTTGGCAGAATTCTCAGGGCCAAATTCCTCTTAGCTCTTCTAAAAAATACCCTCAGGGTAGCTGTGGTAGTTTGAAGCTGTTATGTACCCCAGAAAAACATGCCAAATCTAATACATTCCTATGGATATAAACCATTTTAAGTAAGACCTTTTGATGAGGCTACTTCATTTAAGGTATGATTCACTTCATTCAGGATGTATCTTAATCCTATTAATGGAGCCCTTTATATATGGAATGAATACATACACATACACACACACACTGAGCAAGAGTACACACACACACACAGAGCGAGAGCGAGAGAGAGAGAGAGAGAGCGCGCCATGGAAGCAAGAAGCTGAAAGTGACAAAATCCAAAAGAGAAGGGAGGGACCAGCAGATGCCACCATGTGCCTTGTAATGTGGCAGAGGAGTCAAGGATTGTCAGCAGCCAGTTTTCAGGAAGAAAGCACCACCTTGATTTGGACATTTCCATGGCCTCAATACTGTAAGCTAATAAATTTCCATGGTATAAGCCAAACCATTTCATGGTATTTGCTTGGGGCAGCCTAATAAATTAAACCAGATTTTGGTACCAAGAGAGTGAGGTGCTGTTATTGCAAATACCAAAAATGTGGAATTGGGTAATGAGTAGAGGCTGGAAGAATTGTGAGGTACTTGAGAGGAAAGGCCTAGGCAGCTTTGAAAAGACTGTTTCTAGAAACATGCATGCTAAAGGTACTTCTGATGAGGCCTTAGAAGAAAATGACAAATATGTTATTGGAAACTGGAGGAAAGGTGATTCTTGTTTTAAAGTGGCAGAGAACTTGGCAAAATTGAGTTATGATGTCAGATGGAAGACAGAATTTGAGAGTGATGAGCTTGGATATTTAGCTGAGGAGATTTCCAAGCTAAATATGGAAAGTACAGCCTGGTTTCTCCTTGTAGCTTATAGCAAAATGTGAGAAGAAAGGGATAAGTTGAGAACAGAACTCCTGAGCACAAATACACCAGAAATCTACGGTTTGGAAGGTTCTGAACTTCAAGAAAGCAAGTCCCTAGAGGATAGTTCTCCATGGAAAGATTTAACTGAAATGGAAGCAGTCAGCCATTTCAGTGTGAGTCAGGATTCGAGATGCATTTATCCAGGAAGGATTTGTGTAAAGTCCTACTGCCTGATGGTTTGAGTCCCTGTGTGCTATGTGCAAAACCATCAACTTCCTTGCAAGATCCATATGAATGGAACCGCTGCTAGCCTGGACTAAAGGGAATGGAAAACAGACAGATTGAGGAAAAAATCACTTCAAGGGCAGAACCATGGAAGCTGAGATCTGGATCAAAGACATCTTCTTGGGCCAAGAGAGTGGACCCACCTGTGTGTGTGAAAAGGTGAGTCTGGAGCTTGGAGAGGGTGGACCTTCTACCCCATTGTTTAGGAAGAGTGCTACCACTCAAGTTTTCTCAGATGCCTCAAGGACTGTAGAGAGTCTAGCCACCACCCCATTGTTCTGAGAGGGTTGAGTCTAAGCTCCAGGGATTATGGAGAGTCTGGCTGTCTCCCTAATGCTAGGAAAGGGTAGAGACTTTACTTCCGTAGGGTGGAGACTTTACCCCAGTATTATGGGAGAGCAAAGCCACTGCACAAGCACTTGGAAAGGGTGGAGCTGTCACTCCATAAGGCCCAGAAGATAAAACTTCATTCCATAGATGATTCACAGACCTTGAAATCTAGTGAGGTATGCAGGGTTTTGGAATTCTTTGGGACCCATGAAATTGCCTCCCAGTTTCTCCCTATGGGAATGGAAATGTTTATCCTATGCATGTCCCTCCATTGTGTATTGGAAGTAGATAACTTATTCTTTAGGTTTCATAGGTCCACAGACAGAAGAAATTGTGCTCCAGGATAGTCCACACCAATACTTGATTTTTTTTAAGACTTATTTTTTATTTATTTCTCTCTCCTCCTCTCCTCCCCTCCCCCCCCCCCCCCATTGTCTGCTCTCTGTATCCATTTGCTGTGTGTTCATCTGTGTCCACTTGCATTCTTCTCAGTGGGAATCTAGGCAGGCTGCATTTTTTTGTGTGTGGGGCAGCTCTCCTTGCAGGGCACACTACTTGCATGTGGGGATCCCCTACTCTGGGGACACCCCTGTGTGGCACAACACTGCTTGTGCACATCAGCACTGCATGTGGGCCAGCTCACCACATGGGTCAGGAGGCCCTGCGTTTGAACCTTGGACCTCCCATGTGGATGGTCCACATGCTGATAGAGCATGTGGATGCTCTATCAGTTGAGCCAAATCTGCTTCCCACCAATAATTAATTTTGATGAGACTTTGTACTAAGCATTGTTACTGAAATGTCTTAAGGCTTATAGGCTATTGTGATGGAATGAATGTATTGTGCATATAAAAAGAACACATCTTTTTGGGGTCCAGATGATGGAGTGTGGTGGTATGAAACTGTATGTACCCCAGAAAAACATGTTCTTATATCGAATCCATTCCTATGGGTATAAAGCCATTGTAAGCAGGATCTTTTGATGAGACTACTTTAACTAAGGCGTGAACACCCCACGAAGAAAGGCTCTTAATCCTATTGCTGGAGTCCTTTATAAATGGAATGAACAGAGAGAGTGAAGGAAAGCCACAGAAGCAAGAAGCTGAAAGCAATGAAACCCAGAAGAGAAGGAAGAAACTAGCTGATACCACCATGTGCCTCACCATGTGGCAGAGGAGACAAGGATTGTTGGCAGCTGTAGCAGTTTGATATGGTTATGAATTCAAAAAATAGATATTAGACTAAGTTTGTGATCTGGTCTGTACCTGGGTGTGATTGAATTATGTTTGGGGCTTTGATTGGGCCACGTCATTAGGGCATTGAGTCCCTGCCTCTTCGTGGGTGGGGACTCACAGATAAAAGGTGACAAAGGACAGAGTTGAGGTTCTCAGTGTTGGAGTTTTGATGGTGGAGTTTGATGCTGAAGCCTTAAACTGGCACCCTGGGAAGTAAGCGCACAGAGGAAAGAGAAGCAAGCCCCAGGAAGAAAGGAACCTTGAACCCAGAGGGAAGCAAGACCCTGGAAGGGAGGAATCCAGGAAGCCTGAACCTTCGCAGACATCAGCAACCATCTTGCTCCAACGTGTGAAAATAAGACTTTGGTGAGGGAAGTAACTTATGCTTTCTACCCTGGTAACTGTAAGCTCTTACCCCAAATAAATACCCTTACCAATTTCTGGTATTTTGCATCAGCCCCCCTTCAGCTGACTAATACAGCAACTGATCTTCGAGAAGAAAGCATTGTCTTGTTGATGCTTGATTTGACATTTTCACAGCATCAAAACTGTAAGCTAATAAGTTCCCATTGTTTAAGTCAATGCATTTCATGATATTTCATGCTTGGAGCAGCCTAGAAAACTAAAATGATTAGTCTAGTGGCAGATTCCTGATACCCACCTTGGTCTGGAGTTCAGGATTAGTTAATATTGTTTTGTTTTTAATTTTTGATTAGAGAAGTTGTAGGTTTACAAAAAAGCAGGTAAAAAATACACCATTGCCATATACCTGCATATTATTGACACTTTGTGTTAGTGTGGTACCTTTGTCACAACTGATGAAAGACTATTAAAATTGTGCTATTAACTATAGTGCATTGTTTACATTAGGTGTATTTTCCCCTATATACCACCCCATTATTACCACCTTGTATTAGTGTGGTGCATTTGTTATAATTTATGAAATAACATTTTTATACTTGTACTATTAATTATAGTCCAGCATTTACAATAGGGTTCAGTGTGTTATATAATATTCTTTTAATTTTTATTCTAGTAACATATATATGACCTAAAATTTCCCCTTTTAACCATATTAATATATATAATTCAGTGCTGTTAATTACACTCACAATAAAGTGCTATCACCACCATCCATTTCCAAAATTTTACAGTCAACATGAATAGAAATTCTATACAATTAAGCATTAACTCCCTATTCTCTAACCTCAATCTAGACACTGGCCTGTATCCTAGATTCTAATTCATATCAGTGAGACATAAAATATTTGTCTTTTTGTGTCTGGCTTATTTCACTCAGCATAACGTCTTCAAGGTTAATCCATGTAGTCACATGTATCAGGACTTCATTCTTTTTTATGGCGAAAAATATTCCATTATATACATTATATATACATATACATAATATATACATTATACCACATTTTGCTTATTCATTCATCAGTTGATGGACACTTGTGTTGCTTCCATCTTTTGGCAATTGTGGATGATGCCACTATGAACATTGACATGAAAATACCTGTTCAAGTCCCCTCTTTCAATTCTTTTGGGTATATACCTAGTAATGGGATTGCTGGGTCATAGGGTAATTCTATACTTAGTTTTCTGAGGAACTGCCAAACTGTCTTCTACAGTGACTGGAAATTTTACATTACCACCAGCAATAAATGACTGAGTGTTGCTCTTTTTTCACATCTTTTCCAACGCTTGTAATTTTCTGTTTTCTTTTTAATAATAGCCATCCTTTTGATCTGGGCATTTCTGCTTAACCTTGGGGGGATGTGAAATCATGGTCTCCATGGCTCTGGGGGCACATAGTAATGGTGATGCTGTGTCTTAGGTAAAAACATGGTTGTATAATTTGTTTAAGGAAATGTCAATGTTGGGCCATTTTTAAAAATAAAAGCCACTCTAGTGGGTGTGAAATGATACCACATTATGGTTTTGATTTGCATTTCTCTAATAGCTTGTGATGTTGAACATCTTTTCATGCACTTTTTAGCCATTTATATATCATCTTTGGAGAAATGTCTATTCAAGTTTTTTGCCCACTTTAAAAATTGGAATGTTTGTCTTTTTAATGTCAAGTTGCAGGATTTCTTTGTATATTCTGGACTTTAAACTCTTATCAGATACATGGTTTCCAAATACTTTCTCCCATAGAGTAGGTTGACTTTTCACTTTCATGACAAAGTTTCTTGATGTTCAGAAGTTTGTTATTTTGAGGAGATCTTATTTATCTACATATTCTTTCATTGTTTATGCTTTGGGTATAAAGTTTAAGAAACCATTGCCAACCACATGATTTTGAAGATGCTTCCCTATATTTTCTTAAGGATTTTATAGTCCTGGCTCTTATATTTAGGTCTTTAAATTTTAGTTAATTTTTGTGTATGGTGTCCAAAAGGGGTCTTTCTTCTTGCAATCTTTTGCATATGGATATCCAGCTTTCTTAGGAACATTTGTTAACGAGACTATTCTTTCTCATTTGAGTGGACTTTGGCAGCTCTGTCAAAATCAATTGGCCATAGACCTAAGGGTCTATTTCTGAACTCCCAATTCCATTCCATTGGTCAATATATCTATGCCTGTGGCAGTACTGTGCTGTTTTGTCCACTGTAGCTTTGCAGTAATCTTTACAGTCAGGAAGTGTGAGTCATTCAACTTTGTTTTTCTTTTTCAAGATGTTTTTGGCTATTTGCAGCCTCTTGCCCTTTCAAATAAATTTGATATTTAGCTTTTCCCTTTCTGCAAAGTAGGCTGTTAGAGTTTTGAGTGGGATTATGTGGAATCTGTAAATCAATCTGTGTGGAAATGATACCATCACAATATTTAGTCTTCCAGTCTATGAACATGGAATGCCTTTCCATTTATTTAGGTTTTCTAAAATTTCTTTTAGAGATTTTTTTTATGTTTTCTGTTTACAAGTCCTTTACATCCTTGGTTAAATTTATTTCTAGGTATATGATTCCTTTAGTTTCTATTGTAAATGGAATTTTCATTTTAGATTTCCTCCTCAGATTGCTCAATACTAGTGTATAGAAACCCTATTGATTTTTGCATGTTGATCTTGTACCCCACCACTTCGTTGAATTTATTAGCACGAGAAGCTTTGGTGTAGATATTTTGGGACTTTCATGTCATCTACAATTAGTGAAAATTTTACTTCTTCCTTTCCAATTTGAATGTGTTTTATTTCTTTTCCTTGCCTAATCGTTCTGGCAAGAATTTCTATTGCAATGTTAAATAACAGTGGTGGCAATGGGGCCTCCTTATCTTATTCTAGATCTTAGAAAGAAAGCTTTCAGGTTTTCACTATTATGTTTGATGTTACCTGTGGATTTTACATATATACCCTTTATCATGTTGAGGAACTTTCCTTCTATTCCTAGTTTTCTAAGTGTTTTTATCAAGAAAGGATGCTATATTTTATCAAATGCCTTTTCTGGGTCAGTTGAAATTATGTTTTCCCCCTTTTGTTAATGTTGTATATTACATTAATTGAAGTACCCTTGTATACCTGGGATAAAACTCACTTGATTATGATATATAATTATTTTAATGTTCTGTTGGATTTGGTTTGCAAGCATTTTCTTGGGAATTTTTGCATCTATATTCAAAAGAATAACTGGGTTGTGATTTTCTTTTCTTGTAACATCCTTATCTGGCTTTGGTATTAGAGTGATGTTGGCTTCATAGAATAAGTCAGGTAGTGTTCCCTCCTGTTCAAATTATTTTAAGTGTTTGAGCAGAACTGGTATTAATTCTTTTCAGAATGATTCATAGAATTCATCTGTGAAGCCACATGGTCCTACACATTTCTTTGTTAGGAGGTTTTTAATGACTGATTCAAGCTCTTTATTTGTGATTGGTCTGCTAAGATCTTCTGTTTCTTCTAGAGTCAGTGTAGTTTGATTGAGTGTTCTAGAAATTTGTCCATTTCATCTAGGTTGTCTAATTTTTTTGGTGTACAGTTTTTCGTAGTACCTTCATATGATCCTTTTTATTTCTGCAGAGTCATTAGTAATATCTTCCCTCTCATTTCTGATTTTATTATTTGTTTCTTTTCTCTCTTTTCCTTTGTCAGTCTAGCTAAGGATTTGTCAATTTTATTCATCATTTTAAAGAATCAACTTTTGGTTTTGTTAATTCTCTTTTTTTTCACTCTCAATTTACTTTATTTCTGCTCTAGTCTTTGTGATTTCTTTCCTTCTGCTTGCTTGGTGATTAGTTTGCTCTTCTTTTTTCTAGTTCCCCCAGGTTGCAGTTAGGTCTTCATTTTAGTTCTCCCCCCCCACCCCCTGAGATGACTCCCTCATCTATTTGCTTGTTTTTGCTCATTGCTTTTGCTCATTGTTTGCACCTGTCTGCTCATTGTGTGTTTGTTTTTTCTTTAGGAGGCACTGGGGACTGAATCCAGGACCTCCCATGTAGGAGGTGGGTGCTCAACTGCTTGAGCCACATCTGCTCCTGCTACTTTTAAGGATTAGGGCTATAAATTTCCTGTTCAGCACTGCCTTTTCTGCACCCAATAAGTTGTGATATGCTGTGTTCTCACTTTCATTTGTTTCAAGGTACTTACTTATTTCCCTTGCAATCTCTACCTTTACCCATTCATTGGTTAAAAGTATGTTATTTATGTTATTTAACTTCCATATATTTGTGAATATTTCCGTTCTCTGCCTAGTGTTGATTTTCATCTTCATTCCATTACTGTCAGAGAAGATACTTTGTATAATTGCATTCTCGTTATATTCATTTAGACTTGTTTTGAGATCCAATATATGGTCTATCCTGGAGAATGATCCATGTGTACTTGAAAAGAGTATATCCTGCTGGTTTTGGGGATGCAATGTTCTGTATATGTCTATTAGGTATAATACATTTTTCATATTATTCAAGTTCTCTGTTTCCTTATTGATCTCTTGTCTAGTTTTTCTGTTGATGAGAGTGGTATATTGAGGTGACTGAGTATTTTTGGGTAGAGGTGTCTATTTCTCCCTTCAGTTTTGCCCTTGTTTGCCTTATGTATTTTGTGACACCATGATTAGGTACATAAATATTTATGATTGTTGTTTCTTTTCAGTAGATTGCCCATTATATTAATATATATTGTCCTTCTTTGTCTCTTATTACATCTTTTGATTTAACATTTATTTTCTGATAGTCATATAGCTACCCCAGCTCTTTTTTTTTTTTTTTTGGTTTCTATTTGTATGGAATATCTTTTTTCATCCTTTTACTTTCAACTTATTTGTGTCTTTTGGTCTAAGGTGAACCTCTTACAAACAATATATCATTGGATCATGCTAAAAAGCAATTCTGTGAACCTGTGTTTTTTGATCAGGGAGTTTAATCCATTAACATTCAGTATTATTACTGTAAAGGCAGCATTTCAGCCATTTTGTCATGTTTTTGTTGTTTTTTTTTTAGTAATGCAATCCTAGTTTTATATTATGAAATTATATAACAACAAATCAAGGGATTCAGGTGATGGTGGCCTCAGATGAGAAGAGGTATTAGCTTTTTGCCAACATCCTCACTTTATTATTATTATTTTTATCTTATATTTGGTGTATTTTTCTCCAAGCCCAGCCTATTATTATTATTACTGTATCATTTATACATGAATATATGTAAACAATAAGTGTGTAGTAAAAGTTGTGAACTTACAAAGCAAACATGCATAATGTCATACAGGGGTCCCATACATCAGTCTACCACCAACACATGGCATTATTGTGAGATATTTGTTACAAATTATGAAAGAATATTGTCAAAATCTTACTACCAACTATAGTCTTACATTTGGTGTATTTCCCTCCCAACCCACCCTATTATTATTTTTAAAATATATTTTTATGACAAAACAATCACACATGTGCAGAATTCCCATACAACAGCCCTCTATCAACACACCACATCATGGTAGAACATTTGCCACAGACCATGAGATAGTATCATCATACTATTACTAGGTCCATAGCATACATTTGGCATACTTTTTCCATACTCACCCATTAGCAACACAGTATATCTTTGGCATAGATGCATGAATATTATATTATTATTGTTAACCACAATCCATAGGTCACTCCAGCTGTATTTTTCCCATGCTTCTCCACATTCACATCACCCTGCAGTAGTGATGTACATCTGCTCTAGTTCACAAACAACACTCTTGCCTCTGTAACATTCTCATCCACCTAAGTTTACTGCGTTAGTCCCTAGATTAATCTCCATCTTTCTTTCAATTTGCATTTATAGCCCTAGACTACTCTTTTCAGCCACATTCCCATTTACAAACTAGATGTTACTTACTATAATGTGTTGCCATCAACTCTATACATTTCCACACTTTTACAGTAAAGTTAATTAAAATTTCTATGTACATTAAACATTAGTAGTCCATCTTAGTCCTCCTCCTATCTTCTTTAATAATCCATCACCTACCACCAGGTCTTGAAGATATTTTCCTACATTTTCTTCTAGAAGCTTTATGGTTCTTGCTTTATATTTAGGTTTTTGATCCATTTGAGTTCATTTTTGTATAAGATATGAGATAGGGGTCCTTTTTCTTTCTTTTGGCTATGTATATCCTGTTCTCTCAGTACCATTTGCTGAATGGACTGTTTTGCTCAAGCTGGGTAGGTTTGACAGGTTTGTCAAAAATCACTTGATCCAAGATGTGAGGGTCTGTTTCTGAACCATCAGTTTGGTTCCATTGGTCTGTGTGTCTGTTTTTATGCCAGTACCACTGTAGTTAGGGAATATGATTTAAAGTCCAGAGTGAGAGTCCTCCAACTTTGCTTTTCCTTTTGAAGATGTTTCTGGCTATTCAGGACCACTTACCCTTCCAAATAAATTTGATAATCATATTTTCCATTTATTTAAAATATGCTAGTAGAATTTTTATTGGGATTACATTGAATCTGTGTATCCTTTTGGGTAGAACTGACATGGTAATCATATTTAGTCTTCCAATCCATGAGCATGAAGTGTTTCTCCAATTATTTAGGACTTTTTAAAAATCTTTTAACAATGAGTTGTAGTTTCCTGAATACAAGTCCTTTACATTATTGGTTAAGTTTATTCCAAAATATTTGGGTTTTATCTGTCATATTTTATTTTCATCACTCTTGTGACACTTTTAGTTACTTTTACTGATATAATCATCATTTCTAGACTCTCTTTCAAGTCTCTCTTGTCTTTTCTTTTCAGACTGTAGCACACCCTTTATTATTTCCTACAAAGCTGGTCTCTTGGTTACAAATTTTCTCAGTTTCTGTTTATCTGTGAATATTCTAAACTTGCCTTCATTTTTGAAAGAGTGTCTTGCTAGATATAAGATAAGTTTTTCTCTTGCAGTATCTTAAATATATCACACTACTGTCTTCTTGCCTCTGTGGGTTCTGATGAGAAATTGGCACTTAATCTTATTGGGTATGCCTTATATGTTATGCATTACTTTTCTCCAGCTGCTCTCAGAATTCTCTCTTTGTTTTTGGCATTTGATGTTCTGATTAGTATGTGTCTTGGAGTTGGTCTATTCAGATTTATTCAGATGGGAGTATGTTGAGCTTCTTGGACATGGATATCTATGTCCTTCAATAGGACTGGGAAATTTTCTACCAATATTTCTTCAAATAGTCCTTCTGCCTCTTTTCCCTTCTCTTCTCCTTCTGGGACAATGACATGCATGTTTGTACATCTATTGATGTCATTTAGTTCCCTGAGAACTTGTTCAATTTTTTCCATTCTTTTTTTCATCTGTTCTTTCATATGCTCACTTTCAGATGTTCACATTTCATCAAGCTCACCAATCCTTTCTTCTGCTTCCTCAAATCTGTCATATGATTTCAGTGTACTTTTAATTTCATTTATTGCACCTTTCATCCCTATAAGATCTGCTATTTTTCTATGTATGCTTTCAAATTCTTTGTGCTCATCCAATGTCTTAATATCTTTAATCTCTTTAGCCACTTCATTAGATTTATTAAGGAGATTTGTTTGAACATCTATCATTAGTTGTCTCAACTCTTTTATGTCATCTGGAGGCTTATCTTGTTCCTTTAACTGGGCCATATCTTCCTATTTCTTGGTGTGGACTGGAATTTTTTTTTGGTGTCTTAGCATCTGGCTTACTAGATATATTTATTCTGGGTGCAGTTTCTTTCTTTAATTTAGGGATTTCTTGCCCTTTCTCTCTTGCTGGATGTATAGAAGGAGCCAAGGATGTAGTTGGTGCTGTAAGCTGTGGAGACTCAAGTTGCCCTCATTGCCCAGAGACCAATGAAACTTCTCTTAACTTTTTCCTTTGCTAGGGATAGAGACAGAGCCACAGCTGTCTAGAATAATCCAAGTTGTACAGGCCTAGATTGTAGTTGCCCAAAGAGACTGAAGAAGCTTTATGCCCCATTCTCAGCTACCAGGGGTGGGAATGGAGCTGCAGATGTGGGCAGCAATCTATGCCATGCAGGTCCAAAATGACTGCAGTTGCCCCAGTAGATTTCCAACTATTCAGTCTGTGCCAGCCAAATGTACCTGCAGTAACCCAGAGAGGCTGGTCCAGGGCTCACCAGCTTCCTCCCTCCTACAGGTAGGACTGAAGCCTAGGTTAGAACTGCAGGCCGATCTGGGTGAAAGAAGCCAATCCCTACTATCACTGTGATTTTCAGTCAGTCCAGCTTCCCCTCAGGCTGGGGGCAGAGTCAAAATGGCAGCCACTGGCCTCTTTCCTACTTGGACAGGTACAAACTTTAGCTGTTCTTGGGATTATACTTTAGCCAGCCAAATTGACTAATCAGTAGCTGAAGTCATTGGCCAACCATCTCTTCCTCCCTTGTTTTTGGGAAATGGAGCTTTCAATGCCAGCCACAGAATAGATCCTGAGTCAGTTTGCACCACCAGAGTAGAATGTTCACTGGCCTCTGCAAGTACAAAGCACTGTGATTTTCAGTCTGCCCTACTTCCCCTTGTGCCAGGGGCAGAGTTAAAATGGCAGCCACTGGACTTTCTGACTTTGACAGGTTCAAATTCTACCTGTTCTTTGGATTATACTTTAGCCTGCTGAATTTACTATTCTAGATGAAGTTGGTGTCCAACCATCTCTTCCTCCCCCATTTTGGAGAAGTGGAATTTGTAATTTCAGCTGTGGAATAGCTCACAAGGCAGCTTGTGCCACCAGTGGAGGATCGACCAGCCTCTGGGGCATGGGGTGCTCTACTTACAAATCTTCTCTGCAGATAGTCAGTCTCCTCCTTCCATTCTTTCAAGGATATTGCAGGATGCTCTTCTGGTCCCCTGGAGCCCCCAAACAGGTGCTTTAGATAGCTCTGGGTGATTGCTAACTGCCCTCTAGCATGAGCTGACTCTAGGAGTTCCTTTACTCTGCCACCATTTTGCTGGTTGTCCTGCCCTTTGGTTTTTATATGTCATATCTTTTTTTTTTTTTTTTGTCTCTCTTTTCCTTGATTGCAACCTCCTTTACCACATAGTTGATATTTTGTGATGTATCTGATTGATCCCTTTCTCATTTCTGTTTCTGTATACTTTAAAATATTTTCTTTGAGGTCACCCTAGGGTTTACATTATACAACTTTCATCCATATCCTACTATTAATAATTTGAAAAGATACCAACTTAGTTTGCATAGAATATACCTTTTCTTCTCCCATGTCCCTCTGTTTCTCCTCTTTATGTTGTTCCCCACCCCCCACCCCCCACTTTAGTCCTTTATATTTTGCATGTCCATTATCAGGAACTATGCCTTTTTCTTGTTGAATTGTATTCTGACTCTTACAGGAATTAAAGAGTAAAGTTGTATATTGAGATACAGTACTTCTGGGTTTTTGCATTTACCCTTTTAGTTACCTTTACGGAAGATCTGCATTTCTTCACACTACTTCAAGCCACTCTCTCCTGCCTTTTCTTTTCAGCCTGCACAATTCCCTTTAGTAATTCTTGTAGTGCTGATCTGTTGTTGACAAATTCTCTGTTTCTGTTTATCTGTGAATATTTTAAACTTTCTCACTTTTAAGGACAGTTTTGCTGGATAAGGAAATTTTGTTTTGCAATTTTTCTTTGAGTACCTTAAATTACCATACTACTCCCTTCTCACCTTCATGGTTTCTAATGAGAAATCTGCATGTAATCTTTTTTTTTTTAAGATTTATTTATTTATTTATTTCTCTCCCCTTCCCTACCCCCCCCTCACCCCACCCTGGTTGTCTGCTTTCTGTGTCAGTTTGCTGCCTCTTCTTCTTTGTCTGCTTCTGTTGTTGTCAGCTGCACGGGAATCTGTGTTTCTTTTTGTTGCATCATCTTGTTGTGTCAGCTCTCCGTGTGTGCAGCGCCGTTCTTGTGCAGGCTGCACTTTCTTTCACACTGGGCAGCTCTCCTTACGGGGTGCACTCCTTGCATGTGGGGCTCCCCTACAAGGGGGACATCCCTGTGTGGCAGGGCACTCCTTGTGTGCATCAGCACTGCATGTGGGCCAGCTGCACACAGGTCAGGGAGACCCAGGGTTTGAACTGTGGATCGCCCATGTGGTAGGCAGATGCCCTAACCACTGGGCCAAGTCCGCTTCCCTGCATGTAATCTTATTAAGAGTCCTGCATGTAATCTTATTAAGAGTAAATAAAGAATTGCTTTTTTGTTGCTGTTTAGAATTTTCTCTTTATCTTTGGCATTTGATGTTCTGATTTGTATACATATCAGAGCAGGTCTATTAGGATTTTTACAGTTTGGAGTACATTGAACTTCTTGGACATGTATATTTATGTCTTTAATAAGAGTTGGGAATTTTTAGGCTAATATTTTCTCAGATATTCTTTCTGCCCCCTCTTCTTCTCTTTACCTTCTGGAACACCCATGACATTTATGTACCTCATGGTGCCACTCAAATCCCTCAGACACTGCTCAATTTTTTCTATTCATTTCTATCTGCTCTTCTGTTAGTATGATTTCATTGTCCTGTCTTCTAGTTTGTGGATTCTTTCTTCTGCCTATTGAAATCTGCTATTATATGCCTCTTACGTATTTTTAATCTCTAGTATTGTAACTTTCATCTCAGTAATTTCTGTTATTTTCTTTTTGTACTTTCAAATTCTTCTTTATGTTCATACATCATCTTCTTAATATCCTTTATCCATATTTCCCTTCATCTTCTTGAATTGATTTAGGAGATTTGTTTGAATATCTTTAAATAATTGTTCAAATTCTGTTTTTCCTATCAAGTTTTAACTTGTTCCCTTAACTGAGCCATATATTCCTGTTTCTTAGTATGACTTGTAATTTTTTTTGCCATTATTTGGGCATCTGATTATCCTGATGACTTAACTCTGAAGGTCTCCCTCTTGTCTAGGATTTTTATTGTTGGTTGGCTTTGTATTAAGGCTCCTCTTTGACACTTGGTCCAACTTATTTTAGACTTTAGGGTAGCTAGTGTTTAACTGTTCTGATTTTCTCAACTCTTCTTCATCTGATTCTTGCCCTGAATATGTGGTACAATTTTTAAGATTGAACTTTTTTTTTGCAATTGTTTCACCTCCAGGAGATAGCTTCCTTTCCTCTGTTCCTTCTCTGAGAATATTGATCTGTTCTGTTTGTTTTTGTGCAGAATTTTCTACCCAGCTCCTATGATTTGTTTAAATTCTCTCCACTCATTGTCCCATTTTCCTTACACTTTTCAGTTCTGGGACCCATCTTACTGAAGTTCAGTTTAACACCTCCTCCCCTCTTTTTTCCCTTGAGGCTTTTCAGCCTCTGGTTTCTTTCCCATTAGGAAAACCTTCCCAAGGGAGCCAGATAGGGTCAATCCAGAAAGGTGGGTTGCTCCAGAAAAGTTTGTTTTGTGTTTAGTTGCTCCAGCCACAGAAACAGATTGAATGAATGTATCTCTTGCCAACAGTTCTGTTGCAGTCTTCCCCTCTCCATGGGTAGAGGAGCCACACACGCAAGGAGTGTGCCCCGTAAGGAGAGCTGCCCAGCGCGAAAGAAAGTGCAGCCTGCCCAAGAACGGCGCCGCACACACAGAGAGCTGACACAACAAGATGACACAACAAAGAGAGACACAGATTCCTGCTTCTGCTGATAAGGATAGAAGCAGCCACAGAAGAACACATAGTGAATGGACACAGAGAGCAGACAACTTGAGGTGGGGGGGGGAGTAGTTGAAAAAAGTTTTAGTTATACCCAGAATTAGTTTACAGTCATCTCTCTTGGCTAAGTCTATGGAATCCAAGACACTAGCTTTAATATAACTGGAGCAGATAGATGTTTTGATCACAGGTTTGGATCTGTGTCTGAACTCCAAGGTTTCTCATTTGGCTCTGGACACTGAACAACTTGTGAAACTTCTAAAATAGATTTTAGAGAGTGTCAGACATCCAAGATCTGTTTTAGGGTAAACCTTCAGCAATGATGGCTTATGTTTCTGAGAACATTGTGGGAGATTCAGGGGTAGCTTCCACATATTTTAAAAAATAGAACATCCTTAGGGCCTAGGATCAAACAGTGGTTAATGCAAGCAGTTAAAACATACTCAGGAGCTCTAGATCAGTTTTGTATCTGTGTGTCCTCTCAAACACTACTCAGGAACTGGAACTTGATATTTTCAGGGTAGAAGAAATTGCCTCTATAAGGAACAATAATTTCTGACAGCAAGTATGGTGCAATTCTGACTTTAACTACCCAGAGTTAGGCCAGACTCTGCAGAATAACCAGAGCAAAGTCCCCATGAGACCCCTCTTACTTCAGACACTGGCCTTAAGTTTGGAGGTTCCAAAGGGCCACCTTCATTTCTGACCTACTGGCTACAAATGTGGGGCTTCCCACCATCCACAGTCTTGGTAAATCTTTAAACCACTCAAGAACTCAAGAAAACATTGAATTTATGATTACAGTTTTATTATATCAGAAAGAACACAAATGAGAAGAGATGCACAGGGTGAGATCTAGGAGGATCTTAAACCCAACATTCTGTGCCCTCTCCACATGGAGTCAGAATGTGTCACTCTCCCCACACACTGAAATATCAGGGAAGTTCTGCCAAACTTTGGTGTCCAGGGTTTTTATTGCTATCTCATTATGTAGGTATGGCTGATGGGATTGATGCCCATATGGCTGAATTCAATCTCTATTCCCTTTTTTCTCCCTGGATGTTTGACTGCTATGATGTGGCTCAAAGCCCCAATACCTTGATCACCAGGTTGTTCTTTCTGGTATGGCCAGTTCTACCCTAAGACTACTGGTGTTCTACTCTGAGTCATCTTGTGAACATAAACTATCAGGTATGGTCTGTGGCCCACCATAAATAAGAAAAGACTTTCCTCACATGGGCAATTCCAAGTATGTAGAGTTACTCCCGAAGAGCCAGGACAAATGCTAGACCTTTTTATGGAGGCCAAATTACCTTATTATAAAATAGTGTTGAAGGGAAGCCACCTCCTTTCCATTGTCTCTCTGCAACAGTATTTCTACATATATGTTTCACTGCATACTAATACAGTTTTGTACACTAATGGGGCCTTAAATTTGCTGAATAATAATTGGGTGGAGGACAAATATATCTGGCCTAGGACTAAGAATGTGTATTTTCCTTTTACACTCCAAGAGTCATTGATAATACAGTTAGTACGGAGAGCTACTACCTCCAATTCTGAGAAATAGAAATCTTAATAAGCAGGAAACTACTCTGTGGATGATTCATTAAATGGATATGAATGTATATATTGGGAGAAGAGGAGGGAAGATGATGTATTTTCCAATTATGTGAAAGCAAATTGATTCTTATTATATGCTACTTTACTTAAGAATATTCAACAGTGAGACTATCAAGTATAATCTATATTTAAGTTGTTCATAGGTTAAGCTCATAAGTTGGATTATTGGGTCCCCCTACCATTACAAGATGGCAGCACTACTCTGGTAGCAGCCCCCACAGGTGAAACAAAGCAACTAGGTGGAAAAGAAGGGGTGTACTTATTACTTATTTTTATACCTAAAACCTTTAACTATAGAATGTTATATGTGGTAGACTGAAAACTCTCATGAGTAAAGTTAAGTAAGCAACCACTGATTTCATGATAGTGGAATAGATTGGGGACTGAAATATAAGAGAATTGGACTCTGCTCTAATTTCTAGCTCTAACTTAATTTCTCTGGGCCTCAGTTTAGTTTTTAATAAAATGAAGGCATTGGATTGGTTTTCAAACTTCTGTCCTCCAAGTTCAAGTGTTTTTTCTGAACCAAATGAAATCCCTTCAAAGGCAAGAGAGGGAAACCTAAGAGGGAGGAAGGGCTGCTTGGCCACAGCCCCAACGTTAACCAGAGGGGACCTACTGTTTCTTTTTTCTATATAATACATTCAGTTGAAGAAAGAATGCTTCTGTAGGAGTTAAGATAAGATAGTTAAAAGGAAACACCACTTAACTGGAATTATAAGAAAACTTATTTTGGGGGAGAGGGCAGTTTTAATATTTCATGAGCCCACAAATTAAGATATAGGGATAAACCACGTGTAATTTTTCATGGAACTGGCTCTTGGGTAGAAGCCAATTTAAAATTACTTTGATAACAAAAATGTTTATTTAGCTATTATACTGACCACTTTAATTTCTGAGCTTTGTATCACCCTTGTACTACAAATACATTGGCAGACTAGTCCTGGTGGTTTATTAATAAGATGCCAGATAAGCCAAGAACATTACCTACCCTTGAGATTTATTTATACAATCGCAGACACCTGAAAGTGTTAGCTAACCATTAAGATGACATTTGTCTTTACTCAGTCTCGCTTCAACCTATCATACTTCTTTGGGCTCAGTCCCCATTTCTTTTGATATTGTTTTGTGTTTTTTTTTGGTTGAGGGAACTAATATATTTCCAAGAAAGTGAGAGCAAAACAGGGCTGATTTCCTCAGTGAAAGTCATCTGAGAAAGCTTAAGGGAAAACTACCCTTTCTTTCCAATTTCCTTGGAGCTTAAGATATTCATGGGCAAGAATCATGGTTTCTACTTTTGTTCACAAAGCACTTTCTTTTTTCTGTCATTGTGAAGGAATGAGGAATTACACAAGAGAGGACTTTTAAGTATGTTACACACACATAATATACTCTTCAAACATTTTATATTCTTTAAAACCAATAACTCAACCAAATCATAGTCCTTAGTTCTTATATATTACAAGCTTCTTGGGTATATTGATTTTCTCATCCAAAGAAAGGAGTGACTACAGGCAATCAGTATATCTGAATTTTGCTGATCAAAACCTGACAATGACATCCAATTTTTCCACTTTTTAATAAGGTACCTGTCATTATACTGTGTCCTTGGGCAGGTTTATTAACCCCTGAAACCTTGAATTTTCTCATCTATAGTTGGGAATAAAAGTGTTACTTCATAAAGTTATGTTTAAATATATTTTTATTAGAGAAGCTATAGGTTTACAGAAAAGTCATGCAGAAAATACAGAGTTCCCATATGGAACTCTCATGGTCAAAGTTTACCCTATTATTAATTCTTTGCATTAGCGTGGGTGGTACTTTTGCTACAATTGAAGAAACAATATTGTTTTAATTATACTGTTAACTATGGTCCATATTTTACATTAGGGTTCACTGTGTTGTACAGTCAAACAATTTTTTTAACAACTTTTATTCTAGTAACATGTAATATATATACAACCTAAAATTTCTCCTTTAACCACAAATTTGTAATTCCTAGTGTTGTTAACATTCACAAAGTTGTACTACCATCACCAATCACCATCCATTACCAAAATTTTCCACCACTCCAAATAAGGACTTTCTACCAACTAACTATTAACTTCCTTTCCCTATCGCACCCCAACCTGTTAACATGTTCTAGTTCCTGACTCTATGAATTTTCTTATACTAATTATTTCTTATCAGTGAGATCAAACAATATTTGTTATTTTTGTATCTGGCTTATTTCACTCGATATGATGTCTTCAAGTTTTATCCAAGGAAACTTCATTCCTTTTTAAGGCTGAATAATATTCCATTGTGTGTATATACCATATTTTGTTGATCCTTTCATCAGTTTATGGACACTTGGATTGCTTCCATCTTTTGGCAATTGCAAATAATGCCACTATGAACACTGGTGCAAAAAGTGTCTGAGTTCTTGCTTACAGTTCTTTGGGGTATATACAAAAAAGTGGGGTTTCCTGGTCATAAGGTAATTCTCTACTTAACTTTCTGAGGAAATGCCACATTGTCTTCCACAGCAATTGCACCATTTTACATTCCTACCAGAATGAATGAGAGTTCTAATTTCTCCATGTCCTTTCCAAACACTTGTAATTTTCCATTTTTAAAAAACAGCTGGAATTCTAGTGGGTGCGAAATGGTATTTCATTTGGTTTTGATTTCCCTAATGGCTAATGATATTGTGCATCTTTTCATGTGTTATTTTGCCATTTGTTTATCTTTTTTGGAAAAATGTCTGTTCAAGTCTTTTGCCCAATTTAAAATTGGGTTGTTTGTCTTTTTGTTGTTGAGTTAAAGAATTTCTCCATATATTCTGGATATTAAACCCTTATCAAATATGGAGTTTCCAAATGTTTACTCCCATTGTTGTCATTTTACTGTCATGATAAAATCCTTTGATGTACAAAAAGTTTTTAATTTTTGAGGTTCCCTTTATTTCTACCATTTTTTAAAGCTGTGTTTTATTGATTTGGCACTCACCTTGACATTGCCACCCTTTAACTATATTCTGAAGTTTTAAGGAAGATGGCTTTGCCAGTTTTTGCTAGTTGTTCAAATACTCTCTGGGAAAACAGCACCCTGGGGCATTTTACAGCCCCATCTTGGTCTACTGGAACCCTTCATAGAGTTATTGAGAAGGTTTATCAGTTAATAGACATAAAGCACTGAGGATGGTGTCTGGCACATAATACTCATTTTATATATGCTGGCTATTATTGATTTAATATCATAATTTCATTTATCCCTCTATATCATCCCTCAAGGTAGTTATTATTATTTTGACTTTATGGGTAAGAAACCAGAAGCCTGAGGTTAAATAACTGTTTATGGCTAGACAATTTAATAAGTAGTAAAACCATGATTTGTACTTGTCATGTGGAATATTACCTTGATGCAATGAAGGTGTCTATGTACACTACCATGCAAGCTCTCCCAGAGGTCACAGGTCTGAAAAACTCACAAGTCACATGGTTTATTGAGTCAATTGAAAGCTCAGTGAAAAGAAATGGGATTAAATACACTTGGGACAGAGGACAAGCAGGCAACAGGACCATGCTCCCTGTTTCATGGGTAATACAACTTTCACATCTTCTGTCTATCTCATTTCCTGCTGATTATATGGACAAAGAATCCAACAAGCAGGTCAAAGAATGAAGATGTCTTGTGCCAACGACAGGTACTTGCTCTATTGGAGAAAGGCAGAGGCAAGTAATGTAACTTGGCCATAGCTATAGCTTATCAATTAGGCTGCTGAAATGCCATGGATTGTATCTGTATTTCTTGGGTAGTATGTATGAAGGGTAGAATGAACCATACTGGAGGTTATTAAAGAGTGGCTGATTTAGCAACTGTCATCCCCCAAAGGGCAGGTTCATGACTTGGTCTTTCCATTCCTTCCTAACTGTAGTATTATTGTTTGCTCATCATATTTTCTATATATTTTCTGCCTTTCTTTGGCCTGTATTACAGGTTACTAATATACTTACTGTTTTTATTTAACATGTCTTATAAATTATACCCATATCTCACATGCGACATGTTTACTTGTTAACTATACACAACATATCCTATGTACAGGACCAGTTACATAATTCGTAGAGCCTGATGTAAAATGAAAATGCAGAGACACTTGTTAGAAAAGTATCAAGAATTTCAGTTATTAAGGAGTTCAAGATGGCAACAGCAGAACCTTAAATCAAGGATAGGGCCATTCTGTGTATGGAGCCCAGTGTGACTGCACAGGTTGCAGGCTCATGAAGTTGGCTCTGCTTGTGAGTGTCACCTGAATTTTATAAGCTAATAGCTTATTTACCGTCTATGGAGTTCCATCCACCCCAGTAGGAACTTGAATGGTTTAAATTACATTAATTTACATTGCAGAAATCAAATATGCCAAAGTCCATGATCATGCACTATAGCCAGGGTGCTCTTTTTTAAATACCACTTCAAACATGTCATCTCCATGTTCAAAGTCTTCAATGTCTTCCCAGTAACAAAATTTAGAAGTTTTTGCTTTAAAAATTCAGTGTGTACTCCACAACCTGACTTCCAGCTCCCTTTCCAAATAGATGTCTCATTAGTTTTTTTTTAAAGATTTATTTTTTATTTCTCTCCTTCCTCCCCCCCCCCCACCCCCACGTTGTCTGCTCTCTGTGTCCATTCACCATGTGTTCTTTGTGTCTGCTTGCATTCTTGTCAGTGGCACCAGGAATCTGTGTCTCTTTTTGTTGCATAATCTTTCAGGGTCAGCTCTCCATGTGTGCGGCACCACTCTTGGGCAGGCTGTGCATTTTTCATACAGGGTGGCTCTCCATATGGGGCATACTCCTTGCGCGTTGGGGCTCCCCTATATGGGGGACACCCCTGTATGGCATGACACTCCTTGTGCTCATCAGCACTGCATGTGGGCCAGCTCCACACGGGTCAAGGAGGCCTGGGGTTTGAACCGTGTACCTCCCATGTGGTAGGCAGATGCTCTGTCAGTTGAGCCAACTCTGCTTCCCCTCATTAGTTATTGATGATGATGACCTTGAAGTTTTGGAGATGGACAAAATTATCACCAAGTGATAGATTTTTTGACACTATGTGTCAGATCCTGTGCTAGGAAATTTTGCACATATTAACTCATTTAATTCTCATAAGAACCTTGAAAGTGGAAGTTATTATCCCATTTTAGTAATGTGAGAATGACATAGGAGGAGACTTCTTACACAGCTAGTAACTATCAAGGTAATGATTAAATCCAGGTTTATCCATCTCCAAAACCTCATGCTTTTTTGTTGTGCCATACTATTTCTCATTCAAACCAAATTTTCCAATGAAATGAGTTTAATCTTCTTCTTTGAACAAGTCATGAACATTTTCTCACTTCGTTCCAGTTTTCTTTCCACTTTCCTGTGTCCTTTGCTTCTTCCAGACTGGAGTTCTATCTCCTTTTCAAATTATTCTCTCTCTTCTGAGGTCCATCCTCTACCTGCTTTAATAGAAAGTGACTCTCTTGTTATGCTGCTTTGTGTTACATTTTTGAAATTGTATGTAAATCTTTTTCCCCTCAGCATAGATTTTGAGCTCCTAAATATAGGGAAGAATTATAGCTCTTCATTTCCTCGGGTCTTAGCCTAGTGCTTTGTAAATTTTAGGCATTCAATTAATGTTTCCTGTGTGAGTGAATGTTAACGAATGCCCTACAATGGCACTCAAAGGGCTGCCTGTCCAACAAAAAGAGAAACCAAGAGAATCATTAACTTGACTGACTTTTAGGGCCTTGGATAAATATTAATATATGAATAAAGGACAGGAGTTTGCTGGTTAAAAGACATGATTAGTAGCATTTGCCTATTTCCGTAGTGTAAATATTCTTAACTGTGTGGAATTTCAGGCTAACTGGGGTTTAACAACCAGCCCTCAAAATTCCTGAAATCCACTGCTCATGTGAGCCCAGCAGGTACATTCTAGTGATGCTGCCCTACTAGGGAAATCTGTCAATTCCCTTTGGCTAACCTATTTATGCTAGAAGAAACTTAATCTAGAACAACTGAAGGTAAACGCTAAAGAAAAAATAACTGGGTCATATTATTACATATTTCTTTTAGTCAATCTATAATCAACAATGAAATGCTTGAATTAGAGCTGCCTCTGAGAAGGATATTCTTTGATAATTTCAGGACTCCAGATAAAGGTCCAAAGTGCACTTGCAACATCTCATCCTAGCTTTTATCTTAACACCCTGTTAAAGGTCCTTCCGTTTATAGTCCAGAATTTCCTCCCAAATTGGTTAGCAGGTACAGTACAGAGAATTTCCATCTTTTTCCTCTCTTCTCCTCCTTCTCTGGTCTAATCTCTCTTTTAAAAATTTATCTTAAAGAGGCAAAAAAATTTTTTTTCAAGAGAAATCAATTCTTGATTGAGGTTAGAAATATTTCTGGATATAATTCATATTAGAGTTCATTGGTCACAATTGCCTGTTTCAGCATTTCACAGCATTTGAATGAGTCTTTCTAACCAGTAAAGCTCAGCAATGCACCTTATATATTTCTATTAAACAAGAAAAATATCCCTGACAATTCTTCCTGCCTTAGTACTTCTATTACTATTTGCTATATGATTATAAGTGCCTAGAAAATTATTGTCGTTAGTGAATAAGACTTTGAAATTCTCCCTTAAAGTATACTGAAAGGGAACCAATTTTAAAAATCTTTTTTTTCCCTTGGGACTCGCATATATTTGAGACTTTTTAAAATTTGTTAATGATATTCAGCTCTGAAATAAATGGGATAAATATACTTTTGTATATCAAAAATCCTCCTCCTTTATCTGTTTTCATGATTCATTTCATCTTTCTTAGCTACTGTGACATTTCACCATAATTACCTGGAGAGTTTCTATTCTTAGCCCAGATTTGGCAAGCTTTTCAGGTGGCCCACTGGGCTACTGTTCCTATCTATTTTAGCGAGTTGTGAAGACATTTTTGACTCTTGTACTGTATTAGTCAGCCAAAGGGGTGCTGATGCAAAATACTGGAAATTGGTTGGTTTTTATAAAGGGTATTTATTTGGGGTAGTTGCTTACAGATACCAGGCCATAAAGTGTAAGTTACTTCCCTCACCAAAGTCTATTTTCAGGTGTTGGAGCAAGATGGCTGCTGATGTCTACGAGGGTTCAGGTCTCCTGGGTTCCTCTGGGCTAAGCTCCTCTGTTTTCTCCACAAGGTCAGCTGTAGACTATGAAGCTCTTGAGGCTTTGCCTTTCTTCACAAGGTCAGCTGTAGACTATCAGGCAAAAGGCTCTGTCTCTCTCCCTGGGGCTCCAGCTTAAGACTTCAGCATCAAACTCCAACATCAAAATTCCAACAGTAAAAGCCCTCAACTCTATCCTTTGCCCTGTCTTTTATCTGTGAGTCCCTGCCTTTTGGTGGGTGGGGACTCAACGCCCTACTGGCACAAGAGGTTTACATAATTACTTAATCAAGTAAACCTATGAATCCAATTGAATCTAACATGCCCAGAGGAAAAGATCAGTTTACAAACATAATCCGATATTTCTTTTTGGAATTCATCAATGATATCATACTACATGCACCTACCTCAAACTCAGGGTCTAGTTAAATAGGCCTGAAGTTCAGCCCAGATGGTTGGTGGAAGGATATTAGTCATTGGAAAAATGGGTCTAAAACCTGCTATTTCTTAAAGATGTGTTCCAAGATTCTTGGCAATCAGTCTTCTTGATGAGCTTCCATAAATGTCTACTTATTCAAAATTCAATTAACCACAAATTTTGAATAAGCAAATTTTCTTTTGCAGTACAGTGTAAGTTGATCATTACTACACTTCAAACTAATAAATCCTAGGCATGAGAAGGTGCTATAGTTTGCTTCCAGATTTATAAAGTGTGGTTACTATCATCTTCTTTATAATTGCATTTCCTTGTACTCTATTTTCTACAGAATTAGCAATGTATAATATATAGTAAGACCCACTGAATCGGTTTGCTCAGCTTGCTAGAACACCCTACCTCCCCAACAATTTTTCATAAATAGCAACTTACCAAATTTGTACTATTTAGAATTTCGGCTCTCAGTAACAGCTAATTTTCACAATTTATTATGCTATTTATAATATAATCCGTTATCCTTGAAAGGTGATTAAAAGGGAAATATATTAATTATCATTAACAATTATCTGGGAATGCTTTTCAATATATTTCTCATAATATGTTAGCAGTAAGAGGAAACAAATATGTACCAGGTAAGCACAAAATAAACACTTGTAGGATTAACTTGAGAAATGTGTATTGTTTTTTATGAGTGTCATGTAGATCTCAGATAAGATACTTACTCTGAGGATAATCCCTTGTTTTTTCTAGTTTGTGTTAATAGAATAACCAAGGCAATTTTTAGAAGATCTTTATATATATATATATATGACCAAGGAATAGCAAGTGAGATCCTGTTTAGGGGGTTTAGATAAGCCTGTTTGCTATAAGATTCAAGTGGTTTAGCCCTTTTAAAATGCATCTACTAAAAGTAAATATTTGGAAACCATCATGTTAGAAAATCATACTAAATTGATGTAAGGAAGAAAGGGGAACAGTTTCATATTTCCAATAAAATGTGTCTAAGATTCCCTTTTGTAATTCATGAAAAATAGAAATTTTAAAATATGAATTGCTTATTCCAAAGTGTTGTTAGCGATGCTTTCTACAAAAAAGATACATAACCCTTTAGATAAATAAATTTTATATTTTACTCATATACTGTTACAATATATTTCTTGATTGGTGCTGGGCCAAAAGGATCAGGAAAGATCAGAAGAGAGGCTATGGAAGGAGACTAAAATATTAAGACTCCAAATTAACTCAGCAGAAGACTAGTTCACTTTAGAGTTTAGTGTGCTCTGGGAGTAATTTCACCTAAGCTGTGTTTCCCAGGTGCTTGTGAAAGACCTCACCAGATCTAAGTTTGCCATGTGGCAAACAATCAAATTTACCTGGTCAGTCATGGTTATTTGCAGGGCTAACTGAATTTCTGTTGTTTTAAAGTCTTAACCCACTCGCAGATCAAAAGATAGACTACACTATGCTCCAACAAAAAAACTAAAGCCTTCAGTGCTCCTAAATACCACCACACAACAGTTTGAAAGAATATTCCATAATAATTAGATGTGTAGCAGGGTATAAATATGAGTGCTCAGGTATTATGCAGAAATATTTTACCCAAACTTCCAGAGCAAAATGGCTTTTTTCACTCTGGGGCTCTGCCCTGTCAATCCTTCTGTTTCACAATGTGCAGAATTCATTGGAACACATTTGACAAAAATGCAAATGAATCAAGCAAAACTAGCACAGTCTGTCTACCAAGCCATGTAGATGACCTTGTGAAGAGCTGAATGTTAGTACATCTAAGAATATGAGATTGTATGTGTGGTTCATGGTGGAAATATCTCCTTTGTTAGGGAAATTCCTGCAAACCAATGCCTGGGATGCCTTCTTCTGCCCACTCAAATTCTATCAGTCCTTTAATGTCCAGCTTAATTCTTATCTCATCAAGAAGGTTTTCAACAAGCTCTAAAGCCACCATTGTCCTCTCCCTTTTCACTTCAATGCTGTCTTGTGTTGTTTTGTAATAATTTTATGTGCCTATATCTCATTTTTCTTAATAGGATTTAAGCTTCAGATAGGATTCAACTCAACTTGCAATTCTTTGTTTCTTCCAAAGCACTTAGCACATTCTGAGCATATAAATACATTTAACAAATACTTTGAATAAATAATAGGGGGGACTGAGGGAATAATAGAAAAAACAAATTTTTCTTTTGTTCAGAATTTTTGGATGGGCCTTTCTAGCAGCTATATACAGCAATCTATATATTTGGTGCTCTTTCTATCCACTTCTGAGAATGATTTTCCAACAGTAAAGCAGAGAAAGGAAACACCAACATCTTGTGTTATCTTTGGTGATGAGAGTAGTTGAGGTAAGGCTTTAGATAGAGTTTTTCTTTGTGCTCTTGGGCTCCTGATGTTAGGATTCATTTGTTGCTTTAAGGTCACATTCTTCCCTATAAACTAGGAAAAAAAATTCAGTAACAACTTCTGATGTGACCTGCAAATAATGCAGTAACTTAATTCAATTCAATTCTGACTCTCACTACCAGGAGTTAAGCCAGACTGCACAGGTTCAGGGTAATCCTCTACAAATTGCCCTCCAGGCACCAGTTGCAAGGTCACAGGCCCAGGCCACCTACACATCTAACCAACTGGCTACAAATTTGGGGGTTCCCACCATCTCCTTGGATTCAGTATTTTGCTAGAATGACTCACAGTACTCACTGAAATTGCTATGTTTAGGATTATAGTTTTATTATAGTGAAAGGATCCAAAGAAGAAGCCAAAAGAAGAGATGCCTAAGGCAAGTTCTGGGAGGGTCTCAACACGAATTTCTGTGTCCTCTCCACATGGAGGCAGAAAGTGTCACCCACCTACCTGGCACAGCAATGTGTCTTTTTAATCATGGAAACTCTTGTGAACTTCAAGTGTCCCAAATTTATATGGAGTCTCATTACATGATAGACAGAATCATTGTCCATGTGGTTGAACTCAAAATCTGCAGCCCTCCCTCCTTTCCTTCCCAGAGGTTGGGGAAGTGGGCTGCTGGGAGGTGGTCTTTCTGCTCTGGCTAGAACCCACCCTAAAGCTTCAGGTGTGGCTGGCTCTACCCTGTAACCAGCAGCTGTGGTCCTGGGCTCACCAGGAAGAACAATAGACCCTCCTATCATGAGAAATTCCCAGAGAGTCAAAGTTGCTTCCCCAGAAAATAGGGCCAAAGACCAGTCAAGTTTTTCATTTCTCTATCTCCCCAAATCTCATTTCTGCTAAAACACACACACACACACACACACACACAAACAGCATAACAGTAGACTGGGGCATCCCTAGATGCCTTAAGGATAGGAGCTAGGTCAGTTATTAGTGTTCCTAATTGTATACTCAATTGGCAAAAGCAAGACAAAGCAAAAAAATAATCCTTGCCATAGAGCTTAGTAAAAAGATTCAGAGTTTTTTTTTTAATAAAACTACCATTATAGAATACTTCACACTGAGTAAGAATCCATTATAGTAATTTGGTTGTACATTGTCTCTGTGGCTGATAGTGCAATCTTACATATTTTTGTGTCCTTCTGTGGAGGAAAAGCCACCTTACGCTGCTGTCAATATCTAAAACAGCACAAGCATTTAGTTCCTTGTGAAATTTGTAGTATTTTCTTCTCTCCACTCTATACTACTATCATAATACAAAAAAATTTTTTTTAATTCAAAAAATTTACTGTAAATTGAATGGTAAATCAGGGACAGAAAAAAGTTAGGAAATAATCAGCTGGTAGAAAGGATTTTTGGTATGTTTTATTTTTTACTAAACCACTAAAGTCCAACTATGTTGTTTCTCTTTGTTGCATCTGAAGTTGCTCTGGGATATGTGACTGACCTCTAGGGTATGACTAAAATGGGTTTAATTCTTTATTTGACATTTAAGCCAGCCATGAAAATCATCATTGGTTCATAGCCTCAGTGAACAAGCAAGTTTTCCTCAGTCTGAAAAATATCTATGGGTAGTAGTTTGTTACAACTTTTACCTACTTCAGCTTTGCTTTAGCTACTCACTAACACCAGCAGCTGGCCTTGATACATTTCCGAGTGTCCTCAGAGCTAGTGAAAAGTTGCCGTAAGAAGTCTTTGTGGGAGAGCTGATGTGACTCAGTGGATTGAGCACTGGATTCCCACATATGAAGTCCCACGTTCAATCCCTGACCCCGTTGCCTCAAAAAAAAAAAAAAAAAAAAAGTCTTAGTGCGCAGGATGCTCTGTTCCTGATTAAAAAAAAATTAGAGGGTTGGTAACATAATATATATATACACACACACATATGTTATCTGTGAAGTGACACTATCTATCTAAAAAGGAGGTGCCCCCAAATAAGTCAGATGTCTAGGCTAAGAGGATACATACATACATAGGCATCTCTTTTGCTTGTTTTCCTTGTTCATTTTCAGATAGTCAGTTAGTTACCCTTGAAGGATATAAGATAAAGGAAAGAGTGAGCTAGGGACATGAAAAGTCAAGTTAATCACCAAAGGCAGGTTATTGAGCATCAAAATATGGAGAGTACTGCCTAATTCAAGGAGACACCAAAACAATTATATGTCATAAAATAGCTTTCTAGCCCAACCTTCCAACAATTGTTTGATGAGTGTAAATTTAGTAATACCAGCAAATCGAATTTGGTTTAGTGTCAGAGTTGGTCCCCACACTTGTCAGCACATTGGAATCATTTGGGGAGCTTAGAAAGTGCTGATGGCTGTGTACTAGCCTTAGAGACTATAATGTGAGGGAGTGGAGGTGGGGTGCTAAACCTTGTAATTTTTAAAAGATCCCGCAGGTGATTCCTATGTGTAAGCAGTTTAGGAACCCTCTGGCTCAACTATCATTTTTTCCCTTTAATAGTGTTCAAATAGCATTTGTTGAAACTGAATGCTGTGCCAGGTGCTATATTAAGTAATGGGAAATTAAGGATAAAAGACATAGACGTTGCCTTCAGGAAATCCCAGTGCAATGGTGAAAATGGACCAGAAAACAATGCAGTGGGAAAGCTACCACAGAAAGGGCAGAGGTTAAATCATAAGGACCTGGGGCTTTAGGGCAGAGGGTTGGAAAGAAAAGGAAAGACCTAATGGAGAAGATGTGGTGCTGGGCTGACTTTTAAAAACTGAAAAGAATGAAAAGCAGAGGAGAAGGGCAGTCCACAAAGAAGAAATAGCATATAAAAGCCATGCCTGTCAGAGGGAGAAACACCTCAAGAGATGTCAACCCACTCTGAAAGCAAAACTCAGAGGTTTCTGATGGAAAGACCTTTTACTCACATGGAGAAGAGACAGAGGAAGATCACCTTCACTAGTGGACGTTGGTTTCCCATAGTCAGCAGATCTCAGTCCCAGGAAGATGTTCTATGCATAGAATTCTTCTGTTGTCTGTGTGTGCTGTAGTAGAGGAACCCTGTTCCCTTCCTGTCAGGGACAGATATACCACCATGGTGTGCTGGGTGTCGTAAAACATGCCCTCCAGAATCATACTGACTCTAGTGAATGTTTACATATGCTCAGGACAATAGTGGAAGGAATATACCAGAAGTTCCATTAGCTACCAGACTATTCACCTGATCCTGAGCACAGGATGTTTTCGTGGGTCCCAAGGAAAGGCGGCAGGTGTGCTAGGGCAATCCCTCTCATGCGTGGATATAATAGGTATCCTTGACTTCACGTTTAATAGCAAAAACAATTCCCATGAGAATCAGGCCCGTGGTCTTATCTTATTGGGGTAACAATCTGAGGGGAAATGGGCTGATTTTCTGCAGAGCTTTGTCTACAAGTATCTAGTTGTTTTTCCACTTTGTATTTTAGAGATTCAGCATAAAATTTAAATTCACCCCTACCAGTACTATTGTTTTTAATAATGGCTGTTACTTATAGTGCTCTTGCTATTTGCCATGGGTGAAACAAAATATGTTATATACACTATTTCCCGTAAAGCATACAACAATCTTATGAAATAGCTACAATTATTATTTCCATTTTACAGACGAAGCAACTGAGCATTTTAACTACTATAACTACTGTCCCAGCCACCCCTTTCTAAAAACACACTTTGAATCATCTCTTTAGTATTGGGAATGGTTTTAAATCATTCTTCCAGTGTAATTTTGGAGTTACATTATTTAGGAGGCCTGTGGTCCTTATTTTTAATCTCTGTACATTAGAATAGCTTCTTACTTCTTTCAATTACTTAAACTTTCTTCTTTTTTTAAAATGATTTATTTATTTATTTCTCTCCCCTTTCCCCTACCTCAGTTGTCTGTTCTCTGTGTCTATTTGCTGCGTGTTCTTTGTCCGCTTCTGTTGTCAGCGGCACGGGAACCTGTTTCTTTTTCTTGGGTCATCTTGTTACGTCAGCTCTCCATTTGTGCGGCACCATTCCTGGGCAGGGTGAACTTTGCTTCACGCTGGGCGGCTCTCCTTACAGGGCTCACTCCTTGCACATGGGGCTCCCCTATGCGGGGACACCCCTGCATGGCAAGGCACTCCTTGCGTGCATCAGCACTGCACATGGGCCAGCTCCACACGGGTCAAGGAGGCCTGGGGTTTGAACCGTGGACTTCCCATGTGGTAGACGGACGCCCTAACCACTGGGCCAAGTCTGCTTCCCTAAACTTTCTTTCAATTACTTTCTTCCAGCAAACTTTCTTTTAATTTGTAATATTTTAGGGATATTCAGAATTCTCTGTACTATAGGTTAATTTTTTTTTTTTTTTAAGACAGAACTTATTTGGAAAAGGTCTGTCATCCTTCTGATCCCTTTACTGGGAAGTGGTCAAGAGTTGAAGTTTTTATTGCAGTTTCTCTAAACACAACGTATGAAAGGCCTTTCATTTAACTGAGTGATAAATTGGCTTCTCAATCATACTATCAAAGGGAAAACAAGAGAAAAGAAAAGTCTACTTAACCTAACCCAAACAGGAAACATGTTTCCTGGGACAAGAATGTGTCAAAGGCAGCATAGCATGCCCTAACTCCCCAATGTGATCAGGGTTGTATCATGTGTCATGGTAAATTATCTATTTTGTAAGGATAGTCAGACTGTGCTTCTTTGACTAACTGTGACAGTGTTCTTGAAAGTCCGTAAAACCTTACTATGCTCATTATCAACATAAGAGGTTAATAAATGAATTATGAGGCCAGGTATTATTGTCATTAAATAGACCTCACTCAATTATTTATCCTTGAGTCTGGGGTTACAGCTCAGAGAACTGTGCATATTGAACGAGGGCTTACTTGAGCTCTGAGAACTAGAGACCAGATTACAGTCTTGGCAGATGGCTTTCATTGAATGCGATTCAAGGAGATGACACACATTTTTCAGTCAGACATTTTGGTGGTTTGAGGCCAATAGATATTCAAAAGTCTATCCACAAAAGCCTATTTCATCTTAGCCATATTGAAAAAAATACTTTAAGTTATCTTGATAAATACAAATGGGTAGGAAAATGTATTATCTATAGGAAAAACAAAATTGTCTGTGTCTTAGTTTCTGAAGATTCTGATCTTTATTTCTTACATTTTGATAATTTCATTGGCACGTTAGTATAAGTATTGGTCAATTTATCTCCATATTGGATATTTGCCTTTTATACCGCGTTTCTAATTGTACAATAAGGAATGTTGTCTTCAAGTGCTGAAATTTCTCTTATCAGATGAGGGGGTCAGGTGATACTAGTTTTCTGTGTGTCTGAAATCCTGCCAGTGCAAAAGTTGGCCCTGAATATACTGCTAAGGTATATCCTCTCCCTGTGTTTCTGACCTTTCCAACTCAGTGCACCTTCTTCTAGACCATCAGCCTACAAGAGTACATTCTTACCTCCCAAGAGCATCAGATCTGTTTTTTTAAATGCTTATTCTCTCCCTTTTCTCATGCCATGACCCTTCCTATGTTGGAAATTCATCCCCCAGATTTCTGATGATTTGAGTCTAGTAGTAATTCTGGGCAGGGTTGGGAAGCAAGGAGCAGGGAGTAGCCAGAATAGCTGTTGAGGGACCCCCTTGTGTATGAACTTGGGGATGAAGAGTTCTTGAAAAATGGATGAAGGGTTAGGGCATTAGGGAAAAGAAGTAATCTTTCCATGAGATTACATGGACTAGCATGGAGTCCAGACTTTTGTCTGAAAACTAGAGTCAGTATACATATGCTGAGGGTGGGGAGGTGTAGTGATTGAAAGAGAGGTATGAAATTACTTAAAATGATAAAAATCTGCTTTTATTGTTCAAAAGAAAATTATGTTTCTAATAAATGACAAAAACCTTATTAATGTCATATCAGTAGGATTCTGTGTTATTAAAAGTATGTAGAATTAATTTTATGGTTATTTTATTTTGGTTACGATACTGACCTTCCTCTAAGTTTTTCTAGTTTAATAGTCTTGTAACTTTTTTTTTTAATTTTTTTTCTTTTTTCTTATTTTTTAAAATTTTTATTTATTCATTTCTTAAAAAAATATTACATTCAAAAAATATGAGGTTCCCCATTCACCCACACTGCCCCAACCCCACCACTCCCCCCACAGTAACACTCTCCCCCATCATCATGACACATCCATTGCATCTGGTGAGTACATCTCTGGGCATCGCTGCACCCCATGGCCAATGGTCCACACCATAGCCCACACTCTCCCACGTTCCATCCAGTGGGCCATGGGAAGACATACAATGTCCGGCAATTGTCCCTGCAGCACCACCCAGGACAACTCCAAGTCCCGAAAATGCCTCCATATCTCATCTCTTCCTCCCATTCCCCGCACCCAGCAGCCACCATGGCCACTTTTTCCACACCAATGCCACATTTTCTCGATTATTAACCACAATAGTTCATGAATAGAATATCATTAAGTCCACTCTAATCCTTACTGTATTCCTCCTTCCTGTGGACATTGGCTTGGTTGTGTCCATTCCACATCTATGTCAAGAGGGGGCTTAGATTCCACATGGATACTGGATGGAATCCTCCTGCTTTCAGTTGTAGGCACTCTAGGCTCCATGGTGTGGTGGTTGACATTCTTCAACTCCATGTTAGCTGAGTGGGGTAAGTCCAATAAATCAGAGTGTAGGAGCTGAAGTCTGTTGAGGCTCAGGGCCTGGCTATCATATTGTCAGTCCAGAGATTCAAATCCCCTAGATATATCTTAAACCCCAGCACCAACTACAATTCCAGTAAAGTAGCATGAAAGGCTTGTGAAAAGAGATCCCATCTGAGTCCAGCTCCATCACGCAGAAACACCAGCTCCAAAGAAGGGCCAACTGACATGGCAGTGAACTCCATCTGCCATGACCATAGAACCTGTGGGTCTCTTTAGCCCTCAAAAGAACCAATACCTGGGGTTGTATCTACTTTATCTGTCTCTGAGACTCTGCTCAGGTGTGCATAAGGGCAATCCTTCTGATAACCTCCAGACTCTTTTTTCGAGACTCATAGCCATATAAACTCATTTGTCCTTTCCATTTCCCCCTTAATTTAGGTCAAACAGCATTTTTAACTCCTGTTTTTATATGTAGACAGGGATATTCTGCTGGTCTGTGTTGAACCTTTAATTCAAGGTCATTTTCTAGTTACGCCATCAGCTGGTACTTGGTAGTGATCCCTCGGTGCCAGGGAGGCTCATCCCTGGGTGTCATGTCCCACGCTGGGAGGAAGGCATTGCATTTACATGCTGAGTTTGGCTTCGAGACTGGCCACATTTGAGTAACACGGAGGCTGTCAGGAGGGAACTCTTAGGCACAGTGTTGCTCTAGGCCTTGTTCTTATTTCAGGTGTATAGGCTTACAAGCATTGTCATTAGTATCAGGGGGTCACTGTTGGACCCTCATTCCTTCCTGGTCCTTGCCATTGCACCTGGGGGACTGCTGCTGCTCCCCTAGGGACCTTGACAGAACCCCCCCCCCGTCCCCGGCCAGGAACCCAGTACCCCCCCAGCTGTTGTTTTAAATTGTTTCCACTATGAGTATAGCCAAACATTTCCATGCACCCTGGACACATGCCCTGTATAACTCCCTGTCAACCATATGTCCCCTGTCAATAACATCCCATTCCAGTATTCCTCCGCTCCCATTGTTGAACCACTCTATGATCTAAAACTTCTTGAAAAGTGAAGCCCAATATAATGTCAGGTTCCCTTAATAGTAAAATGGAATATAGCGACGAGTTTAAAGGTTAGATATAGAATACATATTGATTTCGAAAAATTCTACATCCTATCTTTTTCTTTTCTTTTTTCCTAATTATTGAGCTTCTCTTCACAGGAGCCCTAGATCACAGTAATTCATATATACAATATACAGTACTCCCACACATCCACCATAAAACCTTTTCCCTTTCACAGCGATAATCTTTTAACTTGTTCATATCATATTTACTGAAACTGATGTACAGACTCCAAGACAATAGCTTTCAAACAAGGTGACATCTGTGCTTACATTGTGGTCCATACTTTAGGATATACAGTTTCCTAAATTTTTTAGTTATCCTATGTTTTACATTATGGTTTACATTATTAGTCTGTCATCCCCTATATGTTTTTGGTGTAATATTACATGTTTTATATTCATCCTTGTGTACTCTCGTGAAACTCCTTTCTTGTCCCCACATTTACCTTGGTTCCATCCATTCAATATCAATTTTCCCCTCCCCTTGGGGCCCACAGTGACAGCCAATCTCCATTTCCTGAGGAGCCACGTCCAGAGATACTTGCAACAGTGTTCAGGGCCTGACTTGCTCAGGTCTTGTAACTTAACCATCAGCTCCTAAATTTAAAAATCTTGGCAGAAATGTGGAGAAGAATGGCTATTTCTATATACTCTGATGGCTTGGAACAAGGTCATACTCTCTAATTGACCATTCATTTAGAAAGTAAGATAAGACTAATAGGCCACAATGATGTCCTTTATTATCTTCTAAATATCCAGAGTAGTGAATATGCCCATAAAGTATGTACTTAATTACATTTGAAGAATAAATTTTGATTTTACTCCCAAGTAACTTTTTATTTTGGTTTATATAAATGTTTATTGTAATAGAGAATGATGGATTACTCATATGTATGCGAGGTTTTATGAATTTCAAAATTCTTGACATCAAAATGTTTATTTATAGCCAATTCATACAACAAATGGTTCCCTAAAAATCAATGCCCTATGCCAAGTTGTGACAATAAAAGAACTTTAAAATGGCAACACAGTGTTATGCCTGTTAAATAGTTAAATATACATAAATATTACAATAAATATGATACTTTATCTTGAAAAAGACTTGCAGTTGGCTTATGGAAGCTGCCATTGGAAGAGCTCCAGTTTGTATTATTGTGAAGTGGTGGAAGGAGGGCTATTCAAAATCAGGTAAAAAAAGGTATCATCAGATATGAATAGGTGTGGATGATAACTCATGCAATGAGATAGTTGGTAGATATGTGAGGTATGTGCATTTTGTGTATTCCTACATTGCTAGGTTCACATGAGTACAGTTTTCTGCCTTTACCTAGTGTTTCTCATGGATAAAATGGCACATATGCAAACACAAAATTCATGTTATGCCCCTTGTTCTGTAATATGTCAGTCACATTGGAAAAAATTCATGGTTTCCAAACAAACAATAATCAGAGTTGACTGTATAATCATCTCTTCAACATCTTCACATATATGATCTCACCTTATTCTCACAACCACCCAGGCAGGCAGGAAAAAATTTCTGGACCATTGTTAATTTGTTGGGAAATCCTAACCTGTTAAATGCCAGGTAGCAACTGAAAGAACCTGTGCCAGACTCCACTCAGGATTTTGTGTGAATGCTGCATCAGCGTGCTTTGCTCTGAAAAGCAGGACACCTATGAACGTGGGTATAGAGCTTTAAAAATGTGCATGAGAAACAGGAAGAAATAACAGGGGCTGGCTTAGAAGCCAAGTTTCCTGCTTTTTATTTGAGATAATTTCAACAGTATATAAAGTTTCTACCAGATGCCATGCTTAGTCCTGTCTCATCATTCCTATAACACACAGGTAATGCTTAAATATGATGAGTTTTCATCATATTAAACCCAGCCATAAGACCCAGTTATAATTTTTCTTTTGAGGTACCAAGGGCCAGGGATGGAATCTGGGACCTCGTATGTGGGAAGTGAGTGTTCAACCATTGAGCCACATTGGCTACCCTGAGTTGGTTTTTTTTTTTTTTTTTTCATTTATTTTGCTTATTGTTTGTTTTTGTTTTTTTCAGAAGGTACTGGAAACCAAACCTGGGACCTACCATGTGGGAAGCAGGAACTCAACTGCTTGAGCCACATCTGCTCCTCTATAATTTTCTTATTGGTTTTATTGAACACTTTACAATGTTTAGAACATTTTAGAAACTGTTTTTCAATTGATCTTCCCAGAACAGAGGTCATGTCAAATGTAAATAAGGCCAGTCTAGTGACTCTTCTTTTCTGGGAGTCAGCCTTGCTGGGTTTCTGGGAAGACAAATAATTAAGAGTACAATCCCAACATCTGGAAATGACTTTGCCTTCAGGGATCAATCAATGTAGAAATTACTCCTCTGTCTACATCTATCCTGTTTAAGCCCTATTTTCATGAAGGTTTAAGTTTATTAAGCAAGTCTTATGGGTAAAGCAGTGGTAAATGATATGGAAGGTACAAGTCAGTTAAAATATTTTCCCTACCATCAAAGAACTGATCTGGGGCTTCTGTTTGATGACTGAAGAGGATCTTGATGATTGTGCTTGTGTTTGTATGTAAGAAATGAGGCACTCTTCCCTAAAACTGGCTAAGTCAGCAGGTGTGTGTCATGTGTTGTTCACTGGGTATAGTCAAATCATGCGTTTAACACCGATACTCTGAAATAACTTACAAAAAAAATCTTTGAACAATCCTTTATTTTTTTAAGGTTTACTCGGCATGTTAATAAAATGTTTATATATAGTCATGTGTTGAGAAGTCTTGTCTGTAAAACCACACATTCCAGGGTCCAAACAACTGAAGATAACATTGCACCTATAGAATCCAGGTTTGGATTGTCTGTCCTTATCATGACAGAGGCTACTCTCCATCAAATAGTCGATACTCCCTATGACCCCTAAGAGGTCAAGAGAAGTCTGGGCCACTTCTATTTTTTTTTTTTTTTCCAATGCTCCTCATGTATAAAAAGCAAATTAACAACAAAAATGACCAAACAAAAATTGTTGTATATTTAACATGCTCACATTATCCATTTTGGTGAATTAATGTTTTTTTAGCACTCATATGCATATACTATGATACTGTTAATGTGTAAATTTGGGGGAACAGTGTTAACATTTAAATTTGAAGCCCCTTTTAAAGGTGAGACCAAAAGCATTCCTTTTCTTCTTCCCTCTTTCCTCAGTCCCATTTGTTACACAAAGTATGATTTTTTTTGTTTTAAGACATAATTTCTTTTATGGGATTAAGTACGCAATCAATAAGTATGTTTGATGTCAATTTGTCCTAAACTCTCTGCCCTATTTTCAAAAAACAGAAAAAAGAAAAATGTTATCCTTGAAAAGGAATGAAAGTATTTTTAGAGAAACGTTTTGGCTGCCAGAATCTTAAGCATACTTCAGAGTTAATTTTATGTGTTAGAAATGAAAACTAGGGTTCTTTGATATTTAGCATAAATTCTTGCTTTTCGATGACTCTAGCTGATTAAGTGAGAATAAAATACCTAGTTCTTTCTGTCCAGAATTAAAAATAAAAAGCTTACACATCTCCTACAAGTCCCTCAATTATAAAAAAAAAATTATTAAGAGTCTAGAAGGTTCTAGGATTAAGAATATAGGCCTAATAAAATTGAATATCCACTATCTCTATATTCTGCTAATCTCAACCCCATCCCCACTTATCCCTTATTTTTTTTTTCTTTTCTCAGAGAAGCGAAAAAATTTGTGAGTGAAAATGAAGGGGCTCTTGGGAAAGGAAAAGGAAAACGATGGTTTGCTTTTAAGATGATGATGGCCAAGGTAAGTATTTTCATTATTCAGTTTGGTTTATAACATGAATTCTTAATGGAGGCATTATGTATAAAGCACAGCTATACATACAGTATATTCATAGTATATCTGTGGCATTACAATTTGGTCTATTTTTTTTTTTTTAAGATTTATTTTATTTATTTATTTCCCCCACTCCCTCGTTATTTTTCACTTGTTGGGTCTTCTTTCAGAGTTTCTTCATGAGGTACTGGGAGTTGAACCTGGGACTTCCAATGTGTGAGGGAAGTGTCTAATCACTTGCGCCTTCTCCACTCCTTGCTTTGTTGTGTCTTATTCTGTTTTACCTCCCATGTCTCTTGTTGCATCAACTTGTTGCGTCAGCTCGTCGTGCCTGCCTGTCCCGTCAGCTCTCTGTCTTCTATAGGAGGTGCTGGGAACCTCTGCTCCCTGCTTTGTTGTGTCTGCCATTATGTTCTTTTCTTCTTTTGTCTCTTTGTTGTACCAACTCACTGTTTTCTTTAGGAGGCACTGGGATCTGAACCAGCGACCTCCCATGTGGTAGGTGGGAGCCCAGTTACCTGAGCCACACCGGCTTCCTTCAGTTTGGACTTGAGTATAGTTTGTGACATCTCATCATTTGTGTTTTGCTTTTGTGATATCTCCTATTCCAATCCAGGAGGCCCAGTAAAGCATTTGCCCTATAGATAAAATTTGTTTGTTTTGCACAGTATTTAAATTTGTTGAAATTAGTTCTCAATACTAAAAAACAAAAACAACAACAACAAAAAAACCCAAGGATATTTGAAATAAAAAGTTGGATTTTTGGCCTCTCTTAAGATAATAAAGGTCTAGCAATAGTGGTAACAATGAGCTAGTGCTGAGCAATGAGGTATGACCTTTGACGGGGCATGTGTTTTCCTGATCCCCATGCTCTCTATTTCTCTCTTGTCTTTATATTCAGGCTAATTTGCTGAGGTCTCCTGCCTGGTCCTTGTGAGCATTTGACTTTGTAACCCTGCTGGATGGCTTCAGAGCTGCTTTACTAAACTCAGAGTTCATGTATTCTCTGCTCTGATTCCAGTATCTTGAAATATCTAAATTTTGTCAACTGTATTTTTAGCTATTTTTATTCCATCTTATTCCTTAATCTTTTAAAATATGTGAAATATGACTGTCTTACAGTCTTACATTGATCATTCTTTCCTGAAATCCTATTTAAAAGGCTCCTATGAGATGTCCATAATTTCCTGGGATTATATGCTACAAAACAAATGCTTGTCTCCCTATGGTGGGAAGGACTTTCTAGACTTCTCTGGTTTAAGCCAGTTAAATAAAAACCTCTAGACCATGCATTCTTAATGAGGGTGATGGTGCCATCAAGGAGAGGGAAATTGGTTCTTGGAGGGGGCAAAAAAACATTCTTTTTACAAATAAAACATAGATTTGCATACAGTATATAAACAAATATGCAGTATAGCTGCAATTTTAAAATTTCTTGGGGGTAATCATGAAAAAAAGGTAGAGAAATACTGTTCCAAATTGAGTGTTATCTGGATCATTATTCTGCTGCTTCTTGGAAAATCTTTCCTCTAAGAATTTATCTGGCTCTCTGGAATGAATGAAACCTTCTGGTGCAGAAGCTGGAGTTAAAGGGTGTGAACTGATCAGCTCACTGGAATTTTCTCCTTAACTGTTTAGTAAGCGTGGATTACATTTTTTTCTGCTGTTTTTATCCTGAAATGTTTTCCCCTGCTATTGTTAGTAAATATTCCTGGGTATCTAGCACCCTGATCAAGAAATTGAATATTATCTGAATTCCTGAAGCTTCCTTGTATACCTTTACAGTCACTACCCTTTCCCTCAAAGAGAAAATTTGACTGCCAGCACCATAGATTAGGGTTTTTTAAAATTTAAATAAATGGAATTATACAGTATTAACATTTTTATATCTGGCCTCTTTGATTTACTATTTTGTTTATGAGATACATCCACATTGTAGGTAGTTATAACTCACTTTTATTGGTGTGTTGTATTTCCTTGTATGAAGATAACACCATTTATCCATTCTACTATGGATCAGGCATTGGATTATTTCTAGTTTTGGGTATTCTACTGAACTTCATACTTGTTTTATACTGTTATTTAGGCTTTATATGCCTGTCCAGACTAAAACATTATGCCAGCGTAATTTGCACATATGTAAAGTTATGTCTCATTCTCAGTTTTCCTAGTGGGATAACCATAGATAACCCAAAACTGAGAAGTAAAATGGAGAAGAATTTCTTGTAAAATCAATTTATGATTCTTTTTCTTCGCTTTCCTATGACGCTGTATCTTTCTGTTCAGCTGACTGCTCTGTCTTTACCAGAATGGAAAGTGTCCCATATCAATGCACTTACCAAACTTCTACTGAAATTACCAGTTAGTATACAGTCTACTATAGTATACCAGAAGCCTGAGTCGGGAACCATGTCTTATTCACATTTCATTAATTCCTTCATGCAATGAATATTAATGAAGCACACATGCTCCAATCTCCTTATTAGGTACTAACCAGCCACCTAATGAGCAGTCCCTGCTCTCTTGTGGTCTGATAGAATGAACATATCTTTGTATTCTCAGTGGCCAGGTTATTGCTATAATGCAAAAGATCAATAAACATACTTGAGTTAAACTGATCTAGCATAGAAAGGGTACAGGGAGGCAAGTGAAACATACTGTTTCTTCTTTTAATGGAAAGTAATATTTGGTGCTAGAGAGATATTTCCAAGCCACTACCTTGTGTGTTTTGGGGTGGGGTAGGGTAGTAAATAGCTTAACAAACCAAGAGATTGGGTTTTACTGTTGTACTTGGCTTCTTTTTCAGAAATGGGCAAAATTTCTCCGTGATTTTGAGAACTTCAAAGCTGCTTGTGTCCCGTGGGAAAATAAAATCAAGGCAATTGAAAGTAAGTTCTCATCAGATCTCCATAGATGGGGGAAGTTATCCTAGATAAATGCATAATTTTGTCAGATGCCTTTCTAAAGTTACTAGAAAACTGGAAAGATTAAAAACAAACTCTTTCACTCTCTCCTTTACATATTGTGAAGATTTGCTAGCACTTACCAGTTACTGGAGGCCACGTTTTTATTTCCTAGGTTAGAGTGAAACATTCTCGTTCTGAGCTTGTTTTCTTTCCTACACAGGGAAATCAATATTGTGCATAATGAAATTGAGTCATATCATTGGGAATGCAGGGAATTGGCAGTGAATAGGATACTGAAAATATATATTCTCAAGTTTGTTAGACAATAATAAAAATGAACAATGTCTAAAAAGAGTGCAAAAGTCTTAAAGTGTCATTTTCAAACCTCTGAATAGAATAAGCAATGATCATCCAAGAAATTGCTATCTGAATATTCATAGTATGCCTTCATTTTGTACAACATTCTAGTGTACAGAGAAAGCAAGAGAATACATCTAATAAAAAAAATCTCTTTAGGACTAGGCTTAGAATTAGGAAAATAAAGAAATTTAAAACATTGTAAATATAATAAATAATTTTTAAAAATAGAGAATATAAAGAAAAAGGAATAGTATTGAAAAATATTTTGAGCACAGTCTTGCCATACACTGTTCTAAGGGCTTTGACTAGGATTTGATTTTCCTTTATACCTCTCCAGGTCATGAGGCAGGTTGTCTTGCTGGTTAAATATGGTATTGTGTAATTAAAATGGAGGCTCAATAGGGAGTTAACACAGCTGATTGATATTTCACCGGCATGAATAGACATGTTTGAGGAGTGACTATCCCTCAGTCTTCTGTCTCTCATTATTAAATGGCAATAAGTTAAACTATATTAATTCCTTAATTGCTGCCACTTGCCCACGTTCATTGTACCATTTCTTTCTTGCTTTCTTTCTCCTCAATACTTATCACTATCTAAAATACTGTGATTTTAATACAATTTTATTTTGTTTTATGTTCTCTCCCAATACACATGAAAGTGAAGATTTTGTTTTGTTCACTCCAGTATTTTCAAATCTAGACAAAAATCTAGACAAAACACTTAATGATTATATGTTGAGTAAAATTAAATACAAACAAATCCTCCAAATATCTACCATTCAAGGAAACAGAAGAAAGAACTTAGACACATCAAAAAAGAGCATGTGTCATGGAATCCTTAGGTTTTAGTTATACAGCTGAAATATGGTACTTTGAGAGGCATTGTGAAACAGAAGACCGTTTGTAGCACTAGATCCCTGATACAATTTGTGTGGAAAGAATTCTGGATTTGATGCTTGCTGTGCCATAGTTTAGCTGTTTGGCGTTGAGTAAGTCTTTAAACCCTCTGGGCTTCAGTCTACTCATTGACAAAATGATAGGGTTGAATCTTGACCAGTTGTGAGGTGTAGTACAAGAAATTTTAAGATTAACAATAGTTGAAATATATGAGTTGGCCAATTGTTAATTTTTAAATACACCTGAGCGGGTTTCAGCCTATCCCGATAATAATGTCATGCTCACTTGTGTTTCAGTATCCTGAGTAGGCTAGACACAGATGGAATTATTTCTATTGCCAGAAAGTGCACACAGGAGTGAGTTAACCAAATGACCACCATCCATCATGCATGTCACAGTGGGAAAGACAAATTGAAGGCTACTCAATAACACCTTCGATTAGCTTCCCTCCTCCCCTTGTCCCCAGAAAATTTGGAATAGCCAATCTGGACAATCCAAGCAAATGTGAATTATTTTTCTTCCATTATGTAACTTATTTGGTTAAGTTTTCCTGACTTCTTCACCTTTAATGATGCTTTCCCTCAACTTGGAAAACTGACCCTTATTTTCTATTTTAGAAACAATAACCATGACCGCTATATGTTGACTGTCACCATAAGTCAGACACTTTACAATCATTATTTCATTTAATACTTGATGTTCCTGCAATGTACACATTAACCTTCATATTTTACAGTTGTGATTAAATACCTTTCCCAGAATAAGTAGAGAAGTTAAGATAGAAGGTAAAGTCTGTCTGGATCCAAAGCTTGTGCTTTTCCCAAGGTGGCATGTTTGTTTTTTTTAATTTGGGAAAGATTCTGTAGACTCTGTTTTTTCATTTTCAATGTTAGATCTGTAGAGAGTATTCTACCAGGTCAATGGCAGGATCTTGGCTTATGGATTTCCTTGATAGTTACCCTCCCAGTCCTTCCTCATTCCAATCCAGATACAGATACATGCAGGCATAAACAGACACACATAGTCTTTATCTACACACTATTCCTCTTCATTTTTGGAGTATATTAGTTGTATTAGTCAGCCAAAGAGGTGCCGATGCAAAATACCAGAAATGGATTGGTTTCTATAAAGGATACTTATTGAGGTAGAGGCTTACAGTTACCAGGCCATAAAGCATACATTACTTCCCTCACCAAAGTCTATTGCCACATGTCGGAGCAAGATGGCTGACAACATCTGCCATGGTTCAGGCTTGCTGGATTCCTCTCTTCCAAGGTCTAGCTTCTCTCCAGGCTCAGGATTCCTCTATTCCCAGGGCTTGCTTCTTTCTGGGCTCAGAGTTCTTTTCTTCCTGGGGCTTGCTTCTCTTTCCTCTATGTGCTTACTTTTCAGGGTTCCAGCTTAAGGCTTCAGCATCAAACTCCAACATCAAAACTTCAACAATCAAAAACCTTCAACTCTGTCCTTTGCCACGTCTTTTATCCTATACCCAATTGACATGGCCCAATCAAAACCCTAATCATAATTCAATCATGCCCAGGTACAGACCAGATTACAAACATAATCCAATATCTATTTTTGGAATTCATACCTATATCAAACTGCTACATTAGTTATATCTTTGAAAAAAAAGTACTAATGCATTTGGAGCATTATTTCCCATTTTCTCATAAATTTATTTTTGAGCAAGGTATTTATATAATTGTATATTTTGTATCATATAAATATTTCATGCACTAAGATTTTAATATTAATAGTCATAAGAAGAAGATATAGCTTGAGCTATTGTATTGGTTGAAAAATATGAATCTTACTTAAGACTGTGTTGGCAGAGTCAGTGGTTTAGACTACCCATCTCATAGAAAGTACCATTCTAAAAAGAGGGAAAGTCTTTGAAGCAAACCTGAATGGACAGTGAGAATAAATGGAACTTAGGATGGTTTTTTTAAGGATTGAGGCCCTTGTGCATCATACTATTTGTTGTAGTTTCCCAGCTACTAAAACAAATACCATGTAATACCTTGACTTAACAATGGGAATTTATCACCTCAGGGTTTTGAGTCTAGGAGAAGTCCAATATTGAGGCATCAGCAAGACCATGTTTCTCTCCCAAGACTGTGGTGCACTAGGATTGGCTGCTGACGATCCTTGGTCCTTGGCTTTCCCATCACACAGCGATGCATGTGGTGGCAAATTCTCCTTTCTCTTGTGGATTCTGTTAATGTCTAGTTTCTGGCTGCTCCCCATGGCTTCTCTCCATTTGATTTTCACAGTATAAGGGATTCCAGTAACATAGATTAAAGCCAGACCCAATTCAGTGCGCCACATCTTAATTGAAGTAACATCTTGAAGAGATCTTATTTACACTGGGTCCATGCCAGAAAGCAGACCAAGAACATGTCCAAACTGGTGTACACAATTCAATCCACCATACCAGCTCTCTGGTTTGGACAATCTTTTTCTCTCTCTGGCCCTCTGTTTTCATATCTGAGGAATGTAGGGTTTAATTAGTTACTTTATAAGGTCAATGCCAGCCCAACATTTTATGGTTTATAAGTTACAATCAGTTTTATATGCCTATATAAGCATTAAGTATAAAGTTCTTTACGTTATACTTATTACAATGGTAAATTATTGAAACATTTAAATGGAAAACAACTTTTTACTAAGAGAGGCCTACATAATTTATTCTGCAAAAACATTTGTCAATAGTGCAATTCTGATTCTAATTACCCAGAGTTAGGTCAGACTCCACAGCTTAAAGCCACAGTCCTCTCCAGGATTGTATTCACTGCAGATACCAGCTGCAAGTTCAGGAGCACCCAGGCCAACCATGCTTCTTACCAACAGGCTACAAATTCAGGGATTCCCCTCAGGTTAGATAATTTGCTAGAACAACTTACAGAACTAAGAAATGTGCTATGCTTATGATTATAGTTTTATTATAGCAAAAAGAATATGCATAAGATAAGACACATAGGATATGGTCCAGGAGGGTCTTCTGTGTCTTTTTGCCATAGAATCAGGATGTGCTACTCTCCTAGCACTTTCATGTATACCAATCATGGAAGCTCTCCCTAACTTTGGTTTCTAGTGCTTTGATTGGGGTTTTGTTATGCAGATATGATTAAAGGAATTATTGCCCATGTGGTTGAATTCAATCTCAAGACCCCCTACCCCTTTTGCCCCAAAGCTTGGGCTGACATGGTGTGGTTCACAGCCCCAAGCCCTTAATCATATGGTTGGTCCTTCTGGTGTGACCAGTCCCCTACTCTAAGAGTACAGTTGAGACTGGTCCTGAATGAGCCCTCTCCTTAGCATAAACTGGCCAGTGAACATGTTGGTTTTGTTTTTGTTCTTTCCTCTGACATTTGCCAGTCTCTTTGACCTCTGTTGGGTCTTTCCTATAGTCACTCTAGCTACAGTGAAATCTGTTTTATTGAAATACATTTTTTTTTTTTAAACTTGGGAATATTTTTGATTTTTCTAAGGAAAAGGTTTAGATGTCACTACTCTATCTCCAATTAAATAGTTGTGAAACCATTTTCAAGTCAAAAAGCAATAGTTTGGAAGCTGTGAACTCAAAAAATATATTTCCTCCATAAGAAGTATGTGTATGTTGTTGGGAAGAGGATGTATTTTCTGAAACATTTTTATTTGCTGCCCCCTTTTGCATTTAAGTGTATTTTTACTCTATAGTCAACTCAAGAAAATCATTTTCCAGAGGTTGTCTATGGGGAATGGGAGACCGTAGGCTATGGTGGTAAAATAGAAGAGCAAAACTGCAAAGAGGTAGAAAGGAAGGAAAGAAGGGAACAAGGAGGGAAGGAGGGAGGGCGAGTCAGTTTCCTGTCCTCAGGACCCTGTATCAGAGAGTGTTTCCAGGGAACTACTTACCACAGATACCTAAAGACTGAGCATCTCAGTAAATGAGTAACTGTAATGACTAACAAGCTGGACGTCCACTGCCTTCAGTGAAACACAATGAGTGAACCTGGCTGAGGCAGACTTGGGTAGTCATTACCAGACAACATAGATAACATCATAACATCCATGAAATGATATGAAATCACTGGGAGCCAGGTGGATGATCAGATATCCTATGAGGGGAGGATCTGTGTTACTGCTTTGGCAGACCAACCTGTGTATCTGGTTACAGCACCTAAGCCTCTTGTGATCTGAAAGAAAAACAAATTTCAGTTTTCAAAACAATTGATTTCTTGAAAAATGATCTATTCACAGATTGACCTCTTTTTAAGTTTCTAAAACAAAACTGCCACTCTGTTATGAAATAAGTAAGATGGTATCTGAAGATCAGACCAAATTTCAGAAATAGAGAGCCTCCTTGTTTTAGTTTGCTAGGCTACCAAAATGCAATATGCCAGAAATACATGGGTTTTTACAATAGGGAATTATTACTTTCAAAGCTTACAGTTCTGAGGCTATGAAAATGTCTAAGTCAAGGCATCATCAGACAATGCTTTTTCCCTGAAGACTGGCTGCCAGTGATCCTGGACTTCTCTTTCATATGGCAAGACACACAGCACTGTCTGCTGGTCTCCCTTCTCTTCTGGGTTTCCTTTCTTTAGCTTCTGACTTCCTCTAGGTTTCTCTCTGTTTCTGTGGCCTTCTTTCTCTCTCCATATTCATCTTCTTTATAAAATACTCCAGTAAGAGGAATAAGACCTGCCCTGGGTCATGCCTTAATGAAGTAACCTAATTAAAAGGCCCTTAACTGAAGTAACATAATCAAAAAGTCCCACCTACAATAGATTCACACCCAAACGAATGGGTTAACTCTAAGAACATAATTTTCTGGGGCCCATCTAGCTTCAACTGTCACACTTCAACCTTTGGACCCCCCAAATACATATTCTTTCCATATGCAAAGTACATTCATTCCATCACAATATCCTACAAAAACTTAAATTATTTAAGTACAAAGTCTCATGAAAATCAGTTACATGTGTGGTCTGTCCTGGGCACAATTCCTCTCAGGCTGTGGAACTTTGAAACTGAATATGTTATCTCTTTCCAGTATACAGAAAGGGTAGTCATAGGGTAAACATTCCCATTTCCATAGGGAGAAACTAGAAGGCAAACAGGGGTCATGGGTCCCAAACAATTCCCAAACCCTGAAGGACATATTCCTTTAGGTTTCAAAGTCTGCAAGGCATCTGTGGAACAATGCTTTCTTTGTCCTTGGGGCCTGATAAAGCAGCAGCCCCACCCTTTGTAAGTGCTATCCATGTTCTTAGCTCCACCCTCATCAAGCTTCTGGGTGGAAGCCAAACTCAAACTCTCAAACTCTAGGACCCACCCTTTGAGAATATTGAGATGATGGCCAGACTCTCTGGGACACAGACTCGACCCCTCAAAACAGTGGGATAGGGGCCAGAATCTCCCCAATCCCAGGGAATAAGCTCCACTCTCTCTGAAGGCTGGGGCAGAAAAATTCTTCCCAAAACCACTCTCTTCAAGTGCATATTCACCTTTTTCACACATATGGGTGGGCTCACACTCTTGACCTGGGAAGATGTCTACCATCCAGACTTCAGCGTCCATAGTTCTGCCTTTGAAGTAATATTTCCTTCAATCTGCCCCTTTTCTGTCTCTTTTAGTCTAGGTTGGCAGTGGTTCCATTTATACAGATCTTGCAAAAAATTGTTGATTTTACTTGTAACACACAGGGGTCCAAGCCATCAGACATAAGACTTTCCCCAGATCCTTTCTGGATAACTGCATTTCCAGTCCTGATTTGCACTTAAACAGCTAACTGATTCCGTGTTCATTTAGGTCCTCACATGGGACATTCTTTTCTGGGGACTCACTTTCTGTATTATCAGAATTTTCCAGACCATCAAAGTCTGGTTTCTTTGTGCCCAAGAATTCAGTTCTCAGCTTATCCCTTTCCTCTCACACTTTACTATAAGCTATAAGAAGAAACGAGGCTGCACTTTCCACGTTTAGCTTGGAAATCTCCTCAGCTAAATATCTAAGCTATCACTTTCAATTCTGCCTTCCGTCTAACATCAGACACAATTTTGCCAAGTTATCTACCATTTTAAAACAAGGACCACCTTTCTTCCAGTTTGCAATGACACATTTATCATTTCTGTCTAAGACCTCATCATAAGTATCTTTAGCATCCGTATTTCTACCAACAGTCTTTTCAAAGCAATCTAGACCTTTTCTATCAAGCACCTCACAATTCTTCCTGCAGATCCAATCAATAATCCATTTCCACATTTTTAATATTTGCAATAGCAGCATCCACTTTCTGGTACCAAATCTGTTTTAATTTGCTAGGCTGCTGAAACACAATATATCAGAAATAGATTGGCTTTTATGTTGCAGATTCATTAGCTTAAAAGTTTACAGTTCTGAGGCTATGACAATGGCCATGTCAAGGCATCATCAGACAACCCAAAGCCTGGCTGTCAGTGAACCTGGACTCCTCTGTCATATGGCAAGACCCATTGCAGCATTGACTGGTCTCCCTTCTCTCCTGGTTTTGTTTCTTCAGCTTCTGACTTTCTCTGCTTTTTCTGTCTCTGTGGCCTTCTTTCTCTCTCCTTATTCATCCTATTTATACAGGACTCCATTAAGAGGATTAAGACCCACTGTGGGACATGCCTTACTGAAGTAACCTAATCAAAAGGTCCCACCCACTGTATAAGATGTAAAACCTCCTAGAAAACAGGAATTTGGGTGGTATATCACATATGTAAGATTGTTTTTATAAAGTGTAAATACAAATATACTTGAGACAAGGAAAAAGAATAGCAGCTATGTACAGCAGGGGAAGCATAGAGATTGAGAGCTAGTGGGTTTTTCTTTTTTTACTATTATTATTATTGAAATAATGAAAGTGCTTTAAGAATGATTGAAGTGATGAATGCACACATATGTGACTATACCAAATACCATTTTTGTATACTTTGGTTGAATTCATGCTTTATTAATTTGTATCAATAAAACTGACTTGTTAAAAAAAAAATGGGCACACCTGCAATAGGTTCACACACACAGGAATGGATTAACTCCAAGAATGTAAGTTTCTGAGGTTCATCAGCTTCATACTGTCATGCTCCTCTCAGGGGAGGTCTGTGTCATCTTAGTAAATACACTGGAATTTATACCACATGAAACTCCCTATGCCTGTAATAATATTCTCCCATCAGTAATGTTTGAAAGTCAGTGGGTCCAAGAAAACCAGTGGTCAGTGGAGAGATTTTGCCAAATGAAACAGAACAAAGGTTCTGCTGGTTCACTAGCTGGCTGAGGCTGCTCATTGTGTTGTTCCTTGGGCAAATGAATGTGACTGGGGAGGACTGGGAAAACTAGCAACTTGATGCCCAACAGTACATGATAATAAATAAATCTGTGAAATCTCAACCTGAGAGTTGGACTCTTCACTATTTGGAATAGGTGGGAATTGATAGAACATTCTCGCCAATCCGCTTCCATTTCATTCCACATAGCCAAAGTTATTTTTTTTCAAAGTCTATAACCCCCACCCCCAATAATTAACACTTGATAATGACTTCTCATCACATTTAAATTAAATCTTCACTTTTTACTTTGTTTAAGAGACTCTACATGATATGGCATTAGTCTTCCTTTTCATCTTCATCTGTCATCACTTCCCTCATTCATTGTACTCCAACCACACAGGCCTCACTTTTGCCCCTCAATTGCCCTAAATTTTAGCGTCTATCTGGAGATTTGCCCTTGCTCTTTTCTCTGATTAAACTGTTCTTCTCCAGCTCTGGATTTTGCTGCCTCTTCTCAACCTTCAAGTCTCTGCTCAAATGTCATCTCCTCTGATATACTTCCCTGAAATACCTATCTAAAGCAACCACTCTCAGTACTTTACCTTCCTGCTCATTGGATCTAACTATTTTATGTCATTTCCCCTCCCCCCCCCATAATTGTTTTTGTTTCCATTAGGAGAGGGACCCTGTAAGTGATTTTTTCTTTAGCATCTACAATAATGCTTAGCAGAAGATGTATAGAGTCAAGGAATGAATTTCAGTCTCTTCAATGTACCTGTAGAAGATCAATAATGAGGGGAAACAGCACAGGTTGGTAGGAAAGATAGATTCATAAGGTATGTAGTACACTATTTTGAGAGCAGCATTGTTTGCCTGCAAAAAAGGGGAACAACTGTACTAATGATAATTTTAACAGAAGCGAACTACTGGCCAGGTTCTATAGTAACGTTACATATTTTTTACTCATTTACCTGTATCAACCCAAGGAATAAAATTTGCTCTTCAAATAGCAATCATGACTGCTAAGCAAAGGGCTGCTCTCCCTTGGATGGACTCTGAAGAAGTAGGTCACAATCATTCTACACAACTACATGTACATAATAGGGGAATGCCCATCATTATTTAACTTTCTACCCCTGGATAGAATAAAGAAGAATGCTGGAAACTATAAATGTGACTGGGAATGAGCAAACGTATTTTGGAGAGCCACCAAGACAGAGTTTTTCTTTTGTTTCATTTTGATCTCCCTTCCAACATTTTCATTTTCTTTTTAATAGGTCAGTTTGGCTCATCAGTGGCCTCATATTTCCTCTTCTTGAGGTGGATGTATGGAGTAAATATGGTTCTCTTTATCCTGACATTCAGCCTCATCATGTTGCCAGAGGTGAGACTCCAACTTCTAGTTTAGAAAACATTGAAACAAGTTTCTCATGTGGTCATTCTCCTAGGAAAGCTCTTTTCTCTTCTTTAGGAGAAGACCGACTAACTGGCTACATGCACCTCTTGCAGTCAGAGTATTTGTAACAAGGTTAATCTTCAAAATGGTGCCCATCCTAATGGCTGTTCCAAAGGATGTATGTGTGTCCTGAAATCGTATATAGAATATTGGGTATGTTTATATGTGGAGAGGGTTCACTGCTTCTGTCAGATTCCCAAGGTGTCTCCTGTGCCCAAATGTTAAGAACCGTTACTCAGGAGGAAGTCTTTGACACTTTGTGAGCTGTGCTTGTTTATTGCCAAGTTTGCATTAAAAGAAATACATTTTTTTTTAAGATTTATTTTTATTTATTTCTCTCCCCTTCCCCCACACCCCCACCCCAGTTGTCTGTCCTCTGTGTCCATTTGCTGTGTGTTCTTCTTTTTGTCCGCTTCTGTTGTTGTCAATGGCACGGGAATCTGTGTTTCTTTTTGTTGTGTCATCTTGTTGGGTCAGCTCTCTATGTAGGCGGTGCCATTCTTGGGCAGGCTGCACTTTCTTTCATGCTGGGCGACTCTCCTTACAGGGTGCACCCCTTGCGCATGGGGCTCCTCTACACAGGGGATACCCCTGTGTGGCACAGCACTCCTTGCGCACATCAGCACTGTGCATGGGCCAGCTCCACACGGGTCAAAGAGGCCCAGGGTTTGAACCGTGTACATCCCATGTGGTAGGCGACGCCCTATCCGTTGGGCCAAGTCTGCTTCCAAAAGAAATACTTCCTAATGCAACTCAAGGCATCCAGGTTTTCTGAACTGAAGAAGCACAAAGTGACCATTTTTTCCAGATATGAAGTAAGATACTCTAGACACACACACACATATACCAATGGAATAGAGGATAGAATGGAGTCATTTAAGACCAGCTCCAGAGAGGGAAGTAAGGCAGATAGCACATGGGTTCAGATTGAGGAAGAACGCAAAGCCCTGTGCTGATTTGGGGAAAAGGGGTGACTAAGGCCAAGAAGCAAGATTGAGGACTGGGTTTTTACCCATATGGAGTTAAATGACTCTGACTAATTTGGATTCTAACCATACAAAAGGTGAGTAAGGCTTACAAAAGACCTTTTCAGGTACCAGAATTTTGAAGCCAATTTATTCATTACAGCATTTGTAACAGCCCAAACCTGGTGTTTGAGTGACTCTTTATCTCTATAACTCTGAATAAGTGGCAGTTTCTGTATCAAGCCTTTCCTCTGGCATAATGATAATAATAGACTCTTACATTCATATTAGAATTTTTAACTTTTAATAGTGCAAAGCATCTTCACTTATTTTTTTTACTGAACCTCACAGTAAGTTTATGAGGTAGACTATGAAGAGTATTTCTTCCTGCATTTTAGAAATGTAAAACAGAGTCACAGAATGCTTACGTGGCTTACCTAACATTTGAGTGAATTTTTATTTTGCGGTTTTATTATTTTTTAAACCTGTTCTGGAACTGGAACCCATGATTCTATCTTTTGTTCCAAGATTTTGCACTCTACTCCCCTAATTCTGTAATCCTTGAGGTAATTCTAGAGTTTCTAATCTACTTGGCTCACGGAGGATGGTGGGAATAGATCAGAAGTCCTGTATAGTTTGTCTCCTAAGAGGGAAGTTTTAGTCAATGAAGCAGAATATATGTATTTCATATACTCTGACCTCAGCTTTGGTTTTGCTCATCTCTCTCAGGAAATCAGAAACCCCTCATTCCATCCACTACTATAACAACACTTACTGTAGGAGGCAGGGTATATATGGAGGCTTATCAAGCTGCATTTACTCTTTCTTGCACACCATGCTGCCTCCATGTGGAGGAAATGAAAGGTTGTAGCCAACTCATTAAAACCATAATGAAATTGTGAAATTCCTAATATGTAGGGGACAGAGCTAATATGTATTAGATTGGGTAGCTTTGGATACCTTTGAACAGGAGGGTACTGGGTGCCCAGGGTCAGAGAGTCATCCTGTTTTTTGGGCAATGACTACCCATTCTAGTAAGAGCCCAAAAGGAGACGGGCACCATGCAAACCACCACACCAGGGAGTCAAGAGTGCCTACAACTGCAAATAGGAGAATTGCATCCATCATCCATGTGGAATCTAAGCCCCCTCTTGATATAGAGGTGGAGTGGACTTAACCATCCCAGGGTCCACAAGATGGAGGAATAGAGTATGAATTAGAGTGGACTTACTGATATTCTACTATGAAACTATTGTGATTAGTAATGGAAGAAATTGTAGCATTAATGTGGAGAAAATGGCTACAGTAACTGGTGAGGGTAGAGAGAGGGAAGAAGAAATATGATGCGGGGGCATTTTCAGGACTTGGAGTTGTCCTGGGTGATACTGCAGGGACAGATGCTGGACATTGTATGTCCTGCCATGGCCCACTGGGTGGACTGGGGGGGAATGTAAACTACAATGTAAACCATTATCCATGTGGTGCAGCAGTGCTCCAAAATGTATTCACCAAATGTAATGAATGTCCCATGATGATGAAAGAGGTTGTTGATTTGGGAGGAGTGGGGTGAGGGGGGTGGGGGGTATGTGGGGACCTCATATTTTTTGATGTGATATTAAAAAAAAAAAAGAGAGCAAAAAACAAAAACAAAACAAAACCAACAGATTAATTAATTAATGTGCAAGAATAGGCAGAAACAACAGCTATATACAGGACAGGAAGCTTAAAGAGATTGAGAGTGAAGAATTTTCTTGTTTGTCTGGTTTTTGTTTATTATTAGTAAATTAAAGATAATGCTCTAATAGTGATTGAAGTGATGAATGTACAACTATGTGATTATACAAAATACCACTGATTATACACTTTGGATGAATTGTATGCTTTATCAACATGTATCAATAAAATTAATTTGTTTAAAAAAAAAAGAAAAGAAAACCACCAGTTCTCGGGGTTGGCCATCTCCTAGTAACAAGGTTACATTTTTCAACTTCTCTGCTCAGCAGTCTTCTGATGCATACCCAGCAGTCCTCTGTGTCCCTGGGCAGGTCCAAGACCCAACCCTAATCTCCTTTGTCGTCTCTGCCTCCCAACTTTGAGGCTTAAAAGTATGTGCAAAGTCCATCTTCTGTTCTGTTCCATGTTAGGGAGCCAGAAGGCCCAAAGGTCCACCCCAAGGTCCACCCCTAGGTCAAGCAGCTTGTGTGGAGGAAGTGAGTAGGCTGAAATCCAGCCCTTGCCCAGTCAAGCTCTACACCCAGGCTTCAAGCCACGTTCATCCTCCACCTTCCTCTCCCCACTCCCAAGGAAGGGAGCTTTGTCTTTACAAAGGAGTAGCATCTCCACGTACCCACCCTGGGGATAGAGGGATGTTTTCCAATTCTCACAAAGGTACCTGGCCAAGACCCTATTCATTGCCCCTTACTGGAAGATTGCTCCCCAATACTACCCCCTTCCCAAATGAACTAGCCTCTTTTCTAATTTAGTAGCACAATTTCAGGGCAGTAAGCTTAACATGTATATCCTAATCAGGGCACACAGTCTTCCCTCCTTATAGATACCTTCAAAATTGTATGAGGGATTCTCTTGAGTCCTCTATGCCTTAAAATCAAGGAGACAATATGCTTCCCACTCCTAGGTGTATTCCCACATGAAGGTGTATGTAATTAGTTTTCTTCAACACTATGGTCCCCCAAAGATCATCTATCTCCTTTCTAGGACTCCCCTAAATCACGATACAGGTGGTGGTGGGTTGTGGGGCCTCTCAGCAAATCTTCTGGGGATTGTGGTTGGTCCTAACTGCTGGTGGTCTGCTAAACTTGTTCTTAGCTCTGCATTTAGCACTTGATTCCCAGAAAATGGGACCTCACATGGAGACCCACAGAGTATCCATGGAAAAAAACCTTAGAAATGCTCTTATGCAAAATCATGTTTTATCTCATGTGTGGCTCAGACTTTGTTTCTAATGACTAACTGCTTTCTTTGCTTCTCCATATAGTACCTTTGGGGTTTACCATATGGAAGTTTACCTAGGAAAACAGTTCCCAGAGCTGACGAGGCATCTGCAGCCAACTTTGGTGTTCTGTATGACTTCAATGTAAGTGTCTTCACACAGCTCTGTTGGTAGGAAGACAATGGAATTACCTTGCTTTTTGAATCCCTAGACTGTATGAATGTCTTAAGAGAGATGTCCCTGGCCCTTGTTAAAAGGAAAAAAAAAATGTGAATAGGATTTAGGAATATGGTATTATAATTAAATGCGAGTATAAACTACTGCATGAAGATGAGGTCAGAGATCAAAGACTAGAAGCAAATACTCTTATCACTGACTTTCAAAAAGAACAAAGAAAGAGTTTGTAAATGTGCTTTAGAGAAATTTGGTTGGATTCCTGGGGAATTAGAGCTGACACTTAATATTAACCCGTTTACTTCCCAAAGAAGCCTCAAACCTATTTAGTATTAGTCAATCTTCAATTCTAATAGTATTACTTAATAGTCAACTCTAGATAAAGCTAAATATTAAGTACTAATTACTGAATCATACCTCCTTAAAAAAGCTAAATGAGTAACACTCCATTGTAGTACTAAAATAAGTATTACTCCATTGTAATACTAACATGAGTATTCATCCATCCCCTGGATGGAGATTATTCTTATGGTAAAGACTCATTCCTCCCAACTGAAAAATCTGGAGTGTGGTTCAAGTCTGTGACCACAACATGATTTCACACGTTCTTTTAAAAATAGTGAGCAGGTTAGAGATGTTTGAAAGTGAATTGAGTAAGTAGTAAGGTGAAGATTGGGGATTTGAAAATTCAAGGAAGTTTTGGGGGATAGTAAATGAGACTAAATTTTATGTAGACAGTGGAATGAAGGAAGGACTCAAAAAAGCTATCCTCACATTCATAGTATTGGTAATATTTTCACACATTTTGCTTTCTACCCTCAACTTCCCTAAATTGTAAACTTCCTCAAGAGCATATCCTGTCTGCTACATCTTTGCAATCCTGGATTTAGACCTTGCCCCAGAGGCTTAAAGAATCTTATTGACAGATAAAGCCTGAGGCAGGGAGGTGGAGGGGGCAGATTCTAGAACCCTGAGATCAAAACCACAGAAATGAATTCATGTGAACAGTACCAGAAAATGTAAACTTTAAGAAAGATTCCCAGCCTTGGATTGAACAAACCAAGCTAGAGAATAAGCATAAGACTATCATGACAGAAATGAATATGTGGCATAACACCCCAAAAGTTGGATTTTTCATTTCAACTTGGCACTTATTTATTGAACATGTCCTGATATTATAAAGGTGAATGTGATATGGTTCTTGACCTTAAGGCACTCATGATAGTAGAAGAAATGTATATAGACAACTAGTATGCAATAGGCTACAGTGCTAAGTTAAGAAAATGAAAAGAGAAAAAAGGTACTGTGAGTTCTGAGGAAGATTAATTCTGCTTGGAAGGGTCTGGCCTCAGAGGACATGGCCTCTGAGTTAGATTTTATTTCTTATCCTTTATTTCTCCTTTCTACCATCTTTACTTCTTCCAGTTTCTATCCCTGTCTCTCTTTATATATTTTTAAGCAATTTTTAACGGTGTCCACCTAACAATTATTTTTATTTCTCATTTTCTTCCTGTGATTAGCAAGATAATGACCTTCCAGTCAGGTTAATATGACTGAACAATGTCATTGACATTTTCTGATGTTTTGGTCATACTGGAGAAAGGAAGGACTAAAAATATGCACCAAAGATCTTTAATTTGAATACAGTTATTTCTGAACTTTTGCATTTTAAGCATTTAGAAATTTATTGACTAACTGAAACAAAAAGCTTTGAGAAAAACTGTCCATTTGAAATTTGAAAAGATATTTAATCAGCTGAGGAAAGCAGAATGGAAGTTATATAAGAGAGCTATTAAGGGGTGGACAAGAGGGCCTGGGAGGTGAATGGGGAGGGGGTAAGATTTAGGGACACTACAGTGAAGCTAGGAGAAAGATGGTAAGTGTAATTACTAAGATTTTATTACTCTCCTCAATAGCTACCTCTTTAATGTCCAGTTTGGTGAAATACTAGTTATAGGTAGATATGGGAAGACAGAAATCCAATGATATTTATTTTTCCTATATAATTCTAGGTCTGCCTGAAAACTACTCTAAGTCAGTGAGGGAATTTCAGAAGGTCAGGAAAAAATAAGAATATCATCACCCTGAAATTATTCACTTACAGGCTGTAAGTCAGTCAAAGGACTGCTGACACAAAGTGCCAGAAATCTGTTACTTTTATAAATGTTTTTTATTTGGGGTAAAAGCTTATAGTTACAAGGCCCTAAAGAATCCAACTCAAGGTACCGTAAGAGGTACTTTTACACCCAAAGTCAGTTGCTACATGTTGAAGCAAGATGGTGGGCGATATCTGTGAGGATTCAGCCTTCCCCTCTGCTCTTAAGGCCCCATAGGCCCAGCTTCCTCTGATCTCAGCTGCAGGCTGGCATAAAGCTCAACTGCTTTGTTCTCTTCAGCTGCAAACTATCAGGCAAATGGCTTATCTCTCTTCCAGAGCTGCAGGATCATTCTCTCTTCTTCCATGTCTACAGAGCTCTCTTCCTCCATGTATCGTCTTCCATGAATGTCCATTTATATAGCCCACCAAGGGGGCAGGGAATTAACCCTGAGTTATATCCTACTGATGAATCAAAGCCCTAATCTTAACATAATTTAATCGAAGACATCTCAGCTGACTCTAATAGAATTAAAGGGGCTTACACCCAGAGGAACAGACCAGTTTACAAACATAATCTCTTTTTCTGGATTTCTTAAATAATCTCAGACTGCCACACAGGCGTTCTTAATTTTTCTACATATTGTAGTCATTCAGTTATTTGACTTTTATTATTACTGAGGTCAATAGTGTTAGTAGCTCTATTTTCTCAGTGCCTGCTCCATGCCAGGACCTGTGACAGGTGCTGGATAAGTATGAACCCTCACCTCACAAGGTACAGACTTTTTTCTGAGCCTGAGTCTGCGAGTTTTCTCATCTGTAAAATGTGGAAAATAATGGTATTTACCTCAAAGAGCCTTAAGTGAGGTAATGCATGAAAAGTATAACAAATAATCCCTTTAAAAAAAAATCGTAACTTATTCACAGGCAAGCAGCTATTAAGAGAAAGAACTGGGACTTAGGGGCTGTAGCACTAAGCAAGGCCGGAGATGTGAATATGGACAAAGAAATGAAGGGTCTAGAATAATATTTTTTTAAAAACTCTTCTGACTATAATGAGAAGTCACTGAAGGCTTTGGGGAAAGGAGCGATAGGATGATGTAGTAGTTATCAAATTGTGCATTGAACATGATCATTCTCGCAGAAACACTAATATTGCTTCTGCAAGGAATTTTACGTGAAGTAGGTTTTTGGTGTTTTATAGTTTGAAGAGCTTTGTCTCTGTTATCTGCAATTATTTTATTCTAAAATTGACAGGGAGAGATAGCTTGAACCGCCTTAGGGCCATCCTGCTTTCCAATTGTTGTAAGAAAAGGGAACTAAGTCTATCCTAGAAGACTCAAATGATTGAGAATACTCTGTATATTTGGGTCAAAATAATTTCACGATTTGATCAATAAAAGAAAGACTTTTGACCTCCACTTATACAAATGAAGATAACAGAAGGGAAAAAAATGTGCAAAACCTAACTTGAAATACGGGAGATTTTGCTTCACGGTCAAAATCGAGAAGAATAAAACCCAATTGTTATTCATAATAAGACCTTCTAGGTTCACACGAGGCCCTATCTTGGTGAGGATATGATCTCCTCTGCCTGAAGTCATAGAGATGAGCAGCAGGTATGGTGGGAGGAATCGGATGCCTGGACAGTTAACTGTCCCCTTGAGAACTCTAACTGTGTGGGTTAAAAGTCCTCCTTGGCATATCACAATTGGGTATAATAAGGAGTAAATATAAGGAAGGAGAAATAAAGTCTAGTCTAGCTAAAGGACTGAATATGTCACATTAGGAAACTGGGTCTTTTCTCCGAAGAGAGAATCTAATTTTCCACTTATATTCTTCTGCTTTTATTATATTTTTTGTTAATATTAGCAAAATTAACATTGACTGGGTACCTATTATTGGACAGATTCTGGGTTTAGTGGTCTCATATCTTATTTTATTTATATTATCTTTGTTGGTGTCCATTAGGAAAACAGAAATCAGATATTTACACAGAGAGAATTTAATTTAATATAAGCAATTGGTTAAGCAGGCACTGGGGGGACTTAAAGGACAAAAAGAGACATGTATTTCATACATGGAATACAATTAACACAGAGAGCAGTTATCACCTCTGGCCTAGGAGAACAAAGAGCAGAGTCTGTAGTAATTGGACCCTAGGATTTGGAGGAGGGGTTGTGCTGAACTGGGATCTGAATCTCCAAGAAGCAGGTGTGATAAGTGTGTTTTTGGGTGTGCCAAGAAGGAGCTGGAAATGGGGCTAAATTTTTTTGCCAAAGGGAAGAGGCCTTGCTGAAAGGATGGATTCCAGGAGTGAATCCCTTCTCCCAATGTGCCTCTAGTGCCCCCTATTGGTGGAGCGTACAGGAGCCAACTCACAAAGTAGTTTCCAGAGTCCCAGGCCCAGTATCACAGAGCAGGGCAGGAAGAGTCTGTCTGAATAACTCGCTCATTATTCTATTTATATTATAACCTAATCCTCATTCCAGCCTAGGATGGTAGATATTGTCATCCCTGTTTTACAGATGGGAGACCTGAGTTTCAGTGGGATTAGATATTTTTCCCCCAAAATTCTATAGATAGTAAATGGTAGGTTGGGATTCTCACGGAGTCTATATGGCAGCTCTGTCTGACATTGATGCCTGGAACCAACTCCCTCCACATATCCTTACAGAAGTCCCTGGGATCTCTGTAGTTCTATATTGGGAGTTCACAAAATAAGAGGTTACTAGAGTTGGAAATACCTTTAGAGATCTTCCATCCCATGTGTCACATTATAAAGTTAGGGAAACCTGAGTCACAGGCATACGATCAGGGTCTTGTGGCTAATGAGTGGCTCCAAATCTAGTGCTCTTGCCGTGTCCTGTACACCGTCAGTAATTTTCTTATAATTTCCAACAACATTCTCACTGACTATTCCTAGAACTGGACTGTTTTCATTTAATGCTATGTCTGTCTCACAAAAGGAGAAGGAGCTGAAGCAGTTGGATCCCATTCTCACATTTCATAATAGACCTGCATTTCCCAAATTATCTTCTTCAAAAGAATGATAGGTTCAATACTTATTCTTTCTGCATTCTTTATTTGATGCTCTGAGAAATGACATCATAGATGTGCCCACTCTGTATTTTAAGATGATCTAAGTAGACAGTCCAGTATTTCATCTATCATGGCACCATAAAGAAGACATTACCCGAAAGTCCTTGAGCTCCCCTGAGCAACCTGAACACTCAGAATTCTGTACTTTCAGAGAGTCCATATAAGTCAGGAGGAAGAGACATGTTTCGTGCCCAGGGAGAGATGACTGTGATACTTGAACAGTCTAACTGGACCATGGGACAGTTTGTTGCATCTAAGAAGGTGAATGTACCGGCTTAGCTAAGCAATGCCCTATAGATGCAAATGAAGAAAAGCAGAAAAGGATGGAAAGTCTATATTATAGAACACTGAAAAATAAATGTAAGCATGACCTCTTATGGTAGAGGAGCCTGTAGAATGGGAAGGTTTAGAAAACTTTTGGGGATGCCAAAAATGGGAGGTCGTGAGGAGCCATGTTGAGTTTCATCTGGGAACCTTGGAAACCACCCGATCTCCATCCAGAAGCACAGTGCTCTGTCACTTATAAGCATGCATCACAACTCATCCAAATTCCTCTTAATGAATAGTGGACAAGTCCATTTGATATATGCAAGGTCATCCAATCTTACAGTTTACCATTTACAAAACAAGACATTTTTCGACTTTTTATTGAGTGCCTAGTGGGTCTTATTGATGAGGGAAATTTATTTTATTAAAATAGAAAGATTAGTATGTGTTCTATGGATTAAATAGGAAGAAATAGTATAACCTGAATCAGTAAAACTAGAAGAATGAATTTACATAAGTAAGAAGAGGATGTCTTTGTTGGCATGATACCTTGAGACAAAAATGATACCAGAATGATAACGAGGAAGAGACTATGTTAAAGAGGAAGGTCTGATACTCTCACAAGGGAAAGAGAGGGAGGAATTGTGATGGAAATTGGGAGGAGCTTGAGCTGATATCAGAGGGTAAGATCATTCTGGTAAACAATTAGGTGTGACTATAGGGAAATGTACTCAGCTTTTAAGCCTAAGGGCATCTTCTACATTGCATATGGATAAATGGTGAGTCCATTTTGCCTCCCCTTTTCTGCTGGTCATTATAGTTGAGAGAGGTGGGGAAAGTCTTAGAAGGGACAAGAGAGAAGAGTTAACACCTATTATGTGTTAAGCAGGAACATACTTAAACATTTATCTTCTTGGGAAGCAGCTGTGGCCCAATCAGTTGGGCTCCTGTCTGCCATGTGGGAGGCCCTGGGTTCACATCCTGGGACCTCCTTGTGAAAGCAGGCTTGCCCACACACTGTGGAGAGCCACTGGCCGGGGAGCTGCAGAGTGCCACCTGGCCTGCAAGCACTGTAGACAGCCGACTCAGCAAGGTGATGCAACAAAAAAAAAGGGAGACAAGCAAAATTGCGGAAGAGCATAAGGTGAATGGACACAGAGAGCAGAAAACAAGCAAGCCACAAGCGGGGAAGGAAATAAATAAAAATGAATACAGACACAGAAGAATGCACAGTGAATGAACACAGAGACCAGACAGCACACAAAAAGTTGTGGGGTGGGGGGAAGGATAATAAAAAAAATAATAATAATAAAGAGTTTAAAAAAAACCTTAAAAAATTTATCTTCTTAACAACCCTTCAAGAGAGAGATAATCAGTCTTTTTTCAGTTGAGGAAACTGAGGCTTAGAGAGGTTAATTTGTCAAAGACAGCACAGATAATCAAGGGAAAAACTGATACTCAATTAAAATTGCCTGACTTCATTGTTACATTGCCCTTTTTACTCTAATGTAGCATGGCAAGCCTAGTCGTTCTGACCTGCTGGTTTTGCCACATCCCATCCCTGAGGTCTGTGATTTGACCTCAAAGGAGACTGGTCACAAGCATTCAGAATGTTAACAAACAGAAGCCCAATTCCTCATTTAACCAGAAGCAACAGCTCTTTTTAGCTTTTAAGTAATGCTCTTCCAAAGTAAAGATGTCTCCTCTGAAACATATGTCAGTTCTTAACTTCTTTCATCTCTTATTACACCAGCCACATTTAAGAGAGAGTTTTGTTTATTCATACATGAAATACACTTCCTTTCTTTTAGGAGTATTTTCAGGGAGTCCTTGTGAAGGGGTATATCTTTTCAGGTCTCCTGAAAGGAAGACACCAGGGTAATATTAGGTGCAGAAGACATTTTATTTTGGAGGGGAAATCCTTATAAAGGGTAAAGGGGGAAGGAGTAGAAGTAGGTGGGAATAGTGTCAAATAGCAATGCAGGTCTGACACCTGTGAAAGGAGAGAGAGAAGAAAGGATTGGGTAGTAAGAGTCAGTCTACAGCACAGTGTCGTCCAAAGGATCAGCAGGAGGTATATCGAGCAGCTGCAGGAGTCTGTTGGCCCTGAAAATGTGAGTGGGTTCCTCACCTTTCGAGCAGAGTGATGGTTGTTATTTGGTTTCAACAGGCTTCAAACACAGCTAGCATGACCTCTTTGCTACAACCATGTCTGAACCTTACCCAGCACTGGGTCAGCAGAGACTGGCTGCTGAGAGTATAAATAATCACTTGGTGAAGGCAAAAGTATTAAAACCAGACTGCTAATCCTCTTGGGAACAAATTCAGGCTTATAGACGCCCAAGTCCACCCAGGGAGGTGACACTTACATTTAAGAGTGGAAACCGTAAGATTGGTAGCAGTGATGATCCACTCATCAGTGTAAATAATGAGACCCCTTTAAACATATCCCTAAGCAGGGTTGGGTGTTGCTCAGGCACAAGGTGCTGGGATTGGTGATATCTGAGGGCTGTCTAACCTTGGCCCCTGTATTTGCTTCACTTCTTCAATGTCCAGAGCAAGCCCCTTTAGTTCAATAGGATCATTAGATTTGTTTGAAAGAAGGGGTGTCTCATATTCTGTTCTAGGACCCAGGTTCTTTCTCTCGCTTTATGGGCTCCTGGACTCTGCCATTGCTGAACTTAATTTTGGCACAGCCCTGTCTTGAAATGGGAGAGATCCTGGGGCCTGCTTTTAGCTTTCTTGGCATCCCTTTGTTCTCCTAAATTTGGAGCATTGACTTCTTAGGATCTGCAGTCTTATCAGTGCTTTCTTTGCTTCAGTCCTAACTTCTAATTCTTCATACCCTTCTCAAGCTACAGTTGTCCAAATCAAAGATGAACTTTCTTTTTGCAAAAATTTAGAATGCCAGTGATCCTAATGACATACTAACAACATGAAAACAGCATCCCTTCTATTGATGTGATCTTTTCATTAATTCAGCAAGCATTTAGGAGTATCTTCCAGGCGTCAGGCTTTGTGCCAGGTGCTAATCATAGAATGGTGAGCAAAACCCAGCAAGGACCATGCCCTCAGGAATTTTAGGTTCCTGATTAATGATCAACTAATTACAAAAATATATGCAACTGCAACTGTGCCAAGTGCTGTGAAAGAGGGTAAATAATATTAAGAGAACTTATAGCCAGGAACATATCCTGGTTTGAAGGACTAAAGAAAGGGTGTTGGTGGATAATAGGAAAAGTTTTTCTGGAAAGTAATATTAGAATTGAGCTCTAAAGTGTGGTAGGAGCTCCCTGTTTAAGAGAAGGAAGAAGACAATCTAGGCAGTAAGAACAACAAATGCAAAGGCCCTGTAGTGGGAGAGAGGGTGTCTTACTGTAGAAGTCCAGTAAAACTAGAGTTCAGCGAGTAAAAGGGAGTTAGAGGCAAGATGGCATTGGAGAGGTAGGAGGGTATCAAACCATATGGGACTTTCTAGCATATAGCCTTATTTTTTTTCTCCTCGTAGCAATTGAAAATAACTTAAGTAGGTGGTGGGTAGGTAGAATGACATTATCAGACTTGGATTTTATAAAGGTCAATGGATTGGAGAAGTACAGATGAATGTGGGAAGACCTATGAACTCTATTGCTATGCTCAGAAGATTAAGATTGTTTAGAAAAACTAAATTTACCTGGTGAGAATTGGCTGATATCTAAATATTCACTGCCAGTCTAAACAATCAAATGCTGAACCATCTGATCACTGAGTGAGATTAAACCCTCACGAACGATTGAATTATATTCCATAAGGCAAACAAATATTACCAAGTCAAGTAAGTCTTATGCATCAGAACCAAATAGATTCACTTAAATTAGCAAACATTTGAAAGCAATTTAGTAAAAATGCTATCATACATGCTAACATCATATATCTCCAATGGACATCATTTGCAGTCAATTGTACTTGAAATTAATTGCATTTGCTAATCTTAAATATTTGAAATAAAAAGTATGCTGCTAATATGGGATTGGAAGTTCCTGAATTCAATTCATTTTCCCAGTCAGTCTCAATACTTTCTCAACATTGTTTTTATTCAAAAACTCATTTTTAAATAGATTTATACTAAGATAATTTCCAGTACAGGCTGTGTTCAGATACCCCACACTTCCCCTTTATCTATGAATTAACAAAGCCTTATCCTTTATAACTTTAGGGAACTAGTGGGCAGATTTAAAGAACTAGTGTTCTGAAGACAACAAAACCATATGATATAACAGTTTAATCTCCACCTTTTGAAACAAAAGAAGACCATTTTTCCTATGTAGGAAGAAATCATGTATAGCAGCTCATTTTATGGTATGGAGATTGCCTCCTTCTGTGAGAGTTTTAGACAATTAGACAGTAAAAGTTTTAGAGTTTTGCCAGCTTTTGTGTCTCTTAAACACTTTTTTGTTGTTTTGATTAATAAAATCCCAACATAAGGTAACTTTTCATGTTACTGTCTTGAATTATTTACTCTATGTTATTAAAATGGTAGCAGAGAACAGTAGAATAAAAAAGACTGGTTTAGATAACAGTCCGTAGGAGCTTAATCTAACTGAGGATTGCTAAGTGACCATCAGAAACAAGTTCTTTGTTCAGTCATGCATTCCACAAATATAAAATGAAGGTCAGATGCTGGGAATACAAAGGGAAATAAAATAATATATTTCCCCTGCCTTCAGGGACCTTATGGTTTAACTAGATATCGAAACAAACAAGTATCATGCAATGCAGCAATATCAAACTAGTGGCTATATGTCCCATTGGGTGGCAAATTACAGGGAGAGTTCAGTGTTGGAGTTTCTGAAGGGACCCAATAAATAACAATTCTCTTTCCCACATGAAAGCTAAATGATGTGTTCAAATTTGGCCCAGTGGTTAGGGCGTCCGTCTACCATATGGGAGGTCTGCGGTTCAAACCCCGGGCCTCCTTGACCCGTGTGGAGCTGGCCATGCGCAGTGCTGATGCGCGCAAGGAGTGCCGTGCCACCCAGGGGTGTCCCCCGCGTGGGGGAGTCCCACGCGCAAGGAGTGCGCCCCTGAGGAAAGCCGCCCAGCGCGAAAATAAAGAGCAGCCTGCCCAGGAATGGCGCCGCCCACACTTCCCGTACCGCTGACGACAACAGAAGCGGACAAAGAAACAAGACGCAGCAAATAGACACCAAGAACAGACAACCAGGGGAGGGGGGGAAATTAAATAAATAAATAAATCTTAAAAAAAAAAAAAAAAAGCAAATGAAGGCCAAATTACCACCTTCAATACTAATCAAGGCAAGCTAGGAGGACCTTTGCCAAATGATCTTATGAATATGGAACCCCAAATTAGACAGACTTATCCTGGGGCTGCTACTTCCTTGAGTAAGAAAGTTACGTTTGGGCAATGCAAGACAAATTTACCAATCAAAGAAGTCATTATCCCTTCTTGGGGATGGAGTGAGTAAAGGGTTAGAGGAATATTCCATCTAGTGGAGCTCCTGAAGAAGATACTCTTGAAAGAAGAGTAGGTGTTGACCAAGCTCTTAAACGGGTATGAACAGTATTGCAAGGAGAGAGATAAGCATGTGCCAGGGCATGGGGGCATGAAACAGCACTGTGCACTCAAAACCATGGGCGATTCACCCAAACTGTCTTGTAGGAAGAGAGAATAGTGAAAGATGAATCTGTCATACAAAAAGGAAAAAGCTTGAAATCAGGGAGTGCAGGTTCATCATGCTAAGAACCAAGACTTGCTTCTATAGGCAGTGGAGACCTCAAAGCATTTTGAGGCAGGGTGGAAACAGTTAGAGCTACCTTTTAGAAGCCACTCTGAATGTGTTACAGGCTGGGGTTGGACTTGGTGTGAAATGAAGGAGGAAGGACCTGTAAATGCCAGTGGGTGTGCAGAGAAGGGAACAGTATTTGATGTGTTGATGATGCAGGAACTACAGGACGTAGTAAGTGACTGGACATGGGCTGTGGGTGAAGATGGAAAAACAATAAAAATATCCAGGTTTCTGGCTAGGGTGACTGGGTGGGATGGTGGTACCATTCCCTGAGATAGGAGGAATAAACAGGTTTGGAGGGATATTTTTAAAATATGCTGAGTTCAGGATTCTTGTAGGGAATCTCAATGGACTACAAAGTGTCATGGGTTTTGTGCATAAGGATTCCCACCATTAGTGTCAGTTGTGGGCCATGGCACAAAGGCAAATGGAAGCACTCCTTACAGAAGTCTGCATAATTAAAAAAGGCATTGTAGCATAGTGGAAAGAACCAGTCTTGGAACTCATACAGAACTGGGTTTGAATCCTGCCACATGCTACCTACGAGACGTTAGACAATCACGCTGAGTGTTTTGCCATGAATAAAATGGTAATTTTAATGCCTGCATAGCAGGATGGTATGAAAAATAAAAGAAATTATGTGTATAAAGTTTTAACACAATGTCTGGAATATGGTAGCTGCTTAATAAGTGTCTTTTTCTTTAAATGCCTACCGGGGTAACTAAGCTCATAAAAATACCCATTTCTTGAAGGGTCAAGAAAACAGAAAGAGAGAGTCCTGATGGTGGGTGACCACAAGCTGGGGGTGGGCTGCAGCAGCACTGTCACCTGGACAAGGGTGCTGATATGTGGACAGGCACCAAAACAAACTGTCTACTTCACAGCCTTTTGGGGAGTTGACTCTTCTCCCAGAGTTCGCTGTCTACAGTCCTTGACTCAGGTTTATTTCCTCTTTGTAGTCTAAACACTCCCCAGCTAAGAACCACCTAACATCTGTTTCATGTCTCTAGATCTGCGGTTGTAACAAAAGGAAAGGAAACTTAGAGATAAGGAAATCGTTAGGGAGGAGCCTGGTGGGTCTGCTTGGTCTCAGCATTCATTAGTGCCAGGTGGGGCTGCAGTTCTTGTGAGGTTAGTTGAGGTTTAATTTGCGTATCATTAGCCTTTTCACTCCTTGCTTCTCTCCTCGGTTCCACCCTATCAGATAGTAAGGGGCATCATTTCCTATCTCTCATCCACATGAATGACTAACAGCTCTGAGAAAAAGAAAAATATATCCGGGTGCATGTGGTATGATTTCAACTTCTCATACCATTGGCAGATATTGTTCACCAATTACTTCTCCCTTCCCAGCAATTTTGACTTTGTGATCTTTTAGCTTTTCCAAAATAGTGGTCTGACAGTTACTACAGATTAAATAGTCTTGCTAAAGGTGATGAAACTCATTCACCCTCTCGGGGATGGAGTATTGTCTTTCCCAGGGAGTATTTACTTGTAATAATGAACAACACCAAAGGAAGAGAATTCTAATAAATATCAGGCCACAAACCCTTGTGAAGGGGACATTTTGCATGCAGAACTCTTTTCAGGGACCTCTGTGATCCAGTCTCTCGCGCCATCTATTTTCAAAAGTACTTGGTAAATACTTCACCAAATACGTTCTCAAAATGTTAGATTAATAAGTGCATGAGTTGATTCTGGGTGACCCACATAATCAAAATACTCTTGATTCTTGATCTGCCAGTAACTTTGGACTAGACCAGCTGCAACATTCTAACAGAAAAGAGAGTTTTAATAGATAGAACCCCAGAGTTGGACAGGAATTTTCTTGTGCTCATTTGAAACTTGGCTCTGGCTGTGGTTTCTCTGTCACAGATATTGGGGTGGGAGAGTGTTCCCACAGGGAAAGCAGCATGCACTGACATGGAAACTGAACAGAACCTTGGCTAGGCTAGGAGTCATTGCTATTTTAGTCACTGCCAGATGTCTATTGTTGTAGTTTTAAGGGAAGGGGAAAGATTATTGGAGTGTGGTGTGCCTGCTGGGTGGAAGGGAAGGATGTCCCTCTTCTATGCCTTCCAACTTGTATTTAAAGCCACCCTGTAATATGCTACTACTGTGGATTTGATAAAGCTTTTAAAAATTGTACTCTTCAATGGTATCTCTTTCATTTAAACACTCAATTGCATATGTAATAAAGATGCAAACTGAAATAAACCTTTTTGAAATAATCAGGATCCCAGAAAAAACAGGACCCTTACCCTCTTTGGTTGTGATTTAATATTTATGAAGTGCCAGCCATTGAACATATGTTGAACGGTATATACCATACACCAGATGAGCTTGCTGCCCCCAGTAGCTATTGTGCTAACCTAACAAGCTCAACAGATGCTTGTTCTATATCTACTTTCTTCTTTCATGCTATTTTGGGGATGATTTTTAATCCCAATACTGTCATGATGAATTAGACAAAAATGTCAGGTTGTAATATTTATAGACATGAAGATAAGGCCCTCTGAAATCTTTTCAAAAGAGAGTCTGGGGTCCTTTCTAAGAGGCCCTGGCACCACCAGAGACCAATCCAGGTCAAAAATCCATGTTGGTTTGGTAGGGTTTCTCATTTCTTTGTTTTATTTAGTAGTTATGGAGCTATCATAATACAAGGGCTGGGAGGCAGAAAAGAGCAACAGGACACAGTATATCACAGTAGTTAAGTACATGGATTTGAATTAGACAGATGCAGTTCAAATTCGGGCTCTGTCATTTCCTAGCTATGTGAATGTGGACAAGTTACTTAACCCCTTTAAGGCCACTTTAGTCATCTATAAAACAGGTATAAAAATAGTAGCTTTTGAATCTTTGTAGGGTGGTACATAGTAAATAATAGCCCCTCTCTTTTCCAACCAGTTCGTGAGCCACCCAGATATAAGACAAAGAATAAAATAGTTGGAGGTCAACATGCCACCATTACGACTGTTGAAGGTGGTATTAAAGAATGTGACATCTCTCAATGAGCAGAGTGGGCTTCACAGCCAGAACTAACTACTCAGTAGCCTAGACGGGGACAGATGTCCCTCCGTAGGGCCAGAACACGGCCTGTGCTCTCTGTAGGTTGTCTCCTCTGAAGAGGAGGAAGAGAGGTGGCTCACAATGTCCCCTTCTCTTCATCCATGCTCTACTATTAGATTTGTCTCTCCTCCTTGGGGCTAGAGTGAATGCAGTAAAAAGAGGCTGGATATTACATTTATAGAACACCTCCAAATGGAAGGAAACAACAAGAACCAGGGAAAATAATTGTCCCTAACAGTAGCAAGGTCATGGTGTTCTTGTGAAGATTCTGAGATAAAGTAAGGTATTTGGCAAATGATAAATGCACAACAAAATTTGTTGATTGATATTATTCCAACTAGTATCACAAAGCATTAGGACTGTGGTACAGATCAATTACTGGGGAAAACAATGTGTGCTGTACCTATAGGAAAAATAAAGTTCAAAATATAACCTGTAAATCAGTGTGACAGGTGGTCCAGCCTGAAGGTTCAAGACAGGCCAGGAGAGTGGATTTAAAATACCCGGGGGGAAGCTGAGACCTGAACTAACTATCATGGAACAGGGTGCTGACAAATCCTGCCAATGCATCTTTGCCCTGGGGTGATTTCTGGGTTTTGGGAACCTGGGTTTTGTGTGTTGTCTTGTTCACACCTGCTTCTCCTATTTGAGGTTTCTATTAGTTGTTCAGCCCCCAATATTTGGGGGGTTGGATTTTTTTTTCTTGATCTGAAAAATGCAGATACAGGCAGGTATAGTGCAGGGTAGTAAATCACTTTGGTTTTTACCTACCTGCTACCCTCAGGTTAAGCCCATGAGCTCCTCTGAGACTTTTCCTGCTAGTTCTTAAGTATTAAAAATAAATTTGCCCCCAAAATTGAAAGTAATAGTTTTTCCAGATCTCCTTTGGGTTCTGAATTAAAGTAGGCATGAGCTTTATTTAGGGAAATTTTCTAAATTACTTTTCTTCCTCTGAAATTAGCATCCAAAGTATTTTCTTCTCCTCCTGCTTCTGTTTCTGCTTTTTCCTCCCTCCACCTTCTTCTCCTCCCTGAACTTCAAAGTCCCTGGGTTGGTATAAATGATATTAAAGGCAATTGGATTTCCTAAGATTCAAGACTGATTTACTTGATCTCAGGAGGCAGTCCAGGATTGTCAAATTATTATCTTCTCACCTCACAAAGCATAGTGATTTTAAGAAAGGAAGTCAGAGAGAATCTCAGAAAGTGCATCTATAGTAATAAGAAACAGTGCTAAGAGTAAAAGACACAGTGAATGAGAGAAAGATGAAGACTATTATAAAGGAAGCAGCTTCAGAATATGCCAACATTCTGCCTGGAAAGAATGTTTATTCAGACATTTTTGGGGAGATGGTAATTCCAACCCTGGCAGATAAATTTTAGGGAAGAGCGCTTAGTGTACAAATGATATGCTTGTTATGGAGAGTATTAGTATAGTCTTAATGAATAGAAGGTCGGGCAGATGGTTTGCAATGTCACCACACGTGCTTATCATTTTTGCTATGTGTGAGCTAAGACTCAGCCCCAGTGGTTTAAGGAGAACTGATCTAATTGTGGTTCAGGTGACTGGAAATGGAAACCTGCCAAAGCACTCTGATGTTTCAGATCTTCCCCCGAATATTAAGTAGCTCTTAAAATTGTAAATCTAAGGACACCATGAAGTGTGTTTTGATGTTTAAATCGATGGGCATTTCAATGGGCATTGATGTTTAAATCAATGGTAATGGATCCATGGCTCAGCGAGCTGATATTTGGTTAAAAATTTAGTCCATTTAGAAGTCACTGAATTTGGAATAAACCAAAAAAGCCACCAATCAATGTGGCAGCTGAAACATTTACTCTTCAGAGCAAAACAGTAGGGCTCATGTCAGAGCTGTCACCCAAGTTTGAAAATTAGCATCATTTTGTTATTCCCCTTAAAACCTTTTTCTTTGAGTTACTCTTCACAGCAATTGCTAAGTGGCTTTGTTGTTGGATTTTAGGGCTTGGCGCAATATTCTGTCCTCTTTTATGGCTATTACGACAATAGACGAACAATTGGATGGATGAATTTCAGGATGCCACTCTCCTATTTTTTGGTGGGGATTATGTGCATTGGATACAGCTTTGTGGTTGTCCTCAAAGCGTAAGTTTAATTTGTCTTTTGGGAAGCAAACATTGGTTTCTGGAATCAAACTGGGGAATAGGTTTGAGAATCAGATATGATTTTGTTGCTATTGTATGCCAAGAGGATGAAAAGTCTGTAGGAGATGTAATTAGTTTGAATACCAACACTAATGTCCAACTGTTGCATTCTCAAAACAAAAGGGTTGACCATCATCTCACTGCATCTGTGTAATGGTTGCATGCTATCCTGTGCTGGAGCATATATTTCTTTAAATGTGCCTTTTTGTATGTCATGGCGTGAATGAATGTTAAGGCAGGGAAACAGCTGCTGACCTTTCTTTTTACGTGTAGAGAGGTTTGCGACTTGCACAATCAGCTCAAAAGGCAGAATCTTTTGTTCCTTGTTCATTTTTTAAGAACCAGAATAATCATTCATCGAAAAAATTTTCAGCTGTAAGACAGCACAAAACGAATGGCCCCCAATGAGACCATCATGATCAACTGTGTAATCACGATTTGTCTTGGAAAAGGATTTATTGGTGCAGGGGGAAGGATTTCATTGGGGAACTGATGAAACTGCAATTCATTTTGTCCCTTGCCTGAGATGTCTATATACAATACCTCACTTAAAGACACTGCTAAAACCTAGCACAGTAATTTGAGACTGTGAATAATTTAGCCAATTTTCTGAACTAGCTTAGTAGACGAGCTGAGATGTCTCAATTAATGTCTCTACTCTTTATTTGTCACTATGCACAATGTGAATCAGCCTTCGCCTCAGTGCAGAGAAGTCCTTCTGCCTGAGGTTCTACAGGGATAAAGTGCGGGAGCTCTCGGAAGCAGTCTGTGACATGCTTTGTGGACCGCCCATGGCAAATGTACTTGTTCCCTCAGAGAAAAGGGTCGTATTTTTAATAGTTGTTAAGCCCTTTCAGGACTTGGGAAAAAAAGCCTTAATTGAGACCTCACATCCAATATATTCATCTATGGGAACAAGCAGAACCAGAGACTCCAAATAAAATATATCTGTTCTCCTGATAAATTCCTACCATATTCCAAAATCCAAGATATTGTCTAGTTTCTCAATGTATTGGTTTGGCTGGACTAGTTAAGAGCACCATTTACATGACCGAGGCCTTTATGAGTATCACTTCCATGACGGTACTTTAGTCTCTGTGGTCACTGGAGAAGAATGTGTTTTGCAGGTCCAGTTGCTCAGTGACTACAGAGGCAATGTGCCCTTGTGGTAAAGAGTGAAGGCTCTTGAGCCTTTCTGCCTAGGTTCCAATCCCGCTGTACCACAAACTTATACGACCTTTGACAAATCACTCAACTGCAGTTTCCTATATTTAATAGACATGTAATAACCCCCTTTTTTTAAAGATTTATTTTATTAATTTATTTCTCTCCCCTTTGCTCCCCCCCCCCCCCCCCCCCGTTGTCTGCTCTCTGTGTCCATTCGCTGTGTGTTCTTCTGTGACCGCTTCTATCCTTATCAGTGGCACTGGGAATCTGTGTTTCTTTTTGTTGCATCATCTTGTGTCAGCTCTCTCTGTGTGCAGCGCCATTCCTGGGCAGGCTACTCTTTCTGTCGCACTGGGCGGCTCTCCTTATGGGGCACACTCCTTGTGCGTGGGGTTCTCCTACTTGGGGGACACCCCTGCGTGGCATGGCACTCCTTGACCACATCAGCACTGCGCATGGCCCAGCTCCACGCGGGTCAAGGAGGCCCGGGGTTTGAACCGCGGACCTCCCATGTGGTAGGCGACACCCTATCCATTGGGCCAAGTCTGCTTCCTGAGGAATAACCCCTTTTTAGGATGGTGGTGAAGACTAAACAAGTTAATACATACAGAATACATACAGTATAGCTGGCATGTGGCTTGGCAAATGTTAACCATTTTATTAGTAATATTTCATAGGTTTTTTTGAAGAACCAGGCAAAGCCAGCATGGATAGGGTTGAGGCAAGACGATAACCCTAGAGGCAGGGCAAGTGCTTATAGTATGCACTTGAACATTAATAGATTTGTATACTCATTAGAGCAATTATCTGGCAGATAGATTTAAAGTGTCTAGAGCAGCATTGTGCAAAGAAGTCTAAGGCAAGCCACATATATAACTTAACATTTTCCATTATTAAAAAATTTAGAAACAGCAAAATTAATTTAATGATATATTTTTAACCATCCCAACATATCAAAAGTATTATCATTTCAATATAAAAATTACTATTGAAATGTTTTCTTTTTTTGTGTGTTAAGTCTTTAAAATCTGGTGTGCATTTTACACTTCTAGCATATCTCAATTTGAATGATCCACGTTGCAAGTGTTCAGTAATCACATGTGATTAATACTGCTAAACAGCACAGCTCTAGAGGAAGTGGCATCTTCTTTTGAATTTATTCAAAGATGCCACTGAGGGTAATTGCAGGGCACCAACCAATTCCACATTTTCTCCCTTGATGTTTCCTATATTATGCCAACAAAACCAACTTGGCTCTGGCCCCTCCCTTTGGCAATGGGCTTCTGATCACTCATTACCTGATTGGCAAATGGCTTCAGCTCATTGGTCTGTATATTGGAACAATTTAAAAGCAATATATGACCCCATACTCACCCTTACCCCCAGCTCTGGAGACAGTATTTGGTAGAAAAGGTATTTTCTAAATGACTGTGCAGAATCATTTATAATCTCCCTTCCCCCACCACAATCAAGTATACTCATGGAATAAACATGGGTGAATTTAAGGGATATGTCCTCGAATAGAGTAGACGGGAGTATGTGTTCTAAAATCAACTAGGTTACTGATTGGCTTTTGTCATCTTGATACCATTGCTTCAGAATCCATATCTACAAAATGAGGAAAATACCTATTGTGAAATTAACTCATGGAAATTGAAGGATAAAATGAGATAAAACCCAAAAGAGTACTTTGGTTGGCCCAGGACTTTCCCTATTTTAGTACTAAAAAACTCAAGTCCTGGAAACCCCTTCTGTCCCTAGCAAATGGGGAGGGTTGGTCATCCAAGTTTTATGACCTTCCTTCTTTCCTACCAACATATTTCCCCTAAACTCTGATGAGACTGTATCTCTGGTAATGAGGACAAGGACCTGCCTTTACCTTGACCTGGTTGGCCTGTTTAATTCTATTTTGAAGTTGTTCTTGGTCTATTGCCAAATTCCTTTGGAGTTTTATGGCCTTCATGTAATACCTGTGATCAAAAATTTATTAAAAAAATTAAAATTCAATAAATCAAAACAATGTCTTTGACTTACAAGACACTTGTATATCACCTGCCTACATTAAAATAATGGCCAACTTCACATAACATTTCTAAATAAATGGAAATTATTTTTTCCCCTTCTACCTGGATTTTCTGTGTTCTGTCTACTTTCTCTTCACTTCTCTTATACCCACTGACCTGGACAGCTGTTACTTTCCTGATTCTAGTTAAAAATCCTGCATGTTTCTTGAAATCCTTGCATGGTATCTTAGCCTCAAAATTGTCTCTTTCTTCCTCTCAATTTCTTTGCTGCAGGAAACTCCCCTAGTTAGATTTCTCCAGGGAAAGCAGTCAGAATCCCTCATAGACTCTGCCCTAATAATTTACTTCTCAGAGATATTTTCACTGGGGGTGACAGTGTTTGAAGTCTCTAATGACAGATTTCAGAACTTATGGAAGTCTCTAGAAGGGTAAGTGGAACTGGCCTACAGGGCAAGAAGTCCTGGCAGATTCCACAAAGCATATGACTATCTATTTTTCCTCAAACTATGGTTGACCTTGCTTAAAAAATGTCAGGATTTTCTGCTTTCAGCAGAAAAACAGTGAGCTATGACAGATTTAAAGGCACCATATTCTAGTGTTCCAGTTCATATTACTGCTAAATTAACTGCATCTAAAATTATGAAATTCAACATGAAAAATATTCATATTTCAAGCCTAGCCTGGGAATAACAGTGGTCCAGTATGACTCACAACCATTTATGAAGTGAGATGATATCAAAACCTATCATGAAGGACAAGGACAGAACTGAGTAGCAATAGCATTGCAAGCATATGATATGTATTGTACCACATGTGAAGCTCTGTGTGTTATATGTATTTATTTGGGGAGGCTCTTGCCAAGGCTAAGTTTACTTCCAGAATCACAATTCATTCATTCATTCATTTAATTAGTCTTGAGCACCTACTATGGACAATCTAGGGGACTAGCCAGTGTCTGGAGATTCACTGGTAAGTAATATAAAGGCTTTGCCATCATGGTGCTCAGATGGGGAAATAGACACTAAACAAATCAACAGCCAGTGGGTTGTGGCGAATATATTATGAATTTATATTTTTGTGAGTGTTAGCCATTGCAGTCCATATCCCCTTTTTTTGGTACTCTTGATGCTGAGTTAAACTCCTTATTCTTACAGGATGACCAAAAATATTGGTGATGATGGGGGTGGTGATGACAACACTTTCAACTTCAGCTGGAAGGTGTTCACGAGCTGGGACTACCTGATTGGCAATCCTGAAACAGCAGACAACAAATTCAATTCTATTACAATGAACTTTAAGGTAAAGATACAAATTTCCAAAGTCTTTTCTTGAATTTCTAAAAGTTAAATTGGGGCCATTCCTTATGGTCTTGCTAACAAAATATCTTGACAGTTAAAAGGAAGATTAGCTCACTGTTTCTGCCTACTAGGATCTGGGCAGGGTTCTGATAATGACTAGAAAATATTTGATTACCCAGGACTGCACATTAACCCACTAGGGCTTTTCTTCTCTAAATGCGGTAGTAAAATAATGCCATTGGTTTGAAAATATCAGACCATTCAGTAATAGGAATCGGAAATTTTTAATAATAGGACAGTGGTTGCTAGTTATTTACAGGAAAAGTTAGCTCCACATTTAAAATGACTTGAAAGCAGTCCTTTGTAGTTTTTCTTAAGCTGTACAGGAAAAGAATGTCTTGTAGAAGGAAGCCTATCCTCATTATTAGACAAATCAGATTTGTCTGCAATAATTATTCCTTCTTTCTCTCACTTCCCATCACTTGCTGGGAAGAGGCACCTGGTTTGTAGAATCACTGACTTAGTTTATATTTTCATTTTTCACATTCTGATGTTTGCAAAAATTATCCCTGATATCTTGAAACTCTCTGTAGCTCAAATATTCCTTTTTTTTTTTCTTTCTGTTTCGCTTGGGTACAGGAAGCTATAATAGAAGAAAGAGCAGCCCAAGTAGAAGAAAACATACACTTGATCCGATTCCTGAGGTTTCTCGCTAACTTCTTCGTGTTTCTAACACTTGGTGGGAGTGGATACCTCATCTTTTGGGCTGTGAAGCGATCCCAGGAATTTGCGCAGCAAGATCCTGACACCCTTGGGTGGTGGGAAAAAAATGAAGTTCGTCCCTGCGTGCTTTTTATGTGCTTAGAACCTGACAATTGCTACTTTGTGGGTTATTCTTCTATGGTGGGACATTATATAAGGCTACTCTTTACCTCTCCCCTTTCCTGCCCTTAGATTTAACCCCTCTCCTCTATTCTAGTCTTATTTCCAAATCTGAGTATGTGTAATTTTTCTTCCATTTTGTGACATTGTGGAATGTTAGAGTTGGAAGTGATCCTAAAACACATGTAGTACAACTACATTTTATAGATGGGGATGATATATCTCAGGAGATGAGGTGATGTGACGAGGGTCACAGAGTTAGAAGAAAATTGAGGGCTAGGACTTAAAAGTCTAAATTCCAAGCCCACCACTATTTCCATTACCCAAATTTCTTTCTCTTTAGATCCTGCATCTGCCATTGAAAGATCCAGCTTTTGCCTCAATTCTTTGGAACAGCTATGATAAATCCCTTGGGCCCTGTTTTAATTTACCTCACTGGAAATATTCAGACTGCTCTCCCATTTGGGGGAAGCATAGGCTTCCTTTAGTTTTCCATAAATATCCTTACTGCACATGTCCACCTACTCTCCACCCCCACCAAGTCTTACTCCCTCCTCTCCAAATGTTATGCAAATAAGGAAGGCTAGCTTTTTGCCAGAAACTATATTTTATGGTCATTATTTATCTTCAAAGTATAATGCCCAGTTAGTGTGTCTAGAAAGGAAGTTAGAGATAGAAATTTAGAATCAGGAAATCATTGATCATGTGTTGTTAAGTACTGTTCCTTTTCATAAAATGTTCTTGAGAACAATGTGGCATAATTTTGAACTTGGACATTTAGGCTGTGGGAAGTGTAGACGTATCAGGATATTTCTGATTATCCTGATGTATTATCACTGAAACTTCTGCAGAGCCTAATAGATCAAAACATTAAGAAAGTCTTCAAAAGCATAGGATTTCTTAGAAGAATCTTAGACTTCAAATGATATAACCTGTTTTTTAAAAGCTCTTCCGGAGAAAAACATTCTAGGTATTTCAAAATCTGTGACACTGGAGATGGGGACCATACATTTAAGAGACAATAATATCATAGACCTTTCATGAGAACCTGTAAAATGGAAAGCCATTAGGTAGAGGAAAGTTATTTATTTAAAACAGATAACCCAAAAACATTTATAAATTTGATGTCAAAACTTTTTCTTATCAAGCTGTTTTGTTCCATGGTTTATACTGATCATATATTTTGATAAATGAATCATATCAAAGGATAGATATTTGATTATCATTAAAGGATCATTCTTTTTGAGTACCTGTTTGACCTCCATCTTAGGAGACCCCTGAATTCTCACTTCTAACAGAGTAATTATGGGGACTCATGAGTAACTTTACAAATTAAATGTACTTGAATTTAAAGTAAACTTCTATAAGATTATGCAAGATATGGTAGGTTTTTTGCATTGGACTGAAATTATATCATGCTTATTTTGTGTCATGTCATGCTGGTTCTGAGCTCCTTTTGGCCGTAATCATATAATGTTATTAATTAATAAAAATTAACAAAACGTATTACAAATGATTTTCAAATATAATCTGATAGTTCTCATTGTTTAAAACCTGGAGTTCATGGTGGTGGAGGAAATAGAAACTGTTTAGTGATAATAGTTTGAGTCAGGTATTTGAGAAAGATTGTAGCCAGAGATATCTGGAATCTTTTTGAATTTAAAGGAATTTTTTTTTTCTATTTTAAAATTAGTGCATTCTGTGGCCTAATTTAGCTAATGTTACAATCATAAGCCAGGATGATAAAGACCACACATTTCCTATTTCCCATATTGCTATTCTTTTTTGTTGTTGTTGTTGTTTTGCCTTTGGCAATACAGATTTCATTTGTGAAATTTTCACAAATGAATTATGGATTTCATTTGTGAAACTTTCCTACCTTTGCTTCTATAAAATTAATCCATGTGTTTCTCATTTAGCTTCTCTGAATGTCTTCTGCTTTTTTTGGTGAAAACTATTGTTTTTCTTCCCCTAAACAATTTGCATTCCTCAAAGTCCAGCATTTTGTCTTGAGTCTGTCTTAGGTAGTTCAGCCATTCTAATCAATTGAACTAGCCCATATCCTGATGATTGCCAAATTACTATTTCCAGCTCTGATCTCATTCCTCAAGCAGATCCATTTGCCGTTTCTTAGGGAAACCTTGCTATATATATATATGTGCATCACCATATCACAATCAGTTACTATGTAGGACTCTGAGTATAGAATGATGTAAATTATATCTTTGGCTATATGGGGGAAACACCCTATTTTTATTGGCAAATACACAAGCTCATATACATGTATATCTTGAGAATGTGAGTTGACTATTGTCTTTGTTCTTTTATTAAGACCAAATTTAAAAATAAATGAAAAACTCTTTAGTTTTATAAAAGGGCAAAGAGAACCTAGCTGAGAATCTTGCAGACTTGTGGGGGAAAGAGGTCATTTTTAAACACCATTAATTGAGTTCATCCCTTGCATCTTGTTGTAGATGAACATGGTAATGTCCCTTCTGGGGATGTTTTGTCCAACTCTGTTTGACTTATTTGCTGAATTAGAAGACTACCATCCCCTCATCGCTCTGAAATGGCTATTGGGACGCATTTTTGCCCTTCTTTTAGGCAACTTGTATGTATTTATTCTTGCATTGATGGATGAGATTAACAACAAGGTAAGCTTTATGTCTGCATTGTCTTTGCCACCAGTGTATTGTTGAATCCTCAGTCTCAATGATTGCCAGAAATCCTTTGAAATCAGTGTTATCTTCATTTTTATTTCCATCTCTTTGCTTTCTAGATTGAAGAGGAGAAGCTGGTAAAGGCCAATATTACCTTATGGGAAGCCAACATGATCAAGGCCTACAATGCATCGCTCTCTGGAAATAGCACAGGGCCACCTTTTTTTATTCACCCTGCAGATGTACCTCGAGGTCCCTGCTGGGAAACAATGGTGGGACAGGTAAATAACATAAGCAGAAGTTGTCTTAGTCCACCACAGTTGTGCCAATGCAAAGTACCAGAAATCTGTTGGCTTTTATAAAGGGTATTTATTTGGAATAAAAACTTACAGTTCCAAGGCCATAAAAAGTCTGACTCAAGGCACCATAACAGGTGCCCTTTCACCAAATTCAGCTGTCACGTGTTGAAGCAAGTTGGTGGGCCATCTCTGCCAGGTCTCTCCTTCCGCTCTGAGCTTCCTCTTCCTCCTGAGCTCCATGGGCCCAGCCTCTTGAGGCTTCATGCTCAAGTGATCCTGCAGTCTCCTCTCTCCTGGCATAGGGCTCGTTTCTTTCTGGGTCTCTTATATCAATCTCAGCTGTTCTTTCTTCCCAAGGTCAGCCACAAGCTATCAGGCAAAGGGCTCATCTCTGCCTGGGGCTCAAGCCACTCAAGGCTTCTTTTTGTTACATGGCAGCATCAAAAATGACAGGGTTCTCTCTTCTGTGTGTCTTAGTGAGACACACAGTGGGAGTGTCCATTTATATCAGACTCAGCAAGGAGGTGGAACCTCAACCTGAGTCATGGACACTGACAGCTGCCATACAAAAAGACCTAATCTTAACAAGTAGTCTAATTAAATTCCCCTCAGTTGAATTTAATAGAATCAAAAGGTATCACACCCAGAGGAATAGATTAGTTTACAAACATAATCTTTCTGTTTTGGGGATTTATAAATAATCCCACATAAATAATGCCACAGAAGCATATGACTCATGGATTAAAAAGAGCAGAATCAATATGTTTTCCCATAAATGTGGCCTATTTCTTTATTGCTTATTAATAAAAAAAATAGCTAAGCTACACTAAATGCTTACCATTTGCTGGCTCTGAATTTCACCTATATTATGTCATGCAGTATTCACACCCATCCTTTATACCCATTTTGCAGTTGAGTATAAAGGAAGGATAGTTAAAATGGTGTGAGTAGGTGATTGCTATCTATTTGTGTCTGATAAAGCACCAAATTTAGATACAGGTCCATGTGAATATTCAACTAGAACTCTATTTAGTATTACTTCTTTGCCATTAAAAAAACAGGCTCTTTTGGGAGCATATACTAATTTTAGGAATGTCAATTTTGTCAAATAATTCTCCCTTAGGCATCTAAGGAAATACTATCTTAGGTTATTTGTTTTCACGATGATTATATAAATGTCCTCAGTAAGGGACCAGTGATATTTTACCAGAGAGAAAGAATATTTCATGTGGCTTTCTGTCCATTAAGGGAAACCCAACCCAACCCAATCCAACCCAACCAAACCAAAATTTAAAAAATCAAGTCTCTTATTTCCATATAGACCCTATTTATATTTTGAAAGCCTTCAATTTTATTCTGTTACAATTGACAACTCTAGTCTGCATTTTATAAATTGATTTGGGGCTTTAGTTCGTCATTGGTGACAGATGTTTTAAAATATATTTGTCACAGTGCTTCTGCTTGTTATATAGTTAAGCAACATGGTCTGTGAAATTATTTGAATATTTGAATTGTTTTTTCTCATGTACTTATTTTTAGCAAAATCAAATGAAATTTTAAAAATTAACTTTATTTTTATAAAGCTAATATAATTAAATCAATATGAATATCATTGGATGTCCTCAGCCTCAGTGTTCATCACTTTGAGCCAATCAACTGTGATTTCAGTAGTTGAGAAAAATAAAGAATAAGTATAAAATGCTAAACACATATTCATTGAAGATTGAGTCCAAAATTATAGTATAGTTAAGTATTTTATTTTGCTTTATTTTTTAAACTCTCAGGGAAAAGAAAAACCCTGCTACATGTGATTAAATCTTTGACATTCGGACATGCACATTACATGTTTATAGTAACATATTATGTATGAAAATAAAAGCCATCTGTACTTAGTAGAGAGATGCTTGTGATCAAGGGTGGGAGACAGAATAATGGCTTCCAAAGATACCTGTGTCCTGATCCTTAGAACCTCTGAATATGTTACCTTATATGACAAAATGGGCTTTGCAGAAGTGCTTAAGTTAAGGATTTTGAGATGGGGAAATTTTTTTGGATTATCTGGGTGAGCCCAGTGTAATCACAAGGGGAAAGAAGATTCAAGTCAGGAAAAGGAGATACAATGATGGAACCAGAGGTTAGAGTTAAGTACTTGGAAGATGGAGGAAGGGGCCAAAATCAAGGATGGCAGGCAGCCTCTAGGAGCTGGAAAAGACCAGAAAATGGATTCTTCCCTGATGCTTCTACCTAGATTTTAGACTTTTGACCTCCAGAATTATAAAAAAATAAATTTGCCTTGTTTTAAGCTACTAGGCTTATGGTAATTTTTTACAGCAGCCATAGGAAATTAATACACAGGGATAAATGGGTTTCCATGTTTCAAGACTCCTTGAAGCAAAGGATGGCCATGGTGCCTAACTTGAGCCTATTTTTATCATATCTAGTCTGCATCCTAAATCTTCAGAAAATATTGTAAGAAATGAAAAATAATCATTGCATTTTCACAAACTCAAGATATCTGAGCAGTTCCTTCTGTCCATTCTAGAATGTAGGCTGGCATGAGGGCTAAGAAACCTACCCCTAAACAGGCAAACACATATTGAACAGGGTTAACAGAATTTGCTGCAAAGAATAAGATTGGTGATGGCCACTTCTGGGCATGGGGAAGGGATAAATTAGATATGAATGATTGTGCAATCAAGAGAGAACACTTATGTTTCTGATTATGCAGGAGATTCTGTGGTATTCTCTCATGTAATGATTTTAAATAAAGGAAAAACAATTTGTGTATTTAATTTTTCTTCTTAGAAGCCCCTGGGAAATATTGCTTATCTTGTCAAAGACCATTGATTTTTTTTTTTCTTCTAATTCTGCCTCTAGTGATTTTCCTTACTTTATCATCTTTCCTTACTGCCATTTGTTGATGAATTTCTTCCTTCTTTCACCTTGCTTTCTCTAAATGTGCATTAGCTGCAGGTACCAGCTAGGGGTAAGATACTGTGGTTCTGAATGGAATGTTGAGGGGGTAGATGGAATCTGTGGGAAAAAAACTAACACTGGAAACATAACAGTGAGTACTGGTGAGGTCTGGCCTTTAAGAGATAAATATCTATATCTTTATATATGGAAACATTACTAAATTTTAGCTATATTTTAAAAAGTGACCTCAGAAGAAATAGTAAAGGCTTTTTATATAATGTTGGAGGTGCACCCCAAAGGCTTATTGATTGTTCTATGAGAATATTCCAGATGTTTCTTTCCTCTTCTCTTCTATGAGTGCACTCTGCTTATTTCTCCTCAGTGATACGGTGTGACTCAAAGCTCTCTTTGTGTTTGAATAAAAATAAATTTGATTACTTCTTTCCCTCTGAAGGAATACCTGAGAAGTAGCCATTTAGCCTCATCTCCAAAGGCCTTTGATAGGTGGGTAGCAGAGCTGTTCTAGGGGACAGCTATCTGAAGTTTTGTCCTGAGGTCTGTATTTTGGGGAAAGAGACAAAACAACCATCAGCTAAAGATAATAAAATCAATAGCTATATTTAAGGAATGCTTCTAATGTACCAGGCATTGCCTCATTGAATTTTAAATTGCCCTCTCAGATAGGTCTTATTGATGTTCCCATTTTACAGATGAGAAGCCTAAGACTTAGGAATGTTAAGTTATTTGCTTTAGACCCCACAGGAAGTGGGGTCCAAATTTAACCTAGATAGTGTGGTCAGAATTTGTGTCTGTGGCCACTGTGCTGAATCACCTCCTAGAAACATAATTAGCATCAACACACACTCTCCAAGCAACTGCCTTGGAACATCTGCTGTCTTTGGCCTTTTTGTGAGCCTCCTACCTATTTTTCCCCTTTAATTTGTTAATAATTCCCTTAGGTTTACTGTAGCAGTTTGATATTGTTTATGAATTCCAAAAATAGATACTGGATTGTGTTTGTTAACTGGTCTGTTCCTCTGGGCATATTACATTGTATTGGATTCAGAGGTTTTCATTTATACTTAATTAAATTATGATTAAGGCTTTGATTGGGCTGCATCTAGGGGGCGGGGACATCAAGGGGGCAGGGACTCACAGGGAACACTACAAGGCAGAGAAGAGAGTTTAGAGTTTTAATATTGAAGCCCCAGGAAGTACACAGAGAAGCAGATACATGAGGAAGGAGAGAAAGCTCCATTACACATGGCAGAGGCCCTGGTAAGAAAGATGAGCCATTAGCCTGATAGTCTATAGCCAACCTTGTGGAGAGAGCAAAGCAGCTGAGCTTTGAGTGAAATGAGCCCCAGGAGAGAGACAAGACTTGTCCCAGTTTGTGGCTGAGATTGGAAGAACCTGGGACCATGGAGCCTTGGGAGAAAAGGAGACTGAACCCTGGCAGACGTTGGCAGCCATCTTGCCTCAACATGTGGCAACAGACTTTGGTGAGGGAAGTAACTTCTGCTTTATGGCTTGGTAACTGTAAGCTCCTACCCCAAATAAATACCCTTTATAAAAGCCAACAAATACCAGATTTCTGGTATTTTGCATCAGTTTCCCTTTGGCTGACTAGTACATTTACTGATCAAAGCTGCCCAGACATTTTAACTAACTGCCGTAAGTGTAAAGATGTTGTTAGGTGGGGAGTGTGATGCTTAAGGAAGGGCCTATGTGGAGACACTGCTCCCCAACCTGACTAGCACTAAGGATCAGGATTGGACGGCATCCTTGAGATGGGCTGGACCCTTACAATCCCCTTCCTCTAAAGCACTGTATCCCTCTTATGGTAGGAGGTTATTTCAGTTGATATAGGAAGAAGTGTTTTTAAATTTAAAAAATAATGTCTGAATCCTCTTTTGATATTTTATGTGAAAGTTAGGACCCTGCTTGGGAAAAAATAGAATTTCAACCGTAGGGATAAGGATGCCTGGGAGGATCTGGAGGATTTCAAAACCCTGAAATAGTCTCCTACCTGAGAATGTCTTTCTGAGCTGGCAGCAGAAACCTAAAAATATCCTTCATAGCCTACCTCTAATTGATGCTTGGCCAGTTATCAGAATCTGAACTCAACATTGCCTGGGGAATGAAAAGGAGAACAAAAGTAGGGAAGAGAAAAGTTATGCCCAGAAATAACTGTAGGAATTTGCTATTATTCATTCAATATTCATTTAGTCTATTCTAAGTGCCAGACCTTATGCTGGATACTTGAGATACAGTAGGGAATGCAGATAGACCAGTTCTGTGCCTTCATGAAGATTCCAATCTATTGGGGGAAACAAAGCCACCAATTAGATAAATATACAAAAATTGAAAATTTTTAAGGCAATTAAATATTACAAGGATAAAATACTTGGTGCTCCAGGAACTTGTTATTGGTAGACTTCCCCAAAAGGGAAGAGAGGAGAAGCCTCCCTAAATTAGTAATGCCATAGGGATATGTATTATTTGGAATAAACTGAATGAAGAGGTAAGGTAAGAGTGAGTCAAGTAGAGTGAACACTATGTGCAAAGGCCCTTGACCTGAAGAAGTATGGAGTTTAAGGGTCTGAAAGAGGGTCAGTGGGATTGGAGAAGACAAAGGGAAGGGCAGAACAAGATAACTATGGAGAGTTAGACATGAGTCAGATTATGCAGAAACTTTGAGGCTTTCATATGCTCTTGACCTACTTTTCCATGCAGCCTGCAGCTGCTATGTGACAACATCTCACCTGAGCTGTACTCATCTTCTCACCTTTTGCTCAACACTTATCTGCTGTCACAGAGGGGGAAGGCTGCAGGAACCTACTTGGCCAGTCTGCAGTCTGCGTAAACTGGAATTGCAGGGCCACCCTTGATTAATGGGAGATGGGAGCTGGAGGATGGATACGTCCCTCTTCTGCCTCTTGAGGGGAAAATTCTGAGGTATATTCTTTATGGTTACTAAGCCAGTTGCCAGAGGAGTCAAAACTCACTTGCCCCAGCAGTGACAGATTTTAACAGTCTTGGGGGATGGCTTCTCTCTTTCCCCGTTTCATTCTCCCCAACTCTGATCTTGTTCTTTGAGATCACTTCCCCAAATAGTCTTCCTGCTTACAAGCCCTAGTCACAGGTACTACTTCTGATGGGAACTAAGGCTAAAACTGATTTTTTCTTTTTCAATATAGTAATTTTTTTTGTTTTTAGTTGTATTTATTTTATAGTTAGCTTCTGTTTATGGAAAATGATTATACCTTCCATTTACCATAGTAGCAGTTATCTTTTTAAAGTTAATAAAAATATTAGAGAAATAATATTTCAGGTGTACTTGGACATGGAAGCATCGTAGAGATGGTTTCCCACTGCTTGGAGGTTAGGAAGCCTGGCTTCGAAGTATGAGGCTGGAAGTCAAATGGTCCTTTTCCCTATGAGATCATACTTTATTACTAGTAAATTTGGAGAGGAGACTATATAGGTAGCTAGAAATAAAAACCAAAAGTATTTTCATATTATAGAAGACCACTAATGTATCTGACAAAATATTTCTTGTTAGATGTTCAGTGTCTTCTGTCTTAGAGTGCAAATTAATGAAAAGAAAGGAAGTGGGAGAGCAGATATAAACTATCATGATGAAAATTTATGTCTATTCTTATATTTATTGCCTACTATCATGTGCATTCCAAGAGGAAATAGTGATCTTCCCCTCTAAACCACAGCACCCATACATATGCACATAAATTCAAGGCCCCACCAGTTTCTAATTTTTCAGATCTTTTCTATGCATATATATATATACCTATTATGCTTATACATCTACATCTACATATACTTTAGGTTTTTTGTTAACAAATAAGTTCATGCTATATGTCCTGTTTCAAAAATTTTTTTAAAACTTACTATCAGAGCATAGCATTTTTGCACTTTTTAAACAGCATTATTGTGATATAATCCACATACCATACAATTCACCCATTTAAAGTGTACAATTCAATGGTCTTTAGTATATTCATGGAGCTGTGTATCCATCACCACAATTTTTTAAAAGCTCAAAATATTTTATTGGGAGAACACCCCATTTTATTCAATTCAACTTCTCTTGAGCACATTTTAATTATTTCCGGTTTTACCTGAAAGAAGCAACACTTTAATAGCTGGACATACAGACTTGTGCATTTGTGTGACTATTATTGTAGGATAAACGTCTAGAAATGGATTTTTAAAATCTAATTCCAGGGAAGCGGACATGGCTCAACTGATAGAATATCTGCCTACCATATGGGAGGTCCAGGGTTCAAACCCAGGGCCTCCTGGCCCATGTGGTGAGCTGGCCCACGCATACAGGCAAAGAGTGCCATGCCCCGCAGGGGTGTCTCCTGCATGGGGGAGCCCCACGTGCAAGGAGCGCACCCTGCATTGAGCCGCCTTGCGCGAAAAACGTGCAGCCTGCCCAGGAGTAGTGTCGTACACATGGAGAGCTGACGCATCAAGATGACACAACAAAAAGAGACACAGATTCCCAGTGCCACCCAGAATGCAAACGGACACAGAGGAACACACAGTGAATAGAAACAGAGCAGACAATGGGGGGGAGGAAGGGGAAATAAATAAATAAAATAAATTTCTTAAAAAAAGAAATAAAAAAAAAAATCTAATTCCACACATTTTGAAATGTGATAGATATGACAAATTTCCCCCTGGGAGTTGTACCAGTTTAACTTACCCTATTAGTCTTACAATGCTGATTTCACCACACTATCACCAACGTGAAGTATGGATTTTTAAATATTTATCACTCTGTGAGGCAATAACTCATTGTTATAATTTTAATTTTTTATTATGTGTGAGTTAAAATATTTTTTCAATGTTTTAATTGTCCATTCATGCATTTTCTTCTCTGAATTTCTTATTCATGCCATTTGCCTTTTTTCCCCCATTTTTGGATTGTTAATCTATTTTTACAATGATTTGTAAAAACTTTTTGTCTGTTAGGAATATTAACCCTCTGTCATGTTTGCTGCAAATAACTTTTCCAAGTATGTCTTTTGTCTTTTTATTTTTTAAAGCTGAAATGTCATTTTATTTTATTTTTTACATAATTAAAAAAATTTTAAAGTAGCTTTATTTACATAGATGTTACATAAAAAATATAAGGGATTCCGATATGCTCCACTCCCACCCCCTCCCACACTTTCCCACATTAACAACATCCCTCATTAGTGTGGTACATTTGTTCCACTTGATGAACACATACTGAAGCATTGCTACTAACCATGGATTAAAGTTTATATTATAATATACACTTTAGCCCACACAATCTTGTAGGTTATGACAAAATATACAATGGCCTGGATCTATCCCTACAATGTTATGCAGGACAACTCCAATGTTCGAAAAATGCCCTCATATTACATCTATTCTTCCCTGTCCCATCCCGTAGAACCTCTGATGGCCACTGCCTTGATATCAGTGATGAATTCTTTCATTGCTGGAATAATAATACGTCTATAGTAGAATAACTTTGTAAATGGTACTGTTGGCCAGATAAAAGGTTTAAACCTCTTTATAGTCAATAAGTTACCTGTTTTTGGTTCTTTTGTCATACTTAAAAGGTTTATCAGGAAGAAGATGATACAGTGATTTTTGAATGTGAAATAATTATTTTTAGACTAATACAGTAGGGATGAAACAATTTTCAATCATTAGATATGCCTAAGTTTCTTTTTGCAATCTTCAGAGTTGTGATTTTTTAGAAATATGATAAATTTGATGCCAATGTGAAGACCATTTGAAGATGGAAATGCACACTTTTAATGAAGACAATATTTCAACAGGAATTTGTGCGGCTGACTGTTTCTGATGTTTTAACTACCTATGTGACAATCCTCATTGGGGACTTCCTCAGAGCGTGTTTTGTGAGGTTTTGTAATTACTGCTGGTGCTGGGATTTGGAATATGGATACGTAAGTATATTACTTTTTCTCTTATCAGATTATGCCTTTGTGATTTATCATTTAAACACACCCTGAGAGAAAAGGACATAAAGTGTGTAGAGGGTGGGATCTCTTTTGCAGATGTAAATAAATGAAAACCAATGAGTAGAGTTGTACTTAAGAGGTGACCAGACTTGAGGATCATGGTTTATAGGATTCTAGTAAAATTAGCACAGATTTGCCCAACTGCTGAAGCAATGAACTTCAACTAGTAGTTAAAATGTTGAACTCAGTGCACCTCTGACCAACGTAGTCAGCCCTCTCTCTATGCAGCTTGCTGATGTTTCTGGAAACAGGACAAGTGGATAGTATCGATGGCACATTTATTAATTCCTTTGAATTTCACTAAACAAACTGCTGAGCAATTATTATGTACCAGTCACTGTACATTATATTGGAGGTTAAAATGATTCAATAAATATGGTCCTTCATAAAGCTCACAATCAAATAAGATTTCTGCAGAGACATAGCAGGGGACTGTGGAGGTTTCAAGGAAGGCCCAGTGAGTTTGCTAATAGGACTCTAAATTCTTGCAACTGATTCCCTTAGACTCCACTCTGGACTTCTACACTGGCTCTCCCTCATTGCTCAACCTCAGCTCCCCTACAAAACTTGAAGGCAGCTGCTGAGCAGATCTCAGTCTGTGGTCTGACACATCTGTAGGTTTCTACTGACCCTCTTTTGTAAAGGAAACTGGCTCCAGTCATCCCAAGAAATAGTACCTGGGGAGGTGGAAGATGATAGTATTCATTTGCTCAAAATCCTCTAGTGGCTTCCTAAGTACTTAGAATGAATTTCAAATCTCTTTATACAGCCTTTGATATCCTGTATGATCTGCTTCTTTTTGTTCTTTTTGAGCTCATCTCTTACACTATTGTCCCTGCTTCGTAAAGTCCAAAAACATCCATCTTCTTTCTGATGCTCAAACACATCAAGGTAGTCCTTGCATTTGTGCTAGCTCTTCCTCCTAGGGGTATTGCCCTAGAACTTGGCATGGCTGATCTGCTCATCATCAAGGTCTTTACTAATATGTCATTTCCTTAGAGGCCTTTTCTAACCATTCAATCTAAAGAAGTCCATCAATAACTCTCTCTTTCAACATGCTGTTTTATTTCTTCATAAGCCATATAATGATTTGATATTTACTTTCTAAAATTTGCTATTGTCTGTCTCCCTATGTTGGAATGTAAATTCTATGAAGGCAGGGGTCTTGATCTCTGTCCTTAGAGCTATGCAACTATGCTTGTGACCTGGTAGGAGTTAAGTGTTGACTGACTGCTCAAATGTTGTACCTCCATATTATAGCACCATCAAGGCAGCATCATTTTTGAAGAACCTGCCTCCCTCAGGGCTGTCCCGATGGAATCAGTCTGGCTTAGGGTTCCTGAGCCAATGCTATGCTTTTCTCCTCACAGTGAAGGGATATCCTTTACTGCTGATCTCCCTTCTTTCTCATGCCTTCTAATCTCCGGACAATCCAATATTCCATCATGTTTTCAAGATCTCACGCTAGTTCCTCTGCCTGGCCACCTGACTTTGAGAATATTTCATTTGTTAGGTCATCTTTATCACACTCGCTGAAAGTGCCTCCTCAAATGAGCCCGAGGCAGTTAGGTAATGCTCTTTAGTAAACGGCAGTGAGGTAATGCTATAGATACAGAATGCGGTTGCGTTGCTTTCCCATTCCCTGCTATGAGGTATTCAGCTGGCTTGGTTTCATTTCTATTTTTCTTGCCTGATTCAGCTTTTCTGAGGCAGACATAAAAATTGCCATTTCTTTCCATTGCTTGTTTTTTGCTTGCCTTTATCCCTTGCTGCTTTCTTCTTAAGTGGTAGAAAATTTGCTGCAAATATGAAGTCAATATTACATGACCTGGATGCATAAAAGCTGTAATTAAATGACTGTCATTTATTATTTATTGAGTGCTGAGAGTGTTCTTGGGTTAATACAAAGCACAGGAAAAAAGGCAAGTTCCTGCTTCAGGTCATAAAGAAAGAATTTTCTTCCATGCTACCTTTGAAAGAATTTTTTTGAGAGAGGTTCATCATCAAAACAATTTTTAAAGCATTAAGGTTGGATGATGCATCTTTGATGTGGATCCTATTTTCATTGCTGCACAAGCTGGAAAGTTTACACATTTAAATGCCTACTAAGTGCAAACCATTATGAGTAAACCTCTGATGGTATAGATACCGAGGTGTAGAAAATGGAAGCTGAAGGAGAAGTTGCAAACTGGGGCCTGCAAGGTTGATTCAGTTTATAGATACTTGTTTGCAAAGTACTTTTTGTTGTTGCAGTTACTATAATGTTTAAAAACATTAAAAATAAAACGCATTTCTTACTTTTCTCGATATATTGGAATGTCTGGCATAAATTGGCTTGTGCTGAGAAACCACTGCCTTCTTATTTTATTTTGCAATTCCCATTGTCAATAAAGGACAAAGAATGTAAATACCATAGGAGAAACCAATTGCTTTGGGACTTTGAAGAAGTAGTGGGAAAGAGAGAGCTAAAGACTCTTTTGCAGAAATACAAAAGCATGATGGAGGAGAAGGCATTTGAGTCCAGCCTTGAAGCATGATCAGGATTTCAAAAGATTGAGATGGAAGAAAGTATCCCCAGTGGAGAGGCTGGAATAAACTGAGGCCCAGGGGAAAGTCTGGTCAGTGCAAGCAAAGAGAAGAGGCTGAAGAGGATGTTGCTCTGATACTTTTATGGGCTTACTTGATTTTTTTTCTGTCCTAAACTAATTGGCATTATGGGTCCAGAAAGTACCTGTCACGTGGAGATGGAAAACTGGAGGTGGGCAAAGAAGATTCCTTTGAGAATCTCCTCATAAATGAAAGTGAAAAATGTGACTATTTTGCCACTAAAATATTTCTTTTTCTTTCTTTTTTTTTTTTGAACTCCCAAAATAATGCCAATTCATTGTAGAAAATTAGAAAATACAGTGAAGTCAAATATGAAAATAAAAAACTCAGGTAATCCTAGCAGTCGTGGGATTATTTATATGGATCATTTGAATCATACAGTACTTATTTATATGTAGATTTATTTATTTAGTTATGTATGTATATATTTATATTTATTTGTTTATATATAGATTTACAGTTATAGATTTTTATAAATTATAAATTTTTATAAATATATTATAGATTTTATAAATCCTTAGATTATACATTGTAATCTATAGATTTTTATAAATTTATATAAATATAGATAGATATAGTTATTGACTACCTGCTTTTCTCAACTAATAGTGATCATTTCCCCATGTTATTGTTATTTTAAAACATGATTTTTAAATAACTGAATGATATTCTACATATGGATGTGTTATAATTAATTTAATTAGTTTTTTATTTGTGGTCAGTTGAACTATTTCTAATTTTTGTTATTATAATACGTTTTGATAACCCTTTAGATATCCATGTAGATAAATAGCCTCATAGATAAATCATAGTGTGTATACAAATTATTTCCTTGTAATAAATTTCTCTAAGTTGAATTGCTCAGTCAGAGAGAAGGTGCCTTTAAAAAAGTTCATTTACTTTTATTACAGGAATATTTGTATGAACTACACCCTGCAGATACTGGCATTGGATTGAGAGCTTCATACAATGTTAACAATAGGTAGACTTTTGACATGATCAACCATAGTGTCTTTACTTATGAAAAATTGAGAATCTGTGACTTGAAATGAGTTGCCCATGAAGTGCCCTTCTGGACAAAAACATAAAGTTAAATATACTGAATTATACATTGAGTATATCTGAGTAAATTGGGTTAAATATGACCCTGTATATTTTTCCAGTCATAAATTTATAACCAAAGCATTATTACAATGAACCTCTGAACTTAGGTCAACATTGTTAGATCATGTAATGTAAGTTAACATTTCTTGACGCTTCTCTTAGCATAGTAGATAGCCCTCAAAGAGTTTACTGACTCATTGTGAGTGAATGGCTCCATCTCAGGAGTTTTTTCTTTTTTTTTTTTCTTTTTTAAATTTATTTTTAAAAGATACTTATATTACATAAAAGGTTACATAAAAAAAACAACAACGGGATTCCCATATGCCCCACTCCCCACACCTCCCAATTTTCCCCACATTAACAACTTCTTTCATTAGTGTATTATGTTCATTGCAATTGATGAACACATTTTGGAGCATGGCCACTAAGCATGGATTATAGTTTACATTGTAGTTTACACTCTCTCCCACTCAATTCTGTAGGTTATGGCAGGATATATAATGGCCTGTATCTGTAGTTGCAATGTCATTCAGGACAATTCCGCCTCTTTTTCCCTCTCCCTGACTTCAGCACCTCCGGTGGCCACTGTCTCAATATCAATGATATAATTCTTCCATTGCTAGACTCACAATAAGCCTATAGTAGGACACCAGTAAATCCACTCTAGTCCTTACTTTATTTCCCAATCCTGAAGATTCTGTGGTGGTGATGCTTACTCTACCTCTAATTGAAAGGGGGCTTGGATCCCACATGGTTGATGGGTGGGACTCTCTTTCATAGTTGTAGATTCTCTCAGTTCTTTGGTGTGGTGGTTTTCTACCCTCACCAGGAGGGGCTTTAATTGTCATGATTCAGTGCAAGGTGAGGCCTCTCGTAAACTCTATAGGTTTTAGCTATAGTTCAGGGCGGAATATCTTTACTTTCGCTTTAATATGCATTGACAACACTCTTGCCATTTACTAATAAGGTAGGTAAAGAATATCCAAGAGAAAATAGAATTGATCACATGGCATGTTCAATCAAATTAAAATGTCAGGGTCTTGTTTAAAGTTATATTTTTAAAATTGTCCTTGTTGAATTTTTATAAGTGGGGGAACTATGGGAGATTTCCTTGAGATATGATGAAGGGACCTCAAGATTATCCATAAATAGGAGACCTATGATTGATAGACCATTAGAGAAGATTCTAATCATATTATGCTGTATTATAATAAGATGCATTTTTACTTACTGCTTATTATCAGAAATTCTACAAAATACTTTCTATATTTTATTCCATGTCATACTAGCAATGCTATGAGAGAGGTGTTATTCCTACTTGCAGTAAACTGAGCATTAGAAGATATTAAATGATTATTCAAAGACATATAACTGGTCAATGGTGCGGCTAGGACTTAAACTCATGTCTGTCTGATTGTAAAGTCATTAACTGGATTTCCATAGTTTTGAATGTTTATATGTAATGCTTAACCCTGGAAATTTTATGCCAAAGCATGACTTATCTATGAGTTAACCAATGGCTTTTTAAACTCAAGGTGCTTGCAGGCATAGATGGGTTACTTGCAGTAGAGTGAGTTAGTGGGAGGGTCTGGGATATAGAAATAGAAAATCATATTAGCTGTTAATCTCTAGTTGGAAATGTGAAGGTTTAATTGTAGCAGTCTTGGAAGATGGCAAGAGAAAGAGTCAGTGGGAAGTCACTGGTATATTAAGAGGGGGTAAGAACATGAGAACAGGATAGCACAGGCTTATGTGAACTTGCTCATGAAACTATGGAGGGTGTTTGTCTGCAGTTAACAAGGTTTTGATCTCAACTAGGGTTGAAGTGGAAGGCCTCAAGGTGCTGAATCATTCTAGTAAATGAGGCTAGGATTTGTCCTAAAGCAGTGGTTCTCAAATTTGAGCACACATTAGAATCTCCTGGAGGCCATGGGAAAACACAGGGCTTCTACTTTAGTAGCGTTAGAGTGGAACCTGAGAATTTGCTTTACTTACAGGTTCCCAAGTGATGCTGCTACTTGTGGTCTAGGGTCCACACTATGAGGACCACTATCCTTGAGCCACAACCAGACCAGCCTGTATCTTTAAGTAGAATGATTCCAGTTGTGGGAAATAGGATTTGCATGAAGATCAGTCAGGTCATTGCAGTGTCAGATCTCTCTGAGATCCTGAATTTCATTTTACAATACCCGTAGTTTGGCGTTCTGCCCCAGATAACTAAACTTGCAGAGAGAGAATGGATTTTCCCAGGCTCTTCAGTCCAATGAGCACCATATGTCCTCCCTCTAGGTAGATGACTGACTCAGGCCCACCACAAAAACAAAGTTCCCAAAATAAAGCAAGACAATTTCCATCCCCTTGGCTGTTAGGGGCCTCAGCCTAACTCCAAATGGGCTCCTCTGTTGCTGGCCCTAAAAATCTTATTAGGAATGAGTGGCCATTAGTGAGTTTATTACACTTATCCCATTTGAATAATTTCATTACCTCAGGTTTCAAGGAAATCTGTTTATTTCCCCAAGCACCATTTATCTTTAAGCTTTTTTATATTTTAGAGGCAATTAAACAAATATATTCCAGATCTATTTACTCTTATGTTGTTAAGCTATTACTTGAAGAATTTTTAAAACAAAACATGTTTGTTAAAAAAGTCCACCTCTAAAAGAATGAGCATTAAATTTTATATGTATTAAATTGTATAGTATATATAGCATCTTGAATAAAATTATATATAATTTTTTCACCTTCTTATATTTGCTTTGTTTTTAGAGTGGGAGTTTGTGAGTTTAATATATACAGTATTAAATTCCTTTCCAAAAGAGTTTCCAGAGAAGCAATTCCTTAATAACTCTACCTAATTTTTAACCAATTACAAATTTTAGATTATAAAGAGGTCTTGGAAATTACCTTGTTCAGGGGTCGGCAAACTTTTCCTGTAAAGGGCTGATAGTAAATATTTCATCCTTCGTGGGACATGGTCTGTTGCAACTACTCAGTTCTGCTATTGTAGCTCAAAAGTAGCCTTGGACAAATATAAATGAATGAATGTAGCTGTATTCCAGTAAAAGTTTATTTACAGAAACTGGTGGCAAAAAAAAAAAAAAGAGGCAAGCCCTGGTTGATTAACAGGCCATAGTTTGCAGACCCCTGATGTAGTTTGTTTCATTTACTTATCTGTGAGGAAACTGAGGCCTAAAGCAATTAGGTGATTGGCCTAGTTCATTCAGGTAGGAAATAGCGGTACAATACCTAATGTTCAAGGCTGAATCCCAGTCATGTGTCTGTGATAAACCACAGGGTGCATTAGGTCTACCCTATGCCCTTTCTCTGCATCAGGTCAATTTACACATCAAAGATTTTATCCCTCCAGCTGCCACTGCTGCTAACCCTGTGCGAGGCTAGGGGCTCCCAGGGTGTCCTTTGTGCTGTTCTAGTCACCTAGTTATAAAAATATCTCATTTCAAATGACCTTTAAGAGGTTTATGCATTTGTGAGCATAAAAGAAATAATATATTTGAAAGATTTCTTCATGTTCAGTAGTTTGGTGGGCTAAATCATGACACTATTCGAAGGAGGCCAAGGTTGAAGACTTGATTTTTGACTGGCAGAGAGAAAAGCTGTTCCAAGGCCACAGATGGCATGGGTCACCCGACTGAGCATTTTTCAAATGTGTTCTGTGATCACACAGGAATCTAGGAGAAAGTGCAGATGATTCAGAGCAGAACACTCTTGTGGAGGGAACAAGACTCAATGTTAATGCTCTTCAAATTAAAAGCAATTCTTCTTTTTTCATGAAGGACACATTTTTTCCTTGTTGATCTCGGAATAAAAACTGTGAACTAGGAAAACGGACTTGGCCCAGTGGTTAGGGCGTCTGTCTACCACATGGGAGGTCCGCGGTTCAAACCCCGGGCCTCCTTGACCCGTGTGGAGCTGGCCCACGCGCAGTGCTGAAGTGCCGTGCCACACAGTGGTGTCCCCCGCGTGGGGCTGCAAGGAGTGCGCCCCGTAAGGAGAGCCGCCCAGCGGGAAAGAAAGAGCAGCCTGCCCAGGAATGGCGCCGCCCACACTTCCCGTGCTGCTGACGACAACAGAAGCGGACAAAGAAACAAGACACAGCAAATAGACACAGGGAACAGACAACCGGGGGAGGGGAGGGAATTAAATAAATAAATAAATCTTTAAAAAAAAACAAAATAAAAAACTGTTAAACACTTTTGCATCTTGCAGCCATTCATGCTCCTAGATAATCCACCAGCTAGTGAGATACTTTGTATATCCTCCAGCAGTACCGTGACTGAATTTATGTTGAAATGATCCCAGCCATATTTGTCTTGCTTAATACAAAGTGCTCTTTATCATTTCACTATGTATCATCTTATTTTATCTTGTGATTTAACCAACCTTGTTATGCAATAATTGCTGTACTCACTGAATCTGTAGCATGGTACACTGTCCACAGGTTTCAGTTGAATAGGAACGTACTACTTTACAGGAAAGTGATGAAGTTGAGGCCTGGACTCAGAGCCTCTTAAGATATGTGGAAACAACCCAAGCGTCTATCAACAGGTGAATGGATAAAAAATGTGGTATATACACACAGCAGACTATTCTTCAACCTTAAAAAGGAATGAAGTTCTGCTAACATGCTACAACATGGAGGAACTTCAAAAGCATTATGCTGAGTGAAATAGACCAGATGCCAAAGAAAAAAAAAACATATATGATTCCACCTTTATAAAATATCTAAAATAAGCAAGTAATAGAGACAGAAAGTAGATTAAAGATTACCAGTGGCCTGGGGGAGGGAGGTATTTAATAGGTACAGAGTTTCTTTTGGGGTCATGGAAAAGTCTGCAAGTCTTGATAATGGATAGTGGTGGTGGTAGTACAACACTGTAAATGTAATTAATACCACTGTGTATGCATAAAAATGGTTAAAATGAGAAATTGTCTGATATCCATGTTGCCACAATAAAATTTATTTTGAAAGGGTCTCTTAAGGCTAAGCATTTGAATGTTCTGGCTAGTTTTGTTGAGGATCCAACTCAGAAACTTGTTTTATCTCCTTACAAATATATTTTCTTGGGTTCTTGGGTTTGGAAAGAATAGAGACTCTCTCAGGTCATTTTAGTCTGCATGCACATGTGTGTGTTGGGGGAAGAAGTTATGAAGAAATGCATGTTCTGAAGCCACACAGGAAAAGGTGTCAGCATCTGGGCAGGCTTGGTCCTCTGTCTTGGTCCTCTCACCTCTGTTGCTCTCTTATTACCAGTTAGTCAGTCTTCTTTGAATTCTCTGTCCCCAATTAAATAAGAACCAGTTTCATTGCCTATGCTGATTAGCATTACCCTATTGATAGGAATTTTTCTGCTAAGATGCCTAATGGGCCACCAGGAAGCCTTCAGATGGGCCATCCTAGCAGAGAAGCCCAACTCAGTTCCTATTGGTGATGCCTCTGCCCCCAAAATAGCCTGGTTCTACTGTCTAGGACAGAGAAGTATCATCTAAGAGATACATTGGACATAGATTTGAATCACTTCTTAAACTTTTGTTCTATTTATTTCTGTTTATTTTATTGTAAAAGTAATTTTCATTATTGTTGAAATTTTTAATAAGCGAGACTTAAGAAAATAAAAGCCACAATTCCATCACCCACATATAACAATTAATATTTTGCTGTTTACTTTCTAGCCTTTTTCTTTGTATGTAATTTCATATAGAGTTGGTAAAAATAATGAGTATCTAATTATGTATATATTTTTGTTTAAAATTAGAGTATAGTCTTCTCTCCTGCATATAAATAATTCCAAAAAACTATTGTAGTTAGCTGCAATATATATCATATATTATGTAGATATACTGCATTTAAGGAACCAATGTTGGACCTTTGGATTGTTTCACCTTTGCTTGGTAAAATGTATTGGCATTTCATATTACTTCCTAGATGACAAATTCCTAAGGGCCAAAGAGAATGAAATTTTAAAATCTTTTATGTCAACTTGTTTTCCCAAAATCTTGCTGTATTAGTCAGCCAAAGGGGTGCTGATGCAAAATACCAGAAATTGGTTGGTTTTTTATAAAAGGTGTTTATTTGGGGTAGGAGCTTACAGATACCAGGCCATAAGGCATAAGTTACTTCCCTCACCAAAGTCTATTTCCATGTGTTAGAGCAAGATGGTTGCTGACGTTTGTCAGGGTTCAGGCTTCCTGGTTTCCTCTCTTCCCAAGTCTTTCTTCTCTCCAGGCTCAGGGTTCCTCTCTTCCCGGGCTTGCTTCTTCCTGGGCTCAGGGTTCCTCTCTTCCCTGGGCTTGCTTCTCTTTCCTCTGTGTGCTTACTTCCTGGGGCTCCAGCTTAAGACTTCAGCCACAAACTCCAACATCAAAACTCCAACATTAAAAACCCTCTACTCTGTCCTTTGCCATTTCTTTTATCTGTGAGTCCCCAACCACCAAGGGATTGGGACTTGACGTCCTAATGGCACAAGAGGTTTACATGATTACTTAGTCAAATAAACCTCTGAATCCAATATATTCTAATATGCCCAGAGGAAAAGACCAGTTTACAAACATAAGCCAATATTTATTTTTTCAATTCATCAATAATATCAAACTGCAACTGTCACTCTGATTTTTACTTTTGCCACAGTGTATGAGAGAGCCTGTCTTGCCACACTCCAAAGCACTGTATGGTAGCAACTTTTATGAACCTTACTAGGTTAAAAATGGCATCTCTTTGTGCCTAATTATGTGTTATATTGATTATTTTGCCACAATAAGGTAGTTGAGAGCCTAGTCATGCCTATGCAGGAACACTTGCCTTTCAGTTTTCACTGAGATGCTAATTCATTGACTGTTCTGTCTCTTTCAGCCTTCATACACAGAATTTGACATCAGTGGCAATGTCCTCGCTCTGATCTTCAACCAAGGCATGATCTGGTAAGATGGCTAATCATTTAAGGAAAAGCCTCCAAGGTCACTTTTAACGTAAAACACCATTGCCTGGAGTCTATATCTAACTTGACATTTGCCTTTGCAAAGCTAATGGCTATGAATAGTTTGCTTTTTTTTTTTTTCATCTCATAAACCTTGGTCCTCAAATACATCTGCTTTTTTTACAAATGATAAGAGTCTATTTTCTGGTTGGTAGATTTATTTGAAGGCTTTTATAGCCTATAGCTCTAGGATCGAACAGTGAAACATGCCCTCATCCTACTACTACACATTATGTATGAAATAAATTAATATAAGTCCTTTCTGAGAAAGTGATTTTGTTGTGTTGTCACTATTGAATATATTTAAAATACAACTCATAGTTACTATTAAAAATAATCCTGGAGTGGATATGGCTCAAGTAGTTGAGCTCCTGCCTCCCACATGGGTGGTCTTGGATTCAGTACCTGGTACCTCCTAAAAACAAACAATCAACAAACAAAACAAATGAGAAAACCAAATCAGGAAGCCAATTTAGCTCAGTGGTTGTGCGCTGGCTTCCCACATACAAGATCCTGGGTTCAATCCCTGGCCTCCAATACATCAAGGAAAAAAAAAGCCCTTTACCAAGCCCAGTTGTTTATAAAGATGAGATATGTTTTAGGAATGTCTAATTGAAAATATGATCTTTATTTTGTAACTCGTTTCATAGAATCATTTGCCCATCAGACTTATTTCTCATGATATGCAAAGGAGTGTCATTTTTCATTGAATGATAGGATTCTCACTGTAAACCCTGACAGTTAAAATGAGCTGATACAGTAGAAACAGTCTTTGAGTTTAAAAATTGAATCACAGCATGTAATTCATCTGAGGACCATGTGTCTCGGAAATCTGTCACTCTTAACTAAGAACTAAAGCAGTTAAACTGAACTGCTTTACCCTTTTGATACATGGTTAAAATAAGATTGTGCTACCAACCGCACCATTGTTCTATGCACAAGGACCAGTAAGCACCAAACACAAGCTTGGTGTTTGTACAAGCTTCATGTGTTACTCAAATCCTTCAGTCGTCGATGCCCTGAATTGAATAAGTAAACCTTTGTGTGCTGAGAGAGACCAGATCCCCCTGCAAATGTTAAAATCCTCCAGCTTCAATCGTATAAAGATCAATCTTCAGGGTCCCATCATCCTACCATGGGGCCTATCCAATCCCTGTGCCTTACTAGTTGAATCAGTATGAAGGAAAGACTATAAAAATATGCTTTTCTCTGTCGTCAAGTATGTTGCAAATGTAATTGCTGTTTCATCACATTTTAAATTTTTTAAGTTCTGGCTCTCAGTCCAGAGTGGCATTAGGACGTGAAACGTATCCTTTATTCTCCAAGCAAGGAGGGAAGTCAAGGTCGCACAGCATGGTAAAAGGGAGCACTTTCTGTGGATTCTGTATCTTCCATTTCCTGAAGAAGACTCTGCCATTGTGGTAGAAGATGGCTAACACTACTATTGGAGTAATGAGAATCTACTGCCTTAAATTTCAGTTAAAAAACTCCTTGGCTCTTATTGTGCCATAAATCCCCCAGGTCTGGTGGAATGCCATTTGTGCAAACATACACTGCATGTCCATTGTGTTCTTTCAGAGTTAAGACAACAGATTCGTCTAGCAATCCATTTTTACCTAACAGAAACGCATTTAGGATGGCCATCCTAGTTGGTTTTACTTGTAATTTTGCAACTCTTTAGTATACTATTGCTCGTGTTGAAATTCTTTTTAAAAATCTAAGAGTTTTCTCATAGGCAGCCCATTATCATGATCTTTCACCTATTACTCTATCTCTTTCTATGTAATCATTCTTCAGACAATAGTTGAGTCTTCTGGTTACTTTGAAGAGGAATTTAGAAAGTGGTTGTGGTTTTTGAGTGTGTGCTAGTAATTCACATACTTTCCAGAGTCCCAGAAGCAAAATAACTCTTTTTAATCTTCAGGACTGTCCTTTGCACAGATATTCTTTTCCTTACTCCCAGGAGGTTGGTGAGGGAGTAGAGGATATGGTATGGTGGGAGAGGTGAGGAGATAGTGTAGAACAGGAGAATAATAGGCTCATCCTGCAGGAAGGTACTCATACGTGTGTTGTAATTCCACTAATTTATGAGGCATGAGGATCTGATGCCTGAGCTTGGCTATTTTCTGTAGAACCAATCAAAAAAGTGTGAGGATATTGTATTTAGTTCAGTTACCTTGAGAATGGAGACATTCATTGATTACTGCTGTAGGAGTTGCTGAATAGTGAAGGGTTTCTTTATGCTGTTACTAAAGCCAGACATTTATAGGTAAAATCCATTTTGTTGTGATGATTTGACCAAAGTAGTCAATAAGCCTTTATATTGCACATTTATTTTTTAAAACAGACACCATAGATTTTTGTGATAATATTTTTATATGGTTGGAAGCACATTATATCTCTATCATATCAGAATGCCAAAAGGCAGCAGAGAACACTCAGAGAGACATGAGTTTGGGGCATTGTTCTAAACACTGTCTCATTGTGTATCCTCTGGCCAACCCTATAACCTTTCTCAAGTTCATTTTCTCAGTTAATAAAATGTGAATAATTTACCTGCCATGTACCATGACTGGAGTAATGAGAGCTAAATAAAAGAAGCTTTCATTTGCTTTGATCTTCTTGGAAGAAAAGCATTTTATAAGGCTAAGGTATTACCATTGTCTTTAACTGACAAATGATAGGATCAAGTCTGGGTAAGGGTCTTAGTTAGCTGAGCTGATCAGCGAGTCATGAGCAAAGCTAAGATGAGTATTAAGGTTTAGATATCTCTGTACAGGACTCATTTTTCCAAGTTATAGTTTTGACCCATTTGTTCAAAATGTCGATGTGGTATTTATTTTGAAAATCTGAAATGTATTTATCTATAGGTACACATGCATAGTAGGGTTATATTCATGCAAACATATAAACAATACACATTTGTGTAGGTAGAAATGAGTATGGTCTTAGGCAAATCTAGGTTTTGAATTGTGTGCAAATTTTGTCTTAGCACAGAATATTTGTGCGACAATGAAACACATCACCAAAATCTTAATGGCTTACAAAAATAAAGATTTATTTAATATTTATGTTCCATCTCCAATTTGGGTTGGCAGGAAACTACCATTACAGTGACCCTCACTTTGGAGAACCAGGCTGTCAACATTAGAACCGTCTGGAACATTGCTATTCATAATAGCAGGAGATGAGAGAAAAAACAAAATGCTTGGCTTTTAAAAGTTACTCATTTTTATTCATATATTATTGTTCAAAACAGGTCACACGGCCAAGCCTAGGAGTGGGGGGTGTATAGTCATCTAAAAATATATTCAATCAAAAGTATTGATATTTGGGAGCATAATCTAGTGCTTTGTAATTCTGACCCCTCAGCTGGGACTGTTGGTCTCTACGGTTTGCTCACTTTTTTGGCGTCCCCTGTTCTCTCCTATTCTTCTGTACGAGATACACTGTGTTGTTTCAGAGCCTAATCTCCCATATATTCTTTAGCAGTGTGACTTTCTACAGTGTCTCTGATCAATTTGATATGAAAAATATTATTTGGATCTGCTGTCTAAAATACTACTAACAAGTCAACTCAAATTGAGACAAATTCCAATTTTCGATGGAATGGGGTTGCTGTAGGTTCAAATATTACAGAAACTAATTTCTTCATCTAACTCACAAAACCTCCTATAATATATTGACTTTACATTGGATTGGTTTAAACAACTTTTCTACATACCTAGGAAGTAAAAAGTCCTAAATATACTTAGGACCGTTGAGGACTTAATCATAGTTGGGATAGTTTAAAGATAAGACACTGCTTAAACTTCTAAAAGAAATTCCCATATATCTTCATTTTGGCTTTGGACATAATAAATTGTTATTAATGTTGTTTTATGTGTTTCAGAATTTTCCGATCCAAGAAAATTGAAATTTATCTTGTTGAAATAATCAACAATGTCATCAAGTAAAAGTGAGCCTACCTTAGGTAGTTCCTCTTTAAAATGATATTTTAAAACACTTGAAAATTCATGTGTATAAAGCAGTAGTTTCCCAAAACAAGTTAATGTAAAAAAAGTAAACAGATAAAACTAAATTAAATGTATGTGTGGATTTCATCTTATAAACACATAAAGCTAGCTATAAATTATCAGTGAAACCTATTGGATACAAAGACATCATTCAGCTCTAAAACACCAGAACACCATAGCAGCTACAAACAGAAAATAGTCTAATCAGGAAAAGAAAAAACTTAATGTATTTTTTTTTTCTTTCAGTAAACAAAAACCAATTACCCATGACAAAAGTAATTACTCCAAATGGGCAGTTTATTTGAACAAAATGAGTAGATTTAAGGGTCAATTATTTTTTAAAAGGTTAAATTTCTAGATATATTAATCAATGATACGAATATTAGGGGAAAATAGGTTTATTTTAGAATTTAGGAGAGAGAAAACAAATGATAGAAATATAATGTATTAACACTCTGTGGCTTAAATTTTGCAATAATAGCGATATAATTGCTAGTGGTATAATTTGGGAGAAAGAATTATGTAGACAATACCTACAGTAGTGGAGAGAATGGTAATATGCATATAGAAGCTGCACTAGATTAGTCAAGTTAATTTATCAAAAGAGTATGTATGGCTGAATGTGGAAATATGTTTTCCGCCTGTAAAACTATGCAAGATGTACAGGAAGGAGGTACCGTGTGACTTTGTTATGGAGTAAAGATTCAACACTGAGCAGAGCTCTGTTTTCCTTTCTAGGATGGGCTCATTCTATGCTCCCTGCCTCCCGGGCATCAACATCCTCCGCCTCCACACGTCCATGTACTTCCAGTGCTGGGCCGTGATGTGTTGCAACGTTCCTGAGGCCAGGGTCTTCAAAGCTTCCAGATCAAATAACTTCTACCTGGGCATGCTGCTGCTCATCCTCTTCCTGTCCACCATGCCTGTCCTGTACATGATCGTGTCCCTCCCTCCGTCTTTTGATTGTGGCCCATTCAGGTCTCTGGCCTCGGAAGATCTATGTGTGCTTATTTTTCTTTCAGGGGTGCTGGTGGGAATGGTCACTCATTGTACAAGCTAATTTTTTTTTTGGGGGGGGCAGAGTGTCAAACTGGTATTTTCAACCTGGAAAAATGAGATTTTTGGGGGTATTCAGGTTCAGTGTGTGACATGGAGATTGAGTTCTTAGGCAAATTCCATCGATTTTCTTATTTGGGAGTCATAAAAGGGAAAATAATTGTTCTGGTTCCTGCCTAAGTAAAATATGGACAATGAATCTGAGCTATTTCCATATCAGGAGATAGCCAACAGCAAGGTTTGATTTCATCAGTCTGGTGGTGAATGTTTTCTTGATGCTAGGCCATTACTTCCAGGAATAGTAGGCTACTGCTATTTCTCACCTGGATCACCAAAATGAAAAAAAAAAATGAGAAAGTAGATTGCCCACAAGCTTCCTGGGAAATGGAACCATTGTTGGATAATAATGAATATAAGGAGGGTCACATAATTTATGAATCAAAATGCTACAACTTGCTATTAAGAAAAAATAAGGGTATTCCTCCTCTTATGGTGTCCCTAAGTAACAAGGATAAATTGCTGAAGTCAGCAATAGTCAAAAAAGCTCTGGGATCCAAGTTGGAGATACACTTTTCTGCAGCTCTCTCTGACATATACCAAGAAAGTTAAGTCACTGGTATTAGGAGAGGTGGGATTTCATTTTCCAGAGTTTTAGAAAGGAACCTTCCACAAATTCCCTCAAAAGCTCTGCACGTTGAATAACTGGTTAGCACGCATTTGAGAGATTTTCCTTTTCAGTGGAGGAAATGTGAAAGTGAAAAGTAGTGTGAATGACAAGCCTGATGCAGTCATGGCCACATATAATTTCCCCTTCATGCTACCAGACCCATGTTATTAAAGTCAAAAGATTCTTTACCCAAAGTCTAAGTATAAAAAAGGCATTTTCGCCCCAATTTAGCCTGAGTCATTATCACTTTATCAGAAAAGAAAAAAATGTTAAGCGAGCCGATAGGGCAAAAACACAGCTGGAGTTCTGTCATACTCTGGAAGCTGGGGTTGACAGGCCCCATTTTATTTTATAATGGGTTGCTATAAATAATGCAGACAGTGACATCTGGTGAATAATTGTGAAATTGCAGTCTTGAAGGAAAGATTGGTCTTACTACATTTTTTTTTAAGATTAATTTTTTTATCCCCCCCCACCCGCCCCCCGTTGTCTGCTCTCTGTGTCCATTTGCTGTGTGTTCTTCTGTTACCGCTTCTATCGGCACCGGGAATCTGTGTTTCTTTTTGTTGCGTCATCTTGCTGTGTCAACTCTCCGTGTGTGCGGCGCCATTCCTGGGCAGGCTGCACTTTTTTTCTCCTGCGCTTGGGGCTCCCCTACGCAGGGGACACCCCTGCGTGGCAGGGCACTCCTTGCGCGCATCAGCACTGCACCGTGTGGGCCAGCTCCACACGGGTCAAGGAGGCCCGGGGTTTGAACTACGAACCTCCCACGTGGTAGGCGAACACCCTATCCATTGGGCCAAGTCCACTTCCCATAATAAATTCTTAATAAATCTCAGGGTACAAAGTTCAAAAGATGAGCCATTCAAATGCATTAGTCAATTGCAAATAATCCACATAACTTAATATCCAGGATAAGTTTTAGGTGTGCTTTTAACTTTTTAACTGGAAATTGATCTGTCTCAGTATATAGCAAAGGGAAAAATATGTAAAAATGAAACTGGTTGGTAGTTATTCAGATGCATTCCTATTTAAAATGAAATTGTACAAGTACTGTACAATTTTAGCTTTTTGAGCTCTAACTCTCTGCCTCCCTTTATGTCACCTACTGAGTTACTCTGATTTGTACTGAAAGAAAAAATATTCATTTGTATCTAAGGCATAGTATCCTACTTTGTCCAAGTGTTTCCTAATTAGTAAACATAAGTAAAATCACTGCATGTACTTCTCTATTTCATAATTAGGGATATTGAAATGTTTTCAGTGGAGTGTAAGGAAAAGTATATACAGACAGTTAATTTCCCTGTAGATCTCATTTTAAAGCAAAAGACTGTTCACCATATTTACTTGCTTGGACTTTAAAGTTTCAAAGGGTTGTTTTCCTCTAGAAATAAGGAGAGAAGGCATTTACCAATAGGAACCTCAGGGTTTGACATCCTTAGGGACTCTGAGTTTGAGGTAGTTTCACCATCCTGTTCAGTGACGCTCCTCCGGCACTACCTGGCTCTGGGTGGGCATCAGGTTGGCAAACATGTATTTGAGGAAGGTTAGTAGACACATCACAGAGATGGCCATTAGGATGGGGAACTTTGTCCCCAGGTTTAGTTATGGTTTCAGGGAAGATGACTACAGGATTTTTAGAAGGTCCATGCAGCAAAGCAATTTATTGAGATATTCTGGTTTGTTCTGGTTTGATTAGAGCTGGTTAGCAAAGGTGGGTTTTCCAGGCAATTATTCCAATAGGCTATGAAATAGGTATACATTAGACAGCTCAATAATTTAACATCTATTTCTTTGATGCCCAGTTGAAGAAAATTCTTCTGCTTGCTCAACCTTATTTCCTGCCACTTGATGTCAGTAATTCTGAACAATTTGTGGTTCTTCAAGCTCTCACATATCACACCTCTCTGCTTAAATGATGACATTAGCTTTTCTGTTTTTGTTTTTGTTTTTGTTTTTTTTTGTAATATGTGTTTATCCTAGAAAACTTAGAAAATTGTGGGCAATTTAAACATGGAAACAGAAGCTACTCAAATCCCTAAAGACCTAAAATAACAACTCAACATTTTGGGATTTTGTATTCTTTTTTTCTTTTAGGCAGATTTTTGATAACTGAAGTCATGTAATATGTATGGGTTTGTTTAGCGATTTTAAAACTTAGCATTATATCGTGATACTTCTATTACATTGCCCATTTGTGGCTGTTTTTGCAGCCATTTTCCTTAATAGTCTAGCTGACTTCTAGAGGTTAGGAACAGAGTATTTTAATCTCTTTGTGTACTGAAAACAGTAGAGCGCTGGTAAGTACTTTGTGTTAATGAATGAATAACGCTTATTGTATGTTAAGCACCTGAGGAGACCTGGGATAAATTGGACATAGATTCTGGTCCTACAGAGCTTCGACTAAGAAGACAGGCCTCTTTGTAGACCATTCTAATCTAGTGCAGATTGGGCAATGCCCACATGAAAGATGCAGGCTAAATCAGTAACATTTCACTTACATGTATAGTTGCAGACAGATTGGAAAGGACTTCTGGAATATTGTGAGGTAGTATACCTGGGCTAATTTGGCAGGAGATAGGATTCCCAGATTTTTTATAGATGTTTGTGTAGGTTGCTTATAATAAAGAGACCTAGACTCCTTTCTTTGGTAAGAAACCTGGTCTGAAAAAGACCCTAAACAATACCCAGAGATGCTGACAACTGCCTTGGGATATACTGGATGCTAAGATGATCTTTGTGGGTAGGGATTATTTTTCTAAATTGCTAAATTTCCAGTCCTCCCATTCTAACTACACTCATCAGTCACAGTCTGAGAGACTAGAGAAGGAGGGATGGACTCTCTTATCTTCTCTAGTCCTCCTTGCCTATTTCTTTACCTTCTATTCCACATGGCAGGTGGAAACTATGGTCAATTAGAATGGAGTTATTTTAGTTTGTTTTAATTTGACTGCTATGATAAATAACACACACTGGTTAGCTTATCAATAGACATTTATTGTCCCATGGTTTTGGAGGCTGGAAGTCCAAAATCAAGGCATTGGCAAGGTCATGCTTTCTCCCTAAAGTTTGTAGAATTCTGGTGCTGGCTTGCTGTGATCCTTGGGGTTCTTGACTTGCATCTCTGCCCCCATCACTTGGTGATCTCTCCTCTTGTCTGTTCTACTGGTTTCTGCTGACTTCTAACTTCTACCTGTAGTCTCTTTGACTGTGTCCAAATTTCTTCTGCTTGTAAAGGACACCAGGAATGTGGATTAAGATCCATCCTGATTCAGTATGTCCACATCTGAATAGCATCTTAGAAGCGCCTATGCACAAATGAGTCCACATCTTAACTGTTAATACATGTTCAAAGAGTCCTATTTATAAAAGGTATACATCTCTAGAAACACAGATTAAGATTAAGAATGTGTCTTCTTTTGGGGTACATGGTTCAATCTACCACAGGATGATGAAGAAAACATCTTTTTGGAACAAGCTGATGTCATTCTAAATTGTCTGTGAGCTTCCTTCCCCTTCAGGTATCATTGATCTTGCTACTAAGTATATAGACAATAGACATATGATTTGTGAAGCAGAGTGTACACTTACCTCTGTGGTACAGCAAACCCAGGCAAAATACTTGGAGCAACTCTTGATCTGTTGAAGAAATATTTCATCTGGGATTTGTGAGTCTTGTTCATTTAGTAGTTCAGTACGTTTAAAGATTAAAAAACACAAGCAAAACCAAAGTGCTCTCTTAAGGGCTACACCAACTTCTATTCTGATGATACATACAAGTTGGTGAAAAAGAACCCAAAATCTTTCAGAAAATTACATCTTTCCATAGTAGAATCCATATGCATATACATTAAAAAAGTATATGGCCTAATGGATATTATTTTATAATTCTGGATATTAGAAACAAAGTTAAGACAGACATCCTGTTTCTATTTCTCTAGTTTATAGGGGCTGATTCTCAATATGTCCAGGATCAACCCACTAAGGACTTTGACCTTTTAGGTTTGTTTTCCTTGTCTTTGCATTTTCTGTTCTTAGCAGTGGAGCTAAGTTGGTACCCATTAAGGCCTGGCCAGAAGAAATTGAGAGGGAAAGGACTCATCATTTAGTGTGGTTACCTGTGAACAGCTCTGAAGAAAGAGGTCTGGTGGAAAATGAGGTGGAAGTTATTGGGTGGAAAGAGTTATTGGATTATTTGCAGATTTTATTCCATTAAACTATTCCTTATGCTCATTTCCAAGGCTAATTAAATAATGAGTGCACTGTTTCCTCAGCCCAAAAAGAATGTTCTCCTGCAAGGACAGCTGGCTGACGGATAATCTTATGCACTATTTACAAAATATATTTCAATCAAAATCTTAGAAACATGTTTAAAAAAAAAAAAGTCCAATGCCATGGTTCATTTCCTAACTGCTTTGGCTACTTGCCTGCATTGGAATAACATTTCTCATATCTTAGTTCTGTGTTGACAATGTGAGATCAAAATATCAGCAGTTGCATTAAATAAATGTCAGATTCTTAACCTAAAGGAGTACCTAGGCAGTGTTTGAGAAATATTTCTAGTTTTTTTGCTATAGCTATGGGTATTCCATGCATTTTAAATAAACTTCTTCTCCTGCTTTTTCAGTGGCAAAAATAGGATGTTTGAAGTCATTGGGGAGACACTGGAGCATGATTTCCCAAGCTGGATGGCGAAGATTTTAAGACAGCTTTCTAATCCTGGACTGGTCATTGCCGTCGTATTGGTTATGGCGTATGTGCTTTCCCTCCTCCATAGAAAGAGTGTCTGTAATGTTCTTCCTGGATCCTTTTAGGTGTCAGCTTTTCCAGTTCCCTCGTTCTTCCCAAGGCTTGTGCAGTAACCTAACCAAATTCAGTACTGATAACATGGTGGTGAGAGGCTGAAATTCATGAGCCATATTTTGATCCAATTGGATGCAATTCACAGCCATCTGCATCTATCTTTCCCTCCCCAGGATTATAAGATTTGCTCTGGAGTAATCAAAATAATTATCAGTAACAGTTAAAGCAAGGGAAACATAAATGCTAAATCTAATCAGCACATTGAGCTTCTCCCCACAACTGGTACCCATCTTTTGTTCCATAAAGCAGATGGCTGTGAAAACACAGGAATGATTAGTCTCTAAGTTAATATCCTCCTTGGGAACCCTATAGGCTGTAATTTAGGGCTAAGGGCTTAAGAGTATCTTAAAAACCATCCTCTCCTTGTTTCTAGTGGGACATCAATATCTGTATATCATGATACTATAATCATAGGACCGGAAGGGTCTCAGAAAGGCCACTTAGTCTATACCTTCAAAGTCAGAGGTGGTATCCAAAGGGGAACTTGGTAGTGAGCTTTCATTCCATGTAATTTTCACTGGCTTCACTGGCTTCTGATACTTGGCTACCACAGATAAATTTAAATTTACAATCTAAGTACAATTATATTGCTATGGCTGAGCTAAGAAAAGTGTCCTAACCTTTCCTTTTAATCCCCAAGACCCTCCTATGTGGCACTAACATTGCTCTCAGTCAAGGATGGCAGAGTTAAACTTCCCCTAGGGAGACTTCAGAAATGATAGTTGATGCAAAGGGGTGCATTGGCGTAAATAAAGGTAAAAGCAGGAAATCTCAAGGAGAAAACTCCTACTGCTTTGAAGCAAGTGAGTTGGGATTCTGGACCAAGTTATCATTATCCATCATCACCATCTTCTTTATTATCAGGAACCAAATTTAAAAACTAACTTATAGGAGTGAAGTGAATTCCCTAGTGAGAAAGATGGTGAAATGGTACTAGTAGGACTTAAAGCAGATCCTTTGATGGTAAATCCGATGCTCACTCCTTTATACTGTGACAACTTCAGTGAGGGAGAGCTAAGAGCCAGTAGGGATAGTTAAAAAATAAAAAAGCCCTCTTATACATTACAGAACCTTGATCCTGGGGTGGAATGAAGAGTACATTAGTAAATCTCTGGTCCAGATGCGTTAGAGAATGACCTGCCTGATGCACACATGGCCCTTGAAGTGACTTTCTTTCTCCACATTTTCGTGATGCAGTGGCTTCTGATATTAATAAAAATCCCTGTGGCCTTTAAGAGGTAAGGCCCTTTAGTGGTATAATTGAGATCTTGTTTTAGAAAACACAAAACTTTAATGTTAGGCTTTCTTATTTTCTTAAGTTATTGAGAGTTAGATTTCTTTGCAAACAATGAAAGAACATTATTTCTAATGCCACTATGTAAAGATTCAGTAAGCTGTTTCAGAAGAGTGGAGAAAGAACAAGACTGATTTGTGGCTGCTGTCCTCCCAGGCACTGCATGCAAGAACTCATTGAACTCCCACAATAATGTTAAAGAAATTGGCTTCATTAATTGTATTACCAAGAGCACATGGAAGCTTTGAGTAGTTAGCTGCCCCAAATCAAGTAGCCAGTAAGAGGGTTCAAACTCACATCCTATCCTTTTGCACCCCTTATTCTCCCCACACCTTGGTAGTCCCTACACTGGGAGTTCACCATCATGGGGTGTTCAGAAGGGCAAGAAGCTACTTATCGAAGGGATGGTCTAGACCCCACATCACATACTTTTACTTAAAGGGCCCAGCTTTGTGGGTCAAGAGACCAATTAAGGCTATTATTTAAATGCTTATATTACCATTTTAAAGTGTAAAAACCATTCTTTCATGAGCTGTACAAAATAGTCCTCAGACCACCTAAGGCCTGGAGGCCATTTGCCAACCCTTGATACAGACAGTCTAGAGGAAAGGTGAACAGCATGGAGGGAGCACATAGATTTTCTCCTAGGCTTATTTAGTTCTGAGCTTCTGATTTAAAACACAAATGTCAGTTCATTACTGATTTGCTTTTGGGATTCCATAGGTCTCATCTTCTGTTCTAGGGGGCCCGTGTATTTGGCTTGGCTTTTTATTCTCTTTACTTAGATAATGTTACAAACATTTGAATGTCCCTACTTGATCATATTCACTCAATCTAGATGGTTTTGAGACACTAGATAGATAGTATAATTCATCTTAGTTCTCTGTAGTTAGACTTAGTCTTTGGGGGATATGAAAATGATTTATGAGAAAAACCCATTTAAGGTTTATTACAAAGCAGAAAATAAAGGTGAATTCCAGAACTGGAAATGACTGGTGAGATGTTTGAGTTATCCTCCAAATCCAGTCACTTTGCTAAAAAAATCTAATAACACACTCACATATACATATACACTCAATCTCACATTTATTGAGCACAACTTCATGCCAGACATTGCACCAGATGCTTTCATGTATGTAATTTCATTCAAACTTCCATCACTCATATAAAAGATAAACCCAGCTAAACCGTATCAATAATTACGTTGCTAGCACCAGATGGCTCATAAAGGATTTAATCTTGCATGTTGATGAGTAGAGGAAATGTGTTCAATATTCAGTTATCTGCCACAAAGAATAATATCAGTTACCTTTTCAAAAAAGTATTTATTTTATTAGAGAAGTTGTAGGTTTCCAGAGAAATATTGCAGAAAATACAGAGTTCCAGTATAGCACACCACATAGAAATACAGTTTTCCCTATAATTAACACTTTGCATTAATGAGAGACCTTTGTTACAATCAATGAATTGATGAATATTATTATAATTATGCTACTAATTATAATCCACAGTTTACATTAGGGTTCACAGTTTTAAAAAACTTTCTAGTATATATATATATTTTTCTAGACATGAGATTTCCGGGTCATATGATAATTCTTTACTAATCAGTTACTCTTTTTACTGCATTTTTTTCATTGTATTGCCTTAAGTGAGGACAGGTACATTTACTTTTGCAGAATTGTTTGCCTGGAATAACTTTGATTTGCCCTTTCTAGAAATATAAACATCATTTAAAGGACACAAATGTTCCTTTATAAATTATTTTCTTTTTGAGGGAGGGAGAATTGCAAACAATATCCCATGAAAAAAATCCATATTACTTAGCTATGACTATGAAAAAAGATATTCTTAGCCATATAAACCAAAGCAGGGAATTTGATGTAGAAAGCCATTTTCCTTTTTATTAGACATGTTCTGTAAACTTCAGTAGATTTTGCTTTCTCTCAGATGCCATTGACATTGATTTAAAATGTTAGTCTTCGTTATAATTTAATCTTATATTAATACACTTCCAAGAAAGAGCTAGCATTAGCAGTATGGTAGGAGGAAAGAGCAGCAGGCTGGTGACCAGGAGCTCTGGGGTCCCACTCTGAGCTCCTTCTCTAGTTGCTGTGTAATTCTAATTGTGCCTCATTTTCTTTATCTACGAAATATGAGAGTTAGTATAGAAAATATCCTAAAATCCACCCCAATGCTAACATTCTATGACCTAGTGAAAAGCACCATAAAGTGTAAATTTTTTTTCTTTTCTTTTTTCCTCCCTCCCCTCCCCTCCCCTCCCCTCCCCTCCCCCTTCCCTTCCCTTCCCTTCCCTTCCCTTCCCTTTTTTTTTAAATTTAGCTTGACCATCTATTATCTCAATGCTACAGCTAAGGGCCAGAAGGCAGCAAATCTGGATCTAAAAAAGAAGATGAAAATGGTAGGATGAAATTGATTTTTTAGAAATATTGAGTGTATTTTCATTATTATAATTTATTTATGTCAAGTAATAGAAAAGACCAGGGAAGCTAATTTTCTCCTCTCTTTTTTCATGTGTAGCAAGCTTTGGAGAACAAAATGCGAAACAAGAAAATGGCAGCCGCGCGAGCAGGTTGGAGATATCTTTATGTTTGCAATTCTTTTTTCCATAAGGCTCATGCCCTTTCATCCCTGTCCACTTTCAAGTGGGGCATTTTATGTGGAATGGCATTAATGCCCTAAACAAGCCATTTTAGACCTTCACAGCCATCACCTCCAAGGGGGTTTCAGTTAGAAAGAGAAAAGAGGAAAAAAATTCAGGAATGGTAAATTCAGTAGTAATGATAAAAAAAAAAAAGTTACCTTAAAAATTGACAGGAAATGAAGAAAACATCCATATAGTCTTATACAAATGGCAGGTACAAACACAGATTCCCTTCCTCTCAAATTAACCATTTTTATACATGGAAGAACCCATTAGGAAGATCCCAAGGGAGTTTACCACTATTAATTGCCAGAAGCTTTTTTCTAATCCATTAACCTCTTTCTCTTTCTCTTTTAAAGCCTCCTTTATTTGTAAAATATTACAATAATGTGTGCTTCTATTTGCCAAAATGAATTATACGTTTTGAGTTCCATAGGTAAAGTGATGCCTAACAACTTGAGTGAAAATCTTTTTTATCCAATGCCTTTTCCAGATTTCTCTCATTCCTAACTTAAAAACTCTTTATATTAGTAGAACCTTTTTTTTCCTGTAAGTAATAGAAAAATCAAAATTTGGGGGAAAAACCCAAATTGGTTTAATTAAAAAACTGGAATTCATCAGTCCATGCAAGTGTATAGAGGGATGAAATATATGGTCTCAGACTCTGCTTTATCCTAAATTTAATATGTGATCAAAGGAGTCCCATTTCTCTTTGATTCTCTCCACAGCAGCTACTAACACCTCTTCCTTACATTACCCTGTCCAGAGGAAGAGAGACTATTTTTAAGTAGCTCCCTTGGAAGAACAAGAAAATGTCTTCTCTACAAATTCACAGAATGTCTCCTCCTTTCAAATGGGACCTAAGAGGGTCATGTGCTCATCCCTGCATCTGGGAAGGAGAGAATGATGAGTGGCTTAAGCCAGTCAGGACCCACCCTTGGAGCTGGAGGTTCTCAATTTCCTTGAAGCACATAGAATACATTGAGGGGGTACATCTCCCCAAGAGAAGGAAAAAGGAATGCTGGGTGGTAATTTACAGTTATCCAACTCATCTTTTAATAAAACATGTTAGTTTTTATCAATGTTACATATGCACAGTTTAGAGTCAAATAATTCTATAAAGCTTATTATGAAAAACAGTATCTCCTTCCCTTCCTCTGCCTGCCCCCACCATCCAACTATACAAAGACAAACATTTCCAACCCGTTTAGCTGACTCTTCTGGTATTATTTTCCAAACTGCATGCTTTCATTACTTTCTTGATTGTTTAGTTTAAAATATTATATATTTAAAGTATTAATTACAGGGAGCTGATAGGACTCAGGGGCTGAGCACCAGCTTCCTACATATGAGGTCCCAAGTTCAATCCCCCACTCTGGTACCTCAAAAAAAAAAAGTATTAACTAGAATGCAAATAAGGATATGGCTCTCTTTCATACCCTTGCCCAAATCTCTCTACATATCCTTACTATAATTATATTGTTATTTGGTTAGGTTAATATTGAGTATTTACATTATTATGACCATCTGATATTTTTTCGTAGCTGAGTTGAATAGTAAAATATGACTTTTTGTACACACTTTTTATTTTCACAGGATTCTTAATTATCTTTTTAAACATTAATTATTTTCCATGTAATTATCATTAATCTAATCTCCATCTCTCTGCTATTTTTTGAATTATGCTCTCTCTATATATTCAGACAGATTGGGTGTTCTATCTACTTTGTCTGCTTGGAGAAATCTTCCCAGGAATCTTTTGAACTTCCCCAGTCTCAGCTGGTTCCTCTTCTATACCAAGTATACAGATAGAATCTTCTAACTTCTCTCCATTGTCGTCCCGGGGGGTTCTCTAGCACTCTCTCCTAGTTTGCATATCCTTTTCCTAATTTTCCCAACTATCTCTTTCTTGGTTTGTTCATATGTTTTGGTGAAGAAAGGGTATATGAAAGAAAAAAATTTTCTGAGATCTTGCATGTCTAAAACTGTCCTTCTTTTACCTTCCCTTTTGATTAAGAGTTTAGATGATGTTGGAAATACCCTTCTGATTAGATTGAAAATAATATTCCTTTAGAATTTTGAAGATGCCTTCCCATTGTTTTCTAGATTCCAGAATTGCTATTCATAATTCTAAACTTATTCTGACTTTTAATCCATCTCGAGTGACTTATATTTCTGTTTCTTTATCTTATCTCTCTGGAAGGTTTCTGGTTATGTTTCTTATCATCAATATTCTGAGAGTTCACGATGATACAACTTAGAGTGGATATATTTTTATTACTATGGTCTCATTAATGTGCCCATTTATTCTGTAAACTCAAGCTCTTCCATTGTAGGAACTTTTCTTATATTATTTTTTAGGTAGTATTCTCTGCTCTGCAGAATATTAGGGAACAGAAGCCGTGCTTTTCTATATTCTCAAGATTGTGGCTACAATTTAACATTATTAAATTAGTGTTGAGAATGGTAAGTGAAAAAGTTCTAAGATCTAAATTCTAGTTTAGGTATGTTGATATCATCATTGTATTAGATATTTCTATAATGCTAAAGCATCCTATTTCTCTAATGGTTTCCCATAATTTATGCTTAAAAATCTTTATAATCCTAGGTATCTTATTTATAGTTGTTTCCTCAGGACTTAATACATATGTGACATGTAACAGTCCCTCAGTAAATATCTACTGAAAGTCTACTGGACTATGAGGAATACTTTTACTGGACAAATTTGATAGGCATAAATTTCTATATTAATGAGATAAGTAAGAATTAATAAATGTTACAAAACAAGAACTTCCATTCTGCCTTCTTTAGAATTTCTGTGAGGGTTTAATAAAATAAGACACGTAGAAATATTTTGAATATAAAAATGCTAAATATTATGGTAAAGTGTAGCACACTTGGAAGATACAGATTTCAGGCCACTTCATTCAGAACCATTAACCACACTAAAATTTTATTTTCTTCTTGTCTTTTCTATATATATAATTTGTATTTCTTTTTTCCTTTTTCTTTTTGGAACAGCTGCAGCTGCTGGTGGCCAGTAACTTTCATAGACATCCTTGTGGCCCAGAAATACTCCTTACTGTGCTGTTTAAGAGTAATGAATTATACGAAGGCCGAAAGAACAAGCGTCGTAAAGCTGCTATTCCCCTCTTCTACTCCTGATGGGTTATCAAGGTCAAGCAAGTGAATCACGATCGATCACATGAAGGCTTTGCCAATCATAGTTTGGCAAGAGGAACTCCAGCATAGTCTCTATTAAGGACTATTTCCTGAACTGCCATTTTCTTCTCTGACCCATTTCCCTGAAAGTTTCCTTAACAAATTGAGTTTAAAAGCAGGTGTAATCCAGCAGTCTCATTCACTGGTTTACTTGGTAATTTAATTTAAAAACATTTTGCTTGTATGGAGTTGCATTTTATATATTTTTTTCAGCTTTAGCTTTTCTTGGATGAGGAGCAGGAATATTTCACCCTCTTTTTCCCTCTAAGTTCAGAAATATCTTCATAAAATACTCATTGTACTTATTCACTCATTCATTTTTCTGAATACAGCCACTTGTTTTCTCCTTTTTTTTTTCCTACCTATCTCCCACTCACAGCCCCCCAAAATATACACCCAAGACTTTTTTATATTTCCTGCTGGATTCAGCATGAAAAGGAATAGGCTCTTCAGAAGAAAAATCTTAAATGAATTAGTGGCCTGATAAACACTGGGTTGAAGGTCTCTCACTTAAGGGAGAACATGGGTCATAGACAAATTCTTCATTTGTTAAAAAAAAAATGGCACTACATGTGACTGCCATTCCATTGCAGTCTGCTCATTTGGCCTCCAACAATCAGTCTCCTGAGTTTAGATTCTAATATTCTATACTTTTCCTTTGTTTTTTTGTTAAGGTTAGGAAAACACACACTTTTTATCTGACACTTTAGTTCATAGATGTATTTAAAGTTTATATAAAGTTTGAATTGACTTTGAATAATAACACTCAATACCCTCAGCTAGTCTTGTTGTGTGATTAACTTACATTTTCATTTCCCCAAACTAAGCCAACTTGCCTGCTATTCCTTGCAATTGACTTGGTGATTTTTATTACTCTGTCTTTGATTTTTTTTCTTCTCAATTTTCTAGTAGCCCTAGAAAGATCTTCCTTTCCTCTGCTAACCTATATGATCATCAATTCCATCATACCAAATTCAAGACTTCCTTCCTTGGGGAACATTTTCAGGTTAGCCTTCATTTCTAATCTCATCAGTCCCTTGATAGCCTTCCTAAACTTCTTATAGCTTTAATCAGAGTTTATTATTTATATTAATTTTCATGTAATTTTGGAATGGTCTTCTATTGTTTCTTGTATGCGTAGCTTTTCTTTCCTAACCAGATTTTAAGCTCCCCCAAGAGCAGGGATCATATCTTCTAACTTGTTTCTATGCTGTATATTGCCTTGTATAGTGCTGTGCACAGGTAGGCATTCAATAAGTGCTCGTTAATTAAATTGAATCAATTTAACTTACAGCAATTGCATTGTGAAATTAAAACTTCTGTTGTCTGGATGAAAAATGTTTCTATATGTAAAAAATGGATTATCTGCTGATGTGCTGAGTTTATTATCTCATTATACTATAATGCAGATGAGTAAGTAAAGCTACTATTATTTCTACTTGGATCATTTTTGCACTGTGCATTAATGAGATAGGAGAACTGATTTATGCATGTTGCCAAATTTACAATGTGGATGACACCCCTTGCCCTTTATCTATGTCATAAAGATAATGTTGAGAGAGATGATAAATGGTCCCCCAAGGGCATTCATCTCCTGAAGACAATGTACTTTTTGCACAAATGTTCATAGTACAAGCATTCTGATGTGATAGGCTAGATTTCAATCTTTCTATAATTAAAAAATAAGTTAGATTTTTATAGATCCTAAACACCCACCTGATTTAAATTAAGTAGTTTTAGAAATATTAACCCTTTCCATCTCTAGAGAGCTGTTGAAAATATTCCATCCTACCATGGACAAAGATCTAAGGTCAAAAACTATTTTATGGCTACTAAGAGGGTTGCCTTTCTCTGGGGGGATTAGATTGCTATGGTTTATTTCCGTAACCTTATTTCTATAGGGAAAATTAGAGGCAAACAACGAAATCAGAGTGTACCTTTTATTCTCTCTTAGAAGAAGAAAACATAATAAGCTATGACAAATATATACAAAAACTAAATTCACTTATTTGAAGAACTTTACAATTTGTTGAAAAACTGCAAAACCACATTTCAACATACTGAATTATCTGCTTTGCTTCTGAGAAGAACACATACTTTCAGCCACATCGAGGGATTTATATGAACATAGTGTAGACCTGATCTATGCTTTTTTTCCTCCTGATTGTTAGCTACCAGTGGCAGAGCCAGAGGTCGTGCTGGCCAGGTCTGGAGATATATTGGGAACCCAAATCTTATCACATGGTGAGATTGGGACAGGACTTGTTGATCAATGGGCAGAAGATTAGTCTTGATTTTTCTAAGCTTCTTTAGGGGTACAGACTTTACTATCTTCATTCCTTAGTGGATGTTAATAGAAAGAGGTTTTGTCTCAATTTCTCTGCCTAGCACTCCAGTGCTCTTTGTGGGCTGGAGTTCTGCCTTGAACCCAGGCATATTGACTGGAAAGTAGAATTTTTTACTTTGTTTTGCCAGTCCTGTCCCAAGTAGATGGTGGAGGAGTGTGCTTATAATAAACACGGCAACACACTGGGTGCCAGGTCACCAGGAACTATATACGGCGAGGCCAGTATGCTCCAATCCATTGGCTAACCAGCTATCAAACAACTACTATGTGTCAGTATCCCAACTATTCCTTGCTCTCTAGATTTTTCCCCCACTGTTTCACCCTACCTGCCAGGTTGGTCTCTCTGGTCTCCAGCATCTTTAAGCATGATAGTAGAATTTGGAAAACTTTTAAGATCAAATAAATTAAGGATATCTTCCCATCTGGGGCAAGACTGCCCCTTTCTTCACAGTAACACAGATATTGCAGAACACTCAGTGATAGAAATTGTAAAGAGATTTACACTCTCCTTTTCTCTATCAAATGCAATGTCAATCAAAATCCAGATATTAATTTCACCTTTCCCTGCTCTCTTCTGATGTTAGGATTCTTTGGTGAGCAAATAATCCTGAACCTCAGAATTAGCATTGCTTGCTTGGTGAATGGGATGCACACGAAGAACTTTAGCCTGCAATCCAGCATGAAGTTCTTATAGGGAAAATCAATGTAGGAGTGTTTCAGCAAAGGGCAACAGAATGGGAGTGAGACTGGGGGTGGGGTGGGGGAGGGGAGAGGTGTCTGACAACTTTCATTGCCTCCTTTGAGGCAAAAATATGTGCCTGTAATAATACCCAGTTGTAACTTTCTCTCATCTTATTCAGTTTACAAAGATAAAAATGTCTCCACAATTTACTTGTAAAACATACATAAGCCACCAGAATAAGTAAGCAGGCCTTCAAAAACAAAAGTCTATGAATGGGATTTGCAGGTATTCTCAGCTCTCCATGCAGATATGTATATTATTTCTTTGAAGATACATTGAGACCTAAGTATAACTTAAAAAAAACAAAAAAACAAAACAACACAAAACAAAAAAAAAAATCTGTTATAACCTTTATTGTCACCTTGCAAGAAAAAAAGTTCTCTTGTAATGGATCTCTTTGGATACTTGGCCCTGGATGGCTGCCTTTTTCATTACAGGTCTTGATGATTCAGTAATTATGAACAATGAAAAAAATGTGTGTACAAAATACTTGCCATCTTCTGGGAACTTAGCTTATATAATACATAATATGCACCAAGAAGTTTTGGTACAAATCCTTATGGTAATTTAAAAGCTTATAAGAGCGTTGTATGTTCATTGCAGCAAACTTGAAAATATATAATAGTGTAAAGAAGTAAAAAGAAATCCCATAATCCCACTACGTTTTGGTGTATTTTTTTTCAAGTTCACTCACAGACTCATTAAAGTATTTTGAATCCTATGACATGTCTAGGTTTCACCCTACTTTTTCATATCATACTTTGTCATTTCATAAAAATTACTTTAAGCCATATTCAATTGATACAAAATATTCTTTATGTCTAATATGATGTAGTTTTAATCATTCCACTATTATTGTATATTTAGATTTATTTAGATAGGAATTTCAATGAATAATTTTTATTTATAAATTTTTGGTTATAACTATAATTATTTCTTGAAGGTAAATGCTTCCATAAGGAATTACTGAGAAAAAGACAAAAATGTTTTGAAGATTCTCAGTCCATATGATCAAATGGTTTAACCGATGTATATTAATTTATATTTTATAATATTACATTTAAATATCAGCTTTAAATTTGAGCCTCCCTGTGGTTCCTTGGAGCTATGTTCCCCAGAAAAAAACATATGCTTAAATTTAATTCATACCTGTGGGTGTGAGCCCTTGCAAATAGGAAATTTTGATAAGTTTGCTTCAGTTAAGATGTGGCCCAACTGAATCAGGATGGGTCTTAATTCTCTTACTGAAAAGCTTTATAGGGAAGGTAACAGAAAGAGAGAAAAGCCAAGAGAGGAGCCAGAAGCTGAAAGCCAGCAAAACCTGGAAGGGAAAGGAGAAGCCAGGAGAGGTTACCATTGTGCGTTGCCATGGGGCAGAAGAGCCAAGCCCCCAAATGCCATAGTCTTCTGGGAGAAAGCATTGCCCTGATGACACCTTGATTTTGAACTTTCCCTAGCCTCAAAACTATGAGTCAATAAATTCCTGTTGTTTAAGCCATCCCATTTCATGGCATTTGTTTTGGCAGCCAGAAAACTGAGCGATCTCCTTAGAACACATTTTTGTGTAAAGGCATTAATTTAATATAGAGCTTTTGATCAATATACACAATTTGAAGGTCAAATTATTGATGCAAATGTATTACTTTCTATTACTTAGGAATACAGTGTCTATTTTAGAGCAATTAGTCTTAAATGACATTGAATTTTCTTTTGATACTGCTTTATTTGTGGCTATATGAAAATATCTTTCAGAGCTCTCTAATTTAGTTAGGTATTTTCATCTTAAGAAAATACTCTAAATAATTTTTTGGAAGCCAAATATCATATCCTGCATTAAATAAATATCGACCAGATTTGATAACCAATCCAAAGTGCATTAACTTTTTTCCCCTATTTTTTCTGATTTACTAGAACTTCAGTCATAGTTATGATGTTTATGTTTTTAATTTATTACTAAAAATCAGTGACCCCAAATTATTTTCCAAATTAAAGAACACAGGTAGAATCTCCAACATTTTTTTCATTAGAGAAGTTGTAGGTATACAGAAAAATCATGAATAAAATAGTTTTCATCACCCTATTACTAACACCTTGCGTTAGTGTGGTATATTTGTCACAGTTCATGAAAAAACCTATTTAGAATTAGTCCATCATTTACAATAGGGTTCACTATATGTGCTGTACAGTACTATGTGTTTATTTTTATTTTTACTCTAGTAAAGTATATGTAACCGAAAATTTATTTTAACCACATTCACATATATAATTCAGTACTGTTAATTACATTCACAATGTTATGCTACCATTACCACCATTCATTACCAAAAGTTTTCTATCAACCCAAATAGAAACTATACAGTATAAGCATTAACTCCCCATTCTCTACCCCACACCATCCTCTGGTAATCTATATTCTACTTTTTGACTCCATGAATTTTCTTGTTCTAATTATTTAATATCAGTAAGGTCATATGATATTTATCTTTTTTGGTATCTGCCTTACTTCACCCAACATGAGTTCTTCAAGTTTCATCCCCAATCTTTTATTAGAAGTTTAATTTGTATGTTTTGGTTATGATGAAGGATGTGTGACCTTGACAGCTTATCCATCACTGGGAGGATATCAGTCAAATTCCTTTTGGATCATTCACTTTTCATCATATATAAACAAGTAAAAATTCCATAAATCCAAATGGAGTCACAGAATAATCCAAATATGATAAATTAGTAACTGGTCATGTCGAGAGTATCATGAAATATCCCAAAGTATCCAGCTTGAATTCAGAGGGTGATTTATGCTCAAAAGCTCTGACCAACTGTCTGGAGAATTGACCAGAAATTTTAGAGGAAAAATGCCATCTCAAAATCAGGTGAGAGTATCACACCTCTATAAACTTCTAAAATCATGGTTCTCCATAAATCATCCAAGAATAACTGATCAAGTTCATCGATTACTTTCTCATCACCAAAGCCATTATTGAGAACAGGTAAGAAGAGCAAATATGAAAGTATCCACAGTATAAGACCCCAGTTATTATAGCCCATCTCTCTTCTTTATTGGTTCAAATCACTCAACAATTTTATTTACCCATTCTACACATACACACAAAAACACATTTCAAGTACAGTTATACACACTTCAAGTGGATCTGAGTGGTATATCACGTAAATGGTACCAGTTTAAATCAGGGTGCTGTTAAAGACTTAAGGTCCTTGTTTCAACAGAGCTGTGCCTAGGAAACCTGCAGTAGAACTCTTTTTCTTGGCTTCCCAACCCAGCTAATTCTCATTCAACCAAGTGGTGCTCAGTCCCAGTCCCACTCCCCTTCAAATGGCACCGCTTGTGATTATTCCTTTGCATTTGCCATGGCAAAACCATCACTATATCAGAGTAAGTTTATCTTGTTACTATGACACAATTTTTAAAAGTACACAAGCAATTCAGATACAAAAACATTAAAGAGGTAAATATTGTTCACAGATCCCATTGAAAGGCATACTGGAAAGAAAACATTTGTCAACTCTTAAAAATCTATCTTTAACAAAATTTCCTTTACATTTTAATTTATTAGATAAGGAATAAAAGCCAAATTCATGTCAATTAAAAGCAGAAGTATTATTTAATGGAATAGACACCCTGTAAGAGGGACAGCTGAGGACACAGATGATTTGGAAACATAGTGAACATGAAGTCCTGCCTACAAGCAGGGGATTGCATGAGAACATTTCAAGCAGAGGTAACAATTTCAGGCTTTGAACAGGCATCCTCTTAGTTGAGTTCACAAATGACCATATAAGTGATGGAGTTTCTTCTTTTACAAATGATGAGAAGTTGGCCATTACTCTGTAAGAAATGTCTATTAAAAATCTTAGTGTACATTGTTTGCCTGTAAAAAAAAAAAAAAGTGGAGTGTTTAGTTCCTGTCTTTGTAGGACACATACTAGAGACAGAAGTACAATAAAATGCACAAACTACCAACTAGTACAATCAGAAAACAGGAAGACTGTCAGCATATAGACCCTACCAGAGTCTGTCAGCAGTCAGCGCGCAGACCCCACTAGAGCTGTCACTCATTCAGCCTGCAGACAATACTGGAGACAGTCTTATGAACACTATGGGTCTAAATTAAAGTCCTAGATGTATTTCTGATGTTCGTGTCACCCCTAGGAGAAGTCAGAGCTCTACCCTGCCAACATCTCAACCTGACTTAATTGTTACCTGTTATGAAAGTACAAATATTTAAAAATGCAAGCAAGTCAAAACTGCATACTGGAAAAGCTGGGTAAATTTATCAAATTTCTCAGCTTCACACAATATGCCATCTGAGCTTGGCAAAAACAACAGAATGTGTATAAAACTTCATAACCCAGATCTAATTCTCTCAATTATTGGCTACCCCAAGCACCAAGGAGTTTCTCTGGGACACAGATCTCTTGCTCACAGAAAAACCACAAGACAGATTTTAATCTAAACAGCTGTACCATATGGTTCTTCAAAATGCCAGTGCTTCTGACGATCAGATGTGGGTCGTGAAGAGGGATACCCAGAACCTCCCACGTAAAGCTCCTTCAGCCAGACAAGGAGTACAACTATAGTGTATCCCTAACTCTAATTTCTTGCAAAAATAGAGACAATGATACAGTGCAGACCCTTTGCACAATGCATGTTCTTAAAGGATTTTCTTATACTGGTTTCCAACTTATTATAAAACCAAGCCAAACCAAATCAAAAGACAGTAGAATATAGCCCATCTCTTGAGTTCACTTATTTTAGTAAGCCAAAGTACTCTGCATCAGACAACACATTATGCTTAAATGGGTGGTGAGGATGATCTGAAAGATCTTTAAGAGATCACTTAGTGCTTCAGACAGGAAAATACATCCACTGATTGATCTTCCAAAGGACATTAAAGTTCTAACTTGTGCTCTTTTTATATATAAAGAACCTGAAGCAGGCACAAATTAGGTGACCTGCCCATTGCATTAGGTGGAAGAACCATAAATCAGAATTTGGAGCATCCTAGAGTTAGTTTTCATCCCAGATCCTGGTGAGGAGGTTAAGGCTATACTCAACAGAGTACTGGACCAAAGGTTAGTACTTCTTGCTTCAGTCTCTGTGCTGTAGTGAGTTTACTCAAAATAGGAATAAAATATTTGGAGTTAAAATAAGAAATATGAAAAATTAATTACAGAGGGCTTTGAAAAAGCTCAGGTGTTTATAGTTAGATGCTCTATAAACCTATCTGGCTCATTCTCCTTAGTATGGGTTGATACCTTTGTGTCTGATTGGTCTAGCTAGGTTTGGAGGTCAGTGTTGAACTGTAATGTTAGTGGAAGATATGTCCAAATGGAGAAGCAGAAGGCATCTGTTGCTTTTTTCAGCACTACAGGTCCAGAGGCATCAAAATGTCATTCATTTTTGTTCATTTGTTCTTCAATTTTTCAGCAGTTTTGCCTTGATTTTTGGTTATATATTAATGAATAAAGTAAGGAAATGAAACACACATTCAAAGCAGGCAAAAATTAAAATCCGCTGTGTGACTTTCAGAAAGTAGGTTGAATTGTGTACCTCAATGAAAGATGTGTTCTTAATCTTAATCTGTGTTTCTGTGGATGTGAATCTATTTGTAAATAGGACCTTTTGAAGACATTTTTATTTAAGGTGTAGCCCTACTGAATCAGGATGGGTCTTAATCCATATTACTGGCGGCCTTATAAAGTGACGATATCAGAAGCTGAAGTCAAAGAAGGCCTTGCAGGAAGAAGCTAGAAGATAACAGAAACTGAAAGAACACAGACACAAGGAGAGCCCCAAGATATCGCCATGTGATGGAGCACTGCTACCTCCAGAACAACTCTTGACCCAAAGGTAAAGCATAGCCTTGCAGTGCACTTCTGACCCAAAGGGAAAGCATAGCCTTGCAGTGCACTCTTGACCCAAGGGGAAAGCATAGCCTTGCAGTGTCTTGAATTGGGGCTTCTAGCCTCTGAAATCATGAGCCAATGAATTCTTATTGTTTAAATCAACCCACCATGTGGTATTTGTCAGAGCATCTTGGCAATCTAAGACAGAAGTTGTTGAACCTCTCAAAACTTCATGTTTTTCACCTCTAAAAATGGGGATAATAGCATTCCTACCTCATCAGGTTTTTATTTGGGATTACATGAGACGATGTAGGCATAGTACCTAATACCATTGGCTGACTCTTTGCTAGTGATCAATAATAGTCATAACTGCCATCCTTATTTTTATGGAGTTCTAAATGTTTCTATTTTTTGGTTTAATTAATTTTTCTGCTTGACCATACATATAAACTCTGCGAAGTAATTGAAATACCATTGAAATGAGAATTATTCAGAATCTGATCATGGTTTTTATAGGCTGTAAACACTACAAATATAGTGTTCCTCAACGTCTAATTTAAATTTAAAACAATATTAGCTTTAAAGCACTAGATTTACAAGTATGCTTCTTTCTGGGGAAAAAAAATCTTGCTCTGTTCATTCTCTAAGCACCTACTTAATTAGTCTATTGTGTACTCTAGCCATGGAATTAGCAATCTCTAACACCAGTGTGCCTATAAATTAGAGTATAAGGCCCTATACCCATACTTAATATCTTACAGGATTATATAAATGAGTTAGATATATAGAGACTGAGAGTGAACAGGAACAGAAAGTCTTACGGAAACGAGTGTTAGAATTCTAAAATGTGGTTTTCATTTCGGCCGGCAGCCTAGAAAAGCCTAGAACAAGCTCCTCTTTTCTGTCGCCCTCCTGTCTGCGCGTCAGTGACCTGCGCAGCGCTCTCAGGACGAATCACCGCACACGCTGGCAAGGCAGGCATTTAGAAAGCTTATGCCCCTCTTTGACCGAGTCGTGGTTGAAAGGAGTGCTGCCGACACTGCAACCAAAGGAGGCATTAAGCTTCCAGAAAAATCTCAAGGAAAAGCATTGCAGGCAACAGTAGTAGCCGTTGGATCGGAATCTAAAGGAAAGGGTGGAGATATTCAACCAGTTAGTGTGAAAGTAGGAGATAAAGTTCTTCTCCCAGAATATGGAGGCACCAAAGTAGTTCTAGATGATAAGGATTATTTCTTATTTAGAGATGGTGACATTCTTGGGAAGTACATAGACTGAAATAGATCGCTATTGAAATGGCATCATGTGAAGCTGCCCATTCCACTGAAGTACTAAAATCTTCCATCATGTAGATTATTTCCATGACTCTTTTGTAATAAAGTAATGATAATCCAGTGTTTCTAAAATTTAGTTTCACTGTACCAATATAAACATTTTCAAATAAAAGTATGTAAATGAAAAAAAAAAGAATTCTAAAATATGGGTTTGTTTTTTATTTTGCTTTTGTGGGATCAAACTTTTTTCCCATAAGAATGTAACTCAGATTTGCTATAAGTCAATGGAGAAAATGGATGTAATACAAACATTTAGAAATGGATCTTACCTGTTAAGGGAGGTCAAACTGAATGACTATTAAGAAATTTTATGTGACAGTTGTATTGCTATGCATGGTATGAGGATAACCCTGAAAAAGAATATAGGTAGGGTAATGGGTCTGAATGGCAAGGGGGTTGGGTCATTGGTCACCTGAATTGATGAACACATTTGTATTGGAATTCATGACTAAACAGCCCATTAGCAGATAAAAATCAGCCTGCTGCAAAAGGAGCCATGGACTGCAATTACAGCTGATCTCAGTAGAACATGGAATGAATTTTTTCCATGGGAAATGTTTGTCTCTGTTGGAACAATAGATAAGACCTGGTAGAAATACTTAGCCTTTGGGGTCAATGTCAGAGAAAAAGCTCCGTGTATCTCAACTTGATGGACAATAAGATAATTGTGTGGTGGCTGACTGGTGGAGTGAAGGAGCACTGGCCTGGAAGTTAGGACAAGGGCTTGAATTCATTGCCTGTGTGATTTTGGGCATGGCTTCTAATTCTTGGGGATCAGGCTCCTCACCCTTGAAATGAAGTGGTTATAATAGATCATCTCTTAGGTGTTTTCCAGTTTGACTTTGCTATTAGTCATGTGCAATTAAGCATGTGCATTATGGAGATTCCCAAAATCACTGTCATGTTTCACTACTTATTAGGTTAAATAAACTAATAGAATGAAAGGCATTAAAAATTCCTGGCCCAAAGTAAGTGATGAATAAATATTAGCAGCTCTTATTATCTTTTTCACCTGGCCTAATTACTTACCTTCACCAAGCCTCAACTACCTCATCTTTAAAATGGGTTACAGTGGTTTCCACTCCTGCTGTAGGTATTATAGGAGATGATGCTGAAAACCACTGAGCAAAGGGTCTCGCGCTCAGTTAAGACCTGGATAAATATTATACACGAGTTTCCTTTTTTTGTGCCAATTATTTTTATTTGAAAAATTTTGTCATGTTCTAGTTAAAAATTCAGAATGATGTTAATTGATCTAATTCTGACAGTTTTTAATTAGAAAAACCAATCACAAGGAAGGCTTGACTCAACTGGAAAAACAACATTTTCACAAATCCAATAAAAACAAGTCTAAATTATTTTGGTACATTCTTAGTTATTTTTTTAGGTGTGAATATTCTAGTAGCAAAGAGGTTAACAAATTTAAGAGAAGCAACATTGAATGAATCAAAATGCATGTAGTTGAGCATTAGGATCCCAGAGTTTAGTCCTGCTTCTGGTACTGATGAGCTGTTTGACCTGTTGGAAATCATATAGCTTCTCTCTGAGTCTCAATCATCTGTAAGGTAAGGGAATTCACAAAGTGAATTCCAAACTTCCATCCTTATCCTCCAAACCTGCACTGTCCAATCTGGTATCCACTAGCTAGCTACACATGTCTATTGGACACATGAAACATGGCTAGAAATGGAAATGTGCTGTAAGTGTAAAGTACAGACTGAATTTCCAAGACTTCATATGAAAAACTATTATAAAAATATCTCATTAAATGTTTTAAAATTTTTCATTAAATGTTTAAAAGATACCAGTTTGGAAATAGTTGCTTAAATAAGATACATTTCTAAAATTAATTTCATCTTTTCTATCAGATGTCTCTGTCAGACACAGCTGCTCTAAGAACTCTCTGAATTTATGAAATACATTTTAGTGAGGAGGGTTCCAATTACATTATACCCAGAGTTGAGATTCAAATCAGCTGGAAAAAGTCTAATGAGCTGGTAGTGCTGGTGGCTCAGTCCTATCTGATGGCAGGAGTTGATTTGTATGGAGGGATTCAGCCTTTGTGAAAATAGAGAAAAGGAATGGAAACGGAGAAGGAGACTGTTACAACCATTGATTAGTGTTCAGAGAAGACAGACAGGGACTGCAGGCAGAAAGAACAGTGGTACCCGGTACATGTTAGGCACCTTTGGTGGTCTGACACAGAGAAGAGGGACATCCTGTCCATGTGTGAATGGCACTGCCATCAATTGGCAGCATGGGGAGCAAAGGGACCGTCCACTGGAAAGGTCTCTGGTGTTCTCATGGCAAACACCCATGGCAGGCAATTCCCAGGTCAACTGGAAGGACTGGAGGAGCAAAGTAAGAACACAGAGAAGGGCCCATGGTGAGTAAGCCTGACAGAACAATTCAGAAACCATAAACCCATGGATTCCCAAACATAACCAGGTAAGACTTTGCAGAGCACTAGTATCTATGCCTCAAAATGTGTGGGTATAATAAATCTGGGATCTTAATGTTAATAAATACCTCCACTGTACCTTACAATGGTATGGTCCAGGAAAGCTGTGTTTATTTTGTTTTGTTTTGTTTTAGACAAATTAGCAATAAAGAACTTTTAAAAATCAAAGTTTCTTGACAGCAGTGGAATACCAGGCTTTCTGTGCTGTGTCAAAGAGAGGGAGGATGCTCATGATGACTTATCCACATTGTTTGGGGGTATCTGGGAGGGCGGTGGGGAGGGGGGAAGAAAGCGTTGACAGATGCCACATTTTTGTTGCCCCTTCTATTGCTTTATGGCCAGTGAAGTACAAATGGGGACTGCAGAGCTTGCTTTCCTGGAACACAAGGATAATATTCTTGAGGCAGTGACAAAGTAGAATACTAACTGCTGCTACCCCCCAGGCTGAAATCTCAAAAAATATTCTTACTATATCACTGAATGACAAAGATGTGTGGTTATTTCTGTCTTTAACACCATTGTCACTTGACTGTTGTTTGGATTTTTACTGCTTAATGTTCATGCTGATCTGTGAATAACCACAAAAGATCAATAAAGATTTGGTCCTAAGAATGAAAACACTAGCTCTCTTCTTAAGTTTCTGAATTATTTAACTCAGACCCACTTTAGAGTTTAGAACTGGATTGAAATCATGAAAAATAAATTTCACCAATCTGTGAATCACAGGTGATACCAAGTATTCCTGGTAGGATCCAATAAGACCTTTCAGAAGTGTTCTTGGAATCATGCTCACAGTCAGACTGACCAGTGAGCAGCTTCCCAACCGCTGGTCCACAACCCAGCAAGGCTAATTGTTACTGCCTCAGTTGTGAGGGGCCCTCTTTGCCTTCTTCCTTGACAACATCAGCTGGACTTCCAAGATGCTTATTTGCCCTTTTCTAATCTCCCTGGAGATAATAAGAGAGGATATATAAAGCTTTCTAGGCTACAGTATAGATTGGGAAACACCACTCTATGAGGCATAGAAACATTTGTGGGCAGTTTGTACCAGGCACTGTACAAGGCTCTGGAAATCCAGTAGTGAACACAACAGATCTCTTTCCTGAAGAATGATGCAAAATATGTAAATATGATAGTGTGCCTGGAAGGGCTCCTTTAGGAAAGTAATCAGGGAAGCCTGCCTGGGAGGTGACATTGGAGTTGAGACATTGATGAGAAAAAACAACCAGAGGGTATTTCTTTGAATGTTTTTAATTGACTTAAGACCCCCTTGGAAGGTAATTAAAATAAAGTGTCCAGGAACCAGATGTTTTCTTATTGTAGAGAAATGAACATCACTTTAAAAAGCCCTGTGTTGTAGGGTATAACTCATACCTGCTCTGCATACTAAGTACTCTATTTAGTAAACAAAGCCCCGTGGGATTGAATAAGTATAAGAAATGATGAGTATGCAAAGATATAAAATATGGCTTATTTTTGCCCAAGGTGACCCAGCCAGGAAGAGACAATGCTGAGCCTCAGAATCCTTATTTTGTCCTCTTTCAACAACTTTAGAGCCTTTTCGTTGTGCACTTCCTGTTTAACAAGGATCTCAACCCAGATTCCAACAGGAAGCAAGAGAATAATACAAATAAGTGAAGTTGTCTAGCAGAGACTGTGATGAAACAGAGAACATGGTCCTTTAGGGGGCAGCCACTACTCAATTCTAGCTAATTACCCCAGATCCACACCTCCTATATCTTTGCTTTTACAAGAGAAACTGGAAACCTGTTTTTGTATGTGAAATACCAACATACTTAAATTTTAGTAGACAGCACAGATAAACCTACACACATACCATCTGTTGCCAGGAAGATGTCCAAGGGCCATCCCAGAACACACTAATATGAGAAGTCTTTTGAATGAACAGCCCTCTTTTGCACAATTTGAAAGCACCTCCCTGGGTTTTCCTGATATTTTTCTCCTTTTGAAAAATGAAATTTCTCTCCTCACTCTGAAGACATTGTGGCAATTTGAGATTATTTATGAATCCCAAAAAGAGAAAGATTATGTCTGTTAAACTAATTTATTTCTCTGGTTGTGATACCGTTTGATTGTATTAAATTCAAAGGTTTTATGTTTACATCATAACATCAATTTAGGGCTTTTGATTTGACAACATTAGTAGGGTGAGACTCAAGTTGACTCCCTGCCCCCTTGGTTGGCCTATAAAGCAGACACATGAGAAAGAGAGAGAGAGCTCTGTCATGCTTGATCCTAGGGTCCCAGGAAGAGATGAGACATTTGCCTGATAAGTTTACAGCTGAAGAGAACAGAGCAGCTGAACGGTTCAGAAGGCCTGGAAAGAAATGAGCCTTGTGCCAGAGACTAATGTAGGAAGGAAGCCCTGAGAGACCAGGCAGAGATCACCCGTCATCTTGCTTCGACATGTGGCAGCTGACTTGGGTGAGAAAGTACCTCTTACGGTACCTTGAGTTGGACTTTTTACAGCCTTGGGACTGTAAGCTTTTACCCCAAATAAATACCCTTTATGAAAGTCAAAAATTAGAAAAAAAAAAAAAGGAAGGATGTAGACACTGAGGAAGAAATGAAAGAAAGTGCCTTGCCTCTGTATATACAGAGCAATACCTGTTACAGTGATGAAAGGCAAAATGTTTGAAACAAAGCTTTGTAATACTTTTCATTTTATTAATACACTAATTTATTTTTACTTTATTTTAGTTTTCTAAATTATTATGTATTCTATTTCTAAACTTTAAACCCATCACTGTATTTCAATTTCCTATTAATTGAACTTGGTAATATATTAGGCTTCATTGTTGAAGTTTTGGACCAAGGAAAGGTTCAACTATGGCAGGGGAGGAACACTGGTGTGGGTGTTACTGATGGGGGGGAAAGGGTGGGAAGGAGTTCTCCAGGACTTGTATATAGGGGACATAAAAAATGTTCTGATATATGTTGGGTGTTTTTATAGTAGTTACAGTTACAAATGTCAACTGAGGGAATGCTGAGTTCCTACCCAGGGGAGCTCTGGCACAACAATAATCCACCAAGGCAACAACAAAGACCAACAAAGAAGGATGGTTCAATAATGAGCCCTTGATACTGATGACTATGCTTATGAGCCTGAGTGTCTGAAATACGAACTAGGCCTAGAGCTGCAGGGTGCTTAAGAGTTACCTCCTGAGAACCTCCATGTTGCTCAAATGTGGCCACTCTCAAAGCCAAACTCAGCATGTAAATGCATTACCTTCCCCCAGTGTGGGACATGATTCCTTGTGATGAGCCTCCCTGGCACCGAGGGATTACTACCAATCACTAACTGGTGATGCAGCTAGAAAGAGACCTTGCATAAAAGGGTCGACTCAGACCAGCAGAATATCTCAACCTACATGTTGGATCAAGTGTTAAAAACTGCTTTTTGACCTTGAATAAAAGGGGGAAATGGCAAAGACAAATGAGTTTATATGGCTAAGAGTCTTTCAAAAAGAGTCGGTGGTCATCAGAGGAGTCGTGCTTACGCACACCTCAACAGGACCCCAGAGAGAGCCAAAGTAGATACAAGCCTACGTGCTGGTTCTCCTAAAGGCTACAGAGATCCACAGGGTATACGGTCATGGCAGATGGATCTGGAGTTCTGTGCCATGTCAGAGGGCTCTACTTTGGAATTTGTGCTCCCAAGTGTGATGGAGTTGGACTCAAATGTGACCCTCCTACACATGCCTCTTCTGTCACTTTTATTGAAATTGTGGTAGGCACTAGGGATGGTGCATACTCAGGGGACCTGAATCTCTGGACTGGCCATGTGCCAACTGGGCCCTGAGCTTCAGCAGAGTTGCTGTTCTTACTCTGGTTCATTGGACTTACCCAAGTCAGCTAACAGGGAAGTGAAGATAGTCAACCACCACACCAGGGAATCAAGAGTGCCAACAATTGCAAACAGAGGAATTGCATCCATCATCCGTGTGGAATCTAAGCTTCTTCTTGATATAGATGTGGAGTGGACATAACCACGCAGGGTCCACAGGATGGAGGAACAGAGTATGGATTAGAGTGGATTTACTGATATTCTATTATAAAACTATTGTGACTAGTAATAGAAGAAATTGTAGCATTGAGTTGGAGAAAGTGGCCATAGTAGTTGCTGAGGGCAGGGAAAGGGAAGAAGCAGTGTGATGTGGGGGCATTTTTGGGACTTTGAGTTGTCCTGAATGATATTGCAGGGTCAGATACTGGACTTTATATATTCTGTTATAACCCACTGAATGTACTGGGAGAGAGTGTGAACTACAGGGTAAACTATAATCTATGTGGTGCAGTAGTGCTCCAAAATGTGTTCACCGAGTGCAATGAGTGTGCCACAATGATGGAGGAGGTTGTTGGTGTGGGAGGAGTGGGGTGAGGGTGTGGGGGGTATATGGGAACCTCTTATATTTTTTAATGTAACATTTTTTGTGTGATGTATATATCTTCAAAAAAATACAATTGACAAAAATGATGGGGTGGGGGAGTGGGGAGTGAGTTATATGGGAATCTCATGTTTTTTATGTACTTTTATGTTTTTTAATGTAACATTCTTTGTGATCTATTAACTTTAAATTTAAAAAAGTATAAAAAAAATTTTAAAAATAAAAAAAATAAATAAATATTACCTAAGGGGGGGGGAGTCAATAGATTTCTGGTACTTTGCATGAGAACTCTTTTGACTGATTAATACAGGCATCATATTTTTCCTGCACAAAAAAACCTAGAATTTGAGTTCTGCTAAGTCTCAAAATGTAGTACCACAAGGGGGAGCTAAAGGTTTTTTTAAAATCTTATATAAACTACTAATGCAACAATTGAAACTATTATCCTATAACAGTTAAGGTTACTCCTTCTTGGGCTTTGAAAACAAAAGAGTCCAGAGCACTTACAGTTTCTTTCTAACCAATCAAAATCAAGTGAAAAGTGAATAGTCAGAATAGGTAAATTAAGTTATATTTATAAGGTAATTTATAAACATAACATTGGAAATGAAGATGAGTCAGGACTCCTATTTACGTTAGAGATAAATGGTTCTACATTGGGCTGTTCCTTTGGTCTATACCTGGGAGATAAGTGATAGGATCAGCAATAATTTTTGTTTTTCCATTTATATAAAAATGAACATTTTCACAGCAATAATTACTTTATTAAGCAATGCTTTCTGATTAAATGCTATATCCCATTATTCTGTGCTGTAGAAACGATAGGCTGTGTGATTACAGACAACTTACCTATAATAAGCAAACATTGCTTCAGATATGTTGACTGCTCACACCTGCCCTCTTTGTGATCTGGATTATTCCAATTAGCTGATGACTGTTAAAGTATTCAAATTAGGCTTCAGCTCTGCTGCTCTTTATGACTCCCTCTTTTTTTTTTTTTTAATTCTATTTTTATTTGTGTAAAGAAGACTTTACAGGTAAAGGAACAGAACTGGTGGGAGAGAGATTCTCCCTTCATGCCCCTGTTGCCCCTAGCAGCTTTGGTTTATAGGATGGGGACAGGGAATAAATTCACTCACTCATCTGAAAGGACACATGGCACCAGAAGTCCTTGACTTTAGTATGTTTATAGTGGACTTTCATCCAGTAGACATATCATCACTGCAAGCCATCAGTTTTTAGTAATGCCTACAATCATGCATTTTTTATTTCACACAGATGATATGCATATTATGGAGTTGTGTCCCAAAAGGGTATATGTAGATACATTTACTACTAGAAAATGTAATGACATTTTAAAACTTATTTTATTGCAAAAAATATATAAACTGGAATACTGAAAAGAAATCTGTAGCAATAAAATAGAGATAAAAATAGAATTCTTTAAAAGTACCTAACAGATACATTCTAATCTCTTTAAAGACTTTCAATGAAGTATGTACTTGGGAAAGAAAAGGAGAAAATGGAAAACATGTTCAAAATTATGGAAAACTTTATTGTGGTGGATCTTTGCTGCTTTTTGACAGTCTGGCAGTCAAGCTCCATGCCTAAAAGGACTAGGAAGAGGACTGTGGGTAGATAGCAGAGTAGGGAACTTCAAGACTCAGTACTCCCACAAAAACAACTATTAAACAAGAAGGAACTGCCTGAAACAACTATTTTCAAACTCCAGAGTCCAGAAGAACCCTGTATAGCATCCAGGGAAGAACAAGAAGAGGGTGATAAATTATAGTAACGAGCAGTAAATTGTTTTCTCTGCCTTGCAGCAAGTGGCACCCATCCTCCACTCTCCCATTAGTCCATCTTAGGGTCCAACCGCTGCATAACTCACTAGTGACAATGAGGGACATAAAAATTTTCTTCGTCAAGACCAGGGGTGGGCACAGTCAATCACTGATCATGGCTTTTGATTAATAAATTCAGATCACTGGGGATTTGGCTCTGAGGGTAACCATTGTTTCAACCTGCCCCACACAGGGGTGGCAGCAGTGGAAATTTATAGATGATGTGCTTCCTCAGGGCTCCAGGGGACAGTTTGTTGAAAGGCTATATTTTCTGGGCAAACCAGAAAAGCTAGCTTTGGGGAGCCACCAGAGAAGCACTTGGCACCCTTCCTGATCCCCTGCCCATGGCACTTTGGAGCAGATCTACATCCCCTTCATAGGTCCCTGGTCCTGTTTTGGCCGGAAAAGACTTCCTTGAGAAAGTCCTCAAGAGCAGAGGATTGGAAAAATGCCTCTTCTCCCAGAATTTGCCCTCCAGGTAAAATCAGGTTGAGGCAATGAAAGGAATGTAAGAAACTGTAGAGGCAGATAGTCTTGGGCAAAGGCAAGCTAGCTTCAACAGAAGGTATAAATCAAATCCTGTAAACAGGGTAACTTCTAAACAACTAACAAGCAAAGCCCAGGACAAAATTAAGGTCCAGAATGACAGGGAAAACCCTGCACACTACATTTGCCTTGCCAGACCTTCCTGATAGGAGTGGTGAAGTTCAGGAAAATCTCTGTCTTATCACCAGCTGGTTACAAATCCAGAAACAGACATCTCAGGGAATAAGTCCCAGGATTAACATTTTAAAATATTGAAATGCACAGTATGCAACAGAAGAGTATAAGACAAACAAAGAAATAGAAAATGATGGCTCATCCAAAGGAAGAGGATAAAAATCTAGAAAACACCAATGAAGATGATAAGAATGTGGACATACTGAACAAAGTCTTTACAAAAATGACCTTAAAAATGTTCAAGGATAGAGGACTTCTGGGAAGATGGAGGATTAGAGAGACATAGAATTCACTTCTCTCCCAGAAAAACAGTTAAAGGACAGGCAAAAACAGTTGGTAAAAAACTGTTCTAAGGCATAGAACACCAGAGGAAGGCTGGTAACCACCCAGAAGAGAGAGGGGCAAAATAAAAGAATCTTGATGGGAAAACTCTGTGAGTAAAAGCTGTAGCAGCAGCTGCAGTTGCTGGCACCCATCAACCTACCCTCAGAGCAGACAGCATTGAGTACTCCAGCTTCTGGCCAGCAGCTACAGACAGAAGGGGCCTTAGGAGTCCACCTCCCTAGGAAAGGGGAGAGAGAGAAATGCAACCTAAGGCTAATTTGACTTTTGGCCAAAAAATTTGGTCTGCTATGACCCATGAGCCCTTCCAGGCCAGGTGGGGCCATGCCATTATTTGCTTTGGGAGCCAGCAGGGGATGAGAAAGAGATCCAACCCTCTCAAACACCCTCCCTAGGAAGTGGTTGTTAAGGATGCAGAGGAGAGTGGAACTATTTCTTACCTGGGAAAAGGGAGTTGAAGAAATCAACTTCTGAGAAAGTTTGATTTCTGAGGCTCTGAATAGCCCTGAGGCAGGAACTTCTGTGTTTGACCAGGGTTTGAGCTGAGCAGTCTACAAAAGAGCACCATTTGCTGGCAGACCAAGGAAGTGCATGCAGGGAAACTAAAAAGATAAGCTTTTCAGGGTCTTTACAGCCTCTCTCGCCAAGGCCCTTGGAAGAGGGCTTGCTACCCATTACTGGGTCCATGGACTGCATTTGAGCAACTAAACAGGTACAATCCTGAAGAGCTAGAACAGGTTGAACCAAGAAACAGAGAATGGCAGAAACAAGCAGCATCCTACCAGTAAATCCATGTGCATGAGAGAGAAATTGAGCATCAGAATCAACTCACCACAATAATCAGATGCTTAGACATCAGCAAAAAGTTACAAGCCATACTAAAGACAAGGAAGATATGGCCCAAGCAAAGGAATATATCAAAGCCCCAGATAAGACACAGTATTTGAGACAATTAATCATCAAGTTCCATTCAAATCTCCTAAATCAAATCAATGATTTGAAAGATAATATGACTAAAGAGATAAAAGACAGCAAGGAGACACTGGGCTATGCACAAAGAAGAATCTGAAAACTTGATTTGAAATATAAAAGAGCTTACAAGAACAAAAGACACAGTAGGTGTGATAAAAAACACATTAGAGGCATACAACAGCAAAATTGAAACCATAGAAGAAATAATAAGTGATGCAGAAGACCAAACAGCTGAAATTGAATAGAGAGAAAAGAATGGAAAAAAGTAAGCAGGGGCTCAGGGAGTTGAATGATAATATAAAATATAAAATGCAATAACATACATATAATGGGAATTCCATAAGAAGAGAAAGGAAAAGGGGCAGATAGAGTATTTGATGAAATAATGGCTGAAAAGTTCCCAACTCTTATGAAAGAAATGAACTTACATGTCCAAGAAGCACAACATACTCCATTCAGAATAAATCTGAATAGACTTACCTGAAGATGCATGCTGTTCTGTCACACGCTGAAGACAGAGAAAATTCTGAAAGTAGCAAGGGAAAAGCAACATACAAGGGACACCCAGTATGACTTAGTGTGAATTTCTCATCAGAAACCATGGAGAAAAGAAAACAGTGGGATGATACAATTAGGATACTGAAAGAGAAAAACAGTCAGCTGAGAATTCTTTATCCAGAAAAATTGTTCTTCAAATATGAAGGTGAGTTTAAATATTCACAAATAGATAGAAACTAAGAGAGTTCATAAAAAGGAATTCGTATTTGTAGGAAGTACTAAAGAGAACCCTACAGACTGAAAAGAAAAGACAAGAGAGAGAGTCTTGAAGGAGAGTATAGAAGGGAAGACTATCAGAAAGGATAATGGGAAAAAAAGACAGACATAAAAAGGTATGACATATGAAAGACAGAGAATAAAAAGGCAGAAGTAAATAATGCATTTATAGTAATATCATTGAATGTGAATGGATTAAATTCACCAATCAAAAGATACAGGCTTACAGAAAGGATAAAAACATGAGCCATCCATTTGCTGTCTACAAAAGACTCACCTTAGATCCAGGGATAAAAATTAGCTGAAAGTGAAAGATTGGAAAAGTATATTCCACACAAATAATAGCTAAAAAAAGAGAAGAAGTAGCTATACTAATATTGGACAAAGCAAACTTTAAGTGTAAAATGTTATAAGAGATGCAGAAGGCCATTATGTATTAATAAAAGGGACAATTCATTCAGGAAGAAGTAACAGTCACAAAACACCTAATCAGGGTGCCCCAAAATACATAAGGCAAATTCTGGCAAAACTAAAGGGAGAAATAGACACTCTACAATAACAGTTGGAGACTTCAACACACCACATACATCATTAGATAGAACAACAGGACAGAAGATCAACAAGAAAAAGGGGAGCTTGAACAATATGATAAATGAGCCAGACCTAACAGACATATACAGAATGTTGCATCCCAGATCAGCAGGTTAAACATTCTTCTCATGTGCTCATGGATCTTTTTCTAGGATAGACCTCATGTTGGGTCACAAAGCAGGTCTCAATAAATTATATAATTATAGAATCTTGTATAAATAAGAAGATTGAAATTACACAAAACACCTTTTTAGATCATAATGGAATGAAGCTGAAAATCAATAATAGGTGAGAAAGGGGGAAATTTAAAAATGTGTGAAGGCTAAACTACACACTCCCACACAATCAGTGGGTCAAAGAAGAAATTGTAAAAGAAATTAGTAAATAGCCCAAGATAAATGAAAAGGAGAACACAACTTATCAAAACTTATGAGATACAGTGAAGGAAGTGCTAAGAGGGAAATTTATAGCCCTAAATGCCTATGTTAAAAGAAGAAAGAGCTAAAATCAATGGCTTAACTGAACATCTGGAGGGACTACAAAAAGAACAGCAAACCAATCCCAAAGCAAGCAGAAGGAAAGAAATAGTAAAGATTAAAGTAGAAATAAATAAAATTGAGAATGAAAAAACAATAGAGAAAATCAAGAAAACAAAAGCTGGTTCTTTGAGAAGATAATAAAATTAACAAAACCTTAAAAGAAGTAACAAAGTAAAAAAGGAGAGAAGATACAAATTCCAAAAAATCGAAATGAAAGGGCAGACGGTATCACTGACACCACAGAAATAAAAAGGTTCATAAGAGGATATTATGAGAAACTGTATGTTAATATATTAGACGACCTAGATGAATTGGACAAATTTTGGAAATGCACAAAACAACCCACATTAACTCTACAAAAAATACAGGAACTCAATAAACCAATCACATTTAAAAAGATTAAATCAATCATTAAAAATCTCCCAAGAAAAAAAGTCCAGGACCAGATGGCTTCACAGGTGAATTCTACCATCTCGCTTAAACTTCTCCAAAAAATTGAAGAGCAGAAAATTACTCAACCCATTTTATGAAGCCAGCATCACCTTAATACAAAAAGCCAGATAAAGACACTACGAGAAAAGAAAATTATAGACCAAAATCTAATGAACATAGATGTAAGGGTTCTCAACAAAATACTTGAAAATAGAATCCAACAACATATCAAAAGAATTATACACCATGACCAAATGGGGTTTATTCCTGGTATGCAATGGTGATTCAACACAAGAAAATAAATTAATGTAATTTAGATCAGTGCAGAAAAGGCATTTGACAAAATCCAGCTTCCATTCTTGATAAATGCACTTTGTTGTTTTTTGTTTTCTTTTAAGATTTATTTTATTTTTTAAAATTTTATTTCTTTCCCCTTCCCCTCCCCCTCCTCCCCCCCCCCCATTGTCTGCTTTCTTGTGTCCATTTGCTGTGTGTTCTTCTGGGTCCACTTGCATTCTGGTCAGGTGGCATGGGAATCGGTGTTTCTTTTTGTTGCATCATCTTGCTGCATCAGCTCTCTGTATGTGTGGTGCCACTCCTGGGCAGGCTGCACTTTCCATGCAGGGCATCTCTCCTTGTAGGGTACACTCCTTGAGCATGGGGATCCCCTATGCAGGTGGCACCCCTGTGGGGCATGGCACTCCTTGTGCACGGTAGCACTACACGTGGGCCAGCTCACCACATGGGCCAGAAGGCCTTGGGTTTGAACCCTGGACCTCCTATTTGGTAGGAGGTCACTCTATCAGTTGAGTCACACCCACATCCCATAAATGCACTTTGAAAGATAGGAATGGAAGGAAAGTTCCTCAATGTAATAAAGGGCATATATGAAAAACCCACAGCCAACATCATACTTAATGGGAAAAGGCTGAAAGCTTTCCCTCTAAGATCAGGAACAAGACAAGATGTCCATTGTCACATTAAATTAGAAATTCTTGCTAGAGCAATTAGACAAGAGAAAAAAATTAAAAGGGATCCAAATAGGACAAGAAAATAAAACTCTCACTATTTGCATATAATATAATCCTATATTTAGAAAATTCCAAAATACTTTAAAAAAAAACTACTTGAGCTAATAAACAAGTTCAGCAGAGTAGCAGGATATAAGATCAACATACAAAAATCACTATTGTTTCTGTATACTAGTATTGAACACTCTTAGGAGGAAATCAGGAAAAAAATTCAATTTAAAATAGCAACAAAAAGATTCAAATCCCTAGGAATCAATTTAACCAAAGCTGTAAATGACCTGTATTCATAGAACTACAAAACACTGCTAAAAGGAATTTAAAAAGACCTAAACAAATAGAAAGGCATTCTGTGTTCATAGATTGGAAGACTAAAACATCATGAAGATGTCAGTCCTACCCAAATGAATTTATAGATTCAATGTAAAACCAACCAAATTCCAACAGCCTACATTACAGAAATAGAAAAGGCAATTATCAATTTATTTGGAAGGGAAAGGGCACCTGAATAGCCAAAAACATCCTAAAAATATAGCAATGTCTCACTGTCTGACCTTGAGACATATTACAAAGCTACAATGGTCAAAACAACATGCTACTAGCATAAAGAGACACAGTGATCAGTGGAATATAATTGAGAGTTCAGAAATACACCCTCACCTCTATGGCCAACTGTTTTTTTGACAAACCTACCAAGTCCACTTTATTTGGACAATAAAGTCTCTTCAACAAAAGGTGCTGGGAGAACTGGATATCCATAACCCAAAAAATGAAAGAAGACCCTCCTCTCTCTAGCTATACAAGAATCAATTCAAAATGGATTAAAGACCTAAATATAAAAGCCAGGATCATAAAAACTAAATGGGGGTGGGGAGATTGATTTTGTTTTTAAATATAAAATAAATTTCTTGTTAAGAAAAAACTTCTAGAAGAAAATATAAAGAAACATGTTCACTTGGTTTCTTGGACCTTACACCTAAAGAATAAGACACAAGAAAAATACAGATAAACCTAATTGAAAAAATGAGCAAAAGACTTGAATAGATATTTGTCCAAAGAAGAAATAAAAATAGCAAAAAAAAAAAAAAGATTCAACATCACTAGCAATTATGGAAATGCAAATCAAAGCTACAATGAGATATCATTTCACTAAAAAAGATTAAAAAGACAGAAAACCACAAGTGTTGGAGAGGATGTGGAGAGATAGGAACACTTATCTATGGTTGGTGGGAATGTAGAATGGTACAGCGACTATGGAGGACTGTTTAGCAGGTCCTAAGAAGTTAAATATTGATTTGCCATGAGACCTGGTAATACCACTACCGGAAGAACTAAGAACATTGACTCGGATATCTGCTCACCCATATTCACAGATGCATTATTCACAATTGCTGAATGGATAAACAAATTATGGTGTGTACATATGATGGAATATTATGCAGCTTTAAGAAGAAATGAAGTAATGAAGCTTAAGACAACATGAATGAACTGGAGGATTTTATGTTGAATGAAGCAAGCCAGACACAAAAGGACAAATACTGTATGATTGCACTATTATGAACTAAATATACTGGGAAAATCATTAGTTAGCAATTAGAATTTAGGTCACCAGAAAATAGAATGAGGTTAGATAATAGAAAGCTGAGGTTTAATCAGTGCAGAATTGGTAAAAACAGTTCCTAAATCTTTGGAAATGAATAGAAATGGAGAAAGCATATCATAGTTTTTGAAACTAGCAGTGCCTAGTATATGGGTATGATAATGGTTAAAAGGGAAAGTCTAAGGTCATATTTATTACTATAAGGAAAGCTAAAAATGTAACATGGAACTGTGCAATAAAGTGAAACTTCATATGAAATATGAGTTTGGGTAATATTGCATTTATAAGACTATTTTTCTCTGAAACTGAACAAACGTACATTATTGTTACAAGATGTTAACATCAGGCAAAAATACAACCAAAGCTAACTATGAATAGTAGGGTATAGCACTATATTAATAATCTCCCATTAAGGGTAAAAAAAGGAAATATACTAAGTGAAAGAAACTAGACAAAAGGTACTACATATTGTTTGATTCCATCTATAGAAAATACAAATACAAATAGATTAAAAAAATGGAAACACTAACAGCTATGTACCACAGGGGAAACAGAGAGATTGAGAGATGACTACTAAAGGGTAGAAGTTTATTTTTTGTCTGTTTTTATTATTATTATTATTATTATTGTTATTATTAGAGGAGTAATGAAAATGCTCTAATAATGGTTGAAGTGATGAATTAATAACTATGTAATTATACCAAATACCATTGTAGTACACATTGGATGGATTGCATGCTTTATGAGTGTGTAACAATAAAAGTGATTTTTAAAAATGCTCAAGGACATTGGACTTACCCAGGTCAGCTGACAGGGAGGTGAGGATGGACAACCACCACACCAAGGAACTGAGAGAGTTAAAGCTGCAGTCACGAGAGTCTCATCCACCAGCCATCTAGGATCAAAGCCCCTTCTCAATTGAGAGGTGGAGTGGGCATCACCATCCCGGTCCACAAGATGGAAGAATAAAATATGGATTAGAGTAGACTTACTGGTATTCTACTATAGAATTACTTTGGCTCTGGCAATGGGAGAAATTATATCATTGATGTGGAGACAGTAGCCACGGAAATTGCTGAATGTAGTGAGAGGGAAAAAGAAGTGTGATATGGGAGCATTTTTGGGACTTGGAGTTGTCCTGGATGATATTGTACGGACAGATGTAGGACATTCTATATATATATATATATACACACACACACACATCATAACCCTCTAAATGGACTGGGAGGGAGTATAAACTGCAATGTCAACTATAATCCATGCTGTGTAGCAGTGCTTCAAGATATATTCATCAAATGCGATGAATGTACCACCCTAATGAAAGAAGTTGTTGATATGGGAAAAGTGGGGGATGTGGGGAGTGGGGCATATGGGAACCTCCTATATTTTATAATGTAACATTTTCTGTGATCTATGTACCTTATAAAAATAAATAAAAAATACGTTTTAAAAAATGTTCAAGGAGATGGCAGAAAATACAGAGAGTGAACAAAAGGATATCAGGAAAATAATGAAAAAGCAATATAAGAGTCATAGTAAAGAGATAATAATTTTCAAAAGGAGCCAAACAGAACTACTGGAGTTGGAGACCACAAAATCTCAAATGAAAAATGTCAAGGAGGGTTTCAAGAGCAGATTGGAGCTAACAGAAGAAAGAATCAGTGCACTTGAACACAAGACACTTAAATGAGTTAGGCTGAGAAGCAGAAAGAAAAAGGAATTATTAAAAGTGAAAATAGCCTAAGACACCTCTGGGACACCATAACTGCATTATATATGCCTTAAAGGAGTCCCAGAAAGAGAGGAAAGAGAGAAAGGAGCAGCAGGAATATTCAAAGAAATAATGACAAAGGACTTCCAGAACTTAGCAAAATATATGAATATGTTCATCCAGGATGCCCAGAGAAAGCCAAACAGGATTAAAATAAAGAAAAATACACCTGATCACACTATTGAATGCAACAGGCAAGGAAAATATTCTGAAAGTTGCAAGAGAAAAACATGTTATGTACAAGGGAGTCCCAATGAGATTGTGTGCCAATTTCTCTTTAGCAACCATGGAGGCAAGAAAAAAGGGGTTGAAATACTTAAAAGTACTGACAGAAAACAACTGGCAGCCAAGAATTTTATGTCAAGTGAGACTTTCTTTCAAAAATGAGAGATTAAGACATTCACAGATAAACAAAAGCTAAGGGAATTCATCATCACTAGATTTGCCCTGCAAGCGCTGCTAACAAGAGTTCTTCAGACTGAAATGAAAGGACACTAAAGACAGTGGTTCAAAGAAGCATAATGAAATAAAGAACCATGGTAATCATTTGGGCAATTATAAATGTTAGTCTTATTGTAGTGTATTGTTTGTTACGTAACTCCACTTCAGAATAATGCAATATAATAATACTTGCATTTCTAATTACCCAAACAATTGCCTTTAGTCAGTTCTTTGTTTCTGAGAATGTCTTAGGGTTCCACCAGGATGAAAACAGAACCTGCACAGACCATTAAAACTCAGGCCTGGAACTAACCGAGTCTCATCCTCTTCATTCTATTGTTCAAAGCAAATCACAAGGCCAAACCAGATTTAAGGGTTGGGAAGGGGATAGACAACACTCAATGTGAGCAATGAAAAAGTCATATTGCAAAGGATTTTGTAGAAATTGTGACCATGTTTGTAAACAATCTGCCACAACTGGGTAATATTCCCAGGCAAAATATTAAATGTTTATACCTTACAGGAGATCTTTATAATATTTTATCTTTCTTAGAGATATTCACTTATAATATAGGCTCTTAACATTCACACACATTTTATCTTTCTTAGAGATATTCACTTATAATATAGGCTCTTAACATTCACACACATTTTACAAACATGCATTACATATTCAAATTCAAGATTGACTATATTTTAAGAAAAGAACCAACCAAATGATCCAAGGCTGCAACTATATGGAAGTTCCTCTGAGGAGGTTTTCGGTGCAGATTAAAAAGAAGGAAATCCACTTACGCAATTTGCTAACTTGTAAATTAGGGATAATATACCCACCTCATAACATTGCTTGTTGTGAGGACAAAATGAAATAAAAGCCAATCGAGTACTTAGAAAAAGATGTTTGTTAGTATGTGCTTAATTAATGTTTGTATGAATTGATGAAGATAATGACAGTGATGATGATGATGGTAAATGGTGATACTTAATTTCAATAAGAGTCAGAAAAGTAGATGTTGAGGATAAGGAGCATTTGAGAAGCTTAAATACCAGAATCAAAGGATACCAGCACTAGTAACAGGTTGTTGAATTCATTTGAAGTGTTTGGGCATCAATTTAGTTGCCCAGGAAATCAAAAGGCCATTCGGAATGCAGATGATGACAGCACTTCTAGGGCTAAAATCCTTTAACCTCTTAAACCACAGGGAGTGAGTTTAGAACTGGGGCCTAGAATTCTAACTCAGAGTTTAACTGTTATTAATCTTTATGCTAATGTGGACTTGAGGCTATGCCTGATAGAAAGTTTCTCACAAGTCAATGACAGAATTAGTACAAATTTCCAAAGCTTTAATAATGAAGTTAATGATGTTGCTGCTGCCTAATAGACTTGAAAATAGCTGCAGGTGAGGAGAGCTCGAGGACATCCACTCAGTCTGATCAACCCCGGAGGAGTTATCGAAGGTTATAGAAAGGTCATGAAATTGGAAACATTCTCATGACCCTATGGCGTGAGGTGCTTAAGTGCTGAAGACACTGTTTCTCATCAAAAAGGTGACGCATCATTTACATGAGGTCTACTGGTGGGCGCTGGGAATGGGATGTTGCCTGTTAATAATACCAATTTCCTTTCTCTAACTTTTTATCTCTTCAGTCTGAATCTCTTTTTCAGTAGGACCCTGAAATTTGTACTTTTAGCAAGCTGCTATAGCTATGCACAGTAACATTCAATATCATCCGTCTACTCAAACTATCAGGGGTCCTGGATAAAATTAGTTCCCTTCTTCCCCCTCCTGCCTTGCAAATTCCTGCCAGTGCCTCCCCCTGGTTGAAATGAACCAGAAGCCGGTTGAAAAGTAACGGGGAAAATTGAACTTGTAGAATCCCTGGACTCTTAAAGTACAAGACAAACATAGAAGGGAAGGAAAGGGGGCTGAGAGCAAAAGGCAAATGATCATCCTAATCTATTACTTCCGCAAGGCCTCTGAATGGTAAAACACGTACCGGCAGCTCACCTGTTTGATTTTGTCTTTTTCTTTGGAAACAACAGAGTTCAGGTTCCTTTTTATTTCCATCTGGACTGGTTTATTTCCACAGGTTCATACATCTCCACCAGGTGGAGTCACAGACCAGTTTTTTAAAGGGTTAAACTTAGGAAGTTAGGTTGAGCATTTCAGATTGGAGGAAAAAAAGATAAACAATACTAAGGGAGCTATACTTTTTTGTGATGTTTCCAGGTGGAATGTTACATTTTTATTTTCACATTCACTTTGACTATTATGCCAGAGTGCCCCTTCTCTGGTTATGGTTTAGTGCACTCCTGTTGCAAGGAAGAGAGACTCCAGCAGGCTCCAGAAAAAAGAATTTTATAATAAATATACTAGAAGGAATATCACATATATTTTTGGAAAAAAAAAATATATATAGCCATGGCTTACCAGGAGAAAGGGCTGCTCTTTGCTTATGTGCTCTTTCAAGATAGCTTCTCAGTGGTTCATTAGTCAATCATTAAATTAAATATATACTGGAGCTCCACTGTGAGCCTTGATGGTGTTGGGGCCAGGATAAACAGAATGGGTAAGCAATTAAATGGGAGACAGATGTTAAGCAGATAAACACATGTATAGAATTAAAAATTGCTGTAAATGCTATGAATAAAATTCATAGTTTTCCAGAGAGAGAGTGATGTGGGAACTTAATTACAATTGGCAGATTAGGGGAAAACTTTTTCAGAAAGTGACATTGACATTTAGGCATAGACCTAAAAAAATGAGTAGGATCAAAGACCTAACTATAAGAACCAGAAATATAAAAGTCCTAGAAGGAAATGTAGGGAGGTATCTTTAGGACCTTGTATTTGGCAATGGTTTGTTAGACTTTATACCCAAAGCACAAGTAACAAAAGAAAAAGTAGATAAATGGAAACACAGCAAAACTAAAAACTTTTGTGCAATAAAATACTTTATCATGACAGTAAAAAGACAAGCTACTCAATGGGAGAAAATATTTAGAAACCACAAATAAAATAAGGGTTTAATACCCAGAAGATATAAAGAAATCCTACAATTCAGGAACAAAAGGATAATCCAATAAAAAGTGGGCAAAACATTTGAATAGACATTTCTTCAATGAAAATATGCAAATGTTCAAAAAGCACCTGAAAAGCGGCTTAGTGTCATTAGGTGTTAGGGAAATGCAAATCAAAACCACAATGAGATACCATTTCACACCCACTAGAATGGTTACTATTGGAGACAAAAAACAAACACACACACAATTACAAGTGTTGGAGAGGACTTGGAGAAATAGTAACAGTCATTCATTGTTAGTGAGAATGTAAAATGCTGCAGCCACAGTGGAAAACAGTTTGGTAGATCCTCAGAAAGTTAAGTATAGAATTACCATATGATCTGGCAACCCCACTTCTAAGTTTATATTCAAAAGAATTGAAAGCAGGGACTCAAATAGATATTGGCACACCAATGTTCATAGTGGCATTTTTTACATTTGGCGAAAGATGGAAAGCAACTCAAGTGTCCATCAACTGATGAATGTAGAAATAAAATGTGGCATGGCATATACATACAATGGAATATTATTCAGCTGTAAAAAGGAAGGAAGTTCTGATACCATGCAATAACATGGATGAACCTTGAAAACATCATATTTGAGTGAAACAAAGCAGACAAAAAAGGACAAGTAATGTATAATCTCGATAATGAAATAATTATAATAAATAAAATAAAGTCAAAACTAGAATATAGGTTGGTTAGCAAGGGACTGGGAGGGATTTAGGGAATGAGAAGTCATTAGTTAAATTATACAGTTTTCTATTTGGGTTGATGGAAAGTTTTGGTAATGGTTGGTGGTGATGGTAACAGAACATTGTGATCATAATTAACAGCACTGAGTTATATATTTGAATGTGGTTAAAAGAGGAACTTACAGGTTGTGTGTGTATATATATATATATCACTAGAATAAATTTTTTAAAAAGCCATAGGACTGAACAATATAAACAATGACCCTATTGTAAGCAATGGAGTACAGTTAATAGTACAATTATAAAAATATTTTCATGAATTATAACAAATGTGCCACCATAAAGTCAGGTGTTAAAAATAGCGTGGTATATAGGAGCTCCCTATTTTATCCAGGATTTACCTGTAAACCTACACTTCTCTAATAAATTTTTTTTTTTAAAGTGGGAGTCAGCCAGATGGAGGGTAGGGCAGGAAGTTTGACTAGTTATAAAAGATTAAATTCAGGAAGAATGTAACCATTTCCTATATATATATATGAAGCAGTATTATTATTATTTAAGTACTCTTATTTAAATATGAGGTAAACATATCTCCTGTGAATGGGAGAAATCTTCTTAGAATTAGTGAAAACCCTTAATGTGGAAATCTGTGAAAGATACATATTTATGTTACATTTAAATCCGTTCTGTGGTATATATTTTCCTTAGGTAGTAAATGAAGTAAAAAATTATAGGTTTGCTTTCAGCACATTTCCCAATACTTGTTTCTAATGTAATTTAAAAGTGCAGGAAAATAGTTTGCCTTGGAATTTAAGACTGCCAATATCTCCATCTCTGATGGGAGATTTATCACATTAACTAGCAGATCTGACTTTCTTTCTCTCCACTTAAATGGCACAAAGGCAAATTTGAGCCAGGCACATAAACACTGGCTTACCAACAAATGATTTTTCTGTAAATTAAGCCATCAAAAGTCCTCCAGGCACCACTTGACATGCATCTATTGGCACTGTGTACTTTTGGTATATACTTAACGCCCCTATATTGATGTCCACATACTTGCGCGATTTACAGTAAGGTACTAATAGAACATAGATACAAAAAGTTGAGTAACAAGGAGCAGATCTTAGTCTACTGGTGTAAAAAAAAATTAGTATAAAATTAGCACAGTTCTATCCTAGACACTAGTGTAAATGGCTATTTAAAGACCCTGTCTATAAAGGAAATGCTCCATGTAGAATTTTCTGAAAAATATCTAGAAAATTTAAGTAGTGGAAATTTACTTGTATTGCCTGAATGATAGAATTGATTATTTAAATGCAAACTTTCTAGTAACTCTGAGGATCCCTTGCAGTTTATTTAAGGAGAAGGCTTACAGGTTTGATTATTTTGTCTGCTATTAAGTCACTCCAGTAGAAATAACTGAAGCTATTCAGTTAGGCAATGATATTTTATTATCTTTAGGATTATTTTTCCACTCCCACATCCTCTCCCTCTCAGTCATTGGTTGGCCTGCCAAAAGATAAACCAAGATATGAGACCTATTTCACTGCTCAGAATTAAACCTACTTTTTTCTAAATGTAAGGGCAAGACTCCCATAACTGAATCATCCAAAATAAACTAGATTAATTAGGTTCAGGATGGATAAGATCAAATATTTTAAAAAGGATTATAATGTTTATAAACTAATATATACCCATTCACTTATGTTGATAACTTTAGTTTCAGTCTTTGGACATGTAAAGAAAACTATTGAACCCAGCCAAACTTTAAAAATGCTCTTCATGCTTTAGTGCATTGGTTAGGAAGACAGGCTAGGATTTGAATTCCAGCTCTACCAATCACTACTATGTAACTTTGGGTCATTTAGGTTCCTTGTGCCTCACTTTCCTAGCTGGGCATCATCCTAGTTTGTACACATCATAGGGTGATTATGAGGATGGAACAAGATCATGTTTTCAAAGTTCTTAGAAGACGATAGCTCTCATTCAAAAACCACACGGCACTTTTAACAGCCTGCGCTTTGCTGTTTATCTGTTATGGTATACCTCTAGGGCAGTGGTTTTCAACTGAGCATGATCTTGCCCCCCGGGGAAATATTGGCACTGTCTGGAGACATTTTTGGCCATCACAACTGGGAGAGGAGTTACTGGCATCTAGTGTGTAGAATTCAGAGACACTACTGAACATCCTGCAATGCATAGGATTTCCCCCACAACAAAGCCATAACCAGCCACTATTGTCAATAGTACCGAGATTGAGAGCTCCTGCTCCAGGCGTTAGTGGGTCTCTGTGCTACTGGGTGTAAATTGTGCAAGTGTGTGACTCTTAGTTCTATTCTTTAATTTTACTCTCTGCTCCTCCCTTCAGGCTCCTAGACCTGTGAGCTCCTTGGGCCAACATCCGAATTTCTATCGTAGTCTTCCTGCAGTGTCCAGCCTGAGGCCTGGCCCAGAGGAAGCTCAAAAAGGATATTTTAGAAATGCTTTTCAGAAACTCCACAGTAAAAGGTTAATTCTATAATTGTGGACTAAATAGTGACCGTATATTTTGAACTAAAAATCAGGACAAGGAAGCGGACTTGGCCCAATGGATAGGGCATCCACCTACCACATGGGAGGTCTGCGGTTCAAATCCCGGCCTCCTTGACCCATGTGGAGCTGGTCCATGAGCAGTGCTGATACGCCCAAGGAGTGCTGTACCACTCAGGGGTATCCCCTGCATAGGGGAGCCCCACGCGCTAGGAGTGCACCCTGTAAGGAGAGCCGCCCAGCGCAAAAGAAAGTGCAGCCCACCCAAGAATGGTGCCACATACACGGAGAGCTGACGTAAGATGATGCAACAAAAAGAAACACAGGTTCCCGGTGCTGCTGATCAGTATAGAAGCGGTCACAGAAGAACATACGGCAAATGGACACAGAGAGCAGACAAATGGGGGGGGGTGGGGGGAGAGAAATTTAAAAAAAAAATCAGGACATTTGTTTTGAGAATGTTTGTGGTACAGTGGGTAGCACACATGTTTTGGAGTTAGAAATACCTAGGTTGGATTCTGCCTTCTATTTACCACTTAGCTTGTGACATTGACAAGCTAAAAATATTTTGATAATAATGCATTTATTCTAGGGATCTGTGACTTATTTTTTTTTTTCTGTTTATTACATTAAGGTAAAATATTTCAAATCACAAAAATACTAGGATTTCAATTGCTACAATTTCACTGGGTTGCAATTGCCCTCCCTCATTCATCTGCTCTTGATAAGTAAGTGATAGAAGAATAGATATTCATTTTCCACGTTCTGAATAAGCTATGTTCTTTAATGAAAGAATTGAAGTGTTTACTGACCGCATGAAATTTCAGATTTTTAAGAAATGTTGCTTCATTTTCTCACTTAATTTTATGGGTCAGCTTGTCTAAGATATGGTGTTTGTTTGGTCAAGATAAGCACTAGCTTGATTGTTACTGTAGATTTGCATTTATAATCAGTTGATTGCATCTGCAGCTGATTGCATCTATAATGAACAAAGGAGATTGCCCTGAGCAATGAGGGAATCTCCTCATCCAACCAGTTAAAGGACTTAAAAGTCAGAACTATGGCAAAATGATCACCCCACATTCTCTAGAAGAGTCCCCCAGGTGAGCCCTGTGTGGAATGCTCCCCCATCCAATACCCTAAACCAGTAACCCTTCCTTGTCACATTGCCAGAAGAGCTTTTCCAACATTGTAGTTTCAATTACATACCCACCAGTCCCCAGGGTTTACCTGCTCCCTCCTCCAGGTCCATGGATCCCCCAAACCCACTGTCCCCACCCTATACTCTTGTCAAACTTGCACTGTCCAACATAATAGTATCCCTACACCCCAGTCATATCTCTTCACTGCATAACTACTCACAGACCCACATGATAAGCGGGAAGGAGTTGGACTCCCATCCTGGGGAGGTCCTATAAGGTCTCACACAGAGGAGAGGGTGTCTCTTGAGAGTATGGGTGGTTCCTAATAGAGAGGACAGACCAGTGTGTCAAGTCCTCAGTGTTGTTGCAAGTAACTATGAATCTTGTCTTTCAAGGAGTGAAGCCTGGTGGCTGCCATGGGCCCGAGGAGAGGGGAAGGGAGGAATAGAATAGATGGAAGAAGAGGTATTCAGGGGACAATGGAAGTGTTCTGCATGATCTTGCAATGATGAATACAGGCCATGATAAATTTCATCAAAAATTTATAAAAGTGTATGGTCTAAAATGTAAACCATAGTGTAAACCATTGACCATGGTTAGTAGCTATGTTTTAATATTTCTATATCAGTTGTAACTAATGTACCATCCACATATAAAAAAAGATTATTAATAAGGAAAGGGGGGAAAAGGGGAGGATTTGGGGTATATGGGAGTCCCTTTTATTCTGTTATGTGACTTTACTATGGCCTAAAATGTCTTTGAAGACAAAATCAAAAAAGTAAGACACTGGAGAAAAAAATGGAAGAAAATGTTACTGTACATACAGCACAACAGATATCACAGTGATGAAAGGCAAAAGGTAAAAAAAAATTTGTTAATATTTTTTTTAATATCCTAATTTTTTAAAATTCAGTTTTAGTTTTTCTAAATTATGATGTATTTTATTTCTTATGTTTAAACCTATCTTTATTTCATTTTCCTACTAATTATATTTGGTGATATTCTTGGCTTCATTCTTGAAGTTTTGGATTACAGAAGAGTTACAACAGTGGCAGGGGAGGATCATTGGTGTAGGGTATCAGTGAAGTAGGATACATGGGAGGGAGTTCACCTGAGCATAGATATAAGGTATATAAATGTGTTCAAATGTTCATGGGGCATTATTACAGTGGGTAGAGATTCATACATTAACCAAAAGAATATTGAATTCCCATGCTGGGGAGATCTGCCACATTCTCTAATGCAAGAGCAATAATTCCCCAAGTACAGGGGCAATCACTAGTGAAGAAGGATGGTCCATTGATGGACACTTGATATGGACAACTATGCTTACAAGCCTTTGTTCGTGAAATTGCAACTTTAGCCTAGTGTTATAGGGTGCCTAAGAGTTACCTCCTGAGAACCTCCATGTTGCTCAAATGTGGCCTCTCTCTAAGCCAAACTCAGCATGTAAATGCACTACCTTCTCCCCAGCATGGGATATGACCCATGGGGATGAACCTCCCTGGCACTCGGGGATTACTACCAAGCACTAACTAGCAATGCAACTGGAAAAAGACCTTGAATAAAATGGGGAAAAGGTAAAGACAAATGAGTTTATATAGCTAAGAGACTTCAAAGTGAGTTGGGAGGTCATCCCAGAGGTAACACTTATGCATGTCTCAGCAGGAGCTCATAGACTGCCAAAGTAGATATTACTCCAAATACCGGGACTCCTGAGGGATCTGGAGACACCCAGGTCCTATGGTCATGGAAGATAGCTCCAGAATTTGGTGCCTTGCCAGTGGGCCCTGCTTTGGAGTTTGTACTCACTAGTGTGACAGAGTTGGACTCAGTTGTGACTTCCCTACACATGCCTCTTCTTTCTCTTCTATGTGAACCTATAGTTGGTGCTGGAGTTGGTAGGTGTATGTCCAAGAGACTTGAATCTTTGGGCTGTCCATGTGCCAGCTGGGCCCTGAGACTCAGCAGAGTTGCAACACCTACTCTCCAGTTCATTGGACTCACCCAGGACAACCAACAAGGAGGTGAGGATAGACAACCATCATATCAAGGAACTGCAAGCAAGAGAGTTCCATCCTCAGTCATATGGGATTGAAACCCCCTCTCATTTAGAGGTGGAGTGGGCATCACCATCCCAGAATCTTCTGAATTGAGGAATAAAATATGGACTAGAGTGAACTTACAGGTATTCTACTATAGACTTATTGTGATTCTAGCAATGGAAGAAATTATATCATTGATGTGGAGGCAGTGGCCATGGAGGTACTGACAGCAGGTAGAAGGAAAAAGAGATGTAATATGGGGACATTTTTGGGACTTGGAATTGTCCTGAATGACATTGCAACAACAGATACAGGTTATGACGTATCCTGCCATAACCTATAGAATTGAGTGCAAGAGAGTATAAACTACAATGTAAACTATAATCCATGCTTAGTGGCAAAGCTCCAAAATGTGTTCATCAATTGCAATGAGTGTACCACACTAATGAAAGAAGTTGTTAATGTGGGGAAGAGTGGGAGGTGTGGGGAGTGGGGCATATGGGAATTTCTTATATTTTTTATGTAACATTTCATGTAATCTAAGTATCTTTTAAAAAAAGAGTCAGAACTGTGAAGTTCAGAAGTCAGAAAGTAGTATTTCTACCTCTAATTTAGCCAGCCAATGTCTTCTGGGGAATTCAACTTCATCTTTATCAGAGGTTCCAGCTTGCGGTTTGCCCTATGAGATTTGGACTTGCCAATCCTCATGGTCATGTGAGCCTATTCCTATAATAAGTCTCTCCCTCTCTCTTGCACTTTTTCTCTCTCAACAAAAAAATAAAAATAAAAATAAAAAAACAAAGAAGCCACACACTAATGATATTCTAAGATAGTATCTGCTAAGACAAATCCACGGTCGGAGGAAGGCTCGTGCTGAATTGCTCTGTAAATACTGTTTGCTAAACTCTGCTTGGGAAGGAATAGTCCAAGTGGAAAGGGCACAGCCATCGTCAAGGGAGACTCTTGGGTGAGATGAGGGCACAGTGATCACCATGACTGAAAGGTGGAGACTGTGTAAAGAAATAACACATGAGACATTCCTGGTGGAGGATAACAAAGGAAAATGAAACTGTATAGACTTAAATTTTCTCTTATTATCAAATGCATAAAATTAAGGCCTGTACATTCCAAAGTGAAAAGTGAAAATCTTTCTCTCTCTGTCTCTCTCATTCGCTCCCAAATCTAGAACTGCTTCCTTCTATTTCCTAACATCCTTAAGAAAGCTTTACTTTGATGCCTCCTTTGCCAAACTCATTTCCAAAACTGAACTCATATCTAAAAATAGTAATCATCAATTTTAGTGATAATCTGTGGTGACAACTATATTGCTTTTCATTCATTCATAATTAAGTCTGAAAGATAGGAATTGCCATCCTTTGATCACAAATGAAGAAACTGAAACTGCAGCTTAGGGAAGTTGTGACATATTAAGGTTAAATAATCAATTGGTGGCAATATTGACTTTTGAAAATAAATTTGCCCCTGCCAGAAATACAATATAACATAATGAGTTCAAACATGAACTCTAGAGTTAGACAGCCTGCTGTTTATCAATTTTGTGACTTTGAGAAAGTTATTTAATATCACTCAGCTTCTGTTTCTTTCTCTGTAAAATGGGAGCAGAAGTAGTATCTAGGCTGTAGTGTTGTCAAGAAGATTAAATTAGGTCCCTGTAATCATTTAAACCAATCACTGTAGTGATGAAAGCTGGCTATTACCTGTATGGCCTTATGTCCTTTTAACCATATCAAACTACTTCTGTGACTATACTTAATTCTCATGCATTTATTGTGCTAAGAAGATCTTATATTTAACCCCATTATATGAATAAGGAATCTTGACTTCGGAAAGTTTGAGTGATTTTCTCAGAGACATAGAGCTAATTACAGATGGAATTAAAATTGTTGTCTACTCTTTTATTTCACACTCCAGTGCTCTAATCATTTTGCCAGACTGCCTCTACCTCTCAGAGCTACATTCCCTCTCCAGCAACTATATTTACTTTGTCCTTCATATGCTGTCAAAGCAAATTTTATATGTTGATTTAACAACTGGAGATAAGATTGATCTACCTTAAGAGAAGACCAAGGGAACAACACCAAATATTTATAGTTATTAAAAACAAAATAAGTTTGGGGCTGCATTCATAGAACAGTGTCTACTGTACGATGGTACGATGTCTATTCTATTGGGCTCTAGGCAAAGAACTCCTGGAGTATTAAATTCGTACCCCTTTGCATGTGCCTATGGATAGTGACTGGGGCTATCTGTCAAAGGTTGGACAATCAAAACCCAGCATAAGGAGAACAGAACAAACCAGAGCTATTTATACTTAAGGGGAAAAAATATTGAGGGAGAGGAGGGATTATGCCTCTTATCTTTGTTTCTTTGAGTTGCTGTAATAAAATACCACAAATTTGGTGACTCAAAGAAACAGAAGTCTATTGTCTCACAGTTCTGGAGACTAGCATTCTGAAACCATGCTCCCTCTGAAACCTGTAGGGGAGAATTCTTCTTGCCTCTTCCTAGCTTCTGGTGATTTGCCAGAAATCCTTCACGTCCCTTGGCTTGTAGATGCAGCATTTCAATCTCTGCTGCCATCATTACATGATACTCTCTCATGTCTGTTTCTGTGTCCCAATTTTGCTCTTTTATAAGGACACCAAACATATTGGATTAGAACTCACTCTAATCCAGTTTGGTCTCATCTTAACTAATCACATTTTCAAAGACCTTATTTCCAAATAAGGTCACACTTATGGGACTGGGGGTTAGGTCTTGAACATAACTTTTGGGGGGATACAATTTAACCCATAACTGCTGTGTGAAAATATTGGAGGGAATGTCATGAGAAAGAGCTTGCAGAATTCATTCCATGTTAAATGAAATTATGTTTACTATAACAAGATTAAAACTGAACTAGTTAAATTTCAGACCAAATATAAAGAAGAAATATATAATACAATTATGAGAAAGACTACCTTTAGAAATAATGAGTTTTTGGCACTGATCTCGGCCAAATAAATGCAGAATAAACATGCCTAGGAATATTTTTTTAAAAAGTAAGTTTTTTGTTTTATTTTTAGCTCACCTAACTGAAATGCCCGGAAGTTAGGTATGGCTGACTTCAAGAGTTTAAATGATAAAATCAAGACTGTTATTTTTCCATCTCTCAGCTTTGAGGTTTTTAGTGAGTTGACATTATTGTTACCTAACCTCTTACCATAGAGGGCATCATTTTAGAGCTAGATAAATGACCATAGTTGTGCCAACAAGGTGCAATATCCATTGTATTACAAAGAGGTAATAGTCCATATATAGGATTTATAAATTGCCCTAAAATGAATTTCACAATGCTTAAAATCTCGCATCTCCATTAAAAGGCTACATTTTTTATATATTAAGGAGGAATTAAAAGAAGCATTTCTGTGTAGAAAACTCTTGGTGAGATGTAATGGGTAGGGAAGCTTAAATGAACCACTCAGAGGGTCCCTGCAATCAGTTGATGAGCATCTGCCCTACTCCAGCAAATTCTTGAAGATGGGAGAAAAGTTGACAAGCTGCTGTAGAAGTAGAATGGAGAATTGCTGCTGTGTAGACTTGCACTTCCAACGTTTGTCAGAAATGATGCACGAGTGTTTCTCTTAGATAATTGATGATACATATGAGAGTAGAGACAGGGTAGCTGTCTTAGATTCTCTCAGATAGAAAGATGTAAATTGCCGATGTTTTATGGCTGTGGTAGGAAAAGTTTCTAGACATAATGATAAAATATTTATACAGTTGAGGAAACAGAATCTATGAGATCCCAAAAATTGGAGATCACCAAAGAACCCATGAAAATGCCCACAAAAGAAAGTTAGCTTTAAATATCTGTCATAAACAGAGAGCACAAGTCCTGGTCATAAGAGTATCAAGTAAATAAGAACTTTCCTGACACTATATTTCTTCTTCCTTCTCTTCCACCATATCCTCAACTCTATTGCAACTTTGACCCTGACGATTGTAGTAGGAGGAGATAAACATTTAAGTTGGAGAAAGAGAGAAGTAAGAAAAAAAGATCATGAACTCACTCTTTTCCAGTCTGTAAGTTTTTGTCTGCCATAAGATCAAGTTAGGGGAGAACAGAAGTTGCTCCTTTGAAGAAAGTTGGGCCATTGACTATTAAATGGGACTTAGTTATATGTCAAATATATAAAGGACTTTTAATTCTCCAAGAGTGAGAAGAAATTCATAGGTCTTTCAGAGTTTTCATGCAGGACCAGGAGAACTTTTCCTACTAAATATATTTTCCGGGGACAGAGGGAGACAAAAATAAAGCTGCATACTGATTGCATCCCTGAAGTCTCATTTATTCTACATGCCTGATGTATTAGATCATTCTCTATAATTCCAGTAAAAGTACTGTATAGTGCTCTCATTGGTTTACCTGGGGCCGTGTGTCAAACCCTAAGCCAATTACGAAGCTCAGGGAAATGAGAACTCTAATTGCCCAGACTTGGGTTACATGTCCATCTCTGAAGTTAGAGGAGGGGTACGGGTTTGGGCTTTTCTAAACTATATGGAGTAACAATGGAGTAAACCTAGTTTCCCAAACACATGCTATGTTGACAAAACAAAACATTACAACTACCAAAACCATGTGTACCAAAAACTGTCAAGTCACTTCCAGTCTGAAAATGCAAATATTTTATGTTTATGAAAGTGACTGGGACCATGATAATTTGAAAAAGTACCAGTCTATATATCATCAATCATGGATTCTAGTCGTGACACTGCCACAGTATGCTAGTAGCTGTCTCACATAATCTCAATGTCTCAATATCATCGTCTTCACAATGACAGGGCAAGGCTAAAATGTATACAAGATTGCCTCCCATTTATATCCTACAACAGGTGTAGAAAGAATTTGTTTCTAGAGGGACGAGTTTGTGCTGTCCTTTTATTCTGAGTTCTTCCTCAAATCTACAGCAAATAACCCATGATAACCAAATAGTCCTGGACAATTCATTGAAATGTAGATGACTTTAAGAAATGTAATTTTAAAGCGTCTCTTTTCCCTGATGGGTATAATCATGTCATACCTGTCTACCTTTTTTTGCTTCTTAAAAATAAAACAACAACAACAAAAACCCTTACTGAGCAGCAGAAGATTAGATAGTACTTTCATAAGCCCCACAAAATCACCCTTCTTTGGACTACACAATCTGCCTCGTGGGAAAATCATACCTAGTTTTTTTTCCCTCCAGAGAATGACTCAAAACAATTGGAGAAAAAAAGTGATAATGCAACAATGGAAAGAATTTTCTGCAAGCTCTTAACATCTTCTGCACAGCCATTTTCTGCCTATTCATGCGTAATAGTGAGACCACAGGATTCTTGACAACCTAATCGCACCTCATGTCAATAAAGATGAGACTGCCTTTTTGTTTGGTGTCGTTTGGAACACACAATTATCCCAAGGGTAGGTTGTAGCTAAACATTTCCATGTACCCCCAGCCCTTTCTGCCTGGAGAGAGGATATGACAGTCATCTCAGTTTTTATGCAAAGTTCTCTAGATTTGCAAGGTTTAGGAATTAACTTTTTTTTTTTTTTCCTAGGAATTAACATTGACCTTTTAGAATGCTCAGTGCTGTAAATCCTGTTTTGGGGATAAATTTTTGGCCCTTTGATACTGCCCATTTTACTTCCAATATTTGTTTGGATGAATGATCTAGAAATGTCTGTAGTTTCCCCTCCCTATCACCATTCAGACCTTCTTTTGAAGCCTTGTCCATTCTGTCAAATAGGAAAGGATTTGGGATCAGGTTCTCAGGCACCAAGCAGAAAGCTCTCTGAGAGACGTACAACAGGTACTCTCCAACTGCTCCTTCCATTCTTATGCTGTCATCACTCACCCCTTAGGCTGATAAGGAAGTGTGGGAGAAGTAGGAAGTGGGGCATGTGGGAATCCCCTATATTTTTTATGTAGCATTTGTGTCATCTAAAGTATCTTTAAAAATTTTTTTAAAGTAAAAAAATATAAAAGATATAAAAAAACTATAAATAAAAATATTGTTTTGAAAAAATAGAATGAAAATCATCTCATTAATATATATTTATGAAATTTTAAAGTAATAAAATATGGCAATATTGAATTCAATGAAATAAATTATTGCAAGTTAAAAATGGTTAGGGAGCACATCAGAGTTAAGAGGACAAACCACAGACTTTTGCAGGAGGAACAGCCAATGAAAGCACCTTCCCTTTGGGAGTGACATTATGCAGTCTTCATTCCAGTAGCAGTGAGCACAGTAGCCCATACCTGCCTCCCTCCTTTGGAATCTGTGGGCAATCTGAAGAAGAAATGTAACTCTTCCTCTTTCATTGTCACCACCTTCCTTCTTCCTTTCCTGCAGCATCCCTTCTGTGCTCCTTCCATTCCCATTTCACCCCAATAGTGAGTGACCAGCTATCCTTTGCCATAGTAGGTTCTCTGGTACACTCTGACTTTAGAAGTACAGTGAAGAAGGAACAATTACTAATGTGAGGGTGTTTTCTAACAGTCTGGAGAAATGGAATCAAAAGATTCTATTTCAGCATAATCTTTGTGCCATGACTCTTTCTTTACCTCTGTGAACTTGTGTAAGTCAGTAAACCACTTAGAAGTTAAGATTCCTCACTTCTCCAGTGGGGGTAATAAAATCTTCCTAGCTCACCTCAAAAAAACGTTGTAAGTATCAAATACAATAATGTATGTGAAATGCCAAATAAAATGCAGTGAAAATGTTAGCTACAATGATGAAGCTAATTATCATAGCTAATTTTTATCTACCATTCTCTGTGAGTCAAAGACAATGCTAAGGTAGTTACATGTTGCTAGTTATATACCTGGATTAATTATCACAACTCTCTGAAGCTGGCATTCCATTTTACTGACGGAGAATGAAGAACATAAAACTCAGGTTATTTTACTCCAGGTAGCGCAATTATCCACAGTGGAGTCAGGAGATGACTCTTTGAAATAAGTCTATGTTATGTTTAAGTTAGCTCTTTGTGAAAAAAACAGCAACAACAACAACAACAATAACAACAAAAACTCTATTGTATTTCTTTTAAGGATGAGCATCTTAAGGATTAGCCTGTGTTAAGAATGGTGCATTTCTGAGTTCCTTAGATTGTTTATATCCACCTGTAGCCTCTATGATAATGAGAAAAATGAGGCCAAGAAATTCAGTGGTTTTGGCTCTCCCTCAGCTTCTCTTCCCTGTGCCTTGGTTTCCATACCTTCTCCATTATCTCCAGATGTAGAGAATTGGAAAGAGCAAGTGGCAATATCCAAAGCCATGGCAAATTCAACAATTTTGAATTTGGGCGTTACATGTAAATTAAAAAAAAAAAAAAAAAAAACAAAACAGGGTGTCAGAGTATAAATTCATTGTATAAGTATTATTTGAACTACTAAGAAATGCCAGACCCTGTACTAGATCTAGGAATATGAAATAAAAGCATAGCCTCAACCTTCATATTGTCATTTCTCAGTCGAGTATGTGGAACAGGCAACTGCACCGAGGGTTACAGTAAGGAAAAATCAATTCAAGGTAAAAGATTAACTGAATGTACAACAAGACATATAGGAAAGCCAGCTAGCCAGCTAACTAGGAGTGGGGAAGAGAAAAGAGGGCCATTAGGGAGGTGACCACTGATTTAATCTTAAAGAAATAACATCAATGTCACAACTATAACATAATAAAGTCCTTTCTCCCCATTTGATATCTGGTCCAATAAACTTTATGCCTTCATTTCTTATCTCCCCAAACCCTGCATTTGATTTTTCTCTTAGTCATAAATCAACTACAAAAAAATTCTTAAGTCTGAGAACTTCCTCCTCCACCCTTTTCCTCAAAGTCAGTTGGGCTAGTAATGGGCACTTCCTTTGTTATTGGTGGAGATGAGCCCTGGTATACAGCTGAGGGTAGCTTAAAAGTCTTGAAATGTTATAGATGAAATCTTCATATTCTCTATAGTCACTTCACATGGACTAATGAAATCTTGAACACTAGAATTGTGGAGACCATTGTTTTGAACTTCACTGGGCAGAGGATAATTTGGATTACATTTTGGCTGAGAGAACCAATGAGTAAGAGGGACAACAGCTTCCCTCACAAGCCTCTTTGTGAAAATGGGCAATAAGAAGGCATGGAAGGATTTCTCTTGCAGCTTGTGATTTATCTGCCACTAAAAGTAACAGGTGATGGGGTTTTTTTGACAGCAGAAGTTGATAAGAATACAATAGACTTCTCTAAGAGAAATAAAGAATATGGAATAAAGAACAGATGGTAAATAATAAAGAAGAGAAAAAAGAAAGGAGAAATAAAATATATTTGAAACCTGAAAAACCTCAATGACCTTTCATGAAACATTATTGTAAAAGAAAAATGTAAATTTTTGTTAGTAACTTGTGATTGCTCGGCTGGGCCAGTTTTTATTGGTTAAAAATGAGTGGGCAGATATGAATATGTTCAAGGTTCAAGGGGCAGTGTCACAATGGGTGGAGATTCACACAATAACCAAAAGAATATTGAATTCCCATCCTTAGGAGCTCTGCCACATTCTCTAGTGGAACAGCAAGAATTCCCCCAGCATGGGACATGCATCCTGGAGATGAGCCTCCCTGGCACTGAGGGATTACTACCAAGCACCAACTAGCAATGCAACTGGAAAAAGACCTTGACCAAAAGGGGGAAAGGGTAGAGACAAATGAGTTTATATGGTTAAGAGACTTCAAAGTGAGTTGGGAGATCATTCCTGAGATTATGTTTATGCACATCTCAGCAGGATCTCATTGACTGCCAATGTAAATATTGCCTCAAATAGTGGGTTCCTGAGGGCTCTGGAGATATCCAGATACTATAGGCAGGACAGACAGTTCAGGAGTTTGGCACCCTGCCAGTAGGCCCGACTTTGGAATTTATGCTCCCCAGTGTGACAGAGTTGGACTCAGCTGTGCTTTCTCTATACATGGCTTTTCAGCTATTTGAGTCTGTAATTAGTACTGGAGTTGATAGATATATGTCCAAGAGACTTAAATCTTTGGGCTTTCCATGTGCCAGATGGGCTCTGAATCTTAACAGCATTGCAACACCTACTCTCCAGTTCATTGGACTCACCCAGGACAACTAACAAGGAGATGATGGTGGACAATGACCATCCCAAGGAACAGAGAGAGTCTGCAACTGCAAGCAAAATAGTCCCATCCATCTGCCCCGTGGGATCTAAGCTCCCTCTTAATTAGAGACGGAGTGGGCATCACTATCCCAGAATCCTCAGCATTGGGGAATGAATGATGGACTAGAGTAGACTTACTGTTATTCTACTATAGACTTGTTATTCTAGCAATGGAAGAACTTTTATCATTGATATGGAGGCAGTGGCCACTAGAGGTTCTGAGGGGAGAGGGAAAAACAAGTGTGATATGGGGGCATTTTTGGGACTTGGGAATTGTCCTGAATGGCATTGCAGTGACAGATACAAGACATTATTCATCTTGTCATAACTTACAAAATTGTATAGGAGAGAGTAGAGTATAAACTACAATGTAAACTACAATCCACACTTAGTGGCAATCCCCCAAAATGTGTTTATCATTTGTAACAAATGTACCACACTAATGAAGGATGTTGTTAATGTGGGAAAATGTGCAAGGGGCAGGGAGTAGGGCATATGGGATACCCTCATTTTTTTAATGTAACATTTATGTAATCTAAGTATCTTTAAAAAAATTATAGTATTAAAAAAAAAAGAATGAATGAGGATTATGTAGACAGCCTGGGTTTGATTTCCTGTGCTGTTGCTTTTTTACAAGCCTTGTAGCTTTCAAGTTAGTTAAATTTTCTGAGCCTCAATTTCCTCATCTATAGAATGAGGCCAGTAGTTCTGTCTTATGTGGTTATTGTGAGAAGGGAATGAGATAATGCAATGAGTGCACTTAGTATAGTGCCCAATATGTACTGTGGTCAGTATGGATGGCTTTTAGTCCATATTGGACAGTACAGAGGCCCAGTCCTTTGCAGGGGGGTCCCAGAGTTTGTCTACTGAGTTCTACAGGGACCTTGGTCTAATTCAGCATGCAGTTACTTGGGGAACATGCCAGGTTCATGTAGGGAAAAGCTAAGTTCTTCTAGAGAAGAGACAAGCTAGAGGGGACCAGTGTGTTTCTTAGGGTGAGGTCCTGCATGTCAAATGGTCCCAAGGAGCAAGCCACATACTCTGTAAAAAGGAGTTATGAACGGGGACAAGTGAAGAAGACTTGTGGAAATTGAGCCTTATGCCCTGTTCACACTTGCCTAAGACTGTGAGGCACACTCTCTCACAGGGGTATACTGTACTGTATCTCTCAATGCTTTGCTTTATTTCTAACATGGATGCTGGGGAAAATGCTCTTCTGTTTTCTCACATCTAATTTAGAATTTCTGAGGAGATTCTGTTAGACTTCCAAAAGTAGGGGAATAAACCACCCCATGTTTCTGGTAACTGATTTTCCTCCTACTGGCCCACCTTTCTGTTGCCTTTCTATACTCATTCATGGCTGGGGCATGAAGATAAGACATTTCAACTCTATTCAAAGTTATTAAAGAAAAATAAATGAACCTCTCTCTGCAGGTATTGTGACCTGCCAAGACAATTCTCATTATAAGTTATAAAATGCAATCATATGTGGCTCTATGTTATGTTTTGACACATGCAACACCTGGGTGATTCTCCAGATAATTATGCTGAGTGAAAAATAAAAGCCAATCCCAAAATATTACACACTGTTTGATTCCATTTATCTAACACCCTTGAAAGAACAAAATTATAGAAATGGACAGATTAGTGATGGCTAAGGTTAAAGGGGGTGAGGGTGGGAAATGCAAGGGTGTGGCTACAAAAGGGCAACATGAGGGATCTATGTGGTGATGGAGATTTCCTACATCTTGACTTTAACAATGCCAGCATCCTAGTTGTGATATTGTACTATAGGTTTGCAATATGCTATCATTGGGGGAACCTGGATAAAGGGGACATGGGGCCTCTGTTATTTACTATGTCTGCCTATGAATCTCCAATTATTTCAAAATAAAAATTTTAATTAAGAAATTCAAACTCAGTGAATTTACCACACATGGTAAATTTCCTTGTCTGATTAGTTAAGTACTTCTAGCTTAACCTGGCATTCAAGGGCTCCGTGGTCTCGCCCCAAACTACCCACCCAGCTTTATCTTCCAGCTGAACACTATTCATCAAGTAAACCTAGGGCATTTCCACTTTTAATCCTTGTCTCCAAGCCAGAACATCCTTCCTGCTTTATCTGCACATACTCAGGTCTTACCCAAGGTCATAGGCTGGACAAATTGCTGCCTACTCTTTGGAAGTCACTCCAGGGATTAGCCATTTCCTTCCTCCAAATTATTGCATGCTTTTGTTATTACCAATCTTATAACACTCTATGCTATCTTTATTCCCAAGATTTCGTGTGTGTGTCTCTTCCTTTCTATTAGATTTAAGCCTGAGAGGGCAAGACTCTTCATTTTATATGAAGCAAATAACTTCTGTAATTCATCTAGAACTGTGTTTGTAGAGAACAATTGCATATGTAAAGACCCTATTTCTAAATAAAGTTATATTCTGAGGTTCTGGGGGGCATGAAATTTTGGGGGAACACTTATTTAGCTCCCTATGAATAGGTTCCATTATTAACTCCTTTTTTTTAACAGATAAAGAAATGAAACTGTAACATAGAAAAATTAGGTAATTTGCTTCATATCCCAAAGCCAGTGAGGACAGACCACGGGTTTGAAACCCGTTATTTCTTTTATAGTCCACAGTATTTTGTATGCAGTGGGCTCTCTGTAACTATCACTTAAATAAACAAGCATACTGCATTTTTGTTTTCATAACTAAATCAAGACAATCTGCTTGGCTTTGTGAGCTTATAAAAAACATTTAGTACTTTTCCTTTTTTAGACAGAATGAACAAGGTACAACGAATAAAACACAAACAGATAAAATGTAACCATGATGCTATGTATTTAATCAAATATCAGTTAAACTTCTATGGTGCCACATAAGATAAAGGCAGTAGCACAGAACTAGGAGTCAGAGTATGAGGAGTATTAGCCAAGTTCTCGCACTGATAATTTAGCAACCTTTCATGTGACACTTGATTTCACTGTGCCTCTGTAAAATGAGGTTATTGGACTAGAAGAACATGAATTTCTTTTCTAGCTCTCACACTTGGCGGTTACATGAATGTGGGATGACTGCTAAATACAAATACTAAGCCCTGTGCTTTTAAGTCCACTAATCCTTCCCATTGAACTCACTTGGGCAGAGACCCGGAATCAGCCATTGGGCAGCCAGCGTCATTGCGGCTCCTGGCTGCATTTGAAACCAGCCTCTTCTGTTTGCTGCTCACTTAGCCGTGCTGCCCCTGACTTTTAGCTGGAGGGTTAATTGCGATGACCGGCAAGTCAGGGTGAAAGGCAGTTGAGCTTATTTAATCAGAGCTAGCCTTGCTTTGACATTAAATGCCTTTCATTTCTAACCTCTAAGCCAAACTGTTCACATTCTCCTCCACCCTGTTCATTCTTTGATGATGAATTCTAAGTTTTATCTGAAGGGAATGTTTTGTTTTTTTAAAAAGCGGAAGGACAGGCAAATCACATTGCATACGATAGGTTTATTTATATGAGATCCTGAGATTAGCCTAACATTGAGAACAAAACATGACTGAAAGCTCATGTAGGAGACACAACATCCAGGCCAAGAGAAAGATACTTTCTTTAGATATCTGTAAGAAAACCTTACTATTTTTGCTCATCTCATTAGTAGCATTAATGCCAAGATATTGATCCGCAGATCAGTAACACTTATTGGGTCTTTGTTACACCCTAAGCATGCTGCTAAGCGTTTTATAAACATTTCATTTAATAGAATAACCCAATTAGATGACATTTTAGTTCCCTAGAACTAATATTACAAATTACCACAAACTGGGTGGCCTAAAACAACAGAAATGTATTCTCTCACAATTCAGGGGGCCAGAAGTAGAAATCCAGGTGTTGGTAGGATTGGTTTCTTCTGGAAGTTGTGAAGGAGAAACCATCCCCTGCGCTCGTGGCTTCTGGAGGTTGCGGGCAATCCTTGGCATTCCAAGGCTCAGAGTTGCAGCACTCCAATCTCTGCCTCTGGCTGCACATGACCTTCTTCCCTCCGTGCATCTCTGCAACTTCTCCTCTCCCCAAGAAGGCATTATTCATTGGATTTAGGACCAGGCTAATCCAGTATGACCTTAATTTAATTAATCATATTGGTAAAGACCCTATTTCGGGATAAGGTCATATTCTGAGGTTTTGGGGAGGCATGAATTTTGGGGGACACTTAATCAGCCCACTAAAAATAGGTGCCATTATTCATTTCTTTTCACAGGTAAAGAAACTGCAACTTAGAAAGATTGGGTAACTTGCCCCAAAGCCAATGAGTGCAGAAGAGGGATTTGAAACCAGACTGCTAGCCTCCAAGTCCCCATGTGATTATGTTGAACATTATATTGCTTCTCAAATAGTAATAGCCACCATTATATGTTGAAATAATCAGTAATTCTGTGATCTGAGTGTGGTGTGTCTCCTAGTTTTCTTCCCAGGCCAAGCCTGATCAAACCACACTGATTGAATATTAGGTTTGCTCAGAATTAGATTCCCCGTATTAGGAAGTAATAAGAAAAAAGGAAACCATGATAACTAAATGCAGTGCGTGATCCTGGATTCAGTCTTTGTTCATGGGGGAAAAATTGCCATAAAGGACATTTGTGGGACAATTGGAGAAAATTGAATATGGGTTGTGTATTAGATACTAGCCTTTTGTCAATGTTACATTTCCTAAAATAAGTGATTGTACTGTTGTTTTCTGAAAGAATGATCTGGTTCTTAGAAAAACATGCTAAACTATCTTGAGATAAATAATCATGATGTCCAAAAGTAACTCTCAGTTGTCTCAGGGAAAAATGTATTAATTAGGATATAGAAGTGATAAAGAAAAGGTAGGAACTTGTTAAAATTAGTGAATAAAGGAGATAGGGGGATTCTTCATGATATTATTGCAGCTCTAAAAGTTTGAAATCATTTTAAAATAAAAAGTTAAAGAAGAATCAGTTACCAGTATAAATCAATTTTGTGTTTTCATATTAAATGTATTTTTCTAGGCCTGAAGACTTCTTAAAAAACTGATTTTAAAAAAACAAAATTCCTGACCTCTGGTGAAATATTTCAGGATAGCACAGTATCAGTGAACTATATATATTTCTATAAAATTCTGAGATGTCCAATTTAAAACTGAATGTTTGTGAAACTAGTCAATACATGGCACTAAAGTAAATGTGCAGAAAGAATTGCTATACTTTTGGCATGGATAATTCATTAGGAGACAAAGTTGACTTTCTAGGGATTTGGGAATAATCCTGATATTTAGAGATTGGAAAGATTTTATTTGGGATAAAGCCACCACCTAGAATCGAAGGCCATTTATGAGATGATTTGCAAGCAAGCTCAGGTCTTAACTGAGAATTATGTGGCCTAGTCCTCAGAGAGAGGTGCTATATCGATCCTTCCACAGAAACAGAAACAGAATGCTTGTTTCGACATTTGTGTTTAGACTCAGGATATAATCCTCTATAATACCACAGACCCAGGATGCTACAATAGAACATTTTCACACCCTCCTAGAAGTGACTGAATTTTGGTATCCAGGGAATTTAGCCATCATCTTGAATTATGCTTCCTCTACATTCTTTCGTCCTCAAAATGGGAAGGCTCAAAAGGATCTCCAGACAATTCAAAACAAGTAAATAAGTAAACGAAACTCTAACTGAAACTTATGCTTCATGTAGAAATACAATCTGCTTATTTGGTATACTCTGAAAAATCCACCAAAAGTAAGGGTTTAGTTGATGGTACATATGTATGATTACACTTTTAAAGATCCAAGTGAAATTAGATGCTTAAAAATTGCATCAATTTTCTAGGAGAAGGATCTTTGGGGTTCATGACCTCTCTCGAATTATGTGAAGAAATGGACAAAGTTCTCTATTTTGAGTTGGTACTGTGGACCTGAACGAACATCCTAATTCAAGAAATTAAGGGGGAAAAACACGGTGTTTTTTTTAAAACCTATTTCTTTTGGTTATTTTTAAGTGGGGCATGGGGGGTGGAGGTGGGGGGGAGTGGGGGAGTCAGGGGAAGTACATTAGGCACTAAGGAGCCTGATTCTGAGCTCTGACATTGTCTCTGCTTGAACATTCACTTCCAACTTCTGTGAATTAGTTTGGTCTTTGTCTGAAGATGAAAATACTTTCTACCATGTGAATACTGAGGACAATGAGATTATATTTATGACTGCAAAATTGAATTCCTCATGATAAGCACCCTTATTGTATTTCCTGTAGCACCGAGGCTAATAAGATATCCTTTAACTTTTTGGAGTCAAGGTTTTAGGAATTATCACCAATACAGTTTTAATAGTTGGGTAAAGGAGGTAAGGGAATACAAATAATGTTGAGAGGCTCAGGATGAGCCAATATAAAACAGATATTTTCTGTTTAATTCTGCAATGTCTTATTTATACAATGAGGATTTAATTTTTAAATATTTAAACTTGCTTCTGGTTTTTGTCTTGTTTTGTGTTTAGCCCTCTTTGTTATACATTTAAAAACGTACTGGTGGGATGCCATTACAGTATTAACTTGTCCAACTATTAATTTATTTATATATAATTTTAAACACATATTTTAGAAAAGTGAACACTGTCTGGTTTTAAGAAAACACAACCCGTTTCTGTATTTGGATTTTCCCTTCTTGATGTCCAAAAATCTTTCAGTTCTCCCTAACACTCTCATTTCTCCAGCTTTCAAAATCATAATGATGCCCAAATTTTACAAGAAAGGCCCACACAAGTTGAGAAGCTCTTGCAATAGGAATTGAGATTATTTGAGATCTAACAAGTTAATGAATTTCATTTATTCTCAGATTATTGTACTCCACTGTGGCACTAGCATAGTGTTCTAATAACAGTGCCACTGAGGCACCTGTTAATGTACAACAATAAACCTAATCATTTATACAAAAGTGTCAATCTGAAAGAAACTGTTGTCCAAAGATTAGTACACTTAAATTTTAAGTTGATGAACTAAAATCAGTAGCACATGATTTTGCTTGGTGATTAGTCACTTCATAGAGGAAGAAAAGGCAGAAGAAGCACATCTGTTATTCTCTTTATTTGACGATTAAGTATGATTTAAGAAAATGTATATCAGTGCCAAATTGATAAATGATGAGATTTGAGGGCTAATTTTAAGTGTCAACTTGCTAAACTGAGGTGCCCAGTTGTGTGGTTAGACATTAGTCTAGATGTTGCAAAGATATTCTGCAAGTAAGGTTAACATCTACAGTCAGTAGACTTTAAGGAAATACCTTTGATAATGTGGGTGGGCCTCATTCAATCAGTTGAGGGCCTAAAGAGCAAAGAATTCAGATTTCCCAGAGAAGAAAAAGTTCTGCCTCTACCACATCAACTCTCTCTTTTTTAAAGATTTATTTTATTTACTTCTCTCCCCTTTCCCCCTGTTGTCTGCTCTCCCTGTCCATTCTCTGCATGTTCTTCTGTGTCCACTTGCATTTTTGTCGTGCGGCACTGGGAAACTATGTCGTTTTTTTTGTTGTGTCATCTTGCTGCATCAGCTCTCCATGTGTGAGGTGCCACTCCTAGGCAGGCTGTGCTGTTTTTGCGAGGGGCGGCTCTCCTTGCAGGGCACACCCCTTCACAGGGGACACCCGTGCATGGCCTGGCACTCCTTGCGGGTGACAGCACTGCGCATGGGCCAGCTCACCACACTGGTCAGGAAGCCCTGGGTATTGAACCCTGAACCCTCCATATGGCAGGCAGATGCTCTATCAGATGAGCCACAACTGCTTCCTCCACATCAACTCTTGTCTGATTTTCCAAACTGCCAGGTTTCCATATGGATTTCAGACTCAATACTGCAACATCAACTCTTACTGGAATTTCCAGCCTATTTGCCAGCCCACACAATCATGTGAATCAATTCCTGAAAATAAATCGCCTTAGATAGGTAGATAGGTAGGTAGATGATAGATAGACGGATGGATGGATGGATGGATGGATAGATAGATAGATAGATAGATAGATAGATAGATAGATAGATAGATAGATAGATAGATAGATAGATAGATTCTGTTTGGTTTTGATGTTTCTCTGGAGAGCCTTGACTGATACAAATATGGATTGTAGTATATGAATATTTACTTGATTTTCCTTGGGCCTAAATAACTTTATGAAGAATGGGAGCATAAATAGAAGCTTTTTGTATGGGGCATAAATATGTAAGTATGGGCCTCTTTGTTTTAAATAGAGGGCATTTTTCCAGCTTTTCTCCTTTGTCAAATATCTCCTCAGAATATATACTGCTACATCACTGCATAGAACAGCATCTTCCAAAATGGGGTTCTTCATGTTAATTGGTATTGAATGAGGATGGGGGAAGGTAAGGTCTCTAGTCAAATAAATTTGGAAATGTATATTAAACAAAATAGTTTGCAGAATTTCTAAAAACCTTGTATGTGCTAATGCGCAATTTGTAACTCCTAAAGGGGAGTCTATTACATAGAATTTTCTCCCAATTTTTTTCAGTGCAACATGTCCTGAGAGGTTATGGTTTAGAACCTCTTTCCCCTTTCTTTATTGTAAAGCTGCTCATTAGTCAGTCAAATTTCCTGCATGACACCTTTCCCAGTTTCCTCAGTTAGACTTCATCAGTATTCACTTGGTACATCACTGCACTCATATGTTTCTTAGAATCCTCATTTTCATCATTCATTATACTCTTTTTTTTTTTTAATTGTGTTTTTCTGCTCCACTAAACTAAATCACCTTGAGATAATGGACCATTTGCTATTCACCTGCTTTCCACAACACCTTACATAGTGCCCAGAACTTGATAGTGCTCAAAAAATGTCTGCGAAATGACTGATGCCATCCATCTCAAATGTATGCTGTGGATTTTAAGAATTCTTACGGAAAGTAAAATTTGTTTCTTCACCTATTTGAGAATGGGGTGGATTAGATGTTTACTTTTAAATGTAACCACAGGCTCAATTTACCCATAGCATCATTCATGAGTGACAATTGAGAGTTAATCACCATAACCCAATCCCCTACTTGAAAAGTTCAGACTTTAAAAAAGAATCATGCAAGGTTGTTTTTATTGAGCTTTATATTCAGATTACAGCTAAGTGTTTCTGGCATTACTTCACTTGACAAACAGACATGGTATTCCAGTAAATATTGCAAGAAACATCAACAATTTCACAATAATGGAGAACAGAGCACACCTACTTAGCACTTAGGATGGATACATTTTTCAAGAAATCCGATACGGAAAGAAACTAAGAGGCAACTGGTCCTCTTCTATTAAATGGTTATCCTTGACAGATAGCTACAAAGGAAAGCACAAGACTATAACAGAGTTAGAGAAATCCTGCATTCAAATTCATCCTTTTTATTTAGGATAGGTCTTGGTACACATATAAGGAGGCAACTGATTCAGAACAGGCTGCATGTCAAGTTTTCTACGTGTGATATGAATGCTAGTGTGATCAGCTTATTTTTTTTTTAAATCAGGAAGAGAACAATTTTGTGTAAAACCTGCTATGATACCTCAGCAACTATAGGAGATGCTTAGCCATTGAAGATTCTGTGCTCCATACTTGCTATTTTCTTTATGAGTTCTTCTGAGAAATTTTCATTGTGACCGTCTTGACCTCTGTGTATTCATGGAGGCCATATTCTCCCCTAGAGAGAGAGAGAAGGGAAAAACCCAAAAACAACATTTAGCACAGTCGTACAAACATACTATAGTCCATGATTTGGTACAAGTTTGTTCTTGTTTAACTGACTAGGGACAATGGAAAGTATTTTCTGTGTACAGAACATTTTAAATACCAGCTAGCCAACCGTAAGATATCTGGCTTTGCATAAATCCCCTTGTGGAGAAAAATATTTAAACAATTTCTTTCATTTTAAATGATCACGTATTCTATTGATTTTCACAGAAGTTTTTAGTTTTAGACAATTCTTAGCTATACAAGAGCTATCTCCTCAAGTTAGCCCCAAAAGACAGCTCAGTCCAACAAGAATTTTGTAAATTCTAGTTTAGGATCAAATAAATAAGACATATATAGTACTATAGGAGAAGTAGTATAATCATCCAAGAGTAGTCCAATAAAGCTGTAAGCACAAGTACAGCTTGAATTTCTCGTGTATGATTGGCACAGAAGTGGTGGGAAGGGCCAAAACTGACCTTGCTTCTGTTTTCATCCTAAGATGTGTCAACCTGCCGTAATATGGCTTGAAACAAAATATTTTCCAGCTGTAGTTTTAACAATGTCTTTTGATTCTTGACAAAACAAAAGCCTGACTTTTATTGTTAGACTTTTTTTTTTCTTTTCTTTTTCAAGAAAGGGAGAAGGTAGATTAGCCTAAACTCGGGTTTTTAGGCTTTTTGTGGTTGTTAGCTTTTCTATCCCCTGCTGTTGGCTTACATAACTCTTAAGTTCAACCCAAATGATCAGGAATTAACATGAATCAACCATTTTGGAGCCCAATATTTTGTTATCAGTTGTATTTGTGGGGACCCTCTACCAGATTTGGAAGCTATAATTTGCCCATTGTTAAAGAGGTGATTAGAAGGACTGAGCTAAAATATTCTCTGTATTATTCTGATGAGAAAAGATAAAATTACAGGGATATAAAATTACTTTTAAAGTAATTAAAAAACCCATGCACATGTAAGGTTACAGAGGAAAAAGGTCTTGATCCTTTTCTACCTCTCCTTTTTGTGACATAGACAGGCAGGTTGTATACATCGTTTTTCTCTGTGGTGACCTAATCGTCTTACATTGTGATATTCTTGGGCAATTAAGCTTCTAAAAATACCTTATAAAAGTGTCAATGAGCACGTTCTTCAAAGCAATTAAAAGGTTTGCCCTTAGTTGTCTGAAACTCATTAAAGGATAATGTTTTAGTAAGTATTTTATCTCAACAAGTAGCTAAATCAAGCCATGATATTTGCCAGTAGTCTTTCCACTGATTTGGGGTTACATGGGCACTTGAAACTGAAAGAGTAATGTATGATCAATGTCATTCTCAGACTGAAATAGGTCCTGCTTGTTTGTATTTCTATACATATATCTATGACAGCACACGAAAACAACATTTGCATTTTCCTTTCTCTTACTGATCCATGAGTTACTAGAACTATGCTTCTCACATGTTCAATGTACAAACCATCTAGGACCTTGTAAAAATGCAGATTCTCTTTCAGTAGGTCTAGGGTGAGACCTGGGAATCTGCATTTCTAACAAACTCCCAGGTGATGCTCAAGATTCTCATACAAGAACTATACTTTGAGTAACAGGTTACATCTGCTTTTCACTCTGTACCCAGCATGGAACTAATTACATAATTACATAATTACATAAGCACAGAGGAAATGTTTGCGAAACTGACCTGGCAAATATAGTGAAGCAAAAAATATTCATTTACTTTTCTCAATCGACCCAGTATTTTACAACACTTCCACACTTCCCTTCTCTGAAAGGGACAGGAGTAATGAAATACTTGTATGGTGCTGAAAGTAAATTAGATTTGAACTGGCATTCTAGCAAAGTCTCAAGTGAACATATTAATCTAAGTGAACATTAGTGCAATTACACAAAGGGGAGAGTTTCTGCCATTTAACTCATTCCAGTGCCAACACTATAATCAGAAATGCAAAATCCAGATTTGGGTACTCTGCATTACCACCAAATCTCCGTGCCACAATTTGTGGGTCTTTCAGGACTCTGCTCCCAGCTAATCAGGTATGCATTTCTATCTCTGAGGATAAACTATAACTGAACTCTTGGGGCTCACTGGGGATTATTGTCTTTAGACATCTTACAGCAATTTGTTTATTTAGTTTGCCCAATTTGGTTCCAGGTACACTCTGACAGTAGCACTCTCAGCTGAAGTTTTTGAATAAAAAATGGACAGCAGAGCTTTTTCCTTTGCATTTTAAACAAGGAAATGATCCATACTCACATTCCTCATTTCTAACAAGTATTGATGGTGGATTCCTATTTTCACTCTCTTTTTCTTATATACAAGTGTTTGTGCACATTTTAAAAGAATATCTATATATCCTAGTTTCAAAAGCAACTAAAAGTTCATGAATGCATTATATATATATATTTCAATCTAGTCACCACTATGAAATATATTGCTTTCCTTAGTTAAGTTTCCCTTTAGATTTAGTCTCAAAAAATGACTAATTCAAATGATAATTTGAAATTTTAGAATCTCCATGATTATTTTAACAAATGAGACTCACTCTTTTTACGTTGAAAAGTTTTTTTTTAATTAATTAATTTATTTATTTCCCCTCACCCCCACCCCAGTTGTCTGTTCTCTGTTTCTATTTGCTGTGTCTTTTTGTCCGCTTCTGTTGTTGTCAGTGGCACAGGAATCTGTGTTTCTTTTTGTTGTGTCATCTTGCTGTGTCAGCTTTCCATGTGTGTGGTGCCATTCCTGGGCAGGCAGAACTTTCTTTTGCGCTGTGTGGCCCCCCCTTACGGGGCGCACTCCTTGCACTCCTTGCACGTGGGGGGCTCCCCTGCGCAGGGAGGCACTCCTTGCACGCATCAGCACTGCACATGGGCCAGCTCCACATGGGACAAGGAGGCCCCGGGTTTGAACCGCGGACCTCCATGTGGTAGATGGATGCCCTAACCACTGGACCAAGTCTGCCGCCCTGAAAAGTTTTTTGAAATAAGGCACCCAATTCATTTATTTAAGAAGTATATGTAAATAACCAAAGCATTTTTATATTTATACATTTCTCACAATCTCTAATTGTAGTTTCTAAATCTTTTCTGGAACGTTTCTCAATTAGATTTCTACTCCTATATAAAACAAACAGTTTTAAAGGTAGGGAAATGTTTCAGATGCCTGTATAAAGTGATTAATACCATCCCTTATGAACAGTGGGACCTTAATAAATTATATTTCCCTTCTGCCATCACTCTTCTGTACTTACGGGCTAAAACTAGTAATTGATAAACTATTGTTGGTGTGAATGTCCAAAAAAAAAAAGAGAGGCAAATTTTATTTAAAGTGGTATCTGTGGATTAATTCCCTGGGAATGACAACTCTTTTCATGAAGATAACTCTTTATCTTAATAGAAATTGATTCTTACATTTCTCTTCCATTTCCAGACATTTTGAATCCACCGAAGGGGCACTGGGCAGATACCATACTATAGCAATTCACCCTGAAAAGAAAAGAAACACATTATTGCTAATACATAGCCTACAAAATAATTCCTAGATTGGAATTTTGGAAATTCAGAGTGACTTAAGAACTACATTAATTTCAGTGAAATATACTGAGTTTTATAAAAAAGCAGCACCATAATTCCAAATGTAGAAATATAAGTGTATGTGTATGTACTAAGAAGAAACAAATAGACTGGGACACCTGTGTGTGTGGATAGATAGCCCTTTGGTTAGTATATCATGTCTCTGAGAAACAGTAGTTTGGATTATAAAAGACCAAATAGTCTATATGCCATAGGAAAAATATATGTTTTGCTAGAGACTTGAGGCTGTTGGACAAATATTCTTTCCTGCCTATAGTCAATAACCTTTGTAATTCTCTTGAGCCTTGTGTACTGAACATGCTAGAATCAATGTTCTCTTGCAATTGCAATATGTATCATATTACTTAGTTCATTATTTTTTCATTATTTTATTCCACAAATTGCTTAAACGAAGGACTTGGAAGGAATTGGAGTTGATCATTAATTTGTTTATTTCCTGCCATATCTCATAAAGTGTTTAATGGTGCTTGTTTGAACACATATAATTACAAAACATCAATAATTAGAATTAAGGAAAAAATAATGATAGAAGATTAAGACCAGGGAGGAAAGTCGGAATGCAGTTATATAGGTTCCTTCCTTTCATGCTATTAAAAAAGGTAACTAATAGTGTGATTTCCAGATAAATTCAATTATGTTGGAAAAGTTTGGTCATGGCTTTGATCCTGAATAGCATCCAGATATTTTCTTAGCTAAAGAATTTACTATCCCAATTCTCAGAATTCCACATTCTCAAGGGACCACAGAGTTCTTACCCATATCTCTGTTAAGAGGATAGTTACTTAAATAAACTTACATTTTTACAAGACAATTGTCTTGGCTTTAATTTTTCTTTAAACTGCAAAATCAGATCTCTATTTTTTGAAATTACTGTGTTTTTACTAGTAATTAAGTATGGAATAAAATAACTATCCTGAAAGCACCAATCAGGTATTATTTTCTGGGACAATGCCAGCACATATGTTCCAGGATATATAGCAAGGAGAATGGTCCCCATCCCATCTTAATAGTTTAGAAATCTGACTGGGAATTCCCAAGACACTCATGGGGGCATGTAACATTCTGATATTCCAAATCAAAAACCTGATTTTGAGCAAATTCATTATCTTGGTTAAAAAGTACATAAAGTGGTTTTTTTTTTTCCTCTTGATTCTACAATGGAAATGAAACCATTTTAGTGTAAGTAAACAGAGAACTGAGAAATAGTCAATTAGAAAAAAATATAAGCAGTCTTGTGGATGGATTCTACTTCAATGATCTTTCTTGTTATAAGGAATGGAAGTCAAAACAAAACAAAACATTTTAATGTAACATTTTGTGTTATATATGTATCTTAAAAAAAAGACAAAAATAAATAAATTTTAAAAAACAACAACAAAACAAAACAAAAGGATGGAGGTGCTGTAGGTGCTAACCCTGCTTCTGCCCCTTAGTACCTGTGTGATCTCTGGAAAATTATCTAGCCTCTCTAAGCATGCATCTCCTTCTCTGTAAAATGAGCATAATAATACTTTATAGGGTTGTTTCAAGCATAAGATGCTGTTTAAATTGTGTTTGTCATAGTACTTGGTATACAGTAAGTCTTCAGTTGATGAAGGTAGCACACACATATACAATAGCAATGCTGAATTTTATTATTGCCTTTATCAAAAGGAAACTACATTAATCACTAGCCATAATAATTATTTAAGAAGAATTCCCTTGATTTTATTTAAGAGTCTCTAAAAGTCAACATCCTATGATAGAAAGAACAAGCTTTAGAGCAGTGGTTCTCAATCATGGTTATATATTCGAATCACCTAGAAGCTTTTAAAAATACTCTTTAAATGAAAGGCACATGCCCAGTTCCAACCACAGGGACAGACATAATTGGTGGACATACTTCTCTCCCCTGCCCCAAGTAAGTTTATATACATATATAAATTTTTTAATATTTTTATTCTTTTTTAAAAAAGATAGATGACACAAAATGTTACATTAAAAAAATATAAGAGGTTCCCATATACTCCATTCCCCACCCCCCTCTCCACTCCTCCCACATCAACAACCTCTTTCATTGATGTGGCACATTCATTGTATTTGATGAATACATTTTGAGCACTGCTGCACTGCATGGATTATAGTTTACATTGTAGTTTACATTCTCTCCCAGTCCATTCAATGGGTTATGGCAGGATATATAATGTCCTGCATCTGTCCTTGCAAAATCATTCAGGACAACTCCAAGTCCCGAAAATGCCCCTATATCACACCTCTTCTTATATTTTTAAAGCACCCAAGATGATTCTACTGTGTAGAGTTGAGAACCATTAATTTAGAGTCTGGAATAAGTCTGAATCTCAGCTGTCATTTACAATGTGATATTGATTAATTACTTAATATCATTACACTTCAGTTTTTTAATCTATAAATTTGAGATGACAAACAATGTTGTAAGGTAAAATGAGATGATTTGCATAAAGAATACAGTATAGCACTTAGCATGAAATGAATATGAAGATTCCCTCCTTTTGGTTAGGAAATTACTGCTGAGAAGAGTGCCAGCACTATCTTTTCAGAGGGGCAAGGAGAGCTTTGTTGCTTTCTAAGGATAAACACTTGTCAGTGGCTAATGGTTTTCTAACTGGAACAGATGTTTATCAGGAAGGAAAATACTGAGAGGACAAAGTGAAGTTTGATGAGGTAAAAATAACTGAAAAAGCATCCCGGGGCTGGGGGGCTGGGCATAGCATGCCACAGTTTGAGAGGCACAGCCTTAGCCATTTATAGTCTCCAAATTAAAATATAAAAATCAGTGCCATAAAACAGGTGAAGTTTGAGAAAGACACACTTCTTAAAATTTAAGATATTCTTCTAAAATAACATCTCCAGATATTTCTAAAAATTCCAGAGCAAGAAGCTCATATAGAAATTAAATTGTTGCCTACATAAAGGCACTGAATAAGTACCATCTTACTGTGTAACTAAACTTCTTTAGAGGCAATGGGGGCTTAAACTTTTATTTCTCTGTGTGTATATCACATAGTCCTGAGTGCCTAGAAATTAATTCACAAAGCTTATATTGTACCACCCAAATATCAATAAAATATTTTGGGCAAGCAATTTCATGAGGTTAGATAAAGTTAAAGAAAATGTCCTTCAAAAATCCTTTCAGTATAGTAGTTTCTTGTTTTTTTTTTTCAATAAGGCAGCAACTGTTTATCCTGCAGGCCATGTGATTCCAAATGAAAAATCCAAACCTGAAAATGTTTACTTAATGCAGTTGACATTGAAATGGTTACATTATTTAGGTTTGACTTACCACACTGTCCCAGCTTGCAGAGCAGAGGAGACCGTTACAGCTTTATCCAGGTCTTTGGTAAAGATTCCTGCTGACAAGCCATAGAGAGTATTGTTCGCTCTCTTAATCACATCATCTATAGATTTAAACTTCATGATTTGCTGTACTGGTCCAAATATCTATACCACAAGAAATGAATGAAGTGAATTAAAATAATAGGTTAAATCAAATATTTTAAATGGTAATGTGGATTTTCCACCCAAAGAAATATCCTAAATTACGATTCCCCTTATCTCAAATTTAGGTGAATGACTCAAAACAGGTAGGTGCCAGAATGCTAGGTGAAGAGAGGTAATAGTCATGTGTTAAAACCTTTTTGGAACAGGGTGGGTATACCCTAAAAGAGCAATATTCATTTTCTAAATGGGAGAATATAAGACTTCCAAGAACTTATAGTTGCACATTAAATAATTCACTTCAAAATTTCTAGTCCACTTGGAAACATGTATAATTGTCTTCCAAGTTTACCTCCTCTTCCAAATTACTACATGGATAGCAAGTCAGAGAAAGGAACACTTGTTCTACTGGGTAAATGAATAGGCAATGACTGATAACAGCTATGCTTTAAAAATCAGTAAACCACTGATTGAAATGTCAATTATTCTCCTGGACTTACAGCTTTTCATAATTAACTAAGTAGCCAAGAAACCAGAGTGCTGAGGGAAACCAAGGTAAAACACCTTGAATTCTTGTTCAGGTGCAAATCTTATGTGACTCACATATACCAGATTACTACAGAAGCTTCAGTCCCCACCCCAACCACTCTCTACTAGTCAAAGCATAAGTTTATTGGCAATGACTATAATTGTAAGAGAGGAGGAAAAAAATAATAATTTGCTTATTCCAGCTTAAACACCCTTTTGTCTTTTGCTTTCACTAGACTCTGTAGCTAGCACAGCCCAAACCCAAATCTTTGTATCTCATTCCCAGGTGAGAAAAAAGGAACTGGATTTTCTCTTAAAACATAAGTTTCTATATTATAGTTCAATATAACATTTATTTAAAATAAAAATGGGGGTTTGTTCTGAATGGTACTGATCTGCACTTTCTTGGGAATATGAATAAGGGAGGCAGAAATCAAAAACAAAATAGTTTTTGGGGGTTCATCACTGATCTAAGTATTTAGATAGTTGAGGCTGCCATTCAGTAGAGGCTGAATACAAATACAAAAATTGTAAATCTAATATGATATTATAACTTAAGAACTGGAAACAAAGCAGCTATAGCAATAAGTGTGTTGATAGTTCAAATTATGTAATTGGAACTGAACACATCACACGGCTCTAGGTTCCTACTTTGAAAGTACCAAGCAAGCTGTACTGCTCTATATTTTGTAGGATCAATATACAGATCCTGTCTTTGAGCAAAAAATTTTTTCCTAGTCCATTTTACCTGGTATTAATCAAGATATGCAAGAATATGAACTCTAAATATATTAGTATTTGTTAATAAATGCAAAAATTATAATTCAGTTGAGGACCAATTAACGTGGAGAAAATAAGTATATTAGACTACCCGTATGTATTTGCTTTTACTTTTGATTTTCCCATTTCCTCTGTTTGCAAGTCTATAATTCTGCATTTTTAACCTACTATGATGATTTGGTGGGGGCAAGAAAAATAACCCTCCCAGACCCCTTGCCATATAATGAATAAAAAGAATATAATTTAGTACGTTTGAGTTGTCAGTACCTCTTTACTATAGTATAGTGCATAATACCTTCACGGTAGAAAGCCGGTGAACCTATCCTTGCACTTATTAAAAGCCACAGTGCCCATGAGGTAGATTATTTACAATTCGTAAATGCAAAGTAGCTTTTTCTAGTTATTTATTATATCTCTGGGTCACATTTTTTCTTGATGTTAAATAGTCTGTGCTTACCAAATATTTAACGGCAATAAATTTGCCTAGGAAAGTTAGGACGTACACCAGTTGAGACCTATAAGTTCAAGAGTACATGGAGGGTGGCAGGTGATGTGGGGATGAATGCATTTTCAAATGTACAGATGGCTATTATGTGGTAAGAGGCCAGAGGCAAATATGGAACCTGCCAGCAGAATACAAGAGGAGGGATTTCTAGTTAGCCAGAGGCAGAACTTCCTAATGATTAACATTGTACAAACAAGAAAATGTCTCAGGAAAGTGAGTTATTTATTGCTGATATTGTTTATAAGAAAACTGGAGGTTGCTTGCTCAGGAATGTGGTTGAACAGACTGGTGGATATTATGGGGGTCAGAGAGGTGGGATTAAGTGATCCTTCTAGCTTTGCGATAATGTTTAGAACTCTGCAACAGTAGTAAGCCACTTAATATCATTCAATGACCTCATTCTAAATTTGAATTTGGGCTTGAATTATCTATATTGTTTCTTCTAGCTCTAACACTCAATTTTTACAGAACATATCCCACAAACCCCATGAGATTCTGTAATATGGCATGATGGTGGGATTGAGTGGAGAATCCCATTTAATAAGAGCAACAACTGGTCAAGAACGAAAAGTTGGGAAATACTACTCATGAGACAGGATACACTCCCAATCTAACTCCAACTATCCATGTGAGTTGATCACTTGGCTTCTTTTGGCCCTGAAATTCTCATCTACCATTTAAAATGATAACAAGAATCTGCTAAGTCATAGCTAGCTCTGTGGCTCAAAGTAGAACTCAAGATACAAAAAGGCTCAGAAAAGCTTGACGTGTAATGTTCAGAAGGGTAATAAAAATTGCATAACATGTTAGAAGCTGAGAACAACATATTTCATGTCTTTATTTAGGAAATTCTTGGATGAGAATATTAGGCTTGGTTTTATTTAGTCACTACACATTAAAACACATAGGAGTTATAGACCTCATAAAAGTTTGAGACATTTCATTAGAAAAACAACATTTCTTGCAATGAGAAAAGAATAAAAGAGTATTTGTTTATATCTGGGAAGGAAAGACTAGAGACTTTCCTCTAAAATTGGAGAGTATCCATGACAAGAATAGAACATAAGAATATCTACTCTCATAGGGCTGTTATAAGAATTAAATAAAAATATTTAATATTTGTATTAAATATTTTAATTTATTTCTATAAATATACACAATTGTACTTAAAATAAAATAATTTATATAAATACATATAAATTATATTATATAATATAGAAATAAATATTTATATTTTATATTTATAAGGCACTTAGCAGTACTATATCAGGTACATAGTGAGCATTCACTAAACAGTTTTTTATTACCAATATCAATAATATGGAAACCATGTTCTAAGTATAAACAAAACAAATTAACTTCGGGGCGGGGGATAAATAAAGCTTTTGGGGAAAAAAAAAATCAAATCAACTTGGTAAAAGTATGATTTCCAACCTGCTCCATCTCTTATTTTAACTATGTATTATTAGAAAGGGTGGAAGAAACACTAAAGGGATAGAACTTTAAAAAAGAAAACTTCCACAAAAATATAATGTATTTGTACCATTTCTGGAAAAGTTCAATAGATATACTTTTCCCTATATCTCTCTATAAGTACAACTAAAAACTTTGTTCATTATATGTAAAACAAACATAAGAATACCTAAAAAGGTAGAGAGAAGGTAGGCCATCTAGGGAATCTGAGATTCAAGGAATGACATGGTAGTCAGTTCCGAGGGTTTTCTTTTTGCCTCAAATACCCTATATTTAGAGATGAGAAGCCAGCAACACAGAAATATCAACAGGCTCATCCAAAGGAAAAAAAAAAGTTTGTTTTCTCAAACCAAAGGACCAGGAGTCTAGAAAGACAGAAAATTTTTAGAAACTATTCAACTCAAGCAAAATACCACTTAAAAAACTTTGGTCCCACTTTCACCCATGCCAGCAAAGGCTAAGGTGTAGTACAAACTCCATCCTCACAAGGCTGTAAAAGGGCACCACATCACCCATTCTGGGGTCATGTTAGGAAAAGTCAGGTAGGGAATCAGGACTTTCATCCATTTTGAACAGTAACTAGGTCCTTTGTTCCATTCCACACCTCCAACCTTGTGTCACTGGAGACCACATAGGGAGACTTTTTCATTACTGCCCAATCGTATCAAGGTCACACCATTTCCTACATGATGTCAATAAAAGTCTTGTGGGGAGCAGTAACGAGGTGCTCCTACCATACCCAGCCAGGTAGTACCAGGGGGTTTCTAGTGGGGAGCAAGAAAACTTGCACCTGCCTAGCTGTAAGGACAAAGCCCTACTCTGGTATCAGTAGAGGCCAAATGGAAAGCCAGTATTCTACATCCACCAAGAAGTAACAGGTTAGTACTCCCTTTCCTTGCTCGAATGGTGTCAGGAAAAAAAAAAGTTTAAATAAGATTCAGAGTCTCAGAACATAATGTAAAAGTGTCCAGGTTTCTATTTAAAAAAAAAAAATCACTAATTATACCAAGATCTAGGAAGTTCAAATAGGGGGAAAAAGATAATCAATTGATGCCAACACTAGGATGACAGAGATCTTAAAATTATCTGGCAAAGTTTTTAAAGCAGCCATCATAAAAATGCTTCAGCAAGCAATTTCAAACATGTTTTGGACAAATGAAAAAAAGAAAAAAGCTTCAGCAAAGAAATAGAAGAGATAAAGAAGAATCAAATGGAAACATTAGAACTAAATATACAAGACTTGAAGTAAAAAGCTCAGCAAATGGGTTCAATTGTAGAATGGAGGCCACATAGTAAAGAATCTATGAACTTCAAATAGAACAATAGAAATTAACCAACTGAACAACAGATGAAAAATACATTAGAAAAAAATGAACAGGACCTCAAGGACCTGAGGAACTGAAACAAAAGATCTAGTTTGTGTAAACAGAGTCCTAGGAGGTTAAAAAGATAATGAGGCTGAAAAAGTACTCAAAGATATAATAGCTGAAAACTTCCCAAATTTGGCAAAGAATATAAAACTATAGATTCAAGAAGTTGGGTGAACCCAAAACAGAACAAACCAAAAGAAAGAAATACTAAGAAACATCATAACAAAACTTCTGAAAACTAAAGACAAAGAAAAAATGATGAAAACTATCAGAAAAACCACACACCTTACCTATAGGAAAGAATCTATTTGAATGACAGCAGATTTATCATCAGAAAATATGACAGCCAGAAAGACATGGTGGTAAAAGAAAAGAACTTTTAATCCAGACTCTTATGCCTTGTGAAAATATTCTTCATCAAGACATTCTCATATAAAGGAATACTAAGAGAATATGTCACCAATAAACCTACCCTAAAAGAATGGCTAAAGGAAGTTTTCTAAACAGAAAGGAAAAAATCAAAGAAGGAATCTTGGAACATCAGGATGATAGAAAACCCAATAAGTAAAACTATGGGTAAACACAGAAGTCTTTCCTTCTCCTCTTGAGTTTTCCAAATTATGTTAGATGGTTGAAGCAAAAAACTCAACACTATTCAATATGATTCTAAATGCATGTAGATGAAATATTTAAGACAATTATATTGTTAATATAAATGGGGAGTGTAAAAGGATGAAAAGAGAGTAAGTTTTTATGCTTTAACTGATAGAGGGATGACATCCACAGACTGTGAAAAATTTTATAGCAATCACTAAAAATGTTATACAAAGAGATACACACCAAAACACTATAGATATATTAAATTAGAGTTTTACAAAAATGGCCAGGTAAACCACATGAAAGCAGTTAAAAGAAAACAGAAATAAAAAACTGAGAGAAAAAAAAACAAAAAGACTCAAGCCCCAAAATATAAACAACTGCATTAAGTATAAAAAATGTAAATATACCAATTAAAAGACAGAAGTCGATGGAGTAGGAGGTGGACTTGGTCCAGTGGTTAGGGCGTCTGCCTATCCCATGGTTCAAACCCCGGGCCTCCTTGACACAGCTGGCCCATGTGCAGTGCTGATGCATGCAAGGAGTGCCCTGCCATGCAGGGGTATCACTGCGTAGGGGAGCCCCGCACGCAAGGAGTGCGCCCATAAGGAGAGCCGCCCAGCGCGAAAGAAAGTTCAGCCTGCCCAGGAATGGCGCCGCACACACTAAGAACTGATGCAGCAAGATGATGCAACTAAAAGAGACACAGATTCCTGTGCCGCTGACAACAACAGAAGCAGACAAAAAAGAACATGCAGCAAATGGACACAGAGAACAGACAACTGAGGAGGGGTGGGAAGGGGAGAGAAATAAATAAAAATAAATCTTTAAAAAAAAAGAAATTGACAAAGTAGATTAAAAAAATATGACCCAACTATGTGCTATCCACAAGAAATTCACTTAAAATATAATAATATAAACAGGTTGAAAGTCCAGGACAGAAAAATATTTATCATGTAAAAATTAATCAAAGAAAAGTAGTAGTGGCTATATTAATACTAGGTAAAGGAGACTTCAGAGGAAAAAAAAATAAAAAACCAGAGGAAGAGAGGGACATTACACAATGATAAAGGGTCAGTCTTCCAAGGAGAATTAGCTATTCTAAATAAGTGTACATCAAACAACAGAGCTACAAAATATGTGAGAAAAAAAAGTTGACAGAAATGAATGGAGAAATAGAAAACTCCACAATTATAGTTGGAGACCTCAATACACCTCTCTCAACAACTGATTGAATGACTGAACCAAAAATAATAAAAAATGTAGAAGAACTCAACAGAACCAACAGAATCTAACTGACATCCACAGAACACTCCCCCAACAACAGCAGAATATATATTATTTTCAAGTGCACATGGAACATATACCATGATAGACTATGTCCTCACCCATAAAACACACCTCAACAAAATTTAAGGAACTGAATTTATACAGAGTTGTTCTTCTCCCAATTTGGAGTCAAACTAGAAATCACTAAGAGAAAGATAACATGAAAATCCCCCAATACTTGGAAATTAAACACACTTACAAATAACCCATGAGTCAAAGAGGAAGCCTCAAGGGTGATAAAAACATACATTGAACTGAGTGAAAATGAAATTGTAAAATAGGAAATTTGTGAGAAACAGAAAGAGTAGTGCTAGAAGGGACAATTATCATAGTAAGTAAATATATTAGAAAAGTGGAAGTATTAAATTGATACTCTAATCAAGAGCAAAATAACCCTAAAGAAGCAGAAGGAAGGAAATAATATAAGGAGCAGAAATCAATGAAATTGCAAATGGAAAAAAATAGAGAAAATTAATAAAAAAAAGATTTGATTCATTTTAAAGAATAAAATTTATAAACTTCTAGCAAGACAAAGAACAAGACAAAACTACCATAGCAGAAATTGAACAGCATCTATCAATATAGACTCTACAGAGGATAATAAAAGAATAGTACAAATGATTATATATGTATAAGTTTGGTAACTTAGATGAAATATCAATTTCCCCAAATGCACAAGCTGCCACAATTATCCAAATGAAATAGGTAATTTTAAATAGCTCTACAGCTATAGAGCAAATTGAATTTATAATTTAAAAACTCTACCCCCCAAAAGTATCCAGGCCCAGAGACTTCACTTCATAATTTTACCAAATGTTTAAAAATAATTAACCCAAATTTTATACAAACTCTTTCAGAAAATAGAAGAGGAAGGAATACTCTCCTCATTTTATTAATATACTACTATCTTATTACTAAAAATGAGACAGACTGTACCAAAACAACCAAACAAATAAAACCAGAGACCAATATCCCTCATCCATATGAATACAAACATTCTTAACAAAATATTAGCAAATAGGATTCAGCAATACATGAAAAGAATTATACATCATGGCCAAGTGGGTTTTATACCACGGAAACAAGACTTGCTTCAAAAATCAAGCAATGTTGGCCCATGCACAGTGCTGATGTGCGCAAGGAGTATGGTGCCACGCAGGGATGCCCCCCATGTAGGAGAGCCCCAGGCGCAAGGAGTGCGCCCCGTAAGGAGAGCCGCCCAGCGGGAAAGAAAGTGCAGCCTGCCCAGGAATGGCGCCGTCCACACGGAGAGCTGACGCAGCAAGATGACGTAACCAAAAAGAAACACCGATTCCCATGCCGCTGACAACAACACAAGCGGACAAAGAACAACGCAGCAAATGGACACAGAACAGACAAATTGCGGGGGGGGGGGGGGGGGGGAGGAGGAATAAATAAATCTTTTAAAAAAATCAAGCAATGTAATCCACCATATTAGCGAACTAAAGAAGGAAAAATCACATGATCATATAAATAGTTGCATAAAAAGTATTAGAATTCAACACCAATTCATGATAAAATGCTCAAAAACTAGGAATAGAGGGGTACTCTTCCTCACCTTGACAAAAAGCATTTACAAAATGCCTACTGGTAACATATTTAATAGTGAAAAACTCAATAAATGTTTTCTTTCTAAAATTGGGAGCACAGCACAGATGTCTGCTTTCCCCCCTCTTAGTTAACATAATGCTGGAAGTTCTAGCAAGTATAATAATATAAAAACTTTATATTAGAGATTGGCCCTGTTGCCCAGTTTGCAACCAGGGATCTTTCGCATATGAGACAAACATGAAAACCAGTATGCTACACAACCCAGTGAATTCAGGATGTTCACAGGATAAAAGATAACCATGAATCAATTCTATTTCTGTAACTAGCAACAAACAGGTGGGCACTAAAATTGAAAATATAATACTAATAATCACTCAAAATATTTAGGTAATATTTTAATAAACATGGAACTAGTATGCTGAAAACTACAAAATGCTGATTAAAGAAATCAGAGATCTAAGTAAATGAAGACACCTACTATGTTCAATATTCAGAAGACTGTAAAAATGTCATTTCTACCCAAATTGATATACAGGTTTAACACAATTCCTTTCAAAATTCTAAGATATTTTTTTGTACATAGACGGAGTATTATAAAACGTGGAAAAGAAAATTGCTGAAACTATTCTGAAAAAAGTAAAGTGGAAGGAATCAGTCTTCCCCAAATTTCAAGACTTAGTATATAGCTCCAGAAATCAAGTTAGTGTAAGTTGGCAGAAGAAACACATAGATCAGTGGAATAGAATAGGGAAATAAGATACAGACCCCCCTCGCAAAGTATGCATGGCTGAATTTTAATAAAGATGCAAAAGCAATTGAGTGGAGGAAAGATAACTTTTCAAGAAATGGTGTTGGAGCAATTGGACATCCACAAGCAAAAAGATGAATTTACCTAAGTCTCATACTTTATAAAAAAATGAACTTAAAATGGATCACAGATTTAAATGTAAAACAGAGTTACAAAATTTTGTAAGAATACAGGGGAAAAAATTCAAGATTGCGAAGTAGACAAAGAAGTGATATACTTGATACCAAAACCACAATCCATAAAGGGAAAAAATGATAAATTGGATTTCATCAAAATTAAAAATAAAAAAAATATATAGTTTGGAAGAAAATGCCTGCAAACTACATACCCAACAAATGACTGTTATGTAGAATATATAAAGAACTCTCAAAACTCAACAGTGAAAAAGCAAAGATTCCAATTGGAACATGGGCAAAACACATTAAGAGACATTTCATTAAGGAAGTTATGCATATGGCAAGTAAGCACATCAAAAGACATTCAACATCATTAGCCATCAGGAAAATGCAAATTCAAACCACAATGAGATTATAGCTATACACCTATCAGCTAAAATGAAAATAACAACAATGCCAAATTTTGGCAAAAATGAGAAATCAGCTTATTTATGCATTGCTGAAGGGAATGTGAAATGATACAGCTTTCACATGTGAGACTGGCAGATAGTTGCATATTGATGTTCAAAGTGGCATTTTTCACAATTGCCAAAAGATGGAAGCAACCCAATCAACCAATGAATGGATAAACAAAATGTGGTATATAACTACAATGGAATATTATTCAACTGTAAAAAGTAATGAATTACTGATGTATGGGACAGCATGAATGAACCTTGAGGACATCATATTGATTTGAAAAAAGCTGGACACAAGAGGATAAATATTGTATCATTTCACTGTTATGAACTAAGTATTAATAGCAAATGCATGGAGTTAGAATCTAGAATATAGGTCACCAGGAGATAGATTGGGGTTAGAGAATGGGGAGTTGATGCTTAACTTGTACAGAATTTCTATTTAGGCTGATGATAAAGGTTTGGAAAAGGATGGTGGTAAAGGTAGCATATTATTGTGAGTGTAATCAATAGCACTGAACTGTATAAGTGAATGTGGTTAAAAGGAAACTTTAGGATGTATCCGTTACTAGAATAAAAATTCAAAGCCATAACATAGGACTGTACAACAGTCTACCCTACTATAAATGATGGACCAATAGTACAAATATAAAAGTTCTTTCATGAGTTATAACAAATATACAATACTAATACAAGGTGGTAATAACAGGAAGGTATATGAAATATACATCTAATATAAATAATGGACATAGATGGATCTATTTTAATAATATTTCAGCAAGTGTAATGAAGGTAACTACTGTTTAAAAAAAACGTACAATTATTTTTGTAAGTGTTATCAACAGTAACAAATATTCCACACCAATTCAAGGGGTTGGTGATGGGGTGGTATACAGGAATCTGGTGTTTTATGCATGATTGTTTTATAAGTTCGCAACTTCTTTAATAAAAAAAAGTAAACATGCAATTATCATATGACCAGCAACTGCACTCCTGGGCATTTATCCCAGAGAAATGAAGATTTGTGTTCACACAAAAAAACTCTACACAAATGTTTATAGCAGTTCTATTCATAGTAGCCCCAAAGGGGAAAACCCTGGTATCCTTTGGCAGTTGAATTTTAAACAAACTGAGGGACGTCCATACCACAGGATTCTACTCAGCCATAAAAAGGAATGAAGTGTTCTTATACACAACAATCTGGATGAAACTTGAGGGAATGTGCTGATTGAATAAAGGTCAGTCCCAAAAGGTTACATACAGCATAGTTCCATTTATGTAACATTCTTGTTTAAATTTATCTATCTATCTATCTATCTATCTATCTATCTATCTATCTATCTATCTATTGTAGAGAAGTTGTAGGTTTACAGAAAAATCATACATAAAATACAGGGATCCCATATACCACCCTATTATTAACAATTTGCATTGGTTGGTACATTTGTTACAATTGATGAAATATGTAATGTTCTTGAAGTGACAAAACTATAGTAATGGAGAAGAAATTAGTGGTTGCCAAGAATCAATCAGGGGAAAGGAGCAGAGGGAAATGGAACTGTGGAAGGGCCACCTGAAGGATACACAAGCTTATGAAATGTTCTGCATCCTGACTGTACCGATGTTAATATCCTTGTGACATTGCACTATAGTTTTGCAAGATGTTTCCATTGAGGGAGAATGGGTAAAATGTAGATGGAATCTTTCTGTACAGTTTCTTACAATACCATGTGAATCTACAATTACCCCCAAATGAAAACTTTATAATTAACAATAGCAACAAAAAAAAAACCCTGCAACTGCATATCCCTTTAATATTTTCAAATTGTTTTAAAATACATGATCTCAAAAGGTGGAGTGGTGATGTAAAGAGGGAATTTTATTTTCCCTTATTTAATGCTTCAAGGGAAGCACCTAGAAATTGCTAAGCATCCTGATCTTTCTTGGCTGGAAATTCTAGGTCAGGTAAGTGGATGCCTGACTAGTTTCAGTCTTGACCACAAATAACTTAAAGCTTAATCAATAACAGAAATGAACAGTGAGATCTACTGAGAAAGATGTTCTCAGTAAAATTTTAAATTTTAAATGGATACTTTGTACACACTTGCAGACCCAACATGGCAACAAAGAGAAGAGAATAGAATGAAACCATTTACCTCTTCTTTGGCAATTCGCATCTCATCTGTAACATTAGAGAAAACTGTGGGCTGGATAAAGTAGCCTTTATTTCCCCATGGACCTCCTCCACATTCCAGTTTGGCCCCTTCTTTCTTCCCACTCTCAATGAGGTCAAGTATTTTATCATATTGTTCCTTGTCAATCTATTTGAAAAACATTGCAAGAAAAAGGGAAAAAATCAGCAATTTAACAGCGAAAGCACAGGCCTGGCCTGTTAATGTGGGATGCAAAATGCTAGGATATTGTTACTGAGTCAAATATTGAATCAAAACAACTGAGAGGTGCTGATTCATTCTTTGGATATATTTTATTCTCATGACTTTTCCGGGGAAAAAAAACTGAAGCTAGATATTTGCACTTAATATTTGTTTCACAGTTACATAAAAAAAATAAAGCATAAACGTGCTGAAAACATACGTAAACCTTTTCACACAACTGTCATTTATTCTGGAAGAAATCCAACACACTTACCTGGAAACTGTAGTCCTAACTCAAAGGATAGGAGTAAAAGGAGAAAAAGGGAATTTTGGTACTAGTATAGGTAGGCATGGCAGCTGGAAATCAGGCACTTTGGGGTGTAAGAAGATTCCTCTATTTCTGCCTGGTTCTCCCCATTCCTGAACCATCCCTCTGACCTGGCCCATCTTCTTGGGAGTCTCCTTCTGACCTCAGCCTGTGCATCCCTCCAAGGCTGGGGCAGGCAGCAGACGGCCTGTCCTGATACTCACCATCTTGCTGCGTTCAGTCAGCCACGTCTAAATATATGACAACAATTTCAGAACCTAAATGTTTGGTTAAACATCTTTTTAAGGGGGAAAAAAAAAATGTGTCCAGACTCCTCATACACTGGAATTGGTAGGCTACTTTTGACCTCATTTCCTATTTGAGGGGTTGAAGGATGAGGTGATTCCCTGACACCAAATCCTGCTGAAGGCTTCTTCTTTTTCAGGTGTGGCAGGGGTTAAGGATTAAAGAAAAAACACAGATATTCCAGGAGGTAAAGCTGGGGGACTTTTGACAGTTAACTAGTCCCTTCTTGCTACTTAAACATGCATTGTTCTTTACCTTTTTCTTGGTCATTACAAAGCTATTTCATCTCTCAAGGCCCAGTAAAAGATGTCATAAAGTTCTCTCTAACTGTGCATGCCTAGCTCCCATATCCAAACTAGATTAAGTGCTGTTTGAAACCAGAAACTATTTCCTATAAATTGGTACAATATTAGATATAATGTTGCTCAACGCTCCTCAGTGTGCAATATTTAATTGGATATTCCAGAAAGAAAATGTCTCTTAGTTCCAGAAGATTGAGAAAGTTGTAGTGTTGGTGTAATAAGCAGCTGTATTTAAATTCCTGCATAATAATTGAGTTTAACCAGACTAAGGGGATGGTGTGAGGGGGACTTTGCCTCGTGAAGATATCCTAGTCAGTCAGTAAACAGTCAAGGATCCACATAACTCTGCATGAGTTTTCCCTGACCCATTCCAAGTAATCAAACTGACAATGCCTTCTAAATTATCATTTAGTTGGTTTGTTGGTTAAATATGTGTTTCCCAAGCCATAACTTTAGTGTTCGCGGGGAATCAGAGCAGATTCCTGGTGACCATCTCATCCGTGCATACACACCAGGAGAAAGAGGCTACAGGGATTTGTCTGTGTGGTGGAGAACTCAGATGGTAACCAACTTCTCAACATAGAGGACTTCACATTTTAGTGCCTTGTTCCTTACAACGTGTCCTCCAACAAGCAGTTTTGACTCAACTGGGAGCAAGATGCAACTTCTCAGGCCCCACCCCAGACCAACTGAACCAAACACCTCTGAGATCCTCTGTTGATTTTATGCACAGTAAAGTTGGAGAAAGAATGCACTAGAGTTGAGGATTCGGGGCATATTTTCAGTTGCACTTAGCAACACATTCAGTTTGGTCTGGCTAATTTCGGTTGACCATTATTACAAGCCTTTAGAAGATTTCAGACTGAAACCTATCTGAACTTAGGCTTCCTGTTGGCCCTCAGGGACTGCTCCATGAGGTCAAGATGGAGCATGGAACTCCGGACTGTGTGATGCACCAGTGGATCATGGGTTATTCTATGGTATGTAATGGGTCAAGGCAGTGTTGACACAGGGTCAAAGTATATATTTTAATGTATTTGAATGTGCAAATTCTTTGAACCCTTAGGGTTGATGAGTGGAACGACAAGATAGAGAAAAGGCACCAACACATCCCTCTGATTATTTGGACACCATATATTAACAAGAACAATGAGAATAGATACATTGTTATAGATATGTGATGATGATTACCACCACAGGTATAAATGGAAGCATCTACTTTTCATTTTTTAATAGTTATTGGAATGAAACTGTGAAAAAGGCACTCTCATCAATGTTTTGTATAGATTATCTCATTTCACTACACAATGAACCCATCCATCCCTGTTTTACAGAGGAGGAAACAGAGCCTGTAATTCCAAATCTTCTCTCTCCACTCTAGGACATGATACTACTCTGCTGATAATGTTAATGCATTTCATGTGGAGATCATCACTTCTTTTTCAAATGAAAATACTGATTTTTCTGAGTTTTGAGGAAGTGCACATTTTAGTCTGTTAAGTAAAATGGGAAAAGTATTTTACAAATGAACAATTTTATATGTGTGTATATATGCATATTATATATGAGCATACACACATATAACACAAACAGAAAGTACACATGCATGAAAATATACTATATACTATATAGTGGGCTAAAGTTCCAACCTCCAAACACTTTGCATTTGTAATTTTCAAATAAAAGAAAAACAAACTTTTAGAAAATTTTCATAACCAATTATCTTTGGCAATTATTTTTTCTTTAACTGTCTTGTTATATTTAATGAGAAAGAATCTATAACTATATTTTCAAAGTCAGTTTATTAACAAGCTCAAGCTTAGTGAATGGCATATCCCTTTCCTTTTTCTTTTTTCTAGGAGGTACTGGGGATTGAACCTGGGACCTTGAACATGAGAGCAGGTGCTCAACCACTGAGCTACATCAGCTCCCCTGGAGTATCTTTTTTCTAAAAGCTCTTTCTCATAACCACAGATAAGTATTTTTAAGAGTAAAGAGTATAAGAAGCCCTGGGGCTTTCCAGGATTTACTTACCAAAGTTCTAACACATCTACTTATTCAGTGCAAACTGTGATAAAAATCGATTCATTTGTAGAGATTAAAGTCTTGCATTAAGCATTTAGATCACACGATTATACACCTAATAACACTATGAACAGGAAATTTTTTTAAGGAAACTTTTTAAAAAGATCTATTTTAACTCAGTTTCTCTTAGGAATAATGAGGTAGCCTTGTTCAACTTTCAAGTCTGTGGTTGAATTGTGCAGATCCTCTAATGGGAGAAAGTATCGTCCATCCAATGTTCAACATTCAGAAATATAGCTCTATCTCTCTGTCTGTCAGTCTATCTATCAACCTATCTATAAATATATCAAATGGGTAAAGTACTTTACTTTTCAATAGATAGAAATAGAGAGAGATATTTAGAGAGATAATAATGATAATTATAAATTTAGAATTCCTATCCATTTTGGGGATGGAGGACCAAGTTAAAATTGAATTTAAAGTCAGAACCTAGAGTACAGGTCTGGGGTAGAGGTAAGGAATAGGGAGTAATATTTAATTGGTACAGAATTTCTATTTGGGGTGATGCAAAAGTTTTGGTACTAGATGGTGGTGATAGATGGTGGGAGTACAACATTGTGAATGTAGTTAACAGCGCTGAATTATATATTCAAATGTAATTAAAAGGGGATATATTTGAGTGTATATACATTACTAGAATAAAAATAAAAACAAACACAGGACTGTTACAATACAGTGAACCCTTATGTAAACTATGGATTATGGTTAATAGTTCAATTGTAATATTTTTTCAGCAAATGTAATAAAAAACATACACACTAACACAAGATGTTAATAATATATTAAAAATAATAAAAAATTAAAATTGAATTTAATGTATATCTTGGCACCCATTTGAAAGTTAACAAATATCCTCAAAATATGCAGCCACTTTGAATGTACTCAAATTCAACAACAAATACAAAATATAATGGGATTAAGATAAAACAAATTATTACTACTTCATTTGCCAATCATCTTAGGGATTTAAGATTTCAGTATTTGACATTGTATAAGTCCTAAGATTTTCATATATAGATATCTTGGGAAGACCAGGAAAAACCATGATTATCTACTAGCGTAACTAGACTGTAAACTCCACAAGGTCAGGGAGCATGTCCTCCTTATTCCCTTGGTATTGCCAGGTACCTATCACAGTGTTTAGCCTATAGTTGGTGTTAAATAAAGTTTAATTGATCAAATATATTTTTCACTTAGTAAATAAATTGAGAATAATATTTGCTGTAAATCAACAACGTGGAACAAGGTATAATCTTCAATGTGAAAGAATAAAAGTTCTGAGTTTAATGTCTAGACTAGAGCAGGATTTATTAACCCTATTGACATTGTGAGGCAGATAATTCTTTGTTTTGGGGACTGTCCCATGTATTTTAAGATGTTTAGCAGCATCTCTGGCTTCTACACACTAGATACCAGTAGAATCATTCTCCTCACATACACCTAAGCTGTGATAACCAAAAATGTTTCCATGCATTGCCTAATATCCCTTGGAGGGCAAAAATCTCCCTCAGATGACAAACACTGTCTAGTACAAGACCTCAAAGGGTAAGAGCAAATTCAGAACCAAGGGACCAGAAGCTGGAATAAAAATGAACAGAGAACCATGCATAGAAGAAGGGAAGGTGACCTTTGAATGAGAGATAGAGAAAGGGAGGGAGAGGGAGAGAGAGAGTCAACGCTGTTATAGTTCTATGTAGATAGAGTATTGGGATCCTAGAGAAATAATTGGGCTTTTCCAATTAAAATTAGAAGTTTGTTCCCAAACCCAGGAACTTAGGAAATTTTAGGATACTTGTACTACCCCTAAAAGGTCAGAGTAACTGAAGAGTTGGAGAAGATTTAGAGGGAGGGTAGCTAGTGTCTATATCTGTAAGATGACAGCCTTGACAAAAAACACACTCTGGAGAAGAAATGAGGCTATTGTATAAGAACTTCTAAGTGGATAGTCAACCAGGTGGGTGCACATTGCGGAAAACATGATATTTATAGTATTTGTTATTTTGTCTCTCATCTCTAATCCCCACCATGCCTCTGAAACCATTTCTATGCATAAAAATTGGGCAACAAAAAAACAGGTTGTTTTTGTTACTGTTAGGATTTAGAATCATTGTTTTTATTACCAAATAGGTACAGTACTGCTATCAGAAAAGATACGTAGACAGTAAGTAATCTTATGCAATAAAAAAACTAGGCCAACAAAGCAGGGAGGAAGAGAATGGGATATTTTATTCTTATTTTCTGCTAATGGTGTTCTTTCTATGTTCTATTCACCTGAGGGCCTTGATTTACTCCTGGAGTCAGAGGATTTCCGAGAACATACTTCTTAGCCCGTTCCACGCTCTTTCGAAGAAACTCATCGTAAATGGATTCTTCCACAAAAAGCCTGGAGGCAGCTATACAACATTGACCCTGGTGGTAGAACAGTCCGTGGTGTGCAAATTCAACAGCACTGTCCACTGCAAAGGAGAGAATTCACATGAAGATATATTTTCTAAAGGTTATGTATTTTTATGTATATTTCTCAGAGGCAATGTGGTGATACAGAAAGGTCATGAGTTGCGTAGTCAGACATGGGCTCACTACATGCTACCCCTTAATAGCCAGGTGACAAAGTCACCTTTATGATCCTTTATTTGCCATGGGAATAATAGTAACAAATAGTAGAATCTGAAAGATTGGTGATTATTAATTTAACACAAGCTCTGCTAAGAACGTGGAAAGCTTCATAATACCAAATCTCATTGCAAATGATCTTTATAAATATATTTATAACTACTTGACTGTTAACTAGTTAACAGTGACTGTGTTAATTCCTGTGAAAATTCCCTTTCAGGCCTCAGGTTATAAATTGATAACAACAAAAATCTGTAATATCTAGTCATTAAATCACTTCAAAACATTCTTGAATACCCTGAGGAACAGTAGAAGTGATATTTACAACAACAAAAACTTTCCCCAACCTTCCAACCTTATTCTAGCTAAAGAATACATTTCCAAAATCTACTATCTGAAGTATGTCATATTATTTTATATATGCCTATAAACTCCTCTACTTCATTTATTTGAGATAGTGAAATATGTCTAAAACGGAGTTGCTTCATTAGTGGGTCTTAAACAAGAAGAAAATTTGCATTGCATTTTAATTCTCCAAATGCTGAAAATTTAATTCAACATTATAGCACTTGGATAGTGTTTCATTTATTTTCTTAGCTAGTCACTCTTGCTGAAATTGTAGCAGAAGCAGTTTACAGAAAGGCTTGGAGAAAAACAGTAATCTTGCCATGTTTGTAGAATACATAAAGTAATTTTTTTAAAGAAACTTCGGTTAAGATCGCAATAGCAACACAGGCCAATTGCATGAACCATTTGTGTTTATGACCTCATGCCAATAAGGCAGCTGTTTAAGAAAACATTAGAGGAATGTTTGACAGCCTAAGCCTGCTTAATGAATCACATTTAGGAAATAATTTTGAGAATCTGCTTGGTAATATAATCAGAAGGAACCCAGTATTGTATATAGCAGTAGATTTAATATATGTAAATTCAATTACACGTGCTAGTGACAACAAGAGAAATTCTTTAAATAGTGGGAGTCATTTTCTTCTGGCCATTTCATTTAATAAGCATATGACCCAGCGTGGAGGGAGCTGCCTCCCCAGCTGGTCTCAGTCCAATGTGTGCGGGTATCTCACCATGCTGAAAGCAATGCTAATATTTATTTATTTTGTTAAAATATACTTTTTAATTTTTTAAAAAGATACTTAGATTACATAAATGTTACAAAGCTAATGTTTAAAGGTGGGATATTAAGAATATATATCATGACCCTAACCATTTATTTTGTCTGGAATTTAAGTGAAGAAATGAGAACACTTGTGTCTGTGTTAGACATTATCTATGTGTTATAACGTAAGAGCAATTTAAGATATTTTGAAGAGCAATTGTTGCCTCTGATTAATGTCTTATATATTGGCTTAAAAAAATAATCCCTTTTGTAAAATTCCAGTTCACTGTATGGTATTATCAGGCATCAAAAAAAGAGGAAGGGTGAAAAGATAACAATAGCTTCGACTCACAGTCGGCATCAGCAAACACAATGCAAGGGCTCTTCCCACCGAGCTCCAGGGTTACCCTCTTCAGATTACTATCCCCGGCAGCTTTTTTGATCATTTTGCCAACCTGAAATGAAGCATTATGAAGGAAAAAGCTGAATTTGCTTTCATGAAGAGAGGTTTAGTTATTGTTTTAGATTTAAATGACATTTGTACCACAGTTAAAGTTCAGTTTGGATACAATTTATTTAAAGAGCGTTTTTTCAAGATTTGGCACCTTTTGATAAAAAGGCTTCACCATTCAAGCATCCAGACTTAAGATGAGACAGAAAAATGCTCATGAGCAAGAGAGCAAAGGTATAGCACATGACAGCTGATCTTCATGTGCACAGCTAAACATAAGGTTATCTTTCCTTTTAACCAGAACTTCATCTCTCTAGAGGATGAATCTGACCTATCATAACCCAACCATAACTTATCTCTTTAACTTTTCATCTCTTCTTCTGGAGTCCAGAAAACTGTCTGGCTAAACTAGTGTATTCACCACTCCCTGAATCTCACTTCTCTGTCCACATTATGTGCCCACTCTGACCTGGACTGTCTCCAAGTCCCACCCTTCCTTAGGGTCCAGCTCATATCTTACCTCCTCCAGGATCTTCCCTGATGACCCCAGGCAGAAAAGACCCTTTCTTCCTCTGACTTCCTCTAGGCCCTTCATGAGGACTCTTTCAGAGCAAACTTCACATTCTGTTGTTTGTATACACACAAATTTCCCAAGCAGATTGTCACCTCCTTTGTAGCAGTAATGATACTCTACCATGGCAACTTTCCTCAGCAGAAATACTCTGGGTTCACTTAATTGTTGATTGATGGAAAAATGGAAAACACACACTCTCTCTCTCTTTCTTTGTCTCGCTCTCTCATCACATTTTTGAACAGTGGAGTTCGAAGAAAGAACTTGGATCTGTGCTCTGTGCTGCTACCTCAGTTAACTGGAATCCTACTGTCCCCCCTCTTCAGAAAAAGACATTGTTTTCAGATTTGTTTTTCCTTTGTGAGTCATTCCCATCAAGATTATTTTCTGTAGTTATTTTTGTTTTTCCATCTCTAAAATCTGACTTATTTAAAATATACCTGGCCTATATATAATTATTTATCCTTTATTATTTTTATTAAAGCATTAATCCACTAAAATGATCTCTGCTTTTATTTTTTAATGATGATTCATTTTATTTTACTTCTTTCATTCTCCAGGTTTCTTTTCCTACTCCATTCTGAAGTATTTGGATTTCCCAAAGGCTGAAGTTCTGCTGCATAATCTTGTTGTGTAGCAAACAATTTTATAATACGTTTCCATCCCAACTGAACAAAAGGTAAGTAGATGCTTGCTGAGTGCATGTTTAAATTTTTAGTACTTAATGAACTAACTGCTATTGTACTTATAGAGTAGAGCATTATTTCAAAAATGCTTTCAACTTATTTCAAGATTTCAGTGAACTAAATCAAGCCCTTAAAAGCAGATTAATAAAAATAGACCAAAAGTACACTCCATTGAAGGGACCCCTCCCCCCGAAATTTCTCTTGTATCTCATTTCTGTCTACAACATATTTTTATGACCACTTTTAGAAACTGAATTTTCATTTAAGATCATTAAGATTTTTCTGTTCTCTAGAAAACATTCTTTGCCTTTCTTCCTTTTGAATTTTCTAAATTCTATACTTCTGTTTTAACTTAGAAAAGATTTCTGGAGAAACTATACTACAAAGTAGATAATTTAATTTTTGTCTTGGGAAATGGAGGAAAGATTAGAGGCATTTTTATAAAAGCTACAGCTGTCAAAAGAAAGAATGATTAGGAATATGATTGAGGAATAAAAGAAACACTTTTGCTTAGTACAAGTTATGGCAAATAAAAGGTTGGCTTGAGTATTCCCCAAAGTCTAGCTAAGCCAAAACAATAACACATCCATATTTGTTCCATAATTTTATTTGCCTACTTAGAACAAAGTAAAAGTTCATCATTTTTTTCCATGGGGTGTGTAATGAAGAAGAGATAAGAACTTTTAAGACCATGGGTAAATAATCTGTTCATTGCTATGTGTCATTGCTTTTGGGGTCAGATACAGCAAATGCTCAAGAAAATGTTCTAACTTATTAAGTGCTACATAGTGTGGGTAAGGTTCTCTTTTAAATTGATTTTTATAGGACTTTAAAATTCTTACCTTGCCAGGAAGGCATTGTTAGAATGGAGGTCATTGTACATTCAGTGCTGACCTCCTTCATGGCATTTGGCAAGTTTCCTAATATCTGCCAAGCAATAAACCAGATGCTAAAAGGGAACTCAGAAAGAGGTTCTAGGCAGCATTTGAGCTGGTACCACAAATGATTTTTCTGTGTGACCTGTAAAATCATGTTAGTTATAGTTATACTTATCTATTTAATACTACACAGAAATCGTTTCTAGAGATGACAGTGAATAAGACAGTTTTTGAGGACAGTCAGCAAGAGAGGGAGGCACATAGCAAGAAAATAGGCATGTGCTATCATAATTATATATTTTGGATAATAAGAACACAAAGGAGGAGTTTTAAAAATCAGGTTGTTCCTGGGACGGCAGAGGTTAGGAGAAGCCAGAGAAGTAACATGTAGGGGGTCCATGTGAGAGCAGGTTATGGCATGAACACAAGTATAGGGGAATGAAAAGATTAATCAGGAAGTGATGGGACAGAGTGGTCAAAGAAAGCAGAGAGGTGATCTCTTCCTTCACACCTTCCAAAAAGTGTGAGAAACTAAAGAGTGGGGAAGGGGAAAAAAATGTGAAGCAAGTACAGTACACTCCTAGTATCTATGTCATTTCTTGAACACTCTGTAGGGTGGTAAAATTTTATTACTTTTCAGCCCATTCAATTTTGTTACTTAAAATGACCCAATATGGTTGATCTTACTATCTCCACTTTACAAATGAAGAAACTCTTATTTAGCAAGGATAGGTAAATTTTTGAAGGCACAATGCTAGGAGAAGTAGGGTCAGAATTTGAACCCAAGTATTTCCTAGTCTCTGTCATCTCTAGGTTTCTCTTTTGGTAGGTAAAGTGCCCCTTCCAAATGATTTAGGGGTTTAGATTGAGCCTAGACAGTCAGTGATGCTGGTGCTGGTTCAGGGAACAGCAGCCTCTGGCCCAGGCTGACTGGAGAAGAGAACGAAAGTTAGATGAAGACCTGGAAATATAAGTGGAGCCACTTTGGGGGAAGCTAGGCTGAGGAATTTGTACCCTCCTTTGCTTTACCATCTTCTGCTCTGATTTCAACCCATGACTTTACCATCTTTTAATTTATTGCCATGTCTTAAACATCCTCAAATGTTTTGTTCATAGTAAATCCTGAAGAGTTGACTTTATCCTAACTCAATTAGAGATTTGCAGAATGCATTTTTTTTTTTACTTTATGTCTATAAAATTGGGGGGGTATGTATTAATTTCCTTAGTTTAAAAAAAGAGCAAGAAAAAAATAAATCTTGAATATCCACCATTTCAGTTCTCTATGTAAATGTTTCTTTATATTCATGTGGCTAATGAGGAGTATAATACAATCAATCAAATTATACTCTCCTTCTTATTTAGAATGTTCTTCTTGCTTTTTAAATTTCAGGGGGTTAAAAGGGTAACCATCCTCATCTATAAATGTTTGGAAATGAATAAAAATGGTGAGAGCACATCATAGTGTGTGTAATTAGCAGTGCTAACACATGGGTATGATAGTGGCTGAAAGGGAAAGCCTAAGGTCATGTACATCACTAGAAGAAAACTAAAAAATGAAACATGGGACTCTATAGTACAGTGAACCCTCTCGTGAAAAATGGATATGGCTAATAGTGCCTGTAAAAGAATGCTTTTCTCTGAAACAGAACTAATGTACACTAATGTTATAAGAGGCTCATATCAGGATGATATCTGCGCAAAAATATAACCAAAGCAAACCAAGGACGGAAGTATATAGTAATTGACTAATAATCTTCCATCAATGGTAAAAAAAAGGAAGTATGTTAAGTGAAAAGACTAGACAAAATGTACTACATGTTGTTTGACTCCATTACATCTACAAAATTTAAACAAATAAATTATAGAGATGGAACTAAATTAACAGTTATATATAACAGGAGAAAGAGATTGAGAGGTAACTACTAAGGGGTAGGGTTCCTGTTTGTTTGTTTTTTTTTTTTTTTTGGTGTAATGAAAATGCTTTAATATTGGTTGAAATGATGAATGCACAACTCTGATTATACCAAATGTATTGATTGTATACTTTAGATGGAATGTATGGTTTATGAAGATGTTTCAATAAAATCAAGTATAATAATAATAATGGTAATAATAAAGAGTACCCATCCTTCAAAATCCAGAGCAAGCTCTAGCAACCAGTTAGGTATCATTCCATCCTGTGAGCCATCTTGCAGTATCCTGTACACATGTTAGTACACTTATCATTTCCTACCTTGTTTTTTGTTTTAGCAGTTTTATAAGATGAGGTTATTCTTATTCCTCATCCTCTATACTGCACACCCATAAAAAACATGCAGCATTTCTTGAACTGAATATCTAACAATTATCAAGTCACATACTCTAATAGAATGACTCAAGAATTTTTCTGCTTGATACAGTAAAATGTTACTACTTCCCTTGGCTTTGAAAAGAGAAATCATATCAACAGATGGGAATTTTATTCTTCCAAACTCCGTCTTCTAGGTGCTCACTCTTTCCCTCCCGCCTCTTCTTACAGCGCCCATGCTTGGGGCCCTGTTCTTACACCTCTCCGTGGCCAGCCTGGGGCCAGAGAGGCAGAGTCTTTAGGCTGGGCCAGCACGAACATCCAGCAAAGCTGGGCTTCTGGCTCCCTTTCAAAACATGCAGGGAAGCAAGAGCCCAAATAAGGAGCCAAGGGTGAGCTTCGGTTATTTAATTTCCATAACATACAGGATAAAGTTACGTTCATTCATACAAATCACTGTGGCCTAATTTATATTTTCTATCATAAACCTTACCAGTCATATGACAAGGTTTAACCATCCGTATTTCTCATCAGAGAAGATAACATACACATTGAAAACCATTTACTCTAGTCCTTCTCTGTTTGTGAAAGGAATCTTGACTCATCCAAATGACATCTGCTTATGTTCTATAAACATATTTGAAGGCTAGAATAAAAACAAATCATTAGAGAGAACTTTTGTTTTAAGGAAGTGTCGAACTCAAACACTGTGACATAAAACATGCTGGAGATGCAGACGCGCTTTACCACTGGTCTGAGTGAATATTACCTCTGTCGATCCTGTGAACGCCACTTTGTCTATGTCCATGTGGGAAGAAATGGCTGCTCCTGCAGTAGGTCCATAACCAGGGACAATATTCACTACTCCAGGAGGAAACCCTGCCTAAAAGTTAAAAAGCGAAAAAAAAAAAAAAGGTTACAAGAGAACCGAGAATTTAATTCTGTGAAAGAAGAGATTATGGGGTTGAGATGGTCTCTCTAAACTAGTCTTGTAAGTTTCACCACTAAGAAAAATTCACTTCAGTGTCTTTATTTTTTTATTATTATTATTCGATTTCTCAGGCCATATAAGATAACCTCAAGGGTTTCATTATTGAGAGAGATCATTTCTCCTCATGGTTAAGTTCATGTGTGTCTTTATGGATCGTTGTTTCAATGATGGCTCTCTCCAATTTCATTACAGAAACTCAAAAAGATGGTATGTATAAAAAGTGTTTGGTAAATTACTTATATAGAAGGAGACAATATGACTTAATGCCTCATAAGCAAAATTAAGAAACTAAAGGGATCTAAATTTTTCAGTTTCTGCTGGGCTGCAATTCCTCATTGATGTTATTTAATCAATCAGTTAAGTATGTAGGTTCATCCCATTCAAGACCAAACTTCAGATTTTGTCCTCAATCTCAGTTGAAGAATTATCAGGTGAAAAACAGTGTAGCAGTTGAGATGCACACATTACATTTTCACATTTTTTATTTTCATCATAACACCAAAATTTAGGAAAGCTGAACTCATATCCAAGAAATAGTCTTCATTTCAAATTAAAATAGGCAAAAGGCATGTCAGAAGTGAGATTTCTAGCGATTAAAGCTTATTTTTAAAGTTTGGGTAAACTATGGAGGACAAAGAATGATGAACCGTTTGCAGATTTATTTAAATAATCTGGATAGCTGATGAAAATGTTTCATGAGCTCTTTTGTCAGTTCTGAAACAGGAAGGTAAAGGCAGAGGAAACGAGAATAGAAATGAGAATAAAAACATATCCTATCAGGGGCAGATGTGCTTTGAAATCACACAGCCCAGTATCACAAGCAAACTTCTTGACACAGGGGTCTCTAGCCTCTGAATGGCCTAGTGACACTGGTTTGCACATCCACACTAGCAGCGGCGACAAACCAACTTGCAATTCAACATTTGAAACAAAGCTATTTTAATTTGAAATGTGAATTCGTGTTCATGAGAGATGGGCAAAGGGAACAGAAAAGGTGATTCTGCCATGGCTATTTGATGCCAGAGCTAGAGTCTGCCTGCCTTGAGTTTGGGCAGAAGCTCATTGGGGTTGGCTGCCAGAAATCCAATCCAGTGGCCCTGCTAAAGCGGCCCCACCCCTGGACGGGAGCCCTTGGCTGATAATGCAGTTTGCAATAGCACCTAATGAGGTCTTTCCATTATAAATTGGGACTCTTGAGTTCTTGTGTATGTTATAATTTAGGAAACTTACCTCTTTTATTAATGAAGCCACATGAAGAGCAGTGAGAGGCGTTTGCTCTGCCGGTTTGATGATCAAAGTGTTTCCACAGCTAAGCGCAGGCCCTATCTTCCAAATGAGCATAACCAAGGGGAAATTCCACTAGAAGGCATTAAGTAACAATAGAGTCTTTGTATTGTTGAAAGGCACATTCACCGACCTAACTTCTACATTATACACACCCTGTAGATGCTAAGCAATAATTGTAGTAGTTTCGTGTAATCAGCTGATGTATTCTACTTTAGTTCATTGCTAAAAGCTCTTTGTAAATGGTAAAAAAGCTCTAAATAAACCAGGTATAGGAAAGGAGCTGGAGAGAATCATGAACTTTAATCATGCTGTTATTTTAAAGTTCTTTTCCTACTAGCATAGGTTTGAAAGTCAACCCATTTAACCCATTGGAAGTTACCTTTAAGAGTTTAAAGAAAAAGATTATTCCTCACCCCCATCCCTGTGCCCTAGGCCATTCACAATAATTACTTACCCAATAATATTATTGAGTTAGCATTGGTTTTTAAGACAATTATGTTGATAAACACAAAGAAATCTAGGGCCTGGAGGTTGAATGTTTGCGTTCTAATCTTGGCTCTAAGACCCACCAGTCATGTGACCTCAGGCCCTTTGTGCATGATTTCATCACCTGTAAAGTCCTCTCCTCCTTGGAAGGTTGTCCTAAGGATTAACTGAGAAAGCGCTCAACACAGGAGCCAGAGACTGGTCCATCTACTGTAGAAACTATTAGTTATTGTCAGTGTTAATGTGATGGTGAATTTTATCTGTTAACCTGGCCAGGCTATGGTGCTCAGTTGTTTGGGCAAACACTAGCTTACTTCACTAGCTGTGAAGGTATTTTGTAGTGTCATCCAATCAGCTGAAATGCCTTAAGAGCAAAAATGGGGGTTTCTGGGAAAAGAAGAAATTCTGCCTCAAGACTACCATATGATTGTTGCCTAACTTTCTAGCCTGCCTCCCCAGCTGACTGCAACTTCAACTCTTGCCAGAAGTTCCAGCCTCTTGGCTTGCTCTATACGTTTCAATCTCTCTCTTTGGATACACATACACACATATACATATTTATAGTTATATTTGTGTTTATATTTATGCACACACATATATCTTGATGGTTCTGATTCTCTAGAGAACCCTGACTGATAAAATTACTATTCAGAATTATGTAGTTTTTATTGATTTTATTTGGAATTTTTTTTTAACTAATAAGCAGTTGTATTCAAAAATATGTATACATGTATATATTTCAATCTCATTGGAGGAAAAGATGTCATCTTTTTATTTGGCATTTTTGAATGTTTCATACAAAGTAAAATCATTTGGATAGTGTCCTGTTTGTTGAGTTTAAAGGAAATCTTCAGGATTTTGCTTAGGAATACCACCTTCTCTAAGAGGCAACTCTGGAGTATCAGAATCTCTTATCTAATGATAGGAAATGTTCCACCAGCATTCCAAATGCCTCTGGCCTAATTTCTTATATTGTAATTTTAAAAAGTCCTTTTGGGATGTTAACAATCTGATTGCTACTGTTCTCCATGATTGGGAAGTTCCAATGAGGAGATAAAAAGTGCTGGAGGGTGGTAGGGCAGATTACATTCCACTAAAATGGTGTCCTGTAGCAGATGACCATTTTACATATACATGTAAAGCAAGGGTCTTAAAAAGAGGGAAACGGACTTTGGCCCAGTGGTTAGGGCATCCGTCTACCACATGGGAGGTCCGCGGTTCAAGCCCCGGGCCTCCTTGACCCGTGTGGAGCAGGCCATGCGCAGTGCTGATGCGCGCAAGGAGTGCCGTGCCACGCAAGGGTGTCCCCCGCGTGGGGGAGCCCCACGCGCAAGGAGTGCGCCCGTGAGAAAAGCCGCCCAGCGTGAAAAGAAAGAGCAGCCTGCCGAGGAATGGTGCCGCCCACACTTCCCGTGCCGCTGACGACAACAGAAGCGGACAAAGAAACAAGACACAGCAGATAGATACCAAGAACAGACAACCAGGAGAGGGGGGGGGGAATTAAATAAATAAATAAATCTTTTTTAAAAAAAAAAAAAAAGAGTCTCTAAAACAGTTGTGTTTTTTTTTTTTTTTACACAAAAACAACCCATCAATGAATGGTTGAGGTTGGTGAATGGGATAATGTTGAACACCCTTCTGAGATATGTCAGGATATAGATAGTTGCTGGATTACCAAATTATATCCAAGATGTCCAGTCATGGGAAGACCAAGGCGTTGCAACGTCTTACATTTGCTCTGCTTTTAGCCATTATCTAAGTATCCATTTGTGTTGGACAAAGCTTCATCATTATATCAGATAGATTTTTAACTCAATTTTATTTTTAAGATTAAAGAAGTTATACAGAAGACCAACTTACAGGAATGATTTGGCCACATACACCAATAGGTTCATGTCTTGTATAAGTAAAAAAGTCTCCATCTGGAAAACAAAACACATGCACCAACATATTTGGACAAACGCATTTAATGAAATGGTGGTTAGGGGCTGATGTGAGAGGAAGGTGTAGTCAATACTAAAAGAAGAAAAAAGTCTATACCTGCAACTACTTTCAAAATAAAAATTTGAGCTCTACAATAGTAATCTGGAATGAAAGAAACTGTGAAAGTGAATGAGGTCAAAACAAAGATGTTTAAACTTGGAAAATATCTGAAAGTTAATTGATTCTATGTCTCATTGCCTACAATCCTTGTTCTCTAAGTTTTATACAAAAGAAAACAGCTCCTAAGGTAACCACATTCCTTGGTACCACCATGGTCTCATTCTCACCTTTTTACTTCCAGAGCATCATTTCTAACCTAATGGATGCTCCAGTTTGTTTGGAAATACACAACAGGGCCAATCTGGAGGATGCTGTATTTCTATATTCACTAAGTTTATAGATTAAATTCTACCTATGTTTTCCAAATTGGTGTTTTTTCACATTTCTATCCCATCTTGTACATTCCTCACTAAATAACACATACATACACATACACACACACACATTGTAAATAAGGCTACAAACTCAGTACCATCTTGTTTTGAAGCTATTAGAAATAAATTACTCTGAATTAGTTTGTTCAATTGGTCTAGTCTGTAATGAGTTAGACCAGACATAGATGACTATATCTGGCTCTTACTGGAACATGCTAAGAAGCTTAAATAATTACATTATAGAAAGAGTATAAATGTTACTACTGGAATAAAACCCAAATTAGTAATTTTAGAGGCCAGATTTGGAAAATGTGGGTCCTTAGAGAGACAATTGCCTTAAATCAATTATTATGGCCATAAGAATATCTGTACATTAATATCTTCTAAAATATCCACAGTGCTATCTTCTCTATGGTGCTGCTGAGTTATTTTAAAAAGCAAGTTGATACAATTTCTTCCATTGCTAGAGTCACAATAGTTCTATAGTAGAATACCAGTAAATCCACTCTAATCCATCCTGTGGACACTGGGATGGTGATGTAGGGGCATTTTCAGACTTGGAGTTGTCCTAAATGATATCGCAGGGACAGATGCTGGACAATATATATCTTGATATAATCCACTGAATGGACTGGAGGAGAGGTGTAAACTACAATGTAGGCTATAATCCATGCAGTGCAGCAGTGTTCCAAAATGTATTCACCCAAATGCAATGACTGTGCCACAGTGATGAAACAGGTTGTTGATGTGGGAAGAGTGGGGGTTGGGTGGGGTATGGTTATATGGGAACCTCTTATATTTTTTAACGTAACATTTTTTGTGATCTATGTATCTAGAAAAGAAAAATTTTTAATGACTATAAAAATAAAATAAAATTGGTTAAGAGGTTAAAAAAAAAAAAAAAACAATTCGATGAATCTTGACACAATTCCCAGGCTCAGAACCACATTTTCTCAAAGTCAACGAGAAAATAATCTTGCCTTATTTGATTGCCATTTTTAAAAGGGAGATTTTAGAATTCTTCAGCTCTACAGTTATCCCCAGCCCTATCCCCAGCCCAGGCCGGTTCCTAAATCTACTTACCAACCGGTATTGTCCGCCCCTGAATCTTGTCAGCCCAGCCTGCACAGTAGCGTAATGTTTTTATGCATCCTCCTAAATCCATCAGGTATGCATTGGAAAATAGTTTTCCACCATTCATTGACTCCAGTGTCTGAAAGAGATGAAATTCCAAATATGTATTTCCATACAATTTCTAGGTTTAAAAATTATAGCCAATATTTTTAAAAATCATGAGCTATAGAATTTTGGAAATTGAAGAAATCCTATGTCAACTTCTCTAATCTCCTCTTTTTAAAGAGAAGGAAAAAAAAAAAAAAAGAATTAAAATGAGGTCATGTAGCAAAATCCAGGCAGAAAGGGTAGTAGGATCCTGGCCTTTAAACCCTAGTGCTCCTTATTTCTCATTATGAATGTCCTCCAGCAAGCCAACTTTCTAGGAATTGGTCATGATTTGATATCTAGACAGCTGGTGAGAATGGCACTTAGTCTCCTTTGACAGACCAGAGTTTCAAGAAGACTGCACTTAACTGTATAATCTAAATGTGAGAGACAATTTCATGGCAGTGATTATTAATAATGCTTCAATAATTGTTTTTAATTTTTGAATGCTTTCTGAATCTAACCAATCAGTTCACATAAACTTAAATGACACCTGTCTTCATCATCTGTTAATATTATAGGCAAGAAAAAGGACCATAGTGTTTAGATTAGAAATGAATTAAAATGAACTGAAATGTTTCAAACTTGGTGATTTCATCAGTATTTTGATTGTTACATACCCAGAATTTTCTTTACCAGAATCAGAATTTTTTTTCATTGTGAAACTCCCAGTTTTGCCATTATTGTCATAATTATTGATTGAATGGCCCGGCTGTAAAATTAAACATCCAATCTAGTTTCCCAACCATTGAACTGTCTCTTTTTTCCCTCCTTTACTTAAGCTGCACTTTAAAAAGTTTTTTGGGACCTATTGTTATGCTGGGCTGGTTACCTGGTAGGAATGTGCTGCCAATTGAATGTTAAAACTATTCCCATCTGTTATACCATCTTCTGTCTGTATTATATGGTCTGTCATCTCAAAATTTAATCAAACATGATTTTTGTATGTTTGCTCTTTTGTTCCCCTTAAAATCTTATGCTGACAGAAGCAGTCAACACTCTTTGATCCGCAGATCAGAATGAGAAGCTAAGTTTTAGCAAATGCTGCTTTCTCCTTACAGGACTTTTTGGTTAATATGGTTTTTATTGTGCATAGCTTCTGGCTCTATATTATTGCATACTATGAATTATGCTGAATCTTTGATTGAGTGATAAATGGTACTTTGATTAGCTATAATTGCTGCCATTAATTTTTAAAATATAGGCCTCTAAACTGCAAGTTTAAAATTCTAAAGGTAACAAAAAAAATTTACTCTGAAACATGATCATGGTAATGGTTTGTGCTCAATTGACTTCATTATAATATTCAATTGAGAAAAAGAGGACAAGGAAACATGCACCCCATATTAAGTGTTAACTCATCTAGCATCTAAAATGTCTTTTTAAAAAGCAATGTGTATATATATATGTGTGTGTATATATATTTGTATAAACACATGGCTGACTGGATTATTCTTTATTCTTTGCCTTTTTTCCACCTGTAAAAAGGACATAATTTAATCAAGACCATTGTGAGCAGGCATATTTCAGGAAAGGAAAAAGTAGCCATTATTAAGTATCTAAGTGAGCTGGAGTAAGGAGAAAAAATGATTTACTTTAGAGAAATATTCTGGGCCCCTTTAAACAAACTTCATGAGATATTTCACTAAAAGAGTTCAGTGGTCAAGTAAGTTTGAGAAACTCAGTATGACATTCTAGGAGATTCACACTGCACACGACCTTGTTAAAGGCTCCGAAAAGTTCTAGGGTAAAGGAACCTCGATATTTGTCAAAGTTGGGACTGTAGAATCTATTATGAAACAAGAGACTAACATCATCCAGAACTAGTGTGCAGATTACTATTTGAGAACAAATTCAATGGTAATGTTTCTATATAAAAGCTGGATAGCAAAATAGGCACCCTCATGCATTGTTGCTGGGAATGTGAAATAGCGCAGCTGCTGTGGAAAAGTCGGCAGTCCTCAAAAAGTTAAATAGCATGATAATGTGACCCAACAATTCCACCTCCAGGTATATACCCAAAGGAATTGAACACAGGGACTCAATTAGATACTTGTACACCAACATTCATAGCAACATTACTCACAATAGCCAAAAGGGTGAAGCAACCCAAGTGTCCATCACATTATCAGATGAATGGATCATCTGCTATTCAACGGAATATTATTCACTCATAAAAGGAATGAAGTTCTGATACATGCTATAGCATGGATGAACCTTAAAAATATTATGCTAAGTGAGTTAAGCTAGACACAAATGGATACTGTATAAATTCACTTTTATGAAATATCTAGATTAAGCAAATTCATAGAGACAGAAAGTAGATTAGAGACTACCTGAGAAAAGAGAATGGGGAATTACTGTTTAATGGGTACAGAGTTTCTCTTTTGCATGATGAAAAAGTTTTGGTAATGGGCAGTGGTGACGATAGCATGGCATTGTGAATGTAATTAATACCACTGAATTGTACACTTATAAATGATTAAAATGTCAAATTTTACATTGTATATATGTTACCACAGTACACTTTTTAAAGAGCTGGAAGATGAAGTCTTTTATATTTTGTTTGTAGAAAGCATGTGGTAACCACTCAAATCAAAATGACTTGCCAATTAAAACAATGAAGGGTTTCTAGAGCTCTTGCTTCCTGCTGTATCTGGTTAGTACTCACTGCCAGCAGCAGGCGGTCCCTCTCAATTAAATCAGCCAACTTGTATATTAGCCGTCCCCTCTCCGAAGCATCCATGGTACGCCATGAAGAACCGATCTGGAAAGCCTTCCTTGCAGCCTTCACTGCTTTGTCAACATCTTCCTGCAAGTCAAGGGGAACTCAATTAGTAGGTTAAACATATTAGCAAATCTAATGGCAATCATCCAATAAAATAGACTGAAACTCCTCATAAGTGGGTACTGTATCGTCGTTAGTCCTAAATTTAGCACACTATTTGCACTCAATTAGAGTACACTGGAATTAAACCCATTGCCCTATGTTATAGAATGATGACCTTCACACATGTAGCACATGCTTGGTTTTCTAGAATAAATATAAAGAGTATAATAATCATTTTGAATAGCTGCTATCATTTGAGTACTTGTTTTATCTAGGAATATTTTAATAACTTTGCACGTATTAACTCATTTAATGCTCAATAATTTTGTGAGATAAACATTTTACCTATTTTATAGATGAAGAAACTGAAGCAAGGAGAGAGAAAACATCTGTCTAAGGTCAATAGATAAAAGTGGCCGAAATGATTTCTGAACTGAGCCTGCTTGCAGAACCCTGCTTTCCCCCATTGCACTGTACTCCTTTGGTGACTGGGTTACCTAAAATTCCAGGCAAAGCCCAAGATCCAAAATGGTGACTATCCTTTATGATTTTTGGTGACTTTAACACCTGTTCAGTCTCATGAAGAACCTATTGCAGAGTAAATAGAATTTTGTTTTGCTATTGAAGATTAAGTATTATAAATATGTGTTCATTTCCTTTGTGCAGAGTAAAAAAAGTATAAAGCTGATGGGACTGGCATAGAGAAGGGTCTGTATGTGTCAATCCCTCACTTCCCAACTGGGTACAAATAGATCCTTTTTAATCCCTAACCTGGTAAAGAAGTCTGTTAATACTAATAATGTGCTACTTGGAATGACATTGCTTCAAAAAGGAGTCAAATCATAAAGTGCTTCCATACTTGATCCAGCCACCCTGCCTTCCCTTTTCTGCTCTTGTGTCTTTTGAAACCAGGTTTACTCCTCAGGTTATGTCCTAGTCCTACCTCAGCTACAAATTTTATCCTTGTCACTCCATTCTCCACAGATCCGTGTTCAGACCGTTTTGAGTGTCTACAGAATTTACCTCCCATCTCTTCTATCACTACTTCACATATCCTAGACCTTAAATGTCCACAGGACTGGCCTAAGCACATACTTGGTGCTCAACAAAACATGACTACTTAGTATCTTAAGCCAATAGCTTGCAAATTTTGCAGAAGACATAATCCTCTGTGAGAATCTGGGGTGGAGAACTGCCCAAAAATATTTTAAATTGCTCACAATTAAGCTGAACCCCATCCAAAGATGAAACCTCCCCTTTAGGGAGACATGAAACTTGGGTTAATATTCCCTGTCTCAGGCTGTATTCAGTTCAGAAGTTTCAAACTTGTAAGTTTGCAAATTGAAAAACAAGTAAACCATTTTGACAATATTTGTCTCCATATTAAGATCTGAGGAAAGAAGCATATTTAGAAGCATAATGTGGTCTGATTAATTGATAATATTTACCATGTATGAACACTGTTTACATCACACACTTGTGTAGGTTACTAACTTTTCAGAGAATGATTAGTGTGTGTGTGTGTATATATATATATATATATATATATATATATATATATATATGCATTAGTAAAATATAAGTATATAAGTATATATTATTTGGACTTTATTGAGAAATATATGTATATATGTGTATGTGTGTATGCACACATACATACATACATACATACACACAATACATATTTTGGGTATTTGGTTAATCACATTGATATCTTACATTTGGACATTATTTGATGCCATAGCTTCTTATCTTTTTTCAAGTTTGTTTTTTTAAAAAGCAAACCACAAAAAATCTGAGATTGTCAGCATGATTTGTGGATACTACAATTTATAAAATATATTCTGTTCTGTGTTAAAGAGATCTATGAGGCATGTCTTTCATTTGGATCCTTCTGCTCAGTGTTCCACCATCAACTTTAGCCAAATATGGGTTATTTCAGCTTTATTTCAGCATGAGGACATTAAATGTAGATTATTTGTGACTAGGGTTCTCTTCGGCCTACAGAAACAGGAGGAGCAACTGGCGTCAAGATAAGTAACTTTGCCATGTGAAAATGACATCCCTAGAGAATGCTGCTATAGATAAAGAAGTTTTCCTTGTGGTTATGTCCTTTAGATCATGCCATTACTCTTCTCTCATCTCTACTTAACCTTGCAATAGCAGATATAGAGTAATTGTAATTAATATAAAGCTTTGGAATCAGAAAACCCAGGTTTGAATTCTGGTTTTCCTTATTAGTCATGTAATCTTTGATCCATTCATCCACCCACCCATCCATCTATCCATCCAAACTTTGCTAAATACTCTAAAGCTTTCATCATCAGGCACTTGCTCCCAGTGATACAACAGTGAGGTAAAGAGACTGCCCTTTGAAAATTTTCAATTTAAAGGGAAAGAGCCACAACCAAATAACCATGCCAATATATTGTTATAAAATGTGAAAAATGTTCTGAAGTGAAAGCTATTGGTTGTTACCTGACTTCTCTATCCTTTAGTTTTCTAATCTTTAAAAGGGCATAACATCTCACAAGGTGGTACAGAAAATTACTTAACACTTGAAACACATTTTCTGTGTGACAGGCACTATGGTATGTGTTCATTAAATGGTAGCAATTGTTATTGTAGCAGTAACAGTCAAAACAATCTTAAAATCACTCTCAGCAGTTCTAGTACATTTTAATCTTTCCTTTCAGTTTTCCCTGCCCTGTACTATTTTAAGCTCGGATTATCTCACATTGTAGCTAGTCTTACCAAGGCCATTCTTTACTTTCCCCAAACTGTCTTGCTTACTGTTACCAGGCTAATCTCCTTTGAATAATTTCATTTTGTCACCTTTCCTCTCACTTGTTTGCAATCATTCCCTTTTACTTTCAGTCCCAAGGTCAAACTCCTGCCTGGTTTTCAAGGTCCAGCAACTTTGGCCCCCACCTCATCTACCCAAACTTATTGTTCACATTTTTTTCTACTCTTAGTTTGGACTAACTCCTTCTTGCCTCTGTTCCTGTGGTGCTCTTAGCCTAGAATCCTCTTTCGGCATGTTTCCATTTTCAAAATCCTACAGATTCTTTAAGATCCAGTGAAAATATCACAGCCTACCTGCCCCTTGCCAGACTAACCCAATTTGATTATGAAAGAGCCCACTGAGCTCCAGGCACTAAGCTAAGCCCTTGATGGTTATTAGCTCATCAAGTCCCACAGTTACCACTATAATTAAGTATCATGGACTGTGTTTTACAGGTGAGTAGACTGTGACTCATGGACATTAAATGGCTGAACCAGCACATGGTAGAGCCAGGATTTGATTCTATAGTTGATTCCAAAATCCAGCTCTGAAAGCTGTTCAAGGTTGCTTCCTAATGGTAATCTACTTTTCAAAGAATATTTATTGCTATTGGCATTATAAAATATAATATTTTATTGTTCTGGGCCTACAATAGGCAATTAATAAATATTTAATAACTTTGGTACCCATCTTACAAACTCATTGTGTTAATTGGTTTTATATGAGGTTATGCTCAAGATGATATAATTTGTTTATATTTGATATGTATGTACTAAATTGTTCTTTAATAAGTACCGTTATATAATAAAAAGTGTTTACATTAATCAAAATTATTAGGTATAAGGTTTTTAAATTATTATTCCAGGACTAGTATTTCTCAGATTTTTATTCCAGAACCGGTATTTCCAGGAATATAATTTTAATTAACCAGAGAACAAGTTGATATAGTAACCCAGATTTGCCACCATCAATAACATTTTTGCCTTATAGTGTTAAAATGTTGTTTTTTTTTTTTTGAAATAAGGAACCACAAGCCTGGTGTATAAAGACGACTTGAAAGATGACAAAACAGCAAATGAACAGGGTTAAGGAAAATGAACTGGCCAACTACTCCCAGATAGTGCATTCCCATATTAAATTCATTCAGAGGTAGAAAAAGTACTTATCAGAGCACTTTTACCTTTACACTTGCCATGGTCACTTTCATTCTCACCAATCATTTGTTAGGTCATGTTTTAGTATTAAAAGCAGGTTTCAGGATTAGTCAACGGCCTAAAAGAGCCACTGAAGTGAAAAGAAAACAGTTCCCACCCACATCTGTGCTTTGCTTTGTAACTTCCATTTGTTCTTGCCCCTCCTCCTTCTTTGTAATACCTTTGAAAGGCAGTATATAGCCCATTGTTAGTTCTATTCTACGCAGAAATTAAATGCTAAAACCTCTTGGCTCACCATCTAAAGAGTCAGTTCCAGAATATTGGTTTACCGTGACTATGTAATTTGCTAGATTTGTACCTTTCACTAAGCAATGTTGTTAGAGGTTACTATATATTTATTGGCAAAATTGTAAGAACAATTATTACTTAAAAAGAAAAGTAGTGTATCACTCCCAAAGGAATAAAGCTACAAGTGTGCTGGTTGCTTACCAAGGAAAACAGCTTATACCATGAAAAATTTCATTTGAGTGATCAAATATCAAGCCAACTCGAATAGTAGTATGACCTGACTGGAAGCTTTCATGTATGTTAATAATTAGCCTTGATCTATGCTTTTACAAACAATTCCACTCTTCTGTGAGCAGAATAATTGTCAATAAGCACAGAGCAAATAAATGACAAACATTTCTAAGGCTCCAGGTATGATCCTAACTTTCCCTCACTCAGGTAGGAAGAAGGTAAATCTCACAAATGGTGCCAATAAAGTTCTCAGACTACCTCACATCTTTTCTGTGGGAATTCCAGGCACAGCTTTGTTTTACTGGTAAAACTAATCCTAGAAGTCGGTGGCAGAACTAGATGTTCGAGCCTCAATAGAGAAACATCAGGAGTATTTTTTCTTTGGTTAATTGCAAACTGAAAACAGATCTGCATTCTCTCTCTTCAAATACTGTGTCCTCATCGTGCCCCTTATTGCTTTTCATACATTCCTCGGGCTTGCCAGAACCATTCAAGACACTAGAGGGACATCTGAGGTAATTGCATATTGTATGGATCTCTAGAAGTCTCTGATAAAAAGGTATTACACCTTGTGGAATGTGAAGAATAACATTTCCTCTTATTTCTGGGAAAGACTATTTTTGTGCCAGGGATAATCAGGATTTCCCTACTCAAGTTTGGTCTTGTAACATTTCACAGAGGTGCAGTAATTGTCACAGCAGTTTCCAGTCACCAACTTCCTTGCCTGTCAAAGTTCATAGTGCCTATTAAATGCTAACTCCTAAGTGGAGAGACAACCTAGGTTTAATACCATAGTTCAGCGGTTCTCAAAGTGTAGTTCTCCACCACCAGCAACATCAACATCACCTGACAATTTGTTAGAAATGAAAATTCTTGGGACCCACTCTAGAATTACTGAAATTAGCAAGCCTTTCAGGTGATTCTGATGTAGAGTAAATTTTGAGAATCAATGCCTTAATCATTGATCAGTTCCGTACAGGATTCCCAAGGCAAAGTACATGGGGTATTTGAAAATTCAAAACTTGGTAGAAGAGAAGAGCATTTCATTTATTCATTAACTAGATTGTACCAGTCACTGAGGATTCAAATGTGATATGTGGTATTAATCTCTAGAAGGGGCACATTGTCTCAGACCAATTAGCCAGTAGTTCTGCAACACAGGGTCATGATACAGGCAAAAGCAGAGTTTGATAACGGCACAGAAGAGAGCAATTCTCCCTGAGAAGTTTAGAGAAGGCTTAAAGATGTGAAATGACCTTGTAATGATTGAGGCTTTATTATGTGCCGGGCATTGTTAAAGCTCTTTACATACTTTCTTATTTAACCCCTTAGGTTTTCTATTTTCTCATTTTACATAAAAAGGAACCAAAACTCGAAGGGGGTGAGTAAAACCATGGAAAACCTGTGCTCTTCCTAGGTCCTGAGTCTACACCTTGGACATTGCACAGATGAAATGACTAGCATGCAATGGTCTGGGGAAGCTTTGGGCATGGCAAAGTTGGAACTTCTGGGGTTGAAGGGGTCAGAAGTGGATGGAGGCCAGAAACATGGGTTGAGTAATATTATAAAGGATCTTTGTATGTGGACTTTTTCTCAGAAGCAGTGTGAAGCCCTCGAAGAAATTATGCACCAATGAACCCGTTGGTACACACAAACAGTAAAATCTTCACTCCAGTAACACTCCAGTGTGTCAATTAGATCTTATTTCTACTTCTCAAACTGTGGACTCTGGTGGCTAAACTCTGCACTCCTGCCCCTCCAGGCAGGGATTTTACTTCAATCCGATAATCATGCAGCCTAAATCTGGGGCTTTCCCTAAATCCAAAAGAACCCCAGGTATTGCTATGTTGCAATAGGTCTGCAAGGCTTTTTGAGGTGAAGTTAGTGATCTCATTGATTGGGGCAAAGGCAGTGAAAGGATGGAGACAGGCCAGGAGAAGGTGAGTGCTACAATGAAAAAAAAGTTTCATGAATGGATTATCCTTGGGTTTTACTGACTTCATCTCCCAGTGGTCTTTTCACAAAGGGGAAAAAACAAAACAAAGCAAAACAAAAACAACTATGTTTTTTGTTACAGAGATGCAAAGCCCAGTAATATCCGGGCAATTAATGACTAGAAGGATTATTTTAACTTAGACTCAAATAAAAATTCTGAAGACTTTTATTCTCCTTACTCCACAGGCACTTCATCATTAATAGACTACTGAGTACCCTCTATGTACCAAGTATGGCTTAGAAACGTTCCCCACACTTGTCGGGAAACCATATTCTTTTTTTTTTTTTTAAAGATTTATTTATTTATTTATTTATTTATTTATTTTTCTCCCCTCCCTGCCCCCACCCCAGTTGTCTGTTCTCTGTGTCTATTTGCTGCATCTTCTTTGTCCGCTTCTGTTGTTGTCAGCGGCACTGGGAATCTGTGTTTCTTTTTATTGGGTAATTTTGTTGTGTCAGCTCTCCATGTGTGCGGTGCCATTCCTGGGCAGGCTGCACTTTCTTTTATGCTGGGTGACTCTCCTTATGGAGCGCACTCCTTGCGCGGGGGGCTCCCCTACGCGGAGGACACCACTGTATGGCAGGGCACTCCTTGCGCGCATGAGCACTGCGCATGGGCCAGCTCCACACCGGTCAAGGAGGCCCAGGGGTTTGAACCGCAGACCTCCCATGTGGTAGACGGATGCCCTAACCACTGCACCAAGTCCACCGCCTGGGAAACCATATTCTAACAACATACCTACTTGAGTTTACAAAGGGGTTTAGGTGCTCAGAATAGAAAGTGACCAAAACACTTGGCATAAAATAAAATTAGGGTTAGGAAATTTACCTTATCTCCTTCTTCTACTTCACAGATTTTCTCCTCAGTTGCAGGATTAAAGACAGGAAATGTCTTGCCACTCACAGAGTTATGCCATTCATTGTCTATGAAGATCTGGAAAGACAGAGAGGAATCATACAGAAAGACATTTAAATATGCAGTGAATTTTGGAAATTTTTTACAAACTTACACTAAAGCATATGAAATGCCCACATGGTACAATGTTACAACCTCACCCTCTCAGATGTCCTCCCCCACAAACTTTTTCTGCCGTTTAAGCCATTTTATACATAGACACACACACACAAAGAAATTTTAAATTTTCACTAAAATATGCAGTTCTTTCAACACAAGAAAATATAGACAGGAGGAAAAGTCTAGAAAACGATGCTTTTCCCTGAAATAACCATAACTTGAGGCAAGAACAGAGGCTTTAGAGGGCTTGATCTTCACGAATCACCATCTTTATTTTCCACTTCATATTCTGAGCATGATCATTTTGTGCTACTGAGTGATTTGGTATCAGAAATGACTAGTTTATGGCAGTTTTAAAGGTAGCTTTGGTAAGGAATTTTAAAAGAGTTTGCTTGGAAGCGATTGCCTAGGGACATCTTTTTCATTGACTTTTTAAAGGCATAGAGGTTTCATTCTCCTTTGTAACTGATTAGATAATAACTCATTTGTCCTCAGGTGAAATCAGGTTCTAGATTTCTCAGCCTTGGCGATAGCTATGAGAAAGAGACATGCATCTAAAGAAACAGAAGAGTTCATAAAATATCGAATTTCATTCTGTGCACACCATAAAATAGAAATATTAAAAAGCATTAGTTCATCATTTTAAAAGGTTGAATTTCAAGTTTTGCACCCTGAGTGTTTTATTAAGGAACTTAATGGAACTTTGATATCTTTCAGTAGAGTACAGATATTTGACAAAAGCAAATTAAAAAGCACTCTTTTTGTGATGAATAAAGCTATGGTATATTTCTGACAAAGGCTAGGATTTCTTCTCTCTCTTCCTATCCCAATATTTCTTTTTTATTATCCATTTGCTTAGTCATTATTTAAATATGAAAATAATCATAATATAATATTGAACATTATTCATTGCAACTTTCTGTTAGATTCATTATGAAATCATGAACTATTTCATTTAATTTTGAATCACAGGTTGTTTAATATGTGTAGTTTTAAAAGAATGGTGGCACTCACACTGGATATATAATATAAATCTTAATTTAGACACCCATCTCACCCCTATTTACTTAATCTGTAAAGGTGAGTTATTAACAGGGCAACCCTGGTGGAGAATGTATTGAAAGTTCTCTATCAGCTTAAATCAGTTGTACACTAAGTGAAAATCATGTAGATATTAAAAATTCCCCCAATGTCATCTATCAAGATTTTACATGGTTAGTTTAACTATATTGTGTATATTTGAAATAAAAGCGGTCTTTTCAATGAACGTAAGTTTTACCTTAAAGTTAGATATTTTATCTTGTAGCATCCACTCTACAGACTAATATGCTGTCAAGAAAATAAAATGTATCTTACTATACATTCTTAATTGCTTGAGTATAACTCATTCTAAATACTGTGATTTATGAGATGATTTAGACAGAGAACCTGTTCTTTATACTTCTGTACTTTCCTCACCTCCTGTACTTCTCTTTGTGACGGCTGGAAATTGACAAGAAAAAGATTTTGGCATAAAGACACAAAGGGGGGACAGGTACAAAGCAGTCCAGACGAAAAGAAGAGATGTGCAGAATACATGAGGGGGTATGAGAAAGATAGAGACATCAAGAACACGCTTGGTTCTCTGAAAGGGTGATGGAAAACGTAACATAGACAAAGACCATAAAATTCATCATTGCATCCCTAGATTAAAAAAAAGTCAGCATTTTAGGTAAACTTGAATAAAGATTAACTCAAAATAGTGACATGCCCCAAATCAGCACTCTAGCTTTCAGAAAAGCATTTTACAGAATCCCTGTTACTACTATTAAAGAGTATTTTCTTTTATACATCTCTAACCCTTATCTCTTAGTATTTTTCTTCCCAGTGAATGTCTGGGAAACTCCTAAATGTGCACAAAATTGAGTTTGTTGTCCTTTCTCACTACACGCTTCTATGATCCTTGAACTAAAGCGCTAAAGCCCTCTTGGGCTCATTTTCTTCTCTCTCTCTCATGCACACATATATACACGTATACACTCCTTCTCCTGTTATGACATACAATCCCTAGTTACCCTTTTGTATCACTCTTTTCTATATTATTATAAGAGACCGCTTCCTACACCCCACCACTACTTCATAAACATTTAATCATAATCATCTTCCTAAGCCAACCCAGTGCAGATTTTGCCAACAACTGCCCCCTCAAGTCACACTTGCCACTCCCCCTCCAGCACATTTAGGTGGTTCTCCATCTTCAAACTCCTTAGCATGGCACTTGACATGATTTACAATCTGGCCGCAGCATGCTTTTTGGCGTTTCCTCAGTTTACCCTTTGCATCAGCCTCATTATACTGTCTTGAACACCACACCTTTCTTTGCTTCATACCTTTTTCCATGCTGTTCCTCAGACTGGAGTTTCACTATTCTATTCTCTTCATACTTCATATTTTGGCTTAAAATGCCATCTCCTCTGTGAGGCTTTCATTAGTTATTCCAACTGGATTTAACCTATTTTTCTTCTCTTCCAACACAGCATTTTAGTATACTATTATTAAATTACTTCATTTTCTCTGCCATGTATTATAATGCCATGTTCAATATCTACATATGTGTCCATCAAATTCCAAACAAAATCTGAAGACTTCATGGTATGTGCCAAAGCTTGCGTCAGATTCACTCACATTCTCTAATTGACTGCCTTTTCCCTGCCATAAAGATTGTATTACCACCTCAGACTTTATATGTCTATATAGAAAACACAAGTTTCAGCCTGTCAGAAATAAACTCAGAATTCCACTCTTCCACAGTGGAGTTTCACCAAAAATCTAATAAAACAAGTCATAGAATTTGTTACATTCTATTAGGCTTCTGGTAAAACTTTCCAGTTCCCACCTGAGTCCTCTTACCCTTAGGACCGTGATAATTTGCAGTTTCAAGTTCTCAATAGTATGCTCCAATATATTATACCTTATTTTTACTTTCTGCATGTAATCTTTTCTGGCAAAAGAAACATTATGCTAAGTATGTATCATCTAGTTTCATTACCAGAATCTTGTATCTAAGCAGTTACATAAAACTTTTCCTTCAGATTAAAGTCTGTTAATTATTTTGTAAATGAGCATTAAACTAAATAACAGAAGCCTATCTGGAAGTCTTAATGTAACTAAAAAGATCAGTTGCAGTTTATCCCAAATCACCAGAAACTGCTCTACATTATTCAGTTTAATCTTTAATACTGGAGAACACTATGTATCCAACATTTGTTTGAATTTGTGCTTACTTTCACATAATCCAAAACAGTCACTTTGGTATTAACAGAAAAGCATATGTCAATTTGTGAGCAAATATCTGAGGAATCCTCTGGAAGGTCCTATGGGAAGATGCAAGATGAGTTGGTCTTGTCCCCTGCTCTCAAAGGCCTTACAGTCCAAGTGGAGAATGCATTTATATCAAGACCAGCCAGAAAGAACAAAAGAACCAGAGAGTAAAAAGCCCAAAGCAGTGTTCTGGTCAATAAATTGCAAAGAAGGACTCATGGATGAGGGGAATGTGGGCTGGAAGAAGGCATCCTTGAAGAATAGGATTAGATTAGTGAGAAGAAGGGGAGCAATGAGTAAAGGGAAGGAACAATCTGGGATGTTGGAGAACAGTAATGAGATTGTCCCTGAACGGACACTTCCAATGGAGATTCTTTCTAGATGAGGTCAGACAATGGAAATGAAGTCAGTTTGTGGTGAATCTTGCAAAACCTGAATACTTTTCTGGCTTTAATAAGGGAGTGACAAGATCAAATTGGTGATTTAGGAATACTAACTTTAATGTAACCAAAATTGATTTGAAGGCTAGCAACTGGAGTCCAGGAGACAATTTTAACAGTCCAGGCACGAAGTAATAAGGCTTCATAGAGTAGAATAATGTAGCAGTACAGTTTACAAATGATGTATTATATATATATATTCTCCCACAAACAGAGAGCTTAGAGCATAAAATCAGACTCCGCACAGAACTGTTAAGAATGCTAGGCATCGCCCTACTCTTTTCTTACCTTTAGCTATAGAGAATTTATTAGTAGGAACTACCTTAATTATCTTTTTTTCTGTTTTAATTTTATTAGCTTTACATTTGGCATTTGCCTTCCAGCTAATCATGTGACCAAATGTTTTTGGATAATCATCCTTCTGGTGATCAAATAAAATAGTTATATAGAGAAATGTAGGCTAAAGAATGTTTATTATAATAATGATTAAACCTGTAGAAATGATCTACAATGATGACAACCTGCATTTTCCATTTGCTGTTTGCATTTAGCAAGTTTGCAGGAAGGGATCATACCATAAAATTAAAAGTTATTCTGTACTATTTAACCATTAGTTAAACCAACAATATTCTAACTATGAATTTGAACTCCAGGATACTTTTGAATATTATATATGTAAAGTAGATATCAACTTAATATTCATTGGAAATTATAGACATCTATACATACTCTTGGACTTCAAGTGCTTCTTATATGGGAAAACAGTTAATGGGAATGTTTAGGGAACTAAGGAAACACATTTTACCCTTTGAATTTTAGATTATGCCAGATTTTAAGAGATGAATCATATTACATTTGAGTAACCATTACTTGGCTGCAGTTTAGTGTCCAAGAATTCTGTCACAATTTTGAAAAAAAAAGTTTTTCTAGAATAAAAGTTAACATGTCTTAATGTGTTTGGTATAAAGTTACCAATCTAAATAAATGAGCACTTTCCTCAACACATTTCTGGCTTAGATTAAACTGGACTTGAAATGGGAAAAATAAAGTCTTACCAGCCTTATCTGCCCATATGAGATTTTGTAGCCTGATTTTATTGACTAAAAGGGGAGAATCCCGGTCTTGCTCCAACAGTTGCGCCAAATTTGCTTTACCTCTATGGGACCACAATTGGGCCAGATACTCTAGATCCTTAAGGGAAGCTAACACTTTGTTGTGGCAGAGAGATTTTAATGGATCACATTTTCAATGCACAAAGGATTTCTTTTAAGAGACAGTGTGATGAGATCACCCATTTGGTGTTAACCATATGTATTTCTAAACCTGAGAGTCTGGGTGGCTGTGTGGGAGTGATGAGTGTTGTAAATGTGCAAACCTTTCTCAGCCTTAGGAACCTAAAAAGTACCAAAGACTATGGTGGTGGAGGGGGAGAGATGCGGGACTAACACGTGAAAGCCTGAGCAAAAGTCAGGGGGGGGTGTTCAACAATTACAGGAAAGCAAAGCTAGATCTCTGAAGGATGGCCTTGGACATCCCTGGCAACTATGTTCAACAAAATCCCCCAGGCAGCAAAGAAAAACTTGAGAGTCAAGCAGAAAAATATAAAAGGAAATTAAGGAGGAAATAACAGATGGGAGGAAAAAAATATTTAATATTAATTCAAAGGAATGAAAACAAAATGTGATAGAGTGACCAAAACAAAAATGGAAGAAATAAAATTTTCCTTTCATTTCTGTTTTAAATTATAGTTTCACTTCAGTAATACGAGATTTTTTTTTTCTTGTTATCTTTTCTTCGTGTTTGAAAAAAACCCTTCAGCCTTGTCAACTCAGTCAGGGTAAAAAAAAAAGCTAAAGGATTTATGTTCTGAGTCACATTTTCACCATGTCCCACAGATAACAAAAATACTTGTCAACAACTTCTGTACTTCAAACATATCCTGTAACTACCAAAGAAGTAAGATGTAGAAGTACTCAAAACTTCTGTACATATTTAATATTTATTTTTGTCAAGACCCAGTACAACTATTCACATGTAAGCCTTCTTCCTTCTGAAAACAATGCTGTATAATTCAATTGTTTGCTATTTGTATTCCTTAGACGTCTATGTACTGAGAGAGCAGTGAAAAAAAATAGTTGGGTCTTTGGGTGGGAGAGATGGCTATTCCTAGAGATAATTTTGAGAGTTGCATTATTTGCACAGATTCTTATCCATCATATTTCCATGAACAATTTCAACATTATAATAAAGGCATCAGATAGAGATATTATAATATCAGAAAAGGAAACATTAGCCACACTTTGTATCCCTAGAGAGCAAGGTCTATAAATTTGTGGGACCCTTTGACACACACACACAATCACATACATTCACACACACACACAAAACATACCAGTGTTACAAATTCCAGGTTTATGCCAATATTTACTTTTCTGACTTGTTTTTTAATAGGGGATTTTACTTCAACATTTACTTATGAATCAGTCATTGCTCAAATTCTTTTGAACATGGCTCTATTCTGCCATTTAAATCGGGTTAATTTTAATATATCCCCTGGCCACAATTACAACAGCATCATGAAAACCACTACCACCACCACCCCTAGCTAGATAATTTCTATTTTGAGACAAGTGCATCTACATTTAACAACACCTGGATTCCCATGAGGTTTCTTTTATACCAGTCTGTGTTATATCATCCCATAGCTTAACCACGCTAGTGGGTGTTACCTTAACATTGGGTTGCTCATCAAATGAGTTGTTTCTTATACACTCTAAGATATTTTCTCAACCAGCCTTCCCATTCTGGCAAGTAGTTATGGACACATTCATTTACTAAATATTGGATTCTTAGTGAGTGATCATCTCCCAAGAGCTACTACATCAGTGGTTGGCTCCATCTCTGGTTTGTGACCCTGATTTGGTTACTGCTGACCTCTGGCACTTTCTGAAGGGGAAGGTGAGAGATCCTGATTTGGCAGGGTGTGGTTGAGTTTCTGGAAGAAAACAGGAAGCCAGTTCCCTAAGTAAACAGAAGATGGCCAATATAGGAAAAGTTTTAAGTCTTTTAGACAATGGTTTTGAGTAGCATCAGCAAAACCCAGAAGCATTTTAGAAATGCAGAAACTCAAATCTTACCCCAGACCTAAAGAACAAGAATCTGCATTTCAAGTGATTCATTTGCACATTCGAATTTGGTAAATATTACTCTAGAGTACCTTCTCTCTGTTGGCACATCCCAACTGGAGATCTAGTGTCCAAATCATCCCTCCTCACCCATTATCCAAATTTCCATCCACTCTATTAGAGTTAAGGAATGAATGATACAAGTGAAATGATAGGTGTGAAAACAGTTGTTTGAGACAATCCCGTGAGATCCGAGTACTATAGCTTGAACTTTAGGAAAAAATATGATGTCATGTGAAAGCAAAGTAGATCTAAAATGAGTAGATGATTTTTAAGAGCTGTTTGGTCTTGAGTAAATTTACCTAAGCTCTCTGAGCCTCAATTACTCCACATTAAAATGAGAAACTAGTAACATCTTTCCTAGCAAGCTCTCAGTGGGTGGATAATCATGAGTTCATAAATATATGAAAGCAGTTTTGAATTGTTTTGAATTGTGACAAGCAATACAGATGCCAGTACCATTTACAACTGAGAACTGAATAATTTTAGAATTCTAGAAGGACCATTGGTAAGGGCAGTGTAAAAGAGAGAAGGAACCAAGTAGCTAATAAGTGCCAGTCACTTCCACAAATTACCTCATTTAATCTACGCAGCCACTCTCCAATATTGTCGTTATTATTCCCAATTTACAGATAAGGGAACTGAAACTCGGGAGATTAGAAGCTTGGCCAAGGTCATACCATTAAGAAATTAGAAGGCCTGGAAATCGAAGCTAGGTTTATCTTATTAAACTCCTGCACAATGCAGTACTCCAGCATTTTAACTGCTTCTAGGCCAAAAGCAAACACAAGTTGTTCAGTCAGAAGGGAGATGAGAAGGTGTCCCAAATTTAAGCAGTGCATCAATCAGCTTTGTCCTGGATGTAATTCCTGCCCTGTTCCTCAGTGGTTTCCCTCAAATAAAACTCATCAGCCAAATCAGCCCCAGACTCTATCTCCAATCTCATCTCAGGCATTCTCTTCCTTACTTTGCGGCAATCATATTAACCTTTTGATAGTTCCTTGAACCTTCCAAGCTCTCTTTGCAAGTGCTGGATCTTTTTACCTCTGGATCTTTATTCTTTCCCTACTCTATAGTCTCTGGACCCCTCAGGTTCACATTGAATGCCCCTTCCTCAAAGATACATTCCCTATCAACAACACCAAAAGTAAGACCTTCCACTCAAATTCTCTTAGTTTTCTTCTGGTCAGCACTTATCACAAATTGCGACTAAAGCTTTCACCTACTTGCTTGTTGTCTGTCTGTCTCGTAACTCCCACTGCTGCCAAGAATGTAAGCTTCTTGAGGACAGAACCATATATGCCTTCTTATATCATAGGACCCAGCACAGATCAGCCATTCAGTGACTTGTTAAATAATAAAAGGATTTGGGAAAAACGGAGAAGGGCAGGGGTAAAGGATTTAGTCCAAATGAATGAAGAGGGTGGGTATTGGAAAAGCATGTGGCCTGAATTTGTTTATTGGAAGAGTTTAGAGATCATGGCGAAAAAAAAAAACAAAAACCAAAACCAAAACACTTAGAACTGTGCCAGCATATGATGCTCAATGAATCATAACTTTTTGCTATCAAAAGCATATTTTTCAATCCAGATGGGTTCAACAATAATATTAGAAATCTAGGAAAGTAATCTCCTCCTTGAGCCAAAACTAATAATAATACTAGTAATTGAACAAAAGTGTTCACAAAGGAATTACACACCTATTTCAAAGTCTTCTGCATCAAAGACTCTCCCAACCCAAACCCCACCTTTTAACCGAAAGCTGAAAGCATGTTTGTTTCCAACCTTGGCTGTTGTTCTCTTTTTCTAAGCTGGCAGCAGAACTTCCTCCTGTTGGCTTGGGAACAGCTGAGCAGCAGCTGGAAAGCTCATAGTCATGTCCCCTCTAGTCACCAGGAATGGACGATTGAAAGTCAGAAAAAAGAAGGGCAGAACAGAATTCTGGCAACTCAATTTCTAAGTAGGTATAGTAGCCTTAGACAAGTCCCTGGTGGGTATGTGGGCTGGACAGTTGGCATTAGAAATCTAGTTTTGTCACTCACTACTATAACTATAGACAAGTTACTTACATCTGTGCCTCAGTTTCCTGATCCATAAAATGGAAATAGTAACCTCCTCCTATGGTTATCATGAGGATTAAATACTATTATAGTAAAGAATTTAACACAGTCTCTGGCACAGAGTAAATAGAAGGCATTTTAGCTATAATCATTTCCTCTACATGTGTGATTGAAATGGTCTTAGCGATAAAGATCTTTTCCAGCATGAACAAGCCAGTGTTTAATGAGTTAAGTTCAAGCGTTAAGTTTAAAGAGTTAAGCTAAATATATCTCTGTCTGAGAAAGTGTGTCTTCTTGAATTTTCTTTTCTTTTTTTTTTTTTTTTTTTTAAGTTAAAAGACAGTATTCTGAAGGGAGAATGGAAAACAAAGCTACCAAATCCTGTAAAAGAAAATTCTTGATCCCTGAAATCCTGGAGAAACCCTTGGAACTTCTCTCCAATGCAAACCTTGCCATGTAGAATGTGACTATGCAAGGAAGAGTGACAGAAAAACTAGAACAAAGTGAGATTAGAGGAACACTTGTGGGAAACAGGTCTGGGAAAGGTTAGGTAAAAAGAAAATTCTGGAAAAAGTGTAAATTCTGAGAAATAAATGGGACTAGGATAGCTAATGTTAATCAATCACTTCTCAAGCTGGGTACTATTCCAAGCACCTTAAACTCCTTTAATTCTTTCTTTCATCTTGGGAAATAGATACCTTTATTATACTCATTTTGTACCTGAGAAAACTGAGGCAGAGAGTAGCAATATATTTTTTCTAATGGTCACCCAACTTTCAAAGCTCTTCATTTAAAGGCTCAATGTAATGAGTGGGTTGGCAGATGTGAGATGTTATTAGAATTGGAAAGGGGAAAAAATAATGAGGATAGAGATGGGATCCAAGTTTATGTTAATTTATAATAATATTATTGAAGGTTTTATGTTCCAAAGACATGTGTATCATTTTAGAAAGTATTTCCTATACTCTGATTTCTGTTTTATCCACCACAACAAAGAAATAATTGGACTGTACTAGAGAATAAGTCTTGAAAGATATGCACCAATGACTTCTTTTGTTTGGATGATAAGCAGTCTCCAACTTGAGAGTATGCAGCTCTTCTATCATAGTGTAAATAATTTTTACTCAATCCTGCTTGTCTTTTCCCTCTACCTTACTCCAGTGACCAATATACTTCTAGTGATAATAAAGGCAGACATTAAAACAATAAGCAAAAAATAAAATGGGAGTGTAGGTGTTGGTCACAGAAGGTAATTCCTCAGACACTGTAAAATCCTTGCTCCCTTGGTTTGTGACCTAGGAAATTTAGTTAATAACCATTTTTTCCAAGGCCTCTTGCAAGTACAAGTCCACAACTATTTGGTGGGAAAAGAGAGTGCAAAGTGCTAAGCATTTTAAAAAGTTCACCCCTTTAGCTTAAATTGTATACATAACTGGTGTCCTCCCAAGTGTGAAAATGCCGTGACCTATAAATCAAACAATAAAATGCTATCTGAGCAGAACAGATTTACATAGAAGATGTGTGAACAATAAAAATTCATGGACTTGCTTTGGGTAATTTTAGCCAGAGAAGGTCTTAAAAGCAAGAGCAAACGTCTGCTCTGTGAATCTTGCCTGCTTTTGAACACTTAGGTCAGTCATTTTCCCTAGAGGACTGTTCTTGTTCAATTGGTTTTAAGTGAGCTGGAGATTTCAAACTTAAAAGCACCTTTTCATGTTAAGGAACCACTAGCTCTGTGTTTCTATGTTAGATTTTAAGGACCATATAATTTATCTCACTACTATTTCTGGTATGCTTCATTAATAATTATTAAATGAGGCTTAATTTGGCAGAAAGAGAATTTCACATGAAAGCTTCCTTGAGAAGGAGGATTTCTGCGAAGCCATTTTTTTTCAATTGACATTCATGCTACCAAAGATCATTGCCAACAATTTTATCTTCCTGTATTTATTTCTATATGTGTCTAGTATGAACAGTAATTTTTTATGAATGATAAACTCAGATTAAGAAAGTAGGGGAAACCAGAGTCTTATATTATGGGCTTTGCCATGCCATGTGAAAATTGTTATGGACCCACCACATTTTTTATATTCCCATTTGTAATAAAATTAAGTGGAAACACTTTTTCCCTTGAATAAAACCTAGTGAAAGTAATATCTTGATAAAGTTCATAGCTGCTAGCCAACCATGTTAAAGGCACAATCTGACGTCTGCTGACACTTTCACAAGAAAAAGAGCCGGTCAGCAGAGCAACTTCCTCAAACACTCTGCTCATGAAAATGAAAATGGAACAGACCTTAGCAGTTTAAAACCATCCATGGTTATAAGTAAATAAATAAATAAAGAATAGCAGGGACTTTTACTTTATCATGAAATTATAATGCTCTAGGTTTTTCATTGGTTACTTCAGAAAGCAAAATGGCTCTCTCCAAGTTGTAACATTTCATTTCTTACCTTACCTTCTACATCACTTCATGAAGCTAACTTTAAGGGACGGGGTTAGAAACTTGTTTTGTTTTGTGTGTTCTTTTGAGAATTCTAGTCTCTGGCAGGAAAGCAGGCATGTAACAGTGTGAAACAGGCAAAGTTCAGAGATACTCAAGAACAGCTCAAGCAGGATCCATTTCCTAGCTCTCTTTAGCCGTGGATTTTTAAGTCTGCTCTCATTTCTCTAAATATTTATCAAATAATAATTACACATATGCTCTAATGGCAGCACATGTGGCAGAAGGAATAAGAATGCTTGCTCTACCAAAATTTACTAGATAATGCAAACCCATCTGAGGTTTTCTGAAACACAAGCTTTCATCCAATTATCAGACAGGTCATTCGGATTTGACACTAAGCATATTACGTATATAGAAAAATCATGTTAATTCAGTATGCTGTTTCTCCTTTTTTATCATTTCATAGCTGTTTGGCTCTTCCAAATTAGTTTCTGCAGTTAAGTATTTACCTCTCTCATCCATATACCATCTATGCTATGCCAAAGTTCATAGAACTGCTTGCCAGACCCACAGTCCTGGTACAAGAACCTTCCAGGCAGAAAAGTATTCCTTTCACTTGAAATACTTTAAGACATAAATTTATGGAAAGTTGGCCAATTTGATTTAGAATTCATTATTTGATCAGGACACTAAAGCCTGACCTGCATTTTGCAAGCCTTTTATTTTTATATTGGCAGAGGGCTCCACACAAATTTACTTAAATTAACCTTTTATGCTCTAAATAACCGTAGTCTTTATAAACCCGAGGCAGAGCAGCAAATATAAATTGCACTAACCTTAGTATACTGAATCTTCAAGTTGGTGAGTGGGACAGGTAAGTCAGGCTTGCCTGAGGAGGACATTTCTGGTTCGGCTCCTGGAGCACAGGTGACAGGCTCAGGGATTTGGTTCTGATAGAGCACTTGTCTTTATTTGTTCCTTTTTATCTGAACGGGGCTAAGGTTTATTTGCATACTGGACTTTGATTGGATGTACAAACTCCGAGCAAAAAGAAAACGACACTACTTGTGTGTAACACCTAGGGCAAAGAAGCCTTTGACTTTAAACTTAAATCCTTAAGAAACCAGCGCTCCGGCATTGGCGCTGCACCTGGAGACTGTGTACTATTTGCAGACGAATTAATTTACAAAGCCGAAACCTGTGATAAGAGTACGCAGCACAGCTGCTCTGGCCACTAAGTCCAGTTATTATTTTTTTGGCTTTTCATGCTTCTTATGCTACTATGTAACTTTCCATTCTTGGACAGAAAAGGCATCAGAGAATTTAAGGGTTGAGAAAAGACTCTTAAAAGGGCACGGGTTCTCAGTAGACGCTGATGGGGAGAGAACCTGTCAGGTAGATTCTTCAGGACAAAACCGTCAGCGAATCAGTCCATCTCCCGGAAAAGCAGGGTGCTGTCTGGGGAGCAAAGGCCCTCTTTCTAGACCCTACCACAACCGCTTTAAAAAATCATACCAATCGTGTATTTTCAGTGTTGGTAACTAGATCTACTGTGATGTCAGAAGCTCAAAATTCTCTTTATATTTGGGAACTGAAAAGACAGCAGGATTTTTAGGGAACTCAGAGCACATTGTCACACACAGCTGCCGCAATTAGCAATACGGTAATATCATCTGGTAAAACTCATTTGAAAGGAAAGTAACCTCTGGTTTTGGAAGTTGTCTGTGTTTAGTAAACATTGTTCATGGCAACTGTACAAAGAATTAATTTAAACAGGACTCCCAAGTAATCAAATTATTAAAATTCAATGTGCATTTCAAGTTGGGAACATTCAGAAAGTACAAGTTTTAACTGTACTACTTCCATTTTAAGTACAATACTTTATTGTATTCAAGCTCTGCTACAAGTGACAATAGGAAAAAGACAGGATACTTTGGATACTCTTAACTATTAAGAATTAAGAACAATTTTTTTTTCCAAGTGAAAATTTTTTGGCCAGCTCCACTGAATACAGAATTCAGATAGGAGAACCAAGATTTGTTGACTGCTTACTCCAAATTAGGTTCAGGAGCCTGTACATTCTTTTGGTATCTTCATTTTGTAGACAGTTATGTGGTTTGCGCACGATCATAGATCTAATGAGTGGTGGGTTTAACCACTGGCTGCTTTACTTCTCTGAGGGAGTAGTCACCCTCACAAGTACTTAAGCTTAACCCTTTATTCATTTAAGGCAGGGGTCAGCAAAGTTTTTCTGTAAAGGGACAGAAAATAAATATTTTAGTCTTCCTGGACCAGATGGCTTCTATTGTAACTACCGGACTCTGCATTGTAGTGCTAAAGCAACTATAGACAGTAGGTAAGTGTAGGTGTGTCCTGGTCAAATCTTACAAAATCAGGAGACAGGCTCGATTTGGCCCCATAGATGGTAATTGGTCTACCCATTAGATTCTATAAGGCAATACCATCTCCAGAGCCCTTGATTCTCCTATACCTCTTGCTTGAAGACCTCACAGAAACTTCTTTGTTATTTTAACATAGCTCTCCCTTTCTCTCCCTCTCCCTCCCTCTCTCTCACTTTCAGAAAATCTAGTTGTTCTTTCACAAAAATGTGTTTTGAATTAAATGCACAATTACACAACAGCTGTTACATAACTTGCAGAGCGGTGTTCCAGCCTTGCCGAAACAGCTGTGTTTTGCTGCTTTCTTCTGCTCCCAGTTTTGCAGTTGTTTATGCATTCAAACACTAGTTTTTTGTTTTATATTTTTTTCATCTTATGCTCAGTCACTAAAAGCTCAAGACTTCATAAGACCTTAGACATGTCACCTCACTCTTTATGTTCTCATCTTGATCAGATTTTATTAATGATTTCATAAAGATAAGAATCCTTATACCTGGTCTCACCAAATGTAGACAAAGGGAACAGACTTGGAAATAGGTGACCATACCTGTCTGTTTAACGCAAGAAATATTTACTAAGTATCTCTTATGTGTAAAGCATGATAATTAGAGCCCCAGGATTTCTCTAACCTTATCCATGCTTCAAGGGCAAATCACTTCTGCCCAGAAACCACAGGGTCTGAGATCTCTACTTTTGAGGTAGTCATCTCCCTGTCCCTAAAACTTGTCTCGTAGATTAGTACATTCCTGAGAACAGTTACACGGGTAAAGATTTTATAAAACCAATACCTCCCCTTACAGAGGGATAAAGGGCTTTGGTGAGAGCACAGGGACCAAGGGGGCACGCTTCAAGAATTGACCCACGGTTGTGTATGTTTACTGTATGCCAGGATTATGTGATAGGAGAGGGCTGTTACTTTAACTTGGACAAATAGATGAAGAGTACTTAATCTCCCTTTCCTTCTTAGGAACAAGCTAAATCACAGAGGGAGAGAGAGAGAAAGAAAGAGAGGAGAAAGGCATGCGAGAATAGTTTATCTCTTGACTCTGTGAATTCTTCTAGCCCATTTGATTGTCAAAGCTGTCTTTATACCAAGAATCTGTCTATGATGTCAACAATTGCTGAGCTTCTCTCTCATTTTCACAAGGAACCTCTCTAGAACTTTATTCAAGCTTAGTCACTGAAAAGATAACAGGGCTTAACCTGCTCCCAAGCTCATGAATAATTGAAATAAAAAAATTCAAATTTGTTAACAAAACATAATTGTACTGATAAAAATAGCTTCTTTCCTGATTTTTAAATCCTGGATACATTTATTGAAGCTGAATACTTCTCTCTCAGTCATATCCCACTCCCCCAGCCCAGCTTCTCTGGTTGCCTGGACGGTGGCAGGATTAGTCCCTGTGTTAGTTAACCCAGCAGTGGATATGCCCCTTTGCTTTTGATCACTGCAATTTTAGCAGATACCACATCATTCTTTTGCCTATTTGGGCTTTAATACTTTTGAAAAGGGAGATCTTGGATGTGATGAAAGAATCAGTGCTTGGTTGGCAAGTTGGTATTGAAAATCTAGGCAGAAGGCAGAATTTGAGTAAGTGAACATATCCTTATGGTCTAATTTCTGTTCACCTGTCACTCTCCAATTAGCAAAATTTCCTTCCCTCTGGTTTCTCCTGCTCCTCATAAAAACATCAATTGTTTTCCTTTGTCTTGAGATAGCAAAATATGGTAGATGCCTCTCTTGTCTGATGCAATCAGAACACCAACTCTTTAGTAAAGACACTAAAAGAAAAGAAGATCAAAACATTTTAAGATAATTATTTATTTTAGTTTAAATACATTTTTGCTAAACCTTATGGGCCAAGGCCATTACTTGGAATTGGGTCTCCTCCGTGGAGTTTGAAGTAATTTCACATAAATAGTGCTCAGAGTGTTCTCTTTGGTTTCTAGTTTATTTCCCTAAAATGGAGAGAGAAATTAAAGACCCTAACAGCACTTCTGAGGCAATCTAAATGTAGATTACTTTGAGATTTTTATGATTTTTCCCATTTTTTTTTACAATTGTCTTATGTACAGATTAGACAGTAATGTATTTAGCAATTTGATGTTAAGTGTTTCCAAAACACTTCATTTAGTTTTTTGTTTTTTTGTTTGTTTCTTTAGCACTAATGGGGGATTGAATCCAGGACCTTGTACTTTGGAAGCAGGTGCTCAACCACTTAAGTTATACCAGCTTTGCATTTAGTTTTTATAGGAATGCCTTTCTCCTCTTAATAACTCAACAATTTAAATAATATTTAACTTAATTATGAAATTAAGATAATAGGTTCAAGTGAATAATCAGGTTTTGGACTGTAGAGATTTGACTGTTGATAAACAGAGTAGAGGGTCCAAGTCCAAGCTTTCATAGATATGAGTGTCAGTATTAATTTTTTTGCTTTTTATTTCTCTTTTTAAAACTTTCAAGATTGAAATATACCATTATAGAAACTTACACATATCATAAATGTATATCTCAGTAAATAACCATAAAATGAAGAAAACAAATAATTACCCCTCAGGTAAAAAAATAGAACAACATCAGTACCCCCCAGCCCCTCTGTGCACCCTCCCAATCCCAGTCCCTTTTGCAAATTACCAAAATCCTAACTTCTAGTGCCACGGATGCCTTTTCTCTGAGTTTAAACTTGACATAAGCAAAATCCTACAGTCAGAATATTTTTGCAAGGGAAATTTAGAGGTGCAAATTAATATGGCAAATTTATTAAACCCTGGTTGTAGGTAAATTTTCCCCATCACAATATATCCAGATGGGGCGATTATCCCCCAATACATATAAAATAATAAATGCAAAAGAAGCAGCAATGAGTTGGTATTTTTATCAGCAGACAAGCATTTTTTTCATCTCAGTCACAGCACATGTAACAGTTCAGAGAAATGGATCTTTTTCTACAGCCATTTGTGGGTACTCAAAGCACTTTGTCAAATTGTATCAAAATAATAAAAACATTTAAATCTTTGACCTGAATTCTAGATTCGACTATAGGAGAAGATAATTTGAGGACTGAAGCTCCACCGTTGACTTTGAAGACAGAAGAAGGAGTCAGGAGCTAAAGAGTGCAGCTCTAGAAACTAGGGAAAGCCAGGAAACCGCCCTAGGCTTTTGCAAGGGGAACTGATTTCAGACCTCTGATCTCCTGGGCTGTGAGAGAATAAGTGTGTATTCTTTTAAGTCACCAAGTCTATGGCAGTTACAGCAGCCATCAGAAACTAAGACATTGAAAGTACAAGTTCAGGCCGCGGACTTGGCCCAGTGGTTAGGGCGTCCACCTACCACATGAGAGGTCCACGGTTCACACCCCTGGGCCTCCTTGACCTGTGTGCAGCTGGCCCATGCGCAGTGCTGATGCGCGCAAGGAGTGCCCTGCCACACAGGGGTGTCCCCCGCGTAGGGGAGCCCCACGCGCAAGGAGTGCACCCCATATGGAGAGTCGCCCAGCATGAAAGATAGTGCAGCCTGCCCAGGAATGGCCCCGCACACATGGAGAGCTGACACAACAAGATGACGCAACAAAAAGAAACACAGTTTCCCGTGCCACTGACAACAACAGAAGCGGACAAAGATGCAGCAAATAGACACAGAAAACAGACAACTGGGGTGGGGGTGGGGGGGAAGGGGAGAAAATAAATAAATAAATCTTAAAAAAAGAAAAAAAAAAAGTACAAGTTCAGAGATGCCATGAAGTAGATGCTCTTGTTCATTCTACGTGTTACTCACATGTATTGTCATTATCTGACTATTCACATTCAAATAAAGGTAAAATTCCTATCTGTGCCTTGGAACACAAACTTCCTCAAGGAGGAGCAGATGTGGCTCAAGCAGTTGAGTGCCGACATGGGAGGTTCTGGGATTGGTTCCCAGTGACTCATTAGATTAACAAAAAATCCCCTGTATTTTTAATGTAACATTTGTATAATCCAAAGCTTCTTTAAAAACAAAATAAATAAATTAAAAAAAACAAAAACAAATGAACATAAGACAAACAACAAGCAAAGCAAATGAAAAAATCAATGCAGGGGAACTGATGTGGCTTAGTGGTTGGTTGTTGGCTTCCCACTTATGAGATCTGAGGTTCAATCCCTGGCCTTGGTACCTCAAAAAAAAACACAACAATTTAGAGTATTAAAAAAAAACAACTTCCTCAAGAGCTTTAGATATTGCAAATCTTCCTGTTTCAGCTGCAGTATAAGTAAATATTTATTATATTGTAAAAGTAAAATCCAATAAATAATGATTTGTGAAAGTTATTAATTTGTTAAAATAATATATATATTACATATATATTTTTTGACAACTGTGGGGACCCAGGGCCTGGGCTCCCCCTAAGCTCTAAGCTTGTGGCCATTTGCATGACCTAGACATAAGTTAAAGGTTAACAACCCAACCTAGAGGGGAAAGAATGTATAGATGGTATCTTAAACCATAATCTCCTCAGAGCATAAAACTTCATTCCTGTGATAACATCACTAGACCCCATATGTGCTGTCATGGGACTCTAGCAGGAACTCTGTTCTCATATTGTATGGGATTTCTTTATTCTGAAAACCCATGCATAACCTTTCGTTTTCCTGTAGTCTCTTTGCAGAGTCCTATCTTCATTCTCCAGAGCACCACCCCTGGAGACTCTCTCCTGTTTTTAAGTCCAAATAAATTTTGTCTGGCACAGTGTCAGATGTGTTCTTTGGTCTCGGGGCTGCCCCAACTTGTGCCCTTCAGGAGCTTTTTGCTCGCTTGGATTTGTTCCCACATTTTAAATTTATACATGCATACCAAGGTCTATGTCACAACCCAAGTCCAGGCACTGGCCTTACATTCCAGCTGTCTGTTGGCTACCTAAACACACTTAGTTGTGTAGCTGGGTTTGCAAACATGGGAGCTCCATATTTGTTTTATGTATATGGATGATGAACTTCATAAAGATTAGAAAATTTGCATAAAAATCCAGATTTTAACTTCTTAAATGTCAAAAGACCCAGAGTAGTGGTTTTTAACTTGTATTGGTATCATACAAGTAATTGAAAAAAAAGACAAAACAGAGATTCTGATTCAATAGCAGTGGTTTTAGCCCAGGTAATGGTATGTTTTTAAAGCTTCTCAAGTAATTCAAATGTGTGTAGCTTTCAGATCCATTGACACGGTTCTGGCCTCCATTTCCTCTTGGTGCAACCAACCAGCTGGAGCTGAGTGGCAGAGGTTTTCAAGGTGTCGATCACCAATATCTACATCACCTGGAAACTCTTCAGAAATGCAAAATACTCATACCCCAACTCAGGTCTACTAAATCAGGAACTCTGGAGGTGGAACCCAGCAATCAGTGTTTTCTCAAGCCTTCCAGGCGATTCTGATTCACATTCAAGTGTGAGAACCACTGCACAACAAAGCAGACTATCAGTAGGTCTGAAGACTGTGATTTTCTTGCCATCTTGATCACCTGGACACTGACACACTTCCTAATGGCAGAACTTGATTGTTTGGCTTCAGCCCTGACTATTAATAAGTCAATTGGTTTTGCATGGAAAGCACCTCCAAAGATGTTAGTTTTAAGGGCTATGCCCAAATAAGCTTTCTAATTATGTTTATCATGCCACTTTTTCAGGGCCTGTCAGTGGCTATGGAGCTTTCTGGCAGCATGAAGATCTGGACACTTGCCCATCTTGCTGGTGCTGTAAGACCTAAAGAAAGCTCATGGATTATTTTGATATGCATTTCTTAATTTCACAATTGGTCAGCAATAAACAATCACAAATCTTTGTAGTTTACAATAAGGCTGCGTTTTCATGTGCTTACCAATTTAGAATTGCTTTGTCTTCTTTTGTTATTATAAGCTGTCCTTGTTCATTTCTATTATTCAGTCTCCTTTGTCTGATAAATTATATGTAAGGTAGCTTTTTTTGGGGGGTAGAGATTTCATAATAAATCTTCCATCTTCATACGATCTCTGTATCTATGTTTTGCATATTCTCTTTAAATAGCACATAGTTGGATTTTAGTTATTAAGACAGTCTAGCAAACTGTCTTTTCATTGGATCATTTAATTTATTACCACGTAATGTAATTATCGATGTATTTATGTTAAAAATTTGACATCCTATTTAAAATGTTTGTCTTACCTGCTCCATTTTCTTTTCCTCTCCTTTCTTGCTTTCATTTTTATTAATTGTAATTCCATTTTTCTCTATTAGGAATTACATTGCGTGCTATTATTTTAGTGCTTTTTTCTAGAAATTACATGTATTATTCCACTTACCAAAGTCTAAAATTAATTGGTACTCTCTTTCTGGTTAATCCAATTACCTTTGAAAACTTTAAACTCTGTTTCCACCCCACCCTCCCAACCTACTTGTCATTGTTGGGTGTTTACTTAACTGTCTGGGTACATATGAAGATGACTGGATATTTTGTTGAATATCACAGATCCCTTTAACCTCTTTTCCCCTTTAACTAGGTTCTCTTGCCCTCTGCCTTCTGGTTTGGTTTTCCCAAGAGGAAAAAGAAGAAGGTGCTGAAAGAAGATCAGATTTTTGCTGAATTCCTGCTATCATTCCTTTAGAATCTTGGGTGTAACTTTTTTTTTAGGAAGTACTGGGAACTGAACCCAGGACCTCATACACAAAAAACAGGTGCTCGATCACAGTGTTACACCTGCTCCCCTTGATGCAGTTCTCTATAATTAGTTTCATATAACAATGTAATAAACACTAAGAAATCACCACCCACAACAAAGTACCTTGACAATAATCTACTACCTTATGGTACCATATGGTCCTTCATCCCATTGTTCTGTTCTTCCCCCCTCCCCCCACTGTTCATGATTCCCTTGATTTACTTTTTTTTTTAAATTAGGGAAGTTGTTGGTTTACAGAATGATCACCCCTAAAATATGGGATTCCCATATACTACTTGATTTACCTTTATCCTATCGATGTATTCTGCAAAAGGTAAGTAGATATAAATTATAGTTATTTCTAACTTTATAAAATGAGCTTACTTTTTCCCTTCCTTATATGTTATATTGCTGAGATTCATCTATATTGTTGCCTGTCACTGCAATTTCTTTATTTTGACTGCTGTGTAATATAACTTTTTGATAATATTATTCATTCGGTTTTCTAATAATGAGCTTTGGGGTTTTTGCAATTGGACTTCTATAAATATTCTTATATATGTTTTTCTTAGTTACAAACCTAGGAGCAAATTTGGTAGTTTTGGTTTTTTTTTAAAGATTTTATTTATTTATTTATTTATTTCTCCCTACCTCCATTGTCTGCTCTCTGTGTCCATTTGCTGTGTGTTCTTCTGTGTCTGCTTCTATTCTCATGAGGCGGCTCTGGGAACCAATCCTAGGACCTTCCAGAGTGGGAGAGAGGTGATCATTCTCTTGGGCCACCTCAGCTCCCTGATCTGCTGTGTGTCTTATTATCTCTCCTTTGTGTCTTTTTTTTGTTGTATCATCTTGCCATGCCAGCTCTCCACATGGGCCAGCACTTCTGCACAGGGTAGCACTCCATGTGGGAGAGCTCACCACATGGGCCAGCTTGCCTTCACCAGGAGGCCCTGGGCATCAAACCTTGGACCTATGTGGTAGATGGGAGCCCAATTGCTTGAGTCACATCTGCTTCCCAAATTTGGTAGTTCTTAAGAAAGGTCAATGTTCAACTTTGGTCTATAACACCAATGTGGTTGTCTCAATTTATACTTTCACCAGGAGTGCATAAATGATCCTATAGATTCTATTTTCTCCAAAAATAAAATGATATGACAGATGGACATTTTAATTTTGACTAATCAAGGAAATACAAAATAGTATCTAATTGCAATCTTGATTGTTCTTCAATGATCCCTAACTATCTTAACACCTCATCATATATTCATTGGTCACTTTTGTTTCTGTAAAATGCCTATTTTACACAGTTTTATTGCACTGTCTGTACATTTTAAAATTGAATTGTAGTATTTTTAATATGCTCTTGATTCTAATGCTTCCTCATGTAACTAATATCCCAGTCTCATATTTTACTTTATTCACAGTGTCTTTTTAATGAACAAAATATGACCTAAAATTTCCCCTTTTAACCAATCCAATATATAATCCTGTGCTGTTAATTACATTTACAATGCTGTGGTACTATCATCACTGTACATTACCAAAATTATACAATCAACCCAAATAGAAATTCTGTGCATTTAAGCATTAACTACCATTTCCTACACCAATTTTTTGTTCCATGGACCCCTTAGCCAGTCAGGTGAAAACCACAGACCACTTACTAAGTCCACACTATACTGTGTATTATTTAATAAATATATCATACTCACACCAACATGTCCCCACAAGGATTATATTTTTTTGAATTTCAATTCAAGTTCATAGTCCCCTGTTAAGAAACCTTGCCCTACACCAATACAGCCCATGGTAACCTATATTCCATATTTTGACTTTATTAGTTTGCTTATTCTAATTATTTCATATCCACTGAAATGATATTTGTCCTTTTGTGTCTGGCTTATTTCACTCAACATAATGTCATCTAAGTTCATCAATATTGTTGCTTGAATAAGAACTTTATTTCTTTTTTTTTTAATAATATTTTCTTTCTTTTTTTTAAAACTTCTTTCCCCTTCCCCAACCCCCCTAGTTGTCTGCTCTCTCTATCCATTCACTGTGTGTTCTTCTGTGATTGCTTCTATCCTTATCAGCGGCACCGGGAATCTGTGTTTCTTTTTGTTGCATCATCTTGTTGTGTCAGCTCTCCATGGGTGCGGTGCCATTCTTGGGCAGGTTTCACTTTCTTTTGCACTGGGCGGCTCTCCCTACGGGGCACACTCCTTGCACATGGGGTTCCCCTATGCGGGGGATACCCTTGCATTGCATGGCACTCCTTGCATGCATCAGCACTGTGCATGGGCCAGCTCCACACGGGTCAAGGAGGCTCAGGGTTTGAACCACAGACCTCCCATGTGGTAGACAGATGCCCTATCCATTGGGCCAAGTCCACTTCCCACATTTCTTTTTAATGCTGAAAATATTCTGTTGCATGTAAATAGCATGTTTTGTTTATTCATCCATTGTTTGAAGGACAGTTGGGTTGCTTCAACCTTTTGACAATTGTGAATAATGCCACTATGAATATTGGTGTGCAAATATCTGTTGGAATCCCTGATTTCAATTCTTTGGGGTATATACCTAATAATGGGATTGCTGGATTATATGGTAATTCTATGCTTAGCTTTCTGAAGAATTGCCAAAATGTCTTCCACAGCAGCTATACAATTTTATGTTCCAACCAGCAATGAAGAAGTGTTTTTAATTCTCCATATCCTCTCCACATTTGTAATTTTCTGTTTTTTAATAGTAACCATTCTAGTAGGTATGAAATGGTTATCTCATTGTGGTTTTGATGTGAGTTTCCCTAATGACTAATGATGATCAACATCTTTTCATATACTTTTTAGCCATTTATATATCCTCTTTGGAGAAATGTCTATTTAAGTATTTTGCCCATTGTTTTATTAGATTGGTTTTCTTTTTATTGTTGTGTTATAGGATTTCTTTCTATATTTAGGATATTAAACCCATATTGGATACATGGTTTCTGAATGTTTTTTCTATTGAATAGGTTGTCTTTTCATTTACGTGATAAAGTCCTTTGATGCTGAAAAGTTTTAAATATTGATGAAGTCCCATTTATCTATTTTTTTCTTTTTCTTTTTGCTTTGTGTATAAAGTCTAAGAAACCATCACCTAACATAAGATCCTGAAGATGCTTCCATGTGTTTTCTCCTAAGAGTTTTCCAAACCTGGTTCTTATATTGATGTCTTTGATCCATTTTAAGTTAATTTTGTATATGGATTCTTTCACATGTACCTATCCTGTTCTCCCAACACTTCTTGTTAATGAGACTATTCTTTCCCAATTGAGTGGACTTGACAGCATTGTCAACAAAAATTTGGCCATTCATGTGAAGGTCTGGAATTGAACTCTCAATTCAATTCCATTGGTTTATATATCTATCCTTGTGCAAGTACCTTTCTGTATCGACCCCTGTAGCTCTGTGATTGAGCACCTGTTTCTTGCGTATGAGGTCCTGGGTTCAATTCCCAGTATCTCCTTAAAAAAAAAGATTCTAAAGGAATGATAGGAATTCAGCAAAAATCTGATCTTCTATCAGCACCTTCTTCTTTTTCCTCTTGGGAAAACCAAACCAGAAGACAGAGGGCAAGAGAACCTAGGTGAAGGGGAAAAGAGGTTAAAAACATCTGTGGTATTCAACAAAATATCCAGTCATATTTAACATGTACCCAGACAGTTAAGTAAACACAGAACAATAACAAAGGCAGAAAACGTAAGAACTCCAAATTTGTTCTTTCTCAAGTTGTTTTTGACTATTTGGGGCCACCTACCCTTCCTAATAAATGTGATAATTAGCCTTTCCTTTTCTGCAAAGAAGACTGTTGGAATTTTGATGGGGATTGGAATGAATCTATAAGTCATTTGAGGCAGAATTGATAAGTTAACAATTTTTAGTCTTCCAATCCATTAGCGTGCAATGTCCTACCAATTGTTTAGATCTTTGATTTCTTTTTTTAGCACAGTTTTACAGTTTTCCGTGTATGTTATTTATATACTTGGTTAAATTTATTCCTAGGTAGTTGATTCTTTTAGGTGCTATTGTAAATGGAATATTTTCTTCGATTTCCTCTTCAGATGGCTCATTAGTAGTGTATAGAAACACTACTGAGTTTTGAGTGTTAATCTTGTACCTCTCCACTTTGCTGCATATGTTTATTAGCTCTAGTAGTTTTGTTGTAGATTTTTGGGGACTTTCTATATATAGGATCTACTGTCTGCAAAGAGTGAAAATCTTACTTCTTTCTTTCCAATTTGGATGACTTCTATTTTTTTTTCTTGCCTAATTGCTCTGGATTGAACCTCCAGTACAATGTTGAATAATAGTGGTGACAGTGGGCAATCTTTTTCTTGTTCCAGAACTTACAGGGAAAGCTTTCAATCTTTCACCACTGAGTATGAAGTTTGCAGTGGGTTTTTCATGTATGCCTTTTATTATGTTAGTGAAGTTTTCTTCTATTCCTATTTTTCTAAGCATTTTTATCACTGAGAACCAGTGCCCTTTTAGAGTCTTTTCTTTGTCAAGAACGGATTCTGGATTTTGTGAAATGATTTTCTGCATCATTTGAGGTGATCATGTAGTTTTTCCTTTTCCTTTTGTTAATGTGGCTTACTACATTAACTGATTTTCTTGAGCTGAAACACCTTTCCATATGTGGGATAGATCCCACTTGACCAAGGTGTGTAATTTTTTTAACGTACTGTTGGATTTGATTTGCTAGTATGTTGTTGAGGATTTTTGCATCTATATTCATTAGAGAGATTGGTCTGTGATTTTTTCCTGTCTTGTAGTACCTTTATCTGTTAGCCTCATAGAATGAATTAGGTAGTATTCCCTCCTCTTCAATTTTTTGGAAGAATTTTAGCAGGATTGGTATTAATTCTGCTTGGAATATTTGGTAGAATATTTGGTAGCTATCTCATCCTGGGCTTTTCTTTGTTGGGAGATTTTTAATAACTGATCCAATCTCTTTACTTGTAATTACCTGTTGAGATCTTCTATTTCTCCTAGAGTCAGGGTAGGTCATGCATGTGCTTCTAGGAATTTGTTCCTTTCATCTGGGTTGTCTAATTTGTTGGTATACTATTGTTCATGCTATCCTATTATGATCATTTTTATTTCTGTGGGTTCAGTAGTAATGCCCCCCCTCATTTCTGATTTTAATTATTTGCATCATGGCAGCAGACTTGGCCCAGTGGTTAGGGCATCCGTCTACCACATGGGAGGCCTGTGGTTCAAACCCCAGGCCTTCTTGACCCGTGTGGAGCTGGCCCATGTGTAGTGCTGATGTGTGCAAGGAGTGCCGTGACATGCAGGGGTGTCCCCTGCATAGGGGAACCCCACGTGCAAGGAGTGTGCCTCGTCAGGAGAGCTGCCCAGTGCGAAAGAAAGTGCAGCCTGCCCAGGAATGGCACTGCACACATGGAGAACTGTCACACAAGATGATGCAACAAAAATAAACATAAATTTCTATGCCACTGATGACAACAGAAGTGGACAAAGAAGACACAGCAAATAGACACAGAGAACAGACAACCAGGGTGGAGGGAGAAGGGGAGAGAAATAAATAAATTAATTAATTTTAAAAAATTATTTGCATCTTCTCCCTTTTTTTCTCTGTCAATTTTCCTTATCACTTCAAAGAATCATGTTTTGATTTTGTTAATGCTCTCTATTATATTTTTATATTCCATTTATTTCTGCCCTAATCTTTGATATTTCTTCCTTTTTGCTTGCTTTGGTTTTATTTTGTTTTTCTTTTCCCAGTTCCTCCAGGTATTCAGTTCTATTTTTATTTTAGATCTTTCTTCTTTTTTAATGTACGCATTTAGGTATATAAATTTCCCTCTCAGCACTGCATTCACAGCATCCCATAAATTCTGATATACTGTGTTCTTGTTTTTAGTCTCCTCAAGATACTTACTGATTTCCCTTGTAATTTCTTCTTGACCCATTGATTATTTAAGATTTTGTTATTTGACTTCCATATATTTGTTGATTTTCTAGTTCTCTGCCTGTTTTTTATTTCTGTCTTCATTCCACTGTGATCAAAGAAGATACTTTGTATAATTACAGTCTTTTAAAATTTATTGAGACTTGCTTTTTGACCCACATATGGTCCATCCTGGAGAATGATCCATGTGCATTTGATATGAATTTATATACTATTATTTTGGTGTGCAATGTTCTGTATATGTTTGTTAGGCCTTGTTCATTTATCATATTTTTCAAGTTCTGTGTTTCCTTCTTGATTTCTGTCTAGATGTTCTATCTGTTGATGAGTGTGGTGTATTGAAATCTCCAACTATTAGTGTAGAAGTGACTATTTCTCACTTGAGTTTTGCCCTTGTATTTGCCTCATGTATTTTGGGAAACTGTGGTTAGTATAAAAATATTTATGATTGTTGTTTCTTCTTGGTGAATTGACTGTTCTATTAATATATAGTGTCCTTCTTTGTCTCTTTTAACAGTTTTTGACTTAGATTCTGTTTTGTCCAATATTAGAATAGCTACCCCAGCTCTTTTTTGGTAACTATTTGCTTGGATTTCTTTTTCCGTCTTTTCACTTTCAATCTATTAGTGTCTTTGGGTCTAAGGTGAGTCTCTTATAAACAACATAGAGTTAGATCCTACTTTTTAAAATCCATTCTGCCTGTCTGTGTCTTTTGATTGGCTAGTTTTATTTATTCAGTGTTATTACTGTAAAGATAGTACTTCAGCCATTTTGCCCTTTGGTTTTTATATGTCATATTTTTTTTGCCTTTATTTTCATTATTGCAGCTTCTTTTTTGGTATCATTGATCTTTTGTAACGTATATCACTGGTCTCTTTCTCATTTCTCTTACTGTATATTTTTAAAATACTTTCTATGTGGTTATACTGCAGTTTGTATTATATAACCTATGTCTATACCATACTAAATTGAAAAGACACCAACTTAAGTTCCATAGTATACCTTTTCATTGCTCCCATATCCCTCCATTTCCCCTCTTTATGTCATTTCATCCCATATTACCTCTTTATATTTTGCATGTCTACTATCAAGAAATATGACTTTTTCTTGCTCACTTATATTCTGACTCTTATAGGAATTAAAGAATAGTTATATACAGTACTTTCACGATATGCATTTACCCTTTAGTTACCTTTACTGATTATCCTCTCTTTATACTCCTACAAGCCAATATCTTCTGTCTTTTCTTTTCAACCTGAAGCCTTCCCTTTAGCAGTTCTTGTAGGGGAGGACTTCTGTTGATGAAATTCTCTCAGTTTCTGTTTATTTGTAAATATTTTAAACTCTTCCTCATTTTTGAATGACAGTTTTGCCAGATAAGGAATTTTTGGCTGGCCGTTTTTCTTTTCAGTACTTTAAATATATCATACCATTGCCTTCTCACCTCCATGGTTTCTGATGAGAAATCAGTACTTTGTCATATGAATCACTTTTACCTTGCTGCTTTCAGAGTTCTCTCTATCTTTGGCATTTGACAATCTGATTAGTATGTTTCAGAGTAGGTCTTTTAGGGTTTATTCTGTTTGGAATACATTTTGCTTCTTGCATATATATGTTTATATCTTTCATAAGAGTTGGAAAATCTCCTCAAATATTATTTCTGCCCCTTCTCCCTTCTCTTCTCCTTCTAGGACACACATGATACGTATGTTTGTGTATTTCTTGCTGTCACTCAAGGCCCTGAGACACTAATCAATTTTTTCTGTTCTTTTCTCTATCTGTTCTTCTGATTGTATAATTTTGATTGTTCTGTCTTCTAGTTCTCTAATCCTTTCCTCTGCTTGTTTAAATCTGCTTTTGTCTGCCTGTAGTGTATTTTTAATCTCCATTATTATGACTTTACATCCCATAATTTCTATACGCTCTTTTTAAACTTTTGAATTCTTCTTTATGCTTACATGCCGGCGGGTGGAGAGGAGCCGCTGGAGGCCTCTGCGACTCCTCTCGGTGGCTCCGAGGTGTGGAGGGCGCGCGAGATCTGGGAAGAACTCGCGGAGACAGGCTGATGGCACAAGTCTGGTTTATTGAGGAAGTGGCTGTAGTTTTTGTAGGGCTCGGGGTGGCGTGGTGGCTGCCGATTGGCTTGGCTAGGGGGTATTTCTGATTGGTTGCCATAGGCAGTTACTAGGCAGGCGGGAAGAAAAGGGAAGTGAGGGGGAGCGGGGGCGGGGAGCCGACCAGATGTAGTGCTCAGGCGGGAGATTAAAGGAGGCAGCTGTTGGTGATAATACGTGCCGGGGTAGGCTGAGGGCGCTGCGCCCGTACCAGGCTGAGGGCGTGGTCGCCCGTTCCAGCCACCCTGAACCGCGGCCACAGGCTGTGCACATGCCTGCCGCCGGGCTGGCCGGGGCTGCCAGGCCAGGACTGGCCCGCACTCCTATACTTACACATTGTCTTCTTTTTTAAAAAGGTTTTATTGTTAATTGTCTTTGTGTTAAGATTCTTCTTTGATGTTTGTTCCAACTTATTCTGGACCTTTAGAGTAGCTGTGTTCAACTGTTCAGATTTCTCAGCTCTTCTGCATCTGATTCTGCTATGGATAGTGGCACAATTTTTTAAATTGTCTATTTAAGTGCAAGTGTTTTACCTCCAGGAGAAAGTTCCCTTTCCTCTGTTCCTTTTCTGAAAATCTTGATCTGTTTGTTTTTATGCAGAATTTTCTTCCAAGCTCCTAGGATTTATTTAAATTCTGTCCCTCACTTAGTGCCCTCATTTCATTACACTTTTCTGTTCTGGGAGCCATGCTGACTTAGAGTAGTTCAAATTCCCCTCCCATTTTCACCTCCTTTTTTTGGTGAGGTGTTTCTGCCTCTGTTTCTTCACCATTATGGTATCCCACCCCAGGAATCCAGATATGGTCAATCCAGAAAAGTCCATTTTGCATTTAGGTGGTCTAGTAAATAAAGACAGGATTGAGTATGTGCAGCTCTTGCCAATAGTTCTTCCATGGTCTCTTTTTTTGCCCTGGGGATACTTTTGTATATGGCATTTCTCAGCCAATTGTGTTCCACCATGTATCCCTGCGGACTTGGGTCTCTGTGCCTGGATATGTGTGCAGTTCCAACTCACTGCTGTGAGTGGCTCTAAGGTCTACATCAGTGAGCAGTGATATATGCTATGTTGCCTCTGTGTGACTCTTAAGCTGTGTGGGACTCAGTGAGGGAGGAGAGGTTCCAGACTTTTGGGTCCAGGATGTAAATCTCCTGTCTGTCTTTTCTTTTTCTTTGATTTAGCATTTGTGGAGTCCTTCTTCATTCTCTATCATACTCCAGAGTTCCTAGCAAGTGGGATTTGTCCTTTTTATTAGCTGATTACAAGGGGAGACTTTTCCAGGGGATGTCTTATGTCATCATGATGATGGCATCACTCTCAAATGGGATACCTTCATTCTTGTTGGATATTTTAGCTGGGTAAGCAATGCCAGAATGGTAGTAATTTTCTTTCAGCACTTTGATGATACCATTCCAGGGTTGATTAGCTTTGTTTTGTTGCTGTACCATCAGATGTAATTGAATGGCTGTTCATTTAAAAGAAATAGGATTTTTTTTCTTGCTTTTAAAAACGCTTTCTTCTCTTTATCTTTTCTTGTTGTTTAACATTGTTAAAATGTCTCTCTGATTATGTTTCTTATGATTTAGCCTGCTTTTTAAATCTGAGGCTTTTTGCCTCAGATAACTTTGAAAAGCCCTCAGATATTACCAGATAAATTTGGAAAAGTCCTCAAATATTACCTTTATTCTAGTTACATTTTATTATACCTTGCCACATTCACCCTCTTTTCCATATTTTTCATTATTTGTTCTCTCTATGCCTTACTATAGAAATTATTTTCTACCCTAATCAATTTACTAATTCTTACTTCATCTGTGTTTAGTTGGCTTTTAATTTATCCAGTTAGTTCTTGACATACTGTTTAGTTCAAAGGCCGGACAAGATGGCATCCAAGTAAGTATACCATCGTCATCTCCTGCAAAGGACTGGCTGAATGGTGACATAATCCTGCTGGAGTAGGCTGTTTCAGGAACCTGCAAAGCAAGAGGTGTCTGGACATCAATCTGGAGAGACTGCAGGAGAATTAGTGCTTGCTCAAGGTAGAACTGCGGGTCTCTAACACTGAACTTGAAAGCTGTGGAAGGGTAAATCCCTTCTCCCTCCGGCTGAGGGCCACAGCACTCCCTGAGAACTGCCACTTGTGTGGCAATGTTCCCAAGCCCTGTGTTCCCCAATTGTGTGAACCCCAAGCCCATATTCCCTGAATCCCCACAACCCACATTTCACAGAACTATATACTCAGAGTCTGAATTCTCCCAGGCCTCTGTTTCCCAAGCCCAGCACTCCTGGAAATCTGGCATTGCCCTACCCCTCCGGTCTTGGACTAACTCCAGGAGTGGGAAGGTTTAGGTGGGAGGTGCAGAGGGGCCCAAGGAGTGCAGATTCAATTTTCTGGTCCCCTCCTTTTATTGAGTTTTGAGGAGCATATCAGCTGACTTGGAGAGAGGCTAGGAAGAAGAGGCAAATCTGCTGAGAGAGCCCGATTTACCTAAATGCCCTGGGATAGGAAACTTGGTCTGGGAGAAGGTGGAGTCAGAAAATTAATTAGACCCCTGTAGCACAACTAAGAGAGAGGGACAGTAGGATGTGGTTTGCAGGCTTCCGATAGCATATTTAGGTTTCCTAGCAAGGGGTGGGTGCTCTCTTGCAAGAAATTAAGAGACATTATTTTCTGAGGTGAGTTGGTTCACCAGGGACCCATTTGAATCTGCTCCGGGAGCCTTCACACAGCCTTCCTGCTGCCCTGGGAGAGAGGGAAATGAGGAAGAGAGAAAGGGGAAAGGTCCAGCTTCTAAGAAGTTTACTCAGTTGCAAAGAGGATTCCTTGCCTGAGGCCTTGTCTGCTCTTTTTCATTGTTTTCCTGTTTTTCCTTCCTCTTTATCCTCCCCCCCCCCCCCATGGCCCCTTTTTTTCCTTTCTCTTTTTCTTGCTTGCTTTTCTTTCTTTCTTTCTTTTTTCTTTTTTTCCTCTTTTTTTTTGTATTAGGTGCTGTAGGCAACATTTCTTATTTGCTATACTTCCTCATCCTCAATTTCTGCTTTTCTGTGTGTACTGATTTTGTCTACCAACTCTATCCCCTTTCCTTTACATCATTCTATCCTCTACCATTTACTGTTTCTCTTACATTCCATCTCTCTTTACTTAGCCCCCAATATTTCTGACTTTTGGGAGACGGACTTGGCCCAGTGGTTGGGGCGTCCATTTGCCACATGGGAGGTTGGCGGTTCAGACCCAGGGCCTCCTTGACCCATGTGGAGCTGGCCCATGTGCGGTGCTAATGTGCGCGGGGGGTGCCGTGCCACGCACGGGTGTCCTCGTGTGGGGAAGCCCCGCGCGGGGAGTGTGCCCCGTGGGGAGAGCCGCTCAGTGCAGAGGAGAGTGCAGCCTGCCAGCGAGTGGTGCCACACGTGCGGAAAGCTGACACAGCAAGATGACGCAACAGGGAGAGACACAGATTCCTGTGCTGCTGATGGCAACAGAAGCAGACAAGGAAACAAGACGAGGCGAATGGACACAGAGAATGTACAACTGGGGTGGGGGGGTGGGTAGGGGAGAGAAATAAATAAATAAATCTTTTAAAAAATATATTTCTGACTTTTTATCTCTAATAACTCTAATCTGTTTTCTATCTTTTATTCACTCTTTATATTACCATCCTTTCATTTCTCTTTCCATCTCTGCTGACCAAACTGACTCTTCAATTCATACTATATTCCTCCCCATATTCAGTTTACAGCTCATTATAGGTGCTCCGCTTTTTTACGGTTATAACTACATACAGTTTACATGAGTTCAATATCCATTCTCCTAGATCTCACATGGTTCTTCTGCTAACATTCACTACCAATACTACTATTATGGTTTTCTTTTCTTACCCCTTTTGCTTTCTCTGGCCCTAATATTTTCCTTCAAGGGAACTTAGCCAAAAACATGGAAATAGAATAAGAACAAAGTGACAAAGAGAAGACTTAACACATACACACAAACAGGAACTACTAAACTCCAAGACAAAGAAGCTAATCAAGTTAATAAACCCAACAAGATAAAACGATGACCAGACAGCAACAAAAAACTACAGACCATACCAATAATCAAGAAAACATGGCCCAGTCCAATGAAGAAACTAAAAACCAGGAAGAGAAGTAGAACACTGAACAACTAATTAAAGCTCTCAAAACATGCATCATGGACCAATTCAATGAAGTAAAGAAAGAGATTAAGCATATTAAGAAAACACTTGGAGAGTATACAGAAGAAATTGTAATCATGCACAAAAAGATAACGGATATGATAGGGATCAACAGCACAATCCAAGAAAACAAAAATATACTCTCAGCAAATAACAGCAGATTTGAAGAGGCAGAGGAAAGAATTAGTCATGTGGAAGACAGTACATCTGAAATCAAACAGATAGTAGAATTGATCAATAAAAAGATAGAAAAAATCCACCAGGGACTTAGGGACCTGAATGACAATGCAAAATGCACAAACATACACATTATAGGCATCCCAGAATGAGAAGAGAAGGGAAAAGGGACAGAAAGGGTGTTGGAGGAAATAATGGTTGAAAACTTCCCAAACCTATTGAGGGAGATATATGTACATGTCCAGGAAGCACAACACACTCCAAAGAGCATAAATCCCAACAGGCCTGCCTCAAGACATATACTTGCCAAATTATCCAATATGCAAGACAAAGAGAAAATACTAAAAGCAGCAAGAGAAAAGAGAACCATCACATACAAGGGAGGCTCCATAAGATTAAACACTGATTTCTCATCTGAAACCATGGAGGCAAGAAGGCAGTGGTATGACATAGTCAAGGTACTAAAAGAAAAGAATTTCCAACCAAGAAAACTCTGTCCGGAAAAGCCAACATTCAAAAATGATGGAGACTTCAAAATATTCACAGATCAACAGAAACTAAGAGAATATGCCAACAAGAAACCTGCCCTTCAATAAATACTAAAGGGAGTTCTGCAGGAGGAAAGAAAAAAACACGAGAGACAGAGTTGGAGGAGAGTGTAAGAACAACTAAAATGACAAAAAGAGAAAAAAAAATCAAACACCATATGACAAACACAAATCCAAAGAAAATATGGCTAATATAAGTAATTCCTTAAAAGTAATAACATGAATGTCAGTTGATTAAACTCACCTGTTAAGAGACACTGATTGGAAGATTGGATAAGGAAGTATGACCCATCTCTATGCTGTCTACAAGAAACACATCTTAGACCCAGGGATTCAAGGAGATTGAAAGTGAATGGCTGGAAAACAATCTTACAGGTAAACAATAACCAAAAAAATTCAGGTATAGCTGTATTAATATCAGACAAAATGGACTGTAAATGCAAAACTATTGTGAGAGACAAAGATGGACACTACATATTAGTAAAAGGGATAATCTTTCAAGAAGAAAGAACAATCATAAACATTTATGCCCCTAACAAGGGCACCTCCAAATACGTGAGGCAAACACTGGAGAAACTAAGTGAAAGAATATATACCTCTACAATTATAGTGGGGGACTTTAACAAAATTTCCTTGTTATTCATTTTTCTTTTTTCAGGTCTCCTTTGACATTTTAAATTTTGTCTTTTCAACATAGATATTTTAAAGTCTGTGTCTGATAATTCTAATGTCCTAACTAAGCCTTTGTAGTTCTCTTCATATCATATGTTGTTTCTTTTGGCTTTTGTTCATACCACGTTTTCTTCTTTTGACTTTGCTACATATTATGTGCTAGGCATTGGATTTAAACATTTGTTTGTGGAAATAATTAGAGACCTATAATAATGTTATCTTTTTCCAAAGAGTATGTTTTTCCTACTATAAATTTCCTGGTAACTCCATCCCTCGAAGACTGGAATGGGTCTTAATATTCTGGGATTTAAGTAAGGGGCTTTCAACAAGATTATCCACCCCTTCTTTGGCTGCACTACGCTAAGTATCACAGAGTTGTCAAATGTGAGGCACAACCTCTCAGATGTTCAGGCACAACCTCTCAGATGTTCAGGCATACCTTCTGTAATAATAATAAAAAAATGTCCCCAACATAAGGGAGCCCAGTCACTGGCTTCCTTCATGGAAACTTCATCCTGCTCAGAATCTGGCCCGGTATTGCTGCATGATGTGGTTAGCAATTTTATGTCTTCAAGAGATTTGTTTTAAATAAATGCCTTGTCCAGATATTCTAGTTGTTCTCCAATGGGACCTTTTTCCAGATTAGTTATTCTCTCATCATCAGAATTAGAAATTGAGAAAACCTGAGTTTTTGTTTCTTAAAATTTTCTTGATTGAAAAGTTAGGTTAAATTCTCTTTTGGCAGTTTGTTTTTCTTTCAGTCATTTAAAGTACTCTTTTCTTGTTATCTACTTTTTTTATGATATTGTCATTTTTACTATATGTCTAAATATATATTTTATTTTTATCCTTTTTGTTATTCATTTTGATCCTGTTTCTAGTTGATCCTCATTAATTCTAGAGATTTCTCAGTCTTTATTTCTTGGATGCCTTTCTAAACTCCTTTTAGACATGTATTGTACTTTCTCTAACCTCTGTGTTCTTGAATATCTATTTCATAAATCCCATCTTTTTGTCTTACTGTACTATATCATAGATAATTTCTTCAAATTTATACTCCAGTTTACCAATTATCTATTTAACTATAAAGCATCTACTGAGATTTTGTTTCAATGGCTGTGTTTCTTGTTTTGAGATCAATTCTTTCAAAAGTATCATTTTCTCTTTTTATAAGGCTTTGGGTTCATTTAAATAAGACCAATATTCTCAAATCATCCAAATCATAGTTTAACACAGAATTCATCAGACCCATGGAATGTATTATTATATCTTCATGTGAAAATGGTAAAGAAGAAAATCTAAAATTCTGCTTCTGGTCTAACAATAGAAGGTCAAAGTAATTTGTCAGTTTAAATACTATTACTTCGGCAAAACAAATCATTGAAGTTCATCTCTGGGGGAAGGAGGGTGTTTTAGTTTCAAGGTTGCTGTAACAAAGTGTAGCAAGTTTGGGGGTATAAAACAACAGAAATCTATTGTCTTCCTGTTCTGGAGGCTAGAAGTCTGAATCAACGTGTTGGCAAGGTCATACTTCCTCTGAAATCTGCAGAGTTCTGGCTTTCCGGAAATCCATGGTGTTCTTTAGCTTGTGACAAAACAATCTCACCTCCATCACATGGTATCTTTTCTGTCTGTCTGCCTGTACCCAAATCTCTTTTCCTGGTAAGGACATCAAGTCATATTGGATTAGTTCCTACCCTAATCCAGTTTGACCTCATCTTAACTAATAACATCTTCAAAGACTCTATTTACAAATAAATTCACTTTCATAGAACTGGGGTTTAGGACTTGAACATGTCTTTTTGAGGACACAATTCTATCCACAACAGGAAGGCATATATTTCACAAAACAAAAATCTTGAAAGTTTGAATGTCCTAAAAGACTCCTTTGTATTAACAACTCTTACAGGAACATTTTAGGAAACAGAGCTAAATTATGCACTTTTATACAAATCGCCATATTAGAAAGGAGAGTCATATGAAGATGTTTATAAGAATATCCTCAATTCATCACTTTATCAGAACCAAATTTAAGACATGAAATTATATCTGTTTCTATGCCCTCATGCCTATCTATAGGGGAAGAAGGAACATTTTATTATTCTTGTCTTTTTGATATTTCTTTCATTAGCATTGGGGAGGAACTGTAGTTTTGAGCTGAAGTGCTGAAATTCCTTTATTTAACATTGACAATGAGTACAAGCCTGTGTTTATGAAATCTCAGGGATGGAAGAATTTGTTTTTCCACCCACAAGGCTAAGAAACTACGACAATGTTGTTGCCTTCCCTTGCCAGTGACTCAGAGGACATATTTTTCTATTACATTCTTTAGTGAGAGTAAAGCCACTCAAAGATGTGGGTCACAATTTCTACCCCTCATACTTCTTTATGTGTTCTTGACTGCTCTCCCTACTTGGCTATTAAATCACTTGGAAATTGAGACTGCAAATTCTCAAGGGTGGAACATTTTGTTCACCTCCCAAATTTTTTAGTTTCCTTTTTTTTTTTTTTTTTGGCTTCTGGGGATTTCTCTGGCTTTCTTCTTGGGCCAAGTATGCATTTGATAGCTTGATAGCTATTTATTACATTTTTATCTTACATTTTTAGTTGTGTTTTCAAATGAGGATTCCAGGTTATCTAGCCTACTATACTGAGTGAAATGGAAATTATTTTTTCAATCAGAAAAATAAGAGCATAGCAATTAAGAAAATATGTTGGTTGATAAAACTGCTAGAATTTTATGCCTTTTTTATAACCAAATTTTCTTCTTACTTTCTAGATTTTTTTGGCTTAATTTTTACTTGCATGCATAAAGGTACATGTGTTTAAAAATATCTTTACTGATTTGGGGCTGCTTCCTTTTTGCTTTGAGCTTTTCCCTTTTTATAGAAACCCTTGGTCAATTTATATTAAAATTATTAAGTCATCTTAATTGGTTATTGCTCCATTACTAAGTTTTTTACTTGTACTTTGAGTTCCAAGTTGAACCTAAACTCAAATTGAAGTTGGATATGTCTTTGTCAGTCAAAGGGGTGCGGATGCAAAACACCATAAATTGGTTGGTTTTTATAAAGGGTATTTATTTGGGGTAGGAGCTTACAGAAACCAGACTGTAAAGCATAATTACTTCCCTCACCAAAGTCTATTTTCACGTGTTGGACAAGATGGCTGCCGACGTCTGCAAGGGTTCAGGCTTCCTGGGTTCCTCTCTTCCTCAGGCTTCTTTCTGGTTTCATGGTTCCTCTCTTTCCAAGACTTGCTTCCTCCTGGGCTCAGTGTTCCTCTCTTCCTGGTGCTTGCTTCTCTTTCCTCTGTGAGCTTACTTCCCGGGGCTCCAGCTTAAGGCTTCAGCATCAAACTTCAAGATCAAAACTCCAACTCTGTCCTTTGCCATGCCTTTTATCTGTGAGTCCCCACCACCAAGGCGCAGGGACTCAAGGCCCTAGTGACATGGCCCAATCAAAGCTCTAATCATAACTTAATTACACCCATGTATAAACCAGATTATAAACATAATCCAATATCTATTTTTGGAATTCATAACCATATCAAACTGCTACAGTCTTCAAGAAGTGTCTGGCCCATCAGGAATATTTTGAAAAGAGTAGCTAAAGAGTTTTCTGGAAAGGAGGTACTAGTGATTGAAACCGTGACCTCATAAATGGGAAACTGTGCTCAACCACTGAGCTACATCCCATCCCTAATAATTCTCTTTAAATGAAGTTAGCACTAGACAAGTAAACTTGGCCCTATAGTAATGCTTTGGTCATTAGAGACGAGGGTGAATCTGATCAAGACTTGCCATCTTCTGTTAATACTTGTTCCTGACCCAGCACCCTCCCTCCCCCAAATACGTTCTCTAATTACAATGATAGGAGCGGAGCAGGCTGACATTATTAATGACAAAACCATTTTCAAGTCCCTGCCCCCCACATATTCACCAAGAAATTCCAGGAGTATAAGGTTTATCTGTTACCTACATGATAAAGGGAAAGGCAAAAAGGAAGAGACGTGTTCTCTCTGCAGTGGCTTAGGGATATTAATGAACCCAGCCACTACACTACTCTTGGTGTTTTTGAAGACTCCAGTATATTAGTAGGACACTAGAGCTGAGCAGGGCCCCAGCCAGGCAGCAGAGGGGTTGGTACCGACAGTTTAGTGACCATGAAGAAAGAGACTGTACTCTTGGCTTTAATATTATCTTTCTTAAGTTACTAATGGCAGCAGTAAGATGCTTCCAAATGACCTTATAGGCTGCAAAAAGTCTGGTAAGAACCTCACTAAAGAGAGTCAATCAGTAAAGGAGAAGCAGAGATTCCTTCATGACTCTGTATGTGACAATGCAAGGATTCCCTAGAAAAATGGGTATTTCCTTGATGGGGGCTGTATATTTTGCTGTGGATACTGAAAGCCTGGGATACATAGTTATTTTATTTTATTTTTATTTTCTAACTGATCCCTGGAGTGGATACCCTAGGAAAATGTGAGTTTCATATCATTTTAAATGTTTTGCTCCCATTTCCTATTGTTTTAGTCTCAATTTTTAGATATTGTGATAACATAAATAATGATTAGCATGTATTGGATAGCATTTCAAGAATTTCTAAAAGGGTACATTTCACTTATTTTTCTTGTTGCTGATCATTTTCTGTTGGATAAAGAGTGATTTTTCTCATGCTTTCCCTCCTTCAAAAAATAAAACAAAAGTAAGTATTAACCCCAAATCTTTAGTAAGCAGTCATCATTAGTTTTGGGAAAGGTTTGCACAACATCCTGGGAATCAGGAATTTATTGCCCTCTGAAGTCAGGCTACCATAGCCTTAAAGCATGGAATAGCAATTTAGGATATGAAGTTTAAGCATTTTAAAACAAATGGTGTGTGAACAAAGGAAATGGTTTCCTTTAGGAGATAGTATCATGGTTTTTCCTGGACCCAGATTTCAAAGCCTCCTTCTAAACCCCTGAGAAGTGGTTCTCCCAGGATATAACTCTTCTTTCCAAAAAAGCAATGGCACATTTCCCTCCATCTATTCTTGTCTGAATACTGATTTCATAAATAGGTAGGTCATTCACTCCACAAGTAAGTATAATCTCCTAACATTATCTGCCGGTTATCCCAAGCTGTTTCTTCAAGATGATGGACTTCATCAGTTTAAAGTCCTGGAAGGACTCTGGGAAGTTCATCATGCATTAACTTGTTGGTTTTCCATAAGAATTTTTATTTTTCAATTATGAAGTTAGGTCTCCAATTCAGTTCTTCCCAACTACTAAATTTCAAGAATCACTAAGCTATTGCTGAAAATAGTATCTTTGGAGTTTAAGAATCACCTGTGTACAAAGATTCCCCTCTGTTCCACAAAAGAGCAAGTTATTCACTCTCTACCATATGACCCAAATAAACAACTTCAGGGAAATTGAAATTGACATTGTGCAACCATTCTTATTTCTAATACCATTTGAGTCAGTCTGAGGGCTGACCATACAGAAATGTTTTATATGTGCTTCCATATCTGGGCTGTCATTGATATGCACATGGACAGATTCTTTTATCCCAGTCGGCTTATGGAAAAAGGCTGGGGCAGTTTTCCACTCAAAGTATAAAAATAAGAAATTCATAGGATTGGTAAATAAAATCATTCCTTGTAAATATAGAACCAAGGTCATAAAATGTTGGTTAGTCTCTCGGAGTCCTGTTAGGCATCTGGCTTAAGAAAAGCATTTCATTCAGTAAATCCATACTAAATCCATCTAGCCTGTTTCATTCTGGATTAATATCAACGAAGTACCAAGCAGCTGATGATTCTATTTCTTCTGCCTGGAATTCTATACTCCAACATTTTCAACTGTTGGAATTCTGTTCATCATTCAAAATGAAAGTTTCAAAGAATAACATTAAGCAAAACAAAAAGAGCAACAATGACAATTAAGTTATTTCTGATTCTTATGAGTCCAATCTTCTTTAAGTGCTTTATAAATCTAGGTCGAAAATACTCTCATTTTCCCATTGTTCAGATGAAAAACTTTTATTTCATTGAAGTAAACAGTATCCTCAGAGCTCTACTGTCTTCTTAACCCCTTCCACTATATTAGTCAGCCAAAGAGATGCTGATGCAAAGTACCAGAAATCTGTTGGTTTTTATAGTGTATTTATTTGGGGTGAAAAACCTACAGTTACAAGGCCCCAAAGAGCCCAACTTAAGGTTGATTTCTCACCCAAGGCGGTTGCCATGTGTCGAAGCAATATGGCAGGTAATCTCTCCTAGTCTCTTCTTCCTTCTTAAGGCTCCGTGGGCCCAGCTTCTTCTGATCTCAGCTGTGGGCTGGCATAGGGCTCGTCTCTCAGGGCTTTTTAGCTGCTCATGTCTCTTCACAAGGTCAGCCGTAAACTATCAGGTGAATGGCTCATCTCTTCCTGGGGCTCCCGGACCAAAACTGACAAAGTTCTCTCTTCTTCTGTATCCTTTTCTGTGTGTCTTCCTGAGTGAGTGCACATTTATAACAGCCCACCAAAGGGGCAGAGACTTAAACTGAATTATACCTTACTGACATGTTTGAATCAAAGCCCTAATCTTAAGCTAATTTAATCAAAGACATATCAATTGAATCTAATACAATCAAAGGGTATCGTGCCCAGTGGAACAGAACAGTTTACAAACATAATCTCTCTTTTTGGAATTCATAAATAATCTCAAACTGCCATACCCGCCATTCCAAATCAGTTTAGTCCCTGCCTCTTTCGACCACCACCAAGTGGAAATGACAAATAGAAATTTGTCCTTCTGTTATGAGACCTCTCTTAATCTAAGTCCCACAAATACCTTTGCTCATCCTTCCAGCAGCTTATAAATTGAGGGACTAGCCTATCTCACTTAGCTTTGTATTAAATACTGTATAAAGGGAAGTAGTCTTCATATAGTAGAATCTTCTACGATTTTATTTAATGTTGGTAGATTATTGATACCGATGTCAGAAAAGTATCCAGATTTGGGTGTAAACCATCCAGTATCTATTCTCTAAACAGCTAATGGCTAATTGCTTCCAGATTTCCTAAGGGATGGCATGGCCTGAGTTGGCACAGGAAGACTAATCACCTTATAGGTGAGAGCCAGGATGCCCAACCAGCATACTTGAATTTTCAGAAAGTCATTAGCACCATCCTTTTCCACTTACCAAACTGTGGTAAATGTAGTTAAGCAACAAGAGACTTGGTGTTCTTTTCTGGTTAATATAAAAGGAGATTTTCTGAAAAACTTTGTTATTTGCCTTGAGAGACATGGAGTCAATGACTGTATCACCTTGCTGGTATTTTTGAAATCAGTTTTGAAATTCCAGTTCGTCTTTTTTCTCTTCTGTTGAGGTTAATTTCTTCTGTGACTGCATTGTCATTCTGCCAACTTTATTCTCATGTTCCAGATAGCTAAGTACATAGATGTTTCAGTGACTATTATTACATCTCCTACTCTCACTCCTCAGTGAAATGGAGATAGGACTTTCTGAGGAATTTTATGGCCCTTCCTTTTAAGGAAATACCATTTATGGGTTACTTTATCATCCCCACATTTGGAATCATCTTCTTTATATCTTTGCTTAGTGTGGTGTGGGCTGGTGTTTCTCTGCTAGACAGAAGGCTACTATTCTGTGTGAGGGGGAGATTGCTACTTGTCCATCAAAGTCTATTACCCCATCTGTCATGGTAATGGAATTGAGATTGGCAAGGACTGTTGAGCATATGTTTCCAGAAGTTATGGGTGCCATGTCTAGAAGTCCTGAACTAAGTACACTCAGCACCTCCTCTGCATATTATTTTCTTCTTCATCTGTAAAATATCTGTTTATGACTTTTGCCCATTTTTCAATTCTTTGTATAGTCTGGATACTAATTCTTTGTCAGCAATATGGTTATAAATATCTCCTCCCAATTTGTATCTTGTCCTTTTACTCTTTTAGGGTATCTTTTGATGAACAGGAGTTCCTTATTTTTATGAGGTCAGTTGTGTCTCTTTCACAATAAATCCTTTTTGTATCTTGTTTAAGGACTCATTCCTTATGCTGAGGCCAGAAAAATCAATCATTCTCTTATGTTATCTTTTAAAAGTTTAACAGTTTTAACTGTCACATTAAAGTTTCTAATTTACCCAGTATTGATTTCGTCTTTTTTGTTATCCTAACACTGTTTATTGAATAGTTATTCTTTGTTCCTCTTTCATTCTGTTATAAATTAATTTCCAATACATACAAATGCTTTTGTATCTGTTTTCTTTATTTGAATCAACTTAGTCTTTATCCAAGTGTACACATCTAGTTCACACAGTATATATACAATTTAGTATATTGCTCTTTACTTCAAAAGTTATCATAACTATTTTTCATTTTTTCACAGTTTTTTGTAACTATAACATTATTACCCATATGCATTTTTGCAGCATTTTTGTGTATTCAGTTTCCAATTGTTGGCTAATTAATTTTTTCCAATATATTTAATATTATAAAGAGTACTATAATAAACAATTCCATGCATGTAGCTTTTTCTCTGTTGAATAGCATCTTAAGGATATAAGTCCAGGAATAGGAATATTGAGTAAAAATAATAATTATTGTTTTTAGTATTTGTCATCATATTCAATCCCAAAATGATTTTTATTTTAAAATTTTAATTTCTTGCCTCCAAATTATTAGTAATGGATTGATACTTTAGCTTTATTTTAATTTGGAATTATTTCCTTGCCTATAAAGCCAAATAAGTTTCTTTGAGTCTATTTATTGTATGTTTCATGATGAATGGGCCTCTTGCTCATGCCTTTATATTAAAGTCCTAGTATCTTTATGTAGCTTTGAACAAAAAGAACCAACATTTCTTTTGAGTTCCCAACTGACTTTTTTTTTTTTTATTCCATCATAGGGAACAAATCACTCAAGATTAATCTTGAGCTTTTCAATAGAGGCAATGAAGTACTTTTCCAGCTACATTTTGGCACAGATGTAGCATCATCTCTCTAAAACCAGCATCACTTATACCTCTGGGAACTGAAGATTGAATTACTGCTGTGCTTGGAGTTACCCACAAAGACTGGCTTCAAAGATGAGGGTTTAGTTTCTATCCCATTCACAGCAGTGGCAGGCATGGAAACAGAGCACAATGAGTCATCCTCATCCTTTCGTGAGCACTCAGCTTAGCAGGCACTTCACATCTGATAGTGTTCAGCTTTTAGATGAAGGGGCATCAAGTGCTATGTGAGCTAATTACCCAAGCTTGGAACACGCCTCCTGGAGTAAAAGAGATGTGGAGCCTCTATTCCTTCACATTGGCTCTTCACCAGGGTGCAATAAACCATGTAGGTTTCCTTAGACTAAACCCCAAGGGGAACAAAAGGATACTCTGCTTCTTCATTCCATTTTAGTTAAGAATATTCCCTTTTCAATTGCCTAGGTGTTATGGAGTGTGTTTTATAGATAAGATCCATGACCCTTTGTTCTCCCTCTCCTCCTTCTCACATATCTAATGATGTCCTTTAATTCAAGATTCATATATTTTGGATATATCCTCTCTTCTTTAGTCATTGCCTTTGTTCAGGCTCTTATTATACGCACCCACATTTCTTTGTTTCCTCTCTGCTTTCTTTCTAATCTGACTTTTATTTTCTGTATTAGTGAGAAATTTCTGGCTATAAATATAGAAACCCAACTCAAACTATCCTAACAAAACAAAATTAAAGAGAATTTGTTGAATCAAAAACTGCATTAAGAGGAGAGTTGGCTTTAAACATGGCTGGATACAGGAGTTCAAATGAAGCCATCAAGACCATCTCTCCATCCTCAGCTCTGCTTTCTTCAGCATTGACCTTCTTGTGTCAGGTTCTGTGGACACGGTGACAAAGATGGCCAAGTAGTCACACTTACAAGAACTTTTACCTAGTACTCCCAGAGAAAAAGCATGATACTCTTCTCTTCCAATCTGCCTATTACCCACCCCCCAAAGCCCGGATTACGTTCTCTTGGGCCAAGGTACACTCCTGAACTTGTCTGGTTAGTCAGCTTAGTTGTGTGCTCAGGGCTTTGGGGGAGGGAAGGGAAGTAGAAGTCCCTGTTTTCCAGCCCCACCCCATTCTCCAGAATCACAAGGAACAGGGAAGTAGTGCTATTCAAAATAAAGGGTTGCTGAGCTGACTGAAAAGTAATAGATATTTACTATATACAGCCACCAGAATTATCTTTTTAAAATAGAGGTATAATCATGTCCCTGCTCAAAAATCCCTATTTCCTGCTGGATGACATTCAACCCTCTTGGCTGGCATATGGGCACACCAGACTAAGTATTCATCCTACCTTCGCTGTTATCTAACATATTCCCATTTACAATCATCATTGCCTTAACATTCTTAATATACTGGACTCTTTTAGATTTATGTAATTTAATATTGTCTTCTACCATGAAATCCTTAATCCCTCTTCTCTGACCAGCTGAAAAGTTACCTTCAATTCCCAGCTTAAATGTGACCTCTTCAAGTCTAGCATCCACCCAATCACTTGCTAACTCCTCTGTTGTTATGGTACTTGGCCCTCACCTTGCTTATATTCCTAATCATACTGTTTTATAATTTTGATGGTGTATCAAAAGATTGTGTATGTGTCCTCCAGCAACTGGAGGACAGAAATCATTTAATTGTCTTTAATGCTCTACTACACTTAACCATAGTTGTCATAAAAGACCTGAGCAAACACATGTTGATTGAATGGATATATGCATGAAATAAGATCCCAGATTTTTGTGTTAAATGGTTATTGAAAGTATGATATTTCCAACCAAATGAACCTCATTTCTCAAGAAACAATTTGTGTTAAGGGAACTCATCTAATAATGTGGCTTAACAGGGTGGCAGAAGCATGTTGGCACAGCTACTGCATTGCAATGCTGAAGACATTCTGTGGTTTGGCAGCATTTCCAAAGAGTGTAGTGAAAGATTATATAACAATCCAAGAGATTATAGGCCTGAATAATGCAATATATTAAAAATATTTCCTCCTGGGACTTAGGGCCCCTAGCTTGCATCTAATACTCTATATTTCTATCTACTTATAAGTGAAAGATCACTTTTTTCTTTTTTTTTTCTTTTTGTCTTTATTTTTTTAATGTTACATTCAAAAAATATGAGGTCCCCATATACCCTCCTCCCCTGTCCCCCACTCCTTCCCCCATAACAACAATCTCCTCCATCATCAAAGATCACTTTAATATTCACACATTTTAGACAAACAGGAATAGTATATGTTCATGAAATAAAATATTTGAAATAACATTCTAATCTCTTTTAAGATGTGTCCCTCTCATGAATATTTACAAAATGGTTATTAGACAAGAGAAGATAACCATTTTAGGAAGACTTGAACTCTTATGATCAAACACATTCAGAAACTTTTTACCACGTGGCTTCTTTCTTAGCGTGAAGTTCCTCTGGCCACCTTAGGTCTTTACCAAAGAGGTGATTATCCCTTTGAGACCAGGGCGTAGGTCTCACAGAATTCTAGGAGGCACTAAACACACACAGAACAATGCAGTCACATAGAATTCACTTGTGCCTGCTAGGTTCTGGTGTCTACAAGTCAGGTCTCAATTACAGTTTTGGTGCAAATAGCAACACCTACCACAAAAATGCTCTTGTAGATAGCTTGCAAAAGCCAACTTTACGCAAGATTTCAGGTATGTACACAAGGTGTATGCAGTATTGTGCAACACCTCTCATGTGCAAGAAGCAAGGTTAAGAGAATGCCATGGGAAAAGATAACTTTGTAGACTTTAATTTTATGGGTTATATAACAGCAATTGCGGAAATTAGTTTCTATTCTCTATCAGCACCAATATGCTGAGTCATTAGGCAAGAAATCAAAGGTCAAAGCTTCATGGATAGATTAAATGTAGGGAAAATTGCCTTTTCCTCAGATTAAGGATGTGGTCTCATCAAGGGATATATATAGTGGGGCATTATTGATGGGGGACATATGGTTGAGAGGGAGTTCTCCAGGGCATCTATACAAGGTATATAAAAACGTTTGGATGTTTGTTTGGTATTTTCACAGTAGTTACACTTACAAATGACAACTGAGGGAGTGCTGAGTTCCTAGCCAGGGGAGCTCTGCCACACTCCCCAGTGGAACAGCAACAATCCCCCAAGTGCAAGGACAAAAACCAGTGAAGAAGGATGGACCAGTGATGAGCCCTTGATACCGATGGCTATGCTTATGAGCCTGTGTGCCTAAAATTTCAACTAGGCCTAGAGCTGCAGGGTGCCTAAGAGTTACTTTCTGAGAGCCTCCATGTTGCTCAAATGTGGCCACTCTCTAAGCCAAACTCAACATGTAAATGCATTACCTTCCCCCAGTGCGGGACATGACTCCTGGGGATGAGTCATCTGATGGGTTGCGCTTATGCACTTCTCAGCAGGATCCAAGAGACCGCCAAAGTAGATACAACCCCAGGTACTGGTTCTCCTGAGAGCTATGGAGACACACAGGTTCTGTGGTCATGGCAGTTGGCTTTGTCATGGCTATGTCAGTGGGCCCTACTTTGTAATTTGTGTTCCTGAGTGTGATGGCGTTGGACTCAGATGTGACTTGTCTACACATGCTTCTTCTGTCACTTTTACTGAATCTGTTGTTGACCCTGGGGTTGGTGTATACTCAGGAGACTTGAATCACTGGACTGTCCATGTGCCACCTGGGCCCCGAGCTTCAGCAGAGTTGTAGCTCCTACTCTCTGGTTTATCGGACTTACCCAGGTCAGTAGGTCAGTTAACAGAGAGGTGAAGATGGTCAACCACCACACCAGGGAACCAAGGGTCCCTACAACTGCAAGCAGGAGAATTGCAACCATCAACCATTTGAGATCTAAGCCCCCTCTCAATATAAAGATGGAGTAGACATCACCATCCCAGGGTCCACAGGGTGGAGGAATAAAATATGGATGAGAGTAGATTTACTGGTATTCTATGATAAAACTATTGTGATTCTAGTGATGGAAGAAACTATATCATTGATGTGGATACAGTGGCCACAGTAGTGCTGAGGGCAGGGAGAAGGAAGTAGAGATGTGATGTGGGGGCATTTTTGGACTTGGAGTTGTCCTAAGTGATATTGCAGGGACAGATGCTGGATGTTTTATATCCTGCCATAACCCACTGAATGTACTGGGGGAGAGTATAAACTATAATTAAACTATAATCCATGCAGTGCAGCGGTCCTCCAAAATGTATTCTCTAAATGCAATGAATTGCCACAATGATGAAAGAGGTTGTTTATGTGGGAAGGGTGGGGTGGGGTGTAGGGTACATGGGACCCTTTTATATATTTTTTGTAATCTATGTATCTTTAAAAAAAGGCAATTAAATAAAAAAATTAAAAAGATAAAGGTAGTCACATGCCCAAGTGTATCTTTTATTTAATATAATAAATTATCCATCAAGAAGAATAATATTCAGAGCTCCACGAGTCCCATCTACCAGTACCATCTTTTAGGAATGAATGTCACAGTCCAGGTATGTTCTTTACAGATAGAATCTTCATTTTATTGTTCATGTGTGTGTGTTTGTGTATATATGGTTTGCTGTTGAGCCCAGTCCCCTGCCATAATTTATTCTGAAAATCAGGATCATTGAACAGTTTTTAGAGATTCTTGTTTCTCATTTAGCACTTTGAATTTTCTATAATGGTTTTATAATTTTCAGAAATGTGGAACAAATAATCAGACACTATGCTGTTTGGTAGAGGTGAGTGATAAAATGACTTGTACATTTCCAAATAAATACAATATTTTAGGAACCCATACTCCAGGGGTCTGTTTTGAACCATATTTCTATGGAAGAGTGCTTGCTTTTTCTTTTTTTCCTCTCCATTTCACTGGAAAGATGTTTTGCCCATTTTCTTCTGCTTCATATCCTGAGTTAATCTGAAAGAAGATTCTGATCTACATTTTTGGCTCTTAATGACCAGATTTCTTGATATAGTCTCAAGTGTTAGTTCTTTGATCTTCCAGCGAAGCCTGCTACTCACAGAGGGAGTTATTGTGTGTGTTGGGTTTGGGGGAAAGTGTGCTTTGAATAACTCTACTTCTGTTCTGTGTTACTGCTCAGATCTTTATCTTACATCCCTTTATATTTAGTAAACCTCTTTCAGCTGTTGTCAGCATTACTCACTGATAGCTTATGTACATTAAGGGAGATGTTTATGAATAATGGAGAAGGCCTTTCATTCATCTTTCAGTTCTTCATTATAAACAACTGATTTTCTTAATAGTTAACCTACTGTGTTTTGAAAAGGTATAAAAAAAGATTGTGATGTAGAATTAAGGGAATGTCAGTTCTCTAGTTAAAACAAAATCCAGAACCTCAAAAGATTTATTATTGGGAGTGGATTCTCCTTAGGGAGATCCATTTCGAGCCAAGTGACTCCAGATTTGCTCTCCCAAGTTTCTCCTTTCCTATGTTGCTGGCAGTAGAAATGAAGGGAAGAATGATTCTTTCTGTTTAATACCATACTAGAGGTTCCTCTCAGTACAACTAAGCCAGGCTAGATTTTCAGAGACTTTTACTAAATACATAATAAGAGCAAAAGGGAAACAAATACAAAAAACACAAGAAGTGTTTACTTGCAAGGAAGGAGTCAAGAATTAGCTTTATTTCTCTGACTCCCTGATGCTTTTAGCACAGTAATTACTTAATAAATATTCAATGATTGAATGAGTGGCTAAAATTTGGATAATAAAATATGCATGGCTAACAAGCAAAAGTAAGTCTTTAAAGTTTCTAACTGTCATCTACAAAAGACTGGACTAATTTCACAACTCTGTTGTTTTGTTTCCTTATCTCTTAGGTCCCCATTTGGCCTCAAGTGGAAATAACAATTTTAAAACCCTTACCCTCCTAATGCATCCGGGACATCTAGGCTGAGTCATGACAAGGAAAAGCTGCTCTGTGAGACTCCAGGTTCTCATACAGTAGGTTGATGCCTGCATTGCATTGAAGCCTTGCTCCACAGTGCAGGCAGAATAGTCTTCTAAAACACCAAAATGATCACTCCATTCCTGTACGTAAAGCTCTTCAACAGCCTCCTATTACTTGAAGGGTAAAGCTCAAAATCTTATCAAGTGATGAACATTTTTAACATGACATATATATATATATATATATATATATATATATATATATATATATATGGCTTAAAAAGCATTTTTATACTACAGGTCAAATAAATGGTTAAATTAATTGCCAAACTAAAGTGTCATGGTATCAATTTAGAGGGTTGAGACCAACATTCTTAAAAAGAAAACATAGATTACACCTATTTTTCCCTCTCCCTTCCCTCAGAACCTTCAGTGGCCACTGCCATCACATCAATGATAAGAGTTCTTCCATTGCTAGACACAATAAGTCTATAGTAGAATACCAGTAAGTTTACTCTAGTCCTTTGTTCATTCCGCAATCCTGAGGATTCTGGGATGGTGATATCCACTCCACCTCTAATTGAGAGGTTTGCAGTGACAGAACAGGCCATTGTCTATCTTGTAATAATTTACAAAAACGTGCAGGGGAAGTGTAAACTACAATGTACTCTATAATCCATGCTTAGTGGCAATGCTCCAAGATATGTTCATCAGTTGTGGCAAATGTATCACATTAATGAAGGATGTTATTGATGTGGGAAAGTATGGGAGGGCTAAGGAGTGGGGCACATGGGAATCCCCTATATTTGTTATGTAACATTTATATAATCTAAGTTTCTTTTAAAAAATAAATAAAATAAGAAAATGCAGTAGAATATACTATATTACAGTGTTTTGCATGTAGTAAGGGTCAGCCTTATTTCATAATTAAAAATTTTTTTCAATTATGCCTCTATACTATAAGATATTACATTATGTTATATGCATTAAGTATAAGATATGATATATATATATCATATTACAGCATGCATTAGTTTGATAAATAATTGCTGAAAAAATGTATGTTGCTGAAAGTAATTATCTCTGAGAAATGATTGTCTTGGGAATAGGCATCTTAAAAGTAGAATCTTGAAAGAGAAGCAGAGGGACTCATCCAAAGGAACAGACTTCTAAGGAGGAATGTGCTCCATTTCAGCAGGGCACTCTGCCTAGGTGTCCTTTTAAATCTGTCATGGCTATGGTTTGATAACAATCCATTGGGTCTACCAATCTTACAATAGGAGTGCTCTAGGAAGAAAATTCTCATCAAATTTGTGATTTTTTAGAAACAGTCCCGGGTTCAGAATTGCAAACCCTTTTCAATTCTTTACTGCTACCTACTTCATAGTGATACTGCAGAGGACCTACCTTTATAGATCTTTTCCCTGTGATCCTCTCTGATGTTGGAAGACCTGTTGGAGTATCTTTGGCTCTTTATTTTAGGAGACTGTGGAACATAATTTGTATTGCCTATTCTGAACCAACTGAGCCTTTTCAAAGACAATGGCTTTGAGAGGAAAAATAAGTCATTACTGAATAAATGGCTGAGACAACAACTTGAGTTAATGCATCACAGGAGTTCCCAACTAATCAAACAATAATGCATTAAGATCTGTGGAAACTAATCAATGATTACTTTAAGGAATATCCTTAAGATCTTTAAAAACAAAAAGGATTATTTGGACTATATGTCCCTACTGAGAAATGCAAAATGATATATAAAGGCATTAGTGAAATTTCAGCTAATTGTTTGAAGTGGGAAGCAAAAAGGAAGATAATAAACTAAAACTTTCTTCATAGAGATAGATAACAGTAGGTGATTAAAATGCAAAGATATTCCTTGCAAATACTTTTCAGTTTGCACTTCACAAGCTATTAATAGTTCCAATCTGGAAAACCCTAACATAAAATTAGGATGCTGGATCAAGTGGAAATGTCCTGTGGTCCAGGGACCCCAGTTTCAGCCCTCCCAAAACTTGGAGAACTCAAATCCTCTGTCCCCAACTGCTAAACAATATTTTGAACTAAATGGACCTCCCTGTCCAGTTTTGTAGTACATGATTCCAAGTGTACTTTATGCTTTAAAGCTGCTCATTAGGAATTAATTTGTCATGGATAGACTCAAATTACATATATAAGAAAGCATATTAAACATTAACCTGGGTTTTTCCTACATTATAAAAATTAAATTATTTTACATACAAATGTCTAAGGAATAACGACTAAAGTTTTTTTCCATTAAATTTAACACAAATAAATGAAAAGATCCCCACCTCTACATTGGAGTGGGGACGTTTTGTAAATAAAGTCACTAATCATCAAGCTGTATTGTTAAAACAATTGGTGTTAAGCAGCTTTCAACTTTCCCTGAAACACTCTGTTTCAAAGCCAAGATTCAGATAGCCTCTTGATTCTTACATGTTTGATATGAGGACAGTAAATATGTAGATAAATATTTGTGCTATCAGGAAACACATGAATGACTCTGCATTTTGAGGGAGGTGGGCTGGAGAAGAACTGATTATCTAAAAGTAGTAACATATGACAACAGAGAATATAAACTTAGTTATGAAACATTTTTTCCTCCATAACCTTGGCTTTAGAAAGACCATGTCCAAAGGACTTTCCAATTATATAATGGTTTGTACTAAAGTTCAAAGTTAAGAAAAAAGTTTTTCTTTTAAAGACTCCTCCTGTTTGAATGCTTAGGGATAAGAAACTATTGATACTACTGCGTTTTCGAAGAAAAGATTTTTAGCCTTATTAAGAGAAAGCTAAAGCTAAGATATGTGCAGAAATCGGCTAGAAGGATTCTATTGCTTTTCTCTATTTATAATTGACTATATCTTAGAAAAGGAAATTATTTTAAATAATACTTTATTCATTCATCAGATATTTATTGAGCATGTATGATATTCCAGGCACTGTGCTTTGCAGTGATTTACAAAGGTAGGAAAAAACTGGAACGTGTCACCAAGGGACGTTGGGACTGCAATACATTAGAGAAATAACAGGCCAATGCTCTTGACTTTCAGGACATCAGTTTGTTTTTAAAGTAGGGGTTGGACCAAATGAACTTAGCTATTGATTGCCATATGATTTTGGGATTGTTCTCTAAGTTCTGTTTTTGATGGTAATTATTTGAAGGAAAGTCCCCCTACCAGTTCAACATGGACAAATTAGTCCTTAAACCATTTCCCTAAGGAACTAGATGTGCAGACAGACAGAGCTGCCTCAAAGTTGGTCACTTTAAGTGTCCTGCCAATCTTGGGACTTCTAATCCATCCTCCTCAGAGCCAGACAAAATCCTTCTGAAACACAAATCTGGTTGTCACCTTCCTGCAAAAAGACATGGAGCTGCCCTGGATGGTGCCTCAGAGGTAATCACCGGACATTGTAAATCCTCATAGGGCCCACTGGATGGAATGGAGGAGAGTGGGGGCCATGATGTGAACCATTGTCTATGAGGTGCAGAGGTGCCCAAAGATGTACTTACCAAATCCAATGGATGTGTCACGATGATGGAAACGAGTGTTGTTGGGGGGGGAGAGGGGGGGTGGGGGGGTGGGGATGAATGGGACCTCACATATATATTTTTAATGTAACATTATTACAAAGTCAATAAAAAAATAAAAATTAAAAAAAAAAAAAAAAAAAAAAAAAAAAAAGCCTGTTTAGTGGTGGCTTGACATTGCACTCTGGGTGATGAAATTTAAGCTCCTTAGCATGATGCATTAAATTTGCTTCTTGTTGTAGGCCTTGCTTACCTCCCCAGCCTCACCTCTTTCACTTCCCTGCCTGTCCACACTGAGATTTATCTTACTGCGTTATTTCCCCTAAGCAGAAGTCCTTCTCTTCGCTGTGAAGTAAAATATACTGTTTTCTCTATCTGTAAAGCCCTCCATTTCTTTTCCTTGCCCATCTTCCATTTCTCATCTCACCTGGTTATTTACTGCTTCAGGTCTCAGACTTGATATGACTTTATTCTAGGAGAATTCCCCAGACCTTTAAGCCTGGAGTCAGGGCCCTTTTTCCTGCTCTTCTAGCGTCTAGTGTCTTCTGACCATGGAATTTACCATGCTCTTGTGTTTATGGAAGCTCTCTCATCCAATTGGGCATTATGGACTGTGTTTTTTTGTTTGTTTAAAAGATTTATTTTTTATTTTATTTCTCTCCCCTGGACTGTGTTTTGCTAGCATCGTGTCCCTGGAAGCTAGCATAGTGCAAGGCTCATTCGAGGGATATTCAATAAATCATTGTTAAATGAATGAATAAATACCAATTACAACATGAGGGCATGATGGAAAAAAATTCTCTTTGTGCATTAGATTCATAATAGAGTTTTAAAAATCTGTTATGACGATAGAACACACTTAGGTAGTTAATTAGCATGATTCAGAAGCCTTAAGTTTGTTGCAAGAGCCCTGTGTGCGGCAAAACACAGAATGATTTAGAAACTCTGGCAGGAGCATTGAAAGTGTGAGGAGATTGTTTATGTAGAGTGGGTCCCCATGAGGAGTAGGACTATAAAAAGTAACTGCATTTCCATTTTCAGACACCTCTCTTCAGTCGACTGTTTGCCAGGTACATGCTGTCTCTTGCTTTGCAGCCTGGGATCGAGTTACACCCTCTGCATTGCATTTCATTCCCTTGATTATTTACATAATCCCTCTGGCTGTGCCTATCAATTTACGGACCAAAAGGAGTCCCATCATGAGAGCACCAAGTCATATACTTGGCTGCATTGTAAAAATGTGTTTTACCTGGATTGTGTCTGGCCAAGCAATCCCCCAAGTGATGATAATTTCATTGTACTTAATGCAAAATATTCCTAGAGACTGTGGGGATAAGGGTATACCCGAAGTGAAGGAAAATCAAACAAGTTAACTTTAATTTGGCTTCTTTCAAATCTTTGTGACTTTAGAAATACATTACCACACAGGGTATTTAAACCTACTGTACTACAATAAAATAGATCAAGTGCCAGCCTCCTTTAAAAAATTCATACTCATGCCATATTATGCCAAGCTGAGATAATTTGCAAAATACTAACTTTGAGTGGAAAGGCTCAAAATTTTTTTTTTAGAATGATGGAGTTTGTGGATCTCTAAATATCCGGAATAAAACAAGTTAGTGTACTAACTTTTTAAAATGTGTAAAATGAAAATACTTATCAGAAGTAAGTTAAGAAATAAGCTATTTTATGAGTAGAGAGATAAAAAGGGTAAAGTATGGCTGCAAACGATAAAGCATTTATGATGGTGTCTGTAGTTCATTTATGTGTTCACAAATTTATATGCTACTAAAAAGACAGTACTAATCATCAGATACCTGAAAATGTCAAGAGAACTGAATACCATTTCAGTGTGAGCGTCAGATGAATTTTCTGATATCAAGACAAAGAAAAGTAAACATGGTATTTGAATGTATTAAAATGATTTAGTACATTGATGTTGTCCTACATGATACTTGTTGCTTCTCAAACAGAAGCACTGAAGCAGACTTCGCAACAATTTTGCAGAGTGCTTGTCTTAGTTTCCTAGCTGCTAACACATATATCACACAGTGGGGTGACTCAACAACAAGAATTTATTGGCTCCTGGTTTCAGATGCTAGAAGGCTTGCTTCCTCCTGGGGTTGGTATCTTCTGGCTGGCCAGGAATCTTTGGGATTCTTCAGCATTTCTGTCATGTGGCAATGCAGATGGTGGTATCGTTTCCTTTCCCTTCCAGATTCCATTGATTCCAGCTTCTGACTGCTCTCCGTGGCCTCTCTTTCCATGTCCAGTTTCCTTTGCTTATTAGGACTTCAGCCATATTGGTTTAAAGCCCACCCTCCTTCAGTCTGGGCATACCTTTACTAACATCTTCAAAGTCCTATTTAAAAATGGATTCACACCCACAGGACCATGGGGTTGGGACCTGGATCTGCCTTTTTTGGGGGACATGATTCAATCCTCAGCAGCACTTTTAGATATTTGGATCTTCCCATTTATAGGGGCCTTTACCTAGAAAGGGAAACTCATGAGTCTAATCAGATTGCTGTTGTATCTAATATGACCTCCAAAGCCAAGAAATATTTGATAAAAATTATTCACTGTATTCTCATTTTTGCATTATTAAAGTCTAAAAACACTTGCTGTCACCAATTTCTTCAATTTAAGTAAAATCCTTTAAAAGTTCTATTTCAAATATTACCCAAATATGCCTTAAACCTTGGTGCAAGAGGAACCTTGATGTTCACTCACACAGAGTCTGGGCCAAGTGGGTCCAATCTGGGAGCCAGGGCTCATGCACTCTAAGCTGCTTCAACCTCCGAGTATGCAACTCAAGACAATTCTGTGTTGCCTTTCACTACCTGGATGGCCTTTAAACTCAGAACCACCTGGAGGACTTATGAAAATGCCAATTGCTGGGTCTCACCCACTGAGTTTCTAGTTGGGTAGGCTGTGGTGGGGCCCAAGAATGTGCATTTCCTAACTAGTACCCAGGTGTTACTGATGCTGCAGGTCCAGGAATACACTTAGAGGACCACCCCCATATACACCTTCTGAACTGCCCCTCTTTATTTAAGAAGGAAGCAGTGGAGTTAAAATACAATGTCTTATGACCAACTGTGTATGATATTTTAATAAGCCTGTGAGAGTAGGGTGCTTCTGTGGCAATGGAGTCAGATAAAGAGTGATTCCAGCTTCTGACTGCTCTCCGTGGCCTCTCCTCCCATGTCCAATTTCTTTGGCTTATAAGGACATCAGTCATATTGGGTTAAGGCAACCCGTTTGGACCAGATTCCCAGCATTATCAGTTGTTGTTGTTTTTTTAACCTCAGCAACAAGGAGATGAATTGTTACTAGAATTTGCAAAGAACCCAGAGTACTATAAGAGAAAATGAAAAACATGCCAGGAGAATTCCAAGTACATTCTCTAGTTCTTCATCTCCGTCCTTGGCTGTGCAATGTTCAGGGGCTCAAAAATCTGAAATTATATATGAATGCAAAGGGACAATGTTGACCTGCTTACCAACAAAGTGGCAATTTTCAGCAGCTCTGTGTTCTGAAAACAAGAAGAAGTATTTTTTAAATAAGGAGTAAGAAGTATTAATATGCTTTAACCAGAATATGTTTAAATTTAACCATGGGTTAACATATTCTTTGTTTATATATATATAAACATATATGAATAAATATTCACATTATATTGCTAAGTATGGCATTATACATCTATGAAAAACACATTTTCCAGTAGGATCAACAAAACATGAAGAAGATTTAGTTAGCTCATACATTTGTAAGGAATATTGAGATGGACCTCATTCTTTTTTTTGATTCTGGAGCTCAAATCCCTTTGTAATTATTGCCATTAAACTAAAAATATGTGAAACAGAATGTATTCCCAAGTCCTAACTGGTTTATTACTTATTACAATCAGGATTACACACAATAAAATAAAACGCCAGTATAAAAACTGTCAGGTATATTAACAGAGTTCCTGCAACAGGATTTGTCTTGTGACAGCTATTTTCTTTTAAAGAAATGAGGCTGCATGCTTTTCTTATTTGCACGTAATTCTCTGCAAAGAATACTCCTTTGTTGCTGTAATTCATTGCCTCTTCATGGAGTTACCAGACAATTCAGCATATATATAGAATTACTTTACTGAAATAAATATTAGAATGTGTCCCTAATTAGAGAACATCCTTTCTCTGAAGGAAATTGTCAATGTACTGCCTAATTCTCAGTGCAGAGGGAGAATCATCTGTGAGCCTAGAACAATCCGTGTCATTTACCCACAAAAGTCATTTAAATTTATATCAAGTTAAGTCTAGAAACAAAATTGTCCTTATAACTGAACAGATAGTGCCAATTGAAAAGATTCAGTAAAGGAAGATTTGCAATTTTAATTATTAATTGTCTGAAAATATTTTAGACACTTTCTCTCTATTGGTCTTGGGTAGGTAAGTTCATGTATAACAGTCGAAAATGAAGGCTTGAATTGTCTGAGTTTTTCAGTGAATAAATTTTAAACAACATTATGATTTTTAAGGAAAATAATTTTACAAGATTTTCCGTTATAAACTTTGGCTTTTTTCACCTCACAAAAGTGTCAAATATAAGGAAGTTACTTCAAGATATCTGATAAAGTCAATGACTTGTTATGTTCAATCTGAGTGTAGATAATTTCAATGAATAAGTTTATGAAAAATGAAAATCTTTAATTTCTGAGATATTTATTGTGTGCACAGATTTGATACATATTTTTACATAAGGAATTATTATGAAATTTCACTAAAGCACATCAAGAATCTGAAGGGAAAGTTATATTCAATTTTGTTTTCTTATGGAGTAAAAACCATCAAGATTTTTAAGATTTTCTTCTTGTTACTTAATGCCTAATATAGAATAAAATAATATAATTAGACAGATTTTCCAAGGATTCTTTGTTCCATCAAAATAATAACACTTATTTCTCAAACATGATGAATATTCTACAGAACATAAGGGAAGGATATAGAAATAGCAGAAATAGTTCAATATAAACAGTATTACTTGCAATAAACATTGATTTCTTTTAACTGCTTGATAAATATTTCTAACTCTTTGTAACTCCAGGGACTAGAAAAGTGAGTAGTTGAGTGTGAATATTCAGTTATGTTCATAATTTCACTTTCCAAGTTGCAACATAAAAAGTTATATAAAGCATCAAGTTTGTCTTCTCCAATACTTTCCTTTACATTAAAATGAGATGAAATGAATTTTTCCTTTCCTTCATTGAAACTAAAAGCATAAAGTGTTCAATCAAGTTATAAGATGTGTAAGAGAAACTTTTTTTTTTTTGGATTAACTGTGGAAGCATTTGAATTATTCATTTTTTAATACAGAAAATTTGAATTTCACTATTATGGTCATCATCAAAGTTATTTTATGAAAAAAAAAGACAATGGAATAAGTTAATAAGCAAATACAGGAAACTAATAGCTCAATAAATAAACATGCATTAATCTACAAAAGCTTACAGAAACCTATGTGTTTGGTTAAAATATTACTTTTCCATAATTGATTAATAACTTACTTTTTTATCAGAATATCATTTTGACAAAGCTTGTTATATTTTCAGGTGCCACATCTTAAAATATCCAAAATCACACCTGATAGTTAATAAATATTTGAAAATATTTGTAACAGCTTTATAAGCTAACTGAGTTGTTCAATATAGTAGCCATTGACCGCATACTGCTGCTGAGCACTGGAAACGTGGCTAGTGGGAGTGAGAAAGTGATTATTAAAAATTTGTTTGAGGGAAACGGACTTGGCCCAGTGGTTAGGGTGTCCGTCTACCACATTGGAGGTCTGCGGTTCAAACCCCGGGCCTCCTTGACCCGTGTGGAGCTGGCCCATGTGCAGTGCTGATGCGTGCAAGGAGTGCCGCCCCACGCAGGGGTGTCCCCCGCGTAGGGGAGCCCCATGCGCAAGGAGTGCACCCCGTAAGGAGAGCTGCCCAGCGAGAAAGAAAGAGCAGCCTGCCCAGGAATGGCACCGCCCACACTTCCCGTGCTGCTGACGACAACAGAAGCGGACAAAGAAACAAGACGCAGCAAATAGACACAGAGAACAGACAACCGGGGGAGGGGGGGAAATTAAATAAATAAATAAATCTTTAAAAAAATAAAAAATAAAAAATAAAAAAATAAAAATTTGTTTGAAGTTGTAGGATGGTATATGGGAATCCTGTATTTTACACATGATTGTTCATGTGTAAACCCAAAACTTCTCTAATAAAGGAAAAAGGAAAAAAAATTTAAATATGTTTGGGAAATCACATGCATATAAATCTACCTTTTCCAACTGTAGGTTTTATGAAATCTAAATACAGATGAAGTATTTCTGAGGAAAAATTAGCCTCCAAATTGAGATTTGGTGTAATTGTTAGATACACACTGTATTTCAAAGATTTAGTGTGAAAAAATATTTTTAAAAGTAAAAATGGAATGATTTTTTTATAGTGATTGCATGTTGAAATGTTAATATTTAGGATATGTTGAAATAAAATATATTATTGAAAAATTTTTAATTTGCCTCTCTCTTTTCAATGTTTTTAATGTGGCTACTAGGACATTTGAAATTACATACATGGCATGCATTATCATTTTAATTGGGCAAAACTGATCTATACTATGAATAGCAATTAAAATCACTGATCTTTGCTTTCATGAACTCTGTGGTCAATTATTATATTACCTATGTTTTTGAGCCTTCACGTAGCCACAGCTAATCTAACCACACGGGGCTTAAATTTCTCCTTACTTGTGAGCCCATTTCTATTGTTAGCAAATTTTCAGAGCCCAAGTTATGTTCGTTTGTTATCTTTTGTTTAGTTGTGGGGTTTTTTTTTGTGAAAACCTGAGTTTATGTTATTAAAGCATGTTTGCAGGACCACAGGGTACAGTTAGAAGTGTTCGCTGCACAAAGGCACCTGACCGAAAAAGTGGGAAGGGGGCAGGTCTGAGTCCCAGCTGGTACTCCACTCACCAAGACATGGCCCTGGCGAGAGCTGACGTTTCTCTGAAGGAAGGGACTCTTTTTCTAATTGGCACAAAGACACCATAAAGGCAAGCTAATCCTGCAGGTTTGCACCAACACTTTTTGTATTATGAAAAGCATTCTCATAAGGAAATTATTTCCAGCCCTCATCATCCAGGTAGAGCATATTAATCTCTCTGGGCAGCATGTTGTAAGAATCCTGGTATCATTTTACATATGCCAAAGGTTTTATTATTCTCCCAACTTTCACATACATTTTATCAGTTTTCTCCTGGTAATACTAGGAGATAAGTAAGGCAGGTATTGTCCTCATTTGTCCTCCTTTGTCCTCTTTTTAAAGGCCAGAAAACTGAATTGAATTTCTTCCTTGGCTTGGTATGGAACTCAGAATTAGGGCATTTGCCCCTTGCAAATAAAATTATAATTATTTAATGAGGCGGTGTCGTAGAGATAAATAACGTTGCAACTAAGAATGAATGCAACACTTCAAGGATGAGAACAGATTATAATAAACGGAAACAATTCAATCCTATTTCACACACACAGGACAGTGGTATATTCAAATGGCTAATTCGATTCACACAGGAATGCTGTCAGGAAGATCATGCTATAGGCCTAGTATATGTGTATGTTTTACTTGTTTTGCACTATTTTGGTTGTTGTTGTTGTTGCTATTTGTTCTATTTTAATTTATTTTTTTCTTCCTAAGTGCTACATTGATTATTTTGTTTAGTGCTTTTGGTGAAAGGGAGAAAAAAAATTGTTGTCTATGACTATATAAGGATAAAACGGTTTCCTTCTTGGAAATTTAATCCAGAACTTTAGCTATGTTTAACACAGGTTACAGATTTTTTTGAATCTCAAAATAAGCAATTTACATGAAATATATATGCAGAGCTACATTTAGAAAGAGCATAACAGGGTAAATGAAGTTGCCTCAGTATGATGGCTACACCTGCCCCCCAAATGGTTTACAAATTAAAATGACAAGTTATCTGAAGTGTTTTGTCAACATTTCCATTTGTCCAATAAATTAAATGATATTCTTAGTCTTGGTTATGTTCTTTTTGATCTTTATTTCACTCATTTTTGCTGTGTAAAAGATGGCTTTGTGTAAATAGCTTGTTATGAATAAACATGATTTCTGTGGTAAATAATCACTGAATTTTGGTTTCTGATAAAAATATTTAATCATGTTTCATTATTTAATTTATGGGTTTCAAAAGACCCAAAAAATTAATGGCAATATAGTGTCCCCAAGAAAAATCTAATATATTAATCAGGATTATTCCTTCTGTATTATTCATCTAAGCAAGCTCATGAAAAAAAGTTCTCCCTTGAAAATATCCCTGAAAATAGCAGCTATCTCTGAGAAACAACTTTGCATTATAGGCAATTAAAATATATTTTAAGTTAATAATAAACAATGTTTTCACACCACATATTTCATTTTAAAATAGGAATAAAACCACTTAGCTAATATTTTTATGACTCTAGAGAGTCCTAAGGAGAATATCTTTAGGATAATTCCTTAATATCCCTTTTGGACGGATATTAGTAGTTTTTTATTCAATGTAGATTTCTTAAGTAGCTGACATTTATTTTGTTTCCTACCACCTGATCTTGGTACCTTAAAATCTGTTTTTCATTTGTTTTACATTTATTCATGTTCTAATGGCTCCCACTGATTTTCAATTAGAATTTTCATAAGGAGTGAGTTTGTAAATCTTTGGACATATACAATAAATACTGTTGGTACTTATGAATTTATAAAAAAAAAACCTCATCTGTATTTGGTAAACATTAATGACTCATCCATATTGATTATATTCCTTAAATTTCTATGTTTTAACCATTGAATTGGAGGCTTAGAGTTCACTTGAATATAGTCAACGGCTAATGTACTAAATTAATTATACCAAATAGTATGCCTCTCTTTGGATGTTTTATAAATAGCATATTGGTTCATTGAAATTCAGACAGGACTAAGCCACACAGATTTTCAAGTATGCAATGCCTTACATTTATAGTAAAATACGGCTTCCCAAATCTATATTCAAAAGCAAAGTTTCCTTTTGGAATTTCAGACTACACCACAACTGCCAGCTCTTCAAGGAATTGGAGGTAATGGATCTGTAAAGAGTTTTTTATATTTATTTTATTCTCAAATTTAACAAACAATTATGGCCATCAAAGAAGATTATTCCTTCACACACTTCATCCATATTTATTTGAAGGGGGATTTTAACAAAACTTTACCAAATAAATGTATTTATTTTAAAAGTAAAAATGTGAATTCAAGACAACTCTCACACTTACTACTCACTCTGGAAATCTTGTAATGGGTGTTGTCATTTTGACATGTAGAGCATTTCTTTTCTTCCTTTACCTTTGAATTAATCAGGAGGAGGAATGGAATTTGAATTGTGAAATGGCTCTTTGTACCATCGGAACATTTTGAAGTCAGGTAGATGTTAACCTGGTCACGGAATTCCCACTGGCTTCCTGTCTCCCCCAGACAATAAAATGAAATCATTGTGCCCGCGTCTGTCTGTGCAATTGTTCTATTATAACACAGATTGAGAACTAACTACTGATTCTAATTAAATCAAATTAGACTAATGAGAGAGACGCTAAATACTACAGCAGGAAGATGAAGAAATTAATCCTAACTACAAACCTCAAATATGTTGGGTACAAAGGAAATTAATGGTAAAGGGACAAATTGGGCCACTACTTCACAGACGATGAAAGTTAGCAGTGCTAACCCGATCAATGACTTTAGCCATTTTGAATGGCTGCTCCTGACTTTCTACAAGGAAGACTTTCAGCACTTAAAGGAGAGCAGCTCAAGTTTCAAAATGTCATTAAACTTTGTCTTGCACTTGATTTTGCATTTATCATTAGCTTGGGCTTCAGAAGGGTGGGAAATAAAGGAATCGGAGAATAACATATTGATTTTAAAAACTTGTGTTTCACACTTTTTTAAAGAATAGAAAATTCAGACAGATTGAGTCTTACAAGATATCGTCAAAGATATCCATGTAAAGATGAATCATGAGATTTTTATTCTAATTTTATTGTTCCAAAGATGGCTTATTAATTTAAAATGTATATTAATAAAATTCCTTCTTGAAAATGTCCACACTATTTTTTCAATAATTTATAGCTCATTAAAATTATAAACATTTTACAATGAGCTTTCATGACTTTTATACCACTGCCTCTTATGCTCACTGATTTCTCTGGATTCTCAAGTGTTTAGTGTGAAAATAAGTTGTAGAGAATTCTCCTTTAGTGTTGCAGAATTGCCCTTTAGCAGTCTTGTTGACAGAAATCCATATCATATGGTATTTTATTTAAGTATATGTTTTTATGTCTAATCCTTGATGTTAAATAAAGAATTTAAGAAAACAAAACAACAAAAAAATCCAAGGTCATTGTAAAATATAATTTGACTGAATTTAAAGAAATGAAAACCATATAAAGGCGGAAAACTAAAAAGAAGGCTGTTACGATCAGTCTAGATAACATATAATTGGATAACAAACTTAACTCAGAGTTATCGGAAAACCAAAGTAAAACGGGAGTTAAAGTAGGTTACAAGATTCTCATCAAAAAAGATGGAGCCACAGCAATTCCTAAGAGTAAACAATACCTTCAAGAACTCAATTCTTTGAAGTCGTTCTAATAAGAATTCATGTCATGATACTATGTCCTCCTCAATAATAAGTCTACAGCTTTTAACAAATTTTCGGTATATTTATATAAGAAAAAATTGGATTGATATCATAAAGGATACTAAAAATAGAACTTTGATGAATGACTTAAGCCATTTGGTCCATTTACAATGACTGGGTTCTTTTGGTTGGTTTCTGAGTCACCACCCTTTTCCCTTTCAGAGCAGAGCTCTAAATTCTCTCTGCAACAGACCAACTGGGATGCTACAACAAAAACAAGTCTCAGATGGAATCCAGCATACAGAGTTTTACTATCAAATAGGTACATTCGAACAACCTGTTTTATAAAGTATGCACAATTCCAGCTTTTTGTCCCTTTGTCACTGACCAGGATCTTGCATGAAAATTCTCTGGAGGGCTAGATGACAATAGTCTTGAGGCAGGATCAGTTGGTCATGTAATCATGCCATGGGAAGAGTAGATATCCTAGGGCAATGACACCTCTTGGAAGGCTATTAGGATGCTGGCTCACCAGGTTCTTATGTCATCTTTACATTAGAATAAAGTATTTTAGATCTCCCTTCTGTTGTACTGCATGTAGAGAAAGTGATATTTGAAGACATTCTACTCTTAGTAACTACTTTTAAATTATGAATTACTGATTAGGGTCTCTCAAAGGCTATTTAACCACCCCTGGGTAGTAAATTTCCCATTCAAATACTTCAAATGCTAATGATCCACTGTAGCATGTAAATAGTTAACTTATCAACTATATTATCACATTGTCTCTCCTGAAGAATTTAAAATAAATGCAGGTGGCAATCTTATAATCTATCCATGAGGAGGCTTTGGGTTCTCCTATGACGCCCGTATGAACTCTTTGCCTCAACTATCAGATAATACAAACATCCTTCTTTATTTACAAAAATAATATTTAATTTTAATAATAAATAAAACATACTTCTTTTTGGTTCCTTATGCAGTGTTTTATGTTTCAAACTATTCTCCAGATATTTGATTATCTACTGAAACTTTGTAAATTGGAAGGCAAAAGTGATCATTATCCCCATTATATAAAAGAGGACAGTACAGGGAGTATGTAGCTCAGTGGTTGAGTGCCAGTTTCACATGTCTGAGGTCCTGGGTTCACTTCCTGGTATCTCCTTAAAAAAAAAGGAGGTCAGTAGAGTTCACCCTGGTAAAGTATCTCAAGCCACCCAGCAAATCTGTGGTAGAACTGGCATTCCTTGTCTAGTGATTTTCCATTGTGCAATTTTGATTAATGATCTTTTGTAATGTTTTTCATGCTGCTTTTCCAGGAAAGTCTACGAGAGGAATGAGTTCATTTTCTTTGACCTATTCCACTTCCTATAATTATTCAATGATTTAAAAATCTTTTCTTTGGCCAAGTAGGAGCATGTTTTTAACTTCTCTAATGATTCCTGAAAAAAAAAAAAGTACTTCAACATGGAATTCAATTTTAAATTCAACTCTGTTCTTTTTTAGCAAAATTTGAGTGGTTATCTGTGTTTCAAGATACCACAAAATATTTACTAGAGAAAAATTTAAAATACAAATGGCAATTTTTGTCCATTTATTTTGTATTGGAGAGTAAGAAAATTGGACTATTTCAGACAGAATAATTTCTAAACGTAATTTTGTTCTCTGCTAAATAACTAGATTGAAATTATCTCAATTTGTAACTCACTTATTCTCCACCCTGAATGCTTTCTTCAAAATTGAATTAGATCCTCCTAAGGAAAGAATATTGCTTCATAAAAAGAGCACTAAATATGAGTCAGACTGAATGAATTTGTTTTGCCCCATTTTTGCTGGTCGTTTGCTATCTAATTTTGCCCAGTTCACATAACTGCATTAAAACTGAATGGAAACATCTCAAAAGAGAAAATAATATGAATGAGAACCTCATAGGGTTTATAGGACTAAACGCGGGTAAAATGTCAGGTGTTTTTTGTTTGTTTTCTTGGTAAGCGCTTAGTTGTTCTTCACGACTTAATGCAGGCATTACTTCTTCTGGCCTCCTTTGCTCGTCTCTGTCATTGCATTTACTATATGAAATATCTACTTAATTCTATGTCTATCCCAAAAACCCTTTAGTCCCTGGAGAATAAGGGCTGTCTTTTCTCTAGTCTTTGGAACCCTATACCAAGAGCAAGCAGTGCTTTATAAAAGGTAGATTCTAAAAAATAAAATAAGATAAAATAAAATTTATTGAACAAATGAATGGGTGAATAAATGAGTGGAGTGCAATGGAATGGAAGGAATATTTATTTCTTATAACGCAGAGTTGATGTGAAGATCAAAACTGGTCACGTGCGATCAGTTACGTTAAACTTTTTAAACCTATGAGCCATGTAGCGTTCCTCTGCATTGCATATCTTTAATAAATGATTGGAGATTTGAATTAAACTGAAGTAAAACTTAAAAAAATATTATCCTGATTTGGGTCTAACGCATGCAATTGGTAAATGCTGGCCTTGGGCAGAGTAAATCTAAAAGCACTTGAGTGACGTCACCCAGCTGACCAATTTGCCGTCCTTGGCATGGCCCTTGCTGAGGATAATAAGTTGTGTGTGTCTCACCCTGCCAAAACATAAAGAGAGATGACAGGTAACCAAATGCTAAACTGCTGGCTGCCTTGGCTCACTGGGATTTGTGTCCAACAAGGCAGGCTTGTCACAGGGTCCTTTGGAAGTGAAATGAAGCGATGAACAAATGCTGGGCAGTGGGGCGCCTAGTCCTGACAGGCTAAGGTGTTGCCTGCGGAATCCTAACCATCCCAGACACCTTCAGAAGAACAAGTGAGCTGGGAGATGGCCAGGGGCAGGCAAAGTTGGAGGGGGAAGGAGGTGTATACAGAGCCCACAGAGAGTAGAAAAAGAAAGGGCAAGTGAGATTACTGGTCATCTGGTGTCTTAGATCACACGCAAAGCAAACGTCAAGTACAACAGCAAACACAACCTTTGAGTATTGCTCTCTCCAAAGAGTATTTACCAAGTGCTGTCTGGCTTGAGCTCCCGGACTTGGTTAAATATGCATTCTGTTAATGTTATATTTCTTTGTTTTCCTTCCTTTTTTTTTTTGTTATTGTTTTTATTTCCAATTTCTAAAAAATTTCTTTTAACACCTCACTTGCTTTGACACTATAACTCTGAAATCAAGGAGGGAGAGAAAGAGTAAAGAGAGAGGCAAAAATTCCACAGACTTTTTAAAAAGCTTTTCCTATAGAAAAAATATAATTTGACATTTATAATACATTCCTAAATGTAATATATAATCTTTTAATTACATTATAATATAATATATATAATTCTATACATGTTTTTCTCATTTAAATATAGTAATATTTGGATATTAACAGGCAATTCATTTAACTCATCTTTATAAGATGCCTTTTCTTAAATTGAAAAACAGTATCTACTGTAACATTAAAAATACATTTTAGGAGTGGATATAGCTCAAGTGGTTGAGCGCCTGCTTCCCATATACAAGGTCCTGGGTTCAACCCTCCTTATAAAAAAGAATACCTTTTATTTGGTGGTCAAAGGCATACAAATATCTCAAAACATTTTAATAGATTTATTCTTTAAATATATCATATAGTTAAATGCAATATTTTGTTGTAATTATATTAAGGGAAATTAAAATCAGAAAGCTTGAAAATTAGGTGAAAGTTTTAGTAGGTCTTCAAGTGGCCATTTCATCACATTTTGTCATAGTTCTTTGTTTTTATGACCATCCCACCAATGGAATCCATGATCTAGAGAAATGGGACCATATTTTTTCATCCTTGAGCTTTCAGCACCTAGCAAAATGCTTGGGACATAACAAGGCTCTTAATTTTAAGTGTTTTAATGAATGAAAAAATGAATAAAATGAAGACTTCATACATAGCATATTAACTAACATGGCTTTAAAATGGTAGCAATTTATTTTTTAAATATATAACACACCTTTCATTTTTCACACACTGTAATTAGTTATAAAAATATGAAGATTATGAAAAGGTTGATTTTCTAATAGTTTTCTACTGGCAGTAAGTATTTAATTGACCATATTATATTTTCAGGTCTATGAGAATCGGAAAGTAACATTGGTACTACTTTGTGAACATATTATAATAAATTAATGAGAACAAAGTACCTTATCTGAAATGTGTAGTGAACTTTTTATCTTTATGTATTATTTAGAATATTTATAACAGTAATAAGGACACAAGACACAAAACATGCTAGATCCTTTATATATTTAATAAAAGTGGTTTATTCAACTTGTAATATGGTTTGTAATAAACTTTACACAACAAAGATATAAATTTTCACTGCTCTTACTTTACTTTGAAAAATCTCATTAATAAGTAGGGGCAGATCAGTTTATACTTTAACATCTATTCTAAAATCTCATTCAATACTTTACAAGGGCATATGTAGTTTTCACCACCAAAGTAAGGAAATGATAACAAATAAGTGCTCCTCTTATATCAGGCAGTACCTTAGCAAACTTAGCTGATATAACATTGACAGAAAAGCTAACTCTCTTCAATTCCCACACCTTGAGAAACTATTGCAAGACTAGAGCATATCATGAACATGTGTTGCTGAAGCAGTAATTGATCTTTGGAGACAACTTGTTTTCCATACTAAGAGGTGGTAGCAGCAAAAGCAAAAAGGGCAGTAGAAATTTTAAAGAAAATTATGGCTAGATGTGGCATGGAGTTCTTTATGGTTCTTGAACCTTCTAGGGATCATCATACATTGGCTTTTTAAAAACATATGGACTTCTAGGCTCCTTCCCTGGAAAGTCTGATTCATTACTTTGGAATCACTCTAGGTGATTCTGTTGAGTCATCAGGTTGAAGAATATCTAAACTAGTTCAGGGCATTTTACAGATCAGTCACTCCAGGTCCAGAAAAGAAGCAGTCAAGATTACATAAAACATTAATATTAGAGCAAGGACTAGATACTGAAACTTAGCTGTTCTGCTTCCACAGTGCAGCACCTTTGACTTGGCAGTCTTAGAGGTTGTGAAATCCCTTGTCCACTAACTGATTTAAACACATCCCTTCTCCATGTGGGATTTATATTATTTATCACTAAAGGTAAATTTCAATGCCAGCCATTTCCATAGTATTATTATAATTTCTGAACCTACAAATTAACTAAGGTATTTCAAATTTCAATGCCTTAAAAAATAACAATAATAAAGCATTGTTCACATTGTTGTCTTTTTTCTCCCAATGAAAATAGTCTTATCAACTTTTATGATAGTGTAAATAATGCATAGACTTTGCTGAATTTCAAAGAATACATCAAATTAGAGGAAAGGATGAACAAAAATTAACTGGAATTCCGCTACCCTCAATTATTGTTATATAATTTGTTTAAATTTATTCATGGATCTTTGTGCTTTTAGATATGTTTATGTATAAAATAACATAAATGGAATAATATACATGCTGGGACATCTATTTAATAACTACAATTGTTTTTGTGAACTGACATATCTTCTTTTACTCCACATTTCTCAGTCTACTTCAGCCCCTACTCACTAGCTCTGTAGGCACAAGTTCACAAGTTTACTACCTGGTATATGTCTTTCTATACTTCTCCTCATGCTCTTAGAATTATAAATGAATACATACAAATATACATACCACATAGCATATAAAATATATTTTTGTCACCTTGTTTCACTCAATATTGTGTATATTTTTCCCCATCTTGCTTTTGTTCCTTAGCTGTATATCATGAACATATTTTCAGGAATATATAGAGATCTAGTTCATTTCTCTTTTTTCTTTCATTAGAGAAATTGTAGGTTTACAGAAAAATCAAGCAGGAAATACAGAGTTCCAATAGAACACCTTAGTATTAACACCTTGCAGGAAGAAGCCACACTCACAAGGCTGAGAAAAAACAGGAAGGTATTGGGAGTTTATCTGAATCTAGCAGCTGGGGGAAGGGGCCTCAGGGTTGGGATCGAGCCTGCAGAGAGAACAGAGAACCCAGCGCTGGTACCCCTGACCGGACTCTGGGAAACTGGTTCTGGGAGTGCCGGAAGAAACTGAAAACTAGAATCAATAGCTATTGCCAGAGCAAAGGGCTATTGCTAGGAAGTGCGGAAGGAACAGCAATCAGAACAGAGCCTGTCCTTTCTCCTTCCTCCTGACTTCCATTCTCTCTCAACTGCCTCCTATCGGTGGAATCTAGAAAGAAAGAATCGAACTAGAAATGTAGATGGCAGAATCTCAGCAGAGTATACGTAGCATGAGAGTTTGGTTTTGAGTGAAAATAGCGTAATACACTGTTATAACCCATCCCCTTGATTATTCATCTATCCACATTCTTCTACACATTTTTGAACTTCCGTAAAGTTTTGTTTTTGCCTAACAGATAAGCAACTATCCTTTCTTTTCCCCCACTCACTGGTAAAAGGGAGATACAAAGTCCTCAAAATTTAATCCATCTCTATAAAGAGTAACCGTATCCATCTCTGGATGATGTTAATTACTCCTAGAAAGCTGTCACAGTGTCACCTGGAAATTTGTAACCTGAAATCTATACTGTAAAACGGGCACCACCTAAAAAACCTTATATTATATAATAAGGGGGAAAGAAATAAAAATATAAATTTGCTAAAATGAATTAATACAAATATACATACACATAAACAAGTGAAAAAGCATGTAAAGCTACTCTTTTCCTCATTTCTGAAATGAATCATGAGGTCATAGTAACTTTCTTCTCCTAGTACCCATTCTGTGTTCCATTTATCCTCAGCTGTCTGGGTTTCTTAAGTAGTGGGGCTTATCTAACTCTTCATTTCTGAAGGGTCTTTTTTTTCCCTGAAAGATCTTAATTGCCAGTAAGCCTGTCTTTTATTTTATTTTTTTTATTGCTATAGTTTTCTATTAACTTTTTTTATTGGACGTGGAAATATTAACAGGTATGCAGATAATCCAGACAGTGTACTCCCTGCTTGCTGCTTGCCCTCCCTGTTTAGAAACTCAAGTCCGCTTTGATAATGAGCATTCCTCTTCTTTTTATTTTTCTTTCTTTCTTTCTCTCTCTTCTTTTTCTTTTAACTCTCTTTCTCTCTTTTCTTTCCTTCTCTCCAATTGAGTGATGCTGTTAAGCTGAGGGCATTAATTGAACTATTGCATGTTTCTTTCTGGTGAGGAAGTTATGACTAAAATATATATATAGGGAGAGATTTTTTAAGGGTAGATAGTGATGTGAACAGCTGCTCTGGGATGGGACTAAAGGAAATGTCAAGGACATGTAGCAAAGATATAAATGAAATTGTTTAGCATACATGTTAGAATTTCTTTTGCTAGGAGAATAAAATTGACGCATATACTTTTTCCTCGGAAATATAAAATGTTAAATCTTAAAACCATCTGTGCTCTTTCTGAAAGTTTAAAATTTGAATTTAAGTAAAACAAAATAAGAGATGTCTAGGGATGCTGTTGTGTTGCCAAGCAACATTGCTAATCTAAGATCTCATAATCAAGTTCCATAAAAAATTTGGCCACAATAAGTATGTCCCCAAAGCAAATGAGTCAGTATCAGCTATTTCAGGAGGAGTGTTCTAGGGAGCCCAAAAAAAGTCCCCAATGGGGATGAAATTGTTTTCAGGTTTCTTTGCCTTTCCTTAGCAATGCAAACCCTTGTACCTCAATTCACTGGTTCCCAAATCAGATTTAGTCAAGGAGATAAAATGTATCCTGTTCCATCCTATGAAGGTTCTCACAATGAAATGAGAAGATCACCTCAGTATGCAGAGTCTAGGAACCCATATGCCTATTCCGAGGACAGAAGCCTATGGCTAGAGTCAACTGACTGGGCAGTAAGTGACCCATCTGGATCACCATATCAAACTGAAGAGCAAGAAGAGGAGGAGGAAGTGTGCCTCTGTGCTTGTTCCTGGAAATGTTCCATTTAAATTCAAATGTCTCTTTTCCCTCCCACCCACATGTTGATTCCACTTGTAGTTTTTTTTGTTTTTTTTTTCCCCTAAGAAATATTTTGGAAAGGAGTTTGTCGAAGATAAAGATTTGACATTCCTTATTTAACGAGTGGCCAGTGTGAACTTCTGGAAATTATAAGACATTGACTCAGTTTGGTTAGCTGAGTTTCTTTCCCATCTCAGAAGACATATAATTATTTAAAAGCCAAGGATTTCCTACTGTATTAAGAAGGAGAATCAAAGGAGATTAAACGACCTAGAAGAAAGTTTTCATCTCCTACTTAGGATCCAGGCAAGAATAAGAAGCCTAACATGGGAGTTAGACATACCTCCACATTGGTTTGTAATATTTTAAAAATATATATATACCTTGCCTAGCTGGTCTGGAATGAAGATGATGGAACTTCTTAATAAAGATGACAGAAAGTTTTGATTGAATTTAGACTCAATACAAAATCGGTTATCTACCAAAATAATGAAATCAAACATGGAAATTACTTTTGGTTTTAGTCTTTTATGAAGGTAGGTCCTTCCAATTTTTTTTATATGCCTTTGTTAGTTTATCTATAATTTTCTACATAGATAAGTTATAGTATTTGACTAGTTACTACAAAAATTGATGTGTATTTTGGTTACACTTAGGTGAAGTAAATTTTGTTAACCTGTTTCTGTTAGTGTTTCTGGTATGTCACTTATGGAAATGGTACAATTTTCTGGTTATTCTTGATTATGCCAGAGAGAACATGACCTGATATAATTTTTAAAAAATCTTATGAAAACATTTCCATAGAAGTATTATGAATATATTACTTACATTACTGAGATGTTGAAACTGTTATTTAATTCTAAACTGACTCCTAAACCTGAAATTATAAGGATTATTGTTTTCAGGACATTTAAGTGATATGTTTATTATTTTAAATGGCTTATATTCTCAAACAAATAATTACTCTTCCTATTTTGTGCTCTCTGTAATTACTACAAATTTCTATGCAGGAAATTCCTTTGTATAAGAGGCTAGTCTTTTTTTTTTTTTAATTTAGAAACATAGTGGTTCAGTTTCTTGCTAGATTCCAATGCCTTATGAATAGATATATGATGGTTCAGTAAGTCTTAAACAATGAAATATGTCTTTGGATAACTATTATGTATTTTTGTCTCTTATTATGAATGGACTTATCCTAAAAAGGGATCTAAACAGCTCTTTGTGCTGCTGCATGCATATATTTTGTTCAACAGTAGTTTGTAATTGTAGTTTTTGTTTTTAAACACTTGTTTCTTTATCTTTGAAAAATATTATTTTTGTGGCATGATGAGGTTATAGTCAAGAATATGAGAAAAATTCCAAGTTTTGACTCAATGAGGAGGTGCACTTAATTATTTCTTCTTTACTTTTCTTTTAAATATGGAATTAATACTCTGTAGGAAATAAAAGAATTTATACTGGTTTAGAAAAACAATTTGTCTGAAGAGGAATTATAATCTCTTTTTATAAAATAGTAATTTCTGGTTTGGAAAGTATTTTTGCATATATGTTTTAAAATAGTAATGTTTCTAAAATAGTAATGTTTCTAATACATTACATCTAGAGGAAAATGTTTAAAGGACAATAGTGAATAAATCTAAAGTATAACTACGAGTCCTTGAAAAATAATTAAAATTTGGACCTTAGTTAAATGATCAGTGTTATCTAAAGCTAAATTAGAGTCTATAAGAATTACATTTTTACAAATGTACTTCTGAATTCATTCAGTATGATTTAGAATTACCTAGACTTTGCTTTTATTTATTGTACCCATTAATATAAGAATGGTTCCTGGGCTGTTAAGTATATTGAGAAATCATGCCTGGAATTATATTATCCTATTATGAAATATATGTCTCATTAGAGACCCTCATCAATTACAAGCACTATTTGAGTAGCAAAGCATAATGATTGAAAACATTGACCCTTGATCAGAATGCCAGGGTTCAAATTCTGGCTTTTTTATAGACTGTGAAACTTCAGGAAAGTTACTTAATCTCTTTATGTTTCAATTTACTCATGCATAAAATGGAAATAATAATAGTACTCATCTCATAGGCTATTGTAAGAATTAAATGAGTTAATATATTTAAAGCCTGAAGTTATGTAACAAGTAAGTGCTATGTAAATAAAGGCTATTCTTTTCTCAAAACTTTTTATTTTGAAATAATTTCAAACTTCCAGGAAATCTGCTAAAATAATACAAAACAATACATAGAACTGCAATGTAACCCCACCCAGATACCCACATTTACCAACTATTAGCATTTTATCACATTTACTATATCAGTATCTATCTATCCATCTATCACCTAATCTATCATCAGTTTGTCTATTTTCTAAACCTTTGAGAGTTGGTTACATGCATCATGTTCATTAACACTTAAAGTTTCCATGTATATTTCCTAAGAATAAGGACACTCACTTATGTAACCATCTTAAGTACAGTTATGGAATTCAGCAAATTTAATACTGATATACAGTATAAAGTCCAAATTCCAATTTTTTCAGTTGTCCCAATAACATCCTTTTGGGTATTTTCCCCTCTGTTACTGGAGCCCAGGATAATATAATGCATTTAAGTTCATCGTCTCTTTATTGTATCTCTATCTCTCCTTTTTAAATTGGGGTAACATATGTACAACATAAAATTTCTCATCTCAACTACTCCCAAGCACATGATCCAGTGGCATTAATCACATTTACATGTCGTGCTACCATCACCACCATCCATGACCAAAATTTTCCATTATCCTAAATAGGAACCCTGTACCCACTTTGTATTTATTCCCCATTCCCCTTCCCCCTGCTCCAAGTAAACCAATACTCTACTTTCTGTTTCTGTGAATTTACATATTTTCATTATTTCATGTAAGTGGAATCATATATCTGTCCTTTTGTGTCTGGCTTATTTTACTTAGCATGATATCTTCAAGGTTCATCCATGTCGTAGTGTGCATCAGGACTTTTTTTTTACAGCTGAATAAGATTCCATTGTATGTATATTCCACATTTTGTTTACCCATTCATCTGTTGATGGATATGGGATGTTTCCATCCTTAAATTGTGAATAATACTGCTATGAACATTGGTGTACAAATATCTGTCCAACTCCCTGCTCTCAGTTTTTTGGAGGTATATACCTAGAAGTGGGACTGACAAGCATTTTTTTTTGCTATTGTTGTTTTGAACTTTATTTCAACCTCGAAAGATAAAATAACAGACATAAAGCAGCCTAAAAAATTATGAAAGTATTACTTTAAAAATCCTGTCTGGGAATATTTATCTTAATTAATCCTAAAAACAAACTCAATTATTTCTCCAGTGTTTCAAAAGATGAATAAATGAGCACAGATTGGTTAAACGACATGAGCAAATTCTCCTCGTTAATGAAGAAAATGAAAACAAAAATGCTTAATTATTCACATCTCATAAGTCTAAATCCCATATCGTTTTTTTTTTACCTTTAACACTGATAACAGTACTTTCTTTGCCTTTGGTACAAAATATTACAATGTTACTGTTAACTATAGTATTTAAGTTACATTAGTTGTATATTTACCATGTATCACCGTATTATACCTTGTAATAGAGGAATATTCCTGTATTTGTATTATTAACCACAGTTCTCATTTGCCACCACAGTCTCTATATTTTACAGTCCCTAGATTATCCTTTAGCTGTTTTTCAATTAACATTCACCTCTTTAGACTGCCCCTTTCAGTCACAATCACACTTATAAATCAGGAGTGTTAAACTCATTATAATGTATTACCATCAACTCTATCCGTTTCTACATATTTACAATCAACCTTATTAAACATTCTATATTATTAAATATTATTTATTAAAATTCAGTATCAACTCTCCCTTCCCAACCTACATTCTGTCTCCTACTAACCTATACTATATAGTTTAATTACATAAGTTTACTCATTGCATTTAGTTCATATCAGTTGGACCACACAATATTCATCCTTTTGTGTCTGGCTTATTTCACTCAACATAATATCCTCAAGGTTCATCCATGTTGGCATATGCATCCCAAATTCATTTATTTTTATAGCTGAATAGTATTCCATTGTATGTAATGTATATAGTAGTTCTACGTTTAACTTCTTGAGGAACTGCCAAACGGTTTTCCGTAGCAACCACGAGTTATGGTTCTTGCTACTATTAATTTAATACCCTCCTAAACACTATCAGGAATTTAAAAATGCCTCCTTTCAAAAAGAGCTTAAAATACAATAAAGAAGACAGAAATTACATATAAGACCCAATAGTGAAAAAACTGAAAATATTAAAGTAGTATTAACCTTCTACTTTTCAGAAGACATTATTTTACACATAATTCCCATCTTAAGTGTGTTACAATATTCATAATTTCTCATTTAATGTCAACAAATCTTTATTGTCGTTGTGACTTAGGGCAAGTTACTTAACTATTCTGTGACTTGTTTTTCTCATCTGTAAAATGGGAAAATATTGATGGTACCTATTATAGGATTATTGTGAGCATTAAATGTGTTAATAAATGTATGGGACTTAGAATAGTGCCTGGCACACAGTAAATGCTCCACAACTATTAGCTATTATCATCATCATCACCATTATATTTTATCTTTCATATATCATAATAGTCTTCATGGTTTCAAATTCAGTGGTAACAAATATGAGATCTTTTTTTTTTTTTCAAGATTTATTTTTTTATTTACCTGCTCCCCCCAGATTGTCTGCTCTCTGTGTCAATTCGCTGTGTGTTCTTCTGTGACTGCTTCTCTCCTTATCAGCGGCACCGGGAATCTGTGTTTCTTTTTGTTGTGTCAACTTGTTGTGTCAGCTCTCCATGTGTGCAGCGCCATTCCTGGGCAGGCTGCATTTTCTTTCATGCTGGGTGGTTCTCCTTTGGGGCGCACTACTTGAGTGTGGGGCTTCCCTACATGGGGGGCACCCCCGCATGGCATGCCACTCCTTGCTCCCATCAGCACTGGCATGGGCCAGCTCCACAAGGGTCAAGAGGTCCAGGGTTCAAACCCACGTGGTAGGCAGATGCCCTATCCATTGGGCCAAGTCTGCTTTCCACATATATGAGAACTTAAAATGAGTAAGACACCACTAGGAAGTTAAAATAAAATAAAAAAATTGCAGTTTCAAATAAGTCACGGTATTTATTAAGAACCTTAAGTATATTAGCCAGTGATGACCATTGCAAGCTCAGCTATATCACGGAGAATGAGAGGTTGGAAGGCAAGTGAGTTATAAAGAAGTGTATGCTCCTTTCTGGTACAGATCATGTTGTGGAAAAAAAATATTTGAAGGATTGAAAGGTGGCACAGAAAGTCCCAGTTAGGTTAGAGAAATTATTTCTGAGGTGACCTTTAAGTTGAGACCAGAAGACTAGAAGAAAAGATGTGTCTTCCAAAATATCAGAACAGTCCAAAATTAACAAATGTTAACAGATAATATATATGTATATAGCCAATGTAATATAAAATGGTAAAATTGAGACAAAACATATCAATTATAACAATGAATATATTGATTTCATTTACCTATTAAATTTTTGATTGGCTCACAAAGCAAAAATCCTACTCCATGTTGTATATATGAAATATATCTTTTAAAAAGTGATTCAAAAAGGTTAAAATAAGATGATCAATGATGTGTTACCAGGAAAATATAACAGAAAAACATACTGTTGAAAAAACACAGGGTGTATTTCATGTAAAAAATCATTTAATAAAATTAAGAAGGAAACTTTATAAAGCTAAAGACTAGAATTCACATTGAAGATGAACGTCAGTACTTCAGTAACAGAGAATGCATGTTTTTAAAGTGCCTATTAAAACATTCCTTCCAAAAGGTCATCTATTATGTCACATAAAAAATCTCATTACATTCTAAAAAGGAGATATAATGCAAAAAAAAAAAAAAGTCTGAACTCAGCAAACAAAAAAGACTAAAAATATCTTTCCACCTGGAAATAAGAATTTTTGTTAAATGATTATTGAACAAAAAGGGAAAAACAAACAAAACTGCAGAATTGAACTCAGCAAACAAAAAAGACTAAAAATATCTTTCCACCTGGAAATAAGAATTTTTGTTAAATGATTATTGAACAAAAAGGGAAAAACAAACAAAACTACAGAATTGTTTTAAAATGATAATTAAAACATTGCATATCAGAGTCTATGAGCTACAGATAAAGCAGTGCTTAGAAAGGAAATGTTTACTAGAGTTAAAGAAAAGACAATCCTACAGTTTCTTCCATTACTAGTCACAATAGTTCTATAGTAGAATACCAATAAGTCCACCCTAATCCATATTTTATTCCTCCATCCTGTGGACACTGGGATGGTGATATCCACCGCACCTCTATATCGAGATGGGGCTTAGATCCCACACGGTTGATGGATGTGCTTCTCCTGCTTGCAGTTGCAGCCACTCTTGGTTCCCTGGTGTGGTTGTTGACCATCTTCACCTTCCCGTTAGCTGACCTGAGTAAGAATAACGAACCAGAAAGTAGGAGTTGCAACTCTGCTGAGGTTCAGGGTCCAGCTGGCTCATGGCCAGTTCAGAGATTCAAGTTTTCTGAGTGTACACCAACCCCAGCACTGACCTCAGGTTGAGTAAAAGTGATAGAAGAGGCATGTGTAGAAAGGTCACATCTGAGTCCAACTCCATCACATGGAGGAACACAAATTACAAAGTAGGGCCCACTGACAAGACACTGAACTCCAGAGCCATTTGTCATGACCATAGAATGTATGTGTCCCTGTAGCCTTGAGGAGCACCAATACCTGGGGTTGTATCTACTTTGGCTGTTTCTGGGGTCCTGCTGAGGTGTGAGTAAGCGCAACCCCTCTGATGACCCCCTGACTCTTTTTTGAAGACTCTTAGCCATATAACTCATTTGTCTTTACCATTATCCCCCTTTTATTCAAAGTCTTTTTCTAGTTGCATCACCAGTTAGTGATTGGTAGTAATCCTTCAATGCCAGGGAGGCTTAACTCCAGGAATCATGTCCCAGGTTGGGGGGAAGATAATGCATTTACATGCTGAGTTTGGCTGAGAGAGTGGCCACATTTGAGCAACATGGAGGCTCTCAGGAGGTAACTCTTAGGCACCCTGCAGCTCTAGGCCTAGTTGAAATTTCAGGCACACAGGCTCCTTAGCATTGATGTGGAGAAAGTGTCCATGGGAGTTGCTGAAGGCAGGGAGAAGGAAGAAAAGATGTGATGTGGGGTCATTTTCAGGACTTGGACTTGTCCTAAATGATATTGCAGAGACAGATGCAGGACATTTTATATCCTGCCATAATCCACTGAATATACTGGGGAGAATGTAAACTACAGTGTAAACTATTATCCATGCAGTGCAGCAGTGCTCCAAAATGTATTCACCAAATGCAATGAATGTGCCACAATGACAAAAGAGGTTGTTGATGTGGGCAGAGTGGGGTGGGGTGGGGTGTGGGGTATATGGGAACCTCTTATATTTTTTAATGTAACATTTTTTGTGATCTATGTATCATCAAAGAAATACAATTTAAAAAACTAAAAAAAAAAGAAAAGACAATCTCGAAGGTATTTAAACTGTTTCAGAGCATGGAAAAGAAATAACAATATCAAATTCGTTTTGTGATACAAGAACAGTAATCATATTCAAAATTAATGATTGAACAAAAAGAAAACTATAGAATAATATCATGTATGAACATTGATATAAAAATATTAAATAAATTATTAGCAAATGGAATTCTACAGTATACATTAAAAAAATAACATATCACAACCAGGTGAAGTTTATTCTTGGACTATAAGGATACTTCAAAATTGGGATAAATATCAAAAGATCTACAGAATGGAGACTAAAAGGAATTTGAGCTGAGAGCAGAGCCTCTGTGCAAAACAGTTAAGAGTTTCCATTTGAGTTTAATTAAGCCAATTATTGGATAGAACAAAAACAACAATGGTCTTCAGAGCAGTAGTATAATATAATATAATATAATATAATATAATATAATATAATATAATATAATATAATATAATATAAATCTTTAATTTTTTTTTCTTTTAAACTATTGAGCTCAGCAAAAACACCCAGGACACATTTTGCATTGTCTTCATTTTTAAGACCTTACACTGTGGGATAGCCTCCTCCTCAGTAGGGGCCAGCCCTGGCGGAAGGTAGACGCGTAACCTGGAGCCAGTGGTCAAGGGAAGGGCTGGTACGGGCGCAAGCCCTCAGCCCGCCCAGGCCCACTACGAGACGGCCAGTACGGATGCCACGGCCGTTGGTATGCGGCACTCCAAAGCCCGCCCAGTCATCTAGGCTATGCCCACTGTTCCCGCCAAAAGGCAACATCCGGACGGCTCCCCCACTCCCCCTTCCCCCTCCCCTCGCTGTGACGCCATTCCCGCCCCTTCCCATACCCCCCCTCCTAGCAGTTCCGTGTTGCTCCTTACCAATCCTCATCGAAAGTCTCCCCAGCACGCCTTATACGGCATCCCAGCAAGAACTCTGCCCGCCCCTCCGCCACAGCCCTATATAATCTCTGTACATTCCCCAATAAACGGCTCTGTTACAGCTCCACAAGGGCGTTTCGTCTCCTTTGTTCCTTTCGCCCTCCACACCTTGCACGCCTCCGCCCCTCCGCCGGAGACTCGGCCAAGTCTCCGGCCTCGCCCTCGCCACCGGGAAGAACCGCCTGGCCCAAGGGACAGGGCCAGCCTACGAAGACCGAAGACCTCTGCCGCATTACACAAAGGTTTCCAAAAGGAAATCCAATATTAGAGTGTCCAATTAATTTACACTATACTGTCCAAAATGTTTTGTTGGAGATATTTGATGTTTAAATAAATCTTGTGATTCTTTTTTTAAAAATAATCTTTTGTCAATACTATTCCTTTGAGGTAGAAAGTTGTGCTTTGCCGAGAAAAACCAGAACTCAAACCTTGGCTTCATTCAACTGGTTTATAAAGTTGCCACACTATGTTCTTCTGTCCTTAGAATTATTCTTCTTTACAGGAAATCTGAGTTTATGCCTTTTGTGTTGTGACATGCTATTACGCTTAGTAACATCTTAACTAGCAATCAGTACTCCATAAATAAGTACTTCAATAAGTCCTACCCCTAGAAGAATTGGTATGCTTATGAAAAGTCCTTTAACTTTTTTTTTTACCATTTTTAATTTCAAGTTATGTATTTTGTTAAGCAATTGGCTTGTTAGGTTAGAAAACACAATTTTTCTTTATTCCAATAAATTTATTTATTTGCAAGTTTTAACTTGGAAATCTTTCTGTCAGTTAAGCAACAAGCACATTGTTGAGTTGATCAGCTTAATGAAATTTACACTGAATAGTCAATAGTAAATACAGCTGAGAACCTAGGATTCCTAATTTCCAGTCACAAGCTATTTCCACCTTCTGAGATTACCTTCACTAGTAATCTGTGTAGATACCAAGTTAAAGTTACCTTTGTTTTCTTTAAATTACAGTATCATTTGATTCAGAAGTAAAATAATATGGAAACAATAAGTTAAAATGTTCACTAATGCTTCTTATCTTATAGATATGGCTAATAGTAGACATCCAGAATCTGGTTCTCTGGACAGGGAGCTAGGCCCTGATGGAGCAAGTTCTAACCACTTAGACTCTTTTTCGTCTGCTTCTCTCACATCTGCATCTTCATTTAGCTCTCCAGCATTCATTCATCCATTCTACAAATACTTATGACTCACCAAGGAGATTAAGGTACCCTTCTAGCCTCTGGGTAAATAAACGGTGAGGTTTTCTTCTTTGAAGCATTTTCTAGTCCAGCTGAATTTGGAACCAAGAGGGTAGGGAATCAGGGAAAAAAAAAACAAATATTGGACTAAGGATCATCTCCAATATTTCTACTAATATTTCTAAAAATTGATAAATATTCCCTTATTTGTTTCATTTTACCTGCTTATAATTCTTAGATTTTTGCCTTAGATTATTTCTCTTCTGTTAACCTCCATCTGCCCAGATTTAGTAATTTATAACTAAGATTCTGGTCCACATTGTTGTAGAATTTGAGAGAGGTTCAATTATTTGCATATAAAAAGGCCAGAACTCAGGAATGATTTTGAGAAGAAAAACTGGTTTATTGATGGCTGGCTGTACTCGGGAGCTTTCTGAGCCCTGAACAAGAATTTTGAGTTCTTTTTGTACAGAAGAAGGGCTAAATTGTTCTTTGTTTCAGTGCTCAATAGGTTTGAATTAGCATATATATCTTCTACATCCTAGGTAAGCTTTTAGCATGGACTTCATACATTTTAGATAAGCTTTTAGCACATTTGGTTTGCATTTTTCCTGAATATTTAAAGTTTATGGAGTTTGCATTGATAAACTGTTGCCTGGGACTGGAGTCGTTGCTATGGTTACCAAGGGCAGGGCTGCCGCCTCCCACCATCCCACACCCACAAGTCAGGACAGACTGCTTAGGTTAAGGTTATCTCCAAAGAGACAAAGAACCTCCTACTCATAGTCCACATAGATATAATTGAGCTAGAATGTGCCAAAATGATTTTTTCACATTGGAAATCCTTTCTTTATCATTGTCTCCTTTTGAAACCTCAAAATGTCAGTACATTTTGTGACTTGATCATTAGCTTTACTATTTCAAGGTATTAAATTTGGTCTAATGTATAGTTTCCCTATTTCAGAGATTTTTTTTTTAGCATGCTCTTTTCATGTAACTTTACTTGCTCCTCAGTTATTCCATTCCTCTCTTAGATAATGAGCCATTTCTTTATTTAAGATGATGAGTATTGGACTTTGCTTTAACATCAGTGTTCTCTGATTCTTTCAAATATCATGCATTTATTAGGTTTTTAAAAATATGCACCCACAGTCCGTATGCCTAATAAACAAAATTCTTGGAATATTTATGGCAGTTCTGGGATCTTTTTTTCTATCAAAAGAAAATGGAACAATCCAGAGAAGAGCTATGAAAATATTCAATTATTTAAGATTTTCAGCTTGAAAAAGATGAAAATATGAAAAAATGAACATGATTATTAATCCACACCGGGCAAAGATAAAGCTTGAGAATGAATATAATAGAAGAGCTATCATTGTTAACTTTGTAGAGGGTCAAAATAAATGAGTTTACTAAAGTTCAGATTTGGGGAATTAGATATTCCTTACAGAACTGAGTAAAGGGGAAGACCCATTCATACAGCAATGGTAAGCGTATATAATTCATTACTCTGGAAACAAAACATGATTAGGGCTGGAACTATATTTATGACAGATATAGAATGGTAATAATGTCAAGTTAAATTCATTTCTAAATGACTGAATTCAAAAAGGGTCTTAAACATTTCTCTGAGAAAAAAATATCCTGGGCTTTTAAAAGTTTGATTTTACAAGCTTTCCATGTTCCATTGAATAAGAAATGCTACATAATAGGGAGGAGAGAGATATAAATGACTTTGGGGGGAGGCTTGTGACTGCCTGACCAAAGGAGTAGGGCAAAACTGATACTAGGCGACTCCCTTTCTCAGGATGCTTGCCTCTGAAACCCAGTCACCGTGTCCCGAAGAAGCTCAGAACACATGAAGAAGCTCCATGTAGAAGTTCTGGTTGGCAGTCTTAGTTTACAGCCATCATCACTTCCAGACATGTGAGTGGAAAAGACTTCAGATGATTCCAGCTCCAGTCTTCAAGTCTTCTGGCTAGTGCCCCAGATGTTGTGGAGCAGAGAAGCCATCCCCGCTCTGCCCTGTCTGCCTTCCTGACAAACAGAAACCAAGACAGGTGGTAAATGATTGCTCTTGTCTTAAGACACCAAGTTTTACAGTAATTTTCTGTGCAACCCAATACACAGTCTTGGTTTGGGATATCAGTGAGTAGGTGTTCTGGGTGAAAGCAGTGTCTTAGGTATAATTGGAAGAAAAGAAAATTTGCAGTGGGCTGAAGAGCGAATGAGAGTTTAGATGGGAGAAGCAGTGAGTTTCGGCAGTTCTTAAAGCAATTATTTGTAAGAGGAGACGAAATATCTGCTTCACATTTTCTCAAAAATAGTAAGGAATATTGATATCAGGATGCATCTCTTTTTATGAGGAGAGACTTGATCATGTTGTGTGTTGACAGGAGCTAATGGAAAGAGAGAAAAGTAGAAGGAGGGGGAAAAGGAGGAAAAGATTTTTGATTGAAAACGTTCCCTGAAAAGTCGGAGAAATGCATACTACTGAGGAAGGTAGAAGCATTAACCATGGATAAACGAGATTCCTTTTGCAGTGGAGGTAATTTTTTCTAGTTGCAGATGTATTTGTTTGTAGGCGAGCTAAGTAGGCATCCCTGATGATTCTATTTTCTCAATGAAATTCAAGGTGAGCATATTTGTTAACCAAAAGAAAGGTATAGAACTCAAGAATGGTGGTGAATATTTGGAAGAATTGGGATAAGGAACTTGTCAGGGATATAAAGCAAGGCTGAAGGTTAGGGACTCCCTATTCTTATATTCTGAGGTCTTATTTCATGCCCTTTTGATTTTGAGTGTTTTTCAATCAGGGCCCATATTTCCAATACTCTCTTCCAGGTAATCATGCACATGCTAATGTTTATACATCTATGGGCTATTTTATATAATTAAATTATAAATAATAGTGACATTAATAATAGTGTGGTGCTTTGAAGTTATTTCAAATTCAATACTACCTCCATCTCCCAACCAAAATTGGAGTGTCAAATCAATGAGTTAGCACTTTGTTTTTGCTCAGCTTTGCCCTGTGACCAGCACTGCCTTTGCATAGCCTCAGATAGGATCAGAACTCTTTTCGCAGAAATATGCACTGGACAGAGTCTTCCAAAAATTTGCCCTTTAATGATCCTGGAGTGATCTGGTGAATTAGATGCTTTTGCTCTCATTTGCCAATGCAAGCTTATGCAACACCTGTGTCACTGAAACATCGAAGTTAATATGAAATCTCAATCTCTGCAAATAGGGTGCAGATAATTCCTTATCACGGTCTTCAGGCTGCACCTTGTACTTGGCTTCTTCTCATGAATTTTCACATGGCATACCCAGGGGATTGGCTATAATCAATAATTGATGTTGGTGGATTGGCTATTTTCCAAAACCCAGTTGTCTGTCTTCCGGATTGATAACATATACACATTTTTGGCAAAGCTATCCAGAAACTGTTTTGAAGATTGTGTTTGGGGAGATTTTTTGGGTCTGTTATGCTTTCAAATTCTTATGTGTAATTATAATAGCAAGCACAGTCCAATAAATTGCATGCGTTTTTCAAAAAGTAAGGAATTTTATTTATTTAGCCAACTTTATAACATAATGTAACTTTTCAATTAGGACAAAAGGAAAAAAAGATAAACAAAATTAATCCACTCTTGAAATTCTTTTATATATTGGGCATGTAAAACTTGGCATAGAGAGCTTTTGTAAGGATAACCATTAATCCTTGGAAAGACCCACTTGGGAAAAGGAAAAGCAGCTTCTGAAAACCAGGAGCTACCTGAACCTACACTAAAACCTTGGTGTAGCTGGAAACTGGCCTGCCACGCACAGCGAGGTTGTGGTATAAACAATTTCACAGAAAGCCGACAACAGAAAAAACAAAAACAAGACCATATGTAATCATGTCTTAATGCAGCCATAGCATTGTTCAGATCACACACACACACAACATTGACCTAACCTGGTTAAAGTGAGTAAGAGTAGACACTGCCTTTTTTACAAACAAAAACAAAAACCATTTATAGCTTTAGCTGTATTCTTTTCTTTCTACCTCCTAGATATAACTATTGAGACACCAATCAAAAAATTATCCTCACTTCCTGATCCTAGAAGTCCTTTTTCACACCATTCTACTAGATACCCCACGGTTTTCCATTGTGTATGTTCTCACTAATTACAACATGTCAATAAAAGCAGTTGTATTGTCTTAGAAGTGGGTTCCTCATGATTTTTGTCTAGAGGGATTTGACACATCTATGGCATGAGCATTTGGGGAGGGTAAAGAAAACTGAGAAGTACACTCACTAGAAAAGACAACTGTGTCCAACAAGCAGAAAGGCAAGTTGGTAGTAATAAAGATTCCATCCAAGCATGCCAAAACAGGACAGTGATTTGGAGAGAGGGAGAGAAAAACAGGGCTAGATGCAATTGACTTGAGGATGCAAACACAGATCACAATGGGACATTGGAGGCTGCAGTGGTGGAACTGGCACTAATTCATCCATGCATTTATTCATTTATTCAGTCAACAAGAAAGACAAGTAATCAACAAGAAATAAAGACATATCTTTCCCTATAGGTTATAAATAATTTAAGACCAACCCAAGAAGCCAAATGAGGATCAAAGTTCAGAATCAGGATTATTATTAAAATACAGATTTGAGTACACAGGAGGGCCTCTTTTCACTAGAATTTGCTCTCACCCATGTAAGGTAGAGAAGCTAGGGAATGGAAGTCATCCTTTCCAGGCCCTACAGGCAGGTTCCATGTGGGCACAGTGGAGCTGGAGCAAGAAAGCATGTTATACTTGAGGACAAACAATGCCAAAAAGAAAAGTACAATAGATAAGAAGCAGGACTTCTACTTCATTCATCCCACCCAATAAAGAAACCTGACACAGATGAATACCAGACTCTCAGTGAACTCACCACTCAGATAAGCTACTCCTTCACCCAGGATGGAAGTAGTCAGGTAGAGAGAGGGTCGAGACTTTTTGATCTTATTAGACCCTTGTTGTTCTAATATTGTTCCCTGTTGGGGTGTGGAAATGAAGTAGCCCTTCCTTTATGACAATATAAGGAGTGTAAGTAAGTGGAGGGAGAGAGGTGATAAAAATGTCCTTTTAATAAAAGATACAAAAATCATATAAAAGACAAGGAATAGGACAAGGAGTAGGAGAGCAGATGTGGCTCAAGCAGTTGAGGGACTGCTTTCCACATGGGAGTTCCCAGTTCCCAGTGCCTCCTAAAAACAAACAAAAAAGACAAACAACAAGCAAACAAGTAACCAAGTGAAAGGGTCAACTCAGAGGAAACAATGTGGCTCAGTGATTGAGTGCTGGCTTCCCACACATGAGATCCCAAGTTTAATCCCTGGCCCTGGTACCTAAAAAAAAAAAAAAAAAAAAAGACAAGGAATAGGTATTTAGGTTCATGACTCTTTTATTACTTTCTAATTTTAGGAAAGATGAAACTGTGGCGCTAAATGTGGAAATCATTAATTATATCTTTTTTGAATAAGCAAAGCTGACAGGGTTTGGAGTATATCAGGAGACACTAGTAAGAAGTCTACAGAAAGTTGACTAGAAGTAGTTTCCTGCTGGCCCAGTATAGTCCCAGAGATACAGCCTGTGTTTTCAAGGGAACTCTGAAAGACTTGGCTATATTCATGGGCTGCATCAAGAATACACATGGTCTTGACTCCATAAGGGTAATTAGAATCATCAGGGAAGTATTGTTAGAAAGTAAAAACCTTCTGAGCCTGAATTTTATGAACAATAATAAAGTCTAGATGCCTCTATCTCTTATACATTCACTCTGGTGAAGAGCAGACACAGCTGCCTGGATTTAATGTAGTTCCACGTACTAGGAAGTACCTCTTGAGAACTTTTTTAACCACTCCCTCCAAACAAGTCCATTTTTTGGTAGCCGTAATTCAGTATGGAGCTACTATTAGGAATGAATTTCGAGCTCTCGTTATTATGCTGGTTAATCACTGGTGACTAATATTTTCAGTGGGAAACTACTGGCTACCTTTGCTTTTAGCAAGTTCATTAACCTTTTATATAGGCAGCATTTTCTTCCCACAATACAGTTATGTGATGTTGCCCTTTTAAATTTTAATTTTTTGTCTTTTAGTTGTTTGTAAATTCAAAAGTTATGGATGTTTCTTGCCAAAAATTCAAATATTATGGAAGTAGGCACAGTATAAAGTGAAGACTTGCCTGAAAGTCACTTTTTTCGCTCCTTTTTCTCTTTCTCCAGAGTATAGTGTTAATGGTTTTGACTATGCACTCACAGAAATAGAAATATTTTAATAAATATCATACTATATATTATTATTGTTTTTTAAATTTATTGAAGTATATCACTCATACATAAACGTACATATATAATTAGTGTATAGTAATAGTTGTGAACTTACAAAACAAACATATATAACATTATGCGTAATTCTCATAACTCAGCCTACCACCAATACTTTGCATTGTTGTTAAACTTTTTTAACTAATGATTAAAGAGCATTGTCAAAATATTACTAAAAACCAAAGTATTTTCCCCAAACCACTCTATTATTATTATCTTTATATCATTTATATATGAACATACATAAACAATAAGTGTATAATAAAAGTAGTGAACTTACAAAGCAAACATGCATAACATCATACTGGGGTTCCATACATCAACCCTCCACCAACACCTTGCATTTTCGTCAGATGTTTGTTACAAATTATGAAAGAATAGTGTCCAAATCTTACTACTAATTATAGTCCTTATCTTTCATTTTTTGTGTTTTTCCACCAACTCACCCTATTATTATTTTTTAAATATATATATTTTTTATGACAGAAGTTGTAAACTTATAAAACAATCATGCACATGTGCAGAATTCCCAAACAACACCCGTCTATCAACACACCACACTGTGGTGGAACATATGTTACAGATAAGATAATATCATCTGATTGTTACCCGTCCATAATGTACATTTGGCTCACATTTTCCATACTGCCTCATTATCAACACAGTACATCTTTAGCAGAGATGCAAGAATATTGAAATATTACTGCTAACCACAGTCCATAGGTCACTCCAGTTGTATCTTTCCCATGTTTCTCCACATTCCCAACACCATGTAATAGTGATGGACAGTTGCTGTAGCTCACAAAGGACGTTCTTGCATCTGTACCATCAACCACAATTCTCATCTACCTCTTGGTTTACTGTGCTATTCAGTTCCTAGATTATTCTTTAGCATTCTGTCAGCTGGCATTTACATACCTAGACTACCATTTTCAGTCACAATCCCATTTATAAAATAGCTGTTAACCACTACTTGTTACCATCCACTCTATACATTTCCACACTTTTACAGTAAAGCTAATTAAAACGTCTACATACATTAAATATCAGTAGTCCATCTCAGTCCTCCTCTTATCTCCTTTAAGAATTCACCACCTACCACCAGGTCTTGAAGATATTTTCTTACAATTTCTTCTAGAAGTTTTATCATTCTTACTTTTATTTTTAGGCTTTTGATCCATTTGAGTTAGTTTTTGGATAAGATGTGAGATAGGGGTCCTCTTTCCTTCTTTTGGCTATGGATATCCAGTTCTTTCAGCATCATTTGTTGAATGGACTATTCTGCCTGAGCTGTGTGAGTTTGACAGGCTAGTCAAAACTCACTTGACCGTACATGTGAGGGTCTGTTTCTGAACCATCAATTTGGTTCCATTGGTCTTTGTCTGTCTTTATGCCAGTACCATGCTGTTTTTACCACTGTAGCTACGTAATATGATTTAAAGTCTGGAGATGAGGGTTTGCTTTTCCTTTTTATGATGTTTCTGGCTATTCAGGACATCTTACCCTTCCAAATAAATTTGATAATCATGCTTTCCATTTTTTAAAAAATGCTGGTGGAATTTTTATCAGGATTGCATTAAATCTATATATCAATTTGAACAGGATTGACATCTTAATGATATTTAGTCTTCCAATCCATGAGCATGAAATGTTCTTCCAGTTATTTAGGTCTTTTTTGATTTCTTTTAACATGGAGTTGCAGTTTTCTGAATACAAGTGCTTTACATCATTGGTTAAGTTCATTCCTGACTATCTGAGTTTTATCTGTCATATTTTATTTTCACACTTTTGATATTTTAAGTTACTTTTATTGATCTAATCTTCATTTCTAGGCTCTCTTCCAGGCCTCTCTCTCCTGTCTTTTCTATTCAGCTTCTAGTACACCCTTTAGTATTTCCTGAAAATCTTGTCTCTTGCTTAGACATTCTCTCAGTTTCTGTTTATCTGTGAATATTCTAATCTCTCATTTTTGAAAGACAGTCTTGCTGGCTATAAGATTCTTGGCTGGAAGTTTTTCTCTTTAGTATCTTAAATATATCAGACCACTGTCTTCTTGCCTCCATGGTTTCTGGTGAGAAATCAGCACTTAATCTTATTGGATATCCCTTATATGTTATGCATTGCTTTTCTCTTGCTGCTCTCAGAATTCTCTCTTTGTCTTTGGCATTTGACATTCTGATTATTATGTGTCTTGGAGTTGGTCTATTCAGATTTTTTTGGTTGGGAGTATGTTGTGCTTCTTGGACATGGATATCTATGTTCTTCAGTAGGGCTAGAAAATTTCCTACCATTATTTCTTCAAATATTTCTTCTGTCCCTTTTCCCTTCTCTTCTCCTTCTGGGACACCTATGACATTTTTGCACACCTTTTGCTGTCATTTAGTTCCCTGAGAACTTGTTCAATTTTTTTTCAATTCTTTTCTTCCTCTGTTCTTTGTATGTTCACTTTGAGAGGCCATTTCTTCAAGCTCACCAATCATTTTCTTCTGCCTCCTCAAATCTGCTATTATATAGATTCCAATTTAAGTTATGATTTAAGTTTCACTTATTTTGTCTTTCATTCCCATAAGATCTGCTATTTTTCTAAGTGTGATTTCAAATTCTTCTGTCTGCTCATCCAGTGTCTTCTTAATATCCTTAATTTCTTTAGCCATCTCATTGAATTTGTTAAGGAGATTTGTTTGAACATCTATGGTTAGTTGTCTCAACTCCTTTATGTCATCTGGAGGCTTACCTTGTTCCTTTAACTTGGCCATAGCTTACTGTTTCTTGGCAAGGATTGTAATTTTTTGTTGATGTCTTTGCATCTGGCTTACTAGAGTATTTGTTCTGGGTGCAGTTTTTCTCTTTAGTTTAGGGCTTCCTGCCCTTTCTCCCTTCCTATTTGTACAGTAGGAGCCAAGGATGTACTTGATATTATAAACTGTGGAGGCTCAAGCTGCCCTCATTGCCTCAGAGGTGGATGGATTTCTCCCAACTTTCTCCTTTGCCAGGGGTAGGGACAGAGTCACAGCTGTATGGAATAATCCAAGTCATGCAGGCCTTGACTGTAGTTGCCCAGAGAGAAAAATGAAGTTTCATGCCCATTTTTCCCCTGCCTGGGACAGGGGTAGACCTGCAGGTGTGGGCAGCAGCCTATACAGTGTGGATCCAAGATGACCACAATTGCCCTGGTAGACTTCCAATTATTCAGTCTGTGTCATCCAAAGGTACCTGCAGTTACCTAGATAGGCTGGTGCAGGGCCCACCAGCCTCCTCCCTCAGAGATGGTGCTGAAGCCTAGCCTAGGGCTGCAGGCCAATCTGAGTGAAAGAAAGCAGACCCTATGCTCACTGTGATTTTCAGTCAGCCTCAATTTCCCTTGTACTGGGGATGAAGTCAAAATGGCAGCTACTGGTCTCTTTCCAACTTGGACAGATTCGCACCCTAGCTATTCCTAGGGTTATACCTTAGCCAGCTAAGTCTACTAATGAGTATCTGAAATCGAGGCCAACTGTCTCCTCCTCCCCTGTTTTTGAGAATTGGAGCTTCCAATTCCAGCCACAGAATGGCTTGTACTGCCAAAGTAGGATAATCATAGGCTACAGCAGCTTGGCTGATAATTTCCCAGAGAGGCTGGCTCAGGTCCCCCCAGTTTCCTCCCTGCTGGAGGTGGGGTTGAGGCTTTGGCTAGAGTTGCAACCTGATCTGGATGAAAAGCAGTGTGATTTTCAGTCCACTCCGCTTCCCCTCATGCCAGGCGTGGAGTTAAGATGGTAGCTACTGGCCTCTTTCTGACTTGGACATTCTCAAACTTTAGCTGTTCTCAGGATTATACTTTTGCCTACTGAATTTACTCATCAGTAGCTAAAGTTGGTGCCTTACCATCTCTTCCTCCCCCATTTTAGGGAAGTAGAGCTTTCAAGTCCAGCTGCGGAACAGCTCCCAAGGAGGCTTGTGCCTCCTCTGTGGCATGGAGTGCTCTACTCACAAATCTTCCTTGCAGATGGACATTCTCCTCCTTCATTCCTTCAAGGATGTGGCAGGATGCTCTTCTGGTCTCCTGCAGCCCCCCAAACAGGTGCTTCAGCCAACTCAGATAGCTCTGGGTATTTGCTAACTGCCCTGTAGCAGGAGCTGACTCTAGGTGCTCCTTACTTTGCTGCTTTCTTGCTGGTTCTTCCTATGATTATTTTTTATTGCTGCTCTTGTTATTATTGAACTTACTTTCTTCACTCAACCTGAGCTTCCAAATGAATACAGGTAGACCTGCTTGATTAGTTTTAAAAACTGCAGGGTGGTCCTTAGTACTCTGTATGGATATAAGGTGTTTTGTAGTAATAAGAATGCACAACCACATTTTTATAATAATCCTTAGCACAATATTGACAGACTTGTGAAATAACCATTTTAACTCTATGTTTAAACTATGGGCTAGTCTTTATATTAAGATCAGAAGAGATGCAACGAAACTTCACAGAAAGAGCATTGGACCATAATGAGTCCTTGAGCCTTGAGTCCTTTTTGTGTCCTTATCTGTAATGTGGAAGATTTTGGTCCAGATTATTTCTAATATTCCTATTAGTTCCAGAATTTTATAAATGTACAGTATTGGAAGTCCCAGTTTCAGTCAAGAGTTTTCCTATGTGGTAAATATTAAATGCCTATTAGCAGTACTATTATGTTGGTGCAAAATTAATTGCTGTTTCGGACCATGCATTTTAAATCATTATGACTAGGCTCAAACACATCTTTATTAATCAAAATAGGAACCATTACAATCAACACATTTTTGCCAATGAAAAATAAGTTTGTGTATTCCTGTAGTGTAAAAATCCATACTTCAGGATTCAACAAACTCTTGGAAAACATTTTCTGCTTCCTGCTGGTTGTGGAAGCATTTTTCCTGCAAAAAGTTGTTGAGATGCTTGAAGAAGTGGTAGTCAGTTGGCAAGAGGTCAAGTGAATATGGCTGATGAGGCAAAATTTTGTAGCCCAATTCATTCAGCTTTTGAAGCATCAGTTGTGTGACATGCGGTCAGGTGCTGTGAAAAAGAATTGGGCCCTTTCTGTTGACCAATGCTGGCTGCAGGCATTGCAGTTTGCAGTGCATCTCATTGATTTGTGGAGCATACTTCTCAGATGTAGTGGTTTCACTGGGATTCAGAAAGCTGTAGTGGCAGCAGACCACCAAACAATGACCATAACCTTTTTTTGGTGCATGTTTGGCTTTGGGAAGTGCTTTGGACCTTCTTCTTGGTCCAACCACTGAGTCGGTCATTGCTGGTTGTCATATAAAATCGACTTTTCATTGTACATCACAATCCAATCGAGAAATGGTTCACTGTTTTTGCATAGAATAAGAGAAGATGACACTTCAAAATGACTATTTTTTTTATTTTGCGTGAGCTCATGAGGTACCCACTTACTGAGCATTTTCACCTCTTCAGTTTGCTTCAAATGCCGAATGACCATAAATGTTTGACGTTGAGTTCTTCAGCAGCTTCTCATGTAGTTGTAAGTGGATCAGCTTCGATGATTGCTCTCAATTTGTCATTGTCAACTTCCAATGGCCAGCCACTACGCTCCTCATCTTCAAGGTTCTTGTCCCCTTTGCAAAACTTCTTGAACCATCACTGCACTGTACATTCATTAGTAGTTCCAGGCCAAATGCATTGTTGATGTTGCGAGTTGTCTCCTCTGCTTTATGACTCATTTTGAAATCAAATAAGAAAATCACTCAAATTTGCTTTTTGTCTAACATCATTTCCATAGTCTAAAATGAATATAATAAGTCATTAGCAAAAATATTTAAAGTGAGAAATGCACATTAAAATGATGTATAACATAACCATATTTATTTAAGAATGTATGCCATTATCAAACAGCAAATTTCAGTAATGCAAAACCGCAATTATTTTTTATCAACCTAATACAATCAAATTGGTGGTCTAAAATCATGCTACCCCCTATGCATGCCAGATACTCATTGAAAGATTATTTCTGGTTTCCCCTTGATTTATTATTCCTAACAATTAATATTTTCCAAAAAGTACTGCTGCTATTTTACATATTCATTTGTTTAAAAATGTGAAATTAAACTGAATAGGAACTGGAGTCAGTTAGAAGAATGGAATCAAGCCAAAAAATTAAAATTTTCTTTTTAAGGTGAAGAGGGAATTTTCCTTTAATTATGGGAAATACATACAGGGAAACCTGAGTACAAATTGAAAAATATGTGGGAACACGCATTAGAAAGAAAAAAAAGATTGGGGTGGCAACTGTAGAATGAAACTGCCAAGTCATTCTGGTTCCTGGAAAAGAACTGCTGCTCCCCCCAGTGGCAAGTGTAGAGAGCTGACCTCCAGTGAAAGAAAAGAATTTTATTCTAGAAACAAAATGATAGACCTAGTATCTTTTTGGATTACAGTGACAGGCAACGATAAAGGGGAAATAAAAGACTTATATGGGCAATTCAAGTGATTATTTAACCTCAGGTATAATTATACTGCCACCAAGAGGAAAGGGTAGATGATTTGAGTAATGATCAAACAGAGCCACAAAAGCTGACTGTGGTCACCTCATTGACACTCATTCAACAAACACATGACTATACATGATTGTTCTGTAAGGTACTGAGAAGAATGCAGAGTAATATAAGAAAGCTGTCTGCCAGAAAAATGTGCCATCAGCTGGGAAAATGAAATATAATTAAGAGAGAGCTAATTATAAGGTAGTAGATTCTGTATCTAGCACAAGAGAGATTATGGTGGTTAAAGAAGAATTCCCAAAGGAGATGGGCAAGTGTGCTTCGGACAGTGGTAGAAATTGGAAAGGATAAAGGACAGGAAGTTAATCAGTATTGCTAGGGTTTTGTGTTTCTAGACGAAAGGTAAAAAAGAGAGATTGCGGTTAGATTAAGCAACTATGAGCTAAGTACTTTGTTCTTTGCCCCCTATGTTTTATAAACACATAGTTATTTATGCCCTTGAATAGAGGAGTGCCATTAGGGCAAAATGTTTCAGGAAGTTTAATCTGGAAAACTGCAGGCAATACATTTTCCTTAAGAGCAAATAAATTTATACTTTAAAAGATTTGCAAATAGTAGTATTTTTAAATTGTAACCTCTCCAATCCATCATTCTCTCTACTCTCACTCTGCTTCTTTTTCGTAAAATTTAATACCACCTCAAGTTATATTGTGATATGTACGTTTATTTATTTGTATCTCTCACAGTTATAAGTTTCACTTTTGTTCACTCCATATTTCTAACTCCTAAGACGGGGGGAGAATTGACAAATATTTGTTGATGTTATAAAAAAAATTTATATGGGAACGCAAGAGGTCTAAGGCAAGGGGAGCAACTAAGTGCCTGTCAGGGTGATAAAAACTGACCTTGGGTAGAGTCAGGAAGAAGAGAGAAAAAAAAGAGATATTAGATACTTTGAAGAAAGAATTAGTTCGAAATGATAATTCCCAGAATGCCGGCTGGCAAGGAGAATGTAGCTGGCTGAAGCTTCTAGATTATGTGCATAGGAGGATGTGGTAGCATTAAATAAATAAATAAAAGCAGGTAGTCAGTTGGAAAGTATGTTTCAACTAGCTAACAGATGAAGCTTTTGACACAAAGAGTGTGTGTTGTTGTCCTGTTAGTATTGTATGCATCCATTTATTTATTGAGCAAATACTTGTAGATTCCATAGTATAAGCTTGGAACTCAGTATACAATCGTGAACAAATTATACAAATACACATTTTGTTTGAGCAAATTTCATCAGATACAAAAAATATCTAGGATCATAAAAGAGGGAAGAAGGATTCAACAATTAAATAAAATAACTACCTGGTATATTGGCTGAAACTGCTTTAATAGTCATGATAAAGCTTAAAAACAAACTATTCCTAGGTGAAGAATTTATCTGTGTATTGGCATTTTATTTATTTATTTTTTCCCTTGGAAATAGCCTCTGTTGGGGATTGAATCATGTCCCCTACAAAAATCATGTTCAGGTCCCAAACCTAGTCCTGGGTATAAGCCCATTTGTAAATAAGACCTTTGAAGATGACTTGTTTCTTTTTTTCTTTTTTTTTTTTTTTAAGTATTAAATGAGATAAATGTACCTGGACAGGATTTTTAAAAGTGATGCTTCCGTAATTTGTTAAGCTGCCTTTTATCTATTTTATTTTCTGAAGTTGAAATAAAGTTAAAAAACAAAAACAGAAAAAATACAAAGGAATTTGGACACACACAAAAAGGCCTCAGGGAACAGCTAAAGCAGGAAGTCAACTGAATCTGGAAGAGAAAGAAGATGCTGCCATGTGCTTTGCCATGTGACAGAAGAGCCAAGGAGCAAGATTGCCAGCAGCCAGCCCCAGAGTGCCACAGTCTTCAGAGAGAAAACATTGTCTTACTTTGGACTCAATTTTGAACTTCTCCTATTCTCAAAACCATGAGCCAATAAATTCCTGTTGTTAGGGCTAATCCTTTGTATGGCATTTGTTTTAGCAGTGGGGAAATTAAAACAAGTTTCCTATTCTGGTCTATCTTCTTGCACTAATGCCGGTTGATTTTCCTCTAGGTCAACTGTCCTTTTGTTATTTCAGGACTTGACCACTATTCTGGGATCTTCTGCATTTTTCCATGTTATTTCGAACTTCTTGCTTGGTTTAAGTTTCCACTCATTCCTAAAAAAAAATACATTGGCGTTAATTTTTTTTTTTTTTGAGACCTTTTTTCTATTAGTCTTATAGTTGATTGATAGTTTGGCTTAATTTAGAATTCTACATATGAGATATTTTTAAAATTTTAAATACATTGCTGCCTTGTCTTATATTGTTTGGTGATGATGTTAAAAAGTCTGATGCCATTCTGATATCCAGTCATTTGTGCATGACCTATTATTCCTCCTCTAAAGCTTTTAGGGTATTCTCTTTATACTTGTTGCTCTGAAACGTCATAATGATGTTCCTTGGAATGAGTTGTTTTAATGAATTGTGCTGAGTTCTCCATGAATCATTTCAAACTGGAAATTCAAATCCTTTAGATCTAGGACATTTTGTTGTAGTTTCACTTTAATAATCAGCCCCTTTCTATTTTATCTCCTTCTAGACTCCTAATAGATGGATGTTGGATCATCTGAGAGGATCAGCTAATTTGTTTAACTATTTTCTATTTCCTATCTTACTTTTTAGACAATAGAATGGATTGTAGTTGAAATCTACTAATATAGTTTTCCAATTTTTGAATCACAGTTTTAATTTAGAATTTTAAAATCTCTAAATATGATATCTCACTGTTGTTTCATAGACGCAATTAATTGTTCTGAGAATATTAACTACAATTTTATTTATTTATTTATTTTTAAATAGTTTCTTATTTCTTTTTTTTTTAATTTTTATTTATTTATTTATTTAATTCCCCTCCCCTCCCCCGGTAGTCTGTTTTCTGTGTCTTTTTGCTGCATCTTGTTTCTTTGTCCGCTTCTGTTGTCGTCAGCGGCACAGGAAGTGTGGGCGGCGCCATTCCTGGGCAGGCTGCTCTCTCTTTCGCGCTGGGCGGCTCTCCTTATGGGTGCACTCCTTGCGCTTGGGACTCCCCTACGTGGGGGACACCCCTGTGTGGCATGTCCCCCAGTGTGGCAGGGCACTCCTTGTGTGCATCAGCACTGCACACGGGCCAGCTCCACACGGGTCAAGGAGGCCCGGGACTTGAACCGCGGACCTCCCATGTGGTAGACGGACGCCCTAACCACTGGGCCAAAGTCCGTTTCCCTTAACTACAATTTTAAAACTTGTTCTTCTTTTGAATTATTTTTGTTTCCTATGCATCCCACTGCCCCTTTGTTTATTTTGCCTCTTTCCCTCAGGCTGCAAGCTTTCCTATTGCTAATTATTCAAAATTATGAGTCAGGAAAAAACTGATTGAATGCTCTGTGTGTGAGCAAGTTATTCTGAACAATGGGCTTGATTTAAGGTGATAGAGCAGGAACCCTGCTCTAATAACAGTGGCTTTCAGAAGATATTAGAGTTTGTTTTTCATCTCACATAACATAAAATATGTAGGAGGAAATCCAGGACAGATATTGTGACTCAGGGACATTAGGGGCTCCGGATCCTCCCATCTTTCTGCTCCCTTCCTAAGTACATTGCTTTCATCCCCAATGTAGCAGCCACCACATCTAATTTCCAGCTTGGAAGAAGGGCCAAATTGTAAAGAGAAAACAGGGTCATATCCCAGCTGTGTCTTTTCTCTTTAAAGAGATTCTCTGGAAAGTCTGCTCAATTAATTTTGACTTACCTCCTCTTGTCACTTACAGCTGCAATGGAGGTTAGAAAATGTAGTTTTCAGTAAGGCAACTTATATCCAGTCCTTAGGCCAGGACTGTGCCTGGTGTTCAAGAGTCCATAGTCCCTCTGGCTCAGCCTCTGAGACTATATCTGCCAGGATGGCAATCTGCTGGCTGCTCAAATCAGAGAGGCAATTAGGATCTGATCACTCTGATACAGAATTACAAATAATCCTTCCAGCAACAGCAGCATCTCAGGGCTTTGCAAACAGATACTTGGTATGTCTGATTCTTCAGCATGAATCAGCATTGCTCGTTTGATAGGGATTAGGAATCAGCCTTGACCCCTGCGGAAAATTATGATTCAGTTTTCTCCCTTCTGTTAAGTCAGTTTCTACTGCAAATACTAGAAATAAGTTACAACTATGCATCCATAACACTTAGCCTAATGTCTGTCTGTAGCAAATTTTTTCATGCACACTTGTTGAAATGAATCATGGCATACACAATGTCAAGCTAAACACTAGGTTTCACACATACTGAATATATTTGGAAATATACTAGAAACATCAAAGTATTTCTTTTTTCCTTAATACTATTATTTAGTTGTTGAATAGTTTCTGATTTAGGTGGAAGCACTGTATGTGCTTATTTCTTCCTTTCAGGCTCACACACTATCAGGCAGGCTGCGTGTGGAAAACTCACATTCTGCAGCCTCAGGCACAGTATCCTCTATTAAGATGGGCATAACTCAGACATGAAGAATACATTTTCAGCTCTAGATGAACTAAGATTTAATTTGTTGAGGAAGACAAAAATGAGAAAACTTAGGTAAGTAGAGCAATTCTTCAAGAAGGCCTGTCACCAAAAGTATTATTACATTTATGCCATTGGCGGCTAAGCACATTCATCTCTAGGTGTGATGGCCTGAAGTAAACCAACAGAGTTTACCCCTTTAGGTAAATGCAAAAGAGATGCAAATCATCATTTTGAAATATTGACATATTCTGAGATAATTAAAAATAGAATAACTTTTATTAATCAATAAAAATCAATACAGGAAGATATGAAGAAGGAAACAAATATCTTCCCAAATCCCTTCTTAAAGAGAAAAGAACATGCTTCTATATACTATCTCTTTATGACTACATGCATGTGTTTTTGCATGCATAATTTTATATAGATGATATCTTTCTATGTCTACTGGTGCCAATTCTTTTATTCAGCAATATACCATAGACATCTTCCATATAATAAAAATTGAGCTATCATTATCCTTTTTAATGGAGGCAAAGTATTCCTTGTATAAAATGCTATACTGAAGAAAATTTCGGTGGTTTCAAAGATTTCATGGTCATAAACAATGGTATAATTATTATTCTTGTGCATATATTTTAGTTCCCTTTACTGATTATCTGTTTAAGATAAATCTTAAGAAGTTGGCAATCTGAGTCCAAAAACAGAAGCATAATGTTGTACTATAAAATTGTAAGGTACTCTTAAAAAAGCAGAAACTTGTTATTAGCCACTTTTATTGCTTTATCAAAATTTACATGCAAATACCTGTAGTATGTAACCTATATATCTGTTTTCACTTTCTATTTTATGTTATTGGATAATTATTGGCTTTAATGAGAAAAATAAGGCTCTGCCAAGTCTCTGGGACTCTCTTTTGCTATTGACACTTCTGCCTAACACAGTTACCAGTTGTAACTGCATTTGTGAGTCACAGTAACAAGTTGCCTCAGAAGTCTCTGACAGGAGTCACAGCAATCTTCCAACGCACTGTAAATTCCCTGCTCAATTCAAATATCTCAAACACTAATAGGAGAGCAGGCCAATAAAGTGGTTCATGGACTCCTCTCTTGATCCAAAATTTAGACAGCCAGATTGGAATACCTTTCCAGAGAATGTCTGCATGACTAGTTTCCTAAGCACATCACTCCATGAAGAAAGTGTCATTCTAAGGAGACTGGCATGAACATCAGAGAATTAGCATAAAGTTCATATTTTATTGCTTCCTTTTCCTATATCTGTAACCTCGAATGGTTAACGCAAAGTTAATCTTTTATTGCCCCATGTGCTAATTTTTAACAGTAGGGAAATGATGGATCTTGGTAGGGGCAAAGAAACATAGGGAGTCAATGCCTGTCATACTTCACCCCCATGTGATTACCTTCAGCTCTTGCACTAACTCTATTTCTTTTTCTCAAAATGGGTAGCAACTGGTTTTACTTTACATGCATATCTGGCAAAAAGATGGCATACATTTGAGACTTTATGGGTGTCTCCTGCCTGCTATTAAGTATACTGTGTACATATGAAGGTACATATATGTGTGGTGGTATTGGGTAGGAATGGGTGTGTGGGTGTGATCATGATGGAAGGGCAATATTAAAAAGCAATTTAATTCTTCTGTATAGAGGCAGACATTTGTGTTTTTGGAGATTTGGTTTTGTAATTGTCATTTTAATCAAACGAAAGGTGAAGCATAAAATAAAGATTCTCATCTTTTAAGGATGGCAAGTCTTCCTAGTAGCACTTTCTTCAGAAAAATCTTTCTTCCTATTTTAAACTATGAAAACAAGGTGCATAATCCTTCTGATGTGGCTAGAGTCCAGACTTGCATAGCAGAGCCATGCAGAAGGAACCTAAACAAAGCCTAAGGAGCCCGTGGGATACCCTCAAGCATCCAAAGTATGCATTATGGAAGTTCCAGAATAAGAAGATAAAGTTGGGGAGAGAATATTCAAAGAAATCCTGAAAATTTTCCAAATTTAATGAAAGACATGGATATATACATGCAAGATGCTCAACAAACTCTAAGCAAGTAAACCTTAATAGATCTACACCAGAAGATATCATAATCAAACTGTCACATATCAAAGATGAAGATAGAATTTTGAAAGTCACAAGAGAGAAGCAAGGTATCATGTACAATGGAGCCTTGATAAGATTAAGTTCACAATTTCTCATTGGAAACCATGGAGGCAAGAAGGCAGCAGAATGACATATTTAAAGTGCTAAAAGCAAAAAATTGCCAACCTTTAATTTTATATCCAGCAAAGCTATCTTTACAAAATGAGGGCAGGATTAAACACATTTCCAGATAAACAAAAGCTGAGGGAGTTTGTCACCACTAGATTGGCCCTAAAAAAAAGATGCTAAAGAGAGTTCTGCAGGTTGAAAGGAAAGGGCAATCCACAATAGATCAAAGTCATGTGGGGAGATAAAGATTGCTGGTAAGGCTAAAGACATGGGTAAATGTTTGTACTATTGTATTTCTGGTTTGTATCTCCACGTCTACTTCCTGCCAGCTCTAAAAGGCAAATACATAAAATGCAATGATAGATCAGTGATTTTGGAGTCATAATGTATAAACCTGTAATTTTTGGCAAGAACTGCCTAAAGATGGGAGTACAGAGGGGGTATTAAAGCATAGTTTATAAATACTAATGAAGTTAAGTTGGTATCAAAAAAAACAAGATTGTTATAGGATATTAAATTTAAGACCCAAGGTATCTACAAAGAAAATATAGGAGCATGTGCAAGTTCATAGAGACAGAAAATTAGAGTACAAGTTGTCAGGGGTTGGGGTCAGGATGAATGGGAGCTTAGGGCGCTCATTGGGGGAGATGAGAAATTTAAGTAATGTAAGGTGAGGATGGTACCACAACACTGTGAATGTGTTTAATCCCACTGAATGGTATGCTTGAGAGTGACTGAGATGGGAACTACTCAACTTTTACAATCTATGCAATCTTTATGTTGTATAGATTTTTCCACAATTAAAAAAAAGAAAAGCAACTAAAGTGACCTCGACAATTAAATGTAATACCTGAACCTAGACAGGATCTAACATGGGAAGAAAAAAGGCTCACTAAGACATTATTAGGACATACGAAAAAGTTGGAATCTAGACTCTAAACTTTGTATCAATGTTAAATCTCTTGAACTTGATAACTTAAGGTTGTTATGTAAGTGAATATCCTTGTTCTTAGGAAATGTAAATGGCAGGGCTAAGTGTTCAAAGAGCATGGTGCATACAATCTAAACTTAAGTGTTTATAAAATGTATAGATAGAAAGATAGATGGATAGTATAATATGGAAAATATGGCAAAATGTTAAAATTGATGGACCTAGGTATCTGGGGGGGGGGCGGTTAGGGGTATGTTGGAGTTCTTTGTATGAAGTTTATTATTTTTGTGGCTGTCCTGTAAATTTAAATTTGAAAGCATTTTAAAGTAAATCATAAAAACTAAAATTTTAAAAAATATATGCCTGAGAGCAACTGAGCAGAGTAGAAGAAAAAAACTTGCAGAGGTCAGGATTATATTTTGCTGCAGAAGCAAAAGAAGGAAAGCACTTCTTTAATAAGGTAAAAGTAGTACTCCTTTATGATATAACAATCACTCCTAAATAGAAGTGGTGACAACCTTTGCATGCAGTTAAGATGGCAATGAGATCAAAGAAGAATCTTGAGGAGAGGACAGCAGGTGGTTTCACTGCTTCTTTTTTTGTCCCTGTAGCTTAATCCAGTGGAATGTGACAACAGCAACAACATTTATTAAACACTTACTATGGGCCAAACCCTTAGTGAGTGAATAAGTAACATTCTTATTTAATCCTATTTGACAGAAGGAAATGTTCAAAGAAACAAACACAAACATCAGAATGTTATTGCTAGCCATTTCTTTGTCTTTCATATTGTAATGTGTTAAGTAGATGCTTAATTTTTCAACCAACCTCTCTATATTACTTATTTTATTTAAAATAACAAGATCCCCAAAATGGTACAGATAGCAGGCCAACAGTCATAGAGCTTCTAAATCAATATTATCTTTGGGCTTTTTGTTGTGTAGAAAATATAAACTCCATTTATTTAAGCCATTTTGATTTTGTTGTTGTTACTGGCTTCTGAATGCAATCTTAACTAACACAGAAGGCTATTGTAATAGTCCAGGAAAAATCCGATGGAGACTAGAGCTAGGTGATGGCAATTGGGAATAGAAAGGTCAGACAGTGACAGATATGTGGATGGCAAAATTCAAAATTTACAGGACCAAGGGACTAGCTGTGGATTAAAAGGGATAGTGAAGATAAAGGAATTATTCTGAAGATCTGGTTCAGATTTTTCCAGACTCAACTCCTGCCAATTTATATCTTACTTCATTCCTTAGTCATGTTAAATTCTTTTAAACCTCTCTACCTTTTCAAATGTTCTTCTTTGCTTAACATCTCCCATTCCTCTTTCCATTTAGCAAACTCTTATCTATGCTTTAACATTTATTTCAAATACCTCCTCCATAGAGCATATCCTGTTGTAAAGTCCTAAAATTTTTTTTATCATTCCTCTTACATGGCTCCTATGAATATATTTTGCTTACTTGTTTAACTGCCATTCTCCTTAAAGTGTCAAACAGGGTAGATTCTTTTTTTTTTTTAATTGAGTGACTGTGCATATCAAATACATATTATGTGGTCCCCCATTCAGGCTACTGCACTGATTAAGGTTTCATTTACTGTAGATCAAAATTATTCACCTTGTATTCAGTAATGTCACAGCTCCTAAATACTAAACCTGCAAAATTATGGACCAAAAAGCAATGTTAACTAAAACAATACACAAAGTAACAATATTAGTTCACAACAAAAGGTATTTTGACCTTTTAGATTTTTTCTTGTTATTGGAAAATAACAACAGAAGATACCATTTTGAATTATTATCATATGTCCTATATTAAGTATTTTACATATAGTAAGTCTTTTTTATTCTTTTAACAACCTCTTAAGTAGGTATATAAAAGTCTTTAATATACTTATAGGAACTGCTGAGGTAAAGAGAGATTTAATAACTTGCTCAAATCCATGAAGCTGTGAAACAACAGAACCTGGATTTGAATCAAGGCTCCAGAGACCCTGCTAATTGCTCCCCATGGAAAAAATAAAATAAAATAAAATAAAATTAGACACTAATTTAAATGATTTGACTTTAATTCTCCAATCACAGGGTGATGGAATGATGGTCAAATCCAATCTCAGGTGCATAGGTAAAACTCCTAATCTACAACCTAATTTGGAGTAGTCCCATGAATCTTGCATATCATTTCTTACACTGTGAAGTTACATTGGTAAGGATGGTTATTGGTAGCAGTGGAAGTTTCAGGTTTCAGTTAGAGAGTTTTCCACTAGAAGGTGGTATAATCAGAGGCTAAGAGCACAGTCTCTTGAGTCAGACTACTTGGGCTCCATTATTTGTTCTAACTACTTACATGCCATGATCTTGAGCAAATTTTGTAAACTCTCTGTGCTTCATATTTATCACATGTAAAATAGGAGAAAGAATAGCAGTTCCTTCAAAGAACTATGAATAATAATAGATATGAAGAATAACAAATAATATATAAAGTACTTTTAAATACGTATTTATTGTAAGTACATATCAATGTTAGCTGTCACAATTATTACTATGAATGGAGTTCCCACTTAAAGCAATGGAAATATAAGGTCAAGTCTCATCCTTTCCTAACAATTCTTTCAAACAGCACATGGTCAAGCAATTATTAGAAACTGGATACTTGCACCAATGATTTGATATAGCTACATAGAGACTATTAATATGTTTTTCTGTTAGTTGCTGATTTTCTAAGAAAGAAGAAATTATATCAGTGAAGGAAAAACATTCAAAGTAAAACTTCTTTTCAGTAGCTAAATATGATGATGACTAAGTGCCAATTAGCCAAGTTAATTCCTATGGTTTTGAGGGGAATATGAGGTTTAACCTTCGCATTGGGGGATTCCCATGTGAGAAGGTACTGGCTACCAATCAAACTTCTTGGGCAATCTCATTGAACACTTACCTCGAAATTTACCAAACCCACCTGAGAAAGTGAGCTTAGGTTCTCATTACTTTTTATTTGTATCTATCTTCCTGCTTCTGAGCTTGCTGAGAGGCCAGTACGCAATGTACGATAGGCCAGAAGCAACTGGGTGAGAGAGAATTGAAACTCACAGCAACTCCTCTGGACCACTCCTCAGTCTTTTTCCTTTGCTGCTTCTTGCTGCCTTGCTATACATCCCACCATCCCACTTCTGTCTGTTACCAGCAGTGTTAAAATGACTTAATCTTGCCATTCTCTATTGCCCTGTTTTCCTGAATCAGTTTCATCCTATTCTCTCTTGGGAGTTCCTGCTCCAGATGTGATCTCTCTTCTTCCACTCACTCAAGAATTTTGCACTTGGGACATTGGACTCAGAGCCTTTGTCATCCCTCCCTCTTGCTCCCAAAGACTCTGGTCCAGCTCCAAACTCCTCCCCACCAGGGTCCAAAGTCCTCTCCCCGGCCTCTTTTCCTGTGTTGGTGGGGAACGAACGACTGTCCCTTCTGGCCTTTCATGCAGAATAGGCTTGTGCCTATTCCCTAGGATATACTCACCTTCACCAAAAATATTCTTTCTTCAGATCCCTCCGTCAGATTCTCGGACTGACCAGCCAGATTTCAGGCAAGGTGAGCCTTCCAAGCTTCATTGTAACTTGGCAAAGTGGATTTGTTAAGGATGTTTGATGATCACCCTGGCAGGCTATTTTGTCTTAAAATGGTCCTCAATCCAGAATGCCCCTAACATACCCTAGGAACTTTTAAGACTGCATCCACCTCTAGAGATATTGATTTAATTGGTATGTGTGGGTCCTGGACATAATTATTATTTAACAGCTGCAGAGGATGGAGGTAGCAGGGAGGGGAACTAATGTGCCACTAGGTTGCAAAACTGTTGCAAGGACCTTCAATCTTACATCTTCTCATGTCTCTCCTTCTCTGAAGAGGTTAGGGTTCACCTTGAATCCTTGACATGGAGCAGCCCATCCTTGGGGAGCCTTGCACTCAGCTTAGTTCAACCCCAAAACAACAGGAACACAATGTCCTTCAGAGCTTTCCAAGAAAGTTGTTGGGAAAGTTGGCAATGCATCTGCAACTAGTAAACTGCCAAAGAGAATTTAATAAAAGAAACTAGAAGCCTCGGGCTGAAAATGAATCCAGGGTGGATCAGATGGTTACCTAAGTTTGCTGAGGAACTAGTAACTGCTCTGGAAAATCTTGCAAAATAATATTTTTGGTCGATTAAGCTGTTCTGCTAAGGAAGAGGCAGAAACTCTAAATTCTATGCAAAGGCAGCTTTATTCAATCAAATGAGTTTCAAGTTATATCAAATGATTATAACAATTGAGCAGTCACAGAAGAGTAATTAAAGGCATAGAAAAGAATGAAAGTATATACAACCACTCACCAAATCGGGGAAAAACTCAACATCTGAACTCTCATACGGCTGGGAAGCCCCTTTGCAGCTGATCAGAGTCCCAATTGGAAAAACAGTCCCAGGCAGAGCATCCCCTCCTGGGTGAGGCTCCAACTGGCATCTTGGGGACCACCTCTTTTAAGGGATTCCAAACCTCAGAACTCCAATGAGTCTTGCAACTCGTGAGGAATGGCCTCTTCGAAAGCAACCAGAATCCATCCGGTGGGGAGTGGCCAGCCCTCCACAGGAGAGACACAGTGTGGCAAGGGGTCTTCTGTTTATTCTATTCATGGCACATTAAAGAGGAACATGAAGGATTTTAGCTTTCAGTTTTACAGGGGATACAAATATCACATTTGGTATTTAGTTCTTCTTAAACATTTGTTTTTTGGGTAATGGATGATGAGGTTGCCTGCATAGCAGCATTATAACATTCCAAAGGACAAAGGACAAGTTAATCATTCACAATCCTAGGCTAAAACAGCAGACACTGTTGATTAGAAAGCTTATGAATTCACAATTCTTAATAGTTTTCTTATAGTACATCAGAAGCCTGTACACTAAAATCAGGCTTCCTCCGTTTCTGCTTCTGGCATTGATCACAGAAGGCTAGCACTTACAGGATTCTTAGAAGTCTTCCAGTCTGATGTTATTATTTTACAGATGGGGAAACAGAGGCTAAGAGAGATTGTAATGTAAGGTCCTATTACTAAATAGCAGAAGAGTGAGGAGGGAAACCCAGCCATTTTCCTGAGGGCAATTGTTTTTTCTTTCAGCCACATTTCACTTCTTGACTACCTTGTCTTCTGCTGTGGAAATGCCCCTGATTATTCTCCCTGTGCAAACTAGCAGTTTTGGTGTATGCACAAGAGGAATTTAATTTTACACAAAAGCAAGTACTAGAGGGAAATAATTGGTGATTCATTATTAAGCTCAAAATAAGTGGGAAATAAATGAGAAAATTAACTCTCTGTGCCTCTCGCTAAGAGGGTAATGCATTAAGTCACAGAAATATGGGATTCTTTTTTTTCCATTTTAAAAACAATTTATTGAAGTACACCATTCATACATGAACATACATAAAAATAAAGGTATAGTAAAAGTGGTAAACTTACAAAGCAAGCATGCATAACATCATGCAGGGCTCCCATACATCATCCCTCCACAAACACCTTGCATTGTTGTGAGACATTTATAATAAATTATGAAAGAGCATCGTCAAAGAATTACTGCTAACTAAACTCTGTATCTTACATTTGGAGTATTTTCCCCCAACCTATCCTATTACTTCTTTTGTTCATGAGCCATACAGTTTATCTAACATGTACACTGGTATTCAGTATAATCACAGCGTTATGCATTCATCACTTTAATCAATATTAGGACATTTTCATTACTCAAAAAAAACCAACAAACCAACAAACAGCTCACTATCATACACATATTTTAGCAGTACTAATTACAAAATCCTATATGATATGCTTTTACCATTTCTGTTCATTTCCAAACATTTACAAAAAACTTTTTTACCAATTCTGCATAGATTAAACCTTAGCTCTTCACTCTCTAACCACATTCTTTTCTCTGGTGACTTATGCTCTAGCTATTAACTCCCTGAGTTTGCTCATTATGTTTAATTCATAATAGCAAAATCATACAATATTTTTCCTTTTGTGCCTAGCTTGCTTCACTCCCACAGCGTCCTTCAGGTTCATCCATATTGTTATGCTTCACAACTCATTTCTTCTTACAGCTCAGTAACATTCTGTCGTGAGTATATACACAGTTCATACACCTATTTGTCACTTGATGGACTCCTGGGTTGTTTCCACTTTTTGGCAATTGTGAATAATGCTGTTGTGAGCACCAGTGTGCAGATGTCTGTTCATGTCACTGTTCTTAGTCTTTTTTGGCATATACCTAGTAGCTGTATTGCCAGGTTATGTGATAGATCTATATCTAACTTTCTTAGAAACTGCCAAACAGACTTCCACCTTGGCTGTACCAGTCTACCTTTCCACCAACAGTGAAAAAAGTGTTCCTATGTCTTCACATCCTTCCAACACTTGTAGTTGTCTGTTTTCTTAGTAGTGGCCACTCTAATAAGTGTGAAATGATAAATAATTGTGGTTTTGATTCGCATTTCCCTAATAGCCAGTGATGCTAAACACTTTTTCATGAGTTTTTTTAGCCATTTGTATTTCTTCTTTAGAAAAATGTCTATTGAGGTCTTTTGCCTATTTTTTAATTAGATCATTTGTCTTTTTATTGTTGATTTATAGGTTATCTTTATATACAATGGATATTAGACCCTTGTTGGATGTGTGATTTCCAAATATTTTCTCCAATTGATAGGCTGCCTTGTTAGCCTCTTCACAAGTTCTTTGAGGTGTAGAGTGTTCAGTTTTAAGGAGGACCCATTTATCTGTTTTTTCTTTTTTTTTTAAAGATTTATTTATTTATTTAATTTCCCCCCCTCCCCTGGTTGTCTGTTCTTGGTGTCTATTTGCTGCGTCTTGTTTCTTTGTCCGCTTCTGTTGTCGTCAGCGGCACAGGAAGTGTGGGCGGCACCATTCCTGGGCAGGCTGCACTTTCTTTTCACGCTGGGCGGCTCTCCTCATGGGCGCACTCCTTGCGCGTGGGGCTCCCCTACGCGGGGGACACCCTTGCGTGGCACGGCACTCCTTGCGCGCATCAGCACTGCGCATGGCCAGCTCCACACGGGTCAAGGAGGCCCGGGCTTGAACCGCGGACCTCCCATATGGTAGACAGATGCCCTAACCACTGGGCCAAAGTCCGTTTCCCTATCTGTTTTTTCTTTTGTAGCTTGTGCTTTGAGTGTAAGGTTTAAAAGACCCCCACTTACCACAAGGTCTTGTAAATATTTCCTTATGTTATCTTCTAGGTATTTTATGGTTCTGGCTTTTATGTTTAGGTCTTCTATCCATTTTAGTTGATTTTTGTATATGGAGTGAGATAGGGGTTCTCTTTCATTCTTTTAGATATATGAATTTACAGTTTTCCCAGCACTGTTTTTGAGGAGCTTGTTCTGTCCCAGAAAAGTAGACTTGGTAGGCTTATTGAAAATCATTTGACCATCGAGGTGAGGGTCTATTTCTGAACTCTTCAATTCTATTCCTTTGATCAATGTGTCTGTCTTTATACCAATACCATGCCGTTATGACCATTGTGGCTTTATGATACACTTCAAATTCAGGGAGTATGAGTCCTCTGACTTCCCTCTTCCTTTTTAGGAAGTTTTTGGCTATTCAGGACCCCTTTCCTATTCAGAAAAATATAGTAATTGACTTTTCTGTTTCTGTAAAGTAGGCGATTGAAATTTTGATTCAAATTGTATTGAATCTATAAATCAACTTGGGTAGAATTGACATCTTCCCAATGTTGAGTCTTTCAATCCATGAAAGTGGAATGTATTGCCATTTGTTTAAGTCTTCTTTGATTTCTTTTAGCAGTGTTTTGTAGTTTTCTGAATACAGATCATTTACATACCTGGTGAAATTAATTCCAAGATATGAGTCCTTTTTCTTGCTATCTTAAATGAAATTTTTTTCTTGATTTCCTCCTCACCTTGCTTGTTACTAGTGTATAGAAATGCTACTGATTTTTATGTGTTGATCTTACAGCCTGTCAGTTGAATTCATTTATTAACTCAAATAACTTTGTTATTGACATTTCAGGATTTTCTAAATATAGGATCATGTCATCTGTGAAAAAGTGAAAGTTTTACTTCCTCTTTTCCAATTTGGATGCTTTCTATTTTTTTTGTTTTTTTCCTGGTCAAACTGCTCTAGCTAGAACTTCTAGCACAGTGTTGAGTAACAGTGGTGACAGTGGGCATCCTTGTCTTGTTCCTGATTTTAGTGGGAAAGCTTTCAGTCTCTCCCCATTGAGTACGATGTTAGTTGTGGGATTGTCATATATGCCCTTAATTATGTTGAGGAACTTTCCATCTATACCTAACTTTTGAAGTGTTTTAATTAAGAAAGAATACTGTATTTTGTCAAATGCCCTATCTGCATCAATTGAGAGGATCATGTGCTTTTTTCCCTTCAGTTTGTTAATGTGGTGTGTATTATGTTAATTGATTTTCTTATGTAGAACCACCCTTGCATAGCAGGAATAAAACCCACTTGACTGTGATGTATGATTTTTTTATATGCAGTTGTATTCTTTCTGCAAGAATTTTGTTGCAAATTCTTGCAATGATGTTCATTAGAAAGATTGGTCTGTAATTTGCTTTTCTTTATCTGACTTCAGTATTAGGGTGATGTCAGTTTCATAAATGTATTGGGTAATTTTTCCTCCTCAATTTTTTGGAAGAATTTAAACAGGATTGGTATTATTCTCAAAATGTTTTGGTAGAATTCACCTGTGAAGTCATCTGGTCCTGGACTTTTCTTTATTGGAAGATTGTTGATGATTGATTCAATATGTTTGCTGGGTGATTTGTTTGTTGAGTTCCTGTATTTCTTGAATAGTTAATGTAGGTTGTTTGTATATTTGTAGGAAACTGTCCATTTCATCTAGGTTGTCTAATTTGTTGGCATACTGTTTCCCATAATAACCTCTTATGAACCTTTTCATTTTTGTGGGATCAGTCATAATGTCCTCCCTTTCATTCTTGATTTTATTTGTATCTTCTCTTTTTTCTTTATTAGTATTGCTAAAAGTTTGTCGATTTTATTGATTTTCTCAAAGAGTCAGCTTTTGGTTTTGTTGATTTTTTCTATTGTTTTTTTATTTATTTTTTTCCTTAATTTCATTTATTTATACTCTAATCTTTGTTATTTCTTTCTTTATGTTTGCTTTGGGATTGTTTTAGTCTTCTTTTTCTAGTTTCTCCAATTGTTCATTTATATCTTTGATTTTACCTTTTTTCTTTTTTAATATAGGCATTTAGGGCTCTAAATTTCCCTGTCAGCACTGCCTTCATTGTATCCTATAAGGTTTGATACATTGTGTTCTCATTTTCATTCACCTAGAGATATCTATTAATTTCTTTTCCCATTTCTTTTTTGACTTGCTGATTGTTTAAGAGTGTGTTGGTTAGCCTTTATATATTTGCAAAATTTCCCTTTTCCCACCTATTATTTATTTCTAGCTTCATTCCATTACGATCTGAGAAGGTGCTTTGTATAATTTCAATCTCTTTGAATTTATTGAGAGCTGTGCTGTTGCCCAACATGTGGTCTACCCTAGAGAAAGATCCACAAGCACTTGAGGAAAATGCATAACCTGCTGATTTGGCATGCAATGTTTTATATATGTCTGTCGAATTCAGGTCATTTATCATATTGTTCAAGTTCTCTGTTGCCTTATTGATCTTCTGTCTAGTTGTTCTCTCTATTGATAAAAGTGGTGTGATGAAATCTCCAACTAGTATTATAGAGATGTCTGTTTCTTCTTTTAGTTTTGCCAGAGTTTGACTCATGTATTTTGAGGCTCCCTGGTTAGGTGCCTAGATATTTATGACTGTTACTCCTTCCTGGTGGATTGTCCCTTTTATTAATACATAATGGCCTTCTGCATTTTTATCACTTTTTTTGCATTTAAAGTCCGTTTTGTCTGACACCAATATAGCAACTCCTGCCCTCTTTTGGTTACTATTTGTGTATAATATCTTTTTCCAATTTTCACTTTCAGTCTACTTGCCTCCTTGGATCTCAGGTGTGTCTTTTGCAGACAGCATATGGATGGCTCCTGTTTTCTTACTCATTCCATCATGCTATGTCTTTGGGGCATTTACTCTGTTAACATTCTATGTTATTACTATAAAGGCACTATATTATTTCAGTCATTTTATTCTTTGGCTTTCATACATCATATCTTATTTTTGTCCATATTTTTACCCTTTTAGTTACCCTTTCTGATAGTTTTCATGTCTACACTCTCTTCCAAGCCTCTCTTTCTTGCCTTTTTTTTTTTTTTTTTTTTTTTCTGCCTGCAGAACTTCCTTTAGGTTTCCTGCAGAGCTGGATTCTTGTTTATGAATGCTATTCGTTTCTGTTTACCTATGAATATTTTAAGCTCACCGTCATATTTGAAAGACAGTTTGGCCAGATAAAGAATTTTTGACTGGTAGTTTTTTTCTTTCATGAAGTTAATTATATTATACCACTGCCTTCTCACCTCCATGGTTTCTGAAGAGAAATACACACTTAGTCTTATTGGACAACTGTTTTATGTGATATTTCACTTTTCCCTTGCTGCTTTCAGAATTTTCTCTTTATCTTTGTCATTTGGCATTCTGCATACTATGTGTTGGATAGGTCTATTTGGATTTATTTTAATTGTAGTACACTGTGTTTCCTGGACATGTATATTCATGTCTTTCATGAGAGTTGGAAAACTTTTGGCCATTATTTCCTCATATATTCTTTCTGCTCCTTTTCCCTTCTCATCTCCTTCTGGAACTCCCATGTTGCATGTGTTGGTTCACTTTCTGTTTTCATTCAACTCCCTGAGACCCACTCAATTTTTTCCATCTTTTCTCTCTCTGTTTTTCTTTCTCTTCCATTTCAGTTGTTCTTTCCTCTACATTGCTGATTCTTTCTTCCATGACTTCAGATTTGCTCTTGTGTACCTCTATTTTACTTTTAATCTCACTCGCTGTGTTTTTCATTCCCATAAGCTCTGTTATTTTTCTATCCAAGATTTCAAATTTTCCTTTGCATAAACTCAGTGTCTTCTTAATGTTTTTTAAATTTCTTTAGCCATGTTGTCCTTCAACTCCATGATTTGATTTAGGAGATTTGTATGAACTCATTGATTAGCTGTTTCAAGTCCTGTGTCTTACCTGGAGCTTTGATTTGTTCATTGCTTTAGTCATATCTTCCTTTTTCTTTGTATGGCTTGTAATTTGGGGCTGATTGTCTAGGCATCTGATTTTGAGGCTGAGTTTACTCTCATCTTCAGTTTCTCTCTCTCGCCTAGGGATTTACTGTTAAGTACCTGTGTGCTATCACTGTCCCTTGACTCTTGCTTCAACTTGTTCTAGATATTTAAGATTTCCCTTGTTTAAGTGCTCAATTCAAGGTTAAGGAACCAGTAATAGGGTGCAGGCCAATTGCCAAGGGCCTTGTAGAAGGTGGCTATAAAGGCACCTGCTTGCCTCTTTTATTTATTTATTTACCCTTTTTTGTGCACTTTTCTGTTCTGGCCAGTAGGTGGCACCCATTAGCAGACCACTCAGCTCTGACTCCAGGTTCTAGGGGATAATCATTCAGGGGTAACTCCTCAAGCAGGTGGGTGGTGCGGAAGCAATGTCCTCAGGGCTGGCCAAGCCTCACAAACTTTTTCAGAAGCTGTTCTCCACCCTCCCTCCCTCTGCCTCCTCAGCAACCTTTCAAGGGAAATTATCTTTAGCTTCCTGCTGTCTTTCTGTGCAAATGATATTCTATAAGTGTGTGACCCTCCAATGCAGCAGACCGAGTTCCCTGGCCAAAATCTGAATTTGCTGTAGGCTGCGTACCTCCCTCTTCCCTTTCTTTGGGCAGAGGATCCCTACCACCTCCTCAGTCTGCAACCACTGCAGTCCCACAGCCGCCGCAGTCCACAGACTATTGGTCTGTAGGTGGGTATAAAGCAAAAGCTGCTGCTTTTGCAGCTTTACTCTTGGGATTTTTCAGCCAGCTGAGACTCCTTTCCTTTGCCCCTCTCTCTTCTAGGTGGTGTTTCACCTCTCGCTGGTATCCGGAGTCCCAGAGTAGCCCTCCAGACAGTCTCTGCTTGATCTCTAGCTACTTTTTTCTGGGAGAGAAGTCATCCATCTGCCTCTAGAGTCCTTCATCCTCCTGGAAAGGTATGACTTTAAAAGATGGTGCAGATTTAGTGCTTGCCACTTTATCTGGCACATGGGGAGTGTACAATGAATGGTAGTGGACACTGTTATTAATGGGAGATATTTTATAAAATTAGCATGCTGCAATACCTGAAACACAATGAAGTCCTCATTCTGTTTCCTTTTTGAGCAGTATTGTACCTGTTGCTTTGATTAGGGACTGGGCTTTGTTTTTTCTTTTTTCTTTTAAATGCATATTGAGTGTCTTTGTGTGTGTGTGTGTTTCATAATGAGAAGTTGATCTCTACTAAAAACAGCGCATGCAAAGTCATAAGGCCTTTCTTCATTGTTCATTTCCATTTGTTTTTGCTTCATTTATTTTGTTTGTTTTCTTTTTTTCTTCAATTATTTTAATTTTTTTGCTTTTTAACTTTTTGCTTTTAATTTTTGGTGGTTACTTCATTTTGTATTTATTTTTTAATTTATTTTTATTGTCTTTTTTAATAAAGATACATAGATCACACAAATGTTACGTTAAAAAATATGAGGTTCCCATATACCCCACTCCCCACCCCCCACTTCTCCCACATCAACAACATCTTTCATCAGTGTGGCACATTCATTGCATTGATGAATACATTTTGGAGCACTGCTACATTGCGTGGATTATAGCTTACACTGTAGTTTACACTCTCCCCCAGTCCATTCAGTGTGTTATGGCAGAATACAAAATGTCCTGCATCTGTCCCTGCAATATCACTCAGGACAACTCCAAGTCCCCAAAATGCCCCTACTTCATTTGTATTTAAAACCTGCTTTCATGGTTTTAAATACGCCAAGTCCACCAATTGGTAAAAAGTCTCCAAATGATATCTTCAGAGCTTACATGCAGATCCAGCTGCCCAAAGAGAGGATGAGCTTTTACAGTCCCAATTTCACATGCCCGTGGAAGGTTTATCTTAGGCTGGGGATCATCTTGGCATCCAGGATGCAAGGACAGCTTGCAGGGCAGAATGGTAGTGTCATAATGTCACCTTTACGTGCAGGTTGGGATGTCCAAGGACACGGGTTAGGTGGAAAACCAATTGGATATCCATTAAGTTAATTCGCAATATTATTTTTGTTTATCCAGTTTCCTCATTCGTCTGTGAAATTTTGTTTTGTATTTTTAGTTCTTGACATGGGGGGAGGAGGTTCAGTAAATATTTGAAGAAAGAATGAGTGACTAATTCTGTGAGGTAGGATGATTTGATGAGAAAATTGGCATGCACTGAGGTTAAGTGGCAGGACAAAGAGCCCCCAGCCAATGAGTGTGACATCAGCCTGTATGACCTCAATCCCTTTTGAAACCAGCCTGCTGCTTTCAACATCATATACCTTCCTCTTCTGTGCATGGTAAGTAACTTACATGGCAGTATATAGGACCGGTGGTTAGAACTGTGAAGAGCAGTGGTGGGATTAAGATTCGATGTGTTCTACAGGAAGTTGATTTTGCCCTCTCCAAGCCAAAGCTAAGAATGTTTTCAACTAACTACAAAGAGTCATTGCTTTTCTTCTAAATGTTTAAAGGAAGAAATAGTATTTAGTCTATACTTAGGGCTATAAAACTGAGTTTTACATTTTCTTTTTCTGTTTCAGAGGCTTTATACTGAAAATGATATTTGACATGCCAGTCTCTCCTGGGGATGTGACGACTTCTCTCATAATTTTGGTGATAGTTTTTGCTTTTGTAAGAGTGTTAGGGAACAAGAGTAAAAAGCAGGTGTCTCCCCCTGGCCCGTGGTCCTTCCCCATCATAGGAAATCTTCTCCAGCTTGGAGATCATCCTTACCTTACATTTACGGAGATGAAGAAGAAATATGGAGATGTCTTCCTTATCAAACTTGGAATGGTGCCCGTTGTGGTGGTAAATGGAGTGGAAATGGTGAAGCAAGTTCTGTTCAAAAACGGAGAGCATTTTGCAGGCAGACCTAATATGCACTCATTTTCTTTCCTGGCAGAAGGAAAGAGCCTTTCGTTCTCAGTACATTATGGAGAAAGTTGGAAGCTTCATAAGAAAATTGCCTCTAATGCTTTAAGAACATTTACCAAAGCAGAAGCAAAATCCTCCACCTGCTCTTGCCTACTGGAAGAACATGCCGTTGAGGAAGTTTCTGAACTGGTGAAAGTCATCACAGAATTGACTGCCAAGGTCGGCAGCTTTGACCCCAGAAATGCGATTACCTGTGCGGTGGCCAACGTCGTTTGTGCCCTTTGCTTTGGCAAGAGATATGACCACAGTGACAAGGATTTTCTTAGGATAGTTAAAACAAATGACGAATTACTGAAGGCCTCCAGTGCAGCTAACCCCGCTGATTTCATACCATGTTTCCGCTACCTTCCACTGAAGATTATAAATGCCCCCCGGGAGTTTTACAAAGCCTTCAATCAGTTTATTGCACAGCATGTACAAAATCATTTCATTACATATGACAAGGTAAGGACTTTAGGGTTTTGTAATGGTGAGAAACTTTGATTGTATTCTTTCTTTCTTTGTTCTTTTCACTAATATTGGTTAACTTGAATTCCAGTTAATATAACTATACCATAGTTCTCAAGTAAGGACCTTCAGAATTATTCTGAATTCTTCAAGATCTCAGAAATTTCCCCAGTTCCAAGGGAATGTACATGGATTATAAATCTGTACTTGATTGATAAATGATAACCAACATGTAAGTGAGTTTCGTGGAAATTTTGACATTTTGTAAATGAGCTACAGAATAAGGTGCTCATTTATATTGATTGAAAGACATTTTTAAATAAAAAACTGAGTTTGGTAACTTGGTTTTCTAGCCTATATTCTTTTAAGATTAAGCAATACCTTTGAAAAGCAAAAGTTGTTGTTAGGTTTTAAAATGATATATTTCTATTTTAAGCTCATTGTGTTCATTTCACTTTATTTTCTCTCCTGGAGGGGATCAAAACGGGATCTGAAATATGGGTAGGAAAGAATAATCACACCAAGGTTTGTCTCCTCAGGACCATATCCGAGACATTACTGATGCTCTGATTAACACATGCCACAACAAACACGCAGCTACCAAAACAGCTACCTTAAATGACGATGAAATCATAAGCACCGTGAGTGACCTCTTTGGAGCTGGTATGTGGCAGTATTTCTCAATAGCTAAGGCAAATAAAAATGCAACTTTTTTTGTTATCCATTGCTTACAGTTTCCCTCTTTCTCTTTTGGCCATTTTGTGTAGATGAGTTCATTCAGTATTCTTCATGTGTTTAAGGTGTTACTTTTAAAAATGTGTATGTATTCTTATAAAACGGGCTTTATATTGTCATGTATTACCATATACTCTTGTATTATAATATATTTTAGTTTATGTAAATGCCATTATTTATATCTCAATCCCTTTCTAACTTTTTTTATGAAGTACTGTTTTTTTAAGGTCCATCCCTGGCCATGTGTATTTTTAATTTGCTGCTTCTAAGAGTTGTATAATACACTATGGTGTGCAGCCCACCCACCATTTTATCCATCTGCTGACTCTGAGATAGATGAACACATGGATTGTTTTCACGTCCCTGCCTACACAGATAATGGAGAGATTATCTTGTTAATGCTAAGAGGACTGTCTACTTGCATCATTCTTGCCTCTTTTTCAATTGTAGCTTTATAGTAAATGCCCAGAATTAAAATTTCTGGACCAATTAATAAAAATGTTCTTGGGAAGTAGACTTGGCCCTAAGGATAGGGCGTCCACCTACCACTTGGGAGATCCCCAGTTCAAACCCCCGGCCTCCTTGACCTGTGTGGTGAGCTGGCCTATGCACAGTGCTAATGTGCACAAGGAGTGCCGTGCCACGCAGGGGTGCCCCCCGTGTAGGGGAGCCCCACGTGCAAGGAGTGCGCCCCATAAGGAGAGCCGCCCAGCGCGAAAGAAAGTGCAGCCTGCCCAGGAATAGCGCTGCACACACGGGGAGCTAATGCAGCAACATGATGCACCAGAACGAGACACAGATTCCGGGTGCTGCTAACACAAGCAACACAGAAGAACACATAGCGAATAGACACAGAGAGCAGACAATTGAGAGGGGGCAGGGAAGGGGGGAGAAATTTAAAAAAAAGTTGTTGAACTCTTGATACATGTTACTAACTCTCTTTTTAGAAATATTATACCAATGTAATTGTTACTATCATTCTTAAATTTCAGAGTTAGTTTTTTAATATTGTTAACTATCAGATTTCCTAGAGTTCCTATAAGATATTACATTGCATAAGTCAAATTTTCTTAGCCTGACGGAAAAATAAATATTTAGGGTGTTAAGCAGTTTCATCTTAGATGGAGTAGTCTTCAAATTCATTTTTTTCTTCTTTTTTTAAATACCATCTTTATAGGATCTTGTGTGTGTTTCCAGAATCTTTGCATTTTTGTTCCTGAATTTTTTTTGCAGAGGGATGTGTTCAGATTTCTATTGGTTTTCATCATGCAAAAACACAAATATACATACACATACTCCCAGACATTCACACACACACATGCAGCAGCTGCCTGTATATTTATTTTAACCATAATTTGGATTTAATGGATCTGCTGGTTATTTATCATGTAAATGAACATGCTGTACTCAGCATTTTTCTTCTGCCAACTATCTGACATTAAGTCCTAATTGTGAACATTTTTGAGTACATGTTTTTTAAGCCTGAACATTACTGAGTACTAAAGGTTAGTATGTGTAGTGTGCAGAACACAGTAAGTGCGATTTATTTTGATCTTGATTTGATGAGATAATATTTGACTATGTTTCAGAAACATATAATACTATTAAAACCTTTAAGTAATCAACAAGTGTAAAATTATGGTGGATCAAAAAATAATTAAGGTACAGAATAGAGCCCTCAGACTTGGACAACACAGTTTAAATCTGGATGAAAAATGTACAAAACAAAGGATTTAAGTAGAATACATTTATGAATAAAGCGTTTATTTTCTGAACAAATATATCAGGTAGAATTTGTATTTTTAATACAAATAAGAGTAATAATGAAAACTAGTAAGATGATAAACCTCCACATGTGCCTGCTAAATCATTAGTTGAGATTAAGTATTTTAAAGAATAATTTTATTAGAATAAAATAGTGAGAATAAACCTCATATTTAAATGGATAAAACTTGCAAGCATTCTGTTGCATTAGATCTTCTAAACTATTAACTTACATATTTCTTTATTTGAATTTTTAAATTGGTCATAAAGATTATTTAGTTTCCCCTTATGATTATAGTCAGGTTTTCTAAAACCATTGATTATGAACTCAGTAATTTTTAGATAATTTACCAAAGTAGATAATAGTAGGCTACTTAAGACTTGATGTAAAAAGTCAAATTTATGATGATCAAAATATGAATTGTGTTATTTTTCCAAATGTCCTATGTCTTGGATATAATATCCTTGCCTTTACAATGCCCAAAAACAGTGTGTTGCATGTGATAATCACAAATTTTTTTTTTTTTTGCTGCTAGACTATAGTCAAATACTCTGCAAAGAAGTCCAATTTTTCACAACATACTGTGAAATAGAGCACTGTGGGCACTATGAGATAGCACCCTTGTCAAAAGATGTAAAAACACAGACTTGAGAAGAGAGTTTTGGGAAGGAGTTTATTTTTATCTGAAGCTATATCTGAGTTTATTTCTTGTGCACATTTTGATTCAAGTTTATTAGAGAAAAAAATAAATGGTTAAGATCTAATGATATAGAGTCACATATGTGTCCTTATGAGACCCTAGTCAAATTATTTTACCATCTCTATGCTACAAAGTTTCTTATCTCTAAAGTGAGAATAATCATGGCCTCTGTCTCAGGGAGTTTTGTGTATTAAATGATACAGTACAATTACATGGTCAATATTTAGTAAATATCTTCATTTTCTGTAGTGTCATCATCATGAAAAGCTGGCAATAAGTATATTGATTTGAGAACTCATTTTTTGCTACTAGATTTTATAAAATTTATTAGAAAATATATTTTTTAAAAAAGCATTAAATTTTGGCAGTGGTCATCATAGAAGTGAAAAGTGGACATGGTGGCTGATGGGTATGGGGAAAGGCAGGAAGAGATGAGATGTGGAGGCATCTTTGGGACATGGAGCTGCCCTGGATGGTGCTTCAGGGGCAATCACCGGACATTGTAAATCCTCACAGGGCCCACTGGATGGAATGGGAGAGAGTATGGGCCATGATGTGGACCATTGACCATGAGGTGCAGAGGTGCCCAAAGATGCACTTACCAAATGCAATGGATGTGTCATGATGATGGGAATGAGTGTTGCTGGGGGGGGAGAGGTGGGGTGGTGGGGTTGAATGGGACCTCATATATATATATATATTTTTAATGTAATATTATTACAAAGTCAATAAAAAAAATTTATACTTTTAGATCTAAAAAAAAAAGAAGTGAATTTACAATGAAAACAATCTAGTCTGAGAGTATATACAATAAGGACTGAAAAGTAAAGGACTGTTCAAACTTATTCCTGCAAATGAGGCTCATGTGCTACCAGGTTGAACACACAGAAAGAACTTAGTGACACTTTGAGTTTCATGTTTTCAAGAATTGATTACATTCTATGGCATATGTGTTAGGTTTCTGAGAGAGAGAGCTTTATTATAAGGAATTGCCTCACATGACCCTGGGGGCTGGCAAGTTCAGATTCTGTGGGGCAGGCCATAAGCTGGAAACCCTGATAACAGTCCATAGACTGAATTTCCAAGGGAAGCTGGCTGGCTGGAAATTCCAACAGCAACCAGTGCTGAAGTTGAGGCAGAAAATCTTCCTCTGATCTCTGAATTCCAACTGACTGGATGAGGATACTACCCGTATTACTGAGGACAATCTCCTAGGCCAATTGTAGATTCAATAAACTGATTGTGGATCCAATAAACTAATTATAAATCTCATCAACAAAATACACTCATAGTAACAAACAGGCCAGTGCCTGACCAAACAACGGATACCAAAACTTAACCAAGTTGACACATAAAATTAACCATCACAATGTATTCTTAAAATAACTCCTGAGAAAATTTGAAGTTTTGTATGGAGTTTCTGCATTTTTTCAGTGATGAAAAGCACTTAGTCAATGTATAGACAATCTCAGTAATGAAGATACTCTGTTAGAGGGCGAATTTTAAACCATAACAGGTACAATAAAATTACTATTTAAAAAATTGAATCTTCTCAGCCCTGCAGTATGTGTTCATACAAACTCTTGTCCCTTGGAGCCAGATAAATCCAAGTTTAAGTTCTGGCTCATGCTCAAGTTGAATCACCTTGACCAAGGCCATAATGTCTCTGAGGCACAATTTTCTCTTCTTTAAAATGAACATAATTGAATACATTTTTCACATTTGTTTTATGAGTTAGAGAAAAATATATCAAGCCCAGAAGAGAGTAAGTACTCGATAGCCATGTATAATTTTTATTATTACAGATGATAGAGCCATCATTTTTATTATTATACCAATAGTGTTTACGTAGTGCAAATGTTACCAGTATTTTCACTTGTCTGATAAATAATACTTACATTTTGAAATCAACCTTAATGTAAACAATGATTTTATTATGCTTCTCTTAATTTATGGTTACATTTAGACTCCCCCAATTCTTAGTACTTGACTATGAAGTAAATTGAGGATATCAATTATACTAATATACTTTTTGTTTGTTTGTTTCTTTTTCAGGGTTTGAAACAGTATCAACATGTCTGTATTGGAGCTTTCTTTATTTAATATACTATCCAGAAATTCAAGCCAAAATTCAAGACGAAATTGGTAACATGCTTTCAGTTGTAAATTATAATTCAACCATAAATATTTTCTTATAATTTTCATTTTTCTTATAAAATTCAGAAATTATTTTTCTTTCAGATGGAAACATTGGGCTGAAATCACCCAGATTTGAAGACAGGAAGATTTTACCTTACACAGAAGCATTCATAAATGAAATATTCAGACACACCTCCTTTCTGCCTTTTACTATTCCACATTGGTAAGAATATGATCTTCTTTTGAAAAAGTAACCTATGGTGTGGGGGGTAGTAAGAAATCTTAGATAGATATTGGAATACCTTAAGTGCTTTAAAATCTGTTATATTATTTAATATTATTTTAAATCTCATCTTATTTTGTTGTGAAGGCCCATAATGAATTTTTTTGGGGAAGAGCAAAGGCATATTTTGTGACATTTTTCTTACTCAAACTATGATGCAATTAATTTTCATCATATATGTACTAATTATGGGAAGAGAAAGACATGGAAATTCTAAACAATGGATAATAACCATAATATCTGTCTGGCTATGGAATGTCATATGAACACATCCATCCTCGTTCTCTGTGCAGGATTAGCCTCCTGCACAGACTTCATTTTCAGAGCTTACAGTTTTGCTGGGCAATAGACTAATGAAGTTAAGATTTCCACAAATAGATTAAAAATAGTATTCACTATAGATATGTTAAATTTCACTGAACCTCACGCCAGAATCTCCAGCACACAAATTCATGCCAATATGGATTAAATATACAGACTATTAAATATGTATGTGGAGAAACAAAGTTCTGATAGTGTACAGTTTCCATTTCACACAATCAAAATAGAGAATGGAATTCTTAGTGTTTTTCCTCACCCTGTCCTTTACATAGTAAAGAAGTGGGATTGCCTCTCACCAGAAAGCTTGTGTAATTGCTCTATCATTGGCCACAGCAATGTGGAGTGCCCACCACTGAGGCATCCTTAGGCACACACAATGCCTATCTATTCACAGTAATTCCCTTCCTGCTACCTGTTGTGTTAGATCTTCTTCCTGGTTGTCTTTAACTTAAATTTAGAGAAAAGAGTAACTCTGTCCCAACAACTTTCATAAGGTTATCTTGGATGTTTCATAAAAAGGTCTGACCTGCACCGCCATGATGTAAGCAGGAACAGAGAGACCCTATCAAGTGTATGTGTGTTGTTTGGTAGGGGAGTGATGTCTACTTTGGGGCCCTGAAAACACATCTAAGTATCTAAATGATAAGGAGAAATATATCTTAGGACATAGATATTCCTTGTATTATTAAAAGTAAAGAAATAAATGTGCATGTCTAATAAAAAGAACAAACACATTGGCCAAGGAAAGCAGTGTGTTATAAACCAAATAATTTCCCACATACACCAACAGCATCTTATATATGTTGTTTGGGACTAATTTATTCTTTCACATGCAAAGTTTATTGCTTTCCACCTAACAGAACAATAGATTAAAAAGCAGAAAACACTTTAGGATGAAATACATTAAAACAAGCTAAATGGAATCATCTTAGCTAAAAGTGGCAAAAATTTTGTTGTTATATATATCATATGTGTACACATACACACACAGGCAAGATCAAACAATCCCCCAATAAATATTTGTTGCGAGTTTGTTCCTTTAAAGTTATATGGAAAGCCACTTTCAAATACAAAATTTTAGGACTCTTAATGTAGAGAGAAAAAAATCCTTCCATTAATCCATTTATATATTAAATCCTCCTTTAGAATAACTAGTAACTCTTCTTGAGTGAAATCTGATTTTATCCACTAGACTTCCATAAAATAGAGGTTTGAAGTTTTTTAATAGAGAATAAAATTCGAGCAGCTGAATCTTCAATGGGTATAGACAAGAATGCCTTGAAGGAAGTAATCCTTCCAAAAAATTAGTACATTACTTGTTTTGCCTTCTCTTGTTGGATTTTGAAGGCACCTAGTAAATAATGTCCATATTATTGTCAAAGTTCAGTGTTGTGAGATTTACATGGATTAGACAGAGATTAAAATATTTTTTAATGATTCAGGCAGATTTGGAGGGTTTGGCTTAGAGCTGAATCAGTGAGACTTGCTAATACTTCTCACCTGAATTAGACATACTTCTCTAGTCTCTCTCTGACTAGGCTGGACAATTGCAGGCCACCCGTGAAAGGACAGAACCAGCTCCTCTAAGCTCACTGTGTGGTTGGTTGAGGACTAGATATACCTTCTTGGCAGGCTGCCTAATCTGAGAGAGAGCCCAGAAGCGGCTAAGTCAAATGTGCCCAATGCCTTCTCTCAAACTCATGAAAATAAAATGTCATTGCTTTTCCTTAGGAAAGAAGTGAATGAAAAGGCAACCTAGTGAGGTAGGAAGTACAATATGAAAAGAATAACATAGGCAGGCGGTGGACTTGGCCCAGTGGTTAGGGCATCCATCTATCACATGGGAGGTCCACGGTTCAAACCCCGGGCCTCCTTGACCCGTGTGGAGCTGGCCCATGTGCAATGCTGATGCGCGCAAGGACTGCTGTGCCACGCAGGGGTGTCCCCCATGTAGGGGGACCCCACGTGCAAGGAGTGCGCCCCAGTGCAAAAGAAAGTGCAGCCTGCCCAGGAATGGTGCCGCACACATGGAGAGCTGACACAACAAGATGACGCAACGAAAAGAAACACAGATTCCCGTGCCGCTGACAACAACAGAGGCAGACAAAGAAGAAGATGCAGCAAATAGACACAGAGAACAGACAACTGGGCCGGGGAGGGGGAGAAGGGAAATAAATAAATAAATAAATCTTAAAAAAAAAAGAATAACATGATTTCATCCAACCCATGCATAATTATAGAGGTATAAGGGGAAAGCTGTACAGTTATAAACAGACAGCTAAAGAAATAGGATAATAGCTCTATAGGAAACTTAGAGGTCATCCAACCTAGTCAATACCTTCATTTCATAGTTAGTAAACAAAATCACAGAACAGATACAAGATTTGCCCAACATCTCATTGAGAGCAGTGCCTAGAGTTCAGATTTTCTAGTTCCAGTTCCTTTTTCTCCATATATAAAATGCTAAAAGATGCTATTTTAAAATTTTCTAGACTATTAATAGAAGCCACAAATCATGGTAGCTGCTGAGAGTAGAGAGAGGGAAGAAGACATACAATATGGGGGCATTTTCAGGACTTGGAGTTGTCCTGGGTGGTACTGCAGGGACAGATGCTGGACATTGTATGTCCTGCCATGGCCCACTGGGTGGACTGGTGGAGAGTGTAAACTGTAATGTAAACCATTATTCATGTGGTGCAGCAGTGCTCCAAAATGTATTCACCAAATGCAATGAATGTGCCACGATGATGAAAGAGGTTGTTGATGTGGAAGGAGTGGGATGAGGGGGTGGAGGGTATATGGGGACCTCTTGTATTTTTTGAATGTAACATTTGAAAAAATAAATAAATAAATAAAAAATAAAAGCCATAAGCATGTTGGTTCACAGAAAGCAACTTATAATGCCTTTTTCCCCTTGATGTAATTTGATTCATCTACTTATGACCAATTCTGCCACAGAAATAGATTTCATTTTCTACGAAGGTTTTAGCACAATGCCTTGCACCTAAGTGCTCAATTTTAATAAAGACAAGGAAAAGTAAATTATTAATTTTAAATTAGTTGGAATATATTTCAATTAATGAAAGCATGAAGATTTATAAAGATATAAAATTATTATAGTGAAAAATAGTAATAAAAGTCACCTGTGAATTGTTGGGTCATGGGTTATTTGAATTTCCAAAATGTTCATGATGTTGTATTTTGCATTTCCAGTACTACAACAGATACTACTCTGAATGGCTATTTCATTCCCAGGAATACTTGCACCTTTATTAACATGTATCAAGTTAACCATGATGAGTAAGTCACTTATTTCTTAGAATCAAATTTGCTCCATTGTTTATTTACTATTACTCTACCTTGGAACAATTTACATTCCCATAAACCAACTTCATTCATTCTGCTTCTTTTGAAAGAAGTTCAAAAGCTTTCTCTCCTCAACTACTACAGGAAGAGTGATCCCTTAACATAGTTCCATTCAGGGCTAATCCAATTTAAAAAGTGTCTTTATTGGAAGAGGATGAACCAAGAACATCATGGGCTTGTCCTCTGCCTGGGTATGGCTGGCTGTTATTTGAAATGCAGTCTTCAACCCCCACTGGAATGTAAGCACTTGAGGAGGGATGGTTTTTCTTCTTGTTTTTTGTTTTTCCCCCTACCCTGGTACCTAGCTCAACAGCTGGCACAGAGTAGGCACCCAACAAATATTTGTTGAGAAAAATTCAGGTAGAAGCTCACCCTTAAGGGATGTATAAAGCAGGATTGAAATGAAGGTGCCTCAGACAGTGAATGTGAGGACAATGAAAATAATGATGGTGGTGGTGGGGAATAAGATGACTGCAGTTAATATCACAGAACCCCTAGTCCCTACTGGATCCAGTACAAAAAACCTGAAGCATTCTTTCTGAGTCTCAACAACAAAACACAGCATGTAGTAGCACTATCATGATCCTCATTTTACAGATGAATAAACTTTCTGCCAGTGGCAGAAGCAGGACTCAAATCCAGGTGTGTAAATTATTTTTAGTGGAAATCAAGTCCTCCATGGAGTCAGGGCTTGATATTGCCAGGAAACTGGCAGAGATGGTGTTCTTATGCATGTAGACTGTATGTATAGCACATGGTACAGTTTTTACATCTTCAGCCAAGATCTTGTCTGACTGATGGTTCATGCTTCAGGATGTTAGAGAGGAAGGTAATCATCCTGTGTACCAAATAACCTTCACAAGGGAATTATACTTTCACAATCCCTATAAACAGCAAATTGGTAGAATGTACAACTGAGGTTGTCCTTCTGTAAAACTGTCAGAGAGATTGACACCTCCCTTCTCCATACCCAAAGTTCATACTGAATAAAACTAAACACTTTCAAACCCACTATAAGAAGAAACACACTCAGTGTAAATTTAATGGCACTTATTGTAGGCTAGTACAATTCTAAGTATTCTATAGTCTAAGACTTTGTGATTATGTTACTATTGAGTAATATTCAAACAGTTAACACAGATGCTATTAAAGAAATTCTGCTTGTATGGAGTTGCTTAAGCTAAATGAGCATGATGATTCAAGACTTGATATTGTGGAAAAATAATTCATGTTTAATCACAAACTCAAGCATCCACTCGGTCATGGCAAATATAAAAAATGAGTGAACTGAACTTGTTGAAGAAGCAGTGAGTGGTCATCTGTTCCATCTAATTCAACCCAGTAAACTGTTCACAAGCAGGACATTGTCCCAATGCCTCAATAATTCTAGTAACACAACAGAACTTGGGAATGCAAATTTTCATGTGAAATCTTCTGATTTTTAGGTGCTGGTAAAAATTAATTTTTTTAAAGATCATGAGGGAAAAAAATGCATCCAAGAATGAATATAACATATAGGCCTCCAAGTGGAATGAGAAACATTTTTTTTTTCTCCTAGAAGGATGGTGACATCTACAAAAAAACAGGCTCAGATCTTTATGAAGTCAAGTGGGTTCCTGAAGTATGGCTTAGGATGTATTAGGAAACAAGCTAGCATTGGTATAGCCCAATCATGGTACCTGTAACAAAAGGCAGAGGAAGAAGAGGAAAGGAAATTAAAGTGACTTGGGACCTGTGGGTAACCCATTTAATGAGAACTGGTTTCTCGAAACCTGGCTCCTCTCTTTGATGATATATAGAGGCCATTGCCTAAACATATTTGTAACAGAGCAAGAAGAGTGGTTCAAACAGTCTCATCATTTTAATTCATTTTGTATAAAGCAAAGGCGATAGAATGTTCAATAGTCAATATTCAATGTAAATACCACAAGTTTGAAATATTCTTAGAATTTTGTGGAATTCTTACTTTAAAATAATGAGAAGCTATAATAAATGTTCAGGTCTTTCATTCATTAATGAATTCAAAGTTATTTTAGTGAAAATTAAGTATCAACTGTACCAAATCCTTATGATAACTTGTCAATATATTAAAAGGAAGATTAACATATATATATCTATAAACTACATATATATGTATACTGTGTCTCTATAAGAGTTATATGCACACATATATATATGCATAATTTATAAATAGTATTCTGAAATAGAACAAAACAATGGGAAATAAAATTATTATGGGGAATTGACAACAATGGTAAAAATGGTAAAATGACTTCTTTTTAAAAATGCTATTTTTGCCTCTTTTATACAGAGCTATTTGGGATAACCCCAATTTATTTAGACCTGAGAGATTTCTAAATGAGAAAGGAGAACTGAACAAAAGTCTTGTTGAGAAAGTTTTGATATTTGGAATGGGAATCCGGAAGTGTCTGGGAGAAGATGTTGCACGGAATGAGGTCTTCATTTTCATCACCACCGTTCTGCAACAGTTCAAGCTGCAGAAATGCCCAGGAGCCCAGCTGGACCTGACGCCCATGTACGGCTTAACCATGAAGCCAATACCGTACCAGCTCAAGGCAGAGCCCCGCTCCTCAGCCACTTCGTCTGCCTAGAGGCTAGGAGTGGGGTGGAGGATTTCTTACATATTTCAGAAAAATTATGTGGTTCAAATTTGTTTAACAGGAAAAGTAAAGTTCCCACCCCTGAGTTGTGCTATTAGTTCAACACTTTATCAATCTGTCTACCTAATGGAGACATTTTAAAGAGGATAAGATAGAGCCTCAGTTCTAGGGAACTGAGGATATTTTAAGATACAATGAAGTGTGATTTAATTCAGGGCTTTTAAGTCTGTGACTCACATGGAGGTGTTTCAGGCTCTGGTATGCGAGTGGGAGGAAGGGAAAGAGGACAGGTGGGCTGGGAGAGAAGGCAAGTACCTTCAAAGAGAGCAGATAGGCCATATTTGTTTTAAATATAAAAATAAAAATAATGACAAGATTCTGATATTAAAAATATTTAATATTTAATGTGTTTAGGAAATTGGTGCTCAAGAGGCCTGGGAGAAGAAGCTTGGGTAGCTTCGAACATCAGAGAACATTTCGTGGAGATAATAGATGAGCTGGGCTAGCTTTAGTGGTAGAGAAAAGGAGATGAAGGGGACTTTCTCCAAAAGCCATTCTTACACTGGTCTTTGTGTTTTCCACATTCAGAATCTTAACTCCAGGGCAAATTGGCTGTCTTTACAATGTTAAGATTAACTATACATGTAAAGGGGGGAAAATGCAGATTATTTTTATGGGTTTTGTTTTTTGACATAGTACCCAGTACTAAGTATGTACTCCTTTAATTGAATTTCATAATAAGCCAAGGAATAAATGTACCTGAAATGGACAGTACAGGAACCTTGATTTCAGACTGAAGCTTTAAGGGGAGAGCTGCGTTATAATGAACTTGGTTGTGGGGGGAAGAGTGGGGTGGGGGAGGTGGGGGGGGTGTATGGGGACCTCATATTTTTTTAAATATAATATTAAAAAAATAAAGACAAAAAAAATATAATAATGAACTTGGGAGCCGGCAGGTTAAATCTTATTTGAGGTGTAATTCAAGCAGGACAAGCAGATAGGGAGTGTGACTCTTTAGGTAATGACAATCCTGATGAGGATGTGGCAATGAAAACAGAGAAGTTACACAATTAAGAGACACAAGTTAAGCCAGGATTTAGTCTTTTAGTAAATGAGCAGTATCCTTGGGAATAAAAAAAATCAAATTGCTTATGATTTTCTGCAAAAGCTTTAAAGTTATTTATATTATCCTAGTGACACTGTGTCAAAATGAAACTATTCTTACATTTGTTCCAGACGAAACTGTCAAATATTCTGTATAGTCAACAATAACGGGAGAAATCTTGGTGTCTGTTTATCTGCAGTTTACTTTAAAGAACTGTATTTTTCTAACCTGCTATTTTCTTTTTTTAACAGGAAGCAAAGATGTTTCTATACTTTTATTTTAACACACTGTATTGTAAAATGCTAATTTGCTCTTTTATTGTGCTCTTAAAGCATAATTAAAGTTTACCATTAAGCTTTTGTATAACTCATAAGTTTGTATCTTATGTATTTTTAAAGCATAGTAAGAATAAAACAAGGAAGAGAAAGTGTAAAAGCAAAATGAGAATACATTTTCTTTGTCACTTACTATATAAATAAAGATAATTTACTTTTAATTATATGTATTTACTTATCCTAAAGTAAAAATTTTACTTTACTGTAAGCAGAAGCAACACAATTTATCAAAATATTATATATAAATAAGATAATATAAAAGCTTAAAATAATAATATGGAAACCACACACAATTTATTAGGACTGTAGAGTCATTTATAGACTATAGACATCTGCATCCAAATGATGATCTGCATCATTTTGGTAACCCAAAATGAGTGAGGGCACTAAACTTAAATGCATCAAGTAAAAAGGCAGAGCTATAGGAATGAAAAATCTTACCACTCCTGGTAATCTGCATTTCCCTGGGCTCTTGATAAGATCCTGAAAACAAAGACCAGTCTAGAAACATTGTCCTCTCTATGACGCCATTGGGCCCAGGATGTGTCTGGTCTCAAGTATTGCTCAGACAAGAAAACTCGCATCAAAGTAACTAAAGGTCGGAATCTTTCTCCACATTGCAATTCTCTAATTTCTTCTCTGTGAAACCTGTAATTCTTATAATTCTTCTAAGGTACCTTCGGTCTTTGATGACTATCTTCCAACTTGGCCTCCTTTATACTCTTTTGTAGCAGCACTCCACACTCATTGCTCCTCACTGGGCTTCAGCACGCAGCACACAGTTATGCGTGGCATTTGGATATTCATCTGTCTGTTTAGCATTGCCAAAGGGTCTGGTCATAGCAGAGCAGGGCAGTTTACAAATCCAGCATTTCAAAAAGAACATTTAATACCTTTGGAAGGCAGAATTTCACTTACATTTTAGCAGTGCTTAGGACAGAATCTTGAATGTAAAGGCATTCAGCATGTACTCAGATGGTTCATTCCCATTCAAAGCATTTATTGGCAATTCCACTTCTTTATACCTTTGTGGACCATGGATTGTATGAAAACGCTTTTCAAAGGTAAAATTGCTATGAGCAGTGAAGTGGTTTAGAGATATCTCTTTGGTTTACAATATTTTTCCTCTACATATTCCATTGACAAATGGTGTGAAAGGTATGAAAACTGTTCTTTGAAGCAAGAGCAATAAAAGTCTTCAGTTTTGAGATGAACCAGAGATGTTGTTTTTCCCAGGCTATTGAACAAGATAGCTAAGAAGCCAATTATTTTATAAATGGAAAGTTGTCATTTACTTTTTAGTTAAAGAAATTTTATTAATGATTTTTTAAAACCTTCATTTAAAAGAAAGTTAACTTGCTCACTTTCTCTCCCCACTGTTTCCTACTCTATACTACAAACACATTTGTTGGAGAACTTTTTTTTGAAATAACAACATTCTTTCAGAAAAGTGCCCAGATGGTACATGTAGCTTGGTGAATTATTACAAACTGAACACCAGCAGCATCCCAAAGCCCCCTGCCCCATTCCCCTTCCAGTCTCTACTCTCTGTACCCTCCAAGGATAACCATTATCCTGGTCTATAATAGTATAGTTTAAAGTTTAGTTTATCAGTATTTTAGTTGCATTTAAATAGAATCAAATAGCATGCACTCTTTTGTGCCTGGCTCTTTTGAACCACATTGTGCTTGCCTGGTTTACCCATGTTGTTGAATGTAGTTGGAGTTCATTCATTCACATTGCTGCAAAGTATCCCGTTGGGTGAATATAACACCATTTATGAACTTATTTTGCAGATAGAGGTCACTTGTGCAGTTTCTAGTTTGAGTCTATTATGAACATCACCACTACGAACATACCTGTGTACATGCTTTGGTGAACATATATAAATATTTCCGTTAGCTACATAAACCTAGGAAAGGATTTGCTGAGTCATAATATTCATATGTTCAACTTTAGAACTTCTAACTGATTTTTCAACAGAGTTGTAACAATTTACACTTCTGTCAGCAACGTAAAAAAATTTTGATAGTGCACGTTTCCTATGGCACTTGGTATTTTCTAAATTTTTCATTTTAGGCACTTAATAGCAAACAACCACATTAAAGGAAGAGATCATCAGAAATATATTTTTGGCCTTGTGACGGTTTGAAGGTACATGGACCAAGAAAAAATATGTTCTTTTTTTTGCTTTATAAAATCACATTTGTTTTAAAGTAAATATTAAATAAGAAAATATTTAAGTAAAGTAATCCCATGTTATTATAATTATTATCATTATTATTGGAGCACTATATTTATTCCTAAAGATTTTTTTAAAAAATTTTGTCTTTTTTTTCAAAGATACATAGATCAGAAAAAAATGTTACATTAAAAAGTATAAGAGGTTCCCATATATACCATATATGGGAACCTCACAACCCACCCCATCCCTCTCCTCCGGCATCAACAACATCTTTCATCATTGTGGCACAGTCATTGCATTTGGTGAATACATTTTGGAGCACTGCTGCACTGAGAGTGCCTACAACTACAAGCAAGAGAATCACATCCATCAGTCAAGTGGGATCTAAGCCCCCTCGATATAGAGGTGGAGTGGACATCACCATCCCAGGGTTCACAGGATGGAGGAATAAAATACAGATTAGAGTGGACTTACTGGTATTCTACTATAGAACTATTGTGACTCTAGCAATGGAAGAAATTGTATCATTGATGTGGAGAATGTTGCTGAGAGCAGGGAGAGGGAAGAAGAGATGTGATGTAGGGGCATTTTTGGGACTTGGAGTTGCCCTAAATGATATTGCAGGGACAGATGCTGGACATTATGTATCCTGTCATAACTCACTGAATGTACTGAGAGAGAGTGTAAACTACAATGTAAACTATAATCCATGCGGTGCAGCAGTGCTCCAAAATGTATTCACTACATGTAATGAATGTGCCACGATGATGAAAAGTATATTCTTAAAGCTAAACACATTCTTGTAATGAATGTGCCACAATGATGAAAAGTATATTCTTAAAGCTAATCTAAATTGTAAGTGAGACCTATTGATTAGGTTACTTCAGTTAAGGCATGGCTCATGGTAGGTCTTAATCCTCTTAGGAAATGCTATATAAGAGAATAAAATTCAGACAAAGAGAGAGAAAGCCAAATCAACAAAACCTGGAAGAGAAGGGAGAGACCAGCAGATGCTACCACATTCTTTGCCATGTGATAAGGAGTCCAGGATCACTGGTAGCCAGTCTTTGGGGGGAAAGTGTTCCATTCATGTGCTTTGATTTGGACATTTTTCTCAGCCTAGTAAACTAATAAAGCTAGTAAACTAATAAACTAATAAATTCCCATTGTTAAAAAACAACTCATTTCATGGTATCTGCATTTCAGCAGCCTAGCAGACTAAAACAGTCCTATTATCTCGAGTGAACTTGATTTTGGCAATGTCAGCTAGTTCATTCCCAAATCCTCAAGATTGGGGAACAAACAAACATAAGGGAGAATGCAACTATGGACTCCAGTAGACTTATTATTATTCTAGTAAGAACTTGTAATATATATATAAAGACAGGGGTCACCAGACGTTCCTGAAGGGAGAGAGAGGGAACAATATGAAATATGGGGCATTTTTGAGACACTGGAATTGTTCTACAAGGTATTACAATGATGAATTCCAGTCATTAAACATTTTGTCAAAACCTTAAAATTGTGTAGTGCAAAGTATAAACCAAAATGTAAACTATTGACCATAGTTAGTAGCAGTGCTTCAATATGTGTTCATCAAGTGAAACAAATGTACCACACTAATGAGAGATGTTGTTAATGTGGGAGAGTATGGGAGGGGGATAGTGTAGGATATATGGAATCCCCTATATTTTTATATAACATTTATGTAATCTAAATATTCTTAAAAATAAAAAAGATTTTTAAAAAAGATTTTAAAAATAGTAAGTGGATTAAACTCTACAGTCAAAAGGCAGAGACTAACATAATAGATAAAAAACATGGACCCAACTATGTGCTTTATACAAGACACTCATCTTAAATTCAAAGACAAAAGTAGATTGAAGGCTGAAGGATGGATATAAATATACCATGCAAGTAGTAACCAAAAGAGGTGGGGTAGCTATACCAATATCAGATAAAATAGACTTTAAGTCAAAAACTTCTATGAAAAATACAGAAGTTCACCATATCCTGATAAAGCGAAATATTTAACAAATGAATATATATGTACCTAATGGACGCACTCCCAAATAATAAAATGAATATTAATTGATTTGAAGGAAGAAATAGATGGTTCCACATAAATAGAAGGAGACTTCAATACAAAAGCTTCAATAATCGATACAGAACTTAGATAGAAGATCACTATGAAAATACAAGACTTGACTGATATGATAAACCACCTAGATGATTTATGCAACAGCAACAGAATACACATTTTCTGTAGTGCACATGGATTATTCTCCAGGATAGACCATATGTTCAGCCACAAAACAAGTCTCAACAAATCAAAAATATCGAATGGATCATACAATGGATCATACAATGTATCTTTCCCCCCCATAGCATTAACTAGAAATCAATAACAGAAGAGGAACTGGAAAATTCACAAATATTTGGAAATTAAACATATAGGTCAAACAAGAAATCACAAGGGAAATTAGGAAATATCTTTTGATGAATTAAACAAAAACACAGTACACTGAAATGTTTAGCATGCAGCAAAGGGGATGTTAAGTGATATTGGCAATCCTTCTAAGTATTCCTGAACTGGCCTTTCTCAGGAGAATATTTGAATGGGGCTTCCTTTTCCTTCCATCATTATTTCTAATGGATTTTCTTGAACTAATGAGGGCATGTCAATTAATAAAACTGCAACTTGACTTTTACAAAAAATTTAAATATTTTACAGAATCTTATTTGTGGAAGATTAACTGACCTCAAGACTGATTCAAAATTCCTTTGTGATGAATACATAAAATAATAAAAATAACTGTAATAAATAACTCCCCCCAAATTACCTTCAATATATAAAGTTCACATATAAATGATATAAAGATAATAATAATAGGGTGGGTTGGGGGAAAATACTTTGGTTAGTAGTAATATTTTGACAATGTTCTTTAATCATTAATTTAAAATGTTTAACAACAATTCAAATTATTGGTGGTAGGGTGAGTTATGAGAGCCCTGTGTGATGTCATGTGTGTTTGTTTTGTAAATTCACAACTATTACTATATAATTCTTATTTATGTATGTTTATGTGTGAGTGATATACTTTAATAAATTTTTAAAAATCAAAAACAAAAAAAAAAGAGGGAAGTTTATGGCTTACAATAAAAGAGAAAAAAGAGCTCAAATCAGAGATCTAACTATACAAGTGTAGGATCTAAAAAAAAAAAACGAGCTAAACCTAAGGCAAGCAGAATGAAGGAAATAAACAAAGATTAGAAAGGAGATAAATGAAAGAGATAATAAGAAAACAGTAGAGAAAATCAACAAAACCAAAAGTTGGTTCTATGAATAGATCAATAAAATTGACAAATTTTCAGTTAGATTGTCAAAGAAAGAAGACAGAAGATGCAATGAACTAAAATCAGAAGTGAAAAGGGGTAAATTACTACCAACCCCAGGGGGATAAAAAGGACTGTAAAAGGATATTAGGAACAAATATATGCCAACAAACACATAAACTACCTACGTGGACTCAAGAAGAAATAGAAGATGTCAATGAACCAATAATTGGTAAACTATTGAATTAGTAATTAAAAGCTTTCCACCAATAAAAGCCCAGGATCAAATGGCTTCAAAGGTGAATTTCACCAAACATTTCAAGAAGAATTAACATGAATCTTGCTCAGTCTCTTCCAAAAAATTGAAGAAGAGGGAACAGTTCTTACCTCTTTCTCTGAGGGCAACATTACTTTAATACAAAAATCAGACAAGGACACCACAAGAAATTAAAATTAAGAACAATATCCCATAAGAACATAAGTGCAAAAAATCCTCAACAAAATATTAGCAAACCAAATCAAACAGCACATTAATAGAATTGTATACCATGTTTAAGTGGGATTTTATCCCAAATATGCAAAGGCGGCTCAACATACGGAAATCAGAAAATGTAATATACCATATTAATAAACAAATTAAAAAAAAAAAAGATTGTATTAGTCAGCCAAAGGGTGCTGATGCAAAATACCAGAAATTGTTTGGTTTTATAAAGGGTATTTATTTGGGGTAAGAGCTTACAGATACCAGACCATAAAGCACACATTACTTCCCTCACCAAAGTCTATTTTCACATGTTGGAGCAAGATGGCTGTTGACGTCGGTGAGGGTTCAGGCTTCTAGATTCCTCTGGACTCAGCTCCTGTTTTCTCCACAAGGTCAGCTGCAGACTATCAGGTGAATGGCAATCTTTCCCTGGGCTCCAGTTTAAGACATCAGCATCAAACTCCAACATCAAAACTCCAGTATCAAAAACCCTCAACTCTGTCCTTTTATTGCTGAGTCCCCACCCACCAAGGGGCAGGAACTCAATGCCCTAATGATATGGTCCAGTTAAAGCCCTAATCATTACTCAATCAGACCCAAGTACAGATCAGATTACAAACATAATCTAATATCTATTTTTGGAATTAATAACCATATCAAACTACTACAATGATCATCTCAATTGCATGAAAGGAGGCATTTGACAAAGTGCAGCACCCCTTCCTGATAAAAACACTTAAAAATAATAACAGAAAGAGTCTTCCTCAATATGACAAGGAGCATACGTGAAAAGTCCACAACTAACATCATACTCATTAATGAAAGACTGAAAGCTTTCTCTCTAAGATCAGGAACAGGGCAAGGATGCCCACTGTTACCACCATTATTCAATATTTTACTGGAAGTTCTAGCCAGAGCAATTAGACAAGGAAAAAAGGCATCCGCATTGGAGAGGAAGAAGTAAAACTTCTTTATTTTCAGATGACATGATGTATTGATATAGAAAATCCTGATAAATCCACAGGAAAGCCATTAGAACTAATAAATGAATTCAGCAAAGTTGTGGGGATCAAAATCAACATAGAAAATTCAATAGTGTTTCTATAGATGAGTAATGAAAAGTGAGGAGAAAATCAAGGAAATGATTCCATTAACAATAGCAACTAAAAGATCAATCATCTAGGAATGCATTTAATAATATAAAGGACTTATACATAGAAAACTACAAAATTTTTTTGAAAGAAATCAATAAATTTAACTAATAATATAAAGGACTTGTACATGGAATACTACAAAATTTTGTTGAAAGAAATCAATGATATCAATTAAATAAATGGTTGGACATTCTGTGTTCATGGATCAGAAGACTAAATATTGGCAAAATGTTAATTCTAATCAAAGCAGTTAACAGATTCAACACAATCCCAATCAAAATTTCAACAGCCTTCTTTGCAGAAATGGAAAAAGTCAATCAATAAATTTATATGGAAAGGTGGGGGTCTCCAAAACCAAAACCATCTTGAAAAAGAAGAACTAAGTTGGAGAACACATACTTCCTGATTTTAAGACTTATTCTTTTTAAACCATACAAAATAGCATGGTACTGGCACAAGGTCAACATATACAGACCAATGGAATCAAATTGAGAGTTCAGAAATCAACCCTTACATCTATGGCCAAATGATTTTTGAAAAGGGTGCCAATTCCAATCAATGGGGAATGAATAATCTCTTCAACAAATAATTCTAAGAAAATTTGATATCCATATACAAAAGAATGAAGGTGAACCATCTACCTCAGGCCATTTACAAAAATTAACTCAAAATGAGGCAAAGTCCTAAAGATATAACTCACTCAATAAAACTCCTAGATGTACACATAAGGAAGCATCTTCAGGACCTTGTGTTAGCTAATGGTTTCTTAGACTTTACACCAATAGCATGAGCAAAGCTAGAGCAAGTAAATAAATGGTGCTTCATGAAAATTAAAAATTTTGTGCATCAAAGACTTCATCCTGAAAGTAAGAAGACCACCTACAGAAAGGGAGAAAATATTTGGAAGCCACATTTTAAATAAAGGTTTAAAAGCCAGAAGATTAAAAAAAAATCCTGCAACAGAACAGAAAGGCAAACAACCAAATTTAAAAACGGGCAAAAGACTTGAATAGACATTTCTTCAAAGAAGATATACAAATAGTCAAAAACACAAAAAATGTTCAATATCACTAGCCATTAGGGAATGCAAATCAAAGCCAAATGAGGTATCATTCCATATCAACTATAAATTGTACTATTAAGAAAATGGAAATTAGAATGTTTGGAGAGGATATGGAGAAAAAGGAACACTTGGTCATTGTAGGTTGGAATGTAAAACAGTTTTGTACTTCCTTAGAAAGTTAATATAGAATTACTATATGAACTGTCACTAGCATTTCTAGGTACCTGCCCTTGAGAACTGAAAGCAGGGACTTGAACAGATGTTTTCCCTCAGACACAAATGAATAAACATTGTATGATCACAATATGAAATAATTAGAATAAGAAAATTCATAGAAACTAGAATAGAGTTACCAATAACAGGGAGGGGTAGGGAATGGGGCATTAAAGCTTAATTGGTACAGGATTTATATTTGGGGTGATGGAAAAGTTTTGGTAATGTATGGCAGTAATGGTAGAGGAATATTTGAACGTGGTATTTTAGTTTATATATTTGTTACTAAAATAAAAATTTAAAAATAAACCATAGGACTGTACCACACAGTGAACCCTAATGTAAACTATGAACTATAGTTAACAGCAGAATTATAATATTATTGTTTCATCGACTGTAATAAAGATACTGCATGAATGCTAAGGGTTAATAATAGGAAAAATTTTGCATATGATAAAGGGTATTTGGGATCTGTGTATTTTCTACATGGTTTTTCTGTAATCTTAAAACTTCCTTTATAAAATACATTTTAACCCATTTTTATCATCTTTCTTGGGGTGGTGGAGATACTATAAGTAGGCTTTTCCCCATTAATCAGAACCATTTCTGCCTTCAAAATGTGTTTTAGTTACTACAATGTCTCTATTTTGTTCATAATTTAGAGGTGGTCTAAAAGAAGTGGTTATTTACATGTTTATATTGTGGCATGCATCCCTGATATTTTTCAGAATTCTGCTTTTCACTGCAACAGTTTGGACTAAAAAACAAAATGTTCTCGATGTCGAATCACATTCCTAGAATTCCTTCATGTTCAAAAGTATAAGCTTCTAGAATTTTGCCTTTCTGACAAAAAAGAAAAAGAAAATACAGAAGGGCATATTTTGACACCTTATTATTCATCATTACCTTTGTGTTTCCTTTGCCGTATTTCACTTTATGTTTTTCTAACTAATGCTGTTCTGCTATACTGCTTATTAGTTATTAATATTTATTTTGAAATAAAGAATAAAAATTGGGCCAATTAAATCAAATTTTTCTAGAAATATCATTTCATTAGATAGATATTTCCAGGCAATAAAAACTTGTGTTAACTGTGAAATTCTTACAGAAGTTTGGAAAAATTTGAATTTCTGTTTTGTGTACAATTAGATGACACTACAAATCCCACAGCTTGACTTTACATGCAGTGATCTTTCAATAACCAGTCTCTAACAAAAATAGAACCATTTCCACACTTAATTTATAGATATAACTTTGAATTTGTCTCTTCATTTAGATTAATATATCTTTTGTCATGCAAAACTCTGTAATTTAAAAATAAACATATCTAGCTTGTTCTTTATGGCTTCTGCTGCATTTAGGAAGATAATCCCCAAACCAGATTTGAAAAGTAGTTCTCAGGGAAACAGACTTTGGCCCAGTGGTTAGGGCATCCGTCTACCACATGGGAGGTCTGCGGTTCAAGCCCCAGGCCTCCTTGACCCGTGTGGAGCTGGCCATGCGCAGTGCTGATGCGCGCAAGGAGTGCCGTGCCACACAGGGGTGTCCCCCGCGTAGGGAAGCCCCACGCGCAAGAAGTGCACCCATAAGGAGAGCCGCCCAGCGCGAAGGAGGGAGCAGCCTGCCGAGGAATGGCAGCGCCCACACTTCCCGTGCCGCTGACGACAACAGAAGCGGACAGAGAAACAAGACGCAGCAAAAAGACACAGAAAACAGACAACCGGGGGAGGGGAGGGGAATTAAATAAATAAAAATAAATCTTAAAAAAAAAAAAAAAAAGTAGTTCCCAAATTTTCACCTGCCCTTTTCCTTTAAATTAAAAATAAGTAAGAATTCAATTTTGTTTCATTCTGGATGGATAATCATATCAGCACATACATCAATTTAGCTACTGTTTCTCACAAGGTTAAATCAAACCCATATATACTAGATCTTTTTGCAGATGCTTGACCATGTACAACTAATATATTTGTTTATTTCTGTGCCAATGTCATATACCTTTTTCTCTTAAAAGTTTTAGTTTTTATTTTGAAAGAATTTCAAACTTATAGAACAGTTAATAATACAAAGCTCATACAGAGAACTCCAACATTCTTTCCAATCAGATACCAAGATCCAACAATTTTAACATTTTGCCACATTTGCCAATTCATTCTATCATCTATCCATCTATCCATCTATCCATCTATCTATCTGTCTATCTATCTATCTATCTATCTATCTATCTATCTATCTATCTATCTATCTATCTCTATACATTAGATTTGCGAGTAAGTTGTATACATCATGCTCCTTGAATACATAATACTTGAGTGTGTATTTCCTAAGAGCAAGGATATTCACCTATGTGGTGACCTTAAGTACAGTTATCAAGTTCAAGAACTTTAACATTGAATATTATATACTTTTTATTACAGTGACTATATGGTTATCTTAATACCTGTAAGTTTCTTCCTTTTCCTTCTTAATCATTATTATTAAATATTCATAAATTTCTTGACTAAGAGATTATTTTTACACATGCATTCTAGAATCATTTATATGCTTCCATAGAAAAGCCCACCGAGATTATAATTTGAGTTGCATAACATTTTTATATTCTTTTTGGGAGTACAGACTTCTATGATAACTATTTTGTTTTATGTTCTTCATTTTTATTTCACAGTTTAATTTACATGCATTACATTATTTTTGCTATATTGAAGTCTAAGAATTTTATTGTTTCATCCCTATTATAAATAGGTATACTTTTTCATTTAGTATTGTGGCAATTTGATATTATTGATGAATTCAAAAAAGAAATATTGTAAATTGGCCTGTTCCTCTGGGCATCAGAGGTTTCACTTTTAATTTAAGATTAGGACTTTCAGCCTCGTCAGTAGGATGTTGAGTTCCCACTTGGTGGGTGGACACACACAAAGAATGACATGGCAGAAGAGAGAGCTTAGTTTTTGATGCTAAAGACCCAGGGAGACAGTGAAGCCATTCATCTGATATTTACAGCTGGCCTTGTGGAGAGAGTAGAGCACCTGAGCCCAGAAAGAGTTGAAACTTATGCCAGCCTACAGCTGAGATCGGAAGAGGCTGGGACCATGGAGCCTTAGGAGGAAGTGGAAGGCTGAACCCTCGCGGCGACGGCAGCCATCTTGCTCCAATACATGGCAACGGACTTTGGTGGGGGATGTAACTTACACTTTATGGCCTTGTGACAGTAAGCTTCTACCCCAAATAAATATCTTTATAAAAGCCTTCAGAATTTCTGATACTTTGCATTGGCACCCCTTTAGCTGATTAATACAAGTATCAAAATTGTTATTGCTAAGACAGAGAAAAACCTGTTAAATTTTTTGTCTCCCATCTAGTCACATTTAAAATTTTTTTTTGAAGTTTTTGACTATGTAAGCTGTTTTAGAGATAAATTTTCACATATATTTATATACACAGATATATATATATGTATATATACATTTATATGTGCTAATAATTTCTTTCTTTTTTCATATTGTACTCGGAAGACCTTCATAACAATGTTGAATTTGATAGTAATAGCAAACATCCATGCTTTCTTATTTCAATGAAAATGGCTTCAGATCTTCATTTCTTTCGATATTCCAGTACTGCTGAGAATGGTTCTTTTTTTTTTTTTTAATTTTATTCATTTTGTAAAAATATTACATTCAAAAAATATAAGGTCCTATTCAACCCCACCACTCCCCCCCAGCAACACTCACTCCCATCATCATGACACATCCATTGCATTTGGTAAGTACATCTCTGGGCATCTCTGCACCTCATGGTCAATGGTCCACATCATAGCTATACTCTCCCACGTTCCACCCAGTGGGCCCTGGGAGGAGAGAATGGTTCTTTAACTTTACCTTTACATATAATTCATTACCCATAGTATGCAGAAGACTCGCCCATAGGGCTGTTCAAAATGCAAGTTTTTGGGCTTCCCCAAAAATCCTAATTTAGTGCATTTGTTGTTTTGGCTTTCTGAAAGCAGTTCTTACTTCGTTCAATAATAGCACCTCTATTTCCCTAGGGGAATTATTCTTTGTAGACCTCAGTCCCTTTGGTTATATGTTCATTTACCACTCAGCTGCAAGGGTAGAGTGTATGAACCAGGGCTTTTCAACGGTAGTACTGACTCCCCTTGGCCCACTGAGTGCTTCAAAAGTTGGCATGAATCTTAGGGCTTTTTGGGAGTTATTAGAAAGAGACACTTCCTCTTTCCTCCCACAGTAAAAGTTTTGCTGAACATCTTGTCACTTTAGAGGGAAGCTTAATGAAGGAAACCAAGGGATAGTTCAATGCTGTCTGAAATGAAGGTGAGAAGTGGTTACTCAAACTTGGAAGGTGAAGACCTTCAATGAGAACTGTATTAGGTAGGGTTGTGACCGAGCAGACCCTGAGGTTGATTCCAACCCAAGGTGACCCCATAATGATTTTAGAGGTTTGCAATAATTAATAAGCTGTACCTCAGTTTCCCCTGATATGCATTGGGAAAAAGGTAAACTCCCTCCCCTGTGTGGCACTTCCCCACAGGTTAAACAAAGGAACCCTGTAGAGATTGGAGTAAAAGGAGATAGAGAACTTCACCATCTGCATATCAGAGGGAGATGGAAATCTTTACTACCTCTACCTTCATATCAGAGGGAGACAGAAACTTTCACTATTTACAAACCCTTCAAAACCTTACAGATTGAAAGAAACATTTGTTCCTGTAGCATTTCTAGAAGTCTTGGACTTCCTTGACCCCCTCCCACTACCTCACTCAGACCCTCAACCCCCTTCCCACTAACTATCATTTCCCCACCTAGAAAAGTTCTGTATACATTCAAGTCCCACCCTTCCAAGAGTGGGCTGAAGTCTCTCTTCAGACCCCCACTATGCTGGTGGGGGGACTGAAGTCTATTCTTCAGAACCTCTCCATAGGGAGAGCTTCTCAATCAATAAATTCTTTGCTTATGGTCAATCAGTCTTGGTGTCCCAGTAAGCGCAGTATGTTCTCCAACAGTGATGGATATCTTGATCTTACTCTCCTCCCTCCCTCCAATCTTCAGTCAATGCTCACCCTTGACTGAAACAACTGCAAGACAAAGGACAATGGAGAGCTTTGATTTAGTAAATACAAGTCAGTCTCCTATGTCATGAGTCAGGGTGTAGAAAGGTAGAGGATAAGCCTGCAGAGACAAATAGAAGATATCTGGCACAGGTGTGCGTGTGTGTGTATGTGTGTGTTGAGAAAGAGGAAAATTGAAAGAAAATGAAGTTTGTTTTCAATAACAGATTTAAGATGACACCTAGGCAACAGGTGTTTAGTAAAAAATTGTATGAGTCAGGAGTATCCAAGACACTGAAACTAGTTGCAATTGATACTCTTGGTACTGGAAGTGATAGTGGATGGTGGTAAGCTCTGTGGGAGGCCTTTGTAAGAGACCTCTATCACAGCTGAAAGCTAAAGGCTTTTTAGACTAAATTGCAAGAAAGAATTCACAGATCAATCAGAAGAGTAAAGGAAAGATTTTATTATAGAGCTAAGTAAAAGTACACATCATGGCAAGAGTGCAGATGTGCTCAAAGGGAATGGTACCCACCTTCCTTGGGGCTTTTCGGTAGTATTAGCTGGCTGAAGAGGCTGGAGTGGGTGCTAATTGGAGGTTTCAGGACAAAGCCAGGGTTCTCCACTGACTGGCTGGTTCTTCAGGGTGTGGTATAAGATGCCTATTGGTTACTGGTTGACATTCAGGAACTCTGCAGGTGCTGGTCACGCCGGTTATGCAGGATGCTCGTGGGGGTGTATGGGAACAGACTTCCTGTTTTTCTGTTATGGTGAAATGCTTGGCTGTTCTGTCCGTCCCTTCCTCCTCCTCTTCCTGTATTTACCTATGCTTGCCTCACCTTCCTGTCTCAACATCCCCTCTCAGAGAATTCCACCCCTTATTCTTAAGGGGTGTCGAAAAAGGATGGTCCATCTTCTGTCACTACTTCATGCTGTCTCCAGACATTGTTCCTACCTACCATGAGAATGGAATTCTTTGTCTACTAAATCTAAAGTTTCCAGGGAAAGATTGGTTGGAACATCTGTGGTTGGGATTTGGGAACAATCTTGCATGATCATCATCTTCATGTGAAATTGTTGAAGTTTAGAAGATATGCATTTAATTAGTACATTGAATAAGCAGGGTCCAAAGATTAAGAGCAGTATGATTAGAACTAATCCAAGGAGGGGGAAGAACCAAGTAAGGGGAAGAAAGATGGTCCTTACAGACTCTCAGATGAATTTGGTAGAAAGACGACCCTGCCCAAAAGAGTGGAGCCACTTTGCCTAAAAGATTATAGATTTTTCTTATGTCTTCTTCAATTTGTCTGGTTTCATTGAGAAAAGTGCAATATGTCTTATTGATAATAGCACAGACCCCACCTTATTCAGCCAAAAGATAATCTATAGTCAGGTGGTTGTCTAAGGCAACATTGGCCAAGGATTTAAGGGAGGTGGACAACTTCCTTAAACCACCTCCTGTGGTCTGGGCTAGGTTTCCTGATTTTCTGGAGAAGCTTCTGATTATAACCTTGTAATATCCAAAACCTCCCCAGGGAGCTAGTACTCCTACTGCTGCCCCAATACTGGCTAGCACCAGGCCTACTGCTCTTTTCTGGCGACAGCTTTTTGTTGGCATGGTTTCAGAGGTTTTAAATATATCAACACTGATGTTACTTGCGGTTAGGGTGCCCAGAGTACATTGTCCGGTGAAGTGCAAATTGTCTACACAGGGAAAGGAGACAAGTCCCTGGGAGGAGTTACAGAGGAAAACATAACCAGGAGGGAGGCAGATACCAGTGACCTACAGAGAAATGATTGCAGATGAGTTGAAAGAAGATTGGGAGGAGTTACATGTCATCCAGTTAGAAATGTAACTCAGGAAGCTACTTTTTAAGAGATGGGGGAGTTTCTTTGTGAGGCTGTCAACAAAGGTTTGGTTTTGGGCAGAGGAGGAATCAAGCTCTAGTTTATCAGTAATGTAACTGGTTGTTTTTGTGGCACCAGTAGCAATGATAGCAAACAAGATTTCAGCAGTTACCTCATTAATGTGTAGAGAGGAAGACGTCTTCAGGAAGAAACAGGGTATACAAGGGGCTGAACTGTGTCTAACCATTAGCAGTGCATGAAAGAGCACAATGTGGCAACTGTCCCTTTCAGCCACGTGGATGTGTTTGTCAGTATGTTACCAATAGGGGTGTTCTAATTGAAGTGAGGATTATTATGGCATATCCAACAGTTAGTTATCTTTTCCCCTCTGGCTATGATGATTGACTGTCTATAAATAGTGTTCCTTTCCTAATGGCAACTAGCAAAGAAGATAAAAGTAAAACAAGAGAGAATCATACTTCACGAGCAAAGATTTTAGCTAGACAAGGGTAATAAGTGGAATGTATATGGGAAGACAAAGTTTGCTATTATCCAGATAAGAACAGTAATGCTTACTGAAGCAAAGAGAGTGTGGCAGGGCCAAAAAGGGTGCCAAGTTAAATATTCAGGTTGTGGTTCTTGTTTATTTGGGGTTAGATTAGGCATTAGCAAGATTATTTTGTGAAAGCAAAACAAAAGTTTTAAGTATACTCAGCTCACACTGGCCTTCTGGGAGAAAAGGAAATGTCAAAGACACTTATTTGGGTGCTTCTGGTGTTCTTCTGAAGAGGAGATTGTGATCTACTATTGGCTCACAAGAATACTAGCAATGGCTGTCACGCTCTTTCTTCTGTAAGGATTCTGGAGTAAAAACTGAGTTATGTGCAACCAGCTTGGGACCCCCTCAAATTAGACTGCAGAAGGGGTTGTAAGGGGGATGGTATAAGGTCTTTCCCTTTGGGTTGCACCTGTTCATGGGGGGACTTTTCACTTCATGTCTTTATCATAACTTTATCTCCACAGGAGGTCTTTGGTAGGGGAGAATCTTTGTTTAGTATAGGGAGTTTCTTATTTCCATATTCTAAGAATGCTTCCTATCCCTGGACTAAATTTATAATATATTTTACTAGTCCTTGAGTTTCCTTACCATCCAGAGGTTGAAGGTGAGGAAAGGTCTCCCATTGGTCATTTCACATGGGATGAGATTTCATCCACTTTGGGGCTATTCAAGTTCTGAGAAGAATAATTGAGAGGTTCTTTAGCCAGGTCTCAGAAGTTTCTTGACATACTTTATCTAAGGTCTTCTTGATTTGATGATTGGACTTTCTGTTTTCCTAGAGGTTTGAGGTCTCCATGCTGTATGGAGCTGGTAATTTATACCTAAAACTCTAGATACTTTCTGGGTTATTTTTGCTGTGAGGGCTAGACCATTTTCACTTTGTAGTGTCTTACAGAGCCCAAACAGAGGGATTATCTCTTTCAGAAGAGCTTTTATTATCTCTTGGGCCTTTTCCACATGAGCTGGATAGGCTTCAATCCAATAAAGGTATATATAAGGACCAACAAATATCTATACCCTGACATGGTAGCACCTGGGTAAGATTAACCTGCCAGTCTTCAGTAGGATAGCTTTCCCTCCTCTGAACTGGCTCAGCAAGGCACAGGCTATGGGATTGCCCCCTCCTGGTTAATGAGACACATGGGGCATGACTGGGTTACTGTTTTTGATGATCTGAGCAAGACCCCTGCCTTCAAAGATCCTTCATACCAGGGTGGTCATGGTATCTCTTCCCAAATTGGTGGAGTCATGTAAGGCTCATATGATTTTTACTGCATACTGACAGGAAGGTACAATATGTGTTCCTGATTTGTATACCACCCTTGTGGTGTTTTGTTATATCCTATCTGTTCTACCCAAAGTTTTTCTTGGGTATATGTGGTGTTGTTAGGTAATATCCTCGGGTGAGGTAGTAATTCCATTTCAGTAATGAGGGTCATGGTGGCCTGTAGGGCTGCCTGATCGGCTAGTCTTTTACCTCGGGCAGCATATGTGTCTCCACATTAACGTCCTCCACAGTGGATGACTGCTATATCTTGGAGCTCCAGAAAAGCCTCTAAGAGCTGTAGTATCTCTTAGTGGTATTTGACTGGGGAGGTCTTTGCTCTGAGTAACCCCCTTTCTTTCCATATTGCTGCGTGGGCATGAAGGATTAGGAAGGCATTTTTGGAATCTGTGAAGAGGCTGATTCATTTTCCTTTCCCTAGGTATAATGCCTGCTCTGCCTTTTGAGAGGATGTTCCACAAGGCAGGGGTTTTGCCACCACCACATGGTGGAGACTCATAACCTTTTCTGTCTTCTGGACCCATTGTGCACGTAGCTGCTCCCATCAGGGTACCATTCTTCATTGGGATTTTCTAAATGCCTGTCCTTAAGGTCAGTCCTTCTAGAATAGACCAGATAGATTGTTTCCTGTCATGAATGGAGGGGTTACTCACCATATCTACTGGGAGAAGGGTGGCTGAGTTTAGGCTGACACAGTTTAAAACTGTGACTTCTGGGGTGTCTGTAAGGAGAGCTTGATATTTGGCTAGACAGCCCTCTGTCTGCCATTGGTGCCCTTTGATCTCCAGTCAGCTCTGTGCCTGATATGGAGTTAACATCACAGCTCTCTACCAAAAGGGTGGTTGCAACCACTGCCCTCAGGCATGGAGGACACCCTGTGGCTACAGAATCTACTTGTTGTGATAATAGTGTGTCTCGGATATCTCCCAGCATGTGGGTTAATACCCTCAAGGCAACACCCTGCCTTTCTGAGACAAATGGAGTGAAAGGCTTTTCCAGTCCCGGTATGCCTAAGGCTGGGGCTATGGTGAGGACTCCTTTAATTGCTTGGAAGGCTGTCTGCAGTTCCCTCCCCACTCTAATGGGTCAGAATCCAACCTTTCAGAACCTAGTATAGGGGTTTTGCCATTATGCCATACTCTGGTATCTAGATTCAGTAGAACCCAGCCATTCCCAGAAAGGTCCTCAGTTGTTTCCAGTGCTGGGGGAATTAAGGCCACTTATTACCTTCTTCCTATTAAGTGGGAGTTCATCCAAGATAATTGACTGTCTGTCGGGATAGCTCTACCTTTGCAGGGGATGCCTTGTACCCCTAATTCCCCAAGAAATTGAGGACTTGGATAGTGTTATAGTCTGAGACCTCAGCTTAGGGACTGCAGATTAAAATGGCATCTACATATTGAAGCAGAACTCCATTTTCCAGAGAGAGCTCCCTCAGTGCCTTCCCCAGGGTAGTCCCTTAGATATGGGGATTGTCACAAAATCCCTGGGGTTGCACAGTGCCCTATATTGTTGCAGAATGTTGTCTCTGAGTCCAGCCTATTTGAAAGCTAACAAGTATAAATATTTTCTGGTATTTGAGACAAGAGGGAGTATGGGTTAGGGACAATTGGGTGGACTGAGACACTGGCCTTATTTACTGCTCTGAGGTACTGGACCGATCGATAGCTTCCATCTTGGCATCTTCACCCAGAAGATGGGAGCATTGCAAGGGGATTGACATGGGACCAGTAAACTGTGTTTTCAGTATTTATCTATTAATGGTCGGGCTCCCTTTTTTGCTTCTGGGCTGATGGGGTATTTTTGCTTGTTTGGGTATAAGGCACTTTCCCTTAGGGAGGTTCTGACAGGGTGGCCTGTCTTGCCTGTCTAGGCACAGCCTGATCCCTGACTTGTAGATCCACTTGGGATCAGGTATGGAGGGGCATGTCACCTGGGGCTTGTTTGTTGATAATTCTTGAACCATAGTTATGATGGGAGTTGTTTCAGATCATCTCCCAATCAATTGGAATGTTTTTCCAAATGCCTGTATGAGATCTCTTCCCAAAGGGACATTGGGCACTCAGGGACAGTGAGAAACTCTGAATAGGAGGTCCTTCAACCTACAGCTCAAAGAGGTGATGAAGTGATTGATCCAGGGGTTCCCATCTACACTGATTCCTGTGCAAGTTCTGGGGGACAAGGGACCAGAGTGGCAATTCAGAACAGACATGTAGAAAGTATAATATGGACGTCTCCCTGAGTGGGCTCCAAGGAGAGAGACAAAGACTGAAAGTCCTCCATAAACTTGGCAGGGTCTTCTGAGACTCTTCCTAGTTGTTGCTTATCCTGGGCAAGTTTGGTCATAGAAAATGGGCACATGGACCCATATTGTTCCTGCATTCCCCTTTGCTACTTCTCAAGAGAAAGAGTTTATTGGGTGGTGGGTGGTAAGTTGTGTCACTATGAGTGATCCAGCTGGGCTAGCCCCAGTGACAGGAGAGCTGGATACTCTTGAGTGTTGGTAAGGGGGAAGGAGAAGCTCACTCCCCTCTATCTCCTTGTTGGGGTGCTGCTGGGGCAATGGATGGATATGAAAGGAGGGAGTTATAGAGCAGAACTTCAGTTGGGACTGGGGTTTGGGTCTGGGCCACACACAGTATGAGTTCTGGAGGTTCTGATTTTGGTAGAGGGCCATGAAGGGCTTGGACATATAGAATCTCAACCCTCTTCCCTTGTCTTTTAAAGAAGAGTTCAAGCTGTACTATGGTGTTAGAGATTATGGTTCCATTTTCTGGCCACTGATCACCACTCTTTTTTTAAAGATTTATTTATTTCTCTCCCCTTCCCCCCCCACCCCAGTTGTCTGTTCTCTGTGTGTTGTTTCTTTGTCCACTTCTGTTGTTGTCAGTGTCACGGGAATCTGTGTCTCTTTTTGTTGCATCATCTTGTGTCATTTCTCCGTGTGGGCGGCACCATTCTTAGGCAGGTTGCACTTTCTTTCACGCTGGGCGGCTCTCCTTACCGGGTGCACTCTTTGTGCGTGGGGCTCCCCTACATGGGGGACACCCCTATGTGGCACGGCACTCCTTGCGCGCATCAGTACTGTGCATGGGCCAGCTCCACACGGGTCAAGGAGGTCTGGGGTTTGAACTGCAGACCTCCCATGTGGTAGACAGATGCCCTAACCACTGGGCCAAGTCCGTTTACCTGATCACCACTCTTAAGCTTATACTATGGCCAGAAGGTGTTGCAGAAGGAGATTAATTTCTTCCTCTTCAGGCTGTTTAACTGGAATTTTTCCCAGTTCCTTGATGCATCCCAGGAGTGAATTGGAGGGAATCAAGGATTGACTACCCATGTTGGCTATTCTGGGTCAGCAGTCTACTATAAGAAGGGAAATAGAGAGATGGAAGGAGTTATAGCCTTTGTCCCATCTTTCTTGTGCTGGTCTTGGCTTTGGCATCCTGAGTTGTTGACTGGAAAGTTAGCATCCAGGTGTCCCTGGGCTAATTCCTACCCAAGTGTAGCCAGTCACTTCCTCAGGGCTTGGAGTGGGATTTAGAGGGTGCCTTAGACTGTAGCCACTGCCTCCAGGACTCTTGGGTTGGTGTTAACAGCAAAACCCAGAGTACCCTCAGTAGGACCATCTCCTGGAGACTTAAGGGATACATTTTGTCCAGTTTGGCAAGGGTCTCATTGATAGTTTTAACCTTGAAGTACAATTTGGTATATTCTGGGACTATATGCAAGTCAAAACAGTGGAAGGTATGTATCAAAAAGGCACCAGAGGGTGGGGAAAAGACCCCAAGTATAGTTTGTGTGTGAGGTAACCCAAAATCCTATCTGTCTTGACTGATAGTGGCTACACAAACAGCAATGGTTGGGAGGGGCAGGGCCCTCCAACCAGCACGAAGGTCCAGTTACCCACCTTAAAACATTCCCAGACCCTTCCCTGAATGAAGTCTCTAAGCATTCATTTCCAGAAGAACAAGCTGGAGTCAGGGTACATGAAAAGGAGAGACGGTTTCGCCTTTGGCCCCCTGCATAACCTGGGTCTGTTGAATCTGGTCAGAATCCAAGGACAGTGTTAGTGCTGTCTGGGTGGCCCTTGAATCTACAAGGTGTGGGAATAGATTCCCCACCACCATCTAAGGAGGGGAACTATAACCACCCTGATGAGTGGAAATTATTCCCTGCAGCCATGAAGAAAGTGATAAGAGAAAGGAAAAATAAAATGAAAGATAAGGAGTTGGAGAAAGGGAAGAAACATTTTACTTACTCTCAGGTCCCTTTGTAGTTGCCAAGCTGACCATGGATGGTAGTAAGCTTGGTGGAAGGCCTTTGAAAGAGACCTCTACCACAGTTGAAAACTAGAAGCTTCTTAGATTAAGTCACGAAAAAGGATTCATGGACCAGTCCAGGAGAGTGAAGGAAAGATTATATTACAGAGCTAAGTCAAAGTACACACTCTGTAGCAGGATTGCTTGAGTGCTCAAAGGGAAAGCCGTGCCCACCTTCCCGGGGGCTTTTTGGTAATATTAACTGGCAGAAGAGGCTGGAGTGGGCTCTAATTGGTGGTTTCAGGATAAAGTCAGGATTTTCCACTGGCTGGCTGGTTCTTCAGGGTGTAGTGTCAGATGTTGATTGGTTACTGGTTGTTCGGGAGTTCTGCAGGTGCTAGTCATGCTGGTCATGCAGAGCTTGTGGTAGTGTATGGGAATGGGCTTCCTGTTTTTCTCTTGGTTGTTCTGTTCTTCTCTTCCTTCTCCTCTTCCTACAATTACCTATGCCTGCCTTGACTTCCTCTCTCAGAAGAATTAATCTAGGCAATGAGTTATAGGTGGAAAAGAGGTTCTGAAAATAAGAGGAACCAGGAAAGGAGATAGCAAGGGAGTTTTTTTGGATTTTTTAGAGGAGTTATTAATTATGTCAAAAGCTGTTAATTGTTGGAACAAGATGATTATTGAGAAACAACATTGAATTTTTTAGTATGGAAGTCTTTAATGGCCTTGAAAAAATAAGTGTAAAAATATTTTTGTTTGTCATTGGAAAACAATGCATTGTCTATGGCATACTGGTCTTAGTTTCCTCATAGCCAAAGCAAATACCATGCAATGTGTCCCCTTAAGCAATGGGAATTTATTGGCTCACAGTTTTTGAGGTTCAAGGCCCAAAATCAAATGATCAAGGTGCTTTCTCTCAGAAGACAGTGGTCTTCTGGGGCTTGCTACCACAATTCTTGGTCCTTGGCTTTTCTGTCACATGGCAAAGCACATGGTAGCCTCTCCTGGCTTCTCTTCCAGTTCCATTGGCTTCTGACTTCTCCATTGGTTTCTCTCTCTTTGGTACCTTCCCTATAAAGCACTCAGTAATAGGATAAATACCCACCCTGAGTGAGTTGGGCCATACCTTTACAAAAGAAACCGTAGCAAAAGGTCCTATTTACAATGGGTTCACACCCACACGGATGGATTAGGTTTAAGAACATATTTTTCTGGGGTACATAGCTCCAAGCCACCACAATACTTTTCTAGGTTATCAGGTCTAGCCCTATTTATTGGTTTTGAGCTAGTTTGCAACTCTTTCTAAGTTGTAGGTAAGTGATAGGTATGAAAATTCTATCCTGTCTGGTGGTGATTAACTGACTTGGGAATGGAATGGCTCTTGTCGGGTCTTTAGTTTACTTGTATATACAGAGCACAGTATTATTTGGTTGACAAATTAAAGTTGTGGGTTTTTTTTCTGTCAATGTATTCTTAAATATAGTCATGTTGTATTGGAATTGTAGTGTTCTAATTTTTCATTTTAATCTCAGAAAAAAGTCGGGAAAGAGAGCATCTGTAAATTTTTTATGCTTAATTTACCATGTGGAACTAGGGATCACTAAAGCTCACAAATAAAGTATTTCAATGCGTGTTGGCAGTATACAACTTCACCATGTTTCAGTCTCCTTTTTCATACTGTAAGTGCACGTATAATTTATTTTTAAGCTGTCATCAACATATAACCAGTCATTCAATTCTCAATACCTTATGGGTTATGGTTTTGTTTTTGCAAATGAGGAAAGACTTTTCTGCGCGTTGGAATTTACACTCTAGCACCACCTATTGGAGAGTGGTTTACAGTACCCTGGATTACAAGAAAACAAATCTTTTTTTTTAACTTTATTTCTAGAGAAGTTTTGAAATTTACATTTATAGAAAAATTACACCAAAAGTATAGGGAATTCCCATATAAATCCCCCACACCCCCACACACAATTTCCCCTATTATTGACATCTTAGATTAATGTGGTAGATTTGTTATAGTTGATGAACCAATATTGAAGCATTGCTACTAACCAAAGTCTAGAGTTTGCATTATGGTTTACACTTTGTGCTGCACAGTTCCATAGGCCTTGACAAATGTATAATGCCTTGTGTTGGTCATCACAGCATCATGCAGAAGACTCTTATCACCTCAAATATGTCCAAATATTATAAATATATTAATTTATAATTTCCCTAATTATGATTCTTCTACTCCTTTTATTTGAATGTGTAATTTTCAATGTACTTGTTAAGTATATTTCTCAGAGACTTATATCTTCAGATTGTTCATATGCTGGTTGAACACTGATTCCCAGCAGAGTAACAGCCAACTCCTATCCTCTAGTCTTCAGACTTGCTCTGGACAACCAACAAAGTAATGATGATGGACAAGTCCCATCCCAATCAACAAGGAGTATCTACAACTGCAAACAAAATAATTCCTCCCATCTGCCCCATAATATCTAAGTCCTTTCTCAGACTGAAATAGCCAAAATGGACATCATCCCAAATCCCTCAAGACTGAGGAATGAACAATTATAAGGGGGAGCATAATCATCAACCAAAGTATTATAGATGTATTGTTATCATAGTTATTATCTTGTGCTCACAAAATTTAAAATCTTTTGATTCTGTCTCCCCAAATTTTCATTCATTTTCCTGTACTTTCTTTTTCTTCTCTCATTTTATTTCCTATTATATCTCTATTTATTTTTCTTTATTTCCCTTTCCATATTAAAAATACTCTGGCTTTCTTAATATAACTCCCACACACAGCTGTGTAACTGTCTAGAACTATTTTTTTATGACATGTGGACTGACATGTGGATGAGAAAAAAAGTTAGTGTTAGTTCATGTGTCTTTAAGTTTAAAATGATGACTCATGGTGAACTGGGTTTAGAACAGCATTAAAGTATGCTATTTAATATTTCTAGCCAGGAATTCACTGAATCCTAAGTCATCTACTAACTAGCTGTGTGACTGCCTAATGTCCCTAAATCTCTGTTTTCTTACTTGAAAAAGTGGCAGTAATAGAATGTAATTCACAGGAATGTGGAGGGGATTAATTGAATGATATATAGTGCATATAAACTATTCAGAAGAGCGCCTCTCAGGCAGTAACTATGCAATGAATATAATCCATATTTATTAGCCTTCTGAGAACTAAGTCCTTATTTTCTTTCAGCTCTATAGCATTAGAGAGCATAGCAGAAAATTCATATATAGTAGGAAATTGATAAATGTCTTTTGAATAAAATATTTGGAAAAAAAGAAATTATCTGTAGATGAACAATGTTATTATCACTATCCCCATCTTTAAAATTAAAAAAAATCTCTTGTAAAAGATATTTGAAAACATTTAATAGATAATTCTTATAGTAATGCATAGCAGAAAATATATTACGTACAATGTAGTAGAAAATAATTGACTATGAGCCAGCCACTCTGTTAATAACTTTATAGATATTATTTCATTTATTGGACAGAGGGTCCAGAATCTTGATTTCCATTCTCTGTTTTATCACTACCTTTCTAGGTAAAATTTGAGCACTGCTCCCTAGAACTTAGTTCCTTAAGAGGACTATGGACTCTACCATTTCTTAAATTCCTTCCCACTCTATCATCCTTACTATGATTCTGTCAACCTTGTAATGATATTGAAGCTGTATAATCCAGACATATATACTGGCTGTCAATCCGTTTCTCTCCCTTCTAAATTGAAAGGAACAAGTAGGGACTTTATTGATAGAACAAGATATGTCAGAGGTCATCTAGCTGATCCCTCGCTCACACCTAATTTTAAAAAAAAAGGATGAGGAGAGGCAAAATATTCTCTCCAATGTCACACCAGTAGAGAAAGCAATATTAAAAAGTTAGTCCAGAAGAATTGGAAGAGATGGCAGATAGGGCTTTTGTATACTTCAGCTTCTCCATGATGGGAACAAGGGAGAAAGTAGAGTTGGGGTAGACCTGAGCAAGTCTAAAAAGGCTAAGACCATCTAGATCATTAACACCAATCTTTAGAAACATTCTGAGGTACTCCACACTGAGGAGAGTTCTGAAACAGGAAATTCTCTTTTCTTTCTATTTAAATGTATATTTAAATTACATCGTGGGGAAGCAGATTTATCCCAGTGGTTAGGGCGTCTGTCTACCACATGGGAGGTTTGCGGTTCATACCCGGGACCTCTTTGACACGTGTGGAGCTGGCCCATGCGCCGAGCTGATGCACGCAAGGAGTGCCGTGCCGCGCAGGGTTGTCCCCTGCGTAGGGGAGCCCCATGTGCAAGGAGTGCACCCCATAAGGAGAGCTGCCCAGAGCAAAAAAAAAAAGTGCAGCCTGCCCAAGAATGGCGCAGCCCACACAGAGAGGTGACACAAGATGATGTCACAAAAAAAAGAAAAACAGATTCCTGTGCCGCTGACAACAGAAGCAGACAAAGAAGACACAGCAAAATAGACACAAAGAACAAACAACCGGGGTGAGGGAGTTGGGGCAAGGGGAGAGAAATAAATTAATAAATAAATCTTTAAAAATAAATAAATAAATTACATTGTGGAAATTTTGAAAAAAATACAATAAAGTCACCCACAATTACTTTAATCTTTTAAAATATTACTTGTTCCTTTCTATGCATATATTATATATTGTTTTAATCATAATGTGCATACAGCATTTTATTATTCGATTACAGTTTTTATCATATTGTTTTATGATTGCCATAGGTATAAACTGATTGCACAGTGATCCAACAAAATGATCATATCATAATTCATGTCAACATTCTCCCATATTGTAGAACAGGGAATAGTTTCTTTTGGCATTTTAAATAATGCATTGCATATATGGCTTTGTCTATACTTTGGATTCCTTCCAAAAAGTAGTTGTCAAATTATGAAATTGGTTTCCAGCAGAGTGTTAGTATTTTATAATGCTACCTGCAAAATAAAATCATACAAGTTTTGCTGTACCCACAGATGCAATAGGCAAGAACATTTATTCTTGTTACTAATATATTTGGATTTATTCGTCATTTTATTTTGTATTTTGTTCCTTGCTTTCTCTTTGTTTCTCTTCCTTTTCCTTTTCTTTCTCATTTTAAATTAATATTTTAAATCTTTTACATTTCTCTTCATGGACTTGTGAATTTATTTTGGGTGAGTCACCTAATAAAAAGAAATGAGCAGGGAGAAACCAGCAAGATGGCGGCAGAGTAAGGAGCTCCTAGAGTCAGCTCCTGCTACAGGGAAGTTAGCAAACACCCAGAGCTCTCTGGAGTTAGCTGAAGCACCTGTTTGGGGGCTCCATGAAGCCAGAAGAGCATCCTGCAACGACCTTGGGAGAGTGGAAGAAGGAGACCGTCTGCAGAGAAGACTCATAAGTAGATCATCCCAAGTTCCAGAGGCCAGTGCCCATTCTCCACTGGAGGCACAAGCTGCCTTGGGAGCTATTCCACAGATGGAATTAAAAGTTCCACTTCCCCAAAATTGGGGAGGAAGAGACAGTTGGGCACCAATTTCAGCTATGATGAGGAAATTCAGTGGGCTGCAGTATGATCCTGAGAACAGCTGAGGTTTGAGCCTGTCCAGGTCAGAAAGAAGCTGGGAGCTGCACCTGGCACAAGGGAAAGCAGGACAGACTGAAAATCCCAGTGCTGGTGGGGACTGGATTCTTCCCATACAGATCATATTGCAGGTCTAGCCTAGACCCCAATGCCACCTCCAGCAGGAAGAAAGCTGTGGGGACCTGTGCCAGCCTCTCAGGAAATTACCGGCCAAGCCACAGAGGCTGGTGATTGTCCTACTCTGGCGGCAGGAGCCGCCCCAGGAGCTGTTCTGTGATGGGAATTGGAAGCTCCATTTCCCAGAAACAGGGGAGGAGGAAATGGTTGGCTGCCGATTTCAACTACTGATTGCTAGACTTGGCTGGCTAAGAAATAACCCTGGGAACAGGTGTGGGTGAACCAGCCCAGGCCAGAGGCCAGTAACTGCCATTCCAACTCCGCCCCCAGCCTGAGGGGAAGCCAGGCTGACAGTTTCTTTCACGCAAATCAGCCTGCAGCCTGCCTCAGCTTCAGCCCCATCTCTGGCAGGGAAGAGGCTAAGGAGCCATGCACCAGCCTATACAAGTAACTGTAGGGAACTTCAGCTGGCACAGATTGAAAATCAGAAGTCTACCAGGGCAACTGCGGTCATCTTAGGACCAGCACTGCATAGTTTGCTGCCTGCACCTGCAGCTCCATCCCTGCCCCAGGCAGGGGAGAAAGGGATATGAAGCTTCATCAGTCTCTCTGGGCAATTACATTCTAGGCCTGCATGTGGATTATTCCACAAAGCTGTGACTCTGTCCCTACCCCTTGCGAGGGAGAAAGTTGGACGAAGCTTCGTTGGTCCCTGGTGCAATGAGGGAAGATTGAGCCTCCACAGGTATGGCACCAATTACATGCTTGGCTCCTATTGCATAACCAGCAAAGGAGAAATGATAGGAAGCCCTAAACTAGAGAGAAAAACTGCACCCAGAAAAAATACTCTAGTACCCCAGATGCCAAGACACCAGCCAAAAAATACAATCCACACCAAGAAACAGGAAGCTATGGCCCATTAAAGGAACAAGATAAGCCTCCAGATGACATAAAGAAGTTGAGACAACTAATTATAGATGTTCAAACAAATCTCCTTAATAAATTCAATGAGAGAGCTAAAGAGATTAAGGATATTAAGAAGACATTGGATGAGCACAAAGAAGAATCTGAAAGCATACATAGAAAAATGGCAGATCTTATAGAAATGAAAGGTGCAATCAATGAAATTAAAAAAAAAACATCAGAATCATATAATAGCAGATTTGAGGAGGCAGAAGAAAGGATTGATGAGCTTGAAGAAATGGCCTCTGAAAGTGAACATACAGAAGAAGAGATGAAGGAAACAATGGAAAAAACTGAACAAGGTCTCAGGGAACTAAATGAGAGCAAAAGGTGTGCAAACATACACATCATGGGTGTCCCAGAAGGAGAAGAGAAGGGAAAAGGGGCAGAAGGAATATTTAAAGAAATAATGGTAGAAAATTTCACAACCCTATTGAAGGAAATAGATATCTCTGTCCAAGAGGCACAATGTAATCTCATGCAAAAAAATCCAAATAGACCAACTCCAAGACCAATACTCATCAGAATGTCAAATGCCAAAGACAAAGAGAGAATTCTGAGAGCAGCAAGAGAAAAGCAATGCATAACATATAAGGGATATTCAATAAGATTAAGTGCTGATTTCTCACCAGAAACTATGGAGGCAAGAAGACAGTGGTCTGATATCTTTAAGATACTACAAGAGAAAAACTTCCAGCCAAGAATCTTATACCCAGCAAGACTGTCATTCAAAAATGAGGGTGAGATTAGAATATTCAGAGATAAATGGAAACCGAGAGAATGTCTAAGCAAGAGACAAGATTTTCAGGAAATACTAAAGGGTGTCCTAGAGGCTGAAAAGAAAAGACAGGAGAGAAAGGCTTGGAAGAGAGTCTAGAAATGAAGATTATATCAGTAAAAGTAAGTAAACGTGTCAAAAGAGTGGTGAAAATGAAATATGACAGATAAAACTCAAAATAGCCAGGAATAAATTTAACCAATGATGTAAAGCACTTGGATTCAGAAAACTGCAACTCAATGCTAAAACAAATTTAAAAAGCCCTAAATAACTGGAAGAAGATTCCATGTTCATGGATTGGAAGATAAAATATCATTAAGATGTCAATTCCACTCAAATTGATATACAGATTTAATGCAATCCCGATAAAAATTCCACCAGCACTAAAGAAAAAATTGAAAATATGATCATTAAATTTATTTGGAAGGGTAAGGAGTCCTGAATAGCCAGAAACATCATAAAAAGGAAAAGTGAACCCTCATCTCCAGACTTTAAATCATAATACCTACCTATAGTGGTAAAAATAACATGGTACTGGCCTAAAGATAGACACATAGACCAATGGAACCAAACTGATGGTTCAGAAACAGACCCTTGCAGGTATGGTCAAGTGAGTTTTGACTAGCCTGTCAAACTCACACAGCTCGGGCAGAACAATCCATTCAATAAATGGTGCTGAAAGAATGGGACATCTATAGCTGGAAGAAGGAAAGAGGACCCCTATCTCACACCTTATCCAAAAACTAACTCAAAATGGATAAAAAAAAAAACTAAAAATAAAAGCAAGAACCATAAAATTCTAGAAGAAATTATTGGAAAATACCTTCAAGACCTGGTGGTAGGTGGTGGATTTTAAAGGAGATAAGAGAAGGACTGAGAGGATTACTGATGTTTAATGTTGTAGAAATTTTAATTAGTGTTACTGTAAAATTGTGGAAATGTATAGTGTGGATGGTAAAACACAGTGAGTAACAGCTAGTTTATAAATGTGACAGAAAATGGTAGTCTAGGTTCATAAATGATAATCGACAGAATGCTTGAGAATAATCCAGCAACTGGATAACGCAGTAAACCAAGAGGTGGGTGAGAATTGTGGTTGATGGTACAGATGCAAGAATGTCCTTTGTTAGCTAGAACAATGTATAGCACTACTGCAGAGTGTTGGGAATGTGGAGAAGCATGGGAAAATACAGCTGGAGAGACCTATGGACTGTGGTTAGTAGAAATAATATAATATTCTTGCATCTATGTGATAGATGTATTGTGTTGATACTGAGGCAGTATGGAAAATGTGAGCCAAATGTACACTATGGACATGGTAACAATCAGATGACATTATTTTATCTCTTGCAAAGACACACCACATTGTGGTGTGTTGACGGAGGGGTGTTGTCTGGGAATTCTGCACATGTGCATGATTGTTTTATTAGTTTACAACTTCTGTCATAAAAAATATATTTAAAAAATAATAATAGGGTGGGTTTGGGGAAAAACACACCAATTGTAAAAAAAGAACTATGATTAATAGTATTTTGACAGTGTTCTTTTACAGTTTGTAACAAACATCTCATGACAATGCAAGCTATTTGTGGAGGGTTGATGTATGGAACCCCTGTATGATGTTATGCATGCTTACTTTGTAAGTTCACAACTTTTACTATACACTTAATTGTTTATGTATGTTCATATATAAATGATATAAAGATAATAATAAGATTGGTTAGGGGAAAAATACTTTGTGTAGTAGTAATATTTTGACAATGCTCTTTAATCATTAGTTAAAAAGGTTTAAAACAATGCAAGTTATTGGTAGTAGGTGAGATGTTATATGTTTGTTTGATGTTATATATGTTTGTTTTGTAAGTTCACAACTATCATACATTTATTGTTTATGTATGTTTATGTATGAGTAATATATTTCAATAAATTTTAAAAGAAAAAAAGGAAGTATCTATAACTCAAGAAGCATAAACTAATTAATACCTTTGCTATCTTCCAAAATAAAACAAAAATCTCATACTAATCTGTCACCTCCTGACTTATAAATTAATGTCTTCCAGGATTTTAATTCCATTATGTTTTTCAATTTTAATTATTTATTATTATTTTTGTACATTCAATGCTTGATTAGATTTTTGCCCAGGTTTACTGACTTCTTTGTTCAACATTCCGTCTTGAAACTCAGTTCTTCCTTCTGGGTTCAAACATCATTACTTGATAAGATCACTTTAGGGTTTTGATTTGACTGCAGCTATAAGGCACGACTCAGGCTGAGTCCCCACCCCTTTGCTGGGCCTGATATAAATAGACTCATGGACAGACAGACACATGGAAGAGATATTCTTTAAATTTTGATCCTGCCATGTGACAGGAAAGAGAAATCTCAAACAGCTAAAGCCTTGGGGAGAATTGAAATATTTTGCCTGATAGCTTACAGCTGGCCTTGGCAAGAAAGCCAAGACTGATATAGGAAGCCCTGAGACACAAGTCCTATGCCAACCTGCACCTGAGATTGGAAAAAAGCAGAGCCTCAAGAGGAAGGGGAAGCCCAGAGGGGAAGGCAGAGACCTGCCAGAGATCGGTGACAATCTTGCTTCAACATGGGGCAACTGGTTTTGGTGAAAAGCAGCCTTAAATTGGATTTTTTACAGCCTTGTAATTGTAAGCTTTTACCCCAAATAAATACCATTATAAAAGCCAGTTGATTTCTGGCACTTTGCATCTACAGCTCTTTGGCTGACTAATATAATCCCTTAGAAGTTCTGTAGGTGCTGTTTTGCTGTGTAAGCTCTTTTAAGTTTCATTTCCTATTATATTTCTATTCAGGGCTCACATATTTATTATGCACTCATTAATAACAATATATCATTGTTTTCTTGTTGCTAATCTCTCCCTTTCAGCTTAAAAATTAATTTAGTCTTTGAAATGCTGCAGTTTAATTCTGATTTCTCTCATCTATTAAATGACATAAAATATATATTGTTCAATTATAATATGTAATGGTACATTCGTAAGTATCTATAATGAAAATTGAAATATATATAGATGGATGGAGGAATTAGCTACCTATATAATGTCTATAGATAGATATCTATATATATATATATTTTTTTAATTTTTTTATTTTTTATTGACTTTGTAATAATATTACATTAAAAATATATATGTGAGGTCCCATTCAACCCCACCCCCCCACCCCCCCCTCTCCCCCCCCCCAACAACACTCGTTCCCATCATCATGACACATCCATTGGATTTGGTAAGTACATCTTTGGGCACCTCTGCACCTCATATACATTGGTTCACATCATGGCCCATACTCTCCTCTATTCCATCATGTAGGCCCTGTGAGGATTTACAATGTCCGGTGATTACCTCTGAAGCACCATCCAGGGCAGCTCCATGTCCCGAAGACGCCTCCACCTCTCATCTCTTCCTGCCTTTCCCCATACCCTTTGTCCATTATGTCCACTTTTCCCAATCCAATGCCACCTATTCTATGTGGACACTGGATTGGTTGTGTCCATTGCACCTTTATGTCAAGAGGAGGCTCAGATTCCACCTGGATGCTGGATGCAATCCTCCCATTTTCATCTATATATATTTTAATCTTGTTTTGGATTTGTCTGATGTGTGAATCTTAGGGTTTATGTTTTTTTATCAATTCTGGCAATTGCTGAACCGTTATTTCACTTAAAAATTCCCTTACTTATCTCTGTTCTCTTAGACATTCTTTGGACACGGTTCTACTTTACCTCACCCTACTCTACCCTCCCCTAATCTATTCTTTTCTTTTCTCTATATCTGTTAACTTTTCTCTTGTAATTTCTTTATCATTATCTCTTTGTGCTGTACTCTGCATAATTTCTTCAGCTCTACTTTCATGTACTCTGAATCTCCTCAGTTGGGTCTAATCTGCTGTTTAATTCATTCAATTAGTTTTTATTTGGGGGACTATACATATATATATATATATGTATATGTATTTCATTTCCAGAAGTTCTCTGTGGTTCTTCGCATCTTCCTAACCTTCTGGATAATATTTATTCCTTTTCATGTTTTATTCTAATTCCCTCATTACTTTATTAAACATATGAACAATTATTATTTTATATACTGTAATAATTCCAGTACCTGAATTTCTTAAAGGTCCTAGGGCTATTTCATTTTTCTGCTGACTCATTAATCATGGCTTATTTCCTCATGTATCCATACAAATATTACACACATAAATATTCACATATATATCCATATGTGTTGGCAGCTCTTATTGGACCAGAATTTTTGAGAACCCTCTGAAAGAATGAATATTGATGAGATCAGATTGAAAAAGGAAATCACAGCCCAAAGCAACTGCAGGACTCTTGCAAAAGCTGAACAGCCTGATTTTACCTTTATAGCTGGATAATTGATTATTACACAATTATGAAGGTAGGGAATCAGGCAGTTCCATCTCTCCTTTTCACAATTTCTTCTGTATTGCCCAAGCAATGTATGGTAGAAGTATCTGTGGGAATAGCGAGTGAGGGTGCTTGGACTAGAGAGACAGGCAGTACTCCTAATAGTCCTGACATCTAGAAACTAGAAAAGGGGCTCCTATGCCAGGAAAACTATCTCTTATCACACCCTGCAAAAGAGTAAGTCTTTTATCTTTTCCACTAAATTAATTTGAAATAATAATATGATATTTTTCTGTTTTCCAAATTTTATGAAATCTATTTATATTATCTTTATTAAATTGTAAGTTTAAAGAGATGCCTGAGTTTTTAAAAAAATAAAATTGCAATTAGAAATATAATGTGCTTATTGACTAAAAAAGAAAATAAAGGGGATGGGCATAATTTTCTAAGCTCTCAAAACAAATAAAAAGTCAAAATTTGACTATTTTTAAATATTTTTAATATAATTCTAAATTTAAGGAATACTGATAATAGTTTAAATATATTGGGCACATGCTCTCAACCAGACAGTCCCTTTAGATCTTACTACATTTGATTTTATAACAACCCTGTAATGTAGGTACTCATGTACCCTTATTTTAAGAAAATATTGTGACTTAGATTAATTAACTCATTTTAAGAATATTGTGGCTTAGAGTGGTTAATTAACTTATTCAGAGTAACACAATAAGTGGTGGACTTGATTTCCAAACTCATATTTTGAATTTAGTTTGTATGTGTTTTTATTTCTGTGGTGGTATAATTTTAGGGATTTGATAATTAGGGTAATAACAATCACATTTCTAGCACCCATAGACATTTCTTAACCAGCCGTCAAATATCCTGCCAATTCAGTTTGAAATATATTGCTTTGATTTCAGGTTTTTGTTTCATTTTTTCATCTTTAGTTTTGCTTTGTTTTTTTTAACAGATATTCCCAGTTTGCCCATAGACTAGTTTTCATGTCAGTGCTCACGTCTCTGAAATATGTAGAAAGGATAAAAATAAATATTAGAAACCTTCCTATATTCTTTGTCTCAACTTGGGTCAAATTTACTTTGGTCAGATAGAGCTTTGTGATGATAATTGTGTGTTTGTAATCATATGGATCAGGTCTGCAGCGAAGAGAAGAGAATTCAACATCCTTATAGTCCACCCATAGTGGAATCTTTAACCTTTGCTAAGTTGTTTTGGTTAACTTTTCAAAGGGGTACATTCATGGTCCTCCATTGTTATTTTAATTTATTTCCCCCTTAACCAGAGAGACTGGATTCCAGCAATGGAATTTTAAAATATTTTACATTTCATTTTTGGTCATTATTATACTAGAAATACAAAACAGAGCTTAAAATCAAAGATATAGGATTTCTTAATGAAATATTCTGTTCACTAATTAGTATACTTCTTCATTTAATAAGGTAGATAATATAGAATTTTCTAGAATTTACTCTTTTCCATTTATGACTTTATAGTCTTTCTTGGGATCCATCTTCCTATGATGAAATATATTTTCCAATAGAATAGAACAATAAATAGGCATCCTTTGCCCTTCATACATTTAGCACAGACAATTATAAAACAGCAGATATCTCATTTTTGAAGAGTTTGAGAACTTTCAATTAAAAAAAACCTTATGTCTCTGAAACATAATTCCTGAGCCTTTGTTATAAAGTTGTGTTTTTCAATTTATCATAGGGTTTTGAATTTCTAACATTTTGTGGTGTAATAGGTAAGTCTTTCCTTATAATACCCCATTCCATGCTTTCATCGCTTCCCAATAGAAAGTTGTTTTTAATAATGTAGATCAGACAGTTTTTAATAAGGTAATAAGTCATGAGAGTCATGCCAGGAAGAAGTTACTAATTAGAGGGGAAAAAGGGTCTCTTGTTTTTTCCTGAAACCTAAACTCTGCTGTGATGCCAGATAACTTTTTTTCCTTTTCTGTTTTTTTAGGTACGTGGACCAGGGATTGAAACCAGGACCTTGTACATGCGAAGTGGTGCTCAACCACTGAGCTACATTGGCTCCCCTGAGTTGTTTTTTTGTTTGTTTTTCTTTTAGGAAACTTTTTGTTTATTGTGTTGTGTGTTTTTTTGCTTTTAGGAAACCTCTGGGATGGAACCCAGGACCTCCCAAGTTTAAGCAGGTGCCCAACCACTTGAGCCACATCCTCTGCCCAGATAACTTTAAAAGCTTGTATTCCTTTCTCTCCTCTGCACACAGCATTGTAAGCTAGTCCCCTAACCAGGAGCAGAAGCAGATGTGACAGTAATTTAGCAGAGTGTTATGGTACAAAATCCAAAACTAAGACCTATTGATATAATAACACAGAATTTATGATTACTTGAATAGATTAGAGAAGCCATTTCCAAATCTCCACAAAAGTATATATTAGGTGGCGGACTTGGCCCAGTGGTTAGGGCGTCCGTCTACCACATGGGAGGTCTGCGGTTCAAACTCTAGGCCTCCTTGACCCGTGTGGAGCTGGCCAACATGCAGTGCTGATGTGTGCAAGGAGTGCTGTGCCACACAGGTGTCCCCAGCATAGGGGGGCGCCACACGGAGAGCTGACACAACAAGATGACCCAGCAAAGAGAAACACAGATTCCCGAGCAGCTCACAACAACAGAAGCAGACAAAGAAGACGCAGCAAATAGACACAGAGAACAGACAACCAACTGGGGTGGGGGGTGGGGGGCAGAAGGGGAGAGAAATAAATAAATCTTTTTAAGAAAAAAGTATGTATTAATATATGATTTGCTTATGATAAATTGTATTTCTTGAATCTAATGTGGACTGACCAGACATTCTTCAGGATTCTTTACACAGGTGATATTAAGGCTTTTTTATGGATTATATAATTTCACCCCAGTCCACATTAAGAGAAATTTGCCCTGGTTTTCATTAAATACTGAGAAAGAAGGATTTCTTTATTGGTCCATCCTGCCAGTCTTCTTTTAGCTCCTCAGATTTTTCTTCTATAGCTTAATGGGTCATCCAGAGTGAGTGATGTATCTTGATATTTGTCCCATTCTAAAGGGAGGCGATATTATTAAATTAGGAGGTGCATCAAAGTGAATTAAACTCATTCTAATACTATTCAGCTGATAACACAAAATAAACCCCCAAAATCAAAGAACTATAAACCACTGTTGTAGCCAGAAAATTACTCAGGAGAAAACAGAGCACATGTTTTCTTTAAGGAGATTGTTTTGTAATGATTAAGCAGATACTCTATAAAAAGAACAAGAATACATTCCATATGACCCTTCAAGGCCAGTGCAAGGTCAAGCCTTTCCCCTGGTTGGTAAAATTAAACTTTATTTTGGTCAGTTCAGAAAAACAATCCTTCTAATTAAGAGAAGGAGTGAAGAAAGTAAAGCGAATAACTTGAATAAATTCAGTATATTGCCTTGCATGGTAGGCAGAATTCTAAGATTACCTGCAAGATAGGGAACCATGGCTTGCTGGTACTGCCGTTACAGTGGGCAGTACTATGAATATGATGAATACGATGGGCCATCACTCTGTAAATATGCTACATTTTATGGCAAAAGGAAATTCTCACATATAATCTGTATTAGTCAGCCAAAGGAATGCTGATGCAAAACACCAGAAATCTCCTGGGCATTATAAAGGGTATTTATTTGGGGTAGGAGCTTACAGTTACCAGGCCATAAAGCATAAGTTACTTCCCTCACCAAAGTCTATTTCCACATATTGCAGCAAGATGGCTGCTGACGTCTGTGAGAGTTCAGGCTTCCTGGGTTCCTCTGGGCTCTGCTCCTCTGTTTCCTCCACATGGTCAGCTGTCGATTATGAGGCTCTCTAGGCTTTGCCTCTCTCCACAAGGTCAGCTGTAGACTATCAGGTGAACAGCTCTGTCTCTCTCGCAGGGGCTCCAGCTTAGGACTTCAGCATAAAACTCCAACATAAGAAACATGCAACTCTGTCCTTTGTTATGCCTTTTATCTGTGAATCCCCACCCACCAAGGGGTGGGAACTCAATGCCCTCATGATGTGATCCAATTAAAGCGTTAATCATAACTCAATCAGGCCCAGGTACAGACCAGATTACAAACATAATCCAATATCTATTTCTGGAATTCATAACCATATCAAGCTGCTACACAATTAAGATTCCTATTCAGTTGACTTTGAGTTAATTTAAGAGAGTTTATCCTGGGTGAGCCTGGTCTAATCAGGTAAGCACTTGAAAGAGCACCTGGGACTCTCCTTGAAGAGAGAGAAATTCTCATATTGGCCTTGAGGACATAAGCTGCCTTGTGAGAGGGCTTGTGAGAGGGCAACATGGCAAGGAACTGTGAGTGGCCTCTTGCAGTTGAGCATGGTACCCAGCTGACTGCCAGCAAGAAAATGGAGATGTCAGCACTAGAGTCGCAAAAACTAATTTCTGCTAACAACTGCAGACCCTAAGCTCTGGGAATTGCAGCCTTGTGAGATTTGAGCTGAGGACCAAGCTAAATTGTGCTCAAGATTAATGGAAACTGAGCTATTAAAGGTATGCTGTTTCAAGCTAGAAAGTTTATGGTGATTTGTTGTGAAGCAGTAAAAAATTAGTACATCTTCTATTTCAATTCAATTTATAAAAAATACTATATTGAGTTGGTCTCAGTTTAAAATACTGTAATGTGTATAGATATGCATATATACACACACATGCACACACATATATTACAAAGTATGATTTTTCAATGTAAATCCAGTTAAGCTTCATTTAAATTTGATGAGGGTAGAAACAGTGGTTTTGTTGCTGTTGTTGTTGTTGTTTTCCACGACTGTACTTTTGGAGCTTAAAATGGTGTTTGGAATTTAAACACCTGTTTAACATATGAACCAGGAATTCCACTTCTAAGTATTTATCCAAGAGAAGTAAAAACATATGGCTATGCAAACTTGAACATTTTGTTCATAATAGCCTAAAACAAGAATCAGGCAAAATGTCCTAACTACAGATGAATGGGGAAACAAACTGTGGTCTCTCCATACAATGGGTTACTCAGCATCAGAAAGCAATGAATGATTGAAATCCAAAAATATGGATGTGTCTCAAACATTATGCTGAACAACAACAAAAAAACCAGATCTAAAACAGTAACTCATGAATAAATTTATTTATATGAAATTCTAGAAAAAGCAAGACTGACGTATGACAGAAAGTAGAAGAATGGCTGCCTGGAATGGAGTGGGGTGGATGAAGGAACATTTTGGGATGATGAAATAATTAATATCTTGATGGCGGTGGTGGTTATAGATGTACACATTTGTCTAAACTCACTGAACAGAACCTGATACATAGTAAAGCATTCAATAACTCTGTGAAGTCAGTTTTATTCTGTAAATGACTTATAATTTACAAAAACTGTATTTACCATATGTGCAGGTATGCAAACAGAGAGTCACAGCACACACATTACTGATTTTGAAAGTACAAAACAAATGTTACAAATAATTTTTCTCACCCGTCTGTGATGGTGGGCTATCTATAATAATTAATTTGGTAGTTTGCCATTTACATACAATCCAGTGTTATTTTCTCTAAATCTTAATGATTCAAATAAGTCTTGGTCTTCTTAGGATTTCTGAAAATCTTTTTTTTTTTAAGAGTTATTTATTTTATTTATTTATTTCCCCTTCCTCCCTCCTCCCCCACCCCAGTTGTCTGTTCTCTGAGTCTATTTGCTGCGTGTTCTTCTTTGTCCGCTTCTGTTGTTGTCAGCGGCACAGGAATCTGTGTTTCTTTTAGTTGCATCATCTTGTGTCAGCTCTCGGTGAGGGCAGCACCATTCCTGGGCAGGCTGCACTTTCTTTCGTGCTGGGCGGCTCTCCTTACGGGCGCACTCCTTGCACGTGGGGCTGCCCTAAGCGGGGACAGCCCTGCATGGCACAGCACTCCTTGTGCACATCAGCACTGCATGTGGGCCAGCTCCACACAGGTCAAGGAGGCCTGGGGTTTGAACCACGGACCTCCCATGTGGTAGGCGGATGCCCTAACCACTGGGCCAAGTCTGCTTCCCTGAAAATCTTTTCTATTTATTTATTTTTATTTTTTATTTTTTTCTGAAAATCTTCATCAAAAATTGATCCACAACACAATTTGTAAAATCATGAAAGCATTAAGAATTATAGCAGTACAATTTTATAATGGAGTTAGTGTGTTCTGAGTAACAGGTAGCATAATTGTGTCCAGTAAAATGAAGATTTTTTTTGTTCCATGTTCATGTCTTTAGATATATAAGGAGAGGATGATTTTTTTACTAGTAATAGATTGTCAAATTTTAAAAAACAAAATCACAAAATTGAGGGAACTAATTTTCACATAGACTTTAACTACATTAAGCTATTTTACAGGGAATTTGGCAATGCATATTAAAAGGCAGAGGAATGTAATTCAGAACTTTGACTAATATTTCTCTCATTGCTTTACATACAGGTCTTTCCTCAAATTGTCTTCTTCTTTAAGCAAATATCCAATAAGGTGGGATCAGTTAAAAGCTATGGTCCCACATTGAAAACAATCATTTTATTAGCCAATGATTGATAATTAAAATAACATACAAGAATCCTGTCTCAATCAACTCATAAATTGTTGAAGTACCTTTCAAGATCTTCCAGCAGTACATCCTTACAGAATGCTTCATGGTACAAGGCACTTATTTGTACAAATTATCTGCTTTCTTCTGCTCAAATCTCTCAGCATCATTTTTTATGAGCAGATGATGAATTCCTTGCTGTGCAGCTGGAATATCCCATATATAATATAGGCCTGATAAAAATTAAGATTAAATCATTGTCCTGACAGAAATTCAGAGTCTTCCACTTACCATTATTTATCAGTTTCACTGCTAGCAGTATTTGGACAAAGGTCAAATGGCTTCTTGGCTAGAAGTTGTAGGAAGCCTTCAAGAATCAGCAAAGCAAAGGCTGATTCCAGATAGCATTTGAAGTTCATGTTGCTCAGACGCTATGATTCTGTGACTTTTCAGAAAGTCTTTTTACTCTCTCTAATCCAATGTGTATATAACTCTGACTGACTATTTTATACTTACACAACTTAAACATTGGTTTGTAAATTTTTAAATAAATCCAAACTGTTGAGCTGGGATCCTGTTTGTGTAGTGCTACTCACTAACTTTTGGATCTCTGGACTATGGAAACATCACACATTTGTGTAACTCAACCCAGGTTATTTGAAGGCACTGCTGTGTTTTGTTGTTAGTTATACATAGTTGTAATTTTTTTCTTTCTCCTTTCTAGACTGGTAAAAACAAACTGTATTTGCTGTTATCATACAGTGCATAGTTTGTGAAAATGCAAATAGACACACTATGTTTTAACGATAATTTAAACATTTTGTTTTAAGATATGCCTATTGTGGAGATTTTCCAAATAAATGCTGCTTTGTCTACAGAAGTCTTCTAAGCTCCAACTATTTAAATTATCCAGGCTCCAGACCTTATCGTTCCTGTATTTAGACAATTAGAGTTATAAATACTAACTCTGAGAACAAACCTTATCATTAACCTGACATTAAGGATGCCCAAATTGAAGTAGTACCCAAAGAGTCATAAAAATTGCAACAGGATCATGACATTTAAATGTTTATTAATTACATTCATATTAACAATAGGATATTTTATAAATACTTTATACATAAATCTGACAGAGGCCATATCCTACTTGCAACTTCTGTTTTTAGCTGGATTTCAGGTCCGTTGTTTTTTTTTACCAATCCATCAAAGCTTTTGCCTTTAGCATTTGAAAGATAATTAGCTACCTTAATTAAGGGCCAATGAATGGACATAAATCAAGCCAATGCTTATCTCAGTGTTCCAATCCACTGCACTCTAGACAAAAACTATGGTCTTTATGACATTGAAGGTTAAAAGAAAAATTCTATATTTAATATCACCATGTTACTGATTATTCTTTCAAATAAATATATTACTGTATTAACAATGCTTTCTTTCTATAGAAAAATAAGGAAAGGACATACACTTGGTTCATTTTCTTGCTATAAATTGAATTTGGGTTTGTGAAGGCAAATATAGGGCCACCTGTACATCAGTTAAAGGTTTCATTGCAACATCTATTTATTATGGAGAGACAGTGAAATGTACTTGAAAAGCATCAGAAGGAAAATTAAGGGACAGGGATTCAAACTCTAGCTGACTTAAACTCTTCGTTTTCTCCTGAGCAAAATGAGAGGATTGTGTTAGATGAGTGTTTTTGCAAAATGGGTGCTTAGAAGGCCTAAGTTTCCTTGGGATTTCATAAGGATTTGTTCCCTCTAGAGGTCCAGTTGCTTTATCCTAGTTATATTTAAACCATCTTTGTTTTCTGTTGTTATTTTTGTTTTCATGTTTTGGATTTTTGGAATAAGCTTTTTAGAAGGGGTAAGTTTCTAGTTTAAAAGAGACTTGAAACTACCCATCTAAACTAGCACAGGCTCTTCTTCTAGCTCAAGGTCCATGTTCTGGTTTATTCGGATTCATTTAACTATCTGCCCCATCCCTCTATACCAGCATTCGAAGCAAATAGAGGGATTAAAGATGAAAGCCCCCAACTTGGATCCTTAGTTACCAAGTTTCATTTGGAAAATCTTGCTGATATTTACCGTTGGTACTAACATTTTCAACACGCCCTTGATTGTTCCTAGGTTCCTTTTCACTTTACAAAATCTCCTTAATCTTGCTTTCTCTTTTGGATAAAGCCCAATTCATTTTTTCTAATATGACAATGGTCTCTGCTATGCGTTGCTCTAACAGCGTGTTCTTCTGTTCGTCCAGTTTGTTGAGAGCCTGTAGAAAAAGAATACCAATTTAGTTTCAATTCTCAGCTTAATAATGTTTTTGCACTTGAATCTACAAGGTAGAACAAACAGTATTAGGCCATCACAAGCTAAAAAGAGCAATAACGTGTACTTTAAAAAAAAAACAAAAAGCAAGAGATCATGCTTGTGAAACAAAATACTTTGAATTCTGGGACTTGTGCTTTGAAAATATGTTTTAAAAAATGCTCCAGAAACGTTGTGGAAAATGGCTGGAAACCATAAATCGAGGGGTGTATTGCTGTTGTAGTTTATGTTTTCAAGTAACTAAATGCTTATTTGATGGAGGGAAAAAAAGCTTTAGGATTTACTTTATAAAACAGAAGACATACTTTTAAAGGATATTTGATTCTTTTAAAGAAGTATTCTACCTGTACTTTACATTGACATAGAGCAAAATGAGATAAATGTAAAAAGAAAATGCCAGTAATTAAAGTACCCTCAGGGAAGTCAACATTTGTTTAATAAATAATTATGGAAGGTATGGATGAATAATGACATCTAGTCTTTTAAATCTTGAAAATGATTGAAGATTTTGCATTTTCAATCATACTTTTAACACTGATCACTGTATTTTTTCCCCCTGGATCCAGGCTACTCACAAATATCATGAAAACAGACTATATACTACATCTACCATTGTATTTTTTGTTAGTATTCTAAAAGAAAGTTATTCTTCCATAAAAAAATTAACTATTTTAATTAATGATCTAGAAGTTAGAGGATTATCACTGAAATCACCGTAAATTTTAGTTGCATAGACTATTAAAAGTTCTATGGTCAGGAAGCGGACTTGGCCCAGTGGGATAGGGCATACGTCTACCACATGGTTCAAACCCCGGGCCTCCTTGAACCATGTGGAGCTGACCCACATGCAGTACTGATGCGCACAAGGAGTGCCAAGCTACACAGGGGTGTCCCAACGTAGGGGAGGCCCATGCGCAAGGAGTGCACCATGCAAGGAGAGCCACCCAGTGCGAAACAAAGTGCAGCCTGCCCAGGAATGGTGCCGCACACACGGAGAACTGATGCAGCAAGATGATGCAACAAAAAGAGACACAGATTCCCGTGCCGCTGACAACAACAGAAGCAGACACAGAACACGCAGCAAATGGACACAGAGAACAGACAACTGGGGGGAGGGGGGAAGGGGAGAGAAATAAATAAATCTTTTAAAAAAAAGTTTTATGGTGATAAGATTTTAACAATTAATATTAATCAATGGGAATTATATTTTTATATTTCTTCTAAGTCACAATTTACATTTGTAGGAAGATATTTTGTTATAGTAAGTTCAAATAATTTTAACCAAGTGGTCTCATATTTACCTTGTTATGATGCTAAGAAATATCAATACTCTAAAGAACTATGGTACTACAGTATGGGTGTGGAGTTAAAAGTAAGTTAAATTTAAATTCATATTTATAAATATATACTTGTTTAATTTAATTTTGGTCATAAAATTAATTTCTTCCCAGGTTTTAAAAGGTGTCTCTTAGAAAAGAATATTTTCATGGATTACCCAATGCACTATAATATTTTTCTTGTGCTTTGAACCTGATTTACTAGCTCATTAATTTCTACATCATCTTGAATATTTCCTATGGGATTTATTGTGATTTATCAAATCCTGTAGTGTTGAAAAAAATAGAAATATTTAATTCACTGCAAGATGTATTTGTGGGACAAATACTATTTAATTATAATGTGATCAGTTTTACAACACTGATACCTATTTTTAAATTCTCCTATATCAGTTTCTCCATTCTGCTTGCATCCAGGATAGACAAAATTACTTTTCTATAATGTATTATATCTATATTTAATCATTACCAACAAAGAGAATATTTTGTCTTACTTATAATCGATAATTTGATAGGACTCTAGATTGGAAGATGCATGTCTGGCTATTTCACACAGAAGTCAAAGAGGTTTGGAAGATTCTCAAGCTATAGCACAATATGAATCTAGTTGGTAACTTACCTGCAGTACGTGCCTTAACTAAAAGCCAGCGTCTACATCTCAACATAGCTTTATGAAGTGATTTTAGAGGTATTTTTGAGGGGAAAAAAGTAAACCTATAAAATAAAATGGTACATACACATCTGGGTATCCATGAAATAATTGTCTTCGAATATATTCCTTGTGAATGTAAAGCAACATAATGTTTTCAATTTTTTAATCACTGCCTTGTATTACAAACTCTAATATCAGAAGGATTTTGCCTAGAGGGTGAGCAGATTAATGTCTTTAAAAATTATTTTAGTAATTCTAAGGCCATGAGAAAGAATTACATTTCCAAGCTAGTTTTTATTCTCTGGCTGTGCTTCTATATCCACATCCCAGGATATTATCTCCCTGGGGACACTGTTGCATTTCCATGGCCATGTGCAAGTTTTAAAATTTCCTGGACTTTTTCCAGTTCCACTGTGATTTCTTGCAGTTCTTGTACAGTTGAAATAAGAAGAAGAATAGGGAAGAATAATAAAAGAAATTGTTACTACAGATATTTTATTTCATTAATGAAAACTTCTGGAATTTAGTGCACAAATAGCATTGACCAAATATGTATTTTGTTATCTTTTTATTCATTGTTACAATTGTTCATTCAATATTTATTGAATATTTATTACATGATAATCATAAGCTTAGAGTAAAAAATGCAACAACCAATAAGACACTGATGGAGTATCTGATAAAGCTTACATTCTAGAGATTGAGAAAAGAAGTAAACAACCAAACACTTCTGTGAACATAATTAAAGACTATTAATGAATGCCAGGAAAGAAATAAATACGGTGCTATGTGTTGAGTAACTGGGGAGGCCTGATGAGGTAAGGCTCATTAGGGAAGGTAACTCGGAGGAGATACTCTTGAAAGAGAAAGATTAACTTTACTAGGCTGAGAATGGGAAGGAGTGTGTGAAGAATAAAGGTTCAGGCAAAGAAGCAGAAAGCCAAAGCCTTGAGGGAAGAAAGATCTTGGTGTGAATTTGAAACTGACATGAACCAGTATGACAAGATCTCAGTGTGTAAGGAAAAGAGTGGTCCAAGGCAGTGTAAAAGGCTTGAGCCACATAATCCAGGGCTTTGTATGAAATGCTAAAGAGAATGGATTATATTCTGTCCCCACTGAAAGTCATCATAGGGGTTTTAAGCAGGCATGATATAACCTGACAGAGCTATAAAAGAAGACACGACTAATGAATGATAAATGAATTGAAAATGGGTGTAACAGTGACTAGCAAGGAAGTGGGAAACCAGATAGCAAGATATTGTAGTTGAATAGGAAAGAGGTGCTGGTAACTCAGATTAGGGTACTGGATGCATATGGGTGGATTTAGGATATATTTTTTAGAAAGAACCAATTACACATGCTCTTAAATTCCATGTAAAAGGTGACATAAAGGGAGGAGTAAAGAATGCCTCTAAAATTTTTGGCTTTAGTTCTGTAATATGCACACTCAAATATTTAAATGAATGAATTAAACTCTATCTCACAATAATAAAAATGTACATATATTTGAAAGAGTAATTGAAACATTTTTATTGACATTTCTTTCCCTACTGGTATATCATGGTGTCATTCCTACCTTTAGTGTTTCTGGATTTTTTTAAGAAAAAAAATACGTAAGGAAGAGGAGTGGGTGAGAATCACATAACTATTAGCATTTTATTGGCACCTTCTTTATATATAACTAATCCTTACTTCTTCTCGAGGTCTTTTATGGAATCTACTCCATTGTAGGATAATTTACATCTGATAAAACTGCAGACACTTTAAGTATCCAATTCAATGAGTTTTGACAAACTCACACATCTATGAAACCACCACTACAATCAAGATATGGAGCATTTCCATCACCTCTTAAAATTTCCTTGTGTCTCTGCACATTATGAATCCCAAAAGAAAATGTTACATGCATTTAAACAGTCACATGTATTTTCAAAAATTAGGGGGAAAACACTATTTTATATTTACCCAAATTTAGCATTGGGATATTATTTATGGATTCTAAAACAAAGATTGATTGTTTGTAAAATTGGTCTGTTCCTCTGGGCATGATACCTTTTGAATTTATTAAACTCAAAGGTTTTGTTTGTTTTCTTGATTGAATCAAGATTAGGTCTTTGATTCAAAAGCCCTAATCTCAGTTACTTCCCACTCCCTTTGGTGAACTATATAAACAGGCACTTACTCAAGAAGATAGAGTAGAAGGCACCAGAAGAAAGAGAGCTCCACAGACGTGGAAGAGGAGAGAACTTGGGCATTTCGGTCCTGCCATGTGACAGAAAGAAGGCTCAAACAGCTGAAGCTGAGAGGAGAGCTGAGCCATTCCCCTAGTAGTTTATAGCTGAAGAGAACAGAGCTCTGACCAGCTGAGAAGACCCGGGAAGAAACGAGTCTTCCAGCCTACGGCTGAGATTGGAAGAAGCTGGGCCCATGGACTTTAGGAGGAGGAAGGCTGAAACCTCTTAGAAATCAGCAAGATTTTGCTTCAATATGTGGCAAGAGACTTTGGTAAGGAAGTAACCTTGAGTTGGACTCTTAAGGGCCCTGTAACTGTAAGTTTCTACCCTAAATAAATACCCTTTATAAAAGCCAAAAGATTTCTGGTACTTTGCATCAGCACCCCTCTAGCTGACTAATATGCCAGATATTCACCATTCACAATGCTTGTCCTTTATTCCTCAAAATTTGATTTTTCCTCTGGCATCATTTTCCTTCATCCAGATGAAATTCTTTCATTTCTTATAGTGAGTGTCCACTGACAACAAATTCTTTAGTTTTCACTTATCTAAATTATATCTATTTTGCCTTCATTCTTGTTGTAGAATTATGGGTTGAAATTTTTTTTTTCTTAAAGACTTTAAGGTAGTCCTTTATTTCTGTAGGGAAGTCCATGGCTTTAAACCATTGCTCCCCTCTATTTAGTGCATTGCTTTTCTTTGACCTGCATGCTTTCACAATTTTCTCCTTATCAGTAGTTTACAGTTGTCAGACAATGATAGGCTTATATGTGAATTTCTTTGTATTTATTCTGCCTGGGGCTTGCCAAGCTTCTTGCATGTATAAATTTTTGACTTTTACCAAGGTTGGGAAGTTTCAGTCATTATTTCTTCACATTATTTTCTTTCACTTTTCTCTATAGTCACCTTCTGAGAGTCTTATTGTATATATATCAGAATTTTTTATATATTCTGTCAAGGTCCCTGAGGTAATTTTCAGTACTTTCTCTCTTTCTAAGATTAGGTAATTTCTATTAATCCATTTTAAAGTTTGCAAATTAAAAAAAGATTATTATCTTTTTTTAAAAAGATACATAAATCACACAAAGTATTACATTAAAAAATATGAGAGGTTCCCATATACCCCACTCCTCACACCCACAACTCCTCCCACATCAACAACTTATTTCATTACTGTGGTCTAAAAGTATGATGCTTAACTTCCATATCTTTCATTGCATTTGATGAATACATATTGGAGCACTGCTGCACAGCATGGATTATACTTTATGTTGTAGTTTACACTCTCTCCCAGTCCATTCAGTTGGTTATGGCAGGATATAAAATGCCCTGCATCTGTCACTGCATATCATACAGGACAACTCCAAGTCCCCAAAATGCCCCCATATCACAAATATCTTTTTCCCTCTCCCTGCCTTTAGCTAGTCCAGTGGCCACTGTCTCCACATCAGTGATATAATTTCTTCCATTGCTAGAGTCACAATAATTCTATAGTATAATACCAATAAGTCCACTCTAATCCATATCTTATTCCTCCATCCTGAGGTCCCTGAGATGGTGATGTCCACTCCACCTCTAACTGAGAAGAGGCTTAGATCCCACATGACTGATGGAAGGGATTCTCCTGCTTGCAGTTGTAGACTTTCTCGGTTCCCTGGTGTGGTGGTTGATCATCCTCACCTCCTTGTTAGCTGACCTGGGTAAGTACAATTAACTGGAGAGTAGGTGTTGCAACTCTGCTAAGTCTCAGGACCCAGATGGCACATGGACAGTCCAGAGATTAAAGTCTACCAACCACAGATTCAGTAAAAGTGACAGAAGGGGCATTGAGAGGGCTCATCTGAGTCCAACTCCATTACACTGGAGCACAAATTCCAATATAAGGCCCACTGGCAAGGCACTGAACTCCAGAGTCATGACTATAGGACCTGGGTGTCTCCATAGCCCTTAGGAGCACCACTATCTGGGGTTGTATCTTCTATGGCTGTCTCTGAGATCCTGCTTAGATATGCATAAAGCATGACATCTCTGATGACCTCCTAACTCATTTTGAAGTCTCTTAGCCATATAAACTCATTTGTCTTCACCATTTCTCCCTTTTATTCAAGGTCTTTTTCTAGTTGCCTCACCAGCAGGGGCTTGGTAGTAATCCCTCAGCAAGAGGGAGGCTCATACCCAGGAATCATGTCCCATGCTGGGGGAGGGTAATGCATTAAAATGTTGAGTTTGGCTTAGAAAGTGGCCATATTTGAGCAACATGGAGGCTCTCAGGAGGTAACTCTTAGGCACTCTGCAGCTCTAGGCCAAGTTGAAATTTCAAGCACACAGGTTCATAAGCATAGTCATCAGCATCAAGGACCCATCATTGGACCATCCTTCTTCACTGGTCTTTGCTCTTTCCCTTGATGGATTGTTGCTGTTCCATTAGGGAATGTGACAGAGCTCCCCAGGATGGGAACTCAGCACTTCCTCAGTTGTCATGTAAAACTCTACCCACTATGTCAATACTCAATGTTCAAACATATCTATATATCCTATATGCATGTCCTGGAGAAACTCCCTCCCACCCATGCATCCCCCACACCAATGCTTCTTCCCTGCCGTAGTTGAACCCCTCTGTGATCCAAAACTTCTTAAAAAAATGAAGCCTAATATATTGCCAAATTCAATTAATAGAAAAATAAAATAGTAATGATAGATTTAAAGATTAGAATAAAAATACATAAAAATTTAGATAGGGAAACGGACTTTGGCCCAGTGGTTAGGGCGTCCGTCTACCATATGGGAGGTCCGCGGTTCAAACCCCGGGCCTCCTTGACCCGTGTGGAGCTGGCCATGTGCAGTGCTGATGCGCGCAAGGAGTGCCGTGCTACGCAAGGGTGTCCCCCGCGTGGGGGAGCCCCACGAGCAAGGAGTGCACCCGTGAGGAAAGCCGCCCAGCATGAAAAGAAAGAGCAGCCTGCCCAGGAATGGCGCCGCCCACACTTCCCTTACCACTGACGACAACAGAAGCGGACAAAGAAACAAGACGCAGCAAATAGACACCAAGAACAGACAACCAGGGGAGGGGGGGAAATTAAAATAAATAAATAAATCTTTAAAAAAAAATTTAGATAAACTAAAATAAGTAAAAAAATAAATTGAGGTATTAAAAAATGAAAAATATAATTTTTTTTAAGTTTTGCCTTTTATGACTGTAATAGATGTTGCATCAAAGTTCATTAGAGAGATTGGTCTGTAATTTTGCTTTCTTGTGGTGTCTTTGTTGGTTTTTGTATTAGGGTAATGTTGGCATCATAGAATGAGTTAGGAAATGTTCCTTCGATTTCACTTGTTTGGAAGAGTTTAAGCAAGACTGGTGTTAGTTCTTTCCAGAATGTTTGGTAGAATTCACCTGTGAAGCCATCTGGCCTGGCCCTCTTCTTAGTTGGGAGGTTTTTAATGACTGACTCTATCTCTTTAATTGTGATTGGCTTGTTGAGATCATCAATTTCTTCTTTCGTTAATATAGGCTGCTTATGTGTTTCTTGGAATTTGTCCATTTTTTCTAAATTTTTCTTCTCATTGACATATATTTTTCCAAAGTATCCTTTTATGATTTCTGTGGGGTCAATGATGTTTCTTATTTTGTGTATTTTTATCATCTCTCTTTTTTTCTCTGTTAGTCTAGCTAAAGGATTGTCAATTTTATTGATCTCCTCAAAGAACCAGTTCTTTGTTTTGCTTATTTTTTCACATGCTTTCTTATTTTCTATTTCATTTAGTTCTGCTCTGATCTTCATTACTTCTTTCTTTCTTCTTCCTTTTTGTTTTTGTTTTTTTACTAATTCCTCCATGTGTGCAGTTAGGTCTTCAATTTTAGCTCTTTCATCTCTTTTGATATGTGAATTTATGGCTATGAATTTTCCTCTCAGTACAACTTTTGCTGCATCCTATAAGTTTTGATATGTTGTCATCATTTTCATTGATTTCAAGGTAGTTACTGATTTATTCTGAGATTTCTTCCTTGACCCACTGTTTGTCTAATAGTATGTTGCTTAACTTCCATATCTTTGTGTCTAATCTGGTTGTCTGACCCTTGCAGATTTTCAGCTTCATTCCATTGTAGTCAGAGTAATTATTTTGTATGATTTCAAACTTTCTGAATTCATTGAGACCTTCTCTGTGGCCTAGCATGTGGTCTATCTTGGAGAATGATTCATGTGTGCTTGAGAAGAATGTATATCCTCCTGTATTTGGGTGTAGTGTTCTATGTATGTCTATTAGGTTCAGATCCTCTAATATATTATTCAAAGTCTTTATTTCTTTATTGATTCTCTGTTGAGATATTCTGTCTAATGGTGATAACGGTGTATTAAAGTCCCTCAGTATAATTGTACAAGCATCTATTACTCCACTTAGTTTTCCCAGTGTTTTCATCATGTATTTTGAGGTACCCTGAGTAGGTGCATAAATGCTTATGATTGTTCTTTCTTCTTGAAAGATTATCCTTTTTACTAACATGTAGTGTCCATCTTTGTGTCTCACAATAGTTTTGCATTTAAAGTATATTTTGTCCGATACATATATCAGAAGTATAGCTACTTCTCCCCTTTTTTGGTTATTGTTTGCTTGTAAGATTGTTTTCCAGCCCTCCTTGAATCTCTGGGTCTAAGGTGGTTTTCTTGTAGACAGCATATAGAAGGGTCATATTTCCTTATTCATTCTGCCAATTTGTGTCTCTTGACTGGTGAGTTTAATCCATTAACATTCAGTGTTATTACTCTCAAGGAATTTCTTACATTAGCCATATTTTCTTTGGATTTGTGTATGTCATAAGTTGTTTTTATTTCTCTTTTTGTCTTTTTAGTTGTTTTTACACTCTTCTCCAACTCATTCTCTCCTGTTTTTTGTTTTTTTTTTCTTTTAACCTGCAGAACTCCCTTTAGTATTTCTTGAAGGGCAGGTTTCTTATTGGCATACTGTCTTGGTTTCTGTTTATCTGTGAATATTTTGAACTCTCCATCATTTTTGAATACAAGCTTTGCTGGATAGAGTATTCTTGGCTGGAATTTTTTTTTTCTTTTAGTACCTTGACTATGTCATACCACTGCCTTCTTGCCTCCATGGTTTCAGATGAGAAATCAGCACTTAATCTTATTGAGCTTCCCTTGTATATGATGGCTCTCTTTTCTCTTGCTGCCTTCAGTATTTTCTCTTTGTCTTAAGCATTGGATAATTTGACAAGTATATGTATTGGAGTAGGCCTGTTGGGATTTATACTATTTGGAGTGTGCTGCACTTCCTGGATATGTACATCTAGCTCGCTCAATAGATTTGGGAAGTTTTCAGTCATTATTTCCTCCAAAACCCCTTCTGTTCCCTTTCCCTTCTCTTTTATTTCAGGGATGCCTATAATGTGTATGTTTCTGCATTTTGTGTAGTCATTCAAATCTCTAAGTCCCTGCTGGATTTTTTTCTATCCTTTTATCTATCAATTCTATAATCTGTTTGATTTCAGATATACTGTCTTCCACATTACTAATTCTTTCCTCTGCCTGTTCTAATCTGCTGTTATTTGCTGAGAGTATATTTTTGATTTCTTGGATTGTGCCATTCATCACCATCATATCTGTTATCTTTTTGTGTATGTTTACGATTTCTTCATTATGCTTTCCAAGTGTTTTTTAAGTAATTTTTAATCTCTTCCTTCACTTCATTAAGGTGGTCCATGTTATTTGTTTGGACAGCTTTGATTAGTTGTTCAATGTTCTGCTCCTCTTCCTAGTTTTTAGTTTGTTCATTGGACTGTGTCATGTCTTCCTGATTATTGGTATGGTCTGTAATTATTTGTTGCTGTCTGGTCATCATTTTACCTTGATGGGTTTATTTAGTTGGTTTGCTTCTCCCTCTAGTCTTGGGGTTTTTTTAGGTGCTGTTTGTGTACATGTGTGTGTGTTAAGTTTTCTCTTAGACACTTTGTTCTTCTTATTCTATATCCTTGTTGTTGTCTAAATTTCCTTGAAGGGAAAAGATTAGGGCTAGGGAAAGCAAAAGAGTTAAGAAGAAGTATAATAGTAATATTGATAGTAAAAGTTAGCAGAACCATATAAAACCTAGAGAATGAATATTAAACTCACGTAAACAGTGTAGAGTAATAGAAATAAAAAAGTGGAGCACCTACAATGAAATGGGAAATTGAATATGGAGAAGAATGTAGTGTGAATTAAAAGGCCAGTGTGATGAGGAGAGAGGGAAAGAGAAAAGTTAGGACAGAATCAGAAAGAGTAAATAAAAGATAGAAAACAGAAGCATTAGAAATAAAAAGCCAGAAAAACTGGGAGCTAAACAAAGAACAGTGGAATGTAATAGCAACTATAGAAGGTGGAAGATAGAACAATGTACAAAGGAAAAGAGATAGCATTGATAGGTATAGCAGTTTGATATGGTTATGAATTCCAAAAATAGATATTGGATTATGTTTATAATCTGGTCAGTACCTAGGCATAACTGAGTTATTATTAGGGCTTTGATTGAGTCATGTCATTAGGGTGTTGAGTCCCCACTCACCAAGTGGTGGGGACTCACATACAAAAGGCATGGCAAAGGACAGTGTTGAAGGTTCTTAATGTTGGAGTTTTGATGTTGGAGTTTGATGCTGAAGTCTTAAGAGATGGAGCCCTGGGGAAAGAGACAGGGCCATTCTCCTGATAGCCTACAGCTGACCTTGTAGAGAGAGGCAACCCCTAGAGACCTTGTGGAGAAACAGAGATGCTGAGCCCAGGGGAACCCAGAAAACCTGAACCCTGGCAGACGTTGGCAGCCATCTTGCTCTAACACATAGAAATAGACTTTGGTGAGGGAAGTAACTTATACTTTATGGTCTGCTATCTGCAAGCCCCTACCCCAAATAAATACCTTTTATAAAAACCAACCAATTTCCAGTATTTTGCATCAGCACCTCTTTGTTTGGCTAATACAGTAGCTAAAATCAGAACATACAGAAAAGAGGAAATCAAAGAAGAAACACAGCAAACAAGAAACAACCTGGCAGCACCTAATTAAAAAAAAAAAAAGAAAGAAAGAAGGAAAAAAAAGCGGGGGTGGGGGTAAAGAGGAAGGAAAGACAAAAAAACAGACAAAACCACAAGCAAAAAGTCAACCAAACACTAAGATAAAACAGACTTCCCTCTTAAGCCCCTGTGAAGCTTGTCAGGCTGCCAGTGTTTATCAATCAATTACCCTGTAGCTTTCTTGCTACAGCTTTTGAAGTGGGTTTTAGTGAGTAAACTAAATTAAATTATATAACAAAAGAAAACTTTTTTTTTTTTAGGAAAAGTAAGAGACCCAAGTGTCATAGACAAGGATAATGTCTGTGTTTTCCCTGTCCTGAAGTGTCAGCTAGATGTTTAATATCCCAGAAGTTCACTACTCTAAGAGGAGCTGGGAATCGAATTAGAGACCTTGTATGTTCAAGCCTGAAACTCCTCCACTGAGCTAAACTTTCTTCTTGGGTTGGTTAGCTCTTCAGAAAGAATCCCTTTCCCTGGTGCAGGATTGACTCTTTGCAATTGAATAAACTGCTGATTAGGAATCCGTCCTCCCCCCCCCCCCCCCTTTTTTTCCTAACTGCTCTCTCTCCCAGGGCAGCAGGAAGCAATAGCCTGCATGAGAGTTCCCTTCTCACCACAGAAAAAAAAAAAAGACTCTCAGTCTCTCTGAGAGAGAGCACCCACACCTTGCTAGGAACCTTAAATATGCTCTTGGAAGCTTATTAAGCACTTCCTACTGTCCCCCTCCCTTAGGTGAGTTGCACAGGACTAGTTAATTGCTTGACTCCACCTTCTCCCAGACCAATTTTCCCTATCCCAGGGTGGTTAGGTAAATCAGGCTGCCTCAGCAGATTCGCCTCTCCCTTCTTTCTGTTTTCTCCTCAAGCCAGCTGGTATGCTCCTCAAAGCTCAAAAAAGGGGGTCCAGACAATTGAACCTGTACTCGAGGTCCCCTCTCCACCCTTCACCAGAGTCCTCCCACTCTCAGAGTTAGTCTCCTCCAGCCGGGTGACCAGCGAGAGTCAGGGAGCACTGCAGCTTCCTGCCCTGAGGGAGGGGCTTAGCCATCCCACAGCTCCCACCTGAAGCACCAGAAACTTGGTTTTACGTTGAGCAATCACTCTTTTTATTGTACTCTCTCCAGATCGATACCCTGAAGCCTCCTGCTTTCTGGGTTCCCAAAACAGCTCACTCAGGTAGGATTTTGCCCCCACTCAGCCATTTTTCTTAAGAGAGATGATGTGGGTGCACTTAATCTGATGTCATCTTACCCCTCCTGGTGATTCAGAAAATATGCAATAACATTTCTGTTCTGCCCTAAATCTTCCCAGTTATTCTTTCTAATTTTAGGTACTGTGTTTTTTAGTTATAAAATTTCCATATGAGGGACTGGAGGTGGCTCTGGTGATTGAGTGCCTCTCTTCCACATGGGAAGTTCCAGGTTCAGTTCCAGGTGCCTCCTAAAGAGAAGATCAGCAGACACAGGCCACACAGTGAATGGACACAGAGAGCAGACAGCAAGCACAAACACCAGTGGGAGGTGGAATAAATAAATTTTAAAAAATTAAAAATTAAAAAAATTTTCCATATGATCCAATATTTTAGTGTTTCTGCTATTGTTTTTTCTCTTTTCTGTCATTTCTAAGATTTTTTTAAAAAATTCACTAGGCATCTTTAAAATAGTTTGTTTAAAGCCCTTATCTGATAATTACAACATCTGTCTCATCTCAGGAATGGTCTTTGTTGATTGTTTTTTCCTTTGAGAATGGAAAGATTTTCTGTTTGTTTTTTGTTGTTCACTTATTTGTTTTAGATTATGTCCTATTTATTGTGAATATTAAGCTTTGGAGACCCCAAAACCTTTCATATTATTTTGAAGAGTTTTGATGTTTGTGTTTAAAAAGGCAATTAACTTAAATTGCAACGAATGTCTGCTTAAAACTCCTTAGAAAAGGAGTTTCTAAGGTTCCTTTTCTGTCCTCGGCTGTCCCTCTCATGGTTCAGGAGTCAGCCAGAAACTTGCAGAGAGCTTCAAGGAGAATTTGTGGTTCCCCTCCTCTTGCTCTGTCCCTTCTGGAATTCCCTGCCCACTGTTCCCTGGCTGTTTGCCCTGGGCTCCTCCATTCCATTCCTGGTTCCTCCAGCCAGAGAGATGGCAGGCTTTCTTTCATAGATTCTTTTTTTTTTTTTTTTTTTTTTAAATTTATTTATTTAATTCCCCTCCCCTCCCCCGGTTGTCTGTTTTCTGTGTCTTTTTGCTGCGTCTTGTTTCTTTGTCCACTTCTGTTGTCATCAGCGGCACGGGAAGTGTGGGCGGCGCCATTCCTCGGCAGGCTGCTCCCTCCTTCGCGCTGGGCGGCTCTCCTTATGGGTGCACTCCTTGCGCGTGGGGCTCCCCTACGCGGGGGACACCCCTGTGTAGCATGGCACTCCTTGCGCACATCAGCACTGCGCTTGGGCCAGCTCCACACGGGTCAAGGAGGCCCGGGACTTGAACCGCGGACCTCCCATGTGGTAGACGGACGCCCTAACCACTGGGCCAAAGTCCGTTTCCCAATAGATTCTTGATATTTAGCTGCCCAGTGCCATGCTGCAAGTGACACTTTTTCTCAAGTCTTTGCTATGAAAAATGAAAAACCCACCCAAACACTTTTCTTCTAAGTTGTGGCTCCTCTTCAAACTCTACTTCGTTTTTTTTTTTAAACCCTCCAGAGTTCTCAAATAGTTTTGTGCCTTTCGTGTTTTGTTCCACATTTACAGTTGTTATATATTAGAGGATTGGTCTGATAGGGGCTTATACCATGAAATCAGAAGCTTCTAATGGTCTTTATAAATTTACTAGTGTTTCTAATTAGCATTTTTAAAAAAGATTTATTTATTTATTTCTCTCCCCCTCCCTCCTGGTTGTCTGTTCTCTGTGTGTATTTGCTGCATCTTCTTCTTTGTCTGCTTCTGTTGTTGTCAGCTGCATGGGAATCTGTGATTCTTTTTGTTGGGTCATCTTGTCGTGTCAGCGGCACCATTCCTGGGCAGGCTGCACTTTGTTTCATGCTGGGCAGCTCTCCTTACGGGGTGCACTCCTTGCGTGTGGGGCTACCCTACTCGGGGGACACCCCTGCGTGGCATGGCACTCCTTGCATGCATCAGCACTGTGCATGGGCCAGCTCTGCATGGGTCAAGGAGGCCCGGGGTTTGAACCGTGGACCTCAGATGTGGTAGACAGATGCCCTAACCATTGGGCCAAGTCTGCCACCCTCTAATGAGCATTATAGTAAAGCAAGGTCTGTGTGTGTATGAGTGAAATGAGATGTTTATAAAATAGAAGTAATTTGACATTTTTCTAAAAGCTAATGAGGAGTACACTGCTCTGACATACAAAGTTTATATATATGTATATACCTATTATATATTTATATAATATGGGTATGTGATTATATATACAGAGAGAAATATAAGGACTGGAAACACCAAGAGTAATTAGACTTTCCTGGTACGGATGAAACCACAGCACTGAGGTGCATACTTACTCACTTAGAGAATGATGAAAGCATAGAAGATTTTTTCTCTGAGTAAAAGTTTCCAGAAGCCAAATCTGAAAATCCATATTTCAAAATAATGATATAATTTCATGTCACCATTTTTTTCCAAACTAAATTTTCTTAATTTTTTTTCCAAGTTAAATTTGAGAAGGCAAAACTATGCTACATTGTTCTTTTCCTTTGTTTGATTTTAACACAAGAGAAAGCTAAATGTTTTTCAAGGATTGCTGATAAGGCTGTTTCTAAATTATTTGTTTTCATACTTGAATATTTTTGGGATCTCCCTTCTAGGATCCATTTCCTTTCTGCCTTTCTCAAAAATGATGGTACCCCTCAGGTCCTGATTGCTCTTCTCTTTACTTACCTGGTCTGCATTATTCTTGGTAAAGGTTAGAATTGATAATGATTCACAAATCCATACCTACTGAGTTCCAAACCCACAAAGTACTGCCTCTCTATTGGTTCATTCCACCAGCAACTCACTTTCCATATTCTCCAAACTCATGTCTTCTTTTTCCCATACCTCATTTACCAGCTGTGTTTCCTCAATATTTTAATTTACAGAACTACCCTTTACCTTACTGGCCCAGGTAAAGCCAATGTCATCTTGAATTCCTCCTCTCTGTCACTTTAATAGTAACAGTGGGTATAAGGTAGAAACAAGGAAGGAGCAAGTCTTATTCCTTAATATATCTCAAATGTGCTTAATCCTTTACTTGACATTTAGCAAAAGTTCACTATATTGTAGCAATGGTTAAAACAAAATAGCAGTAGGTGTTGGGAAAGAAAGAGAGGAGAAACAACATACTATGTGGCTCATGAACCCTCTGTCATGAGTATTCCACTTAAAGAATTATTGAACGCTTATTATTATTTTCCTTAGGAATTAGGCTAGTTTAGGAATTGAAAATAGACCAGTGAAAAAGTATCGGTCTCTACTCGTCAAAGCACTCACCACCAAGTGTCAAAGATATAAGTAAATAATAAATTATAAGATGGTGGGAATATGCAAAAATAGAAACATGTATAAGGAAGAGTGGTTATACATAAAAACAGTGATTGGTTCTTCTTGGTTGGTTAGGGACAGCTTCCTGTAGGAGGTAATATTTGGTTTGAATTTTTTAAATGATTAAAAATTCACCATGCATGGAGACTGGGCCCATGCCAGAAAGAGAAACTTTCAGATCTAAGAGGTATGAAAGGATGTTTGAGAAACCTCAGGCAATCTAATGGACCATAACTTGTCATGTGGTATGTGTACACTTCTTCTATGTATGTATGTGGGATGTATTGGGATGTATGTATGTGGGATGTATTCTATTTTACAGAAACCATAGGGAAAAGAGTGCTTTGATTCTCTCATTTGTAACACCATTTGAGTGAAGCATTCTGTGAAGACAGTGAATCTACTCAGTTCCACTCAGATAATTCCATTGTGATGATCAACACGAAAGACTGGGCATACTGTTTGCTTACTTTCCTCTCCCATCTTTATCTGAAGAAACACATCTTTTAAATGTTTTACTGAGAAATATCTGTTTGAATAAGATATTGTGAGTATTCTTTCTCTTTTTAGGGAACAAAATGTGAAAACAAGTCTACTAGTTCTAATTAGAAATATTTCCATGAAAATAATATTTTCTTCCAAAGGCATGGTTAAAGGAGAGGAAAGCAAAATGTTTAATCTTGAACACCTTACTTTTTACTTAAATAAAAGTATTGTACAACCAATATAATTACCTAGTATGGTAGTTAAGGTTTTGCATCAACTTGATTAGGTTATGGTGTATAGTTTTTTGGTCAAGAAATCATTGGCCTGATTATTTCTGTGAGAGTATTTCATGGGCTTAAATAATCAGGCAATTAATGGCATCGATTGCTAATTATATCTTTTTTTTTTTTTTTTTTGTGAAGAAGGAAAGAATTTTATTAATGATCTTGCAAGAACGAGCACGCGACCTGGACAAAATGGCTGGTGTGCCAAACAACCACCAATTATATCTTCAATCAACAAATGAGATTGCCTTCAGTAATGAGAGAAATCTTATATAATATATTGGAGGCCTTAAAGGGAGAACTGATAATTTCATTAGTCAGAAAAAAATTCTACTTCAGCCATCTAGCTTTAGGGAATTTATCAAAATTTTCACCTGAGTTCCCAATTTGTGGCCTGTCCTATAGAATTTAGTCTTCACAGTCACATGATAAATCTCAAAATACTTATATTATATAATATATGCATACACGTATCCTCTCGGTTCTGTTTCCTTGGAGGATCCTAATACACCTAGGTTTAAATACTGTGTCCCACGATCCTCATGAATTGAAAGACCAGTGGCATTCACAAACAGATATGGCAAGAACAGGTTGAACTACTATTAATATTAACATTAAAAACACAGATTAATAAAATTGTTACAACTCTTGAAAATATGGAAGGGTAAACTTTGAGAGTATACCAACTCTGGGTATGTATTACAAACATTTTCCTTAACTCCGATGTCCTAATAAATATGTCTTGTGCAATGATTTCAGTTAGAAGAATATCTGTTATGCTATTTATGTTTCTTCTCTTCATTCATTTAAAAATTAATTTTTATTCATTTTAAACAAATTAAGAACTTGTTTCCTTACATTTTCTTCTAGTTTTAGGGTTGTTTTTTTAATATTTAGGTCCTTGATCTATTTTGAGTTAATCTTTGTATAAGGTGTGAGGTAAAATATCTCTTTCTTTCTTTTGGATATGGATATCCAGTTGTCTCAGTACCATTTTAGAAGAGATTGTTTTAGCCCAGTTGAGTGGACTTGACAGCCTTGTCAAAAATCACGTGGCCATAAATATGAAAGTCTATTTCTGAGTTCCTGATTTATTTCCATTGGTCAATCTATCTTTATGCCATGCTATTTTTATCACTGTAGTAAGTAACATGCTTTAAGGTTAGGAAGTGAAAGTCCTCCAGCTTTTTCTTCTTTTTAAAGATATGTTTGGCTATCCAAGACCCTTTATCCTTCCAAATAAATTTGATAATTAGTTTTTCCATATCTGCTTCTGGGATTTTTATTGAGATTGTGTTAAATCTGTAAATCAGTTGGGTAGGACTGACATGTTAACTATATTAATGTTCCTGTCCATGAACATGGAATGCCCTATTTATTAAGGTTTATTTTAGCAATGTTTATTTTATTTGGTTTATTTTAGCAATGTTTTGTAGTTCTTTGAATACAGGTCCTTATGTTCTTGATTAAGTTTTTTTCTAAATATTTGATTCTTTTTGTCAATATTGTAAATGGAATTTGTTTTCTGATTTCCTCCTCATATCACTCATCAGTAGTGTATAGAAATGCTCCTGAATTTTGCATATTAATCTTGTATCCCACCACTTTGCCAAATTTGTCTATTCGTTCTAGTATTTTTATGGGTTGTTCAGGATTTTCTAGATATAGGATCATATCATCAACAAATAGGGAAAATTTTACTTCTTCCTTTCCTATTTGGGTACCTTTTATTTCTTTATCTAGCCTAATTGCTATATGTAGAACTTCTAACACAATATTGAAAAACAGTGGAGACAGTGGGTATCCTTATCTTGTTCCTGATGTCAGCAGGAAAATTTTAGTCTTTCATCATTGAAAGCAATGCTAGCTGTAGGTTTTTCATGTTTCATACCATGTTGAGAGAGCTTCCTTATATTCCTATCTTTCGGAGTGTTTGTATGAAGAAAGGATGTTGCATTTTGTCAGCAGCAGAAAAGGCATTTGACATATTACTGTAATTAATAATATGTCAAATGTTAATAACTGCATATTATTAAGGTAGTTTATTACACTAACTGATTTTATTGTGTTAAACAATTGCATAAATGGGATACAACCTGCTTACTCATGATGTATATTATGATTACTCATGATGTAATTCTTTTAATGTACTTTTGGATTTGGTTTGCAAGTATTTTGTTGAGGATTTTTGCATTTTTATTCATTAGAGATATTGGCTGGTAATTTTCTTTTTTTGTAGTATCTTCATCTGGTTTTGGTGTTAGGGTGATATTGGCTTCATAGAATGAGTTTGGTAGTGGTGTTTCCTGCAGACATTTTAGGAAGAGCTTGAGCAAGATTGGTATTAGATCATCTTTGAATGACTAATAGAATTCACCTGTGAATTCATCTGGTCCTGGGCTTTTTATCTTTGAGAGGTTTTTAATGACTATTTCAGTCTCTTCATTTGTGATTGTCTTGTTGAAATTTTTTATTTCTTCAAGGGTCAGTGTGGCTATTCATATATTCCTAGGAATTTTTCTATTTTGTTTATGTTGTCTAGTTTTTTGGCATACAATTGTTCATAGTGTCTTATTATGGTCTCTCTTGTTTCTGTGGGGTCAGTGGTAATATCTCCTCTGTAATTGTTGATTTTATTTATTTACACGGTCTCTCTTTTTTCTATTTCAGCCTAGCTAAGAGATTATCAATTGTATTGATTTTCTCAAAGAACCAACTTTTAGTTATGTTGATTATCTCATTTTTATTGTTGGTTGTGGTTCTCAATTACATTATTTATACTTTGATCTTTATTATTTCTTTCCTTTGGCTTGTTTTGGGATTAGTTTTCTGTTCTTTATTTCCTCCAGGTGTGCAGTTAGGTCTTTGATTTTATCCCTTTCTTCTTTTTTAATGTAAGAATTAGGGGCTATAAATTTCCCTCTCAGCACTGCCTTTGCAGTGTCCCAGAGATTTTGAAATATTGTATCCTCATGTTCATTCATCCCAAGATATTTACTGAATTCTCCTTCAATTCCATCTTTGATCCACTGGTATTTTAAGAGTATGTTGTTTAATCTCCATATATTTATGAATTTTTCCTTTTTCTAATTGTTATTGGTTTCCAGCTTCATTCTTTTATGATCAGAGAAATGATTTTATATAATTTCCATCTTTTAAATTTTATTGAATCCTGTCTTGTGACCCAAAATATGGTCTATACTAGAGAAGGATCCATGAGTGCTTGAAAAGAATGTATATCCTGCTTTTGGGGGGTGTAATATTCTATAAATGTCTGTTAGATATACTTTACTTATCATATTATTCAAGCTCTCCATTTAAAAAAAATTATCTTCTATCAAATGCTGAGCATGGTGTATTGAAATCTCCAACTATTATCAGAGAGATGTCCATTTCTCCCTTCTGTGCCTCATGTATCTTGGGGTACCAAGGTTAGGTGATGAATATGTATTACAGTTAATTCTTCTTGGTGAATTACCACTTTTATTAATATATAATGACCTTCTTCATCCTTATAACAGTTTTGCATTTAAAATTTATTTTTTCCAATATTGATGTCACTTTTCCAAGTCTTTTTGGTTACTATTTGCATGGAATATCTTTTTCCAAACTTTCACTTTCAACCTGCTTGTATCCTCACATTTGAGGTAGTCTCTTTTAGACAGCATATAGATGGCTCATATTTTTTTATCCATTTTATCAGTTTATGTCTTTTGATTGGAGAGTTCAAACCATTAACATTCAATGTTATTACTATGAAGGCATTACTTACTTTGTTTTTGGCTCTACATTGTCATATCTTTTTTTTTTATTTTTTTTATTTTTATTTTTTTTTATTTTTCACATTGTCATATCTTAATATTATCTATCTTTTTACCCATTAATTTCCCCTTCTAATAATCTTCATTTCTATACTCTTCTCCAAGTCACTCACCCTTGTTTTTTCCTTTCAGGCTCCAAGACTCCCTTTAGTATCTCTTGTAGTTCTGGTCTATTGGTAACATACTATCTCAGTTTTTGTTTGCCTGTGGAGACTTTAAACCCATCCTCATTTTTGAAGAACAGTTTTGTGGACACGGAATTCTTGGCTGGCATTTTTTCTCTTTCAGTACCTTAAATACAGCATACCACTTTATTCTTACCTCCATGGTTTCTGATGAGAGATTGGCACTTAATCGTATTGAGGGTCCATTGTATGTGATGTTTTATTTTACTCTTCTTGCTTTCAGAATCCTCTCTTTTTTCTCTAATATTTGTCTTTCTGAAGAGTAGGTTTCCCAGAGTAGCTCTATTTGTATTTATTTTGTTTGGTGTATGTTGTCCCTCATGAATATTTATATTTATGTCTTTCATAGGGGTTGGGTTGGGAAGTTTTTGGTCATAATTTCCTCAGATATTCTTTCTGCCTCTTTTACATTCTCTTTCCCTTCTGGGATACTGATTATGTATATGTTTGTGAGTTTTGCATTGTCATTCAGTTCTCTGAGACCCTGGGCCATTTTTTCTCATTCTTTTCTCTTTCTGTTCCTCAGTCATTTCAAGTTCAGAAGTTCTGTCCTCAATATCACTAATTCTGTCTTTGAGCAATTCAAATCTGCTGTTTTGTGCCTCTAAGGTATTTTTAAATCTCCTCCATTGTGTCTTTCATTCCCATAAGCTCTGCTACTTTTCTTTGCAGGTTTTCAAATTGTTCTTCATGCTCACCTAGTCTTCTTAATATCCTTTATCTCTTTAATCATATTTTCCTTCAACTCTTTGAATTGATTTAGGAGATTTGTGTAATTATCAGTGATTATTTGATTATTTGCCTTAAATTTTGTATTTTGTCAGGATATTTGGTTTGTTCCTTTTTCTGGGCTATCACTTCCTGTTTCTTAATATGGCTTATGATTTTTTGCTGATGTCTAGGCAACTCGATATGTTGGTGAATTTACTCTAAGAGTCAATTTCTCTTGCCTAGTAGGTCCCCCCCGCCCATGGACATTCTTTGAATTATGGTTCAACTTTTTCTAAACTTCTTCTGAATTGCCCAGATTAAGTTTTGAAAATCAGGCCAGGGACTCACTAATGGGGCAAAGATTTTCTCCCAGGGGTGGGGCTAAAGAGAGATCTAAAGCAGTTTCTCTCCTTGCAGTTTCTCAGCTGGCCAGCAGATTGTGGTCTTTGTTGAACATTTCCACATGGGTGTTTCTTTCAACCTATGCTTACCTATGCTTCAGGTCTGGCCAGTGCTGAGATTCAAAATGATATCTGCTGGCAAAATTGATTGAAAAGAAAGCATTTTCCATCTTCCACCACACCCTCCCTCTTCCCAAGGAGGAAGACATCTGTTTCCCTCTCAATCTGCTGTAGTGAGCCAATGGGTTTTATCCAGGCTACATGCCTTGAGACTGGGAGCTGAGTGCTGTTTCTGGCTGCCACAGTGGGTTAGTAACTCTTGGTTGTCATTTTAGTTTCTTCTTCTCACTGTCCCTCAACTTCCTGGGGGTTGCACAGCACTGTCCTAATCTGCTGACCCCTAAAGCTGGTCCCTTGGACAACTTTTTGCCCATTCTCCATTGTTTTTGTAAGATATTAAACTCTGACTACCTACTTTGTTGCCATTTTGTGGAAGTCCATGGCACTCATATTTAACATTATTGTTTAGCACTGAAGTGAGAATCTCAAAAGTTGATAGAAAACAAGTGATTATTGCCTAATTTACAGGGTAGACATTATCAAATGTTACATGTATTAACACAGGAACTTGTGAGTAGTTTTAAACCTTTTTCTCTTCTTCCACTGGGACTAAAAATAACAACAGCAGAAGAAAAAGAATATGCAGGAAATACAGCATAATGGGGTTTAATATTTAAAAAGAGCTGTTTACTTTTAAGTACTGGTTATAATTGTTTCTGTGGACCTGTATAGCATTTTATATAGATTTATCTTTCTGGGAGACCATTCGCATTTCAGTGTTACCTTCAGTATACCTTGCTATTGTCTGCTCTTCTGTAAGTCTTGGCCATGATAGGCTTCAAATATTTTCTTTAATATCTTTATTTTCCTGTCATGGTCATTCTATTGAGAGAGGAGAAAGTTTTAGAGCATTCTGGAAACTGCATAGCTAACATAAATCACTGCTCCTTACCATTTGGGCACAAGCTATCACTCTTTACTCAGTAGCATGAAAGCTCAACAAACCCTTTATAGTAGAGAAAGGCAGTAACTGTCAATGACACCATTTTCTTCCCTTGCTTGTACTATGAACAAGAAGGGAAGGTTGTAACTCTGGATCTCGTATCTCCCACATACTTGAGGATGGATGGCAAGTTCAAATGGTAATCACAACAGTGTTTGGTGGGGAGTTCTTGATTTAATAAGTGTGCTCAAATATCTGTCTTGGAAAGGTTACCTTTTGGCTTCAAAAATATAATCTAAGTAGCTTAAAAACAGAGCTTTAACAGAAGGTAACCTTAAACACAGTCCCCCACCAGGATCTCTCTACACAGGCATGGTTTGTTCTGATGATCTTTCCTGCTCTTTCAAAGCCTGTAGGGGATTTTGCAAATCACACTTTAGTATTTTTACCTAAGTCCCTGCAAGTGAGGAGAATGATAAATTTGGCAATAGAGATGGCTCATATTTTGAGGGATTGGGAAAGGAGCAAGATCTTAAAGAAATAGCAGAGTTCTTTTACTTAAGCACATCTCCCACTAACTTTTGTATCACAAGCACCACTGATTTTCACATTTTTCAAATCATAATATCTGACCTTCACAATATGTCGATTTCTTAGTTTTTCTGGATTCATTTTAAAACATAACTAAAGAAGTAGAAATACATTGTACCCCTTTATTATATTTTGAGAGTTGACAGAGTCACAGATTTCCTTTAGGAATTAATAGATTAAACTGAGTCTCTAAGGAAAAGGCACAGAATAAAAGAATTCAAACTTGTATTTCCAAACTTAGTTGAAGGCATGATTAAAATATATCAGCTCACTGCTACTCATTTAAAATGTGTTATACATTGAAGGTTTCAGAGGCTAAATGAGAATTAATGTGAATGTGTTCTCTTCCCATTAGAATATGATTTCCTTGAAGGCAGGGATTTTGCCTGGTTGGTTCTTTGCTGCATCTCCAGCACTTATCTCTGGTCCAGAGTAGCTATTTAATAAATGTTAGTTAAATAGGCGAATACACTGAGAAAAAGAGTCTGGTACACTTGGGCTGTACCAGAGGACTATGAAAAAAATGAAACTGCACTTAAACTTAATGCAGATATTATTTCTTCGTGTGAACTTCAAACTTTGATGAAATGAAAATCTAGTCTTGGCACTTTGAAAGCAGACGTATGTGGGGATTTAGTACCCACCTGGCTCGTACTAGTGCTATACGTAAGGACAGGTACCTCTCAATTCTATCATCTTACTTTGCATATCCTCAACATTTGATAAACCTATGTATATAAGGCAAAAGTGAAAATAAATAAGTAGAAGTTTGTGTGTATGTGGGGGGGGGGGGGCGTGGGTAGCTGTCTTCCCTCAGATAGACCTAAAGGGTAAGCTCTTAATAACATGGTCTGATATGCAGGTTCATCTACACAGTTGAACAGTAGGGGGAGCTATCACTTGCCACTACTGCAAAGGTGCAGGATATGTAGCTCAGTGGAACTTTTCATCTAAATGAAAACTATAGATTTTGATTGTTAAATATGTCAATAGACCAATCAGATCCATTAAGATATAATTAGGAGTAACAGAAGACCTATTTATAGTATATATTATAAGATTTTTTAACAGAAAGTTGGTTCTAATGCTAGATAATTAATTTAGACATTGGTAAATTGTTAGCACTTATGTAGGACAGTATTGTGATGGTAGAAAATGTTTACTATCATTTACCTTGTCTTCTTTTCTCATAAACTCCATTTGCTTGATAATTTGTTTGTGTTGATGTTCCATTTGGTGCATGTCCTTTATCATCTGGAAAATTTCAGAAAAATAATAGAAAAATTCAAACAGAAGAAAAATCCATATGACTATATAAATCATTTCTTAAAATTTAACATGGCATTCTCAGGATTTATCTTAAATTTTCAATCATCTACTATGCTAAACACATCTCATACATTATCTCAAAAATTACCTTTGCAATTGGTAATATTAATCTAATTTTACTGGTGATGAAATCACTAATTAGACAATAGGTGGATTTCAGAAATATACTGTCCAATGATTCATGGACATTTGAACCCTCATGTTTTGACTCTAATTCCCATGTGATTATCTCTTCTCCCAAGTTACTCCCTCATTCTGTAGTTTACTGGGTCTCCAGTACATGACAAATGCACATGATCATTCTTTCTTCCGAGATAAAGTTCCTCTTCCTCATTCCTGTGGTCTACATTTGAGAACAAAACAGCAATCGCCATGTGCTAAAGGGAGTTATATCATTCAATGGATCTGCTATCATCTTTATGTTAGGAAGTCCAAGAAGTGTCCACTGTTCTGTTCTGACCTGGTCTGTCTTGCCCTACAGAAGAATGTTCTGGAATGCTGAGGTGATCAGTGGTCTTAAGGCACAATAAATAAAAGTTGTCCATGTATGTGTCTCCACAGGGACTTGGTTAATGATATTGAGCCTGCATTCACTGCAATGAATAATTAAGTATAGTGCTTAATGAGTGATTGTGTTTGTGAATAAAGGAAAAGACTTCTTAAAGCCAAACCTTTCATTAATCGGGACTGCCTTCGGTATGTATTATTCAAAATACTAAATTGGTTGTTTTTTTTAAAGATTTATTTTATTTATTATCCCACCCCCCCATTGTCTGCTCTCTTGTGTCCGTTCACTGTGTGTTCTTCTGTGTCTGCTTGCATTCTCGGTGGCATGGGGAATCTGTGTCTCTTTTTGTTGCATCATCTTGCTGCATAAGCTCTCCGTGTGTGTGGCACCACTCCTGAGTGGGCTGTGCTTTTTTTTGCATGGGGCAGCTCTCCTTGCGGAGTGCACTCCTAGTGCATGGGGGACACCCCTGCATGGCATGGCACTTCTTATGCACAGGAGTACTGTGTGTGAGCCATCTCACCACATGGGCCAGGAGGCCCTGGGTTTCAACCCTGGACCTCGTATATGGCAGGTGGGTGCTCTATCAGTTGCCACATCCACTTCCGACTAAATTGGTTCTTATTTGTTAATGCTCTATCTAACTGGAAAATGAGTTACTGGATGATTTCATTTAATTCATGAAATTGCACACAAAATACATTTTAATAAGGAACATATGAAACAGAAGTATAAGCCCTGCTTATATACTTATTCATAAGTTTTTGTGTGCATTTATGAATTGTTTGCAAAAGATTCATTACTTCACAATGGGCTTATCTTAAAAGATATTATTTTCTCTATAGGCAACTTTTTAAATTAATTTATTTTTAATGTTACATTAAAAAATATGAGGTCCCCATATGCCCCCCAACCCCCTCTCACCATTCCTCCCATAACAACAACTTCCTCCATCATCATGGGACATTAATTGCACTTGGTGAATACATCTCTGAGCACTGCTGCACCACATGGTCAATGGTCCACATTACAGTTTACACTCTCCCCCAGTCCACCCAGTGGGCCATGGGAGGACATACAAGGTCCACTAACTGTCCCTGCAGTACCATCCAGGACACCTCCAAGTCCTGAAAATGCCCCCACATCATATCTCTTCTTCCCATTCCCACCCTCAGTAGCTACCATGGCCACTTTCTCCATCTCAGTGCTACATTTACTTCCATTACTAATCACATTAGTTCCAGAAGAGAGTATCAGTAAGTCCACTCTAATCTATACCTATTCCTCCATTCTGTGGACCCTGGGATGGTTATGTCCACTCCACCTCCCTCTGTATCAAGAGGGTGCTTTGATTCCACTTGGATGATGGATGCAATTCTCCTGCTTGCAATTGTAGGCACTCTTGGCTCCCTGGTGTGGTGGTTGACCTTCATCTCCCTGTTAGCAGGCTGGGGTAAGCCCAATAAACCAGAGGGTAGGAGTTGCAAGTCTGTTGAGGCTCAGGGCCTGGCTATCACATGGACAGTCCAGAGATTCAGGTCCCTTGAGTATACACTAAACCCCAGCACCAACCACAGGTCTGGTAAAAGTGACAGGAGAGGCTTGTGAACAAAGATCACACCTGAGTCTAACTCCATCACGCTCAGGAAGACAAACTCCAAAGTAGGGCCAACTGACATGGCACTGAACTCCATCTGCCATGACCATAGGGTCATGTGGGTCTCTGTAGCCCTCAGAAGAACCAATACGTGGGGTTGTATCTACTTTAGCTGTCTCTGGGACTCTGCTGAGGTGTGTGTAAGGGTGACCCCTCTGATGACCTCCCACTCTTTTTTGGAGATTCATAGCCATATACACTCATTTGTCCTTTCCATTTCCCCCTCTTTTCAGGGTCAATAAGCACTTTTAACTCCTGATATTACATGTAGGCTGAGATATTCTGCTGGTCTGGGTTGAAACTTTTATTCAAGGTCATTCTCCAGCTACATCATCAACTGGTACTTGGTAGTAATCCCTTGGTGCCAGGGAGGCTCATCCCTGGGATTCATGTCCCATGCTGCAGGGAAGGCAACGCATTTACATGCTGAGTTGGGCTTCGAGACTGGCCACATTTGAGCAACATGGAGGCTCCCAGGAGGTAACTTTTAGGCACCCTGCAGCTCTAGGCCTATTTCTTATTTCAGGCACACAGGTTCACAAGCATAGTCATTAGCATCAAGAGCTCATTGTTGGAGCATCCTTCCTTATTGGTCTTAGCCATTGCATTCAGGGGATTGTTGCTGTTCCATTAGGGAATGTGACAGAGCTCCCCCAGCCAGGAACTCAGCACTCCCCAAGCCATCATTCCCAACTCTAACCACTATGAAAATACCCAAACATTTGTATTCACCCCACACATATGCCCCAGAGAATTCCCTCCCAACCATGTGCCCCCCCCCACCAATAACACCCACACCAGTATTCCTCCCCCACCACCATTGTACCCCTCCGTGGTCCAAAACCTCCCTGAAAATGAAGTCCAACATATTGCCAGGTTCCATTAATAGTAAAATGGAACACAGTGATGGGTTTAAAGGTTAGATATAGAATACATATTAATTTAGAAAAATTAAAGTAGAAATAAATTGGGGTATCAAAAATTTAAAAATGAAAAAGCTTTGTTGTTGCTTTGCCCTCCGTCACTGCAATAAGTATTGCCCTGTATGCACATTGGCAAGGCAACTTCTTCTATCTCTTCCTCAGTGTCTACATCCTTTTTCTTCTTTTTTCCTAGTTATTAAGCTTGTCTTCACAAAAGTTTTAGACCACAGTAATTCATATATACAATATACAGTACTCCTACATATTCAACACCAGACACTTTGTCCCTTCCCCAGCAATAATCTTTTTACATATTCATACTATATTTACTGCAACTGATGTACAGATATTGAGACAATAGCTTTCAAACAAGGTTACACTTGAGTTTACATTGTGGTCTATATTTTAGACTATACAATTTTCTAAATTTTTAGTTGTCTTATGTTTTACATTATGATTTGCATTTTAGCCTATAAGCCCCTATACATTTTTGGTGTGATCTAGCATGTCCTATATCCATCCTTGCATAATCTTGTGGAACACTTCCATTGCCCCATAGTTACACTGATTCCACCTATTCAATACCACTTTCCCTCTCCCCTTAGGGCCCACAGTGACAATCACTCTTCATTGCTTGAAGGGCCATGTTCAGAGATAATTGCAACAATGTTGAGGGCTTGACATGCTCAACTGCCCTAATGCATTGGGAGCCACGATTTTTCTTGAGAGATACAATTCCCTCTATTTGAGAACATCAGTCCTCTCCAGGATGTGGGTATACCTTCACTCTCATTGTATGGTTTCCATCCAATGATATAACCAACTACAAAATATAGGCAACTCTTAAACTATGATTTTGTTTATTATAGGTGGTTGTTAGTTGCATTTTAACATGGAGTCTGCAAAGTAATACCATTTTGATTTTATTTAACAACTCTTGTTTAACCAGACCCACATAATACCAGTGTGAATTGACCGGTTCCTCAAGGATAGCTTAATAGTTTTATAATTTTTATTATTTGTTTAAAAGTGCAAAAACACCTCTTTTTTTACTTGTGGTATAAAATAGAGAGTGCACAGGAATGTGAGATTGTAAATTGGAAGAATGAAGATCTAATCTAACATATTGTCAAAAATGCCTTGAGACAGAAGATAAGTTCTGAATTTACATTAGAAAATTTCTAAAATTACTAAGATGCCACAGAGGTGTTATAGCATACTGTTTAAGAGCACAGAGTCCAGAGCCAGACAAGATGGATTCAAACCCCAATTTCAGCTCTGACTACTTGGGTGAACATGGGCAGGTTGTTTAAAGCCTCAGTTTCCTCATCAATAAGATGGGAATAAAAATGGCACCTTTTTCATAGGGTTGAAAAATCGAAGTGACCTAATATGAATAAGGTACATAGAACTTGACCTGGAACAATATAAGCATTATAGATATAACTGCTATTAATTTGGGTTAATTGTTTATAACTCTGCAAAATTATGAGCAGCTCATATCATCATTCAACCCATATTCCCTGAGTTCCTACTACATACTTTTCTAGACTCCATGAGCAAAAAAGATTCTTGCTTTGAGATTTTCACTCATACCAATCTCTTCTAATTGTAGTCTCCTCAAAATTTCAGATTATGAAAATAAAATTTCCATTCAAGCTTTTAGATGCTGAATATTAGTTACTAATGTGTCTAGCTGTAGAAATTACTTACATCTCTAAATCCAATATTTTTTTGCCTCTCTCCATGCTATTTTTAGATCAAGTAGTATGCTCTCTTCTCTCTGAGATTTTAGCCCTCACTTCTTTATTTTATATTTACCTGGTCCTTCAAAGGCTCTTGAATATCTCATAATTTATTCTTATCCATCAACTGTTGAAGTCTTTATGAGCTTCTGGGACACTGATGCTTCTTACCCATGTCATGTTAGTATTTGGGTAATCAGTACTGTTTTTGAGTGTCCATTTAGAAAACACTGGCTCACAAATTGTGATTAGGTGTACTTGTAAGCCACCCTTCACTAGAAACCTAGAAGATAATCTGTTAAGAGCATGGTACTGGGGAGTGAGGGATGAGAGAGTTTTGATTTATTTTATAAATTTTTCTCTGATTTGAATTTATGAATGCATATTCCTATTCCTGTATTTTTAAAAAAGATACTTCTTGGGGGGTGGAGCCAAGATGGTGGCAGAGTAAGGAGGTCCTGAGAGTCAGCTCATGATACAGGGCAGTTGGTGGTAACCCAGAGCTACCTAAAGCACCTGTTTGGAGGACCGAGGAGAACAGTGTTGTATCCTACAGCATCCTTGAGAGTGTGGAAGGAGGAGACTGCCCATCTGCACAGAGAAATCATGGGTAGAGCCCTCCACACTGTGGAGTTTGATGCCTGTGGTGTGCAAGCCACCTTGGGAGTTATCCCATGGTTGGAGTTGAAAGTTCCATTTCCCCCAATAAAACCAGGTGTGGCACCAACTTCAGCTACTGATTAGTGGATTCAGCAGGCTAAAGTAGAATCCTAGGAACAACTAAACTTTGAGCTTGTCCAGGTCAGAGGGAAACTGGTGGCTGCCATTTTCACTCTGCTCCAGGCACAAGGGAAAGCGGTGCTGACTGAAAATCACAGTGCTTTCAAGGACTGGCTTCTTTCCACCCAGGTTGAATTGTAGGTCTAGCCTAAACCCCCGTCCCACCTCTGGCAGGGAGGAAACTGGGGGGACCTACACCACCTCTCTGGAAAGCTGCACGCTATGCTGCAGAGGCTGATACCCATCCTACTTTAGGGGCACAAGTTGCCTCAGGAACTATTCTGTGGCTGGAGTTGGAAGTTCCATTTCCCATAAACGGTGGCGGAAGAGACAGTTGTCCACTGACCTCAGCTACTGATTAGTGGACTCAGCTGGCTAAAGCATAATCTTAGAAACAGAAATGGTCTGAGTGTGTCCAAGTGGGAAAGAGCTTGGTAGCTGCCATTTTGACTCTGCCCCCTGGCATGAGAGGAAGCCTGGCTAACTGAAATCCAGTGAAGTTAGGGACTGGTTTCTTTCCCCCAAGATCAGACTGCAGCCCTAGCCTAGACTCCAGCCCACCTCCAGCAGAGAGATAGTTAGCAGGACCTGCACCAGGCTCTCCAGGCAACTGCAAGGGCTCTCCACTGGCACTGTCTGAATAGTCAGATACCTGGGGCTGCATCCCAAGAGAATAGGAGAGGAGCTGGGTATCCTCAGCCTTTCTGGGCAATGGCAAGAGTTTTCAACCCATACAAACAGGTTTGTTGAGTGCCTTTGAGTCCATCTCCACCTCTGTCCCCCCACAGGAGAGGAGGGGGCTGGTGTTGCTGCAAACTCTGAGGGCAACTTCATACAGTTTTGGCCTGCACAAGCCTGACCATTGGACACCTGTGACTCCACTTCCATCCCCAACAGGACAAGAGAGGGACGGTTTGACCATTGGACGCCTGTGACTACACATCTATCCCCAATAGGACAAGAGAGGCACTTTGTTTGCCTAGCCTCTCTGGGTAACTGCAGGTGCTTTTGGCCTACACAGCCCAGCCTGGTGGGTACTTGTGGACCCACCCTCACCCCCCAATATGAAAGAAGGGGGCTGGTCTTTCCACAATCTTTTTGGGGCAATGGCAGACCTTCAGCCTGCATGGATGGGACTATTGGATGCCTATCTAATAGGATAGGATGGGTCTGGTGTCTCCACAGCCTCTCTGGACAATGGTGGGTACTTTCAGCCAACAGGGACTAGACTGTCAGGTGCCTTTTGATCCAACGCCATGCCTTAAGAGGATAGAAGGGGGCTGGTGTTTCCTCAGCCTCTCCAGGCAACAGCAGGTATTCTCAGCCTAAAGGGACTGAACTGTTGAGCACCCATAGAACCACCCCCACCACCCAATAGGATAAGAGGTGGCTGGTGCTTCCTCAGCCTCTCCAGGCAACAGTGGGTACTTTCAGCCTTCAGGATTGAATTGTTGAGCGTTTGTGGTTCTGTTCCCACCCCCTAAAGGGCAGGAGGGACAATATTCTCTCTGTCTCTCACGGAAACTGCAGGCGTATTTGGCCCACACAGATTAGATTGTTGGGCACTCCAGAGGATACATTCCCACCCCTAGCTGGGAGAGGGTCTGGTGCTACATCAGTTTACCTGAGCAACTGTGGTCATTTTGGACCCAGACAGCATAGATTGCTGACCAAAACTATAGCTCCATCCCTGTTGTGGGAAAACAGTAAAGAATATGGTTTGAAGTTGAAATATTTCCATAATACAGACAAAAAGTGCGGGCTTAGGAACACCAGGGCTTGATTAGATGGAACACCATCTGGTCAGCAAAAAAAAAAAAAAAAAAAAATGTTTACATGAGGGGGCATTTGAACTTTGTATGATCTGTACCTTATTATTGTAAATGTTGCACCTGTCCCTTATTATAGTAAATAACAAACAGCTATTTGTTAGTTCCTAAATAAATATGATGTAGAAAGTAGGGTTGAGGCTCTCAGTTTCAGAAGCTGTGAGTTCCCTGGTCCCATCTTTATTTCTTCTCTTGTGTCTTTCTTTCTGTCCTTTTATTTCTTCAGTTCTGTGTCACCTTCCCTTCCTGCAAACCCATTGCTGAGCTGGTCTCAGCACATCCCTGCCTAAGGTAGGGGAGGAAGGGGTATGAAGCTTCATCAGTGTCTCCAGGTGATTACAAACAGTCTTGTTGTGTCCAACTTGGATTAATATACATGGCTGCAGCTCTGTCCTTACCCCTGACAGAGGATAAAGGTAGGAAAAGCTTCATCACTTCCTGGGGCAATGTGGGCAGCTTCACCCTCCATAGCTTACTGCACTAACTACATTCTTGGCTCCTACTACACAACCAGCAAGAGAAAAAAAGATAAGAAATCCCTAAACTAAAGGGAGAAACTGCACCCAGAATACATACATTTAGCAAGCCATATGAGGAAACACCAACAAAAAATTACAATCCATACAAAGAAACAGGAGGAGATGGCCCAATTAAAGGAACAAGATAAGCCTACAGATGACATAAAGGAGTTGAGACAACTAATCTTATATGTTCAAACAAATCTTCTTAATAAATTCAATGAGATGGCTAATGAGATTAAGGATATTAAGAAGACATTGGATGAGCACAAGGAAGAATTTGAAAGTATATATAGAAAAATAACAGGCCTTATGGGAATGAAAGTTGCAATAAATGAAATTAAAAATACACTGGAGGCATATAATAGCAGAAAAAAAGGATCAGTGAAGTCAAAGACTTGACCTCTGAAAGTGAACAAAAGAACAGATGAAGAAAAAAAATGGAAAAAAATTGATTAGGGTCTCAGGGAACTAAATGACAGCAAAAGGCATGCAAACATACATGCCATGGGTGTCCCAGAAGAAGAGAAGGGAAAAGGGGCAGAAGGAATATTTGAAGAAATAATGGTGGAAAATTTCCCAACACTATTGAAGGACATAGACATCCATGTCCAAGAAGCACAACGTACTCCCATCCGAAAAAATCTGAATAGACCAACTCTGAGACACATACTAATCAGAATTCAGAGAACAGCAAGAGAAAGGCAATGCATATCATTTAAGGGGTAACCAATAAGATTAAGTGCCGCTTTCTCATCAGAAACCATGGCTCCAAGAAGGCAGTGGTATGATATATTTAAGATATTGCAGGAGAAAAACTGCCAGCCAATAAATTTATACCCATCAAGATTATCTTTTTAAAATGATGGTGAAATTAGGATATTCACAGATAAAGAGAAACTGAGAGTGTCTATTACAAAAAGACCAGCTTTGTAGGAAATACTAAAGGGAGTGTTACAGCCTGAAAAGAAAAGGCAGGAGAAAGAGGCCTGGAAGAGAGTCTAGAAATGACAGCTGTATCAATAACAGTAACTAAAAGTGTCACAAATAAAATGACAGATAAAATGCAAAGATCAAAATGATTGAAATAAGAACAGCCTTTAAGCCATCTACATGTTGTTTGCAAGAGACTCAACTTAGACCCAAGGATACCAATAAATTGAAAGTGAAAAATTGGAAAAAGATATTCCATGCATACAGAAACAAATAAACAAAAAGCTGGGGTAGTTATACTTATATCAGATGATATAAACTTTAAAAGAAAAACTGTTTTTTAGAGATAAGGAAGGACATTACAAATTAATAAATGGATGATTCACCAGGAAGAAATAACAATCATAACGATATATGCACCTAACCAGGATGCCCCAAGATACATGAGGCAAACACTGGCAAAACTGAAGGGAGAAATAAACCTCTCTACAATAATAGTTGGAGACTTCAATACACCATTGTCTGCATTGGATAGAACATCAATAAAGAAGATCAATAAAGAAGCAGAGAGCTTGAATAATATAATAAATTGACTAAACCTAATAGATATATACAGAACATTGCACTTCAAAACAGCAGGATATACATTCTTTTCAAAGGCTCATGGATATTTATCCAGGATAGACCATATGTTGAGTCACAAAACAGAGCTCAATAAATTCAACAAAATTGAAATTATACAAAGCACTTTCTCTGATCATGATGGAACAAAGTTGGAAATCAACAAGTGACAAATAAAGGGAAAATTCATATATATATGGAGATTAAACAACACATTCTTAAATAATCAGTGGGTTGAAGAAGAAATTTCAAGAGAAATCAATAAATATCTCAAGATGAATGACAATGAGAATGCAACATATCAGAACATATGGGATGCTGGGAAGGCAGTGTTGAAAGGAAAATTTATAGCCCTCAGTGCTTACATTAAAAAAGAAGAAAGAGCTAAAATCAATGACCTAACTACACAGCTGGAGGAACAAGAAAAAGAATAGCAAATTAACTCCAAAGCAAGTAGAAGGAAGGAAATAACAAAGACCAGAGCAGAAATAAATTGAATTGAGAACAACAACAACAAAAAAACCAGTAGAGAAAATAAACAAAACCAAAAGTTGGTTCTTTAAGAAGATTAACAAAATCAACAAACCCTTAGCTAGAGTGACTAAGAAAAAAAGAGAGAGGATGCAAATAAAGGAAATAAAGAATGAAAAGGGGATCTTTACTACCTTACAGACCCTACTACTGACCCTACAGAAATAAGAGAGATCATAAGGGGATACTATGAACAACTTTAAGCTTTAAAAACTAGACAATGTAGATGAAATGGAAAAATTCCTAGGAATGTACAAACAACCTACACTGACGCTAAAAGAAATAGAAGATCTCAACAAACCAATCACAAGTAAAGAGACTGAAACAGTCATCAAACAGCTCCACAAAATGAAAAGTCCAGGATCAGATAGGTGTGTTCTATCAAGAATTCAAGGAAGAATTAATACCAATCTTACTCAAGCTCTTCCAAAAAATTAAACAAGAAGGAGCTCTAACAAACTCATTTTATGAAACCAATATCACCCTAATACCAAAGCCAGATAAAGATACTACAAAAAAAGAAAATTGCAGACTGATTTCTCTAATGAATACAGATGCAAAAATCCTCAATAAAATACTTGCTAATCAAATCCAATAATATATTAAAAGAATTATCCATCATGATTAAGTGGATTTTATACCAGGCATGCAAGGCTGGTTCAACCCAAGAAAATCAATCAGGATAATACACCACATTAATAAATCAAAGAAGAAAAATCACAAGATGTTATCAATTGACACAGAAAAGGCATTTGACAAAATTCAGCATCCTTTCTTGATAAAAAATACTACAAAAAATAGGAATTGAAGGAAACTTTCTCAACATAATAAAAGTCATATATGGAAAACCCACAGCTAACATTGTATTCAATGGTGAAAGACTAAAAACTTTACTGTTAAGATTAGGGACAAGACAAGGATGCCTACTGTGACCACTGTTGTTCAATATAGTGCTAGAGGTTCTAGCTAGAACAGTCAGGCAAGAAAAAGAAATAAAAGGCATCCAAATTGGAAAGGAAGAATTAAAATTTCCACTGTTCACAGATGATATGATTGTATATCTAGAAAGTCCCAAAAAATCTACAACAAAGCTGCTAGAGCTAATAAAGATTTCCACAGAGTGTCAGGATACAAGATCAATACACAAATATCAGAGGTGTTTTCTATACACTAATAATGCACAATCTGAGGAGGAAATCAGGAAAAAATTCCACTTACAATAGCAACTAAAATAATCAAATATTTAGGAATAGACTTAACCAAGGATGCAAAGCACTTGTATTCAGAAAACTACAATGCATTCCTAAAAGAAATAAAAAAAGACCTAAATAACTGGAAGAACATTCCATGGTCATGAATTGGAAGACTAAATATCATTAAGATGTCAGTTCTACCCAAATTGATATACAGATCCAATGCAATCTCAATAAGAATTCCACCAGCATTTTTTAAGAAAATGGAAAACACAGTTATCAAATTTATCCAGAAGGATAAGAGGCCCTGAATAGCCAGAAACATCTTCAAAAGGAAAAGTGAAGTTGGAGGACTCTCACTTCCAGATTCTAAATCATATTACCTAGCTACAGTGGAAAAAACAGCATGGTATTGGCATAAAGATAAACACATAGACCAATGGAACTGAATTGATGGTTCAGAAACAGACCCTCACATCTATGGCCAAGTGATTTTTGACAAGCCTGTCAAGCCTTCCCAGTTGGGACAGAAGAGTTTATTCATGAAATGTTGATGGGAGAACTGGATATCCATAGCCAAAAGAAAGAAAGAAGACCCCTATCTCACACATTATACAAAAATTCATTCAAAATGGATCAAAGACCTAAATATAAAAGGAAGTACAATGAAGCTCCTAGAAGAAAATGTAGGGAAACATCTTCAAGACCTGATGAAGGTGGTGGATTCTTAAACCTTACACCAAAAGCATGAGTGATGAAAGAAAACATGGATAAATGGGACCTCCTCAAACTTAAACACTTCTGTGATTCAAAGGACTTCATTAAGAAGGTGAAAGGACACCCCAGTCAATGGGAGAAAATATTCAGATACCACTTATCCAATAAGGGTTTGATTTCCATTCTATATAAAGAGATCATATCACTCAACAATAAAAGAACAAACAATCCAATTTAAAAATGAGCAAAAGATTTAAATACATATTTCACCAAAGAGGAAATACAAATGGTCAAAAAGCACATGAAAAAATGTTCCATATAACTAGCTATTAGGGAAATGCAAATTAAAACAACAATGAGATATCATCTAATACCATATAGAATGGCCATTATTTAAAAAAACAGACAACAATAAGTGCTGGAGAGAAAGTGGAGAAATAGGAACACTCCTTCACTGTTGGTGGGAGTGTAAAATGGTGCAGCCTCTATGGAGGATAGTTTGGTGGTTCCTCAGGAAGCTAAATATAGAACTGCCATATGATCCAGCAATTCCTCTACTAGGAATATATCCAGAAGAACTAAAAACAATGACACGAACAGACATCTGCACACCAATGTTCAAGTAGCATTGTTCACAACTGCCAAAAGATGGAAACAACCAGGTGTCCATCCACCAATGAATGGATAAACAAAATGTGGTATACACATACAATGGAATACTATGCTGCTGTAAGAAGAAATGAAATTGGGACATATGTGATAACATGGATGAATTTTGAAGACATTATACTAAGTGAAGTAAAACAGACACAAAAGGACAAATATTGCATGCTCTTATTAATATGAACTAAACAAAAATAATAAACACATAATTAAAATCTAGTGTATAGGTTATTAGGAGAAAAGAGGAGGGTTGAGGAGAACTATAGATGCTTAATGTATGTAGAAGTTTTAATTAACTTGACTGGAAAAGTGTGGAGATGGATGGAGTTGATAGTAACACATTATAGTGAGTAGCAACTGGTTTATAAATGGGATTGTGGCTGAAAAAGGTAGTCTGGGGAAGTAAATGTCAATAGAAAGACATCTAAAGAATAACCTAGGGACTAAATAACACAGTGAACCCAGAGGCAGTTGAGATTGTGGTTAAGGATACAAATGCAAGAGAGTCCTTCTGTGAGCTAGAGCAAATGTACATCACTGTTGCAGGATGATGGGAATATGGAGAAGCATGGGAAACTACAATTGGTGTGACCTATACACTGTGGTTAACAGCAATACTATAATATTCTCACATCAATTCCAAAGCTGTACTGTGTTGATAATAGAGGTGTATGGAAAAAGTGTGGCAAATGTAGGCTATGGGCCATGATTGGTGGTAATAGTCTGTTGATATTGTCTCATAATCTGTAACAAATATCCCACCATGGTGTGGAGTTGTAGGTAAAATCTACACATCTGTATGATTGTTTTGCAAGTTCACCATATCTGTAACAAAAATATACTAAAAAAAATAGTACAGGTTGGGGGAAAAATACAACAAATGTAAGGTAAGAACTATAGTTGGTAGTAATATTTTGATGATGCCCTTACATAGTTTGTAGCAAATGTTTCACAACAATGCAAAGAGTTGGTGGAGGGGTGATGTATGAGATCCCTGTGTGATGTTATGTATGTTTATTTTGTAAGTTCACAATCTTTACTAAACACTTATTATTTATGCATGTTCATGTATGAATGATATACTTCAATAAACAATAAAATTTTTTTTAAAAAGATGCTGCTTGCTTTTTTAAAATTTAAAATGTTCAGCTTTATTTAATTTCAAAATAACTTTTTTTTGAGGGACCTATGAAATTTATTTTAACATTTTAGTGTTTAAAACCTCCCACCTTGACCCCCTTTTTAAACAACAAGAGTGTGCTAAACCATTGGAGGAAAGTCATATTAGCAAAAAAAGGGGCAACAGATTTGGTACTGCCAACTTACAGAAAATAGAGTAAAAGATATTACCCAGTTGTAAAAATCATCCAACTTCAATGCAATGGAGTCAGAAGAAACTAAAGAATAGATTTTTTTAATTGGAAATTAAAAGTTGGTATATTTTCATAACAAGTTTTCTTACCAATGCCTCAATTTCTACTGACCCTGTCATCAGGTGGTAAAGAATAATCAATGTCCTAAAAAAATCACTCCAAGTATTCAACATTCGGTAGCAGGTTGAACTTATGCTGAACTTTGTTAATCGATTACATTTTTCAACTTGTATAGTTAAGCCAATTTATTTTCCATACTGAAATGCTTCAGATAATATTCCTTAGAATTGGTATTTTCTATAACTTGTCACAATGCACATTATCTGAAGAATAAAGATATTTGTCTTTTTTCATTTAATGATGCCACCCACAAATGCTGACTATATTCACATATGACTTTTTAAATTACATTTACAATGCAAAGGATTGGTGAACTCAGAAGGACTGCTATAATCACTATAGGAAGCATACTATGTTAGTTTTTTCAAAAGTTTATTTCAACTCATTTCTTTTATTATGTTGGCTTATGAGATAGTCCCACAGAAAGATGGTGGTACTGAACGCTAGTCCAACTTTCATCCAGTAAGGACTGCTATGCAGGATCTCCTAACATAGAACTTTGACTGCACTGAAGGACTGCTAGGGAACTGGGCAAGGCCAGTAGCTTGGAGCAGACACCTGCAATGTAGCTGGTGCCATCTTGCTGTGCAGGGCTCCGCCTACCTCCTGATTTAACATTTTTATATTCATTAATAATAGTTTGTGTTTAACTTTTCATATAATAGATCATTTGGGATACTTTAGAGGCAAAACAATTGCTTTGTAAACATAAGAGAAAATGTTGGGAAACAGACTTTGGCCCAGCGGTTAGGGCGTTCGTCTACCATATGGGAGGTCCACGGTTCAAACCCCGGGCCTCCTTGACCCGTGTGGAGCTGGCCATGCGCAGTGCTGATGCGCGCAAGGAGTGCCGCGCCACGCAGGGGTGTCCCCTGTGTAGGGGAGCCCCACGCGCAAGGAGTGCGCCCGTGAGGAGAGCCGCCCAGCATGAAAAGAAAGTGCAGCCTGCCCAGGAATGGCGCCGCCCACACTTCCCGTGCCGCTGACGACAACAGAAGCGGACAAAGAAACAAGACGCAGCAAATAGACACCAAGAACAGACAACCAGGGGAGGGGGGAAATTAAATAAATAAAAAATCTTTAAAAAAAAAAAAAAGTAAGAGAAAATGTTAATTTTTATTGCTTCTATGTCCTTTAATGTATGTATTTTTTTGGTGGAATCATATTCAAATTTGTTCATGTTGAATACCTTCATGCTTTATTTTGTAATCTTTTAAGTTAGTACATGAAGTTGCAGCTGGTCTGCACACTGTTAGAAGATTCTGATAAAATAAGTACAGAAATTCAGTCTTTAGAAACTGTAGCAGTTTGATACATTGATGAATTCCAAAAAGAAATATTGGATTATATTTGTAAACTGGTCTTTTCCTCTGGTCATATTATGTATATTTGATTCAGAGGTTTTACTTTTACTTGATTAAATAATGATTAAGGCTTTGATTGGGCCAAGTCAGTAGGACATTGAGTCTGGAGACTCCCAGAGAAACTGCAAGCAGAGAAGGGAGGTTGGGGTTTTGAGCTGGAGCCCTGGAAAGTAAGCACACAGAGGAGCTTGGTTGTGAGGAAAGAGAAGCAAGCCCTGGGAAGAGAGGGACCCAAGAAGCCTGAACCCTGGCAGACATCAGCAGCCATCTTGCTCCAACACATGGCAAAAGACTTTGGTGAGAGAAATAACTTGTACTTTATGGCCTGGTTAACTGTAAGCTCCTACCCCAAATAAATACCCTTTATAAAAAACAACCAATTTCTGGTGTTTTGCATCAGCACCCCTTTGGCTGACTAATACAGAAACTTAAAAGCAATTTGACAGAGTTGTTTTATTTCTACTGACTCTAATAATTAAAAAGTTGGGCTTGTATTTGGCATGTCTATGCTTTTTAAAAAATTATATTGATTTCCAATAACTAATTTTCAATGCAGTTTATGAAAGTATCAATGGATTGGGAGGAAAAAAAGGAGCTGGTTCCTCACTCACTCTACAGACAGTCTGAGAGCCACTGTGCTAGATCACTGAGAAATAGTACAAGTCAAAATCATGACTGAAACAGAAAATTAGATGGAGCTCAGAAAAAGCAAGGCTGAGAGAGAGGAACAGGATATCTCCAAAGTGGCAGCCTGCTGAAATCTGTAAAAAGGGAAACAATGAACACAGGCTGCCTTCTAATGAACATGACCTCTACAAAACTCACAAACAGGCCATACCTTGATGAGGATTTATTACTGGTGAGAACGATGCAAATGATCAAGAAAATGATCATCAGTTCCACAGCTGGAACAGGGCCGGTGGAATCCCTGCACCTACATGGTCCTTACTAAATGAAGACGGGTTGTCCTTTCAGAAAAAGTGGCCAGGCCGTGTGTGGGCCTTCACCCAGCCCAGCTGGTCTCTTCCTTTACAGCTCCGGGATGTCCGAGCGTGTCTGGCCAGCAGGCGGGAGGCAGGTGAGCTCAGTAGCTGAGGGCATGGCTTCGGAGTTAGAAAATCTGGGTTTGAATCCTGGTTCTGCCACTTTCTGGGTAGACAACATCTTCCGACGTCAGTTTATCCATCTGCAAAATTCAGATGGGTATCCCGAGGCTGTTGTGAAGTTTAAATGAGATAATAAATGGTTTGGGGCAGAATTTCCCAGAAAAGATGGACCTTTTCTTTTCTAAGGACAGGCGCAGGGACAATAGCAGGTGCGCATTTTGCGGTAGTTCTGAATCAACTCTCATTTAGCCGTAGCTGCAAGTTCCGGAAAAAAGGGGTGTCTTGGCACAAGGATGGGGCCTTGTCCCTGCCTGACCTGGGCCTACTGAACACCGTAGACGGGAAGGGTTGGGGTGCAGACTGGGCCGTGAGCCCGGGGCCTGGGAGCTTTATCCTGGGACAGGTGAGGTCCTGTGCCAGCTGCTCCTTCACTGGGGAGACTTTCCCCCGGGACCCCTGGAGGGGTGGGGGGTGGGGCAGGGAAATGGCAGGAGTTGGAATACGGAAGACCCTGGAGGGGGAAGGAATAAGATCTGTGCAGGCAGGAGGGGCTGCTGGGCAGGAGTGCCCACTGCACGCGCCGCTGGCATCTCGGTCCCCACTGGCACAGAGCCTCCGCCCTCAGCCTTCCAGTAGTCAGTAGCCCCACATCCCTACCTTAAAGTCCTGTGGAAAATGAAGCTTAAAACTTGTAGTAAAACCTGACATATCGTTCATTTATCCTGTGGGTCCAGAATGTTCCAGGGAATACTGATTGCAGGCAGCCTTTCTCCCTCCTGGGCACAGGCTGCTGTGGCCATGGCTCAGGGGGGCAAGGACAGACTTGTCTTCATGCAGAGTTTGATGGAGGCACTCTGCCTTCAGTCCCTCTTACTGTCCCTCCTTTGGCCCTATTTCCCACTTGAGCATCTTCCCAAAGGATTTCCCCTGTCCCCATCCCTTCTACCTGGCTACCTCCCCCTCCTACTCTCCCCAAGACCCTAAGGCCCTGCAGAGGGTAACACAGGTGACCCTCCCAGAGGACTGCTCTGGGCTGGTGGTTCTCATGGACCGCGGCCTCTGTCCTACCAAGGACCTGGAGGGGAGGGGATCTTTGTCTCCACTTCACAGATGAGGAAGTGGAGGCTCAGAGAGATGGAGCAGCCTGCTGAAGACAACTGGTTGTCATGTGGGGAGCTGGTTTTGAACTCAGGTCTGTTCCACTGCTCTCTGCTGCCTCTTTCCTGGCCTGTTTCTGTGAGGGTCATATCTCTAGGCGATGCATTTCACTGGATCTAAGTGTGCTGGGAGCTCTCTCCTGGCTCCCAGCTTCTCCCATTCCAGCTTCTCTGGATGGACCTGAGGACTGGTCAGGGCTTACAGTCAGACAGATGTGGTCTTGAGTTCCAGCCCTCCTATCTATCCCCTTGCTTCTTTTTTTCCCCCCTCGAGTTGCCGTTTTCATGTCAGGATCCCTGTGCTTGACTTGGGGTTGCATAGCGTGGAGCAGCATCACTGCTCTGTTTGGTGGCTGGTGACTTGGTAGGAAGCCTGAGTTCTCCTCCACGTGGCCTCCTTAGGGGGCTTGTTTATACTACCCCAGTGTGCAGCCAGACAGCTTGCATTTTGGGTTTTTCTCTTTTTTCCTATCTTTTGCTCCATTGTCCACCTATAAGACAGTAGAAGCCCTGTGAGATAGCCTAAAACCATCATAAATATTTATTTCTTTTGTTTATAAATCTTTATCTGCCCATGAAAGTGGAATTATTGTCTATAGATCAGACAAGTTTTTGTATATCAAGTTTTTCCATTTCACATCTTACCATAAGCATATTTTCTTATCGATACATTCTTCACAAAGTTTAATGACTTCAACCTTTTTCCATTAAAAATAATGCTGCAGCAAATAGATAAATATACACACAATTTTCAGTAGTTTTCATTATTTTCTTAGGATACATTTTAAATGCTGCAAAGCAAAAATAGTAATAGTGATTTAATAGATTGAAATATTAAAAACCTGAGTTCCATTCCCAGTTTTACGATATTCAATCATGTTGATCTTGGGCAATTTCTCAAGATAGTTTCTTCATTTGTAAATTGCTGAATATATATAATACCTAATTCCTAGGGTCTGTATGAGAATTAAATTATGCTAATTTAAAAATTAAAATCTATTTAAGTCACCAGATATTTATTTAGTCATTCAATAATTATTAGCTTTTATTATCATCATCATCATCATTATCAATACTAGATCAAAGAATACAGGCTTATTTGGAAGGCAGATTATGTTATGTTGGCTTAAAATAGCACTAGGACACTCCTTTGTATCAGATATATTCTCATTCCTACCACCTTTAGATTTTATCACTATACCACAAAAAACTGTCTTTTGATCACTATTTAAAGAAATCGAAACACATTATCTGTTGTGCTAGAACTATAAGAAAAATGGGCTCTTTGTATGCTACTTATTTTGGTTTGGAGTGTGTTTTATCAAACTGGTTCTACAAGTTAATAAAAATATCTATATGTTGTGTAATTACATACCTTTCTCCACAGTTGTTTTCTTTCCTTTCTGTCAACTCTGTGTTTAATAAACTCAGATTTCTGTTGATGCCAAATCTGTCCATCCAGAGCATTCCCAGCTCCTCAACGTCAAGAAAGATAAGTAAATTCAAGCAAAAACATTCAAGGAGTGTGTCTGGAAGCGATCAAGTTCTAACTTCTAACCAACCTTAATAAATCCCAAGCAGTAAAGAATATAAAATGGACTCCTCTAATGAATACTTCCTGGATATGGCCCAGGATTTTAATGTCTCAGTGATACTCCTATCCATAAAAAAGATCAGGCTAGAGTGACTCTGTCAGAACAGCATATAGAAAAAAAGAGTGCCACTGAACAGAACAAAGAAAGCTGTAAATTCGAATTTATTGCATTACTTCAGAAATGCCTGAGGCTGCATTTAGTTAGTACATGGCCTAGGTTTTGTTGGCTTTACTCTGTTTTGTTGTGAACTTCTCAAGTTTTCATCTCTTTCTCATCCAACTGGAAATATAAAATGTTTAAGAGACATGACACAAATGAATCTGAGTTTTTGTGCCCACAGACTTTTCATGTTTTACATGGAGGTTCCTAAATATCTAGGGACTATAAAGTACATTTTATTACCAATAAAGTCCTTGCTTATAAAATATTACCCTCCATTTCTAACCTGGAGGCAGGCTATTTTGCATATTAAAGAGCCTAATTATTTAGTGATACAAATATATACCATGATTGCTTATATCAATATTTTTTTGTGAAAGGATTTTTATTTTGAGAAAGATCATGGATGCAAGGGACACATTATACCATAGGACATAGATACATCCTTGTTCCCTAACTCTAGTTGCAACCTAATATTAGCCAAGATAAGTGGCAATATCTGAGTATGAGTATATAAAAAGGAAAATGATAAGAAGCTAATAATATAGCTCTTTGGGGGACAGTCCTAGAATTAAACTGGAAGTTATAACATTGATCTACACAAAAGCGTTTATGCTGTCCTTCCACAAGCTGCCTTCTGAGGCATGCACTTCCCCTGTCATCCTCTTCCCTTGCCATGCACAAGGGAAGACCAAGCTAGCTTTTCTCTCTTCTCAAAGACCTGGCACAGCAATGTGGTAGACACTTTACAATCATGAAGGACAAGCAAGGGGAGTAACAGAGATGCTAGGCCAAAACACCATTGAGGTACTAAACAACGGCCAGTAGAGTCCTATTTTCAGTTATCTTGTTAGGTAAGAAAAGCATCCTTCTAGTTTGAAGCTCCTGTTAGACCTGTTTTGTTTCTTGTCCACAGTGGATGTATTCTTCACTAAAATTGTCTTGGTCTTGACCCAAGTCTGTTATTTAGAGCATTTTCATTAAGTGACTGGCCATGTTGATAGATCATTATGTGGTGTTTTCCCACTGGCTGAGTATAGCACGATGAGGAGGTCAGTTTAACTATGTTTTCCAGAAAGTTAAAGTACTTTGTTAAAATTCAGAATGACCTAGATCAAGCTGATCACTCTTTGTTCCATTTTGGCATCGTATTACTTTCAGAAGGGATGTCTATAACTTATACTGAAGCCTTCACAAGAAAAGGCTTCCATTTATAACGCATAATATCCTCATTTTAAATATCCTCCTCACCCACCCATTAATAGCCCTAAAGACTCACTCATCACAGTTTAGCAGCTCAGTTCGTCTTCCTCCTATTTCTAAAATCTGCCCCAAATCTCTTCTGTTAACCCAGCCCAATTGCTTCCCTTTCTTGTCCTTGCCCTTTCCCACTTTCTTCCCTACATTTAGTTCTTTACCCTAAAGCAGCAAGAATCAAGTGGGTTTCAACTTATAGTTCTTAAAGTGTCCCTCCTCACTCATTACTGCAGGCCAGACAACAAAGCCCCAAAATATGTGAACAAAGAAAACATTCTCCTGGTATGTGAGAGATATAAGAGGTTCTGAATATTCACCTGTCATTTTTCCCCTGTACCACAAGAAAGAGTAAAATGCTGATTGTGCTCAAGGAGTGCCCTGCCACACAGGGGTGCCCCCCACGTAGGGGAGACCCACGCGCAAGGAGTGCACCCCGTAAGGAGAGCCGCCCAGCGCGAAAGAAAGTGCAGCCTGCCCAGGAATGGTGCCACAGACACGGAGAGCTGACACAAGATGACACAACAAAAAGAAACACAGTTTCCCGGTGCTACTAATAAGGATAGAAGTGGTCACAGAAGAACACACAGTGAATGGACACAGAGAGTAGACAACGGGGTGGGGATGGTACTGGGGGAGGGAGAGAAATAAATAAATCTTTAAAAAAAGAGTAAAATGTCTCAAAGACTGATACATTTAAAAGTAAGTAATAAAGAAACACAGACAAGGGAAGACATATTTTTACGAATCACTTTATAACATGACAATATATTGTTTGCCAGATTCTGTTATAAAGAGATAGCTTTAAAGTTTGTTTTGTGTATGTGGCTTTAGGAATTGAAAATTGTGAGTTTTGTATGGTCCTATAAATTAAAAGCAACACCTGGACTCCTTTGTGACCTTTTGGCTTTAAAGGAGACTATTTCCTTTAAAAGCAACTCTCTCTGCTAAACTATGCTTAGCTCTAGCTAATAGGCCATTCCCTCTGATTCATAGAACGAGAGGGAAAAGTGGCTTTCTTAGTCATAAACCTGACTTCATCCATCTTGAATGAAACCAAACGAAACAACACTCTAAGCAAAAACATAAATATGTACTCATGGTTTCTCTGACTATAATTTTCTAATTATGAGGTTTGGCCCTTTTGCAGGCAAGGATATACACCTCCCATTAAGTAATTTTAAACTATGTACAATTTTTTAACAATAATTTTTATAGCCTTGCTTCTGTTCGAAATATATAATGCGAATTATTTCCAGTTTGAGGGAAGTTGGGGCCTTTCTACTTCTGAATATTTGAAAATCCATTTGAAAACTCACTTTAAAAAGATTTATTGTTTTTCTGTAGTATGAATTAATAATTTGTATAATCTATCATTTCCAAGTAAAAATTATATGTATTTAATTTTGGCATGACAGAACATATAATTAGAGAGATCTATTTTAATAAAACAAATAGTTGAGGAAATAGCTACTGTTATGGAAACATCCACTAGCCATGGGGTAAAAACAACTTCAGTTGGGGTTTAATGGATCCTGAGGGAGAAAATAAAGAAAATAATTACAGGTAAGGCAAAGTCTGTTCTTAGAAGAATTAACTGTCATGATTTAAAATACGTTGTTGCCTTTAAACTGGGTAGATACATTTCAGACCACAAAGAGTTGCACCAGTTCATGTAACATTGTTACTTTCAGTTGCAATGCCCATCTTTCAATAATAGTGGGGTTCCATGAAACTGAGACTCTCAAGAGACTCCTCTTTTGGAGAAACTGGCTCTGAAGCACTCTTCTGAATTGAAATATCAGTAGAGACAGGCTGGGTTATGCTTTACTCCTTCCTTTCCCACATAAATTCCTCCCATGGGCCCATTGGTTCTCTAGGGCAGCTTCCTGCCAAACAGTGACATGGGAATCAAGTGTTATTACTTTTAATCTTATAGCTATGCCATTTGGAACTGCAGTCATCATGGCAGGAGAGAAACTTCAAGAACTTACACAGGCTTTTAAACGCCTCATGCCAGTGGGGTGACACATGTCATTGCTACTCACAGCCCATTGGCCGAAACCAGTCATCTTACCTCAAACTAACTGCATGGAGTCTGAGAAATTTAGGAAAGCACATGGAATATTTGGTGAGTTCTATGAATCCACACGCTACCTAGGGGCTGTAGCAGTGAAAAGTCCAGACACAATCCTCTGGAACAGCAACACTGGACACCGCACATATCAGATGGTGGCGCTATAAGAAAGTAGCCTGGACACCTGGGTACCACGAGGAAGGGAGCTGCTCTAGAAAGTGGGTTTCAAGTGAAAGAGAAATACATTTTTAAATTTCAAACTGGTGAAATTTCAGAGTTCCTTTTGTTACCATGATATAACCTGTTTTATCCTAAGAAATACAATTGGGCAAAAAATACCTTCGTTCCTGTTTTGCCTACCCAATCTCCAATTTTACTACAAATGTTACTATTCCTATCCTAGAATTTTCCCTCAGATTTATCAGAAATTAATGCTACAGCCTTGGCTCTGTATTGATTCTCAGCTTTGTGTTGGGACTTCTCAGTTCAGTGCTCCCATACAGGAATGTGTCTTCTAATTGTTGAAGAGAAGCAAGAACGTATTTTAACCTATGGACCTATAGGTAGCTCTAAATAAATAGTTGTATAATTAAATCTCGTAAAAACTGTGCTTTCTAGATACATATGACAGTCTGGGAAAGTTTATACCTAATTATTTAGATTACTTTATTCTCTAGAATTGTTGCCGTTATTGAGTTGGGAGCTCATGAGTGGAAATTGTTAGGAAGGTAAAAGAATATATTTGAACCAGGGGTTTTGAAGGTCTGTTCTTCCAGGGTCACATTTTTCAAAAATGGAATGAGCATTAAATACCAAAGTCTGTGTATATTTTGGATTAGGGTTTCATCACACTAAACAATGAATCATAGCTTACCTTCTCCATATTCTTCATAGCTTTTAATACCTTTAGTCACACAGGGTGTGTAAGCTTGCATTTCATCAGAAACAGTTCCGGGCAAGGGCATATCAGGGACAATGACTACCTGTGTCATAGCTCAGATGCCAATCCCTTTTAGGTAATCTTCAACTCCTTGAGAGAGTCACAGGATTTCTTAGAGTTTCCAAAATCTATAAACAGATTAGTTTTCCATTATGTGAAAGAAAAACAAATGCTTGACACTTCTGCCAGAAATAAGAAAAATGATTTTAGCTTTATTAAAATAAACTCAATTTATTTTCTTCTCATGTGTCAGTATTTTTAATGTGTGTACATTAAATTATAGTAGGAAGACAACTATAAACGAGATGCAGTCACTCTGTGTTCATTAGGAGCACAACTGGATTAGAGTAGACCAAGTTTATATTCAACCATCAAGTATGGTTCTTACATTGTTTCACTATGTGATGGATCATTAAGAATATCTCCAAACCCAGTAGTCTCATCGTTATCCCTCAAAATATTTAGTGTAAGGTTGGAGCTTGGAAGAAATGGAAGCTTCCGAGCCTGCTGTACTGCCTTGAATTCCACCTGTAAATTTTGTGGAACAAACAGACCCTTAAAGTTTCTCAGTGAGGAAAAATTCATTTTACCTTGATTGAGCTGGAAATTCTTTTCTGATAATTCAAGAGGATGACTGGGCAAAAGTTCACTTTTCATTTTCTATTTACCTAAATTCAATAAATAAGTGCATGGTCAATGCATTATTGTAGGCCCTTTGGGAGATGGATGGGTGTGTGGGGAGACTTAGTCTTTCCCTTCATGTGCTCACATTATTTTTTAACTACAAGTAAACATATCATTACAACACTTTCACTCTGGAAACTGCTTTAGCTTTTTCCTAGCATCTTATTTAGATAACAGATCAAGGGTGACCTGGGGGATAAAAGTTAGAACAACCTAAAATGTATTCTGGTTTTAATTACTCAATGGTTATTTCTCCGAGAATAAAGGAGAAGGAAAATAATTTTCCAATACCTACTCAACCAAATAATGTGAAACTTAAGTTCCGCCAGCATCAGACCAGATTTTCTATATTAAACCAAATTTGTACCACCAAGTTTTCACTTTAATGTAACTGAACCCAGAAAATGTGTTAAATGAGATGGAACCCATTTGTTCAATTCCATCACTGTGTATTTAATACTATAATAAAATTGCTAGATTTCATCTTCATACGAATATACATCACATTAATGTTTTTATGTGTATTGTAAGACTCAGTGGCCTCAATGTTCTTTCATTGTCTTTGATTTTATCCTCAGAAATCTATATATGTTAAAAGGGGTTATGGATTCAGAGAACATATTAAACTGACAAGATCTCAAAAAATTGAGACTGAATGAAGATAGAGTAACTAAGGTCAAATAAACAGCTATTTTTGGCAGAATGATCTTGAGCTTTTTCTCATAACATTAGTTTATGATCCATAAATATGCCAAATTGAAATGCCTCTAGTGAGGAGAAGATTAAAATACGTGGGTTATAACTTAGTTCATTGGCTTACTATTCTGGATCCCAGTAGGATAAAGGATAGCAAACTCAAACTGGATAAATATTGAGATGTTCATATAGGCATTTTTTAAAAAAGGTATAGGGCAAGATTTTAGGAAAACAGTAAAGGATGGTGCTGTATCCTGGGGCTAGCAACAACGGGAGCTGTTATTACCCATAGACTTAAAGAGGGGAGGAGAATGAGCAGTTATCAGAACCTGGAAAGAGAATAAATGTGGAGAAGGCACCCAAAAGGTCTTCTGTAGAGGGATTGGTCAACCCATAGTCTTTTAGCAGGGAGGCATCCAAGGGCACAAGTACTCATCCTCCCTTTCCTCCAGCCCTTCAAGTCTCCTGCTAGCATCTTCTTTTGGCTGAACTCAACATGAAACTAGAGAACAAGGGAGCCATTATGGTAGTCTCTAAATGCCAGCTTTCCAGGACACAGGGCAGGGTGGAAAAGGATGTAGAGTTAATCTGGGAAAGGGACGGAAAAGAAAATACCTAGAACAATTAGTGCATATTTATTTTAAAAATAAATATAAAATGGCATGCATACTTTTTTGGCTAACATATGCTCCTCCTGTCATTGGACAACATCTCATCTCCTCTCTTTTCCCACAGTCATGACACACCCTAAAATTTAATTCCGTGAGTGCTTTTGTTTTTGTCACTGGAGAAGAAGGCACCTATTTTAGTAGTTGGGAGGAGACCCACAAAGAGGAAAACATTATAAATGACAGAAGGGTTGGAATAATGTCAATCTCCTACAGGGTTTGTTGAGTTTATTTTGAGACACCACGGAGAAGTCAATAAGAGACATCGAGAAACCATGGGAATAAAAAGAGCTTTCTAGTGCCCAGATGGCAAAATGAAGAGTTGAGGCAGGTTATTCTCACAAACCCTGCATGGAATCTAGGAATGTTCTGGCAACCTGAAGGCAGGAAGTTTTTGAATCATCTTGAAATAATACTCTCGGCACTTTTTTAAACTCATGATGAGGAGTGGCAGTGGTGGGGTTTCTCCAAACGTCTTTATGGGCAGTAGAAATAAACCAAGGAGAGCTGGTGCATTGGAAAACCAGGGCTGTAAAATGCTTAAAAATCAACTCTCCAGTGCTGGATGTAGTTCACATGTAGTGTTTGCTACCATAGCCGATTTCAAGCTTACCAACATAAATTCACTTCGGACCGATTTGGAAGAAATGTGCATGACTGATTCTTACAGGCTGGTAGGAACTTACTTCAGCACATCACTGGCCACAGATCGCACACTGTGACTGTGGCTGAAAAGTGATTTGGGGTGCATATGAGACACTCTTTAGTTGCCTCACATTTTCATGATCAATAATCTCTAACAATTAAGTTAGGGTCCACTGCCATCATGATTTAGGAATAAAAAAGAAAGTCCTATTTCACTGTTTTTCCTATAGTCTTAGGTCAGTGAGATCTGAGATATTTGGGCAGCACGAATAATATGTCATAAGTATAAAAACTCCAGAAGGTACCCTGAATGCCTTTATCTAAGGAGTAGACAGGAGTATAAATGGGATGGAGCAATACCGCGCCTAACTGTCTCACAATGTAAGGAGGGGCTCGTTCATGCCCTGCCTTGCTACTTCGCATCTGCTAATATTCCCCCGGTATGACTTGAGTTGTTTCCCTTTTTGCACATGCTTCAGTAACTCTGTGTTCCTGATTTAACATAATTGTTTCCTTTGCTTTCCTGGATTGGCCCAGGGTACTGTGACTTCTTGTTACTGGTGTGACACAACAGAGGGTTCTAAATTTGCATGAGTGAAGCAACGGGAGTTCTTCGAGCTCCATTTTCTATTTCCTGGTCCTGCCATTCCCAGCTACAAATCAACTCATGCCTGCCTTCAAATCCCCAAATTATCTCCAGGTTCAGCTACACCCTTTACTTCTGCCCCGGGCAGGTTCTTAGAACTTGCTAGTAACCTTCCTTATGTTAGGTAGATTATGACACATTCCACGGAACATTTAGATTGTTGCCAAATACTATAACAGGATCGTCTATATAAAAAATTCAATGTAGGCAGAGTTTGCCTTTTGCATCTTTTTCAGTGTTTTTGTTTTTTGTTTTTTGTTTTTTTTTACCTTCCCTTGTCTCTTTCACATTCTATGGTACAGCAGGAAAATGAGGAAGAGATCAAAATGTATTCGACTAATGCATTTCTCTTGAAACCTAAACAGAGTCACCAGGGAGACTAAAAATATCAACATCTAGTAGGTTTCTACTGGTAGAATATTGGAGGTTGGGAGATACTTTGGGGAAGGGTTATATCCTTTTTGTTTCAGAAATTGTACCACAAATCAAATCAGCAGCTCCCTGACTAAGAACCAGGCTTGTAGTAAAATATTTTTATTTGATATTTAACCTTCTTGATTTTCCCTTTTGAAGGACTTTAAAAACTAATTCATTCATATAGTCAACAAATATTTATTCACTGGGGATACTTTGGGAATATATATATATATATGAACCAGCTATAGATATTTCCCTCAAGGACCACACTCTACTATTAGAGATATAAGGTAGGTACACATATAACTATACTAGAAGGTAGAAAGTGGTAAGTTCTATAAGAAAAGGAATAACAAAGTTCATAGAAGGGTAAAATCTCAGCTGAAGGATCATGGAGAGGAGACATTGGAGTATGGGCAGTGTGGATGTATGCCTTTGGTACTAAGGCAGTGAGTTGGCATTTCAGGTAGAAAGGAAACCATGAAGCACATAAAAGAACAGCAAACAAATCAACATATATGGAATAAAAGGCTTATAATAGAGCATATACAGAATTAAAATTAGAAAGGAAAAGTGGACCTAGGCAGTGTTGGGTATTGACTATGTGATTAAGGTGTGAAGTTATTAAGGGTGTTTCATTAGGAATCTAAACAGTCTAGCAGTATTAATTAGGACATTTAGCCTGTTGGCAATACATAGTATGTATTCAGACTATAGTTTTTCTCCTGTCTACTAGGCCTGTAACCAGGGTCAAGTCTCATCATGGGACAACTAGAAAAGTACTTCCCTGCCAAAGGTAAAAAAGGCATTATTCAACAAAGGAGATTTAGGACATGGGTGTGCTGGCCTGGGGTGGATAAAGGAAACATTGTCAATAAGGGGGCATTCTCCCATGACTAAGGATTAAACTCACTGGAAAGAGTGCCTCAAGATCTTCCTAATACATTGTTGGGATGGTTTGTGAAAATTTGTGGGGGAAAGAAAAAAAACATGCTCATATCAAATTTGGTAGAAATGACAGAGCTGCCTTGGCATAGTTTTGAGGAAGGGATCAAAATGCCCAGAGAAGTGAGCATGTTAGAATGGTTCTATTGTCTAAGACCTGAGGACCTGCCAGTTCTCTATGTTCATTGGAAGGACTAGAGCACACTCATCACTAAGTAGATAAGGAAAATAAGGAAAGGGCTTGTGATGGAGGGAATGGTTTTTTTTTTTTTTTTTTTGATCCCTCCCTGCTTTGCAACTTTTTGCGTGCTGTTGTGTCCATTTGCTGTGCATTCTTCTGCGTCCGTATTTATTTTATTTATTTCCCCTCCCCTCCTTGCAGCTTGCTTGCTGTCTGCTCTCTGCATCCGTTGCTGTGCTCTTCTGCATTTTTTTGCTTGTCTCCCTTTTTGTTGCATCACTTTGCCCAGTTGGCTCTTTGCAGATCTTGCGTCTGGGTGGCACTCGGCAGTGCATGCAGGCTGGGCGGCACTCCATGGCGCTTGCAGGTCGAGTGGCTCTCCACAGCATGCAGGCGAGCCTGCCTTCACAAGGAGACCCCGAGGTGCGAACCCAGGGCCTTCCATATGGTAGACAGGAGCCCAACTGATTGAGCCACAGTTGCTTCCCCAGTAGTGATATTTTAGAAAAGATGAGTGTTGACTGCCCTTTGTGAAACAGGGTTGATGGTAGAAAAAATTGTTAGAGAACTGGCTCCCTGCTGTTAGAGGGAATGATAGGATTCCAGAAGAGCAAATCTCAAGTGGGAGTTATAATGATGGATAATAGACCAAGGTGTTTCAGAGGGAAAAATAGATGGGCAGCCAATAAGAGCATGGCTTTATGTAATCAAATTGAACAAAAATGGTATAGCAGAAGCCTGGTGTCATTGGCACCAATGGAACATCAATTACTCTCCAGTTTAAAACCTGAGCCAGTTCTCAGATCCATAGATGGGCCCTGGAATGTCACAAGAATATGCAGTAGAGACCTGTATGTATAACTTCACACATTTCACATATAATTCCTTTATGATTTGAAATCACTATCAGCAAGCCTACTATGCACCTTCTAGTCTCTATCTTGGCTGACGATGTTTCCTGTCTCCACTATACCCTTTTGTACCTTCCCTCTATGTGGGTGCTATTGTATGTTTTAAGGCTATAATAAAGCATTCCCTGATGACCTCCAATTCTTGATAGTCACAACTTCCTCCAGAGAGCTATCCCATTTTTAATTCATTTACTATATTCAGTCTTGAGTGGTTATTAATATATATACACATAGTATGTTTCCAACTAAATTTTTTAGACCTTTGGAAGCAGGATTAGTATCTTATCCCCCAAAACTTGATCTTGATGCTGTATGATTACCTAATTCTTAGTTAGGATTTTCTATTTAGCATTTTAAATCCTTCTGTTCTTTGAACCTGGAATTGACTTGTTTATCACTGCTTGTTAGCATACAAATATTTTAATGCCCATATATTTATCTTATATTCTTAATTGACTTAATTACTTGAGAGCTTTGAGACTAACTTAATTACACAGGATTTCTTAATACAGAATGATTAACTTGGGTATACAGGTAGAATAAATTCTTTTTAAAACTGGAATTATAAGTTTTCAATGTCAGATTTTTCAAAGGAAATTAACAGCTGTTGTAGAAAAGATTCTTGATCTTGTAGTTTAGTACCTAATGTGATTCTCTCATCTATTACTTTGCAGTAAATATAAAGTCACTTTTATACCCCTGGACCTTTCCATACATTATCATGACTAAATGGGAAATGGGACTAGCTATTTTCTAATTGTTGAAAATTATCAAAGTATCTGGGCCCAAGAGAAACTTGAAGAAGAAGAAGATGTTGGGATAAACTATTATATATCAGAATTTATTATAAAACTTTAGCAGTTAAGATACTGTGGTACTGGTGAAAGGAAAGATGAGTAGTTAGATGGGACTGAACAGAGAAAATATAGAGTTTACCTATGCGCACATATATTCACTAGATTTATGATAAGGATGATATTATATAGGTCAATGGGGAAATGATGAACATTTCAAAGCATAGAAATGGGACCACTGGATCTTCAAATGGAAATACAACTGGTGGTTCCACCTCACACTATATACCATTTCCAGATGGACTCTAACTCTAAATGTGAATTTACCATTCAGATATGCACAATGTGAATTAAAATTTCAAGCATAACGTTGAACAAAAGAATTCACAAATTATTTATATTATGATCCATTTATATAAAATTCAAAAAAGGGAAGTATAAATTATTAATATATTGTTTATAAATAAATACATAGGTGGTAATGTAAATAAAGATGATCACTGACATCAGGATATTGGCTACCTTCAGCAGGAGGAGGAAGAGATAACTGGAGAAGTACATGAGGGCTTCTGGGAGGACACCATGTTCTGTTTCTTGAGGTAAGTGTTTGTGTCTGTGTTAACTATTTATTTTCCATTAAATTTTGTGTATGTGTATATGAATATGTATATATTGTGTGTGTGTATATATAAACCTTATATAAGTATGTGTATATAAATATGTACACACATGCATGTGCATGCATATACAACTTATGAACTCTTCTTTAATATCTGATAAACTGCACAAGAAAAAATTTCCAAGAAAAGAAAGGAAGACAAAGTGAATACGTTGTTAGCACAAGGATGGCTTTGAGTTTTCAAGTATTTGTTTTTCAAGGTGGTGACATCTTGGCACATGCTACAAACTTAAAAAGATAATTTAAAGGATATCACCCCTTCAGTGATATACTTACCCTCAATTTCTTGATTAAAATCAGTCATGCTTTCACAATGGCCTTGGCTTCCTGTTTTCCCTATCATTTGCTGATTACTCAGAGAACTTGAGTGTATAGCCCTCACTTAACCGCTTCATTGTGTTGAAATGATAAACTTCATTACAAGAAGAAAACCCACACTTTAAAATTTTAAATAAAAAATGATGATGCTCTTTTCAAAAATTGTATCCCCTTTTTAATCTCACAGTTAATGAGAGCAAGCGCAAAGATGACAGTGTTTCTACCTTAACATACATCTGATTCTAATTCTCAGAGTTATTATGTAGTATAATTATTTCTTTAGCAACTAGCTGAGAAAGTACCTTGAAAACATACAGAGTCAAAAGGAAAACATGCTGTGACAGGCTCAGAGCTCAGCCACAGTGCTTTGGAACTCCTCGAGTTTCCAGTGTCAACACTAGCTGCAGAAGCCCTTGCTGCTGTTGGCTTTCTTTCCTCCTTGGTTTCCAGTATTATTACTATTTCTGCTCCTACAGTGTCTTTGGAATTTTCTCTAACTTGGGATGTTGCTGCTGCTTCTTTCGTAGGATCTCTTATGACACTTATCATTCTTATTTTATGACATGTATTGTCTGGTGAAATGATAAACCTTTTGCTTGTGCTGATGGGCAATTTGCAAACACCTTTAGGGGAAATAGAATAATACTTAAAAAAAATTTTTTTCAGTTTCTTAAGACCTCTTTCAGTCTATTTTCCTTAAAGACCATACCCTTAGAAGATAAATTGGATCATGTGTCTTTACAAACACAGAAAGGAGTTCAGAGAAACCTCATAGAAGTACAAAGAAAACTGAAGCCCCTCTCCAAAGTAACTCCTTTCCACTATGAAAAAATTCAAAATGGTAAAATGACCGTTTCCTAAGGAAAATCTAGACTTGTTTTGTTCTACAACTCAATTTTATCTCAGAAAAATATTTTCCCTAATATTGTCTAATAAGGGGCCAGTATCATTCTTACTTTTACAGAAACTAGTTTCTAGGTCATTTGTTCTGAGCAAAGAAAGTTATTTTTCTGAGAATTTTCTATATAACTGATACCATGCTAAGCTTTCTACACAGACTATCTCATACAATCCACAAACAACTATAAAGTACCATTTGGAATACTTATTTTACAGATGGGAAATTGAGGCAAGATGAAGAAATCCACTAAAATTTATATAGCTAGTAAGTAGCAAAATTATTTTGATTTTCAGCAATTAGATTCTAGAAACTACTGTTATCTCTTATGTTATATTGCTTTGTGGTGTATTACTATCTTTAAACTATATACACAATCATTTTTTTTGGCATCTCTTCCATGAGTGCAAAAATGTAAGTGACCTCATCTCTGTTTCATGAATGAGGAAACCATTATAAAATCACTTGCTGAAGGACTTATGAAATAAATGGTAAAAAAATTAAAAAAAAATATGGTAAAAAATAGATTTTAACACCTCTGGTTAAATTCACTATTCAAATACTGTTAGTATTTGAAGTTCACTTAACAATAAACTGCATTAAAATGAAATACATATAAAATTTTTTAGAGTAAATCTTGCATATGGATTATATATGGCACAGTATTTCAAGGCATGGACTTTAGAGTCTAATCACCCTGGGTTTAAGTTCAAGTTCTTCTACTTACGGGCTGTGAGAACTCCAGCTAGTTATTTGACCAATGTGAAACCTCACATAAAGTAGTGATAACAAGCTATTGAGCTTGTATAATTATTATGAGAATAATTTCTCAATGTTTGTTACTAACTTTGCATAGTGCCCCAAGATGTCTCTGTAAGCAATGGTTATTAGAGGTTTCCCTCCTACTTAAGGTAGGCTGAAGCAAAACTGGAAAACAGAAATATGTGAAAGCTGATTGTGGATGGAAAAGAGTATTTTTTTGTGGAAAATATTCTGATTCTATGTATAAAGTATGTATGAGAAATGCCAGAATAAGGAATCAACGGGTATTATTGGAAGAAGTTTAATTAATACTAGATTAAATCCTCACCTAATGCCATTTTTTGATTGTATAATCTGTAGGTTTACTTTATAATAACTGATTCTTGAAAATTGGATTATGATTCATTTTATGAAATAGTTTGTGTTTTTTCTTTGTTTTCCTTACTCTTAGTTTTTATGTAACATTAAAAATAGTTTAATAAAAAAATACTTCATAATCTGAGGTTTCATTACACTAGAGTTCAGGTAAAATTAGTTATTGGGTGAATGAGTTCTTCTGTACATTCCCATAAGCAAAACAACCTAAACTCTAGCAGTAATTTATTGACTAACCTAGTGCCACTAAAAATTAGCATCCTGATGAGCATTTGTGATTCACACGATATACACTCTATACTGAGCCAAGTTATTTCCTTCTTAATAAACTATTCAAGAACTCTGGCCAACAACTGACCTGATATTTGCATTGTGTGTGTGATGTACTTTTTTCCTTGATTAACTATGATGACCCCACCCTCGTGAACCTGTTGTAGCAAGCATTTCTTCTGTACCCAAAGGCGTTCCACCTCTTGCTTACCAAAGCAGATTTCAGTGTTGTGTCACTGTTCATCATCCAGATACTTTCAAAGGATATTTTCAGGCAGATACTCCCTGAGTTACTGCATATGTCCTATTACATGCTCAGAGACAAGTCACCTCACCCTACACCAGCCATGTATCATGTTAGATGACACAGGATATTTCCTGGAACATTTCTTGATTGCATTATTCCTTTACTTGTTATAAGCCAGTGATCACACTCCTAGGGAAAAAAAAAGTCTACTGAAAAAGATCTACTCATCAGAAGTTTCCATGTCTGCTCTTATTTAAAAGGATAAACTCATGATGGATTTGCTTTTTTTCTTTCCCAAAGGCATTTTCTTAAGAAATATAGAATCTCCTAAAGATTATTTCTTTGTTTACTAATACTGAAATGTTTTAAGCTCAGAATCTGTTGAAATTGTAGGGTTTTTCTTTTTTTCAGAGCCATCATCTTGATAATTTTTACAAATATATAACATCATCAGTTTGAGAAGGATGAAAATCAAATATTTAAATTTTCTTCTTCAACAATTAGCAAGGTCTTTAAGATGAAGTTTTCAAAGTTTCTCCCAAATTACATCATTCCTGTTATTGAAATAAGAAAAGCATTTTAAAATCACAATTTTTAAAAAATTTCTAACAAAATGAATAAAACATGAATTCCAATCAAACAGTGACATCAATTATTTAATACATAACTCAGCTACAGTGTGGCAGGACATGCATAAGTTCATTGACATGCATTACTTTCTAAAACATGAGATTAGAGTAAGCTGACTTGGTTCATGCTTTAGTATTTTTTAGGTTGGTTTGCTTTAAGATGGAATAATGGCACTGTATTAAATTTCTTGTAATCAATAGAATTTATATGTGGCCATTTTGCATGGGTCATAATTTACTTAAACCAAAAATATGAAGACAGTTGTCTGAGTCTACTTATTTAATTATTTTCTGAAAAACTCAGAGCAAATTGGGATCTAAGAATCTATTTATGAAGAATTATTTCACTGAATAGAAGCAAAGATATAATGAAAGGAGATTTCAACATAGGAACACTGGGTAAAATGTAATTCAAGAACTAAAAGAATTAATTTTACTCAGATGCTAAGTAATAAAAAATTATGAAAAATAGTAGAGTTAAAAAAAGAATCAAGAAAATAAAAAATAAAATAAAAATAAATCAGCCCAGAGAAAGATCTCAAATGGAAAAAAGACCAGGCAAGCATGATGCCTTTGCATTTCATTCATTTTATGATAAAGACAACAAATAAATCAAGCTGCCTCATTACTTCATCACCTAGCTTTGTTTCAACTGTTAGGTATAAAAAATGAGAAGAGCAAAATTTTCAAAAGGAAAGAAACTTTTGAAAAGTATGATCACACCATGAGTGCTAACTCCAGAATAGCTGGTTTTTCAAGAATCATACAGGAAATTGAATAATGATATAGTAATCAGAAGCAAAAGTGTACTTTTGAGGCTCCCACACTCTCTGAAAAAGGGGAAGCAAAGTGGATGCCTGTGGTTCTATGTACTCTGAGAATGGGACTATAGATATGGAAGATCTCCATACGATATTTCAGTATTACAAGGTAGCCGTATACATATTCATAGTCACTGAAGTCCTCCCATCCTGGCCTCCATTTTGGATTTCATTGTCAGCCTATTTTCTCTCTAACTCATTTTAGGCATCCAGGTATCTAAGCTATGGTGGGCACCATAGTCTGGTGTAAAGAACTCTGTACTCAAAAGAAGGTAAAATTCCTGAATTCAACTCCTAACTCCCCTATTTCCTAACCACTGACTTTAGCTAAATCCCAACTTCAATGAGCTTCTGTTTTGAAATCTGTACAGTTATATCACCTGCTCTACCTTCCCCTTAGACTAATTGTAAGAATGAAATAATTAAATATATGTGAAAAGGCCTTGTAAGTATTAAAGTGTTAAACTAATAGAAAGTTTCCCACTTTGCAGAGCTAGCAGATAGAATTTCACTTCCGTGTCTTAGGTTTAAAAGACTTTGTACTATAATTATATTTTTAAGATGAGAATACCTGAAACTTTGCAATGTTCCTTTCCTCAGTGTAGATTTTACCAGATCAGGTCCATATATCCTCAAAAATCAGCACACATATTTATAAATACATTTATTTCATTTAACAAAGAAGGTAGTTGCAAGACTTTTTGTTTGAGATATCTTAAAAATATAGGGAATTATTAATAAATACCCTCTCTCGTTCCAGTAATTCACAATTCTGGTTTTGTACTTTTAAGCTAAAACAGATTCATATTGAATTGTGACCACAGATCAATATTTATAAATCATTACTTGCCTTATTATGCTTGGAAAAACCTATACAATATGGCTCAATGAAGTGCCAATGATCTTGAAGTTTCTATACAGGTATTAGAATAAAATGAACATAAACATAATGTGATCACTGTGGTCCCCTTTGATCCAGATCCAGTGGCAGAGTCTACTGCTCTCATGAGTTTAAATTTTCCCAAATAAAATGCTGCTAATTATCATTTGGTCAAAGACATTGAGAAGATTTAAGTTACTACTATCTAGGAACCTTGACAAGGAGAATATTGAACAGCTGTGCACCCATACACACAAACACACACCCAGCAGAAAAGAATCAATCCAGTTTTATAGCTTTATGATCAAAGCTTGTTATAGGAGAGAAGATATTTCTTCTATAACCAAGTAGATTGCTCTGTGTGAGAACCTTGGAGAAGGGTAGAGGCATTATATTCTGAAAGTCTGAAAGTTACCAGGGACAGATTAGGAGATGCTGACATCTCTCCCTGCCCTTTTTTATTTCCATTGGCTCTTTTCAAAAATGTTTAAGCTTACTTGAGGGAACTCAATATGTGAGATATGTGCTCACAGAGGTGGGAGCTGTCTAGTTTCAGTCTTAAGCCACATGGATTCAGCTAGCCAACCATAAATCAGCACAATGATATCATTTACCTTGCCAACCACCCACCCAGGTGTGACGCCTTGCAGTTTTGTGTTTCAGAGTTTCAGAGTCATGAGTAGAGAAAAAGACTGTTGATTGACAGCGATATGCTTCATAATCAGCAACTGCCAGGGCATCAAGGAAACAAAGAGTATTAAGTTGGGTTTATAAGCGTGGATTTAATTCCTTCTCTTACTCGATTTCAAATGGCTCAGCACTGACCCCAGTGCAAAGTATTTAATAAGGAACTTACCAGGAAGGACATGTATAAACAGTGCTTCTTTTATCTTTTATTTCTTGTACTGAACTTCACCTCCACCTCCAGGACTGGTTTTAAAAATTGCACACAAGTTGTATGTATTTTTCTTTACAATGAACTCATTCCAAATCCCATTCTGGTTACTCCAAATTTTGCTTGTTAATAACACATCTACCACAGGTTTTTTAACAAGAAAGCAAGTAGACTTATTATTCTAGCAATGGAAGGACTTATAGCATTGATATAAAGGCAGTGGTTACCAGAGGTTCTGGGGGGAGGGAGAGGGAAGAATCAGTGTAACATGGGGCATTTTTGGGACATCGAGTTGCCCCTGCATGACTTTGCAATAACAGATACAGGCCATCATACATTGTGTCAAAACCTATAAAAGTGTGCAGTGCAACCTGTAAACCATAATGTAAACTATAGGCCACGGTTAGTAGCAATGCTTTAATAGTGTCCATCAACTGTAACAAATGTAACACACTAAGGAAAGATGTTGTTAATGTGGGAAATTGTAGGAGGGAGAAGGGGTGGAGTATATGAGAATCCCTTATATTTTTGTTGTAGCATTTATGTAATTTAAAGCTTCATTCAAAATAAAACAAAATTTAAAAAAGCCATTCTTGGTTATTATCACCATATCAATTGAGCGTGAAAGATTTCATTTTAAGTGAAGAAAGGGAGAAAAAGGAAAGTTAGAATGCAGAAACTAAAACTAGTGGGTTTCACAGATCCAAATTTCCCCCAACTATTGCTCAATCATAGAACCTATGTTGAATGAGTAAACAGGTCAGTATCGGCTCACCTTTACGCTGTCAGCCACTCCTAGCAGACTTCCTTTTGTACTAAAGTAAGAGAAAGATGGGTTTCCCAGTCATGGAGGGTCAACCAGATTGTCCTGTTTGACTACTTACTATGACAGAATCCTTGGACAAATGAACTCATTCTGTACAGAGATATCTCATCATTCGTTATCCACATAAATCTTTTTTATTAAGTGTCTGCTATATACCAGACCAATTTGCTAGGAAATGTGACTATACTAAGAAATAAATCAGCAGTTTATAGTCTGTCGGGGGAGCTATACAGCAAACGAATGTTTACGCAGATTACTACATGAGTACCTATACACATTCACTAAAGAGAATTTCAGAGCAACTTTTCTCTTAAATAATATCCATACTTTGAAAATTGCTTTTCTTAGAAATCTGAGAGGGAATTCGTGAATAACAGTTAATTCACACCCCTGCTGTAAATTGAGCCCAGTGCCATGTGTTGGTGAATTTAAATTTTGTTGTCATAAACAGACTAGCTGAGTTCAAATATTTCCCAATTAAATTTTTCTTAAGGAAAAAAGTTGTCTGAAATTCTGTGAGTCCAGAAAAATGGAAATGGTAATGACTTCTTCAACAGGATTACTTTTAGGCTTAAATTAAAAAGGCATTAAATCACAGTGACTGATCTGAAGGGGTTTATTTATAAGACTATAGAAGAATTAAATAGTTATATAAACAAGAATATGATTGATTACTCAAAAGAATGATTCAGACAGCTAAGGAATTGAAGCAGGACTTTGAGAATGCAAGGCTTTATTGGGAAAAAGAGGGGGACATCTTTTCTGAGAACAAGATGAGCAATTGTGCATGGTGGGAATCAGTGTTTGGGAAACAGTAGTATAATAAGTTTTGCTAGGCTGAAGATTTTTGTGAAGCAAAAGATGAAGAAAAAGCCATTTGTCACTGTCATAACTTTTAAATTTTTAAAAAAATTTTATTTTTATTTTTTATTTTTAGAAGGTACTGGAGATGGAATCCAACCTCATACACTGGAAGTCCTTCATAATTCTTTTTTTTTTCTTTCCATCTGGTTGTGTCATCATCTTTTTAGTGTGTCACTTTGTCACACGGGGGCCTACGCCTCACTGAGCAGGTCTGGGACATCTTTTTTCTTTTTTTAGCAGGAAGCCCAGGGGATCAAACCTAGGTCCTCCATTTGATAAACAGGAGCTCAACTGCTTGAGCCATAGCAGCTTCTTTCCCTCATAACTCTTAACAATAGACTGGAAGGGAAAAAACAAAACAACTAAAAATGTTTAAACAATGTTTTCTTTTTAAAATAGTTCTAGATGTTAAAAATATCTTATATTCTTATTTTAAAAGGTTGTGTTCTGTGTTCTTCTACAGAAATGACATCAAGGGAAGAAGTTTCTCTCTGAACCTGTAAAATATGATTTCATTTGCAGGACAGTAAAGAATAAGGACAGCAGTCTCTTTACAAAGATGGCTATTGTTTAAACAGGTCAATTAGAAATAGTAATGATTTTATTGTTTCACTATAAACATTTTTAGGAGTTTTCTCACCATTGAAGGAGCTAATATAGTATTTAAAGTATGAAGAAAATGGAACAGATTATACATCTATAAATGAACATATAAATTTTATATACTCATATATACATATGTACACACATTTTGATCTCTTAAAGTAAATTTTTTTAATTTAAACTTTGTTATAGATGATCTAAATGTAATATTGCACACCAAAATTTCAAAGCTTTGGGCAATTGCTTTTATTCCCCAGCACCTGGATCATAATATCTTCTGGATGCATCAACAGCACATATATTATTTAAAGTTATAACCACAATATGATTTCAATTGGTATATTTGTTAAAGACAGCACTGGCTTAAGTGCAGATTCTAAGAACTCACCTGAACACGTAACTCAGATTCCACATGTGATGTAGTTCTTAGTACATTTTAATGTAGCTTAAGTATTCCAACCTAAACAGTAAACTGGCATAGATTGAGAGCATCCTCCAAACCAGCCATGATATTTTTAACAAAGAACATTTTTAAAATAAATTTTCATTATTTCAAATGTGTTACATTTGGGCATTATGCAGTGGAATGTACATCTTACAGAAGGTCAGGAAAGTTCAGTGTTAATTTTTTTTTAAATTTTATTTCTGCCTCTTAGTGGCCCTAACTAACAAATCACGTCTTATTCAAAGTCAGTCAATCTACACAAATATTATTTTACATTACGGTATGATTGAGGTGAGCTAAAAAAAAGCACTTGGTACAATCATGATAAAATGAGAGAATTGTTGAATGGGTTTCCATAAAAAGTGAATTCAAAGAAGTGGAAAGGATTGTGATTAGTGTAATAAAAACTCCACAAAAAGATCACACTGATGGTTGTGCCTTGACATGGACTATAATAACAATATAATTCAAAATAATTCACAATATCTCACTAAGTTGAAAAATCAGTGACATGAGGTACAATGACAATTGTGAAAAAACATACCTTACTTATATGTTTCCTTTTTCACTATGTTATAATTGTTCATGGCAAGTGGTTACATGATTTACCATTTTTGCAAAAACACCAAATACATGAAGTATTATATTAATTAAATTTTAATGATAGAATAATCATGAGATAATAATTATGCTGGAAGAGGGATTTGATTTTTTTCAGATCTAGTCAATGCCAAAGGAAGAATTTATTCTGGCTAGTTGTGTTACCTAATGGAAATAATATACTAAAATTTTACCTACTTTTAAAATTCCATATTAGCCTTAAATTACCATATAGATCATAGAAAAATTTTTTCAGCTATACCAAAGTAAAAACAAGGACAATTCATTTCAAATTGAAGTTTAAGGATTCTAATCTTTTAGATAATAAAACTGAGAGAGATAATAAAACTGGATTCTCTTTCTGAAACAATATCATGGACATATTTGTCTAAAAGCATTCCTCACTAATCCTAAGAAAAACCCGGTTTTCTTTTGCATAAATATTTTTCCCCCAGTGCCAACCAACCAACTGGTTCTAGTGAAATCTTCCAATCTCAGTACCTTAATTCTCTGTCCAAAGTGGGTTGACCACTGACTAAGGCAGGACAATCAGAACATGACCCCAGAATTTTTTTCCTAAAACATGAGAAGAAACAGTGTCTCTCTGGTAGTGAAGTTGTGAGATGCATTACCAGGAATGTTGGCTGTCATGTTTCTTACCTTCAGGAGAAAATCTAGTCTGATAAGTACAGAGGGAAGAGGAGAAAGAAATTTCCAGCAACATTCAAATTTCTGGTTTCAAAAGATTCTGAGGGCGAGGTTCATCCTTGAGTTACAAGAGATAACTTAGTGTCTTTCCAGGACATTTTTTCACCTTTCTGACTAAGCTTACTAAAGTTCAACTTCTGTCACTAGCAATCCTAATTAATACAGGTGATTGACATAAATCAACAATACCACAGATGCTATTTATATTAAATTGAGGTTACTTTAACTTAGCAAAACCAAGATGAGTTTTTTGTAAAGTTGCCCATGCTACAAAAGTCCTTTTCTCCTGGATGCTTCTGCATTGCTTACCTTGCCAAAATCTTCTCTCTCTGTCAGGAACATATTCCTCTACCCTCTTCCCTAGTACAGTCTAGTTACCATTACCTGGCCCATTGCAAGAACTCCATAAATGTTAGTAATGAATTAAGACCATCCATCCTGTCCTGGGTCCTTTACATAGAATGTAAATAGTCCGGCCTCCAGTCGTTGCTCTGCAGTTGAGAGCCACTACCGCTGGCTTTCATTGACTTGCATTGAGTCTGCCTTTGCGTACTCCTGCTTTTATTGGCCCATGCAGACAAGCCATTCCTTGTCAAGTTGACTTTGACTCTTGGACTGATGACGGCTTTTCCAAGGCCCTCTATTCTCATAGCCTTTTCCTGATCCACACTATGGATGGAGGATATAATCCTTGTATCGTGACCATAGGCAGAGAACTGAATAAGACACCTTCACTTATTACTACTTGTATGTTATCAACCTATTCCAATTTTGCTTTTTTAAATGGCAATATTAACTGTAAATGTAAGAAAATGACATAAGCCATCAGACAATCTTCCATTTATGATCTGTTGGCTGCAAGCACCTTATAAGGCAAAAGTGCAACTTCAAACTCTGCATTATTTATGAGTAGGTCATTTGGAAATCCCATAGGAAGAAAAAAGTAAGCTTTCTTTTCATAGTGAATTTTCTAAAACATAATGCAACAATTTGCTTCATTAGAATGTTAAGCTCTGTGAGGTTGGTAGTTTTTTATCCCACTTACCATAGAGTACCCACTACCTGGAATAACATCTAGTATATTCAATTACTAACACTTCTTGTGAGAGCTAACACATAGTTACTGGGTAGAGCTCAATCATTTTGCTAAATAGTTATATAAATATTTGATATTTTTTTCACTTGTGCACCTACAATATGCAAGGCCTGTGGAAAAGGTGTGTATGAATGAGAATCTGGCCTGAAGAAATTTAGTCTAAGATGGGAAAACGACAGTATAAAATTAGCTACACTTCAAATTCAACCGAAAGAATTTTGTATTCTAGAGCCAACCGATATGCTGTTTGCTTTCAGAAGAAGCAACTCTGAAGTAGTGCTGCAGTGGAGTTGGCTTTTAAGATTGGTCTTGAAATATGGACATGATTTTAATATTGAGAAGCTTGAAGTCAGAGAATGCTTTACCTAAAAAATCAGTTTTGAACTCTTTTCTGAGTCTCTCTGAGACCAAGCAGAAATAAAAAATAATAGTCTCAATAGCTGAAATAATTTTACTATACTTTATTAAGCACTACTCTGACATGGGGAAAAATGTGACTTTTCTACCACTTCTTAAAATTAAATGAGTTATTAGGGAAAAAACAGCTTTAAAAAAAGGCGGGGAGATCATATTTCAGTTTTAGGCATCTGCCAAGGTAAAGTTAAACTGCCTATTGGAAAAATCTGCAGGTATTTCAAGCAAATGAAAAGGAATGCGGTTATCTTCCATGACCGAGGTTCAGCAGCGATTACGCAACCCTCAGGATTCTCCCTTCCCTTTTCTTCCTTCTAGGGCAAATAGTAATGTTATGTGTCATCAAACCACAGTTAAACATCCTGAGTTTCTAAAACTCTTTTTACCAAACAACTTTGTTCACAAAGTGGGTTCTTCATTAATTTTCTCAGAAATGTTCTTCTAGGTAGGTATAGTCAATGCACAATAGTTTTCTTCAATTCAGTACTTGTTTTTCAACAAAACCCTGTCTATAGAGTTTTAAAGAAAACCAACATTTCATAGTTATATTAAATTTAGTATACTCCTACCTACATAGAAATGTAACTTAGATGTTTTGGTTTAATGCAGGTTTAGGTGACACTGCATTTTAAGGCATTTGAGGCATGTCTTCTGATCTGAATCTCATTTCCATATTGCAAATATCAAATGCTATAAATAATATTTGCCTAACCCGTCATTTCTAATCCCAGTGAGTTTTTTGTGCTCCCTCTTCACCAGACTTATTCTCTTTACACTTAGAGTACTTTAAACAAATTTACCTGTGTGCACAGCAAATAAACCTGAGCTCCAAGCAGCTGACTTCTTGTTCACCCAAATGGAAATTAAACTGAAATGTGCATATTGCCAGCACCTGCCACAGCCTTTTAAAAATGCAAAACCTTAACCAGGCAATGGGATAGTTTCAAATAGGAAGAAGAGCTTCTGATGAGGTGCAAGGACTGTTAATTCTCTGGATTGCCGCCTGTGAATCCATTAGCTGAATATAAGATTTTTGGGGTTCCTCTGGATGTGGTTAACATATGTGGAATTTAGAATTGTTCCTTTTTCATATTTTGCTTATTTTTAGTCTCTCCAAAAGACTCCTGGTTATGTATCAGATTTAGGGAAAATGTTAGAATTTACATGTTTAGCTTTGAGCTTAAAGATAATCTTAGTTATAAAATGTTGCAGCTTCTCTCTCCCCTCTTTTTTAATGTTCTATTTTGATGCTCATTTTATGGTAGTTTTATGATCTTCCATATGTATGGATATATAAAAAATATAAAACACCTGAAAAGTTAAGAGAATAATTTCTATATAGTAGCTATCTGTATTGCAGTAACTTTCAATGTTTCTGTACAATTATGATATTGCAAGACCTTTTGAATTACTTGGGTACTAAAATTGATCTTACTTCCCTCACTATCATTATGCACATAGGAAAAATACGGTGGGCTTTTGCAAAACTCAGTCATTATATGTTAGCCTGAAATTACAATTACATTTATTTTTCAACATGATAATAAAATCTGTTGCTAATAACCAGAGATAACCATATACTGAAGGCAAAATCTTTTAAAAATTTTTCATAGTACTCAGTACTATAGGACATTAAGAAACAAAGATCAGTCAAAGTTTTGCTATATCATCCCCTTATTCTTTATCCAAAGCAGTGCAAACAAAATTTTGTCTTTACTCTCTATCAGTGAGATAAATTACATTTTCAACTGAAACAGTTCTGGATCCACACATTCTCTGGGGTTATGCACCAAGAGATTTTTTGTCAGTCTTCAGCTACAGTCCTCCACGGTGGAAAGGTAGCTGCATCATGGGGGAGGAATTCTTACCCATCATTCCCCCTGTTCCCACCAAGACCACAGAAACTTCTAGGAGATACTTCTCACAAAAACTCAACATGAATGATATCCTCTCTCCATTGTAATATATGAGTATTTTATCTCTGGAAATTTGCCCTCCAAATTTTTATGGGACTTATGAGAAGCAATAGTCAACACTCACAATTTGATAATCCATTTGCTTCTCATAAGGAAAATATTAATTATTTGGAGTGTCTTTGTGGGGTTTTAAGTCTATATAGGGGCATTTAACAAAGGGCATCCCAGAATATAGGCAAAGTTTCTTGTAGGTGCTATTTCTCAATCTGTGCCCCTTGGCTTCACTACATTTGTCCCACCAGGGGACTAGGTGTTCTATTTCCTCCTATCAAGTCTTCAGAAGGAAGATGTGAGGTGATCATCAGAAGAAGGCATATTCCTCATTTTTCTCTCTCCTGGTTCATTTCCTATCCCAAATCACTCAGAAACTTGCTCCTGTCTTTTTCCTCTACAGCGCTTTAATAGTCTCTTATCTTCTACCCGAAAGCATAATTTAGGGCTCCCCCCTTTTGTAAGACCCATTCTCTAATCCTATCTAAATATTAGTACCTCATTGCTCTCCTTCCTTTTCCCACCATTTCGTGAAAGTGTATGTGTATTTGAGAGTTGCCACCTTCTCAGAGCTATGATCTTCTCAAACCACTTCCCTCCACTATGCTTCTTCTCCATAAAGCTCCCATTTCCCTGCTCTTTTCCAAATTCAAGGAGATGCCATCAAAATTCCAAATTCCATTTTGATCATCCTAATTTGGCCTCTGGTAGTTTTTGATAATATTATTGCCTCCTTCTTCTTGACAATTTCTTCTGCCTTTTCTTTCTTTGCCTTTTCTTTGCTTTTCTTTGCTCCTTACTGCACTGAAAATCCTCTTCTCTACATATTTTATTTCAATAACTGATGCCAAATTGCTTTTCAAGCAAATAAACCATCCACGATACTTCATATATGCACCACAATGTCTGAGAGTATCTTTTTCTAATAACCTTCTTGTAAAAGTGTTTAGAAAGCTTTAAATCATTGCCAGTCTAATAGGTGTACATTGGTGTCTCATTGTTCCTTTTAACGGTATTTCTCTCACTACTTGTAAATTTGAACAACTTTTCCTGTTTGACCATTTGGAGTTGATTCTCTCCATATTCATGTTTCACCCATTTTTGCTGTATTTGGGTTCCTTGGTTTTTTTTTTCCCCTTGAACATTTGTAAGGCTGCTATGATGTAGACATCAGCCCTTAGATAATGCATGAAAATAATTTAAACCTTGGTGAGAATTTTGTTTCTTTATGCTTTCCCATATTATGATTTTTATTTAAATATATAAAAATATTTCTCTCTCCTTTTATAATTTTAGATTTCTATCCATGGATAAAAAGTCACCTTACCCATAGATTGTATATGTTGTTTCTAGGACATCATGAAGAGTTTTTCTTGTTTTATATATTAGTTTTCATTTATGTCTTTGGTTCCATTTGTGTTACCACCCAAAGTGAGCTTGTTGTCAATGTGCACAGAAGTCACTGCTGTGACACCAGGACTTCAAGAAAATAAAGTGTTTATTGCAAGGTCAACCCAGCAGGAGACAAGAGGCAAGCCTCAGATCTTCTCCCTGAGCGAAGGGGTCTGGGAGTCTTAAAGTGTTTGAGGAATGTAGCCTTAAGTGAGTGACTAAAGACAGGATGAGATGGTGTGGGTTATGGAGTCAGCTAAAGTAGAGCATGCATAGTTCCAAGTCATGCATTTCATGTTCAAAAATGGCAGCTTAGCATGATCAGTGGGTATGATTTTTACTATTATAATTAGGCAAAGACGATTTTAGTTCAGGGCTTCTCCTGACTATATGTGCCCTAGTGACTAGCACTGGTCAGAACTGGCATTAGTAAGTAGGCTTTGCAAAGGGAGAGGATACAGGAACTTATCTTGCAGTGACGCAAACTTCTTCTGAATAAACATGAGGAGGTGGGAGCTCAAACAAAAAAAAGGGAAGCATCTGCAAGCCAGGAAAAGCCACTATTTCAGGGGAATAGTGGGTAAGTAGGTGGCAGTTTCATCTGAACAATAGTTTTACAGATGATATAAGGTGGGGCCCCAGTTTTATTTTCTTCCAGATGGATTGCCAGTTGTTCAAGTACCATTGACTGAATAAATTATTCTCTTATATCACCTAAATATATCAATTTATTAAGTATTTTGGCATCTATTTATACTTCTATTATTATTTTCCACTTATCTATCCATTCTTATACTAAAGATCAAATTCATCAAATCAACACATTAAAAGAGGGCTTTCCAGAAAGATGGCATCAGAGTAAGAAGGCAGGAATCTACTCTTTCACAAAAAACAACAGAGAAAGGGCAGAAAGATCCAAGGGATTGCTTTGGGGCTCAGCAGACCCAAAACAATGCTGTACAATGCCCAGGAGTGCAAGGGACAGAGAGATGAAGAACCTGAAACATCTGTGAGCTACTATACCTCTGTGGCAGCCAATAAAGGGCCATAGCCCCCACCTTCAGAGTGTGCAGCCTAGATAAAACCTATGGCTAACTGCAGCTGCCTGAGAGGGAAACAGGTGTCTTCTTCCCTGGCAAGAGAGAGGATAAAGTGGAAGGCAGAGAGTGGCTTGTCTTAAGTGAATTTGGCCAGCAAAGCCCACTTTGAATCTCAGCTCTGGCCACACCAGAAGCACGGTAAGTGAGGGTTGAAAGAAACTCCCCCATGGAAAGGATCACTCATGGGCAAAATCTGCTGGGTGGCCTGGAAACTGCAAGAAGAAAAACTGCTTTTAGGTTTCTTCCATCCCAAACCTCTGAGAAAAAAATCTGGGTCCCACACATGAGTCCCTGCCTGACTTTTATAACTTAGGCTGGACAGATATAAAGAATCAGAATAAGTTAAACCAAAAATCAAAGAAGATTCATGGGGAAAAAAAAACACTAGGCAAGAGAGAGAAACTGACCAAAAGAGTAAATCCATTAATATACTCAGATGCCTGGATATCAGCAAAAATTGGGGGCCATACTAAGAAACAGGAAAGGATGGCCTAGCCAAAGGAACAAACCAAATATCCTGAAAAGATAGATATTTTAAGACAACTAATCAATGACAATCACACAAAATTCATACAAAATTCCTAATTCAATTCAAAGAGTTAAGGGAAAATGTGATTAAAGAGATAAAATATTAAACACTGGGTGAGCATAAAGAACAATTTTAAAGTGCTCAAAGAAAAGTAACAAAGCTTATGGGAATGAAATGCACACTGGATGAGATTAAAAATCCATTAGAGGCACCTAATAGCAAATTGGAATTGCTAGAAGACAGAATTAGTGATTTTGAAGACAGAACACCTGAACTTGAAATGACAGGAAAACAGACAGAAAAAAGAATGGGAAAAAATGGACAGGGTCTCAGGGAACTGAATGACAATAACAAACTCACAAACATATATACTGTCAGTGACACAGAAGGAGAAGAGAATGCAAAAGGACAGAAAGAATATTTGAGGAAATTATGACCCTAAACTTCCCAACCCTTTTGAAAGACATAAATATCAGTATCCCAGGTATACAAGGGTCTTTCAAGCCAAGAAAATTAATTTGTGTAATATACCACTAATAATAAATGAAGAAAAATAGTATGATCCTCTTGTTTGATGCAAAACAGGCATTTGACAAAATATAGCATCTTTTCTTGATAAAAACACTCCAAAAGTCAGGAATATAAGGAAGTTTTCTAAACAGGGTAAAGTACATGTACTAAAAACCTATGCCTAGCACTGTTCTCAATAGTGAAAGACAGCTTTCCCACTGAGATCAGGAACAAGATAAGGATGCCCACTATCACCACTGTTATTCAATATTTTGCTAGAGGTTGTAGCTAGAGCAATTAGATTAGATAAATAAATAAAATGCACCCTTGTAGGAAAGGAAGAATAAAACTTCAGCTATTCACTGACAATATGAACCTGTACCTAGAAAATCCTGAAAAATCCACAACAAAGTTATGGGAACTAATAGATGAGTTCAGCAAAGTGGCAGAATATAAGATAATATGCAAAAATGAGTAGTGTTTCTATCCACTATTGATGAGCAATCTGTGGAGGAAATAAGAAAAAAATCCATTTATATTAGTGACTGAAAGAGTTAAGTATTTAGAAAAAAACCTAACCAAGAACATAAACTGCATTCTGAAAATTCTAAAACATAGCTAAAGGAAAACAAGGAAGACATAAATAAATGGAAGAATATTCTGTGCTCATGGACTGGAGGACTAAATATCATTAAGATGTAAATTGTACTCAAACTGATTTACAGATTCAACACAATCCCAATAAAAATCCCAACAAGCTTTTTCTGCAGACATGGAAAAGCCAATTATCAAATTTATTTGGAAGGGTAAAAGACTCCAAATAGCCAAAAATGTCTTTAAAAGAAGAAAGAAGTTGGAGGATTATCACTTTATGACTTTGAAGCATTATTACTTAGTTAGGTGGTAAAAACAGTATGGTGTTGATGTAAAGATAGATAGATTTACCAAAGATTCCAAATCAAGAACTCAGAAATAGATCCTTACTTCTACAGTCAAGTGATTTTTGACAAAGTTGAGCTGAGCCAGAATAATTTATTCAGCAAATTGTGCTGGGAGAACTGAATACCCATATCCAAAAGAAAGAAAGAGGACCCCTATCTCACACGTTGTACAAAAATTAACTCAAAATGGACAAAGGACCTAAATATAAAAGCTACAAACATAAAACTTCAGAAGAAAGTGTAGGAAAACTGCTTCAAGATCTTGCAGGGGCATGGATATTGCTCAAGCAGTTGAATGCCTGCCTCCCATTTGGGAGGTCCTGGGTTTAGTTTCCAGGGCATCCTAAAGAAAACAAGCAGACAAGGAGCAAAAACAACATGCAAAAATGAAAACAACAAACAATGAGCAAACAATGGGCAAACAGACAAGGGAGCGAACAAGGCAAGCCAGTGTGGCTCAGTGGTTGAGCACCAGCCTCCTGCATACTAGGTACTGGGTTCAATCACCCATGCTGGTACCTGAAAAAAAAAAAAAAAAAAAGATCTTGTGGTTGGCAGTAGTTTCTAAAACCTTATACCCAAAGCACAAGCAACAAGAGAAAAAATAAATGGGACTGCCTCAAAATTAGGTACTTTGGTCTTCAAAAGACTTTGTCAAGAAAGTGAGAAGACAGTTGACTCAATGTGAGAAAATATTTGGAAACCACATATCTTATAAGGGTTTGATATCCATGTTATATAAAGGGATCATACAACTCAATGATAAAAAGCCAAATAACCCAGTTAATAAAACGGCAAAAGACTTAAATAGACATTTCTTCAAGGAGGAAATACAAATAACCAAAAACATCTGAAGAAAACAGCTCAACATCACTAATTAATAGGGAAATGCCAACCAAAACTGCAATGAGATTCCATTTGACACTTCTAGAATGGCCATTAATAAAAAAGTAGAAAACATCAACTATTGGAAAGGATGTGGAGAAGCAGGAACATTCCTTCACTGTTGGCGGGAATGTAGAATGGTGCAGCCTTTGTGGAAGACCGTCTGGCAGTACCTCAAGATTCTGATTATAGAACTGCCTTATATTTAGCAATTCCCTTATTAGAAATATATTCAGAAGAACTGAATGTAAGGACATGAACTGACATTTGCGCAGTGATGTTCATGGCAGCATTATTCACAATTGCTAAAATATAGAACCAGCCCAAGTGTCCATCAACCATTGAACAGATAAACAAAATGTGGTATTAACATACAATAGAGTAATATTCAGCTGTAATAAGAAATGAAATCAGGATGCATTGATAATGTGGATGAACCTAGAGGATATTATGTTGAGTGAAATAAGCCAGACACAAAAGGACAAATACTGTTTGTCTTAATAATATGAATTAAATACAATAAGTAAACTCACAGAGGTAAAACCCTAGAGTATCGGTTACTAAGGAATAGAATGTGGACTGAGAATGGAAGCTGATGCTCAATGCATGTAGCAATATTAATAAGGTTAATTGTAAAAGGGTGGAAATGTTTAGAGTTGAGAGTAACAGGTTATAGTGAATGTAACACTGCTGATTTACAAATGTGGTTGTGGCTGAAAGGGGTAGGCTGTGGACATAAAAGTCAAATGAAAGGAAACTAGAGAACACGCTAGGGAATGTGGTATCATAGTGATTTCAGTGGTGCATGAAGATTGTGGTTACCAGTGTAAATATAAGAATGCTCTTTTGTAACGTGCTAAGAATATGGTGATACATGGGAGAATTATAACTCTTGTAACTTAACTTAAGGATGATATTTAGTAATGTAATGTTTTACAGCAATGGCAAGAAGATATTTCTATACTAAGGGACAACATTAGGGGGAATAAGCAGGTAAAGGATTTTTCCCTTTGGAGTGATGAAAATGTTCTAAAATTGACTGAGGTAATGACAGCACAACTCTGTGATGCAAATGAGAGCCACTAAGTGTACACTCTGAAAGGATGTACAAAGCATGGGACTGTGTAGCACAGGGAATCCAGTGGCGGATAATGGACTGTGATTAACAAGACAAATATGAGAATGTTTTCTCATGAATGATAAATATATAATATTAATATTGGTTGTTAATAATTGGGTGCATTTTGGGGGAAATACACCAAATGTAAGATATGAGCTATAGTTAGTAGTAGTATTTTGAGGATGCTCTTCTATAGTTTGTAACATATGTTTCAATACAATGCAAGGGGTTGGTGGTGGGGAGATGTATGAGTCTTGTATGATGATATGCATGTTTGCTAAATTCACAAATTTTAATAACACTGTTTATATATGTTTATGTATGAATGATATACTTCAAAAAATTTTTCAAAAAAGAAGATAAAGTTCCTTCCTTCGACTTGTTAACACAGAGATACATTATCTTAGTTTCCTGAAGTGAGGTCCAACAAACATGCCTTCTCTTGGCTTTACCTATCCATTTGACTACTTTTTAGCTTGAGAGGGGAAAACTAAAAAAATATTTTTTCTCTGTCTTTATCTCATTATTTCATATGATGTTGAGAATAATCAAGGAATAATAATAATAACAATGATAATAATCTCTGTAGCTTTGTGCTATGGGTGTGTGCGCGTTAAGAGAGAGAGACACAGAAAGGGAGGGAAACAGATAATTTGATTTTTGTAGGAGTAATAGGAAACTATTTAAAACACTAGTTCTCAAAATGCTTTAAAGCATGTATACATGAGAAATACAAACTAAATCAATTTTAATTGGCTATGGATAGGGGGTGTCAGGAGGCTGTGGGAGGACTTCGGGTTCTGAGTGTAACTCTGTTCTTGATAATACTGAATACATCTCTTCTTCCATATGCAAAGTAATACTTGGAAAGAACTCAACATAAAGGCAAGAGGAAAAAAAACCCACTTGACTGAAATCAGAAGTTCTGCTTAAGCAGATATTAAGTCTTTTTTTTTTTATTGACTTTGTAATAATATTACATTAAAAATATATATGTGAGGTCCCATTCAACCCCACCCCCCCACCCCCCCTCTCCCCCCCCCCCAACAACACTCGTTCCCATCATCATGACACATCCATTGGATTTGGTAAGTATATCTTTGGGTACCTCTGCACCTCATAGTCAATGGTCCACATCATGGCCCATACTCTCCTCCATTCCATCCAGTGGGCCCTGTGAGGATATTAAGTCTTAAGCAAATACATTTGCTTTGTTAACTTACAAGTTGTGAAAGACTCCATATTTTGCCTCACACTTTGGTTTCTTCTTCCTTCTCATTAACCGCACTATAGGATTGAGAAAAACATGCTGTCAAAATGTGACCTGTTGGTGGTTGCTTTTAACTATCTTTTCTTTTCTTTCCATCTCTTTCTTTACTTTCTTCTCTCTCTCTCTGTAAAGTAAGTAGAGTTAATGAATCATCATCTTGAGAAACAGGAAGATTGGTGAGTCACGCCTTTGGAGTTCTTTAGTATGTGGCATTTCACTAACATAAAATGAATAACCCTTGATTATTCTTGAGCTGGTAATGTGACATTTCTTTCATTTTCACAAACTCACTTGACATTATTCTTGTCTGAAAATATTCCAGTAGATTTTTCACAGCAAATTTCTTATATGATTAATGACTTTCTTTTCTGTTTGGGAGTTGCACTTGAAAATAAGGAAGACTTGCATTTACAGTACAGCTGGAAGTTAGTTTTGGAAAAATGTCCTTCAAACTTTAAAAATGTTGCTGCTAATATAGGTCGTCCTATTGTATTACAAATACATGTATATAAAGCAGCTCTTTTGGGTTTAAGATCCCGGTAATCATCAACAGACAAAAAATGAGACTATGTATTTCTTTTCAGTAGTTATATTTTTTAAAAGTACATGGAATTTGTCTTCATTTCATAATAAGAGTGTTACTGTGTAGACATGGTCCAGAATTTCTTTGAACAAAATTAGGAATACAAATGCCGAAAGAAAATGAGATCTTATTGAAATATCCTTTGCCTTCTCAATTAACAAGATAAATATGATATTCAAAAGCTCCGCTAGGGAGCGGATATGGCTCAAGTGATTGAGTACTGGCTTCCCACACACATATGAGGTCCCAGGTTCAATCCCTGCCCCAGAACATAAAAAAAAGAAAAAAGAAAAAGAAAAGAAAAAAACTAAGGTATATATGTTGAGATCAATCCACAATAATAGCAATAAAGTAATTAATTAGTAGCAAATTAATTATTCACCTATGGTATATGCCAAAAATATAGATTGGTGCTTCCTCAGAAATTTAGTTTATGTAACCCTCCTGCTTAAAGATACGTTGACTTCTTTGAAATTGCCATTGAGAATTTAGAGTTTATAAAAATACTGATACTCTTAAAAGTATTTTCACTGATTGCTCTAAACCTGTTATATAATTGTCTGTGGTATCTATGAGGAAAAGAAGAAAAAGAGCAAACTAAAATGCATTATGAACTAAGCCATTATGCTCTGAAAGAGTTCAATATTTGTTGACGGTTTAATAGAAATATTAAACTATATAGTATTTTGCCATAGAAATATGGTATTTTGCAAGAATTCACAAAGAATAAAAATGAATTGCCATTACCACTACCAGAACACAATTCCCACTTTTACATCAGTTGGGAAATTCCTTGCAATACCTGTTCTGTCATTTCTATAGCTGTTATTCCATTAAATTTTCCAATTTATAGTTCTAGTTCTTTCTTTTTTTGTTCACATCTCTAGAATGTCAATAATTTATTTGTATCGAAGTTTACATACATCCGATTTGTACAAAAGAATTAAAATAGTTAGGCCTTCCTCTAATACTAGTACATTTAAAGAGTGTCCTAATGGTCATATTTTTAGTACTAACTTTGTTCAAATTTTTTAGCCAATCTGGAGCTTTGTTTCTTTTATATTTCTTATGTATACAGCAAGCTATATGCAGTACAAAATTCTTTCATTTTGAAGGAAGGAAATATGCCAATGAAATACAAACAAAGTTATTCAGCATAGTATAATGTTAAAATTTGCAAATATAGTTTATTTCTTAATTGTCACATAAATTCTAATGGGTAATAGTGATATAACCCCCATTTTACAAAGGAAAAACAAGCCCAAGGAAGTTAAATGTGTCCACAAAGTCACATAGTAATAAATGATGGAGCTGAGATTTAAAGTATTTATGGATTTTTATTTTTTTACTTTTTAAAAAATATTTATTTTATTTATTTATCTTCCCTTCCCCCCAGTTGTCTGCTGTATGTCCACTTGCTGTGTGTTCTTCTGTGTCCATTTGCACCCTCAGTGGTACCAAGAAGCTGCATCTCTTTTTTGTTATGTCATCTTGCTGCGTCAGCTCTCCGCATGTGCAGTACCACTCCTAGGCAGGCTGCACTTTTTTTTCATGCAGGGCAGCTTTCCTTGCAGGGTGCATTTGTTGTGCGTGGGGTAACCCCACGCAGGGACACCGCTGCATGGCACGGCACTCCCTGCATGCAGCGGTTCTGCACATGGGCCAGCTCACCACACGGGTCAGGAAGCCTTGGGTATCAAACCCTGGACCCTCCCATATGGTAGGCGGACACTCTATACATTGAGCCATATCTGCTTCCCTTTTTAAACATTTTGAGTTAATAAACTTCTTATCCTACAACCTGTTAGCCTGTTTAACTAAAAAAGAACACCAATCACTGTAAAATTGATACATTGATACACTTTTTATCCTGCAATCTCTTAAATACATTAATCATGAATACCAGTTCTTGTGAGTAGAGTTGGAGTGGACAGCACTTGTATACTTGAAAATTTATTATAGTCTACCCACTCAGGAAAAAAAAAGTGCCAAGTAAAGAAGGGAACAAAAAAAATCTGTCCTTCCGTTTTTTTTTCCTTCGTGCTGTCAGCTCTGAGTTGGCTCTGTGAGTGGTTTTGCAAGGCCTGTTTCACTTTGTTTCCGGACAGGGCTGAGGCATGAATTTCAAACAAAAGCAGCCAGTTACTAACTTCTGGTTGCTAGGTGGGGCCTTCTTTCAGATCCTATAAAGTCAGACGCCACAGGCTCCTCTTCTAGTGTGAAAGGGCCAGAGAAGACGCTGTTTAGTGCTTTTGGAAAAGTTGGGGAAAAAAGGTAAGTCTGGGCTTTTCTTTTAGTTAGTTCTGGTTGTTTGAAAACTTTTCCTCTCACTATGTTAAATGTTACTGCTTCTGTAAGATTAATGACTAGTAGCATTAATTGGTTTTGATCAATCTTTTGTGAAATTGCATTGGGGTATATATTTTGGGAATCATACATTTTATTGTTTTGTTTTGCTTAGTTAAGAAGTACAGTTTTTAAAATGTGGTAAAGTTTGTTTAATCCTGGTTTATGGGATTGCTGGTGCATTACCTGGAGAGAGAAGGAAAGAACACGTTTTTTCTGACAAGTTATGAGTTTCTATAAAGCCCTGTATACCTTACATGAAAATGATGATAGCCGGTAGGAGCTTGTGGGGGGGGCTGGGAAACAGAAGTGGCAGAGGTGGATTGCAGAGAACTGCTTCCAAATCTCAGTACTGTCAATATTTATTTTCTTCTTTGTAGGGAAGACTAAATAAGTGCAGGCCTCATAGTGGTAATCATGCCCTTTGTAATTAATGCTTCCAAATTAATGTTAGGTTTACCTATGCAGTTTAAATAAGAGGGACTGTTTATTACTCATTTCACTTAAAGAGGGTGTGGCCACATTCTTTTCCCTGTAGTCTCTGTGTAATGAGCAGCTTTTCAAGTGCTGTTTGAAAACCTAAGGGAAAGAAAATATTTCCTGGGTGGTGTCAGATTACTTATCCCACAGGAATGCCAGTATGACCCCCTAAAAATTATTCTATTTAATAACATCAAGATCCTGCTTACTGAGTAAGCTAAAAGACATTCAACTACTTAGAAAAGTGTAAAGCAGATCTAAAGTAGAGATTCTAATGGTGGTGATGAAATATACAGAAGTGAGAGATTATCAATTGTAGCCATTTATCTAGCTTTGTTCATTAAAAATGTTCCTTCAAGAATTTTTCTCTTATACCATTTTGAGTGTTAAATGTCTGATTTCTAACTTTTAATGCTAGCTGATTAAGAAAGATATGTTTTTTTCTTGTCTTGCTTATGTCTAAAATTGTGTATGAACTTTGGAAAAGCAGTGCTTTCCTCTGCCCACAGGAATGCATTTTGGTAGCTGTGTGAGAAGGCACATTGCAAATGATTCAAATGCTGTGCAAGCTAGTTTCATAATTCTGAAATGGCCTCTTCTCCAGAAGTTATGTTATAACCCTAGCCCCAGGCTCAGCCATAGCTGGTAGATATCCAACATTTGATGGACTTTAAGGAAATATTAATGATAACATTAAGGAATCAGCTAGAGTTTTTATGCTTATTAAGTACTTTTTCAATCATAACCTTTGCAGAGATTGATTTCAGCATGTTAGTTGGCTGATCTGGTTTTTAATTCCCCTTGGATCAATTAATTTAGACACATTTAAAATAAGAGCTAAATTATTAGAGCTGTTATTTTTCAGTGATAAAAGTATAATAAACAGTTTTTAGAGTAAACTATTTCCTCTTTCTTTAAGATGGAACTGTGTTTGTTTTGTTTTGTTTTGTTTTTAATCAGGAAGATCATCTCAGATCCAATCTATATAATGGTTACCTCATTATGTTAATTTTCCCCACCTCCATCCACTCAAGGAGAAATTGAAGATTGGCACTTTTAATATTACTTCAGAGCTCTAATGGATCTTAGATACTATTTATTTCAACACTCATTTTACAAATGATGACCCTCTGGAGAAGTGAAATGTTTCCTAAGAGAGTTAAAGAGAACCATCATAGGACCCCAGACTCCTCCGTTCTTATTGTTATAGCCTATATATGTGGGTGGAAAACATGTGTTAAATTAGTGTAGCTATGTTTGGGGGGTTATAGATGTGGAAACCACAACTTTCTAAAACATTAGCAATGTTACACCATCTATTAATTCAATAATACTTATTAAAATACTAAATATAAGGCATTTTGCAAGTAATTGGAGGTACCTAATGAATAGTATATGAACCTTGCCCTCCTGTTGTTCTGCTGGAGGATATAGATAAATAAACAGAAAACAATAATACAGAATGAAAGGTTTAGTGTAGAGGGACAGGCAGGATGCTTCTGGAGAGCACAGAAGGTCATCCAACCAAGAAGAAGTTTTCTGGAAGGTGTGATGACGTCTATGCTGCGTTCCAATTTAATAATAGCAGTTAGGTGAAAGGAAATGGATGTTGGTGATGAGAAAGCACTCCAGGCAAAGGCAACACCCTAGCCAAAGCCTGGAAGCAAAATATTCGGGAGATTACCTTTCATAAAGTGGTTCTCCATGGTTGACCTTGTATAGTCTAATTGCCTTCTTTCAAGACTTGTGAAATATGAGGGGAAAAATGCCAAAGCATTTTCAAATAAATTCCCTAAGGCTGGGGAGAAACCTGCTATAGTCTCCATGGAGTGATTGTTAGTTAGTTTGATTCCCAAGTGGGAACTATTACGCACAACACTGATGTTGTCACTCTTGTTTTGGTCACTAGTTTAAAAGAATATATGCAGAGTTTGGAATCAGAAGGCATGGTTTTATGTTGTGGTTCTTGCCTGATTGCCTGAAAATTATGCTCTCATTTTCCCAGCTAGAAAATGGGGATAATAATGTGGTCTTATTTAAGGGGTAGCAGTTGCTGGCGCTATCATGGTAGAGCTCTGGTAGAACTCAGTAGTTGTAGCTTGTAACCAGGAAGTCATGGGAGACCATAAAATACAATGTCCTCTGTCACCAGTTCTGGAAGTAGCCTTACATGAGACTAAGCAAGATAAAGCAAGCTGAGATTTAAAAAACGATAACTTTTTTTTGGAAATAATTTTAAACCTTCAGAAAAGTTGCAAGCATGTTACACTCAATTACCATATATTTTTTACCCAGATTCTCCAATTGCTAAGATATTCCACATTTACTTTAACCCTCATTCTCTTCTCTCATATTCTTTCCCTGTAGGTAATTTTTCTGTAATATGCCTGTAAATACTTTTTTCTGAAAACACAAGGGAATTTTCTTACACAACTACAGTGCATTTATAAAAATTAGGAAATTAACTTTGATACAGTAAGCCTTTAGTGTTCCCAACTACTCAGATGTGTTACCAGATTTTGTCTAGGTTCTTGACTATGCTGCAGAAATGAATTTCAAGAGCATGTCTGGTGAGTTAGGCCAGTACTTTATTCATGTAGGGAGGGACGAGAAATGGGAGAAAACAGATCAGGGGTCCCAGGTAGAGAGGAAGGGGCTGAAAAATGAGAAAATGGGCTGATTGACAGACTACAATTCCCCATTATAGACTTAAATGCCCAGGTTTTACTTGCGTGGCCATCATGGCAGGAGAACAATTGGCAAGAGCAGGGTACAGAGGGCAGAAACAGGGGTCCAAAGGTGTTTTGAACTGTTAATTATTCCATCCCTTTGCTAATGGCATAGGAGGAGTTCCAGCTGTTGGCTGTTTTGATTGATTCCCACCCCCACCCCCACCCCCACCCCCAATTCCCATGAGGCTCCAGTGATAAAGTCCTTGAGGAATATCCGGGGCTTCTCCTGGCTTCTGGAGGAAATCCTCTACTGGATAGCAGAATCTTGGGGAAGGTCTTCCAGCAGCCATCTTGGGGTTACTGACGTCCATGTGGACTCTCTGCCAGGTTCCAGATCCATCTATTGATTTCCTATCTTACTAGCCGGCTTCAAATGTATGTAATTGATAAAATACTACTTCTGAAACAGCATTATCTTATGGCTCAGTAAGCATGGATTCCTCTCCTAATATTTTGTGCATATTTTTTTAATGAGTATTTATCTTCTTTAATCCCTGTTGCTGCATAGAATGAAGAGGACTCTCTTAGAAGAAATTAAAAGAAATGTAGACTATTTTAAATTTCTATATGTGTAAGCTTATGTATAAATGACCAATTTCATCTCCAAATTAGCTGTTATTAGCACTGAGATGAACTTGGTTTTAGAGCTCATTGGTAGCTAACTTAATATATATTGATCCCAAATAAGTTAATAAAATAGGCTCTTAAATAGTTAGTGTAATCTTTAATCATTGCAGTTAAAAAGAAAGATAAAAACAAAAACATTTGTGAACTCAGATTTATTTAAATGACCTATACTGACTATACAGTTCTATTTTCTAGCCTAACGTTACTCTCTGAATTAAAATATCTTTCATTGTGTAATATGTGGCAGTCTATAAAACACTTTTGCAGCTATTATTTGATTTGTAGTTCAGCAAGTGCGACCTTCAAGTTGGCAAATGCAAAAGGCTGGTTTTCACACACAGTATAGTTGTTAAACAGACAGGATGGTTTAGCAATAAAATTTAGCCAAAATATTTTTTCTATGATATTTGTAAGGCATGTTGCAACTATTCAGAGGTTCTGTAAATACGTACAGTTAGTTGGCTGTGGGAACTTAATTAGCAATATGGGATAAAATCTGTTTCCTTTAGAGCAACTTCTCTCATCCTGCCATGATCCTTGTCCTTAAACATTGCAAAGAGTTTTAAGTTTTAAGGATGTTAATCGGGTAATTGAGATTCTGTTTTCTAATTGCTTTCCTCAGAAAGGTTCCATTCTGGCTGCTTTTCTCTTCCAGATCATGTTTCTAGACCATCCAAATTGATTCAGACTAAACAATGCTGACTCCTCTCTGGGCACTTTGTTGTGCCACATAAATTATTTACTCTACTTTGGTTTTGTTTGTTTGTCTGTTATTTTTTGTGACATTGATATAGCAATGTCATTATCTTCTTAGGTTTTTTTCAAGTTTTTTTGGTTCTTGTTCTGTTTTTAAGAAATTGATATATTATGCAAGAGATTTTTTTAAGTGAAAAAGTTAGTAAGGTATAGTAAAGTTTCAGTAAAACTTATTTTGAAATTGTCAGACTCATTTAAAATATTATATCTGGCAATATCTCCAGGCTCTGCTTTGATTTCTTTGGATGATTTTCTTTTCTATTTGAGAGTGAAATTATTGGAAGATGTATTTTTTTAACTGTTGGAAAAGTATTTTGCTAAGTGACAAGTCATGTCACTCATTTTAAGGATGCTACTTTGTCAAGGGCATAGATGAGATGATAAAAACGGAAATTTAGAATACTTGAAACTTTGCCAGACCTGCTATGAAGTCTTGAGTTTGCCAATTAAGCAGTTAAATGTCAAATTTCATGTGGCAACAGCAATAACACCAGATTACAACTTTTATGGGGACTAAAACCTCATATCAAATTTCCTGACTTTACTTTAAAGTTATTGATTGCTGGGGATTACTTTAAATGAATGGGAAATATATTTGTTCTTCTCACAGATGACAGAAGAGCAATTTGAAAAATCCCCATGATAATTAAGTGAAGATAGTTTCTATTTTGGATATTATTTCCCTCATGTATTTAATCTCATTACTTGGAACTGCTGTTATTTTTCAGCAGGTATGGTTTGAAATACTTTGAGCATGCTGTTAAGGAATCAGTTTATGGGTTTTCGTCCTCATGGGTCATTTAGCTTCATATCAAGAATAGAAAACTGTCCCAGATTGTGTTCCAACCTCCCGCACATGTATTCATGATAGTAGTCTCTAGCAGGATAAAATAAAAGGATATGAAGAGAAAAATCAGAGTAGACCTTGACAAGGGGCACTCAAAAACACATCCCCAAAAAAGAATCATTGTTGGCTTTTTCTGTATTTAAAACGAAGACACATTCATTTTTAACATACTTTAGGATTTAAAAAAATATCTACATGCTTCATAAAATAAAAACACTGCCAAACCATGATACCAATCACAAATTTTTTTAGGATAGGGCTTACTAAAAGTGCTTGCACAGTGCGATTTTACCCCAGTGTTTCCTGTTAGAGTAAAGAATTTGGTGTAAAAACTCCTGTTTTGGCTTGTTGTTGTCGTCGTTGTTTGGTGGGAGGAAAACCATGTAGGATTAGTATTTAGACACCTCAAATTAGAAATGTGAATGTGACAATTATTCCAAATGTTGAAGAAATTTTATGCCTTCGAATGGGAAAAAAATCCCAGAACTGACAGGGATTTGCTAATAAATATCACTTAAGACATTGATAGGTAGAGTTTTAAGCCTGAAACCTTTTTTGCAGATTGTCACAGGATTATTTACCTCATAAATGTGGACATACGCTTTTTCTCTAGCCACTGTTTTGGTTCAGGGCCTCCTTAATCCTACACTGATTTTCTAACGGCCTCCTACATGGTCTCATGTTCTCCATCTTGCTCATCCTTCTGTTAGAGGCGCAGTCAGCTTTCTGAAGTATAAATGGAATCATGCTGTTTTCTTACTTAAAATCCATGAACGTTTTCCCAAAGCTTTGTTCTGACTTCTGCCAACATTTCTTGTTCCCGCAAACTTCTTACAGTTTCCCAAATGTGACAAACTTCTCTCTCTTTTGTTCTCCCAGGTTGTTGTGTTTTTTTTTGCCAGATTACTCTTGATTCATTTCAAAAGACTCAGCATACCAGCCCATACTTCCGCTGGGAAGTTTCTTCATGAAAACCCACACTCACCAGCTCAAAGTCCCTGGAGGCAAGGGATGGTGTTTCAGTAGTTTTTTGCACACTCAGTCCCCGGCATATAGTGAGTGTAACATTAGAAAACGGAGTGAGGCACCAGCTCCCTTCTCCAGCACATGTTTTCTTGTAGTAGCCATCTGACCCCCTAGGGTTAGGACTGAATATGCCAAAAGTCAGGCTTCTGAGTGGAAGCTATGGGCTTCTGTTTAAGGGTAAGCCCTTCTTTAAAAACCTCGCTATCAGTATTTTATTGTTCCTAGCTGTAATTCTGGAAAGTAAGGGCAAGGCTACCCTAAATGGTGGATGGTATGTATGCAAAGGGTGTGTGTGTGTGTGTGTGTGACAGGTTTATGTTTTGTAAAGGCATCTCCCTGTTTTCTTTCCAGATACTTCTTTAAAAATGGCAATGGTATCAGAATTCCTCAAGCAGGCCTGGTTTATTGATAATGAAGAGCAGGAATATGTTGTAAGTAAAGTGACTATACAGCAAACTAGTTCCAATATTAAAATACCAAGTGAATGGACATTCATTTATTTCCCTCTCACCACAGAAAACTGTGAAAGGATCCAAAGGTGGTCCTGGATCAGCTGTGAGTCCCTATCCTACCTTCAATCCATCCTCGGACGTGGAGGCCTTGCATAAAGCGATAACAGTTAAAGGTAATTATGTCTCCTCAAAACAGTCCCTTCCTGGGTTCTTAAGTCATAACAACTCTTAAACTCATGACTCCTGGACTCAACAGCTCTTTGAATGCCTCTTGATAAACAAACATTTGCAATGGAAAGAGTCGGTTTCATTTTGAATATCAAACAATTATTATTTTTTGGTCAAATGAGGATATATTTCCTCTCTCAAACTTAGGAAATGTTGGTCGGATCAGTGCGACCTCTGCTGCTACAAAAACTTATATCCTTACCCAGAACCCTTTTAGTAGAAACTTAGTGCTGAAATCAACACCTCTGTTCCCATCTAAGTTTAGAACTAAGATCAAACACTGCATCAGTGAAGACCAGGAGCAACTGCCTCTTCCTTTCCCACCAAAATGAGTGCACTAGTCTTTTAATTAATTATGTTTTCTAGTCTGTTACAGTTTATATTTCTTTGTCAGGAATTTTATCTGGGGCATTTTTCAAGGCTAACCTAGATTTTATCTGGAAAATGTCATTCCCAAACCTAATTTCAATCATAGGGGCTGAGTAGTTTATTGAGGCAAAATTGTATATAATGAATTAACTTTGTAATAGTAGCCTGAAGTTTCATCCAAAAATGTTTTTGAAAAAATAAGTAAAGGAATGAACAATTAATTCTGGCCTTGATCAATGTGACTATTTCATATTTAATAACCCTTTGGTGTAGTTTAAATTCAGAAACTGAACTTAAATTTTTTTCTTTGGAAGAAAATCTGACACATTTGTAGATAAATATTCAGAGAGGAAAAAAAGTGCTAGGAAAGGCTTTTCAGGCAGATGAATGACCTGATAATGAATTATTTTATGTCAATGATTGGTGATGAAAACAAATTCTCTTTTAAAAGCTTATTGGCCTTTTATTTTCAGGGGTGGATGAAGCAACCATCATTGACATTCTAACTAAGAGAACCAATGCACAGCGCCAGGACATCAAAGCAGCCTACCTCCAGGAGAAAGGAAAGGTGTGTTAGAGTGGTGAAGTTTAAATATTTCATTTTGATAATATTCATGTTTAGACATGGATTCTGAAGCACAGCTTTCTAATTTCCTGAATCTTTGTCACTGTTTTCCCATTACACCTAAGACTGCAATTGCAGTATTCATTCGTTTTCTTTCAACTGGATCAATTCTAGGCAATTTACTGACTTAATGCATTGGTTGTCTTGATGTAAGTTCTCTGAAGATTTGGTGTTCTGTATTAGAGGCAAGTCTATAATTTGAACATAACCGAGATTATGATAAGCGATGAGGAATATTTTCTGATGCAAATTTGTCTTCTGCCACCATTTAATCTGAACTGTTTAATACCCACTATGAAATGTACTCTTAATTCTGCTATAAAAGAAAGTTTCTAGTCTTTTACATCATAAATGGATTGTTTTTTAAGCCGTGCAATTGGAAGACTATATAATGTCAGTATGTAATTTTATTGCTCTTTTGTACAGTGCAAAACTCAAAAGTTGGAAATGTGATGAGTACATTTTTTTTTAAGTACTTTTACTGTTTCCTTCTGTATTAGTGCATGGTCCTCTATGTTGTGATTTCATCCATGCATACAAGATTAAGAGCTCTATCCTTCAAAAAATTTTCAAATACATTCAGTAGTTTTATTCTAATCACCTTAGATCTAAAAGATTAAGAATGCATTCCTAAATGTCCTTTAGTTTTTTGTGTATATTAAAGAAGCACTAAAAGATGTAGGTTAAGGATCAATAGTAAGATTACCCAGTGATCAGGGAATACCTCATTGCTGTATAACTTAGCATAGAACTTCTTAGAAGCCCTGACTTTAATCTCTTTTTCATAGCCCTTGGATGAAGCTCTGAAGAAAGCCCTCACAGGTCACCTCGAAGAAGTTGCTATAGCTCTTTTAAAAACTCCAGCCCGTTTTGATGCTGATGAACTCCGTGCTGCCATGAAGGTAAGCCACTGGATTTAAGGAAAACTTTCCTCAGGAGAATGTGTAGGTCAAGTCTCTTTATGCCTACTATTATATACTCAACATCTAATACAGTGACTGCGAATCAGCAGGAATTCAATGAATACACAAACAAACAGATAAATGAATAAATGAATGTTGGTGCTAGGACTGTGTTGCCATCCGCTCTCCTTGTGATGTTACTGCATGATTCATATATCTGCACCTAAAATGTTGACTGTAAACCCATTTTGTTTTCAGAGCAATATGACAGAACTTATTGTAATATATACTGTGGGTGAAATTTTACTAAATGCCAGGTTCAGACAAATCTTGGAAAACAAAAACTAGTTGAATAAAAATTTTCCTACATTTCTTCTTTCTTCTTTTCCAATTCAGGGTCTTGGAACAGATGAAGATACTTTGATTGAAATTTTGGTATCAAGATCTAACAAAGAAATCAGAGACATAAACAGAGTCTACAGAGAGGGTAGGTCATAATATCCACAGCCCAAGTGTTTTCAGTTGTAAATGAAATCTGATATACTGTTCTTAAAATTGAATGTGGATGTTAATCAGGGGACTCTAGAAATTCTATATATTAAAATGCATATTAATTGCTTGTTTGGCACATGTCTATTGATTTCCCATCCTGCTACCAGACCGTGTTCAGGTTGCTAGGGTGCTGACAAGGTAGACAGTGTCCCAGCCCTCATCAAGCTTGCACTTTAATAAAAAATGCTCCTCTTGGACATATGGCCACGTATTCCTATAAGGGAAAACTCGATTCAGAGCATTCAAATTTAAAGAATTAAAACAGGATGCACATATCACTTCTCAGCCTTTTAGCTAAGATCATGTGTAAAACAACAATGCATTATTCTGAGATTTAGCTCATTAAAAATATGCATCAATAAAATTGGTTTGTTTATAAATAAATAAATAATAAAATGAGTAGATTAAAAAAGTTTTTTTTTACTTTGAAAAGAGTATATAACAACCAAATAGAAATCTCCAAACAAAATATTTTCCATTAGTCCTTGAAAAGGTAATGATATAGATTCTTATAATCCTCTGATGGGAATCTTCACTCTACCATTATGGACATAAATGATTCACTTATTCTTTATCTTTAATTAGAGCCATGGGGATAGAAGACCACCTATGGCTTACTTTATCAACTTTGTGAAACAGTGTTATCTAAATGCTATGCTCAGCACCTAAAAGAGGGTAGCTGAGACTGTATGTGTACTGGGCAGTGCTGAGTCTTTGCCATTCTTTTCTGTTTTTTCCTAAGCCTCAGATTTTCTCCTTACTCCCTGACATTAAGACACTGTACAAGGTCCATCAACCTCATCCTCATATCAATCACAGGGACCAGAACAATCTTTGAATATTGTTTTTCAGAGCAAGGATGATAAAATAAAAATTAAAAAAATTAAACCTCATTTTCTGCAATTCTTATATCATTACCAATGTTTGGCTTAGATTCAGCTATCAGTGTAATAATCAAAAGGAGCATTAACATTAGAGAGTTATTTGATATATTATTGTTTACAAATGTAAATACCCACATTTCTCTGTTATAACCAAGGTATAGTCCAATGATTATGTTTTAAATTGCCCTGTTTTCTTGCCAATTATAAATTTAGCATACTTTTTTCTATTCCATTATTATTTTGCACAGTTAAGTTTAGACAAAAAACGTCTTGTATGTGTATATACCCCCGACACATATACATACACACACATATAAATTTAAGATATTTATAAATTAAAAAATATATAAATAGCCTGTGTTTAATCAAGTGCCATCATTTTATTTTTTAAAAAACTGTTGTATTCATTCTATTTACTTGCTTAAATATCTGGTATGTTATATTTCAGAATTATAATAAATATGTGTACCTATGGAATTTATTATTCCTAGCAAAGGAAACTAGCTTTATAACTGTAAATTTTCACTCAGAGTATTATCGAATTTGCTTCCATTACTCTGAGAGAAATAAATCTGATGACCCAAAATTTTACCTGCTCTGATCTCTTTTTATTAAAAAAAAGACATTTTGATAATGTGTTCCATAAGTCACTGAACATGTAGCATTGTAAACCAATAAAGCCATATCAGATATTATTATAATTATTACTATTATTAGTTTACTGAAAAAAATTTTTTCCTCATTTTTTAGAACTGAAGAGAGATCTGGCCAAAGACATCACCTCAGACACATCTGGAGATTTTCAGAAGGCTTTGCTTTCTCTTGCCAAGGTATACCTCAGATATGTCAAGAAATACCTCTTTTATAAAGAATAAAACCTTAGATTTGAGCTTTCTTTAGAAGAGTGATTGACTGCCTTGTTCTCAAAGAATATTACTTCTCTGATTTTAGAAAAATTAAGTAAATTATGTGATGATATGCTAGAAGACAACTTAAACTAAATGCAATTTAAAAATTTTTTTTAGGGTGATCGATCTGAGGATCTTGGTGTGAATGAAGACTTGGCTGATTCAGATGCCAGGGTAAGCAAGTGCTTATCATTTTTTTCTCTACAAAATTGATAGACCTAATCTTCCTATGTTGGGTGGAGCTACCAGTTAATGCCCTCCAGATGGAATTAAATCTAAGATTGTCCAAGAGACCACCAGCTCCTTAATCTTGATTTCTTGAATGATGTACACTTTCTTATATTTGAAGAGCCTGAGAAAGAAAAAAAGTACTCTTTCACATTTTCAATAGATCTTATTATTCATAAAGTTAGAGATGATTGATTGAGAACAATGAGAATTTGATTTGTTAGTCCCAAGAATTCATTTTAGAGAAAACTCCCAATTTTCATTTACCTGGTAATAAGAAGAGGAAAAGTAATATGTTATTAAGAGAAGGAAAGGGTAAGAGAATCTAATCTTTCAACAATGAGCATTGGAATGGTTTATGGATATAAGTTTATATCATAAAAGTATAATTGAAATATTATAAAATATATTATAAAATAAATTGTAATAATATCTTTATGTACTTACAAATATATTATAGATAGTTTCAGTTAGCAATGTTAGTTATTTATGTGTTAGTCTATTGGCAGCATTTGAAATATAATGCCATGTTTGGACCCAGTGTTTCTTTAAAAAAAATACATTATATTTGTATATGCATTACTAAATTCATCACAACGAATAAAGATAGAAATTTGTCTCTCCACCCCACCCCCTTTACTGTGCCAGCACATTATCTTACCCATAAACGCATTCATTAACTGTTGAATAAATGCATAAATACCAAATCAATTTGCTCCAAAATTCCACAATAACTTCATATGGTCCTTGGAAAATTGATCGTTTTAATACAAATTGTGCAAGCTTATCAAACAGAAGTTAGCACTTGAATAATCGCCCATTGTTTTAGTTTCCTAGGCTGCTTAAAGCCAATACCTTGAAATAGTTCGGCTTCAACAATGGGAATGTATTCGTTCATGGTTAGGTTTTGGGAAAATGTCCAAATCAAGGCATTATCAAGGCAATACTTTTTTCCTGAAGATCCACTGCTGGTGTTCCTTGGCTCCTCTGCCAAATGGCAAGGCCCATGGTGGCGTCCGCTGTTCCCTCACTTCGCTTCAGGATTTCCTTGATTTTGGCTTCTTCTTCCGTTGCTTTCTCTCTCTGTAATCATTCCCGGTATAAAGGATTATAGTAATAGGATTAAAAGCCATCCTGACTGATGGGTCACACCTTAACTGAGGTGGGCTACTTACAATGGGTTCACAACCACAGGAATGGATTAAATTTAAGAACGTGTTTTTTCCTGGGGTACATTCATCTTCAGATTGCTGTACCCATAATAAAAAAAAAAAATCACGTTTGCTTTTGTCATATCTGATTTTTTTTCCCTCATTTTAAGACTATCAGGGCTCTTAGATGTATATTTTATGGAAGTTACATGGATTAGTGTAGCCCTGGAGAATGATGGTAATTAACATTTCAAAGTTAACAGAGTGTGCTAGTGATGATAGGTAGGGATTATTTTTTTCGATCACAAAAGGGAAAACTCTAGTTTAATGATGTTAAATAATTTGTCTAAGATTGCACAACTATTAAGTCCAGAATCAGAATTTGAATCCAGAAATGCTAACATCAAAATTGAAGATCTAGGTTTTTGTCAAGTTACTGATTTATTAGTACCATTAGCTGTTAATTTGAAAGACAGAGTAAAAATATTTTTAAACAGTCCCTTAGAGTTGCCTTAATATAGAGCATAAACTTAAAACAATTTAGTTCAGCAAACATTTATTCTGCAAACATATATTCAGTCTCTAGTGTTTGCAAGCACCATGAGAGATATATATTTGAATAAAATATATTTGAAAAACAAAATATGGTCCTTATCTTTAAGGAACTTGCTACCTTAAACTTGCTGACCCTGTACCGGGGACAAAGCAACTGCTTAGAAAAGCCCAGAGGAGACCTAACATTCTTGTTATTTCAGCAGATAGTTTAGTGTTTATTTTTGTATTTCTTGTCAGGCCTTATATGAAGCAGGAGAAAGAAGAAAGGGGACAGACTTGAATGTGTTCAATACCATTCTTACCACAAGAAGCTATCCCCATCTTCGCAGAGGTAAGTAGGAAAAAAATTGATTCCTGGAACTGCTTTATGGAAAATGAAAACTTTTTTTAAGGCAAATATGAACAAGGAAAGAGAGACATCTCAATCAGCATTACTCAGCTCTGCTATAATAAATGTTAGAGTTGTCAATTATATGCCATTAATAATAATGGACAACACTAGCAAAATTTCCCCCAAATAAACAGGAGGACCAAAGTAGCTGGCAAGTTAATTGTTTACAGTCCTAGGAAAAGATTAATACTGCATATTAAGTGCAGTAGAGTAAATAGCTTTAAAAAGTGTGGCTTGAAGTTCAGTCAACACAAGGAATGCCTTGTATCAGTCGTCTTGATTTTGCTCAGGTTTGCTGTCGAGTAGGATGTTTTGTACACCTCTTAATTTAAATTTAATTTTCAGTGTTTCAGAAGTACACCAAGTACAGTAAGCATGATATGAACAAGGTTTTAGACCTGGAACTGAAGGGTGACATTGAGAAATGCCTCACAGCTATTGGTATGTAATTCTGGAATAGTATGTTCTAACTTGAAATTGTGTTTTCAATGTTATCTTATAGTTTAAAAAGATAAGAAAAGAAAACCTAAATCAAAACAAAACAGGGTTTTTGTTTTGTTCTGTTGTGTTTTTAATTATAATGTGAAGAAAGTAATTATTTGTATGCTAACATGTCTTTACCACCTACTAGTTTCCCTATTTCCAAAAAGAATATATTCAAGACAGTAGTAGCTGTTGAAGTTTCTGTTAAGATGTGTTTAACAGCATTAAGTGAAGGTTGTTAGTGAAAAGAATATTCAATACGACTATTTGGAGTCACAGATACCTTCTTTTAAGACAAATATCCCCTATGAGGGAGGTGAGGTTGGGAACAGAGATAAAAAGTAGAATACTCTCTATTTCCTATTTCACATGCATCTTTCATGTGTGTGTGTGTGTGTGTGTATAATATGTCACCTAAAATGTGCTTTTCTCACAGTGAAGTGTGCCACAAGCAAACCAGCTTTCTTTGCTGAGAAGCTTCATCAAGCCATGAAGGTACCACTCCACTTACTTGCTTTTCTTAGCGGAAAATTGTTTGTAGAGTGAAGCACAGAAAACCTCATATTATTTGAAAATTGCATTTATTTTAATATCATTGTTCTGTCCAATAAAGAAGCAATATATGATCTTATTAGAATAAAATTTCACTAGATTTGGTATGATTTCTATAGGTAAGATTGTATGGTGAACTGGTTATTGATTTGTGGTTTACTCGCAGTTTGTTTAAACTCTGAGTCAACACAGTAAGGGAGATAAACTTTCTCTTTTAGCATGAGATTTAAGTAATTTACTTCCTCTAAGGTCGTAAGTTTTAATTTCTAAGTTTAATTTTATTACTCTGTTATCCACGCCATGGATTAATATTTGAATCTTTAAAAGCATCATTCTATGATTACGGAAGTGTAGAAGATTTTATTAAAATACATTTGAGATACCACTAAAACCATTATACTTTAACTTTACTCCCTAACAAATATGGTATTATACAGGAGACCACCTGTATATATATATTATAGGCCCCTAAATGAAAAGTTGTACAGTTGTCTTTCTTTTTCCTTTGCAACTCCAAAATAAGGAGGTCTTCAAAGAACGCATCTAACTATTCAACCAGTTTTAAGGAGCATCCATGAAATGACAGACAATTGGCTACTACAGCCTCTGCACCATGTCATCGGTTGTCTAGTGGGGTATTTAGTTGGGTAATGATGAATATATGGTAATATGAGAGGGCAAAAGAAGAACGTGTGCCCTAGAACTGGAAATCAATGTAGCATTCCTATCAGCTAAACTAAGACCTGAAGTTTGAGTAGCAGTTAGCCAGGAGTGGAGGTGGAAGAGATGTGGACACAAAACCAGGTTATCCAGGAGGAAGAATCTATGTGTATAAAGGCTAAAGGCAAAAGATAGCATGACACTTTCAGGAAAATGAATGGAGTGATAGTGCACAATGGAAGAAGTTGTAAAATTGGACAGAACATTGTAAACTCTGATAAAATGATTGGTTCACACCCAAAGAACAATAGCAGACCACTGAAGCGTTTTAAATAGATTAGTCACATGATCAGATTTGCAATTTAGAAGGTACACTATATTTCTAATTACTGAGTGGTTTAGAGAGAGGAAAGACTTAATGGTGGGAGATCAATGAGGAGATTTTAAAAGCCTTCTGTATGTACAGCCAATGTACTTTCATTAACGCAGTGTAAAATGTACACATGCATTTGTGTTTTATTGTGAGGATAGTTTATCTTTAGAAACTATGTGGGTGAGCAGAAGGGCTTCACTTTAATATCCATAACCTGATTTATTAAGGGTATACTCTGAATTTGAGACACTTAGTATCTTTTGTTTTAAACAGGGTGCTGGAACTCGTGATAAGACACTGATCAGGATTATGGTTTCCCGTTCTGAAATTGACATGAATGACATCAAAGCATTCTATCAGAAGATGTATGGTATCTCTCTTTGCCAAGCCATTCTGGTATGTTGTAATTTTCATAATGCTACCCCACAAGTGACAGTACTTTTTGTGATCCCTTCAAAGAGAAGGGCTGACTTACTGTATCCATAAATTTCATATATAATATAAGATCAATTCACTCTATTAGGATGCATAACTTAAAGTAAACTGAACTTTCACTGGTAAAATTCACTAGTGATTTGTGTCCTGGAATATTAGGAAAACTTTTCAACCAAGGTCAAGGAAACATTTAGTTTTCCATGCATAAATTTTGCAAACAAACAATTGAGAATTTCTGCTTCTGAAGATAGAGGTCATCATTTACTTAGCACAGAATATTGGTCAGAGGATTAGAACTTATTCTAAATGTGCTTTATCTCAATTTTGTCATATATAAAATGTATAAAATGCATGTTCAAGTTATTTCATTAGAATGTTAAAATTAAAAAGGAAGAAAAAACTCAATGTTTTGAACATATTGAAAGATAGATAATTATTTAAATCCAATGATTATTTATATTGTGTAACTAAAATCTATCAAGAAAAAGTGATAAATCACAGACTTAAAGCTTTCTCTTTTATTGGTGAGTCTGATATTTCCTCACATAGTATGAGATTATATTGGTGTTATGCTTATTTAATTCTATGTGATTCTTGGAAAATAATGGCTCTAATATAATGCATAATTAATTCAGAGTAGTTTATAATTTGAATCATGAAAATAATTTTTCTTATACAATAAATTCCATTATCTGCTAAGCATATCATTAATTGAATGAATAGTATTTTTATCAAACTTCCCTGATATTTGAGGCACTGTGAGGTATGATCTATAATTGTTAAACCTAATAATATAATAATTTTCCTGTAATTAAAAATATCATGTATTGTGCATGGTATGGGTAGCATTAAGTGGACTTTATTTTTGACTCAACAGGATGAAACCAAGGGAGATTATGAAAAAATCCTGGTGGCTCTCTGTGGAGGAAACTAAACATTCCTTTGATGTTCTCAAGCAGTATGACCAAAAGATCTTTTAATCATTTTTTTCATGCTATATCGTAGGATTAAACAGGAATGTTTCCTTGGTGGGATTACAGTCTAGCTGCTTGCTTTTGGAAAAATATAGCCTATAAAGCATTTTTATACCATAATTCTGTATGATACAGCTAATTTTTTTTAAACCTATTTATCCCAAACTGTAATACCCCATAAATAAGTTGTTCTAGTAATGATACCTGAGAAAGACATTTATATAGTTGAAAATAAAATGAATTTATAGGACAATTGGTGTGTCATTGGCTCCTCTGTTCTAATTATTTTTATTTTTCATGTGTAATGCAGTGGTTCTATTTGACATCAAGGAATAGGAGCCTAAATCCTAAATTACAATTATTTAATGAAATAAATTTGGCATGCTGAGTTGAAGATAATATCAATAGTCAACATTTTCCATTTGCAGAAGAACAAAATTTCCCCTTTTTCTTATGTGATTTTTATTTATTATTAATATTTCTTGTGATTTTAACATACACACACAGAAATCTTCTTGCTGGTTTTGGCATGGAGGAGTAGAAACTATATACAGCCAATGATGCAGTTCTCAAATAAAATAATAATCATATTTTTAAAAATCTGCATAAATCTAGGCACCATACATAAGAGTAAAGTATTTAACATGGCATACCCACCTCGCCCCATAGCTTAATAATTGGTCATTTCATCCTTTTCTACCTGTGCTCAGTACACATATTCTATGTACCTTTTCTACATCTAGCATGGCTCACAAGCTATTTCCATCCTGCTTCTTATTGGTTTTATCTACCCTCATTTATTTTCCTTCTTATTAATAAAGCATACATCATTACAGTGACCCCCCCTTTGTTTTTGTTTTTTGGGTCTGCATTTATTTATTTTATTTCCCCTCCCCCCTTGCAGCTTGCTTGCTGTCTGCTCTCTGTGTCCATTCACTGAGCGCTCTTCTGTGTTTTTTGCTTATCTCCCTTTTTGTTGTATTACCCTGCTGAGCCTCCTTTCCATGGTGCTTGGGGACCGGGCAGAGCTCTGCAGCGTGCAGGTGAGCCTGCCTTCACAAGGAGGCCCTGGGACGAGAACCCAGGGCTTCCCATATGGTAGACGGGAGCACAACTGATTAAGCCACAGCCGCTTCCCCGCCCCCCCCCCCGCTTTGTTTTTTATACTTTGTGGGTTATTCAGGGAACATGCCTGTCACCAGCATTTCCAGGTGAAGTCTTTTAAGCCCCTCCTCACCTTTCACCTTTAGTCCCTTCTTCCTCTTCTCTCTTTGTTCCTATATGGATTAAATGGATTCACAGAGACAGTTTCTACGTTTGGGTACATCAGTTAAGTTTTGTCCTTCTGTAAGTAACAGATGATATGACTAATTATGGTTAAATCAATAGGATTTTTTTTTTACAATAAATCCAGAAGAAGACCCCTGCTGGCATCGAGTCAGAAACAAAATGGTATCAGGAACCCTGAGATTCTTTTGGCATCTGCCATATGGAGGTTATCTCATGGTCTCAGGGTGGCTGTCGGAGCTCCAGGCATCATGTCTGGATTCAAGGCAGGAAGAAAGAAAAGGAAGATAAGAGAGAGTAAAGAGAAGTGTTACCAAATATATTTGTTCTCTTTTATCTTTTTTTCTTCCAGACACCTTGCCTTCATGCTCACCTTAGCAGACTGCTTTATAGGACTTTATCAGTCACGCTTAGTCTAAGCCAGTGGTTCTCAACGAGCATCAACTTTGCCCTCCACAGAAACCATTTGGCAATGTCAGGAGACAGTTTGTTACAATTGGGTGAGAGGTGCTACTGTCGACTAGTGGTAGAGGCCGGTGATGCTGCTAAGCATACTACAGTGCACAAGCCAACCACTACGAAAAAAGAATGATCCAGCTCAAAATGTCAAGAGTGCCCTGGTCCAAGTCAATCAGTGAATACTGTACACAATGGACCCCAAATTGGGATTTTATAAGCAAAGATAAGGGGAGAATGGATATCAATAGAAAACTAACATTGTTTACCACCGTACAACCAAACCTTCTTCCCAAATATTCGAAACATTGCTCAAGCTCAGAGTACACTTTAGGCAGAATGTTAGAACACAATGGTCCTGATTTTCAGTTGGTTTGCATCTTTTTAAGTCAGGAAATGATAAGAGGATTGGAAGTCTAATAACTATCCAGCCTAACCACTTCCACCATTATAAAGAGAACTTCTGTTATTTATTTGTTTATTCTTTTATTTACTCATTTGTTCATTCATTCATTCATTATTTTGCCCAATGCATGAAGTAAGCACTGGGATTATATTTATATTAATTAAAAGTGTATAGTTACTTCCTAGTGTGACTCATTACTTTCCTCAAAGCTCAGTCTCTATTGTCCCAGCTGTGTACGGTTGTTTGTTTTTCTTTCTCATTCCTTTGCCATCAGTCTCTGACACTATGCCCTTTCAGTGATAACTATAAAACTGAGGATTTCAAATCAATTTTTTTTGCCCTGATTAACTTCCCATGATGTCCCTATCAACCTTTTTTGCTGGAAATACATTTCCCTCTGAATGAACTAGTTTATGTATCGCTTTATTCATTCCACACTCGATATTGTAAGGGTCCAAGGTTTTTCTGATCTTCCTAGTTGCTCTAAGACTCTCTTCTCGCTCACAAGCCAGGTTTGAGACCAGCTACAGAAGACATAGAGGGGGTGCCCTTTCTGTTTTTGTGATTCTGCCCCAAAATGTGGAGGACTTAGGACCCTTGTCCTTCTCCCTGTCTCTCCCCCACCTGCACCCCATTCCCTGTACACGTATGTAGGTAACTCTTCTTTAGATCCTGGGTGTAAAAATACATGTATTTACAGTTTTCACAGGTTTTTCACAGACATTAACTCCAGTTATCTGATAGGAAGGGGTTAGTTTCACTATTTTTACATTTGAGGGAAGTGAGGTTCAGAGGAATTGGATGGTCTGTTTACAGTCTCAAGGTTAGAAAGTGACTGTACCCAGGACTTGTCACTCAAAGTTAAGGTATCTAATAGTTTGATCAATTTTGTATTTTGTACTTTCATAGGTAGCCAACCATTGCCATGCATTTAATATGTATCAAAAATTGCAGATTTTTGCACATATTTTTCAATTGTTTAAACTTTATTCCCAGAATTGAACACTGAGTCAGCTGCCTTTAGTTCAATAAGAATATGGTTGAACCCAAAGTTTTGTACATTTTTACTCAATTAAGGATTTCCATTTCCATTGGATTAAGTTTATGAATTCTTTACTGTTTACTAGTAAACATTTTATTTTTTCCACTTTGCACTCATTTTCATAAAATAATATTAACAAGATTCAATTAAAATATTTTATAATTGCAAAAATGGAAATATAAAACTGGAATTTCTAAAAATTGCTAATCTAATTACTACCATGACACACAAAATTAAAGCTCCTTCAATGGTTTCCATAGCATTTCAGATAAAGGCTAACTTTCTTCTGGACACCAGCAAGACCTGGTTTGCCCTAGCTCCCAAGCTCTAAATCCTTTTCCCTCACCATGCTCTCAAGCACTTTCTGCATTCCACCCATGCCGACCTTCTACAGTCCCTACTTCTTATTATGTTCTCTCCTGCCTCAAGGACACTTCCTCAGCCTTAACTCAATCTCTTCTCACCTACAGATAACAGCTCTCCGCTGTGTGCCTCTGCACTATAATACTAGATTTAGGCTGATCTGAGGTAGAGCTATTTAAAGTAAAATAGTATCCAGAGCATTACCACTTTATGTGTATATACTCTGATAGGTATTCCAAAAGTTCTGGCAAACCCAAAGTCAGTCAATTTAATTGTTCCTTTGTCATCAATCAACAGATACTGAGGTTTTAAGTCTCTGTGAAGAACTGTTCTAGAGTGACAAAACACAATCCCTTGTAGGATTTGGTATAAATAATTCTTAACAAGTGAGGAATCCATGAACTGACTAGGTGGGACAGAATCCAAGTATTTCTGGAGATCAGTGGAAAGAAATTCAAAGATGAGCTATAACCTGGAATCCTGCATAAACACATCTTGAAGACTTACTATATTTGGAGGACGAAGTTCTTTTAATAGGGAAATTTCCCAAATTGCAGTCCAAGGAACCCCTTCCTCTTCACTTTCTAGTCTGATTCTCCTCATGGCTACCACTTGACCTGTAGTCTTGTGTTTCCCCTTATACAACTCCATAAGTACCTTCCCCAATTTTCTCTCTTTTGGTATAGTCCTCAGAAGTGTTGCTGGAATCAGCTCGCTACTCGACTCTAGTTGACATTTGGAGTATAGGTACTACATTTGTGAAATTATTAATAGCAACTAAGAAACCACTTTTCCATCGGGATTCAGAGATTGATCAACATTTCAGGATTTTCAGAGCTTTAGGTGCCCCCAATAATGAGGTATGGCCAGAAGTGGAATCTTTACAAGATTATAAGAATATATTTCCTAAGTGGAAACCAGGAAGCCTAGCATCTCATGTCAAAACTTGGATGAAAATGGTTTGGACTTGCTCTCAAAAATGTTGGTCTATGATCCTGCCAAATGAGTTTTTGGCAAAATGGCACTGAATCATCTGTATTTTGATGATTTGGACAAACTGATAAAGAAAATGTAGCTTTCCAACAGAAAGTTTCCACATGTTCTATCAAGAAGAGACGGTCATATTTTTACTGTTAACCCTGTCTGGGTTTTTGTCTTGTATTTTTCTTTTTCTTTATTGTAAAACTTAAGCTGTACTTCCTCTACTTATTTCCAAAGTGCAATTTAAAATTGTGAATATTGTTCTATATGAATTTAAATATAATAATTCTGTATATGTGTGTAGATCTCACTGTGAACAACTGTTATTCCAATAAAATTATAAATTAAAAAAAAAAAAGTATCCAGAGAGATCAAGAGAGCATCATGGGAATATCCTAGTCATAAGTCCACCACCTCTATTGTCCTCTTGGGCAGGGACCCCCTCTGTCTTCAGACCTCTTCTTCCCTGTGAGGAAGTTCTGCAATCTCCTGCAATTGCAGGCAGTTGGCTGGAGTTGGACAAATGGAGAGGGTAGAGGGGGTTGGAGCAGCTGATGGTTATCCAGTTGTCACTTTCTTCATATAATAATTTCAGAACTTCTGCAAGTTGATTTCTCCACATAGAATAGTTTGGGCTTCCAGACAGCATGGCAGCCTTGAGGAAGTAAGGCTCTTGACACAGTAGCTCAAGGCAGAAGCTTCATCACCTTCTATGACCTAGCCTCAGAAGTCACACCACTTTACTTCTTCCACATTCTTATATTTTTTTATTTCTTTTTAATGAAATTTTATTGAAGTATATCATACATACATGCACATCATAAACAGTAGGTGGACAGTAAAAGTTGTGAACTTACAAAGCAAACACGCATATTTGGGAAGCCTATATGATGATATGCCATATTCTTTTGGGTACAACCTAGCACAAGCCTGATCAGATTCAAGGGGAGGGAAATTAGACTCTCCCTCTTAAAGGAGGAGTGTCAAGGACCTAGATGATTTTAGAAAGAATAGAGAGATTTTTTAGCCACTTTTAGAAAACACAATTTGCTAGGAGTAGGACAATAGCATTTCATTACATTGCACATAACATCATTTTCAATATCCTCCACTGAATGGTTATGGAAGTTCACGAAATGTCATTGCTTTAAAAAGGAAAGTTATGGTTTTCCTAATCTGACCATTTAAATATGAAAAATAGGTAATTACTTTTGGAAATACTTTTGTGAGAGTGTAGAAAGGGCATATTTCATTTTTTGGCACAACTCCATCATATAGAAGATTGTACTTTGTAAATGATAAGTGAGAGATATATCACCTTTTTTATTCTTTGTGAAAGTCAGGAAACATTGCTACCAGAGAAGAAGGAAAGAAAAGAACTAAGTAAATATTTGCTAAGGGTTTGTTATAACATGGGGGCAGTGTAGTGCAGAGGATAGTGGTTTATGAGCCAAAAATCTGAATTCAAATCACATTTTCATCATTAATTTACCCTGAAAATAGTAATTACCTTTTATAACCTATAGTTTTGTGATCAATAAAATAATAACAATAATAATAATAATATCTGCCTTACAGAATTACTGTAAAATTAGAGATAGGAGATTTAAATGACTTTTTAGGTTAGTAGGTACATAAGAAATGAGAGGAATAGCTATTATCAAAACACCTGAGAAAAATTAGGGGAAAAATGTCAGTGCTTCCGAATACTAGGATAATTAGTAAAGAGAGGTCAAATAATCAATATTACTGAGTGAATTTTAATTTTTCAGGAGTTATTGTACCTGCTGCCACCTGAAGCTAGAACACAGGAAGAGAAATGGCTTGTAGTATCTGGAAAGGAAAAATGCACTCATATGGAAAATGATCCTATTTCCTTTGCTTCAGAAGAGGTTTAAAATTGTTTGCAGCAGTAAAGACTTAGGATATTGGTTCAGTGGCCAAAGAAATCCATTGTCCAAACCCTTTTTTAACAATTATTATTATGTTTTATTTTTAGAGAAGTTTCAGATTACAAAAAAGTTATATCAAAAGTATAGGGAATTCCCGTACAACTACCTTAACCTCACACAAATGTTCCCCTCTTATTCAAATCTTATATTAGTGAGGTACATTTGTTACAATTTATGAACCAAATTGAAGCATTGCCTTAGACCTTTTTTAAATGAAAAAATATATATATATTTTTAAACAAATCAATTTTATTGATGCATATTAATAAAGCATAAATCCATTCAAAGTGTATAATCAATGGTATTTGGTATAATCACATAGTTGTGCCTTATCACCCCAATCATTAGCAGAGGATTTTCATTATTCCAGTAATAATATTACTAAAAAACAAAAACCAATCAACTAAACAAACAAAACGCATTACCTCTCAATCTATGCTTTCCCTGCCATACATAGCAGCTATTCTGTTTGCTTCTCTGTAGTTTATTGGTATTTGTATTTTGTAAAAACAGTCTAGTATGGAATATCAACTATATTTGTATTTTACATGAGGTTTCACTACGTTATACAGTCCCATGTTACATTTTTTAGCTTTCCTTCTAGTACCGAATCCTTTTTTTAAACTTTGATGTGTGAATAATATAATAATGTGCCTTCTTGCAATTGTTACCACTGTTTACTTTTTGGTTGTGAAGACTGACTCAGAAAAATTATCTTCACAATCTAATTCAGAATTAGTCAGATTGCTTGGATTCAAATGCCAGTCTCCTCATTTACTGAGCGTGGGGCTTGGCCAAGTTTCTTACCCTCTCTGTGTCTCAGTTTACTTATTTGTAAAATGAGAATATTGATTGTAGGGATGCAGGCTAAAATGAGATCATTTGCATCTGACATGCACGAAGCATATGATAAATATTAATTCATAGTAGCTGTTGCTACCTCCCTATAATATGATAATGTATTATGAAATAACCTAAAAAGACAGAAACTTTGGATAACTTTCGGCTATTGCATAGATAAATGGAACAAGATTTCTCACATTCAGTAAACTAAATAATGGATAATATTCTTTTCATTTGGTCTCATTGCAGATTATTATCAATGTCAGTCTTTAAGTAGTGGAAAATCTATTTAAAGGCTGTCTTTCTCTGAGAACATGAAACCATGAATTGATAAAATGTAGTAATTGAACAAGTGTTCATGAGAAGCAGCAGAAAAAAAATGGAAAGGAAAGTAAAAAAAGGAAATTAAAATTCCTTGAATATATCCATACATCAAGAGTTTCACTGACTTCTTTAGGCCCCAGGCTAAAAGAAATTTCCATGTAAATTAATGCTGAGTTCCAAGCTGAGTCATAGAGGGAGCAACCCATCTGGAAAGAATAGCCTTTGGTTTTGGCCAGTCTGATGGAAACAAATACTATATTCTCTTGCTTCTAAATGGAAACAATTATCCTCATTCCATTTTCATGTCTGTAACCACTGGAAAGTTTGTGCTGTCAAAATGCAAACCAGCTCTTGATTCCAAATGTCGCCAAGCTTATACTTGAAATATATTTATACTGGTTTATTTAGTATCTGTGTCTCTTCTTTTTAAATTCTCCACATTCAGTTCTCTACTTTAGTTTTTCTGTATCTACTACCTCAGAAGACAAGCATCAGAGACACAAAACTTACCTGCATAGTCATAGAAAAACCTTCTAAGTTAGTTTCCAGAAAGAAAAAAAGAAGAAAAACAAAGTCATTAATTTATCTCAGTGGGACCACAGACTGAATTTACAACACAATCCGAAAGGGCAGATAAAAGGTCTCCAGGCATGGATGCATAATTTGTGGAGCCTAGGGAAAACGAAAATATGGGAGCCCTTGCCCCCAAATTAGTAAGCCTTTCAAGGCAGACAGAGCAAAGCATTAATCCAGCGCTCTGAAGTCCCAACATGGGGCTCTGTGCAACTGGCACTCCCCCAGCCGCGAGGAACTGGTCCTGAATGTATCATCTTCCTTTTGTCTAAAATTAGCCTATTTTCGTTCATGAGGCCTCACACTCAGGTTAGGGAGGGGAAAAACTACCTTTCAGTGCCATCTGGTGTGGATTTTAGTCTGTCCTATAATCTTCTCTTAAGTACTCGCCCATCTGTCTAGAATGAAGAGAGTGTTTCTTGGGTTCTCTTCCACCTTTCCTCATATGTTACTTGTGCTAAAATCTTGGAGTAGCCTGGGGCAGTGTCATTGTGGAGGGTAAGGACTGAGGTCTCTGGACCTTTTGTCCTCTGGCCATTCTGTTGACTAACATGTCTTGTCCATCTGGGTAGTACTTGACACTGGAGACCAAAGTATGTAGTAGTTAATTTGAGATGTGAAAGACTGCTCATTTCTTCCTGGAAGGTATGTCATTGCTGGATTTTAAACAAAATAGTACTCAAAGTTAATTTTTTTCTGCCTGTGTGTGGAAAGAACACAATAGCCTTTCTAAAATAAAATGCTCACACAAAAATTAGAAGCTGTGAATTTACGTTAAAAATACAAAAAACAAAAAACATAAACACTTAAATATGGCAATAAACATTATGTTCCACCCTAATACTGTTTTATATTTTTATATTAGTCAACTGGTACTGAAAGATAAAGAAAATGTTAGAACAAAGAATGCTGAAATACTAAATGAAGAAATTCCTCTGCTAGACTTTTCCAGGAACTGCATGTTTTCTGGCATAGAGAGTGCAGAATTGAACTTTACTATTTTAGGCATATTCTTATAGTGTGCATAAAGCTTGTAAGTTTGTCTCTAGGGAATTGCGGAACTCAAAGTTGTCATACAAACAGCCGCATCATTACTAGGTCATGTTTTTTAATCTTGGGGTTTCGATATTGTCTTTGCCAAGAAATGCGACTTTTTAAGCACTAATAGTATGTCAGAATATTAGTTCAGGTCATATTTTAGCTATAGTATATGGGAGAGACAATTTTTATATCTACTGCAAATGTACAAATTCATAATTCATTTCAAAATTATTACTCATGGTGGAAGTTTTCTGCTCTTGTTTCCCACAACTTTTGATATTTACCACCATCTAGTGGTAGACTTTTAAAACTTTCTCCTAAGTGTACTCCTAACTGGGTGAAATTTACCTGTCTTTCTATATGCAGGAAATACAAGGAATTCTGCAGGGAATGTAAAAAAAAAACTAGCCAAAATGTTATATTTTTTCATAGAATTTACAGTCTAGCCAAGGAGACATATGTATAGGCATGGATAAACAGTTTTAAAAGAATATGAGAGAGCAATGGCAAGATGGCAGAGTAAGGAGCTCCTAGAGTCAGCTTCTGCTACAGGACAGTTAGCAAACACCCAGAGCTCTCTGGAGCTAGCTGAAGCACCTGTTTGGGAGCTCCAAGAGGCCAGAGGAGCATCCTGCAACATCCTTGAAGGAATGGAAAGAGGAGACTGCTCATCTGCAGAGAAGATTCATAAGTAGAGCCCTCTACTGGAAGCACAAGTCGCCTCGGGAGCTGTTCCGTGGCTGGGATTGAAAGCTCCACTTCCAAAAAACAGGAGAGGAAGAGACGGCTGGGCACCAACTTCAGCTAATGAGTAGTAAATTCAGCGGGCTGAAGTATAATACTAAGAACAGCTGAGGTTTGAGCCTGTCCAAGCCAGAAAGAGGCCCGTAGCTACCATCTTAACTCCATGCCGGGCTTATACCCAGCAAGACTGTCTTTCAAAAATGAGGGCTAGATTAGAATATTCACAGATAAACAGAAACTGAGAGAATTTCTAAGCAAGATACTAGATTTTCAGGAAATACTAGAGGGCGTGCTAGGGCCTGAAAAGAAAAGATGGGAGAGAGGGGCCTGGAAGAGAGTCTGGAAATGAAGATTATATCAATAAAAGTAATGAAAAGTGTCAAAAGAGTGGTGAAAATAAAATATGATAGATAAAACTCAAATAGTCAGGAATAAACTTAACCAATGATGTAAAGCACTTGTATACAGAAAACTGCAATTCAGTGTTAAGAGAAATTTATAAAGCCCTAAATAACTGGCAGAACATAAAAAAAAAAGAAAGTAAAAGAAATGATCAAACTTAGGAAATCTCTTTATATTTGTATTGTAGAACAAAGGGTTGTGGTTCCTTCTAATATTATTTGTTTTTATTTGAAATTTTAATGAAGATTCAAACATCCATTTCCCCTAGTTAATTTTTACATTGCATTATCTATCAACATTATTAATGAAGCATAATTTTTAGAAATCACTCAAATCATTTTTGTCTCCCCATATGCTCACAAATCCTGAAGGAACAGTCTTCAAGAACTATTTTCACTTCTTCACTCTCATTTATTCCAGAACCCTCTGCTGAAATGGTTCTGGTCAAGTCATTAGTGAACTTATTGAAAATAAAATGAACGTTTTTGTTCCTTTTTTTCCTGGGATCCTTTGTTGCATTGGACATGTTCTCTCTCTCTCTCTTTTTTCATACATGACTAGTTTTTATGAAAAATAACTATATTTTAAATAAAATAACCAGTAAGAAGAGTGACATGGTTTTACATGTATGCAAATCTCTTTAATGTCTGGCCAGAGTCTCATATTGCTTCTGCATTTAATCTGGTTGCAATACGTTGTTTCATTTGAAGTATAGAAAGAAAATCTGACTTTGCCCAGATATCTGATTGGAAGAGTGAGGCATATTTAATAACCTTTTCAGATAATTGTGGATATTCTTCTTTGGTACCATGCCAAAACTCAACAAGTCATGATTTTTAAAGGTTAGATGCACTATGGAGTCTAAAACTTTATTGAGGGACTTTCATACTCTATTACTTTAAAATCCATTGCTATAACTGGAACTCTGAATGGATCTTTCACCCTGCATGATTTCCAGTGATGCATCGACCATGGGCAAGGATTGGTTCGCTGAGTTAAGCAGACCTTCCTAATGTTGCATGGAGAACTCCCCTGTGTCATGTGACAATGACAGTGAAAATGGTAACTAATGTCTAGCTTTGTTATGAAAATGGGTTTGATCTCACAGACCACCTTAGATGGGGCTGAGGAGATGCCCACAACTCCCCAAACTACACTGAATTCCATCACCTCCAAAAACTCCTCTTACTCTGAAATTTTAGGTTTCCAATTTTTCCTTTCCTGAATATTCTCTTAGAATAAGAAAGGCACCTTTGCTAAATCAAGGACTGCTACAAATACAACAATGGATGAGGAAAGGATTTGTCCCATAAGGCTAAAGAGTTTTGTGCTTATTCTTTTATTTGTTCATTCATTCACTGTTTGTTTGATGGAGAGGGTTAAGATGACAGAAACGGGGACAAATGATATTGCTGCGGTTAACAAAACAAACTCAAGTCCTTCCAGCTCTCACAGCACAGTAGGTCTTGAGTTTCGCGTGTTAATAATGGGTGGTTTGGGCAATAAGTGGACAAATATAACAATGTCAAGCATTTCCTTTTTATGCATACAATTAGGATTTAACTTTTTCTCCCTAAGCAGTCACAGACATTATCCAGTAGCATGCAGACACTTTACACAAAGATGATGCCTAGAATTTTCATATTGATTTTGGATGTTTTCACTTGAAGTTATGTAAGCTCTCTTGATTTTTCTTGTTCATACCTTAGGGGGGAATATCCCAATCCTGATTCTCCTTTTTCAAGAATTTTCCCAGAGAGAGACCCTGTTGGTCAGATAACAATTCTTCTGCTAAGAACAAAGTGGCATTTAGACCAAAAGAACAAGGATAAATGATCTAGCTCTATCCCAGCACTAGGAATTCCTTCTGTGTGACTTTGGAGAAGTCTTTAATTTCTTTAGATACTTATTCTTCTATTTGTATGAAAACAAAATTCATAGTAATTAGCAATATATAAAAAGGCATGTTAGGGAGGTGGGAGGGCAGCTACTGTCCAGGGCAGCATGGAGTTGGCTCACAACCTAAATAAGGGGAGGCATCACCAGAGACAATTTGAGAGCATGAGGCTTTGGTTTTCACTGGCCACTCACTGCTTCCACCATGGCAGAGCCTTCCAAGCCTGTTTCCTGTCTTGTGGTTAGCTACCTGCAGTGGGAGATGTTGGGGGATCCCTGCCTGTGCCCAGCCTCAGAGACCAAGCCCAAGCTAAGCAGCTTCAAAGGAGGAGGCCCAGGTAACAAGCACATCCAGATGAGTGTGGTGACTCTCTTTATCACACTAGTGTGGGCACTAACATAGCATGACACCATGCTCAAAGCCATGTTCAGCTGGTGCTCAAAGACTGGCAAAGAAGGCCAGATCCCCAAAGCCCAATAAGGAGAACACTTTGACACCATTTTGAATTACCTCTGAGATGACACCTTCACTCTCCCTTAAAACCAGCAAGAGATCAAGGAACTGGTGGCTGAAGCAAAATACGGCTTCATTCAGGACTAGCGAACATGTTCCATGCTGCCCTGCAGGACAAGAAGGAACCCTACTGGTTGTATATAACACCTCCATCATCATATCCCTCAAGGAGGAGGAGTTCACTGAAGCCTCTACCAAGACCATAGTGAAGCTGCTATGCAATAGAAACAACAAATAGTCCTCCACCAGCAACTCTGACATGGAGAAAAACATTAAGCTCTTTGACAAGCTATCCCTGTGTTTCAGCAGTCATGTGCTCTTCATGAAGGATGTCATCAGCAACGAGACTTGCTGCTTCTATAGCAAGGTTTTAAGCTGGCAGAGGTGTTCTGCATCTCCATCATGTAGGCCAAGGAGAAGAAGCAGACCAATATGGAATCTCCAGCAAACCAAATTTATAAGGACACACTCAATGTCCTACTCTATGAGAACCCCCAAGTTCCTGACAGCTCCTTGTTGGGGGCCACAAGCTGTAACCTCAGCCAAACTTTCCCCAGTGAAGATGGGGAGAACTTTGAACTACAGGACCGAGTTCATCGCATCCATGGCAAGCACCTGCAGCTGGACCACCAGTCTGCCTATCAGGACTGACTAGACCCTCAGGAAGTCAGGTACAGGAAGCCTCCTCTGAATCTCTGCCCCATTGGCTACTGTACACAGCTGTTGGCTGAGTCTCTGCTCCAGCACACAGGGGCATGTCAGGCCATACCTGGGAGGTCAGAAAGTCTGGGCAGGGGAGGGGACAATACTCCTTTGATCTGCTCCCCAGAACATGTCAAGATGGCTGAGTTCTGTCTCTTGGCTCAGCATCTCCCTTACTGCCTGCCGGGGAACAGCTTTGGCCCCATGGGTGAAAGGCCTACTCACCCACCTCCTGCTAGGAACATCCCCCTCACCCTTTGAGAGGCCCCATTCCTTTCCCGAACGGCCACCCTTAGGCCTCAGCTAAGGCCCATGGGAACAGGTTTCATTCTGCAAGAAAGGCAGCTTCCGGTGCTGTGGAAGCCCAGGTTCTTAGAGGGCAGGACTCCTTTTTTCCCAAAGGAGCTTAAACACAGACTTGGGAGAGTTTCATTTTTAAAAAACAATCTAGGGAAAGACTAGTTTTAAGTCCAACTATGAAGGGACTAGGCCTGTCTGCCACCCCTCCAGTTGCTAATGCCCTGGGTGAAGTGGAACCCTTGACTTCCTGATGCCTTTGGGGTCTGTTCCTTTAAAGCACTTTGTACTTTTATTCAGATTTGTATTCTGTCCTGACCCATGTTTTCCTTTTCTGACCTAATCCCCTCTTCCCTCCAGAATCAGTCTGAGGGGAGAGATAAAGAGGAAGCAATAAACAAACTGATCAGCTTTGGCTTTGCCAAGTAGCCAGCCCCAAGAGCCCCAAGGAAGAGAGGATGCCTTCAATGGCTGGGATGGAGATGGAGAAGCTTTGGATTCCTCTAGGATCTTGGCTATGATGCATAGAAGAATTTATGAATATGCCAGTTTAGTTAGGCCAGTAAAAAGAAATTATTTGGGAAATGAAGGAAGAACAATGCTTGCTGAGAAATGAGAAAAACGGAAATACACACCAAGATTTGGTGCAGGCCCCTCTAGGCAGAGAGAGCAGACTCTGACTCATGTGATTACTTTTTAAACTGTTAATTATTCCACCCCCTTGCTAATGATAAGTGGATGGGCCCCAGCAGTTATTGGTTACCCTACCTTTTGTAGGAGCCAATGGTGAGGCCTTTTTAGAATACCGGGACCCAAGGGGAGGTTCCAGAAAGAGAAACTGGGACCTCAAGGTCAAACTCAAGGTCCCAGCAAGGTCTTGCAGTAATGGTGTCTGCTGGTTATGCAGTCTGCTGGCCATGTTGTCTGTCAGCCATGTTGTGGGATGTCTTCTCCTCTATTACCCTGTACTAACCTGCCTCAGTAATGGTGTGTCTGGGAAAACACATTTAATCTACACATCTTACAGTCACATAACTGACTCCTATCATGGCTGTTCTCTTTTGATTCTTGTGTCCTTGAGTGCCCTTGGCCCTAAGGCATGCTGTCCTCACTTACCTAACACCAGAGAGCATTAGAGGGGTCAGGAGCTGCTCTGACCAGGTGCATGGGGCACATCGGGAAGGCTGAGTTGCCCATTCTCGCATTCTCTAGGGCAGCCACTGGAAAAAGAAGGCACCTGCTTGGTCAGACATAACCCCTCCTGCCCCATCCATGCAGTCAGTTCTTGGTGTCCTGGCTCCATAGTGGTTCTCCTGAGGGGTGAGTCTCCAGATAAAGGATGATGTGCAGCCTTAACCCTGTAAAGACCTTTCCTGTAACTTGACCACGGAGTTGCAATGAACCAGCCCTTGGGCCAAGGTCTGAGTTCCTCTTAGTGCCTTAGTTGCCATTCCCTCCTTTTGTTTGGCTTTGGAGCTTGGGAATCAGCTTATCTAAATTCTTTTCCAAGGGAATGCCTTGAGGGAGCAAGCTGTTCAGCCAAGCTGATAAAGCAGCTGTCCCATCTGCTCCAAACTGTGCAGAGGTTATCAAGTTCATCCCTCCAGACTATTCTTACTAAAGCTAAGCAGCTGTGCCCACAAAGCTTAGGGGCAAATGCCAAGCCCTTACAGGTTCCTGCGATGTTTCATCTGAGTCCACTGACCTGTTTCCTCAGGGCTCCCAGGAAGCCTTTTCTACTCAAATTCCCAGCTCCCCACTGAGGAATTTTACTGCTTATTCTTTGGTCTCTCCTTGCCCTTCAGCCTGCACTTATTTGGACATTCAGATCCTCAGCTGTCTCTGGGGCAACTGGCCTTTCTTCCTGAGAAAGAACAGTAGGCAGGGACTCCACCAAAGGACACTTTTTCTGAATGAGATATCTCCTTAGTCTTAAGAAAAATACCAACATTGAATTCATCGAGTTTGCCTTAGCTTCTTTGATCAGACTTTGCAGGTTAAGGGTTTGAGGAGTTTTTGTTGTTAGTTTGTTTTTCCCAGTCCCATTCAGAAAGAAGCTTTTGGCTGCCTTGAAAATTTCAACTCTAAGCAGCCTGAATACAAAACATGGGTGAAAGTCGAACCTTCCTAATGGTTTCTGAGAAAGCTGGAAGCCTGCTCTTGACATATCAGTACTGAGTTTTATTGAATTTGGTGTCTTGACCCAGACCTGCCAGGGAGATTTCACAGGTCCTGGCAAGAGAGAATTTTTCCTTTGTCATGTAACTGTAACACTTGGTTGTCCGGCCTGAGTCATGGAAGCAAACACTAATTTCTAATAGAATTTTGTGATACTTGGATTGAAAGGAAGGTAAATGTATACTAGTTACTGTTCTGGATGCTGCATCTCATGAGTCCCAAGTCATCAAGCTGTGTATTGTGGTTTATCATCTTAGAGGTGAAGTTGCCACCCACTTTGTAATTCGCAGAGGTAGAGCAGTTGTTGGCAGTGATGGACTCTTGGTGGGTGATGCTCAGAATCACCATGTCTTTTGGAGCCCACATCATGGGCTTGCAGCTGTTAGGGGTTCCATCTCACTAGGTTTGCAATAATTCACAAGCTTTGACTTAGTTCCTCTGACAAGCATTGAGGAAGGACAAGCCCCCCATATGTGCCTATGTGTCTGAAAACATGGCACTTCTCCAAAGGTTGAACAAAGAAACCATGTTGAAAAGGGGAATGAAGGTAGATAGAGACATTTACTCCCTACAAATCAAAAGAACACCTGTTCCTCGAGCATTCCAAGAAAACATAATTCCCTAACCCACTACCCTCTAGCCATACAAGGATAATTTTTACCTCTAGAGCTTTCTATTAGCCCCTGCACCTCAGTTGGACCTTCAAATCCCTCCCACTGACTATCATTTCCCCACCTGGGAATGTACTGTACAAATTCTAACTCCCCCTTTCCAGAAGTGGACTGAAGTCTCTCTTTAGACCCCACCATGCCGGCGGGAAGCTGAAGTCTATTCTTCAGACCAACTCCATTGGGAGAGCTTCCCAATATATTTTCTGCCTTCACTCAGTCTCCATGTCCCAGTGAGAACCCGTTTTCTCCAACACCAGTTCTGTGAGATGGTCCAAAGTGATCTTCTGAGTCCTCCAGGACTGTTGTGTCCTTGGGACCTTCCATGGCTTGATAGCAGTATCCAGAAGCTGCCTGTCAAGCCATGACAACCAGCAGATCAGGGGTCCCTTTCAGCTGCCTTCCTCTCAGCATGTCTTTATGCCCAGTATATCTCAGTCACACTGGGAACTTCAGGGTTAATTAACTAAGATGCTGAAGGTACCATTAACTGTCTCAAGCAGGTAAATCTCTTTAGGGCTCTTGACATGTTATCTTACTGTTTTCCTCAGTTCCCATGGCTTCAGTTTGCTCTTTCTGTATCAGTCATGTTTCTCTAGGGAAGCAGAACCAACAAGAGATATCTGTCAGTAGTAAGAGATTTTATCAGAGTCTCTCACATGACCATGGGAATGCATAAGTCCAAGTTCTACAGGCAGGCTGCAACCAGGGGCTCCAATGAAAGTCCAGTGAAGGTCCTTGATGAGTTCTGGGCGATGTTGGCTGTCCAAAGACAAGCTGGGAAATTCTCAGTGCAGGAATCACTTTGCCTTTTAAGGCATTCAGCTGATTGGATAAGCTTCACTCATTGCTGATGACAATCTCCCTGATTGATGCAATTGTAATCAGCTATCTATGAGTTACCACTGCAGTAAAGTCAATTTTGACTAAAGTCCATAAATGCCCTTGTATTACAGTTAGCTCAGTGCTTGCTTGACCAAACAACTGGGCACAATTACCTGACCAAGTTAATGCATTAGCCTAACCATCAGTTTCCCTGCTGGTTCTAAGTCCATTACTTCTATTCAAGGATTCCTCTTCCTTTATCTGCTCTTAAAGTCTATTCTGCTCTTAAAGTCTATCCAAGGTGGTATACTTGGTTCTCTAAGGGTCACATGCTATCATGCATTCTTATGTTTTGATCTTCTACTTATATTTTCATAATGTTCAAATCTAATTTGCCAGCACTGACTTCCCAGAGCTCTAGCTTTGCACTTCTATGGGCCTGATGAACACTTGGATGTCCCATGGGGATCTGTAACTCACCACATCCTTACTTTCAGAAAGTGAATTTTGTGCCAGCTGGAGAAGTGAATGGGCTTGTGAGAAACAGAAAAGACATGGAAACCTCTTACCAGAAACTTCACAGGCACAGTAGTGAGGGCACTGGTTGCTGCCAATATTTATCATCTAGGAATGTAAGCAAGCAAAAGAAAACTAATTTTTACTAGCTTTATGGGATGTGACTTACAATCAAAAGCACTTTGGTGTCTTTTAACTACCAATAAGAATTAACACCACTTAAAACTCAGCAATTAAAAAACAAGACATCAGGCAGAAAGCATCCCAATTCTTAAATGAATATTCTTGTTTTTAAATATTATTTGCCTGGTGGGAAGGTAGAATGGTACAGCCACTGTGGAGGATGGTTTGGTGGTTCCTCAAGAAGCTAACTACAGAACTGCTATATGATCTAGCAATTTGACTACTAGGGATACACCCAGAAGAATCAAAAGGCACTAACTAGCATGTGGAGACTGATGATTGTTGGCAGAAATTTTATTCGGAAGCTCTCCCATTGGAGAGAGTCTGAAGAATAGGCTTCAGCCCACCCCGTGAGGGTGGTGGATATGACTTTACATAGTACACCAATAGGTGGGGAAACTGAGTACAGCCTGGGGTTAAATGGCTAGGAGGATGTGGGCTAGTCTAGGAGGTAGGGTATTCTTGGAATGTGGGAGGGGTTGGTGGTGCTCGAGCCTGGAGGTGGTGAAAGCCCTTATCTGCTCCACTTTGTTTATTCTTGGGAGGGGACAGGCTGCCTCCTAGCCCATGGGCTATGGCTTGCTCAATCGGTGATGGCTGCAGGCTGCCTTTCTTCAACTTATGTCATGGGGGAATTGGGTCATGGTCTTATGACCTGTTAATCATTGCAAATCTCTACCATTCCTAACTCTTTGATTATATCTATATATGATGAAGGACTTGAGTAATGGTAGTACTGGGCAGAACAGGAGGGTGAGGGGATTTGGGACTTTGACTCAATCTGGTTATTTCCTGCTCTCAAGGTGGCAGAAAGGGCTTCTCTTCCATCTTGCCTGTGGGTTTTGGCTTCTGGTCTTGCAGAGGGTGGTATTGTTGTTCTCCCTGCAAAAAGACACTGTTCACATATTCCTAAGTTGTTGATTGTATGATTCAGTGTATGAATCAGATGAGAAGCTGCAAGAGATAAGGACAGAAAAGGAGAGTCAACAATACTATCAGTAATAGTGTTTTAATGGATAAAAGGATTGATTTTAGGGGTGAGCAGAAGTAAGAAAGAAATGAGGATAGGGTCTGTATGTTGTAAAAGTTGAGAGGTTCAATTATTTGTGTATAGAAAGGCCAGGACTCAGGAATGATTTTGAGAAGGAAAAATGATTTATTGACGGCCAGCCGGACTTGGGTGTTTTCTGTTTCACACCCGAGCCCTGAACAAGAATTTTGAGCTCCTTTTATACAGAGAGGAAGGGTTAAATTGTTCTTTGTTTCAGTGCTCAATAGGATTGAATTAGCATATGTCTTCCCCATCCTAGGTAAGCTTTTAGCATGGACCTTATACATTCTAGATAAGCTTTTAGCACATTTGGTTTGCATTTTCCCTGAATATTTAAAGTTTATAGAGTTTGCATTGCTAAACTGTCTCCTGGAACTGGAGTCATTGCCATGGTTACCAAGGGCAGGACTGCAGCCTCTTACCATCCCACACCCACAAGTCAGGACAGACAGCTTAGGTTATCTCTGAAGAGACAAAGAGCCTCCCACCCATAGCCCACATCATGTAAGGGGATGCTAAGGGGTTTTTTGAGAGGTTAGTACAAAGAGGAGTGGGAGGGTAAAATATAGGACATCCATTGTAGAGAGACTTTTGTCAGTAAAGAAAAGGAAGAGGGTGGCAAATGAGAAGAGAATTTCTTTGGGGTAAAAATCAGAAAAATGTCCTTGTATCCACAGGTCCAGAATGACATCAAGGTATTGCTTGAGTGAAAGGATACAAAGGACAAAAATTTGCCTAAGTGTGAGGCTAGAATACCACAAAAAGTATTGGCTCTCAATAGTACCATTTGTGTTGATGCTGCCAGGCTTAGGTATACTTTGTAGAAAGGGCACAGAAGGAAAGGGTAAAGAATTAAGGGAACCCAGAAGTGTTAAAAGGGGTAATACCCTCTGCGTTTGGTGTGTCGTCTCTTCTGTCCTTCCTGAATTTCAATCTTAGGTCCCCAGAAGTTCACAGGTATACTTATCTTGAGCCTCAGGGCTTTGTAGTTTGTTGTCTGCAGAAGGTGGTGTAGCTGGCTTCAATCTGGAAAAGAGTATCCGTGATGGAGAGTTTAAAAGTTTTGCTGCCATGGGGTGATTAGAAGGACAAGAAAAGGACCCATCCACTTTGGGGTTAAAGGCTTGGGATGTAAGGTTTTTAGATATACCCAATCACCTGGATGAATAAGCAGTGAGAGGGCAGAAGATTCTGGTGCAGGAAGAGTAGAGTCAGTTAGTTGATGCAGGAATGAATGCATTTGTGTTAGGCTGACTATGTTGCTTTTGAAATCTGATGGCTGGGAGGGTATTTGGTAAGAGTAAAAGGGCATCTATATATGATTTCAAAGGCACCTTGAAAGTATGGTTTTCGAGGAAGTGTTTAAATTTTCATGAGAGCTAAGGGTAGAAGTTCAGTACACGGTGTCTGTACCTGCATGGTTAGTTTGGCTGTGTTGTTTTAGGATCCTGTTCATAAGCTCAACTTTTCTGAAGGCCTGAAGTCTGTAAGGAATATGTAACTTCCAGGTAATTCCTAAGGCACTACAAACCCTTTTTGTGATCTGTGAGGTGAAGGCTATCCCCTTATCTGACTGCAGAGAAGAGGGAAGGCCAAATCTAGGAATTATTTCTGTTAACAGGATGTTAATACAACGTCAGCCCACTTGGAGGTGACTGGAAATGCTTCAACCCATGCAGAAAAGGTGTTTACAAAAATATTAGGAACTAAAGGAATGATGGGTTTTGTGGCTTCATTAATAGTTCTAAGATCTTGTACAAGGTGATAGCTCCCATTTGTTTTTTTACTACCAGAATGGGTGTGTTAAAGGGTGAATTAGCTGGGCGCAAAAGACCAGCCCACAGAGTGTGTCAATAGTGGGTTTAAAGCCTTGTTGCGCACTGAGGGACAGGGGATACTGAGGAATATTTGTGAAGGAGGAGGGTTTTTAAAGATTATTCTAATAGGGGGATGGAGAGTTGTAACTGAAAGATAATTAGTGTTCCATACCTGGGGGCTTACTTCTGCCTGCAGCATAGGAGGAATATCAGTGGGAATAGGGGAGGGAGCAAGAGGAGAAGGAAGTTGGTTTGAGAGGGCAGAAGAGTGAAAGAAATGGAAGAGGGGAGTTTGGAAAATCTGTCACAGTCTAAGAGAAGGGATGGACAGGTAGGGATTATAAGATATTGATGGGAGAATGTGTGATTTTCTATTGAGCATATGATTGGTTTGGTAGTTACAGGAGAAGAAGGGATGCCTTCAATCTTCACAATAAAGATTGAGGAAGTGGATAAAGGTCCTGAATGCTCCAAGAGGACTGATTATGTGGCCCCTGTGTCAATTAAAAGGAGATCGGTTTACCTCCAACCTTGATGATAACCCTCAGTTCGGACTTGCAGATGGAGATGTGGGGTCATCTCAAACCAGGAACCTGTCAATTATTCTATGTTAATTTGAGGAGGCCTGAAAAGGAGGATCCTGGCTCCATGTTTTTAGGGTGTACTGGAGGAGCTTTCCTGCAAACAGGGTTTTTACGACACTGACTTCCAAGGACCCTTGTGATAACACAGCAGGCAAGGTCCTGGTGGGGGCCTGGGATCTGGCAGGAATGTGACCAATGCCTATCCTGTTCACACTTAAAATAGGGTCCAGGAGGCTGCCACAAAGAAGGAGAGAGATTAGGTTTTCGAGATCTGAATCTGAGGGCAGCAGCTAGTAGGGAGGTTTTAGCCTGATCTCATTTGTGTTTTCTAATTTGGCTTCTTCTTTTCTATTGTTAAAGACCTTGAATACCACTTTAATCAGGCCTTTCTAAGGGGTTTGAGGGCCATACATACTCTAACTTTTGTAACTTCTTTCTATTGTTTGGGTAAGACTGCTTAATAAAGTAAGTGTATAGGTCCAATTGACTGGAGTCTGACTCAGGATCTCAATTGGTGTATTTAAGGAGAGACTCGGTCAATCTATTCATGAAAGCAGCTGGGTTTTCATCAGGTTTCTGTGAAATATCTTTAATTTTCTCATAATTAAATGCTTTGAGTGAAGCCTTTTCCGAGCCTTCTATTATACAGGTTAAAAAGGGGGCCACGTGGTGAAGATCTGGGGAATTTGGCTTGTAATCCCAAGGAGGGTTAATGGTTGGAACTGCAGTGGGGCCTCCCAGGTGTCTATTAGGATCTTGGGTATGCGTAGAACTGCAAAAGTGGTAGCAGCAGCCCAGATATGACTTTTTTCCTCTGGTGTAGTTGAGGAAGTAATAATAATGTATATATCCTGATGGGAGAGGTCACAGGAGTGGGGATGGTGTTGGAATTCCATAATGTATATGAAAGGATTGTCACAGAGTGATCATAGTCAGTTTTTCATCTAATTTATTCTGACAGTGAATAAAGGACATGCACTCTAACTATTCTTTCAACCCCCATTACTTCCCAGAGGGCTAAGAGGGGAGCTGGTATCTGTGTAGAGTTGGGAGGTAGGGAACTGGGATCAATGACAGAGGTGGTAGGCAGTGATGAGGGAGGGAGTGTAGTCCTCCTGAAGGGGTATGAGGAGGGGGAAATTGGGGTGGTAGGTAATGATGGTGAGGAGGGGGAGGAAGGGGAATTAGAGGCTGAGGAGAGTGGGGGTGGAGGCAATGTTGGAGGTATCCATGGAGGAGGTATAGGAGGAGCCTGATCAGGTGGATCAAAATTGAGATTTTTGGGGGAATTTGGGAAGTGGAAGGGAGGAAGAAGAAGGATTTTGAGGAGGTTTTTTCTAAAAGAAGAATTTGGTGAGAATAACAGGATGGACAGAGGGAGGCGTGGTTTTGAAGATAAAAGAAGGCCTGAATGTAAGGAATCTCAGGCCATTTACCACAGTGCTGGACAAAGTTCTTTAAGTTTCAGAGAACTTGGAAATTGAAAGTGCCTTTTTCCAGCCATTGACTTTCATTGTCCAATTTGTATTGCGACCACACAGAAGTAAACTAGAAAATGAGCTTTTAATGTCTGATGCCTCCTTCTGAGTTTAGAGTTTTAAGGTTACGAAGGAGACAACCTGGGGGCATGTTTTTTTTAGGGGGGGCAAAACTGAGTTCCCCTTTTTAGGTGGTGTGAGTGAAACTAAGGAACTCTAGAAAAGAAAGAGAACAGGGGAGATCCCAGGTAAGAGAGGCATCCCCAAATCAGTCAGAAATCACCCAAGGAAATGGGAGACCACACTTGGGACTGGATATTCCTGGAGCAAAGGGGCTTTTCCCATGAGGACATGGGCTTCCCGCCTGCCATGGCCCTTGGGGATGGTGAGGATCATTGACCTAGCACTAGGATTTTCAGCAGGTTGTCCTGGGCAATGGAAAAAGAGAGAACAGGATCCTTTGGCAGAGAAATCCTTGACTTACTTAGCTATGATTCAGTGACCAGTGTTTGATGGGTTCTCAGCAAGTGGCAGGGTGGAGATTCCTCACTGATCAGTCAGTCTCAATGTGATCCCAGTCCTGGGTTTTTGGCACCAAATGTTGGAGAAAAATGGTGTTCACTGAGACTTGGAGACTGATATTGCAGGCAGAAAGTTTATTGGGAAGCTCTTCCATTGAAGGGGGTTTGAAGAATAGACTTCAGCTTGCCCCTGGGGGGTGGTGGATATGACTTTATACACTATGTCAATAGGTAGGGAAACTGAGTACAGTCTGGGGCCAAATAACTAGGAAGATGTGGGCTAAGAGGAAGGGTATTCTTTAAATGCAGGAGTTGTTGGGGGTGCCTGGGTCCTGAAGGGATGAAGGCCCCTATCTGCTCCACTGTGTTATTCTTTTTTTAAAATTTAATTACTTTGTCTTTATTTGTTTTTTGAATTTACATTTAAAAAATATGAGGTCCCCATATACTCCCCCCCACCTGCCTCACCCCACTCCTCCCATAACAATCACCTGCTCCAACAATATGTGACATTCATTGCACTTAGTGAATACATCTCTGAGCACTGATACACCACATGGTCCATGGTCCACATTATAGTTTATGCTCTCCCCTAGTACACCCAGTGGGCCATGGGAGGACATACAATGTCCAGTAACTGTCCCTGCAGTACCACCCAGGACAACTCCAAGTCCTGAAAATGCACCCACATCACATTTCTTCTTCCCACTTCCCACCCTCAGCAGCTACCATGGCCACTTTCTCCATCTCAATGCTACATTTACTTCCATTACTAATCACAATAGTTCCAGAATAGAATATCAGTAAGTCCACTCTAATCCATACACTATTTCTCCATTCTGTGGACCCTGGGATGGTTATGTCCACTCCACTTCTGTATTGAGAGGGTGCTTAAAGTCCTTAGATTCCACTTGGATGATGGATGCAATTCTCCTGTTTGCAGTTGTAGGCACTCTTGGCTCCCTGGTGTAGTGGTTGACCTTCTTCACCTCTCTGTTAGCTGGCTGGGGTAAGTCCAATAAACCAGAGGATAGGAGTTTCAAGTCTGTTGAGGCTTAGGGCCTGGCATTCACATGACCAGTCCAGAGATTCAGATCCCCTGAGTATACACTAAACCCCAGCGCCAACCACAGGTCCGGTAAAAGTGACAGGAAAGGCTTGTGAACAAATATCATATCTGAGGCCAACTCCATCACATTCAGGAAGACAAACTCCAAAGTAGGGCCAACTGACATGGCACTGAACTCCATCTGCCATGACCATAAGGTCATGTAGGTCTCTGTAGCCCTCAGAAGAACCTATACCTGGGGTTGTATCTACTTTAGCTGTCTCTGGGACTCTGCTGAGGTGTGCATAAAGGCGACTTCTCTGATGACCTCCCAGGTCTTTTTTTGAGACTCATAGCCATATAAATTCATTTGTCCTTTCCATTTCCCCCTTTTATTCAAGGTCTAAAAGCATTTTTAACTCCTGATATTACTTGTAGGCTGAGATATTCTGCTGATCTGGGTTGAACCTTTTATTCAAGGTTGTTCTCCAGCTACATCATCAGCTGGTACTTGGTAGTAATCCCTTGGTGCCAGGGAGGCTCATCCCTGGGATTCATGTCCCATGCTGGGGGGAAGGCAATGCATTTACATGCTCAGTTGGGCTTCAAGACTGGCCACATTTGAGCAACATGGAGGCTCCCAGGAGGTAACTTTTAGGCACCCTGCAGCTCTAGGCCTAGTTCTTATTTCAGGCACACAGGCTCACAAGCATAGTCATAGCATCAAGGGTTCATTGTTGGAGCATCCTTCCTTATTGGTCTTAGCCATTGCACTCGGGGGATTATTGCTGTTCCATTAGGGAATGCGACAGAGCTCCCCCAGCCAGGAACTCAGCACTCCCTAAGCCATTATTCCCAACTGTAACCACTATGAAAATACCCAAACATTTTTATTCACCCCACACATATGCCCTGGAGAACTCCCTCCCAACCATGTGTCCCCCCCCCCCACCAATAACACCCACACCAGTATTCCTCCCCCACCACCATTGAACCCCTATGTGGTCCAAAACCTCCCTGAAAATGAAGCCCAATATATTGCCAGTTTCCATTAATAGTAAAATGGAATATAGTGATGGGTTTAAAGGTCAGATATAGAATACATATTAATTTAGAAAAATTAAAGTAGAAATAAATTGGTCTATAAAAATTAAAAAATGAAAAAACTTTATTGTTGATGTTTTGCCCTCCATCACTGCAATAAGTGTTGCCCGGCATGCACATTGGCAAGGCAACTTCTTCCATCTCTTCCTCAGTGTCTACGTCCTTTTCCTTCTTTTTTCCTAGTTATTAAGCTTGTCTTCACAAAAGTTTTAGACCACAGTAATTCATATATACAATATATGGTACTCCCACGTATTCAATATTAGACACTTTGTCCCTTCCACAGCAATAATCTTTTTACATGTTCATTCTATATTTACTGCAACTGATGTACAGATATTGAGACAATAGCTTTCAAACAAGGTTACACTTGAGTTTACATTGTGGTTTATATTTTAGACTATACAATTTTCTAAATTTTTAGTTACCTTATGTTTTACATTATGATTTACATTTTAGCCTATAGGCCCCTATATATATTAACATGTCCTATATCCATCCTTGCATAATTTTGTGGAACACTTCCATTGTCCCACAGTTACACTGATTCCACATACTGAAAACCTCTTTCCCCCTCCCCTCAGGGTCCACAGTGACAATCACTCCTCATTGCTTAAGGGCCATGTTCAAAGATACTTGCAACAATGTTGAGGGCTTGACATGCTCGACTGCCCTAATGCATTGGGAACCACCATTTTTCTCGAGAGATACAATTCCCTCTATTTGAGAACATCAGTCTTCTCCAGGATGTGGGTATACTTTTACTCTCATTATATGGTTCTCTATCCAATGATATAACCCGCTATGACAAAATGAGCACCCACACTTCCTAGAAGCCTGTCCTGTGCAGATTCTCCCCTTTAAGCATCTTAAAGAGGTAACCTTCCTTATTATATTTTTGAAAAAGTTTTCTCAACATTATACTCTCAACAACATACCTGACAATCTCCTATGTTCATATGTTCCCCCACCCTCCCTACAATTTCTTGGGCAATATTACCCATCATCCCATCCCTAGCCCCCCTCAAGCCTACAAAGCCCCACCCAAAGGTATCCCTATGCCCCCATTTTATCCCTTCCCTGTACAAATACTTACCTCCAGCTTATCATAAATTTCATCCAGGTAGGTGTCAGCTTGCAAACTTCCTCTACCCCCCAAATTCCTTTAAGCCTATCACCTGGTCTCTAGCTCTCTGAGACAGCTTGGTTTACTTATTTCATATCATTGAGGTCATGTAGTATTTGTCCTTCAATGCCTGGGTTGCTTCACTCAACATAAGGTTCTCAAGATTTATCCATGTTATCACATGTGTTTATAGTGTATCATTCTTAAAGCTGAGTAGTATTCCATTGTGTGTATACACCACATTTTATTTATCCATTCATTTGTTGATGAGTATTTGGGTTGATTTCAGCTTTTGGCAATAGTGAACAATGCTACTATGAACACTGGTGTGCATATATCAGTTTCTGTCCTTGTTTCCAGTTATACTGGGTAAATACCCAGCAGTGGAATTGCTGGATCATATGGCAAATCTATAACTAGTTTTTTAAGAAACTGCCAAACTGTCCTCCAGAATGGCTGGATCCTTCTGCATTCCCACCAGCAGTGGATTTGTGTTCCCATTCCTCCACATCCTCTCCAGCACCTGTAGTCTTCTGTTTTTTTCATAGCTGCCAATCTTATGGGAGTAAGGTGGTATCTCATTGTAGTTTTGATTTGCATTTTCCTAATAGTTAAAGATTTGGAGCATTTTTTCATGTGCTTTTTAGCCATTTGTATTTCTTCTTTGGATAAGTGTCTATTTAAATCTTTTTTCCATTTTTTAAATGGGTTGTTCGTCTTTTTATTTTCCAGATATAGGAGTTCTTTGTATATGCAGGATATAAGTCTCCTATCAGATATATGGTTACCAAATATTTTCTCCCATTGTGTAGGTTCTCTTTTCACTTTTGTGACAAAACTCCTTTGAGGTGCAGAAGGTTTTAATTTTGAGGAAGTACCATTTATCTTTTTTTTTTTTCTGCTTGTGCTTTGGGTGTGAAGGTCATGAAGCCATTTCCTGTTAAAAGGTTCTGTAGATGGTTCCAAACATTGCTTTCCAATGTCTTTATGGTCTTAGGCTCTTATATTTAGGCCTTTGATCCATCTTGAGTTGATTTTTGTATAAGATGTGAGTTGGTAATTATCTTTCATTCTTTTACATATGGATATCCATTTCTCCAGGCACCATTTGTTGAATAGGCCATTCTCTCCCACTTGAGAAGGTTTGTGGCCTTATCAAATATTATAGGATTGTATATATGAGGATCTATATCAGAACTCTCATTTTGGTTCCATTAGTCAGTGAGTCTATCCTTGTGCCAATACCATTCTGTTTTCACTACTGTAGGTTTGTAGTATGTTTTGAAGTCAGGTAGTGTGATTCATCCAATTTTGTTTTTCTTTTTCAATATGTCTTTGGCTATTCGAGGCCTCTTTCCTTTCCAAGTAAATTTTATAGCTAGTTTTTCTAGTTCATTAAAGAATGCTGGGTTGATTTTTATTGGGATTGCATTGAATGTGTAGATCAGTTTTGGTAGGATATCTTAATAATAGTCTTCCAATCCATGAACAGGGAATATTCTCCCATTTATTTAGGTCTTCTTTGATTTCCTTGAACTGTGTTTTGTAGTTTTCTGTGTATAAGTTTTTTACATCTTTAGTTAAATTTATTCCTAGGCATTGATTTTTTTATTTACTATTGTAAATGGTATTTGTTTCTTGATTTCCTCCTGAGATTGCTCATTATTGGTGTACAGAAATGCTACTGATTTTTGTGCATTGATCTTATAACCTGCAACTGTACTGACCTCATTTATGAGTTCTAGAAGCTTTCTTGTAGACTTCTCAGGGTTTTTTTATGCATAGGATCATGTCATCTGCAAACAATGAAATTCTGACTTCTTCCTTTCCAATTTGGATGCCTTTTGTATCTGGTTCTTGTCTCAGTGCTTGAGCAAGTACTTCTAAGATTACGTTAAATAGGAGTGGTGATGGTGGGGATCCTTGTTTTGTTCCTGATCTTAGAGGGAAAGATTTTATGATCTCACCATTGTAAATGATGTTAGCTGTGGGTTTTTCATATATACTCTTTATCATGTTCAGAAAGTTTCCTTCTATTCTGATCTTTTGCATTGTTTTTATCAAGAAAGGGTGCTGTATTTTGTCAAATGCTTTTTCTGCATCTATAGATATGATCATGTGATTTTTTCCCTTCAATCTGTTTATATGGTGTATTACATTGATCAATTTTCTTATGTTGAACCATCCTTGCATACCCAGAATGAATCCTACTTGGTCATGGTGTATAATTCATTTAAAGTGTTGTTGAGCAACTAGAAAATGACCTTGAATTAAAGATTCAATGCGGAACAGCAGAATATACCTGTCTACATATAATAACATGACTTCGGGAAGCGGTTTGACCTAATGTAAGGGGGAAATGGAAAGGAGAAATGAGATTATAAGGCTGTGAGTCTCTAAAAAAGAGTCTGGAGGTTGTCAGAAGGAATACCCCTATGTACAACTGAACAGAGTCCAAGAGACAGATAAGGTAGATACAACCCCAGGTATTGGTTCTTTTGAGGGATAAAGAGACCCACGGGTTCTATGGTCATGGCAGAAGGGGTTCACTGCCATGACAGATGGCCCTTCTTTGGAGCTGGTGTTTCTGCGTGATGGAAATGGACTCAGAGGGGATCTCTTTTCACAAGACTTGCATGCTACTTTATTGGAATTGTAGTTGGTGCTGGGTTTAAGATATATGTAGGGGATTTGAATCTCTGGACTGATAATATGACACCCAGGCCCAGAGCCTCAACAGACTTCAGCTCCTACACTTTGACTTATTGGACTTACTCCACTCAGCTAACATGGAGTTGGAGAAGGTCAACCACCACAACATGGAGCCTAGAGTGTCTACAACTAGAAGCGGGAAGAGTGCATCCAGTACCCATGTGGAATCTAAGCCCTCACTTGACATAGGTGTGCAATGGACACAACCAATCCAATGTCCACAAAGAAAATGTGGAATGGGTGTGGGAACGGTAGCCATGGGGGCTGCTGGGTGTGGGGAACGGGAGGAAGAGATGAGATGTGGAGGCGTTTTCGGGACGTAGAGTTGTCCTGGATAGTGCTTCACGGACAATTACGGGACACTGTAGATCCCCCCAGGGCCCACTGGATGGAACGTGAGAGAGTCTGGGCTATGATGTGGACCATTGACTATGGGGTGCAGTGATGCTCAGAGATGAACTTACCAGGTGCAATGGATGTATCACGATGATGGGAGAGAGTGTTGCTGTGGGGGGAGTGGGGGGCGGGGGTGGTGGGGTTGAATGGGACCTCATATTTTTTTTTAAATGTAATTAAAAAATAATAATAATAAATAAATATTTTAAAAAATTAAAAAAAATAAAGTGTTGTTGAATAAGATTAGTAAGTATTTTGTTGAGGGATTTTGGGTTCATTAGAGAAATTGGTCTGTAATTTTCCTTTCTTGCGGTGTCTTTGTTTGGCTTTGGTACTAGGGTAATGTTGGCATTATAGAATGAGTTAGGCAATGTTCCTTCTGTTTCAATTTTTTGGAAGAGTTTCAGCAACATTGGCGTTAGTTCTTTCTGGAATGTTTTGTAGAATTCACCTGTGAAACCATCTGACCCAGGGCTCTTCTTAGTTGGGAGGTTTTAATGACCAATTCTGTCTCTTTATTTGTGATTGGTTTTTTGAGATCATCAATTTCTTCTTTCTTCAACAGAGGCTGCTTATGTGTTCCTAGGAATTTGTCCATTTCCTTTAAATTGTCCTTCTTGTTGGAATATAGTTTTTCAAAGTATCCTCTTATGATAATCTTTATTTCTGTGGGATCAGTGGTGACATCTCCTTTCTCATTTCTTATTTTGTGTATTTGCATCTTCTCTTTTTTTCTTTGTTAGTCTAGCTAAGGGTTTGTCAATTTTATTGATGTTCTCAAAGAACAAGCTCTTGGTTTTGTTTATCTTTTCAAGTGCTCTCTTATTTTCTATTTCATTTAGTTCTGCCCTTATCTTTGCTATTTCTTTCTTTCTTCTTCCTTTGGGGTTACTTTTTGGTTTTTTTTTTTTTTACTAATTCCTCCAAGTGTGCAGTTAGTTCTTCAATTTTAGCTCTTTCTTGTTTTTTGATGTATGAATTTATGGCTATGAATTTCCCTCTCAGTACTGCTTTTGCTGAATCCCGTAAGGTTTAATATGTTGTGTTATCATTTTCATTAGTTTCAAGGTAGTTATTAATTTCTTTTGACATTTCCTCCTTGACCCACTCTTTTTCTAAGAGTGTGCTGTTTAATTTCCATATCTTGTTGTGAAATCTGGGCCTCTTTTCAGATTTCCAGCTTCACTCCACTGTGGTCAGAGAAATTAGTTTGTATGATTTTGTTCTTTCTGAATTCATTGAGACTTTCTTTGTGGCCTAGCATATGGTCTATCTTGGAGAATGATCCATGTATAGTTGAGAAAAATGTATATCCTGCTGTATTTGGGTGTAATGTTCTGTATATGTCTATTAGGTCCAGCTCTTCTCTTTGTTTCTTTATTGATTCTCTTTTGAGATGTTCTGTCCAAAGTTTATAGTGGTATATAAAGTCCCCCACTATAATTGTAGAGGCATTTATTCTTTCACTTAATTTTTCCAGTGTTTGCCTCACATATTTGGAGGTGCCCTTGTTAGGAGCATAAATGTTTATGACTGTTCATTCTTCTTGAAAGATTATCCCTTTCACTAATATGTAATGTCCATCTTTGTCTCTCACAATTGTTTTGCATTTAAAGTCTATTTTGTCTGATATTAGTATAGCTACTTCTGCACTTTTCTGGTTATTGTTTGCCCGTAAGATTGTTTTCCAGCCATTCACTTTCAACCTTCTTGAATCCCTGGGTCTAAGATGAGTTTCTTGTAGACAACATATAGATGGGTCATATTTCCTTATCCAATCTTCCAAACTGCATCTCTTAACAAGTGAGTTTAATCCATTGACATTCAGTGTTATTACTTTCAAGGAATTACTTATATTAGCCATATTTTCTTTGGATTTGTATTTGTCTTATGTTGTTTTATTTTTCTCCCTCTTTTTGTAGTTTTATTTGTTCTTACACTCTCCTCCAGCTCTGTCTCTCTTGTTTGTTTCTTTCCTCCTGCAGAACTACCTTTAGTATTTCTTAAAGGGCAGGTTTCTTCTTGGCATACTCTTAGTTTCTGTTTATCTGTGAATATTTTGAACTCTCCATCATTTTTGAATGCTAGCTTTGCTGGATAGAGTATTCTAGGTTGGAAATTCTTTTCTTTTAATATCTTGACTATGTCATACCACTGCCTTCTTACCTGCATGGTTTCAGTTGAGAGATGAGCACTTAATCTTATGGATCCTCCCTTGTATGTGATGGTTCTCTTTTCTCTTGCAGCTTTTAGTATTTTCTCTTTGTCTTGTACTTTGGATAATTTCACAATATATGTCTTGGGGTATGCCTGTTGGGATTTATGCTGTTCGGGCTGTGTTGGGCTTCCTGGACATGTACATCCATCTCCCTCAATAGGTTTGGGAAGTTTCCAGCCATTATTTCCTCCAACACCCCTTCTGTCCCCTTTCCTTTCTCTTCTCCTTCTGTGATGCCTATAATGCATATGTTTGTGCATTTTGCATTGTCATTCAGGTCCCTAAGTCCCTGCTGGACTTTTTCTATCTTTTTATTGATTAATTCTACTATCTGTTTGATTTTGGATGTACTGTCTTCCACAGCACTAATTCTTTCCTCTGCCTCTTCAAATCTGCTGTCATTTGCTGAGAGTGTATTTTTGATTTCTTGGATTGTGCTATTGATCCCCATCATCTCTGTGATCTTTTTGTGCATGATCACAATTTCTTCTGTATGCTCTCAAAGTGTTTTCTTAATAAGCTTAATCTCTTCCTTCACTTCATTGAATTGGTCCATGATACATGTTTTGAAAGCTTTAATTATTTATTCAGTGTTCCACTTCTCTTCCTGGTTTTTAGTTTGTTCATTGTATCAGGCCATGTTTTCCTGATTATTGGTATAGTCTGTTGTTTTTTGTTGCTGTCTGGTCATCATTTTATCTTGTTGGGTTTATTCTGTTGATTATCTTCTTATTCTAGCCTTGGGGTTTAGTAAATTTTTGTTTTTGCATGCGTGTTAAATCTTCTCTTTGTCACTGTTTTCTTCTTAGTCTATTTCCTTGTTGTTGGCTAAGTTCCCTCAAAGGAAAATGTTAGGTCCAGAGAAAGCAAAAGGGGTAAGAGAAGAAAAATATAATAGTAGTATTGATAGTGAGTGTTAGCATGAGAACCATGTGAGATCACAGGAGACTGTATATAGAACTCATGAACCCTGTATATAGTTATAACCATAAAAAAGTGGAGTACCTATAATGAGATATTAAACTGAACATGGGGAGGAATATACTATGAATTAAAGGGTCAGTGTGGTCAGGAGAGAGGGAAAAAGAAAAGAGAGGACAGTAACATAAAGAGGGAATAAATGATAGAAAACAGATTAGAGGTATTAGAGATAAAAAGTCAGAAATATTGGGGGCTACACAGAGAGAGGCAGAATGTAAGAGAAACAATAAAGATGGAGGACAGAATGATGTAAAGGAATGGGATAGCATTGGTAGCTAAAAAAAGAAAAGAGAAAATTGAGGATGAGGAAGCAGAGCAAATAAGAAATGTTGCCTGCAGCACTAATATAAAAAAATAAAAAAGGGGGGAAAAAGGAGAAAGAAAGAGAGAAGAAAAAAAAAGCAGAGAGGGGAGAAAAAGAAAAAAGAAAGGGTGGCAGGGGGGGATAAAGAGGAAGAAAAGACAAGAAAACAGATCAACAAAAAAGACTAGGCAAAGAATCCTCTTTGCAATTGAATAAGCTGCTTAGGAGTCTGACCTTCCCCCTTTCTCCCTTCTTCACTTCCTTCTCTTCCAAGGCAGCAGGAAGGCTGCATGAGGGCTCCTATAGGAAATTCAAATGGGTCCCTGGTGAACCAACTCACCTGAGAAAATAATGACTCTCAATTTCTTGAGAGAGCACCCACCCCTTGCCAGGTACCCTAAATGTGCTATTGGAAGCCTATAAAGCACATCCTACTGTCCCTCTCCCTTAGGTATGCTACAAGGTGGCTGGTTAATTTTCTGACTCCACCTTCCTCCAGACCAAGTTTCCCATCCCAGGGCATTTAGGTAAATTGAGCTCTCTCACCAGATTTGCCTCTTCTCTATTCCTAGGCTCTCCCCAAGTCAGTAAACATCTTCTCCAAACTCAATAAAAAGGGGAAGGTCAAGAAAGTTGAACCTGTACTCCTTGGCCCCTCTGTACCTCCCACCTAGACTCTCCCACTTCTGGAGTTAGTCCGTGTCTGGTGTCTGGAGGGGTTGGGCAATGCTGGATTTCTGGGAGTGCTGGGGTCAGGAAACAGCAGCCCAGGAGAATGTGGACTTGGGGTATTTAGCATAGAATTCAGGGGTTAAGGGGCACAGGCTTGAAGTTCACGTGGTTGGGGGACATAGGACTTGGAAACTCTGCCCCATGACTGGCAGTTCTCAGTGAACTCCGTGGCTCTTAGCCCTAGGGGGGGATGAATTTACCTTCCCGCAGCTTCTGCATTCAGTGTTAGAAACCCACAGTTCTACCTTGAGCAAATACCAATTCTGCAGCAGTCTCTCCAGACTGATGTCCAGACACTTCCTGCCCTACAGGTTCCAGAAACAGCCTGCTCTGGTAGGACTCTGTCACCACACAGCCGGGTCTTTTATAAGAGAGATGAAGACAGTGTACTTAGAGGCTATCTTGCCCAGCTGCCACTTTGTTTATTCTTGGAAGGGGATGGGCTGCCTCCTAGCCTGTAGGCTATGGCTTGCTCAATTGGTTAGGGATGGAGTCTGCCTTTTTCAATTTACAACACTGCAGAATTGGGTCATGGTCTTATGAACTGTTAATCATTGAAAACCTTGTAAAGGGGGACCTCTAACAGGGACACAAGCAGATATATGCACACCAATATTCATAGTAGCATTACTCACTATTGCCAAAAGTTGGAAACAATCCAATTGTCCATCAACAGATGAATGGATTAACAAAATGTGGTCTATTCATATGATGGAATATTACTCAGCCATAAGAAGAAATGAAGTATTGACCCAGGAGACAATATGGATGAACCTTGAAGACTTTATGTTGAGTTAAGTAAGCCGGTCATTAAAGGATAACTATTGCATGATCTCACTGATATGAACTCAGGATACTGAGCAGCCTAACAGAAGTAGAGTATGGAGCATAGGTTACCAGAGATAGAAAGGGAGTAGAGAGTGGTAAGCCAATGCTCAATCTGGACAGAATCTATGATAAGGTGGATGGGGGTAATTTGGCAGTGGATGGGGATAATGATGTGCAGGAATGTGAGTGGGTTGCTGAAGTGTGAGGGTGAGCAGGGTTTGGGGGAGGGCTGGAGGAAGGAATAGGTGAATTTTGGAGATGTGGAGGTATGTGGTTGAGAATACAATTTGGAGAATATTCTCATGGCAAATACAACAGGGGGAGTCACTGGTGAAGGATGTTGGTGGTGGGGAGATATCTGGGAAGGGTGTACCTGAGGTATACTTCTATGGAATATGAATGTGTTCATCTTGTCTTAAGATGTTATCTCAGTAGGTGGACACCCACACAATCAAGAACAAAAATATTAAACCCCATCTTGGAGTGGCCTGTTCTGTTCTCAAGCAGAGGGGCAAGAATTTCTTATGTGCCTAATAAAAGAAAACAGGTTAATCTGCCAGGCCTTTAATTAATGCATGTACTTATGAACCTTATTCTTGTAAAATTGAAACTTAGTCTAATAATAACTATTGCCTGAGAGTTACTTCCTGACAACCACCTTTTTACTCAAATATGGCCTCTCTCTAAGTCAAACTCAGCAAATATACAGACTACCTTCCCTCAACATGGGACATGACTCCTTGGGATGAGCTTTCCTGGCACTGAGGGATTAATATCAAGCACTAACCAGCAATTGCATTAGGAAAAAGACCTGACCAAAAGGGGGAAACATTAAATATAAAAGAGTTTTACAGTGAAGAGATTTCAAAATGATTTGAGAGGTTATTCCAGAGGTTATCCTTAAGTATGTATCAGGCAGATCTCACTAACTGCCACAGTAAACAAAGCCTCGAATAGGATGCTGCTAAGGGCTCTAAAGCCATGTGGGCACTATAGACAAGGTACACAACCCCTTGGAATCAGGACCTTGTCTGTGGGCCTAACCTTAGAATAGATGACAACTTGTTTCCTCAGTGTAACAGAATTAGACTAATTTATAATTTCTTACTCATGATTTTTCTACCCCTTTTATGTGAGCCAATAATTAGCACTATAATCATTAAACATATGTCTCAGAGACTAAAATCTTTGGTTGTCCATATGCTCAATGAGCCCTGAATCTCAGCAGAGTTGCAGTCAACAACTACTCATCAGCTCATCAGACTCACTAAAGACAATGAACAAAAGGATGATGATGGATAAATTGGGATGATGGCATTAGAGTAAGCAAGGGACAAAAGCTGTGCAGACCAAGACAGTGCTGCACAACTCCCAGGTGGGTGAGGTACAGAGAGACATAAAAAATAAACAATAAACATGAGTTTCTGAAACCTTGTGGCTGCAGGGAAGGGCTCCATCCTGCACCCTCAAGGCATTGAGCCTGGATAAAACCTCTGACTCACTGTAGCTGACTGAAAGGGGAACAGATGTCTTCCTTCCTATCAGCTGTTACAAAGGAAGAGGTAAGGTGAGTTGGCGGGCTTTTCTTCAGTGAATTTAGTCAGTAGAGCCCATTTTGAATCTCAGCTCTGGTCAGACCAGAAACACTGGAGAGTGGATGTTGAAAGAAACATTTCTGTGAAGAGGTTCACTGATTGGTGCCATCTAATGGCTGAATAGGAAATTGCAAGGAGAAAAACTGCTTTTAGATCCCCCTTTAGTCCCACCTCTGGGAGAAAATCTGTGCCCCATAGGGAATCTGTGGACTGATTGTTTTTAAAACAAATCAATTTTATTGATACATATTAATAAAGCATACAATTCAACCAAAGTGTTCTATTAGTGGTATTTGCTATAATCACACAGTTGTGCAGTCATCACTTCAATCACTATTAGAGCATTTTCATTATTTCAATAATAATAAAAAACAGGCAAACAAACAAACAAGAAAATTCCCCACCTCTCAATCTCTCTATACTTTCCTCACTGTACATAGCTGTTGCTTCTGGCTCTTCTATTCTAAGAGTATAGTCAATAGCTTTTTGTATATTCACAATGTTGCACATACATCATTTCAAAAATTTCAGAACAATTTCACTATTCCAAAAAGAGACTCTACACCCTCTTTGCATACCTTCCTCAGACCTACAGAACCAGTAATCTCATTTCATCTTTTTAAATTGATTTATATTTATGTTTTATATAAATGGAATCATACAATATGTAGTACTCTGTGTCTGATCTTCTTCACTTAGTATAATGTTTTTTATTTTGTCTGATATTAACATTGTGTAGTATTAACTTACATTTGTTCAGCTTCAAAGAGAAATGGTCTTATGTATGCAATTCTACCTATATTCATATTTCACATAATATATTTGTATTTCACAAAATATGTTTAGTTCATAATAGGGCAATCATACAATATTTTGCCTTCTGTGTCTGGTTTACTTCACTCAACATTATGCCCTCCATATTTATCCATGTTGTCATATGTTTCACCATGAAATGATTTTGATAACTTAAGATGGACAATTTTAAAGACCTAGATTAAGTTGAACCAAATATCAAAGAAGAGTTGTGGAAAAAAAGAAACTGAGCAAGAGAGAGAAATTGACAATCAGAGTAAATTAATCAACATAGACATCAGCAAAAAATTACAAGTCATAGTAAGAAACAGGAAGAGGTGGTTCAGTCAAAGGAACAAACCAAATATCCTGAAGAAATAAAATATTTAAGACAACTGATCAATGAGAATCACAAAAAATCTCCAAAATCAATCCAAAGAATTGAAGGAAAATATAACTAAAGAAATAAAGGATGTTAAGACAACACTGAGAACATAAAGAACAAATTGAAAGCCTGCAAAGAAAAGTAACAGAGCTTACAGGAATGAAAGACATGATGGGTGAGATAAAAATAACTTAGAGACACATAATAGCAGATTTGAATTGCTAGAAGACAGAATTAGTGATGTGGAGGACAGAACATCTGAACTGGAAAAGACAGGAGAACAGAAAGAGAAAAGAGTGGAAAAATAAAACAGGGTCTCAGGGAATTGAAGAACAATGCAAAAGGCACAAACATACACATTATCAGTGTCCCAGAATGGGAAGAGAACAGAAAAGGGGCAGAAAGAATATTTTGGTGAAATAAAAAACAAAAACTTACCAACATTTATGAAAGGCATAAATATCAATGTCCAAGCAGGACAATACAATCCAAACAGAATAAATCTAAATAGTCCTACCCTGAGATGCCTACTATTTAGAATGACAAATAGCAGAGAAAAAGGGAGGATTTTGAGAGGAGCAAGGTAAAAGCAAAGCATCATATACAAGAGAACCTCAATAAGATTAAGTTCTGACCTCTCATAAGAAATCATGGAGGTGAGAAAAAAAAAAGTGGTATGAAGTATTTAAGGTACTGAAAGAAAAACTACAAGCCAAAAATTCTGTATCAGGCAAAACTGTTCTTCAAAAATGAGGGACAGTGTACACTTTTCACAGACAAACAGAAGCTGAAAAAGTAAGTTACCAATAGTCCAAAATACCAGAGATACTAAAGGGAGAGTTGCAACATAAAAGGAAAAAACAAGAGACCTGGAGAAGAGTATAGAAATGAAGATTATTAGGAAGGATAAATTAAAGGGTAAAAAGACAGACAATAGGAAGATATGGCAAAAATGGAAAGCAAGAGGATAAAATGGATGAAGTAAATAATGTCTTTACAGTGATAACATGGAATGTTACTCAAAAGACATAGACTGATAGAATGGGTAAAAAAATATGAGCCATCTATATGCTGGCTACAAGAGACTCACCTCAGATATAAGGGAAAAACCAGGTTGAAAGTGAAATGTTGGAAAAAGATATTCCATGCAAATAATAACAAAAAAAGAGCTGTAATAGGGATGCAAATACTTGACAAAATAGATTTCAAATGTAAAACTGTTATAAGGGATGAAGAAGGTCATTATATACTAATAAAAGGCACAATCCATGAGAAGAAATAAGTATAATAAATATTTATTCACCTAATCTGGGTACCCCAAGATACATGAGGCACAGACTGGCAAAACTAAAAGGAGAAATAGATGAATTTGCAATAATAGTTGGAAACTTCAGTATACCACAAGCAGTATTGGATAGAATATCTTGACAGAGGATAAATGAAGAAACAGAGACCTTGAGTAATATGATAAATGAACTAGATCAAGCAGATATTTATAGAGCATTACACCTCAAAACAGCAGGATATATATTCTTTTCAAGTGCTCATCAGTCCTTCTCCAGGATAGACCATAGGCTGGATACAAGATTGGGCCCAATACATTTAAAAAGATTGAAATTATAGGAAACTCTTTTTTTAAATCATAACAGAATAAAGCAGGTATTCAGTAATGGACAGAAAATGGGAAAATTCATAAATATATGGAGATTAAATAACACACTCTTAAATAATCAGTGGACCAATGGAGAAATTGCATAAGAATTTATGAAATATCTTGAGACAAATAAAAATGAAAACACAACATATCAAAAATCTATGGGAGTGTGGAGTGGATGTGGCTCAAGTAGTTGGGCACTTCCATCCCACATGGGAGGTCCTGGGTTCAGTTTCTGGCCCCCTAAAGAAGATGAATGGACACAATGAACAGACACAGTGAGCAGACAGACTAGGGAACCATCTCAGGGTGGGGTGAGAAGCATGTTTGTAAAAACAAAACAGAACAAAACAAAACCTATGGGACAGTAAAAAGGCAGTGCTGAGATGGAAATTAATAGCCCCAATGCTTACATTAAAAAAGAAGTAAAAGGTAAACTTGAAGATCTAACTGCACACCTAGAGGAACTAGAAAAAGTACAGCAAACTAATCCCAAAGAAAGCTGAAGGAAAGAAATAGTAAAGGTCAATGTAGAAATAAACGAAATGGGGAACAAAAAAAAAAACAAAACCGAAAAACAAAAACCAATAGAGTGAATCAACAAAAGCAAAACTATGAACAACTGTATGCCAAAAAAAACTACGCAAAAAGACAAAATGAAAAAATTTCTAGAAATGCACAAACAGCATACAATGACCCTAAAAGAAATAAAAGATCTCAACAAATCAATCACAAGTAAAAAGATTGAAACAGGCATCAACCCCCTCCTCCCCAAAGATGAAAAGCCTAGGACCAGATCCTTCACAAGTGAATTCTACCAATCATTCAAAGTCGGTCTAATATGAATTTTGTTTATGCTCTTCCAAAGAAAGGAACAGGAAAGAACACTACCAAACTTACTCTATGAATCCAACATCACCTTAATACCAAAATCATATAGAGATACTCTGAATAAAGGAAAACACAGACCAATATCTCTAATGATTATAGATGCAAAAATCCTCAACAAAATACTTGCAAAATAAATTCGAAATCACATTAAAAGAATTATACACCATGATCAAGTTGGTTTTATCCCAGATATGTAAGGGTGTTTCAACATAAGAAAATCAGTTAGTGTAATAAACCACATTAATAAATAGAAGAAGAAAAATAATATGATCCTCTTGATGGGCATTTGACAAAATACAGCTTCCTTTCCTGATAAAAACATGCCAAAAGATAGGAGTAGAAGGAAGCTTGCTCAATATGGTAAAGTGCATATATGAAAAACCTACAGCTAGCATTGTACTCAAAGGTGAAAGACTGAAAGCTTTCCCACTGAGATCAGCAACAAACAAGGATACCCACTGTCACCACTGTTACTCAGTATTGTGCTAGAAGTTCTAGTTAGAGCAATTAGGCTAGATAAAGAAACAAAAGGCACCCAAATAGGAAAAGAAGTAAAACTTTCACTAGTCACTGATGATATGATCTTATATCTATAAAATATTGAAAAATTCACAGCAAAGCTACTAAAACACATTGATGAGTTCAGCAAAGTGGTGGGCTACAATATTTTTACGCAAAAATTAGTAACATTTCCATACACTACTGGTGAGTAATCTGAGGAGAAAATCAGAAAAAAATTCCATTTATAACAGCAAATGAAAGAATCAAGTATTTAGGAATAAACTTAACCAAGGACATCAAGGACCTATATCAGAAAATTTTTCAGAAAACTACAAAACCTTACTAAAAGAAACTGTAGAGGACTTAAATAAACAGAAGCACGTTCTTTGTTCATGGACTGGAAGACTAAATATCATTAAGATGTCAATTCTACCCAAACTAATTTACAGATTCAACACAATTCCAATTAAAATCCCAACAGCCTTTTATGCAGAAAAGGAAAAACCTTTTATCAAATATCTTTAAAAAGAATAACAAAGCTGGAGGACTCTCTCTTCCTCACTTTGAAGCATATTACTTAATGAAAGTGCTAAAAACAGTGTGGTATTGGCAGAAAGATAGACACAGTGAACAATGGAATTGAGTTGAGAATCAGAAGTAGACACTCAAAACTATGGTCAAGTGAATTTTGAACAGCTGTCAAGATTACCCAGCCGGTCCAGAGCATTCTATTCAACAAATGATGCTGGGAGAACTGGATTCATAACCAAAAGAAATAAAGAGGAACCCTATCTCACACCTTATATGAAAATTAGCTCAAAATGGATCAAGGACCTACGTATAACAGCAACAACCTAGAAAGAAATGTAGGAAACTCCTAGAAGGAAATGTAGGAAAACTTCTAGAAAAAAATACAGGAAAACTTCTTCAAGATCTTGTAGTGTGTGGTAGTTTTTATACCTTATACCCAAAGCATGAGCAACAAAAGAAAAAATAGATAAATGGGACCTCCTCAAACTTAAACATTTTTTCACCTCAAAGAACTTTGTCAAAAGGGTGGAAAGGTAACAGACTCAATGGGAGAAAATATTTGGAAATCATGTATCTGATAAGGGTGTAATATCTATTATATATAAAGAGATACTATAAAGCAACAGCAAATGACAAACTATCTGATTGAAAAATGGGCAAAAGATTTGAATAGACAATTCTCAAAAAAAAGAAATAAAAATGGCAAAAAAACACATGAAAAAATGTTCACTAACAATTAAGGAAAATGCAAATCAGAACTACAATGAGATATCATTTCACAGGTATTATAATGGTCACTATTAAAAATTCAGGAAACCACAATGTAGAGTGACATAGCCACTATGGAGGACTATTTGGTAGTTCCTAAGGAAGTTAAATGTAGATTTGCCATGTGACCCAGCAATACCACTACTAAATATACGCAGAAGAACTGAGAACAATGACATGAACAGACATCTGCACACTGATGTTCACAGTTGTGTTATACACAACCCAGGGTTCTATCAACCTATGGATAAACAAATTGTGGAGTATGCACATGATAGAATATTATGCAGCTGTAAGAAGAAATGAAGTTGTGAAGCATGTGACAACATGAATGGACCTAGAGGACTTTATGTTGTGTGAAGCAAGCCAAATGCAAAAGGACAAATGCTATATGGTTGCACTATATTGTATAAATTCATCAAGTTAATAAATAGAATATAGGTTACCAGAAAAGAGAATGAGAGTAGAGAATGGAGAGTTGAGGGTTAATCTGTGCAGAATTGGTAAGAAAGTGTTTTTAAATCTTTGGAAATTAATAGAAATTGTGAAAGCATATCATAGGGTTTGTAACTAGCAGAGTTATTATATGGGTATGACAGTGATTGAAAGGAAAGTCTAAGGACATGTATATTACCAGAAGGAAAGCTAAAAAATATAACATGGGACTGTATAACATAGTGAAACTTCATGTGAAGTATGAATATAGATAATATTGCATATATAAGACTGCTTTTACAAAACGTAAACACAAATAAACTAGAGAGATGTTAATAGAATAGTAGCTATGTATGGCAAAAGAAGCATAGAGAGATTGAAAGTTGATGAGATTTTTGTTTGTGTGTTTTTTGCTTACTATTATTATATTATTGGAATAATAAAAATGCTCTAATAATGATTGAAGTGATAAATGAATAACTGTGATTATACAAAATACCATTTATTGTACACTTTGTATGGATTTATGTTTATAAATATTTATTAATAAAATTGATTGTTAAAAAATTGATGATGGACAACCCACATGTGACAGATTGATATTACTGATGAATTCCAAAAAGAAATATTGATTAAGTTTATAAACTGGTCCGTTCCTCTGGGCTAGTGATACCCTTAGATTGTATTGAATTCAGAGGTTTCACTTTTACTTGATTAAATCATGACTAGGGTTTTGATTGGGTCACCTCAGTAGGTCACTGAGAAAATGAGAAGGCAGAGGAGACAGAGTTTTCATCCTGGAGCACAAAGAGAAACAGATACATGAGAAGAACACAAAGAAGTAGATACATGAGAAGGCTCCATTAGACATGGCAGAGGCACCAGGAAGAGAGACAAGCCATTTGCCTAATATCCTACAGCTGACCTTGTGGAGTGACAAGGCAGCTGAGCCCAGAAAGAAACAAGCTGGGAGAGAGACGAGACTTACCCTAGTCTACAGCTAATATCGGAAGAAGCTGGGACCATGGAGTCGTAAGAGGAAGAGGAAGTCTGAATGCTTACAGACATCGGCAGCCATCTTGCTCCAACACATGGCAACAGACTTTGGTGAGGGAAGTTACTTACACTTTATGGCCTGGTAACTGTAAGCTTCTACCCCAAATAAATACCTTTTATAAAAGCCAGTATATTTCTGATATTTTGCATTAGCACGCCTTTGGCTGACTAACACACCCTACCCCTAAAAGCAAAGAGTATATACAACTGGAAGCAAAACAGTTCCTTCTACCTGCCCTGTAAGATCTAAGCCCCTTCTGGATCTGTGGCAGAGTGGACCTCACCATCCCAAACCTTCATGTTTGAAGAATGAACAAACATAAGGGGGATCAAAGTAAACTTATAAATATTGTAGTAACTCAAGAATGGGTAACATTGATATAATGATAATGGTTACCAGAAGTTCTGAAGGAAGGGGAGGGAATAATAGGTGGAATATAGGGCATTTTGGGGGCATTGGAATTAAGTATAAAGCAAAATGTAAACTATAAACCTTGGTTAGTAGACTGCTTCAATTTTTATTCATCAATTGTAAAAAATGTAGCACAGCATCGTAAGATGTTATTAATAGGCGAAGATGTGGGAGAAGGAGTGAGTGGCATACATGGGAATCACTTACACATTCGATTTAACTTTTCTGTAATCTAAAACCTATTTAAAATTAATGTTTATTATATCAAGACAAGAAATATTATTTGTGTCCTGTTCTCTGGTGCAGTTCCAGTTGACTTTTATATTTGTTAGATTGTCCAAAGCTAGGGGCACATTGTCAAGGGAGATTATCAAATGCTTAAGAACATTAGCATCAAATAGATTATGTAACTGATAAAAGGAGAAAAACTGAAAATTGAAAGTGGATATGTAATGGAGAAAAATAAGCACCCATTCAAAGATATGAAATCAAATAATTATTCAATTAGTTCTTCTCGAATATCTTTATTAAAGTCTAGCTCCAAAGACTAAGTAAACTATTATCTTTATGCTCTGAACATATTTTTTGTGTGTTTCATTAGTGCTAAAGAAAAAATAGAAGGAAAAAATATTTTTACTTAATCTTGTCCAGTCTTGAGGAAGATATTGCAAAACAGACACTTGGGAAATACCTTAAATAATTGTGTGTACTTTAAGTATTTTTTATTTCTACAAGTAAATATGGACATGCTATTAAGTTAAGAAAATGATATGCCATCTCATGATATTTCTTCATTTTATATTCTTAGCATACTTCATTTTGTCTTATTCTTATTTGAAATGTTAGCATATAAATCATTTGAGTCATTTCCCCTAGTTCCTTTTAACAGTACATGAGAAAGCAGCTCTCTCCATGGGTAAATCCATCTGGTGGTTTAACCCAATAATTCTCATTACAAACCTATACATCTGTGTCTTAATGTATTACCATTAGAGAGTATCTATTAACATCCCTCTTATGAAAGATAAAGATAATTCCTATCTTATGATATCTCCCTGACTCTACCTACTAATATAAATATTTATTCATTTTTAACTTTTTTCTAATACCCTTATTTTAAATATAAATGCTTAATCACTTGTGGAATTTTTTGGCTCTAGATAGGAGAAAACCTGATGAGTTGTGGCTTAAACAAGTAAGGCTTGATTTCCTTCTCATACAAATGATGTCTGGTACTGCATGGTGGTATGGTTGGCCAAGAGGCACAGGAAAATGAGAGTGGCCTTGGATACTGACTCTGCCAATCTTCTGAACTTCCTCTCTATGGCTGAACATCTTCAGTCCATACCCTGATAGGGAGCTGGAGAAGGGAGTATCGGATAAATGGCTTTCTCCTCTTGTGCCACTATTTGTGGTCCATACTGCAGCCTGCTATAACCACAGAGACTCAGCTACTCTATGTTCAGTCTTTTACTGCTTACTTTGACAACAACCCCTGTTGATCCTTATGTCTGTCTCTGCCCACTTTGAGTTTGACTTCTTTAGGATTCCGTGGAGAAAAAGTGTTCCCATCTTTTACAAACCTGCTCGTGCACCTGTTTCAAATTGGTTTCTTTATTCTAATTTATCTATCAGTAGAGTTTTTCCAGCTTTCTATATTATGGAAATCAACAGCTATGTGTCTGAAGGATGGTATCTTTTTCTTGCTTTCAACACTATAAATAATTTGTTCTTCTTAAGCATGTTTACTCGTAGTGTGAGGGCAAGGGTTTTGTAAGAAGAAAGGAAGGGTCTCATCTAACCTAAACATAATATCCAAATATCTTACTTTTTACCTTGTAAAATTATTAAAAGTTGAATGGCAGAGAGCTATTTACTTTAACTTATCAAGTGACCAATTCACAATGTTTGAAAAGAGCCATTACTTCTGAGTTTGACATTTATGAAGCTCTTATGTGCCAGAAACTATGTTTAGTATTTTTTCTAAATACTAAATTTCTAAACATCTTTTTTTTATTTTGAAAAATTTCAGACTTTCAGAAAAGTTGAAAGATTAATACAAAGAATTCTCATATACATTTTACCCAGATTCTCCAAGTTTTAATATTTCACCACTCCCCATCATCTCTCTCTCTCTCACATACATTTTTTTTCTCCTGAATCATTTGAAAGTCACTTGTAGATATGATGTTCCTTTACCACTAAAGACCTAATTTTGTGTTTCCAGAAAACAAGGACATTTTCTTATAAAGTCATTGTACAATTGTCAAAATCCATAAATTAACGTTGACACAATACTGAAATCTAATCTACAGACCTATTTTATATATTACAAATAATGTCTTTTATAGTCAACTATAATATGCACCCCCAAATAAATCTGGCCCAAGGTTCAATCCAGGATTACAGGTGGAATTTAGTTACCATGCTTTTTCAGTCTCTTTACTCTAGAAGTAGCACCTTGGTTTGTCTGTTGTCCAAGGTTTAACTTAAGGTTCACTGTCTGTGTAATGTAGTTCCATGGTTTTTTGTTTTGTTTTTAAGTTGTTCTGTTACCATATATATAACTTAAAATTTCCCCTTTTAACCACATTCAGATATATATTTCAGTGCTTTATGTACATACATTTACAATATTGTGCTACCCTCACCACCATCCATTACCAAAACAAGAAGAGTTTTGAGTAATCAGTTAATTCACTGTGAACTCATGGATTCTGTTTCATTCAATGGGCTGTAATGCATTAATATCACAATTTATTTTGCAGTGCGTATTAACTGAGATTGACAAGTGGAAATTCTTCAGGCTGGTGTCTTTGTCATTTTGACAAAGACAAGTCTTCTTTATTCCATGAGACTTTATTTGTGGCTCAGAAGGATGCCCCAGATTCATTTTATACTTCCCTGTTTGAGCCTTGGAGTCACTCAGGAGCACTAGTGTTTTTTGTTTGTTTGTATTTAGTGGAAGATGGCTTTTAGAAACCAAGGTCTGCTTTCTGATGCGTTGATCTGGGATGTGATTGTTTTTAGGGTCACTCAGCAAACAGGTGGAAAAAAAGAGATATGTATAAGCACACTTATCTATGTCTATTTCCATATCTGCCTCTCTTCCTTCTTTATAAATATATGTACATAAATATCAATAATATGTGTGTTCTTACTTTGCCTCCAGTTATTCCTACTTTATTATATTCTTCCCATTTATTTTTTTTTTAAGATTTATTTTATTTATTTCTCTCCCCTTGCCCCGCCCACCCTCAGTTGTCTGTTCTCTGTGTCTATTTGCTGTGTGTTTTTCTTTGTCCACTTCTGTTGTTGTCAGCGGCACAGGGAATCTGTGTTTCTTTTTGTTGTGTCATCTTGTTGTGTCAGCTCTCCGTGTGTGCGGCACCATTCCTGGGCAGGCTGAACTTTCTTTTGCACTGCTGCTCTCCTTATGGGGTGCAATCCTTGCACATGGGGCTCCCCTACACGGGGGGCACCCCTGCATGGCACCTCACTCCTTGCATGCATCAGCACTGCGCTTGGGCCAGCTCCACATGGGTCAAGGAGGCCCGGGGTTTGAACTGTGGACCTCCCATGTGGTAGATGGACGCCCTAACCACTGGGCCAAGTCTGTTTCCCCATCTTCCCATTTATAACGCCCTTCATTGGCACAAAGCTGGCTACCATTATCCTCAATGTATTGGCTCATTGGTTTAAGCTAGAATGTATCAAAAGTAGTTTCAGAATTGCTCTCCCATATCGGTGTGAAAGACAAACTTACCAACTGGAGCTTAATATATATTTTCATTTTGTTTTGCCTTTTATTTGACAGTATGTAGTTAAAATGCTGTATTCCAAAGTTACTTGGTCTATTTCCTTCTTTTCCTGTTTCATTTGGTCATTTGATTGATTTGAAATATGGTTTGATTCAATCTATTTCTGTTTCTATTCTATTTCATGGCCCATCTTTTAATATTATTTATTTTTTAGTATATAAAGAATATAGATCAAAAGTCAAAGATACGTAAAAAAGTAAAGCCAGAGAAGCATCTTTGCTCTCTCTCATACATTTCACTTTGTTTCCAACTCATCCCTTTAATCTTTTCCCCCATCCACTGAAGATGACCAATTTCTGTAGTTGTGTATATCCTTTCTGTATATCTTTTTGCAAAAAATAAGCATTTTCATGTATATTTTCTTATTCATATGTATTTTAACTTATTCATATGTATTTTTATATTGTTGGAAGTGTTTCTTCAGGGTAAATCCTTAGCAGTGGTATTGCTGGGTCAAAAAAGTAAATTGTACCAATTTGCATACCCAACAGCAATATATGAGTGCTTCTCTCCCCACAGTCTTTTCAACAAAAGGAAGCAAGTTTTGCCAAGGTTTTTTAATTTTCCATTCTCGTTGGTGAGAAATATATTTTGAAGGGATTTTTATTTGAATATCTGTTATTATATGGAGCTAGTTTTGCGAATTGTCTGTTCATGTTTTTACTCATTTTTCTTTTGAGATGTTTGTCTTTTTTTTTAACTCTATGAAAGCTTATATTGTTTGTTTTTATACAGTAAAATTTATCGATCTTTTAATTTGTTGCTAGATAATTTTGAGTTTTAGCAAGAAAGTTCTTTTACTATGCTCAGCTTTCAATGAACTTACCTATAATTTTTTCAAATATATAAATATATTTAAATTTCTGCTCTATTTGGAATTCATTCTTGTGTGCAGTGTGAAATATGGTCTACTTTTTATCTTTTTCCAAACTGGCTGTCTAGTTTTCCAAATACCAATCATTAAAAAGTCCATTTTTGCCACAGAGATGCCACCATTATCTTATGCTAAATGTCCTTATTTTCATTGGGTGTATTTCTCAACTTTTAGTTCTTTTTCACTGTTCTTCTTATCTATTTGTACCAGTATTACACTGTTCTGATTATAGATGCTCTGATTTAATGCCTGCTAGGTGTCAATATTCACTTGTAGATTTTCATTCTCAGTGGTTTCCTAGTTATTCTGGCATATTTATTTCTCCATATGAACTTCAGCAACAATCTATCTAATTCCATAAATATTGTTGACATTTTATTGGAATGTGTTAAATTTATAAATTGGTAAAAACTGATGTTGTGGTATTGGATTGCTCTATTCAATAATAATGGTTGCCTTTCCATAGTTTCAAGTGTAACTCTGTGTCTTTCAGGAGTTCTTAAATTTTTCCCTTAGGAATGTTTCTTTCTTCATTTTTGTATTTGTAAGATGATATGAAAAATATAAAATTTTTATTTATTGAGGAATCTCAATGTGACATGGTTTGTTTTTTTTTTTTTCTTTTGAATACCAGGGTTAGGAACTGAACCCAGGATCTTGTTGGATGGTGAAAGCCAGCACTTAACCACTGAGCTACCGAGCTACACTGGGTCCCTGACAGGCATTTTTAAACACCAAAAACTGGAGGGGAAAAATGGAAACATTGCATATTTTAAAGCCTTGCCTTGTTTCTCTTTTCAAGAAAGACAACTTTAAAGTTTTAACTATGCTTTAAGCGAAAAAAAAGGAATTATTTCTTAAACTTAGATTCAATCCATCTCTCTTCTTTTACTATTATTTAAAATATCCTTGTGTTTATAATGTTTGTTGTTGTTTTCTTATATATGGCATATCAGTTGGGGACAGTGAATTCAGGGCACCAAAGGATTAAACTTTTACCAAGGAATAGCATTCTAAATCATTCATATCACTTAAAAACAGCAAGATTTTTGCATGTGCCATTATCTTTTAAATCAGCTTAAAAAGTATTTTAAAACCCCACAGAACTTTTTCTTCCTTAAGATATAATTTGCTCACACCTATGTAAATATTAGGTACAGAGAGATGTAGGGAAGTCCCCATCACTTATAATTAAGGTAAGAATTAATGCAGAGTGGATGAGAATAACCATCTTTACAAGTGAGTGAGAAATTGGAGTGTCACTGAAGAAACTTAAACATCTTTGTCCAAAGTTTTAGAGAAGTATGGCTGGAATATTTTACCTAAGGTGGCTAAAGCATAGTCTTTTCTGAATTTGAAGAAAGGCTAAAAACTATAAAAAGAAAGAGCATGATGTGCAACAATCTAGGAAAGGGGGTTCAAAAATTCTTAGAGAAGGGAAACGGACTTTGGCCCAGTGGTTAGGGCGTCCGTCTACCACATGGGAGGTCCGGGGTTCTAAGCCCTGGGCCTCCTTGACCCGTGTGGAGCTGGCCCATGCGCAGTGCTGGTGCGCGCAAGGAGTGCCCTGCCATGCAGCGGTGTCCCCGCGTAGGGGAGCCCCACGCGCAAGGAGTGCGCCTGTAAGGAGAGCCACCCAGCGTGAAAGAAAGTGCAGCCTACCCAGGAATGGCACCGCACACACTTCCCCTGATGCTGACGACAACAGAAGAGGACAAAGAAACAAGACGCAGCAAAAAGACCCAGAAAACAGACAACCGGGGGAGGGGGGGGAATTAAATAAATAAAAATAAATCTTAAAAAAAAAAAAAAAACTTCTTAGAGAAGAAAGACTCCTGATCTTGAGAATGCAGTTACTGTATAACCTAGAGAGGTGCATATACCTGTGAGACCCTACAGGAGTCCTCTACTTTTCTTTGTTTAATATGAGTATTCCCATTTATTTCTTTTGTAACACTTATCACAAATTGTAATTCTTCTGTTTACTTGTTCACTTGCAAGCCTCATTAAAATGTGTCCAATTTGTTAACTGTTGTATCCTGAATAGATAGAAAGTGCTCAATATTTTCTGAATACATTGAACAATTTGTTTAATAAGGTTGTTCCTCAGTTTACTAATCTGTATACATAGTTAATAGTGAAGTTTTGAGGATTAAATGAGATAATTTAGGTAAAGTACTTAGAACAGGGACTGGTACATTCAGTAAATGAATATTGTTTATTTTTACTTTTGTCAGTGTTGCCATTATTATTGTTATTATTATTATTAAAGGAAGTAAGTCAGGGAAGGGTAATGGGAGGGGGAATGGAAGGAAAAATGGACAGAAGAAAGGGAAGAAGGTGGGAAAGAAGGGAGGAAGGGAGGGAGGAGGGAGGGGGGAGGGAGGGAAGGAAGGAAAGAAGGGAGGGAGGGAGGGGGCAAGGGGATTGAGGAAGAGAAGGACAGGGAAGGAGAGAGGGAAGGGAGCGGTTGCCAGAAATAAGTCTTTGGACTTTCCCATAGACAGGATAAAACATCTGTCAAGTCTACAAACTCATTCAGATTCTTAGATGCCCGGGTATCAGGTGGGTAATATGTTTGGATATTACAGCCTCATGAATGGATTACCTTTATTTTAAATTTATCGGTTGGGTTTGTGGTTTGAAAGCTGTTCATTGGCATTCCAGACTCAGCCCCTTTGGAAAGAATGAAGTCTCAAGGCACACTGACAAAGTGGGAATTCGGGAACAAGTCCAAGGACTAGGTCTTGTAAATATTCAGCTCACGAAGGTGCTGCCACCTGGCGGGGCTTTGTGGCGTGTCCCGTTGGTTCACTGCCGCAATCTTGGTTCTCAGGCTAATGTCTATTTATACTTATGTAAATAACTTTGTTGCACAAGCTCTATAACTGGATATGCGTTGGAAGATAAGTTAAAACAATTCCACATTTGCATTAACAAATAACAATAATGTAATCAATAACATTTTGAAAATATTCTTAAATTACTGGCTTCATATTTCAAGAGCTTACAACTGAGATTGCAATAAGTTATGAAATAGAAAAATCTAAACATTCTGCTTTTAAGAGGAAAAAGTGTAATTTCCTTGCTTATAAGTGTCATTATATACTAGCTCATTGGGATGTATTTACTATGAAACTGATAAAAAAAATAGATTTCTGAGAGATGAGAAATTTACTTCTAGACCAATACAAGAAACTATATGACATGAGCCCCTTTCCAATGCTTTGTGAAAAATCATGAATCGAGGGACTGATAAACTTTGTGCCCTCCGGTATCTCTCCCGTTATTTCTAGATGTCAAACTCCCTCTGAATTAAATGGAATTATAGCAAAGACTGTAGATGAGGTCCGATTCAGTTTCATGAGCATCTCCTCCTCTTAGGAAAACTTTCGTATTCCTAAAGGCGAACACAGATTATGTTCGGAGATTTCAAAGTGCGTCCTCCCTCATCTGACAGGAAAGCTGAAGACAAAAGGATAAGGTCATTTTAACCACTAGATGGAGATATTGTCATTTGTAGGAAAGAGTAACGACTGGGTTGCACGTTTTTCTGCCTGCAGAATCGGAAGAATTACATATGTCCTTTGTGACCCACAACGTGCGTTTACCACCCGCCCCCACTACCGAGCCGGTACCCCCCTCCCCCAACACACACACCAGCGAGCCAGAGTTGAAAGGCACAGAACAAAACTAAAAGACAACACACCACTCATGAGTTAATATTGGATTGGCCACGATGGAGATACAAAATAAATTCAGAGAGAAATATCCAGCTATGGGTCTGACATAGTAATTAGGGGAGTGGAGTGCAGGTTTCTCTTGAAGCATTAATGCATTTTACATGGGTAGGATGTAGCAGTAATCCGATCAGCTGCAACTGCCACAGTAACAGAAGGGCCCTAAAAATAGAACCTCTTTGATAATCTGTCTGGATTACTAAATTCAGAGACTGCTTGGCAACAAATCAGGGAAATGTTTGCGGAAAAGGATTTAAATATATCATGAAGTTTTACCTGCATTATGGAGGAATCAGTGGGGCCCCCAGTTCAGAGATCCTGCTTCCCGCCTGCTTCCAAACAAACAAGCTCATTTTGTCAAAACATCACCTTTCTGTCCTGCTTTTTGCAGCGTAATCATTTCAAATCCATGGGGGAGCTTTCAAAAAGGACTGATTTACACCATTCTCTGGAAGATACATTTTGATAATACTAAGTCCTTATAGTTATGATTTAAAAATTCTTAATGATGGCCTAGAAGGTAATCAGAAGGTAATGTAGATTTTTGTGGAAATGTCACTTGATACTGATAAAGGTAAGCTTTTAAAAAATTATATAGGATGTGCATGACAAACATATATAAGTGTACAAAGAAAAAGGAACTGGACATTTTGAATGTGTGCTAGGTTTTACTGACTAAAGAGAAAGATTTTTCTGTTGACCATGTACTCAGATTCAGGGCCTAGGAAAAAGCAAAGTACTTCTGGTACATGTATTTCTCCGTATATAGGAATAATTATTTTGTGGGCTTTCATTGCAAAGAGTTACAACATATCACCAAACTGCACACTGGCCTTGAGGCTTCTCAGCACAACATTCCCTTTTCAGATCCAGGAAACTTCCCCAAGGTTTCATTTGCTCAGAATTCTGGTATTCAGAATGTCTTCATTTTCTTCTGTTTTTGGTACTAATCACTCTTTCCTTAATTCCTCCGGGTCCTCTCTTCCTCTCCCCCAAGATGCCACAGCTCACTCACTTCTTGACCTGGTTACCTCCAGAGTAATCCTATAGGTCCATCTTTTAAGTATTTTACCGAAAATCACTCATAGGAATCAGGCAATGACTAAATAACAAATATAAGGAAGTTTCAAAGAGTGCAGGAAAGATGTCTCTGTTAAATTCTCTGACCTGCCCCTGAGAGGACAGCATTTACAGTTCATAACTCTTAGAAATCTCAGTCTCCCTTTTATAATAATTGCTATCCTAAGTCATCTAGGTAACACGTGCCAATGTTAATTTCACTTGGGATGATATTCTTCAGAAATTTAAAAAAATATAGGGAACTCTGGACAGTGACTACATTAGTACTGTACTTTTTTTTAGGGGGGGGCGGAAATGGAAGGATCAGGTATTCTGCAATTATCATTGCTTTTGTCCAAGCAAGCTTACCTAATTTCAGAATCCTACCAATACTGGAAATTTTGAGACTAGCCAATAAGAGGAGACTCATCATCATTATAAAATAACACGAGTGTGAAATAGGATAATGAAAGACTGTCAAGAAGGGCAAATTATAACCAATTTGTAGCAAATTTTCTTAAAACCTATGATTTTTACATATAAGGTAGATATTTATAGCCTTTCACACTTCTGTAGAAAATAACATTTAAGAAAACTGATGTGCTTGTATAGCACAACCATTTTTTTTTTGACAGTTGGTAACAGCAAGACATTTGACCAATGCTTCTTTTTGGTTGTAAATAACTTTATCTGTGTGGCTGTTATGCTTTTAGTCATTTCCAAACATATGCAAAGAAACTCCTCTAATGCAAATCTATAAAGTTCTGAGTTTAGTATAAAGATAGGTTCATTTTGGCATTTGTCCACACTGGACAAATTAAGTTCTTATAACATTTCTTTCATATGATCCAGTGGAATAGAGCTTTGGGGTGAATTATCTGGAAATAAATTTATTGCTTGGTATATTACCATTATTAACACCAGTGAACAAAATCATATTCCTATTGTTAATGGATATTATACTTTACTTCATCTTCGTTCTTTTTGTCCCTTTCCTTTTGGTCCCTTGAATAATTGAAAACTATTTCTTCATTGATATACTGACTATTAATCTCAGTTTTTCTTGGCTTTATGTATTTTAAATAAAGTATATATATTTTAAAATGAATCCTAAATTAGTGTTAAGTTGCATATAGGAAAATGTAGAAATTAGTGAAAAGTCAAAGAAATATTTGCTAAGCAACTGTATACAGCACATTTTAAGATCTAATTTATATACAGTAAAATGTATTGCTTTTAAGTGTTCAGTTTGATGAATCTGAAAATTACACAGCATTTTTCAAATGAAAAAGTAATGACAATATATTTGTTAATATTTAAAATAGTGTAAACTTTAACATGGGTCCATAGTCTTTCCTCAGTCTTCATTCCCTTTGGTTTTTCCAAGATTTGACAACACTGATCAAATCTCTCTTTTAAAAAATCTCTTTCCTTTTCAATTCCTTTAGATTTTTCTTCTTCATGTCCAACTCCTCTTGGCTCAATTTCTTTCCTTTCTCCTTTACTGAAGGCATTTCCCCAGATTTAGGCTTTGGCCATTTACTTCATTTTACTCTAGCTCTGATTAGACTCCTTAGAACAAAATTTTAGTGTGAATGTCTTTCAGAGTTCAATCACCACATTGCCAAGAACCTTCAGAATATTTTTACCAAGAATTAGTTTTACTTCCACTTCAGACACCTGCTCATGCTGAATAGGTTGGCCTTAGTGAAATACATGATTGGATCTTAAATTTAAAAATTAACAAATATTTATTGAAGCTCTTTTGTGGATAAAAACATTGTACTAAACCCTGTGGAGAATCCAAATAGTAAGGAAGAAACTTTGTCCTCAAAGGACTTAAGATGATCTATGAGGAATAAAGCAGGTGCACAATGACTATAAATGAACAAAGGAAAAATATTTTTAATTGCTCAAAGGAAAACACAATATTCAGGAATGTCTTCAAGGAGATAGTTATTTTTAAGATGGAACTTGAAATATTAGAAGTGTTTCCAATTAGGAAAAATAGTCAACACAAGGAGATGTCAGAAATAAGGTTGATTGCTTCTGTGGGTGTGTGTGGAGTGGTGGGGTAATTTTATTTTCAGTTTTGTGCATATGATATCTGAAATATTAGTGGACTATCCAAATAGAGATATTGAAAAGGTATCTTCAAATTGATTTGATCTTAGAGAATCTGGAGTAGAGCTGTAGATATAAAAAGTAATTTCAAAGAAATAGAAGTTAAAGCTAAGTCAGTAAGATTCTGTAATGGAAAAGATATAAAAAATAAAAAAGTAAACCCACAACTTCTCAAATTAAAAAGAAAGAAAGAAAAAAGACTAAAAGAAGATCAGGTGTAGGATTTTTTTTAAAGATTTTTTTAATTTATTTACGCCCCCCCCCCCCCCCATTGTTTGCTCTTCCTGTCTGCGCTCTGTATGCTCCTTTTATTTTTAGGAGGCACCAGAAACCAAACCCGGGACCTCCCACGTGGGAGGGAGGCACCCAACGGCTTGAGCCACCTCATTTCCCAGGTATAGGATCTTGAGGCTATTTTGACAAAACTATTTGTCCTTCTTGACTCTTGTACCTAAAGCAAATAGCTCTCAGTTTAGTCAACTATGTAGTCTATCTGAAGTACTAGTACTTTTTAAAAGAGTTAGTCATGAATTGCCTATAACATATCAACTAGAATGCCTTAAGGCATTAACATTTGAAAGTGGTGTTCAAATGGACAAAGAAAATACTCATCCTTTTAAATTACCTTAATTTTATCTTCATAATGATGTACATCAGAAAACAAGTTATCTGGATTACATTTTCTCTGTCCCTCCCCTGAAATATCCTCCTTGAGTTACTATTTATTATAATATTCCTTGTCTTTACAGAGGAGCCATTCAAAATAGTTTTTTTGGCTATCTTTTCTAATACTTGCAAAATTGTAGTTATTTATATTTTCTTTCCTTATCCAATGTCCTTCGAAAATAAGTCATGTGATAAATTATGACAGAGTTTAGTCAGTAGGAACATGTTATTCTTTGCCTTTTGTTGATATGCGCTGGTCAGAAAATGAAAACTATGTACTTCATTGAGTTTTCTCTTTTCTGTGAATGTACCTGAATTCAGAATCACTGCCTAATTGGACTAAGGCACTCTGCTTTGGTATCTGAGAATATCTAAATATTCTGCTGCTTTGATTATTAGCTTTTGCTGAAAACAAACCATCCCAAAACTCAGTGGCTTAAAAGAACAATTATTTTTAGACCATGATTCTGTAGGTTACAATTTGGGCTATGTTCATCTCGGCAGTCCTTCCTCTTGTCTTAAACTTTGGCTTTCTTAAGCAGTTGGAATCAGCTAATGGGTCACTGGAACGGGTGGATCCCAGATGGCTTTCCTCAGATGCCTGATGGCTGGCTGAGGCTATATTGCATCTCCAGGATCTAGTAGACCAACCTGGGTTTCCTCAAGTGACAGCTTGACTCCAAAAGCAGCAAGAGAGGGCAAACCTGAGTGTGAAAGCACTCTTCGAAATTAGCTTGTGCCATATAGAATAATGCCCCAATGGTCAAAGTAAGTCATAAGAACTGCCCAGATTCAGTAAGTGGGGAGTGAGATTCCACTTCTTGAATAGGAAGAGCTACAAAAAAAAAAAAAAAAAAAAAAAGGTGCCTGTGTTTTTGCCATCTATCATCTCTACTTTGAAAGTTTCAATTTTGTTTTGACTTTTCCTTAAATTTTGTTTAATCTTTTTCTTTGGTGGTTTCTTTGGTTATTCATTTACATTCCAGAAAATATGTAAACCATGTGCTCATGTTTAATGAACAATTATAGCAGGAGATGCCTGTAATACTACCACTCAGGTCAGAAATAGCCAGATCAATAATAACCCTAGACACCCCCATGCTCAACCGCATCCTTCTCCTGAAAAGAAAATCTTTATCCTGACTTGTATCATTTATTTGCTTTTCTATGTGACTTTACTATATATATAAATAACACAGTTTTGTTTAGCCTCTTATTGAATTTTTTGGAAAGGAGTAATGCTATATGTATCATTTTGTGCCTTACTTTGTTGACCTAATATTATTCATAATGTTGCATACAGCCATAGTTCTTTTAATTTTTTGAAGTAGAATATCCCATTGCATTTTACTTACATTTTTTATTTCAATGAACATTTGGGTCATTTCCATGTTTTTCTTACAATGAACTATGCTGCCGTAAGTTCATAAAAACTGTCTTGAGAGACATTTAAAACTTGAAAAATCTGGAAAGCGGACTTGGCCCAATGAATAGGGCATCCATCTACCACATGGGAGGTCCGCGGTTCAAACCCCGGGCCTCCTTGACCCATGTGGAGCAGGCCCACGCGCAGCGCTTATGTGTTCAAGGAGTGCCCTGCCACGCAGGGGTGCCCCCTGCATAGGGGAGCCCCACGGGCAAGAAGTGTACCCCGTAAGGAGAGCTGCCCAGCACGAAAGAAAGTGCAGCCTGCCCAGGAATGGCGCTGTACACATGGAGAGCTGACACAACAAGATGACACAACAAAAAGAGATGCAGATTCCTGTGCTGCTGACAACAACAGAAGCGGACAAAGAAGAACATGCAGCAAATGGACACAGAGAACAGACAACTTGGGGGGAGGGGAATAAATAAAAAATAAATCTTTAAAAAAAAAACTTGAAAAATCTAAGTAAATGGGGCAGTATGTTACGTTCATGACCGGAAGATTCATGTTTTAAAGAAGTCATTTCTCCCCAAGTCAGTTTATAAATTTGTAACAATCTCAAGAGAATTTTCCACTTCCTCCCAAACTCTCCTAAACACTGCTGCTAATTAATCTGCCTAAAAAATTGGCCTTGATCTGGTAATTTCCTGCTTAAAAACTACAGTAATCCCATACCCTCTAGAGCTGTGCTGTCCAGGTTGTTGACTACTAGAATCATGCCTCTACTTGAATTTCCATTTTAACTAATTAAAATTAAATAAAATAAAAATTCAGTTGCACTAGCCATATATGCCTAAAATATTGGTGCGTGTAAATACAAAGCATTCCTATCATCACAGAAGGTTCTTTTGGGCAGCACTGTTATACAGCGGAATGTCAAGTTCACCTTGGCATTCAACCCAGAACCCAATACTTCAGCCCAATGTACTCACTCAAAATTCCTCTAACAGAGTGTGATTGTTCTGGTTTACACTTACTTTTACTTCACAACTTGGAAGCGCTTCTCTCCATTTTCACTTTGAAACCCATTGGCCAGCTCTTCAAACTTTCTTTGACTCTGCTCTTATTAATGCTACGCTTCTCATTTTCTAACCAATAATGAAAATTATCTTTAGTACTTTTTTGGGTAACTAAGTCTATGCATACTACTATGCATTCTTATTGACTTACTTTCTGTGGATGTCTTGTGTCTGCTATAAGTTTCTTAATGAAAGGATTGTAATTGTCACCTCTATGCATTGTCTCCTGCTAAACACTGCTAGGCAGTTTCCCACTGATGATAACTGGTTCTAGTAGATGACAGCACCATAATTCCTTCAACAATGTTATCAAACCGCTGTTTACTTGCTTTCCTAAGGAAAATATATCTCTCAGCAGGAATGCTGCTCTATTTCTCCTTTGCTACTGTCTTCCTTCCACGTAACACTGCTGCTTTGATAGGTATACAGGAAGGTTTCCTACCAATGTGAAGTCCCTTGGAGGATTCTCCCTTCACACATCCCCAACAACACAAAAAGTGCCCTGCCAATTCCCCATTGTTGTTAATTCCTGCATCACAATTCCCCTCTCCAAGCTTCACCTCTGACCCTCACAGCAGGAGTGGTCAAAACTGCCCACCAACTGTGTCATGCCTAATTACTTGTGGACTGCCTCTAGAGATGAGTAATACAAGTTATTAATGGGTTAGTATGCCTTTCACATCTAATTTCCCAAGTTAAATTTATATCAGTTGTTACTGGCCGCATGTCATAGGTCGATACATGCCATATGCAATATTTTCAGAAAGCTTTGTTGAATGTTGGTTTAGAAAGCATTGTTACTCAGTCCACCTCTCAACAATTGAAGTGCCCTTGCCACTTGTAATTTTATCAGAGTTGGCATTAATGTAGCTTGACTTCCTCCTTTACTATCCTAGCGAAGAAACCAAGGACTAACTGTACTTACAACTTAAAATACAGTTTTCAGACCCTCCCCATTTTAGTTAAAAGACCCATTTTGTTGACGTGATGGTTATTGTAATACAGTTTGTACCAGGACACTTAATTAATGCTGATTCAGTGACAACGATAAGAAAAAATTGGAAACCTGCATTGCTATTGCGTCCGTCAGATGTTATTCCATCTCTGAACCAAAGAAACTTTCATTCTACTAAGTTCTTTTAGAGATGCAATCAGGAAAACCTATTCTAGTTGAAGATCAGTTTCTAAATATTTATGAGACTGAGAATATATCGTTTTACCACTTGTGTCTTTACTATTGACCTGGATTCTTATAAAATACTCTGATAGGCAAATTAAAATAGTAAAAGGACCAAAGTAGAAAAAATTTAGAGCCTTTTATGTTTGTTACTAAAAAACAACTCCCATATTTTCCTCATTGACAACTGCAAATGAGGGAAGTTGTGAAGGAGGAAAATATGGGAAACTAAAACAAAGAACTGCCTTTTTGTATGATCATGAAAATTCCTTTTATAGAATTAGTGGTAAGTTATCTTGAATCACTCTAAGAATAGTATTTACCATTTCTATCTGTCACAGAAAATTCTTCATTAAATATCTTAAATGCAATGTTTTCTTTGAATTGGCACTGTTGTCTTCCAAATTTCAAAAATTACCTTGCTCTTTTAGCACAAATGTCCCGGAAAGGGCAGGCATCAGATCCTTATTTCTTGGCATTTGCCTGCTGTCTTGTCTCCTAGTTTGATTAGTAGAATTGTGTTTTTAAAGGTGCTGTCTTAATTCTCTCCTGGTCTCTACCCTACCTTGAATCGATTCATTGGCATTTGACCGTAACTATATTGCAAAATTTTTCTTTTTTTTCTATTGTTGGGGGGGGGGGGCAGGTCTATAATGTCATGATTTTTGCATTTTTAAAACAAAATTGCGTTTATAATTATTCCCTGGGAGATAAAAAGACTATCTTTGTGATTGTTGTTGTTGTTGTTTTAATCAGGGGGGACATTTATTTGGCATTAGCATGTTGCCTTTTTTCAAGAGATCCTACTTTTTAGCCTTTATAATACTCACACAGGACCTAGATAGCAGGAGCAAAATGATGCCAAGGTTTTTATTCTTTCTGCACTAAATATTGACCAAGGATAGATGGATGTGCATATGAGTGTGTGGAGAATTGCTAGTACTTCCTTGAGTTAGCCTATTTAAGTAGAATAGGTAGAGTATCAGAACCGTGGCTGTGCACTGTTTAATGCGATGAACCGTTTGCATCAGCCTTGCTATGTAAATGCCTACAAACTTTTGGACTATTAGTTCTCTAGTTATAGAGGCCCCTGGCTTGATTTTAACATGTAAACAAGTTTGTTGGGATGTATTTAATTGGTTTATGTAAATTGTACTCTGAGAATATTCCCTTCAAAGAATCGATACACTACAAATTGTGACTCATTCTTATTTACATTCTTATTTAGTAAAGTAGTTTCTGTAATGACTGCTTCTAGGCAACATTTTATTAGCTTAGATGTGAGGCACTGAACATACTCAGGAGGGAAAATGATAGCACTGGCTTCACCATAGTCATTAATGCAGGATGTTTCCCTTTTAGTTCAAAATAAGGAATTTGGCTATACCTCTTGTTCATTTCCCCCTGCTGAAACACACACACTTATAATCCCCCAAATTATACAAATATATAACACCCTAAACCTCTTTTCTTTTAGAAATTCCACCAGAAGATACTGCAAAATGGAAAATGTGGAGTGTATGTGAGTTTGGTAAATCGAATCTAACCAATGGGTGAACAGGGTGATGACATTACTATTTTCTAAAAGGCCACTTCAAATAATAAAGAAAAAATTAAAACGTACTTTTCTAAAATGTCTTCATCCTTATGCCCTCGGCAATGATCCCTAAGAGATGAGGTGCTATCATGCATGTTTTATCTCCACTCATCAATTCTCTGTATTTAGCCAGTGGTTGGCCTTGAAAACTGTCAGGATACAGGTAGCATACGTGGCTTGGTAAGGGATTTAAAATACTCATACCTATTTTCATGGATGTTCACTTGTGCAGGTATGTAGATAATCCAATTTTCTTACTACCAAAGCTGAATGAGATGGGAAAGAAACAGTGTTTCTTCTTTTTCATGTCACTCATTTAGATAGGGCTGCCATGGCAACATACAGCTGTAAACACATAAACACAGTATTTATGTATTAGTGACTCACTCTAGGCACCTCCTACTAGGGTTTTAAATCTCTTCCCTTCTACCCCTTGGCTCCATGGGTAGAAATGGTAGGCTATATTTGACTAACAGCGTATTAAACCCTTCAAGGGAAATGTTGCATTTTTTAAAGCCATCACAGTGGCAGCCACATTGCCTCCTTTTACCTGGCTGCTAATATGTTGAGGTCTTCAATTATGATAACTAGCTGTGAGCATGGTCATATTAATTGTTTATGACATTTTCTGTAATAGCAGAATTATGTTCCTTTTACTCCCTTTACAAAGACCAGCAGAGGCTTTTGGTGAAAATATAGCTAAATTGGAAATAACTTAGAAATATTTCTAAATTTTTTGTTTGTTTGTTTGTTTGTTTTTTTGAGGAACCAGGACTGGAGATTGAACCCAGGACCTCATATGCAGGAGGCTGGTGCTCAACCACTGAGCCACATCAGTTCCCTGTGTTGGCTTCCTCATCTGTTTGCTGTTGTTTGCTAATTTGTCTTTGCTTGTTGTTTTGCTCATTGTCTGCTCATTTTTGCTTTTGCTTGTTGTCTGCTTGTTGTTTTGCTCCTTGCTTGCTTGTTCTTTTTACTTGTCTTTTGCTTGTTTCCTTTAGGAGGCACTGGGAACTGAACCTGGGCCTCCCAACAGGGAGGCAGGCACTCAATTGCTTGAGCCGCATCTGCTCCCACTCTTAATTGTTTTAAAGAAATTCTTATTTTATTTTTCTTCTTGGTGGTGGACAAAGAATTATAAATCCCTTATATCTGTATCTATATATCTACATCTATATATAAGAGATTGCCCACTTTATACATGCGAATGTAAGTAGCACTTTCCTACTCACTGAAGGGGAGTTTATCAAGGGTCCTTTATCACTAATGGGTAGAAATAAGTTGAAAAAAGGGAAGATTTCCCCAAAATCCCTTTCATTAATTAATCTCTTCCATTAATAAGTGTGATGCTGTTGGTGCACCATGAGTGGGGCACTGATATTAAGCTGTTTTCACAGCAGTGGTGATGGATGTGTGCTCATTTGTTTTGTTTTTTTAATTTTTAAAAATTTTTATTATTTTTAAAGAAGCTTTAGATTACACATATGTTGCATTAAAAATCTAGGGGTATCCATATGCCCAACTCCCTCTCCCTCTTACACTTTCACACATTAACAAGGTCTTTCATTAGTGCGGTAAATTTATTACGATTGATGAGTACCTATTCCCCTATACTCAACCCCATCCATCCCTCCCACTGTCTTCTGTTAATAACATTTTACATGTGTATGGTACACTTGTTACAGTTGATATACATATATTGAAGCATTGCTATTAAGCATGGTCAATCATTACATTATAATTTATATTCTGCATTGTACACTCTTATAGGTTTTGGCAAAATTTAAAGTGGTCAAATTTTAATTTGTAGCTGCCATTGCTAGATCATGCAGAACAATTCCAATACCCTAAAAGTGCCCTGTGTTCCTTCTGTTCTGTTCTTCCTTCCCCTTCCCCTTGGAACCTATGGTAACCACTAAGTTTAATTTTTGAAGAATAAGATTCATAGTTACCTGCAATAATATTGAGGGCCTGACATATTGGTCTTCTTTATTTTACTAGGCAGTGCCTATGTTTTCGAGAGATTCTTTGCCCTTTAATTGAGAACATAAGAGGACTACGCCAGATGGGTGTTTAATATTTTCTTGTTTATTGTGTGGGTCCCCACCCACTGAGATAAGACACTGTGACAAAAATGAGCACTATATCACATCCCCACATATCCCCTGCCCCTGATTCCCTCCACCAGAACCCTCTCCTGCCATATTTGCCAGAAGAACATTCCCAACACTGTAATTTTATCCACATATCTACAAATCTCCAGAGTTAACCTGCTCCTTCCTCCAGCCCTTCCCGTAGTTTCATGGATAGTCTAACCCAAATCCCCACCGTACCCCCCTCACATTGAGCACCATCAAACCCAATCACATCACTATGCCACTATCACCCCCAAACACTGCCTAACCTCCCCTTTCTACATCATCATAGATTCTGCCCATACTGAGCATTGGCTCACCATCCCCGACTACCTTTCTATCTTCTGATACCCTATTTTCTATACTCTAGCTCTGTGTGTCTGCACAATTTGCTAAAGCCATATCAGTGAGGTCATGTAATATTTGCCCTTCAGTGACTGGTTTACTTCACTCAACACAACGTCTTCCAGATTCATCCATGTTATCGCATGTGTTAATTCTGAATTCCTTCTTATAGCAGAGTAATATTCCATTGTATATACCACAATTTGCTTATCCATTCATCTGTTGATGGACATTTGGGTTCTTCCAACTTTTGGAAATAGTGAATAATACTGCTATGGACATTGATGTGCATATATTTGTGTTCTTGCTTTCAATTCTTGTGGGTATATATCCCAGAAGTGGGATTGTTGGATCATATGGCAGTTCTATAGTTAGCTTCCTAAAGAACCACCAAACTGTCCTCCACAAAGGCTGTACATTCTACATTCCCACCAGCAGTGGATGAGGGTTCCCTTTCCTCCACATCCTCCCCAACATGTTTAGTTTTCTGTTTTTTAATAACTACCAGTCTAATAGGTGTAAGACGATGGCTCATTGTAGTTTTAATCTGCATTTCCCTAAGAGCTGGTGATGCTGAGCATCTTTTCATGTTCTTTTTAACCATTTGTATTTCTTGTTTGGAGAAAAGTCTATTCAAGTCTCTTATTTTTGAAATGGGTTGTCTTTTTGTTTTTGAGATGTAGGATTTCTTTATATATGCAGGATATTAGGCCCTTATCAGATAAATACTTTTTTCTAAATTAGACTATTTGGTCTTTAAATACTTTTTTTTAAAGACTTTTTATTTATTTCTCTCCCTATCCCTCCCCCCCACCAATCCCAGTTGTCTGCTTTCTGTGTCTATTTGCTGTATGTTCTTCTGTGTCTGCTTGTATTCTTGTCAGCAGCACTGGGAATCTATGTCTTTTTGCTGCATCATCTTGCTGTGTCAGCTCTCCGTGTGTGTGGTGCCACTCCTGGGCAGGCTGCAGTTTTTTCATGCTGGGTGGCTCTCCTTAAGTGGCGCATTCCTTGTGAGTGGGGGTCCCCTATGCGGGGTACTCTCCTTCGTGGACAGCACTCCTTACACGCATCAGCACTGCATGTGGGCCAGCTCATCACACAGGTCAGGAGGCCTGGGGTTTGAACCCTGGAGCTCCCACGTGGTAGGCAGATGCTCTATCCATTGAGCCAAATCTGCTTCCCTAGATAAATAATTATCAAATATTTTCTTCCACTGAGTAGGCTGCCTTTTCAGTTTCTTGGAAAACTCCTTTGGAGCACAAAAGTTTTTAATTTTGAGGAGGTCCCATTTATCTTTTTTATCTTTCATTCCTTGCACTTTCGATGTAAAGTTTATGGAACCATTTCCTAGTACATGGACTTATAGATGCTACCCTACATTATCTTCTAGGAGCTTTACAGTTTGGCTCTTATATTTAGGTCTTTGAGCCATCTTAAGTTAATTTTTGTATTGGGCATGAGGTGGTGATTGTCTGTCATTCCTTTGGATATGGATATCCTGTTCCTCATGCATTTGTTGAAGAGGTCATTCTGTCCCAGTTGAATGGACTTGGTGGGCTTGTTGAATATCATTTGACCATATATGCAAGGATCTATATCGAAACCCTCAATTCAGGTCCATTTTTCACTATGTCTATCCTTGTGCCAATACCCTGTGGTTTTGATCACTGTAGCTGTGTAGTATGCTTTAAAATCAGGTAGTGTGATTCCTCCAATGTTGTTTTTCTTTTTCAATATCCTTTTGGTTATTTGGGGATCCTTGTCCTTCTAAACAAATTTCATAATTAGCTTTTCCAAATCAGTAAAAAAAATTTATTGGGATTTTATTAAATCTCTAAATCAATTTGGATAAGACAGACATCTTAATGATATTTATTCTTCCAATCCATGAACATGGAATATTTTTTCATTTATTTAGGTTTTGTTTGATTTCCTTTAGCAATGTTGTAGAGCTTTCTGTGTACAAGTCCTTTACATTTTTAATTTAATTTATTCCTAGGTATTTTATTCCTTTAGTTGCTATTGTAAATGGAATTATTTTTCTTGATTTCCTCCTCAGATTCCTCATTATTGGTGTAAAGAAATGCTACTGATTTTTGCATGTGCATGTTGATATTATATACTGCCACTTTACTGAACTCATTATCAGTTCTAGAAGCTTTGTTGTAGATTTCTCAAGGCTTTCTATGTATAGGGTCATGTCATCTGCAAATTGTGAAATTTTTACTTCTTCTTTTCCAATATGGGTGGTTTTTACCTTTTTCTTGCTTAACTGCTCAAGCAAGTACTTCTTTAAAAACATTTTTTTTTCTATCTTGTTGCATCATCATCTTTCGGGTATGTTGCATTGCTGCACAGGGTCCTGCAGGGAGCCTGCATCTCTCCATACTACACGGGGACCTGCGCCTCTCCGTGCCACACAGGGGCCTGCATCTCTGCACACTGAGCAGGTTTGGGATACCTTTTTCCTTTTTTTACCAGGAGGTCCCAGGGATTGAACCCAGGTCCTCCATATGATACATGGAGTTGCCTGAGTAACAGTTGCTTCCCTCAAGCAAGTACTTCTAATGCAAAATTAAATAAAAGTGGTGAGTTAGGAAATGTTCTCTACAATTCTACTTTTTTTAAAGATTTTAAGCAGGATTGGTGTTAGTTCTTTCTATAATGATTGGTAGAATTCACCTGTGAAGCCATCTGGTCCTGGACTCTTCTTAGTTGAAAAGTTTTTGATGACTAATTCATTCTCATTACTTGTGATTGGTCTATTGAGTTCGCCAATTTTTTCTTCTTTTTTTTTTAACCAATTTCTTCTTTCATCAATGTAGGATGCTTGTGTGTTTCTAGAAATTTGTCCATTTCATCTAAATTATCCATTTTATTGGCATACTATTTTTCAAAGTATCCTTTTATGATACTCTATTTCTGTGGTTATCAGTGGTGATATCTCCTTCCTCATTTTTTATTTTAAGTATTTTCATCTTTTATTCTTTGTTAGTCTAGCAGTTTTATCAGGTTTATCAATCTTCTCAAAGAACCAGCTTTTGGTTTTGTTTATTTTATTTCATTTTATATATTTCATTTATACCTGCTCTTATCTTTGTTATTTTCTTCTTTCTGTTTACTTTGGGATTACTTTGTTGTTCTTTTCCTAGTTTCTCCAGGTATGTAGTTGGGTCTTTGATTTTAGCTCTTTGTTTTTTTTTTTTAATATAGGCATTTATGGCTATATTTTTCACTCTCAGCACTGCTTTTGCTGCATCCTAAAAGCTTTGATATGTTGTGGTCTCATTTTCATTCATTTCAAGGTAGTTACTGATTTCTTTTGCAATTTTCTCCTTGATCTCCTGATTGTCTAAGAGTGTGCCTTTTAATTTTCATATCTTTGTGTCTATTTTTGTTCTCTGCCCCTTACTGATTTCCACCTTCATTCTTTTGTGGTCAGAGAAAGTCCTTGGTATAATTTCAATCTTTCTAAATTCACTTATAATTGTTCAGTGACCTATAATGGGGTCTATCCTGGAGAATGAGCCTTGTGTGCTTAAGAACAATGTATATCCCACTGTATTTGGGTATAATATTTTGTATATGTCTATTAGTTCTAGATCCTCTAACATATTACTCAAGGTCTCTGTTTCTTTACCGACCCTCTCTCAAGATGTTCTGTCTAATGGTAATAACGGTGTATTGAAGTCTCCCACTGTAATTGTAGAGGCATTTGTTTCTCCACTTAGTTTTCCAAAGTTTGCCACTTGCTTTTTGGAGCACCTTGGTTGGGTGCATAAATGTTTATGATTGTTCTTTCTTCTTGATAGATTACCCCTTTAATTAATATATAGTGTCTTTCTTTGTCTCTTACAATAGTTTTATATTTAAAGTTTATTCTGTCCAATGTTAGGAATGATACTGCCACCATTTTTTGTTGTTGTTTGCTGTTTGCATATAAAATCATTTGTCATTTGCCAACCATTCACTTGCAATCTCCTTGTGTCCCTGGGTCTGAGGTGAGTTTCTTGTAGACTGCATATAGATGGGTCTTATTTCTTTACCTGTTCTGTCAATCTGTGTCTCTTGATTGGAGAGTTTAATCCATTAATATTCAATGTTATTACTGTCAAGGAATTACTTACATTAGTCATATTTTCTTTAGGCTTATATATGTCATTTTGTCTATTTCACTTTTTATCTTTTTAGTTATTCTTACTAATAATCTTTTCTACACTCTCCTCCAACCCTGTCTTTCCTGTTTTTTTTTCCTTTCAACCTTCAGAACTCCCTTTAGTAATTTTTGAAGGGCAGGTTTCTTGTTGATAAACTCTTTTAATTTCTATTTATCTGGGAATATTTTGAACTCCCCCTCATTTTTTAATGCCAGTTTTGCTGGATTCAGAATTCTTGGCTGGCAAAATACTTTTCTTTAAGTATTACTTATGTTACACCACTACCTTCTCACATCTTTGGTTTCAGATGAGAAATCAGCACTTACTCTTCCGGAGTTTCCCGTATATGTAATAATCTTTTTGTCTTGAGCATTTGGCAATTTGATAATTATTTGTCTCCAGATAACCTGTTTGAATTTATACTGTTTGGAGTGTACTGCACTTCCTGAACATGTATGTCCATGTCCCTTAAAAGAGTTGGGAAATTTTAAGCCATTATTTACTCCAAATTCTCTCTTTCCTCTCATATGCTTATAATGCCTATGTGTGTGCTTCATGTTGTTATTCAATTACCTGAATCCCTGAATAATTTTTTCCAGCTGTTCTACTCTCTGCCTGAATTCACATGTACTGTCTTTGATGTCACTAGTTCTTTCCTCTTCCTGTTCAGATCTGTTCAGATCTGCTGTTATGTGCATTGTGCCATGCATCACCATCAGATCCATTTATCTTATTATGTGTGTTTACAATTTCTTCAGTATATTCCCCCAGTGTCTTTTTAATGTCCTTGATCTCCTCCTTCTCTTCATTAAATTGATTCATGATATTTGTTTAGACATCCTTGATTAGTTGTTCCATGCTCTACATTTCCTCCTGTTCTTTTAGTTTGTTTATTAGCCTGGACCATGTCTTCCTGTTTCTTGGTATGACTTTTAAATTTGTGTGTGTGTGTGTGTGTGTGTGTGTCTAGGTATCTGTTTATCTTGATTGGCTTATTTGGATAGTTAGCTTCTCTTTCTACTTTAGGGTTTTATTTTGTTTTGTTTTGTGTTAAGGTTCATCTTTGACACTTGGTTCTACTTATTCTATATATCCTTGTAGTTGTCTGTGTTCCCTTGAAAAAATATTAAGACCATAGAAAAAGGAAAGAAAGAAGAGAAAAAATAATAGTAGTAATAACAAAAAGAATAGAAAAGAAACAATAAAAGAGCCAGAAAAATAAATAAGCAATAATAATGAAGAAAATCATAAAAAAATACAAAGGTATAAGAATAAAAACACATGGAATAACAAATGTAACAAAAAAATCAATAAAATAAAAGATCGGAAAGATGAGAAGAAGAAAATAGAAAGATATAAAAGAAATAAAATGAAGACCAAACAAGTAAAGATGAAATGAAAGAAAAGCAATGGGGGAGGGAAAAATGAAAGAAAGAAAAGAAATAAAGACACTAAGGAGAAAAAATAAAGAAAAGGTAAAAGGAAACAATGAAGGAGAAAGGACAACAAACCAAAATTAAAAGAAAAATTAAATAAAAGAAATACAGGCTTCCACTTTAGGTCCCTAGGAACTACTACAGGCTGTTGGTACTTATCAGTCAATCACCCTGCAGCCTGCTCTCCATAGGTGAGGTATTCAGTTTTAGCAAATAAAATAATGAATAAAAAAATAAAATAAAATGGTAAAAAAAATGAACAGATTGAAAAACCTAAAACAAAAATCACATCTTAGTCTATAAGTTTTCTTCGATAGGTTGCCATTTGGGTGCTCGACACCCAGTGGATCACTCTCTGGAACCCTTCTCTAACAGGTACCAGGAATCTAATGAGAGACCTAGTATATGCAAGGCAAGCATTCCTACACCGAGCTACACCCACTCCACAGGTTAGATAAGCTTCCAAGAGATCATCTGGCCTTCCTATCTCTCTTTCCCGCAGGAGAGTTGGACTTCTAACAGTTTACCAACTATCTCTCTTGGCTTCCTTCTCTCCTGGGCTGGCTAGGTGCCTATATCCACCTTGGCCCTCACTGACCTAGGTTTTCTCTCTCCCAGTGCAGTTGGGTATGACTGCCTGCCTGATCAGATCCCCCTTCTCTCTCCCTGAGGCTGCTTCAGTCCTGGATGGGGTCTTTTTTGAGATTCAAAGGGGACTCAGCTGGCCAAACTCATTGAAGAGAAGCCACTTTTCACCCTGTGCCAGACTCCTTTTCATCCCAGGGAGGAGAAGGTGATTTCCCACTCAGTTGGCTGCAGTGGGCCAGTGGTTTTACCAAAGCTATTTGCCTTGAGGGTGTGGTATATGTACTGTTTCCAGTCACAGGGGTGAGTAACTCATGGTTTTCAATTGCTCTCTTTGCTCTTTGGCCTTCCCCTTCCTGCATGATGTGCAAGCACTCTCCTGGTGTGCAGATCCCCAAAGCAGCTCCCTCAGAGAGCTTTTTGCCCTTCCTTTGTTGTTTTTGTCAATGCAAGGATTAGGAACCTCAAAAAGATAAAGAAGAAAACTAGGAAAAAAGTAAAGAAAGTTATGGGGACAAGGAGGATGTCTATTTATTCAGAGATTCTGAAACTATTTATTGAGGACTTCCAAGAATTTACTATGTATGAATAGTCACCAGTTCATAAGTCTTTTTTGGAGTCTTTAAAAGCAGAGATTCTATGCCCTATTTGTATTTATTTATATTGGTATTTCCAGAAATAATCACTGTGTGTAAACGTGGGGCTTGATGCTTTTCAGATGAATGAATAATAGTGTGATTAGGCCTGGAAGAGTACAATCATTCCTATATACAAATAGCATTTCTACTTAGCATCCAGGATAAAAAGCAAAGGAAAGGACCAAGAAATTTTATGTGGAAGAAATACCTATATGTGGTATATGGCTGGCGAATTATGAATTCATTTGTTTTAGTTTGAATTACTTCAGGAGAAGAACAAAGACAAGGATCCCAGCACAGTAAATATTGTTTAGTAGGTGATTTCAGAAGACATTAGCAGAGAAGTTAGAGAAGGAAGAGAAGATAGCCAATAAAAGGGCACATTGTCAAGTAAAGTACAAAAACAGATGACGCTTAATCCCAGTGGGAAACTTTGTGAGACAAACTAGAACAAGCACCTCTGAGTTTTCCCCCTTACTGGGAAAAGGAGCAGAAATACTTATACACCAAATCTTATCAATGGTTGATTGAGAGTGTTCTTAGAGGATGTTAATTCCCTGGCTTTTCTCACCTGCCTTTCAGGTGAAAAGTAGTTTCCTGAGGTCAGAGATAGTTCCCAGTCAAAGGAATGCAAGTATTAGAAATTGTAAGTAGGTTTGTCATGCAGAGACCAAGAAAACACACATCCCTTTATAAGCATTATTTAAGAAAGAAAAAAATTATTTAAATTTGTCTGTATCATTTTTTAATAGTAAGTACTTTGTTAGAGCATAAATATTTTTTAAATTGTTTGGACTTGTCCACTTCAGAATGGAATTGTGAGATATTAATTTTGGTTTAGGGAAACCATTGGAATATTAAGGGTGCTGTGAGCCAAGAAGTTTTGAGAACTTCTACCTCTTCTTTTAAACTTCACATGTGCTCTGGTGAGAGCATCCTTACAACTGTTCCTATGGCTTGTAAGTCTATAGGAACAGAGGTACCTTCTGTGGACTGAAGTTATTTGGAATTTCAGAAACAGGAGAAATCGCATATGACTACGCATGATCTGCATTTCTTTTTAAATAGAAAACACATTCTACATTTTGATATGTTCTTTGTTTTCAGTCACAGAATATAGTTTTTATGGAAAATTTAGCCAAAATAATTTTCATATTGTCTTTATTCCTCAAAAAGGCTTTGATTTTATGAGTTCATAATTCTTGCCTTGACATCTTTGCTTAGATTAAACAAGAAACTAGCTATAGGTTAAAGTCTTGCTTTTGTTTTATATTGTTGGCTAAACAACTTATAGATAAATATCTAGCCAGTTGTGAAAATGTATAGGTCATTATGATACAAGTTTTAGTGCTACTCATTGCTTCCTTTTATGATTATTTTTCTTTATTATAAGGCACTAAAATGAACTTCTGAAATTAGACAAAGAATACATTAAAAAAGACAGAGATGAATGATTAAGTGAATAAAATGAATATACACCAATAAAATAGACATGATCGTAATTATAATATTCATAGGCATAACATAATAATGCCTACTGAAGGCTTATCATGTAAGAGACCCTACGTGGTTTATAATATATATGTATTCATTTTATCCTAACAGCTCCCCGATGATGTATGTTTTATTATGCCATTTTGGTCTTATCTATCCTGTAGCAGGAGTTGCTGGTTCCCACCATATTCCCAGGGTTTTACCCGTAGTACATGGAATTCTGACTTCCAACTGCCAGAAAGCATTTCTGCCCAAAGACTTTTTTAAAATTATTTTTTTGGATGACTGGTTTTGCTATCTTGTACAGTGGTCTGCTTCTGTATAAGAGAATTGACACTCCCTGCAATCAGCCCTCAACCTTTGACTCCAGGAATACCCCATCTTCTTTGCTTGTAGGGTGAGGTAACTCAGGTAGGTTTTTTACACTAGCTCCCAGTTCCCCAACAGGATTAAGTTCCAATTACTCACAGTATTAACTTGTTTGAAAACACTCACTTCATTGACTACATTCTGGTTCCTGTCTCAGTTTGTTACCCAGTCTTGCTGGTGTTTCCTGGAATGACTTCTGAAATAAATTATTTGCATTCAGATTCTTAGTTAAAGATCAGCTTCTGGAGAACCCAAATTAAGAATGTCTGTGTCTGTGCATTCATTCATATTTTCATGGTACCCATAAACAGAAAACTCTTTTCAGTTGGGGTAATAAATAAGAAACATACACATTAGGAGTTCCTAGGAAATAGGGATTCTTCACCTTCAGGAAGGGTGTGCATTCGAGACTCAGTTTATAACACACAGCCAGTACCAATTTAGTCCTACATAGAGAAAGTGGGGGAAGAAAGAGAGGGCCACGTGCACCAAAATATCGCTGAACCACACTGTGGCCATGCACCAGGGGGAGGAATGGTAAAAATAACCAGCTACTTACCAATGCTAGATTTGCTCCCATTAGTTGGCAAAATGTGAGATGTGAGATGATAATTAGTAAATGAATTTAAGTCTGGTGTGCCCAGAATTGACACTTTGGCAGCTGTTTTATTGCGGGACGCTTGGTGGCAGGCGCTACACTTGGTATCCTGTTCACACACACACATAAAGCATAGCCACATTCACACTCATCCTTTCAAAGGGAGATAATATGTATTGGTCGAGGGAAAGTGTTGAGGATTTTTGTGTAATTAATATCACTATTTTTTATTGATAATATGTCTCCTGCTGGCATTTCTAAAAATTGCGATTGATAGTACACATGGGTTAGAATGACATTTCTATCAGATTCCTAATATATTTTGCTTTGTTTAGCCTATACAGATGTTTATTTTTTTAAGCCAATTTTACAATTTGTGCTGAAGATTCCATTTCCTTCCTTCCTAGGTTTTTAATTTATTGTAATTTAAAAGATATTTTTATGGTGGTAGTGGTGATGATGATGTGTGTGTGTTTTAAGGTGAACTATTAAAGTATTACATAACCAACATTTCCTGATACCAGGTATGATCTCATTTGGCAGCCTTTTCAGAAATGAATAGAAGCTACCTGCCTGCTTCTTCTTGGAGTCATTACAGAGCACATGGTCAATGTGAATTTTCATTTACATATTGTGGATCCAGAATTTCTGCTTAAAAAAAGACACACAAAACTTATGAAAAACAGGTACTCAGCATGGTAAGGGCTATGTTTTAAACTTCAACATCTCCTCCAGTTTCCTTCCTCTTTTTAGTCTACCTTCTTCATACCTCTTGATATTTATCTGTCTTTGTTTCTTTTTAAGTAAATAACAAGTTTCCATAGTGCAAGACCCCTAATGCTGGTCAGTTGCACAGAGCTGGTTCACTGGCCAGAAAGAAAGATGGGTTAGGTGATCTGAGGTTACTGCAGATTTATGTGATAGCTCATTGCATGGCAAAAAGGAAATGAATATTGTAGAAAAGCACTGCTTCTGAAATAAGAAGTGGCCTGTGCAATTTACTGGCAGTACAATGTTGGGATACTCAGTTAGTCTCTCTGAGCTTTGTTTTATTATCTTTCAATGGAATAATCGGTTTTTCCTGCAGAAAGGTAGTGAATTGAAAAGAAGATGATCTTTGGAAAAGAGCTTGATAAGGATTTCAGCACTATATAGACGCAGGTTATTGCCATCATTATTTGTTTGGCATACAACAATTTACAAATAGCTTTAATATGAATTATTTAGTTTGGGTTTCAGAACAGTTTGGTAGAGTGGAAAGAGAAACTCCCTATCACAGAGATGAGAACACTGAGGTGCTGCAAGACCAACTAGTGCTAGACATAATCAATTGTACAACCCAGAGTATTGAATAGAAATGGCTGGCTCTCAATTTGGGTTTGTTATTTCTTATGATGTAATTATTTATATGTGATAAATAAATACATGTGTGTGCACATACACATGCACACATACACTAGCATATGAAAAGAGAGGGAGAGCGAGAAAGCGAGGCGGGGAGAGAGAGAGAGATCTCTAACAAATCTCATTTGGAGTCCAATTGTACGCGATAAGATCACCTCAGATTTTTGTCTCGAATTCTGACCTACCCAAGACTTCTGTGAGTTCCCTATGGCTAATGTTCACCCAGACAGAACTGCTCCAGTTTCTAGTTTCTGCTGAATGTCAGTTCTCAATTCTGTCTGGTGATTGCTGCTGGTGTATAGTGGATTGTTCTGGTTATTCACATGTAATGACAATGCACCTTTATACATAGCACTTTTTAATAGGTAGTTTTAACTTGGATGTTAGACAACCTGGTGTTTCAGTGTTTTTTAGTCATTTTCACTATCTCAGGCATAACATTTTTACCTTATTTCTCAATTTTCTCTTTTGTCTTCAATCCTTGTCAATTACATTCTACTTCTGTTTGCTCTTATTCTCTTCCCCATCCCCAAATTCCTGTTCCTTTCCTATACTGAACACATCTCTTTTATTTTCTTCCCCAGCCAAGCCCTGGGACTTCACCTTCACCCACAGTGACTTGTTAAGATGAGCTCAAATGAGCATGTATGCTCCATGTAGGCAGGGTGTCTGTCATGTCATCCTTGTGTCTCCAAGGTCCCAAGTAGCAGGAGGGGTTAGGACTGACATTTAGTAGATAAAAAAATAACTATGTATTGAATGAAGGTATCAAGATTATCTATCAGAGGAATTCTAATACCAATTAGAAAAGCAATATGCATTGTACATGTATTTTTCTCACCACTGCATACTTAAAGTGACTTAAGGAAGATTATAATATATTCTGAAGCTGACAGTAATGTTTTATCTAAACCATATTTTAAATGTGTTATATACTCCTAGACACTTATATTACTTCCCTTAAACAGAGCACTCACTACAAATTCACTTATTTTTTTTTCTTTGCTTTTGTTTCATTTTATCTTTGCCCTAGAGATTGCTGTTGTGCTAGATGTAGGCATATTCTGGAAACTTCATTTAAAAATTAATAAATGTGTTTAATTGGAAAGTAGGAGCTGCTATATTTTCATGGGCCCTGGGCAGATACTTCCCCACTAACCCTTATCCCCAGAATCTTTTTCTTTATTGTCACTCTCTGTAGAATCGCTTGATCAACGAAAGCGTGTCTCCAGATGAAAACAGACTGTTCCTCAAAGAACAAATTAAGGACTTTCAGTCCTGGAGGTAAAACACTGTGAGTTGATCATGCAGTGCTGTAAAACAAATGTGTTATGTGCCTGGCAACTCTGTCACACAATCAACAGGAAGCCTGAAAGGCTGAGATGGGCTGATTTGCACATTTTCATCAGGTTCTGGCAAATGCAATCAAAATAAGCCAATAGGATTTAAAATTTCTTTGTCGTGACTCAGACTCTTGGATTTTTTTGTCCCCTTTCAACAAATCATTTATTTCACATGGAATATTTTGAATTTCTGAAAGTCATTTCAAATTCCAGTTTCTGTTTGAGGTGCTGGCGTACTCTAATAAGAATGATCTCTCAAGGAGCAGCATATAGAGTAAAGAGAGGGCAGAGGAAATGCAGTCTCATCTTAGCTCTTACTGCCTTTCTCACTCCCCGCCCCCCTTTGTCTGATTTCTCCCACCTTTCTGTCATTATCACTCTTTCCAATATTCTCTTTCTTCTTTAGTCTCCAGTCCTAATTTTATCCATAGTGAATAAATGCTTGTGGGAAAAATTTAAAATAAGTTTTTTTTTTCCATGGTAAATCTATTTTTTTCAAGAAATACTTCTATGAGCAACAACTGTATGCTAAGCACTCTGCTAGGTATGAACATGATTTCCAGTAAACCAGAGCTCTTTAAAGGAGTGTCTCCCAAGTATACCTCTGTCACTGTATGTAAAACAGAATAGAAAAAATCCATACCCACCCCTTTTCACCAAAGTCTGTATGCCAATGTAAAGGGTGGTGCTTGCCCCTTTAAGTTTAAAAAGGTTAGAGTAGATGAAAGAAGAGGTGAAAATTAATATCACACTCCATCTTTAATGACATATATATTAGAGGATTTAACAATTTTTGATGAATTTATCTCAATTGGCATTACCATATTCATAATTTACACTCATGAAATAGTCTATCTAGACTTTTTCTACAGATTCAGATTTCTTGATGTTTTGTGAATCATTGTTGCATATAAGAAACTTACAAGCTTTGTTTGTGTGAGTGTTTTGGAATTTGTGATGGTTAGGTTAATGTGTCAACTCTGCCAGGTAATTGTACCCAGGTGTTTGGTCAAGTAAGCACTGGGCTAATTGTAATACAAAGACATTTATGGACTTTAGTCATCAGTGGGTTTATTGCATAGATGGCTGATTACATTTATGATCAACCACAGAGATTGCCATCAGCAATGAGTGATACTTTATCCAATCAGTTGAATGCCTTAAAAGAGGCATTCAGAGAGAATTTTCCAACTTGTCTTTGGACAGCCAGTGTCTCCTAGAACCTCATTTTTTTTTTAAGATTTATTTTTATTTATTTCTCTCCCCTCCCCCACCCCCTCAGTTGTCTGTTCTCTGTGTCCATTTGCTGCGTCTTCTTCTTTGTCTACTTCTGTTGTTGTCAGCAGCACGGGAATCCGTGTCTCTTTTAGTTGCGTCATCTTGTTGTGTCAGCTCTCCGTGTGGGCGGCGCCATTCCTGGGCAGGCTGCTCTTTCTCGCACCGGGCGGCTCTCCTTACAGGGCACACTCCTTGCGTGGGGGGGGCGCTCCCCTACGCGGGGTCACCCCTGTGTGGCAGGGCACTCCTTGTGTGCATCAGTACTGCGCGTGGGCCAGCTCCACACGGGTCAAGGAGGCCCGGGGTTTGAACCGCAGACCTCCCATGTGGTAGACGGACGCCCTAACCACTGGGCCAAGTCCACTTCCCCCAGAACCTCATTAAGGGCCTTTATTGCCTTTCATCAGAGCCCCTGGTTTGCAGCTTGCCTGAAGAATCTGGACTTTTCCATCCCCACAGTCAATGAGAGACTCTTTTAAAACCTCATACAATTTACAGATATGTCCTGTTGATTCTGTTTCCCTAGAGAACCCTGACTAATGCAGAATTGCTTAGGCATCATGCATTATGTCGACTGAGAGATAACAAACTAAGCTGCAAGACAACTGTATTAGTCAGCCAAAGGGGTGCTGGTACAAAATACCAGAAATTGGTTGGTTTTTATAAAGGATACTTATCTGGGGCAGGGGCTTACAGATACCAGGCTATAAAGCATAAGTTACTTCCCTCATCAAACTCTATTTCCATGTGTTAGAGGAAGATGGCTGCTGTCATCTGTGAGGGTTCAGGCTTCCTGGGTTCCTCCCTTCCTCAGGCTCCTTTTTCCTGGGCTCAGGGTTTCTCTCTTCCTGGGGCTTGCTTCTATTTCCTCTGTTTCCTCTGCAAGCTTACTTCCCAGGGCTCCAACTAAGGCGTCAGCATCAAACTCCAGCATCAAGAACTCTCCAACTCTGTCCTTTGCCATACCTTTTATCTGTGAGTCCCCACCCTCGCTTTGGGTAAACCAGAGCCCTTTAAAGGAGTGGGTGGGGACTCAATGCCCTACTGGCACAAGAGGTTTACATGATTGCTTAATCAAGGAAACTTATGAATCCAATATAATCTAATATGCCCAGAGGAAAAGATCAGTTTGCAAACATAATCTAATATTTCTTTTTGAAATTCATCAATAATATCAAGCTGCTACAGCAACAAAGTTTTTTATTTGGGGTCTTAGAATTGCAATCTGGGGAACACAGATTCGGGTAGCAACCCAAATCATATCCTGTCTTGAGTCTTCCTGGCAAGGGCTTTTAAAGAAAAAAAAAAGAAGATTACATAAGTTGTTTTCGATTGGTGGACATTCAGGGTGCTCCAATCGTCGTTCGGGTTAGATAGTAATTGTGTTTTTTTTATGGTGTCCAGATGTCCTTAGAGTTTTGATGAAAACTTTTGCAGCAGGTATTGCATTCTTTAGCAGTTTGAGAGAGCTGGCTGTGAATTGCCTAAGAAAAACCTCCAGAATGCCCTCCTGACTCCCTTTTAAATCTCTTAGCCAAGTAACTTTATTTTATTTCTTTTCACAATTGTAAACATCAGCTACTTCCCTGAAATAAAATATGCTATTTCTATGGGTACAGTCAGATCATGGTTAACATAGATCATACCTGATTTTCTGGGTGTTTCTAATTGCTCAGCACCCTTTGAAATCCTGGGAATTCCATGTTATAAATTCACCTACAAGTATCAATCTGAAAAAGAAAATATTAAAAAATTAGGTCTTAGGACATCTCACCCTGTAGCATGCCCGCACCCATCTCTGGGGTGTGTACTTTTTTAACCCTCATTCCTCAATAAACTCTTTACTCCTTTGCCTACCCTGTGGTGTGTCCTTAAATTCCTTTATGTGACATAGCCAATACCCTAGAACCCAGAACCCAGAATCTTCCTCTAACTTATCTGTAGAACCCAGAACTCAGAACCTGGAACATTCTGTTGACATATTTGGTGAGTCACGGCAGGAGACAAAGAAGCAAGTAACGCCCCCCAACAACAGGTAGGGATTGTAAGGCAACCAATCGGAACAGCAAACAGCTGGGGCCCCTCCCCAAAAAGGGGAGAAGGAAAGGCCTAAAAAAGACCTAACCGGGGGCCCCACATGCATGTCTTACCCTGTAGCATGCCTGCGCCCATGTCTGGGAAGTGAACTTTTTTTCTTTTTCCTTGTTTCTCAGTAATCTCTTTACCCACTTGCTTACCAAAAAAAAAAAAAAAAAAAAAAGCAGGTCTTGAAATAAAGTAACCAACTCATAAATGAAATGTTCTTCTGGAGTCACCTATTTTGTGAAACAAAAAACTCAAAATATGACCTAGAGAAAGTAATACAGGAGGAAGTTTGCAATATTCCTCTCCAACTGCCCAATCAGGAATGTTCCATGCTTTTATAGCTTCTCAAAGACACAGCTGAGAAATATGAAAGTGATAAGGATTTGAACTACTAACTTAAATTGGGGTAGTAAGGCAGGACATCTTGATGGAATTTAGAGGGAGAATTTTTGTCTCAAACATGAACAGTGCATTCAGAGAGGGTCCGTTAAGTCTGAAAACGAAATCCCTCAGCAAAGTTTATGAATACTTCCAGAATTCCTGAGAGTTGGAATTGCTGTTTATGCTGCAGCGGTAGGCATACCATAAGTAAAAGCTCATCTCCAGCAACCAGGTGCCTATTGATTAGGCATCAGAAAAGGCTGGGAGGTTTTGTTTGTTCTCCCAAGTACATTGTGAGAGCCTCGTTCTAACAACATGCCTGTGAAAATGAAATGAATAAACCTTTTGAGAAAGTTGACAATACAAAGAAGAGACGCAGTGCCACATTTAAGAGTCAGAGAACACGTCTTTAAAAACTAAATACAGAAAAATCTAGGCTGCCAGCATCCTCCACTGTGCAGGGCAGCAATGCAAGCAACTACAGGGCTTCAAGAGAAGAGAATAGGGTATGAAATAGAGCAAAACAGAGAAAAATGTTCCATGGCTGTTTTCTGTACTATTCCCTCCTGAATGGTAAGTCCTGGAGAAAAAAATGAAAAGTGAATTGTCCCTCTTTACTCCCAAAGAACAATTTTTCCCAAATGTCTAACACTGCACCATGTCAATGTGTCTCTGCATTTCTATACTGAGGTATTTTTGTCAGTTGAAACAGCATCCTACCCGAGTAAGGGTTCTTTTTAGAAAAAGTTATTGTTCTTTTGGCCAACAATGCAGGTGCCATTTGTGTGTGTGTGATTTTTGTGTTTGTTTGTTTTTTTGCTATCAAAGTCTGTGCTGGGCAGTAGTATCACATATTAAAGTAGATGGGCTTCTAAATTTTACAGGGCTTAGGTACAAATGTAATAAATAGCATTAACGAAAGCATTGCTATTATGTGGGAAAATCTGTCATTTCTAGATTTTAACTATAGAACCAAATTGGCCTTGGTACATGCATACAAAGACCAATGCAATAATGATGCCTTTAATCTTAAATATGCTACATACTTTTACAAGCATTGACTGTATTATACCATTTAATATGCATGCATAGTTCTTTAGTTGGATTCTCTTATTATCTCATTTCATGATAAGTTACTTGAAGTTTATAGATGTTAAGTAACTTTCCTGGGGTCAAACAGCTAACTGGCTGGATGTAAGTACGATTGACAGTCTGATTCTAAATCCAGGGACTATACTATAGCTCTGTATCAACAGAATGTCACTTTTCAAGGTTGGACACTTTTCAGTGAAAAAAAGAGAAAAAAACATGTTTAGTACCTGTAGTAGATTCCTTCGTCCCACTGATCAATCACTATAATAGTATTATACCTAAGAATTACATCTTACCCCTAAAATCTTTTTACCTAAGGACCAAAGACTTAACCTCTACACAACACAGTTTGGAGAACATCTCTTAACATTGCTGTCAATCACCTTTGAAGAAATAGAACTGTTCTTCAGTTCATGAGAGGACGTGACTAGGAACAGTACCTATAAATCCAGTTCCTGTAATGCTCTTTGTTCATGTAGCATCGTTGGCTTTCCTGTCTTCCTGGGAGAAAGGAAAGTAAGGTATGGAGAATAGGTGCTCTGAATAATTTCTTATGTGTATCTGATGGAGCTTTATTTTTGGCTGCCACAACTAGATGGTCTTACGGGGAAAGTACTGCTAAGTTGGACACCTGCCATTGCTTTGTGTTCCTTGTTATTATTAGATATGGGTGCTTTAACCAATCTGTTTCAGCAATGCCTACAGCAAACCATTTCTGCTAAAATCCCTGGTCTTAATGAGAGGTATACAGCCTTACTTTTCCTTTTTCTAAGAGAAAAGAGTTTCACTTTAAAGCAAATGGGCAACTTATATAACATTTTGCATTTATTCTTTAACTTTAAAAAATGTGCCCTCTCAAAATGCTCTCAAAAACATTTAGAAATCAAAGCATTCATGAAATCTAAACATGTGCCATGAGACAGAAGGTAATAAAGTACAGTATTTCTCATACTTTTTTCCATGCATGGGTCACTTTTAAGATTTTGGAATATCTATATACCGTAAGTACTATTGTTTACTATGTATTTCCTTTAATTACTTATTTCTCTTAAACATCTTAAGGAGAAGTATATTTAAAATCCTTAGGTTTTTATAAATGCCTAGGTATAAAATTAATATATTGCTTTAAGAAAAATAATATTCAACCATGCACCACTTAACGTCATTTTATATCATAGTGGTAATGTACCTACTAGAAATGCGTGGGCTTAAAGCTGCTAACAAAATGAAAGCTAGTCTCCTAGTTTTATCCACCCCTACCCACCCTTTAAAAAATAACCTCCGTTGAAAAACAAGTTAATATAAGAGCTATTCCAGAACTCAGATTTCCCAACTGCCTCTTCACTCATTTCCCCCCTCTGTGATTCCCATTCAGGGTCAAGAGTTCTTTCCTCATCCTAAGGACGTTAACCCCTGGGTTCTCACTTTCTTTCCTACCTTTTCCTTCCCCCGAAATATCATTTATGGAGGACCATCATCACTGAATACTCTATCAACTCCATGGCTTCTTTCTCTACTAGTCCCTCCTAAATGGTGAGTCCTGGAGAAAAAATGGAAGGTAAATTGTCCCCCTTTACTCCTCAGAAACAATTTCTCCCAAATGTCTAACAATGTACTATGTCAATGTGGCTCTACAATTTCTATACTGAGGAATTTTTGCTAGCTGAAATGACATCTTACCCAAGTAAGATTTTTTTTGTTATCGTTCTTTTGGTAAACAGTACAGGTGCCATTTTTTTGTCTGTTTGTTTTTGTTTTTTCTACCAAATGTTAAAGTAGATGGGCTGCTAAGTTTTACAGGACTTAAGTTCAAATCCCAGTTCTTCCACTTACTAATTCCTTGGCTGCTCTAAACCTCAGTTTTCCTAATCAATAGAAGGGAAGTAAACTGATAAGATGCATTAAATACATACATTAACCTCTGATCCTGCCTTAAATTTCAATGAAATATTAGGAAAGGTTTTAATCAAATAATAAAATAAAACCAGAGATAAGTGAGTGAGAAAGAAGAAAATGCCACTAAAACTTTCATGAGACAATGCATGAGTGGAAATTGATCTGACAAATCACAGAAAATGGAAACCTAACTTAGCATGAGAGGAATCTAAGAATCAAGCATAAAATAAAAAACAAAACAAAACAAAACAAACATAAGAATCAAGCAGATTGATGACAGGAAACCCCAGAAAGATCCAAGAATTGTGAGGGGGGTCTACAGCACAAGGATTGTCTGGATGACAATGACAAAGTAGGAACTACACTCCCCAAACCAAGCCCCCAATTTATCTGCAGTTGAGCTACAGCTGTGCTGGTTATTAGCCCACTCCAATCACAGTCAAAGCATGGGAATGAAGAACTAAAAGCAAAAGGATGAAAGAGAAAGCCAACTACTAAAAGGCAATACCCTGACCACCTGCCTTCCATGCTTGACTCTGGAACCTGGCAGGTGAGTCCTCACCTTGTAGGCCCGGATTGTAGAATTCCTCTGTGGGTAACTGGCCAAGGCAATGAATGGAATGAAATTGCCTAATCACATCCCCATACAAAGAAGTCCAAAAGGTGATAAATCCAATCTGGGAAAGCAGACACTGATAAGCATGGCCCAGTATTTGCAGGAGGACTCAAAAGACTGAGACCAAAAACATGGACAAACACATATAAAAAGAAATTCAAAGAAAAACACAAATGTATGAAGCACAAATTTAAAAAAAAAATCTATAGTTAATATCCTCAGAGAGAACAGAGAGAAAAGAGTCTTCAAACAAAACTAAGATGCTATTTTCAGAAAAACAGTATTTACAATCAGAAAATGTGCTACTAGAATTTTTTTAACAATGTGAGAGAAGAAGAAAAAATCAATAGAAGTGCTGAAAAATAAAGTTGGAGCTATCATGCAAAAACTAGTATCTAGCCAAAAGGGAAAGAGATGGACAATTGGAGAGAAGATAAGAAAGTTGTACCATTATGACTCTAAATGAGTGCTATAGGACTCTAAAATTGAGTGCTAGAGGATCAGGGACAGAGTTAGAGAACTTTCTAGAGGGAGAGGGGTAGTTGAAAATTAAAATAGGGTAGCCAGGACTTCCTAGTAAAGGCAGGAAAGGACTGAGAAAACTCAAACATGTGACATCTGGGGAAGGGGATTCCCATCAAAGGAAACAACCAGTGGAAAGGCTCTGAGGTGGGAGTGAGTTCAGTGGGTTTGAGGAACAGCAAATAGGCCAGTACAGCTGGACTAGTGTCCAAGGGGAGAAGTTAGAGGTGAGATTCGGGGCATAATGAGGACCACATCCTATGGGGCTAATATGGAGATGTTAATTGGTCAAGCTTGATTAACTTTTTCTTCCATTTTTTGGAGCAGTTTTCTCTCACAAGCTTCCTCAATCATTCCTTCAAGCAAAAATATGGTGGGAAGAACTCAGTGTTGTTGAGGATCTCTAGTTACAGGAGAAATAGAATATGGCATTCTACTATTACGACTTCTCCTTGAAGGCACATCTTTAGGGACCTTTTCATTGGTAGTATCTTAAGTAGGTTTGATTTTCTATTTTATCCCTGTCTTGAATGATACAGTTTACCTGGAAATTATTCTAACTTTAATAACTAATCATAACAAGAGGGTGCGAACTAGCAGCTTATGGGCATATTTTATTTAGCTGGTAGAATTACGATTCAGTGTTTAAAAAAACAAACAAGAGAACTGTTCTCAAAATATGAAATCAGCTTATTTCATGCAAGATGACCCTTGGATTTCTGGCTTCCATCAAAATAAGGAAATCTCTGGAAATACTGGGTTTATATTCTCACTGGTAATAAGTGGTTGCAACAATTATTTAATCATTCCAGATATGACTCTTTTAGTCCCATGGTTTCCTGCTGCCTCTAGCTTTTGGACTCCTCTACTCATCTACATTACCTCTATGCTTTATTCATGACACATACACTAAAAACAAAACAAAACAAAAAACAAAACAAAGTGTTTATCTAAAATTCAAATTTAACTGGGTGTCTGGTATTTTTATTTGCTAAATTCAACAATCCTAAAACAACCGTGATTCTAGGTATCTAAAACTAGCAGTGACATAGCTTTTCTTCTGTTCAAACCCCATGGACTAGAATTAGTGATGTGGTTATAACCCAAATCCAAAGGAGGCTGGGACATTTGGGGAAATGCATGAATTATTTGGTAAGCATTCCTACATTTACCACATGGTTCAAGAGAAAAATCATAAAGTTTTTCTATAATCAAAGGAATCTCTGATAACATTTAGTCCAGGTCACTTATTTTGCAGATGAAGAAACTAAACCTCAAAAGGTAAAGTAATATGCCACATTTACACTGCTATTTAATGACTCGCAAGAATGCCAAGTGTACTGAATTCCAGCGTAGGGTTTCCTCCCTTACCTGATACTGTCTTGCCAGACCCTCTTTGAGATTAACCATATAACTCCTTTATATAGTAAATGTTTAAAACATACATGTGTATGGAAAACCTTATCACACCCAATTCTCCCTCGTGACTGAAAAGCTAATCATAGTGCATCAGGAGTCTTACCTAATGCAGAATCCCAAAAAAGTCTTATCAGCATAATTCAAAGTAAAATGTTGGTGATGTGAAGTTACAAAATACAGAAAGATGGAGGGAAACGTTTCCTTTCATATTGAAACATCCAACTTTTCCCCCTTTTTATCCTTTTTTTAAAAAAAATATTTTTAAGTAAATCAGAGTCCTAGCTACAACGCATTAAGTGATGGCCTAATCAGCGGCTAGCCATGGTCTGAGGTCTGCTTCAGTGAGTGAGAAGCTTGCACTAAAGGCATTTAAGCATCTTCCAGCCATTTCACACAGTTGATTGTAATGATTGTTGATTGTAATGATTTTTGGAGCCATTCTATATTATTGGAAGTGACAAAATCTGTATTGTCCAAAAACTGACACATTTGACAAAAGAGGGTATGAATGTGGAAAGGGAAAAGAAACCGCTAGTTGTGGGCAGTAGCTAATATAATAGCTGCATTTTTTCTCTCTGATAGATTGAAGTAGCTCTTTATCACTGCCAACCATTTCTCACTGCTCATGCTTCCTCCTAGTTCTTTCCCCCCACATCATCACTTCATGTTGATTATTCCAACTTCAGGGTTTTATTTGTGAAGTGCTTTGTCATTTTTACTTGCATAAAAGTCACCATTTGAACACTTCCAAAGTAGAACATCCCCTTATTGGTATTATGCAAATGGTTTTTCACTTGTTCTGTAAAAGGCAGTGGCTATCACAAAATTTGACAAATACTTGGAGTAAAAAATACATTATCTGTCCATCTCCATACATGCATATACAAAACAAATTTTTTTGAAAAAGTACCCTTACTTGGATAATACACTGAAATTTTCTTTCCTTTTTCTATTTTATGTTTCTATTCTGTTTTATTTTGTATTTTTTCTTCTATTTTATTCCACTAAACATACTTGTATTACACTGACTTCATAAATCAATAGAGCCTTTATTCATATATTCAGAAACATTGATGTAGGCATGCTAAACTGACTTCTAAAAAAACTCCATAAAATTAGAAAGCATTTTGAAATTGTTGTGTTTGGCCAATATTGTTTAGAGGGGAAATGGAGTTCTATGAGCTCTATTTTAATTGCATACTTGGAAATAAAATAAACTCACTTGTGGATTTGGTAAGCATTGATTTTTTTCTGGAATTTTTCCTGTTTTTGTTTTTCTCATTTTCATTTCTTCATTCCCACATCATTTCATATGAACTCAATTCTTAAAAACATACTTTTTATAACCAGATAATGTGAACAAATTTTAGCTGTTTTGCATAGCATCATTTTATGCACCTAGACAATTTTTAAAATAATAACATTTTATTTTTGTTTTATCAGATATTCCTCTGCTATGGGTAAATTAAGATGCTTTATTTACTCAACCCTAAAAGTATTTTATATTTTTGATCTATTCCCTCTTTCTTCTCTCTCTTTTTACACACACATACATATATGTATACACACATATATATGTATATATAAATAAAAATGAGTGTGGGGTTTATTATTTATTTAAAAATAAAAATTCAATAGTAATTTAAGCCCATTTATTAAAATACATGCAATATTGCAAATGTGGTCACCCTGGGGATAGTCTTTTAACTCCTTTTACTGGCTATACTTATACTTAACCATTCTCTCTGTCTCTATCTCTTTAGCTCTCTTGCCTACACCCACCACTTTATCACCAACCCATGTTCATTTGCTATTTTTATCCATATAGGATTCTGAAGTGTTTTAACTGTTAGTATGCAACCATGGGGAGAAGAGCACCATCAAATGAGCCTCTTGCAAACTTGTTAACAGCAGTCTTAAAGGAATAAGAACCTGGGGAACTCCTTCTGATCATACAACTAGGATTCTGATGTGTCTGGAAATATCTAAAGATTTGTTAAACAAAGATGTCCAAGGCATCTTTTTTTTTTTTTTTTTTTCCATGCAATGAGTCCCATGGGAAGAGTGAGCTTGCAGAGAGACTATTTGTACTGCTCTTAAGGAGAAAGATCATGTGGATGGGAAAAATTGTATGGTTCCTAGTTCAGAAATTGGTACCAGGCCATCACCCTCCCAGAACATATTTCTGAGTCTTGTGGAGAGAAAGACCGAAGGCAGAAAGAAGATTCTACTTTCAGAAGAGGAAGACTTAAAGAGTATAGGAAGTGCAGTTTTAATCACAGAGGGCAAAATGCATGCCAGAATGGGGCAGGGGGTAATTTTTCTTCTGCCTGAAATATCTCATGACTCCTGGCCTGAGGGTTGTAAGGATATCTTGGCTTCTCGAGCATTACCTTCTGGAGCACTGAGAGAAAACTCCTTGATGTGACTTTCACATTCTTGCAGATAGGACTGATGATGACCCTAAATGGCTTTAGTTGCAGCAGACATGAAGGACGGTTGTAGCTTGGGCAGAAAAACCCAAGCACATGAGGATGCAAATAGAGATTTGGGGAAGGAGAATTGCAGGGGAATAGAGGTCCAAATTTATGTGAATAACTGCATTTGTCAATTAGGCCTGCAAGTTTCTAAAAATTTTTTATTTATTTTTAAAATTTATTTATTTCTCCCCCCTTGCAGCTTGCTTGCTGTCTGCTTTCTGTGTCCATTTGCTGTGCATTCTTCTGTGTCTGCTTGTCTCCCTTTGTTGCATCATCTTGTTGCACCAGCTCTTTGCTGGTGTGGGCGGTCAGTTCTCCACAGATATGGGCTGTCAGCTTTCCACGGGCGTGGGTGGGACAGCTTGTCTTCACAAGGAGGCCCTGGGATGCGAACCCAGGGCCTCCCATATGGTAGATGGGAGCCCAATTGATTGAGTCACAGCTGCTTCCCTTTGCAAGTTTTTAGTCAATGTAAATCCATTAGCATGCCTAAACTAGAGAAGGTTGGGCAAATGCTTTGATACAAATGGAATATTGGGCAAATGCTTTGATACAAATGGAATATTTGCAGGGATATGGAACTAGTGGGAGGATACAGTCAGGATTATGGTGTCCTGTGACCTCACAGCATATAAGGTTTTTACACAGCAAAACTTACCAACATATGACTTTTCCCAAAGCTTATTGATTTATACTGATTTCGTTCTCACCAGAATTGGCCAGCATATACCTGTTTCCTGATATTTTTCCAGAAACTGGACATTACCAAAAATACTGGCTCTTTTCCATATGCTAAGAAAAAAATAATCTCTCTCTCTCATGTGTTAACAATTGTAACAATTTTAATTATGAATAAAGTTGAGTATGTTTTTGTACCTGCATTGGTTTTTGGCTATTATATAGGATAAATTATTTTTTTCTGGATTGTCACTTTTCTTTTATGTTTTTGAATTTTTTCTCTGTGATTATAGTTCTATTGAAATTTTAGGCTTTCCAAAATACAGATTTTTTTTTCTAGATCATCATCTATTTCATTGATATTTTTATTTTTAACTTTCTTGTCACACAAGTGTATACAATAGTCTCTTACAAGTTTTACAGTTTCCTCTCTATATGTTGTGATAGCTTATTCTGGTTTCTTTTCAAATATTTTGAGATGAAACATAATACACCAAGGAATGGAAAGTGGAATCACAGCTACACCTCTGTACTAGATCTTTGACTAGGTACTTTCAATCATTATCATTCGTAACTATGATGGAAGGATCCTCTCAATGCAAATTGAAGTTCCAAAAGATTAAGTAACTTTTCATAAACATACCACTTCTAAAGTACAGGTCTATAAGAAATGGTATAGATTTATTTTATGGAAACTAGATGCAGGATGTTCTGTTAGAGACCAGCCACCCAAATCAGTCCCAGGATGACATTCGAGGAATACAGAAAGATATAGCTTTACATAATTATCCAATAGGTGAGCTATTCTGTGTACATTAAAATCCCTGTGCCTAATCCTTTGTAGTTAAAAAGAAAACAAATCATTATTTTTTCTTTCAAGAGCTTACAGTATGTTAAGGAAGATAAATAATTAATGTAAGTAACTACCATCCAAGATAGCATGTCTTGAGACAAAGTGGTAGGAACAGAAGCACAACAGATGCTCAGGCAAGAGGGTTTCCAAGTTGGAGATCTTGTAGGTGGAGCAGATCCTAACCCTGTAGGGGCCAGGATATGGTCACATCTGTATGTGTGAAGGTAGAACACAAACAAGCCTGCTAATGTTGAGAAGTGGTATAGCTCAGGTGTCACAGGGTTACAAAGGTGCACTTTTCATGTATTAAATCACTGCACATAATGGAATCATGAGCATCATGTGCATCATGTGCATCATGAGCATCATGTGCATCATAAGCAGAGGCCTCAACATTGGGGGAAGTTTCTGGAGGCTGGTACACAATGGAGAGGAGGTGAAAGAAGAGAGGAGAGAAGAGAAACAGAATAGAGGTGTTTCAGTGCTACTTAGGGCTAATAGCTTTGGGCACAATAAATACTTATTTGTTTTTGTCATGTGTACAGCATCTGCATTTATTTCCTCTGTATTATAGCTTTCCCATTGTTGTGCTCTTGGGGTAGTCAGTATGTATGAGTTGGTATGGATTAAATGAGCTTTTCTTTGGACTGGGTGGAGGAGAAGAGATTGGTACAAGGACATTAGCTGGGAAGTGGGGAGGTAGATGGGTGGACCCAGAAACATGGTTAAGACTTCTTAGTGTCTGTCTCCAACCTGACTAGTATCTATGACTTAGAGGGCGAGCACCTGCAAGCAGAACCTTCTCAAAGAGGCCTCTGTGAGCCATATGGCACACACAGGGCTGTTTAAGTATCCAAAAGACTAAGTGATCACTGAATAGAGAACATAGACATCTTCCACCCACCCTTGCAGAACACACAGAGCTCTAACACTTGGAAAAGCCATTGCTGCCTATACAGTAGCTACGGGCAACATGGGACCATTTAAACTTAAAATAATTAAAAGTAACATTAACAAACATTTTAAAAAGTCACTCCTTTAGTCACACTAGCCACATTTTATGTACTCAAAAGCCACTTGCAACTAGTGGCCACCATCTAGGACATGCAGACAGAGAGCATTTTGGTTCTGGCTGAAAGTTCTATTGGACAGCACTGGTCTAGGACCTCGACTAGAAGGCTGCACAGAGCAACTAAAGACGGACGTAATGGTGAACGTAATGGTGTAGCCAGAAGTCTGGAAAGACATATTTTGGAGTCTCCTAGGACCATTTAAGGATACTTTCAAGGAGATATGGCCCTAGAGAGTGAGTACATTAAAGAGCCAGTGAAATTTATGCTATTGCTGTTATAGTTATTAATGTGCTCCACTTGCATAATGACAAATCTTGGGTTCCATGAGTAAAGGTTTATTAAGTAAGAGATAAGCTATCACCCATTGAGAATGTGTAGAAAAGAAGAGTACACCCACCTAGCCTGGGTCAACAACAATGGCTAGTATTATTACTACTATTAGCAGCTAGTACTTACAAGAAACATCCTAAGTGGCCAGCATGATTCTAAATGCTTAACAATCATTAATTCATTTAATCCTCAGGCAACTTTAAGAGGTTGGTAATCTGAGAGTTCACATTTTCAGATAAGGAAATCAAAGCCAGGCTACATAAAACAGGCTGCCTGGTTCCAGGATACATATTCTTAGTCACTATGATACTTGAAATGACTAAGTCTCGGTATCATAATGGCAGAGGTAAAGACATATTCTGAAATGAGTGGGGACAAATTAATGAGCAGCTATTAATATTGAGATACATTTAAAAAAATTTATTGAAATGTATCACTCATACATAAACATACATAAACAATAACTTACATAATAATGTAACAATAATATAACAATAATATAACATAATAACATAACAATAACATACATAAATAATAACGTACAAAACAAACATATAACATCAAACAAACTTATATAACATCTCACCCTACCACCAATAACTTGCATTGTTTTTAAACCTTTTTAACTAATGATTAAAGAGCATTGTCAAAATATTACTACTAAACAAAGTATTTTTCCCCTAACCAATCCAATTCTTATTATCTTTATATCATTTATATATGAACATACATAAACAATGAAGTGTATAGTAAAAGTTGTGAATTTACAAAGCAAACACGCGTAACATTATACAGGGGTCCCATACATCAACCCTCCACCAACACCTTGCATTGTCATGAGACATTTGTTACAAATTGTGAGTGAACACTATCAAAATCTCAAGACTAATCATAGTTCTTATTTTACATTTGGTGTGTTTTCCCCCCAACCTACCCTGTTATTATTTTTTAAATATATTTTTTTATGACAGAAGTTCTAAACTTATAAAACAATCATGCACATGTGCAGAATTCCCAAACAACACCCCTCCATCAACACACTGCAATGTGGTGTGTCATTTGCTACAGATAAAATAATATCATCTGGTTATCACCATGTCCATAGTGTACATTTGGCTACATTTTCCACACTGCTTCAGTATCAACACAGTACATCTTTTGCACAGATGCAAGAACATTATATCATCACTACTAATCACAGTCCATAGGTCACTCCAGTTATATTTTTCCCATGCTTCTCCACATTCCCAACACCCTGCAGGGGTGATGTACATTTGTTCTAGTTAACAGAGGATGCTTCTGCATCTGTACCACCAATCACAATTCTCACTCACCTCTTGGATTACTGTGCTTTCCAGTTCCTAGATTGCTCTTAAGCATTCTGTCAATTGGCATCCACATAACCAGACTCCCATTTTCAGTCACATCCCCACCTACAAACTAGCTGTTACTCATTGTGTGCTACGATCCACTCTATACATTTCCACAATCTTACATAAAGCTAATTAAAATTTCTACATACATTAAACATCAGTAGTCCACTCAGTCCATCTCTCATCTCCTTTATGAATCTACCACTGACCACCAGCTCTTGAAGGTATTTTCCAACAATTTCTTCCAGAAGCTCCATCATTCTTGCTTTTATTTTTAGTTCTTTGATCCATTTTGAGCTAATTTTTGGATATGGTATGAGATAGGGGTCCTCTTTCCTTCTTTTGGATATGGATGTCCAATTCTTTCAGCACCTTTTGTTGAATGGATTGTCCTGCCTGAGCTGTGTGAGTTTGACAGGCTAGTCAAAACTCACTTGACCATACTTGTGAGGGTCTGTTTCTGCACCATAAATTTGGTTCCATTGGTCTATTGTGTCTGTCTTTAAGCCAGTACCACGATGTTTTTACCACTACAGTAGATATTATGATATAAAGCCTGGAGATGAGGGTTCACTTTTCCTTTTTATAATGTTTCTGGTTATTCAGGACTCCTTACTCTTCCAAATAAATTTAATGATCATGTTTTCAATTTTTTCTTTAAAGCTGGTGGCATTTTTATCAGGATTGAATTAAATCTGTATATCGATTTGAGAAGAATTGACATCTTAATGATATTTAGTCTTCAATCCATGAGCTTGGAATATTTTTCCAGTTATTTAGGGCTTTTTTGATTTGTTTGAACATTGAATTGCAGTTTTCTGAATACAAGTGCTTTATATCATTGGTTAAGTTTATTCCTGACTATTTGAGTTTTAGCTGTCATTTTTTATTTTCACCACTCTTTTGATACTTTTAGTAACTTTTATTGATATAATCTTCATTTCTAGACTCTCTTCCAGGCCCCTCTCTCCTGTCTTTTCTTTTCAGGCTCCAGCACACCCTTTAGTATTTCTTGAAATTTTGGTCTCTTGCTTAAAAATTCTCTCAGTTTCTGTTTATCTGTGAATAGTGTAATTTCACCCTCATTTTTGAAAGACAGTCTTGCTGGATATAAGATTCTTGGCTGTGAGTTTTTCTCTTGTAGTATCTTAAAGATATCAGACCCATTATCTTCTTGCCTCCATAGTTTCTGGTGAGAAATCAGCTCTTATATTTATTGGGTTTCCCTTATATGTTATGCATTGCTTTTCTCTTGCTGCTCTCAGAATTCTCTCTTTGTCTTTGACCTTTGACATTCTGATGAGTATGTGTCTTGGGGTTGGTCTATTTGGATTTTTTTTTGGATGGGAGTATGTTGTGCTTCTTGGACAGGGATATATATGTCCCTCAATAGGGTTGGGAAATTTTCTACCATTAGCTCTTCAAATATTTCTTCTGTCCCTTTTCCCTTCTCTTCTCCTTCTGGGACACCCATGACGTGTATGTTTGCACACCTTTTGCTCTCATTTAGTTCCCTGAGACCTTGTTCAATTTTTTCCATTCTTTTCTTCATCTCTTTTTCTGTATGTTCACTTTCAGAGGCCATTTCTTCAAGCTCATCAATCCTTTCTTCTTCCTCCTCAAATCTGCTATTATATGATTCCAATGTTTTTTTAATTTCACTGATTGCAACTTTCATTCCCATAAGATCTGCTATTTTTTTATGTATGCTTTCAAATTCTTCTTTGTGTTCATCCAATGTCTTCTTAATATCCTTAATCCCTTTAGCCATCTCACTGAATTTATTAAGGAGATTTGTTTGAACATCTATAATTTGTTGTCTGGAGGCTTATCTTGTTCCTTTAACTGGGCCATAGCTTCCTGTTTCTTGATGTGGACTGTAATTTTTGGTTGGTGTCTTCGCATCTGGATTCCTAGAGTATTTTTTCTGGGTGCAGTTTTCTCTTTAGTTTAGGGCTTCCTATCCTTTCTCCCTTGCTGGTTATGCAATAGGAGCCAAGCATGTAGTTAGTGCTGTAAGCTGTGGAGGCTCAAGCTGCCCTTATTGCACCAGGTACCAATGAAGTTTCTCCCAACTTTCTCCTTTGCCAGGGGTAGGGACAAAGTCACAGCTATGTGGAATATTCTGAGTGCAGGCCTAGACTATAGTTGCCCAGAAGGACTGATGAAGCTTCACATCCCTTTCTTCTCTGCCTGGGGCAGGGATGGAGTTGCAAGTATGGGAAGCAATGTATGCAATGAAAATCCAAGATGACCGCAGTTGCCCTGGTAAACTTCTGATTTTCAGTCTATGCCAGCCAAAGTTACCTGCAGTTATCTATATAATCTGGTTCAGGGCTCCTCAGCCTCCTCCCTTCCAGAGGTGGGGCTGAAGCCTAGGAAGACTGCAGGCTGATCTGCGTGAAAGAAACTGGTTCCTGCCAACACTGAGAGTTTCAGTCAACCCAGCTTCCCCTCAGGCTGGGGGTGGAGTTAGAATAGTGGCTACTCTCCTCTTTCTGACTTGGGCTGGTTCTCACCCCAACTGTTTCCAGGGTTATCTCTTAGCCAGCCATGTCTCCCATTCAGTAGCCTAATTTGACAGCCAACTGTCTCCTCCTCCCCTGTTTCTGTGAAATGGAGTTTCCAATTCCCATCACAGAATAGCTCCTGGAGCAGCTTGTGCTGCCAGGAGTAGTATCACCACTGGCCTCTGCGGCTTGGCCGGTAATTTCCCAGAGAGGCTTGTGCAGGTCCCTGCTGCTTCCTACCTGCTGGAGATGGCACTGGGGCCTAGGCTAGCCCTGCAATATGACCTGAATGGGAAGAAGCTGGTTCCCACCAGCACTGGGATTCTCAGTCCGCCCCAATCCCTCGTGTCAGATGCGGAGTTAAGATGGCAGCTCCTGGCCTCTTTCTACTTGGACAGGATCAAACTTAAGATGTTCTCAGGATTATACTGTACGCCACTGAATTTCCTCATCATAGCTGAAATTGGTTCCCCACTGTCTCTCCTCCCCCATTTTGGGGAAGTGGAGCTTTCAATTCCAGCCATGGAACAGCTCCCAAGGTGGCTTGTGCCTCCAGTGGAGGAGGGCACTCTATTTACTAATCTTCTCTGCAGATGGGCAGTCTATTCCTCCCACTCCCCCAAGGACATTGCATGATGCTCTTCTGTCCTCCTGGAACCCCAAACAGGTTCTTCAGCTAGCTACAGAGAGCTCTGGGTGTTTGCTAACTGCCCTGTAGTAGGAGCTGACTCTAGGAGCAACTTACTCCGCCACCATCTTGCTTGTTCTCTCTATTGAGATACATTTTACTCCTGTTCTGCTTAAAGTCTGAATAAGATAAAATGTCAAAAAATGTAACAACAACAACAACAACAACAACAACAACAAACACAGGACAAAAGTCAGAAAAGCATAGTTATTTAAAAAAAATGCTGTTCAACACAGGTGTAACTATAAGCCTGTGAGTATGCAACTCAGACATCAAGGATGTAAGGGATGAACCTCAAAATATAGTTTTTGTAATGATCTAGAACAGGGAGTACAAAGACATTTTAATTTCCCAGTCCAGTTCTGATTTATTCTGAGAGATGGGGTAGGTCTGTTTTAAGAAGGATTTTGAGAATCCATGGGAAAGCACACAATAATTCACTAGAAATATCTATGATTGGGGAAAGTGGATAGTCAGCAGATACACTAAATGGGTATCACATCAAGGAAAATATGAAAGAGGAAGTTCCAGATTAGAAGCAAAACTTTTTTTTTAATTAACTGGTTAGCATGCATGTATGTATCAGTCAGCCAAAGGGGTGCTGGTACAAAATACCAGACATCAGTTGGTTTTTATAAAGGGTATTTATTTGGGGTAAAAGTTTACAGTCACAAGGTCCTCAAGAGTCCAAGTCAAGGTGCCACAAGAGGTACTTTCTTACCCAGTCTGTTGCCATGTGTTGACACAAGATGGCGGGCCATGTCTGCGAGGGTTCAGTCTTCCTCCTCCTCCCAAAGGTCCATGGTCCCAGCTTCTTCTAATATCAATTGTAGGCTGAGTAAGTCTTGTCTCTCTCCCAGGGCTTGTTTTCCTCTGGGCTCATCTGTTCTGCTCTCTCTACAAGGCCAGCTGTAAACTATCAGACAAACAGCTTGTCTCTCTTCCCAGGACTTCTGCCATATCTATGGAGCCATCTCTATTCCTCTGTGTTCTCTTCTGTGTGTTTGCCTCCTGAGGCTCAAGCTCAAAATTCCAACCTCCCTTTTCTGCAGTGTGGTTTCTTGAGTCCCACCCACCAAAAGAGTGGGGACTCAATTTTCTACTGTCCCAATCAAAGCATTAATTATTATTTAATCAAGTAAAAGTGAAACCTTTGAACCCAATATAATCTAATATGCCCAGAGGAATAGACCAGTTTTCAGACATAATCCAATGTTTATTTTTGGAATTCATAACATCAAACTGCTACGAAGTGCATAATCCAACACATTAAAAACTGACGGTTTTTTTAGAAAAGAATGCATAATGTAGGGCTAGGAAGGAAAACCACAGTTAATGTTCTAAGAGTAATCTTCCCATTGTCCCCATGAATTTGAAATAAATCTGCCATCGAGTTGGAAAATTTCAACTCTATTTACTTTCTATTGTTTTTGTATTTAGAATGGACATTGAACCATTTTGCTGAAGTATAGGGAAGCGTGAACTGGCAAGATCACAGTGAATGCCACTTCCCCAGGAGATGTAGGTGGTCCTTGATCCAGTCCCTTTGTGCTGTCTGCACTCATGTGTTTTTCATGCTCTCAGGGATAAGTGTTTAGGAGGTTGAATGAGCAATGAGGCAAATGAATGGCACTGTTTCTTCAATTCACACTGCCCCATGGAAGGTTTAGCCCTAACACGGCCCTTGTCTGCTACTCATAACTTTCCTTTTGCTAGCATCAGCTGACAATATTTATACTAGAGCAGTGAAGTGTCATACTGTGCTACTCAATAGTAAAGAGAACACAGTAATTAGAGATAAAAAAGATTGATTAGATTTTATTCATTCTTCAATCCTGACTTTGCAAAACATACTGCATGAAGAGGTAAAACTATTATCAGAAGAGCAACACACCTCTCTTCTCTCAGAACACATGTGGGAGGGTCCTTGTGCTCTCATGTGGCATCAGCACCTTTTCAGAATTCTTCTATCGCATGAGTCATCAAGGATATACATCCTTTTCAGATCAGATTGAGGATCATTTTGCTGCTGAAAAACCAGCTCACACAGGCTTGGCTTGTATTAAATACTCAATATAGATATGTTGAATTGAATCAACTGTATTTATACTTTCACACATATGCTGCCCATACATATTAAGCAATATACCAAATTCCTATTGCCTGGAGCACATTAAATGGTGTTATTCAGAAAGTGTCATGGCATAACAATATTGGATGATCAATGTTTTATTTTCAGTTTCAAGCAAAAAGACTTTTATTGCTTTTAAAGGCCGTAAATATCCCTCACATATACCAAAGCTAAAAAAACACAATCGCTACAGAGAATACAGGTTCTGTATAATTACATAGACATTCCCCAAATTAACAAACACAGGTTCAAAATGGAAAGCCTGTCTTTTCAGGAAGTTCTCAAATAAGAACTAAGCCTGAGCAAGGATCTTATAGAAGGAACCAAATACCAGGCACATAGTATGGGATTGGACTAGAGGGGCCCAGGCAAAGGCTGCACAGCTACCCTGCTTAAGGATTCTCATCAATTCCTAGTGAGGAGAGGTGTGATAATAAAAGGCAACAACAACAAAGACAACAAAAAACAACAAAAAATCTTACTGTGTATGCCTGTGAATGTATTGCCATTAGATAGGCACATTGAAGTGTGTTTCTTTTCAAAAACAAGAAACAAAATAAAGGCCCAGGCCATAAGCATCTATACCTTCCATGAAAATTTAAATTAAACTGATGTTGAGCAGTTTTGAATGTTGTAAAATCTATTTTCCTGGTTTTGCTCTGAGGCTTTGCATTTTTAAAAGAACTATGAACCGAGTTAAAAATATGGCAGAACAAAGAGATAAGTCACATGAATAACATAATATAACATACCACATAATATAACAAGCATAACCTAACATAATATAATATATATAATCAAATGTCTACCATTAATTTCCCAGTAAGGTCAAGGCAGTAATGTTATCAGCAGCAAAGGAAGACAATTGGAGATGTTTGACACAGTCAGAATTAAGCATTAATAATATCTCCTTTTTATGTCTTAATTGGGTGTGATTTGCCTCTGATAGTACCTTTCATTATCAGTTCAGTGGGGCATCTATGAGTTCCACTTGAGGTGTCCATTGTTCTAATTGTTTCTGCATGCCGGCCATCCTCAATGCATGTTAAATAATAGCAGTAACCCTTTTGAAAAGAAGCAATATGCTTAAATACTTTATAGATGCTATGTCAGCCTGGGATTGCTTTTCCTCTCCAGCTTGTAGGAAGCTGCATGGCTAGTTTACACTGATAGGCATTTATAGTGATTGGAGGGGAAAAAGAAAGTCCTCATTACGGAGCTGGCAGTAGTGTAATTATAGAGTGGCACCCATGCTGGGGTGTGTTAGGAACCACGTTCCTCTTTAACACTATGAAGCAAACAATACCAGTAGCTCAGCAGAACACTCTCCTTGTACCAGCAATTGTTAAAATTAACCTGTGATAAAAGTCTCTTTTCCTTTGTGTCTCTCTGAAGTTTGATGTTGGAGACATTAAGCATTGGATTTACTTCCAGGCCTTTAAATTATTTAATTTTGGAAACCTATACTGTAAGATTTGCCTATTTTTAGACTTGGGACTGAAGGTTAAAGGCCTGAGTTGAAATCCAGCCTTGGCCACTTACTAGCTTCGTGAGCTTAGGGAAATTTCTTCATCTTTCCAAGTCTCAGTTTCCTTATGTGAAAACTAGGGCTAATAATAGAACCTTCCTTAATATTTACTAAAGGAATTATTCCTGGATGCAGATTATGATGAGTAATGTGTGTGAAATGGTAGCTGAAATAATGTGATGGTGATTATGACCCACGAATCAACCTACTTAGAATGTAATTATTTTTCGTTATGTTATCTTCTCATTCTAACCCAACATTCCATCAACATGTTTTCTGTAATAGTAACAGACTCCTTATATTTTCTTAAAAACATTTAAAACTTTTATTGTCTGGAAATACACTCTTGCATGTTCTTGAAACCCTGCCCCTTCAGCTGAACTCCCCTTTTCCCTGTGATTGAGTTTCCTATTCATTTAAGTTGCTTGAGCTTCATACCGTAAGAACAAATTTGGATGCAGACGCGGCACAAGTTGAGTCAACAACTGACCTACTCAAAGGCTCCGCCATGGACATGCAGAAGGTAAAACAGTGAATAGTTTGCCTCTCAGGGCTGTAGTCCTCAGACTCCTGTGCCTTTTCTCCTGTTTCTCAAAGAAATTCTGGTTCTGGAATTGAGGGGATTTTTAGAACCATTGATAGTACAATAGGTGTGTGTGAGCACTGCACTGTGGATGATGAAGTGCACTGGAAAATTAACGAGATGATTTTTTTCAGGCTATTGCATTCGGGAGAATATTCATTAATGAGGAACATCTCAGAAAAAGTGGGTTTGCGGTTTTACAGGAGAATGTAAACAGAGTCATGAGGAAGCAAGGAAGCTGAACTTATCTTGTAATATTCCAGGGTAGGAGGAGGGTTTGGGGAGGGGGATTTCTAGAAGCACAAGGCTCTGATAAAGTTTGACACACTCTCAGTATGTGTATGTGAATTTATGGATGTGTATCTTGATCAGTAATCACATATATGCATGTATATAGAAGGGAATAGGAAGTATGTGGAGGAATCAGGCAAAAAATTGCTCTAAAAATACAATTTTAATATGATCACATTTTTCATTTATATAATTCTATATATATATGTTTGGATTTAGGAATACATATATAGAAAAATTGAATAGTACTAATATATATTAAAATAAGTTAAAGAATGTGTATTTTTCTGATTTTAAGGATAATGAATAGAAAAATTGGATGATACCTAAAGAATCTATAAGTTTGGCTCTTTTTTAAAAACTTTACATAGACATACTTGTTTTTCAAATTCTTCAAATTCACTATTAAAATATTCATTTTCAGGAAAAAAATAGATTATTTGAAGGGAAAATTCGTATTTTTTTTTCAATTTAGCATTGTAGAAATTCTATAAAACCTAGATTGTTTTAATACAGTAAAATATGCTAACATATTTGAACATATCTATATATTCTGTAGCTTTCACAATCCTGATCATGTATGCCTTTATTACTTCTCATGAAAATTCTTTTTGGGGCAGGGGTAGGAGAAGCTCATTGATTACAAGAGAAGAATGTTAGTATAAAGTTATAGAGGTTTGGTAATAAAGATCTAACTTGAGGAGAATCTCGTTTTCATGTGCCTATCTTTAACACAGGCAACCACATTTTTAAAACTAAAACTAAATGAGGTTGAGGATATGATGATTTGGGGCTTAACAGGTGAGCGATTTAGTCATAATATCTACATCAACAAGGAACACTTGTTGAAGTGTCCCTCCTACAGTCAGTGCGTCTTTGGGAACTGTGTCAATTCATCTTCCAAGTCAAAAGGTGGACAAAGAAGAAAAAGCATGAGGACAAGTCCTCCAAATGTGCCCTCCAAAGATTTTGACCTGCAGAACAAATATAAAGAGTCGAAAATGTGAAATACTTCTTAATGTAGTTGAGGTTTTTGAGGCAGAATTGATTCAAAGTAAAAATAAAACACTTTCAAAAAATGAATATAAACTAAAGCAGTCATTATTAAATTTAAGACAATAAAAAGAAGTAATGGACAACATCTAGAGCATCCGTTCACCAAGATAACAGCTTTTTCTTTTTTCTTTTAAGTGGAATTGCTTTTCCAAAATTTCGCCTATTAGGACTTAATTTCTTCAACACCCAGGTCCCCATACTTGTGTTGTCTTATTTTCTCCCACCTTCTCACTATCTCAGAATAAAACAGCATTTCTGCAATAGTGCATTTCTCTTAGATCCTGTTACCTGTTTACTTGAGTACTTTTAAAAATGGAACGTGGAGAAAAAAAATAATAAAATGATGACTTAGAGAGCAGTTCTTATGCTCAAAATGGATTAACCCAGGAAAAAATTTGCAATTGCTTGCTACACACAAAACAAAGCTAGTTTCCACCTGCCTTCTCCTTTTGCCTCTTCCTCTCTTATTTACAGTACGGTGGGACTTTTGAGTGAAGGAATGACAATCAGTTAATAAAACCTTTGATGGGTATTAATTACTTTCCACTTAATTACCTGCCATGTGGATCTTGTTGAGCTATTGATTACTGGCAAACATACAACCCACTGGGGATAAGTGTGATTTAACTTCATCCAAAGAGTCAATTAGTCCAAATAACATAGGGAGAGCTGGTGCTTCGCCTCAATTGCTGGAGTTTCTTGCCAAGAAGGGTAGATAAGCCATTTATTTGTTCATTAAAACACAGTACTACTATCATCAGGAGGCACTTACCAGGTGCTACTGAGATTGGTAAAATGTCACTCTGTGTCGCTAAAGATTAGCTGCATGGTTTAGAAGCAAAACGGGCCATGGGAGTCTTTCGAGCTTAAGAACTCTAGAGGAAGCAGTGAGGTTATAGAGTTAACCCCTAGAGGTAAAGTCCTGGCATAGTTCTCTATTTTGTAAAAATTATGACCAAACATTTTTACCAAATACATCCACACTACAGTTGTAGCTTACAAAGAAAATTCTACCTTCTGTTGTGTAACTTTTGGTAGTCCTGATTCTCTTCTTTCATATGTTGTTTCAAAGGGTCTAGATGTTTTCTGAAACATTATTTAATAACTTGCTGAGCTCCATGCTTATTTCTGCCACAGAGTCAGCAGGAAAAAAGACATGAAATTCAGGTCTTTGGTGGGATGTGGTGAGGAGAAAATTGTGGGAAAGAGAAAAATAATTCAATTGATAAAAACTAGGTGTTAATTTGTACCTTAAAGCCCATAAGAATTTAAGGAAACAAGGACTCTAGAATTTTTATCCATTAAAGTTCAAATTAGAAAAAAATACTTACATAGTTCTTCCAATGTTTTTTTTTAAATGAGATACATTAAAATAATCGAATAAGACGTCTATCTCAACGGTGAGAGTTAAAGAAATAGAGGAATATGCTGAATTATAGATTCGAATTTTGGTCAAAAATATATAAAGTTGATTTTTTTGTGGGTGTGTGAAAATTTCTAGTAACACTAAATGAAATACATATTTTTTATTTTAAGTTATCTATAAATGGGAATTGTTTTATTGTGGAATTCAGCGTATGCTGAATCTAATCAGGCTAATACTCTGAAGTCCAATATTGCATATATAAATACATTACCAACATTTGTATATTTAAGAAGCTTACATTATCATTGTATAATTATTGTCATATTTTGTCTTACAGACTCTTCCTAATATCCATGAGAGAGACAGACAATTATTTTTACATAACCATTTTAAGGAAGTAGAAACTGAGGACCAGAAAAGTTAAGAAACTTGGTTAGGGACCCCAAGTTCTCAAGTCAGGACTTGACTTTAGGTTTCTTCCACTCCAATCCTCTTTCTCCTACCTCGGTACTCCTTTAGAATGATTTTGCAGTGTGGCCCCTGAAGACAACAAAACGACAATCATAGTGAAAATGAATTTCAACTTCTGGGTTCAGTTTAAATAAGACTGTGATGCTTTAGCATTTTGCTTTTGCTCTTTTTTTTTTTCATCTAATTTAGTTTTATTTTATATGCAAAGAACTAGCATCGTTTTAGTCAAGTAGATGTCCTGGACAGTCCATTCGAGGAAGATCAATTAGTCGAACTTGATGAAGCCTGTGTCCTTGGAGTACTGGTGAAATGCTTGCTTTTCATGGCTTTGCACTTTGCAGCTTTCTCCCTCTCCCTCTCGCTCTTCCTCTCCCTCTCCCTCTCCCTCTCCTCCTCTCTGTGTCTTAACTATGTTGATTCTTTTCCTTTAGGCCTTTTGGGTTAATGCTATACATTTGCTGAGGTGAACAGATTCATTTCTATCATGCAGTCAGATAATTAAAACATTTTAGCCAAGACCTTAACCTCAATAACCCAGGTGTCCATTGACTGATGAATGGATACACAAATTGTGGTGTATACTCACAATGGACTATTATGCAGCAGTAAGAAGAAATGAAGTCATGAAGCATACAACAATTTAGATGGAACTGCTAGAAGACATTATGTTGAGTGAAGCAAGCCAGACACAAAAGGACAAATACTGTATGATTGTGTTATTATGAACTAAATATATTGTGTAAACTCATGGAGTTAATAACTTCAATATGGGTCACTAGAAAATAGTATGAGGTTAGAGCATGGAATGCTGAGGGTTAACTTGTGCAAAGTTGGTAAAAATGATGTGTGTTAATCTATGGAAGTGAATAGAAACAGCTAAAGTCCGACATAATGTCTGTAACTAGCAGTACTATTATATGGGTATGAAATGGGTTTAAAGGGAAAGTCTAGGGCACGTATATTACTAAAAGAGAAGATAAAAAATGTAGCACGGGACTGTGTAGCATGGTAAAAACACATGTGAAATATGAATATGGGTAAATTTGCATATACAGGACTGTTTTACTTTGAAGTTGAACAAACGTATGTTAATACTATACAATGTTAATATCAGACAAAAAAAACCCCATTATACTAAGTGAAAGAAACCAGACAAAAAGTACTACTACATGTTGCATGCTTTCATTTAAATAAAATGTAAATGTGAATTAATTTATAAGGATGAAATTCAATTAATTCGTGGTTATGTAGGGCTGAGGAAGGACTGCTAAGGGGTGTGGAGCTTTTCTTTTTGGAGTAAAGAAATTGTTCTTGAAATTTTTTGTGGTGATGAATGCAGAATATTGTGAAAAAGCCATTGGTTATACACTTTGGATAGATCATATAGTATGTGAATATATCTCAGCAAAACTGCTTAAAAATAAATAATTGTGCAAGAATAGCCAGAAATAGTTCAGCAGGGGAAGCATAGAGAGACTGAGGGGTAAAGAATTTTCTTGTTAAGTTAGTTAGTTTGTTTTGTTTATTACTATTATTGAAATAATGAAAATGTTCTAATAATAACTGAGGTGATGAATACACAATTATGTGATTATACTGAATACCATTGATTGTAAATTTGGGATGAATTTATGCTTTATTAATATATATCAATTTAAGAAAAAACTTAACCTCACCATTGCTAAAGTTCATTAATAAGTGCCTCCCTCTGAATGAAGAAGGGGATTCAGGCAGGAAAGGGGAGGAGAAGATACTCATGCTTTTGTTCCTTAGATTTATTATTTATTTATTATTCCTAAGTATGAATGCTCCAAAGGGCATTCCTACTGAAAGTCAGAGCGTCTCTGTCACCCCTATCCATTCAGTCAGTTCTTGCCAACAACAATATCAACATCTTTGCCCAATTGGATCCCTTGCTTAAATGAGAGGGGGTCTGTTCTCTGAAAGGCATTGCATTTTAAATCAAATATTCCTTGTGCTAGGACTTTGTGTAAGAGTGAGTCAAAATATGTTGTAGCTTCTGAAAAGGGATACACTGGCTGGGAACAAAGATTCCATAAAATCGGAGGTATTTATTTGTTTTGCTCTGCTTTTAAAACAAAAATGTATTAGACTATGGTTGTTAGAGAAATCCATATTTAAAACTCAGAAAATTGTAAATGATAGCTATGTGTCATGCCAATACCTTCAGTTTTTTCTTCAAATGCTTGGCAAATAGATTATCTCATAGAACTTATTTTTCCTTTTTCGTAGACTTCAAAGCTTTGCTTTTCTGCAGAAATCCGATGAATCCATACAAAAATTATTGAGAAGCTAAATATATATTTCTTGTCCAGATTATCAAACTGAGTCACAAAGCTGAAAATATTTAATTTTACAGAATTTTGATTTAACAATACCAGTTCTTCCTTAAAAAAGCATTCCATGAAAACTATTTTCTTTTCTAAATGGTATGGTGGTGGGATAAGGAAGGGATGAAAAACACCTAACAATTTGTTGCTACCATTCACCAGGAATGAGAAAGATTCTTTGTATGCATTATAGCATCTAATTCTCAAAACAAACCTTTTAGGTTGGAATTTGCTTCCATTATACTGAAAAAGAGGATAAGGCAGAGGGAGGTAAGAAAATTTCTCTAAAGTTACAAACTCAGTAAATGATTTAAACCCATATTAGGCTGACTCCAAATCACGAACTTCTCTATCTCTCTGCTTGGCTGGGAGATATTTTATAAGCCCAGAATGCAGTCACTTTGCTCATTTCTCAGAAGCCTCGTGGGTTCAGCACAAAGGATGTAGAACAAATAAATCTTGACTTTTAAACCATGGTACATATGTAGTATTTTCTTATTCATACCTTGAACATCAAAGCAATCTCAAGACTAAATATTCAAAGTGGCAGCTGGCACTTTCATATTTATGATCTCTTTCTTTTAACAGAGGCATGCAATACTCAAAAGAAGTTCTTTTACTGGATCGCATTGTGTTGTGCCTCAATATTTATAGTTGTACTAATTATCTACAACAGATGGATAACCACAGATAATAAATACAACTGAAAAGGCAGCCTATCCAACCAAATTAACACAAACAGTTAAGGTTAATTTCAAAATCAAAGTTGCCCTCTGTAAACAAACACTTTGATAAATGTATATTACATTTTACTGAGAATTTACAAAGAATTTATATTTTTAAAAAATCCTGTACCTGTAGTTTCACAGAAAAGTAGAATGCCAGGATGATATTCCTTGTGTTTGGCTTGAATATGAATTAAATGCTTACAAGTAATTTATTAGCTCTTTAAATGACTTAAAAACAAAATGAATTCTGATTCCAATCATGAAGTGGTGATGGATACTGGACTATAAACAACCAAGAAACTTGACGAAACATATAAAGAAATTATTTTTGAGTGCTGGATAACAGTACAGGGCTGTGACCCAATGAGAACTCTGCATTGAGCTCAACTCTGTCCAGGAGCAATTTCTAAACTGCAGCTCAGGGAAGAGATCTGCTGAGTCAGCTGGATTTGCAGATTGTAGTAACAGAAAGGAGGGACCAGGACAGAGAAGGAACCACAGCCACTTGCATAGCATCCCCTTGAATCTGATCAAATACAATGCTGACTGCACACAGGTCAAGATTCTTGAAGGCCTGCCCAAGAATGGGTACTTGAGGACTGTGAGTTGAATACATTCAAGCAATTGTGTAGTACTGGGAGATGTTGGATTTTTGTCTAGTCGAAATAGAGAGACCTCAATGAACCCTCTATATATGAGTTGGGAGCCCAGAAAGTCCTTGCCTTGGGTTTAAGAAGGACTGAGGTATGCAAATGTGCAGAACATTCAAGTGCTCTTTGCTAAGTGAAAGAAGTCAGACTCACCAGAGTAGATGGTGCAACATTCAATATATACGATAGTCTTGGAAACACCAATGTTTAGAGAGAACACAGTTCAGTCATTGGATGCACTTTCAGGGAGTTATTGACTACAAAGGGGCACAGCAGAAAGTTTTTGGGTAAAAGAATTGTTCTATATCAAGGATCAGCAAACTTTTTCTGTATAGGGTTAAATAGCAATATTTTAGGGTTGTCTATGCTCTCTGCCACTGCTGCTGATGCTTTGTATTCTTTCTTGTTTGTTTTTTATTTTTGCAACACTTTATTAATGTGAGAAACATCCTTAGCTCAGGCGCCATACAAAAATAGCTCATTGGCAACATTTGGCCTTCAGGTCATTGTTTGACAGACCTCTGATTTATATCTTAATTTTCATTTTGTTTATATGGACTATGTATGTTTGAAAAAATACCTGGAATTGTACACTTAAAATTATAAATTTAATTTAAAAATTATAATTTAATTTAAATAATGCTTTACTAAGATATATTGGGGAAATTATCCAAAATATATGTTCTAACTACAAGAAAGAGAAAATCTCAATAGTCCTGTATGCATTTATTAAACTGATTTATAATTTAAACAATTACCCAAAATATAATTTTAGACATATATAGCCTAATGAGGAACTTGTCCAACATTTAATAAAATAATGCTATCAATATTCCTAAACCTCTTCTTATCACAAGTGTTTAGGGATACTTCTGAAGAATTTTATGAGACCAACATAACTTTGATACCAAGTACAGACAAGCACAATTACACGCAAAGAAGATTAAAGACTAATATCCATCATGAACACAGCCAAATATCCTACATCATGACCAAGTAAGTTTTATTCCAGGAATCCAAATTTGTTTCAGTATATGGAAATTGATGGATAGAATTCACATGTTGACATATTATAGAGAAAAAAATCATATAATTATTTAAATAGATTCTGTATTAGACTCACTCATGATAAAAACTCCCTGCAAACTAGAGACAAAAGGCAACTTCCTCATTTAAGGTAAAAATAATCTACCAAAACCAGTATTTTATTTATGGAGAAAGACTGAGCAATATTTCCCAAGTTAGGGGAAAGTTAGGCATAACTGCTTTCCCCACTTACAGTCAATATTACAATGGAGGTGTTAATCAGGGTATTAAGGCATAAAGTTTGGAAAGGAATAAGTAAGAAAGAAATGCAATGTCCTAAGAATGTCCTAAGAAATCTATAAAACCATGCATTAGAACAAAAAAGTAAATCGTGAAATGTCACAAATATAAAGACAATATACACAAATCAAATGTATTTCTAAACACCATCAATGAACAACTGAGAAATAAAATCAAAGATATGCCACATTTATAGGTGGTGACTCAGTATTATTATAATCACTAAAATTTCAATTCTTCACAATTTTTCTATAAAGTCATCATAATCCTAATAAAAGTGTAGTAGGTTTTTTTAAAGATAAAATTTTATTGTGCCTAAATTTATATGGAAATCCAAAAGACTCAACAATAGTTTTAAAAAAAAATGATAAAGAGCCATAAATTTGAAAGACTTGTTCTATCTGACTTCCATACTTACTGTTAAGATACAAAAGTCAAGAAAGTATGGTAACTGGCAATAATATAGAGAAGTAGATCAACTGAACTCTGTTGAGAGTCCTAAAATAGATTCACACATATAAGATTAAATTATTTTGGGCATGAGCCCCAGAGAAATTCAATTGACAAAAGAAAATTGCTTTAAGAAATGGTGCTGAAACAAGTATATAGTGATATAGAACATAAAGAACTTCAACCCTTATTTCACATCCTGCACAAAAATTAATTTGATCAGTCCAGGGAAGATGGTGGTGTAAGGAGCTCCAGGACTCAGTCCCTTCACCAAAAAAAACCTATTAAACAGGAAGAAACTGTCTGAAACAACTATTTTAAATTTGCAGAGGCCAGAAGAACACTGTACAGCATTTGGGGAAGAGTGGGAAAAAGAGGCCAATAAATTACGGTAAAGAACTGTAAATTGTTCTCTCCATGTGGCTGGTACTGGTGTCCATCCCCCACTCACATAACAAGTCACCAAGGGTCCAGTCACTGGCTAGTCATAAAAATTCTCTTCCCCAAGAACAGGGGAATGCACATCTGATTACTGATCATGGCTTTTGATAAACAAGTTTGTTTCACTGGGTCCTGGCTCTGATGGCAGCTCCTGTCTCAACCTTTCCCAGAAAAGGGTGGAGCGGTGTAGATTTAAAGATGCAGGGCTTCCTCAGGGCTGCAGGAGCAAGTTAGCTGAAAGGCTCAATTTTCTGGGCAAGCCAGGAAAGCTCAACTTTAGGGAGCCATCAGGGAAGTTTTTGGTGTCCTTCCTGACACCTTTCACAGGGCAATTTGGAGAAGTATGTCCTCTTCATGGATCCCTGGTACTGTTTTGTCTGGGAATGACCAAAATGGGAATGTTCTCCCCAGGGTGGCCTTTCTTCCAGAATTTTCCCTCCAGGCAAAAGCAGCATGAGACAATGAAAGGAGTGTAAAATACTATAGAGGCAGAGAGTTTGGGACAAAAGTGATACCCAGGAGAGGGAGGTTTGTCCCCTGAGAAACAGAGGGGACAACCAAATTCTGGTAAACAGGAGAATGCCAAAGCAACTAACAAGAAAAAGCCCAGGGTAAGACAGAGGCCCAGTAAGAAAAGGAGAAGAATGCCTCTGCCTTGTGCAGACCTTCCAGATTGGAGATCTGAAGTTCAAGAAATCTCAGTCTTACCACCTGCAAGTAACAAAATCAAGAAACAAACATCCCAGGGAGTAAATCCCAGAGTTAACATTATAAAATATTACAGTGTACAGTGTGCAATAAAGGAATGAAGGACATAAAAAGAAATAGGAAATGATTGCCCATCCAAAGGAAGAGGATTAAAAAAAATACTAAAAAAAACACCAATGAAGAAAATAAGGAAGTGGACATACTGAAAAAAGCCTTTTAAAAAATGATCTTCAAAATCATTAGGAAAAGGAAGGAAAGCAGAGAGAAAGAACTATAGGATGTCAGGAAAATAAAGAATGAACAATATGAGAGTCTAAGAGATAGAAATTTTTAAAAGGAACCAAACAAAACTACTGGAGTTTAAAACCCCAATAACAGAAGAAAAATGCCCAAGAGGGTTTTATTTTATTTTTTTATTGAAGTATATCATTCATACATGAACACTCATAAACAATAAGTGTATAGTAAAGATTGTGAACTTACCCAAGAGGGTTTTAAGAGCAGACTGCTGTCAGCAGAAGAAAGCATAAGTGAACTTGAAGGCAAGACCCTTGGAATGAGTCAAGCTGCAGAACAGAAAGGAAAAAATAAATATTAAAAGCAAAAATAGCCTAAGATAGTTGTGAGACAGCATCATGTAAACCAATATACGTGTTGTGGGAGTCCCAGAAGGAGAAGAAAGAGAGAAAAGGGCAGAGGAATAGTTAAATAAAAAAATGACAGAGAACTTCCCAAACTTAGCAGAAGACATGAATATGCACATCCAAGTAGCTCAGAGAATGACAAACAGGATAAATATGAAGAAAAATACAGCCAACATATATTGATTACACTATCGAATGCAAAGGACAAGGAGAGACTTCTGAAAGCTGCAGGAGAAACTTCATGTGTTACATACAAGGGAGCCCCAATAAGATTTAGTGCCATTTTCTCATTAGAAACCATGAAGGAAAGAAGACAGTGAGTTGAAATACTTAAACTGCTGAAGGAAAACAACTACCAATCAAGAATTTTTTTATGCAACAAGACCCTTTTTCAAAAATGAAAGATTAATACATTCTCTGATAACCAAAAGCTGAGGGAATACATTACCATCAGATCTGCCCTATAAGAAATGCTAAAAGTTCTTCTGTCTGAAATGAGAGGACTCTAGACAATTGTTCAAAGCAGCATGAAGAAATAAAAAGTTGATTAAAGGTAATCACTTGGGTAATTATAAAAAATCTGTATAATCACTAGTGACTTTAAATATAAATGGATTAAACTCTCCAATCAAAGGCAGGAATTGGCAGAATGGATAAAAAAGCATGACCCAACCATGTGTTGTCTGCATATGCCTTAAAGTCAAAGATACACGTAGGTTGATGGTGAATTTTTTAAAAAGTAGCGTGCAAGTAGTAAGCAAAAAAGCAAAAGAGAGCAAGGATGACTATACCAACAATGGAGAAAATAGACTTGACTTAAAGTTATGAAGGACAAAGATAGTCATTATATACTGATAAAGGGACAGTTCAAAAGGAAAATGTAAAATCGCCTATCTATCGATAAATCTATCTATCTATCATCTATCTATCTATTTATCTATGTACATAACTGCAGAGACCCAAAATATATGAAGCAGTTACTGATTTATTTGAATGGAGAAACTGATGGTTCTATATAAATAATAGCAGACTTTCACAAACCACTCTCAGTAATGGATAGAATATCTGTACAGAAAATCAATAATAAAGTTCAAGACTTGAATGACTCACAGAACAACTAGACCTAAAAGACATATGTAGAACATTGCACTCAATGAAAACAAAATACACATATTTTTTTGAGTGCACATGGATCATTCTTCAGGGTATGTTGAATAATAAACCAAGTGTCAACAAATATTAAAAACACATTGAAAACATACAGTGTATTTTTTCTGACCACAACAGAATGAAACTAGAAATCAATAACAAAGGGGAAAAAGTAACTGTATTAGTCAGCCAAAGGTGTGTTGATGCAAAATACTAGAAATCTGTTGCCTTTCATAAAGGGTATTTATTTGGGGGTAGAAGCTTACAGTTACCAGGCCATAAAGTATAAGTTACTTCTCTCACCAAAATCTATTGCCACATGTTGGAGTAGGATGGCTGCTGACATCTGCAAGGGTTCAGGCTTCCTGGGTTCTTCTCTTTCCAGGTCTCCATTTCTTTCTAGGCTCAGCTGCTATGCTCTCTCCACAAGGTCAGTTGTCGACCATCAGGTGAACAGCTCTGTCTTTCTCCACTGGACTTCTCTATTCCTTTGTGTTATTCTCCTGTGTGTTCATTTCCTGGGCTCCAGCTCAAATCCCCCAACTCTGTCCTTTGCCATGTCTTTTCCCTGAGTGTCCTCACCCACCAAGGGGTGGCGATTCAATGCCCTACTGATGTGATCCAATCAAACTCCTAATCATAATTTATTCAATTAAAAGTGATACCTCTGAAAGAGTGATTTACAAATAAATCCAGTAATTATTTTTGGAATTCATAAACAATGCCAAAGGGCTACAGGAATATACACAAATATGTGGAAATTAAAGTACTCTTCAATAACTGATGGGTTAAAGAGGAAATCAGAAGTGAAATTAGGAAATATGTTGAAGTGAATGAAAATACAACATAACAAAAACATATGACATGCAGCAAAGGTAGTGCTGAGGGAGAAATTTATAGCCCAAAATGCCTAAATTAAAAAAGAAAAAAGACTTCAATTCAGATACCTGACCATAGAGAAAGAGAACAAAGTAAATTCAAAGCAAAGATAAGGAAGGAAAAACAAAGATTACATGAGCCATAATAAATTGAATAGAAACAAACAAACAAACAAACAACAATAGAGAAAATCAAGAAAACCAAAAGTTGGTTCTTTGAAAAGATCAACAAACGTGACAAAATTTTAGCTAGACTGACAAGGTATAAAAAGGATATAAATAATGAAAATCAGAAATGAACAGGGCAACTATCCACCCCATTGAAATATAAAGAAGTATTCTGAACAACTGTATGCCAATAAATGAGATAACCCAGTTTAAATGGACAAATTCTTATAAAAACACCAACTACCTACATTGACTCAAGAAGAAAGAGAAGATCTCAACAGTCCAATTGTTACTAAAGAGATTGAATTAATCTTCAAAAATCTTTGAACAAAGAAAAGCCAGATAAAGATACCATGAGAAAAGTATGGACTAACATCTCTTATGAATATAGATGCAAAAATCCTCAACAAAATGCTAGCAAATTGAATCCAACTGTAAATTAAAAGAATTATACACCATGATTCAGTGGGATTTATACCTGGTATGCAAAATTGGTTCAACATAAAGAAAATAAATTAATGTAATACACCACTTAAACAGAATGAAGGGGAAAAAAACCACATGATCACTCAATCAATACAGCAATGGTATTTGACAAAATACATCCCCTTTTCTTGTTAATAACACTTAGAACTCTAGGAATAGAAGGAAACTTCCTTAAATATGAACACGCTTTCCTTCTAAGATCAGGAACAAGACAAGGATGACCACTGCTCACCACTGTTATTCAATATCATATTGGAAGATCTAGCCAGAGCAAATAGGAAAAACAAAACAAAACAAAACAACAAATAAGAGCCCTCCAAATTGGAAACAAAGAAGTAAATCTTTCCCTATTTGCAGATGATATGATCCTGAATACAGCAAATCCACAACAAAGCTCCTAGAGCTAATAAGTGAATTCAGCAAAGAGACATGTAAAATTCTAATGTTTCTATACCCTAGTAATGAACAACTGAGGAAGAAATCAAGAAAAATATTCCATTTACAATAGCAACTAAAAGAATAAAATATCTAGGAATAAATCTAACCAGGTATTTAAAGTATGAAAAAGACTTGTATACATAATATTACAAAATATTGCTAAAAGAAATTAAAGAAGAACTACATAAATGAAAAGGGATTCTGTGTTCATGTATTGGAAGACTAAATATTGCTAAGATGTCTGTACTACCAAATGCAATCTATAGATTCAATGCAATCCAATTAGAAATTCCAACAATCTTCTTTGCAGAAATGGGAAAGTCAATCATCAAATTTTTATAGAAGGGTAAAAGGCCCCTAATAATTCAAGCCATCTTGAAAAGGAAGAATGAAGTTGGAGGACTCACTTTTTTTTTAATCTTAAAATTTATTACAAAGCCACAGTAATAAAAATAGAATGGTATTGGTACAAAGGCAGGCATATAGACCTTGAGAGTTCAGAAATCAACCCACATATTTATGGCCAACTGGTTTCTGACAAGGTGACAAAGACCACTTCATTGGGGAAGAATAGTCTCTTCAGCAAATAGTGCTGGGAAAACTGGATCTCCATTTGCCAACATAAGAAGGAGGACCCCTACTTCACACCATATACAAAAATCAACTCAAAATGAATCAAAGAACTAAATATAAGAGCTGGAACTATCAAACTCCTAGAAGATAGGTAGAGAAGCATCTTTAGGACCTTATCTCAGGCAATGGCTTCTTTTTTTTAAATAAAAACATTCATTTCTCAATTAAATGTACTGGATACATATTAAAAAATTTTTGAATCATACAATATGCTACACAATATATTTGACTCATAGTAATGCAATCATACAGTATTTGTCCTTTTGTGTCTGGATTGTTTTGCTCAACATAATGTACATGTTCTCCATGTTGTCATATGCATTACGACTTCATTTCTTCTTACTGCTGGATAATATTCCATTCTGTGAATACACCACAATTTGTTTATCCATTAATCCATTGATGGACATCTGGGTTGTTTCCAACTTTTGTCAATTGTGGATAATGCCACTATGAACATAGGTGTGCATATATCTGTTCATGTCACTGTTCTCAATTCTGGGTATATACCCAGTAGTGGTAGGCATTGCCTTCTTAGACTTTACAACCAATTCTCAAGCAACAAAAGAAAAAATAGATAAATTGAACCTCATTGAAATAAAAAAAAACTTTTGTTCCTCAAACGATTTATGAAGAAAGTAAAAAGACAATGGGAGAAACATTTTATTTTATTTTATTTTTTAAAAGATTTATTTTTATTTATTTAATTCCCCTCCCCTCCCCCAGTTGTCTGTTTTCTGTGTCTTTTTGCTGCGTCTTGTTTCTCTGACCGCTTCTGTTGTCAGCGGCACGGGAAGTGTGGGCGGCGCCATTCCTCGGCATGCTGCTCCCTCTTTCACGCTGGGCGGCTCTCCTTATGGGTGCACTCCTTGCGCGTGGGGCTCCCCTATGCAGGGGACACCCCTGTGTGGCAGGGCACTCCTTGCGCGCATCAGCACTGCGCATGGGCCAGCTCCACACGGGTCAAGGAGGCCCGGGGCTTGAACCGCGGACCTCCCATGTGGTAGACGGACGCCCTAACCACTGGGCCAAAGTCCGTTTCCCGAGAAACATTTTAGAAACCACTTATTAGACTAATTTCTAGTATATATATATATAAAGAAATCCTTCAACTTAACAATAAAAGGACAAACAGCTCTATTTAAAAATAGGCAAAGAAGATATACAAATGGCTAGAAAGCACATGAAAAGATGCTCAACATCATTAGCCATCAGCGAAATGTAAATCAAACCACAATGAGATATCATTTCATACCCATTAAAGTGGCTGCAATTTAAAAAAATGGAAAATAACAAATGTTGGAGGCATGTGAAGAAATAGAAACACTCATTCATTGCTCGTGGCAATGGAAAATTAATTATATTAAATTTTAAAATGTCTATATACACCAATAATAAGAAAGAGATAGCCAGAATGGATTGAAAAGCACAACTCAGTGATATGCTGTCTATAAGCAAATCAGTTCAAATATAACAATATATTTGGGTTGAAAGTGAAAGGATAGAAAATGATATTTCATGCAAACTTTAATCAAAGGAAAGCAGGAATGTTACTACTAGTATCAGATTAAGTAGATTTCAGAGGAAATAAAAATGCCAGAGACAAAGTGAGTACTATATAATAAAAAAGCTCAAGTCCACCAAGAAGACATAGAAATCCTAAAAGCAGATTACTAAAAGAAAAAAAGAGCTACAAAATATGCAAAGCAAAAACTAGTAGAACTTAAGGGAAAATTATAAAAATAGTTATAGCTGGCAATTTCAACATCTCTTAATAATTGATAGAACAATTAGAATATTAGGAAGAATAAACAAGAGCTCAATAACAGCATTAACTAACACAACTGATTGGCATCTATAGAATAACCCCAAGAAACAATAAAGAATCCAGATTATTTTCAAGTGCCTGTGGAACATCTACAAAGATACACCATATCCTGGGGGCACAAAACAAACCTCAACAAATTTAAAAGAATTGAAATAATGAGGAGTGCATTTGTTAATAAAATGGCTCAGAATTAGTGAATGATATGGACAAATGTTAAAAGCGTTGAGTTGAGAATAAGAAACCATCTACAAAGAGTACGTATTGTATGAGGTTTTAGATATTATTAAATCTAAGCCACTGTGATAGAAATCAGGTTAGTAATTTCTTGGTTGATGGATAGAATTTTCTGGGGAAGGCAACTTTTTGTCTTATGAAAAATATTTTGTGCCTTGAACCTGTGGATTTCACCATTATATGCATATTTCCAAACTTACCAAGATCAACTTATCCATTAGGACAAAATTTATAATTAACATATGTGCATTTCACTCTAAGTAATTTATAACACAATTGTAAAAAGATCTTAAAAATGGAAGTGGAGAAACCATTAATAAAGATCCCATTACAATTCAGTTTACTGTTCCTTAATTTGCTAGGGACTAAATTTAAGCTTTTTGAAAATTACATTTTTCAATTGTTTGTACATATACATTGTTGCCAAGGCCCTAATGGGTGTTTGGTTCCTAATGGGTGGTTGATCACATAACTTAAAGTGATCAATTTACTGATTAAAAAAAAAAAACATAACCCATGCCTAGACAAATGATGAGCAAGGGTTATGACTAATTCAGTCCTGTGTTCCTCAGACACTCTCCTCCTGAATAAAATAATGAAATGAGTCCACTTAGTTTTCTAATTTGACTCAAGAATACAACAGGGGTGTCCCCCTGACCATGCGCAAGGAGTGAACCCCGTAAGGAGAGCCACCCAGCGGGAAAAAAGTGCAGCCTGTCCAGGAATGGTGCTTCATAAACGGAGAGCTGACACAGCAAGATGACACAATAAAATGAGACACAGATTCTGGGTGCCGCTGACATAAGTGGACACAGAAGAACAGACAGTAAGTGGACACAGAGAGCAGACAACTGGGGGAGTGGGGGGAAAGGGAGAGAAATAACTAAAAAATAAATCTTAAAAAAAAAAAGAATACAGCTTAGACTAGGTAGAGGGGCATAGGTAGGTAACATGTTCCCTATTTTTATTCTAAACTTGAGTTTTGATAGGAATGCGATAATAGATGATTCCATTTTAAATTTTGTTGGGATACTGGAGCCCAGGCAGCATAGCAAGCAGAGTGGTGGTTTTTTGCAGTTGCTTTATAATCAACTGCCTAGGCTTGCTTGATAACCATAATACCTAGCTCAAAAGATTGCCTTGAGCATAAATAAGATAATATATATAAAATTGTCTGGTATACAGCAATTTCTCAGTGAATATTGTTGTTTTATAAGTATTAATAGTAGACTATACTATTGATTAAAAGCCATAATATCATTTTAGAAACAAAATAAGCAAGTGGTAAGGATATATTTTATTATTTTAAAATATCAGATCAAATAATATTTTTCTCTTATAGTCATTAATGAAAGTCCTCTATAATATACTCATAAGTCATATAATTACTAAGAGATTAGCCTCTTGATATGTTTGTAAGTATGTTATTGACAAAATTCAAAATGTTTTTACCAAAAACAGAACAATGTCCCCTACTGCATGGAACTAGCTAATATTAATCCCTTAAATGTCGAAGAGTCCTGCTCAAATAATAAATACTGTGTCATCATAATTCATATTAATCTCTTCTTCTTGATAGATAACTATCAAGTTCATAATTTTTCTAAGGTCTGTTATCAGCCATGTTAATAAAACCATGACCTTATTCTCGAGAAGGGTAATTATTTTCCTCTTTACTCTTGCAAGTATGCAATGATCCAATTTCTTTAAAAAACAGTATAAAAATATTTAGTTTGAATGTAAGAAGAAGGTCCAGAACTATTTTTTCTCTTATTCGTTTAAATTATTGTCCTGCTTAATTCTAGCAATGATACTATGGATATAGATTTTTTTTTCTCTCCCCCCCCCCCCCGTCCCCCAGTTGTCTGTTCTCTGTGTCTGTTTGCTGCTGTCTTCTTTGTCCGCTTCTATTGTTGTCAGTGGCTAGGGAATCTGTGTTTCTTTTTTGTTGCGTTATCTTCTTGTGTCAGCTCTCCGTATGTGCGGCACCATTCCTGGGCAGGCTGCACTTTCTTTCACACTTGGCGGCTCTCCTTACAGGGCGCACTCCTTGTGTGTAGGGCTGCCCTACACAGGGGGCACCCCTGCGTAGCAGGGCACTCCTTTCATGCATCAGCATTGCACATGGGCCACAGCTCCACACCATCAAGGAGGCCCGGCATTTGAACCGCGGACCTCCCATGTGGTAGACGGATGCCCTAACCACTGGGCCAAATCCGCCACCTGGATATAGATTTTGTGAGCATATTAATAACTGGAGATATTAAACTCAGAGCTTAAGAGTATATTCGAACAATCAAAGGCAGGTATAAAGCTGGCAAAAGCTCTGAAGTGTTCTGTTTTAGCATGTCTTTTCCATGAGATTAAAAAGAGTTCAATGATAATCAGTACTTCAAGTGTTAAGTCTTGCTCCTCACATAAAGAATTTACATGAGAGCCCAAATCTTCAGCATCTCAAGTAGAAAGATATAAAAGCTTTGAAGACATATTACATGAACAACAAGGGTTAGACTTTCCAAGGTACAGGGAACATTATTTTGAACATTTTCATTTGGAATTTTAACTGAGAGGTTTACAGAAGTGAATGACTTGGTGCAGAAAAGAACCTTATTTTATTTTTTTAAAGCTTTAAATTACATAAATGATACATCAAAAATAGAAGGGGATTCCTTCTACCTCACCCTTAACCCCTCCCACACTTTACCCCATTAACATCTTTCATTAGTGTGGTATATTTGTTACAATTGATGAACACATATTGAAGCATTGCTACTAACCATGGTCAGTAGCTTATGTTGTGGTTTACACTTTGCACTGCACATTTTTATAGGTTTTGACAAAATGTATAAAATGACTTGTGTCTGTCATTGCAATATCATTCAGAACAATTCTAATGTCCCAAAAATGTGTTACACCTATTCTTACCCCTCCCTCTCGTCAGAAACTCTGGTACTCACTGCCTTTATATGAATGTTAAAAGATCTTTCAATGCTAGGATAATTATAAAAAGTGTACTTTAGTCCATAGCTGCATTCCCCTCTTATGCTGGTTCATTCCTCAATCTTGAAGATTTGGGGATGGTGATGCCTACTCTTTCTGATTGAGAGGGGGCTTGGATCCCATGGGGCAGATGGATGGAACTGTCTAGTTTGCAGTTGTATTAGCAGATACTCTCTGTTTTTTTTTTTGGGGGGGGGGTGTTGTCTATCATTTTTTTTAGTTGTCCTGGATGAGTCCAATTAACTGAACTCTGCTGAGATAAACTGTCTTATGAACAGACCAAAGATTTAAGACTCTGAGAAATATATTTAATGGGTATAATGCTAATTATAGGCTCAAATAAAAGGGGCAAGAGAACCATGTATAGGGAAATTATAAATGAGTAACTCTTTTATGCTGGGGAACATATATTTCAAGGTAAGACAGAGTGCCAAATTCCAGAGATTGTCTGCCCTGTCTATAATGTCTAGATGTCTCTAGATCTCTCAGGAGCACCCCTGCTTAAGGCACTGTTTACTGTGGTCAATCAGATCCTCCTGAGATGTGCATAAGTATAACCTCTGGAATGGCCTCCTGACTCACTTTGAAATCTCATTTGTATTTAATATTTACCTATTTTGTTCAAGGTCTTTTACAAAATGCATTGCTAGTTGGTGCTTGGTAATAATCCCTCAGTACCAGGGAGGCTCATCCCTGGGAGTCATGCAGGACCTTCCTTAAGAACAAACAATAAATAAACTTCATTGACTTTACATTGGCTAATAGTTTTAGTCCTTTCTATAATTAGGGTTTGTAACAACTTTGAAATTATCCTTGTGTTATGCAGTTGTCTAAGGACCTTGAAGCTGGCAGATGGCAGCTCTCCAAATGTTAATAGAACTCCATGGTTGTTCCAAACTTCCATGTAGAACCCTGCCGAGTAAGAGACACCACTTTATCTCAAAATCCACCCTCTCAAACATCATTATTAATCCTAAAAGCCCATAAGCAAACTTTAAGAGTGTCCTATAAGCAGCCTTCAGTAAGTATTTGCATTTTTTACAAGGTTTGTGGAAAATAGAACATTTTACGTTTATATGTATGTATGTACATATGTACATATATGTATGCATATGTTTATTTTTATTTGTTTGTTTATTTATGTCACAATCTTAGACTGGCCTAGAAGCAGTCCAGAGTTATTTAGGTTGCATTAGTAAGATATGAACTTCAGTCACCTCATCAGGTCTTCAGAATGGCTTTGTTATTTGAAGTAAAATGTAACTCTTGCAATTACAAAATAAACTCATACTCATACATATGAGTAGTTCTCCTCTGGGAGTGATTTGTACTCCTTTCCCCACCCAGGAAACATTAGGCAAAACCTTTTTGGAGACTTTTTGTTGTTATAACTGAGATTTGCTACTGGCATTTAGTGGGTAGAACCCAGGGATGCTGTTAAGCATCCTACAATATGCAAGAGAGCCCCCAGTATAATGCACCAATAGTGTGTCAAAGTTGAGAAAACACATATGAATCAAAATATATTCCAAATCAAATTAAATTGATTTTAAAGGTCTACATTTATTTCTTCCATTAATGTCAATTATCAAAGACATACTGCTTTATATACATTGTGTGCAGTACCCTACCTTAATAGATTACTGACTAAGGATTTTCTTAGGTTTAAGCTACAAAATGAAACACACCAGGTTTGGTCTTTATTAATGTTTTTAAACTGAAACACTGTGCAAAATAACTGTTTCCTCAAATTAAGAATATATATATGTATATATTTGTGTGTGCACCCACATATATATATATTTGAAATTTTTTATTTCTTTATTTAAAAAACAATACTGAAAAATAAACCCAGGTCTGCCTCCGTTCCCAACCCCCCTTTCTCCAAGCTTGGGTAGTGGGCATAGTTGGCCCCCCTGGAGCTCTTCAGAACTTCCAACCCTCCTCCTATCCCCTGTCCCCGAAGATAAGAGGCCCAGCCTCTACTGCTGATGTGGGAATGAATTATTAAACTTATTTAATTGTAAGAATATTTTATAATCATTTTTATATGTTTGTTTAATTGTTGGTTTGTTTCATGGCATATATTTGGAAAGGTGGGTCTAACATGCCAATATTTTTTCTGGAGTCCTGTGCAAACACAGAATAGCAACATCAGGTGTTCTGCAAAGTGCTTTTAAGGTTATATACAGGAATGTCAAGGAGATATTTCTGCATGATATGAGAATAGTCTAAATACAAATTCAAAAGCAAGAAATATGTATTAAGGTTTTATTGCATGCCAGTCTTGTATTTTAATAATCCTTTCTCAAAATATTACAGGAAATATAAAATTGATAAAAAGCCCTCTTCTGTTTTCCAAATTGGTATTTTTTAAAAGCTCCAAGATTTTTTATTGTATCAAATAAATTTTTAAAATGTGCACTAAGCAATGCTTAGGTATCAATCAAAAGGCTCAATGTCAGGTTTATTTTAGAGTTAGACACAAAAGAAGTAAAATACTCTCTCGGAGGTCACATACGTGTTACAGACAAAAAAATTAAAGTATGTCGGGAAATATTTTAGTAATACAAGATAGCAAGTTATTCAGCACCAAATTTCATCACAAACCAGAATTCTAGTTGTTAAGAAAATTAAATGAAAAATGTATGTACAATGATAAAGAGGACCTTACAAGTAGAGTTGACCTTGAACTTGGACACCAAAACATGAATGACTTTTGTGTAGGATAAAATTCAAAACATAAGATAGGGTAAAAATAAAGATGTCAACTAGGGTTTAAACAAAAGACAAGGGTTTAAACAGAAGTACAATAAAGTGTCTGTTTACTTTGGTTTTTTTTTTTGAATTAAATAACAAAGTCCATAGACATTTTTAGTCCTCCTTTATGACATGATTAGATAGATAGGGAGAGAGAGAAAGAGAGGTGGGGAGAGAAAGAGGCATAGGTAGATAGGTAATTATTTTAGTAATTACATCAGTTTATCAAGATGAAAATATCCTGTTGAAAATTTGGAGGGGCTGTTATAATAGTGTTCTACAAAGTGATCATTCTCAGTTTATGTATCACTCTTGGAACTAAGATATTCAAGTGCTATATCCAAAATCACTTTATGTTATTAAAAATACCATTTACACTAGACAAATTGTCCTTCTTGTGAATAAAATAAAAATTGTAGATCTGTGATTTAATGCATAACATAATTTCATTATGTCCATTTAATTATTTTAATTATTATCATAACTACCTCATAATTGCATTATATGACCATTTTATTATATTAGAATATAATTATTTATTGTCATTAGTAATGATAGCATCTACCACTTACTAAGGAGTTACTGTGTATTACATGCTGTGGTAACCACTTTATATGTAATAGAGGAAAATAAATATTGCTATTTAAAACCATTGCTGCCTTTTAAGCATAGTGCTTTTGTAAAACAAAGACTTTTCTGTTTCCTGAGAATTTTAATAGATATAGATCTGTAAAGATAGTCTGTGATTGACCTTAGAGTAATTTCACCAGTTTCCTGCCAAAATAGGCAAAGAAAAATTTGGAGTCCCTGTGGATGATGAGGAAAGTTGTAGGAAGAAAAAGAGTCAGCAATTTGGCAGGAAGTTGGAGGATGTATAAATGGCCCAGGGCAGTATTAATTATAAAATATCTAGTGAGATTATCTAGTGTGTGTTCACTATCCATCCATCTATTTATCTATCTCTCTCCTTTCCCTCTAAGTCCTCAAACCTATTTTAGGTCCCCAAAATCCATTACATTTCCCCAATTCTTCCTGGATTAATTTGCATAATTGAAATTAAAGGAAAAGGTTGAACTTCACATTTTGGGGGACCAGCAAGCACGAGATGGTGGGACAGACCTGAAAATGACCTGTGTGAGCAGAGACAAAAGCTTAGATTCAAAGCCTACCAGGAAATGGTAGTGAGGACTCCAAGAATTCACAGAGATCATGGAGAGGCAATTGGACTTTCTACCATTTAGAATATGAAAATCTGAGTTACTTGAAGCTAGATATTTTGGGGCAGTAAGTACAGAAATTATCTAGATTATACATATATACTCTCATTCGTTGTTGCGTTTGGAGTTAAATGATTCCATTTCATTTTAGGCAACGTGAAACAAGACATCAGAGATTCACCCTAAGGATCCAGCTCCAAAGAGACTTCCCCGGTGAAGTATTCTCAAGGCTCCTTATGCCTATGCTCTCACCTAGAAAGTATTGAATCTTTTGGGGCTGTGATCATTTTTAGTGAGTTAAAAAAAAAAAATGTTTGTCTATCTGTCTTCCCTGTAGATGTGCTTCAGCTTCTCTTCTATTTCTAGGTATGTGAAGAGAGTTACATAAGTGTTTGCTGAAGGAATTAATTCCCTTATATCACTGAGGAGAGGAGAGAGATTGTTTCCCTGTTTATACCCTCATTAAACACCTAGCATAATATCTTACATATAGCAGGTATTCAATAAACGCTCACTATTTGGTTAGTGTAAGATATATGATGATCTGCTGAGGTCCCTTCTAGCTTTTATTTTTTCATTTCCAGACATCTTATAGGCCAAGTCATATTCTATTTAATGTGATTTGAAAGATGCTAAATGCTTACCTGCTGCAAATCTGTGTTTTTAAAGGCCGAGCCAATTGGTGGAGTGTAGCATTGTAGCAAGATGGAATGTCTATTAGTTGTATGACCTTGGGAAAATCACTTGGGTATTATCAGAAAACTGGGGACTTGTATATTTTCAAAGATAGCTATGAATTAAAATCAGATAAAATATGTGCCATTGGCTAACAGAGTTACTCACACATGAAAGGAAGGCAACAAAAGTTAATCCAATTTTCTTTTCCTAAAATTCTTATTTAGAAATCTTTGAATAAAGGAGAAGTAGTTTCAGAAGTTCTTTGTTAGATTTTCACGTATTTCTAACATATCTGGTATACTCAGTGACAGAGTTTAAGAAAAATTTATATTAACCAGCTGCTACCTAGCCTAGGATAGAGGCATGAAGGAATGGGATATAGGAATAACAAATATTTATGATAATGTTTTGAAGGATCAAAAAGAATAGTGGACCCACGCTTGAGTCCAGCAGTAGGGAGTCCTGATTTCCAGGGGTCAGCACATGACATTGACACCAAGCAAAGCAGAAGGATGGATGAGACTCAGAAAACAGGAAATAGAGAGATAAGGTGATAAGGTTACAGAGAGAAACAATCCAATGTTATTAATCAGAAAATCGAAGTACATGATCTTGGTTTTCTTTTGTAGCTTTATTAACCCATCTTTCCTTTGTCTGCTTAGCAACCCTGTGCTCAAAGCAGTCATTAACTAGGTTTAGTGCAAGGCTTTTAGTGACTCCCAAGGAAGACAAACCTAAGATGCCTCCCTGCTTCTTTTGGATGTAGAACTGCAATTGCAGGTGAAATGAAGGGAAAAGCATGGGTCTAGAGGGAAAAATATGCACGCCACCATTATCCCTTCCACGTCCTACCTCCACTTTAAAGGATTTTCTGCCATATAGTGGCGCTGCATCCTATCATGAGAAATGTATTGGCTAGAAGCATGGACAGAAATCCACTTAGATCCTTTTTCATTTGGCTAGGGGCTTGTCATTTTTAAAAAGTTAGATGCATGGCAGCCACCCCCAAACCTGCCACCAACTGATTCAGAGATAGTTGTTATTTTGGTGCAGCCAGGGTTTTAATGTGGCAAAAAGATGTGTGAAGGCCAGCAGGACCTTGTTTTTCAGTTTAAGCTGTAAATGTAGCTTCAGAGGGAACTCTTTGAAGCACAGAGATCTGAGGTGGTGGTTTTAAGTCCCTCTGAGGTAGTTAAGAGGGACATCAGGTATCTAATAGTGTTTGTTCTTGAGTAAATCATCTTCAGCAACAAACAGTGTTGACAAACAAAATGAAAAAGAAAGTGCTTTATTTAGGGAAGGCTTTTGTGTTGAATAGATTATTTCTAGAATTTGTGATTCTGAACTATGTTAAAAGTAAGAGGGTGTTTGCTTCTCAGTTTGTGATTGCGAGAGATATGACCAGGAAAACCCCCGACTGAGTTATCTGTAAAACCCTGGCATCTCCACCCAAAGGGAAAAATGATCCCCTGAAGAGAGAGAGCACGGCAGGGTTTCCTGATAACACACGAAGGGTAATCTGGATAAAGCCGAATGGCTCAACAGGAGTGTGTGCTGCATGACTCCCTGGACAGTGCTCTCTATCTGGGAATCAATTAAAGGCCAAGGTACACCAGCTCATCACTAGTGTGGGATTTCCTCTGTCAAGATTTGAATAGAAACCTTACAAACAACTAAAACCTATTGTAAAATCCAAGGATGGGATTGAATTACATGGAGAAAAATCTCTATCTATAGAAACTAAATTTGTAGGGAATATTTCTATCACCAAAAATTTCATCCAATGTGTAGATCTGTTTTTTTCCTTATTGATAACAAAACTAATTTGAACGTGTGCAACATAGAGATCATTCGCAATAATGCCACTTCAAACCTTCCTAGACCCTCAACCTTTGTTGGTAGACACATAATGTATCATTATTAGAACCTTGTAAGATGTGTAGGTATTATGAGTTTCATCTTTCAAGATAATAAAATCAGCAATTTTGAGGAGATAATAGGCTTCCCCAGAAACACACACTTTATATGTACTATCTAATTTAATCCTCACTGAAATCATGTGAAGATTATATTTTGATGATTTTCATTTCAGAGGTTTAATTACCAGCCAGTGGTCATACTGTTACCAAGTAGTAGAAGCAGGAATTCAAACAAGGTGTGATATTAGAATTCTCAAAGCTTTACCACTTCGCTTGCCTACAATTTTTGCTCTTAAGCCTTTTCACTGTAGTGTGTTCCTGCAAATGTTGTTCAACCAATGCAATTGTATTTCCAGGCTGCTTCTTTACAAGCCAGTCATTCCTTTTTTTCTTGTAAAAGCTCACTCGTGAGGGCAGGGTCACTTCACTTCTTATATGTCTGATTGTTCTTTCGTTCCTCATAAAGCTTTAGGCATTACAGTTACTCAATAAATATTTTCCATTATATGACCCTCTGCCCACTGGAAAACCTGCATGTATAATGGCTCATCCTTTTATTTATATAATAGCCTCCTCTCCCTCATTTCTTCTTTCTTTTGAACTCACATTTTACCCTGACAAATGCCTGTTTTTGCGTATATGTGTGCTTTTGTTGTTGAAATAGGTCTCTCACCTATTCCCACAGGCCTTTAGTCTTCTAACTTTGAAGGTCTTTCTGCTTTCTCTACTACAAAACACATCTGTCATGGCTCTGCTCCTGCCACCCCCCTCGAGTCTCCACGCTACAGATTCACACTGTAGGGGATTGTCCATCCATCTAGAGCACCTGGGGTTTAAGGTGTAAGCAATTTGACTATAATTGCTTCTTCCCAGCAGTTACTCCTTGAAGTGACAAAGGGGGGCATTTGGTTGGTTCTTTTATTCTATCTACATAAATAGGTATTGGAGTCAAATCCATAGAGCAAGGTGTATTTATCTAGAAATAAATGTTAGCCCCCATGATGGGAGTTTTAGCTATGCTTTTATTTGTCTTATTCTGTCTTGGCTTACATTTCAGTAGAAACATAGCTCACTTTTTCTACTTTACATTTGATCCATTGATTTCTCTGAGTGAAATAAAAAGCAGGTTTTAATGCTATAATACTTAAATAGAACACATGCCACCCCCCCATCCCCCATATCCATGTTAAATTGTTCTACTGATGCATGAATGCTGAATTGGACTGAACTACTATTTCCTTTTTTTTTAAGATTTATTTATTTATTTATTTATTTATTTATTTATTTTTTCCCTTCCCCCCAACCCCGGTTGTCTGTTCTCTGTGTCTATTTGCTGCGTCTTCTTTGTCTGCTTCTGTTGTTGTCAGCGGCACGGGAATCTGTGTTTCTTTTTGTTGCATCATCTTGTTATGTCAGCTCTCTGTGTGTGAGGTGCCATTCCTGGGCAGGCTGCACTTTCTTTTGCGCTGGGCAGCTCTCTTTATGGGGTGCACTCCTTGCGCGTGGAGCTCCCCTCTGCGGGGGACACCCCTGAGTGGCATGGCACTCCTTGTGTGTACTAGCACTGCACATGGGCCAGCTCCACATGGGTCAAGGAGGCCTGGGGTTTGAACCTTGGACCTCCCATGTGGTAGACGGATGCCCTAACCACACGGCCAAGTCCGCCACCTGAACTACTATTCCTTAAGCTGTAGGTAAAAAGCATTTCAGATATCCTCTTTGTTATAAGCTTTTAGTTCCCTCAAACCTCATCGGTTTTTTGGTAGAGGAGAACATGACAGAGAAAGGGTGTATCTTAAGCATATTTACTAAATTTTGTTCAACTTGTGCTTCATTTCTATTTTATACAAATGATTATACTAGCATGGCCTTAGCTCTCAAGGGATATCTTATATCAACAATATGATGTTTTCACAAAAACTCTAATGCAGAATTTGAAAATAGAAAGAGTATTAATAAAAAAATCAGTTGCAGTCTATACAGATTGACAATTAGTGGTTTGGGCTTCCCATGCCCAGGGGGTAGTCCAGCAAGTGTATTCAGATGTCATGAGTTGAAGAAAATTAGGGCACTCTATTCCAAATATCACTGGGGCAAGGACTTAACAGGCCTTCCTTGTCTTCTGTTAGCATGCTATGAAAGTATTTTTGACTCTGGAGAGAAAATAAACCAAAGCATGTAAAGGTCAGTGTAATAATATAACTGAAGGGTGATCAAGGTTTACCTGACAGAGGTTAAAATCTTGATTAAGAACTTTGAGTAAAGGCACTCATCTCTCAAGCTGCTGGAGGAAGTTTTGTTACTGTTCCAAAGTAAGGCTAGAATTTTACATAATATATGTCAGTGATACAATATTGTGTCAACATTTTCATCCAATGCCTCACCATTGCAGTATTCATATCTGCTGTGGAGCAGTGCACAGAGGAAATGTACCTACATTGATTGGAATTTAATTTTACTCCCTTAAAAACACTGATTCACTCCCATAGCACACATCCCTAGCATGCTCTTCTTATTCACTCCCTATTGATAAGATTAATAATTTGTCATCTAATTCAGTACACTTTGGAACTGAAAATTGGTGCTATTAATTATACTGAGGCAAAAGGCATAAACTGAGATTGTCTTGAGAAAACAGACATATGGTCACCATGTTTACAGCACAGCTGTGTAATTAGTCACACAGAATTCCAATGTGTCCACTGCTGCTGTCTTGGTGAGTCTAGACCTGACCTCCTGCTCCTGTGATTGTTAAAGCACAACCTTTGGAAGCTGGATATGCTATAACAAATTCCACTTTTTTTTTGTTGTTGTTATGATGGTATTTCTTATTCTTAAATGTCTATAACTAGAAGAAATCTAACTATAATCAAGAGAGAGGTGCAAAAGGGAGTTGTATGGAAGGGGAAGAGCTGTTCATCTAAATTCATGGAGATGTATTCTAGCCTCTTCTGAGAAGTCAACAGGAGACCGAAAGAGATCACTCTTCTTGGATGACTTGGCTATTCCCGAAATAGCAGATGTCTCTATATTCTGTTATTTGGCCTCCTTTATCCTGTAACTATGCCCTAGATGATCCCTGGGTATTCCACTTAATGTGTGCTATTTCATCCTTTTTCAGTAATTATAACTGTGCATAGTTATGGGTAAAATTATTTTCCTATATATGCATTAAAGTTAAATTTTGCTCCTAGGTTTAAAGCATGTGCCTTCTAGTGGCGTCAATGAGGAGCATGTGTGCTTCTTCCTGCCATGTGTGAGGGAAGAATATGGTCAATTATGACAGTGAAATTTACTAAATGTGATGATAAACACTTTTGAAAAGCAGCTCAACAAATGATTATGGATTTCACACTTTTACTAATTGCTTCAATTTCTAACTGAAATAAAAATCTTCAACTTGCTTGAGTTGTAAATTTTCCAGAAAATTTACAAATATCTTCAAAGTATGTCTCACTCTGTACCCTACCCTTTTACTTCAGCTTCTTTGTTCCTACAGATCAGCTACTATTTTTAAATGTTCCCCATAGAAATATTATGTGTAGAGGTAAATACATTCCTATTTTTATATATTCCCATTTTTATATCTAATAATACTAAATGTCTTTCTGATATCAATCCTTTCCATTATTTCACAGAAATATTCAGATTTTGAAATTCCTTAGGATAAAGTGTAGATTTGACTTTCATTTTATTGTTTCTCAACATTTTACCTAGTTGATTCTCAGCACAAACATTGCCACCTCAGCACAGTTTCCCAGTTGCACACCTCTCTCTCTTCTACCAAATCAGTTGTTTCATCCCTATTCTAAGATCTCAAATTGTTCCTGACTTTTTCCACTATAGAACTTACTACATTGTGTTTATATTTGTTTTTTATTTGTTTAAGGCCAGTTTTGCTCACTAGAATGTAAGTTTTATGATTTCAGGGCATGTATCTAGTAAAGACTGCACAACACAGTCTATGTTCAAAATCTATGTGATGGAAAAGGGAAAATGAATGAATGAAGAAAGGAAGGAAAGAAATTTATTTAAGGTCACTTCCATTTTAAGTGTTGAGGATTCTATCAATTAAAAATGACTTTTTTTGTGGGTAAGTGTAGATAGTCATCTCTAGACTGAGAAGTGAAGAACTGAATATTGTTTTCTCTGAATTTTAGGGGAAGCTCTTTATTATCCTGCTTATTTTTCTATATAGAAGACATTTTCCTGTGTTCTTAGCTTTCCTCCCTCTTATATCTTTTCCTTCATTCCTCTTCACTATGTCTGTCCTGTAACTTTCAGCTCTGTTTCATGAATAGCTATTGCATAGGTTGATAGAGTTAACATAACATGTGTCATAGAGAAAAAGACTGAGTGTCTCACAGAACAATAATTAATACTATTACAGAGCTTATGGCATGTTGCGTTTTGTACCCCCTAAAAATCCTGTTCATAATTTCAATCCATTCCTATGGGTGTGAACCCATTTTATATAGGACCTTTTGAAGATGCTATTGATATCTAAGTGTGGCCAACTGAATTGAGATGAGTCTTAATCCTATTACTTGGTGGCCTTATAGAGAAGGCTACCTAGAAAAAGTCAACAGAATGGAAAGAGAAAGAAGAGAACATAGTTGCATGATGGGAAAGCCAAGGAATCTAAGGATGGCTGGCCAACCAGAAGGCTTCCAATACTGGAAGAAAATAAGCCTTCCAGCCTCCAAAACCATGAGATAACAAATTCTCAGGGTTAAGCCAACCCATGATATGGTATTTATCATAGCAACTTGGAAACTAAGACTGAACCTTTAATATTGTTCTGTCCTAATTTGTTTATATGTCTGCCTTTTTCTATTATCCAGTAAGATACTTGAGGAAAGGTGCTGCACTGTTTGTGCTGAATATCTTTCCTTTGCTCCTCCAGCGCCAGTCTCTATTTTTCCCATTCTGTATTGTCCAGGTATTGCCACCAGTGCACACCGAGGAGCGGCCTGGGGGCCTCACAATGTAAGGATGAACAGAGCACGATAACACCCAGTAACCGCTCTGGAGACGCAGGCTGGTGGCTGAGGTCTGATTTATTAGGGAAGTGCAACAGCTTATAAGGGCTAGGGTGGGGGTTGAGGGGAGTGTGGCATGCGCTGATTGGCTGGGCATAGGAGACGGAGTGTATAGGTTGCTCGCTCTTGTTGCTGGGGGAAGAAGCAGCTTTCTGATTGGCGCGCCCGGGAAGGTAGCCGGGAAGGAGCCAGCTAGCGCCAGAGGCCATCTCGGTACAAGCCAAGCCATTTTGCTAGGCTAAGATGTGCTTTCCAGGAGGCTTCTACTTGGATTGATGGGATGGGAGGTCCCAGCAAGAGACCACAGAGTCAGAAGAGACTGAGGCTGTGAGTGAGTCCCTGGCTCCTGAAGATGGTCCATTCCATCCAGAAGAGAAGCTCCTGAGAAGAAAAGCTCCCCATGGTTACTAGCTATGGGGTTTTACAACATCCTTTGTTCCTTTATCAATTCTTTTCTTTCCCGAGGTTGAGTGTGCTCTTTCCTGGATTCATGTTTGTTTTCCCAGGGCCCAACATAAACCCTGTTGCATCATGGACAACTCAATAAATGTTCCTTGAATGACCAAATCCACTATATCCAAAATTACAATTTAAAACCCACGATTCCTACCTATCCAATTTGCAGAAAAGAGGAGTGATAAAAAAGGGAAGCTGGAACCGAAGCCGTATGAAAGACTAGGAAGAAAAAGGGTTGTAATCCTATTCAAGGCAACTGTTTCTTTAAATACAAGAAAGATTATTTCCTAGGCCATTTCCTGACTATGTTTCTTTAGAGACAAGTCATGGTCTCTCTAAGCCAAAATTTCTTCAGCTGTTCTTTGAAAGGTGGAATTTACTAAGTTAAATCTGACCCACAGCTGGTAATATAATTAAAAGTCAACAAAATTTCCATCAGGAATTTTACTAAGAAATATCTTGCAAAGAATGTGCATATGAATGAAGGAAATCATAGAACTGCAAATCTGAACATTTGTACCTTTGAGGTGTTTAGTTATTTAGGTATATGTTGTATTTAGTCATAATGAATATACATTTCAAAACTTTCTATCTATGAGTGACGTTTAGTTGCTAATAGAATTACTTCTTTCCTACAGACAGCAAAAACTTGGTGGAGAGAGCTTCAAAGATTCCTTCTTAGTTTTACACATCTTCATATGCTCCCACAATGAATACAATTCTTATTCTCTTCTGTTTATTTTTATTAAAATAACTTGGACAGTGATTTTTTGGGAAGCATTTCCCTTTATTTGTATATATCTTAATATATTATAATTAGTATTGTTTAATGTACATGATTTTTTTAACAAATCATTTTTTGATACATATTAATAATGCAAATCATCCAAATGGTATTTGGTATAATCAGATAGTTGTACATTCATCACTTCAATCATTTTTAGAGCATTTTCATTATTCCAATAATAATTAAAAAAAACAAGAAACAAACAAAACTCATCACCTCTCAATCTCTCTATTTTTCCCCCACTGTACATAGCTGCTGTTCTGTTTCCATCTCTCTAGTTTATTTGCATTTATATTTTGTAAAAGCAGTCATATATGCAATATCACCCATATTTGTATTTTACATGAGATTTCTCTATGTGTTACAGCCCCATGTTACATTTTTTATCTTTCTTTCTAGTAATGTACATAACTTACCCTTTCAACCACTCTCATACCTATATATAATAGCTCTGCTAGTTACAAACACTATGATGGGACACTGAATTTTATCCAGGTATCACATATTTTTGTTGTTGCAGCCCATTAAGTATTTGCTGTTCTTTGAGTTACAGCTATAAACTGTAATAGGATTTTTCCCCTTTTAATTTTCCCAATAATAGTCATTTTTCTACTGTGTTATATGCATATTCCAATACTATAGCATTATTCCCTAGATTAGCAAAGAATTACTGATGAATACATGACAATGATAACTGTGTTTTGTTTCCCACTACTTTAGGACAGGAAAAGATTTCTTTGTAATTTTCAAATGGAATAAAATTTTTATAGTTTATCTGAAAATTAATGCGTCCAAACTGGGGAATGAGTAGGCACAGCTTTCTTTGATTTTACTTATAACTAGCCAAGCTATAATATTTCATTATACCAGGGAAGACAATATACAGTATTAGTTCCTTATGTACTTTTCCTGTGTCCCAGGAAAAGCCCAGGATCTACCACTTATGTCTGTGTTTCAATTTCCTCCTTGGTTGAAAATGGATAATAATAATAATAATAATACTTTTTTCATACGATTATTGTAATAAATGAGTTAACAGAAATAAAGCCCATAGAGTATTGCCTGGCATTTAGTAAAAATTCTCTGATACATTGCATGTTTTTATCCTGAAATTCTTTGGTGTTTTTCTGTACCTTTAAAAATGAACTAATATTTTTCTTCTTTATATTTCAGTTAGATGATCTTTACTACCATCTTTACTAAAGCCCCCAAAAGGAAGATTCCACATTTGTTTTATAGTGTCCATGCAGTTTCTATATACCACCACAGTGATTCTCAATTTATCAGGTGTGCAAGAAGTATTGATTCATGGAGGAAGGAACACATTTTAAAAGGGTATATGTAAGTTTTATTTAATAGGAAAATTGATAACTTTAAAATTCTCCATTGCTTGTTTCCAAAATAAAAAATATATATTCTTTTCATTCTGGAGAGCTTCAATTAGACCTTGGAAAGCATGGCTATTTTCATGCAGTGTGAATGCTGCCTGAGAATGGAAATTTTAAAAACAGGAACTTAACTGAAAGTTAAAATTTTAAAAAGGGAAATAGGAATGAGAGAATCACAGTTTGTTAGTGTCCAAAAGATGTTACATACTTTGCATAGACTCAGCACCCAGGGTAGAGCAAGGCAAGGAGAGGTTCGTTTCCCAGCACTTTGACCCTCCGTTAGATAAATGAAAGGAAAAGGGAAATAAGGATATATGTTAAACAACTAAAATTCTGTGATAATCTTTGCAAAATTTCATAAAAAGAAAACTGGACTTGCTAAATGGTCGTGGGTGAGCTGCTTCAACTCCCTTTCACTCTTCCCCATGTTAGCAGAAATTGTTAACAATTTTTTAAAGGGCCTTTAAATAAGATAATTTGCTTGGTTCTTTATAAACCTAATAAACGTTTATTATCCCCATTATGTTTCCTTTCATTCAGGATGGACTGCTTTTAAATTATTTTCAGTTATTGTAGAATCATTAGACTTGGTGAACAAGCAAATAGAGGCACTTTCTAAATGTTAAAAAATAACTAACTTCAGTTCTATTATTTGTGCTTGATGGACAGTGTTTATGAGCTAGAGTTATAGGAACATTGCTAAATATTTCCATATTGATCTGAAGACAGTTCTTTGTGGCTAAGAAATTTTTTGAGGTGCTTGAAAGTAGTTGTATTTTTGACTAGTGTAAATGAACCTAAATGTGTGGTACCCTGAGTTCACTAAATGCCCACCTATTCACCTGGCAAGATTTTAAATCAGCATTCACTCTCTGGTTGAAAAAGATAAGGGAATAGGTGTTAAGCTTTTGTGTGTGCTCTTTTTTTCTTTAAATAAAAATTTTCTTTGAATTAGTTAATTGATTTGCTGATGTTCAGTGGAATCTGTTTTTATGGATAAAATCTTTTCCTTTTGGGTGAGATTAAAAAAAAAAGTTATTTATTTTCAAAATGGTAGGGAAAAAACAAACAAACATCATTTCTCTTCTACTAAAAATGCACTTATGGTGTGAATGTCCCAAATTCAAAGATGAGTGCATGCAAGGAGAGAAAATAAACTTTGTCAGAAAACTGATATGATGTATCTTTTCAAAAATATTCTCTGTAAGACATCCAAACCTGCTGTGCTTCATTTTAGACTCTGGAGCATCAGTAAGAAAACCCTGTTTTCCCTTTAACTGTCTTATATCATACCCATTCTTTTCTAAGCATTGTGAGCGATCAGGTCCCCAAACTGAAGCCCTTTTGAATTGTTTTATCTTCAGTCTTTGCAAATATGCTAAGTTGTCCTCCATCCTCCCTCCCACCAATGAGTAGACTTAATCAAGACAATAGGCAAAACATTATGCCTTTACTATTTACGCCTCCCCAAAAGGGGACCGTTATTTTCAAGTAAAGGTACCTACTTTAAAGGTGAGGGTGTTGAAGAATCACCCTGCAATTGAGTGGCTCGTGGATATGAGTTCCCCTAACCCAATAATCATTTTGATTTATTTAAATTTGGAAATAACAGTATTAAATTAACAAAGACAAGCAATGAACAAAGCCCTGGAGATGAATTAGCCATTGTCTCTGGTCCATTAATCTCCTCTTCAATTCTAGAGAATTGTGGCTCACCCAGACCCGAAGATCAAATAAAATGCCTAATTGGGAAAATTCTAAACAAGTGTGTCCTGGGGAGCTTGAATTTATTTGTCACCTGCTCTAACAACTGTGTTGTTTATATAAGACTTTAAAACCCTGATACTTTTCCGCTACTATATCTTAATCTCTGGTTCTTTATGCTCAGGAGGGCAGTTTAGAGTTGTTTTCAATTAACTAGAATGGAGAGGGGCACTTATTCCAAAAACAGATAGCTGTGTTGTGAGTGTTTTGCCAAACATGCTGAGTGGCTTAGATGTAAGCATCAGGTCTGGAAGATACTTTGGACTCTCCTTGAAGATAATGGTGTCTGTTCTTTGATTTTTAAAACTATAAGTAATAAATGGTTCAATGTAACCACGCAAGGACATAAGCATGGCAAGGAAGGTTGAGATGTTAGGACGGATATGGCTAAACACAAATGTGAAGTAAAGAGCTGAGATCATTATCTAGGATAACAATCCTGATCAGGCAAGACTGATTTAACATAAGCAGATAATTGAGTTCAAACTTTTTACTCAACTCAGGGCAAAACAGAATGAAAACTGGTCTTCTGAAATTTGTTCGCATGGAGTGGACAGTCATTTGGAGGACCTAAAATGCACTGATACTTTATGTTCTTTAGAAAAAGTCAAAGGACTAGAAGCTGAAAATTAACTAACATCAAAATGCCTGCGCGCACCATTAATACTGATGACATCTCAGCAGTACTTGAATATGGCACTTATGGTGCATAGGACTTTACAAGAATTATGCCATCAATCCTCACAGTGAAGCAGGGGCAGATAACATTGTCCGTTTTATTTTACAGATGAACAAACCGAGACTTCGAGAGGTTAGCGATTCACCCAAGATCGGTCATCTGGTGAGAACGGAACCAGGATTTGTGCTCTGGCCTGTCTGTGACCTTAGCCGGAGTTCTAAGGACTGAAGTGCAGGCTGTGATCAATAAGGTGCAGAATGACTGGTGGGGTTTGTCAGGGAAGCTGGGTAAATAGAAAAGAAGTTAAAGAATATTACTGAGACTAGATGAGACACATGTCAGATTTCTGAATGTATGAAGGAATTCTCTAGATAGCAATACCTATGCAGTGGTAAAAACCCACGTAAAAATGAAGGCTTCGCTGTATGCTTGGCTAGACTGATTGTTTGCAGGGCACCTACGGTGTACTGTAATCCTTCAGGCTGGCTCCCTGGGTTCAGATGTGTTACTGTATTTTGCCTTCAGCTGTGAGTTAGTTGGAGTTAGTTAAATGAAGTATCAGTGTACTAAGGGAAATTGCATAGGGCCCAAGTCAGGTTGTGTGTTATGCAGACTGCATACTTTTATTATCCATCAGCTATGCAATAATTTGTTTTAAAGAAATGTTTGTTGGAGCAGAACTGACTGCACTTAAGACGATGAATATTGCAGGGTATAGGGTTTGTGTGGTGATAATTAACTTGATAATTTAAGCAGAACAATTTTGGGGATAGTTTTGATATAGCCATACCCATAGATATTTCATTAGAGGATTGCATATCAAATGGATAATTTCAAATATTTCAGTTTATAATAATCACACTACTATTTACAAAGTATTTTTTAATAAGCAAATAACTTTTAGGTACAACGTTTTGCTTCACTCTCAGAACCGCCTTGTGGGTTATGTATTCTGATTATTCCTACTTTACATGTGAAAAAATAAAGCCAAAAGAGATTAAGTGACTAGTCTAGTAACAACAATGAAATAGTTATTTAAAATAAAATCTGGCTAGGGCAATATAATATCAGAATGGGAAGGGATTATGCAAATAGTGTGGGACATCATGGCGTTTTATTTATTCTACTTTATCTTTTATCTGAAATTATGAAAACTGAGGTTTGAAGCAGGCACATCTTTGCATTCTCAGTTCTAAAGTAGGTAAGAGTTAGAGAAAAGCAGCAATCCTGAAAAGGGGCAAACAACACTGACAGCTAGATTGGAGCTGATATATAAATTTTTGTCTAGACCAAAAGTTTCTGCAAACAGAAATATTCATATAGTCTAACTGTTTCTTTATGACTGGGATTCTAATCAGATAATCCAAACTTAAAACAGTGATAAACATATTGTACTTCAAAATGTTTACTAGTTCATACGTTACTAATTAATTACATATTAAATCAATGAAGAATAGATGCCTAGAAAACTCTATAGCTATTGCTAATAACTTTAAATTTAAGAAATTTCTCTTTCTCTTTGAATAGCCTAATCTCTATGCCTGTCAACTACCGGAAGGTGCTATGGAAGAATTAGGCCAGTAATGTTGTTCTTATTACCATGAGACAGTGTTTCTAGCAACATAACCAGGCTGTTCAGGCAGGTACTAGCTGGTTATACAGCCCTGTGCATTAGCTAGCATTCTAATTATTCGCAGAAATCATCTCTACAAACTAAGGAATAAATGAAAGCTTGACTTTGCATGTGTTTTGGTCTCATCTTTTTAGCAGTGTATAGCTGCCATCTGCCTTTTTAGGAACATTCTATAATGGAAGCTGTATTAATCTCACTAACTTTTAATTCATTTAACCAATATGTAATGTTCTAGACATTAAAAAATGTACAGATTATCTTCTATGTACCAGACACTCTGCTAGGATCTAAGGATGCAAACATGAGCAAAGGTGGATACAGTTTCCGTTGTCATAGCACTTACAGTCAGGTATATGAAATAATAATTTAATTAATCAAATAATATAGAATAAATACTTGTGAAAAATATTACTTTACTAAGTTCTACAGAAGAGAGTTATATTGTATCCTGAACTATGAGAACAAATCATTGGGAAAACTAAATGAATCTGGAGGTTAGGAAAGGATTCCCTGGGAAAGCTGTCTTTGAAAGAAGGATGAATAGGAGTTGGATGAAGTGGGAAGGAAAGACCATCTGAAGCATCTGCACAGAACATTTAAAAGTGCTGGCACAGGAAGAAGCATGTAATATGCAATGGCTGGGGAGTAGGAGTTGAGGGAGAGCGTAGTGGAAAATGAGCCTGAAGGAATGGGTTAGACCATGTGGAAACTTGGCTTATTAATCTCATATGGCTTTTCATTCATTCGTGGATCTATTATTCCTGCAACACATTTGGTCCTTACTACATGTAAATGACTTGCTTGGATATATGGGGGTGCAAGGTGGTTTTCTGCCTGTGCTTCCCCTCCACCCCCAAGATGGCTCCCTTGTCTGTCTGCTTGTTGTCTGCTTATTGTCCCTGCTCATTGTGTCTGTTCATTGTCTCTGCTTGTTTTCTCTACTCATTGTGTCCACTCATTGTCCACTCATTGTGTCTGCTCATTGTCTGCTCATTGTGTCTGCTCATTGTCTGCTTGTCTTCTTTTAGGAGACACTGGGAACCAAACCCAGGACCTCCCATATGGGAGGTAGGCACCCAACTGCTTGACCCACATCCACTTCCCTGTGCTTCCTTTTTTATTGGATTGTGGGACACATACCTATTTCACTTAGAGTGGAGTTAAAAATAAAGCCAAGGAAATGAGAAATATAACTACCTAATATATGATTAAGACAAATAAGTGGGCTATAAAAATCCTTGTAGGAATTAAGAGAATGTAGAGGGTTAGAGTGCCTGAGTAGACCCCAAGGAGCTGGTGGGAATTGGGTATGAGGGTAGTCCAGGTGTGGCGTGAGCAATGGTGCAGAGGGAGAAACACCCATGGGATGATTGCAAAAGTGTTAGGAGACCAGCCTGGATGAAGCCAGGGCTTCTGGTAATAAACACACAAATCGAGCCTCCATTCCTGATAAATGAAGAAGGGAACCGGAATCCAGAGCTCTCTTATTTATGGAAGGAAGTCACAGTTGGAGGAAACCCAGATGTGTGGCATCTGCATAGGAAAGGCAAGTTGATAAGATTTTCTTCATGAATTATTCAGAAAGAGAAAATTAAATAACAAGTCCTGTAAGATAGTTCAGTTCTATCTGAATTGTTTTTACTTCACAGGGGGATACAGAAATAAGATGAGTAGAGCAAAAGAAAGTGAAATAACCAGTCAGCCAAATATAGCCAGAGAAGGAGTGTTGTGGACTCGCAGCGTGGACTCGATGTGAGGAGGTGCTCCTGAGGGAGCGCTAAAGGAAGCTTCATGTTCACTGGCGATGAGAACCTAGAGGAGGGAGCAGCATTGCCAGAGCCCTTTACTGCTCTTTATGCAACTAGGTTAATCTTTTTTGCTGCTTCTTTCTTTCTTTTTGGAAAAGAACTTGGAGAGAATTCTACTGTAGGTAATGTTTGGGGAAAGTTCTTTCTTTTATGTGCACTGTGGTGTTTGCTGCTATAAGGCCTGTGAGTTAACAAACTTTGAAGTCATCAGTTCTGATTTGTCACTCAGTGGGCTCAGTTTATGGAAGCAAAGAAACATGCTGTCCCATTCTGGGGAAGTGTGCATTTCTTATAGGCTGCTATAGGCAGGGGTTCACTTGTTCCGCTGGTCCCAACTGCTCTAAATAACAGATCAGTGAATTTTCCCAACTGACATTTAACCCTGGGCGTTAATTAAAAGTGGCATGCTGTGTCATTTGGGCAAGAGTGGGTAGAATGTGACAGTGACATTTCTGTAGTGCAAACTCTGAAAAGCTTTTCAAATTTTTTCCACATGATTATGATTTTGAAGTTTATTTATTTTGGGTATCCTGATATCATTTTGTGGTAGAAGAAACCTGGTGTCTTAAAAAAGGTGAATGACATCTTGCATCCAGTTGCTAAGGAGAGAAGAAAAAGTGGGAAGTGTTTTTCTAATATGCTTCTCAATGGAAATGTATATTAAATGTTGTTTTGCCAAACACTGCATTTGATAGTTTACATGAAATACCTTATTTATCCTTACAACAATTTCTATTTGTCTCTTAACTTTTAGTGAGCTCTTAGTTTCTGCCATTTGCGGGGGATAGAGCTGGAGTCAAAATAGCTGATGTCCCTGCTCTCATGGACTTACATTCCTGTCAGCAAAGCAGACAATAACCAAAAGTAGAATGGAAGTTCCATGAAAGTCAGTTTTGTCTGTTTTAACTGATGCTGTAATTCCATCAGTTAGAACAGTATCTAACACATTGTGGGTTCTCAAGGATGTTTGTTGAATGATAAAATGATAAAGAGACTGAAAATTGGAGAAAATTGAGTTACTTGCCCATGGGTCTCTTTGCCTATCAAATATATATGCTTTCCAATATTATCTCTGTTTTTTAAAAAAAAATTTAAAAATTTTTAATAAGCTTTAGATTACATAAATGTTACATCTATTCACCTTCCACAATATTCTCCATTAACATCATCTTTCATTAGTGTGGTACGTTTGTTACAATTAACAAACACATGATGAAGCATTGCTACTAACTGTGGTCTATAGTTTGCATTACAGTTTGCATTTTGCACTACACAATTTTACAGGTTTTGACAAAATGTATAATGGCCTGTACCCATCATTGCAATATCATTCAGAACAATCCCAATGTCCCAAAACTGCCCCATGTTATACCTATTGTACCTTCCCCTCCCCTCCCGTTGGAACCTCTGGTGGCCACTGCCTTTATATCAATGATAGTAGTTCATCCATTGCTAAAATAATAATGTCTACTTTTTTTTTTAATTAATTAATTTATTTCTCTCCCCTTCCCCCCTACCCCGGTTGTCTGTTCTCTGTGTCTATTTGCTGCGTCTTCTTTGTCTGCTTCTGTTGTTGTCAGTGACACGGTAATCTGTGTTTCTTTTTGTTGCGTCATCTTGTTGTGTCAGCTCTCCGTGTGTGTGGCACCATTCCTGGGCAGGCTGCACTTTCTTTCGCGCTGGGCAGCTCTCCTTACGGGGCGCACTCCTTGCGCATGGGGCTCCCCTGTGCCGGGGACACCTCTCCTTGGCACGGCACTCCTTGCGCACATCAGCCCTGCACGTGGGCCAGCTCCACACGGATCGAGGAGGCCCGGGGTTTGAACCATGGACCTCCCATGTGGTGGACGGATGCCCTAACCAATGGGCCAAGTCCACCGCCAATAATGTCTACTTTAGTCCGTAGTTGCATTCCCCCCTTATGTTGGTTCATTCCTTAATCTTGAGGATTTTGAGATGGTGATGCCCACTCTGTTTCTGATTGAGAAGGGGTTTAGATCCCATGGGGCAGATGGATGGAATGTCTTGCTTGCCTTTGTAGTTATTCTCTGAATCCTTTTGTTAGTTGTCCTGGACAAGTCTAATGAACTGGAGAGTAGATATTGTGACTCTGCTGAGATTCAGGGTAACCGACATATGAACAGACTGAAGATTTGAGTCTCTGAGACACATATTTAACAAGTATAGTGCTAATTATTGGCTCAAATAAAAGAGGCATGTGTAGAGAAATTATAAATGAGTCTAACTCTGTTACATAGGGAAGCATATATTCCAAATTAAGGCCTATTGACAGGTGCTAAATTCCTGAGATTGTCTGCCCTACCTGTCGTGTCTACAGGGCCCTCAGGAGCCCCGCTGTTTGAGGCACTTTTTGATATTCTTTTTGATATTCTATTCTGTTCTTTTTTGGTATTCTATTGTTACACATTTGTCAACAAAGGTTGTTAAATATTTGTTGTTAAATAAAATATTGTTATGCATTTGCCAATAAATGGGAATAAGTGTAAGTTGAAAGGTCACATGTATTCCATTGTGTTCTTTTTCTGAATATTAAGGGTGGTTGTTTTTTTTCCCGATTGGTGTTTTTGTTATAGATACCTGGCATTTCCTTTTAAACCTTTAGTCCCCACTTGTTAAGAAAATTCTAACAACCACAAGAATTTATCAAGCACTATGTACTATTATTCTTTTAGGTCCAGGAGATAAAAAAGTAGACAAGCAATATAAAAGTCATTGCCTCTGTTAAGGAGGGGAGAGTTGTAAACAGGTAAATAAATAATATAAGTGACACAATAAATTCATTGAAGATGACAAAATAAGGATATGTGATAGGGAGATGAGGGGAAGCTGAAGGTCAGGGAACGGCCTCCTGAGATGGGAACATTTGAATTGAAATCTGAATGCTGAAAATTAGCCAATATAAAAGGCTGTCATGGAGAGTAGTAAAATAAGAAGGAGCAGTGAGGAAAGAGAAAGAGCTCGGTCTTTAATTGACAGATATATTGCCAGTGTTAGTAGGGGTCAGTGACTGAAAGGGTAAATGTAAGGAATGGGGAGCTAGAAAAGTAGGTAAGAAAGGAGTTTGGATTTTACTTTGATTGGAATTGGAATGTGTTGGGAATTGAAATCATTTTCCTACAAAAAGTATGTTTGGGTACCAATCTCTGGTCCCATGGGTATGTGCATACTTGTAAACAGGACGTTTGAAGATGTTATTAGGTGGCCAAAACTGAATGAGGGTGAACTTTAATCTAATATGGCTGAAGTCTTTATAAGCAAAGGAATTTGGACACAGAAAAAGAAGCCACAGAGAGCAGCCAGAAGCTGGGTCAGCAGAACCCAGAAGATAAAGGAGAAGATGCTGCCCTGTGCATTGCCTTGTGATGGAAAAGCCAAACAATCCCAATGTTGCTCACCCATCAGAAGATATGGACCCCAGAAGATACTGACCCCAGGAGGAAGCAAGCCTTTTAGCCTCTGAAATTGTAAACCAGTGAATTTCCATTGTTTAAGCAAACACATTGTATATTTGTTCTCCCTGCTAGGAAACTAAAACAGAAGGCTTGACATGGCTTGACACTGGTGCTTTAAAAGTATGATTATGTTTGGAAAAATCACTGTGATTGCCATGGGATGGACAAAAGGGCATTAATATTGCAGTCAAAATGAGCAGTTAGATGGTTGTTTTAGTATTCCACGAAAGAGTTAATGGTGGAAATAATGAGACGCGGTCCTAGAAAGCTTATATTTCAAATATGAGGTAGGCAGACCTCCTGATGGATTGGATAAAAATAGGATGTGAAGAAAGCAATTAAGGATGATTCCAGGTTCTCAGGTTGGATATTGCTAGGAGTTGATTCAGCAAAAATGTAGAAGACTTGAGAGTGGAATGGTGTATATTTGTGTACAAAGGGTCAAGAAGAAACAATAGCTCTACTTAGGCTATCTTAAGTATGTGATGATATCAATGCCAAATGAAGATGTTGATGTAAGGAGTTAGATAAGAATCTATAGTCAGGATTGACGTTAGAGATAAAAATTTCAGTCTCTAATACATGTGTAGTATTTGAAACCAAGAGTCAGAGTAAGACCACTTAGCAGGAGGCTATAGATGGAGAAGAGGGCAGAAAAGAGAGCCCAGGGTGTTTCAGTGTTTAAAAATCTGATCCAGAAATAAGGGATCCAGCAACTAATATAAGAGGATCCTGTGAGATAGGAGGAAAACCTGATAAGCAAGGTGCTAAAGAATGAAAGTGTTCCAATAAAAATAGAAAATGTTACCAGGATTTTCTCATCTTAACAGAGGAACAATATGGGGGAATATTAGGTAGGCTAGTATAATTAGTGAAGGAAAAATAAAGAAATATTGGATAGAATTTTTCCATGGGGCTTATGGTTAGGTCATTTTCAGAGTCAGTTATAGATTTATGAGATATTTGAGAAGAAAGGGAAAATTGTAAAAGAGTCATGATAACAGTGTGAATGGCTAGTGCTATATTGTACAGTTGTCAAACACTGGGTGTACATTTAAAATTTTTGATCAAATATTTGAAGAAAGTCCTGTCAGCAAAAGTTTGTAATTCTCTAGGGCTGTTCTTGAGCACAGAAGCAGAGTAAATAGATTTTTATAATTCAGTCTGAGTTGGGAATGTTCCAGTTGAGTACTGTGGAGGAAAAGAAGAGTGAGGTGGCAAAGGGTCCTTGCAAGGAAGTGGATGTAATATTAGAATGTGGAACCAGTGAAAGTAAGTAGGAAAGTAGACACATGAATTGGGTGATTGGTGATGAAAAAGTGGTTAGTGGTTTCCAGTTTTCATAAGATTAGATATTTGTTGTAGTAGGGCTACCAGAATAATCAACCTGAAAAATGGGAGGAGAATGGGATGTTTGAAAATGATATTCATAGGTGATGTGAATCACTGTAAATTCTAGGTCGAGGGTCTGATCCTATGGGTTGGACTCTCAGGCTGAAAAGAGGAAAGGGTCAGTGGAGATAAGGATGTCAAGGAATAGGGAAATTGAAGTGTTTGATTTACGACAGACATCATGGGGAAGAGGAAGGCAGTGAGGCAGCTGTTGAATTCTGGATGAATTATGTTGCTGGGGGCAACTGGAAGTACCAAGGAAGAGAAAAACTAGAAGAGATAAAGGACGGTAAAAATGTGATGATACACACTTCAAAGAAAATGGATATATTGAAGGCTGAAGGAGAGAAGTAGTAGTTTAGAAATGGCAACCATGGATCAAAGATAGTGTGATCACCCGATTGCACAAGACAGTACTGGCTTCTGCCTGGGGTCCTGGTACAATTTCTAACTGCCCCTTTTCCTTTTAAAAGTGTCCCATTTTAAATGGTCACTCTAATGGAAAGGATACTCCTACCTCCCTGAAGTACTTAGGATATGAAAAAGAAAAGAAAACAAAACAAAAGAACCTTCACCAACGGGCTTGTAAGGACACTTTCCTCAGTGGACAGTCATACTTCTGTTAGAAACAGAAAGTGATAGAATTATTCAGAGGACAGGTAGAAAAAACAGGCACATTTGTTGGCATTACCTTGCGAGCTTAAAAAAGACAGCCAAGAGCCTTGGGAATAAGGGAAAAAATTGCTGATGAAGTCAGATTAGGGGGCCTGTAGATCGGGCTGTGGGTGAACAGCTATCTGTGAAGCTTAAATTCTTAACAGCAACCAGTCCTTTACAACAGAAGATATGAGGAATGAGCGGAATGAATACCTCCCGGTAAGGAGGCTAGTTTCATACAAGACTATAGTTCTTGCAGCAACGGATTTGGATCAGGTGTGTGATTGGGGACTGTGCAGATTTGGGGAGCTAATTGTGCTTTGAGAAAGGGCTACCTTGCAGGAGCACTGGATTGGATGGGAAACCTAAATCCCATCATTTTGAGTAATGTATTAACATGTAGATAAACTCTATCTTTGAATCATCTTCTTGATTTGCTCATTTATTTAACTGTTTATTCAATAAATATCCACTTATGAATTGCTATGTTTAGAGCCATAGGAGACATGACTAAATGTATATATATGTGTGTGTGCTCCTAGAGAGCCCTGATTCCATAAGGAGAAGCATAGTTGAAGAAACCTTGCTACAAGGAAAGTTAAAAAGAAATAAATCCCTTAAATGCCATTGATATCATTATATTAACAGTTACCATTTATTGAAACTTAGCATAGTCTAGGAAACATTATGCTAGTTTCCAAACACCAAACCTGTGTTTATTTAATTGTCTCAACAAGATCATCAGGTAGGTATTTATTGCTCTTTTGCAAATGAGGGAATAAGGAGCAATTTACTCAGTAACTCACAGTTGGCAGAGCTCAGACTCTAAATACAAAGTGCATTGTTTAAAAAGGGGTATTTATTAGCAGAAAAATCAGGGAAAGTCTTTAGGAGATACTGACCTTGAAGGTGGGCCTTGGAATTTAGATATATTTGAAATGTGGGAAGGGAAGCTATATAATTTACAGAGGGTATTCATATGAAATGCCATAAATATTTTGGCCGGACTGGAAGCTGGTGAAAAGAATACGTAAGAGATAAAGACTTAAAACACATATTAAGTTCAAAATGCATGTCTCCTATATATTTAACATATAATCTCTTACGGAATAAGAAAAGTGAAGTAAAATGAAAAGTGAATTGTGCAACAGCATAACAGTTTTAGAAATCCTAATCTATGTTTTTATATTTTGGTGGTTTTTTTTTTTGTTCCCAGCTGCTGTTTCCCCTTCTCAGTTCCCCACAATCAAGGAGGTGGCTCTGTTTTGGCTTTCACAATCTTAAATCTTGAAGTGGGGAAGGGAGAGGATATGGGGCATGGACAATGTGTCTCAATCAAAATCATGAAAGGAGAAGTTAGATGGAGGAAGGAGGAGAGAAAGGGAGAGGAGGTGTGTATACCTGAGGGCGAGCTGTGTCTGGGAAATGCCATGATACAAAGGGTATCCTACCACTGTGTTGTGCTTCTCCACAAAGGGGTGCAGGGGCAACCTAACAGGAAGAGTCCAATTTGGCTAAATAAATAATAATGAAAATTTGCAAACAACAGAATGGGGATATCTGGATCTAAAAGTTTATGCTGGCTTTGAGTTTGGACAGTGGGACATGGCAGGGGGTGATAGGTGAGTCATGGTCTAGGTATCTTCTATCCCCTGCAAGCCCAGGTGACTTTGATAGAGACTTTGAATCAGGGCAGAAAAGAGGAATGGCATTCATGGAATGAATGCCAAGAAAGACTACTATTCAGCTTTCCCACATGCCTAGCATGATGGGGGCAGATAATGAACATAAATTAAAAGAGATTATAAAAAATAAAAATACAGAAAATAAAGCTCTATTTCTTCAACCTCAGAATTTATGGCTTTCATGTCAGCTAGTTACAAATTGTTCAGGCTTCATTAGTTAGACTAGACTAGCCTGTGAATTGGTAAGAAATAAACCCCAAATTTCAGTGGTTTGGCACATTAAATACTATTGCTTTCTCTTATTACATTCTGATGTGGTTGAGTAACCCTCTTCCATCTTGTAGTCATACCATCAGAAACACAAAGCACGTGGATTCCAAGTTTGCTACTGAAGGGGATGAGGTAGATGAAGGGAGTACCCCAGTTCTTATCTGATTTAACCTGGAAGAGACACGCAGTTTTTCCATTCATGTCTCCCTGATCATCGCTAGTCATATGGCCTCAAACCAATCGTGGGAGGGAGAGGTGGAGGTGAGAAGTCCAGAGAAGTGAATGGATATTTGCAGAACGACAAACATCTGTGACCCACAGATTTATGCAGTTGGACAAAGGAGAAATCTTATTTTAGCTTCTGTGTTTCAGATATTTTATTTCTTCCTGGTGAGTGCTATTTTCATTTCTGTGACTGAGGGTCATGGTTTTTGTTTTCTGGACCCAGAGAGTGTTCTATGAAGTCCAATATATGTTAAAGGCAATGTTTTGTTGCCCTTTACCCTCTGTTTTCTGTCATTTTCTCCCACAAAAGTTATGAGATTTATGAGACAAGGATAATTGTGTGATATGAGGGAAAACCATGTCGATTACGTTTCTGAATTGGAATTAAAATTTAAAATCAAGATCATCATAATAGTCATCCTGATTTAACCTTTTGTTTAGACCAACAATAGAATAGCAACAAATATTTATCAGTATGATATCTGTGAATTTATTTCTACTACTAGAAAATGAATTTTCAGTGAATATAAAAAAAATTGGCATTAGGGTGGCGTTAGGATTGCCATGTGAGGCATAAAGAAAAAACAGAACTTGAGAGTGCATAACAGATAGAACAATATCTTGCTATCTGCAATTTATTCTCATCCTCTGCAGACATCCTCTTTACCCACAGAAGTACACCAAAGAATATCAGAGATCTCCTTAAATATAGAATAGCATTTGGATCTAATAGGGGTTAAGTTTCTGCTTAATTTGTTAGTGACTCAATTCAATGGCTGCTTGTAGCGATCTTTTTCTATCTTATATGCTATTCTAGCATGTGATATAGAAAGCGTATCATATTAATTTGTTCATTTGGTAGCAAAATTCTTCCACTGTGATGTAAATCTATGTAAATGAACCACTAAATTCTGCTCCTATCATGATGCTATTTCAGACTTAAGATTAAGACATGAAAGAGAGAGAGAGAAAGAAGGAGGAAGGCGAGAGAGAGGGGAGAGAAAAAAATAAAAGCATGACTGAAAGAAACTGTAAAAAAGGAAAGGTTTTATAGATTGCTACAGTTTTGATTTCTTCACCAATGGTCCAAGCTATTGCCCTATTCTTGGTTGAAAAAAAATCTTCTGGTGAACTCTCTGAAACTATTGTCATTTATCATATTAGAGAATTTGGCACATAGGTTTGGATAGTTTATTGTGTTGTATGTTGCTGATAAATCTAAAACACAGCAACTGGCAGTATCATCTCTCTCATAAATTCATTTCTCATATGCTGAGTGTTTTTGTTTTGTTTTTAATATAGCCTGGCCAGCACAAGCTGATATTTATAAAGGTATCCTGGGAAGGTTATCAGCTTAAATTTCTTTGGATCATATGTGTCGTTCTTTCGTAACACAGAATTATTCCACCTTTTTATAGCATGATCAGGTATAGAAGAGCTGAAAAACAAATGTTAAGTAGAGCAATGTATAAAACTGGGGTATTTGCCTAAGCTGTTTATTCTTGTGCCATTTACATATGCCAGCAAGCTTTGCTGCTTTGATATTCTTCAGCAATGAATTGATCTGAGAACTAGACTATAAAGAAATGATTTCCTTTCAGATCACTCTGCCATTTGATCAATAGTTTTTATTACTTAGCTGGAATTCTCATTAAACAGATGTTCACATATAGCCTGGCTGACTGTGACATTTTTACATGTAATGGTTGTTCAGCTTGTGAATATTTGACTGTATTTATTTATCCCTGAGGATGGCATTTAAACATTTTTAGTATATTAGCAGCTTTATTTATTTATGTGATTGTTCAGTATTTTTTTTTTTGGGAGATTACTTCTTGAGGATGGCTATCCTTGTAAAACTTGTATTTTTTTAGAACTTTTTGTTGTAATGTTTTTTCATTCAGTTTAATATTGTCATATTTTAAAGGTAATGGATAGGTTGAAAAATAGACATCTATTTCTGCTTCTTTTGGTATGCATTGTAGTGTTTGAAACATGTTGAATTTATTTTTTATTTTACTTATAAATAGAATCGTGACACTCAAATTTGATGGTGGCTGAACTTAAATGCCATGAAATATGATAAACACTGTTTAGATATATTCCTTCATATGTGACTGCAAGTTATTGACATTTTTTTACCTCTTTCAAGAAAGATAGGTAGATAGCTTTCTCTCTGCCTCATAGATTTCAACATCTGTATTTATGATCAATTTAAAAGTAAAGATATGAAAGTTGCATTGGTGTGACTTTTGTGCTTTGTTATTGTGTAAAGATTCTCTGGTTTGCTTTTACTCTTATAATAACCTCTTTATTCTTTTAAAAAATATTTATTTCAGTCAAAGGCTGCATTTCTCTGAATTATGAAATATTTTGTGTCATATTTCAATACCACTTTTGCATCTCCAAACCTCAGATAAAGTTGGGCTATTGTATTGTTATGATTAAGAGGGAAAAAAAAGAAAAGGAAAAAAAAGATATGGGGTACCTTACAGTTCCAAATAAGTTCAGAGGTTATTTTGTTTCTTTTAATAATAAAAATAAGTAGCAAAGAAAAGCAGGCATTTCATGTCTGTAAGTGATTTACTTTATCAGTATTGGAAGAATTATTTTAACATTTCTAAATCTCATTCTAAAAAAAAATAAGTCCAAAGACTTGGATCTTTTAAGTATTCTTCAGGAAACAAAAGACAAGAGAGGTTGTTTGGGAGGGAGGCAAGATGGTCGCTGAGTGAACTTGCCTTTGCGGAAGGTCTGGGGAGGAGACGGTTGGGCGCAGCTGCAGGCTCTCCAAAGCCGGGCTTTTTCGGGATTTTTGCAGGGCAGAAGTGCCTGGACATCGATTGGGTGGAAAGGTAACGGAGAGGATTGGTCTAGTAGATATAGTTTGGGTTCTATTGCCTGTGGGTGAGACCAGCGCGCGGGCTCCTCCCTGCTGCGGGTGGGGGGAGTCGCGGTCCAGCCCAGCGGCACCGCTTTTACACGGCTCTGAGCTGTCGAGGAGTTCACCAGCTCTGGGCGAGCTGTGCACGGGTTGCTGCGACGGGTCGCCTTTGCAGTGGGATTTGGGAAGATAGACGGTGCTTTGTTTTGAAGCGGGAGAAACTTGTGATTGCGAAAATAAACAATAGTGCTTCCGCCTGAAGCCCCGCCCCCAAAAGCCCGGCAGCCGGTCTCCGACCCAAATAGGCTGTAGGCAATAAAGAGACGTAATCGGAAAGTTGTATTAGGCTGCCGCAAGGGAGGGGGATACGTCTGGAAGCAGATTAGGGAATATTTTGCGAAGCTTGGGAAATCCGATTTTCGAATCTGTTTTTGGGGTCACAGGCCGGGCTTCAGATCTGTACTAGCAAAGTGGCTGCGGTGTAGAGGCGCCCTCTAGTGGCAGAGGTTTGGAATCACAGGACGGGAGCTGTCTAAAAGCTGAAGTGAAATATACTAATGAGCCCAGCTAAGTAAATGAATTGCAGGGTTCAGTCATAATATAAAGTTTGCGGATCTGACTTCCCCCTTAAGGCTGGCACCCAGCTGAGGGGATCCCAGAGGGCTGTATTACACTGCGGGGCTCCCAGGCTTCCTGTAGACCAGATTGGAGGGTGCCAAGTCTGAATTCCCTAAAATCTGGTGGCCCACACCACAGAGACTCACATCTCTTGAGACCTCAATATCTCAGACTTTCCATCCCTGAATCCATCACGCACTGAGGTCCATCTGAGGTCCTTAAATGCCCTAGCCTTCAACGTTGGCGTTCTTTCCTTATCGTTTCATTTTGTTTTGTTTTTATTTTCATTTTGACTTATTCTTTACTTTTTTCAATTTCCTGATTGCTAACACCGCATTATCCCCTAGTCTTCTCTCACAGCGTATCCCCCAAAGTCTTTCTTTTACTCAGTTATTTAAGGCTTTTTTTCGTGGTAGGTGCTGTGAAGTGGGTGTTTTAATTCTGGGTCGTGCATATCTGTTTTTTTTTTCTTTCCCCTATCTGTTCCCCACCCCTTGCCCATCCCCTTCTACTTTCTTCCTCTCGTCCCTTCCCCCCCACTTTCTTTTTTTTTCTTTCTTTCTTTTTTTCTGTTGTCTCTCTCCCTCTTGTCCCTCATATTCTACTTAGTTTATTTTAACTCAATTATAAAATAGGTGCGGCAGGAAACACCTCACATTCGCTGGGGTTTTCTCATCCTCCACTGCCTCATTTCTGTGTGAACTGATTTAGTCTACCTGCACTATCCTCTTCCCCCTACATCTTGATACCCGCCACCATCTACTGGCTCTCCCATATTCCACCTCCCACCTCCCTTTCTTCGATCCACGAAGGGTCTAAGTCTTAACTTCTAATACCTATGTTTTGTTTTCTGTCTGTTATCCACTCTTGAAACTATTACCATTTTTTTTCTCTTTCCCTCTCTCACGAAATCAATAGCTTTTTAGCTCATACCATAATCCTACCATATTCAATCACCTACCTCATAATAGGTACTCTACCTACTGCTATAACTCTACACAATTTACAAAAATCTAACCTCCATCCTCCCAGATCTCATATTCTTGCTTTGCTAACATATATCACCAATATTACTTTACACTTTTCCCTTGCTTACACAATTGCCTTCCCCCAACATTAATACTTTCCTTTAAAGTGAACTTAACCAACAACAAGAAACTAGAATAAGAAGAAAAAAGTGACAAAGAGAAGATATAACACCTATGCAAAAATAACAGCTAATTAACCTCCAAGAGCAGACAAAGAAGCTAAGGAACTGATTAAATCCGTCAAGATAAAGAGATGACCAGAAAGCAACAAAAATCTACAAACCAAACCAGTAATCAGGAAAACATGGCTGAATCCAATCAACAAACCAATAATCACGAAGGGGAGCAAAACTTGGCACAAGCAATGAAAGATCTCAGAACATTTATCACCGACAAATTTGACGAAGTAATGAAAGAGGTTAACAACATGAAGACATCACTTGGAGGGGAAATTGCAGACATACGAAAAAACATAACAGATATGATGGGAATGAACACCACAGTTCAAGAAATCAAAAATACACTTGCAGCAAATATCAGCAGACTAGAAGAGACAGAGCAGAGAATTAGTGATGTGGAAGACAGTACTTCAGAAATCAAACAGATAGTAGAAGGGGTCAATAAGAAGATAGAAAAAATCCAATTAGGATTTAGGGACCTGAATGACAATGCAAAACGCTCAAACATACGTATTATAGGCATTCCAGAAGGTGAAGAGAAGGGAAAGGGGTCAGAAGGAATGCTGCAGGAAATAATGGCTGAAAACTTCCCAAATCTACTGAAAGAGACAGATGTACATATACAAGAAGCACAGCGCACTCCACAAGTCATAAACCCCAACAGGCCCACCTCAAGACATATACTTGTCAAATTATCCAATGCTCAAGACAAAGAGAAAATCCTAAAAGCAGCAAGAGAAAAGAAAACCATCACATACAAGGGAAGCTCAATTAGATTAAGTGCTGATTTCTCTTCTGAAACCATGGAGGCAAGAAGGCAGTGGTATGATGTAGTAGAGGTACTAAAGGAAAGAAATTTCCAACCAAGAATACTCTATCCAGCTAAATTAGCATTCAAACATGATGGTGAGTTCAAAATATTCGCAGACAAACAGAAACTGAAAGAGTATACCAACAAGAAACCTCCCCTTCAAGAAATTCTAAAGGGAGTTCTACAGGAAGAAAGGATAAAACAGGAAAGGCAGAGTTGGAGGAGAGTATAAGACCAACAACAATAACAAAAAAGACAAAAAAATATATATACAAACAAAATATGACAAACACAAATCCAATCAAAATATGGCTAGCACAAATAATTCCTTGACAGTAATAACACTGAATGTCAATGGATTAAATTCACCTATCAAAAGATTCAGACTGGGACATTGGATAAGGAAATATGACCCATCCATATGCTGTCTACAAGAGACACATCTTAGACCCAGAGACGCATGGAGATTGAAAGTGAATGGCTGGAAAACAATCATACAAGCTAACAATAACCAAAAAAAGGCAGGAGTAGCTATATTAATATCAGACAAAATAGACTTTAAATGTGAAACAATTGTGAGAGACAAAGAAGGATACTACATTTTAGTGAAAGGAAAAATCTGTCAAGAAGATCGAACAATCATAAATATCTATGCACCTAACAAGGGTGCCTCTAAATACGTCAGGCAAACGCTGGAAAAACTAAGTGAAAGAATAGATACATCTAAAATTATAGTGGGAGATTTTAATACACCACTATCAACTCTGGACAGAACATCTCAAAAGAGAATCACCAAAGAAACAAAACATCTGAATAGTATATTAGAGGAGCTGGATCTAATAGATATATATAGATCGCTACACCCAAACACAGCAGGATATACATTTTTCTCAAGCGCACATGGATCATTCTCCAAGATAGATCATATGCTAGGCCACAAAGAAAGGCTGAACGAATTCAGAAAGATTGAAATCATACAAAACATTATCTCTGACCACAGTGGAGTCAAGTTGGAGATTTGCAAGGGACAGAAGCCCAGATTTCACACCACAATTTGGAAATTAAACAGCACACTCTTAGAAAAACAGTGGGTCAAAGAGGAAATCTCAAAAGAAATCAATGACTACCTTGAAACAAATGATAATGATAACACAACATACCAAAATTTATGGGATGCAGCAAAAGCAGTACTGAGAGGGAAGTTTATAGCCATAAATTCATATATCAAAAAAGAAGAAAGAGCAAAAATTGAAGAACTAACTGCACATTTGAAGGAATTAGAAAAACAACAACAAAGTAACCCAACAGGAAGAAGAAGGAAGGAAATAACAAAGATAAGAGCAGAACTAAATGAAATAGAAAATAAGAAAGCACTTGAACAGATAAACAAGACCAAGAGCTGGTTTTTTGAGAAGATTAACAAAATTGACAAACCTTTAGCAACACTAACAAAGAAAAAAATAGAGAAGATGCAAATACACAAAATAAGAAATGAGAAAGGCGATATCACCACTGACCCCACAGAAATAAAGACTATCATAAGAGGATATTTTGAAAAACTATATTCCAACAAAAATGACAATCTAGAGGAAATGGACAAATTCCTAGAAACACATAAGCAGCCCATATTGACAAAAGAAGAAATTGATGATCTTAACAAACCAATCACAAGCAGAGAGATAGAATCAGTTATTAAAAATCTCCCAACTAAGAAGAGCCCAGGGCCAGATGGCTTCACAGGTGAATTCTACAAAACATTCCAGAAAGAACTGACACCAATCCTGCTGAAACTATTCCAAAAAATTGAAACAGAAAGAACATTACCCAACTCCTTCTACGATGCCAACATTACCCTAGTACCAAAGCCAAACAAAGACATCACAAGAAAGGAAAATTACAGACCAATATCTCTAATGAATCTAGACGCAAAAATACTTAACAAAATACTTGCTAATCGTATTCAACAACACATTAAACGTATTATACACCACGACCAAGTGGGATTCATCCCAGGTATGCAAGGATGGTTTAACATAAGAAAATCAATCAACGTAATACACCATATAAACAGATTGAAGGAAAAAAATCACATGATTATATCTATTGATGTAGAAAAATCATTTGACAAAATACAGCACCCTTTCTTGATAAAAACACTCCAAAAGATTGGAATACAAGGAAATTTTTTGAACATGATAAAGAGTATATATGAAAAACCTAAAGCCAATATTGTTTACAATGGAGAAATCCTAGACTCCTTCCCTCTAAACTCAGGAACAAGACAAGGATGCCCACTGTCTCCGCTCCTATTTAACATTGTCTTAGAAGTACTTGCTCGAGCACTGAGGCAAGAACCAGAAATAAAAGGCATTCAAATTGGAAAGGAAGAAGTCAAAATTTCATTATTTGCAGATGACATGATCCTATACATAGAAAACCCTGAGAGATCTACAACGAAGATTCTAGAACTCATAAATGAGTTTAGTAAAGTCGCAGGTTATAAGATCAATGCGCAAAAATCAGTAGCATTTCTGTACACTAATAATGAGCAAGATCAGGAGGAAATCAAGAAACAAATACCATTCACAATAGTAAATAAAAAAATCAAATACTTAGGAATAAATTTAACTAAAAAGGTAAAGAACTTATACACCGAGAGCTATACAAGATTGTTCAAGGAAATCAAAGAAGACCTAAATAAATGGAAGACTATTCCTTGTTCATGGATAGGAAGACTGAATATTATTAAGATGTCTATCCTACCAAAACTGATCTACACATTCAATGCAATCCCAATAAAAATCAACGCAGCCTTCTTTAAGGAACTAGAAAAACTAACTATGAAATTTATTTGGAAAGGAAAGAGACCCTGAATAGCCAAAGACATACTGAAAAAGAAAAATGAAATTGGAGGAATCACACTACCTGACTTCAAAACATACTATAAAGCTACGGTGGTGAAAACAGCATGGTATTGGCATAAGGAGAGACACATAGACCAATGGAATCGAATTGAAAGCTCTGATATAGAACCTCACATATACAGCCACATAATATTCGATAAAGCCACCAAACCCTCTCAACTGGGAGAGAGTGGCCTATTCAACAAATGGTGTCTGGAGAACTGGATAGCCATATGTAGAAGAATGAAAGAGGATTACCATCTCACACCTTATACAAAGATCAACTCAAGATGGATCAAAGACCTAAATATAAGAGCCAAGACCATAAAAACCTTAGAAAGCAGTGTAGGGAAACATCTACAGGACCTTGTAATAGGAAATGGATTTATGAATATCTCACCAAAAGCACGAGCAGCAAAAGAACTAATAGATAAATGGGACTACCTCAAAATTAAAGCCTTCTGCACCTCAAAGGAGTTTGTCAAGAAAGTAAAAAGGGAGCCCATCAGTGGGAGAAAATATTTGGCAATCATATATCTGACAAGAAACTTATAACGTGCATATATAAAGAACTTCTATATCTTGAAAATAAAAAGATAAACAACCCATTTAAAAAATGGGAAAAAGACTTAAACAGACACTTCTCCGAAGAAGAAATACAAATGGCAAAAAAGCACATGAAAAAATGTTCCAAATCTCTAGCTATCAGGGAAATGCAAATCAAAACTACAATGAGATACCATCTTACACCCATAAGATTGGCAGCTATGAAAAAAACAGAAGAATACAAGTGCTGGAGAGGATGTGAAGGAAGGGGAACACTCATCCACTGCTGGTGGGAATGCAGAAGGATCCAACCGTTCTGGAGGACAGTATGGCGGTTTCTCAAAAAACTAGCCATAGATTTGCCATATGACCCAGCAATACCACTGCTGGGTATATACCCAGCAGAACTGAAAACAAGGACACAAACAGATATATGTACACCAATGTTCATAGCAGCATTGTTCACTATTGCCAAAAGTTGGAATCAACCCAAATGCCCATCAACAGATGAGTGGATCAATAAAATGTGGTACATACACACAATGGAATACTACTCGGCTGTAAGAACAAACACACTACAAACACATGTGATAACATGGATGAATCTTGAGAACCTTATGTTGAGTGAAGCAACCCAGACATTGAAGGACAAATACTACATGACCTCAATGATATGAAATAAACAAGCTGCCTTAGATAGCAAGAGACTGAACGATAGGCTTACAGGAAATCGGAGGGTGGAGGAAGGATATGAGCTGATGTCTGCAGGGGTTGAATTTAAGACGAGATGGTGGTAAGTATGAACACAAAGAAGAGATAAAAGGGGGGCAAGGGGTTGCCTTTGGTTGGGGCTTTGGGGGTTTGAGGGTGGCTGGGGAGGGACGGATGGGTAACATTGCCCAAAAGTGGGGGGAGGGAGGGGTAGCATATGAACACAGGAGAGGGTCAGGTGTTGGTGGAGAGTAAAATGCCGAGAAAATCATATCAAAATATAATAAAGAGGGTTACCTGTTTAGAATGCTTGGAGGGGAGGTCTGATGCAGGACGGGCTCCTGGGGAATGTCTAAATGCTCATTCTGCCAGAGTGGGTGTCACCATGGGGTAGAAACCCAAGTAGTGAGAGTGGGGGTGGACCCACATCCTGGGGAGGACTAATGCCACCAAATAGAGGGAACTGTATCCCTCGAGAGAAAGGGTGGCTCCCAGGGCATTGGGGCAGTTGAGCAAGTTAGGCCCTGAACACTATTCCATCTATCTCTGGAAGTGGCTCCTCAGGAAACGGAGGTTGGCTGTCACTGTGGGCACCAAGGTGGAAGGGAAAATGGACGTTAAATGTGTGGAACCAAGGTAAATGGGGGATAAGAGAGGAGTTTCTTGAGAATACACAAGGATGGATATAAAACATGTAATATTACACCATAACATATAGGAGATGACAGACTGATAATGTAAACCATAATGTAAAACATAGGATAACTAAGAATGTAAAGAACTGTATATCCTAAAGTATGCACCATAATGTAAGCACAGATGTCACCTTGTTAGAAAGCTAATGTCTCAGACTCTGTACATCACGTTAAGTAAATATGATATGAATAGGGTGTAAGAGTATCGCTGTGGAAGGAAAAAGGTTTTGTGGTGGATGCATGGGAGTGCTGTATATTATATATATGCATTGCTGTGGTCTAGGACTCCTGTGAAGAGAAGCTGAATAATTAGGGGGGGGAAAAAAAAAAAAAAAGATATGATGTAGAATTTTTTCAAGTCAACATTCTTTATCTAAGTTCTTTATCTAACTTTATCCAAGTTCTTTATCTAACCTTTAAATCCATCGCTATATGCCATTCCCTAGTAAGGGACCATGACATTATATTGGGCTTCAAATTTCGGGGAGTTCTGGATCACAGAGTGTTTCAACAATGGCAATGGAGGGATACTGGTATGCGATGCCAATGACAGGTGATATATGGCTGACAGGGAGCTGTACAGAACATATGTCCAGGGTGCATGGTAATGTTTGGATATACTCATAGTGGCAACAATTAAAAACCACAGCAGGGGGGGTACTGGGTTCCTGGCCAATGGTGTTCTGTCGTGGTCCCTAGGGGAGCAGCGATAGTCTCCCAGGTACAGCGGCGGGGACCGGGAGGGAGTGAGGGTTCAACAGTGAGCCCCTGATGCTAATGACTATGCTTGTGAGCTGATAAGCCTAAAATAAGAACAAGGCCTAGAGCAACATTGTGCCTGGGAATTTCCTCCTGTCAGCCTTCATGTTACTCAAATGTGGCCAGTCTCGAAGCCAAACTCAGCATGTAAATGCAATGCCTTCCCCCCAGCGTGGGACATGACACCCGGGGATGAGCCTCCCTGGCACCGAGGGACCACTATCAACTACCAACTGATGATGCAACTGGAAAATGACCTTATACGGAAGGTTCAATGTGGATCAGCAGAATATCCCTGTCTACATAAAATAACATGACTTTAAAATGCTGTTTGACCTAAAGTAAGGGGGAAATGGAAAAGAGAAATGAGTTTATATGGCTACGAGTTTCTAAAAAAGAGTCTGGAGGCTGGCAGAAGGATTGCCCTCATGCACAACTGAGCAGAGTCAGAGAGACAGATAAAGCAGATACAACCCCCAGATATCGGTTCCTTCGAGGGCTAAAGAGACCCATGGGAGTTATGGTCATGGCCGATGGGGTTAATTACCAGGTCAGATGGCCCCTTTTTGGAACTGGTGTTTATGTGTGATGAATCTGGACTCAGATGGGATCTTCCTTCATAAGACTTTCATGCTAAGGTGATGGAGGTGCAGTTAATGTTGGGGTTTAAGATATATTTAGTGGATTTGAATCTCTGGACTGACAATGTGATAGCCAGGTCCTGAGCCTCAACAGACTCCAGCACCTACAATATGATTTATTGGACTTATCACACTCAGCTAAGATGGAGTTGAAGAAGGACAACCACCACACCATGGAGCCTAGAGTGATTACAACTGAAAGTGGGAGGATTGCATCCAACATCCATGTGGAATCTGAGCCTCCTCTTGACATAGAGGTGCAATGGACACAACCAATCCAATGTCCACATAGAAGAGGTGGCATTGGATTGGGAAAAGTGGACATGGTGGCTGATGGGTATGGGGAAAGGCAGGAAGAGATGAGAGGTGGAGGCGTCTTTGGGACATGGAGCTGCCCTGGATGGTGCTTCAGAGGCAATCACCAGACATTGTAAATCCTCACAGGTCCCACTGGATGGAATGGAGGAGAGTATGGGCCATGATGTGGACCATTGACTATGAGGTGCAGAGGTGCCCAAAGATGTACTTACCAAATCCAATGGATGTGTCATGATGATGGGAACGAGTGTTGCTGGGGGCGGGGGGGGGAGAGGTGGGGTGGGGGGGTGGGGTTGAATGGGACCTCACATATATATTTTTAATGTAATATTATTACAAAATCAATAAAAAAAATGCCTATGTGCAACAGGTAGATCTGGAAATGATAAAAATATTGAAAGAGATTTGCGTTAAAGACCAAAATATGCCCATTCACATGTCTACTTTCAACCCACAGTCATATGTTTTCCTGGTTTATTTACATTAAAGACTGCTCATTGCAGTAAAAAAAAAAAAAAAAAAAAAGAGAGGTTGTTTATGCTGGGAAAGTGGGAGGTGTGGGGAGTGGGGCATATGGGAACCTCCTATATTTTTTAATGTAACATTTTGTGGATCTATGTCTCTTAAAAATAAATTAAAAAGACATTAAAAAACATGGAACAATCAAAGATATGAGAGAGAGAAAGACTTGGTTTTAAATGTTAACTCCATATTGTACTATTATAACCCTAAAACATTATCCCTGTTGAGTCTCAGTTGCTGTTTAGGGGTAGTAAAAAACCTATTTCCCAGGACGTAGAGAAATACAAATTAGAAAATATAAGAGGTGCTCAATAATCACTAGTTTTTAATCTATCTATTTCATTTAGTAATTTTTATTTAATTTCATAGCTACTGGTCAGAAGTTTCCATGGTATGCCAGTAAATGCTGTTTATTCAGAGGAAGAATCCTGGTTTGCAGTGTTTATTAATTTTTGAGGTATAAATAATACCACCGCGACCAAACAGGAACTACCAACATGTTTTCTTTGAGGGTGGTTTGGAAAGACATGAGCACAATCCTCTCTTGCAAACCAGTAGAAGTAATCTCCAGAGCGCCCCTGATGTTAGGGATAAAAGACTGATTCCTCTATTCCTTCCCTACCTTCTCCCTGAAGTTATATGAAAAGACAGAAGACAGAAAAGAGTAAATTCAGCAAATGAGAACTCAAACAGAAAGGATCAAAAGGAGTAATCTTCATGGACTATTTAGAGGTTTTGAGAACAATGTGGGGAAAAGGTGAAAATTCAGATGACAAATTTTGACTTCTTCACTGCCTCTCATCCTCTTTCTTTTATCCACACCCTGCTAAGAGCTGACTGTGTGCTTTTGAATTAAGACAATAGGTTCTTGTCCTTGTAGCAATGGTGGTTGTAGTATGATGAAAGAGAGGCAACAATCACATAAACAAATGAATGAAACATGGTTACAAATTACGGTATGTATCTTGAATGAAATACATAAATACAGAATTTTATCAAGATATAATTAAGTATTACTATTTTGAGGTGAAAAGTATCTGAAAGAAAGATAAATGACAGATTGAGGAAAATTGCATCTCCTATGCCTGGTGAATATTCCATATCATTAATACGGAGAAAGCGCTGCCATATCAATAATTTGGAAAACCTGACTTTGATGTAAAAAATGTCAAGAAATGTAAAAAAGCAATTAGCAGAGAAGTATAAGTGCCAAATAAATACAAGAAAAATATTTGAACTGATTAGTAATCAAAGAAGTGAAAGTTTAAATCAGAAGAAGGTATTAATTTTTTTCTATCAAATTGACAGATGTTAATGAATATGTCAATATACATGGTTGGCAAATTTGAAGGGAATTTCTTAATATTTTCTTTACATTTTGATCTAACATCTCTTCTAGAAAGTAGTAATGAGGAAATATAAATCTAAACAAAAGGATTCACATTACACCATTGTTTATAGTAAAAATAACTTAAAAATTAATAAAACAAATTCTTGAATTTCACATAGTAAAAACAAATTAAATTGGGTATATAGCTTTGTAACTTCTGAATTTTCCAATGGGAAAAGACAACTCACTCTTTGCTATGATCATTGTTTCATAAAATAGAGGACATTATAATGACAAAAGAGAAAGATTGTAAACAAAATTGGAGAGATAGTTAGATTTTAAAAATAATGAAAGATTTTTCAAATTGTGCATTTTTCCCCCATGGGTCAATAGAAACTGTAACTTAGGTTAACATTAATCCATGCTCATTTGGGAAACTGGGAACACTGATCTAAATATCCCCAAAAATGGAATTGATAAAGATTAGTGTGTGTACACATATATATGTTATAAAGCCAATAAACATGACAGTGTCTATATGACAGTACTACAATAACTTGCACAAAGTCTGTAAATTAAGACAAAAATTCTAACAGAAAAATAGACAATAGACAAATGATGTGAAGTCAATTCACAATAGTAGAAATACAAATGGCCAATAAACAGATGAAAAGATGCCTAATCACAGTAATGATTAAATGCACAAATAATAATAATTTGGCTTTGGTATATCAGTTTAACAGTGGTTAAATCATTGGTAATATCCAGTATTGTGAAGGTATGAGGATTTTGGAGAATAGTGAGACTATGGCTGATGGGTAAATTTTTCTGTCTAGAAATTAATACTTTTGTTGTATGTCTTAGGGTTCTCCAAAGAAACAGAACCAACAATGGTGTGTGTGTGTTTGTGTGTATAAAGAGATATATTAAAAGATAATGGTTCACAATATTTTGGGCACTGGAAAATCTGAATTCATATGGCCAACTCAGAGTCTAGAAATTCCAGTAGGAGTGATGTTAAAGTCTGTTGTCTGAGTATATATGGGAGACCAGGTAGGAGAAAAATGTAGTCTCAAAGCAGAATTCCTTCTGATTCTTGAAACTCTCAGTTCTCTTTTAAGACCCCCAATTGATTAGATGAAACCCCCCACAAGCCTCAGGATAATCTCGTTTACTTAAAGTCAATTGATCACAGCTACTAATCCCATGAATGAAATATATCCATGGTAAATGCAAATTGAAACTACAATGAGATATCATCTTGCACCTATTAGACTGGCAGCTATTAAAAAAACAGAGGATTACAAATGTCAGAGAGGATGTGGAGTTAAAGGAACTCTTAACCACTTCTAGTGGGAATGTAGAATGGTGCAATCATTGTGGAGGACAGTTTGGCAGTTCCTCAGGAAGCTAACTATAGAACTGAAATATGACCCAGCAATCCCACTGCAGTGTATATACCCAGAAGAATTGAAAGCAGGAACACAAACAGTTATATGCACTCCAATGTTCATAACAGTATTATTCAATATTGCCAAAGGTGGAAGCAATCCAAATGTCCATCAACAGATGAATGGATAAGCAAAGTATATATACAATGGAATATTACTCAGCTGTGAAAAGGAATGCTGTAAGAAGGTATAACATGGATGAATCTTGAAGAATTTATGTTGAGTGAGATAAGCCAGTCACTGAAGGACAAACATTACATGACCTCACTGATATGACTTAAGCAAATTGGGCAGGCTCACAGAGCTAGAGTCTGGAAGATAGGTTATTAGGAGACAGAAAGGGTACAAGGGGTAGTTATCTGATGCCCATAAGGGCAAAATCTATGATAAGGTGGAAGGTTGTGTTTGGGCAGTGGATGGACATGAGAATGATGGAGTGACGTGATTGGGTTTGGCAGTGCTGGTCTGTGAGGGGGAGTAGGGTGGAAAGATTGGGTTCAACAGTTCATGGAACCGGGGGAAGGGTTGGAGGAGGAAGCAGGTAAACTCTAGGGATTTGTAGGTCTGTGGTTAAAACACAATGGTGGAAATGTTTTTTTGGCAAAAATGGCAGGGGAGGTTTACTGGTATAGGGTGTTAGATGTGAAGGGATTTTTGGGATAGGGTGCACCTGGGACAGGTTTTATGGAATATGAATGCATTCATCTTGCCATCATTGTTATCTCAGTGGGTGGAGCACCACACAATAAACAAGAAAATAATAAACTCCCATCTTGGAGAGTCCTGCTATGTTCTCAGTTAGAGGGACAAAAATTTCTGGAGAACATAGGCAAGTGCTTAGTGAAAGAAAACAGACCAATATGTCAAGCCCTCAATATTATTACATGTAACTATGAATCTTATTCTTCAAAAATTGAAACTTAGTGGTTACCATGGGTTCTTAAAGGGAAAAGGAGGGAAGAATAGAATAGATAGAACATAGGGCACTTTTAAGGCATTGGGATTATTCTGCATGACCATGCAATGGAAGCTACAGGTCATTTTAAATTTTGTCAAAACATATAAAAGTGTACAGTGTAAAATGTAAATAATTGTAAACCATTGACCATGGTTAGTAGCAATGCTTCAATACTTGTACATCAATTGTAACAAATGTACCATCCATGTGTAAGTATTAATAGGAAAGAGTAGAAAAGGGGAAAAGCATTGGGTATGTGGGAATCTCCTATATTTTCTATGTGACCTTTCTATAACTTAAAGCTTCTTTGAAGATAAAATGGTAAAAAAAAAAAAAAAGGAACAATGGAAGAAATTTCACTGTACATATAAGATAACAGATCTTACAGTGATGAAAAACACAATATATAAAAATTTGGGGAGCTGATGTGACTCAAGCAGTTGAGCACCTGATTCCCACATGGAAGGTCCCAGGTTTGTTTCTGAGCCTCCTAAAAACAAATAAATAAACAACAAGCAAACAAACAAGCAAAAAAGCCAACTCAGGGGAGCTGATGAGGCTCAGTGTTTGAATGCCAGCTTCCCACTTACAAGGTCCTGGTGCCTTTAAAAATATTTTTATTTTATTTCAAATTTTAAAAAAAATTAATTTTGATATTTTATTTGCTATTTTTAAAACTATTATTGTTATTTTATTTTCTTATTAATTTTATTTGGTTATTTTTTTGGCTTTGTTTTTGATGAGCCTTTGGATCACACAAGGATCACAACTGTGGCAGGGGAGGATCATTGGTGCAGGGTGTCAGTGGTGGGCAGATGTGGGGAGGGATGCATGTGGGGCATGCCTCTATGAATGTGTTCAAGTGTTCCTGGGACATTGTCTCAGTTGGTGCAGACCACACTATGACTGAAAGAATATTGAATTCCCATCCTGGAAAGTCCTGCTATATACTTTAATAGAACAGCAAGAATTCCCCAAGTAAATGGGCAGTGCCTAGTGAAGGAAGACAGACCATTATGCCAGGTCCTTGATATTGTTGACTGTACTTAAGAATCTTTTCTTGTGAAATTAAAACTTAGGCTATTATTATATATTTCCTAAGAATTACCTACTGAAAGCCTTCTTGCTGCTCAAATATAGATGCTCACTAAGCCAAACTCAGCATATAAATGCACTACCTCTACTCCCACCCCCTGGAGTGGGACATGAATCCCATGGATGAACCTCCCTGGCATCAAGGGATTATTATCAAGCACTAACTAGCAATGCATCTGGAGAAAGACCTTGACCAAAATGGGGAAAGGGTAAAGACAAATGAATTTTCATAGCAAAGAGACTTCAAAGTGAGTTGGGAGGTCATTCCAGAGGTTATGCTTATGCAAGTCTCAGCAGGGTTTCATTGACTGCCACAATCAACTGTACCTCAAACAGAAGTCCTCTTGAGGTTTTTAGAGACATCTAGACATTATAAGAAGGGACAATAAGCTCAGAATTTGCACCCTTTCAGTGGTCCTTGCTTTGGAATTTATGCACTCCAGTTTAACAGACTTAGACTCATTCACAGTTTCCCTACACATGGCTCTTCTGCCCCTTTTATTTGAACATTTAATTAGCAGTATACTTGTTCAAATATGTCCCAGAGAGTTAAATCTTCTGTTCATGTGCTGGTTGAGCCCTGATTCTCAGAAGAGTTGCAAAACCTAGTTCATTGGACTCACCCAGGAAAACTAACAAGTAGATGATGATGGACAACACCCATCCCAAGAAACAGAGCATGTCTGCAACTGCAAACAAAATCGTTCCAACCATCTGCCCCACAGGATCTAAGCCCCCTCTCAGTTAGAAACAGAGTGGACATTACCATCCTAAAGTCTTCAAGATTGCAGAATGAACAATGGACTGAAGTAGATTTAATATTATTCTCTTATAGACTTAGTGTTCTAGCAATGGGGGAACTTTTTTCTTTGATGTGGGGGTAGTGGCCACCAGAGCTTCTGGGCAGAGAGAGAATGAGGAATAGGTGTAGCATGGGGACATTGTTGAATCATTGTAATGATGGATACAGGCCATTATACATTTTTTCATAGCCTATAAAATTGTGTGGGGCAGAGTATACACTATAATGTAAACTATATCCATGGTTAGTAGTAATGCTTCAATATGTGTTGTCAATGTGACAAGGCATCACCCTGATGAAAGAAAGATGTTAGTGTGGGAAGGTGTAGGAGGGTGACGAGGGACATATGGGAATTCCCTATATTTTTAATGTAACATTTTTTAATCTAAAGCATCTCTAAAAAAAAACAAAAAAACCCTCCATGGTAACAAATAGGTCAGCATGTGACCAAACAATGGCACACCATAACCTAGCCAAGTTGATGCATAAAATTAGCCATCATATTATATGCACTTTGATCCTTTTGTTATATAGCTGCAAGATTATACTAAGAGAATAATTATTAAAAGTGATAAAGGGAAGCAGATGTGGCTCAAGTGATGGGGCTTCTGCCTATCATAAGGGAGGACCCAGGTTTGATCCCTGGGGACTCCTAGTAAAAAAAAGAAAAGAAAAAAAGAGAAAACGTGCCTGCACAGACAGCCAGCGCCCATGTTGCGAGGTGAGTGCCTTCATGACGAGATAAATGCCCGTGTGGTGAGCCAGTGCCTGCACAAGTGAGTCATGCAGCAAGATAATGACACAACAAAATAGAGATGAAACGGAGAGTCAAGGTGAAGCGCAGCAGAGGCCGGGAGGAGAGGTGGCGCAATTGACCTCTCTCCACATCAGAGGTCCCCAGGATTGAGTTCTGGTGAATCCTAGAGGAGAAAGATGAGAAGAGAAGACAAAAAAGAGAAACAGATACAGAAGATCACACAGCAAATGGACACAGACAGCAAAAACAGCAGGGTGGGGGGAGGGGGAGAGGAAAAAATATATAAATAAATGAATAAATAAAAATAAAAGAGATAAGAATAAGGATATTGGCCAAAACCTTATTTATAATTGACAACACAGATAACAATCAAAATGTACATATTGGGGAAATTCAGGTGAGTGGTTAAATACTTCTGTTAGAATAACACATTAAATATTCTCAAGTCATTAAAAAAGAATAATGCTTATTCATATTTATTTGTGTATATTCTATGCATGTCATAAGTTTGAGCGAATAAAAACAAGTAATAAAACTCTTTAATATGTAGTAAGCTTTTAAAAAACCATACTGCGGATCGATGTCTGACTCTAATAGGAGATTAAAGGTGAATTTTTTGTCTAATCTTATTTTGGGTATTTCTTATCAATACTCAGTGATATAAACATACATAATACTTTAAATTCCACTAGTGATTGTATTTAGGAATTATAAATGAAGTCATGAATCTATATTTCTCTACTATTCACTGTCAGTATTGATAGAAATATCTACTGATTTTGCTGTATAATATAACGAAATGACTTATATTAAATTCCTCTGTTCTCTTATTTTTTCCTGTATTTATCAGCATAATTTGGAAAAAAAGACTTTTGTTGATAATTTACTTTTTCAATTTTTATTAGAGATAATTGCAAATTCATGTGCAGTTAAAGAACAATTACACAGGAATCTCCTATACCCTTTAACCGGTTTCACCCAGTGGTAACATCTTGTCAACAACAATATTACAAACAGAATATTGACATTGATATGGTTATGATACAGAACATTTCCATCACCACATGGATTCTTCATGTTGCCATGGCCAAATCCATGTCCCTTCTCTTCTCAATCCCCCCACCCCCCCTTTACCTCTGGCAACCACTAACTTGTTCTAAATTTCTATAAATTTTCTTCTCAAGGATGCTAAGTAAATGGGTTCAAACAGTATGTAACCTTGTGGGATTGGCATTTTTCCCACTCAGCACAATCCTCTAGCTAGTTTCCAATTTTGGCCATGATAAATAAAACTGCTATCAATGACTGTGTATAGATCTTATGTGTGAACAACTGCTGGATCATATGGCAGTTGCTTGATCAGTCTTTAAGAAACTGCCAAACAGTTTTCACAGAGTGGCTGTACCATTTACATTTCCACCAGAAATGCCTGAGTGATCCTGTTTCTCTGTATCCTCCCCACATTTGGTGTTGGAGATTTGGACCGGAAGGGTATCGGGAATGAAAGAAAGAGAAAAGGGAGAAGGAAACAAGGAGAAAGAACGAGAGAGCTGGGATCAGGGGATCTGTGAGTAATGACTCCTCAGACAACTTTATTGTTTACAAGGGGGTCTTATATACCCCAGTGTATGTGCCTATACACAGGTTCACAGTAACCTACGTGCCATTAAGCATAAACATTAGCATTAACATAGCGTACAGTGACATTAAGGAGCAACACGTATTAACTATCAGCATTACCCACAGTCTAAGGAATTTTAGAAAAAAATCTTAACTTGACGTACAAAGTCTAAGTGTTCTATTCATTACAAAAGGTATGAGCTCATCTTTTCTTTCAGCCTTTAACAGCTTCTTCCCATTTGCGGGGAACTCCCAATCACCGCATTCCTTAGGTTGCAAGCGTAGTCATGGAGACAGCACCAGCATGGAGACAGCACGTCTCTCCTAGAGAGGCCACTGTGCCTCAGTTTCCAACAATTTGGTGTTTTATTATTTTAAAATTTTAGCCAATCTTATAGGTGAGTAATGGTATCTCACTGTGGTTTTAATTTGCATTTTCCTAAAGGCTAATGAAGTTGACCATCTTTTTATGTACTTTGCCATCTGCTTATATTCTTTGGTGGACCATCTCTTCATGTCTTCTGCTTATGTTCTAATTGGATTTTAGCATTTTGGCTGTTAAGTTTTGAGAGCTTTTTACATATTTTAGATATTAGTCCTTTGTCAGAAATGTGGTTTGCAAATATTTTCTCCCAGATTGTGGCTTGTCATCATTTTAACATGGTCTTTTTCAGAGCGAAAGTTTTTAATTTTGATGAAGTCCAGTTTTATCAATTTCTTCTTTATGGATCATGCTTATAGTGTCAAGTCTAAGAACTCTTTGCCTAGTACAAGATTTCAAAGATTTTCTATTTTTTTTCTGAAGCATTTTTGTTTTGCGTTTTACTTTTAAGTCTGTGATCCATTTTCAGGTAGTTTTGTATAAGGTGTGAGACTTAGGTCAAGGTTCTTTTTCTTTTATCTTGTGGCCTGTGTTTGTCCAGTTGCCTTTCTGTTTTTTTCATTTGCTCCAAGCCTGCTTGTAATAGCTTATGGAAGTATTTTTATCATGTATGCTTTAAAATCATTGTCAGATATTTCTAACATCTTGATCTTATCTTGATTGTCTCTTTTCCCCCCATTATATTTGACATTGTCCTTGTCTTGGTAAGATGAATGATATCTCATTAAAACCTGGACTTTTAAAATTATGTTACAAAACTCTGTATCTTATTTAAGTATTCTGTTAGAGCTCTTTTTCCTGACACTGCTTTGGCAAGGGGAATATGAATACTGCCTAGTTACTCACAGGTGAGGTAGGGGTGGCACTTCCGGATCTGTACTGGTCTCCATTGGCTCAGTGGTGGTGCGGCCTTTTACTGCTAAGCAAGGGTGGAATTCCTAGCTCTCTACAAGGCCTCTTTGACATTCCCAGCAGAGAAGTTAAGGAGTCCCTCAATCCTGCCAGATGGGTTGGTAATGCAGATTTCACACATGGTCTCCACTGACACTCCAGTGGGGACGGTAATGTTGTTCACCAGAAGGGATGAAAGTCTTGGGTCCTTATTTTGCCATCTCTGACACCACATAAGTGGGATGTCTTGGGGTTCCCCTTTATTGTCCTGCAAAAGTGAAAATCTAGGCCCCCCTCAGCCTTTGCTGGCTTGGGTGAGGGTGGGGTTACAGTTTTATCTGTAATGTGTGGCTAGACTAGAGCAGTATTGTGTAAAAGTCTTCTTTTTTGCTAGGCCGGTCCTTTGCCCATACTTTGGTTAGAAAGAATAGGTTTTGTTGAGGTTTTTTTTCTCTGTCTGTTGGTACTTTCAGGTTGCTGGCTTCTTTAGCTCTAAGTCGGAATACATGAGGCAAAAGAAAACCCAGGGAACTCACCACCACTTTATTCCTTGGGTCCCTTCACCTTTCAGTGACTTCTTATATGTGTTTTATATACAGTGTGCAGGGTTTTTAGTTGTACGTAGTGGGGAGAATTGGGAAAAGAGAGTACACTATTTCTTCCCTGAAGCAGAAGTTCCCTAAATTAATAGCTTTGGCATTATCTTCACTTTCATTTTTTTAAATTAACATTTACATTTCCCTCTTCTTTTCTCTCTCTTTTCCCTTCTACTCCTTCTCTTCTTTCTTTTTTCTATCTTCTTATTCCCCCCTTCCCTTTCTTTTTCTTCTTTTCATTCCCTCCCTCTCATACTTAAAGATCTTTGTACTTTAGTTTTTGTGTTTGCTTTTGTACTTATATCTTCTATAAGGGTTTCAGGCTTCTTTAGATTTATACTTTTTGATTTGGAAAGATATTTTTTTTTATCTTGCGTATTACCTATATATTAATCAATGTTCTTATTCTGTGATTGGCCTTTCTCCCTTCTCCTCCAGTTTTTTTTTTATTTTGTCAATCCTGCTATGACAGAACAAACAATATTAACATAATAGTCTTCCATATTTTTCTCTCTCTTTTTTTCTAGCTTCAGATCTCTAGGTAAATATATCCAAGGCTCTTGTAAAGTCTTTTTATATTTCTTTAAGTTAAATAAAACTCATCCTCTAGTTCTTCTGTATTCAGTATGTGGTCTTGAACCAGTAGCATCAGCCTTATCTTGGAGTTTGATAGAAATACACAATCTCAATTTTCACCCAAGAATAATGGAATTAGAGGCTGGATTTTAAAAATATTTCCAGTTAATTCTTATGCACATTAACTTTTGAAAAGTGATGTTTTAGTAGATTTCATAGTAAGGGTTTGTGAGTGTCCCCTATTTATTTATGTTTAGATGTTTTTATATGTTTTGTATGTTTAAAACTGTTTTTCTATAATCTTGACATCTGAAATGCTGCCTGGTTGGATACAGTCCCTTGGCTCATTTTAACCAGCAATAGCAAATGTTTTTCTATAGGGAGATGGGGAAAAGGGAGGGGTAGGTCAGGATTTTGATAACTAACTTAATCCAAGGACATTTACTGTTGGTACAGTGACTGTGTTGTCTTGGATAGATATAGTTTACTTTTTTGGGTAGTGAATGGAATATAATTATGTCTTTTAAATCTGATGCTCTTTTGTTTATGTATTCCCTGAATTTTCAGATCTTAGTTCCATCTTTCCCTTCACCAGTAAACTTTTCAGGGATATCTCTTCCTTTCAAACTGCCTCTTTCTCTTTCAGAAGAGGTTTCTTCCCCAAGACAGCCATGTCTGTTGTGCACATGTACCTTTTCATTCTACTGCCCAGTTCTACCGGATCTCAAGCTGCTCTCTATCTAATATTTCCATTATGATGATGGAGGTAGTGGGATTTTTTTCTTTCCTAAGGGTAATCTTTTCTCTGCTCTACTTCTTCTTGACCCTGTTGCATTCTCCTATTACCTGTGCAAGCTCTAGCTCTGCTCAGATATGGGTTCCAAATATGGCCTGCTTGATTCAGATGTTTTCTCCCACTTTCATGTGAGCCTACATTTTCAGTATTCTCTGTTTCCTTGTAATGTTGCAGATATTGACTGTGGGTGGTTTTATTTACTTTATTTTTTGATCTGCGTGGTTTTAGGAGAATGTTTGCCATCTCTTTCCACTGCCTACCTCCTATTCTCTTTTTTGTTTCTGAGCATAAATATTATTTCTTCCAGAATTCCTTCCCTGTCTTTTTTTGTGTACTCCCATAGCACTCATCGCAATGCTTACCATACCATATAATAATTGCCTTTTTACTTCTTTGTATTCTCCTTTATACAGCTAAATTATTGGGAAAATGTTCTCATGGTCATTCATTTATCCATCCTATACCATTTAAAGATTGGCAGCTATTGGATCCATAATAAGTATTACTTGAGTGAACGACTATATTATTTATTAGTAAAAAACCCTGCGTGGGTAGTCTATCTGGAGCAGGCAATAAGGATGTAGGCCTAGAGACAATTTAAATACAGTAATAAAACTGACCAACTGTCTCTCTACCCTTTATTATTATTATTATTATTATGAAACACCAATAAGGTCATATTAAAATACTCTTCCCTGTTGGGACAATCCCTTTTGCTGCTTTCTCTCTCTGGCCCACCACTGTTATTTTCATATTCAGAAAAAGAGCCACATATCATTATACCCTAACTCTCAGCCTTTACCTATACTCTTTTCCAAGACATAATTCCTTTCAGAAAATAATAAGAGAGTTTATTTTAGGCTTTTTGAGGGTGGTCAGTAAATGTTGCCATACAATCCTCTGGTTCTTTCTCACTGCTCCTTGTCTCACTGTGATAAGCACACAAAGCTGCTAGTTCCTGCCTACATCTCTGAGTTTCAACTACTTCTGCCAGTAGATGGTTATGTGGAGGGTGGGTTGCACCTCCTTTCTTTCCTGTCCATGTTTTCCTCTGCCAACATATCAGTGAAGCAGGATGGGTGTCAATAAACTCCAAAACTTAAACAAATAAAAGACATGCAGTATGGTAAGGAAACCATATGACTTTACCAATAACCCAAGGGAATGATAGCAGGAAACCTAGCTTCTCAGAAGGTATGCATTTCAACATCAACAACAAACAACAACAAAATCTTCCCTTTCCTTTTGCCCTTGCCCTGAGCTTTATGATTGTTGCAGTTGTTGTCCTCTTTGGAAACTTCATCCTTTTTTTTTTTTTATTGCTTAACAAGTCAGGTCACTACCTGATGCACACAAAGACCAAATTCTGTGATACCAGGGCTTCAAAGAGAGAAAGAGTTTATTACAGGACAGAAAAGTAAGGAGACAGGAGTAGCAAGCTCAGATCTGTCTCCCCAAACTGGAGAAACTCCATGGTTTTAAAATTGCTCTGGGGTAGGGCTTGCTGTAACATGATCTCTAGCTGGGCCATGACTATAGCTAATTGGTTATTCTTTTCTAAGGAGTGAGCTGTGATGTTTCCAGAACTTATTTTCATCAGACCTCTTGCTTATTATTTGAATCCAGTGTTTCTTCTCCCTATTGTTCTTCCTTGCTTTGGGTCCACATAAGGGACCCTTTACATTTGAGGTTACTTTTGGTCACTGTTGGTGTCATATATATGTGTGGGACTGAGAATATTCTGGGAACTGAACAGAGCTGGTTTAAGCTGGAAGAGAAACATGATAAAGATGTCACTAAGACCACTGTTGCATATATACGGATAAAGGAAGCACCTGGTTAGTAAACTTGTGCATAACAATTAGTGGAATAAGTGCCGTTGCTATGCGAGTAAACATATAATCAGTTATAGAGAGTGTTTTTTTCTACTTTGCTTTATCCTTAAGGATTGTTCTGTCTTTAGAAAGCATTTACAAAAAATTTTGTCTTCTACACCCATAACATATTTCTTTAAATTAGAATATTCAAATCAATAGGGCTTTGGCACTTGAGGGACAATCTTGGGACATCAATGTATTTCATGGAAAAGTTCAGAGTAGAGAACACTCCAAGTCAAATCCTCTGAGTTTTACCTCCAGCATGAACTGCAGACTTGCTTTTTTTTGTCAAGCATATACAAAGTAATTGCTGAACCCTACACCCAAACAAATTTTCCTAATGACAAGTATTGGTTCTCAGAGACAGTACATTCTAATCTCACAAGAAGGAAGATAAATATTTTCCTAATGGTGTACATAATTTGCACAGCTTCTTCTTTCACAGTGAAGTCTAGTGTTCACACTATAATGCAGAAGACGCAATCCTTTTCCTCTTGCTGCCTCAGCTCCTTTATGTTCTTTCGACTGTCAGGATTAGAAAAGATCAAATTGAATCAAATAGCAACTATTTGCTATAAAAAGACCTGAATGCAGTTTTGACATAGTATTTGCAATGTTTAGATTAAATTCTTAATTAATGAACATTGTCAACATCTTTCAGTGAGATAAAAGTTTTTATTACTCCAGCAAAAGTAAAACAAAAAATAGTTGGCTAAGAATTCAGTTAAAATGTAGCTTGGCTTTTTCTTGTGTTAGCCCTGTTATAAAATAATGCTTTCAGATTTTATTTAAGAATTGGTGTTACAGCTTATTTATTTTAATCCACAATATACTTATTAAATGATCAGAATTTATATGAAATATCATGCCTGGAATTATGAAAGGAAAATGGCACTCCATTGACAGCAACACGCCAGTTGTATTTGTCAGCCACAGTAGTTTTCCAAGTGTCTCCATTGATTTTTGCATCATTATAGGTTGTCAGCACACCAATTTTCATTATGATATAATGAAGTTTGAATTCCACAACTAACTTTGGAGAATGAGAGACCTCATTCCTAAGAAATAGATGTTGGTTTAGAATTCACTGTTTGTGATTTTTTTTTTTTTTTGAGTTTTGCTTTTTAGAGTGAAAATGAACAGAACTGGGTAAAATTGATTTGTGTGTCATGTGCCTCTTTGTTTCCACAATTTGAGGGAATTATGAGAGATGTTGCCTTCCAAATAATGCATTTAATTTCTTAATGGAAACTTTTAGTTCTTTATCCAACTGTGCATTATTTGAGAGCACAGACTCCAAGAGCTGTATTTAGTTCTGGCCACTTATGACATGATTTGTTTTCTATTAGGTGTATACAGTTTAGGTTTGATTAGCCTATCCTATACAGACTGATTTTAAGTCTAAATTATTTTGTAATGCATATGCAAAGGAAATGCAAGTAGCATCATATGATTTTGCTTCCAGGTTAAGCAAATATCTACAATCTTCTAACCATCTAAATAGCCTCCATTAGGTCTGGGAAATTTACTTATCTACTATACCCAGGAGACCAAATGGTATTAAGTATGTTGTACTAATGTAACTCGATTTTTTGTCTATGATCCTATCTGGCTCTAGGATATCAAGAAGACATTTTGTAATAGAGAGGCACAGTATATAAAAGCATTATATACTTATTGATTTATTCCAGTGTAATTCCCATTGATTGTGTTTGTGGTGATTATTCTGGGTTTACCTGGAGGAAATCATTATCTGGGGTGAGCTTCATTTCTAAAAAATATACTTTGGATTGTTGCTTTAGTACTTCAGTCTAAAAAAAGAAAAAAAAAGTAAAATGTTCTCTGTTATTATCAACCAGGTTAAGAGCCACAGTTTTCATGATCTTCTAGATTGATGAAATTGCAAGTGAACAATGTTATTATTCCATTTTGGCCACTTGCTCTTCTTGGGACCTTAGTCTGGGTCTCAATTTGCTTAGCTAGAAAATGAGAGTACTGGATTAGAGGATGTAGTAAAAATTCTAGAACTTGCTGATATTTCTTCTTCTTTTTCCATTCTGGAATACTCACACTTTCCTGTCCCTTAAGTTAGGAGTGGTCCTGGGACTTAAGAGCTGATGCGACATGTGTCAATTTTGACACATGCTTATTCTTCCCCTTCTTGTGAAAGCACATATTGAGGTGGAAATTCTATAATATTGAGGCCACCAGGAATTCCAAGCCACCTCATGGAGGATAGACGCCATGGAAAGCTTTCCAGTCTTTGCTTGGATGATAAGCATTTTCTGAGTTAAGCACCAAGGTTCTTCCATTATTTGTTACTGCGGCATTACCTATACTATTCTGATTAATGTATATGATTTCTAGAGTATGTCTCAGTTCTTTGAATCTGTGATCCATGATAAAACATGCTTGTTTGAAACTGCAACAAGATAAATAAAGACCATTGACTTATAAGTCATGTAATACCAAGTACATGTTAGATACAGATTTTGGAATACTCTAGAAATATCAGTCACAAATACTATAATTTTTCTAATGATATGCATATGAGGTTTAAGAGTAGGTTTTATATCTTGCAATCATTTTACAATCTGATGTTTATTTTTTTCTTCTCCAGCAAGGAGTTACTTTAATTAGAAGAAATAAAGTAGATAAATGGTGTTCAACAAATTTACTATGGACTATGGGTCTTAATCAAGCTTGAAAGATTCTTGACATGTAAATGGCATAATGACAGTATTCATTTGCAGCAATGAATTTCATTTTGGACTTGTAAAAGATGGATGTGATATGAAACGGAGAAGGTTGTTAGCTTCATGCTGGAAATGAAATGTCAGCTGTCTACTGTATTGTCCATCAATAGTGCAGGGTTGCCAGCTTTTTAGGCCTGGTCATATTTCATTCAAAATAAAGTTGGAAGAATATTATCTAATTCAGGCTCTTATTAAGTGATTAAACTATTCTTTGAAGCTATTTGGGCCTTTATTAAGGTCTTAATCTGAACTTTAAAAGCACCATACCTTGATCCACAGATTTTGATATGACATACATTTCACTTTTGCAGTAAGGTGTTCATTTTTGTAGTTTTCGAACTGAAATGTTACTGACAAAAAATGAAAAATATCAATGTTTACGTGTATTGATCTATTTATTATTTATTGCACTATTGTGATTTCTTTTTCTTTCTTGAATTGCTAGTATACTATACACCTCAGTATTTCTTCCTGAAGAGCACAATCATATGCATTCAGAACATATAGAAAATTCTAGAAATAAATGTTTCATAATATGAAACATTTTTGTTTTGTTAAAATACTATTTCACTGCAATCAAAATGGAATTAATTTTCTTCTAGTTATTAAACAGCAATTTAATGAAATATAAGCAATCTTAAGTATCTTTCAGCCTCTCAGGTGTCTTCCTTTTCCTTCATAATCACTCTTTAGATAAATGTTAATGCCAAATCTCTATTCAGTTTCTGAATGTGGAAATCATATCACCATCTTCAATTGTTGTCTGTATAACATGCTTTTTTTTCTTACAAAATGCTAATTATGTCTATTCCATTTATCCCACTAAAATCCAATATTTCCTCAAATGCTTTCATCTATGCTGGGTTTATAACTGAGTTTTACAAAATATTTTCCAGTAATATCAGTTAATTGATGAAGAAACTGAGAGTTATTAATGATTGAATACTTTGTCCAATTTCACGCACCTTATAAGTAGTACAAGGACTATCAAAAATAGACCTGGGGCTGAAATTATCCTTAATTGTCTCCTTTCAGACATCCAAGCAAAAACAAGAGGTTGTCAGGTAGAGTTGTTGTTGTCTTGTTAGGCATAAATGAGAGGGTGGGAGGCACTGTAGAAAGCGCAATGAAAGCACTGAATTTTTGTGGCAAAAATTGCTGAAGGGAAAACTCTTCACTCATCTTAAGACAGAACAAATAGTTACCAACTTTCCCACCAACGAAGACTGGTGTTAAAGAGGGAGATATACAATACAGTTCTTCTCTTTTTTGTTCATCATAGTGAACTGAGTAATGAGGCTAACACAGTCAACTTTGGCCCCTAGTCAAGAAAGCAGACATAGAATATCCTGTGAAAAAGTTAATATTTAATTTAAGAAGGGATTGAGTGCAGGCCATGGGTTAAAAATTGATAGAGTTTCAAAATCAGCTTTATTACTAGGCATGTTTCACAGTCCCCTCTTGCCCAGAGCTGATTGGTAACATACAATGTGTACACAGTATCAAACTCTGAGCTAATGGAACTGACAGGACTAGAAGTAATTGGCCTATTATAAATTACAGGACAAACTTCTGATTTGTCATTCCAGAAGGAGAGGCTGAGAGAATGATGCCAGGTGCACTTCATAGATCAGTGTCAATATTCATGATAACACCTGTGAGTAAACCTATTTCATTTTTCTGTACCGCTGATAAATTGTATAGCTAGACAAAAGATTTATCCAACATTAGACAATGATGTCTGGTACAGTAGTAATTTTTCTCCATATTTTTTCAATAATGCTTGTTACCTTTCCAATAACCAAGATCAAGAAAAAAGGTTGGAGGAATAAATTTAACATACTGGATATTGCTTTATTCAAATATCATATCTTAGATTAGTAGAGAAAATGAATTGAATAATATGAGATGAAAAAGCAAATGAGACTTATTTCTGTCTTTTCTTTGTCGCCTCACAAGTTTGTGATATTTTTCTTTCTATATCTGGAACCATCTGCTGCCACTTTTTCAGTTCAGGTTGCTGCTTCATTTTATATTTTGAGAGGCAATAAACTCAGTCATCTACTCCCATCAGCCTTAGTTCATTTACTCATTACCATCTTCTAGACTGGTTAAAAAATTTGGGGGTCCTGTGAAATATTTTTTATCTCCTTATGTTTTCCAGTTTTTTAGTTCATATTTATTGTCCAATGAATCTTACCTTGTTTCAAGGTATCTAGCAGCAATTAAGACCTATTATTTTACTATTGCATATAGTACACTGGAATGTATATAAAATAAACAGATGACATTGTGCTCATCATTTATTAGTTCTTAGATTTAAGGCTTCCTAAATAATTTGAGCTAAGGCAGACGTTTTGTAAACACTGCCCAAGGGGGATTCAGTGTATATACTACCATATATGGGGGCATTTATAATATAGAGATGTAATATTAAGTTTGACCAGGTGATTGTTTGACCTTGATAATGAAAACTTTCTTAAAATCAATCTGCAATTTTTTTCCCTCAAATGTTAATGTTCTCTTAGGAGTTCATTGCCACAAGATAAATCCCAATGGAAACCCACCTGAGTGAAAAAAAAGGGAAAATATTATATTCCAATGTGTGTACCAATATTGTTCTTTAAGTCTCAGACGTGGACTCCTGTAGGCAGATATAGTTATCTTTTCTAACCACTGGTATGACTTGTAGAGTCTGTCCAGACTCACGTAGCAAAAAAAGTTGTTTTTTTACCCTTATCTTGAGAAATGGAGCTGATTATTAGGGACAATTATAATTCCAGAAGTCATAGAGAATCATAAGGGTGATGCTACCATTATCCTGGTCATCAAAATTGAAACCTTAAAGTCAGCTTTGATATGTCCCTTTCATACCGCTTGTTTTCACCACTTCATCTAATGGATCGCTATGTTTACTGAGTCTTCACATTTCCGTTTGCTATCATCCTTGGGAAGGTTTTTCATTTTCTTTCTTAGACACTCATTGCAGTAGGAGCTGCCAAATGGTCTCCAATTTCTTTCTCTCCAGCTCATCTTTCATGGTGATGAGAGCTATCATTCCTATCAAGTCACCCCCTCCTTAAAATTTGCATTCATTTTCAATTGTCTTGTAAAAATCCTGACTCTTCATTCTGGAGTCATCCAAGCCAAACTTCAGTGTCAGTGTTTGTCCTGCTCTTTCTTACTTTTAGGTCTGTGTGCATTCCATTTTCCTTATCTGGAATACTGCAGCTCCATATCTCATCATTTAAATATATGCTTCTTTTCAAATGTTGACTAATGAGCCATCTCCTCTGAAAACTTTCTGATCATACCAGCAAGAAGATATCTCCCTTATCTGAACTCTGAATCTTTATAGTACTTGTTTCTTTTAACGTTTGGTGATGAATTCTAAGTGTCTTGATTTAATGGTCTATAGCACTTATCTTTTTATACCCTGTGATGTTTAATAGACGGTTTTAAAAGATATTAATAGTATGCATTTGGCATATATTGTTAAATGAATAAACCAATGTTCCCCCGGTTTAGGATCAGTTCTCTGTTTCTCTCACTGTGATTTCTAATAATTTACCCCAGTTTACCCCAGTGTTTCCCAACCTTTTTTCATAGTCACCCCTTAAGAAAATTTAGACAATTTGTTCCTAATCACCTTTCCATGAACTTATACTAACACAGACATACTGTCTACTGTATATCTAGGTATATATAGCTGTGCTTTATACATAAAAATGAGATATTTTTGCCCTGCAGGAACCATATTTTACAATACTGTGATCTTTCGTTTGAAAGCTATTATCATTTACAAGTAGAAAGTCTTGCAAAAGTAATGGTGTTAAGGAAGAGTGATGGGAATTGAGATGTGTTCGGGAAGAAGAGAAAAAGGGACTGATTGTTTATTGAACATCTACCAATGTGCTGAGCACCTTGCTATGTATTTTGCATTCACTATTTAATAAATACACCCCAAACCCTCCCAAGTAAACAGACCATTCTACTCAATTTATTATAAATTATCCATTTTCTTTAATAATTTCTGGCTCTGTTAATATTGATGAGATAGGATTTTTCCTTTACTGACTCCTTAAAATCACCTTGAGTAATGGTTTCTAATATGCTTAGCAGGTTGTAGGAGTTGTCAGGGACTGGGATGAATCCTTTCACCTTTAAACTATATACACTTCATGTTTACCTGAATCATATTTATGGCATTCAAGTTATTTTTTGCGTGAAAAATTAGGTCTGCTTCTTTAACAAAATTTGAAAACTGCTCTTCTGATGTAATTCCCTCCACTCCATTTTACAGATGAAAACCCGAGTATCTGAGAGGTTATATCTCTTGCGTCTGGTCACTTATTAATTTAATGGCACAATGGAAGCAGATTCCAACTTTTTGCCTAGGGGATAAATTACTTACCTGAAGAAAGGATTTACTTTTGCTCTGGGGTGTTTTGTAAACTCTGTTAAATATATAATGGCTTTGGATTTTAAGTAAAAAATCATTTGATTAATTTTATATAGTCTTTTAATTTCAAAGATTTACTGCTTACTTTAAACTGAAGCATATTCCCTGATTCATTGTGGGGGGACATTGCTTTTCCTTATCATGAGAAAGTTGTGCAGCTATGACAATATTTTGCATACCACATGACATAAGTAAACCATCACTTGATATTTTTAGTGCACATGAGTAATTTTGAAAGATATCATTGATAGAATTAAGTGGTGCTGAGTGAAAATGATTTTATTTTATGTAATACATCTTTGTTTTATTTCCTGTTTGTCTCTGTGTGTGGGTGTATGTGTTTGAGACAAAGGACCTTAGATGATGATTTTATATCTGCTGAAACTGCCTTCCATGTGAACGGGTTTCTTTTCTGTTTAAGAAGTCATATTGAATGAACATGTGACTCAATAATGTTTACAGTTTTATATTTAAGATTTCCATAATTAATAATTTTAGCTATACATTCAAAATAGCAGATCAGTTGCAGTGCACACTGACTTTTGACAGCTGAGTTTAATACTGCATGGAGTAAATATTAATAAGTTGAAGGAGTTGATGATTTTCGAGGAGGGTAAATAAAAATGTCTTTTCTTGGTTTATTTTTGTGCCTCCTTTTTGTCTCTCCATCTGCCCCAATTTCCCCACCTCACAACTCACAAACAAATTATCACCCCCTCCCCCGAATGATAGGAAGAGCATTTTACTTACTTCTCTTTGGTAGCACATATTTCTTTCTCTCTGGTTCTCTAGTCATCTGTGTGCTTTAAAAAAAAAAAATCTCCCCTACTATATTATAAACCCTCAAGAAACAGACTGCAATTGCTTCATTTTTCTCTTTCCTCTTTCCTTCATAGCTCTGGCATATGGCCCAAGATTTGATGAATTAATGAATGGATACGTGGTTCAGCGAGGTGAATTTCCTTCATTTTTTGATCTTCTATTGCTCTCAGAATAGAAAATGTCACTTTCTCACTTTCCTCATTTCTCCGCAACTGCTTATGTTAAAAAAAAAAGTATACCATTTGAACCTAGTATTAGGTTATCAATTAATGCTAATTTTAGTGGCAACTTTCAAGATTTTGACTTTTAAGATTATAATAAGCACTCACATAGATCTCTATGTTGCTGTCAGATGGCAGCAACTTCCAATCAATATTTACCTGGATTGGATTCAACCTGGTGACCTAGAGGTGAGTATCAATCCCTTGAGTCATCTTTTTCTTAAGAAAAGAATATTTCTCTTCTTCTTAACTCAGGTATTATAAATGCTTCTAAACCACCTTTTGTCTTCAACATATTTGAAAAGTGAAATTTCTTATACAAATGTTCACTTTGATTTTATAAAGTTTATTGATGTGTTTAGAGGCAGATAACACATTTTCTTTCACAGAGCATATCTTAGTAGGCAGGAAGGAATATTCTTCATTGTGTTATGTGCTAATCTAAATGCAAAATATTTCATGCCTGAATAAAAAGATGGATTGATGTCAAATAGAATATTTTAAAGTGCTAAGGAAATAGAATCATGTTTTTCACAATAAAATACAATTTCTTTTGCGTTCTCTTTCAGTAATTCTTTACATGAGGGAAATTCAAATAGAATACGTGAAGTGATAATGATCAAACTTGAAAATCATGATAGTTATTGTGTATTTGTCCCTTATTGAAAATAAGATAGAAGACAGAGATACTGTTTTTAACTGTTAATGAGATCACGTTTTACTACAAAAATGCAACTATTTTTCTAACTTTACAAAACACCTAGTAAAAAAAATTCTATTTTTTTTCACAAATATCTTTAAGAGATTTTCTTATGCATTATTTTTCCATATAGCTACAATATGTTTTCAGGCTACAGAAAATTTTTTCAAAGCATGAATACTTCCCACACTGATCTTTTCATTAGAATGACATATGTAATGCTAATATCCAACTGCCAACAATTATTTAGGTTCCAGTCACAAAGGAGATTGGCAGGATTATAGAGGAGGAAAGTCAAGTAATAGGAAATCTAAGGAGGTGACCCAAATTACTTTTGGAGATTAATTCACACAGCATTCACAGACACAAACAGAATTTTTAGGGATAATAATATATATTTACAAATAGACCTTTAAGATGGAATGAGAACTTCTTTTGTAGACATACTGTTTTCAAATAACAAGATCTGCTTTCTTTACAATCTTCTCAGCTCACTGTCTTCCCTTTAGATTATGAATGGATATGAAGGATGAAAAAACAAAGAAAGAAAGAAGGAAAGGAAGAAAGAGAGAGAGAGGGAGGGACGGAGGAAAGGAGAATCATAAATCATAACAATTGTCATATCTAAAAAACAAACAATAAGAATATATTGTAAAAATAAGTAAAAACATTATGAATTATGATTAGCAAAATGAAAAGATTAACATAAATAAACATCTTCCTTATTTTCAAGGTAAATCAGAGTATAAAAATAGTAACATCAATAGATAATATAAAGCATTTTGATAAAATCCAGCATTCATGCATGTGGATACATTTATTATGTGATTGAATACCTCCATAAATATATCAATGAATCAATAGTGAGGAATGTTATAAGAGTACATGCTATCACTACAACTTAAATTTTGGAGATGAGTGCTAGCCAATACAATGAGAAAAGGGAATGAATATAACTTAAAAATTCAGGAAGAGACAAAATTATAAATTTTCACATAGGATGGGATTCTTTGATTAAAAACTCAGGAAAAGAAATGGAAAAATAATAAAAATCAGGTCTACTAAAATGGATAATTGTAAAATAATGTATAAAATTCATAACTTTTTATCTATAACTGATCAAATAAATTATGAAGAAATTATGTAAAATATTTTCAAAATATTGCCTGGAAAGAATCCAGAGTTTAAATATATTAATATTTTATAAATTATTTGATTTACTGCAATTCCATTTAAGGCACCAATAATTAGTGTTGTTTCTTTGTTCATTTCTAATAGAGAACATTTTTGATAGAGAACTTTAATAAGGAAACTTAAGAAAATGATATCATTTTTTCATTTAAAGAACACTTAGAAACTAAGTTAGAACCAAGTAAGTGGGTATTTGTACATATTTAACATCATTTAAAGATGCATGAATTAAAAGAGTATGATACTGGTATAAAAGATTCTGATGGATTATAGGAATAGAAGAGAGTTAAGAAAACCAAGCATATTTGAGAATTTAGTATATAATAGAGAAGATATTTCAAATCAATGGAGGAAATGAAATATTCTATAAAAAAATATTGAAATAAATGGCCCCATAGCCATTAAAAAAGAAAATAAAAGCAGCAACTGAGTAACAAAGGGGGAATATTCAGTCCTTGGCCACCCTATTTACACCAAAGATTCCCCAATGAAATGAAGATTAACTTTAAAAGTGAAACATAAAAATGAAAAAAAAGAACATGGACAGACCTTCTTTTATTCCAATGTTCCATCTAAATGACATAATAATGGCATAAAACTCAGAATCTGGACTTTTAAAAAATATTTGACTTCATAAAACCTCAATTAGAATAGTGAATAAAGACAAAATTCAAAGAACAAAGTGGGAAAAATAGTGGCAAAGGAAAGGGAAGAGGACTGATATTTTCCTGTATCAAGAGCCCTTAGTCATCAGTAAGGAAAGGCTCTATTAGAGCTGGATGAAAAAACATTAATAGGCAATTGAGAAAAGAAGAAACATAAATTCGTGTGTACTAATATGTGGCGTCTCATATGAAATCAGTTAAATAAAATGTTTTGTCCACAAGTAAGTCAAAGATTGTAAAGACTTTAAAACTGAGCATCAATGAGGTTATGAGGAAAGTTTCATTGTCATGCCTATGGTGGAAGTTAAATTAGAATAGTCATTCTGGATGGCAGTTCAGCAATGGTATAAAGGGTATCAATTACAAACATAATCTTTAACTGAGGATTTTCGTCTTTCAGGAATTTATCCTGATGCTCATTGAATATATACGTTTTAACGTGTATTTAGCAAATAAACACCCAGGGAGGATGCTTCTCAAAATATTGACAGTTAATTCAGGGTAGGCAAGGAGATAGTAAAGTTTGATCTTTTTTCAGTGTTAGAGTTTCTTAAAATAGCTGAAATAATGTTTCAATCAGGGAAATAAATTTTAAAAATGCTTTCACTGAAAACAATAGCCCTGCACATTAAGATGAAGAAATTTAATTCATTTAATATTTATTGAATTTCTGTAAATATACTAAGCACTAATGAAATAAAGATTAAAACGATGTATTTCTGCTCTTCTAAATACCTTTTTCTTTTTCCAATATACACCACTGGTTACAGCTTCAAATGTCTACCAGATATGGACAGGTAAACCAAACAAAAGAAATTCATTGTCTGTTAAAAAGGATGGGGAACTATGTTTGGGTTTATAGTAGCTGGAGAAAGCAAATTACTTGCTTCACATGAAAATACAGAGCCACAGATGCCAGAATATCTTTCAAGAAAGGCAAACATGTATGCGAAGCCTCTTAATTCTAAAATATTTACTCAATTTTATAAAATTGTGTTGACCAAACAAAACAAATTTGGCCTCTGAGCTTTATTAGGAATAATTTACGAATGACTAGCTCCTTTTTAGATGCATAAGGATGTATGCTAGAATGTGTTGAACAAGCTCCGTGGAATGTATGAAGGAAAGATTTATGGGGATTATAGTTATTTCTATAAAGTGCATTTCTGTCCCATTACAGTCAGTCTACTCTCACAATTCCTATGCCCTGAAAACAACTTATCTACATTCTTTCAATATTGTTTTGCCTTTTTAAGAATTCCATATAAGTGCAGTCATACAATATGTATTCATCTGTCTGCATTCCTTCATTTAATGACTGTGAGCATCATCCATGTTCATAGTGTTTCAGGAGATTGATTCTTTTCATTGAGGACTCATAGTCCATTGTATTTATATACCATAACTTGTTTACCCATTCATCAGATGATGGGCATTTGGGTTGTTTCTAGTTTGGGCTGTTATGAATAAAACTGCTGTGAACAACAGCCCGCATACAGGTCTTTGTGAGAACATGTATTTCCATTTCTATTGAGCAAATATCTAGGTCTAGAATTGCTGCACTCTATTTTGTCAGATGAATGTTTATAAGAAACTGCTAGTTTTCAAAGTAGGTGTAAAATTTTGCTTTCCTTCCAGAAATGTGTAAGAGTTTGAGTTGTTCAAATCCTTGTCAACACTTGATATTGTCAGTCTTTTTAATTTTAGCCATTTTCATGGTATGAAGTGGAATCCCATGTTGTTTTAATTTGCATTTCCTTAAACACTAGTTATGTTGAACAGCGATTACAGTGCTTCTTTGCTGTCTCTTGTTGTATAAAATTTTTAATCTTTTGCCCATTATTTTTCTAAATTGATTATGTACTTTCTACTCATTCATTTATAAGAGTGTATTATATATTCTGGATACAAAATTCCTTTATCAGATATGTACTTGGCTAATGTTTTCTCCCAGTTGTTTTTTGGCCTTTTGATTTCCCTGTTTTTCAGAGAGCAGAAGAATTTAATTTTGATGAAGTGCTTCCATCATTTTTAAACAAATATTTTAATGATCTGTATATTGCTTTCTATTTTCAAAGTAAACAAGACCAAAAAATTATTGATAGCTTAGGTTTGATATTACTGGAAGTTATTCTATAGTGAAAATGTTATTAACTGCCTAAAACATAAGGCATTTGTAAAGTTAATGACCTAAGTTAAACCCCTTCAAAAATGGAAAATGAACAAATATTTTTACATTTTAAGGGCATTTTTAAAGACATAAAACTAGACAGCAATATGAGAGTAGTTGTGTTGGAATGGAGAGAACTGGAATTATTTGGACTGAAAACCAGCTATGCCACTTACACACTTTGTATCTTATGCATATCTCTTCATCTTTCAGAGCCTTCTTTTCCTCACCTATACATGAATGGTAATATATAACTTCACAGATGTTTGTGATTATTGGTAACAGTGAATGAAATGTGCCTAGCACCTCATCCCGGCTAGAATAAGGATAAAATGATAACAAAAATTTACTATTGGTACAAGAATACAACTAAAATTAGTGCCTTGTCTAATAGTGCTGCTCAATTTATGGACGATGTCCTCAGTTCTTTTTAAAGCATAGCATGCATTTTCAAATGCTATTTTCATTTTTATAATAAGAGGAAAGGTTAGTACTACTTGGGAGAAAGTGAAATGTATTATTCCTAGCAATTAAACCCACAAGATACTTTGCTATTGGTGTCATTTCTTGAAAGTAATTAAGGTGATAAAACACCCATTTGGATGTACTAGTAATAAGTTGGAGAATTAGATATATAGTTGGACTGGGACTAGGGGGTTTTATCTCATTCCGTGTATATTAGAGTACCTAGCATATTTTTGATACCAAATGAATATTAATAATGAGGACAGTAATAATTTCAATTTAGTTTTCTATGTAGAATACAGATGTAGCAGAAATTTCTGCTGAACTTTTTTCTCCTGATGCAAATCCTGAGTGTTACTCCCAATGTATCCCTGCTATTGATCTAATCTATGTTCTCCAGCAAATTATTTAATATCTTTGTACCTATGATTCCATCTCTAAAATGGGGACAATTACATAGACCTATTTAATTATTTAATTTGTCAGAATGCTAAGATGCTTTATTCAGGTTAATTATGTGACAGGCACTTTAAGTTCAGTCTACTGTTAAATGTCTTTTTGTGACTTTGTACAATATGACCTTCCAATTATACATGGCACTGCACTGAACATGGAGTATAACAGTAAAATAAATTCAAGATATCTAAACAGTAGGAAGCTGGCAATAGAGGTGTGAGTTTTAAACATAATAGAGGGATTATCCAAAACTGCTAGATGTGATTATTTAAATGTGAAAGAATTACCTCAAAACTGTTAGCCATTCCTTCATACAGTTTAAGACGACCTGAACTAAAACTAAAATAGCTAAAAAATTTCTGTTTTACTTATGTATTGGCATTTATAATTTTTAATAAGCCAGAATATTTATTATAGTTAAAGTCTGAGTTATTAATGGTAATATACTCATAAGTGTTTATTTTTAAGTTTCAGTTAAAGTACTATTTTGAAAAATAAAATGTTTACCATTGAAAAAATATAAACTAAAATAAATACAATTAATAAAATGTTATTGCCCTTAAAAAGAAAATTAATTAAAATGATTATTGAAGTAATATTATTACATATCAGGTTCTATGCTAGGCATCTTATGTCTCTAAGCTTGTTTACAATCCTTTGAAGAAATTCTGTGAAATTGAGATTAATAATTTAAATAATAAAGTTACCTGTCTAAGATAGAATCCAACTTTTTCCATCTTTGTAAATCTACCATCTAGCCTTCCTTCTTACAATTTCCTTCAAGTAATTAATAACACTTTTACTTCTATTTTTTACCTAATATCACATACTAAAATATAAACTTATTAATGGAGGAATTTCTCCCTCCCTCCCTGCCTCCCTCTTTCTCTCTCTGTCTCTCCCTCCATCTCTTTTTCATGTGTCCTTTTCCTCTTGGAGACATCTTTCACCATGAGTCTCAAGCTCCTGTCCCTTTGCCACCTCAGGCTACCTCAGGACTCCTGGCTATCTCTTTTTCAGCTAATTGTCTCCCAATTTCCATTTTTCTCTTTTCATTGATAATAGAAGCCCACATTTTAGCTTAATGCATGGTTATCAGGAATAAAGATTCTATTTCCCAGTTTCCCTCACAGTAGTTGTGCTTATGTGACTAAATTCTGATTTACGAGAGAAGGCAGAAGAATCCTGTGATATCTCTTTTGAATGTACCAAGAGAGAAAGCATTTTTTGTGCTTTGCCTTCTTCATCTCTTTTGCTTTTGTGATTCCTAGAAAGAAGATGCTGCCATCTTGTAACATTATAGTGAATCCACAAATGATGGGGCAATAGGGTAGAAGAAAACAAGGACCTGGCATTGTGGCCACCCAGATCAACAGTGACATTGTTGGCCTCATCATTTGTTGGCCCCTGTGCAGAATGAAAATGTAGGGGCCCGTGTGAAAATGCAGGAAAACTTGTTAAAAGTACGAAAACATAAAGTTTTTTTCCTTTCTTCCTCAGTCTGTCTCTAGACTTGTTATAGTCTTTGGTGTTTTTTATTTAATGTCATACAAGTAAAGAAAGTTAAAAATGTTAAATTATTAGCATGAATTTTACCATCTTTGTTTTCTTTTAAGTAAACTTTATTTCAACTTCAAAAAATATAATAATAGGCAAAAGAGAGTTTAACAAATTATGGAAGCATTACTCCAAAAAATTCTGTCCAGGAACATTTAATTTATCTAATCCTAAAAATAAACTCAATGGGCCTGGATTTGTTAAATGACATTACCAAGGTTTCCTTGTTAATGAACAAAATGAAGGAATCATATTCTTATCTCATAAAACTAAACTCTATATTCTTTTTTGACCTTTAGCATTAATATAATACTGTCGTTGCCTTTGCTACAAAAAATATTACACTTATACTGTTAACTATAGTCTATAAGTTGCATTTTCCCATGTATCACCATATTCCTAACACCCTGTAGCCAAAGAACATTCTTGAAATACGTATTTCAGAGTTTGTGCATGCTTGCACCAGAAGAGTGGGAATGTTCCACAAAAATAACTCAATCGTTTTTCTTTCACTTCTTGACATAAATACATTCTACAATGACTACCTTTGGCTAACTGATGAGTAAAGAATTACTGAAAAGAAGAGGAACTATGTTTTGCCCTATCTTTTCCTTTCTTTCAATATCATCTTTATAAGTTTAACTGATGGGCTAATGCTGGGGAGTCCCTTGAGTAAGAAAGGGTATGATAGGATTCCTTGGCAGTTTGTGTTTCTTAGAAAGGGTTTACCTTTTCTCTGTATTTGAAGCAAATTCAAGTTGAACAGAAAGTGTGCCCCCCGCCCCCTCCCCTCACACTTACTCAGTCTTCAACTTGAAAGGTCTACTTCATGTTCCATTAGACTTCACCTACAAAACACAAGTTCAAGGATAACATTATTAATAATTTGAACATGGGTACTGCAGAGCACAAATGACATACCTTGCGAAGCTGACCCTTTGCCCTGGTCTGATTTCATGCACTTTTAAACTTCAGACTCTTGTTTACAGCTCTGCTATTTGGTTTTCTTGGTCAAACTCAGACAAATGTTTCAGTTAGATATAGCATCTACCTCAGAGCTTGGCATTTAGAAAAGATTCAACAGTAGTTGCAGTTATTATTATTTTTTATTATTCTTATTATGCGACACTCCCTTTCTCATGAACATCCTTCAGTTATAACTATTTTGTGCTGTCAATTATTGTATCTATATATCCAAATCATATGAAAAAGTTTCTGTATTTATAAACTTTTTTCTTGATGTGATCAGGTTGACTCTGGGCAAATCCAATCTAAGACACAACTGCCTTTCTGTGTGACATTTAGCCTAAAACTCCAGGTGAAATGAAATCGTGTGGTCTGAATCTTGGTCATAGAAAAAAGTTTTAGCATTAAAAAGTATTTGCAGTTTTAGTTTTTCATCTGTCTGAATAAATAACTTCAAGCAGAGCAAAATGTATATTTACTGATGACATCAAATTTCATAAGCAAAACAGCAGTGAGTAGCACGAAGTCAGTTAAGAAGGGCCACAGGGTCTTATTCACCTCAAGATAAAAATAATGAATGTACAACTGTAGAATTAAATAATTGGTAGTGAATGAAGTAGTGGGAATTTGGAAAGGAGAAAAGAGAGTTAATCCATACCTTAGAGGTCAGTTCCTTAGGCTCTCTAAGCTGTGCTTCTCCTTGTTTCTGAGTTCTTGAAAAGCAGGAAACAGATTTTATTATTATTGTCTCCCCCAGTGCTTAATGAGTGCCTTGCACCCAGTTGACCCTCCTTAGATGTTTGTTTTATTCATTCCACAGGAAAATGCAAGACTAGCTTAGGCAAAAATGATATGAATTGAGAACATACTGACACCCTCAAATAGCTGTCAGGGATTTAGAGGCCATGTCTTAAATGGTTTGGACATCTGGTGAAGTAACACAAAAATAGAAACCCCAGTAGGATTTTTCAAAACTGAAGTAGAAAGATAGAGGTCCAGAAGCAGCCCTTGAAATCCCTGTAGGAGCATAACAAAGAAAAGACTTTAAATAGAAGCCTTGAACAGAAAACTTCATATGCTACTGGAGTTTAAAAAGGTGGAAGGAGTTCATTTCTCTGATAATATGAGGAAGGTCTTTTTTCTATGTTGACATAAGGAATGCTGATATGACAAGATCACAAGAATAAGTTCCCATTTGCAAATATGCAATCAAACCCTCACCCTTTAGTAACTCTTATCTATTTCTCTCCTTCAGTATTTTCCCATTGGTCTATGAGTAGAATGATCTGCTAGGATAACACATTTAATACTTTATTCTTTAGGCTTTTCATAAATTAAAATTTTATTGGAAAAATAGCTCTGAAGTTGCAAATAATTTGTATTAATAACTATTATTTATTATAAAGAATAAATTAATTTACCAAAAATTACAATTGCAGGTTATCTAGGCAATTATAAGTTCTCTAAAGTTTTTTAACAATGATTTTGCTTGGGAAATAGACATAATGGTAAGATTTATTAAATCTTAGTACTAATACAACCCCTTGTAACACTTTCATCAGTTTAGCAGTTTTTCAAGGTTTTGAAAGACATGGAAGCTCCATTCTAAGATATCAAGGTTATCTTAGAATTTTCTGTCATCTCAGCCCACTTTAAATCATGAAACTATGATGTGCTATATCTTCAGTGATTAGAAATAGCAAAAGGATTTTGCTTGCTTTACTCTTCTCACTGTTGAAGAATGAAAATCTTCAACATTTTTGAATTGTTAACAAATGAAATGATACAGGGAAGCCCAGAAACTCACTGACTTATCCAGAACCCACTTACTAATTCTGTTTTTATGTTAAAGGCTTTTTTTTCTTCTGCTTTGTCATGCATTTGGTATTTCTGAGCTCACAATACCAATACTTCCCAGGTAGTTAGACACAAAATTTATGAAGATAATGCTTAAAGATGGAGCATTGAACCTAGCAAGAAACAAGTTTTATTGCTTTCTCCTATGATGACATCCTCTAGTTAGAGTGACTCCATGGTCTGGTTACATAGGAGGTTTGACAAATGCACTTTCTTAGGATGAGGCCTCCATGTAATTTGTCAACCATCTAAAAATTTGACCAGGAGTGTGCCCTCACAGAGGCAGAACTTTCTGAGATTGACCGTGGCTGGATGATAATAGATTTTTTAATCTGGCATTCATTAAAAAAATTCTATAAATGTTTGTAGGTAATGTGAACAAAAAGTGACTAATAACTGAAGAAAATAGAGCACACACCACTGCATTTTCTTTTATAAGGACACATTTTTTAGGTCTCAGATATCAGAGACAGAATGCAATTCACATATTATCTAATATTTAGGGGAGTTCTTTGATATTTGTTCATGTGGGTCCTAGTCAACAACCTTCTTTCCCAGCAAAGAAACAGGAAAGAAGAAGTCTGTTCGTGTTATTTTGTAATATTTTTGGACATTACTCTTAAAATAATTATTCAAATATTTGAACCACTAGCTTGAGAAATAAACTAAGAGAAAATATTTGTCATCCAGTTGTTTTTTTTTTTAGAATTAATTATTCAGCCTATATAACCTTAAGTAATTTATGATCAGTTGGGAAAGAGGGTCATAAAAACACAAGGTGTAATATAGAAGTTCTGTAAGATAGTAGTTAGGCATACTGAGAATTCAGGAGAGGAGAAGACCGTTAGAAATTTTAATTTTATACTTTTAAATGTTGTTTCTGTTTGCTAAAAGCTGCTGGTAGCAATATACCAAAATAAGTTGACTTTTATAATGGGAATTTATTAGGTTAAGAGTTTACTGTTCTGAGGCTGGGAAAAATATCCAAATCAAGGCATCTGGTAAAGCTCTCTCCCTGAAGTTCAGCCATTTGCAATCCTGGACTCCTGCCACATAGCAAGGCACAATGGCAACCATGCAGGTCTTTTCCAGGCCCTTATTCTCCCCAAACTCAGTTATGGGTGCTCAGGCACTTGGCGGTGTCCGCTTGTCTCTCCAGTAAAAGGATTAAGATCCACCCAGGGTCATGCCCTACTGATGTGAGCTAATCAAAAGAAAGTTTCCTTAACTGGATCTACTCATTAGGTTCCATCTACAATAGATTTGCACACTCAGGAATGGATTAGCATTAAGGACATGACCTTCTTGGGTCCACCCAGCTTCAAACTATCACAAATGATTTACTCAAAAGAGAAGTATGGGGGAGCAGATGTGGCTCAAGCAGTTGAATACCCACCTCCCACATGGGAGGTCCTGGGTTGGGTTCCCATGCCTCCTAAAGAAAACAAACAAACAATAAGCAGAAAACAAGCGAAAAAAAAAAAATGAGCAGGGAGTGGATGTGGCATAAACAGTTGGGTGCCTGCCTCCCACATGGGAGGTCCTGGGTTCATTTCCCAGTACATCTTAAAGAAAAAAAAGCAGAAAATAAACAATGAGCAAAAAAAATAAAAATAGAAAAGAGTAGACAATGAGCAGACAACAAGCAAAACAATCCCCAACAATGAGCAGAACAACAAGTGCAAGTGCAAACAACGAGCAAAACAATGAGCCAAGAGATGAGGGAGCCATCTTGGGGGTGATGGTGATGGTAATACAAATTAAATAAAATTTTAATAAAAAATAAACTTTCAAAAATGAAAAAAAGAGAGAAGGATGGTGTAGCAGTTTGATATGGTTATGAATTCCAAAAATAGATATGGATTATGTTTGTAATCTGATCTGTACCTGGACCTGATTGAGTTATGAATACGGCTTTAATTGGGCCACATCATTAGGGCATTGAGTCCCCACCCCTTGGTGGGTGGGGACTCACAGATAAAAGGCATGGTAAAGGACAGAGTTGGAGGCTTTCAATGTTGGAGTTTTGATGTTGGAGTTTGATGCTGAAGCTGGTGCCCTGGGGATAGAGACAGAGTCGTTTGCTTGATAGTCTACAGCTGACCTTGTGGAAAAAACAGGTGCTGAGCCCAAAGGAACCCAGGAAGCCTGAACTCTCTCAGACATTGGCAGCCGTCTTGCTCCAACACGTGAAAATAGACTTTGGTGAGAGAAGTAACTTATGCTTTATGGCCTGATATCTGTAAGCTCCTACCCCAAATAAATATCCTTTATAAAAACCAACCAATATCTGGTATTTTGCATCAGCACCCCTTTGGATGACTAATACAGATGTTTTACTTCAGCAGGATGGATGTGTGGGAATATGTTATATTTTCCGTGCAGAGAATGAGAGGATAACTAATAGTTTGGGAATGTGAAGGCAATCTACTGCAGTTCAAATGACTATATGCATTGATTCAATTTAAGGCATTTTATACAAGTAAATAAATCTTTTTCATTTTATTAGACCTACATTGTGTGAAAACCATTGCTCTAGAAAATGTTATTTATAAACACAGGCAAGAGACTCTGTCCCTGCCCTCAAACACCTACTTATGGTATACCTTTGACATGAATGAGTATGTCATTTTGTAACTCTTAAGATTCTCTGTAGATATAACCAAATTACAACCAAAGAAGGATTATTTGGAGAAAAACAGATTCTGTCATCCAAGACCTCTTGAAAGAAGTAATGCTGGTTCCAGTTCATAATCTCAAAGGTTTAAGAGCAGGTGAAAAATTAGGGAAGACTCAGCCCTATGAAATTGTACCACATTTTCTTAGCTTTTGATTAATTTATTTGTTTGTTTGTTTGCTTGTTCCTATTTTGTCAATTTCTCTAAAGAAAACTGTAAGGTTTGTAATGTTCTTGTATCTATAACCTTATGTTATTAAAGTTCAGACTTCCTATCAATCAAAAATTGACTGGTAAGGAAATTAGAAACAGAGGTGGAATTAAAGTCATATCCCCTAGAGATCACAGAGTTGGCTTTTATACAGGATTGCAAGGTACATTGTGACAATATAGCAAAAAACTTCAGAAATTAGTCTTTCTGGGGAAAATGACATTTTTGAACAACAAATATACAATGATTAGTGCTTCAAATATTTTCCCACTGCTAATTGTCCCAATACAATTCTATAAAATTAGTTTCATTTTTGAAATTATTAAGATATCATTAAACACAAAAATAGGCATATATATACATAATTACTGATTCTTTTACAATAATTGTGTATTTATTTATAAAAATGCATTACTCAATGAATGGAGTTTTTATTATGGAAATCTATCCCTTCGCACATATTGAAATGATTATCTAGATCTGTTCTACTTTTATCTTAAATTGATATTTGCTGAATTCCAAATTAGGGAATTAAGGATTTTCCTAAGGGAAATATTGGCTCATTTCCCTTAGGATCTTAGATGCAAAAATAGAATAGAAATTCAAAGCTGCTAAGTCAGCTCAATTGCATAACACTTGGAAGAACCCTCTGGTAGTGCCTTTCTGACATATTAAGACACGTGCATTCTCTAACCTATGTATTTATTCATCTTCTCTTTTCAATCATTCTGATAAGTGGGAGAGTGAATATGGATTCTGATTAATATCTTGTATTACAGTAATTCCCTCCAGGGAAGCTTCCCAGCAAGCAATTCTCCCCTTTCAACAATTAGGGATAAGAAACGAAGTATCATGGATGCCAGGACCCTCAGATGCCACACCTTCAGCCAGAGATCCTATCCTAAACCAAGAGCAAAGAGTGTTCTAAGTCTAGCAGAAGGAAAAGTCTCCTCCACAGCTGAGAAATAGTGTCAATGACAGGAACTGGCAACATGTGTAGCAACCCTATTTTCTCTTAGTTAAGTCAACAGCAATCACATTTCCTAGTACACTTACATCTATTTGGTGCAATGTGACTAGTTTTCACTAATGGATGGGTAAGGAAAGTGAAGTACACTTCTGGTCCTAGAGCAAGGATATGCCCAAGGACTATTTTTGTATGACCAGTGAGCTGAGAATAGTTTTTATGTTTTTAAAGGATTATAGAAAATATATGTGTTTGTGCATGTGTGCCCTTATATGTGTATATGTATGAATGAATAGTGAACACATTATATACATGCAAATATATATGTGTAAGTGATTTATATAATATGTATTTTTATATAATGTACAGATACCTCTGATAACAATTTGATAACCACAGAATTGATTTTAGCCCTTACTTATATTTTATTTATAGTTTCTTTCCCCAACAGTGAAACTCCTGACTCCCATGATATACAATTGATTTATTTGTTCAAATCTAATTATGATATTCCCTCATGAGAAACACTTTGCTATCTAGATTATAACCTGTCTTCCATCTCTCAGTGCATTTTGCTTCTTTCTTTAAACCACTTTCATTCTTTCAGTTGTTTTCCTGTCTCTGGATGCTACTTATAAGACTTCATTTTCTTTGGGCAATTTGTAATTTATTATTCATAACATTTTGATGTTATTTTGTCTTCTTTGTTTCATTTCTCAATTTTTGTACATTTCTTTTCGTAGTTTCTGGACTTCTGATTTGAAGTGTTTTTGTTATATTCTCAAAAGCTTGTTTGATTGTATGCAATTCTGCTAAGAGGGTAGAGTTACAGTTTTCTCCTGCTTATTTATTTATTTATTTATTTATTTATTTATTTATTTATTTATTTATTTTTGATGGGGAAAGGATTTCTTTTAATTGATTTTTAAAAAGTAAACTTTATTTCAAATTCAAAAAATAAAATCACAGAAAAGAGGCTTAACAAATGATGGGAGCATTACTCTAAAAATTTCTCTCCCCCAGGTACATTTATCTCATCTAATTCTAAAATCAAACTAAATTTTTCCTCCAGTGTTCATAAAGACACATGGATGAGCACAGACTGATTAAATGACATGCTCATGATTTCCTTTTTAATGAAGAAAATGAAGAAAAAATGCTTAACCATATTTATATCTCATAAAACCAAGCCCCATATTCTTTTTTTACCTTTTGCATTGATGTAGCACCTTCTTTGTCTTTGTTACAAAAATACTAAAATATTATTGTGAACTATAGTCTATACCTTACATTAGTTATATTTTTCCCATGTAGCAACATATTCTTAACACCTTATAGTAGAACATTTCTGTATTAATATTATTAAACACAATCCTCATCTATTGCCAAAATCACTATTATACAGTTCCTAAATTATCCTCCAGCTGCCCTTCAGATAACATTACCCTCTTTGAACTATACTTTTCAGCCACAATAACATCCCTAAATCAGCAGTGTTTGTTACACTTATTATAATGTGCTACAGTCAACTTCCATCCATTATCAAGTATTAACAATTGACCTTATTAAACATTTTACATACATCCAGTACAGCTCCCCCTTCCCAAATCACATTCCATGTTCCACCAATCTACAAGTCATAGTACTACTCCATAAGCCTATTCAGCCTATTTAGTTCATATCAGTGAGACCATACAATATTTCACCCTTTTGTGTTTGACTTAATTTCACTCAACATAATGTCCTCAAGATTCTTCCATGTTGTCATGGGTTTCCTCAATTCATTTCTTCTCGCCAAGAAGAAAACAATTAAAAATATTTATGCACCTAACCAGTGTGTCCCAAAATACATGAGACACACTGGCAAAACTGAACAGAGAAATAGTCATCTTTACAATAATAGTTGGAGGCATCAACACACCAATCTCAACAATAAATAGAACATCTGGACAGAAGATGCATAAGGAAACAAAAAGCTTGAACAATATGATAAATGAACTAGACTTAATAGACATTTATAGAGCATTACACCCCCAAACAGCAGAATATACATTCTTCTCAAGTGCTAATGGATCTTTCTCCAGGATAGACTATATGTTTGGACATAAGTCAGACCTCAATGAATTTTAAAATATTTGAATTATACAAAACACTTACTCTGATCATAAAGGAATAAAGCTGAAAGTCAATAACAGGCAAAAAAAGAGAGAAAACTTCACAAATATATGAAGATTAAACAATACACTCTTAAATAACCAGTGGGTCAAAGAAGAAATCACAAGAGAAATCAGTAACTATCTCAAGATGAATAAAAATGAGGACACAACATACCAAAACCTATGGAGTACAATGAAGGCAGAGCTGAGAGGGAAATTTATAGCTTTCAATGCTTACATTAAAAAAGAAGAAAGAGCTAAAAGCCAAGATCTAACTGCACACATGGGAGAACTAGAAAAAGAACAGCAGACCAATCCCAAAGCAAGTATATGGAAAGAAATAATAAACAACAGAGAAGAAATAAATGAAGTGAAGAAAATAAACAATAGAGAGAATCAACAGAACTACGATTTGATTCTTTATGAAGATCTACAAAATTGACAAACCCTTAGTGAGATTAACAAAGAATAAAAGAGTGAAGATGCAAATAAATATAACCAGAAATGAGAGAGGGGGGAGCACTACCACTGACTCCACAGAAATAAAAGCTTTCATAAGAGGATACTATGAATAACTGTATGCCAACAAATTAGACAATATTGGTGAAATGGACAAATTTCTAGAAACACAAGAACAATCCACACTGACCCGAGAGGAAACAGAAGGCCTCAATAAACCAATCACAAAGAAATTTAAAAAGTCATCAAAAACCTTTCTAAATGAAAAATCCAGGACCAGATGGCTACATAGGTGAATTCTACCAATGATTTAAAGAAGATTTAATAATATGAACCTTGCACAAATGCTTCCAAAAAATTAAACAGGAAGGAATGCTACCGAACTCATTTTATGTAGCCAACATCACCCTAATACCAAAACCAGATAAAATTATTAAGAAAAAAGAAAATTATGAACTAATTTGTATAATGAATCTAGACACAAAAAATCTCAACAAAATACTTGTTAACCAAATCCAAAACACATTAAAAAATCATACATCATGATTTCAAGTGTGTTTTGTACCAGTTATGCAAGAGTGGGTGAACAAAAGAAAACCAATCAATGTAATACACCACATTAATAAGTTGAAGAAGAAAAATCACATGATCATCTCAATAGCTGCAGAAAAGTCATTTGACAAAATACAACAAACCTTTCTTGGCTAAAAAATGTTCTGAAAAATAGGAATTTAGGGAAACGTTCTCAAATGATATAGTGCATATATGAAAAACCCACAGCTACCATTGTATTCAATAGTGAAAGACTGAAAGCTTTTCTGCTGAGATCACAAACAAAACAAGGATGCCCACTGTCACTACTGTAATTAAATACTGTGCTAGAAGTTCTAGCTAGGGAAGTTAGTATATATAAAGAAACTAAAGGCACCCAAATAGTAAATGAAGAAGTGAAACCTCCACTATTCACTGATGCTTTGATCCTATTCTTGGAAAATCCTGAAAAATCCACAACAAATCTACTAGAAATAATAGGTGATTTCAGCAAAGTGGCAGGATACAAGATTAATATGCAAAAATCAGTAGCATTTCTATGAGCTACTACTAATGATCTGGGGAGAAAGTCAGAAAAAAACATGCATTTACACTAGTGACAAAAAGAACCAAATATTTAGGAAGAAACTTAACCAATGACATAAAAGACCTGTATTCAGAAAACTATAAAACTTGGCTGAAAGAAATCAAATATGACTTAAGTACATAGAAGGGTATCCCATGTTCATGGATGGGAAGACTAAATACCATTAAGATGTCCATTCTATCCAAACTGATCTACAGATTTAATGCAATCCCATTAATAATTCCAACAGCTTCCTTCATAGAATTGGAAAAGCTAATTATCAAATTTATCTGGAAGAGTAGCGGCCCCTAAATACCCAAAAATATCTTTAAAAAGAAGAACAAAGTTAGAGGGCTCTCACTTCCCATTTTCAAAGCATATTATTTAGCCTCAGTGATAGAAACATTATGATTCTTGAATAAAGATAGACACATTAACCAATGGAATCAAATTGATAGTCCAGAAACAGATGCTCACACCTATAGTCAATGATTTTTGACAAGACTGTCAACACCACTCAGCTGGATCAGAACAGCCTATTCAACAAGAGTTGCTGGGACAAATGGATATCCTTTTCCAAAAGAAATAAATAGGAACCATATCTCACACCTTATACAAAAATTTTACTCAAAATGGATCAATATAAATTGAATATAAAAATTAGAACCATAAAACTCCTGGAAGAAAATGTAGGAAAACATCTTTAAGATCTTGTGGATAGATGGTGATTTCTTGGACCTTACACCAAAACATGAGCAAAGAAAGAAAAAATAGATAAATGAGACTTCCTCAAAATTAAACACTTTTTTGTTTCAAATTACTTTGTTAAGAAGGTGAAAAGGCAGCCTACTCAATGAGAAAATATCTTCAGCAGTCACATATCTGACAAAGATTTGATTTCCATGTTATGTAGAGAGAGCACACAACTTAAGGACAAAAAGACAAGCAACACAATTTAAAAATGGGCAAAAACACTTGAATAGACATTTTTCCAAAGAGGAAATACAAATGGCCAAAAAGCTCATGAGAAGCTACTCAACATCACTAGATATTAGGGAAACGAAGATCAAAAATTAAATGAGATAAATGAGATATCATTTCACGCCTTGCAGCTGTAATAAGAAATGAATTGGGGAAGCACTTTTAGTTGATTTGTTGGAAATTTTGTTTACTGATTTTTCTGCCATGGTTCTATATAGATTTTACTCTCCTCTGGTTTGCTTTTGTGATATTAGGGACATATACAAGATTCTTGTGCTTAATGATACTCTTTTCTGTCAGTCAAGTAAAATCCAGAATCTTTAGCAGGTGTTTGTTTTGGAGGAGTGCAATTATTGGTTCTGTTTGGTATGTAAGGACCTTAAAATATTCCTCCATATCTTTAATTCTCCTTTACCACTCACTTTCCCTGGGAGTCTTCTTCCATCTGTTTTAACCTTTTTTCCTCTGCCAAAATTTTTGCTTTTGGATTAGATCCTAATTTCAAAATCTCTAGGGTCTGTCCCTTTCATCCAGAGCCTGCCCTATGAGTGTGAAGAAATTTGAAGCTCTTGCTTGCAGTCCTTATGCTATCTGTCTGGTTACTTTTTCAGTCTTTTCAGAATCAACATGGATTAATTTTTGTCGTGATTAATCCATTTTTCTCCCTTGGGTCCCCTGGCCAGCTTCCCTTTCTTGACTGCCTTTTTTTCCTGCACCTTAGTTTGGTGTCAAGTTCCTGGTGAAGCTGGGATAGTGAGAGAGCAGGGGACTTGGTTACTTCACAATCCTGGTGTTTTTGCTGGTCAAGGAATATGAAGGGTGTGGTTTTGAGAAGACATTCTACAGTTGAGAAGTTATCTTCTATCATTTCAGGAGCAGATTTAGGGAAATTACTGACTTCACACCATATAGTGTCTTCAGCTACTCCACAAATTAAGACCAAGAATCTAACAGGAAAAATAGGAGCAAAAATGATAAAGGAGACAGTCACAGAAAAAGAAGAAATGAATATTCACATATATAAAGTAATGATCAGGTACAATCATTATTAAATAAACAAAATAAAGGCACAATTTCTCATTAAAAAATGTTGATATCAAATGCTAACAAAATTGTGGGGAAATGGGCAACCTCGTTCATGACTGAGGCAGTATCTTTGGGTGATACTGTAGCAATTTCTTTGAAAATTAAAATTATCCATTCCTTTTGACACAGAACTTCCAGGTGGAAGAATTTACATGCTTTAGATTTACTTACATATATGCTCAAAGTCATGAAAGTGAGTTTATTGAAGCATAACTAAAATCTGGTACTATACTCCAGTTTCACAAAGTAAACTAATATAAAATTATTTTAAAAAATACATCAAATCAATGAAATATTATGAGGATGTGAGGAAAATTAAGTGCATATATATTTATGATATGGAACTTTGTCCAAAATATATTGTGGAAATTTTATATGCAGAACCATGCGTATTGTGGCAATTATTTGTACAAAAGAAATATAAAGTGATACCATTACATATCTTTCCTGTTTTTTCCCTCCCTCCTTTCCTTTCTTCCCTCCTCTTCATTTCTTCTTCCCTTCATCCCTCCTGTCTTTCCTCCTTCCCCACTTCTACTTCACTTTCCTTCCTCCCTTCCCCACTTCTACTTCATATATCTTGGAAAACTTAAATTTTTTACTTGAGAAGTTGTGAGTTAACAAATAATTCATGCATACCATACAGGATTCCCTTATACCACCCTCCCACCATCTTACATTATTGTGACACATTTATTAAAAATGATGAAAGAACATTATCATAATATTATTGCCATCTATAGTCCATAGTTTATATTTGGTGTATTTTCCCACAAACCATCCTATTATTAACACCATTAGTATTATATATTTGTTAAGGTTCATGAGAGTACATTCTCATATTTGTGCTCTTAACCACAATCCATCATTCACCATAGGGTTTGCTATGGTATACTTTCCACTGCCTTATACACTCCAACCAAAGTGTCCAATCAGTGGCTTTCAGTTTCATCATTGAGTTGTGCTGTCATCAGCTCAGTCCGTTTCAGAGCATTTCATTACTCCAAAAGGAAAAATCTCATGCCCTTTATCTGCCCTGCCACCATTAGAGTATTCCTGTTAACTACATTATATACATTATATTGTTATATTTTTCCCAAGTATCTCCATATTCTTAACACCTTGTAACAGAGGAACATTCCTGTATTTGTACTATTATCTACAAACGTCATCTACCACCAAAGTCACTATGGTATACAGTCCTAGATTATCCTCTAACTTTCTTTCAATTGACATTAATCTTTTTAGATTACCCACGTTTATAAATTAGCAGTGTTGATTATACTCGCTGTAATGTTTACCATAAACTCCAACCAATTTCCCCTACTTACAATTCCCCTTATTAAACATTCCACATGCATTCAGCATCAGGTGCCCCTTCTGAACCCACATTCTATCTCCTAGTAAACCCTACTTTACAGTTTAACTCCAAGAGTTTACTCATTGAATTTAATTCATATTAGTGAGACCATACAATATTTGTCCTTTTGTATCTGACTTACATCACTCAACATAATGTCCTCAAAGTTCATCTATGCTTTCATATACATCTCACGTTCACTTTTTCTTATAACTGAATAGTATTCTATCATATGTATATACCTCATTTTGCTTATCCATTCATCATTTGATGGACACTTGGGTTGTTTCCATCTTTTAGTAATTGTGAATAATGCCATTATGAACATTAGTGTGTGAATGTCTGTTTGTGTACTTTTTTCCAGTTCTTCTGAATATATTCTTAGGCGGGATTGCTGGAGCATACGACAGTCACATATTTAGCTTCCTGAGGAACTTCCAAACTGCCTTCCACAGAGGCTGCACCATTTTTGCATTCCCACCAACAGTGAAGGAGTATTATCATTTCTCCATATCCTCTCTAACACTTAAAGTCTTCCCCTTTTTTAATAATGACCATTCTCTAAAGTGTGAAATGATCATCTCATTGTAGCTTTGACTTGCATCTCCCTAAACAGATTGCAATGTTGAACATCTTTTCATGTGTCTTTTGGCCATTTGCATGTCTTTTTTGGAAAAATTTCTGCTCAAGTCTTTGAACCATTCTTAATTGAGGTGCTTGTCTTTTTATCTTTGAGTTGTATGATCTCTTTATATAACATTTGAGATCAAACATCTATTGCCTATGCAGTTTCTGAAAATTTTATCCCAATAAATAGGCTGCCTTTTCACCTTCTTGACAAAGTCATTTGAAGTACAAAAATTTTTAATTTTGAGGAGGTACTGTTTATCTATCTTTTCTTTCATTTCTCATGCTTTGGGTATAAGGTTTAAGAAACCACCTACCACAAGATCTTGAATATGCTTCCCTACATTTTCTTCTAGGAATTTTATTGTTCTAGTTTTTATACTTAGGTCCCTGATCCATTTTGAGTTAATTTTTGTATAAGTTGTAAAATAGGGTCTCTTTTCTTTCTTTTAGATATGGATATCCAGCTCACCAAGCACTATTTATTGAATAGTCTGCTGTGATGCAGGTGGGTGGGCTTGACTACCTTGTTAAAAATCACTTGACCATACATGTGAGGATATATTTCTGAGTTCACAAATCAGTTCCAGTGGTCAATAGGTCTATCTTTATATCAGCCCCATGCTGTTTTTACCACTGTTGCTAAATAATATGCTTTAAAGTCAGGAAATGAGAGTCCTTCAACTCTGTTCTTTTTAAAGATATTTTGGGTTATTTGGGGCTCCTTATCTTCCAAATAAATTTGATAATTGGCTTTTCTATTTCTGTAAAAAAAAAAAAGGCTGTTGGAAATTGTATTGGGATTGTGTTAAAACTGTAAATCAGCTTATGTAGAATTGACACATTCAGATTGCTCATTAGTAGTCCATAGAAATGTTATTGATTGTTGCATATAAATATTGTATCCCACCACTTTGCTGAATTAACCTATTAGTTTTAGTAGCATTTTTTGGATTTTTTTTTTGATTTTCTAGGTATCTTTTGCAAATAGTGAAAATTTTATATCTTCCTTTCCCTATTTGGGTGCATTTTATTTCTTTTCTTTGCCTAATTGCTCTAGATAGAACTTTTAGCACAATATTGAATAACAATAATGACAGTGGGCATCTACATCTTGTTCTGGATCTCAGAAAGCTTTCAGTCTTTTACCATTGAGTACAATGTTAGTTGTGGGTTTTTCATATATACGGTTCACCATAAAGAGAAAATTTCCTTCTATTCCCATCAGTGGAGTGCTTTTTATCAAGAAAGGGTGCTGTATTTGGACAAACACCTTTTCTATATCAATCAAAATGATCATGTGATTTTTCACCTTCAATTTATTAATGAGGAGAATTACACTAATTGATTTTCTTGTGTCGAACCATCATGACATACCTGCGATAAAATCCATTTGATCATGATGTATAATTTTTTAAATGTTCTCTTGGATTTCATGAGCAAGTATTTTCTTGAGGATTTTTTATACTTAAATTCATTAGAGAAATTTTCTCTTTCCATGGTATTTTTGTCTGCTCTGTTAATAGAGTAATTTTAGCTTCATAGAATGAGTTCAGTTGCATTTCCTCCTGCTCAATTCTTTGGAAGAATTTGAGCAAGATAGGTACATTTGTTACAATTGATAAATAAATATTGAAGCATTACTACTAGCCAATTTCTATAGTTTACATTGTGGTTTACAAATATACCACACTATTGCAACATGTTATTAATAGGGGAAGATGTGGGAAGGGGAGGGGGGTGAGAGGAATGTGGGAATACCTTATACTTTTTTTTTCCTTCTTCATTTTTTAAAATGTTAAATTAAAAAAATATGAGGTCCCCATATACCCCCCACTCCTCTCACCCCACTCTTCCCACATTAACAACCTCTTTCATCATCATGGCACTTTCATTGCATTTGGTGAATACATTTTGGAGCACTGCTGTACCACATGGATAGTGGTTTACATTGTAGTTTACACTCTCCCCCAGTCCACCCAGTGGGCCATAGCAGGACATACAATGTCCAGCATCTGTCCCTGCAGTAACTTTTCTGTAATCTAAAACCTCTTTTAAAAATCAAGTTTATTATCCTTAAAAAAGATTGGTATTAGATCTTCTTTGAATGATTGGTAGAATTCATCTCTGAAGACCCTTAGTCCTGGGCTGTACATTTTTAGGCAGTTTTTGATGACTTTCAATATCATCATTTGTAATTGGATTGTTGAGGTGTTCTGTTTCTTCTAGGGTCAGTGTGGGTTGTTCATGTGTTTCTAGGAATTTGTCCATTTCTTCTACCTTGCCTAATTTATTGGGATACATTTGTTGTTAGTATCTTCTTATGATCTCTTTTATTTCTTCAAGGTCAGTAGTAATGACCCTCTCTTATTTATGATTTTATTTATTTGCATTTTCTCTCTCTCTTATTTTTTTTTCCTTTGGCAGTCTAGCTAAAGTTTTGTGATTTTTTTTATCTTCTCAAAGAACAAACTCTGGTTTTTTAGATTCTCTCTGTTTTTTTTCCCCTCAACTTCCTGTATTTCTACTCTAATTTTTGTTATTTCTTTCCTTCTGCTTACTTTTGGATTAGTATGCTGTTCTTTTTCTAGTTCCTCCAGGTGTGAAGTTAGGTCTTTGATTTTAGCTCTTTCTTCATTTTTGATGTAAGCCTTGGGGGCTGTAAATTTCCCTCTTAGTACTGCCTTCACTATATCCCGTAAGTTTCAATCAACTGTTGTGTTCTTGTTTTCATATCTCCAGATAGTTACTGATTTCTCTTGCAATTTCTTCTTTGACCCACTTATTATTTTAAAATGTGTTGTTTCTTATCCATATATTTGTGAATTTTCCCTTTTTCTGCCTGTTTATTTCCAGCTTCATTCCATTATGATCAGAAAGTGCTTTGTATAATTTCAATTTTTAAAAATTTATTGAAATCTGTCTTGTTACCCAACATATGGTCTATCCTGGAGAAGGATCCATGAGCACATGAAAAGAATATATAACCTGCTGTTTTGGGGTGTTCTCTAAATGGTCTATAAATGACTATTAGTCTAGTTCCTTTTATCACAGTGTTCAAGTTCTCTGTTCCCTTATTTATCCTCTGTTTAGATCTTCTATTCAATGCTGAGAGCATTGTATCAATGTCTCCAACTATTACTGTAGAAACATTTCTTTCTTCCTTCCATTTTGCCAATGTGTGTCTCCTGTATTTTGGAGAACCCAAATTAGGTGAATAGAAATTTATGATTATTATTTATTCTTGGTGAATTTTCTCTTTGATTAATATCTAGTGACCTTCTTCATCTCTTAAAACAGTTTTGCATTTAAAATCTGTTTTGTCTGACAGTATCACTTCTTCTGATCATTTTGGTTTCTATTTGCATGGGGTAACTTTTTCTAACCATTCACTTTCAACCTGATTGTGACTAAGGTTAGTCTCCTGGAGACAGCATATAGATGGCTCATATTGTTTTATCCATTCTGTCAGTCTATGTCTTTTGACTGAGAAGTTCAATCCATTAATGCTCAATGTTATTACCATAAAGGAATTACTTACTTTATTCATGTTATCCTTTGGTTTTCCATTGTCATATCTTACTACTGTCTGTCTTTTAACATTTTTAGTTACCCTTATTAATAATCTTAATTTCCACACTCTTCTCCAAGTCTTTCACATTTGTTTTTTCCTTTCCGGTTGCAGAACTCTTTTCAGTATCTCTTGTAAATCCAGTCTTTAGGTAACATACCCTCTCAGTTTTTGTTTCTCTGTGAAGAATTTAAATTCACCCTCATTTTTGAAGAACAGTTTTACCAGAAAAATAACTTTTGGCTGGCAGGTATTTTTTGTTTCAGAATCTTAAATATAGCATGCCACTGCCTTCTTGCCACCATGGTTTCAATAAGAGATTGACACTTATGCTTATTTAACTTCCTTCTTATGTGATGAATTGCTTTTTATCTTGCTACTTTAAGAATCCTCTATTTCTGGCATTTGACATTCTGAATAGTAGGTGTCTTGGAGTAGGTTTATTCATATTTATTCTGTTTTGGTTGCATTGTTCTTAGGTATTGATAGTTATGTCTTTCACAAGGATTTTCAGTCATTATTTCCTTAAAAATTTTTCTCACTCTTTTCCATTCTCTTCTTCTTTTGGGACACTTATCGTGCATATGTTTGTGTGTTTCAGATTGTCATCCCACTCCCTGAAATTCTGTTCCATTTTTTCCCATTCTTTTCTCTTTCTACTCTTTTTTTTTTTCAATTTCAGACACTTTGTGTTCTAATTGACTAATTCTGACCTCCACCAATTCAAATCTGCTATTATATGCCTCTCATCCATTGTGTTTTTCATTCCCATATACTGTTATTTTACTTTGCAGGCTTTCAAATTGTTTTTTGTTCTCACCCCATGTCTTCTAAATATTCTTTATCTCCTTAGCCATATTTTCTTTCAACTTCTTGAATTGATTTAGGAGATTTATGTGAACAACACTGATTAGTTGTTTTACTTCCTTTTTCTCATCAAGATTTTTGATTTGATATTTTGGCTGGGCCATATCTTCCTATTTCTTTGATGGCTTTTAATTTTTTGCTGATGCCTAAGCATCCAATTATGCTGTTGAATTTACTCTATTGCTTTTTTAAAAATTTCTCTTCTTTGACTCTTTGTTCAACTTTTTCTAAATCTTTAAAATTGCCCAGCTTAAGTTATCAAAACAAGGCCCAGGGACCCACTAATGGGGTGCAGACCAGATTCAAGAATGTGTGGACATAAGACACTAAAAAAGCTTTTATGCTCATTGCAGTTTCCTCGCCTTCCAGCAGATAATGCCCTTTGGTGAGCCTTTCAATGGAAGTGTATTTTTCAATCTCCACTCACTGGTGAATCTGATCTGGACAGAAGCAAAATTCAAAATGGACTCCCCTCGCCAAACTCACTGAAGAGAAGTCACTCTCCTCCCTCCCTCCTTCCAGAGAGGAAGATGCCTATTTCCATCTCAGCTGTCCACAATGAGCCATGGATTTTACCATGGCTGTTCATAATGAGGGTGAGGGATGGGTGCCATTTCCAGCTGTGTAAGCAAGTCACGGTTTTCCCTTCAGCCTCTTAGTCTGTCTATCCCTCTCCCTCCTGGATGATATGGAGCACTCTCCTGATCTGCAGATCCCAAACCATCTCCCTCAGACAACTTTTTGCCCTTCTGCTACTATTTATGTGAAAGAGTTGAGTTCTGCTGCCCTACTCCAATGCCATCTTTCCAGAAGTCCTTGGAAACCTTTTATCTAAGAAAATATATGCCACATTATGATTTCATACTGTGTAGTATTTCATTGTTTGCTAACATAGTTTATTTACCCAGTCCCTTGTGCATGGATATAGGTTGTTTCCATTATTTCCCTCCACAATGTGTTATTGAATAATGGAATTTTTAGAGGAAACACCACTTAATCAAGTTTAGAATTCTCTATGTATGTATGTGTATGTGTAAGAAGAAGGGAGAAAAGGAAAGCTAAAATTTTGTACACAGATTTTTAACCCATGTAAGCTTGCACCTAAATCTGTATCTTGATCTTTCAGTACTTGTACAAAACAACATGCAGAAAAACTGTGCAAATGTTCAGTAGTACATTAAAGCCCATATTCTGACAGGCTATCCACCCAATCAATTGGAAGAGGAATGATTTCTAGATCTTCAAAAAGAAACCCAAAGGCAAAGCTGTTGGCTGACAGAACAACATCTTCTCCCATGATATCAAAAACAAACCTGGAAATGGAAACTGTAATGGAGGTTGTGTCAGGAGAGGAAAGGTCAGGGTGAAAATCCTTTCAAGTTGTTTCTCTGAAATGGTCATATGTATACACTCAGACTGTTTAGATGGATGCATCTGAAAAAATATAGTTTTATGCAGGAAAAGTTGTGATGGGAACAAAGTGGCAATGCTCAAATCACTGTATGAAGCAAAATAAAATGTTATTCAGTGAAAGGAGAAAGGTCTTATCTAATGCATCCAAGAGCCCCTATTTTTACAGTTCCTTGTGTGGAAGCAAAAGCATTAGAGGACTAATAACCTTGTCCAGGTTACCGACAATTTGACAGCACGAGGTTTTTTGTGGAGCTGCACTCTTATGGGATTTTACCTTCCATGTGGGGTTCATGATGGCTTGTTTAAGGTAATTGTTTTAGCATTAGTCTGTCAGTTCAGGAAGCCCAAGAATCGTCTATCTGAAAATTCTGGAAATGTATGATTCCTTCCACAGTCATCTAAACACCCACCCAACATTACTTAAAAATAGCAAATTTTCCTTTTGTAATTTTTTCTTTTTGGAAACTCTATGGCTCTAATTTAAGAATATCTGTCATAGCTCTTTATCAGCTATCAGTCAGGGACTTGTGTTAGTATTTATTTCAGCATTTAAAAGCATTATAAGCTGCAATAATTAAGATGTAATTAAATGTCAAGAACAAACTGCCTAGGGCCAGGAAATTCAAAGTAAATCTATTTTGGGTTTTGGACCTGAATTTTTACTTTATATGGTAAACCATTTTAACTTGTGAGACTTTTTAAAAAAAACTATTATTGTAGATTATTGTACTCTTTTCTGCCATCATTAGGATAAGTTGTTTTAAATTTTTGTTGTCTTAAAATGAAATATTTTTATTCAAATATGAAATTTTCCTTATTTTTATTCATTTAAATTTATTAAAAATAGTCCTCCTGTGGAAAAAACCTTAAAAATAATGACTAAGATTTTTCTTCTGTTTTATATTCATCACATTAGAAACCTTGCTTATGTCTGATCTGATTTTGAAATTCTAAGAGCTGCGCAATCTTTAATTTTAGGACTTTCCCTTATCCATTCCCACTCACTTTGTGTTATTAAAAAAACAAAATAAAGAAAATACATCAGAACTGTCTAAAAAATAGAGAACCAAACAAACTCAGCTTAGATCTGCCTATTGTGAATCAACTTTTATTTTTCAAAAATTCAAATATCTTCAAAATATCTGTTAAGCAAGGATTAACTATTGCATGACTTATTGATAGACTATATTTTTCTCATTCTTGCTGGTTATGGTGGTGACCAGTAGTGGATACTATAATGAATAAAATGAATAAGACAACATTCAAGCTATGGTATATATAGATTGAGAAAGACGAAAACATATACCGATATCTCCATTTTGAAAACACTAGGCAAATACAAAAGAGCTGGTCCTGCGAGGCAGGGAGGGAGGACATGGGAGGCCTTTAGGAAAACATATTAATACATGAGAGGGCAATGGACTGGCAATTACAATCTGGTCCTCCTCAGCCCCTTTAGGAAACAAGTGGGGACTTTTTTCGAAGGACTTCCCTTGAAAAGGCTCCGAATCCTCAGAATTAATTCTCTGCCTTTCTTCACAGCCTTGTGCCTCTTCCTGTTTCCTGGTCTGCTCACTGATGAGCCTTCCTGTCTTCAGTGGAATCTTACTTCCGCTTAGGTCATTTGTGTTGTTGTACCATTTGTACCATTGCCTATCACACCAACTTTGGAACTGTATCCCTATTTCTTTGCTACTTTTACCAACTCTTGGGAAATAGACACCTGCAGAAAACCATTTGAATAACAGCATTTCTTTCCTATTTCTTGGAACCACTTACCCTTAAATACTGTCTTAAAAGATATCACTCACCACAGGGAGGTTAAAAGATAATACCTCTTTTTCCATTCACTTTTTTCTAGTGTGGCACTGAGATACTCAAAACTGATTTTTAAAATCATCTTTACTGTTAATGCATGCAAGTTAAAGGCAATTACTTTTTTCTTTTTTTTTTATCTTTGGCATCAAGATGGATGTTAATGTATTTATTGTTTCAACTTGCAGTTTATCAAATCAGCAAAAGGAATCTTTAAATCAGTGTCATTTTTAAGTCTTAAAATAAGCTGTTCTCTGAATTTGGACAGTTTATTTCTGGCAGTTTGCAGATGGACAGCCTCATGGCATTGCTGAATGTATGCATTAGACCATAATTAGGTACATGTAAAGATAGGTTCAGTTCTTTCTAAATGGGTTAATCAGTTCTAGCTGAACTCAGGGAAATAGAAAGGAAACTCAATGTCTTTAGAGTTGTTGGCTTAGACTTTAGGTAAGCTGTATAGAAAGTAAATATGTACCATAAAGGGAACTAATTCTGTCATGGTCACCTGTTCTTTCAAGTTATCAAAATTGAATATTTACTTGTTAGTAAATCTGGTTAAAAATTAGAATAGCTTCACTAAATGAGTTGAAAATACAATACATTTTAAAAAAAGAAAATTAGCCTGTATCCTTGGCTGCCTGTTCCCTGGTTCTTTTATTCCTTCTGCTCTATATGACAGCTAATATGGCTGTTCCTTCAGGGCTCTGCCCTGGCTTTGCTTCTTTGTTTCTATCTTCTCCATAGGTGTTCTTATCTAGCCCCATGCTTTTAAAGAGTATCTCCTTGTTGATTGTTCCTTAACGGTTCTCTCCAGGACTGATTTCTCCCCTGTACTCTGTCTTAATCTTGATGTCTCAGACTTAAAATGCCTGAAACAGAACTCTTGGTTACTTCTCATTTCAAACTTCCATGTGAAACTCTTTCCCCATTCCTCTCAGCCCCACCTTCGCAATCGCAATAAAAGATACCACCATCTACCCAGATGCCCAACAGAAATCTTAGGAGGAAAACTTGGGTGCTCCATTTCCTTCTACTACCCAATCCAACCCATTAGAAGGACTATTGACTCTTCCCCTCCAAATATATCAAATTGTTTCAGATCTCAATCTCCACTGCCACTCCTTAGTCTAAATTGACATTATCTCTCTTATTTTCTTTCCTCCCTATAATAAAATGTAACTTGTTGCCCTACTTTCAGCTGTGCCCTTCTTAATAATTTTCTATGATCATGTTACTTTTTTTCTTTTAACACTTTATTTAGGAAAATTTCAAATATGTTAAAAAAATACAGAGAATAGTACAATGAAATCCCAGATACTCATTATCCAGTTTCAATTGCTAATCAGCGACTGTTTTATCTACACTCTATTCCACCTTTCCTGTCTCTTTCTCCAAATACATACTGGGATACTTTGAAATTCCAGACAAAATTGTAATAGTCATTTCATTTTATTTGTGAGTATGTCAGGGTATGTTGCTCAAAGATAAGGAGTTTTTTAAACAGTCCTATAACTCAAATGTCTATTAAGTATTTAAATTTCCCCAATTGTCTTTAAAATGTAATTTCATACCTCTACCAAATAAGGTTCACACATTGTATTGGTTTATATATTTAAGTCTCTTTTAATTTATATATTTCCCCTTTTCATTTTTCTTTTTCCAACTTACCTGTGGAAGTGACCTGATATTCGATCTGCAATGCCCTTGATTCTGAATTTTTCTAATTGCAGGTCCTAGGACATGGTGCCTTTTAACATTTTTCTCTGACTCAGACACCTTCTGAGAACCAATAGTTAGATTAGGACTAGACCAAACTCAGGTTTGTATATTACAAGAATAATTCATAGGTGATGATTTTATTTCCTATTAAAACACATCAGACATTGTATAATCTCTGGTTGTCTCTTTTTGAGATTTTAAAACTGATCAGTAGTTAAGGGGTTGACAGATCTTCATTTATAATAATGTTCCTCTCAACAAGTCAATTAGTAGTTTTAGTTGTTGATGGTTGTTACCTAAATCCATTATTTCATTAAGGGTTGCAATATGGTAGTATTTTACTTCTGCATTCCTTCTTCATTTATTTGCTGGACTACATCTCTAAAAAAAACTTTCATCATATCCTCATCATCATAACTCAGTAAAACTTGTTAATACTGTGTTAGGTTTATATAGAAAATTCAGGATAAATGGGAGAACTTTCCTATTGTTTACAAATTTTTAGAAGAATGACTTCCTAGCTACTGTGTTGATAAATGTTTCTAGACTTTTCATTGGACAGAGCTTGGGAAAAAAATTAAAGGTAAAATATGTTATATGTTAATACTGAAATTTCCATTTCTGATATTAATTTGATTTCTTTAGTCTTAAATGTGTATCTCTTTTCTCTTATGGAAAAAAATCTTGGATCCTAACAGTAGTAGTATAATTACTTTTTTTGCTCATTCTAGTAAATGTGTGTGCATGTGTTTAAGTGACTTGCACAACAAAACATACACACACAGTTACAGAATAATCATATGATTACTGCAAACAGTTTTAAGATCTTTTCAGGGTCAGGGTTTGTTTTGTTGTTGTTGTTTTTCTTGGGAATACCCCACTGGAGCTGTCTAGATTACTATGTTTTAAAATTGCCTGATATAATGACTGTCTGTATGGATTAGCCCATTCATATTTAGTTCAGTTCATTTGTTTTCACTTGTTTTCAATTTTAAGGGTTTCTTTCTGCTTACACTTGATTTAATTTTGTTGTATAATTTTTAAAACACTCACATGATTTTGAAGTCAAAAGCATAAAACAGGATGTACTCAGAGATATCTCATTTTCAGTCCCATGCCCTTCACTCTCTTCTCCTTTCCCACTAGGTAATCTATCTTTTAAATTATTTTTTGGTTTATCCCCCTTTCTCATTCTAAGCACATTAATGTTCTTGTGTCTGTTCTTTTGTGTATTCCTTCTTCTTTGGAGATGAATGATACCAGACTTTTTTCCCTTACAGATTTTTTTCCCTTTACATTTTTCACTTCACTGGATGTGCTGACTATCACTCTATAGAAGATCTAGAGATGTTTCTCATTTCTTTTCAGCGATATGCAGTACTCCCTTTTGTGGAGATATCATAATTTATTAAACCAGTCACCTGTTGATGAATTGTTGGCTTGCTTCCAGCCTTTTGCTCTATAAATATTGCTCTGCCCCCATTTCAAAACCCTTCAATGGCTTCCCATTGATTTGAGATAAAAATCCAAACTACTTTCCATGGCCTGTAAGGTTCTGTATATCTGGTTTCTATTTTACTTGCCAACCTCAGCTCATACCATTCTCTCCCTGGCTAGTTATACTCTACCTTCACTGGACTTCAGTTCTTCAAACACATCAAGTCCCCATGGGTTTGTAAAGCTTTTTAGTTTCTTCTCCCACATAAGAATGCTTTTTTTTGGCACCTATTTTCATGGCTATTGTATTTTTATCCTTTACATGGAAGGAGTTCAAACACCATTGCTTCAGAAATATCTTTCTGAAGAGCTCTGTCTAAATCAACACCATCATTTACACACTAACTATTCACTGTTTATTTTCTTTACTACACACACCACAATCCATAATGGTACACTACATATTATATTATGTCATCATTGCATTGCATAATATTATGTTATATTATTTGTTTTTGCTTCTTGTCTTGACCACCTTAACATATTTTTGGCCACTGATCTTTCACATCATTTTAGGGTCTGACATATAGTAGGAGCTCAATAAACATTTGCTGAATTAATGATAGAGTATATTGATTAACAACAAACATAAAATATGTGAATATGGGAAAATAGCTGTGAAAGTTTAGTATACTAAAACTCCACTTAAGTACTAACCTGGTGTTTTTGTACTTTACCATAACATACTTCAAATTGTATACATTTGACAATATATAAATGTCATGGAATTAATGCGTGTGTGACATCACTTGAGAATTATCTCACTAGACCATAAGATCTAATTTTTTATTGTTTTAGGAACCAAGGCAGTGACATTTATTTATTACGTGTAACTTCATTCAATTGAGAGGGCTTCGCATTTAAGATGCGGACTTGGCCCAGTGGTTAGGGCATCCGTCTACCATATGGGAGGTCCACAGTTCAAATCCCGGGCCTCCTTGACCCGTGTGGAGCTGGCCCACGTGCAGTGCTGATGTGTGCAAGGAGTGCCCTGCCACTCAGGGGTGTCCCCGCGTAGGGGAGCCCCACGCGCAAGGAGTGCACCCCGTAAGGAGAGCCACCCAGCGCAAAAGAAAGTGCAGCCTGCCTGGGAATGGTGCCGCACACACGGAGAGTTGACACAACAAGATGACGCAACAAAAAGAAACAGATTCCCCTGCCGCTGACAACAACGGAAGCAGACAAAGAAGACGCAGCAAATAGACACAGAGAACAGACAATCGGGGTGGGGGGGGGAGGGGAGAGAAATAAATAAATAAATCTTTGGAAAAAAAAAATAGGTTTTACTGTAATCCTCAGAATGTCGTCCAGAAGTGAGAGAAGGTATCAGACATATAGTTGTCTTCACATTGCCTGTCAGGCTCCATTATTTCCATTGTAGAGAAGAGGAGAAGGGCCTCAGAAATGTAAAGTGATATGACCAATGTCACCTAATATGTGACTTTGCTGGAACTGAATCCCAGCTCTCCCTAATTCTATATCTCATGTTTTAGATGTACTAAATATGGATACATTCCAAGATAGGATTTTCATGACTTTTAGTCATTTATAAAGTTACAGTTCTTATTATATTAAGCTCATAGTTTATTATAGTTCTTATTAAGCTAAATGTTAAAAATTTTTATAAAACATATTGTCTAGAGGAAACTGTGCCCATATCAGTGTATTTTTATTTACCTCGATCTACTTTGTCAGGCTCCATGATCCAGACACCTAAGATTTGACCACATGATACGTTTTTGAAGTCACTACAGTGTTAAGAGTATTCATAAATACTTACAAGTTTTTGACCTAGTTAAGATCTTATAACTAACTTAACTAGTTTTGAGTCGTTCCCTTTTTTCTGTTACAAAATAGCCTAGTCAGCATTGAGCCATTCTCACAATCAGTGTATCTGTCAATTTTCTCTCAGTTTCCTGTCAGACTGCCATTTCGCTCCATAGTCTCTATTAGACTGACCCCCGAGTGGCATAGAAATGGCCTAAAATTCTAAACTGACAGAACCTTTAAATGGTTAGATACATATATTTCTCTTCATTGTAATCACAGCAAGAACATCCACAACATAAAAATTATTTTAAGAAGTTACTCTGAAATTTATATCAGTTTTTTTTTCCTTTGGTCACAATATGCTTGAATTCCATGTAAGATGAAAAATATATAGTTATCATTTTTTACTGCTTTCATAACAGCACTGTTCCTTTGTTAGGTTAGGAGTTTTGGTAGGGAAAAATTGCTGAAAAATGCAAACCTTATTTTAACTCATTTTAAAAATTTCTGATTGTATTTATTTATTATGCTTATAAATTTTTTTTTTTTTTTGACTGGACTCAGAGGTGCAAGCTCTCAGAGGGAATGTCCTCAGCCATCTCTTAGAAATCTCATCCTAATGTTTTTCTTTTGCCTTCTTCAATCTCTTGGTGAGAAGTTTGACATATACAGGGTGTGGATGACTTTCATAGAGGAGTTGCTATCCCTGGCCCTGGCTCTATAGCTCATTTGTTTTTCTCAAACTTAGATGTTAAGGGTGATCAAAGCCTTTTGTACCTTATCTAACCTTCCCCCATGTGCTCCTACCCCCACCACAGCCCCTAACCCCTGCCACCTACATATGAAGTAAGAGATGGCTATGTTGGATTTATGCTTGTAAAAGTACTGAGAGGCAAGAGAGATGAAGAGAGAGAGAGAGAGTGTTACAACAAAGAGAGAACACCCTGAAAGGTTATTTAGAGGAAAACAAAATAGATCCATCATTTCTGTCTGTCAGTAGTGCATTTCATTATCTGGAAATTTGTCGTGACACAGCTAAACTTGAACATGCCATTGTATATTTCCTTTTTCATAAGATAATTATAAAAATATTAACAGATATGTTTGTAGTGCCACTGTTTATCATTTTTGTCCAGAGCATTGCATTTTTACTTTTTTATTTCTGTTCAAAAATAACTTCCTAAAAAACCATTCAGAATTCTGTTCTGGCCATGAGAGTGACTGGTTCATACTCTTACCACAAACAACTAGAAAGTTACACGAAATATAGGAAAAACAAAAACAAAAACAATTTTCAGACATTGGAAATAGGCAGCCCAAGGCTGTTTTCTACAAGAAGAAGAAAATGAACAAGATGAGTGCTCTGGTTGCCCCAGCTTTCTGCCTAGAGGCATCTTCTGGGCTGTGACCCAGGAAGGGTGCTTAAGTAGAGCACATCGCTCTGTTGAATTTAGATGACAGGAGTCAGAGCTTGGACAGGGTAAGGTGGTTGGAAGCTGTGAGACAGAATATGAAAGAGGAGAGAGATACACAGAGAAAAAGCTCCAGAAATCTGCATAGGAGTGACCTTGAGTCTGTTGCTTCATATTTATCTGCATGGGCATAGAATAAAATTCCTTCAGACTGGGGTAAAAACTTACCCAGCTTATGTAAACCAAACAAGTATCAGAGCTTACATATTGCTGGGGGATATACAAATTACAAGGAGCCCGATTGAAGAGAACTCATTTAATACCCAGGGTGTTCAACATATAGACTCCAGAGGGGTAATATTTTCGGAGGGGAGTAAACAAGCCCTAGAGTAAAGACTATCCTGGACCAACCAACACAAAGCTAAAATCTGAACTAAAAAATATCAGACCGCTGCACAATTATCTAACTGCCTTCCAAAGCAAATATCAATATTTTTTTAAGGAAGGCAACACACTCCAGATGTGACAAAATGTGATATATAATGTCCAACATCCAATAAAATATTATGATGCAAAGAGGCAAGAAGAATATGATCTAGTACCAGGAGAAAAATCAAACCAATAAAAACAGACTTAGATGACAGAGATGATGGTACTAGCAGACAATGATTTTAAACTAGCTTTTATAAATATGTACAAAGATAGAAAAATATGATATAGAGGGAAACGGGAATTAGAAAAAAAACAACGCAAATTCTAAGGCTGAGAAATACTATGTCTGAAAACCATTTTCAAATTTGTGGCCATTATTTGCTCAACATTTTTTTCAATTCCGCTCACTTCTCCCCCTCACATATCTTGGGGACTTCAATTTCACATATAGAAAGTTGCTTGAAATTGTCCTATAGTTCACAGAAGCTCTTTTTATTATTTTCCCCCATAATTTTTCTTTCTCCTTTTCCTTTTAGAAAGTTCATTTATCTATTTTTTTTTCCTGGAATGTCTGATCTGCTGTTCATCTCATCCAATATATATATTTTTTCAGATCTTGTAGTTTTCATCTTAAGATGTTTGAATCTTTTAAAATATTTACCTTGTATCTACTTAATATTTCCATCTTTACTTGAGCATTGAAATACAGTTAAATTTACTGTTTTATTGTCCTAATCTACTAATTCTATTATTTTTCTTACTTTGTGGTCATATTTTCTGATTCTTTTCATGCCTTAATTGAATGACAGGCATTGTGAATTTTACCTTGTTGGATGTTGCAATTTTATATTTCTATAAATATTTTTTGAGCTTTGTTCTGGAATGTGGTTAAGTTTTTTGCAAACAGTATGTTTTTAAGTTCTTTCCTGTGAATCCAAAACAGAGCTTCATCTAGAGCTAAATTTGCCCCGCTATTGAGTATTCTATCTGATGCCCTGTGAATTATGAGGTTTTCCAGTTAGATGGATGAGAATAGGAATTATTTCAAGCCCTGTACCATCTACAGGAAAGTGGTGTTCTGATCTTTTCAGGAGCCTTGGGTTGTTTTCAATTCAGGGGCGCTGATCGGTATTCAGCCGAAGACTGGAGAGGATCCTCTGCAGATCCTAGGGTCATTGTCTCTCTCTGCACAGCTTTCTTCTGTAGTATCTGCCCTGAAAATTCTAGCTCACCCTGCCTCCCTTGACCCTCATCAAAATCTTCTCAACTCACGGAGACTGCTGGGCTCTGTGTGTTTTCCTTTCCTTTGCTGCAGCCTGGAAACAACCTTAAGGCATTAAGCTGGAGCGATTGTAAGACTCAACTCATTTGTCTCCTGTCAGAGACTGCTGTTCTTTGTTGCCTGATAGCTATTGTCTTAAATCCTTGTTTCTTTGTTCCATATACTTTGCCTATGCTTTTAGTTGTTTCCTGTGGGAGGGTTATTTTCAGTCCCTTTCCCCCTATTATTCCCGTTGGCTTAAAAGTGTGAAAAAAATAACAAAAACACATCTCTATAGCCAAACTGCTAACACCTCTCAATCCTATAATAATAAATTTTACAAATGTAGTTTTCTATAGGCAATTGCTTTCACAAAGGAGTCTTCTTAGCAGTTGTTTACTAATGAAAATTAAATTGAATTTCTTATTCACTGACCTCATTTTATTTTTAAAAACTCTTGCTGTATTCATGGATGTTCAATATAGAAAATATGAATTATATAAAAAATAATTAAAAATAAAATCTTAAAATGGCTCTTGGTAATATGATATTCCCAAATTGCAACTTGGCCAAGCACAAATTTTCCTAGTCACTTTACAAAATAATTAGTTAAAAACAGAGAATAGAATATCTAATTTGTGCCTTAGTGTAGATAAAGCATACAGTAAAATGTAGACATTGGAGCAGAAAAGGATTTTGAAAAAACTGTCAGAGCAGCTTTAATTTTTAAAAGGCTGAATGCAGGGAATATTATTCTGATGTACACAAAAGTTATTAATGGATTAGATAGCATTTGGAAACAATTTTTGGCAACTATGTTTTCAAAAATGAGTCAGAAACTGAATAGTTATTTGTAATCATAAAATAGAATCAAGCGAAACAGAGAAGGCCAAGTTAAAAATAAATTTAAAATTAAAAGTATTTTAAAAAGGTCAAGTATGCATACAAGTGCATAAATTGTCATAAAATGATACCATGATTCATAAAATCAATGATATGAAAAAAAATTAAAAATGCATTCAAACTCATTTTTTAAAATACCTTGTCATTTTAGCCAAATAGTTTCTGGCCAATTTATAGCTATCTTTAATGTTATATTCAGAAAATCTTTCATGATGATATTTTTCACAAGAGACATCTATTTTTAAGGTTAAACTTAATTTACTTTTTCAGCAAATAAATCCTACAAAATGGAGTCATAATATATAAGTAATATTACATATAAATTATTTGGAACATATATAGTTTAGGAAATTATTAGTAATTTGAAATTTTTGCTATTATACATTCTTCACTGGACTATTGTCAGCATTTCTGGTTATTCCCCCTTTTTAAAATTCTGAAATAGAATTGATTGGATTCAATTTAAATATTGCCCAAACAAAAAAAAAGTTGTTTTTCAAAAGGTATGACTGGTTCTGGTGCACACCAGTTTACAATATTTTCTTCTTCAATGGATGCTAGTAGATGACTCAAGCATATTTTCCCTTAATACTGCATTATCTGTCTTTGTAGTGGACTTTAGAGTTCACTTATGTCCAAAGTATACAAGTTTTAGAAAAATCCCCCTTTAAGAGATGACTTTATTGCTAAAACTTCCTAAATATAAGTCACAACACATACTGCGCTCTGCAGAAAAGGAATTGGTCAGAGATGATCTTTCAGAGAATGTCAACCAATGAGGGTCAGTTTTGGTACAAAGCATTTGATTCATTGTCCGTTCATATGTGGATGATGTGTGTATGTGTGTGTGTGCATGTGTGTGGAGAAAGAGAGATTTTGTATGTATATCCCCACCATACCATAATCTGCTGACCTTGTAACTGTCCATAGAAAACAAATCAAAGAATCAGGCTTAGTTTATATTTCCAAATAAGTGGCCCAAAGAAGTGAACCAAGAATGTCTCACCAATGAACATTAAGTGCTCCTGGAAGAAGCAATTGTAGAGAGGAAATATCAAACATTTCTCTGTTAAAGAAAACCATTTGTAACAAGTACCAGGAAGAGAAAGCAGATGAAAGCAGATTTATTATGCTTATTTGGAAATAATTTTAGGTGTTTCCTTGAAAGTTATCATTAGTCACGCTATTAATCTCACTCAAAATATTTCTTCAAGAGCTGTTCTCCCTTCTTAGTTTCTTCTTTATTTCTTACTTTCTGATTTTCATACATAGCTTTTCTGTTCTCTTGGGCCAAATGTTACTTTTAAATGGAAAAATAATAAACACATATAAATGACACTGATGTAAGCTTTATATAAATATTAACTAATTCCATTCTCAAAATAATACTATGAGGGTATATACTGTAACTGGATTTTGCCTAGGTTCTTGACTATGCTGCAGAAATGATTTCAAGAGCACGTCAGATTAGTTAGGCCAGAAATTTATTAAGGTAGGGAGGGAAGAGAAGTGTGAGAAAATAAGAGATAATAGGTCCCAGGAAGAGAGGAAGGGTCTGGAAAGTGATAAAGTGGGTTGATTGACAGATGGAAGTTCCCCATTAGAGAGTATAACTGCCCAGGTTTAACTTGCATGTTGATCCATGCAGGGGGACATGGCTAGAGCAGGACACAGAAAGCAGGAACAGGTACATGGACTGGCACCAGGACTGACCCCAGGACAGGATGAAGGCAAGAAAGCAAGAGGTCTTTGTGCTGGCTTTTTAAACCATTAATTATTCTGCCCCTTTGCTAATGGCAGGGAGGAGTTCCAGCTGTTTGCTGCTTTGATTGATTACCCCACCCTTCAATCCCCCAGGGGGGCCCAATACAAAGTCCTTGGGGAATATCTGGGGCTTCTCCTGGCTTTTGGAGAAAACCTTGTTCTGAATGGCAGAATCTTGCATGTGTGTGTGGGATCTTCCAATAGCCATCTTGGAGTTATTGATGCTCATGTGGATTCTTTGCCAGGTTCCAGATCTATTTATTGATTCCCTATCTTTACTAGCTGACTTCATTCCCCCCTCAGAGACTTTACACCTTCATTCTTAAAGGGGTGCTGAAGGGAGATGATCTTTCTTCTGTAGCTACTTTCTGCTGGTTATGGGCAGTAGGCCCTACCTGACATGGTGTAAAACCCTCTGGCTGTTCTATCTTGGTTGGAGGAAGATGGATCTGGAATCTTGGGCGAAGCTGGATGAAGTCCCCATATGGCTAACAAGACATTGATTCTGGAAGAAATAAACTTGACCAGAATTTTGAAAATATATGGTCCCACTAAGAGGATACTGGACCACAAAAATAGAAAAGGCCAGGGGCCTGTGAAGGCTGCATTTTCCTGAAGCTGGTGGGAAACAGTATTCTTCCCTGAGCTATTTTATGCTGTTGGTTAATTCTAGGGAGAGATTGTAATAGGCAACATGGTTAGGTATAAATTGCCAATCCCAGTTCCTATGGTAGGGGAGAGGAATGGGAAGAGGCATTGACTTTTTTAGATAAGCTACAGGAGATGAAAACAGGCAATATTTTCTAAAGGTGTGTCTGGTTTTGCCTTCCCCTTAGCAATAGGCATTTGGGCTAGTGTTAGAGGGAGCATCTGACTTTGACACAGACACTACTTAGTTTTGTCTCTTGAAGAGGTATTTCAGGCCATTCAATGACTGGCATTCATACATCCCAGAGGTGCTTCTGGTGAATTGGCACTTTCTTGGGCATCTGGATTCACTCAGGATTAGTGCACCAAGCTGGAAATTCCTTTAACTATAATAGCTGTGGGAGTGATCAGAACTACAGAGTAGTTCATTTTGATTCTAATTGAGAATGAGGCTCGTTTTCTTGCCAAGTTTTGATCAAAATCTGGTTTCCAGATGCTGGGTGAGGAAAGGTTGCCCATGGACCATCTCAAAGGCACTAAGATGAAGTGGGTCCTAGCCACCTGGTTTGCTATTTCCCTTCTAGTGCGAAGTGCTTAGCTCTGGCAGGTTGCCATGTGGGTTTGCCAATCTTCTCCACGGTATGAGTAGGAGGTTCTGGAATAAAGGCTAGGAGTGAAACCTGAGCTAAGCATGTCCTGGCTGAAGACTGAGAGGTTACCTCCAGGTTAATTTGGTGGCTTTTTAAATTAAAAGGGCTGCTGCCCCCACTACTCTTAGGCAAGGTGGTCACTCCTTTATCTCATAGGCACATTCTTTAATTACTTAGAAAATGAAGATTACCAGGATTTTCAACATGTTCGATGTTCCTCTGCATATGATCTAGAATAGAAAAGATATCACCAAAATCATCAGGCATATAACTAGAAGAGGATACAGGTACAGTACTTATTACTTATTAATGTACTACTCAATCCATAAGTTTCTCTTTGGGCTGTAATTGATAGATTTAAGTCCCAGGTTTGCAATACCTTACATGTTATCTCTCCGTGGGAGCAGACCATAATTCCAGTTGCGTTTAAGTTCTACTCACAGTACTCTGTTGATCACTACTCAACTTGGTTTGTCCTTCACACAGCCCTCATGCTGCAGCACCATTGACCCTAGAGAGAAGCTAGGAAGGTAGTGTCCAGTATTTCACTGGCCTAGTGCATAGTGCCCTTTGGCACTATGAAACAGTGCCTGTCTGGAGGTGATATTCATTATACATTTGGCTATATCAAGCCATTGTTGGCTGATGCAGGAGCTTGAAACTGCAACACAGTCTCCATTGACTTCAGGAGCAAAACCAGAGATGTAATAGATATCTTTATTGTTTTAGGGGTCAATGACCAACCTAGTCATTAACCCATGTGGTGAGGCAACCTGCAGTGTTTGAAGGCCTGGCTTGAATGCACAAGATAGTTTGACAATGCTGAAGTCTATCTCTTGATTTTATACACTTTTTAAACACTTCCAATGCAATGTGTAACATATCAAATGAACTTAACTTTTTAGTACTTTGCTTCTTACTTCTACACTTTTACCATGACAACATTAATTAGCAGGCACTCTTAGTTCCAATTTCTAATAAGTTTTTACTTTAAGTTTTACTTTATTAACTAAGCCACAAGAATTTTAATAGGAACAGCTTTGCAAAGTTTCTCTGCTTCTTTAGCAGCTGCATTAACTCTGCTTGTGATTTATACATTAACCCACAGTAAGATAGTATTGACATTTAAAGATTAATTTTTATGTTACCTTTCACTTTTGTCCAATTTGTAACAAGTGAACACAAAATCTGATTTCCTAGGTGCAAGAAAACTGACAAAATTAAACACAGATTTCAAAGTTGAACACAAAGTTAAGCACAGATTAAAACAGAAGAGAGAATTTTATACCCTTAGCATTTCTAGGAACTTTTTGATTTCAATTGACAGCACATGAGGTTTCTTATTTTCCAGGAGAGGTTTAGTAACTGGTCTAGGTCATGATCCCTATTCAAACCTTTTATATGCACAATGAGTTTAAACTGAGAAGGCTATTTCTAAAATGTAGTTGGTTGAAGTTTGAGGTTTGTTTCTCATTTCTTTAAGGAGACATGACATAAGGTTTCTGGGTTTCAAAACTATCTGTTCTACTTTCTTACACTGGTTTAACGGGAATTCAGGATTTCATACAAAAGCTTCTCTCAGTTATACTGTGGTCATGTGGATCACTAGTAAGTAAATTTTCCTGATTCTTGAGAAGACATTCCCTGTGGGGAGTTTTCTGGTATGCTAGAGGTTGTACCCATTATTCTAGGAAGAATGAAGAAACACTTTTTAGCCAACTGATCTGGCATCCCAGAGTCCTAGTCTGACTAAAACATTCACCACTCCACATAATTTGCAGCTGATGCTCTGTTCTCAGTGTCCTGAGAATTTTAATTTCAGAACCTTGCTTACAGGTGAAACTTATGGGTGACCTAGGTCCTGGGGGATGGCTGAAAACTCTGGAGAGCAGATCAATGTGCCGAAGCTGAGTTGGTGGGAGATGTTCTGAGCAGTCACCCAAAATCAAAGCACCTGAGATAAGTCGCAGGGGTATTTGGCTGCCCTCTGAACAGAAGGGCACAAGAAATGGGGGCCATTCAGAGTTTGTTGCTCTGGTTCTTGGTACCCCTATATTCCAGGGTCCAAGACTGACTGCACTGTTATCCAAACAGAAGCTCCTGAGCTAAATATCAGGGAATATATGTTTGCTTTCTGATTCCCACCACCCCAGGAATCACAGAGCCCCTGCTGCTGGGTGTTTCCAGGGCCATTCTGGACTTGGAAGACAGATTGAATAGATTGGATGCCTTTCAAATGAAATATTGCTCCTTCATCCTATTCTTCCAGAGGTCTTAGACACAATCCTAGTTTTATGACTTTACTCTCTGATAATTTCCCAGTTAGACCAGCCATCAAAAAGGCCATTAAGTGATTAGAGATCAATTGTTATAGCTAACAGGCCTTGGGGCCCTGAGGCAATCACTTCCTTGCTAGCAAATGCCTTTTCAGTTTTACAGTTTTTAAGACATTCCAAAGAATTTCAACACAAACCTGTAAAGAGAAATTCAGTCATAGAAAGTAGGAAGATAAAACATGGATAAAGGTTAATTATGCAAACGTGTCCTGGCTTGTGACCTCCCTGGGGAAAGGGAACTCCCATGGAATCCATTTTGTTCCTGCCTGCCTCCTTCCCACTTAATACCAGACCAGTACCCAGGTGTGGCCAGATAGGAAGATGGACCTGCAAAGATGGACCCTTTGGGAGGGGTAAACCCCCAGTTCTCTGCCATTGTTATCCAGCTGCTGAGGGGAGAGGGCAGGGGAAGGCAATGGCAATCAGGCCTAAGGGCTAAGTTGCTGGGTGCCAAAAGGGCTTGGAAAAGAATCTTTGCAGCACCCGGTGCTCTACCAGGGAAGCTCTGTCTTGGCAGGGCCATAATTTGAGCCACTGCCCTATGCCCCAGCCATCCTGGGTGGGGTCAGACCTCACAAGCCTGACCACATGGCATGGATGCACAGAGTTCCTGTGCCCTGGCCTTTTCCTTCCCAGGATAATGTCCTATGGGAGCTTATATGCAAACCTGTTTAAAATGAATGACCAAAGGAAGGTATTAAACAGGTCGTAGGCCATTGTTTCACTCACCAATAAGTTTCTGGCTGGCCTGCCAAATATGTAACCAAATTTTGTCTAGGTTCTTGACTATGCTGCAGAAATGAATTTCAAGAGCATGTTAGGTAAGTTAGGCCAGTAATTGACTAAGGTAGGGAGGGAAGAGAAGTGGGAGAAAATAAGAGATCATGGGTCCCAGGTAGAGAGGAAGGGGTTGAAAAGTGATTCACAGACTACACTTTCCCGTTATAGATTATAAATGCCCAGGTTTTACTTGTGTGTTGATCCATGCAGGGGGACATGGCAAGAGCAGGGCACAGAAGGCAGGAACAGGGCAGGACCAGCACTGGGACTGGCACCAGCACAGGGTGAAGGCAAGAGAACAAGAGGTCTTCATGTTTGCTTTTTAAGCCATTAATTAATACATCCCTTTGCTAATGGCAGGGGAGGAGTTTTAGTTGTTTGCTCTTTTGATTGATTATCCCATCCACTAATCCCCCAGTAGGGCCCAGTATAAAGTCCTTGGGGAATATCTGGGGCTTCTCCTGGCTTCCAGAGGAAATCTTGTTCTGAATGGCAGAATCTTGTGTGTATGTGTGTGTGGGGGGGTCTTCTAGTAGCCCTCTTGGGAGTATTGATGTCCACGTGGATTCTTTGCCAGGGTCCAGATCCATCTCTTGATTCCCCATCTTACTAGCCAGCTTCAATACTGGCATCCTCATTTTACAGATAAGCAAACACAATGATAAAAGTTAAGTAACTTGCCCAAGATCACACATCTATTAAATGGTAGAACCAAGATTTGAACTCTGACAGTCTGGCTCCAAACTTCATGTTCATTACTTCTATGTCAAGCAGACTATAATAGCATGTAGTTTTTATATTTCATATCTTATAGATTTCTGTAGAAAAAAATAAAGGAAAGAAGAAAGAGAAAGAGGGATAGAGAAGAGGCAGGAAGGAAGAAAGGGGAAGAAGAGAGGAAGAGAAGAGAGTGAGAGAGACACGCCAATCAGTCTACATTTTGTATGGTAAATTATATCCTTTTGGTCAAACTCCTTGTCTATTATTTTCATGTCATACTATAATAATTGAATCTTCAGTTGATGAAAGTATTGATATTTTCAATGGTCTGTCATATTTATTTCAAAATAAGATATTAATATTCAACACCCATCTAATGTATTAGAAGTAGATAGGTACATGGAAATAAAACTGGTAAACTGAGGGATGGACTGAAGCACCACAATATCCAAATTGTTTCCTTTTTTAAAAACATTGATTTCCTATTTTATTTCAATATCCTTTATTGCAGCTTCACTAAGGAGATTTTTTCAAGACAAGGATTTTTCATTTGTCAGTACAACCCACTTTTTTTCTTCTTTTTTCTAGGGGAAAAAATTGTAGGATAAGTATTTAGAAATAAATTTGTACATCTAGGCTCAGTATGTAAGACACTGATGTGACAAAGAAGATTTCAACAACTACCATACATCAAGGTTACACAGTTTTAGTTTCTAAAAGCATTGTACTATTGAAAAAACTCTAGATTTTTAGAATCACAATTAATTTCATGGAATGACATCTTTAATTTTATCTTGAGATATTGTTTATCTTTTATTTCTTTTGGAGAAGAGCATTTATTTGCTTTACTTTAAACCTAACAAGTTCCCATTTGATTTATTTTAATACTGTTTTATTACTATAATATTATCAATACTCTTGAACAAGTGTATTGCTTAATTAGCATAATAGCTCTGTTAAAGGATATACCCAATTTCCTTAAAACCTTTACAAGTCTATGGAAGCTACTTATGTGGAGTTATCTTTTCCCCTTAAAATAACAAAGTAATCCTAGGTGGGGAAAGAATCACTGATTTGTAGAATTTTCAGTATTATCATCCAATATCTTAAGGCTCCCCTTGAAATTGATATCAACATTCTCCCTACATTGTCAAATTTATTATGCAGACTTGACAACACTGAGTCTAAGTGTATTATTTTCCTTATCTCCTTGTAAATTTCAGTAACAGGCCTTTCTTTAACAATGGTAGTGTACAAATATGTGTAGGAACCTTCTCAAATCGATTTACAAGCACTGTTCCATTAATCCTCCCAGCTTACCAATAGAATAGTTGAGTTGAGCTAGCTGCTTGGGGCAAGTGAGAGAGAAACATGTTAAATGTGCTGTTAAAGTTGGGTCTGTTTCAAGTTTCACCACTTTAAGTGGCAGAATTCAGTTACTGCCTAACTGTGTCTTAAAAAATTCATGAAGTAATATGAGAGTAATGCGAGTAATTACTCTTCAGACCTTTGGTACCACCTTCTGTCTATGAAATTATTATCCAAATGGAGCCCCTGAATCTCCAATTCAATAAAGACCAAGCCATTTATGTCTTATAAACCTCGCTGGCTTGAAGTTCTTGCAAATATCTATTCAAATCTTTAAAACAAAAACTCACAAACCATGCTTGTTTTTTACTTTATTTAATTCAGAATGTACCTTGACATTGGTTGTTTTCTGCTTTTACCACTGAAGATCTAAAACACTTATCTAAACTTATATTTTAGAATTTGAAAGCAAGAACCAGCATACAAAATATGTGACACCCAAAATAACATTATATGTTGATTCTAATTCTCTTTTATCTGAGTTGTATATAACAATACCTAAAATATTTATGGTTAGTAAGTATCCCAATGTGATTTGTTAGGCAATAAATTTTGTAAGATAGATGTTACTGGGAAATAGAGAATAGTATCATGACAGAAAGTAAATACAATTTGTATTTTTTTCTTATGGCTGAGATTATTCTTTTACCCTAAGGCTTATTATTTCATTATATGATGTTTCAAAATATGTCACCATCTTCTTAGTTACTAATTACTTCCTATTTTGTTAAAGTAACTGGAAAGTTGATCTTGGGTAGAGTTACAGAATAGAATTCAAATACTTACATTAGTTTCTTAAGACTTTTGTAACAAATGACCACAAACTGGTAATAAATTACCATAAATCAGCTTAACACAGCAGAAATGTATTCTCCACAGTTCTAGAGACCATTAGCCCAAAATCAAAGTATCAGAGTGAAGGGGACCCATTTGAGTTCCCTGGGTTCTTTTTGCCCATTACAGAGAATTGGGGTCCACACCAAGGTTTAATTGTGCAAGGGAAAGAGTTTATTAAGCCGGTGGAGTTCTGGAGACAAAGTCTCAACTCAGCCTCTCTGAACAGCAGAAGTAGCAGTGTTATATTGACTTGTACAGGGGTGGAGTTCAAGGTTTGGATTACAAGATTGACAGATGGAGAGGGGTTACATCTTGAGTATGTTCTATAGCACTATATGCTTTAACATGCTTGGTCATACATTGCATGTACAGAAAATGGCATCCAAATCCCACCTAAAAGTGGAGAGTTTCTATTATGATGAGCTAAAGTTCTGCTAAGCTCATCCTACTACCCTACTGAATGAACTAAGAAAAACAAGTTAAAGGTTTTATCTGTTTCAAGTTTCACCAGTTTAAATGAAACTGCACTAAAAACTAGAAAGCTCCAGTTGGTATGTATACAGATTTTGCCATTAGCTTCCGACTGCTGTTACTAACTGTATTCTATTCTGAATCGGTTGGCTGTTGCTGCCAGGCTAAAATTAGTTTAAGAGGGCATGAGAGGAAGAGAGAAGTTGGGTGGGGTACTTTTTACAAGTGGTCCTTACAAGAGGGGCTGAACTCCTCCAGACTTCTTCAGGGGAGAATCCTTCCTTGCCTCTTCCAACTTCTGGTGGCTCCAGGTGTTCCTTGGGCTTGTGGCAGCATCACTCCCATCACTGCCTCCATGTTCACATGACCTTCTCTGTGTCTCTGTGTCTTCTCCTTTTCTGTCTTTTATAAGGATATTTGTCATTGGCATTTGGGCCCACCCTAATCCAGGATGATCTTATCACAATGTCCTTGTCTTAATTACATCTGCAAAGACACTTATTTTAAATATAGTCACATTCTCAAGTTCTGGATGGATGTATCTTTTTGGGGAGATGGAGTTCAACATTCAACCTACTACAATACTGTGCCAGAATTTACATCTTTCCTGAAATAATTTATAGGCATTTGCCTTAGCAAGAGCCAGTTAGTCTTCCTAAAAAGGGCTGGCTTAAAATATTTACTTGAACCTAACATTCAATCTTGAAACTTTATTAAGTCTTGTATAAAAAGTTTCACCTCTAGCTAAATGTTGTTGCCAAAGTTTCTATAGCAAGTCTTCATTTAGAAAAGGAAGTTTTCATTAATTTCTCTCACATTTTTATTTACTTATTTATATTTAAGTGCGTTATATTATATTCAAAAGCCTTCTGTCTTTCCATTTCTCATAAAATGAACCCCTCTGTGGTTAATAATTATTAAGAATTCAAGGGATTAGGAAAGCCACAGATGTTCAAATTGGGTTATGCATGGCTTAACAGAATTGACCAACTGAATAATTTCATGTCAGTCAATTCACCTGTCTCCAATATTATCTCTTTCTTCTCACACATCCTTTCTCATTGGCATCTTATCCATTTCCACAGCTGTTGATATCTTCCTAATATATACTTCAAATAGTCTTCTATCCTGAATTTTGAATATGTATAATTTAATGGGAAATGGATGCCTCAAAGGTCCCTCAAATTCAATGTATTACTCTCCACTTCTCACTCAAAATTGAAACATTCTCTTCTTTCTCTACTCCCTTCCTTGAGTTTTTTCTTTTCTTCTTCCTTTTTATGTATGTAACTACGATTTATCCACAATCTCCCAATAATCCTTGCTAATAGCTTATTTTATTTCACTGACCATATTTATTTATCACCAAGTTTTATTCATTATACAGCCTAAAAATTATCTGTTTCTACTTTTCACAACTTTGGTTCAGTCCATCATTATTTTATACATGGTCTCATACAAGGTTTCTCATCCTTGGTACTATTGACAGTTTGGGCCAGATAATTCCTTGCTGTGGGAGACTGTCCTATCATTGTAGTATGTTTTACATCCTCACTGGCCTCTATGTAATAGCTAACAGCAGCTATGCCCACCTCCTCTCTGGCTGTGATAACCAAAAATATTTCTGGACATTGCCAAATATTCCCTATGAGGCAAAATCAAGCCCCATTGAGAATGACTGGGCCAATACAATTGCATCCTAACTTGTTTTTATGCTTTTAAACTCAACTTTTTTCAATCCGTATTCAACCGAATTTAATTTTCCAAAATTAATTTATGACCAAAACCTCACAGTTTAAAACACTTTGCTGACTCCACCTTGTCTAAAGGAAAATGTAAACATTCTGTTCTAGCCATATACTGCTTCACTGATCCATTTTTAACCTATGAATATTGCTGAAAGAGATAAGAGTTAACCCTAAAAAGCTTTGTATTTCATATTTATATGGTATATTTAGACATATTCTAACATTCTCAATGCTAATGTATGTTTAACCATAATTTCAAGGAGTTTTGAGTGAATATGGAAAATTATTATCCAAACACCTCCTGTCCTTGATTTCTTGTATTATATTTTAAATAGATGGACCATACAGAAAATTTGGGTTCATTAAGAATGCAGCACATTCATTTTAATTATTGTTGGTGAAGAATTGTACCTACAAGAAGGAAATCAAAACATGCTCTGCAAGCTATAAATTTTAGTTCCTATTCTTCCCAATTTAAGTTGAGAAAACAGAGAGACAAAAATAACTGCCCTGCAGAAAGAACAGCATACTTTTCAATGCACAATTCAGAAGCACCTGCATTACTCATAAATGCCATGGCAATAACCTGACCTATTGTTGGGAATCTAGCAAGAACATTTTTCATTGTTCCCCAGTGAGACTTTATGCCAACCAGTATTGATTGTGAGAGTTCTGAATTCTATTAGAATCTTCTAGATGCTCAGTTGATAATTATTTCAGCCCAACAAGATGATTTAGAATTGTGAAAATAAATTAGTGGATGCTGTGCAAGGTGGGTCAAACTATCCAATTCTTAGACAAACCAAATCTGGGTTGATATTTTCATTTGATGTCAAAACATAAAATTCGCCCAATATAGATTTTTCTGCAAGGCTTTTTACATTAATGACTTCTTTTTGGTTTTGGAAATCATTGTTTTAGTTTTTTAAAAGAAGTTTGATATGTTCAGTTTACCCTAAGGACTTAGTATGGTCCAGTATAATACAGCGCTATAGCCTAGAGCTCATACATATATAGACATAATGTGATGGGAAATGAAATACAAAGTTGACAGTGAAGGAGCAAACATTGGTGAAAGGGTATATGGAAAGGAGGAAAAATAGGATGCCATATGATTCTGATAGTATGGAAGGCTTTACTTTTTCTTTGAGTTAGAGGATAGTATAGATATTTTGTTTTGACCTATTTCTTTTAACACAGAATCTATAAAAAGATCCAGCAAATCATCTATGTTTCCTCAGTTCCTGGCATCTTTTTTAATAAATTTCAACAATATAGTATAGTGGCTAAAAAAAGATGGGCCCTAAAACCATAAAACTCTTAGAAACTAACATGGAGCAAATCTGTACAATGGATTCTTAGAAATGACACCAAATGTATTCTTAAAAATGACACCAAAAATACAAGCAACAGAAGAAAAAATAAATAAATTCAATTTCTTCAAAATTAAACCTTTTGTTCATAAAGGACCTTATAAAGTAAGTGAAAATGCAACCCAAAGAATGAGAGAAAACAGTTGCAAACCATGTTTCATGGAAGTACTTAATATTTGGAATAGATAAAGAACTTTTATAATGCAACAACAAAATGCTAAAGAACCCAATTAAAATGTGGGCATACAACTTAAACAGACATTTTCTCTAAGATAACATGCAAATGACCTATAAGCATATGAAAAGATGCTCAACATCATTAGCCATTAGGGAGATGCAAATCAAGTCACAATGAGAAACTCATTCACAAGAAGGCCATTCTTAAAAAAAATGGGACACAACAAATGTTGGAGAAGACACAAATAAATTGGAACTCCAGTGCATTGTCAATGGGATTGTAAAATGGTATAGTCAATGTGGAAAAGCTATATGTCAGTTAATCAAAAAGTTATATATATAGAATTACCATATGACCTGGCAATTCCACTCCTAGGAATACGTCCAAAGAAAGTGAAAAACAGGGCCTCTAACAGATACTTGTGTACCAACGCTCATAACAGCATTATTCATAATAGCCACATTGAATCAACCCAAGTATGCATCAGCAGGTGAATGGATAAACAAAATGGGAAATTATTCCACATAAGAAGGAATGAAGTTCTGAGAAATGTTGCAACATGGATGAACCTTGAAAATATTATGCTCAGTGACTTAAGCAAGGCACATAGGAAAGTATTGTATGGCATCACTTATGTGAGATAGCTAGAAATTAACCAATATAGAGACAGAACGTAGATTAGAGATTACCAGGTGATGGAGGGTAAAGGAAGAGGGAGTTTTTGCTTGGTAGGTATAGCATTGATGTAAATAGAAATTAATAACATTATTACTAGATGAATGAATGAACTTTAACCAGTCAGCCTTGACGAAAAAGAGGATGAAGAAGAAGGGTCCTGGAGTCAGACTGCTTTGCCTCAAAATCCAGCTCTACAGCTTGCTAGCCATGTGGTATTGGGTAAGTCATTTAATTTTCCTGTGTCTGAATTTCCTCATCTGAAAATATGGTGGATGATAATGCCTCATAAGGTTGTGATATTGAATTTGTAACTCTTTTAAAGTGCTGAGAACAGTATCTGTTATAAAGTGTTATAAAGTAGTCAAACAGTAAATGTTGTCTATTATTATCCAGCACAGTCTTATAAAACTAAAACTGAAGACAAGTGCAAAAGCAGGTAGCACCACAATAGTCAATGTGAGATGACTAGGACAAGCCCTACCTAACACAAACTGGAAAGACTTCCTTCAAAGAACTGTTCTCCTTCCATCTGTTCTATCTTTTTATAGATATGTTTCATCTTCATGCAGAAAGTTCCAGTGCTCGATTCTTTTCCAGTTTACCCTGTGTTAATGCTTTAATGCTTGGCCTAAGTTCAGAACTTGAAATAAGAGAAATGAAGACAGTTACATATTTTATTTTTAATTTTAAAAAGTTTTTTACGATGGCTTTCTGCTTTGACTACTCAGTAATTTGCAAACTTTTTTTTTTTTTTTCAGAAAGCTTAGCCATGGGAGCATGGATGTCTGCTAGGTTTACTAGCTACCTTGCAAATGATTTCTCATTTTCTTCTTTCCATTTTGTCTTATTCTAAATTATCACTTTCTCCCTTTTTTCCTATCACAAGCTCACACCTTATTCTTTTTTACTAAGATGACATTTTGCAACGCTTATTAGCTAAATGTTATTCATAGAATTTGGAAGCCTTTGCCTGATGTCCTAAATACTTCAGGAAAAAGGTACTCTGGATATTCATACTGCTGTGATTATTAACAATAGTAATAATAGCACAGCGCAACTATGAAAGAATTGGGGAAACATGCATTCAAGTGCTTTTTCAGATATTTTAAGGTCCACACAGCAAAAGCACATAAATGTCTCCTCCTGTATTTTGGGCAAAACAAACCTGTCTCTTGATTTATATTAATTGTGTCTGAAAACCCAATTCCCAAAGCCTTGGTCTTTTCATCCTCTCATTTAGAGTTCATTCTTTTTCACTGGCAAGTAATTACTGTCCTATGTCTTGACCACCCAGCTGCGCTCTGACATCGTTTCCCAGCTTTTGCTACCCCTTCTGCTGAGGTGAGCACTTTCCTGCTGCTTAGTGACCGCTAAATGACCCCACAAAGATGCAAATGTCCTGCGCCTTAGTGCAAAAAGAGCTGGCAGTGGAAGTCTTCTATTTTTGCATGATGCAAGTAAAATATATATGAATAGGAAATGAGTTAAACTTCTCCCGATGTTTATTACTCTAGGTTGCATTTAAAGGTCCAGGTTATGTAACCAGGGCAGGGATCTCTGCAGCCTTCAACAAACATTTCTGCACATACACCCTAAAAGTGCTAGATGGCTAAAGCACGGATCTTACCTTCCCAAATAAAATGAATGGGGGAAAGGCAAAGACAAGTCACTTTAACAATCAGTTAGTATAGAGACTGCAGTTCTGTCTGCATTGACATCTTCCCTTCATCCCACCATCACAACTTATTACACAAGAAGCTGGCCATTACCTTGGAAGGAGCGAACCATTAGATTTGGCATGACCCATCATTTCCAGGCATAGTTGTAAAGTAGCCCTTGTGTGATTTTAAAAGCCACATTTTCTCAATTGATTTATAATGTATTTTTCATCTTCAACCCCTCTCCAAAGGAAAATCCAGTTCTTAATTAGCCATGAGATTGGAACTTTAAACAAATATGTAAGCTCATGAAGAGCAAGATATTAGTGAATGAATATCAAGCTCAGTTATCCACATTTTGAGATAGATCAGTGGGACTACTTCCTTATCATGAAATAGTGCCTTGGCACTGGTAGATTTTGTCATTTTTGTGACTAGATCAAATTGAGATGGGCTCTAAGTGTGTGATAGACTTAGTACAAAGAAGACATAATTAATAATTTTATATTGATATATGTTATAATATTTTCAATATATTGGGTTAAATAAAATATATTCTTAAAATGATTTTACTTTTTCACATTAGTTATTAAAATTATTTAATAATTTCACTTTTTTCACATTTTTATAGAAAATTTTAAATTTTAAAAATTAAAGTGTTAAATTACATATATGACTTGCCTTAAATTTCTAATGGATTGTGCTGTTTTAGAGAATTCAACCTTTTTGGCTGAGGGGCTGCCAAGAGAAAGATGAACATGGAATGAAGGAGACAGTGCGGTGCCTATGCCCTGAGCATCCCACTGTGCTTGTCTGTGAGCACTATGGAGGGAGAGGCTATAAAAAGAACAGTTTTCATGAGGGCCTTAGAGGACTTAGTCATCCCTGTTTGGGAACCAGTCCCATAGAGGGCCACACAAAAGTCATGATGGGAGTGAGGAGTTTGTTCTCTCTCACATTAGGCCACTGAGCATCTCTGGATTTTAAGTGCCTTCTTCCAGGTCTTCTTTCATGGGAGACTTGGGGAGCTCATTGGACATGGCAGAACCCTCAGATGCCTGGAGAAAAATGACCAGTGCTGGAGAGACCTAACAAAGCCTAATATTTAACTGGCAGAGAAGCAGAAGCATGTGGTGGAAGCAGCCTTTGTGCATATGCCTGAAAGCCTGCAGAACCCTTGATTTTGTGTTAAGCTGAAGGAACCATTTGGAAGATGGCATCAAGAGCCAGAATCCTATTTCCATTCTATTTGACCATTTTTACTATAAGTTAGTGAAGCTTGGGGGAATTTAGATTCCCAGACTTACTCTTAGTGTCAAAATTGAGAAGGAAAATTCAGATTTAAAGTTTAGTTATCTTTTGTCTTAGTCTGCCAAAGGGCTTCCAATGCAAACTACCAGAAAATGTGTTGCTTTTATAAAGGGAATTTATTTGGGATAAAAGTTTACAGTTTCAATGCTTTGAGAAGTCCAGCTCATGGCACCATAAGAGGTGTTTTTTCACCAAAATCAGTTGCTATGCTTTGAAAGAAGATGGCGGGCGACCTCTGCCTGGTCTCTCCTTCCTCTGCGGGCTTTCTCTGTGGCTCAGCAGCTCCACTTTCTTCCAGATTTCAGCTGAAATCTGGCACAGGGCTTTTCTTTTAGGGCTTCCTATATATATCTCAGCTGTTCTGCTTTCTTCTCAATCTCAGCTGAAGCTATCAGGCAAATGACTCATCACTCCCCAGGGCCTCAGATGCTTGAACTTTCTCCTTTCTGTCACATGGCAGGATCAAATGACAGAGCCCTCTTTTCCTATGTCTGTCACAGTCAATCTTTCCTCTGTTTCCATTTATATCAAACCCAAGCAGGTGGAGAGCCAACCTGAATATTGCCTTACTGACAGCTCAATTGAAAGCCTCAAAACAATCTTATCAAGTAAGCTAATCAAAGACCCCTCAGCTGAATTTAATGCAATCAAAAGGAATCAAAACCAGAGTAAATGATTAGTTTACAAACATAATCTTTCTCTTTCTATGATTCTTAAAATAAGCTCGAACTGCCATACCTATTTATAAATGTTCCTTTAAACAAGAATTTTTCAATTATCATTGCTTAGAGCTGCTAGCTTCTATCTATCTGTTGTCTCTTTCAAACTATCGAAGTTTTATTTTTGTATGACGTGTTTAGGAAATCCATCCCTCCCCCTGGGTTTATTCTACTCCATGTCATTCATTAGTACCAGGGTTGGTTAGTGCACTTTTCTCTCATCCTTTGGACCTGTATTTTCTACTGCTTCTCATATAATTGTGTAAGATCCAAGTCTTAGAATAAATTCCTTTTTCTAGAATATTTATAGTGGTTCTTCTTCCAGATTGAAATCTAAATGATGCAAGTCACTCAAAGAAAACCGCTCCACACAGCTCCCAAAATGCTATTCTGATCAGAGAGAGGGAATGGCCTGAGGTGCTGACTGGTCTGTGGGTGTCATGGGGAGGACCCAGAAAGCAGCAACATGGTCACATTTTTTGTTTGCCATCTAAAACTAGTGATAGGTGGTTGACTTCATTTGTGTAAGGAAACCTAAAATGCTCAGCTGTGGCTAGGAATTTGGAAGCTATCAAAAGGGCAATTTTTTTCAAGAGTAAGAGTTCCAATGAACTTATCCACAAAGCACACGACAGCAGGTTAAACTTAGTGAAAAATACAGTTTGTCCACTGCATTATTCCCTCTGTGGGGTTGTTTATTTAATCATGTTTATTTTTAAATTGACTCCTATATGACAATCCATTCTGTTGAGTTTATTGTTTAAGGAGCAAGAATAATTAATGACTCTAGGGAAATTATGGATTCCTATTGTTACTAGGCTAATGTAGTAAGACCCAACTAAATCATATAATGTATGATACATATACGTGTGGCATTTATGGGATATAAATGATTGTGTAAATGCTGATGTTATAGAGTTTGCTTTCTGGTCTAAATGAACATCAGTTCAAAAAATAAATAGTCAAATATTGCTTTTCTGCAGAACTATAAGAAAAGCTGGTTAATTTTTATCAATTGAGGAGCAAAGTCTGGTTTAGGGCAAGATTATTGAACTTTTAAAATGAATATAATTATATTGTTTTGCTTTATTATCTGTATTCATAGGGAATGGTGATTCCACAATCTTGTAAGCTTTTAAATAAATAGGTACTTTGAATGAAAATATTTATATTTTATATGTTACATATATATTATTGATATTAATAATATCTAATAAATATACTAAGGGCCCAATACTGGTATCGACCCTGTGAAGCAGGTAGTGTCATGCCCATTTCATATGAGGAAGTTAAATAATTGATCCAAGGCCACATAGCTAAGAAAAAAGGAGTCAGTATTTGAATTGAAGCACGTTATCTCTTAACTTCTATACTACACTAACAGGCTATTTTAAGCTATTTGAAGTTGATGTGTGTTGTTTTGAATGCCCTGCTCCCTGGTAAGAGTTCCTTAGAGAATTGCTTCCCTATTGGATGCAGGTGATTTCCCCCCTTATTTAAATCTAAATGATGGTCAAATGTCTTCCAAGAGTACAACTTTAAGCAGAGACACCAGGAAGGGAAATGACTGGATATGATGTATTTTCATGGTGATTCTCTGAAGAAAATCCTCCACTAGTTTCTAGGACATATGTTTTCTTGATGGTTTTTGTGGTTCCTGTCTTTCCTGAGGCCTAAGTGTTCAGTTTTCCCTTCAATACTGTTGCTTTGTCCTATTTTAATTTTATTCTTTTGCCTGCTTGTTTATGCTTTATTTTGTTATAATTGTTTTCAGACAACAAAGTATTCTAACCAAGAGATAGGAATCCATAACTTTGGCTATTTCAGAATACTTGAGGTCTAAATATTCCATTCTCCTGTTTTTGCAATCCCTTGAAATCTAGGTATTCTAATTCAAAACAATTGAATATCCAAATTACATTTCCAGTGACATGTTGTACACAAAGACACAGGGTGATCATTGGGCTTTGTCAGCCCAGTTGCCTTTGCTTTTGTTGTTGGTTTTGGAAAATGTGATCACTATGAATAGACTGCCCTTGTATCCTAAGTTGTCACAGCTAAATTGTGTTCTTCTAATTTATTGGACTTCATGAACCTTTGGGGTTGGGGGGGCACTAAGTTTCCTTTATTGATTTCTATGATGTACATTGCAGTTGTGCCCTTCATATTAAAGGTTCTGTAATCACTGTGAATTTCACATAACATTTACCTTTTTTAAGTATATAATTTTAATACACTTTATTTTACTATGTTTAGTGTGTGTGTATATATATATATATATATAATATTCACAAGCTTGTGCAACCATCATCAATATCTACTTTTTTTTCTTTTTTTTTCTTTTTTTTTTATTGACTTTGTAATAATATTACATTAAAAATATATATGTGAGGTCCCATTCAACCCCACCCCCCCACCCCCCCTCTCCCCCCCCCCAACAACACTCGTTCCCATCATCATGACACATCCATTGGATTTGGTAAGTACATCTTTGGGCACCTCTGCACCTCATAGACAATGGTCCACATCGTGGGCCATACTCTCCTCCATTCCATCCGGTGGGCCCTGTGAGGATTTACAATGTCCGGTGATTACCTCTGAAGCACCATCCAGGGCAGCTCCATGTCCCAAAGACACCTCCACCTCTCATCTCTTCCTGCCTTTCCCCATACCCATCGTCCACCATGTCCACTTTTCCCAATCCAATGCCACCTCTTCTATGTGGACATTGGATTGGTTGTGTCCATTGCACCTCTATGTCAAGAGGAGGCTCAGATTCCACATGGATGCTGGATGCAATCCTCCCATTTTCAGTTGTATTCACTCTAGGCTCCATGGTGTGGTGGTTGTCCTTCTTCAACTCCATCTTAGCTGAGTGTGGTAAGTCCAATAGATCAGATTGTAGGTGCTGGAGTCTGTTGAGGCTCAGGACCTGGCTATCACATTGTCAGTCCAGAGATTCAAATCCCCTAAATATATCTTAAACCCCAACATTAACTGCACCATCACATTAGCATGAAAGTCTTATGAAGGGAGATCCCATCTGAGTCCAGATTCATCACACATAAACACCATTTCCAAAGAGGGGCCATCTGCCCTGGTAGTTAACCCCATCGGCCATGACCATAACTCCCATGGGTCTCTTTAGCCCTCAGAGGAACCAATATCTGGGGGTTGTATCTGCTTTATCTGTCTCTCTGACTCTGCTCAGTTGTGCATGAGGGCAATCCTTCTGCCAGCCTCCAGACTCTTTTTTAGAAACTCGTAGCCATATAAACTCATTTCTCCTTTCCATTTCCCCCTTACTTTAGGTCAAACAGCATTTTAAAGTCATGGTATTTTATGTAGACATGGATATTCTGCTGCTCCGCACTGAACCTTCCGTATAAGGTCATTTTCCAGTTGCATCATCAGTTGGTAGTTGATAGTGGTCCCTCGTTGCCAGGGAGGCTCATCCCCAGGTGTCATGTCCCACGCTGGGGGGAAGGCATTGCATTTACATGCTGAGTTTGGCTTCGAGACTGGCCACATTTGAGTAACATGAAGGCTGACAGGAGGAAATTCCCAGGCACAATGTTGCTCTAGGCCTTGTTCTTATTTTAGGTTTATCAGCTCACAAGCATAGTCATTAGCATCAGGGGCTCACTGTTGAACCCTCACTCCCTCCCGGTCCCCGCCGCTGTACCTGGGAGACTGTTGCTGCTCCCCTAGGGACCACGACAGAGCACCACTGGCCAGGAACCCAGTACCCCCCCTGCTGTGGTTTTTAATTGTTGCCACTATGAGTATATCCAAACATTACCATGCACCCTGGACATATATTCTGTACAGCTCCCTGTCAGCCATATATCACCTGTCATTGGTATCCCATACCAGTATCCCTCCATTGCCATTGTTGAAACACTCTGTGATCCAGAACTCCCCGAAATTTGAAGCCCAATATAATGTCATGGTCCCTTACTAGGGAATGGCATATAGCGATGGGTTTAAAGGATAGATAAAGAACTTGGATAAAGTTAGATAAAGAACTTAGATAAAGAATGTTGACTTGAAAAAATTCCACATCCTATCTTTTTCTTTTTTTTTTTTTTTCCCCCTAATTATTCAGCTTTTCTTCACAGGAGTCCTAGACCACAGCAATGCATATATATAATATACAGCACTCCCACACATCCACCAGAAAACCTTTTCCCTTCCACAGTGATACTCTTACGCCCTATTCATATCATATTTACTTAAAGTGATGTACAGAGTCTGAGACATTAGCTTTCTAACAAGGTGACATCTGTGCTTACATTATGGTGCATACTTTAGGATACACAGTTCTTTACATTTTTAGTTATCCTATGTTTTACATTATGGTTTACATTATCAGTCTGTCATCTCCTATATGTTATGGTGTAATATTACATGTTTTATATCCATCCTTGTGTACTCTCAAGAAACTCCTCTCTTACCCCCCATTTACTTTGGTTCCACACATTTAACGTCCATTTTCCCTTCCACCTTGGTGCCCACAGTGACAGCCAATCTCCGTTTCCTGAGGAGCCACTTCCAGAGATAGATGGAATAGTGTTCAGGGCCTAACTTGCTCAACTGCCCCAATGCCCTGGGAGCCACCCTTTCTCTCGAGGGATACAGTTCCCTCTATTTGATGGCATTAGTCTTCCCCAGGATGTGGGTCCACCCCCACTCTCACTACTTGGGTTTCTACCCCATGGTGTCACCCACTCTGGCAGAATGAGCATTTAGACATTCCCCAGGAGCCCGTCCTGCATCAGACCCTCCCCTCCGAGCATTCTAAACAGGTAACCCTCTTTATTATATTTTGATATGATTTTCTCAGCATTTTACTCTCCACCAACACCTGACCCTCTCCTGTGTTCGTATGCTACCCCTCCCTCCCCCCACTTTTGGGCAACGTTACCCATCCGTCCCTCCCCAGCCACCCTCAAACCTGCAAAGCCCCAACTAAAGGCAACCCCTTGCCCCCCTTTTATCTCTTCTTTGTGTTCATACTTACCACCATCTCGTCTTAAATTCCACCCCTGCAGACATCGGCTCATATCCTTCCTCCACCCTCCGATTTCCTGTAAGCCTATCGTTCAGTCTCTTGCTATCTAGGGCAGCTTGTTTATTTCATATCACTGAGGTCATGTAGTATTTGTCCTTCAATGTCTGGGTTGCTTCACTCAACATAAGGTTCTCAAGATTCATCCATGTTATCACATGTGTTTGTAGTGTGTTTGTTCTTACAGCCGAGTAGTATTCCATTGTGTGTATATACCACATTTTATTGATCCACTCATCTGTTGATGGGCATTTGGGTTGATTCCAACTTTTGGCAATAGTGAACAATGCTGCTATGAACATTGGTGTACATATATCGGTTTGTGTCCTTGTTTTCAGTTCTGCTGGGTATATACCCAGCAGTGGTATTGCTGGGTCATATGGCAAATCTATGGCTAGTTTTTTGAGAAACCGCCATACTGTCCTCCAGAATGGTTGGATCCTTCTGCATTCCCACCAGCAGTGGATGAGTGTTCCCCTTCCTTTACATCCTCTCCAGCACTTGTATTCTTCTGTTTTTTTCATAGCTGCCAATCTTATGGGTGTAAGATGGTATCTCATTGTAGTTTTGATTTGCATTTCCCTGATAGCTAGAGATTTGGAACATTTTTTCATGTGCTTTCTTGCCATTTGTATTTCTTCTTCGGAGAAGTGTCTGTTTAAGTCTTTTTCCCATTTTTTAAATGGGTTGTTTATCTTTTTATTTTCAAGATATAGGAGTTCTTTATATATGCAAGTTATAAGTTTCTTATCAGATATATGATTGCCAAATATTTTCTCCCACTGTGTGGGCTCCCTTTTTACTTTCTTGACAAACTCCTTTGAGGTGCAGAAGGCTTTAATTTTGAGGAAGTCCCATTTATCTATTAGTTCTTTTGCTGCTCGTGCTTTTGGTGAGATATTCATAAATCCATTTCCTATTACAAGGTCCTGTAGATGTTTCCCTACACTGCTTTCTAAGGTTTTTATGGTCTTGGCTCTTATATTTAGGTCTTTGATCCATCTTGAGTTGATCTTTGTATAAGGTGTGAGATGGTAATCCTCTTTCATTCTTCTACATATGGCTATCCAGTTCTCCAGACACCATTTGTTGAATAGGCCACTCTCTCCCAGTTGAGAGGGTTTGGTGGCTTTATCGAATATTATGTGGCTGTATATGTGAGGTTCTATATCAGAGCTTTCAATTCGATTCCATTGGTCTATGTGTCTCTCCTTATGCCAATACCATGCTGTTTTCACCACCATAGCTTTATAGTATGTTTTGAAGTCAGGTAGTGTGATTCCTCCAATTTCGTTTTTCTTTTTCAGTATGTCTTTGGCTATTCGAATATCTACTTTTAGAACAATTTTTTTTCATCACCCCCAAAGGAATCCTTGTACCCAGTAGCAGTCGTTCCCTGTTCTGCCTTCCTCCTGCTTCACACACACACTGCCTTTGGAAACTACTAATTTATTTTCAATCCAGTTATACTGTTTATTTTCTTAACTTTATTCCTTTTATAAGATACATTTTCTTTTATTCACTCAAGCTATATTAAATGTTTAGTATTCTACAATTTTATCCACAAACATTATTTTTTTACACAGGTACCATGTGAAAAATTTTTATTCCTAATTTATACTTTGCAAGATATTTGACAATGCACAAAGAATATTCAGTTCTTAGGTGGTAACTGTTTTGTACTATGATATATTTATAAAATTTCACCACATAGTAACTACCTTTAAAAAAAAATCAGAATTGTTCATATAGAAAGTCCACTAGGATAAATTCTTAAGCCTATAAAAGTCACCTCAGTATGTATCACTGTGTCCAAGCATGTTATTTATAACTAAACTCTGACATCAAAACCCACATTTAGCTTCTAGTTTTAATTATACGGAGTAATTTTGAAGCACAACAATCTAATGATATTGACAAGGGACATATCCATGACTTTAAACAAATTGTATTTGTGTTCTAATAGCTAGAGAGACAAAATATTTAACCCCATAAGTTTTCTGGACTTCCCTAATTCTATTTTTGTAAATATTAATTTATTTCTGAGTTTGGGAAATTGTAGAGTATTATGTTTACCTTTTTTTCTGGATATGATCAAATAAAATTGTTAACAAATGTCTAACCATAAAAGAGCATATTAGATCAAAGTCTATATTTTTTCACAAAATCATTTGTTTTTCTACAGCTTCTAGTCACACACCTCCTTGACCTGAAATAAATAAGCAAACTCTCATCTTTATTTAAGCATCTTGGAGGAATTTGAATTTCCTTTGAGTATCTACTATTATTCTTGGTGTTCCCAATACCACATCTGAACTAAGAAACAGTTTGCTTATTGCCTGGTCTGCACTAAAGGGACAATGAAGAAATACCACATACTGTTATCTCTTCACCAAAGTACAGATATTAAATAATAATTAACCTTTTCCTCTGTATTATTCCAGAAATGATTTAAAGTGACTATGTTTAGTGATTTTGACTTCTGTCCTCACTATTCTCAAACAGCCTATCAACTTCTGCTTTCCACCATTTTACACATGAAGAAACCAATTTCAGCATGGCAATATGACTTACTCATGGCTTGCCCAGGCTTTACATTTCCTAACCAAAAATTGACCTATAAAAGTTATCTGGTGACTGTGAAAACTCCAGAGGCTACCAGTATATAAATATTCCGGTGTTTTTGAAATGTTACTCTCAGAGTGATCTCAGATTTTAATTTTATTATTTGACTTTGTCGTCTCTTCTTTTCAAGGAAGCTTAATGAAGAGAGCATTATGTGCAGCAAGCACAGAAAAAATAATTATGAGCAGAATTCATTTCAGTAAGCAAGAGCCTGTTTTTTAGGACTTTGAAAAGATGGCAGTGGAAGGGTTGTTAAGACTTCAACTAAAGGACTTTCCTTTCAAATTTTGACTCCATTTCTATTTCTATAGATAGGCTCCATGTAAAAGAGCTAAAATATATCATGGATACTTCTTCCACTAAGATGCATGTGGTTCTTTGACACTATCATGGGAGAATCACATCCTTTCAGAATGCTATGGATCACCTGTGGAATCAGATAGTGGAACAGAGAAACTGCTGAGGTCCAATCTGTGCACCAGGGTAAAAAAAATCTCTTACTGCCATAGTATAAGCATGAAGCTGAACAGGAGAAAGCACTGGATCGCCAAATGGAACATGGAAGGAAGGGTAAGAGTCAGATGGATCAGGGCAGAAGTGAGGATTATCTCACTGATAAGGGAAGCATGAACTAAAGTCTCTTGCATTTTTATGGTCCCAGGGGCTGGAAGGAGGAAGAGAGGGAAGGACTGGGAGCAGAAAAGTACTGAATACTACTCAGTCAGAGAGGAAAAAAATTACTCAAGTTCCCCACCTCCCTGATAGGAGATTTCAGAGCAGCTACCTGGAGAAGCCCTCAGCTGAGGCTCCCCAAATAGGAGGCCTCTAAGCGAGGATGTAGATATGTGGGGAGCATGGCTTGCCAGGTGGGCTTGAGCCCTTGACTGCAACTCCCTTCAGACTGTGCACTGAATCCGGTGTAGGGAGGGGAGTTTTCTCAGGTGTGGCCTGCCAGGTAAAGCCTTTTTTACTGTTTATGGTCTGGCCTGACAATCACACCTAGGATTTTAGCCAAAAGTTGCACTCCTCAATCATGATAGCTATCTTTTCACAAACAGCTCTCAGATGCTGGCCACGAAACTAAATCTTATAACACATCATTTCAAATGTTCCCAGCCACTTTGTGATTTGGGAAGGATTGAATAATTGACTGGATTTTACGAAAAGGAGAGTGAGGTTTTGTGGTCGGGTAGTGGGCAGAGAGTCAAACAGATATTAGGAGCTGAAACCAGGATTAAATACCCATGCCTAACTGACTCAAATCATGTGTATCCAATTCATGGTGAGAGAAGACCCATTTTAGTCATCAAACAAATGATTTCTACCATCTTTGCTGTTAAATTTTTACTATTCCAAAAAACCAGTAGACCGGTAGTTTTCCACCCAAACCCCAGGGGCAGTTGATAAAGTATAGCTCTTATTTATTCTGGTGGTTTGCCAGAAAATTGGGTGAGTTTTATCTCCCAAACAAATCACGAACTTCTCAACAGCAGACCCCATGTGTTATACACCTTTGTATCTCTCAGAGACTCTTGAGTTTTCCAAATACCAGCTTCTGCTCATTTATATGTAAATTCTTTCAAAGCTTATTTCTGTAGTTCTCAGCATGACTAATGGTCTGGTTCTGACAGGGTTTTCATTAAAAATAGATTCTAGAACAACAATTGTTACTTCCTCAATATGCGCTACAACTTATGTTTAGTTTTCTAGTAAAAATTAAAGTTTGTTTTCTTACCTTCCCTACCTCCTTTGGAAATTTTAAAGATGTCCAACATGGGTTATGTAAAATCAAACAGAATTTATTTTTATAGAGGACAAGTGCTGGTCCTGTCTGTTTTGTAATGACTGCCATAATCATATGAGTTTTTAGGAAGTCTTTCTGATCTTTGTAGATAAAGTTAGAGAAGGAATATTCACTGCCTGATGATCTGATGAACTTGAAATAAATGGAGCAGATTTGTTCAGAACAACGTGCTTAGCAAAGCATCAGAGCTCCTAGGTGACTTGGTCCAAATTTAATTCAAACTTGAAATTTCCAGCTTCTCTTTCTGTCATCCTCTTGATTCATGTATTAAAGACTTCAGTCATACAGAAGGGTCAAAGGATATGCTATACCCTTTTGTGCCTCCCCACTTTACACCTGCAATTCCATCTGCCTGGGGTGCTTTACCTTATGTGGGACTCTGCAATAAACAAGAATGAAATTTGAACTTTATTTTGCAACAGAGCCTCTTGGCTGGGACACATGTTCAGGAGGCAAACCCATTTTTCTAGTTCTAGCATATCCTAAGGCTTCTGACCTTGAGTATGGCACATAACCACTTGAACCTTAGTTTCCCCATCTCTAACATCAGAAAAATACTACCCAACTCAACATAGTTGTTGTGAGGATGAAAATTAGATACTGAAAATAAAATGCTTAGCAAAATGCCTAACACAAAGTAAATGTTCAATAAATAGTAGCTGCTATAATTTTTATCCAGATCAAATGTGTTCTCCTCTATAAAGCTTCTCATTCTTCCCCAGTAGGAATTATTCACTTTCTTCTTTGCTCTCATACAAACATTTCAGTCACCATGACAGAACTTGCCTCACTGTAGTATAATTATTTATATGCCTGTATTTCAAAGCTAGAATATGCAACTTAAATGTCTTTATTTCCGGTGTAGTTGCTTCAATTTAGGCAATGAGAGAATCTGACTTAAGATGTATTTGATAATGCCTAGACAAAAGAAAAACTTGGTAATATGATCTTTATAGTCCATTTAATCACTTACTCATTTATTCTTGATATTGAGACGTGGAGATTCTTTCTTTATTCTCTCTATTTCAACAATTAAAACAAAACAAAACAAAACTGGTCCCTTGGATCGATGTCTGATACCATTAGGGTGCTGTATATTTTGAAATTATTAATTAATTTGTGGCACGCTCATAGCAGTCTCCATGGCCAGCTTCATCCACATAGAGCAGCATAATCATTTTTTCCTTATAGTAAAGATTTTTATGAGTCATAAGTCTTCTCCAGGGGGTGTGGTTATCATCTGATAATCACACCCTTGGGAGATTAAAAACACTTATCTTTGGATCATGACTTGTAATGCCCCAGGGGTGTGATTATCTCAGGAAACTCACACTCTCTGTCATGCCTAATTGCTTAATTATTATAGCAGTGAGTTCACACCACCATATAAGAGCTAACATTGTGTCAGCATTTCCACTATAAATTCCTTTTCTAAGAGTCTATAACTCAGCCATTTAAAATATGCTCCATTGAAATACTGTATCAAAGGTTTTATTCAAGAAATATTTGTATGTATTGTAAGAATATTTTGAAGGAAATTGGGAATTTTATGAACCAATCTGTTTAGATAGACAAATTTATATTTAAGTCTTTAGCATATGTATTATATTCCCATCTGTCTAGAAGAATATGTGATTTAAAGATTGTTAACATTTATTTCTTTGGCCAATCACTAGGGGATCAGAGACGCAATTTTTTAATTAAAAATAATTAGCTGAAAAATATTTTTCCTCTCTTAAGCTATTTTTAAAATTAAACAGTGTCTAACAAGATTTAGACTGAAATTTGAATGCCATGTTTTCTCTTAAAAATTAAAGAAAATAAATAATTCCAGATAATGAAAGTGTGGTTCATTTTTCACACAAAAACATAAAAATGATTCTCATCATTCACAGCCAGGACATCACATATTTTTAGATAAGAAGCCAATAAATGCAAATTGATTTTCTGATTTTTCTTAAAATATTGGAACGTTGAATAATATTTTACTTTTCTGGAAACATATACATGTGCTCCAAAAGTTTTGTGTCTTTTTATTATTATTTATTTATTTATTTATTTATTTTTTATAATCATTCAATACTGAGGGCACTAAGTAATCCATCAAGAAAATAAGAGGGGGAAATGGAGCACATTGAAACATGTACTAAAATCTTTTTTCGTTCCTTCTCATAATTTTGAATATAAATTTTTCTTTAACTTCCATCTGGAAAGTTTTAAACCATTGTACCTACATCTAAGTTGGCAGCACTCACTACACAGTTATCAGTAATAAGTGAAAAATAAATGAAAACAGCTGGTGTTTTGTGAGAGCTGAGATCAAGATGGTTCATTAAAAGAGGAAGGAAACAGTAACAGTTACAAAATAGAATGATAGTCAATCTAGACGCCAATATGTATATTCAGTTCCATTAATGTTTTACTTTCTGGGAAGTTAATAAAATAAAGAGAGAAAGATAGTTTCACAGAAGTTTGAGGATGATATGGAGATGTCTCACAAATGAGGAAAATGAGTTCCTGAATGGAAAAATACACTGCAAACTATTATACAACTTTTCTGGAACAAATCTTGTTCAGCATTCTCATTCATATATACAAACACATTAAGCATGTTGTTAATAGGCATTGTTAGATTAAGAAGATAGTTAAAGACAATTTAGTTCCTACTGGTCTCTGAGGCTATTAACAGGGAGAGAGCTTTCCTAGTATGTGGAACAATATACAATATGAAGATTACAGAATTAAAAAGTATGCAGAATAAGATTCTGATTTACTCCAGGTTGGTTTTTAAACTTTTTGGAGGCTGGGTACTTCTTGGAGAAATGACATGTCTGTATGCTTTAAACACATAGTTTAGGATGTAATTTCAGAGGGTTCATGGATTCCATGCATCCCTTTTGGCAAGCACAAGTTAAGGAACTGCAACTACATAGAGAAGGCATATAGTAGGCATATAGTAGGTAACTATTACTGAGGGCTAATACAGGTAAAGTCCACCCAAAGTGTGGTTCAGAAAAATGGTATTTGTTTGAGTTTTGACAAATGTATATAGCTATTCAGCTACCACTAAAATCATGACAACATGGCCTGTGAATGAATTCAAACTTACTCTTTATCCAAGTATGCCCAGTTCCCTGGAGAGCACATTGAGAGGTATAAACTCTATAGGCTTTGGATATTCAGAAAGGATGCAAACTAAATGTGTTAATCAAAGTTTATCTGGAATGTGGGGTGTTCATGTTAAAAGCTTACCTAGAATGTGAAGAATATGTGTTAATTCAAGCTTACCTAGAGGATATACCCCAACTGATACTGAGATAAAACACTGAAGAAACTAATAAAAAGTCCTTTTGCATATAAGCACAGTTTTACTCTTCACTCCTACATCCTCTGTATAAAAGGGACCAAAAATCTTATTCAGGGCTTGGTTTTTATTAGGACAGGAGCAGCCGAGTCTAGTCAGACACAATAAGTCTTCCTTCTCAGAATTCTCATGTCCTGGCCTTCAATACTGCGTACACCTGACTTCTCTCTGCTACAACATCTCTGAGGGCTTGTCTGGGATACGCTGAGAAGGTCAGAGATGGCAGCAGTTGATTGTCCCTCCTGGATGTCTCCGAGGAGGCCAAGAGGCCCAGGCAAACCCCAGCCCTGGGTGCCCCTGGAATCCCCTTTAATCTGGAAAGAGGTTGTGGACTCTGCCAGAGCCCTCCTGGAGAAACCAGAGGCACTGGAGGGTTCAAGAGACCCTGAGAACGAAACAAGGGGCTCTGCATGCCTGACAGGTAAGAGCCCTGGGGGCATAGTGCAGGAAAAGTCTAATTCTGAAAAAATTAGGAGGGGAGCCTGATCAGCTCTCAAGAGGAGACCCCAGTACTCCTGAGGAAAAGGGAAGAATCCATCTTCTCTAGGTCCAAGACAAGAAAAAGAGTGACGTATGCATGTGATTGTAGAAACTGACTGAGATGCAGAAAAACACTTCTGCAGGGCGAGTGCAGAATCCTGATCTGTTGTTCCATGGTGACCTCATCTGGTCAAGGGTATGCTAAGGCTAAGAGGTGCCATAAGCTCCTGTGAGGGACGTGGCCAGAGACAGATAAAACATAAGGCTGAGTGAGGGGAAGGTGGGGCAAGATGGCATCTGAGTGAGTGCACCTTATAATCTCTCCTGCAAAGTAGCGGCTGAGTAGGGTTGGAATTTTGCCGGAACGGGCTGTTTCAGGTGTTTGCAGGGCAGGAGGTGTCTGGACATCGATTCAGTGGGACAGTGACAGAGAAGATTCGTGTAAAAGGTAGAATTTTGGGTCTCTTTCACGGAGATTGGGGCTGCGCTTGGGTCGCTTCCCCCTGGGGCGGGCGGCATGGCGGCGGCAATTCCTGGAGGCTTTGCTGCGCTGGGGAATTCCCAAGCCCTGAGTGGGCTATTCAGGGGCTTGCAGGATGGGAGGTGTCTGGAAGTCGATTTGGTGAGACAGAGAAGGAGGCATTCTTGCAAGATGTGGAATTTTGGTTTTCTGACACAGAGATCAGAGCTTCCGGCTAGAGCACCTCCCCCTAGGGCACATGGCCCATCTGCAGCGTCCCAGAACTGCTTGTAGTACAGCAGTGCCCCCAGCAGGCTGTTTTGGGGGCTTTCAGGGTGGGAGGTGTCTGGAAGTTGATTTGGTGAGACAGAGACAGAGGCATTCTTGCGAGCTGTGGAATTTTGGGTTTCTGACATGGAGATCAGAGCTTCTGGCTAGAGCCCCTCCCCATAGGGCTTGCAGCCAATCTGCGGCAGTCCTTGAATTGTTTGTAGTACAGAGATGCCCCCAACAGGCTCTTTTGGGGGCTTGCAGGGTGGGAGGTGTCTGGAAGACGATTTGGTGAGACAGAGACGGAGGAGATTTTTGCGAGACGTGGAATTTTGGGTTTCTGACATGGAGATCAGAGCTTCTGGCTAGCAACCCTCCCCGTAGGGCTGGTGGCCCATCTGCAGCAGTCCTTGAATTGTCTGTAGTACAGCGGCACTCCCAGCAGGCTGTTTCAGGGGCTTGCAGGGCGGGAGGTGTCCTGTGGTTGACTTGGTGTGACAGTGACAGAAGAGACTCTTATGAAAGGGGGAATTTTGGGGTTCTGACACAGAGGTCAGAGTTAGCTGGTGTGAATTCTCCCCATAGGGCTGGCACCCAGCTGCAGGGATCCCTGAATTTGTGGTTCCCAGGTCTGGGTCCCCTAAACCCTGGTGGCCCACAGCCCAGAGACTCACACCTCTTGAGTCTGCAATATCACAGACTTCCCATCCCTAAATTCACCATGCCCTGAAGGCCATCGGAGGTCCTTGATTGTCCTAACCCTCGGCGTTTGTGGTTTTTTTTTTTTTTCCTTTTTCTCTTTTTCCTTTTTTTTTATTGTCTTGGTTGCTAATATTGCATTATCTCCTGGTCTTTTCTCCCATTGTATCCCCCAGGGTCTTTTTCATTTATTTAGTTTTTTTTTTTTCTCTTGTTTTTCTTTCTTGTTTCCCTCCCTTTTCTCTGCCCACCCCCCTTTTTTTCTCTTTTTTTTTTCTTTTCTCTCTTTTCCTTCTTATTTTATTTTATTTTATTTATATAATAGGTGCTGCAGGAAGCACTCACATTTGCTGTGTTTCCTCATCCTCCATTTCCTCATTTCTGTGTGAATTGATTTTGGCTACCTACACTATCCCCTTTCCCCCACATCTTGCTATCCTCCATCATCTACTGTCTCTATCACATTCCACCTCCCTTTCTTTGGTCCCCAAATTGTCTAACTTTTGATTTATAATACCTTTGTTCTGTTTTCTGTCTTTTATCCACTCTTGATACTACTGTCTTTCTTTTCTCTTTCCTTCTTTCATGAAAACACTGGCTTTTTAATTCATACTATATTCCTCCCCATATTCAGTTGACTATCTCATTATAGGTACTCTACTTACTGCTACAACTCTATACAACTCACATGAATCTAATATCCATTCTCTCAGATCTCATATTGTTGCTCTGTTAACATTTATTACCAATACTACTTTACACATTTTCTTTTCTTACACAGTTTCTTTTCTCTGGCCCTATTATTTCCCTTCAAAGTGAACTCAGCCAGCACAAAGAAATTAGAATAAGAAGAACAAAGTGACAAAAAGATGATATAACACTTATGCAAGAACAACAACTAATTAATCCACTACACAAAGAAGCTAAGAACCTGATTAAAACGTGTCAAGATAAAATAATGACCAGACAGCAACAAAAAACTACAAACCAAACCAATAATCAGGAAACCATGGCTGAATCCAATGAACAAAGTAAAAACCAGGAAGGGGAGCAGAACTTCAGACAAGTAATTAAAGATCTCAGAACATATATCAGAGACAAACTTAATGAAGTAAAGGAAGAGGTTAACAATATGAAGAAAACACTTGGAGAGGAAATTGCAGACATATGCAAAAAGATAACAGATATGATGGGAATGAACGCCACAGTTCAAGAAATCAAAAATACATGCACAGCAAATAGCAGCAGATTAGAAGAGGCAGAGGAGAGAATTAGCAATGTGGAAGACAGTACATCAGAAATCAAACAGATAGTAGAATTGATCGATAAAAAGATAGAAAAAATCCAGTTAGGACTTAGGGACCTGAATGATAATGCAAAATGCACAAACATACATATTATAGGCATCCCAGAAGAAGAAGAGAAGGGAAAGGGGACAGAAAGGGTGTTTCAGGAAATAATGGCTGAAAACTTCCCAAATCTACTGAGAGAGCTGATGTACATATCCAGGAAGCACAATGCATGCCAAACATCATAAACCCCAACAGGCCCACCCCAAGACATATACTTGTCAAATTATCCAATGCTCAAGACAAAGAGAAAATTCTAAAAGCAGCAAGAGAAAAGAAAACCATCATATACAAGGGAGGCTCCATAAGATTAAGTGCTGACTTCTCATCTGAAACCATGGAGGCAAGAAGGCAGTGGTATGATATAGTCAAGGTACTAAAAGAAAAAAATTTCCAACCAAGAATACTCTACCCAGCTATTAGCATTCAAAAATGATGAAGAGTTCAAAATATTCACAGATAAACAGAAATTGAAAGAGTATGCCAACAAGAAACTTCCCCTTCAAGAAAATCTAAAGGTAGTTCTGCAGGAAGAAAGGAAAAAACAGGAGAGGCAGAGTTGGAGGAGAGTGTAAGAGCAACAAAAAAGACAAAAAGAGAAGGAAAAAACAAACAAAATATGACAAACACAAGTCCAATCAAAATATGGCTAACATAGATAATTCCTTGAAAGTAATAACACTGAATGTCAATGGATTAAACTCACCTATCAAAAGATTCAGACTGGGACATTGGATAAGAAATATGACCCATCTATATGCTGTCTACAAGAAACACATCTTAGGCCCAGGGATTCATGGAGGCTGAAAGTGAATTGTTGGAAAACAATCTTAGAAGCAAACAATAACCAAAAAAAAAAGGCGGGAGTATAGCTATATTAATATCAGACAAAATGGACTTTAAATGCAGAACAATTGTGAGAGACAAAGAAGGATACTACATATTAGTGAAAGGGATAATCTCTCAAGAAGAATGAACAAACATAAATATTTATGCTTCTAACAAGGGCGCCTCCAAATATGTGAGGCAAACACTGGAAAAACTAAGTGAAAGAATAGATGCCTCTACAATTATAGTGGGAGATTTTAATACACCACTATCAACTTTGGACAGAACATCTCAAAAGAGAATCACTAAAGAAACAAAATATTTGAACAGTATATTAGAGGGGCTGGATCCAATAGACATATACAGATCATTACACCCCAATACAGCAGGATATACATTTTTCTCAAGGGCACATGGATCATTCTCCAAGATAGACCATATGCTAGGCCACAAAGAAAGGCTCAATGAATTCAGAAAGATCGAAATCATACAAAATAATATCTCTGACCACAGTGGAGTGAAGCTGGAAATCTGCAAGGGCCAGAGGCCCAGATCTCACACCAAGATACGGAAATTAAACAGCACACTCTTAGAAAAACAGTGGGTCAAAGAGGAAATCTCAAAAGAAATTCATAACTACATTGCAACTAATGATAATGATAACACAACATACCAAAACTTATGGGATACGCAAAAGCAGTAATGAGAGGGAAATTTATAGCCATAAATTCATACATCAAATAAGAAAAAAGAGCAAAAACTGAAGAACTAACTGCACATTTGGAGGAATTAGTAAAAAAACAGCTAAGTAACCCCAAAGGAAGAAGAAAGAAAGAAAGAACAAAGATAAGAGCAAAACTAAATGAAATAGAAAATAAGAAAGCACTTGAAAAGATAAACAAGACCAAGAGCTGGTTCTTTGAGAAGATCAATAAAATTGACAAACCCTTAGCGAGACTAACAAAGAAAAAAAGAGAGAAAATGCAAATACACAAAATAAGAAATGAGAAAGGAGATATCACCACTGATCCCACAGGAATAAAGACTATCATAAGAGGATACTTTGAAAAACTATATTTTAACAAAAATGACAATTCAGAGGAAATGGACAAATTCCTAGAAACACATAAGCAGCTTATATTGATGAAAGAAGAAACTGATGATATCAACAAACCAATCACAAATAAAGAGATAGAATCAGTCATTTAAAACCTCCCAACTAAGAAGAGCCCAGGGCCAGATGTCTTCACAGGTGAATTCTACAAAACATTCCGGAAAGAACTAACACCAATCCTGCTAAAACTCTTCCAAAAAATTGAAACGGAAGGAATATTACTGAACTCATTCTATGATGCCAACATTACCCTAGTACCAAAGCCGAACAAAGACAACACAAGAAAGGAAAGTTACAGACCAATATCTCTAATGAAACCACAAAATACTTGCTAACCATACTCAACAACACATTAAATGAATTATACATCATGACCAAGTGGGATTCATTCCAGGTATGCAAGGATGGTTCAACATAAGAAAATCAATGTAATACAACATATAAACAGATTGAAGGGAAAAAATCACATGATTATATCTATAGATGCAGAAAAAGCATTCGACAAAATACAGCACCCTTTCTTGATAAAAACGTCCAAAAGATTGGAATACAAGGAAATTTTTTGAATATGATAAAGAGTATATATGAAAAACCCACAGCCAAAATTGTTTACAATGGTGAAATCCTAAAATCCTTCCCTCCAAGATCAGGAACAAGACCAGGATGCCCACTCTCTCCCCTTCTATTTAACATTGTCTTAGAAGTACTTGCTCGAGCACTGAGGCAAGAACCAGATATAAAAGGCATTCAAATTGGAAAGAAAGAAGTCAAAATTTCATTATTTTCAGATGACATGATCCTATACATAGAAAACCCTGAGAGGTCTACAACAAAGCTTCTAGAACTCATAAATGGGTTTAGTTAAGTTGCAGGTTAGAAAATCAATGCACCAAAATCAGTAGCATTTCTGTACACCAATAATGAGCAAGCTCAGGAGGAAATCAAAAAACAAATACCATTTACAATAGTAAATAAAAGAATCAAATACCTAGGAATAAATTTAACTAAAGAGAGAAAGAACTTATACACACAGAACTACACAAGACTGTCAAGGAAATCAAAGACCTAAATAAATGGAAGAATATTCCCTTTTCATGGATAGGAAGACTAAATATTATTAAGATGTCTATACTACCAAAACTGATCTACACATTCAATGCAATCCCAATAAAATCAACACAGCATTCTTTAAGGAACTAGAAAAACTAACTTTGAAATTTATTTGGAAAGGAAAGAGGCCCTGAATAGCCAAAGACATATTGAAAAAGAAAAATGAAATTGGAGGAATCACACTACCTGACTTCAAAACATATTACAAAGCTACAGTAGTGAAAACAGGATGGTATTGGCATAAAGAGAGACACACAGACCAATGGAACTGAATTGAAATTTCTGATATAGATCCTTATATCTATAGCCATACAATATTCAATAAAGCCACCAAGCCCTCTCAACTGGGAGAGAATGGCCTATTCAATAAATGGTGCCTGGAGAACTGGATATCCATATGTAAAAGAATGAAAGAGAAATACCAACTCACACCTTATACAAAGATCAACTCAGGATGTATCAAAGACCTAAATATAAGAACCAAGACCATAAAGACTTTGGAAAGCAGTGTAGGGAAGCATATACAAGCACTTGTAACAGGAAATGGCTTCATAACTTCACACCAAAAGCACGAGCAGCAAAAGAACAAATAGATAAATGGGACCTCCTCAAAATTAAAGCCTTCTGCACCTCAAAGGAATTTGTCAAGAAAGTAAAAAGGGAGCCTACACAATGGGAGAAAATATTTGGTAAACATATATCAGGTAGGAGACTTATAACTTGCATATATAAAGAACTCCTATATCTTGAAAATAAAAAGATAAGCAACCCATTTAAAAAATAGGAAAAAGATTTAAACAGACACTTCTCCAAAGAAGAAATACAAATGGCTAAAAAGCACATGAAAAAATGCTCCAAATCTCTAGTTATCAGGGAAATGCAAATCAAAACTTCAGTGAGATACCATCTTACTCCCATAAGATTGGCAGCTATGAAAAAAAAGAAGAATATAAATTCTGGAGAGGATGTGGAGGAATGGGAACACTCATCCACTGCTGGTGGGAATGCAGAAGGATCCAACCATTCTGGAGGACAGTTTGGCAGTTTCTCAAAAAACTAAACATAGATTTGCCATATGACCTAGCAATTCCACTGCTGGGTATATACCCAATAGATCTGAAAACAAGGACACAAACCAATATACGCACACCAATGTTCATAGAAGCATTGTTCACTATCGCCAAAAGTTGGAATCAACCCAAATGCCCATCAACAGATGAATGGATAAATAAAATGTGGTATATACATACAATGGAATACTACTCGGAGCTAGAGACTGGATGATAGGCTTACAGGAAATCGGGGAGGGGGGCGGGTAGAGGAAGGATGTAAACTGACATCTGCATGGGTGAAATCTATGATAAGCTGGAGGTAAGTATGTGTACAAGGAAGGGATAAAATGGGGGCATAGGGTTACCTTTGGGTGGGGCTTTGCAGGCTTGAGGGGGCCTAGGGATGGGTGGATGGGTAATATTGCCCAAGAAATTGGGGGAAGGGTGGGGCAACATACGAACATAGGAGATTGTCCAGTGTTCGTTGAGAGTATAATGCTGAGAAAACCTTTTCAAAAATATAATAAGGAAAGTTACCTGTTTAAGATACTTAAAGGGGATAATCTGATGTAGGACAGACTCCTAGGGAATATGTGAATGCTCACTTCGCCAGAGTGGGTTATATCATTGAGTAGAGACCCATATAACGAGAGTGAAGGTATACCCACATCCTGGGGAGGACTGATGCCATCAAATAGAGGGAACTGTATCTCTCAAGAGAAATGGTGGCTCCCAGGGCATTAGGGCAGTTGAGCATGTCAAGCCTTCAACACTGTTGCAACTAACTCTGAACATGGCTCTTCAAGCAATGAAGATTGACTGTCACTGTGGGCCCTAAGGGGAGGGGGAAATAGGTATTACATAGATGGAACCAACATAACTGTGAGGGCAATAGAAGTATTTCACAAGATTATGCAAGAATGGATATAAGACATGTAAAATTACACCAAAATATATAGGGGCTGATAGGCTAAAATGTAAATCATAATGTAAAACATAGGATAACTAAAAATTTAGAAAATTGTATAGCCTAAAGTATAATGTAAACAAAGTGTAAACACAAATGTTACCTTGTTTGAAAGCTATTGTCTCAATATCTGTACATCAGTTTCAGTAAATATGGTATGAATATGTTAAAAGATTATTGCTGTGGAAGGGAAAAGGTTTTATGTTGGATATGTGGGAGTACTGTATATTGTATATATGAGTTACTGTGATCTAAAACTCTTGTAAAGATTAGCTTAATAATTAGAAAATGGAAAAGAAAAAGATAGGATGTAGAATTTTTCCAAATTAATATGTATTCTATATCTAACCTTTAAACTCATTGCTATATTCCATTTTACTGCTAAGGGAACCTGGCAATATTTGGGCTTCACTTTTCAGGAAGTTTTGGATCACAGAGAGGTTCAACAATGGCAGCGGAGGAATACTGGTAAGGGATGTTATTGACAGGGGACATATGGTTGACAGGGATCTACAGGGCATATATCCAGGGTACATAAAAATGTTTTTTATAGCAGAATATAGCAGATATTTTCATAGCAGAAACAATTAAAAACAACAACTGAGGGAGTGCTGAGTTCCTAGCCAGGGAAGCTCTATCACAGTCCCTAAAGGAACAGCAACAATCCCTCCAAGTGCAACACAAGGATCAAAAAGGAATGAAGGTCCAACAATGAGCCCCTGATACTAATGACTATGCTTGTGAGCCTGTTCACCTGAAATAAGAACAAGGTCTAGAGCAGCAGTGTGCCTAAGAGTTACCTCCTGAGAGCCTCCATGTTGCTCAAATGTGGCCAGTTTAGAAGCCAAACTCAGCATGTAAATGCATTGCCTTCCCCCCAGAATGGGACATGACTCCTGGGGATGAGCCTCCCTGGGGCCAAGGGATCTCTACCAAGTACCAGCTGATGACATAACTAGAAAATGACCTTGAAAAAAAGGTTCAACTCAGACCAGCAGAATATCCCTGTCTACATATAATAACAGGAGTTAAAAATGCTTTTTGATCTAAATCAAGGGGGAAATGGAAAAGACAAATGAGTTTATATGGCTATGAGTCTCTGAAAAACTGCCTGGAGGTTATCAGAGGGGTTGCCCTTATGCACACCTGAGCAGAGTCTCAGAAACAGATAAAGTAGATACAACCCCAGGTATTGGTTCTTCTGAGGGCTACAGAGACCCACAAGTTTTATGGTCATGGCTGATGGAGTACACTGCCATGTCAGTTGACCCTTCTTTGGAGTTGGTGTTTCTGTGTGTTGGAGCTGGACTCAGATGTGATCTCTTTTCACAAGCCTTTCCTGTTACTTTATCAGAATTATAGTTGGTGCTGGGGTTTAAGATATGTCTAGGGGATCTGAATCTCTGGACTGACCATATGATAGCCAGGCCCTGAGCCTCAACAGACTTCAGCTCCTACACTCTGGTTTATTGGACTTACCCCACTCAGCTAACATGGAGGTGAAGAAGGTCAACCACCACACCATGGAGCCAAGAGTGCCTACAACTGAAAGCAGGAGGATTGCATCCAGCATCCATGTGGAATCTAAGCCCCCTCTTGATATAGATGTGGAGTGGACACAACCAATCCAAGGTCCACAGGATGGAGGAACAGAATATGGATAAGAGTGGACTTACTGATATTTTATTCATGAACTATTGTGATTAGTAATCAAAGAAAATGTGGCATTGGTGTGGAGAAAGTGGCAATGGTGGCTGCTGGGTGTGGGGAATGGGAGGAAGAGATGAGATATGAAGGCATTTTCGGGATTTGGAGTTGTCCTGGGTGGTGCTGCAGGGACAATTACTGGACATTGTAGATCCTCCCATGGCCCACTGGATGGAACATGGGAGAGTGTGGGCTATGATGTGGACCATTGACCATGAGGTGCAGCAATGCACAGAGATGTATTCACCAAATGCAATGAATGTGACATGATGATGGTGGAGAATGTTGCTATAGGGGGAGTAGTGGGGTGAGGGGGGTGGGGGGTACATGGGAACCTCATATTTTTTTTAATGTAATATTTTTAAAAATGAATTAAAAAAATAAATATATATAAAAAAAAAGGCTGAGTGAGTGTTGTGCAGCATCACCACAGGGTGGAAACATGGGAAACACAAAAAGTAGGACCCCATTAGGTTGTATGCTGAAAAACATTTCCCGAGAGATCCATGGAGATGCAAACAGCATAAAGTTCCAGCCAGGAAAGCTTAGAATGCTTTGTGAATTAGAATGGCTGACTTTTGATGTGGGCTGGCCCCAGAAGGGCACTTTTGACCCCCAGATCATTTGTAAAGTTCATGATGTGGTAACTAGAAAACCAGGGCACCCTGACCAATTCCCCTACATTGATGCCTGACAAGACACTCTGAGTGAAAGTCCGCTCTGGTTAGGGAAGTGTACAACTAAAGAAGCCAGGATTTGTCTAAGACAAAAAACCTAGAAGTACTGTCCCAGGACCCCGGTCAAACAAGCACCGTGCCAAGGGCCCAGAGGAAGTGAGCCCTAAATCCAGTGCTGACCCACCCATTCTAAAAGGGCCAAATGAAAATGACCTCCCAATGCCCTATGCAATAGCTCCTACTGTGGCAGTGCTGAGGAATGGAGATGAGATAATTTTCCTAAGCAGCGCTCCCCTGTTGTCATCCACGCTGGGAAGTGCAACACCCACACCATCCCTGCAACTGCCTTTATCACCATCCACACCAGAGAGTCCACCCACACCATCCCTGTAGCTGTCTTTGTCACCATCCGTACTGAGAAGTGCAGTCCAGCCACCCCCACAGCCATTTGCCACTGGCAGCACAGTGCCTACCATCAGTCAAGAAGGAGTCCCTGAAAAAATTATAACTCAGATCATGGGGAGCCCCAGGGGCAGGGGGATCAGGGAGAAGGGCAGCCCTAAAGTTACCTCTCTGTGAAGTCCGAGCTCCAATTTATTATGATGCAGATGGCCAGATTCAAGAGGGAAAGTGAATGTTTGTGTACCAGCCCTTTACTAAAAAGGACCTCTTTAATTGGAAAAGCCACACCACATCATACTTGGAGAAGCCTCAGGCCATGACGGACTTCTTCCAGTCCATCATACAAACCCACAAAACCACATGGGCTGATTGTAAATAACTCATCATGACTTTACTTAACTTTGAAGAAAGAATGTGGGTCACATAAGGGACTCTAACCTGGCTCAAAGAGCACCCACCTGAGGGAAGCTTGGACAGCAACCAATATGCCCACACACAGTTCCCACATGAGGACCCCCAATGGGATCCCAGTAACGTGATGGGGCTTAACCAACTAGAAACTTTCCATAGGGCTTAAGTTGAAGGATTCAGAGCTAAGAGTCAAAAAGCAGTAAACATGGCAAAAACTGCCCAAATCCTACAAACTCTCAATGAAAGTCTGGCTCAGTTCTATGAAAGACTGTGTGAGGAGTTTTGTATATGCATGCCCTTTAACCCAGAGACGCTCCCGAAAACCAAACAATGGTCAGTGCAGCATTCATTGCCCAATCACTGGCTGACATCCAAAGAAAGCTACAAAAGCTGCAAAAGATGGGTTAACTGGTATAAATATTTCTCAGTTCATGGAAATAACCATCAAGGTTTACATCAACTGTGATGAAGAGAACAGGAGGGAAGAGAACCAGAAGATGAAAAAGAAACAGCAGACCTTCTCACAGAAGCAATAGTCAAAAGAAGCAATCCTGTGTCAAGGAAGGTAAACTGGGAAACCCCTGCCCCAAGCACCCCTAGGGTGAAATCAGTGTGTGTACTGCAAGGAGGAGGGGCATTGGAAGCAGGAGTTTCCCAGGAGGTCACTTGACCCTGTCATTGCAAAACAAGTGGCCAAAACATTAGCCAGAAAAGCTAGCAGAGCATCGCAAACCACATCCTAGGTTCATAAAAATTCAGAAGGAAGACCTGCAAATCAGCTCATTGGACTTGTGGGAATAGAAGACTCTGATTGAGATTATTAGGACAGACTGGGCTCCTATTCTCTCAGCCCCATGGAGCCTACGGTCAGAGGCCAAATTGGTGGCTGCACCATACATATGATGGTTGACACTGGGGCTCAACACTCTGTAATGACCAAGCCAGTTGGGCCATTATCCAAAAGACAAGCCACTATCATAGGGGTAACTGGTAAAAGTGCCCAGCAGCCCTTCCTTCAAGCCAGGACCTATAACATTGGGGGTAAAGTGGTCACTCATGAATTCCTGTATCTCCCAGAGTGCCCATTCCCCCTCCTGGGTTGAGACCTGCTGTCTAAACTACAGGCTCAAATTACCTTTGACGCCATGGGGCAATCCACATTAACACTAGGACCACCAAACCTTCCAAAAATAGCAATAACCCTCCCTCTGCAGGAGGAATGGAGACTATTTTACCTCAGTGAAGCTGACCAATCTACAGCCACACAGCTCCCCTTCAAAGATGTGGCCGAAGTATGGGCAGAGGTCAACCCAACAGGGATGGCACATGACATTCCTCCAATTATTATTGAAATAAAGCCCACAGCCAGCCCAGTGAGCATGAAGCAATATCCAGTTCCAAGTGAAGCCCAAGAAAAAGTCTGGCTACATATTCAGAGATTGCTGGATGAAAGCATACTAAAGCCATGCCAGTCTCCATGGAATACCCCACTCTTCCCAGTTAAAAAAGGCTGATGGGGATTACCACCCAGTCCAGGATTTGTGAGCAGTCAACTTAACAGTAATAACTCTCCATTCTGCAGTCTCTAATCCATACACTCTCCTTAGCTTGATACCCTCATTGGCAATTTACTTTTCATGCCTGGATCTTAAAGACACCTTCTTCTGCATTCGGGTAGTGCCCCAGAGCCAACCAATTTTCACCTTTACGTGGGACAACCAGAGTTCCAGTGAAAAGCAACAGCTAACTTGAACACAGCTCCCTCAGGGATTTAAAAATACACCCACTATTTTTGGACAAGCCCTAGCCAGTGATCTCAAATCTTTAAATGAGAAAGCCATAACTGTTTTTTTCCTCCAATATGTATATGACTTCATCCTAGGAAGTCCCATCTACTAAGACTATGCTAGTGTAACCCATGCCCTTTTAAAACATCTGCAACAAAAGGGCTATTGGGTGTCTAAGAAAAATGCACAAATCTGCCTACCTCAGGTCAAATATCTAGGATATAAAATAGTGCAGGGGATCCATGAATTGGGACTTGAAAGAAAAAGGCCATCTGTAGCCTACCTGAACCCAACAGCCACTGAAAATTGTGAGAATTCCTCAGAGCAGCTGGATTCTGCCACATTTGGATTCCTAATTTTAGGGTCCTCATGTTCCCTTTATATGAAACCACAAAGTGGGGAGATCATGAACCCCTGCTCTCAGAAAACCCACAGAAAAACACTTTCACCACTCTCAAGCAAGCTCTAATGGAAGCACCAAGCCTTGGACTTCCAGATCTCAGTAAATCATTCTACCTACACACTCATAATCACCAAAGCATTGCAGTAGGAGTACTTACTCAATACCTGGGTTCCTGGTAAAGACCTGTAGCTTATATATTCAAACAACTGGACACTGTAGCCCAGGGATGGCCCTCATGCCTGCAAGGTGCAGCAGCTGCAGCAATGCTAACACTAGAAGCCATAAAATTAACTCTTGGGCAGCCTGTAATTGTTTCGGTTCCACATGCATTAATCACAATCATAGAAGCCAAAAAAAAAAAAAAACACCACACTGGCTCATTAATAACCACCTGGTTAAATAACAAACCCTATTATGTGAGAATCTATCCATCCAACTGGAACTTGTAAAAACCCTAAATCCTGCCACCCTGCTACCCATGGAGCCAGGAATTCCAACCCATAACTGCCTGGAAACAATTGCAAGAAGTATATTCTGGCTGACTGGACCTCCAAGACCAGCCATTACCAAATCCCAACATGGAGTTCTTCACGGATAGGAGTAGCTTTATTCAGGGCAGTGATGGTGAGTGGGATACACTGTAGTAACATCTGAGACTGAGTAGAGGCCCATTGCCTCCCAGATAACATATTAGCACAAAAAGCCAAATTCATTGCCCTCACCCGAGCCCTACAACTTGCAGCTGGGGCCAAGGTTAACATCTACAAGTCTCCAAATATACCTTCCTTACCCTGCACACACATGGAGCCTTATACAAACAAAAAGGACTCATTAACTCAGGAGGAAAGAGCATTAAATATGGCACACAAATTCTGGAACTACTAGAAGAAGTTTAGAAGCCTATCAAAATGGCCATGAAGCACTGCAAGGGACACCAGATGAGCGAACGACCCATCACTGAAGGAAATCAGAGGGCAGATGCTGAAACAAAAAGAGTGGCATGGGAAGGATCCCTATCTGAAAACCTGGCTGCTGCCCTCATTCCTCAACCTCTTAATTATCAGAAACTCCAGTGTAGACTGCCTGCTCTCATCCCGCAGCCTCAGAATCGCTGGGAACCGCAATATACTCGAGCCAACAGAGAGTGGATACTCTCTGAGAGCAGGACACAAGGAAGAAATGGATGGTGGACATTGATCACAGAATAGTCATGCCTCAAATATTAGCCACAACTGTAGTTCAAGACTACCACAAAAAAAAAAAAAAAAAAAAAAAAAACACTTGGAAAATCCCATCTTAAAGAAGTGTTAGAAAGATTCTTCTTCATCCCAAGTCTAGCCACTATCACCCATGCCATATGCCAGCACTGTGTGATATGTGCAAAAAGTAACCCTCACCAGGACCCATGGGAGCCCCAGGAGTCCAAAGAATGGGCAGTATGCCTCTCAAAGATCTAGTTGTTGATTTCACTAAAATGTCATGATTCAGAAGCTATAAATATCTCCTAGTCCTTGTTTGCACATTTTTTGGCTGAGTGGAAGCCTTCCCCACTCAAACAGAAAAAACTGAAAAAGTGGCCAAAGTTCTCCTCAGGGAAATCATTTCTTGATATGGGCTACCCCTCTCAATTGGCTCTGACATTGGACCCAGCTTCATCTCTGAAATCACTCAAAAGATTGCCAAAGCACTGCACATCTGATGGAAACTGCATACCACTTACCATCTTCAAAACTCAGGGAAAGTAGAGTGAATAACTGTACAATAAAGACTTACATTGCCAAGATTTCCCAAGAAACGGGCTAACATGGGTGCAAGTACTCCTGAGTGCTCTCCTCCAAGTTCGGGACAGCCCAAGCTGAAAGTTAAACCTAACCCTTTATGAAATCCTCTTTGGGAGGTCCCCCCACTTAACCCAAAATATAAAAGGGAATCTCAGAGAAAGAGGAAATTTATCAATAGCTCAGCAAATGATCAGCTTAGGAAAACCCCTACAAAACCTGTATCACTGGGTCCAAGAAAGGGCCCCCATTAGCTTAAGGAACCCCATACACCTGTACAAGCTGGGAGATGTGGTCCAGGTCAAAGACTTGAAATAGCTCCACTAACCCCTTGATGGTGAGGGCCCTATCTTGTCATTTTATCCACCCCCAGTGCAATTAATGTAGCTGAAATCACCCCATGGATACACCATAGCCGGGTCAAGCAAGCTGCCCCAGAGTCCTGGACCTGTGTTCCAGATACCCACAACTCAACAAAACTCATCTTGTGAAAGAACAAAACACCAAGCCCTGCTCCAGTCACACCCCAGAAGCTGACTGGTCCATGCAAGGCTGATGATTGAGGACAGAACACCAAGCCCTGCTCCAGTCACCCAGAAGCTGACTGGTCTACACATAGCTGAAGAATAGAAATCCAGTTTAATCCCAGTTTCAATGCCCCTTCAGTTATTTTCCCTACTCCTAGCCCTGACCCTCCCCTGGTCCCAGGTTGGCACTAGAGAGTATAAACCATGTATTCAAGAAGTGTGAATGGGGGCTCGTGTCAATACCACATTAATTTATCATAGCCATTATACCTGCAAGGACAATATAACCACCTGCCAGATTCAGGGACTCTCTTATAGTGTCTGTAACATCTGGTCAAATAGCCTGCTATGATCCTAAGCACCCAACAATCTCCCATAAATGGGAAATAAGAGTGTTTAATCAAAATGGGGACCTACCTAACTCCACCCCAGTCACTAGATGGAACCAACAAGTGTCCCTCCTCTTTGACACATGTCAGGTTATAGACTATCAGATACCATGGAACACCAAATGTGGAGGGCTCAGCTGGGAACAGAAATATGCTCATAATAATAAGTATATGTGCACTCCAGAAATGAAAAGTGCAATCCAAGGCGGGTACTTCTGGTGCAAATACATAGGTGCATACTACTGCCCCTACTGGTCCTGTGTCTCCTGGGCCACCTGAAACACAGAAACAACTAAACAAACAACTGTCCTCACCAAAGGTATGGCCCCAGCTAACTATCCATATGGTCAATGTAACTCCTTAAACCTCACCATCCTTAACTCTGAATCCTGGCAGACTCAGGGAGTCCAAATGGGTCTCTGCTTTGATGGTAGAGGAATAGACACAGGAGCCTACATCTGGGTTGGGTATCAGGAACACCCACTTACAAGGAAAGCCCACTCTGTGTTCCACTCCTTCTATGAAGAAATGGAAAAGCCCTTTTCTATTCCACAAGCAGCAAAAAACCTCTTCATAAACCTAGCTGAAGTAGGAGGTGCAGCCTTAAATGTATGTGGTGGTGTTAATATGGGAGACCAATGGCCCTGGGAAACTAGAGAATACAATTACAGCCAACCATATAATAAAACTGGCCTCCCAGCCATCCCCTGAGATTGTATGTGGCCATTGCAAACTTCTGTCATAGGAAAATATTGTGCTTCAAGGACCTGCCTAAACTCCTCTATATCTGTAGGAAACCTAACATGTACAGGGTGGAAAATTCCAAAATTACACCACCAATACAATGGAGCCTTGGGGAACATGGAATGAATCTGGCCTCATTCTGAAAAATCATACTTTCTCTAAATTAATCACAGTTTGGATCTCCACTGGAAAGGGCCCCTTTACTGCCCCAAATGGTCTGTACTGGATTTGTGGGAAAGTTGCATTCTGAGACCTTCCCTGAAACTGGTGTAGTACTTGTATGCTCAGTACAATAAACTCTCCTTATTGCTCATCCCCTTAACAGAAGGGAAAGAGCTAAGCCAGCCAGTATATCAAAACATAGGAGAAAAAAAGACTGTCATTACCTGGGGAGGTGAAAAATGGCCCCCTGAGTTTATAATCCAGTACTATGGGCCAGCAACTTGGAGAGATGATGGCATGTGGGCTTATCAAACCCCTATCTATATGCTAAACTGAATCACCTGCTTACAAGCTGTGGTAGAAATAATAACTAATGAAACTGCCCAGGCTCTAAGCTTCCTAACCCAACAGCAAACTAAATTCAGAAATGCTTTCTATCAAAATCATCTTGCCCTAGACTATCTCCTGGCAGCTGAAAGGGAAATTTGTGGAAAATTCAATCTCTCTAACTGCTGCCTTGAACTAGACAGCACTGGAAAAGGTATCAATGAAATTACAAGGAAAATGGTAAAAATTGCTTATGTTCCAATGCAGACCTGGGATGGTTGGAATTTAAGCAATCCCTTTGGAAGCTGGCAGTCAATAGCAAACAATTTCAAGTTTCTACTGGGAATAATTGCCTTCCTCATAGGAGGTTGCACCATACTTCCTTACCTTCTCCCTTTCATCATAAACAGAATACAAGCCCTAATAAATGGTATAGTAAAAATGCAGACAGCTGCCTATTCATGGCTCTATATACATACAGTCAGTCCAGAGAGACCCTGGCAATAGTGATGCCAAAGCTTAATAACCTTAAGCATGCACCAAAGGGTGGAAGTAATATGGCCTGTGTATAAATTCAAACTTACTCTATATCCAAGTATGCCTAGTTCTCTGTAGAACAAATTGAGAGGTATAAACTCTATGGATTTTGGATATTCAGGGAGGATGCAAATTAAATGTGTTAATTAAAGCTTACCTGGAATGTAGGGGGTTCATGTTAAAAGCTTACCTGGAATGTGGGGGATATGTGTTAATTAAAACTTACCTGGAGGATATAACCCATCTGATACTCAGCTAAAACACTTGAAGAAACGAATAAAAAGTCCTTTTGCATAAAAGCACCATTTGACTCCCCAATCCTACATTCTCTGTATAAAAAGGACCCAAAAATGTTATTCAGGGCTCAGTTTTTATTAGGACAGGAGTCAGCCGGGTTCAGCTGGTCATAATAAATCTTCCTTGTCAGAATTCTTGTTTCCTGGTCTTCAATACTGCATACACCCAAATTCTCTCTGCTACAACAATGATAGTGAACATCTTCTCCATCCACAAAAGTTCCTTCATACACCTTTGCAGGCAATTACCATTCCACTATCAGCCCCAGACAATCCAAGACCTACTTCCTGTCTTTGAATTAAATTTGGCTTTGCTAGTATTTCACATAAATGGAATAATGTGGTTTGTACACTTTTCTGTTTGGCTTCTTTTGCTCAGCATAATGTTTTGAAATTCATTTATGCTTTTGTATGTTATTATAGTTTACTCTTTCTTTTTGCTGATAGTAGTCCAATGTATGGATATACTATTGATGAATAATTGTATTTCATTTTATTTTTTCAATTAATAAAATTATCACTTTTTCCTTTGTTTGCTTTATTCTGTCATTCTGAGAAAATTTAGCTTAACCCAAGTTCAGAAAGATTGCCATTTTGTTTTCTTTTAGAATTTTTATAGGTCTAGCTTTGTGTTTATATCTATGGTCCATTTTAAGTTTTTTGTTTTTGTTTTTCTCTATGACATGAGGAAATCTTAAGGTTCATTTTCTTCCTTATGGAGATCAATTGCTCCAGTTGGATTTGTTGAAAAGATTATTGTTTGTTCATTGAGTTTCCTTGGTCCATTTGGCAAAAGTTCATCGATAAAATATACCTGGATCTATGTATGAACTCTCTATTCTCTGTCTTTGTGTCTAACCTTATGCAATATCACATTCTTTACTTTAGTCTAGCTTTATAGTACATCCCAAATTAGGTAGTTTGTTCTCAAACTATGTTTTTCCCCCCTCCAGTTCGTTTTGAATTGCCACATGAGATTTAGAATTAGTTCATGGCTTTCTAACAAATAAAACAATAAAATCTTGTTGGAATTTTTATACTAATTGGATTGAAACTACAAATACATTAAACTAGGTTTGACTTCATTATCGTATTTTATCTCTCAATTCATGAAGATGTTATAGCTCATCATTTACTTGGATCTTTAAATATCTCCCAAAAATGTTTTGGAGCTTTCAATGTACAGGTATTATATGTATTTTATTAAATGTATTTTTCAGGGTTACTTGTTTTTTTAAGCTATTGTAAATAGTATTAATTTTTATTTTAATTTCCAATTGTTTGATACTAGTGTATAGAAATAACATTTCTTTTACTAGATACTAGTTCTAGTAATTTTTTTCATATTTTCTTTAGTATTCTTTACATAAAGAATCATCAAGTGAACAAAGCCAGTTCACATTACTTTTTTCCTGGCTGTAAAACTTTCATTCATTTTTCTTGCCCTAGTGTAATGACTAGGAAGTCACATACAGTTCTGAATGGAAGTGGTGAAAAATTGCAGTCAAATGGCAGGGACAAAGAAAAAAGTCTGAAAACTGCAAGGTAAAAGTAATGTATTATGTACAGGGAAACTCCAATAAGATTAAGTACCAATTTCTCATCAGAGACCATGGAACCAATAAGGCAGTGGGATGAGATATTTAAAGTGCTTAAAGAAAACAATTGCCAACCAAGAATATTATATTTAGCAAGACTGTCTATCAAAAATGCGAGAAAGGTGAAGACATTCCCAGAAAAACAAAAGTTAGGAAAGTATGTCACTACTAGACTTGCCCTACACTATTGATAAAGGGACTTTTTTAGACTGAAAGGAAAGGGCACTAGAGAGTGGATTGAAGCAGCATAATGAAATAAAGGCCTCTGGCATGTAACCATATGGGTTGTTTCTACTTTTTCTCCTTACAGATTCTAAATGCAAATGCATAAAGAATAATGGCAAATGTATGGTTTTGGACATACAATGCACAGAGTTGTAATTTGTAACAGGTACAACAAAAAAGGTGGTGTGAAGAAGGAGTGTATTAGTCAGGGTTTTCTAGGGAAACAGAATCAATAGGAGATATCTGCAAATAGTAAGAGATTTTATAAAATTCTCTCATATAACCATTGGGATGCACACATCCAGATTCCCCAGACAGACTACAAGCCAAGGGCTCTGATGAAAGTCCAATGAAGGTCCTTGATGAAATTCTGGGAGACATTGCTGTCCAAAAATGAGCTGAAAAATTCTCTGAATGCTGAAATCACTTCCCCTTTTAAGGCATTCAACTGACTGAATAAAATGTCACTCATTGGTGATGGCAATCTCCTTGGTTGATGGTAGATGTAATCCGCCATCTATGCAGTACAGTCATGATGACTAAATTCCAAAAATGTCCTTGTATTACAATTAGCTCAGGGCTTGTTTGACCAAACAACTGGGCACAATTATCTCACCAAATTGAGGCATAAGTCTAACCATCACAGTCCACCCCTTTTCAACTTGACAACTATACACATTACCATAAACCATTCTTAGTTTCTAAGTAAAAATAATAAGACGTGCATATATATATATATTTCTGACTAACAATATTCAGTTCTCCTGCATACAAATGGAAATGCATTAATTCCCTATAGAATAGGGTGCATGTCCTTGGGTAATAGTCACTCTTAAACTTGACATCCTTAAATACTATGACATGAAACTAATACAAATTGTCATATAATAAGGGAAAAAGTTAGAGAAGAAAACAAAGATATTTTATGTATGTATACAATCATATTCATAACAAAACAAGAAAGAAAGATTCATGACTATTACAGTTCTCATTGCTGTTACTGGTCATGTGGTCAAAATTTACATTTATTACTAACTTCTTCTACTGCCCATTCCATGTTCCCATAACTCTTAGCAAACACTTCAGCTGGCCCTGTTTTTTTGCCCGGTGGAGTGGCCCAAACTTTTATTCCTGAAGATTCTGGGCCATTGTTAGTCCTGCTTGGATTGAGTTATTGCAATTTTCCATTGACATTAATCACAGGGCATGGTGGTACTAAGGGACACCTTAGAGGATCTTCTGTATTCTGGGCAAACTCTTCTTTACCCTCATTATGTAGATGTAGTCCTCCTTCCCCTTGATAGCCAGGATCAATTACCCCACAGTACAGTAATTCCTTTCTTTGCCTGTTGATTCAAAAGTAAGAGGAGCCCAAAGTGACAAAGTGGCAGTCTTAACTTTCAGTTCAATAGAATCATTCTCATGTTCCCTGCTGGAAACACTCCTCCTTCTGGAAATAAGACCTATAAACCAACAGATCTTAAGGTTGCAGCTACAGGAGGCAAATATTTTCCTAGTGAATCACTGGGGGTAAGAGTGAGTGGTGCCTCTCTCATCTCCAACCCTTGATTTATAGACCCATGAATCTTGACTATGGGAGAAACAGCACCATAGAGTGTACACTGATTTATAGAAACACAGTCTCCAGAAGAACATTGCCCAGTCCTACAAGAGCCACCTAGGTGACACCATAATTGACTCTTCAAACAGTCATTCCACTGTTCTATCAATCCAGCTACTTCAGGATGATGGGGAACATTATAAGACCAGTGAATTCCATGGGCATGTGCCCATTCCTGCAAACCTTTTTCTGTGAAATGGGTTCCTTGATCCAAAACAATCCTGTATGGAATGCCATGGTGGTAGATAAGGCATTCAGTAAATCCACAGATGGTAGTTTTGGAAGAAGCATTGCATGCAAGAAATGCAAACCCATAGCCAGAGAATGTGTCTATTCCCGTTAAAACAAATCACTGGCCCTTCCAAGGTGAAAGTGGTCCAATGTAATCAATCTGCCACCAGGTAGGAGGCTGATCACCTTGGGGAATGGGGCCATATTGGGGCTGAGTGTGGGTCTCTGCTGCTGGCAGATAGGGCACGCAGCAGTGGCTGTAGCCAAGTCAACCTTGGTGAAAGGAAGTCCTTGTTGCTGAGCCAATGCATAACCTCCATCCCTACCTCCATGGCCACTGTCTTTATGAGCTCATTGGGAAATGACAGGAGTGGCTGGGGAAAGAGGCTGATCAATGTGGGTCATCTTATCCACTTGCTTATTAAAATCTTCTACTGCTGAAGTCACCCTCTGGTGTGCATTCATGTAGGAAACTCAGAACCATGTATCCACATACCTCTTTCCCAGACCTCTTTATCACCAATTATCCAATCGTGTTCCTTCCAGGTCTCTGACTATCCAGCCAAACCATTGGCAACAGCCCATAAATCAGTGTTCAAATGCACCTCTGGACATTTCTTCTTCCAAGCAAAATGAACAACCAAGTGCACTGCTCAAAGTTCTGCTCACTGGAAGGATTTGCCCTCACTGCTGTCCTTCAGGGATATCCCAGAAAAGGGCTGCAATGTTGCAGCTCTCCACTTTTGGGTGGTACCTGCATATTGTGCCTATCATGCAGAATCATGTGTAAACAAGACCTGAGTTTTCTCTTCCTTATATAACTTGCTTCTGCTTTCAGGACCTGCTCAAGTCCTATCTCATATATACCACTTTCACTTTATTATGGAGGGCTGCTGTGCACACTCAACTTTATGGTTTGGTGGGTCGGGCTATACACGGCTCATGATAGGCAACTCAGGGCTCATGGAAATTTGAGAAGATCTATGGTTAATTGTTCAGTCTCTACTAAGACCAGTAGCAGATCAGAAGCTGTTTCTCAAAAGGAGAATAGTTATCTGTAGAGGATGGCAGGGTTTTCCTCCAAAATCCTAAGGATCTGTGTTGTAATACTCCTGCCAAAGACTCCAGACAGCATCTCTATTTACTACTTATACTTCCAGCACCATAGGATCTGCTGGATCATATGGCCCAAGTGATAGTTCAGTTTGCACAGCATGCTGGGTCTGTTGCAGAGCCTCCTCTTGCTCTGGTTCCCAATCAAAACTAGCAGCTTTTCTGGTCACTCAGTAATTGGGCCAGAGTAGCACACCCAAATGAGGAATGTGTTGTCTCTGATATCTGAAGAGACACACTAATCATTGTGCCTCTTTTTTGGTCATACAAAGGGCCAGATGTAATAGCTTATCCTTCACTTTAGAAAGGCTATCTTGGCATGCCCCATAGCACTGGACACCTAGAAATTTTGCTGAGGTGGAATGCCCCTGTGTTTTTGTTGGATTTATCTCCTATCCTCTCTCACACAAATGCCTTACCAATAGGTCTAGAGTCTTTGCTACTTCTTGCTTGCTAAGTCCTATCAACATGATATCATCAATACAATGGACAAGTGTGATGTCTTGTGGGAAGGAAAGATGAACAAGTTCCCTGTAGACAATATTATGACATAGGGTTGGAGATTTAATATACCCCTGAGACAGGCCAGTGGAAGTATACCACTGGCCTTGCAAACTGAAAGCAACCTATTACTAATGACAATTGAGTAAAAAGCATTTACCAGATCAATAGCTGCATACCAGGTCCCAGAGGATATGCTAATTTGCTCAAGTAATGATACCACATCTGGGACAGCACCTGCGATTGGAGTCACCACCTCCTTAAGTTTATAATAATCTACTGTCATCCTCCAAGATCCAACTGTTTTCTGCACAGGCCAAATAGGAGAGTTGAATGGGGATGTGGTGGCAATCACCATCCCAGCATCCTTCAGATCCTTGATCATGGCACCATTTTCTGAAATTCCTCCAGGAATCTGGTATTGCTTCTGATTTACTATTTTGCTAAGCAAAGGTTGTTCTAGTGGCTCCCAGTTGGCCTTTCCAACCATAATAATCCTCACTCCACAACAGGGATCCAATGTGAGGATTTTGCCAATAACTGAGTATGTCTATTCCAATTATGCATTCTGGAAGTAGGTAAATAATGATAGAATGGGTCTGGGTACCCACTTGACCTACTGTGAGATGGATCTGAGCTAAAACTCCATTAATTATCTGACCTCCATAAGCCCCTATTCTGACTGATGGACCACAGTGATGTTTTGGGTCTCCTGGAATTAAAGTCACTTCTGAGCCAATGTCTAATAATCCCCCAAATGTCTGATCATTTCCTTTTCCCCAGTGCACAGATACTCTCGTAAAAGACCATAAGTCTCCTTGGAAAAGGTGGGAGTAAGATTAACAGTATACATTTTTGACAGTTTAACAGGATCCTTCCATAAGGGGACCTGTCCTCCTCAATCAAGTAGCTCTGGGTCTCTTAAACTGCCTCAAGTATGGGAATTGATTAAGGGGCTGTGAGTCTCTGCATCTGTAATTCAAGTTAGGGTTTTGTTCACTCAACCTAGAACTCTTCTGCTTATACAGATCCAGAGGAAATTTAGTAGACTGTCCATCTATTTCACTTCTAGGTATCCCATGATATATTAACCAATGCCATAACTCTATGTGACTCAGAACATTTTGAGTATTACTCTGAATCCACCTTTTACTGTGGTAGCCATGCTCACCTTGTCTTTGGTGATTAACTGCCTATCCCTTTTATCTGACTGAGATCCAATCATCCCTATAATCTTTTAGGATTCTAATTCCATCACAGCCCTCCCTACAGTACTATCTGGAGTACAGAGAAGAGCAACCACAGAACTCTTCAGGGAAGATGAATGTAGTCTTACAAATTTATTCCACACAGTCTTGGTTAAAGGTGAATCCTTTAGATATTTGTGGAGTGAGTGGGCAGGTCTCAAATGGTAAATCCATTCTAGCATTCCAATCTCTCCAAGCCTTTGAATCCCCTCTTCTGTGTATCAGGGGAAATCATCCAGCTCAACCTCAGACATGTGAGGTCATCTTTTGGTCCATGTTTTAGTCAGCCACCTAAACAAACTGTTAGAGCCCTTTTTAACCCCTCAAGCTACAGTGTTGGATCCAGAATTTCTGCTTAGTGGGCCCATATCAATAAATTCAACCAGGTCCAACTTTAATTCCTTCCACCATCATTCCATACCCTTTGCATCCATTCCCACATATCTTCCCCTGATTTCTGTCTATATAAGTTGGAAAATTCATGCAGTTATTTCAGAGTATAGCATACTTCCTCATAGGTCACACTTTGTACTTCACCTTTGGGGGCTTATTGTGATTTTAGTTAAGTAGTAGATCTTGAAGAGAAAAGGGGTACTGGAAATGGGTGAGGAGAAGGACTAGAAATGTCTTGCAAACTATTGACCTCAGGGCATTCCTTTCCATTTTCATCTGATAAAACAGGATTAATCTCTTTAGACAGGGGTTGGAAGGCAGATTCCTCAGGGCAGGGTGGAGGTTGGGCAGGGCATGCTGGAGTTTTGGCTGGTACCTGCCTCAGGGATGGGAGGAGTTCCAGACTTCCTGGGGCAGGTCAGAGGCTGGGTAGGGTTTAGTTTGGTTGGTATCCACCTCAGGACTGTAAAGAGGACTAGACTCTCTGAAGTAGACTGGAGGCTGGGTGATACAAGGTTGGCAAAGTGTGGTCTCCACAGCGCAGGCCATTGCAGATTTATCTCGTAAAGATTCAGCAGAATTTAGGTTTCCAATGCCCCACTGATATTGTCATCATCCCATATGTCTCCATTCCAATCCTTGGGGTTCCACTCCTTTCTAATCAACCACAAATACTTCGTGAGGTTGAGATTTTAGTTTCTTTCATAACTCTGCTACTCATGCATCTGAGTCTGGTTTTCAGATATCTTATGCCTGTGACTGCAGGAAACAAGATTTTCTTTCAGAACAAACACAAAAACTTTCACTTCATTCATGTGGCTTTAAATGGCAAATTTGAAGCCATTTAGCTTACGTCTGTGATTTGTAGCTGTATCCAGGGTGTCTAGGAGGTGTCAGCCAACATCATGGTACCTTTTGACTCCACAAAACTCTGTTAAGGTGTTGAAAACACTTTCACCCAGATCCTTGCCCCTTAAAAGGAAGGAAGTAGGGGAATTCAGTGATGCTATTTTAAGTATCTCCATTGCCAATTCACTCCATGTTAGTGGCTTCTTCATTGTTGGAAAGGGGGTCGTTAGTATTCTTGAGTCCAATTAGAGTCGAGAGCCAATGGCAAAACTCCTAGAACCACTTCAGACATCACATGTTTAAGATTCTTTTCCTCAAGAACTACTCCTGGTACCAGCTTTATTAGTCAGGGTTCTCTAGGGAAACAGAATCAATAGGAGATAATCTGTAAATAGGAGATTTTATAAAATTCTCTCATGTGACCATGGGAATGCACAAGTCCTGGTTCTGCAGGCAGGCTGCAAACCAGGGGTTCTGATGAAAGTCCAGTGAAGGTCCTTGAGTTTCTGGGAGATGTTGGCTGTCCAAAGAAAAGCTGGGAAACTCTCTCTGAATGCTGAAATCACTTCCCCTTTTAAGGCATTCAACTGATTAGATGAAACATCACTCATTCTTATGGTAATCACCTTAGTTGATGGTAGGTGTAATCAGTCATCTATGCAGTAAACTCACTGATGACTAAAGTTCATAAATGGCCTTATATTACAAATAGCCCAATGCTTCCTTGATCAAACAACTGGGCACAATTACCTGGCTAAATTGATACATTAGTCTAACCATCACAAGAGGTATAGAAACAGTGTATGTGTATGCTATTGAAATTACATTGTTGCCAAATAAAATGTGTTGCTACATGTTTTGGACAATAAATTTAAGCCCAATGATAACCAAAATTAAAACATCTGAAAAATACATACAGAGAACAATGAGAAGATACAGAAAGTACTATGATTAAAAAAAAAAGGATCAAATAGAGTAGGACTTCATTTTATGCAAGCAGTATGTTCAAAGACACTTCATATAAGTTGGAAATTATGCATAATAGTAGTGAGCTGCATTATTTCATAAGTATTTGTTATATGAACATACCTATCACACAGTTTTAAAAAATAAGGCAAATCTAGTAACAATAAGTAAAAATTTAAATATAGAAATAATTTTTAGAAATTAATCATCTCTCTCTGCCTTTATTTTTTATTGCAATCACATATATCTGAATGTGCATGTGTTGAGTTTGTGTAAAATGAGGTCCTACTGTAAATATGAAATTAAACATTAACAGAAGAATTGAAGGAAAAAAGGCATAATACTTACAATGACCAAATAGCAAAATAGCAGAAGAAAGTCCAGTATTATCTATAGTTACTTTAAATATAAATGGGTTAATCATTCCTGTCAAAAAGGTTTGGCAGAATGAAAAAGAAAACATGACCTAACTATATGTTGCTTACAAGAGTCATGCCTTAAATTCAAATACACAGGTAGGTTGTAAGTAAAAGAATGGAAAGCAGGCAATGGTAAACAAAAGAGAACAAAAGGTAGTCATACTAACACCAGATGCAATAGACTTAAAATCAGAAAATGTATGAGAGCCAAAGATCACCATATACTGAAAAAGAGGTAAATTTAACAAGAAGAAATAACAATTATAAATATATATAATTATATGCACTAATAGCAAAGCCCCAAATATGTGCAGAAAATATTGAGAGAATTGAAGGGTTAAATAGATAATTCTATATTAATAGTAGGAAAGTTCACTACACCACTTCAGTAATGGATATAACATCAGGCAGAGGATTGATAAAGAAATAGAAGATTTAAAATGATGCTCTCAGCCAACTAACAGACATATATAGAAATGTGGGGAAAGACTTGATTAGATATTCTTCAAAGATATATACAAATGGTCAAAAATCACATGAAAAGTTGTTCAACATCATTAATTACTAGGGAAATGCATGTCAAAATCACTATGAAATACCATTTTGCACCCATTACAATAGCACAATTAAAAAATGAAAAATAAGTGTTGGAGAAAATGTGGACTAATGGGAATACTTGTTCATTGTTGGTGGGAATGTGAAATAGTGCAGCTGCTATGGAAAACAGTTTTGTGGTTCTTCAAAATGTTAAGGGTTAAATTACCATATGACCTTACAGTCACACTTTTAGGTATACACCTCAGTTTTGAAAATGGGGCCTCAAGCAGAAATTTTCACAACAATATTCCTAACAGCATTATTTACAATTGCCAAAAGATGGAAGCAACCCACATGTCCATCAATAGAAGAATGGATTTTAAAAAGTATTTTATATAGCCAATGGGATATTATTCACCCATAGTAAAGGAATGGTCTGATACATGCAAAAACATGGTGACCCTTGATGATATCATGGTGAGTGAAATAACCCTGATAAAAAGAACAATTAGTTGGTATAGAATTTCTGTATGGAGTGATGTAAATGTTTGGTAAATGAGTGGTAATATAGCACAGCACTGTGAATCTAATGAACACCACTATATTCAAAGGTATAAAAGGTGAATTTTTTCACCTAGTTGTGTGTATATGTAGGTATGTATGTATGTATGTGTGTATATATATATATATATATATATATATATAACTAACATAAAAAGTTTAAAAATTAAAAACACAGCACAATACAAACCATGAACCATAACGTAAACCAAGGACTATGGCCAATAATCCAATTACAATAATATTGTTTCATCAATTGCAACACTTACCACACTAATATAAATTGTAAATAATAGGAGGATATATGGGAACTCTGTATATTCTGTTTGAAATTTCTGTTGATCTACAACTACTCTACTAAAAACAATTATTAATACAAAAAGGAATATAAAACATGATGAACAAGCAGAAAAATGTAAGATGATAGTTGAATGTTTCAGTAATTTCAATAAATATTAACCAATTAAATACTCCAATTAAAAGACTAAATTTGTTACATTGAGTAAATGCTCATGTATGCATATAAACACATACACACACAATTTTATCCTGCTTAGCAGAGATCCCCTTAAATACATGGACACATAAAGGTTGAGAGAAAAAGGATGAAAGAAAATGTTTGCAATAACCTAAAGAAAGTTGGTATAGATGCACCTGAGATGGAGCCCTAGTTTGTTTATTGTTTCCTTTCTCATCTTACTTTTTATTCTTTTTCCTCCTCTTCCATCTTTTTCCCTGTTACATTTTTTTCCTTTTACTCTTTGTTTCCATTTTTCCCTTTTTTCTTCAGTTAAACCTGGGAAATTCTAAAGATCTAGAATAAATGGAATCAAGTATTAAAGAAGAGCCTTAACACAAAACCAAACAAAAATAAAATACTAGGTGAGAAAGAGAAACCGACCAACGGAGTATACCCATAAAGATAAAGAGATATCTAGACATCAGCAAAAAGTTACAAGCCATATTAAGAAACAGGAAGATATGGCCCAGTCAAAGGAACAATCTAAAAAGCCAGAGGAGATGCAGAATTTGGAATAAGTAATCCAAGATGTGCACAAAAATATTCTAAATTAATTCAAGGAGATGAAGAAAGAGATAAAGGATATTAGGAAGACACTGGGTGAACATACAGAAGACCATGTACAACTACATACAAAATAACAGATCTTATGATAATGGAAGGAATGATAGAAGAAATTAAAATACTCTAGAATCACACAACAGCAGATTTGAACAGGCAGAGAAAAGAATTAGTGAATAGAAGATAGGACATCTGAAATTGCCCAGATAGGGAAAAAGAAAGGAAAACATTGAGCAGGAATTCAGGGAACTTAATGACAGCATGGAATGCACAAACATATGTATTATGGGTGTCTCGGAGGGAGAATAGAAGGGAAAAGGGGCCAAGGGAGTGTTTGAGAAAATAATAGCTGAAAATTTCCCAGCTCTTTTGAGGGACATGGATGTACATGTCCAGAAGCACAGCATACTCCAAACACAATAAATCCTAACAGATCGGCTTTGAGATACACACTAATCAGATCATCAAATGCCAAAGATAAAGGGAGAACCCAAAAGCAGCAAGAGATAAGCAATCCCTCATATATAGTGATGCTCAGTAAGATTAAATTCTGATTTTTCTTCTGAAACCATAGAGTTGAGAAAGCAGTGGTATACTATTTTTAAGGAACTGAAAGAAAAAAAAAAACCTGCCAGCCAAGAATTCTGTATCCAGCAAAATTGTCTTTCAAAAATGTGTTTACAGCAATGTAAGTTCTGGTGGTAGGGCAATGTATGGGGATCCTGTATGGTATGCACAATTGTTTGGTAGACTCATAACCTCTTTAATAAAAAAAATTACGGAGAGAATAAAACATTCGCAGATAAACAGAAATTGAGAGAATTCATCAACAAGAGTCCTGCCCTTCAAGAAATACTAAAGGCAATTCTGAGGATGAAAGGATAAAAACAGGAGAAACAGGTTAGGAGAAGAGTATAGAAAGGAATAATAAAGGCAATTAATTGGCTATAAAGAGAACCAAAAATAAGACATGACTTATAAAAGTTTAAAGATAAAATGGTTGAAGTAAGTACTGTCTTTACAGTAATAACATTGAATGTTAATGGATTAAACTTCCCAATTAAGAGGGAAAGATTGGCAGAATGGATTAAAAAAAATAATCATCTATGTGCTGTCTACAAAAGACTCACCTTAGACCCAACGACACAAATAACTGAATGGCTGGAAAATGATTTTTCATGCGAACAGTAAGAAAAACGAGCTGGGGTAGATATGCTAATATCAAACAAAATGAAAAATATTGCAAGAGATGAAGGACACTATATAGTAATAAATGGGGCAATCTAACAAGAATTTTCTGTTCTTTCTGTTCTTATCTGTTTTTTTTTTAATATGTATGTTGAAATGAAATAAAAGAGTATCCCTCTCACACCCCTTATACAAAATTTTACTCAGGATGGATCAAAGACCTAAATATAAGGCCAGGACCATCAAACTCCTAGAAGATAATGTAGAGTAGCTACTGCTAGTTCTTGCGGTAGGCAATAGTTTCACAAACTTTATGACCAAAGTGTGAGCAATGAAAGGAAAAATAGATAATTGGTCTTCCTTAAAATTTAAAAAAAAAAAATATTTGTGCTTCAAAGGAGTTTGTAAAGAAAATGAAAAGACAGCCTGTTCAATGGAAGAAAATATTTGGAAACTACATATCCAAATAGGGTTTACTATCCACTAACAAAATGTGGGATATTATTCAGGTGTAAGAAGGAATGAAGTGCTGATGTACATAACAGCATGGATGAACCTTGAACCTTATGTTGAGTCAAGTGAGCAAGACACAAAGGACAAATATTGTATGATCTCACTGATATGAACTAAGTGTAGTGAGCAGACATGTGAAGGTAGAGTCTGGAAGAGAGGTTACCAGGATATAGAATAGGAATAGAATAGGGTGAGCTAATGCTTATTTTGTGCAGAATTTATAATTAGGTTGATTGCAATGGTTTGGAAATGGATGCAGGTGATGTTAGTACAGTGATGTAAATGTTATTAACAGAGCTGAAATGTGTGCATGAACATGGTTGAAAGGGGGAAGTTTTGGGATATATATGTTGCTAGACGGAAAGCTAGGGGGTAAAATGGGGGATTGTATAACATAGTGAACTGGGAGTGAGAGCATTGTGGTCAATAATGCAAATATAAGAATGTTATTTCAGGATCTATTGAAAGTTACATCACTAGTATGGGTTTTAATTTTGAGGTAGTATATTGGTAAAAATGCACCTAAAGCATACTTCTAAGTGATGTAAATGTATTTTTGTTGCCATAGATATGCTTTCTGGATAGAGGTCTGTATTGTAGCTAACAAAATATTAAACTTCCCTCTTGAGGAAATTCTGCTACCTTCTCACATAAGATGACAAAACACCCTGGAATGTATAAGCCTTGCCTAATAAAAGGAAACAGGCCAATAAGCCAAGCCCTGGAGCTTAATGCTTGCACTTATACAAATCTTAATAATGAAATTTGGACTAATTATAATTAATGCCTACAAGTTATCTCATGAAAACCTCTTTGCAACTCAAGTGTGGCCTCTCTCTAAGCCAAACTCTGCAAATAAACTCACCACCTTCCCCTGACATGGGACATGACTTCCATGGATGAGCCTCCCTGACAGTGAGGGATTATTATCAAGCGTTAATCAGCAATGGATTTGGAAATGTTCTTGAAAAAGGGGGAAGTACCAAATAAACTAGATTTTTTTTTAAAACAAATAGATTTTATTGGAACATATTAATAAAGCATAAATCTATCCAAAGTGTACAATCAATAGTTTTCAGCCTAATCACATAATTGTGCATTTATCAATCACTTCAATCATTTTTAGAGCATTTCCATCATTCCAATAATAATAATAATAAATGAATAAACAAAAAACTCTGCACTTCTCAATCTCTCTATGCTTCCTCTGATGTACATAGCTGTTAATTATGATTCCATTTCTCTATTTTATTAGTATTTATATTTTTTGAAACAGTCTTATATATGATTTCACCAAATTCATATTTTAAATGAGGTTTCACTAGGTTATGCAGTCCCATATTAGATATTTTTCTCTATTTTTTTAAATGTTACATTCAAAAAATATAAGAGGTCCCCATATACCCCCCACCCCCCTCACCCCACTCCTCCCACATCAACAACTTCTTTCATCATCATGGGACATTCATTGCATTTAGTGAATACATTTTGGAGCACTGCTGCCCCACATGGATAATGGTTTACATTGTAGTTTACACTCTCTCCCAGTCCACCCAGTGGACCATGACAGGACATACAATGTCCAGCATCTGTCCCTGCAGTACCACCCAGGACAACTCCAAGTCCTGAAATTGCCCCCACATCGTATCTCTTCTTCCCTCTCCCTATCCTCAGCAGCTTTATTGCTAAGAGATATCAACGTGAGTTCAGTGGTCATTCCAGAGGTTACACTTATTCAGGACTTAAGCATATGACACAAACTGCCACAGTAAACAAAGCCACAGGGCTCCAGAGACATCCAGACACCATAGGTAAGTCACATGGCCTCATGATATTAATACTTTCTTGGTAGGCCCAATCTGGGAACATATGAAAATCTATTTCCCCAATATAACATAGTTATATTCATTTATAATTTCCCTAATCATGATTCTTATCATGATTACTTTAATGATTACTCAAATTACTTTAATATACCTGTTAGGTATATTTCTCAGAGACTTAAATCTTCGGATTGTTCATATGCCTGTTGAAACTTCAAACCCAGCAGAGTCACAGCTAGCTCTTACTCCCCAGTTCTTTGGGCTTGCCCCAGATAACTAACAAAAAGATCCAGCCTCATTCCTCAAAACAGAGCATCTTCAACTGCAAGCAAAACAACTCCATTCCTCAGTCCCCTAATGTCTGCATCCCTTCTCTGCCTGAAGCAGTCAGAGTGGACTTTGCCCCAAATCTCTCAAGGCTGAGGAATAAACAAAAGTAAGAGAGAAGTGGAACCACAGAAAAAAGCATACTTATTGTCATTGTGGGTATTATCTTGTGTTAGTAAAGTAACTTGTAACTTTGGTATAAAAATATAATTTAAAAATTTAAAAAAAGTTAGTGTAGCCTTATCAATATTAAACTAAGTAGAATTTGAAACAATAGGAATTATTAGAGAACACAATCATTTCAAAATGATAAATGAGTTCATCCATGAGGAATATATAATAATTTAAAACATATTTGCAATAATAATATAACTTCAAAATATATCAAATAAATAATGACAGAACTGAAATAAGAAATAGATGAATCTACAATAAAAGAAGGCTACTTTTATTCAATAGCCTCAATATAATGCAGAAGAAGCAAACAAAAGCAATTTTATAGATTTGAAGATGAAAATTAACATGCTATTTTTATTGACATTTGTCTAACACTGCCACCAAAAATTCCAGAACATATCTTTTATACAAATCTAAATGTAACATTTACCAAAATTAGTATTAATATATTTTGGGTGACAAGCATGATTCAGTAAATTTTAAACAATTACAATGTTTCCTAACTAGAGAGGAATTAAACTAGAACTCAATAATGAAAATACCAGAAAGTCCCCAATTGTTTGGAAAACATGGTATCATAAATTTACCAATTCTCCTTTAAATTAAGTAGCTTCTAAAAGACATATACATAATGGGAATTATCTTGCTAAATTAGAAAATAGTTTGAGAATAATAATAGTGGAAACATACCATATCAATACTTGAGCAATCTAGGTAAATGCATACTTAGATTGATTTTATTGCATAAATTAGAAAAGAAGTAGCTAAAAATCAATGCATTTTGTATCCATTTCAGTAACATGGAAAAGAGCTGCAATTTCGATCCAGATGAAGAAATAAAATGACAAAGGTAAGAGTAGAAATTTACAAAATAGAAACGACATATTCAATATTGTATATCAAAAAAAACAAGTATATTGTTGGTCAAAAGAATGGGAGGAAATATTAGTGGGAAGTCTGATGAAGGATGATGATATATATAGAGAGAGACAGAAGTAGAAGAAACAATTTACTAACATCACTGAAAGGAGAATATCACTAATGATTTTACCATACTTAAAAAAATAAACAACGGAATAAGAAGACACTGCTAATTTATGCCATTGGATTTGAAAATTTAGAAGAGACAAATCTCTAAGGAAACACAAATTACCAAAGGTGACATGAGAAGGAATAGAAAATCCTTTAATACCAATATTACAATTAAAGAAATTGTGTCTGTGATTAGCCTTTCCAGAAAGAAATTGACACTTAGTGAATTCAATAGTGAAGCCATCTAAGCCTGTAAAATCAATTCCATTCTTGCACAAAATCTTCCAGAAAATAGACATTGTATTATGAGGTCAGTATAAACTTGGTACCAAAGGCCAACAAAGACATTACAAAAAGAGAGATTATAGGCACTATATCTCACAAGCATAGGTACAAAAACTCTAAATAAAATATTTCTAAAATAAACTCCATAATATTTAGGAAGGGTGCCCCTTATAACCAAATTCATTTAAGTCCTGGAATATATTTTATTGAATATTTGGAAATAAAGAAGTGGAAATAAAGGGGAAAAAAAGCTGTATTAGTCAGGTTCTCTAGACAGATGCTGTTTGTGGGAAACAGAATCAACAAGAGATACCTGTCAATAGTATGTGATTTTATGAGTCTCACAGAGCCATGGGGATGCACAAGTCCAGGTTCTGCAGGCAGGGTGCAACCAGGGGCTCCACGTAAAGTCCAATGAAGGTTCTTTACGAGTTCTGGGAGACGTGGGTTGTCCAAAGACGAGCTGGGAAATTCTCACTCCATGCTGGAATCACTTCCCCTTTTAAGTCATTCAGCTGATTGGATGAAGCATCACTCATTACTGATGGCAATCTCCCTGACTGATGTATTGTAATCTGCTATCTATGATTTACCACTGCAGTAAAGTCAATGGTCACTAACGTCCACAAATGCCCTTATATTACTGTTAGCCCAGTGCTTGCTTGACCAAACAATTTGGCACAATTACCTGGCCAAGTAGATGCAAGAGCATCACATGTGCTCACCTATGTTGAAATGGAATTTGATTAATACTAAGACCTACTCTACAAACATAGAGCAAATCTCATACACAATTTTAATATTGAATAGCTTCCCCTGATATTAGGGACAAGACAAGTATTTATGCTATCAGCATCCCTAGTCAACACTGTAGTATGTCCAAGTCAGTATAATAAATCATGGAAGAGAAACAAAATATAAACCACAAATAAAAAAAAATAATTAAAATTTGTATAGAAAGATAATACAGAAGAATTTGCAAACCATTAGAATTAAGTGATTTAATAACATAGTTTTAAATAAATCTATAGAAATTCTGCATATAAATAACCATCATTTATACTTGCATAAAATATTAGGAATCAAATCTATTGAAAAACCTGCCATCTTTACACAGAAATCTCAAAGAACAATATTTTGGCCATAGAGGGACTGGGCAAGACAAGGGAAGCCAAAGATTTACTACAAACAGGCCACTGCAATGAGAAAACAAGGAAACGTTAACTTTGAAGAAATGGTTTTAGGTCAATTGAATATCCACAAGGAACAAAAGGACAAAAAGTCAATTCCAGGTTGATGTGGACTAAACATGAAAAATAACACAATATATTTTCTAGAGGATAAAATAGGAGAATATCTTTATGATTTTGCAGAAGTTAAAGACTTGTTATGATGCAGACATATAAGTATAAAAGAAAAGACTGGTAAGCTGTATATCTGTCACTAAAATTAAGTAATTTGTCCATCAATTTATAAGATTATAAAGTAAAATGACTCTATCTATATACCAACTAAGAAATTTATGCAAATAACACACACACATATAAATGCTATGAACCTATCAGAAAACATAAGTAACTCCAAAATGAATAAAAGATTAAAAAATATCCCAAAGAAAATTACCACTGGACAATAGGCACAGGAAAATATGTACATCATTAGTAATCATGAAATTGCAAACTAAAGCACATTGTATAGCATTCATAGCCATAAGACAGACCAAAACTCTTGATCAATATATAATAGATATATAGTAATCACTGATCACTCAAGTAAACAATATACATTTTAAAATGTCCATGTGCTCTGCAAAATTTAATCATATTCTTATGTTACAAGATAAAAATTATGTGAAAACAGATTTTAGAGGCCAAATTTTTGGATCATCATCCAATGAAATAGAAATAGATTATAATAATTTAACCAAAATACTAACTACATGGAAATTAAGAAACACAATAAGTCTTAGATAAAATATACTGAATACTTTATGCCTATCAACTCATTTACATTAATCATATCCCAGAAGAGAGGTACTATAATTCCCTGGAAAGTGAGGCAGTAGGCACATTAAGTGTTCTGACAGAGGGTTTTTCCCGTTTATCCTCCAAGTCTGGAGTTACATAAGGGTAGCTTCACCTTTCTCTCAGGCCCTACACTTTCATTCAGATAATATTTTCTGAGGTTAATGCATCATTAAATGCTGCAGTGTGTAGTTACTCAGATTTTACATTCTCTTTATCTCTAGTCTATTCTTTATCTCTCCAGTCTTACTCTTATCTACATTAAGCATTTTCTCACACATTGCAGTCCAGGGTTAGCTCCCTTTCTTGGTCAAGGAGCTAATATGGTGCAATGGTTTGAAGTTTTGTATTTTCCCAGAAAAGTATGTTCTTAAAGTTAATCCCTTCCTGTAGGTGTGGACCTTTTGTATGAACGATTTTTTTGTGCTTAGGATCTTAACAAGTTAAGATGTGACCCACCTCATTCAGGGTTAGTCTTAATTCTCTTACTGGAGTCCTTAGAAAGAAATTCAGACCAAGAGAGAGAAAGTACCAGAAGCGAGAAGCTGGACGTAACGAAACCCAGAAGAGAAGGGAGAGACAGCAGATGCTGCCATGTGCCTTGCTATGTGACAGAGCAGTCCAGGGCAACCAGCAGCCGATCTTTAGGAAGAAGACATTATCTTGACAGTGCCTGGATTTGGACCAATTCACAACCTCAGAACTGAAAGCTTGGTCATTCATAAATCCATTGTAAAAACCAACCCATTTCTGGGATATTGCTTTTGGCTTCCCAGCAAATGAGAACATATGGTCTTATCATTTTAATTTTTATAGGGTGTATTTTCTGCAAATTTGAGGACATTTGGAAGATGATTAGGAAGCCCAAAATTCTGACTCTTCTTTTCTGAGGTTAAAAACAACAACAACAACAAAACACTAGAAGCATTTAAATGCTTAAAATGGTCTCATACAAACTATATTATTTTTGATTTTGCCATAGTAAAATCAGACATTTTTACCTATGTACTTTCCAGATGGTTGTGTCTATAACTGATGGATAGATTTTCTTCTCAAGTATAGACTAGGACAAAATTCCCACAGTTTTCCTTGGTGACATTCCCTTCCAAAGCAGAAATGAAAATAACTTATCAAACATCTATGCTCACAGTTATTAAATAAGATCTCATTTATGAGATCTCGGGTGTGAAAATGCCTTGCAATATCTAGACAAAGAGTTTTTTGCTCTGTTTGTAAGTAAGAGCACCTCATAGACTGAGGAACAGTTAATTTCAACCTCAGATATATTTTTTTCTTTTTTGGGTTTAACAACAACTACTACTTTAATATTTTCTTATGCATTCTTCCTCTTTAATTTATAATTCATTCCTGAATTAATTGATAGAATTTTGGTCTCCTCTTTATGAGGAGCTGAAGGGCCCTAAAAGATTGTCTAATCATGAAAAGTAGAGGATCAATAATTCACAAAATCAGGCAAAATATCCTGTCTTTCAATCTATTGTTGTTTCCACAACCTAACTGTTTTTCTTATAATACAGTGTCAGAATATTGACCATATAAGCTCCTTCTTCCCAGTCTTAGCATTTTGAGCATTCTTCTGGAAAATGCAAACCTCAAATAGAATTTGTAACTTTAAGACACTAGTTAAAGTGGAATTGGAAGGCACAAGTCCTCCTTCTCATGGGACTTTCTCATCACTTGACCACATATGTTCCTGTTCCAATTTTAGAAACTTGGCCAGTTCAGATGAAAACATCCCAGTTTGCTGATCACCCTCCAGAAACGACGGCCCAAGAGATGCGAGAACATATGTTGGCAACTAATTCAGGCTTATCTTAATTCAACTGCATTTTATTATAAACAAAATAATTTATGATTTCATCCACTATTTTCAGAAAAGTTTCCCATACACTAATTTTGAGGAAATTAATCATTTACTTTATCAAAATTACATGCCACCAGTACAGAGCTAATCTTGTTCTGTAAACACTTATCAGACAGTTTACAGGTTTGATGTGTTCTGAGTGTAGATTGTGCAATTAAACTAATATACATTTTATAATGCATTATTTGCTTATTTTAATCTTCTTCTTGTTAATAATATCACATTTTCTTATGGTTAATGTACCACAGGCAGTGTGGAAATTACTGATTATTGTGAATGTTCTAAACAAAAATACTTCTTCTTGGATGATATAACCTTATTTAACATAGTAAGAAAAAATTAAAGTTCTAGAAAGATTGCTTTGGGAAATATAAAATATAAATTACATAGTTTATACCAACTTTAAGTTTCTTAGTTCTTCAAGGGACCTCAAGGGAAAAGAGAATCCAGTTACTTTGAAATATAAACATGTCCACACATTTTTCGAGCAAAATGGCTGAGTATCAGAAATGTCAGATGACTTGTCTAAAGTCATACAAATAGTGTAAGTGGCAGAGAAGGGAGAAGAATGCAAGTGCTTGATTTTATGGTATATTGTAATAATTTGCCAAATTAATTTGCCAAATTTTAGGTCTAGTCATCTAAAGCTACTAGGTTTAGTTAAGATTATACGGAAGGAGGAGGATAACTCTGGCTATGTACACATGCGTCATGAGTAGTCTTTAATTTTGAGGAATGTTTGATGAGCCCTGGATGATTAATATAATGTTATAAAAGTTACCTTAATATTCTAATTTCAAATGCTGAACATTAGGCAGAGCAGGAAAAGACATTTTCTGAATGTCAGATGAATCTACTGATTCCCCAAGTACATAAAAATGTCTTTAGCCACAAAATGATTTTAACTAGAAATTAGAGTTGTAATTACATGTATCACTAAAGGACATGCAAAGTTTTTATATAATGTTCTTCAGTGAATTTGATTTGAAATTCTCTCTGCCAGACATGGCCACAGTCATTTGGTCCTACAACCTCCCTTTGAAGTAGGTAGGACAGGTGTTGCCACCATTTCTACTTTAAAGGTTAAAAGGAAAACAGGGCAATTCAGCATGCATCACTTCTCAAAAAGCCACATACATTGGAAGTGATAGATTTAGAATTCATTCCAAATCTTAACTCAGGTTAAGTTTTTAATCCACCATATTCTTACATGAAGATCTTTATTAGGCAAATGACTGCTTTCAAGTCAGCTGCCCATGATTAAACTTAGTTAATTGTGGTACTGAAATAGGCAGAAATTAACTTGATTTCAGAAACATGAAGCTTAAACTTACTAAAGTGAATTTTCAAAAATATTGTTACTCTAAATAGTTAACCAACTGACTTTGAGACACAATTTCCAAGTAATAGTCTGGGGTTATTGCCTGTATTAATTAAAAAATATATACAAATAAATAAAATGCATACATATATGTATATATAAATACATATATGCACACATACATATACACCTAATTATTAATACTGTGAACTTGGCATTATTTAAAAAAGAATTTGTAAATACTATATTTAGCTCATACTCTGGTGAAGAAAATAGCCATTTTAAACGGGACCCGAAAACATTAAAATGATTCCTCTGATTTACATGTTGTTGCTTGAAATTATCTAGCTATTTAATATAATTTTAGAAAACACTTATTTTTTTAGGGTGTAGGCTTATATTCTAAAAAGGCTAAAATGTCAGTTTTGCTTTTTTAAATAAGAATTTCGACAATTTGACCATACGTAGAGTCACTACATTAAAAAACGAGTAGTTTTGCCAACTGTTTCCAAATTTTGATTTAGTTGTTTGGAAATTAAGAGATGCTAAGGCAGGCTTAAACAGCATTTATTTCAACAAATTAATAATTACTATGGCATCCACCGGCTCACTATTTCCCCTAAATCTCAGTAAAGATTTAGTATTTTGTGCTTTCAGGAAGTTTTGAAAGTATTTTAAACCAAATTAAAGGAAAGACAAACCATTGCTATAATCACATGCAATGCCCTTGAATCCTTGTAAATTGAATATTTGGATATAAAAGTTCCCACCCTACTTGTTCAGTTTCAAAAGTAAACAACATATTGCTGTGTAATTTTTGAAAAGCTATTGAAAGAGGGTTTGTGGGTTTTTGTTTGTTTGAAAGCTTGGTTTTCATAACTTTGAACACTGGACAATCCCTATTAACTTATTATCAGTTACTAGAATTCCATTATGTCAGTGCTATACTCGTTTTGTCCAGAGTAGCACCAGGTGACCGTTTCAATGAAAGTCTCTCCTTATCTAATTGCGGCATATTCCTCTTAGTTTCTATTTTTAATCTATGTATACATATTTTTATGACTTGTCGGCCAGACTTTTTATTTTAGTTGTGCTACTTCCGGCTGCTTAGTCATATCTTTAACATTCTGCCTCCCTCAGAGAAATGATACACAAACTAATAAAATTAGAAATGATTCTGCATTTATTAAAAATAAACTATAGAATAACTATTCATCACATAGTAGGTTTATGCCATGTGGTGATCCTGTTAGCGGTTGCTCTTTATTGACATTATATGAACATTAATGTGACTGTAGTATTAGATGAATAAAAATTACAGTTGCCAATACAGGACACCTAGCTAAATTTGAATTTCACACAAACAATAAGTAATTTTTATATGACTATGTCCCAAATAATGCATGGCATAAAATTATATTAAAAGAATTTGTTTATCTGCAATTCAAATTGAACGAGGTAACTTTTCTTTCTATTTGCTAAATCTGCCAACTCAAAGATAAATAAAATATACATTTTTGTAATACTTTGTCAAAGAAGTGTTGATTCTGTATAAAATAAATGTACTATATTTGAGTATTGGGAGCTGCAAAGAGAGAGAATATGAAGCATATTTACCAGTACCAAATTTACCAGTACCAGTGACATTCTTTATGCCATGGGTGTCCCACACCAAGGAGTTACTTCTGAAAATAGTACTTCTAACCTCTCATTCTTATATTAATTCTTTGCTCCCTCCCACGTGGCACGTGAAACATTCTACATTTAAGCCTATTTGAACTCTTGAAAATTTTCTTTTGGTGGGAGTAATATATTAAAAGTATTTCCTGGAATGTAAAATAACTGCTACACCCTGCCTGCCCCCATGCCCAAACACACACACCAGTGTCTGTGACCAAATAAATCTGCTAAGTGTTGAGATCAGATTAGTTCTCTATTTGGGAAAGTCTACGCTAATTGATTGCTAGTCATTATCACCTTAATTCACCTTAATTCACATTATTCAACAGATGAACCAGTCATATAATACAATAGCAGAAAACAAAATGTAATTTGTCATCAGAAAGTCTGTGGTGGAATCCTGGCTCTGCTATTTTATTGGCTTGATGATCTTGGGCAAGCCATGTGACCTCTTTAGTTATGTTGGTATAATAGTAACAGTATCTACTCTTGGAGTATTGTGAAGATCAAAAAGGAGTGTGATGATTTTATTTCAACCTATGTGGTGTAATGACGATTTGTAGAAAGCTATACTGATATAATGAATTTGGGAGGAGTGGGTGAGAAGGTGCTTAACTAGAGTCTGAGAGCTGTCATTGGAAGGTGGGAAGAAGTAGAATTAGGATACTCAGGAATCAGAGTAGAGAAATGGACATTAAAGATAGAAAATGATCCTTTCTCATTTTCTACATGAGAAGAAGTTAGCAGAGAAGCAGACACAAGTGAAAATAGAATATAGGAGGGATTTTGGATTATTTCACCTTTTCGTTTACAGATTCATATACAGAGGCCTCTGGAAAAGAAGAGAGAAAAGAAATAATATATATTGAATGGCTATTATGATTCAGATGCGTGATTAAATGTTTTGCACTCAAACATTTATTTAATACTTGAAATTATATTTATTTAATACTCGAAATTTATTTAATACTTGAAATTGTTCTCTCTTTCTACAGATGAGAAAATTCAGGTGTGAGAAAGTTAAGAAATCTAAGATCACAGAGCTCAGTAAGCGAAAGATCCAAACTAAATTCAAAGTCTGTATTTTCATGCAAGACAAACTCAGCCTTCTTGCATGTTCTTTCTTTTTTTCCCTAAAGAAATATGGTGGTAGGTGTAAACATCACACATGAGGCTAAAGTGTCACAAAGCTCATTTGTGCCTATCATTAGGAGACATAGAAATATAATATAAAACACACATATATATCTATAAATAAATCAATTTATATGTATATATAATATAAATATATATGAGAACATATATACATATAGATTAAAATGCTAGTGAAAAATCAATAATTTCATTGTTGGTGAGGACTCTTGAAATGCTGATGAGCAAATATAAGACAAATATCAAAATCATAAGAACTGTACTCTTATAGCAAGAAGAGACATTTTATGAAATTCATCTTCACACCAAATTGCATTCATACATTAGAAAAAAAGCAATTTTAAAAGAAAGATTAATTTTTAAGGTTTTCAACATATTCCAACATCATATTTCAGATATTGCTCTATTAATGGACGTTAGTAAAACTGTGGTTGCATTCAGTGAGGAAAGAATGATTGTTTAAAAAATCAATACTGGAACACAAATGCATCCATCTGAAAGAAATAAAAATGAATGCTTATCTTACAAAATTAATCTTGTTTTGCAGTCCTGCTGGAAAATCTAGATCTAATATACAATGCTAGAAACCTAGAACATCTAGAAAACCAGTTTGCTAAATTAAATTTAAATCATTTATATTGCAAAAAAATTGACAAACAGGATTAGTAGACACATGACGTATCTGGAAAAAATGGCAATGTAGTTATACAAAATGGGTTTAATTCAGTTAATTCATATAGAGTTCTGACAAATTAACCAAAAAAATAAAAAATAAAGTAGAGAAATGGACAAAATGCATGCACATAAAAGTTATAAAGGGAAGCAGACTTGGCCCAGTGGTTAGGGCGTCCATCTACCACATGGGAGGTCTGAGGTTCAAACCCTGGGCCTCCTCGACCTGTGTGGAGCTGGCCCAGGCACAGTGCTGATGCGCACAAGGAGTGACCTGCCATGCAGGGGTGTCCACCGTGTAGGAGAGCCCCACGCACAAAGGAGTGCACCCGTAAGGAAAGCCGCCCAGCACGAAAGAAAATGTAGCCTGCACAGGAATGGTGCTGCCCACATGCAGAGCTGACACAACTAGATGATGCAACAAAAAGAAACACAGATTCCCATGCTGCTGACAACAACAGAAGCAGACAAAGAAGATAATGCAGCAAACAGACACAGAAAACAGACAACCAGGGCTGTGGGTGTGGGGAGGTGGAGAGGTGGGGGGATGGGGAGGTAGGGAGGTGGGGAGTTGGGGAGGTGGGGGAATGGGGGGTGGGGGAAGGGGAGAGAAATAAATAAAATAAATAAATCTTTAAAAAAAAGTTATAAAGAGTAAATCCAATGACCAACACACTTAGGAAGAGGGAAATTCACATTTAGCAGGGAAATGGAAACCAATATAAAAATGATTTCACCTAGTAAACAATTATAAAATTTTCTAAAACCTCATGCTAGTGTGGATATGGGGTGAAGGGAAGCTGGCTGGCTGAGATTTCTTGTTGTAAAGTGTTTTCACTTTGTTGTTAATTCCAGCAATCTCCACTAATACCAATATAAATAGTAATTAGCAATTCCTTTCTCTATTTGGGAAAAATAGAGAAAGCTATCCTACAGAAGCAATCATACCAATTTGTAATAGTTTTTAAAATAATCTTGCAAAATTGTTCACACTAGTGAAAAACAAAAATGAAACAGTTTATGAATATATATGTGGTCTATAAGAGATTATTAAAATATGGAGAAAAATGTTAATATTTGGCTGGACTGGGCTGTTGAAATCAGGAAGAAGAAAGGGAAGATAAGGGAAGTTGTCTATATTAAAACAATGCATATAGTCCCATAAACAAGGAAGAAAAAAAGAGCAAAAAGTGAACTATTTCTTGTTAGATAGTGAAGATTAATAGCTTTTTTTTTTTTCTTCACTTTTTGGATCAAGTAGAAAGGTGATACACTGGTATTTAGTGGATTCCTTTCCTTTACATGATGTAAAAAGTAGTTAAATTCAAATTAATGAACCCATACCATAAATTGGATTATTTTTTAGTGTGGTTGAATGTAGAAGCAATATACTAGACTTTTGTCAAAGCTCATTAAAAATAAGTCTAATGGTATCAAATAAATTAATAATGGATTTTGAATCTATTTGTCATTCATATCTTCTAATATTGGACCCTCATGTTATTTGAAACAGAATGAAGGCCAAAATTTGTTGCTGGTCATCTATTAGCTGATTGTTTGATGGTGAGTGATCTAGAATCTGTTTTTTTTTTTTTTAATTTGGCTTTCATGAGACTTAAAATTTTATTTAAAACATTTTTAAGTTAAACTTTGTTTTTTCTTTTCTTTTTGGGTAGTTTGCTTCACTTTGCTTTAAACTGCTGGAAGCCAGTCCTTTTCATGTCCATGTTTGAGGAAGTTGAAGTCACATCAATTAAAGACAACTGCATCAGGCATCCTACCAAGATAATCTCTATAGAGCTAGAGAGGAGAATGACACAGGGAAGAGACAAATTATAGTACTCCAGTGTAAGGAATTTCTCACTCTTCATGTAGGGGACTTGTTTTTGATGGAAAGGGTAAGGAGTCCATTAAGAAGGCATTGAAATTATCTCCATTTTATGTATTTAATTTTTTTTCATAGGATAAAGGTAATAAAGCATTTATTAGTATTTTAAGAATGTAATGTTTTGTTAGAGGTAAATTATTCATTTTGCCTTTACTTGTGAAACAGTCTCTGATGCATTTGCAGTTGCTTCAGTTCTTTTGACTTCTAATAACAGTAAAGGATGTTCATTTGAGTTCACAGTTCAATCATTATTGTTAGTTTTCAAATTTAACAAGATCCATCTTCATATCAAACTTACCATATTTGAAAGCAACCATGTTTTATATTGCAACTTATTTTCACATTTTCAATGAGTATTCAGAAAATAAGAATTTGGCATTATCTATTTTTTGTACTTAAAAGTCTTATTTATACAGTTCTCCAAGGTGGAATTTGAGAGGATGATAGTCAAAGCATAGTTGACTAAAAATTTGTATTTATATTTTGTAAAAAACAGTCTTATATATGAAATTTCACCCATATTCATGTTTTACATGAGGTTTTACTATTTTATAGCACCCCCTGTTATAGTCTTTAGCGTTCCTTCTCGTATTATACATGACTTTAGAATTTCCCTTTCAACTACTATCATACCCACACGATAGTACTGCTAGTTATAAACACCATGCTTTAACCGTTTCTATTCATTTCCAAAGATTTACAAACAACATTTTTACCAATTCTGAACAGATTAACTCTTAGCTTTCCATTCTCTATCCCCCTTCTATTTACTGGTGACCTATATTCTAATTATTAACTCCAAGAGTTTACACAATATATTTAGTTCCAAAGAGCACAATCACACAGTATTTGGCCTTTTGTGTCTAGCTTGCTTCATTGAATATAATGTCCTCCAGGTTCATCCATGTTGTCATATGCTTCATGACTTCATTTCTTCTTACTATTGCATAATATTCTGTCCTGTGTATACAAAACAATTTATCCACTCATCAGTTGATGGACACCTGGGTACTTTCCAACTTTTGGCATTGGTGAATAATGCCACCATAAGCATCGGTGTGCATATGTCTGTTCATGTCTCTCCTCTGCTTGGTATATAGCTAGTAATGGTATTGCCATGTCACATGGCAAGTTTATATTCTACTTCCCTAGGAACTGCCAAACAGTCTTCCACAGGGACTGTACCATTCTACATTCCCACCAAAAGTAAATAAGTGTTCCTATCTCTCCATATCCTCTCCAATATATACAGGTTTCATACTTTTAAAAGCAGCCAGTCTAAGAGGTGTGAAATGATATCTCATTGTAGTTTTGATTTGCATTTCTCTAGTGGCTATTGTGGCAATTTGATATTGTTTATAAATTCCAAAAATAAATACTGGATTATGTTTGTAAACTGGTCTGTCCTTCTGGACATATTAGATTGTTTTGGATTCAGAGGTTTCACTTTTACTTGATTAAATAACGATTAAGGTTTTGATTAGGCCACTTCAGTAGGACCCACCCTTGGTCGGTGGGGACTCACAGAGAAACCACATGGTAGAGAAGGGAGTTTGGAGTTTTGAATTTTGAGCTTGAGCCCAGGAAGTAAGCACAAGGAGTAGCAGAGCAGCTGAGACCAGAGAGAATAGAGCCCTGGGGAGAGAGACAGAGCCAGTCATCTGATAGCCTAGAGCTGGCCTTGTGGAGAGAGCAGGGCAGCAGAGTCTAGACAGAAACAAGTCCCAGGAAAAGAGGAACCCAGGAAGCCTGAACTCTTGGCAGACATCACAGCCATCTTGCTCCAACACGTGGCAACAGACTTTAGTGAGGGAAGTTACTTATGCTTTATGACCTGGTAACTGTAAGCTCCTACCCCCAAAAATACCCTTTATAAAAGCCAACAGATTTCTGGTATTTAGCATCAGCACCCCTTTGGCTGACTAATACAGCTAGTGATGGTGAACATGTTTTCATGTGTTTCTTCGACATTTGTACTTCTTCTTTGGAGAATAGTCCTTTGAAGTCTTTGGCCCAATTTTTAATTGGGTTATTTGTCTTTTTATTGTTGCGTTGTATGATCTCTTTGTATATCAAGGATATTTGCCAAATATATCCTCCTGTTGAATCAGCTGGCTTTCACCCTTTTAACAAAGTCCTTTGAGGTGCCAAAGTGTTTAATTTTGAGGAGGTTTTGTTTTTCAATTTTTTATTTTGTTGCTCATGCTATGGGTATAAAATTTAAGAAACTGCCACCTAGCATAAGATCTTGAAGAAGTTTTCCTACATTTTCATCTAATTTTATGGTTGCTGCTTTTATATTTAAGCTCTTGATCCATTTTGAGTTAATTTTTGTATAAGGTGTGAAATGTGGGTCTTCATTCTTTCTTTTGGATATGTATATCCAGTTCTCCCAGCACCATTTGTTGAATATATTGTTCTGGCCCAGCTGGAGGACTTGACAACCTTGTAAAAAAAACACTTGATTGTAGATGTGTAGGTCTATTTCTGAGTTCTTGATTCAGTTCCATGAGTCAATCTATCTGCCTTTATGCCAGTACCATGCTGTTTTTACCACTGTAACTAAATAATATGCTTCAAATTCAGGAAGTGTGAGTCTTCTAATTTCTTTCTTCTTTTTAAAGATATTTTTGGCTGTTTGGGGCCCCTTACCTTTCCTAATAAATTTGCTATTTTGTTTTCCCACTTCTGCGAAAAAGGCTGTTCAGATTTTTATTGGGATTGTGTTGAATCTGTAAATCAGTTTGTATAGAATTGACAACTTAATGATATTTAGTCTTCCATTCCATGAACTCAGTGTGTCCTTCCATTTGTTCAAATCTTCTTTGGTTTCTTTTAGCAATGTTTTGTAGTTTTCTGAATAGAGATCCTTTACGTCCTTGGTTAAGTTTATTCCTAAGTTATTGATTGCTTTAGTCACTATTATGAATGGAATTGTTTTTCTGATTTCCTCCTCAGATTGCACTTTAGTGTGTAGAAGCACTATTGATTTTTACATATTAATCAGGTATCCCACATCTTTGTTGAACTCATCTATTAATTAATTCTAGTAGTTTCTCTGTGGATTCAGGACTTTTTAGATATAGGATCATGTCATTTATGAATACTGAAAGTTTTACTTCTTCCTTTCCTATTTGTGTGCTTTTTATTTTTGTCTAGCTTAATTGATCTAGCTAGAACTTCTAGCACAGTACTGAATAATAATGGAGACAGTGGTCATCATTATCTTGTTTCTGATCTCAGCAGAAAAGCTTTCAGTCTTTCTCCACTGAATACCAAACTAGCTGTAGGTTTTTCATATATGCACTTCACCATACTAAGAAAGCTTCTTTCTATTCCTATCTTTTGGAGTGTTTTTATCAACAAAAGGTGCTGTATTTTGTCAAATGTCTTTTCTGCATCAATCGAGAGGATCATGTGATTTTTCTTCTTCAATTTATCACTGTGGTTATTACACAAATTGATTTGCTTGTGTTGAATCACCCTTGCATACCTAGGATAAAACCCACTTGATCATGGCATATCACTCTTTTAATGTGCTTTTGGATTCTGTTTGCAAGTATTTTGTTGAGCATTTTTGCATCTATTATATATTCACTAAAGGCGTTAGTCTGCAATTTTCTATTTTTATAGTATCTTTATCTGGTTTTGGTATTAGGGTGATGTCGGCCTCATAGAATGAGTTTGGTATCATTCTTTCCTTTTCAATTTTTTGGAAGAGCTTGAGTAAGATTGGTAGTAGATTGTTTTTGAATGATTGGTAAAATTCACCTGTGAAGCAATCTGGTCCTGGGCTTTTCATCTTTGGGAGGTTTTGATGACAGTTTCAATCTTTTTACTTGTGATTGGTTTGTTGAAGTTTTCTATTTCTTCTAGCATCATTGTGTTTCTTTAAGGATGGTTTGTGTGTTTCTAGGAACTTGTCTATCTCCTCTATATTGTCGAGTTTTTTGGCATATAGTTATTCATAGCATCCTCTTATTATCTCACTTATTTCTGTGCATTCAATGGTAATGTCTCCCTCTCATTTCTGACTTTATTTACTTTCATCTTCTCTCTTGTTCTCTTTGTCAATCTTGCTAAGAGTTTGTTGATTTTGTTGATCTTCTCAAAGATCCAACTTTTGATTTTGTTGATTTTTTTACCCTTGATTTCATTTATTTTTGCTCTGATCTTTACTATTTCTTTCCTCCAGCTTTGTAGGATTAGTTTGTTGTTCTTTTTCTAGGTCCTCCAAGTGTGCAGTTAGATATTCAATGTTAACTCTTTCTTCTATTTTAACATAAGCTTTGAGGGCTATAAATTTCCCTCTCAGTAATGCCTTTACAGTATCCCATAGGTTTTGATATGTTCTGTTCTCTTTTTCACTCATCTCAAGATATTTACTTAATTCTCTTGCATTTTATTCTTTGACCCACTGACTGTTTAAGAGTGTTATGTTTAATCTCCACATATTTATGAATTTTTTCATTTTTCTTCCCATTATTGATTTCCAGCTTCATTCTGTTATTGTCAAAGAAAGTGTTTCATATAATTTCAATCTTTTTAAATTTATTGAGACTTGTCTTCTCACCCAACATATAGTCTATCATGGAAAAGGATCAATGAACACTTGAAAAGAAAGTATATCCTGCTGTTTTGGGGTGCAATGCTCTAAAGATATCTGCTATGTCTAATTAATTTATCATATTATTCAATTTCTCTGTTTCTTTATTTGTCCTCTGTCCAGATGTTCTGTCCAATACTGAGAGTGGTATATTGAAGGCACTAACCATTATTGTAGAAAATCTATTTCTTCCTTCAGTTTTACCAGTGTGTGCCTCATGTATCTTGCAGCACTCAGGTTAGGTGTATAAATATTTAATATAGTTATTTCTTCTTTGTTAATTGCCCCTTTTATTAATATGCAATGTCCTTCTTCATCCCTTATAATACTTCTGAATTTGAAATAATTTTGTACAATATTAATATCACTACTCCTGCTTTTTTTTTTTTTTTTTTTGGTTGCTATTTACATGGAATATCTTTTTCCAACTTTTCACTTTTAGCCTGATAGTGTCCTTAATTCCAAGTTGGGTCTCTTGTAGACAACATATAGATGGCTTATATATTTTTTTAATCCATTCAATCAGTCTATATCTTTTGATTGGGGTGTTATAAAGGCAATACTTACTTCATTTTGCCCTTTGGCTTTCTGTTGTCATACTGTTCTATTGTCTGTCTCTTACCTTTTAGTGTACTTTTTCTAGTAATCTTCATTTCTAAACTCTTCTCCAATTTTCTCACCCTTGTTTTTTCCTTTCAGGCTGCAGCAGTACCTTTAGTATCTCCTGTAATTCTGTTCTTCTGGTAACATATTCTATCAGTTTTTGTTTGTCTGTGAAGACTTCGAACACACCCTAAGTTTTGAAGGACAGTTTTGGTGGATATGCTGAATTCTCAGCTGCCAGTTTTTCTCTTTTCACTTAAAAGACATCATACTAATTTCTTCTCACCTTTGTGTTTTCTGATGAGAGGTTGGCACTTAATCTTATCATTTCCTCTTATATGTGATGCTTTGCTTTTCTCTTGCTCCTTTCAGAATCCTCTCTTTATCTTTGATATTTGTCATTCTGTATAGTAAGTGTCTCAGCATAAGTTTACTCAGATTTATTCTGTTTTGAAGTGTGTTGTCCTTTTTGTATATTAATATTTATGTCCTTCATTGTGTTTGGGAAGTTTCAGTAATTATTTCCTCAAGTATTTTTTCTGCCACTTTTCCATTCTCTTCTCCTTCTGGGACACCAATAACGCAAATGTTTGTGTGTTTTTCACATTGTCATTCAATTCATGAGACTCTGTTCTATTTTTCCATTCTTTTTTCTTTCTGTTCTCTTGTCTTTTATATTTCAGATGCTCTGTCTTCAAAATCACTATTTCTATCTTTGGGTATTTCAAATCTGCTCTTATGCGCCTCTAATGTATTTTTAATTTCATCTGTAGAGTCATTCTCATAAAGTCTATTACTTTACTTTGCATGCTTTCAAATTGTTCTTTATGCTCTTGGAGTGTCTTCTTAATATGCTTTATTTCTTTAGTCATATTTTCTTTAAATTCTTTGAAATGATTTAGGAGAGTTGTGATTTTTACTGATTAATTGTCTTAAATCTTTTATCTCTTCAGGATATTTGGTTTGTGCCTTTGGCTCTGCCATCTATTCCTGTTTCCTAGCATAGCCTGTAATTTTTTGCTAATGTCTAGGAATCTGAACTGCTGAATTTACTCTGATAGCCAATTTCTCTCTCTTCTCTATTGTTTTTTTTTTTCATAACACTTCTTTGATATTTGGTTCAACTCATTCTAAGTCTTTAAAATTGCCTAGTTCACTAATAGGGTACAGATTTTCTCCCATGGTTTTAGAATATAGAGAGAACTGAAATGGTTTTTGTCAATGAAATTTCCAGACCAGCTAGCAGATGGTGCACATCAGTGCACCATCAACCTGAGGTGTTTCAATCTGGGCTTTCCTGTCTTCCTGTGTTGAATCCCAAGAGTAGAGATTTAAAGCAGGCTCAGCTGACCAAATTTACTGAAGAAAAGCACCCCCTCCCCCAACTCTCCCATCATTTTCCCCTGAAACAGCTGACAGGGAGGAAGATGTCTGTTGCCATCTCTGTGAGCAGTGGTTTTACCACAGCTTAATATCTTGGAAGTGGGAGAGGGAAGCACTTCCCAGCCACTGCAGGGGCTTGGTAACTCAGTCTGCATTAGGAACAATTGGAAATAATTTTTAAATGTTCTTTCTAAATGAGAGTACAGATGATACATGAAATCTACAATGCTAGATGAAATTCAGCAACTATCATCAATTAACGAACATTAGTGTCAAGGAACTCTAAACATACAATTTTTCATTATAATGGAATTGCATAATGATTGGAAATACTTAAAATATAGGATGATTGCATAATTAGAGCATAGATATTTCTTCTAATATAAATGTAAGAAGAGTATATTAATATAGACTGTACTATCTACTACAGTGTGGTAGAATAACATTTGTTGTGTGTGTCTAAAAACAGGATTTGAGATTATCTATTTTGGATAGTTGAAGTATTAACTTGGACAAGTCATTTAAACTCTCTGAGATTATGTTTACTCATCATACTAATAGATTCCTCATCAACTTTTCAGGGTTATTGTGAGGTTCAGTGGGGATAACTAATTTTGTAATTTATAGTATTTTGTAAGCTATGATATATTAGGAGCTTATATATATGTGCTCAATTAAAACCTCAATTAAAATTAGTCTTCTAAAATCATAGAGCAAAAATACATTTAAAATACACTTAAAAAATTCATTTCTTTCATTTTAGAAGTAACTTTCATGTGTTAATTATCAGGTCAGATTAAACATTGCTTTGTGAGATGTAGTAAAAAATGTAGCTCTATAGTGGTAAGATTAACCTAGTAAAATCATTTAGCTTTTATGATCCTCTTTTTCAATTTTGGGATAGAGTGGAGCAGGAGACGTGCAATCAGATGAAGCTGCTGTACACAGACACTGGGAGACAAAGTAGTGCCTGCTACCTTCTATCTTCTCTTCAGTTTACGTAGGATGGCCTTTCCTATCCCCCGCTAATCCTATGTGTGCCAAGAAAAGAAAATAAAACAAAAAAAAATTCAAGTAACTTCCTAGGCTTCTAGGTAATTCTCACCACTCTTTCAATGTATTTCAGTCTATGCATATTTTGCTCCCGTTTGACAGGCTCTCTTCCACCTGATAAAGAATTATCATCATCTTTTCATTGCTAGGCAAACAAATTAAAGGTGTAAAAATGAAGAACATAAAGAGATGGTTTAACATTAAAAAATATACTATCTTCCCTCAATTTTTAGTACATTCTTGTTCACCAAATGCTCTTGTTTATTACTTGGAAGATTGGAAGTCACTGCAACTATGTATTTTCATAATAAACTTGTTATCCATTTTCATTCAAATGAGATTTCCTTTCTATTCCATGTAAGATTTGCTTTTAGAAGCTGACCAAGAGTGATAACCAGGGTAAACATACATTATGTTGTCCTGTTACCTGAGAGTCAAATGAATCTTTTCCATCATTGTTGATATAATGAATATGCTTACATAGTCATATTTAACTGAAATAAGTTGCATTATTATCACACATGACAAAATATCATTTTGCTACAGCTCAACATTCAAGAGGAAAATACAAACCATAAGAACTTTCTTTTTAGACGTATTTTACCAAAGCTAGTATTAATTACTTTTGCATTTTCATTAATAAACTTGGATAGGAAAGACTAGAGAAAAAATATTTTAATATTTTGCCTATTGTAATATATATGAAAATATATCCAAATTAAACAAGAGAGAAGAAGCACAGCACTGTGTTGACAAAATTAAGTCAATGAAAATTTAATTTTAAGAATATGTAGGCAATATAGGAAATTATGAAAGTGAAATCCCAAAATATTTTCCTCTTCTTAGCAGCAGAATTTTTAAGTTGTGAATTAATGAGATTGTGTTTTTAGCTTTCCACTTCCTATTGCCTTATTTTAAGTCTCTGTAAATCACATCTAAATTTGTCTAGCCAAAAATGAATAAAATTATAAAAGCATTTAATAATTCACAAAGTAGTAAAAGAAAAAACCTAAAACTGTACTCAGCTGGCAAAGTCAGATACTCTGTGGTTTCTTTTTTTGATGACTACACACATTTTCACAGTAATTATAAAATAAAACATATGTCTAGTTCAAATGGATTATTCAGTTTCAAGTATTTTACAGTCTCTGAGTTTGTACAGACATGTAGAACTACAATTAAGCTATACGTTGAAAAAAAAATTATATCAAATGTCTTGATTGGGATGAGTGATTGAGTTTAAATAAATATATCTGAGGATATTTATAGCTCTATTCTATCACAAATGAAGATTTCTTTAAGGTTCATTTACTCCTTGGTCTCAAGTGAAGCTTCACGTGTGTTTTTATAATCAACATTTTTGAAACTTAACAATAAGTCCTATCATATTTGTCCCTGGTCCTACATGAAGGCAATCAAGAACTACTACTGGCATAAAACTTTTACGTGTTTCATTCTCCTAATCCAGGTTTCCATGTCGATGACTTACTCATTTTGACTGAATTAAGCCCTCAGTACTCAGGACAGTTTGAATTCCTTTCACTTTGGAACTGTACTCTCTGTTGGGAGTCTCATCTCCTAGTCTTTCCCCTAATGTAATCTACATGTGATTACGTTCAATATTGTGTATCTTTAACATGTTCTCTTGCCTCTTCTTACTTATATCTCACATTTACCTCCTAAAATTCTACCTAAACTTTAAATACTATCTCAAATTTACCTTTCCAATATTTTTGTTTCCTTTATCCCACATATTCTACTTCATTAATAGCATGGAATCTCACTTTAAGCTCTATAAACGTTCTCTATATCTCAAATTTTAGTTGTAGTATATTGATTCTCATTTTAGCTGCTTGGTCATTTCTCTCATCCTTTCTGTTAGATTAGTAAACCAACACATTAACTAGTTAAACTCTCTGTGAGGGTCAAATATGTACTAATTTATGATTACCTGATAGGTGTTTAATTGTTGTTGTTATGTGGATTTAGAAAAAGGCAAATTATTTTATTAGGTAGAAAGTGAAGGGGAGCAAATTTCAGTTCAATTTAAGCAACATTTTTCTCACAGTCACAGGTATTAGAAAGTAAACATCAATATCTCACTAGCAATGGAGCTTTTCAAACAGGAGATATTATAGACGGAAATCTTTCATGAGGAAGAATGTTATCAGCTTAATCCATGTCCCTTTTCAGTTACTGTACATAGTGCCTTAAATACAAGAAGTATTCAATAAAGTTTAGTTCTATTTATTTCAGTTGGTTGTATATTAGGTCAGTCATCTAATATAATTAACATTCAATTATCAGCAAATAGCAAGATATGTAATGAAACAAAAGTAATATACAAAAGTTATATAAAAGGTCTAACATTTATTACTATACTGTATGGCTTCTTACATGTTAGAATTCTTTCTGTGGAGCTCATGTGAGCTCACTATTGAATTTGTGGGGATAGGAATCAATTTTCTCATTTAGAAAGAAGAGCTATGTAAATTTTTATGGCCCAGATTCTTTACTTAAAATAGTTTCCAGTAGAGAACATTGTCTTTCTAATTTTTCTTCTTACTCCAGCTGCTTAAAAATTCTTTTTCTCCCCCTTGCTATCATTCTATGAATTATTTGGTGTGTGGTCTGAATATAAACTTTCATGAGACAGTAAGATATATAGATATCTCTAGGGATATCTTTGATCCCTATATTTTAATGGAGATTAAAACCTGTATTTTAATAGAGATTTAGGAATGCAAAATAAAACCTTAGTAGGCTGAAAAGAACTGGCCTAAAGATAACTTTTATGATATTTACTTTAAAAATCATTCTGATAACTAATGTAACATTCAGGTGATGTACTTGACAAACCATTTTTAGTTAATTAGTGCTTATAAACATGTGTAAACATCTTTTAAACATGTGCAAAAAATTTTACAGCAATCATAGAGTCATTCTTGACTCTATGATATGTTCAAATATGTATTGACATATTCTATATTTAAGAATCTTTATTAAGTCAAAATTGGGGTTCTTCTCAGTTAATGTAAAGCTTGAAAATTTTTGTTGTTTTTGTTGTATAATGAATTATTTTAAAAATTATAATATTAAATTATTTTAAAAATTATAATAAAATTTTTGTTGTATAATTAATTATTTTCACATTTATTCATTTCTTTCTTTGAGTGAAGATTATATATCAGTGTCCTTTCCCATGCAATTTGTTTGCTTCTTATGGCTCCCATTAACTTAGAGCTTGGCCATGTGATTTATTTTGACCAACAAAATATGAGCAGTTTTAAGCAGAAGTTTTAATAGTCATTATAAGGTTTATCAACTTATCGTTCCTTTCCTTGCATGAAAGAACAGCATATACTGAGAGAAGTTGTTCCTTTAGCCTTAGTACTAGAATGAGAAAACATGTGCACCAGTCCAACAGTCCAAAGTACAAACCTGGAACAGACACGTAGTCTTAAATAGAACCATACCTGACCTGAAGACCATTTAGTAAGAAAGTCAAAAGTTCGCTGTTGTAAGCCACTGATGTTTGTGCTTATTTGATTAACACAAGCAACTTAGCGTTAATGTCTACTGTTACGGATTGAATCATAGCCTCCATGTTTAAGTCCTAACCCCTGGTCCTGTGGATGTGAACTGACTTGGAAATAGGATCCTTAAAGATCCTATTGAGAGGATGTCAAACTGAATCAGGAAGGGTTTATTCCAATATGATTGGAGCCCTTATAAGCACTGGAAATTGGTAGAAGTGAGTCAGTAGAACACAAAAGGAGACATAATGTTATGTATTGGAGGCTTATATTGAGTTATGGATTTCCAGCAAGCCACCACCAGAAATCTACAGACCTCAGAGAAAGTATGATCCTGCCAAAACTTTGATTTTGGACTTTAGCCTCTAAAACTGTGAGACAATAAATTTCTGTTGTTTAAACCAAGCTGTATATGATGTTTGGTATAGCAACTCAGGCAAACTAAGACACCAATAATTAAATAACAACCCCAAAATAGCCTTCATTATTTAAGACATGACAAATAATTAACTTGACTTTCTAGAAACACCCAAAGCTAGCTACTATTGATGTATGTATCTCTGATTAGAATGATGAAAAATGTAGGAAATTATGTGAGTTTTTTTGTAGACTATCATTTAAAATTTGTTTTAATATTTTATGATATGAAAAAGATGGTGTAGTCATAATTTTCTCTGTTCCTCTCCCTGAGTACTAAAAGTTCTGGACATTTATATAGAACAAACAGAAGACTCTGAAAAAGTGGAAAAAATAATGTAAATCAGCTAAGGACCTCAGGATCTAAGGGAAAACATGGCAATGTGTTCCTTGGGTTTCTTTTCTGTCTCACAAACACCAGACTTAGAACTGAAGATGCTAGCAACCTTGAAACGTCAATGGACAAAGACAAAAAGCCTCATCAAAAATCCAATCTTTGTAGCCAAAGTACTAGAAAAAGGGCAGTCTGTCAAGAGAGAAAAAATGTAGACAATAACCACTCAACTACATTCAAAACAGGAGAGAAAACTATGCCCCACTCCAAGCATGCTAACAAAGGCTGAGTGTTGAACCAAGACTTCCAACTTTGCAAGGCACAACATTCCCAAACTGGTGGTGCAAAGAAGCCCATATAAGGATTCTGGACTTTCACTCCCACTGCATGGTAATGAGGTGACCCCACCCACTTCTCACTGGGATGGTGTCAAAGGGAAGATATTGGACTGTCAGCATTTTCCCACGGCTCAGTGGTAGGAGGCCACTCTTACTGCAATGTCAGTGGAAAACAGGTAGGGATTTCCCAAACTGCCAAGCAGTAACAAGGAGCACCGACAAGGCTGGGTTGTCAATGGAGGCTAAGTGAGGAATCTGGACTTCTCCCTCCATCTGGCAGAAACAGGGGGGAGTACCCCACTCCTTCCCCTGCTGGAGCAGTATTAGAAAAGCCAGCTGAAGAAGAAAGTTTAAATAAGATCTAGAACTCTATAACATAATATGAAATTGTACAAGTTTCAATAAAAAATAACTTGTCATTCCAAGATTCAGAAAGATAGTAAAATAAGTGAAAGTGACAATCAATAAATGCTAATATCAAGATCACAAGATGTTAGAATTATCTCATAAAAATGTAAGGCACCCATAGTAAAAGTGGTTCAGTGAATAGTTATGAGTACATTTGAAACAAATGAAAAAAAAAGATCATTAAAGAAATTAAAAAGTCACAGTAAAGAAATAGGCGATATGAAGAAAAAGCAAATGAAAATTTAAAACAAAACATGCAATAACAGAGATAAACATTTCAGTGGAAGGGTTAATAGCAGAACAGAATGGGCAAAGGAAAAAATCAAAGAACTGGAAAGCAGAACATTAGAAATTACTTAATCTGAACAGTAAAGAGAAGATAGATTGGAATAAAAATTAATGAAAACTTATGCTGTGTGAGTCCTGAATCTCAGCAGAGTTGCAACCAACTTCTATTCTCCAGTTCATCAGACTCACCCAGGACAACTAACAAAAGGGTGATGGTGGCTAACGCCCATCCCAAGAAGCAGAGAGTATTTGCAACTGCAAGCAAGACATTTCCATCCATCTGCCCCATGGGACCTAAGCCACCTCTTAATCAGAAATTGGAAGCAGAGTGGGTATCACCATCCCCAAATCCTTAAGATAAAGGAACAAATGAGTTTAAGGGAGAAATGCAACTATGGACTAAAGTGGACTTATTATTATTAAAGAAATGGAAGAGCTTGTAACATTGATATAAAGACAGTGGTCACCATAGTTTCTGAGGAGAGGGAGGGAAATCATTCTGCATGCTATGTAATGATGGATACAAGCCATTATACATCTCGTCAAAATCTGTTAAATTGTGTGGTGCAAAGTGTAAAACCTGATGTAAACTCCAGACCATGCTTAGTAGCAGTGCTTTAATATGTGTTCATTAATTGTAACAAATGTACCACATGATGAAAGATGTTGTTGGTTAGGGGGAATGGGGGTGGTAGAGTGTGTTTAAGTCCCCTTTATATTCAATGTAACATTTATGTGATCTAAAGTTCCTTTAAAAAAACAGAAAAACCATTAAAAAATTAATGAAACCTCATGGACCTGTGGGACATAACAAAATATATAACATTCATCTCAGCTGTCTCAGAAAAAGAGGAGAAAGACAGCAGGGCTGAAAATGTATTCTAAAAGATAAAACTTCCCAAATTTGCAAGAGACATAAACCTACAGTTTAAAAAAAGCTGGAGGAAACCCAAACAGAATAAATTCAAAGAATCTACGCAAAGAGAAGTCATAATTAAATTAATGAAAAGTAAAGACATAGAGAAAATCTTGAAAGAAATCAGAGAATAATGACCATTAACCATGGGAGAAACAAATTGAATTGTAGCAGATTTCTCAAAAGAAAACATAGAGGCCTGAAGGACACAGCAGAATATTTTTCATGCGTTGATAGAAAAGAACTGTTAACTCAGATTCCTATACTTTGAAAAAATATCTTTCAGGGTGGAAGGGGAAATCAAGAACTTCTCAGATGAAAGAATACTAAGAGAATTTGCAACCAGCATATCTAAGATAAAAGACTTAATAAATTTCTCTGGACAGAAAAGAAATTATAGAAGATGAAAATTTGAGACATCTAGAAGAAAGGAGAAACATAGCAAGCAAAATTATGGACAAATACAATAGGATTTCCTTCTTCTACTGAGTTTTCTAAATTATGTTTTGACAGTTGAAGCCAAAATTAAAACACTGTCTTATGGGCTCAAAATGTATGGAGAGAAAATATTTAAGCCAATTATATTATGAATGGGGAAAAGTAAAGGATACATAGGAGATAGTGTTTCTATATTTCACTCAAACTGGTAATATGGAGATTTCAGTAGACTATAAGTTATGGATATGTAATGGTATGCCTAGAGCAACTATTAAAAATATTTAAAAAGGTGCATTCTAAAACACTAATGATAATTCAGACTGGATTTGAAAAAAAAAATTGTTCAAGTAACCTACAGGAAGACAGGAAAAATAAAACAGGAAAACTAAAAATGAAAACAGAACAAACAGAAAAATTAAAATGGAAAAATTAGCCCCTAAAATATCAAATATCACATTAAATGTAAATGGTCCTAATAAACCAATTAAAAGGCAGAGATCGGAAATGTGAATTTTTAAAAAATGACCCAATTATATGTTCTCTATAAGAAACTCATTTCAAATATATTGGAATAAGCAGACTCATAATAAAAATCTGTAGAAAGATATATCATACAGACATTAATTAAATGAAACAAGAGTGGCTATATTAACATCAGATAAAGTAGACTTCAGAACAAAAAATTAGAGACACAGAGATAAATCTTACAAAATGATAAAAGGATCAACTTACCAAGAAGACTTAACAGTACTAATTGTGTATGCACCAAATAACAAATCTGCAAAATAAGTGGAGTAAAAATTGATAGAACTCAAAGGAAATATAAACAAATCCACAATTGTATTTGCAGAATTCAACAACTCTGTCTTAAGTACTACTGTAATGAACAACTAAAAAAAATCATAATGATTTAGAATTCAACAGAACCATAAATTAACTGGATATAATTCACATTTATAGAACTTTTCACCCAACCATAGCAGGAAACACATTTTTTCAATTGTCCATGGAAAAAATACTGATTTAGGATAACCTAGGCCATAAAACAAATGCCAGTAAATTTAAAATAATTGATATAATACAGAATATGTTCTCTGACCACAATGGAATTGAACTATAAATCAATAAAAAAAAAAATCTCAAAACTCCTGGAAACTAAACAACATGCTTCTACATAATTTATGTATCAAAAAGGAAGTCTCAAAAGAAATAAAAGAGTACACTGAGCTGAAAGAGAATAAAGATATAACATATCATATCAAAATTTGTGGGTAACTCTAATGCAATACTGAGAGAGAGAAAACTATCACTAAGTGCATACATTAGAAAAAGAGTGGAAATCTCACATCAACAAACCAAACTCATACTTCAGGACTCTAGAAAAACAAGAGCAAAATAACCTCAATGTAAACAGAGAGTAGGAAAGAGAATAGAAGAACTCAATGAAGTTGAAAACAGGGAAACAATAAAGAAATTCAGTGAAACAAAGAGCTTCAATAAAACCAATAAAATTCATAAATATTCAGCAAGAATGGTGCTGGAAAAAAAAGAGAGGCCATGTTTTACTAATACCAGAAGTGAATGAGGGGATATAACTAGAGACCCTGTAGACTTCAAAAGGATGATAAGGAAATACTACAAAAACTCTATTTACATAAGTTTGACAACTTAAATTAAAATGGACAAATTCTTCAAAACTTTACCATAAATCACCCAACATGAAGGAGATAATTTAATAGCCCTATAACTATTTAGGAAATTGCATTGGTAATTTATAAGCTCCCCCCACCCCTCCACCCCCCAAAAAAAAGAAATTTCCAGAGTGAGATGGTTTCACTGGAGAAATCTCTCAGATGTTTAAAGAAGAATTAGCAGTGGTTCTAGCAATATCTTCCAGAAATTGTATAGAATTCTCAGAAACAAAGAAATATTCATTTTATGAATTTAGAATTACCCTGATATCAAAATCAGGCAGATGAGTAAAAAAAAAACCAAAAAAACCCCATCAATAACAAAAGCTCTCAAGAACATATAGAAGTTGTGTATTCCATGATCAAGTAGGGCTTATTTCCAGGATGCAAGGCTGATTCAATATGACAAAACCAATCAGTGTGACCCACCATACTTATAGTCTAGAGAAAGGAAATCAAATGATTATGTCATCTAACATAGAGAAATCATTTGACAATATTCAATACCATTCATGATAAAATGAAAAATGGAAAAGAGAACTGACTCAAATTGATAAAGAAAGCCAATTTAGAAGACTGCAGTTAATTTACAAGACTGAATGCTTTCTCTCCTAAGTTTTGGGAAAAAGGCATAGATGTCTGCTCTAATTCCTCATATTCAACAAGATGCTAGAAGTTCTAGCCAGTGAAACAAGATAAGAATAGGAAATTTTAAAATATACTAATTGGAAAGGAAGAAATGAAACTGTCCCTACTTGCAAGTGGTGTGAGTTTCTATGTAGAAAATCTCAAGGAATCTAAAATTTGCCCTTTAAGTCATTTATATTGTCATCTTATTGTCCTTCTTCCTAAGGTTTTCATAAGAACATGACAAGATAGTGCTAAAGAAAATGTAGCACTTCAAAATTTCTAATTCTTTTCATTTGTTTTGTTCTTAACATATTCAGTCATATTTGAGATAGCATATGTAGCATTATAATGCTTTGAATTTACCAGAAGAAATTCTTTAGTCCTTGAGATGCTTCACTTTGATGTTTAAGGTAGAGCCAGGGTCAGGTCTCAAGGCGCATTTGCTGGCCTAAGAAAAGAAAGAATGCTAGCAGAATAGAGTGTGACTTTTAGAGAGGGGAAGGAAAGGAAGAAGGGAAGAAGTTCCAGGGAATTTAATAGTTACATTTGTGAGGCCAACTCCCTAAGTATTTAAAGTCCACTCAGTGGAAAGGGTAAGAAAACATTCTGGCTTTTGAATCTGAATATCTTTTGGAATCCAACCCTGTTTATAACCAGCTATAAATTTTATCTGATTATGGTTTACCCCTACATAACCTTCTAGATGCTGGTGAGAACTATAAAAAAAAAAACTTTAAGAAATAATGAAATAAGGGTTAAATTTTGCAGCATCTTGCCCTTTAATTCTAGAGAAATCTTTTATCCTATTGCTTCAAACTCTTGACAAACTGTTAACTTCTTTTCTTTTGACTGAAGATGTGACTTTTTCTTTAAGTGATAATACTAAATGTGGGACAAACATTTTGCCAGACCAAAAGTCTACTGTGTAAATATAATGGAGTCTCAATTGATAACTAATAAAAGGTTTTTAAAAAAACTGTTCTGTCTAAATGTGGAATGTCTATTTTTCTTTTATTGTACATTTGCATCCAGGCAATAACTTGTACCTTAATGTGATTTGAATATAATTATAAATCAAATTTAAATCCCCACTCTAATTTGTGTGCCTATTGACTAGTGTTAAGTCCAGGCTGAGGAACAAAATTATTTAATATGCCACATCAATAATCCAAGGCAAATGAGAGAAATATATGCTTGTGTTAGATAATAATCAAAGCAATAGGAAAATGATGACCTGTTAATTAATGTCCCCCGGGATCTTAAAAAAGCCCTTTCATTAGAGAGTTATTTTGGATTATACATATATATAATGCATATACATATGTATGTGTTTGTATATATCCATGTTAATGTCCATATCTATGTCTATGCATATATATATGAAGAGAAAGAGAGAGAGAGATTGAGAGAGGAAATAACCACAAAATGTAAATATTTGGCATTAATTGCAATCACATTATTGTGTCTGTATAATGCTACTAAAATGAGAAGTTTAAAAAAGTCTTCACAGGATTGGTACTTAGATCAAATGAGGTCATACATACAGATCCTGGCATAATACTTGGCATGTAAAAAATGTTCAATTTAAAAAACAATGTAAATATTTTAAGAATCTTGGTGAAAAGTATATGGGAATTCCTTTTACAGCTTTTAAGTTTAAACTTCTTTTTAAATTAAAAAGTGCTATTTTGAAAATAAACTTCATGCATGGGCTCCAAATTATTTATTCAGGGTCAAAAGTGATAGTGTGGGGGTTAGCAATGGCTATTGCTAGTACTGCACAGATATATATGTAGTATAATGCTTACCATTTTTATGCTTATTAATATTTAAAGATGGCTTCATGAAGAATAAAATTTCCATCATTTTAGTGGCAGAGGCAGTCTTCCATATGGATTATAGAAAACAATAGAATTACTTTGCAGAGTGGAAATAATGCCATGCTCTAAATGTAACATAAGGCATATGTAACAAAGGTAGCACTGCCTGGGCATCTTATGATTCCTCATCTATCCAAAAAAGAGGATGAACAAATCACTTTGACATAACATCAAATCTTTTTCCATCTGGCAATTAATTTCTCATATAGATATAATGAATGCCATTTTGAAGGGAGAAATTGGACATTCTAATAAATAAAAATGGGGGTATAAAATGAATAATATATGTATTAGTCAGCCAAAGGGGTGCTGATGCAAAATACCAGAAATCTGTTGGCTTTTATAAGGGGTAGGTATTTGAGGTAGAAGTTTAGTTACCAGATCATAAAGCATAAGTTACTTCCCTCACCAAAGATTTTTGCCATGTGTTGGAGCAAGAGGGCTGCTGATGTCTGCTAAGAGTTCAGGCATCCTGGGCTCCTCTCTTCCCTGGCCTTGTTTCTCTCCAGGCTCAGCTGCCCCACTCTCTCCACAAGACCAGCTATAGACTATCAGGCAAACAGCTCCTGGGGCTTCTGCTGCAACTAATGGATCCTTTTCTCCATCTTTACCTATCTGTTTCTCTGTGTGTTTACTTCCCAGGCTACAGAATCAAAACTCCAACCTCCCTTCTCTGCAGTGCAGTTTCTCTGTGAGTCCCTGCCCACCAAGAGGGCAGAGATGCAATGTCATACTGATATGCCTAATCAAAGCCCTAATCATTATTTAATCAAGTAAAAGTGAAACCTCAGAATCCAATATAATCTTTTTTTTGTCTTTATGTCCAATATAATCTAATATGCCCAAAGGACAGACCAGTTAACAAACATAATCCAATATCTAATTTGGAATTCATAAACTATATCAAGCTGCCACATTCAACATGCTAAATTCCAAAAAGACTTTACAATATTCAAAAATCTTACTTCAGTAACAACACTAAATACAAAATGATATCATAATATCATAATCAGTTTGTGAAAATACAGTTTGTCTTGGGGCAAAGTCCCATCTTTTGTAGACCTCTGAAGCATTCAAAACAATTTATCTGCTTCTAACACACAAGTGGGCAGACAAAGCATAAACATTTTCATTACAATAAGGAGAAATTGGAAGGAAAACATGAGTTATGCATCCTCTGTCATTCAGTAAACCTGCAGGACATACTTCATTAGATGTTAAAATCTCAAAGTCATTCTTAAGACAATGGTTTCTTCTCCTTGGTACCTCATGAGGACCCACCCTTTACACAGGCTTGCCCAATGGCCATTTTCTTGGTTCCACCTTCATCAAGCACCTTGGTGTTGACCAAGCTATAGATGTCACCCTCCAAGAGCATTGAGGTGATTGCCACACTTTACCCAATCTTTGAGTTAGAGTCTTAACCCTTCTAGTACAGGCAAGTGAAGATAACATCCTCTCTAACCTTTGGAATACAAGTTCAACCCTCTCAGAGCATTGTTTGACCACCTGGTCTTCCCTAATCCATCAGGGACAGGTGCACCCCTCTCAGATCTATGGGGTGCTAACCTTAACCCCCCTAATCCTTAAGGAATGTGCTCTATCATCTCTGTACCCAGAGGTAACAAAACTCTCCCTGATCATAAGACAGGAACACCCACCCTCTTCAACTGCCAGGGCAAACTCACCCTCTCTTTACTCAGGGTGGAGTTCCTCTCTTGGCCCATGGTGATGTCTTAACTCCAGATAGCAGCATCCATGGTTTACTATTTAAAGCTCTTTCCCCTTCCCTCTCACCCATCAATGTCTTTTTTTGTCCAAGCTGACAGTAGTTTTGTTCACACAGCTCTCTCAAAAAGTTTGTTGCATTAACGTGCAGGAAGCACGGGTCTAAGCCATCAGACAGTAAGACTTTCCACAACTCTTTCCTAGATAACTGCATTTTCAATCCTGATTTACAATTTCCAAGTTTGTGTAAATCCTCAAATGGAGTACTATCATTGGGAGCTCGATTTCCAGAGGCTTGGAATTTCTAGAATCATTTTTTGTTTTCTTTGGGCCCAACAGTTCAGTCCTCAGCTTCTTTCTCTCTTCGATAATTTTGCTATAAGCTAAGAAGCTGCAAGGAGAAGCCATGCCAACTTCTCCAAGTTTATTTTGGAAAATTTTTCACCTTAAATGTCTAGGTTCACCATTTTCAAATTCTTCCTTTCATAAAATATCAGAAGTTAATCTCACTAAGTTCTTTGCAACTCTAAAACACGGATCACCTTTCCTCCAGTTTCCAATAGTAGTTTCATCATTTACTTCTAGGGCATCATAAATACTCTCTTCAAAGCACTCTAGGCCTTTTCTAACAAACATCTCACAATTCCTCCAAAAAATACCAAAATACCCCTTACCCATTTATAAAACCATTCCAGCATTTTGGCAATTGCAAAAGTGCTTCCCCACTCTCTAGTACCAAATTCTGTATTGGTCAGCCAAAGGAGTGCTGGTGCAAAATGCCAGAAATCTGTTGGCTTTTATAAAAGGTAGTTATTTGGGGTATAAGCTTACAGTTACCAGACCATAAAGCATAAATTACTTCCCTCACCAAAGATGTTGCCATGTGTTGTAGTGAGATGGCTGCTGATGTCTGCCAAGAGTTCAGGCATCCTGGGTTCCTCTCTTCTCTGGGATTATTGTTCTCTGGGCTAAGTTTCCCTGCTCTCTCCTCGAAGTCAGCTGTAGATGATCAGGTGAACCACTCTGTCTCTGTCCTGGGGCTCCTGCTGTGACTAATGTAATCCTTTCCTCCGTCCTCACCCATCTGTTTCTCTGTGTGTTCACTTTCCAGGCTCCAGGATCAAAACTCCAACCTACCTTCTCTGGTGTGGTTTCTCTGTGAGTCCCTGCCCACCAAGGGGCAGGGGTACAATGTCCTACTGATGTGACCCAATCAAAACCTTAATCATTATTTAATCTAGTAGAAGTGGAACCTTGGAATCCAAGGACAGACCAGTTTATAAATATAATCCAATATCTATTTTTGGAATTCATAAGCAATATTAAACTGCCACAATATATAATTGATATTGATTCAAATAAACCAGGTAGAATACATTCTGAAAATGAGAAGCCTCATTTTCTAAATCAACTCAGGAAAATGAAAAATGTAAAAAAGTGATAACTGAATTGGATTTTTGTCCATTTTAAAATCCAAATATAAACCAAATAAGGAGAACTAAGATTTAAAGGTAGGATTTCCTTAGCAGATTTAGGCTTTAAGGAAAATTAATGAACTAGTTAATGACAAATTTAGATGCTGTTTTCCCAAGCTGAACATAAGGCTTCCAATTTGATATTGATCCTGAAGAGTGATAAACTAAGAAATGAAGTAAATCTTTCGTATTTATTTTTCTTGGTTTAATTTTTTTTTTTTTAATTTTTTTATTTTTTATTGACTTTGTAATAATATTACATTAAAAATATATATGTGAGGTCCCATTCAACCCCACCCCCCCACCCCCCCTCTCCCCCCCCCAACAACACTCGTTCCCATCATCATGACACATCCATTGGATTTGGTAAGTACATCTTTGGGCACCTCTGCACCTCATATACATTGGTTCACATCATGGCCCATACTCTCCTCTATTCCATCATGTAGGCCCTGTGAGGATTTACAATGTCCGGTGATTACCTCTGAAGCACCATCCAGGGCAGCTCCATGTCCCGAAGACGCCTCCACCTCTCATCTCTTCCTGCCTTTCCCCATACCCTTTGTCCATTATGTCCACTTTTCCCAATCCAATGCCACCTCTTCTATGTGGACACTGGATTGGTTGTGTCCATTGCACCTTTATGTCAAGAGGAGGCTCAGATTCCACCTGGATGCTGGATGCAATCCTCCCATTTTCAGTTGTAATCACTCTAGGCTCCATGGTGTGGTGGTTGTCCTTCTTCACCTCCATCTTAGCTGAGTGTGGTAAGTCCAATAAATCAGATTGTAGGTGCTGGAGTCTGTTGAGGCTCAGGATCTGGCTATCACATTGTCAGTCCAGAGATTCAAATCCCCTAAATATATCTTAAACCCCAACATTAACTGCACCTCCAGCACATTAGCATGAAAGTCTTATGAAGGGAGATCCCATCTGAGTCCAGATTCATCACACATAAACACCCTTTCCAAAGAGGGGCCATCTGCCCTGGTAGTTAACCCCATCGGCCATGACCATAACTCCCATGGGTCTCTTTAGCCCTCAAAGGAACCAATATCTGGGGGTTGTATCTGCTTTATCTGTCTCTCTGACTCTGCTCAGTTGTGCATGAGGGCAAACCTTCTGCCAGCCTCCAGACTCTTTTTTAGAAACTCGTAGCCATATAAACTCATTTCTCCTTTCCATTTCCCCCTTACTTTAGGTCAAACAGCATTTTAAAGTCATGTTATTTTATGTAGACATGGATATTCTGCTGATCCGCATTGAACCTTCCGTATAAGGTCATTTTCCAGTTGCATCATCAGTTGGTAGTTGATAGTGGTCCCTCGTTGCCAGGGAGGCTCATCCCCGGGTGTCATGTCCCACGCTGGGGGGAAGGCATTGCATTTACATGCTGAGTTTGGCTTCGAGACTGGCCACATTTGAGTAACATGAAGGCTGACAGAAGGAAATTCCCAGGCACAAAGTTGCTCTAGGCCTTGTTATTATTTTGGGTTTATCAGCTCACAAGCATAGTCATTAGTATCAGGGGCTCACTGTTGAACCCTCACTCCCTCCCGGTCCCCACCACTGTACCTGGGAGACTGTCGCTGCTCCCCTAGGGACCACGACAGAGCACCACTGGCCAGGAACCCAGTACCCCCCCTACTGTGGTTTTTAATTGTTGCCACTATGAGTATATCCAAACATTACCATGCACCCTGGACATATGTTCTGTACAGCTCCCTGTCAGTCATATATCACCTGTCATTGGTATCCCATATCTTGGTTTAATTTTTACCATAACTCCCTACTGTGTTCAGGAAATCAAAGCCATTAAACTCTTATAAGTTCAAAAGTTATTAAGTAAATTATCAGAATTAAGTAGTGCTTTCCACAGAGCAGTTACTCTATTTTGTAAGGTTTAGACTGAATGGAATACATGGAAATGAAAACTGAAAATCGCTGAGAATCACTTTGATACTGTTTCAGTTCTTTGGTTTTGGGTACTTTAACTTAATTTTTAACAATATTCTTTATCTGGGAGTTTTCTCAATAGCTGTTAAATATATCTCTATCTTTTTCAGAAGTCATTTCCAGGTTAAACAGGTTAAATTATTTTCATTCAAGACTTTAACATTAATATCTAATTTTGTAACATGTTTTTAAAATATCCAAACCTAAGACAAATTGGACCACCACCCCAGGCTTGATTTATTTTTAGATCATTAAACAAAAGTTTGCATCTGTTATCCTTACAATCTGTAATAAGTAGTTGAAACACACAAAGAATCAACATGATGTCATGTCTAGACAACATGTAAATTAATATGAAAGCAATTGTTTTACAAACTCTTTACTAATACAAATTAATCTGAATTAGTTTTAATCCCTAGTTATTAACTGATTGAATGTGGCTTTTGGTAGCTATAGGATGGAGACTTCCATCTGTGATTTGTAGGGGCATAGCTTACTGATTGATTCTGTATGGAGAAATAGGTAAAGCATATACCATATTCAATGATGGTCTTTGACTTTTCTCTGCACAGAAGAGCTAGAGAAGCAAAGATGAAATGTACAATTTAAAACCACTTAGGAATCTCTACTTAAGAGTCCAAACTAACTTTTGGCAAAAGGAATATATCAAATGCTTCTGGGCTGGCTCTGACTGTGCACCATCCCTCTCAGAAAGCCCACTCATCTTTTCAGAGAGACAGTTTGCTCTTGCTTTGGGCAAGCATGAAATCAAAACTGCCAATATGTACTCTCTTTTTAAACAGAATTATTACAATACTGTGTGGAAAGGAAACCACAGCATTATTCGAAATAGATTCCTTTGAACGATGCTTGGGTTTTCGGATAACAATATTCTGAAGTCTTGAGAGAAAATCGACAGGTGCATACTCCCAAACCAGATTAGATTATTGTCATACCACCTGATAATGTACCAGGAGCTAGAAAAATGTTGCATTTCTCCCCTTTGCCAAATATGTACTTACTAGTGTTTAAATCTGAGATACCCTCTCCAAGTTTGTTTTATAGTATTATTACTTTGGTTATGTTTTGCTTTGGTTTTTGGAAGAATGTTTGTTCCAGTCAATCTAGCTTGTGTTTTCATTTTGGAGCACTAAAAACCTCACTATGAATATCATCAGAATATAACAAAAATGTTAGTTTTACTTCCCTTATCCAGTTCCAATAATTACTTAACAATATTTTTTGGAAAATTTGAAACTAAGAGCAATCCTACTAATTTTTGAAAAAACAAAACACGTTTTACTCTTGTTGATAGGTGGCCATATTCATAATTTGTCAGGGAGCTCTACAGCTTATGTTGTAATAAGGTCTGGAAATTTTTATGATTCTAATGTACATGGGTTTGATAATTAAAAAGCAATGATGTGATATCAAAATGAGGGTCATTGCATTTGTATATACTCTTTTATAGACGTCCTACTCATTGCCATAATAACTGAGGCTGTCATGACCATGGTCTGTGCCTTGTATGAAGCTCTAAACAATTCTGACAGGCTGCAGCTCATTAAGGGATAGTCGTTTTGTTGAAATGTCTATCAGCTCACAGGGATGCACCAAGATGAATAGACCCAAAACAATAGGCCCATTTGTTAGAGCAGTAGCTTCTCTAATACATGATGAAACAATCAAGCCAAGCTGCCTTCAGCACAAAGACATAATTAATCAAATGGACAAATAGTTCAAAAATTGCTCTAGTACATTCTGTAGTGGACAGAGGTTTCCATGGAAACATTGGCGTTTGCATCACAGTTAATGACCATTCTGTACAATGAAGTCTCCCTCTTCATACACACTTCTTTACTCCCTCCCCACTATGCTTGTTCTTTCCACTCCTTCAACCCTTTAAAACCACAACATTGAACAAAAACAAACAAAATAAGAGAGAATGAGGAAGCATAAAGAAGAACCTTGAGTATCTGTATTCCCTATCAGAAAAACTAAAAGCTCTATTTCAGCAATTATGGGCTAGTTATGAATTTTTTCTTGTGTTAAATGCTTAAAACTCCATATATGGAAAACGAGCCTTAAATCACGAGTTTAAGTGCTATTAGATAATTGCAGTGACAGCACCAGCGTATTTAGAAATACATCAGCAGCGATAGAATTATTTGGAAAAAAAAATCTGAACATGTCTACAAAGTTAAAATGAAAATTTATTAAAGCCCTGGGGGCAAAGGAAACTTTAATTTCAGTCAGGAGAAAAATACTCAAATATTTAATAACTGCTACTGCTCTTTAATCTTGTGTTCTGAAGCATCATTGATTAATAAAACTCAGGGCATCCTCTACTTTGATAACAAAATATATTCCCTATAGGGAACTAGTTCTATTCTTTTTTAAGGTAATTTATTGTTACTATATAAAAGTTTTTGAGGTGTTAATAATCCTGTTCATCTCCCCCAAAAAATGCAAGTGCCGCTTATCAAGGTATTTTTTCTTCTAAACACATGCAAGACAACTTTTCAGAGATATTCTGATAAATGGAATATTATCTATATTGATTGTATCATAACCACAAAAATGGCTGTTTGATACCTAATGGGGTCTCTTTTTTTGTATTGTATTTATTTTTTTAATTATCTTTTAAAAAAAATGTACATAGATCATACATGTATCATTACATTAAAATGTTACATTAAAAAACATAAGAGGTTCCCATATACCCCCCACTGCAACCCCCCACTCCTCCCACAACTTCTTTCATTAGTGAGTACATTCATTGCATTTGATGAATACATTTTGGAGCACTGCTGCACAGCATGGATTATAGTTTACATTGTGGTTTACACTTTCTCCCAGTTCGTTCATTGGGTTGGCAGGATATAAAATGTCCTGCATCTATTCCTGCAGTATCATTGAGGACAACTCCAAGTCCCAAAAATGCCCCAATATCACACCTCTTTTTCCCTCTCCCTGCCTTCAGTAACTCCCGTGGTCACTATCTTCATATCAATGATATAATTTCTTTCATTGCTAAAGTCACAATAATTCTATAGTAGAATACTAGTAAATCCATTCTAATCCATATTTTATTCCTCCATCCTGAGGATGCAGGGATGGTGATGTCCACTCTGTAGACTCTCTCAGTTCCCTGGTGTGGTGGTTAACCATCCTCACCTCCCTACTAGCTGACCTGAGTAAGTCCAATGACCTGGAGAGTAGATGTCGCAACTCTGCTCAGGCTCAGGGCCCAGCTGGCACAGTCTCCGGAGCATACACCAACCCCAGCACCAACCAGGGGTTCAGTGAAAGTGACAGAAAAGAATTGCATAGAGAAGTCACATCTGAGTCAAACTCCATCACACTCAGGAGCATAAATTCCAAAGTAGGGCTCATGATAAGACACTGAATTCCAGAGCCATCTGCCATGACCTTAGGACCTTGGTGTCTCAGTAGCCCTCTGGAGCATCCTTATGTGGGGTTATATCTACTTTGGCTATCTCTGAGATCCTGCAGAGATGTGCCTAAGTGCAACTGCTCTGATGACCTCCCAACTCATTTTGAAGTCTCTCATCCATATAAACTTTTTTGTCTTTGCCATTTCCCCTTTTTATTCAAGGTCTTTTTCTAGTTGTATCACCAGCTGGCGCTTGGTAGTAATCCCTCAGCACCAAGGAGGCTCATCCCCAAGAGTCATGTCCCATGCTGGGGAAAGGTAATGCATTTACATGCTGAGTTTGGCCTAGAGAATGACCACATTTGAGTAACATGGGAGTTCTCAGCAGGTAACTCTTAGGCACCCTGCAGCTCTAGGTCTAGTCAAAATTTCAAGCACACAGGCTCATAAGCATAGTCATCAGTATCAAGGGCCCATCATTTGGCCATCCTTTTTCACTGGTCTTTGCTGCTGTTCCATTGGGGAGTGCAACAGAATTTCCCAGAATGGGAATTCAGCACTCCCTCAGTTGTCCTTGAAACTCTACCCCCTACGTCAATACCCAATGAACATATGAACATATCTATATACCCTATTTGCAAACCCTGGAGAATTCCCTCCCACCCATGCATCCCCCATCAATGATACTCCATATCAGTACTCCTCCCCTGCCATAATTGAAACCCTCTGTGATCCAAAACTTCTTTAAAAATCAAGTCTGCTATATTGCCAAATTCAAGTACTAGGAAAATGAGATAATAATGATAGATTTAAATATTAGAAATAGATACATAATAATTTAGAAAAGCTAAAATAAAGTAAAAATAAATTGGGGTATTAAAAAAATGAAAAATATCATAAAAATTAAAATTTTTTGATGTTTTGCCTTTCATCACTGTAATAGGTATTGCTCTGTATGTACAGTGGCAAGGCAATCTCTCCCATTTCTTCCTCAGTGTCTATATTCTTTTTTTTTTAGTGTCTTCATAAAGTTTTAGGTCACAGTAAAGTCACATATAGAATATAGGGAACTCCCATAAATCCAACATCAAACCCTCTTCCCTCTTGCCCAGCAATGATCTTTTTACATGAGGATGTTACATTTGCTGCAACTGATGTACAGATATTGTAACATACCTATTAACCATGGTTCCATTATGGCATACATTATGGTTTACATTTTAGACTATACACTTTTATAAATTTTTGGTTCCATTATGGTTTACATTATGATTTGCATTTTAGACTACACACCTTTATGTATTTTTGGTGATATTTAACATGGCCTATATCCATCATTGCAGGATCGTGCAGAACACTTCCATTGCCCCTAGTTACCCTCTCTTCCAACTACTCTATTCCTCTCTCCCTCTCCCCTCAGGGTCTATGAATCCTGTCCTTTAAGCAGTGAAGCTTGGTGATCAGTAACGGGGATTTATGTCTTATGTGCTAACTGAAACAAGCAATTTATAGCATGATAGTTTATTGAAATATTTCTTTGTGCTTTTTCTCTCACTGTATTTCTCTTCCCACTTTGTGTAACGAAATAGGGAATTTTTAAAATGTCTGTGCATGGGGAAGTGGACTGCTTTGTAGTATCCTTTAAGAACATTTTCACTTCCTTTGTCTTAGATCTTTATTTTTAAAAACCTGCATCAGTGGAGTCTTTAGCTGTGGTATGGGGGAGAATTACAAGGCCGTGGGGGTGGGGAACAAAAATAGCAAGAGAGCTAGTCTCATTTTCCCAGAGTGGAAAGGAGGAAGAGGTCTACCATTCGTGTGTGAAAGAAAAGCCCAGACCGCTATCCATGGCAACTCATGGAGAAAGCTCCAAAACTCAGAGAAGATGGACGGAAGGTGCACGAAGGGAGGTTCGAACCAGGGTTCTCAGATAGGACAGAGTCTTTTGCACAAGCTTGTATTGGGAACCTGCTTTAAGAGCTATGCAAGGTTAGTCCACAGGCGTATCTGTAGTTACCAAGACAGACTGAAACTCATGGCCTTGACATCATTTCTTACACCAAATTGGTATCCCATATTCTTTTTCTAACCCAGAGATGATCGAGATTGAATTTTATACCTTGATTTAAAATCATACATGATATTTCTTGTTTTATACCTGGATTTGTAGAGTAAATTTTATGCTTGTCCCAAAGGTTAGCTACAGAAATGGGAGAATGACAATGCCCTGCTTATCCCTCACTAAAGAAGAGGGAAGAACCTGGACACAGAATGGTCTATATGATGCTGTCTGGTAGCGGCTTAAGCCATGGATTATTTTTTCTTAACATTTCATTCAATTATAATATATGCTCAAAATGAAGGACAGAAAGCATAAATTTGACCCATAACCAACATCAAGAAGCAGAGCATTGCCAGCACCCCTGAAGCCCCCAAGCACTCTGCCAATTATTATTCCACCAAGGTAATTCTTACTCTTGAGACTTCTAATACTGGAGATTAATTTTGCCTGTTTTGAGGTGTAGCTTCGAAATTTTGTGATGATATGTATTCTATGAATGTATTCAGGCTGGAGTGGCTAAATAAATACAAAATTAAGAAATTAATAACAAAAATAAAACAAGAAATAAAATAAGTTAGAATGGTTATTTGGTATAAAAGGGACCAGTTTCTATTTATTAAGCAAATTTATATTGTTCCCTCCTGGTTTGCTTATCTGAAGTGCTGACACGTTCATTTTATTCCAAAGGAAAGAGATCATGATTGCCTCCAACTGAGATCATCTCTAAGTGATATGTTACTTATTCTAGAGAAGATATGGTCTCTCCAGGACTCAGCTTCCTCTACTGTAGGAGGAGTGATAACTTCCAAAAAAGTATTAGAAAATTAGTGAAATAACACATATTGTGAAAGCACTTGGAAAAGTTTAGGAGGACCAAAGTGAAACCTGATGAAATAGGTATTCTATTACATTGTTAGTGGGAGTGAAAAGTGTTCTAACATTGTGCATGGAAAGACGGAAATATCTAACATAATTATAATGGTATTTATCTTTTGATCCAGCAGTTCTACTTTGGAAATCTATTGTACAGACGCGCTTGCCTGTAGATTACAGGGGTATAATGTACAAAGATATTCAATGTATTATTTTTATTAGCAAAGTACTGGAAATTCCTAAGTCCAAAAATATGGGAATATTTTAATAAATAATTATGTAGTCACATAGTATAAATATATGCAATTATAAAAATGAATGAAGAAATTATTAATATATTGATATTGATAAAACCTTCTCTGTTACATTTTTAAGTGAATAAATCAATATGCAGTTTAGAATAGATAACATGGTACTGTCATGTAAGAAAGGGGGTAGATAAAAATATATATCCATGCTTTTTATTTGGATAAGGAATCACTGGGAGGATAAATGTGAAACTAATGATATAGGAAATGAGGGGAGAATAGCCTTCTGACAATGGAGTTGAGTTTTTCAGTGTATATCTTTTTTTTTTAATATGTGTTGTAAAGTCATTTTAGACTTACAGAAGACATGCAAAAATAACATGGAGAGTCTCCATATACCTGTCCCAAGCTTTCCCCAATCTTAACATCTCACATACCTAAAAATTTAACATTGGTAAATATTATTAAAGTACAGATTTTATTCTTATTTCACCAGGTTTTCCAATCATGTTCATTTTCTGTTCCAGCACCCAGTCAAGGATTCCTCTTGAATTTACTTTTTATGAATCTTTAGTCTCTAATCTGTGACACGTTCTCATTTTCTCCTTGATTTTTTTACTATGATATCTTTGAAGACTTTGGGTCAGTTATTTTGAAGAATTTCCCTCATTTTGGTTTTGTCTTGTGATTTCTCATGATCAGATTGTGGCTGCTTTTTTTGGAAGAACATGACAGAGGTGATGAGTCTTCTTAGCGCATCCTATCAGAGGTACATGACGATATGCTTTATTCTGGGTTATGTCAGTCTTGATCGCCAGGTTAAGGAGGTGTCTTTCAGGTCTTTCCACTATAAAGTTACCATTTTCCCTTCTTTAAATACTGATTTTCAAGGGAGATAATCATAGGTGAGATTGTGCAAACACCCATTTCTCCTTTTACTTTCCCAAACAGTTTTAACATTTATAGATGGATCTTGACAATAGCAATTATTAGTGTGGTGTTCTAACAGTGATTTTTCTATTTCCCCATATTTATTCTAATTTTATTAATTAGAGTTCTTTTATTAGGAGAAATTGTCCCTTTTTAGCCTTTTATTCATTTATTTAATCACTTCATTATATTAGTGTGTATTCCTGGAGACCTTATAATTCTATTTATTTCCTCTCTAGATGCATCATTCATAGTTCTTTTTAAAAAAGTTTACGAACAGTGTAAGGGTTTACAATATACATTTTTAATGTATTTTTAAACCACACTATACACTCTACTTCTTGTATAGTGCAGGTTTGTTATAATAAAATATTCCCAATTCCTTCTTATGTTCCTTATGACATTATTCATTTCATTTACTCATATATTCTAAATACCTAAAATGCTATGATCATTGCTTCAAACATAAAATTATCTTTCAGAACAATTAAGAGTAAGAAAAATAAAATAATTTATTTTAAATTATTTTACGCTTCATTCTCCAGTGCTCACCTTTTATTCGTGCAGATCCAAGTTTCTGATCCATTTCATTTTCATTCCATCTGAAGAATGTATTTTTAATATTTAGTCTGCAATAGGTCTGTTGGTGAAGAATTTTCTCAGTTTTTGTTTGTCTGAGAGTCTTTATTTCTCCAGCACTTTTGAAGGACAATTTCACTGGAAATAAAATTCTTGGTTGGCAGTCTTTCTTTCAGTGTTTAAAAGATTTTGTTCCACCCTCTTCTTGCTTGCATGGTTTCTGACGATGGGTCTGTTGTCACTTATCCTTGTTCCTCTATACTCTATTTTTTTTCATTAGCTGTTTTAACATATTAATCATGGCTACTTTAAATAACCTGTGAGATAATTCCAATATCTTTTTAATATCTGAGTCTGGTTCTGATGATAGCTGTATTATTTCTTGCCTTGTGGCATACCTTATAAATTTTGTTGAAATCCAGACATAGTGTATAGATTAATTGGAACTGAGATAAATAGGCATTTAATGTGTGGCATTATGTTAATTGGACTAGAAGTTAGGCTGTGTTTAATGCTTCTTGTAGGTATAGACACCAGAGGATTCAAATTGCTCAGATGGGTTTGTTTTTTTTTTCCCTCCCCCTAGGCTTTTAGTTGCCCTTCGAATTACTTTTCAGAATGAGCATTGTTTTACAGTTCCTTATGATCTAATCCACAGCTATCATTTTTGTAGGTTTGTTAGTGTGGTGGTAAGGTATGGTGGAGAGTGTCTGCTCTAATCTTCTGATTAAATATAAGTCTTTTAATGTGACTCTATCTGAAAGTTGTGGCCTCAACTCTTTCTGTCCCTCCTCTAGGTGTGAAACTCTTGTCCCTCCCCTTTCCCACTCTCTAGTCCTTTGTCCAGCACCAGTGACACAGTTTATTTTCTGCCTCCTGTTGCCTGTGTTTTTCCCCCTTAAGTGAAATGGGAGGTAGAAACAGGTTAGGTAGAATGGATTTCCCTTCACCAAGCTGAGATAAAGTTTCAGAATGGCTCTTTCATGGAATCCTTTGGAGATTAGGTCTTTGTTTTAGAGAAAATATCTGGAAGGATTTCAGGATAGCTACTTTTCTCCTCCCATGACCAGGGTAACATGGGGAACTTTCTTGGATCCACTAATGAAATCATGGTGGAGTTCCTGGAGGAAAAGTCTACAAATGTTTGGGAATTTCCCTCTTACTGTGGCTCCTAAGACCCTCAACTGGTGGCTTCTGTTCCAAGTAAACAAATCTCAGGTGCTTTATCTCTCTGGATATACCTGACTCTTTAGGTTTTGTGACTGTGGTTTGGCTCGCAACCTTGGTTCTTTGATGTATCCAAGGAAAGTCATTGCATGTCAATTTATCAAGCTTTTCTGGTTGTAAGGATATAAGGACAGGAGTAAAGATTTCCAAGCTCTTTACACATAGCAGCTTGGAAAGTCCTCTGAGTCATGGACATTTATTTTATTCTTTGGGTTATAATCCAATATTATTATTATTTATTTTGGTGTTCAATTTTTTTTTCTTTATTAGAGAATGTGTGTGCTTACAGAGAAATCATGTATAAAACACAGGATTCCAACACCCCACCCCACCACCAACACCTTGCATTAGTGTGGAACATTTGTTACTATTGATGCATTGATAATAGCACATTTTTATAATTGTTCTATTAATTAAAGCAATGGTTTAACTTAGGTTCACTGTTTGTGTAGTGTAGTTCCATGGAATCTTTTTTTGAAGATTTTTATTAGGTTAACATATATGCAATATAATATTTCCCTTTTAATCACACCACTCAAATATATTTCAGTGTTTTTAATTGCATTCATGATGTTGTTTGACCATTACCAAAACATTTCTGTCATTCCAAGTAAGAATGCTGTACATTTCAAGACTTAAATTCTTACTCCCTATCCTTACCCCATGTCCTGGTAACCTATATTCTAGATTCTGACTATAGGGATTTGTTTATATTAATTGTTCTAAATAAGTGAGATCATAAAATATTTGTCCTTTTGCATCTGGTTTATTTTACTCAACCTGAGGTCTTCAAGATTCACCCATGTTGCTTCATGCATCAGAGTGTCATTCCTTTATGTGACTGAATAATATTTCATTTTATGTACAGGCCACATTTTATTTATCCATTCATTGGATGATGGACATTTGGGTTGCTTCTATCTTTTGACAATTGTGAACAATGCCACTAAGAATATCCATGTGAAAATATCTGTTCAAATCCCTATGCTCATTTCTTTTGGGGATATCCCAAGTAGTGGGATTATTGGGTTGTATATATGGTAATTCTATATTTAGCTTTTTGAGGAATTACCATACTGTCTTCTACAGCAACTGCATCATTTTACATTCCCACTAGCAACAAAGTATTTCTTCACATCCACTCCTACACTTATTATTTCCCATTAAAAAAAGAAGTAGCCATTCTAATGGGTATGAAATGGTATCGCATTGTGGGTTTGATTTGCATTTCCCTGATGGCTAATGATATGCTTCCTGAACATTTGTATATCTTCTATGTAGAGATGTCTATTCAAGACTTTTCCTATTTTTAAAATAAGATTGTTTATCTTTTTGTAATTAATTTTGTCTTCATATATTCTGGATAATAAGCCTTTATTGGATATGTGGTTTCCAAATATTTTCTCCCATTGCATACATTGTCATTTTACCTTCATAATGAAGTTATTTGAGGCACAAGCATTTTCATTTTGATAAGGTCCTTTTGTCTATTTTGTTGTTGTTGTTGCTTGTTCTTTGGTTATGTAGTCTAAGGAACCATTGTCTTTCACAATGTCCTGCAAATGTTTCCCTATGTTTTCTTCTAGAATTTGATGGTTAAGCTCTTACATTTAAATCTTTAATCCATTGGAGTTAAATTCTGTATTAGGTGTGAGGTAAGGGTCCTCCTTTTTTTTTTCAAATTGAGATCCAATTTTCTGCAATTTTTTGTTGAAGAACCTATCTTTACCAATTGAGTGGTCTTTTCCCCCTTGTCAGAAATCAGTTGTCCCTAAATATGGGGGTTGATTTCTGAGTTCTATTACATCCCATTGGTCTGTATGTCTGTCTGTATGCCAATATCATGCTGTTTTTATTACTGTGGCTTTGTAATAAGTTTTAAGATGTGGAAGTGTGAGTCTCCAACTTCATGCTTCTTTTTCAAGATGACTTTAGCTATTTGGGCCTTGTACCCTTTTATATAAACTTGATGCTAATATTTTTCCATTTCTATGAAGAACGTTGTTGGAATTTTCATTGGGATTGCATTTTACCCATAAATTGCTCTTGGAAGGAGTGTCATCTTAATGATATTTAGTCTTCCAATCCATGAACAAGGAATGCCCTTCTATTTATTTAGGTTTTCTTTGATTTCTTTTACCAATGCTTTGTAGTTTTCTATGTGTACGTCCTTTACATTCTTTGTTAGATTAATTCCTAGGTATTTAATTATTTTAGTTGCTTTTGTGGGAGATACAAGGTGGTGGAGTAGGGAATAGTAGACTACTACACTCTTCCTCCAGAAACTGTGGGAAGGTAAGCAGGCTTGCTGGGCATAAGGGAAACTGGGATGTTGTGGGGGGCAATAGGAGAGGGCAACTGAGATTAGGGGGCCTAACTAGACATCAGGGAAAAGTACAGCCAGCAAACCAGCCCCAGGGAAGCAGATCATCTAGACTAGGGGGAGAGGAAAACCACCCTGCCAGTCCTCAGGAAAAGGGGAATTGCCCAGCCAGCACCAGGGAGAGGGGAGATATCCAGCTGGTCCTGGGGTTGGGGAGCTGTTGGGTTGGGTTCCAGCTGACTCTAGGGGAGAAAGGAGATGCTAAGGAGGAATCCCACAGGTGGGTCTGTGCCCAGCTTGCTTAGGGTAGGGGAAGCAAGATAAGCAACCAGGAATGCTGAGGGAACACAGCTGGAGGTTTATTTTGTGTTTTTCTCTTTTGTATTTCCATTTTCATCTTCCTTCCCCTCCCCTTCATCTGGGTACTGGCACAGAGGGCAGCTGTTGGGTGACTGATTGATGTGAACAAGCAGCCCTAGAGGAGTAGACTAATGGGTTGCTGGGGGCCTGAGAGAGGGACCTGTTTGGTTTTTGTTTTTTCCTTTCTCTCTCTCTTCACCCAGATACCTACAAAGAGGGGAGCTGTGGAATGATTTATTGGTATACACAGGCAGCCTGAAAGGAGTAGCTAGAGGGAGTCCCAGATTATTTTGTTGGTTGTTTTGTTTTATTTGTTTTTTCTTTTTTTCTCCTCTTCCTTATTTTCTTTCTTTCCTCTCCTGTTTTCTTCATTTCTTCTTTCTCTAACCATTTCTCTTTTCTTTATTTTTTTTCCTTTTATTGTTTCTTTCCTTTTTATTTTTATTGTTTTACTCTATTTTCTCCTTTTTTTCTTCTTTCCTTCTCTCTCTATTTTCTTAATTTTTTCTTTCTTTGACTTTTTATTCCCTTCTGCTTTTCCCTGTTTTGTCTTTCTTCTCTTCTCATTTATTTGGTCTTTTGTATTATTTTTTATTTTATTTTTTCCTGTTTCTTTTTTTCATCTTTAAAAATGTTTATTCCTTTTTACCATTTTCCTCTTTTATTATTTATTTCTCTCTCTTTTTTCCTTTTCTCTTTTTTCTTCCTTTTTTGTGAATCTACTGGTTTTTTTCAATTGAACATGGAAAACTACAAAGATATAGAGTAAGTGGAGCCAAACATTCACAAGGACTCTTAACATAAAACAAAAGAAAAGAAAAGTAAAGCCCTAGACTAGAAAGAGAAACTAACCAACTGAATAAGCCCATCAAGATAAACACATGCCTAGACACAACAAAAAATTACAAGCCATACTAAGAAATAGGAAGTCATGCACCTGTCTAATGAACAAACTAAGAAACAGCAGGAGACACAAAGTGTGGAACAACTAATCAAGGATCTCCGAACAAATATACTTAATCAACTCAGTGAAATGAAGGCAGAGATAAAGGATGTTAAGAAGAAACTGAGGAAACATACTATAAAAAAGAAAACAGATCTCACAGTGATGAAATGAACAAGGCAAGAAATTTGAAATACACTAGAAGCACGTAAGAGCATATTTGAATAGGCAGAGGAAAGAATTATCTTGTCAAATACAGGGCATCTGAGATCACACAGAGTATAACAGATTGAAAAAAGGAAAAAATTCAGCAGGGACTCAGGGAATTGAATGACACACAACACACACAAGCATATGCATTATGGGCATCCCAGAGGGAGAAGAGAAGGGAAAAGGGGCAGAAAGAGTATCTGAGGAAATAATGGCCAAAATTTCCCATCTCTAATAAGACATTTTTATGTATATATCCAGGAAGCACAATATACTCCAAGCACAATAAATCCTAGAAGGTCTACCCCAAGACACATACTTACCAGATTGTGAAATGCTCAAGATAAAGACAGAATCTTGAAAGCAACAAGAGAAAAGTAGGATCCATTGCATATAAGGGAAGCATGATACAATTAAGTGCTTATTTATCATCTGAAAAAGTGGAGGTATGACAGAAGTAAGGTACTGAAAGAAAAATAAATGCCAGTCAAGAATTCTGTATCCAACAAAATTTTCATTCAAAGTATTTATAGATAAACAGAAATTGAGATAATTTGTCAACAAGAGTCCTGCCTTTCAAAAGTTCTTGAAGTTGAAAGAAAACAGGAGAGAGAGGATTGGAGGAGAGTGTAGAAAGGAAAACTATTAGAAAGAGTAGCTAAAAGGATAAAAAGATAAATAAAAATAAAATTTAACATATATAAGCCTAAAGCAAACAGGACTAAATAAGTACTGCCTTTATAGTAATAACAGAATGTTGATGCATTAAACTCTCCAATCAAAAGATACAGATTGGCAGAATGCATAAGGAAATATGACCCACCTATACTATCTAAAAGAAACTCAGTTTAGACCCAGGGACACAAATAGGTTGCAAGTAAAAAGTTGGAAAACAATTTTCCACACAAACTATAATGAAAAAAAGTCAGGAGTAATTATGGTAATATTGGACAAAACAGACTTTAAATGAAAGACTGTTGTAAGGAACAACAAAGGGCACTAAATATTAATAAAAGGCAATCTATCAAAAGAAAGAACAATCATCTAACCAAGGAGCCCCAAAATACATGTGACAAATACTGGAAAAACTAAGGGGTAATAGATGCCTCTACAATCATAATGGAGGACTTCTGTACAGCATTATCACCATTAGACAGCACATCACAACAGGGGGTTCATAAAAACTCAAAGACCTTGAAATATATTAGAGAAACTAGACCTAAAAGACTTATACAGAATATTGTACCAAAAACAGCAGGATATACATTCTTCTCAAGTGCACATGGATCATTCTCCAGGATAGACCACATGCTAGGTCATAGAACAATTCTCAGTGGATTTAGAAAGATTTAAATTATACAAAGCACTTTCTATGACCACAATGGACTGAAGCTGTAAAAGAATAAATGACAAAGAATTGGAATAATCACAAACATATGGAGTTAAACAATACATTCGTTTTTGTTTGCTTCTTTATTTGATTATTTATTTTAAAGAAACTTTAGATTATATAAATGTTACATAAAAAACATAGGAGTTCCCATCCGTCCTACTCCCTCCCCTTCCTATACTTTCCCACATTGACAATATTCTACCTTAGAGTGGTACATTTGTTACAATTGATGAACACATATTGAAGCATTGCTACTAACCATGGGATATAGTTTACATTATAATTTACACTTTGTGCCACAAAATTTTTATAGGTTTTGACAAAATGTGCAATGACCTGTGTATCTATCATTGTAATGTCATGTGAGATAATTCCAATGTCCCCAAAATGCCTCATGTTACACCTCTTCCTCCCCTCAGAACTTCCAGTAGCCACTGCCTTCCCATCAATAATCGAAGTTCTTCCAAGGCTAAAATAACAATAAGTCTATAGTAGAATAATAATATCTACTTTCACTGATCTTTAATCCCCCAATCTTGAGGGTTTGGGGATGGTGATGCCCACTCTGCCTCTAATTGAGAGGGGGCTTAGATCACATGGGGCAGATGGATGGAACTATCTTGCTTGCAATTGCAGACTTTCTCTGCTCCTTGCAATGGCCATTTTTCATCATTATCATCTTCTTAAATAATCAGTGAGCCATTGATGTGGAGACAGTGGCCCCTGGAGTTGCTGAAGGCAAGGAGAGGGAAAGAGAGGTGTAATATGGGGGCATTTTTGGGGTTTGAAGTTGCCCTGAATGACACTGCAGAGACAGATGCAGGACATTATATATATTTTCATACCAAGTGGACTGGTGGGAGAGAGTATAAATTATAATGTAAACTATAATTCATGCTGTGTAGCAGTGCTCCAAAATGTGTTCATCAATTGTAATAAATGTACAATTCTAATGAAAGAAGTTGTTGATGTGGGAAAAGTGGGATGTGTAGGGAGTGGGGAATATGGCAAACCCTTATATTTTTTAATGTAACATTTTGTGTGATTTATGTATCTTTTAAAAATAAAAATGTATTTAAAAAACAAAACAAAACAAAAAAAAACCAGCAGCAAACTCCCAACCAAGAAAAGCCCAGGACAAGATGTCTTTACAGATGAATATTTGCTACTGTGACTGGATTTTTGTTTTTGCTTCCTTCTTCCAATTGTTCATTGCTTGTGTAGGAAAACACTACCAGTTTATGGGTGTTGATCCTGTACCCTTTCACTTTGTAGAATTCACTTATTTGCTCTACAAGTTTGTTGTGATTTTTCAAGGTTTTATGCATGTAAGATAAGGGAAGTTTCATTTCTTCCTTTACCATTTTAATGCCTTTTATTTCTTTTTCTTGCCTAATTTCTCTGGCAAGAATTCCCAGTACAAGGCTGAAAACAGTGGTGGCAGTGGGTATCTATATCTTGTTATTGATCTTAGAAAGAAAACTTTCAGTCTTTCATCATTAGTAGGATGTTAGCTGTGAGATTTTCATATATGCCCTTTATCATGCTGAGAAGTTTCCCTCTTTTCCTATCTTTTAAAGTGTCTTTATCATGAATATTTGATGGATTTTGTCAAATTCCTTTTCTGCATCAATTAGGATGATCATGTAGTTTTTGCCCTTCATTCAGCTAATGTGGTGTACTAAATTAATTGATTTTTTGTTGAAACAAACTTTCGTATAAAGGATAAATCTCACTTGATCATGGTGTATAATTTTTTCAGTATCCTGATGGATTTAGTTGCTAGTTTTTGTTGAGGATACTGATGGATTTAGTTTGCTAGTTTTTGTTGAGGATATTTGGGTCTATATTCATAAGGGATATTGGTTTGTACTTTTTTGTGGTATATTTATCTGGCTTTGGTATGAGTGTGATGTTGGCATCATAGACTGAATGGGGAAGTGTTCCTTCTAAAAATTTTTTGGAAGAATTTGGGCAGAGTTGGAATTAAGTCTTCTTGGAGTGTTTGGTAGAATTCTGTGAAAATATCTGGTACTGAACTTCACATTATTGGGAGGTTTTTGATTACTTATTCAATCTCTTCAGTACAATTGGTTTGTTGAGATCTTCTATTTCTTCTTGAGTCAATGTGGGTAGTTTACATGTTTCTAAGAATTTGTCCATTTCATCTAGGTTATGAAATTTATTGATGTACAATTTTTCATAGTGTTCATTTATAATCTTTTCTTTTCTTTCAGTGGGATCAGTAGTGCTGCCACCTTTTCATTTCTAATTTTAGTTCTTTGGATCCTTCCTCATTTTTCATCAGTCTATTTAAAGGTTTGTTAATTTTATTGATCTTTCAAAGAACCAACCTATGGTTGTGTTGATTTTCTCTATATTTTTGTATATTTCATTTATCTCTGCTTAATCTTTCTTATTTACTTCTTTCTGCTCACTTTGGGTTTATATTTCTCTTCTTTTCCAGTTCTTCCAGTTTTGATGTTAGATCTCTAATTTGAAGTCTTGATTTCTAGCTTCATTGCATTGTGGCTGGAGAAAATAAATTGTATGATTTTAATATTTTTAAAATTCATTGAGACTTATTTTTTTAATCTAACATATGGTCTATCCTGGAGAATGGATCATGTGCACTCAAAAAGAATGTGCCTTCTATTTTTGGTGGATGAAGTGTTCTATATATTTCTGATAGGTCTAGTTGGTTTAGAGTATCATTCAAGCCTTGTATTTCTTTATTGATCATCTGAGTAGATGTTGTATCAGTTATTAAGAGTGGTATAATAACATCTCCTACTGTTAAGGTAGAACCATTAATTTCTCCCTGCAAATCTGTCAGTATTTGCTTAATATATTTTGGGACTTTACTGTTAGGTGCATATATAGTTACAATTGTTATATCCACCTATTGAATCAGCTCCTTTATCAAGATATAATACCATCTTTGTTCCTTGTAACTGATTTTTATTTAAAGTCTATTTTATTTGATGTTAGTGTAGCCATCCCTGCTCTCATTTGGTTATAACTTGCATGGTATATATTTTTCCCTCTTTTCACCTTCAGCTTACTTGCATCTTTGAATTTAAGGGAGTCTCTTGCAGACAACATATAGTTGGATCATGCTTTTTTAATTCATTCTGCCCATCTTTGCCTTCTTGACTGGAGAGTTTACACCACTTATATTTAAAATCACTGTTGATAAGACTTGACTTTTTTCTACCATTTTGCTATTTAGACTTTGTAAGTCTTTTATGTTTTTATCCCTCAATTCCATTAATATCTACTTTTATATTTCCTTAGTTACTGTCTGTTTTCCATCTTGGATGCTTTCTGTATACTTATCTTCACTTTTACCTGTTCTTTCTTTGGATATGTCCAGTTTACCATTGGCCTGTTAAAGGCATTTAGTTTCTATCATTGCATTTTCCAGTTTTTGTATTTTCATTTAATTCTTTCTTATAATATCCATATCTCTGTTGAAATTTACCCTCTGTCTTGCATGCTGTCTATCAATTCCTATAGAGTCTTTAATATTAATCATAGTTGTTCAAAATTCCTTCTTGGATAGTTCTAACATCTGTGTTATTATTGAGTTTGATTCTGAGGATTGGTCTGTCTCTTAGGAGTGTGCTGGGTTTTTTTTTTTTTTTTTTTTCATTTCTACTTGTTTTGCTTAGCTTTTCCATGCTTCCTAATTCATTCTTGAAAACCAAACATATTGTATAGAACAGAAGAGATTAAGGTAAATAGTTTTTGTGTTTGGATAAGAGCATGTGTTTTTTCATGCTAGACCTTTAGTAAGGGGATTTGGGGAAATCCATTTAAGTGTTTGGTTGGTTTACAGGTTTCTTGTTGTAATGGTTACCCTCAGTGTACCATAGATTCCAAATTATTCTAGTGGTACCTTGGGTTAATGGTGAGGAGTTTTTTATTTCAATATCTGCTCCACTTTTATCTTTTGGTTTCCCCATTGTGGTTGGCTTGGTTGAGCTTCAGTCTCTTGAACGTTACTTGTTATTTGATGCTTCTAGCCTTGTAAGTGTTTGTGTAGGAAGGAGGAAGGGGAGACTGTTTTCTATTGTTATTTTGTTCTAATTAAGTCTTTGTCTTAGGTAGGCACTAAGAAGCCCTCCTCCAGAATTTGAGATTTTTTTTCCCCTTTCCTTCCCTCAGCTGCAGTGGGTTTTCACCAATTCCCTATGAGTGCCAACATGTACTGCCCTTCCCCTAAAAGCTTAGCACATTTATGCTGAAGGGGAGATGGAGAAGAGTCTAAATTAAGTTTGTGGCCCTCCTATAAACAGCTGCTGTTTCCCTCCCCTAGTATGCACCAAGAGAGAGATTCCTTCAGGAATCCACCAATCTTTTCTGTGAATGTTAGTGGGCAGACTCTTCTATATTTGGTATCCCCACGGGTTTTACCTCTCTCACCAGTGCACACTCAATCTCCACCAATTTGCCATCCACTTCACCTCTTCTTGTCTTGTCCAGCCACATCCTGCCCCAGTCAGTCACTATCATATCTTGCCTCTCCCTGAAGGTACCAGTTTTTCCTTATTCAGATTTGGGAAAATTGCCTGCCCTCCAACCTTTGCACTCTGAAAAGTTTCTGTATAGTTGTGAACTTGTTGTTGTGTGTATATCTTTCGATATCACTATGAATTTTGAGCCATGTTATTGTATTATCTATTCACAAATTTTAAAAAGAAAAGTAAAAAGCAAGACAAAATGACACTGAATCATATTTTTGCATGTTAGGAGCAATCTGGTAAAAAATAAAAGTATGGTTATAGATAGTGATGGGATATGAATGTATGTGATGTTTTTGCTTAACTGTGTAAGAAAAACATATCCCAAATTCGCTATGCCCAAACTTAAGCTCTAAAGTCCTCCATTTTGCTAAGAACAAGAACAACAAATGATTGTGGAGACATATTCAGATTAAAAGAGATGCAATTATCCAATTGTTTCTATGTGCTAAAGGAATTTTATGATGCCTTTTGCTTCTAAGATTTGAAGTAAGCTGCGTTTCTCTACTGAAGTTTCATTTTTATTTATGACATTGTTATACACTAATAGCCTTTCTACCTTTGGTGGTAATCTTATTTGCCTGGCAATATAAATTGTTCTGTTTATTTATTTATTTTGTTACTTCAGAGATTCTTTCTTGAACTTTGTTAGTATTTTATATATAACAAATTTTTTTCCTTCTAGAAATTTTTTCTTCTCTATGTACACTAACACACATTTATTGAAACCAATTTATATGTCTATGTATATTATGTACATCTTAGTTATTCTGAAATTATCATTCATATATACATATATACAATATTTTCATCCTTTAATAAAATATTTCATGTCCTCAAGCCTCAGATTTAGGAGATTGGAGAATTTCTTTTAATTTACAAAAAAAGGCCTAAATAAAAATAGGCATAAAGGAATTGTTTTGTTCTACATTTATGCATTGTATTAGTTGCCAACCTAATGTCAACATTTTGTTAAGTAATCATTTTGTGATAAACATTTTGTAGTCTTTCTCTTGACAGGGAACAGAGTGACATTTTGTATACTCAAAAGCCTCCTCTTCTCAATTTTACTTATCTCTTTTTGTCTTAGATTGATTATTTAATTCTGGATAAATGAAATTTTGTTGGAATTGGAACGTCCAATATATTTTTCAGGGACTGCAGGCAATAAATAAATTTACAGGTAAAATGATGAACATCTGCCTGCCAAGAGCTTACAAGTGAGTGGGCCAGTTAGGGCAATTACAATTCCTGTGGAAACAGATCTTTGTTACTCCCTATGATTTTTAACTCCCCAAATTGTCTATCCTGAGAAAGGTTCTTTTCAGTGGACTTAAGATGCTATATTCTTAGGCAAGTTAAGGGTTGGTGGAATTTGCATAATTGTTATTGAGAAGAAGGTGTGCCTAATTATTTCCAGACTCTGTGGGATACTCTATGTTCTCCTCCACCCTGGCCCTCAAACTTCAGGAACAGACAATCACACAGCTCTTCAGGTGACAGGGAAGTAGTCACCCAGAACCTCCAACCCAGGATATAATTGGGATAGTTAAAAATCACTAGGGATAGTGTAAAAAGAAAATTTTAAAAGTATGAGCATTTAATTATAGAACACTAACATTTTATGAAGTATAAGAGGAAGAAAACAGAGAATGAACATTCACCGTGGGATAGAAAGGGGAAAGAGTAGTTAATAGATGTCAAGAAGGAAAGTTTCAATTAGAAACCAATACTCAATATTGCACACAGTGCAGAGAAATTTGTAGAGACAGTATTGGAATTAAGAAGGGCCTTCACATTGTAGTTGGGTGGTAAAGATTCCAATTTTTAAATGCAAGAATAGAGTTATTAATGGAAAGGGGGAAGGTGCAGTAATTTTAGGGGAGAGTAGGGTTAATAGAGACTACTTTACATAGGTTAGTGAAAGAATTGTGTCACAATAAAGGGTGAAGCTATAAATTTAAGAGAGAAAAAGCATAATTATAGAGTGGCAGCATTGATTAAAAGCAGAGGATTTTGATCCAGGCTTTCTGGGTTAAATCCCAGTTGGGCTACCTACAAGTTGTGTAACGTTAGGGCTAGTTTATCTAACTTCTCTGTCACTCACTTTTCTCATCTTTAAAGTGGGATTCATAATCGTATCTTATCTCATGGGACTGTTACTAAGATTATATATTAAATATTCATAAAATATCAATATGTATTTAACAGATCCTTAATATAAAACTCTCAGAGTCATATTACTATGAAATTTAGAAGTTGAAGTACTAAAGATCATAGGCATATGTTTCACAATTCCCCTAGTAGTATCTGGGGAAGCCTACATGAATACTGCCGTAGTAAAATATATGAATCTTCATGTGAAAAGAATTATAAATGATATAAAAAGTTTTGTGTCCGTTCAAGCATTGGTGATGAGAAAGGTCCTGTCAAGACAGGATTTTACCATCAAAGGAAGTTCTAAAAAATGTTCAGTTTGCAGTTATTTGGAGATAAGTTTTGTGGATAAAAGATTATTATTTTTATCATCACCATCACCATAGATTTGAGGGAATGATATTGGGTGTCAAGTTTACTCTTCACAAGGGAAAGGTCACTTCTTACTCAGAAATCTGAAATCATTTTGGGCAGTCATAATGATTCAGACACTTCTTGTTTTGGTGTTTTCTAATCTTATAATGCTAGCTGATACCTCCAGGAAAAGGCTAAAATTATTTGTGAGAGGAATGAAAGGAGTCAATTTAGACATTATGTTCTTTAGATGTCTTGCACTGAGGTGTTGAAGTGAGATTTCTTAGTGTTAAAATTGAATCACGGAATGGGCTATGATGTGGACCATTGACCATGAGGTGCAGCGGTGCCCAGAGATGTACTTACCAAATGCAATGGATGTGTCATGATGATGGGAGAGAGTATTCCTGTGGGGGGAGTGGGGGGTGGGGGCAGTGGGGTTGAATGGGACCTCATATTTTTTGAATGTAATATTTTTACAAAATGAATTTTAAAAAATGGAATCACGGAGAGTTCTATATTGCCCTAAAAAAGGTCAGATCCATCATTGAAATATAAGGAGAGAAAATGCTTAAGTAAAGTATATTAGTATGGTGATGAAAAAATTCTAAGGTTTCCTATCTCTCAACACATATACCAGCTCACACATACACATACACTTTGGATTTTGAAGAATTTTTAGGAATCACATGTACAACATAAAAGCAGTTAAGTAATGAATTGCATTGAGAAGCTTTTTCTAGTGATTTAAGAAGTGCTATTCATGATGAATTAAGGACTGCTTTTCAACTATATGGATTAGAAGTTTTAATTAAATTTATCAATGTATAAAGAGAGGAAAAATGAATGAATTAATGAAACAAATGAACCAATAAAATCGAATGGACATGCTCTGAACAAATAATTTGCTTTACCTACTGGGTAAAGTGTATTTGCTTATATAATCTCAGTTAATGTTATAAATTGGAGAATAAGTAAATGAGACATTTATAAGATCCATAATATATGCATTTCATTTTTTTTACTTAAACTTTTTTTCAATTTTGCATTTTTGAGAGATAAAATGCACATAATTCTATACATTTTTAAGTCATCTTTTTCTACACAATTGCGTCTTGCTGGTAATATTGAGACATGAAATATAATTATCAGCCATCAGAACTTTTTTTGCTTTTGACTTAACATGCACTTTTCCTTTGTATTGAGTCTTCAGTCTTAATTGAATTGTAACATATTTTTTCAGGAAAAAATCCTACGTTAAAAAAAGATAACATGCAGTATCAATTTTTAGATTGAAGAAAGACAATATTCATTGCAAACCTTTACTATTAACTTGGATGCATCTTTGTAATCATATAAGCTCCCAAGACAAACTATAGACTGGATCGGAATTTCTGAATTTTGTTGCAAAAATGAGGGGCAAAATATTTGTCTCCATGGGGACAAAACCATTACTGTACTTTTCACAATGTGAAGGTTACATTTGAAAAGTAGTTGCAATTTTCTCTATTTTATAATTTCCTGTTTGTGCTCCACACACGAAAATCTGTGACAATGAAAATTTGTCTTCATGTCATTGGGATAACAATCCCAATCTAGCATGGTTTGGGGTATAGTACTTAAAAAAAAATCTCCAGAATCCGAAATAAGGACACAGTGTTACTGATAATTTGGTGATATTTTTTCATGTTGGTCACCTCCTCATTTTTGTGGGATATCATAAGTTTGTTTCAGAAACATTGTCAAATAAAAAATTCTTTTTGAAAAACATTAAGCTATAGGAAACAAAGCACATTCCTATCATTTTGCCTTTCATATCACAAAAAAAATTACACTTTTTTTGTTCTCTATGTTAAAATATACATTTTTTCAAAGATATCAGACTAGGTCTAGTAAGTTTAATTTTAGTAGACCAAAAAAATAAATAAAAAGCACATTTGTTTATGCTTTATATGCTCAAAGTTAATTCTGATGGATGTGGAGCTAAACATTCCAATATACTTTTAAAACTATTAAACTATAGTGGTACAAATATTTAAAACTGTTGGTATACTGATGTTTTATGATAATGATGTTTTATGAGATGGAATGGTACATCAGTTTGATATGGTTATGAATTCCAATAATAGATATTGGATTATTTATAAACAGGTTTGTACCTGGGCATGATTAAATTATGATTAGGGCTTTGACTGAGCCATGTCATTAGGGCATTGAGTCCCCACCTGGGGACTCCAGATAAAAGATATGGCAAGGAACAGAGTTGAGAGGTTTTGATGTAGGAGTTTGTTGCTGAAGCCTTTAGCTGGAACCCTGGGAAGTAAGCTCACACAGGAAAGAGAAACAAGACCCTGGAAGGGAGGAACCCTTGCAGATGTTGGCAGCCATCTTGTTCCAATATGTGAAAATAGACTTTGGTGAGGGAAGTAACTTATGCTTTATGGTCTGGCATCTGTAAGCTCCTACCCAAATAAATACCCTTTATAAAAACCAACCAATTTTGGGTATTTTGCATCAGCACTCCTTTGGCTGACTAATACAAATAAATGGTAAATACAAATCTCATATGTGAAGAAATCTCTTTGTTTAATTTAAACTTATTTGCTAGAAATCTTAGAAACATTTTTAAAAAGATGGTCCATTTAAGGAAAGTCTAGTAGATAATCATTGCAAAAGATTAGGACTAGAACTACTAAAACTAAAATTTCCATCATGATGCTAGAAATTAAGAAGTTTTATAAACAAGATTTAAATATTTTTGCAGATGTTAACAGGTTATTTGTGTCTAAGTTGGGCAATTTTTCATAGTCCATAAAATATCTGTATGTGAGAATAACACATGGAATATGACCTTTTCTTGCAGAAATTAAACAGTATATCTTTTTATGATATACTGCATGAAGACCATTTAAAGCATAAAATCTCATTAAGAAATGATAAGATTTACCTATGTATTACAATATAGCATCTGAATGTCAAAAATCAGGCATTTCTCATGGGTTGCCTAAGGCAATCTTTGCAATAACCTTGTTGGCTAGTTGCTTTTTAATTTTTAAAGATGAAGAGTGAGGATTATAGAGGTTAAGAAATTTTTCAGCATTATCAGCTACAGGATGGAAGATGTAACATTTAAATGAAGCCTCTTAGCCAGGTCTAGTTCTCATCTCACTACCCATACTACCCATACTAAAATAAGTTTTGTATCATTTGGACATCTCAATAAATCTTTTATTTGTTCTGTAAATATTTAGAGTGAATAATATGTTCTAAGCTCAGTGTTATGTGGTAGAGATGTGACAGTTTTCTGGGCAGAATTCAAACAAGGACTGTTCTTCTCCAGTAAGCAATGTGTTGTTTTATTTCTGGCTGCTTTTTTTTTTTTTTTTTGGGCAAGTCAATTTTATTGATACATATTAATAAAACATAAATCCATCCAAAGTGTAAAATCAATGCTATTCAGTGTAATTACATATTTGTGACACTACAATCATTCCTAAAGTACTTTTATTATTCCAATAATGAAATAAACAAAAAACAAACAAAACTCATCACCTCTCAATCTCTCTATGCTTCCCCAGCAGTACATTGCTGCTACTCTTTTTCCTTATCTCTAGGATACTTTTGAGGCTTTCTATTTATCGTTGGTTTTCAGCAGTTTCACTTTATGTACCTAAGTGTGGTTTTATTTGCATTTATCTTGCTTGAGTTTCAAAGAGATTCTTAAATGTACATTTTTGACTTTCAGCAAATATAAGAAATTTCTAGTAATCATTTCTTCATATTTTTATTATACTCTTTTGTTTCCTCTCCTGAGTTTCCAATTACACATATTTTAGACCATTTGTTATTGTTGCACAGGTCCTTGTACCTGTGTTCATTTTTATCCCATTTTATTCTCACTGGTACCCAATGCATGTAATTTCTATTGATCTATTTTTCAAGTTCATTCACTCTCTCTTCTGTCATCTCCTATTATGCTGTTAACACCATTTGACAAAATTATTTCAGATATTTTATTTTTTACTTTTAGAATTTTTATTTATTCTTTGATAAGTTTGTAGTCCTTTGGTGAGATTTCTTATCTTTTTATTTCTTATGAACACATTTCCATAGATCCTTGGACATAATTACAATAGCTGCTTTAAAATGTGTGCTGCTAATTCCAGTATCTTGGTCATCTCTAGTTTGATCTCTGTTGACTGATTTTGAATATGGCATTTTTTAAAATTTTGAGTAATTTGTATTCCTATTCTGGACATTCAGAATAATACATGGCAGAATAATACTCAGCAGAGATGCTGGATTCTATTATATTTACCTAAAGAATATTATGTTTTTGTTTTTGTTTTTGTAGTTTAATTTTGAAGCAAGCAATCTTCTTGGTTGAATTCAAACTGATCCTTTTTTTTTCCCACATAGCAGATGGCATCTGAAGTCTCAGTTCTGTTCTTTCAGACTTAGGTGGTCTGCTCTGTTTTCTGATCCATACAACTTAAAGTTCATCCAGAGGTTTAGGCAGAATTTATACCTGTATTATGATATTTGTATCTTCTCTGGCTCTCTCCTTTTAGAGATTATCCCCTTCCCCATCTATTGCAGTTGCCCCAAACTCTGTCTTCTGGTTCATCAATCCAATAAGAAAATGAGTTTTTCTCACCTAGGTGTTTTAGCTGCAACTTACTGCACTGATTTATGCATGACCTCAGACTAAATTGACAAAACCAGGAAACGTATCCAGGACTATTCTGTTCTACTAAGTGTGGACTCACCTGTAATGTCGGCTGATGTTCAGTCTCCAGTGCCCTCAGATAGTTGTTTCTTCTATCAGCTTTTCCCATTTTTATCATTATCTGTGAAAGAATTGAACCAATAAGCGCTAATCAGTCAATGCTAAAGGAGGAATTCAAGAATATTGACTTTTATCTTTTTCTTCTTTTTAAGTGTTTTTAAAGGTTTAAATTTCTTTATAAACACTGCTTAAGCCACAACCCACACATATTAATATGGTAGGTTTTTATATTCATCCAGTTCAAAATATTTTCTAATATGCATTTTCGTTACGTCTTGACTCTTCTTTATAAGTTATTCGAAATTATTTTATTTAATTCTCAAATATTGGGAGATTTTTCAAATTTCTTTATATTGCTGATTTGTAATTTAATTCCATTATAGTCAGATAATATTCTTTGATTTACTTAATCCATGGTCCCTCTTCATGAACATTATATATCTACTTTAATAGAATGCATATTTTGCTGTTGTTGAGTGGATATTCTAAAATGTCACTTTGGTTAATAGTGTTGCTTAAATCTTCTATATTCTGATTCTACACTAATCTTATGATTAATATTTCTAAAAATTAATGAGAGGTGTATTGAAAGCTCATAACTGTGAATTGGTCTATTCTTTATATCCTGTCAGTTTTTGCTTCATGAACTTTGAATCTTTTTTATAAGATCCACTCATACATAGGATTTTTATAAATTCTTGATGACGTTTGCCTCTCTTTTCATTATGGAATGTGTTTGATAATTTTCCTTCACCTGAAATACTTTGATATTAATGTAATCATCTGATTTTTATGTTTATTATTTGCCTGGCATCCTTTAGATTTTATTTAATCTCTGTCTTTGTAAAGAGTATGTAGCTGTAGACACATAGTTGGGCTTCGGATTTTGGTTTAATTGGACAACTGCTGCCTTTCAATTCAAGTATTTAGATCTAATTATCAATAAGGTTATTTCTGTCTACTATTATGGTATTCATTTTCTGTTTGTTCCAACTGAACTTGGTTACTTTTTGCTCCTTCCCAGCTTCATTTCATGTTGAGTATTTTTGGCTTTCCGTTTTATCTTCACCAGTGTCACTATTGCACCTAAAAGGCTTACAAAATATATATTTTACTTCTCACAGTCTACCTTTAATTGATATTATTTAACTTCATAAAATATAAGAATCATACAAAAACGTAGTCCCATTTTTCCTATTTCATCTCCTGTGTTTTGCTCTCTTGCGTTGCCTGAATGTCAAATACTACACTTAAATTGCTATTACTTTTGCTTTAAACAGACAAGAATATTTTATAGAAGGAAAATATAATGGAAATATATTTAATATATGTCTATATATTTATCATTTCTGTCCCTCCTCATTCCTCTGTGTAGCTCTGAATATCAATTTGCTGTCACTTTAATTTCGCTGCAAAATTTCCTTTAACATTATCTGAAGTGAATATTTACAGCAGAAAAATTCTTTCGGATTTTTTTTTTGTCAAAAAATGTCTGTATTTTTCACTTTTTTTTTGGTCCAGATTTATTGAAGTATAATTCACATACAATAAAATTAATCTATTTTAACTCTCTATATATTGATGAGTTTTGACAAATGAACTCAACCATGTACCTATCACCACAATTGTGATATACCATATTTCCGTCATCCACCAAAATTTCTTCAGGCCTCATTGTGGTCAGTCCCCTCTTCCATGCCTGCTGCTTATCTTTGGCAATGATTAATCAGTCTCTATCACTAAAATTTTGTTTCTTAGAGTATCATATAAATGAACCTGGTTTTCTTTGCTTAGCACAAGGTTTGTGATTCATTTGTGATATTGCATATATTAATATCTCATACCTTTATCCCTTTATTGCTGAATAATATTCCATTGTATGGATATGCCACAATTTATTTATCCATTAACAAGGTGTTGAACTTTTGGATAGTTACCACTTTTGGGCTATTTTTATAAATCAAGTTATTTGAAAATTCAGGAGGTAGATACATGTTTTTATATTGCTTAGACTTGCTTGGCTATATGGTAAGACTTTGTAAGAATCTGCTACAATTTTCCAAAGTCTAGGTGCCATTTTATATTCTGATCAACAATGTTGAAGAGTTCCTACTGATCCACGTTTTCACTGGCACTTGCTATTACCAGTCTTTTTAACTTGCATCATTCTAGCTGTTGTTGAACTTATTTTCATATGCTTATTTGTCATACAGACCTATAATTTTGTTGAAGTATGTGTTAAAATCTCTTGACCATTTTTAATTTGGCTGTTTATCTTTTTAATATTTTATTTGGAAGGATTCTGTATAGATCTAGATAGGATTCCTTTGTTGAATGTATGTCTTACAAATATTTTCTCTCTGTCTATGGAGAGCCTTTGCATTTCCCTACTAATATATTTTGCAGAACAAAATTTTTAATTTTGAGAAAGTTCAGTTCATTCAGTTTTTCCCTTTATAATTTATGCATTTTTCATCTTTTGTAAGAAATCTTTGCTAAACCCAAAATAAATAAGATTCTTTCCTATGTTTTCTTCTAAAAGTTTTCTAATTTTACCCTTTATATTTAGATCTATGATCTATGTCAAATTATATTTTGAGTATGATATGAAGTAAGGATTGAGGTTCATTTTATTATTTTGTATGTGACATCTCATTGTTCCAGAAAAATTTTTTGAAAATGTTATCATTTTCCATCAAATTATCCTAGTAACTTTGTCTAAAATCAATTGGTTATAAATATGTGATTCTGTTTATGGTCTTTTTTTTCTATTCTCATCATTTGAATGTATATCTTCACGCAAATGCTACACTGTCATGATTATTGATCTTTACAAAAAATGTGAATATCAATCAATAAAAATTATCCAAATAATTTTTGCTTTTGTTTTCAAAATTATTTATCTATTCTCAGTTCTTTATATTTTCACTTATATTTATAATGTACTTTTCAGTTTCTGGAAAATGTCTGCTGGGATTGTGATTGACAATGCATTTTATCTATAAATTTGAGGATAAAGTACATTTTAACCATGAGCGTTATGAACTTTTGACATTTCTTTTTAAACTATTAGGGCATGTCTAAGATAGTCTTTACTCTAGGCTAGATTAGGCCTACCACTAAGATATAACTCTTTGTGGATCTTCCTCAGTGCTTCAGTTATTCAACAACTGTTCCCTTTGGGTATTTGTGGCTCAGACATCTCCCAATAACATATGATCTTTAATTTCTTCAGCTTACTTCTTCCCAGAGGTGTTTTCTGACCAGACTGGAATTTCATCCCGAGTATGCAAAATTAATAGTCAACCAAAATTCAAAGATAGCACTATACAGATTATTGGCGTTCTTTCTCTACTTAACTCCATCCTCCACAGTATCCCTGCCTGGCATATACCAGCTCATTCAGCCTTCCCGAATTCCAATTTCTGATTCTCAATCATACAAGACAGCTCTGTTCTCCTTGCTTTCCCCCTAAAAGTGCTATGATCTAGAAAACCAAGAAAACCATAGGTCTCAGCTCTTCGTTTAGTTACCTAAGGGTCACAATCCTGTGTTGGATGTTTTCTAATTTCTGAAAACAACCATTTCATTTATTTTGTCATGTTTTCAATATGTTTATAGCAGGATGGCATGTCTGGTACCAGTTACCCCAAAATGGCCAAAATTTGTAGTTGGAAATCAATTAAGGTAGAATTTTTTTCTCTGCTCTTTGCCTATGCAATAATGTATACAAACATCAGATTCCATGATAGTTTTATAAAAGACTCATATAGAGAGCATCTTTTCCACTGCTCTTTTATACTTTTCCTCAAAGAAGCATACATTTTTATTTATTATTTCTTTTATTTCATGGTAGCGTCTACTATTTCTTTAGTCAAATGGTTAGTGCTATCAACAGTAACAACCCAACATCTCATTAACTTAACAGTCTAAGTGCTTATTTCTTTCCCACATCACAGTCTAGTGTGAGCCAGAGTTTCTCCTTGGTGGTTCTTCTCTGAGAGTTAACTCAGGATATTCAGGATCTTTTATCTGTGATGCCACTGAATTTAGAAGAGAGGAAAACAAGAAAAAGTAGGTGATAACATACAAGATGCAATGACTGTGCTTAAATATATTGTGTTTCACCTTTACCTTCCTAATCCAGAGCCTATTCACATGGCTCTAATTTTCTTGCATAGAGATATAGTTTTCCTTTCTGCCCAGTAGGAAGAAATGGTTTTGATGAAGACTGAGTCAATCTTTGCCACAATATCAGTTTCTGTAAGATTTTTCCATTATTTTATTTTACCCCATTTCTCCTCTTCATGTCTAATTCCCAGGCCCATTTCCAATTCATCACCATAATCATTCACTCTGTTATATTTCCTTAGATATGAATTTTATATTACAAAATGAGAGCTGCTTATATAAACATACATATATATGTGTATATGCATACATATATATACTTATATACTTACCTGAGATTTGTTTTCCTTCAATGATATATTTTAACACCTATTCCCATTGATATATATATATATATCCTGTTTATATATATATACATACAGAATATTAGAGGTTCTTAAAAAACATAGTTTATTATTCTCATAACCTAAGATTCTTATTCAGTAATTATGAGATTAGTTATGGATTTCCATTAAAATATGTGCCTAAGAGTTACCTCCTGAGGTCCTCCATGCTGCTCAAATGTGGCCACTCTCTAAGCCAAACTCAGCATATAAATGCATTAACTTCCCCCTAGTGTGGGACATGACTCCCGGGATGAGCCTCCCTGGTGCTGAGGGGTTACTACCAAACACCGGTTGGTGATGCAACTAGAAAAAGACCTTGAATAAAAGGGGGAAATGGTAAAGACAAAAGAGTTTATATGACTTGGAGACTTCAAAATGAGTTGGGAGGTCATCAAAGAGGTTGCACTTATGCATATCTCAGCAGGATCTTGGAGTCAGCCAAAGTAGATACAGCCCCAGGTAATGGTACTCCTGAGGGCTACAGAGGCACCCAGATCCTACAGTCATGCTGGATGGCTCAGAGTTTGCTGCCTTGCCAGTGGGCCCTATTTTGGAGTTTGAGCTCATGAGTGTGAGGAACTTGGACTCAGATATGACTTCTCCACATATCCTCTTCCTTCTGTCCCTTTTATTGAACCTGTGGTGGGTGCTGGGGTTGGTGGAAGCCCAGGAGACTTGAATCTCTGGGCTGTATATGTGCCAGCTGGGCCCTGAGCCTCAGCAGTGTTACAACACCTACTCTCCAGTTCATTGGATTTAGCCAGGTCAGCTGACAGTGAGGTGAGGTTGGACAACCACCACACCAAGGAACCTAGAGTGTTTATACCTGCAGGGATGATATTCCCATCCACCACCCTTGCGAGACCAAACCCCCCTCTCAACTGAGAGGTAGAGTAGGCATCACCATCCCAGGGCCCTCAGGATGGAGGAATAAAATATGGATTAGAGTGGACTTACTGGTATTCTACTATAAGGTTATTATGACTCTAGCTATGGAAGAAATTGTATCATTGATGTGAAGACAGTGGCAATATGAGCTGCTGAACATGGAGAGGCAAAGGGAGGTGTGATGTGGGGGCATTTTTGCAACTTGAAGTTTTCCCGGATGATGTTGCAAGGACAGATGCAGGACATTATATATCCTGCCATGGTCCACTGGGTGGACTGGAGAGAGTATAAACTACTATGTGGACTATGGTCCATGCTGTGTAGCAGTGGTTCAAGATGTATTCATCAGATGTAGTGAATGTAACACACAAGTGGAAAAAGTTGAAAAATGGGGGTGTGCAGAGTGGGTTATATGGGAACTTCCTATAAATTTAATGCAACATTTTGTGTGATTTATGTATATTTTAAAAATAAATAAAAATATATTACTACAAAAATAAATTGAATAACTAAATCAATGATAGATATCATCCTTAAAGATGATTAAGTCTGATTTTTAGAGTTGGAATGTAAAAATTTGAATGTTTTAAAAATTAATTTCTATTGTATTAGAATTATTATTGACCTTTGCAATGCTTGTTGCTCTACAATCTCTTTCTTATATTGAATTTTATTAAATCCAGCCTATCTTACACTCTCTTTTAAAATTTACCAATTCATTCATCTATTTCCCATTTTATTTTACAATTTTAAAATAAAGATATTTTCAACAGCTAAAAATATGCCATTGAATATACACTTTGCTAGATGATATGGTATGTGAATATGTCTCATTAATACTGCTTGATAAACTAATTAGTATTTGTGGATGATTAGATAGAATAGCACCTATATAAGGCAGAGGAATCAGAGAGATTAAGAAGGGAATAAATTCCTTTTGGGTTTGTTTCTCTGTTTTTTCCAATAATTATGATTATTCCTATGAAGTAATGAAAATGTTTAATAATGATTGAGGTGATCAAAGCACAACTCTTATTTTACACACATGTGTTGACACAATAGGAGGTCACAGGAATTCCAAAGGAAGTCCACCCAGTTTTTCATTTGATAACAGGAAAACTTGCATTCATGACCATTGACCTGCGCCATGTGGTACCACTTGTTATGATAGTTGGCAAGTTTCCTGAAACTGTCAGGTATATACTCTCAGTTCCCAAAGTAGCTTGGCTAAATACTATTTATTTAACATATTTTAGGTTCTAAAGGTTAGATTTAGTCTTTAAATGCTGGACAGAGCAGGGTGAGTCATTTGAGGCAATTAGGAGTAGCAAAGGCAGAATTTTCCATATATCTCGAGACCCAATCTAAGAATCAAACCGCTAGAAAGACAAATTCTCAATAATAAACTCAGAAGGCAGGTCACTGAGTAGTGACAACCCCAAAGATCTGAATGCCTTTAATTCTCAATCCACCACCAAGGACTTGTCTGTTGTCTTTTCCTTCCTAATTTGAAACTCTCTTTTCAAACAGGTCTGCTCTAATGACAAAATCTTTGGCAAATGTCTTCCCTAATGACAAAATCTTTTAAAATTCCTATAAACTGTGTCTATTGTTTAAGCATATAGAGTCCTCTTTTTGTCTAATTAAACAAATCTTTTTATTGTTCACTTCCTATTTTTTCTGCTATATATAGGGCCTACTATTTTATCATTATTTTTAAAATTTTTACTTTATCCAATTAGATATTAATATTCATATGGGGGATGTTACTATTAAGGCATTTATTTTTAAGTGTACTTGCATGAGATAAAGCAATTCTTTCTACTTCATGTTGTATTACCTAGGCTAAGCATTATTGCACTTTCTCACTTACTCAAATATTATTTTTTAGCCACTTGGCTATTACTACTATCTAAGTCCTTTTTTAATTAAATATGCTACCATGAGTTTATATCCACAATGTAAGATACAATAAAGATATCAACATTCATTTTTTTTCAATTGAACTCACCCATATATTTAATTTAATTAAGATCTCTGGTGGGTATGTGTTATTAGGGAGAGATCTAAAATTGTTTGACAAGAATAAAATTAAAGTTCTCCAGAAATCCCAAATGGGAACAAAAAATAGTTAAAGTCTGAAATTAGCTCAGTGTATATAAATAACCAGACCTATGTCCCCTTTGGATATCAATTAAAAAGGGTATAGATTTCCATAATTTGTTAAAATGACTTTTGTCTATTATTTTATTTTTTGAAGTTGAAATAAAGTTTGGTAATTAAAATCAGAGAGTATATAAATGAGCAAATAATTATTGGATAAGCAGAAGCCATCATGGAATCAAATACATGTGTAAAAAGCTAGGGTCTTTATCATTATATTTCATAATATACTAATTGAAAATATTTTCCATTTTAAGACAGAAATAGCCTGAATTCAGACTTTCAGAAAAAATTTAAATACACAAATTGAGGAATCATGTCTTATATATTTGTTTTTTAAAATGTGAGTATTTGATATAATTTTTGTTCCTACAAGATATATTTATGAACTTAATATTTTATATTAATTTGAAGTTTGGGAAGAATTCATTTTCCATGCCTGAAAGTTGTTTTATTGCTTTAAGTACTATTTGACATCTGTAAATGCCAAAGTTTTGAGAAAAGCACTTTTGTATAACCTGTTGAAAAAAATTGATCCACTAACACATAAAGCAAATTCTAAATGTTTTTTCAAGAGTCCTCATAAATATTTGCCTTGAATTTTTTTTTCCTCTTCAAAATACTGATAATGATCCCTCACTTGGCATCTTCACAAGGTTTTTCCAAGACTTAGGTGAGAGGGTGTCAAAGTACTTTGAGAATTGTAAGAGTTTTGAAATTAAGAACTTTTGTGCTAAACAGTAGTCTAATAGTCTTTCAAGAGTTCACATAATTAAACTAGGTGATTAATTTTCTAGTTCATGGTCATACCCATTATGGCGGGTTGATATTATTTATGAATTCCAAAAGGAGATACTGATTGTGTTTATAAACTGGTCTCTTCCTTTGGGCATGATACCCTTTGATTGATTTAAATCCAAAGGCTTTATATTTACTGATTAAATCAAGATTAGGGCTTTGGTTCCACCACATCATTAGAGCCTGCAGGGTTGAGTCCCTACTCATTTGGTGGGCAATATGAATGGATGCACAATCAAGAACATAAAAGCAGATACATGAGAAAGAGGAAGGGAGCTCCACAACTATGGAAGAGGATTCTGCCGCTGTGGGAAGAGAGATGAGTCATTCACCTGATAGGTTACAGCTGACTTGTAAAGAGAACAGAGCAGCTGAGCCTGGAAAGAAATGAACACCAGGAAGAGAGATGAGCACTATTCCAGCCTATAGCTGAGGTCAGAAGGAGCTGGGAACATGCAGCCCTAAGAGGGAAGAGGAAGGTTGAACCCTCGGAGATATCACCAGCCATCTTGTGTTAACATGTGGCAACAGACATTAATGAGAAAAGTAACCTTGAGTTTGGCTCTTTATGGCCTTGTAACTGTAACCTGCTACCCCAAATAAATACCTTTATAAAATCCAACAGATTTCTGGTACTTTGTATCAGCACCCCTTTGGCTGACTAATACACCCATATTGAAAATAATCACAATGTATAACCTGCTGAGCTTTTAAAGGATAACTGGAATAACTGATTTGTGTAAGTCTTCCATTTTATTTCAACATGTTAGAAACAAACTAGTACCTATAAATTACTTTTTTTTTCTTTTTTTGCTGTGTTATTGCTTCAGAAAAGTTTTTGATTTGTCCATAACCAGCTGTGTGAATATTTGTATTTGGAAAAATTCCCTTTTCCAATTTTAAGAATAGTTTAGGAAACAAAGGTGTCTTTTTGGGTGAAATATAATCTATTAATAAGTAATACCTGCCTTTTAAAAATGCACTTCGGTTAAATAATATGTACCTCAACATTTAAGAAGGACTGTTTAAGAGTCAGAATGCTAATTAATTCAATATTATTTCATACATGAAACATAAAAATATTTATCTGCATTTACTATGAGGATAGAATGATAGATTAGTTAGGTGGTGTGTTGGGTTGAATTATGTATCCCATTAAAATATGTTCTTAATCTTAATCTCATTCCTATGGATATGAACCCATTGTAAATAGAACCTTTAAAAATTATTGTGCTTGCAGTTGTAGACTCTCTTGGTTCCTTGGTATGGTGGTTGTCCATCCTCAGCTCCTTGTCAGTTGTCCTGGGTGAGTCCAATGAACTGGATGCAGCTCTGGTTGCAACTCCACTGAGGCTCAGAGCCCAGCTGGCACATGGACAACCCAAAGATTCAAGTCTCTTGGACATACACCTACCAACTCCAGCTCCAACGACAGGTTCAAATCATTATCAATACTTTTTCATCACCCCAAACCGAATCCTTGTAGCCTAGTAACCTCCAATCTACTTTCTGTCTCTACAAATTTGCATATTCTAGATATTTCTTATAAGTACACTCATTCAATATTTGTCTTGTGTCTGTCTTATTACATTCAAATATGATGTCATCAAGGTTCACCCATGCTGTAGCATGTATTAACTCATTCTTTTTACAGTTGAATAACATCCCACTGAATGGATATGCCACATTTTGTTTATTTGTTCATCTCCTGATGCTGTAGATAGGATCTTTTGAAGATGTTATTTTTTTAGTCAAAGTATAACCACCTTTATTATGTTTGCCTTAATCCCATTACTGAAGGCATTGTAAAACAGAAAGCTGAAAGGAAGAGCAAAAGCCAGAAGTTCAGGGAACTCAGAAGAGAAAGGAGAAGACATCCATGTGACAGGAAAGCCAAGGAAACCAAGAATTTGCAGCCTGCTTGGGCACTAATGACCCCTGGAGGAAGCAAGTCTTTAAGGTCCTGAAATTTTGATGCAATAAATTCCTGTTGTTTAAGCCATTATGTTGTGAGATGGGGAACTAAGACAAGCAGACATACAGTAGATAGATAGATAGATAGATAGATAGATAGATAGATAGATAGATAGATAGATAGATAGATAGATAGATATGACAGATACAGGTAACTGTTATTGCTATAGCAATAACTAGATAATACAAGATGATAGATAGATAGATTCAATTTATATGCATACATATCCAGAGATTTATACTTAAGTGTCAAAATTATCTGAAAAAAAAAGTTGTCTTATTTAAACTGATTCTTACAAGTATACTAATCACGCATACAGTTACACTAATCATTCATAAAACTACACTATTCATTCATTGACAGTACATAAAGTCTAGCAAGTTCCACTTATGATCTCGAAGAGCCTTGAAAATATTGGTATTGTATGGACATTTACTATTTGTCTGAATCTTTGCATGCTAATCTCTCCTTTCATTGGCTTAGATAGCTATACCTGCATTTCTCTTTCTCCTACATATGCCCTTGAAAGCACATTACTGGGCTCTGACTTGTATAGATGTGGAATCCAATGTAACTGCTCACAGAACCTTAAAGGGAAATTGTGTGACTTATGACAAAAATATTCCACTATTTTCTGTTCCTTGAGAGAGGCATAGTGTATTAGAAGGAGTTTGTACTTTGGACACATGCATACACACACACACACACACACACAAACCAAACTTCAATTCGAATACCAGCTCTTTCTTCATATGCAGACAGGGAGTTGATAATACCTATCAAGAGATGAAAAGTAACTAGACTGATTCACAATCCCTGTGGATTTTCAAGACAGTGTTATCTTCTAAACAGCAAATAATATTGGCTTGATGGATTCAGGGTACAGAGAAGTAGGGCTCCCCTTACATATTGGATGGATAGGTGAATTCATGACCTTTTGGCTTCGAATGCCTAAAATTCAACTGTGGTAGCAGTGCAATCTCATAGGGTTTTAGACTTAACTTTAGATCTCATCCAACATTCCTCAGGTTCTTTAGTTTTATAAAATTTCAACCATTCACAATTTATTGAAAATTAATTCAATAATCATTAATTAAATAACTCATCCCAAGCACTAGGTAAGACAGATGGCTTGTTGGAAATAGATTATGCAATCATTCTGAATTTTTCCCATATTAGCTTTGAAATGAGAACATGATTTCTCTGTAGACTTCCAACTTCTCTAGGGAAAATAAAATAAATTATAATTATTTTAAAAGAAGGAATGATAATAAAATACTTGTCTGTGTGTGTGTGTGAGTGAGGGAGAGAACTTGTATGTGTTTGCAGATTCTTTAAGCAGCATTGTCCACTTCCCCACCTTGATCGGGCAGCATGTAAATTTTCAGTTTGTTGACAAATTTCTGAAACATTGAAAACAAGCTATACCTTGCAGCTCTTCAGTTCTAATGTTCTCATGTCTTGTTCACAATCTCTTTTAGCATTTTCCCCTTTTCAAATTTGATGTGCATCATTGCCTTTACATTTATGACTATGACTTTTTCATGATGGATTTTTCTTTCCTTATAGGTAGTACATTCCTGAACCAGTTAGAGAAAATTCGTTCTAGCGTTAACCTTACACTTGGGAAATTGCACTTAGACTTCTCACCCTCTCCCTCTACTTTGAATTCACAAGTAGACTTCACACTGCTAAGAAAAATTACTGGACTGGGAGGGTGGGGTGACATCATTGGGGATTTTAGGCGAAAAGAAATGTTTTTTCTCACTTTGCCATCATCAAATAGAGAACTCAAGAATCTCAACTTGGCCCCCAGGTGGAGGGTATGTAGTGTTACTTCTATTGGTCAATTTGTATTGTCTTTTTTACAAAAAAAAAAAAATTAACAAATAGGTTTCAGAACCCTGAAGAAAGTAGATTTCACATATGGGAATCTTTCTTGTTATGAAATTAAAACACAACAATTGAATCCCTTGGTAGGAAAAATCACTGGGGCACTACATGTAAAATCTTATCTGGTGATATGATAGTTCTAGTCTCAAGCCATCACAAATTTTTCTCTTGGAAGATGTTCACCTCCAAATTTAAAATTTTTCCTTTTTTTTTTTTTTTTGTCTTTTTAAAAAACTTTTCCATTACTTTCCCAAAACTTAAATGCCAGGTACTATCTTATGCTCTATTCCTTGATCTATATACTTCCTAAATTTCCAAGATAACTCTGGTTTTATTTCTTAACCCAATTTTAACACAACTCTATAATTTTAAGATTATATTTTAGAAAATTACTTTTATCTTCTGCATAACAATATTTGGAGAAAGAGCAGATATAATTGATATAAATGACTTTTTGCTGGGTCTCAACAATATAAAGTATAGGTCTTGGTGAGTAAAAATGCAGCATCATCCAAGTGTTTTAGTTTATTATTCCTGATATAAGAAATACCACAACCTAGTAGTCTGAAACAACAGGAACTTATTTAACAGTTTTGGAGACTAAGAGTCCAAAATTAGGTTATTGGAATAGCCATGCTCACTCTGAAGTCATAGGGTTCTGACAAAAGGTTACTAGCAAGCCACACCTCAATCTCTGCCTCTGTCACATGGCCATCACTCTCCCTTTCACTGCTTCAGTTGTCTGTCCAAAGTTTCTTTATTATATGGGTGCTAGTCATACTGGATCAGAGCTCTAAAATCTTGAGTCCTTCCAGAAGAACATCAGTCCCTCACTTGGCTGAGAGCGAGATGAAATTCAGAGTAACTGGATTATTTGATGTTAGCCATTTTATGACTTTAAACATACTTTCCTATAATTCAAATCTACATACTTTTAATTTCTAAAATTAAAACTTGGAAGTTGAGAAACATACTAAATTCATCAGATATTGTGTCATTCTGTTTATTATACAATAAAGAGACAATTACTAATTTTGCTTCATTCCATGTTTTGGGCTTATAAATTTATAGCTATTGACTACACTCATACCTTTTTCATGGAATGAGCTTGGATATAAATAAGTAAAAGAGATTTACAAATTAATTTTGAGATTGCTTGTGTAGAGTGTAACTTGGGAGCAATAGTGAGGGGTCTATAAAGACAATGCACAAAATTAAGCTTGATATCCAGTGATTTAGAGCAAAGATATGCAATATCATTCTATAGATATAGAAAGGTTGCAAAATCAGCTGTGGGTTGTAAAGTGATTGATTAGCTATAAGCCAGTGAGAATAGTGGAGAAAGTGTGGGTCAAATATACAAATTAAAACAGATTAGCCTAAGAGTTAAGGTTTCACTGGGATCTTCCTTTTTAGTAGAGAAAAACATACATTCATTTGAAGGTAAATTTGTTGTGATGGATTCTGTGAAATACAATCATCAATATAAAGGTCCTGGCCTAGTTGTGATGGATTCTGTGATGAGCAATACTGATGAGAGTAAACATCAGCTTCCTAAAGTAACCTGGTGTGTTTCATCCCATGATCACAAAGCAAAGTTCTGATTATGGTTCATTTTAGCTGTAGGGTTTCTCTACAAAGAGTAAAATAATTGATCAGGGCAAATATTCGTGTGGATTCATATGAATGTTACATTTTCCATTAGAAATTAAATAAGTGTTAATAAGAGGTCTGCAACAATGACTAAATAAAACTTCTCAATTTAGAAACCTTTCAGGCTATATGCTTGATGATATCCAAGATATTCCTTTGCTGACAAGCTGATTAATCTATGGCAGGGGTATTCTATGTTTTAACTTTTATGAACATTTCTATATTAAACAGTAATATTTCCTCATGAGGCAAGTATGAGTTTTAAACCTAAACTCAGTGGGGAATTTTATATCTTTTGTCTAAAATCAAATTAAATCTGAGTTTGAGTGTACATTTGCCAGCCTGTGTAGTACTTACAGATTGGCAACTCTGCTGCTCCTGTATCTTGCTTAGAATTTGATTTTTTTTGTCGGGGCTGAGAACTCTAAGTGCCAAGAATTAAATCTTCCTAGGACTGTCATAAAATAATTTTACTCTCTGAATTACTAAAATCTCCCTTAAGTTCTGCCAGGTAGTAGGAGGAATCATGTGCTTTTATGCTCATCCTGCCCTCTTCTGATTTTTGGGCTTAATCATCCTCCCAAATGTTTTTGAAAGTAACTTCTACCTTCATTCATGGAGCAAATATCAATTTAAAATTAATAAAATAACAATTTGAGAAGAACAAAACCCATGCTAATAATATAGAAAGTACTATTCTCTCGCACATTTTTTCCAAAACTCTAATAGTTGATAAAATTTTATAATATTCATTATTTTCAATAATCATCATAGTTAGTGTTGTAATGCTCATTTTTAAAAGTAAAAAAAATATAAAGTGACTAAATGACATTGAAGGCCATAGAGTAAGAGTGAGAGGTATATTTGAGATTCAAACTTAGTTCTTTTTAACTAGCATTCATATCAGCACACTAATTTATATTTTATGACAAAATTAGTGAAATATCCTGTAAAATGCCACAAATCTTTGGTAGTTCAGAGGAAGATGTATTTCCTTAATTTTGATTAAAATTTGGGCTGATGTGGTTCCATGTAGAAGGCAATGTTTGACCATGTATTTTAAGACAATTAAGAATTTTCCAGACAAGAGGAAAAGGTAATAGTCTAGAAAGTTACAAAATTGTGAAAGGTTCTGGTCCTTAATAGTCACTTTGATCACTTTAATATATAAAATTGTGCAATTCAAATATCAACATCTAAGTCTTACAAAATCATTGTTCTCATATCCGTAAGTTTATTTCCATCTTCTCTGTCATTTCAGTGGTTTCTCTATATATCAAGAATTACCAAAATATTCTTTTTGTCTCCACCATTACTCCACCCTCTAATCAAATCTTCATGTAAGAGCCAAAATCATAATTCTAAAATGAAAATCTGATCATGTTACATTTGTGTTTGAAGAAATCCAGTGGCTTTCTAATAACATCATCATCCTTGAAGATGTTGTGGCCCTTCATAATCTATCTTCTGCTTCCTTCTCCAGGGTTATTCATTTCTAATCCTCTATAACCTTTTGCACAAACACAAAACTCCTTCCAATAATAAAATAAAAGGTAGACCACATAATTTTTCTATATTTCTTCATCCCTCATTCCTCTACCTTTTCCCCTACAGTAAGATTTTCCCCTGCTTCCCCCCTGCTTTCCCAAACTCCCTCTTCATTTATCCTTAGTGATATTTCTATAAAGTCATTTCTGTACTTCTCCAAAATCCAGGTGAAATATCCTTTTCCTGTGCTGCCTGGGAATCCCAAAGTTTTTCATACTTTCATTGTATGTATTTTTCTGTATTCTATAGAACATACAATATACAACATATTAACTGACATTTAGAAAATGCTCAATAAACATGTGTTCAGGTCAGCAGTGTAGGACCCTAAATTGCCAAGGCAGAAAAAGTAAAAAAGTTGTTGAATAAAGGACTAGAAGGAAGCATAGGAAAGAATAAAACAAATGTATTTTTGTCATTTTCCACATTCCTCATAGCAATACTTAGAAAACTCTGAAGATAACAATAAAGTATCAGTGCGGTATAAGCAAGATGTGTTTCTGGAAATGGCAAGCCAGAAGTAACTTCTGAAATAGACCATAAAAATAACGCACTGACTTCCTGAATAATACAATTACACATTGGAACTCAGGATAGTAGGCAATATGTCATGAGGCATAAGCCCAGATGCTGTTAGCAGACATGAGTGTGAATCCTGGCTCTATCAATGATTGCATGTGTGAGCCTGGACAAGTAATTTAATATTTCTGAGCCATATTACCCAACTTCACAGAGCAGGAATTTGATCTGATGATTGAACTCTGTGCACACAGTTTTTAAAAATATTTTAATCAAAACCATTGCCTGGTATTTAGAAAATATTTAGTACATATCTATCCTTAACACCATGGATATAAACCTTTTTATTAACTTTTCTGCAAGAGAAGGAAATAGAAGGAACTTCAACATAAACATCAGCAAATGAAATATATATGATATATGATTCCATCAGTGGAATCATGGTATGTACCATAATATTCTTGTCCAGTATGGATTGTTTCAAGATACGATACAAGATAATCATTTTCTAGTAATCATTAAACCTTTGAATTTTGTTACATCTTTGAATATTAAAATTTTTTAGAAATCTGGTTGAAGGCATTACAAAATTCAAAAGAGCATTAAAATGCATAGCAGTCACTCTTATTAAGGCATGCTTCATTCTTCTCTCATTCTCATTCAGAACTGTGCTGCCATTTATGCAGAAAAGTTTGCTTGTCTGACTATATTTCTGTACATGAACACATTTCTTTTCCATTAATTTCTAATGAATATATAATCTTCTAGCTTGAAGTTCATCTACAACTCTTTCTTCTTGCTACCAGCAGTTGTGGCCATCCATGTGGGAAGTTGAGTTATTGTTCTCAGTTTTCAGGTCTTCCCTCTGCTGAGTGATCTTAACGTGTATTACAGCAGGAAAAGCCTACTTTTCTGCTCCATTTATGCTGTCCTTGGGCCATGTGACTGCTTTAATCTGTACAACAGACACAGAGAACAGAGGCCATAATGTGCTTATATACTTGGACTTTGTCTCTTCAAACCCCGTGATCCTCTATGAGAAAAGCAGGCTCAAATGTAACTGAAATATTCAGCCAGAATCCCAGATCAGAAGCATGTGGAGCAGACCTGAACCCAACCTGCAATCTCGAACCAAACCCAGTCAACCGGTAGCTTAAGCAGAGCCACCTGATCCATGAGCATGGGAATACATGCTTGCTGCACTTCACTGGATTATGAGGTATTTGGTCTTGCAGAACAGTTGTGTCAATAGTTGATTAATAATGATATTCACTAGTAGCAGCAAAAGACAGTTTTATACACTATGATCAAAACGGATTAGACAAACTTTCTGGTATATGAATTGAGAACTAACTCTCCAGTCACAGATAACCTGTGGATAATATCTGAACAATTTTCTTATCTCGTTTTCTTCATTTTTAAACTTTCAATAATGATAATGTGATATCTTTCCCTTTTCTGAAAATATGATTATAGATATAAAGTTGTATCATAATTTTAAAGCAAAGGATGTTAGACATCCTCAAATGTTCCATAGTTGCTGAGAAGTCTTATGGGAAGCATTATTTTATTCCATTCCAAAACTCTCTGCATTATCAGATGACCCAGCAACTATACTCTAGGTATGTCCCCCAGTTAAGTGGAAAAAGCTGCTTAAGAGGGTACATGCTAAATAATGTCATCTATATGACATAGTGGAAAAGGCAAAACTATAGGGATAAGAACAGATTAATGGTTAAATGTGGGACAGAGTTTGACTATAAAGGGTGAATGAGGGAGCTTGAGAGTGGTGATGAAACTGTTCAGAATCTTGATTAGAATGGTGGTTACTCAACTCTTTACATTCGTCAGAACTCAAAGAACAAAAGGTAATGAATTTTACTCTATGTAAATTGAAATAAATTTAAACATTTTGAAATTGTGAGACAAAAACTTTTCAAGGATTTTGTATTTGTTCCCCAAAACTGTGTTTTATAGACTCCCAAAGAAAAGTATACTATTTTTTATTATTTCACTGTGCCTAAATTTTATAGCAGGGATTATCAAGTATTGATGGAAATACTTCTAGAAAATTAAGTAATAAAATTCATCAAATAATGAGAAATAGCTAATATTTTCCAAAAGTTTTTTGCATGTATCCTTGGTCTCATTACTTCATATGCTAGGAATTTACCTTATGAATATATCTACCAAAATTCCATAAAAAATATATATCTAAATGTGTTCCTTGTAGTGTAATATGTAATTGAAAAATAAAATAAAGCAATAGGAAAAGTCAATGAAAATAGACTGGTAAATAAACTTATAGTTTATATATATGATTACCACCTAATGGCTATAAGAGGAATAAGGTAGATTTGTACATTCTGATATAAAAAGGTCTCTAAACTATACTTAGTATTTCAATTAGTAAAGCAAGACATTAGATCCTGCTTATTTATTATGTGTTATGATGTAATTTCTGTAAAAAAATGTATATTTAATACACATGTGTAAATATTTGCTATACATGATATATTGAAATACATATATGTTTTTCTTGAGTGAAAAAAACAGCAGAAAGTCACAGTTTAGAAAAGATTGTTCATTGGCCTGGCCACTTTCTATACATTAAAAAATTAGCTCTGTTTTGGAAGGTATATTCTTTGTTGCTATTGTTGCTCTTGTGTAACAAATTACCAAAAACTTGGAAGATTTTAACTAGACACACTGATTATCTCAGTTTTCCTGGGAAGGGTCCAGGCATGGTTTAGCATGGTCCTCTCCTCGGAGTCTCTGAGAGCAGCATTCCTGCAGGGTGCCTAAGAGTTACCTACTGAGAGCCTCCATGTTGCTCAAAAGTGGTCACTCTCTAAGCCAAACTCAGCATGTAAATGCATTACCTTTCCTCCAGCATAGGACATGACCCCCAGGGATGAGCCTCCCTGGTGCCCGCTGATGATATAACTAGTAATGGAAGAAATTGTAGCATTGATGTGGAGAAAGTGGCCATGGTAGCTGCTGAGGGTAGAGAGAGGGAAGAAGAGATATGATGTGGGGGCTTTAGCACTAATCTGCTAAGACAGAATCTTATATAACATAATGCAATCATGGGCATTCTATTAGTTAACTCATTAGTAAGAAGGAAGTCACAGGACTTTCCCATACTCAAGGGGAAGAAATTACACAAAAGGAGGGAATACCAAGACAGTGGATATCATTGGAGTCTCCCTGGGGTCTGTTTACTACAGAAACTGTGAAAGTTTTTAGATTTTATTGTGGGATTTTTTTTTCAATTAAGGTATTTTTCATCATTTAAGAATGATGTGGAATCCACTGAGGGATGAATCTTCTTGAAAACTTTGTACTGAAAAAGCATGACTGAGAAAGCTTCTAGATCAACTGGTAATTCTGAGGATAGAGTAGCAATCCACATGCAAGGTATTTTCTCATTTTAACACTCAGGTTTTAGATTAAGTTCTATGTAGTCTACTTTCATACATTTTATTTACATATATATATATTAATATACACATCTCTCAGGCTAAAGGTCAGAAGCACAAAAGTAACCAAAGAAGATTGCTTCATGGCACATCCATTTCCCAATCTTATGCATTCTATGGTAAGAATTTGCTGTGTTACCCATCATTGTTGTGTGTGTGTGTGTGTGTGTGTGTGTGTGTGTGCGATTATGAAAGAAAAGGAACTTCTGATATAGCAGTAGGTGAAATGATTCACAAAGGTTGTGTCAGGCTGAATTCAGAGTTAATGAGGGAATCCTCAATTCCTTGGTCTAGTGTCAGAGCCTGTATCTCAAGGTCGTAACACATGAGCAGGAGTACAAGATCACAAAAAGTCTCTTCTGAGATTAATGGCAGAGCTGAGCTAAAGATGACTGAAGGGGCACCCTTCTGGCATGCTCATTTATCAGGGATTTACTTGTTGGCTAATGATTGCAATAACAGTTTTTATCTGACAGGCACAACTGGATATGTGCAGTGAGAAACTCTATATTTGAAGTTGGATTATACTGGATCTATACAACTTCCTTTTCTATTGCCCAGACTTTGTCAGTGAAGGCTGTACTTTTATTTGACTTTTTAAGTGAAAGGCACTTTTTGAGGAAAAACGGTAATCTACAATTGAAACACGTATCAAATTAACTGTTTTAATATTTTTGCTTTCTCTTACAAGATATCTGTCATATGTATATGTAATTTCCAGATTGCTGTAATCATAGAGGAGACAGAATTAATTTTTCACTTAAATTCTTACTGTTAATACTGATCTGTATTCTGAATTTCCTAATAATATTGTTTTATGATGGTTTTTATTACTACAAAAATATATACAAATAGAAAATTTATAAAATACTGGTAACTGCAATAAAACATATCTCTTAATTGCACCATCATTCTATAATTACTATTAGCAATATTTTCCATTTAGTTTAATATACACATACACTGGCATACCCATTCACACACATATATAAAGCACACAAAAGTGTGTCATACATACATGATGAGATTGTACTGGGTTTTGCCTTTCCTTTTTTGCTCAATGCTATGTTATTAAATATATATTTCATTAATTCTTCTAAAATATTATTTTAAGTAGCTGAATATTGCTTTAGCTGACAGTCTCATTTAACCAATGACTGATTTTTGTATATTTAAATAGTTTTCAATTTTCCAACCTTATAAAGAATATTGTGATGAAGATATTATAGTGATATCTTTCTGCTTATTCCTGAAAATGAATTCTTAACAGTAAGACTGCTGGGTCAAAGCATATGCACATTAGATGATTTATATATATTCCAATTTTAAGGGTAATCACTAAAAGAGTAGAAACAGAATATACAAATTAGAAGGAAAACAAAATGATAATAATCACCCATAAGAGTTAAGAATTAAGAGGAAGGTAAGCTAGAACAGGAAGACCAACACATAAAATATATTAACAATTACGTTGAATATAAATGGTCTAAATCTTTGAGTGCAACAAGAGTCACACATTGCAAATATGAGAAAATCAAAATATTTACTTTTTATATAAGACATTTAAAATCTAAGGATACAGAAAGATTGAATGTAAATAATGGAGAATATGTACCATGTAAATATTAATAAAATAATGCTGGTGTAGGCATATTGATATAAAAAATGGACATTAAAGGGAAAAAAACACAAAATTACTAGGAATATTAAGCATAATTTCCTAATGATAAAAGGTTGCAATTTCCAGGCAGCCATAAAATTTTTAAATTTGTATGCCAGTTAATTGCCTACAGTAGGAAAACAAAAAAAAAAGTTTGTTCTACCTCTAAGCAACTGACAGAAGAGGCAATAATGATATCAACAAATATCAGTGAGGATATCAAGTAACATAATTTATAAATTTTATTTAATACATAATATCTTTCAACATAGGCAAACTATTTAAAACTGGTGATGGTATACTGGCCATAAAGCAAGTGCCTACAAATTGTAATGGTCTGGAATCATTTTAGAATATGCCCACTGACCACAATTCAATCAGCCAATAAAAAGAAATAGCCAACTAAACATATACCAATATATTTGGAAAATGAGATATAAATGTTTTACTTATATTTTTAGAGTCATTTAGCAGTATGATTGACATTTTACACCTGTGGTTTGCAGTTACATGCATTTTAAAACATGTATAGATTCAAGTCACAACTACCATAATCAGGTACAGAAAAATTCTGTCACCCCCAAACTCCTTCACACTGTCTCTTGAAGGCCATACCCTCTCACCTCTCACAACTCCTGGCAACCATTCATCTTTTCTGTACCTCTATAGATTTGTCTTTTCAAGACTGTTATACAAATGGAATGACATAGTATGTAATCTTTTTATACTAGCTACTTCCACTCAGCATAACACATTTGCAATTCATCCAAAACATTTTGTGTTTCCAGAGTTCATTCCTCTTTCTTGTTGCACTGTGCTCCATTATATGGATAAACACACCACATTTTTCTTTTATCTCTTCATTCATTGGAAGACATTTAGGTTGTTTACGGATTTTTGGCAATTAGGAATAGAGTCTCTATGAACATTGGTGAAAAGTTTGTGGAATGAAAATCGGCTTCCTTTTTACTACAGAAGCTTCCCAGGAGTGGAATTTCTATGTCTTATGGTAAGTATATGTTTACCTTGCCAGGAAACTGTAAAAAACCTTTGCCAGAAAGGCTATACCATTTTGTACTTCTACCAATAAAGTTGTGAGGGAGCAGTTGCTCCATATCCTCTTCAGCACTTGGTATTGTCAGTGCATTTTTTATTTAAACCTTTGTAATAGGGGTCTAACACAATCTGAACATGGTTTCATTTTGCGTTTCCTTAGTGGTTATTAATGATGAACATCACTTCATATGCACTAAGATTAAGCCATCCTTAATCTTAGATGAAATGCCTGTTTATGTATTGTGCCAATCTTTAAATTGAATTTTTGTTTTCTTATCTTGGCATTTTGAGTGTTTATATATTCTGGATGTCAGTTATTTGTGTATACATAATATGAAATATTTCTTCCCATTCTGTGGCTTTCCTTTACATTGTCATAGCAGTGTCTCTCATAGTGCAAAAGTCTTTTATTTTGATGAAGTATGATTTATGTATTTTTTCTTTCATCAGTCATGCATTCAGTTTGCATCAGTCATGCAAACCTATGGACGCAAATATTCTCTCATATACCTTCTAAACTTTTCTAATTTCACATTTGATGTGCATACCTATCATTTATTTTGAGTTAATTTTTACATAACTTATAGGTTAAGTTTTATTTCTTTTGCTGTGGATGTCCAGGTTTTCCAATACAATTTGTTGAGAAGGTTAACCTTTATTCATTGAATAGTTCTTGCACCTTTCAAAAATCAGTTGGCCATACTTACATGGGTCTATTTCTGTGCTCTCTTCTATTCCATCAATCTATGTATTTATCCTTTAACTGATAACACAACAATTTGATTACTGTAGATTTATAGCAAGTATTATAATGGATAATGTAATTTCTCAAACTTTATTTTCCCTTTCAGAATGTTCTTAACTATTGTAATTCCTTTGCATTTCCATGTATATTTTAGAATTACCTACTATATATCTATAAGAAATCCTGCTACTTTTTGTAGGAATTGCATTACAACTATAGATCAATTTGGGGAGAATTAATATCTTTAATAAGTTGTCTTCAAGCTATGAACACAGTATGTATCTCCATTTATGTAGACCACCATCAATTTCTGTCATCAATGTATTGCAGTTTTCTGCATGTAGATCCTGTACATGTGTCCAAAGTTTGGTTCCAGGACAAGTGGAGTAGATGCACTTTTCCCTATTCCTGTCCCTAAGTACAGCTAAGTACCCTGGAAATCACACATAAAGCAAACTTAAGATGCTGACTAGTGGAGAGAATAAGGCAGAATAGTTAGGTACCTCAGTACTTACTTACATAGGAAGGGTTCACTCTGTGGTTTCTCCTTCCTCCTCCTCCTCCACCTATTCCTCCTTTTCCTCTTTTCCTTCCCCTTCTTCTCTTTTCCATCCTCCTCTTCCTCCTCTTCTTCCTCTTCCCACTTCTTCTTCTTCTTCCAGACTGTCCTGGAGAAGCCAAAAACCTGAAAACTCAAATGGGCACAGCAAACAAAGCCTGGTCTCTCTAGTCAAACACCAGGAAAAGAAGAAGCCTAGCAAGACAGAAATATTTTAGAGAATAATTTCCTTACTCCAGCCAACTTCATGGAAAAAAAAACTGCAACTCTACCTCCACTCCAGTCACTTAAGGACTAGTGGGCAACCTAGATTTTCACCCTTGTCCTTCTCCAAGGAGGCATTCCTTTTCTGCCTTCAGGGTGTTATCATAAAATGCCCAGGACTTTCATTTGAGCCTGATGATAAGGAGCAACCTCATTTGATGTCGGTGGAGGCCACATAGGAGTAGTAATGAGGTGCCTTTTCCAGCCAGGGTGATGTAAGCAGAGGCCTCCCAGGGAGCCTGAACTTTGATCTCCACCCAGCAGTAATAAAGCCCCTTTTCCCCAAGAAGAGTCCAAGGAGACTAAGTGAGGAAATTGAACTTCTACCCCACCAACCACCTGATTTTAAGGAGGTTGTAAGATCCTCTTTCCTCATTGCCATAGTGTCAGAGAGGGTCTGCTAAAACAGAAGTTTTAAATAAAATTTCCAGAGTTTTATAACACAATACTCAAATCTTCCTGGATACAATCCCTGAATAGATGAATTGTTGTCTCAACTATGCTTCATCGGTGATAAAGACAACTACTGATGCACACTTAAAAACTTGGGAAACTCTGAAGGGCATTATGCTGAGTAAAAACAGGCAATCTCAATAGGTTACATATGGTATGATTCCATTTCTGAAATTTTCTCCAAATGACAAAATTATCAATATGGAAAACAAAGCAGTGGTTGCCATGGGAATAGCATAAGGGAGATCTTTACAGTGTTGGAATAGTTTTTTATCTTGTTTGTGGTGGTGTTACACAAATCTGGGCATCTAATGAAAGGGCATAGAACTAATCAAACACATTCTACCCATGTCAGCTTCCTGGTTTTCATACCGTGCTAAAGTTACATCCATTTAATCGTTGGAAGAAACTGAGTGTGGAGTACACAAGACCTCTTTGCAACACCCTGTAAATCTATAATTATGTCAAGATTATGTGTTAAAAAAATTAAACAGACAGAAACAATGTACCTAAGAAGAAATTATGGAAAACAGAAAATATTTTGAACTGTGTGATATAAAACCTTTGTGTGACACAGAAAAATAATATATAGAGTGAAATACATAACCTTAAGTGCCTATGAAAGTAAAGAAGTGGGAAACAGATGTGGCTCAATCAGTTGGACTCCTGTCTACCACATCGGAGGTTCAGGGTGCCGGCCCATGCAGGAAAAGTTGACCCACGCAGGAGTGCTGGCCAATGTGGAGAGCTGGTGGAGCAAGATGACACAAGAAGAGAGACAGAGGGGAGAAAATAAGAAGATGTGGCAGAACAGGGGAGCTGAGGTGGTGCAAGAGAGTGGTCATCTCTTTCCCACTCCTGAGGACCTCAGGATTGGTTACGGGAACCACCTAGTAAGACAGCAAGCAGACACAGGCGAGCACGTGAAAATAGACAATGTGGGGAATGGGGGGGTGGGGGGGGGAGAAATAAATAAAAAATAAATCTTAAAAAAAAAAGAAAGTAAAGAAGAATGATAAAAATTAGCAAGTTGAAAATTTGTCTCAGGAAGTGAGGAAACAGAGCAAAATAAATCAAAAGAAATGCTTGAAGAAGAAAATAATAGAGATAAACCACAAACCAATGAATTTTAAAAAGCAAGCATATAGTAAAAAAGCATAAACAATGTCAAAGGTTGGTTCTTCTAAACAAATAGCATAATTGAGAAAACTCTGCAGAGACTAATAAATCAATAAGGAGTAGGCAAAAACAAAAATTAAAATCATACCAATAATGAAAAAGAAAACATTACTCCAGATGCTAGAGATATTAAACAGATAATGAGGATATTAGAAACAAGTTTTCACAAAAATTTTTGGAGACTTAAATAAAATGCATGAATTCCCCATGATTTTACTTATCAAATCAGGCTCTAGAAAAATTAGGAGATCTGAATAATCCAGAACCATTTAAAATTTTGATGTCTTCATATATCTTCTCATAATGATGGATAGATGGATGTGATGATCCACTGCAGAGTCAGATGGACCCCACCCAGAGCTTCATTCAGATGTCAAAGAGATAATACCCCCACATACCAGGAGGGTATGAAGATGGTACAAAAAGGTTTATTATTCATGCAATTGAGGTCTCTGTGGGGGAGGGAGAAGGGAGGGATCAGGGACCTCTAGGTCTGAAAAGATTTGAGAGAGTAGAACCAATTGAGATTAATCTACCTGGCCAGGGGATTTTGTGGTTTGAATCTCCTGTAAAGCCAACGGTAGTAGTATCCAGCCTTTCTTATTGCCTTGTGCAGATGTGGGGCACAAGGGGAAGGGGGAAAGATGAAGCTGTCAGCAGTCAAACATAAAAAATATAGGAAAAGAGAAGCCCTTCCCAACCATCAATAACACCCCACATAAGTTGAAACTCTCCGCAGTCCAAAATGTCTACAAAAATGAAGCCTAATATATTGCCAAATTCAATTCATAGGAAAATGAAATAGTAATGATAGGTTTAAAGATTAGAAATAGAATGCATACTAATTTAGAAAAAATAAAATAAAAAATAAATTGGGGTATTAAAAAATAAAAAATATCATAAAACTTGGTTTTTGATGTTTTGCCTTTCACCACTGTACTAGATGTTGCCCTGTATGTATAGTGGCTAGGCAATTTCTTTCATTCCTTCCTCAGTGTCTACATTCTTTTTTTTTTAAGTTTTAGTTTTGTCTTCAAAAAAGTTTTAGGGAAACGGACTTTGGCCCAGTGGTTAGGGCGTCCGTCTACCACATGGGAGGCCCGCGGTTCAAACCCCGGGCCTCCTTGACCCGTGTGGAGCTGGCCCATGCGCAGTGCTGATGCGCGCAAGGAGTGCTGTGCCACACAGTGGTGTCCCCCGCGAAGGGGAGCCCCACGCGCAAGGAGTGCACCCGTAAGGAGATCCGCCCAGCGCGAAAGAAAGTGCAGCCTGCTGAGGAATGGCGCCACCCACACTTCCCGTGCCGCTGACGACACGAAGCGGACAAAGAAACAAGACGCAGCAAAAAGACACAGAAAACAGACAACTGGGGGAGGGGAGGGGGATTAAATAAAATAAAAATAAATCTTTTAAAAAAAAAAGTTTTAGATTACAGTAGAGTCACCAATACAATATAGGGAACTCCCATATATCCAACATCAAACCCTTTTACCCCTTCCCCAGCAATGGTCTTTTTACATGTTCATGTTATATTTGCTGTAGCTGATGTACAGATATTGAAACATAGCTATCAAACATGGTTCCATTTTGGTTTACGTCATGGTTTACATTTTAGACTGTACAATTTTTTAAATTTTTAGTTACATTATTATTTATATTATGGTTTACATTTTAGCCTATAGACTTTTATACACTTTTGGTGAAATTTAATATGTCCTATATCCATCATTGCATGATCTTGTGGAACACTTCCATTGCCCTCCAGTTACCCTGTTTCCATCTATTCTATTCCTCTCTCCCCCTTCCCTCATGGCTCACAGTGACAACCAAGCTTCACTGCTTAAAGGACCAGATTCACAGATACTTGCAACAATGCTGACAGATTGGCACACTATACTGTCTTCCCCCACTGGGAGCCACCAATTCTCTCAAGAGGCACAATTCCCTATGTTTGAGAACCATCAGGCCTCCCTAGGATGGCGGTACACCTTCCCACTCATGGTATGGATTTCCACCCAGGAAATAGACTCTATTAACCATGTGGGATCTAAGCCCCATCTCAATTTAGAGGTGGAGTGGACATCACCATTCCAGTGTCCACAGGATGAAGGAATAAATTATAGATTAGAATGGACTTACTGGTATTCTACTATAGAACTATTGTAACTCTAGCAATTGAAGAAACTGTATCATTGATGTGGAGACAGTGGCCATGATAGTTGCTGAGGGTAGGGAAAGGGAAGAAGGGATGTGATGTGGGGGCATTTTGGGGACTTGGAGTTGTCCTAAATGATACTGCAGGGATAGATGCTGGACATTATATATCCTGTCATAACCCACTGAATGGACTGGGGGAGAGTGTAAACTACAATGTAAACTATAATCCATGCGGTGCACAGTGCTCCAAAATGTAGTCACCAAGTGCAATTGAGTGTGCCACAATGATGAACGGTTGTTGATGTGGGAGGAGTGGGGTGAGGTGTGGGGTATATGGGAACCTCATATTTTTTCAATGTAATATTTTTTGTGATCTTTGTATCTTTTTTAAAAAGAAAATTAAATTTGAAAACGTAAAAAAGTGAAAAAAAAACAAAAAAGAGGAAATTATTGTTTTATTTTGTTAACAACAACATTGAATATAAAAGATGAAGTGGATCATCTCCTCAAACAATAATCATCAAAATCTGAACATGGATGAACTCCCACTGTGGTGGGCATGGAGTATCATTCTTCAGGTAAACTAGGAGCTTTAAACTGATTAGGTTAAGAAGCTTCATGAATAAAGGGCTGAAAAAAAATATATATATATATATATGTCTCCCAGAAACATTATTAAACAAAAGAAGTGATTTGCAGATAACTATGTAAAGTATGCTTTCATTTGTGTAAAATTAAGAGGACAATATTTGTTCATGTTTGATTGTAAATGTATTCTTAAAATTTCCTGAATGACTCATAAGAAACTAATAACAGTGGGTAACTACAAAAAGGAGTGAAGGCAATACAAGCAAATGGAGGACTGAAGTGGGAGGAAAAAAAATAGAAAGTAATTGGACTCTACATTACAATGGAAAGATATGTAATAAAGCAAATAGAATTGTAGGAATACAAAATATAATGGTATTTAAACTTTTCTGTACATTTGAAATTTACCATAATTAAAATGATAAGATGAAATATATCATTCCCCCCTCCACACAAAACCTAAAATTCCTTTTTAGAGAAATTTAGGAAGTATCAAGGAAAAAAAAAATCCTACTCTTACTCAAAGTTTTCCAAGGTATAGAACAGTCCCTAACTCATTTTAACTGTACCTGTATTTCCTTGATACAAAAATCTGTCAAAGGTAATATTTGAAAAAAATTGTAGGTCAAAATTACTCACTTATTAGCTTAGATTTAGATGCACATGTGAGCAAAATAATAGCTAAATCAGAAAAAATATATATATAATATTATGTATTTTAATAAAGTATAGTTATAACAAGAAAACAGGTTTTGTTTAATAGTTTAGTCTATTTTTCTGCCTTATTGACTAACAGAGAGAAAAACATATAAGCATTAACAGCTATCAAAAAGAAAAGCATGTATTATAATTCAATTCGTAGTCAAAAAATTGTTTGGTGGGAAGCCAAAATTAAACTACTTCCTTAATCTTAAAAAAAAAAAAAGGTATCTACCAAAAAGGTATCTACAGCAAACATCATCCCTAATGGTGAAGCATGGATATTGTTCCTCCTGAGATCAGGAAATAGACTAGAATGTCTGCTACAACCACTTCTACTTAACATTGTATTGGAAGGTATAGTCAGTGCAATAAAGAAAAAAATGGTATAAATGACAGAAGAAACAAAAATGTCATTTTTCACAAATGATATAGAAGTATGGTAAAAGTTTAGAAGTATCTTCAATAAGTGAATCAAAATTATTAAAAAGTTTAACAAGTTTTCTGGATACAAAATCAATGCATAAAAGAAACAATTATTTTCTATGTACTAGAAACAAGCAGAAAAAAAAATTTAAAACTTATTTACAATTACCTTTTTAAAAATGTCCACTAAGAATAAATCTATGGGAAGATAGGCAAAATAATAACAAACATGTGATACATTAGCGTCAATTGTAAAAGGCACTGCTTCTCACAACATCACCAGGAGCTTGTTAGAAATTCAAATTCTACGGCCTCCCTCACTCCAGAGTTACTATGGAAACAGTAACCTGTTTTCACAAGCCCTCCAGGTAATTCTGATACATGCCAAAGTATAAGAACTACTGATCTATTGCTATGTATGCTCATTTTCAGCAAGATACATGATCAAGCAAGTTTATGGCAGCATCGCTTTACATCCCAGGCTGAAAACCCCACAGATGCCTGTCAACGGTAAATTGCGATTGTAGGCTATAAAGCAATAAAAACGAATGGAGGAAAGATATATGCAACGGCATGGATGAATATTGCACACATAGTAGTAAATGAATAAAGAATGCATAAAGTTTATCAAGAGGCAAAATTAATCTATATTGTTTAGTTTGGCACACACAGGTGACAGAACCAGAAATAAAATCAAGGTCAATGAGTTTTGTACCTTTCCTTATGTGTTATATTTAAAAATTTTAAATGTCTAAAATTAAAGTCAAGAGATATGGAAGGCAGATAAGGAGAGTCTAACGCTTACTTATGAGACACTCTAAAAGGAGAGGCAATATTGAAGCAATAGAAGATAATATGGTAGTATATTAAAAAGGAAGAAAACCCAAGTCCTCATGCTGAAACCATTCACTAACAGCTAAATAGGACAAAAAGTCTCACTGATAGAAATATGTAATGGGGTAAAAACTAAGAACAAGGAAAGTAGAAAATCCTAAATGCTTCCATAAAGAGAGGGGAAAAGTAGCTGCAAATGGACAAGAATCAGATTGATATGCCTGCCTTATTAGTGACAACCCAGATGCATGCATGAAGACAATGGGCCAATTTTCTCAATGTTCTGAGGGAAAAATAACTTTGAATCTGGATATAGCAAAAGTATCACCCATATCTGGGTGAGAAGTAAGGTGATGTCAGACATCTGAGGATAAAGAATATTCACTGCAACAGGCTCACTCTTTTTGAATCATTAGAGAATTGAAGAGGAAGAAGTGGGGCACCTGAGACAATAACTAAACTCAGACTTCCTTAAAAAAAAAGAATGAAGGACAGAATGAATATATGAATGAGTTAACAATACTCAGAACTTCAGTTTTAGTCAAACATCGAGCTCCATACAACATTAAGAGGAAGAGAGTTAGAAATAGTCTAGCTGTTTGGAATGAAATTTCTAATGAATTTCTGCAATGTTTATTTTTGAACATTCTGTTCATTACATTTATCTGATATTTATCTGTCAGATTCCAAGGCCAGAACTCTCTGACATAAACCCTGCATTATGAGCCACTGAACTAGATATTCTCTATATTGGAAGTTAACCAATGGTGTGCTGAAAAATGTTTCACAACAGTCATTTCTGGAGAAACAAGCAGACAGGAAAACACAGTATTGTGGCCTCAGTTGACTTGATTAATCATGGTTGATTTTATGGTAAAACTGAGGTCAAGGAAAGGGAAGTTGGGAAGAGATATGTGGTAACACACCATTATATAGTGTTACCACCCTGGAGATAAAAAAGAAATAAATAACCTCAATACATAAGCAATACCAAAATGTAGAAAAATAATTTAAGGAAATTATGGGTCTTGAGTATTTGTTTTTAATACAGTTTAGACAATTGTAAGTTTAATAATGGTGTGTTTAATAACCAGCTTTCAAATATCTGGAAAATTTAATAATTGCAACTGGTCCAAACTGGCTCTTTCAAACCACTGGAGTTAATTTTTTATTTTTTTAATTTGGAGAAGTATTCTTTTATTTTTATTTTTTTGTCTTTATTTTTTTAATTTTATATTTAAAAAAATGAGGTCCAGATATACCCCCCACCCCCCTCATCCCACTCCTCCCCCCATAACAACAACCTCCTCCATCATCATGAGACATTCATTGCACTTGGTGAATACATCTCTGAGCACCATCGCACCTCATGGTCAATGGTCCATACCATAGCCCACACTCTCCCACAGCCCACCCAGTGGGCCATGGGAGGGACATACAATGTCCAGTAACTGTCCCTGCAGCACCACCCCAGGACAACTCCAACCCCCGAAAATGTCCCCCCATCACATCTCTTCCTCCTACTCCCTACCCCCAGCAGCCACCATGGCCACTTTCTCCACACAAATGCCACATTTTCTTCAATTACTAATCACAATAGTTCATGAATAGAATATCAGTAAGTCCACTCTAATCCATACTCTATTCCTCCATCCTGTGGACCTTGGAATGGTTGTGTCCACTCCACATCTATATCAAGAGTGGGCTTAGATCCACATGGATGCTGGATGCAATACTCCTGCTTTCAGTTGTAGGCACTCTTGGCTCCCTGGTGTGGTGGTTGACTTTCTTCACCTCCATGTTAGCTGAGTGGGGTAAGTCCAATAAATCAGAGTGTAGGAATTGCAAGTCTGTTGAGGCTCAGGGCCTGGCTATCACATGTTCAGTCGAGAGATTCAGGTCCCCTGGGTATACATTAAACCCCAGCACCAACTACAGATCCGGTAAAAGTAACAGGAGAGGCTTGTGGACAAAGAGTCCAGCTCCATCACACAGAAACACAAACTCTAAAGTAGGGCCAACTGACATGGCACTAAACTTCATCTGCCATGACCATAGAACCTGTGGGTCTCTGTAGCCCTCAGAAGAACCAATACCTGGGGTTGTATCTACTTTATCTGTTTCTGGGACTCTGCTCAGGTGTACATAAGGGCAACTCCTCTGATAACCTTCTGGCTTTTTTTGGAGACTCATAGCCATATAAACTCATTTGTCCTTTCCATTTCCCCCTTTTATTCAGGTCAAAAGGCATTTTTAACTCTGTGTATTATATGTAGATTGAGATATTCTGCTGTTCCAAGTTGACCCTTTTACTCAAGGTCATTTTCTAGTTACATCATCAGCTGGTACTTGGTAGTAATCCCTCGGTGCCAGGGAGACTCATCCCTGGGAGTCATGTCCCACGCTGGGGGGAGGCAACACATTTACATGCTGAGTTTGGCTTCAAGACTGGCCACATTTGAGCAACACGGAGGCTCTCAGGAGGTAACTCTTAGGAACCCTGCAACCCTAGACCTTGTTCTTATTTCAGGTGCACAGGCTTACAAGCATAGTCATTAGTATCAAGGGCTCATTGTTGGACCTTCCTTCTTTTTTGGTCTTTGCCATTGCACTTGGGGGATTGTTGCTGTTCTTTTAGGGACTGTGATAGAGTGCCTCTGGCTAGGAAATCAGCACTCCCTCAGTTGTTGTTTTTAATAGTAAGCACTACGAAAATATCCAAACATTTTTATGTACCCTGGATATATGTCCTGTAGAACTTCCTGCCAACCATGTGTCCCCTGTCAATAACATCCCACACCAATATTCCTCCCCTGCCATTGTTCAACCTCTCTGTGATCCAAAACTTCCTGAAAAGTAAAGCCCAATATATTGCCAGGTTCCATTAATAGTAAAATGAAATGTAGTGATGAGTTTAAAGGTTAGATATAGAATACATATTAATTTAGAAAAATTAAGGTAAAAATAAATTGGGATATGAAAAAACTAAAAAATTAAAAAGCTTTGTTTTTGATATTTTGCCTTCCATCACTGCAATAAGTGTTGTCCTGGGTGCAAGCTGGCAAGGCAACCTCAGTGTCTACGTCCTTTCTTTTTCCTTTTTCCCCTAATTATTAAGCTTATCTTCACAAAAGTTTTAGATCACAGTAATTCATATATACAATATACAGTACTCCCACATATCCAACATAAAACCCTTTTCCCTTCCACAGCTATAATCTTTTTACATATTCACACTATATTTATTGAAACTGATGTACAGATATTGAGACAATAGCTTTCAAACAAGGTAACATTTGGGCTTACATTGTGGCTTATATTTTAGACTCTACAATTTTCTAAATTTTTAGTTATCTTATGTTTTACATTATGAATTACATTTTAGCCTATCGGCCCCTATATTTTTTTGGTGTAATTTAACATGTCTTATATCCATCCTTGCATAATCTTGTGGAACACCTCTATTGTCCACACAGTTACATTGGGTCCAAGTATTCAATACCTCTTTCCCCCTCCCCTTAGGGTCCACAGTGACTCTAAGTCAATCTTCATTGCTTGAAGGGCCATGTTCAGAGACACTTGCAACAGTCTTGAGGGGTTGACATGCTCAACTGCCCTAATGCGTTGGGAGCTACCATTTCTCTTGAGAGATACAATTCCCTCTATTTGAGAACATCAGTCCTCGCCAGGATGTGGGTATACCTTCACTCTCATTATATGGTCCCTATCCAATGATATAACCCACTATGGCAAAATGAGCACTCACACACTCCCTAGGAGCCTGTCCCACATCAGATTATGCCCTTTAAGCATCTTAAACAGGTAACCTTCCTTATTATATTTTTGAAAAATTTTTCTCAGCATTATACTCTTAACCAAATATCTGACAATCTCCTATGTTCATATGTTCTCTCACCCTCCCCCAAATTTCTTGGGCAATATTACCCATCCTCCCATCCCTAGCCCCCCTCAAGCCCACAATGCCCTATCCAAAGGTATCCCTATGCCCCCATTTTATCCCTTCCTTGTACAAATACTTACCTCCAGCTTATCATAGATTTCACCCATGTAGGTGTCTGCTTAAATCCTTCCTCTACCCCCCAATTTCCTTTTAGCCTATCATCCAGTCTCTAGCTCTCTGAGGCAGCTTGGTTTACTTATTTCATATCATTGAGGTCATGTATTATTTGTCCTTCAATGCCTGGGTTGCTTCACTTAACATAAGGTTCTCAAGATTCATCCATGTTATCACGTGTGTTTGTAGTGTACTCGTTCTTAAAGCTGAGTAGTATTCCATTGTATGTATATACCACATTTTCTTTATCCATTCATCTGTTGATGGGCATTTGGGTTGATTCCAACTTTTGGCAATAGTGAACAATGCTGCTATGAACATTGGTGTGCATATATCAGTTTGTGTCTTTGTTTTCAGTTCTACTGGGTATATACCCAGCAGTGGAATTGCTGGGTCATATGGCAAATCCACAGCTAGTTTTTTGAGAAACCGCCAAACTGTCCTCCAGAATGGCTGGATCCTTCTGCATTCCCACCAGCAGTGGATGAGTGTTCCCATTCCTCCACATGCTCTCCAGCATTTGTAGTCTTCTGTTTTTTTCATAGCTGCCAATCTTATGGGAGTAAGATGGTATCTCATTCTAGTTTTGATTTGCATTTTCCTAATAGCTAGAGATTTGGAGCATTTTTTCATGTGCTTTTTGGCCATTTATATTTCTTCTTTGGAGAAGCGTCTGTTTAAATCTTTTTCCCATTTTTTAAATGGGTTGTTTGTCTTTTTATTTTCGAGATATAAGAGTTCTTTGTATATGCAGGATATAAGTCTTCTATCAGATATATGGTTACCAAATATTTTCTCCCATTGGGTAGGCTCTCTTTTCACTTTCTTGACAAACTCCTCGGAGGTGCAGAAGGCTTTAATTTTGAGGAAGTCCCAATTATCTATTTGTTCTTTTGCTGCTCGTGCTTTTGGTGTGAAGTTCATGAAGCCATTTCCTATTACAAGGTCCTGTAGATGCTTCCCTACACTGCTTTCCAAAGTCTTTATGTTCTTGGCTCTTATATTTCGGTCTTTGATCCATCTTGAGTTGATTTTTGTATAAGGTGTGAGTTGGTTTTCCTCTTTCATTCTTTTACACATGGATATCCAGTTCTCCAGGCACCATTTGTTGAATAGGCTATTCTCTGCCAGTTGAGAGGGTTTGGTGGCTTTATCAAATATTATATGACTATATATATGAGGATCAATATCAAAACTCTCAATTTGGTTCCATTGGTTTGTGTGTCTCTCCTTGTGCCAATACCATGCTGTTTTCACTACTGTAGCTTTGTAGTATGTTTTGAAGTCAAGTAGTGTGATTCCTCCAATTTCATTTTTCTTTCTCAATATGTCTTTGGCTATTCGAGGCCTCTTTCCTTTCCAAATAAATTTCATAGCTAGTTTTTCTAGTTCATTAAAGAATGCTGTGTTGATTTTTATTGGGATTGTGTTCAAAATGTAGCTCAGTTTTGGTAGGATAGACATCTTAATAATATTTAGTCTTCCTATCCATGAACAGGGAATATTCTTCCATTTATTTTGGTCTTCTTTGATTTCCTTGAACAGTGTTGTATAGTTCTCTGTGTATAGTTTTTTACATCTTTAGTTAAATTTATTCCTAGGTATTTGATTTTTTAATTTACTATTGTAAATGGTATTTGTTTCTTGATTTCTTCTTGTGATTGCTCATTATTGGTGTACAGAAATGCTACTGATTTTTGCACATTGATCTTATAACCTGCAACTTTACTAAACTCATTTATGAGTTCTAGAAGCTTTGTCATAGACCTCTCAGGGTTTTCTATGTATAGGATCATGTCATCTGCAAATAATGAAATTTTGACTTCTTTTCCAATCTGAATGCCTTTTATATCTGGTTCTTGCCTCAGTGCTCAAGCAGTATTTCTAAGACAATGTTAAATAAAAGAGATGATAGTGGGCATCCTTGTCTTATTCCTGATCTCAGAGGGAAAGATTTTAGGATTTCACCATTGTATATATACTCTTTATTATGTTCAGAAAATTTCCTTGTATTCCAATCTTTTGCAGTGTTTTTATCAAGAAAAGGTGTTGTATTTTGTCAAATGCTTTTTCTGCATCTATAGATATAATCATGTAATTTTTTCCTTCAGTCTGTTTATATGGTGTATTACATTGATTGATTTTCTTATGTTGAACCATCCTTGCATACCCGGAATGAATCCCACTTGGTCATGGTGTATAATTCATTTAATGTGTTGTTGAATACGATTAGCAAGTATTTTGTTGAGGATTTTTGCGTCTTGGTTCATTAGAGAAATTGGTCTGTAATTTTCCTTTCTTGAGGAGTTAATTTTGAGTGCCTTTGCTCTACATGTGGTTTGGGGGTACAAAAACACTCCTAGCAGTAAATAGTTTTCCTTTAATAAAACACTCGCAAATTCTGTTGCTATTGGGAGTGAGGTTGTTTAGTGTTTTCAGTGTATTTTTAAATTGCTTGTTTCTGGCATAATAAGTTACTCTGCAATTCTTTAAAGACAAGAACCACAGTTCAGGGTAGTACATAGAACAGTATAATGCATAAATGACTTTGATATGTTATGTATACTCACATATATATAATTGCATGAAGACACAGGAAAAGGGCATCTCTGTATATTTTTATATTCCAATTTATAAATATTTATAAATGGACAAATTATTTTGTATAATAAGTTAAAATTAAAGGATTAGAGGGCCATAATTAGAGTTATTAGAGAGGACTTGGAGGCTTTGTATTTATGATACTGTATGCATTAGTATTAACTAAAGTGTAAAATCTGATTCACTTAAAGTTAAATCCGACTTCTCATTCATGGGAGGTTTAACGGAGGCAGTAAACAAAAGATGGTCTCTGTTTCAAGTTTCTGCTGAGAACACTTTCAGACTCAGAACTCAATACCAAGATTGTGTTTCATAAATATCTTTTTCTGTTATGTATGGGTCCTGCATTTTGGCCTTGAGATGTTTTTCATTCACAATAACACTTATCACTTATTTATCTGTATGTTCTGTGGTGTCTCTGTTTTTGCCATTGAACTATTCAGAAAAAATGCCTTCTTTATTAAAAGGTAAATAAGACTCTGGAATTTTTCTTATGTTGAAGAAACTATGATTTGGTTCAAAGCTAATAAATGACATTCTAATGTCAGAAAACAACCTTAGCTTTAACTCAAATTTCTACTGATGATATTAAATGCTTACTCTATGTTATCACTACATAATGTAAATAAAATGTAAATATGAATATATATGTATTTTTCAAATCTATAAGACAAGAGTAATATAATGCTTAATTGGGGAGCAGTTGTGACTCAAGTGTTTGAGTGCCTGCTTCCACATGGGAAGTACTGTGTTCAGTTCCCAGTGCCTCCTGAAAACAAAAAGCAATCAACAGGCACACAAATGAAAAACAACTCAGGGTAGCCAATATGGCTCAGTGGTTGAGCACCGGCTTCCCACATACAAGGTCCTAGATTCAATCCCCAGCCTCATTACCTAAAAAAATAAACAACAAAAATGCTTAATGGAATTGTAATACTTTAAAGTTGATAAATGATATTTTTGATTCACTTTTTGAATTGGCATGTTTCATCATAAAGGCTAAAAAATTTTTTTACTTTTTATTTGTTTTTGATATGTTTTTTATTATACAAAGAGTGAAAAGATCCAAACATCAAATGGTAATCTTCATTTCACTATGCAAATCAAAAGTCTGTATGGGAGGTGGATTTGGCTCAACTGATAGAGCATCTGCCTACCACATGGGAGGTCCAGGGTTCAAACCCAGGGCTTCTTAACTGCTGGCCCACACACAGTGCTGATGAGTGCAAGGAGTGCCATGCCACACAAGAGTGTCCTCCCAGTAGAGGAGCTTACGTGCAAGGAGTGCACCTTCTAAGGAGAGTTGCCCACGTGAAAAAAAGTGCAGCCTACCCAGGAGTGGTGCTGCACATATGGAGAGCTGATGCAGCAAGATGATGCAACAAAAAAAGACACAGATTCCTGGTGCCACTGACAAGAATACAAGCAGACACAGAAGAACACACAGTGAATGGACACAGAGAACAGACAACTGGGGGTGGGGGAGGAGAGAAATAAATCTTAAAAAATAGTCTGTAACTGCAAGGAAGAAACTGGGAAGACAATTAATTTGGGTTAAGTATTTAAATTCATGCTTTCAAAGAAAGAGAATCCTTATCTCACACCTTATACAAAATTAAACTCAAAATGGATCAAGGACCTAAATATAAAAGCAATAGTCATAAAATTTCTAGAAAAAATGTAGGAAAATATCTTCAAGATTTTGTGATAGGAGGCAGTTTCTTAAACTTTACACCCAAAGCACAAGCAACAAAAGAAAAAATAGATAAATGGTACCTCCTCAGAATTAAACATTTGCACTTCAAAGGACTATCAAAAGAGTGAAAATTCAGCTGACTCAATGGGAGAAAATATTTGTCAAAATCATATTTGATAAGGGTTTAATATCCATGATACACAAAGAGGTCATACAATTCAACAATAAAAAGACAACTTCCCTATAACAAATGGGCATAAAGGGGAAACAGATGTGGCTCAAGAGATTAGGTTCCTATCTACCATATGGGAGGCCCTGAGTTTGATTCCCTGTGCCTCCTGGTGAAGGCAAGCTGGCCTGTACTACAGAGATTTGGCAGCCCACACAGTGGACTGCTGGTGCAGCAAGATTATGCAACAAAGGGAGACGAATGGACACAAAGAGCAGACAATGGGCACAAAACAACAAGGCCAAGGGTGGGGCAAAAATGTAAAAATAAATAAGTAAAAATAAATCTTTTAAAAAAATAGGTAATCATCCAAAGAAGAATTACAAATGGCAAAGAAACACATGAAAAAATTTCAACATCACCAGCTGTTAGGGAAATGCAAATCAAAACTATAATGAGATATTTCACACCTAATAAACTAACCACTATTAAAAAGTCAGGAAACTATAAATGTTGGAGGTACATGAGAGACTAGGAGGTGATGAGTTTTGTTTGTTTGTTTGGTTTGTTTTTGTTTATTATTATGATTATTTTTACTAGAATAATGAAAATACTCTGGGAATGATTGGAGTGGTGAATATACAACTATGTGATTATACTGAATACCATTGATTATACACTTAGGATGGATTTATGCTCTTTTATTATGTATCAATATAAACTGATTTGTTAAAACAATGCATGCATTTATGTATAACTTGGATGACTACATATTAATTCTGTGGTAGAGATAATCCAATCATCAGATGAGTGGGGAACAAGGGATGGGGTTGCTGAATGATCTAACTTTGATTATCTTTAACAACTTTCAAATTATGACCCTGTTTTGTAGTTGGATTTGATTCCTTTTCTCCTCTTGCTTTTCATATAATAAAATAGCTTAAACATTCAGTATTTCAGTTTATTGAAAAAAGGAGCACCATATTTGATTTCATTGGCCTATGAGTTTTTCAATCACACCTTTGTAACACCTGCATTAGTCATCTATAGATTCCGGTTGGAGAGAAAAGATCTTGTTGTGATGAAAAACACATTGGACTAGCAAACAGAATACCTGAGTTATTGTCCAACACTACTGTTAGATACTGTGGTACTAAGGAAGCTAACAGGTGTCAGTGTCTTCTGATCAATTAAATTGCTCTAAAAGTCTATGGTTCTAATGTCGGCTATCTATCTCAATTATCTGCAAGACGTAAGATAGGTCATACTTTCTCTACTCTACTCTCACCTCTTAACTATCAAAACTCACATAAAGCAAAGTGCTCTTTATGTGAACCTCATTTACTGAATTTTGTGTTGAACTTAAAACTTATGTTTATTGATTTGATGCACTAACTAATTTCAGGAGTAGAATCACCCCCCAGAAATGATTGTGAAGAATAGCTCAAAAGCAGGTAAGCCCAGCTAATTTGTTTTCTAAAATATTAGAAATGTAGTTGCAAGGATAATGTTTTCTGGATTGTGCTATCCATACTTTCTATTTTGTTGATGTCACACTGAAGTGTCAATTAAAGATGATATGTGCAAATCGTTTAAAGCCCTAAAGAGAAGAAGGAAAAGGTTACAAAATATAAGGTCATGCCTAGGCAATTAAGGAGGCAATAAATGGAAATTATAAATAGCAGGTAAACCAAACCCATAAGAAATGGCATGGCTCCAAATCTCAGAGAATCTTCGGGTGAGTATTTGTCATCTTTGGGCTGCCTTGTTCATGCAAAACACATGAATTGAGCAATGTCTTTCAGAAATGCAAGCAGCCAATTCTGCATGAGTTTTTGTCTATATCATTTATTGTTGATGAGGCTTGTTAGTCTGGAAGCATCATTTTCAAGAAAGTCCTATTTATTGAAAAATAGAAGAGACAGTATTTTTCAGGAATGAAATACAGTGTCTACAGAATAGGTAGTAAATACAACACATTCTACTTCAAATAGGCAATCATATATTCATATATGATAGTGCAACTTTCTGAGCTATATTACTATTGATGCCAAAACTTAGCACAAATATCATGTTTAAAGGAACAGTACCATAGTATTAATTCATCTTGCTTCAAAGCAAAACCTTGTCTGGCTTGACATTATAAGAATACCAAATATTTTAAAGCTGATTTATACATGTGCTGGCTCCTAATACCTACATATGAAAAAGAGACATGGGTGAAAAGAAGCAACTATGTTACTTGCAGTGGACAAAAGGAAAACAATCTAGACAGTTATTCAACCACTGCAGAACTTTACATTATTATCAGTAGCTTAATGTAGTATTTGCCAGAGTAACAAGGTGGTCCTGTCAATGTCATGATTTTATGGTTTGATATCTTCATTTTTAAAAATTTTTATTGTGATAACACTTATATAACACAAAAAATTTCATTTTAACCACTTTCATGTGTACAATTCAGTGATATTAACTCCATTCACAATATTTTGCTACTCTTACCACCATGCATGAGTCTGTCTTGTCACACTTCCCATCTCAGAACATTAGAGTAGCAGAGGGAGTGGTATTGCCTTTTGGTCGCAGTGGCATGGGGATGGGTGACCTGCAAAGTTTGAAAGAGGAAGCTCTTTGCCTTCATTGCTCTTTAACGAGCAAATCAGGTCTTTGAAGCAGGTATAACCTAATGGGTCCAAAGCAGAGGAAAAGAATTTAATAATGCATATATTGAAGGATACATCTTTTGAGGGTGTTTAGGAGTGCCATAAGTTTTTTCTTCTGCCTGGAACATGCTCCCTTTCATTCTTCACAGGACATCCTTTTGTTCCCAGCTAATATGACTTTTTTTTTTTAGCAAATCAATTTTATTGATTCATGTCCATCCAAAGTGTACAATCAATGGTATTCAGTATAATCACATAATTGTGCATTCGTCAATTTATTCATTTTTAGAGCATTTCCATTATTCCAGTAAAAATTAATAATAATAATAATAATAATAAACAAAGACCAACCAAACAAAGAAAACTCATCACCTCTCAATCTTTCTATTTTTCCCCTGCCATACGTAGCTGCTATTCTTCTTTCTAGCTTATTTGCATTTATATTTTGTAAAGACAGTCTTATATAGGTAATATCACCCATTTTTGTATTTTACATGATGTTTCACTATGTTACAGAGTCTCAGGCTACAATTTTAGCTTTCCTTCTAGTAATATACATGTCCTTAGGCTTTCCCTTTCAACCACTGTCACAGCTGGTTTTGCTGGTCACAAACACCATGATGTTCTTTCACCATTTTTATTCACTTCTAAAGATTTACAAACAACATTTAAACCAGTTCTGCACACATAGATTAATCAACTTTTCATTCCCTACCCTCACTCTATTTTCTGGTGACTTACATTCTAATTATTAATTCTATGAGCTTATATAATATATTCAGTTCATAATAGTGCAATCATATAGTATTTGTCCTTTTGTGCCTGGCTTGCTTCATTTAACATAATGTCCTGCAGGTTCATCCATGTTGTCATATGCTTCACGACTTCATTTCTTCTTACCACTTCATAATATTCCATTGTCTGTGTACACCACAAATTGTTTATCCATTCATCAGTTGATGGCAACCTGGTTTGTTTTCAAATTTTGCAATTGTAATTAGTGCCACTAGGAACATTGGTGTTCAGACGTCTGTTTATGTCTCTGCTCTCAGTTCTTCTGGGTATAAACCTAGCAATGGTATTGCTAAGTCACATGGCAAGTCCATATTCAACTTCTTTAGGAACTGCCAGTTAGTCCTCCACGATGGCTCTACCATTCTACATTCCCACCAGCAGCGAATAAGAATGCCTTTCTCTGCACATCACTTCCAACATTTAGTTTTCCAGTTTTTTAACAGTGACCAGTCTAATAGGTGTGAGATGATATCTCATGGTAGTTTTGATTTGTATTTCCCTAATTTCTAGTGATAATGAACATTTTTTCATGTGTTTCTTTGCCATTTGTATTTCTTTTTTGGACAATTGTCTTTTTAAGAATTTTGCCCATTTTTTAATTGGGTAGTTTTTCTTTTTATTGTTGAGTTGTAACATTTCTTTATATATCATCGATATTAAACCATTATCATATATGGGATTGCCAAATTATGTTCTCCCATTGAATTGGTTGCCTTTTCACTCTTTTGACAAAGTCCTTTGAGGTACAAAAGTGTTTAATTTTGAGGAAGTCCTGTTTACATATTTTTTCTTTTATTGCCCATGCTTTGGGCATAAGATTTAAGAAACTAGCACCTATCTTAAGATCTGGAAGAGGCTTTCCTATACTTCTTTCTGGAACCTTTAGGTTGCCACTTATATTAGGTCCTTTATCCATTTTGAGTTAGTTAAAAAAATATATTTTTATTGAAGTATATCATTCATACATGAACATACATTAAAACAACTGTATAAGGGAGAACCAGCAAGATGGCAGTGAAGTAAGGAGCTCCTAGAGTCAGCTCCTGCCACAGGGCAGTTAGTAACCACCCAGAACTCTCTGGAGCTAGCTGAAGCACCTGTTTGGGGGCTCCAGGAGACCACAAAAGCATCCTTGAAGGAGTGGAAGGAGGAGACTGCCTGTCTGCAGACAAGAGTCGTAAGTAGAGTGTTCCACGCCCCGGAGGCCAGTGCCCATCCTCCACTGGAGGCACAAGCTTCCTCAGGAGCTGTTCCGCAGCTGGAATTGAAAGCTCCACTTCCCCAAAACGGGTGAGGAAGAGATTGGTGGGCACCAATTTCAGGTACAGATGAGGAAATTGAGTAGGCTACAGTGTAATTCTGAGAACAGCTAAAATATGAGCCCGTCCAAGTCAGAAATAGTCTGGGAGCAGCCATCTTAACTCCGCACCTGGCATGAGGGAAGGCGGGGTGGACTTAATATCACAGTGCTGGTGGGGACCAGCTTCTTTCCATCCAGATCATATTGCAGATCTACCCTAGGCCCCAGTGCCACCTCCAGCAGGGAGAAAGCTGCAGGGACCTGCGCTAGCCTCTCCAGGAAATTACCAGCCAAGCCGCAGAAGCCGGTGATGGTCCTACTCTGGCAGCACGAGCCGCCCCAGGAGCTGTTCTGTGATGGGAATTGGAAGCTTTATTCCCCAGAAACAGGGGAGGAGGAGACAGTTGGCTGCTGATTTCAGCTACTGATTGCTAGGCTTGGCTGTCTAAGAGATAACCCTGGAAACAGCTGGGGTGTGAACCAGTCCAAGCCAGAAAGAGGCCAGTAACCACCATTTTGACTCTGCCCCCAGCCTGAGGGAAGGCTAGGCTGACTGAAACTCTCAGTGACAGCAGGAACCAGTTTCTTTCACACACATCAACCTGCAGCCCTAGCCTAGGCTTCAGAGCCACCCCTGACAGGGAGGAGGCTGAGGAGTCCTTCACCAGCCTATGCAGGTGACTGCAGGTAAGTTTGGCTGGCATAGATTGAAAATCAGAAGAATACCAGGGCAACTGTGGTCATCTTGGACCTGCACTGCATAGATTGCTGCCCACATCTGCAGCTCCATCCCTGCCCCAGGCAGGGGAGAAAGGGATGTGAAGCATCAACAGTCTCTCTGGGTAGCTGCAGTCTAGCCCTGCACGTGGATTATTCCACACAGCTGTGACTCTGTCCCTACCCCTGGCAAAGGAGAAAGTTGGAAGAAGCTTCATTGGTCCCTGGTGCAATGAGGGCAGCTTGAGCCTCCACAGCTTACAGCACCAACTACAGGCCTGGCTCTTACTGCACAACCAGTAAGGGAGAAATGATAGGAAGCCCTAAACTAGAGAGAAAACCTACACCCAGAAAAAGTACTTTAGTAAGCCAGAAGCAAAGACACCAACAAAAAATTACAGTCTGCACCAAGAAACAGGAAGCTATGGCCCAGTTAAAAGAATAAAATAAGCCTCCAGATGACATAAAGTTGAGACAACTAATTATAGATGTTCAAACAAATCTCCTTAATAAATTCAATGAGATGGCTAAAGAGATTAAGGATATTAAGAAGACATTGGATGAACACAAAGAAGAATTTGAAAGCATACATAGAAAAATAGCAGATCTTATGGGAATGAAAGGTGCAATCAATGAAATTTTAAAAAAACATTGGAATCATATAATAGCAGATTTGAGGAGGAAGAAGAAACGATTGATGAGCTTGAAGAAATGGTCTCTGAAAGTGAACATGCAAAAGAACAGATGAAGAAAAGAACGGAAAAAATTGAACAAGGTCTCAGGAACTAAATGACAGCAAAAGGCATGCAAATATACATGTCTTGGGTGTCCCAAAAGGAGAAGAGAAGTGAAAAGGGGCAGAAGGAATATTTAAAGAAGTAATGATAGAAAATTTCCCAACCCTATTAAAAGACATAGATATCCCTGTCCAAGAATCACAATATACTCCCACCTGAAAAAATCCAAATAGACCACCTCCAAGACTCAACAGAATGTCAAAGGCCAAAGACAAAGAGAGAATTCTGAGAGCAGCAAGAGAAAAGCAATACATAATATATAAGGGATATCCAATAAGACTAAGTGCTGATTTCTCGCCAGAAACCATGGAGGCAGGAAGACAGTGGTCTGATATGTTCAAGATACTAAAGAGAAAACGTCCAGCCAAGAATCTTATATCCAGCAAGGCTGTCTTTCAAAAATGAGGGTGAAATTAGAATATTCACAGATAAACAGAAACCAAGAGAATTTCTAAGCAAAAGACCAGAATTTCAAGAAATACTAAAGGGTATGCTAGAGCCTGAAAAGAAAAGACAGAAGAGTGGGGCTGGAAGAGAGCCAGAAATGAAGATTATATCAATAAAAGTAACAAAAAGCATCAAAGACTGGTGAAAATAAAATAAGACAGATAAAACTCAAATAGGAATAAACTTAACCAATGATGTAAAGCACTTGTACAACTCAATGTTAAAACAAAGTAAAAAAAAAACCCTAAATAACTTGTGAGAACATTGCATGCTCATGGGTTAGAAGACTACATATCATTAAGATGTCAATTCTACTCAAATTGATATACAGATTTAATGCAATCCCAATAAAAATGCCACAAGCATTAAAGAAAAAAATTGAAAACATGATCATTAAATTTATTTGGAAGGGTAAGGAGTCCTGAATAGCCAGAAACATCATAAAAGGGAACAACAAAAATAGATAAATGGGGCTACCTCAGAATTAAAAGAAAAATGGTAAAAACAGCATGGCACTGGTCTAAAGACAGACATAATAGACCAATGGAACTAAATTTATGGTTCAGAAACAGACCCTCACAGGTATAGTCAAGTGAGTTTTGAATAGCCTGTCAAACTCACACAGCTCAGGCAGAACAATCCATTCAAGAAATGATGCTGAAAGAATTGGACATCAATAGCTGAAAGAAGGAAAGAGGACCCATATCTCACACCTTTTCCAAAAATTAACTCAAAATGGATCAAAAATAAAAATAAAAGCAAGAACCATAAAATTTCAAGAAGAAATTACTGGAAAGTATCTTCAAGACCTGGTGGTAGGTGGTGGATTCTTAAAAGAGATAAGAGAAGGACAAAGTAGACTACTGATGTTTAATGTATGTAGAAGTATTAATTAGTTTTACTATAAAAGTGTGGAAATATATGGAGTGGATGGTAGCACACAGTAAGTAACAGCTAGTTTATAAATGGGGATGTGACTGAACATGGTAGTCTAGGTATGTAAATGCCAATTGACAGAATGCTTGAGAATAATCTAGGAATTGGATAGCACAGTAAACCAAGAGGTGGGTGAGAATTGTCATTGATGGTACAGATGCAAGAGTGTCCTTTGTTAGCTAGAATAAATGTATATCACTCTTGCAGGGTGTTGGGAATGTGTAGAAGCATGGGAAAAATACAGCTGGAGTGACATATGGACCATGATTAGTAGTAATAATATAATATTCTTGCATCTATGTGATATATGTACTGAGTTGATACTGAGGCAGTATGGAAAATGTAAGCCAAATGTACACTATGGACATGGTAACAATCAGATGACATTATTTTATCTGTAGCAAATGACATACCATATTGTGGTGTATTGATGGAGGGGTGTTGTCTGGGAATTCTGCACATGTGCATTGTTTTATAAGTTTACCACTTCCATCATAAAAAATATATTTAAAAAATAATAATAGGGTGGGTTGGGGGAAAAACACACCAAATGTAGGATAAGGACTATGTTTTAGTAGTAAGATTTTCACAGTGTTCTTTCGTAGTTTGTAACGAACGTCTCATGACAATGCAAGGTGTTGGTGGAGGGTTGATATATGGGACCCCTGTATGATGTTATACGTTTGCTTTATAAATTCACAACTTTTACAATACACTTAATTGTTTATTTATGTTCATATATCAATGATACAAAGATAATAATAATTAGAATGATTAGGGGAAAAGTACTTTGTTTAGTAGTAATATTGTGACAGTGCTCTTTAATCAGAAGTGAAAAAGGTTTAAAAACAATGCAAGTTATTGGTGGTAGGGTGAGATGTTATATATGTTTGATGTTATATATGTTTGTCTTGTAAGTTTGCAATTATACATTTATTGTTTAAGTTTATGTATGAGTGATATATTTCAATAATTTTTTAAAAAATTAAGTGTACAGTAAAAGTTATAAACTTAAAAAATAACAAGGCATAACATCATGCATGGGTCCCGTACATCACCCCTTCACCAACACCAAGTATTATTGTGGCTATCCAGTTCCCCCAGCACCAACTGTTGAAGAGACTGCTCTGGCCCAGGTGGAAGATATTGACCAGCTTGTAAATAAATAAATTTATTTGCCTATCCATCTCTGCAAAATAAGACTGTTGGGATTGAATTGAATCCTTAAATCTGTTTGTGTAGAATGACATCTAACTGATATTTAGTCTTCCAATCCATGCACACAGAATGTCCTTTCCATTTATTTAAGTCTTCTTCATTTTTTTTTTAACAAGGTTTTGTAGTTTTCTGAATACAGATCCTTTATGTCCTTGGCTATGTTTAATCCTAAATATTTGATTTTTTAGTCATTATTATAAATGGATATTTTTCTGATTTCCTCCATAGTTTGCACATCAGTAGCATAGAGAAATGCTATTGATTTTTTTGTATTAATCTTGTATCCCAGCACTTTTCTGAACCCATATATTAGTTCTACTAGCTTTCTTGTGGATTTTTCAGGATTTTCTAAATATGGGATCATATCATCAGTGAATAGTGAAAGTTTTTTTTTCCTTCCTTTCCTATTTGGGTACCTGTTATTTCTTTATCTAGTCTAATTGCTCTAGCTAAAACTTTTATCACAATATTGAGTAACAGTGGTGGACATCCTTGTTTGTTCCTGATCTCAGTGAAAAACTTTCAATCTTTCACCACTGTGTACAATGCTTGGTTTTTCAAATATGCATTTTACCTTATTGAGGAAGTTTCCTCTATTCCTAACTTTTGGTTTTGAGAGGAGTTTGTCAAGAAAGTGAAAAGGCAGCCTACTCAATGGGAGAAAATATTTTGAAACCACTTATCTGATAAGGACCTAATATCCAGTATATATAAAGAAATTTTACATCTTGAAAACAAAAAGAAAAACAACCTATTTAGAAGGGTCACGCTTATGCATGCCTCAGCAGGATCCCAGAGACAGCCAAAGTAGATACAACATCATGTACTGGTACTCCTGAGGACTATTGTTTGTACTTTGGGGATAAAGTTTATGAAACCATTTCCTACTACAAAACCTTGCAGATGCTTAACTACATTGTCTTCTAGGAGCTTTGTGGTCTTGGCTCTTATATTTATGTCTTTGAACCATTTTGAGTTAATGTTTGTATATGGCTAGAGAAGGTGATCCTCACTCATTCTTTTGGATATGGCTATCCAGTTTTCCCAACACCATTTGTTGAAGGGGCTATTCAGTCCCGGTTGAATGGGCTTGGTAGTCTTGTCAAATACCGGTTGTATGTATATGCATGGGATCTATATCCGAGCTCTCAATTCAGTTCCATTGGTCAGTATGTGCATCCTTGTGCCAATACCATGCAGTTTTGATCACTGTAGATTTGTAGTATCGTTTAACATCAGGTAGTGTGATTCCTCCAATTTTGTTTTTCTTTTTCCATATGCTTTTGACTATTCAGGGCCCCTTGCCCTTCCAAATAAATTCATAATTGCTTTTTCCAGTGCAGAAAAAATGATGTAATTTTCATAGGGATTGTGTTAAACCTGTAAGTTAATTTGGGTAGAATAATATCTTAATGATATTTAGTCTTACAGTCCATGAACATGAAATATCCTTTCATTTATTTAGGTCTTATTTGATTTCCTTTAACAATGTTGTATAGTTTTCTGTATGCATATTTCATTAAGTTTATTCCTACATATTTGATTCTTTTAGTTCCTATTGTAGAATTTTTTCTTGATTTCCTCCTCATATTGCTCATTATTTAATTTACAGAGATGCCACTGATTTTGCATGTTGATCTTATATTCTACACTTTACTGAACTCATTTATCAGCTCTAGAAGCTTTGTCACAGATTTTTTGGGACTTTCTACGTAGAGGATCATGACTTCTGCAAATATTGAAAGTTTTACTTCTTCCTTCCAATATACTTTTTTATTTCTTTTTCTTGTCTAAGTGCTAGAGGAAGTACTTCTAATAACAGTGTTAAAAACAAAAGCAGTGACAGTGAGCATCCTTGTCTTGTTCCAGGTCTTAGAGAGGAAGTCTTTAGCCTTTCACCATTGAGCATGATGTTAGTTGTGAGTTTTTCATATCTACCCTTTACTATGTTGAGGAAATTTCAAAGTGTTTTTTTAAATGTATTTTTATTGAAGAATATCATTCATACATAAAAATATAGAAAAAAATAAGACTATAGTAAAAGTTGTGAACTTAAAAAATAAACATGCATAACATCATACATGGGCCCCATATATCACAACACATTGCATTGTTGTGAAACATCTGCTACAAACTATGCAAGAGCAACATCAAAATATTGCTACTAACTATAGTCCATATGTTACATTTAGTGTACCATTTGATTATTTTTTAAAATTTATTGAAGTATATCATTCCTACATAAACAAGAAGTGTGTAATGATAGTTGTGATGTAACAAAAATAAACATATGTCACTTAATACAGGGCTCTCATACCTCACCCTACCACCAATACTGATACCTTACAATGGTGCTAAACATTTTTAACTAGTGATTAAAGAGCATCCTCAAAATATTACTACTAACCAAAGTATTTTCCCCCAACCCACCCTATTATTATTATTATTGTTATGGCATATATACATGTAAATAAATGTATATTAAAAATTGTGAACTTACAAAGTAAATATGCATAACATCATACAAGAGTCCCATACATCAACACACCACCAACACCTTGCATTGTTGTGAGACATTTGTTACAAATTATGAAAGAATATTGCCAAAATCTTACTACTAACTAGTCTTTATCTCACATTTGGTGTATTTCCCCCCAACCCAACCTATTATTATTTTTTAAATATACTTTTATGACAGAAGTTGTAAAGTTACAAAACAATCATGTGCATGTTCAGAATTCCCAAACAGCACCTCTCTATTGACACACCACACTGTGGTGGAACATTTGTTACAGATTATGAGATAATACCATCCAATTATTACCAGGTCCATATTTGGCACACTTTTTCCATACTCCCCCATTATCAAAAAAGTACATCTATGGCATAGGTGCAAGAATATTACATTATTACTCTTACCCACAGTCCATAGGTCACTCCAGTTGTATTTTTCCCATGCTTCTCCATATTCCCACCACCCTGCAATATTAATGTACATTTGCTCTAGCTCACAAAGGACACTCTTGCGTCTGCACCATCGACCACATCTCTGGGTTTACAGTGCTATTCAGTCCATAGATTATTCTCTAGCTTTCTGTCAATTGGCATTTACATCCCTAGACTACCATTTTCAGTCACATCCTCATTTATAAACCACCAGTTACTCAATATAATATGTTACCATCAACTCTGTTCATTTCCACACTTTTACAATAAAGCTATTTAAAACTTCCACATACATTAAGCGTTAGTAGTCCATCTCAGTCCTCTTATCTCCTTTAAGAATCTACCACCTAACCATCAGGTCTTGAAGATATTTTCCTACATTTTCTTCTAGAAGCTTTATGGTTCTTGCTTTTACATTTAGGTTTTTTATTCATTTTGAGCTAATTTTTCCAAAGAAAGAAAGTTAGGAGTCCTCTTTTCCTTCTTTTGGCTATGGATATCCAGTTTTCTCAGCACCATTTATTGAATGAAGCAACATTTGTTGAATGTTCTGCCTGAGCGAGGTACATTTGACAGGCTAGACAAAAATTACTTGACCATAGATGTGAAGGTCTGTTTCTGAACCATCAGTTTAGTTCCATTGGTCTATGTTTCTGTCTTTATGCCAGTAACATGCTGTTTTTGTACTGTAATAGGTAATGAGAAACTTCCAAATTTGCTTTTCCTTTTTAAGATGTTTCTGGCTATTCAGGACCCCTTTCCCTTTCAAATTAATTTGATAACTGTGTTTTCCCTTTATTTTAAAAATGCTGGTAGAATTTCTATTGGGGTTGCATTGAATCTGTATATCAATTTGAGTAGAATTGACATCTTAATGATATTTAGTCTTCCAGTCTGTGAGCAAAGAAGGTTCTTCCAATTATTTAGGTCTTTTTTTATTTCTTTAACATTGAGCTGTAATTTTCTGAATACAAGTGCTTTATATCATTGGTTAAGCTTATTCCTGAATATTTGGGTTTTACCTATCATATTTTATTTTTACCACTCTTTTGACACTTTTAATTTTATTGACATAATCTTCATTTCTAGACACTCTTACAGGTCTCTCTCCTACCTTTTCTTTTCAGGCTGTACCACACCCTTCAATATTTCCTGCAAAGACAGTCTCCTGGTTACAAACTCTCTCAGTTTCTGTTTATCTGTGAATATTCTAAACTGACTCTCATTTTTGAAAGACAATCTTGCCAGATATAAGATTCTTGGCTGAAAGTTTTTCTCTTACAGTATCTTAAATATATCATACCACTGTCTTCCTGCCTCCATGATCTGGTGAGAAATCAGCACTTAATCTTATTGGGTATCCCTTATATGTGATGCATTTTTTTTTCTCTTGCTGCTCTCAGACTTCTCTCTTTGTATTTGACATTTGACATTCTCATTAGTATATGTCTTGAAGTTGGTCTACTCAGATTTATTCAGATGCGAGTACATTGTGCTTCTTAAACATGGATATCTATGTCCTTCAATAGGGTTGGGAAATTTTCTATCACCACTCCTTCACATATTCCTTCTGCCCCTTTTCCCATCTCTTCTCCTTTTGGGATACCCATGACACATATGTTTGCACAACTATTGCTGTCATTTGTTTCCTTGACCTTGTTCAATTTTTGTCTATTCTTTTCTTCTCTGTTCTTTTGTATGCTCACTTTCAGAGGCCATTTCTTCAAGCTCACCAATCCTTTCTTCTGCCTCCTCAAATCTGCTATCATATGATTCCAGTGTATTTTTAATGTCATTTATTGTCTTTAATTCCCATAAGATCTGCCATTTTTCTATGTATGCTTTCAAATTCTTCTTTGTGATCATCCAATGTCTTCTTAATATCTTTAATCTCTTTAGCCATCTCATTGAATTTATTAAGGAGATTTTTTTGAACATCTATTATTAGTTGTCTCAACTCTTTTATGTTTCTGGTGGTTTCTCTTGTTCCTTTAACTGAGCTGTATCTCCCTGTTCCTTGACATGGATTGTAATTTTTTGTTGGTGTCTTGGCATCTGGCTTACTAAAGTAATTATTTTGGATGCAGTTTCCCTCTTTAGTTTAGGGTTTTCTTGCCATTTCTCCCTTACTGGTTGCATAGTAGGAGCCAAGAATATAGTTGGATGCTGTACCTTGTGCATGCTCAAGCTATCCTCCTTGCCCCAAGGGCCAATGAAGCTTCTCCTAACTTTCTCTTTTGTAATAATCCATGTGTGTAATAATCCATGTTGTGCAGGCCTAGACTGTAGTTGCTCAGAAAGACTGATGAAACTCCGTGCTTTTTTCCCCTGCCTGGGGTGGGGATGAAGCTGCAGGTGTGGACAGCATTCTATGTCACGCAAATCCAAGATGACCACAGTTGCCCTGGTAGACTTCCAATTATTCAGTTTGAGTCCATCAAATGTACCTACAGTTACCTGGAGAGGCTGGTGCAGGTCCCATCAGCTTCTTCCCTGCTAGATGTGGAACTGAAGCTCAGGCTAAGGCTGTAGGCCATTCTGGGTGAAAGAAACTAGTCCCTACCATCACTGTGATTTTCAGCAGCCTGGCTTCCCCTCATGCTGGGGGTAGAGTCAAAATGGCAGCTACCAGCCTCTTTCCAACTTGGACAGGTTCAAACTTAAGCTGTCCTTAGGGATATACTTAGTCAGCTGAATTTACAAATCAGTCACTGGAATAAGTGGCCAACCATGGCCTCTCTCCCAGCATTTTTGAGAAATGGAGCTTCCAGTTCCAGCCAGAGAAGAGCTCCTGTGGTGGCTAGTGCTCCCAAAGTAGGATGATCACTGGCCTCTGTGGCATGGCCTATAGTTTCCCAGACAGGCTGGCGCAGGTCCCTCCCCTCAGCTTCCTCCATGCTAGAGGTGGGGTTGGGGCTTATGCTAGAACTGCAATCTGATCTGGATGGAAAGAAGCCAGTTCCTACCAGCCCTTTGATTTTCAGCTCACCTCACTTCCCCTTGTGCCAGGGGCAGAATTAAGATGGCAGCTACCAGACTCTTTCTGATTTGGACAGATTAAAACCTTAGCTGTTCTTAGAATTATACTTTAACCTGACAAATTTACTAATCAGTAGCTGAAGTTGGTGCCCAACCACCTCTTTCTCCCATTTTTGGGAAGTGGACCTTCTAATTCAAGCCACAGAGTATCTCCCATGGTGATCTGTACCACCAGTGGAAGATGGAAACCAGCCTCCAGGGTGTGGAGTGGTCTACTCATGAATCTTCTCTCAGATGGGTAGTATCCTCCTTCCATTCTGTCAAGGATATTTCAGGATGCTCTTCTGGTCTCTTGGAGTCCCCCAACAGGTCCGTTAGCTAGTTCTGGGTGATTACTAACTGCCCAGTAGCATGAGCTGACTATAGGAACTCCTTACTCTGCCACCATTGTGCTAGCTGTCTTCAAAGTATTTTTATCAAGAAAGGCTGCTGTATCTTGTCAAATACTTTTTCTGCATCAATTTAGATGATCATGTGATATTTTTCTTCCATTCTTTTAATGTGGTATATTATACTGATTGATTTTCTTATGTTGAACCATGCTTGCATACCTTGGATAAAATCCCTTTGGTAATGGTGTATAATTTGTTTGATGTGTTATTGGTTATGATTAGCAAATATTGTCTTGAGGGATTTTGCATCTAAGTTCATGAGAGAGATTGATCTGTAGTTTTCTTTCCTGTGCAATATTTATGTGGGCTTTGATATTAGGGTGATGCTGGCAGCAAAGAATGAATTAGATAATGTTCCCTCCACTTCAGTTTTTTGGAAGAGTTTGAGCAGGTTAGGTGTGAGTTCTTTCAGAAATGATTGATAGAATACACCTGTGAAACCATCTTGTCCTGGATTTTTCTTGGTTTGGAAGTTTTTGATAACTAATTCAACTTCACTTCTTATGATTGATCTGTTGAGTTATATTTGTCTTTCATCATTGTGTGTTGCTTGTATGTTTCTAGAAGTTTGTCAATTTTATCTAATTTATCTATCTTGTTGACATATAGTTTTTCAAGTTATCCTCAAATGATGCTCTATTTCTTTAGAATGAGTGGTGATATCCCCTCTCTTGTTTATTTTTTTTTCCATCTTCTCTCTCTCTCTCTCTTTTTTTTTTTTGTTAGTCTAGTTAAGGGTTTTTGTCAATTTTATTAATATCAAAAAACAAGTTTTTTTGAAAAGTTTTCTAGTGTTTTATTAAATTCTCATTTCATTTAATTCTGCTATAATCTTTCTTATTTCCTTCCTTCTGCCTGCTTTTGGATTAGCTTGTTGCTCTTTATGCAGTTCCTCCAGGTGTGCAGTTACGTCTTTGATTTTAGCTCTTCCTTTTTATATAGGCATTTGTGGCTATAAATATCCCTCTCTACACTGCTTTACCCACATCCCATATGTTATGATATGTTGTGTTATTTTCACTTACTTTGAGGTAGATACTGATATATTTTGCAATTTCCTCCTTCACTCACTGATTGTTTGAGAGTGTATTGTTTAACTTCCATATGTTTGTACCTACTCTGGTTCTTTGCTACTTATTAATTTCCAGTTTCATTCCAGTGTGTTCAGAGAAATTGCATTGTGTAATTTCAATCTTTCTAAATTCATTGAGACTTGTTCTGTGACATAGCATGTGGACTATCCTGGAGAATGATCCCTGTGCACTCAAGAAGAATGTATATCATGCTATATTTGGGTGTAATGTTCTGTATATGCCTATTTCCCCTAAGAAAATTTTTTCTTTGTTTTAAAAGAAATTTTAGATTATGTAAAATTTACATTGATAATATAATTCAAAATACTCCACCATCTCCCCCTCTCACATTTTCCCCTATTAATAACATCTTTCATTATTTGGGTGCATTTGTTACAATTGATAAACAAATATTGGCACATTGCTACTAACCAAGGTCTATAGTTTACATTATAGTTTACATTTTGAACTATAAAATTTTATAGGTTTTGACAAATATATAATGGCCTTTATCCATTATTGCCATATCATGCAGAATAATTCCAATGCCCAAAAAATGCCCCATGTTCCATTTATTCTTCCTTCTCCCTTCCCACAGAATCTCTGGTTACTATTGTATTTATATCAGTATTACAAGTTCTTCCATTACTAGAACAATAATAAGTCTTTTTGGTCCATAGTTGCATTTCCTCCATATGTTTGTTCATTCCTCAAACTTGAGGATTTGGGGATGATGATGCCCACCATGCTTCTGTTTGAGAGGGGCCTTAGATACCATGGGGCAGATAGATGGAAGTGTCTTGCTTACAGTTGTAAATATATTTGCTTTGGGGGATGGGCATCATCATTTTGTTCGTTGTCTTGGGCAAGTCCAGTGAACTGGAGATTAGGTGTTGGCTGCAATTCTGCTGAGATTCTGGGCTCAACTAGCATATGAACAAGGGTTTAATGTTTCCCACAGTTTCTCAAGTAGGCCTGTTAAGATTTATTCACTCACAGAGCCAGCTAAGTGCTGATCTTTCCACCAAATCATTTCCCTGATGTTCCTCTCCCTCTGAACTAGTTGGGCACTGGCTGGCCTACCCTATCTCCCACAGCTTCTCTCCTCCCCAGCTGACTGGATCCCTTTCTCTAGATGCCCTCTCTTATTGCCTCTGCCATCCCGTGGCTTCCCTTCTGTCAGGTAAGCCTGCCTACTTGCCAGCAGGAAAAGTACAGCCTGCTGCTCCCTACTCTGCCATCTTGAACACCAATCAGCCTCTACACTTTGGCCCCCATTATTCTCTAAACTGACTGTATGAAAAAGCTCTGAAGGAGAGCACTCACAAGGGTCAATATGCAAATACTGGGAAAAGCATTTTTTCTTTTTTTCTTATCTTTTGCACCTGACATTGAAAGAAATCTCTGTCATTACACTAGCTGTATTCATACATAAGGAACAGATGGCTCAGGGTCTAATTTTCAGAGACAACACATTAAAATATGGAAATGTTCAGGTTTCAACTACAGATTACAAAACATGCAAAGAAACATGAAGTGATGACCCAGGCAAAGGAAAAAATTAAAGCATTAGGAATAGATCAAATCTGGGACATACCAAAAAAGAAAATGCAGGGAAGCAGACTTGGCCCAGTGGTTAGGGTGTTCATCTACCACATGGGAGGTCCACGGTTCAAACCCTGGGCCTCCTTGACCCATGTGGAGCTGGCCCATGTGCAGTGCTGGTGCGCACAAGGAGTGCCGTGCCATGCGGGGGTGTCCCCCACATAGGGGAGCCCCAGGCGCAAGAAATGTGCCCCCTAAGGAGAGCCGCCCAGCACAAAAGAAAGTGCAGCCTGCCTAAGAATGGTGCTGCCCACACGGAGAGCTGACACAACAAGATGATGCAACAAAAAGAAACAGATTCCCGTGCTGATGACAACAGAAGTGGACAAAAAAGAAGACGCAGCAAATAAACACAGAAAACAGACAACCAGGGCGGGGGATGGGGAGGGAAAATAAATAAATAAATAAATCTTTAAAAAAAAAAAAGAAAATGCACTAAATATGCTCAAAGAGCTAAAGGAAAACATGTACAAAGAACAAAAGGGAGTCAGGAAAATGATAGATGAACATGACGAGTGTATCAATAGAGAGATGGAAATTATGAAAAGAAGCCTAACAGAGCTGAATACCATTGTAATAGAAATGAAAAGTTCCTTAGGGGAGTTCAATAACAGATTAGAACTGGTAGGAAAAAAAAGAAACATTGAATTTGAAGATAAAACAATTGAAATCTTTCAGTCTGAGGAGCAGAAAGAACAAAGAATAAAGAAAAATTAACAGTCTGAGAAACCTGTGAGACACCATCAATCGTACCAATATACACATTTTCAGAATCCTAGAAAGAGAATGAATAGAGAAAGAAGCAGAGGGAATATTCAAAGAAATAGTATCTGCAAACTTCCCAAATTTAACAAAAGACATGAATATACATATCCAAGATGGTCAATGAACTCCAAACAGGATACAACCAAACAGACCCACAGCATACCATGTTATAATCAAACTGTCAAGTGCCACAGATAAAGAGAATTCGAGTGCAAGAGAGAAGCTACAGGTCACATACAAGGAAGCTTCAATAAATTTCTTATTGGACACCATGGAGTCAAGATGGCAGTGAAATGATATATTTAAATTGAGGAAAGAATTCTGTATCTGGCAAAGCTGTCTTTCAAAAATCAGGCAAAGATTAAAACATTCCCAGAAAAATAATACCTGAAGGAGTTTTTCACTACAAGTGCAGTCCTACACATGATGCTGGAGAGTTCCATAGGTAGAATATAGAGGACTCTAGATAATAGATCAAAACTATGTGAAGAAGTATCTCCACAGCTGGTGGAAACCCAATGGAGCACTGAAGATACCAAAATGAGTAGCAAGAGAACTATGTTCTCATTCCAACTACATCACTAACTTGAGCAAAACACTTAAATTCTTTGACTTTTTTTTCATTGCTCATCTGTTAACTAAGTTCATGGAAGACAACATGGAAAATTCGACTTTACATATATTTTAATGTAACTATTCATTATTGTTGATGTGTTCTATGCTCAGATAAGTTTAAGAGATAGTGGACCAAAAAGCAAATACATTCTTGTTCTAGAACTTCTCAGATTCTTTACTATATTGACATATATTAAGACCCTCCATTACGAGGTATATAGCAAGAATGATTTTTCAAATTTCTTTAATCAAGGAGAACTTTTAGCATCTCCTATAACATTCCTCTATGGATCAACTATGTAGGAAATACTAGAAATGATCTCTGAGATGATACTTAATGTGTTAGTATGATCTGGCCATTATGGCATTACTCTAGGGGCAATCTTGATGCTGTTGGAAAGAATAGCCATAAACAAAAGAGGTTCAAGATATTATATTCACTTTAAATAACAAGAAGACAACCCAATAAAAGTTGAGTTTGAGTAGATATTTTACTAAAGAAGAATACATACATTTCTTTAAGTATATGAATAAAAGTCTCAACATCATTAATCATTAGAGAAATTCAAATTTTAAATTAAAACTAAATCGAGATACCATTACACACCTACTAACATGGCTATAATAAAGAAAGATTAACAATACCAACTACTAGAGAAGATATAGGGAAATCCCAGTCCCCACATGTTTCTGATGCAAATGTAAAATGAAAGCATCATTTTGGAAAACAACTTAACAGTTTCGTAAAAAGTAAAACATACATTGGCCATATGAACCAGCAATTCCACTACTAGGTATCTACCTAAAAGAAATTAAAATATGCCCACAAAGACTAATATGAAATTTTCATAGCAGCATTATTCACAATAGCCAAAACCTGGAAACCATCCAAATTCCCATTAACTGGTGAAAAGATAAGCAAAATGTGATCTATTTATGCAACAAAAATGAAGAAGCTACAGATACATGCAATGGCATGGATGAACCTTAAAATATTATGCTATATGAAAGTCTAGACAGAAAAGACTACATATAATAGGATATAATTTTTGTGCAACGTTAGAAAAGCAAAAATTATAGATAGAAAACATCTCAGTGATTACCTGGGGCTGGAGATAGAAATTGGAATCAACTGTCAGTAGGAATGGGAAACTTGCGGGATGATATACGTATTCTAAAACTCTATACGTTAACTAAAAACATCAGATTGTACACTTACAATGTGTGAATTTTAAATTATAGCTCAATAAAGCTGTAAAAAAGAAAAATGTATTATTCTACTTATTGAATTCTTCTTCCTTCTTCTTTCTTCTTCTTTTAGATTTCTATATACTCATTGATTTTTTTAATGGACTTGTTTGGATCTGTCCGGGTGTGTTAGAGTAATCTATTATTGTTTTATTTATAATAGGCTTTTAATTGTTCCTTGTATTACTCTGTAGTCTGTTTCATGTAGATGGGTATTGTGTACTCAACTTTTACTGGTATAGTGCACAGCAGTTCCTATCTACATACTAGAAGTGGTGCCATCCCAAGACTACCAACTCTGTTTCCTTGTATTATCAAGCCTCTTTGTTTCTGTTCCTAAGTAACCAGTTATCTCATATGAATATTTTCTCACCAGAGTCAAACTTTTCTTTCTTGGAATGTTTATGCCTTGTTCCATCACTGATAGGCTTTCTGTTTTCCTGAACCTTCTACTTCATCATCTCTTTTGAACTCTCCCTGCAATGTTAATTTATGGAGCTGATTCTACTGAAATGTTTTGTTTTTTCTACTTAGATGAAATTTAAAATTTATAATATCACTTCTCTCAAAGTCAAGTTACAAGTATGGACTATGAGTTACTTTAGTGTCTCTCTGTCAACCTGCATTCTTTTTTGGAGAAGGTATGGAAAGATTACATTTTAGTTGTCCACAATTATCCTATGGGTACATCGAAATTCCTGAATTCATTTTTTTCCACTATGTGAAAAATTATCCTATTTATTCCCAGGCTCTGTGGAATACAGATGCCTCTCTATAAGGCAGTTCACAATATGACAGCTGGCTCATTCAAGCAAGAATGCAAAAAAGTGAGAGAGAACACCCAGATCAGAAGACATGGTCTTTTTTTAAAACCTACTCTTGAAGGAAATATATTATTACCTCTGTTCACTTTTTCTTTATTAGAAATGAGGGAAGTGGACTTGGCCCAGTGGATAGGGCATCTGTATAACGCATGGGAGGTCTGCGGTTCAAACCCCGGGCCTCCTTGACCCGTGTGGAGCTGGCCCACGTGCAGTGCTGATGTGCGCAAGGAGTGCCGTGCCACGCAGGGGTGTTCCCTGCGTAGGGGAGCCCCATGCGCAAAGAGTGCACCCTGAAAGGAGAGCTACCCAGCACGAAAGAAAGTTCAGCCTGCCCATGAATGGCATCACACACACACGGAGAGCTGACACACAAGATGACACACCAAAAAGAAACACAGATTCCCGTGCTGCTGACAACAGCAGAAGTGGACAAAGAAGAACACACAGCAAATGGACACAGAGAACAGACAACGGGGGGCGGGGAGTTAGGGGGGAAAGGGGGGAGAAATAAATAAAAAATAAATCTTTGGAAAAAAAAAAGGAATGAGTCATTAAATCCAGCCCATAGTTAATAGGAAGGGATTAAACAAAAATGTATAGATAGATAGATAGATAGATAGATATCAATAAGCAGAGATTATTGGTGGCCATCTCAGAAGCTTCCTACCATGGATATTTTATTTAAAAAATACTTGCCTGTTCTGCTATAAGTAGGGTTTAGAAGCAATGGTAGGCCAGTGCAATTAGTACAACTGATGGCCAGGTCTCTGTTTCTAAATACCATTTTGAAATTAAAAAAAGCAAAAAAAATTAAGTTTATTGGAAAAACTGCTTGTTCCAAATCTGAAACGAAAAAAGTACAAAGTGAGCCTAAAACATCTTTCTGGAATAAAAGCATGACTAATGGACACATGTCAATAGGACATGGAAGCCAACTTGAAAGGGCTCTCACTGGCCAAATTTGAGACAATTTTGACCAATGAAGAGAATGATTATTCTAATGGATTATAATAAATTCAATGAAAGAAACAAAAGAATCCTAGAATTTGTAGTAATACTACACAAAGGGATGAAGTGGAGAGGAATAGAAAAAGTTCAAGAAAACTGTAGCAATTCTCCTTTAAAGTAGTTGTATAATTTGCTCCAGGGATGGATTTTTTTTTTTTTTTTTGTTAATAAACTTAAATTTTTAAACACAATGTTCCCGTTTTGCTTATTCACCTTACAATCAAATAGCCATACTTCTTTTTTTTTTTTTACTGTTTTTTTTTATTGACTTTGTAATAATATTACATTAAAAATATATATGTGAGGTCCCATTCAACCCCACCCCCCCACCCCCCCTCTCCCCCCAACAACAACACTCGTTCCCATCATCATGACACATCCATTGGATTTGGTAAGTACATCTTTGGGCACCTCTGCTCCTCATAGACAATGGCTCACATCATGGCCCATACTCTCCTCCATTCCATCCAGTGGGCCCTGTGAGGATTTACAATGTCCGGTGATTACCTCTGAAGCACCATCCAGGACAGCTCCATGTCCCAAAGACGCCTCCACCTCTCATCTCTTCCTGCCTTTCCCCATACCCATCGTCCACCATGTCCACTTTTCCCAATCCAATGCCACCTCTTCTATGTGGACATTGGATTGGTTGTGTCCATTGCACCTCTATGTCAAGAGGAGGCTCAGATTCCACATGGATGCTGGATGCAATCCTCCCACTTTCAGTTGTAATCGCTCTAGGCTCCATGGTGTGGTGCTTGTCCTTCTTCAACTCCATCTTAGCTGAGTGTGGTAAGTCCAATAGATCAGATTGTAGGTGCTGGAGTCTGTTGAGGCTCAGGACCTTAAATAGCCATACTTCTGTAGAGATATTAAACAAATTGAAATTTTCTCTGTATGTACAAAATATGATCTACAATACAGATGCAATAACAAATAAGCATTAAGCCAAAATAGAAGTTAAACTTCTGCCTTATAATATCCTCTATAGAATCTATACTTGTCTTCATAAGTTTCCTCAGATCAAAGTATATGATAATAATGCTTTACTTAATCAATCATCTATTATTTATTTTTCTTTTGGGGGATAACTTCTATTAAGCAAAATCCTATTTTACAAAATCTAAATAGAAGTTGAGCCAATTTTTCTGAGAATTGCTTTGGTGAGTTGGACATATCCCATCTCTTTGCCAAGCATTGCAAATGCAACTGATTCCTCTCATCTCTCTTGAGACCTCTGAAAGAGTTAAGATATTTTAATCAATTGAGACTGTGAACACAGATTTTCCTTGAAATCCTTCATATTGCACTGTGTATCCCTTAAGAAAAATGATCACAGAGATGTATAGCATATTCCTCCTCTTTTTTGCTATAGAAATTGCATGTGTCCAGGGACAAAATGGTGACTGACCTACCTGGTTTTATACCACTATTTGACAAGTTTTTTACATAAAGGGCCAGATAATAACTACTTTATGCCTTTTAGACAATATAGTCTCTCTTACAGCTACTCAACTGTACCACTGCATTGCAAAAGTGGCTATAGATAATGTATGAGCTAGTAAGTGTGGCTATGTTAAAAAAAACTTTATAAACAGTTAAATGTGAACTTAATATCATTTTTGTGAATCGTAAAATATTTTCCTTTTTGTTTATTGTATGTTATAATCTATTAACATAGAAAAGTGTATCCAATTCACCATTGTATTACTAGAACCTATAACCAGGTCTACTCCTTCTGACAGAGCTTTGGGAAATTATAAACATGGAGGCTTTTGGGTCATTCCTGGTTACCCTTCTGTTTTCATCCTGTGTTCCATCCATAATTACCTTGCCCACATTTGTTGGGACTGTGGAGACTCCTGTATGCACATCCAGTTTTGTCTGCAGTGCCAAGCCCTCTGAAACAGCTACAACTTGGCAACTCTTCATGCCTAGAGATAGGCACACTTTTGTCCTGTCATCCATCAGAAGGACAACATCAACTATACAGGGTCTTATTTAAGGTGGCTCAGAGCTGTTTGGACAGGGAATTCAGGACCTTGAATACCCATATCGTGGTCTCATAGTGGGGAAGTGATGGTTTCAAGAAGTCAAAATCCATTGGTCCCATAGATTCCTCGTACTTTGAGGTTGAGAAGACTCTCTTGTCTATGTCCAAAAGTGGTACTGCATACCAGAATGCCTGCTACACAAACTCCAATAAATAATTGTTGAATGAACAAGTATGTTGGAGTAAACTGGTAATCAAAGGAATGAAGAAATAGATGAACATAAAAACATGGAGAGCAAGGTTGAAAATAGTAATCCTGGTTGCATAAAACATAAAAATGTCACTTAAAAATTTTGGTCATGGGATATGGTAGGGAGAGGCAGTGAAGTGGCTCTCTAATTTGAATTTCCTTCTCACAGGGAAATTCAAATAAGAAGTAAATAAGGAGTTTAAGTTTTAGGTGAGTTGAGCTATATTAGGTTTATTAATAGAAGAATCAGGAAGGAGTAAGATGTAGAGGATTCTGTAATAATAGGGAAACAGAGAATAAAGTCACAATAAGAGAGATACCACAGGAATAGCAACATATGGCCTGTGATGATATCATGCTAGCAACTTAGTGTATCATTTAATTTTCCATCAATTAAGTAATGTTTGGATTTTATACTCATTTTAAAGTTGAAGAAATTAAGACTCAAGATTATATAATTTTTCAAGATTATTCTTGAAGTCTTGACTTAGATATGACTCAAAAAACCACCATCAATTGTCCTTAAAGAAGCAATTGTGGTACTTTAAGAGTTGGCACATCATTTTTGTTTGTTTTTTGGGTTTGCTTTCCTTTGGTTTGGTTTCTGTTCTTAAGCAAGATTTCTGGGACTGCCACAATCCAGAGCTTCAGCAAGTGACTTCAGGAGCCTGAAAAGATGCCAATCATTGTTACTCACATTTCAATGTGATGGACTCAATTGGCTACTGCCCTGGTTGATGAAGACTGAAATTTCCATCCTACCTTCTCTAGTTATATGCCTATCATGTTTCCCCCTCTTGTTGTCTCCCATTACCTTCACTTGTTCTCATCCTCTGTTCCTATGCCAGTTTCTACGCTTTAAAATTATAATGACTACCATCAGCCTTGAGTAGCCTACTTGAAATATTAAAAGTCTTTTAACCTGAATGACATAAAGAACCATCACATTCCCATGTTCCACAGGAAGGAGCTGAAGCTCACAGAGCTTAAATGACTCCAAAGTCACTCAAGTAGGAAGTGGTAGAACCAGGACTGATTCTAATTTTCCTGACCCCACTCTATACCCCTGCCTTGACCTGTGTATTAAACCTGGGTGTCCAGAGTTCCTTAATCTTGCTGAAGAGATTCATGGCTATGGAAGTGCTTGAAACACCCTGAAGCATCTGGGCCACTTTTATATACCTACTGGGTTAAAAGCAAAATAAACAAGAAAACAAGCAAGCATCTATTTTTAGCTGTGTTTAATATGCTAGATAGATGTCTCAGATTTCTTCAAAGAAATTTCAAGAATGCTGTAGGAGGGAGCCCATTCTAACCTCTCACGATCGAGTGAAACATTATATGGTCATACATGGCTATTCCGTTGAGCAGAAACTTTCTGAGAAAAAGAAATATTGGTACATTCAGATATTTTAAAGAATTCTGGAAATCTCATAGCATAGATTTTACATTATAGTCCAGCAGGAATCTCAGCACGTATTTCATTTTTAATATCTGATGGAAAGCAAAACCTGTTTGTCCTCTCAGGCCCAAAGTGTTTTACAAATGCAGATATTTGATGTCATAGACTGTCAGAATAATATTAATCATAAAGACCATTCCTGACCCTAACCAAAAGCCAACCATAATAATTTGCCCCAGTAAGTTTGTCAAAAGGGAATAAAATCAAATTGCATAAGAAGAAATATTTTCAATATCTCCATGCTATTTTCCAAATTAAAAAAAAAAACAATACTAGATACACATTACTTCTCCAGTGATCCCCAATGATCTTTTTTTTTTATTTCTTTCCCCTTCCACCCCCCGCCCCCAGTTGTCTGCTCTCTGTGTCAATTCATTGTGTGTTCTTCTGTGTCCGCTTCTATCCTTATCAGTGGCACTGGGAATCTGTGTTTCTTTTTGTTGCATCATCTTGTTGTGTCAGCTTTCCATGTGTGTGGCACCATTCTTGGGCAGGCTGCACCTTATTTCATGCTGGACAGCTCTCCTTATGGGGTGCACTCCTTGCGCGTGAGGTTCCCCTACATAGAGGACACCCCTGCATGGCAGGGCTCTCCTGGCGCACATCAGCACTGCACATGGGCCAGCTCCACACGGGTCAAGGAGGCCTGGGGTTTGAACTGTGGACCTACCATGTGGTAGGCAGGTGCCCTATCCATTGGGCCAAGTCCACTTCCCCAATTACCCTCTTTAAAGAGAATTTTTTTGCTAAAATTTTAGTGAGAAAGAAATAAGATCAATACCACAATCAAACCACATAATTCATTTTTGCTGCTATAAACATTTATACTTAGCTAAACATATCATAATTTTACACATATTTATCACATAATGTGAATTTAATCCATTGCTAGTTCCTTTGTGTTTTTCTAAATCCTTGCATTAAAATAAACACTTAAACTGTTATTGACGGGAATTACCTGAATCTGGTTTCACTAACCGTTGACTACAGTCAGAATATTAGAATAGATGAATCAGGCTCCTTACTACCTCTCATCCAAAATGGTCCCTGAGTAAGATTTGCGCATGTTTTGAGGACTTCACCCTTTCTGTGCTTGTAAACATCATTTTTGTTTGTTTTGTTTGCTGTCTTTTTCACCTGCATTTCTTAGGTCCAAACCTGGAATTTTAAATCAGGTTATATAAATAGTAATACTCTTTTTGTAGCCCTGGATCTAACCCCAATTATTTATAGAAGATCATCTGATAGTGCCCCACAAGTGCTCAAGAACATAGACTCTAAATTCTCCATTTGAGATTAAGGAAGAAAGACTGTGACAAATATTTACTATGTGCCTACAATGAACCCGGTAACACTGCACTTTATCAAGCACAGTAGTTACAGTGGTGGGTGGATAAGCCTGATTGAATCCATGTATTCTGGGAAATTCAAGTTCCATAGGGAAAAGGAAAAGAAGACAGTGAAACAGAGTGTTATAAGCAGTAAGGAAGGGAAAATCAGAATGATGTGATAACTCTAGGAAGAGCATCTGGGCTAGAGTTGGGAAGCAGAAGAGTTCTCAAAAGTGATGTTAACCCCAAAGATGAAAAGTCTGGGACCCAATTGCTTCACAGGTGAATTCTACCTATCATTCAAAGACAATGTAATACAAATCTTGCTCAATCTCTTTCAAAAATTTGAGTAGAAAGGGATGCTACCAAACTCATTGTATGAAGCCAATATCACGCTAATACCAAAACTAGATAAAGAAACTATGAAAAAAAAAATATATAGACCAATATCTCTAATGAATATAGAGGCAAAAGTCCTCAACAAAATACTTACAAAATGAATCCAAAAGTACATTAAAAGAATATACACTACCATCAAATGGGTTTTACCCCAGGTATGCGAGGGTGGTTCATATGAAGAAAATCAATTAGTGTAATAAACCACATTGATAAACTGAAGAAAATAAATCACATGATCCTCTTGATTGATGAAGAAAAGGCATGTGACAAAATACAGCATCCTTTCTTGATAAAAATACTATGGAAACACACAAGTTCAATGGTCATGGCACTTGGCTCTGGAGTTCAGTAGCTTATCAGTAGTCTTTACTTTGGAATTTGTGTTTCTGAGTGAGATGGAGTTGGACTCAGATGTGACCTTTCTACACATGCCTCTTCTGTCACCTTTACTGAACCTGTTATTGGTGCTGGAGTTGGTGTATACCCAGGAGACCTCAATCTCTGGACTGGCCATATGCCAGCTGGGTCATTAGCCTCAGCAGAGTTGCAGCTCCCACTCTCCAGTTTGTTGGACTTCCACAGATCAGCTAGCAGGAGGTGAAGATGGTCAACCACTACACCAGGGAACCTAGAGTGCATACAACTCCAAGAAGGAGAATCACATCCATCTACCACGTGGGTCTAAGCCCCCTCTCGATTTAGAGGTGGAGTGGACATCACCAACCCAGGGTCCACAGGATGAAGGAATAAAATATGGATTAGAATGAACTTACTGGTATTCTAATATGGAACTATTGTGACTAGTAATGGAAGAAACTGTAGCATTGATCTGGAGAAAGTAGCCACGGTAGTTGCTGAGGGCAGGGAGAGAGAAGAAGAGATGAGATGTGTGGGCATTTTTGGGACTTGGAGTTGTCCTAAATGATATTGCAGAGACAGATGCTGGCCATTATATATCCTGTCATAATCCACTGAATGGACTGGGGGAGAGTATAAACTACAATGTAAAGTATAATCCATGTGGTGCAGCAGTGCTCCAAAATATATTCACCAAGTGCATTGAAGGTGCCACAAGGAGGAAAGAGGTTATTGATGTGGGAGGAGTGTGGGGAAGTGGGAGATGGGGTATGTAGACCCTTTTAAACTTTTTAATGTAACATTTTTCATGATCTATTCATCTTCAAAAAAACACAATTAAAAAATGGACAAGAGATTTGAATAGACACTTTTCCAAAGAGGAAATACAAATGGTTAAAAAGCACATTAAAAGATCCTCAACATCACTAGCTATTAGAGAACTGAAAATCAAAACTACAAAGAGATCATCTTATACCAATTAGACTGGCTGCTATTTAAAAAACAGAAAGCTACAAGTGTTGGAGAGGATGTGGAGGAATGGGAACACTCATCCTCTGCTGGTGGGAATATAGAATGGTGCAGCCATTGTGGAGGATGTTTTGGCAGTTCATCAGGAAACTAACTATAGAATTTCCTTATGAACCAGGAGAACAGAAAGTAGGGATATGAACTGATATATGTTCCCCAATGTTCATAGCAGCATTAATCACTATTGCCAAAATTTGGAAGCAACCCAAGTGTCTATCAACAGAAGAATGGATAAGCAAAATGTGGTATATACATACTATGGAATATTAATCAGCTAGAAGGAGGAATGAAGTATTGATACACATGACAACATGGATGAGTCTCAAAGACCTTATATTAAGTAAAGTAAGCCAGTCACTAATGGACATATATTGACTGACCTCACTGATTTGACCTAAGGATACTGAGTAGACTCACAGAGATGTGTCTGGAAGATAGGTTACCAGGAGATAGAAGGGGAGTAGAGAGCAGTGAGCCAAGGCTCAATCTGGGCAGAACTTATGATAAGGTAGGAGAGGATAGTTTGGCAATGGGTGGGGGTGATAGTGGTATAGGGATGTGAGTGAGGTTAACATTGCTGGAGTGTGAGGGTGAGGAGGTTTGGAGAACGGGTTCAGCTATCTATGGAACTGGTGGGAGAGCTGGAGGAAGGAGCAGGTGAACTCTGGGGATGTGGAGATCTGTGGTTGAAAATACAATTGTGGGAATATTCTTTTGGCAAATATGTAAGGGGAAGGTCACTGTGCAGGGTGTTGGTGGGGGAAATGTGTGAAGTAGGGTGTACTTGAGGCATTCTTCTATGGAATATTAATGTGTTCATCTTGTCATAGGGTGTTATCTCAGTGGGTAGAGTTCTACACAATAAACAAGAAAATATTAAACTCTCATTCTGAGGAGTCCTGATACATTCTCAAATAGAGGGCCACGAATTTCTGGAGTACATAGATAGTGCCTAATAAAAGAAAACAGACAAGAAGTCAAGATGGTGGCAAAGTAAGGGGTTCCAAGAGTCAGCTCATTCTACAGGGCAATTAATAATCACACAGAACTATCTAAAGCACCTGGCTGGGGGCCCCAGGAGACCAGAAGAGTATCTTGCAACATTCTTGAAAGTATGGAAGAAGGAACTGTCTATCTGCAGAGAGGATTCATGAGTAGGGCCCTCCATGCTGTGGAGGCTGGTGCCCACACCTTGGGAGCTATTCTGTGACTGGAGTTGGAAACTCCATTTCCCAAAAATGAGGAAGGAAGATATGATGTGGCTCTGACTTCAGCTACTGATTAATAAATTAAATGGGCAAAGTATAATCCTAACAACAACTAAAGCTTAAACCTGTTCAAGTCAGAAAGAGGCCAATAGGAGCCATCTTAACTCTGCCCATGGCATGAGGGGAAGTGGGGCTGATTGAAAATCACAGTGCTGGTAGGGACAAGCTTCTTTCAACTCAGATCAGATTGCATCTCTAATCTAAACCCCAGCCCCACCTCTGGCAGCGAAGAAACTGGTGGGACCTGTGCCGGGCTCCCTAGGCAACTTCAGGTGCTTTTGGCTGGCACAGACTGAATAGTTGGACACTTGGGAATGCATCACTGCATGCCAATAGGATAGGAAAGGAACTGGCTTTCCTCAGCCTCTCCAAGAAACTGCAGGCACTTTCAGTCCACATGAACTGGTTTGCTGAGTGCCTTTGAGTGCATCACCACCTCTGTACCCTCCATAGGATAAGAGGGGCTTGATGGTCCCTCAGCCTCTCATGGCAGCTGCAGGCACTTTTGACCTGCACAAACTTGATGGATGAACACCTGCTATTCAACCGCCACCCCCAATAGGACAAAAGAGGGACTATGTTTGCCCAGCCTTTCTAGGTAACTGCAGGTGTTTTTGGCCCACACAGCCTGGACTGGTGGGTACTTGTACATCTCTCAGCCTCCCAGGGCAACTGCAGGTATATTCAGCCCACACAAATTAGATTGTTGGGCACTCCAGAAGATCCATCACTACTTCCAGAAAGGAGGCAGGACTGATGCAAGATCAGTTTACCTGGGAAACTGTGGTCATTTTGGACCCACAAAGCATAGATTGCTGCCCACAGCTGAAGCTCCATACTGCCCCAGTATGAGAGGAAGGGGTGTGAATCTTCATCAGTCTCTCTGAATAACTACAGACAGTCTTGTCATGAACAACTCAGATTATTACACATGGCTGCATCTCTGATACTATCCCTGACAGAGGAGAAATGTGGGAGGAGCTTCATCAATTCCCGGGGCAAAATGGACAGCTTCAGTCTCCAAAGCTTACAGCATCAACTACATCCTAGACTCCTACTACACAATGAGCAAGGGAACAAAGACAAGAAGGATCTAAACTAAATGGAGAAACTTCACCCAGAATAAATACATCAGGTAAACCAGATGCAAAGACATGAACAAAATCCATACCAAGAAAAGTAAAGATATGGCCCAGTAAATAGAACAAGATAAGCCTGCAGATGACTTAAAGTAGTTGATACAACAAATCATAGATGTTCAAACAACTCTCCTTAATAAATTCAGTGAGATGATGACTTGGAGTTGTCCTGGGTGGTGCTTCATGGACAACTACAGGACATTGTAGATCCCCCCAGGGCCCACTGGATGGAACGTGGGAGAGTGTGGGCTATGATGTGGACCATTGACTATAGGGTGCAGCGATGCCCAGAGATGTACTTACCAGGTGCAATGGATGTGTCATGATGATGGGAGAGAGTGTTGCTGTGGGGGGAGTGGGGGGTGGGGGCGGTGGGATTGAATGGAACCTCATATTTTTTTAATGTAATATTTTTTAAAAAAATGAATTAAAAAAATTTTTAAAAAATGACACAATTTGAAGATAGGGAAAAATTTAAAGAAATAAACAGTGCACTAATCTCTAAAAAAAAGAGAGAGATTAAGAATATTAAGAAGACACTATGTGAGCACAAAGAAGAATTTGAAAGCATACATAGAAAAATAACATATTATGGGAATGAAAGGTGCAATAAATGAAATTTAAAATACACTGGAGCACACAACAGCAAATTTGAAGAGGCAGAAGAAAGGATCAGTGGGCTTGAAGACATGGCCTCCGGAAGCAAACATACAAAAGAACAGATGAAGAAAAGAATGGAAAAAAATTGAACAAGGTCTCAGGGAACTAAATGACAGCAACAGACATGCAAACATACATGTCATGAGTGTCCTAGAAGAAAAAGAAAAGAGAAAAGGGGCAGAAGAAATATTTGAAGAAATAATGATAGAAAACTTCTCAACCCTATTGAAGGACATAGATAACTGTGTCCAAGAAGAACATTGTTCTCCCATCCAAATAAATCTGAATAAATCAACTCCAAGACACATACTCATCAGAATGTCAAATGCCAAAGACAAAGAGAGAATTCTGAGAGCAGCAAGAGAAAATCAATGCATCACATATAATGGTTACCCAATAAGATTAAGTGCTGATTTCTCATCAGGAACCATGGAGACAAAAAGGAAATGGCATGATATATTTACAATACTGTAAGTGAAAAACTTCCAGCCAAGAATTTTATACCTGGCAAGATTATCTTTCAAAAATGAGGGTGAGTTTAGAATACTCACAGATAAACAGAAACTGGTAGAGTTTATAACAGAAAGAACAGCTTTGCAAGAAATACTAAAGGGAGTGCTACAGCCCATAAAGAAAAGACAGGAGAGAGAGGGTTGTAAGAGAGTCTAGAAATGATGATTCTATCAGAAACAGTAACTAAAAGTGTCAAAAGAGTGGTGAAAATAAAATGACAGATAAAACCCAAAGGTCAAAGTGGGTGAAATAAAAACTGCCTTTACAGTAATAACATTGAATGTTAATGGATTAAACTCCCCATTCAAAGACACAGACTGGTGAAATGGATAAGAACACTTGAGCCATCTATATGCTATCTGCAAAGACTCATCTTAGACACAATGATTTAAAAGCTTGAAAGTGAAAGGTTGGAAAAAGGTATTCCATGATGCAGTAACAAAAAAAAAGAAAAAAGAAAAAAAGCTGGGGTAATTATAGTTATATAGGATGAAATAGAATTTAAAAGCAAAGCTTATTAGAAACAAGGAAGGACATTACATATTATTAAAAGGGATAATTTACTGGGAAGAACTAACCATCATAAAAGTATATACACCTAAGCAGCATGCCTCAAGATACATATGGCAGACACTGGCAAACCTGAGGAGAAGAAGAGACATCTCTACAATAACAGTTAGATATTTAAATATACACCACTCTCAGCATTGGATAGGACATCTGGTCAATAGATCAAAAAAAGAAACAGAGAGCTTGAATAAAATGATAAATGGACTAAGTCTAATAGACATATACACAACACTGTACCCCAAAACAGCAGGATATACATTCTTTTCAAGTACTCATGGATATTTCTCCAGGATAGATTATATGTTGGGTCACAAAGCAGATCTCAATAAATTCAACAAAATTGAAATTATACAAAACACTTTCTCTTATTATAATGGAATAAAGTCACAAATCAACTAGAGGCAGAAAAGGGGAAAATTCACAGATATAGAGAGATTAAACAACACACTCTTAAATAATCAGTGGGTCAAAGAAGAAATTTCAAGAGAAAACAATAAATATCTCAAGATGCATGATGGTTAGAACATAACACTTCAGGATCTATGGGATGCAGCAAAAAGAAGGAGCTAAAATCAATGACACAGCTGGAGGAACTAGAAAAAAACCAGCAAACTAATATCAAAGCAAGTAGAAGGAATGAAATAAAAAAGATCAGAGCAGAAATAAATGAAGTTGAGAACAAAAAAATAGCGAGAATTAACAAAACCAAAAGTTGGTTCTTCAAGAAGATTTAAAAAGTTGACAAGCCCTTAGCTAGACTGACTAATAAAAAAGGTGAGAAGATATAAATAAATGAAATAAAAATGAAAATGGGAATATTACTACTGACCCCACAGAAATGAGAGAGATCATAAGAGGATACTATGAATAGCTTTATGCCAAAAAACTAGACAATATAGACAAAAGGGAAAAATTCCTAGGAACATACAAACAACCTACACTGAACCTAGAAATAAATAGAAGACCTCAACAAAGCAATCACAAGTAAATAAATTGAAACAGTCATCAAACAGCTCCCCAAAATGAAAAGCCCAGGACTAGAATGTTTCACAGATATGTTCTACAAAACATTCAAAGAGCATTTAATAGCAATTTTATTCAAGCTCTTCCAAAAATTGAACAAGAAAGAACACTACTAAATTCATTCTATAAAGCCAATATTACCTTAACACCAAAGCCAGGTAAATATATTATGAAAAAATAAAATTATAGACCCATTTCTCGAATTAATACAGATGCAAAGATCCTCAAAAAAATATTTGCTAATTGAATTCAACAACACATTAAAAGAAGTATTCATCATGATCAAGAGTTTTATACTAGGCATGCAAGGCTGGTTCAACACAAGAAAATCAATAAGCATTTTGTGCCACTTTAATAAATCAAAGAAGAATAATCACATGGTCTTATCAATTGACAAGAAAAAGGCATTTGACAAAATACAGAGTCATTTCTTGATAAAAATTTCATAAAAGATAGGGATTGAAGGAAATTTTCTCAACATGATAAAGGCCATACATGAAAAACCCACAGCTAACATTTTACTCAATGGTGAAAGACTGAAAGCCTTCCTGTTGAGATCAGGAACAAGACAAAGATGTTCACTGCCTCACCTGTTTTTCAATATAGTGTCAGAGGTTCTAGCTAGAGAAACCAGGCAAGAAAAAGAAATAAAAGGAATCCAAATCTGAAAGAAGATAAAACCTTCCCTATTCACAGATGATATGATCCTATATCTAGAAAGTCTTTAAAAATCTACAAAAAAGCTGCAGCCAATAATCAATTTCAGTAGAGTGTTAGAATACAAGATCAATAAGCAAAAACCAGTGGTTTTTCTGTACAATTGTAGTGTGCAGTCTGAGGAGGAAGTCAGGAAAAAAAATTCCATTTATAATAGCAACTAAAAGAATCAAATATTTTGGAATAAATTTAACCCAGAATGTAATGCACTTGTATTCAGAAAACAACAATGTATTGCTAAATCAGAAAAGACCTAAATAATTGGAAGAACATCCCATGCTCATGAATTGGAAGCCTAAATATCATTAAGATGTCAATTTGACCTAAAATGATATAAAGATTCAAAGCAATCCCAATAAAGATTTCACCAGCATTTTTTAAACAAATGGAAAACACAATTATCAAATTTATCTGGAAGGGTAAGAGACTTCCAATATCCAAAAGCATCTTAAAAAGGAAAAGTGAAGTTGGAGGATTCTGACTTCCGGAGCTTAAATCATATTAACTAGATAGAATTGTAAAAAAAAAACAACAAAAACTGCATGGTACTGGCATAAAGATAGACACACAGACCACTGGAACTGAATTGATGATTCAGAAACAGACCCTCACATCTACGTCCAAGTGATTTTTGGCAAATCTTTCAAACCCACCCAGCAGGAGCAGAACAGTCTATTCAACAAATGGTGCTGTCAGAACTAGGTTTCCATAGCCAAAAGAAAGAAAGAAGAGGGAAATGGACTTGGCCCAGTGGTTAGGGCGTCCGTCTACCACATGGGAGGTCCCTGGTTCAAACCCCGGGCCTCCTTGATCCGTGTGGAGCTGGCCCATGTGCAGCGCTGATGCGCGCAAGGAGTGTCGCCCCGTGGGGTGTCCCCCGCGTAGGGGAGCCCCACACGCAAGGAGTGCACCCGTAAGGAGAGCTGCCCAGCGCGAAAGAAAAGTGCAGCCTGCCCAGGAATGGTGCCGCCCACACTTCCCGTGCTGCTGAAGACAACAGAAGCGGACAAAGAAACAAGACCCAACAAATAGACACAGAGAACAGACAACTGGGGGAGGGGGGTGGAAATTAAATAAATAAATAAATCTTTAAAAAGAAAGAAAGAAAGAAGACCCCTATCTCACACCTTATATAAAAATTAACTCAAAAATAGATCAAATACATAAATATAAAAAGCAAGAACCATAAAGTTCCTAGAAGAAAATGTAGGTAAACATCTTCAACACCCGATAGTAGGTGGTAGATTCTTGAACCTAACACCAAAGCATGAGCCATGAAATAAAACATAGATAAATGGGACCTCCTCTAATTTAAACACTTCTGAGATTCAAAGGACTTCATCAAGAAGGTGAAAATGTATCCCACTCAATGGGAGGAAATATTTGGAAAGCACATATCCAATAAGGGTTTGATTTTCATTCTATAGGAAGAGATCATAAACTCAACAATAAAAAAGCAAGCAATCCATTTTAAAAATGGGCAAAAGATTTAAATAGATATTTCTCCAAAGAGGAAATACAAATGGCCAAAAAGCATATGAGAAATGTTCCATGTCACTAGGTTTTAGGGAAATGAAAATCAAAACAACAATGAGATATCATCTAACACTGCTTAGAATGGCCATTATTAAAAAACAGACTACAGTAAGTGCTGGAAAGGATGTCAAGAAATAGGAACACTCCTTCACTGTTGGTGGGATTGTAAAATGGTGCAACTTCCATCGAAGACAGTTTGGAGTTTCCTCAAGAAGTTCAATATAGAATTTGCCATATGATCCTGCAATTCCTCAACTAAGAATATACCTAGAAGGATAAAAACTATGACATGAAAAGATGCCTGCACACCAATGTTCATAGTGGCATTACTGACAATTGCCAAAAAATGGAAACAACCCAAGTTTCCATCAGTCAATGAATGGATAAACAAAATGTGGTATATGCATATGGTAGAATGCTATGCTGCAGTAAGAAGAAATGAAATGGGGCCATATGATAACATGGATTAACCTTGAGGACATTATGCTAAGCAAAGTAAGCCAGACAGAAAAGAACAAATATACATGGCCTCATTAATATGAACTAAATAAATAGAGTAAACACATGGAGTTAAAACCTGGAGTATAAGTTATTAGGAAATAAGAGGAGGATTGAGAAGAACACTGATGCTTAATGTATGTAGAAATTTTAATTAACTTGATTGTAAAAGTGTGGAAATAGAGTTGATGGTAACATATTATAGTGAGTAGCAGCTGGTTTATAAGTGGGATTGTGGCTGAAAAGGATAGTCAGGGAATAGATGTCAACTGATAGAAAGCTAGAGAATAATCTAGTGACTTAATAACACAGTGAACCCAGAAGTGGATAAGAATTGTGGTTGATAGTAAAGAGGCAAGAATGTCTTTCTGTGAGCTAGAGTGGATTTACATCGCTATTGCAGGATGGTGGGAATGTGGAGAAGCATGCAAAAAATACAATTAGTGTGACCTTTGTACTGTGGTTAACAGCAATACTATAATACTCTTGCATTAATGCCAACAATGTACTATGTTGATGATGGGGGGGTATGGAAAAAGTGTGCCAAATGTATGCTATGGTCCATGGTTGGTGGTAATAGTCTGATGATATTACCTCATAATGTGTAAGAAATAGTCCATCATGGTGTAGTGTGTTGGTGAAGAAGTGTTGTACGGGAATTCTACACATGTGCATGATTCTATTATATGTTCACAACCATTATAATAAAAATCTATTTTTAAAAAATAATGTGGCTTAGGGAAAAATTCATCAAATGTAAGCTAGGCACTATAGTTAGTAGTAATATTTTGACGATGCTTTTGTATTGTTGTGAAACATCTTGCATGTTCATGAAAGAGTGATATACTTCAATAAAAATATATATTTTAACAAGACCAATATGCCAATACCTCAATATTAATGCATGTAACTATGGACCTTATTCTTATAAAATTGAAACTTAGCCCAATAATAACTATTGCCCAATGTTTACCTCTTGAAAACTTCCTTGTTACTCAAATGTGGCTTCTAATACAAACTCAGCAAATAAGCATGCTACCTTCCCCCAGTGTGGGGCATGACTCCAAGAGATGCACCTCCCTGGCACCAAGAGATTAGGACCAAGCACCAACCAATGATGCATTTGGAAAAAGACCTTGACAGAAAAGGGGGGAACATTAAATACAAAACATTTTTACAGTTAAGAGATTTCAAAATGTGTCGAGGGTGCATTCCGGAGGTTACACTTAAGCATGTCTCAGGCAGATTTCACTAACTGCCACTGTAAACAAAGTCTCGAATAAGAGCCATCCAGACACTATTGGCAAGGCACACAACCTCTTGAAATCAGCACACCGTCAATGGGCCTCATCTGGAATATATGATAACCTATTTCCCCACTGTAACTGAGTTAAACTCATTGATAATTTTCCTACACATGATTCTTCTACCCCTTTTATTTGAGCCTGCAATTAGCACTATACACATTAAATATATGTGTCAGAGACATAAATTTTTGGTTTGTTCATATGATGATTGAACTCTGAATCTCAGAAGAATTGCAGCCAACACCTACTCTCCAGTTCATCAGACTCACTCTGGACAACAAACAAAATTATGGTGATGGGCAATGCCAATCTCCCAAAACAGAGAGCATCTATAATTGCAAACAAAACATTTCCTTCCAAAAAAGAAAAGAAAAAGATAGGATGTAGAATTTTTCCAAATCAATATGTATTCTATATCTAACCTTTAAACTCATCGCTATATTCCATTTTACTATTAAGGGAACTTGGCATTATATTGGGCTTCACTTTTCAGGAAGTTTTGGATCACAGAGTGGTTCAACAATGGCATCGGAGGAATACTGGTATGGGATGTTTTGCAGGGGACATACGATTGACAGGGAGTTATACAGGGCATGTGACTGGGGTGCATGGAAATATTTGGATATACTCATAGTGGAAATAATTAAAAACAACAGCTGGGGGAGGTGCTGGGTTCCTGGCTGGGGGGGCTCTGTTGTGGTCCCTACGGGAGCAGCGGCAGTCCCCTGGGTGCAACAGCAAAGACCAGGAAGGAATGAGGGTCCAACAATGAGTCCCTGATACTAATGGCTATGCTTGTGAGTCTATACACCTGAAATAAGAACAAGGCCTAGAGCAGCACTGTGCCTAAGAGTTCCCTCCTGACAGCCTCCGTGTCACTCAAATGTGGCCAGTCTCAAAGCCAAACTCAGCATGTAAATGCACTGCCTTCCCCCCAGTGTGGGACATGACACCCGGGGATGAGGCTCCCTGGTGCCGAGGGATCACTACCAAGTACCAGCTGATGACGTAACTAGAAAATGACCTTGAATTAAAGGTTCAGTGCGGACCAGCCGAATATCCTTGTCTACATATAATAACAGGAGTTAAAAATGCTGTTTGACCTAAATTAAGGGGGAAATGGAAAGGACAAATGAGTTTATATGGCTATGAGTCTGTAAAAAAGAGTCTGGAGGTTGTCAGAAGGATTTTCCTTATGCACACCTGAGCAGAGTCTCAGAGACAGATAAAGTAGATACAGCCCCAGGTATTCGTTCTTCTGAGGGCTAAAGAGATCCACAGGTTTTACGGTCATGGCAGATGGAGTTCACTGCCATGTCAGTTGGCCCTTCTTTGGAGTTGGTGTTTCTGCATGATGGAGCTGGGTTCAGATGTGATCTCTTTTCACAAGCCTTTCCTGTTACTTTACTGGAACTGTAGTTGGTGCTGGGGTTTAAGATATATCTAGGGGATCTGAATCTCTGGACTGACAATATGATAGCCAGGCCCTGAGCCTCAACAGACTTCAGCTCCTACACTCTGGTTTATTGGACTTACCCCACTCAGCTAACATGGAATTGAAGAATGTCAACCATCACACCATGGAGCCAAGAGTGCCTACAACTGAAAGCAGGAGGATTGCATCCAACATCCATGTGGAATCTAAGCCCCCTCTTGACATACATGTGGAATGGACACAACCAATCCAAGGTCCACAGGAAGGAGGAATACAGTAAGGATTAGAGTGGACTTACTGATATTCTATTCATGAACTATTGTGGTTAGTAATCGAGAAAATGTGGCATTGGTGTGGAAAAAGTGGCCATGGTGGCTGCTGGGTGCAGGGAATGGGAGGAAGAGATGAGATGTGGAGGCATTTTCAGGACTTGGTGCTGTCCTGGGTGGTGCTGCAGGGACAATTACTGGACATTGTAGATCCTCCCATGGCCCACTGGATGGAACGTGGGAGAGTGTGGGATATGATGTGGACCATTGACCATGAGGTGCAGCGATGCCCAGAGATGTACTCACCAAATGCAATGGATGTGTCATGATGATGGGGGAGAGTGTTGCTGTGGGGGGAGTGGTGGGGTGGGGGCAGTGAGGGTGAATGGGGACCTCAAATTTTTTGAATGTAATATTTTTAAAAAATTAAAAAAATTAAAAAATAAGAAAAAAACCCATTTCCTTCCATCTGCTTCATAAGATCTAACCCCCTGTCAATCTGAGACAAGCAGGCCTCACCATCCCCAAATCCTCTGCCTTGATGAATGAACATATATATGTAAGAGGGGAATGCAAACATGGACAAAGTAAACATATTAATATTGTAGTAACAGAAGGACTTGTAACATTATACAAATATAGCGGTCACCAGAGATTCTGAGGAGAAGGGTTGGGTGGAAAATAGGGCATTTTTAGGGCATTGGAATTAAGTGTAAACCACTATATAAACTATAGACTTTGATTAGAAGCAATGCTTCAATATTTATTCTTCAATTGTAACAAATGTACCACACTATTTTAAAATGTTATTAATTGGGAAAGATTTGGAAGGGGGAGAGGGTTAAGTATATGAGAATCCCTTATACTTTCAATGTGACTTTTCTGTAATCTAAAATCTCTTTAAAAATAAAGTTTATTATATATTTTTAAAAACAACAACAAAACGTAGGGGTTTCCATGATCCTTTCTGCACATATTTCATGGCCTGGGCATACACATGCAGCCCTAGGAATTTCCCCTAGTTACAGAGCTACAGATATCCCCTCTTCCCTAGAAAACAGTTTTCCTTCGGTCCTAGGCACTGCACCTTATATCCTATAGTCAGCAATCCCTTGCCCCAAACAGGCACTTATTTGACTACTTTCTTTTTGTTGTTGTTAATATGTTTTTTTATTTTTTTTAAAAAGGTACTTCAATTACATAAAAAGTTACATAAAAAATATAAGGGATTCCCATATGCCCCACTCCCCACACCTCCCACCTTTCCCCATGTTAACAGCTTCTTTCATTAGTGTGGGGCATTAATTGCAATTTATGAACACATTTTAGAACATTGTCACTAATTATGGATTATAGTTTATATTGTAGTTTACACTCTCTCTCACTCAATTTTGTAGGTTATAAACATATATATAATAACCCAAATCTGTCATTACAATGTCACTCAGGACAATTCCAAGTCCTGAAATTGCTCCCATATTACACCTCTTTGTCCCTTTCCTGACTTCAGCACCTCCTGTGGCCACCATCTCCACATCAATGATATAATTTTTTCCATTGCTAGAATCACAATAAGTCTACAGTAGAATACCAGTAAGTCAGCTCTAGTCCATGTTTTATTTCCCAATCCTGAGGACTCTGGGATGATGATGCACACTCCACCTCTAATTGAGAGGGGGATTCAGTCCCATATGGTTGATGGATGGGACTCTCTTGCCTCCAGTTTCAAACTCTCTCATTTCCTTGGTGTGGTGGTTGTCCATCCTCAACTCCTTGTTAGTTATCCTGGCTGAGTCCAGTGATCTGGAGAGCAGGTGTTGCAATTCTACTGAGGCTCAGGGCCCATCTGGCACATGGACAGCCCAAAGATTAAAGTCTCTTGGACATATACCTACCAACTCCAGCACCAACTATAGGTTCAAATAAAGGGGACAGAAGAGTCTTGTATAGAGAAGTCATATCTGAGTCCAACTCACCAGGGAGCACAACTGGCAAGGCACCAACCACTGGAGCTATCTGACATGACGATAGGACCTGGGTATTTCCAGAGCCCTGACTAGCCCCACTATCTGCGGTAGTTTCTACTTTGGCTGTCTATGAGATTCTGCTGAGATGTACATAAGCATTACCACTGGAAAGAGCTCCTGAGTCATTTTGACTGCTTTCTTACAGCATCCTGTAGGAGAGCTGTGTGAACTGCCTTCTACACACAGGGAAAATACTAGGAAGGTGAATTCGTTTGGCCACCAGCAGACAGATTGGATATTTTCCCAGCATGTGCAAAATTGATTTACTCTGTAGCTTCTGGAACTGTGACTAGTGATCCAAACTGAGAGTGCAGGTCCAATCTCCATTTAACTGGTGAGGGGTAGAGGAGGGACTGATCAGGGCACTATGAGATCCTACCATTTTTAAATAGCCTCTTTTTTTTCCCCAAATTTATGCAGCCCTTTTTAAGTTACTGCTGTCCTTTACCTTTTTCTCAGGACATTGAGAAAGATATTTTTGCCATTTTTTTTTTTTGTCAGTTGTTCAAAGCTCCTGTGGGGAGACAGAGCCCTAAAGTTTCTTACTCCACCATCTTGATAGGAGTTGGGCCCCTAGCATCATCCTTATATGGGAACACTTAATTGGGGAAAACTAGAGGTATTTCCATTAAAGTCAGGAAAGAGGTATTTCCATTAAGGTCAGCACATTTTCTCCCACACTCTTAGGGAGCAGAAAATAGAACCTAGGTTAAGGAAACATAAATCCATTTGCAAAGCTATTGGAATTTGGATGGTAGCTGGACTTTGCAAGGCAGAACACTGGAGAGGAAAGATCTGCAAAGAAGGAGCCTTACAATTCTGCATAGAAGGTTCCTAAAACTTTGAATCACCACTGCATATGTGCAGGGAAAGACTTAAAGAGGCCTGGTAAAGAACATCTATTAGTGGGACTGAGGCCAGAAGAGAGATTTCAAAGGTCGCATCTTTCTAGGAAGATGCAACCAGAGTAGATAGACTTTGTTAAACATCCTAAAGATTCAGTTGAGATGACAGCTAGTCTACAATTTAGGGGTAAGAACTATATTATAGGATGAAAAAGGATATTGAAATAGGCCTGTCTTAACAAAGACTAAAAGCAAGACTTGACAATGTCATGGTGAGCTGTCAAAATTTTAACTCTCTGCCAGAAAAGAACAACAATCTTCAGAGGAAGAGAAAGTACAATCCATCATGCCTCATACAAAATTTTAAAAAAATATATGTTGAACACGTGAAGAAGCAAAAAACAAACAAAAAAGACACATTTTCAAGACAATTGTAATTAGAAGTAAACTTGCAGATGAACCAGGTCTTGTAATTAATAGAAAAACTCTCTAAAATAACCTCTAAATATATTAATACTTATTAAATGAATGTAATAATAAATATACTAATGTTTAATAAGTATGTTTCATTAATAAATATTTTAATCTTATAATTTTATTAATGAATATAGTTATTGAGTGATATAAAGATGTAAATGTAGGGGTAATTGAAGCAGGGCAATGAAATCCCTATAGAAGATCTAAAAGTAAATTTTAGAACTGAAAAATACAATATTTCATTTAAAAAATGTGTAAGTGCCTAATCACAGAAAAGTTTTACAGCAGAAGAATTGATTTGTGAACTCAAGGGAAGGTGATATAAATTATACAAACTGAAGTTTAGTAGGAAAAATTAATGAAAAATTAAGAAGTGGATAAAGTCTGAGATATATGTGGTAATAGAAGATTTTCTGACAACATGGAATTAGAGTACAAAAAAGAAAAGGGAAGAGAGAGAATGTATAGAAGAAATATTTGAAGAAATGTGCTTCAAATTTTTTAAAGTAAATAAAGGACATCAATGTGGATCCAGTTCAGCAAACACTTGAGAAAATATGTTTTTTAAAAAGGCAGCACCATGGCTCATCATGGTCAGACTACTTCAGGGAGAGATTTAGATAAAGAAAACACTAAGAGCAGTTAAAACCAGTTAGAGTGATAAAAAAAGATCGCATGTATTGAGAAGGAAAACAATTAGAATGACAGCTCACTTCATATGAGAAAGTAAATGGAAAAAAGACAAAATGCATAGTTCCAAGTACTGGAAGATAAAGAGGCAAACATAGAATTCTATATTGAGTGAAAATGTGCTTCAATAATAAAGTTTAAATAAAAACATTACCACTAATTGTGATAAATTAAGGCTAATATTGTAATCCCTACATAATTATTTATAATAAATGGAAAAAAAACATAGCTAAAATGTGGAAAAAAATGGTAAAAAGATATTGAAAAATAGTTCAAAAGAAAGCAGGAAACAGGGAGAAAGGAACACAGAAAAAAATTTAAAAATAAATAGCAATCTTATCACTCAATCAAATGAGATGGGATTAAACACTTCAAATTAATGACAAATGAGCAGACTGGAAGAAAAAGAGACACATCTATATATGACTATTTTATAAAAGCAACAATTTAATTATAAGCAAAAAATTATTTGCAAGTAAAAGAATGAAACAAGATGTACAATGAAAATATAATCATGAGAAAGATGATATAATTATATGAATATGGAACAAAGTAGACTTTAAGATAATATGTATTACCAGATATATAATTAAAAATGATAAGGAAGATAAATTCTCTGTTGTATATAATTAGTTTGCCTTGAGCAAAAGTGGACAGAACTAAAAGAACTAGACAAATCCACAATCACAATTGGATCTTCTAACACTTCTCTTTTAGAAAGTGAAAGAGACAAAACATTAATATAATAGAAAATATTTGAACAAGACTATTGACTAAATTGACCACCTACACATTTATAAAATCCTATACCTAATAAGTTCACACTGTATATTATTTTACTGTGCCTAGAATTTTTATGAAAAAAGATCATGTGTTGTGTCATACAACAAGTATAAATAAATTAAAGCAACTGCAATCATGCAGGGATATCCTTTGATGCTAATAAATTTTAAGTATCATTCAATAACAAAAAGATAGCTTGAAATATCTCCCACTGTTTGGAAACTAAACAATACACCTCTAAATAAGTCTAGGATCAAAGAAAAATTGGCAATTAATATTAGATAAAATTTTGAAATAAAATTTAATGAAAGCACAACATATACGCATGCATATATACAAATATAAATATAGCTGTAGGATGCACCTAAAACAAAGCCGAGAGAAATGTATACTTTAGGTACACACATCAGAAAAGAGACATCTAAAATCAAAAAGCTGGTGGTGGACTTGACCCAGTGGTTAGGGCATCTGTCTACCACATGGGAGGTCTGCAGTTCAAACCCTGGGCCTCCTTGACCTGTGTGGAGCTGGCCTATGCACAGTGCTGATGAGCACAAGAAGTGCCCTGCCACGCAGGGGTGTCACCACATAGGGGAGCACCACGAGCAAGGAGTGCACCCCATAAGGAGAGCCATCCAGCACAAAAGAAAGTGCAGCCTGCCCAGGAATGGTGCTGCACATTCGGAGAACTGACACAACAAGATGACGCAACAAAAAGAAACACAGATTCCCCTGCCGCTGACAACAACAGAGGTAGACAAAGAAGACGCAGCAGATAGACACAGAGAGCAGACAACCGGGGTGGGGGGGGAGGTAGAGGAGAGAAATAAATAAATAAATAAATCTTTAAAAATAAAATAAAATGAAATAAAAAAAGCTACTTTTTTTTTAATGGATTCCCCCCCGCCCCTTGTTTTTTGCACTCACTATATGCTCTCTGTGTCCATTTGCTCGGTGTTCTTCCATGTCTGCCTATCTTTTTTCTTCTCTTCTTTCTCTTTAGTAGGCCCTTGGAACTGATCTTGGGACCTCCAGTTTGGGAGAGAGGCATTCAGTTGCTTGAGCCACCTCAACTCACAGGTCTGGTGTATCAGTCACTGTCTCTCCTCTGCCTCTCCCTTGCTTCTCTCTTTATTGCATCATCTTGCTCTGTCAGTTCTCCATTGTATGTGCCACAAGCTCTCCCTGGGGCAAGCCAGGTTACCTTCAAAACGAGGCCCCGGGAATTGAATCCAGGGCCTCCCATATCATATACTGGAGCCAAATCACTTGAGCCACACCTGCTTCCCACAAGGTAAACTTTAACCTCAGAATAACAAATTAAAGCCAAAGAAAATAAAGTGAAAATAAATAACAAAACATGTGTGAAAACCAATAACACAGAAAGCTGAAAAAGTACTAGGGAAAACAAACAGAGTCAAACTTGCTTTAGTGAAAATGATTAGCAAAATCTATAAACATCTATCAAGACTAATGAAGGAAATAAAAATAAGCAGAATTTGATAAGAGGAGTTATAAAAATAGATATCGCTACAGTTCATGCATATATATTTTAATTAAATTATATTAAAGAACATTTTTGACAAAATATTCAATGAATTAGAGAAAATTCATAAATATCTTAAGGTATACAACTTTCTAAAATGGAATTAAAAGTAACAGAAAATCTGATTAGACCTATACCTGTTAAAAGTTGAATCAATAACTTAAAATTTCACAATGAAAAAAATCCTTCTCCAGGTGGCTTTAATGATTTTTTCTAAATTTAACAAATAAATAATGCTAAATTTACACAAATACTAAACAAATGGAGAGGAAACACTTCCTAACTTGATTTATAAGGAGAGCAAAATGGAGATAACAACTTGTAAAGGACATTAAAGAAAAATTCAAATCAATAAGGGTAATGAATATAGATGTATAGATTCTAAATTATAAAAGAACAAAACAACTTCAGCAATACATAAAATTGATAATATATCATGAACAATTTGGATGTATTTCAGAAAAACATCAGTTAAATATGAGAAATTAATAAATATAATTCACAATGTTTACAGAAAAAGGAGGAAAATTAAATCTGGAGGGCATATAGAAAAAAAACATTGGAATGTATCTTCAACCTTGGGATGGACTAAGCTTCCTTAGGTCACACACAAATAGTACTGTTTGTTAAAAGAAATGGGATAAATTGGATTTCATAGAAAATTAATGCATGACCATCAAAAGGAACCATTTAGAAAGTGAAAAGGACATAGGGAAAGGTGTTGCAGTAGTAAAATCTTTTTGATTAGGTTGATTATTTTACATGTCTATACACACTTGGAAATTTGGGGTTTAAAGTTTTATTATTTGAACTATAATTCAGTAAATATTGTTGAAAAAATTGTATTTTAAATATTCTTCATATGCAGGTAGAACACATAATATCAGTAAACACATTTAAAATATGAAATCAACTAATAAACCAAAATGTGCAAAATATATAATTTTTAAATATTTTTTAACAAATGGAAAAGAGATACCTTGTTCTTAGTCTGTCACAACCATGTTTTTGGTGTGTTCTAAGTTAATTTCTGTAAATTTTACAGAAAAATCAAGAAACATTCCAAAATTTTTGGGAGAGGTGAGATAGATTAGTTATTATAAGTTTGTATTGCAGAATATAATAATCCTCAAAAAAATAATGAGAAGGGCGTAGTCATGTTAGATATTTAAACATGCTAATAGCCCTTTATACTTAAAATAGTGTGGAACTGCTGCATAACCAAACAGACCCTAGAGCAAAACAGGGCAGCAGCACCTCCAGAAATAGATTTTTTAAAAATTAAATTGTCTTTTTTTTAAAGATACATAGATTACAAAAAAGGTTACATTAATAACGATAAGAGGTTTCCACATATCCCCCACACACCCCACTCCTCCCATATCAACAACCTCTTTCATCATTGTGGCACATTCATTGCATTTGGTGAATACATTTTGGAGCACTGCTGCACCTCATGGATAACAGTTTACATTGTAGTTTATACTCTCCCCCAGTCCATTCAGTGGGTTATGACAGGATATATAATGTCCAGCATCTGTTCCTGCAATATCATTTAGGACAACTCCAAGTCCCAAAAATGCCCACACATCTCATCTCTTCTTCCCTCTCCCTGCCCTCAGCAACTACCGTGGCCACTTTCTCCAGATCAATCTACAGTTTCTTCCATTACTAGTCACAATAGTCCTATACTAGAATACCAGTAAGTTCATTCTAATCCATATTTTATTCCTCCATCCTGTGGACCCTGGGATGGTGATGTCCACTCCACCTCTAAATCGAGAGGGGACTTAGACCCACATAGTTGATGGATGTGATTCTCCTGCTTGGAGTTATATGTACTCTAGGTTCCCTGGTGTAGTGGTTGACCATCTTCACCTCCCTCTAGCTGACCTGTGGCAGTCCAACAAACTGGAGAGTGGGAGCTGCAACTCTGCTGAGGCTAATGACCCAGGTGGCATATGGCCAGTACAGAGATTGAAGTCTCCTAGGTATACACCAACCCCAGTGCCAACCACAAGTTCAGTAAAAGTGACAGAGGAGGCCTGTGTAAAAAGTTCATATCTGAGTCTGATTCCATCACACTCAGGAATACAAAACCCAAAGTAGGGCCCACTGACAAGGCACTGACTTCCAGAGCCAACTGCCATGATCAAAGAACCTGTGTGTCTCCATAGCCCTCAGGAGCACCAGTACCTGGTATTATATCTACTTTGGCTGTCTCTGGGATTCTGCTGAGGCATGCATAAGTGTGATCCCTCTGATGTCCCCTGACTCTTTTTTGAAGACTTTCAGCCATTTCAATTCATTTGTCTTCGCCATTTCCCCCTTTTATTCAAGGTCTTTTTCTAGTTGCTTCACCAATTAGTGATTGTTAATAATCCCTTGGTGCCAGGGAGACTCATCCCCAGGAATCATGTCCCACACTGGGGAGGCTGGGGGGGGGGGAGTAATGCATTTACATGCTGAGTTTGACTTAGAGAGTGGACGCATTTAAGCATCATGGAGGCTCTCAGGAAGTAATTCTTAGGCACCCTGCAGTTCTAGGACTAGTTCAAACTTCAGGCTCACAGGCTCATAAGAATAGTCATCAGTATCAAGGGCTCATCATTGGAGCATCCTTCTTCACTGGTATTTGCCCTTATAGTTGGGGAATTGTTGCTGTTCCATTAGGAAATGTGACAGAGCTCCCCTAGCTTGGAACTCAGCACTCCCTCAGTGGTTGTTTATAACTATAACTACCATGAAAATACCTGGCATACAGCCAAACATTTTCATGTACCCTGTATACATGCCCTGGAGAACTCCTTCCCAACCATGTGTCCTTCATCAATAATACCCAAATAGCCAAAGACGTATTGAAAAAGAAAAATGAGATTGCAGGAATCACGGAAATGTATTTGAGCAACCATGGAAATTTATTATATAATAAAAGCAACCACTTAAATCATTCTGGGAAAAAATAAAATGACTTTTAAAATAAAAGCATTTAGATATCTTACTAGCCATTTGAAGAAATACAGAAAATTATCTACACATCTCATTTGAATTAACTTCAAAAGAATGTAAGATCTAAATAAATGTAATAATAAAAACATACAAGTACTGGAGAAACTATGAGTAAAATAATTTAAAACTTTAGTATTGAATAAACCTTTCTATGATTCAAAGTGTATATACAGTAAAATTGATCATTTGAGCTACCTTAAAATAAAATTGCATGGGAAAAACATAAGAAGCAAAGTTAAAAAAAATAAACTTGGCCCAATGGATAGGGCATCTGCCTACCACATGGGAGGTCTGCGGTTCAAACCCTGGGCCTCCTTGACCCATGTGGAGCTGGCCCATGCAGAGTGCTGATGCACGCAAGGAGTGCGGTGTCATGCAGGAGTGTCCTCCACGTAGGGGAGCCCCACACCCAAGGAGTGCACCCCATAAGGAGAGCCACCCAGGGCGAAAGAAAGTGCAGCCTGCCCAAGAATGGCGCTGCACACATGGAGAGCTGACACAACAAGATGACGCAACAAAAAGAAGCACAGGTTTCAGGTGCGCTGATAAGGATACGAGTGGTCACAGAAGAACACACAGTGAATAGACACAGAGAGCAGACAATGGGGGGCGGGGAGAAGGGGAGAGAAATAAAAAATAAATCTTTAAAAAAATTATTTACTGAAAAATGCTATAAATAAGGACTAACTCCACAAAATTTTTAATTAAGAAAATTGGTATAAAGTTAGAAAATTGAAGAAAATGTTCAAGATATAGTCTTTCAATTGTAGGTGGAAAGTTCACCAGATAGAACATTCACAGGGCCATAAAATGAATCTCAATAAATTAACAGATTGAAATTATACCAAGGATATTTTCTGAACATAACAGAATTAAATAAAAAATGAATAACGATAACACATCAAGGAAAACCTCAATCACTTGAAAATTGAATAAGACAATTCTAAATAGATATCTGTCAAAGACATCAAAGGGAAATTGGAATGTATTTCCAGCTGAATGATAGTAAGAACATAAAAAAAAACAAACTTGTGGAGGCAGGGCAAGATGCTGTCTGAGTGAGTGCACCTTATAGTCTCTCCTGCAAAGCAGCAGCTGGGCAGCATTGGAAGTTCTTCAGGACCAGGCTGTTTCAGGATTTTGCAGGGCAGGAGGTGTCTGGACATTGATTTGGTGGGACAGTGACAGAGAAGATTCATGTAAAAGTAGAATTGAGGCTCTCTTTCACGGAGATAGGGGCTGCACACAGGATGCTCCCCCCTGGGGCGGGCGGCACGGCAGCAGCAATTCCTGGAGGCTCAGTGGTGCTGGGGAATTCATAAGCCCTGAGCGGGCTATTCAGGGGCTTTCAGGGCAGGAGGTCTTTGGAAACTGATTTGGTGAGACAGAGACAGAGATTTTTGCAAGGCATGGAATTTGGGATTTCTGACATAGAGATCAGCGCTTCCAGCTAGAGCCCTGCCCCCTAGGCCTGGCTGCTGATCTGCAGCTGTCCTTAAATCGGTTGCAATAAAGAGGTGTCACCAGCAGGCTGTTTCGGGGGCTTGCAGGGTGGGAGGTGTCTGGAAGCCGATTACGTGAAACAGAGATGGAGGAGACTTTTGCAAGGCATGGAATTTTGGGTTTCTGACACGGAGGTCAGTGCTTCCAGCTAGAGCCCCACCCTCTAGGCCTGGCTGCCAATCTGCAGCATCCTTAAGTTGGTTGCAATATAGAGGCGCCCCCAGCAGGCTGTTTCAGGGGCTTGCAGGGCAGGAGGTGTCCTGAAGTCGAATTGGTGAGACAGTGACAGAAGAGACTCTTGTGAGAGGAGGAATTTTGGGTTTCTGATAGAGAGGTCAGAGTTTGAGGATGTGACCCCCACCAAAGGGCTGACATCCAGCTGCAGGGATCCCTGAAGGCTGTGTTGCACTGCAATGCTTTCAGGCTCCCTGTTAACCAGATTTGAAGTTGCCAGGTCTTGTCCCCTAAACCCTGGTGGCCCACACCCCAGAGACTCACACCCCTTGAGTCTGCAATATCACAGACTTCCCATCCCTGAATCCACCACACCCTGAAGTCCATCTGAGGTCCTTGATTGTCCTAGCCCTTGACATTTGCATTTTTCCCCTTTTTTTCCTCTTTCCTTTTTCTCTTTTTTCTTTTCTTTTTTTTTTAATTGTCCTGGTTATTAATATTGCATTATCTCCTTCTCTTTTCTGCCATTGTATGCCCCAAGGTCTTTTTTCATTTATTTACGTTTTTTTTCCTCTTTCTTCTTTTCTTTTTCTTGCTTGTTTCCCTCCCTCTTCTTTGCCCACCACCCCCCATTTTTATCTTCTCTCTTTTTTCTTTTCCCTCTTTTTCTTCTTATTTTATTTTATCTTAATTATACAATAGGTGTTACAGGGAACACCTTACATTTGCTGGGTTTCCTCATACTCCATTTCCTCTTTTCTGTGTGGATTGATTTTGGCCACCTACACTATCCCCTTTCCCCCACATCTTGCTATCTTCCATCATCTACTGTCTCTCCTACTTTTCACCTCCCTTTCTTTGGTCCCCAAATTGTCTAACTTTTAATTAATAATACCTTTGTTCTGTTTTCTGTCTTTTATCCACTCTTGATACTATTGTCTTTATTTTCTCTTTCCTTCTTTCATGAAAACACTGGCTTTTTAATTCATACTATATTCCTCCCATATTCAGTCAACTACATCATTATAGGTACTCTACTTACTGCTATAATTCTACACAACTTACATGAATCTAATATCCATCCTCCCAGAACTCATATTGTTGCTCTGTTAACATTATTACCAATACTACTTTACACATTTTCCTTTTTTACACAATTGCCTTTCCCTGGCCCTAATATTTTCCTTCAAAGTGAACTCAGCCAGCAACAAGAAATTAGAATAAGAAGAACAAACTGACAAAGAGAAGATATAACACATATGCAAGAACAACAGCTAATTAATCCCCAAGACTAGACAAAGAAGCTAAGGAACTGATTAAACCCATCAAGATAAAATGATGACCAGACAGCAACAAAAAACCACAAACATGGCTGAATCCAATGAACAAACGAAAAACCAGGAAGGGGAGCAGAACTTCGCACAAGTAATTAAAGATCTCAGAATATATATCAGAGACAAACTTAATGAAGTAAAGGAAGAGGTTAACAATATGAAGAAAACACTTGGACAGAAAATTGCAGACATACGCAAAAAGATAACACATATGATGGGAATAAACACCAAGTTCAAGAAATCAAAAATACACTCGCAGCAAATAGCAGCCGATTAGAAGAGGCAGAGGAGAGAATTAGCAATGTGGAAGACAGTACATCGGAAATCAAACAGATAGTAGAATTGATTGATAAAAAGATAGAAAAAATCCAGCTAGGACTTAGGGACCTGAATGACAATGCAAAACGCACAAACATACGTATTATAGGCATCCCAGAAGGAGAAAAGAAGGGAAAGGGGTCAGAAGGGGTGTTGCAGGAAATAATGGCTGAAAACTTCCCAAATCTACTGAGAGAGACAAATGTACATATCCAAGAAGCACAACACACCCCAAACATCATAAACCCCAACAGGCCCACCCCAAGACATATACTTGTCAAATTATCCAATGCTCAAGACAAAGAGAAAATTCTAAAAGCAGCAAGAGAAAAGAAAACCATCACATACAAGGGAAGCTCCATAAGATTAAGTGTTGACATCCATCTGAAACCATGGAGGCAAGAAGGCAGTGGGATGATATAGTCAAGGTACTAAAGGAAAAGAATTTCCAACCAAGAATACTCTACCCAGCTAAACTAGCATTCAAAAATGATGGAGGGTTCAAAATATGCACAGATAAACAGAAATTGAAAGAGTATGCCAATAAGAAACCTCCCCTTCAAGAAATTCTAAAGGGAGTTCTGCAGGAAGAAAGGAAAAAACAGGACAGGCAGAGTTGGAGGAGAGTGTAAGAGCAACAAAAAAGACAAAAAGAGAAGGAAAAAAATATGACAAACACAAGTCCAATCAAAACATGGCTAACATAAATAATTCCTTGGAAGTAATAACACTGAATGGCAACAGATTAAATTCACCTATCAAAAGATTCGTACTAGGACATTGGATAAGGAAATATGACCCATCTATATGCTGTCTACAAGAGACACATCTTAGACCCAGAGATTCATGGAGGCTGAAAGTGAATGGTTGTAAAATAATCTTACAAGCAAACAATAACCAAAAAATGGCAGGAGTAGCTATATTTAAAATCAGACAAAATAGACTTTAAATGCAAAACAATTGTGAGAGACAAAGAAGGATACTATATATTAGTGAAAGGGACAATCTCTCAAGAAGAACAAACAACCATAAATATTTATGCTCCCAACACGGTGCCTCTAAATACATGAGGCAAACACTGGAAAAACTAAGTGAAAGAATAGATGAATCTGCAATTATAGTGGGAGATTTTAATACACCACTATCAACTCTGGACAGAACATCTCAAAAGAGAATCACTAAGAAATGAAATATTTGAACAGTATATTAGAGGAGCTGGATCTAATAGACATATACAGATCATTACACCCAAATACAGCAGGATATACATTTTTCTCAAGTGCACATGGACCATTCTCCAAGATAGACCATATGTTAGGCCACAAAGAAAGGCTTAATGAATTCAGAAAGATTGAAATCATTCAAAATAATATCTCTGACCACAGTGGAGTGAAGCTGGAAAACTGCAAGGGCTGAAGGCCCAGATTTCACACCAAGATATGGAAATTAAACAGTACACTCTTAGAAAAACAGTGGGTCAAAGAGGAAATCTCAAAAGAAATCAATAACTACCTTGAAACAAATGATAATGATAACACAACATACCAAAACTTATGAGATGCAGCAAAAGCAGTACTGAGAGGGAAATTTATAGCCATAAATTCATACATCAAAAAAGAAGAAAGAGCAAAAATTGAAGAACTAGCTGCACATTTGGAGGAGTTAGTAAAAAAACAACAAAGTAATCCCACAGGAAGAAGAAAGAAAGAAATAACAAAGATAAGAGCAGAACTAAATGAAATAGAAAATAAGAAAGCACTTGAAAAGATAAACAAGGCCAAGAGCTGGTTTTTTAGAAGATCAGTAAAATTGACAAACCTTTAGTGAGACTAACAAAGAAATAAAGAGAGAAGATGCAAATACACAAAATAAGAAATGGGAAAGGAGATATCACCACTGACCCCACAGAAATAAAGACTATCATAAGAGGATACTTTGAAAAACTATATTCCAACAAAAATGACAATTCAGAGGAAATGGACAAATTCCTACAAACACAAAAGCAGCCTATATTGACAAAAGAAGAAATTGATGATCTCAACAAACCAATCACAAGTAAAGAGATAGAATCAGTCATTAAAAACCCCCAACGAAGTGCCCAGGGCCAGACGGCTTCACAGGTGAATTCTACAAAACATTCCAGAAAGAACTAACACCAATCCTGTTGAAACTCTTCCAAAAAATCGAAACAGAAGGAACATTGCCTAACTCATTCTATGATGCCCACATTACCCCAGTACCAAAGCCAAACAAAGACACCACAAGAAAGGGAAATTACAGACCAATATCTCTAATGAACCTAGATGCAAAAATACTTAACAAAATACTTGCTAATCGTATTCAACAACACATTAAACGAATTATCCACCACGACCAAGTGGGATTCATTCCAGGTAGGCAAGGATGGTTCAACATAAGAAAATCAATCAATGTAATACACCATATAAACAGATTGAAGGAAAAAAAAATCACATGATTATATCTATAGATACAGAAAAAGCATTTGACAAAATACAGCACCCTTTCTTGGTAAAAACACTCCAAAAGATCAGAATACAAGGAAGTTTTTTGAACATGGTAAAGAGTATATATGAAAAACTCACAGCCAACCTCATTTACAATGGAGAAATCCTAAAATCCTTCCCTCTAAATTCAGGAACAAGACGAGGATGCCCACTCTCTCCCCTTCTATTTAACATTGTCTTAGAAGTACTTGCTCAAGCACTGAGGCAAGAACCAGATATAAAAGGCATTCAAATTGGAAAGGAAGAAGTCAAAATGTCATTATTTGCAGATGACATGATCCTATACATAGAAAACCCTGAGAGGTCTACAACAAAGCTTCTAGAACTCATAAATGAGTTTAGTAAAGTTGCAGGTTATAAGATCAATGCACAAAAATCAATAGCATTTCTGTACACCAATAATGAGCAAGATCAGGAGGAAATCAAGAAACAAATACCATTTACAATAGTCAATACAAAAATCAAATATTTAGGAATAAATTTAACTAAAGATGTAAAAAACTTATACACCGAAAACTGCACAAGACTGTTCAAGGAAATCAAAGAAGACCTAAATAAATGGAAGAATATTCCCTGTTCATGGACAGGAAAACTCAATATTATTAAGATGTCTATCTACCAAAACTGATCTACACATTCAGTGTAATCCCAATAAAAAACAACACAGCATTCTTTTCATTTATTTATTTTTTTAAAATATTACATTAAAAAATATGAGGTCCCCATTCACCCCCACCGCCCCCACCCCACCACTCCCCCCACAGCAACACTCTACCCCATCATCATGACATCTCCATTGCATTTGGTGAGTACATCTCTGGGCATCACCGCACCTCGTGGTCAATGGTCCACATCATAGCCCATACTCTCCCACGTTCCATCCAGTGGGCCATGGGAGGATATACAATGTCCAGTAATTGTCCCTGCAGCACCACCCAGGACAACTCCAAGTCCCGAAAATGCCTCCACATCTCATCACTTCCTCCCATTCCCTGCACCCAGCAGCCACCATGGCCACTTTTTCCACACCAATGCCACATTTTCTCGATTACTAGCCACAATAGAGCCCCGCACCCCCCCCCCCCCCGTTCAGGAAACCAGCACCCCCCCCAGCTGTTGTTTTTAATTGTTTCCACTATGAGTATATCCAATTGAAAGTTCTGATATAGAACCTCATATATATAGCCATATAATATTCAATAAAGTCACCAAACCCTCTCAACTGTGAGAGAATGGCCTATTCAACAAATGGTGCCTGGAGAACTGGATAGCCATATGTAGAAGAATGAAAGAGGATTACCATCTCACACCTTATACAAAGATCAACTCATGATGGATCAAAGACCTAAATATAAATCCAAGATCATAAAGACTTTGGAAAGCAGAGTAGGGAAGAATATACAAGACCTTGTAATAGGAAATGGCTTCATGAACTTCAAACCAAAAGCATGAGTAGCAGAAGAACAAATAGATAAATGGGACCTCCTCAAAATTAAAGCCTTCTGCATGTCAAAGGAGTTTGTCAAGAAAGTGAAAAGAGAGCCTACCCAATGGGAGAAAATATTTGTTAACCATATATCAGATAGGAGACTTATAACTTGCATATATAAAGAACTCCTATATCTTGAAAATAAACAGATAAACAACCCATTTAAAAAATGGTAAAAAGATTTAAGAAGACACTACTCCAAAGAAGAAATACAAATGGCTAAAAAGCACATGAAAAAATGCTCCAAATCTCTAGCTTTCAGGGAAATGCAAATCAAAACTACAATGAGATACCATCTTACTCCCATAAGATTGACAGCCATGAAAAAAACGAACTACAAATGCTGGAGAGGATGTGAAGGAATAGGAACACTCATCCACTGCTGGTGGGAATGTAGAAGGATCCAACCATTCTGGAAGACAGTTTGGCAGTTTCTCAAAAAACTAACCGTAGATTTGCCATATGACACAGCAATTCCACTGCTGGGTATATACCCAGCAGAACTGAAAACAAGGACACCAACCGATATATGCACACCAATGTTCATAGCAGCATTGTTCGCTATCACCAAAAGTTGGAATCAACCCAAATGCCCATCAACAGATGAATGGATAAATAAAATGTGGTATATACATACAATGGAATACTACTCGGCTTTAAGAACAAATACACTACAAACACACGTGATAACATGGATGAATCTTGAGAACCTTATGTTGAGTGAAGCAATCCAGGCATTGAAGGACAAAGGCTACATGACCTCAATGATATGAAATAAGTAAACCAAGCTCCCTCAGAGAGCTAGAGACTGGATGATAGGCTTACAGGAAATCAGGAGGTAGAGGAAAGATGTAAACTGATATCTACATGGATGAAATCTATGATAAGCTGGAGGTAAGTATGTGTACAAGGAAGGGATAAAATGGGGGCATAGGGTTACCTTTGGATGGGGCTTTGTGGGCGTGTGGGAGGCTAGGGATGGGAGGATTGGTAATATTGCCCAAGAAATTGGGGGAAGGGTGGGGCAACATACGAACATAGGAGATTGTCAGGTATTTCATTGAGAGTGTAATGCTGAGAAAACCTTTTCAAAAATATAAAAGGAAAGTTACCTGTTTAAGATACTTAAAGGGATAATCTGATGTAGGACAGAGTCCTAGGGAATAGATGAATGCTCATTTTGCCATAGTGGGTTATATCATTGGATAGAGACCCATATAATGGGAGTGAAGGTATACCCACATCCTGGGGAGGACTAATGCCATCAAATAGAAGGAACTGTATCTCTCAAGAGAAATGGTGGCTCCCAGGGCATTAGGGCAGTTGAGCAAGTCAAGCCCTCAACACTGATGCAAGTATCTCTGAACATGGCTCCTCAAGAAATGAAGATTGACTGTCACTGTGGGCCCCAAGGGGAGGGGGAAATAGATATTGAATAGATGGAACCAACGTAACTGTGAGGGCAATAGAAGTGTTTCACAAGAATACGCAAGGATGGATATAAAACATGTAATATTACAACAAAAACATATAGGGGACGACAGACTAATAATGTAAATCATAATGTAAAACATAGGATAACTAAAAATTTAGAAAATTGTATAGCCTAAAGTATAAATCACAATGTAAACACAAATGTTACCTTGTTTGAAAGCTATTGTCTCAATGTCTGTACATCAGTTTCAGTAAATATAATATGAATACGTTAAAAGATTATTGCTGTGGAAGGGAAAAGGTTTTATATTGGATATGTGGGAGTACTGTATATTGTATATATAAATTACTGTGATCTATGGCTCTTGTGAAGAGAAGGTCCATAATTAGGAAAAAAGAAAAGAAAAAGATAGGATGTAGAATTTTTCCAAATCAATATGTATTCTATATCTAACCTTTAAACTCATCGCTATATTCCATTTTATTATTAAGGGAACCTGGTATTATATTGGGCTTCACTTTTTAGGAAGTTTTGGATCACAGAATGGTTCCACAATGGCAGCAGAGGAATACCGGTATGGGATGTTATTGACAGGGGACATATGGTTGACAGGAAGTTATACAGGGCATGTGTCCTGGGTGCATGGAAATGTTTGGATATACTCATAGTGGAAACAATTAAAAACAACAGCTGGGGGGGCTGGGTTCCTGGCTGGGGGGGCTCTGTCATGGTCCCTAGGGGAACAGAGGCAGTCCCCTGGGTGCAACGGCAAAGACCAGGAAGGAATGAGGGTCCAAGAGTGAGTCCCTGATACTCATGGCTATGCTTGTGAGCCTATACACCTGAAATAAGAACAAGGCCTAGAGCAGCACTGTGCCTAAGAGTTCCCTCCTGACAGCTTCCGTGTCACTCAAATGTGGCCAGTCTCAAAGCCAAACTCAGCATGTAAATGCACTGCCTTCCCCCCAGCGTGGGACATGACACCCAGGGATGAGGCTCCCAGGTGCTGAGGGATCACTACCAAGTACCAGCTGATGACGTAACTAGAAAATGACCTTGAATTAAAGGTTCAATGCGGACCAGCCGAATATCCTTGTCTACATATAATAACAGGAGTTAAAAATGCTGTTTGACCTAAATTAAGGGGGAAATGGAAAGGACAAATGAGTTTATATGGCTATGAGTCTGTAAAAAAGAGTCTGGAGGTTGTCAGAAGGATTTCCCTTATGCACACCTGAGCAGAGTCTCAGAGACAGGTAAAGTAGATACAGCTCCAGATATTGGTTCTTCTGAGGGCTGAGATCCACAGGTTTTACAGTCATGGCAGATGGCAACTGCCATGTCAGTTGGCCCTTCTTTGGAGTTGGTGTTTCTGCGTGATGGAGCTGGGCTCAGATGTGATCACTTTTCACAAGTCTTTCCTGTTACTTTACTGGGATTGTAGTTGGTGCTGGGGTTTAAGATATATCTAGGGGATCTGAATCTCTGGACTGACAATATGATAGCCAGGCGCTGAGCCTCAACAGACTTTAGCTCCTACACTCTGGTTTATTGGACTTACCCCACTCAGCTAACATGGAGTTGAAGAATGTCAACCACCACACCATGGAGCCAAGAGTGCCTACAACTCAAAGCAGGAGGATTGCATCCAGCATCCATGTGGAATCTAAGCCCCCTCTTGACATAGATGTGGTATGGACACAACCAATCCAAGGTCCACAGGAAGGAGGACTACAGTAAGGATTAGAGTGGACTTACTGATATTCTATTCATGGACTATTGTGGTTAGTAATCGAGTAAATGTGGCATTGGTGTGGAAAAAGTGGCCATGATGGCTGCTGGGTGCAGGGAATGGGAGGAAGAGATGAGATGTGGGGGCATTTTCAGAACTTGGAGTTGTCCTGGGTGGTGTTGCAGGGACAATTACCAGACATTGTAGATCCTCCCATGGCCCACTGGATGGAACATGGGAGAGTATGGGCTATGATGTGGACCATTGACCATGAGGTGCAGCGATGCCCAGAGATGTAATCACCAAATGCAATGGATGTGTCATGATGATGGGGGAGGGTGTTGCTGTGGGGGGAGTGGTGGGGTGGGGGCGGTGGGGGTGAATGGGTACTTCATATTTTTTTATTGTAATATTTTTAAGAAATGAATTAAAAATAAATTAATTAATTTAATTAAAATAAATTTTTTTAAAAAACTTGTAGAATGCAGCTAAAAGAGTGCTTCGAGTTTTTGTATCTTTAAATGCTTATATTAGAAAGGAAGAAAATCTAAAATAAATGACCTAAGACTCCATGTCAAGAAGCTAGAAAAAGAACAAAGTAAACCCCAAATAAGTCAGAGAAAAGAAATATAAAGTCCAGACCAAATATTGGTAAAAATGCATAGGGACAAGAGAAAAAAATCAACAAAACTAAAAAGTGGTTATTTACAAGAAATTGATATTCCCCTAGGTAGGTAAATCAAGGAGAAGAGAGACCAAAATGACCAATTCTTGAATGAAAGAGGTTAATAACTATTCAAACATTAAAAAGATAATAAGAGAACATTATGGACAACATTAAGTAAGCAAATTGACAATTTAGATGAAATGAATAAATTTCTTAAAAGACACAAAGTACAAAGTTTTTAAAGAAATAGATAATGTGAATTAATACAATCAATTTATAGTTATAAAAGTCCCCAAACCAAGATAATTTTAGTTTCAGGTATTTTAACAGGTGAATTCTAACAAATATTTAGGGGAAAAATAAGATCAATTCTCTGAAAAGTCTTTTGGAACAAAAATGAGGATGAGATACTCCCCTACTAAATTTGAGAGGACAATATTTCTCACATATGAAAGGACAAGTTCATCACAAGTAAACAAACAAAACAAAAATTAAACATATAAAGCCATATTTCTGATGTACATTGATGCCAACATCTTCAACAAAATATCAATAAATCTCACCTTATTTAAAAAGGGTAATACATTATGACCAAATTTGGAGTGTGCATTAAGATTATCAACTTTAATATCACTCAAAATAATTCACCATATAATGGGAAAAAAAGTCCATTTGATTATCGCAAAAGATATAAAGCATTTGGCATATTTCAACATTCATGAAAAAATTCTCAGCAAACTAGTAATCCAAGAGAACTTCTGAATTTGTTAAAAGACATCTAGGATAAAGCTACAATTAACACAATACTACTGGAAGTCCTGATCACTTCAATGACATGAGAAAATAAAAGTCATAAACATTGAAGAGTGATGTAGAATTGCCTCTATTTGCAGGTGATATTTTTTTTAAATGTAGAAAATATTTAGGAATCTAGAAAACAATTACATGAACTACTTGAATTTAGAAAGGACAGGATGCAATGTTAACTCACAAAAATAATTTGAATGTTTATATAATAGCAGCAAGAAACTGGGAAATAAAATATTTAAAAATTCCATTTGCAATAAGGTCAAAATACATGAAGTACTAAGGGATATGTTTAACAAAATGTGTGCAGGACCTCAGAAGTAAAAACTACAGAGCTTTACTGAAAGAAATTATATGAGCTATAAATAAATGGAAAGATACATTTGATTATGGATTAGAAGAAAGAGTAAGAAGAAATTAAGACTCCCCAAATTCATTTATACATTAAGCACAATCTCAGTAAAAATCCCAGTAGACACTTAGGAATGTATTAACTGATTCTAAAATTTGTATGAAAAAAAAAAAAAACAACTTAGGATGCTCAAAGAAATTAGAAAAAAGAACATATTTGTAGGACTTACACTATGATTTTAAGGTTATTATAAAGCTATATTAATCAAATACTGGTATTAGTGAAAAAAAATAGACTATAGATTAAGTGGTAGAGATAAAGGAATATAGAATCCTAAACTAGACGTGTATATTTATTTAATTAATATACATATAATGATTGATTTTTACAAAGGTGCAAAGTGAAAATAATAAGGAAAAGGAGGTCTTTTTTAAAATAATTAAAGCTGGAAAAAGTACATATGTGTATGGGAAAATTTAAACTTGACCTTTATATTACATAATAATTTAAAAAATCAACTCAAGTAAATCATTGCCCTAAATGTAAGAATTAAATCTATAAAATTCCTAGAACAAAATATAGCAGCAAATCTTGGTAAACTGAGAGTAGGTTTGTTAAATAAGACAAAAAAGTGTACATACAATAAAAGAAATAATGATAAATTTGATATCATCAACATTAAAATATTTACACTTTACGTATTTATATATGTGTGAATATATATATACTCAGATGTATATAGATATATGACATGTGTTCCAAATATATAAAGAATCCTGCAAATCAGTAAGAAGACAAAAAACCACTATAAATTTGGATAAAATATTTGAACAGACATTTCATGAAACAACATAAATAAATAATAGAAATTTTCTCAACCAGATTATTCATCTGAGAAATGAATATTAAAATGTGATACCACAATGTGATGCATATCATAACATCCACAATCATTAGAATGGAAAGCATTTTAAAACAAAATGAACTCCACATATTTTTGAGCATGTAGAGCAACTAGAACCTCATATTTTGCTGAATGAAATATAAAATCATACAACTAAGTATTGTGGGAAGATGACATTTTTAACAGGGAAGACTCAATGCTCTCACAAAAACAATGGAAAAAGCCAAAAGCTGCCCAAGGGACTTGCTTTGGCAGTTAGCAGACCAGGACAGTGTTACAAAACTCCCAGGAGGATGAGGGTCAGAGAAACCATAACCTGAAACAATGAAGATGAGTTATCAAGCTCCCAAGGTGGCCAAGAATGGCTCTTCTCCCCCACCCCCAAGATATTAAGCTGGGATAAAACCCCTGGATCACTGCTGCTGACTGAGAGGGGAACAAACATCTCCTCCTGTCAGCTGTTTCAAGGGAAAAGGAAGCAGTAGTCAGAGGGCTTTTCTTCAGTAAATTTGGCCAGCAGAGTCCACTTTGAACCTCCACTCTGGAGATTCAACATAGGAACACAGAAAAGCTGAGACTGAAACACCTCCAAGGAAAGATGTGCTAATGAGTGCAATCTGCTGGCTGGTCTGGAAATTGCATGGGAAAAAAACCTGTTCTGTCAGTGTCCTAACTTCCGGGAGAAAATCTGTGCCCCAATAGTGAGTACCTGGCACAATTTTGGTAACTTAAGTTGGGGAATTTTAAAGACTCAGCAAAAGATGAAACAAATATCAAAGAAGAGCTTGGGAAAAAAACAATAGGCAAGTCAGAGAAATTGGCCATGGGAGTAAATTCACCAACATATTCAGATGCCTAGACAAAAACAAAAAATTACAAGCCATACTAGGAAACAGGAAGACATGGCCCAGCTAAAGGAACAAACCAAATATCCTGAAGAGATACAGGATTTAAGTCAATTATTCAGTGATAATTACACATTTTCCTGAATCAATTAAAAGAATTGAAAGAAAATATCATAAAGAAGTAAAGGATATTAAGAAGACATTGGGCGAGCATAAAGAATAATTTGAGGCAAAATGAGAAGATGGTGGCTGAGTGAACTTGCCTGATAGTATTTCCTACAGGGAGGTGGCTGGGCGGCGTTGGAGGCTCTTCGGGACCGGGCTGTTTCAGGATTTTTGTGGGTCGAGAGGTGTCTGGACATTGATTTGGTGGTAAGGTAATAGAGAGGATACGTCTATAAAATATACACAGAGGTCCCAGCTGCATGCGGAAAGTTCCCTCCTTGAGTGGGTGGAACCCCGGCATCGGGCGCTGCTGTGGCACGGGGCGCTGCTGCGGCGGTTTTTTTTTTGGAGGCTCTGTGGTACTGGGGAATTCGTGGGCCCTGGGCGGCCTATTGGGGGGTTGATAGGACAGGAGGCGCTTGCAGACCGATTTGGGGAGACAAATGGGAGTTTTATGGCAAAGCAGGGGGAATTTTTGATTGCGGACACAAACAATAGCGCTTCTGCCTAGAGCCACGCCCCCCTCAAGCCCGGCTGCCAATCTACAGTGGTCTTAAAGTGATAGCAATAAAGAGATGCCACCAGGGTCTGGTAGGGTGGGAGACGTTTGGAAGCTGATTAGGGGAATATTTTGTGAAGCGTGGGAATTTCGGTCTCTGTTATTAGCGTTTCCGGCTGTAGCCCCTACCCCGGACCTGGCTATTGATCTGAGTCATTAAATTGGCTGCAGCCTAGAGGCGCCCCCAGGTGGTCATTCTGGGGGATCACAGGGTGGAAGGGGTCCTGAAGTCAATTGGTGATATATCCACAGAACAGACCCTAGTGAGTGAGTGAATTGTGGGGTACAGAACACAGGATAGAGCTTGTGGATGTGACCTCACCCATAGGGCTGGCACCCAGCTGTGGGGATCCCTGAAGGCTGTGATGCACTGTGGTGCTCCCAGGCTTCCTGTTAACCGGACTTGAGGCTGCCAGGTCTAAGTCCCCTAAACCCTGGTGGCCCACACCCCAGAGACTCACACCTCTTGAGTCCTCAATATCTCAGACTTTCCATCCCTGAATCCATCATGCCCTGAGGTCCATCTGAGGTCCTTGAATGTCCTAGCCCTCAACGTTTGCATTTTTTCTTTTTTGTTTTGTTTTGTTTCGTTTTTATTTTTATTCTATTTTTATTTTGTATTTTATTTTGTTAATGATCTGATTGCTAACATTGCATTATCCCCTAGTCTTTTCTCCCAGCGTATCCCCCAAAGTCTTTTTTTTTCTCTTTCTCTTGTCCCCCATCCTCTTCTTATACTATTTTATCTTAACTATACAATAGGTGCTGCGGGAAACACCTCACATTTGCTGGGTTTCCTCATCCTTCACTGCCTCATTTCTGTGTGAATAGATTTTGGCTATCTACACAATCCCCTTTCCCCTACATCTTGATATCCTCCATCATCTACTATCTCTCCTATATTCCACCTCCCTTTCTTTGATCCACAAAGTGTCTAACTCTTAATTTCTAATACCTTTGTTTTGTTTTCTGTCTGGTATCCACTCTTGAAACTATTACCTTTCTTTTCTCTTTCCCTCTCTCACGAAAACAATAGCTTTTTAGTTCATACCATATTCCTCCCATATTCAGTCGTCTACCTCATTATAGGTACTCTACCTACTACTATAACTCTACACAATTTACATGAATCTAACCTCCATCCTCCCAGATCTCATATCGTTGCTTTGTTAACATATATCACCAATACTACTTTAAACTTTTTCCTTGCTTACACAATTGCCTTTCCCGGCACTAATACTTTCCTTTAAAGTGAACTTAACCAGCAATAAGAAATTAGAATAAGAAGAACAAAGTGACAAAGAGAAGATATAAAATGCAAAAACAACAGCTAATTGATCTCCAAGACTAGACAAAGAAGCTAAGGAACTGATTAAACCTGTCAAGAAAAAATGATGACCAGACAGCAACAAAAATCTACAAACCAAACCAATAATCAGGAAAACATGGCTGAATCTAATCAACAAACTAAAAATCAGGAAGGGGAGCAGAACTTCGCACAAGCAATGAAAGATCTCAGAACATTTATCACCGAAAAATTTGATGAAGTAAAGGAAGAGGTTAACAACATGAAGACAATACTTGGAGGAGAAATTGCAGACATACGCAAAAATATAGCAGATATGATAGAAATGAACACCACAGTTCAAGAAATCAAAAATACACTTGCAGCAAATATCAGCAGACTAGAAGAGGCAGAGCAGAGAATTAGTGATGTGGAAGACAGTGCATTGGAAATCAAACAGATAGTAGAAGTGGTTGATAAAAAGATAGAAAAAATCCAGCTAGGACTTAGGGACCTGAGTGATAATGCAAAACGCTCAAACATACGTATTATAGGTATTCCAGAAGGAGAAGAGAAGGGAAAGGGATCAGAAGGAGTGTTGCAGGAAATAATGGCTGAAAACTTCCCAAATCTACTGAAAGAGACAGATGTACATATCCAAGAAGCACAGCACACCCCAATCATCATAAACCCCAACATGCCCACCCCAAGACATATACTTGTCAAATTATCCAATGCTCAATACAAAGAGAAAATTCTAAAAGCAGCAAGAGAAAAGAAAACCATCACATACAAGGGAAGCTCCATAAGATTAAGTGCTGATTTCTCATCTGAAACCATGGAGGCAAGAAGGTAGTGGTATGATATAGTCAAGGTACTAAAGGAAAAAAATTTCCAACCAAGAATACTCTATCCAGCTAAACTAGCATTCAAAAATGATGGAGAGTTCAAAATATTCGCAGATAAACAGAAACTGAAAGAGTATAGCAACAAGAAACCTCCCCCTCAAGAAATTCTATAGGGAGTTCTGCAGGAGGAAAGGAAAAAACAGGACAGGCAGAGTTGGAGGAGAGTGTAAGAGCAACAAAAAGGAAAAATAGAAGGGAAAAAAATACAAACAAAATATGATAAACACAAATCCAATCAAAATATGGCTAACACAAATAATTCCTTGAAAGTAATAACACTGAATGTCAATGGATTAAACTCACCTATCAAAAGATTCAGACTGGGACATTGGATAAGGAAATATGACCCATCTATATGCTGTCTACAAGAGACACATCTTAGACCCAGAGACTCATGGAGGTTGAAAGTGAATGGCTGGAAAACAATCATACAAGCAAACAATAACCAAAAAAAGGCAGGAGTAGCTATATTAATATCAGACAAAATAGACTTTAAATGTGAAACAATTGTGAGAGACAAAGAAGGATACTACATTTTAGTGAAAGGGACAATCTGTCAAGAAGATCGAACAATCATAGATATTTATGCTCCTAACAAGGGTGCCTCTAAATACGGGAGGCAAACGCTGGAAAAACTAAGTGAAAAAATAGATGCATCTACAATTATAGTGGGGGATTTTAATACACCACTATCAACTCTGGACAGAACATCTCAAAATAGAATCACTAAAGAAACAAAACATTTGAACAGTATATTAGAGGAGCTGGATCTACTAGACATATATAGATCATTACACCCAAACACAGCAGGGTATACATTTTTCTCAAGCGCACATGGATCATTCTCCAAGATAGACCATATGCTAGGCCGCAGAGAAAGGCTTAATGAACTCAGAAAGATCAAAATCATACAAAACAATATCTCTCACCACAGTGGAGTGAAACCAGAAATTTGCAAGGGACAGAGGCCCAGATTTCACACCATGATTTGGAAATTAAACAGCACACTCTTTGAAAAACAGTGGGTCAAAGAGGAAATCTCAAAAGAAATCAATGACTACCTTGAAACAAATGACAATGATAACACAACATACCAAAATTTATGGGATGCAGCAAAAGCAGTACTGAGAGGGAAATTTATAGCCATAAATTCATATATCAAAAAAGAAGAAAGAGCAAAAATTGAAGAACTAACTGCATTTTTGAAGCAATTAGAAAAACAACAATAAAGTAACCCAACAGGAAGAAGAAGGAAGGAAATAACAAAGATAAGAGCAAAACTAAATGAAATAGAAAATAAGAAAGCACTTGAAAGGATAAACAAGACCAAGAGCTGGTTTTTTGAGAAGATCAACAAAATTGACAAACCTTTAGCGAGACTAACAAAGAAAAAAAGAGAGAAGATGCAAATACACAAAATAAGAAATGAGAAAGGCGATATCACCACTGACCCCACAGAAATAAAGACTATCATAAGAGGATACTTTGAAAAAGTATATCCAACAAAAATGACAATTTAGAGGAAACAGACAAATTCCTAGAAACACATAAGCAGACCATATTGACGAAAGAAGAAATCGATGATCTTAACAAACCAATCACAAGTAAAGAGATAGAATCAGTCATTAAAAATCTCCCAACTAAGAAGAGCCCAGGGCCAGACGGCTTCACAGGTGAATTCTACAAAACATTCCGGAAAGAACTAACACCAATCCTGCTGAAACTATTCCAATAAATGGAAAAAGAAGGAACATTGCCAAACTCCTTCTATGATGCCCACATTACCCTAGTACCAAAGCCAAACAAAGACACCACAAGAAAGGAAAATTACAGACCAATTTCTCTAATGAACCTAGGTGCAAAAATACTTAACAAAATACTTGCTAATCATATTCAACAACACATTAAATGAATTATACACCACGACCAAGTGGGATTTATTCCAGGTATGCAAGGATGGTTCAACATAAGAAAATCAATCAATGTAATACACCATATAAACAGATTGAAGGAAAAAAATCACATGATTACATCTATAGATGCAGAAAAAGCATTTGACAAAATATAGCACACTTTCTCAATAAAAACACTCCAAAAGATCGGAATACAAGGAAACTTTTTGAACATGATAAAGAGTATATATGAAAAACCTATAGCCAACATCATTTACAATGGAGAAATCCTAAAATCCTTCCCTCTAAACTCAGGAACAAGACAAGGATGCCCATTGTCTCCACTCCTATTTAACATTGTCTTAGAATTACTTGCTCGAGCACTGAGGCAAGAACCAGATATAAAAGGCATTCAAATTAGAAAGGAAGAAGTCAAAATGTCATTATTTGCAGATGACATGATCCTATACATAGAAAACCCTGAGAGGTCTACAACAAAGCTTCTAGAACTCATAAATGAGTTTAGTAAAGTCGCAGGTTATAAGATCAATGTGCAAAAATCAGTAGCATTTCTACACCAATAATGAGCAAGATCAGGAGGAAATCAAGAAACAAATACCATTCACAATAGTAAATAAAAAAATCAAGTACTTAGGAATAAATTTAACTAAAGAGGTAAAAAACTTATACACCGAGAACTATACAAGATTGTTCAAGGAAATCAAAGAAGACCTAAATAAATGGAAGAATATTCCTTGTTCATGGATAGGAAGACTGAATATTATTAAGATGTCTATCCTACCAAAACTGATCTACACATTTAATGCAATCCCAATAAAAATCAACACAGCCTTCTTTAAGGAAATAGAAAAACTAACTATGAAATTTATTTGGAAAGGAAAGAGGCCCCGAATAGCCAAAGACATATTGAAAAAGAAAAACGAAATTGGAAGAATCACACTTCCTGACTTCAAAACATACTACAAAGCTACAGTAGTGAAAAAAGCATGGCATTGGCATAAGGAGAGACACACAGACCAATGGAATCGAATTGAAAGTTCTGATATAGAACCTCATATATATAGTCATATAATATTTGATAAAGCCACCAAACCCTCTCAACTGTGAAAGAATGGCCTATTCAACAAATGGTGCCTGGAGAACTGGATAGCCATATGTAGAAGAATGAAAGAGGATTACCATCTCACACCTTATACAAAGATCAACTGAAGATGGATCAAAGACCTAAATATAAGAGCCAAAACCATAAAGATCTTGGAAAGCAGTGTAGGGAAACATCTACAGGACCTTGTAATAGGAAATGGCTTCATGAATATCACACCAAAAGCACGAGCAGCAAAAGAACAAATAGATACATGGGACTTCCTCAAAATTAAAGCCTTCTGCATGTCAAAGGAGTTTGTCAAGAAAGTAAAAAGGGAATCTACACAATGGGAGAAAATATTTGGCAACCATATATCCTATAAGAGACTTATAAATTGCATATATAAAGAACTCATTTATCTTGAAAATAAAAAGATAAACAACCCATTTAAAAAATGGGAAAAAGATTTAAACAGACACTTCTCCAAAGAAGAATACAAATGGCTAAAAAGCACATGAAAAAATGCTCCAAATATCTATCTATCAGGGAAATGCAAATCAAAACTACAATGAGATACAATCTTACTCCCAAAACATTGACAGCTATGAAAAAAAACAGAAGAATACAAATGCTGGAGAGGATGTGAAGAAAGGGGAACACTCATCCACTGCTGGTGGGAATGCAGAAGGATCCAACCATTCTGGAGGACAGTTTGGCGGTTTCTCAAAAAACTATAGATTTGCCATATGACCCAGCAATTCCACTGCTGGGTATATACCCATCAAAACTGAAAACAAGGACACAAACCGATACATATACACCAATGTTCATAGCAGCATTGTTCACTATCGCCAAAAGTTGGAATCAATCCAAATGCCCATCAACAGACCAGTGGATCAATAAAACGTGGTATATACACACAATGAAATACTACTTGGCTGTAAGAACAAATACACTACAAACACACGTGATAACATGGATGAATCTTGAGAACCTTATGTTGAGTGAAGCAACCCAGGCATTGAAGGTCAAAGGCTACATGACCTCAATGATATGAAATAAGCAACCTGCCTCAGAGAGCTAGAGACTGGAAAATAGGCTTACAGGAATTTGGGGGGGGGGGGGGTGGAGGAAGGATGTGAGCTGATGTCTGCAGGGGTGGAATCTATGATGAGCTGGCGGTAAGTATGAGCACAAAGAAGAGATAAAATGGGGGCAAGGGGTTGCCTTCGGGTGGGGCTTTGTGGGTTTGAGGGGGGCTGGGGATGGGCAGAGGGGTAATATTGCCCAAAAAATTGGGGGAGGGAGGGGCAACATATGAACATAGGAGAGTGTCAGGTGTTGTTTGGGAGCAAAATGCTGAGAAAATCGTACCAAAACATAATTAGGAGTGTTACCTGTTTAGGATGCTCAGAGGGGATGGTCTGATGTGGGACGGACTCCTGAGGAATGGCTGAAGGCTCATTTTGCCAGGGTGGGTTGTACCATTGGGTAGAGACCCAACAAGTGAGAGTTGGGGTGGACCCACATCCTGGGGAGGACTAATGCCATCAAATAGAGAGAACTGTATCTCTCGAGAGAAAGGGTGGCTCCCAGGGCATTAGGGCAGTTGAGAAAGTCAGGCCCTGAACAACGCTGCAAGTATCTCTGGACGTGGCTACTCAGGAAATGGAGATTGGCTGTCGCTGTGGGCCCCAAGGGGAGGGGAAAATGGATGTGGAATGGATGGAACCAAGGTAAATGTAGGGGCAAGAGAGGAGTTTTGCGAGAGTACACGAGGATGAATATAAAACATGTAATATTACACTAAAAACATATAGGGGACGACAGACTAATAATGTAAACCATAATGTAAAACATAGGATAACTAAAAAATTTGGAAAACTGTATATCCTAAAGTATGGACCACATTGTAAGCACAGATGTCACCTTGTTTGAAAGCTATTGTTTCGGAGTCTGTACATCAGTTTCAGGAAATATGATATGAATAAGTTAAAAGATTATCACTGTGGAAGGGAAAAGGTTTTATGGTGGATGTGTGGGAGTACTGTATATTGTATATATGAATTACTGTGATCTAAGGCTCTTGTGAAGAGAAGCTCAATAATTAGGAAAAAAGAAAAGAAAAAGATAGGATTTAGAAATTTTTCCAAATCAATATGTACTCTAGATCTAACCTTTAAACTCATCACTATATTCCATTTTACTAGTAAGGGAAACTGACATTATATTGGGATTCACTTTACAGGAAGTTTTGGATCACAGAGTGGTTCAACAATGGCGGCGGAGGAATACTGGTATGGGATGTTATTGACAGGCTATATATGGTTGACAGGGAGTTATACAGGGCATATGTCCAGGGTGCATGGTAATGTTTAGATATACTCATAGTGGAAACAATTAAAAACAACAGCTGGGGGGAGTACTGGGTTCCTGGCCATGGGGCTCTGTCGTGGTCCCTAGGGGAGCAGCGGCAGTCCCCCAGGTGCAACGGTAAGAACCAGGAAGGAATGAGGGTCCAACAGTGGGCTCCTGATACTAATGGCTATGCTTGTGAGCCTATACACCTGCAATAAGAACAAGGCCTAGAGCAGCATTGTGCCTGGGAGTTTCCTCCTGACAGCCTTCATGTTACTCAAATGTGGCCACTCTTGAAGCCAAACTGAGCATGTAGATGCAGTGCATTCCCCCCAGCATGGGACATGACACCCGGGGATGAGCCTCCCTGGCACCGAGGGATTACTACCAAATACTAGCTGAAGATGCAACTAGAAAATGACCTTGAATTAAAGGTTCAATGCGGATCAGCAGAATATCCCTGTCTACATATAATAACATGACTTTAAAATGCTGTTTGACCTAATGTAAGGGGGAAATGGAAAGGAAAGATGAGTTTATATGGCTATGAGTCTCTAAAAAAGAGTCTGGAGGTTGTCAGAAGGATTGCCCATATGCACAACTGAGCAGAGTCTAAGAGACAGATAAAGTAGATACAACCCCAGGTATTGGTCCTTTTGAGGGCTAAAGAGATGCACAGGTTCTATGGTCATGGCAGATGGGGTTCACTGCCATATCAGATGGCCCTTCTTTGGAGCTGGTGTTTCTGCATGATGGAACTGGACTCAGATGGGATCTCTTTTCAAAAGACTTTCATGCTACTTTACTGGAATTGTAGTTGGTGCTGGGGTTTAAGATATATTTAGGGGATTTGAATCTCTGGACTGACCATATGATAGCCAGGCCCTGAGCCTCAACAGACTTCAGCTCTTACACTCTGATTTATTGGACTTACCCCAGTCAGCTAACATGGAGTTGAAGAAGGTCAACCACCACACCATGGAGCCTAGAGTGCCTATAACTGAAAGCAGGAGGATTGCATCCAGTATCCATATGGAATCTAAGCCCCCACTTGACATAGATGTGCAATGGACACAACCAATCCAATGTCCACAGAGAAAATGTGGCATTGGTGTGGGAAGGGTGGCCATGGTGGCTGCTGGGTGTGGGGAATGGGAGGAAGAGATGAGATGGGGAGGCATTTTCGGGACGTGGAGTTGTCCTGGGTGGTGCTTCACGGTCAATTACGGGACATTGTAGATCCCCCCAGGGCCCACTGGATGGAACGTGGGAGAGTGTGGGCTATGATGTGGACCATTGACTATGGGTGCAGCGATGCCCAGAGATGTACTTGCCAGGTGCAATGGATGTGTCATGATGATGGGAGAGAGTGTTGCTGTGGGGGGAGTGGGGGGTGGGGGCAGTGGGGTTGAATGGGACCTCATATTTTTTTAATGTAATATTTTTTAAAAAATTAATTAAAAAAAAAAAGAATAATTTGAAAGCCTACAAAGAAAAGTAACAGAACTTATGGGAATGAAAGTCATTTTGAATGAAATTAAAAATATGATAAAAGTACTCCAGAGCAGATTTGAATTACTTAAAGACAGAATTAGTTTTTTTGAAGACAGAACATCTGAACTGAAAAAGACTGGAGAACAGAAATAGAAAAAAATGGTAAAAATGGAACAGAGTCACAGGGAATTGAAGGACAACATGAAACACACAAACAGTCACATTATTAGTGTCCCAGAATGAGAAGAGAATGGAAAAGCATCAGAAAGAATGTTTGAGGAAATAGTGACCAAAAACTTCCCAACCCTTTTAAAGGACACAAATATCAATATCCAAGACGGATGATGTACCTCTAGACAGAATAAATCTGAATAGACTTTTGCCGAAACACCTACTGTACATAATGACAAATATCAGCAATAAAGATAGGATTCTGAAAGCAACAAGAGAAAAGTAAAACATCATGTACAAGGGAAATGTGATAAGATTAAGTGCCAACCTCTCATCAAATACCAAGGAGGTGAGAAAATTGGTATGATGTTTTAATTTACAGAAAGAAAAAAACTGCCAGACAAGAATTCTGTACCTGGCAATAGTGTCCTTCAAAAATGAGGGTAGTTCAAAGTCTTCACAGACTAGCAAAATTGATATATGTTATTAAAAGACCAGAATTATAAGAGATACTAAAGTGAGTACTGCAGCCTGAAAAGAAAAAACAGGGGCAAGAGATTTTGAGAGTGTAGAAATGAAGATTATTAGGCCACATCAACTAAACAGTATAGACAGACAACAGAAATATATGACAATAGAGAGCTGAAGGACAAAATGGATGAAGCCATTACAGTAGTATAATGAATGTTAAAGGCTTGAACTCCCCTTTCTAAAGACATATACTGATTGAATGGATAAAAAAATATGAGCTATCCATATGTTATCTCAACTCAGAATTAAGGACACAACCAGGTTAAAAGTGAAAGGCTGGAAAAAGATATTCCATGCAAATAGTAACCAAAAAAAGAGTTTTAGTAGTGATACTAATATTAGACAAAATAGATTTCAAATGCAAAACTGTTATAAGGAATGAAGAAGGTCATTATATATTAATAAAAAAGGCAATCCACCAAGAAGAAATAACTATATTAAATAGTTATGCACTTAAACTCAGTGTCCCCAGATAGATGAGGCACACAGTGGCAGGGCTGAAGGGAGATATAGAGATCTCTACAATAATAGTTGAAGACTTCAATACACCACTCTCAGTATTCAATAAACATCTGAACAGACAGTAAATAAGCAGATAGAGCACTGTACCCCAAAAGAACAGGTTATATACATTCTTTTCAGGAGCCCATGAATCCTTCTCCAAGATAGATCATGTGTTGAGTCACAAGACAAGTCTCAATAAAGTAAAAAAGGTTGAAATTATCTCAAAACACTTTCTCTGATCATAACAAAATGAAGTTGAAAATCAATAATGGTCAGAAAAGGGGAAAATTCATAAATATATGGAGATTAAACAACACCCTTAAATAATCAGTGGGTCAAAAAAGATATTGCAAGAGAATTCAGCAAATATCTCGAGACAAATGAAAATGAGAACACAACAAGCAAAGCCAGTGCTGAGAGGGAAATTTATAGCATTCCAATGCTTACATTAAAAAAGAAGGAAAACCTAAAATTGAAGCTCTAACTGCACACCTGAAGGAACTAGATGAACAACAACAAACTAATCTCAAATCAGGCCAAAGTAAAGAAATAGTAAAGATCAGAACAAAAATATATGAAATCAAGAACAACAACAACTGAAAAGAATCCACAAAACCAAAATTTGTTCTTTGGAAAGAAAAACAAAATCAGCAAACCCTTAGCTAGACTGTCTAAGAAATAAAAGGATAAGATACAAATAAATAAAATCAGAAATGAGAGGACGGCATTACCACTGATCCTGCAAGAATAAGAGAGATCACAAAAGGATACTATGAACAACTGTATGCCAAAAAACTCAACAATGTAGGGGAGATGGGCAAATTCCTGGAAACACAAGAACTACCTACACTGACCCTAGAAGAAATAGAAGACCTCAATAAACCAATCACAAGTGAAGAGGTTGAAATAGTCATCAAAACCTCCCAAAGATGAAAACCTGGGACCAAATGGCTTTACCGGTGAATTTTGCCAATCACTCAAAGATAATACAATACCAATTTTACTAAAGCTCTTCCAAAAATCGAACAGAAAAGAACATGACCAAACTTATTCTATGATGCCAACATCACCCTAATTCCAAAACCAGATAAAAATATTACAAAAAAAGAAAATTACAGACCAATATCTCTAATGAATATAAATACAAAAGCCTTCAATAAAGTACTTCCAAACAGAATCCAAAAGCACATTCAATGAATTATATGCGATGATCTAGTGAGTTTTATCCCAGGTACTCAAGGGTGGTTGAACACAAGAAAATCATTTTGTGTAATAAACCACATTGATAAATTGAATGAGGAAAATCATATGATCCCCTAGATTGATAAAGAAAAGATGCTTGACAAAATACAGCACCCTTTCTTGATAAATCACTCCAAAAGACAGGAATAGAAGGAAGCTTTCTCAATATGTTAAAATGTATATATGAAAAACCTATAGCTAGCATTATACTCAGTGGTAAAAGATTGATAACTTTCCTCCTAAGATCTGAACAAGACAACTATGCCTACTATCACTATTTTTATTCAGTATTGTATTAGATCTTCATTTTAGAGGGCTGCATAAAGTAATATAATGCATCCAAATAGAATAGGAAGAAACTCTCACTATTCATTGATGATATGATCCTGTATGTCCTGAAAAATCCACAATAAAATTCAAAAACAAAAATCCACAATAAAATTGTGAGAAAACTACTTGAACTAATAATGAGTTCAGCAAAATGGCGGGATACAAGATTAATATGCAAAAATCAATATCATTTCTATACAGTACAGATGTGAAATCTGAGGAGGAAACCAGAAAATAATCCACTTATAATAGCAACAGAAATAATCAAATATTTAGTTATAAACTTAACAAAGGACATAAAGGGACTATATTCAGAAAATTATAAAACCTTACTAAAAGGAACTGAAGAAGACTTAAATAAATAGAAGGGCACTCAGTGTTCATAGATTGGAAGATTAAATATCATTAAGATGTCAATGCTACCCAAACTGATTTATAGTTTCAATGCAATCCCAATAACCTTTTTTGCAGAAATAGAAAAACCAATTATATCAAATTTATTTGGTAGTGTAAGGGGCCCTAAATAGCCAAAAAGATCTTAAAAAAGAAGATTTGAAGTTGAAGGACTCTGACTTTCTGGCTTTAAAATATATTACTTAGCTACAGTGATAAAAACAGCATGGTACTGGCATAAAGACAGACTCATTGACTAATAGAACTGTTATTAAAAAGTCTGAAAACTGTAAATATTGGAAAGGATGAAGAGAAATAGAAATGCTTATTCCCTGTTGGTGGGAATGTAGAAGGGTATAGCCACTGTGGAGGATTGTTTGGCAGTACTAAGGAAGTTGAATATAGACTTGCCATGTGACCCAGCAAATAACATTACTAGGTATATATACAGAAGAACTGAGAGCAGGAATATGAACAGACATCTGCACACTGATGTTCATAGCAGTATTATTCATGATTGCCCAAAGCTGGAAATAACCCAGGTGTCCATCAACTGATGAATGAATAAACAAATTTTGGTGTACAACAATGATAGAATATTATGCAGCCATAAAAAGAAATGAAGTCGTGAAGCATGTGATAACATGAATGAAACTGGAAGACAATATGTTGAATGAAGCAAGCCAGACACAATAGGATAAATACTGTGTGACTGCACTATTATGAACTAAATATATTGTATAAACTCATGGAGTTAATAATTAGGATATAGGTCACCAGAAAATAGAATGAAGGTAAGCTGAGGGTTAATCTGTGCAGAATTGGTTAATGGCTGTTTGTAAATCTTTGGAAATGAATGGAAAGGTGAGGGCACATATGGTGTTTGTAACTAGCAGAGCTATTGTATGGGTATGACAGTGGCTGAAAGGAAAAACCTAAGAACATGTATATTACTAGAAAGAAAGCTAAAAAATATAACATGGGACTGTAGAAGATAGTAAAACTTCATGTAAATTATGAATATGAGTAATAATGCATATATAAGACTGTTTGTACAAAATATAAATACCAATATACTAGAGAGAAGTAAAAAGAATAGCAGCTATGTATGGTAGGGGAAGCATAGAGAGGTTGAGAGGTGATGAGTTTTGTTTGTTTATTATTATTATTATAGGAATAATGAAAGTTCTCTAAGAATGACTGAAGTGATGAATGTACAAATAAATATGTGATTACACTGAATACCTTTGATTGTGTGCTTTGGATGGTTTTATGCTTTATTAATAAGTATCAATAAAATTGACTTGTTTAAAGAAAATGTACAACTTCATAAAAAAACGTGTCTTAAAAACTTGTACATGCGCCTAACAGGAAATTCATCCATTACAACTGTAGGTACACAAGATTGTCCATGATTTGTAGCTTTATTTGTGATTGCTCAAATCATCAGATGTCCATGAACAATTACATGGTTGTGCAAAATATAAATATTTAAACAATAAAGTACTACTCAGCAATATCTACTAATACATAGAATAGTACAGATAAGTTGCAAAATCATTATACTGAGTGAGAGATTCCAGACATACTGTTCTGTTTTATTCCATTTACATGAAATGCAAACCAATTCTATAGAAACAAAAGGCAAACTCGTGGTTATCTGGATTGAGAGGCAGAGGGAGAATGGACTGTAAAGTGATACCAGAAATCTCCGATGGAAATTGGAAATGTTCTATATCTTGACTCTGGTGGTTGTCTCATAGGTGTACACAACTGTTAAAATGTGTTGAATTGTGCATTTTTAGTAGATGTAGTTTATTATATATATCTCCATAAATATGATAAGGAAAACATGGTTTCTAAAATATATATATAATTTTTAAGCATATGAACATATAAATAAGCATATAAAATTATATATATATAATAAATTATTCTTCCCTGGCTCTACACATTGTATAAGGAATGTAAGGGAAAGAGAGTGGCTTTTAAATCTCTGACCAGGTTGTTATCATTATTTCTTGTGAAACTTAAAGTTTTCAGTTGAATTTGTATAATTACAGAATTAACATGATGTATCCAATACAGGTGGCAGTCTCCTTGGAATGATTTGAAAGTCCTCAATGTCTGAAGCTCCTATAAATATAGGAAATCTTTTGGGTAGAAATATGGTACTTTGGGATGCATATGTTATTTGTTAAAGCTGATCATTTAAAATCATGTTATCACTCATAGTCATGAGTTATTCATTTAGGATCTATAAGAATGGAATCCAAAGCAAGTTTGTTTTGATTGTCATTGGTTTGGGAAAAGTTACTTTCTAGGATGTGTATAAGATGAGGTTTTCTTCCCCCAGAGATTCCAGATGGTCATTTATCCTGTTGCTTTTCTTTCTTTTTAAAATTATTTATTTTTTATTATTTTTTAAAAAGATACTTAGATTACATAAATGTTACATAAAAATATAGGAGATTCCATTTGCCTGCCTCCCCACACCTAGCACATTTTCCCACATTAACAACATCCTTCATTAGTGGGGTACATTCATTACAATTAATCAAAATATTTTGGAGCATTGTCACTAAGCATGGATTATAGTTTATATTATAGTTTACACTCTTTCCAGCACAGTTTTGTAGGTTATAGCAAGATATGGAATGGCCTGTAGCTGTCATTATAATGCCATTGATGACAATTCCCAAGTCCCCAAAATGCCCCCATATTACACCTGTTTTCCCCCTCTTCGTGCTTTCAGAACATCTATGGCCACTGCCTCCACATCAATGCATAAGCATAACCTCTGGAATGATCTCCTGACTCACTTTGAAGTCTCGTAACAATATAGAGACCTGCTAAATCAGACTCTAATTTTTACAAGATCCCCAGATAAGTAACGTTCACAAGAAATTATGAGCATCCTGATTTACTTCACCATGAAAGAAAGAGAAATAAAAGCCAGTGATACGGAAACTCAGCCACCCAAATCTTTTCAGGAGCCCAGGCTTTTGTATACCTTTAACATCTACTCTATCTTTTCTATTTGATCTCTTCTTCACAAGACCTACCTATTCATAGGAATTTTGGAAAAGCTTTTTAAAGGGTCTTTTTCCACCTTTCCCCTTTCTTGAGGTTAAAATCACCCAGACTTGTTTAGCCTCTCTAGGAATGTAGAAGGTTCAAAGGGAGTTTGTGTTCTAATTCAATTTAACAATTTTTGTAGTGTGTTAATTATTGCTAAGGTAAAAACAAAAATTAATTAATTTAAGAATGGGCCTAATAATTTCGAAACCTCCAAATAAAGGATAACAATCATGAACTTAAATAACATTATTTCAGAGGTAAAGTGTAGAAAGAAGAAAAATTGTACCAGCCAAAAGAAAAGTCAATGGGAATTTAGGTTTGAAAATTACCAATAATGAGATGAGCTCTTTTAGGGAAAAGGAAAGCTCAGAAAAAATATATATAAAAAAGGAAAAGAAAAAAGATATGTTAATAATATCCAAAGGGATTTTCAAAGAATAAGATTTATGTACATATACTAATTAATGAGAAGATAATGAAATCCACAAAGACTCTGAAATGCCTAGGATATTGACCTGCTTTCAAAAATCACCTTTAACAACAAGAAGAAAAAAAGCAAAGGTAGGAAGTTGAAGCAAGCAATTAAAATGTAATGACAATCTTGTTAAACACAAGGAGGACAGGGTCATTTTAGAAATCAACCATTTTCCTTTTCCACCATATAATCCAGAATGTTGAGGAATAAAATGATATTGATTTTGTGCCACATTTTCCAGACAGAATAGGGAAACATAATCTATTCAGTGAGCTTGCTTCCCAATGACAAGTGCAGCTTTGTTTATTTTCACAGGTAACTCAAGACCATAAAAGAGAAAAGCTATAAGCAAACAGCGTACTGTTTTCTTAAAAGGAAGGCAGCAATCATCAAAACTCTTAGTAAAATAAGGATTTGAATCCTAAGATAAATATTGGAAGACATCTAGAGGATAAATGAATTATGAAAAGCAAGCAGTATGATTGTACAAAGAAAAAATCATGCCAGGCAAATTTAATTGCTTTTTTTTCCCTTGTGGATCAAGTTATGAGATTAATAGATGAAAGCAGCAATAGATGTGGTATATCTTGATTTCAGCAAAGCAAAAGGATAACGTATCTTATAAAATTTTACTCAAAGAATTAGCTTAAATTAACTTGGGTATGAACACTATTACATGGACTAAAAATTGGTTGAAGTATGACATGAAAGGGGTAATAATAAATGGCAACTTTTCTAGGAGGGAGGCAGTGTCTAGAGAACTGCTACAGGGGTTAGTGGTAGGTCCAGCTCTTTTTAAACAGACTCATTAATGATGGGAATGAGGAAGTAAACAGCATGCTAATTAAAAACATAGAGAGTTCAAGGTTGGGAAATGTTGCACACATCAGCAAAGCAGAAGAAGCAATAATGAGCCCTGAGGAGGTTTGATATATGGTCAAAACTTCATTTGGATTTATTCCAACCTGGAAAATGCAGCAGGGGAAAATGTCCTAGGCCACATGGGATACCCAAGAGCATGATGCCTCAAAAGATGCAGTGATAACTGATAGCTATTCAAGAGCCACCAAATTTCAGAAGTGACATCATTTTAGTTAAGATAATGCAAAGCCCAAATAGTTTGGAAATACATAATCTAAAATCTTTTATTCTTATGCTGAAAGAAAGTTTAATATTTATTATGGGTTCCTGGTCCTTTAGAAGACATAGATGTGTATCAGGCATCTCATTTCCACAAGGAGGTAAGAAAAAATAAAAGTGGTTCAGAAAAAAGTAACAAAAATATTGACAGAGGACTAGAGATGAAAAATCCACTAGGATGGCTCATTTAATATGATATCACTATTTGGAAATATGCTTCATTTGTTCATAAAAGTCTATCCCTTTCAGTTGTCTAGGCTTGGTAATATTTTTTAAAGTAAATGTTAAGAGATTTATGAAGAAAGATTTTCATCTAACTATCTTATAATAGCAAAAATATTGGAAATAATGTAAACATCCCAAATAAATAACCTTACATCAATATGAAAGATATCTTGTAACCATGAGAAATATTTTAAAAGTACTGTTACAGTATCAAATATAAATAAATAAACCAATAAACAGTATGCGAAATTGCACCTGCAGTTTGTTTCCAGTTGTGCAACAGTATACAACTCAAAAAAATCATGGAGGAGCTTCATCAAGATTTTAACCATGGTTATCTCTAAGTAGTTGTTAATTATTACTGGAAATTTTATTTTTCTTTGCCTGCTCCTTAGAATTTTCCAATTATATTACTGTTATTTGCATCATTGCATTACATTACATTACATTATAATTCACTGATGTAAAAGACAAGAAGGCAAATTATAAGATGGACATGTGAAAAAGAAAAAAGACTGCAAGATTCATACATCAAATTAATCAAGGAGGGCAAAGATATAGAACCTCTACCTATAGTTATTTTTATGCCAGATTCTAAGGATTGAATGGTAATATGGATGCATTAAGAATATATTAATGACTTTCCTCAGCTGCCGTTAAGCTGCTGGTTCTTCCCAGGAAGAAAAGCAACCTCCACTCCAGTACTCACCTATCCATGGCCTCTTTCTCTGGGCTTGTCTACATCTACTCTGCCCTCACCCTCCATGAAAATGAAGTAATCGCCATGGAGGATAGATCAAAACCCTCATCAAAGCATAAATGTTGATGTAAATGTCAAACATTTCTGGGCTGGCTTGATTGCAAAGACCCTGACCGCCGTCAACATGAGGCACTTCCTCCGTGATGTAGCTGCTGGTGGACCTGGCCCCACAGCACGTGCTGCAACACTGCTGGTTTTTGCTCCTAGGCCACTGCTGCATCAGCTGAGAAGAAAGTGGAAATTTAAAAAAAGTTGAATTTGAGGAGTCTGATGATAACCTGGGCTTCAGTCTTTTTGACTAAACCACTTTTGTAATGCGTTCAATAAAAAGTTGATCTAAAAAAATTAAGACTATTTGATGACATACAATGTGTGTAGGCATGTTTCAGTTACTTAATGGGAAAAAAGAGGTAACTTGTAATTTTTCAAATGCATAAATGCTAACAAAATTAGAGAATTGAGTCTTCTTTGCTACATAGCCCCTTTGACATATGGTCAAAAATCTGAAATTTCTCCCAAACTGTAGATCTCATTTTATTCTAAATATATAGCAATGTTTCCAGGGCACGTAATTTTAAATGGATGAGTATTTCTGATAGTAAAGGCTTTTATGGCCAGACATTTTGAGTATATTCTTCCTTAATGTTGTAAACTATTCAGGCAAAGTTTTTTTTGGTAAATGAGATTTTGCCATTTTTCACTGTGTTGCAACCCAAACATCAGCTTAAAATGAAAGTTAATTTCCTTGTTGATATAAAGAATGCCCACCTAACCTAGATTTTTATTTAATAAAATTTGATTTATCTTTCATAGGTGAGATCTTGTCAATGATTTATACAAAGGGATTGTATTTAAAACATACACCATACACAATACATTAAGGATTTCAATCAGGAGATCAAAAATTCTTTGACCTCCTTCTGTGATTCTTCCTTTATGTGGATATACAAAACAATCCTGCACATCTGCTATAGAGTGTGGGAATGTTCATCTTGTTTTAACATAGGGGATCTTCATTTTTCTCCAGATCTGTTATAAGAATGTCAGTAACAGCTTTAGTGTTTCTAGGCTAATGGCATAGAAAATAGAAATATGGCAACTGCTACTCTGAATGTGGTAATCATTTTAAAATACTACAGTTTAGATATTCATGTTGAGCTTTCATTGCCATCCCCACTTTATCAAACAATAAGAATATCAGCAGGACTGTATTAACTTTGAAAAAGAAAAAGATATGCTATGTTTTAGTGAGATAAAAGAAATGACTTGATTTCTTTTCCTGTACTTAGATGTGTGGTGAGTAAGGAGTAAATCTTTATTTTCATATTAGTGTGTTATAAGAATTACCCCTGATTATCCTGAAAACTCTGTTTATTTCTCTTCTAGATTTCTTCAGGTTTTTACTATTTTATTTTCATGATCTACAATCCACTTTGTTTCTGCTCAATTAGCATTTTAGCATGGGCACTCCAGAACAATTCTTCAGATACTTTTAAAATCTCATAAGAGATAGTTTTGGTAACTACCCATGTATTATTTGCTTATTGCTTTCTCTGATCTGTTACAGAAACTATCCATTTGGACCTACAAAGCCTTACTTTTTTAGATTCCTGATCACTTAGTTTATGCACACAGACTTTATCATAAATTGGCCAAACTCTGGTAATAACTGATGTTTTGATACAAAACATAAATAATTTACATTTAATGTTATATACAGTTTGAACATGTTTCACAAATTCTATTCTTTAACTACAAAGTGAGTTTAATGCAACCCTAGAACTTATTTAATAGCAAATAAAACATGACTTGTTTTTTCACTGATTATTCATCACCTTTAAGTAACTATTTCTTTGAAAACTCTATAGCATTTAGCATGGAAAAACTTTCTTCTTTTAGCACCAAGCATGGAAAAACTTACAGCTTGTTTTTTCCCCTATTAGTAGTATAAGTGAATGAAGTAAGTAAAATCATTCATGTTTTTAAGATAATCATAAATAAATGTGTTTAATAAAACTATGTTTTGTATACTGGAATAAAGGTTAAGATACATAAATATTACCTTAACTCCTATTAATGATTAATTATCAATTATAATTCTAGAATGTATAGAAAATACTGATATTAAGTAGAAAAACATAGGATATAATTAGCTGTTACTTGAATTCCAAATTGATGTCTCATAACTTATTTCAATGAAACACATTGTTTCTTGTCTTAAAACAGACAGCTTTTCTTAGAATGTATTTCCATTTGGATATTTTATATAGATAGGCAATGGAATGCATAAAGGATGGCTTATATCATCTTCTATTTCCTAAATTCTTCTCGTATTCTTTAAGTAGCAAGTAATGCCATTCTTTCAACAAATTTAGCATTCTTCTTCTACACACTCTTTGAATCTGAAGTGCCCACTCATTAACAAATTATTCATTTTGATCCATTTCCCTCTTCCCTGAGTTCCTTTATTTTCAATTCCTGGAATTAAACCCTTAACCTATCCCATCACCAATCATAGCAACACAATTGTCTTCCTTACAGCAAAGTCTCTTTAGTAGCAAGCCCTCTCTGGGAAAAATAGAGTCAAATCACAATGAACAACACAAATATTTACCAACTAGCTCTAAGACCTTGAGAGAGTGCCATGATATTTATCATCCCCTAATAAGTATGAGCATCAACCTCAAGAGTTTAAATAATACTTATTCAATAATTACGTTAACTGTTTAAATGTATTATCTCATTTAATTATCATAGTAATTTGTGAAGCAATTGCTGGGATGGTCTTCAATTACAGTACTGAAGAAGAATAAAGAAGCTGAAAGAAATGATCACTTATCATGGTCACCTGGAGAAAATTTGTGAGCTAAGAATTCAGAAAAGCCCACACTCTTAACCACTAGGACACCTAACTACAAATAAAAATATCTATATCTCAGTTTCTTCAAGACAAAGATGTTAAATTAGATGTCTCTATGCACTATTTCATATTTAATTAATGGACTTTAGAAACATAGCAAAGCTCCATGTCATTTGCGTCTTCATTTACACAATTCATATTAATCATGGAAAGAAAAAATATCAATAGAGTTAAAGAATTTTTATACATTCACTAAGTTACATGCCCCCCAAAAATTGAACTGAAGGAAAAATTAAACATGTTCTTTATGTTTGGAATCAAAGCAATAATTGAATTTACCTGAAATATATGATAAAATCATGGCATTTCTCAAACGCTATAATTTTTCATTTTCAAATTGTGTTTAAAATAATCTTCTACAATCCTAGTATTTTGATAACTACATATTGGCTGTCCATGGATAGCATTTTCCTAAATTATAAATTTATTATAAATTTATTTAGTAGTATACATTATAAATATACTAGCGATACACAAAATCAAAATAATATTCAGAAATTGTAATCCATAAAATAATTTGCTTTTAGGATAATTATTTAAGGGAAATTGCTAGTGGGTCAAACAATTTATTTCCCCACTTTTTAAACATGATAATCTTTGCTTTGATTTAAATAGCTTTTAGATTTGATTCAATTGTAATTTCAGCATTCTGCAGCATCAAATATAGAAATAACATTTATTTTTGAGTATGAAAAACCTAACATTTTTATTTCAGCTCAATTGATGATGCCAAAACAAATCATTCCATCTGCTTGGATAAACAAAACTTGGAATCTGAATATATTATTTCAGAGTAAGGAGCTCCAAGAGTTAACTCATCCTACAGTGCAATTAATAATCATTTAGAGCTATCTAAAGAACCTATTTGGGGGACCCAGGAGACAAGAAGAGCATCCTGTAACATCATTGGAAGAAAGGAGGGAGGAAGACTGTCCATCTGCGTGAAGATTCATGGTAGAGCACTCCATGTTGCTGAGACTGGTGCCCATCCACCACCAGTGGTGCAAGGTGCCTTGGGAACTATTCCCTGGTTAGACTTGTAAGCTACACTTACCAGAAACAGGGGAGGAAGAGGTAGTTGGGCAATGTCTTGAGCCACTGGTTAGTAAATTCAGCTGAATAAAGTATAATCCTAAGAATAGCTAAAGTTTCAACATGTCCAAGTAAGAAATAGACTGGTAGCCACCATTTTTACCTTGCTCCCAGAATGCGGGGAGCAGGGACAATTGAAAATCACAGTGATGGGTAAGGACTAGTTTCTTTCCACACAAGTCAGATTGCTGCCCTAACCTGGGCTCCAGACCCACCTTCAGCAAGGAGGAAGCTGGAGGGACCTGTACCAGACACCCCAGGCAACTATAGTAGCTTTCAGGCCACATGAATTAGATTGTTTGGCATCTTGTGAGTCCACCCCACCTCCCAATAGGATAGGAGGGGAGCAGTGTTTCTCTACCCTATCTGGGCAACTGCAGGTGCTTTCAGTCTACATGGACTGGATTGTTGGGCACTCTTGTGGTATCATCCCCACACCTGGCAGGGGAAGAGGAGGAGGGGCCAAGGGGGTATCATCAGTCTACCTAGGCAACTATATTCAGTTCTGACCCACAGACTGGTTTGGAGCCTATATCAGCAGCTCCATGCCCATCCAAGTCAGGGGAGGAAAGGGCATGAAGTTTCAACATTCCCTTCAACATTCTCTCCAGGCAACTATAGATGGTCTAGGCCTGCAAAGCTTGAATTTTGCACATGGCTGTGGTTCCATCCCTACCCCTAGTAGGGGGAAAAGGTGGTATAAACTTCATTGGTTCCTGGGTCAATATGGGCATCTAGAGGCTCCATGGCCTACAACACCAACTACATCCTCAGCTTCTGCTACACAGTGAACAAGGGAGAAAGGGCAAGAAATAGACAGAAAAGATCTGAACAATTTCAGATTGACTAAACACGAGCTACTATAAAGTCCAAAGTAAGTTGAACCAAGTATGAAAGAGGGTCTGTAGCACAAAGCCAATCAAATAGAAAGCCCTAGGCTAAAGAGATAAGCTGTTCCCAGAAAAATTACATCTATTAAACCAAATGTCAAGACACCAAGAAAAAATTACAATCCATACCAAGAAACAGGAAGATATGGCTCAGACAAATGAAAAAACTAACCCTCTAAATGCTATACAGGAGTTGAGACAACAAAACATAAATGTTAAAAATAAACTTTTTAATAAATTCAATGAGATGGCTAAAGATATTAAGGATATTATAGAGACATTGGGTGAGCACAAAGAGAATTTAAAAGCATACATAGAGTAGTATCAGATCTTATGGGAATTAAAGATAAAATAAATGACATTAAAAATACACTAGAGGCATATAATAGCAGATTTGAATAGGCAAAAAATGGATCAATGAACTTGAAGATCTGGCCACCAAAATCAAACGTACAAAAGAACATATAAAGTAAGGAATGGAAAAAATTTGAATAGTACTTCAAGGAAATAAATGATGGCAAAAGACATGCAAACATATATACCATGGGTGCCCCAGGAGCAAATAAATCCAAATAGGTCTGTTCTAAGACCCATACTAATCAGAATGTCAAATACTAAAGATAAAGAGACATTCCTGGGAGTAGCAAGAGAAAAGTGATGGATCACATACAAGAGGAGCTCAATAAGATTAAGTGATAAGTTCTCATGAGAAATCATGAAGGCAAGAAGACAGTGGTATGATATATTTAAGAAACTACAAGAGAAAGACTGTCAGCCAAAAATTTTATATATGACAAGGTTTTCTTTCAAAAATCAGATGTGTTTAGAATATTCAGATTAACAGGCACTGAAAGAGTTTGTAACCAAGAGATCAGCTTTTTAAGAAATACTAAAGGAAGTGCTACAGCTTGAAAAGAAAGGAGAAAGAGGCTTGGAAGAGAGTCTAGCAATGAAGATTATAATTAATAAGAGCAACTAAATGTGTACGAAGAGTGATGAAAATAAAATATGACCTATAAAACACAAAGGTCAAGTGGGTGAAGTAAGAACTGACTTTACAGTAAAAACAATGAATATTAATGGATTAAACTTCCAAATCAAAAGACACAGACTGACAGAATGGATAAAAAACATGAGCTATCTATATATTGTCTAGAAGAGACTTACCTTAGACACAAGGATACAAGTAATTTGAAAATAAAAGGCAGGAAGAAGATAGTTCACACACGCAGTAACCCAAAAGAAAAAAAAATCTGGAGTAGCTATACATATCAGATGAAATAGACTTTAAAAGCAAAGATGTTATTAGAGACAAGGAAGGACATTACATATTAATAAAAGGAGCAATTCATCAGAAATAAAAATCATAAATGTATATGCACCTAACCAGGAGTCCACAAATTACATGAGGCAAACACTAACAAAACTGAAAGGAGAAATAGATGTCTGTACAATGCACCACTCTTATTATTGAATAGAATATCTGGACAGAAAATCAATAAAGCACCAGAGAGCTTGAATAATGTGATAAGTGAACTAAACCTAATATAAATATAAAGAATATTGCACCCAGAAACAGCAGGATATACATTCTTTTCAAGTGCTAATGAATCTTTCTCCAGTATAGACCACAGGTTGGGACACAAAGTAGATCTCTATACATTTAATAAGATAAAGATTATACAGAAAGCTTTCTCTGATCATAATGGAATAAATCTGGAAATCAATGACAGGTAGGAAAAAAGAAAATTCAAAAATATATAAACATTAAACAACACAGTCTTAAATAATCAGTGGGTCAAAGAAGAACCTGTGAGAGAAACTGATAAATATCTTGAGAAAAATTAGTACACAACGTATCAGAACCTAAAGGAGTCAGTGAAGGCAGTGCTGAGAGGGGAATTTATAGCCCTCATTGCTTACATATTAAAAAAAGAAAGAGCTAAATCAATTACCTACCTACACAGCTGGAGGAACTAGAAACAGAAAGACAATCTATTCCCAAAACAAGGAGAAGGATTAAACTAAAAAAGATCAGTGCAGAAATAAATGAAACAGAATAAAAAACAATAGGGAGAATTAACAAAACCAAAAGTTGGTTCTTCAAGATTGACAAAATTGACAAAACCTGAGCCAGAGTGACAAAGGAAAAAAAGAGAAGATGCAAGTAAATTAAAAAATGAAAATGGGAACATTACTGCTTCTCCCACAGAAATAAGAAAGATCATAAAAGGATACCATGAACAACTATATATCAACAAACTAGGCAATGTAGATGAAATGGAAAAATTCCTAGAAACATACGAAAAACTACACTGGCTCTTGAAGAAATAGAAGAACTCAACAAAGCAATTAAAAGTAAAGAGATCAAAGCAGTCATCAAACAAATCTCCAAAGTGAAAAGCACAAGAGCAGATGGCTTCACTGTTGCATTCTACAAGGCATTCAAAGAAGATTTAATACAATATTAATCAATTTTTTCCCAAAAAATTGAACAAGAAGGACCACTACAAAACTCATTATATGAAGCCAATATCACCCAAATACCAAATCTAATATAGATATTACAAAAAAGAAAATTACAGGCCTATTTCCCTAATAAATACAGATGCAAAAATCCTCAAAAAATGCTTACTAATCAATTCCAACAAAACAGAAAAAGAATTATTCATCATGGTTCAGTGGTTTTATACCAGGCATGCTAGGGTGTTTCAACACAAGAAAATCAATAAGCGTAATACACCATTTGAAATATACAACATCCTTTCTTGATAAAAATTCTCCAGAACAAAGAATTGAAGGACATGTTTTTAGTATGATAAGGGGAATATATGAAAAATCCACAGCTAACATTGTACTCAATGGTGAAAGAATGATAGCTTTCCTATTGAGATCAGGAACAAGACAAGGATGCATACTGTCACCACTGTTGTTCAATATAGTGCTAGAGGATCTAGCTAGAGCAATCAGGCAAGGGGGAAAAAAAAAGGTCAACCAAATTGGAAAAGAAGAAGTAAAACTCTTGCTATCTGCAGATGGTATGTTCCTATAACAAGAAAGTCCTGAAAAATCTACAACAAAGCTACTAGATCCAATAAATGAATTCAGAAGAGTGGATACAAAATTCATGCATAAAAAAATCAGTAATATTTCTATAAACCAGTAAGAAGCAATCTGAGGAGGACATCAAACAAATTCCAGTTACAATAGTAACTAAAAGAATGAAATATTTAGGAGTAAATTTAACCAAGGATTTAAAGCATTTGTACTCAGAAAACTGCAATGCATTGCTAAATGAAATCAAAGAAGACTTAAGTAAAAGGAAGCTCATTTTGTGTTCTTGGACTGGAAGACTAAATAACATTATAATATCAATTCTACCAAATTTTTGTACAGATTCAATGTTATCCCAATAAAAATTTCAACAACCTTCTTTTAATTAAATGGAAAACACAATTATCAAATTTATTTTGAAGGTTAAAGGGCTCCAAATAGCCAAGAATATCTTAACAAATGAAGAACAAAGTTAGAGAACTCTCAATTCCATAACTTAAATCATATTAACCAGCTAAAAGTTAAAAACAGCATGGTACTGGTATAAACAGAGACACATAGACCAATAAAAGCAAATTAATGTTTCAGAAACAGACCCTTACATCTATGGTGATTTTTGACAAGGCTATCAAGCCCACCCAGCTGGAGCAGAACAGTCTATTCAACAAATGGTGCTGGGAGAATTGGATATGCATATCCAAAAGAAAGAAATAAGACTTCTTTCTCACACCTCACACAAAAATTAACTCAAAATGAATCAAAGACCTAAGTATAAAAGCTAGAATCAAAAAACTCCTAGAAGGAAATGCAGGGAAACGTCTTCAAGACCTGGTGGTAGGTAAACTCTCTTAAACATTATACTGAAAGCAGGAGCAATGAAAGAAAACATGTATAAATGTGACCTCCTCAAACTTAAACACTTTTGCAATTCAAAAGACTGCATCAAAAAGGTGAAAAAGCACCCCACTCAATGGGAGAAAATATTTGGAAACCACATATCTGATAAGGGTTTGTTTTACATGCTATATAAAGATGCCATTCAACTCAACAATAAAAGAGCAAGGCATCCAATTTAAAAGTGGCCAAAAGAATTAATTAGAAATCTCTCCAAAGAGAAAATAGAAATGATGTAAAAGTACATGAAAAAAAATGCTCAACATCACTAGCTATTAGGGGAATGCAAATCAAAACTGCAATAAGATATCATCTATACCACACAGAATGACCGTTAATAATAATATAAAAGAAAAAAAAATACATGAAGGAGAGGATGTGGAGAAATAGGAACACTCCTCTTTTGGTGGGAATGTCGAATGGTGCAATTTCTGTGGAAGAGAGTTTGGCGGTTCCTCAGGAAGCTAAATATAGAACTGTGGTTTGGTATGGCAATTCCTCTACTAGGAATATAGCCAACGAACTGAAAACAGTGACATCAACAGACATTTGCACAATGATGTTCTAGCGATGCTATTCACGATTGCTAAAAGATAGAAACAACCCATGTCCATCAATGAATGAATGGATAAATAAAATGTGGTATATACATACAATCGAATATTGTGCTGTTGAAGAAAAAATGAAATCAGGACACATAGGATAACATGGATGAATTTTGAAAGCATTATGCTGGGTGAAATAAACCAGACACAAAAGGACAAATATTGCATGGTGTTACTAATATGAACTAAATACCAAGAATAAACACATACACTTAAAATCTAGAGTACAGGTTCCTAAGAGATAGGATGAGAGATAGGGGTACTGATGCTTCATGTATGTTGGACTTTTAATTAGTTTTACTGTAAAACTGTGGAAATGGATAGGGTTGACAGTAGCACATTATAGTGAGTGTAACTGTCACAGCTGGTTTATAAATGGGATTGTGGCTGAAAGGGGTAGTCTAAGGATATAATTATCAGTTGGCAGAAAGCTAGCAAATAATCTAGGGACTAAGTAACATAGTGAACCTGGAGATGGATGAGGATTAATACTACTATGATTATTAATGAGAATAACAAAATAATGATAGTTGGTGTTTATTTCTGTGCTTATTGATAGATATTTTGCTAACGAATTTTAAAAATTCCTTCAAGTACTCCATTTTATGACTCTACAAATCTATCCTAACCTTATAGATGAGAAAAAGAGGGCTTAGATATATTAAGTAATTTGCCTGAAGACACATGGCACATATGATGTCGAGTCAGGATATGACTATATACCAATTAGAAGAAAAATCCTATAATTTTCCCACTCATTTACTTTTTTTCTGTTTTTTTAAACAAGAATTTTAAAATCTGAAGCTTAAAGAAGAATGTAAAGAATAGTATAAAGTTCTCCCATACATCCTACGTCCAGATAGATCAATTTTTTGCCACATTTATTACTTTATCCTGCTTATTTTCCCCCTGAATAATTTATCAAGTTTTTTTCCAAGAGCAAGGGCATTATCTTACATAAGCACAAAGCAGTTATCAATTTCAGGATATTTTACATTCCACAATATTATTTTTTGATGTGCAAAACATGTTGAAATTTCATTAATTGTCCTAGTATCATCTTTCCTACATATTATATTTTCACTGATTCAATATAGAACATTACATTTAGTTGTTGCACCTCTTTATTTTTCTTAAATTGGAATTCAAATTTAAAACATTATAACCAAAAAATGTTTATGACACTAACATTTTTTAAAGTATAGAATGTCCCTTAATTTAGGTTTCTCTAAAGTTTTCCCATTAGTATATTCAGTTTATCATTGTTTGGTAGGAATACTACAAAAGTTATGCTGTGTCCTTCTCAAAGTATCAGGTTAGGAGGTACCTGATGCCAGTTTGCAGTAGTATTTTTCATGTTTACTTTGATTACTTGTAAGTTGGTTCCAGACTTTTTCACTATAAAGTTTTCAGTCCCCTTTGTAATCAAAAAGAAAAGTATAAAAATATCATGTTCCTTTTCAACCTTTCATCTAATATCTTTGGTTATCCTTCCATCCTTTAATGATCTCTGCTTCAATAATTTTTTTTACTATCATTATTTCAAAAGGATGGTCTTCTAAATCTATTTGCTCTCTACATTTATTAATTGACACTCCTTTATGAAGGGAGCATTCTCTTTTTTCACGTACCTGTATAGACTCATGAATTCTTATTTTATTCCATGTTTAAAATTCACTTTTGTTATTGTTTATTTTAATGTTCAAACGTTCTGATGTTTGTCCATTGTGAATTCCTTTAAATTAACTCCTTCATCCTTTTTTTTACATTTTTCCACCATATTTTCTTCAATAAATGCTCTTTTTACTTCTGTTAAAATATGAAGTTCCAGCCTCATTTTGTGCTTTCTCAAACCAAACTCTGGATTCAGCATTTCTTCAAGGTACATTAGTTTCTTTTATTTGGAAAAGATATTTAGAAACCAAGGTCTAGGCACTAGGTGTGCTCATTGCTAACAGGATATCTACACTCTTAACCCATGAAATACAATAAATAAACAAATCAGAAAAGGAAATATAAGATAAAGTTTCTTGCTTAAGCTTATACTGCATTCAGTCAAATATTTATGGGCATTGAGCAAAACATTAAGTATACAATATACTGTACAAGTTCTAGGTATAATAAAATTTCATTCTACTTAAAAAGCAAATTCTTATAAATGGTAACATATTGTAATTTTGCTTTTCAACTCTGTTTCAAGCAAATAATATTAAAAATCAGAAAATATATTTTTCAGAAAAAGTCTTTTTATGATAGAAAATATTGTAACTTTAATTCTGAGGGAAGATATATCAAATTCTGAATGCAGTGTTTAGCAAAGAAATATAGATGAGATGGATAGTCCTGATTTTTAAAGGAAAGGAAGTATGATTTTAATAGGAGTGAAAAATAATTGTTATAAATTGATAGAAACGTAAGAAAAGACAGGAAAGAATGACAGATATTGTATTCTAGAGGGAAAACTATTTTGAAAACAAGTTGGTTGTGTTTTAATGAACATAGTTTGGTTCTAATTTCAGTTTATCATTGTTTGGTAGGAATACTGCAAAAGTTTATCTTTTAGGCAAAAAGACTTAATTGTTAATTCTTGAGCAGAAGAGTAGCATAATGAAAGGATTAAGATTGCAGATATATTCACATTTTTTTGTTTTGTTTTTATAATCCTTCTTTTGTAGACTTGGAAATAGGTCTGGCTTGCTTTTGTTACACAGTAGGAAAATGTAGAGATAGAGAAAAATTGGCTGTTTAGCTTCCAAGTCCACAGTGTTAAGCAGACGACACCACTGTAACCTGTCCATCCCCTTCCCATACTGGTCCCATGCTGTCCAGCCTCATTGTGTTTCTCAGGCTTTCTGGCACTTAGGACAGACCATGTGACCAGATTCATACAATGGATTGTAATCCATTTGGGGCTTAAACATGATAACTTTTTCTATAGAGATGACCACAGACTAGAGAGGGACACAGAGAGAAAAATCGAAAGGCAAGTAAGGTCCAGAATGACTCTATACCGCAACTTGGAATATTTTCCCGTATTGTTGGGTTTTTCAGTCTTTGTAACCTCGCCTTACCCTAATTATGCTAAATGAAATTCTTCTTGTCTTGAAGTATATTTAAAATTATCACTCACTGTGATTAAAATGAGAAGTGTCATGGGGAAGCTGCACTAGATGGGGAAATTTTTTTTTAAATCTTCTTTTATACCATAGAATTTAGTCATTTTGAAGGTACAATCCAATGAATTTAAATAAATTTATAGAGCTTTGCAACCATCAACACTATCCAATTTTAGAATTGTTCCATTACTCCATAAAGACCCCTTGAGCTCATTTGCACTCGTTCCATGTTCCCAACGCAACTCCAGATATTCACCAATCTACTAACTCTACTGATTTGCCTTTTTCTGGATGTATCATACAAATAGATCATTCAATATGTGGTCTTTTGCATCTGGCATCATTCATTTAGCATAATGTTTTTGAAGTTCACCCATATTGTAGCAAATGTAAGTATTTTGTTCCATTTTACTGTTGAATAATATTTCATTGTATGAATATGCCACATTGTATTTATTCATTCACCAGTTGATGGAAATTTGGATTGTTTCTACATTTTTTTGGCTATAAAAAGTGCTACTATGAACCATACAAGTCTTTCTGTGGACATATATTTTCATTAACTACATTTTTATATTTTATATATTTATTTTCATTGAACTCAAACTACTTATTTTTCATTTATGATTTATTTTGTGATCCGTGGGTAATTTAAACGTGTATTTTAAAAAATTTTAACTTAGTGTGGCAGTTTGAGATTATTTATGATCCCCAAAAGAAAGATTATGTTTGTAAAGTTATCTATTCCTCTGAGTGTGATGCACTTTGAATGCATTAGTCAGGTGACCTCTCTTGATTAAGCCACCTATTAAGATTAAGGCTTTGATTCAACCACATCAGAATGACTCCATGCCCTCTTGGCGGGCTGATATAAATGGACACTCACAGAAGAAGATACAGGAAGAGAGGAGAGCTCCATAGACAAGAAGGAGAGAGAGCCTTGTCAGTTTTAACCCTGGGGCCCCATATGCCTGAGAGTTTGCGGCTGAGAAGCTGAGAAGCTGAGAAAGCCTGGAAAGAAGTGAGCCCTATGCCACACTGACATAGGAAGCCTTGAGAGAAACCCCTCACCAGCATACAGCTGAGATCAGAAGAGGCTGGGCACACAAGCCTTAAGTTGAAGAAGGAAGGAGAGACCAGGCAGAGACCACCACCATCTTCCTTCAACATGTGGCAACTGCCTTTGGTGAGAAAATAACCTTCAGTTGGACTCTTTAGGACCTTGTAACTGTAAGCTTTTATCCTAAATAAATACTTTTTAGAAAAGCCAAAAGATTTCTGGTATTTTGCATCAGCACCACTTTGGCTGACTTACACAGTCATAAATTCCCAAATTTCCTTCTTTTGTTGATTTCTGATTAACTTTTTATGATGAAAGAAACTGCTTTTTAATAATTTCACTTCTTTTATATATACTGAGACTTTTTCATGATGTAGTACTTTATTTATCCTGGAGAATATTCCATATGTACTAGAAAATAATATGTATTTTATCATTGTTAGGTAAAGCGTTCTATAGATTTCATTAGATTAAATTGATTGATAGTCTGTGAGTTTTCTATAAACTTCCTGATTTTTTAAAAAATATATTTGATTAGAGAAATTGTTACCTTACAAAACAATCATGAACATATGTGGAATCCTCTTATAATGCACTTCCACCAACACACTACATTGTTGTGGAACATTTGTTACAAATTATGAGATGATGTTTTCAAACTATTACAACTAACAATGGTCTATAGCATACATTTGGTACATTTTTTTTCCATTCCCCCTATTATTAACACAGTACATCCTTGGCATTGATGCAAGAACATTATAGTATTGCTGTTAACTATTATTCATAGATTACGTTAACTGTATTTTTCCCATGCTTCTCCACATTCTTACCACCTTGCAATAGTGATGTACATTTGTTCTAGTTCTTAGGGCATTCTTGTATTTGTGCTATTAACTACAGTTCTTTATTCAGTCCTATATTATTCTCTCGCTGTCTTTAAATTGACAATTACATCCTTAGACTACCATTTTCAGCCACAATCTCATTTATAAAACAGCTGTGTTAGTTTTACTCACTATAATGTGTTGCCATCAACTCTATTCACTTAATTAAATCTTCTACGTACATTAAACAGTATCCCTTCACAGCCCTCCTCTTATCTCCTAATAAGCTATACTCTAGGTTTTAACTCCATGCATTTATTATTCATATTTAGTTCATAGTACTGAGACCATGCAAAATTTGTCCTTTTGTGTCTGACTAATTTCACTTAGCACAATGTCTTCAAAGTTCATCCATGTCATCATATGTGTCCCAATTTCATGTCCCATTTCTTCTTACAGCAGAGAGTATTCCATCCTATGTATATACCACCTTTTGTTTATCCATTCATTGATTGATGGACACAAGTTGTTTCTATCTTTTGGCAATTGTACATAATGCTGCTATAAACATCAGTGTGAACATGTCTATTCTCATCACAGTTTTCAGTTCTTCTGGATATGTTCCTAGTAGGGGAATTGCTGGATCACCTGAAGTTCTGTATTTTAGCATCCTGAGGAATCACCAAACTCTTTCCAAGTCTCCAACATTTTACATTCTTACCAACAATGAAGGAGTGTTACTATTTCTCTCCAGCACTTATTGTTTTCTGTTGTTTTTTAAAAATAATGGCTATCCTTTGCAGTGTGAGATGATGCCTCATTGTCATTTTGATTTGCATTTTCCTGGTAGCAAGTGATATTGAACATTTTTTCATGTGCTTTTTTTTTGGCCATTTATGTTTTCTCTTTGGATAAATGTTTATTTAAGTCTTTTGCCCATTTTTAAATTGGATTTTTGCTCTTTTATTGTTGAGTTGTATGATCTCTTTATATAGAGGGGAAAACAAACCCTTATCAGATATGTGGTTTCCAAATACTTTTTCCCACTGAGTGGGCTGCCTTTTCACCTTCTTGTTGATGTCCTTTGAATTGCAAAATTGTTTGAGTTTTAAGAGGTTCCATTTTCCATGTTTTATTTTATTGCTTGAAATTTCAGTGTAAGTTTTAAGAATCCACTACCTACCAACAAGTCTTGAAGATGCTTCCCTACATTTTCTTCTAGGAGCTTTATGGTTCTAGGTTTTATATTTAGATCTTTGATCCATTTTGAGTTAATATTTGTGTAAGATGTGAGTCGGGTGTCCTCATTCTTTCTTTTGGATATGAATATCCAGTTCTCCTAGCACTATTCATTGAATAGACTGATCTGCCCCAGCTGTGTGGGTTTGACAGGGTTGTCAAAAATCACTTGACTATAGACGTGAAGGTCTGTTTCTGAACCATCAATTCTATTCCACCAGTCTCTGTGTCTACATTTATGCCAGTACCATGCTGTTGTTACCACTGTGACTAGGTAATATGATTTAAAGTCTGGAAGTAAGAGTCCTCCAACTTTGCTCTTCCCTTTTAAGATGTTTCTGGCTATTTGGGGCACCTTACCCTTCTAAACAAATTTTATAATTGTGTTTTCCATTTCTTTAAAAATGCTGTTGGAATTTTTATTGGGGTTGCATTGAATCTGCATATTAATTTGGATAGAATTGACATCATAACAATATTTAGTCTCCCAATTCAAGAGCACAGAATGTTCTTTGAATTATTTGGGTCTTTTGATTTCTTTTAGCAATGCATTGTAATTTTCTGAATGTAAGCGCTTTAGGTCTTTGGTTAGGTTTATTCCTAAATATTTGACTCTTTTAGTCACTCTTGTATATGTAATTTTTTCCTGACTTCTTCCTCAGATTGTGCATTACTAGTGTATAAAACACTTGATTTTTTACTATTAATCTTGTATTATACCACTATGCTGAAGTTGTTTATTAGCTTTGTTGTAGATTTTTGGGGGGATTTTCTAGGTATAGGATCATATCATCTGTAAGTAGGGAAAATTTTACTTCTTCCTTTCCAATTTGGATGGCTTTTATTTGTTTTTCTTTCCTGAATTTCTGGCTAGAATCTCTAGCACAAAATTTAATAGCAGTGGTAACAGTGGGTATCCTGTCTTGTTCCTGATCTCAGGGGAAAAGTTTTCCGTCTTTCACCATTGAGTAAAGATTAGCTGTGGGTTTATCATCCTGAGATCGTTTCCTTTAATTCCAATCTTTTGTAGTATTTTTTCTCAAGAAAAGACATTGTGTTTTGTCAAATGCCTGTTCTGCATCAATCAATATGATCATGAGATTTTTCTTCTTTGATTTATTAACATGGTGCATTACACTGATCATTTTTCTTGTGGTAAGCCACACTTTCATGCCTGTTATAAAATCCACTGGATAATGATGAAGAATTATTTTTTCATTTGTTGTTGGATTCTCTCAGTTTCTGTTTATCTGTGACTATTCTAAGCTTGCCTTCATTTTTGAAAGACAATCTTGCAAGATACACGATTCTTAGCTGGCAATTTCTCTCTTCCAGTATATTTAATATATCATACCAATGCCTTCTTGCCTTCATAGCTTCTGATAAGAGATCAACACTAAATCCTATTGGTTGTCCCTTTTATGTGATTCATCACTTTTCTCCTGCTACTCTCAGAATTCTCTCTTTGTCTGGCACTTGACATTCTGATTAGCATGTATCTCAGAGAAGGTCTATTTAGATTTATTTTGATAGAAGTATGTTGTGCTTCTTGGAAATGAATATCTACATCCACCAATAGGGTTGGGAAATTTTCTACCATTATTTATTCAAATATCCCTTCTGCCCCTTTTCCCTTCTGTTTTCCTTCTGAGACACCCACAAAACACAAGTTTGCATGTCTCTTGCCATTTTTTAGTTTCCTGAGATCCTGCACAATTTCTTCCATTCTTTTTGTTATCTGTTGTTTTTTCATGTTCACTTTCAGAGGCCACGTGTTCAAGTTCACTCATCCTTTCTTCTGCCACCTCAAATCTGCTGTTATGTGTCTCCAGTGTATTTTTTATTTCATTTATTATGCCTTTAATTCTTATAAGATCTGCTGTTTTTCTACTGTTGCTTTCAAATTCTTCTTTGTGCTTACCCAGTATCTTCTTAATATCCTTAATCTCTTAAACCATCTCATAGAATTTAAGATTTGTTTGAACATCATGATTAGCTTTCTCAACTCCTTTATATCACCTGGAGGCTTATCTTGTTCCTTTGACTTGGCCATATTTTCCTATTTCTTGGTATGGATTGTAATCTTTTGTTGGTGTCTTGGAATCTGGCTTACTAGATTTATTTATTCTCTCTTCAGTTTCTTTCTTTAGGTCTTTCTTGCCTTTCTCCCTTGCTGGTTATGTAGTAGGAGCCAAGGATGTAGTTGGTGCTGTAAACTATGGCTATTGAACCTGCCCACATTGCCCAGGAACTGATGAAGTTTTTCCCACCTTTCTCCTCTGCCTGGGTAAGGGCAGGGCCACAGCAATCTGTAGTAATCCAAGGAGTATATGCCAAGACCATATTTAATTGCCTGTTGAGAATCATGAAGCTTCATGTCCCTTCTCCCTGCCTGGGCAGGGATGGAGCTGAAGTTTTTGGCAGCTATTTAAGTCTGGATCAAAACTGACTGCAGTGGTCCACTTAGACTTAGCTCCAGCTCCTTTCCTCCCCTGCCAAAGGTGGGGATGGATCCTCTGAAGTGCCCCAAAATCTAACCTATGTGGGCTGAAAGTACCTGCAGTTACCCTGAGAGGCTAAGGGAGTACTGTCCCTTCTGCCCTATGAGGGGTAAGGATGGAGCACCAGTTGTCAATTAACTCATCAAGCAGGCCAATAGCAGCTGCAGTTGTCCAGAGAGGTTGAGGAAACACAGCTCTCCTCCTGTCCCTTTGGGGGCAGGGATGGATCTACAGGTGTCTGAGTATCCAGTCTGTGTGGCTGAAAGCCCCTAAAGTTGCCCACAGAAGCTGAAGAAACACCAGCCCCCTCCTATCCTATAGAGGGATGGTGGGCATGATATTGGATGTGCTCAACCAACCAGTCCATGTGGGCCAAAAGCACCTGCAATTGCCTAGAAAGGCTGGGGAAACACAACTCCTCTCCTTTCCGACGAGAAAGAGAGAAGTGGGGGTGGAATCAAAGGCACTCAAGAGACCAGTCCGTGGGCCTGATGGCACCTGAAGTTGCACAGAGGCTATAGAAACATTGCCCCACTTTGTCCTTTCAGCAGTGGGGGTGGAGCAACTGGCATCCAACTGCCCAGTTTGTGCAGGCCAAAAGTGCCTGCAGTTGCCCAGAGAGACTGAGGAAACACCATCCCCCTCCTAGTTTTTTGGGGGGCAAGGATGGAGTTACAAGTGTCTGAATATTCAATCTGTGCAGGGTGAAAGCACCTGTAGCTGCCCATAGAGACTGAGGAAACCTCAGCCCCACTCCTAACCTAGAGTGGGGGGACAGGCACAGAATCAAAGGTGCTCAACAAATCAGTCCACATGGGCTTAAAGCACTTGCAGTTGCCCAGAGAAACTGAGGAAACACAGCTCTCCTCCTATCTTACTGGGATGGGGGATGGAACCCCAGGTGTCCAGCTATCCAGTCTGTGCCTGCAATTGCCTGGAGAGGCTGCTGCAGGCCCTCCCCACCCCCACACCCAGCTTCCTCCCATTCTTTCAAGGATGTTGCAGGATGCTCTTCTAGTCTCCTGGGCCACCAAAACAGGTGCTTTACAAAGCTCTGTGTGACTACTAATTACCCTGTAGGACAAGCTGACCCTTGGTACTCCTTACTCTACTGCCATCTTGCCCTCTCCCTAAACTTCTTGATTTTGTATCTAGTTATTCTATCTATTATTGAGTGAGGGAATTGAAGTCTCCAACTATTATTGTTGGATTATCTATTTCTTCCTTCAATAGATTTTGTTTTTTACGTTTTTTTTCAGTGCTGATATTGATGCATGGTATTGTGATATCTTCCATTAACAGCAGCAGATTCAAACAAATTGAATTTACATTTTTATCTACTTGAATAGCTATTGGAACTAATTTGTAAATGTAATAGCACAAATTAAAATAACATAAATTTCAAGAATATTTAAAATTTTCATAACAGTTAATGTAAACCTAAAGGACATTGGAAATAGCAAAAAGTAGAAAAAAATATGAAAGGGAAAATATCACTCAAAACCCCTCACTTCAAAAAAACAACAATAGTGATATATATTTTGGCGTATTTCATTATGGTGATTTTTATATCATGTCATTTTTATATATAATTGTATTTTCCTTTGTAATTGATTTTAAATCAGGATTTTAAACATTTTTATTAGACATTTTTCAATTACATAATCTTTGTACATATTCTCTGGAGACATGACTTTTAAAAATTTATGCATAATTTTCCATCTTGCAACCTGGTACTGAACAGGGACTTGTGTCATATCCATCTAAATTGATTCCTTTCTTTCATATAATAAGCAACATTTGGGCTTAAATATCTTTAAAATGTAGATTTTTATTAAGATTTCCTGTTTTGGAATTACTGGATCATTATTTTTTGTCTATACAAAATATTCTATAATTCTATAGCACTCATAATACAGGAAGTAAAGACCAATAAATCATTTTTAAGCATTTATAAGTATGTATTTTAAATATGGTCATTCTACAGTAGGAAGAATGGGGGTTATTCTGTAGCTAAGCAGAAGAAAAGTATTTTGAATTAAAACAGGTGATTAAATAGGTTAATCTGACATACTTAAAACTATTGGCAAATAGAATTTGCACTGTGAGTCTAATATGGGTTGTCATTAAAATTTAGCGAATTTTGCTTTACAATTCTGTACTGTCTTCTGGATAAATAAACCTTCTAATGTGAGAGGTATAGTCACAAGTTGACATTCAAATTTTAATTCAAACAAATCGTAACTTGGGTGAATTTTTGTCTAGGGAAGTGTGTTTAGATATACTATCATTTGATATCTGATATTAGAGAAGTAAAAGTGTTAGTAGTTGTAAGAGTGACAATCTTTTTGTTTATTAATGCATTGTCTATTTAATACATATTAAAAGCTATACATTATTTTATTGACTATTTCAATCATTATTTTTATATACCATTCTTCTAACTATGTTAGAAATAGTTTTCAGAAGAAACAATAGAGAATGGGAATAATTGCAGTTTTTAAATAAAATGCTAAGCCAAATATAAAATAACAGGGATGTAGCAGTTCTATGAAAGGAGATTTATAGATATGTACTTATTTTTTTTCTATTGTAAAAGTCTATTCACCACACACATTTACTTATATGATTATTAATTTTAGGTGCCTCATAATAGAACTATTAGAGAATGGTTATCCAAGAAAAGATTGCAAAGAGATATAGAGGTTTGAAAACTGAGCAAAAATCTACATAGTACAACAAAAGCAAATCATGATTTTCAAAGAAGAGGGACATTTGAAAAAGTCAGATGTTGCCACAAATAGTCAAATAGTGGTACAAGAAGCAGGCAAATTAGCCATCAAAAGTAGTGCATTTGTTACAAAGGAATTCAACTAAAAAATAAATGTCATCAAGCTAAGAGGAGAAAGGTTTCTTATTGTCACACCATCTATTTAAATATTTACACAGGTTTAAAATATATATATATCATGGCAACATTTTTTTTTATTATTGGGAGAAGCAACTTGCCTTAAAAAATATGGAAGAGACTTCTTGTGCTCATCAGTAATCTGTTCTCCTCTTCTTCCATGTATATGAGAACAGTACCTCCTCACCATCTTGTATTGAAACAGGGCCATCAAAGTATTTAGGAATATGGAATATGATAAGAAATGATATGTGAACCACAGGACTGGAGCATGTATTTTCTGGTGCAAACTATTCTAGGCTTATTCTTTTTGTGACAATTGGGAAAGACTGGGTTTAGATGGATATGACACTAGAACAAAGCAGCTTGTATTTCTGAGCTACCCATTGAAGACATATGCCCAGGAAAATTTTTATTAACCTCAACAGATTTTATTAAGAAATAAAGAAACTTTTATTTGCTAAGTCACTGAAACACTAATGTTTTTTAATTCAGAATAACCTAGCCTCAACAGATCTATAAAAGACCCACATAACCAAAACCAAATCAAGCACTTTCATTTGAAAAACCCCAATTGCTAGAAGATAGTGGCACCACAACAGGGTTGACACTTAGTAGAAGCTGTTCTCAGAAAGGGTGAAATTTCTTTAAGTCATGTGTTTTAATCCAATAAAATTTTAATTTTGCATTCTGCATATGACATCCCTATTTCATATACAAATAATGTTCTAAATAACATACAATTGAATAAAACAATTCTCTGTGAAAACACAGAGTTTTCTGTTTAGTACAACATCTCCAAAGTTCAGTTTTCCTGGGTATACACACACTCCATTTGAAAAGCAGTCTTTAAAGTATTTACTTATTGTCATACTTATAGAAAATATCATAATATTCAAGAGAAGAATGTAGATCATTAATTGCAAAATAATATAAAGATAATATAGAGTGAGAATAAAGCAGCTCAATCAACACAAATTGAGGCAAGAAAAGAGGAAAGAAGAAAACATATAAAGAAAATTTGTAAGTGAGACAAATTTATAATACAGAAAATACATGGTGGAAGTAAATCCAAACTTTTCAGTAATCACAATCAACATAAATAGAATGAACTTTTTAATTAAATCCTTTGACAAGGATTTATGAGCAAGTAGTTTGAGAATTGATCCCAGGGGTTATTGGAGGGACAACCAATACAATGGTTAACTGAGGAGATTATGTAGAGTAACAGTAAGGGTTGTTCATGGTGAGAGAGTTACCATTCTGCCCTCCAGCTACCATCTTTCATTGTCTCAGTGCTGCTGCTGGGGGCATCAGATCTCTGATAATTTCCTTCTGTCCTCAAACAGCACCCAGTAGCCGGAGAAGGCCTCAGACCGTCATGGTACCTATCTTAAGGAGGTGTAAGTATTAAGATGAAAAGTAAATGCTGGGGTGAAACAGGTAGAGCACTGTTGGCCTCTGCTATTCCAGTTAATAAACAAAAATTACCAAATCGAATTTTTAAAAATCTGGTAATACTGTTTATAAGAGACAGACCTAAAATATAAAGATACAGGAAGGTGAAAAATAACAGGAGAACAAATACAAACAAAAGAAATATGTCTATATTAATATCAGTTAAATAAAAGCATTCCATAATTTGAGATCAAAAGAGTCATTACACATTGATAAAGTGTTTATTTAATCAAGAATATATAACAACTTTGGGTAACGTATCTTTACCATATTTAATTTAAAATTTTCATATCTACAAAGAGATCTGTACTAATCTACCATCTTATAAGGAGATTTCAACACAACTCTCAGTAATTGATGGACCAAGCAGAAAAGACTAAGAAAGTCACTGTAAGTTTGAATAGTATGAATAATATTGAGTTAATAGAAATATATAAAACATTGTACAAAACAATTGGAGAATATGTTCAATATACATTGATTATTTGTAAGATCATAAAACAATAAGCAATGCATTCCAAAATATTAATATGATAAAGAGTATTCTCTGATTCCAATGCAGTTATATTAGAAATAAATATTTAAAAGATTGTTAGTAAAACCCATATTTTTGGAGACTTAGGAAAAAAATTTTAACGGAGACCTCCGTTCTACTATAATGATGACTAGTAGACAGAAAATCACCAAGGATCTACAAGATCTGAACGATGCCATCATCCAACCCTATTTAATTGGTGTGTGTGGAACATTCCACCCAACCTATACAGACAACATAGAAGAAACGGACCAATTCCTTGGAAACCACAAACTACCATACCTCAGTCAGAAAGAAATATATGACTTGTATATCCTTATGCTTATTAAATAACTTATATTGATTGTTAAAACATATCCAGAAATATAGCCTACAGACACCGATGATTTTGCTAGATAATTCTACCAAGAGCTTAAAGAATAAATAACACCAATTATACACAAACTTTAACAGAAAATAAAAGAAGAGGGAATACTTCCCTACCTAATTTATGAGGCCAGCATGACCTTGTTATCAAAACCAGACAAAAACAGTAGAAAAAGAAAATTGCAGGCCAATATCCTTCATGAACATAGATGTAAAATTTCTCAAAACAAATATTAGGCAATTAAATCTAGCAATATATAAAAAATAATAAACCTCAATCAGACAAGGTTTATCCAGAAAATGTAAATATAGTTCTATATTCAAAAGTCAACAGTGTAATCTACCATATTAACAATATAAATAAGAAAAAAGAGCACAGAATCATATCAATAGTTTCAGAAAAAACATTTGGCAATATAGTTAGTTTTAATTCTAAGAACAATTATAATGTTCTCATGTATTTGATTCAAACTATCGGACTACTAGACTGTTCCCATATCCTACCCTATGCTTTCTCTCTCCTCCAATATTTCTGATACTTTCTAATAGAGATATTTCCACATATTTAAATAAATATATATTATTAGATATATATTACACATATATGCAGATATACAGAAAAATATGTATGCACACACACACATATATGAAAATATATACAATCTTACAAACTTGGTCAGCTTTCAAAATTAGTGTTACTCCACATCCCAAACTGAATCAGTTGATACAATTTTCCATACATTCAAATAGATCATATATAATGACAAAAGATCAGTTCTATATTTAGAGTTCATTTTCACTTAATAACAAAACAATTAACATTTTTAAAGTATGAAAATGAGTATTCTAGCATCCTTTCCATGAACAGCCATATGTGGAGTAAGCAACAGAAAATATATTTTTAAATATTACGTATAGGTCATTGTCTCAAAAATAACTTATTCTCTAGTTCCTAAATATTACTTCCTTTCATTTATTTTCTTGATTATACAAATATGGACTCAGTGAATATATTTTGTTAAGTTTCTACTACATGTCTATAAAATTAAAACTGTTCTCTAAACAAACTTGTCATGTATATGTGTTATGGAAATGTTAATACCCTCACTTCATAAACTGTATTTCAGTTGTACTTTATGATTAGCTTTGTATCAAAATCTGTATGGGAAAACAAATTACTGTTTATTTTCTCCTTGCTAAATAATCTCAGGGCTCCTTTGGAATCATGAGTGAAAGTTCTCTATATATAGCGTTCTGGGAAACTCTCTGGTGCCCATGTTTTAATAGTATTAGTACCATCTCACTGGACTCACAGGGATTTGGTGAGTATAGGAATCATTTTTAGTTAGGTTATTTTAAAGAAACTGCAGTAGAAGATGGCGGCGGAATAAGGAGCTCCTAGAGTCAGCTCCTCCTACAAGGCAGTTAGTAAACACCCAGAGCTCTGTGGAGCTAGCTGAAGCACCTGTTTGGGGGCTCCAGGAGGACAGAAGAGCATCCTGCAACATCCCAGAAGGAATGAAAGAAGGAGGCTGCCCATCTGCAGAGAAGACTTGTAAGTAGAGCGCTCCACCCTCCTGAAGTTGATGCCCATCCTCCACCGGAGGCACTGCCTCGGGAGCTGTTCCATGGCTGCAGTTGAAAGCTCCACTTCCCCAAAATTGGGGAGGAAGAGACAGTTGGGCACCAACTTAAGCTAATATAAGTAAAATTCAGTGGGCTAAAGTATAATACTGAGAAGAGCTAAAGTTTGAGCCTGTCCAAGTCAGAAAGAGGCGGGAGTAGCCATCTTCACCCCGCACCTGGTTCAAGGGGAAGCAGGGTGGACTGAAAATCCCAGTGCTGGTGGGGACCAGCTTCTTCCCATCCAGGTAAGATTGCAGGTGCCACCTCCAACAGGAAGGAAACTGCAGGGACCTGTGCCAGCTACTCCAGGAAATTGTCGGCCAAGCCGCAGAGGCCAGTGATTGTCCTACTCTGGTGGTGCAAGCCACTACAGGAGCTGTTCGGTGACCGGAATTGGAAGCTCCATTTCCCAAAAACAGGAGAGGAGAAGACGGTTGGCTGACGATTTCAGCTACTGATTTGTAGACTCGGGTGACTAAGGAATAACCCTAGGAACAGCTGGGGTGTGAATTTGCCCAAGTCGGAAAAAGCCCAGTGGCCACCATTTTGACTCCACCCCCAGCCTGAGGGGAAGCCGTCCTGACCAAATATCACAGTGCTTTATTTTACCCAGATCAGCCTGCAGCCCTTGCCTAGGCTTCAGTCCCACCTCTGTCAGGGAGGAGACTGGCTAGCTCAGCACCCCAGGTAACTGAGGGTACCTTTGGCTGGCACAAACTGAATAATTAAAAGTTTACTGGGGCAACTGTGGTCATCTTGGACCCATACTGCATACATTGCTGCTGACACCTGCAGCTCCATCCATGCCCCAGGCAGGGGAGAAAGAGGTGTGAAGCTTCATCAGTCTCTCTGGGCAACTATAGGCTAGGACTGCATGACTTGGATTATTCCACACAACTGTGACTCTGTTCATACCTCTGGGAAAGGAGAAAGTTGGGAGAAGCTTCATCCATCCCTGGGGCAATGAGGGCAGCTTGAACTTCCACTGTTTATATCACCAATTACATCCTTGGCTCCTACTGCACAACCAGCAAGGGAGAAAAGGCAGGAAGCCCTAAACTAAAGAGAAAAACTACACCCAGAATAAATACTTTAGTAAGCCAGATGCCAAGACACCAACAAAAAATTACAATCTACATCAAGGAACAAAGAGATATGGCCCAGTTAAGAGAATAAGATAAACCTCCAGATGACATAAAGGAGTTGAGACAACTAATCATAAATGTTCAAACAAATCTTCTTAATAAATTCAGTGAAATGGCTAAAGAGATTAAGAATATTGAGAAGACACTGGATGAGCACAAAGAAGAATTTGAAAGCATGCATAGATAAATAGCAGATCTTATAGGTATGAAAGGCACAATCAATGAAATTTTAAAAACATTGGAATCATATAATAGCAGATTCGAGGAAGCAGAAGAAAGGATTGGTGAGCTTGAAAAAATGGCCTCTGAAAGTGAACATACAAAAGAACAAATGAAGAAAAGAATGGAAAAAATTGAACAAGGTCTCAGGGAACTAAATGACAGCCAGAGATGTGCAAACATATGTGACATCAGTGTCCCAGAAGGAGAAGAGAAGGGAAGTAGCGCAGAAGGAATGTTTAAAGAAATAATGTTAGAAAATTTCCCAACCCTATTGAAGGACATAGATATCCATGTCCAAGAAGCACGATGTACTCCCATCTGAAAAAATCCGAATAGACCAACTCTGAAACACATACTATCAGAATGTCAAATGCCAAGAGCAAAGAGAGAATTCTGACAACAGTAAAAGAAAAGCAATGCATAACATTTAAGGGATTCTCAATAAGATTAAGTGCTGATTTCTCACCAGAAACCATGGAGGCAAGAAGACAGTGGTCTGATATATTTAAGATACTACGAGAGAAAAACTTCCAGCCAAGATTTTATATCCAGCAAGACTCTCTTTCAAAAATGAAGGCAAGATTAGAATATTCACAGATAAACAGAAACTGAGAATTTCTAAGCAAGAGACCAGATTTTCAGGAAATACTAAACGGTGTTCTAGAGCCTAAAAAGAAAAGACAGGAGAGAGGGGCCTGGAAGAGAGTCTAGAAATGAAGATTATACCAATAAAAGTAACTGAAAGTGTCAAAAGAGTGGTGAAAATAAAATATGACAGATACAACTCAAGTAGTCAGGAATAAACTTAACCAAAGATGTAAAGCACTTGTATTCAGAAAACTGCAACCCAATGTTAAAAGAAATTTTAAAAAGTCCTACATAACTGGAAGAACATTCCATGCCAATGGATTGGAAGACTAAATATGATTAAGATGTCAATTCTACTCAAATTGATATACAGATTCAATGCAACCCTAATAAAAATTCCACCAGCATATAAAAAACAATTGAAAACAATTAGCACATTTATTTGGAAGGGTAAGGGGTCCTGAACAGCCAGAAACATCTTAAAAAGGAAAAGTAAGCCCTCATCTCCGGACTATAAATCATACTACGATGCTATAGTGATAAAAAGAGCATGGTATTGGCATAAAGACAGACACATAGACCAATGGAACCAAATTGATGGCTCAGAAACAGACCCTCACATGTACGGTCAGGTGATTTTCGACTAGCCTGTCAAACCCACGCAGCTTGGGCAGAACAGTCCATTCAGTAAAATAGTGCTGAAAGAACTGGGTATCTGTAGCCAAAAGAAGGAAAGAGGACCTCTATCTCACACTTTATCCAAAAATTAGCTCAAAATGGTTCAAAATCTAAAAATAAAAGCAAGAACCATAAAACTTTTGGAAAAAATTGTTGGAAAATATCTTCAAGACCTGGTGGTAGGAGGTGGATTCTTAATGGAGATAAGAGAAGGACTGAGATGAACTACTGATGTATAATGTATGTAGTCTTAATTAGCTTTACTGTAAAAGTGTAGAAATGTATAGAATGGATGGTAAAAATAGTAATATCTGGTTTATAAATAGGGATGTGTTTGAAAATGGTAGTCTAGGGATGTAAAATGCCAATTGACAGAATGCTGGATAATAATCTAGGAACTGAATAGCACAGTAAGCAAAGAGGTGGATGAGAATTATGGTTGATGGTGCAGATGCAAGACTGTCCTTTGTGAGCTAGAGCAAATGTATATCACTACTGCAGAGTGTTGAGAATGCATGGGAAAAATACAACTGGAATGGCCTATGGACCATGGTTAGAAGTAATATTATAATATCTTTGCATCTATGCAAAAGATGTACTGTGTTGATAATGGGGAAGTATGGAAAATGTGAGTCAAATATATACTATGGACATGGTAACAATCAGATGATATTATCTTATCTGTAGCAAATGTGCCATCACAGTGTGATGTGTTGGTAGAGGGGTGTTGTTTGGGAATTTTGCATATGTGCATGATTGTTTTACAAGTTTACAACTTCTGTCATAAAAAATATATTTAAAAAGTTAAAATAAGGTGTATTGGGGGAAAAACACACCAAATTTAAGATAAAGACTATAATTAGTAGTAAGATCTTGACAATATTCTTTCATAATTTGTAACAAACATCTCACGACAATGCAAGGTGTTGGTGGAGGGTTTATGTATGGGACCCCTGTATGATGTTATGCATGTTTGCTTTGTTAAGTTCACAACTTTTACTATACACTTAATTGTTTATGTATGTCCATATATAAATGACATAAAGATAATAATAATAGGGAGGGTTGGTTCGTAGTCCATTTTGACGAAGCTCTTTAATCATTAGTTGAAAAGATTTAACAACAATATCAGGTGTTGGTGGTAGGGTGAGTTATGAGAGTCCTGTATGATACTATATATGTTTGTTTTGTAAGTTCACAATTATTACTATACACTTATTGTTTATGTACGCTTGTGTGTGGGTGACATATTTCAAAAAATTAATTAAAAAAAAATGAAACCAAGGCCAAAAAAATAAATAAGAAACTGTAGTAGCATAATTTAATAGGTATTAAAGGGAGAGATGCTGCTATAAATGAAGATATTCCTGTTGAAGTCTGAGAAAAAAGAAAATATAACCATGAAAGAGTGGAAAGAAATGAGAGCATTACATAAAACTTAAAAGGAAGGGCAGAGTGGAGGCTTCAAGGAGAAAGCAATACAGACACACGCACACAGAGTGTATACAGTTGTGTACTTCCTTCTCTTTAACTTATGAGCACCATAGATATGTATTTGCAACAGAAAGGAGTAAATTGTGTTCAACACAATTCCATTAAGAGAAAACTTTCATGTGGGACTTCTGAAATGACAGAGAAGGAAATTTGGTGGCTAATATTCCCAGTAAAACAACAATTTAACTGATTAAAATATTTTTTTTAAAATCAGTAACTTAAAGACTCTGGTAATTGTCCTAATGGCATAGAGGAATTGGAGAAACATTCATAAAAGAAAATCTATTTAAATCTCAATAAAACAAAGAGAGTCTGTGGCATTCGATCCACAACCCAGTCCCTTATGCCCTATCCCAGCTCTGTTACCGACATTTTACCTCACTTTACTCTTTGCAGATGCAGTCAAGGATTTGGAGGCTCCTTCTGTCCCTCCTCTCAGTCTGGGGCTACAGCCTCACTGCAGGAGGGACAGGCTGTCAGCCTTTCTAACTATCCTTCCAAACCCTTATTTAAGAAGCTTTTTCCAGGCAAGCAGAGCCTCCACTCTTAGGGTGGAAGAATGCTCTACATCAGTTGTGGTAGACTGAGAATACTGAGCCCACCTCTGCTTGCTCCTAGGGAGAGCCTCCACCTCAGGAAGAGCAAGCCATGAGGAATGAGGAGGATGCCATATCTCCAATTCCTGCTCATAGGGTTGGGCTATAGTGGACAGGAAGAGTCAGTAGTAACTCTGGGAAAAGCCGATACTTTCCATTCCCCTTTGCTCCAGTGCAGTGCTACATGTGTTTTTTGGGAAAGGCAGGTGGTAGGAAGTTTGCCTGATGGGGCTGACTAATTGGAACAAAGGAGGACTCTATGCACAAGAGCTTTATCAAAAAAAAAAAAAAAATTGAGATCTTGGTGAAGAACAATTAAGAAGGGACTGGTAGTTAAATGATGCAAGCAAAATAGAGCAGACAGAAGTTTAACAGAAAGAACCCAGGAAAGAGGTAGCCAAGAAGAGCCCTCCTGGTATAGCAGTAAATTTTGGGATTCAAAAAAACTATGCACATGTAATAGCCTACAGCACTTAAGAGCAATGAGAACAGTATGTGGGACAGAGCAGAAACCTCATTACTGCAGAAGGCTTAAGTATGACCTCTGTCCAAATATTGACTGAATACTAGACTACTCTGATCTAGGGACATCTTCTAAGAAACTGGGCTTAAAAATAAGATCACATTCATCCCTGACAGTTTGGAAGACTAGAGGCATATCCAGGCTGTGCTCTTTCAGGAGTAATCAGAGAGGAGAACACCAAGCTTCTAGTCGCTGGCAGAATATGGTGCAAAATAACTGTAAGCTCCTTGAATTGTGAGAACACCTCCAAGTCATATGCACCCATCTCATACTAAAGGGTCAAACCCTAACTGGCTGTACTTCAGCCTGATCTTGACCTATATGGTAGAGTAAGATGCTTTAGAACTCAATGTTCCCATAGACGCTTTTAACAATTAGCAAGAACAGGCAGAAACATGTTTCTAAAAGCTCCAGAAAACAAAGGACCACAGAAACATGACAAATGCTGAATGAAGAAAAAGGCCACTTAGTAGTAAGATCTTGTGTCTCATTGTTGGCCTCTCCCCCATCCATTGCTGGCTCTGCTCCTAGCTTGCCCATCCTCCCAGTATTGATCTCTGATCCCAGTTCCAGAGGGAGCAGAGGGACACTCATGCACACGCTAGGAGCATGTATGTTTGGCCTAATCTTTCTGGTGAGACCTGAGGAATTTGCTGTCCTGGAACTTGCCTTAATATAGAAGGCAGCTCAGAGGGCTGTCCAACAGAATACTGTGAGAGATCAGTCAAGTCTTGGAGACAGAAACAGAAATGGATGGCTCAAGAAGATAAGATTAAAGCATTCAAAACTAATAGTGAGGAGGATAAGACCTGGGACATTCCAAAGACTTCAAAAAATTGTCCTAAATAAGCTTAAACAGCTAAAGGAAAACATGGGCAAAGAACTCCAGGAAATCAGGAAAGCAATAGATGAACACAAAGAACATATCAATAGGGAGATTTTTAAAAAATGGAGAGGAGCCAAACAGAGCTGAAGACAACAATAAGAGAAATTAAGAATTCCCTAGAGTGGTTCAACAGTGGATTGGAAAGCATCAGAGAATTTAAGATAAGACAAATGAAACCATACACTCTCAGGAGAAGAAAGAGAAACGAATGAAGAAAAGTAAACAGAGTCTGAGGAAAGAGTGGGATGTCAAGCATACCAATATATGCATTGTTGGACTCCCAGAAGAAGAAGAGAAAAAAGGAAGAGATAATAGTCGAAGAAATAATATCTGAAAATTTCTCATATATAACAAAATATATGACTATTCACATCCAAGATGCTAAACAAACTACAAACAGGGTAAACCCAAACAGATGTACACCACACCACTTTATAATCAAACTACCAGGATGCTAAAAATGAAGAGATAATTCTGAAAGATGCAAGTAAATGCAACATCACATAAAAGGGAGCCTCAATAAGATTAAGTGTTGATTTCTAATCAGAAACTATGGACATAAGGTAGCAGTGCAAAGACATATTTAAAGTGCTCAAAGCAAAAAATCCTAACCAAGAATTCTATATTTTGCAAAATGATCTTTCAAAAATGAGGAAGGGATTAAGACATTCTTATGTAAATAAAAGCTGAGAGATGTGATCAACACTAGACTAGTCCTACAAGAGAGGCTAAAGGGAGCACTACAGGTTGAAAGGGAAGGACTGTAGACAAGTCACTGAAACCATGTGAAGACAAAAAGATTACTGGTAAAGATAATGATGTGCAAATATAAATAACAGTACTATTGATTTTTATTTGTAATTCCACTTTTTACTTTCTACAGGATCTAAAAGGCAATTGCATATGTATAAATAATGGTTTTGGATTCATAATGTTATTTATAAGAACTACAGAATGATGGGGGTGAAGGAATGTAGAAACATAGTTTATGTATGATATTGAAGTTAAATTGATATCAAAGCAAATGAAATTGTTAAGCTTAACCCCATGGTAAACACACATACAAAAAATGTCAGAGATATGCAAACTCTTGGAAATAAAAAGTAGAGGAGGGCAAGGTAATGGAAAGTTAAAGCAAAATGAGTGTAGGCTTTGCATTTTAGGAAGGGAAAGTTATAATTATGGATGGTGGCGAGTGTACTGCAACATTGTGAGTGTGATTAATCCCAGTAAATGGTAAATTTGGAAGGGATTGAGATAAGCAGATTTATGCTGTATATAGTTTCTACAAAAAAAAAAAAAGGAAGAAAAAGAAACTAAAGATATAATGACAATTATAACTAACACATGATAATAGATAGGTTCTAAGAATGGAGAGGAAAAGTCTCAAAAGGACATTAGTGGGACATAAGAAAAAATTAGAATAAAGAATATAAGCTTAATATCAATGTTAAATTTCTTGAACTTAATGATGTCACTTAATGTGATTACATAAGTGAATATTCTTGTTCATAGGAAATGTATATTAAAGTATTATGTCTTCAAGGAGTAATGATGTATGCAACCCACTCTCAAATGTTCAGAAATCAAATAGATAAATAGAGATAGATAGATAGATAGGTAGATAGATAGATAGATAGATAGATAGATAGATAGATAGATAGATAGATAGATGAGGGAGAGAATAATATAGTAAAAATGGCAAAATGTTAAAAGTGATAGATATGGATATTTGGAGGGGTGGGGGTACTTTGAAGTTCTTTTGTATGGAATTTGTATTTTTGCAACTGTTCTGTAAGTACGACTTTATTTAAAAATTAAAAGTTTAAAAAATATTAATTGTCTAATGGGACTTAAATACATCCTTTTACCCATAAGTTCATGACCATCCAGGGGTGAACCATAGATAGCCAGACTATCTATGGGGGGAAAAATCCAAGAAGGAACATTATAGCATGCACACTTTGGAGGGAAAAAGACTTTACAGAATTAGTTCAGCAAAGTCACTAAATACTAAACAAATAGCCAAGGAAACAACAAAACATACATCTCACTCTTTCCCAGAGATAATCACTATTGAGAGTTCATATAATGTATTATATAAATTTTCCAGATTCGACTCAAAATTCAAAACATGAAAAGAAACAGGAAAGTGCAGTCCATAATAGGAAAATGTAGGCAATAGAAACTGCCTTCAAGGAAGGCTAGATGATATACTTACAGACAAAGATTTCAAAGGACTTACTATATGTTCAAATAACTAAAGGATATCATGTTTAAAGAGTAAAAGGAAAGTATTATCACAATGTCTCATCAGATAGTTACCATTAATGAAGAGATTGAAATTATAACAAAAACTAAGTGGAAATTTCAAAGTTGACAAAGTAAGTAAAATGAAAAGCTCAATATCTGATATGGAAGATTTGAATAACACCAGAAGCCAACTGGATCTAACAAATATCTGTAAATAACTCAACCCAACAGCAATGGAATAAACATTCTTCTCAAGCATATGAACATTCTCTACAATAGAATTAATATATATGCTAAGTCATACAACAAGCCTGAATAAATTTACAGAAGGGTATGTTTTCTGATAATAATAAAATTAAATTAGAAATCAACAATAGAAGAAAATTTAGGAAATCCACAAATATGCAAAGACTAAACAATACATTCACAAGTAAAAAATGGGCCATGTAAATATTCACAAAGGAAATTAGAAAATATTTAAGTATAAAAAGAGTGTCTATACTCCTTGCCAATACCACAATCTCTTGCTATTGTTTTATGCTAAGTTTTGAAATTGGATGTGTGTGTGCCCTGATTTTATTCTTTTTCAATATTGTTTGCACTATTTGGGGTCTCTTCCAGTTCCATATGAATTTTAGGATCACATTGTCAACTTCTAAAAAAAAAAAAAAAGGCCAATTAGTAATATGCATTTTTTCCTAGAATTTTCCATTTCATGTAAACACCTAATTTTCTGACCAAGACTTTTTATTATTATCTTTTTAGCCTTTTTTTTATTTCTGTAAAGCCAATAGTGCTATCCACTCATTCTTTAATTAACTAATTTGAGTTTTCTCTTTGTTTTCTTGGTCAGTCTACCTTAAGTTAGTTCAACTTTGTTGATCTATTAAAAGAAAAACAACTTTGGACCTCTACTTCACACAGTGGACATAAATTAATAGAAATTGAATAATAAAATTAATAGTAAACTAGAACTTTGCAAAACTCTTAGAAGAATACATGAAACTATATCCTTTGTGACCTTGACTTAGGAAATTGTTTGTTTAATAGGATTCCAAAGGCACAACTAATAAAAGGAAAATAGAGATAAACTGGACTCTATGAAAATTAATTTTTTTCCACCACAAAGATACCATTAATAAAGTACAGAGAAAACTCAGGGCTTCCAATTGACCGAAATGATGGTATAAGCCATGCCAGAAAGCTGTTCCCCCACAGAATCTTCGAAAAATTAACAAAGCCTAGCAGAACAATCTTTCTTAAAACTCCATAAAACAGTTAAACAGTTGCAGAAACTGGGCAAATGCCAAATCAAAAAAACACATCATTTTAAAAAGGTGGGTGGTCAGAGAGGAATAGGAAATATATATGCACATGCAACTGAAGTCAAGTTGCTATCTGAGCAAAAATGATTCTCATATATTTAGGATGTTAAATTTTAACTCCATGATAACCACAAGGAAAACAGATGATGAATATATCCACATAGAACTGAGAAGGCAAGCAATAGGTTCAGCACCAAAAAAAAGCAGATGAACATGACAGCAGTCTTTAGTAGAAGTGAGGGACAAAAATCTTTAAGACTTACAAAGGCTGAATAGCAAAATAGCAGAAGAAAGTCCTGTATCATTAGTAGTGATTTTAAATATAAATAGATTAAATTCTCCAATCAAAAGGCAGAAAATGGAGGAATGGATAAAAAAGCATAACCCAACTATATGCTATCTGCCTGAGACTCACACAGGTTAAAGTTACAAGTAGGTTGATGGTGAAAGACTGGAAAAAAATATACCATGAAGTAGTAACCAAAGAAAGCTTGGTGGATATACTAATATTGGATAAAATAGACCTTAAGTAAATCTTTATTAGATGCTAATTACACATGGATAAAAGGGAGAATTCAACAAGAAAATGAAAGAATTATAAATATATATGCACCTAACAGCAGAGCTCCAAAGTATATGAAGCAAAAAACCGACAGACTTGAAGAGAGAAACTCATGGTTCTACATTAATAGTTGGAGACTTTAATACACCACTCTCAATAATGGAAAGAACATCTAAAGAACAGTAAAGAGGAACAGGGATTGAATGACACGTTCAATCAAATAGACACAACAGACATATATATAGAACATTGCACACATTTGAAACAGAATACATCTTATCAAGTTCACATGGATCATTCTCCAGGATAGAACATAAGTGAGCCACAAAACAAGTCTCAAAAATTCAAAAATATGGGAAAATACAATGTAAGTTCTCCAACCACAATGGAATGAAGCTAGAAATCAGTAACTGAGGGAATGGCACAGTGCAAGAGCAACATGTCAAAATCTGTAGTGTTTCAATACCCAAGCAATGAACAATCAGAAGAAGAAACCAAGGAAAAATTCCATTCAAAATAGCAACTAAAAGAATCAAATATCTAGGAATAAATCTAACCATGTAGGTAAAGGACTTGTACACAGAAAACTAAAAAAAACATTGCTAAAATAAATTAAAGAATGCCAAAACAAACAACAAAAAAGAATATTCTGTGTTCATGGATGGAAGACTAAATGTAGTTAATATGTCAATACTACCCAAAACAATTTATAGTTTTAAGGCAGTCCCAATGACAATTCCAACATTTTCTGCAGAACTGGAAAAGCCAATCATCAAATTTACATGGAGGTGTAAGAGGCCCTGAATAGGTAAAGCCATCTTGAAAAGGAAGACTTTTCAAAAAGAGTTGGGGAACTCATACTTCCAGATACTAAAACATAGTACAGAGGAGGCAGGTCAAGATGACATTGGAGTAAGTACACCCATATCATCTCTCCTACAAAAAAAAAAAGCGACTGAGGTGGGCCAAAATCCTGTCTGAGTGAGCTGTTTTGGGAATGCACAAAGCAGGAGGCTTCTGAACAACTATCTGGAGACAGTGTGATAAAAAGAGTGATTGTTCATGGTAAATCCATGGGTTTCTGGCACTTGTGCCTGGAGCTATGGAAAGGCTAAGCCCTTCCCTTAGGGCAGGTAGTCACAGCATTCCCCAAACCCCACTGGTTGCCACACAGCAGCATTCCCCAAACCACACATTCCCCTAACCTGCGATCCCAGGTCTTACTTTTCCTGAAACCCTCCTTCCCAGAACCCATGTTCCCTGAACTCACATTCCCCAAACCTAGCACTCCCTGAACTCCTAACCCCAGCATTCTTGAGCCCCACCCTTTTCAGACAAATTCTGAGAATGGGAGGGTTCTGTTGAAGGGTGCAGAGGGATCTGACAAGTACGGGTTCAATTGTCTGGACCCCTTTTTTTTAACTTTGAGGAGCATACCAGCTGGCTCAAGGAAGAATAGGAAGAGATGAGAGGCAAGTCTGCTGAGGCAGTCTAATTTACCAAAACACTCTGGGATAGGGAAAATTGGTCTGGGAGAAGGTGGAGTCAGGCAATTAACTAGTCCTCTGTAACATACCTAAGGGAGGGGGACAGTAGGAAGTGTTCGTTCGGTAGGCTTCCAAGAGCATATTTAGGGTTCCTGGCAAGATGTGGGTGTTCTGTCTCAAAGAAATTGAGAGTCATTATTTTCTGTGGTGAGTTGGTTCACCAGGATCCCATTTGAATTTCAGAAGGGAGCTCTCACATGGGCTTCCTGCTGCAGGGGAGAGAGAGAAGTGAGGAGGGAGAAAATGGGAAAGACAGATCCCTAATCAGTTTATTCAATTGCAAAGAGAACTCCTTGCTTGAGGCCTTGTCTGGTTTTTGTTTGTTTGTTTGTTTTCTTGCTTTCCTTCCTCTTTATCCACCCCCCTCTCCCTTTTTTCCTTTTTTTCTATTAGGTGCTGCTGGCATGTTTCTTATTTGCTGTGCTTCTTAATACTTGATTTCCTCTTTTCTGTGTGTACTGATTTTGACTACCAACACCATCTCTTTTCCTTCCTGTATCTATCTTCCACCTTCTGTTGTTGCTCATACATTCCACCTCTCTTTGTTCAGCCCCCAATTTTCTGGCTTTTTTCCTAACACATCTGTTCTGCTTTCTATCTCTTATTAACTCTTTATGTTATTGTCCTTTCTTTCCTCTTTCCCTCTCTCCTGATCACAATGGAATTTTAATTCATACTACATTCCTCTCCATATTCAGATTTCCATCACATTGTAGGTATTCCACTTTTTTATTCCTTTAACTCTACACAACTTACATGAGTTTAATATTCATTCTCCTAGGTCTTATATGGTTTTTCTGCTAACATTTACTATCAATACTATTATTATACTTTTTCTATTCTTACCTCCTTTGCTTTCCCTGGCCCTAATATTTTTCCTTCAAGGGAACTTTGACAACAACAAGGAAATAGACTAAGAAGAGCAAAGTGTCAAACAGAACACTTAACACACACACAAAAACAGCACCTAAATAAACCCAAGACTAGATGGAGAACCTAATCAACTGAACAAATCCATCAAGAAAAATGAGACCAGACAGCAACAAAAAATTACAAACCATACCAATAATCAGGAAGACTTGGCCCAATCCATGAACAAACTAAAAACCAGGAAAAGGAGCAGAACATCAAACAACTAATCGAAACTCTCAAAATATCATGCACCAGGTTAATGAACTGAAGGAAGAGATTAAGGATATTAAGAAAACACTTGGAGAGCATACTGAAGAAATTGTAAACATACCCAAAAAGATAACAAATATGATGGTGATGAAAGGCAAAAATCCAGGAAATCAAAAATGCACTCTCAGCAAATAACAGCAGATTTGAAGAGGCAGAGGAAATAATTAGTGATGTGGAAGACAGGACATGTGAAATTAAACAGAGAGAACTGATAGATAAAAAGATAGAAAAAGTCCAGCAGAGACGTGGGATTTAAATGACAACACAAAATGCACAAACATGCATTATAAGCATCCCAGAAGGAGAAGAGAAGGGGAAGGATACAGAAGGCGTGTTGGAGGAAATAATGGCTAAAAACTTCCCAAAACTATTGAGGGAGATGGATGCACACATCCAGAAAGCACAATGCACTCTAGCCAGTATAAATCCCAGAAGGCATACCAGAAGACATATACTTGTCAAATAATCCAATGCTCAAGACAAAGAGAAAATACTGAAGACAGCAAGAGAAAAGAGAGCCATCACATACAAGGGAAGCTCAATAAGATTAAGTGATGATTTTTCATCTGAAATCATTGAGGCAAGAAGGCAGTGGTATGACATACTCAAGGCATGAAAAAAAAATTTCCAGCCAAGAATACTTTATAGATCCAACAAGACATTAAAAAATGATGGAGAGTTCAAAACATTCAAAGAATAAACATAAATTAAGAGAGTATGCCAATAAGAAACCTGCTTTTCAAGAAATACAAAAAGGGAGTTCTGCAGGAGGGAAAAAAAGAAAAGGAGAGATGGAGTTGGAAAAGAGAAAAAGAGAAATAAAAACAACATATGACATACACAAATCCAAAGAAAAAATGGCTAATTCCTGTATGTGCAGGAATGGGAATCCTCATCCATTGCTGGTAGGAATGTAGAAGGATCCAGCCATTCTGGAGGACAATTTGGTAGTTCCTCAAAAAACTACCTATAGACTTGCCCTATGACTGAGCAATTCCACTGCTGGAAGAACTGAAAACAAGGACACAAACTGATATATGCACCCCAGTGTTCACAATGGCATTATTCACTATTGCCAAAAGTTGGAACCAACCCAAATACCCATCAACAGATGAATGGACAGACAAAATTCAGTATATAGGTACACTGGGATGCCACTCAGCTCTAAGAAGGGATACAGTACTAACACATGGATAACATGGATAAATCTTAAAGACCTTATGTTGAGTGAAGCAAGTTAGGCATTGAAGGACAAATACTACATGGCCCCCCTGATATGAATTAAGCAAATCAAGCTGTCTCAGAGAGCTAGAGGCTTGAAAATAGGCTTACAGGAAAAGGGGGGGGGGGGAGGAGAAGGGAAGAGGAAGGTTAACAGCCAGTGCTTACATGGGTAAAATCTATGATAAAGTGGAGGCAAGTAGTACAGTGAAGGGATAAGGTGGGGACATAGGGCTACTATTGGGTTGGGCTTTGCAGGTTTGAGGAGGCTATGGTTGGGAGGATGGGTCCGGTGGCCCAAGGAATTGGGGGGAGGGTTGGGCAGGAGCAACTGAACACGGGAGGTTGTTGGGTATGTGGTTCAAACTATAATGTTGAGAAAACTTTTTAGAAAGTATAATAAGGAAGGGTTACTGGTATAAGTTGTTTGATGGGGAGCATCTGGCACAGGGCACACCTGGGGCAGGCTTTTAGGGAGTGTGTGAGTGCTCATCATGTCATAGTGTGTTATATCAGTGGGTGGAGATCCATACAATGATGGGAATGTGTTATGCCCCCACCCTGGGGAGGTCTGATGTTTTCAGAGGGGAGGGTGTCTCTCAAGACCATGGGTAGCTCTCAATGGGGGAGGACAGACTAGGGTATCAAGCCCTCAGCAGTTTTGCAAGTATCTATGAATCTTTTCCTTCAAGCAGTGAACCCTGCTTGTCACAGTGAGCTCTGAGAGGAGGGTGTTGAGAGGAATAGAACAGTTGGAAGAGGGGGTTACTGGGGGCAATTGAAGTATTCTCCATGATCCTGCAATGATGGACACGGGTCATGTTAAGTATCACCAAAAATTTATAAAGATGTATAATCTAAAATGTAAACCATAATGTAAGCCATAACATAACCCAAATTTTTTAATGTACAGTCTAAAATGTAAACTATAATATAAACCATAAGGGAACCATGGTTAATACCTATGTTTCAATATCTGTACAGCAGTTGCAGCAAATGTAACATCCACATGTAAAAAGATCATTGCTGGGGAAGGGAAGAAAAGTGGGATGATGTCAGGTATATGGGAGTTCCCTATATTCTATATGTGACTTCACTGTGACCTAAAACATTTTTGAAGAAATAATGAAAAAAAAAGGTTGTAGACATTGAGGAAGAAATGGAAGAGGTCATCTTGCACTGTACATACAAGGCAACACCTCTTACAGTGATGAAAGCAAAACATCAAAAGAAATTGTTATGATAGTTCTTGTTTTTTAATACCCCAACTTATTTTTTACTTTGTTTTAGTTTTTCTAAATTATTATGTATTCTATTTCTAATCTTTAAACCTATCATTACTATTTCATTTTCTTATTGATTGAATTTGTCAACATATTAGAAATCATTTTTGAAGAACTTTTGGATCACAGAGGGATTCAACTATGGCAGAGGAGGAGGGCTGATGTGGTGTGTTGTTGGTGAGGTATGCATGGGTGGAAGGGAGTTCTCCAGGGCATACATATAGGGTATATAGATAAGTTCATATATTCGTTTGCTATTGACATAGGAGTTGGAGTTTCATGTGACAACTGAGGGCTGAGTTCCCATTCTGGGAAACTCTGTTGCACTCCCCAATGGAACAACAACAATCCCACAACTACAAGGGCAAAGACCAGTGAAGAGGGGTGATCTAATTGTGGTTCCTTGATACTGTGACTATGCTTATGAGCCTCTGTGCTTGAAATTTCAACTACGCCTACAACTGCAGCATGCCTAGAAGTAACCTCCTGAGAACCTCCATGTTGCTCAAGTGTGGTCACTCTCCTAAGCCAAACTCAACATGTAAATGCATTACCTTCCTCCCAGTGTGGGACATGATGCCCAGGAATGAGCCTCCCATGTGTCAAGGGAATACTACCAAGCAACAGCTGGTGATGAAACTAGAAAAAGACCTTGAATAAAAGGGGGAAATGGTAAAGGCAAATGAGTTTATATGGCCAAGAGACTTCAAAAAGAATCAGGAGGTCATCAGAGTAGTCGTGCTTATGCACATCTCAGTAGCATCTCTGAGAGAGTCAAAGTAGATACAACCCAGGTAGGGTCCTCCTGAGGGCTCTGAGACACCCAGGTCCTACCATCATGATAGATGTTTCTGGAGTTCAATTCCTTGTCAGTGGGCCCTACTTTGGAATTTGTGCTCCAGAGTGTGATGGAATTGGACTCAAATGTGACTTCTCTATACATCCCTTTTCTGTCACTTTTATGAACCTCTGGTTGGCATTGGGGTTGGTGTATGCTCAGGAGACTTGAATCTCTGGTCTGTCTATGTGCCAGCTGGGCCCTGAACCTCAGCAGAGTTGCAACACCTACACTCCAGTTCATTGGACTTACCCAGGTCAGCTAACTGTGAAGTTAGGATGGTCTACTACCACACCAGGGAACTGAGTCTACAGCCGCAAGCAGGACTATGTGGGATCAAAGCCACCTCTTGATTTAGATGTGGAGTAGACATCACCATCCCATGGTCCTCAGGATGGAAGAATAAAATATGGATTAGAGTGGACTTACTGGTATTCTACTATAGAATTATTGTGACTCTAGCAATGTAAGAAATCATATCACTGATGTGGAGACAGTGGCCACAGAAGTTGCTGAAGGAAGGAAGAGTGAAAAAGCAGTGTGATATTGGGGCATTTCAGAACTTGGAATTGTCGTTTACGATATTTCAGGGACAGATGCAGTACATTATATATCCTGCCACAACCCACCAAATGGACTGGGAGAGAGTATAAACTACAATGTAAACTATAATTCATGCTGTGTAGCAGTACTCCAAAATGTATCCACCAAATACAATGAAAGTACCACATAAATGAAAGAATTTGTTGATATGGGAGGAATGGGGGGTGTTGGGAGTGGGGTATATGGGGACCTCTTATATTTTTTAATGTAACATTTTGTGTGATCTATGTATCTTTAAGAAAACAGTAATAAAAAATGGAAACAAAGAACATAATACAAAGCCACAGTAATAAAAATAGCATAATGCTAGTACAAGGTCAGACATATAGATGAATGGAATGGAATTGAGAGCTCAGAAAGCAATCTTCACACTTATGGCCAAGTGATTTTTGACAAGGTAGCAAAGACCACTCACTTGAGAAAACTAGATCTACTTTTGTAAAAAAAAAAAAAAAAAAGAAAGAAAGAAAGAAAGAAAAGAATCAGTATGCAAGTGCTAGAAGGAGGGGAAAGAGAGAAAAGGGCAGTGTGGATTATTCAAAGAAATGATGGTAGAAAACTCCCCAAATGTATTTAAAGGCACAATAAGGACATTCAGAAAGCCTAATGCAATATAAAAAAAGGATTAACTCAAAGAGAAACAGACACATAGTAGTCAAATAGTTGAATGTTATGGACAAGAAGAGCGTTTTGAAAGCTTTAAGAGAAAAGCAACATCTTATATGCAAGGGAGACAATAAGACTAGGTGCCAATTTCTCATCAAAAACTGTAGAGATAAGAGACAGTCAAAGTTAATATTTAAAGTGTTGAAAGGAAACAATTGCAAACCGATAGTTTTGTATCTGGTGAGACTGTAGTTCAAAAAATGAGGAAGAAATTAACACATTCCTAGATAAATAAAAGTTAAGGGAATTTGTCAACTCTAGACATGCCCTACATCAATACTAAAGGCAGTTCTTCAGACTGAAAAAAGGGATGCTACACAGTGGACCAAAGCAGCATAAATACATTAAAAACCTCTGCTAAAGATAGTCATAAGGATAATTATACAATTCCAGTATATTGTATTTTATTTTTTGTATGTAACTCCACTTTTTACTTTTCACAAGTACTAAAATGCAAATCCATAAAAAGTAATGATAAATCTATGCTTTTAGACATACAAAGTAGAAAGTTATAATTTGTGACAAGTCAGTCAAATGTTGGGGGACAAAAGGGTATATGAACAGTGTATGTATATACACTGAAGTTAAATTTGTATCAAATCAAAGATAATTGTTATAGATTTTGGATGTTAAATTTAAGATTAATGATAACCATAAAGAATATATATGAAAAATATATACAGAAAGAATTTAGAAGGGACTCAAAATGGTACAGTATAAAAAAATAAATATGAAAATTTGCATTAATGGAAGATGTGAAGAACAAAATAAATATAAAAGACTTACAAAAATTAAATACAAAATCACAAAAGAGAGTCCTGCTTAATCAGTACTTACCTTAAATTTAATTAGATTAAACAATCCTTCAGTCAAAGGCAGAAATTGGCAGAATGGGTAAAAAAACAACAAAACACAAAAAGCAAAAGAAAGCAAAATTGACACAACCAAATGCTGTTTAGAAGGTACCTTAAATTCAAAGTCACGAGTTGGTTGAAAGGAAAAGGATAGAAAAAAAAACAAAAATACTGTGCAATAGCCATCAAAAGAGAGGTGCAGTAGCAATAATGGAAAACATAGACTTTAAGTCGAAAATTGTTATAAGGGACAAAGGTCATTAATAAAGGAGTAAACAAAGAAGATATAAAAATTATAAAAATAGATACATTTAATGGCAAAACCTCAAAATAGAGAAAGAAAATATTGACAGATTTAAGGGGAGAAATAGTTAAACATTAACAGCAGGAGATTTCAATACACTGTTACAATAATGTACAATAATGGAAGCAAACAGAAGATCAGTAAGGAAATAGAAGAACAATACTATAAATCAAATAGACCTAGGAGACATATTCATATTCAAAAGCAGTAAAATACACATTCTTCTCTAGTGCACATCTGTCATACTCCAGGATAGATGAATGTCAGTTTTAAATAAATTATGAAATATTGAAATCCTGCAATCTTCCTTCTCCAAACTTAATGGAATGAAGCTAGAAATCAGGGGGAGAACAAAAAAAAATTCACAAATATGTATCGATTAAAGAAAACACTTCTTTAAACATTTATTTAATTATCTATTTTTTTAAAGATAAATCACGCAAAATGTCACGTTAAGAAACATAAGAGATTCCCATATACCCCACTTCCCACCCCCCTTCCTCCCACATCAACATCCCCTTTCAGCAGTGAGGCACATTCATTGCAAATGGTGTATACACCAATAATGCACTTTTTAATACCCAATCATTCAAAGAATAAATAACAAGGGAAATTAGGAAATAAAATACTTTGAGGTGAATACCTAAACTTATGGTATGCAGCAAAGCCAGCACTGAAAAGGAAATTTATAGCTCTAAATGCTTACATTTAAAAAGAAGATCTCAAATATAAGACCAGTTGTTACAACTGGAATCTTGGAGTTTCAGCCTATACCTACTGAATTAGAATCTGCATTTCAACAAAATTTCCAAGTTATTTCATCTCCTTTACACACACACATATATAGACACATCTCACACACATACACGCCCACACACGGAAAAAAGGAGGGAGGAGTTTTATAGGTGGGGAGGGAATCATTTTATATCCAATCAAAAGATGTGGAAAGCAAGAAAAAGCAAGGGAGATCCTTGGGAAAAGGCAATAGGTATTGTCAGGACATAGGGTAATAGGAAATTACTTCAAAGAATGCCAATGATATGTTTTTCCTAACTTGATGATTTTATTGTTGTTTTTGTTTTACATCACTTCTTAGATAACCCTTGCTAGTTATGTTTCCCATTACTTCCAATGATCACAGACATAACTTTAATTGCAACTTGTGCCTAAGATTTACTTCCTGAAAAACGCTTTTGTTGCTCAAATGTGACCTCTAAGCCAAACTCTGAAAATAAGCTCACTACCTTCTACCCTATATGGGGCATGACGTAATTCCCAGGGATAAAATCTTCCTGGCATCATGGGACTCAATCAAGAGGGGAAAATAAATAAAAGAAAATAGGCTCAGTAACTAAGAAATTTCAAATGGAGTTGACTGTTCATCCAGAAGTTACTCTTATGCAAGTTTCAACTACATATTGTAAACTGTCACAGGAGCAAAGCCCCCCAAATTTATCTATCTATAAAATTTTTCCTCAAGGTAACTTAGATCTACTCTTTTTATTTAAACCTATGTTGCACCATAACCTGAAATCTGCCCACTTCCCTAGTAACAGCTAAGGGCACAAGACCACAAGACCGCCCACAAGCTTCTGCCGATCCCCAGCCGCCCCGTAGCCCTCACTCCTCCTGCTCTACCCCGCCCTCCTCATTCTCTATATAACCCACTGTACTTCCTTAATAAAACGGACTTGTGCACAGACCTGGTCTCCACCGCTTTCTTCCTCCCCTTGCCGTGTGTCCTCCACACCTGAGAGCCCCTCTGAGACTGTCTGCCGCAGCCTCAGATGCCGCTGCGGTCTAGCCTGACCCCTCCAGACCCCCCGTCAGCGTCGGGGTTAAACAAACCCCAGCCGCAAACCTATAATTCTCAACTCAGGTATTAGTTTATTTTTCAGGGACTTAAAGACTTAAGATAGTTCCTATGCCAGACAAGTCCTGAAACACCAAGGTATGTCTCTTCAAGAATGATAAGAATTTCTATTCACCCAACCCCTAGGGTCAATCCCTTTCCAGAATGAAGAAATCATAGAGCTGGATGACCAGATTACCCCAAATATTGGGAAGGAATAAATAAAAGGAGGGAATTGTAACTGAGAGTTAAGAATAAAAAAGGATTATGATTAATTAATCATTCAATACATGTTTTCATTTCTTTCTTTTCCAGTATATTACAGAATAGCCAAGAATTAATACCTGAAATTACTGATATTCAAAGAGAAAGATTTTAGGCAATTAAGTCATTTGACTTCCTTTCTATGAGCTGGCAATTAACTCTTTCTCTTTTTGAAACCCCTATGTCTCAGGAACTGGTAGTACAGTATTTTCCATCACCAGAAATCTCATAATAGCAGCAGACAGAATTTACAGTGAAGTGATAATTGCTGCTTATATGTAGTCCATCCCTTATTTCATTAGGCACTATTGCATATGCTGTTATTGAGTGCTGTTCTTGGCCTAAACTGGACCAGTATCAAAATTGTGTCACAAAGTCAAATCTTTCACATATTAGCTTTAATTTCACAAAGGAAGAAGTAACTGAGCTAAAGGGGTCTATAATTAACCATTAACCCCCCAAAACAGCACAGCAAATGGTCCTGCTAGTGGAAGGCTCTGGGTTCTATGCTACTAGGTTCTTGGCTTTTGTCACATAAAAGAATTTAAAGACATGCCATAGGGTAGGCAAGGGAGTAAAGAGTTTATTAGAAAACAAGAAAAGAGTACACAGTCCTAGACATGGATGCAGGCATGCTACAGAATTAGTTGCACACATGAGGGCCCCACATTAGTCCTTTTACGAATTTTACTCCTCCCTCTTCATAATGGTGAGAAGGGGCCCCAGCTGTTTGCTAATCTTCTTGTTTGCCTTCCAATTTCTTCCTATTAGCTCTCAAGGGCCCAGTGAGGAGCCCTGTTTGAGGTTATCTAGGAGCTCTCCTTGACCCTGGAAAAAGTTCCAAGAGAGGATCTCATGACCAGAGTCTTGCAGTATCCTTCAGGAGGTTTTTGGGTGAGGTCTCGTGACCATGCTTTCTGCCAAGTGTTCAGCTGTGACCCATGTCTTCCTTTTCCTTATACTAACCTGCCTAAGCTTTCCCCTCAGAGAGTTTACACCCTTATTCTTTAGGTAGAACTGAAGGGTGATGGTCATTCTTCTGTAGCTGCTTCCTGCTGGTTAGGGGAAGTAAGCCTGCCTGACAGAGCATAAAACCTTCTATTCTAATAGGGTTAAAGGAAGTGGGTTTGATACCATTGTTGGAACTGGATATAATCCCTGTGTGACTAATATCTTGTTCTGTAAAGCTTTGATTCTGGAAGAAATAAACATAGAATTTCAGATAAAAGAAGATAGTGTTAAGCAGGCCCAAAAAGGGGGCCAGTCATGACACAATAGATAAAGAGAGAGAGAAAGATCAATTGCCTTCAGAGTTTGAATCCTCCCAAAATTGATGGGAAACAGCATTTTTCCTTGAGTTCTTTTATGCTATTGGTTAACTATAGGGAGAGATTGTGGTAGACCTGCTGGATTTGGTGTAAATTGCCAACCTCAGTACCCATTGTCATGAGAATGCCTAGGACAGCTATGAGAGGTATAAGGAGAGACACTGACTTAGATATAAACTCACAAAGACAGTATAGGCAACAAGATAAGAAAATCAAAATAAGATAGTATTTAAGAGAGCCATTACTTTATCTTATAGGCATGTTCATTAACTACTTAGAAAATGAATTAAATTTATCAGGAATTTTAACATATTTAATATCCTTCTGCATGTGATCTAGAATAAAAAAGATATAACATTTAAAAGGTATATAGGTACAGTACTTAATTCTAATCAATGCAAATGTTCCTCTTTAAGCTGCAGTTAATAGATCTAAACTCCAGGTATGCAATACCATACATGTTGTCTGTCCACAGGAGCAAGCTATAATGCCAATTGTATTTGTTTAAGTTTTATTCACATTATGCTGGTAATTATTGCTCCATATGGTATACTCTTCACACAGCAAGCATGCTGCAGAACTATTGGTCCCAGAAAGAGGCTAGGAAGGTAGACTCCAGTGTTTCACCAGCATGGTACCTAGCAGCCTTCAGCACTGTGAAACAGAGCTAGCCTGGAGGCAATGTTCATTATAAATCTGGTCATACTGAGCCATTGCCAGGTTGTGCGGAGTCCAAAACTACAACATATTCTCCATCAAACTACAGGAACATGTCCAAATGTGGTAGATATTTTTATTATTTTAGGGGGTCACGATGACTAACCTAGTCAATAACTCAAATGGAGAGGCACCATGCAGTGCGCTGGAGGCCTGATTTAAATGTACAAGAGAGTTTGAAAATACTGAGATCTATCTCTTTTAATGTTCTATATACTTTTTCAATCCTTCCAATGTAGTTTATAACATATCAAATGAACTTAACTATTTTAGCACTTTACTTTTTATTTTTATACCTTTACCATGACGATGTTAATTAACAGGTATTTTCCTTTAGCAGTACAGGAAAAACTACTTTCTCCTTAAGAATCTTGTCTTATATTCCCTATTCTGCTCTGTGAAAACTAGTTATTTCACTTCAGGACAGATCTATATTTCATTAAACATGAAATTACAATTTTCACCATCTTAAAGATTTGATACATATAACACTAATTTGTTCATCATCCTATAAACATAGAGAAACCTTTATTGTTTATGCAAGGTTTGTTCATTTTTCCTTCCTTCACATGTGGCTAAAATCTCTTCTTTTTTTTTTTTTTACTAAAGCTCTAAAACTGTGGATAGCGTTAAACGCATACTGATTTCTAGGTTCTGAAATATATTACAGTTGTTTAATTTGTTTTAATTATAATTTAGAAAAGACCTTTCTGTGGCTTACAAGGCCCTTTCCTTACTCATTGAAATTTGATAATAGGATTATTAATCACCTCTATTTTAAGGCTGTTAAAAAGTTTAGATTGGGGAATTACCAGACAAACCATGATTCTTAATTACCAGCCTAATAGATAAAAGTTTTAAACTAGACTTACATATTAGCCTGAGGTGTGAAAATATACACTTGAGCAAATAAGCAGACACAATAGAGAGTTAGGCATAGGAACACAACTCACTAAAGTTACTTAGAATTCTTCTCTTACAAAATAAGCTTGACTGTAAAATAACATTTATAAGATCTCTTTGAAGGTTATTTCTGATGATTTTAATTTGAATTGTGACCATGCAGTTTTGCACTAGAATTTCATTTGTGAGTTACTGGCTTTTAACCACATTGTTCCCAATGCTTTAAAATATAATTTATGACATTTTCCTTTACTTCAGAGCTTTGCTTATTTTCCATTTTGCCTTTGACAGACCTTAAGTGAGTAATACCAATTACAATATATACTCACTGAGGACATTTAAGTCTCATGGAAAACTGTTTTTTTTTTTTTTCTCATGACCCGCTGCTTTCAGAATTCTTGACTCTCAAGGTAGGAGGTCCCCCAACCCCCAGTCCTCATAGATAACAGGAATCCAATGGTCAATGGATAGAAGAGTGGATGTCCAACACCAAGGGCCAAGGATTCCCACCACACAGGCTCATAAGTTGTGGGGTCCCTCTGGGCTCATGTCCAGAATAGGTAAGTTGGATTCCACACCTAGAGTCATGAAAGAATGTAGGGTTTTAATACCAGTGGAAGGAAAGGAGCAAGGGTGTCTAAAATTGCCTTCCCCTGAGCCATAGTGGGCAGAAGGTGCCATGTTATGAATAGAAAAATAGTTACCCTCACAATGGTGAGCAAGCACAAACCAAAGGTAAGATCAGTCCTGAAATAACCATAATCTAAGGCAAACTTATTTTAGAATTACCATTACTATAGCAAGCATACACAAGTGTGAGGTTAGACTTGATGTAACCATAAACAAAGGTAAATTAGTCTAAGATTACCATCACAATAGTAGGTGTAGGCTAAATCCACCCAGTTATAGCAATTTCAGCTTTTGCTATTTTATAATACAAAGGCATCTATATAATGATCTTAACTCTTAGTTTCAATTTTTCATTAGTTTTTACTTCAAACCAAATTGGACATTTTCATTTATTAACTAGGCAACTAAAACAATTTTATAAGTAATATTAACATTGCTAAATTTTCCCATGCTGCCAGCATTTGAACCAATTCCACTTGTGATTTCTTTTATACATCAAATTCATTTGAAAGATATTATTATTATTTACAGATTTAACTGGAATATAGGGTCCCATGCAGAGGCCACTCTCAGTCACAATGTAGGCACATGATGTGGCAAAAAAAAGATTAGCCTCTTCCTCTTTGGATGATTAGTAGGCAAGTTGTCCCAATTCCTGAGCAGAAACCTCAATGGAATGCTAGAGAAGTCACCCATTGTTCTACGGAGAAATGGAAAGAAATCTGTCATCCAATGTGTACATCCTGACCAGAATGTACTTTTAACCACCAAACTGAAGCACCCAAACCACTCAAGTCTTGGGAGACATTGGAGTTGCCTCTCTGGTTCCCAGCATCCCAGAAATCACAGAGAAACTGAGCCTGGGCATCCCCAGAGAGAACTATGTCTTGAGTGATGTCTCAATCTCAATCAACCCGCATGATTCTTCCTAGAAAGGCTTCTGGCTTGAAACCTTCCTGTTGGCCTACTATTGCAGAGGTCTTAGAAAGGTTGACCATAAGAGATACCACTACCAGAGACCAAGTCTGCAGTTAAACCGGACATTAAGAGGCACATTAAAAAGCCAAAGGCTGATTGCTCTGTGGTTTACAGGCAAACAGTCTCCGGGTTCCTCAAAGGGAATGGATTAAGAGGATCTTCAAAGCCTCCAGGGGAATGAGTAAGGAATAAACCTCTGGGCATGGCCTAGGGTGAGAGTCTCAGGTCAGGGCCCTGCTAAGCTAATAAAACAAAAGAGGGCAAAAGCAGGCTTTAATTAAAAAGCCTAGGCTCATCAGTCCTCAGCAGGGGTCACAGAGCATTTACTCGCCTTTTTATCTCCTGGCTCAACTGACCAAATATGCTAGCAGATAGCTCTGGGTTCTGGGCTTCTAGGTTTTTGGCTGTGTCTCGTAAAATAATTTAAGGACACACCATAGGGTAGTCAAGGGAGTTAAGAGTTTATTAAGAAACAAGAAAAGAGTACATAATCCTAGACATGGACTGTGGGCAGCTACAGCATGAGTCGATCACATTGGGAGGTTAGATCTTTTAAGACTTTTACTCCTCCCCCTTTATCATGTTGGGGAGGGACCCCAGCTGTTTGCTGTTCTGATTGTTTACCTTATGATCCCTGCCTGTTAATTCTCAGAGGCCCAATGAGGAGGCCTGTTTGGGGTTATCTGGGGTTTCTCCTTGACCCTGAAAAAAGTTCTAAATGAGATTTCATGGCCAGAGTCTCACAAGATTACTCAGGAAGTTTCCAGGCCGGTTCTCATGGCCCTATTTTCTGCCAGGTCTTCAGCTGTAGCCCAAGTCTTCCCTTTCCCTATACTAACTTTCCTCAGTTTATTTTATGCTGAAAGATTCGCAGGTCATCCAACAAATTTACTTCTCAATTCTGAAATCCAGAAGGTCTGTAAGCCAGGGTAGCTTCAATTATCTCTCAGAAAAGACAAGGCAGTTAGTTATTCATCACTTCCAAAGTAGTTTTTTTTTTTAATGAAAACCTAGAAATAGCTGTTTTTATGCATACATTACATGGAGACACAGTCCAATACTTAAGGGTATGTCCTCAACCAGCATCTGCAGCGTGGCTTTGAGCTGTGAATTGCTTGGTCCCACCCCACACTATTGTCATAAACCCATACCAGCTGCCAAGTCAGACTGCAACTGTGACATTTTTGCAAGCTTCCTGCTCTTCCTTCAGGACCTCCTGCAACATCAGAGGCTTCACCTAAAGCATTGGAAGTTTCACCATCAGGGTGTCATTCATCAACAATAAGCATTCTTCCAAACTCAGAAGGACCACTGATCCCAGTTGTCAATAATCTGACTTTTGGAATGAACACTCAGGTGAAGAGAGCAGCTAGTGCCATTTACTGCCTTTGTAGTCTACTTGCCTTTGGGAATACATTCAGCATTCAGTTGTGAAGTCTCAGGAGGAGGCTTTTGTTTGGCTTAAGTCTTGTGTCTGAATGCCTGAAGCTCCTTTAACTTTAAAGGATTTTAACTTTAAAATAGCTTAGGGGTTCTGATGTTCCCTTATTCTGTTTACATTTCTGAGGCTACCATCTTTATCTGTTATACTGATAAATCCAGGCCTCTCTTTCAAACTCTAGGGCTTTTTTTTTTTGCATTTAACCGTGCTAGAAAACCCTAAGACCAAGGCAATGTATGAGGAGTAATTTTCCATTTAAACAGTGTAGTAATTACGTAGTCTATTATAGGTCATTCCAAAAAGAGTAAGCCAGGTCAAAATGTCTGATTCAGGTTTGAATATTGATCAAAAAGTTAACATCAGCTCAGCTCATGGTGGCTTTCCCTTTAGTTTGCTATTAGATCAACAAATCATCTTTTCAGAGACTATTAATGGAGGGTATGAGTGAGGGAGTGTAGGTGCCCAGTGAGAAGAAGCCTGGGTTAGATTTGTAAGTGAACTTCCCATGTGGCAGGAATTCACTAGGCAGGAGAAGAAAAGAAACTCTGGACTTGCTCCCTCACATAAAAGTAGATTAAAGGAGAGACTACATCATATCCAAAACTCTACTTCTATATTCCTTGCAGGTCAAGTGACAGGCTTCTGTGTTCTATTTTTTATGCATCATTAAGGCTCCAACAGTCCAGTCTTCAGCCCAGCACAGCTATGTAGTTGGGCAACACTTTCAAGTTAAACATTAGTTTTCCTTCCTTTTATTCCTAGTCTCCCCCATCCATCCAAGCAGCAGCAAAGACTTTCAACAAGGATCACCCTCAGGGTATGGATAATACATAACAAATAATTCAATTCTGTGCTTGTAAGGAAGATTTTACAACCCAAAAAGAGAAGCAATGCTCTTGAAGTTCTGCAATACAATTAGAGTGCTAGACACTTAGTAGAAAACAGGATGTTTAAAGTTGTTTTTCTTAGTTCATTTTTTACTTTAGAAAAAAGTTACCTTCAAATAACAAAGAAGAACCTGGTGTTGTGGAATTTAAGAGAAGTTCAATTATTTGAGAATAGAGAGGCCAGGACTCAGGAATGATTTTGAGAAGGAAAAATGGTTTATTGACGGCCGGCCGGACTCGGGAGTTTTCTGTTTGAATCCCGAGCCCCGAACAAGATTTTCAAACGTCTTTTATACAGAGAGGAAAGGCCAAAGGTCCCTTTGTTTCAGTTCTCAATAGGCTTCAATTAGCATATATCTCTTTCACATCTTAGGTAAGCTTTTAGCAAGGACTCCAGACATTTTAGATAAGCCTTGGTTTTTGCATTTCCCCTAAATACTTAAAGTTTATAGCCCTTGCTTTGTTAAACATTTCCTGGGACTGGAGCCTGCTGGTCCCTAAGAGCAGGACTGCAGCCTCTTACCGTTTCACACCCACAAGTCAAACAACTTAGTTATCTCTGAAAAGACAAAGAGCCTTCCACCCATAGCCCACATCACTGGCATTTCTTCATTAGTCCTTCAGAAGGGAAGAAGACATGGTGGCACTTTTCTTTTAATCACTCCCCCAGAAGAGGTAAAATTTCAAAAAAAGTAAGCATAAAGCAGTGAGAAATGGAGTGATGTCTTAGATGCAGTTAGTCTCTGAGAAATTTCAAGAGCCATTCCTCTTCCGCTTCTGCTCAAGCCCTTAAATTTAAGTTTGGGGATGTGGTAGGGTACTTAGGGACTTTGTCCTGGTTTTTCGTGTGTCTCAGCAAAGCTCGTCCTGCAATGTGGTTCTGAATGAGTGGGCAGTATGATGGATAACTCTCCCACACGATACCAAGACCTCTCCACCTTAGCTTTTATTCTAGTTCTGCCACAGTAACTACTCTGTACAGGTTCCAATTAGTAAAACATAAAAGTAACCTGATAGTACTTTGCATCTGGCCCAGGTTGCCCCTCCTGCTTCCTGCCCCAGGGCTACTATGCTGTTGCTATGTGAGACACCCAGGGAATCCTTGTGGTTCTCACACCTGTGCCACCTGGAAACACAGGGTTGGTGATTTTCTGTGGGGTAGCATCTGACCAAGTGGGAGAGAGGCTCCAATGGATAAATATCTTGCCCCTTGTTTTCCTGGGCAGATTGGTCATGCAACCCGTTTTAAGAGGCCCATATCATCAAACAATTAATCGCACATATTAATAAGGATGCCAATTCAATAATGCCTCTGTTATCAGAATACCTTCTTACAGAATACTCCCATAATCCTTTAGGCTTGTTCTCTAGGTAAGTACCTAAACTTAAGATCCCTGTCTTGCAATGGTATCATGGTTCCTAAGAAACTCATCTGTAGTTGTGTGATATGAGGTGTAGGTGGAAGAAAAGGCATTTACTTAGAGTGATCATAGCACCTGAAAGATACAGGCCAAACATAACTATGAGATTTGTTAGAAGTCTAAAAATGATAATGCCAGAGAGGAAAAGATGGCATTTTCATTATATGGTGCTGAGTCAATCGGCTCTGCATATGGGGAAAAAAAATGAATCTTGACTTCTGTCACACACCTTACACACCATACACAATTCCAGGTGGATTGGAGACCTAAATACAAAGAAGGAAACTCGACAATTCATAAAACAGGGAACAAAATACGGTAATCATTAAGGGGAAGATGATACATTGGACTATATTAAGATTTTTGGACTGAAGGATCAGACAGATCCTGGGATTTCACCTTGCTCTTAGAGTTGGTGTCTATGTTCTTGGCTTCACTGTGAGAAAGAATTCAAGGACTGGACACGAATTAATCAGGCCAGCAAAGAATTCATTGTGGGATAAAACAAGAGAAAAAAATATATACACCTTCAGAGTTGAAGGCAGGCATTCTCAAGGGAGAGAAATGAGAATTTCTGCTCTGGGGTCCCCTGTTTTATGGGGGACAGGACTCCAGGGTCTATGTTGATAAACAAGGGCTCAGGAATGTGGGGCCCCAGGGGTGTGGGACGCCTAAGGGTGTGGGGGCTGCCGTTTGGTGATGATTGGCTTCTGGCTGCTGTCCATGACCTCTGCAGGGCATGCTGACTGGCAGTGATTAGCCTCTGGTCACTATCCATGAGGCAGGAGGTAACCTGAAAACTAGGTGGGTGGGTGACAGTGGTGCCCCTCTTGCCCCTTCCCTCTTTGCTAGCTGCCTTCTGATAACACAGCCTCTGGGTGTATGTGCTGCAAGCTGTTTGCCCTTCCTAACTTGCCTTTGTGACTCAGCAGCTTAATGCTAGCCAGAAGTCCATTGCCTCAGTTTCTCTTACTAGATGGTGTTTGTGTGGCTTACTAGGTTTTTCTGCCCCTTTCCTCCTTAGGTCCCTATTCTATCCTGCCTCAGCCTGAAATTGAACTCCTGCTTGTTTCTTCCACTTCTCTGCCTAGCATCCTCCACTCACTTTATTGTTCTCCTCACTAAATCACTGTCACTCAGATCATTGGCACAGGGTTATCTTCCTTGACTATCAAATCTAAATCAAAATTTGCAAAAGTGCTCAAGTTCAAAAAGTCATCAAAGAATTGAACATTAAAATAACCATGAAATATCAAACATCCCAAATAAAATAGCTAAAATGGAAAAAAAATAAAAGACAGAAAACATCAAGGGATGGACAGAATGTGAAGCAATCAGAGTTCTCATTCCTACTTCTGGTAGAAGTGAAAATTGTCCACAGATATTTTGAAAAACTGCTTTAGAATATCTCCAAAAGCTAAATATATCAGTATCTAATAACCCAGTAATTTCACTCCTAGATATGTGTCCAATGGAATATATATATGTATTTATGTGTATATATATATTTATATATTCATCAAAATATATGTTCAAAAATGTTCAGTTCCCTGGCAATATTCTTGTTTTTAAGCTTGCTCTTAGTTATACTGGTGTGTTTAGATTACAGAGACACAAGCTGTAAACTTTATATTTATTACTTGTCTATTACTATATATGTTATGCATCGATTTGAAAAATAACAGGCTTAGTTCATAAAATGTTAAATTCTTGTGTGAAACCCAGAAAGCATCTATACTGAAAATTAGAGACCCTAATCAACTGTAGCTATAGTAAAGCTACACAGAAAATTAGACCCAACTTCAAATTTCAAGGGTTGCAGAGCTATAGAAGTTCAGAGAGCATAGTTCTGATTGACTTCATTTTTTTTTCTTTTTTAAAGATTTATTTCTTACCCCTTCCACACCCTTCCCCCCACCCCCCCAACCCCCCCAACCCCCCCACTCCCGTTGTCTGCTCTCTGTGTCCATTCGCTCTGTGTTCTTCTGTGTCTGCTTGCATTCTTGTTAGCGGCCCCGGAATCTGTGTCTCTTTTTGTTGTGTCATCTTGATGCGTCAGCTCTCTGTGTGTGCGGCACCCTCCTGGGCAGGCTGCACTTTTTTTCACACTGGGTGGCTCTCCTTATGGGGCGCACTCCTTGCGCGTGGGGCTCCCCTATGCAGGGGCACCCCTGCGTGGCAGGGCACTCCTTGTGCACATCAGCACTGCACATGGCCCAGCTCCACACGGGTCAAGGAGGCCCGGGGTTTGAACTATGGACCTCCCATGTGGTAGATGGACGCCCTATCCACTGGGCCAAGTCCGCTTCCCAAGAGGTGGTCTTAAAACTAACTTGTGGTGCCTCTTTGAGCTATGGACTTGATGAAGGACTAAATAAATAATATGGGCATTCTGAAATGACTACAGTAGAGTGGAAGAGGTCAAATGAAAAATGGAAGTGGGGGTATTATAATAGATTTATGATGTGAAACCAGAGAAGCCACCAACTGCTTATGTTGCCTAACATATTTCACTAATGCAATCAAGAAACACTGGGTAAGGGTCCACCAGAAGATTTCAGAAGTCAGAGAGGCTATCCTCTGTAGGCAGGGGATCACAGTTTAAAATGCTATCAAGGACCTGGGTAACTTGGCATTAATTAGGTATTTTGGATTACACAATGGCAGAGGACAGGTGGCAGTCCACAATTCTCAAAAACAAGGTGGGTGTAATTACTTTAATGCTAGCAAGCCCAGGATAGCATCCAGGGAGCCTTGCCCATATGTTAATAGCAAGTACATCATGGTGTTCCAAGGGGTAGATGGAAGAGCAGAAGACTAGCGTGCTCTCCACTTACATAAAAAAGACAAAAATAATCATATATATAGAACTGGCAGGTAGGAATATGAGGTCAATTACCACAATAGTAAATTGCATATGGACTCAATAGAGATTGAGTGTCTGACTATAAGTTACCACATTACTATGAAAGAGGAAGTGTCCATCATGAGCTGGTTATTATTAGATTCTCCAAGTCATAAAGGTGGGCAGACATGACAATAGTCTATTGTTTGATGGAAATTGTATATTACACTGTGGCACAGCCATTTTCCGAAGGCACAAGTAAATTGCATGATCAGGTGACTCAGAATCCTATGTCACTTATCTATACTGCACTGATGCCTTTCCCTCTATTTATACATATTGGCTAATGGGGGCTCCCTATAAAAAACTAATGATGATGAAAGAGGTTGTTGATGTGGGAGGAGTGGGGTGGAGGGGTGTGGGGTATATAGGAACCTTTTATAATTTTTAATGTAACTTTTTTTGTGTGTGATCTATGTATCTTCAAAGAATACAATTTTAAAAATGATGGGGGTGGGGCAGTGGGGATTGGGAATTTTTTAATGTAACATTTAGTGTGATCTATTAACTTTAAAAAAGATATGAAAAATAAAATAAAAAAATAGAATAAAAATGAAAAAAAAAAAAACTAATGAAGAAAGAAAGAATTGATATTGAAATGTTAACAAAGAAGTTTTGTTCTAACAAAAATGGCTGTCACCACAATATAACTCCAAACAGGGGAGGCTATAAAAAACAGGCATGAAGGGAAATCTACAAGCAGTATACTTGGATATTCACATTGTACAGACAGAGAGGGTGCTTGAAGTACAGATATAGAAGTTTTGCTGATCAGTAGAAAACGACTTGGGTAGTTGACTAGGAGCCTGGGTGCATCAAGATTGGTAGAAGAAAGTAAAGGAAGTCTGAGACAGAAGCACATGGGTAGTTTCTGGGACTGCAAGCAGGTTGTACAGATCTTTATGTCTCACATCAATTTCCACCACAGAGTGCGCACCACAGAAGACATTCTTATAAGTGGGCTGGGCAGTCTCCATGGTGGCAGGGATGGACATCAGACATAGGACCAGTAGCATGGTCTTTCTCTTATTCAAGCAGAATTAAATAATATTATTGCTGAGTGCCCAATCTTCTCTCAGTAGAAACTAATGCTAATGCACTGATGTGGTGCAATTAATTTGAGGGAACCAGTCCACTACTTGCAGGAAGGCCATGGAGGGGCAGTGATTCATACTTACTTTAACTGGTACACATCTACTCCATATACAGTTTTACTTTCCCTGCTCACAGTGGGACTATCAAAAACATAATCTGAGGCTTGCATAGTACCTGATCTGCTGACCTAAAATCCTGTATACAGCCTCAAACCAAAGGAACCTAATTTTATGATAAAGATGTGACAATGGGTGCATGAAAATTGAATCCACTAGTCTTTGTACTTCATTAATCAGAATCATCTGCTCTAAGATAATGGGGAAATTGTTTGTTATAGCCTTAGCTAAGGTGCCAGCTTAGGGATGACATGATATGGTGTTGGATTCCTTTCCTGCAGGATGTGGTATTTGCACTGAACCAATGGCCAATGTACAGTACCCTGTCTCTGAAAGCTAGAATATTGAGGCCTGGAAACAAAAAGGGAGGAATAGAGTTGACCCTTTTCACCCTCTCATAATTAATCCCAAGGGACCACTTGTAGAACAAATGTTCTGCATTTAATCAACTTTAGATCCTGTTAGATACTATATCTGCTCTGTTTCCATTTTTTGACTGGGAGAGAGTAGTGAGTTAGTAGGAGAAACAAATCTACCAGTGGACACAACAATAAAAATTTCCACTGATCTTTAAACTCCAAATACCACCTGATCGCTTTATTACTTTGTGACACTGGAACATCAGGCAGAATAGGAGTGACTATACTGGTTAGTAGATTCTGATTTTTAAAAAGCTAGGGATTATGTTATAAATATGGACAAGAAAAAATATGTCTGAAACCTAAGGGGTTTCCTGAATGATTTCCGTGATGTTTCCTTGCATAGTGTTAATGGTGTATGGGCAAATGTCCTGAGGAGGGCAAGGTAACTAATGGTTCAGATTCCTCATGGATAAAGGTCTACACCTTGTGTGCATGAACTCCACATCCACTAAAGTGCTTGTTGGAGGTAAAAAATACCTAATATAATTGGTTGTGGAAGGAAATGTTAAGTATCAGTTAAGGCTTCGGAACCACTTATAGAGACAAGAACTATAGATTGTTTATTAACCCACTTGTGCTAAATATTTGGAGAGATTCCTGATTATTACTTTCAAGGGGATTTAGATAAATAGAATGTAATGTATAATGAAAGGGATCCGAGTGATACAAGAAGTGGAACGTATTAGATGGCTAGTCCTTATACCTCCCTTCAAACACTCTCCTGATCTCTTACTATAGCTACTGCTATGGTAGCCTGTTTTGTTTTTTTCAGTCAGCTTCACAAAATGAAATCCAACAACAGAGTTTTAGTGCAGGTTTAGGGTATTCACTTCTCATTTCCTATCCTTGGACAGGGCACTCACACATATGTAATCCAGAAGTGTGGAGGATATCCTGTGGGTCATCTCGCAGTCAATAAATGAAGGAGCAGATGGCAAAATATCTTTCTCTAGCAGAAGTCTTCGAAGACATTTTTCAGGCAGGGCATGATATCAAGCTCCATTTTCCCATAGAGGTAGCCAATGTAATAATGCGTCTTCATAATGACAGTTTATTAGTTCCTATTTTGCTCTTTATGTCCAGCAGTTATACTCTCTGGATTTCACTTCCTAATAAACTACTTGAAAAGTTCCTGCTTTTTAGAGAACACAGAATAAGTCAACTGTGCAAGGTGAATGGACATGAGGGTTTCCTCACAGATTCAAGTATGGGCTGAAGGAAACAGTTTTTGAGTTCTTAAGCTAAGAGGGCTGAAACAGCTTGTGACAGTGTTCTTCAGCCTCTCAGGAGCTGTTGAATTATTAAGAAGGCAAGAAGAGTGAAGGTTGAGAAGTGATTGGAAGAGCATTTGGACCTGACAAAAGCTATGAATATTTAGAGTATATGCAGTTCAAAGCAAGCAGGACCAAGAAAGAGAAATCATTCCTGATCAGTGACCAGCAAGAATAGAGAATAGTGTATAGACCAAATGCTATTCCACTTTATCCCAGGATGTTGCATACATCCCTTGTCACTTATCCTGTAAGAATTTATATCACCCCCAGAAAGGAATGCAAACTGGATGGGAGAACCCTGAGTTTTCTCTGCACATTTTACCAACAGAAAGAGGGACTTAATCAAGTACTAAGTTACCTGGAATTTGTAAGATTTAATAATCCTTCCATCAGTGAAAACAGGTGGTCAAGAGCAAAATTAATTTCAGAGAGTTAATTACTGTTTTGACTTTCTAAACAGGGATTTGTAAATGGTTGCAATTACAAAGTTTCAACCCATTAAAGCCGACAATACATAACTAATGGAGTATTTTCAGAGTGGTGTTTTTAGTGTTCTAGGTAAAGATAGGCTACCAGAATAACTTTCTACCAGTGTATGTTGTTCTCTTTAGTGAGATATAGTATTACCCATCTTGTGTGTGTTTGTGAGGCAAATGAGGTATGAACTCATCTGGCTGGTACGCAGAAGACTCTTAACTTTATTTTTTCTATTTATTTTAATGTATAGCTTTAACTCTAGAATGGTATTTAAATCCATTGGGAAGAAAACCATTTTGCTGGAATGGGCTATTGTCAACTTATGGAAACTATATTTCTCAGAATTAACCTCCTCATGTGATTTAGGGTAAGAGTTGGTCAAGAGAGGAAATTGTATGAGATTTTGAAGGCAGGGTGAAGTGAAGATCATTACTAGCGAAAGGTCTTCAGGGCAAGCTAGAGTAGCAGACTCGGAGGCCTTCAGTGAGCCCAGCTTGTCTTTCTGACTGATGACCCTGCTGACTACCAGTGGCCCCAAGTCCATGCACACACAACTGCCTCGCACAGCCTCAGAGGTGGCAGCTGCACTGAGGCAATGACTCCCCAGAGACTTCTCTACAGACACTCCCTTTGCAGCCCCACTTTGACAGCTGGATGTGTTTGGCTCCTTTCCCTGTAGGCTCTGACTTGCTCACCCATGGCCTGGCTTCAGCAGGAATGGTTAGTGATTCTTTTCTCTTTTCTGATATCCTCTTTCCAGAACTTCATTTTCCAAGCTTCTCTGACATTTTGTGTGAGGTCTAATCCATACAATAAATTTTCCGTTTTCACAAAAGTCATTGGGGTTTTGCTTTTTTGAATGAACCCTGACTCATATGACTCATATGACTAATCTCATTTCCAATTAAACAGACAGTTGTTGGGCACCTACATTATTTCAGGAACTGGATTAAGCACTGATAATTCGCAGATATTGAAGATTAGTATGGAAAATTTAATCACGATTAAATAGTGACTGTATCCTTAAATGGGTGACTTCAAACCAAAATTGATTTCAGCAATTAAAGCCATTGATGATCCAACCCTTAGTCAATCCTGGTAAGCATAATGTTGCTTTCCTACTAGCTATACCCCTTGCAGTGACTCTGCTTCCCACGTTCACTGGCTGTTGCTTTGGGGAGTACAAAGAGTGGTGACCGTAAGTCTGAGCCTGCTTTTACTGGTAGAACAACTCTCACTATTTTATCTGCATCTGTTATGAAGAAAAATATATTACCATGGATCTTTTAAACCTGGACCAGACATTTGAACTGTCATTTTCACCTCTGATTTCCATCAAGGTTCACAAAGCTTTTAAAGGCACTCAGTAATATATCCTGTATATCAAGATCCACAAAAGGCAACGTTTCTGTTCTACAGGGGTGAGAGGCAGAGCGCCGGACTCTTTGTAGTCCACAACCAGGGAGTTCAAAAGCACCAACAAAGGACTTTTATGCAGCCAAGGACTTTTTTCTATGACTTTTATTCTGAGCAAAATGTATTCAGCCAGGAAAGAATGGGAAATAGTGGTCTTAAAATAATTTCTGTGGCAGAAACTGGATTTCAAATGATATAATGAACTAATGTGCAGTAAAGGGTTAGAAATAATTAGCTCAGACAAGGCATTTTGTAGAGTTAGGAGAAAAATAATTGATCTACACTTTATGTGCTTCTTATAAAAAGAAATATATGGATAAATTAATGTGATAGCTAGGTTCTAAAATACAGCTACATGATAAATATTGGCACATCATCTTAAGATATATCATAGGCTGGATTAGAATTCAGATGTTTGTTATCTGTGTGGATCCTAAACTCCGTTATTTTTCATAAAGGAACTTTCCATTTGCTATTTATATAAGAAATATTTTATTAAATGGATTGTATAATTGGTTATTTATAACTTGCACAATTTCAGAGAGATGTTGATAAAATTTACAGTTTGGAGATACAATAAAATGGTAACAGGTTGAAAACAAAACATTGCAAGAAGAGTTACATTAGGTTAAGACTAGAAAACATGGAAGAAGATATATTTTAAAAGTTGGAGCAAATTCTTATATACTCAGCCATTTAATTAGTGGTGAATTGTGTTGATCTAACCAAACTCTGAATTAGGAGTGAGGTTAATGGTTATGAAGTTTCATTTCCTTAGCATCAGCAAATCACTTACAGAGTCAGAAAGTCAATTGCATAGGAAACCACAGAGTTTGTCATTATTGCCCCATATTAGGCAGTCCTGATGGTATGGCAGATAGCTCTGAGTTGGTACATTGGATTAAAATGGAATGGACATTTTACCCAATGACTTCACAGCTTTTTAATGACTGAATTCAATGCTCTTAACACCGGCAGTTTAAAGAGTCTTCTGTCTGGAGCTTTACCCCAACTTTGGTATCCCTTTGATTGGATGTTCTAAATATAACCTGTTTGGGATCTAGGACCTATCTCCCCTGGTCTCTGTCTGATCTTAGTGTCCAGATCTTTTCTGATATATGCCCCTGTTCTTACATATCATTCTCTGCTACCCTGAATTGCAGAGATGGAGAGAATCATCACAAATTTGTGCTAGTTTGGTCCACAGGAATTTATTGTTTTCTGCTCTCACCTTAGCTTAAGTGTATTATTTTCAATTCTCCAACCCAGTCTTTCCTCTAAGTACTGACATTATAAAGGGTATGCATGTTTTTCTAATAGTAGATGAGGATAATGATAATATATTAATATAATATATTAATGCAATATAATTAATATACAACCAACATATAATGACTATAAAATATATAAACATATTGACACAACATAATAAAAATTATTGTTATTATTTTATTATTATTTCAATTTTTTTAAGCTCAATCTTTTATGAGCCCAGGACTGTCAACAGAGACTATGTCTTGATGTTCAATCCTTGGAACGCAGCACACAGCCTGATACTAGGTAGACACTTTGTACATAATTCATTATTTATCTTTACAATAGTAATGCAAGATAAGGAGCTATTGCTCTTATTTTATAGACAGTGAATCCTTGAGCATAGCTCAAGGAAGTTAAGTCACTTGAGAAAAATCATACACATTTTGACTAGTAAAATCGTAATTTTTTATTTTGGGTTTGACTCCAAACTCCAAACTCTTCTCATTATAACTTCGCTTTGCATCGAAAAAAAACCACAACTACTACATATGTATTGTGGTTTAATATTTAAGAAGTAGACATATTGGCTTACTCTAAGTCTTTCTTGTGAATATTTCTGAATTGTCCATTTTTTCTATATTACACATATTATCTTAAAGCATTAAATATTAAGAGTAGAGTAGAAAGAGCACACAACAATTTCATAAGCTTTATATAAGGCAGAAAGTAATTTGGTTTTGTCATTATAGGAAATTTTACTCCTTTGAATTGGAAAATGCTGGAGTTACCTCTTTAAATTGTCACCATTGCTGTCAGACTAGGATACTTTTCAGGGTTGTGGGCACATGGGTTTAGCTAATCAGCAATTGATGGCATTAGATGTTTCTTAGATGCCCTCCTCTAGCTGTCCAGGAATGGTAAAGAGTACATTCATCACGGTACTTGAGATGTTTGCTTGCTCTCTGTTCATAGAGATTGATGGTCTTAACATCCTAATATTGTGAGGCTCTCAAATTTGATTTTGGTGGTGGTGGGGGGGAATAATCAGTTTATGAACAAAGAGTTGATTTCTTTTCCACTTAAAAATTTGTTTGAAGAGCAAAATAATAAATCCAAATGAAATAAAATAAAAAACTAGAGACTTTTAAAAAAGGCATTTGCCATGTACGATATGGCTACATTAAGTTACCATTAATCATTAGGGGAAGTATAGGTGAGCGGTACATGAAAAATCTGCATAACCTTTATAACTTCTTACAAACTGTTAATATTTCACAATAAAAAGTTATAAAAATCATTTGTACTCATTATTTTAATTCATTTTCTTTTTGAAATCAGATACATGGTTCTTCCTAGGCATTCACTAATTGAGACTCTAATGGTGGTCACATTCATTCATATAAGACCTAATTCTAGGACAGTGGAGACTTTATTGGCTATCACAGTGGAGGCTTTATTGGTTATCACACATGATAGTGTATAAAAGATAAATGAAAGAGAAAACAGAAAGACAGGACAAAAGAGGTTCCTAATTGTGGGAAAGGACCATGAGGACCTATGCGAAACATTGAGAAATACATTTTGTATGGCCTGAATTTTTGTTAAGTAGGGGCATAGTTTTCCAAGCTCAGTCAATGTTTGTGGACATCTTGATAGCAATACAACAAAGAAAAAATTTCGAGACACAAGTTAAGGTTATTTGGGATTAAATCAGAGGGCTAAAAGGAATTTATTTTCATTATCATTATCATCATCATTGTTACAATTTTGTCAAACACCTGATTTTTATCAGGCACTGTTCCAGGTATTAAGAAATGTTATATTAGATTCTAGCTAGAACTCCCCATAATACAAAGATAAAGAAACACATTTTTTGAATTTTCTTACAGATTAACAGAAACAATTCAACTAATTGGTAAATCAATATAGTTAGTATCAGTACTATTTTATTTTAGAATTGTATCTTTGAAGAAAATATTTTAATATGTATGCCACAATATAAAGTGATATAATTTTGCATAAAGCTTCCAATCATTCATTTTTGAATTCCAACTATGTTCCAAATATTTTGTTAAAATACAATGGTTGATAAAACAGACTATAAAGCTTTCTGTCTAGTGGGAAAAAAACAGTTGAATAATTTAAAATAAATATATGGCTATAAACTGTAATAAAATTATAAATACAAAAGTATAAAGCCATCTAAAAATCCAGAAATTTGAGTTCTATTCTGTACCCTGCCATAACTGGCAGTAAAACTTGTGGGGAATTACATACAGATATGAACCAACAACGTGCCATCTGAAATGCTACTTTCTAGACAGTTGGATTCTATGTATGTTTAAGCAGTTTTCTTATCTATATTTTATTTTTATAACTGTTTTAAAGAAACATCTGAACTATAATTATTTAAAAAGACCAGGGTTTGCTTTCATATATTAAATAACTTTTTCAGTATAGTACAATATCAAAAAGACTTTATGACTTTAGTCCATAGATCCAACCCCAAACCCTTATTTTAAAGGAAAATAGGTTTGCCCAATTTGCCGAAATACATTATCTTTTCACTGGAATGTGAGGTCAACACGCAATTGTCTTTTTTAGGTTGAGATGCATGGAGGTATTTATAAGTTTTAAAAATAAGATTGTTTTATGCTCTTTGAAGGATTGTTCTATACAGGCTTGAGAATATCTTTTTAAAATTTTACTTCAAATGCGCTTTACATAGTCTTTTTTTTTTTTCCCCCGTGCTAGGTCATAGCTAATAATTATCACTTGTTTTGCATTGGGAGCTACATATTATTTGGTAAACAACTGTGTTATATGAAGTAGGTGCTTTGATGGATCCCCATTTACAGGTGAGGAAATTAAGATTTAGTTGTTAACTTCCTTGCCCAAGATCTCAGTAAGAGAGAAGGTGAGATCTGAACTAAAGCAACCTGCCTCCAGGGTTTGTACACCCACCACCAGGCAACTCTGCTTTCATTAACAAACATTCAGCCCTTGCATTTTTGGATACAACTAAATACAGATCTTCTGCTCACTAACCTGGTACTAAGTGTGGAAGACACTTTTTTGACAGCTTTATGCGTTAAAATATACTGACCTGCCTTCCAGCATTTTTTACTTTTTGTCTTCTTCCTTAGTCTAAGAATGGGATTATTATGGCCTTGCTAAAATAGCAGGAAAACCTATTTTATTCTTTTAAAGAGCTGTGACCTAGTTTTATATGTGTGCAATGAGCAGTTAAGGTTTAAGGTTAGGATAAGGATTTCCTCTTCTCAAATTTGCAAATCTCTGCTAATGACCCTCAATTATGGTCTTTACCTGGTTGCTTCTCCATAATATATCAGAGCTTGAAGGAGCTCCTTAGTCCAGAAAAATTTAAAGTTGGATGAATCTTTTTGTCATTCATCTTAACATCCTGCTTTAACATTTGTGTTAAAACACATCAACCCAAATTAACAGCCAGCATAATTACAGTTTTAGATGAAAATTAGAGTGAAATGTGCTAAAAGAAAACATTGTTCCATACAAAAAACAAAACATTCCTTTAACAGTAGTAAAACTATTTTCAATACAGTTAGATTTTACACATTGCTCACTCTAAATGCACTATTTGAAGTATTTATTTCTTTGAAAAAGAAGAATTGACTAACCTCCAAAAATTAACTTTTGCTGTATTAATAACTTATATGCAATTTTTTTTCTTAAGGGGAGTAATGCAGTTTGCAGTTTTTAAGTGTGTTTATAGTTCAGAAATTGATTTAAATATATTTCACTAAAATGTTCACAAGATAATTGTTTTAGGGAAGTAGATTTACTCTTAGCATTTTCAGCGTTGGGCATATAACTGAGTCACCTTGCTCTCAATCCTGGCTACACATTAGAATTATCTAGTGAATTTAAGAAAGAAAAAAAAAAGATATATATATATATATATATATATATATATATATATATATATATGTACTAATGCTGTGATCCCATCCTAGTAAAATTAAATTAGAACCTCTGATGGGATTTGGCAATGCTCCTGTTTCAATGTGCCTTCTCCCTAATCCAGGTGATTTTAATGATTCATATCTTCTCTTTTCCTATTTAATGGTCTCAAACTCTAATGTCTTTCCATACCTGTAAAATATTTCCAGCCCTCCCCAACATACTCTTTTCTTAATCCCAAGTCACAGTAAAAATTTCCTTCATCTTGCATTTTCTATTCTTTCAAATCTTCCTCTATTTAGCATACTTTTTAGTTTCTATCTCTGTGATTTGACTGTAAACCTTTTAAGTACATTTTTCAATCTATTTGTATATACCATTTCTGTAGTATAAAGCAACCAGTAGGTCATCAACAAATACCTACTGAATTAAATTTAGAAATTTTCTAATGTCTATAGTATGAAGTAACATGAGGAGAAAAAAACAAAACTTGTTCATTAACAAAATATTCTTTTTCTTTTGTTTCTGGTTCACTTAAAATGTTCAACTCTTATTGTCCTTTTTTTGAACTTCCTTAAGGAATAAGTCAATTTTTGAAATGAGCTTTGGATTTTTTTTTTTTCTTTTGATGATGAATACCTCTCTTCTTATTTTTCAAGATCTATCTCAGGTTTTACCTTCTCCATGAAACGTCTCCTCAATTCGTTCTGCCTTCTTTCAAAACCAGCACAAATAACCTCCTTTGGTTCCCACAGTCCTTTGTACAAATTAGTGATTGTATTTATTTTTACTTTTTTTTTTTAACAATAAGAATGTCTGCTGCTCGAGGGCAGGGGTTATGCTTATTTATCTTTCTACACTGAGAACCTGTAACCTGGTTGTCAGAAAAAAAGTTATTTGATTAAATGGATGGAAAATTCTGTGGCAAACCGCCTATTTATACTAATCTCAATTTTGTAGCTGATATAACAACTAGAGCCTACTTTCTTCTTCTGCCATACCTCAGATAGAAGATGTCTCCTTAGCAAATAGGACTTTTAATTCATGGTTGCTTTCCAAGGTTTCTATCTTATTGTCAATTTTCACTTGCTTTTATAATCATTGTTCTTTTGAAAGGATATGTTTGGGGATGGAGAAAAGTTATAGTCCTACGTATAGTTCAAACACGTAATCTGTGGAAATCTGTCTTCACAAGTGGAAACCAGTGTGCATAGGAGAGGATTTGTTGCAAAGGATGACATCTTTCTTGTAATTTTCTTATTTTTTCCTTTATTTGATATTTTGTAGATGGTAGGTCAAGTCCCAGATTCTATGTCTACGTTTCTCTTCCTCTAAAAATTGTCCCTCAGTGTACACTGTTCTTCCTATTTCTGTACTAGGCATGAATTTACTTGTATTCCGAGACATATTTTACTTCAGAAGCTTTACTATTTATACATATTTTCTATAAACACCTTTTCTTGGGTGTAAATCACCAAAAAATTTTTGCATGAAACTAAACTGCAGTGTGTTTGCTTCATGTGTATTATTTGAAAAAGAAACCGCTTTTTTAATAGTAAACTCTTTTTACGGGTGTGTCAATGCAAATAATTGATATCCTAAATATAATATTTTAAAATACATGGCTTTTTTTTTTCTTTTTATTGTCACTCTTTCTTCTTACCTGCTTAGGGTGTTCTTCAGAATAATTTTGAGAGGAGTCTTAGAAAACAAAACTGAGCTGCAAACTGTGTCTTTCAAAGCTTCACAAACTCATCTTTTTATCTAGCTTTGTGCTGTTATGTAAAATTTGCCCCAGCATTTTGCGCAGCAAGATGGCAATTATTAACAATATATTTCTCTAAGCTGTTGCTGCAAAGCTATTATTCACTCAGGGTTACAACCGAGTTAATTTTGGGAGAGAGTTGTTCAAACGAGGCCCAGAGCTGTGGCGCTTATGAACACCGCCTTTTCTCTTCTTTCTAATTAGTGTGAAATGGTTCCAAACAGGAGTGAGCCCACAGAGGTCTGCGTAGCACAAAGCCAGGCTTGTTAACCGACACAGGGAATGGTTTTGTTTTGCTGAACAAACAACTGCGTCATAAAGCCTTTTCAAAAAGAATACAATCTGATTTACCACACTCCTTTAAATGTTGATCGTTGTTTATATGCCTCTGAGTCATTTTCATTAAAATTTAAAAGGCCTATTATTATGACTCAATGTAGATAATTAGATGTTTGTAACGTTTCCTTCCAGTAGGACTGTAGACTTTTCTAATTATACATTTTCTCCTCTTCCTATTTTATAAATTATTTTTTCTTTCATTTTGTGTATTTTTTATTCCCTATTGCCCTTTTAAAATTCCCAGTTCACTAATAAATCTATTTTGCTTCCAAAATAGTTATGACAGAGTCAGAAAATCTGCCATTTACCCCTTTTTCTATAAGATTTATTTTATATTGTACTGCTGATGGCTGTTTTCCTCCAATATACATTCTAAACACATGTTGTTAATAATATATGTGCATAAGCATTTTAAATATTGGAAATTATATGATATTTGCATTAGATGAGTAAATGGGGAAATTGCACCTGCTGTAGTATATATCTCAGATTCCTCTTTGGTATTCATTCTATGCAAATCCAGAGAATTTACTGAAGATTATTAGTCAAATTATGAAAATCTTGGTCCTGAGTTGGCCCTGAATCACTAAGTGATGTGTAATCTTCTGCAAAATTTCTCTTTCTTCTCGGGAGAAGAAAATATGTCTTAGGTATTCTCATCCTTCCAAAATAACTAGAATATTTTGGGTGCACATATTTGGTGTTCCATAAATGTTTGTTGAATGAATTCTTGAATGGATATTAGCCGTATTGACTTGATCACCCAGAATAATATGAAAAGATAAATTGTCTTTAAATGAATGCCTTCATAATATACTTATGTGAAATTTAACTATAAGCATTGTTATACTATGTTAACTCTATTTTCTAACCATGGAGTTTCATTCATTGTTGTACTATCAGATATAAGGCCATTTCAGCTTCAAAGATCAGGGACTACTTGAGAGATCATAAAATCATAATCTCTTTTGCCTTGTTGAAATTTTGGTATCATATTTAGGAAGGAATCAGAAAATTTAATTCCACATATATTTTTCAATTTGAAATTAGTAGAGCAAATTGTTGAACCTGTGAATGTAAACTGTTAGTGATACTAAGACTCACAAGCAGAAGAAGAAAATGTCCTAGAGATTGGAGAATGTCAATTTTTATGGCCACCTGAAAAATGAACATTCAAGGCAAGTATAATATATTTTTCTTTTTTTTTTGATTTTTCAAATCTCAGTTCTATTCTTTTTTTTTTTTAACTTTTGTCAAGAGCATTTCAGCAGTTCAATATTGGTGTCTCTTGTTCTTAGTCATTAAGTTCCTAAGACATATTACTAGCATTGAATTCTTACATGTCCTAAATTTTAAGACACATCTTTTTCCAACTTTGCTAGAATTATCATAATCTTTCCTTACTGCATATAAACACACGTAAAAAGAGTTTCTTTAAGGGTATACATGTACACACACATATACATACACATGCATATATGCATGATACATACATATATGTCTTATTATTTAGAATATTGTTTGACATTAATTTGTAGTAAATGTTTCCCATAATAGTTACCATATATAACCATTTCTGTTTTCCAGCTTTGTACACTGAGGAAGAGATTAAATGTTGCTTTAAGAGCAGGGTGCCAACAAGAACAGGACCTGAGCTTTTCACCATTTATGTTGGATTAAAAGTATTTCCTACAGCAAAATCACAGTTCCTACGTTGTCCTGTTTTACTGCCCCTGAAATCTCAGTGACTTCAGCACGGTGCTTAGAGATCTATAAAAGAATTTCTTCTTAAAATGTCACATTACAATGAAAAAAAATTGATTCTTAAAAAATGTATAGAAAAAACTACATGAATTGAGAACTTTGATGTAAGCAGAAATTACTAAAGAGAAATATTATATTTTTCCCAGATTTCAAATTTCTGTACATTTACTTGACCCTTATCTGTATTTATTTCAGGTAAATAACCCATGTTATTCCTTAAACATCTTTGCCCTCATTTAAACAAGTTGAGTTGAATTTGCAACTTTTGTTCTTTTATATTTTGCATGCATAAATTCATATTTATATATGCACCAGTGCCAGGCTAGAAGAATTTTCCCCATTTGTTTTTTTTTTTTAGTTCCCTTCCCTGTTGTTGACTTTTGTATTTTCAATACTGCTTAATTCCTAAAATTAAGATGAGGAGACAAAGAATAAAAAAAGAAGGTGCAGGCTTTATCTAGTAAATTTTATGGAAACTCATGAAAGCAAGAGCAAATTAAGAAAAAGTTAAAGTTGCAGCTAAACAAACAGGAAGAAAAATAAAGTTACTCTTTCCAACTTCTGATTTCATCTTTCAGCTGTGCTTTCAAGCTTAGTTCTTAACATTGTGTGGTTAATGTGTGGAATATCATTTTTTTTATAACAACAGACCTTATACAGGTCTTTGCAAGATAATTTACTATGCCTGAAATTAAGATGTCAATGTGCTATAATGTGGTAATTTGGGGAAAATTAAGAGAAAAATATTTTATTGCTTCCTTTATAGCCTTGGGGTACATCAGGAGCTTATGTTCCAGTAATGTGAAAGTGTTAATCCATTAAATTCCACATTAAAAGGGCAATCCTGGGTGAAAGTAAGCACTAGATATCTTTAACATTGTCACACTGGAGGGGTCATAGATGAAAGAGATGCAGCAAGAATTCACCACCTAATGCTCCTTCCTGTACCATAGGATTCCCTTACCTGTAGTTAGCCTAATTAAACTGGATAGGGGACTGTTCTTAATTGGTTCCCTGCTCTATTAAGTAATGCAGTTTCTTTTTTCCTAGTTGTATAAGGTATCATTGCTCTTTAGTCCTACTCTGTATAACTGGAAATTATGCAATCTTTACTTCCATGCTTTTTTAAAATTCACTGCCTTTGAAATTAAATAATATTTTAATTAGTTTTAATATTTTTGAGTGCCTATTTCAGGCCATCCATTGGTCTAGGCATTTTCTCAATCATTTCCTCAATCAGTTAACCTCCTCTTTAGTGTGATGGATAGTATGATCCCCATTTTTTCTCTTAGACATCTGAGATTCACTAATATTAAACATAAAATATTTTAACCCGAGCCTATAGAATTATAAGAAATCCATTTACACCATGTTTTTGAAATATAGCACATTACTGAAATATAATATCTTTCCCACAGTACACAAACCAAAGTTTCATCCTGAACCACATCCCAGTTTCTCATGAAAACAACAACCTTCAAATCACTAGTATATGTCTTTTCTTTCTCACTCTAAAAAAATAGTGCACCATTTTAACTTTATTTATGCATACATAGTTATTTGATGTTTTCTTTAGCTGTTTTTGTATTTCTTTGTTTTGCTTTTGTTTCATTCTTTGTTTTGTCAGTCCAAAGAAATTTTATGCTGTGACATATAACAAAATATTCTGGTATTTTGACCTTCAGTATTTTTCTATTTCTTTCCTCCTTCCCTCCTTCCTTTCTCTTTCCCTCTTTTTTTTTTTTTCAATTTTCCTTTCTTTCTTTCCTTTCCTCCCCTCCTCTCCTGCTTGGCCATCATTTTCTTCTCTTCTTGACCTCCTTCTTTCTTTTTTCCCTTGTCTAATAAAATCAAAGCCAATTGTTACTGAAAAACCTATAGTAGTAACCTAACCCAATCCCCTGATTAGTTCATGGGCTACCTTTTACCAGGACAGAGACTAGAATCTGAAATCATCTGATTCTAGGGCAAATATTCTTTCTCCCTAAATCTTTTGTATTGCAAATTGGCTTGCATTTGCATGATTTGGTTATCATTGTTTTTTGATTGTTCTATTTATTTTTTACAGTACAGAAATTACCTTTTAAAAATGAATTTATGTAGTCCTGATATTTAGCTTAGATCATAAACTGCTTCAATGTAAATCCAAGTTTTCTAGTCTCAGATTTTAAAGAGATTACTGTCTTTTAATATCACTATGAGGTCTGAGAATATCTTCAGAGGCAACTCTATGTATTATAGCATTCAAAATCAAGCAAGCAATGTTTATCAGCAATTTTTCTTTGCCTGTACAGCATGGTTGGGTTTGGGTGTCCATTTGTTTCAAATACTCTATGGCATATTGTCATTATGGAACATTTTCATTTCAGCTAAAACACAATTAGAAATTTTGTATTGCTTTAGTAATCTTCTGTCTGCCAATATTTAAAAGATCAGCATAATTTTGTATGAACCTTTTTCCATTCTAGTATCTACACTATAGGATCAAAATTCATTAATGGATTAGGGGTACTTAATTTCAATGAAGTATGCTGTGGGTAAATATTAATATGAATCTGGATTTCCAGTTGTCAATAAAGTACATTCAATAATTTGTAAAAAATAGGTGACCAAAAATCATTGCAAAGCTGGAGCAAACTAAACATGTGTGTTTATGCTTTTTTAGGACATCATGTTATCTGCTTCTTCTACTGCAGATAGCACAAGGAATGTATGTTAGAATAGTATAAAGGATTTAAAACAAAAACCAATCTACCAACAAAACTCCTTTGCTTTATTAGGGAAACTTGCTTCCAATAAGCAAATAGTTCAACAGCAGTTTAAAATAAACAACTTAAGTGTCTATCCTGGTGTCAAATAAATTGAAAATCAATCAATAAATAAGGGAAAATATCATAATTTAAGATAGATATCTAAATGTTTACTTGTCTGTTACAATTTATTCAGTCTTAGATGCCTTAATCCAATATGTAGATAAGAGAAAACTTTTGTTGTGTGTCTTCTTTGCTTGTTTCTTTGTTTTTGACTGGGCAAGACTCTTTCAGACTAAAGCTTACTTGGCATTGTGACCAAAGGAAGTAAGAGAAGAATATAACTTTTGATTAATACACTTTAAAGTATAGAATGTGGCTTGAAAAAATAAAAATTGAAGGAACTCTCAGAGTTTCACCATGGCCAATATTTCTAGACTTCTTTTCCCCCCACTATCCAGAGCCATCTGAGGCTCTGGTTTATCAGTAGTCAAATTTCACTTTCCAAAGGATTTCTTTGGTTGGAATTTTTTTCTATGTTAATGGAAGGGTACACTGGCTATAGCAAGTTTGTTCTGGATGAAACAAAGCAAGATAACTCTGCTGCACCACTAATACACTGTATTATTGTCACAAGGAAAAAATGAGCAAATTACAAAGCTTAACAACCTTACAATATGATTATATATGACATAGGAAAAGTTATTGCAAGAGATTTGGAGGATGATGAAATATTATTGTTATATCCCCGTCAAACACAAGGGTAATTTTAACTCTTTATTTTAAAAAATGTATGTCCAAGTAAAATTTGCCAAAATATATTTAAAATAATGACAAATTTTGCAAATGAATTATTTTTTTACAGTTATGTAGAATGAGACCACTTTATTTGCTTGATCTCTAGTGTCCATTTCTCCTTTTTCTCTCTTGAGAACTTTTTTTTTCTTGCTTCTCCCCTGCACTTCCATAATTTACAATGTTGCTGTGTGTGCAGTCCTCAAAAAATGTGAAATGGAACAAGAGGCTATAACAGGGCAGGCAAAGAAATCTAACAGCTAAACAGGTGCACTTGGAAAATAAATTTAAAAACTGGAAAATCAGGTCTCACAGGTGCTATAAAAGGAGCATTCACTGAATAACTAATTTGGTAGCCCTTGTGCCCTATGAATTATTGTTTTGATGTACCCAATCTCACTGTCTAATGAACTCAAATTGATTAACACTCTAATTATTCTCTATGCAACTTGAGAAGAGAACAATTTTTAACTAGCCAATTATTAAAAGAATGAAATGATTCTGTTTTTTTTCTAATTTGTGTGTATTTTATTTTATTTTTACTCTGTAATGTAAATATTCATGTTTAAAGATTACCTTATTCATGTTGTACTTTTTAATGGTGCTAAATAATTCAATTCAATGTAGCAATTGTTTAAATATTAACTGGTTATTATTAGTGTGAGAATAATGAACACAATATCATTTACTAAAATTTATTGAATACCTAGTATGTGTTCATATTAGGACTCCAGCCATTTGGAAATTTTATAAAATTTAAGAACATTCATTCTATGCAATATATTCTTCATGATTTATATGCTTTTATTTCAATGTCCCTTTTCCATCATTTTTTTATTCACTTTATAAACACATGAAGTTGGTATGGTTGAAGCACATTAAATTTAATAATGTGTAGTTTTGTTTCACAGTTACTAATTGTCAAGTTTTTTGCTAAATGAATTCTTTCTTTTAATTATCACAATAACTACATTATTTGTATACTATTATTATCTCCACTTTAGATATAATGAACGGGAAACTCTGTTAAGTAACTTTCCTATAGCCACATCATGGATGCATGCATTCAAACTCAGATAGCTGTGCTTCAGAGTATAATTTGTTAAGCACAATCTTATGTATTACCTGGATGCCAGGTTCAAAAAAGTTGTTCTTAAGTATATGTAAAGAAAAATAAAAAGAAAATCGTAATAGAGTAATTATATTTTAAAAATCTGTATCTTGGATAAAATACATTTCATACTTTTTACACTAAAGTTTTAAAATTTGCCATTTTATGTAATATTTAACTGTCTGGTTTTTCTTTCTTAATTTTGAAGAAATAATTTTATAAAACATTTGCATTAAATATGACATCATCATTTTTCCATGGATTTCCTAAGAAGATAATTATTACATATGAAAAAAACTCAAAACCAGTTGCGATACACATTGAGCGTATTTCAAGGCATTTATTTATATATTCACTTATTTTGACTTATGTTGTTGGTATTCCTTTGACTAATTAAGCTTTACATCACAAACATGTTTTTTTCTGTTTGCCTGTTTTATAAACTTTACCTCCTTATACAAATTAGGATCTATAGCTTAATATTTCAGAGACCTTCAATGACCTAAACACTTTTCCTCCAGTCTTCTTACCTACTCATTGGCAAAACTTTCTCTGAGAATGAATGCCTCTGTCTACTTTCCCACAGCTCACATGGAGCAGCTTAAAATTGCCTGTGTGAGTCTTAAACAGGTATATTAATTTCACCATAATTCCTAATAATCAACCTCAAATGATACTCAAATTACCATCAATTTTATTACTTCTCTCTGATCAACTCACACTCCCATTTACCACAAAAATTTCAAACTCTTTATTTTCTTAAAACATCCGGTTACTTGCCATTTCCCACATTCATAAGATAACTTGCTTCCTTCCTACAGAGGAAGAAACTGAAATTTATCAAATGGGAAATCACTAATAATTCTAAAATTAAATACCCAAATTGAGACATTTTTAAATAATTAACTTTTTTTTTTTATTTTTAAAGATGCTTTAGATTACAGAAAGTTACATAAAAAAATATAAGGGATTCCCATATACCCATTCCTCCCCCTCACACCCTTTCACTTTAACAATATCCTTTATTAGTGTGGTACATTTGTTACAATTGATGAACCCATATTGAAGCATTGTTGCTCACCATGGACAACAGTTTACATTATAGTTTGTACTTTGTCCCACACAATTTTGTAGGTTATGACAAAATATACAATGACTGTATCCATCACTGCAATGTTATTTTATGTAGGACAAATCCAATGTCTTGAAAATACCCCCATATTATACCTATTCTTCCCTCTCCCATCCCTCAGAACCTCTGTGGCCACTGTTTTTACATAAATGATAAGAGTTCTTCCACTGTTAGAACAATAGTAAATCTATAGTAGAATAATTATTCTACTTTAGTTCATTGTTCATTTCCCAGTCTTGAGGATTTGGGGATGGTGATGCCCACTCTGCTTCTAATTGAGGTGGCGGGGGGGAGGGGCGGAGCTTAGATTCCATGGAGCAGATGGATAGAACTATCTTGCTTGCAGTTGAAGACACTCTCTGTTCCTTGAGATAGATGTTGTCCATATCATCTCCTTGTTAGTTGTCCTGATTGAGTCCAAGGAACTGGAGAGTGGGTGTTGCAACTATGCTGAAATTCAGGGCTTACCTGGCACATGGATGGACCAAAGATTTAAGTCTCTGGGAGATATATTTATCAAATATAGTGCTAAATAAAAGGGACAAAAGAGACGTGTAGAGAACGTATAAATGAGTTGTATTGGGGAGCATAAATTCCAAAGTAAGTCCCACTACACAAAAGAGACATGTGTAAAGAAACTATAAATGAATCTAACTCTGTTGAACTGGAGAGCTTAAATTCCAAAGTAAGGTCCATTGACAAGGTGCTGAATTTCTAAGTTGTCTGTACTGCTTATAGTGTCTGGATAGCTCTAGATCCTTAAGGAGACTTGCTATTTGAGGAACTGTTTACTGTGGCAGTCAATGAGATCCTGCTGAGACTTGCATAAGCATAACCCTTGGAATGACCTCCCAACTCAATTTGAAATCTCTTAGTTATAAAAACTCATTTGTATTTATCATTTCCCCCTTTTGGTCAAGGTCTTTTTTGAGATATATTGCTAGTTGGCGCTTGGTAATAATCTTTCAATGACAGGAGGCTCATTCCCAGGAGTCATGTCCCACACTGGGGGTAAGGTAGTATGTTTATATGCTGAGTACGGCTTAGAGAAAAGTCACTTTTGAGCAACAAGGAGACTTTCAGAACATAACTCTTAGGCAGTATAGAATACTAGACTAAGTTTCAATTTCACAAGAAAAGGCTCACAAATATAATCATCAATGTCAAAATCCTGGCATAATGATCTGTCTTCCTTCACTAAACATTGCCCTTGCACTCAGGGCATTCTTGCTGTCTTATTAGAGAATGGAGCAGAACTCCCCAGGATGGGAATTCAGTATTCCTTCACTGAGACAATGTCCAATGAATACTTGAACATATTCATATGTTTAGAGCCATGCTTCATATGAAGCCCTTCCCATGAGTCCTCACATCACTGAAACCCTGCACCAGTGATCCTCGCCTGCCACTGCTGTGACCCTTCTTGTGATCTAAAACCTCTGGAAAAGTGAAGCCAACAAAATAACCAAATAAAATTAATAAGAAAATGAAATGATAATTTAAAAATAACCAATAAAATTTAAAAAAATTTAAAGAATTTGCAAACTGTTAGAGAAACGGCATTCACTGGGACATGGAGACTGAGGATTGCAGGCAGGAAGTTAATCGAGTTCTCCCAATGGAGGGATTCTGAAGAATAGACTCCAGCCTGCCCATGGAAGGTGCAGATGTAAATTTATACAGTACATCAATAGGCAGGGAAACGTTAGTTTGTGGGAAGGGGGTTAGGGTCCGAGTATAGCCTGGGGGCCAATAAGTGGATGTAAAAGCAAATTCCTTCTCTTGTATCGCTAGGGGATAGCGGGCTAGGAGGTAGGGTATTCTTGGAATGCAAGAGGACTGAGGAAACCCTGGTCAAAAGGAAATGAAGGGTCCTTATCTTGTTCTGTTCCATCACCTTGCGGTTCCTTTGTTCTCGTGAGGAGATGGTTGCATTCATGAACGTAGGCTGATAATCGTACACTCTGAACTTTGCAGTAGAGAACCTCTAACATGTACTGTTACAATAGAGAAGCAAACCCCTGTGTTAAAGACCAACTTATCTATCTCTCTGAATCACATCCCTTCAGTCTCTTTAGGAAATTAAATCACTCAGTTAATAATTTTCTCCCATGCATTAGGCTCTTTGTCTTCTAAACTCCTCTGGTCACTCCCAGGAAAGAGTCCAACCCAACCTAATGCTTTCATCTTTCTTCGGCAACTAACCTCTTTCCAGTCTCATCCGTCCCGCTCTACCACCAAAATTGCTCTTACTAAGGTCCTTGATGATTTCCACATCCATAAGCCAAACAGAATTTTTACTTTTCATCTTACCTAACCCTTTAGCAGCGTTCAACCTTTCCTTGCTCTTTCTTCCTTGGAGTACCTTTAGACTGGCTCTTAGGTTCTTTCAACTTCTCACTAATTTGCCTTTCTAGGTGTTCTCACCTATACTTATGGATGCAATTTGTAAGTCATCTGACCTCTATTTAGAGCTTCAGTCCCATAAAGTCAACACCTAGTTGGTATAATTATGATGATTATATTGATAATTGTGCTATAAATAATGTAGCTTAAAATGCTGAAATTCAACCTTATCATCACCCACAGAATATGGGCCTCTTGACTTTCCCTATCTCAGGGGTCGGTACCCTCATGTATCTAGCTGATCAAATTTGTTTGGAGCTATCCTTAACTTCCCTCCTTCATACTTCTTACCCAAAACATTGCCAAGTGTTGAGGATCTATTTCCTAAATTTATCTCGATATGTCTATTTCTTTCCAAATCAGCCAGCACCAGGTTAAGCTATACTACCAAGGTCTTTTTCCTGGTTTATTGTTAGAATCTCTGATTAGTGTTTTATGCTGTGTAATAAATTACCACAAACCTAGCAACTTAAAACAGCATCCATTAATTATCTCACACTTTTTTTCTTTAGGTCAGGCTGTGTTCTCCTATGGAGCTCCTAAGTCTTCTATCAAGTTCATTCAGGTTGTTGGCAGAAGTCAGTTCCTTGCAACTGTAGGCATGAAGCTTCTCTCTTTTTTTTTTTTTTTTTTTGCTAGCTGTTGGCTAGGGACTGCTCTTAACCCCTAACGGTCACTCTCAGGTCTATCTCCAAGGAGATAATCAACTCTCCTTGGAGAGTTTACAACATGGCTTGTTGTTTCAATAAGGTCATCAGGAGAGAATCTCTCATGTACAAAATCTCTAATTTTATTGAATGACTGAACACTATTTTTAAGGGCTCATTAGAATGGTTAGGCCCACTCAGAATAATCTTCTTTCTGACTAGCTCAAAGTCAACTGAGTGGGGATCTTCATTACACCTGCAAAATTCCTTCACCTTTGCCATGTTAATTCTTAATAATGGAAGTTAAATCACTTCATATTTATAAGTATCACTCACTTTCAAAGAGAGGGTATTATACATGATGTATATATCAGGGAATGGGAATTTGGAGTCCACTTTAGAATTCTGCATACCACAATTGCCAAGTACTACCTAAATGAATTCTAATTCATCTCCATACCATTCCCTACTCTGATATTTGAGGGCTCATCTCAAATACAACTTTGATCATTTTGTCCCCTAAGTTAAATCCTCTTTTTGCTTCCCACTGCTCTAGATATTATGAAAGTAAATATATTTTTAACAATGACTATAATAACTAACATGGCCTGACCCTATCTATCATTCAGGCCATATCTTCTACCAGATTCTCTTCACTCTTTGTACTTCTGCCAAAATGATTTCTCTAGGTCCCATATATTCAACATGCTCCTTCTTGCCACAAGAACTTTGTACACATTGATGCCTCTTTTTCTCTTTTTCATGTACTTAATTCTAATTTATCCTCCAGATCGCAGATTAAATATCACTGCCTCAAACTAACTCCTCCTATTATGGGTATTCTCTGCAATATACCTTTTTCACAGGACTTTTCAGATCTTAAATTTTTCTCTACTGTGAAATGAATGCATCTGTTTCCTCTATTAAGCATTTTAGGGCAAGTAACAATGAACTTTTATAGCCCACTGTATCCCCAGAGTCTAGGACTGTGGCAGGTACAAAACCAATATGGATTGAATAATTAAATGAACTGAACTATCTCAAATGATATGAAGAACTTGGTTGTAAAATTCTCTCTAAAAATAATATGTCATATTTTTCCATGTTAATTTATTTATAATTAATTTTATAGTAGTAATGAATAGTATCTACCCTCTAATAGAGTATATATGGAATACTGTAAAAGTGGTAGCATTTGGGAATAGTCTTTTATGGCAAAAATATAGTTCAGATTTTAAGCCATTTACAACAAATTATTTAATATGTTATAGTCATTGGAAGCACAATTATTTAAAGTCACATGAAGGTATTTTCTAGAAGACTTTTAAACTGTAGGGTCTTTAAAAAGCACTGTACTCTGACACGCCCTGAAGATTTGAGTCATCTTACTATTAAAAAGAATGGAGATGCAATAAATCTAATTGAATAGATAATAGCAACAATAAAAGTGTAGAAACTGACTCAGAAAGGTACAAATCTGTTTTAATATAAAAAAAGTAATTAGCTTGATTTTACTTTTAAACTGATTAATTCTTTTTTCTGACTGTATAAGCAATCTAATCTAAAATTAGAATATTCATTTGAATGTCAATTGGAATAGAAGGAATATTAAAGGTAAGAAATCTTGCCAAGTTTAATGCCTACCAAAAAGATATTTTTATTGTTAAATAAGGCTGATCCCGTAATTCACCATATTTTGCACGTTTAATTTTCTTAATTATGCCTAGTTCCCACACTCATTCCTCTAAAAAGCAAATTCAAAATGTACCTCTGTTATTGAGCATTATGAAAGATAGGTCCCTGACCACTTTCTCTTCTCAAACTTATCAAAATTGTCAAAAGAGTAGAGAAAGGAGCACCATTAACAATTAATCTTATTATTTCTTATTGTAGAGGTTTTTTCACCAACTACAAATGAGAAATTCACCTATTTTACTGGATGTGTAGAATTATTTGATTAGGATTCTGGGGAATAAACAAGATATCTGAATAAAATATGCACAAGATTTATCTCTCAAACAGATTTGTTTTTAGGATATGTTGAATTCAAAGTTAGAAGCCTATTATTAGGTTCATACACATTTAGGATTTATCCTCTTGATTAAGTGACACTTTATCATATTGCAATATTTCTCTTTATCCCTGGTGATATTACTTTTTCTGATGTCTACTTTTTCTAATATTATTTGGTCAATTAGCATTTCCATTGTATAACTTCTTTTTGCATCCTTTAACTTTTAACCTAGCCATGTTTTTATTTAAAGTGGGCTTATTATAGACCACACCTAAGTGGATCTTGCTGTTTAATCAAATCTGTCAATCTGTGCCTTTTGATTAGGATATTTAGATCATGTATATGTAGTGTAATTATAATATGTTTAGATTTAAGTCTACAATTTTCCTAGTTATTTTTTGGTGTCAGATCTTTTCATCCTCATTTCATCTTTTCCTGCCTTCTTTGGGTTATTTGAAAATCTTTTAATGATTTCATTTTATCCCCACTATTGGCTTGGCTTATTAGTGATACACCTTTTTAATTTTTTTATTGGTTGCTCACAGGTTTAATATATTTATCTTTAAGTTATCATGGTTAATCTTTAAATAAATACTGTAGCACTTAACATATATATAAGAACCTTACAAGAGTATACTTTAATTTTATTTTCTTTCCTCCCATCCTTTGCTACTGCTGTCATAGATTTTATTTCTACATATATTATAAACCAAAAAATATACTGAAACACTTTTTTTGCCTCTTAAGGCAATTATCTTTCACAATGAATAAAAGCAACAAAAAGTCACATATTTATTATTATTATACAAATTCTGATATTTAATTTCTTATATGAATCAACGTTTTTAGCTGGTATCATTTTTCTTCTTGAAGAATTTTACTATTTCTTTAGTGCATGTCTTCTGGTATTCAATTTTCTTTGTTTTTGTTTGTAAGTATCTTTATGTCATCTTCACTTTTATTTTACATAAAAAGATCAGAGGCATGATTCCAAGTATGGTTAAACCAGTGATTCTACAGTGTCACTCAGCATTCAGTTTCCTTTTGTCTCTATGGTCTATCATTCTGGGAATATTAACTATTTTCTTGACCCCTCCTTATGATAGTATGACTCAGATCAGTGCAAAGAACCTTGTATTCATCTGTTTAGTGACCTGAAGAGAGTAAAAGAGAATGTCTTCTTTTTCCTTTCCCAGTAGACCAAGAGAAAATATTTCTCATTACCCATTGGCTTTTTATTGGCTAGCTCAATAAAAAATACAGTTTTGACAGTGTAGGGATTGGCAGTTGTGTAGACAAAGAGTCTGCCCCAACCTGCTATCACTTTTAATATTTCAACTTGGTAGGAAATCGGTTTAATAAAATTTGTTGTTTATTTTTCATCTTATAGAATGGGATTTCTGGGAGGAAATTTGTCCTAAGATATTTTTCTTTTTAGTCACCTAAGAAAGTGCATTCTCCTTTAAATCAGTGATGTGTTTAGGCCCTCTCACATGTTAGAATATCTGTGGATTTTTTCTGAGATGTTTCTTCCCTTAGGAAGGAACAGCAAAATAAGTATAAGATGCCACCTTCAGTCATATCTTTTGTTTTCACAAAGAGCACCTTCCATATCAAAAAAGATGCTTGCAACAAGACTAAATGAATGCAATTTCAGTACCTTGAAGAGTCAACCAGAGATAAAATAAGTTTTATAAAGACCAATGCAATCCTCATCTTATATCATAAGTTTGAATATATTTATGCTTAGGAAGCCTATTATCAAATTAATATTTTATACATTTTTATATAAGGTTTGAAATCAACAAATATATTCCTTCACCTATGATATTATGATATTTAAAATTTTTCTCTGAAGGAAAATGATGGAAGTGCTTAAAATGGCATTTAACATGCCTTCAAACATCAGAGAGTCATAAACAATTGCAAGACCAAGGAAATCATTCCTCTGATACGCTTTTTAAATACTTAAAGTACTCTGTTAAAAACTTTCTTAGGAAGGCAATTTACAACTTTCTGAGGAAGTCTAGTCCTTTAGGGCTCTGCTCAAATCATATTTCTTATGTGGTGACCCATGTCTGCTCTTTATAGTGTCAAGCCCTGTGTCTTACTTCTGCATTCTGGCTGTAGTGATGAGCTGAAGCTAGCCCCGATAGGTTTGGGAGAGCCTGTTGTGTAAATATCCTCTCATTCTGCATTCAGTAACTTCATATTGATAGCTTAAAATCAGCCAGATTGGAATATTTGCACCATGAAAATCAGCAAACAATATAAATCAGGGCTATTTTCCTTCAGAACACCAGTTTATCAACATACAACTGCCTTTCATGTAACATATCAAACTCCTTCTTCCACCAAAAATCACTAAAATATTTGAGAACAGCTATCATTTCCCTCTACCCTCTTCCATATCACTATTCCCATTTCTTCTTTTCAAGGCTAAACATCCTTTCCTGAAAATTATTATTTTCCTAAATTCATTGTTTGGTATATTCTTATCATCTTGGTTTCTCTCCTAGGGATCAAAGCAAAACAAAGCAAAATATCAATTTATTAATAGCTATTAAAATGTGATATTCAGAACTATATGATATACTGTAGATGTCCTTAGTAGACAAAAACTTTAATACTAATATCTTTATTTTTTTACATTTAAAAAATCAAAATTATTTGAGTTTTATAGACAGCTGGTTATATCATTAATTCATACTGAATTTAGATTTTAAGTCCTTGAAGAATATGAAAAATAACATTTATACTCTACTTTTTATGAAATCCAGTGTTTGGCAAAATTTTTATGGACAGGTTCATATAGTATACTTTTCAGGCTTTAGACATATGGTCTATGTTGCCCATATACAACAATACTGTTGTAGCCCAAAAACAGCCACAGATAATGAATGGACATGTAAATAAATGGGCAGGGTTGTGTTCCAATAAAACTTTATTTATAGAAATAGGTGGTAGCTAGATTGGTGAGGGCCATAGTTTGCCCACTCCCAATCCTGTCCAACAAAATCATAGGTAGTGCCAAACTGCCTCTTTTAAATTGGTATTCCCAGGTACACAATACCCCTTAAACAAGCATTCTTAACTTGCATCCCAGGACCTGTAGAAAGATTACAGGGGTCTATGAGCCCTTATAATTGTATCAAAATGCTTGTCCATGAATTTTTTTGAGGAGAAGTATATACAACTAAACTCAGATTCTCGAAGCAGTCTAGAATCCACCCTTCATCAAGTCCTACTACCAAAAAAAAAGTGTGAGAGAGATATGTTGGAATGGATGTGGTAATTCCAGAGTAGATAAGGTGCTCGAGCTGTTGTAATAAAATATATATACATATTCAACTAAGTCTATATTCAAATAAACATAGTCAATAAAACACATAATAAAATAAAAACTCTGGATTTCTGAGAACTGCTTTTGATGTTTATACCAGCTTAGCAGTAATAAAGAAGATGGATTCATTCAATAGCAAATATTTATTAAAAATAAATATATATATATATCAGTTATGGACCAAGCCCTATTCTATGGCAAAGAATTAGGGAAAAGATATTCAGAGAATCAAAGATAAAAGAACTAGAACAACAATTGGTTTCACTGATGAATTACACTATTTAGATAGGAGCCTTTTTGCTTTATCCATATATTTTATATAAATAAAAAGATAGACAATTATACCACAGATTTGACAATGGTTTTACACTATTACAGACTATATAAATACTGAAATAAATCACAAAATTTCAAGTTGTTTTACTAGTATAAGAATATATTAATATGACATTTTTTTGGGGTATACCCTTAACTTTCGAGAATGTCAGGACGCACAATATCTCATAGCTTGTGCTTTAAAAACAAATATATATATATATATTTAAATTAACCTTATATTATGGAGTACGATTCATTCTTTATGACATCAAAGTTAAGTTTAAGGGGAAAAATCTATTTCTAATAAATATTCCATTTATTTTTGTAGTAACAATTGCTTAATATTCTATGATATCTTACATTAAAGATGTACTGCTATTATGTGATTTTATGTGATTTTTTTTTGGTCCTGTATTCTTTGTTTTTTCATTGCTTTCTACTGTTAATTTTATCCATAAAAATATTCTTTGTATCTTTTAAATTCATAATTTTCCCTTTGTTAAAATAGTTATAAAATCCTAGTTTCTACTTTACACTAACGATGCTTGGAATTTTATCCTTATGCATCAAACGTCTACAGAAACAGATCACAATATAAATGACAGAATATTCCTTCAGATTTGGGAAAAATCAAAGATTTGCATGCCTGGGTATATAAAATATCTGTAAACACATCTTACATAGAACTTACAAATGATAAATGCTTGTAGTCAAGGCTAAATCAAATCAAGTGGCCAAACATGCTTAACCATATTGTGATCTAAGTATTGGGAAAATGTAGAATGAGTAAGACAATGTAATTTATTCATTCTTATTCCTCTGTAATGTGTCTATCACAGACTTTGCATTTTCTATTAAAGTAACTTTGTCTCTACCCTTGGGTGAAGAAATGTTGAAAATATATATGCAGCCTTTAAGTCTTTTTATATGACCACACTATCTACCAAAATAGGACTGGTATGTGTAAGCTATGGTACAATTGTAGGCACTTTCTACATTGTTTTAAGAGACCCTGGAGTGCTTATAAGTGCTACAGACACATACTTGCTGTATATGAATACATACCCTCCCAGTGACTGGGAGGAAAGTTTTAATTCCCACCACATAATGGCCCATTTGCCTCGAGTGTTTCAGAATGGTTCAATAATCACTAGACTTGTGTGTAGTTTGTTGAATTATTTAAGCTTATTTCCAGAGGGAAAAAAAGACAGGGAGGAAGGCAACTGATTCAATGCAAATGAAAAGCTTTTGAAGCTCCCTATGGTGAAGATGTGATTACAGTCAGACAGTTAATAACCTAGACTTAGAAAAATCTGAAGGTTTTTAAAACTGTCTGGCCAGTCAGTAAATGAGGTTTTTCCACACTATCGACCAACTGCCATGCGTTGTAATGGTTTCAGATCTGTTTGGAGTTGGAGTGGACCCACAAATGAAGCAAGAATACCACCCCCTGTACTTTTGATGATTAAGAAAAGTAGTTTGTAAACCTCAACGGTTTTCCTGTGGACTCAGGATTGAGTCTTTAGCATACACAATTTATACAGTCATGCACAGTGAGTGTTGCTTTCGAAAGTGGAGAGGTAGAACTTCATTTGTTGATTTGCAGTCATAGATATTCAATGCAAGTTGTATAACTGGAGAAACATAGTTCAAATTTCTAGGCAGCAGTAGTCCTAAATATCAGAGCAAATTGAAACAGGAAATTAGTAAACCTAAGAATAGTATTTTAATAGAAATAAAAAATGCTTATCAAATAAGATTAGGAATTTGGAGACTTAAGATTTTATTTTAGCCATTACCCCAAATCCATCTGAGGTATCTGTAGAAAATATAATTTTGCTTTTTTAAATGTCCCTTTAATACCCATAGGGTAAAAAATTCTCCTTGTCCATAGAGCTCCTTACAGAAATGATAGAGAATATTTTTATGAATTTCATAAAGAGTATTTGATAATTAGAAAAGTTTTACAGTCTTAAATTCAAGGGAAACTTGGCATCATTCATTAAGTGGTCATGAGAAAATATGAACTTACTTTGAAGAATGAAAACTGGGATGTGTAAAGCTAATTACAAAATACGCTATGAGCTCCTGGGGATGAAATTTTCTCCCTAGACTCAAAATCTAGTTTCAGTATTTCCTGCATCTCTGAAGGTTTTGTTAGTTATGAGGATGAAAACAGGAATCACTTTAAAATAGTGTGTCTTGTAAGACTTTTTTAAAATTTATTTTTGAAAGAAATTTTGGATTACAGAAAATATAAGGGATTGGTCTTTGTGTAATAATTTCCTTGTTAGAATAGTCTTAGTTTCCCAGGGTTTTGCCCTCAGGGTCAATGACAGCTAGGAACACTCCTCTCTCCATCCAAGTATCCGTAATTGCTTTTTTTGCAACATGCCCTCATCTAGTCTTAGGCATTTGAATTTTAAAAAACACCATATAGTCAAGTGTTAGAATATAGTCGCAATAATCCTTTTTGTGTTGCTTATTTTTCTTTTCATTAAAAAAAAAGTAGAGGCAAAAGAGAAATGTTTAAGTTACCATTCATCAAAAGGAAATTTTTAAATTCCAGACCTAAGTATTGAACTTTCTTCAACATTAGAAATAGTGTATGATTAAGGCAGTTTTATATTTCTCCTTACAGAAAAATTTCATTATTCACGTCTCTTTTGAACATGTATAATCCCATAAATCATGCAAAAAAAGTCTTTAAAGTAGTAAAGTAGATGATCTGTTGTATTGCAAATGCAATATCTTGAAATATTCTTATCCCATGCTCCTCACTCAGACTAATTAACACCAAGATACTTAGTTTGGGGGAAAAAAAAAAAGGCTCACCGCCCTTTAAAATGCTTTGTTATAGCTCAAATATTGATGGAATTTTACACCTTGGGTTTTATCAGCATTTTTTGCTCTGAGCATCACAACATGAAATGCCCTAGTTCCTCATTAGGAATGAAGATTTTTTTGTCAAATGAGCCATAAATACAGCAACTTTTCTTATAATCATGTTTTCATTTCTCTCCTGCAAAATCGTGTAAAGAATAGAGAGAAGACTACTAATGTATTGTCATCAGAAACTAGATGGCAGCCTAATTAATCCTACATTTCAAAACATTAGAAATAAATTTTTAATTTTCTTATTTTTTTCTTCATAAACTGTAAAGGAAAGAAAATGTTACTTGTATGAAACAATTTGGGCAAATATAGATATAATAAATTAATTCCATTCAAGAAAAATCCATTCTATTAGTGCAAAACATAGTTAAAAAATAAAATTTTATCTTCACAATATTTGATGAATCCCACCCCCTTTTTAAACATTGCTTTCAAACCATCAAGTTTTATATCAGGAGTTAAACTGTTCAGATTGGCATTAGGAGTTTAGATTGTTCAATTTGGCATAGTTACTATTTCATTTTGGAAATTGCTACATGAATAGCCTTTCTTCCTCCAAGATTACCAATATTTAATCTCTATCTACACATATAAATTAAAAAAAAAATGGATCATTCATAAAATTATACACTTACATTCTGCTCCTAAGTAATAAAATAATCCAGAGCATACAGGCAATAAATAGCAAAGACTCCATCTATATAACTCAGTGGTCTACATTAACGAGAGACATAGGATTAAAAATACCTTTCTCTACATGACTGCAAAATCCAACATTAGGCAAGGTTTTAACCCTGCAAAATCCCAAAGCAATTGAAAGGGAAATTGTATTGTCTTCATTTCTTTTTCATGTATACTTGAGTAAGTTAGGCAGGTATGATTATTTCTTGGGTAAACAAAAATGCAAAGTATTACACAAATCAGTTTAATATGATAATATTGACTGTTTTCTGATAATATCTTAATTTCCAAATTAGCTATCTTTAAAAGGAAAAAACAAAGTTCAAAACTTTGTCAGTATACTTACCATATAGCAAAATGAAAGAATACTTACAAATTAATATCAGCTAAACATGGTTGAACTAAATATATGGACAATCGAATAGAGAGTGTTTTCTGCTTCTTATGAGATTTTGGCACCAACGCAATATGTTTTCTCAAAGTTAATGTGCAGCCTTTTGCAAAAGGTTGATTAAAGAATTTGTATTTACAATGTAAGCTACTTTATGTTATAGATACTGCAAGAATAATACTTCAGGAAAATTGGATAAGGTAAACACAAGAAGTAGCAAAAAAAGCAAATAAAGAAACTACAATATAATTTTTACAAACTGTATATTGATGAGAATGCAAACTATTTTACCTTATTTTTATGTATTTAATATGTTCACTGAAGCCCGCTTCTGTTTAAAATGCCACATCTTTTCAACAATCATTCAGTTTAAATATTCTATATAAATAAAACTGAATTCCGTACATCTTTTTTTGTCTCTACACATTTCAAAATGAAATAAATAAACAAACAATACTTTACAACTTAATTGCAACAATTCCTGTAATTTAAAAATGAATAGCAGATTTGATTTTGTATTTCCTTTCAGATTTGAAAGTTGCTGTTTTCTCACCGGACAGCAAATACTGTGTAGAACATAGACTGCTGACAAATATCAGCTTCCGCACATCTAAAAATTGTGTGTGATTAAAAAACAAAACAAAAGCTATTTCTCCTTAATTCAGCATCTTATTGGTGTGAAAATTGAAGGAGTCAGGGAGGAGAGGGATTTTAATTGATTCTAGGAATACAGAAATTTGGAAAGGTCAGTATGCAAACTAATAAAAAATGTGCACACCAAATCCTAAAGCAGTGAAAGAAATAAACCTGGGTAACATTAGAGCAAGTTCTTTTACAGGGTGAAAAGAATAGTTTCTATATTTGGAAAATATGAAGGCTTTCAGAGGCACATATGCTAAGAATACTGAAATTTATTTGCCTTTTTCATTTGGGTAAGACCCTATCAGTAACAGGTGTGGCTAAATTGCACTGCATTAAAAGACTAGATTGTTCATTAATAAAGAAAGGAACAAGTCAGAAATGTAAATCAACAGGGACTCCTAAGGAGTTTTATATTAGGCAGTAATTAAATAACAGTTCACGTTGCTTTCTTCGACTGGGAATTACATCCTCTTCACCTCTTCTCTGCTAAAGCAGAGACGTCCATTACAATGAATAGCTACAACACGTGTCAGATCCAATCAGCTCCAAAGAGCTGAAGGCCAACTGACGTCTACTCTCTTAAAGCAGGGCTTCTTCTACCCCCAGAGCCACTGGCCTTTCACATACATGCAACAGTCAAAAGTGATCACATCATCTAATGAAGAAAAACAGAAGCATATGGTAGGAAGGGCCTCAGTAGGAGATGGCTGAAATGCCAAGGCTTGCATATAAACAAAATATATGCAAAAATGTGTGTTCATAAACTCTGTCAGCTGCAGCTTCAGGAGATAATAAATCTGCAAAGGATGATAGAGTTTTACTGTGACCACAGTTACCTAGGAGTCTGTATTTTTAGTTTAAATTTTTATTACTCTATCAAGTGATATACCAGAGCAGGCTAGTCCCAGGTAATTAATTATGCATAAGCGTTGCAAAGTTCAATTTTGCCGTATAATATTGAGCCACATACTCTTCACAGTATATTTTGCTCAGACCTGCTGTAGACTTCCACATGACAGCTGAATTGCAAACTGTAAGTGTCTTCATTGTTGCCTTCTTTCCTGAACTCTCTGGCTGTGCAAGAGTGAATGTGGAACTATGTCCATGAATTCACCCCACCTATATAATTGAAATGTAAGCACTCATCTTTCTGGAGGTGTATTAATTAACATTTTAAATGTGCATCGGACACATTCTGCCTTATTCTAGTTCTTTCAGATAATTTAATCAAAATCCTTTCTTCCCCTAATGACTGAACATGGGTTGCGGCTGTCTTGCCGCACTGAACCTTTATCATTTGGCAATGAAAATGCACTCCCTCCCACCCCTTTTGACTTGCCAGTTTTTATGTCAGGACAATTTTGGTGTTATCACTTATTTGTAATCATTTTGACTGGAACCTTTTATTTTCATTTTCCGTAATGATATTGTTAGAATTAGAGAATTTGTAAGGACAGAACTCTAAGGCAGAACTCTGGGTGATCTTCTAAAATATGACCAGAAGCATTTTATGAACCAATGTTGACAAAAAATACAACAAGCTACTATTTAAAAAATGCATAGGTAACATGGCCTCTCCTTGTGGATAGTTACAGTTTTGGAAAAAAATTCTATTTTCAAGTTGAGTAAAAATGCTTTCATCTTAGTTTTAAGTTTAAATTGCATAAATAAGACAATTTTCCTTCTAAATATTTTGCATTTTATATGAGGAATATAATCACATTAAAAACATTATATTTAAAATACATTTTCTTACCACACTCATGACATGTGTTCAATGGCACCATTTTGTGTGTGTGTATATATATATGTATATATATATATATATATACATTTATCTACTATGAAGAGAATACTAAAATAGGGCATATAATTTTAATTCTTAAAGAGAGTCTTTTATTGAAAAGGTGTCCGGAATTATTATGTGCAAAGACATTTACAATTTACCATCTGTCTAAAACTGGGCACGCAATTGGTTGTGACAAAAGAAACTTGGTAAAATAAAGTTTGGCTTCCCCAATGATCCAAATGCTTCATATCCATGTATTGATCCGTCTTCAAGTTGTTTGAATAAAATCGAAAGAAGTGGTACTTGTGAGCGAGTTTCTTTCTTTTGGAGGTGATATGAAATTTCTCTATGTATTTACACAGAATATCAGGTTTCTTTCCTAATCTTTACCTTCAACAAGCCCTTTCATCAGATATTCTTATTTTTTAGAACAATATGTAAAATATCTTCTTGGATCATTTTTAAGAGGTTTATCCTTTCTTTTTCTCTCACCATTTTACCCTGTAATTTTCACTTTTTATAACTGAGGAAATTGCCACTTCTAACAGAGTTCAGAATCTGCATCCTAATGTAACAAAGATCGCTAAACTAGGATGAGCTGGCCTATGTACTGGAAACTATTTAGGAACATCAGAACATCTACTCCTAGTAACTGGGGCCATGCCTCACCATACATTTTCTTCTCCATGGACAAATATAGAAAACTGGATTGAGATATTTCTCAGACACATTTTTTTCTTTTGGCTATGATTCTTTAGGTGGATCTAAGACAGCTCTCCTTGGCCCAGGATCATCCCAAATATCCTTTTTGCTACTTCATTACAGGCAATGGGAGAGCCAGAGAAAGCAACTTCAGGCAAAATGTTGATGCCTCACAATGTGCCTTTGATTCCAGTGCAAAAGGTGCTCTCGGCATTCTGTTACACTCTTGATTCATCTCTTAATGCTCAGTGTGTTAGCAAAAGCTTGGCCGGCCCTGGAGTCCTGCTACTTCTTTTTTTTTTCTGAAAGTACAGCCTTTCAGGCACTTCTGGCGATTTGGTTTTAAAATGTGGAATAAAGAGGCTAGGTCGGTAGTACCAAGGGGGAAAGCTGCACTATACAATTACTAGAATAATTCAAAAAGGAAAAAAAAAATGTAGAAATTTGCCTGAATACTATTCTGTTTTGAAAAGAGCTTACTGAGCAAATATTTTTCAGGGGGGAATAAATATTTCTGTGCAGTCTCTAGGACAGATTTAAATGCTTGCTTATCTTTCTCTCCCTACTCTTTGAAAAAGTCTCCATGAGTAAAAGAAAATAGACATCTAATAATATCCTAATAAAATCATAAACTCTGGTCAAGCAAGCAAACAAAATTACTGCTTACCATTCTACAAATATAATCAACTTTCTAAAACTTTTATCATGAAATTTTTAGTGCTTGAATAGAGCATTTTAAAATGCTTCTATAATTACTGTGAGCACTTGCAGTTTGTAATAGAGAATTTAATTGATCCTTCAGTAAACAAAATATTTAAGGAACTTACCTGATTTGTCATAAGGAAAATACATATGACACAGAGAATTTTGAATAAACCAGAATAATCAAGTGTTTTGTATATGTAAAATTCTTCCTTTTTAATTATAATTGAAATTAAGAAATACTGCTGTAATAAAATATTTTAAATATTCACTGCATATCAAGAACAAAAAAGGAATGATTTTAAGAAGTGAATTCTTTGAATATGACATATTTCTATCATCCTCAAAGTTAATGTGAATGCAAATTAAACCCATCTTTTTTCTTATATTACTAGGATTGTACTATATCCTATGGAATTTGGAAACACTGAATATTTTTATATCTTATTTGATCTCATGAAAATGAAAAGACTACTAACATGTGGCTAGAGGCAAGTAGCAGAACATGTTTCACAGATTCCACAAAATTAAGAACTTTGATTTGGCCAAGAAATGATGTCTCGTATTCAGTTCTTCACAGAAATCCTTTCTCTTCCTCAAACGATATATGCTACCAAAGTCAGCCTTTAATGTGGTGTTTCAGGGAAGACTTGCATTTTAGAACATACGAAGACACATTGGATCTGTGAATAGGACCCTTTTCAAATGGAACAAACATAATACTTGTAATTGCTTTACTTTTTGTTTGCTGTACATTTCTTCCCAGTTTTAAGTGAAATAGTAAGAAAAGGAAGGTGTATATATGTGGAAAATGTGAGATTGCATCTCTGGATGCTGAGCAAAACTGAATAAATCAGAAATCGAGCTAGTACATTAATGATAATTGGTATTACTGCATTGTTGAAGCACATTAGAGAATATTGATTCGACTTTGGGAGCATTTAGCCCTTCCTTTGTTTGAATTATTTTCAAACAGGACTAAAAACATTGGACACTAAAAACCTTCCCTTGCCTTTCTTCATCCCTTTGATATTTACAGATGTTCACTAAGCTTGATGTTATATGTCCTGTTTTACTAACATCCATTGCACCCTGCTGCTATTTAATGATTTATTTATTCTATTTTGAAAGTTTGTATAAATATCTTAATGTCTGAAATATGAAAATATGCAATACAATTGAATCTCTGGATCAGTTTCCAATAAGCAAAAGGAGAAACATAGTAACAAATATCACTTAAGGAAATTTTATTGTCTGAATACAAAATATAATAAAAAACATTATAATTGATTGGTAAAATCATTTAATGTAGTTTTACATGGAAGTTAAATGCATCTAAACATAAAAACACAGAGACCTTGTGGCATCAGAAACTATGCATTTTCACTTTGCATTTTTGCAAGAGTGTCAAAACATTTGGGGCTTGATTTATTTTTAAATTAGGTGTTTTAACAGTCACACATTTGTAAAGCTCTAAATATTAGCTACTAAAGGTTATGCTTTTTACATGCTCTAACATCTTATATTATTTGACTAGTTGACAGAGATTTCAACTGGGAGAGTCTAAGGTAAATATTGTTTTGATATAATAACACGGAGGATTGACAGTTTCACACTACCTTTCAAAAGGCTTGGCATGTTGTTTTCAAAACAGACAAACAAAATCCATGTTACAGCAGTAGTAATAATAATAGTAATACTAAGGAATAGGTCTGGTACAATTAATTTTGTATATTGATTTTAGTTTCACTACCCCTTACTCTTTTCCTTCGACAGGTAAATGGTTGAAGACAGAAGACTTATTATAGATTTTGCATCCAGCCCATGAGGATTTTGACTGATTCCATCGAGCAGGATCAGGTCAGCTAAGTCCTTCCCTTCAAAGCATCATGGGTGTCTCCGAGCATCATCGCAAGCTTGTCCTGGCAGTAAGCCAGGCTTCAAAAGCCTTTCACTGCAGTCACTGACTCACTAATGGGCAACTGCAGGCTTTCTGATTTTCCTTTCGTTTCATGTGTTCATTTGACATAAATTTAATTAAACCAAATCTGGTGTTAAAGCAAGACAAGATAAAAGTGATAAGTCTCAAATTAAAGAACTGTGAAAGATACAGGAAACAGAACTACGCTTTTTTTTTTTTTTTTAAATCTGTTTCTATAAAATAGTGTTGATTTTTATAAGTTCACTACTTAAAGTTGGCCAGAAAATGATACTGATATGCATTATTAAGAATAAGGTAGACCGAGGGTTAGATGAAGGTCTTGGCCCCATATTCTCTGTAGTAAAACCTTTCATAGCATTTTTATGTTTTCTTTTATTCTCACACTTCAGGTAGTCACCTCTTCACAGGATATAAGACAAGCTTGCCCTTCTGCCGGCTACATAGCTATAGTTGTTAGACAGCTCAAAATCATACAACAGCAGAAACATGAAAAGATCACATACTAAATATAAAAAAAAAATCATCATTTTTCAAAGGTCTTTTTTTGGTTTTTACTTAAAGCTAAAGACGAGATTGTGAGTGAAAAAGAGAAAAAGATCATGTTGCTTAAAAGACTCCTTTTAATTGCTTTGAATGTTGCTTTACGAAACATCCAAGTTTCTCCTTCTTTTAAAAATCGTTTTCCCCATTAAAAGAAATCTCATATTGGAAATACACTACATGAGCTCAAAGCAGTTCTGCAGTCTACCTCAAGAGTGCTCAAACTGCTCTTCCTTCCTTATCCGAGAGGCTTTCACTTCCTAAGACCATGTTTAACGTCTCTAGATATGAAACGGTTACTCTGAGCAAATATATACAAACTAGCAAGTGATTGCAGTGTCCTGTGGATGAGGGTTAGGACAAAACAGGAGAAATCAGATGCAGGTTGTGTGGCCGAAGGTATAATTCCATGGGGCAGGAAACAGAGTGTGGCAGAGTTATGCTCTGTCTTCCATCCTTATTTTTGATAGCAGACTTCTTTCATTGCAAAGAGAATTCAGGCACTTCCTCTATACTCCCCTAGTTTGATTATTTTATGTAGAATCCACTAGGATTTAGACTCACAGTGTTTAGAATCATCAAATTACTCTCCATCCTCTTTCATTTAACTGGTAAGAATAAGTGACTTGTCCAAGGTCACCCATCCAGGTGAGAGATATCCCACATCTTCCAATTCGTAGGGCTTGGGTTTAGTTTTGCTTTTTTAGCACTTTATTTCAGTGCTTCAATACAGCAGACCTTTTGGATTCTTTAAAAAAACAAAACAAAACAGCAAACAACTTTATTTCTAGGTGTTTTATTTTCTCTGACCAAAGAGAAAAACATCGTCAGTGGTTTAAGTAGAATTAAATCCATTTAAAATTCTCAAGATCCTCAGACATTGTTCTTCCTTTAGTAATCATTTAACAAATGTTAACTATTAGTCAATCCTTTGGTTTGGGGAATTGCTAATGGGAACAATTTAAGACTTTGTCTAATCTGGAGTGGAAGGAGGAAGGGGGAGACACTGCAGCTGCTCTTCCCCCACTCCAGGAAGCACCTCAAGTCCTTGAATCCCCCACTCACCCTGGCCCCTAGGATTCCATCCATTCTCAAGTAGTGGTGATGTTGAGGGCCTGACCCCAAACAAACCCACCCTAGGAGGGTACAACCTTTATCTTCCCTGCTCTGCCCCTTTTCCCTTCTTGCCTTTTCCCCTGTCTGGGACAGAATCTTGGATTCATATATATATATGAATGATAAAATATATATAATATATGGTATGATATATTATATGATATATGATAACATATTTCTTCAAATATCTCAAGTCCAGATTCCATTATTCACTATACCAAGACTCTTACCTGCATTGAAGCAGAGAAATGATGCTCAATCTGATGGACAGTTATTGGATCTTTAAGAAATTTTACATTAAATTTTATTCTGAATCCAAATTATCATTGAAATAGAATCTAGATATAAAGCTTTGAAAATAGAAATTCTTTCAGATACTTTTAGACATGGTCCTAAGTTTACTTGCAAACTTTTACCTACTTTCTTTATCTGTATCTATATATTTATCCATCTATGTATATACATCTAACATAGATACTCTAGTTTCAAGAAAAACTTATAAAATCCTTAATGAGCCTTTGTCAAGGTCCACACAAAGCCTGCATTACCACAGTTTTATCACTGTTTGTACATTCTGCTGAGTCCATTTATTCAACAAATATTCATTTAGTGAGTAATATATGCAAGTCACTTACACATAGCAAAATGGTTAAGCAACCACTGGGCACTTAGTAATCATTCTACCTAACAAAGATGCCACACTTTTCCTTATGGTGCATATACCATATCTTGTTTATTCATTCATCCACTTGTGGAGACTCAGGTTGTTTTTTTCTGCTGTTGGGAATAGCGTTGTTATGAACATTCAAACACAAGTATTTCTTGAGTACCTATTTTCAGTTCTTTGGGGTGTATGTCTGGGAGTGGAATTTCTGTGCATTATAGTAATTCTATATTTAACTTTTTGAGGATCCTGAATATCTGATATTTAAACAAACAAATTGAAAAAGCACAAAAAATTAACTGTGTTATAAAACTGAAATGGCATAATAATATAAAGGCAATATTGTAGTCCTTAACACTTCCTTAATTTGTTGCAACTCTGTGTAATCAAAATCTTTGCTAAAAATAAAATATTTTTTAAAATACCATGCAAGATTCCTGTATGTTTGTAAGATTATTTTCAATTCCGAAATTTTACACAACCTAATAATTTTAATTTGTCTGTTCAAATATTTAATAAGTAAATACTTTGGGAGTTTAATTCTTTTACTTTATCTGTTTATTAATAACAAAAATATAAATATTAAAATGTTCTCAGCACAACATTTAGAAAATAAGGTCAGTCTAACTGCACAGGTAATATATACATGTATCCTGCTGCAAGACAGAATTTTTGTAAAGCAGAAAGTCTTTAAGGGACAGGGTATACTGAGTGTGTCTCCCATGAAGCATTTTTCAAGAATACCAACAATGATAAAATACATCTGACAAATTAGTATCAAAGATTTCTATGGTCAGCTATGAAAAACTAACAGCTCACTATTTTTAAATAATGTTAAGAAGCACATTGTTTATTAAAAAATCATTTATGTAATAAAAGGACAGTTCAGAGAAACAAAAATATTTTTAAAAATCATTGGAAATCAGGCTAGACGGTATAAAGTATTTCCTCTGATGTTTAATCCCATTACATATCATTTGATCTCTAATATTTAGCATTTTTTATTTAATGTCTTAGAAACAATTATAAGGCAATTATTTCTTGATAATGGTTGAAGAGTATAGGCTGATACATGGCATGTCGATTCCTCTTTGGTTAGGAATTTAGATAATATCCAAGATTTGGTGTCTGGCACCCTGGTCTTCCTCAGAGTGAGAGATTATGGTGGAGGATGCCCAATATAAAATACAAAATGAAAAGTAAAACTTTTTTTAAAGCCCCAGATATTTGGTGACATCTGAATGAGTGTCTGAATAAGCCTAGCTGGTCCCCTCCCCTGCATTTGAGCTGGCATCATATTAGATAGAGTCAACTTTTTACACAGGATTTCTCAGAAGTCACATGGCACAACATATTTAAGAAACCCACAGTAAGAATGAGAAGAGTTTACACATACCATGAAATTGACCACATATATTTCATTTGGTTTATTTCCTCTCTTCTGACTCACAAAGATCCTTTGGCAAAGAATATTTTTATCACATAAAACCTTATGTTTCTTGTCTTTTTCTAAAAAAGAAAGTCTTGGTGAAAATGTGCAAACAATAGAAAAGCCTAATGTTGTAGAGCAGAGGTCAGAAACTTTTTTGGTAAAAGGCCAGGTAATTAATATGTTAGGTTTGGCACAGCGGCTCAGCTTGTGTGTTGAAGTTTTGTTGCTACCATTTATAAAATTTTGATGTTTTATTCATTATGGTTTCCTTTGCATTAACTTTTATTTTTTAATATTGAGTTAAATATTGTTTATCTGATTACTGAGCTTTTTGGCATATTCTTAAATTCTGTGCCTGAGGTGAGTCTCTCATTTTCCTCACCCTATTCATGGCCATGGAAAATTCACCTAGGCAACATATAAATGAATGAACATGGCTGTGTTTGAATAATATTTTATTTGTGGACTGAAACTTGAAATTTAAATAATTTTTACTTGTAATAAAATATTATCCAGCTTTGGTTTTTAGCTATTGAAAAATGTATAAACCATTCAAAAACCATGGAGCGTACATAAACAGGTGGTGGGCCGAATTTGGCTGCTAAATCTTATTTTACCAATCATTCTTGTGGAAATTTAAGTATGGGTAACTGCTTTTACATAATTTTTTAAAATGTCTATAATGTGGTTATATAGCTTATAAAATTAAAACTAATTTAAAAATTAATTGAACAGAGAATCACAATGACTGCCCTGGGGGTAAGCAAGCACCAAAACTTTACCCCAGGAAAAATCATGGTCTTGTCAATGCCTTAACCTTGGACTTCTAGCCTCTGAAATCAATGAATGTACAGAGAAAAAGACCACAGAGACAGAGAGGAACTCACAGAGCCTGAGAGATAAAGCCACGGGAGCGAGAAGTTGAAAGCAATGTCGTGTGCCTGATCACTCACAGCTGCAGATCAGGGAGAAAGAATTGCCTAATGAAGTCTTGATCTGGACATTTTCACAGCTTCAGAAATCTATTTCTTGACCACCTATAATGTTTCAGTCACTGGTTTAGATTCTGGCAAGAGGAACTCTGTGCAACATCCAGAGAAGAGCAGGAGGAAGAAGCTGATACATCCCTCCTGGACAATGTGTGCAGCACCTTCCTGGCCTGCAGGGGTCCCCAAAGTGGCTCTCTTGGACTACCTCCATGCCTTCTTCCCTACTTTGCAAGAGAACAGGGCTCTGTCTGAACCACTCTGAAGCCATATTCCCAGATCTCAATAAATTTAAAAGCACTGAAATTATACAAAACACTTTTGATCATAATGAAATTAAGTTTGGAAATTAGTAACAGGCAGAGAAAGAGAAATTTAAAAATATATGGATATTAAACAGTACACTCTTAATAAATCAGCAGGTCAAAGAAGAAATTGCAAGAGAAACCAGTAAATTCCCAAAGACAAATATAAATGAAAGCACAACATATCAAAACTTATGGGGGGGAAGCGGTTGTGGCTCAATCAGATGGGCTCCTGTCTACCATATGGGAGGTCTTGAGTTTGCATCCTGGGGCCTCCTTGTGAAGTTAGGCTTGCCTTCATGCTGCGGAGCCCCACCTGGCCAGCAGGCTCCGCAGAGAGCTGAACTCAGCAAGGTGACACAACAACAACAAAAAAGGGAGACAAGCAAAAACACAGAAGAGTGCACAGTGAATGGACACAGAGAGCAGATAGCAAGCAAGCTACAAAGGGGGAGGGGAAATAAAAATAAATATATACAGACACAGAAGAAAGCACAGCAAATGGACACATAGAGTAGACAGCATGCAAAAAGCCACAAGGGGGGTGGGGAATAAAAAAAGAAAAACCTTGGGATACAGCAAAGGCAGTGCTGAATGGGAAATGTATAGCCCTCAATGCTTATGTTAAATAAGAAGAGTTAAAATCAAAGCTCTAACTGCACATATGGAGAAACTAATAAAAGAACAGCAAACCAATCCTAAAGCAGGGAGAAGGAAAGAAATAAGAAAGATAAGAGTAGAAATAAATGAAATGGAGAAATTAAAAAAATAGAGAAAATCAATAGAATTAAAAGGTGGTTCTTCAAGAAGATCAACAAAATTGATAAACCCTTAGCTAGATTAACAGAGGAAAAAAAAGAGAAGTTACAGTTAAATCAAATCAGAAATGAGAAGGGTGACATTACTGCTGACCCAGAAGAAATAAAAGTGATCCTAGGAGGATACTATGAACAACTGTATGCTAACATACTAGGCAACATTGATGAAATGGATAAATTGCTGGAAATACATGAACAAACCACACTGACCCTAGAAGAAACAGAAGAACTCAACAAACCAATCACAAGTAAAGAAATATAAACAGTCATCAAAAACCTCCCCAAAATGAAAAGTCCAGGACTAGATGGATTCACAGGTGAATTCTACCTATCATTCATAAATGATCTAATACCAATCTTGTTCACGCTTTTCCAAAAAATTGAATGGGAAGTAAGTCTATAAAACTCATTCTATGAAGCTAATATCACCCTAATACCAAAGCCAAATAATGATATTATGAAAAAATAAAATTACAGACCAATTTATTTAATGAATATGGATGCAAAAATCCTCAACAAAATACTTGCTAAGTGAATCAAAAGACAAATTTAAAAAATTATCACAATCAAGTGGGCTTTATACCAGGTATGCAAGAAAATCAATCAGTGTAATATACCACATTGATAAATTGTAGAAGAAAAATTACAGGATCATTTCATTAGGTGCAGAAAAGATATCTGACTAAATACAACATCTTGTCTTGATAAAAACTCTCCAAAAGATAGGATTAGAAGGAAACTTTCTCAATATGTTGTAGTACATACATGAAAAACTCACAGCTAGCAATGTACTCAATGCAGAAAGACTGAAAGTTTTCACATTAAGATCTGGAACAATACAAAGATGCCTACTCTGCCCACAGTTATTCAATATTATGCTAAAAGATCTAGCTAGAGCAATTCAGCAAGAAAAAGCAATAAAAGCCACCCAAATAGGAAAGAAGGAAAACTTTTGCTATTCCCTGATGATATGATCCTATACTTAGAAAATCCTGAAACAAATGTACAGAGAAACTATTAGAACATACAGATGATTTCAGCAACTTCCTGGGATAAAAGATTACTATGCAAAAACTAGTAGCATTTCTATACACTTCTAATAAGCAATCTTAGGAGGAAGTCAGAAAAAAAAATCCCATTTAGAATAGCAACTAAAAGAGTCAAATTTTGGAATAAATTTAACCAAAGCATAAAGGAATTACATTCAGAAAACTATAAAACACTGCTAAAAAACAAAACAAAATAAAGATGACCCAAATGAATGGAAGGATATTCCATGTTTATGAGTTAGAAGACTAAATATCATTAAGATGTCAGTTCTATCCAAACTGATTTACAGATTTAATGCAATCCTGATAAAAATCCCAATGTCCTTCTTTGTAGAATTAGAAAACACAATTGTCACATTTACCTGGAAGGATATGAGGCCCCACAAAGACAAAAGTATCTTTAAAAAGAAGAATGAAGTTGCAGGATTCTCACTTTCAAACTTCAAAGCATATCTAGCTACAGTGGTAAAAACAGCATGGTATTGGCATAAAGATAGACAGATTGACCAATGGAATTGAAACCAGAGCTCACAAATAGACTCTCACATCTATGGTCATGTGATTTTTGACAAGGCTGTCAAACCCACTCAGCTGGGTCTGAACAGCCTATTCAAAAAAGTGTGCCTGGAAAATTGGACATCTTTATCTACAGGAAAGAAAGAGGACTTTTATCTCACACTTTATAAAAACACTAATTCAAAATGGATCAAGAACCTAAATAAAAGATCTGGAACCATAAAACTCCTGGAAGAAAATATAGGGAAAGACCTCCAAGATCTTGTGGTTGGTGGTGGTTTCCTGGAACTAATACTCATGGCATGAGCAACAACAACAAAAAGAGGTAAATGGGACTGCCTCAAAATTAAATAAGTTTTGTATTTCAAAAGATTTTGTTAAGAAGGTGAAAAGACATCCAACTCAATGGGAAGAACTCTTCAGAAACCATATATCTGATAAGGGATTGATCTTCCTATTATATAAATATATCAAAGAAATTAATGAGAAAATGACAAGCAATCCAACTTTTAAAATTGGGCAAAAGAATTGAATAGATATTTTTCTGTGGAAAAACAAATGTACACGTGTCCAAAGATACATGAAAATATGTTCAAATCTCTAGTTAAGAAAATGCAGGTACAAACTTGCAATGAGATATTCTCTCATGTCATATAGTGTGGAAATTACTTTTTTTAAAAAAACAAAAAGAAAACTACAAATGCTGGAGAAGATGTGGAGAGATGGGAATATTCCTTCACTGTTGGTGGGAATGTATAATGGGTCAGTCTCCATCTAAGATGATTTGGTAGTTCCTTATCTCAGGAAACTAAATAGAGTAGCAGTCCCTGCGGCTGGGGCGGCTTGCACCCCGACGCTGACGGGGGGGTTTGGAGGGGTCAGCTGGCTGCAAAGGCGTCTGAGGCTGCGGCAGACAGCCTCACCTCCCACAGTCCCACTATGAGAAATATATTCACAAGTCTGAAAGGAAGGTCACAAACAGATATTTGCATGCCAATGTGTAGTGGCATTATTCACAATTGTTAAAAGATGAAAGCAACCCAAGTGTCCATCAACCAATAAATGGATAAACAACATGGGGTATATTCATATAATGAAATATTATTCAGCTATAAAAAATAAATCATTTGAAGGAGCACATGATAACATGGAAGAACCTTGGGGATATTATGTTGTGTGAAATAAGTCAGACACAAAAGTGCAAATATTGTATAGTCTCACTGATGTGAATTAAATATAATGGTTAGACTTATGGGGTTAGACTATAAAGTATACATTGGTGAGAGATGGAATGGTGGGATGAAAAGGGGGAAATGATGCTGGATGTATGTAGAATGTTTAATAAGTTCAAATGTAAGTATGCGGTAATGGTTGGACTTCATGGTAATACATTATAAGGAATGTAGCAAACAGTTGACTTATGGATGGGACTGTGGCTGAAGCCAGTGGTCTAGGGAGATTAATGTTAGTTGGACGACACCTAGAGAATAATATTTGGAATCTATAACAATGACTTTGGCATTAAGTGAGGATTGTGGATAACAATATAAATACAGGAATGTTCTTCTACTCCAAGGTGTTAAGAATATGGTGATATATGGAAAAATATAACTAATCTAATTTTTAGACTATAATTGACATTGTAATGTTTTGTAGCAAAAGCAAAGTTGGTACTATATTAATGCTAAGGGGTAAAAAAGGAATACAGGAATTGGTTTTGTAAGATATGAATATGATTAAGCATTTTTTCTCTTAATTTTTTTCAAGTACACCATGACTATGTCATTTAACCAATCTCTGTAGATCTGTGTGTCTTTCTGAACACTGGAGAAACAATTAAATTAGTAGTTGGAATTTGATGAGATAAAAGTGTCTGGACAACACTCTTTAGGAGTAATGCTTCCATAATTTGTAGAGCTACCTTTATCTGACTTTTAAAAATTTGAAATAAAATTATTTTTAAAAATTAATTGATAGATTTGTTTACAAATTGTAAAACTCTCTGTTTGAGTGCATCAGACTCAGAAATATGTGTTTCATTTTTGACTGATTTTCAATTGGCAGTTATTCTTAGCACAAAATATGACTCCATCCACTGCTTTCTCCTTGATTCAAGTTGCTTATGACTTACAGACAAAAGATGGCACACCACAGGACCTCAGGCTCTTAATTCATTGTCATTAAAGAGGGGTGATATATGAGACCCCTGTATGATATATGTATGTATATTTTGTAAATTCACAATCTTCACTATATACTTATTGTTTATGCAAGAAAACAACTAATGTATATGACTGAAAGAAATTTAGAGAATAAAGATGAGCAAAGGGAAAGAATGAATGCATAAACATGAATTTGCACATATATTAGATATGTTCAATACTTAAATAATCAGATTCTTGGATTTTTTAAAATGACAACAATTTGTTTTATATTCCCAAATGAGAGTAGTATATTACAGAAAGATGGCAAGGTGTAATGGAAAAACAAACAAATGAGAAACATGGATTTGGAAGACTAATAATTTGAGTCTGCATCCAAACTCTCTTTGAAAAGGTGATCAAAAATAACATTTCTTTTCTGTTATTAGATTAAGCTAAAGGAAGAGAACTTGCCCAGCATTAATTAGTTGCAACCAGGAAATTGCTCTGTAGACTCACAACATCAAATTTGAAATAAAGTTTCCCATAAAAAGTAACAAAGAGGGGAAGCCAAGATGGTGGCAGAATAAGGCACTACTGGAGTCAGCTCATGATACAGGGCAGTTAGTAGTCACCCAGAGCTGCCTAAAGCACCTGTTTGGAGGACCGAGGAGACCAGAGGAGTATCCTGCAACATCCTTGAGAGTGCTCATTTGCACAGAGGATTCTTGAGTAGAGACCACCACGCCACAGAGGTCAGTGCCTGTGGTGAGAGCCAACTCGGTAATTATTCCATGGCTGGAGTTGGAAGCTCCATTTCCCAAAAAACGGGGGAGGAAGACATGGTCTGGCATTGATTTCAACTTCTGATTAGTGGACTTGGCAGGCTGAAGTATAATCCTAGGAACAACTAAACTTTGAGCCTGTCCAGCTCAGGTGGAAGCCAATGACCACCATTTTGACTATGCACCTTGCATGAGGGGAAGTGAGGCTGACTGAAAATCATGGTGCTTGTAAAGATGGACTTCTTTCCACCAAAGTTGGATTGCAGTTCTAGCCTAAACCCCAGTCCCACCTCCAGCAGGGAGGAAGCTGGGGGGACCTGTACCATCTCTCTGGGAAGCTGTAAGCCATGCCACAGAGGCTGGTGCCATCCTAATCTAGAGGTGCAAGCCACCTAAGGAGTTATTCCAAGGCTGGAGTTAGAAGCTCCATTTTTGGTAAATGGTGAAGGAAGAGACAATTGTCTACTGACTTCAGCTACTGATTAGTAGACATGGCTGGCTAAAGTATAATCCTAAAGGCAGCTAGAGTTTGAGCCTATCCAGGCAGGAAAGAGTCCAATAGCCACCATTTTGACTCCACCCTTGGCGTGAGAGGAAGCCTGGCTGGCTGAAATCCAGTGAAGTTAGGGACTGGTTTCTTTCCACCAAGATCTGACTGCAGCCCTAGCCTAGGCTCCAGCCCTACCTCCAGCAGAGAGGAAGCTGGTGGGACCTGCACCATGCTTTCCAGGCAACTGCAAATGCTCTCCGGTGACACAGACTGAATACTTGATCACCTGGGGCTGCATGCCTGCACCCCAAAGGGATAAGAGAGGTGGTGGGTATCCTTGCCCTCTCCTGGCAATGGCAGAAGTTTTCAGCCTACACAAACTGGTTTGTTGAGTGGCTGTAAGCCCATCTCCACCTCTGTCCGCCCCCAGGAGAGGAGGGGGCTGGTGTTGCCTCAACCTCTCAGGGCAACTTCAGGCAGTTTTAGTCTGCACAAGCCTCACCATTGGGCACCTTTGGCTCCACCTTCATCCCCAGTAGGACAAGAGATGGACCATGTTTGCCCAGCTTCTCTGGGTAACAGCAGGTGCTTTTATCCACACAGCCTGGACTGGTGGGTACTTGTGGATCTACCCTCAACCCCAGCAGGAAAGAAGGGGGCTGGTGTTTCCACAACTTTTCTGGGCAACAGCAGACCTTCAGCCTGCATGGGCTGGACTATGGGATGCCTGTGAATCCACCCCCAAACCCAGTAGGATAGGAGGGATCTGATGTCTCCACAGCCTCTCTGGACAACAGTGGGTACTTTCGGCCAACAGGGATCGAACTGTTGGTTGCCTGTGGATCCAATCCTACAGCTTAATAGGATAGGAGGAACCTGGTGTTTCCTCAGCCTCTCCAGGCAATGGTAAGAATTCTCAGTGTAAAGGGACTGAACTATTGATTATTGGTGGTTCCATTCCTAGCCTCTAACAGGCAGAAGGGACAGTACTCCCTCAGCCTCTCATGGCAACTGCAGGCATATTTGGCCCACAGAGATTTGATTATTTAGTAATTCAGAGGGGTTCATTCCCACCCCAGGCAGGGGGAGGGTCTGGTGAAACATCAGTTTACCTGAGCAACAGTGGTTATTTTGGACCAACACAAATTGCTGCCCACAATTATAACTCCATCCCTGCCCAAGGTAAGGGAGGAAGAGATGTTATGCTTCATCAGTATGTCTGGGTGACTACAGTCTTGTCATGCCCAACTTGGACATGGCAGCAGTGCTGTCCCTACCCCTGACAGAGGAGAAAAGTGGGAGAAGCTTCAATTCCTGGGGCAACATGGGCAGCTTCAGCCTCCATAGCTTACAGCACCAACTACATCCTTGGCTCCTACTGCACAACCAGCAAGGAAGAAAAGGCAAGAAATCCCTAAACTAAAGGGAGTAACTGCACCCAGAATAAATATATCTAGCAAGCCAGATGCAAAAACACCAACAAAAAATTACAATCCATACCAAGAAACTAGAAGGTATGACACTGTTAAAGGAAAAAGATAAGTCTGCAGATGACATAATGGAGTTCAGACAACTAATCACAGATGTTCAAACAAATCTCCTTAATAAATTCAATGAGATGCCTGAAGAGATTAAGGATATTAAGAAGATATTGGATGATCACAAAGAATTTGAAAGCATACATAGAAAAATAGCAGACCTTATGGGAATAAAAGGTGCAATAAATGAAATTAAAAATACACCGGAGGCATATAAGTGCAGATTTGAGGAAGCAGAAGAAAGGAAGAAAGGCTTCTCTAAGACATGGCCTCTGAAAGCAAAATACAAAAGAACAGATGAAGAAAAGAATGGAAAAAATTGAACAGGGTCTCAGGGAACTAAATGACAGCAAGACACATTCAAACATACATGCCATTGGTGTCCCAGAAGGAGAAGAGAAGGGAAAAGGGTCAAACAGAATATTTGAAGATATAATGGTGGAAAACTTCCCAACCCTATTGAAGGACCTAGATATCAACATCCAAGAAGCACAATGTACTTCCAATCAAATAAATCCAAATAGACTAATTCCAAGACTCATATTAATCAGAATATCAAACTCCAAAGACAAAGAATTCTGAGGGCAGCAAGAGAAAAGCAATGTGTAACATATAAGGAATACTCAATAAGATTAAGTGCCAATTTCTCATTAGAAACCATGGAGGCAAGAAGGTGGTGTTATGATATATTTAAGATACTGCGGGAGAAAAACTGCCAGCCAAGAATTTTATACCTGGCAAGATGATCTTTTAAAAAGGAGGGTGAGATTAGAGTACTCACAGATAAACAGAAACAGATTTAAAATGAAAAGAACAGCTTTGTGGGAAATGCTAAAGGGAGTGTTAAAGCCTGAAAAGAAAAGACAGGAGAGAGAGGCAAGGAAGGAAGTCTAGAAATGATGACTGTATCAGTAACAGTAAATATAAGTGTCAAAAGTAAAATGACAGAAAAAATTCAGAGAACAAAATGGCTGAAATAAGAACTGCATTTACAGTAATATCATTGAATGTTAATGGATTAAACTTCCAATTAAAGGACACAGACTGGCAGAATGGATCAGAAAATATAAGTGATGTATATGTTGTCTGCAAGAGACTCACATTAGACCTAAGGATACCAATAGATGGAAAGTGAAAGTTTAGACAAAGATATTCCATGCAGGCAGTAACCAGAAAAAAGCTGGGGTACCTATACTTATATTAGATGATACAGATTTTTTTTTTTTTGTAGAGAAAACTGCCATATTTTTTTTTTTAAGATTTATTTATTTATTTATTTCTCCCCCCTCCCCCCCCTCTCCCCCCCCCCCCCCCCCCCGGCCCGGTTGTTTCTTCTCTGTGTCTATTTGCTGTGTCTTGTTTCTTTGTCCGCTTCTGTTGTTTTCAGCGGCACGGGAATATGTGTCTCTTTTTGGTGCATCATCTTGTTGTGTCAGCTCTCTGTGTGTGCGGCGCCATTCTTAGGCAGGCTGCACTTTCTTTCGCGCTGGGTGGCTCTCCATACAGGGTGCACTCTTTGCGCGTGGGGCTCCCCTAGGCGGGGGACACCCCTGCGTGGCACGGCACTCCTTGCGCATTAGCACTGTGCATGGGCCAGCTCCACACGGGTCAAGGAGGCCCAGGGTTTGAACCGCAGACCTCCCATGTGGTAGATGGACTCCCTAACAACTGGGCCAAGTCTGCTTCCCTAGATGATACAGATTTTAAAACAAAACTGTTATTAGAAACAAAGAATGACATTGCATATTAATAAAAGGGATGATTCACCAAGAAGAAATAACAATCACAAATATATATACAACTAACTAGGGTGCCCCAAGATATATGAGGCAAACACTGGCAAAATTGAAGGGAGAAATAGACATCTATACAATAATAGTTGAAGACTTCAATACATCACTCTCAGCATTGGATACAACATTGGGCAGAAGATCAATAAAGAGAGAGCTTGAATACTATGATAAATGAACTAAACGTAATAGTCATATACAAAACTTTGCACCCAGATCAGCAGGATATACATTCTTTTCCAGTGCTCATAGACCTTTCTTCAAGATAGACCATATGTTGGGTCACAAAGCATATCTCAATAAATTCAACAAAATCAGAATTATACAAAGCACTTTCTCTAATCATAATGGGATAAAATTGGAAATCAACAAGTGGCAAATAAAGGGAAAATTCACATATATATGGAGATTAGACAATACACTCTTAAAAAATCAGTGGGTCAAAGAAGAAATTTCAAGAGAAATCAATAAATATCTTGAGATGAATTACAATGAGAATACAACATATCAGAACCTATAGGATGCCACGAAGACAATGTTGAGAGGAGAATTTATACTCTCAATGTCTAAATTAAAAAGAAGAGTTAAATCAATGACCTAACTTATTCTGCTGGAGGAACTAGAAAAAGAATAACAAACTAATCCCAAAGAAAACAGAAGGAATAAAATAAAAAAGATCAGAGGAGAAATAAATAAAATTGAGAACATAAAACAACAGAGAGAACTAACAAAACCAAAAGTTGGTTATTTGAGAAGATTAACAAAATGGACAAACCCTTAGCTAGACTGACTAAGAAAAAAAGAGAAAAGATGCAAATAAATGAAATAAAAAATGAAAAGGGAAATATTACTGACCTCACAGAAATAAGAGAGATCATAAAAGGATACTATGAACAACTTTATGCCAAAAAAACTAGACAACGTAGATGAAATGGAAAAATTCCTAGGAATGTACAAACAACCTACACTGATCTTGGAAGAAATAGAATAACTCAACAAACCAATCACCAGTAAAAAGATTGAAACAATCATCAAACAGCTCCACAAAAATGAAAAGCCCAGGATCAGATGGTTTCACAGGTAAGTTCTATCAAGCATTCAAAAAAAATTTAATGCTAATCTTACTCAGGCTCTTCAAAAAAAATAGAATAAGAAGGAGCACTACCAAAGTCATTGTATTAAGCCATTATCACCCTAATCCCAAAGCCAGATAAAGATATTACAAAAAATGAAAATTACAGATCCATTTTTCTAATTAATACAGGTGCAAAATTCTTCAAAAAATAAACTTGCTAATTGAATCCAGCAATACATGAAAAGAATTATTCATCATGATCAAGTGGGTTTTATACCAGGTATGCAAGACTGGTTCAACACAAGAAAATAAATCAGCATAATACACTACATTAATAAATCAAAGAATAATAATCACACGATCTTATCAATTGACAAGGAAAAGGTATTTGTCAAAAAATAGCATCCTTTCAAGATAAAAGTACTACAAAAATAGGAATTGAAGGAAACTTTCTCAACATGATAAAGACCATACATGAAAAACACACAGCTAATATTGTACTCAATGTTGAAAGATCAAAAGCTTTCCTAATGAGGTCTGGGACAAAACTGGGATATCCACTGTAACTACTGTCATTAAATATTTTGCTAGAGATTCTAGCTAGAGCAGTCAGGCAAGAAAAAGAAATAAAACACATCCAAATTGGAAGGGAAGAATTAAAACTTCCAATATTCACAGATGATATGATTATATATCTAGAAAGTCCCCAAAAATCTACAACAAAGCAGCTAGAGCTAATAAATGATTTCAATAGAGTATCAGGATACAAGATCGACATGCAGAAATCAGTTGTGTTTCTATACACTAGTTATACACAATCTGAGGAGGAAAACAGGAAAAAGTCCATATACAATAGCAATCAATAGGATAAAATATTTAGGAATAAAGTTAATCAAGAATGCAAAGCACTTGTATTCAGAAAACTATAATGCATTGCTAAAAGAAATAAAAAGCACCTAAATAATTGGAAGAATATTCCATGCTCATGGATTGAAGACTAAATATTATTAAGATGTCATTTCTACCCAAACTGATATATAGATTCAATGCAATCCCAATAAAAATTCCACCAGCACTTTTTAAACAAAAGGAAAACACAATCATCAAATTTATCTGGAAGGGTAAGAGGCTCTGAATAGCCAGAAACATCTTAAAAGGAAACATGAAGTTGGGGGACTCTCACTTGCAGACTTTTAAATCATGTTACCTAGTTATAGTGGGAGGAACAACATGATATTGGCATAAAGATATACACATAGACCAATGGAACCAAATTGATGGTTCAGAAACAGACCTTCACATCGATGGCCAAGTGATTTCGACAACTCTGTCAAACCTACCCAGCTGGGACAGAAGAGTTTATTCAATAAATGGTGCTGGGAGAACTGGATATCCACAGCCAAAAGAAGGAAGACCCCTATGTCACACCTTATATGAATATTAACTCAAAATGGATTGAAGACTTAAATATAAAAGGAAGTACAATAAAGCTCCTAGAAAAAATGAAGGGAAACATCTTCAAGATCTGGTGGTAGGTGGTGGATTCTTAAACCTTACACCAAAAGCACAAGCAACAGAAGAATACATGGATAAATGGGACCTCCTCAAACTTAAGCTCTTATATGATTCAAGGGACTTCATTAAGAAGGTGAAAAGATTTTCATATATGTGAGAAAATATTTGGAAACCACTTATTCAATTAGGGTTTGATTTCCATTCTATATAAAGAGATCATACAACCCAACAATACAAAAGCAAGCAATCCAATTTAAAAATGGGCAAAAGATTTAAATAGACATTTCTCCAAAGAGGAAATACAAATGGCCAAAAAGCACATGAAAAAAATGTTCTATATCATTATATATTAAGGAAATTCGAATTTAAAAAAAGCAATGCAATATCATCTAATACCACATAGATTGGCCATTATTTAAAAAAAAAACAGACAATAATAAATGCAATGCTGGAGAGGATGTGGAGAAATAGGAACACTGCCTCACTGTTGGTGGGAGTTTAAAATGGTGCAGCCTCTGTAGAAGACAGTTTGGCAGTTCCTCAGGAAGCTAAATATAGAACTGCCGTATGATCCTGCAATTCCTCTACTAGGAATATATCCAGAGAAACTAAAAACTATGTCATGAACAGACATCTGCACACCACTGTTCAAGTGGAGTTATTCACAATTGCTAAAAGATGGAAACAATCCAAGTGTCCATCTACCAATGAATGGATAAACAAAATGGGGTATATACATACAATAGAATACTATGCTGCAGTGAGGAGAAATGAAATTGGAATACATATGATAACATGGATCAATCTTGAAGACATTATACTAAGTGAAGTAAGCCAGAGACAGAGTACAAATATTGCATGGTCTCATTAATATTAACTAAATATGAAGAATAAACACATGAAGTTAAAATCTAGAGTGTAGGTTATTAGGAGATAAGAAACGGGTTGAGAAGAACTACTGATGCTAATGTATGTAGAAGTTCTAATTAATGACTGTAAAAGTATGAAAATGGATGGCATTGATGGTAACACATTATATTGAGTAGCAACTGGTTTATAAATGGGATTGTGGCTGAAAAAGGGTAGTATGGGGAAGTAAATGTCAATTGAAAGAAAGCTAAAGAATAATCCAGGAACTGAATAATACATGATCCCAGAGGTGGATGAGGATTGTGGATGAGGGTACAAATGTAAGGGAGTCCTTCTGTAAGCTAGAGCAGATGTATATCACTATTGCAGGGTGGTAAGAATATGGAGTAGCATGGGAAAACTACAGTTGGTGTGACCTGTAGACTATGGTTAACAGCAACACTATAATAATCTTGCATCAATGTCAAATCTGTACTGTGTTAATGGAGGTGTATGGAAAAAGTGTGTCAAATGTATGCTACGGACCTTGGTTTGTGGTAATAGTCTAATGATATTATCTCATAATCTGTAACAAATGTTCCACCATGGTGTGGTGTATTGGTGAAAGGTTGTTGTATGGGAAACCTGCACATCTGTATGATTGTTTTGCAAGTTCACAACCTCTGTAATAAAAACATATTTTTAAAAAAATAGTGTGGGTTGGGGAAAAATATACCAAATGTAAGATAAGGACAAAAATTGGTAGTAATATTTTGATGGTGCTCTTGCATAGTTTGTAACAAAAGTTTCACAAAAATGCAAAATGTTCTTGGAGTGGTGATGTATGAGACCCCTGTATGATGTTATGCTTGTTTATTTTGTAAGTTCACAATCTTTACTATAAATTTACTGTTTGTGCATGTTCATGTATAAATGATATACTTCAATAAAAAAATATTTTTTAAAAAGTAACAAAAGTGGTTAAGCCTACTAGTGTTAGTAGTTCTATGTGGCATTCAAATAGCTTGTCTGGGGCTTTTAATTAACCACACTATCTCTAGCAGCTTTTTATATAAAAATACATTTCATACCGTTAACATCTGGTTTCCCAGCATACGTTTGCTGCACAAATTATGACGTTAGCTTATAAGTACATAGGAAGTCACATTTGGCTTAGGTGAAGCTGTAAATAAATAAAACATAAAATATATTCCCTATGTGCCTGTAGAAGTAACCTACCATCAAATTTCAACCCAACTGGCACAAGGATAATACTTTCAAGTAGCAATTAAGTCTGAAACAGCTTCCATGATACCATTTAAACTTGAGGTATATTGGCAGAATAACTATGTGACTAAACTAAATTTGGCTTAAGCCACCTATTACTCATGCTCTCTTTCTACTGCATTCACACTCCAATTAACAAACTGCATATGATACACACATGTATATTTATAGTTTACATTTTTCCTGTGTTGGCAATGAAACTTTTTCAATTACTTTCTGTAGACTGTGGTAACCTTCTATTTGATTCTATATGATAACATAAGCTTAACTGAGGAAGTGATGGGGGTACATGGACTTTTCCTCTTCAACCTAGAGAAGAGTTGCATTTGTACGCATTAACTTATCTCTCTCATTAACACTTCCCACTTGTCCTGTATGTGGGGTATAATTTTCCACATCCTTTTCACAATAACTAACACTGATGCAGAGGGAGGCTCTGTGCCAAACATTTTGTATGAAATATTATTATTCCATATATATATACGTACATACACACCAGTATTTCACAATGTGAAAAAGTCATGCATGTGACAAAGTCAAAATCTTCAAAATCTTCTATAGCCGTGATACCAATCCAGAACTTCTCAGTTAAAAACTGTATTTTTTAAAGGTCTGATTTCTTGAGGTATAGTTTATGTACACCATTAAAAAAAAAAGCACAGGTCTCTGAGTTTTGAGAAACACACTAAGTCATGTTATCACTACCACAATCAAGACAAAATGTTCTGGGAGTGAAGTCATCAACCTGGAAATGTAAGACATCCCCTGAAAAATTTTTCCCATAGAAACAACTAATAAAAGGACAATTCCCACTTGCTTGGAACTCTGGAGTATGAGAGAGACTGGAGGATTGCACAAATTCTGAATCAAAGAAAAAGGAAACAAAACACCAAAATCAGGTAGGAGATTTATGTCCCATATCTCCAGTCCAGACTCCTCCCTCTCACTCATGCCTGCACAGCTTAATAATCACACAGAAACATCCCAGTCTGGATCCCTCTTACCATGGATGCAGGTCCTAGAGCTGCTCACGTAGTGAGTTACAACCCCATGCATATCCAGTCACAGGGATCTAAGTCTGCAGATACTCAAGCTGGAACATAAATGGCTGAAAAATACCACATACAAAAGTACCCCCAAGGGGTTAAAGAGACTACAGGAGAACTGATGGCTAGAAGTATGCACACTGAATCCAGTCTCTGATTGCTAAACAACCTAAACACAAAATGGATCTAGATTGACCTCCCCTGACTCCCCGGGATGGGATACCTTAATGGGGAATAAACTGTAGACAGAAAAGCCTCACAGGGGAAAAATGATGGTGATGGTGGAGAGGTGGACTGAACTGCTGTGAGGCAGAACATGTCCCAGAACTGAAATGTGTAATGAAAAGGGGACACTGAGTGAAAGAGAGAATTTAAACAAATCATAGATCCTGGGGATAAAATTCTGCATAAAAGCAGAACAAATTAAGATACCTCAAAGAATTGGGGAAAGGAAGCTTTTTCTTGAAGGTGAAACAATTGCACACACAGGGCAATCTTAAAAATTGCACTGCATACCCAGAGCAAGAATCAGGTACAGAGGAGCTGATAAAATCTGAACAGTTAAATATAGTGTAGTAGCAGTTTGATACAGTTATGAATTACAAAAGTAGATATTGGATTATGTTTGTAAATTGGTTTGTACTTGGGCATGATTAAATTATGATTAGGACTTTGACTGGGCCATGTCAGTAGGACATTGAGTCCCTGCCACTTGGTGGTTGGGTACTCACAGATAAAAGGCATGGAAAAGAATAGACTTGGAGGTTTTGGTGTTGGAGTTTTACTGTTAGAGTTTTGATCTGGAGCCCTGGGAAGTAAGCACACAGTGGAGCTTGGTTGTGAGGAAAGAGAAGCAAGCCTGAAAAGAGAGGATCTCTGAGGTTAGAGAGATGAAAGACCTGGGAAAAGAAACAAGCCATTCACCTAATAGTCTACAGCTGGCCTCATGGAGAGAGGCAAAGCCTAGAGAGCCTTATAGTTTATAGCTCACCTTGTGGAGAAAATATAAAAGCTGAGCCCAGAGAAACAAACTCCAAAAAGAGAGGAACTCAGGAAGCCTGAACCTTGGAAGATGTCGGCAGCTATTTTGCTCCAACACATGGCAAAAGACTTTGGTGAGGGAAGTAATTTATGTTTTATGCTTGATAACTATCAGCTTTTACCCCAAATAAATACCCTTTATAAAAACCAACTGATTTCTGATATTTTGCATCAGGTACCCCTTTGGCTGACTAATACACACGGGCTACTCTAAAGGTCCAGAAAAAGTTGTACAAAGCATCAAAGAAGAGCCTTAACACAAACCAAATCAACAATAAAGAATGATAAACTGAACTTAACTTCAGAGTGAACACATAAAAAAAATCAGATGCTCAGGCACCAGCAAAAAGATGAAAGACATACTAAGAAGCAGGAAGATATGACTCAGTCAAAAGAACAAATTAAAACTTCAGAGAAGACACAGTATTTGGAACAACTAATTTAAGAGTTCAAATAAATCATGTAATCAATTCAAGGAGACGAAGGAAGATATGGACAGAAACAAACAAATATTGGACATAGAGCTAAAGGATATTAAGAAAACATGTGTAAGGATAAAGAAAAATTTGAAAGTTAAAAAGAAGCCTAACAAAATTAACAGGATGGAAGACACAATAATGGAAATTAGAAACATACTAGAGGAAATTTATCAGCAGGTTTGAACAGGTAGAAGAAAGAATCTGTGAACTAAAAGACAGAACAATTTAAATCATACTGTCAGAGTAACAGAGAGGGAAAACAATAGAAAAACATGAGCAGTGTCTCAGGGACTTGAGTGACAGCATGAAGCATGCAAACACATGCATCATAGGTATCCCAGAAGGAGAAAAGAAGAAAGGGAAGAAGGAATATTTGAGGAAATAATGATTGAAAATTTCTCTACTCATATGAATACATAAATATACAGAGATATACATATCCAAGAAGGACAATGTAGCCCAAACAGAATAAACCGTAGTAGACTACTCTGAGACTGACACAAATCAAAATGTCAAATTCAAAAGATCAAAAGAGAATTCTCAAAGCAGCAAGTGAGAAGAATTTGCCATATACAAGGGCAATAAGACTAAGTGTTGATTTCTCATAAGAAATCATGAAAGTGAGAAAGCAGTAGTAAGATATATATATAAAGTATTGAAAGAGAGAAGATACAAATAAATAAAATCAGAAATGATAGGGGGCATTACTACTGACCTCACACAAATAAGAAGGATCATGTAGGATTATACCAATGAATTAGACAACCTAGATGAATTGGGCAAATTCCTAGAAACACATGAACAACGCACACCAATCCTAGAAGAAGTAGAAGATCTCAACAAACCACTTACAAGTAAAGAAATCAAATAGTACATCAAAAACCTCCCAACAAAGAAAAGTCCAGGCCCATATAGTTTCACATGTGTATTCTACCAAACATTTCAAGAATTCCTAACAATCCTGCTCAAATTTTCAAAAAATTGAAGAGGCCTCATTTTATGAGGCCAACATCATCCCAATATCAAAGCCAGATAAAGATACTACAAGAAAATAAAACTATTGATGAATTTCTCTTATGAATATGGATGTAAAAACATTTAACAAAATACTAGTGAATTGAATCCAATAACATATTAAAAGAATTCTATACTATGATGCAGTGGGATTTATCCCAGGTATTTGAAGGTGGTTCAATGTTAGAGAATCAATTAATGTAATGCAGCACTTAACAAAATTAGGAAAAAGAGGCACATGATCATCTCAGTTGACATAGAAAAGGGAGTTGACAAAATCCAGGCTTCTTTCTCAATAAAAACTCTTCAAAAAATAGAAATAGAAGGAAAATTCCCTAACATGATAAAGGGCATGTATGAAAAACCTAAAGCTAACATCCTACTCAATGGTGAAAAGACCGAAAGCTTTCCTTCTAAGATCTGGAGCAAGACAAGGACATGCACTGTCACCACCGTTATTCAAAATTGTACTGGAAGTTTAAGGAACTATTAGGCAAGGAAATTAAATCTGAGGAGGAAATCAAGGGAAAAAAATCTGTTTACTTTAGCAACTAAAAGAATCAAATATCTTGGAATAAATTTAGCCAATAAGTAAAGGACTTATATTTGGAACACTAAAAAATTTTGCTAAAGGAAATCAAAGATTTAAATAAATGGAAGTACATTCCATGCTAATGAATTGGAAGACTAAATATTGTAAAGAAATTAATACTACCCAAAATTATTCCCAAATTCAATGCAATCTTAATCAAAATGCCAACAGCCTACTTTTCTAGAAATGGAAAAGCAAAAACTATATTGAAAAAGAATGAAGTTGGAGAACCCACAGTTAGCTCCTGACTTTAAAACTTTTACAAAGCTACAGTCATCAAAACAGCATGGTATTGGCACAAGGCTAGATTTATAGACCATTGGAATAGAAGTGAGAGTTCAGAAATAGGCCCTCACATCTAGGGCCAATTGATTTTTGACAAAACTGCCAAGTCCACTCAGTTAGTGTAATAGTCTCTTCAATAAATAGTGCTGGAAAAGCTGTATATACACTTGCAAAAGAATGAAGGAAGATACCTATTTCATGCCATATACACAAATTAACTCAAAATGGATCAGAGGGGGAGTGGATGTGGTTCAAGCTGTTGAGCACCCGCCTCCCACATGGGAGGTCCTGGGTTCAGTTCCTGGTGCCTGCTAAAGAAAAAAACAAACAAAAACACAGACAATGAGCAGACAACAAGCAAACAGATGAGGGAGCCATTCAGGAGAGGAGGAAGAACCAGGACTATAAAACTCCTAGAAAAAAACATAAGGAAGCATTTTTAGGATCTTGTGTTAGTTAATGACTGCTATACTTTATACCCAAAGCACCATCAGCAAAAGAAAAAATATATAGATAAATGGAAACTCATAAAAATTAAAATCTTTTGTGCATCAAAGGACATTATCATGGGAGGTATCCATAAGAGAAAATATTTGAAAACCACATATCCAATAAGGGCTTAATATTCAGAATATATAAATAAATCCTACAACTCAACAATAAAAAGGCAAACAACCCAATTATAAAATGGACAAAAGAATAAACATTTCCTCAAAGGGGATATACAAATGGCTATAAAGCACATGAATAGATGTTCAACATCATTAGCTAGAAGGAAATGAAAATCAGCACCTCAATGAGATACCATTCTACTCCACTAGAATGGCAACTATTAGAAAAAAAAGAAAATAAAATTTCAAATGTTAGACAGGTTGTGGAGAAATAGGTACACTCATTCATTGTTAGTGGGAACATATAATGGTGCAGCCACTGTGGAAGGCAATTTGGCAGTTCTTCAGAAGCTACTAAGTAAGTACCCCAAAGAACTGAGGATAGGCATTTGAATAGATATGTGCACACTGATGCTCACAGCATTATTCACAATTGTCAAAAAATGCAAGCAACCCAAATGTCCTTCAACCAATGAATGGATAAACAAAATGTGGTATAAACATACAATGGAATATTATTCAGCATTAAAAAATAATGAAGTTCTGATTCAAGCAACTATGTGGATGAACCTTGAAGACATCATATTCAGTGAAATATACCAGACACAAAACAACAAATAATGAATGATATATCAAATAATTAGAATCAATATCAAATAATTATAATGAGCAACCCCAAGGATTCAGAATCTAGAATATAGTTTACCAGGTGCTATGCTTGGAATAGGGAATGGGGAGTTAATGCTTTCATTGTACAGAATTTCTGTATGGGTTGATTGTAAAGTTTTGGAAATGGATAGTGGTGATCATACTACAACATTGGGAATATAATTAACAGCAATGAACTACATATGTGAATGTGGTTAAAAAGGGAATTTTTAGGTTATGTATAAGTTAGAATTAAAATTAAAAGAGAAAACATAGGGCTGTACAATACAGTTATCCCTATTGTAAATGAATGATGGGCTATATGTAATGATACAATTATAAAAATGTTATTTCATGAATTGTAGCAAATTCACTTCACTAATGCAAGTTGTTATGTACTATGGTTTTTAGTACAATTGTAATATTCCTTCGTCAATAGCAACAAAATTACCACACTAATGCAAGTGTTAATAATAAGAGGATTATAAGGGAACTCTTTACATTCTATAGGATTTTTCTTAAGCTTACAACTTCTTTAATAAAAAATATTTTAAAAGTTGTAAAATATTTCCATTACCCTAAAAAATACCCTCATGCCTCATTCAACTGAATCTCCTTTCCTTATCCCTAGCTCCTGACTTGTACTGAACTGGTTTCTGTCCCCATATGTGTACCTTAGGAAGAATGTTATCAAAATGGAATCACACAATGAGTGGCCACTTTTTGTACTTCTTTCTCATAGCATGATGCTTTGGGATTCATCTGCATTTTTGCATGTTTATTTCTTTGTCTCGCATTTTATTCCAGTGTAAGGAAGTACGTCAATTTTTATTCTCTTACTTGTTAATAAGCATTTGAGTTGTGGAGTTCCATTTCCCAGAAATAAGCCTGGAAAGAGTCAGCAGCGGCAACAGAAGTTCATGAACCAGTTAGTGTTTGACCCTCATCTTTCAATAGCAGTCTCTGCATTTTACCATTTCTCTTCTTAAGGGCACTCAATATTCTCTTCTTAGCCCCACTGAAAACCAGTTTCATTTGCTAAGCTCTTACTCTAAGGGAAGCATACTATGTGTCTGTTATATATATTTTAAAATTCTTTTGAGATCTCACCCCTTTCTAATATAGAGGTGGAAATTCCCATTAACTCCCTTCCTCATTATTTTTATTCCTACTGCTGAAGACTTGGGGTTCTCATTCCCATTCTTCCAAGTCTTATAAAAAAAATCGAGAATTTATTTTACTTCACCTCAGCCACTTACCAAGTCCTGACCTCCATCCTTCTTCCTGAAATATCACACCACCTTCCTAACTGGTCTGATTATCCCCCCTCTTCCCTTCTTCCAGTATATTCTCTATAATGCTACAAAATTAAATATATAAAATATAGATCCAATACTGCCATTCTTAGACTCGATCACTTTGGTGGTTTCCCATGAATTTTTGGGAAAGATGTCCAAATTCCTTGCCATCTATATAAAGTGCTTTATAAGTTAATACAAATCAACTATTCTAGCATCCTTGTTTACCTGTCCTTTTTTGTATTCCCACATTTTTCAGCCATCAGTGTCCTCTGATAAAATCTACATATTTATGGTATATTTTCCTGAGTAAATATCATACACTGTGTTTCTGTCATGAAGACAACCATCCCAATAAATTCACATTTCAATTTGAGTATTTTAAAATTTGCTCCTTTTTTAGGTTAATCAATGATTTAATCAATGCAGAAAAATAAAAGGAAAAATAAAATGAAAAGATCCAGCTGTGACATTGGTAGATTTTTGGGTTAGGTCTAAAACTGCTACTTATTCATATTCTCAGGATGGGCCCATATGTGCCTTTGAGAGTCTTCAGATTCCTAAATCAGGGTAAAATATTTAATTCATAATGGCAATTGGAAACTTCCGTTAAGGTACCATGAGTAAAGTATGGTGTTGGATATAGTCACCCAATAAATATTTATTCTTCTTCTCCCTTTGGTACTAATCAAAGTGGGTCAGTATTTTTCAACCATTTTATCCTGACCCACAACTCACGTTAAGAAGTATATTTTGCATTGTAACACAATTCAAAATGTTTGAAATATAAATATACACATACCTATACTTGCCCACACATACCCACAAATGTGTCTGCAGAATGTATATGTATGTGTACAAATGCTAGCATACATAAAATAGCAAATAAAGTCTCACAAAACAATATTTATGTCATATACTCTGATATTTATATTCAATCCTTGCCTAGTTTATTTCACTTTATGTAAGTGCTGAGTGCTGCCCACTTAAGTGATTTCATGACCTAGCAATTAGTTTTGACACTTAGTTTGATAGTTTGAGTAGTCCACCTTAAGAAGTATTTTATCTTTCTTTTAGTTTTTTGGAGAGAGTTACAGTAAGCTTTTACACATGTATAATCCACTGAAGCTGCAGAACTAAAAGAGAAAGAAAGATTGATGTACAAGGAAACTATCAGAAAATATGCATTTCCTCACTCCTCCCAAATTAAAATTTATGACAATGATTGTTATAATTTTAAGTGTGTAATTTTATTTAATTGCACAAATATATGTAACAATATTGCTACAATTTTATTTTTAGTAAGAAAGTAAGCTGCAAGTTAGTTTTTTGTCTTGATTTTTCTGAATTGAAAACTATTGACATATTCTACACAATATGACTGACTTTCCTTTATTAGCAATGAATTCACAGTTCTTCTGAATCCTAATGCCAGATGAGCCCATCATTTTCTGCCACGATTTGCAGAGGTGCCCCTGAAATGAAAGTATGGAAATTGGATAGAATCAACAAACTAAATAGTTCAATAAATATCTATAAGACAGAAATCAGCTAAGAACACACGGATGGATGAAACAAGCTGAGCAAGCCACAGCCAGAAAACTTCAGGGACTGCGGGAGGTCTATGAGTCAACATTGAGTAAGACTTTGCTCTTAGAGTCAGTATACATAGTGAAGGCCAGGAGTGAGAAATAAATTAAAGCAAAAGGGATTGATTGAATATTTGAGTCAGTGTGTTAATTAGTATCAATTTTCTCTTCCTAACAAGGCTTACCTGTATCATGTGAAAAATAAGCAATTACTCTTCTCTAAAAGCATTGAACAAATTGATCAAACAAATCATAAATTTCTAATCTGAATATCGGCATCCCAGAATCAAGGCCTATTTATTCTGGATATAGTTTTAGTATTAGTCTGCCAAAGGGGTGCCAATGCAAAGTACCAGAAATCTGTTGACTTTTATAAAGGATATTTAATTGGGGTGAAAACTTAACAGGTACGAGGCTCTAAAGGGTCCAACTCAAAGTTGCTTTCTCACCAAAGTCAGTTGCCACATGTTGAAGCAAGATGTTGCTGATCTCTCCCTTCTGGGCTTCTTCTCTCTCAGCTGCAGACTGACATAAGCTTGCTCTCAGGTCTTCTTCTCTCTCCTGGCATAGGGCTTGTTTCTTCCCAGGACTTCTAAATCAGTCTCAGCTCTCTTCCTGAGGTCAGCTGTAAGCTGTCAGGCAAATAGCTCATCTCTCCAAGGGTCTTAGCTGTTTGAGCCTTTTCCTTTCTGTCACATGGCAGGATCAAAATGACAAAGTTCTCTCCTTTTCCCAGTGTGTCTATCTCAAGTGGGTTTCCATTTGTATTGGCTCAACAATGGGATGGGTACTCAACCTGAATTATGCCCTACTGATGTGGTTGAATCAAAGCCCTAATCTTAACTGGTAATTTAATCAAGGGCCCCTCAACTGAATCCAATATAAACAAAGGGTATCACACAAAGAAGAATAGATTAGTTTACAAACATAATCTCTTTTTGGGATTTTTAAATAATCTCAAACTGTCACAATGTTGATGACATAGGATAGGATGGGTAGTTGCATATGGACAGCTAAAAGCAAAGCCTGATAGTTGACATACTCTTTCTAACCTCAGCCTACACAAAATTTATGGTCAAAGTATCTGTTTAGACTAGGGGAACAATACCCTGAGAAAACAGTTATATGTTCACTGAAGCAAGTCAATGAATGATGAAAGAATGAATGAATAAACAAATAAGTAAATATCAGAAATCTAATCTTCTTTTAAAAATTGTAACTGAGAAATCCAGGTTTATTAAACCTCTGAGGTAATTTAGGCTACTAATGAAAACAGCATGATAAAGAAACATAAGGCGAGCAGATGTGGCTCATGCAATTGAACTCCCACCTACCACGTGGGAGGTCCCAATTTCAGTTCTGGGTTCATCCTAAAGAAGATGAGCAAGACAGTGAGCTGATGCAACAGGCTGGTGAAATGAGCTGATGCAACAAGATGACCACAGCAAAAAGATGCAAGGAGGAAAACAATGAGAGACACAACAAAGCAGGGAGCGGAGGTGGTTCAAGAAATTAGGTGCCTTCCACATGGGAGGCCCTGGGTTCTGTTCAGGTACCTCCAAAAATAAGACAAGCATGCACACAACAGACACAGCAAGCATGAACAATGAGGTGGGGGGAAATAGAGATAAATAAATAAAATCTTAAAAAAAATAAAAACAGAAAAACAGACTCCAAAGAAAACAGTAATGAGACAAACCTCAAAATCCTGATATACTTACTAAGAAAATCTGAGAAGTTATTACTTTCACACACCAAGAAAGAGAGCATAAAAATAATGGAACATAATGGAAAAGATTATTAAAAGTACAAAGAACAAAAACATCATATTTGAAATAAAATGTTCAATAGAAGGAGAAAGCAAATAAAATTAATTAATACTCCTCCATAAAGGGCAAAAAGAAATGCAATAGAAATTATGAAAAGACAAATTAAACAATATGCAGCATCATTTCAAAAGTACAAACATGTGATAGCAGGCATTACAGTATTAATAAAAAAGAAAATGTATGTGTGTGCTTGTGTGTGTGTATGAAGGGGGTGAGTATACATTCTCAAATGAGCAAGAGAGTAGAATTTTCAGAGCACATAAGTCTAGAGGTTGATAGAAACTGTAATTGCCCAGTACGAGGAAGGAAGGAAGGAAGGAAGGAAGGAAGGAAGGAAGGAAGGAAGGAAGGAAGGAAGGAAGGAAGGAAGGAAGGAAGGAAGGAAGGAAGGAAGGAAGGAAGGAAGGAAGGAAGGAAGGAAGGAAGGAAGGAAGGAAGGAAGGAAGGAAGGAAGGAAGGAAGGAAGGGGAATAGAGAGAGAGAGAGAAAGACTCAAGACTTTTAAGAACATCAAATGTAATGAGATCTTAAAAATATAAAGAGGTCTTTTTTTTTAATTAGAGAAGTTGTAGATTTATGGGAAAATCATGCAGTAGAGGTAAACAATTTTTAAAATATAAAATAAATGTGCTAAGACATATAAAAAAGTATGAGACAGAAACTGACTTTTTTGTTAGCAAAGTCTCATTTTAAATATTTTGAAGGTAAATTCTATACCCAGCCAAACTATCCAATTAAATGTCAGAACATAATTGAACACATTTTCAGACATGCAAGTCCTCATTCAGTTTGCCTCATATGCACCCATTCTTAGAAAGTTTATAGAAATTATGGAGTAGCAAAATGAGAGGAAATAAAAACAGAATAAAGCAAGTAACAGCAAAGCCAAGCCAGTAAAGCAGTAAAGTAGAGTGCACCAGTTTGACAACTATGCAGCTGACTTAGAGAGTACTGCATTCTGGCTGAAGCAGGAGAAGAAAGAGTTCTCAAAGAAGGGAAAAAATATAACCCATGCAGTAGATGGCATGCCTGAGAGGATAAAAAAAAAAAAAAAATTGAAGATTTGAAAACATGAATATACTATGCATAAAAGAAAATTAGAAACTCCAGGAAAGCTGAAAATGCTATAGCATAAAGTCATTATCTAATAAGAAGTAAATCAAAATATGGCATACTTTTAAGGATATGATGGAGTACAAATGTACAAAAAACATTTGGTTTGTAATGTAACTAATATTCTCTTTTACATGTCCCAGATACTGTTATATGGAATTTTGTAGGAAATAACACTTAATCCAAACACACTAGTTGGGCCACAAGTGAATGATATTTCTAGAGTTATAATAATTTGCAAGTTGATTATTAGCTTTCAATTTTTAAAAGCAACTTATGGACAAAGCCCAGAAGATTTAGTTGTGTAGAAAAACATATAGTAAACATCAAAAAATGTGAGATGTTAAAATGGAAGTGAGTTGTTAGAAATTGTCTTAGTTTGCCTATGCGTTGGCTTTTATAAAAGAGATTTATTAGGGGGAAATCTTAGCTATGTGGCTCTGAAATGTCTAAATCAAAGCATCAGCAGAAATGCTTTCTCACAAAGTCAGCTACTGGTTATTCTGGCATCCTGCCATCTGGAGATGAGGCATGTGGCAGGGCTTGTCTCTTCACCCTTGGGTTGCTCCATGGGCCCAGCCCCTCGAGGCGTCTATCTGTACCTCTGTGCTCTGTTGAGTCTAGACTCTTGGACCTCTCTCAGCCTCTCAGGGCTTCTCTCCTTCAGCTCAGCTATAGGTGAATCTGGAGTCCTCTCTCTTTCTACTTTCTCTTTTCTCTCACATGGCAGAATCAAAATGGAAGCTTCCTTTCCTCTGTTTCAATTTATATAAGATCCAGCAAGAGGGAGACACCCAATCTGTGTCACACTTAACTGATATGGTCCAATATAAGGGGCTCTCCCCCACCCAAGGAATGAATTAGTTAAAAAACATAATATTCTTCTTTTTGGATTCACCAAATTCAAACTGTCATAGGTGGCAAGATATTCAATAGGAAGAAATGTTACAGGGCTAACTAATAACTGATATTAATAATTTAAGGTTTAACAAAAAGAAGAGGCCCCTTTCAGCCTATAAACACCCCCACAGAAAGGAATATATGTGTGCTATAGTCACATCTAAAATTGATAATATGAAATATGAAATATGAGAGGAAATCATAGCCTTTGATGATAGGTAATTCTGTACCATGTGTACATATGCATAAAAATATAAACTTGCAGGTCCTTTCTGAGTCATGTGTCTAGCCTACGTGAACCTCAGCTAAATAATAGCTTCCTGGAGGCAAGTACATTCATTTATGCTTCAAATAATTGCACCTCTGTTAACAGCTATGGGTACATCTACAGTCATCAGTATTCACGTTATATTCTATGCAATTCAAGACAATACTGGATTTGTATGATGCAATAGACAGACCTTAACACAGGCAAAATGGAATTACAGAATTATTTTTCATTCTTTTAAATATGTTGCACATCAAAACAGTTTAACTGTATAGCATCACAGTGCCATTAATGGCTGCGGCAACCACCTTGGCAACTTTGAGAAAGCCAAAAATGTCTGCTTACCTATTGTTCAGGTCAATAAAGCTGCAGTGTTTGAGACTGATATTGATTCCTGAGGAAAAGTCTGGGAAATGAATATTGGTCCTGGCTTTTAACCTTATATTAATAAGTGTGGTTTCAAGGAAAAGAGACACTCTTTAGCTTATGTAAGAGGACATTTACGATGGGGAGGCCTATGGGTGAGCTCTAGAAGAGGAGGGTTCTAGATTACAAGAAAAAGTAGAACCCAAATATAAGGAGAACTCTATACATGTTCATGTTAATTGTTGTTACACATGTTTGTAACATGTTTAATATGTTATACACATATTATACATATGTAAAACAACTTTGTTAAAAGGAGGTATTTCTGTCCATTTCCAGGACTTTCTTGTTAAGGAAATGTCAATAATTATGGCTCATCAGGTCTATATTCCTCTTCTCCCAGGTTTGGAGCTCCCTTTTCTTGTGCCACAAAGTTCCTAGGCCTGAAATTTCTGCTTCTCAGTTACAGGCAGATTTTCAAGCTTTGAAATTATAGGCAATGAAAGCAGGATGTTTCTACTTTTTAACTGGTGAGAACAAAGTATCCACTCAACAAGTTGCAAAATGAAAAGTGAGTGAAATTTATTGGGTGAAAAAGCAAAACAGTGCATTGAATTAAAGGCTAACTCCCCCGCACCACCACCACCCATCTCCAACCCTTACTTGTCTTTTGGATTTTTCCCTGCAATATATTTTTTGTACCCAGAGTGTATTTGCAGGAAAAAGTGTCAATGACTCAGTTCACTTTTTTAAAGTACTAACAGTTCTCGTGAGGAAACAGGCTATATTGAGTAAGTGTTTAGTATGATTATTAATCTTAATATACTATTTTCAAACTGCTGACAGATGGTAAATACAATGAAATATTTTGAAAACTCCTTGTTATATTTTCAGAGACTTGGAGGCTTAGTGAAAATATGAGGCTTTAAATGTTTGAACACCCAGATGCTTTTTTTTTTCAGATCAGTGTTACCAATTTTTTTTTTTTTTTTGCAAATAACATTTTGGAGTTTAAAAAGGAAAGTATAGCCAATAAAGAGAAAACAAGGAGAAAAAAACCCTTATAAATATAGTATTCTTATAAAAATCCTAGGGGAACATCAGGCTTACAACTCCAGGGCAATCTGCATCTTTTAAATAAAACCCCCTCAGAAGAGTCTGTCAAGGATCCCTAAAAGAACGCAGGACATGTTATGTCAGTATCAAAAATACTGAATTGGCTGGAAATACTGTTGTATGTCAACCTTTATTAATCCTTTAAACCAAGAATAAAGAATAAAAGTATGCCTGTAGGCAAAATAAATTTCCCCACTCCTCCGTACCCTGAGCACCGCCCCCCCCAACTTCTGTTCTTCTTGCTCTCTCCAACTTACAGGAGATTTGTAAAATGAATTTTAATAGAAAGTTCATATGACAAAAATTACAGTGGTGTGGCCAAGAAAACACCCAGGGGGCTTTTAGCTTCCATTGTGCCAGACCTGAACTATCAGAGCAGCCTTCTGGACTCCAACGCAATACTGTCAATAAGGATACATCATCTTTTTTGTGGTGTAGAGGAACTGTCAGTGTTAATTCCCATTATTCCAAAGCCAGGATTTTCCATTAGTACAGCCACCTGCTGGGTTTCTCTACTCAAGTTTAATGGAGTCTGAATTTGAATTTATTACCATCTGTGGGAAGGCAGGGAATGAGAGGATATTACTAATTCTTTTCTTCATTTGCTAAGTGTAAGTACAATCTTCATAAGGAGGCAGGCAATGCAGCAGTTGTTGCGGAAGGAATTGAGAAGAGTTTTAGCTCACACTGACATCAGAGCTCCAGGCCAAGGGGAAAAATATTGGCTGTTTTCCAGCCAACTTAAGCAACAAAAAGAATGTTTTAATTTCCTATATAATGTGGTATCAAAATCATGCAGATCTAGGATACTATTTCTCTTCAGCTTCCAAAAAAGATCTCATAAGATTTAATAAGATCTCTGGTGAAGATGAAAAACTTACATTCTGGGTTCACATAAAAAGAGTTCAATATTCCTAATTATACTTGCTTGCCCATAGAACAGTATAGAGTATAGGAGTCTATTTTATGCAGTTTCTTCTTTTCTTCCAGAAGGGGTGGGTGAAACCTGATGTAGAACTCAGGAGAGAGACCAGGAAACATGAAAACCTTCAAAATAGTCCTTTGAATCAAAGTGCAGGGCCTTTAAACTCATATAAATATCTCAAAGGTTCTGATGTACACAGAATCACCAATGGTGCTTCATTGACATTTCTGATTTTATAAAAGTATAGTCTGTTTTTAGGAGAGGTAAGTAATTTGCAATTAAATTCTGGCATTGGCTAGTGAATAAAAAGTTGCAAGTCCAATTGGCTCAACTTTTATGCTGCTCCATCAGGTTGCTGTTTTCTGGGTCTGCAGTTCAGGCGAAGCCACGGAGTAAAGTTAAATAATTTCGACACACTAGCTGTGAGAGGTGTTGCTGACCACCCCAAACAAGAGCAAGCTAGAGGATAAAGACAGCTTAAATGATGAGGGAGAAAAGTCCTCCCACGAAAGAGGCAGGATTTACAATCAAAACACACACATACACACACATATACACACAAAGCTGCCTGAGAAAACACTGCAGGCCATTGTCTTTCTTCAGGAACCATGAGTTCATCCCTTTCTCATGAATCTCCCTACATGTTTATAATCTTTGGATTAATGGCTCTAAACAGTGAGTCTGTTTTAAAGTCATAGGGGTCAGCTCTGTGGACTTGAGGATCTTGGATAATTGGAAGTTATTACAGTGAATTGTACTTATTACAGTGAAGCAACAATTCCAAGGGAGGAGAGAAAGAAGCACAACAAATAACTGCTTTGTTGTTCTTTAAGACTACCAAGAGAGTTAGCGCTTCTATCAGGGAGGCTGTGAATTCTGCATTGTGACAAAGCAAAATGCCTCCTGGGTGCCTGTTTCCAGTGGAAATCTTTTGATGTTTGATCTGTAATGAGACAGAAGAGGAAAACAGTTCCCTCCGTTAAGTAATATATACTGGATATGAACAGATTCAAAGATTTAAGTTTCAGTTCGGGGATAAGAGCCCCAATACCACTAATTTATTATTTAGAAAACTCTGTAGGCTCTTTTCTTTTTTGCAGAGAAAATGTGATGGTTTTAACATCCTCTGCTTTCATATTTGGCTTGGATAACAACCCTTGTGCTTATAATACTATATTTCATGTTAGTTTGGTTCTTTTCTCAGGGTTGATCTGATATTTCATTATGCAGTGTAGTTTCCTTTTACCAAACAACAGTGGGAAACTGGGAATCCATGTGGAATCTAGGTACTTTGAATGGGAAAGCACATGGGCAGTTAACTAGGAAAAGTATGAGAGGCTACATACATGTAACGCAGAGCTTGGAAGGAAGGAAAAACAAAACAAAAACAAAAAATCTCAGAAGAAATAAGCAGTTAATTTCGCCCAACGTGGCATGTTCTGGATGATGTCACACACATAGTTATTCATACCAGGCATAGCGACTTCAGAGACTAAGAGAAACCCTGGAAAATCTGTCAGTTTAAGTTAAAGGAACATTGTTATTACCTCAGGTCAAGCAGATGGAGCGCAAACTTCTCTGTAGGATTCTGCTGCTCTTTAATTAATGTCCACATTTATTATGTCAATACAATGCATCACGTTTGGCCTAAAGAGTTGTTTAAAAATTTTTAATCAACAATTATTATTTCACTTAAATCAACATTTCTACAGTTGCACAGGATTTTAAAGGCATATGTAGATACCCAGAAACTAATGTTTAAATTAGTGTGTAGAAGAAAAAGAGCAGAGAGCAGGCTGGTTTTTCATATTTCATTCTTGATGTAGAGATGGAGTTGATACTTCTTTTATGAGTATTTCCTAATGAGAGATTTTGAATGCATGTGTGTGAATATGTAAGAAAAACAGGAGTCTCAGATAATAAAGATATGCAGATCTTATTACAGTGTTATTGCTTTATAAAGAAATTAATAGCTGCAATTCATTTAGTGCTCTGTTTACTCGTCAGTGAAGAATGACAAGTGAAGAAATCACACAATAGAGACATGTTTTCTTCTTTCATAAACTTCTATTTTCTTAGTCTTATTCAGAGTCATGAGGAATCTCTGGTGTCTGATATTATGCGTGTGAAAGCTCTGGCGTTAAATCTTTAGCACAATTAACAGAAAAACAAGCCTATAACATAACAAGAAGGAGCGCATGTGCCAAAACAAAAACGTTCTTTTTTAAAGAGATGGCAAGCTTGCATTGTTCATTTTAGGAAAATATTTTTTCACTGTTGACTCCAACTTCTAATTCCTTAAGCTAGCTAAATCCAAAATAGTTAAAATGTGAAAATATTATCTGGAATCATTCCAGGAACAAACAGTACATAGTGATCTGGCCCTTTGAATTGAACACTCAATAATTGCTTAGTTTCCTTTTAAATTCTAGATTAGATATTTTCTTTAACCAAACCAGTACTGCACTGGCCGCTGCTAACACAGAGCAGTCAATTCCACACAGAGTTTCTGAGTGGCAAGATGACACCCAATGCAATCTTCTGTAATTTTGAGAAGATAGTAAATGAATTCTTCCATTGAGTCAACATGGTGCATATGTGTGTGTATTTCAGGGTTTCAGTATCCTGGAGAGCAAGACTAACATATTGTCATACATTATCTTACATTTGGAATTATTTTCTGTAAACTATTCAACTACATCCCTATATCCCTTACCAATTCCAGGATTTTATAAGCACATGTTTTTAGTGTAGGGATAGGCAATTGAAGAATAGACACCAAAAGACCACTGGGAGCTCCACAATTTTTAAAAAAATGTTGGGTTACCTCAAGAATTCTCAAACAGTGGCACTCCCCATCCCCCTCCCCGGGGTACATTCAGCAACATCTGGAGATATTTTTTTATCACATCTCTGGTGGCTGTGGGAATTCTGAAATCTAATGGATAGAAGTCAGGGACATGGTTTCACATCCCCAAATGTACAAGACAGACAAAATTAAGACTCATTTGGCTCAAATGTGAATAGTGCAGAGGTTGAGATACCCTGATCTACATCAATGAAATCACCTTGTTATCGCTAAAATATGAATACCCTCCATATAAATAGACAAAAAAAAAAAAAAGAAAATTGACAACCTCAAGAATTGTTTCCACCATAGGTATCATAACTAGAAAAGAGACATGTAAAATGGATCTCAGTTGCCTTACTCATCAGTGAAATAAAATAGTATATGTGACACAAGCATATATAATAAATGAAAAGTTAATCCTTTCATAAGTTCTTCTCCATTCACTCATCTCTCTACACTTAACACAAGATGGAAATCTGGGCCTGGGAAGTGTTAAAAATATAATGTCATTGGATTACTTTTTCTCAAATAAACAATGAGTCTTTGAATCCCCTCATTCTTTAAAAGGGGAAGAAATTGATGATGGACTTGATGTGAAGATGCTACCCAAGTTTTCTTTCTACTTACCCTGAGGTCATTGACGTTTATGGTGAGAACTCTTATGATGCAAAATGAGCCATGCAAATTGAACATGCTTTAAAAGTGAAGCAGAGTTGGATGAAATTTGAGATTTTGTGAGGTATAAATTGTATGGTACATTCTTGAAGTGAAATATCAAACAATGAAATGACCAAGACCAACTAGCAGTATTGCATATAATCACGGATGCAGGATATACACATACTCCTGAGTGAAATAAACTGGATTACATATAATGCATACCTCTTCTCCTATGAATACAAAGTGCAAAAACAGGCAAAACTAATCTATGTTGTTAGAACTTAAGATGCTGTCTACATTTAGGGAGGGGAGAGGCTTAGTGGCTGGGAGGACTTCTATACATTTACCTGGATGGTGGCTATACTGATGTATTCATTGTGTGATAACTGATTGACCTGTATGATTTTCTATGACCTCTCTAACAAATACCCCAAATTCAGCAGCTTTAAACAACATCCATTAATTATCTCACCATTTCCATGGGTCAGAAATCCAGGCATAGCAGGGTTTAGCCAATGCTCTGCTTAGGATTTCATAAGGCCAAAATCATGGTATCAGCAGAGATATATTCTTTTCTAGGGGAGAATCTGTTTCCAGGCTCACTCAGGGTGTTATGAAATCGAGTTCCATGAAATTGGAGGACTAGTCCCCATTTCCTTGCTGGCTTCTAAAAGCTGCTCACATTCCCTGGCTTATGGCTCCCACATCTTCTAAGCCAAGAATTGTGGGTGAGTACTCCTCCCACTTCAATCTCTCTGACCTTCCCTTCTGCTTCATCTCTTCTTTCTCATTCCAATCTCTGCATCTGTCTGACTCCAGCTGGATACATTTCACTATTTTAAGGAATCATTAGATGGCACTCACCTGGATAATCCAAGTTACTCTCCCTGTTTTCAGAGACATAACATTAATTGCCATTGACTTGTCAGTTAACTCAGCCAGCCTGTCTCCAAATATTTAGACTTTTCAGTATGAAGCAAACATCATTCCCAAATGCCCCTCATATTGCAGGAGATATTGATGAAATTCTTTGAGTAATCCCACTGAAGACCCTTTACTAGACAGACGCAGTGCTCTAGAACACTGCATAAATCAATGTTCAATTAAATAACAAGGGGTTGGGAATTTGAGGTAGGTATCTTTAAAATTCTAACGCAATACCTATTATTACGTGCATCTCTTTACAAGTTTATAATAATGTTTAATTATGTAAAAATAAATGGTAGAATATGTTTTATATTTCTCTTTTAAATCAGAAAATTTTTTAGACTGGTCACTGTATAATTATTTACTATATAAATACTATATGTAATATATAATACTATATATAATTTCTGAATACATTATACAAATCCTATATAAATACAGCACATGTGTATATTTTTAAAATTAAAAAATTAATTATCTGCTCTTTGTGAATACAAAGAAATGTGAAAACAAAACACAAAAAAAGAAAGTGTATAAACCAATTTCTGGTTTGTGATATGTCTGGAGTGTTTTATGTTTATAAGAAGTAAAAACAGCTGAAGCAGATATTGTAGAGTGATTAAAATTTAAATCATCCCAGTATATATGTGCTTATAATATTACTGTAACTTTTCTGTTTGTAGGAAATTTTTCAAAAAAACTGATAAATCGTCAGGTGTAAAAGGGGATTTTAAGTTAAATTTAGTCATTTACTACTTATCCATTTGAATTCTAACAGTCTTTTTTAGGTCTGTGGTCTAAATCAAAGTTAAGGTGCTATATATATATATATTTTTTGGAGTTGGAAATTATTTTTTTTATTATTATTATTTTTTATTTATTTATTATTATTTTTTTAATTACATTAAAAAAAATATATGAGGTCCCATTCAACCCCACCGCCCCCGCCCCCCACTCCCCCCACAGCAACACTCTCTCCCATCATCGTGATACATCCATTGCACCTGGTAAGTTCATCTCTGAGCATCACTGCACCCCATAGTCAATGGTCCACATCATAGCCCAGACTCTCTCACGTTCCATCCAGTGGGCCCTGGGGGGATCTACAGTGTCCCGTAATTGTCCGTGAAGCACTATCCAGGACAACTCCACGTCCCGAAAACGCCTCCACATCTCATCTCTTCCTCCCGTTCCCCACACCCAGCAGCCCCCATGGCTACCGTTCCCACACCCATTCCATATTTTCTCTGTGGACATTGGATTGGTTGTGTCCATTGCACACCTATGTCAAGTGAGGGCTTAGATTCCACATGGGTACTGGATGCACTCTTCCCGCTTCTAGTTGTAGACACTCTAGGCTCCATGTTGTGGTGGTTGACCTTCTTCAACTCCATGTTAGCTGAGTGGAGTAAGTCCAATAAGTCAAAGTGTAGGAGCTGAAGTCTGTTGAGGCTCTGGGCCTGGGTGTCATATAAGGTGCTATATTTTTGACCACAGTGACAGATATGCAATAACTATCCCCAAATACTGCTTTGCAGATGAAAACGACTAGTGTTTAGAAAAGGAACATGTTCTAATTCATGGTTTATTTCTAGAATTCAGGAGAGCAAGGATTTTCATTTTCATATTTACCAGTGTATACCTGATGGCCAGACCACTGTCTACTATGTAGAAGAAAAATTCAATAAATATTTGTTATCTATATAATATATATTATTGCATCTTGAATACAAGTGGAAATATTGGTAGTGGCAGTGGAGAACCAGTAAGCAAATTTGGGAACCCATTCCTATTACTACATTGTTTTATCTTCTTATGGAAATGTGTATGATATGTGTCAGAGAAAAATGTTACTGGTCCACCACACCATTTATTTTTTCAGGGCATGAAGAAAAATTACATTACCCAGACTTCTTGCTATTAGGTTGGAACCATATAACTGAGTTTTTGTCAGAGGGTATGTGATAGAAAGTGATGTGCTACTTATGGTTCAAGGTAGTCAGAACTGATATGACACCTCCATTTTCCTCTCTCCTATGTTTAAAGCTTGAGAAAAAGAAATGTGAAACGAAGGAAGTACAAATTGGTCTGCCTTAGAAAAGAGCCACTGAAGAGAGCTACCTGCTTATTATCAGAGTGTGGTATGAGAGATAAATGTATATTTTGGGTATTTATCTACTGAGATTTCAGAATTTATTTGTTATTGTAGTAGAAGCAATCCCATTGTGGCTAATAATTATGAAATGACTTTTGCAGAGCACTAAAAATGTGTTGACATCTGGAAGATGTGGAAGAGACTATTGAACAAGATTTCTCAATCTGTGTTAATGGAATATTATTTATATATAATATTAATAGTAACAATAAGTCTACATTCAAAGAAATCATTGGTAAATTATGGGTTAAATAAAATTTAATATGTGTTTAGTATACAATTTTTAAATCAGCTCTACCAATATGCATTATAAATATCAGAGATAGATTTAGTAACTACTATTTTCCAAAGTTATCAAACCATAGAACTTTTTTTACTTGAACTTTCTATTAAGATCTGATGGAATTTGTGTTTTAAAAACCATTCCATGGACTAATCTCATGGGTTATTTAGAATGTCCCTACTCCATTGACAGAGACCTCTTATCTACAAGTCCATTTTCTCACCTTAATTATTCCGAATCCACCAGGAATCTAATGATCCAATTCCTGCTAGAGGACAGACTGCACAGAACATAAGGCAATGCCCTCATTTATTCTCTATTGCTTATAGTCCCAAACTGATATAAAGGAAACACTTTGACCAAAGAAAATCTGTGAATGCAGACCAATCCCAGCACAGCTCTTCTCCTTTGTCAGTTAAGAGTAAGTCAACCTGTCTCCTAACATTTAGACTTCTCAGTATGAGGCAAATATCAGTCCCATGTGCCCCTCATATTGCAGAAGATACTGATGAAATTCTTTGAGTAGTCCCACTGAAGACCCTTTACTAGACAGACACAATTCCCCTTTCCAAATGTAGGAACTCATAGCACAGCCTTCTTCAAGGAAATCTTTCTGGAGTGTTCTACTAATCTCCACTCTGGGGCCTATTATAATTTCAGTGCCACACTTCAATGAAGTATTCTATGATGTTTTTGTTTATTTGTTTTTTTAAATCTCTTTTTTTTTGGCTAGTTCTATAGACTGGTTAATCTTGTAATGTACTATAATATCTCATATCTATTCTATCTTGTGGTTGCAGTTTAAAGCTCTAGAACACTGATAGATATATCTACAAGGTTATACACACAGAAACATGTATACTGTACTGTACTTAATGGATTGTTTAGAGAACATTCAAAGATAAAATACTTGGGGCTCAGTTTTCACTTAATAGGCTAACATTGGAACCAGACTCCAAGTGTAATGTGCGACTACTCTCCATGGAAAAAAGCAGAAAAATGAGATTTTGCAAGATTTTAGAGTCTTGCTTTTTAGTTTCTGTTTCTTGACCACTTGCTAAATGATTTGACTTATTTATTATATCTCTGAAATTTCATCTATGTAATGCTATCTTCATTTCTGACTTTATATGAACATCATGAAAATACAATTATATATGATGATTAAAACACATTCTCAAAGGTAAGATAGCCTTAATTTTTATCATAAAAATCATTTAAATAATATTTGGAAATCACATATCTGGTAACAGTTTCATATCCAGAATTTATAAAGAAACCCTTCAACTTAACAACAAAAAGAGAAATAACACAATTTAAAAATGAGCAAAACATGAATAAATATCATTCAAAAGAAGATATACAGATGGCCAGAAAGGACATGAAAAGATGCTCAATGTCTTTAGCCATCAGGGAAATGCAGATCAAAACTACAGTGAGATACCATTTCATACCCATTAAAATGTCTGCTAATAAAAAAAGAAGAAAGGAAAATTACAAGTGTTGGAGAGGATACTGAGAAATAGGAACACTCGTTCATTGCCAGAGGCAAAATAAAATGGTGCAGCTACTGTTGAAGGCAGCTTGGCAGTTCCTCAGAATGTTAAGTATAGAATTCTCATATGACCTAGGAATCCGATTTCTAAGTATATATCCAAAAGAATTGAGGAAAGGGACTTGAACAGATATGTGAAAACTGATGTTCATATGGCGTTGACAATTGCCAAAAGACAGAAGCAACTTATGTGTCCTTCAACCAAAGAATGGATAAACAAAATATAGTATAAATATACAATGTCACATGTACCAGAACTTATACATGTGACAACATGGATGAACTTTGAAGACATCATGTTGAGTGAAATAAACCAGACATAAAAAGACACATGTTGTATGATCTCACTAACATGAAATAATTAGAATGCAAACTCACAGAGTCAGAATCTAGAACATAGGTTACCAGGGGACAGGGTAGACATAGAAAAAGGGAAGTTAAGGCTTAAAATGTATAGGTTTCCTACTTGTAACGACGGAAATGTTTTAGTAATGGATGGTAGTGATGATAGCACAACATTGTAAATGTACTTAGCATACTGAAATGTATTTGAATGTGGTTAAAGGGAAAATGTTAGGTTGTAGATGTGGTAACAGATTTTTAAAAATATCCATGGAACTACACTATTCAAACAGTGAATCATGTGTTAAACCCCTATAGTTAATAGTACAATTATAAAAATGTACTTTCATCAATTGTAACAAATGTACCATACCAGTGTAAGGTGTTAATAATAGGATGATATATAGGAATCCTCTATTTTATGCATGATTGTTCTGTAAAACCACAAGTTCTTTAATAAAAAATAATCATTTAAATCCATGTTTCCAAATATTAAAGTGCAGATTTATGTTTTATTTTTATTTAAGTATACACTTAGTGAGAGAAGACATAGTTTTGTCTATAGAGAGAAATTTTAAAAATTGCAAGGGAACAACATATATGCGAAAATTCCATTAACATTATATCTTAAGGTAGGTATATATTGTGAGAAGTAGAATATATGTTTTGTATCGCCTAAGGAAAGTAGTGAAATGTTCCTTGGTAGGATGGGAAACATGCTCAACAAAAATAACGTTTCCAAAATGCAGAGATATTTGATATAACTTTAATCATGAGACAAAAAGAGGATAAGGAGAGATCAAAGGAGATGGCTACTAGATAGATATATTAGGACTTTTTCCAGATACCAAAGGATAGATGTGTATGTTTCCACTTATATGAAATACCTAGAAATGACAATTCATAGAGACAGAAAGTAGATTACAAGTTACCAAGGACCCAGGTGTTGGGAAGGGGGAGGGAACAGGTAAACCATTGCTTAATGGGTAAGAAGTTATGTTTGGGGTGATGAAAACTTTCTGTAATGGATTGTGGTGACGAAGGCCCAACATTGTGATTGTAATTAATACCAATGTGTTGTACACCTGACATTGGTTAAAAGGGGGATATTTTGAGTTGTATATATGTTACCACAATAAAAAGTTTTAAAAGTTGTCCTATACCCTTCACACTTCTTGAGAAGATTCAGATCTCAGTTTAAATACAGTTCTATTTTTGGGGGGTGGGGAAAGATTATTATTATAGTGGCAATAGACTATAATTACAGTCTCTGAGCCCTTAGTTTCCTCACCCTAAAAGAGTGATTATATCTACTATTATGGTTCTGTGGAAATAAAATGTAAATATGCATAGAAAGTGGCAAATATAATGCTTGCATTCAAGTAATGGCAGGTCTTTTTTTAGCTACAATTAATATTATGTGAAGTGATAGAGGTAAATATCTGAAGAGTACTACAAGTTTTTTGAATTGTCATCCTGGTTTCCTAATCCTTCATAAAATAAATACCCTTTAATCGGGGACAGACCTCACAGAACCAGTGGAATAGTTGCCTATATTGAGAGCATTACCAGTGTAACCCAGATGTTTGGTATGGAATGGCAGATTTCCACATTAAGGTAGTGGCTGGCTCGTGCCTCAGTCTGCCACCTTCTGAATCAAGGAGAATTTTTAGTATTCTGTTTGGTTTTGTTTTTAAGGTGTGAATTAAGATAATGAGGGCATTATAATTTATGGGCTCCTTTCCTGTTCTTCAGTGAAAAAGTTGGATCTCTATCGCTTTGTCCCTCAAACAATGATCTGTCCCTGCTTCTTTTGTGACAAATGAAATGTTCTGAGATAATTCAACATCAGTTCTATTTTCCAAAGTCATTCTCATGGAGAGTCCTGATCCCCGGAATGTGTTTTCTCTGATGATGCTAGAGGAGGATGTTGACCTTTTCTCAAGTCAAACACTGGACTATGCCATCTATTCAGTCAGACTTTTGCTTAGTATGGAAACTGAGGATAATGTGAAAAAGGAGCTCAGAAATGTGCTTGGTTTAGTCTTGATTTATTTACATCAATAAAAGCAAATATTCTGCTTAGAGAAAATTCATAGCAAGGGGGTGGGGGGGATATCCCATAACTTAGACAATATATGCAATGTATATGCATAGCTAAAATTTCAGGAACAGTCATCTGTATTTGGCAAGTATTAAAGGTGAGGTCACTTAAAAACAAATCAATATACTGTACACAGCATATAGTAGAAGCACTGTAAACATTATGTCATTTTTAAAATTCACTTAAGCATCAACTGAGTGCTACATACTAAATAATAGTTAATGAATTTAAAATTTCTATTCTTTTTTAAGTTTGACAAAACAGACAAGCAAAATCCAAAGGAGGAAAATGGTAATATCTAATATTTATCTTCAAGGTCCTATTTTTATCTCTGTGTTTATCGTTGTTAGTTTATTATGTAACAAAGTGTTTTCATAGAGTGTGAGCCTTAGCTAAGGCAACAGATTCACAAATTTGTTGGATATACTCTCCTTTGTCTGTTTGGCACACCCTTAGATGAAAGGGACACAATGATATATTCCTTTCAGTTCTATAAATTTCTAAATTTTCTAAATTGTGATTGCAAAACAAATTCTAATACTTTCCAAAGGAAATAGTGATGCAATCATGGCTTCATGACCATGCGAACTGCCCATGCAAAACAATGTAGAGAATACTACTGTTGAAACCATTACTTCTCTCATACAGTATCTATTGACTACTATATGCCAACTACCTTTCTGATAGCACAGGAATTTATAAAACACCAGATAATATTTTGTGACATTTAACTGTGTGAGATTGTTAATAATGATAGTAATAATAGTAGCCGACATTTATTAGATGTTTACTAAGTTCTAAGGGCTGTGAGTGCTTTACAGAGTGCCAAATCATTTATTCTTTATATCAGTTGAGATAAATATTATCTCTGTATACAAAGGGAATAAGTAAACACAGAGTGCCTAAATAATTTAACCAAAATCAAACAGCTAGTACATGGCAGAGTCAAGATAAAAAACTTAAGAGATCTGGTCCAATGCCCTCATTATTAACCACCATGGAGAACAGCCTAATAGAGGTATACTATCAGTGAAAAGCAATGAAAAATGCAATCAAAAGTCACAGTAGACAGTGCATTCAAGTAAGATTATTAAATGAAGGATTTGGGCCTAGATTAGTTTATAAAATTGTATTTCCACAAGTATATTATCTAATTTGTTACATCAAAACACTTTACAAACACATCAAAGTAGTATGAATGTTAGCTATTTTATCATCATTACTGCTGCTTAAGTTTGTTAGCTAAAACAAACACCATACACTATTTTCTTGGAAAGCACAGATTTTAGTAACTGTACTTCATGGATATCTTTTCTCTCTCTTTCTCTCTCTCTCTGTTTATCACACATGTACACACACACACACATGTCCAAAACAATGAGGTTGGGGATTTTCCTTTTAATTTTTATGTTTTTTTAAAGCTTATCTAATACTTGCCATCTTATGGTTTAACATGTAGTGTGTTTGACAAAAATCAATAATTACTACCTAAACAAATTACCTAAATGTATTGGTTAGCAGCTTAGTTTAAAGGAAGGTATTTAAGTTCTTTTAGGATGTGACCCAAACCCATCATTCCTGATTTGAAGAAAATCTTTTATATTTGATTCTGTGATACTGTGATTATTCAGAGTGGTTAAATAATCTTGGAAATTATTGAATCTGATGAGAACTTTAATTTCAAGAATTTCAAGTACTCTCCTTGATGTCTCACTACCTCTATAGTTGTCTTCAAAGTTCACACTGTCTCATTTACAAAAATCTCTATGTAGATCTATTGCAAATTGTATATAATGTTTCTTGTGCTCATCACACCCTCATCAACATATTTTGAGGTTATTAATAGCATGATAATTTTTGAAGTGTTATGTAAAAGGAGCACCCTTTTATGTAAAGGAGATTACATTAATCCAAAGTGAAGTTTATAGAGTATAGGGAAAAGAAATAGGAATGCAAATCAAATTCAATTTTTTCAGAAATGTTCATTTTAAGTCTGTGAGGAAACCACTATAGCTGTGCTTAAATGTTGTCCTCTTTTTTTCTTATATTTGTTTAGAAAAAGAAAAAAGTTCCTTTTCTTCTGAAAAAGGGTTTCTTGAGAAGAATTTTTGGGCACATTTCTAATCTGATTTAATTATTCATTTAATAGGCACTGACTTTCACCAAGGCAATATAAGCAGATTTATGAGTGCAGCAAACACATAGAAATCATCGGTGGACTGAATGAGAGGTAGATTGCAGAGACAATGTGTAGACAGCTCTTTTTACGAGATTTCTAATAAAGAAAAGGGAAAATGATTTGATTAAAGGAGGACCTAAAATCAAAGGCCTAAGGATCCTTAGATTAATTGATTTCCAATGTGTTTTCCTTTCTCAGTCCTTCTTTAACAATGTTTATCATTGAAAGAATGATCTTAGCTCATAAAGTAACACCACTTTTTATCTTTCCAATTTGCTTTCTGTGATAATGGGATGCCATTTTAGAGTTTGGCAGGTGGGAAATGAAGGTGAGGATAAGACACAAAGCCCCTGTTCTCTTTCAAGTTAATTTCTAGTGGGAGATATAATTCTAAAACAAACAAATAGACATGTTATAATGCAAAATGGAGATCATTTCTGGGAAGATCAATGAAGTAAAGCATAAAGATGGGTTTTGTGTTGGAAAGGACAAGAGATGTTCTTTTAGTGATCAGGGAAAGAAGTCTTCTGAGAGGAGGTGACATTTCAGCAATGACAGTAGCAAAATGAGAAAGCAAGTAAATGATTAGGTAAAAAATTCCAAGCCAGGGAGCTAATGTAGCTCAGTGGTTGAGCACCTGCTTTCTATGTACAAGGTCCTAGGTTCAATTCCCAGTATCTCCTATAAAAGAAATTAAAACAAACAAACAAATGAAACCAACTCTCATTTGGGAGCAGATGTAGCTCAGTGGTTGAGGGCCTGCTTCCCATGTATGAAGTCCTGGGTTCAATTTCTGGTACCTCCTAAAAGAAAAAAAAAAGGTGCAGGCCAAGGCAACAGCAACTGCCAAGGTGTTAAAGTCAGAATGTTCTTGGTAAGTCTGAGGAACTTTAAAAATGCTAGTGTGGCTTCCTCATGGTAAGTGAAAAAGAGACTATTAAGATGATGCTATAGAAAAGGCCAGAGAACAGCTCATGAATAAACTTAAGGCCATGGTAAGAACTTTGGAATTTATTGTAGTGTGATAAGAAACTATCTGAGTGCTTTGAGAGGAGATACAGCATAAGAAGAAATGCATCTTAAAAGAAGCACTCTAGTCAGTGTGGGTGATCAGATTTTCAGTAAGCATCAGGTTATTTACACCTTACAGATCATGTGTAAAATGTGTCATTTTACAGTTCTGTGGGTCAGAAGTCCAAATGGATTTTACGGCGTTAAAAATCAAGGTGTTCCTCTTCCTACCCATGCGGTGCAGCAGGGCTCCAAAATGTATTCACCAAATGCAATGAATGTGCCACGATGATGAAAGAGTTGTTGATGTGGGAGAAGTGGGGTGAGGGGAGTGGGGGGTATATGGGAACCTTATATTTTTTTAATGTAACATTTTTTAAAAAGTAAAGAAAAAAGAAATGAATACAGAACCATTTTTACAAGAGACATTTCTCTTTATCAAAATAAACATATGAAAAGATGAAAAAAAAATCGAGGTGTTGTCGGAGCTGTTTTCCTTCTGGAGGTTTTAAGGAGAATTTGTTCCTTGCCTTTTCTTGCTTCTTCAGGCTATTTGCATTCCTTGACTTACGGTAGCACTACTCTTACTTCTGCCTCCTTCATCACATCTCCTCCTCTCACTCTGACTCCTCTACCTCCTTCTTCCTTCTTATAAAGATATTTATGATTATCTGGAGCACACATGAATAAAATCCAGGAAAATCTCCCTCTTTTGTGATCTTTAGCAATCACATAAGCAAAATTCCTTTGTCATGTTAGGTAACATACTCAGAGGTTACCAGGTTGAGGAAAGCAGCATCTTTGGGAGGCCATTATTCTGCTGATGACCTCACAGTAATAGTTTGAATTTTAATCTAAAAATGATTGGAAGTCATTGGACTTATGAGAACAGGGTATAAAATGAACTTTTATTATCTGAAAAGATAATTTCAACTGCTGTATAGATAATAATTTTAGAAGAATCAGGGAATTTGATTCAAGATTGAATATGTAATTTATAAAAGGGAGAGGGAGAGAGAACAGTAAAGTAACAAGAGTATTTGAGATCTGAGCAAGTAGGTAAATGATGGCATTTGCTGAGATGGAGATTATTGAAAAAGGGGTGTCTTTAGACTTGAGGCATCAAAAAGTATTCTTCTTTGGACAAGCTGAATTTGAGATTCTCTTAAACTTTCTAACTGAAATGTGGATTTATAAATGTTGATCTCAGGTGAGGATAGATTGTAAAGACTGAAATTCCTGAGTCCTCAATAAATAAATGATATGATATCAACAATGTCTAATCCTTTGTTTCCAGGTACATGGTGGAATTGAATATTTTGACTACCGTGTGGAATTAAACTTTGAGCAAAAGGGAAGTATTTCATTCTTAGGCTGGGCCATTTAGTTACCAGCGTGAGCACTTTTTCTTGCCCTCTGCCAGTGTTACTGACAAGTTTTCAAATGGTGACTGCTCCATCTGCCTGTGTCCCAGAATGAAGGCAAATTATAGCACAACTTCTACCTGACTTGTAATGACATAGCATGAGTGAGAAATAAACCTTGTTGATTTACTCTCCTGAATTCTGAGGGTCATTTGGTACTAAAACATAACCTAACCCTATTAAATAGTACTGAAATAAGTTAAATGAATGAGATGGATTGAGAAAATCCAGTGACTAAGAATAGAAAGAGAAGAAAACCAATCCAAGGATCAAGTCTTGGGACACTCCTACATTTATTACTTGGAAATAGAAAGAGAGTCAGACAAAGTAGCAACCACTAGGACAATGTAGGTTCTCTGGAGCTAAGTGAAAATGTGCTTCAAAGAGAGGGTATGCCAAAGTTTATCAAATGCTATTGAGAAATCATATACATTGTTTAATGGAAAGTGACCATTGGATTGGGCAATATGAAACTAATAAGTGACTTAATAAAAAGTTTCTTATTAAGCAGTGGATAAATGAGGTCAAAATGCTGATTAAAACAGACTGATAAGAGAAATGAATGAGAGATGTAGAAACAATGAGCATGGTTTAATTTTTAGGGAAGAAAATTGCTAACAGGTGCAGCAGAGAAATAGGCAACAGGTATAAAGGGAGATTTGAGAAGGGGAACTTGTTTAAAGTAGGGGATATTATGGCATCCTTACTGTATTTCCATGTGGGAAAGCAGATTTCAGAAAAGAGAAGGGGCAATTATAGGAACAAAAAAGTCCTTGAGAAAATGAGAGGGTATAGGATCTAATACACAAGTCAATGATTTGTTCTTCAACAGGGTCATATGCTATTCATCCATTATAATAGCAGCCAAATGAGAATGTTTAGGAACAGATAAACAGATTGTTAGATGTGGGAACATAAAAATTCTTTTTCAATTTCTTCAATCTTCTCAATGAAAATGAAGCAGGGTCACTAGGTAGACAAAGCAAAAGCTACACTGTTGAATGTTTTAGTACATAATTAATGGGGTCTATAATAGCTCATGGTAATGATAATAATATATTATCATACCTGCCATTGCCATACATGTTTTAGGTAGTTAAGTGGGAAACTATAGTTTTTAAAGTGTTATAAATATTTATTTTATTTAATAGCAATAACTGTTTAACATGTTTATTCAGTGATTACTAAATGTTAAGCAGTGAACTGATTGCTTTATATATGGTATTTATGTAATGCTCATGACAGCCCTAATGAGAATGGGTTCTCCAATTAGGCTCAAAGATATCTAATAATCTGTTGTCACTTTTCAGAAGAATGTGCATTTAAACCCATGTCTATCCACCTCCATATCTCTCAATCACAAACATATTCCACTTCCCAAGGAAATCATTTGCAAATATTTCAACAACACTAGGAGCATACTGAATCTTGTTCTTCTATTTTGTGTTCATTTCTTTAGAAAGCTGCTTTAAGTATGTCACCTGAGTGTGTATCTTGTTTTGCCCAATATTATATATGTTGTATCGCATATTCGAAACCTGGTAGTTCTAGAGTCTCCCTCCCTCCTTCCTTCCCTTTCCTTCCCTTCCCTTCCCTTCTTTTCCATCTTTCTTTCTTCTCCCTTTTAATCCCACCCTACCTTCTTTCCTTTCTTTCTTTTTGTCTTGCTTGTCTCTTTCTCTCTTTCTCATTTGCAGATTCATTTTTCCAAGTGCTCTGCCTGTACTTGCCCATGAGTGTGCTTTTCCTCCAGTGTGCTTTCCATACATTGTCAAATACAAGTCTAAAGGGAACTTCCTTAGAAGGTTCTATTTAATGCCAACTCTTTACATAAATTTCTGATGATCATAAATGACTTTCTTGCACCCAGCATATATGGGTTGCTCTATGTTTCATCATTTTTCTTCATCTTTGATGTTTTGGAGATTAATTTCTACATTAATATCTTTCTGGATAGAGGGTAGTAATTTTATAAGTAAATGCTATTTGGCTAAAGAGGGTCTTGTCAATGTGTTGCTTTTCTGTGGCAGCCTCTCAGAAGTTTGCTATTCAAATTGAGGGGCACTAGTTCTGGAAGTTTATCTGTCTTGAGATTATTTGGCCGCATCATATGTCCTTATTGACCAAATACTATTGGTTGTCATTAAAAGTATAATCTATTTAAAACTCATAGTTATTACTATAATTCTTAATATCACTATATTTTCTTGCCTCATAATTGTCAGTGATTTAATAAAAGCCTTTCTCTCCCAATGGAAAAAATACTTCTTAAAATGTACAATTTTTTCAAAACTAATTATATCATGCATTTTGGTTATATAATTGTAATATATTATCTATTTCTGTATCAGAAATAAGTATGAGTCCGGGTGTCTTTGCTTCAGTCTTAAAGAGTCTTCTGAAATAATTTTGACCATTGGATCTGACATAGCCACACGGTAGTTCACTACTTACCACCTATGCTTACCTTCAATATTTCTTCAATAGCTTTAGGATTGGCAATATTATTTTATAGCAGATCTCTGTATGTGGCATGGTCTATTATATTCCAGTAAAATTTAATAGAATATACCAGGGTTTTTCTGCATTTACTGTTTTGTTATAGAGTCATTTTGTTTTCCTTAATTTGTTCATTTCTAGACTTCATTTTTCGATAAACATTGGACCATTTTGACTGATAAGTATTTGGTGACTGAATAATAGATTATCATTAAATAAACTTGAGTTGTAAGAAGGTGTGAGCACATACACACACACACCATTTAAATGCTATGATACACTAAAAACAATATGTAAACTTCACTGCCTTAATTTTATTGCTTGATGCATAGCTGCTTTTCTTGTTATACAGAAACTTGATCTCAGAGATGTCATAATTTAATATTTTTCAAGACAGTTTAACCTATTCTTATGATTCCAAATTCTTGTTATAAATTAAATGCCTATGATAAAACTGTTGAAAATAACACTTCTGGGGTGACCATTGGATGACTGGGTACATTTTTTCATGGCTAAATACATACAGATAGGTGTTGACAATTGTGTCACAACATACTTCTTTTCCTGGCAAGGTGCAAGTTTTCTTTTGAAATTGATAGTGAGCAAGTCCTAATTTCAGAAAGTTGAAATATCTTGAAAGGATAAAAATGTGTATTGTTTCATTATTGCCCAATCAATTTTCTTCTCCCTATATTAAAAATGATCTGCTTTTTTCCTTCACTAAACCCATCCACAGGGAATAGTCCAGCCATGGCCAGTACAGTTTGTGGTTTTTGTGATGATAAATCACACAGAGGGAGGATGAGAAGAGCAAAGGGACAGGGTGGAAGAAGATAAGTAATAGGGGAGGGACAAATAACGGAAGGAGAGACAGTAGAGGTGAGACAAATTGGAAAGGAAAGAGAAGTGTTGTCTGTGTACAAATTACATCTCTCTTATATTCTTCTAGAGATGTAAGTGAAAAGTGGAGTACATCTTAACCTATCTGAACCATTCTTTAAAGACAATTCCTTTACTGAACAAGGTAGTCCATTCTTTCAAACATTCATTCACTCAACAATTACCTATTGAGTTTTTACTATATGCCAAACATTATTCTGTATATTAAAGGAATACAGTAGTAAAGGCCAAAAACCCAGGGTTCAACAAACCTATTTCTGGGGAGATATTAATTAACAAATAAATTAGCAAAGCATATGGCAGAGAGCAATAAAGGCTAAGAGAAAAATTTATCAGAACAAATGGAGAGAAAATAGGGAATGCTGTAAAAATCTTAGTTAGAACATCAGAGAAGGCCTCATCAGTGCCTAATAGAGGAGGACAGACCAGTATGTCAAGCTCTCAATGTGGTTGCAAGTAACTATGAATCTTGCTCTTCAAGGAGTGAAGCCTGGTGGTTACCATGAGCTCCAAAGGGACTGGGAAGGAGGGATAGAATAGATGAAACATGGAGCATTTGGGGAGTGATGGAGGTCTTCTACATGATCTTGCAATGATGGATACAGGCCATGTTAGGTTTCATCAAAATTTATAGAAGTGTGTGATCCAAAATGTAAACCATGATGTAAATCATTGACGATGGTTAGTAGCTATGTTTCAATATTTGTACAACAATTGTAACAAATGTACCATCCACAAATAAAATGTTATTAATAGGGGAAAGGGGAAAAGGGGGAGGATGTTGGGTATGTGGGAATCTCCTATATTCTGTATGTACTTTTCTGTAAACTAGAACTTCTTTGAAGACAAAATGAAAAAAGTAAGACACTGGGGAAATAAATGGAAGAAAATTTCACTTTATGTAAAAGGCAATAGATCTTACAGTGATGAAAGGCAGTCAAAATTTTCAAAAAATTTTTTAAATTTTTTTATTATTCCAAATTAAAAAAATTTTTTTACTTTGTTTCTTAGTTTTAAAACTATCATTATTTTTTCATTTTCTTATTAATTGTATTTGGTTATTTTGTTGGCTTTATTTTTGAAAAAGTTTGGACCACAGAAGGGTTACAGCTATGGCAGGTGAGGATCATTGGTAAGGCGTGTCAGAGATGGGGAATACATAGGAAAAGGTTCACCTGGGCATACATATAATGCCTATAAATGTGTTCAAGGGTTCATGGGGTATTGTCACAGCCAGTGGAGATTCACACGATAACCAAAAGAATACTGAATACCTATCCTGGGGAGATCTGCCACATTCTCCAATGGAACAGCAAGAATCCTCCAAATACAGGGGCAATGACTAGTGAAGGATGGTCCATTGACAGGCCCTTGATATTGATGACTATACTTATGAACCTTTACTTTTTTTTGTCTTTATTTTTTTTAATATTACATTTCAAAAATATGAGGTCCCCATATACCCCCCACCCCACTCACCTCACTTCTTCCCCCATAACAACAACCTCCTCCATCATCATGAGACATTCATTGCATTTGGTGAATACATCTCTGAGCACCGCTGCACCTCATGGTCAGTGGTCTACACCATAGCCCACACTTTCCCACAGTCCACCCAGTGGACCATGGGAGGACATACAATGTCCGGTAACTGTCCCTGCATCACCACCCAGGACAACTCCAAGTCCCAAAAATGCCCCCACAGCATATCTCTTCCTCCCACTCCCTACCCACAGAAGCTACCATGACCACTTTCTCCACACCAATGCCACATTTTCTTTGATTACTAATCACAATAGTTCATGAATAGTTCATGAATAGTATCAATAAGTCCTCTCTAATCCATACTCTATTCCTCCATCCTGTGGACCTTAGAATGGTTGTGTCCACTCCACATCTATATCAAGAGGTGGCTTAGATTCCACATGGCTGCTGGATGCAATTCTCCTGCTTTCAGTTGTAGGCACTCTTGGCTCCCTGTTGTGGTGGTTGACCTTCTTCACCTCCATGTTAGATGAGTGGGTGAACCTTTATTTTTGAAATTGAAGCTTAGCCTAGTATTATAGGGTGTCTAAGAGTTACCTTTCTCACAGCCTCCTTGTTGCTCAAATGTGGCCTCTCTTTAAGCCAAGCTCTGCATATAAATGCATTACCTTCCCCCCCCCCCCCCCTCCCCAGTGTGGGATGACTCCCGGAGATGAGCCTCCTTGGCACTGAGGGATTATTACCAAGCATCAACTAGTCATGCAACTGGAAAAAGACCTTGATTAAAAGGGGGAAAAGATAAATACAAATGAGTTTATATGGCTAAGAGACTTCAAGGTGAGTTGGGAGATCATTCCAGAGGATACCTTTATGCATGTCTCAGCAAGATCTCATTGACTGCCAAAGCAAATACTTCCTCAAATAGCAGGGCTCCTGAGGGTTCTGCAGATATCCAGACACTATAGCTAAGCAAATAGCTCAGGAGTTTTGTGTCTTGCCAATGAGCCCTACTTTGGAATTTATGCTCCCCAGTATGACAGAGTTGGACTCAGTTGTAATTTCCCTACACACGGCTCTTCTGACCCTTCTATTTGAACCTGTAATTAGTACTAAAGTTGATAGGCATACATTTAAGAGACTTAAATCTCTGAGCTCTCCATGTACCAGCTGGACCTTGAATCTCAATGGAGTTGCCATCCCTATGCTCCAGTTCATTGGACTCAGCCAAGACAATTAATAAAGAGATGATGGTGGGCAACAACCATCCCAAGGAACTGAGAGAGTCTACAATTACAAGCAAGAGGGTCCCATCCATCTGTCCTATAGGATTGAAGCCCCTTCCCCCAATTAAAGGTGGAGTAAACATCACCATTACAGAATCTTCAGACTTGGGACATGAACAATGGACTAAAATAGACTTACAGGTATGCTACTATAGACATATTGTGTCTATAGTTTAGCAATGGAAGAACTTACATTATTGATGTGGAGTCAATGGCCACTGGCAGTTCTGAGGACAGGGAGAGGGAAAAATAGGTGTCATATGGGGGCATTTTTGGGACCTTGGAGTTGTCCTGAATGACATTGCAACCACTGATACAGGCCATTATATATCTTGCCATAAACTACAAAATTCTGTGGGAGAGAGTGTAAACTGCAATTTAAACTATAATCCATGCTGAGTGACAATGCTCTAAAAAGTGATCATCAATTTTAATGAATGCACCACACTAATGAAGGAAGTTGTTAATTTGAGAAAATGTGGGAGGTGTAGAGAGTGGGGCATATGGGAAATCCCTTTAAATATTTTTATTTAGCATTTATGTAATCTAAGAATTTTTTCTAAAAATTAAAAATACATATATTTTTAAAAGGCCTCATTTAGAAGATGGCATTTCTGCAAAAACCTGAATTGTTGAGGGAATGATCTAGGAAGATACCTGGAAGAAGAGCACGCTAAAGAAATGAAAGAGCAAATACAGAGATTTTTGAGTTAGTTGTTCTTTACCTGTTCCAGGATAAGCAAAGACCTGTTTGAGGTGTTGGATGAACAAGGAGGAGAGGACTGGAAGAGAGAACTGAGAGCAAAGGGAGCCAGGTCTTGTAGGCCCTTATGGGCCATTCTGAGGACTGGTCTTTCATCAGAGGGAGGTCAGACTTCTGAATTTGTAAGGGTTGCAACTGAAAGAATCAAGGAATATTTTATTTACATAAAGTATTGTGAATCTGTTCTATATGGGGTTACCAAACTAAATGTTAGCATTAAAAGCATGTCTTTTTCAATTTTAGGTGAAAATGGATGTTTTGATAGCTAGATCCATTTACATTAGAAATACAGTTATAAATTTGTTTATATGAAATCACCTTTGGAAACTCTAAAGTTCTATTACATATTGATAGATAAAAACAAATATGTAGAACACCTCGCAAAGAGATTTGTTCCTAGAAGATTCAAAATGAAAGATTGCTAGTATTATTTTTATCTTCTGAGTTTCTCCCTTTTGATGTGAGATCAGTCTTTTACTGAGACATCTACAATGCATGACATTTTTATGTGATGGTAATCATTTCTTTTATGAGATTTTTTTTTCTTTTTGCATTTTAAGGGAAGTATTTGCACTGTCCTGATATCTCCCCTCCATGATAAATTGTTCTTTAGCAAATGTATGTTGGGAGGGTTAAAATAAGATTTAAATGAGAATTATTAAAATAATATCTGGAAAAAAATGAGATAGACTTTAATTTCCATTAGGCCAGGATTTGTGGTGGTGGGTAAAAGTCTATTTTCTGAGTTCAATGTAGAGGTGTAGAGGAATACATTAAGTCCAACATACACAATTAAGGGACAAGGCCAAATTTTTAGACTAACAATTTGAATATATGCAATTTACATGAAATTCACCTTTCTGCTTTGAAACTTCATTTCAGATCTCACCTTCCCCCCAACTCAGACATTATGTAAGGGCTTGTATGGCCTAGGGAACTGGGCCAAAGTATCAGTGCATTAAAATGGCCAGAGATCATGGGAATTAAGTGAGGAGGCCACTAAACAATGTTCTCTCCAGGGGTCAAAAGTTCTATACAATATAGGGAAGTGAGATATTGTACAGAAAGGCACTATGATTTTCAGACTTGTATTAGTCAGGGGTCTGTAGGGAAACAGAATCAACAAGAGATAGCTATCAATAGTATGTGATTCTCTAAGAGTCTCTCACACAGCCATGGGGATGCACAAGTCCAAGTTCTGCAGGCACGCTGCAACCAGGGGCTGCAATGAAAGTCCAATGAAGGTTCTTGATGAGTTCTGGGAGATGTTGACTGCTGTAGCAGTTTGATATGGTTATGAATTCCAAAAATAGTTACTGGATTATGTTTGTAATCTGGTCTGTACCTGAACATGATTAAGTTATGACAAAGGCTCTGATTAGGGCATTGCGTCCTCACCCCTTAGTGGTGGGGATTCACAGATAAAAGTCATAGCTACGGACAGGGTTGAAGGTTTTTGATTTTGGAGTTTGATGCTGAAGCTGGAGCCCAGGGAAAGAGACAGAGCCATTTGCCTGATAGTCTACAGCTGACCTTGGAGAAAACTGAGGACCAGAGCCCAGAGGACCCCAGGAAGCCTGAAACCTCACAGGTATTGGCAGTCATCTTTCTCCAACACTTGAAAATAGACTTTGATGAGGGAAGAAACTTATACTTTATGGCCTCATATCTGTAATCTCCTACCCAAATAAATACCCTTTATAAACACCAACCAATTTCTGGTATTTTGCACCAGCACCCCTTTGGCTGACTAATACAGCTTTCCAAAGACGAGCTGGGAAATTCTCTCTCAATGCTGGAATCACTTCCCCTTTTAAGGCATTCAACTGATTGGGTTAAGCATCACTCATGCTGATCGCAATCTCCCTGATTAATGTAATTATTACCAGCTATCTATGATTTACCACTGCAATAAAGTCAACAGTGACTAATGTCCATAAATGCCCTTGTATTACAGTTAGCCTAGTGCTTGCTTGACCAAACAACTGGACAAATTACCTGTCCAAGTTGACACAATAGCCTAGCCATCACAAGACTATTAGCAGTCTCTGAATACTTGTGGGGAATATTCTGTGTGGCGGTTTAAAATTATTCATGAATTCCAAAAAGAGAGATTATGTTTGTAAACAGGTCTGTTCCTCTGGGCCTGATGCCATTTGATTGTTTTAGATTCAGCTGAGATGTCTTTGATTAAATTATGTTAAGATTAAGGCTTTGATTCAACTATTTCAGTAGGGTATAACTCAGGTTAAGTCCCCACCCCCCTGGTGGGCTATATAAATGGACACTCGCTCAGGAAGACACAGAAGAAGATGTACAGGAAGAGAGAGCTCTATAGATACCAGAGAAGAGAACTTCGTCATGACATGGAAGAGGAGAGAACGCTGATCCTGTGGACCCAGGAAGAAAGACAAGCTCTATGCTAGCCTGTAGCTGAGAGAGGAAGGCCGAACCCTCACAAAGATGGGTAACCATCTTCCTTCAACAGGTGGCAACTGACTTTGGTATTGAATTGGACTCTTTAGGGCCTTGTAACTGTAAGCTTTTACCCCAAATGACCATCCTTTATAAAAATCAACAAATTTCTGGTACTTTGCATCAACACTCCCTTTGACGGACTAATACATTCTCCAAGGTTTGTTCCCAGTTCTATGGTTACTGGGTTATCTATGATATCCAAGCACTCTCCAATTCTACCAGAAGCTTAGGCCAGAGTTGGGGAAAAGCTATTGCAAAGCAGAAGACTACCTACAATATAACTCCAGTGGTATATGAATAGTGCTTTAGGACATTAAGTTTGGGGGTCTAAATATATGTGGATTTGAATCCTAGTATAGTCACTTATTAGAAGTGTGAACTTGAGACTATTCTTTACTGCTTTACTCCATCAATTAAAGAAAGTAACACATCATAGAATTAAAGAAAATAATGTGTGGTGCATGGTACATAGCAGGCATTTCATGCGGTGTAACTTAATATTAGTCTATTTCATTGAGTCAGAATCAATGGAAAATGGATATTCAGAGCATCTTAATATTTACAACTTCTTCTTTTAATATGCAAATTATTGAAATATTGAGTCATAGTCAATCCCAAATAAATCTGTGTCAATTTTGCTCTCCGCCTCCAGAAAACAGCACTACTACTACTACTATTACTACTACTACTACTACTACTACTACTACTACTACTACTATTATTACAAATATTTAAGTAACAAAACCGTTTTGGTGACAGTCATTATTTCGGCTAATTCTACCTTTTGGAGAAGATAAAAGAAAGACAATGTAAACAATCCATAAGAACATCATTGCACCCCTTACTGCAACTTTGCCTCCCTCCTCTTGAAAGCATCATTTCATTTCTATACTTACATTATATATTTAAAAAGGAGTCAATTTAAGTCTCTCTCCATCCCTCCTCTCTCAATGTGCAAGGTCATTAATTGCTATTGGGACCTTCAGAAACCCTAGTCTGCCTATGGGGTGAGAACTCTATTGTTAAATGTATTATGGCAGGGCTGTCTTTGGAGATTGGCTGCTTGATTGCTTTGTAAAGGCCCAATGGCACACAGCAATTAAAATCCATAGACCTCTATAACCCTTCTGATGTTTTATGGGCCTTTTTGTGTCCTTCAGTAGAGTTTACCATTTGTGTATTTCCCACTGGGTCTCTCTTTCAGAACACTAAGTGGGAATTTTTTTTAATCCAACATGATGAAGCTAGTTATATATCATGTGAAAGGTTAATGAATATTTTCAAAAAGAGCATATGTTTTAAGTCAGAGGGTAAAAGTTATAGTAAAGAATGATTATATAAAAACTAGTAGTATTTTCCCAATCTTATCACTGTTAATTCCTCAAAACCTCACTAATAGCTGTTATTCCTAAAGTAAAGCACAACTTCTAAAGTAGAAATGACCTCAAAAACTTCAAAATCGTCTTGAGTTTTTCATGAACAGCTTTCAACTATTGCAGAGAAATAACCCTATTCAACCATGGGATTTATGAGCCAAAAGCTGAACAGATACATCTATTTACTTTCTATTTCATTGCAACTAGAAACGTCACTTGAAAAGAGGGCATTGCAAACAAAGATTCCTAGTTTATCTCCAGATTTGAGAAATACAATATTGTAATCTTGGGGTTAAGTCAGAGAAAAGACCTCTAAAGAGGTGGTAAGGAAACCAGCACAGCTGAGAACAAGCACAGGTCTGAAAAGTCTTGGAATACCAGCTACCCTCCTACATTCAGACCCAACATCATCAGCAAACATGACCCTAAAAATGAAGTCATTAGACAATTCACAAAGCCTTCAGCTATTTAAAATTGTAATTGCTTTCTTCTCTGTGTATGTTCTTTCCCTTTTTTTTCCCATCCATTTGTTTTTTCACTTTTATTCACTTCCCTGGGCTCCCACTCTCAGTTCTCAAAGGACATTTAGAAATCTTCATTGAAAATGTGATTTGTACACTTGAAAAGCAAATTATGCAGTTCCCAGAGCGCTTTGAAAAAAAAGCATTATCAAACTTCAGAAAGTGAACACTGAGTTTCAGATTGTACTCTGCATGAAGCTCACATAGTCTACAACTTTGCAAACTATTATTTTAGGTGTAAATGGTAGATCTGTGAAGAGAACAATTTCTTTCTTATGAATTTCCTAAATCATGTTCTGAGAAGAATTTCATGTGTTATAGCTGGAAGAAAAGTAATCATCCTATCATGAATAATGCTATGAGAGGAAAAGAGGAAAAATGCAATGATAATATGTTATTTTTTAATGGAGGCAGGACTAATTCTTAATTTCCACTACCAGACAGATTGTCACAGATTAACAGGAAAAGATCAGGAACTTTTTGTCTGACTCCACTGGGTTATCAATTTACGAACACATTGCAATTTGTATACATTACTTTTAATATTATTATATCAAGTTTCAACTGCTCATCTAGTAAATAAACTCACTCTACTTATCAATGTTTTCTAGAGCTATATTTTCCAATTCTCTTTAAACATCTAAATCATTTGTTATCCTTGTTTAAAAGACAGATTCCTGTTCTACTCTCTTTAATTGAAATCTTTGGTGGGGGGAGCCAGGAATGTTCATTGAAAGCCATCTTCTTGTGTGATAATTAGGCAACGAAAGCGAAAAATCTTGTCCTAGAGTTGTTTAAAGTTGTCAGCCATTTTATTCAACAAGGAGTTGGTCTTGAAAATGTACATTTCAGGTACCATGTAGGTGTTTTACAAATGATCATTCATTTAATATCCTCAATATTCTTGAAAAATAGGTATCATTACTTCTAATTTATAGATAAACTTTAGAGTCCTTCATTTATTGATCGAAATAAAGTTTTCATTACCTAATACCTTAAAGATACTGGAATAAAAAAGATGAATAAGACTGTCCCTCTTCTTGAGTAGCTTCTAGTTTGGTAGTGATCTGAAGAAAAATAGGAGGAATTAGATGTTCTAATATCTCACTTTGTCATTTTAAATGACAAAAATGAATAATTAAATAAACTTTATATATATGTGAGAATGATCTTTTCCCTTATATTAATATCTAAATACATGTGAATTTATTACTCTTATGTAAAATATGTAACAACATTAAAAATTTTTGATTATTAGAATGTCAACATTAAAGTACAGAGACTTTCTGCATAGAAGACATACATAATCTTCTATAGAAGAGATTGCATGATCTGAGAGCATGACATTATACTGGAAAGATAAAGACAATGAAATTTTATGTTGGTTAAAATTATTAATATAAAACTTAATTTTGTGATAAGACAAAGTTTTAACTCATTAGAGTAAATTAACCATCTTGTTCATTTTTTACTCGTTTCACTTCTGGGTCTCAGTTTCCTTGTATGTAAAATGGGGACAATATTATTGCTTTTATATAGTTGTTGTGAAAAATAATTAAATGTGTAAATATCTTGCCCCTAATAGAGAATTAAGACAGTTTAGTTAAGTAAACCTAAGGTAAACTAATCACTGCAGCACTAATAATAACTTATTCCTAGAGCATTTCCCCAATTTTTGGACTGCTAATATTTACTGGGAGTGTGATCATGCATTTTTTCCCCGGGTGGAGAGTCATGGATTTTATCTAACTGCAGCACCTTTGACCTTGGTATACCTCCAAATTCATCATTGTTAGATTGCACTTGATTAATAGGTTTCTATATTGAAGTTTTCATTGTAGAAAGAAAGGGCAAAAATAACTATTTTAGATTAGATTGTACAAGCACTTTACCTCAGTGACTGAAAATGAGTACAAGAGAAATGGCAAATATGTGATTTTTATGTTGCCAGTTCTTCTTTCCCATCCTACTATAATATTGTTAATAAATCTTTGCATTTACATGATGAGCTTGACTTTACCTCAAAATACTTAACAAAACAGGCAGCCATGACCAATAAATCAGAATTGTTAGCCTAAATGAAACTAAAAGTTACTTCTTTTTTTCCCCCTCAACTCAATTAGTAATATAGAATTGATCAGTATTGCAATGATCTAAATCCATACCAGCTTTAATTTTTAATCAGGAAATTAACTTGTTCTTTCATATTTAGATATGCTCCTCCAGTGGATAAAATTCTTAAATTTGTTATCTCAGGCAAACTTCCCTAAATGTCAAGACCAGGAAAATCTGGTGTGTAATCAAATTTATTTTTAAAGTCTGAATATGCAGCAAAGACAATAGGAAGCTTTTGAAATATCCATCTATGGAATATCCCAAAGAACTTTTGGCTATTTAATATCTTTCAAGAGATATGTATATTTGAGGAAACTAAAAGAAGTTTTCCTTTTATGTGTGTGTGTGTGTGTGTTGACTTCAGACAGAATTAGGCTCCAGTTTCTTTCCAAAGTTTAATTATGTCGTGTCTCTTTTGTTTACATCTGTCTTAGGCCATTCACATGCATCATTCTGTCATTTCTTGTAACTTGATATTTTTCCAAAATTATGCAGATTTTTTCATTATACAAACCTCAATTTGTATGTTTTCAATAACATGCATGGAAAAAGCCATTTCATAAGTAAGCATGTTGAAAGTATTATATGTTATGGCTAGATTATTTCCGGAAATCTGTCAAGTGTAGATTTGTGTTTGTTTTATCACAGAAGGTAGTCCCTCCCAGAATGGTAGTTATGCATTGTCTCTGAATTGTCTATTTATAGATATAATTCCATCCAAGTTTTATGCTAATTAAGATGTTTATCTCCCTTATATCAAAAACAAGACTCCTATAGAAAGAAAACTTCACTCAAGGGAAAAACTATTAAAGTTCTCCAAAATAATCACATTTCACATTAATCTGGAAATAAAGAAGGCTCAGTAGCAATAACTGATTCTATTCTTTTATACTTATAGCTGCCATAGAATGTGCTAGTCTATTTAAGCTCCTCCTTACACAACAGTAATCTGCATTATATTTAGAGATTTGACACATGAAGCTTTCTCCTGAAGGCACAACTAGCCACACAGCATTTACTCAGCCTAAAGAGATCAAAGTTTTAGTTGAGAGGACCATATGTTAATGACAGTTGCTTAGTGGCGATCATGTCCTCACAGTCTTTACATGCAATTGAGCCATTAGGCTCAGTGGTCAAAACACTCAAGTGGCTATATTTGACAAATGCACATGACAGTCTTGGCACTGAGGAGTCAAGATTCTCATAGATGATGTTCTGCATCATAGTGTTAACTGGAGAACCGTACCAGTACCCAACTACCTCTGGACTGTCCCCTTTACAGTATGGAGGGTTGTATCTGTCTGGGGCCACAATCCAGTTTTCTCACTACAGATGACTAAAGCTAAGTCTAAAGTCATGGAGCAAGACATTTTTTTTAGGAAAAACAGAAATTATTTGAAGTATTCAGTCAGATTGAAGGAAGGTCCAAGAGTTTTTCCTGTCAGTTCTTTGTGATTTTCTACTTAGACAATCGTGTCACCAGTGAACCAAGAAAGTTTTATTTCTTCCTTCCCAATCTACCTTTTATTTCCTATTCTTGTCTGATTGCATTAGCTAGGACTTACATTATGATGTTAAATAAGAGTGGTGAGAGAAGGCATCCTTGCCTTGTTCCCATTCTTTGAGGGAAAACACTTAGCTTATCACCATTAAGTTTGTTAACTGTACGGTTTTATATGTATTCTTTTTTAATTTTTTAATTTTTTATATGTTCTTTATTAACTTGAGGGAATTCCTCTTCATTCTTCATTTTCTGAGAGTTTTTGTCATGAATGGGTATTGTATTTTGACAAATGATTTTTCTGCATTGATTAATGTGATCACATTATTTTTCTTCTTTAGTCTATTGAAGTAATGGATTACATTATTTGATTTTTGAATGCTAAACCAGTCTTACATAACTGGAATAAACCCCATTTGGTCATGGTGTATTCATTGTTAGATTTGCTTTGCTAATATTTTTGGAGGATTTTTTAATCTATATTCATGAGAGATATTCATCTGTAGTTTTCCTTTCTTGTAATGTCTTTTTCAGGTTTGGGTATTAGGGTAATACTGGCTTCCTAGAATGAATGTGGATGTATTTCCTCTGCTTCTATTTTCTGATAGAGATTGTAAAGAATATGTATAATTTCTTCTTTAAATATTCAGTAGAATTTACCAGTGAAAACAATTGGGCCTGGTATTTTCTTGTTTAGGAAGGTTATTAAATATTGATTCAATTTCTTTAATAGATGTACAACTATCCAGATTATCTATTTCTTCTTGTGTGAGTTTAGCAGATTGTATTTTTCAAGGAATGAATATATTTCCTGTAACTTATAAATCTGTGGCCATAGAGTTGTTCAAAATATTCCTTTTTTAATCTTGTAATATCTGGGATCAGTGTAATGACCCCTCTTTCATTTCTTATATTAGTAATTTGTGCCTTCTCTCGTTCTTTCTTGGTTAGCCTAGCAGAATTAATTTTTCAAAGACTTCTATGATTTCATTGATTTTTCTCATTTGTTCTCCTGCTTTCAGTGTCATTTATTGCCACGCTGTATTCTTTGCTAATTTATGCACTCAATGGTATACATTTCTCTCTATGCAGTGACTTTACTGCATCACACAAATTTTGTTGTTATATTTTCATTTTTATGTATTTCAAAATACTCAATTTTCTTGAGACTTCTTTAAATCATATGTTATTTAGAAGTGTATTGATTAATCTCCAAATATTTTGTGATACTTCAGCTATCTTTCTGTTGTGATTTCTAGTTTAATTCTATTATTGTTTTATTGCTACATTGTATGACTTCTTTTTAAATTTGTTAAGGAGTATTTTATAGCCTAGAATGTGGTCTCCCTTGGTAAATGTTCCATGTCAGTTTGGGAATAATGTGTATTCTGCTGTTGTTTGGATAAGGTGTTCTATAAATGTCAATTAGATCCAGTAGATTGATGGTGCTGTTAAGTTCAACTATATTTTTACTGATTATCTCCCTGCTAGATGTGTCAATTACTGGTAGAGGGGAGTTTCAGACTCCAACTATTATAGTGTATTTGAGATTTTCTCCTTGAAATTCTATAAATTTACTTCACATAGTTTGATGCTTTGTTCTTAGGCAATACACATTAACAGTTGTTATGCTTCTTGAAAAATTGACCCCTTTAACATTGTTCTTAATCTCTGATCATCTTCCTTACTCCGAAGTCTTTATCTAAAATTAATACAGCTATGCCAGACTTCTTTTAATTAGTGTTATCATGGTAATTCTTATTTATACTATCCCATAGAAATTTGTCATCATTCATTTAACCTATCAATAAGTTATAACCCAATACAATTTTGCTAATATTATTTTGAACAAATTTCTAACTGTGACAAATAGAATAAAAAAGGATGTTTTAACTTTTCTTTTCTTTTTTCCTTCTTCATTATTCTTCCTTTCTTTATGCAGAATGTGTTACTGATCTATATTATTTTCCTTATTTCTGAAGCTTCTTTTAACACTTCCTGCAAGGCAGGTCTCTATCAGTGAAAAATCCCTTTGAAAGTCTTTGTTTCACCTTAACTTTTGAAGAATAATTTCACTGGATACAAAATTCTATGTTGGTGTTTTTGTGTTTTTATATTTTATTTTATTTTTAGTTTAGTTTAGTTTACTATAATTTTTTGCTTTCAATACCTCAAGTATTACCCTTTCTTTCTTTCTGCTTGCATGGCTTCTAAAGAGAATTTTGATGTAATTTTTATCTTTGTTGTTCTATAAGTATTTTTTTCATCTGGGCCCTTTTAAAATTTTCTCTTTGTCTTTGACATTTTGTAGCTTTAATATGATATGTCTAGGTGTAGATTTTTTGGTATTTATCCTTCTTTGTGTTTTCTAAGCTTTGTTTATCTATGGTTTGGTGCCTGCCATTGATTCTGGAAAATTCTCAGTGATTATTATTTCAAATATTTATTTTGTACCTTTCATTCATTCTTCCCTCTCCTGTATTCTCATTTACATACATGTTACACCTTTTGTAATTATCCCATGGTTCTCAGATATTATGTTTTATTTCTGTATGTGTGTGTATTCCAATTTCTCTACACTTTGTTTTTCAGTTTGGAAAGTTTCTATTGACATATGTCTGAATTCATTAATTTTTTTCTTTATCCATGTCCTGTCTACTGATGAACCTAGTAAAGACTTTCTTCAATTATGTTAGAATAATTATGTCCAGTATTTCCTTTTAATTCTTTCTTAGAGTTCCTGTCTTTCTGCTTACATTATCCATCTGTTATTACCTGCTATTTCATCTGTCCACCTTTTCCATTGCCAGTCTTAGCATATTAATCATACTTAGTTTACATTCAAAGGCCCAATAATTTCAACATTTCTTCTATATCTGCTTCTGAAGCATACTTTGTCTCTTTGGACTTTTTTGTTTGTTTGCTTGTTTTTCATTTGTTTGTTTTTGCTATTTAGCATGCCTTGCCATTTTTTGTATGTGTGTGTGGAAAACTAGACATGATGTACTGAGTAGAAGGAACTGGAGCAAATAAGTGTTTTGTGTGAAGTTCTATATTTACCTGGCTAGAATCTAGGCTGGGTTTATTGTTTTCTGAAGCTGTAGGTATCAGAGGTTAAAATTTCTTCTAGGGTCCTTTTTTATTTTTCTTCCCCGATGTCTTTGGGCTTCCACATTAACTCTTTCTTAAATATTGTCTGACCTTTGGAGTTCTTTAAACTGTAATCCCCTGTTATTCTACAGATACTCTATTGATGTAGTGGTAAAATGTGTGGGGAGTGGAAAGCATTCTATAATCTATAATTAGGTCATTTAGTGAGCCTGTGCCCTGTGTCATAACCTTCACAAATATGTCTACCTTCCCCAGCCACCATTAATTGAGTCAGGAAGTTTAAGCAGACTGACCTGTATATTTCCCTTCCCTGAGTTGATTAGGTTCTTGTGAAAGAATTTTCCTTGATGGAAGACATTTTTATGAAGAACAATATGCTCTCAAAATATTTCAAAAAAGGTTACTTTTCTTCACTTCCTTCCAGAAGGAGGAAGAAATTTTTCACCCATCTTTACCATATGAACTGGTGGGACTCCTAGAAGTAAAATTCAAATATAATCCCATTGAAATCACAAACCGCCAAGGTAGTTTAATATTATCTAACTTTCTAATGTCATAGTAGAGGTCCTCATTAGTTCAATAAGACAAGGAAAATAAATAAGAATGATAAAAAAATAGAAAAGAGTATATAATTGGGTTGCATAAAATGAAGGACATGAAGAAACAGTATGTGAGAGGAGTCACTATGCTTATAAATAGAAAGAATTAACATTATAAAGATGTCAGTTTTACTCCAATCTCTACATCTAATTTAATTTCAATAAAATCTCCAAGAATTTTTCATGTATCTTTACAGTTTCCATATGATTTAGCTTTTCCTAAAAGAAAGATATCATAATGAAAAATAAAAGTACAAAAAAAAAAGAATAGGAAAACTTCAAAGAAGAAAGATGAAAAGATTTTCTTTATGTTATAAGGACTCATTACAAATTTATGGTATTAAACTTACAGTATTAATACAGGGGTGGCTAAGTTAAATGGAAAGACAGTTCCAGATCCAATAATATGAATAGAAGAATTTATTATAAAAATTTCTAAGTGAGCTAAACCTTAAACATGAACAGCAAAATGTTAATATTAACAGAAGAATATAAAGGAAAATAAACAAATAATTGGTTATTTCAAAACAAGGAATGAAAACAAAAGTGACAAATTGTAAATATAGTGTGTGTATGTATGTATATATATATATATAGTATAAATTAATCAAAAATTTTTACAAATGGAAAACAGTATGTATTGGTCAGTCAAAGGGGTGTTGATGCAAAACACCAGCAATCTGTCTGACTGGTGCTTACAGTTACCAGGCCATAAAGTGTAAGCTACTTCCCTCACCAGCATCTGTTTCCACATGTTGGAATAAGATGGCTGCTGACATCTGCAAGGGTTCAGGCTTCCTCTTCCTCTTAATACTCTGTGGTCCTAGCTTCTCCCAATATCAGCTGTAGGCTGGGATCAGTCTCATCCTTCCCAGGACTTGTTCTTTTCTGGGCTCAGCTGCTTTGTTCTCTCCACAAGGTCAGCTGTAGACTATGAGGTTCTCTCTCTTACTGGGGCCTCTGCCATGTCTATGGAGCCATCTCTATTCCTCTGTGTTCTTCTCCTGTGTATTTACTTCCCAGGGTTCCAGCATCAAAAACTTTCTCTCCTCTGCCATGTCCTACTGATATGGCCCAATCAAAGCCTTAATCATTATTTAATTAAGTAAAATTGAAACCTCTGAATTTAATACGATCTAATACACCCAGAGGAACACATCAGTTTACAAACGTAATACAATATCTATTTTTGGAATTCATAAATAATAACAATTTGCTACACAGTACAATAAGTTGACTATCAATCTAAGTGTCTATTTATCTATCTATCTAGCTACCATAAAACAAATCAATTGAACAGAATTCAGAGTGGTAATTAATTTGGAGTATAGAAGAAGAGACATTAAAAGGACCAGGAAATTCAAAATGAATTCCAATATATCTGTAATGTTTTATTTCTTTAAAAAAAAAGAAAATTTGATGTAAATGTGACCATTTGTTATTTTTTGATATTGGGTATTTTAATTTGCTAGGCTGCCAAATATAATATTCCAGAAATTGATTGGTTTTAACAATGGAGATTAATTAGATTGTAAGCCTACAGTTTTAAGGCTGAGAAAAATTTCCCAATCAAGGCATTGTCAGGAGATGCTTTCTCCCAAAAATGTGCTACTGGCAATCCTGGACTCCTCTCTCATATGGCAAGGTATATTGTGGTATCTGCTGGTCTCTTCCTTCTTTTCCAGATTTCATTGCTTTCAGTTTCTGGCTTTTAGTTTTTTCTCTCAGAACCTGCAACTTTCTCTCTGTCTCTGTCTCTGTAATCACCCCATTTATAAAGGACTCTAGTAAAAGGATTAAGACTCACCCTGAGTCATGCCTTTTTTGAAGTAACCTAGTCAAAAATTTCCCCCTACAATAGGCTTACACCACAGGAATGGATTATCTCTAAGGACATGATTTTCTGGAGTCTATTGGATATATTGTGTATATTGGATATATTGGATATATTGGATATATTGGGGGATGTTATGTAGTTTTTGTACTTTTCAGTGTATTTGGAATAGCAGGTTTGTTTGAGTTTTTTAAATGACTTGTATACATAATTTTATTTCCAAAAACCATTTAATGAAGAGACTTTTTAAAATAGCTCAATTTTGTAAACAGGTAAATCATTTTATCAGAGAACATAATAATAAAAAAGATTTTAATGTTTATTTAATAATTGGTTATTATAACATGTAAGAATTCTCCATGATATTAAAACAGAAGGTCAAGTTAAGAAATTAAGTCCAATAGAAAATTTCTAAATCTGCTCTAAGTGAGTATTTTTTAATCTTAAATGGATATATGCATCACATGGACATCTTATTCTGGAATGGGGGAGCAAGGCTTAGTTACACATTTTTAGTAAATTTCAAAGTGATGCCAACCTGCTGATAAGCCATACATGCTTTAAGTAGCAAGGATGTTTTGACGTTTTGAAGCTTTTTTGTTAATCCCAGAAAAGATCATGTTCTTGGAGTTAATCTATTTCTGTGGGTGTGGAATTGAATTCAGTTGTGAGTTTTTGACTGGAGTACTTCAGTGAAGTGTGATCCAGGTTGGGTCTTGACCCTCTTGCTGGAGCCCTACATAAAAGAGAGAAACATGCAGAGACACAAAGAGAAAGAAAGCTGCCATTTTACCCTGCCATGTGAGAGAGGACTCCAGGATTGCCTGCAGCCCAGAGGCTGTGAAAAAGAGAGATCCTGAAGATGAAAAACCATATACCTGATTGCCCACAGATGAGCACAAGGAGAAAGAGCCTGGAGAAGGCAAAGATGGCCACTATTTTCCCTTGTCACATGGCAGGAGTCCAGGACAGCCAGCAGCCAACCTTTGCTGAGATGGCATCTCCCGATGATCCCTTAATTTGAACATTTCACAACCTTGGGATTCTAAGATTTTACCCTAAAATTTTTCCTTTAAAAGCTAAACCATTTCTGGTATTTTGCTTTGGCAGTCCTTAGCAAACTAAGACAAATATAGATGATCTGCTCTTGTAACCAAACATAACTCTGCATCTATTTCCAACAAACCCTGCTATGAAATTCACTGGGAAAAAGCTCAGAGCAAAAAACTAGTGATTTACTAATACTGCCTATTATAGGGTATTTGGTAATTTGATTAAAGACTTAAAGTAAACAAAAAAGTTACTTGTCTTCACTAATTAGAGTGGGTGGATATAGTTGAAGAAAGAACATATCTTTGGGGAAGCAAGCAACCTCACCTTGAAATGCTAAATATATAAATATATCGATATCTGTATCTATTGTCTATCTATCTGTCTAACCATCTATCATCTATCTATCTCTATCTATCCATCACCTATCTACCTATCTTATCATCTATCCATCATCACTTGAATCACTTCCTTTCTTTTTACTCTGAAGTTTATCTTATCACATGCCAAAAATTCACTGTGGTTTACATGTAAAGCATACACCAAAATTTGGAGAACAGGATTTAATAAATCAGATACTATTAAATTTAACTAAAATGAGACAGACTTATTTTGATTCCCTTTCTTCATCAACATTCAGTTCCCTTTTTTAGATGAAATGTTCTAAAAACTTATTTTTAAGGAGAGTAAAAGAATTCTTAGAAATTCTTACAAAATAACAGTTAAAGATTTAAGTCTCAATGATCAGAAACACTTGAAACTAATTCTATAAAACCTCGTGCAGGCTAAAGCTCATTATTATTCTTGTTTCATAATCTTTTTACAAATCTTTTTCTGTCATTTTTACACTACAAAACAAACAGAAAAATACAAAAAAATAAAAAACAAATAAAATGTATATATAAAGAATAAAAATCTATTTAACAAGGGAAAAAACAAAACGTATTATACTACTGGACATTGTGACCACTAATCAATCAATCAACCTATTACAAAAACCTGGGAGGCATCACCACCAAAATGAATGCTTTGTTTTAGGCTTTGTAATTTGTCTTTGTTTATGCCTCTAAGCACACATGGGCATGGAGATGGCTATGGCCCATGTGTGCTTAGACGCATAAACAAAGACAAATTTACAAAGCCTGAAACAAAGCAGGTAGCCTCTATTGATTACCTTCAGTTCAGAGAGAAAAAAACTGGGGCATTACTTAAACAAATATATATAATATACCCAGTGAAATAATAGAGAGACTTTAAAATTCATATGAAAAATGACTTGGAGAAACAAATTTAATATATTTAGTGAACAAAGCTGATCATAATACCATATAATGGTCTAATATGGTATATAAAAAGTTTTAAATGCCTGAAGTTTATGTAATACTATATTAACAAGCAGCACCATTTAAGTGGTTGAATAAAAGATGATTTTCATTTTATTTTCATGCTTTTCTGAATTTTTCAACTACTTTATGATTAACATGTTCTAGTTTAAGTAATATGTCTATTACCAATCAGAAAATTTAATAGACACTACTCTTTTTTGTTAAAGGATGACTGAAAAAAAACTCTTCAGATAAATTACTGGTCTTTTTCCTCACCATCCTACTCATCACTTCCTCCTTTCCTCTATTCATATACTGAGACTCTTAGAAAACTGGGAAGAAAGTACTGGACATCTGTTGGTTGCAAATTTCACCCTAGATTATATAGCCCCTAAAGTAAAGTTCTGTAGTTGGTATGGATATAGAAAAACACAAAAGTACTAATGTAGGATTAGGATTAGACATGGATGGGTAACTGTAATCTTTCCTGTAATCCATTAGCCCAGAATTTAAAAGAGGTATTTAGACATAGGTACTGCCATAGATCCCACAGATGAATATATGCTATATCTTGCCTATGATCTGGGAGTTGTGTACATCAAACTCCAATCTGAGTATAGATTTCAGAAAGGTAAATAATCAACAGACAGGTTGTTGTGAGTGGGGCCAAGGTCAATTGATATATGAAACTTTCATCTTTTAAGAATTAATACATAGAGTTTTTTAAGGGAGGAGAGAAAAGTATAACCCGGAATATATCAAGTAAGAACATGGCTCTTGTATTAGTTTTCTATTGTTTCTGTAACAAATTATGACAAATTGAGTGTCTTTAAAAAAAAACCAACCATATTTATTGTCTTACAGTTTTGGAGGTAAAAATTCAGAAATGGGTCCGACTGGGCTAAGTGTTAGTAGAACAGTCTTCATTCTGTAGGCTTTAGGGGGGCAATCCATTTCCTTCCCTTTTCCAGCTTCTACAGGCTGCCTGCATTTCTTGGCTCATGATCCAATTTCTTCTCTGCAAAGTCAGAAACAACAAAACTCTCTCTACTCTCCTTCCATCACCACATGTCTTTTGACTTCATCTGGGAAAGGTTTAACCTTTTAAAAACTCATACAATCATACTGGGCCTAACCAGGTCATTCTGGAGAATCTTCCCATCTCAAGGTACTTAACTTAGTCGCATCTGCAAAATTCCTTATATCATGTAGATAGCAAATTTAGATTCTGGGGATTAGGAGGCAGATATTTTTGGAAGGCCATTATTCTGCCAATCACACATCTGAAGAAATTATTACAGGAAACAAAAGAACATCCTTAATTAGAAAATACTAATAACTGGCAATAAAGCAAAAGGGAAGTAGAAAACAAACTGGTAAAGATCACTGAATGCAGAGGCAAATGGCAAAAAGAGGAAAACAATGATGAGATGATAATCCACTGAAGAAAGGAGAGCAAATCCATACCTAAGAATTATATGTACAGGAAAATGAGAAAAAAAGAGAAAACAAATAAAACAAAAATCATGAAATATATGTTGAAAAAGTATGCCAGCTGTCAGCTGGAAAGTAGTATTGAATTTGTGGATTAAGAGATGAAATTTTGGAATGGGGACACACTCACAGTTGTCATAGCCAAATTTATTTAATTCAGAAAAAAACAAAAACACACTCAAGGTGTTCAGTCAGGAAAAGTACTAATTGACAAAACATAATAATCCAGCTTTTCTTAGATTTCTTCCCCACCCTACTAAATCATTTTAAGAGTATGTCATAAACTTTCCTTCAACTATGACTCTTGATAAAAATAAAATATTTCAGATTCTATTTTAATACTATTTGACATTAAACATTAAATGTATATTCTGATTAAATGTAAACCAAAGCACATTTCTGGCAATTATAAAATGGCATTGTTGATAACCCTACCTTTATAGATAAGATAAGAAAAGACAATTCATAAAAGAGGAAATATAATTAGCCACCCAACACAGGAAAAAGTTCGCAACTTCTCTCTCTGATTATCAAGTAAATAAGAAGACTTGTTAAAATAATATGATGCAAATTATCTCTATAAAATTGGCAATGATTTCTTTTCCCCATTACTTACAATATGAAATGTTAAAAGTTACCATTATACGAGCCCTAAATCTTACATTTAGGAAATCAATTTTGCACTATGAATAAAAAAGGCTTAAGAGTCCAAATCCTTGGAATCAATAAATTATCTCTGGGGGAGCTATCTTAAAGGAAATAATTAAAGAAGTCCCATACAAGATATATACATAAACATTCATCAAGAGATGATTTGTTATCACAAATAGGAAACTCCTTAGATATCTGAGAATATGGGAATGCTTAAATTATGAGACAACAATAAGATCATTTATTAGAATATTATTAAATCTATGTTTTTAAGGAATGTTTATAAAAATGGAAAGATGATATAATAATGAGAGAAAATTGATATGCTAAAGTTCATATATAATATAACAGTGATCAAATAGATAATTATATACATATAAAAACAAGTAAATGATCATATATTAACGTTGATTCTCTCCTGATTGTGGTAATACAAGTAATTTTATTGATTATTTTAACATATAGTCCATATTTTAAAAATAATATATAAAATAAATTTATGGAAATGAATGAATAAAAAATAAAAATAACATTAAAGGAAGAAAAAGTTTTTTTCTGAAAGATAAAGAGCAGAAATTGCATCACTGTGAGAGGAAAGTTTACAGCAAAGAATTTTAAATGAAAATATTTTATGTGGAAAGGGAATTTATGAACATTCTAATATTTTAAAAAATTCATAAAACGTCTTATCCATGTATTTTCTTGGAAAATTCTTTAAAGGCAAACATTTCCTATTTACTAAATGATGTACTGAAATTATTTTCTATTGAAGAAGACCTGTTTCAAGTGACTGATAGGAACTAAAATCTGTTACAGAGTAAGTCCAAGTGTTTATTAATTTAGTCACAAATTATAATACAAATGTCAAAATATCCCACAAAAAGTATTAATTCAAACTAATACTGTAATTATAATCATTAGCATTATGTTGGCAGGTATCAGAGAGTGTATAGCATGTTTGTTGGCATTAGTCTGTGGTAAATATCAACAACTGGTACAGACATAGTTTCTGAATTAGTCTGATAGGTTTCCTGTTAACATCTTGAAAGAATGCTTCAGAAAGTTGCTACTAATCAGAGTTTTCACGTGATATCTTTTTATAAAAACAATGGTATATTATACATCCAACTTCATCGTAGGAGCATAGTATAGTATGAGCGATTTCTGGCAAAGGGAAATAGTTTCAACAATTCCTAACAGGCCATGGGTCAAAGAGCATGAAAAGAGATTTGAGTAAAAGTAAAAACATGTTAAAAACATAGTGAACTCAAAAGATAGTAAAACAAAGCAGAGTATACCAAATTGCTTCTGGATATTAAGATTCAATACGCTGGAATTGTGGGTTCCATAAAGGGGAAAAGAAAGGAGAAGTTCTAAAGAACACAAGAGGAGCTTCACTTAAGTTTTTGAGAATCAAAACCAGTGTGAGCTTAAAAAATGAAGAAAAAAAAAAGAAATTGCAATAACATTAAAATTAAAAATGAATTTAAGAAAAAACAACCCACTTCGTGGTTAAAATTAAGGAAAGGGTAAATTAATAATAATTCACTTGCTTTTACTACATTTTTAAATTATAGGGGACATGTTATGAGATATCTTACAGAAAACTAAAACATATACATAGGACAGAAAAATAACTGATTTGTATATCTGTTTCTGTCTCATTTATTATCTATGATATAATTTTAAAATTCTTTTCCTACTTAAATAATAGATATTCTAAAGGGGAAGATTTTAAAATATTTTTAACTATACCATAAAAATCTATATTTTAAAACTGACCACATTCACCCTGTTATCATTAAAAAATATAACTTAAACCAATAAAATATTATTTAAAAAACATAACATTGATAAAACTAACTTTCTGAATTTGGATGAAGCATTCCTTGTATTAAGAATTGGATTTTTAATAAATATATACAAATAAAATATTTATGAAATATGTGTGATTTTTCATTTACATAGAAATAAAAGAGACTGAATGGTCTGCAAACGTAAATTATTTACTCTTTGGCCCTTTACAGAAATATTTGCTGATCCCTGATTTGCCAATACAGTTCAACCAAATGTATTATGTTCAATATATATTGATTTTTTTTACAACTGAAGGATGCTATACTGTGGAGAACTGTTACTTTCCCTCTTTATTCCTGTTTTTAAAATTTTACCTTGCCCTCTCATTTTATTTGCCGTCTCGTTTTACTCCCCATTTTCTTCGCTTCTCTCTACTTTTCCCATATATCTCGTTCCATTTTATGGGTACAAGATAAGATGAAAATTTTAGCAAAAAAAAAGATTATAATGAATTGGCGAAGCCATTGTACCAGTGTGTTTATTTTCCGCGTTTCCAAAAGAGGTCATGAGCCTGCATGAGTGGCTATGAACAGGATGACGCCATAAAAGCATACCTGCCTCCAGCAATTTTGTCTTAAGTTTCATCCACTATTCCCTCTCTTTGTATTATATGGTATAGTGTCTCTTCACTGTTGAGAAGTTAGGAAAGAATAATGACTACAGAAATTCAGCAGGAAGGATGTTTGTCCTCCACATTTACAGATTTTATTTACTCACTCTTCCACATTTAAAGAATAATGAGTTAGGAAATACTGCTGTTTTCATCTCTAACCTTGAGCATGTGGATTTTATCTATTCTACAAAGATAATCAATGTTTAGGCTATTATGTTATAGATCTGAATCCCACACAACCACTTATTAACTATTTGTGTCCTGGGAAGTTTATATATGCTCTTGGGCCACAGTTTCCTTAAAAGTATAATGGAAATAATAGTAATACCTATAAGATATAGCTGTTGTGCAGCTTAAAAGCCATAGAACTGCTGGGGAAGTCACAGGCATGCCCTAGCAGCCAACTCCCAGCCCTCACTTATTCACCCTTTCCTTTCTATTGTGTGCAGATGTTTCTCTATTTTTCTATTCTGCAGACTGGGGGAGCTGTTAGCCCTAATGGAAGGGCCTGATCTTCCCTTAAACTACAACCTGATAAACTACAGCTACTTATCAGCGGGGGAGCCCTTAGGAGCAGGGGCCCTGCACCTTGGGGGATATAAACAGCCGTCCAGCAGGACAGACATCTCTCATCTCATGAAGCAGGCCTTGCAGATCTGCCATCCACGGACCCTGGCCCAAGCAGTTGGTCTCCCAGGGGACCAGCCATGATGGCGTTTCTTCCCCTCTCATTTGGACACTTTGTGCTGTGTGAGTAATAAAGCAGTTCTTTGCTGAAAGTCTTTGCTGTGCCTGAGCCTATCTTTCCGTGATGCGTCCTGTAGAAACTCACTCCACAAGTACTGTTAGCAAGGCATAAAGCACGGTGAAAGTGCTTAGAACAGAATTTGGCATATACAAAGCACTCAGCTCATGTGAACGATTGCTCAAAGAGGAAACAAAATAATCCCTTTAATTGCTAGGAAGCCAAACAAAGCAATAGTCCCCACCCTTTTTATACAATAATAAACATTATAACCTGCATTTATACAATTTGATGGAATAAATTTCAAGGTTTCAGATATTTTGAGTATCTTAAATATGAGAAAGTGTCTCAGACTTGGATTCACAATTTTCCTGTCTCTCAGACAATAAAACCATTACCAGTGATGGTCTAACTGCTGATTGCATACCTTCCATTGGAAAAATCTATATAGAGACAGTATTTCTCAGAGAGTCCTGAAAATTGCTTGAACCGGTAGGAATTTCCAAAGAAGTAAGTGATTCAAGGGATTATAATGGTGTGCATGTCCTGTGGCCAGGTAGCAGAGATAAAAGATCTCCTTTGACCCTCTGACAATAGTTATTGATTATCTTGCAATGAAAATGAACAACTCTATTCCCAGATGCTTTAAATTCAAGTTTCTACGTTATCTTTGGCTTTAACAGGTGTCTGTGTGTGTATGTGTGGGTACATGTCAATTTTTAAAGTATACTATACTATGATTACAGTAATTAATATCTTCTGAATTGTTGAATGTTTTATTGCAGGTTGGCAATGAATTACTTATAAAACATTAGTAGTATTAGCAACACAGTTTTATAACTGGTTGATGTGTCATTGGATTATATTCAATTCATTCGATATTTTAAAATTTAAGCAAAATTTCTAAGGATCAGCTTCTAAAAAGACTGTTCTTTGGTCCAAATCATATTTTTAATGAACTGTACCAATGATTACTCTGCTTATATCCCTTCATGCCTGTATGTGACAATATCCAGTAGTTCTGGAAACAGCTTATATTTACTTAAATATATACAAATGACTTTCAAATCTTCTAGTTTAAATAGCACTCTATCTTAGCTTAATAGGATGATTAATGATGCTGGAACAGAGTGGGTTTATATCAGAGAGAAATCACTGTTTAGGTGTAATGGTTTCAAATCAAATGATATGACAGATGGCATTTCAGGCATTTGGATGAGGTATTTCTGGAAATCAATAAATCTTGAATTTCTGACCTTTAGTTTCTTATGGATAAAAAATATCTATAATAATCAGGAAAAAAAGTTGTAGTATTTCTATACCTAAAAAAACACAAATGATATAATGAACATAAGTAGTTTATGAACTGTATTTATATTTATATGAACTGCTTATATAAAAATCCATCGCTATTTATGAATTCAGAACTGTAAGAATGAATTGGAAATATTGTTATTGAATTAATATTTAAATGGACACATTACTGATAATTCACATACCCATTCAACTATTATGTATTAAGAGCCGTGTGTGTGTATATATATATGCTTGTACATTTGTAAGTATATACATATATGGTTACACACTCAGAAATAAATATAAAGTATGCAAGTGCCAAACATTTCCTACGGAACCATCATTATATTTTATAAAGCTGTGCAAAGTGGCACACATTTTCATGGATAAATGAAGTCAGTAGGGTGCCAATTCTCAAGAACATGTGTTCTACAGAGATAATAGAAAGTGATGAAAAAGAAAATACACATAAAATTACCAAGATTACCAAGTGTTACGTGCCTTGAAAATGATAATATGAGAAATAATGTCAGGGTAAATGAAATTATAAATGTTAGCAAAGGAAAACTTTATTACGGCAGTGAGGTCTGAGTTTGAAAAAGAATCATCCAAATGAAGAGCCTGAAGATTAAGCATTAAAGACAGGGGGAAACTTATGTTCAGAGAAAACTGAATTAGAAAAGAGTTTAACATTGAAATTATCAAAAGACCAGCACAGATAGAGAAGAGAGAAGGGAAAAAGACCTCAAAATTAGACTGCTGATCTATCTAATGACTGGATCATACAGGTCCTTGTAAGGTATATTTAGTAACTTGGAATTTATTTGTAATGCAACATGAAGTCACTGGTAACTTAAGCAGATGAATGGCAGCTTAAATAATTGACTCTGGGTATCATATAATGAGAGCTTGAAGCATGGTAAAACTAAAGAAAATATAGGAAAACAATTAAATTATGGAATCAATACACAAGAAGATTAATGGTAGATTTATTGTGATATTGGCAAAGGAAATAGAAATAGACATATTCAAATAACATTTTGAAGGCCAAAAAATGGAAGGAATTGGTGAAGGATTAGACAGATTGTGATAAGGAATAGTTTGATATGGCATAATAAAAATAGCTATGTCAGCAGAAACATTTCACAAGAAATAATGAATTATCAGTCTGATTAAAAATGAATTTTGTTAAGAGCTAAAGAAACCACACTTTATTCAAGGGTCTAAAATACAGATGTCTAATGTGGGACAGTAATGTTATATTCTTTATTTTTAAGATTTTAAAAGTATTTCAGAACTCATGCAGTGTCTTTGATGAGGCAGTATCAAATATTTTTATGAGGGGATGTTTAGAACTTGAAATGGAGAGATAAATTTAGATATTAATAAAGAATTGTATTTATTGTCTATATGTGATTTATAATGATGAGAAAATTAATTCCTTTTAAATGAATGCTTAATATGTGTGTAATATATGTATATATTAGTAAACAATTGCATGCTTATTATAAAAATGAAATACATAAAGAAGTGAAGAATCAATCCAATCAATTAAAATTCTACCATCCAGAAATAGCTATCATTGATATTCTGATATGTGACTTCTAAGCATTTTTCTATGCACATGAACACATTGAGAGAGAATGTCTGGATGGAAAAACACAAGTTTAAGTAAGGAAAAACTGAATATGAATAAGATTTTAGCCAATTGTCAGTTGTATGTCCCAGAGATCATTACTTACACAAGCTGTTTCTCCTCTAAAATTAGTGAAATCATACCAATATCAGAATGACATGATGATTATAAGATCTTATATATGTAAATAAGCATCAAATGCAATGCCTGACTTTTTGGTGATCCAGAAGAAAGTAATATATCTCATTCGAAAAAATAATGAAGTTCTATGTGCCCTAAACTTGTAGAAAATTACAAGTGTTCTTGCTATAAAATCATTAAATATATTTGTTTCTATTAAACTAAATAATTTTAAAATTGCTTTGCTGAGATTTTCAAGAAAGTGTGAGATTCAAACTTCATTAAAGAAAAAGCTTTTGTTTTCATACCAATGAAGCAAGGTCTTTCCCAGTGTAAGATGAGAACCTGAAACTGATACCACCATAAAATTTCAACATTTTAAAAAGGATACCTCTTTGGTAAATATGGTAAATAGAAAAAAAAAGTTTAATCCTTCTACTGGCACAGGAATACATAATCTTGTCTCTATTAGCTTAGACTCTGGGGAAAGCAATGAAACATAACAAACAACAACAGAATAAAACTGAAGCAGTCTAAACTAAAAACAAAGAAAAAATGAAAAATCCCCTTAATAATATATGAACCTCGATCTGCGTTTACACTTACATGTGGAGGTACACATGGAAAAACCTTTAGATTTCCAAGCCTGACTAGGAAGAAAAGTGAAATCAGAAAACTAAGAAAGCTGAAGAAAATGTGTAAGTCCTGGAAACACAGAATACCTGAAAACTCAGTATAACCACCTCTTTGAGTGGTCCGGGAACCATGCATGCATAGAACAAAGTCAAAGCTGTTCAAATAAAGACAAAAGAGCAATACTATGACCAGAATTTCATCCCAAGAAACATAGATTTGTGTTGATGATAAGCAAAAATAAATGTACTGCTGAAACAAAGGGAAAAAAACCTCATTAAAGAAAAAGAATAAAATCCAGAATCTCCACAGCTTACCATATATATATACAGAATGTAATCTAAAATTACTTGTATTTTAGATTCTTTGCTGCTCTAGCAAATACCATAAAATGGGAATTTATTGGTTCATGATTTCAGAGTACATAGTAGCATCTTCTCCTTTCTCTTCTAGATTCCAAGGACTTCTAGTTTCTGGCTGCTCTCCATGGCTTCTCTCTCTGTGTTCAATTTCCATTGCTTTAAGGACTTCCACTATATTAAGGCTTACCTTCACTCAGTTTGGTCACACCCTAGCTGATAATATCTTCGAAGGTCTATTTACCAGTGGAATCATATACACAGGACCAGAGGTTGGGACCTGAACATGCTTTTGTTGGGGACATGATTCATCCCCAATAATCTGGTATAAAAAGGCTAAAAAATTGTAACACAGTTTTAATAGAAAAGAATATCAATTGAATCTGATTCCGAAATGAAGCAGATGTGAGAATTGGAGACAAGGATTATAAATTGGCTATTCTGCCAAACTTCAATGAAGTAATAGATAACATGTTATAAATGAATAAAAACAATCTGGAGTAATGATACATTTAAGCAGAGAAATAGTGTCCTGGTTTGAGACTTTTGTGTAACCCAGAAAATTATGTTATTAAATTAAACCCATTCCTATGTGTGTAGGTATGTGGAACCTTTTGGTTTGATTCAGTTAAGAGAAATTTTGATTAGATCACTTTTTATTGGATTACTTCAGTTAAGGACTTTTGATTAGATTGCATGACTCAGGGTAGGTTTTAATCCTTTTACTGAATTCTTATATAAATTCTTATATAAAAGGAGACACACAGACAAAGACAGCTGCCATTTAATAATTCCACATGAGATAGAGGGCTACAGAATCACCTACAACTGCAAAAGACAGAGAAATCCAGAGAAGTAGAGAGGCCAGAGTCTAGAATCAATTGAGCAACTTGAAACAAGGAGAAGGGACAACTAAGCCATGTACCTGATCACCCACAGCAGAGCTCAGGGATAAAGTGAGCCTGGAGTGAAAGGCAGGGACCACAGCAGAAATTAGCCTCCATTTTGCACATGGCAGGATGGACTCCAGGATTGCTATAAGCCAATTCTGGTGGAAAAGCATCTCTGCTTATGCCTTGACTTGGATATTTTTTTGGCCTCAAATTTGTAAGCTTTTACCATAATAAATCCTTATTGAAAAGTCAACCAATTTTTAGTAGTTTTGCACTGGCAGCCTTTAGCACACTAAAACAAATAGCAAAAATAATAAAGAACAAAAGGGAAATTCTACAACTTAAAAATATATCTGAAGGATTTATTGAATGGAAATAGGAGCTGAATGTAGATGACAGAGGGAAGACTAAGGAAGCTTGAAGATTATACAATAAAAATATCCACAGTAATGAACAGAGGGAAAATAAATGCCTCAGAAACTTGTTAGATGAAAAATTGTGAAACATACATTAAATTAGGATATCACGAGAAGATAGAATAAGACAAAAGTTTTCCCAATTTAACTGAAGATAGAACTGTCCAGCCACAAGAAAGTAGGCAAATGCTAAAAGGAAACAATACAAAGAAGTCCATGAAAAAGTACAACATAGTCAAGCTTATTGAAAGCCATCTATAATGAGCAAATTTTGAAAGCAGCAGAGAAAAACTATAAATTAGATTCTGGGGAACCATGGAGGGTAGAAGAGGAACTTTAAAGTACCTAGGGGACAGAGAGTAGGAGATTGTCAAATAAGAATTTCCATCTAGCAAAAATAGCATTTGAGAATAAAGGAAAATTGAAAAATATTTGAAGATAAAAATACAATGAAGAGAGTTTTTACTTTTTTTTATTTTTTAAAAAACATAATTTATAATGTATTTAAATATATTGCATGTGACAACTATAATATAAAGAATGAGGAGAGATATAGACATATAAGTTTCAAAATTTTTATAATTTATCTAAAGTTTTACATCATTAACTGTAAGTGGTCTGTGAAAGTATATATATTTATATCTTGAACAAAAGTGCAATCACTAAAAAAATGCTTAAAAGCTTACAGAGATTTCTAGTCAACAAAAATGGTGGCATAAGACACACCAGGGTGCTGTTGCTTGACAAAATCTTTGAATTTTGCAAAACTGGTGATGCCAAAACTCTGGTCCCTCAAAATGCTGGAAACAGTTTAAGGGTTGAAATAACTGGATGATTGCCAAATCTATAAAATGCAGCTTTAAAAATAGTAACAGAAGCTCATGGGCCCTTGCAAACCATTCTCTTAAAACTTCTTTGTATAGACTGGAGCCAGGCTGCCCTCCCATTGTGGGTACTTGCTCACTTATGAAGAGATCAGAGGAAACCCTATGTGCATACTGAGCATTCAAGGAAGTATCTGTCATATAAGTAATTAACAGGATGCAAACTTAAGGAACAGAGAGTTCAGGGACTAAATACCAGAGTTTAATGGTTTAAAATATTAAAATATATAATGGTCAACAAGAAAATTACAAGGCAAACCCCCCCCCCCAAAAAAAAAACCAGGATACGGTGGCCCATCCAAAAGAAGAAGAAAAAATTCAGAAAACATCAACAAGAATACCACATTCTGGACATATTGAACAAAGACTTTTAAAAATATAATATTCAATATGCTTAAGGGGATTAAGGGAAAAAAAAACAGAGAAAGAACTAAAAAATATCAGGACAATGATGAATAAACGATATGAGAAGTTCTAGAAAGAGAAAAATTTTAAAAAGAAAGCAATCAGATCTGGTAAGGTGAGATGTTATATATGTTTGTTTTGTAAGTTCACAACCATTATACATTTATTATTTATGTATGTTTATGTATGAATGATATATTTCAATAAAGTTTTTTAAAAATAGAAGGAAAAAAAAGAAAGCAATGAGAAATACTGGACTTGAAGACCACAATAATTAAAATGGGGAAACGGACTTGGCCCAGTGGTTAGGGCGTCCGTCTACCACATGCGAGGTCCGCGGTTCAAACCCCGGGCCTCCTTGACCGGTGTGGAGCTGGCCCATGCGCAATGCTGATGTGCGCAAGGAGTGCCCTGCCATGCAGGGGTGTCCCCGCCTAGGGGAGCCCCATGTGCAAGGAGTGCGCCCCGTAAGGAGAGCCGCCCAGCACGAAAGGAAGTGCAGCCTGCCCAGGAATGGCACCACCCACACTTCCCGTGCCACTGACGACAACAGAAGCGGACAAAGAAACAAGATGCAGCAAAAAGACACAGAGAACAGACAACCGGGGTGGGGGGGGGCGAATTAAATAAATAAAATAAATCTTTAAAAAAAAAACCAATAATTAAAATGAAATATTCCCTACATGGTTCAACAGCAGATTGGAGATAGAAGAAGAAAGAATCAGTGAGATTGAAGATAAGCAATTGAAATGATTCAGGCTGAGAAACTGAAAGAAAACAATGAAAAAGTTATTAGCGCTTAAGCGACCTGTGGGACACCATCAAACATAAGAAAATACACATTATGGATTCCCAGAGGAGAAGAAAGAAAAGGGAAGAAGGAATATTCAAAGAAATAATGTCATAAAAGTTCTCAAATTTAATGAAACATTAATATACACTTTCAAGATTACCTGCCCCCCCCAAAAAAAAACAACAAAAAAAAACCCATGATAAACTCAAAAAGAGCTATGGCTAGATATAAGTAGTCAATCTGTTGAATGCCCTGGACCAGGAAAGATTTATGAAAGCTGCAAGAGAAAAGTATTGTTTGTTTGTTTGTTTGTTTTTTTATTGACTTTGTAATAATATTACATTAAAAATATATATGTGAGGTCCCATTCAACCCCACCCCCCCACCCCCCCTCTCCCCCCCCAACAACACTCGTTCCCATCATCATGACACATCCATTGGATTTGGTAAGTACATCTTTGGGCACCTCTGCACCTCATAGACAATGGTCCACATCATGGCCCATACTCTCCTCCATTCCATCCAGTGGGCCCTGTGAGGATCCACGATGTCCGGTGATCACCCCCGAGGCGCCATCCAGGGCAGCTCCACGTCCCAAATACGCCCCCACCTCTCATCTCTTCCTGCCCTTCCCCATACCCATCGTCCACCATGTCCACTTTTCCCAATCCAATGCCACCTCTTCTATGTGGACATTGGATTGGTTGTGTCCATTGCACCTCTATGTCAAGAGGAGGCTCAGATTATATACACAGTAATCCCAATAAGATTAAGCACCACTTTCTCACAAAGTCAAACAACAATAAATCCTGGGCAAAAAAGAGAAACCAAACATCAAGATAATCTGAGTCTAGACATCAGTTAAAATTACAAGCCATACTAAGAAACAGGAAGTTATGACCCAGTCAAAGGAAAAAATTAAAAAGTTGGAGGAAGTCTGCCAAGAAAATGGCATTGGAATAGGTAGGCAGGAAGACAGGACTCAACCCTCTCACAAAAGCAATAATGGAAGGGCAAAAATCTGTCTTAGGGAGATGCTTTGGGACCTATAGAAAAGGATAGTGCTGTGCATATTCCAGAAGGGTGACAGACAAAAAGACTAAGAAGCCATAATGAAAATCGTGAGTTACTAATCCTCATGGCCAGGAATGGAACTCATTCACCACCCTCAAGATGAATATCTTGGATAAAACCTGTAACTCACTGCAGCCAACAGAGAAGGGAACAGATATCTTCCTTCCTGTCAAGAGGGATAGTGTGGCAGAGGGTGCAGAGTGGATTTTCTTTAGTGAGTTTGGCCAGCAGAACCTACTTTGAATCTTGGCTCTGGCCAGACCAGAATCACAGGCAAGTGGAGGTTACGAGACATCTTTGTGGAAAGATTTTGCAGTCTATTGGTCTAGACCTCTTGGATCAGATATGCACCCCATTAGTGACTTTTTGTGAAGGAAATAATGACTTGTTGGCTGAAGAAAATAAGACATGGTGTAACCTAGGAAACAGAACAAGAAAAGAATATTCTTTGTTGAGACTCCCTTGGTCAACAGGCCAGTTTGGTAGAAAGAAAAAGTCACTTTGACTAGTTAAAAGATAAACGGTCTATCTCTGTTTCTAACAATTAGATAACAACTATAAATCTGTATGGGCTTTTAACATGCAGACTTGCTCTATAAATAGGTAGCTGAATAGAAATAAACTTGTCTGTAGGCATTGACTTGCAGATCCGCTAATCCCTTCTCTCTTGCCTTTCATTCCCCACTCCTGATACCCTTTGGGTTGCAACATTTTTTAGCCTATTTTGATAACTTAAGGTGTATAATATTAAAATATTAAAGACTTAGAAAAGATTGAACCAAAAATCGAAGAAGAGATATGAAACAAAACCATAAGGCAAGAGAGAGAAATTAACCATCAGAGTAAGTTCACCAGTATATTCAGATGCCTAGACATCAGCAAAAAAGAACCAATCTATTCTAAGAAACAGTAAGAGATGACCCAGACAAGGAACAACCAGAAATCTTGATGAGACACAGGATTTAAGACAACTAATCAATTATAATTACACAAATCTTCTAAATCAATTCAAGGAGTTGAAGGAAACTATGACTAAAGAGATAAAGCATATTAAGAAGACACGGGATGAACATGAAGATCAATTTAGAAGCATGCAAAGAACAGTAACAGAATTTATGGAAATGAAAGACACAGTGGATGAGATTAAATGTACATCAGAGTCTTATATTGGTAGATTTGAATTGATGGAGGACAGAATTAGTGAATTGAAGGACCGAGTATCTGAACTTGAAAAGACAGGAGAAAAGGAAAAGAAAAGAATGGAAAAATTGGAACAGGGTCTCAGAGAATTGAATGGCAACACAAAATATGCAAACAGACATATTCTGGTGTACCAGAAGAAGAGAATGAGAAAGGGGAAGAAAGAATATTTGAGGAAATGATGACCAAAAACTTCCCAACCTTTATGAAAGATATAAATATCTATATCCAAGAACAATATATGCTAAACAGAATAAATACAAGTAGACCTACACCAAGGCACCTACTATTCAGAATGACAAGTTATAGAGAATAAAGGGAGTATTGTGGAAAGAAGCAAGAGAATAGAAATGCATCACATACAAGGGAAGCTCAATGAGACTAAATGCCAGTCTCTCATCAGAAACCATGGAGGCAAGAAGAAACTGGTATGATGTATTTAAGGGGCTGAAAGATAAAAACCGCCAGCCAAGAATTTTTTATCCAGCAAAACTGTCCTTCAAAAATGAGGGTGACTTTAAAATCTTCATATAAACAAAAACTTAAAGAGTATGTTACCAAAAGACCAGATTTACAGGAGACACTAAAAAGAGTGCCACAGCTTGAAAAGAAAAAACAAGGACAAGAGACTTGGAAAAGAGTGTAGAAACGAAGATTACTAGTAAGGGTAACTAAAAGGGTAAAAAGACATACAATAGTAATTTATGACAATAGAAAGAAAAAGGGCAAAATGGATGAAGTATGAAATGCCTGTATGGTAATCACATTGAATGTTTATGGATTGATTTCTCCAATCAAAAGACAAAAACTGACAGAATGCATAAAAAATAGGAGCCATCCATATGCTATCTAGAAGATACTCACCTCAATCGTAAGGACACATTCAGGTTCAAAGTGAAAGGTTGGAAAAAATATCCCACACAGAGTAACTAAAAATGATCTGAGGTAGTGATAATAATATTGGACAAAATAGGTTTTAAATACAAAATTTTTATTAGAGATGATGAAGGTCATTAAATATTAATAAAAGGGCTAATACACCAAAAAAATAATTACTACAATAAATAATTCTGCACCTAACTTGGTTGCCCAAGATATATGAGACACATAGGCAAAACAGAAGGGGAAAATAGAGGTTGCTACAATAATATTAGGTAACATCAATATACCACTCATGGCATTAGATAGAACATTTGGGCAGAGGATAAATAAGGAAACAGAGAGCTTGAATAATATGATAAATGAATTAGAACTAACAGATATTTATAGAGCATTACACTGCAAAACAGCAGGATACACATTCTTTTTAAGTGCTCATGGATCCTTCCCCAGGATAGACTATACGTTGTGTCTCAAGATAAGTCTCAATAAATTTAAAAAGATTGAAATTACACAAAGCAATTTCTCTGATCATAATGGAATGCAGCTGGAAATCAATAATGGAAGAAATAATGGGAAATTCACAAATATAGGGAGATTAAACAATACTCTTAAATAATCAGGGGGTCAAAGAAGAAATTGCATGAAAAATCAATAAATATCTCAAGATGAATGAAAACAAGAGCACAGCATAACAAACACTATGGAATACAGTAAAGGCAGCCCTCAATGCATACATTAAAAAAGAAGAACAATCTAAAATCGAACACCTAACTCTACAACTGAAGGTATTACAAAAAGAACAGCAAGCTAATCCCAAATCAAGCCCCAGGAAAGAAATAATAAGCCCCAGGAAAGAAATGAAATGGAGAACTGAAAAAAAAAATAGTAAAAATCAGCGAAACCAAAATTTGGTTTTTCAAGAAGATCAACAAAATCAGTAAACAGGTAGACTAACAAAGAAAAAAATAGAGAAAATGAAAATAAGTGAAATCAGAAATGAGGGGGGCCATTACCATTGACCCTCAGAAATAAGAGAAATCATAAGAGGACATTATGAACAACTCTATGCCAACAAATTAGACAACATAGACAAAATGGACAAATTCCTAGAAAAACACAAACAACCTACTCTGACTCTAGAAGAAATAGAAGACCTCAGCAAACCAATGATGAATAAAAAGATTGAAACAGTCATCAATAATATCCCCAAAATGAAAACTGACTTCACAGGAGACTTCTACCAGTCATTCAAAAACAATTGATTACCAGTCTTCCTCAGACTCTTCAAAATATTGAACAGGAAAGAACACTGTGATACTCATTCTCTGAAGCCCACATCACCTTAATACCGAAACCAGATGAAGATACTATGAAAAAGAAAATTACAGATCAAACTTTCTAATGAATTTCGATGTAAAATTCCTCAACAAAATATTTTCAAATTGAATGCAACAACACATTAAACTAATTATACACCATGAACAAGTAGGTTTTATCTCAGGTACGCAGGGATGGTTCAACATAAGAAAATCAATTAATGTAATACATCATATTAACAAATCATAGAGAAATTTACATAATTATATCTATTGAATCAGAAAAGGCATTCAACAAAATATAGCATTCTTTCTTGATAAAAAGTACTATAAAAGACAGGAATAGAAGGAAAGTCAAGTGATAAAGGGCATATATGGAAAAAAACCTAACTAACATCAGAATTTTGAAAGACTAAAATCTGTCCCTCTAAGATCTGGAATGTGACATAACTGCCCACTGTCCCCACATTTATTTGACCTTGTATTAAAAGTTCTTCCTAGAGCAGTTAGACAAGAGAAAGAAATAAAAGGCATTTAAATTGGAAAGGAAGAAGCAAACCTTTCACTATTGGCAGATGATATGATCTTATATATAGAAAATCCTGATAAATTACAACAAAACTATTAGAGCAAAAACTGATTTCAGAAAGGTGGGGGTACAAGATGAGTATGCAAAAATCACTAGTGTTTCTACACACTAGTAGTGAACATTCTGAAGAGTCATGAACCTTCAGAGAACCCTAATATAAATGATATGGACTGTAGTCAACAGTAGAATTATAATATTGTTTCATCGGTATTGTTCAACAAAGTTTTCCAAAATGTTAACAACAGGGAAGACTGCATGTGAGGGGGTGTATATGGTAACTCTATTTTATGCAAATTTTTCTCTAAACCTACAGTTTTTCTAAAAAAAATTATTTAAAAAATATGGAGAGAGAGAATAAGAGAGAGACAGACAGATATATGAAAACTACAGAGATAAACAGTTATCTAGACAAATGAGTCCACAACTTATCCACAATCTATCCCATTGGATAGTAAGATTTCCTTGAATAACATTGTTCATAATTATTTTTATCAATAACATTATTGTTCATAAATGTTTCTTGAATATTAAACATTTAAATAGATGACTGCTTCCTTCCAGAATTTTGGTAAATAATACTGCTATTCGGCTATCCAATTCGAACCAATTCTACAAACAGTAAGCAAAAAATAAATGCATATCAATTTTGAAACACTGAGAAATAACTCACCAGGCCTTTGTTGACAATTTACTTTATTATTGATATCTGTGTCTTTAGTGGTAATTTTATTTGCCTATTATGCCATGATGTTTTTCCTAATAATTTTCCCCAGTTTATATGATAGAATTAATTAAATCAGTGCTTCATTATGTTTCTCAGAAAGCATAATCACATTTAGAAATCTCTAGGGAGATAGCATATTTCTTCAATAATAGCTCCAACCATGCAAACAAATTATATTTCACTATGCAAAATGAAGTTTCTCAAAGAAAAGAAATAATGTTGCCAGAAACCCAAAGCTCAGATCTTTGTTTCCAACACCATTTTTCTAAACAAGGAAATTCCTTGTAAAATGCTGATTCTGCATAGCTCATCACTGAATATACAAAGTGAGCCTGGAAGAAGTGTTAAAAACAAAACAAAACAAAGAACCGAATAGCAAAGGAAAACAAGAACCAACCTGAAATTCTAATGGCACCAAAACCTAAAATACCTAGCTATTTATCTTACAAAATATGTGCAAGATATGTATGCTTAGAACTTCAAAACACTGATAAAATAAGTCAAATAAGAAATACAGAAGTGGAAAGAATATGGAGTCATATTAAAATGTCAATTCTCCCCAAACGATCATATTTTATATGCAATTTTAGTCGAAATCGCCGTAGTTTTTTTTCAGAAATTGACAAACTGATATAAAAAATGTAAATGAAAGGGCATATTAATTAGACTAATAACAAAATTAGAGCCCTCATACTTCTTTGTTTCTACTTTAGCTTGTATAAAGCTAAAGTAGACAAGGCAGTGTGGTATTGGAGAAAGGATAGACATAAAGAATTTTTAAAAAGTGAAAATATAGACACAAAATACACAGTTGATTGGTTTTCTACAAAGGTGTAAAAACAATATATCAGAAAAACTGTAGTCTTTATAACAAATGATGTTGGAACAATTTGCTACACACATAAAAGAATGAACTTTAAGCTATACCCTACAAAGAAATGGATTCAAAAGACATTTAGATGATATGCCTAAATGTAAAACTTAAAAATATAAAACGTGTAGGGAGAAAACATAGCAATAAAAATATTTGTCAAATTTGGTAAGGAAAAGATTTATTAGATATATCGAAATAATGACTATAACTAAGAGCACTAAATTATATATATTTGAAGGTCGTTAAAGGGACATTTTAGGTTATGTATGTTACTATAACAAAAATTTAAAAAGTAACAACATAAAATATAAATAGAGAACCCTGTTGTAACCCATGGGCAATAGCTAATAAAAGTACATATTAATATTCTTTCATCAGTTATAACAAATGTACCACACTAATGCAAAGCATTAATAATAAGGAGGGAATATGGAAACTCTGTATTTTCAATATGATTTTTCAGTACACATACAACCTCTCTAATAAAAAATTATTAAGGTTGGGGTATATGAATTTTGTCATGAAGGAAAAGCAATTGTTTCATAAAGGCTTGTTCTACTTCTAGTATATCTAAATATTAAGAAATAACATTTATATCCTGGACTGCTTTGATTCTATAGAATTAAAGAAACTAGACTGAGAAATGACGAAGCAGATCTTATAAACTGTTTGGAAGAAAACTTGAATCATTAGAGTCAGTCTGTGTTAGAAACTAAATTGACTTATGGCTAAATATTAGTTAAGATGCTTTGGATGCAAGTGAAAAATACCAAATAAAATGTGGCTTTAAAAATAAGCTTATTTTTCAAATTCTTAGAGACAGAAATTAGATTACAGGTTACTAGGAATGGGGAGGGGTTGTGAGGGAATGGTAGTGGGAGTTTCTGTTTGAGGTAATGAAAAAGGTTTGTAATGGATGATGGTAATAGTGGCACAATAATGTGAATGCAATTGATATCATTGAATTGTACACATATGAGTGGTTAAAATGGAATATTGTATGTTTTATATAATGTTACCAAAATAAAATTTAAAATTTTTCACATTTATTAAAGGCAGCAAGGATTTAAATTTCGAACTCTTCCAATACATCAAAGAAAGAAAAGGAATGCTATATGCCTATGTAAAATTACTATGAACTTTAATATCCCATCATATTTACAAAAGTAGTCAAAATTTTATTTTTAAAGATCATGATGTGAAAGTTTAGCTAAAAATCGATGGTTTAAAACAAAGGTCTAAATATCTTGATATCTAGTGGGCAAAACTGAAGTGAATATAGATAATGTATAGATTAAAATGATTTCATATTGGGGAGCAGATGTAGTTCAGTAGTTCAGCACCTGTTTCCCATGTACGAGGTCCTGGGTTCAATCCTGATACCTCCTGAAGAAATGATTTTATATTAAAGCAGAATCACAAATCAAAACTATACTTCAAAATTATTCATGCCTATTTAAAATCCATGGTATCTAGAGCTATTAAAAACATTTAATTCTGCTAGCTCCCCTGGAGAAAGTGACCCCATGATAAGTAAGGTTCTTCATGAATGTAATTGTGTTAGAACAGCATTATCCAATACTTTGTTCAATGATGGAAATTGTACTGGGTTGTATAGTGTCTCCCCAAATCATGTTTACCTGGAAGCTATGAATGTGACCTTATTTGGAAATATTGTCTTTTCAGATGTGATCAAGTTAAGTAGTCATATTGGATTAGGATATGATCTATTAGGTTGGTGCAAAAGTAATTGCTGTCTTGCTTTTTTGAAATATGCCCTTTGATATTGGCATACATTCTTAAATGTGGTTATGTTATACAACATTTTAATATGCATTTCTTGCTTTATGTTTTTTGTTAATGACTTATTACTTGCTGTTTATTTTATGTTTATTTTAGACTATGTAAATGATGTTAGACAAAAAGCCAATTGGGTGATTTTCTTATTGGAGTTCAAAATGAGTCGTAAAGCAGTGGAAACAACTCGCAATATCAACAACGCATTTGGCCCAGGAACTGCTAACGAACCTACAGTGTAGTGGTGGTTCAAGCTTTGCAAAGGAGACAAATGTCTTGAAGATGAGGAGTATAGTGGCTGGCCATCAGAATTTGACAATGACCAATGGAGAGCAATCATTGAAGCTGATCCTCTTAAACTACACAAGAAGTTTCCAAAACCTCAACATTGAGCATTCTACAGTATTCGGCATTTAAAGCAAATTGGAAAGGTGAAAGAGCTTGATAAGGGGATGCCTCATGAGCTGACTGAATATTTGAAAAATCATCATTTTAAAGTGTTGGTTTCTCTTATTCTATGCAGCAACAACAAACTATTTCTCAGTCAGATTGCAACATGCCATGAAAAGCGGATTTTATACAACAACCAATGATGACCAGCTCAGTGGTTGGACTGAGAAGAAATTCCAAAACCCTTCCCAAAGCCAAGCTTGCACCAAAAAAAGGTGGTCACTGTTTGGTTCTCTGCTGCAGGTCTGATCCACTACAGCTTTCTGAATTCCAGCGAAACTATTATACTTGAGAAGTATGCTCAGCAAATTGATGAGATGCACTGAAAACTGCAAAGCCTACAGCCAGCATTCGTCAACAGAAAAGGCCCAATTCTTCTCCATGACAATGCAGGACAGCACGTCGCACAACCAACGCTTCAAAACTGAATGAATTGGCCTACAAATTTTGCCTCATCTGCTATATTCACCTGACTTCTCGCCAACCAACTACCCGTTTTTTAAGTATCTTGACAAATCTTTGCAGGGAAAACTTACACAGCCAGCAGGATGCAGAAAATGCTTTCCAAGAGTTCGTCAAATCCTGAAGCACGGATTTTTACACTACAGAAATAAACTTATTTCTCACTGGCAAAAATATGTTGATTCTAATGGTTCCTATTTTGATTACTAAAGATGTGTTTTAACCTAGTTATAATGATTTGAAATTCACGATCCGAAACTGCAATTCCTTTTGTACCAACCTAATAAATCCAGTAACTGGTATTCTTATTAGGAAAGAGGTACAGAGACACAGGGTTACAGGAAAGAAGGGCACGTGGCAATGGAGACAGTCTGGAGTGTTGCAACTACAAACCAGGTAGCACCAAGGATTGCCAGCTACCACCAGAAGCTGGGAAGTAGGAATGATGGATTCTTTCCTATAGTCTTCATAGAGAAGATGGCCCTGCCAACACATTTGCCTTCATTCAGTCTTCTTGCCTTCAGAACTGTGAGAAAATAAATTCCTGTTGTTTTAAGAAACTCAGAGTGCAGTAATTTTTATGGCAGCCCTAGGAAACTAATACAGAAATATTCTGTATCTGCCCTGTCCAGCATGGTAACTAGCTACAAGTAGCTATTGAGCTTTTAAAATGTGCCATAGAGAAACTGAATTTTTATTTTTCTCACTTTAATTAATTTACATGTAAATAGTCACATATAGTTAGTGGCTATCATATTGGACAGAACAGCTCCAGGGAAACTGAATTCTTTTGATCCCTTCCAGCTGGTAAGCATCTTGCAATTTTGAGACAAGATAAAGTATTTCCTTTCTATTAGCTTTTGTTTATGTGTAATCTGTAATCTTTTCCCCTTGTCAGATTATTAACTATTTAAAGTATATTATATCACCTGCTAAAGGACCAATGTACAATATAACTATCCACTGGATAGTCTCAACAGTAATTTTGTTGGACATTCACAGTTGAAAAGATTCTCTTTTTAAATTGAAGTTCTTTATAAGACATTAGCTAAGGGTACAGGGCACTTTGGAAATCTGACATAAAGTTACTATCTTGAAAAAACATAAATTTGGAAAAAGTTTATGTAAATAATGAAGAAGTCTTAAGAATGGCAGAGTTTATCTCTCTCATGCAAGAAGTGAGTGAAACTCTTATAAGTCACAGTTGCCTGAGGGAATACTGAGAATATTGATTTCAGGTATGCTATTCATTGTTTCTGTCTTTGGAAAATCTTCTAAGAAACTAAGTTAGTTTGGGTATTTGATAAAAAATAAATATTAAAAGTTATCAACTGATCAAACTCACATTAGTCATGAAGCCAAACATAAAAATATGTAGGTTCCATACCAACATATACATGGCAAGTTGCAATCTAATTTTTTTCAAGTATATGTTTGGAAATGCCCAAAGATGATCAAGACAATAATTACAGTTCATTTATATTTGAGGAAAGAAGAAAATGCAAAGCAAACATTATTGTTTTGTTATTATGTGTGACTGAGGAGAATTATAAGATGGCAACTTTTGAAATTTACATTTTAAAGGGAGAAATACAATATTCAGTAGTAGTTTATAATAACTGAATTACTGAGTTACAACTAATATTTTAATAGCCCATAATTATTCTGGACAGGGCAGAAATTTTTACATCCTATAATTTTCATATAATAGGAAACAATCTTGAGTTATGCTTACATATTTGAAATTCAAAACTATTCATTTGCTGCAATAATATTACACAGTTCAATTGGCAACCCAGGAAAATTTCTAAAAGAACCAAAAGAACTGTATTGACTTTGCTGGACAATCCTCTCTGAGAACCCCTGAAAAGGAAGATCTACTTCAGTTGCAGAAAAGAAAATTCTCTGCTAACTAAAGTCATTCTTAATATTTATAAGGAATTAACAAAGTCCACTTTTTGACAGAGATATTTTAGAGTTCAAGGAAGATGGAAAACACTTCTAATGCTACTGCTAGAAATAAATACTAATTATAACTAGAAGTTCACTAAACGTTCAACACCTGTGGGGTTACCATTCTGAAGTTTAGATTTTGAGGGTGGGAAAAGAAGATAATATTTAGTTCATATTAGTGAGACCATACCATATTTGTACTGTTGTGTCTGGCTTATTTCATTCAACATAATATCTTTGGGATGTCACATACATCCCAATTTCATTTCTTCTTTAAGTATTCCATTTTATGTATATACCATATTTGTTTATCCATATCCATTCATTGGTTAATGTACTCTTGGGCTGATTCCATATTTTAACAATTGTGAATGGTACCGCTATGAATATTGGTGTACAAATGTCAGTTCTCATTCTTGCTTTCAGTTCTTCTGTATATATACATAGTAATGGGTTTGCTGGATCATGAGAGTTCTAGATTCACCTCCTTGGGGTACTGCCAAACTGTCTTCCTCAGAGGCTGCACCAGTCTACATTCCCATCAGTACTGAAGCAGTGTACCTATTTTTCCACATTCTTTCCAACTTTTGCAGTTTTCTGTCTTTTTAATAATGACCATTCTAAAAGGTGTGAAATGGTATGTCATTGTAGTTTTGACACGCATTTCCCTAATAGCTAGTGTTGTTGAACATTCTTTCATGTGCTTTTTGACCATTTGTATTTCCTCTTTGGAAAAATCAGACTTGGTTGTAAGATAGACTCTGGTAGTTAATTCTGAGGAAATTTACTACTTTTGAAATTTAATTTCCAAACATATAAAATTGAGATAAAAATAACCAATTTATATGTCTTCTCTGTGACTCAAAAGAGTTAAAGGAAGGACTTGCTAAAATGCAAAACATATTTTTGTTGATATAAAGATAAACTAATAAGATTATGCTGTTTCTAACATCTCCATCAATATATGAATCAATATAATAATGAAAACTTGCAAGTAATTGTAGCCTATTCTGTCCTTTATTTCATTCATTCAAAAAAATATTTATTGGGTTCCTACTATGTGCCAAGCACTGGGGACAGAGCATTACATAAAACAGCAAAAGACACATTGTCCCTGATAGTTTTCATTCAATTCAATGCACAAAATGAATAAGTGCATTATTATGACAGAATATGCTAAGTGATGGGGAGAAAGGAAAGCAGAGAGGGAGAAAATGGAGTGTGAAGGAGGGGCAGGGGAATATGATTTTTAATAGGATGGTCAGGGAAGGTCTCTTTGTGAATGTGATACAACTTAAGTATTTCAGAAAACGAGGCATACAAAAAGTTACGGAGAATATCTGATTATATGCTCAGTATAGACAATGCAAAGCCCTAATACAGGAGTGTGTCCAGCATATACAAGAAAATGGGAAGAGGGCAATAGACCTGCAGAGGGGATGAGAGGAGGAGAGTTGAAGAAAAAGTCAATGATATAAAGAGGCAAGGGCCTGAGCACATCAGTTCTTACATGCCATCCTAATATGGATATTCTCTTTTAATTTGGATGACATATAAAAACCATTAGAATATTATGAGGAGAGGACTGACATTTTAGGATTTTGTCTATGTATTAGTTTTCTGTTGTTGCTATAACAAATTACCACCAACCTAGAGGCATGAAACAATACAAATTTATTACCTTTCATTTCTGGAAGCCGAAATCCAAAATGGGCTATCATTTAGATATTAACGGGTTTGCATTCCTTCTGGATGCTCTAAGGAGGAATCTGCTTCCTTGTCTTTTCCAACTTCTAGACTCTGTCTATATTCTTTGACTGGTAGAATTTTACTCCACTTTCAAAGTCAGCACTGTAGCATTTTCAATCTTTCTCTGATTCTGACCAACCTCCTACTCTTTCTTATTATTACATTGGGTTCAAACAAATAGTTTGGATAATCTCTCATCTCACAATGCTTAACCTTACTCATATCTGCAAAGCCATTTTTACCATATGTCACAAATTCTGGGAATTAGGAGTGGATATCTTTGTGTAGCCATTATTCTGCCTACCACAATCTATCAAGAAGTAATGGTACTTCTCGTATCTACTAAAGAGCATCAGGGGAGTGGGATGTTGGATGGAAAGACTGTGGCAGAATTTATCCAAGATCTAACATTATAGGGTGAAAAGAATATTCTGGGTTTAGAGGGGAGATATTCATTTTTGTGTTTTAATGATCCTCTTTAATACAAAGATGAAGTTAGATGCCCCAACTTGATAGAACTAGAATTTTTAAAACTCAACTCTGTGTTCACTGGGATGCTTTCTAATCTATGTTGTATTTTTCTCACAGGCAACTTTATTTATAAGGGGTGAATTCCCTCATGCACACCGAAAAATTATATTAGTGATCCTTCTACTTACCTCTAATTTTAATTTACTTATACATTTTGTTATTTAAATTGATCCTTTTTTAGTTTGATTAGTTATTGCTGTTTTCTGTAATTTAAGTCTTACTTTGGAAAGCTAAAATAAAACCTACATAGAGGCCTATAAGCTGAGAACCAAATCCTGGGCCATAATGACCCTGTGGATTTAGGAATGAACTGTAATACCCCACTGGGTAGAAAATCATCTGTTCTCCACACATTTGGTATTCACTGAGTTGTAGTGGCTCTCAAATCAATAACAATGCCAATAATAATACATTTTGAGCATTTAATTGCTGGTCATTATAATCTTTTGATGAAGGTACTCAAAATAGCCTTATTTCACATGTGAAGAATCTGAAATAGAGTTTAAATAACTCCACACAGTTTTCAGAGTTTACTCTACATTTTATTACAATGGTAGGTGTGGATTGAATTGTGTACCTCAATTTGGACATATTCTTGAACTTGATCCACTTTCTGGTGGGTGTGGACCCATTCTAAATATGGTTACCTGAAGACGTTACTTCAGTTAAGGTGGCCTAATGAATCAAATTGGGCTTAATCCAGATTATTGGAATTCTTCATAAACAGAATGGAATGCAGATATAGAGAGACGATGCCACAAGGAAAGCTAGAGCTACAAGTCATTGGAATGTGAAGAAAATGAAGAGGACATTGCCATGTGACAGAAAAGCCAAGGAATCCCAAAGATTACTGGCAGTCAGCCCTAGTACATCACATTCTTCAGGGAGAAAATAATGCTTTGCTGGTGCCTCTATTTTGAACTTCTTCTAGCTAAAAAACATGAACAAATAAATTCTTGTTATTTAAGCCAACCCACTGTATGGTATTCATTATCAGAGCTTGGAAACTAAGACAGTAGAAAAATAGGCCAGGTTCCTAAAATGAAGAAAAGATATTTTCATTTCTGAAAATACCCAGCACACCAAAATATTCTCTAAGTTTTACTATAAAAAATAAGTTTATATAATTAGAATTTATATTACTCCATTTTGTCTGGTATATTGTACTAATAGCTGATATCATATATATATATAAGTATCCTTGGGTATGAAAACACACACAAAGTTTAATAGCCATGTTAATGGTAAATATTATTTGAGAATAAATGAAAAGATTAAATTGACACCAATTTTCTTTTATTTTATATTGAAACTGATTGAAATTAAGATTAAAAAAATATTTTTAGTTACTGCTTATCCCCAAATGAAAGGAGCAGAACAATACTTGACAACTATGTACTATTCTTTCTTCCAATGTTTAAAGAAAATAAGAGGCTAGTGTGTCATTTTCATGGCTATGGAAAAATGTTCCATGTTGGTATTCTAGTAAGGCCATTTCTCTTACATTTGTGGAACTAACTGCAGAGACACACTTTGTACTAAAGACTTGATTTCTGTAAAAATCATGCAACCAGCAAAAGCTCTCACCATTCTTCTTTATTCCTTTTCAGTGACTCCCAGTTAAGAGAATGTGAATCTTAAATTTAGAACCAGTGAATGAGGGAATTAGCTTTTTTCAGCATTGTAATTCATTTAAAGCCACTCTTGTGCAATTTGCAACGTGTTTATTGATTATAGGAAGCAAGAATGCAGCCTATAATGTCATTCTGGAAGCAATTAGGGTATCTGAGCACAGGATTTCTCTGATATTTCAGTAACATGGTCATGATAAGTCAATTGAAGCAAACCTCCCATTGCTGTATGTGATGGAACTCGTAGCAACCAGGACAAGAGGATATAGCTGTTTATAAACAAATACACCGACCAATAGTTATCCCAAAGGAAAATCTTAATTTCTAACCTTGAATTCTTATTCATGGTGATTTAGTTTGTGACCTTGAATATTAGAGGCATCATTATGGAGTAAATGGTGAACTCTCTGTTATATGGTGTGTTCACCAATCTACATGATTCATGAGCCATATTCCATCATGTCTGATTTTGGAACATGTTTCAAGTTCTGTAAATAATATGTACCTCATCACAGTAAAAGGGAAAAAAAGCACTGAATCCAATGACAGCATTGTAGAACATTGACCTTTTTACATTTATCATGTGGCTCTGTTGCTTCTCTAATGGATATCTTTGACATTTTCATTTGAAACAATTGTGTTCTCTGACATTTTTGCCTCTGTCATTGAAATCATAGGAATTAGCAGCCACTGTATGTATTTAATGGCATTCTAAACATTTGTAGTATAATAAGCATAAAATACACATATATATATATATTTTTTTAAACACAAAAGTGATCAGGGATGTACCTCTAAATATGCAGACAGCATATTTGTATATGTAAGTGATCTATTCAAGTTTGCAATATGTTAAAACTGTGAGTAAAATTCTATATTCTTTCAAGAGTCTGAATATCTATTTTTTTGAAATCCAAATCGATTTGAATGCTCATATTCCCAACGATTTGTGAAGATTTGTTTTTAAAGTGTATTAAATTGTTTATTTCCATGTTGAATTTTAATATAACATGAATTACAAAATATGAGCTTCAATTACATGTATGCATATGTATATCTATTTATTGATTGCTTTTTACGTCTAAAATTTGAAATTGCTTACCAATATATATAAAATAAAGGAGAGAAAAATAATTGAGGAAATTGGATTTAAAATATGTGAGAAAATAGTAAAGACAAAGATGAGATTATCACATGTATCAGTATGTCATGTGGCACTTACATATAATGAATATTGATGGCCTCTAAATTTAATTCTAAGGTTCATAGAAGGCAAAGCTCAAGGGAAAAGTAAAGAGTTATAACATTGAAAGCTTTCTTGAAACGAGAACACACAGTTGGTTAAGGGAAGTAAAGTTTTTCTCAAAATGAGATCTGTAAGAGTTCTCTCCCACAGGTCTTTATAAAAATAATGATGATTTGACATTGTAATCTTTTCCCGTAATAACAAATGCTCCCACATCACAGTGGCTAAGAGGGAATGCATAAAATTATATCATTTAGGATTGCATACTAGCTCTGCAACTTCTGAGCTACTTAACCAAGAGTTCATTGCTTCATCTATAAAATAGTAAAAAGTTGCATTGACTTTACAAGATTTTTAGGAGGATAAAATGGAGTAAGTTTTGTGAAAGAACTACGTCAGCATCTGTTTGTATGAATATTGACTTTAGCAACTCCAACATCCTCCAGGGTAAGTGGCATTAATGTTGACATATAATTGAGTAAAAATATATTTATAAGACCTTCAAAATTAATGGAGTCCAGAAACGACTTTCTCATTTAATCCAAGGTAATAATTCAGAGTAACTCTGTCCAGAGCATAATCTACAAAACATTAGTGTCATAAGGTGTTGTGCACAAATTGGGTTTCATGGGTAAATTAAGTCTGCGAAACTCGGCATTTTCAGTATATTCTCTTAGAACTGTAGAGTGCACATTAGCACTTTGCTTAACTGTGTTTAATGTAACATTTCATTAGTTGTTGTTTTGTTTTGTTGAACCATTTTTGTTTGTGTTTACTTATTTTTTTTAAATCATTTTCCTTTATTTACTTTTTTTAATTTAATGAACTATATCACTCATATATAAACATATATAAACAATAAATGAATAATAGTTGTGAACTTACAAACTAAATTATATAACATCAAAGAAACATATATAACATCTCACCCTACCACCAATAACTTGCATTGTTTTTAAACCTTTTTAACTAATGATTAAAGAGCATTGTCAAAATATTACTACTAAACAAAGTAGTTTTCCCTTAACCAATCCGATTATTATTATCTTTATATCATTTATATATGAACATACATAAACAATTAAGTGTATAGTAAAAGTTGTGAACTTACAAAGCAAACATGCATAATTTCATACAGGGATCTACATCAACCCTCCACCAACACCTTGCATTGTCATGAGACATTTGTTACAAACTGTGAAAGAACACTGTCAAAATCTTACTACTAATCATAGTTCTTATCTTACATCATTTGGTCTGTTTTTCCACCAACTCACCCTATTATTATTTTTTAAATATATATATTTTTTGAAGGAAGTTGTAAACTTATAAAACAATCATGCACATGTGCAGAATTCCCAAACAACACCCCTCCAACAACACATCACAATGTGGTATGTCATTTGCTACAGATAAAATAATATCCTCTGATTATTGCCATGTCCATAGTGTACATTTGGCTCACATTTTCCATACTGCCTCAGTATCAACACAGTGCATCTTTTGCATAGATGCAAGAATGTTATTTTATTGCTACTAACCACAGGCCATAGGTTACTCCAGCTGTATTTTTCTCATGCTTCTCCACATTCCCAGCACCCTGCAGTAGTAATATACATTTGTTCTAGCTAACAAAGGACACTCTTACATCTGTACCATCAACCACAATTCTCATCCACCTCTTGGTTTACTGTGCTATGCAGTTCCTAGATTATTCTCAAGCATTCTGTCAACTGGCATTTACATAACTAGACTACCATTTTCACATACCCATTTATAAACTAGCTATTACTCACTGTGTGTTACCATCCATTCTATACATTTCCACACGTTTACAGTGAAGCTAATTAAAACATCTACATACATTAAACATCAGTAGTCTACTCAGTCCTTCTCTTATCTCCTTTAAGAATCCACCACCTACCACCAGGTCTTGAAGATATTTTCCAAAAATTCCTTCTAGAAGTTTTATGGTTCTTGCTTTTATTTTCAGTTTTTTGGTCCATTTGGAGTTAATTTTTGGATAAGGTGTGAGATAGAAGTCCTCTTTCCTTCTTTCAGCTATGGATGATCAATTCTTTCAGCACCATTTGTTGAATGGATTGTTCTGCCCGAGCTGTGTGAGTTTGACAGGCTAGTCAAAAATCACTAGACGATACCTGTGAGGGTCTGTTTCTGGACCATAAACTTGGTTCCATTGGTCTATTGTGTCAGTCTTTAGGCCAGTACCATGTTGTTTTTACCACTATAGGTAGGTATTATGATTTAAATTCTGGAGATGAGGGTTCACTTTTCCTTTTTATGATGTTTCTGGCTATTCAGGACTCCTAACCCTTCCAAATAAATTTAATGATCATGTTTTCAATTTTTTCTTTAATGCTGGTGGAATTTTTATCAGGATTGCATTAAATCTGTATATCAATTTGAGTAGAATTGGCATTTAATGATATTTAGTCTTCCAATCCATGAGCATGGAATCTTCTTCCAGTTATTTAGGGTTTTTTTAAATTTAACATTGAGTTGCCATTTTCTGAATACGAGTGCTTTACATCATTGGTTAAGTTTATTCCTGACTATATGAGTTTTATCTGTCATATTTTATTTTCACCACTCTTTTGACACTTTTATTTACTTTGACACTTTTATTGATATAATCTTCATTTCTAGACTCTCTTCCAGTCCCCTTTCTCCTGTCTTTTCTTTTCAGGCTCTAGCACACCCTTTAGTGTTTCTTGAAATTCTGGTCTTTTGCTTAGAAATTCTCTCAGTTTCTGTTTATCTGTGAATAGTGTAATTTCACCCACATTTTTGAAAGACAGTCTTGCTGGATATAAGCTTCTTGGCTGGAAGTTTTCCTCTGGTAGTATATTAAATATATCAGACCACTGTCTTCTTGCCTCCATGGTTTCTGGTGAGAAATCACCACTTAATCTTATTGGATATCCCTTATATGTTATGCATTGCTTTTCGTTTGCTGCTCTCAAAATTCTCTCTTCATCTTTGGCCTTTGCCATTCTGATGAGTACATGTCTTGGAGTTGGTCTATTTGAATTTTTTCAGATTGGGAGTATGTTGTGTTTCTTGGACAGGGATATCTATGTCCTTCAATAGGTTTGGGAAATTTTCTACCATTATTTCTTCAAATATTCCTTCTGCCCCTTTTCCCTTCTCCTTCTGAGACACCCATGACATGTATGTTTGCAAGCCTTTTGCTGTCAATTATTTCCCTGAGACTTTGTTCAATTTTTTCCATTCTTTTCCTCATCTGTTCTTCTGTATGTTCACTTTCAGAGGCCATTTCTTCAAGCTCACCAATCCTTTTTTCTGCCTCCTCAAATCTGCTATTATATGATTCCAATGTTTTTTTAATTTCCTTGATTGCACCTTTCATTCTCATAAGATCTGCTATTTTTCTATGTATGCTTTCAAATTCTTTTTTGTGCTCATCCAATGTCTTCTTAATATCCTTAATCTCTTTAGCCATCTCATTGAATTTATTAAGATTTCTTTGAACATTTATGATTAGTTGTCTCAACTCCTTTGTGTCATCTGGAGGCTTATCTTGTTCCTTTAACTGGGCCATAGCCTCCTGTTTCTTGGTGTGGATTGTAATTTTTGGTTGGTATCTTCGCATCTGGTTTACTAGATTATTTTTTCTGGGTGCAGTTTTTCTCTTTAGTTTAGGGCTTCCTATCATTTCTCCCTTGCTGGTTATACAGTAGGAGCCAAGCATTTAGTTAGTGCTATAAGCTGTGGAGGCTCAAGCTGCTCTCATTGCACCAGGGACCAATGAAGCATCTTCCAACTTTCCCCTTTGCCAGGGGTAGGAACAGAGTCACAGCTATGTGGAATATTCCATGTGCTGGCCTAGACTGTAGTTGCCCAGAGAGACTGATTAAGCTTCACATTCCTTTTTCCACTGCCTCGGGCAGGGATGGCACTGCAGGAGTGGGCAGCAATCTATGCAGTGCAGGTCCAAGATGACTGCAGTTGCCCTGGTAGACTTCTGATTTTCAGTCTATGCCAGCCAAAGTTCCCTGCAGTTACCTGTATAGGCTAGTGCAGGGCTCCTCAGCCTCCTCCCTGCCAGAGGCAGGGCTGAAACCTAGGTAGGCCGCAGGCTGATCTGCATGAAAGAAACTGATTCCTGCCAATACTGAGCGTTTCAGTCAGCCCAGCTTCCCCTCAGGCTGGGGGTGGAGTCAGAATGGCGGCTACTGGCCTCTTTCTGACTTGGGCTGGTTCTCACCCCAGCTATTCCCAGGGTTATCTCTTAGCCAGCCAAGTCTTCCAATCAGTAGCCAAAATTGGTAGCCAACTGTTTCCTCCTCCCCTGTTTCTGGGAAATGGAGCTTCCAATTCCCATCACAGAGCAGCTCCTCAGGCGGCTGGCACTGCCAGGGTAGGATAGTCACCAGCCTTCATGGCTAGGCCAGTTATTTCCTGGAGAGGCTGGTGCAGGTCCCTGCAGCTTCCTCTCTCCTGGAGATGGCACTAGGGCTTAGGCGAGACCTGCCATATGATTTGGATGGGAAGAAGCTGGTGCCTACTAGCACTGGGATTCTCAGTCTGCCCCGCTTCCCTTCATGCCAGGTGCAGAGTTAAGATGGTGGCTTCCGTCCTCTTTCTGACCTGGACAGGCTTAAACCTTAGCTGTTCTCAGGATCATACTGTAGCCCACTGAGTTTCTTCATCATAGCTGAAATTGGTGCCCAAACGTCTCTCCCTCCCCCGTTTTGGGGAAGTGGAGCTTTCAATTCCAGCCGCAGAACAGCTCCCCAGGCGGCTTGTGCTTCCAGTGGAGGATGGGCACTGGCCTCCACAGCGTGGAGCGCTCTACTTACAAGTCTTCTCTGCAGACGGGCAGTATCCTCCTTCCACTCCCCCAAAGACATTGCAGGATGCTCTTCTGTCCTTCTGGAACCCCAAACAGGTGCTTCAGGTAGCTCCAGAGAGCTCTGGGTGTTTTCTAACTGCCCTGGGCAGGAGCTGACTCTAGGAGCTCCTTACTCCGCCACCATCTTCGTTTGTGTTTATTTTTAATAGAATCATCTAAAACATATAAAGTTATTAGTGGTCAGTTGTATACAATTTAGGAATCACTGATGGAAATAACTGACTGCATAGCTCTCAGACAATTCTTAATGCTATAGCTTATAGCTCAATATTGGAAAATAATTGAAATATTCAATTCTTCGGTGTTTCAAGGTTGTATTTTTTGAGACCTAGAGTAAAGATATTTTGTGTTGCTGACCAATATCTTGAGCATGGGATTTGCTAGAGACCAACAATCAAATTTTAGGAACTTTAATTCAGAACATGCTTGAAGGGATACCCACCACAGCCCTAAATTTAGATGAGCCATGAAAGGACCAATTAGCTGGGCCAAATTCTTCTACTTAAGTTAATACACTATCAGTTAAAATACCATCAACCATATCTATAACTTGCATTTCGAACTTTAGTAAGAAATATTGTGGGATATTGAGTTTTGGACCATCTTCAACACGGTGATATAGTTGAAGCGTTATGGAATTCAGCATATTAAGTTTGTGCTAGGACAGTTCAAAACCAGCTGCCTACCACAGAGCCCAATATTCAAAGAAGAATTAGCTCTCAAGTTTGCCATTTAGGGAATGTAATGGTTTTACCTATTCCAAAAAAAAAATGCATATGATACATGCACTCTATATGGGATTTTGTCTGATACCTTCCAAAATACTTTTTCAAAGTAATAATTCTTAATCCAGCTCTTTTTCTGGCTATAATTAATAGCAGGATTAACGATTTCTTGAGGCTAACCTAAGTGCTTACTAATAAAAACATACGTTCAGGGAAAAATGCTCACCCTTCTTTCACAACTGCCCTAGCCCTTTCAAAAGTAGTTTAAAATCATTAAGTCATAAACTAAATATTGGAAAGAGTAGACCAAAGCCAATCCCTACTTTATATTGTTTGAAATTATTCAATTTGTTCTATGAGGAAATTTCTACCAACTTTGTTTCTAGTGGTAATATTAAAAAAAAAGAAATAAAGACTCTAATTTTTCAACATTGCATTTAGGTAAATTAGAATAAATTGATTAAGGGTAGAGTCCTTAATTTACTTATCTTTATGTGCCCACTGTGTGGTGAAATGCCAGGTATATGGCAGAGAGTTCAAAATATTTAGATAAAATAATGTCTGCATGATCACCAGCTTAGAATCTCAAAAGCAGGATAATTACAGGGACAGAATAGCTGTTTATGGATCGGTACAAGTAAAATGTCCTCATTCTTATACTATACTTCTTGAATTGATATGTAGGCTTACAGTTTATCCCTCAATATTTCTTACTAAAGTTTGAAATGCAAATTATAGATGTGGTTGACAGTGTTTTAACTGAGAATGAAGATGGTGAACCTGAGTCATAGTCCCTTTAGGGGCAAATTTGTTTAGCCTGAAAGAGATTAGTAACTATTAACCAAATGCATTTTGCCAGACATAAATGAAAAAGATTTGAGAATTGTCTCATTAATTCAGTATAATTTTTTAAATGTTTGTTTTTCCGGCATGGGGGTCAGCTTAAAATAGTCTAACAGTAACTGCTCTCTAGGAATTACATAATTCTCACATAAGAAATTTGTACATAACAGTATGTGGTCATGAAGGAAAATGCACAAAAAACAGTCCTGACTTTGTTCTCCATGAGTTGACATATGGTTACAGCAATTAATGCTTTAACTGTTTTAGAGTTTAGAAATTACTTCCTCCATTGTTTATATAGCTACATACTCCTTCTTTTTGCATGCATCAGTGTGTGAAAATAAAGGCAATCCTTGATATATGCAAAAAATATGTTCTTAGGAACAAGAAAAAAAAGAAAACTTAAGGTCTATCACTGGATAGAGTAAATGATCAAGGTGAATTTCCCTTAGTTTAATCCTTTCTTTGCTTTAGAGGAATTAAAGGTACTGTCTTTTTACCATGTGTGACAGTTTGATATTACTTATGAATTCCAAAAAGAGATATTGATTATGTTTGTAAACTGGCCTGTTCCTCTGCGTGTGATAACCTTTGATTGATTTAAATTCACAGGCTTTATGTTCCCTTGATTAAATGAAGATGAGAGCTTTGATTTGACCATGTCATTAGGGCATACAGGGTAGAGTCCCGGCCCCCTTGGCAGCTGTATAAATGGATGCTCAATCAAGAACACAGAAGTAGATACACAGAAGCAGATATGAAAGAAAAGAAGACGGAACTCCATAGACAAGGAAGAGAATCCTGAGGCCCAGGGAAGAGAGATGAGCCATTCTCTGATAGTTTACAGCTGACCTTGTGAAGTGAATGGAGCAGTTGAGCCTGAAAGTAATGAGCCCTGCCAGCCTACAGCTGAGATTGGAAGAAGCTGGACCCATGGAGTCTTAAGAGGAAGAGGAAGGCTGAACCCTCACAGAGATCAGCAACCATCTTGCATCAACACATGGCAGTGGACTCTGGGTAAGAAAATATCTCTTATGGTACCTTGAATTAAACTATTTAGGACCTTGTAACTGTAAGCTGCTACCCCAAATAAATACCCTTTATAAAACCCAACAGATTTCTGGTACTTTGCATCAGCACATCTTTGGCTGACTAATACACCATGTAAATCTCATTTTGTTTCCAGTAAATCTCAGTATGGTAATTAAAATAATAAGAAGGCACAGAAGTATAAGCATACTTTACAATATAAGCATGCTGGGTGAGGCTATGCCAATCGCTAGAATAAAGCAGGACCACTGTGTGCTAATAGTCCACCTGATTCACCTCTGCCTAATCTCACCCACCAGAGCTTTGTCACGACAGTCTACAGGAGTGTTGTTTTAGAATTATTTTAATAAAAGTTTAAGGAGGAAAGTACTGGTTTAATCCCAAGAGGTTGAAACAGAAACAGAAAGTCCAATGTTCTTGGTGTATTACTTCCACATAGACTGCCTCTCTGCTTCAACTTTATTATCTATCCTGGAAGCCTTTTTAGTCAAAGTTTTTTTAAAAAAACAATTACAATGCAAAGCTTCGTCAATTTCTTTCTCTCTCTGTCTCTCTCTCATCTCTTTGCCTGTACATAAGTGGTCTATGAATCCATGGAAAATGCACACATTTGATACTTCATAATGAGAATGAGGTTACTTCCCAAATTGGTTTTATGCTCAGCTGCTTTAGAGAGTCTTTAAACCTACTTCTTATACATGGATAACAGTAGATATCAGTCTACTGGAATTTAGTCCCGTAAATTCCAGAGTAAACGTGAAGCTTCTCTCACTGAAAGTGAGGGGAAAGCAAATATACATCCCTTTTCCATGGAAAATGTGAGACTATCAGAACATAGATATACAACTCTCTCTAAAATGTTTCCTTTGAATTTCTAATCTCCATATTGTCCTTTACAATTTATTTACATAGACAGTATATGGATAGTCAAAAATGGTTCAATGCAAACTTGGTTCCAGAACACCTGTTTTAAAAGACTATTCACGTGATCTGGACCTATGTGACATGGAGTAGGTGTCCTTTACTGTCTTAAACACTGTTGAAACTGAAGCATAAGGAGTATCACTTCAACATGTTATTACATAAGTCAGATTTTAATTTTTTCAATTTTGAACATTTAGTGTGACATTTAAGAGGGTTATTTTCTAGTTAATTCTTGGTTAGACCTTTACAACATCATGAAATGATGTTATACAATTACCATATAGTCTACCCAGCTCCCAAGGGACATGCACTCCTTCTGGTGCTTCCTTACACCTCTTTCCTTCATTGCTTCACCATTCTGCATATCAGTACCACGTGGTATACTCCATTGATACTTCATTCCTTAGAAAATTCCCCTAAGTTTTTTTTTTAAGATTTATTTTATTTATTTCTCCCTACCCCCTCATTGTTTGTACTTGCTGTGTATCTTCATCTTCCTTGTTTCTTTAGGAGGTACTGGGAACTGAACCCAGGACCTCTGATATGGGAGGGAGATGCCTAATTGCTTGAGCCACCTCCAATTCCTGCTTCGTTGTATCTTTCATTACATTTTTCTGCTTGTGTCTCTTGTTGCATCAGCTTGTCACATCTGCCTGTCGCACCAACTCACTGTCTTCTTTAGTACTGGAACCAAACCCGGGACCTCCCATGTGGAAGGTGGGAGTGCAATTGCTTGAGCCACATCCACTTCCCCCATAAGATTTTAATAACAGCCTTTTCTCAAAAACAAAGATAATTTGTTTCGTTAGTGCTTATAAATAAAGGAAATATATGTCGCTAGAAATTAGTTTTGGATTCACAAATAGTGGGCTTTCACAAATCATAGCTCCTCATATAGTTTGAAATAATTTTCTAAACACTAAATTAATGAAAATGAACAGCAACTTCAAAAAGCTAGGAAGTTTTGGGGTGCTCTTCTCTTTTCTCTTGAATGGCTTGATTTAAGTGCCAACGGTCAAAAGACCAAAGCAAGTTTGGAACATAATCCCAAGGCTTGTTGGTGAACATAAGAAACAATTAGTACATACCAGAAAATACTTAGGAAACTAAATACTTCTTACTGTTTCAGAACCATATGGTTTGTGTTCAGGAGCAGAATGCCAGCATAGCTTGTCAAAGTGTGTCATTCTTTTTTGGGCAAGCCTGATCCATCAAATCACAGGAGACAGATAGGATCTTTATACAGGCACATTCTGAAATTAAATGAAGTAAAAACCAGGAGTTTCTCAACATGGCTGATCCAAGCATAAAATGTAAGTAGCTTGCACATTTTACTTGGGAATCATAAAAGTTCTTATCAAGTTTAAATAAAAACAGTGTAGCAAAATCACAAATTGGCCAAAGGAGACAATTCTTTATGTATCTGTGAGAAATGGATTGGTGTTCTTTATGAAGGTGCATTTCCATGTCATTCAATGACTTAGCCTCTTTTCTTCATTGCCTTCATCCACTTATAACAGTATGCTATATTCACACTTTTCAGAGGCTGCTTAGAAGAATGTTCAGTATCTTCACTTTTGATAAACAAGTAAAAGAGAAAAGAAGTTAGCCAGGAAAGATGCTGACCTGGTTCTGACTTTAAGGTCAAAAGTTGGGTGAAGAATCCAAAGAAAACAATTCACTGACGGCAACATGCAGATCCATCTTTTACATACTGAAAAATCAGAAGATATAAAACAGGGGGAAGAGGAGACCCTGGTTATAATTTGTTTTTCGATAGCTGTATACCTTCAGTCAAATGTTAAATTAAGAAGTAGAAATGTCTTGCAAATATATATTTATAATTAACTTGATAGCATTAAAATCAAAAAGAAACCTGGCTATATTAGAAATCACAGATATCAGAAAGAAACATGTGCTACAATGCTAAACTTGAAATACAACACAAAGAACATTTTAGTTACTACATAATTTTATTGAACTAGATGTAATACACTGTGGTATAAATTTAAACACTGAATATAATGTTGACTTGCATATTGACTTGAAAATGTCTCAGGTGCACTGTGATATTTAATTTTATTATAACATTTATAGTGTACTAAGACAATATTCAGTATCATCTATATTGTGGGTTTTCGAAAACAGGTTGGAATATTGGAAATTTCTTTGCTGCACCTACACATACATAAAGATGTTCCTTCTTGTGATCCTCTTTAAAAGTCTATCTCAAAAATAATAAATATCTTTGCTATTTATAATATATTTTTTACCAGCTAGATCTAAAAGAAAGATAGAGAAAAGTTTTTTTTAACTATGGAGTAAGTTTTCTTTCAATAGCAAGACAATTGGAAATTTTAGTACAGTTTAAAACTACTTATGGCATTTACTTGCACTTTCAAAGTGGGCCACAAATTAATTTCTAGTACACGTCCAATAATTCTTTTAAATAATTCCAGGTTTTCATTTTTAAAATCAAGTATGAGTGCATATAAAGATATATCTTAGTTATATATTAATATTTTGCATATTTTAAACTGTGAGAATGGAAGTAATATATAATGATTCCAAAAACTTTTCTATTATTTTAATTTTGAATTCCATGTTTGTGATAAATAGTGATATAAATCTAGGTTTTCTGTAGTGGTCTTCTTTTAATCTTTTTGTTTTACATATGCATGCAAACATTTAAGCTCAAAGTACCTCCATCCCCTAATTGGTAAATTAAGTCAGAGTTTATTTTGGAGTTCTCTCCTTTTCTAATATTTAGTGATACAATGGATGTAATTTTTAAAATGTGCAGTAATACTTGTAATAACTATCCTTATATTAAATTCGGAAATCACACTTACTCTGAAACATTATTTCTAATAACAAAGTTTCCATTCCAGAGTAAGTTTAATGGTAAAACAAAACTTTAAAGAACAATTTCTCTTTTGTTTAATTTTCCAATACTTCCCTTCAGAGATACTTGCTATAGTTGTGAGCAAGCTCTATGGAACTTTATTTTGTCTTCAGTGACCATCTGATTATATTTTGAAAAAAGTCCATCACGAATATAGTATTTGGTAATAAATAATCTGTTCTATTCTTCAAATCACTTAAATGTAGACCAAAAAGGAAAATAAACTTGTATAAAAAGTTCATTTTGTCAGAAATATAAATATTAATTATATAATTATATCTGAGATAGTCAGATATTAAGGAATGCTATCTGGAGCAGACTTAAAACAAAACATGACTTCTGTAGCTAGATATAATAGAGTCATTTGAAGCAAAACTATACCCCTCCTAAACACAAACATGAAATTTCTGAAACAGTAAGAAAAATATTTTTGATGCATTAAAGAATAACTAATATTAAAAGGACTGGAATAAAATCCTTGAGTGAATGGAAAAGTAATGAGGTAATACTGGTGTTCTGAGACATTTTCCCTCATGACCCTGCTAATTAAGTTAGAACAGAGCCCAAAGGGTGAGAAACTGAGCAAAAAAGGACAGCTGCAAAAAGAAAAGTCAAATAGAGCAGATCCACAAGGGTTAGGAAAAAACAGTACGGAGTTTCAGAATTACCAATAAGGAGAGGCTATGAGAAATACCCTAGATTTTCATCTGAAATTCCTGAAGTACTACAGGATAGGAGTAAGAGAAAAAAAAACCAACCATATCTTACAAAGACTGAAATATAGCCTCAAATTAGTTCAATACCTTATTGGAAAGAAGTGGTCTATCTATATTCTAATTACCTGTCATGATCAAAAATAAGCCCTCTGCTAAAACTTACTTGCTAGACATTCCAAGAGATAGGACCAAGAAAAGTTAAGCAATAAAAAGAGAATTACAAGCTGTAGAGATAACAGAGATGTGCATGGTGTAATTTAATCATACTTTAAACAACTAAGATGTGCAAAAATAGAATAAAATGAGGATGATTTCAATGTAGAACAAAATCTCTTTGTTAACAAAAATTGAATTAAAATTCTGCAACTGAAAAATACATTAGCCTAAATTATGAACCAAATTGATGAGTTTAACAGTAAATCAGATACTTCTAAAGAGAGAATTATTAAACAGGAAGATACATCAATATAAAATAGTCAAGTCAAAGTACGAAAAGAAAATAGAAGACGAAAACATAAAGAAGAGAATGAGAGATATTATACATGGTGAAAAGATCTATTATGCATGCAAATGAATTTCAGAAGGTGATAAGAACAAATGAGGAAGTAGCAGTATTTGAGAAGATGGAGGCCAAGAATTTTTCAATACTGGCAAAAGACATCAAGCTCAAATCCAAGATATAATGCAAATTAAAGAGAGGATATGAGTGGGGAAACATACCTAGAAACTTCAAAGTAAAACTTCTAAAACAAAAGACAGAGAAAAAATATTTAAAGGAATCAGAGGAGAAAAGGCTATTATCTTCATAAGAATGATAATATTAACAGCTCACTTATCAAAAGAAATGTTTTTTAATGAAAACAAAAAAAAATGGCATCTTTAAAATCTGGAGAGAGAAAGACTGTTAGCTATGAATTCTATACCTACTGAAAACATCCTTCAAAAATTAAGGTACAATAAAGATATTTTCAGGTCCCCCTCAAAGAAAAACAGAAACTCATCACATTAAGACCCAGATTAAAAGGAGTCCTTAAGACAGTAGGATCTTAGAAACATACCTGGAAATATGAAAGGATTGAAGAAAAATGAAAATTGAAACTATCTGGGTAAATATACATACAGACAGTAAAAAAAAAAACAACAAAAAAAAAACCCAAAATTTTCTTAGGTTTTAAAATATATCTTGAAATAAAATTCATGGAAAGATTAATAAGAAAGACAAAAAGGGGGCAATTGTAATTAAAGGTAATTGGAGATAAGAGGGGTAATGGTATTTTTTCAGGAAGTGATGAAAGAACTAATTTATATTAGACGTCACTAAATAAAAATTGTATAATCTTTACAGTAACCTTCTTAAAAAAAAGCAAAGATTGGTACAGGTAATAAGTAACAGGTGAACTTACAAAGGAAATTAGAATGTGTTTTTAAACAATGATGAAAATACATGCTGTGTGTGTGGAAGTCTGTTACATTAGTGTTCCCCAATGAATTACTCCTCCTGATATTCACCCCCTTGTGCAAACCCCTTCCCTTGAATCTGGTCCTGGTCCTTGATTTACTTTAATTTATTCCAAAAGTAGGCAAAAAGGAAAAGAGAAAGGAATGTAGAACAGAGAAAGAAAAAAAAAAAAAAACTAAAATGGCACACTGAAATGTAAAGATATCAATATTAACACTAAACATAAATGGACTAAATGCACATATTAAAAAACCAAAACTGTTAAACTGGGTGAAAAAGAAACCTCATTATATACTGCTTACAAGTGATACATAAGACCTATCTAAAGATGCAGAAAAGTTAAAACAGAGTGTTGCAAAAAGTTATGCCATGCAAAAAATATTAGGAAAAAAAAAAGCCAGTGGTAAGTAATCTACTATCAGATAAAGTAGAAATTAAGGCAATAACAATGACTAGAAATGAAACATTTAAAAATAATTAAATAACTTGCTCCATGCTCCCAGCTACTCCCTGGGAAATATAACTTTGAATGCGCTTGTAAAGTCTCCAAATTTATAAGAGAATTGCAAGGAGAAATAGACAAATCTAAATACATGTTTGCAGTTTTAAAGACAGATTTTTCAACAGCAAATAGGATAAACAAACAAAATATTGATGGCGATATAGAAAAATGAATAACAAGATTAAAATATAATTGACATATAAATATTATGGTTCCCAACAAATGAAATACAAAGTTTTGGTTTTATTTCAAATTCACAAAGAACATTTGCCAAAATCGACTGTATATTGGTCCATAAAGCAAGTCTTGAAAAATTTCAAAGAAAAAATTATTATAGATTATGGAATTAATTAATCTCTAATTGTGTGAAAGTCACCAAAAACTTAGTTTGCATGTAAATATAGTATGCATGTGTACATGTATATGATATCATAAGAAGGAATCACAAAATATATTTGAAAAAATAAACAAATGGAAAAATCAACAAAACAACAGAAAAGGCACTCAAAGCTAGTAAAATCCATCTAAAAAGTTTGTGGTAGTTCGGTACTCCCAAAGAACCACTCCTGGTTTCATGACCTGTTGATTTTCCTCCCCTAGAATCTTGGCTAGATCTGTGAACTGCTTTACCCAAATGAATGCCATAGAAGTGATGTATCTGTTCAGTACCTAAGCTGTAACAGGTTTGGCTAGTTGTCCTGTCCTGTTGGGAACCCTGATCTCCCATACAAGAAGACTGGATATGCTCCTGGAAAGACCACATAGAAACATGGAGGAACCATGTGGTGAGACCATATGGAAAGACCTTGGGATACAGAGGTGCTTTAAGATGAGCTGGAGAGAGAGAAAGAGAGGGACACAGTCATCGCATTCAAGCTAAGCCTCACCTTCCCTGACAAAGCACAAAGAAATGTGACTGAGCCATTTCAGATGTCCAGTCCAGTTGTCCCAGATGGATACTGCATCACATGGAGCAACAGATCTACCTAACTGAGTTTACTCAGTTGTTTAAAGACTGTACATTTTGGATGGTTTGCAATGAGAAAATATGAAGTAGAGACAACTAGCAAATAAACATTAGTGGATATCAAAACAAACACCAAAAGTTACTGTTTTTAGAAGATAAAAAATTGATAAGCACTACGAGATTGATAAAGAATAAAAGAAAGAAGCATAACTGTCAAATATCTAGAATGAAAAAGGGTACATCATGTTTTTATTGATATGCTTTTCTGTATTTTTATTTAAATTCAATAAAAATGAGCTAAAGATAAACCAATTAATTCTTAGTTCAAGTGGATTTCTATGACCTACACAATTCATCTTTTTTAAAATTTTATGTTTAAAGAAGCTCTATCTGCGTGATGGAATTGGACTCAGAGGGGATCTCTTTTCACAAGACTTGCATGCTACTTTATTGGAATTGTAGTCGGTGCTGGGTTTAAGATATATGTAGGGGATTTGAATCTCTGGACTGATAATATGACACCCAGGTCCAGAGCCTCAACAGACTTCAGCTCCTACACTTTGATTTATTGGACTTACTCCACTCAGCTAACATGGAGTTGAAGAAGGTCAGCCACCACAACATGGAGCCTAGAGTGTCTACAACTGGAAGCGGGAGGAGTGCATCCAGTACCCATGTGGAATCTAAGCCCTCACTTGACATAGATGTGCAATGGACACAACCAATCCAATGTCCACAGAGAAAATGTGGAATGGGTGTGGGAACGGTAGCCATGGTGGCTGCTGGGTGTGGGGAACGGGAGGAAGAGATGAGATGTGGAGGCATTTTCGGGACGTGGAGTTGTCCTGGATAGTGCTTCACAGACAATTACGGGGCATTATAGATCCCCCCAGGGCCCACTGGATGGAACGTGAGAGAGTCTGGGCTATGATGTGGACCATTGACTATGGGGTGCAGTGATGCTCAGAGATGAACTTACCAGGTGTAATGGATGTGTCATGATGATGGGAGAGAGTGTTGCTGTGGGGGGAGTGGGGGGCGGGGGCGGTGGGGTTGAATGGGACCTCATATTTTTCATAATGTAATTAAAAAAAAATAATTAAAAAAAAATAAAGAAGCTCTAGATTACATAATTGATGCACTGAAAATAGAGGGGGATTCACATATACCTCCTCTCCCCTCCTGCACTTTTCCTCATTAAAAACATCTTTCATTAGTGTGGGACATTTGTTACAATTAATGAACACATGTTAAAGCACTGCTACTAACCATGGCCAATAGATTACACTATAGTTTACACTTCGAGCTTCACATTTTTATAGGTTTTGACAAAATATATAATGGCCTAAATCCATCATTGCAACATCATTCAGAACAATTCCAATGTCCCAAAAATGCCCCATGTTACACCTATTCTTCTCTGTATATATATTTAGTGGGTATAGTGCTTATTATAGGTTCAAATAAAAGGGGCAGAAAAGTCATGTGCAGGAAAATTATAAATGTTTCTAACTTTGTTACACTGGGAAACATATACACCAAGGTAAAGCCCACTGACATGGTGCCAAATCCCTGGGATTTTCTGCCCTGCCTATAGTATCTAGATGTCTCTAGAGCTCTCAGGGGCATCCCTGCTTGAAGCACAGTTTACTGTGGCATTCAATGAAATTGTCCTGAGACATGTGTATGTGTAATATCTGGAATAACCTCCCAATTCACTTTGAAATCTTTTATCCATAAAAACTCAGTTTTATTTAATAGTTCCCTCTTTGGGTCATGGTATTTTTCCAAATACCATGTTGGTAGTTGGTGCTTAGTAATAATCCCTCCATGCCAGGAAGGCTTATCCCCAGGAGTCATGTCCCATGCCTGGGAGGGGGGTGGGAGGTAGTGAGTTTATATGTTGAATTTAGCTTAGAAAGAGGCCATATTTGAGGAACAAGGAGGCTTTCCGGAGGTAACTCTTAGGCAATATATAATACTAAGCTAAGTTTCAATTTCTCAAGAATAAGGTTCCTAACTACAGTCAATATCAAAGACCTGTTGTATTGGTCTATCCTCCTTAGCTAGGCATTGTCCATGTACTTTAGATATTCTTGCCACTCTTCTAGAGAATGTAACAACTCATTTTAAAGAAAATTAAGATACTATTTTAACATCACAGAGTTACACTAAAATTTTCTCCTGTATTGCAGTCAGAAAATTTCAATGCATCTCACCTCTAACAGGTATCTTCCTCTCTGCTTCAGATGGGCTGCTCTACAATGCACAAATGATTTCCCTGAGAAATCACTCTTTTCAAGAACATTTTAAAGTATATTACCCATACCTAAGACAGTTGTCAATGTGCCAAAACCTGTCGTCTCCCTGAATCTGTTCTGCAATCATTGTCTAAATAATGGTTGATGCTACAGAAAAGCAATTATCCTTCTGATAAGTATGTCACACTCTTATTTTGGTCTCAAAATTAAAATACATACAAACTATTCAACCTCTTATTAGAAGAGAACTAGAAGGAATCTCATCTTTCTATTGAGTTTACATGTGTATAAATTTCTCTTCATTTACATGGTTCTGAGAGCTACATTTATGAATATTGCTTATACAACAGATAACTCTGTTAGAGAACCCTCATCATCTATCAAAATAACCATGCCATAGGAATCTATTTTTTCAGCTCAATCTTGCTTACAATGTAACATATTACATTTCTTCACAAAACAATCAATCTCGAAAGGAATGATCCTGCTTAGAGAAAAAATGCTTTTTCCTGATTTCTTAAGATCCATAATCTTAATTTTTTTTTTTGTCTGATGAACAATTCATGCACCTAGAAAAAGTGTTTCATGAAGGTGTGGGACTAATGATTGCTTCTATAAATGTAGACATTCTTTATCCTGGTGATACCACCCATCCAACTGCCTTTTTTGTTGCTTTTCTGCAATAATTTGGAGACTGTTGCAGTGGGGAGAATTGCAGACATACTTCGTTTCTGATAGTTAAAGTCTAAATAAAGCACTTTTGCATTTTGATAGCTTCTAAGTCATGAAAGGATCTTTCAAAATAAGATTCAAAAGCATTCCCAATTTTTCTCCCTTTGAAAACTAGGCTAGACAGATCTGTTTCACTTAGGATACCTAATGTACAGTGCATTTGTTAGTACCAGTTTATATTAGCTTATTCTTTACAGTGTTTTAAATAAGTTCCCACATATTACCTTATTTGTCTTGTAGAGCTCTGGTTAAAATGCGAGGCAGTTTTTCCTCCATTTCCTTATCTATACATATGGTCTATCTTGAAAACTTGTCTACAGTTAGAGATAATTTATAGAAAAACCGAAGATTAAATGGCTTGCCTATGATAAAAGCTTACTAATAGGTGGTAGAAGGTCAGGGCCTTATTCAGTGTTTACTGGGTGTTCTTACGTGAAATATCCTCACTGTAAGATAGAGTACAAATTTGGTAAGCAATTGAAAGTACCTCACAGTAGCTTCTTCCCTCCATGCCAGCATTAATCTCTGCTTGAGCAAGTTCAATCCAATCAGATCTACATTCTAATTTCAGATAGACTACATGAAATGCCTCCACTCCTCTATGTTTGTGTATTTTATTTTACTTCATCTCAATTCATTTTATTCTAACGCCACTTCATTTCATTTCATTTTTGCCCACCTGGAATGCCAAAGAACATCTTATATATATTTTTGAAGCTTTCCAACATTATTCAAACCCTATAGTAGTATTTCTTTATTTTAAATGCACTGATCTCACCACTATACAACTTAGTTGACAAACATTTTTGTCTTTTATTGCTTTCTTATATTCTTACCTAACTGTTATTAGGTAACTATGTCTTATTGTTTTTGTTCTTTTCCTTTCCTCTTGAATTGTTTCTTTTTTCTCCAAACTAGTCTGAAAACATACCTTTTGCTTTATTTCAAGAAAGGAAAGTATAAAACATTTTCTTTCAACTATAAATTTGACATGTACTTGTTTTAAAGGAAGTCAGGTATTCCTAAACAGAAAACAGGAGAAAAGGGTCCACATTTGAATTTAGTGTGGAGACTCAGAAGGAATAGTTACTGTGATGATCTAGGTTAGATTTCTTTACAACACATCCAAGTTATGCACTGATGATTAAACTTATATTTAAATTTTGAATTTCAATTTCAATTCAATTCATTCTTGAATTTAATTTTGAGAGCTCTGATGACTACCAAAAAGTTCCGTTCTACAAAATGCCATCCAAAAATCACAAGACAAAAACAACAAGAAATGTGGGAGCATTTCTATTCATTTCCTATATGCCTGTTTATGTGTGAAGGGCATCTAAATTTTACCTCCTAATTCTTTTCTTACCTATTTCTAAATGAGTATTACTCAAAATCATGGGTAAATCTCGCAAACCTAATGTTGAGGGAATGAGGCCATGCAAAAAATATGGTACCATTTCCACAAAGAACAAGTACAGACAAACAAATTACTGCTGCCAGAAGTCAAAGTAGTGGTTACCTAGGGAGGGGCAGTGACTGAAGGGGACGGGAAGGTGCTGAAGATATTTGTTTTTTTGATATATGTACTAATTACACAAGTGGGCTCTGTTTGTATAAGTTTATTAAAGTGAACATTAAAAATGGTTGGAATTTTCTGTTTATAATTTACTTAATTTAAATGTTTAACTCATGCGTGAGTGTGCATGAATGCACACAGGCACACTCCCACACACTCACACACACACACATATACACACACTAAGAAGATTCATTTTAAAAAACCTATAAGGCACATGCTTTTATTATAACCAGTTTTTACAAATGAGGGTACTGAGGCATAAAGAAGTAATCTCCCAAAGATCACATAGCTAGAGTTAAGGTACTGTGAACACACAGTTGGGGCCACAGGCCCCTGACAGAGTTATTACAGTTGTTCTCAGAAGACAAACACACATACAGTTAGTGTTTAAAGATGTTTAAAGGCTTTAATAATTAATAACTTATGAGACAATTTTATTGTTTCTCAAGCAGCTATAGATTAGGATTTTCTCAATACAAAAATTTCAGAGATATATATTTTATTTCATGAATGTTTGAGAAATTAAAAGGGGTCCTCTTCTTGGAAAAATCTTAGAAGATATATATGAAAAATCAATTAAATCAATTTTTCATGAACAGTCTTTCAGAACTTGGCTTCTGAAGTCCTCTTACAGACTGCTGATTACACTGAGAATCAGTGTTATAGCTCTGGAATATTGAAGTACTAACTCAAGTTACTGAGTGATAATTAATAGCTCAACCTGTGAGGTAGTACTCTGGTAAAATCATCTTCCTGAAACTAATGTTGTACTACTGCCCAAATGAAGGGTTATATTGTACAATGCCACAGGTTATCTAGACATAATTGCTATAAGGCAATTAGCAATCTCTACTACAGATGATTTCATTCACTGTGCACTTCTTTGACATATAGATACAGTTTGTAATTATGCATTTATTTGAGTATTACTGTTTCTTTGATTCTTTCATATCTGAGTATTTACATAGATGCTTGTTCTTGGGTGTTTCAGAATAAAATATCAACATTAATAGGAAGAAGGAAAAAAATCACAACATCTCAATTGATGCAGAAATAGCATTTGAAAAAACCCAACAACCTTCATGGAATAAACACTAAATAATTATGAATAGGAGGGGGTTTCTTCAACATGATAAAGGACATTTATGAAAAGCTAGTAGCAAATATCATACTTAATAATGAAAGACAAAATTTTCCCTGAAAATCAGAATGGGAGAAATTATTTCAAATCATATACCTGATAAGGAACTTAGATCTGGAATATATAAAAACCCTTAAAACTCAACAACAAAAAGATGAAATCCAAATTAAAAATGGACAGAGGAATTAAACATATAGCCATTAAAAGATGACCAACATCATTAGTCATTAAAGAAATGCAAAGTAAAATCACAATGAGTTATTACATTGCACTCACTAGGCTGTCCAAATGAAAAATGAAAAAAAAGAGAAAAGAAAAGAAATGTTGGTGAGAATATGAAGAAATTGGAAACTTTGTGCATAGCTGGGTGGTTAGTAAAATGGTATGGCCACTGTGGAAATTATCATGACAGTTCCTGAAAAGTTAAATGTAATTACCATAAGATCCAGAAATTCCACTACTAGAATACTCAAAAGAATTGAAAATAGGTGTTCTAAGAAATATTCGTACACAAATATTCATAGTAGTACTATTAACAGTAACCCAAACAAATGGAAATAATGTGAAAGTATTTTTTTTCTTTTTAAAGATTTATTTTATTTATTTCTCTCCCTATTTCCCCCATTTCTGCTCTCTGTGTCCATTAACTGTGTGTTCTTCTGCATTCGCTTGCATTGTCAGGCGGCCCTAGGAAACTGCATCTTTCTTGTTGCATCATCTTACTATGTCAGCTCTCTGTTGGTGTAGCGCCACTCCTGGGTGGGCTGTGCTTTTTTCACATGGAGCAGCTCTCCTTGTGGGGTGCACTCCTTGCGCTTGGGACTCCCCTGTGTGGCACAGCACTCCTTGCTTGTGGCAGCACTGCACTTGGGCCAGCTTACCACATGGGTCAGAAGGCCCTGGGTATCAAACCCTGGACCCTCCGTATGGTAGGCAGACGCTCTATCAGTTGAGCCATATCCACTTCCCAAAGTCTCTTGATTGACGAATGGGTAAACAAATTGTGGTATGTCTATGCAATTGAATATTATTGGGCCTTAAAAAATAATGAAATATTGATACACGCTACGATGTAGATGAACCTTGGAAACATTATGCTAAGTGAAAGAGCCAAAAAGAAAATTTCATATATTTCATGATTCCATTTATATGAAATATCTAGAAAAAGAAAACCCATGTAGACAGAAATCAGATACCTGGTGGCCAGGAGCTAGGAAGAAGGGTGAATGGAGAGTGACTACTTAATGAGTACAGGGTCTCCTTTGGGTAGAATGTTTTAGAAGTAGGTAGCAATGATGGTTACATAGCATTGTGAATGTACTAAATACTATTGAATTGCACATTTAAAAAATGGTTACTTTTATGTCATATGAATTGCATCTTAATAAAAAATAAATTTTAAAAGTGCACAAAATATTAATGAGTAGTCTAACAAATTGTTATAAAGAGAACATCTGCATAAAAACTACTCAGCAATTAATGATTTTTTCCAGCACTTCATGAGTTAGTTCACTATAAGCCATTTTCCAATGACAACCCTCTCACTTCCTATTATCTTCTATCCTGATTGCTATGGTAATGTGTTTCTTCATTTCTTTATAATTGTACCACCCAAGATTGGTTCCCTAAGCAATTGCTTGTTTTGAACATTGTATAAATAGAATCACACAGTACATTTTAATATTAGGGTCTTAAGTCTTACTAAAGGAAAAAACAGAAATTTAGACCTCTTTAAAGTAATCAAAAGAACCTTATTAAAAGGTAAAAGTGAAAGCTAAATGGGAGAGAGAGAGAAAGAAAGAGAGACAGAGAGAGAGAAAGAGAGAGAGAGAGAAACAATGCAGGCTGATCCCACCATCTTGGTATCACAGCTCCACCAACTGGAGCAGAAGGTGCTTCCTTCTCAGTCTTGATTCCTCTGCGTTCCTGTTGCTGTTGCTGCAAATGCTACAGTGGTATTGTCTGGGATGAGAAAGTAGAGCAAAAAAAAAAGGAAAATTAGAAAGGTGGTTGCTCATGCTCTCTGAGCATCACCAAGGAATCTTCTGTATCCTACAGCCGAAATTAAAGGGATTCTCCTGGATCTGTCTATGTTTACACCCAGTGCCCACTTCTGCATTGGCCAAGAACACTGGAGGAAAAGAAATGGTGATATCATTTTGCCAATGGTACTTCAAATTTTAGTCTTCTTTCCCTACCTGCCTGGAACTATTAATATTTATTTTTCAGAATTCTCAAAGAGCTGTCACATGCATTTTTTACATGTTTTAGAGCACAATGAAATCTGTGAAGTCTGTGTCCTGCAACCTGTGTGAATGCTGATGTATCTGCTAAGTTTTCTTTTTTATTTCCCCTTGTTTTTACTTTTAGCTGAATTTTTACAGCTTGCCCTTTGGTCCATATAGTTTATTATTCATGAAGAGACTGGTCTGCAGTTAGGCTCAAACATCACAAGCCAGTATGGATTCTACTCTTTTGATGGCTCTCTCTGTTGTCCAGTTAGCACTTCAAACTTCAATTTATTCTTTTAGGAAAGTTTTTAATGGATATTATTTTTTAGAGACGTTTTGAATTTACAAAAAAAAATTGTGCAGAAAATAAAATTTTAACAGGCATTTCACAAAAATAGGTATCCAAATGGACAATAAGCATATGAACAGAAGCTCAACATAATTTTTCATCAGGTAAATGCAAATTTTTAAAAAAGCAAGATAATAAAACAACAGTAGAATGGCAAAACAAAAAAGATAAAAAAAAGATAGAAAGAAAATGAAAATACCAAGGATAGAGAAGAATTTGGAGGAGGCCATCTAATCTTCACACATTCCTGGTAAAAGTGTAAATAATTGGAACCATTCTGGCAAACCATTTGGCATAATCTACCAAATGTAAGCATATATGACCATTTACTCAACAAATCCACTACTAGGTATATATTCTCACTAGAATATGAATATATGCTCACCAAAATACATTATACATTTATATTAGAAGTGTATAAATCAGTCAACAGTCAATAAGCAGTCGAAAGGATAAATACATTTTGTTATAATCAGACAATGGCATAATATATGGCAATGAGAAGTAACAAACTACAACTGCTCATAGAATTATAGCTAGATCTCAAAAATATAATGCTAAAAGAGAAGTCACACTCAAGAGTAAATATTTTAAATTAGCATTTATATAAATTCCAAAAACAGGAAAACTAATGTATAATGCTAAAACTCAGGATTGCAGTTATTTGCAGATTAGAAAATTGCATATGAAGAACTTTTCACTGTTGTGGTAATATCTGTGTCTTGATTGGCTACTCGTTACCCAGGTCTGTTCAGTTTGCAAAAATTCATTGAGCTGTACATTTTTTTATTTGTACAAATTTTTATGTATTTGTATAACTTCAATAAAATTTTACATAAATGATGTTTGTTCTGATTTTTTAAATTTAAATTTAAAATGCAGTGTATTGAAGACTACCTGTACAAAAATGACTTTTTTATTCATTTGCATTAAATATGTTTGTTGGGGAAAAGGTGGAGTTTTCATAAATAGACTGGTAATTAATAAAGCCAAGCATGTCAACACACTTTCTACCTAGTCATTGTTTTTTGTTAATCTAACTGTAAGTACAATGCTATATTTATAGCATTAAATATAAGTATTATAATAGCATTTTACTAACTAGGTAGAATTGTGCTTAGTAAATGCCAGATCTTGTCAGAGTATTAAAGTGCTAGTAATATTTGAGAAGTAGAGCAGAGAAATAGTTATTTCTGTTTTATATTCTTATGGAAAATTATCGATACTATGTTTTTTGCTAAAAAATAGTATATCAACAATTTTACAAAGATATGCACAAAGAATTAAAGCATAATATGCATCCAAGTTAAGGTAACGCTATCTATATCTATCTAACCATTTTTCTTTAAGTCAATTTAAAGTCTTTTGTTTCAGATGTACTATTATTGTTGATGAACTTTTCCTAAGATATTTCTGACATTCTTTATTTGTCATATCCCTGACTATAATTAACATTTTATTTGGTTAAATGTAAATGGAATGACAACATGCGTTGATGGAATGCAATAGGCAAATATTCCCCTTTGAAGTTTACCAAAATTCCTAAACCAATTTCTTTAATGATATTAAAATAAGATATGCAAATATTTAAAAAGTAAAATTTTATTGAATTAGTTAGTTATGTTACCAGGTGATTTGACTTGGTGAAATTGTTTTTCCACTTTACGTAGGAATATTTCCCAATTTTTATTTGAAAAATTAAAATTTCTATGGACACAGGCATGCATATATACAAACACAGAAATGTACATGCATTCACACTGTCTCATATTAACAGCATCCTTCGTTAGTGTGGTACATTTGCCATGATTGATAAACACATCTTGGAGCATTGCCACTAAGCATGGATTATAGTCTACACTGTAGTTTATACTCTCTTGTACTATTTTGTAAGTTGTTACAATGGTCTGTATCTGTCACTGCAGTGTCATTCAGGACAATTCCCAAGTCCCAAAAATGTCCCTGAATTACACCTATTTTTTCCTCTCCCTCCTCTCAGAAGCTCCAGGGGCCACTGCCTCCACATAAATGTTAAGAGTTCCTCCATTGCTAGAATCACATTAAGTCTACAGTAGAATAACAGTATGTCCACTCTATTCCATCATTCACTCCTCAGTCCTGAGGATTTTGGAATGGTGATACCCACTCTCCACTTCTAATTCAGAGGGGGCTTATATCCCATTGGGGAGATGGATTGGACAATCTTGCTTGCAGTTGCAGACTCTCTCTGTTACTTGAGATGGTCACTGTCAATCATCTTCTTGTTGAGTCCAATGAACTGGAGAGTAGGTGTTGCAATGTTCTGGGTGAGTCCAATGAACTGGAGAGTAGGTGTTGCAAATCTGTTTAAATTCAGGTGCCAAATGGTACATACACAGCCCATAGATTTAAATCTCTTGGACATACACCTATCAACTCTAGTACTAATTATAGGTTCAAATAGAAGGGGTAGAAGAACCATGTGTAGTGAAATCACTACTGAGTCCAACTCTGTCACACTGGGAAGTATGAATTCCTAAGTAGGGCCCCTCTGACAGGGCAACAGACTCCTGAGCTGTTTTCTCTGTTTATAGTGTCTGGATATCTCTAGAGCCCTGTTGCTTGAGGGAATACTTACTTTGGCAGGCAATGAGATCCTGGTGAGATGTGCATAAATGTAACCTCTGGAATGACCTCCCGATTCACTTTGAAGTCTCTTAGCCATGTAAACGCATTTGTCTTTACCTTTTCCCCCTTTTGGTCAATGTTTTTTCCAGTTTCATTGCTAGTTGGTGCTTGGTAGTAATGTCTTGGTGCCAGGGAGGCTCAGTCCTGGAAGTCATGTCCTACATTAGGGGGAAGGTAGTGCAATTATATGTTGAGTTCAGCTTAGAGAAAGGCCACATTTGAGCAACAAGGAGGCTCTCAGGAGGTAACTCTTAGATACTTTATAATACTAGCCTAAAATTTAAAATTTCAAAAATAAAGGTTCATAAGTACAGTCATCAGTATCAAGGGCCCATCACTGGACCATGCTTTTTCACTAGTCATTGCCCCTGTATTTGGGAGATTCTTCCTGTTCCATTAGAGAATGTGGAAGAGCTCCCAAGGATGGAAATTTGATATTCTTTCAGTTATTGTGTGAATCTCCACCCACCGTGATGGTGCCCCATGAATACTTGAGCACATTTATATCTTATATGTATGCCCCATGTGAAACTCCCCTCATGCTTCCCCTATCAATGACACCCTACACCAGTGATTCTCCTCTGTCAGAATTGTAAATCTTCTGTGATCCAAAACTTCTTAAAAAATGAAGTCAACCAAAAAAATTTAGTAAGAATATGAAATAATGATGACAGTTTTAAAAATAAGAAATAAAATATAAAAACATAATTTGGAAAAATGAGGAAAAATATTTAAAATTTTTTTGACATTATGTCCTTCGTCATTGTAAGATCTGCTGTCTTGTATGTACAGGGACATTTTCTTCCATTTTTTCCACCAGTGTCTTACTTTTTTCTTTTTTCTTCAAAGAAGCTTTAGGTTACAGAAAAGTACATACAGAATATAGGGGATTCCCATATACCCAATATTACTCCCTTTTCCCTTTCCCCCTTAATAATATTTTACATGTGAATGGTACATTTGGTACAATTGATATACAAATATTATAACATTGCTACTAACCACGATCAATGATTTACATTATGGTTTACATTTTGGACCATACACTTTAATAAATTTTTATGAAATTTAATGTGGCCTGTATCCATCATTGCAAGATCATGTAGTACAATTCCATCAACCCCCAAATGCCCCATGTTCCATCTGAAGTATGTTTTTAGGAAAATAAAATTTTCTAAAATTATTGGCAACAGAGACAAAAAGTTTAACCAAGCAAATACAACAAAATAATTAAACATGTATTCAAATAACTCTCCATCACCTTCTCCTCCCAACACCCATACATATCCAGATAATTTTATCTGTCTCATATCCAGATAATTTTAACCTGGGATCTACTAAACCTATAAAGTCATATAATACCAGTTACACCTAACTTATTTTAGAGCATATAAAGGGAAATAAACCTTCATAAGTCATTTTAAGAAGCATGTGCAACTTACTCCCCTAAACTTGAAAAATATTTCATCAAACAGAAAAGCTATATACAGCTCTCAAATGTGAATGGCAGTGCAATAGATTTTAATAAATATTGATTAGTTTCCAGTGGGAGTAATAGAAAGTAACCAAATGCAAATTATATAGCTTAAAAGAACAATATTATATATATCGGGATAAACAGATTGGAGATGGCAAAACAAATGTCTCTCAACTTAAAGATGGATTAATAGCTTTTACTCTATTTGAAAATCAGATAAAAAAGGAGAATTGAAGTGAAAAGAATGGAATTATTTTTTCTCTCCCCTTCTCCCCCATCCCAGTTTTCTGTTCTCTGTGTCTATTCGCTGCGTCTTCTCTGTCCGCTTCTATTGTTGTCGGCGACATGGGAATCTGTGTCTCTTTTTGTTGCATCATCTTGCTGTGTCAGCTCTCTGTGTGTGCACCACCATTCCCGGGCAGGCTGCACTTTCTTTTGTGCTGGGCGGCTCTCCTTAAGCGGTGCACTCCTTGCGCATGGGGCTCCCCTACGTGGGGGACACCCCTACGCGGGGGCCACCCCTGTGTGGCAGGGCACTCCTTGCGTGCATCAGCACTGCAGGTGGGCCAGCTGCACACAGGTCAAGGAGGCCCAGGGTTTGAACCAGGGACCTCCCATGTGGTAGATGGATGCCCTAACCACTGGGCCAAGTCCGCCGCCCAAAAGAATGGACTTGTAGTACAATAGCAAGCAGTCTACCATACTATTTAAATAGAATCCCAGAAGGGGAAGAAGGTTACATTGGTAAAAAAAAAAAAAATTTGAGTAAATAATGAATGAAAGCTCTCAAATTTAATTAAAAATACTGCTTATAGTTCCAAGAAGTTTCGTGAAACTAAAGAAGAATAATTATAAAAAGAAATCATTCTAACAATATCATAATCTATTACTGAAAACCAGAGATAAAGTAAAAATCTTGAACACAAGGAGAGGCAAAAGATCCATTATATCCAAAGGTTCAGGGGGAAAAGGATAAGCAGGACCTCTGACTTAACGTAAGAAACAATCAAGAGCATGTCAGGGAATATTCCAAATGCTAAGAGAAAAAAACTAAACTCTGTATCAAATGAAAGAAAAATGAGTAAGTAGTTGCCAATAGTCCTATACTACAGTAATTACTAAAGGAAGTCCTTCATATCAAAGGAAAATGATAACAGATGGAAATTTGGAATAAATATCATAGGAAGGTAAGTGGAAGTGGCTCATCTGGTAGAGCATCTGCCTACCATGTGGGAGGTCCAGGGTTCAGTACTCAGGGCCTCCTGGCCTGTGTGGTGATCTGGCCCACGTGCAGTGCTGCTGCATGCAAGGAGTGCCATGCCATGCAGGGGTTCCCCCAGGTTAGGAGAGCCCCAAGTACAAGGAGAGCCGCCCCACATGAAAAAAAGCACAGCCCGCCCAGGAATGGTGCTGCACACATGGAGAGCTGATGCAGCAAGATGACACAACAAAAAAGAGACCCAGTTTCCCGGTGCAACCAAGAGTGCAAGTGGACACAGAAGAACCCAGAGCAAAATGTACACAGAGAGCAGTCATTGGGGGGGGGGGGGGGGGGAGGAGAGGACAGAAATAAATAAAATAAATCTTTAAAAAATTATATCATAGGAAATGATTGTCTTAGTTACCTATTGCTGTGTAGCGAATTATCTCTAAATATTTATTATCTCACAAAGTTTCTGTGTATCAGGAATCCAGAAGCAGCTTAACTGTATGGCTCTGACTTAGGACCCCCCCATGAAACTGTACTTAAACTATCAGCAACAGCTTACATCATCTGAAGTTTGAATGGAGCTGGAAGATCATTCCAAAGTGGCTATCTCACATGACTGATAACTAAGTGCTGATTACTGGCAAGAGACTTCAATTCCTCACCATACTGATTTCTCAATGACCTGTTTAAAATCCTGATGATATGTTCACTATCATCCCCAGAGTGATTGACACAAAAGAGAGAACAAGGAGAAAGTTACACCCTTAATGTCCTAGCCTCACGTTGCAATTTATTCATTAGAAGTAAGTGACTATGAGCAGCTCTATTCAAGAGGGGGCAGGTTAAGCATGATCTCCTGAATAAAAAAGTACTAAATAATTTGTGGACAGATATTACAACTATTCAGTGGTAAATGAGCAAATATAAAACAGTAAGTTTTTTTTTCCTCCTGCAATTTACTTTAGACACATGGCTATTCAAGGCAAAAATACCATCACTGAAAAGTGGAATTCATACTATTTATAGATTACAGTTGCACAAAAGAAAGAGGGCTGAAAGGCAAGGGTAAATGGAACCATAGTGTTTTAGTTTCCCAGGCTTCCTAAAGCAATACACCATGAAATGTTTTGGCTTGAACAAGGCAATTTTATTTGATTACAGTTTGAGGCCAAGAAAATGTCCAAATCAAGCCATCATCAAAGTGAAGCTTTCTTCCCGAAGACATTCTGCCCTCCCTCCTTGGCTCCTCTGCCACATAGCCAGGCACATGGCAGCGTCTGTGGTCCCTCCCTTCTCTTGCAGGTTTTATTACTTTCAGCTTTTTGCTTCCATATTTCTCTCCCTTTTTCTCTTTATTCATTCCATTTATAAAAGACTCAATGAAGAGGATTAAGACCCATCCTGAATGAGATAGGTCAAGTCTTAAATGAAGTATAATACTCAAAAGGTCCTACTTATAATGGACCCACACACAGATGAATGGATTTAATTTAAATCAAGGACATGATTTTCTGGGGTACATCAGTTTCAAACCACCACACATAGCACTCCAAGATTATTATTAATACATCTGTGAAGTGGGATTTGTAAACTGTAAAGAAGGAAGTATGAAAATTGAAGTGTCAGTTCTGAATTGAGATGAGGTCATTGTAGATGCAGAAAAGATGAATCAGAAACTAATGAAGAAAGTGACGTGTAGGATATGGATTGTAAATAAGTGGAAAGGATATGAGACAACCCAAGTTTATCTTTTGTATAGTTTTGTACCATGCCAATGTTTTACATATTAAAAAAAGAGAAAATAAATCCTAAAATTGAATATAAATGGGAAACAAACCTGAAAACACAAAATTCTTTCTTGAAAACAAATATTTCAAACTAATTATGAACATAATTATTCTTACTATACATACTTGGTAGAATGTATCCTAAGAGGAGAGAAGATGACTGTAAAGAAATCTTGACGTTTATGTAAGAGATTTGCTCTGGATAGTAGTATTGATATATTAATTCTAAAACTATTTATTATTCATGTATATATTAAAAGAGAGAGCTAATGAATAAAGATATTACTTTTCTTTGTAGGGGGCGGATCAAGACTCTCATAATGGGAGAAAGGATATAGAAAAACATGGAATGGAGTAAGGTAAAGAAGAGCTCAGTAATACCAGTTAGAACTGGAGGTTTACAAATGACTTCTTGATTTTAAACCTCCACTGAAAGGGCCAAGAAGTATATGCTACATGAGTAGCAATGAGCAGCTCACTTAGGGATCAGATTTGGTTGTCAAGTACCATTTCCCTCTAAAACAAACCAGTGTTCTATGGGAAATTAATTGATTTCAAGTGAGAATAAGGAAAATCCAAGTCAAAAATACATTGTTCCAGAAAAAAATGGTGCCCAAAACTTAATGGGGACTTTCAATAGACTAAAGGAGTACTCACTGCTCAAAACTAGGACAACTTGGATATCATCAAGTATAACAATGGTAATATGTTGAATTAAGAAGTAAAAGAAAAAAGATATACAAAAAAAGTGTTATACAAAAGTAAAAAGGTGAGAGGAGGAGGGGAGAAAACTCTTCTTAATGGAAGAATGCTAGATCATAAATGTAGAAGGAATTAGAAAATTAGAAAATCATGATTTTGCAACTACTAATGTAGTGATTAATATAAGCACGCCATCAGTACTATAAAAATCTTTGGGCGAGAAGGGACTATGATATTAACACAGTGCCAAAATATCATCCCATATATTACCTACTAATTACAAAGACGGTAAAGTTGACTTTAGAATGGATAGACCTGGCAGAAAATCTTACAAGTGATCAAATTTACTATCAACTGGAAAGAGAGAAATTGGATCATTTTATGTCTTAATGTCATACAGTGAGAAGTAAGCAATGCCACTTACATAGATTTATTTTTTTAAACATTGAGAAGGTGTTTAATTTAAAAAACAGACAGAATATTATAATGAATCCCCATACCCATCACCCATTTTCAATCATTGTCAACTCATGACCAGTGTTGTTTCATGTATATCCTCATTCATTTTTTTTTTGCTTTGGTATTGTTTTTTAGTCAAAATTATCTTTTACTGGCATATGTTAGTCACCACTTGACATTTTCTTCTATTCTTTTCCTTATTTTAGTCAGCTCTTATTTCATATTTTTCTTTATATTTTGAGCTTTTGAATTTTTTTTTTAAATTTTTTTATTTTTTATTGACTTTGTAATAATATTACATTAAAAATATATATGTGAGGTCCCATTCAACCCCACCCCCCCACCCCCCCTCTCCCCCCCCCAACAACACTCGTTCCCATCATCATGACACATCCATTGGATTTGGTAAGTACATCTTTGGGCACCTCTGCACCTCATATACATTGGTTCACATCATGGCCCATACTCTCCTCTATTCCATCAAGTGGGCCCTGTGAGGATTTACAATGTCCGGTGATTACCTCTGAAGCACCATCCAGGGTGAGCTTTTGAATTTTTGATTTGACTTTTTCTTTCATATCTGTAAGTTCTTGTTGTGGATATTTAATTCAGGTTTCAGTGTTTTGTTATACTTTTAGTCTCTCTGTTATTACTTTGGAGAGTTATTTTTATCAAAATTATTGAGTCACATTATTTTTTATACTTTCTCTGTATCAATGTTGCCCAAGACTTTCTTTTCAATTCACAATGTTTGGATTTTTCTGTACCAGCAACAACAGTTGATTCCATTTAGACTGGGGTGAGGCGTTTGAGTGAGTCAAAATGCTTTTAGCTTCAAAAGAAGCCTGCTTTGTTGGTCCAGTGAAATCTCAGTTTTTGATAGGTGGCACTTTTCTTGGAAGATTTGTAGCGATTGTTGGCTAATTTTATGGGTCCTTTTATTTCCCCCACTCATTTCTATTTTTGCCTCTTAAGCCTTCACTGGATGCTTTAGTGGCAGTGCTTCCCAAAAGTTACCTTTCCTTGTCCTACCCTTTCAAACTTCTTACTTCAGATTCTCTGAAAACCAGTGCTTTCTTTCACCAAGTATGTCCCCATTGGAAATAAACTTTCCCTATCTGAAGGGTGATCTTATTTGTTTTGCACTATTGCTGGTCCCTAACTACCCTCTCCCCTTTTCCACAATGTTTTCTCATGACGTGTCATTTATGGACTGGGCTTCATAGTTTATTTTCGCCTTTTAGATGTACATTGAAATTTATTGTATTCCCTATTTCCTAGCTATTTTGTAGTTATGTGATATTGATGGTTTCATTTGCTCTCCTTGAAGTTTCTTTTGTTTTCAGAGGCTGGGTAATAAGTTTTTAAATCAGTCTGCTTCCATTCTCCTACCAGAAACCGAAGCACTCTGTAAGCACTTTTTATGATATTCTAGTAAATAAAGGATTACTTGAGTTTGTCATGTGAAAAGCACTATCAGTGGTCAACTTGCATCACATCAGCCATATGATATCTGCCCCTTTTATTTGACTCTATAATTAGCACTACAACCATTAAACATATGTCTCAGAAACTAAAATCTTTGGTCTGTTCATATGCTGGTGGAACCCTGAATCTTGGCAGAGTTACAGCCAACACCTGCTCTCCAGTTCATTGGACTTACCCAGCACTACTAACAAAAGCATGATGATGGACAACACCCATCCCAAAAAACAGTATCTACAACTGCAAGCAAGATAGTTCCATCCATCAGCCCCATGGGATCTAAGCCCTCTCTCAATTTGAAGCCAAGTGGGTATCACTATCCCCAAATCCTCAAAACAGAGCAATGAACAGACACAAGGTGGGAGTGCCACTATGGACTAAAGTAGACATTATTATTCTAGCAATGGAAGAACTGTAACGTTAATTTAAAGACTGTGTTCACCAGAGGTTTTCAGGGGAGACAGAGGGTATAGATATAACATGGGGCATTTTGGGGACATTGGAATTGTTTTGAATGATATTGCAGTAATGAATACAGGCCATTATACGTTTTGTCAACATATAAAATTGTGCGGTGCAAAGTATAAACCATATGTAAACTATAGACCATGGTTAGTAGCAATGCTTCCAATACTTATTCATCAGTTGTAACAAATGTACCACACTAATGAAAGATGTTAATGGGAAAAAGTGTGGGAAGGGTAGGGGATGAACTTCATGGGAATCCCCTATATTTTCAATGTAAAATTTATGTAATCTAAAGCTTCTTTAAAAATAAAGAATTATTTTTATTAAAGAAAATTGTTTGTTTACACTTGATCCATGGAGCAATGATCAGTCTTATATAGAGTTATAAAGTCTGAGTTTCAGGTAGAATAAGAGTGAAAATTACCAACCTTTTATTATATCTCTCTTATTATAAACCCCTGAATATTTATTAAGCACTAATTTTATGCTAAATCCTTTCTCAGGCAGCCCAAACAGTAATAAGAAAATATCAGATAGTCCCTTCTATAAAGGATATAAAAATTCAATTAAAAAGAGACAGTTTTGGTAAAAATCTTTTGTAACTTCAATAACAGGATCATCTGTCAAACTGATATTTTAAATTCTAATCCAGAATAGGAAGCTAGTGACAAATATACATTTATCACTTAGGATACTAATGGAATTATTAGGCTGTTAATTCTATATTGGGATTACCTAAAACACAAAAGTGACACAAAATTGATTATGTTCCACTTTGATGACTCTAAGGTATCTAAAGCCAAAAATTAAGAATAATGAATATCACAACATGATTTTCCTCTAAATTTAAAATTATCTTAAAATTAAAAGTGAGATTCTTCATTGCCGATCACAAATTGGAAACATTTATTTTCAAAAATTCCCAACTCTTTTCTCATAGTAATATGCTTTGTAATAGCACAGCCAAGTTATAATGCTATTGATGAGGATGAAGATAATGAGAATAAAAAGAATTATTTCCAAGTATAGAGTATATGTTATTTGACCAAGTCCATACAAGTAGAAAGTAATAAAGCCAAAATTTGAATATAGTTTTATCTGAAGCTACATCCATGATATGTCTCTTACTCCAACATTCCTTCTATCCAGTTCTTCAAATTGGTTAAATTGCTTATGATTTGAATGTATACTCATGTAAAAGCATTAACTATTATGTCACTCAATGTTCCATGTCATTGCCAACATTGAACTTTTTAAAAAATTTTTATTTATTTATTTTTATTTCTCTACTCTCTCCCCCCACTCCCCGAGTTGTCTGTTCTCTGTGTCTATTTGCTGCATGTTCTTCTCTTTCTGCTTCTGCTGTTGTCAGTGGCATGGGAATCTATGTTTCTTTTTGTTGTGTCATCTTGTGTCAGCTCTCTGTGTGTGCGGAGCCATTCCTGGCCAGGCTGCACTTTCTTTCGTGCTGGGCACCTCTCCTTACGGGGCACACTCCTTGCGTGTGGGGCTCCCCTACGCGGGGACACCCCTGCATGACAGGGCACTCCTTGTGCACATCAGCACTGCATGTGGGCCAGTTCCACACAGGTCAAGGAGGCCCAGGGTTTGAACCCTGGACCTCCCATGTGGTAGGCAGATGTCCTAACCTCTGGGCCAAGTTTGCTTCCCAACATTGAACTTTTATACCACATAAGGGTACATCTTCATTGCCAAAAGTATACCTTTTCTATCAGATGAAATTTATGCTTTCTCTCAAATTTCCCTTTTAACTAGTATCTCAGGACGTACATAACCAAATATAAGCTGTATTGTTATCAATCACAACCATTTCCTTTCTTTTCTTTTGTGCTTATATCATGTATTTGAAGTTTTCTGAAATTTTTTCAGATGATTTGAAATTGAATTAAAATCAATGAGCTTAAATTAAAATTAGATGTGATAAGAGCAACTTCTATTAGTAAGTATAGATGAAATTTCAACAAATGTAAGCCAGATAAAAGAGAAAAGAGTTATTAAGGCTAGAAAAATGTGTAAAACTAAGCATGTAATCTCTGAGGACTTTTCAGCTGCATTACCTTATTGTGTATGGGTGTGAACAAAACAAAGCTTTGTTTCCTGCTAGCAAGGATGGAGGAAAAAATAGTAAATTCATTCATTATCATAGAATAATAGAGCTGAGAGGAATCTCCCAAGATGAAGTATATTCTTCCATATCTAGGCAACACCTTTTAAACTATTCCAGACAGACAGGTGTCAAACTTCTCAAACATCTCCATGGATATCACTTACCATCATTTACCTTCAACTCTTACGCATTTCCTCAGTGGTTTTCCCACTGAGACATTCTCCATGAAACAGTCTGATTTCTTCATCTTGCCAATTTCCTCTCCTAGACTTCTGTCTTAGCAGACTGTGTTTTCCAAGATCAGTACTGATTCAGCCTGTTACTTCTGCTTTATGTTTCTGAGCACCAAGGGCTATGATTTTAGCACATGGTGTATTAGTGTTCTGAATACCACTGAGAAGAAAATAAGACCCTAAATGGTGAAGGCATTGATGAAAACAACCAGCATTGTAGCAAGAATCCTAGGGAATTTAGTGTCCAGAATGATACATAACTTTGCCACTTGTAGTAAGCATTTCAAGGTGTGATTATCTCTTATAAGTTGTAAATACAGGTATAATTTCCATTCATGTACAATTCTTTAGAAAGCAAAATATGTAAATGTTTTTTACTCATTTATATGGTATAGGAAGAAGAAGCAAATGACTGAAATCACTGCCATGTTCATCCCTAAAACAGAAGATACTCTGTTTGGGCAACAGTGCTGTGGATATAGCCAAGAGACTGTTTTGGCACAAAAATGAACATATCAGCATTACCAGTGCCAGTTACATTCCGTTGCCTTCAGTTTCCTGGCTGACGGTATTTGTGTATTTGGGGGAGGGGAAACGGCATGAGGGATACAGGATCTGGCAGCCATTTCTTTCATCTCTGCAATGTCCTTTTTAGTATCTAAATAAGAATATGCTCATATTTCAATATACCATCATCATTTTGCAGTTCTAACTATTGGGACTATCACATTGCAATAGTTACCATCATATGGCCTAACCAAGCTATTACTTTGTGTATCTAAAATCAAGGAAAGATAAAATTTGATTTAATGATATTATGATCACTGTTATTTAATTTATACTTGAAATTCTAGTAATCTACTGCTGTGTAGTAAACAACCCCAAAATATAGTGATGTATAACAATAATTTATCTTTTATGATTCTGCTCAACTGGGTTGTTCATACTTGAGGTCTGCCATGCAGCTGAAATCAGATGTCAGCTGGTTCTGTGATTATTTTATGATCTTGACTAAATTGGAAGCCCAGAGTCTCTCCCTTACATGACTAGAAGTTGATGCCAGTTGGCTAGGTTCTCATCTGAGGCTAATTATTGGAGCAACAATATATGGTCTTTCCATGTGGCTAGGGATTCCCTCAGCAGGGTGGTTGCATTAGGGTCCTAAGCATGAGCATCCCAAAAGAGAGGAAGTGGAAGCTGCCAGACTCTGAAGGCATGGGCCAGAAAACTGGCACAGCTATATTTCTGCCAAATTCAATTATTCAAAACAGTCACAAAGACCTCACAGAATCAAGAGAAGATGTAGGGAAACGGACTTTGGCCCAGTGGTTAGGGCGTCCGTCTACCACATGGGAGGCCCACAGTTCAAATCCCGGGCATCCTTGACCCGTGTGGAGCTGGCCCATGCGCAGTGCTGATGCGCGCAAGGAGTGCCGTGCCACACAGGGGTGTCCCCCGCGAAGGGGAGCCCCACGCGCAAGGAGTGCACCCGTAAGGAGAGCCGCCCAGCGAGAAAAAAAGTGCAGCCTGCTGAGGAATGGCGCCGCCCACACTTCCCCTGCCAGTGATGACAACAGAAGCAGACAAAGAAACAAGACGCAGCAAAAAGACACAGAGAACAGACAACCGGGGGAGGGGAGGGGAATTAAATAAATAAAAAAAAATAAATCTTAAAAAAAAAAAAAAGAAGATGTAGGGGCCTAGACCACATCTTGATGGGCAGGAACTCAGAGAATTTGTGTCCATCTTTAATCTGCCACACTTTAATTATCATCATATTTGGAGAGTCACATTTTAATTAACTGGCCAACCTTGTTTTGTAAGGTGGTATATTAGTCAGCCAAAGAGGTGTTGATGCAAAATACCAGAAATCTGTTGGCTTTTATAAAAGGGTATTTATTTGGGGTAGAAGTGTACAGTTACCAGGCCATAAAGCACAAGTTACTTCCCTCACCAAAGTCTTTTGCCATTTGTTGGAACAAGATGGCTGCCAACGTCTCCAAGGGTTCAAGCTTTCTATGTTCCTCTCTTTCCAGGGCTAGTTTCTCTCTAGGCCCAGCTGCTCAGGGCTCTGGTCTCTGCAGCTGCAAACTATCAGGTAAATGGCTTGTCTCTCTTCTTAGGACCTCTGCTGGTCTAATGGAGCCTTTTGTTTCCTCATGTATTTACTTCTCTGCAATCTTTTCCTGTGTGTTTACTTCCTGGGCTCCAGCTCAAAAACTGCAACCTCCCTTCTCTGCAGTGTGGTTAGTCTGTGAGTCCCCACCCCTTTACTCCTATAGAATGGCCCAATCAAGTAAAAATGAATATTCTGAATCCAATATAATCTAATATGCCCAGAGGAAAAAACCAATTTACAAACATAACCCAATATCTATTTTTGGAATTCATAAATAATATCAAACTGCTACAGGTGTCATTCAACTAAACATAATATATTTGTATTTTGTCAGTGGAAAAAAAGGTAAACAAAATTAATAAAATTTGATTTGCACTCCTATCCTCTTCATTTTTAGAGGTAATTTTTAAAGAGTTGTGAAATACTTCAGCATGAAATATTCCCTGACTGGCCCAGAATGTGAAAAGACATCATAGGCATGTGTAGAGGTGGGGATCCATTAATGATATACAACTTGCTTCATCAACATAAGGTCTTCAAGATTCATCCATGTTATACCATGTGTTAATACTGCATTCCTTCTTATGGCTGAGTAATATTCCATTGTATGTATATAACACAATTTGTTTATCCATTCATCTGTTGATGGACATTTGGGTTGCTTCCAACTTTTGGCAATTGTGAATAATGCCAATATAATCATTGGTGTGTATATATCTGTTTGTGTCCCTGCTTTCAATTCTGCTGGGTATATACTCAGCAGTGGAATTGTAGGATCATATGAAAGTTCTATAGTTAGCTTCCTGAAGAACCACCAAAATGCCCTCCAAAATCGCTGCACCATTTTACATTCCCACCAGCAGTAGGTAAGGGTTTCCATTCCTCAATGTCCTCTCCAACACTTGCAGCCTTCTGTTTTTTATCAGAGACAGAGGATGCATGGGAGAAGATTCACCTGGGACATACTTATAAGGCATATGAATGTGTTCAGGTGTTCATGAGGCAGCATCACAGTGGGTGGAGAGTCACACAATAACCAAAGGTATATAGAATTCTCATTCTGGGAACCTCTGCCACATTCTCTAATGGAACAACAAGAATCCTCTGAGTACAGGGCCAGTGACTAGTGAAGGAGAATGGAGCAGTGATGGGCCCTTGATAATGATGACTATACTTATGGACCTTTACATCTGAAATGAAAACTTAGCCTAGTATTTTAGGGTGCCTAAAATACAGGCACCTCAGGGTGCCTGAGGGAAGGGAGAGGGAAAAATAGGCATAATATGGGGGTATTTTTGGAACTTGGGACTTGTCCTGAATGACTTTGCAGTGACAGATATAGGCCATTGTATATCTTGTGACAACTTACAAAAAAGTGTGGGAGAGAGTATAACCTACAATGTAGACTACAATCAATGCTTAGTGGCAATCCTCCAAGATGTGTTCATCAATTGCGACAAATGTACTACAACAATGAAGGAAGTTGTTGATGTGGGAAAGTGTGGGAAGGCCAGGGAGTGGGACATAAGGGAATACCCTATATTCCTTTTGTAGCATTTATGTAATCAAAGTTTCTTTTTTTAAAAATTTAAAAAGTATATTTAAAAAATAAAAAATAAAAACACCAGATATGATGACACACACACACAAAAGGATATATGGATATAAGGTCTCTGAATCTCTCTTTTCAGGCATTGAGAGCAGAAGTAACAATGGTGTTTCAGATGAACCTTGATTTATAACAGACACAAAGTTAATTTATGGTAGATTCCCAGTGATTTATTAATTTAATTTTTGGTGCTAATATTGCCCCTATATCACCTCACTCACTAAATGACTTTTAAACCCCACAGGAACTCCCTTCTTCAATATTTCTCCTGTGAATCTCAGGATTCTAGACTTTTACCTTGTCTCTTGCATTCTAAATGCGATTTCCTTAACATGTGCCCCAGTTTTCATGTTCTAGGAAGTCCAAAACACTTAAGCATAACACAACCTCCCACAGATTTACATTCTCAGAGCCCATTTTGCTACAAGCATTGTGTCTGTGTTCTTCTCTTTTCACTTAGATGACCCCAAGTAGATTAAAGTACCTCAGATTGTCATTATTATGAGAACAAATTTCAAAAACCACAGTGTTTGCATCTACTATTGCTCAGGTATTAAAATATGCTAAGATACAATGTACGTTGAATGTCTTATATCAGAGCATTAAGCAAAGTAATGGAATAGCCACAATGATAGGTTAGACTGACAAGCAAAAAAAATGCCATGTTATTTTATTATGGATATACACTTTGAAGGATTAGTTTTCAAGCAACCATATATCCTGAGTACTGACTATATTTCCACAAACCTATTTACAGAAAATCAGCCATTTTTGTGGGTCTTTTTTTAAAATTTTGCAACCATTTAAGAATGTGTGTTGATTATGTAGTCTTCCCTTACAGACTTAAATGTACGTAATTCCATTGAAAGCTTGACCTATAATTCATTAAATATGAACAAGAACAATTACAACAAAACAAAAACAATACATATATCTTAATGAAAAGCAGTCATAGAAAACTCATTAAGAAATAATAACAACAAACTTGAGTTAAGAATAGTGGTATGTAAGTATATCTAAACAAGTCAAGCATTTCACAGAGTGTTTAAGATTGTTGGAAACCTAATCAATTTCTTGAAAATTGAAAATCAAATAAAATTTATATCTGAAGACATGTACTACATTCCATTCACTGTCATATCAATAGCACTTTCTGGGATGAGCTATTGCTACATTCTGCCTTATTTTCTTTTTTGTATTAAACAGGATAATATCTTCCATCTGCCTAATAAGGACAAATAGATTTCAGCTAACGGGATAGCACTAATCAATTGATAGTGACTGCTTGAAGCATTGTTTTGCCAATAGCTCAGAGGCAATGTCTGAATTCAATAGGGCAAAAAGTTCTTTATATATGCCAAGGACATGGCACAGAAACTTAGATTTACCACTCAAGTGAAAGGTACTGAGCATGCCTGCATTGTCTGCTCAGAGCCACTGACAGAGCTGACCTTCTGCCTCTGGTGTTTCTTAAATCCGCTTGTGTGTCGAGTCACTGCTGTACTCATATTGTCTAGCACAAAATGGATTCAGCAAGTGAGCAAATAAAAGAATGAATGAAAAATACTGTATTTTAGATGTCAGAAAATATGTAGGTAAACAGGATTAACAGACAAGGAAAGAGCGTCCTAGTAGGCTTCCTCATCAAACATGTTTTTCATTATGAGGAAACATTAAAGATGAGTCAAAAAGAAGATGTAATTGATGCTTAGGATTGCTTACTAAATCTATCATCATTTTCATTTTACCAAAATTTCTGTTTTGCCAAGTATAAGATGGTCTCAGTTGGATCATTTCTCCTTAGAAAATCAAGTAATTAGAATTTTGTAATTGGTTGAAATTCTAAAATGTAAACTTGACTGAATTGGTAATATCTGAGTACGTGTCTATCCTCTGGACCCAAACCATCATCATTCAATAAGCTGAGAACCTATGGCAGAACCTCTATTATATACATTTTTTTCCTTCTCACACATTAGCCAAAAATATTTCTCCATAAATATTTAATTTGGGAGTCATTATCTGCTATCACTTTATCAATATAAAAATCTTTATTTTGACAGATCTCAGAAATAAAATGAAAACGCTTCTCCGAAGTATACAAAACTATATGAATACAGCTTATTTTTTTAAAGAAACAATCAAATATTTGGAGTATTTTATACCTACATCAGGCATTATGCTGGTGTTAACAAAGCAATAAAAAATTTTTAAATAATTCCAAGAAAAATAATATATGTAATTTTTTAAACCTAGTAGTATAGCTTAGTAGTTAAAAGTAGGGATGTGAATAGATATACTTGGTTTAAGTTCTGGCTTCATCCCTTACTATGTGATTTTGGGTATATAACTTAAACTTGGTATGCCTAGGTTTTCTTATCTGTAAACGAATATAATTGTAATTACATCAAGATTGTATACTATGAATGAATTGTTTAAGTTTTGTTTTGTGTTTTTCCTAAGTAATGCATAGTTGTCACAGTATTGCTCTGTAACTAAAACAGAGTGAAATATAAAGTGGTTTCATTGACATAGGTTAATATCAATTAGAAACATTGCAAATTACCACCCAGCCACACATCCCTAGTACAAATATAAGTTGACAACGATGGGATATGTTTTTCTAAAACTTTCCATAGAAGTGAAAAAACTCAGTTTCTAACTCTGTGTTGACATACTCCCAATTTTTAGGAATGCATTTGTATCCTGATCCTGACCCATTTGATGTTCCCATTAATTCCCCCATTTCTGGAAAGTTTTGAAGACTTTCCTTGCTCTGGCTCTAATGTTTATAGCATTTCCTTTTCAAGATTACACAACAGCTCTTAAATATAAGTAATCTCTAAAGTTCCATACATATGAATCCACCGAGTACTCAACATCTTACTCCCACTCTCAATCACCACAAACTCTATAAACTGACCTTAATCAGACTTTAAAGTAAGTGACTCCCACCCCCACCCCATCATCTTTTTTTTTAAAACCACAAAGCACCCTCTACTGCAAAACAGAAATCTGAGATTTTCAGTATCTCTCTCTGCCTAATAGATCTGCCTTCTGCTGTCCACTCCCTTCAGTGTTAGCTTTCTTCTCTTGCTCTTGGCTTTGCTTCAGACTCCTAAGTAATGTAATCTAAATAGTCTCACTCTTGAAATCTGTTCATGGCATATTTGCCAAAGACATATTTCTAAAATGTAGGACTAATCATGCTTCTACCTTCCTAAAAGTCCCCTCACAACTTCCTGTCACCTTCACGATGAAGTTCACACCTCTTAGGATGGCACAGAAGATTCTTCATGGCCAGGTTCCTCCTTAATTCTCCAGCTTCTCATATCATGTGCCTGCATGTACATCCTAGTTTCTATCTCTGCCAAACTGCTGGTTCCTGGAAAAGCCTTTCATCTCTCCATGCCTTTTCAATTGTTCCTCTCCCTTGAATTTCTCTCCAAATCTAGACCATCAGTTTGCTTACTAAGTCCTCCATTTAAGACTTCATCTTGCCTCTCAAGAATAGATTTGTACTGCCTTATCATATTTTGTCAACTTCATCATTATCATCATTAACATTCAATAGCAATATCACTAGTAGTGATGGTAGTAACCACTTACTGAGCATTTAGTATTCCCATTTATAGATGAAAAAGCTGAGGCACAGAGTGGTCAAGTAATTTACCCCAAAACCTTACAGCTTCAGTTTGGGTCAGGAGTCAAATCCAAGCAGGATGTCTCCTGTGCCTCACCCTCTAACAAACTATTCTGCTTCCTCTCCTTAACAGGATAGTTACCTGAATTGTAAGGTTCTGTAAACATGCTTGCTTCCTTCAATAGTCTCTGAATTCTTGGAAGTCAGGGTGACTGTCTTTACCTCTAAATTCTCAGTGTATGGCCTTGATCTCTGCATTCTCAGATTGTCCAACAAACAATAGGAATACACTATTCTTAACATGGAAAATATAAAGAGGCAAGAACTCATTCAGAAGTGATCACACACTGTGTTAGTCAGCACCATGGGGTCCAAACCATCTCACTGGAATACTTTCCCATAGATACTCCACACCCATTCCAAACAATATCTAATGTGGCTTCTGTTACAATAGCTATTCTAGGTAAATCACATATATCTATGTTCATCACTAAATTCTCAAAAATTCTGTGAGTTTGGCATGATTATTTGTGTTTACAGCCATAGAAACTGGAGCCTTGGGAAATACAGTGACATATCCAAGTTCACCCTTTTGTACACCAGAGATCACTTCCACAAATACACAATTGAAGAGCCAGGAGAGAGAAGGAGGGGGTATCTTTATGTGTGTATTTGTGCAGTGAGTGTGTGTGTTTGTCTACCAGGTACCAGTGGGTTTCTCCTATTGTTTCTTCAGGTTGGGCCAAGGTGTGGAGGGAGCTGCTGGTAGAAGTTTGGAGAGTGAGAAGAGAGTAAAGTGAAGGCATTGCTTCTCTGCTTCTCTTCCAAAGAAACTGAGTCAGAGTGGCTTTCTCCCTCAAAAAGGTCACTCTTACCCTCAAGGCTACTGACTCTGCCCAGCTTTATATTCCCTAATGACCTCAAGTCATTCACTGGCTACCCCTTGAGTGCCCCTACCTCCACCATTTGCAATCATTCTCCTTGTAAATAAAATGCCTTCTTTTGAGAGTGTCATCCGTTTACTGTGGGAAGTAGAATAATGTATAGGGTAATTGTCTATCACAGTGTGCAAGTTTATTGTCATATTACTGTCTATTTCTCTACATTCTACAGTATCATGTTAATGTAATATTTTTGTACAATAACTTGACTACAATATAACCCACAAAACAATTAGATAACCAAATATCATGAAAGTTATATTAAAGCTCAATAAGATAATTTGTCATACATTTTTACTAAATATACTTAATTGCATATATATAAACAGAATACTGTGCCTAAACATTAAATGGATTTCTTGAGGAAAACCTCCTATGGTATTGTAACTGTGTAACTCCTGGCTTTGGAAAGGCCAAAGCTATTATTCTAACAGGAGGCTAAGGGAGCAACAAGTCTTGCACTTTTAATTCCCAGATTAGCAGTGATGATAGCACAGCATGATCTGCAACCACATCTCCAATAGATTCTTCTTAGCACTGTCAAAATCAAAGCTGAACAAACCTCTCCTTCCTTGCCACTTTGTCATCCATACCCTCATGGGCATGAAAATGGAAATTCTTTCCTGTTATGGGGAGATAATTTGCAGTGGTATAAAGGTAAAGTAGACTTATCAAAATATTTGGAAGCATAAGTTTCCATTATGATGGGTTATAGCAGGGACACGTTGGCATAAAAACACTGAAGTCTAATTTGTTTTTCTTCTTGCCTTGCTAATTCTTGTTTTTATATAAAGAGCTACATTTTGTACATACTGATATAAGTTTATCTCTAAGATGTATAGGCATTAGGCATATCATAATTTGGAAATTTATATTATATATTATGTATATTATATATGTTATATAGATCAGGATATATCTCTCTATCTATCTATCTATCTATATGACTATGTGATACTTTTCCCTTATAAGGCTATGGATAGAGCAGTTGGGATGGAGGGTACTATGGGAATTAGTTTGAATTGTCCATGGACCTGCTCGTTCTTCAGTATGATGACATATTTTAAGTCTTAAATGACCCAATCATATCATACCTATGAAATACTATTTAAGAAACTTGAGAAAATAATTGTTGGACCATAAAAATAAAATAATTAATATAAGAGTAGTTTCGTCTATTACTTTATTAAAGTGGAAAAGAAAGTGAACCAACTCTTACTGAATTTTTTTTTCTTTTGACACTGTTAGATTAAATGATCTCCTATTTTCCTGGAACACCTTCATTTATTAATTCCATTTAAGGGTAATTTCCCAGTATGATTTAAAATACTTTATTTTTTTCTTGAACTTCACTTGCTATATTTATTATTTTCCTGCCCACAATTCCTATTCTATTAAAGAGTTGTGATTCTATAAGTTAAATTACATTGATTATCCTATTTAAACTCAAATGAATGCTCCCCTGGTATATTTTCACTTGCAAATCTAGAGATGTATAAAGTTTTAATCACCTCTGATCAAAAATAACATTACCTAATAGTTGAGAAAATTCACGAGAATATAATGAGTGCCCTTCTGTAGGACATACAGATTTACAAGGAATTTGCTAAATCAAAAATTTTGCATTTCCTGAGTCATCAGTTTCTCCGTATGATCTGGCTATTCTCTAGGCTAATGCTTGCATGTACTGGAGTTGTGAAGAGAGACCCTGGTCTACACCAGTACTGCCCCTTCAAATATTTCAAGCTCTCAACTTTCAATTACTTTACAGGATTTCACTTCCTCATCATCCTTATATCCATTGGCAGTTGAGTTCAAGCGACTCTTTCAGAACAATGAGTTGTGGGAAGAAATGATGCATGTTGCTTTTGTTTTACCATGTGCTTGACACTGAGAGACATTCTAAATCTCTCTTCTTCCTTTGTTATGTGACCACAGCCTTAAAGATAGCTCCAAGATTGCACCCTGGATCCTTGAGTGATTAAAATGAGCAGAAGCTTCTTCCCACCTACAATAGACATGTAACTTAAGGGGGAAATATACGTGTGTAGCTTTCCATCACTAAAATTTAGAATCGTTTATTACTGCAGCATAATGTAACTGATTCTAACTGAGACAGGAGCCAAAACACAGAAAGAAATAAGTAAAAAATTTTCCTCAGTCCTGAAAAGCCAGTGAAGATGAAAGATATGTCATTTAAAGGCGTGATAAAAGCACAATTTAAGAATACCTCTAGTGATCAGGCCAAAAAAATAGAGAAGTTATAACTGCACAATTTTTATATGTATATAATTAGAGGAAGGTGTAATTGATGACTAAGTCTAATCTATTGTCCCAAGGGATTTTTATGGGTATTGCAAAGGAAAGTCCATGGTAACTGTGTGTGTTGTACTCTTCAAAGTAAACGTCAATGTGAAAAGGCTAATTCTTGTAAGAAAACCCGATGCCTGATTGCATTAACTCCAAGAAATTCAGGAACACAGTAAAATCATTCAATATATTTAAAAAACCAATATTGAAATGCATTTATAGTTTATACACTTAAATGCCTTATCTGGATGATGCTTAATCAACTCAACAAACTGAATTTCTATTTTATAATATGTTTTATTAATTTTTGACACTCATTTCTGTTTTACCATCTTTTGGCATCTATGTCTATGGGAAGTCATAAATATATACAACCATTTATTTCTAGGTGTTTTTTCCTCATCTTACACACTTAAGAATGTATGCAGGGGCGTGGATGTAGCTCAAGTGGTTAAGTGCCTGCCTCCCATGTACAAGGTTTAATCCCTTGAATGTCCTAAAAAACAAACAAAATAAACAAACTACATTAGTCAGCCAAAGGGGTGCTGATGCAAAGTACCAGAAATCTGTTGGCTTTTATGTGGAGTATATATTTGGGGTATTTCTTTGAGATAAAATATAGGCCCTAAAGAGTTCAACTCAAGGCTGCATTCTCACCGAAGTCTTTTGCCATGTGTTAAAGCAAGATGGGCAATCTCTGTCTGGTCTCTTCTTCCTTCTTTCTCTTAGGGCTCTGTGGGCCCAGCTTCTTCCAATCTCAGCTGTAGACTGGCATGAGGCTTGTTTCTCTTTCTTGGTCTTTAGCTGCTTGAGCCTTCTCCTTTCTGTCATATGGCAGGACTGAAATGACCAAGTTGTCTCCTCTTACATGTCTATGTAACTCGCTCTATCTTCCTGTGTATCTTCTTGAATGAGAGTTCATTTGTATCAGCTCACCAAGAGAGTGGGGACTTAACCTTGAGTCATGCCCTACTGATGTGGTCAAATCAAAGCCCTAATCTTAACAGGTAATTTAACCAAGACTTGTCAGCTGAATCTAATGCATGCAAAGGGTATCACACCCAGAGGAACAGACCAGTTTACAAACACAGTCTTTTTCTTTTGGAGGAATTCATAAATAATATCAAACTGCCACATAAACATAAAAATAAACAACCTTCATTGGGGAGCTGATGCAGTTCAGTGGTTGAGCACCTGCTTCCCATGTATGGGTTCAACCCCTGGTATCTACTAAAAAAAAAGAGTTTATGCAAATTTTTTTCTGATCATAACTATTATTTTATGGGCACTTGGTATTATAAATAGTCATTAATTTTATGTTATAATGATTGGTGAAAACAAGAAGTTTTGGGGTGAATATTTTCAAGTTTTGGATTACAAAATTGTGAGTCAGAGTTTAATATAAAATATTTTGCATTTGAATATCACTTTTTATGTTTTAAGTGTCTTTTGAAATTGAATTAATTGGCAAAATGGCTTACTAGGATCCCATAATAGAAGGAAGAAAAACAAAATCTGAAAGTTTGAAGTTTTATTAAAGAACATATTTCAAACTTGTTTCATAACCATAGATTATATTAATAGTAACTTAATACACTATTTGATTTATATCATTTCCATAAAAAATGAAGATGGGCTTTACAGTTTAAAACCAATGCTTTTATCCTAATCACATACTAATCTGCATATGCAGGGGACTACTGGGAAGTAACACTCAGGGCCCAAAGGGGAAAAGGCAAACTCTCCATCCTCCTATGTCATTCTGCATTGGATGACAGGAAAAGTGTGTTTTGAGTCTGATGCTCATGACTGCTGTAACAAAGAAAGAACTTTCAGGGTACCGAACATCCTGCTTCCAGAAGATCAGACCTAATTAGTGTGAAATACCCCCTATTATACAGAAACCCTAGATAGAGCACAAACACATCTACTTATCATCTGTCTAGTTTTTTTCTTCTCCTCTTACACAGACCAGTTATAATTTGGCAATAAAATTATATATTTTATATTCAAAACTAAAAATTTTATATAATACTACAATCATAAAATCCTAGTTCTATTATTCTTTAATCTAGATGCTCCTTTAAACTGATTTCATGCCCCAGAGTAAATGGATAGAATGGGAGCTACATACTGTATGTTTCCATACTACCTACAGGTAGTCATTTACAGAGTAAGGCAAAATCAAAAGAAAGTGTGGAGTTTGACCTTTATAAACAACAATATAAAAAAGTGATGTGAAAGTTTCCAAGAAGATGAGAATCGACGGTTAGCAATAATTCATGGGGTACAGACTTGAGAAATAACAGAATGAAGACGTTGGCTTGTGCTTTCCCACAAAAACAATTAAAATAATGGCAAAATTCTGTTTTGAGAGTTTCAGAACTCTGGAAATTAACCAAAGTCTTAGAACAAACTGGAAACTGCCTATAAAAGGGAAAATAATGACCTTGGTAAGACAGCAGAGTTCATGATGTTTTAGTTCCCTTTCTCCTCAGTTCAGTGGAAATGTAGCAATAAAATAACAGCTTAAAAAAAAAGGAATGAACTCTGTTAAAATCGACATCACCATAGGGCAGTCAATGTGTTGTCCAACTTGCAGATCTGTGGGAAATCTCTATCCCAACTGTTATGGCTGTTTGATTTGATTCAAAGTTTAGCAAAGCCAGGAAGTGGTGGTTATATACCCCAGAAAAACATGTTCTTACTCTTTGTCTTAATCCGTTCCTGTGGGTGTGAACTCATTGTAAATAGGACCTTTGGATGAGGTTACATCAGCCAAAGTATAGACCAGCTGAATCAGGATGGGTCTTAATCATATTATTGGAAGCCTTATAGGGGGGAACCACAGGGAGAAAAGCCAACAGAAGAAGCCAGAAGGTGGAAATTAATAGAATCCAGAAGAGAAAAAAAGACACCACCACATGAATTGCCATATGATGGAATGGCTAAGAAATGCAAGAGTTTGCTGGTTAGCCAGAAGATATCAATCCCAGAAAGAAGTACAACTACTATTCTCTGAAACCATGAACCAATAAATGCCTGATGTTAAACCAATTCCATTTTACGGTACATTGTTTCAACAACCAGGAAACTAAAACACTGTCTTTTATTGATTGCCTGTTTCAGCAATTATGTGAGTGTCAGATGTCGCACTGGGTGCTTTTCGTACATTAACTAGAATCTTGAAGACTATCTTGCAGAACGGACAATGTGGATCAACATGTAATAGACCACAAAAGGATGCCAAAAGATTAAATCAGGAATCCACAAGATAATCACCTGGTAAATGATAACACGAGGATATAAACTGAGGGTGTAAGGCCCAAGCACTCTTCTTGGATTCATCTGGATCCAACGTCTAAAGCAACATTTCACAAAATGTATTTGCAGTACAATCGCAATAATGCTTCTAGCTTTTACATTTTAAAAATGTTCTATGGTCAAGACTGGGGAACACTGAATGAGAAAAATAATTGATACGAATTGATAAGAACACTAATCCATCCTTTTTTTGTGTAGTTGAGCAAGCCAGCCCATATAAGACAAGTGACCTTCTCAGGATTACAAATCTAATCGGTGGCAGTGCAAAATTACTTTCAAGTCAGCAGTTTATTCCACTACATTAGCCACATATTATGGACAATAACCAAGCAAATACTCTCCTTAATGCTTTTGAACAATTAGCAACATTATTTTCACTCTCCTCAAAATGAGTTACTTCTCCTCTTACTACATGCTAGCTGAGTGGCATGGTACTGATTTTACCCCACCCAAATGCAAATCATAAATCCTGGTTCTCCCTGTTTGGCCAACAGAGAGCATCAGGAGCAGGAAAGAGGATGAGGGAAAGGAGATCAATTCCCAAACTCTTTCCAGGCAGTGTTACTTTCAGCTTGAACCATTCCTGAAAGGTCTCAACTTTTTATCAGCCATTTCTTTTCACGCAGCTCTTGAAAGCTCTTCCCATTTTTCTAACCACTCCATTCTTCTGTACCCATGGACCCAGGAGGTGCTAAATGATCCTCATTATTGGCCATAGTTAAATGTTCTCTAGTTTGCTGATTTGCTACATCTTTATGAAAGTGCTTTCATTAAGCACTCCACAAACTAGACAATCTGAGTGTGTCATTTATTTCCAACAAGAACTTCCGCTGGAATCACCAAGAATTATTTTTTTATAAATAAGTCAGATCATTAATCTTTTCTTCTTGAAGCCATCCAGTGTCTTTGCAATACATTTAGACTAAGAAACAAATCATAAACTGTGGAATTTGAGACCTTATAGAAGTTGGCATCTGCCCTTAAGTTTGGCTTCATCTTCTATTGTTCTCCCTTCATTCACTCTGTTCCTGCTCTCCTAACCTTCCATCTGTTCCTCGAACAAGAATATAATGAACTTATTCCTATTTCAGAACCACTGCATTTCCTGTGAGTTCTGCCTAAAATGCTCCTCACACACAGGTCATCATTGCTTGCTTGCTCATATCATTTAGGAATCATTTGGAGTAGTACTCCTAATTACACTTTCAAAAATAGTTCTCATCTGTATTAATATCTAACCCTTTGCCTGACTTTATTTTTCTCCCGGTATTTCTCTCCATCTGAAATTTTATTTTATATTTATTCATTTGTTTCAGTATTGTCTGAATCATTCACTAGAGTATATGTTTCACAATGTCAAGGACTTTACCGCTCTTGGTCAGTCATGTATTTAGAGTATGCAAATGATGTCTGACATGTACTAGTGCTATGAAAAAAAGTGAAGAATTATTTGAGTACATGAATGAATGAATGAATGAATGATTGAATAGGTATATAAATAGACATTATTATAATCACCATGATATAATATATAAATAAGGAACTGAGAGTAACCTAATAAATGATGGCAGACTTGGGGGTATTGAAATATTTTAATAAAGGCAAGAACTATGTCTTATTACACTTTTAATCCCCTTAGACCCTGACACACTGCTTTCCATGTAACCACTCCTTAAATGATTTATGTTAATTAATGATGAGAGCTTTATAAGGAACAGCAAAACAGAAGCAATGTGAAGATTGGCTTGTGGAAGGGAGGTTAGTTAGGAATATATTTCATACTTAGGTATGTATTTCCTTACAGTTTTCACAAGAAAAATTAATCATTATAAGGGCATTTTAATGAAAGCATGTGTCTATTATATTTAAACACTAATGATTTACATATATCTACTTGCAACAGCTTTCCTAGTTGGTAGATTACCTAGGCCTTTGGTTGCTGCTTGTCTTTTGAAAGTTCCTCTCTTTGGGTATGTAATGGCTTGCTGGTAAATCCATTAAACAGTTTGTTTATGGAGAAGAAACTATCAGAAATTCATATTGGTCATTTTAAAAATTTGTATTAGTAGTGCTCATATAAACAAAGGAAAGAATTCTAGAAAAAATATTTTGTTTCAGCTCTACAACTTTTTTCAAACTTGTACTGAATATATAATTGTTGATTGTGTAATATGTGGGATTAAAAAATATGTAGATATCAGCCCTGCTCTGAATTGTTTGGTTAAGAAGTGAAGAAGTATACACATATGAAGCAACTAGATGACAATTTCAAGATAAGATGTTATATAGGACCATACAGGATATAGTGGATCAGACTTGTTTAGGTAAGGCCATTCTAATATGATTTCATAAATTACTTGATTTGCTTTAACTAGGTGGTTACAACTATAATATCAACAGTATAGCAATAGTAATGGAATTCTGTCATGGTTTTGATGATTATGAACTTGAGAATGTTGATACTGGTCAAGTATGAGTGCATTTTTTCCCTGAAAAACAAAACAAAAAAATAACTACAAACATTTTTGTCACAACATTGTAAAACTATTTAGAATATGTATTTCTGTGATGCAACAAAGTCCTAATTACAAAAATTAAGACTACAAAAAGTCAGAAAATTTAATGACTGATTTCAGAAACTGTGCGCTCAAGGTAAGCCCAAATTTAGCTCCAATTAGCAACTAAAAAATAAATTAATATTTCTCTATCAAGGTTACATAATGCCTTCATATATTTCCTTTATGCAATTCCACATTCTCATGTTTTTCTTAATGTGAAAGAGCTTTTAAAACAATTTTAAGCATAATTGTTTCTGGCTTGTAAATTGCTACTAATTATTCTACTAAAATACATAAAGAGGTCTTTTGTGTAACATTTTTACATTAAGGTGTTAGAAAAAGATAATCTTCTTAAGATATTCAGTGTACACTAACCTTTAAAGAAATTCTTTATGGTTAAGTTGGATAAAGAACAAATAGAGATTCAGATGAGTTTGAATTTAATATCATGAATAGCAGCAAAAGCAAATTAGGAAATTTATAATGACACAGATTGTAATCTACAGTGAAAATAGATGTGCATCAAATAAAACACTGGTAAAATTCATAGCAAAAGTGACATGAAACATAGAAAGAACAGAAACAAATTTTTAGTGTCTTTTAAAATTTTAGAATATTTTTAGAAATGGCAAGAATATTACCAAGACCCTCTCCCAAGTTCCTCTATTGTTAAAATCACTGTGGTAAATTTTTCACAATTAATGAACCATTATTAATAACTAAAGAACCTACTTTGTTTTTTATTATAAAAAATAAATTTTTATATTTATTTTGTCCTTCCTTCTGTTCCAGAATCTCATCCAGCATACCACATCACGTTATCTTCTTAGATTCCTTTAGACCATGAGAAGACTTTTGCAGAATGTCTTTCAATTTGGATTTGTCTGATGTTTATCTCATGTTTACAAAGTATCTTAATCAGGGTTCTCCAGAGAAACAAAATCAATAGCAGCTTTCATACACATACGCACACACACATGGCGGGAAGTGGGGTGGGGAGGGGAGGAGAGATAGAGAGAGATTATAGAAATTGGCTCATGTAACCATGGGGATTGGCAAGTCCAAATTTTGTAGGACAATGTGACTGTTTGAATTTTGTGAATCTCAGAAAAGATTGTTCTTGAACTAATCCATTCTGGTGGGTGTGGGATCCTTTGATTGCATTAAATTCAGCTAAGAGCCATTTGATCAGATTGCTTGGTTAGATCATGATAGGGCTTTTGACTGGGCTACATCAGTAAGGGGTGACCCAGGTTAGGTCTCCACCATCATGCTGGGTGTTACATAAACTGAAAACACAGAGTAAGAGAGACACACAGAGAAGGGAGCTCTGCCATTTTGAGGCAGCCAGGTGAGAAAAGACCCCACATTTGCCTACAGCTGCAGAAAGACAGAGAAGCACAAGAGACTCAAAGGAATGAGGCCAGGGAGAGATGCTGATCACCTGCAGCTGAGCTCCAAGAGAAAGTAGAGAAAGAATGGCAGGCCCTCTTGTGTCACTATGAGGCAGGACACCAGTATTTGCTAGCAGCCAATGTTGGTGAGAAAACATCTCTGATGATCCCTTTATTTGGACATCTTTGCAGCTCAGAACTACAAGCTTTTACTCCCAATAAATCCCCTCTATAAAGCCAACCCATTTCTGATATTTTTACATAGGCAGCCACTAGCAAACTAATACAGATAAGCAGCAAGCTGAAAACTCTGGTGAAGATGAAGTTATATTCCCCCAGGTGAAGTTGACTAGATAGAAAAAAGGCAAAATTTCTCCTGTCTGACTTCTAAAATCCTCAGTTCTGGCTTTAAGAATGCCAACAAATTTGAAAAGGATAATCTCTTCTTGTCAATTAAAATCTCCTTTCTTGATTGTAAGTGCAATCAGCCATAGATATAATCAACTGACTAATGATGAAAATCCATCTACAACATACCCTCACAGTAATAATCAGGACAATGCTTGCAGGCAGCCAATGTAACTTAGCCAAGTTGACACATGAAATTAACCATCATAGACAGTATTAATGGTCTTTGGGAGGAAGACCACAGAGGTAAAATGACATTCTCATCATATCATATCAAGGGTACTTGTTATTAACATGACTTATAACTGATGATTTTAATCTTTACCACCTGCAGTTTGTCTTTCCCAGGTTTCTCCAAAGTTTTGTCAAACTTTCCATAATGTACTCTAGAGGGAAGTTAATATGTACATCTCACATATAACAGGTGGGACATTATGCTCCACCTCCTTGAGGGTGCAGCATTCATACAAACTTCTTGAATTCTCCTGCATTGGAGATTTGCCTATTCACCCTATTGATTTATTCAATTAGTTTATTTATATCAGCATGGACATGAAAATTTATTTTATACTTTGGGTTATAATCCAACAATGTGCTATTTATTTTATTGCTTAAATGTTCACAATTTTGCCATTAGGAGATCTTTTCGTTGGCTCTTGTGTCACTTTGGCATATTCCCATTGTTTTATTTTCTTAGAACTTCCCTACTTTTTAGCACGACAAGATGCTCAATACTTCATCTTGTATATTCCCTGCTTCAGCCCTAAAATCAGGTTTTCCTTCAAGGAGGCTTGATTCCTTCTATTGGAAAAAGATGTTACAAAGTAAGATCTGAGTGCTGGGTATGCTGTTGATAAGTTGATATTTGGTTATCATTGCTTCTAGGCCCTCTCAGCAGATAGAATAAGGAAATATATGTTTATACAAGCCTACATATACACCTATAGCTACAATTAAATCTACTTATATTTCTATGTCTATATAATCTATCTGTCCATTGGTCCATCCATTTATGTGTTTATCTGTATACCTATCTGTCTGTCTCAGTTTGCTGCTATGACAAATACCATAGGCTGGTTGGTTTACAAAACGAGCATTTATTGTCTCACTGTTTTGAAGGCTAGAAATCCAAAACTAAGATGTCAGGAAAGTCATATTTTCTCCTGGAGTTAGTAGTGTTCTAGGATGGCTGTACACCATCATATGATGATCTCTCCCTCTTTTTGTCTCCTTTTCTGGTTTCAACTGATGTCTGGCTTCTCCAATGTCTGGCATCTACTGGATTTTTCTGACTTACAGTGCTTGAATTTCTTCTTTATATAAATCCTCCAGTTATACAAATTAAGGTCCACCTTGATACATCTTAACTAATAATACAATCTTCAAAAATGTCCTGTTTTCTGAAGAGTTCACACCCACAAGAATCTAGATGAAGATTTGAATAAGTCTTTTGTGGGAGACATGATTCAATTCCCTTCACTCTCTATTATCTATACTCTATCTCTTTATCTATCTATCATCGATCGATGTATCTATTTCCATCCTTAGCTAATTTAGCTAAAAATATATTCATAATGGTATCTCCAACTTTCAGTCAGTATCACATGGTTTATTTTAAACTTTTCACCTTGCTTATCTTTAATTCTCCACCCCAACATTAAGAAACCTAGATCCTACCATCTGCAATCTATTAACTTATTTCTTCAATCCCAGTATATAAGTACAGTAATTTCAGAATTGTTAAAACATAATGCTGTGGGAAAGAGGTTTACCAAATAAAGTACAGTGCTATGTGCAGTTATTTTATTCTTTAGTCTTACCATCTCTACTCATTTCCCAAGTTACTTAAGTGACCATCTTATTTTCCAAACTCCATTTTAGAATATCATACATAATAGTTTCAGTGTCCCCCCAAAAATCATGTTTTTTACCTACACAAGTCTTCTCCCTCCCCAAAGCTTTGGAACATGCACATTTCTTTCCAACTCTATACTTTGGGTTTTCCAGAGTATCATATAAGTGGAATAATATAGTGTTTAGCCTTTCTGGCTCCTTTTACTAAGCAATGTGCATTTATATTTATCCATGTCATCATTTGGCTTGGGAGCTCATTCCTTTTATTGCTGAATAGTAATCTAGTTAATGTATATAATACTTTTTTTAACCCATTTACTTACTGACATGCAAAGTGTTTGAAATAGTGAATAAAGCTGTTATAAATATTTGTGTGGAGAAATTTGTATGTGCTCAAATCAGATAAATACCTAGATGTACAATTGCTGAATCATATTGTAAGACTATGTCTAACTTTATGAAAGAGTATCAAACAGTCTTCCAGATAGACTGTACAATTTTGTGTTCCCATCAATAAAAATTAAGAGGTCCTGTTGCTCCACATCCTCACCAGCAATTAATATTATGAGTTCCTTTGGATTTTAGCATTCTAGTAGGTGTGCAATGGTATATTTATTGTTTTAATATTCATTTCCCTAATGACTAATGATGTTGAACATCTTTTCATATGTCTATCATCTTTATTAGGATAACCAGAAATTTCAACCAATTTTTTTTTACTTCAAAGTGTGCATTTTATTTTTTTAAATCTTTTTAAAAAGTTAACAGAGTACACAAAACATTGCATCAATTTTTTAAATTGTATTTTTTGAAGATATATAGTTCTCAAAAAATGTTACATTCAAAAAATATAAGAGGTTCCCATATACCCCCCAGCCCCCCTCACCCCACTCCTCCCACATGAACCACCTCTTTCATCATTGTGGCACATTCATTGCATTTGGGGAACACATTTTGGAGCACTGCTGCACCACAGGGATAATAGTTTACAATATAATTTACACTCTCCCCCAGTACATTCAGTGGGTTATGGCAGGATATATAATGTCCAACATCTGTGCCTGCAATATCATTTAGGACAACTCCAAGTATGGAAAATGCCTCCACATCACATCTCTTCTTCCCTCTACATGCCCTCAGCAACTGCTGTGGCCACTTTCTCCACATGAAAGCTACAATTTCTTCCATTACTAGTTACAATAGTTCCATAGTAGAAGATCGGTAAGTCTACTCTAATCCATATTTTTTCCTCCATCCCATGGACTCTGGGATGTCCATTCTACCTCTATATGAAGAGGGGGCTTAGATTCCACATGGAAGATGGATGCAACTCCTCCTTGAAGTTGTAGGCACTCTCAGTTCCCTCGTGTGGTGGTTGACCATCTTCACCTCCCTGTTAGTTGGCCTGGGTAAGTCTAATGAACCAGGGGGTAGGAGTTGTAACTCTGCTGAGGCTCAGGGTCCAGCTGGCACATGGAAGTCCAGAGATTAAAGTATCCTGAGTTTACACCAACTCTAGTGCCAACCACAGGTTCAGTAAAAGTGACAGAAGAGGCATGTGTAGAAAGGTCACATCTGAGTCCAACTCCATCACACTCAGGAACACAAACTCCAAAGTAGGACCCACTGACACAGCACTGAACTCCAGAACAAACTGCCATGACCATAGAAACTTTGGGTCTCCATAGCCCTCAGGAGAACCAGTACCTGGGGTTGTATCTACTTTGTCTCTGGGGTCCTGCTGAATTGTGCATAAGCACAAACCCACTGATGACCTCCTGACTCTTCTTTGAAGACTCTTAGCCATATAAACTAATTTGTCTTTGCCATTTCCCCCTTTTATTCAAGGTTAAAAAGCAGTTTTCAACACATGATCCTAAGGTAGCCTGAGATATTCTGCTGGTCTGAGTTGACCCTTTCATTTAAGGTCTCCTTCTAGTTGCATCTCCAGTTAGTGATTGGTAGTAATCCCTTGGGGCCAGGGAGGCTAATCCCTGGGAGTCATGTTCCACACTGGGGGAAAGGTAAGGCAATTTCATGCTGAGTTTAGCTTAGAGAGCAGCCACATTTGAGCAACATGGAGGCTCTCAGTAGGTAACTCTTAGGCACCCTGCAGCTCTAGGCCTAGTTTGGATTTCAGGCACACAGGCTCATAAGCATAGTCATTAGTACCAAGAGCTCATTGTTGGACCATCCTTTTTCATTGGTCTTTGTCAGTGCACTTGGGAAATTGTTGCTGTTCCATTGGGGAATGTGATAAAGCTTCACTGGGTAGAACTCAGCACTCCCTCAGTTGTCGTTTGTAACTGTAACTACTATGAAAATACACAACATATATCCGAACATTTTTATGTGCCCTACATACATGCCCTGGAGAACTCCCTCCAAACCATGTGCCCTCATCAATAACACCCCACTCCAGTGTTCCTCCCCTGCCATAGTTGAACCTCCCTGTGGTCCAAAACTTCTTCAACCATGAAGCCTAATATATTGTCAAATTCAATTAATAGGAAAATGAAATTTAGTGATGGGTTTAAAGATTAGGAATAGAATACATACTAATTTAGAAAAACTAAAATAAAGTAGGAATAAATTGGGGTTTAAAAAATTTAATATTATAAAGCTGTGTTTTTGATGTTTTGTCTTTCATCACTGCAATAGGTATTGCCCTGTATCTACAGTGGCAAGGCAATTTCTTTCTTTTCTTCCTCAGTGTCTACATCTTTTATTTTTCTTTATTTTTTCCTAATTTTAAATTTTGTCTTCACAAAAGTTTTAGATCACAGTAATTGACATATACAATATAGGTGACTCCCATATATCCAATACCAAATCCTTTACCCCCTTCCCCAGCAATCATCTTTTTACATGTTCATGTTATATTTGCTGCAGCGGATGTACAGACATTGAAACGTAGCTTTCAAACATGGTTCCATTTTGTTTTACATTATCATTTATATTTTAGACTGTACAATTTTCCATATTTTTAGTTACATTGTGTTTTACATTATGGTTTATATTTTAGTCTATATATTTTTATACACTTTTGGTGTAATTTAACATGTCCTATATCTATTATTGCATGATCTTGTGGAACACTTCCATTGCCCCCCAGTTACCCTGCTTCCATTTATTCTGTACTTCCCTCTTCCTTCCCTCAGGGCCCACAGTGACAATCAATCTTCACTACTTGAAGAACCAGACTCACAGATACTTGTAACAATGCTGAGGGCTTGACTTACTAGACTGCCCTAACACATTGGGAGCTACCAATTCTCCTGAGAGACACAATTCCCTCTGTTTGAGAACATCAGGCCTCCCAAGGATGTGGATACACCTTCACACTCATTGTATGGGTCTCCACCCAATGATACAACACACTATGACAAAATGAGTACTCATACACTCCCTAGAGGCCTGTTCCTGTGCCAGATGACCCCCTTAATTACCTTAAACAGGTAATCCTACCTTATTATATTCTCTAAAGAGTTTTCTCAACATTATAGTTTCAACCACATACCTGACAATCTCCCATGTACAAATGACCCCCCACCCATTCCTTCAATTCCTTGGGCCATCTGACCCATCGTCCCAAGCCTAGCCCTGCTCAAGCCTGCAAAACCCCACTGAAAGATATCCCTATGCCCCACCTTATCCCTTCCCTGTACAAATACTTACCTCCAGATTGTCATAGATTCCACCCATGTAGGTTTCAGCTTGAAACCTTCCTCTACCCTCCAAATTCCTTTAAGTTTATCATCCAGTCTCTAGCTCTCTGAGACAGCTTGGTTTACTTATTTCATATCAGAGAGGTCATGTAGTATTTGTCCTTCAATACCTGTCTTGCTTTATTCAACATAAGGTCCTCAAGATTCATCCATGTTATCCCATGTGTTTGTACTGTATTCCTTCTTATAGCTGAGTAATATTCCATTGTATGTATACACCACATTTTATTTATCCATTCATCTCTTGATGGGCATTTGGGTTGATTCCAACTTTTGGCAATAGTAAATAATGCTGCTATGAATATTGGTGTGCATATATGTTTATATGTCCTTGTTTTCAGTTCTTCTGGGTATATACCCAACATTGGAATTGTTCAATCATATGGCAAATCTATAGCTAATTTTTTGAGAAACACTAAACTGTCCTCCAGAATGGCTGGACCCTTCTGCATCCCCAACAGCAGTGGATGAGTGTCCTCTTTCCTCCACATCCTCTCCAACACTTGTAGTCTTCTGTTTTTTTGATAGCCTCATATCTTTTGGGAGAAAGATGTTATATCCTTGTAGTTTTTATTTGCATTTCCCTAATTGCTAGTGAATTTGAGCTTTTTTTTTCATGTGCTTTTAGCCATTTGTATTTCTTCTTTGGAGAAACAGCTGTTCAAATTCTTGCCCATTTGTTAAAAGAGTTGTTTGTCATTATATTTTTGAGATATAGGAGTTCTTTATATATACAGGACATTAGTCTACTATTAGATATATGGTTACCAAATATTTTCTCCCATTCAGTAGGCTGTCTTTTCACTTTCTTGACAAACTCCTTTGAGGTGCAAAAGGCTTTAATTTTGAGGAAGTCCCATCTATTTATTTGTTCTTTTGCTGCTCATGCTTTCGGTGTGAAGTTCATGAAGCCATTTCCTATTACAAGGTCCTGTAGATGCTTCCCTACATTGCCTTCCAAGGTCTTTATGGTCTTAGCTCTTCTATTTAGGTCATTGATCCCTCTTGAGTTTATTTTTGTATAAGGTGTGAGAAGGTAAACCTTTCATTCTTTTGCATATGGGTATCTAGTTCTCAAGGCATCATTTGTTGAAGAAGCCATTCTCTCCCAGTCGAATGTGTTTGGTGGCCTTGTCAAATATCCTATGACTGTATATACGGGTGCTATATCAAAACTCTCAATTTGGTTCCATTGGTCAGTGTGTCTATCCTTGTGTCAATTCCATGCTGTTATCACTATGGTGGCTTTGTAGTATGTTTTGAAGTCAGGTAGTGTGATTCCTCCAATTTCATTTCCTTTTTTCAATATGTCTTTGGCTATTCAGGGCCTCTTTCCTTTCCAAATAAAGTTCACAGTTAGTTTTTCTAGTTCATTAAAAAATGCTGTGTTGACTTTTACTGGGATTGCATCAAATACATAGGTCAGTTTTGGTAAGATAGACATCTTAATAATATTTAGTCTTCCTATCCATTAACAGAGAATATTCTTCCATTTATTTAGGTCTTCTTTGATTTCCTTGAACAGTGTTGTGTAGTTTTCTGTGTATAAGTCTTTTACATCCTTAGTTAAATTTATTCCTAGTATTTTAATTTTTATTTTATTATTTGTTTCTTGATTTCCTCCTCAGATTGCTCATTATTGGTGTACAGAAATGCTACTGATTTTTGCACATTGATTTTATAACCTATGACTTTACTGAACTCATTTATAAGTTCTAAAAGCTTTGTTGTAGACTTCTCAGGGATTTCTATGTGTAGGATCATGTCGTCTGGAAATAGTGAAATTTTCACTTCTTCCTTTTGAATTTTGATGCCTTTTATGTCTGGTTCTTGCCTCAGTCCTTGAGCAAGGACTCCTAACACAGTGTTAAATAGAAGGAGTGATAGTAGGCAGCCTTGTCTTGTTCCTGATCATAGAGGGAAAGATTTTACTATTTCACCATTGTAAATGATGTTAGCTGTGGATTTTTCATATATACCCATTATCATGTTCAGAAAATTTCCTTCTATTTTAATATTTTCCAGTGTTTTTATCAAGAAATGGTGCTGTATTCTGTCAAATGCTTTTTCTGCATCTATAGATATGATCATGTGATTTTTTTTCCTTCAATCTGTTTATGTGGTGTATTACACTAATTGATTTTCTTATGTTGAATTATGTTTGCATACCAGGAATGAAACCCACTTGGTTGTGGTGTATAATTTGCTTAATGTGTTTTTGAATACAATTAGCAAGTATTTTGTGGAGGATTTTTGCATCTAGGTTCATTAAAGGGATTGGTCTATAATGTTGCTTTCTTGTGGTGTCTTTGTTTGGCTTTGGTAGTAGGGTAATTTTGGCAATGAGTTAGGCAATGTTCCTTCTGCTTTGATTTTTGGGAGAGTTTAAGCAAGATTGGTGTTAGTTTTTTCCAGAATGTTTGGTAGAATTCACCTGTGAAGCCATCTGGCCCAGGGCTCTTCTTAGTTGGGAGGATTTTGAGACCGATTCTGTCTCTTTACTCGTGATTGGTTTGTTGAGATCATCAATTTCTTCTTTTGTCACTGTAGTCTACTTATGTGTTTTTCAGAATTTGTCCATTTCCTCTAAATTGTCCTTATTGGAATATAGTTTTTCAAAGTATCCTCTTATGATAGTCTTTATTTCTGTGGGGTCAGTGGTAATATCCTCATTCTCATTTCTTATTTTGTGTGTTTGCATCTTCTCTCTTTTTTTCTTTGTTAGTCTAGCTAAGGGTTTGTCAATTTTATTGATCTTCTCAAAAAACCAGCCCTTTGTTTTGTTTATTTTTTCTAGTGCTTTCTTATTTTTATTTCATTTAGTTGTGCTCTGTTCTTTGTTATTTCTTTCTTTCTTCTTCTTTTGGGTTTAGTTTGTTGGTTTTTTTTTTTTTTTTTTACTATTTCCTCCAACTGTGCAGTTAGTTCTTAAATTTTAGCTCTTTCATCTTATTTTTTGTATGAATTTATGGCTATGAATTTTTCTCCCAGTACAACTTTTGCTGCATCTATAAGTTTTGATATGTTGTATTATCATTTTCATTAGTTTCAAGGTAGTTATTGATTTCTGTTGAGATTTCCTCCTTGGCCCACTGTTTTTCTAAGAGTGTGTTGTTTAACTTCCATGTCTTGGTGCCAAATCTGGGTCTCTGGCCTTTGCAGATGTCCAACTTCATTCCATTGTGGCCAGAGAAATTATTTTGTATGATTTCAATCTTTCTGAATTCATTGAGACTTTCTTTGTGGCCTAGCTTGTGGACTGCCTTGGAGAATGATCCATGTGTGCTTGAGAATAATGTTTATCCTGCTGTATTTGAGTGTCGTGTTCTGTATATGTCTATTAGGTCCAGATCCTCTACTATATTGTTCAAAGTCTTTGTTTCTTTATTGATTCCCTTTTGAGATGTTCTGTCCAATGGTGATAGTGGTGTATTAAAGGCAGCCACTCTAATTGTACAGGCATCTATTCCTTCACTTAGTTTTTCCAGTGTTTGCCTCACATATTTGGAGGTGTCTTTGCTAGGGGCGTAAATGTTTATGATTTTTCTTTTTTATTGAAAGATTGCCCCTTTCCCTAATATGTAGTGTCCATCTTTGTCTCTTACAATTGTTTTGCATCTAAGGTCTATTTTGTCTGATATTAATATAGTTACTCCTGCCCCTTTTTTGGTTATTGTTTGCTTCTAAGATTGTTTTCCAGCTGTTCATTTTCAATCTCCTTGAATCCCTGGGTCTAAGATGCATTTCTTGTAGATGGCATATAGATGGGTCATATTTCCTTATCCAATCTTCAAACCTGTTTCTCTTAACAGGTGAGTTTAACCCATTGACATTCAGTGTTCCTACTTTCAAGGAATTACTTATATTAGCCTTTTTTTTTTTAATTTGTGTTTGTCATGTTTTGTTTGTTTTCTCTTTTTAGGGGTTCTTACACTCTCCTTCAACTCTGTCTCTCCTGTTTTTTTCTTTCCTCCTGCCAAAATCCCTTTAATATTTTTTGAAGAGCAGTTTTCTTGTTGGCACACTCTTTTAGTTTCTGTTTATATGTGAATATTTTGAACTCTCCATCATTTTTGAATGCTAGCTTTGTTAGATAGAATATTCTTGGTAGGAAATTTTTTTCTTTTAGTACCTTGACTATGGCATACCACTGCCTTCTTGCTTCCATGGTTTCAGATGAGAAATCAGCACATAATCTTACGGAGCCTCCTTTGTATGTGATAGTTCTCTTTTCCCTTGCTGTTTTTCGTTTTTTTCTTTGTCTTGAGCATTGTATAATTTGACGAGTATATGTCTTGGGGTAGGCCTGTTAGGATTTATATATTTGGGTGTGTTGTGCTTCCTGAACATGTGCATCCATCTCCCTCAATAAGTTTGGGAAATTTTCAGCCATTATTTCTTCCAAAACCCTTCTGTCCCCTTTCCCTTTTCGTCTCACTCTGGGATGCCTATAATGCATATGTTTGTGCATTTTGCATTGACATTCAGGTTCCTAAGTCCCTGCTGGATTTTTTCTATTTTTCTATTCATTAATTCTACTATCTGTTTGATTTCATATGTATTGTCTTCCACATTGCTAATTCTTTCCTCTGCCTCTTCAAATATGCTGTTATTTGCTGAGAGTGTATTTTTTTATTTCTTGAATTGTGGTGTTCATCACCATCATATCCCTTATCTTTTTGGGTATGATTACAATTTCTTCTGCATGCCCTCCAAGTGTTTTCTTAATATCCTTAATCTCTTCCTTCACTTCATTAAATTGGTCTATGATATATGTTTTGAGAGCTTTGATTAGTTGTTCAATGTTCCACTCCTCTTCCTGGTTTTTAGTTGTTCACTGGATTGGACCATGTTTTCCTGATTTTTGGTATGGTTTGTAGTTTTTTGTTGCTGCCTAGTCATCATTTTATCTTGATGGGTTTATTCAATTGATTAGCTTCTTTGTCTAGTCTCAGGGTTTAATTAGCTGTAGTTTTTGTGTGCACATTATGAGTTCTCCTTGTCACTTTGTTCTTCTTTCCTTGTTGGCTAAGTTCCCTTGCAGGAACATATTCAGCCAGAAAAAGCAAAAGTGGTAAGAAAAGAAAAAGTATAATCGCTGTACTGATAGTAAATATTAGCAGAAGAACCATGTGAAAGCTAGGAGAATGATTATTAAACTCATATAAGCTGTGTAGAGTTATAACAGTAAGAAAAGTGGAGTACCTCTAACGAGATAGTAAACTGAATATGGGCAGGAATATAACATGAATTACAAGGCCACTGTGGTCAGGAGAGAGGTAAAGAGAAAAGAAAGGACAATAATATAAAGAGTGAGTAAAAGGTAGAAATCAGAACAGAGGTATTAGAAATAAAAAGTAAGAAAAATTGGGGGCTAAACACAAGAGAAGTGGAATGTAATAGAAACAATAAATGATGGAAGATAGAAATATGTGAAGTAAAGAGGATTGAGTTGGTCGCCAAAATCCGTACACACAGAAAAAAGGAAATTGAGGTTGAGGAACACAGCAAATAAGAAACACTGCCTGCAGCACCTAAGATGAAAAAAAAGGAAAAAAGAAGGGAAAAAAGGGGGGGGGGGAGGAAACAAGGGGGAAAAAAAGAAAAAAAGAAAAAGTAAAAAGGGCCATGGTGGGGATAAAGGGGAAGGAAAAACAAGAAAACAAACCAACAAAGAAGAACAGACAAGATCTCAAGCAAGATCCTCTTTGTAATTGAATAAACTGCTTAGGAGTCTAACCTTCCCCCCTTTCTCCCTTCCTCACTTCCCTCTCTCCTAGGGCAGCAGGAAGGCTATGTGAGGGGTCCTGTAGGGGATTCAAAGGGGTCCCTGGTGAACCAATTAACCACAGAAGAGAATTACTCTTAATTTCTTGAGAGAGAGCACCCACACCTTGACAGGAATCCTAAATATGCTATTCGAAGCCTGCAAAGCATGTCTAACTGTACTTCTCCCTTAGGCATATTACAGTTGGTCTAGTTAATTTTCTGACTCCACCTTTTCCCAGAGCAAGTTTCCTATCCCAGGGCATTTAGGTAAATCGGGCTCTATCAATAGATTCACATCTCCTGTCTTCCTAGGCTCTCCCCGAGCCAACTGGTATGCTTCTCCAAGCTCAAAAAAAGGGGGGGGAGGGGAACAGAAAATTGAACTTGCACTCCTCAGGCCCCTCTGCATCTCCCACCAAAACCCTCCTGCTCTCAGAGTTAATCTGAGACTGGAGGGCTAGGGGAATGCCAGACTTTAGGGAGTGCTGGGTTCAGGAAATGGAAGCCCTGGATAATGAGGACTTGGGGTACATGGGTCTTTGGAATGTGGGTTACAGGGATTCAGGGAACACAGACTTGGGGATCCATGCATGTGCAGAACACAGAGCTTGGGAGCGCTGCTGTGCAACTAGCAGTTTTCAGGGATCACTGCAGCCCTCAGCCTTAGAGGGAATGGTTTTGCCTTCCCACAACTTCTGACTTCAGTGTTAGAAACACACAGTTTTACCTTGAGCAAGCACTACTTTTGTCATGGTCTCTCCAAATTGATGTCCAGACACCTCCTGCTTTGTAGGTTCCCGAAACATTCTTCTCTTAGCCGGTCCTTTGCAGGAGAGATGACAAGGATGTACTCACTCAGATGCCATCTTCTCAACCAATTTTTAGTTGTGTTCTTTGTTCTAGATACAAGTCTTTTATCAAATAAGTGTTTTTCAAATATTTTCTCCCCGTATGTGACTTTTCTTTTCATTTGCGTAATAATATCTTTTGCAGAATGAAGTTTTTAATTTTATTAAGTCAAAATTATCAATATTTTCTTTCATGGATCATCCTTTTGGTATTATATCTACAAACTGATTCCCAAACCCTAGGTCATGCATATTTCCTCTCATGTGTTCTTCTAAATAGTTTATAGTTTTGTATTTTATATTTATGTCTTTGCTCCATTTCAAGTTCATCTTTATGTAAGATGTGAGATCTGTATCTAGGAGTTTTTTAACATATGGGTCTTTGATTGGTCCAGCATCAGATGTTGAAGGCTTTCTTCATTAAGTTGCCTTTGTACCTTTGTCAAAGATCAATTGACTATGTTGTCCATCGAGTAGGTTTATTTCTGGGATCTCTATTCTATTTCTTGATTAATGTGTATATTTCTTTGCCAACACCATTCCAATTTTTTTATGATTGGTTCCTGAAATCAAATAGTCTTGAAATTGTGGTGTCTTGAACTTAAGAACTTTGAGCTCTACAACTTCGTTCTTTTTCTGAATTGAGTCAGCTATTCTAGATTCATGGACTTTAAATATAAATTTTAAAATCAGTTATGGGTTAAATTTTGCCCCACCCTCCATCCCTAAGATTTGTTGCAGTCCTAACTCCAGTTACCTGTGAATGTGATTACGTGGAAACAGATCCTTGCAGATGTAAACATCTTAAAATGAAATCATACTGAATTAGAGTGGACCTTTATCTAATAAGAGTTATGTCCCTATAAGAAAAGAGGAAGAGACACAGTGACAGAGAGGAGAATACCTTGTGAACACAGTGACACTCAGGGGAGAAGCCCAAGTGAAGATGAAGGTAGAGACTGGAGTTATATACAAGCCATGGAACAACAAGGATTTCTGTCTCCCACCAGAAGCTAGGAAGAGGCAAGGAAGGATTTTTCCCTAGAGCCTCAGAAAAAGCTTCACCTTGTTGAAACCTTGAATTGACTTCTAGCCTCCAGGACTGTGAGAGAACAAATTTTTCTTAATTTAGGTCACTGCTGCCAGTGGTGCTTTTTCTCAGCTGTTCTAAAAAACTAACACAGCCTATACCTAAAATACTTCCTTGGATTTTTTTTTTTTATTTGGATTGCACTGAATACATAGTTAAGGTTGGAAATAACTGACATCTTAAGAATATGGAGTATTCCAATTCATGAACACAATATCTATCCACTTGTTTAGAACTTTGATTTCTTTCATCAGTGATTTATATGTGTAGCATACAGATGCAGTACTTATTAATTAGATTTATACCTAAGTGTTCTTTCTTTGGTGCTATTTTAAATGTTTTTTTTTTCTTGTTGTTTACTTTCCATTCCAATTATTCATTGCTAGCATATAGGAATGTATTTGATATTTATATATTAATCTTTTATCCTCCAAACGTGCTATATTCTCTTATAGCAAGAGTTTTCTCTCTCTCTTTTTTTGTACATTTTTTGGATTTTCTCCAAATTCAGTCTCCAGCAGTTCATAAAAAATGCTATTTAAGTGTTCTTACAAATTTAAGGATGCCCACAACTTCTGTTCAGGTAAGCAAATCTTGGGAACCAAATCTCTCTTGATGTGCTTGTTTCTCCACAATTGAGATCTTAGTTTGCCCCATGACTCATCTGATCTGTAAGAAAATAAGATGATTTTCAGTTTGTCCAGTTTTTTTCCCTGTTACTGATAAAGAGTCAACTTCTAGTTTATTTACATATTGGTGCTGAAGTGGGAAGCCTGTAGAAACAACTAGTGACTTATTCTACAACTCAAACCAAGGTAGATCAAATTGATAAAATGTGGGATGAACTTAAACAGGGAAACTCTTAAAGTCATACTAATTGTCATGTTTTGAAGTCTATATCCTGAAAATAGAGAACAAAGTTTATTTTCCAGTACTTATCAAATATTTACAAAAGCTGACCATTTAAAAATATGAGACCACAAAGGAAAACCTTAAACAATTTCAAAACTAAATAAAAATATATACTATATTTAATATGATTATTACTAAATGCTATTTTAATAGAAAAAGAAGAAAATAATATAGTGATGTTGTAATTTTATAAGTAAATATTTTTGTAACTTAAATGGAATTATTTATTTAATTTATCACATTCAATGCTAATACCAGCTTTGTCTATTTTATTTTCTTAATTTAAAATTTTCAACTATCTGGTAATGTTCAGTAAAATAATGTATGGTTAAGAAAATTATTCTAATTATAACAGTGAGTATGCCACTTATTTTAATTTTTAAAATAAATAGTAAACATTGCAATGAAAAATAATTGATATGTTTTTGAAAACATCAGAACTACCCACTTACAAATTTAGAATCCAATATTATTATTTGCCCATCATTAAATCCTAAAACAAATGTATCCAACATTTAGGGCCAGTACAGGCATATATAGATATATAATATTACATATATCTATGTATATATATAATTTCATGTCTTTTTCAAGATTCATTTTTAAATAGAAACAATTTACAATTACAATCCCTTTAAGAGCATGGTCATTCCTTTCAACCCTGTAATGTGTAAGCCCAATTTGCTTGTTGCACCCACATAGAAATCATTAAGATCTGTAGGAAGGTTTTCATCTATTTTGTTTCTCTCCATTTGTCTCTCATCCAATTGTCTCACTTCTGTTTTGTAGGATAAACTTGTTTAATAGAAGTACCTATCTGCATTTAATTCCTCAACATCTATTATCTAAATTAGGTTTTTTCACTTCTATGCTTTAAAATAAAAACTTTTCTCTGCTTTTAGGGGAAGAAATGGATTGGTAAAAATATTTTTAACTAAGTTGTTTTAATTTTGCTCAGTTTGTGATTGATGCAACTGATATTTAAACTCTATGTTTGTACCCTGAGACAATTGATAAAAGCACAACTTATTGAAAATCAGCGCAATCATTTGGATAGATAATATAAGTTTTAATTTTTTATGATAAATATTCCTTGTTTCAGGTCTCACATCATTAAAAATTCCATATTAGAATGTGAGATAGACTGAAGATGAAATAGCTATTAGAAAGAATCAAAATTCATCTTTATAAACAAATGAAAAATAAGGTGGGGACAATACAATAATTCTGTTGCATGAAAGTCTAAATGTCAGCATTTTCTATTCTCAAAAATAAACTAGTTATTTTTAAATAATGCAATTCTTTTCAAAAGAAGCTAAAGGGAATAAGAATTTTTTAATCATTTGAGAAAGAAATGAGTCCATGGGGGAACTTAGCCTGGATGTTTATGGGGGGATAGAGACAACCAGAGCTCAAAGCAGGGTTCTTAAATGTATTTAAAATATTTCTCTTTACATTTTTTTCTTTTAAAGCTTTCAAGTTTTAATCATTGCCATAGGGGATTTAGCAGGAAATTGGTAAAAATAATTGCTCACAATAATCATAAGTAGTCTGAATTAAATTAAAGCAGAGAATGAAAGAAGATGCAGTGAGTATAAACTTGCTTTTAAAGACAAAGGCTTAATGGAAGGGCACATTTAATATTGTATGAGAAATTATTAGTCACTGGCAAGAAATCACAATCATTTTGAGCTGAAATGAAAAATATTATTTGGATTTAGTTATTGTGGTTGGAATATTTTTTCCTACGTGCTATTAATTACTGCACAACATATTAGGGGACAAATTTCCTTAAGTGTACCATCTCTGTGTAGGGGAACTTCTAAAAAACTTTTTGTAAATAGTGTTCTATTGTTCTCACAATAGGGTTTTGTGTATTAAAAAAAATTTAAAAAGCAAAGGATTTTAAAAGACTTCCTTGTATAGACCTGAAAAGAAATGAAAATATGCCAAATGCATGATGAAAGAAATGCAAATTTAACCTGAATGAGACACTATTTTTCTCTGCCATGTTTGGCAAAAATTTCAAAAATTGAGATGTAGATAGTGAACTTTTTCATTCACTGCTGTTGAGAGTTTAAAATTGTTCAACCTCTATAAAAAGAAATTTGACATAAAACAAAAACCTAAGTATTTGCCCTTGATCCTGCAGTTCTACTTCTAGGAATTTCTCCAACTGTGAAACAACATATGTGCACAGTAATTTGTTGTGGCATTACTCATAATAGCAAAATACTGAAAACATCCTAAAAACTCATTTACTGTATTGGAAACTTGCTAAATCAGTTATGGAATACCCACAAATTGGGGTATCTTAGTTTGCCAGGACTGCTGTAACAAAGCACCATGGAGTAGCTGACTTAAATAATAGGATTTATGCTCAGGATTTTGGTGGCCAGACATTCAAAATTAAGATGTCAACAGGACTTTGCTTCCTCTGAAGTCTGTAGTGTCTGGTAGTGGCTTGACTGCAATCCATAAATCAATCTCTGCTTCTGCCACATGGCCGTCTCTTCTAGTGTATCTCCTATTGACATGATAAAATTTCTTCTGCTTATAAGGACTTCAGCCATAGTGGATTAAGGCCAATCCTGATTCAATTTAGCTTCACCTTAACTAATAACTTCAAAGATCCTATTTACAAATGAGTCCACATTCACAGTACCTGTGGTTAGGAATTGAATATGTATTTTGAGGAGACATGATTCAATCCATAATACGAAACATTAGGGAAGAATAAGAAAGATGAAGACTATCTCTATCAGCTAACTTGGAAAGAATTTCAAACTGTCTTGTTAAGTGAATAAAGCAAGGTACAAAAAATATATATTGTATGTCATGTTTGTGAAAGAGATAAAAATAAATATATACACAAAACATGCAAAAAATATTGAGCTCTACTTAATAGTTGTAAAAGTATTGTGTTTTAATTCCAAAACTATTTTAGCTGTATTGTGGGAGGATAGAGCAAATAAGTAAATACATTGATGCTGTTGGGAAACAATGGAAAAAGGAAGATCCAGACAAAGATTTGGAAATGAAGGCAAACAGAAGAACCCAATGATGAGACTTTGATTTGAATTAGTATGAACTTGGATTTTATGTGTGCTTACACACAAAAAACACACACATGTACACACATGCATATATTATTTTCCCTATCCACTGAAATAGCATAGAAGTAAAACAGCCCCAAAGCAACGAATAAACCTAGCTCCTATTATAAAATACTATATCCCACTAAAAAGAAGCCAAGTTTAATGAGAACTGGTAACTGTCTAGGACAAGGGAAATGCAACAACTTTTTGACTAGAAAGCAAGAATTGCTTAAACATGAAAATGTCAAAGAAAGCAGGAACCAGATTTAAAAGGCTTCTACTGACCAGTTTGGGATATGAGTATCAAAAATAAAAAAATGTATTGTAACACAGTATGTTTAAGTAAAGAGTTTCAAGGCTTCATGATTATATCAAATAAGTAATATTAATAAAATTAAGTAAGTGAGGAACAGAACATCTCTGTAAAAGAAAAGAAAGCTCTCCTTTACAGAAGAGTATCAGCTAATAAAACCTGGGGAAATAATAGAATTAGAAAACTAAAATTTTATTATTTTATTACCTCAAGTAAAACAATTGACTCAGACAAGGATCAACAATAGATTTTAAAATCATTTGGTAAAAAGTTGTCAGGGAAAGACTGAATCAGAAATATGCTTCTAAAATATGCATTTCACAAATGTCAATGGTAGAATGGTTTGACTTCATGTGTCTCCTGATGTGATGCTGTGGAAGGGTACAACACCATACATGTGATGTTCTTTTTCATAAGTTTCACTGAAATCTTATTCTGAGAAAGCAATCAGATGAATCCAGCCTCTAGAAAGATCTGCAAGACAATTTGACTAGAATCTTTAAATGATTAAATGGCATAAAGAAATGGGAAAGATGGGGAGACTGAGGTCAAATAAAGACACTTTAATAGAAAAATGCCTTCTGTGAATCCTGATTAGTCTCTGAACAAAAACAGTATCATCATCATTGTTAGAAATTGAATCCCCTCGCAAAGGACATGTTCAAATCTTAATCCTCTGAGTGTGGACCTATTTGTAGAGAGTATATTTGAATATGGTAAGGTGAGTCAGAATATGGGCTCATTTGTGAATAGGATCTTCAAAGATCCTATTTAGGTATGACCAATTGTAAAAGGGCATATCTTAAACCATACAAGGCAGAAAAACAAGTCAAGTAATGCTAAGGATTGTACCAAACCATTACCAGAGCATTACTGACACTGAGAGAAGGCCTGGTCTTGCTGACAACTTGATTTGGAACTTCTGGATTCTAAAATCAAAAGCCAAAAATTTATTTATTGTTGATGAAACTACCTCATTGTGTGATATTTGGCATAGTAGCCCTAGCAAACTTAGATAATCATTAAGAACAATAAATTAAAAAACAACAATGTATAAAGAATAAATTGGGACAATTGAGGCAATTTATGTGTGAAGTATAGGATGGTGGGTGTTAATGAACCAATGCTGATATGGTTTTACCAGAGAACATCCTTTCAAGAAGCTTGCTGATATATTCACAGGTGAAGTGTTATAATGTCTCAGTCTACCTTATTGTGGTCTCACAAAAAGGAAGTGTGACTGTCTATGGATGTGTCTGTGTATGTCTGTAGCAAAGGAAAGATGGAAGCAGGTGTAATAAGATTTTTACCATTGATAACCAGTTAAAAGGCAAGTGGGCTTTTATTGTACTATTCTGTCCCCTTTACTGTAGGTTAGAATTATTTTAAAATAAGAAGAAATTAAATACATAGACTTTTTGAAAGAATTGATAGATATAAATAAATTTTAACTTCCTTGTTTCCTTAATCTTACAATATACCATAATAAAAAGAATATCTGGAAACTGTGTTGCTATTATCATTTATAAGTACAAATTCAAATTGTTATGCCTCATCGAGACCTTCACTGAAATGAAGATAAAATATAAGAAAATATTTAAAAGAGTAAAAATTATATTTTGTGTCAGGAAGATGCGAAAGTGGGGGAGACAATTGGAGAGATGGCTAGTAATAAATATGTTAATCAAATCAAACTATGTGTTCCTTTAAAGATAAAGAATATAGATTGTTCAGTTTCTCTGAGTAGTATCATTCTTTTGTTAAAATCTTTGCTCCAATAATGATGATTTAACCAAAATTATTGGCAACTTTATTAAGAAGTTTAAAACCATCAGAAAATATAGGTGTTTAACAAATATTTCTTGAAAATCTATGCACCGAAGAGAAACTCAAGTTATGAAAGGAATGATGTATAACTACCATTCCATAAATAATATTATTTTCAGTATGCATTTTGGAAATGGTAAACAAATAATATTTCATGCTCTGTTTACTACAAAAGAAAGAATGGTGATTCAATACTTTATTTTGGTTAACCTAAAAAATAACCCATAGTTTTTGGAAGTAGAATCATTATGAAAGATTAGAAAATGTGGTTGGAATATTTTCTGAAATACAATCACTTACAAATAATAGTAACTTTTACCAGTGACTACAAGATTAAACCAAAACAACAAACCAAATGGGCTTGTACCTTTCTAGAAAAGAGTGTATGTTATTAAGAATGACAGCTTTAGCGTCTGTCCTTTTATGTTTATATGCTAGATCTCTCACTTAAAAACTGTGTGATCACACACAATTTACATGCCATCTCTAAGCCTTAGTTCCTCCATCTCTGTAAAGGAATGAGATAATACTTGTAAACTTCTCTTCATAGTGCTGGGCACGTAAGCAGTTCTCTATAAATGCTAGCTTATATTACTCTTGCTAACCTTGTTAAAAAACAATACGTAATTGTAATATCCAAAATATAAAGAACAGTTTTAAAGGAGGTGATAAAAAACTAGTTAGTGAGTAAATTGCAGAAGCACTACTTATAAAAGTAAACCTTGCTTACTTATAAATGTAAACATTTCCTAATGCACAGAAGTTTAAAAGCAAGAACGAAACTTTCTCCAAGCTTTTGTTATGATTGCCAAAGAAGCAGAGTAACCAAAGAAAAGTAGAAGCTGTGGAGCAAGCATGGCCATTTTAACGATAAACAGACAGCTTACTTTGGGCTCAGTATTTGCCAGTGTGAGAGGACCCTGACCTATTAATGCCCATCACTTCAAATGGAAGTAGAGGAAAACTGCCTGAGGCTTTCCGTTCTGTGGGGGAAATCCAGACTCTTTCATTAGAAAGAGTTATTTATTTAGACATTAGTGAACACACAAAAAAGAAAGCTGTTTTTGTTAGAATGATCTAATTTAGTAGTTTATAGCTCCCAAAATAAGTTCAATATTGTATTTTTCTTATATTAAACAACCTTAGAGAACCTCTATCCTCTTAAGTTTCTGTTATGACTCCTATTTGTGTAAATACAACTAGAGATAAACCCACCTTGAGTTGGACTCAGTGGTGCTTTTTTCTATCTCTTTGGTATCTACAACAGACTTTACCACCTAAAACTGTTTACTTTTTCACTATGTTTTCAGGCTTACTACACAGAGGGTAATAACCAGCAATTACAGTATTGTTTTGCATCTGTAAAACTACTACTTGACATGAAACTACAAAATCCCTGAAAACATTTTGTTGTTTCCCCTTCAGATCCAGCTGCAGCTGCCATGATCTAAGGAACTGCAATAGAAAGAACACTGCTCCCATATCCCAAGATGTCTCCTCATCTTGTTGACATCAGTAATGATTTAGATAGCACAAAATAATCAGATTTATTCAATTCCTATAGCCTTTCTTTTTTGTCATATGAATATTTCTGAAATCAGCCAGCATATGAAAATCCATGACAAATGCATTTATTTGCCTATCCTCTTTCATTTTTTTATCTTTCTTTCCAAAGGTAGTTATGAGACCTAAGAGGTATCATGTAGTCAATGTTTCTGAGTAGCATGGTACTATGGCCTATAGCTTTTGGCTTCTATGGTTGCCAGTTAAACATGTCTTGTCTTAGAAGATATATAGATGTAGTTGCTGTCAATGATAGAGAATTTATGGGTTTTTATCTTTTAGACAGCCAAACTCAAAGTATTCTTCTGATTAAATCCCTATATTTTTCTAAACATCTAAGCTGTGGTCATTTCCTCATGGACCTATTTCTCAGAATGGATGAGTGGATAAAGCCTGAAGACTGACCTAAAAGCAACCAACTCTAGACTGGCCAGTGGTCTTTAACCTGGCATCAACAAAAAGGCAATAAGCAAAAGACAGTATGTAAAGAGGAGAGAGAAAAATGAGATTGACAAGTTAAATCCATGCTGGAGAGTTCCTGAACCTGCAAGATGGACAACAGAAGAGAAGCACACTTCTTAGGTATGCTGCTGGTATGAATGTTTGCTAATTATGCCCACTGTTGGACTATCGGAGTTACTTGTATTAGTCAACCAAAGGGGTGCTGATACAAAGTAACAAGACTCTGCTGGCTTTTATAAAGGGCATTTATTTGGGGTAGAAGCTTACAGTCACAAGTTCTTAAAGAATCCAATTCAAGGCACCATAAGATGTACTTTCTCACACAAAGTCATTTGGTGTTGAGGCAAGATGGCAGGCAATGTCTGTGAGGGGTCAGCCTTCCTTCTTTCCTCTTAAGGCTCCATGGTCACAGCTTCTTCTGATCTCAGGTAGGCTGGCATAAGGGTTGTCTCTCTCCCCAGGGCCCATTTCTTTCCAGGCTCAGCTGCTCTATTCACTTCACTAGGTCAGCTGTAGACCATCAGGCTCATCTCTCTTCCTAGGACCTCTGCCATGTCTAATGAGCTGTTTCACTTCTTCTGTCACTGTCTGTGTTCTTCTGCTGTATCTCTACTTCTATGTGAGAGTCTGTTTTGTCTGCCCACCAACAGTGCAGGCATTCAATGATGAGTTGCATTCTAATGACCTCATTGAATCAAAGACCTAATCGTAACATAACTTAACCAAAGACATTTCAGCTGAATCTAATACAATCAAAGGGTATCCCACCCAGAGGAACAGACCAGTTTACAAACATAATCAATATCTCTTTTGGCAGTCCTAAATAATATCCAACTTGTCCTGAATGATATTCCATTTCTCTATGATTCTTTGTAATTCCTAACTGGGTAATTGTAAGAATATTCTAAATGATTCTCTTCCTTCACTTTATTATTTATCCCTTAGCTGAGGCCCTGTTACCTGAGCTGTCTAGTTATGGCTCCAGAGGAAAACAAGTTGAAATAAATAGTATTGTTAATATACATAAACTAACAAAGTTAAGGTGGGAAATAGTGATTTATGCTAAGAATTTTTATCCAATCTTCATCCCTAAACAAAATTTGTATTATCGTGATATGTTCTGTCCAGAGGCCATCGACAATTGCCAGGACACTGAACTGACTTCACCAACACATTTGCCCATACCCTTTTTGCCTCCTCAATGAGTATCAGGATAGTTATGATGTGTCCCTCAGGCTATGTACATAGATGCCATTGTTTGAGAATTTTTGGTTTACTTCCTAAATAGAGGATAACATCTAAATTTTAAAGAAAAGGCACTGCATCAGTCAGAGTTCTGCAAATAAAAAAATTTAAAAAGCTAGTCCAGGAATTTAGAGGAAAACAAAATTTAACAGATTTAATAGTCTTCACAACTATTGGAAGGACTGGGAGAAGAATAGTCAAAAAAGCCACTGTTGACTTTTAGCAAACTTGGAAGAACAGTAATTACAAGGAAGCTGCCATCCAAGACATCACCTGATTTCAGCAAAAGTATGAGGAGGATGCCTGGAAGCAGCTGGGGAAACTCCTCTGCCTAACACCTGCCAATATACACATATTTGTCGTTAAAATAGAGGGGGCCATTAAACAAGGGTGACTAGCCTTGGCCAATCCCTGGCCAACAAACTCTAAATCCGAAGAACATGACAGAATTTAGGAAAGGCAGCCATTCCTTAAATCCTGTGGCACTTAGTAACAAAGCTTTAACTCCCACAAATCAAAAGTTGACACCTTAAGCAACAGACCAAATAATGCAATGTAGTCTAGATATCCAATCAGAAAGTTTTCTTCACTTGCTTCTGTGTTTGCTCCTCAGTTATCACCAGAGAATAATGGCTTTTCTCTCTCTCTAGTCTTCCTAATCTCCTCTAAGCACCTGGGACTGCCAAACAGAGCTCACACCATGCAAATATTCTGGGAAATATGGTTTCCAGATTTCTTCTCTGAATCTGACAGGAGAATTTAACAGGGGATGGTAAGTTATGAATGGGCAACAAATAATCCTGCACAACTGAGCTTCCAGACTCTAGAGTTTGATAACCCTAATAGGACCTCTACCATTAAATAAAATGTTCCTAAGATCATCACCTCTTCAGTGTTCTTGAACCTTCAGAAAAGCTGATGATAAAGTAAACAATTTTCATGTCCCTTTCCCGCAAGGGGAGATCATTTACCCCACAAAGCAAGAAACTACGTTGGTCAAATGACTCATGATTTTGTCCTTTAGTTTCCATTTTTCCTCCTTGGCATCAATATATCAAAGAAAGAAGGGGAAAACAAAGGCATGCGAGGGAAAGGCTGAGTGAGGGAGAAAAGTAAAGTTAATATTGACTTTAACCTCCTCCTTGTTTGGTATTTGGCAGCCACACATCAGACATAAGCAAAGAGGGAAAGGAGTTGAAATGAATGGGATATTCAAGTTTAAATTTGAATGCACTGAGTCTTTAACATTTCAGCCTGCACCTAAATTGTAAAAATGAGAGTCTTCCCATAACTGAAAGGGGCCTGAAAACAATGAGGTCTGCTTAGAAGTAATTAAAGAGAGAGTGAGGGATAATAGAGAGTGCATGTTTGAAAGCAGTGTGTTAAAGAAAAACAGAAACATTTTTTGTTTGTCCCCTACTGAGTTCTGTGCCTTTAATATTCCTGTTAAGTCTCTATTGCAAAAAACAGCTGCTCTTGTTCAACCAAACATTTCTCTTACTTCTTTTGCATAATTCTCAATTTGATATATTTCTCTACCTTTATTGAAGTAAAATTTACATACAATAAATTCACCATTTCAGGTAATTTGGCAGTTGCATAGTGTCATTTAACCACCACCATAATCTAGCTACAAAACATTCCAAACCTTAAAACAATCCCTTGTGTCTCTTCACAGTTGATCCCCCTTGAACCATAGCTCCGTTTTCTATCACTACATCTTACTTACTATAGAATGTCATTTAAGTGGAATAATAATGTAACATTTTATGTTTGACTTCTTTCACTTAACATAATGTTTTTCAGTTTCATCTATCTCATTGCTGGTATCAATATTCCATGCTTCTTATTGTCTAGAAATACCATATTTACCACAATTGTTCATCCATTCAACAATTAATGAATGACTGTGTTCTTTGCAAGTTTTGACTATTAAGGATAAAGCTGTTTTGAATATTCCCATGCATGTCTTTGTAAGCACATATATGTTTCTTTTTCTTTGGTAAATACCTAAGAGAGGAATTGCTGGGATATAGGGCTAGTATATACCCTTATTCTTGTGTTTATAATTATATTTAAAAGGCACCACTATTGATTTTATTTTCTAATAGTAGAAATAATTTGCTTCTGAAAATATAAACAAAATTACATGAAGTTACACTTTTACTTGTCTAAGATAAAAGTTTGTCTGTACCTTTGTTTTTCCAAAAATTAAAGATTTTAATGTAACTTAAGAATTGCAATTACTCAACCTACAGATGCAGTAGAGTGGGTGGTTATTGCTATGATTGAAATGCTGCATGTATTCTAATGAGGTCCTTTAACTGTTCAGAAGAATTTATTATTCATTAATGTATGTATATTTATCTGTAAATTTGTAACCTATGTAGCTTAACAGCATGTAGTTTATGTGTTTGTTTAGGGTGAATTAGACTTCATTCATTCACCTTTTTTTAATATATGATAGGAACTGGGTATCATGGCCATTTGTAGACATCAGGGAAACTTGTAGGATTTGGGAAGACTCTCCAAGCTCAGGATAGGACATTGTAAATATGCTCCAGTATGTTCAGGCAGATGTGGTACACAGTCTGGAAAGGGGACTTTCCTAACTTCCTGTGAGAAAATATGTTTTGAATTTCTCACAACATTCACGAATTGCTAACACTATATCATCAATTATCTTAACCAACATGTAAGATATAAACTAGTAATCCATTTTTATGAAAAACTTGAAGTAAGCACAATAAAGAGTTAAAGAATTATACACCTCCCCTTCCCGCCCAATGTTGCCATAAACTGAGAATGAAGACAAGATTGAACTGCAAATGAAAATCTAACTATGACCTGTATTATTGATTTTGGTTAATCTGAACACTTGGTTTAAGGACTATTATGTATATGGATTTGCTAATACTATGTCCCTGAAATAAACATCTAGTGACAGAAACAAACAATAACCCAGTCCTTTCCTTTTTAGGAAGGAGCTTTTAACACTAAGCTTACCACAAAGCCTAGAGCAGGTCAGAGATAAGGCATTCTGAGCTCACAAAGAGAAAGCAGCAAGAAATAGTCTGTGGTACACCAATAAGATATTTTACTTCTTACCCTCAGCGAGGTGTACATAAGGAGGCAGAGAGCAACAAGAAGACTGTTTTCTACAAGGTAACATGAATTCATGGGAAACAAGGAAACATGATTCCCCATCTCAGAATTCTCTAGCTTGTATTATTTTTATCTTTTTGCTTTTAAATCTATGTTCAGCTGAGAATTTGACCATTACCACCAGGATTGGAAATCAGCAATTTATGGGGCAGACCTGTACAAATTTCATTTCCTAATTGTTGTTCTCCCAGAACGCTGCGGCCGGTGCGTGTGGGGAGGGGGCGACGGGGACGACCGAGGAGGCTTAAGCCCGGGTGAGTGCTGAACAGAGCAAAGATTCACACACAGTGACCACTCTGGAGATGCAGGCTCATGGTGCAGGTCTGGTTTATTGAAAAAAGTGCAGTGGTATATATGGGTGAGTGAGGGGAGGCTGGATGGTGTGTAAGAACTGGATTGGTTATGTTAATTTGATAAGGCTGATTGGCTCCAGAGGTCTTGTTACTGAGACCAGGGGCAGTTTAGGCGGGCTCAGCGGTTGTTTTCTTGAGCGCTTCAGCACCATCTTTGAGGAGTGGGTCTTTTGTCTCACTCACAATTCCCCCATTTTTGTTTTTTAAAAGGCGTAAGGTAGCAGCATTGGAACTTGTGATTGGGTAGATGTCAGGGTGACTGTGCCTGTCTTAGGCTGTCACCATCTAAAGAGAATCTTAGGTTGATTTCTCCTGCAGGTGATCTCACCCGTCATTGACTACCAGCCAAGCGCACTGACGTGAATATCAAGAGTGACTGTGCCGGACTTAGGTTGTCATCATCTAAGGAAACCCTTACCCGTTACTGGCTAACGGACAAGTTAAATGGCTGTGCCTGTCTTAGGTTGCTTCTTCCCGCAGGTGATCAACCTGTTATGGACTGCTAGTCCTTGCGTTAATGCTGTTCTCCAATCATGTTGATAGGCTCGCTATATACGCATTATATTATTTTCGGTGAAGTTGTGGAGCATTTATTACAGCCTGTTATGAAGGTTGGGAAGTACACAACTTGTGAGGGGAAATGGTGAGCGGGTGTATGAGGGGAGAGAGTGCGGGGTAGAATGAATGCTGGTGGTGGAAGGGGACGCTCTTCACATGGTGGTCTTGCATTCGGAGTCTGCTTGGGGGAGTCGCTGGTAGGGAGCGAGCTGTACCTGAAAAAAGGTTAGTCTGGAGATGTCTTGCAGCTTCTTTTGGAGGAATTTAATGATACAGGGTGCTGTAATGAGAAGAAACATGATTAGAATGAGGGGACTGAGTATGGGGGCAATCCATGCCATGAGAGGGGAGGAAACCCAATCGAGGAAGGAATTTTGACTTTGTTGTCGTTTGATTATTCATTGGGTAGATTACTTAATTTATCAATATTTTGTTCTATGATTCCAGATTCATTAACATAATAGCAGCACTCTTCTTGGAGGAAAAGACAGGTTCCTCCTTTTTCAGCTGTGAGTAAATCTAAAGCTCTTCGATTTTGTAGGGTAACTTGGGCGAGAGAGGTCAACTGGCGTTGCAAGGAATAGAGAGAATCTGTTGTGGTTTCTATTAACAATTGCAACTGACTTTCAAAGTTTTGGGAAGTGATAATGTTATGGCCTAGGGAGCCTCCAGCAGTTGCAGCAGATGTAATTGAGGCAGTGAGGCTTAATCCTACTGAAATAGGGAGGAAGGCAGCTCTCTTTGACACAGATGAGGATAGTAAAATTTCTAGTTTGCCTTCTCCATAGTATGTTAGTTGCGGGGTAATGGCTACTAGGAGGCAAGGCCCTGTGTAGCTGGAGTTGGGACATGTAGTTAGGGTGTGGTTATACCAAAAATGATAGCCTGCGGGTGCATGGGTATTATTGGGGAGAATTATATCATATCGTTAGCGCACTGGATAGGGGGATTTGTCTGAGCTATCTGAGAGGTGAGAAAACATGTGATGTTATTGGAGTTAACTTTCCACAGGGGGATGTTAAGTATAGGGTTTTCACAGGGAAGGCTTGATGTAAAATTATTATTGTTGACAGGTAAAAGTATAGCGGCAAGCAATGGGCGATTGAGCGCAGCACAAAGGAAGCAGTGAGAAGGGTTGCGGATAATGCCGGAGTCGTTAAGGAATGAAAGAGTATAATTGAGTAGATAATGCCGGAGTCATTAAGGAATGAAAGAGTATAATTGAGTATAAGAGACCAAGAGGGAATAGAGGTATAGAAAGCATGTGTGATGTGGACTATATTGGTCAAGGGTTTCTTTAAGGTTTTTTTCTGCGTTTTGGATTTTCTTTTGGGTATTTTGAGGGGTATTATAGAGGACAAAGGTTCTATAGATATCAAGATGACTGGTGGGTAGTTTATCCCAATCACGATGGTATAGTGCTCCTTTTACACCAGTGGCCCACCTGGGGTGCCATGGGTCACGGATATAAAGATGGACAGAGTTAATAGAGGGGACTAGATAAAGGAGACAACTTTGTGGGTGGCTTGAAGGCTCCCTTTGTATGGGGCAGTGGTGCCAAGATAGAACAGGACAGGGCCAATAAGGGCACCCTCCGTAAGTGGCATTGTAATTATTTTGGGTGCAGTATGAATTGGTTTGCTGGAATGGGAAGCATGCATATGGCCAATAGAAAGTACCTAGGAACCCCAGTTAGACGAGAGTCCGGCGGGTGTTACAGGGATGAGAATTGGACTGGAACATCCAGAGACTGGGCAGGGGGCGCTGCCAATGTTTTGACTTTTTATGTGTCCATTGGTGGACACAGTTTATCTTACCTGGAATTTCCAGAGGTAAACATTACTCCGGGCACTAGGAAGGAAGGTAAAGAAGCAGATGAGGATCTTCAAGAAGTAGGAGCTTGCGTGAGCCATTCTGAAGCGGTGAACGGTTGAACACAATGGCTGGGGATCCAAATTGGTTGTTCTGTATTTTCTGGAAAGACACATGCATACCCTCGGCCCTGTGTTAGAAGTGGATGAGGCCCCTTCCACTGATTTGTGAGGGGGTCTTTCCATTTAACTAAAGGTAGAGGGGTTGGAGCATCTCTAAGTCTGCCCCAGTGTCGGAAAGCTGGAGTGCAGCTTTCGTTGTCAAATGTGAGGAAATTTAAAGTAAGTAGTGCTTTGTTCAAAATATCTCTGGGGGTGTCTTGGGGATATTCTCCCCTTAGTTTCTGAATTTGTTGTTTTTGAGTGTTGAGTGGGTCATTCAATTATGGCTTGACCTTGGGGATTGTAGGGGATGCCAGTTTTGTGGGTGATGTGCCAATCACTACAAAAGTTCTGGAAAGTCTTTGAAGAATAACAAGGCCCATTGTCTGTTTTTATGGTTCACGGTATGCCCATTTGGTTAAAGGCTTGTAGGCAGGCAGTAATTACATGTTTTGCCTTCTCTCCTACAAGAGCAGTGGCAAAGATATATTTGGAAAAGGTGTCTATTATCACATGAAGAAACTTGGTTTTTCTGAAGGCTGAAGTATGAGTAATGTCCATTTGCCAGAGAACATTAGGACGGAGGCCACAAGGATTTACTCGTTGAGGCTGAAGAGGGCCCAATGGAAGAAGGAGGCCACATTGTCTGCATGTGCGGGTGAGGTGTTTGCACTGTTGATGTGTCAACGATGGAAAAAGCCTTTGAAGAGAGTGTGCTGACATGAGGAATTTTGCATGAAGGAGTCTCGCTTGATCTAATTCTGTGGTTACTAATTTTACAGTGAGTGAAGTGTCTGCCAGGGCACTGCCAGCGGCAAGAGGTCCTGGGAGTCCAGTACGGGAACAGATGTGCTGGATAAACCAGGGGTATTTGCGACTTTCAAGGAGGGATTTTAAAAAGAGTAACATGTCATCTTGTAGAGTCATTTTGTTTTTAAAGACAGCATGTGGCAGCACGCGGATGGTGTTTGCTGCATACGCACTGTCAGTGAAGATATTGAGAGGAACGGATTGATGATATAAGAAAACTTGGAACAGAGCGTATAGCTCTCCCTGTTGAACTGAGCCTGTGTGCCGTTGGACGTGAATAGAGTCAGGGGCACCAGGGGTTTTGACTACTATGGAAATATGAGTTTTGTTAGCATCTGTAAAAATCATGGTGGCATGAGGGATAGGGGCAGTCGTGGGAAAGGAGTGAGAGGAGAGAACGAACGGAAGAAGAGTCATGGCAGTAACAAGTTTATCTTTTGGCAGGTGATTATCTAATTGACCAGTATATCCAGACAGGAGGATTTGCATATTTAGATCAGTTTGAATTAGGTGTTGAGTTTGTTCTTGAGTGAATGGTAGGACTAGGGTGTTAGGCTCTATACTGTACAGAAGAACAGCTGTCTTTCTGAGTTTTCGTCCAAGGATGCATATTGCATCACAATAGGAGGTAATTCTGCCTAAATGACTAAGAGCTAAATGCACCCAGAAAAGAGGGAAGTTTTGATACAGAAGACCAGTAGGTGTCCCAGGGGTGTTAATAACTAGGGCTGAGAGAGGTTGGTCTGGTTGAAAACAAGCTAGATTAAGGTCTCTTATTCTGTCATTGATAAGGTTGAGACAGACGTGTTCAGCAGTGCCAATTGTGCAGTAGCTGGAGGGATCAGGGTCGCCCTCCAGAAGATCGAACAGTGGCTTTAATTCATGAGTGGAGATATTAAGATGTGGCCATAACCAACTGATATCTCCACATAACCGTTGGAGCATGTTAAGCATACAGTCCTCGGGCAGGTTTAAAACAGGGACTGCTGGGCGAATAGAGCCGGTGATGGTATATCCTAGGAAGGTGTAAGGTGGGCAATGTTGTATTTTTTCAGGTGATATGGAGAGACCCAACTGTTCAAAGTTATGCAGAAGGGACTTTAGACAAAAGCATAAATGGATGGTGTCTGGATGGGCAATAAGGATATCATCCATATAATGAACGATTTGACAGAAAGGTAAGAGGGGACGTGTGGCTTCACTAACGAAAACTTGGCACATAGCAGGGCTATTTTTCATTCCCTGTGGAAGAACTTTCCATTGATAACATTGTTGTGGGAGTGCATTGTTAGTAACAGATACGGAAAATGCAAAATATTGACGGTCATCCTCATGGAGGGGAATGGAAAAGAAGCAGTCTTTGAGATCTACCGCAATAATGTTATAACTGCTGGTAATAGCGGAAGGATGGGGAAGACCTGGTTGTGGGAAGCCAAGTTTTGTCATTTGAGAATTGATATTTCTGAGATCATGTAACAATCTCCATTTGCCAGACTTTTTTTGTATCACAAAGATGGAAGAGTTATGGGAACTCGTAGAGGGCTTAATATGTCCTAGGCTTAACTGTTCCTGCACTAGGAGTTCTAATTGTTCTAATTTTGCTCGAGGCAGGTACCACTGGTCGGTCCAGATTGGATTTTGGGTTTTCCAGGTCAATTTTATTGGGCCTGGCTAGTGTATAGTGATCAAGGCCAGATGACCAGTGGCCTTTATGCTTGGGGGTGCACGCTGTTAGGCGTGGAGATGATGGCTCCTAATTGAGGAAGAACATCTTGGCCCCATAAAGTCTGACTGATGTTAGATAAGACAAGGGGGCAAAATGTTCCTGTTCTGCCATTGGGATCAGTCCACGTGAGGGAAGTCACGAGTTGTTGTGAGGGTTCTGGCCCACCCACACCTTGTACTAGTGGTCCAGGCATAAGAGGCCAATCAGGACTGAGATCTTTTGTACATAAGACAGAGGCGTCAGCACCAGTACCCACTTGTCCCATGTTGGGTTTTCCTTGGACAGTCAATGTAAGGAATGCTTTTCCCTGAGTAATGGGGATGGCCCAAAAGATTTCACGCTGAGGGTCCTCTCTTACTGGTGGGGTTGAGAGTTGCCCTGGGACTCATTTAAAGGAGGTAAAGGGTTGTCTTGAAGGTCAGTTTTTGAGTGGCAGTCCCTTTTCCAATGGAAGCTTTTGCGGCATCTAGGACATACTGAAGGGGGCAGATTTGTAGACTTTGGCATTTTTTAATCTGGGCACTCTTTGGCAAAGTGGCCAGGTCTGCAACATCTGTAGCAGGCTCTATTTTGAGACTGGAGATTTAAATGGTCAACTAGTGCTGCAGCAAGGACTGTTGTTGTGTGGGAGGCTGCCGCCACTGCAGATGATGAGGAAGAGCCAATATCTCTGCAAGCTAAAACCCAGTCATCTGGAGACTTATTTTAGATGGGTGTGATGGTCTGGCAACATTCTGTATTAGCACCTTCCCACAGGAGGTCTTTTAAGAGAGCCTCTGCTGCAGCAGTGTGGGAAACTTTTCTGTCTACTGCCTCTTTCACCTGACTATAAAAGTCAGAGAATGGTTCATTAGGACCTTGTAGTAGCTTGGCAAGGTGTACAGGTTTCCCTTGTGGGTTGAACTTTTGAAAAGTGGCTTTAGCTATGGTCAAACATTGTTCAAAGTATGGGGCGGGACAACCAGCCTGAACCCTTGGAAGGGTCCATTATCCCTCACCTTTCAAAGCATCTGGGGGGATGGCTGTTATTCCGTTAGTAATGTTGCGGGTACCTACACGTTTGGCTTCATCATAATAGAGAGCTTTCCAGGTAATATAATCTCCGGGGATTAAAATAGCATGGACTAGGTTTTTCCAATCAGTAGGTGTAATGTGTGCATAAGAAATGCTGTCTAATAACATCTGAGCATAGGGCCTATTAAGACCAGCTTCCTGAATGGCTTTACGAAGGTTAGTAATGGTTTTATGATCCCACGGAGCCCAAAAGGGAGGGAAACTGTTATTGTGGTAATCTACCGGAAAGAAGTGAGGAGGAGTAAACGGGTGGTGGTTAGGGACAGTTGCAGTAAATGGAGCTGAAAGAGGAGGTGTAGAAGGTGGGGCAGTGAAAGAGTCAGTAAGCGGAGCTGAAAGAGGAAGTGTAGTAGGTGTGGCAGTGAGAGAGTTAGGCTCCTGAGGGTTCAGAAGGGAACCTGACTATGAGTGGGTGGAGTTTCCTGGTGCAGGGAGATAAGGTCTTTGTCAGGCTCGGTAGGGGGAGAGGCTCCTCAGTAGAGGATTCCTGGCTAGGGGAAGTGGCGCAAGCTGTAAAGGAGGGGGAGCTGATTTCTGAAGTCAAATTGATTAGAGGAGGATACAGAGGATTATATTTGGGGTCAGGGGTGGGGGGAGGAGATGGTTTTGTAGGACCTAAGGTGGCAAGAGGGATATCAGGGCCAGTGTCTAGCGGGGCACCTGTAAGGCAGCCATGAATAGCTAAAAGAGCAAGTATGAGACCAAAAGGGAAGGTTTTGCCTTGGTGGGCCTTGGCGGATCTGACTCGCTTGAGCAATTTAGCCAAAGTGGCAGGATCCCATATTGCAGCAGTGGAAAGCCATGGGTTGAAACGGACAACTCTGTCCCAGTACTGACTTAATTCCTTTTCAGTGATCTTAACATGCCTGCTGGCTAAAAGGGCATGTAGGGTGCGGGCTTGAGTGCCTTCTCCGATGAGGAAAGGTTTCCCATCAGGAGATTCACTCACCAACTGCAGGAAGAGTCAATTTCGGACTCGCTGGAGATCAGGCAGTGCCCCACATTGGGTGCCACTTGTTGTTGTTCTCCTGGAACGCTGCGGCTGGCGCGTGTGGGGAGGGAGCGACGGGGACGACCGAGGAGGCTTAAGCCCGGGTAAGTGATGAACAGAGCAAAGATTCACACACAGTGACCACTCTGGAAACACAGGCTCATGGTACAGGTCTGGTTTATTGAAAAAGTGCAGTGGTATATATGGGTGAGTGAGGGGAGGCTGGATGGTGTATAAGAACTGTATTGGTTATGTTAATTTGATAAGGCTGATTGGCTCCAGAGGTCTTGTTACTGAGGACAGGGGCAGTTTAGGTGGGTTCAGTGGTTGTTTACTTGAGCGCTTCAGCGCCATCTTTGAGGAGTGGGTCTTTTGTCTCAATCACACTAATCACAACATTGGTGTTTTTAGCTCACTGTTGAAAAACTTAGACTTAACTACTAGAAGTCTTGAAAAGTTCTCAGAAAAGTAGTTTTATTAAATATATGATAAGGCTACTCTACCAAAGGCTGAGCATCCAATTCCTAGTCTATTACCCATGCCAAATTAAAGTTTCTCTTGTTCAACAAGGCCTTTGGGAAAGACATTTATTTACTCATTCACCAAATATTTCCTGGGGAACAACATCAGGCACTGTTATAGCACCACGCATCAATCAGTAAAAAAAAAACAGTTACCCTGTTTTCATGGAACTTATATTGTAGTAGGAAAAAAGCAAAATATGCCTGCAAAAATATAAATGTATAATATAACGTACAATGATTAGTGCAATGGAGAAAAAGGAAGGATAAAGAGATTAGGGGAAGATTAAAAGTATTCAGGAAAAGGCTTTTTTGAGCAAGTGGCATCTGAGCATAAACTTACAGGAAGTAAGAGAACAAACCTTGGGGGCACCTGAGAAGAGTTCATTCAAGTCAGAGAAAACAGAATGTATAAAGAATCAGAGGCTGGAACATTACTGAAATGGGGTAAATAAGGGAAAGAGTAAGACATGGGTTGAATAAGTAGCAATGCAGCAGATCAGATAGAGCCTGCAGGCCACAGGGAGGACTTTGGCTGTTATTATACGATAAAATACAATTGTGGGGAGAGGGGGAGCCAAGACGGCAGCAGAATAAGGAGCTCCTAGAGTCAGTTCGTGCTACAGGGCAATCAGAAATCAGCCAGAGCTATCTAAAGTACATGTCTGGGGAGTCCCAGGAGACCAGGAGTGTATCCTGCAACATCTTTGAAAGGAGGAGACTGCCCGTCTGCAGAGAAAATTTGTGAATAGAGGTCTCTAAACCACAGAGGTCAGTGCCCATGGTATAAGCTGCCTCAGGAGTTATTCCGTGGCTAGAGTTGGAACCTCCATTTCCCAAAAAAAGCGGGGAGGAAGACACGGTGTGGCATGGACTTATGCTACTAACTAGTAAATTCAGAAAGCTAAAATATTACCTTAGGAAGAGCTAAACTTTGAGCACTTCCAGGTGAGAAGGAGGCTGGTAACTGCCATTTTGACTCTGTCCCTAGCATGAGGAGAAGCCTGGCTGATGGAAAATCCAGTGAAGTTAGGTACTGGCTTCTTTCCACCAAGATCTGACTGTAGCCCTAATTTCTAGGCTCCAGCCCCACCTCCAGCAGAGAGGAAGCTGGCAGGACCTGCACCAGGCTCTCCAGGCAACTATAAGTGCTCTCTGCTGGCAAAGATTGAAGAGTCAGTCACCTGGGGCTGCATCCCTGCACCCTAATAGGATAGGAGAAGTGCTGGGTATCCTCGGCCTCTCTGTGCAATGGCAGGAGTTTTCAGCCCACATGAACTGGTTTGCTGAGAGCCTTTGAGTCCATCTCCACTTCTGTCCCCCCATAGGATAGGAGAGGGCTGGTGTTCCCTCAGCCTCTCAGGGTAACTGAAGACACTTTTGACCTGCACAAACCCAACCTTTGGGCACCAATGGCTCCACTCCCATCTGCAGTAGCACAAGAGACAGACTGTTTTTGCCCAGCATCTCTGGGTAACTGCAGGTGCTTTTGGTCCACACATCCTGGACTAGTGGGTACTTCTGGATCCATCCTCACCCACCAGTACAAAGAAGGGTCTGGTGTTTCCACTTTCAGCCTGCATGGACTGGGCTTTTGGATGCCTATGGATCCACCTCCACCCTCAATAGGATATAAGGGGGCTGGTGCTTCCTTATCTTCTCTGGGCAACGGTGGGTACTTTCAGCCTATAGGGACTGAACTGTTGGGTGTTGATAGTTCTATTCCCATCCCCTAAATGGCAGAAGATGCAGTGCTTTCTCAGCCTCTCAGGGCAACTTAAGGTATATTTGGCCCACACAAATTACACTGGTGGGCACTCCAGAGGGTCCATTTCCACCTCCACCAGGTAGGGGGTCTGGGGCTATATCAGTATACCTGGACAACTGTCATCATTTTGGATCCACAAAGCAAAGATTGGTGTCCACACCTGCAGCTCCATACCTGTCCCAGTAGAGGAGGAAGGGGTGTGAAACTTCATCAGTCTCTTCGTGCAACTACAGACAGTCTTGTAATGAACAACTTATGGCTGCATATGGCTACAATTCTGACCCTATCCCTGGCAGAGGAGAAAGGTAGGCAAGCCTTCTCAATTCCTGGGGCTACATGGGAGCTTCAGCCTTCAAAGTCTTCAACATTTACTACATCCTCAACAGCTACTACACAATGAGCAAGGGAGAAAAGACAAGAAACCCTAAACTAAAGGGACAAACTGCACCCAGAATAAATACATCCGGTAAACCAGATGTAAAGACACCAACAAAAAAATTACAATCCATATCAAGAAACAGGAAGATATGGCCTAGTTAAAGGAACAAGATAATCCTGCAGATGACATAGAGGAGTTGAGACAACTTAATCATAGATGTTAAAAAAATATCCTAAATAAATTCAATGAGTTGGCTAAAGAGATTAAGGATATTAAGAAGACAGTGGGGGAGCACAAAGAAGAATTTGAAAGCATACATAGAAAAATAGCAAACCTTATGTGAATGAAAGGTGTAGTAAATGAAATTAAAAACACACTAGACTCAAATAACAGCAGATTTGAGGAGGCAGAAGAAAGGATTAGTGAGTTTGAAGACATGGTCTCCAAAAATGAACATACAAAAGAAGAGGTGAAGTAAAGAATGGAAAAAATTGGACGGGTTTCCAGGGAAAAAAAATGACAGCAAGAGATGTGTAAACTTAGATGTCATGGGTGTCCCAGAAGGACATTAGAAGGGAAAAGGGGCAGAAGAATATTTGAAGAAATAATGATAGAAAATTTCCCAACCCTCTTGAAGGACATAGATATCCATGTCTAAGAAGCATAATGTACACCAATACAAATAAATCTGAATAGAACAGCTCCAAGACACATACTAATCAGGGTGTCAAATGCCAAAGACAAAGAGAGAATTCTGAGAGCAGCAAGAGAAAATCAACACATAACATATAAGGGATGCCCAATAAGATTAAATGCCAGTTTCTCATCAGAAATTTTGGAGGTAAGAAAACAGTGGTATGATATATTTAAGATACTGCAAGAGAAAAACTGCCAGTCAAGAATTTATATTCGGCAAGATTACTTTTCAAAAATGAGGGTGAGATTAGAGTAGTCATAGATAAACAGAAACCAAGAGAGTTTATACAAAAGACTGACTTTTCAGGAAATGCTAAAGGGAGTGTTACACCCTGAAAAGAAAAGACTAAAGAGAGGGACTTAGAAGAAAGTTCAGTAATGATGACTGTATGAGCAACAGTAACTAAAAGTTCTCAAAAAAAAAATGACAGATAAAGCGCAAAGATCAAAATGGATGAAATAAGAACAGCCTTGACCGTAATAACATTGATTGTTAATGGATTAAATTCCCCTATCAAAAGACACAGACTGGTGGAATGGATAAGAAAATATGAGCTGTCTGCAAGAGACTCACCTTAGACCCAGGATACCAATAAACTATAAGTGGAAGGTTGGAAAAAGATATTCTATGCATGCAGTAACAACAACAACCGAAAAGCTGGGGTAGCTATACGTACATCAGATGATAGAGTCTTTAAAAGCAAAACTTTAATTAGAGATGAGGAAGGACATTACATATTAATATAAAGGATGATTCACCTGGAAGAAATAACAATCATAAATGTATGTGCACCTAATCAGGATGCCCCAAGATACATGAGGCAAACACTGGCAAAAATGAAGGGAGAAATAGATATCTCTACAATAATAGCTGGAGACTTCAATACACCACTCTCAGCATAGGATAGAAAATCTAAGCAGGGGATCAATAAAGAAACAGAGAGTTTGAATAATATGATAAATGGACCAAACCTAATAGGCATATACAGAACATTGTATCCCAAAACTGCAGGATATACATTCTTTTCAAGTGCTCATGGATCTTTCTGCAGGATAGACAATATGTAGGGTCACAAAGCAGATCTCAATAAATTCAACAAAATTGAATTATACAAAGCACTTTCTCTGGTCATAGTGGAATAAAATTGGACAGCAACAAGTGGCAGAAAAGGGAATATTCACATATATAGAGAGATTAAACAACAGACTCTTAAATAATCAGTGGGTCAAAAAAGAAATTTCAAGAGAAATCAATAATTATCTTGAGATGAATGACAACCAGAATACAACATATCAGAATCTATGGAATGCAATGAAGGTAGTCTTAAGAGGAAAATTTATAGCCCTCAATGCTTACATTAAAAAAGAAGAAAGAGCCAAAGTCAATGACCAAACTACACAGCTGAAGGAACTGTAAAAGAAACAGCAAATTAATCCCAAAGCAAGTAGAAGGAATGAAATAACAAAGATCAGAGCAGAAATAAATGAAACTGAGAACAAAGCAACAATAAAGAGAATTAACAAAACCAAAAGTTGCTTCTTCAAGATTAACAAAATTGACAAACCCTTAGCAAGACTGACTAAGAAAAATAGAGAAAAGGTGCAAATAAGTGGGAAAAAAAAGGAAAAGAAGATGGGAACATTACTACTGACCCCACAGAAATAAAGAGATCATAAGAGGATACTATGAACAACTTATGCCAAAAACTAGGCAATGTAGCTGAAATGGAAAGATTGCTAGGAACATACAAACAAACTACACTGACCCTAGAAGAAATAGAAGACCTCAACAAAGCAATCACAAGTAAAGATATTGAAACAGTCATCAAACAACTTCCCCAAACGAAAAGCCCAGGACCAGACAGTTTCACAGGTGAGTTCTACCAAGCATTCAAAAAAGACTTAATATCAGTCTTACTCAAGCTCTTCCAAAAATTTGAACAATAAAGAATACTACCAAACTAATTCTCTGAAGCCAATGTTGCCCTAATGCCAAAGCCAGGTAAATATATTATGAAAAAAAAAAAAAGAATATAACAGACCATTTCTCTAAAGAATACAAATGCAAAAATCCTCAATAAAATACTAGTTAAATGAATCCAACAGCACATTAATTATTCATCATGATGAAGTGGGTTTTATACCTAGCATGCAAGGGTGTTTCAACACAAGAAAGTCAATGTGCATAATGCATCACATTAATAAATCGAAGAAGAAAAATCACATGATCTTATTGATTGATGCAGAAAAGGCATTTGGCAAAAGACAGCACCCTTTCTTGATAAAAATACTACAAAATATAGGAATTGAAGGAAGCTTTCTAACAAGATAAAGGCCATATATGAAAAATCCACAGTTGATAAGATATTCAACTGTAAAAGATTGAAAGCATTCCTGTTGAGATCAGGGACAAGAAAACTATGCCCATTGTCACCACTGTTCAGTACAGTGCTACAGGTTCAAGCTAGAGCTATCAGGCAAGAAAAAGAAATAAAAGGCATTCAGATCAGAAAGGGAGAAGTAAAACTTCGACTACTCACAGACGATAAGATTCTGTATCCAGAAAGTTCCAAAAAATGTACAAGAAAGCTGCTAGAGTTATAAACAATTTCAGTAGAGTGTCAGGATACAATATCACTATGCAAAAATCAGTGATATTTCTATACACTAGTAATGCGCAATCTGGGGAAGAAATCCGGGGAAAAATTCCATTTACAATAGCAACTAAAAGAATCAAATATTTAGGAATAAACTTTAAGGATGTAAAGCACTTGTATTTAGAAAACTGTAATGCATTCCTAAAAGAAATTTAAAAAGACCTAAATAATTGGAAGAATATTCCATTCTCATGGATTGGAAGACTAAATATCATTAAGATGTCAATTCTACTCAAATTGATATACAAATTCAATGAAATCCCAGTAAAAGTACAACCAGCATTTTTTAAACAAATGGAAAGCACAAGTATCAAATTTATCTGGAAGGGCAAGAGGCCCTGAATAGCCAGAAACATCTTAAAAAGGAAAAGTAAAGATGGAGGACTCTCACTTCCAGACTTTAAATCATATTATCTAGCTACAGTGGAAAAACAGCATGATATTAGCATAAAGATAGACACATAAAGCAATGGAACTTAATAGATGGTTTAGAAACAGACCCTCACATCTAAGGTGAATGATTTTTGATAAGTCTGTCATACCACCCAGTTGGGAGAGAGCAGGCTATTCAACAAATTTTACTGGGAGAACTGGATATCCATAGTCAAATGAAAGAAAGAAGACCTTTATCATATACCTTATATAAAAATTAGCTCAAAATAGATCAAACACTTAAATATGAAAACAAATACCATAAAGCTCCTAGAAGAAAATATAGGGAAACATCCTCAAGACCTGGTGGTAGTTGGATTCTTAAACCTTACACCAAAAGCATGAGCAAGGGAAATGGCTGTGGCTCAATCAATAGAGCTCCTGTCTACCATATGGGAGGCCCTGGGTTCACATCCCAGGGCCTCCTTGTGAAGGCAAGCTGGCTCATGCCCATGGAGAGTTGACAGCCCACACCCATGGAGAGTTGGTGCAGCAAGATAATGCAACAAAGGGAGACAAGCAGACACAGAAGAACATGCAGCAAATGTACACAGAGAACAGACAGCAAGCAATCTGCAAGGGGAGGGGGGTAAATAAATAAATAAAAATAAAATCTTTTTTAAAAAAATCCTGAGCAAGAAACGAAAAGATGCATAAATTGGACCTCTTCAAACTTAAACTCTTCTGTGATTCAAAGGACTTCATTAAGAAGGTGAAAAGTAGCTGATTCAATGGGGGAAAATATTTGAAAACCACATATCCCGTAAGAGTTTGATTTACATTCTATATAAAGAGATCATACAACTCAACAATAAAAGATCCAGTAATCCAATTTAAAAATGGGCAAATATTTAAATGGGACTTTTCTCCAAAGAGGAAATACAAATGGCCAAAAAGCACATGAAAAATAACTAGCTATTAAGGAAATGCCAATCAAAACAAAAATGAAATATCATCTAACACTGCATAGAATGACCATTATTTTTAAAAAAACTGACAACAATAAGTGTTGGAGGGGATGTGGAGAAATAGGAACACTCCTTCACTGTTGGTGGGATTGTAAAATGGTGCAGCCTCTGTGGAAGACAGTTGGGCAGTTCCTCAGAAAGCTAAATATAGAACTGCCATATGATCCTGCAATTCCTCTACTAGGAATGTATCCAGAAGAACTAAAAACTATGACACAAACAGATATCTGCTCACTGATGTTCATAGTGGCATTATTCACAATTGCCAAAAGATGGAATCAACCGAAGTGTCCTTCAATCAATGAATGGATAAACAAAATGTGGTATAAACATGCAATGGAATACTATGCTGCAATAAGAAGAAATGAAATTGGGACATATGTGATAACATGGATGAATCTTGAAGACATTTTACTAGGTAACGTAAACCAGAAAAAAGAACCAATATTGCATGGTCTCATTAATATGAACTAAATACGAAGAATAAACACATGGAGTTAAAGCCTAGAGTATGTTATTAGGATAAAAGAGGAAGGTTGTGGAGAACTACTGATGCTTAATGTATGTAGAAGTTTTAATTAACTTGACTGTAAAAGTATGAAAAATGGATAGAGTTCATAGTAACACATTATAGTGAGTAGCATCAGGTTTATAAATGGGATTGTGGCTGAAAACGGTAGTCTGAGGAAGTAAATGTCAGCTGAAAGAAAGCTAAAGAGTAATCTAGGGTCTGAATAACACAGTCAACCCAGAGGTGGATGAGAATTGTGGTTGAGTTTACAAATGCAATAGTGTCCTTCTGTGATCTAGAGCAAATGTACATCAATATTGCAGTGCGGTAGGAATGTGGAGAAGTATGGAAAAACTACAATTGGTATGACCTATAAACTGTAGATAAAAGCAATACTATAGCATTCTTGCATCAATGCCAGAGATGTACTGTATTGATAATGGAGGCGTATGGAAAAAGTGTGCCAAATGTATGTTCTGGACCATGGTTGTTGGTAGTAGTCTGATGATATTATCTCATCATCTGTAACAAATGTTCCACCATGGTGTGGTGTGTTGGTGAATGGGGTTTAAGACAGGGACTATAGTTAATAGTAATATTTTGACAGTGCTCTTGCATATTTTGTAACAAATGTTTCACAACAATGCAAAGTATTGGTGGAGGGGTGATGTATGCGACGCCTGTATGATGTTTATTCTGTAAGCTCACAATCTTTACTATACACTTATTGTTTATGCATATTCATGCATGAATGATACACTTCAATAAAAATATATATTTAAAAACAATGGGAAGCTATTAGAGAATGTGTGTAGAGAAATGGCATAGCTATTAAATGAATCTTCACTCATTTCGGTGTGAAAAACACACAATAACGGGACAAGTGAGAGAACAATCAGTAGCTATTATTAACCCAAGCCAGAAATCTGTGGCATGGGCCAAAGTAGTTAGAATGAAGGTGGCAAGAAGTGGTGAAATTCTGGATATATTTTAAATAGCTGTGAGGTAGACATGTGACTGGATTGCTATGGAGGATGAGAGAAAAGAAGAACTCAAATGTCTTTGTCTTGAGCAACTGGAATATTGGTCTTACCATTTGCTACAATAGGGCATACTGTGGAAAAAGCCGATTGGGTGAGGGACTTGTTGGGTGGAAGTAAGAAGCTTATCTTTGGATTTGATACACCTATTAGATGTCCATGTGAAAATTTGGGGCAAACGACTAGATGAAAAAACGATTTCAGTGGAGAAATAGTGGGACTCTTCAAAGAGATGACATTTAAAAATATGAGCCTAGATGAGATCAGACAAGCAATGAATATAGACAGACAAAATAATAGGCCCAATCAAAAAGCCCTAGGGTTCTCTATGATTAAGAGGTTAGATTACAAAGGAATATCCATCAAAGGGACTAAGAAGGAGTACCCCAGTTTCACATATGATTCCTATCTCATGTTGCCCAACCCAATGAATCAGCTGAGGCTTGATGGTGCTAACCAGTAACACTGGGAGACAGAAGAGTCAGATTGAAAAACAGTATCAGAGAGAGTCGGAGAATGTTGCTCAAATAAGTACAAATGATGGACTACCTGATAATGATTTGGTTATGAAACTTTCAAAGAGTTGAAAACACACACACACACACACACACACACAAAAAGGAAAACCTATATATAAGAACTATAGCAAGAAGCTATGAAATTTAGTGGGGCACAGAAGAGAAGAAATGTGGTTACCAGAACCTGGGAGCTTAGAGGAAAGGACCCCACAGAGCTGAAGCTCAGACCTTGGAGGAGGGAGTGGCACTTAATGGCCACTGCCTATGTGCCTCTGAGACGCTGAGGATGCTGATCCACCTGCTGTGGTTACAGTGACTTTGACAAAGAATCATGAACACAGAACTAGAATAAAAAGAAAAAAAATTCTTTCTCTTTTTATCTTGCCTGATAATTTCTTCTTCCAGTACCTGTTATTGGCTAGACCTAAGAAAGGAAGATGCCTTTCTGCAGCATCACAGAGCAGATTTTAGAAGGATGGAACTGAAAGATAAGATTTATATAACAGCATAATACTGTAAGCTATTGTATTTAAGTACTGCATAATATACATCATGAGTGTCTCTACCATATTTTACCTATGGATTTACCTATTCACCCTTCCAGGTTGCTCTCAATTACCTACAACCGCAAACTATGTTAAGAATGCTCCTGAAATATACAGTTTGGTGCTAGGTCACAGGGTGCATGTATATTTAATTTAAATAAGGAGTTCCAATTTGGATTTTAGATTGCTGGAACCTATTGAAAATTCCATCACCAGCCCATAAAGTTAAATCCTTATGTATCCGCAGAATTTCTGAAAAATATTAGTAGAACAATTATTTGACCCTATGGACACCTAAAATTAATTGATCCTTCAATCTCTTCTGTGCTCAAACCTCTTTGCTCCCAAACCCTCTATTTCAACTTACCTAGAAAAAATTCCCAGTTGATCATTTTAACCATTCTTTTGTATGCACTTGCTCCACTTTCCTGGCATTGCATTTGTCTACCATGTGTGGTCAAATCCAACTCTGCCTACTGCAACTTGCACCAAGGCAACTGAGCCCAGTGGAGGAAAGCACACAACCACACTTACTAGTCTCACTTTAAATTCTGGTCATTAACTCAAGTGTACTGGCTTACAAAAGACAAGTAGAGAAAATTTACAGAACAAAAGAAATTTAAGATAGCTAATAACCTACCAAAATGTACAATCTGCTCATAATTAAAGACAAACAAATTTAAATGACAAGATACGATTGTTATCAAATTGGCAAAAGTCTATTAAGTTTATGACGTTCATTGTGGGAAACAAGCACTTTCTTATACTGTCATTCATTCACTTAATAACACATATTTATGGATTTTCCTCCATATGCCAGGAAAAATGTTTCTTGGCATTGAAGAAACAGCAAGAACCAAGATAGAAAATGTCTCTGACTCAAGAATTTAACATTTTAGAGGGGAGAATGGAAACACATACATAAACATATAATGACATATAGTGATAAAAAAGGAATAAATCAGAATCAAAGAATTGGCAATGTTTGGAAGAGCAATATTTTCTGCAGGGCAGACTTCTGTAAAGGAGAAGCTTAAACAAAGTGAGGAAACAAGCCATGTAAGTATATAGGCAGGTTATCCCAGGCTGCTTGAACAATAAGTACAAACGTCCTGAGGCAGGAATGTTCTTGGTCTATTGGCAATACTACGGTTAAAGCAAAATAAATAATAGGGAGAGTGATATTAGATAATGTACAAAAGTTAGAAAGTGCCAGGCCATGAAAGAAATGATAATTAATTTGTATTTGATTCACCTTCTCATGGGATTTATGCTTTCACCTTTGGAAGGAGTGAGTATTAGTACAAACTTCTTGGGGAGTCATTTGGTAATATTTTACCAAAAGTAAAAGGGCACTGACTCTTCAAACCAGCATTTCCATGTATAGTTACTTATTCTCAGAAATAATCTTACAACTATGAAAAGTTAATGAATATATATGTTTACAGCAGTACTGTGGGGAAAAAACTAGAAACAAACTAAATGTTTATTAATAGAATGACCAACAATTTATCATCTGAATCAAGAAAATTTTGACAATGAATGGAGATGCTGTTAACAATAATGCCAAAAATCAATAAATTGAGTAGAATTTGAAAAAAAAACCAAACAATAATGCCAAGACAATCTGCATTAACTAAAATTGTCCATACAAAGAAAAGTTCCCTACCAATGATTTGCTGCTTAAATGAATTTTTATATACAAATGAAGGAGTTTTATATAGCTATTAGAAAGAAGACCTATGTAACTATCAAAATTTTTCTATCTTCATAGAGACAGCTCCTATAAAATTTCAGTTAGACTAGAAACAGATGGAAACATATGGGGAGATATCTACAAAAACTTGTGCGAGTAGCCATTTCTGCAAGGATAAGAAATATTAAGCATTAATAAGCCCTGGGAAATGAAATATGGGGAAAGAAGAGGAGAAGAATTTTGCTTTTTAAAAACATTCTGTATTATTGATTTTTTGGCTATAAACATGCAATCCATTCCTAATTTTTAATGTCACACAAAATAGAAAGCTAAAAAAAATTTCTATTCTCTGTACGTTATTCTAGTCTGCATTGAGAAGATTTCACTGAATGGTGCATAAAATGGGGTTTCTGTCTTGTCATTTCACTATAGTTACTGGCTTCCTTTCCCTTCCACTGAAACTTATGGCTTAATTTCACTTCCACTGTCTCCAATGAATCAAATAATATATTTTTTAAATAGAGAGAAGCTCTCTTAACTGACCTCCACTTGAGTGACTTGAATTATCCAAGGTTTTCCATGTACTTGGTACAACAGAAGCTTACTGCGAGCCAATGAACAAGTTTCTGATGCACCTGTATATGTGTGCTGCTGCCAAGTGGGAGGCATGCTCACCAAGTTTCAGTTGTGCTTACAACCAAATTTGTGTGTTAGTAGTACTGTTGTTGTAATTAAGTAATTTAATTAAATATTGCCTCAAACATATGGTATGTGTTACCATACTACATATGTACATGCATATATATATATATATAAAATTTCAAAACTAGAAAAATAGTTGAAATGAGAGCTAATAAAAAATCTTTCCACTTTGTGAGGATAAAAACTGTAAAATGAAACTTTGAGATAGATGAAAAAGAATTTTGATTTTTCCACTCAGATTGCTCTACTGTATGTTAAAGTTTTCTCTGCATTTTAAATAAATAAAAATTAGAAATTATGACCATTGCTTGTTTTAAGTATGGCTTAAGTGAAACTCAAAAAGATTCCGGAGAAAAAGCCTTGACCCCACTTCTAAAGGTTGGAGAATGGATATACATTTATGTTTTTGTAATGAAGATACAGAGTTTGAAGTGATTGTGCACTTATTTATGATTTTGCTTTGTAGCTGACTTTTCCAATTAACATTCTCACTACTGATCTTAATCTTGTCAGATAAGCTGAGGTTTCTATTTATTTTTTGTTCTTTATTTCTGTAACCCAACCATTTCCTCTCCTATTTCTGAAAAAATTCTCATCAATTATCTGCTGATGACATGCAAAAAAAACACAACAAACTATTTCCACCCCTAACCTCTTTTTTAAGGTTCATAAACTTATTTCAGCATGCCATATGATTCATTCAAAGAGTGCCATTCATTCAGTCCTTCAAAAAATACTTTGACTGCCTAGTAGGTACCAGGAACTGCGTTATACATTTGGGGTAAAAGGGATGAAGTTCCTCAAAGAATTCACAGTTTAGTGAAGAAAACAAGTAAATGAATAACAACAGTTACAAAAAAGGTGGCCAATGCTATAAACTGTGTAAGTTGCCAGGGAGGAGCAAGGAGGGTCTCTCTACCCCTCTCTGTGTAGGCATCTCAAGCAGAGCACTTTGAAACCACATCTCTCCTCCTCAATTCTACAGTTAAGTGAAGAGCGCCAATATCCACCCAGCTGTCCAAGCATTCAATCCCAAACCATGTTCTGTTGGTTTTATTACTCGAAGATTATTTGATTCCATCCAACCCAATACAAAAACTTGAATTCTGTCCCTCAACATTTCTCTCCCTGGATTAATGAAATAAGCTCAGCTACCATCTTCAAATTGAGCTGCTTCTGATCCATTCTCTACTCTAGCACCAAGATTTTCTTTCCCAAAAATAAATCTGGCCATGCCACACCAATTTAATCCATTAGTGACTACGCTTTGTAGAATAAACCAGTATTACCCTACCTCCTCTCTATTCCTTTACCCTTCACTTATTATTATGCTATCTGAAAATTCAATTTTGAAACACTTGTAAAGCAAGAATACTTTTTAAAAGATGTTTCAAATCATTTTGATATAATTTCTGCCTGTTAACAAATAGCATAGTTTCAATGTCAATTGTAATTTTAACTGCAGTATTCATTGCCATTACAGATTTGGAAACACAGTCTGACTTAGCAGTTATGTAATTGCTTGATTATATGGTCCAATTAGACCACCAGCAACTTGGACGTAAGTCTTTGTTTTATGTGGCTCCCTTCCTGGGATTAAGATAACAACTCCTGGAGAACAGATCTTTGAAGGGAGTATTCAGGATTCCTCTTGGAGATAACCTTCACAGCAGAAGAATTAACACTGTGCTGCAAATACACTTACAGAAAAGAGTATAAATTATATTTTAGTGCTGCTCTTAAAAATTAAGTTCATACAACAGCCATATGACCTAATGCATCTTCAATATCTACCACATAACTGCAGACACAGAAATAAACAAAGCATAAACCCCACCCTGAATGGGAAGTGAAGGCCATAAAAGAAATAATTTATACTATTTTCCAAGAGTAAGGAGGAGGATAAATTAAAATTCTTATTCTAACCTGAGAGGAGTTAAAAAGGGAAATTTTATTTTTTTTCTTATTCATTCATTCAATTTAAAAAAAAAACACTTATTTGTTGAATTGGTGCTATATGCCAGGTGCCGTGCAAGGCACCATGAGAAAGAAGTGAACAAAAAGCAAAAATAATACCCTGGTTCTTATGCTCCTAGAACTAGCAGTCTAATGAAGATGATACTATTCAAATTGTCACATTTTTTAGTGAAAAAGTGCTACCATGTTAAATGCCTCAGTGTGAAAATTTGTGGTTCTGTGAGAGCTCTGGACAATGGATTTGACCTCATCATGGTTGACCAGGGAACCCATCCTTGAGGGAGTGATGACTGAGCCTAGGTCTGAAGGGTCCTTTGAGTTCACTAGGCAGAGAGAGGGTAAGAATGTGCTTCAGGAAGAAGGTACAGCTTGCCCAAGATTTGCCCATGATAAGAGGCATCACAAGAATCTTAGATCCTGAAAAGGCAAATTATTTGGAGTAGAGAAAGCAAGGGAAATGGGAAATGCAGGCTTGAGGCAGGTTTTCAGAAACCGGTGGAGGGTTTTAAGAAGGGATAAGAGGAGCATGGCGAGGAGGTTGGATGAACAGAATGGAGGTGCGATTGCTATAAATAACCACTTTCTGTAGGCTCCCCTGGGGGATCTGATTGGAAGGGAGAGCAATGACTTTAGGGAGATCTTCAGGAGACTTTTGCAAGAGTCCAGGTGTGAGAAGATGATGGCATAGAATATGGTGGTGCTAATGCAGATGAAAAGAAATTGAAATTGTGGAGATAATTAGGTGCAAAATTGTTAGAACTTCTTGGTGGAGCAGTTATAAATAGTGAGGAAAAATATGTCAATGTGACCTCTCTCCTTTTTTCTTCTGATTTTGGTAACCTGGATGAATGATGTTATTGCTCACTGAAATAGGGGAAAATATGTAAAAAATATAATTCATTATTAATCTGCCAAGCTGTTTTTCTCTCATTTTTATGTATCAAATGCCACAAAGAGCCAAAACTTGATTTGCAAATATTAAACTCACAATATTAATAGAATTTTTTTACTCTAATTTAGCATGTAAGACAATAAATAATTCAACTCTGAGACATCAGAAAGCTCTTGTTACAACACATTTACATAAAAGGCAAGTAGTATATCATATGTTGGTATCTAAGAAAGCCCACAATCCCATCTGCAGTTCATTGGTTTGATATGGTCATAACGTAAAATAACCAGATGATGCCAGACTGACAATTCAGGCACAAACTAATGCCTTGACATTTGTATGCCAGGAGTTAAAGAAAGAGCCGAGGGTTGAATTAATTAATATGACACTTCTTATTAAGACAGTTTGAACCTCTCAGATAATGGTAGTTTTTTGGAGATATATTTTGTTTCTAGGGAACCCATATTAGTGTTAAGCATGAAAGGAGCCACAATGAATGGTCCTTAGTCCACAGTTTTTTAAACTGTTTTATAGTTTTTAAAATCTGTAATCAATTTGCAGGACAGATTTAATTCCTAAATTCAAAGCTGAGAGCATCTTATAAATTAACTGCCTCAATGTTATAAAGATTTTGTTAATCGGTATTATATTTCTTTGGAAAAAGTTTTAAAAAAAAATTGACGTTTTGGTATCAAATCTCTCCTTTATGGTAAAGACGCTGAATACAATAATTATTTGAGATTACTTTCTGATTCTTCTGGAAGAAGAGTGGATAATATGAACTAAAATGAAGAAACCAGGGAAGTGGACTTGGTCCAGTGAATAGGGCATCCATCTGCTCCGTGGTTCAAACCCCAGGCCTCCTTGACCCATGTGGAGCTGGCTGATGCGCACAAGGAGTGCCCTGCCACGCAGGGGTGTCCCCCGCCTAGGGGAGCCCCACGCGCACGGAGTGAGTCCCGTAAGGAGAGCCGCCCAGCGTGGAAAGAGTGCATCCTGCCCAGGAATGGTGCTGCACACACGGAGAGCTGACACACAAGATGATGCAACAAAAAGAAGCACAGATTCTAGTGCCGCTGACAACAACAGAAGCAGACAAAAACAAGAACACGCAGCAAAATGGACACAGAGAACAGACAATTGGGGGGGAGGGAGGGGAGAGAAATAAATATAAAATAAATCTTTAAAAATAAATAAATAAATAAAATGAAGAACCACACTCGATGATGATGATATTTATGTGTTGATAAAAATGAAAAGTAATAGGTATCTTAGTCAGTGCCAGAATATTCAATATGGATTGGCCCATTAATCTTCCTAAGAAAACTTAGGGGTAGGTATCATTGTTGTTCTCATTTTACAGAGAAAGAAACTAAGGCACAGAGACATTAAGCCATTTTTACCAAGGTGCAGTTGCCAGTGAACCTGTGATTTGACCCCCTGTGAGTCATCTTAATGGTAATTTTATTTCAAAATTGCTCAGCAATTCTGGTGCTATTATATGCCAGAAGTTTTGCATAGAAATGAGGAATAGGACAAAAGCATTCTTTTTCCTGACATTTTCCTACTGTGAAAACCTTGGAAAAAAGTAAACAACAAACACCACGCCAATGCAAGCTTAGTGTGCTCCTTTTTTTTCCCTCTCTCCAGTAAAAAGCACCTCTAAAGTTTACTACTAGGCAGGGATTCTACTAGAATTCAGAACAGATCTATTTAACTGAAATAATTGAAAACTTAGAGTTGACTTTTTATTTTTGTGGTACACAGTGCACTGTGAAATGAAACGTGAAACATGATGAGAGGAAGACTTTACAAAAGATTTTTCCTCTGGAAAAAAAGAAAGCGAAAAAAATGCAAATTATTGCAGGATCCAAAATGTAACATATAATTCCCAAAACTAGCTTTGGGCTGGTCTTCTTTAAAGTATCAACCTGAGCTCATTAATTAGTGTCTATAGTTTTTGTGTTTCTAGGGAAATGAGAATGCAATGTGGTGAGGTGGGAGAAACTGTGCTTCAGCCTCAAACAAGCTGCACAGCCCAGCTCCACCACTAAACAGCTATATGACTTGGACACGTTACCATAACCTCTATTATTTGCTTATACTCATGTGAGAAGTGAAGATTTTAACTGTGACTACATCTTAACATCGTTGTGAAGAGTAAATGAACTAATATACATAGAGAAAGCTTTTAGAACAGAAACACACATAATAAATATGGAATGGATGCTAGATATTACTCTAATCCTGTGACTTTAGGAAAAAAATAGATTAGTAGTGCCTGCGAACAAGAACCTACGATATAATTTATTTGTGAAAAAAAAAATCCTAACTTTTAGAGAAATGAAAATGTGTCTTTAGATTTCTAGACTTTTAAAGAATACATTATTAGTATAATTAAATGCAGTTGACAGTGATTTAAATTTAACTATTTAATTCAAAATCCCTCAAGGCTTATATTGACAGCAAACAGAGGAAAGAGAGTCTGCTTTCCAGACAGCAGCCTGAATATATCTTGAGGCTATTTCAGAGTGGTGCCCGTGAACCCAGGCTGTGCATTAACTCTCTATGACTGCTTTGTGTCAAAGCAAAAGAGTAATTGACATGCTAGTTAACACAGGCTGAAAAATGACCTTGATTTTCACTTTGTCCCTGAGTCAGCAGGATGATTGATTCTACTATCATTTCCTTTTTGAAATAAAGACCTTAAACCACCATTTTAAAATAAAACTAACAACCCTCTCATGTGTTTGTCCTGAGCAAACACTCAAATGTGTTCATTATTCTTTTTCAGTGTTTTAGTTTCATGTATTGATATGTGCAAATATTAATGCAATTTCTCAGAGAAGGTTGTCTCTGTTTTAACTAAAATTGCCTTTTTCTTTTACTTTGGTAAAAAGAACATAAAAGTCACGATTCTAATATAGACTTTTCCAGCCAAATTGAGATAACAGAAACTACATTTTCATGCTGAAATAGGTTTCAATATCTAACTAATACAACTGAATTGGTGCAAGGCAACTTCATTTTTGTATTTCTTTGTTTGGCTTAGTGAACTTAATTTAGTTATGTAATCATTTGTCTTCTTCCTTTGATCTCTAAAATCTGGTATCTCTTAACACTCTTATTGTTGGCTTATATGCTATGACCGATAATTCACTCTTAAATATATTTTTTAATTTTTAAAGTAGTTTTAGATTACATAATGTTACATCAAAAATATTGGAGATTCCCATATACTTCTCCCTACTTTCCACCATTAACAACATGTTTCATTAGTGTGGTACATTTGTTACAATTGATGGCACATATTGAAGCATTGCTACTAACCATCATGACCAATAATTCTTAGAGGTAAAGTTACAAGATTTCTCTAGAATGGGATTTCTCTAGAATGAGGCTAGGCTGAAAACTCATTTTCTTAATTTTTCTCTCTGCAAATAACATATTAACCAACTAAATATGGCATGGACAAAAGCATTAATTTATGACATAAACAGCAGTTAAGGGTCTGTGCCTCTAGAATTAATTCAGTGACTTTAATAATAATGGACACTAGCTTTTCCTGCTCTGACATCCTCAGTGCTTCAGCAATGGCTATTAGTACCATTATCACACATCCATCCCACAAACAAAAGGAAAGAAGGAAAACGGGGCTCTTCCATGGTACAAAACTTTCTCAGAACTCCTCTTCCCCACCATGGAGTTTCTTTTAAATCTCACTGCTTCAATTTGGGTTACATGCCCATGCTCATTCTTAAACTAATCCCTGCCAGAAAGAAACAAGATGATCTTGATCAGTTTTGACCAATTATATTGTGGTAGGAGTCTATCTTACCTGAACACATTACTGTACAACATTTGAAATTTATTTTTCCTGCTATTAGCATGGAAAAGAAAGTAATATCTATTGGGTTTGCAACCAGAAGGATCATCCAAAGATGGAATCTACAGAAATTCCAACTTACATGTCTGTTTGTTTTAATATCCTAATAGGTTGTGTAATAAGACATTCCAGCAGACTGCATGAAAAATGATTTTCAGTCATTAAAACTTTATTGATAATTCTTTCACCATTTTGTACATGTAACTAGTTTAAACAAAAGCAAACCAAAAACATCTCGTGTGATTACTCACATTTGCAAAAATAATGAAATTTCATTTCTATAATTTATTTAAATTTTTTTATAAGGCCTGTATCAATGCATATCTGGCAGATTGCTGATTGGGTGTAGGGTAGAAAATTTACTAATTAAAGCTTAAAAATATTTTCTTTAATTAACTGAATCTCAGTTATTGAGGAAAATCTCCTTCTTTCAAAAAAAAAAGATCCTTTATTCTGATCCTCAGAAAATTGATATTTTGTAAGGGTATGTTGGAGACAGAAACCCATGTAATCAATCTCTTTGCAATATATATACCTTTATATTCTCCTTTCATCTTTATATTCTCTGATCTATTTGGAATTGTCTTATGTCTTTCTGGTTTCTAGAATTAATTTAGTGGGTGCTGCTGCTGAAATCTGTCCCTGATAACTTTGTGATTAGAAGTATTGGCTTGTTCAGGACTTGGTGACTACCTTTATTAGGATATAATTTTGTGAAAATTCAAAGATGCGGAAGGCCCAATGAAATGATGTTACATCATGGTTAACCAGGTTACCCTAAGATACCACTTTCTGCTCATATGGCTTCTTTATACTTCTATCATTCCAGGATACAAATTTAGTTAGCTTGTTTATAGTCAATGTGATGTAAGTGACTTTGTGTGTTTGTGTGTGTGAGTTCAGTAGCTTTTATGTATTAAATACATTGTACTGAGTTCCTGTACATTACCTTATTTAATCTTACCAGTCAGATTTTGATAACAGGAGGAAAACCTGGAAACCAAATCCTTGTACCATTGTGAAACAACAATAAATAAGAAAAGTAAAGACCTCAATAGGTTTATAGCCCAAGGTTGGCTCTAATATGCTCTTTAGGGGAATTTCTACTAATTGAATTAATCTGATTCAAACTAGAGATCAGAATTTTTAACAATTGTAGAATTAGCCTACAGAAAGTTACTGCTTTCTATTTTTTCAACTATCTTTAAGCCCATTATCTGAATGATTTGATGAATAAGGGCTAACCAAGCTGAAGAAGTTATGGTGCCTCTCTATCTTCCTCTAAGTACAGGCTACTCTCTGAAACTCAAGTCATATTCCTTTCTTAGTGGTCTCCCTACTCATGGTTCCATAGATTCCCTGCTCCATTAGCAAAAGATTTATGCTTACTTTTTTCATCATTTATACAATTCTCCAAATCTTCAGTTACTATCCTATCTTGCATTTTCTCAGCTCATCAAATAGTCACTTCACTGTTTTTCAATCAAATTATTTTGAACTAAACAAGAGACAAAATGTGAAAAGGAAAGCTTTCTTAAAATAAAACAGCAGTATATATGGTTGATAGGATGAAGTTAATGGGCAATATAAAATCCATTGCACTTTTGAAGTAGCTAAAGAAATACTGGTATATGTTCATTCTGCTAAATTTTGCTATATAATTATATTTTGTTTCCAAAGGTAGGAATCAAATGTATATAAAAATATTGATTTGTAGTTACAAATTCATAGTATAGAATACTCAAATCTACTTTGTGAATGAGAAAATTTTCTCTGTGGCATACAATTCACAGGTAATCAAAACACTGCTTTGGTCTTCTCATTGTACAATAATTTGCTATTTGTTAAGATGTTATGGTTCATAATGACTTCATTTATTTTCAAGGATGTCATATGATCTTCCACATGTGTTTATGGACTTTTAAAAGAAATTTTTTCTATTCTCTCTTTGACAGTATTAATATTTTAGTGCAAATACATTTTCACTAACAGAGTATCTTCTTCTGCATGCTGCATGGGACAAATATTATTCCATAGCATCTGGACCATTAAAGTAAGAGTTATCTCCATGAAATTGTAATCTGGAGATGTGCATGAGGGAAAGTCTATGGAAACCTACATACCATTATAATTCATTTAAACTAACATGATCTATTCATCAAGAAAAATGCTCAACATCAAGAGAAAAAATACACACACTCAGAATTACATTTTTTAAAATTTAAAATGTTTAAACAGGCAGCAAAAATAAAACATTAATAAATTATATAAATCTCCTCTTGATCCCAAGGGGGAAACTAATAAAAGCAAATTACAAAAACATTCTTTTAATTTGTTTCCCCAAATACTGAGCCTGAAAATTGGCAGCCAAGCACTTTCATGAAGAACACTTTTCTTATATTATCCCTATCATTCATCATAGTATACTTCTAAACATCTTTTTTTAATCTGCCAGAAATTTATGGTTTCATCTGTAAAATGACAGTATGGGATAGATCGTTGCCAGGTCTCCATTTCTTCTCCTTATTCTGGGATGATTTTTGTCCGCCACCCACAATCATCATTTTACTTTAAGTTTTCCTTATTTGCTCTATTGTTCTTTATTCGTAAGTGCATCTTTCTTAAGGTCAGTGACAATATCTTATCAATATATATATAGATATATATAAATATACTACATTTATGTATGTAGTATGTGCCCAATGGTGCTACTCTAAAATATTAAGAATAATGAGCACACTGGGTCTCAGAATAATTTCAAACTTATTGGAGAGTTACAAAAATAAAACAAATCGCATTTAGAGAACATCAACATAGCCCAATACCCACCCCCCCAGATAACTCCGATCCACCAATTTTAACATTTTGCCATATTAGTCATATCATTCTCTCTATAGATACATTTATCATCCATTTTCTATTATCCATTTTCTGAACACTTGAGTGTAGGTTGTATACATCATGCTCCTTGAACACTTAATACTTCCATGTACCTTTCATAGGAACAAGGATACTCACTTATGTAATCACCTTAAGTGCAGTTATCAAGTTAAGAAAATTGACATTAATAAAGCTTACAGTCTATATTGCAAATTTTTCATTTGTCCAGTATCATGTATTGCATTGTTCCTTTAGTTACATTTACTTTTTTTCTTGATTCTGGGAACATATCTACTACATAAATTTTACCATTCCAGCCACTCCCAAGCATACCATTCAATGGGATTAATCACCTTTATTTATTTATTTATTTTTGGCAGTACTCTCATCACCTTCCATTAAAAAAATATTCCCATCTCCCTAAACAATAACCTATACTCATTACACATTAACTCCCCGTTCTCCTTGTCCTCTGCAGCTGGCAACCTGTACTCTATTTTCTGTCTCTGAACTTTCATATTCTCCAATATTTTCATTGTAATTACCATGGGGCTTAAGTTTAACATCCTATATCTGAAGCAATCTCTTTTGCTTTTATACCACCTTTCTTCAATAGTATATACAAACTATATTCCCATACCTCTCTGTCCCCCCACCTTTATGTAGTTCTTATAAATTGCATGTTTATATATTATGAGATGAAATTCACTGATTTATCATTATATTTTATTCATTTGCCTTTTGGAGCCTGTAGGAAGGAAAAGTGGAATTACAAACCAAAAATACAATAGTAAAGGTATTTATATTTATCCATGTCATTACTCTCACCAGAGAACTTTATTTCTTCATGAGGCTACAATTTAATGTCTTTTGCCCTTTACCTTCAACCTGAAGAACTGTCAGCAGCAGCTCTTGTAGGGACAAGCTAGTGGTGATGAAATCCCTCAGCTTTTGTTTATCAGGGAATGTCTTAATCCTTCCCTCATTTTTGAAAGAATTTTGCCAGATATGGAATTGCTGGTTGGCATTTTATTGTTGTTGTTTTTAGCCATGTAAATATGGCAACTCACTGCCTTCTTGTCTTCATGGTTTGCAATGAGAAACTGGCACATAATCTTATTGAGGCTCCCTTGCATGTGGGACAGTCTTTCTTTCTTGTGGCATTCAGAATTCTCTATTTACCTTTGGCTTTTGACAGTTTGATTAAAATATGCTGCAGTGTGGCTCTATATGAGTTTATCCAGTTTGGAGTTTGTTGAGCATCTTAGTTGTATATATTCAAATCTTTAATTATTAGGGAAATGTTCAGCCATTATTTCTTTTAATATTCTCTCTGCTCCTTTTTTTCTTTCTTCTCCTTATGGGACTCACACAATGTATATATGTACACCTGATGATGTTCCACAGGTTCCTCAGGCTCTCTTCACTTTTCTTCATTCTTTCTTCCTTCTGATTCTTAGACTGAATGATTTCAATTGTCTTGTCAAGTTCTCTGATTCTTTCTTTTGCCAGTTCCTATCTGTATTAGTCTGCCAAAGGGGACCTGAGCCAAAGTACCAGAAATCTGTTGGCTTTTATAAAAGGTATGTATTTGGAGTAAAAGCATACAGTTATGAGCCCTAAAGAGTCCAACTCAAGGTTGCTTTCTTACAAAAGTCATTTGCCATGTGTTAAAAAGCAAGATGGTTGCTTATCTCTGCATGGTTTTTTCTTCCAGGGTTTCCTCAATCTCTTGGCATAAGGCTTGTGTCTTTTTAGGCTTACTATATTAGCTGCAAACTGTCCAGTGAATGGCTCATCTCTCCTGGGGCTTTCAAAAATGACAGAGTTCTCTCTCTCTTCCCATGTGTCTTCTTGAGTGAGTGTCCATTTCTACAGGCCCACTAAGGAGCCAGGGACTCAGCCTGATCAAGACTTACTGACCTGGTAGAATCAAAAGCCCCAAATTGATTTTATCAAGTTAACTTAAATCCTTTAAATTTAATATAATCTAAGGGTACCATACCCAGAGGAGCAGATTAGTTTATAAACATAATTTTTCTCTTTTTAGGATTCATAAATAACCTCAAACTGCCATACCATCTACTATTGAACCCCTCTGAAGAATTTTTTATTTTTATTATGCAGTCTTCAGCTATGTTTGTTTCTTTTTCATAATTTACATCTGTCTGTTGATATTCTCCTTGTATTCATCCACAGGTTTCCTGATTTACTTTAGTTCTTTGTCCATGTCTTCAATTAACTTTTTGAGCATATTTAGGATTTTATTTTTACATTTCTGTCTGATATGTACAAGTGTGGTCCTCCTTATTTATGGTTTCTAATACTTTAATCATCTCCTTTGCCTGGGCCATCACTTCCTATTTCTTTGTATGTTTTGCAACCTTTGTTGAAACCTGGACACTATGATACAATGTTTTAACACTGGAATTTAGATTCTGAGGCATCTATTTTTAAGCTTGTATCTAGCAAGTATTATGACAGAGTTTTCTGCTTCTCTTGATTGCCAGATGCTAACAAAATCCAAAACTGAAAAAAAAAGAAAACAAAAATAAAACACCTTTCACAGTCTGACTGACTGTGCAAATGCTCTTGTTTCAGGCTTACCTACACAATGAGTTTTGAAAATAGCTCCAGGACAAAATGTAGGGACCTCCTTGATCCTTTCTGGGTATGCATCTTAGTTTAAGCATGAGTATGTAGCCCTAGGAATTCCTTAGGTTATATGGTTTTGCATGTCCCCTCTTCTCTAAGAAACAGTTTCCACATGGTCCCAGGCATTGCACATTGCACTGCATATCTTACAGCCAGTTATCTCCTGTTCCAGGCAGTGCAACCTGATTGCTTTCCCACAGTATTCTGTAGAAGTGTTCCACGTACTGCCTTCTACCACACGTACATGCTCTCAGTGTGTGTACAATTACACTACTCCTCCACAACTGGAGCCAGGTATCCACATTGAGAGCATGTCTGTGCTGAGCTGGTGAGAGATGGGGGAGCATCCAGCTAGAACACAATGAAATCCTACCACTTTTTAGTAATCTTTTCTTTGATTTGGTGCTTGAATTGTTACTGCAGTCCTTTAACTGTTTTCTTGAACTTAGAGAAAGATCTTTCTGCCAGTTCTTGCTAGTTTTTTCAACGCTTCTATTCTAAAATGTGGGCACAGAGCCCTGAAGTGTTTGATTCAGCCATCTTGATAAAATAATAATTCTATATTAATAATACTTCTATGATACAAACTCTACTGATTTCTAAAACGAAGAAAGATGGAAAGCTAATTTTCTTCAATGTTCTAGGCTTATGTCCATCTTTAGAGTCACTAAATCTGTTCTTAGATTTCGGATAACTAGTTTGAAATAGGCTAGAGAGTATCATGCAAAGAACCTTGAAATACAGTAATATGGATTGTTTTCCAAAGTTAGGGTACAAAAATGCACAATAGCTGTAAGAGGGAAACGGACTTGGCCCAGTGGTTAGGGCGTCCGTCTACCACATGGGAGGGCGTCCGTCTACCACATGGGAGGTCTGCGGTTCAAACCCTGGGCCTCCTTGACCCGTGTGGAGCTGGCCCATGCACAGTGCTGATGCGCGCAAGGAGTGCCCTGCCATGCAGGGGTGTCCCCCGCGTAGGGGAGCCCCACACGCAAGGAGTGCACCCTGTAAGGAGAGCCGCCCAGCACGAAAGAAAGTGCAGCCTGCCCAGGAATGGCGCCACCCACACTGCCCCTGCCGCTGACGACAACAGAAGCAGACAAAGAAACAAGACGCAGCAAATAGACACAGAGAACAGACAACTGGGGGAAGGGGGGGAAATTAAATAAATAAATAAATCTTTAAAAAAAAATAGCTGTAAGAAACAGTCAAACAATTACATATGCTCTTGTCAATGAGACTAGAAAAGTTAGTAAAGATTCAAGATAATCTTCATTATTTCCAAAGCACATGCTAATATATGTAGAAATCTTTGTGTGGTATTTTATTAAATTCAGTAAAATGGAAATCTAACTGTTACAAATTACAAAGAAGCACAATTCAAATTTATTTGATAGAAATTTTCATATACAATTAAATCTTAACATGGAGTTCATAGCTCCTTATTGACTTCAAATTTCTGTTTCTGGCTTTATATTATTGAGAAACTCATGTGTGCACAAGGAAACCTGTATAAGAATGTTCTCTGGAATATAATTGTTAATAATAAACAATTTAAATTCTGATCATTAGGGAAATGTATAAATATAATTTAGTATATATACAATGGAGTAATATTCAGCAGATAAAAGTTACCAGTATAATTATATAAAAGAGAGATTTCAAAATGTAATACTGAGACAGCCAGCAAGATGGTGGCAGAGTTAGGAGCTCCTGGAGTCAGCTTGTACTACAGAGTGTTTTAGCATTCACCCAGAGCTAACTAAAGCATCTGTTTGGGGGTTCCAGAATATCAGAAGAGCAATCTGCAACATCCTTGAAAGACTGGAAGGAGGAGACTGCCCATCCACAGAGAAGATTCATAAGTAGAGCACTCTACATCCCAAAAGCAGTACCTATTCTCCAATGGTTGTACAAGCCACCTTGGGAGCTATTCTACAGCTGAAATTGGATGTTCCACTTCCCAAAAATGGGGGAAGAAAAGACAGTTGGGTGCCAATGTCAGTTACTTATTAGTAAATTGGGCTGGCTAAACTATAACCCTAAGAACAGCTAAAGTTTGAATGTGTCGGAGTCAGAAAGAGATTGGTAGTTGCCATTTTAACTCCACCCCTGCATGAGGGGAAGCAGGGCAGAAAAATCACAGTGCAGGTAGGGACTGGATTACTTCCATCCAGATTGGGTGGCAGCTCTACCCTAAGCCAGCCTCTCCTCTGGCAGGGAAGAACCTAGGAGGACCTGCACCAACCTCTCAGGGAAAATACAGAACATGCCACAAAGGCTAGTGATCATTCTACTCTGGTGGTGCAAACCACCTCAGGAACTATTTTCTAATTGGAGTTGGAAGCTCCATTTCCCAAAAGCAGGGGAAAGAGAGACTGTTGGCCACCAACTTCAACTACTGATCAGTAAATTTGGCTGGCTAAAGTAAATGTAAAAACAGCTAAAGTTTGAACCTGTCCAAATTGGAAAGAGGTTTGTAGTTGCCATTTTGACACCACTCCCAGCATGAGGGAAGCTGGGCTGACTGAAAATCACAGTGATGGTAGGAAAGTGCTTCTCTCACTCAGATTGGACTGCAGCCCTAGCTTAGGCTTCAGTCCCAGCTCTAGCAGGTAGTAGGCTGGGAGGAACTGCACCAGCCTTTCTGGGTATCTGCAGGTACATTTGGCTGGCACAGACTGAAGAGTCAGAAGTCTAATGTGGTAACTGTGGTCATTTTGAACCTGCATGGCATAGACAGCTGCCCATACTTACAGCTCCATCCCCACACCAGGTAGGGGAAGAAGGGGCATGAAGCTTCATCAGCCTCTCTGGGCAACTAGAAACTAGGCCTGCACACCTTGGATTATTACACTCAGCTGTAGTTCTGTCCCTACCCCTGGCAAAGGAGAAAGTTGGGAGTAGCTTCATCTGTACCTTGGGCAATGCAAGCAGCTTGAGCCTCCTCAGCTTACAGCACCAACTACATTCTTGGCTCCTACTTAATAAAACCAGCAAGGGAGAAAGGGTAAGAAAGCTCTAAAATAAAGAGAGAAACTGCACCCAGAATAAAAACATGTAGTAAGCCAGATGCCAAAACACCAACAAAAAATTACAATCCACACCAAGAAACAAGAAGATATGGTCCAGTTAAAGGAAGAAGATAAGCTTCCAGATGACATAAAGGAGTTGAGATAATTAATCACAGATTTTCAAAAAAATCTTCTTAATAAATTCAATGAGATGGCTAAAGAGATTAAGGATATTAAGAAAACATTGGATGAGCACAAAGAAGAATTTGAAAACATACATAAAAAATTGCAGATCTTATGGGACTAAATGGTGAAATAAATGAAATAAAAATACACTGGAATCATATAATAGCAAGTTTGAGGAGGCAGAAAAAAGGATTGGTAAGCTTGAAGAAATGGCCTCTGAAAGTGAATATACAAATGAACAGATGAAGAAAAGAATGAAAAGAAGTGAACAAGATCTCAGGGAACTAAACAACAGCAAGACAAGTGCAAACAAATGTGGCATGGATGTCCCAGAAAGAGATAAGAAGGAAAAAGGGGCAGAAGGAATATTTGAAAAAGTAATGGTAGGAAATTCCCCAAACCTATTGAAGGGCATGGATATCCATGTCCAAGAAGTACAACATATTCCCATCTGAATAAATCCAAACAGACCAACTCTGAGACATATACTAATCAGAATATAAATGCCAAAGACAAAGAGAATTCTGAGAGCAGCAAGAGAAAAGCAATGCATAACATATAAGGGATACCCAATAGGATTAAGTGCTGATTCTCATCAGAAACCATGGAGGTAAGAAGGCAGTGCTATGATATATATAAGATACTGCAACAGAAAAACTTCCAATCAAGAATCCTATATCCAGCAAAACTGCCTTTTGAAAATAAAATGAGTTTAGAATATTCACAGATAAACAGAAACTGAGAGAGTTTGTAACAAAGAGACCAACTTTCCAGGAAATACTAAAAGGTGTACTACAGCCTGAAAAGAAAAGACAAGAGAGGGAGGCTTGGAGGAGACTCTAGAGATGAAGATTATATCAATAAAAGTAACTAAAAGTCTCAAAAGAGTGGTGAAAATAAAATATGGCAGATAAAACCCAAAGGTCAAAATGGGTGAAATAAAAATTGCTTTTACAGTAACAACAATGAACGTTAATGGATTAAACTCCCCAATGAAAAGACACAGACTGGCAGAATAGATGTAAGCTATAAGCTGTCTGCAAGAGACTCATTTTAGACCCAAGGATACCAATGGAAGTGAAAGGTTGGAAAAAGATATTCATTCAGTTAAGAAAAGAAAAAAAAGCCACAGTACTTTAGAAAGGCACTAGTAATGCACAATCTGAGGAGGAATTCAGGAAAACTTTTTTGATTTACAATAGCAAATCAAAATAAGTACAAAATAGCAATTTGTATTTATTTCTGAATACAGATAATTGGGAATAAACTTAACCAATGATGTAAAGTACTTGTATTCAGAAAACTACACTCATTTTAAAAGAAATTTAAAAAGACCTAAATATATTGGAAGAATATTCCATGCTTATGTATTGGAACACTAACCAGTGGATAGGGCATCCATCTACCACATGGAAGGTCCATGGTTCAAACTCCGGGACTCCTTGACCCATGTGCAGCTGGCCCACACACAGTGCTGATGCATGCAAGGAGTGCCTTGCCATGCAGGGGTGTCCCCGCATAAGGGAGTCCCATGGGCAAGGAGTGTGCCCCATAAGGAGAGTTGCCCAGTGTAAAAGAAGGTTCAGCCTGCCTAAGAATGGCGCCGCACACATGGAGAGCTGACACACAAGATGACACAACAAAAAGAAACACAGATTCCCATGCCGCTGACAACAACAGAAGCGGACAAAGAAGAACACACAGCAAATTGACACAGAGAACAGACAACGGGGGTGTTGGGGGGGAAGGGGAGAGAAATAAATTAAAAAATAAAAATAAAATAAATTAAATATCATTAAGATGTCAGTTATACCCAAATTAATAACAAATTCAATGTAATCCCAATGAAAATTCTACCAGCATCTTTTAAATAAATGGAAAACATAATTATCAAATTTATTTGGAAGGGTAAGGGGTTCTGAATACCCAGAAATATCTTAAAAAGGAAAAATGAAGGTGGAGGACTCTCACTTCCTGACTTTAAATCATAATATCTAGCTACAGTATAAAAACAACATGGTACTGGCATAAAGACAGATACATAGACCAATGGAACCAAACTGATGGTTAAGAAACAGACCTTCATACGTATGATCAAGGGATATTTGACAAGCCAGTTAAACCCTCCCAGCTCAAGCAGAACAGTCCATTCAACATATGGTGCTGAAAGAACTTGATGTCCATAGCTGAAAGAAGGAAAGAGGACCCCTATCTCACACCTTATACAAAAATTAACTCAAAATGGATCAAAAAACTAAATATAAACACAAAAACCATAAAGCTTCTAGAAGAAAATGTAGGAAAATATCTTCAAGACCTGGTGGTAGGTGATGGATTCCTAAAGGAAATAGGAGGAGGATTGAGGTGGACTACTGATGTTTAATGTATGTAGTTGTTTTACTTAACCTTATTGCAAAAGCATGGAAGTGTATAGAGTTGATGATAATACATTAGAATGAGTAACAGCTGGTTTATAAATCAGGATGTGGCTGAAAAAGGTAGTTAGCAATGTAAATGCCAATTGAAAGAAAGCTAGAGAATAATCTAGGGACTGAATAACACAGTAAACCCAGAGGTGGATGGGAATCTTATTTGATGGTATAGATGCAAGAGTGTCCTTTGTGAGCTACAGCAGATATACATTACTATTGCAGCATGGTGGGAATGTGGAGAAACATGGGAAAAATACAACTGCTGTGACCTATGGACTGTGGTTAACAGTAACAATGTAATATTCAAGCATCTAAGCCAAAGATGTACTGTGTTGATATTGGGGAGTATGGAAAAATTGTGCAAAATATAGGCTATGCACCTGGCAATAATCTGATGATATTATTTTATAATCTGTAACAAATGTTCTACCACATGTGGGATGTTGATAGAGGATTGTTGTATGGGAATCCTGTACATGTGCATAATTGTTTAGTAAGTTTACAACTTCCATCATAAAAATATATTCAAAAAAATAATAAAAGGGTGGGTTGGGAGAAAATACCACAAATGTAAGATAAGGACTATAGTTAGTAATAAGATTTTGATGATATTCTTTCATCATTTGTAACAAATATCTCACAACGATGCAAGGTGTTGGTAGTGGGTTGATGTATGGGACCCCTGATGATGGTTATGCATGTTTGCTTTGTAAGTTCACTTTTACTATACACTTATTGTTTATGTATGTTCATATATAAATGATATAAAAATAATAATAATAGGGTGGGTTAGGGGGAAAATATACCAAATGTAAGATACTTTGGTTGGTAGTAATATACTGAGGATGCTCTTTAATTATTAGTTAAAAATGTTTCACAACAGTTCAAGGTATTGTTGGTAAGGTGAGGTATGATGTCCCTGTATGAAATTATGTGTGTTTGTTTTGTAAGTTCACAATTATTATATACTTATTGTTTATGTATATTTATATGTGTATGATATACTTGAAGAAATTTTTTTAAATGCTCAAAAATGTAATATTGACAGAAAAAATAAAAATAAGATGTGGGATAATAGATGCAGTTTGTAGCTATTTATATGATCTGAACATGCAAATGCACACAAAGCAATAATAGAATTGTTGATAAATACAAAAATACTCATATAATATATGCTTGTAAGATATATTATAAAACATTTAAAACTGGATTCTAATGATGGAAATTATATTGATAACTAGATTTACTTTCCCCTGGGGGAAAAAGGGGAGGAGATTTGAATTTCGTGTGGTAATGAAAGGGGAATTTAGATATATCTCTATCTCTCTCTATATGTATCTCTGACTATGTATATCTGAAAATACTAGAAAAAATATACAAGTATAATAATAATGGTTAATTCCTGGTCATATGGACATATGTTTGTGATATTTTTCTTTTTGTAGTTTTAGAATAAAAAAATAACTTTCTGGAACTTTAAAGTAGTATTATTACTTCGATCCAAATTATTACTTTTTCTGTTATAATAAAAAATCACCTGCACTAAAAAGAGCCAACAATAGGTTAGTCACATTGTGAATCCATGATCATGAAAGTGTCTTGTGCTAACCCATGTCTATACCAACTCCTCTAATATAATATTTTGGTTTTATTGAGTAAAGGCGGTAGATTCAGAAATGGTATGCTTTTCCTGTTGCTCAATAAATCCTTAAATCCTTATAAAAAATGTAACTATGTCAATGTTAAGGAAAAAAAAATTCCCTAATAGTCAAGAGGACTATTCTCATTCCAGCTATGTTTCTACCAACCCACTCTGGGTAAAGTCACCTGTTCCTTATAATCTCTAACACTATCCCTCTTGTGTGATTCTGCTTTTCTATAAGACTCAGTGGTATTCCAAGTTTGACAGTCCTAGATCCCAGTCCAAATTTTAGGGCTTCTTCTAAATTTCTCTAGAATTTGGCAGGAAATGGAAGAGATGAGAACCATCCTATTTTATGTAAGTATTGTGGTCTCAAAATTTTACATATGGTATTTATTTAATTTTTAAAAATGATCCAAAATGGTAGATACTGTGGCACTGTTTTCTCCATTATTTTAATAAAGAGCTAGGACTCATGGAGGTCAAGTCATGATTAGTATATACATTTTGTCTAACACCCACGCTTATTGTGCTTTCCATGCCATCAGAAAAGAGTTTTCAGAGATCATGGTCAAAGAGTCAATCGCTGAGTGAAATAAACAGCTCCAATGCACAAATATTGCATGATCTCACTGAAAAAAACTAAGGATAGTGTGAAGACTCACGGTGGTAGGGTCTGGAAGAAAGGTTACCATGAGATAGAAGGGGAATAGAGATTTATGAGCTGATGCTTTATCTGCATAGAATTTATAATTAGGTTGGTTGTAATGGTTTGGAAATGGATAGAGGTGATGATGGCACTGAGATATAAATGTAATTAACAGAGCTGAAGTGTGAGGATGAATGGGGCTGAAGGGGGAAGTTTTGGTACATCCATGAGGCTAGAAGGAAAGCTAGAGGCCTTGTACATATTTCTACAGATTATGAATGTGTTCTTATAGTCATAGATTTTTTCTCAATAGATAGAGGCCCACAAAGCAGCTAACAAAATGTAATCTTCCATTCTGGGAAAGCCCTGCTACTTTCTCAAATAAAATGGCAACTATCTCTGGAATATATAAGCCATGCCTAAGGAAAGGAAGCAGACCTATATGCTTGTATATATGAACCTTATTCCTGTAAAAATGAAATTTAGCCCAATTATAATTAATTCCTAAGAGTTATCTCCTGAAAAACTCCTTGTTACACAAGTGTGATCTCTCTCTAAGCCAAACCCAGCAAATACACTATGTAACCACTGAAATGGACATGACTCCTTGGAATGAGGTTCCTGGCACTGAAGGATTATTACCAAGTGCTAACTAGAAATGCATTTGGAAAAAAGGACCTTGACCAAAAGAGAAAAACATTAAATGAAAAAGATTTTTTTATAGCTAGGAGATTAAAAGTGAGTTGGGAGGTCATTCCAGAGGTTACAGTTATGCAGGATCAGACAGATTTCACTAACTGCCACAGTAATCAAAGCCTCAAACAAGAGTGCTCCCGAGGGCTCTTGGGACTCTGGACATTGAGGCAAGGCACACACAGCCTCATAAATCAACACCTTGGTGGTCCCTATCTGGGAATATATGATAATTTATTTCCCCAATTTAACATTGTTATATTCATTTATAATTCCCTTAATCATGATTCTTCTACTCCTCTTATTTTTATCTATAATTGTCAATGTACCTGTTAAGTTTATTTCTTAGAGACTTAAATCTTTGGATTGTTCATGTGTTGGTTGAACCCTGATTCTCAGCATGGTAGTCACCAACTCCTATTCTATAGTTCTTCAGGCTTGCCTTGGGCAACCAACAAAATGATGATGATGGACAAGTCCAATCCCCCAAAAAACAAGGAACATCTACAACTGCAAGCAAAATAATTCTTTCCATCTGCTTCATATTACCTAAGCCCCCTATAAGCCTGAAGCAGTCAATGCAAACTTCATTCCAAATCCCTCAAGATTGAGGAATGAACAATCTTAAGGGAGCTATAACCATGAATAAAATAGATTTATTGTTATTGTAGTTATCATCCCATGTTAATGGAAGATTTTTAACATTGATGTAAAGATGGTGGTTGCCAGGGTTTCAGGAGGAGGAAGTAGGGGTGAATGGGAGAACACAGGGCATATTTGGGGTGGTGAGATTCTTCTGTGTGATACTGCAGTGATGCATACATGACATTATGCATTTACGAAGACCTATGAAACTATACAGCACAAACCATAATGTAAACTATAGATTTTGGTCAGCAACAATGCTTCAATATTGGTTCATCGACTGTAACAAATGTACCACACTAATCTAAGATGTCAATAATAGGGGAAACTATGTGTGTGGGTATGTGGAGGCTGTTATATGGGAATTCCCTATACTTTTGGTGTAATTTTTCTGTAAATGTAAATCTAAAAACTTCTCTAAAAATAAAGTTAAAAAATTCAATCACAGGAGTTCCTAATGGAGTGTTATAAATGTTGTAATACATTTTTTACTGCCTTGGTCTTATGATTAAGATGTCTAAGAAACAAAAGTGACAAATTTAAGTATAATGCAAGAGTTCTCTAAAGGGTTCAGCAGGTTTGTATCTTTTTAATTTCTTAAGGTGATTCTGATAAATCCATCCCATGTTTACCCACTGAGAATCTCTATTTTAGAGAAAAAATTTAGAGACATGGTTCTTTAAATACGTTATCATCACACATCATCTAGTGACTCTCAAATGACAAGGTGACTGAGGAAAATTAAGAACTCCCAGTTCACTGGAAGCTGATAGTTGTGTTGCATACTTTTGTCCATCAAAGTTTGTCTCCCAAACAAAGGGAGAAGTATTGTCTGCTTGGGAACCAGACCATACACATACCTATTTCTCCTGTTGCATGTAATTGAACTTCATTTGATAGGCAAAGTGGGGGTACAGTTCAATAATCCTTCTGGGATGCATCTCTACAATTACCTTCAATGATAAAATCACATGGAGAAAGGTAAAATTATAGCCAGAGAATGGGTCAGTTCAAGCTGTTGGTTTTTGGAGCTTGTAAAGTATTTGAAGAAGCAAAATAGAGTCATAATTAAACCATGTATTTGAAAGAGATGTTTGGGAAGTTGTTAATTTGACTTCTACATAAATGTTTATACGCTGACAAGCAATGGATGACATAGAGTTAAAAAGAAACTTATATTGGTATTTTTTAGCCATTTATCTAAAGAAAAAGAGATTATATAGACCTGTATTCTAAATTCTGTTACCCATATTGAATTCATGCTTTAAGTCTCCTAAATCCATATGATTTAAGGTTTCCTTCCTTCCTTCCTTCCCCCTCCCTCCCTCCCTTCCTTCCTATCACTTGGAAAGGTAGAATTATTAAAATTATCCTGTTGCTCATGATGAACACAGCACGCAAAACATATCTATATCTTGGCCTGTTCCCAATCCAATTAAGTCAGAAAGCTTGGGATTCTGGAGTCTGGGCTTTAAAAATCATGCCAGGTGCAGAAATTCGAATGTGCAGTCAAACTTGAGAACTGCTAATATATTTGTCATTGCACTGACCATTTGCAGCTTGCCTCTTTGCAAGAGTTTACAATGATACTTTCCCCAAAGGCTTCTCCAAATAGCTGAGCATGTTTTATTGTAAAGATAAAGGAAAAGAACAACTAAACCTTTCTAAGAGCACTTAAGTAAACCTAGTTATATTATAATAAACTAAAAATAAGGTGGATGAATCTCAAATAAATAGTACTTATTCTTTGACAACTTTTCTAAGTAGACTATTTTGCTAGTGAAATTTTAGTGAGACATTATTTAATGAGGCAACAGTTTACTATTGAAGTCAAGCAGTATTTATGCCATAAGAAAACACTCCACCTCCCTTATTTCATATTTGGGTGTTAGTAGATGAATTAAACATGCCTTTCAGGTGCACCATTGCTGAAATGCACTCCTATCTATTATCTTTCCAAAATGAATCCTACCTCTTTCCATAGGAAAGTAAAACTACACATAAAATATGTAATTACAGGCGCACTATTCTTATATTGCACTTGCTTCCTTGTGTAGCATTACACCAAATGCCTTCAACATTTTAAGTATTCTATTATTTTTATATATTATCACAATTATAATTATAGAATTTGTTAACAATGCCAAAAATGTAGATTACTGACATTTTAATACTATGCTCCTAGATGTAAGTATGTTGTAGATACACACACACAAAAAAACATATTATTTCAATGCAGTGTAATTGAAATAAACAAATATGGAAGAGTAGGTATAGTGTAGCCCTAATGGGGGAATACATTACAGATAAGAGACACTAAAATATTAACAAAGTAGAGATATTTGAGTAATAGTTTGTGTGTGTGTTACTTCTATGTGATTTCATTTTTTTCTATAAGCTTAATTATTTGTAAGGAAGAATTTTAAGTATATTTGTTAACTGATATCAAAAATTACATTGATACTATCCTTGGTATATTTGTCTCTTTTTCTTGATAATGGCAAGATCGAAACATTGTTTTAGTTTAATCTAATTGAACTATAAGGTACTGAAAACAGATTAAACACTGTTTAAAACTCAATTTAATGCTTCCCCTTCTCCTGAGGTTCAGGCTTTAACTTATATGTTATCAAACAACTAGAAACTGACCATAAGCAAATTATTATTTACACGGATATGTTGGCACAATTATGAATGCAGCTTCAGTGTTTTTGTCTATGGAATAGATAATACAATAGGACCTGGAAAATTACTTGTAATTTTTCGAGTTCTTCAAACAAAACATGTCACTAAACACATGAGATTCATTTAAAAGCTTTTTATGCTCAAGTACCTTCAATTATAATTTTGGTTAGCTCTATACCCATTGGCATAACATTTAGCAACCAAGAAACAAGTCGATTTGTAAAATTTTGAGCATTCTGTTTTATTTTTGCCACCAAATATCAGTATGGATTTAGATTGCTGGAATCTCATGAATGACCAAAGTTGTCTTATCTAACCTCTTCATCGTTTTCCAAAATTTATATGAAGTACCATTTATTACCAGGTTGCAATTTCTTTTGGCCACCAAAGAGGTTTATGGCTATTTCCTAAACTCATAACTTTGATTTATCTTTCAGAGAGTTCTTCACCAGTGCATTCTTGAAAACCCATTTAATCCATAGACATCCTTTTGATATGTCTATCAGTATTTTAATTGCAACAGAGCCAGTTCTCCTATGAAAATACACATAGAACTCACCTTTTAGGAGGGATTATATTAGGGGTTCATTCATGAAACACTGCCAAGTGTAGTTAAAGTGGTTTGATGTCTCAACACTACACACCTGACACTGATGCCAAATAATTATTAATACCATATTCTAAAGACACCTCCTTCATATGTTAATGAATTTAAAGTGAAATTGACAAGGAGATGGAGACAGAGAGGATCAGAATCAAAACTCACCAATCCAACTAATAGAGACATGTTGTTCTCTTTCTTTGAAAGGCAAACAAGTACATTAAGTACAATGGGAGATCATTTTTGAAGAGCACGCAGTCCAAAAGAGGACTTGCCATACTACTAGGGACATAAGACATAAGCTAAATCAATCTCTCTGGTCAAATATAAAAGTAAAATAAAATAACATAGTTTGTCTTTGCTTGGATTTCTTCAAAACAACGCGTGAAGCAAAGCTTACTTATTAAATCTCTATTCGTGTGGTAAAATCTCACAGCAGCAACAAAGAACTACAAAGAGAAGCAAGACTGGAAAGGAAGGAAGTTAAATAAAAGGTGATGTGTTAACCAAACTTGCTTTCATCTCACAAAAATCATAGCAGCCGCACAAACATATAAGAGGCATACATGTAATGTCATAAAAGAAATTTTATTTGGTGCCTCATTACACTGTGTGGTTAGTCACAAATTTCCCTTTCGCGCAACCACCCCAGTTAGCCCTGCTTTGGGCATAACCAGATTAGCCAGTCCTGCAACTTTCTATGGATTGAATAAGAGATGTCCTAATTTCTCTGAATGGCCTTTGTTGTTTCTTCTAATGGTTCCTTGCCACTTCTGCTCTTTGGCGGCCACATAATTTACTAGCAAGTCCTGCATTTCCATAAAGCTTGGATGATAAGAAGCTGCACTCAGCCTTTCCAAACACCACTTACAGTTTCTGCTTTTTGCACAGTATAGCTTAAAATTTCAAATCCCTATATCCTTGGGAAAGCCCTCTTCCCTTCCTCCACCAGTCACAATAAAGGCAAGATCTAGGGACACACATATGCTCCTTCCTCCCCTTCTCCCAGGACCCTTGCAGAAGTCTAAATTAGGCAAACCCAAGAGGTTCCTTCCACTACCTTCATTGTCTCCTTTCCCCCTCCAGGGTCTTTGGTCTAACAAAGCTGTCCTCTATACATTCTCTGTTGGCTGGCTGGCTGGCTGGTTGTGTTTGTGCCTCATCACCTGAAGAGCTTCCAGATGACATCTGAAACAATACAACACATCTTTGGGGGAGCCATATTAAAAATTACATACCATTGAACAGTTCTTCAGGAGAGGAAGACCATGGAACTTCTCTGTCAGCTTTCGCTTTCACTGGTTGAAATATACCCTATTACAAGGGAACTCCACTGCACATCTGGACTGTGTTACTTGGATCTCAGAACAAGACTTTGAATAAGGCAGAACCTTTGTAAATTGAGTTGAGTTAGATTGACCTTGTTCCTCAATCGTTATGATTCTCGACACAATGAATGATATAAATGTTCTAGGGGAGGCTGAGGCATTTGGGATCATTTGGAGATGAAGCAATGATGGCATGGATAGATTCATCTACTGAACAAGCAGACAAAGCTATTAAGATTAGGAGCCAGTGATGCTGAGCAAAATCTGGGTCAGTAAAATCAGTAATAGAAAACAGAAAATCTTGGTCAGTAGTACACACACACATATACACATGTGAGATAAGAACATGAACGAAGGAGATGTTAATTATGCTAGGTGGGAAAGTTGGGTAGACTTCATGACCGCATATATTTAATTAGACACTTGAAAGATAGACTTTATTGCAAGGGAGAGATTTGAGTGTTCGAATCTTGTACAGAATCTTGATGTGATATCCTGACCAACCATGCCTTGGGGTTAAAGCTCAGAATTAGATGAAAGAAAATATCAAACACCAAGCCTAAGTATTGGACTTTATCAAATGAAATGTGAAGGCACTGGCAGATTTTAGTATGGGATTGAAGAAATAAGCAGATACTTTATAAAGGCAATGTGCTAGGAAGATTGAAAGAGGAAGAGCCTGAAAGCAGAGAAACCAGTTCATAGTTAATTCTCCACCTGGGAGATGATAAGAGTGTCTGTTAAGGCAGAGAATTTGAGAATGATTAGGAAGGACTAGGTTTTTAGGGAAATTCTGGAGGTAAAATTTGGTAGTTGGATACAGGAAGGGGCAGTAAAAGAAAAAAAGGAATAGAAGATGTTTTATATATATTTGCCTTGACTGTCTAGATGTATGTAGTGCTATTAGTTTTCTATGGACTATATTACAATATAGAATATTGTATACATATACCATGTAGTGCTATTAGTTTTCTTTGGGCTATATTACAATATAGAATATTGTATACATGTACAATATAGAATATTGTATACATGTACCATGGGTGCCATATTCACTTATAATAATTTCATTTTAAACTACATGATACTGTTTGGGGTGAAATTACTTGAATTTTAATATATTATTGGTTTCTTCTCTATTTTCTTCTGTTTCCTCAAGATTCCTCCTCCACTAATTATTTCTGCAAGACATTTACTTAAGGGAACAATGATCCAATATTTAATTGTGTATCAAATAACAAAAGCTGCCTTGTCTAACTGCTAGCTCCTATTATTGACAAGTCACATTCACACAGCTTTGCTTCTGTATATGTTCTCAGCAAACAGGAGGATTGGCACACAAGAGCCATTCTGGCCGAGAACTAGGCGTTTACAAGAGACAAGGAAGTAAAGTAGATTGCAGAAAACTTGATAATTTCCCATGAAGCCTTGAGAGGAATGAAGAAAACAAAGTAAATTTAAACAGTGCCTTTAAAATTAAGGAAGGAAAAAGCTAAGAGCTGTGTCAGTCACCAATGGCATCTGATATTGATGATATTATGGTGCTACCCAAGACGCAGGACTTATTAATAACAGCTCCTAATTGGAAAACCAAAGAGGTGTTGAATGTTTGACCTGCAGAAAAGGGAAACACATGTCTTTTAACGTGGATATCATTGACATCTACATAAATTTCTGTCATGTCAGAGGATGCTCAGAAGAACTGAGGAAACTCTGAAGAGTATAGTGCTGTTAAGTGACAGGATTGGGCTTTGAAAATCTGTCGGCAGCCTGAGCCCAAGCCCACTATTTTAAAGAAAACATTGCACTTCCTCTTCCCTTGCTTGGGTTCCTCATAGTCCCTGTGCCATAAGTTATCTCTTCTTCCAAATTTTCCAGTTATATTTTTAAACGGCTTTTATTGTAAAAGCCTTAAATAATTTCTCCATTTTTTTTCATTTTAACAAAGATATACAAATAAGAAGTTTAAACAATGAGATAGTACACTAAATACACATAAAGGCAGTCCATGCTTCATCCTTTCCTGACTCCCAATCTTACATCCAAATGAATTGTTTTGCTTTTTCTTCATGAATTCATTTCCTCTGTGCAAACACTCTTATTATACTATTTCTTAACATATAATTTATAAGGATTTTCTATTGACTCCCCATTAGGACAGATGAGAATTTAACTTACATACAATTTCCTCTACAGTCCTCACTCCATTCACTGAAATAGTTTTATTATGATTTTTAAATTGAAACCCAAAGTCTACTTTAAAATATTATGCATAATTCAGTCCTTATCCAACTGTTGCAACATGTTTTCTTTTTTGTACTATTTTCAGTTTGCTTTTCCCCTTATTAAAAATAACAGCTTCTCATGTTTTTTATGTATCTATTTTAATACTCCATCATATTTGTCAAATGTATTCATGTTAGTTACCGAACTCATAAAAATATCATCTATCCATTCCATTTTCTCCTAGAAATGTTTCTCAGAATCTTCTGTCCTCCTACCCTCAACAGAAGCCTAAGAATCCCCTTTAATGTTTTTCTGTGTTATGTAGCCTGCTTGCTTGGTCCCATATCTTTTTCCCCTTGCTAAACCAACCATTATTGATTAACCCATCTGTTCAACTGAAGTCTAAGATAAAATATATAAGCAAAAAATGAAAATAAAAACATCTCCTCATGGTTATTTGAAGCCAAATATTTATTTTTCAGTGTTCAAACATAAACCTAGTTCTTCCCCTTGAGTGTTAGATCCTATCTTTTCTTGCATATTAACAAATTTAGACTCTACAATTATCCCTTCTTTCTCTCTTCTGTATCAATTATTATTTCCTTAGGTACTGAATTATTTCCTATAGTCTACAATTATTCTTTATTATAATGCAGTGGAAAGCAAGCAAATACATCTTCTTCGATTCCACACTCCTCTCCAGCTACACTCATATTTCTCTATTTTTCTAGTTCCCTATCTCCAGTTAGATCCACCTATACATTAAAACTATTCATATTCAACACCATATTGCCAAATTTAATAGTCATTTGTCTATGCATATCTTCTACAAGTTCAAACATGTTGAAAACCCCTTCCTTCTTGACAGTTATTCTTCATTTAGATTTGGGAATGCCTTGCTCACCCAATTTTCCTGCTGTCTCGCTGTCGCTTTTTTAAAATCTACTTTAAAAATTCTTCCACTTCTTCTTAACCAATAAATGTTAAAGTATTCTAGCTAGTCTTTTTTCTCAGTGTACATGTCTTCCTATGTAAATCCATATCTTACCTATATGCTAATGATTTCCAAATGTCAATCTCTAGCCTTAGCCAAATCCTGAACTTCCAGAGTTTTACACACACACACACACACACACATATATATGTATATATATATATATACAGTTGCTTCCTTGAGATCTCTGCTTATATATATCTAATGGTGACTAAAGTTTTAACATGTCCAAAACAGAATTACTGATTTTGAATTTCAAAGACTTTCCTTCCCCTAGTCTGTCCCACTTCAGTAAAATATGCCCGTGTTGTACTAGATATTCAGGCCATAACATGCACTAAACATTCTTGAATCTTCTCTCTCCTTCTTGTCCTTATCCATCAGCAAGTCCTTTTAGATTTACATTCAAAAACAATACCAATTCTCCTTGAAAAATTAACCATATAACCCAGCAATTCCATATTTAGGTATTTACCAAAGAATTGAAAACTAACTCAAATAGATATTTGTACACCATTGTTCATAGCAGCATCAGTCAGAAGAGCCAAAATGTGGGAAAATCCCAGTGTCCATAAATAAATGAATGGATAAAAAAAGTGGTTCATCTAGTCAATGGAATATTTCATGCAAAGGAATATTTCATTCATAAAATTAAATTACTGTTGGATAAATGGTATAACATAGATGAACCTTGAAAACATGTTAAGTGGAAGAAGCCTGGCATGAAAAGAAAATTTTATATATTACACTCAAATGAAATATCTAGAACAGGCAAATTCATAGATACAGAGAGAAGATTAGAAGTTACTAGGCACTGGAGTGAGGAGGAAATAGAAAGTTATTGCTTCTGGCAAAGAATTTCTGTTTGGGGTGATAAAAAATTTTGGAAATGGATAATAGTGATGGCTATATGACACAGTGAATGCAATGTAAACCAATTAATTGTGCATCTAAAATGGTTAAAATGGCAAATTTTATGTTATATGTATTTTACCACAATTAAAAATCACTATAAAATGTTGTAGCAATTCTAATTTTCTCAACTTGTCTACAATGACTTTAGGCTAAATCAGTGTTACTTCTTGCCAAGATTACTGCAAAGTTCTCTTCTAACCCTGCTTGCCCCGCTGTTGTTACAACCCTTTTAAAAGATAAATCCAATGAAAACCTTCACTCCCCTCCTCAAAGCCCTCCAATAATTCTCTACCACATTTTGACCGAAATACTGACTTCTTATGATGGATAGAAGGCCTTGCCAACCTCATTGACCAGTTCTTCTGTTCCTCTTACTCTCACTACCTTTCTCTTCCTTTGAAAACAAAGTTCTAGCTCCCACCTTGAGTTGTCTTAACTTACTATTCCTTCTTTCTGAAATCCCCTTCTTTCAAATATTCCCATGGTACTCTCCTTCGTTTACTTCCTATATTTTCTTAAATGTCACTTCCTCAGAGGAGACTTTCTGATGACCCTATCTAAAATATTAACCCCACTTGCCTTTCTTTATCCTTTGGCATGACTTTATTTTCTTTTGTGAACTTAATGTTAGTTGAAATTACATTATTTGTTTGTTTGTTTACATTTAAATGTCTGTCTTTTCCAATAGATTTCAAGCTCCATGAAGACAAGGATTGTGTACTGTTCACCTATGATCTAGCACAAAAACTGGCACATAGTTGGGGGGGATCTGATAAATGTATGTGAAATTAATGATTAGATAAATAAGCATAAGAGTCAGTGAAAGAATGACGTGTGGCAATTCATATTTTTTATTTGTAAAAATCATGTCAGTGTGACAGGATAACTCACTTTTTACCAGGCCAATTTCCCTTTATTCCTGAAAGTACCAACACCTCATATCCCAGGTCCTGAGCAAGGTGTGGTGGTCCTGTGACCACGATCAGGTTTGATGTGTGCTACTTCTAGGCTGGCTTAAAGAAATCTCAAAATGTGCTCCCTCTGCTCTTTGCCCTTATGCTAAAATATCAATTCCCAGAACTATCTTGGAAGACACATGATGATGATGTCAAATCTTCATCATATTGTGTCTGGGGTTCAATGTATAGAACAGAGCATACTGCTGATTTCAGACTCCTTAAGGTGATTTACATGCATGAGAAATAGCCTTCATTGTTTTTGAACAGTCATAGATTTTCTGTCTAGTTTTACAGTAATTGCTATAAAATTGATAGGAAGCAAATATCGAATAGTTAAGAAGTAAATATAAAATTGTCCAAATTTCTGCCTGAGGACATGAATGCCTATCAGTATCCCTGTATGTCAGATGGGGAAGGTGACTTTGGTTCCAACATGTAATATGACAATTATTATGAATCCCTATGTTTGAAAACATGAGCCTTCTGCTAGGTCTCCCATGCTCAAATCCAGAGCTGCTTCAGTTAATCCAATTTCTCCAAAGGGAAAAAACCTTTAATCTCTTGGTTGGGATAGAAGGGATAATCTCCTGATTGAAGACAAGTGGGGAGGAAACCTGAGAACTCAAGCACCCCAAATAAAAACTTTCAACCAATTCAATCATTTTCGTTTTTGTGCATCTACACAAATCTTCTGAGGTAATTCTTTGGTCTGTTAAGCATCCCCATGGTATATTGGTATATATTTTTGAGGTTACTAAGGTTATGGCTTCCTCTGATCTGTTAACTCTGTAATAACCACTCCATCTTCTTTCTGACTTCACAGAAAGTATTTAAAGTCCTCATCTGTTCTTCTCTACTCCACCATTTTCTTTGTCCTTTTGAAGTTGCATCTCTTCTATCCTTTAAAATCACTGTCATCTTTAGTGAGATTTCAGGAGAGTAAAGGAGATAAATCACATGTAATTACCTGCCAAGGATAATTAGAATTTACTTTGCCAACTTTACATATATATAAGTATCTTCCATCCTAAAGCAAAACAAAACAACTTGAAAAATGTAAAATCTCACAGGACACTTTATCCCTTTCATGATACTGCCCTTTTTCTCTCCTCTCCTTTAGAGTAGTTGGGAAATTTTGTTCCCCAGGGGACATTTGGCAATACCTGGAGACTCAACTAGGGGGTGCTAATGGCAGTATATTTTAGGAACAAAGGATGCTGCTAAGCATCCTATAATACACAAGATAGTCCCCCACCACAAAACAATTATCTGGCTCAAAATATCACTAGCCAAGGTTGAGAAACCCTGCTGTACAGCCAAGCTTCTCATAAAAAAGAATATACTTTCTTACCTTCCAGTCAGATCTCAATTCATACAAACTGGATTTTCCCTTCCTTCTCTGCCCTTATTCAACTGTTTTGGTCTCTCTGGTAAGGGCTGTTTAGAATAATGGAACAGGCAAAGTATCTAGGCCTACCAGCTGGTGCTAAAGTGTACTCCCAATTTCATCAGGATCCTACAGTCCAAAAGTATGTCAAAACATGTAAGACTGGCTTTTCCACTTTAAGAAAACTTCCCTCCTAGCTAGGAGGCATTTCCATTGTGAAAATTCATTTACACATAATTTAACCTGGAGAAATGCAATGGTCAACTCTTCAGGGGAAGGAAAAATAGGAAGTCTTATGTAGTGGTTTTCATGGGGCTAGGGATGAGAAAACATCCTGACAAAGACATATTGACTAACTTTTCACATTGGGAACTGAGGTCTTCTATTAATATTAGTTGGATATACGATACTTTAACCCTTTCTTAGTCACTTCTCAGTTGTCAATTTTATATCCCTACCCCCTCAACTGAATCTGACATGAACCCCTAGATTCACAGGAATTTGGGGGAAAAAAAGGATCTTTAGATAACATAGGGTTCTCTACATTAAATTTCATAAAGGTTATGTGGTTTTTCATTATTTATGTCTCTATTTAAGAACTTGATATATCACAATAATAGGAAAAATGAAGACTCAATCATTAAACAGAATTTTAATAAGTTTATTTTACTGGATGACAATGAGAAGTTTTAAAACATAATAAATTAAAATGAATAATTATTAAGAGAAGGAATTTTACATAGTAAAACTGGGCAAGATTTTAAATGATATTGTAGAAAGGTTTGTTTTAAATGGACTGAATTTTCAATATAAGCATGTAAGTTTTTTCCAATTCACTTTTATGTATTTTTAAGTATATTTTCAATTTTCATTATTCTCCTTCCAGATCATTTCCACTTAGTTTATTTCCTGACGCTTTCTAATCTACAGTTTAAAATGTGGATTTTTTTAAACAAGTCAATTTTATTGATACATATTAATAAAGCATACAATTTAACCCATGTGTACAATCAATGATATTTGATATAATCATATAGTTGTGTGTTCATCACTTCAATTATTATTAGAGCATTTCCATTATTTCAATAATAATAATAAACAAAAGACAAACAAGCAAGAAAATTCCTCACCTATCAATCTCTGTATGCTTCCTCCACTGTACATAGCTAGTGTTTGAGGCTATTTGAGCCAAAGTGTATATTCAATGATTTTTAGTATAATCACACTGTTGTATCAAATGTAAGTAATTTTCAATGAAGCCACATCAGAGCTTTGCTTTTGGAATGTTGAATCTATCATTATTTAAACCAATATTGTTATTTGAGATGTTCTAGCCATTCTCATGCAATCTCAAATTTCAAAAAGCATTGTATAAGCATACATGGGATATTTTCAGCCCATTCAGTCCCTAGTAATTTGGCCTAACATTTTCTGTCAGATCCCAAAGTTTATGGGACTGTATTGTGATTTACCAATATATCTCCATGACTGTCTAGATAATTCCTATTTATTTTCTGTTTTTTTTACAGATACCTTCATACTCTTTTATTAAACTCAATAAGATGAAAGTGTTCATGGTTGAGCTAACATTTCATATTCTGATCCATTTGCTCTTTCCAAAATCATCTGGCAATTTTTGTTCTCTTCAGGCTTCATAGTTGACTGTAATTCCTGCACAAACTTTCTGATGATGCTTGACTTTTCCTCCATAAAAACAGTTTTGGATGATATTTGTTATTGTTTATTCTTTACCAAAGCAGTAGCCCAGGGCAGAATCCATTTCATATACAATTTTCAGACATGGTCAAAAGTATCTAACTGGTTAGCATTCAATTAAAGAGTCCCCAGAGGTACTCTTATTCTTGTGAGGACAGCATGGAATCCAAATAACTGAAATTTTATGTTTAGTCTTTTCTCGTAATTGATTTTGTAACCCACTATAAACTAATTTGATCCAGTCCCTCAACCTCCTGACCCTGCTCTGTCTCTTTTGTGGCCTTGATAGAGCAGAAAGCAGAACATATTTGGTCACTTTAATATGGTTTCCTTCTGACAATTCTGCAATATTGCTCTCTCAATATTCTATCTTTAAAACTAACACTTTCCTCTCTATTGCATTACCCTTTTTATGTTAACATGCTCAGATCTCTTGCACTATTTAAAAGCATGTCTCCCTCAGTCCTTTCTTCTTGAGATCTTTTTCTTTATCCTTCCTGCCCCAGACAAACATCTAAAAATTTTCATTTTCCCCATGGATTCTTCCCATCAACTTTTTTCTTTTTCCATTTGATTAAAGAAAAGTTTACATACACTGGATTTCTAAGTGTGTATTTTGATGAGTTTTCACAAATAAATACAATCTTATAATTCACACCCCTATCAAATATAGAATAAAAGTTCACCCCCAGAAAATTCCTTGTACCTCTTTCCAGATAATTCCTAACTTAACTAGAAGTAAATAATGTTCTGATTTCAATAACCATAGTTTAGTTTTGCTTGTTGTTAAACTTCAAGTAAATAGAATCATACAACAGAGGGTCTTTTGTGTTTGACTACTCTCCCTTAGCATAATGTTTTTTTTGTTGTTGTTGTTGTTTCTGTTTTTTGTTTTCTTTTTAGATGTTAAACTTTTAATAAGCTCATTTTTAAAACATTAAAGAGTAGAATAAGTGGAGAGCTAGATGTGTCTCTGTATGGAAAGTCTCAGTGTGGTAAATTTCTTTCCTTTTTTTTTTTTTTTTTAAGATACATACATCACAAAAATGTTACATTCAAAAAATATAAAAGATTCCTATATATACCTGCCCCTCCTCACCCCACTCCTCCCACATCAACAACCTCTTTCATCATTGTGGCACATTCATTGCATTTGGTGAATACATTTTGGAATACATTTTGGAGAACTGCTGCACCACATGGATAACAGTTTACATTGTAGTTTACACTCTCCCCCAGTACATTCTGTGGGTTATGGAAGGATATATATAATATCCGGTATCTGTCTCTGCAATATCATTTAGGACAACTACAATATCATTTAGGTCCTGAAAATGCCCCCATATCATCTCTTCTTCCCTCTCCCTGCCCTAATCAACTACCTTGGTCCCTTTCTCCACATCAATGCTATAATTTCTTCCATTACTGGTCACAATAGTTCCATAGTAGAATATCAGTAAGTACACTGCAATCCATATTTTACTCCTCCATCCTGTGGACCCTGGGATGATGATGTCCACTCCACCTCTATAATGAGAGGGGTCTTAGATTCTACATGAATGATGGATGCAGTTCTCCTGCTTGCAGTTATAGGCACTCTTGGCTTCCTGGTGTTGTGGTTGACCATCTTCACCAACCTGTTAGCTGACCTGGCTAAGTCCAACAAACCAGAGGGTAGAAGTTGCAACTCTGCTGAGGCTCAGGGCCTAGCTGACACATGGACATTCCAGAGAGTCAAGTCTCCTGAGTATACACCAACCCTAGCACCAACCACAGGTTCACTAAAAGTGACAGAAGAGACATGTGTAGAAAGGTCACACGTGAGCCCAACTCCATCAAATTCAGGAAAACAAAATCTAAAGTAGGGCCCACTAACATAGCACTGAAATCCAGAGCCATCTGCCATGACCAGAGAACCTGTGGGTCTCTGTAGCCCTCAGAAGAACCATTAACTGGGGTTGTATCTACAACCCCAACAGAGACAGCCAACTGTCTCTGGGGTACTGTTGAGGAGTGCATAAGCACAACCCCCTGATCTCCTGATTCTTTTTTGAGGACTCAGCCATATAAATTCATTTGTCTTTGCCATTTCTCCCTTTTATTCTAGGTCAAAAAGCAGCTTTTAACACATGATCCTACAGGTAGGCTGAGATATTCTGCTGGTCTGAGTTGACCCTTTTATTCAAGGTCTTTTTCTAGTTTCATCACCAGTTGGTGCTTGGTAGTAATCCCTTGGTGCCAGGAAGGCTTATCCCAAGGAGTCATGTCCCACACTGGGGGGAAGGTAATGAATTTACATGCTGAGTTTGGCTTAAAGAGTGGCCACATTTGAGCAACATGGAGGCTCTCAGGAGGTAACTCTTAGGCATCCTGCAGCTCTCGGCCTAGTTCATATTTCAGGCACACAGGCTCATAAGCTAGTCATCAGTATTAAGGGCCCATCATTGGACCATCCTTCTTCATTGGTCTATGCTGGTGCACTTGGGGGATTGTTGCCTTTCCATTAGGAATGTGATAGAGCTCCCCTGGGTACTTCAGTTGTCATTTGTAACTATAAATACTATGAAAATACCCAATATATATGTGAACATTTTTATGTACCCTACATACATGCCCTGGAGAACTCCCTCCCAGCCATGTGCCCCCATCAATAACACACCACACCAGTGTTCCTCCCCTGCCATAGTTGAACCTCTCTGTGGTCCAAAACTTCTTCAAAAATGAAGCCTAATATATTACCAAATTTAATTAATAGGAAAATGAAATATAGTGATGGGTTTAATGATTAGAAATAGAATACATACTAATTTAGAGAAACTAAAATAAAGTAAAAATAAATTGGGATATTAAAAAATGAAAAATATTTTAAAGCTTCTTTCTGACATTTGCCTTTCATTACTGCAATAGGTGTTACCCTGTATGTACAGTGGCAAGGCAATTTCTTTCTTTTCTTCCTCAGTGTCTACATCCTTTCTTTTTTTTTCTTCTAATTTCTAATTTTGTCTTCACAAAAGTTTTAGATCACAGTAATTCACATATACAATATAGCGGACTCCCATATATCCAACATCAAGCCCTTTTCCCCCTTCCCCAGCAATGATCTTTTTACATGTTCATGTTATATTTGCTGCAGCTGATGTACAGACATTGAAAAGTAGCTTTCAAACATGGTTCCATTTTGGTTTACATTATCATTTATATTTTAGACTGCATAATTTTCTAAATTTTTAGTTACTTTATGTTTTACATTATGGCTTACATTTTACTCTATAGACTTTTATAAATTTTTGGTGTAATTTAATATGTCCTATATCCATCATTGCATGATCTTGTGAAACACTTCCATTGCCCCCCAGTTATCTTGATTCCATCTATTTTATACATCTCTCCTCCTCCCCTCAGGGTCTATAATGACAATCAGTCTTCACTATTTGAAGGACCAGATTCACAGATACTTGCAACAATGCTGAGGGCTTGACATATTACTCTCCTAACCCATTGGGAGTCACCAATTCTCTCAAGAGACACAATTCCCTCTGTTTGAGAGCATCAGGCCTCCCCAGGATGTGGGCCTCCTCCCTCATTGTATGGTCCTCCACCCAATGATATAACATACCATGACAAAATGAGCACTCACACACTCCCTACAAGCCTGCCCCTGTGCCAGATGCCCGACTCCCTTAAGCACATTAAACAGGTAATCCTTTCCTATTATATTTTCTAAAGACTTTTCTCAACATTATAGTTTCAACCACCTATCTGAAAATTTCCCATGTTCGAATGTTTCCCCCACCCATCCCCCCAATTCCTTAGACATCTGAACCATCCTCCCAACCCGAGCCCACCTCAAGCCCGCAAAGTCCCACCCAAAGGTATCCCTATGCCTCCATCTTATCCCTTCCCTGTACATATACTTACTTACAGCTTATCATAGATTTCACCCACGTAGGCATCAGCTCACAACCTTCCTCTATCCCCCAACTGCCTTTAATTCTATCATCCAATCTCTAGCTCTCTTGAGACAGCTTGGTTTACTTATTTCATATCAGAGAGGTCACGTAATATTTGTCCTTCAACGCCTGGCTTGCTTCACTTAACGTAAAGTCCTCAAGAATCATGCAAGTTATCCGCTGTGTTTGTACTGTATTCCTTCTTATAGCTGAGTAGTATTCCATTGTATGTATATTCCACATTTTATTTATCCATTCATCTGTTAGTGTGCATTTGGATTGACTCCAACTTTTGGCAATAGTGAATAATGCTGCTATGAACATGGATGTGCATATATCAGTTTGTGTCCTTGTTTTCAGTTCTTCTGTGTATATACCCAGCATTGGAATTGCTCAGTCACATGGCAAATCTATAGCTAGTTTTTTAAGAAACCACCAAACTGTCCTCCAGAATGGCTGGATCCTTCTGCATTCCCACCAACAGTGTAAGAGTGTTCCCATTCCTCCATGTCTTCTCCAACGCTTGTAGTCTTTTTTTGATAGCCACCAGTCTTATGGGAGTAGGATGGTATCTCATTGTAGTTTTGATTTGCATTTTCCTAATAGCTAGTGGTTTTGAGCATTTTTTCATGTGCTTTTTAGCCATGAAATTCTTCTTTGGGGAATCATCTGTTCAAGTTTCTTGCCCATTTTTTAAACTAGTGGTTTGTCATTTTATTTTTGAGAGATAAGAGTTCTTTATATATGCAGGATATTAGTCTACTATCAGATATATGGTTACCAAATATTTTCTCCCTTTAGGTAGGCTCTCTTTTTACTTTCTTAACAAACTCTTGGGGTGAAAAAGACTTTAATTTTGAGGAAGTCCAATTTATCTATTACTTCTTTTGCTGCTCATGCTTTTGGTATGAAGTTCATGAAGCCATTTCCTATTACAAGGTCCTGTAGATGCTTCCCTATATTGTTTTCCAAGGTCTATATGGTCTTGGCTCTTATACTTAGCTCTTTGATCCATCTTGAGTTGATTTTTGTATAAGGTGTGAGATGGTAATCCTCTTTTATTCTTTTGTATATGGATATCCAGTTTCCAGGCACCACTTGTTGAAGAAGCCATTCTCTCCCAGTTGAGTCTACTTGGTGGCCCTGTCAAATACGATATGACTGTATATATGAGGTGCTATATCATTGGTCAGTATGCCTATCCTTGTGTCAATACCATGCTGTTTTCACTATGGTAGCTTTGTAGTATGTTTTGAAGTCAGGTAGTGTGATTCCTCCAATTACATTTTTCTTTTTAAATATGTCTTTGGTTATTCAGGGCCTCTTTCCTTTCCAAATAAATTTTACAGTTAGTTTTTCTAGTTCATTAAAAATGAAGGTCTTCTTTGATTTCCTTGAACAACATTGTGTAGTTTTCTGCATATGTGTTTTTCTTCTTTAGTTTAATTTATTCCTAGGGTTTTGACTTATAATTTACTATTGTAAATGGTATTTGTTTTTTGATTTCCTCCTCAGATTCCCCATTATTGGTGTATGAAAAATCCAGCTGATTTTTGCGCATTGGTCTTATAACCTGGGATTTTACTGAACTCATTTATAAGTTCTAGAAGCTTGTTGTAGACTTCTCAGGGCTTTCTATGTATAGGATCATGTCTTCTGCAAGTAATGAAATTTTTACTTCTTCCTTCCTAATTTGGATGCTTTTATGTCTGGTTCTTTCCTTAGTGCTCGAGCAAGTACTTCTAGCACAATGTTAAATAGAAGGGGTGATAGTGGACATCTTGTACTGTTCCTGATCTTAGAGGGAAAGATTTTAGGATTTCACCATTGTAAATGATGCTAGCTGTGGGTTTTTCATATATACCCTTTATCATGTTCAGAAAGTTTCCTTCTATTCTGATCTTTTGCACTGTTTTTTTCAAGAAAGGGTGCTGTATTTTGTCAAATGGTTTTTCTGCATCTATAGATATAATCACATGATTTTTTTCCTTCAATCTGTTTATGTGGTGCATTACACTAATTGATTTTCTTATGTTTAAACATCCTTGCATACCAGGAATGAAACCCACCTACCTGGTCATGGTGTATAATTCATTTAATGTGATGTTGAATATGATTACCAAGCATTTTGTTGAGGATTTTCACATCTAGGTTCATTAGAGGATTCGTCTGTAATTTTCCTTTCTTGTGGTGTCTTTATTTGGCTTTGGTATTAGGGGAATATTGGCATCATAGAATAAGTTAGGCAATGTTCCTTCTGTTCCAATTTTTTTGAAGAGTTTAAGCAAGATTGGTGTTAGGTCTTTTTGGAATGTTTAGTAGAATTCACCTGTGAAGCCATCTGTCCCAAGATTCTTCTTAGTTGAGAGGTTTTTAATGACGGATTCTATCTCTTTACTTGTGATTGGTTTGTTGAGATGGTCAATTTCTTCTTTTGTCAAAGTAGGCTGCTTATTGTTTCTAGGAATTTGTCCATTTTCTCTAAATTGTCTTTCTTGTTGGAATATAGTATTTCAAAGTATCCTCTTATGATAGTCTTTATTTCTGTAGGATCAGTGGTGATATCCCCTTTCTCATTTCTTATTTTGTGCTTTTGAATCTTCTCTGTTTTTTTCTTTGTTAGTTTAGCTAAGGGTTTGTCAATTTTATTGAGCTTCTCAAAAAACCAGCTCTTTGTTTTGTTAATTTTTTTGAGAGTTTTCTTATTTTCTATTTCATTTAGTTCTGTTCTGATCTTTTTTATTTCTCTCTTTCTTCTTCCTTTGGGCTTATATTGTTGTTTTTTCACTAATTCCCCCAAGTGTGTGGTTTGTTCTTCAATTTTAGCTCTTCCTTCTTTTTTGATGTATGACTTTATGGCTATGAATTTCTCTCTCAGAACAGCTTTTGCTACATCCCATATGTTTTAATATGTTGTGCCATCATTTTCATTAGTTTCAAGGTAGTTATTGATTTCTGTTGAGATTTCCTCCTTGACACACTGTTTTTCTAAGAGTGTGTTGTTTAACTTCCATGTCTTGATGCCAAATCTGGGTCTCTGGCCTTGCAGATTTTCAACCTCATTCCACTGTGTTCAGAGGAATTATTTTGTATGATTTCATTCTTTCTGAATTCATTGAGACTTTCTTTGTGATATAGCATGTGATCTATCTTGGAGAATTATCCATGTGCACTTGAGAATAATGTATATCCTGCTGTATTTGTGTGTAATGTTCTGTATATGTCTATTAGGTCCAGATCCTCTAATATATTGCTCAAAGCCTTTGTTTCTTTATTGATTCTCTTTTGAGATGTTCTGTTCAATGGTGATAGTGGTGTATTAAAGTTCCCCACTATAATTATACAGGAATCTATTCCTTCACTTAGTTTTTCCAGTGTTTGCCTCATGTATTTGGAGGCACCCTTGTTAGGGGCTTACATGCTTAAGATTGTTCTTTCTTCTTGAAAGATTATCCTTTTCACTAATATGTAGTGTCCATCTTTGTCTCTCACAATTATTTTGCATTTAAAGTCTATTTTTCTAGAATTAATATAGCTACTCCTGCCCTTTTTGGTTATTGTTTGCCTGTAAGATTGTTTTTCAGCCATTCACTTTCAATCTCCTTGAATCCCTTGATCTCAGATGTATTTCTTGTAGACAGCATATAGATGGGTCATATTTCCTTATCCAATCTTCAAATCGGTGTCTCTTAACAGGTGAGTTTAATCCATTGACATTTAGTGTTATTACTTTCAAGGAAATACTTATATTAGCCATATTTTCTTTGAATTTGTGTTTCTCATAATTTGTTTGATTTTTTTTCTCTTTTTGTCTTTTTAGATGGTCTTTCACTCTCCTCCAACTCTGTCTTTCCTGTTTGTTTCTTTCCTCCTGCAGAACTCCTTTTAGTATTTCTTGAAGGGCAGGGTTCCTATTGGCATACTTTCTTAGTTTCTATTTATCTGTGAATATTTTGAACTCTCCATAATTTTTGAATGTTAGCTTTGCTAGATAGAGTATTCTTGGTTGGAAAATTTTTTCTTTTAGTACCTTGACTATGTCATACTACTGCCTTCTTGCTTCCATGATTTCAGGTGAGAAATCAGCACTTATTTTATGGTGCCTCCTTTGTATGTGATGATTTTCTTTTTTCTTGCTGCTTTTAGTATTTTCTCTATCTTGAGCATTGGATAATTTGACATGTATATGTCTTGGGGTCAGCCTGCTGGGATTTATGCTGTTTCAGGTGCATTGTGCTTCCTGGACATGTACTTCCATCTCCCACAATAGGTTTGGGAAGTTTTCAGTCATTATTTCCACCAACATCCCTTCTGTCCCCTTTCCCTTCTCTTCTCCTTCTGGGATACCTATAATGCATATGTTTGTGTATTTTGCATTGTCATTCAGGTCCCTAAGTCCCTGCTGGATTTTTTCTATTTTTTTATTGATCACTTCTACTATCTGTTTGATTTCATATGTATTGTCTTCCACATTGCTAATTCTTTCCTCTGCCTCTTCAAATCTGCTGTTATTTGCTGAGAGTGTATTTTTGATTTCTTGAATTGTGGTGTTTATCACCATCATATCCCTTATCTTTTTGGGTATGATTACAATTTCTTCTGTATGCCCTCAAGTGTTTTCTTAATATCCTTAATCTCTTCCTTCACTTCATTAAATTGGTCTATGATATATATTTTGAGAGCTTTAATTAGTTGTTCGATGTTCCACTCCTCTTCCTGGTTTTTAGTTTGTTCATTGAATTGGGCCATGTTTTCCTGATTATTGGTATGGTTTGTAGTTTTTTGTTGCTGTCTGGTCATTATTTTATCTTGATGGGTTTATTCAGTTGATTAGCTTCTTTGTCTAATCTTGGGGTTTTATAATTTGTTGTTTTTGTGTGTGTTAAGTCTTCTCTTTGTCACTTTGTTCTTCTTATTCTATTTCCTTGTTGTTGGCTAAGTTCCCTTGGAGGAAAATATTAGGGCCAGAGAGAGCAAAAGTGGTAAGAAAAGAAAAAATATAATAGTAATATTGATAATAAATCTTACCAGAAGAACCATATGAGATATAGGGAATGAATTTTAAAGTCATGTAAGATGTGTAGAGTTATAACAGTAAGAAAAGTGGGGTATGAAAATGAGATAGTAAACTCAATGTGGGGAGGACTATAGTATGAATTAAAAGGCCAGTGTGGTGAGGAGAGAGGGTAAGAGAAAAGAAAGGACAATAATATAAAGAATGAATAAAAGATAGAAAACAGAATAGAGGATTAGAAATAAAATGTCAGAAAAATTGGGGGCTAAACAAAGAGAGGTGGAATATAAGAGAAACAATAAACAATGGAGTATAGAAATATGTAAAGGAAAGGGGATAGCATTGGTAGCCATAATCAGTACAGACAGATAAGAGGAAATCAAGGATGAGGAAGCACAGCAAATAAGAAATGCTGCCTGCAGCATCTAATATAAAAAAGAAAAAAGAAGAAAAAGGGGGGGGGGGATCAAGCAAGAAAAAAGAAAAAAGAGCCATGGGGGCATAAAGGGGAAGGAAAAACAAGAAAACAAACCAACAAAAAAGGACAAGGCCTCAAGCAAGAAATCCTCTTTGCAATTGAATAAACTGCTTAGGATCTAACCTTTCCCCCTTCTCCCTTCCTCACTTCCCTCTCTCCCAGGGCAGCAGAAAGGCTGTATGAGGGGTCCTATAGGAGATTCAAATGGGTCCCTGGTAAGCCAACTCACCACAGAAAAGAATGACTCTTAATTTTTTGAGAGAGAGCACCCACATCTTGCCAGGAATCCTAAATATGCTATTGGAAGCCTGCAAAGCATGTCCTACTATGCTTCTCTCTTAGGGTGCTATGGGAGGGCTAGCTGATTTTCTGACTCCACCTTCTCCCAGACCAAGTTTCCTATCCCAGGACGTTTAGGTAGATCAAACTCTCTCAGCAGATTCACCTCTTCTCTCTTCCTAGGCTCTCCCCAAACCAGCTAGTATGCTCCTCTAAGCTCAAAAAAAAGGGGGGGATGGGGACCAGAAAATTGAACCTACACTCCTCAGGCCCCTCTGTACCTCCTACAAAACTCTCCTACTCCAGGAGTTAGACTGAGACATGAGGGCTAGGGAAATTCCAGATTTTGGGGAGTGCTGGATTTGGGAAATGGAAGCCTGGAATATTGTGAACTAGGGGTACATGGGTCTGTGGAATGTGGGTTGCAGGGGTTCAGGGAACATGGACTTGGGGATCACATGTTTGGGGAACACGGGACTTTGGGAACACTGCCACGTGACTGGCAGTTTTCAGGGAATGCTGCAGCCCTCAGCCCTAGGGAGAATGATTTTTCCTTCCCACAACTTTCAACTTCCATGTTAGAAACCCAAAGGTTTACCTTCAGCAAGCACTGCTTTTGTTGCAGTCTCTCCAGATCGATGTCCACACATCTCCTGCTTTGTAGCTTCCCGAAATAGCCTGCTCCAGCAAGGTTCCAACCCCACTCAGCCAGTACTTTGCAGGAGAGATTACAAGGGTGTACTCACTCACTCGGATACCATCTTGCCCTGCCTCAATATCAGTATAATGTTTTTGAGATTTAGCCATGCTGTTGCATTTACTATTACTTTGTTCCATTTTATTGCTGAGTAATATTCATTATATGAATATGCTACAGTTCTTTTATCTATTCTCTGGTTGATGGAAACCTAGGATGTTTATGTATTTAGCTTTTTTGTATAATGCTGCTATGAACATTCTTGGTAATGGATTTTTTATGGGCATATATTTTTGTTTTTCTTGGATAAATACCTAGAAGTAAAATACTGTGCCATAGAGTAGAGATATATGCTAAACTTCATATGAAACAGCCAAACATACTTCCCATTAATATTTATAAAACATAATCCTTTTTCACTGATAAATATAGGAAAATACATTTTTAAGAAAGCAAAGAAAACACTCTTGAAAAATTTTATATAACTTCCCTACACTTCTTTTTTTTGTCTTTATTTATTTTTTTAATGTTACATTAAAAATATATGAGGTCCTCATATACCCCCCACCCCCCTCACTCCACTCCTCCCCTCATAACAGCAACCTCCTCCATCATCATGAAACATTCATTGCACTTGGTGAATACATCTCTGAGCACCGCTGCACCTCATGGTCAATGGTCCACACCATAGCTCACACTTTCCCACAGTCCACCCAGTGGGCCATGGGAGGACATACAATGTCTGGTAACTGTCCCTGCAGCACCATCCAGGACAAATCCAACCCCCAAAAATGCCCCCACATCACATCTCTTCCTCCCACTCCCTACCCCCAGCAGCCACCATGGCCACTTTCTCCACACCAATGCCACATTTTCTTCGATTACTACTAATCACAATAGTTCATGAATAGATTATCAGTAAGTCCACCCTAATCCATACTCTATTCCTCCATCCTGTGGCCCTTAGAATGGTTGTGTTCACTCCACATCTATATCAAGGGGGGACTTAGATTCTACATGGCTGCTGGATGCAATTCTCCTGCTTTCAGTTGTAGGCACTCTTGGTCCCCTGGTGTTCCCTATACTTCTTGTCTTCTTGATAAGACTACAATGATTTGTTCACATTTAATGGATATTTTAAAGAACTCATCTTCTTTCAACTCCATGTGCTATTTTATACTGTTCATAACTTATTTCTTGTAATTGTCTCTCTCCTAGATTTTTGGGACACCTGACCGCTTGTCCTTCTACAAAATTTGTCTCACTTTCAAAGTTTCTCATTTCAAACTTTCTCTCCTTTCACCTAATTCTTAAAAACCTGAATTACTCAGTGCCATCCTAAGCCCTCCTACTTACCCTCAGTGAGTTCCTTAGAAAATATCATGTACAAACCTGGCTTTAATTGACACCTATATGCTCTTGATTTCCAGATGGCTATTTTTAAATCAGATTTTTTTGTGTTTTTGAGCTCTAGACTTACTTATTTATTTATTTTGGTTATCTACTCATTGTCTTCATGCAGATGTAATACATGTTTGTTGAGATGGGTTCTGTTCCATGGAAGACATCATTCTCATCTAAATATTTGTTCTTTAGTTATAAATGTATTTTACCTCTCATATGTGGAATGCAGTTGTCACAACCAAGTTCCTGAAGAGCATGAGTTGTTAAGACCACAAGACTAAGGAATACACCTGGCATTTAGTCAGGCATACACTTTATTGTGACTTATGGACAGAAGAGAGTCTGTGAAGGTGGTGGTTCAGAGAATGAAGATAGCACTCCACAAAGAGAAGGAGAAAATGAGAGGTGATATATAAGGGTTTCAGAACAAGACATTCCATAGTGTATGAAACAGTGTTCCTGCAAGGTAATACATATGAGGCATGATGTTTTCACTTCACTCATAGGTAGGATGTTTACCAAGGATGTTTACTGTTTTGGAAAGATTATAATTTATCATAGCGTCTATGCATTCTCTTCCCTCTGGATAGAGTTGTTAACCTTTAACTAATGTCTAGGCCACACAGGCAGCTATGTGCTGAGGACTTGGGGGGGGGGGGCTGAGTCTCCCAATCCACTCCCACATAGTGGCCTTCATTGACCATAGGTCAAGCATTGTGTCCACATTCCAGAGCAACAGTGGAAAAGACAACAGCTAAAGCTGCTATGTGTCTTTCAGTGACAATTACAGTTCTACTTGGCACAGGAACTGTCAATGTGTAGAACTGCTAGGGGGCACACTTTACTCTATTTCTAGCCTTGATAGTAAAATTACATAACTCAGGGAGTAACCACCCCACATCACAAATTCCCTCTTGTCATTTCATGCAGACAGGGTCTATGTGATGTAAGGTGTCAGACTCAGCCATTAACCATCCTAAACCATAATAGACAGCATATCAAAATAAAGGCCTGGGCTTATTTGCCTATCCTCTTATGAGGGAAAAATTATAATTATGAGTCTCATTGAAAGAGCAGCTGAATTTCAGTCTTAAAGGGGAAGGTCTTATTCCAAACTTGCCAATGGTTTGTATTCTGCCATGCCAGCAAGGTGTTCCACGCTGTCCAATTTGCAGTTGTTATGGTTCAAGGAAAGCCAGTATAATCCAAAGCCTGTGCAAACCCAATGTTGGGTTTGATTGTGGACATGGGTTATTCCTGAAACCCACTGTAAAAGGTATTGGTTAGGGCAAAAAGAAAGATGTTTATGGGAAACAATAAGGGGCATATTGTGCTGGCTTAACAGTATACAAGCAAGGTTTCCATTAGTAGGTAACAAAGTGACAGGTAGAGGAATCTTATGAAGAGGCTTCCAATACCATACATGTTCCCCTTCTAGATTTTCTGAGTTTTCTAAGGTGACACCAAAAGCTAGTTTAGGCATAAGGAGAGTCCACATAGACACTTATAGGGCCCCAGTATTTGCTGTCCTGATTGATTGTCTTTCTACCTTCACCTGTCAGTTTTCAGGAATCCAATGGGGAGACCTTTCTGTTTGGAGTTATCCAGGACTTCTTTTGAGTATGGGACTTTCAAACTGGACATCATGACCACAATCTTTGGTGGATTTTATTATGACCAGCCACCTTCCCTTTTTCCTATATTAACCTACCTCAACTCCCCCCTTAAAGAGTTTATGCCCTTATTCTTAAGGAGGAGCAGAAAGGCAATGGCCATTCATTTTAACTGCTTCCTGCTGACTAGGGGCAGTAGATCCTGCCTGAGAGGGTGAGAAACTTTCTGGCTATTCTACTGAGGTTGCAGGAAGGTGGGTCTGGCACCATGGCTGGAACTGGATGAAATCCCCACATGACTAATACCTTGTTCTGGAATGCATTGATTCTTGAAGAAATACACTTATGTTAGACATTTGAAGATACATGGTCCTACCAGAAGGATAAAGACAATGAGTAAGTGGCTCCAAAAAAGGGACCAGCCATGACATACTGGACTATGGGAATGAGAAAGACCAGGCTCCTCCAGAGGCTACATCCCCCCAAAGCAATGACCTTCCTCTTATAAATTCTAAATGCTGTCTAGGAAGCTGCCACCCCCAGTTCCCACAGTGTTGGTTATGCCTAGGACGGTTAGGAGAGGTATGAGGAGAAGCACTGTCCTAGACATAAACTCACAAAGACAATATAGGCAACAACAAGATAAACATATGGCAAGCAAAGTGAAGACAGTATTTAAGAGAGCCATTTTTTTATCTTATAGGCACATTAATTACTTAGAAAGTGAATTAAGTTTATAAAGACTTCTAACATGTTCAATATCCCTCTGCATATGATCTAGAATAGAAGAGATACTATATTCATCAGGTATATAAGTGCAGCACTTAATATTATTAATGCACAAGTTACTATTTGAACTGCAGTTAATAGATCTAAGCTCCACATTTTCAATACCATACATGTTATCTCTCCATGGGAGTAGGCCATAATGCCAATTGTGTCTGATGAGGTATTTATTGCTCTATTTGTTATGTCCCACTGCCAGCATGCTGCAACACCATTGATCCTAGAGAGGGGCTCCAATGTTTCACCAGCCTTGTGCATAGAGCCCTTTGGTACTATGAAACAGAGCCTGTCTGGAGGCAATGTCCATTGTAAATCTGGCCATACTGAGAAATTTCCAGCTGCTGCAGGAATCCAAAACTGCATCACACTTTCCATCTGCTTTAAAAGCATGTCCAGAGATGTGGTAGATCCTATTATTATTTTATGAGTTGTAGTGACCTGACCAACCTAGCCAATAACTCAAATGGTGAGGTACCATGCAGGGTACTGGAGGCTGGTTTGAATGCACAAGAGAGTTTGCCAGTATTGAAGCCTATTTCTTTTCATTTTTATACACTTTCTAAATACTTCCGATGTAGTTTATAATATATTAAAGGGATTTAACTATTTTTAGTTCTTTACTTTTTACTTCTACACCTTTACCATGATTATGTTAACAGATATTTTTCTTTAGCAGTATAGGAAAAACTATTTTCTCCATTATGTTATGAAAACCTAAGAGTCCCAATGGAATCAAGATTATCTTCCCCTTACCGCCACTTAAATATGCAGATTGAGGTGGCCCCTTACAGGTTTCCCTGCTATGAAGTTACTTTTTGTTATCAACATCAATTCAGGTTTCTACTTAACAATGGCTTCCTGGATTTATCCATTTAAATACTTCAGTTTAGAAAGTGCTTTTATAAACTTCCCATAAGTATCCATATCCACAAAGACTATAGTTACTTCATCTCAAGACCAATTTCATTCTTTACAAAACACATTCCCTTACTTAATCCTATCTTCTACAATAACTTCCACAACTTTCTATATTCATCAAACCTTGTCTTACACATTTCCACTCAGATTTTATGAAAACTAGCCATCTTAAGACAAAACATATTCCATAAACAAACATCAAATTTTAGTCAACATTTGCTATGAATTCACTTCCACAAAGCTTTTGCTTCTTTCTATATCTAATTAAATCTCATATCCCTCATTCTTTTCTGTGAACAAAAATTTTAGAAAAACTATTCATTTCAATTTAGGCAAAAATAAAATTTTAAAAGAAGTTTGTAATAATTCCATTAGCTAAAAACCTACAATTTTCAGCATCTTAAAGATTTAATGCACATAATGCTAACTTATTTCATTAGGATCCTGTAAACCTAGGGAGATTACACCCAAGCTAAATAAAATGAAACCATTATAGTTTATGCAAGAAATGTTCTTTTTTTCTTCTTTCCTCCACAGAAGGCTAAAAACCTCTTTGCATTAAATAAAATTCTAGAATTGCAAATAACCTTAAAAGCATACTAATTGCCATGTTCTGGAATATTATAATTGTTTAATTTGTTTAATCACAATCTAGAAAAACCTTTTCATATCTTTCAAGGACATTTCCTTACTGATATTTGATCTTTGGATTGTTACTATCATCTAAAAACCTGTTAAAATTTAATTAGGGAATTGCAGGACAGACTACACAAAACAAGGTTTATTCTGTAATATCCGATCTCTGTCCTTATCATTTTAATTTCCAGTCCTAGGAGACAGAATTCTAGGCTTAACTCACATCTCCCCTATGTTTCCAAACCCAGTCCATCCCCTTAGTTTCCTCAACTGGTTTTAATGAGTTACTGGAATTCAGTCAAGGTTAGGAGAATACTGGGGACAGGACAGGCTATAGAAAGATTATGGGAGAATTCAGGATAAACTTTTTAGTTTCTTTCCTTTAAATAGTTTCTTTACTCATATTTTATGTGACTTTTTAATACTCTTTGGCTTCTCCAATTTGAGCTTCAGGAGTACTCATTTACCTACACAAGCACCCACGTAATTTTTAGCTATTTAAATAGAGCTCTTTTAATACTTTTAATTTCCTAATTTTATATCTCCATCCAGAGGTATGAAAATGTGCACCCAACAAACACAAAAAGAGTTAGATACACCAACAGAAGAATAAAACTCACTAATTTGACTCATAATTCTCACTCCTTTGGTATGGCTCTCTCCAAGCTCTCCATCTTTTAACATACATGGTTTTTAGTGCTTTTCAAATTACCCCTGGAATCAGTGTTGCCTGCAATATGCAAGCTTATTCTAGGAAACACTTTTATTAGTAACCAGCAACCAGTTATGAATACTTGAGCAGTATAAATGCAGTTAAGAACTAATTTTAGCAGTTTAGACAGACAGACATTTTACACCTATATATTCAGGATTACTCATTAGGAGTACACTTAGATAGACTAGAAATTCAGGGTTAAGCTACTGATTCAAAACTGGAAGTTCGTTTTAATGCCTTGAAAACTTAATATATTGTCAACGTAACATCCCATTAATCTCATCCCTTTCCCTTATTTAACTGTAGCTGCTCTGCTGCCTCTTGCAGTACAGCCAACATACCTGCCAGAGTTTTTAGCACATCTGCATATTCTCTCAGCAGTCCCTAGTCATCCAGGTGGGCAGCTACCCCTCCCCACATGGGTGTTATAGGCCAACCCAGGACTTCCCCTGTGCATAATCTTTTCCCTGAGCTCATGCTGCCTACTGCTGGTGGTCCTTTGGTCTCCTGGCCGTGGCTCACCAACTGTTACAACCCAACTCCTAAAGGGCATGAGTTGGTGAGGCCACAAGACCAAAGAACACAACTGGCATTTAGTCAGGCATAAACTGTATTGGAACTTATGGACAGGAGAGAATTTCTGAAGGTGGTGGTTCAGAGAGTGAAGATAGTGCTCCACAAAGAGATGAGAAAATGAGGGGTGATATATAAGGGGTTTCAGAATAAGGACATTTCATAGGGTATGAGAATAGAGTTCCTGCTAGGGTCACATGAAGTATACATGTGGGGTGTGGTGATGTGTTCACTATGCTAGTAGAAAAGACTTTTACCTAGGACATGTATTGCTTTGGGAAGATTATAGTTTATGATAGCATCTATACAATTCTCTCCCCTCTGGGGAGGGTTCTTAACCATTAATTTATGTCTACATCATGCAGGTGGCTATGTGTTAAGGACTTAGGGGAGGCTGTGTCCCCAAAGCAGTCAAAAAATGAGAGCCAAAGACTGTTTTTTGATCATGAAACAATATGGGGATCCATTGTCAATGACTCTCATGGCTCAAAATGCTGTTCTGTTTGGCTTTCATTTATAGTTTCTATAAAACTTAAAAGATGTTACAATAATTTATGGTCATGTGTTCATTGATCAATGAAAACTTGCAATTCAATCAAATATCTACTAGATCATAAGCAAGGTAGGGAGGGGTTGGAGATAAAAGCACCAATTGGCTAAGCTGGGATTTAAGGAAAACTTCATTGTCCTAACTTATTCTGAAATAGTTTCTCAGTATCTCTTCATACAGGGAACTGGGGTCATTTTCCCCCCTTAGAATTGTAGATATGTCAAACCAAGATTTTAAGAATGAAGATTCCAAGTCTCCTCCCCTGCTTTTTGTGTATGTGTTTGCTAAGCCATGAAACAAACTTTGCAGATTATTTCATGGATAATCCTATCCATACAGTTATTTGAACCAGGGTTTCTTGAATCATTCTCCTTTTCTCATCCAGTTGATAAATTTCATTTTTCATTTCTCAGCTTTCCATACCAGCAGACCAATAACTGTAAAATATCTGTTGAATCTCTCATCCACACTTTGTTCCCATTCCTTCTTCCCTATATGAAATTGTAGCAGTTTGATATAATTGATGAATTCCAAAAAAAAGTTGGATTATGCTTGTAATCTGATCTGTACCTAGGCATGATTGATTTATGATTAGGTTGTTGCATCCTCACCCCTAGGTGGGTGGGGACTCACAGATAAAAGGCTTGGAAAAGAACAGAGTTGAGGCCTTCTGATATGGGAGTTTGATGCTGAATACCCGGGAAGTGAGCACCCAGAGGAAAGAGAAGCCAGCACCAGGAAGGAAGGAACCTTGAATCCAGAAAAAAACAACCCCAGAAATGTGGGAACTCAGGAAGCCTGAACCCACACAGATGTTGGCAGCATCTTGCTCCAAATAGACTTTGGCGAGGAAAGTAACTTATGCTTTATGGCCTGGTATCTGTAAGCTCCTACCCCAAATAAATTCCCTTTATAAAAACCAACCCATTTCTGGTATTTTGCATCAGCACCCCTTTGGCTGACTAATACAGGATCTATATAGTTTCTTGTCTATAATATTAACATGAATTCTCATCGCTACATCATGACTCCACATACCACTCTCTACAGTCCATAATACATACTGTTAATAGTATAAAATCATCTAAATGCAAGTCCTATCATGTTACTACCTCTAAAAACCCATCTTTGACTGACCTTTTCCACCAGCCATCAAAAATAGTGTCCTGTATCATTAGCAGGACATACTAATCCTATTTTGAAAGTGGCTAAATCTCTGTGCCTACCCTGCAACCTCATCAAGTACTCTATGTAGTAAATACTTCCATTGTTCTACTGCTACCATCTATTTTAGTCATAACTACAATACTTTCTGTTCCTCAGACATAGAATACCATTTCATATTCCCATGCCAATGCATACACTGACACTACTGCAGAAAATTACTTTCTCTTCCTTGTCTACTTTACATTCGTATATTTGGCCCTCAAAATTCAAATCACACATGCACAATTATACACAGTCTTTATTCTGACTGGATCTACAATTTTGAATGCATGCTATGAAAACAAACTTTCTGTTGGTCTGGATATTTCTTAACAGAATATATATATTAAATTTAGGTACACCTTAAAGGCCATTAAAGCATGTTCTTAATATTTACAACCATTTTGGTTGGTAAATTGCATTGCATTTATGAACCATCTTTCTCAGTATGTATAAATAAAAAGAACTAAAGAAATTCATCCCCCTTTCAGCTTGGTCTTGTAGTTTTAGGACTGGCCATTAAGAGGTTTCTCCCTTAATAAATGGGTCATTATGTTCTTTTCTAGCCATAAATGGACAGGGAAATGAATGAGAAAAACTACTTATAGAAAATGCATTAGGATTAAGTTCACTCTGGAAAGAGCAACTACACACATGGTAGTGAAAAGACATCTTTTTTTCCTTTATGGCATTAGACTTGATTGCAAAGAAATTTTCAAAGATCAGGAAATGAAGTGAAAAGTAGCTGGTTGGGAGGACATAAACATACGTTGTGTGAGTGATGCACAGTGTTCAAATGGAGAGTTTAAGCCCAGTCGAAAGATTGCTACACTTCACAGATCCATCTATTGTTACCAGATGTGAATACCACACTGATGTAACAAGATAATTTGAATTTCAAGAAATACCAATATCCAGAACTAAATGTGAAATGTCTTGATTTGTAAACTTTTATTTGATTCTTTAAAAATATATGAGGTTAAATAAAACTACCCGCAGGTCATAAATAGGCTGCTGCTTTACATTCTGGGTTAGACTGCAATGTCTCTGAGAATAAGTTGTTCTCTTTGAGATGTATATGTTTCAGCATGTGCCTATGTGTGTGCTTGTACATGTATGATGTATATATAAATGTGTTTCAATAATTACCAGCTAGACATTCAGTAAAAGATGAGAACCCATTTGACAATCAGGAAAAAAAGAGTAAAAGGAAATAAAAGGCATGCCCACCACACAGTATTAGGAAGATAGCTAAAGACGGCCAGAATTATATCTTCACCCTCACTAGCCCACCATGCAAACTTTGAACATGGAATATCCCTGTGAAGTACTGTGACCATTATTTTTCTAGACTGATGTACTCATATGTCGGTATGAGGAAGTACTTTTTCCTGGCCTGGAGTCTGGGATGAATAAAATATGTGAATAGGAAGTGTGGTTTTCAAAGAGGTAGATAGGAATTCCCAAGCTGAAGGTTAGAAGGCGGGCTCTCACAGGAAAAGCATGCCTTGAGGGCATTAGAGGAAGGTTAAGAATTGAAGAATTTTTATGAAAGAATGAATATCCATGGGAGTTAGATAGCAGCATCATACTGAAGAGAGAAAAGCTTCAAACGAAGAGTTTTAGACCATGATCAGTAGTGAAGAGACCCATGGCAGAATATGGCAGAAAACTCAACTCAGAGCAACAGTTGAGGTACAAACTCAGAAGCAGCATGTTATCCTTTCCTGACCCTACTTTCTAAAATCTAAAAGAAAAGAGGAAAACTGAAAAAACTTAGATATAGACTTCTAGTGCCCTTGAGATTATACATATATATGCATGCAATACATATATATGTATCTGTATACATATGTATATGTAAATATAATTAATTATATATGCCTATAAAATATTTAACCATATAGTATTCATAAAATAATACAAAATTATATTAAATAGCTATATATTATATATTTATATAAATAACTTTATATCACTAAATAAACAGATTATATAAGTTTAGATTTGTAGCTGAACGAGAGGGTTTCATCCTCACTCAGGCTCAAGAGTCGGGGGGACTTGCTCCTGCCGAACCACCAGCGGAGGGTGCCCCAAGAGGGAGCACCGGTTCTCCAGGCGTGGGGGACGCGCGGTTGGGGAAAAACCACGGAGACCGCTTGAGCGCAAGAACAGGTCTGCTTTATTACGGAAGTACACTTAGCTATATAGGGTTGGGTAGAGGGAGGGGCGTGATGAAGGGAGGGTTGGCTAAGGGGCGGCTGTGGACAGGCTGAAGCTGATGGATAGACCTGAGGTAAGCAGTTACTGGGGAAGAGGGCAGATTGTGGGTTGGCAATATGGGCGGGACTGGCGGGAAGGACGGCGGGAGCTGGAAGGGGAGGAGGGGTGGAGAAAGGCGGCAACAATTGCTCCTTTTGTTTTTAAAAGGAAATAGAGGCAACAAGTTTTGGTGCGCACTGTGGGTGTGAATAACTCGGTGTGCGCAGCAACAAAAGACAAGGATTATGAGGAGGAGGAGGAAAAGGAGGTTATAAGGACGAGTACTGGAATAGGACGAGGGGTGGGGGGAGACCACGAGGACCGGCTGGCTGTGAGCGGACGACATAGCATCTGGCCAGGACGCATGTGCCCGCCATTAGGGTTAGCGCACGCCGGCGCCTGGCGCGCGCCGAGCCTTGCCAGCGAAACGGGCTCGTGATGTCCCCGGACCCCCCGCCCGAGGGGGAGGAACAGTTGGGGAGAAGTGAGGGGAGGAAGACAAGAAGCTATAGGCGTGCGGTCTGGAGTAGGTGGTATTTGCTGGTGTTCTTTTTGCTAATGACAAAGACCGGTGAATTGTAGGGACTAGTGGACGGCTCTATATGCCCTGCTTGTAGCTGCTCTTTGACGAGGGCAGAGAGAGCCTGCAATTTGTGAGCTGGCAAAGGCCACTGCTCGACCCAGATGGGCTCCTCTGTGTCCCATTCCAGAGGGATAGGGTCAGGTTTTGAGATGGGAGCAGTGGCCCCTAGAAGGGGGGGGGCAGCGCAACTGAGAAGGCTTCTGTGGTGATTCGGGCCTTTAGCTGGCTGAGGACATCTCTCCCCCATAAGATGGTCTGGACTGACGAGAGGACGAGTGGACGAATTTGGCCTTCGTGGCCTTCTCGGTCGCTCCAATGCAGAGGCTGGGATGTTTTCCAGGAGGCAGCGGCTCCTGTGGCGCCGATGACTTGAGGGCCGGTTTCGAGGGGCCAGTGATTGAATGCGGCGATTTCGAAGAGAACACAGGAGACTTCAGCACCAGAATCCAGAAGCCCATCAAGCCATTGCCCATTAATCTTAAGCTCTAATGAGGGTTTCTGGCAGTGTGTGATGGGCATTGTCCACATTATGGCTTGGGAATTTTCCTGAGGGCCTCTTGGGGGTGGGGCTGAGGCCTGCCCAGATGGAATTTTAAAGGCTGCTGGGAACCTTGGGCGGAACGGCAGTCGCGGGCCCAGTGATAACCTTTCCCACAATGCGGACACGGTGTAGAAGGGCCCCTTGGCCATCGCATAGGCGGGTCTGAGCGAGGCGCTGGGCCTGGCTGGGAGCATTCGCGGACGAAGTGGCCGGGCTGGCCGCACCAAAAGCAGATGGAAGTGGGGCTGGATGAAACAGCCATGGCAGAGGCAAAGGCAGCGGTGAGTGTTTTGACTTGTGGGTCGACGTCACGGCAAGCAAGGACCCATTCGTGCAGAGCTTTGTCGCGTATGGGAAGGATTATGGCCCGGAACGGCACAAGGCACTCATCAATGACTAACTCTTTGGCTAACGCAAATTGGGTATCCTCGCTGGAAATTTTCCGCTGACAAGCTTCCAGGACGCGGGCGACAAATGCTGGGAAGGTCTCATTGGAGTCCTGAAGCAGCTGCGCGAGCTTGGTGGGCTGCTTGGTGGAAACTAGAGAGAATGACCGCTGGACGAGGACCTTTACCCGGTGCCAAAACCCTGGGTCAATTTCGAGATAAGAACGAGGGTTTGCATAATTGTTGGTGCCCGTGTATGCATCGGAGGGATCGAGGACGCCGGCCTGGGCATTCTCCACGATTTGCCGGTCAACAGCAACTTGATAATGGGCACGCCATTCAATAAATTGACCTGGCGTCAGGATGGCACGGGCTAGTGCAGTCCAGTCATATGGGAGAACGAGTTGGGTCCCTAACTCCTCAAGTAGTTGCTGCGCATAAGGGCTGCCAATCCCGTCTTCCTTTACAGCTTTGCGGAGGGTCCTGACCTCTTCCGCTGTAAAGGGTAGCCAAGTTTGGGGTCGCTGCGGCATGGGCTGCGGATTCAGCGGATACAGCTGAGGGGTTTGAGGAGGCGTGGCACCGGGGGCCGATGGAGCAGCCAAAGCAGGTGAAGGGCTATTGCCGTACGGCGGCGGCAAGGGATAAGCGGAACACAGGTGAGAAAATGGCGGCTTAGCGGCTTCCGGGCGACAACAAAATGGCGGCAGGACCCTTCCGGGCGCCGGCCAAGATGGCGGAGCAGCTACATCCGGCGGCAGACAAAATGGCGTGGGGGGCACTTCCGGTTTAGCGGAAGATGGCGACCCTGCAGTTTCCGGGCCCGAACCGGATGCTGACTGGGCAGGAAGAGGTGGGTAGAGGCGGGAGGAGGAGGATACTGGCGGAGAAGAAGCCGGATGCGTGCCATCTTGGGCAGAAGTGGGGGAAGAACGCGAAGTCCGCCATCTTGGGGAGTGGCAGGAGTGGTTTCTGTCTGCTGCGGGGAGCTCGGGCGGGGAGGTTCGCGCTCGAGAGCAGCAGCAAGTTGGTTAGACAGAGAGTCAGTGTTGGCAGACTCATCGGGATCACAGTCTAGAGGCCGTTTGGGAGAAGCTTCATAAACGGCCTCGGTCGGGGCGCCAAGGAGACAAGCGCGAATGGCAACAAGAACGGGTAAGAGGCCTGTTGGGAAGGTGCGTTTCTCGTGCTGCATGGCGGAGGTGACTCGATCTATGAGTCGCAAATAGGTGTCCGGGCTCCAGAGTTGGCAGGTGGCGAGCCACGGATTAAAAGGGAGCAAGAGATCCCAGTACTTTTGGAGCTGCCGCAAGGAGACGCGGACTCCATTGGCATCGAGCAGGGCAGCGAGGGCCCTGACTTGCGGCGCCTGATGCAATGACAAAGAGGCGCCCATGACGGGATAGGGACGGGACGACGGCAAGGGGTCCCTTGGGGCTCGTCCGTGCGAGGGGTCCCTACCTGGAGAGGAGGACGATCACAGCAGCAGCAGCAGCAGAGAGGGGCCGGGGGAGGAGCCGCCATGTTGGGCGCCAGTTGTAGCTGAACGAGAGGGTTTCGTCCTCGCTCAGGCCCAAGAGTCGGAGGGGCTTGCTCCTGCCGAACCACCGGCGGGGGGTGCCCCAAGAGGGAGCACCGGTTCTCCAGGCGTGGGGGACGCACGGTTGGGGAAAAACCACGGAGACCGCTTGAGCGCAAGAACAGGTCTGCTTTATTACGGAAGTACACTTAGCTATATAGGGTTGGGTGGAGGGAGGGGCGTGATGAAGGGAGGGTTGGCTAAGGGGCGGCTGTGGACAGGCTGAAGCTGATGGATAGACCTGAGGTAAGCAGTTACTGGGGAAGAGGGCAGATTGTGGGTTGGCAATATGGGCGGGACTGGCGGGAAGGATGGCGGGAGCTGGAAGGGGAGGAGGGGTGGAGAAAGGCGGCAACATAGATTTAAATAATTTTCATAAATTATAAATATTTATTTGGGTAATATAAATGTATATTATAATTAAATGAACATAGATTTACGTAAATGTGTTTAAACAAATATATAATTAGTTTTATGTTATTGTGGTTCATACAAGTCAGGGTTAGATAGAAAAACAAAACAAAAATAACCACCAGTTAGAACAATTCTTATGTCTTAGATTTTAGAGTGAAGAAAAAATGGCTTATAAGCTGCATCACATTAGTAAAAATTTCACAACCCTAATGCCTTTAAAATATTCCAATATACCTTATAACTAATTTAAAATCAACTTAAAAGCCATGCAAACAAATAGAAGACCACTGAATTTTATAGTCCCAAATAAGCTACCATTTTCTCCCACCCCCAAGGCCTGAAAATACATTTGTGTGTTAACTTACTACTGCTGGCATTCATTGGCAAAATTGTCAAATAGCAATCTGAGAAAAATGTAATATATGTAGATTTTTGGTGTACCAAAAGAAGGGCCATAGCTGCCAGCAGCAGTTACTTCACATTTTAGGAAGATAAATCAGTTTTTCAAGATTTAGAGTGATCTAACTAAAAATACCACAGAACTTTCCTTTATCTACTAGTCTTTTATTCCTAAGAGAAGCATTTTTCACATATAGCAGTATGTTCTCTATCATTGTAAGGGTAGAAAATCTACAATATAAGAGATGAAAGCAGTACCTTGCTATTTTTTATTTCTGGGTGTTAAAGAAATAGCATTTCTGCATTCTCTCTGTTTTGCCTACTTATCACTCTGTCATTCTTCCAATTTATTAATATACAGTGATTAACTAAAAATAAATCAGTAAAATTCAACCAACCAAGAAGTCATATTTAAGGAAACAAAGGTAAAAGTTGGTATGGGAGGAGGAGTGGGGTGAAGGGAGTGGGGAGAATATAGGGACCTAATTTTTTTTAATGTATTATTAAAAAAATATATAAAGGCAAAAAAATTTTGAGGCAGAAAAACACTAAATTGAGTAAAAAAAAAGAAAAATGATGTATTAAACCTACTCTCAAATGTTCAAAAAAAAAAAAATTTGTATTGGGAGAAGTTCTTAATTCACCCAGAAAACATAAAAGAAGACCATATCTAGGAAAACAGCAGTTGCCCAATTCCTTTTATTCATTTAGAATAATCATGTTTATGACCCCAAACAGAAACTTGGGAAAAATTTTAAATTAAATGATAGCGTTTTAAAATTTCATTTATTTTTCATTCTTCTTGTTAGATATCTTACAAATACATAGCAACATACATCAATAGAATCAGTCATTCAGTGTTCATTCATTATCTGTCCATCCATCTATCCTTCTATTTTCATCAGTGCAATATATTAAAAATTTGAGTTTCATTTGCAATTGAAAGTGTGATTGAAATCTAAGAGACAGTGTTTAGAAACTTGAGAAATCATTTAAAGAGCTATTGATATTCTAAGAGACCAAGATGTGTATAACATTTTTGCCATAAAACATTAGAAAAATTATTTCTTTAGTAAGATTCAGTCAAGTTCTTAAAGCATATTAAAGTATACTAAGCATAGTAATATTCCAGAAACTTTAACTAGGGTTTACTAAAGTTTACTGAGCATAGTTAAATTTCTAATTATAAATCTAATTTATTTATACCAAAAAAATGTCAATTCATAGGGGTAATTTTGAGAGAAAGTTAATGGATGATTGAGATCTAAAACGAAGTTCTCTCTTTCTTCTTGTTCAGTAGCCAAATCCTTTTACTTGATTTAATGAGCACTATATCTTCCATTTTAGGTAGTGTTGGCATATTTTCTTGGTGTACCCTTTACATTTGGACACCTTAGACCAACCACTGGGGTAATGTCTGAGAAATGTAATTTTGTGTCCCTATGGTAAATATTCAGTGAAGTATATCGAAGAAAAAGGCCTAGTTATTTTGTATCCTTGTTTTAAGTGCCACAAGATTTTGGAGTTCAAAGGGATACCCTAATTTTATAGATAATAAGAAAATATTTGATACTTTAGGTCACTGAGAATTATATTGTCAGAATAAACGCTAACAATCATTTTTATAAGCAATCTGTCACACTCTTAGCTTTGTGTTGAAAATTTAATTCTTGTCTTAGCTTCCAGGCTGCTATAATGAATACCCTGAACTGTTTTGAACAAGAATGCTTCCTCCCAGAGCAGGTAGTGTTAAGATTGGCAGGCAATCCTTGGGTTTCTTGGCTTTCCCTTCACATGGTGATGTCCTCTCAGTTCCCTTCTGGGTTTCCTTGAATTCCAGCTTCCAGTTCTTCCCCAGGCTTTTCTGATGGTGTGAGAATTTCTTCTGCTTATAAAGGATTTCATTAATCCAAGACACAATCTCATTCAGTTTGGCCGTACCTTAACCAAAAATAGCATCTTTAAAAGGTACTGTTTACAATGGGTTGACACCTACAGGAATGTAGATTAAGGATGTGAGTATAGGGAGTGCATAGTTAAACCTACCACATTCCTCTTCAAAAAAAATAAGGGAGAAGTCTACTGTTTTTCTCTATATTTTCTCCCCTAATTTTGGTTTGTAGTTATGTTTATGGCTAATTTGCCCATTCATTTGCTTTGCTCGTTTGATTATTTCTTTTCATTGGGGATAGGGATAGTTTAGACTTCTACAGAAGTCTCTCTTATGGAGACTCTCTTATGAAGTGTTTTTATGAAATTTAATTCAATGCAATTGGAAAGGATAGTAATTAGTTAATGAGAAGATCAACTAATTGGCAGAAAAGGGAATCAGTTCCAATTTCCATATTGTCACTATTCACCCATATGATTACTTATATATTACTTAAATACTTCTAAGTGAATATATTGCAATAGACGATCTCTATCTTTTCTTCCCAGTAAAATTTCTCTGATTCTATGAAAATGGGCATAGATATAGTTACCTTTGGAAACATCAGATGAGACTTAGCGACACCTCCAGAAGAATAATTTAGGTTTTTACTAATTGGCAAAGAGAGGGAGAATAAAGTCAAGAAATTGATAATATTAGTAAAAGTTTAAAGTTTAAAGTAAGGGAGGATCCTCCCCCTCCCCCCCATAATAGCCGTTCATTTGGATCCCTATTGTAGCTTACTCAAGATTTATCAAGAATGAAAATGAATTTTCTTATTTTCAAAATTCATAATTTAAAGAAGGGAACTTAGGAGCATACAAATACTGTTTTTTTACCTTGGTGAGTCAAGATGAAAAAGTCAGAAATTCCAATAAAAATGTAAATAGTTTTTTTATATAAACATTCGAAATAGAAAAGGATTGAAAATTAAAATGAGGTTTGAAATGAAACATGGTTTCAATTCTGTTCAAATCTAAAATTCAAAAACATCTTACCATTTTTCCTATGAATAAAAGAGAGAAGAAGGGACAATTGTGGAAAAAAATGAAAAGGGGTTTAAAATTTACAGTACTGCTTTTGATCATTGTTACCTATGGATTCTATCCTTTCTTTCCACCTATGTATTAATTTCCTAAAGAAAAATAGTGCCATGATTTAAAATACTAATAATTAATTGAAAAATTTATTTTTCTAGTCACAAAATCTTTCTTAATTTTATAAGGTAATAGTTTTTTACTGAATATAAATCAGAGAGAATATATAGATTCATGGATAAATAATCAAAGAATAATGCTGGTTTCATAAACTATGGTGGAAAAAGGTTGAAAAATATGTCAGAATATTGCAAACCATAATAAAACTGTGCAGCATTCAACTAATTCTTCAAGATCTCTCCTCTTGGTCCTCTGATCTTTTTTGTTTGTTTATTAAAGCTGGCAATTCTGATTTAATGAAGGAAAATAGTTATATAAAAATTGTAATATATATATAAATGTATATTTATATGGCAAAAAAATATAAATATATTTATATGGCAAATAAGCACAGAGTTTACAATTAAATTTAAGTTCATCTTAACATTAAAAATTCAGATTCAAAACAATGGTCTAATATTTAGGGTTGGAACAATATTATCTATCCTTTCTACATAATAATTTATACCATGTTATTAACATCCAGAAAGCAGCAATATTGACTGCAATATTAGTGTAATTTTCCTACCATACAATATGAAAATTATATCCATTTTTATTTACAATTTTACGTTCTCTCTTTAAGAAAATAATAGTGACTTCACATTCTGCTTTGCTATACTGTCTTTTTAAAAAGAGTTATTTATAAATATATTTTATTATTCATCATCAGTGGCATTGCAGTTACTATTCCTGCATTACAAAAAATTGCTCCCCAAAACTTAGCAGCTTAAAACAATACTTTTTTTTTTCAATATTCATTGTTTCTTTGGGGCTCCATAATATTTATTTATTTTAAAGATTTATTTTATTTATTTCTCTCCCCTCCCCCCCCATTATCTGTTCTCTGTGTCCATTTGCTGCATATTCTTGTTTTTGTCTGCTTCTGTTGTTGTCAGTGGCATGGGAATCTGTGTTTCTTTTTGTTGCGTCATCTTGTTGTGTCAGCTCTCCGTGTGTGTGGCGCCATTTCTGGGCAGGCTGCACTTTCTTTCGCACTGGGCGGCTCTCCTTATGGGGTGCACTCTTTGTGCATGGAGCCACCCATGTGTGACATGGCACTCCTTGCGCACATCAGCACTGCACATGGGCCAGCTCCACACAGGTCAAGGAGGCCCAGAGTCTGAATCGCGGACCTCCCACTTGTAGGTGACAAGACACCCTATCCACTGGTCCAAGTCCGCATCCTCGGGTCTCCATAATATTTAGAACCTCGGCTGAGAAGATTCAAAAACTTCAGGTGATATAACACCCATAGGTTAGAATTTTCTGAAGGCCCATTCATTCACATGCCCAGCACCTAGAACGGAGTAAATCTATAACTAGGAATACCAACCAGAGCACCCAAGTGGTTTCTCTATGGGGCATGGTGGCCTCAGGACAATTCGGCTTCTCATATGGTAGCTTAGGGTGCCAAGCATATGCATGCATATACACACACACCCCTACATGTATTCTGAGGTAGTAGCAAAATTGTTTTTGTGAGCTTGCCTTGGATGTTGTACTGTATTATTTTTGTCATACTATTTGTTGCAGCAGCCACAAGTCTGACTAGATAAAGGGAGAGGACATAAATACACTCCTATCTATAAGAGAAATGTCTGCCATTTTAGGGGCCACATTTTAAATCTCCAGAGTTTGCCCTCAGGCCACAAATTATTTTCTTTTCTTCTGCATATGTAATACACTCCCTCCCTCCCACAGACCTCATGAAGTTTCACCCAATTGCAGCATCAACTGAAATTCCAAGACCTAGTCCTATAAATCAGGCCCAGGCATGGGTGATGTTCCACAGATGTAGCTCCTCCAAGGCAATCCCTGTGATCGTGAACTGATCAGGCAAGTTATCTACCTTAGTATGCGCACACACACATACACACACCTAAAACATACAATGTACAATGGTAGGACAGATATGGGAAAATTTCATACATAATTCTGCTTAAAATAGAAGAAAACAAAAGGTACACAATAATCAATGCTCTATAGCAATTGTAAAATTCACACACAGGTGCACATAGCAAGTTCCTTGATTAGAACTTCTCCATAGGAAGTCCCTCTCCTTGGTTCTCAACCTCTCCTGGAATCTTGATTCTGCCGTCTTTTGTTATCTTTCTTTTCCCAAAAGAATTGGCCTGAATTTGCAATGAAGTGACCTTCTCAGCCAGATTCTTGCAAATAAATGTTGGGGAATTCAAGAGCTTATTTTATTTTTTATAGTCACTGCTCCTTTCAATCTAAGTTGATATACTTCCTTTAAAATCTTTGCATTTTTTGGATAAATTTATAATACACTCTAGCTGACAAAAGACATACTAAAATATCTCTAAGACAAGCCTTTCTCTATCTTATGCTTTCTGTAAGGATGGTATTGTTTAACAGGAAAAGTAGGCAAGGCATATACTTATATCCATATAATTCTTGTGTCTATTTGTTAGGTTTATGGGGTCTGTTTGAAAGGGTTTATAAGGGTTTTTCAGTCATACCTTTAATTTAACCTATACCCTGAGACATATTTATACTATGACCCTGAATTTGGTCTTTGCCCTGAGATCATTCTTTCAGAATCTTAGTCATGGAGAGATGGGAAATGTGAAATCTATTTTCTAACATAATGAGTCCTGCCTCCCTTATGTTTTTTCTAAATTTTGCTTGCAAATTCTATAGTTCCTTTATATCCATCTATGCCTTATGATATACTACTAAAATTAACTAGTTAGCAGTTTCCATATTCTGCCTTAATTCTCTTTAACCATTTCTACCAATCATTAGGTATATTTTCTCTTTTACACAACATTGGTGACAGTACTGGCAAACTTTCTGCCTGTTATTAATAAGGATTATCTATTATTTCAGTTTCCAAAAACAATTTCTTCCCTATCTTCTCCAGCTTCAACAACAGTTCAACAGTTGCCTCAAAGTTCTTTTACTAATCGTCTCCTCAAGGCCCTTCAAGCTTCAGTCTGGTATCCAGCCCCAAAGTCAATGTTTTTAACAGAGTGGAACTCTACAGCAGGTAATAAATTTCTGTTCCAGTTATCATTGCTTCATAACAAACAGCCCCCAAATGTAGTGGCTTTTGGTGAGAATTTTATTATAATAATAAATTCTTTGTGTCAGGAATTCAGATCAAACACAAAAGGATGACCTGAGTCTACTTCACAACGTGTGTGCCTTTGGCTGAGAAGACTCCAAACCTTAGGGTAAGAAATATTGCTGGCCTGTGAGTTCAGTGCAGGGTACAGAAACCAGCAGAAAGGAATGTAATGTGGGGAATTTGGGTCTAAGAGCTGAAAGAATGAAAGTCAGGGTGTTCCAAAAGACTTTGGTTTATAATGCCACACTTTTCTTGCTGTAAGGTAGAGGTCAAAAATTCTGCGCTGTTGTCATCACTCCCAATACCCAACGTGGAGTGTGAAACATGGATTTTTGGGAGCTTGCTTATCAGCTGCTCCACTGTAAATGTCTCTTTTCCACTTCTCAAATCTCCTAACTGCAAGTGCATCTGATAAATGAAGTTTATAAGTTATTTAATTTCTTCAGATAGAAGAAAGAAGAAAAAGAGTTTGAGTTACTCAAACCAAGGATCAATGATTGTACTCACTTTCTCTGAAACTAGATCATTTTCTCAGTATGTAAGGTAGTGAATAAGCATTTTATACCATGTTCATAAGACTGATCTGTGCTATTTCTTTGTAGTTCCAACCATTTTCTTTATTAATTTATAAATGTCTTACTCTTCATTATATTTTAACTTGTAAGTTAAAATATAACTTTTGCTTAAAAGACTTTTAAGAAATTCACCCATAAATTTCTTTAGAATTAATCAGGGCCACTATTTAAGCAATTGTTATCACTCTGAACATTTTTTTATACATCCACACATGGGATTAATGCATGTGTGTATATGTGAGTGTATTTGGAGTTGTAAGTTACCTTTTTTCTTTGTACAATTTGTTATATGTACTGGAAGATTCCATCACTTAATTTTTAAAAAATTATTCTAACTGAATGAAAGAGCAAAAGAGCTTTTTTAAAAAATGTAAACTTTCTGGGGAGTGGATGTGGCTCTAATTGTTGAGTGCCCACCTCCCACATGGGAGATTCTGGATAAGGTTCCTGGTGCCACCTGAAAAAACAACAACAACAACAAGCAACAGAAATGAAAAAAATCAACTCAGGGAAGTCAATGTGACTCAGTGGTTGAGGACAAGCTTCCCACATACAAGGCACCAGGTTGAATCCCTGGCCCCTGGTATCGCAAAAAAAAAAAAAAAAAAAAAAAAAAAGTAAATATTTCAAAGAAATACAGCGAAAATTCATTCATAAACTTAATGTAGAATTAATCAACTAATTTATAGGATTCATGCCTCTATTGTTTATCATACCAAAATAACTTTTGCCAGGCATATTTCCCATGTTTGTGGTCGAATGCTTAAAAATATAATAAAAATTAGTACAGTAAGATACATTCATAATTTTTTCTGTATAAAAACAACCGGTAAATGACTGTAGACACTGTTTTGTTAAAATCGTGTGGGCTGTTGAATTACATACCCCAGTTTAGACAAGTTCTTAATATTAATCCATGTTCCCATGGGTGCAAACTCATTGTAAATGAAGATATTATTTTAGTTAAGGCATGGTTCAACTGAATGGGGTGGCCCACCCCGTTTATCCAGATCACCAGAACTTTTTATAAGCAGAAGTAATTCATTCATAGTTCTAGAAAGTCATAGAGAGGAACTAGAAGCCAGAAGCTGGAAGCTGGAAGTCAGTGGAACCCGGAAGAGAAAGGAAATCACATTGCCTATGGGAAGACGCAAGGCCAAGGAACCTGAAGGACCACCAGCAGCCAAACCCAAAATTTTACAGACTTTGGGGCAAAAACATGGCCTTACTGATGCTTCAAGTTTAGATTTCTCCTGGACCCAAAACCATGAGTCAATAATTTTCATTGTTTAAGCCAAAACCTTGTGTGAAATTTGTCATAGTGGTCAGGGAACCTAAGACAAATGGTATTTTGTAAAATGACAATTTTAAAAAATACATGTATAAAATATTTGTCAAATATCAAAACTAATCCGGGCTATTAGCTAAGCAATTGTGATCACTCTGAAAGTTTTTTATACATCCACACATGAGATTAATGCATGCGACACATGTGTCACACATTAATGCATGTGACTTTGAGTCTCCAGATTGACTGTAAGTCTATGGAATTGCATATGGGCATAAATCGCAACTATCCTGGCAATATTTATGCCAATTTTATTAATCCTCTGTGGTTTTATTTCCTTGGAATGCTTAATTACTCTGAATATTTTTGCAACTGTCCCTATCCTTTATGAATGAATATGACTCTGAAATATATTAAACCAAGATATCGACATCTATCCTACAAGACATTTTGAACTCAAAATTTCACGAAAGAAAAAAGAAAAAGGATATCCAGGGTATGTTTATATGAGTTATTCTCCTTTTAGTGAGTCAAAATTAATATTTGTATATTACTGACTGTAAAGGTTCTTAGTAAAGGTAATTATTTAATTTTTTAAATTATGAATTTCTTAAAAATCTTTTAAACAAAATTCTATAACATGTTATTAAATGCTATAACTTCTGATTGCATTTGAGAAAATTATACTTTTCATCATATCTATCTATACCCAATCACTTCCAAATGTTCTGCTGAAAATCTGTTGCAAATATTATCCAATTAAGGTTTTGAAATTTCAGCCCTTTTGGTTTATTTTTACAAATTTCTATTAATTGAGATGAAATGACAGTGGTTAGCTCATTGTCACCAACACAGATTTTAAAATTATATCATAGATAGCAGTGTGAATTCTTAAAAATAAAAAATATAACTATCTGTTCTGAACACTTCAACCTCAAGGAATTTATTGGATCTCTCAAGGTTCTTCCAATTTCATTAATTTTGTGTTTGGAAATTTTAGGAAAATATTGCATGTTGACAGGATCAAAATATTATAAATTTGCTAATGTATTTTTAATTCAATATTTCCCCACTGTTGGTTGGGACAGGGTGATGAAGTTACAGGAATCGTTCTACAATTCTTTTAATATTTTCCCTCTCCAGAGGAAAATCACTCTGCAAATATTCTCTCATATCCAGAATTCAAAGGGACACCCTAAAGGGTAAAAAGAATAGAACTTAATTTATTTTATGATTCTCTTCCTGTTCCATGTTTTTTGTATAATTGTGTCCTTTGAAAAAGAAAAATCTTCTAAGAGACTAATGGAATTTGAGAGGACAGTAGAAAAACAAATCATGTCATCTGAGTTTCCATTGTGCCCTGATTCCTAAAGCCAATGCCTGTTTTAGTAATTCCAAATATTTGACAACTATATGATTATTAGGTTTATAGAATAATCATGCATAAAATATAGGATTCCTATATACCACCTTATCACCAACACATTGCATTGGTGTGGACCATTTGTTAAAATTGATGATCACTGACTCCTTTTTAAATTTCAAAATGCCTTACTCTTTACTATATTTTAAAATGTAATCTCATTTAGTATGTATAGGAAGGTGAGATAAAGTTATATAAATATAATAATAAAAATGCCTAATTTCTTTGAAAATTCTAGATGAATGTATTTATTAGAAAGCATTATCTCTGGATATTTTAATTTGAGCCCTAGCATGGCAAAAAGAATTCCTCATGATGTACTAAAAAGTGCCACTTGCAATAAAGAAAGCTGAAAGAAATGTATTAAGGAAAGATTGAAGTACAAGGCAAAATGTCCATAGAGTGTTGCTAGCTAAGGTGTGTCAACCATATGTCAGCATTACATGAGATGAAGCAAGTTAATGAAGGAAATTTGTCAGCTCTGTAGTCAAAGGGAAACAACAGCAAAGAACTGTTAATGTAGTTTCAAGGAACTCTGTGATCTTCCCTTGGAAAGGAGTTGGTTAACTCTTTGCTGAATTTGTGTAGGTATAAAGAAAATCATGTCCATTACATCTCCAAAAGGGCTTATTTTTGCCTAGCACTCTTTAATTTGTGGTACTTTTTGCCTTAATCTTATATCTTTTTCTAAAATATGAATGTCCCTCTGAATGTAATACATAAATCTGAATAGGTTTTGTCAAGATCTTTTCACTCTGCAACAAGAGACTGAGTTTACATAGTTATATGAGAATTTAGGGGTATTTGTTAGGGGGTTGGGGAGAGGTTGGATAAGGGGGAATAAGAAAGAGAAAGAAAGACACAGAAGAAAAGAAAGGCAATGTTTATCAAGGGAATTGAAAATGTCATTGAGTTATTCTCTTTGAAGTTGTTAATGTGGTGCACTGAATGAATCAACTAAGCCTTGCATTCCTATATTAAAAATTGCTTCCACATCACCTATTATTTTGATCATTTGCAGTATCTATGATTATGTTCACAAATGAGATTGGCTTTGGTTTGCTTTTATCATATTCTTGTCCAGTTTGAGCATCAATATTTTAGCCTCATATAATGAGTTTGGGAGTTTTCTATTCCATGGAAGAGTCTGCATAGAAAATAGTTTATATGTTTCTCTAAGCTTTCGTGAAACTCTATTATACCATTTTCTGAATCTAAGAGAAATAAAGACAAAACTTTTCAATTTCACAACATTCCTGAATTCTTCCAACTGCAACCAGGTCAGATGGTCAGCAGAAAATCCTGCAAATATGAAGAAGGATGACACAATCTTAAGAATTTTAGTAATTTTAATAGATAAATAAAATCATGTATATTAGTTACTCTTGTATTTTCTACCATGAAAATTTTGGTAGGATTTATAAATGGTTTAACCATGTATTTAAGCATTGAATCAAGATATTTATCCATTTTATTTGAAATATGACCTTGTTTTGCATTTTAACTCTCACCTACATTGTGATTTTGAAGTTTGCTTAGAGTTTTCCATATGCTGTATTTAATCTAAGGCATTTAAATACAGCAAATGTTTTAAGTCAAACTTTCTGTTTTGTGATTTTTCTTCATTACAATTATTAAACTTGAAATGTTTTTAACTTTCATGTGGCACTAATTTTAGTCATATTCATTAAACAACTTTTTCATTTTAAGAGAAAACATTTCATTTAATACGGAAGGGGAAAAATGAAAGATCTTAAGTCATGTTATAGGAAGTTTTGTGACAAAAAAAACCAAACTAGAGCATGTGAAGTTTTCTTGTACTTTATCAATTAGAAATATAAATTAACCTTTTGATATTCGTGAGTTATCAGAGGAAATGCTAAGTTTTTGTATACATAACACAAAAAATTCTAAGTGACAAAAGGAAATCTTTGGCTTTCTTTTTAATTTGTGTCTTTTTATGTGTAAACATGTCAATCAAGACAAAATTCTAAAATGTTATCTCTGTAACATGTTAAAGCATTAAGAAATATTCAAATGTTTGGAAGCATTTTCTCTCTACCTGTCAAATTTTTACTTAATTTTTGACATTGTATAACTTCAGTAGTAGCATGAGTGCATGGAATTTATAATCTGATTTATCCTTTGGATAGTATTCTAGTTTGCACACATTATCACATTATTTGTTTCTTTGCTCCCTGCAAATGTACTAGGAGCATCGACAGCGTATGTTACTAATGGCATTTGGTAAATAAGGAGAGTGAGGTTGTAAAGAAGTTAAACATTAAGTGGCACAGTTGAAACTAGGTTCAACATGACCCTTCACATTCACTGATTCCTACAAAACAGGCTTGTAATCACAGCAAACTTTAATAGTATTTAGAGCCAGAAAGGAAAATATGATGATAATAATGGGAACATAAAATAACAATGCCCATGTCTTACATTGTGTATCTCATTTAATCCTAAAACTTCGTGAAGGAGACAAAATCACCAATTATCAGATATCATCTCTAAAATTTTAGTTAATTTTCCCACAGTCATAAAAACCAATCATATTGGATATGTGAGGAGAGGTTATAAACTCCTAAACAATCAAAAGTCCCCCTCAATTTTAACAGAAGATGATATTAAAAGCTGAATGTTTTAAATAGTAATATATGTTTATCTAATATTTTAGAGTCATTCATTTTAAGTAGATATTTAACAGTTCAGATAATAAAGGGTAAGAATGTTTCTCCAGAATTGTATAATAACATCAAGGGTAGCTGGTTATCAATTTTCACCCAGTCAATTGACATTTAAATTAGTTCCATTTTCCTTACTAAAAGATACCAATAATATTTTCCTGACCTGCCAACTGCTTACATCTATTATTTGTCCTATAAAATTAGAAAACAGAACATAAAGAAAGGACAAAGTTAATACATCCCACGATATGGGATATTGTTGCTTTCAACATTTTAAAACAGAATTTATGTGGAACCAGATTAATTTAAAAGAACTCCCTGTGGGGTCTGTTTGTTGTTTTGAATTGCTTTAATAGTAAACTTGCATTATTTATGTTTATTAATATTTAGAATACACTCTGCAAGGATGATTTTCATCTGAGTTATAATTAGTCTCAGCTGATGAATGCAATAAAATGATTATAAACAACTTTGTGAGATCATTATCAATGTCATGGGAGAAAATGGCAAAACATTGCTCCAAAGATTTACCTTCAAAGATCTGTTGAAATGAGCTTCAACCCATTTAAAATCTTGCACAGATCATAGTAAATTCATGTTCTTCCTTCTGAAGTTATTGACCTTCACATACCAATTCATTTTTCCAAATCCCACCCACTTACATTTCTTCTCTAAAATGTTGGCATATTGCGTTTGCTATTTATTTCTGAATTTAAAGATAATATATACTTGTGAAATATTTATAAAATACAGAGTGATATATAGAACTAGATAAATATTATCTATAATATTATCACACAGAGATAGTCATAAATGACTTTTGGTGTATTTTTTTTCAATTAAAATGTTTGTTTCAGTGTATATGTATAGTACATACATTTTACACGGTTAAGCTCATATTTTATATACACTATCCATAAGTTATTTTCATTTAACACTGTAGTAGAGGTATTTGTTTCTCTAAATATTTTTTAAAATATTGTTTGTATAAACTAAAAAATGCAGATATGCCAAAGACAATTTTACCACTTTGCTTTGAAACTTTGAGTGACAGTTTAAATTTGTCAGTGTTGTGAATAATCATATCACATAAAAAACACAATGTAAAAACATAAAATGTATATAATAATAACAGACTTATTTGAACATTTCTTCCATCTAAATAATTAAATACTATTTATTGGATCAAAGATTAGCATGCAATTTTTAGGATTCTTCATATATATTACACTGTAATAGTCCAGAAATTTTTATCCATTTGCATGCTCACAAGCAGTATTTAAGAGTACCTGCCTCAAGGGTATTACTTTAAGTATGTTATTGATAAGAATATAGGCATATTTTATAAATGTGAAAGAGTCATCCATGTTTGCTTAGTCTGTTTTCATACTATATGTAAGAATGAAATCTCATTTGAATTTTATAAATAGTCATTTATAACGCATTAGAGTTTATTAACATAAATATTTTCCATTTTTCTAAGTAAAGACCTTCCAGAATATTATCTAAAGTATTGCTGTTGCTGATACTGAAAAATAACTAAGTGAATAAGGGGACTGTTTTTAGATCTTTTTATTAGTTAACATTAGTACCAATAAATACATATTTTCTTACTTCTGCTTTCTTTATATTTATTGCTTTGCTTTTTAATTAAAAGCATAGCCAATATTTTCATCATTTTATATTAAAATAAATATGTACATTTTGAGTACACCTATTACAGCAGTCTGCTGGTTTTGATATGTTTTATTTTTGCAACTTATTTATAAAAATCTCAATAAATTTTATTCAATCCCCTATCACTCAGAAAGGCTATTTGGGATTATTTGTATTTTCAGACAATTGGATTATTTTCTTGTTGATACATTCCTGTAGTTAACTAGTCATTTGTATCAATGAACATGATACACACAATTAGTTCTATAAGGATTTTTAAAGTACAAAATGGTAATTTTCCTCTAAACATTTTATGGAATTTTTCTCTAAACACTTTATGGAAATTGTATGTCAATAAATGCAACCTTAATTAATTACTGATTTTTGCATACCTGTATTAATTTCTTTCTTGATATTTCCATTGCTCCAGTTTCCTGATTTGCTGATTTTTCATCCTCAGTCCAATTTCTTTAATATTGGAGTACTTCACGCGAAACTCCTACACCTTCTTTACTTTTCCTCTACATACTTACTTAACTTGATCTCATTCAGTACTATGGCTCCATTTGGGTATCTATAAGCAAGTTCAAGCTTACATGTTTGGAAGAGAATTCATTTCTCAACCTCAATCTCATCCTTGATTTCTGTCTTCCTGTTGCCACCCTCATATACCACCCATCAATTTATTGGCCTATGTATATACTTCTGCCACTAGAATATTTCCTGAATCTATCTACATGTGTCCATTGGTAATATTCTCCTTCTTCAGCCTTTAGGTTGTCCTTGAATTGAACCACTCTCACCTCTTTCCTGAATATCACCAAAATCCTGCTATATGGTTTTTGAGCTTTCTCTCTTCTTAGATTTTTCAATCCATTTTCTACAAATCATCTCTGCCAAACATCTTCCAAGGATTTCCCATTATGTTTAGTATAATTCCAGTCTCCTTGTCATGGCCTGCCTTACCTGGACTGGTTCCTCCCTCTATCTCACCTCAGTTCCTAGCACCTTCCTCCTCTTCACTCTGCTTTGTCCTCAGGGTACTTGCATTTTGTATTCTCTCCACCAGAAATGTTAATCCTCTGATCTTCACATAATTGGTTCCTTCTCATCATTTAGGTCTCAGCACAAATATTCCTAGAGTCCTATAATGCTACCCTTATAATCCTGTATCTCCATCATTCTGCTCCTTACTAACCTCTCGTCTTATAAAAGTATCATATTAAAAAAAGCATAATTATGCATTTGTTTCTTTACTACTCTGTTAAATCCCTTATTAGAATATAAATTCTATAAAAGCATGGTCTTTTTCAAACTAATGCATTAGGGTCCACCAGTGCCAAAATGAAACAAATGTAAGAAAAATTAGTGGGATCTCTACAATGTTTGTTGAACAGATTACCATATTCTTATTGTCAATTATAGTTTTTGTCAAAATATGATTAACCTCTTTATATCATTGAGACCATTTTGCTTTTGTTTAAACTAACATTAATCTTCTACTTGTGCATACTTTCCTTTTTCCAATATAATTTTGCCTCATCTCTAATTTTCAACTTTTTAGTGTATGTCTAGCTTTTCATTTTCAACCACATTTTGTTTTAGGTATTGGTTGTGATCAGCATGTTATTAGATTTTGTTTTGTAGCAGAATTGGCAAGGCTTTAGGTTTTAGAAGATAAGTCTAAGCTAATTATGTTTGTTATCATAACTGACAACTTCTATCATATTTTCCATGCTTTTATATTTTTATGATCACTTCTTGATTCATTTCTTTTCTCTTGATTATTTCAGTGATAAAAAGATAATAGTTCTCTTTTGCTTCTACAAATGCTTATCATTTTTATATATTTCTTAATACATATTTTTATAATCCATAAATTTGAATATATTTTTGAGTCAACTCCAGGAGAGAGGAGGACTTCAGAAAATTTTCCTTAAAGTTCTCTTACAAGTTGTAGTTAGGAAAATCTGCAATTTTCCACAAGTATTATTGTTTACTCTTTATTAAACTTTATTTATTTCAGTGAATCTTTATTATTTAATTCAGTAAATTTCAGTAAATTATTTAGCATATATAGCTACTTATTTACTTCTCCTTAGCCTTTTTAAAGCTTAAGTAAAATTGTAAATCCTTATTAGTCCTCTTATATTACATATTTTTATTTGACAAATATGTAATTCAAATATGTATTTAAAATAATCAGACTATAAAAGCACTGATAATTTTTTGCATGTATGTGTAATGTAAAATATAAAACTGTAATTCTAAGCCATAATAATATGATGGGGCAGGTTTAAATTGATAGTTAATACAGGTTGAGATCATTAGGTTGAGGAGGAGGATTAAAATACTATTTTTTCTTCCAGAATTATTATAAATTTGACTTTTATGTTTATGGCTTTTGTCCATTTCAAGTTAATTTTTTTGTGGTATAAGATAAGATTTGAGGTTCATTTGTCCTTATGAATATCCTGTTGTTCCAGTGCCAATTATTGAAAAGACCATCCTTTTTCTATAGCATTACTTTGGCACAACTTTATCAAAAATCTTTTAATCCCACATGGGTGTACATTTGAAGACTTTATATTTGTTTCTATTGAGAATATGCAATTTTAAATTAATATTCAAGTGTTTTGTTGATTCCAGAAAATAGTGCAACATTCTAAATATCTTTTGAATTATTTTCCTCCATCATTTCTTACATTCTTTACTTTAGGAATCCAATTATCGTATGAATTTTCTAACCTCCCAATTTCTGCTCCCTAACTATTCTTTCATAATTTGTACCTTTCTGCTTTTCTGTTTGGTTATATTTGAATATTCTCCAATTCATTAATTTTTCCTTGTAGAGTCAAACATTTACCCTTTTAATCTTTTAAAAATTTCATTAAATACATTTTTAAAGAAAATACATTTTCAGGATTTATAATTTGTTCTTTCACTTACCTGCTTTCTCTTTGCTTTCTCTCTGATTATTTTTCATAATTTCTTTCTTTTTTATGGCAATGGTTCATTTATTTTATTGATCATCCTAAGTGTACTTATTTTCTAAAAACTAGATTATCTTATAAAATTAAATTCATCAGAATTGAATTCACTGTTTTAGAATTGATTTCTCAAATGCATTTGTCAGAAGTAGATTTTTGTCACACATTTGGAATTATAATATGCTACTTTATATATATGTATATACATATATATGTACATATATATATACAACTTTCCTTCCCCTTCTATGTGTTTTGTTTTCACACCTTCTGTTTTAGCAGTCTTTCTGTTTCCTCCTCTATCACCCATCTCCTCTCCACCCATTTTGCAGAGTTGCTTCTCATATTGGGTCTTGACAGAGGTGATCTTGGAAATCAACCATATGGTCAGCAAGTTACTGCTTGTTTCTGGGAGTTTATACTTTTTTACTTACTTTCTTGGGGAATCAAGATAGCAGAGAAGGAAGCTATTGTATCTTCTTTTCTCGAATGCTAGAGCCCCATTCTAGTTCCTGAGATCAAGCATCAAGTCTGTTGCCAGTCTCCCATCTCATGTGGAATATTTTATTTTTACAATAATTCTCAGTTGCTTCTTCCATATCAGGAAATCAGCCAGACTGTGATTTCACCCACACGCAAAGAAGTGTACTTAAACATCTTTTTAATTGTTTTTACCAGTCCATGGAAATGTACATGTTGGTTTTTATCCCAGTATGTTTTGTGATTTGTGTCTTTTTAAAAAATCTTCCCTTCTTCATTATCATCAAAAACATATTTAAGTTAAGATTTAAAACAGGTTAGCATGGTTGGTGAGATTAGTCAGCTGTTGAAATTTAAAGAGGTTCTCATTCTGTAAAAGGAAAGATAGGACAAAACAAGTCATATGAGAATGTTAAAATAGTAAATACAGATTCATAATCCAACATTCAAATTTTGTACTTGAAATACTAGTTTCTCCTCTTTATTTCAATACCTTATTTACATAAACTAAGCATTGTTAAAAGTGATTTATCTTTTAGAAAGAAGATTCCTTCTATTATTTGTTTGGGATCACAATGAACATCGGGTGCCCTGAAGATACATGCTCCATCTTGGGTGGGGGACACAACCATTCCAAGGTCCACAGGTTGGAGGAATAGATTATGGATTAGAGTGGATTTACTGATAATCTATTCATGAACTATTGTGACTAGTAATCGAAGAAAATGTGGCATTGGTGAGGAGAAAGTGGCCATGGTGGCTGCTGGGGGTAGGGAATGGGAGGAAGAGATGAGATGTGGAGGTGCTTTCAGGACTTGGAGTTTTCCTGGGTGATGCTGTAGGGACAGTTACCAGACATTGTATGTCCTCCCATGGCCCACTGGGTGGAACGTGGTAGAGTGTGGGCTATGATGTGTACCATTGACCATGAGGTGCAGCGGTGCTCAGAGATGTATTCACCAAATGCAATGAATGTCTCATGATGATGGAGGAGATTGTTGTTATGGGGGTAGAAGTGGGGTGAGGGGTGTGGGGGGTATATGGGGACCTCATATTTTTTAATGTAATATTAAAAAAATAAAGACAAAAATAAATAAATAAATAAATAAAAAGAATATATCAAACCATATTTATGAATATAAAGTAACTGATTAAATACTTAACACAATGAATTTGTATTCAAAGAGAAAACTATTTCTATGGAAATAGAACATTTCTCTTTAAAGAACAAAACTGTAGTTGTCCTATCTTGATATAAATGTGTTATGTTTTTTATCAGCTGTAAGTCTTAACAACTGCATTCATCAGTACAATGTACTCCACACATTGTCTTAAGACACCCAATGCAATCTCTTGTCTATATGTTACCAGATATTTCCCATGAAGTTTGACCTTTCATATATTGAAATTAATGAAATATGTATGTCTCTGAGCCAAAAAAGCAAAAGCAAAGACTTTCATTTTATACTTTAGACAAGATCATACATTTTGGCAAATCAGATATGAGCTTTGTGTAAATATAAATTTTGCTTAGACTACATTCGTTATTGTGGAAAGAGATCTCTGGCTTTCCAGGGTGTAGCAAAGGAAATCCTTAAGAATCCTATTCACCATCTCTATATATTAGTGTGGCTCAACATAGAGTTTATGCATAATACAGTTGATAATTGCAGACCTAATATGAGATCAGAAATGCCATAGGGAAGGGGAACTTGTGGATTACTTGTGGAATAGGAAATTTTTTTAAAAGCAGTTTTATTGAGATATATTCATAAACCATAAAATCTATCCTAATTAGGACAAGCAGTGGCGTTGAGTATATTCACAGAGTTGTGCATTCATCACTAGAATTTTAAAGCATTTTTACCTCCAAAGGATAAATACAATACCCCTTAGCAGTCACTTCTTAATCCCTCTATCCTTCCCTATCTCTACATAAACAGTAATCTATTTCTTTCTCTATAGATTTATTTATATTTTCATTTTTTATAAATGGAATCATACAATCTGCAGTTCTTTGTGCCTGGTTTCTTTCTCTTAGCATAATTTTTAAGTTATTATTATTTTTTATTTAGAGAAGTTATGAATTTAAATAAAAGTCCTGTAAACAATACAATGTTTCCGTATAGTCCCCTATTGTTGACACTTTGCATTAGTGTAGTATCTTTGTTGCAATTGATGAAAGAATCTTAAAATAGAACTATTAACATAGTCAATAGTTTTACATTAGGTGTATTCATTTCTCACTTAATACCCTATATTCTCAAATTGTATTGGTGTCATATACATTTGTAATATTTCATGAAAGAAATTGTTATACTTCCATTGTCCACAACAGGTTCACTAGGTTATATATTCCCATGTTTTATCTTCTAACTTTCATTTTAATAATCCATACAACCCAAAATTTCTCCTTGCAGTCATATTAACATACATAGCTCAGCACTGATAATTACACTCTAAATAATGTGCTACCATCACCACCATTTATTTCCAAACCTTCACAATCAACCTAAATAGAAATTCTCTGCAAATTAAGGATCAACTTTCCATTCTCAACCCAAATCTATCTCCTGGTAACATATTCTGGATTCTAAATCTATGAGTTTTCTTATTATAGTTAGTACCTATCAGTGAAATTATACAGTATTTGTCCTTTTGTGCCTGGCTTATTTCACTCAGCATAAAGTCCTCAAGGTTCATCAATGTTGTTGTATGCATTAGAACTTCATTTCTTTTTACAGCTAAATAATATTCTGTTATATGAATATATCACATAATGTTTATCCACTCATTGGTTGGTGAATACTTGAGTTACCCACATCTTTTGGCAATTGTGAACAATATTGCAATGCAGGGCAGTGTGGAAATATGTATTCGAATCCCACCATTCAATTCTTCTTGTTATATTACCAGTAGTGGGATACCAGGTTATATGATAATTCTATGCTTAGCTCCTAGAGGAAGTGCAAAACTGTCTTCCACAGTGACTGGACAATTTTATATTCCCACAAGCAATGAATGAGTATTCCTATCTTTCTACCTCTTTATAGCACTTGTAATTCTCTGTGTTTTTAAATAGTAGTCATTTTAGTGGGTGTGAAATGATTTTGTGGTTTTGATTTGCATTTCCCTAATAGCTAGTGATGTTGAGTTAACTTTTCATGTGCTTTTTAGCCATTTGTGTAGTACTCTTTGGACACATCTTTTCAAGTTTTTTGTCCATTTTTTATTGGGTTGTTTGTATTTTTTTATTGTTGAGTTGTATGATTTATTTATATATGATTGCTATTTAGCCCTTATCAGATATGTGATTTTCAGATATTTTGTCCCAGTGAGTGGGTTGCCTTTTTTACTTTCGTGACAAAGTCCTTTGATATGCAAATGTTTTTAATTTGAAGAGATCCTGTTTATCTATTTTTAATTTGGTTGCTTATGCTTTGGTTCTAACACAAAGTCCTGAAGATGCTTCTCTATATTTTCTTCTAGGAGTTTTATAGTCCTAGCTTTTATATTTAGGTCTTTGAAGCATTTTGAAGTAATTCTTGGGTATGGTATCAGATACGGGTTCCCTTTCATTCTTTCACATATGAATAGGCAATTTATCCAGCACCAATTGTAGAAGAGACTATTCTTTCCAATTGTGGCAGTTTGATATTGTTTGTGAATTCCAAAAATAGATATTGGGTTATGTTTGCTAACCTGTCTGTTCCTCTGGACATGATTAAATTTATGATTAGGGCTTTGATTGAGGAAAATTACACAGTGGAGAAGAGAGTTGGAGTTTTGAACTGGAGTCTGGGAAGTAAGCATATAAAGGAGCAGAGCAGCTGAGTCCAGAGAGAATCAAGAACCAGGGAGACAGATAGAGCCCATCACCTGAAAGTCTACGGCTGGCATTGTGGAGAAAGCAGGGCAGCTAAGCCTTGAGAGAAACTAGTCCCGGGAAGAGAGAAACCAAGGAAAACTGAACTCTTGGCAGACATCAGCAGCCATCTTGCTCCAACACATGGGAACAGACTTTGGTGAAGGAAGTAACTTATGCTTTATGACCTGGTAACTGTAAGCTTCTACACCAAATAAATACCCTTTGTAAAGGCCAACAGATTTCTGGTATTTTGCATCAGCACCTTTTTTGTTGACTACTAAAGAATTTGGTACTGGGAGTGGGGTCATGCTTTTGCAATTACCAAAGTGCTATCACAGTTTTATAAATGGGTAAGGGGTGTTTTTTTAGAGAAACTGTGCGATGTTTGATGGAAAGGGCTGAGATTGTTTTTGAAGAGACTGTTGTTAGTAATATGGACTCTAAAGAGACTTTTTATGAGAATTTAGAAGTACGTGATGAAACTATTATTGGAAACTGGAGGAAAGGTGATCCATGTTTTAAAGTCACAGAGAATTTAACAAGATTAATTCTTGGTGTTTTATAGAAGGCATAATTTGAAAATGGTGAGCCTGGGCTTTTAGCTGAGGAGTTTTCCAAAGTAACCTCAGAAAACGTGGCTTAACGTCTCCTTCCAGTTTATAGCAAAATGCTAGATGAGGGAGATAAGCTGAGGACTGAACTGTTGGGGACAAAGGAAACAAAAACCAATTCTGGGAATTCTAAGCCTCTGGATATCAAGCACCCAGATAATAGTGCCCCATGTGAGGGCTTAATTAAATTTGGAACTTGTAAATCAGGATTGAAATTATCTGGTAAGGACTTATGGAAAGCCTTACTCTCTGATGGCTTGGACCCCTGCTTCTTGCATGCTAAACCAATAAGTTTTTTGAGAGATATGTATGAACAAAACCACTGTCAGCTTGGACTAAATGGACATGGAAGGAGAGAGTGAAGAAGAAACAGCTTTAAGAGGAAAACCATGGAAGTTAAGATCTGGGATTAAGACATCACCTTGGGCCAAAAGAGGAACCCCACTTATGTGTACAGAGAGGGTGAGTTTCCCCCAGCAGTTGAAGAGGGTGGATGTTCCCACCCAATGTTCAGGGAGAGTTTTGCCACCATAAGGTACAGAGATGGTGGAGCACATTTCTCAAGGATTAGGGAGGTTAAGGTCAACATCCCATAGGTCTGAGAAAGGCGGACCTATTCCCCAGGGATTAGGGAAAGTCAGGTGGTCAACTCATGCTCTGAGAGGGCTAAGCCTGTATTCCATAGGTTAGGGAGGATGCTGTCTTCACTTCACTGTACTAGAGGGATTAAGACTGTAACCTAAAGATTGGGTAAAGTGTGGCAATCCCTCCAATGCTCTTGGAGTGTAAGGTCTAGAGCTTGGAGGACACTGAGGTGCATGGTAAGGTGGGAATCAAGAAAATGGCCATTAGGCAAGCCTGTGGATAGGGTGAGTCTTCAGGAGACCACAGGGAGAAGAAACCATCATCTTAAGAATGAAGATCAGACTTTGAAATCAAATGTAGAATGCCCTACAGGTTTACTGAACTGTAGGGAATCTGTGACTCATGTTTCCCTCCTAATTTCTCCTTATGGTAGCTAAAACTTTTTCCCTTTGTCCACTTGTATATTGGAGCAAATAAATTGTTTCATAAATTTCAGAGGCCTACAGCTAGACAGGACTTTCCTCAAGACAAACTGTATTTTCACAAACTGATTGTGATATGAGTTTGCACTTAGTATTGTTACTGAAATAAGGTTTTTCGAATATTATAATATCTTTTTGGAATTCTGAGGGTAGAGTGTGGCAGTTTGATATTGTTTATGAATTCCAAAAATAGATATTGGATTATGTTTGTAAACCATTCTGTCCCTCTGGGCATAATTAAATTATCATTAGAGCTTTGATTAGGCCATGTCAGTAGGACGTTGAGTCCCTGCTGGTGGGGACTCACAGAAAAAAAGTACATGATGAAGAAAAGAATTGGAGTTTTGAGCTAGAGACTGGGAAGTAAGCACACAGAGGATAAGAGCAACTGAGCACAGAGAGAATTGAGCCCCAGGGAGAGAGAAAGAGCCAGTCACCTGAAAGTCTATAGCTGGCCTTGTGGAGAAAGCAGTGCAACTGAATCTGGAGAGAAACAAGTCCCGGGAAGAGAGGAATCCAGGAAGACTGAACTCTTGACAGACATCAGCAGTCATCTTCCTCTAACACATGGTGAGGGAAGTAACTAATGCTTTATGACCTGGTAACTGTAAGCTTCTACCCTAAACAAATACACTTTATAAAAGCCAACAGATTTCTGGTATTTTGTGTCAGCACACCTTTGTCTGACTAATACACCAATTGAGTTAATTTGGCAGACTGTCAAAAATCTATTGGACATATGTGTAAGGGTCTATTTCTGAAATCTCAATTTGATTCCATTGATCAATATATCTAGCCTTATGACAGTACCATGCTTTTTTAAATTCATTTTTAGGGGTGCATTAGAGTAAATAAATGTTACATTGAAAATACAGGGGACTCCCATATATCCTACCCTTCCACCCAACACACTTTCTCCCACTAACAACATCTTTCATTGGTGTGCTGCATTTGTTACAATTTATGAACATATATTGAAGCATTGCTACCAACCATGGCCTATGGTTTACATAACACTTGGCACTACACTGGACAATTTTATAGGTTTTGACAAAATGTACAACAGCTTGTATCTGTCATTGCAATATCATTCAAAACAATTCTGTAGCAGTTTGGTATTATTTATGAATTTTGAAGATAGATATTGGATTATGTTTGTAAACTGGTCTGTTCCTCTGGGTATATTAAATTTAATAAATTCAGAGGTTTCACTTTTACTTAATTAAATAATGATTAAGGCTTTGATTGGGCCATGTCAATAGGACATTGAGTCCCCAAGGGGGCAGGGACTCAGAGGGAAAAAACACAGCCAAGGAGTTAGTTGAAGTTTTGGATGCAGGAGCCCTAGGAATTAAACATACAGGGGAAGAATAAAAAGGAATAAAGACAGTGCCATAAACACAGCAGAGGCCTTAGGAAGAGAGAGAGCCTAATAGTCTACAACTGACCCTGTGGAGAGAACAAGCCCCAGAAGAGAGATGAGACTTATCCCAGCCTACAGGTGAGCTTGGAAGAAGCTAGAACCATGCAGCCTTAAGAGGAAAAGGGAGGCTGAACCCTTGCAGATGTCAGCAGCCATCTTGCTCTAACACATGGCAACAAACTTTGATAAGGGAACTCACTTCTGCTTTATGGCCCTGTGACTGTAAGCTTTTACCCCAAATAAATACTCTCTATAAATGCCAACATATTTCTGGTACTTTGCATCAGCACTCCTTTGGCTGACTAATGCAAATTCCAATGTCCCAAAAATGTCTCATGTTACACTTTTTCTTCCCTCTCCTTCCCTCAGAACCTCTGGTGAACACTGTCTTTAAATCAGTGTTACAAGTTCTGCCATTACTAGAATAATGATAAGTCTAATTTACTTTACAGTTGCATTTTCACCTTGTTCATTCCTCAACCTTGACGATTTTGATATGGTGATGTCCACTATGTTTCTGATTGAGAAGGGACTTAGATTCCGTGGGGCAAGTAGATGGAACCATTTTGCTTGCATTTGTAGATACTGTTTTTTGGAATGGGCATTGCCCATCATCATCCTCTTGTTAGTTGTCCTGGGTGAGTCCAATGAACTAGAGAACACATTTTGGCACAACTTTACTGAGATTCAGGGCTCAATCTGCATATGAACAGACAGAAGATTTAAGTCTCTGCAACATATATTTAATGTTAATTATAAGGAAAATTATAAATGAGTCTAACTCTAGTACACAGGGGGAGATAAGTTATCATATATTTCATGTTAAGGACCACCGATGGGGTGCCAATTTTCTGAGGTTGTCTGCCCTGCCTATCGTGTCTAGTGACCACTGTAGCTTTGTAATATGCTCTCAAGTCATGAAGTGTAAGTCCTCCAACTTTGTTCTTTTTTCAAGGTGTTTTTGGCCATACAGGGCCCCTTACCTTTCCAAATAAATTTCATAATTGGCTTTTCCATTTCTGCAAAGTAGGTTGTTCAAACTTTGATTGGGATTGCATTGAATCTGGAAATCATTTTGGGTAGCATTGATATCTTAACAATATTTAGTCGTCCAATCTATGAACACGGAATATTTATCATTTACTTAGCTCTTCTTTGATTTCTCCTAGCAATGTTTGGTTGTTTTCTGTGTACTGGTCTTTTAGATCCTTGGTTAAATTTATTACCAGATATTTAGTTCTTTTAGTTGTTATTATAACTGGAATTTTTTTCTTGATTTCCTCCTCAGCTTACTTATTATTATTGTATAGAAACACTAATGATTTTTGCTTGTTTATCTTGTACCCTGCTGCATTGCTGAATTCATTCATTAGCTCTAATAGTTTTGTTGTAGATTTTTCAGGATTTTGTATAGGATCATGTCATCTGTTAATAGTGTAAGTTTTACTTCTTCCTTTCCAATTTGAATGCCTTTTATTTCTTTTTCTTGCCTAATTGCTCTGGATAGAACTTCCAGTACAATGTTGAGTAACAGTGGTGACAGTGGCATCTTTGTCTTGTTCCAGGTCTTATAGGGAAAGCTTTCAATCTGTCGATATTGAGTATGATATTAGCTGTGGATTTTTCATATATGCCCTTTATCATGTTGAGGAGGCTTCCATCTATACCTATTTTTTAAGTGTTTTCATCAAGAAAGGATATTGGATTTTGTCAAATGTCTTTTTCTGTGTCAATTGAGAGGATCATGTAGTTTTATCACTTTGTTTTGTTGATATGGCATATAGTTAATTGATTTTGTTTTGCATATTTGGGATAAACCCTCACGATCAAGAAATGTCAGTCATTCTTTTGATGTGCTTTTGGATTCAATGTGCAAGTATTTTGTTGAGGATTTTTGCAGCTGTATTAATAAGAGAAATTGGTCTGTATTTTCTTTTCTTATAGTATCTTCGGCTGGCTTTTGTTTTAAGGTGATATTGGCTTCATCGAGGCACCATGGTTAGGTGTGTAAATATTTATGTTTGTTATTTCTTCTTAGTGGATTGCCCTTTTTATTCATATATATTGCCTTTCTTTGTCTCCTCTAACAGCTTTTGACTTACAGTCTATTTTGTCAGATATTTGTAAAGCTACTTCAGCTCTTTTTGGTTACTATTTGTGTGGAATTCTTCTCCTATCCTTTCACTTTCAACCTATTTTTGTCTTTGGGTCTAAGGTGAGCCTGTTGTAAAGAACACATATTTGTACAATGCTTTTTAAATTCATTCTGCCAACCTGTTTCTTTTGATTGAGGAGTTTAATCCATTAACATTCAGTATTAGTACTGTAAATGCAGTCATTTTGTTCTTTGAATTTTATGTCATATATTTTTAGTGTTTTTCTTCTCCTTTATTGCAACCTCCTTTCCTGTGTAGTTGATATTTTGTGATTGTTTAACCTATCTTTTTCTCATTTTTGTTTCAGCATATTTTTTTTTAATTTTTTTATTTTTTATTGACTTTGTAATAATATTACATTAAAAATATATATGTGAGGTCCCATTCAACCCCATCCCCCCACCCCCCCTCTCCCCCCGCCAACAACACTTGTTCCCATCATCATGACACATCCATTGGATTTGGTAAGTACATCTTTGGGCACCTCTGCACCTCATATACATTGGTTCACATCATAGCCCATACTCTCCTCCATTCCATCCAGTGGGCCCTGTGAGGATTTACAATGTCCGGTGATTGCCTATGAAGTACCATCCAGGGCAGCTCCATGTCCCAAAGACGCCTCCACCTCTCATCTCTTCCTGCCTTTCCCCATACCCTTCGTCCACTATGTCCACTTTTCCCATTCCAATGTCACCTCTTCTCTGTGGACATTGGATTGGTTGTGTCCATTGCACCTCTATGTCAAGAGGAGGGTCAGATTCCACCTGGATGCTGGATGCAATCCTCCCATTTTCAGTTGTAATCACTCTAGGCTCCATGGTGTGGTGGTTGTCCTTCTTCAACTCCATCTTAGCTGAGTGTGGTAAGTCCAATAAATCAGATTGTAGGTGCTGGAGTCTGTTGAGGCTCAGGATCTGGCTATCACATTGTCAGTCCAGAGATTCAAATCCCCTAAATATATCTTAAACCCCAACATTAACTGCACCTCCAGCACATTGGCATGAAAGTCTTATGAAGGGAGATCCCATCTGAGTCCAGATTCATCACACATAAACACCATTTCCAAAGAGGGGCCATCTGCCCTGGTAGTTAACCCCATCGGCCATGACCATAACTCCCGTGGGTCTCTTTAGCCCTCAAAGGAACCAATATCTGGGGGGTGTATCTGCTTTATCTGTCTCTCTGACTCTGCTCAGTTGTGCATGAGGGCAATCCTTCTGCCAGCCTCCAGACTCTTTTTTAGAAACTCGTAGCCATATAAACTCATTTCTCCTTTCCATTTCCCCCTTACTTTAGGTCAAACAGCATTTTAAAGTCATGGTATTTTATGTAGACATGGATATTCTGCTGATCCGCATTGAACCTTCCGTATAAGGTCATTTTCCAGTTGCATCATCAGTTGGTAGTTGATAGTGGTCCCTCGTTGCCAGGGAGGCTCATCCCCGGGTGTCATGTCCCACGCTGGGGGGAAGGCATTGCATTTACATGCTGAGTTTGGCTTCGAGACTGGCCACATTTGAGTAACATGAAGGCTGACAGGAGGAAATTCCCAGGCACAAAGTTGTTCTAGGCCTTGTTCTTATTTTGGGTTTATCAGCTCACAAGCATAGTCATTAGCATCAGGGGCTCACTGTTGAACCCTCACTCCCTCCCGGTCCTCGCCACTGTACCTGGGAGACTGTCGCTGCTCCCCTAGGGACCACGACAGAGCACCACTGGCCAGGAACCCAGTACCCCCCCTACTGTGGTTTTTAATTGTTACCACTATCAGCATATTTTTAAATAATTTATTTGTGGTTACCCTGGGGTTTCTATTACAAAATCTACATCTATAACCTACTAATTTGAAAAGATTCCAATTTAGCTTCAGTATCATACACATTCTCTGCTCCCATATTCCTCTTTTTCCCATCTTTATGTAGTTTTTATTCCACTTTACCACTTTATATTTTGCAAATCTGTTATCAGGAAATATGCCTTTTTCTTGTCCAATTGTATTCTGACTTTCAAGTATGATTTAAATAGTAAAGTTGAGGATATTTTACTATTGAGTTTTGCATTTGTGCTTTTAGGTACATTTACTGATCACCTTCATTTCTTCACACTACCAAGACACCCTTTCCTGCTTTTTTCTTTCAACCTACAGAATTCCATGCAGTAATTTTTAAAGGGAGGGTCACTTTATGACAAGCTTTCTAAGTTTCTGTTTCTATGTGAACATTTTAAACTCTTCCTCATTTTTTAAGGACAGTTTTGCCAAATAAGAAATTGGGGCCTGGCAGTTTTTCTCTTTTAGTTCCTTAAATATATCACTGCCTACTTGTCTCTATGGTTTCTGTTGAGAAATTGGCATTTAGTCTTTTAGGGATCTCTTGTATGTGATGAATTCCTTTTCCCTTGCTGCTTTCAGAATTCTCTTTATCTTGGCATTAGACATTCTGATTAGTTTGTTTCTCAGAGAAGGTCCATTAGGATTTATTCTGTTTGGACTACATTGTGCTTTTTGGACATGTATAATTTATGTCTTTCATAAGTATTGGGAAGTATTTGACCATAAATTCCTAAAATATTCTTTCTGACCATTTTCTCTTCTCTTCTCCTTCTGGGACACCATTAAGACCATGTTTGTTTGCTCCATACTGTCACTTAAATCTTTGAGACACTTCAGTTTTTTTCCTATTCTCCTCAATCTGCTTTTCTGAATATTTGATTTGAGTGCCTGTCTTCTGGTTTACTGATTCTTTCTTCTGCCTGTTAAAATCTGTTGCTATATGCCTTTACTGTATTTTTAAATTTCTACTATTATGACTTTCATCCCCATGATTTCTGCCATTTCTTTCTATACTTTCAAATTTTTCTTTATACTTACATCTTGTCTTAAAACCTTTATTTCTTTAAGCATATTTTCCTACATCTTTTTAAATAAATTTAGAAGATTTGTTTGAATATCTTGGAGTAGTTTTCCAACTTCTGATTCTCCTAAAAGTTTTAATTTGGTCCCTTGAATGAGCCATACCTTTCTATTTCTTAATGTGGCTTGTAATGTTTTGCTAGTGTCTACACATCTAACTATCTTGATGAGTTAACTTTGAAAGTCTGTTTCTCCCTCTTACCCAGGGTTTTTTTATTTTTTATTTTTATTATTTTTTTAAATATATGTTTATTTATTTTGAAAATATACATAGATCACACAAAATGTTACATTAAAAAAATTACAAGGTTCCCATATATTCCACACCCCACACACCTACCACATCAACAACTTCTTTCACTGGTGTGGTATATTCATTGCATTTGATGAATACATTTTGAAGCACTGCTACATAGAATGGATTATAGTTTACATTGTAGTTTACACTCTCTCCCAGTCCATTCAGTGGATTATGGCAGGATATATAATGTCCTGCATCTGACCCTGCAATATCATTCAGGACAACTCTAAATCCCGAAAATGCCCCCATATCACTCTTTTTCACTCTTCCTGCCTTCAGCAACTCCCATGGCCACTGTCTCCACATCTATGATATAATTTCTTCCATTGCTAAAGTCACAATAATTATGTAGTAGAACACCAGTAAGTCCACTCTAGTCCATAATTTATTCCCCAGGCCTGAGGACTCTGGGATGTTGATGCCCAGTCCACCTCTTAATTGAGAGAGGGCTAAGATCCCACTTGGCTGATGGATGGGATTCTCCTGCTTGCAGTTGTAGACTCTCTTGGTTTCTCAATGTGGTGGTTGACCATTCTCACCTCCTTGTTAACTGACCTGGGTAAGTCCAATGAACTGGAAAGTAGATGATACAACTCTGCTGAAGCTCAGGGCACAGCTGGCTCATGGACAGTCCAGAGATTCAAGTCTCCTGGGCATACACCAACCCCAGCACCAATCACAGTTTCAATAAAAGGGACAGAAGAGGGATGTGTAGAGAGATCATAATGAGTCCAACTCCATCACACTCAGGACCACAAATTTGAATGTAGGGCCCACTGGCAAGGCACTGAACTCCAGAGCATCTGCCATAACCATAGGACCTGGTTGTCTCTATAGCCCTCAGGAACACCACTACCTGGGGTTGTATTTACTTTGGCTGTCTCTGAGATCCTGCTGAGATGTGCATAAGTGTGTCCCCTTTGATGACCTCCCCACTCATTTTTTGAAGTCTCTTAGCCATATAAACTATTTGTCTTTACCATTTCCCCCTTTTATCTAAGATCTTTTTCTAGTTGCATCACTAGCTCGTGCTTGGTAGTAATCCCTCAGTGCCAGGGAGGCTCACCCCCAGGAGTCATGTCCCAGGCTGGGGGGAAGGCAATGTATTTATATGCTGAGTTTGGCTTAGAGAGTGGCCATATTTGAGCAATACGGAGGCTCTCAGAAGGTAACTCTTAGTCACTCTGAAGGTCTAGGCCAATTTGAAATTTCAAGTGCATGGTCTTATAAGCATAGTCATCAGTCAAGCACTCATCATTGGACCATCCTTCTTCACTGGTCATTGCCCTTGCACTTGGGAGATTCTTACCTAGGTCTTTATTGTTGACTGATTCTGTGTTAAGGCTCTTTTTTGATGCTTGGTCCAACTTATCCTAGACCTATGGATTAGTCCATAGGTCTAATTGTTCAGATTTTTTTAGCTCTTTTTCTTTTGATTCTTGCCTTGTATATGAGATGCAATTTTTAAGTTTGTGCTTTTTGTGCAGTTGTTTTACCTCCAGGAGAGAGCTTCCTTTCCTCTGTTCTTTCTCTGGAAATCTTAATTTGTTCTGTTTGTTTATGTATAGACTTTTCTCCCCAGCTCCCATGATTTGTTTAAATTCTCTCCTTCACTCAGTTCCTGATTTTTCTTACACTTTTCAGTTCTGGGACCTGTCCTATGCTACATCAATTCAGTTTGAACTCTCCTCCTACAAACTTTTTTCTGTGAAGTTTTTCTACCTCTAGTTTCTTCCCTGTTAGGGTATCTTGCCCTGGGGAAGCAGATGGAGTCAATCTTAAAGGTGGGTTCCATCAGAAAAGTCTCCTTTGTCTTTAGGTATTCAGCTCACTGATACTGGAGTAAGTTAAGGTATAACTTCTTTAACCAGCCTTTCTACAGCAGTTTCTCAATTATTATTATTATTATTTTTTTTGCCCCTAGGGTCCCTCTTGTTATGCAGCACTACACAGCAGCTTGCATTCCCCCATGGGTCTCTGCAGAGGTAGGTCCCTGTGCCTGTACATGCATGGAGTTCTAACTCACTGCTGTGATTGCTCTCCTAGCTCATTCCATGGTGGAAGGGACCCAGGTCATGTGTCTCTGTGTGACTCACAAGTTGTACTGGATTGAGTGAGAGGGAAGGAAATGGGAACCTGATGGTTCAGGGATGGCATTCTCCTAACTGAGTATTTTTTATTTCTTCAATTCAGCATTTGTTGACTCCTTTTCCAGTCTCTGTCATACTCCAGAGTTCTAAGCAAGAATGATTTGTCCTATTTTTCACTAAATCTTGGGGAGGTTTTTCCAGCTGATGTCTTTTATCACCATATTGATAATGTCACAGACTAAGATGATTTACTAGAGGTAGAAATGACACTGTAGAGACAGGAAGGATATCAGAACAGAAAGGAAATTAAGACTTTCCCCTCACAAAGCCTGTTTATATTCTACTTATGGTTGACATATAGGAAAACAATATGAAGAGAAACCACGCAGGTGGGATCATGGTAGAGACTAAAGAACTGGTTTCAGATTGGTTTCTGTGAGCAAGGTGAAAGAGAGGTCAAAACACTAGGAATCTGGTAGATTCAGGAATTGGTTCATCAGTCTCAATTTCTAGCCAGTAATTTATTGTTCATTATATCCATTTTTGTGTTAATTAAACTTCTTCATAAAACTCTGTGCTAAGAGTGCTTGCTAGATACTATGTAGCAGAGAAAAAACTTGCCTAGTTCAGTGAAATAGATGTCCCCAGGTATATCACACACAACAGAAAGAGTGGTATATTTATAGGGATCATAACTGGGCCCTTCATTATAGCAATAGTCAGCATGGAAGTTACACATTCAATTATCCTAGGTTTTATAGCTTCCAGATCATTGTTTCTCTTGAAGAACTTTGGAACATAATCCAGCTTCAAAGATGAAACATGATTTCAAGATTGTACCTAGATAATTTTTGTATACAAAGTGCTTATAAATAGAATATTTATTTCTGCATTCAAGTGACCACACACTTTAAGCACTATATAAAATCTATTTACCATTCAACATATATATTGAGAGAAATTTTCTGAAGCCCCACTACCATCAACTCAAGCTACTCTTTCCATCTTCTCTATTCCTACAGACTACACTTTTAATTTATTTAACTAATTTGGCATTTAGCAAGTACAGCATTTTATTGTTAGTTACAGTACACCTTTCCTTTTGTTCAACTTAACTATAAACTTATTTTAGGTTGGAGAATGTGGTTTCTACAATCTTTTATTTTTAGCTCTTATTGTAGTATATTCATATGACAGGTGATAGGAGCTCAGTAAATAGTATTCAAAGAGTACATTATGCTTATTTGTGTGTACAGCAGAATCCTATAATGATAATATGTTGAATGTATGCTAATATTCATTAATATTTTATTATACTCAAAACTAAATATAGATTTGATGACTAAATTTTCTTCTGTTCATCTGGAGACTGTGTAAAATAAAAATTTAAATATATTTAGAGCCTTGATACATACATTGTCATATAAGATGGGTTGGTTTCATTTGTTTGAAGATGGCAGGTTCTCAATCCACAATGAACATTGCTTTAAATTAGGATTTATGTGAATAAAATTTTGATTTATCACCCAGAATTTTCTAAACATGTATCTTTAATTTATATTCAACTTGAAATATAAGGAAAGAAATATTGCTTTCACTGACTCAAAGTATTGACCAACATCATCAAGAGATTACAGGTATGTTTATAAGGGTTAACAAATTGTTCTTCTAACTCAATTATATTCTAGGCCTTCTCTTCCTGCAAATAGGATTAAATGTCATTGTCAGTAATGGCAGGAAAGAATAGCCCCTTTTACTAAACTGACACATCCCAGAATTCACCAAGATTTGGACAGACAAGATAAGGTCCAGAAAGAGGATATCTAGAGAGAGAGAGTTTTATTACATAGTTACCTTGACCATCCTATAATCACCCTTGAATCCCAAAAGCCACAGCTATGCTATAGTCATGCAATATTCTCCTTTTTTTTTATCTTTCTTTCTCACATAGTAATCCAAATCCATTTTGATACTTTCCACAAACACCTATTGAACAGATTGCCTTCCTCAAAGACAATTTTATGAAATATTTAGCAAAAAAACATGAACAATGAGAAAAGACGATATTTTCCAGTCTTAGTACTTAGTACCACCATATGATTAAGTTATGGTCAATAGGATATAAGCATATGTTTATTATAAAAAGTGTTCTTAAAGATGGGGCATGGTTCATTTTTGAAGAATGGCTACAACTGTGGCACAGGAAGATCATTGGTGTAGGGTGTCAGTGATGGGGGATATATGGGAGGAAGTTCACCTTGGTATATGTATAAGGTATATAAATATATTCAAATGTCTGTGGGGTATTGTCACAGTTGGTAGAGATTCACACAATAACTGAAATAATATTGAATTCCCATTCTAGGGAGCTCTGCCACATTCTCTAATGGAACAGCAACAATCCCTCAAGTAGATGGACAATGATTAGTGAAGAAGAATGGTCCATTTATGAGCCCTTGATATTGACAACTATGATTATAAGTATTTGCTCTTGAAATTGCAACTTAGCCTAGTGCTGTAGAGCCTCCATATTGCTCAAATGTGGCCTCTCTCTAAGCCAAACTCAGTATATAAATACATTACCTTTCCCCCAGCAAGAGACATGATTCCCAGGGATGAGCTTCCCTGGCACGGAGGGATTACTACAAGCACCAGCTAGCAGTGAAACTGGAAAAAGACCTTGAATTAAAGAGGGAAAATGTACAGACAAATGAGTTTATGTGGCTGAGACTTCAAAGTGAGTCTGGAGATCATCCCAGAGGTAACATTTATGCACATCTCAGCAGGATCTCATAGACTGCCAAAGTAGATACTACCCCAAATATTGGGACTCCTGAGTGTGACGGCTTGCTCGGTCGGTAGAGGTGGGGTCTGGCTGCGGACGAGGGGTCGGTCCAGCTTGGGACGAGGGGTCGGTCCAGCTTGGGACGAGGGGTAGGTCCCACTTGGGTTGCGCGGTTCGGCTGACGGGGTCGCCCGGCGACGAGGGGGTTGCCCGGAGAAGCAGGTGACGAACTGGGGACAAGAGAGGCCAGGCCCTTGTCGGGGGCTCTCAGGACTGGAGGGCGCACGGCAGAAGAACTACCGCGGAGACAAGGTAAACACACAAGTCCAACTTTATTGAGGGAGAGGCAACAGTTTTATAGGGACTGGGGAAGGCTGATTGGTCGAAGCCACGCCCTGCTCTGATTGGTTGCCGGAGAAAGGTCAGTGGGAGGTACTGGACAGGGGAGGGGAAGTGGCAGGGTTTAGTGATTGGTGGCTGCTGTTGCCGGGGTAGAGGGCAGACTTGAGTTTCCCGCCTTGCGCCTGGCTGTTGCTGCTGGTTGGGGGGGAGGGGGGGGGGGAGAAAGGGCAGACTGGAGTTTTCCGCCCTGCGCCTGCGCAGGGAGAAAGAAGAAGGGTGTTGCCTCATAAGGCATCGTGTGGCGCTATCCGGGAGGAGGGGCGGCCACGGAAGCATGGCTGCTGAGAAGGGGAGACCCGAGGGCACTCTGCGCCCATGCCGAGCTCCCTTCAGGGGTGGCGGTGAGTCCGACCAGCCACCCTATTATGGGGGCAGCGGCTTGGAATTAGGCCTACTGCGGCTGCTCCCCCGCCAGGCCAGCAAACCACACTTCAGCCCGAGGGGTGACCGCACCTGAGGGCTCTGGAGACACCCAGGTCCTATGGTCATGGCAGATAGCTCCCAAGGTTGATGCCTTGCCAGTGGGCCTTACTTTGGAATTTGTGCTCTCAAGAGTGACAGCATTGGACTCAGTTGTCACTTCACTGCACATGCCTCTCTGTCCCATCTATTTGAACCTATAGTTGGTATTGGAGTTGGTAGGTGTACATTCAAGAGACTTGAATCTCTGAACTGTCTGTATGCCAACTGGATCCTGAGCCTCAGCAGAGTAGCACCACCTACTGTCCATTTCATTGGACTCACCAGGACAACTACCAAGGAGGTGAGGATGGACAACCACCACACCAAGGAACTGAGAGAGTCTACAGCTGCAAGAGGGAACCCATCCATCAGCTATATGGGATCAAACCCCCTCACAATTAGAGGTGGAGTGGGCATCACCATCCCAGTATCCTCAGGATTGGGGGAATAAATTATGTACTAGAGTGGACTTACTGGTATTCTACTATAGACTTACTGTTACTCTAGCAAGGGAAACAATTATATCATCGATGTGCAGACAGTGACCACTGAAGGTGCTGAAGGCTGGGAGGGAAAATGGGGGCATTTTTGGGATTTGGAATAGTCCTGAATGACATGTAATGACAGATATAGGCCATTATATATCCTGCTGTAACCTACAGAATTGAGTGGAAGAGAGTGTAAACTACAATGTAAACTATAATGCATGCTTAGTGGCAATGCTCCAAAAACGCTTATCAATTGCAATGAATGTACCACACTAATGAAAGAAGTTTTTAATGTAAGGAAAAGTGGGAGGTGTGGGGAGTGAGGCATATGGGAATCCCTTATATTTTTTTATGTAACATTTTATGTAATCTAAGTATCTTTTTTTTTAAAAAAAATGAAAATATAAATTAAATTAATGGCACATGAAAGAGAGGGAAGAGCAGAGCAAAGGTGAAGTCATATCCTCTCCCTTGTTGCTTTCTTCTTCCTGCTGGCCAAAATGAAGACATCCTGGATGATGATTTTGCCATGGTCTGGGAGTCATATGCCAGGATGAGAGAGTGTAAGAATAGAAGAAACAGATTATTTCAAGAGAGAGGAATAAATTTTTCTCTTTTATGAGTTGATGTAATTGTCAACTTTCTGAAATTCTCCAGCATACTTGACCCAAATGGTATACTGCTTTATTACCCATTTTAAAGACATACTGATCCATTAGTAAATATTGGATAAATGAATGATGCTATGACACCTATTCAGGTTATATATAATTGTGGTATGTCTCCTTTTTAAGGAGTTGCTTAATGTAATTCCTTTTTTGTACTTTCACTCTTTCTTTTCCCATTTTCTTACTATGTTCTTATATCCAGGAAAGACATTTTAGCCCTAAGAGAACAATAGATAATAAAAAAGTTTGATGGCTCCTCCTAATTATGAACCCTCATAATTTACCAGGAATTGGTCACCATAGAAGAAGAAACTACCCAGACATAAAGAAGCTATAATTAGGGTTACATTTACAGTCCATTTTCTTATTCCTATAATTTACCTCCCTTAGAACATTTCCCAGGACTCCCCATATTCTCAATGCATTAAAATGAGCTGTTTGTGGCAAAAATATATACACATACATATAAACATATGTGCAGGCATATATATATATGTACACATATGTGTATGTGTATATGAGTGTATATAGAACACACACACACATGCATGCACACACACTGATGTATATATAAGTTATTCTGGGTTAGGAGTAAATGTGTTAAGTCACCTTGAAGGGATGACCACATGCTTTTAGTAACTCAGGCTAGTTGACTTAATCAATAGGATTTTTTTTTTTAAGATTTATTTATTTTATTTATATTTCTCCCCTTCCCCCCTCCCGCCCCAGTTGTCTGTTCTCTGGGTCCACTCACTGCATGCTCCTCTTTGTCCGCTTCTGTTGTTGTCAGCGGCATGGGAATCTGTGTTTCCCTTCCTTGTGTCACCCTGCTGTGTCAGCTTTCCCCACCTGTGGTGCTATTCCTGGGCAGGCTGCACCCTCTTTCCCCCTGGGTAGCTCTCCCTATGGGGCGCACTACTGCGCGTGGAGCTCCCCTATGCGGGGGACACCCCTGCGTGTCAGGGCACTCCCTGCGTGCATGAGCGCAGAGCATGGGCCGGTTCCACACGGGTCAAGGAGGCCCAGGGTTTGAACCACAGACCTCCCATGTGGTAGGCTGACACCCCAAACACCAGGCAAGTCCACTTCCCAAGAACATTTTTTTCTCACAGTTTTTGAGGCTAAATCCCAAAAGCAGATTCATGTTTCCTCTGAAGTCTACTGGTAGTTTGCTGGAAATCCATAACTCAGTCTCTGCCTCAATCACGTGGCCTGTCTTTCTCTTCATCTGTCTCCTACTGACTGTGTTAAAATTTGCTCTGCTTATGAGAACTCCAGTCTTATTGTATTAAGGCATACCTTGATTCAGATTAGCCTCATCTTAACTAAAAAGGATTTTTGAAGATCTTATTTACAAATGCATTTACAATCACAGGACTGGGAGTTAGGACTTGAATATGTCTTTGTGAGGGGCATGAGTCAATCCATAGCAACACATGGTTGTCCAGGATTCCCATAGTCTGATACAAACACAAGAGAGATGACCAAAACCCCCCAATACTGGTATCAATGATCTGTCCCTAAAAACATTTTCTCCATTGGGGCTTGGAAGATTGAAAACCACTGCTTCTTAGTCTTCTAAAGGTATTAATAGATAATATCTATCTAAGAAGGAAAAGCATCACCAATACAATGTATTTTGATAAAAGGAAAGTAAACCTTAAGGACCACCTGCCACATAAATGGCAGTGATAGCATTTGATTTGTAAGATGAATTTGCCCATCTAAGGAAATGTTATAGAACCAGAATATACTAAAGTCCATACCAAGACAAAAATATCTAAGAATTTGTCTATCATCCCTATTATCTTAAGACAGAATAGTTTCCTTATTTTAAAAAGTGATAAAACAAGCACCATAAACTAAAAAAAAGCAGAGTGTCCTGAAAAACTAAAGAAAGAAAGAAAAAAACAACCAGCAATGATTTCACCAAGGTAAAATTTTCACAAGGAAAACAATAAAATGCCTCCCAATCACGTGGCTCCAAATGCCAAGATTTGGCCTCCAACGAATGAAATGTTCTTGGCAATTTTAAGAGAACTTTGATAGCTTTGTTCCTGCCTTTTCACTCTTCCCGATCAAGTCAAAGCCATGTAGCTCCTCCAGCATCTGCCAGGCAGGTTGCCTGAACTATTTAATCTAAATTCAGTGTCATTATGTGAAATGTTCAATGGAAGTATCCACACATGACTCCAATATGCTGTGAGAATAACCCAATATTTTCTTGAAAATGTCTTGGCACTATTTTAACTTTAGGAACCTCAGTCTACTCTTCCTAGAAGGTATTGAAAAAAAAAGGCTTAGATGAATCTAGTCACAGATAGAGATGCTGTGAGTCATCTACCAAAACAAGACATTTCAAGCTAATAACTTTTATTAATTATCCCTTGCTTTGGGGAACAGCTGATATTTAGGCCATTTTCCTTGATCTGTAAAAATTAGGTTATTTGGACATACACGCATGTATGAACTAAAGCTGTTACTAAATAAAAATACAAAATATCCAAGAAATCAGAATTAATTTTGACAAATGCACTGCTTCTAATGAAGCTCATGATGGAGTTGTAAGAAGAGCTGCCTTTAGAAAAAGAATCACTTCAGAACAGAGAATGGTTTGTTTTTAGAGTTTTTAAATCCCCCTTTATTGTTTCCTAGTTCCTTTCTCTAACTGTCCCAGGAATCTAGGCACTAAGCCTCAAAATAGAGTCTTTCTGGCCTCTGAGTTGGCCGTGTTTTGTGCTGGCGCAATGTCCGCCCTTGGTCCTGATGATTCAGAGGGGACACTGTACCTCACATTCAGGCTTCTTTGGAGCTCTGCTTATAAGAGGCCTTTTTGCTCATTCATTCAACAAAATGTTTTGAGCACAGGTTATGATACAGACACATATTAGGCTTCAAAACTCTCTTATAGATTCTGTCCACACCTAGCACTATAGTAGGGAGAAAGGCAGTGGAGGATCAGGAGAAGGTGGAGGAGGAGGAGACAGCATAGCTCACTCATTATTTTAGATCATGTCTTTATTTATAGTTTATATCTTAATAAAACTCCATCACAAAGGAGGTTTTGTCCAGTATTCTTCTTCTGGCTTAAACTCCTATATCTTTGCATCGTGAAAATGCAAAATTAAAACTGAAGATTTGTTTTAAATCTTGTGGTGTCAGATCTCTGTCTCCCATTACACTTTCATTTTATTCTGTGGGCTGTGAAGTTTTTGCTTGTACAAGTTGCTAAATCTTGGATACAGATCCCAATTATAAGTAGGAAACAAAATTGTGTAGTGGAAAGATAACTAAACTTGGAGCTAGAAGAGAGATTGGGGAGCACAGATGCGACCTTCCACAAGTCACTTAGTCTTTCTAAGCAATTGTATTCTCGTCTGTAATATGTGAATAACAATTTCTACCTTATGAGAGTTAAATAAGATAATGTATATCAATACGATTAGCACATTACATAGCATATAGGCAGATCTTAATTAATATGAGTTGAATCAAATCAGTTGCCTTTACTGTCATGGCCTGATCAGACAGGTATGATGAGAATGCAGTTAAATCAATGACATAGTTTAAGACTAACAAAAAGGCAGAATTTAAGGTAAGAAAAATTGACACCTGAGTTGACTAGAGCACCTACAATTCCCTATAAGTATGTGGGGTTATTTTCCTCCCTGTTGTGCTATGCATCATCCATGCACTTAAAACTCCAAATACTTCTAGGAGGTAGATATCTCATTGAGAACAGACTTCACTTGCTGAACAACTCTGCCCATTGCAAATTATAAATAGTGATAAAAATAACATTACATGGCAGGTAATTACATGTTAAGTAGTTTCATGCATGAGTTCATTCAACGGTTATCTTAACCCAAGTTTATGATGGAAACACTATCACCATCCCAATTTTAGGGACAATGAAGCAGAAGCTTAGCAATATTAAATAACTTACTCAAGTTTATATGTCAAGTAGGTGGCAGAACTGGAATTCAAACCCAGAACTATCTGGTTCCCTTGTCCTAGTTCTTAGCCACTATACTGTACAAACCTTTTGCTAAATTAGTTGTATGGCAAAACACACTTCTTCTGCCTCATGTCAGTCATAACGGTGGAAAACTGATGAGTGTTCCCAGATAGCAACAGATATAAATGGTGTGAAATGTAGCTGCTATGCTGGCAAAAATGTAGCTGAAAGAAAAGCACATTGAGTTAAAAAAATGGCTTGTTTCTACATGAATTTACTGCATGACTTTGAGAAATGCACTGATCCTCATGTATCATAATATACAAAATGGATAAAATAACTCCTCTGATTACTTAAAATGTACTTTCCAAGAGTCTAAGGAAATAATGTCCTAAAACTAGTTAATATTTGTGCTACTGATAAAATTTGTAAATCAAGAGTAGGATAACATAAATATCTTCTTAGCGGAATATCCAAGTGATTTACACACTTCTATTTTGTGTTGGGAACTAAAGTGGGAGTAGGTCAGAAAGAAATAGACATGATGGAAACTATGCAGAGGTAGAAACAAGCAAAACTTGTTCAAAAGGCAATAGAAATGTGCCTGTTTAGAGCTAGGAAGTTTTCACTGGTGAGAAGGGAGAGATGATGTGAGCAAAGAAGGCAAGAATTTGGAAGGCTTTGATTGCTAAGTTAAGGCATTTGGTGTCTTCCTATAGTTTAGCTTATGGGGTTATTCAAAGCTTTCTGAATAGGGAATGGGATGCAAAATGAAGGGTTTTATGGTGATGTGCAAGACTGATTAGATGTTAGGAATGAGAGGAACACATAGTGTGAGGTGAAAGACATCTGAGTGAGAATGATAGCTATGTGATTAGAATGTAAGAAATGAGCTCAGAGGCTTGGAGATGTTCCCCTCCTCACGAAGACAGGGACCCAGAACAGCCAAGACATGGGCCAGAAGAAATGGTACCCAGAATTGATCTGCCAAGTTCAAAAAAAGACTCAAACCCTATACTGCTCTGACCAGCTGAAGGAGCTAGAGAAGCTATTCCAAGAAGACCATTACCCTGGCATCGTTAAGTACGAGGAAATTGCCCAGATATTAGGGGAGACTCTGCAATCATGAATTGTGATGGAATTCAGAATCACTAAACAAAGTGAGGAAAGGTGGAGAAACTGAATGGGAAGGGCAAAAAGAACAATCCTGCAGCCCCTAACTGTGACCCTGCAGGTAGCCACTGCAGCTCTGCTTCTGAGCTCCCACCTGCTGTGTCTGTGGATGCAGGTCCCAGTGCGAATCTCAGGAACCCCCTCTGGATGCTCTTTCATAGTGCCCCATGCTGACTTCTAACCAGCCTTTGGCCCCTACCCAACAGGAGAGTGATCAGAGGATAGCAGAGAGCTCCCACTCATTCGCCCCCTACCTGCTTGAAGATCAGTCTTCTTTTTCCTTTGGTCTTGCTCATTCCCCACAACTGATGCTTCTGTTTCTGATACTCCTGGATGTGATAGGAGCCCCAAAGATCCATGTGTGTCCTGGGGGATAAACATCACCTCACTTCTCTCTTGCCCATACTTGGAAGAGCTAGAACCTCAGGTTACCAACACAGCAACCAGCCAGGACAATTCCGTTTCTCTGTCTCCACAGACCCAACTTCCCAACACCTTCAGCCCATTTCCATACCTCCATCCATTCCCCCTCCACATGCCCCATTCACTCTTACCACCAAAGGACTCTCCTTTTGCATTGCATATGGCTCCAAGGGGAATACCTCCCAGGGCTATTTTCCAGGTCCCCATTTGGCCAACTCCTGCTGCAACCACCTGCTGGAGATATGAATACAATCCCCTGGAGTGCCCTCTGCTTGTGCCTCCCTAGTCCATTCTGCCTACAAGTTCGGGGGCATCCCTGTGAAGAGATGTCTGCTTCTTTATTTCCAGCTCCCTATGCTCAGGCTATGAGCAGACAACCCTCACCAGGTCTCACCCAGCTGTCTGGTGGGGCCAGACATGGAACTGGGCCCTTATTCAGCAAGGCTCAAGAATAGCCACCTCCCTGGAGCAGTCCTCAACACCAGAGGGATCACAGATGAATACAAGAACAGCCATGACCCCTAGTGGCAGAGCCAAAGAGGGGAAAGAGACTGCTAGGGGGTAGGGAATTCTGGCCCTCACTGAGAGGATGGTGGTTAAAGGGCTAGGAAAGCCTATGGACTCTCTTGACCAGGACAGAAGTTAAATAGACCACCCCTGTTCGGGCTTGTCTTGCTGGAGCATAAAGTGCTCCAAATATTATATTTTTGGTGTCTTCCATGAGATCCTAAATCATTTGCTAGTTTCCCTTCAAACTGTGTACAAAACTCTGAACATACTAAGTGAACCCATTCAAAGATACTTCTACTTTTTATAAAAGTATTTGATGTAGGATTCCACGAAAAAAAACAGTGCTCATAGTGCATTTTTAAAATGAATTAATGTTAAAAATCTGAATTACATGCTTGAAAAATGCCTATTTCATAAAATGAGATGCAATGCATATTTATTCAACATTTATTAAGCTGTTTTACATTTGAGATTTACTAGGGATTACGGCTATTGAAATTTTAAAAAAACAAAACCCCTTTCTCCAGTCAGTTTAAAGCTAACACATGCGTGTAGGCCTTATGATGTGCAGCAGTTAAGTGAGAGCAAAGCCCTGCCAACATCTTGATTTTAGCCCACTGAGACCCATATAATAAGCCTTCTGACCTATAGAATTGTAAGATAATAGATTTATGGTTTTGTTAGCCAGTAGGTTTGTGGTTATTTTTTATAGCAGTGATAAGAAACTGATTGACCCATTCTGTAAATGTCAGCCAGCATCTTCCCCATCCACCCTTCTCTCAGCCCAATGTGCCCATGATTAATAGGTACAAAGAGACAGGGGTATAGAATATGCATTTACTCATCTGTTGCAAAGACCACTTTAGCTTCAGCTTCCATGGAATACGTAAACTGCCAACAGCAGACACCAACACTGAGCCCCAGGTAGGACACCATGCCCCAGGATTGGTACATTGATTACCTCAGGCCACTTCCAAAATGGACAGCGTCACACTTTATTTTCACTGGAATGGATACTGATTCTGGATATAATATTTTCTTCCCACAATATTTCTGGCAAAACTATCACCCTTGTGCCTACCAAATTCCCTATTCACTATCAGGTGATAGTGCTTCTGACCAAGGAACTCATTTTATAGTAAATGAAGTAGAATAATGAGCTCATTACTTGTATTAACTTGTATTACTGTGTTTTCCATCCACCTGCAGCAGCTAACCCGAGAGAACTGTGGGATGGGTTTTTGCAGTATTAATTATGGCACTACATGAGAGGCAATACATGTGTGGCTAATGTTCTTTAGCATGCGCTATATCCTCTAAGTTTGTAACCAATGTGTGCCATCCCCTAGCCAAGAAACCATAATCAGTCAGAGTTGTTGCTGAGGACAAAGGGAATAGGAAATGGGTAGTGGAAAGATTCACAAATAGTGGCTATGACCACTTGACCAGTGGCAGAAAAATGGACTCTAATATTTATGAGCATTTCTTATTTTGATATGAAACTATTAATGTGAATAATAAACAAATGTTTTACCCCTTTTATACTTAACTACTATCTAATATGATATGTATCACGAATTCTTAAGCTTGTTCTTTGGTATTTGTTTATGAATGGGGAGTGTGACTTAACTAGAAGAAAAATAAACATCACCCATAGATGAATAAAAAGACTTTATATCCACCTCTAGGAAGAAGATCAGCATATTTTTATTATAAGAGGGATACTTGCATCGTGTTAGGTATAAGCATGATATTGCTTTCGTCTTTATTCAGAGGTAAATACGGTTAAAAGGGGTATTGATGGATGTCAAGTCGACACATAGTGGACTGTGGAGGCTTTATCAATTTAGATAATCCGGAATAGTATTTTACAGAGTTTCTTTCCATTTTGTCTCCAATTAAGGCTGACCACAGTTTTCATGAGATTTGTGGGATTGAAATGAAGCAGAGGCCACATATTTTAGGCTTTAGAGGTCAGTGCAGAATGCTGAGCACTATGACAGCTCATAAACTTTACCACTTCCAGTCAGCTCCCATACTTGGCTTGGGGCAGCACCAAGACCCAATGGCTCTTACCCAATCTTTCCCTTTAGGTTTCCCAAGTCCTGGGCTACAGGCATGTGCATCTTTGTGGCTAAGTGTGCCAGTCTCTTCTGCAGGGCAGCCACAGCTTAGAGTTTGGAAATGGAGAAAGACAAGTACAGGTTCCAATTTTTCTTTGATCCTGTCTACTGCTATTTTCCTTCATGATGCCAATCTGACAAAGCTATTGCAACTTCAGGCTATACCACTAGATATAGGCAGCAGCTGGCATTGAGAATTCCTTTAGCACCCACAATTGCTTAAAGAAGTATGACTGCTTCTTTGATGGAACTCTAATACAGATGCCTACTCTATTACAAGGTGTATTATTTCCATGAATCTAAAATACTTGAGCCATTATACAGCATCTGCTTCACTCTAGGCATTTTTTATGACTTTAAGACATACCTATGACTAAATAAAACTAACTCCTTTCACTCATGGAGTCTGCATTCTATTTGGGAGACAGGGGATTGGTGGAGCTGTTAGATTTAAACAATTAAGTGAATGTGCAAATGTTGGGCGATTAAAAGTTCTATTACACAAGGAGAACAGGGAGGGGTTAAAGTGTACCGGGCAGTGCTATTTATGACATCATCTTCATATAACCATGTGAATTGAAAATATTTTTAAAGAGAACTGAAGGAAGTTGGGAATTGAAAGATATTGATACCACAGAGAAGAACATTTAAGCAAATGGAAGAAAAAGGAGATAAGAGGGTCAGGCAAGAGCATGATTTAGAAGGTTTCAAGATCACTGGAGAAGTCAGTGCAGATGGATGGAAGAGAGGGAAAGAGGAGTAGGAAATGAGTAGGGAGAGGATGGGGTAAGGTGGGGGGAGAAAAGGTGAAGTGGCAGAGCATAGATGGTTTGGCTGATATGGGAGATTATTCTGGATGATATTAGTCAGCCAAAGGGGTGCTGATGAAAGTACCAGAAATCTCTTGTTATAAAGGGTATTTGGGGTAGAAGCTTACAGCCACAAGACCATAAAGCGTAAGTGACTTCCCTCACCAAACCTTGTTACCAAGTGTTGGAGCAAGAGAGTTGCCATTCTCTGTGAGGGTTCAGCCTTCCTCTTCCTGTCAAGGCTCTGTGGTCCCAGCTTCTTCCAGTCTCAGCTGTATACTGGAATAAGTCTCCTGTCCTTCCTGGGGCTTGTTTCTCTCCTGGCTTAGCTGCAGCTGTAGACTATCAGGCTCATTGTCTTCCCTGAGTATCTGCTGTGTCTAATGGAGACTTCTCTCTTGCCTCGCTGTGTATTTATTTCTTGGAGCTCCAGCATCAAAAACTCCAACTCTCTCTTCTGCTGTGCCTTTTTCTCTGTGAGTCACCACCTACCAAGGAGATGGAATTCAACGTCCTGCTGACATGGCCCAATCAAAGTCTTAATCATAATTTAATCAAGTAAAAGTGAAACCTCTGAATTTAATACAATCTAATACAGACTTGTTTACAAACACAATCCATATTTCTTTTTGGAATTCATAAATATCTAACTGCTACAGGGACATGAGAGGGTTTTCCACAAAGGAAAGACATGATCAAATATTATGTCTTCACAAGGAAAACCAATGTAAAAATAATTATAAAACATAAATGATGAGACTTGAGTCCTCAAAATAATTGAAGAAATGATATATTTGTGTGTAAAGAATCCTGGATTAGATATTAGGACATTAGTTTTCTTGCTTAAATGTTGTAAATTATTTAATTTTGTGAATTGGGCTTAACAAGAACAATGAATAGGATGTATGTGCACTCAAAAATAAGATTTTATTTTTAATGTAATATTATTACAAAGTCAATAAAAAAAAAATAAGATTTTACCGAAGATATAATGAATGGGAAATCACTTTTATCCTCAAGCTAGGTGCTGAAGCATCTGACATCTCTTTATCCTTCCCCCTTATTTTAAAATTAATTCAAATATAATCTGTAGTTGCAATTGGGTGATTATTTTCCAATAGACCTGCACAGGAGCCAGCAGGTAATAACTTCTCAAATGAGTACAACTATTTTTAGGGCACTGGCTCTATTATTGGCTGGATTTACCTTCCTGTTGAAATAAGTTTACCACAGCAAGTCTGCAATGAGAAGAAAGCCCAAACATTTTGAGCTTGTTTGGAACCTAATAATCCTATGCACATATAGAAGACATCTTTTTAAAAGAATATAGCATGAATACATTTATTTTTTAGGGCCAAACTGAGATTTTGAGGAGATTTTTAAAAATCTGTGGTTTAGGCTTTTATTTTTTAAACCTATGGCATTTCACCCAGAGTTGTTACTTCTTTGGCTTTGACTGCAAAGTAGATAAACGTTTTAAACTCATATCGTTACCAGCCCATACAACAAGGTATAGCTATGATGTAATAAAACTATTTTAATATACAAACTGAATTCATAGGAGTGGTACACTTTCCAACCCCTTACTTTCAGAAGTCTCTGATTACAGTGTAGTTATCTTGACCCAAAACTAAAATAATTCCACCTTTCCCTGATATAAACTTTCTGATGTTAGGACCACACTCTTTTTATAGTACAATTAAAAATACATATTGAATGTTTACTATGTGCTAAATTCCTTCCTAAGTACTAAGAATATAAGGTGAATAATATAGATTTAAGCATTTTCTTAGTACTGGTAACTTTTTTTATGTGCTAATCTCTCAGTTCAAAATGCAAGATCCTTGAGGGACCCAACAGGTGCAATTATGTCTTAGTCTAGCAGGGTCTACCCTCATCCCTTGGATATGGTAACCACAAGATCTTATCAGTTCAAAGTTGGCAACACTGGGATAACAAAAGAACAGAGCAGATACATTTAGAGAGCAGAAAAATACTATTTTATTAGGAGATGATTCCTTGTGACAAGATTCCTTTGTGGCAATGTAGCAGAGCCTCTTTTAGCAATGCTTTTGTCAGATCCTTGATAAAACTGCTAGTATTGGCATCTGGGTAAATAATCTATATTAGCAATATATCTTCATAAGTTTACATCTTCTCTGAACTCCATTTAGAAGTAATATGGACAAAAGATATTTTTACAGTGTTGTTTATCCATATATCAAGATCTCAAAGAATAGTCCTGAAGAGAGTGATATTAGTGGTTGAAATATAAAGGTAGATTATAACTTTAAGTCCTAATATTTTAGTATCAATAATGCGTCCTTTTTGTCTGTCTTATTTAACGTTTTTGAGCACTGACTTGCACCCAGTAATGCCATTTATTAATACACCAGTGTAGTAAAATTGCACCCAGTAATTTTTTGGTTGTTAATAGTTGTGATCCATGAGAAAGGAAAGGCAAAATATAAAATCATGTAAAAATATATCATAGAATAATTTTTATTTTTAACTTGAAATTGTTCATAGTTCAAAATAATTACAAATAAAACTATTAACAGCATTCATAACAGGTTTGTGTGTGAATATAAGTTTTCATTTAACTGGAGTAAATACCCAGAAGTGGGAATACTGAATTATATGGCATATGTATGGTTAGTTTCATAGGAAACTGTCCAACATTTTTCCAGAGTGACTGTCCAATTTGCAATCTCAGTAGAAGTTTTGAGAGATCCAACTGTTCTGCTTCCTTGTCAGCACTTAGTATTATCAGAATTTTTTTATGTAAGCCATTCTTATATGTGTATATTAGTATTTCACCATGGCTTTAATTTGCCTTTTCATAATGACTAGTGAGTTTCATGTGTGTATTTACCACCTAGTATATCATCTTTTGTAAAGTGTTCAAGTCTTTTGCTCATTTTTAGACTAATTAGTCTAATTTCTTACTGTTGAACTCAGAGAATTCTTTATTCTAGATAAAAGGTCTTTGTTGAACAAGTGATTCACAAATATGTTTCTTCCAGTCTGTATCTTATTTTTTCACTTTCTTAATAGTGTCCTTTATAGGTCCAAAGATTTTAATTTTGATGAAGACCAATTTTTCCATCCTTTCCTTTATGAATCATGTTTCTAAAAAGCTTTTGCGTATGTATGGGTTTCCTAATGTTATTGTAACAAATTACCACAATCATGGTAACTTAAAACAACAGAAAATTATTATCTCACAGTACTGGAGGGCAGAGGTACAAAAATAAGGTGTCAGCGGAGCTCTTGGGAGATTCCATTCCTTGTCTCTTCTAACTTCTGGTGATGCCAGACATTCCTAAGTTTATGGCAGCATCACTTCAAAGTTTGCCTCCATATTCACATCACCTTCTCCTCTTGAATTTAAGGCCTATGTGGATAATCCAGAATGATCTCCTCATCTCAAGATCCTTAATTACTTCTGCAAAGAACCTTTTACTCCAAATAAGGTCAAATTCATAGGTTCTGGGACTAGGAAATGGTCATATCTTTTGTGGGGTCACCATTCAGTCCATTATAACCTAACAAAACCCTGGGTGCAGAGGTTTAGCTGTGTATTTTCTTCTAAAAGTTTTATAGTTTCATATTTTGCATTTAGATCTATGATCATTTTGACTTAGTTTAGGTATAACTCATGAAAGTTTAGGTTGAGATTCATTTAAATTTATTTTTTTAGACTGTGTATGTCAAATTGCTCCTACACCATTTATTGAATCAATCATTTCTCCATTAAATTGATTTTTCACATTCAAACAAAAATCTATTAGCTGTATTTGTATGAATCTATTTCAGAGCTCTCCATCCTCATCCTTTTATGTATGGTTCTATACTTCTGTGAACACCACACTGTGTTGAATACTGTACTTATATTAAGAGTTAAATTTGGGTAATGCAATTCCTCCATGCTTCTTTTTTAAAATGGTTTTATGTCATAAAGTTCCTTTGCCTTTCCATAGATATTTTTAAATCAGTTTGTGTGTGTCTATCTATCTTTCTATCTATCTATCTATCCATCTATATGCTACATTTTGACAGAAATTGCTTTACATCTATAGAACAATTTGAGGACAGTTGAAGCTATATTGAAGCTGCTAATATCTGAACATAAGTTTCTACATTTATCGAGGTCTTTTCAAAAAGTTTTCTTTGGCCAATATTTTGTAATTTTTAGCAGATGGAAGACATGCACGTACTTTTTAGATTTATAATTTTTTTCATTTTTAAGGTTTGTTATAATTTTGATTTCCTACTGTTCATTGCCCATGCATAGAGATATGAGCTATGTATGTTGACCTCATATCCTGGCAATTTGTTCAACTCACTTTTTGGTTCTAGTCATTATTTTATAGCTTATTAACATAGATATTTTAACATAGAAAGTATTTTAACATAGAAAATGATGTTTCTTGCTAAAAGCAAAAGTTTTATATCTTCCTTTAAATTTTCTGACATTTTTTTCTTGCCTTACAATACTGAATCACTATTTCTATTACAGTGTTGAATAATAGTGGTGAAAGAAGACAGCCTTGCATGATTCCCAGCCATAGGAGAAAAATATTCAGCCTATTACCATTAGTTATGATTTGAGAGGCAGAGTTTTTTGTTTGTTTGTTTTTGGTATTTTCCCTTTATTAGATTGAGAAAGTTTGCTGAGAGTTTGAGGGGTTTGAGATAGTGACATGAATGGGTGTTGAATTTTATTCAGTATTTTTTCTACATTGATTAATCTGAGCATTTTTTTTCTTTGACTGTTAACACACTGGATTATATTAATTTTTGAATATTGAACCTGACCTATAATCTTGGAATAAACCTCAAACAGTTGTGGTATTTTTATTCTTTTCATATGTTATGTGATTTTATTTGCTAATAATTTGTTGATTTATGTACCTATGTTCATGAGAACTGTTTTTGTGTTATTTCCCCTTTTTGGGGTATCACCATTGTCTAGTCAATTATCAGCATAATTCTGCCCTTATAAAATGAATTGGCAAGTGCTCCCTCCTTTTCTATTTTCTGTGAGAGATTGTAGATCTGGTTTTATTTCTTCTATAAACCTTTGGTATAATTTGCCAGGCAAACCAACTTAGAATGAACACTTTCTCTTGGAAAGATTTTAACTATGAAAGGTTTTAACTATAAGTTAATTGAGTAATTATACTGTGTGGCAGTTTGATATTATTGATGAATACCCAAAAGAAATGCTGAATATGTTTGTAAACTGGTCTGTTCCTCTGGGCTAGATTGTATTGAATTCAGAGGCTTCACTTTTACTTGATCAGATTATGATTAGGGCTTTGGGCAATGTCAGTAGGGTATTGAGTCTCTGCCCCCACAAAGAAAATGACAAGGCAGAGGACAAAGTTGGAGTTTTAACATTGGAGTCCTGAGAAGTAAATACACAGAGAAGCAGATATATGAGGAAGGAGAGAAGATTCCATTAGACACGACAGAGGCCCTGGGAAGAGAAATGAGCCAGTTGCCTGCTAGTCTACAGCTGGCCTTGTGGAGAGAACAGGGCGGCTGAGCCCAGAGAGAAATAAGCCCAGGGAGAGAGATGAGGCTTATCCCAGCCTACAGCTGGTATTGGAAGAAGCTGGGACCATGAGCCGTAAGAGAAAGAGGAAGCCTGAACCCTCGCTGATGTCTGCAGTCATCTTACTCCAGACTGGGGGAACAGTCTTTGGTGAGGGAAGTAACTTATGCTTTATGGCCGGGTAATGGTAAGTTTCTCTCCCCAAATAAAAACCCTTTATTAAAAACCAACCAATTTCTGGTATTTTGCAACATCAGCACATCTTTGACTGACTAATACATAATACTATTTAGATTAGCTAATGTATTTTAGGTGAATTTTGAAGTTTGTATATTTTGAAGAACTGGTCTACTTCATTTAAGTTGTCAAATTTATGTTTGTAGATTTATTCATAGCATTATTTTTCTCCTCTCAATTTACTGATTTCTACTCTTTATTATTTCTTTTCTTTTGCTTGCTTTGGGCTAATTTTTCTCCTCTTTCTTAGTTTCTTGAGCTGGACCCTTATAGTCTTGATTTGAGACCTCTCTTGTTCCACATGTAATTATTTAGTGCTACACATTTCTCCTCAAAACACTGCTTTGCCTGCATCCCACGTATTTCTATTTACTGTATTTCCACCTTCCTTCATTATAAAATATTGTATAGTTTTCCTCGAGATGCTTTTTTGGACTTATGAAATATCTGGTGCTCTATTTTTTTTTTCTGTGCTCACTGATGTTTCTGAATTGAGGGCTGCTCTAGCACACAAGCCAGGATACCCATGAGGCAAAAAATAACCCACAGGGCACTCACCACTGGGTAATTCCTACTCAATCTTGTCACCACTTTTTAGAGTCTTCTGACAGTTGCTTACTGTATAGAGTTCATGGTTTAGAGTCATAATTAGTGAAGAGGCATGGTAGAATGGGCTTATTCCGTCTTGCCTGGAACTGAAATCACCAACCAGGACCATTTATATTTAATCCCCATGCATGTTGAAAAAATGCTTGGGTTTTAGAAAGTCAGTCTTGACATGTTGAGAGCAAATTGGTTTTAGCTATTCTACACCTCAGTTTTTTCTGAGAAGTAAACATGTTTCCAGCAACATATGTGTCCCAGTGTCTCACATTACAGGAAGATTCCACATTAGCAACTCTGAGCACTATGTGAGTGTATCAAGGGCAGAGCAGGATTCACTTTAAGAACAAAAACAAACTTCCACATGGCTGTCTTTTTTTCAGCTCTGCAAATTCACAAGCTTAAATTCCATTTCATTGAACTGAGAAAGTGCCAGCCTTCCACCCACATGCCCAAAAGCCATTCTGCTCACACTTTCTTGTTTGGAGCACTATACTTTTAGCCCCTGATTTGAAGGAACTCACAGGACATCTGTCAAATAACCCTGCAGAAGCTTTACACCACAGTGTTGAAAATACTCTCTTTAAAAAGTCTGTTCCAGAGCTCCAGCATTTTTAAATTAGCACTGGTAACTCACAATCCATTGCCACTAATATCTATTAGTAATGTTTAGTTTGTCAGGCTTTCACATTGGATCCTAATGATTGTATTGTATTTAGAAGTTAGTAATTTATGCATAATCAATGTACAGTATGTTAATCTCTTTTTACACTGTAACTGATCCACTCTTTTGATAATAAAGCAATTAGTTGCTGTAATAGTGTAAAATGTGTATGCACACACATATACATATACATGCACACACATACTATATATTTATTATACTTATGACTCAGGAAATGAGGAAATGAACGAATATTTCCTTGGAGTTCCTAAAAGACATTTATATTATTTAAAGAAGAAATATATCTAAATAAAATGCAATGGTTTCTCTGAACAAAATATAGACAAATTGAATTATCTCATACATAAAATGTGTGTTTACACTTGGCCTTTTCTTGCCAAAGTTATACATCATCATTCAAATGAAGGATGAAGGACTATTTTCTCTTACAAGAGCTGAAATCCATGTTTCTTAGTGAAAAAATAAGAATAGCATTGTTTGGGGATACATTGGTGGTTTATATGACATTCTTTTTCTAGTAGTTATTTATATATACTTATGTAGTTGAAAGGATAAAATAAGAAATAAATAGCTCATGATGCTCTATTCTAATGATACCAGAATAGATGAAAACAATGAGCATGACAAGGACAAAATCAATAGGCTGCTTATTTGTTTGCATCCTTGTTTAAATCCATAGTGAAGCCCAATTGCATTTGAAATGTTACACTCTATAGAAGATTATGTTTCATTTTTATTTTTCATGGGGTCATATACAGAGTCAAATTTCTTCTCCAGATTTCATGTTCAATGGGTACAGTCCTCGCTGATATATCAAAGCAAGAGACACAAGGTTTGGTCCAGTGTACAAGAGACTTATCAATAAAATCTCAACTGATATTAATGAGTGTCTGCAAAGGAAATCCTTGCACATCACTACAAAAGAAATTATTTCTATAAGGACAGCTATTAAGACTGTGGAACTATGAACAAAGACCTTGAGGCTCATCAATCACTTTGACACCTTTCTCTATTGAGTAAGACAGTTTCATGTATGCATTCACATATAATACACAGGCACAATTAGCACACTCTGTAGGTAAATTTTCACTCATGGAAACAACAGTAACTTGTAATAAATAATTTCTTTTTATTTACTAAATGCATAATTAGCAATGTCTTTCCTCTGAGTTGTAAAAGGGGAGTTGAAATCAATATTAACTACAGCCTAACCACTGTGACCTTGGATCAGCGGTAGGATAATTCATCTTGTGGATAACTACAAATAAAATGACAATGATGTGGTCAGAGTTGGTTCTTTTCCTCCCTGGTACTTGAAAGTATTACTCTTATCTAATCTTTTTAAGTGAAGAATGGTCCTATTTCTTGCTTTGGCTAATGAAATGCAAGTAGAAATTATGCGTATCACATCTAGGTAGAAGCATTCGATTGCCAGAGGTGGACTTTTCCTCCCCACGTCAGCAATTTTGAAAGCATATGCTGATATGGAGGGACTAAGTGGTCACACAGACAACAGCTGATTTAAAGAGTTATCCAAAAGTGTAAAAGACTTTGAGTGAGGTATAAATAAGCTTTTGCTATTATTAAGCTACTGAGATTTTGGGGTTTCTTGTCACTAAAGCATAACCTATCTTATCCTCACTGAAAGAAGAAATAGCCATTATAAAAACACTCAAGACATGTTGGTGGTGTGAAAAGATGAGAATTAATATTCACTGAGTGAGCCCACTATTGGGTAAATGGATTTTGAAAGATTAGTTAATTAGTAATAATAGTCCATATAGGGTTGGTAATATTGCCAGTATTTTACAAAAGGAATAGCTAATACAACTTTGTCACATGTGATATTAATTGTTATGGTACACTCTTCAACTCCACTTCTGATGCATTCCACCAATGGGGTAAATGGTACAATTGCAGACTTTGTGAGAGAAACAATATCCTGCATAATCAAGGACTCCATCAACTCTATCTCACCACTCTAAAGTTGAAAAGAAGTGGGTTACTCCCAAAGAAAAGTTCTCATATTAGTTGTCCTCTGTGTTTCTTAATTAATGTGAGTAAACAGGAAATATAAGTGATTCATTCCTCCAAACAAACAAATTCAAATAAGTCATACTGCTTGGATCTGTCTAGTAAGCTCAGATAACGCATATTTATGGGTAGGATAGTAGAGTATAAAGGTTAGGCACTGGCCTCTGGGCTCAAAACATCTGTTACTTATCTGCCACTTATCAGCTTTATGACTTTCAGGCAAGGTCTTTAAAGTCCCCATTTTTTTATTAGAGAAGTTGTGCATTTACAGAGCAATCACACAGAAAATATAGAATTCTCATACATGATACGCATATATCAATTCCAGTCCCTGCCTTCCATTTTTGGAGTTTATATCTAGAAGTGAGATTGGCAGGTCATCTGGTAATTCTATTCTTAACTTTCTGAGGAAGAACCAAACTGTTTAACATAGAGGTTGCACCATTTTACATTCTCATCAACAACAAATGAGTGTTCCTATTTCTCTACAACCTCTGCAACACTTGTAATTTTTTGTTTTGTTACTAGTAGCCATTCTAGTGAGTGTGCATACCAAGAGGTGGAGTATCATCGGGTCCATCTTGGAAGCTGGCTACCACAGTCATCCTTTGTTTTTAATAAAAATCGTGGGTTCTAATTAAGCACACATTATCATAAGAAACCAAGGAACCAACCCAGGAAACATACTTAAAGAGTTACCTAAAAAGGATGTTTCATCCCACAAATGTTCCCAATACCAAGAAAAGAGTCTTCTCTTTGTATATTCCTCTTCCCACGTGTCCTTTTTCACCCAAATTTTAAGTGACATAGGTCTTCTGAGCCCCCACAAAGAGACCATTGTGTGAGAAGCTACATGTCTTAATCGTTCATCACTTTCTTAATTCAGATTAATTTATATTTTAGTTTTTCCCAACTAAGACACAACTTCAAATTAGTAGTTCGCCATGTTTATTCAGTCCCAATTAAACATGTAGGGATGCCAGAAGATCCGTTTAGGGGCATTTTTATCCAGACTATTGCTTGAAAGAGAGGAGGAAAGGCTAGCCCTTCTTCTTTGTGCCACCATCTTCTGTGAAATGACTCAAAACAGCCCTGCTAATGAAGTTGGGCAAAAGGTAGACCTTCCTACCTTTCTAAATCCTGAGGATTTTGAAAATAAAGCAATGTGGCAGCTGTGATTTTCTGGATTATTTTCTTTTGTTGCCAGTTTTCGTTACATTTACAAACCATGCTACTTCCTACTGCTTTATATGGCCCCTCTCTTTTATTAGTCCCAAGTTCAAACAAATGAACTGCTGAAAGTGAAAGTCTTGAACTAGCTCATCTGCTGAACAATGAACTCAAAACAAGCCTAGGGCAGCAAACAGGATTTTAATTGCTTACTTCTATTTCTTCAGTGCCATGCTTTCTAGGTGACTGTGTGAAAAGAGGCCTCACTGAATTCAAAATTGCACTGACAAAATGCATAAACACAAAGTTACCACCCAGGACCTTGGTATTCTTGAATGAGTATCTTTCCTTAGTGCAGGTAATGCCAGGGAACAGAGTCTCCTGGAGGTATTAAGAGATTATAACATTTATAAAAATGTGATTTCATCAATTGTAACACCAACATGAGGTGTCATTAATAGGGTGGTATGTAGGAACCCTGATATTTTATGCTTGATTTTTCTGTAACATTCATCCCCGAAAAAATAAGAGAGAGAAAGGATGGGACGGAGAGAGAGAGAGAAGAGAGAGAGAGAGAGAGAGAGAGAGAGAGAGAGAGAGAGAGAGAGAGAGAGATTATAGACTGCCCTCACTTTAGAGAGCTCTTGAAAGACTGGTGGGGGGGAATAATCATGATCCTTGCCATTATTAAGCATTTATTGAATGCCACCAAAGGGCTAGACATTACACAGAGGGTATCCATTTTTTACCCATTAGGAAATGCAAACGCCTCTTATTTCAGAAACCTATTAACTCCATTGCTCTTTCTGTCACTTTCACTTTCATTTCCTATAGGGACATCTTACATAGTGAGGACTCATTTGCATTGTTGTTGGTTTTTGTTTGTTTGTTTGTTTTTTAAGAATGCCATTTCATCCTCCTTGTCAGTTTATCCCAGTTGGGAAATAGGTCTATTCCCAGAAATGATCTCCCCTCTCAGCCATTTCTGTAATGTAGAAAGGCAAGAATTCAATTCATCCCCACATCCCCACACAGTTTAAGGGAAAAAGTAGAGGCAGAGAGGGGTAACTTTGCAGCAATTGCTTCTGTTGGCCACTAAAACTGTTACCATTGCAAGGAAGCCAACTTGGGTCCAGCATTGTGCCAGCACTTTTGCATAAATTACTTATTTAATATACACAATGCCAAGGGAGATGGGAAAATGTCCCTAAATTGCAGATTACAAACCTGAGAAGCAAAGAAATTTAGAAAATCCCTCAAGGTTATATTAGCAGTAAAGAGTTGAAGGCAGCTTTGAGCCTAGGACAGTCTTGCAAGAAGGATGGGCTATTTCTGTTTTACCAACACTTGATAGAAATATAGGCAAAGAAAAAATACAACAGCTAATTAAAAAACTTCTCGTCATTTACTTTAATATTAAAGACCATGAACAATGAGTGCATGGGTATGATTCTGAGTTTAGAAGTGCTAAAATTGGGTATGTTTATTTCTTCAAGAATATTATAATTTTATGGAACAAGTCAAACATCTGATACATAGGAAAGAAACAAGATTGTGATTATTACTCAGTGTGATTGGCTTCACTATCATGTTGTGTTGCTCTTACATCAAAATTCTAAAGATATATACAGAAAGCCTAATAGCTTCTGAAGGTTATATGATAATTTTTATACTCTAAAAGAACATTTTTAATTATAGCTCCTTTTTTATCTAAAAGTTTACCTTTCTAAAATCATTTTAAAAGAGAAGAAAAAGCGTTCCTAGCATGAAAATCATTTTGCCTTTACATATCCACTTTAAATAGTTTTCCCCACAGTTTTATGAATTTGGGACAATAAAATACCCATATTTTTATACTTTTTATTATACAGTATTATGTTTCAAATATCTTTCTCTGTAGTTGTTAGTTTTCACAATAATTTATTTAAGTAGTTGTGCAGTATTAGAGTAGCTTAATATAATTGATTTTACCTTTCTTTAATTATTTTACATTTAAATGTATTGTGTTTTTCTATTACAAATATTGTTGAAATGAATATGAACTGGCACATAAGATTTTTCTTTCTTCTCAATTGTTTCCTTAGGATATATTCCTAGGAGAAGACAAGAGATACAAATATCTGAGATACATGAACATTTTTAATAATATTTATTGTTTTTTTAATTACAAAAATAACACAGGCTCAAAGCAAAACATTTGGAAATCACTGGAAGCACCAAGGAAGAAAAAAAAGAAATTTGTCATTGTAGTAGATCTGCTGTTTTGCCTCTCCACCATTCTTTTCTACCTTTATTCAGGGAAGTTCACACTAATTTGGGGATACAATGACAATTTTTCCCAACACTTAGTGCTCATCTGATGGAGCTCAACTATCAGATTCCGGGGCAGAACTTTTTACCCAAATCTGGCCAGTCAGCTCTAAGTACAGTCTCTAAACCACTCTGATGGACTCAGGGGCAGGCAAGCAGTAGCTCAAGCAGAATGAATCCTGGGATTTACGTAGAAGCTGCTGAAAAGGGAGCTTTTTTGAATGTTTGTTGTTGAATTTATTACTGAGAAGACAGAAACTTGGAACTTTTCAGAGCTTACACATGTAACTTCAGAAAAAAGGCTCTCACAACAAAAGCAGAGCTGAATAATGGAGAGAAAGGAAGTCCCTCTGACTTTTTTTTAAAACCTAGATCAAGCTTTGTCAGACTTATCCCTCGTCTTTTCAGTTTTATAAGGCAATTAAATATCATTTTTGTTAGGAACTTTTGAGTTGTCACAAGCAGTCAAAAGAATTTTGACAAATACACCCATTACCCCATAACACAAATAATCATTATTAACATGTTAGAGTTTATCCTTCCAGTCCATTTCAAAATACACATGGGGATTTGTGACATGCCATATATATATACACACATAAATATATATCATATCTTAGTTTCTCAGATAGAAATAAATCATAAATATTTTAATATACCATTCAATATTAACCTTTTACAGACTTTAATTATCAGTACAGCAGTCCAATACACGGATGTTTTATAATTTACATAACCATTCTCTGTAGTTAGATACTATGACTCTAAAATAAATGTTATTTCTTTAGGTCTAAATCCTTAGAAATAAAATTGCACTTTCAAAATATATGCATATTCTTAAGATACATAAAATTTTGAATCTGATGACATCATGTTAAAAATTTACTTTGTTGCAGAGCTTTTTTGCTTTGCATTCTTTCTCTGATTTTAAAATTGCCAATCCTGTTTTTCTTACCCAGAATTTTTGCCCATATTTCACTTTTAGCTTTTTAAATCACATGAAATAACCCACCTGTCTCTAACAGGGTTGGATTTTATTTCTGACCCAATTTGAATTTCTTAGGTTTTTAGTACAGGAAGAAAATTCGCTGTGTTATTGTTATAAAGAATACACTGAATTTCATTTTTATCATTCTATTTTATTGGTTATTCTATTTCAAGTTTTAAATTTTTTTCAGCTTCTTTGTTTTTCCATATTTTCTGTTTGTATCACAAACTGTGCTTTTTAATTTTTAAACTAGTTATTTGGAATTCAAGCATTCCATTTTAAATTCTAGGAATTTAAAGGAAATCAGTGTAGTAAAATTTTTCTATTAATCATTTACATTAATGATTTAAAAACACATTTTGACTTTAGTCTCTGTAATGTCAAACAATTAGCCATGTTTACTTACTATTTAACCTTTTTTTGTGGTTTTATTGATATATATTATAGTGCTATCTTCTTTTTTATTCCTAAATTTTAATTTTCTTATATGTTCTAATTTCCTGACATTATTTTTGAAATTTTTGTTGAAATAAGCATGCAACCATAATTATAACTTATATAAGTTCATTCTGTCTTGATGGTTAGTTTCATTCATAGTCACTCTTATAGGTTTCATATAATTTTTTCATTAATTTCTTTATTTTTATGTACTTTTCACTTGAATGGAGCATGGTGTTAAATTAATTTTATTTATTTATTTATTTATTTAATTTCTCTTCCCTCCCCACCCCACCCCCCAGTTGTCTGCTCTCTGTGTCCATTTGCTGTGTGTTCTTCTGTGTCCGCTAGTCAGTGGCACCAGGAATCTGTGTCTCTTTTTGTTGCGTCATCTTGCTGCATGAGCTCTCCATGTGTGTGGCCCCACTTCTGGACAGGCTGCACTTTTTTCGCACAGGGTGACTCTCCTTATGGGGTGCACTTGCATGTGGGGCTCCCCTATGCGGGGGACACACCTGTATGGCATGGCACTCTTTGCGTGCATCAGCACTGCGCATGGGCCATCTTCACCACATGGGTCAGAAGGCCCTGGCTTTGAACCTTGGACCTCCCATGAGGTAGGCAGATACTCTAACCATTGAGCCAGATCCGTTTCCCTAAATTAATTTTATAGGTGATGTCCTTTGCACATCCGATATTCACACTTGCCTAATTGACTTTCATGAATAAAATATTTGGAAATTACAATCTTTGTTTTTCTCAAATTCTCAAATCTGGAAAAATTGTTTGCTTGTCCTCTGCCAGATGCAAATTTTCTTTCTTTTTTTCTTTTTCTTTTGTTATTCCATTTTCTCTCTGAGTTTATTTAATTTATTCTTAAAATTCTGATATACAACTCATTTGTTTAATAATATTGGTCACTGTTCACCTCTTCTCTGTTCAGTGTAAGCTTATTTTATATTCAGTTATACCTTTCCATAATCAGAAAAGTTTCTTCCAATTTAATTAACCATGGATACAGGTCCATTTGTTCTAGTGTCTTCTTCAGAAAAGGCGTTAAATGTATCTGGCTTCTTGTTGGCATTCATATTTTTCCCGACAGAGGTCCTTTGTCCTTCCCTTTGGGGTTTTGGAAGAGTTTCTTGCTTGTTCTCTACCCTTCTGATTCAGTTTTCTTCAATTTTATTTCTGTATTTATATATCAAAAATGACATCTTCATTCTACTATGGGTTTATTTATCCCCCCCCCCCCGTTCTTTCTTAATTCTTATGTTCCCTTAATTCTTAATGTCCCTTTTTAGTTTTATTCTATAATCCTATTTTATCTTTTATCTTTTCAAAGTTTTCTTTAATAGAATATACAAAAGAAATTTTGCAGTTTTTAATAACCCTTGTTTTTTATGTAGCAAATACTATTCAAAAGTTTGTTTCTCCCTATATTTTGAGTGCTATATGTATTTACTTTTTATATTTTAGTTTCTTCATAGATTTTATCATTTTTTACTTTAGTCATTCATTCTAAAATAAGTTAAAATCGGGAAAGCAGACTTGGCCCAGTGGTTAGGGTGTCCGTCTACCACATGGGAGGTCTGAGGTTCAAACCCCAGGCCTCCTTGACCCGTGTGCAGCTGGCCCATGCGCAGTGCTGATGCCCTCAGGGAGTGCTGTGCCACACAGGGGTGTCCCCCGCATAGGGGAGCCCCACACACAAGGAGTGCGCCCCATAAGGAGAGCCGCCCAGTGCGAAAAAAAGTTCAGCCTGACCAGGAATGGCGCCGCACACACAGAAAGCTGACACAAGAATGATGCAACAAAAGGAAATACAGATTCCCGTGCCACTGACAACAACAGAGGCAGACAAAGAAGAACACACAGCAAAATAGACACAGAGAACAGACAACCGGGGCAGGGTGGGGGGGAAGGGGAGAGAAATAAATAAATAAAATTTAAAAAAATAAAAAAATAAAATAAGTTGAACTATCTCTTGGTGTTTAATTTACACAAATGACATGAATAGATTCTTCTGTGTGCCCCCTCATTGATGAACTATGTGATACTAGAACTCCCATCTCTACTCTTACATTTAATGTCTAGATAATAAGGTTTCATGTTACTTTTAAGTGATCCAGCAGCATAAAAGGGAAGAGGAACTTACTGATTACATATATCTTTATTATCCAAATTTTCAACCAATTTCAGTAACCAGTTTTCAGTCCTGACAGCCATTCAAGTGGATATATCCAGATCCCTTACTTATTCTTTTATTGATGAATTAGGAAAGCACATCTCATGTCAAGAATTGGCATCCTAAGTCAAGGAAAATGTGCAAGACTGGTGAAAGAAAGAAAATCACTTACATTGTGTTCATTGTAACTACATTTGCACTTAGACCTAAGCTACTTCTAAAAGTCATGTCAAACTAGAGAGGTCAATATTTATTCCAAGTTCCTTTCAGTTTTATGCTTCTTTTCCATTTCAGCCATTTTTGAAGATAGGAGAGATGGAGCTTCTTCATGTACTTTGTCATCTTTGCAGAATGAGAGTGGTTGATGAGGCAGGTGAAGAGCTCATAAAAGAAACTTCATCTATTGATGATGATCCATGTTGAGTAGAAATAATTTTAGGACATGAAATACCAATGTAAAACTACTGAGGAGAGAAAAACGAACAAACAAAACAAAATAAACACACAACAGAAGGGGAAAAAAATCCCAGAATTTTATAAGGATGTTTGCCTTTTCTGAGCAACAGAATTTGATAGGAATAAGCAGTTTCACTGCATCTCTCTATAATTACAAGGAAGAGTTCCTAGTGAAGACAACTAACAAACTTGCTGAAAATAAACCTATAAGCCAGTATTTATAAGAATATAATGATATATAATGAGGTTCTCATGTACGTTTTCAATTCTTGGTATCTGAACCAACCCTGTTTCATTAAAGTTAATTTGAATAAACCCATACATCACACACCCTGTCAAGTATTCATTAGCAGTAATTCCTCAGATCTACCTCCATTCAATTTCCACCAAGCCACAGACACTTGGTTTTTGTTAACCAGTATATTGCCCACTTCAAAACAATATAGAAAATTCTGGTTGATGATTTGTTCAAGATTATGGAAATGTCTGTGCCAGTATAGAATCTCTTCTTTAACACTATTCTGAATCCTCTCTAATGCTCTAGCCAAATGATTTACCTCATTGTTCTCTGCATGAGTGAGGGTTATAATTGTCAAGAAGATTAACTTTGAGTTGTTTCCCAGAGGAAAACAGGTCCTTTCTTATCTCTATTATTATATCAATATCCACTCAGACACCTACGCACACAAAGACAACTATGAACACATATGAATGACTGGAAACCCTACACACTGGCTAAAAAAGATAATTTACACCATTTAGTAAAGCGCCAACTTCAAAATCAGGATGTTTTAAACATCTAACTTTTCTAGAATTACCCTGTGTCTTCCTAGAACTTTCCTGGATCTAACTGGACTAGAAAAATAACCTTCTTTCCACCATCCCTAATCTCCCCTAATATGCAAAGTGGCTCCTGGAAAGAGAATGGGTTTGGGGTTATAGCTCATATCTACTATTTGCTAAGCTGAATAAATTTTAGAATGTTACTTAATCTTGTTGATTTCCTTACCTATAAAATGATAACAAAAAATAATATCTGCTTATAATATTTTTGTGATAATTAATTGAGATGAAATATATACACAAGTCTAGCACACATTCTGAAAATTGCCAGTCTGGCAAATTTGTTCTTTGTTAAATAAGTATCAGTTTCCTGTCCCTTCATGTAGATTCTAAGTTTTAATTGTTTCTTTATTTGTTGTTCTGTCTTTTTTTTTTTTTTTTTAATTTTTTTATTTTTTATTGACTTTGTAATAATATTACATTAAAAATATATATGTGAGGTCCCATTCAACCCCACCCCCCCACCCCCCCTCTCCCCCCCCCCCAACAACACTCGTTCCCATCATCATGACACATCCATTGGATTTGGTAAGTACATCTTTGGGCACCTCTGCACCTCATATACATTGGTTCACATCATGGCCCATACTCTCCTCTATTCCATCAAGTGGGCCCTGTGAGGATTTACAATGTCTGGTGATTACCTCTGAAGCACCATCCAGGGCAGCTCCATGTCCCGAAGACGCCTCCACCTCTCATCTCTTCCTGCCTTTCCCCATACCCTTTGTCCATTATGTCCACTTTTCCCAATCCAATGCCACCTCTTCTATGTGGACATTGGATTGGTTGTGTCCATTGCACCTCTATGTCAAGAGGAGGCTCAGATTCCACCTGGATGCTGGATGCAATCCTCCCATTTTCAGTTGTAATCTGTTCTGTCTTAATGACAACTTTTCTCAAAGGCTTCATATTTTAAAACTGCCTCTGAAGTTTTCACAAGATGTAAACCAGAGCTAAAACTGGAACTTGAATTAAAGTCTCTGCATACATGCAATAATAAAATACTTTTCCTTGCATTTCAAATCATGGAGACATATTTTAATAATCTGAAGTCTTTACTATTTTTGTTGATTAATTTGTAAATTAGTTTTTATGTATCCAAAATTACTTTATTATATAAAAAAATTAACATTTTGTGATAGAATGAGTTTTAGTCTCTAAATATTTTGTTGCTTTTAATGCTTGGTTTGTTCATAAATTGAAAACTATGTTTATTCACAGATATCTCAGTCCCTTTCAATAGTTGAATGAATGAATCCCTACACCCACATATGATGGTTTTGGATTATTTTTAAAAGATAATTTGCAAAATTTTAACATTAGTTCTAAAATATTGCCTTTTCAAAGAGAACTTAGACCTTAGAAATCTGTTTTCTTCTACATACGCAATATGATAAATTAAAATACATAGCATACTAGTAGCACCTATCACATACTGGAAACTATTAGATGATTATCAAATTTAATTATCGCAATGAATTCATGAGGTATTCTGGAGAAGTTACAGATACACTGTCAGTTGCCATCTCCCAGACTTCGCCTACTCAACTCCTTGCAGATGTTTCCATCTATTTCCATTCCACAGCCTGGGGGAGATGTTAGGTCTAAGGAAAAGACTTGACCATCCCTAAACCCAGAAACTGAAAACAAGTAGCCCAAAGTGCTTTTCAGAGCAGTAACTCTCAGTGGCAGGGCTTCCACCACTTGGGGTTATAAATAATCAACCCTCAAAGAGCACAGAAACTCTCCTCTATAAAGCGAAGTGAGGCATGTGGTCTGCTATCTGCAGACCCTGACCTGGGCAGCGGGCCTCCCTCGGAGACCAGCCATGGTGGGATTTCTTCCCCTATTCTTTTGGAGTTTTTATGCTACATAAGTAATAAAATGACAATTTGCTGAAAGTTTCTGTTATGCCTGAGCCTGTTCCCACAGTGTACCACGTAGTGACTTCTTCTGCAAGTTAAGACCTATTACTAACCTTTTTTTTTTTTAGATGATGACACTGGGATAGAGAAAGCATAAGTAACTTGCTCAGAGTCACACAGTAAGTGACATAGTTAGGACACCAACATCATGCTTTTCTTATCTATACATACACTCAAATATCTATAATGCTTACCTTAGAATAATGGTATGAGTACAAATTTTCTGTGTAGGACATGAGGACTCTGACTGTATCAATTCATGCATTTTGGGAAGGACTATAAAGTAATTTACATTCTTGGACGAAAGTGTGAATGCAAAATAGGCAACTTTGTTCATCGGTGGTTATATAAAATCTCACTGTAGTTATTGAAAGATGGTAAATCACAAGGTGGGTGTATATATACTGTCTCTAGATGGAATACATCAAGAACTTTCACTGATTACACAAATAAATGGCGTAATTGAGCCCATCGCTCATGTGGAAACTCTGTTCCTAGCAATTATTCCTCCTTAGGAAGATAAGTTTATTTGTCAATGTATACTTGCTACAGAGTTCAAATAAATCTTTTTCTAAGTGAAGCCTCTGACTTGCAGTCCATGACTATCTGGAAAACATGACCATTCAACCCAGTCTAAGATTTATACTTCAGCTCAAAACAAGCTCAAATGTAATATGCAGACTCAAGTCCCTTGCTGACAAAGTGTTGATCTTTAATTTGACATTAAAGTCAATTATTGGGAAAAGGGGGAGCAATGCCACCATTAGGGAAATTGCTGTTATTATGTTCTGTCACATCAAAGTGAACTGGAGATTACTTTTTCATATTTTATTGTTAAAATATTTTAATTTCTTTCAAGTGTGCATTTCAAGGTGTGAATTGTTGATGAGAACTCAGCACAGTAGCTCTATTTGCATGTGAAAGTAACAATATTGTGACATTTACTTGCCTTGCCGGCAGGTACTTGGTCCCCTTGAAGGTGTTTACCTATCAGAGTCTTTAATGTTGGAATCTAATGTTGGAAAAATGAAGAATATATAAAATATAAAATAGACAAATAATATGCCTAATGCTTATTTAAAACCTCTCCAGGATCAAAGAAAGAAAATAAAGAAGCAGGTATTTTTACCTTCTGGGATAACTGAAGAAAGAACTGAACTCTGTTGAGCCTAAATTTGTGGATAAATGATCGTCTCATAAGTGACCTATTTAAACATTCTCTGAGTCTCTTGCATTCTTCTTTTTCTATTTTAAGAAACAGAACTGCCAGCAAAAGTGGACAGGGAGTCTAAACAGAGCTCATACTGGTTGGCTGGGATGAACAAAATAAGAATGAACCCTGATTCCAATTAATATCTCTCTCTCTGTACCTCTCCTCCATCCCCGACTTTGTAACTCTTCAAGTTAAAGGGTTGCAGAGAAAAGGCCATAGTAACCTAGAAGTTCACAGGGGATTCACCTAAAGTTTATTCAAGAGACTTCATCCCAAGAAACCAGAATACCTAACCGGTCTCTTCAGGGTTACAACACCCTCTTTCTTCTATTGGGAGACCAGTAGAAGATATACATTTGTGAATCTAAAGCTCTGGAAGAGCGTATCTGTCCCTCTGCTTGTTTCTTTCACCTCTGTCCAGCACAACTATGGGAGTTTTTCACTCTTATGCTTTGATTGCTCTGATGTTCTCCAGATTTCTCCACTAAGAAGTTTACTGTACAGTGCAACAAGGCCAACAGGTTTTTGTGCAAAAATAGAAATTCTGATATTAATGCATAAAAATTTGTTTATTCTTTCAACAAACTTTTACTGTGATGGTAAAGTGATAAAAATAAATATATTGGAGTCAGACAGAGGCAATTAAGATCACTAATTAACTGTGTAAACAAAGTGAGCATCTGAATCTTCATCTAAAGAATGAAAAAGATATTGTACATGGAAGTACCTCGTAAAATGAATGTCAAACAAAATACATGCTCTTCAAATAGTAACTTAAAAAAAGAGGAGGAATTATAAAACATAAATATTGAATAAGATTTAGTCAATGAAACTGGGTTCCATTACTGCTTTTGCCATCAGTCATATAAAATAGGTAAAATACTTATCTCTCTAAGGCTTACTTTTTAAATGACTCTACTAATAATACCTACTTCACAAAATTATTGTGACACTTAAGTAAGATAAAGACAGATAAAATATTTAGTACTATTCCTAGCACAAAGTAGGTCCATATTATTTTCATTGAATTATTTATTAGGTTGTTGTTATTTACAATAGAATGTGATAAACCAAGTAAACAAAGATGAATAGGTTGTAAGGGTTAAAACAGAGATGTCACAGAAGGTTGTGGGAGACTCTCACACTGCTTGTGGGAGTATGATAATGGTCACAGTGAGTTTGAGATTGAGTATAACAGGATATCTCTAAGTTGTTGAGCCTACCAAGAAATATGAACTCTCTTTATAAGTCAATGAGAACCTCCCTCAACTTTATTGATATTGACAGGGATGGGAGTTGGGAAATGTATTTCAATTTTATAAATGTTTACTCTATGTGACCCAATCACTATGCTAGGTGCTGCAAATAAAAGGAGGTATGTGACGAGTTCTCCTACAATGTGCTGGAGTGCTTATTAGAGAGTTATTAATTCTGTGAAGATTGAGTGTGGAGAATAAACATTAAAGAAATCTTGGAATTTTGGTATTGGATAAATAGACACACAAGTTGGACAAGGAAAGTAAGGTGTCTTTGGTAAAGAGAAAAAGTTGAAAAATGAATTACTGAATATTTCATGGCATGTGCAGGGAAGAGTTCAGAGTGGGTTCAGAATGCAAAGTAGGGCTACAAACTCAAATGTTTTCTGGAACCACACAGGAAACTTGAGTAAAGGAAGCAGACTATTACGTCTGTGGTAAAAGAGAGGCACATACCTCCCCAAGGGAGCAGTAGCTACTTGGCTCCAGCATGTTGAAGTGCATACCAAATGCTATGTCATCTTTCAATTTTTCAAGAAAAGCTGGATTTCAGATTTCTCTATGTAGAGCTTTCCAATGTGTAATTGTTGGCAACTATTTGAACATCCTTCCCTTGGATGAAATTTGAAACTCTGATGTAGAGTAGTAATGAGGACTATAATAAATGAATTGGGACAGGGAAAACGGGTTCTATTTGGTAAGATATTTGATTTGTATAACCTGCTATGAATTTTTATTTTATTCTCTAGACAAGGATGACTTTATGCACAGGAATGCCATGATTAGAAGTGTATTTCCAAAAAATAATTATGAGGGTGGTAAGTCAGAAAAGGAGAGTTTAGAAGGCAGAAGACCTTGATAACATGTCATTTGATTCTTATATAATTATTAACTACGGGCTAAGTATGCCAGCTGGGTGCTGGAGATTCAGTGATCAGTGGAGTCAAGGTTTGATTATCTCTTGCCCATGACAACAGAAGAGTTAGGGTGTTGAGAATAATACTGTAGAAAAGTGATTTTCAAACTTTTTCATCAAAATGCCCTCAAAATGTTTCAAAGGAAACAGAATGCGTACCTTCAAAGGGATTGTGGTGAGTGATAAATGGAACAGTATGTAAAATGCCTGTTCCTTAGTAGGTGCTCTTAATGTCTTAGTTAGAATCATGAAATATGGACACAAGGAACCTGAACCACGTTCTCTCTTACTATTATTCCCCCCCCCCCCCCCAATGTGGTTCTATCCTTGGCTCTCAGTTTCTATATCTACTCTCTTACTTTTAATTTCGGGCTCTGCCCCTTGTCTGTTTGTTTATAGACCTGGTGTGTGTGTGTGTGTGTGTGTGTGTGTGTGTGTGTGTGACTTGCAGGACTCCATACTTGATTCTCAGTTCAGTACATTTCCTTGATACTTTTGTCATGTTCAGCTGCTGGTATGTACATCCCTCCCCAATTCAACTAAGACCAATTTGCCCAACTCCCAGAGAGTAGGGACTGTGCAAATTTTCACATTTGTAACTATTTTCATCTTGTAAACTATTAAAGATTCTGTCCCAGTACAAAAAATATTTTAAATACAAAATAAGTTCTCTGATGTCTTAGCAGAGTGAATTGGGTAAGTCACGGCACTTGTGCTCTGAGAAAGACAAAGATTCATGCACGTAAATCATAATCAAACTTAAAGCCAATCCTTTGTCAATTATGGCCATTTTAAAATTGAGCTATTTGCATAGGTTACACATTTATATTGTTTAAAAAATTTTGAAGGTACCAAAGAACATATAGTAAAATGCCCCCCTCTACTCTTGTAACCTTTTCCGGGGTAGGGGGACAACAGAGTTTTCCCAGTTCTTCCTCTGTCCTTTCAGAATATTTTACGAATGTTCAGAGAAAACTCTTATACCAACTATTTTACTTTCATGAACTAAACAAAATAAGTGTAAACTTTGTTCATCACCTTTCCTCTTTCCACATAATAATGGATTTTTAAAAGTGTCTTCAAATGCTTTTTTAACAGACCTGCATAATGTTCTATTTTATGCATGCCTCATAAGTGTAACAGTTAAGTTGTATTTGGTTACTGCTATGTACAGACAGTTGTAAAAAAACATTTGAAAGTTTTACCAGTAGTCCTTTTTTAGGTCCTAAACTGACAGATGTTATTTGAGATGATAACTCTAGAAAGGGAAAATCTTCTATCTTCTCCTGAACACTATCAACTGCCTGGGCAAGCACTTCTACAGATTTAGTGTAAATTGTTGCTTGGAAAATCAGGCTACTGTCAAACTCCAACATACTCAAAAATTGAATACTTTAAAATATCAGCAGATTTGTCTTCACTTTATGGAAATGCTTTTTTCTCAGAAATTACCAATAAGGAACATTTCCCGTTATAACATTAGGCACAAATGACCTGAAAATAGAATGTTACTGAATTTTACTTACACCTGACTTTTTTTGGGATCAAAATCTTCAGGGATGTCTTCTCAACACAAATTTATTTTCACTCATGTAGCTACTTAAGGTTTACATTTATCTGTGGCTCTTCTTAAAAGGCTGCTATGTAAGTTACAGTTTTTGCTATGACTAATGTATTTCTCTCATACATAAAATTTAACTAGATATTTTTTCATGCATTATTTAATTTAATTTAATATGTATGCATTTTATTTTTTTCTACTCTTGAGCATTGTTTTTCAAGGTTAAAATTAAGCTGAACACATTATGGCTTACAGAATTTCTCAAACCTACAAATGCCAAATAGTTTTAACACTACTAAATATAATACCCATTTTATAGCTCCTAATTTTCTGGGTCTCACAACAGGATAGTTTTTTTTCATTAATTCTTTGCCTCCAGCTTATCTTCAACCATAATTCTGTTTTACTTAACTATATTTAAAACAGTCCCTTCAGCACTAGGGTGAACTTCACGCACACCAAGTAATTTTCAGTGTGGCTTACTTTTAAAAATGAAACAAACAAACAAAAAACGCTTCAAATGACTTTTAATGTTAACATTTAAATGCTTTACATTATGAAGTATTTGAATAAATAAAAGTTTATTCCTTCCCTGCCAATTTTCACAAGTAGATGTCTGTCATATCTACACCAAAATGATTACATGCTGTGTAGGGGTGGGGTGGGGGAAGAGGCTGTCCCCTTTGTTGCGCTTTTATACTCTGGGTATATAGACATGTCAATGTATTTAACCTAGATGATTTTTAAAATAAGCCTAATTTTTCTTAATCTCCTCAATATCAATAACCCTTACCACCCCACACTCAATTAAAAAAAAACATATATACCCACATATTAACACACAGAAACACATAACCCATTGTGCCTCAATGAAGTACTACTAATAAGTGTGAGTAGACGAAGGAGGCATGCATGAGAGGCAAAATTGGAATGTGATCACTAAATTATATTTAGAAATCAAATAGGTAAAACTGATAGTCCATTTCTTTATCTTGTAATCACTCTGTTCCTCCACGCCTAGGGAAAGAATTGATATGAAAAGGCAGCTCTAGATCACTTGTATACTAGCCTAAATACCATTTGAGATGCACCCCAAACTAACAAAAACAGTAAAAAGGCTTATTCATTTTGCATTTACACAGGAAGAATTGCATTCACTATTTTTTGTTGTTGTTGTTTTCCCCCAGTAGAACAGGTTATGGGATTCCTTCACTTGGTTTTCACAGCCCAACCCTTATCTTGAGCAAATCTGAACAGGAGCTTGGTGGAAAGAAAGTTGTTTAGACCCAGGATTTGAAGATAGGTTTTCGACATTAACTTATCCGCCATCTTAGCCATTGACCATTTAATGTCTCAGTTTTTTCACCAGTGACTGTTGGAACAGAGTAATGGTTTCCCAGCTGTAAAGGGTTCTACTGAGCTCTGTTAAGTAGCTAGACTCTGGATTCCCTACCTCCACAACTAATTTATCAAGGTTTTTATAAAAATCCCTTTAGCATATTTGTCTTCAATGATTTCAACTGAGTCAATAACCGGTCCATTGGGTTTGAAAATCTAGACAAATTTGTTCCCCTCTCACCTTACATAAATATTCTGTAGTTCTCTTATCAGCAAATCTCAGTTATCTAAAAAGGAAAGCTTGGATTTACAAGTTGGCAAAAGTTAAATGCAAACTACAGAGCGAGACTGAAATTAAAGAAATTGGGAACATTTGTGCACTGCCCAATTCTTTTTTTTTTAATTGACTTTGTAATAATATTACATTAAAAATATATATATATGAGGTCCCATTCAACCCCACCACCCCCACCCCACCTCTCCCCCCCCCCCCAGCAACACTCATTCCATCATCATGACACATCCATTGCATTTGGTAAGTACATCTTTGGGCACCTCTGTACCTCATGGTCAATGGTCCACATCATGGCCCATACTCTCCCCCATTCCATCCAGTGGGCCCTGTGAGGATTTACAATGTCCAGTGATTGTCCTTGAAGCACCATCCAGGGCAGCTCCATGTCCCAAAGACGCCTCCACCTCTCATCTCTTCCTGCCTTTCCCCATACCATCAGCCACCATGTCCACTTTTCCCAATCCAATGCCACCTTTTCTATGTGGACATTGGATTGGCTGTGTCCATTGCACCTCTATGTCAAGAGGAGGCTCAGATTCCACATGGATGCTGGATGCAATCCTCCCACTTTCAGTTGTAATCACTCTAGGCTCCATGGTGTGGTGGTTGTCCTTCTTCAACTCCATCTTAGCTGAGTGTGGTGAGTCCAATAAATCAGATTGTAGGTGCTGGAGTCTGTTGAGGCTCAGGACCTGGCTATCATATTGTCAGTCCAGAGATTCAAATCCCCTAAATATATCTTAAACCCCAACACTAACTGCAACTCCAGCACATTAGCATGAAAGTCTTATGAAGAGAGATCCCATCCGAGTCCAGATTCATCACACATAAACACCATTTCCAAAGAGGGGCCATCTGACCTGGTAGTTAACCCCATCTTCCATGACCATAACTCCCATGGGTCTCTTTAGCCCTCAAAGGAACCAATGCCTGGGGGTTGTATCTGCTTTATCTGTCTCTCAGACTCTGCTCAGTTGTGCGTAAGGGCAATCCTTCTGACAGCCTCCAGACTCTTTTTTAGAGACTCGTAGCCATATAAACTCATTTCTCCTTTCCATTTCCCCCTTACATTAGGTCAAACAGCCTTTTAAAGTCATGTTATTTTATGTAGACAGGGATATTCTGCTGATCCGCATTGAACCTTCCGTATAAGGTCATTTTCCAGTTGCATCATCAGTTGGTAGTTGATAGTGGTCCCTCGGTGCCAGGGAGGCTCATCCCTGGGTGTCATGTCCCACGCTGGGGGGAAGGCATTGCATTTACATGCTGAGTTTGGCTTCGAGACTCACTGCCCAATTCTTGACACAATTTTATATCTAACGTATTTTGTTATCCCAACAGTTTTATAAGAACGAATCTTTTTTTTTTTTCTTTTGCTTAACCACTGAGCTACACTCAATCTTCAAGAATGAATCATTTTAAAGTGCAGAATCAAATCCCTCTTTAAAAATCTTCATATCCTACTGGTTACTCTTGGGTAAAATTTATCTCCATGCCAGACAAAAAGATATTCCATGACCTGGCCGCTAAGGCCTGTCTCTTTAACCTTAAGGCTCATCACAACCAGCATGGCCCCACTTTCTGACCCACTCAGACTTCTGTTCTTACACTTCCTGGAGCATACAAGGATCTTTACTCACCTTTGTACCTTTACGAATGTTCATACCAACTTCTTCCTAAACAGTCCCTTCCCTGATTCCTCCTTTTTTTAATCAGGAAAATTTTACTCTGACTCAGCCAAGGTTTTGTTACCTTCAGAAATCATCCTCTGACCCTCTTCTCCTCCAGAGACTGGATTAGTTGCATCTCAACCTGAACTCAACCTCTGGCAGAGTGTTTATCTTTCTCAGCTGTGCTCAGCTGTGATTTTTTTTTTTAACCTTTATTTCTCTGCCACTATGCTGGGAGCACCTCAGAAAGAGAGACTTTGACTGTTATCTCTCCAAGTGCTTTATATAGAACACAGAGTCATCAGTAAATGTTCACAGAATAAATGAATAAAGTTGTGGATTATGTTTTCTGAAGATATTAAGATCAGTTGGCCAACAATGTAAATGCTTTGGGAATATTTGCCACTCACATCCCACATTGACAGCAATTTTCAGCTGGGACAGAACACACACATATCAATTCTAAGATACAAATCTTTATCACATTTTAATATTTCTACTATCTGGATGCAATGGACCATTGATTGTCATTGTCTGGCTTTGAGTGAAAATAAAAAATGATCACATCAAAACATGCAGAATAGGTGTTAATGGCTTGGGAGAAAATCTCAGAAGAAACACTTGTGGGGCATTATTTTAACTCATAGAAGCCAGGTGGTGTGAGGAGGGATTGGGGATGGGTGAATCAGAGGTGTTTACCATTATTGCTGAAGATGGAATCAAGAGTCGCCCAGCTCCAGATAATTGCAAAGCTGGTTTAAGAGCATTTAGTTCTTGAAATATTTCAAGAAATTCTGCATTATGCACAATGTTCTTGATGGGATAGAAGACAATATGATGTAGAAAAAAGTGAATAGCAATAATTCTACATTGAAAGTGATTCTGAATGTAAGTTTAAGAAATACTTTAACCACCTTATTCTGCTTGCCTTCTTTTTATATTCTAGGTAAACATTTATGTTTCAATAAGTATAAAAGGGGTTTCTTCAATATGTATAAAGTAAAAATTCTAAGTAATTACAAAGTATTATATCAGAGACTTGAATCTCTGGACTGTCCATGTGCCAGCTAGGCCCTGAGCCTCAGCAGAGTTGCAACTCCCACCCTCTGGTTCACTGGACTTACCCAGGTTAGCTAACAGGGCAGTGCAGATGGTCAATCACCATACCAGAGAACCGAGAGTGCCTATAACTGCAAGCAGGAGAATTGCATCCATTACCATGTGGAATCTAAGCCCCCTCTCAATATAGAGGTGGAGTGGACCTAACCATCCCACGGTCCACAGGATGGAGGAATAAAATATGGATTAGAATGGACTTACTGATATTCTACTATGGAACTATTGTGACTAGTAATGGAAGAAATTGTAGCACTGATGTGGAGAATATAGTCAAAGTCTAATAAACAATATTCTTTCTTTGTTAGTGGTAAGTGAAATAATGAAAGCATTTCCAATGAATGGTATCTTGGATTTAATTTTGAGCAGTCAAATATGAGTGGTGGCGGTAAGTCAGTACCTAAATTTGGGACACATTTTGATATTAAAGAGACAGTTCACAGGTTGACTTTATTTGAAGATACTTTGTATTCTGTTTGATATTTCCCCTTCCATTTCTTATACTTAATTTACCAGTGAAACTGAGTGGCTCACATGTTTTTTGACGTTCAAAGACATTGAAAATAGAACATGTTATATTTTTTACCAGAATATAAAGCAGTAATATAGGAATAACTATGCCAGCATGTAGAGTTTGCTAGATGCTAGCATGGGACAGAACAGTTGTATTTTAGTTTATTAGTATTTCAAACTAATATAGCTATCCACATAGAAAATTCACTTTACGTATCCACCTCTGTTTTCATTTCCTCGCCATCAATTGATAAAAATCCATTTTCTTTAAGCTTTTACTGTATTGGTTTGTTGTCTTTCAAACACAGGGATAATTCACTAGCAGTGAAAGGCTGGGATAGAAATCATAGTGCATTTCTCTTAAGCATCTGCTTTCTGTAGTACAGCACTTGAAATTATGAAGGGAGATATAGTAAATGGATGATTCATGTCAGGCTTTCTTAAATTAGAAGACAAAGGAAACAGTTTTTTCTCAGGTATAAAAAGCTCAGAAAGAAATTTCAAAGGTAAAATAAATACGTATAAAAATTACTTGGTAAGTAAGTTTTAAAAATGCTTTTAGAAGTGGCAGCAAAGTCGTACTATCTTGGTCTTTTCATCTTCACACCTAGGTGATTAATAATTCAAAGTTCATATTCGGGCAAATTTTGCTGACAGATTTCTAAATAAGGATACTGCAAATAAAGATACTAAACTCTCCCAGTCTTAGTACAGTTTATTAACAGAAGTTGTCATGAATAAAACAGTTGCTAAATATCCAAAAATCATAGCCAAGATTGCAGAGCATCTCAGGGATATGTGTGTGTGTATATGTGTGTATAACTTTAAAGGAGGAAAACTATGCTACCTTCAAATGGAAATCTAAATATTTAGAACGCCATCCTTTTCAAGGTCGCTGGTAGACCAATTTTGCAATGTTGCAGCTGCCTATTTTTTCACTGTAGACTCAATGTTGCTTCCCACCTACCACTCCCTCTTTTTACCAATATTATCCTTCAGCTTGTATCTCCCCATGAACTCTAGACATCATATTTAAATTTCATATGGAACAAAAATTTGTTTAATGTAGTTTTTTAAGATCTGTATTTTTTTAACTACCTTTCACAACCTGTGTTTCATGTTCATCATTTGTTTCTATTGTTGACATTTCAGCTGAGTTGATTAACTTTTGATGTATGTTTAAATTGTAGGCACACCCTGTAGTTATTTATGGAAAAGATTACTTATATTAATTTGATTACAGGAAAGACAAAATGTTTCCTAAAGCTTCTTTTTTAAAAAATGTGACTGAAATGTTTCAAAACTGATTTACAGATCTTTTTTGCATTGTAAAGAAAACAGTAAATCAAATTTGTTTAAAATCTGCTTTCTGAGGTTTACCTTACAAAATACATTCTTCAGGAATAAACTTCTTTAAAATGTATACTATAAGCTAAACCTTACTTAGCATTTACTATGTACCAAACATTGTTCTGAGTTCTTTAGATATTAAATTATTTAATGCTGACAGAAAGACTATTTTTTAGTCAGAGAAACTGGGACCCTGGGAGGCATATGGTTAAGGAGTAGTAACCCTGGGATTTGAACACAGCTAGCCTGACAACCCTCGTTCTTTCCCCCTATCTGCATTGCTTTAGCTATTCTGGACCAGACAATAAAGATTCTCAACCTGCAGTCCAATTCTAAACATCTCTTGGTCTAGGTTTTCATATCTGTATAATCAAGAAGTTAAAACTGGGAAGCAGATTCGGCCCAATGTATAGGGCGTCCACCTACCACAAGCGAGGTCCAAGGTTCAAACCCAGGGCCTCCTGACCTGTGTGATGAGCTGGCCCATGCGCAGTGTCCCCCATGTAGGGGAGCCTCACACACAAGGAGTGCACCCCGTAAGGAAAGCCACCCAGTGCAAAAAAAAAATGCAGCCTGCCCAGGAATGGCGCTGCACACAGGGAAAACTGACACATCAAGATGACGCAACAAAACGAGACACAGATTCAGGGTGCCACTGACAAGAATACAAGCGGACACAGAAGATCACACAGCAAATGGACACAGAGAGCAGACACCTGGGGGGAGTGGGGAAGGGGAGAGAAATAAATAAAAAACATATCTTTAAAAAAAAAGAAAGTTAAAACTAGATGCTCTCTATGCTCCCATCCACCTTCCAGCTCTAGAAGCACATACTTGAGAAGCTGAGCAGCACAGCCAAATGAACTAACAGAAACCCCAGTGCTCAACAGCTCAGGAAAGGAACCCTAAAAGCCATGTCACACCTGGGGAAAGGTACTCTTGGCCACCCCCCTGAGTTTCCAGATATGCTTTAAGCAATTTAATAATTATTGGTTGACTGACTTCTAAGGGCCTGACCAACAAAGATACTGGCAATAGTTAGAGGAATGTTAGAGATTTGCCCTTGAAATTTTTCATTGCATTGGAAACAACTAAAAAAGAGTATGACAAGTTTCACCCCAGCAAAAGCACTGAGAGCAATGGGAGTCCTTAGGGGTGGTCACTCAAATATTTGGAGTCAAGTCATTGGATTTATTTTCCTTGTTCTTACATCAGGGTTTGTGTATGGTTTGTACAACCATGTGCTTGTCTTTTTCCTAATTTCTAAACCATTGTGACTCCAGGGACCATGCATTTGAATAAGTTAAGCTATACCCAAACATAAAAATCTAGGCTTTTACTTTATAGTCAAAGAAAAGTTAAGAATGTGTGGAAAACAAATGTAAAGATTATTTCCCTTACATTGTCACATTTTTACTGGAGAAAACAGTCATGTTTATGTTTCTAATGGTAACCTTAATTAATTACAACTGTTGCTGTCAGAATAAGAAAATGCTTATATTTCATATATAAGTGTGAAAGTAACATGATTATAAGATTTACATTTTATAGGATTTTTAAATCATGTTCTGTTTATCACTTTGAGTACTACTATAAATTCTTTAAGGTAGATAGTGTTAGGATTTGAAGCAGCTGATTAACAATACCCCTTTTTGTGCTTTGGTTTTGTACCAGTTGTAAAGTAGAAAAGAATTCAGGAAGATAAAGAATAAAATGTTAGCATCATTATTGATGGTGATTTTGGATATGAATGAGGTGAATGTTAATAATGAGCTATATGATTACTTTAAGAGGTCTTGTTGAAAGATTCAAGCATCAGATGAGAATATGTACCAAACAACTTGAATATTCCTTTCAACCATGTTAGTCAGTGATTCTCAGATATTCACTGGATCATTTGATACCCTTCATATGCATTAATATTTGAATACTTTCATTGAAATTTGGGTACTTAGTAAAATGAAAGGTAATGAAAAGTTTATAAACAATCAACAAGAAATCTACATTTTTTTCAGCAGAAAATCCCTTCCAACATGTAATTGTTGTAGAGATTAAGATATGAAATGAACAATAAATAATAATATCAACCAAATGTACTTGGTTTAGGGACAAGAGAATACTAGTAAAGAGAAAAATTATGTTGGACTGCAGTAAAAGGAGCTTCCTCCTCTTGGGCAAGAGCTTACCTCTGAAGAAATCTGGAAAGGGAGCAGAGAATTCAAAACAAAATTAGGTTGCAAACACAAAGATATGTAGATGGTATGCACTTAGTAATATTTACTGAATGGGTCAAGTGACCTTTGCAAGGGAGAGGAAATAACTCAGACTGGAGAAGGGTACGCATGATGGGCACAAAGAGAAATGACATAGACTATCTAAGATGGGAATGGACAAAGAAATGTTTGAAAGGCACAAAAAGAAACCCTTCTTATGTTTCTGTCCATAAGACATATCACTGTCCATAAAGAAGGTCTTTTAACCATATTGCCCTACAAGGAAGAAGCCAGAGACAGAAGAACCAACAAAGAGGCTATTAGAGAAACAAAAGTAGTAAGTAATGAGGCCTTCAATTACAGGGGCAGCACTGTAGATAGAAAAGAAAGGGCAAATAGAATATGGAGAACACTTACAGTTATTGTTTCAAGAAGTTTCCAGCATAAGCTATAACCAGGAAAGTCTTCCTAATATTACCCGAAGCCAAAGCTCTGGGAAAAAGAGTCAATCTATGAATTTACAGGAAAGCTACAGATCTGTTTTTCTATACTGTGTATGTAAAATATTGGTGAGAGAGAGAAAGAATGAGAAATGAGAAAGTGTATGTTCTCTGTCCCAGGAACAGGAATTTATTTTTTTCTGGTTTCTCTTCCTTCCTACTAGTTTCAATAGTGTGAGTGTAATTAGAATCAAACAGGGACAGTGAGACCTGCAGTATGCTCAACTCCAGAATGAAAAAGGATCAGATATTCTAGAAGAATCAAAAGGTTCTAATTGGCTTCTCCTAAGGGAAGAAAGCCTGAGGTATACTACTTTATTAAACTGGGGTACACATAATTATTCAAAAGATGACCAGACTCTACTGGGGAAGAAACATGGGAAGCTATGAACTGCTTTTCATTTCAACTTATATGAAGCAAGTATATACAGGACCTGGTCATTTATCATTCTCTTTAATTATTTCTTTATCAAAATAATACATTGCTGGCGATCATGTTATAACCTGCATGTTGATCCTTGTCTATGTTACCACCACATTTTTTTTTCCAAACTATTCTCATTGGGGCTATTTTTTTTTTAATCTACCTAATATATACCAAGTGACTCCCTCCTTTTTCCTTTTGGTGTATTTGCAAAGAGCGGATTCTAACTTGTTCTTGAGTATTCTTCAAAAGTACCATATGATTTTTCGAAATTCTTAGAGACAGAGGATAATTCACTTGGAGAGCCATAAGCTCTAAAATAGTAATAATAATAATAAGCCTCGTCCCTGTGCAATTTTATAACAGCTATGCATACCTTATAATTTTCTCAGATTAATTTAAGGTTACTTAAAATCACATTCATTCATTTTCAATTTCCTGTGTAACTACTATGTTTTAAACATTTCTAACTTTTTGGAACGTGATGGAAAATGAAGTGGGTGAAGAATATAAAATTGTTAGTTTTTATTGGCAAGTTTAAAACTGGAGAAAAGGCTTTTCAGTGTACACTTCCCCTCACTGTTACATCTGCACAACTGGTTAAACTTTGCTAATGAGAGAGCAGCTCCTAGAAAGCCAGGACTGGACATCATTTTGCAATAAAAGGAAACAACCATCTATCAACTTGGAACTTGTCAATTTACATTCTCATGAACAACAACAAAAAGGAATAGGAAGAGCAAAGGTGATATGTGTGAGTTCACACTTATAGTTGAGGTGTTATTTTGGAGCTCATTGATAAGGTCAGTTGATGCAGGATTTCAGAGGCAATTAGAGTAAATCAAACTGCAGAACATCCCTGTGGGCTAGTTTGAAGATATCTTCGAAAAGATGCTCTTTTTTCCCTCTAACCCTCATTGCTGCCACATCTAGCAGCTGCTTTCTTTTTGACAATTCGTCACTCCTGAAAAATGTTTGCAAGCATTTTGGATAATTTCCAATTCATTCTTGCAGGAAATGAGGATTTGCTTCCTCACTTGGGATACCTGCTGCTAGGTTTATTCACTAATAAGCATGATAAATGTTTTAGCCTTTGATCAGTGCTAATTTAACAAGTAAGCTTTGCAGAAAAAAAAAAGTCTTTCAGGCTCAGGGGCTCAAGACAGCACATGAGTTGGAAATATGATTGATTGTGTTGCCGTGAGAAATTTCCATAAAAAACTTTTATCACACTGCTATGTTCTGAACAATTAAATCAAAAACGAAAGACAGTTACCCTCCAATGAAGGACAGAGGCATCCCAGCAAACTTCACAAGACATTATCTTTTTTTAACCTGCCCAGACTAATTTTCCAGAGAAATATCAGTCTTCTTTTTTAAAAAAAACAATTTCCATCCCCATTACTTTTTCCATTTCTTTTTTCTCATCCTAATCCATCCTTCCATACATGATTCTCTTTTTTTACCCCTTACCAAAGCTATAAATAACATTTTATTATTTTTACTTTTTCTTTTGAAATCATTTCAAATTTATAAGGCAATTAATTGTAAAAGTAATATAAACCCCATATAGAGAGCACCAATGTACCCACAATGTCCCAGATCCACTAAGTTTAACATTTTGCCACTATTGCTGTATCATTCCATCATCTATCATCTATCTATCTATCATCTATCTATCTATCTATCTATCTATCTATCTATCTATCTATCTATCTATCTATCTATTATCCAAACATTTGAGCATATGTTGTACACATTCTCCTTGAACACATACTACTTCTAGGTACATTTCCTGCAAACAAGTACATTCACTTCAGTAATCATCTTAAGTGTAGTTACCAAGTTCAAGAAATTTAACATTGACATAAAGCTTGTGGGATCTAAACCCCTTCTCGATTCAGAGGTGCGGTAGACATTGCCATCACAGGGTCCATAGGATGGAGGAATAAAATATGGATTAGAGTAGACTTACTGGTATTCTACTATAGAATTATTGTGACTCTAGCAATGGAAGAAATTGTATCACTGATGTAGAGACAGTGGCCATGGGAGTTGCTGAAGGCAGGGAGAGGGAAAAAGAGGTATGATATGGGGGCATTTTCAGGACTTGGAGTTGTCCTGAATGATATTGCAGGGACAGATGCTAGACATTATATATCCTGCCGTAACCCACTGAATGGACTATGAGAGAGTGTAAACTATAATGCAAACTGTAATCTGTGCAGTGTAGCAGTGCTCTAAAATGTAGCCATCAAATACAATGAATGTGCCACACTGATGAAAGAGGTTGTTGATGTAGGAGAAGTGGTGGGGGATGGGAAAAGAGGTATATGGGAACTTCTTATATTTTTTAATCTAACATTTGTATGATCTATGTAGCTTTAAAAAAAGAAGACAATGAAAAATGAGGGGGAAAAGCTTACGTTCTATATTCCATCTTTTTCTGATGTCCCAATAAAATCCTTTTGAGCGTCTTGTCCTCCATTCTTAGATCCTATCCAATATCATGTATTGCATTTAATTATCTTTATCTCATTAGTTTCTTTATCTTTCTTGTTTTTTAATTGTGAAAACATATATACAACATAAATCTTCCCATCCATACTCCTCCCAAGCATACTCCTCCCATCCATACTCCTCCCAAGCAGTGGGATTAATCACATTTACAATGTTGTAGAACCCTCACCATCATCCATTACTAGAATTTTCCCTTCACCCCAAACAGAAACACTATACTCATTTTGCATTAACTTCCCACTGCCCTTGCCCCCCCATCCCTGGTAACCAGTACTCTTTCTGTTTCTATGAGTTTGCGTATTCTCTGATATTTTCTTTGTGGTTACTATGGGGCTTAAATCTAACATGCTAAACCTTTAACAATCTGTATTAAAGCAAATGTTTTTGCTTTAATACCAGTTTAACTTCAATAATATACATGCACCATGTCCCCATGACCCCTTTTCATCCATGTTTATTGTAGTTCTTGTCACAAATTACAAGTTATGAGATCAAAAACCACTGATTTATCATTCCATTTTATAAGTTTACATTTTCGATTCTGTAGAAAGTAAAAAGTTAAGTTAGAAACCAAAACTACAATAGTACTGGTGTTTATATTTACCTATGGCATTATCCTTACCAAAGATCTTTATTTCTTCTGCATGTGGCTTCTGTAGATTGTACAGTGCCCTTTCTATTCAACCCCACAGGATTCCCTTTGCAGCTCTGTTTTGTTTCTTTCCATAATTTCCATCATTTTATTTATATTCTCTTTGTGTTCATCTATAATTTTCTTTATTTCTGTAGTTCTTTGTCTTTGTCTTCCTTTAGCCCTTTGCACATATTTAGCACTGGTTTTTAAAGTCTTTGAAATGTCCTAGATCTGATCTTCCTCAATGATGTTACCAATGCTTGTATGGATTAAAGTGGACTCACTGATGTTCTACTATGGAACTATTGTGATTAGTAATGGAAGAAATTGTAACATTGATGTGGAGAAAGTGGCCACAGTAGCTACTGAGGGTAGGGAGACAGAAGAAGAGATATGATGTGGGGGCATTTTCAGGACTTGTAGTTGTCCTGGGTGGTACTGCAGGGACAGATGCTGGACAGTGTATGTCCTGCCAGGGCCCACTGGGTGGACTCGGGGAGAGTGTAAACTGCAATGTAAAATATCATCCATGTGGTGCAGCAGTGCTCCAAAATGTATTCACCAAATGTAATGAATGTCCCATGATGATGAAAGAAGTTGTTGATGTGGGAAAGTGTGATGAGGGAGGTGGGGGATATATGGGGACCTCTTATATTTTTTGAATGTAACATTTTTTTAAAAATTCTTTAAAAAAATCTCTTTTACCTGTGCCATCACTTCCTGCTTCTTTGTATATTTTATAATGTGTTGAAAGGTGGGCATTGTGGTATTTTAATATGTTATACTTGGAATTTAGACTCTGAGGCATCGGTGGCTTAAATTTGTATCAAGCTAAGCTTATGACAAAGCTTTTCTTGAATGTCAGAAGCTAATAAAAAAAGAAAAAGAAAAGGAGATGGGGGAAGGAAATTCAAAAAACACCTTTCCCAGTCTTTTCAGATTGACCTGTTTGAGGGGTCTTCTTCAGGGTTTATCCATATAAAAACTTCAGAGAGTAGCTCCAGGTGCCAAAGCATAGGAGTCCCCCTTGGTCATCTCTGCCCATGCGTCTTGTCTTGGGCATGTGTGTTTGGTCCTAGGAAGTCCTCCATTAACAAGGTTAGGAATGTCCCCTCTTCCCTAGGAAATAATTTCCTCAAGGTTCTGTCACTATACTCTATGTACTACAGCTAGCATAATCTCTTTCTCCAGAAAAAAAAAATTTTTGTTATTTTTTGTTTCTGTTTAGGAGGTACCAGGGATCAAACCCAGGACCTCATACATGGGAAGCAGGCACCCAGTCACTTGAGCAACACTGACTCCCCCCTACTGCTTTTAAGTAGCTTTTTTTTCTTGATTTGGTGTTCACCATGTTACTACAGTTCTTTATCTGTTTTATTGGAGCTTTGAGAAAGATGGTTCTGCCATCTCGCTGGGTGCTCAGAGTTTATGTGTGTGGACTAAGCCTTCAAGATTCACACTCCACCATCATCTACATAATATTTTAAATAAGCATTAGCATAAAGTGTATCAGGAAAATTGAATAAAACTAATGGAGAAGAAATGGATGTCTAGGAGTGGCAGGTTTAGAATCTGATGGTGTTAGTGGACTCAGATGAAATCTAATACCTAAATAATGAAAGTTTCTGCTCTGTGTTAATTGAAAAGTAGTTCACATATCCATTCCCCAAAGATGACACCAGTAGTAAGTAAACATACAAATTGCCAAGTTCCACTGGTACCGTACCAAAATTTATACTCTCCCTAGCAGGAGAACACTTAGATTTTCTTTAACAATACTAAATAATTACATTTGCAGTTTATATAATTACCCTAATGAAGAAATAATACTGAAACTATCTACTTTAAATTAGACTAAGTCAAGGTTATACTATAAGCTACAGGATGACAAAGTTGAGGAGTAATTTCATTTTAAAAGAAGAATCTGGGAAAGCACAGATGAGAGAGAAAACCGTGCCACAATGACCCAAAGGTATGAGGGAGGGGAATTAAAAATATTAAGACAATGAAGATAGGTAAGTTAGTCCATTTTCATTTGCATGAGAGGACCTTAGTTTAAGGACAACTTTCAGTGGATGAGAGGTAGGAACTATAAAAAGAGTTAGCATTTAAGAACTTTAAAAGAGAAAGAATAAACTATAATATTGTAACCAAAGAATTTAGATAATTCTTCTGAAAAATAGAAATATGTTAGCTGAGTGAAGTTTACTTAAAATGCTAATTTAAAGGGAGAACTTTAAGAGGTTTATCTGAAAACTATCTAGAGCAATAAAGCCAAAATTTTAATCTCTTATGCCATCTTTGAACAATTTGGAAAATTCTGTTGAGAAACAGTCTAGGGCAAAAGGGATGTGTGCTAATAATCTAGGAATGATTCTGCTGTGCAAGAGGCAATCTTTGCAAGTATGACTCATAGGAGTGAAAATAATCTTGGAAAGAGAAATAAACTTTCTACAAAACATTGGTTCTTTGTACATTGATGTATTCATTCAACAAATAAGAACTGGGAAGCAGATGTGGCCCAACTGATAGGTAGATGTGGCCTACCATATAGGAGGTCCAGGGTTTGAACCCAGGGCCTCCTGGCCTCTGTGGTAAGCTGACTCATGAACAGTGCTGCTGTGCACAAGGAGTGCCATGCCAATGGGGGTGTCCCCCATGTAGGGGAGCCCCACATGCAAGGAGTGCACCCCTCAAGAAAAAAAAAGTGCAGCCCACCCAGGAGTGGCATAGCACACATGAAGAGCTGACACGGCAAGATGACGCAACAAAAAGAGACAGATTCCCAGTGCCGCTGAGAATGCAAGCAGACGCAGAAGAACACATAGCGAATGGACACAAGAGAGCAGACAATGGTGGGGGGAAGGGGAGATAAATATATAAATAAAAATTAAAAACTTAAAAAAAACAAACTATTGAGTACCTATTACTTACCAGGCACTATTCTTGGCACTAGAAATACTGTGTTTAATAAGAAAAATAAGAAACCTATTCCCATAGATCTTGCAGTCTGGTGAAGGAGACAGATAATAAATAGCTGCATTATATGGGTGTATGTGTATACACATACACATATAGGTACACATACATGTGTATGTGTATAACACCCAAAAAATGATCAGTGCAAAGAAGAAAATAGAGTAGGGCAATGTGGTAGAGACAGTGAGAGTAAGATTGGAGGTGCATTATCGGAAAGGGGGTAAGAAAGCCTTCAAGAGTGGGTTACCTTTGAATTGAAACTTGAATAAAAGGATCCAGTAACTTTAAATCATGGTAAATAGGTGTTTAATGCAGAAGGAGCAGCAAGGGTTGGTTTGAAGGAAAGAAGGTACAGTTGGCCAGGAGTGTGGTGGGGAAAGGACAGAGCATTCAGGGCCCTGTAGGGAGCTGTGGGGATGAGTTAGAGTTTGAATTATATTCTAAGTGTATCATTTTAATATGGGAACAATATAACCTGAATTAGGGAGAGTGGAACCATCATGAACAAAACTGGAAAACATGAAGGATAGAGTTCAAGACAAACATGAAATTCACACAAGAGGTATTCCAAAGCTGAATGAAAAAATAAGTTGCACAATGGCATGAAAGTTCTTTTTGCAATAATATACTTTATTTCAAATTTTCAAAAATAGAAAACAATGTTGTTTACTACATGTGGACATAAGCATATGTAGTAAAAGTCTAACAAAACAGAAGAACAGTGGTTGCATCATGGAACAAAAAATGGAATTAAGTAAATGGCATAAGGAAAGATTAAAAAGGGATTCCACTTTTATCTGTATTGTTTTATCTTCAGAAAAAACATTCAGAACATTTAAACTTTGTTAAATCATGTGATAGCTATATAGGTGCTCATTGCCTTTTTTCTGAACTTTCCTGAAGATTTAAATTATTTCATAATAAATTATATAAAATATTAAATTTACTATAGTTTACACAATTACTCTACAGTGAAAATGAAAATGCTGGTAGACTGTGAGTTTGGGGACATGCACTAAATTTATTTTTATTTCCTTGATTGATTTGGCATTATTTAATTTTTTGTCCTATGGGTAAGCTGCAAAACATGGTGTAGATTAATAGTCATTTGAAAGTTTATAAAAGTTTTAAAAATCTGTACTTTTAAAATTACCTATTTTCCCTAAAATATTGTGTTCATTTATATACATATGTTAATTCAATATCACGTTTGATATTATGTGATAGGACATATTTAAGAAACTAGAAAGGTGTAGCCTAGAACAGAAAATATAATTTTAGGGGAATATCAGGTCCCTAAAAGCTGACTTCAAATATGTGAGGCTTTGACATGTGCAAGAGTGAATTGAGTAATTTTGAGTAAATCATAAATATAAAATTAACACCAATGAGTGAATGTTATAACCAGATAGTTTGGAACTTAGATAAAATTGTAAGACCATACAAAATTAAGATATTCTGCTTTACAGATTAGTGAGTTACTAGAAATGAGCATGTGTATAGAACTTTATATTCTAACATTCTATGATTACATGATGATGACTTAGAAATAGGCATATCATGTAATGTTTATGATTTCTCATTAACTTGCAGATCAAATAATTTGGTTTACAGAATTCTGTGCTAAATGTTGTTAAAGTCTCTGTCACACCCATCATTCACTTCTAAAGGAACTGAACTGCTTATAGCCTATGTGGAAGTGACAGCCTGCAGGTACCATTTGCAATCATACCCACTAACCATCACTAATGAAATCAGACTCAGGCACAAGAACTAATGATTTCACAGGCTATTCAGTGACCTATATTATTGTCTAGTCTATTTAAAAAGCTCTGGGATGACTTGGGCCAAAAGGATTTTCATTATTAGGAATTCAATTTGGAAAACATGGAAAGGAAACAAACCCCTTAACAATAGGTAAAGAAGCTGCAAGTAAACAAAGTAAAGCAAAGATTAAGAGGCAGAGTTGGGCCAGTGAGCAAGCTCAGTTGCATTCCATAGCAAAAAGAATAAGAAAAATGCAACCCAACTGGCTAACACCAGCAATCCTAGTCTGCATAGTTTCAATATACATGAACTTCTTTTACCATGGTTTAGTTAAAGAACTCTAGTCTCCCAATAACACAGCTTAAATTTTAATTACTGTGTTATATTAAATGTAAGTGGTCACAAATTAAGTCCACAAGAACCCACAAATCAAAACAGAAATAACAAATGAGCATTATGGTCAATGACCTCTTAAGTTTTTTCTTTCAAAGTCTGTTAATGATTGGTCACTGTGCATCATATTCAGTTCATGCATAGACAGTGATAAACCTATGTGCCATTTAACAAAAATGGATAATCAAAAGAGGGAGTTGGCCCATAAAGATGAAAGTGCAGCAAAAAACAGAGTGAAATTTGAATTAAATATAAATGGAATTTTAAAATAAATATATATAAATGGAATTACAGCATGTAAGATATGAAGGAATGAAAACCTAGGTTGTAATCAATATAAGACTTACTAAATGTAAGTTTTGAGAGGAGTTTGGAATCTGGTTTACCAGAGAGAAAACTTAAAAAAAAAAAGTGGCACTATTTTGAATCATATTTAAGAATCTGAATTTCTGAATTTGCAAAACAGAGTTTCAATATAATAGTATAGTAGGACTTAAGGATGGTAAATTTGAGATATATTTATGAATACTATTTCCTGTTCCCTAAAAGAGTTCACAAGGATTTGTGAAAATAGATGCAGATAAACTTGATACTGTTAATACTTTAATGACACTGTCCAGAAATAGTCAAGGTATAATGCAGAACCACATCTGAGCCATAAACCAGAAAAGGATCTTGGCATTACAAAGAAATTCTCAGTATTTTTAGAGAGTCCCCAGGCTTCTCTTTTCCATTAAAGTAACAGTAAAAATGTTATTTCAGCTTTTCTCCTTGCTTTCTTTTTGAAACTACATACAAAATGAATTTGACTTACTTCAGAAAAATTCTTGTCAGTGGCAAACTCAATTTAACTAAGAAGGCTTTCTGGTAAAGAGGAAGCTGTGAAATGAAAACAGTATTTAACTGAGATGCAGAGAATCAACTTCAAGTCCAGCTTACTAGCTAGGTCGGTCTGGTCAGGTCGCAGGTCTTCTCTGGTGCTCAGTCTCCTCATCTGTATTTTGAGGAGTCAGATAAGACTAACTCTATTATATGTTGTGTGATTATTCAGGAGCTTTAATACTGGAAAACTTATGTCCCATCTTTTTCAGATGGGGATCCTGTGAATGGTGTTAATTCTGCTACATGTTCTATTAAGGGGTTCTAAGCCTTATGTTATAACTTGCTACCTTCAAACTTAATAAAAAGTTCACTTATAGAATAATATCAGGACCCTTCAAATAAATGAAACCATGTTGTTTTACATATTTTATATAAATTTATGCTACAGAACTACATTTTCTACACACTTTGGAGTTTACAAATGAATTTCCTGAGGTACATGTCACTAAATGAGCTAATATTTGTGGTATGAGTTCCAATTAAAAATAATAATAATAATACTAATAATTGCAAGGACTTGCCCATTAAAACATCACAACTGACCATTAGCTATGTTAAAAGTTTCTCAGGCTTGATCTAAATAAGGATAAGCAAATACAGGTACAGTAAAATATTACTTTTCACCTATTAGATGTGCAAAAATACAGAATTTTGGGACAAATTCTGTTGAAAAACCATATGCTGAAAGGCATTCTCACAGATTCTTGATGGGAATGTGTACTATAAAGATTATTGAAGAATGTGGAAATGTAAATTTTAGTATGCATATTTCATATATTTGTTTGATTTATAAATGAATTCTCTTATCATATGAGAGAAAGATGACATTTTTCTTAGTCCGTGCAGTTTTCTGACTATGTATATAGTGTGAAAAATAAACCAGAATTGAAAAATTTTCAAGAAAAAGTACTGTAGAGAATTTAGCACTAAAAATAAGAGAGATGAACAAATTATAAAGAAGCATGTTTTAAGTGAAACCATCAAGCATTATTATTTTTCTGATTTTCAAAATCATATTAACTTTAGATGTTTTCATATATATTCACAGTGAATTTATTTCATTTTTTAATATATTTTTATTACAGAAGTTGTGAACACAAAACAATCATGCACATGTGTAGAATTCCCTTACAACAGCCCTCCACCAACATACTACACTGTTATGGAACATTTGTTAAACACTATGAGATAATATCATCAGACAATGACCACTAACTATGGTCCATAGTGTATATTTGGCATATTTTTCCATATTCCCCTTTTATTAGTCTTAATACATTAGTCAGAACATCTTAGGCATTGTTGTTAACTGTAGTCCATAGACTACATTAATTGTACTTTTCCCATGCTTCTCCACTTTCTTACCACCCTGCGGTAGTGACATACATCCATTATAGTTCACAGGACATTCTTGCATTTGTATTATCAACCACAGTGCTCATCCTCCTTTGGGTTCAGAGTGTTATTCAGTCCCTAGGTTATTCTCTAGCTTTCTTTCAATTAACATTTACATCCCAGACTACCCTTTTGAGCCACAATCCTGGTTATTAACGGCTGCTATTCACTATAATGTGTTACCATCAACTCTATCCATTTCCACACATTCACAGTCAAGTTAATTAAAACTTCCACGTACATTAAGCATCAGTACTCCTTCACAGTCCTCCTCTTATCTCCTAATAATCTATACTCTAGGTTTTTAATTCCATGTGTTTATTCTTCATATTTAGTTCAGATTAGTGAGACCATGCAATATTTATTTTTTGTGTCTGGCTTATTTCACTTAGCATAACGTCTTCAAGATTCATCCATGTTATCATATGTATCCCAATCTCATTTCTTCTTACTGTAGAATAGTATTCCTTCATTGGCTTTAGTAATGATTTTAAAACATGTAAACAAATGCACATAGTCATACCGCATGATACAACTGTTTGGGCTACGGAAAGTTTCATTTAACACTTGTACTTTCTACCATGCTTTCATCACATTTAAGGGAACAGCTTAAAGCACCAAGTCTCATGGCATTGCAGAATCTTCTTGCTGTTGAATAGCTTGCATACATGGCATCAAATGGACACACAGAAAGCAGACAACAGGGGTGGAGGGAGTGGGGAAAAATAAATAAATAAAAATAAATCATTTTAAGAAGTGATTTGATTTATATTAATTTTATTTATTTATCTTGTCTTTAAGTGTTTTAATTTTTCATTAAAGAGTCAAGTAAACATTGTACACAATATACCTATGCTGTTCGTGTGTCTAGCTCTATGTGTAATAACTAATAAGAGGCTTTAAGAGAATTAATAAACAGATATATTATAGCAGAATTAGTGAGCAAAAATTCTCTTTGGGGCATTAAAATAATTTATATTAATTACAAATTGTTCTCATGTATGTTGTTTAATATAATGTGTTAATTTGTGAGATCAGGAACACATTAAAAACTATTTTTGGGGGGGAGTAAACTATAATGACATTTTTGAGAATTTGCTGTTTGTGATATTTTTAGAAACAAATGAACTATTGAAATGAGAGAGAAAATGAATAGAGTATAATAGTACTGACTGAAGAATGTTCTTTTAGGAACACTGGAATATCTTCTCACTTTGACTCTGAATCTGAAATTTCAGCCACATAGTCTGGATCTCTTTGGATATATTTTACCTTTCAATATGGAAATAATTTCAAATTTGCTGCAAAGAGACAATAATAATAGTACCCAAACACCCATATACCCAGATTCACCTATTATTGACATTTTAGTCCATTTGCTTTTATCACTTTTGCTCTTCTCTCTTGTTCTTTTTTAAATAAGTAAATAAATATATAGAATATGTAAAAATATATAAAATTGATAAATTAAAATAAAAGACAGTTTTGTCTGACACATTTGGGAGTAATTTGCATACATCATTGCTCTTTTCCCTTAAGCCCTTCAGCGGGTATATCTTGCAAATAATGATATTCTCTTACATTCCCATAATTGAGTTATCAACTTCAGTAAATTCAAAATGATGCAACATTGTTATTTAATTTACCATTTTTATTCCAATTTTGTCTATTGAATAATGATTTCCTTTATATTATTTTTTCCCTTCAACACAGCAACCAGTTTAAGATCAGCTATTGCATTTAGTTGTAATGCCTCTGATCCTTGTGAATTTTGATATTATTGCTTGTCAATATTTACATATCTCCAGAAAGAGGTAGCATTGAAAGAATTGTTATAATATTTATCTTTCATAAAACAAAACAACAAATAGTTAAAAAGCACAACTACTGTAGCATTATGTTTTCATCAGTTCTCTTTCTATTTTTTCCACACCAAACTTCTTAAAAGTATATTCTACATTCCCTCTTTTTTTTTAAAGATTTATTTATTTATTTTATTTCTCTCCCCTTCCCCCCCACCCCTGCCCCAGTTGTCTGTTCTCTGTATCTATTTGCTGCGTGTTCTTCTTTGTCCACTTCTGTTGTTGTCAGTGGCACGGTAATCTGTGTTTTCTTTTTGTTGCATCATCTTGTTGCGTCAGCTCTCCGTGTGTGCAGCGCCATTTCTAGACAGGCTGAACTTTCTCACTGGGCAGCTCTCCTTACGGGGTGCACTCCTTTTGCGTGGGGCTCCCCTACACGGGGACACCCCCGCATGGCATGGCACACCTTGAGCGCATCAGCACTGCACAAAGCCTGGGGTTTGAACCGCGGACCTCCCATGTGGTAGACAGACGCCCTAACCACTAGGCCAAGTCCACTTCCCTACATTCCCTCTCCTTACCTACAGATTGCTTAACTTTCTTTCCTTTGGCTTCACTATTGTATGAAAAATGTTATTTTGAAGTTTCTCAATGACTTGAGAAATCCAGTGGTCTTTTTGTACTCTACCGCCTCTTGATCATATCTTCAGCATTTTTTCCTATTCACTATCTCTTTATGTTGGCAGCCTTCTCCTACTTTGCTCTACTGACTCTGGATTCTCCTATTTTCTTCTCTCTTTCTAAAATCAGCTTGTCTATCTCATTTGCTGTATCATATTCTTCAAGCATCTTAAATATAGAGGATTTTTAAACATCAGTCTTTGATTTTCTGGAAAATTGACGGACCCAATATTATGTAAATGAAATCTAAACATAGTTCAAATTTAAAATCTATGCTGAGTTTCAGCATCCCACTTCCAATTTATTGTCCCATTAGCACTTCAAACTCAATATCTAAATGTTACTCATAGCCTACCCTTGCAACTGACTTCGCTCAAGATGGTTTTCCTTTAACTGTTCAATTTAGGTTTAAGAATATCTGGAACACTCCTTGCTCTCTTGTTCTCAAACATCATCCAGTTTTTGCATTTCTAACCACTCTATCTTGTCAATATCGCTAACAACAATCTCACTATTGAAACACTATTATTCAAGTTCAAATCCTTTTTACTTTTCAATGGCTTTAACTGATATCCATGATTCCATTTCTCTCTCCATTCTAATTAGACTATTTCCCTATTCTAATTACAAGATGCTTTCACAACCATATTCCTGAAAAAGACTTCTGATCATATCAAATCCCTGTTGAATAAACTTGAACATCTCATTTCTACACAAAGAATAAATGTATAGTTTTTGAACTGGTTATTCAAGTCTCTCTATGGCACTGGCCCCAATTAGACTCTATTCAAATAGCTTATATGTACAAGCAAACGTGTACATATATACTCAAACACATATATAATCCCCTAAACTGTAACCTCCTAGTAGAAATGACCTTGACCTGATTCTTCTTTGTGCCACAAAATCACTTCCAGAATGAGTGCTTAATAAATATTTATTTCTAAAATTAATTTGTTAATAAAATGGAGAAAATACCACTTAGTCTATGGACATTTGGAATAGAAAATTATGTTTTGTATAGTAATGTTACATATAAATTATATTTTGAAAGGAGATTTGACGTTTAAACAAATATTTCACTTTTATCACTAAATTATAATAGCTCTCCTGTTGCTAGAGGATCAGGACCTTTATTTATTGAATGCACTGCTATTTATTTAAACTAACTGACTCCCAGTATAAGCCCTCTGTACCCTCAGTGGGTAGAAGTAGAAAAATCACTAGAAATTCGTTACATGAACTCTTTCGCACATGGCCCTGGGATCCTGAGAAGCTCAGCAGCAAGGTGGCTCATCCTATTTTAAGAGCTCAATGATGCCAGATGCTACAGCTGAAATGAGTTTCCAAAGGTTAATAAATTATATAGATGACTATAAATAACTGCATGTTTTCCTTCAGCAACTAGTTGTTATATAATAGACTTCAGATTACTACTTGACATTAAACGTCCTCGGTGAAGGAACTTTCCCTAGTGTTCACCTTTAGAGAGGGTTTCGAGTCTACAGCATTTGATGAGAGCCGAGTGCAATGTAACGACTGTACAGGCATACTTAAATTTACCATGCTTCACTTTATTGCACTTCACAGATAATGTATTTTTACAAATTAGAGATCTGTGGCAACCCTGCATTGAGCAAGTCTATCAGCATCATTTTTCCAAGAGCATGGGCTGACTTTGTTTCTCTGTGTTACATTTTGGTAATTCTCACAATATTTAAAACTTTTTCATTATTATTATATCTGTTATGGTGACCTGTGTTTTAAAAAAATTTTTATTCTGAAATAACTTCAAACTTACAGGATAGTTGAAAAAATATTATAAAACCAGTAGAGAGAATTCCAATATAGCCCCAACTCAGGTATCCATATTTACCAACTTTTAACATTTTGCACAATTGTTATATCATTTTATCTCTGTCTTTTTCTCTCTCTCTGTCTCTATCATCTATCTATCTTTATCTACTATTTCTAAACATTTGAAAATGTGTTGCATATACCATGCTCCTTGTACATTTTATTTTTCCATATATATTTCTTAAGAAAAATGTGTACACTCACTAACTACAGTTATCGAGTTTAAGAAATTAATATTGATATAAAACATACAGTCTATATTCCTTTGTTATTTTCAATTGCCACAAGAATGACCTTTTGGACATTTTCTTCTCCATTATTGACCCAGTCCAGGATCATGTATTGTACTTAACTGTCATTTTCTCTTTAGTGTTTCTTTGTTTTCATGTTCCTACTATAAGTGCTTTTGGATGCCATGAATCATGCCCATGTAAGATGGCAAATTGGTAAACTCAATTCATCTATATTGTATGTGTTCTCACTGCTCCACCAACTGGCCATTCCCCATCTTTCTCCCTGCTCTTTGGCCTACCTATTCCCTGAGACACAACAATATTGAAATTACACCAGGAAACAACCCTACAATGACCTCTAACTGTTCAAGTGAAAGTAATAGTTTCTCAATTTAAATCAAAGGTTAGGAATGATTAAGCTTAGCATGGAAAGCATGTTGAAAGCCGAAATAGGCTGAAAGCTAGGCCTCTTGTGCCAGTTAGCTAAGTAGTGAATACAAAGGAAAATTCTTGAAGGAAATTTAAAGTGCTACTCCAGTGAGCACACAAATGGCAAGGAAGCAAAGCAACCTTATTGCTGATATGGAGAAAGTTTTAGTGGCCTGGTTAGAAGAGTAAATCAGGCACATTACCTAAATGAAAGCCTAATCCAGAGCAAGACTCAACTTTCCTCAATTCTGTGAAGGCTGAGAGAGGTGAGGAAGCTGCAGAAGAAAAGTTGGAAGCTAGAAGCAGTTGGTTCATGAATTTTAAAGAAAGAAGTTGAATCCATAACATAAAAGTACAAGATGAAGCAGCAAGAGCTGATGTAGAAACTGCAGCAAGTTATCTGGAAGGTAATTGATGGAGGGAACTACACTAAAAAAGCAGATTTTCAAGGTAGATGAAACAAACTTAAATTAGAAAAAGATGGCATCTAGGGATTTCATAGCTAGAGAGGAGAATTCAGTGCCTAACTTCACAGCTTCAAAGGCCAGACTGTCTCTCTTGTTAGGGGCTAATGCAGCTGGTGACTTTAAGTTGAAGCTGGGACTCATTTCCATTCTGAAAATCCTAGGGCCCTTAAGGAGGATGCTAACTCTACTCTGCTTGTGCTCTATAAATGTATCAAGAAAGCCTGGATGACTGCACATCTGTTTATAAGATGGTTTAGTGAATATTTTAAGCCTGCTGTTGAAGTCTACTACTCAGAAAAAAAAGAAGAAAAAAAAGGTTCCTTTCAAAATATTCCTGCTCATTAACAATGCATCTGCTCACCCAAGAGCTCTGATGGGATATACAATGAGATGAATGTTGTTTTCATGCCTGCTAACACAATATCCATTCTGCATCCCATGGATCAAGGAGTCATGTTGACTTTCAAGTCTTTTTATTTATTTAAGAAATACATTCCATAAGGCTGTAGCTGCCGAAGTAGTGATTCCTTGATGGATCTAGGCAAAGTAAATTGAAAACCTTCTGAAATTAGAAGAAATTATTTATTCCAACTCTCATGGATGACTGTGAAGGGTTCAAGATTTCAGTGGAGAAAGTCACTGCAGATGTATGAGAAAAAGCAAGAGAGCTAGAACTAGAAATGGAGCCTGAAGTTGTAACATAATTGCTGCAATCTCATGATAAAGTTTTAATGGAAGAGAAGTTGCTACTTATGAATGAGCAAAGAAAGTGTTTTCTTGAGATGGAATCTGCTCCTGATGAAGATGCTATGAACATTGTTGAAATGACAGCAAAGGATTTAGAATATTACATATACCTAGAATTGATAAACAGTGGCAGGATTTGAGAGGACTGACTCCAATTTTGAAAGAAGTTCTACTGTGAGAATGCTATCAAACAGCATTATATGTGACAGAGAACTCTTCCATGAGAGTAAGAGTCAATCAATGAAGCAAACTTCCTTGTTGTCTTATTTTAAGAAATTGCCACAGTCACCCCAACCTTCAGCAACCATAACCTGAGCAGTAAGCAGCCAGTGACATCAAGGCAAGACACTCCACCAGCAAAAAAGATAATAACTTGCTAAAGCTTCAGGTAGTGGTTAGCACTTTAGCAATAAAGTATTTTAAAATTAAGGTGTATACATTTGTCTTTTTTAGATATAATGCTATTGCACCCTTAAAAAGACTACAGTATAGTGGAAACATAACTTTCATATGTACTGGGAAACCAAAAAATTCGTGTGACGTACTTTATTGTGATTTTGGCTTTATTGTAGTGGTCTGCAACCAAACCCATAATAGCTCTGAGGTATGCTTAGAAATTACAGATGGTGATGATAGTGAAGATTTCATATCTTCAGATGATTATTCACCCTGCAAATATTCATAGATTTACTTACAAAGTTCAAGTCCCTAGATTCATCCACCACTTTCTCAGGTTATTCCATGCTGAAGATAAGGTATGAAATACTGTACCTTAGTTTAGCAGTTCTTAAACATTAGCATGATTAGAATCACTTGGAAGAAGAAGGGTGGTGGGTAGGAGTAGGCAGAGGTTTTTATTCAAGCAAAGGATCCAAGAATGTGCCTTTCTAAAATGTTCCCAGGTGATAAGGATGCTGTTGGTCCAGGACCTCACTTTGAGAGCCACTTTCCCAGTTGCCTGGTCCTCAAACTTGGTTGCGTATTGGAAGCACTTAGTGAGTTTTAATATCACCACCACCACCTCCACTACACCTATCTCTTGATATTGCTCCCCAAGAGATTCTGATTTAATTGGTATAGTGAGTGATCTGGACAAAGGGATTCTTAATACAGGTGATTTAAAGTGGAAACAAAGTTTATGACTAGCTAGAGATCAAAAAGTCAAGCTCCAAAACTGAACAAGGGGGACAAGATATGTCTAGGAGAACCAAGAGCATGCTGCAATGGCAGTTTGTTGCTATTCCACTTCCGTAAACTCCTCTGGTGCTTTAAAGACCCCAAAATCAAACTAAACACACCGAATGGCTACTAGTTACATTTTATCTTCTTTACACCATCTAGTGAAATCAAACACATAGTTTTCATCTGAGCAGGAATTCATAGAACCAAATTCCTTTAGGGAAGTGATATTTATCTGGAGAGTTTGTTAAAATCAAGGGCTGGGTCTCCGGAATTCCTGGGGGTAAGGCCCACAAATTTTATTTCCATTACTAACAAGTTCCCAGTTAATGTTGATGCTGATGATCAGGGATCACCCTCTGAGATAAATTTCTCTAGGAAATGAGAAGAAAGTACAATAATACTAACAACATAAAGACAGTTCTAGATATGTCAAAAAACCAGACAACTTATCCTGTTATTCTCATCTAATTAGCTCCAGATTAATTTCTCCAGATCAAACATTCAAACAGTATGCATTCTAGGAGTCTTTGATGAAGTTCATGGGGAAGTATGTATTTAAGACAAAGTCCTTAACCACTCACTAATTATCTAGTAACTTAGTGTGAGCTTATTAAAAGTTCAGCAATATATATTACATACTGAAATTTATGTTTCTTTTATTCCCTTGGAACTAAAGGAATTCCAGCCATGTGGTATATACTGAATGTTTAAATGTGTTCTAATTTAGTCCAGATCCCTCCCTTACCTCTTCAGAAATTATCTAGATTTCTAGCTATAGAGAGAGAAGTCTCATAACACCTATTGGTCTTTGCTGCTACCATGCTACCAAATCAGCAGTAGATGGTACTGAATAACTAATATTGGCAGCTTTTTCAATAAATATATCTGAAATGTTTTTGAGGAACTTAAAATCTGTGAATTTATCTATAGCACATAATTCACCCATTCTTTAATCAATGAACCAAACACTGTACTAGGCATTAATGATGAAATGATATATTAAAAAATAAAAATAAGACATTATTCCTTCCTCATGAGATTAGTGAGGGATGATAGGAATTAAACTACTAATTTACTAAGTATATTATTACAAACTGTATAGTGCAATGACAAAAGGTTTATAAACAAGTTTACCTATTATAAATGGACAGGATGGTGAATGAGAGGAAGGCCTATAATTATGCTCCAGAAAGCAGCCTGTATGATCAAGCTGGAGAAATTTAAGTAAATAGCAAAGCACGCATGGAAATGTCTCCTAAGCTCACTCTGGCTGAAGCACTGGTTTCCACCTACCCAGCTAAGAAATTTCAAATATGTGCCTCAAGAAAACTACAAATCAATATATATCATTAAGCTTTAGGGAATGTTCCTAATGATCATAATTATGGATGTTAAACTCATATATGCCAACAGTCTACTGTGATTGACCAAACTGGATAAAATTGTCTTTAATTCTAGTTACACCTGGCTAGGTTTTTTGAATCAAAACTAGTATAGGTAATATTAAATTTAATTATTTTAGCAACAATAATGACTAATTATGTAAAATATCATTAATTCAATAGTTTAAACTCATATTTCTATTCTAAATAAGGCAAAGAATTCCAAGAGCTATATCATCAAATAATTCATTACTATTAATAGAAATGGTTTTATGAATAGATAATTACAATAAGATAAGAGTTCTAAATTTTTATTGAAGAAGAACACATATCAAGAGGTTCATGTATCACGTGCATAAGCCAGTGAATTTTTACAAAATAAAAACACTCATTTAAAGAGCTTTGGTAGATAATACCAGTCTTTCCAGGAAGTTCTATTACTTTATACTACCCACAGCAACAGATGAGAATTTCACTTGTTTCATATCCTTCCTAGTATTCAATACTTTCTCCCATTTTAGCCATTTTTGTAATGTGTAGCAACATTGAATTGTAGTTTTAATTTTCATTTCTCTGATGATTAATGAAATTGAGCACCTTTCACATTTATTGAACTTCAGATACTCTCTTTTGGTAAGTGCTTATTCAATATTTTTACTTTCGAGTTGTCTATCTTTTACCTATTGGATTGATTGTGAGAGTTTAATATGTAGCCTGGAACAAGTACCTTGTCACCTACGTAAATTGCCACTATCTTCCCCCACTCTCTGGAGCTTCTCTCTTCCTTGACGGTAATCTTGCCCTCCCAGTACTCCCTCCTCCACTCTCATTTTAGAGAATTTCTGTGAAGATTTCTGGCCTCCCAATTCATGCAGCTTCAAAATTTGGCAAGTGCATTGAAGACAGAAAAAAAAAAAAAAACTACCAATTTTGTCACACCAACCCTTTGAATCCAGCAACCGTTTAAAGCTCCTATCCCCTACCTACAGCAATACCCTCTGCTCTGGAAAAGCTTCTAGTCGTTGTTACTATTCTTTTCGCTCTCAGTGAGACTGTTGATCTTTCAGAGGCCACTCTGTACTACCAGGAAGTGAAAGCCTGTACCGTATACTAGGTTTTAATAGAAATCACCATAAATCGTTTTAATAAGGGGCCTGATTAAAAATAAGTACATTGGTGTGAGAGTAGGATTAATGATCCAACTTCTGACTTGAAATGACAAAGATTGCATGAGCCAAACAAGACACTCATACTCAAGTGATTCAAAAAGGAAAAATTTAGGGATTAGACTACAATATTAATTGTGTGTTATGATTTTGTTTGTGGTTTGCTTTGTTGTTAAGGAGGGCAGTATGATTGAGCAAAAAGAGCAGCCTCCTGGAAGCCAAGAGTCTAATTTCTAAGAAAATAAACTGCCATTTCATCTCACTTGACCTCCATTATTTTGATACATAAAACAAGAACTTTAGGCTAAATCAGCTCTACAATTTTACTTTCAAAAATTGTTTCTGTAATACTACCATGTTTCAAAGTTGCAACTTAATTTTGAGCCCAGAGGACTAAATTTAAAATATTAGATTTTACTTTCAGCAAAAGAAAGAAGGAAGCAAAAAGGGAAAAATTACTCTTCAAATTCACTGCTGGTTTAATCTTGCTGACAATTTGGTATATTTATTAGGGACATTTTTAATATAAAGATTAGTCTAGCATAATAGTTACTTAACCACTCTATGGACATTTAATGAGTTAATATAGGTAAACTGCTCAGAATTGTGTCAGGCAAATAGCAAGTAATACATAAGGGGTTTAAAAAGGGAGAAAATTACATATAGACAGACATTTTTGCAAGTATAAAATTCATATGAAAATGGTTTGTTGGTATTATTTTTAATTGACATTTAATAAATAATTGTTCCTAGTAGAAAATGTGTGTTTGCTCTTTGAGAAAATCAAACACAGCCATACTAATGCATTGTTACCTAAAAAAACTCCACTAAATATGAATAGCTGCAATAAAAGTTCTATTAATCTTCAGGAGACTTTCATTTTCTTGTTCACAGAATATCTCCCCATTGGAGCCAAAATGTCAAGGAAAAAGGAAAAAAAGCAAAATAAAATAGCCATTCTTCTAAATCTTCTGCCCTCAATACTGAGTAACCCTGAAATAATTTTCCCCCCAGGGGAGAATAAAGAGTTTAGAGGGCTACATTCATTATTTTTTCACATCTGTCCTCCTATCTTTTCTTAAGGTCCCAGTCAGACCCCTAAACTAAAATCCAGAAATACATCAAGAAAGGCAGATCTAATGTTGGGAATAAGAAGTTCTAAATTCTTACATCTATCCTCACTTCAAAATCCTGTGCAACGTTTCCATTATCACTTGGTCTGGTTTAGTCCCTTGAAGAATGAAGTCTGAAGAATGATATGGACAGAACCAAGAAAGTTTTGGTAGAATTAAAGCCCTGTGTGTGTTGGCTGAAGTTCCATATTAGAAACGAAAGCACTTTATTTAGAACTACCAGGCATTTTTAACTTAATTTTTTAAAGAAACTTTAGATTACATAAAAGTTACATAAAATATTATAGGGGATTCCTATATACCTCACCTCCTCCCCTTTCCACACTTTCCCCCATTAACACCTTTCATTAGTGTAGCACATTTGTTACAATTGATGAACACATATTGAAGCACTGTTACTAACCATAAACCATAGTTTACATTATAGTTTACATTTTGCAACGCACAATTTTATAGGCTTTGAAAAAATGTTTAATGGCCTGTATAAATCATTGCAATGTCACGCAGGAAAATTCTAATGTTTCCAAAATACCCCATATTATACCTATTCTTCCATCTCCCTCCCTCAGAACCTCTGGTGGCACTGTCTTTATATCAGTGATGCAAGCTCTTGCATTTCTAGAATAATAATGTCTACTTTGGTTCATAGATGTTATTCCCACCTTATGTTTGTTCATTCTTCAATCTTGAGGATTTGGAGATGGTGATGTCCATTCTGCTTCTGATTGTGAGGGGGCTTAGATCCCATGGGGCAGAAGAATGGAACTATCTTGCTTTCAGTTGTAGATACTCTGTTTTTTGGATGGGTGTTGTCTCTCATCATCCTGTTTTTAGTTGTCCTGGGCAAGTTCAATGAACCAGAGAGTAGGTGTTGCAACTCTGCTGAGATTCAGGGCTCAACCAGCATATAAATGGATGGAAGATTTTAAGTTTCTGAGACATATGTTTAATATATATAGTGCTAATTATACCTTTAAATAAAAGGGACAGAAGATCCATGTGTAGGGAAAACTATCAATGAGTCTAACTCTGTTGATACATTGAGGATCATATATTCCCAAGTAAGGCCCACAGGCAGGGTGCCAAATTCCTGAGATTGTCTGCCTTGCCTATAGTGTATAGATGTCTCTGGAGTCCTCAGGAGACACACTGTTTGAGGCACTGGTCACTGAGGCAGTCAGTGAGATCCTGCTGAGTCATTTTTTTTAAAGCAGCACATTATTGAGAACTCTCAAGATTTTTGCTGTTGTTTTTGTTGTTCAATATTTGGGATTAGGATAAAATTTATCACAGGTAGTTTCAGGATCAGTAGATTGAAATGCCAGTTATGTGAACCTTAAAAATCAAGGGAGTTGAAGAGGCTTGTGAAAGCAATTTTATTTCCAATTTTTTCTCTTGAGTCTTATTCCTCAGCAGCCTAGGATTTTTGTTGTGAGGTTTTTACAGTGCATTTCCATACCTTTGCTTTCTACTCAGTTTTGCTTTGAGCATCAGTCTGGATGCTAGAACCCAAAGTGTTCTCACTTTCTTTTCAGAAAAGAAGCTACAGTTTGAATTTTCATTTATATTTTGAATTGGAGTGAAGCAGTCTTTGAAATGAGAGAAACAGACGTTTGCCTACAATTTGATCATATCACGCAGAAGTCACATTAACTTTTGTTCCTTTTGATCAAGAATGAGATATAACTAAGCACACTTTCTTCACAGGATAGACTAAAGGAGGACCATTTTAATAAGTCTTTGTGCATTGTCATTCCCTTCTGTGTGCTTTCGCTTTTAACACTGGACAACTGTCGCTTTTCATAAGAGGCTGACCCTTGCGCTATTGGAATCAATTTGCCCTTTGCCGTTAGGTTCAGAGGGCTGGAACTGTTCAGGACTCTGCTGTCCCCAGATGGGCTGTCTGTTCACCAATGCCCACTGCATGCAGGAGTCTGAAAGCTCAACTTTCTTGCTTTAGTTCGACGACTCTTAGGAGTAATTTCTGTTTCAGTGTTTTCATGCAGGATCAGGCTGAAGCTCCCCACTCTGGAAGACTTTGCCTGAGATTTTACCTTTGCTTGGCTTCCTAGCAACTTAGCCCAACTTCTCTCATTCTTACCATTCTCCCTTGGGTCACTCCTTTCATATTTCATTTGTAAATACACTTTCATACCAGACATTAAGTCATGTATAGACATTCATTCACATATTCGTTCAACAAATATTTAGAGAGCTTTCTGCTAATGCTGAAAATAAAGTAGTGAAAAAAACCGGAGAGGAGTGGAAGTGGCTCAAGCCATTGAGTGCCTACTTCCTACATGGGAGGTCCCAGGTTCATTCCCCAGTTCCTCTTAAGAACAAAAAGGCAAACAAAATGTAAATAAAAGAAAAAACCAAGTAGGGAGACAATGTGACTCCGTGGTTATGCACTGGCTTCCCATATCTGAGGTTCCAGGTTCAATCCATGGCTCCAATACATTAAAAAAAAAAAAGACTGGAAACTGAGAGCGATGGTAGGTACATGTAATTAGTTAATTGTTATTTAGGATAAGTGCCATGAAGAATAAGTGACTGTTGCTTTATAAATGCATTTGTCAGACAGAGAGAGAGAATTTAATTTATTCTGAAAGACTTCAAAGGAGACATCTAGGAGAAATGGATGGAAATTACAAGAAGATAGATTTCAGATGATTACAAGGAAAAAATTTTTAGCAGTCAGCCCCAACCAGAGGTGGAAGAGCTCCTAAGAGAGGAGAGGTGTTTATGGTTAAGCCTCAGCATCATTTGCTTTATGTACAATCAAACCTCAGTAGAACTTAAATGAATTTTAGAGATCCTTTGAAACGCTAGAGTGTTTGTCTCTACTTATTATAATGATGCTAAATAGTGTATTAGAGGAAAATAAAGAATTCAGCTCAGAAGACACTGATGGATTTCAGTCTGGAATCTGAAAGCAAGAATCAGGAGAATCTCTTTAAAACAGTGGTTGTCATAAAATGTTAAATAATTTTGTCAGATAATCTTTGCTTTAGTCAAGAAATGACTCTATGCCATCATCTTTGACATCCTCATAAAATAAAAATAAAACCTGTACATGTTTATAGAATTGGTTTTGCCACATTCAAAACATGGATGAAACCAAGGCTTATGAGACCCTGATGGAAAGAAGGGAAAACTGAACTCTTAAGTGTTGAGTTGCAGGGAAGATGATTTCTGAATCTCTAATACAGTGAACATATTTAAACTGAAAATAGCCTGATAATATACATATTACATGCAATAAACATAGAAAACCATGCACTATTTATGTTATGCCAACTTACAAATATATCTAAGGCTCTCTTTATGTGTGCAAACTCCTTGATTTGAGAAACAATTGGGTATCTTGTTAGAGCTTTAGCATATAGTTATGTCTACCACAAAACAGGTGAAAAATAATTATTTGGTAATAAGTGCACTAATAAAAATCATGAAAAAGGGTGATATACGTGAATATAAACACACACATAATATACATAAGGATAGTTTCATTATGAGGAGCAGTTCATCATTAGATTTGGTTTTATTACTTTTTTTTAAGAATAATTACTTTTACAAAATTAGCAAGGAGTTTTCCAGGCAAGAAAAGAAATGATAGTTTCCTATGATTTGTGTCACTCTTGGTAAGAATCACATAAAAGCTATTTGATGACATTGTCCCACATTTTTTAAACAAGCAATCTATTGATACATATTAGTAAAGTATACAATCCATCCAAAATGTCCAAAAAATGGTATTTGGCATAAGCACATAGTAGTGCATTCATCACATCAATCATTATTAGAGCATTTTTATTATTTCAAAAATAATAAAAATAAACAAAAAACAGACAAAAAAAATTCATCATTTCTCAATCTCTCTGTGATTCCCCTGCTGTACATAGCTGCTATTTCTGGCTATTACTGCATATTTATTTATTTAATTTAAAGCAGTTTGATTGAGATATAGTCATTTGCTATACAGTAGATCCAAAGTGTATAAGCCATGGTTTTTAGTATAATAACAAGGTTATGCATTCATCACCAAAAAATTTTAGAACAATTTCATTGCTCCAAAAAAGAAAAACTCCATACCACTTAGCAGTTGCCTCTTGATCACTCTATCTTTCCACAATAACCACTACTCTTATTTCATCTTTATAAATTGACTTATATTTACATATTAAATAAATGGAATCATAAAATATGTAGTACTATGTGTCTGGTATCTTTTATTTAGCATAATGCTTTTTTTTTTGTCAGATTGTGGTGGTTTGAGATTATTTATAAATTCCAAAAAGGAGATATAGATTATGTTTGTAAACTAGTCTGTTCTTCTGGGCATCATACCCTTTGATTGTATTAGATTAAGCTGTAAATTATGTTAAGATTAGGGCTTTGATTTTACTATGTCATTAGGGCATGTAGGGTTAAATCCCCACCCCCTTGATAGGCCATATAAATGGATACTCAATCAAGAAGTAGACACAGAGGAGAAGAACACAGAGGAATAGTGACTACTCCATAAGATGGGTCCATAGACACAGAAGAGGTCTTGGGAAGAGAGATGAGCCTGTTAGTCTATAGCTGACCTTGTGAGGAGAACAGAGCAGCTGAGCCTGGAAAGAAGTGAGCCACATGGAGAGAGACAAGCCTTATGCCAGTCTACAGCTTAGGTCAGAAGGAGTTGGGACCAAGGAGCCTTAAGAGGAAGAAGGAAGGCTGAACCCTCACAGATATTTCCCACCATCTAGTTTCAACATGTGGCAAATGACTGATTAAGAAATTACCTTTTATAGTACCTTGAATTGGAGTCTTTAGGGCCTTGTGACTGTAAGCTTCTACCCCAAATAAATACCCTTTATAAAAGCCAACAGAGATCTGCTACTTTGCATCTGCACCCCTTGGGCTGGCTAATACAGAATTTGGTACCAGTAAGTGGGATAGTGCTTTTGCAATTACCAAAATGCTGAAATGGTTTTATAAATGGTTAAAGAGTATTTTTTTAAAGGAATTGTGAGTGCTTGATAGAAAGGGCCTTGATTGCTTTGAAAAGGCTGTTGATAGAAATATGGATGCTAAAGAGATTTTTTATGGGGCCTTAGAAGTAAGTGATGAAACTATTATTGGAAGCTAGAGGAAAGGCAGTCCATATTTTAAAGTTCTAGAGAACTTAGCAAGATTAACTCCTGGCATTTCGTGGAAGGCAGAATTTGAAAATGGCAAACCTGGGCATTTAGCTGTAGATCTTTCCAAAGTAAACTCAGAGAATAAAGCTTGGCTTCTCCTTGCAGCTTAAATAGTAAACAGCTAGATGAGGGAAATAAGCTGAGAACTGAGTTGGGCACAAGGAAACCAGAAACTGATTCTGGAAATTCCAAGCACCCAAATGATAGTGCCCCATTTGAGGAATTAACTAAACATGGAACTTGTAAGTCAGAATTGAAAATGCAATTATCTAGGAAAAACATGTGGAAAGTCTACCTGTCTGATGGCTTGGACCCTGCTTCCTGCATACTAAACCAACAAGCTTTTTTGTGAGAGCTGTATAGACAAAACCACTATCAGCCTGGATTAAAAGGGATATGGAAGGGAGAGATGGAAAGGAAAATAGCTTTAAGAAGAAAACCATGAAAGCTGAGATCTGGAATTAAGACATGTCCTTGGGCCAAGAGAGGAACCCCACCCATGTGTACAGAGAGGGTTTTCTCCAGCAATTGAAGAGGGTTGATGTTCCAGCCTCTATTGGGAAAAATTTTAGTGAACACTGTTCAAACCTAAAAATGAAAAAATGATGCAGAAGGCTTTGTTAATCAGCACACCAATGCCTTACTGGTCAGCGTTTTTCATATTTCAGGAGGAATAATGAGAACTAGAACACTGGGCACATCAGGCATGTTTCATAACGAATAAGAACAGATAGAGTACCTTCTTGGGAGTATTGTTGTCCTCCCTGGAAAGGCTCACCACTTTCTCAAGGAATTGACACATAAACCTTGGAAAGTACTGCCCAGGGAGTGTTGTGTTCCTTCCTGGGAAAGCTGGCCACTTCCTCAGGAATTGACGCAGTGCTCGAAAGTTGGCATCTATAGTATCGAGTTACTTAATTATGAGCACAATATAAAGGACAGTCTCTGGTCAGGCCAGATGAAGTCCCACTCTGGGAGAGCGTGCTCTGCACAGATATTGTTTTCAATCAAGACTCTGGTATTGGCTGCTGATTCGGGGTTTCCCAGCCATAAGCTAGATGTTGGTGAGTTTTCATGTAAGACTGTTCTATTTTTCTGTTGTTTTGTGACTCTGATCAATATTGATTTAATCTTTTCACAGATTATGGTATTCTTGTTTCTCAGTCTAATTGTCAGGATAGCTTTATTAAACTAGATATGCATATATGTTTTTTACTTTACTTTTATTTATTATTTATTTATTTATTTATTTTAATGTAACATTCAAAAAATATGAAGTCCCCATATAGCCCCCATCCCCCTCACCCCAATCTTCCCACATCAACAACCTTTTTCATCAATGTGGCACATTCTTTGTATTTGGTGATTATATTTTGGAGTACTATTGCACCACATGGGTAGTGGTTTACATTGTAGTTTACACTCTCCCCCAGTCCACCCAGGGGGCCATGGCAGGACCTATAAAGTCTAACATCTTTCCTGCAGTACCACCCAGGACAACTCCAAGTTCTGAAAATGCTCCCACATATCTCTTCTCCCTCTCCCTACCCTCAGCAGCTACCATGGCCACTTCTCATTAATGCTACATTTATTCCATTACTAATCACCATAGTTCCATAGTAGAATATCAGTAAGTCCACTCTAATCCATATTTTATTCCTCTATCCTGTGGATCCTGGGATGGTCGTGCCCACTCCACCTCTATATCAAGAGGGGGCTTAGATTCCACATGGATAATGGATGCAATTCTCCTGCTTGCATATATGTATTTATTTTACATCCAATTGGGACTCTGGCCAGAGGTGGGCCAGATATGTTGGTGTGTCCCCCCGTTTGGTGAGCGTGTAAATGTATGTATGCATATTATAAGGGATTGTGATATAGCAATTAGACCCCTATTTATAGACAATCCTTCACTTATTTTGTATTCTTGCAATTAACAAAGGTTCACTAAATACACACACACACACATATATATATAGCATCAATCGGGATTCTGCAATAGTTAATTCTGAGCTTTCCATTCTCTAAACTCGTTCTATTTTCTTGTGACCCATGTTCAAGTTATTAACTGCATAAGATTACACAATATATTTAGTTCACAATAGTGAAATCAGTCAGTATTTGTCCTTTTGTATCTGGCTTTCTTCACTCAACATAATCTCCTCCAGATTCATCCATGTGGTCATGTGTTTTACCAGTTCATTTCTGCTTACAACTGCATAATATTCTATCATGTGTGTATACCACAGTTTGTTTATCCACTCATTGGTTTTTGAACACTTGGGTTGTTTCAATCTTTTGGCAATTGTGAATAACATCACTTGAACATTGGTGCACAGAAGTTCATGTCACTGCTCTCTGTTCTGCTGATTATATACCCAGTAGTGGTATTGCTGGGTCACATGACAAATCTACATTCAACTTCTTTAGGGACTGCCAAACAGTCCTCCACCATGGCTGTACCATTCTACATCCCCACAGTTAGTAAGTGTTCCTATCTTTCCAAATCCTCTCCATCATGTGTAGTTTTCTACCTTTTTAATAGTGACCATTCTAATAGGTATGAAGTCATATCTCATTGTAGTTTTGATCTGCATTTCCCTAATCGCTAATGATGCTGGACATTTTTTCATGTGTTTTTTGCCATTTGTATTTCTTCTTTGGAAAATGTTTATTCAAGTCTTTTGCCCATTTTTTTTTGTCTTTTTATTGTTCAGTTGTATGATCTCTTTATGTATCATGGATATGAAATCCTTATCAGATATGTGATTTCCAAATATTTTCTCCCATTTTTTCAGCTGCCTTTTCACCCTTGACAGTCCTTTGAAGTACAAAAGTGTTAAATTTTGAGGAAGTGCCATTTATCTATTTTTCCTTTTGTTGCTCATGCTTTGGATGTAAGGTCCAAAAACCCACCATATACTACAAGACCTTTAAGATGCTTCCCTACATTTTCTTCTAGCAGTTTTATGGTCCCGGTTTTTATATTTAGATCTTTGATTGAGTTTGAGTTGATTCTTGTGTTGGGAGTGAAACAAGGATCCTCTTTCATTCTTTTGGTTATGGATATCCAATTCTCCCAGCACCATTTGTTGAAGAGACTGTTTTGTCCTGTTAAGATGGACTTGGTAGGTGTTTTGAAAACCAGTTGACCTTAGAAGTGAGGGTTTATTTCTGGATTCTCAATGCTATGTCACTAATTTATGTGTCTATATGCCAGTACCATGCTGTTTCCACCACTGTAGCTTTGTAATATGTTTTAAGGTCAGGCAGTGAAATTCCTCCCATGTTGCTCTTGTATAGACTACTTTCAGCTATTTGGGGGCATTTTCCTTTCCAAATAAATTTGGTAATTGCTTTTCTTTTTTTTTTTTAATGTGTTTTTAATGTTTAATTCTTTTTTTTTCCAAATTCTACTCAATTTATTCATTTTTGAAAAAATTTTACATTAAAAAAATATAAGGTACCCATTCACCCCCACCGCCCCCACCCCACCACTCCCCCCACAGTAACACTCTCCCCCATCATTAAAACACATCCATTGCATCTGGTGAGTACATCTCTGGGCATTGCTGCACCCCATGGCCTGTGGTCCACACCATAGCCCACACTCTCCCACATTCCATCCAGTGGGCCATGGGAGAACATACAATGTCTGGCAATTGTCCCTGCAACACCACCCAGGACAACTCCAAGTCCCGAAAATGCCTCCACATCTCATCTCTTCCTCCCATTCCCCACACCCAGCAGCCACCATGGCCACTTTTTCCATACCAATGCCACATTTTCTCGGTTATTAACCACAATAGTTCATGAATAGGATATCGTTAAGTCCACTCTGATCCTTACTGTATTCCTCCTTCCTGTGGACCTTGGCTTGGTTGTGTCCATTCTGCATCTATGTCAAGAGGGGGTTTAGATTCCACATGGATATTGGATGCAATCCTCCTGCTTTCAGTTGTAGGCACTCTAGGCTCCATGGTGTGATGGTTGACATTCTTCAACTCCATGTTAGCTGAGTGGGGTAAGCCCAATAAATCAGAGTGTAGGAGCTGAAGTCTGTTGAGGCTCAGGGCCTGGCTATCATATTGTCAGTCCAGAGATTCAAATCCCCTAGATATATCTTAAACCCCAGCACCAACTACAATTCCAGTAAAGTAGCATGAAAAGCTTGTGAAAAGAGATTCCATCTGAGTCCCGCTCCATCACGCAGAAACACCGGCTCCAAGAAGGGCCAACTGACATGGCAGTGAACCCCATCTGACATGACCATAGAACCTGTGGGTCTCTTTAGCCCTCAAAAGGACCAATACCTGGGGTTGTATCTACTTTATCTGTCTCTGAGACTCTGCTCAGGTGTGCATTAGGGCACTCCTCCTGACAACCTCCAGACTCTTTTTTAGAGACTCATAGCCGTATGAACTCATTTGTCCTTTCCATTTCTCCCTTACTTTAGGTCAAACAGCATTTTTAACTCCTGTTATTATATGTAGACAGGGATATTCTGCTGGTCCGCGTTGAACCTTTAATTCAAGGTTGTTTTCTAGTTACATCATCAGCTGGTACTTGGTAGTAATCCCTTGGTGGCAGGGAGGCTCATCCCTGGGTGTCATGTCCCACACGGGGGGGAAGGCATTGCATTTACATGCTGAGTTTGGCTTCGACACAGAAACATTTGAGTAACACGGAGGCTGTCAGGAGGGAACTCTTAGGCACAGTGCTGCTCTAGGCCTTGTTCTTATTACAGGTGTATGGGCCCACAAGCATAGTCATTAGTATCAGCGGCTCACTTTTGGACCCACATTCCTTCCTCATCCTTACCGTTGTACGTGGGGGACTGCTGCTGCTCCCCTAGGAACCACAACAGAGCCCCCCTGGCCAGGAACCCAATTCCCCCCCCAGCTGTTGTTTTTGTTTCCACTATAAGTATATCCAAACATTTCCATGCACCCTGGACACATGCCCTGTATAACTCCCTGTCAACCATATATCGCCTGTCAATAACATCCCATACCAGTATTCCTCCGCTGCCATTGTTGAAGCACTCTGTGATCCAAAACTTCCTGAAAAGTGAAGCCCAATATAATGTCAGGTTCCCTTACTAGTAAAATGGAATATAGTGATGAGTTTAAAGGTTAGATATAGAATACATATTGATTTGGACAAATTCTACAGCCTATCTTTTTCTTTTTTCTTTTTTCCTAATTATTGAGCTTCTCTTCACAAGAGCCTTAGATCACAGTAATTCATCTATACAATATACAGTACTCCCACATATCCATTTTAAAACCTTTTCCCTTCCACAACAATAATCTTTTAACTTATTCATATCATATTTACTGAAACTGATGTACAGATATTGAGACAATAGCTTTCAAACAAGGTAACATTTGTGTTTACATTGTGGTTCATACTTTAGGCTATACAGTTTTCTAAATTTTTTAGTTATCCTATGTTTTATATTATGGTTTACATTATTAGTCTGTCGTCCCCTATATGTTTTTGGTGTAATATTACATGTTTTATATCCATCCTTGTATACTCTTGTGAAACACTTCTTTTGCCCTCACATTTACTTTGGTTCCATCTATTCAATATCTATTTCCCCCTCCCCTTGGGCCCTACAGTGACAGTCAATCTTCATTTCTTGAGGAGCCATGTTCAGCGATACTTGCAACAATGTTGAGGGCTTGACTTGCTCAACTGCCCTAATGCCCTGGGAGCCCCCTTTCTCTTGAGAGATATAGTTCCCTCTATTTGATGGCATTAGTCCTCCCCAGGATGTGGGTCTACCTTCACTCTCATTATATGGGTCTCTACACAATTGTATAACCCACTCTGGCAAAATGAGCATTCAGATATTCCCTAGGAGTCTGTCCTGTGTCAGATTATCCCCTTTGAGAATCTTGAACAGGTAACTTTCCCTATTTATATTTTGAAAAGATTTTCTCAGCATTTTACTTTCAACTAACACCTGACAATCTCCTATGTTCGTATGTTGCCCCTCCCTCCCCACAATTTCTTGGGCAATATTACCCATCCGCCCATCCCTAGCCCCCCTCAAACCCGCAAAGTCCCACCCAAAGGTAACCCTATGTCCCCATTTTATCTCTTCCTTATGCACATAATTACTGCCAGCTTATCATAGATTTCGCCCATGTAGATGTCAGCTTACATCCTTCCTCTACCCCCTGATTTCCTGTAAGCCTATCTTCCAGTCTCTAGCTCTCTGAGGCAGCTTGCTTATTTCATATCATTGAGGTCATGTAGTATTTGTCCTTCAATGCCTGGGTTGCTTCACTCAACATAAGGTTCTCAAAAATCATCCATGTTATCACGTGTGTTTGTAGTGTATTTGATCTTAAGGCAGAGTAGTATTTCATTGTATGTATATACCACATTTTATTGATCCACTCTTCTGTTGATGGGCGTTTGGGTTGATTCCAACTTTTGGCGATAGTGAACAATGCTGCTATGAACATTGGTGTGCATATATCGGTTTGTGTCCTTGTTTTCAGTTCTGCTGGGTATATACCCAGCAGTGGTATTGCTGGGTCATATGGCAAATCTATTGTTAGTTTTTTGAGAAACTGCCAAACTGTCCTCCAGAATGGTTGGATCCTTCTGCATTCCCACCAGCAGTGGATGAGTGTTCCCATTTCTTCACATCTTCTCCAGCATTCTTCTGTTTTTTTCATAGCTGCCAATCTTATGGGAGTAAGATGGTATCTCATTGTAGTTTTGATTTGCATTTCCCTGATAGCTAAAGATTTGGAACATTTTTTCAATATGCTTTTTAGCCATTTATATTTCTTCTTTGGAGAAGTGTCTGTTTAAATCTTTTTCCCATTTTTTAAATGGGTTGTTTATCCTTTTATTTTCAAGATATAGGAGTTCTTTATATATGCAAGTTATAAGTCTCTTATCGGATATATGGTTGCCAAATATTTTCTCCCATTGTGTAGGTTCCCTTTTTACCTTCTTGACAAACTCCTTTGAGGTGCAAAAAGCTTTAATTTTGAGGAAGTCCCATGTATCTATTTGTTCTTTTGGTGCTCATGCTTTTGGTATGATGTTCATGAAGCCATTTCCTATTACAAGGTCTTGTAGATGGTTCCCTACACTGCTTTCCAAGGTCTTTATGGTCTTGGCTCTTACATTTTGGTGTTTGATCCATCTTGAGTTGATCTTTGTATAACGTGTGAGATGGTAATCCTCTTTCATTCTTCTACATATGGATATCCAGTTCTCCAGGCACTGTTTGTTGAATAGGCCATTCTCTCCCAGTTGAGAGGGTTTGGTGGCTTTATCAAATGTTATATGGCTATATATATGAGGTTCTATGTCAGAACTTTCAATTCGATTCCATTGGTCTGTGTGTCTCTCCTTATGCCAATACCATGCTGTTTTCACTACTGTAGCTTTGTAGTATGTTTTGAAGTCAGGTAGTAGGATTCCTCCAATTTCGTTTTTCTTTTTCAATATGTCTTTGGCTATTCGGGGCCTCTTTCCTTTCCAAATAAATTTCATAGTTAGTTTCTCTAGTTCCTTAAAGAAGGCTGTGTTGATTTTTATTGGGATTGCATTGAATGTGTAGATCAGTTTTGGTAGGATAGACATCTTAATAATATTTAGTCTTCCTATCCATGAGCAAGGAATATTCTTCCATTTATTTAGGTCTTCTTTGATTTCCTTGAACAGTCTTGTATAGATCTCGGTGTATAAGTTTTTTACGTCTTTAGTTAAAATTATTCCTAATTATTTGATTTTTTTATTTACTATTGTGAATGGTATTTGTTTCTTGATTTCCTCCTGATCTTGCTCATTATTGGTGTACAGAAAAGCTACTGATTTTTGCGCATTGATCTTATAACCTGTGACTTTACTAAACTCATTTATGAGTTCTAGAAGCTTTGTTGTAGACCTCTCAAGGATTTCTATGTATAGGATCATGTCATCGCAAATAATGAAATTTTGACTTCTTCCTTTCCAATTTGAATGCCTTTTATATCTGGTTCTTGCCTCAGTGCTCGAGCAAGTACTTCTAAGACAATGTTAAATAGAAGCGGAGACAGTGGGCATCCTTGCCTTGTTCCTGACTTTAGAGGGAAGGATTTTAGGATTTCTCCATTGTAAATGATGTTGGCTGTAGGTTTTTCATATATACTCTTTATCATGTTCAAAAAATTTCCTTGTATTCCGATCTTATGGAGTGTTTTTATCAAGAAAGGGTGCTGTATTTTGTCAAATGCTTTTTCTGCATCTATAGATATCATGTGATTTTTTTTCCTTCAATCTGTTTATATGGTGTATTACATTGATCAATTTTCTTATGTTGAACCATCCTTGCATACCTGGAATGAATCCCACTTGGTCGTGGTGTATAATTAGTTTAATGTATTGTTGAATACGATTAGCAAGTATTTTGTTAAGTATTTTTGCATCTAGGTTCATTAGAGAAATTGGTCTGTAATTTTCCTTTCTTGTGGTGTCTTTGTTTGGCTTTGGTACTAGGGTAGTGTTGGCATCATAGAATGAGTTAAGCGATCTTCCTTCTGTTTCGATTTTTTGGAAGAGTTTCAGCAGGATTGGTGTTAGTTCTTTCCGGAATGTTTTGTAGAATTCACCTTGAAGCCATCTGGCCCTGGGCTCTTCTTAGTTGGGAGGTTTTTAATGACTGATTCTATCTCTTTACTTGTGATTGGTTTGTTGAGATCATCGATTTCTTCTTTCATCAATATAGGCTGCTTATGTGTTTCTAAGAATTTGTCCATTTCCACTGAATTGTCATTTTTCTTGGAATATAGTTTTTCAAAGTATCCTCTTATGATAGTCTTTATTTCTGTGGAGTCAGTGGTAATATCTCCTTTCTCATTTCTTATTTTGTGTATTTGCATCTTCTCTCTTTTTTTTCTTTGTTAGTCTCGCTAAAGGTTTGTCAATTTTATTGATCTTCTCAAAAAACCAGCTCTTGTTCTTGTTTATCTTTTCAAGTGCTTTCTTATTTTCTATTTCATTTAGTTCGCTCTTATCTTTGTTATTTCCTTCCTTCTTCTTCCTGTTGGATTACTTTGTTGTTGTTTTTTCTAATTCCTCCAAATGTGCAGTTAGTTCTTCAATTTTTGCTTTCTTCTTTTTTGATGTACTGCTTTTGCTGCATCCCATAAATTTTGGTATGTTGTGTTATCATTATCATTTGTTTCAAGGTAGTCATTGATTTCTTTTGAGATTTCCTCTTTGACCCACTGTTTTTCTAAGAGTGTGCTGTTTAATTTCCATATCTTGGTGTGAAATCTGGGCCTCTGGCCCTTGCAGATTTCCAGCTTCACTCCACTGTGGTCAGAGATATTATTCTGTATGATTTTGATCTTTCTGAATTCATTAACCCTTTCTTTGTAACCTAGCATATGGTCTATCTTGGAGAATGATCCACGTGCATTTGAGAAAAATGTATATCCTGCTGTGTTTGGGTGTAATGATCTGTATATGTCTATTAGATCCAGCTCCTCTAATATACTGTTCAAATATTTTGTTTCTTTAGTGATTCTCTTTTGAGATGTTCTGTCCAGAGTTGATAGTGGTGTATTAAAATCCCCCACTATAATTATAGATGCATCTATTCTTTCACTTAGTTTTTCCAGCATTTGCCTCACGTATTCAGAGGTGCCCTTGTTAGGAGCATAAATATTTATGATTGTTCGTTCTTCTTGACAGATTGTCCCTTTCACTAATATGTAATATCCTTCTTTGTCTCTCACAATTGTTTCGCATTTAAAGTCTATTTTGTCTGATATTAATATAGCTACTCCTGCCTTTTTTTGGTTATTGTTTGCTTTTAAGATTGTTTTCCAACCATTCACTTTCAGCCTCCATGAGTCTCTGGGTCTAAGATGTGTCTCTTGTAGACAGCATATAGATGGGTCATATTTCCTTATCCAATGTCCCAGTCTGAATCTTTTGATAGGTGAGTTTAATCCATTGACATTCAGTCAATGATTATTACTTTCAAGGAATTATTTATGTTAGCCATATTTTGATTGGACTTGTGTTTGTCATATTTTGTTTGTTTGGGTTTTTTTTCTTCTCTCTTTGTCTTTTTTGTTGCTCTTACACTCTCCTCCAACTCTGCCTATCCTGATTTTTCCTTTCTTCCTGCAGAACTCCGTTTAGAATTTCTTGAAGGGGAGGTTTCTTGTTGGCATACTCTTTCAATTTCTGTTTATCTGTGAATATTTTGAACTCTCCATCATTTTTGAGTGCTAGTTTAGCTGGATAGAGTATTCTTGGTTGGAAATTTTTTTCTTTTAGCACCTTGACTATATCATACCACTGCTTTCTTGCCTCCATGGTTTCAGATGAGAAAGCAGCACTTAATCTTATGCAGCTTCCCTTGTATGTGATGGTTTTCTTTTCTCTTGCTGCTTTTAGAATTTTCTCTTTGTCTTGAGCGTTGGATAATTTGACAAGTATATGTCTTGGGGTGCGCATGTTGGGTTTTATGATGATTGGGGTGTGCTGTGCTTCTTGGATATGTACATCTGTCTCTTTCAGTAGGTTTGGGAAATTTTCAGCCATTATTTCCTGCAACACTCCTTCTGACCCCTTTCCCTTCACTTCTCCTTTTGGGATGCCTGTAATACATATGTTTGTGCATTTTGCATTGTCATTCAGGTCCCTAAGTCCTAGCTGGATTTCTTCTATCTTTTTATCGATCAATTCTACTATCTGTTTGATTTCCGGTGTACTGTCTTCCACATCACTAATTCTCTGCTCTGCCTCTTCTAATCTGCTGTTATTTGCTGCGAGTTTATTTTTGATTTCTTGAACTGTGGTGTTCATTCCCATCATATCTGTTATCTTTTTGCATATGTCTGCAATTTCCTTTCCAAGTGTTTTCTTCATATTGTTAACCTCTTCCTTTACTTCATTAAATTTGTCTGTGCTATATGTTCTGAGATCTTTAATTACTTTTGCTAAGTTCTGCTCCCCTTCCTGGTTTTTAGTTTGTTCATTGGAATCAGCCATGTTTTCCTGATTACTGGTTTGGTTTGTAGATTTTTGTTGCTGTCTGGTCATCATTTTATCTTGACGGGTTTAATCAGTTCCTTAGCTTCTTTGTCTAGTCTTGGGGATTAATTAGCTGTTCTTTTTGCATAAGTGTTATATCTTCTCTTTGTCACTTTGTTCTTCTTATTGTAATTTCTTATTGCTGGCTGAGTTCACTTTGAAGGAAAGTATTAGGGCCAGGGAAAGACAATTGTGTAAGCAAGGAAAATGTGTAAAGTAGTATTGGTGATAAATGTTAACAGAGCAACAATATGAGATCTGGGAGGATGGATATTAGATTCATGTAAGTTGTGTAGAGTTATAGCAGTAGGTAGAGTACCTATAATGAGGTAGTCGTCTGAATATGGGAGGAATATGGTATGAATTAAAAAGCTAGTGTTTTTGTGAGAGAGGGAAAGAGAAAAGAAAGGCAATAATTTCAAGAGTGGATAAAAGACAGAAAACAAAACAAAGGTATTAGAAATTAAGAGTTAGACACTGGGGATCAAAGAAAGGGAGGTGGAATATAGGAGAGACAGTAGATGATGGAGGATATCAAGATGTAGGGGAAAGGGGATAGTGTAGGTAGCCAAAATCAATTCACATAGAAATAAGGCAACAGAAGATGAGGAAACCCAGCAAATGTGAGGTGTTCCCTGCAGCACCTATTGTATAATTAAGATAAAATAAAATAAGAAGAAAATGAGGGACCAGAGAGAGGAAAAAAAAAAAAAGACTTTGAGGGATATGATGGGAGAAAAGACTAGGAGATAATGCAATGTTAGCAATCAGGACAATAAAAAATAAAAAATAAAATAAAAATAAATCAAAACAAAAAAAACACAAAAAACAAAAACACAAACGTTGAGGGCTAGGACATTCAAGGACCTCAAATGCACCTCAGGGCATGATGGATTCAGGGATGGAAAGTCTGTGATATTGCAGACTCAAGAGGTGTGAGTCTCTGGGGTGTGGGCCACCAGGGTTTAGGGGACTCAGACCTGGCAACCTCAAATCTGGTTAACAGGGAGCCTGGGAGCACTGCAATGCAGCACAGCCTGCAGGGATCCCCGCAGCTGGGTGCCAGCCCTATGGGGGAGGTCAGATCCACAAACTCTGACCTATGTGTCAGAACCCCATAATTCACCCTCTCACTTGGGTCTCTTCTGTGGCTGTATCACCAATTCGACTTCAGGACACCTCCCGCCCTGTAAGCCCCCAAAACGGCCACCTGGGGGCGCCTCTACACTTCAGCCAAATTAATGATGCTGCAGATCAGGAGCCAGGTCCAGGGGGAGGGGCCGGAAACGCCGATATTATAGTCCGAAAACGAAATTCCCACACTTCGCAAAATATTCCCCTAACCAACTTCCAGATGTCTCTCACCCTGCCAGTCCCTGAAACAGCCTCCTTGTGATGTCTCTTTATTGAGAGCAATTTAAGGCTGCTGCAGATCAGCAGCCAGCCTTGGGGGTGGGGCTCTAGCCGGAAGTGCTATTATTTGTGTCCGCAATCAAAAATTCCCTGCCTTGCAATAAAACTCCCATTTGTCTCCCCAAATCGGTCTGCGAAAGCCTCCTGCCCTATTAGCCCTCCAATAGCCCACTTAGAGCTTATGAATTCTCCAGTACCACAGAGCCTCTAGGAATCGCCGCCACAGTGCCGGTGCCACAGCTCCGCCCACCCCAGGAGGGAGCATCCCATGTGCAGCCCCCACCTCCATGTAATAGAGCCTCAATTTTATCTTATACACGAATTTTCTCTGTTACCTTCCCACCAAATTGATGTCCAGACACCTCCTGCCCTGCAAAATCCCGAAACAGCCTGGTCCTGAAGAATTTCCAATGCAGCCCAGCTGCTTCTTTGCAGGAGAAGTTATCAGGTGCGCTCACTCAGCCACCATCTTGCCCCAATCAAAAATTCGGTAATTGCTTTTCTATTTCTGTAAAGTAGATTGTTGGAATTTTGATTGGTTTTGCATTGAAACTATAAATCAGTTTAGGTAGGACTGACATGTTCACTACACATAGTCTTCCAATCCATGAACATGGAATGTCTTTCCATTTGTTTAGGTCTTTATTGGTGTATTTTAGCATTATTCTGTAGTTTTCTGCATATAGGTCCTGTACTTCCTTGGTTAAGTTGATTCCTAGATATTTGAATATTTTTGAGCTATTGTAAATGTAATTTTTTCCCTGATTTCCTCCACAGATTGTTCAAGACTAGTGTACAGAAGCATTATTGATTTTTGCATGTTGACCTTGTATCCTGCCACTTTGCTGAACTCATTTATTAGTTCAAGTAGCTTTATCATAGACATGTCAGAATTTTATAACTATAAGATCATGTCATCTGCAAAGAGTGAGAGTTTAACTTCCTCTTTTCCTATTTTGATGCCTTTTTTCCTTGTCTAATTGCCCTAGCTAGAATTTCTAGCACAAAATTGAATAACAATGATGACAGTGAGCATCCTCATCTTGTTCCCAATCTTAGAAGGATAGCTTTCAGCCTTTCCACATTGAGTATGATGTCGGTTTTTCATATATGCCCTATATCATATTGAGGAATTTTCCTTTTATTCCCATCTTTCATAGTGTTTTTATCAGCAAAGGATGCTGGATTTTATCAACTGCCTTTTCTGCATTGATTGATATGATCATATGTGGTTTTTTTTCCTTCAATGTTAATGTGTTGTATTATGTTAATTGATTTTCTTATGTTGAAACACCCTCGCATACCAGGAATAAATCCCACTTGGTTGTAGTATATAATTCTTTTGACATGCTGTTGGATTCTATCTGCAAGTATATTGTGGAGAATTTTTCATCTATGTTCATTAGACAGATTGGTCTATAATTTTCTTTTCTTGTAGAGACTTTATATAGCTTTGATATTAGGGTGATGTTAGCCTCATAAAATGTATTGGGTAATTTCCCTCCTCTTCGATTTTTGAAAAAGTTTAAACAAGATTGGTGTTAATTCTTCTTGAAATACTTGGTAGAATTTACCTATGAAGCCATTTGGTCCTGGACTTTTCTTTGCGGGAAAACTTTGATGATTGATTCTACATCTTTAAATGTGATTGGTTTGTTAATTTCTTGTAATATCAGTGTAGGTCATTTTTGTGTTTCTAGGAATTTGTCCATTTCATCTAGGTTGTCTAGTTTGTTGGTACAGTGTTTCTCACAATATCCTTTTCTGATCCTTTTTTATTTCTGTGGGGTCAGTCACAATTCCCCCCCCCCTTTCATTTCTGATTTTATTTATTTGCATCTTCTTTCCTTTTTTCATTGTTACTCTAGCTAAGGGTTTGTCCATTTTATTTATCTTCTCAAAGAACCAGTTTTTGCTTTTGTTGATTTTCTCTATTTTCTGTTGTTGTTGTTATTGTTATTATTGTCCTCAATTTCATTTAATTCTTTTCTAATCTTTATTGTTTCTTTCCTTCTGCTTGCTTTGGGAATAGTTTGCTGATCTTTTTCTAGTTTCTGTAGTTGGTTAGTTAGATATTTGGTTTTAGCTCTTTCTTCTTTTTTAGTATAGATGTTTATGGCTATAAATTTCCCTCTCAAGACTGATTTCATTGTATCCCACAAGTTTTGATATGTTGTGTTCTCATTTTCAATCATCTTAATATATTTACTCACTTCATTTACAACTTCTTTGACCTACTGATTGCTTAGGAGTGTGCTGTTCAGCCACCACACACTTTTGTATTTTCTTCTTTCCTATTATTGATTTCCATTTTCATTACATTATGATCTGAGAATGTGTTTTGTACAATTTCAATCTTTTTTGTATTTATCGAGACTTTCCCTGTGACTTAACATGTGGTCTATCCCAAAGAAAATCCATGAGCACCTGAGAAGGATGTATAACCCACTGAATTGGGATGCATCTTTCTGTACATGTCTGTTAAGTCTAGCTTGTTTATCATATTGTTCAAGTTCTCTGTTTTCTTGTTGATCTTCTGTCTAGCTGTTCTTTCTAATGATGTGAGTGATGTGTTGAAGTCTCCAACTATTATGGTCTATGTCTATTGGTATATGTCTATTGCTCCCTTCAGTTTTGCCAGAGTTTGCCTCAGGTATTTTGGGGCAACCTGGTTAGGGGCAGAGGCATTTATGACTGTTATTTCTTCCCAGTGAATTGTCCTTTTTATTAATATATAATGATCTTCAGTATCTCTTATAACTTTTTTGCATTTAAAGTCTGTTTTGTCTGACATTAATATAGCTCTCTCTGCTCTTTTGTGGTTATTACTGTTTGCATGGGGTATATATTTTTTCAACTTTTCACTTACAGCCTGCTTGTATCCGTGAGTCTAAGGAGTCTCTTGGAGGTAGCATATGAATGGCTCATGTTTGTTTGTTTTTTTAATCCATTCTGTCATCCTATATCTTTTGATTGGAGAGTTTAATCCATCCACATTCGGTGTTATTACTGTAAATGCAGTATTTACTTCCAACATTTCATTCTTAGGTTTTCATGTGTCATAACTTTTTGTCTTTTTATTCTTTTGGTTACCCTTTCTGCTATTCTTACCTTCTACACTCTCCTCCAAGTCTCTCTCAACTATCTTTTTCTTTTAGGCTGTAAGGCCCCTTTAATATTTCCAGCAATGGTGAATTCTTTTTTATGAGCTCTCCTAGTTTCTGTTTGTGAATATTTCAAAATCACCTTCATATTTGAAGGATAATTTTGCCAGGTAAAGAATTCTCTACTGGAAATGTTTCTCTTTCAGTATCCTAATTGTATCATATAACAGTCTTCTTGCCTCCAGGGTTTCTGATGAGAAATCTGTACTAAGTCTTACTAGGCATCCTTTGTATGTGATCTTTAAGGTGTTTTTCATCTTACCTATTGTGTCTTTCATTCCCATGAGCTTAGTTATTTTTCTATTTAGATTTTCAATTTTTATTTGTGATCACTCAGTGTCTTCTAGATGTTCATTATCTCTTTAGCCAAATGGTCTTTCAACTTAGTAATTTGATTTTGGAAACTTATTTGATTCTCAGTGATTAGTTATTTCAAATCCTATGACTCATCTGGGTTTTTGATATATTCTTTTGATTGAGCCATTTCTTCCATTTTCTTAGTAAGGCTTGTAACTTTTTACTGATGTCCAGACATCTGATTATGTTGGTGAGTTTACTCTGTTGTTCAATTTCTCTCTCTTGTGGGGATTTAAGTGGCAGGAGGCTGTCTGTTACTGCAGTTCTTTGAGTCTTGGCTCAACCTGTTTTATGTCTTTAGGATTATCCCAGTGACTTGCTCAACTCTGGGCCCTGGACCCAGTAATGTATTGCAGACCCACTTCCAAGAGCTGTGGGGAGGGGGGCTGTAATGGCTGGAAAAAGCCTCTCTTACTTATTTACTTTTAATTCCCTCACATGCACTTCTTTGGTTGGCTAGCAGATGGCGCTCTTCAGCAGGTCTCTGAGTTTAATGCCTGATTGAAGTATGTTTGCTCTAACAGAGACCAGATCAATGTGCCAGAGGATCTTGCCTCTAGGCTAAGAGCCTTCCAAATCAAACTTTCTCAGATACAGTTCTCCAACCTTTGCTGGTATCCCCCTCTCTCTTCCCAGGCAGGAAATACATCCACTCCCTTCTATGTTCTCAACAACCAGTCTGAGTCAGTAGGGAGGGCATTTGACAGGGTTGGATCTCTTTTGTCCTGTGCTGCCTCCAAAGGCAAACCATGGTTCAACCCCACTTGGCTTGGAAGGACTCATGGGACACAGCAAACCAAATATGTGGATCGAAAGCTACATCAGCCTTAGGCTGTATCCCTCTTTTCCCCCTTTCCTGGGGAAATGGACCCCTGTGGCTTCCTTTGTCTATACCGTAGGCCCAAGGGTAGGGGAGGGGCCCTGGCAGCTCCAGATGCAGTACACTCAAGGTCTCAACTTTGAGGTGACTTTCCTGTGCCTCTCTCTCTTCCGGGCAGTGCCCAGCCTTCCCCTAGTGTCCTAGAGCTTTTCTTTTTAAGATTTATTTTATTTATTTATCCCACCACACCCTCCCCCCCTTGCTTGCTGTCTGCTCTCTGTGTCCATTTGCTGCCCATTCTTCTGTGTCTGCTTGTCTCCCTTTGTTGCATCATCTTGCTGCTCCAGCTCTCCACGGGTGTGGGCCGTCAGCTCTCCAAAGATGCAGGCGAGCCTGCCTTCACAAGGAGGCCCTGGGAAAGTGAACCCAGGGCCTCCCATATGGTAGACAGGAGCCCAATCAATTGGGCCACATCCGCTTCCCTACACCCTAGAACTTTTATTTCCAGGCCATTTCTGCCTGTCCTCAAGATATTTTTCTGGGAGACTGTCCTATATTTTTAAAGTTCTTTATTAGTACCATGTTTCAGATGCTACAGAGAATAAGAAAAAAATCTCCAGCTGAAAGACTGAAACTTTCTAATCAAATATTTAATATTTTCCCATCTAAAAGTCCATTATGAATACTTTTTGTGTTGATAAGATGTGGGTGTGCTTTATATTTTTGCCCCCAGTATCTTTCTACCTACCTTCTACCCCAGTACCTTTCTACCCTTGCCACCACCTCTGGAGGGAGCATGATTTTGCCCTTGTATGAATCACCCCCATTAGATGACCTAAATTATGTTGATAAATTCAGCTTGAACTAGATTTACAAAGTGACAGGAAGTTTGAGGTCTCAATTTGTTCCCGTCCTATAGATTATTGTTTATGAGCAGTTTCATGATGTGGTAGTTTGGTGATAGTTCAGCATTCTGATAGCCCCAGGACATTCATTCACTATAATAAAGGACATTAGAGAGGTATAACCTGCTATTAATGAGTACCCAAAATATCAAGGCATTGATTTTACTTTTCTAAAATCTGAGAAATACTTCAATAGCTACTTTTTTTCTTTTTATTCTGTATTCTTCAAGTTAAAGTACTGACTCACCAGAAGGTGATCTAGAAGCTCCTTTGGGCTAGATAAGTTCTGTACATCACTGATTACCACCCTGGTGATTTCTTTATTCAGGCCCGGAAGTCAGATCTGCTTCTTTGTTAAGAAACTACAGGACTGACAGCACACAATGAATCATGCCTAACAACATGCTGACAAGCTGGCAAGAGACAGCCTGTACAGTGACAAATACAGCTGACAACACGTGTACACATCTGTTGGTAGGATTTATGAGAAAGGAATACAAACAAGGAGGAGATGGGTTCTTTGGTTTTATAAGAGAATTTTGAGGCTCTTTTCTTTCCATTCAAATAACAGCAACATAAGGAACACATATTATCCCTCAAGATTTATTTATTACAAGCACAACTAGATTACAAATGGTCTGTGCAGATTAGCATTTTGATTATCAAACTGCTGTTCCAAATATCTGATGAACAGATATTAGAATAGTTCTTAAACATACTGATTAAACACACATTGATGCTGCTATTTTTAACACTTGCTTATATTCAGGTGTAAATCAGTTTTTATATCCTTCCTTGAAATTAAAGTGAAAAAAGTGAAATGTACATAAGTGAAAAATGTGAAGCGTCCATAACCCCACCAGACTTTTCTCAGGGTGAAAAAGACACAAATCATCACTTTGGCTTAATTTTAGGGATTAAATAGAAAAGTTTCAAAAGGAGGGCAATGGATTCAAATGCCCATAAAAAGTGTCTGAGGAGCTTATGCAGTAATCAAGGTGCTCTCACAAAGCTTACTTCACTACCAACCTGCCATTCCCCACATTTTCCTTTGCCTATAGTATAAATGTTCTGTCCTCAATACAAGTAATTAGTTCAAAGCAGCATAATTATCTCCGTTCTAGAAAAAGTCCCCAAGATAAAGATTTTGCTCCTTAACAACAATATTACTAAATCTATTCATTGAGTAATGGGACCTCCCCCTTCCTTCCTTCCTGTTTAAGGAGATTCTGTATCATACTGCAACCTCGTCCCAGCCCTGAAAATTACTGTAATATAGATAAATTCCACAGATGGTAACGTGTTGTATTCTTCAGACTATTTGGGCAGAAAAAAAGTTTGAGAATCTTTGTCTTTTGGCAATCGTTTCTACCCCCCTACTTAATATGAGCTCTGTTGCCTTATAAATGCAGTTGCTGATTCTTTTTTCTCTTTTGTCCATGTTATACTGGGAGGTTTTTGAGAGCAGAGCTTATAATTTTCACATAATAAATGTTTATTAATAACTTTTCAAATAAAATGCAATTAGGCTAGAGTAAGATGAGCCCCGATGTTTCTCCTACCATGAACGGCCAAGTGCTCCTGGTTTTCCAGAGCTTAGCTCATCTGAGAACAAAGAGAGGCTCTAGCCTGAGATGTCTACTGCCAATGTGAAAAGAGAGTACTCAAGTTTTAACTAGTTCCCAAGAAAAGACTTCTGTGTGAGAGGTTATTCTTTCTTTTAAAATATTAAACCTTGCAATCTACTTATCTCCATGGGTTTAGAATAAGAACTGTTAACACACACTGATTAATACTGTTATATTTAAGTTTGTTTAAAATAATTAATCATGATCATTGCTTTCATAAAATCCCCATCCAGAAGGTGAGAGAAAAAGAAATCCTCCTAAGCAAAAAAGAAGTATCAAAATTTCAATGACTGTGCTGTGTTTTTAAATTTTAGAATTAGAAGGTATTAGAGCAAACTAGAGTATAAAGATCATTTATTGCAGTCCTTTCATTTTCCTACCTTCATTTTTGGCATGTGGTTCTACCATCCTGTTCATTCTGCTTTTATTGAATGAATTTCAAAGTAATATTTTATAAAAGGTCATGTATTTATGTAATTAACATAATTATATAAAAGTATATAATTAGTATAAATAACTATAATTACATTATTATAGAATGCAACAATCTTATCAAAAGGCTTTTTCTACCTTAACAAGCCAAAATATATGCATTGTTCAAGCATATTAATTAATTTTTTATATTCAGTATCTCGGTTATTTTAATTGATTCAACCAAATACCATATCTTCATATGTGCATTTGAAAGATAATTTTCTCTTTATTTTGTCTATTTGTTGAGTGGTTAAAAAAAAAGGAAAAGAAAAGAAGCCTTGAAAAGGAATCCTATTCTTTCTTTATCTATCCTCTGGTTTTGGATATTATATAGAGCAAGTAATCCTTGAATTCAAATGAAAAAACAAAACAAAACACAGCTTTATTTGTAAATTTCTTTTGGGCAGAAATTAATAAAATTGTGAACTGTGTGACTTAGCAAATAATGGATGTTAATGAAAATAATGAATGTTACCTTTACTGTGCTGGTGATAGAAGCAATCAGGTAATTTTAAATTCTGGACTAAACCAAAGTCAGTAAATAGAGGAACCCACTCCTGAAGCACTGTCTCCTCTTTCTTGCCAGTCTCTGCAAGCAGTTCCATATATGCCATAAACATTATCTCATTCTTCTACCCCCACTTGAGAATGATTTCTGTATCAAGTACATCTCTCTGAAATTGCAACTTGAATTTCTTTCCTTATTAATAACAAAACTTCTTAGTCCATCATATCTAGCACATTTAAGGATGGTATATATTTACCAGTGGTGATGCTATATGCTCCTGTTTATTACTGACAACCCGTGAGTAAAATCATAAAGACAAGATGATATACTAGAGATACATCTCTTTTCTCATTCTCTTGAAAATCACCATCCATATCAAGAAAACTATGAAATACAAAGAAAAAAATATATTTAACCACAAATAATATATAATGCTGAAAGGAGAAAGGGAAATGGTAAACAAGCAATTGAAGAGAAAAATAATTAACTTTAGTATTTCAAGTCAGGGGTAGGTGGAAACTGACAAGATGGAGGCTACTTTGCCACTAAAAACTACTCAGAAATTAGTGGCACAAACTACAGAGGAAAGTTGGGGTAAGATGGATGACAAAAAGTAAGGATAGTTTTGAAGTCTGTGACATCCACAGTTAAGCCTACAAGTTATTAACCCTCCAAGAACTGTTTATTCCAAACCTAGATTGGAGGTCAAGTATATAATTATTTGTATGGAAACTGAGCTTGAAAGTTTTGAACATTGGAACTCCAGGCATGGAGGAGGCTGTCCAAAAAGAGGTTTAAGGAAATTTCTACACAAAAAAATATGTGACTACCAGTTCTCTTTCTTTTTAGAGGTCTCTGCACCCACCCGAAAACTAGCAGATTGTCTGGAAAAAGAATTAATCACCTCAGGAATAGACTCACACATACTGGCATTTGGGTGTTCCCCAAAGTGATAGAAAACTAACTTCATTAAAAATAAAAAGTTGTTCAAGAAAGGAACTAGGAAAAGTAAATTATCAAACTATAGTTCAACAATAATTAATATGTTTAGACTTACAACATTGAAATGAATAAATATGGACAACAGAAAAATTGGTTCATAGTTATATTGTTAGGTAAGGAAAGAAGGAGTTTAAGTGAGCTAAATTTTCATTTACATATAAAGTAAATAGTGTCTATAACTAAGGCTCAATAGATACAAATATAGTCATATTATTTAAAAATACAGAGATAAAACCCAGAACACATAACTAAAAACATTTTAACTGTCTCTGGGAAGTGAACTTTGATACTTTTATCCTAAAAAAAGATAAATCAGTTTGGCCTCCACCATCACACCCCACAAGTCTTGCTCCCTAGGTGAATTCCCCACTCAAGTTTCTCTTTTCCTCTTACAAGCCCCATCTAATTTTCTACCTTCTCACACTTGGCAGGTAAATGTTTGTCCTTTTCCACAGAGAAAATAAAAAGTTCCAGATATGGTCTCCTTCTATATACAGCTGCACTTGTAGACTTAACAAGGGAATATTCCTTCAACTACCTTCTTTTTCTGTCTCACAGGAATAGGTGTTTCTCCTTTCAGATTCCAGTCATTCCATTGGTGCACAGGATGTCAGCCAAATTCAGCTTCTGATTCCCATACTTTCCTCTACTACAGGTTTTCCTTAGTCTCAGTCTTCCCCTCTCTACAGAGACTGTCATTCATCCTAGTTTGGATTTTTCCAGAAACAGACGGTGAGATGAAAATTTGAGTGCAAGTAACTTATCTGGGGAGTTGTCTTAGATTCCTAGGGCTGCCAGAACAAGTACCACAAACTGAGTGACTTAAAACAACAGATGCTTACTGTCTCACAGCTCTGGGGGCCAGAAGTCTAAAATTAAGGTGTTGGAAGGACCATGCTCCCTTTGAAATCTGTTGCACACCTCTCTTCTGAGTTCTGGCAGTAGCTGCCAATCTTGGCATTCCTTGGCTTATGCCATGACTCAATCTCTCCTGCCATCATCACATGGTCATTTTCTCAACATGTGTCTGTCTCCTCTCCTCTAATGACAAGGATACCACTATTTTGTATCAAAGGTCCACCCTTCTCCAGTAAGACCTTGTTTAACTTGCCTAATTCTCTGTTGGACCCTATTTCCAAATAAGTTACATCCTGAGGTACTGGGAATTAGGGTTTTGGGCGGAGACAATTCAATCCATAACAGTGTATGAGACCAAGAAACTCCAATAAAAGATTGGGAATGTGGGCTAAGGATGGGGAGAAAGCCAATAAAGGATTGCTCACCAGCCAGTTACCACTGAGGGCAACTAGAGCTCAGTTCTAGAGGGGAACTGTGGGGGCAGTGAATCACGTGGCACAGCGCTATCCCAAGCAAGGGGTAAAGAAGCTGCCAGTTTCTCATCTGTCTTTTGTCGAGAACTGGTTCTTGAGGCTATAAGTCTCTTACACTTCTAGCTCTCCCTGAAAGTGAACAAGCATGTCCCTTCCTGAATATATACAAAGGAACTCAGGCATTGCTGAAGTGCATGTCAAGGGCACCTGAATAGGACCCTAGCTGAGGGACTACCCTAGAAAATTTGTAATTATCTCTGACTTCCTCTCCCTTGCCTCCCACATCCAGTCACCAAATTCCAATAATTCTGTCTCCTAACGGTGTCCAATCTCCCTTAACCAAATGTTAAATCTCTTCATTAGTGCATCATCATTTCTTCATTAAATTATTTTAAGAGCCTACTCACTAAATTCCCTAATTTTCTTATTGCTATCATTTCTATAATAAAACCCTTAATTTCCTATTAAAACTTCCCATTTCCCACAAGGTCCATGGAAGGTAAGAATAAGGCAAAACTGGATCTGAATCCTGTCTTTGTTCCTTAGTATCTTAGAATCTTAAGCATGGTACTTAAACTCTGTGTCTCATTTCCACATTTGCATATTAGGGAAACTTATAATTACCTTGCAAGATTGTTTTGAATATGAGAAATAGTATGTTTAATAGACTTTCGTGACTATTCATTACCAATACCTATGTTGGTGTATCTGTACACACTCTGTACACACTCTTATACATCATCCAAGTTCCTTTACAACATTTTCCATACCTATATGATCATATTCTGCTCCACTTTCCTATGCACTATATATTTTTGTGATGCATGATATATTCCAACCACGTTAAATTTTTCTCTCTAAATTTGGTATGTTCTTTTATAACTCTAATCTTGCTTTTTTTTTTTCAAATTCTACTCAATTTATTCATTTTTTAAAAAGATATTACATTAAAAAAATATGAGGTCCCCATTCGCCCCCACCGCCCCCACCCCACCACTCCCCCCACAGTAACACTCTCCCCCATCATCATGTCACATCCATTGCGTCTGGTGAGTACATCTCTGGGCATCGCTGCACTCCATGTCCCGTATTCCACACCATAGCCCATACTCTCCCACGTTCCATCCAGTGGGCCATGGGAAGATATACAACATCCGGCAATTGTCCCTGGGGCACCACCCAGGACAACTCCAAGTCCCGAGAATGCCTCCACATCTCTTCTCTAACTCCCATTCTCTGCACCCAGCAGCCACCATGGCCACTTTTTCCACACCAATGCCACATTTTCTTGATTATTAACCACAATAGCTCATGAATAGGATATCATTAAGTCCACTCTGATCCTTACTGTATTCCTCCTTCCTGTGGACCTTGGCTTGGTTGTGTCCATTCCACATCTATGTCAAGAGGGGGTTTAGATTCCACATGGATATTGGATGCAATCCTCCTGCTTTCAGTTGTAGGCACTCTAGGCTCCATGGTGTGGTGGTTGACTTTCTTCAACTCCATGTTAGCTGAGTGGAGTAAATCCAATAAATCAGAGTGTAGGAGCTGAAGTCTGTTGAGGCTCAGGGCCTGGCTATCATATTGTCAGTCCACAGATTCAAATCCCCTAGATATATCTTAAACCCCAGCACCAACTACAATTCCAGTAAAGTAGCATGAAAGGCTTGTGAAAAGAGATCCCATGTGAGTCCCGCTCCATCACGCAGAAACACCAGCTCCAAAGAAGGGTCAACTGGAATGGCAGTGAACCCCATCTGCCATGACCATAGAACCTGTGGGTCTCTTTAGCCCTCAAAAGGCCCAATACTGGGGTTGTATCTACTTTATCTGTCTCTGAGACTCTGCTCAGGTATGCATAAGGGCAATCCTTCTGACAACCTCCAGACTCTTTTTTAGAGACTCATAGCCATATGAACTCATTTGTCCTTTCCATTTCCCCCTTACTTTAGGTCAAACAGCATTTTTAACTCCTGTTATTATATTTAGACAGGGATATTCTGCTGGTCTGCATTGAACCTTTATTTTAAGGTAATTTTCTAGTTACGTCATCAGCTAGTACTTGGTACTGATCCCTCGGTGCCAGGGAGGCTCATCCCCGGGTGTCATGTCCCACGCTGGGGGTAAGGCATTGCATTTACATGCTGAGTTTGGCTTCGACACTAGACACATTTGAGTAACACGGAGGCTGTCAGGAGGGAACTCTTAGGCACAGTGCTGCTCTAGGCCTTGTTCTTATTTCAGGTGTATAGGCTCACAAGCATAGTCATTAGTATCAGGGGCTCACTGTTGGACCCTCATTCCTTCCTGGTCCTTACTGTTGCACATGGGGGACTGCTGCTGCTCCCCTAGGGACCACGACAGAGCCCCCCGAGCCAGGAACCCAGTACCCCCCCAGCTGTTGTTTCTAATCTTGTTTGTATGCTAGAATGCCTGAGAAAACTCCTACTCCAGCTTAAAGAGCCAATTCGAATACTATGTCTTTTATGAAATGTTTCCTCATTCTCTGAGACAGAATTAGTGACTCTTTAGCTGCAATAGAACCAGGTTTAAAATGTTATATTAGTACACTTGATAATATTTTTTTGTTTTGCTTTACATGTGTCTCTGACCAAACTGTAAGCTTCTCCAGGCATAAATAGAATGCTATTTACCCTTATATCCCTAACACTAAGTATAATGTCTGCCACAAAAAATATCTATTAAATGAAGATGTGAATAAGTACATAGACTGATACATAATAGGTCGGTTGATCATATGTACATAAATAATAGGTAGGTAGATAGATGATTGATAGATGATAGATGATAGAATTCTTACTATTGTGTCCTTTCTAGTTTAAGAGACTATAACTAGTGTTTGTTTTTCCAATCTAAAACTGAAAATGAATACTGATTTTCAATTAAAGTTGGTATTATATTAATTCTAAAAGTAAAAAAAAAAGAGTATGGGGTTTGATTTTGTGAACTATGATTATGATTACACTTTTTTCATCTTCATTTTCTTCATTAACAAGGACACTTTGATTATGTCATTTAACTAATCTGTGTTCATCTGTGTATCTTTCTGAACACTAGAGGAACAACTGAGTTAGGTTGGAATTATAATAGATGAGATAAAAGTGCCTGAAAAAGCACTTTTTCAGAGTAATGTTTCTATAACTTGTTGAGTTGCCTTTTTCTGTTCTTTTATTTTTATGAATTTGACAAAACGTTGTTATCATTAAAAAAGGACAGGTATGTTTAGAAGCTTCTACAGGAAAGCTCACAAAAATGTTAGCATAATATACTCACTCTGTTTATGAAAAATGTCTGCACTAGTCCAACAGAATAGATTCTCATTTTATGCTCCTTTGGTTATATAATCTAGTATATCAATATTCCTAATGATTAGGAACTTGCTGATGAGTATGGAGGCTGAGGACCAAATTGATTTATCCAAGAAAAGATATATTTTTCTTTCTTTTTTGAGTGTTTTAAAATGAAAAGAAAAACCGTTTTCTCTGTCTTGAGCCACTTATACTAAGTAGCAAGAAACAATTTTTAGAATGATCTGTTCATAATATAAAAGTATCATCAACACAGGAATTGCCATTTAGAGTGATAATGAAGACTCTGTTTTCACACAATGGGAGTTATTTTAGTATTCATTCCTTAGCTGCATGCTGTTTCTGGCAGTTCACGTTGTCAGCTAAGTTAATGCTGGATTTTGAACCTTATTCCTGTCTTTTATATCAAGTTTAGGTAGAGGTAATTCACTTAGAGAGAAGGAAAAATCTTTTACTCAGGAAATGGAGAGATATTACTTTTCCAAAGAGCAAAAAGCTTTAAAGGTATTTTAATTGCTTGAAATGTTCTCCTTTTCCAATCCAACTTTTTCCTTATCATATATATAAATAAAACAACAAAATTTAATAATTTATGTCCTTCATCACTACAGATGAAATCCATGGTAAAATCCATACTTTTCCACATTTAAGGTTAGGTCAGAGATGGCGTGGGGAAGGTAGAAGAAGCAAATTATTTTTTTGCCTATGTTCTTCTCCTTTGTGTTAAAGTTTACTTTAAAAATATTTCAATTTTTTCTCTATTATCATAAAAATATGCTCTTTCATCCCATAATGCACATCTATTTTTAATAAAGGGGATACTCCAAAAAGGTGTGATTTTTAAAAATAAGTTAACAACAAATTTTCCTTTAACAAATGCACAAGAGATTTTACACAGTGAATGCTAACATCTTCAAAGCCATGATATTGCCATTTTATGTATAAAATATTTAAATAGGGCAGGGGGCAATTTGTTTCAGAATTTTCGTGCCAATTTAAAACATATATTTATGGTCATTGCAATATAAAGTAAAGCCATGATACTTACTCTTATCTACTTTATTCAGTAAACTCGGTTCTTGGTGACTAGTGCCTGGTTCCAAAAACCAAATCCAACTTCAAATCATGATTTTCCATCAATCTGAGATATTCAAAGACTGCACCATGGATCTTGAAGGCATTAACCTAGATATCTTTTCTAAAATGTCTTGAGCAGGGAGAAAGTATTCAAAATATTTTTTTTTACCACATTCCAAAATAACTGTTTTAATAAGATCAAGGTTTATTGGAAAATCTTAACTCTGATACATTTGAAAAATAGCCACATTATGGAATAGTCACAAATTGATGAGAATATGCTGTCAGTGCTTTCCTTCATTTACTCAGAACTTTTCTGAATCCCAATTCTTTGCCATGTACACCATGGTCTACATGGCCTCTGTTTTCCTTGTTGGCCTCTCTATTCACTCCCTCTACTCTAGATACACTGTCCTCTTCAAAACCACATAAAACACACTCCTTTCTGCAGCTTCTTGCTTGCTGTTTCCTCATCCTAGAAACATCCACCGATGTTTTCCTAGCTTGATTTCTCATTACACTCAGCTCACTAATTAACTGTCACCTGATTAGAGAGACTTTCAATGACCACCCTACCTAAATACCTCATCCTCCTCCTTCTATTTCTTTACTTTCTTCTTATTTCCATGTGATATTGCATCTTCTGTTTGTTTATAATTTACACCTGCACAGGCATGTAATGACCATAAGAGCCATAAATTCATATATGTCATTGACCACTGAATCTGCAGTACTTAGAACAGTGCATGGCTTATAGGAAATACACAATTCTTTCTCAAATAATGAGTGATGAACTGAATAAAATATTTAATCAGTGCCTATTCTGTCCTGTTCCAGTGATGAGGTAAAGGGGTGTATGTAAGAGACCCTCTTTCTTTACAGAACCCACAGTATATTAGGGGTGATAAGAAGAAGCAATTATGAATGGTTTTAAGGGTAATAAGAATAAGAATGATATATTATATAATGGGTGGCACAAGAGAAGGAAAGAACTCTGAGGAGTCAGTGAAAGTTACGTGGAGGAGATATTTGAATTGAGTCCAGAATCAAAATGAGTTTAACAGTGGAGCCAAAGTGTGTTTGTATGGGGGGGGGGGGGGAGTGTCCAGGAACAACAAACATGCCAATTCACTGCTAACAAATGCCTAGATTGCTTACCAGATAACATGTACTCTGTTAATCCTGAAACACAATAACAAGGTATAATAACTAATGTTAATGACCTTACCCTATATTAGAGTAGACAATAAGGTAAATAATTTCATGAAAGTTATACATATTTTGATAATGATAATGTATGGTGAGCTCATAAAGTTGCTTCTCTGCCAGGATGCAGATAGATGGAAAAATATTCATATATGTTTATTTTAAGGAGGGCATAGCTTTCTCTGTTTCAGTAACTGGCTACTAGCAATTGCCAGTGAGATTCTGTCTTTAATGAAATCATTTTCTTAAAAGGCAAAAGATACAAGTCCCAGGGAGAAAAAGTCTCAGGTGCTGCTGAAAAAGAATGAAGAGATGATATAAAAAACTGTGCCTCAAGTTAGCTCTCAGGCTAGACTATCCTGCATATTAAGAACAGACATTATTCATCAAGCACATAGAATTTTTAAGAAAATAAATGTTTTATGCAGACTAGCGATATCAAATTTGCCTAAAGTGTTTATCAAGTCTATGCTCTCTATTCATGCATAATTAATTTTTGGATAAGCAAAAGAATAAGGTGATTTCATTTCTTATGATTTTGGTATAAAATACTTGTATCTCTACCTCAGTACTACTGACAAAGATTAGGAGAAAAGAACCAGCTTTGAAGCTAAGTCATCACAGTGTGGTGTTGGAAATGGGAAACTGCAAAAAGACTTTGATATATCTTTAAAATAAAGTGACCAGGTTTAGATATTCAAATACACAAAACAGAGATTGATGAAATGACCTGTAAATTGGATTACTGGTGCAATTTCTCTTAGAGTAGGAATATAATTCATAGCATCTTTTTAATACTTTTACAAATGTAGGAGACTAGAGTTCACCTGGATCAACAAAGCTAAAATGACATCTTCATGAGAAATGTAATCTATGCAGTAAAATTGGTCATGACAAAGAAGTGTAGAATTAAACTGACTTTTTCACATACCGGAACCCTGTTAGACACCTGGGATTGCAAGACAGACAAAATTATAATTTTCATGGATATAGTCACATTGATGAATCACTGGTTTAAAAATCAAGATAAGACACAATAGTTCAGCTTTATCTTTGGCAATAAGCAGTAAGAACATTATATCTTTAGTTACTCCTTTATCAGTTACCTCAAAAAAATGTAATGGCATAAATTGTCAACAAAATCTACTTAATTGAAATCACTATTTCAATCTATTCGTGTCAGCTGTAAGCAGCTTCTTTTGGGCCTATCCATTTGAATACTTCTGAACTCTGGGGAAAAACATGTACTCCAGAGAGCACAAATTGTTACATGTATTTGTGCAGCTTACTGAGTAATTCTGGGATCCCCAAGATACCAGCCTGAGAGCATAAGATTCAGTACCCAAATAGTAACCATGCCTTTAGAATGGCTTTGGATGGAAGCCATGGGGGTCATATGAGGCTTGTCTAAGGTCTTTTGGGAAATAATTTATATCACCCAGGACTTGCTTGGTCCTCCAGGTCAAGGACTACCTCTGACACTGCTTTAGATGATTTAGGTATGTGATAGGCAGAATAATGTTCCCCCAAGGATGACCACATCCTCCTCCCCAGAACCTGGAAATAAGTAACTTCATAGGTTATAAACAATTTTGCAAACGGGATTAAGTTAAGGATCTTGAGATTGGAAGATATTCCTGAATTATCTAGGTGGTCCTGATTTAATCACAAGAGTCCTTATAAAGAGGAGTCAGGAGAATCAAAGTCAGGGAAGCAGAAAGAGAGACTAGAAGATGTTGCACTGCTGGATTTAAAGATGGGTGGAGCTACAAGCCAATGAATGCAGACAATCTCTAGAGCCAGAAAAGAAAGGAAATTGATTCTTTTCTAGAGCCTCCAGAAAGACTGTACATGCCTACACTTTGATTTTAAGACTTTTGAATTTTGGAACTGTATGATACTAAATTTGCATGTTTGAAACCATTACATTTTTGGTAATTTGGTTCTCCCCACAAAAGCAAATTAATAAACAAGCCAATGTAGATAATGCTGTTCCCAGAAGAAGGCCTTCACTAGGGGGACTTAAGACAGCCTCTCATAAGTATGAGAGAAATAAAAGCAGATCATACTTAGAAAACTAATTTCAATGCTCTTATGATCATTTATTTGACACTGAGACTGTGTCTGTTTTTCTACAGCCCTTCACACACCCCATCATTTCTATGGATCTCTCTTTTGTGGACTTTTCTGCCCAGTATAGTGACTGCTTACCTTGTTCTGCCCCTTCAACCTCTTCCAATGTCTTAATTGCTAACTGCCTGCACAGACATTAATCCCCTAGTTTCCTCCTTTCTAAGTGCTGTTTATTTGCCTCCTGATTCTCTGACCCACTACTATCTTCACCATCTTCCTCATCCTATCCTTTTAAACTCCCATGTTATCAGGACTCAGTGAATATTATACAAAATTAAATAAAATTATTGTGCATAAATAAACTAAAAATGCACCTGGTATAAAATGCAAATCTCAAAGGTAAGTTTTCTTTCAAGGTTTTGCTTTTATCAGCTTCTTATTTGCATGACATCTGTTGGTGCTTATCTCCCTCTAAACAAAACTGTCCCATCAAGACCCTCTGAGCAATAACAGCATCCCTACCACACATGCATCTGACTGAAGGTAAACCCTCCTAGGCTGGCCAGTGGCTCATGATGGGCCTGGCTCAAAGATTTTGCTCAAAAACAAGAGATGCTTTGCTTTCTGATAGGTGAGAAGAGATAGACATGTGGAGGGTAACTAATTCCATTAATCATTGGCCCTCAGATGGAAAATTCACTAAGTCCTTCTGCTGATGTACATGGAACTCAATTTCTTCCATAGTTTCTGGGAGACCTTTCTGTGTTAGTTAGATTTCCTTGAGGTCCCATGTTCCCTGTCACAGTAGCCTAGGAAATATATACTGTTGGTTCTGTTGCTCTGCAGAACCATGATTAATACATTCCTTATCATTCCACATGTATTTTTTTCCATAATCTTCTTTTAAGTGACTTAGCATGATTGGGCTTCTACCAATTGCAAGAAAACCAACCTAAATAAACATTTCTGACAAGAGATTTGTTCTATACTTGGAAACCTCATAATAAAAATGAATTTTAAAAATGTTAAATCTGGTTGTAATGGTCATGATTAGAGACCGCCTTGATTTTCCAGGCTGCTATGACAAACACCACACAATGGATTGGTGTAAACAATTGGAATTTATTGGCTCATAGCTTTGAGGTCAAAATTGAAATGTCAGCAAGGCAATGTTTTCTCCCCAAAGTCTGTAACATTCTGATCCTTCTCTTCCAGTTTCTACTGTCTTCCAGTTACAGCACTTTCCCATGGCGTTATGCTGACTATGTGTGAATCTCTTCTACATGAAAAGGACTCTAGGAATCCAGATTGGGTGGAGACCCATACAATGAGAGTGAAGATATACCCACCTTCTGGGAGGACTGATGTTCTCAAACAGAGGGAATTGTATCTTTCGAGAGAATTGGTGGCTCCCAATGGGTTACAGCAGTGTAATTTGTCAAGCCCTCAACATTGTTGCAAGTATCTCTGAATATGGTCCTTCAGTAATGAATATTGATTGTCACTGTGGGCCCTGAGGGGAGGGGAAAGAGGTATTGAATAGATGGAATTAGTATTAACTATGGGGCAATGGAAGTGTTCCACAAGATCATGCAATGATGGATATAGGACATGTTAGATTACACCAAAAATGTATAAAAGTCTATAGGCTAAAATGTAAACCATAATGTAAAACATAAGACAACTAAAAATTTAGAAAATTGTATAGTCTAAATATAAACCATAATGTAAACCCAAATGGAACCATGTTTGAAAGCTATTGTTTCAATATCTGTACATCACCTGCAGTAAATATAATATGAACATGTAAAAAGATCATTGCTGGGAGATAACCAGCAAGATGGCAGCAGAATAAGGAGGTCCTAGAGTCAGCTCCTGCCCAGGGTAGTTAGCAAACACCCAGAGCTCTCTGGAACTAGCTGAAGCACATGTTTACAGACTCCAGGAGCCAGAAGAGCATCCTGCAACATCTTTGAAGGAGTGGAAGGAGGAGACTGCCCATCTGCAGAGAAGACTCATAATTAGAGTGCTCCATGCCATGGAGGCTGGTGCCCATCCTCTACTGGAGGCACAAGCCGCCTCAGGAGCTGTTCTGTGGCTGGAATCAAAAGCTCCATTTCCCCAAAATGGGGAAGGAAGAGACAGTTGGGCACCAATTTCAGCAATTGATGAGGAAGCTCAGTGGACCACAGTATAATCCTGAAAACAGCTAAAGCTTGAGCCTGTCCAAGTCAGAGATGCCAGGAGCTGCCATCTTAACTCTGCGCCTGGCACAAGGGGAAGCGGGGTAGACTGAAAATACAAGTGCTGGTGGAGACCAGCTTCTTCCGATCAAGATAAGATAGCAGGTCTAGCCTAGGCCCCAGTGCCACCTCCAGCAGGGAGGAAGCTATGGGGACCTGCGCCAGCCTCTCTGGGAAATTACTGGCCAAGCCTTGGAGGCCAGTGACTATCTAACTCTGACGACAGGAGCCACCCCAGGAGCTGTTCTGTGATGGGAATTGGAAGCTCCATTTCCCAGAACCAGGGGAGGAGGAGAAGTTTGGTTGATGATTTGGGCTACTGATTGGTAGACTTGGCAGGCTAAGAGATAACCCTGGGAACAAGGGGGTGAGAACCACCCCAAGTCAGAAAGAGGCCAGTAGCCACCATTCTGACTCCACCGCCAACCTGAGGGGAAGCTGGGCTGGCCAGTTTCTTTCACACAGATCAGCCTACAGCCCTAGCCTAGGCTTCAGCCCTGCCTCTGCCAGGGAAGAGGCTGAGGAGCTCTGCACCAGCCTGTATTGGTAACTGCAGATAACTTTGGCTGCCATAGATTAAAAATCAGAAGTCTACCAGGGCAACTGTGATCATCTTGGACCCACACTGCATAAAACCACATCTGCAGCCCCAATTCTGCCCCAGGCAGGGGAGGAAGGGATGTGAAGTTTCATCAGTATCTCTGGGCCACTACAGTCTAGGCCTGCATGTGGATTATTCCACATAGCTGAGAGTATCCCTATCTCTGACAAAGGAGAAAGTTGGAAGAAGCTTCATTGGTCCCTGGTGCAATGAGAGCAGCTTGAGCCTCCACAGCTAACAGCACCAACTACATGCTTGGCTTCTACTGCACAACCAGCAAGAGAGAAATGATAGGAAGCCCAAACTAAAGAGAAAAACTGCACACAGAATAAATACTCTAGTAAGCCAGATGCAAAGACACCAACAAAAAAATTACAATCCACACCAAGAAACAGGAAGCTATGGCCCAGTTAAAGGAACAAGATAAGCCTCCAGATGACATAAAGGAGTTGAGACAACTAATTATAAATGTTCAAACAAATCTCCTTAATAAACTCAATGAGATGGCTAAAGAGATTAAGGATATTAAGATAACACTGGATGAGCACAAAGAAGAATTTGAAAGCATACATAGGAAAAGAGCAGATCTTATGGGAATGAAAGGCACAACATAAAATTTTAAAAACGTTGGAATCATATAATAGCAGATTTGAGGAGGCAGAAGAAAAGATTGGAGAGCTTGAAGAAATGGCCTCTGAAAGTGAACATAAAAAAAGAATAGATAAAGAAAAGAATGGGAAAAATTAAACAAGGTCTCAGGAAACTAAATGACAGCAAAAGGCATGCAAACATATGTGTCATGGGTGTCCCAGAAGGAGAAGAGAAGGAAAAAGGGACAGAAGGAATATCTGAAGAAATAATGGTAGAAAATTTCCCAACCCTATTGAAGGACATAGATATCCCTATCCAAGAAGCGCAACATACTCCCATCTGAAAAAACCCAAACAGACCAACTCCAAGACACATACTCATCAGAATGTCAAAGGCCAAAGACAAACAGAGAATTCTGAGAACAGCAAGAGAAAAATAATGCATAGCATAAGGGATATCCAATAAGATTAAGTGCTGATTTCTCACTTAAAACCATGAAGGCAAGAAGATAGTGGTCTAATATATTTAATATACTACAAGAGAAAACGTCCAGCCAAGAATCTTATATCCAGCAAAACTGTCTTTCAAAAATGAGGGCAAAATTAGAATATTCACAGATAAACAGAAACTGAGAGAATTTCTAAGTAAGAGACCAGAGTTCCAGGAAATACTAAAGGGTATGCTAGAGCCTGAAAAGAAAAGACAGGAGAGAGAGGCCTGGAAGAGATTCTAGAAATGAAGATTATATCAATAAAAGTAACTGAAAGTGTCAAAAGAGTGGTGAAAATAAAAGATGATAGATAAAACTCAAATATTCAGGAATAAACTTAACCAATGATGGAAAGCACTTGTATTCAGAAAACTGCAACTCAATGTTAAAACAAATCAAAAAAGCCCTAAATAACTGGAAGAATATTCCATGCTAATGGATTGGAAGACTAAATATCATCAAGATATCAATTCTACTCAAATTGATATACAGATTTAATGCAACCCCAATAAAAATAACTCCAGCATTAAAGAAAAAATTGGAAACTTATCATTAAATTTTTTGGAAGGGTAAGGAGTCTTGAATAGCCAGAAACATAACAAAGGAAAAGTGAACCCTCATCTCCAGACTTTAAATCATATTAACTACCAATAGTAGTAAAAACAACATGGTACTGGCCTAAAGACAAACACAATAGACCAATGAAACCAAATTTATGATTCAGAAACAGACCCTCACAGGTATGATCGAGTGATTTTTGACTAGCCTGTCAAACTCACACAGCTTGCACAGAACAATCCGTTCAACAAATGGTGCTGAAAAAATTGGACATCCATAGCTGAAAGAAGGAAAGAGAACCCTTATCTCACACCTTTTCCAAAAATTAACTCAAAGTGGATCAAAAAACTAAAAATAAAAGCAAGAACCATAAAACTGCTAGAAGAAATTATTGGAAAATATTTTCAAGACCTGGTGGTAGATGGTGGATTCTTAAAGGACAAAAGAGAAGGACTGAGTGGACTACTGATGTTGAATGTATGTATAAGTTTTAATTCACTTTACTGTAAATTTGTGGAAATGTACAGAGTGGATGGTAACACACAGTGAGTAACAGCTAGTTTATAAATGGGGATGTGACTGAAAATGGTAGTCTAGGTATGTAAATGCCAATTGATACAATGCTTGAGAATAATCTAGGAACTGGATAGCACAGTAAACCAAGAGGTGGGAGAGAATTGTGGTTGATGGTACAGATGCAAGAGTGTCCTTTGTTAGCTAGAACAAATGTATATCACTACTGCAGGGTGTTGGGAATATGAAGAAGCATGGGAAAAAGTACAGCTGGAGTGACTTATGGACTATGGTTAGTAGTAATAATATAATATTCTTGCATCTATGCAAAATATGTACTGTGTTGATACTGAAGCAGTATGGAAAATTTGAGCCAAATATGCACTATGGACATGGTAACAATCAGATAATATTATTTTATCTGTAGCAAATGACACACCACATTGTGGTATGTTGATGGAGGGATGTTGTTCAGAGATTTTGCACATATGCGTGATTGTTTTATAAGCTTATAACTTCTGTCATAAAAAATATATTTAAAAAATAGTAATAGGTTTGGTTGGGGAAAAAAACACACCAAATGTAAGATAAAAACTATGATTAGTAGTAAAATTTTGACAGTGTTCTTTCATAGTTTGTAAAAAATATCTCATGCCAATGCAAGGTATTGGTGGAGGGTTGATGTATGGGACCCCTGTTTGATGTTATGCATATTTGCTTTGTAAGTTCACAACTTTTACTATACACGTAAATGTTTATGTATGTTCATATATAAATGATATAAAGATAATAAGAATTGGATTGGTTAGGGAAAAACTACTTTCTTAGTAGTAATATTTTGACAATGCTCTTTAATCATTAGTTAAAATAGTTTAAGAACAATGCAAGTTATTGGTGGTAGGGTGAGATGTTATATATGTTTCTTTGATGTTATATATGTTTGGTTTGTAAGTTCACAACTCTTATATACTTATTGTTTATGTATGTTTATGTATGTGTGATATATTTCAATAAGTTTTTTTAAAAAAGATCATTGCTGGGGAAGGGACAAAGTGTTTGGTGTTGGATACATAGGAGTACCATATATTGTGTATGTAAATTACTGTGATCTAAAACTTTGTGAAGACAAACTTAATAAATAGGGGGGGAGGGGACAGGATATAGACACTAAGGAAGAAATGGAAGAAATTGCCTTGTCACTGTACACACAGGGAAACCCCTATAACAGTGATGAAAGGCAAAACGTCAAAAACAAAGCTTTTCCATTTTTTCATTTTTTGTTACCCAATTTATTTTTACTTTATTTAATTTTTCTAAATTAGTATGTATTCTATATCTAACCTTTAAGCCCATCACTATATTCCATTTTACTATTAATGGAACCTGGCAATATATTAGGTTTCATTTTTTTAAAAAGTTTTGGACCACAGAGAGTTTCAACTATGGCAGGAATGTAACACTGGTGTGAAGTGTTATTGATAGGAGGCACATGGCTGATAGGGAGTTCTCCAGGGCATGTATACATAAAAATGTTTTGATATATTCATAGTGGTTACAGTTAAAAATGACAACTGAGGGAGTGCTGAGTTCCTAGCCAGGAGACCTCTATTCACATTCCCCAGTGGAACAGCAACAATCCTCCAAGTGCAATGGCAAAGGACAATAAAGACGGGTGGTCCAACAATGACCCCTTGATACTGCTGACTATGCTTATGAGTCTGTGTGCCAGAAATATGAACTAGGCCTAGAGCTGCAGGGCGCCTAAGAGTTACCTCCTGAGAGCCTTCATGTTGCTCAAATGTGGCCACTCTCTAAGCCAAACACACCCTGTAAATGCATTACCTTTCCTCCAGCATGGGACATGACTCCCAGGGATAAGCCTCCCTGGTGCCAAGGGATTATGACCAAGCACCAGCTGATGACGTAATTAGAAAAAGACCTTAAATAAAAGGGTCAACTCAGACCAGCATAATAACTCAGTCTACATGTAATATCAGGTGTTAAAAACTGCTTTTTGACCTTGGATAAAGGGGGAAATGGAAAGGACAATTGAGTTTGTATGGCTATGAGTCTCCAAAAAAGAGTCGGGAGTTCATCACAGGGTCCACACTTACACACACCTCAGCAGGGTCCCAGAGACAGCCAAAGTAGATACAAGCACAAGTACTGGTTCTCCTGAGGGGTACAGAGACCCACAGGTTCTATGGTCATGGCAGGTGGCTCGGGAGTTCAGTGCCATGTCAGTTGGCCCTACTTTGGAGTCTGTGTTCCTGAGTGTGATGGAGTTGGACTCAGATGTGATCTTTCTACACATGCCTCTTCTGTCATTTTTATTGAACCTGTTATTGGTGCTGGGGTTGATGTATACTCAGGAGACCTGAACCCCTGGACTATTCATGTGACATCAGGCTGAGCCTCAGCAGACTTGCAGCTCCTACCCTCTAGTTTATTGGACTAACCCCAGCCAGCTAACAGGAAGGTGAAGAAGGTCAACCACCATACCAGCGAGACAAAAGTGCCTACAACTGCAAGCAGGAGAATTGCATCCATCATCCATGTGGAATCTAAGCCCCCTCTAGATATATAGGTGGAGTAGATATAACCATCCCAGGGTCCACAGGATGGAGGAATAGAGTATGGATTAGAGTGGACTTACTGATATTCTACTATGGAATTATTATGATTAGTAATGGAAGAAATTGTAGCATTGATGGTGAAAGTGGCTACAGTAGCTGCTAAGGGTAGGGATAGGGAAGAAGAGATATGATGTGGGGGCATTTTCAGGACTTGGAGTTGTCCTTGGTGGTACTGCAAGGACAGATGCTGGACATTGTGTGTCCTGCCATGGTCCACTGGATGGACTGGGAGAGAGTGTAAACTACAATGTAAACCACTATCCATGTGGTGCAGCAGTGCTCCAAAATGTATTCACCAAATGCAATGAATGTCCCATGATGATGAAAGAGGTTGTTGATGTGGGTGGAGTGGGGTGACAGGGGTGGGGGTATCTGGGGATTTCATAGTATATTTTTTTAAATATAACATTCAAAAAAGAGAGATAGAGGGAAAAAAAAAGACCCAACCTCATTAAGTTGAGTCTCACCTTAATTAAAAATAACATCTTCAGGAGATCCTATTTACAATGGGCTCACATTGTCAGGATTGTGCATTAAGATTAAGAACATGTCTAAATTGGGGTACATAATCAATCTACTGCAGGGATATTAGCCAAGATCAAAATATTAATCTGCTCTGAATATTAATCTTACAATGGTCCAAAAATAATATTTTCTATATCATACCAATGCAGAATGGTCCTTAGCTCCATTAATTCATGTTTCAATTCCTTATATTTTATTTTTAAATTTTACCATCAGAGCAATTTGTTACATAATTTGTACATAGGTTCTTTTAATGCTCTAGTTTGTCTTATCCACAAAACCACAAAAGCAACTGCATGTGTTGAACAAGAGAAATTCAGAATTTAGAGAATGTTACCTGTTGCCAAAATTTATCCAGGACTAATCTTGCATTGGCTCAAAGTCTGTTCCTTTCTGATGATTATTCCTCATTTTTTGGCCTCTGGTTGAAGATATACAGTGTGTTCCGTAATTTACTAACGCTCCTTTTTAGTTTGATATTTGTGTCGCTTTCTTCTCTAGTCTATCCCCTACTTGAATCATAGTTTTGCCTTTTACTTATTCTTATTGCAATATGTAACTTATGGCAGAAGGCCATCATTTTGGCAGTCACAACAATGAGGCTGTCTCTCAAACCAAACTAGCTCCTGCAATTCGCACCACTGGGAACATAGATGTGGGTAATTCATACATAGTGAATAAGCCACATAAAAAATGTCCACAACAGAATGGAGAAACAAATTGTGGTATATCTATACACTAGTGTGATACACAGCAAGAAAAATGAATAAATTGCTGATAAAGGCAAAAACATGGATAAATATCAAAAACATGGATAAATATCAAAAGAAACCAAATGATTCCAGTTATATGAAAATCTAGCTCAGGCAAAAGAAATCTATGGCCATAGAAATAGGACTGGAATTGTAAAAGTGTAGAATGAGGGGCCATTCCAAGGTGATGGAAAATTGCATATTTTGACAGTTGTATGAGGTGGTGGTTTGGAGCTATGTATCCCAGAGAAACATGTTCTTACTTTAGTACATTAATCCATTCCTGTGATTGTGAACCCACTGTAAGTAGGACCTTAGATGAGGTTAATTCAGTTAAGGTGTGGCTCAATAAGGATGGGTCTTAATCCAATTACTTATAAAGGGAGACTTTTATAAGCAGAATGAAATTCAGATAGAAGCTGAAAGTCAACAGAACCATGAAAGGCTGCCATGAATATTGCCATGTTATCCAAGGACCAAGGACCACCAGCACGCAGCACCAGAATGCCAGTTTTCAGAAAGAAAGCATTGCCTTGATGATGCCTTGATTTTGGACTTCAACTAGCTTCAAAACCATGCGTTAAATTCCCTTTGTTGAAGCCAACCCAGTGCATGGTATTTGTTTTAGCAATGAGGAAACTAAAACATCTGGAAACTAAAGCTATACATCTAGATTACCCAGATGTATATATTTATCAAAATTCCTAGTCATACAAATAAAATCTGTGCAATCTACTGAATGCAAACTACACTTTAAAATTAAAAAGACATATTACAACAAAAAGTACATGTGAATAACTTTGCTGTTTTATTGGCTTTTAAAAATAAATTGTGGGAACTTGGTGATGCATTAGGCAAAAAAGGTGCAGCTCACAAAAACAACAGAGAAACAGCCAAGAGTCACCTGAGGGACCTGCTTTGGAAGTCAGCAGACAAGAACGGTGCTTAACAATTCCCATGAGGTTGAGGGACAGAGAGACAAAGAAGCCAAAATAACAAACTGAGTTACTAAGCCTCCTGGTTGCCAGGAAGGACTCCATCCCCCCATCCCTGAGATATTCAGCAGGGGTAAAACCCCTGCTCATTTCAGCTGAAAGGGGAGCAGAGGTATTCCTTCCTGCCAGCTGTTACAGGGGAAAAGGGAGGGGAAGTTAGGTGGCTTTTCTTCAGTGAATTCAGCTAGTGGAGGCTGCTTTGAATTTCAGCCCTGGCCAGAGGAAAACAAAGGTGGAAAAGTGTGCCAACAAGCATCATCTGCTGACTGGTCTGGAAAATACATGGACAGAAACTGCTATTAGATCTCTTTTACCCCTGAGAGAAAGTCTATGACCCATTTGTGAGTCCCTAATATGATTTTAGTAACTTAAGCTGGGTAATTTTAAAGACTTATGCTAAGTTGAACTAGATATCAAAAAACTGACAAAACAATAATAATAGGCAAGAAAGAGAAATTGGCCATCAGAGTAAATTCACCAACATACCAGATAGCAGCAAAAAATTACAAGCCATACTATGAAAAAGGAAGAGATGGCCCAGTCAAAGGAATAAACCAAATATCCTGAGGAGATTCAGGATTTGAGACAATTAGTCAATGAAAATCACACTGCTTTCCTAAATCATTTTAAAGAATAGAAAGAAAATATGACTAAAGAGATAAAGGATATTAAGAAGACATTGGCTGAGCATAAAGAACATTTTGAAAACCTGCAAAGAAAAGTAACTGACCTTATGGGAATGAAAGACACAATGGATGAGATTAAAAATATCATAACCCAATGAATGGACTGGGAGAGAGTGTAAACTACAATGTAAACTATAATCCATGTGATGTAGCAGTGCTCCAAAATGTATTCACCAAATGCAATGAATGTGCCACAATGATGAAAGAGGTTGTGGATGTAGGAGGAGTGAGGGAGGGAGTGGGGTATATGGGAACTTCTTATATATTTTAATGTAACATTTTGTGTGATTTATGCATCTTTTTTAATAAAGGACAATAAAAAACAGTTTTTATGTAATTCAAAAAAATACATTAGAGACACATAAGAACAAACTTGAAATATTTCAAGAAAGAATTAGTGTTTTTGAAGACAGAGCATCTGAACTGGAAAAGACAGGAGAAAAGGGAGAGACCAGGGTCTCAGGGAATTGAAAGACAATGTGAAATGCAAAAACATACACATTATTGGCAACCCAGAAGGAGAAAAGAATGGAAAGGGGCAATAAGAATGTTTGAAGGAAACAATGACTAAACACTTCCTTACCCTTATGAAAGACATAAATATCAATATCCAAGAAGGACAAAACACCCCAAAAAGAATAAACATAAATAGACCAACCCCAAGACACCTACTATTCATAATGACAAACATCAGAGATAAAGAGGAGAATTTGAAAGCAGCAAGAGGAAAGCAAAGCATCATATACAAGGGAAACTCAATAAGATTAAATGCTGACTTCTCATCAGAAACCATGGAGGAAAGAAGGAAGAGGAATAATGTATTGAAAGTATTGAAAGAGAAAAACTGCCAGTCAAGAATTCTGTATCTGGCAAAGCTGTTATTCAAAAAATGAAGGGGAGGGAAATGGCTGTGGCTCAATCAATTGGGCTCCCATCTACCATATGGGAGGCCCTGGGTTCATGTCCTGGGCCTTCTTGTGAAGACAAGAGAGCCAATGGTCCATGGAGAGCCGATAACTCATGCCTGCAGAGAGCTGGCACAGCAAGATGATACAACAAGGGGAGACAAGCAGATACAGAAGAATGCACAGTGAATAGACACAAAGAGCAGATAGCAAGCAATCTGCAAGGGGGGGTAAATAGATAGATAGGTAGGTAGATAGATAGATAAATATAAAATTTAAAAAAAGAAGGGAAGTTCAAAGTCTTCACAAACACCAACTGAGAATATGTTACCAAAAAAACAGAATTACAAGATATATTAAAGGTAGTATTCAGCCTGAAAGGAAAAAAACAAGGGTGAGAGACTTGGAGAAGAGTGTAAAAATGAAGAATATTAGAAAGGGTAAAAAGATAAACTATAGTATATATGACAACAGAAAGCCCAAAGTCAAAATGGATAAAGTAAGTAATGCCTTTACAGTCATAACATTGAATGTTAATGGCTTGAGCTCCCCAATTAAAGGACGGAGACTAATAGAATGGATTAAAAAATATGAGGCAACTATATGTTGTCTACAAGAGACTCTCCTCAGATGTAAGACCACAACCAGGTTAAAAGTGAAGATTGGAAAAAGATATCCATGCAAATAGTAACCAAAAAAGAGTTGTAGTAGCAAAACTAATATTGGACAAAAAAAAATGTTAAATGTAAAACTGTTATAAGGAATGAAGAAGATCATTATATATTAATAAAAGGGGCAATTGGCCAAGAAGAAATAACTACACTAAATATTTATGCACCTAATGTGATTGCCTCAAAATGCATGAGGCACACACCAGCAAAGCTGAAGGGAGAAATAGATGTCTCTATAATAGTTGTTGGATACTTTAATACACCACTCTCAGTATTAGATAGAACATCTGGATAGAGGATAAAGAAAGAAACAGAGAACTTGAATAATGTGATAAATGACCTATACCTAACTGATATCTATAGAGCATTGCACCCCAAAACAGCAGGATATACATTCTTTTCAAGAGTTCATGGATCCTTCTCCAAGATAGACCATATGTTAGGTCACAAGACAAGTCTCAATAAATTTTAAATGATTGAAATTATACAAAACACTTTCTCTGATCATAATAGAATGAAACTAGAAATCAATAATAGACAGAAAAAGGGAAAAGTCATAAATATAGGGAGATTAAATAACACACTCTTAAACAACCAGTGGGTCAAAGAAGAAATTGAAAGAGAATTCAACAAAGTATCCCGAGATAAATGAAAATGAGAACACAAAATATCAGAAATAAATTAAATGGAGAACAAAAATAAAAAACAATAGAGAGAAACAACAAAACCAAAAGTTGGTTCTTTGAAAAGATAAACAAAATGGACAGATGCTTAGCTAAAATGACCAAGAAAAAAAAGACAGAAGACACAAGTAAAATCAGAAATGAGAAGGGGAACATTACCACTGACCCTGTAGGAATACGGGAGATCATAAGAGGATACTACAAATAACTGTATGCCAAAACACTAGAAAATGTAGATGAAATGGACAATTCCTGGTAACACATGAACCACCTACACTGGCTTTAGAAAAATAGAAGACCTCAACAAATCAATCACAAGTGAAGAGATTGAAACAGTCATCAAAAACCTTCCAAAGATGAAAAGCCCAGGACCCAATGGCTTCACAGTGAATTCTATGAATCATTCAAAGATGAACTAATACCAATCTTGCTCAAGCTCTTTCAAAAAATTGAACAGGAAAGAATGCTACCAAATTCATTCTATGAAGCCAGCATCACCCTAATACCAAAATCAGATAAAATCCTATAAAAAAGATAATTACCAACTAATATCTCTAATGAATATAGATGCAAAAATCCTCAACAAAATACTTGCAAACAGAATCCAAAAGCACATTTTAGAAGTACATAGGCTCTGGTTTTTAATAAAGAAGCTCCCGAGCCTGGCTGGTTGTAAATATATTCATTTTTCTTGCTTCCCAAAATTATTACTGAGTCCTGGCCTTTCCATATGCAATTATTGAACATCTCTTGACGTCTACAACATTTAGGGGCTCGTCCAGGATTGCAAATGAAGGCCAGAGAGAGTAGCATTTCACTACCCCTTCCAGGTCTCCAAGGAAGGTGGGAAAACTCAGGTGAACCCCAAATCTGGGTGTCCCTGGACTCTGTTTAGTCCAGAAATGGGTGTGGGCTCTGCCGGAATCCTCCCAGCAAAATCAGAGGCAACGGAAAGTCTAAAGAAATTCTGGGAACAGAAAAAATCTACAAACACAGAAAAAGAATGGACATCTTATTACCCATATGAAAACTTCATCCAGCTTCATATGGAATGCCAGATCCATCTTCCTCCAGTCAAAATAAAATAACAAAGTTTTTACACTTTGTTAAGTAGGGACTACAATCCATGGCCAGCAGGAAGAAGCTACAGAAAAAAGATCATCTCCCTTCAGCACCCCTTTAAGATTAAAGGTGTAGGCTCTCTAAAGGTAAAATAAAAATTAATAGATGGATCTGGAGCCTGGCAAAAATATCCACACAAGCACTAGTAACCCCTAGGATGGCTGCAGGGGGACCCCATCCCCAGGATTCTGCTGTCCAGGATGAGAACTTCTTCTGGAAACAGGAAAAACCCTGAATATTACCCAGGAACTTTATCTTTAGACCCTCACTGAAAAATTGATAAGTGGGGTAATCAATCTAAACAACAAATAACCATCCACCTCATAACTCAATAAAACAATAATTATGCCAAAGCTTAGCAAGTTAAGCTGGCATAAAGGGGGAAATGATGTAGGCTATGGGTGGGGGGCTGTGCATCTCTTCATAGATAATCTAAGCTGTGTGTATCTGAGGATGGAAGCTGCAGCCCTGAACTTCGACTCCAGTCCTGGGAAAACAATTAAGCAATGTAGGCTTTATAAACTTTAAATATTCAGGGAGGATGCAACCCAAATGTGTGGAAAGTGTGGGGTTCATGTTAAAAGATTACATGGAATATGGGGGATATGTGTTAATTCAAGCTGACCTGAAGGAAATAATGTATCTAATACTCAGATAAAACACTTAAGGAAACTAACAAAAATTCCTTTTGCATATAAGGACCTTTTGACTCCCTATTTTTATATCTTCTATATAAAAGGACCCAGAAATTCTATTCAGGGCTCGGGTTTTGATTAAGGAAGCTCCTGAACCTGGCTGGTCATAAATAAATTCAGGTTTTTTTCCTTCCTAAAATTAAAAAAAAAAAGTATATACCATGATCAAGTGGACTTTATCTGAGGTATGCAAGAGTGATTCAACACAAGAAAATCAATTAGTGTAATAAGCCACATTGATAAATTAAAGAAGAAAAAAATCACATGATCCTCTTAATTGATGTAGGAAAAGCATTTGACAAAATACAACAGTTTTGTGGATAATAACACTCCAAAAGTTAGGAATAAAAGGAAGCTGTCCCAATATGGTGAAGTGCATATATGAAAAACCAGTACAGCCAGCACTGTACTCAATGGTGAAAGATTGAAAGCTTTCCCACTAAGATCAGAAACAAGACAAGGATGCCCACTGTCACCATTATTATTCAATATTGTGCTAGAATCTCCAGGTAGAGCAAATAGGAAAGGAAGAAGTAAAACTTTGACTATTTGCTGATGACATGATCCTGTATTTAGAAATCCTGAAAAATCTACAACAAAACTACTAGAATTAATAGTCAAGCTCAGCAATGTGGTTAATATGCAAAAATCAATAGCATTTTTATACACTACTGATGTGCAATCTGAGGAGGAAATCAGAAAAAAATCCATTTCGAATAGCAACTAAAATAATCACATATTTAGGAATAAACTTAACCAAGAACATAAAAGAACTATATTCGGAAAATGACAATACATTGCTAAAGGAAACTGAAGAAGACTTAAATAAATTGAAGGATATTCTGTGTTCTTGGATTGGAAGATTAAATATCATTAAGATGTCATTTCTATCCAAACTGATTTATAGATTCAATGCAATCCCAATAAAAATCCCAACAGCCTTTTTTATGGAAATAGAAAAGCCAATAAACAAATTTATTTGGAAGGTTAAGGGGCAAAGAACAAAAAAATCTTTAAAAAGATTAAAGAAGTTGGAGGACCCTCACTTTCCTGACTTTAAAGCATATTACTTAACTACAGTGGTAAAAACAGCTTGCTACTGGCATAAGAACATACAGATTGACCAATGGAACTGAACTGAGAACTCACAAATACACCCTCATATCATTGTCAAGTGATTTTTCACAAGGCTGTGAAGCCCATCCAACTGGGCAAGAACAGTCTATTCAACAAAGGGTGATGGGAGAACGGGATAGCCATATCCTAAAATAAGAAAGAAGATCCCTATCTCACACCTTATATAAAAATTAACTCAAAATGGATCAAGGGCGTAAATATAAAACACAACAACCATAAAACCTCTAGAAGAAAATACAGGAAAACATCTTTAAGATCTTGTGGTGTAGATGGTCGTTTCTTAAACCTTATGCCCAAAGCACAAGCAACAAAACTAAAACAGATAAATGAGACCTCCTCAAACTTCAACACTTATGTCCATCAAAGGGCTTTGTCAAAAGGGTGAAAAAGCAGCCAACTCAGCAGGAGAAAATAATTGGCAACCACTTATCTGATAAGGGTTTAATATCCGTGACCTATAAGGAGATCATACAACTCAGCAATAAAAAGACAAAGTATCTAATTTAAAAATGGGCAAAAGACTTAAAAAAGACAACAGTCCAAAGAAGAAATACAAATGGCAAAGAAACACATAAAAAAATGATCAACATCACCAGTGATTAGGAAGATGCAAATCAAAACTACAATGAGATATCATTTCACACCTATTAGACTGGCCACTATTGAAAAGTCAGAAAACTGTAAATGTTGGAGAGCATGTGAAGAGATAAGAATGCTTGTTCACTGTTAGTGGGAATGTAGAATGGTACAGCCACTGTGGAAGACTGTTTGGCACTTCCTAAGGAAGTTGAATATAGACTTGTAATGGGACCCAGCAATACCATTGCTAGGTTTATACCCAGAAGAACTGAGAGCAATGACATGAACAGATATCCACACACTGTTGTTCATAGCAGCATTATTCACTATAGCCAAAAGTTGGAAGCAACCCAGATGTCTATCAACTGATGAGTGGATAAGCAAATTGTGGTGTATACATACACACAATGAAATATTATGCAGTGGTAAGAAGAAATGAAGTCATGGAATATATGACAACATGCATGAAGCTGGAGGACATTATGTTGAGTGAAATAAGCCAGACACAAAAGGACAAATACTGTATGACTGCCCTATTTTGAACTAAATATATTATGTGAAATATAAATATATTACACAAAATATGAATATGGTTAGAATTGCATATATAAGACCATTTTTCTTTGACACTGAACAAATGTAAGTCAATAGCACAAAATGTTAGTATCAGACAAAAAAACCACATTATACTAAGTAAAGGAGACCGGACACAGAGTACTACATATTGTATGATTCCATCTATATAAAATGTAAATATAAATCAATTCATAGAGATGAAAGGAGATTAGTGGTTATGTAGGTCTGAGGAAGGAATGCTAAGGGGTATGGAGTCTTTTTTTTTTTAGAGTAATGAAATTGTTCTAAAATATTTGAGATGATGAATGTATAACACTGTGATTATAGTAAGAGCAACTAATTACACACTTTGGACAGATTAGCCAGAAACAGCAGCTATGTACAGTGGGAGAATCATAGAGGGACTGAGAGGTGAGAAATTTTCTTGTTTGTTTGTTTGTCTATTTTATGTTGATTATTATTACTAATGAAATAATGAAAATGCTCTAAAAGTTATTGTAGTGATGAACATACAACTATGTGATTATAGCAAATACCATTATTGTACACTCTGGATGAATTGTACGTTTATTAGTACATAAAAAAATAAAGTACACTTGACCAAAAACTGTGTTCCAAATTTAAAAAAAAACAAACGGAATGAAACAGGAATTCCATATTCTATGTAAATAAGACTTACAAATATAAAGGTAAACTCATCCAGTATAAAATGTATAAACTTATCCAGCTTGAATAATCTTTCTGATATGTGCAAAAATATTAGTGATATACTGAATTCCAAAAGAAAGCTTTCCATACTTTATAGAATTTATTTCCAGTCAACAGCCAAATGTGTAGCTAGCAAGCATTTTTCTATAAAGTAGGAGTCAAGGGTCCCATTAAATTTTTCCATAACTCTATCATCGATCTATGTGAATGTGTTGCTTTTGTAAATAAATTTGTCCTCTGTTAAAAAGCAAACTTGTCTTGGGGCATGCCGTGTTATGCTTGCTGCAGAATGCTGGGGACCTGTTCCTTTTCTCAGCAAAGACGGTATTAGATCACTTCTAAGGGAAAGCAATAAGGCGGTAAAAGGGATATGAGATTTTTCCTTGTGGAGGAATTAAAATGTTCTAAAACTGACTGAGGTGATGACAGCAGAACTCTGTGATGAAAATGAAAGCCACTGAGTGTACACTTTGAACCGGATAGTTCAAAGCGTGAGACTGTAAAACACAGGGAATCCTGTGGTGGAAGATGGACTGTGGTTAACAGAACAAATGTGAGAACGTTCTCTCATATTTGAACTATAACAAATATATAATACTAATACAGAGTGTTAATAAGGTGGGTTGGGGGAAGTACACAAAATGTAAGATATGGACTATAGTTAGTAGAAATATTTTGAAGATGCTCCTTCATAGATGTAACAAATGTTTCACAACAACACAATATAATAATGCAAGGTGTTGGTAATGGGGGGATGTATGGGAGACTGGTGTGATGGTATGAATATTTGTTTTGTAAGTTCACAACTTTTACATATATACTTATTGTTCATGTATGATCATGTATGAATTATAAACTCCAATAAAAATTTTAAATGAATGAAAACAACAGAGCAAGGAAAAAATAATAATAATATACCTAACCTATTTGCCAAAACAGGAAAGTGCTAATACTTTTCTATTGGCAACACAATTCTAAAGACACATCTTTTAAAATATTTGGAAATCATATATTGTTTAAGGTACATATTTACCCAAAGTCATATATTCTTAATTATGTATCACAGTGCCTTTGTTATTAAATAATGAGTTTTGTAGTTATTAGAGAATGGTTTGTTCCGGTCAATAAAAATACCCTATTCTGCTTGATATTTCATTTGAAAACTTCTTTAAAGACTCCTTTTTTTAAGAGGAAGAAAAACTTGTTCTTAGAAGTTTTCATACTGAGAGATGTATTAAGACAGATCAGACTACAAAATAATGTTTTAATTTACAACACTGAGATTTTTAAACCAGTCACTTCAAAGTAGACCCTTTCTCTTGCTTCAAAGCAGTGTTAATAAGGGATGTATCAAAGCAGGTTGGGAGCAGTGATAGGCATATATTCAAATGGCAACTTTAATTCCCGCTTATGACTTAACTTCAGTCATTGGAGAAATTACCGCAGCACTAAGCTATAACTCAATAGGCACTCGCATTGAAGGTCTTAGTCAAGGTCCTTGATTCTTTTTCTTTTTAAATTTTTTAGTCATTTCTACTTTCCACTTTGTTGCAGTAGACATTAACTCTACATGGTTAACTAAGACATGGTAACAAGTAGTCACATGATTTTATAGCTAGTTAGGTAGATAGATACAGATTAGATCTCGATCTAGATCTAGATCAATCATTATGAGGCAAAAATAGCTCTTAAAATTGATTTCCTGTGCTAAAACAATTAAAATGAGAATATTCATCCAAAATATTCATGAACAACCTCAGTTTTTAGGTTTCTAGCAGCATATATCATTAGCCATTAAGATGGCAATAGCAGAGTTGTCAGAATGAGTATGTAATATGGATTTATTGCTGTAATGGGCTGGGGTCTAGTTTGACCCTTGGGCTTTTATAAGTTTAAGCAGAGAATGGCTTGGCTGTATTTAACTAAATATTTAGTTAATGGATCCTTCCTGAGCATTTTGGGTTTGGCTGAGGAATATTAATTTTAAATTGAGCAGAAATGTATGGGGGCAATTGAACATGAAGGTTTCTATTGTTGGAGGTGCATGCTTACTCCTTGCATTTCTTTTTTTTTTTAACTCAAACTTTATTCCAAATTTAAAAAAAAACAACAGAAAAAGTCAGCTCAAAATATTACAGAAGCATTGCTCTTATAAAGTTCTGTCCAGGCACTCTTATCTCATTTAACTTCAACACCTAACTCAGTTGGTCCTCTAGTGTTCACAAATACACCCAGATGAACACCGATTAGCTAAATGACATAATTAAGATCTCCTTATTAGTGATAAAAAATGAAGAAGAGAAAAGATGCTTAATCATATTCATATCTCACAAACCCAAATCCCATATTCCTTTTTCTTTACCTTTGTCATTAATATAGTACATTCTTTGCTTTTGCTACCAAAATATTACAATGTTGTTTTTAACTATAGTCTATAAATTACATTAGCTATATTTTCCATGTATTGCCATATTCTTAACACCTTGTATTATAGTAGAACATCCCTATGTCTATATTATTAACCACAATCCTCATTACTGTCAAAATCATTGTTATACATTCCCTAGATTATCCTCCAACTGTCCTCCAACTATTATAATCTCCCTGTACTATCCTTTTCAGCCACAATCACATCTATAAATCAAGTGTTTGTTACAATCATTATAATGTGCTTCCATCAAGTCAACCAATTACCAAGTATTTACATTTAACCATATTGAACAGTCTACATACATCCAGCATTTTCTTGCCCTCTCAATCCAACCTGTGCTTCATATTACAACTCTATAAGTCTACTCATTGTATTACATGGTCTCACTGAGACCATATAATATCCATCCTTTTGTGTCTGGCTTATTTCACTCAACATAATATCGTCAAGTTTCCTCTATGTTGTCATGTGCTTTCCCAACTGACTTCTTTTTACAGGTGAATAGTATTCCATTGTATGAATACACCACAACTTGTTTGTCTATTCATCCACCGGTGGATGCTTAGATTGTTTCCATCTTCTAACAATTATGAATAATGCTGCTATGAACATGAGTACGCAAATATATGTTTGTGTCCTTGCTTTCACTACTTCTGAATATATTCCTAGGCAGGATTGCTGGATTATATGGCAATTTTATATTTAGCTTCCTAAGGAACCATCAAATCATTTTCCACAGAGTCTGCACCATTTTATACTCCTACCAACAGTGAAGGAGTATTTCTATTTCTCCATATCCTTTCCAACAACTGTAGTTTTCTCTTGTTTTTTTAAATAAATGTCATTCTGCGTGGTATGAGATGATACCTCATTGTAATTTTGATCTGCATTTTACTAATAGCTAGTTATGTTGAACATCTTTTCACATGTCTTTTGGCCATTTGTATTTCCACTTTGGAAAACTGTCTATTCAAGTCTTCCTCTATAAACACCCAGGGGTGTGTGTTTGCCTCTATTTTAGTTCTTATTGTGCTATATTAATATTATAATTACCTGCCATCTTGGATTCTTCTCAGCCTGTAAACTCTCTGAGATCAGTGTCATCTTGTTTTTAGTTCAATATTGTCAATTCTATCCTTTCTTGGCTTCATTTAAGGACTTTAATATGAGCCGATGTCTGCAGGGGTGGAACTTAAGACGAGATGGTGGTAAGTATGAACACAAAGAAGAGATAAAATGGGGCAAGGGGTTGCCTTTGGTTGGGGCTTTACGGGTTTGAGGGTGGCTGGGGAGTGACGGTTGGGTAATGTTGCCCACAAGTGGGGGGAGGGAGGGGTAGCATACGAACACAGGAGAGGGTTAGGAGGTGGTGGAGAGTAAAATGCCGAGAAAATAATATCAAAATATAATAAAGAGGGTTACCTGTTTAGAATGCTCGGAGGGGAGGGTCTGATGCAGGACGGGCTCCTGGGGAATGTCTAAATGCTCATTCTGCCAGAGTGGGTGACACCATGGGGTAGAATCCCAAGTAGTGAGAGTGGGGGTGGACCCACATCCTGGGGAGGACTAATGCCACCAAATAGAGGGAACTCTATTCCTCGAGAGAAAGGGTGGCTCCCAGGGCATTGGGGCAGATGAGCAAGTTAGGCCCTAAACACTATTCGATCTATCTCTGGAAGTGGCTCCTCAGGAAACGGAGGTTGACTGTCACTGTGGGCACCAAGGTGGAAGGGAAAATGGACGTTAAATGTGTGGAACCAAAGTAAATGGGGGGCAAGGGAGGAGTTTCTTGAGAGTACACAAGGATGGATATAAAATATGTAATATTACACCATAACATATAGGAGACGACAGACTGATAATGTAAACCATAATGTAAAACATAGGAGGACTAAAAATGTAAAGAACTGTGTATCCTAAAGTATGCACCATAATGTAAGCACAGATATTACCATGTTAGAAAGCTAATATCTCAGACTCTGTACATCATCTTAAGTAAATATGATGTGAATAGGGTGTAAGAGTATTGCTGTGGAAGGAAAAAGGTGTTGTGGTGGATGTATGGGAGTGCTGTATATTATATATATGCATTGCTGTGGTCTAGGACTCCTACGAAGAAACGCTGAATAATTAGGGGGGGGGGGAAAGGATAGGATGTGGAATTTTTTCAAGTCAACATTCTTTATCTAAGTTCTTTATCTAACTTTAAACCAAGTTCTTTATCTATCCTTTAAACCCATCGCTATATGCCATTCCCTAGTAAGGGACCATAACATTATATTGGGCTTCAAATTTCGGGGAGTTCTGGATCACAGAGTGTTTCAACAATGGCAATGGAGGGATACTGGTATGGGATACCAATGACAGGTGATATATGGCTGACAGGGAGCTGTACAGAACATATGTCCAGGGTGCATGGTAATGATTGGATATACTCATAGTGGCAACAATTAAAAACCCAGCAGGGGGGGTACTGGGTTCCTGGCCAGTGGTGCTCTGTCGTGGTCCCTAGGGGAGCAGCGATAGTCTCCCAGGTACAGCGGCGGGGACCGGGAGGGAGTGAGGGTTCAACAGTGAGCCCCTGATGCTAATGACTATGCTCGTGAGCTGATAAACCTAAAATAAGAACAAGGCCTAGAGCAACATTGTGCCTGGGAATTTCCTCCTGTCAGCCTTCATGTTACTCAAATGTGGCCAGTCTCGAAGCCAAACTCAGCATGTAAATGCAATGCCTTCACTCCAGCGTGGGACATGACACCCGGGGATGAGCCTCCCTGGCAACGAGGGACCACTATCAAATACCAACTGATGATGCAACTGGAAAAGGACCTTATACGGAAGGTTCAATGCGGATCAGCAGAATATCCATGTCTACATAAAATAACATGACTTTAAAATGCTGTTTGACCTAAAGTAAGGGGGAAATGGAAAGGAGAAATGAGTTTATATGGCTACGAGTTTCTAAAAAAGAGTCTGGAGGCTGGCAGAAGGATTGCCCTCATGCACAACTGAGCAGAGTCAGAGAGACAGATAAAGCAGATACAACCCCCAGATATTGGTTCCTATGAAGGCTAAAGAGACCCATGAGAGTTATGGTCATGGCCGATGGGGTTTACTACCAGGGCAGATGGCCCCTCTCTGGAAATGGTGTTTACGTGTGATGAATCTGGACTCAGATGGGATCTCCCTTCATAAGACTTTCATACTAATCTGCTGGAGGTGCAGTTAACGTTGGGGTTTAAGATATAGTTAGGGGATTTGAATCTCTGGACTGATAATGTGATAGCCAGGTCCTGAGCCTCAACAGACTCCAGCACCTACAATCTGATTTATTGGACTTACCACACTCAGCTAAGATGGAGTTGAAGAAGGACAATCACCACACCATGGAGCCTAGAGTGATTACAACTGAAAATGGGAGGATGGCAGCCAGCATCCATGTGGAATCTGAGCCTCCTCTTGACATAGAGGTGCAATGGACACAACCAATCCAATGTCCACATAGAAGAGGTGGCATTGGATTGGGAAAAGTGGACATGGTGGACGATGGGTATGGGGAAGGGCAGGAAGAGATGAGAGGTGGGGGCGTATTTGGGACGTGGAGCTGCCCTGGATGGCGCCTCGGGGGTGATCACCGGACATCGTGGATCCTCACAGGGCCCACTGGATGGAATGGAGGAGAGTATGGGCCATGATGTGGACCATTGTCTATGAGGTGTAGAGGTGCCCAAAGATGTACTTACCAAATCCAATGGATGTGTCATGATGATGGGAACGAGTGTTGTTGGAGGGGGAGAGGGGGGGTGGGGGGGTGGGGTTGAATGGGACCTCACATATATATTTTTAATGTAATATTATTACAAAGTCAATAAAAAAAAAAAACAAATCATCTATTTCAAAAAAAAAAAAGAATTGAAAAACTTAAAAAAAAAAAAAGGACTTTACATGAGATTAGTAAACATTCTGATCACTTCTCATTTCAATCATTGTTTTAAAAATGTATTCCTTGGAGCTCCATGGTGCATATGGTGCTTTAGGTTGCCATGGAGTATCCTGAGGGGGGCGGTTAATGCCATGCTTATTCTTCTCATATGTAGGGTTTCCATGTGAAATTTCAGATAAGAACGTTTTCCACAGATATTAAAACCTAGTGCACTAAATTAGGTAACAAGGGTTTTTAAAGTTGGGAGGAAATGTAAAATTGTACCCCCTGTATTAGTTTCCTATGGCTTTGATAATGAATAACTACAAACTTGATGACATAAAACAACACAAACTATTCTCTAACATTTCTGGATGCCAAAAGTCCAAAATCACTGGTCTAAATTCTAGTTGACAGCAGTTTGCCTGCAGCATCTTGTTCAACAATTTTAAAAGGAAGCCTGTCTGTGAATGTCCTGCCCATTGACCATTGCCTACAAAATCCTCCCTTTTAAGGAAACAGACTCAACTACTGCAAAGGAAATTCATATCAGCTATGTAAAATTATCAATCTAGTATTTATTAAATAAGAACCCTAGGCCAACAAATATTTTAGGAATCTTCACAGCAGGAATGAGAAGGACTAAGAAGAGCAAATGAAACAACTGAAACTGGAGGAAAAATGTATAAGTCAGTGAATGGAATAAAACGTTACATATATTCTAACCATAGGTTATTATCTTCACAAAATAAATAGATTGTTATGACAAGCAGAATAAGAAATGGCATCTGGCTACTAAAAATATAATTATCAAAATAACAGTCATTTGAAGTATCACAAAATAAATAGTTGGTTTAAAACTAACCTATAATCTGGAAAAAGTTGAAAAGCTAACTGAATTATATTCAAAAAGAAAAATAAAGAAAATATGGGGAAAAAAGTTGAGAGATGTGGAAATTAGACTTTTTATGTCAAGGTCTACTTTATTAGGAGTATAGAAGCTATTAGGAACAGTCACAATGGGTAGGAGGAAATAAAAATTCTATTTTTATTTTTGCAATTTTCAACTGTAATTTTTAAAAGTATCATTGAAGGCTAAGATGGATAAAGATCACACTGAGACATACCCTTGTGCAATTTCAAAACTGTCAGTATAAAGAGAATATTCTGAATGCTTCCCAAAGAATACATACTTATGTGCATATGCATATGTGCATGCATACACACTTACACACACATATTGACAAAAAGCGATTAGACTCATCCTAACATTATATCCATGCTGAGGACTAGAAGACAGTAATTTAAATATTCTTAAAAAACTGATTTTGAACTTACAGTCCTTCATATTCATCCATTTTAATTATGAAAAAGATTCAATTTCTTCTCTGATGATTAAGCCTTGAAAAATATTATCACTCATGTGCTAGTTCCAGGAAACAATATCACCTCAATATGTAGTTTACCAAAATTTTAAAAAAGAAAATAAGATGCCATTATATATAAAGAAAGCATGGTAGGCATATCCACTAGGATGGCTATAATTTTTAAAAACTGTCAATAACAAGTGCTGACAACGATGTGGATAAATTGGAACTCTCATAATGCCGGCTGGTAGAAATGTAAAATGGCGTAGCCTCTACATAAGAGTTCTAAAAATCCTTAAAAAGTTGAACATAGTGTTACCATGTGAATCATCAATTCCACTCCTAGGTAAATACCCAAGTGAATGATAACAAATGTTCATGCAAAAAACTTGTACATAAATGTACATAGCAGCACTATTCATAATGGCCAAAAGTGGAAACAACCCAAACATTCAAGTGATGAATGGTAAAGAAAGTATGATATATCCACATAATAGAATGTCATTCAGCCATAAAATGGAATGAAGTTCTGACATGCTACAAAAAGGATGAAACTTTAACACATAAAGACAGAAGCCAGACAGAAAACATCACATCTTGTGTCATTCCATTTATATGATACTGTCTAAAGGAGGCAAATCCATAAAGACAAAACGTAGATTAATGCTTTTCAGAGGCTGGGGGAAGGAGGAAATGGTGAGTGACTGCTAATGGGAATGGAATTTCTTTTTGTGGTAATGAAAGTGTTCTGGAACTAGCTATTAGTGATGGCTGTACAACCTTATGAATATAATAAAAACCACTAATTGTACACAATAAAAGCATGGATTTTATGGTATATAAATGCTACAGCAATAAATATGTGAAAAACGTAAGGAAATAATGGTACCTGAACATTATCTACAGGAAATGTAAATCTTGAAAGGTATAAAAAGTAACTTTATAAGAACTTTAGCCTTCAAAGATTCATTTTTGAGATAAAAACTTTGTTTCTACAACTTTTTATAGGAAAAAAACTGAAATTTACAGAAAAGTCCAAAGATAAGTATGATGAACACCCATATCGCATTAACTTTGATTCATCAATTAATATATTTTGCTTTGGCTGAACCACTTGAAAATAAGTTCCAGATACAAAATTTTATTTCAAAACAAGCATTTCTTTTGACATACATATTTATATATATAGCCATAATACCATTGTCACACCTAAGAAAATATAAATTCCATAATATCTGGTCCATATTTCATTTTCTCAAATTGTCCACAGAGTGCTTTTTATAAATGTTATTTTTTAAAATCCAGAATCTAAATCAGATTCACGCAATTAGTATATTCATCATTATGTCCATTCAGTCTCTTTTAATTTAGAATACCAACCTCCCAACCCATTGATGACTTAACTTGCAAAATTTCCCACATTCTGAATTTGTCTTATTGTTGCATCTTGATATCACTCAAATTGTACCTTTAAGCCTGCATTTTCTGAATATTGAAAGTTATGTCTAAAGATGTAGTTAGATTCATCTTAAACATTTCTAGCATGAACAATTCTTAGTCATAGGGTGTTATCCCACCACATGCATCATCTGATGTTATCCCACTATTAGTGATGACAACAGTTCCACTTGGTTAAACAGCTGACTGTCATAACTGGCTACTGCGAAGGCACATGTTCACCCTTGTAATCAGTAAGTCATCTGTAGCTTATTTTGACACTGTATATATTGTTCCCCAAAACCTTTCAGCTGATGGGTTTAGAAGTGGTTTGTGAACCTTACCTGAATCACTTTTTAAATAGGGGGATGAAAAAATGACATATTCTCTCTGTTTTCTATTTCATTCTACATAGATTAGCTGGCATTACATTTTTTTTTACATTTTTATTTTTTATTTTTTTTGAATGTTACATTAAAAAAATATGAGGACCTTATATAGCCCCCACACCCCTCACCCCACTCCTCCCACATCAACAACCTCTTTCGTCATCGTGGCACATTCATTGCATTTGGTGAATATATTTTGGAGCACTGCTGCACCACGTGGATAGTGGTTTACATTGTCGTTTACACTCTCACCCAGTGGACCATGGCAGGACCTACAATGTCCAGCAACTGTCCCTGCAGTACCACCCAGGACAACTCCAAGTCCTGAAAATGCCCCTACATCAAATCTCTTCTTCCCTCGCCCTACCTTCAGCTGCTACCATGACCACTTTCTTCACATTAATGCTACATTTTCTTCCATTATTAATTGGCATTACTATTAAATTTCTTTCCCACTCATCCCTGCCACACACACAGATACCTTTCTCTCTCTCCCTCTCTCTCTGACGTTATGGATTTAGAGATTTTTTAAAGTATTGAATATGTTAAAATCAATTATCACCATTTTTCATAATTAAATTGATCAATTCATGTCAGTTTCTGTGTCCTTTAAACAAAACTGCAATGACTTTAGAGTACTTCCTTGTTTCTGGCACAAGTATTTTTGTGCTTAAACTATACTATCTGGACCCCAGATGTTAAAGACCACATATTGATAATATCAGTAACTCTCTGCAGGTCTTAAACTATGTGAAGTATATTCATTCTATAGGACTGAGATATCTTCCCTACAAAGATATTATTTTTGAGTGTTGATTCTTATTTTCCTCAATGAATGCTTAATAAAATTCATTTCTATTCTACTGCAAAAATGTCTCTCCACTACTTCCATTATTTCTAGCTCCAGGACAACAGTTTTAGTTGGCTTCTCAATCACAGATGTAGTGTATCTAAATTTTAAGGGCACAAAATGCATCAGCAGTATATCTCAAAATTTTTAATGCAAACAATAATATAGAATTCATTTTTCCATATGATCCATCACCTAGACACATACACCCCACTCATGGGTACTTTTCAAATAGAAACATTTCATGAACCAACACTTACATTTTCTATGTGAAACACTTTTTTTATATTTTCTATTCTTTTCCGTTATGGCTATGTCTTTTATAAAAATTAATTTCATAACCAGCTAATGATTACAGGTGCACAGTTGAAAACAAAACACCATATTAGAGGATATAAGAGTAGTAAATTTCTCTAGCAAGAGACTGTGACGAAGCCAAAAAGGGATTTGGGACCCAGGAGAAATTGGCCCGGGAAAGTATTGGCATTAATGGTAAATTTTTATTAGTATAGCAAAAAGTCTCTATCCCCCTCCTCTTTTACTTTCCTTCATTTTCTTCTTTTTCATCCATTTTTAAATCTTTATCTATCTTTTCCTAGTGTGCTTGAAATACTTTAGTAGCACTACACTGGGATTCACTGTTTACTTCCATGCATTAAAAAAATTATTCTAGTAATATATGCAACCTAATATTTCCCCTTTTAACCACATTCAAATATTGAATTAGGTGCTGTTAACTACATTCAAAATGTTGTGCTACTATCACCACCATTCATTATCAAAACTTTGATCTTACCAAATAGAAACTCTGTACATTTTAAGCCTTAATTCCTTATTCCTTATCCCAACTCTGATTTTTCCCTAACAAACTAAGTTCTGAATTCTGACTCTATGACTTTGCATATTCTAATTATTTAATATCAATAAGATCATACAATATTTGTCCAGTTGTGTCTGGTTTATTTCATTCAGCATAATGTCTTCAAGGTTCACTCATGTTGTGTATCAGAACTTCATTCTTTTTTATAGCTGAATAATATTCCATTGTGTACATTTACCACTTTTTATTTCTCCATTCATCAGTTGATGGACACTTGGGTTCCTTTCATCTTTTGTCAATTGTGAATAATACTACTATAATTACTACAACTATCTATTTGAATCACTGCTTTCAGTTCTTTTGAGTATATACCTAGAGGTGGGATTGCTTAGTCATAAATGTGAGGGTTGATTTCTGAACTCTCAATTGGACTCCATTGGTCTATATGTCTGTCCTATTGCTGTTTTGATTACTGTGGCTATGTAGTAAGTTCTAAAATAAATAAGTAGAGTGAGTTTTCCAATAGTTCTTTTTCAAGATGGTTTACATTTTTCAGAGTCCCTTACCCCTCCTATAAATGTAATGATTCACTTTTCTGATTCTGCAAAGAAGGGTTTTGAAATTTTGATTGGGATTGCATTCAATCCATAAACAAGTATGAGTAGGATTGACATCTTAATGATATTTAGTTTTGCAGTCCATGAACACAGAATTTCCTTCCATTTATTTAGGTATTCTTTGATTACTTTCAGCACAGTTTTGTAATTTTCTGTGTATATGTCCTTTACATCCTTGGTTAGATTTATTCCTAAATACTTTCTTCTTTTAGTTGCTGTTGTGAATGGAATTTTTTTCTTGATTTTCTCTTCCAAGTGATCATTGCTAGTTTATATAAACACTACAGATTTTTGGGTGTTGATCTTGTACCCTACCACTTTGCTAAATTCATTTATTAGATCTAGGTTTATTGTGCAGTTTTCAGGATTTTCCATATTTTTAGGACCATGTTATCTGCAATAGAGAAAGTTTTATTTCTTCATTTCCTATTTTATTATTTAGTCCATATATGTCTTATACTGTTTTCTGTCCCTTAATTCTTCCTTTAATGTCTATTTTCATTTTTTAAAAATTTTTATATTGGATCTTACTGAGTTCCCTCTCATTTCTATATGCACATATGCTCATATTTTCTTTACAGCTACCATGGGGTTAGAACTTAACACCCTAAATACATAACAATCATATTTTATTTGATACCAATTTGACTTTAGTAGCATACACAAACACCCTTCCAATACTCCTCCATCCTCCAACATTTGGTCCTTGTTACAAATTATACATTTGTACATGTCCAAACCATAGATTCATCATTACTTTTTTATCATTACTTTTTATGCATTTGCATTTTAGCACTTATAGAAAATAAGAAGTGGAGTTACAAACCAAAAAATTCAATACAATGGTACTGGCATTTATATTTTCCCAAATGATATCTTTGCTGAAGGTCTTTATTTCCTTATACCATTCTGAACCACTGTCTAGTGTCTTGTCCTTCAGTTTGAAGAACTCCCTCTAGAATTGCTTGTAGGGCAGGTCTGTTAGTGATGAGCTCCCTCAGCTTTTGTTTATCTAAGGATCTCCTAGTCTCTCTCTCATTTTTGAAAGAAAATCTCATGGGATACAACATTCTTGGTTGGCAACTGTATTCTTTCAGCACTGTGAGGCTTTCAACCCACTGCCTTCTTGGTTCATTGTCTCTGATTAGAAATCAACATTTAATAGAATTGGGACTCCTTTGTATATAACATAGTTCTTTTCTCTCACCTTTTTCAGAAATTTTCCCTTGTCCTTTGCATTCTACAGTTTGCCACTATATGACAGGGAATATTTTTATCCTGCTCGATGTTCTCTGGACTTCTTGGATGTTCATATTCACATCTTTTGCTATACTTGGGAAGTGTTCTATCATTATTTCTTTAAATATTCCTCCACTTCTTTCTTTTTTCTTCTCCTTTTAGGTTTCCAGTAATGGATATAGTTGTACCCTTGATGGTATCCCAGGGGTCTCTTAGGTTATTTTTGCTTTATATGATTATTTTTTTTCTTTCTGTTCCTCAGCCTGATCCATTTCAATTGTCTTGCCTTTGAGTTCACTGTTTCTTTGTTCTTCAACCTCCAATCTGCTGCTGATGCCCTCCTGGAAATTATTTATTTCAGTTATTTTGGTCTTCAACTCCAATACTTCCATTTGTTTCCTTTTTAAACTTTCTGTCTTTCTACTGATATTCTCATATTGCTCATTAATAATTTTTCTGATCTTCTTTAGTTCTTTCCTTGTATTTTCCTTCATTTCCTTGAATATACTGAAGATCTTCCTTTTTTAAAAGGTTGTGTCTGGGGTGTCCACAATCTGGTCTTTTTCCTTTACTGATGTCTTCTGGATTTTCACCCTCTTTCTTTGAGTGGGTCATCATTTCCTGTTTCTTTCTTTGTCTTGTATTCTTTGTCGCTGACAGTAAACTTTTTATTTTAAAATATTAACCCTGGAAATTTTTTCCAAGATGTCTGTTTCTTGAAGTTGTATCCAGGTGGTGTTATGACAGATATATTCTTGAGTGTCAGGAGTTAACAAAACCAAACAAACCTAAGCAAAAGCACACTTTCACTCTTTGCAACTTGACTGTGCATTGACAGATACTTTCCATCGGAGTTCAGATGTCCTATCATGAAGGTGAGCCCAAAGCTAATGTAAAGTGCAGGATTTTTTTCTGGGTCTGTTTCTTTCCCTAGACTTCTGCTTGCTAGTGCCCTTAGGAGTTGCCCTGTTTACAAGTGTTTGAATGTCCCCTCTACTTCCCAGGAAAAAGACCTACTCCCTCTCCCAGGTATTCCACTGCTGTACTTAAAGCAGGTAAGACTTTGTCCCAGGCCAGCTGTCTCCATTTTTTCTTACTTTACTTTCACTGTTTCAAGTTGATTTTGCCTGGACGTCAAATTCTGGGAGCAGGAGCATATTGAAGTTTCCTAGGTCATTCTTTCTGAGCTGAACAAGGCCAGGAAAGGGAGTGCTTACCAGCTCCAAGCTTTCCTGGAGAAGGGATAAGAGTGGGTCCAGGATGGGCACCAGGAGTTTCTTCCATGGCGCCTGTAGCAGTTTGATATTATTGATGAATTTCAAAAAGAAATATTGGATTATGTTTGCAAATTGATCTTTTCCTCTGGGTATATCAGATTATATTGGATTCAATTATGTAAACCTCTTGTGCCAGTAGGGTGGTGAGTCCCCATCTGTCGGTGGGTAGGGATTCACAGATAAAGGCATGGCAAAGGACAGAGTTGAGGGGTTTTGATGTTGGAGTTTGATGCTGAAGTCTTAAGCTGGGGCCCCAAGAAGTATGTCCACAGAGGAAAGAGAAGCAAGTCCCAGGAAGGGAGGAACCCAGGAAGCCTGAACCCTGGCAGATGTCGACAGTCATCTTGCTCTAACACATGGAAATAGACTTTGATGATAAAAATAATTTATGCTTTATGGCCTGGTATCTGTAAACTCCTACCCAAAATAAATACCCTTTATAAAAACCAACCAGTTTCTTGTGTTTTGCATCAGCACCCCTTTGGCTGACTAATGCTGCACCCAATGTTGTACTTTCATGAGTTTCTTGTCCAGAAAATGTAGCCCTACAATTGTCCTCTGCAATTCTGAGGGATCATACCATCTTTAAGTCTCTACCGCTGCCTTTGTCCAGAGATCCAACACAGCTATTCAAAAGTACTAATCAAACATTCTCCCAACCCTACCATGAACCTTGGGGATGTGGACTTTTATGTCCCTCTATGGCACCGGTAAACTACTCCAGAGGCCAGACCCCATTGCTGCCTGCTGCAGAAGTGGGACTGGGTGACAAAAACAGATATGCAGAGAGAGCAATTTACTGGTATTTACAATAATTTACCAACCTCTTCTTCCTGCTCTTCTCTGGGTGCTTAGAGCGTTCTCCTGGACTCCAGAGTTTCAAAATAGTTGATTTTGATAGTTTCTGCCTGTTTAATAGTTGTTCTGGTGGAGGGACTGATTCTTGGAAATTCCTGCTCTACCATTTTCCCATAATTCCTCAAAATTTAATATTTTGTGGAGCATATAAAATATGTAGAAGAAAGTAAATATATCAACCTTCACACAAAAAGTTTGAGAGGTAAATGGAATAAATAAATGAAACAAATCAATGGAGAATGGATGAAGGTTTCCTGTGTGTGGCAGCAGAACCAATCAAATGGAAAAATGAGAGAATTATATTTATTAAAATGCTAAAATGGAGCTATCATTAGTTTTTTATATCTTCTTGCCATAGAGATTATCATGTGCCTTTCTGGCTGTGAACTCACAGATAGAGCCCTGCTGTCACAGCAATATGGCCTCTGCAAGTATGTTGGAAGTAGCACGGGCTGATAGAGTCAGAGAGGTCTGTGTTTGAGACCCAGTTCTGCTTATTGCTATGGTTGTCTCACTGAGTACATGCTTAACTGTTTCCTATTAAGTGAAAAGGTTAAGAAAAGTCATGCCCAACTTGGATGTTTGCTACGGGGATTAGAAATAATATTCCTAAGAACCCAGTATAGTACCTAGACTGCCATCATGTGAATTAGAAAAATAAATAAGAGAGAAGGTAACATTGAAGAAGAAGGTAACAGAGGTGCCTTTTGAAGGATGACTTTTCTAAAGTTAGCAGGACTGAAATAAGGTCGAATATTAAATGTTACCTCACGTCTTCCCATTGAGTGACTTATATGACTTTACACAGCTCAGGCTATGGAATAGCCTGCAGCAGAGCCAGTAGAAGCCAGATACAGGCGCAGATGTTTCTTGCTAAAGAACAATCCGAAAGGGCAAGAGAAGACAAGGGATGCCAAATCCCCTCTCTGGTCTCTCATAGAGGGAAAAGGGAAAAGAGAGCTTGGCAATTGAAGGACCCAGGTGCCACTTTGTGTGTTTGAGGGTGCAGGAACTAAAAAGCCACCTGAGCCTTAGATTTCCATGTGCTTACATTGTGGCTTGAGAAGCCATGCTTCCAGGGCAGAAGTTCATGGAAGAGGAAAGCTGAGGGAGACCATGTGCCTTAGAATAATTAGTAGCAACATTCAGTGCCAAGTGAGTGATATGCAGCTGTTGGAGGATTTTTGTCCTTAAAAATAATACTTAGCTTTACTGAAATTTAAATTTATGTTTACCTGCATGTCACTCATCTTTTTGTAAAACCAAGATAGATTGTGAAACTTAGCTCTTAATAGCTCAAAAGTATGGATTTTAGAATATTTTATTTAAAAAAACACTCAGGTAAAAAGTTAAGGCAATAGACAAATGCCACATTGCATATAAAATTACAAGCAAACACCTTACCACCAGGGTCTAAACCAAGGAATATATTATTTTTTCCTAAACTGTCAGTTTTGTGGACTTACGATGACAATTTGAATTAAAATCTCAGTTTAAAAATGTGTTCATTATATCAATTTCTTCTTCCAAAATCTATATCATCCGTGTTGCCAACTATGATGTATAAACTCCAAATGGCTATAATTTATCTATGTTTGCCTGCCTTTCCTCTTTCCATTTATTTCAACAGAACTTTCAGACAGACCACATCCTTTTGTAGGTGAAAAACTCAGAAATTTTAAAATCAGGACATTAGTTATTATTTTGCATTCCTGAATGCTTTTGGTCTTCAAATTGTTGCTTTTAAAATGCATCAAGTTGTGTACAAAAGCATTGGCTCCTCATTGCCAGCTTTAATTATAATATATGCATACTTTAAAGCTTTGTATGAATTGGTAAGAAAGACTTTATTTTCCCCTTCACAAAATATTCACTGTGCGATTCTTCGCTTTCAGAGAATGTGTACAATGCAGAATTTTATGCAAACATCATCATATTGAACATTTTAGTAAATTTCATTTTTTATCATTTGACAACTGCAATCTCACTTAAATAATGGGTTTTGTGAAGTGTCTCTAAATATCTTCAACTGGGCAGGGTCAGAAATGAGTTTTCAGCTAAAACATCCTGAGTCAAAGTTTCCTAACAATCATGCTATTTCCTCAAAGTAAATTGAGCATCTGAAGAAGTCACTTAGACTCTCTCAGGTAGCTGGATCGAAATCTCTGAGCACAGAAATTTTTTGCAAAGATAGTTCTTGCCACAAGTTGCCCAGAAATTTTAAATGCTTATTCTTTTATTCTTATATTTTTGAAGGTAAATATGTCCAAAGAATAGATAAAAAAAAGAACAAAAATAACTTAATTTAAAAAATTAAAGAGGCTTCCTTCACTCATAATAAAATTAAGGAGATCCTAGTTCTTCAGCTTTTATTTCTTCCACCAAACATTTCTGAACTCTTCCTCCTGCTGTTAGCTCAGTGCATAACGTAATTTGCTTTAACCGATATTTCTTTTTCTAAATAAAAGTGACATTGGTTGTAGACACTCACCTTGAGGATTAAAGAGAAAATTTGACTTTATTCTTGGATCTTTGAAGTAATATACACAGTCTTAGTCAATACAAGGTGTCTCTTAAGAGAATAAAAATTTAAGGTAACTTGATTGCAAATGCATCAGCCTGGTGGGAGAAAACTATAAATCATAGATGCTCGTCACTCAAGAACAAAGATTCCAACATCACCTAACTTCAGTTTCTTGTTAAAAGATGTTATTTGGGGCTTGTTTCATCAATCTGTTTGTTACTTCTTCCTCTAATTTTATATTTCCTCTTTTTAGTGCTAAAGATGCTTCACTTATACTACATATGCCAACCCTTATTGCTTTTCCCTTTTTGCTAATGATCTGTGGAAAACTGGACAACTTGCTTTAAGTTTCATTATATTAGACTCAGTTACTTCATTTCTAATGTAGAGATAATGAAATTTTTCTTATGAGATAACTTACAGAAATGGAACATAAGATTTTATATCTAGAATTTCATTTGCAATTGCAGTTTATAATTTGTGTAAGAAAAGATATAAAGGCTTATTTTTGCAACTTGCAAAAAAAGTCTAATACACCTTATTTCATTCTATTATGTGTTAGGTAATTTAAATGCATTCTCTTATTGTGTTCAACTAAAGCAACCGAATCAAACAAACAAAAAAATTTCCATTGTGTGAGCTATTCTCTTGCTATATAAACTAATATGGACAAAATTATATATCAAGTGACTGTTGGAATTGAGATTCAAATCCATGTCTGTCTAATGACAAAGTTTCATTTTTCTTTTCTTTATTTTCTGATTTAATTATCTTATGCAATTCATCTTTACAAGTGACATCACCATCAAAGTTAATGATCTTCAAACTAGCAACATTATAGTAACAATGCTCAAAGAGAAATGGAACCAAATATATTAAAGTTGAACAGATAATGGCTGAGCAACTCAGCCTCTTTGAAACTGGCAAATCTCTACAGTCAGGAAAAGTGTATTCAGAGTAGTAGGAGGACATTTTACCAGTGTTACATTTCTTAAAATCCTACAGTTTGAAAGACTCATGGAAAACGGAAAAATGACAAGAGAAAAAAGATGATAAAATATCCCAATTTGGGAAAAGAAACCAATATGGGCTCCAGAACTAAGAGATTGAAACTTATTCCCTTGCCTAGTTAATAGCACAGAATTTTAGAGATGGATTTTTGACCTTTGAATAGGAGGTGAGGTCGTGTGCAACTATTTTCATTTTCATTACAAAGAGATAGTAGTCTATATTATGGACAACTTGTAGAAATATTTTAGCAAATAAAATAATAATATGAATTGATTTACACTTTCTAGAATTGTTGTAGTTAAAGAATTGTTTAAATTTACATTGTCAACTAAGAGGGATTTTCCTGGAGACATGTTCTAACATCTCTATAGAACATCATAATCAATGCCAGGAATAAATAGTTTTCAAACCTGCAGATAACACATTTGTCAGAATTTTAAAAGATTTTGACACATAGAGCTATCAAACTAAGAGCTAAACCTAAGAGGGATACGTGTAAATTATATTGGTTCAACAATTCATTTTAGAGAAACTTCATCGAAACTGAACTTAAACATAATTCATGTAAATAGTTACAAAGTCTTTTCATAGTACTAAGCATGCATTACCCACCTGTGATACCTTGACTATTTTAACAGCCAATACTTTGTTTGTAATCATTAATAAAACATACTCTCCAAAGGAAGAAGTTGATTCTTCCCACTCTGCACGTTGCTCAACAAATTTGGTTCTGGGCAGTATCATAGCTGGAAGAAAAGATGGAAGGGGATGAGCTGGAAGAGGGAACAGGCGGAACATTTTCCAAATGAAGCAATTTATCATGAAATTTTAAGATACTATGGTGACATGCTGGTTGGTAGCATTATTAAATAAAAATGTTAGAGAAATCAATGGGAGCCAAGATCATGAAACTGTCTTGAGCTCACTCAAAGGATCAGGCTTTCCTCTGTGTTTTGACTTTCATGGAGAACAAACACAGGCTGAACCCACCTGAGCCTGTCATCCCTATCCCACATACTAATGCCCCTCACGTTTCAGTTTGGCTTCTAGTTCTTGTTATATTATTGTAAGAAGGATGTTGACTAACAAGAATTCATTCTGAGTAGGGCAAATGGTCTAAAACCTCTGTTAAAAGGAGAATGATTGATATGCCTGTGGATATTTAATCTCTAACACAAAAACACAGGGAAAAGTGATACATTCAGTCTCCTAAAGCATTTAAGAGACTGTTGAATAAAATTGAGATTAGAATCAATATCTGAGAATTCGGTAAGATGCGCCCAATGATTGGACATTCAGATCAAAGTGAATTTTCTATCAATTATAGGCATAGAATTTCTTAAAGAGAAAGAATAGAAAATATGAAGAAAGAAAGATTGGGGAATATGAAAAATAATTAAGTTAATGTACTCAGGAAGATGTTGAAAGTTGTAGAAAGAATTTCTGTATTGCACTGGAGGACTTGTCAAATCCCCCAAAACATCCATTAATCACAAAGATTCTAAAGTCTTCAATTTAGAGGTTAGGGTCAGAGTAGTAGAAACCACTTTAGGGTGCCTTCCTTGAACGTTGTTGGATATGAAAAATCTCTGTTCTTCTGTCACATGAACTGGAGCACTCTTTTTTCCCTAATTATTCCTTTTCCTTGTTCATGCCCTACCATGCCATTAAGGAAAAAAGGACCGAATACTGCTTCAGTGAAAGGGATCTTTACATATATCTTTCCCTAAATAGACTTTCCTGTATAATAATTCATTTCCGTTTTACACAATGAATTATATTTGATGTGAGTCCATGTATATGCTTGCTTAAAACCTTTCAAAGTTTATAGAGGGGGATCTGCAGATGACAATTTTGGATTTTTTTTGGTGGGGAAGATGCTGATAGGTCTGGTTTTAGTAGCTGTGTTTTGGTTATGACACCCTCAACCTAAGGGCCTGATAAATCATAGCCTGTTGTTCCTCATCATAGTATTTGCTGTAAAGATCCTTTAAAGTCATCAATAATACATTATACAGGAATATTTTTATAATAGTCCAACATATAAGTTTCGCTCAAGGGTTGTACTTCACACATTACTGTACTTCATCTTTAGTAATCTTCTGATTTTTTAAATATATGATTTATAAAAGTATTTTGTTCATCATTTTTTTCTCCCTTTTCATTGACTACTAAAAATCTTAGAGACAATTAGGAGATCTTACTTTTTGTTGTTATTCTTATTTTCATTTTTCCATTCTCTAATATTTTGCTTAGTATATAAAATTTCTCTTAGATATGTTTTTTTTAAGATTTTTTTTTCTCTCCCCTCCTTCCCATTGTCTGCTCTCTGTGTCCATTCGCAGTGTGTTCATCTGTGTCCACTTGCATTCTTGTCAGTGGCACCAGGAATCTGTGTCTCTTGTTGTTGCATCATCTTGCTGCGTCAGCTCTGCATGTGTGCAGCGCCACTCCTGGGCAGGCTGCGCTTTTTTCACGCAGGGTGGCTCTCCTTGCAGGGCTCACTCCTTGCGTGTGGGGCTCCCCTACAGCAGGGACACCCCTACGTGGTACAGCACTCCTTGTATGCATCAACACTGCATGTGGGCCAGCTCACCACACTGGGCAGCAGGCCCTGAGTTTGAACCCTGGACCTCCTAAATGGTAGGTGGATGCTCTATCAGTTGAGCCAAATTTGCTTCCCGAGATATGATTTTATTATCATATGTGCTCTTTGAAACAAGTTGGGCATTTAAATTATGAATACGTACATACATGATTTACTTACCAAATAAATGTCTTCTCTAACATATAAATAATATTATATATAGGATATATAATATAACAGACTTCTACAAGTCTGCTGTAGAATCTAGATGAAAGATTATATATTTTATACCAGTTTTTGTGTTTTTTTGGTCATGGTCGTTTCTCCCTATTTTCTCTTTCTCCTCTTTCAGTCCTGATAAATATCCACCATGAAGGTGATGTTACTTCTGTTAGACTGAGACTCAGTAGAACTGTGTTCCCCTGTAGAATAAGTTCTACATATCTTCATTTGTTCCTCAACAAACTCTTGTCATATGCATAAGGAAAAGGCCCTTTAAATTCAGTCACTGCATGTTAACAACACTAGGCTCAGCAAAACCAGCCATAAAAATTCACAAGTCCTCCTTGCTCTAAAACTGTGTCATGAACTGCAGGATGGTTGTAACTCTTATGGCTATGCATGTCCTTGATTCAGAAAAACTAGGAAAATGGTGGAAGTTACTGTTCTAATCTTGACCCGTCCTGACCAATTAAGAGAGCCCAAGTGAAATTTTTTAAGACTCACAAAAGATAGGAGTCAATTAATTTTATGGGAAGACTAAATTGTTACTGTTGGCCTATTTACAAAATATTTATTCAGCATGACTGATTGCTGATCGAAATAATTCTATGGAAAAGCAATTGCTTATTCTGGATTCTAAGAGGACAAAGTTAGTAGCTAATACTGTGTCCATGTCCTTTGCTTTCAGGTACATTGTTATTTGTTTATGCAACCAAGTTAATGTAATGAGCATGAAATATGTTTCCAACTTGGGGAGTTATACTTTTTTATAAAGAAATATCAAAGATATTTAAATTTGCTCTTAATTAAATACACTGGCCCAGATTCCAGGAGTGAGCTGAGTTACTCAAATCATAGTTCAAATGCTTCAGTCTTCCTATGACATGTATTGTTCTGCAGGGGAATAGGCTAAGAGAAACATCAACAGCAATGGACTCTTGATGCAGCAATAGCTCCTGAATGACCACCATTAAAGAAAATGGTTTGAGATGCAGATTTTGACTTGGACTCCTTCAGTCTTCATGTGCCATGGGATTCTGCACAGATTCTTTAAAGAGAAAAATCCCAGAACAAGGTGATAATAATAAAACAGCTGCCTGAGTAAAAGGGTGTGCAAATTTTACCCAGCAAACACTATGATGTTGAAATCCAAAATAAGTGGCAAAATATGGCCCTTTTTTACTAAAACAGGCATTCCATTGGATCTTCAAAAAATGGTCACTATTCTTAATTGGTGTTTTTATTATTTTTTCAGAGCTCACCCTGTGATCACTGTGCTGTTGCTTTCCCTCTGCTCTTGCCACTTTCTTAAGCCACAGCAGCCAAAACAGCTTTCCTCGTTATTCTCTTATTGCTATTTAATGTCACCTTCAAAAGTTGAAGCACACAAGGACAGAAATGCTTCCTGCTGCATCTCTCTCTTGGTTCCACAGCCTTACAGAGTTGATTCGTATATAAATAAAGACCATAGGAAGAATGTTTCCGTAAAAGAAAGATGCAGGAAATCTATTGATGAGTAGAAGGATAAGTCATTGCATTCACATCCCTCCCATTGCAAATGAAATCTGCAATTTAAGTGGCACACCTAGTTAACCCAGCCACAAGAAGCCTGGATAGGCGGATTCTGGTTGCCCTGTGGGTGGGGCAGATATTTGAATTCCTGAGTTGTTTTCTACCCACACAGATAGCACCATAGTGTTTGATGTAATTGTTTCCCATAATAACAGCTGCCTGGAGGTAGCATCTCTATATATTTATATATTATGATAAATTATGGAGGATTCCCTATGTGGTTAGACTCACAGTGTCTTAATGAGAAGATATAGGCAGTATGTATGTTAATACTCCTCTGTGATTCATAGGAAAAAAAAATCATCAGTGATAGAAAGTTTCTCTGTACTGGTTTTACTTTGTCTCTTATATTTTCACACAAGAGTTAATGTAAAATTTTAGGTCCTTTTGCCTAAGATGCTTATTCAGCAATGTGGTGGTTGCATAGGCTAATACATAAGTGATTGTGTAGTTTGTATACAATTTCTCTTTACAATCAGTTGAACACAGCAATGGCCCTTAAGGAAGAATATTAAAAAGGCAGATGTTTCAAGAATACAAACAAATGGGAAGAATTAAAATGACATAGGAAAGGAATAAAGGAAATAAAGAATGATAAGGGGAAAGGGAAGACTCTTTTTAGTGTGTCTTGAACTGTAAGTACACTTACAAGGTATGAAATTAATCTTCTCAAAACTTCACATCATTTCGTAAAGTATAGTTACACACTTGACTTACAAATTTCTTTTCATTCTTGTGGAAAACCTGAGCAAAACAGTAAATCATTATAGAGGTGAACATGTGACTTTCTTACCTCAGTTTGTAATTTTGAATTTTTGTCACCAGAAAGGTTATATCCCCCTTTTGGGATGCACTTTAGAAAATTCTGTGTTGCTAATGCTGGTCCCCAAATTAATATATACCATTTTTTAGTGATGTGAAGGTTGACAAAAATCTCTCTAGGATATTCACTAGGTACTCATTATGTTTCATGTGGTTTAAAATTTCCATTTTTCCAAAATTCTACTTGCTACCCAGCCCAATTTTTTTGCATGTGTGTGTGCCTGTGTGTGCATGTGTGTTTATCTTTTTCAACTTTTTGCAAGCTAAGTATAAAGGGAAGGAAATAATAAAATGAAAGTAGCTCCATGGTCCAGAGGTATCATTGGGGTTATTTTTTCCCTGGGGGGATCCAGTTTTATTTACCTAGCCAGGTAGTATGCACATAAGTATGCTTAATTATCCTGTCAGGCACTCTTATAAAATTTAACATTTTACTGTCTCCCAGGGTATGTAAGCCAATCCACCCTTGTAAGAGGAGCATTGAAAGAGGCAAATAATTTTGAAAAATCAATAGAAACATAAAGTAATCATGTGAAACTACCAAATCTTGTTAAGGCATAAGATCAACTTTATTCAGCATTAGATTGATGGATTAGACAAGAATAAGATTACAATTTAATCAATTTAATGTGGCAATATTTATATCTAGCATGATAATATTTATTGCTTTTAGAAGTTAGAGATTCTCTAAGTCCACTCTAGGAGGAAGAAAGGAAACAAATGCTTTTTGTAGTTGTGTAATTTGAAGTTGGAGGTTAGATCATATTCAGTTTCACTTGATAAAATATAATGACCTCCCAAATATTGAGTATCCGTGAGTGGTGAACACGGTTTTGAATTCCTAAGGGAAGTAGAAAAGACAGTAACTTGCACATCACAGGCTCCTAGTGCTTTCTAGTTGAACTTTTTGTGATGATGGAAATGTTTAATATTTGTGTTGTAGGCATTAGCCATATGTGATTATTGAGTACATAAAATGTGGTCAGTCTGATTGAGGAACTAGAATTTTATATTATTTTAGTTTAATTTAAATGTAAATAGTCTCATGTCCTTGGAAGTAGACAATCATTTTCAAGGAGTATTCCAGGTGAGGGGAAAAACATATGCAAAGTATAAAAGTGAGAACAAGATAACAGAAATCACCAATTTGAATAGAGCATTGCACAAAGAAAAGTTTCAGAGGAAAGAGAAAGAGGAATAAAATCAGGAAGTGGGTTCTTTTCAAGTACAACCTAGTCACTGATTTTTCAAGCAAATTGTTAATTCAGAGGCATGTGGTATGTAAAGGAGAGGATTGTCTAGGAGCTTTTGTAGTGACCCCTTATGGGACTGGTTGGCCTTTTATTGATTGATTTTTTTAAAGATTTATTAATATATCCCCCCCCCCCCCCAGTTGTCTGTTCTCTGTGTCTATTTGCTGCATTTTCTTCTTTTCCCCTTCTGTTGTCAGTTGCACGGGAATCTGTGTTTCTTTTTGTTGCATCATCTTATGTCAGCTCTCCATGTGTGTGGCGCCATTCCTGGGTAGGCTGCACTTTCTTTCGCGCTGGGTGGCTTTCCTTACGGGGCACACTCCTTAAGCATGGGGCTCCCCTACGTGGGAACACCCCTGCGTGGCACAGCACTCCTTGTGCACATCAGCACTGCACATGGGCCAGCTCCACATGGGTCAAGGAGGCCCGGGGTTTGAACCGCGGACCTCCCATGTGGTAGACGAACGCCCTAACCACTGGGCCAAGTCCACTTCCCAGGCTGGGCTTTTATTAAAACCATTTTTTATCCCTGTTTGCATACAACTGTGTATGATTAACTCCCCCCAAAATATTGGGAGAGATATTCTCTCTTTAGAGGATTTAGAAGTGAGTAGGTCAAAGCTCCCTGTTCATATTTATCTGATGATCGGATTTTGGCATTCAAGGGTTTCATCAGTTCCAAGTTGATAGGTGTGATATTTTAAGGAATTTACCAACCAGTTGCATCACTAAATGATTCTCCTATTTGAACACAGTATTAGGGTATTCAGTTACTATTTATTTCTCTATTAACAGAAGGCAAATAACTAAAGATAGGGATGTGAAAATATCCCATATATAGCTAGAAAAGTTCTTAAGTAAATAGATGGCTAGATTTAAGTCTAAAGCCCTCATTTTCCAATAGGGGAAACTGAGGTTCAATGAAGTCCATTTCAATGAAGTGCCAAATAGTGCTGTTACTATATTCATTCGACAAATATTTCTTGAGTCCTTTCAGTGTTTGAGGTATTGCTTTCTTTCCTGTGGAGATGGTAATGAGCCTAACTGACCACCTTCTATTCACCCCATTGGTGAAGAAGGGATCCACCAACCTTAGTAGTTATGAGATGGCTGAACACACAGCACCTGACACTGATATTAGCAGCAGTTTACTAGTCAAATATGCTTATAGTCCATGGGAGGATGACATCTCATGACATGAAGGGCCACATAGGGTGCCACTGAGGAGCAGAGTGAACCAACAGGGGCTGAGGAAGCAGGTTGTGTAATGGCAGGAGGACAGACCCTCCTGTCCCTTGGTTCCTGCAGGAGGATGTGATTGGTTTGCCTGAACAATTCCACAGCTGGCAGTTAATTGAATCCCATTGGCTGAGAACCAGGTGAGGTGCAGCTGGTCTGGCTAAGGGAAACTAGCCAGTGGGGAGCATTTTTTGCAGGGTGAGGAAAAAAATCTGGCAAGAGCAGAGCATATTGCCAGGTCTTAGGGACCCTGTTAGGTTCAAAGATGTGAAGGCAGCACTTTAATACGCATCTTATTTTCAGGCCTTACAAACAGAGTCCAAGATACTTCCTGTTTTCATGAAGCTTATTTTCTAGTAGGGAGAGACAGATAATAAACACATAAGGAAATTCAATCATCCATTTATTCATTCAAGAATATTTTATGGGTATCTAACTATATACCAGGCGTGGATCTAGAAATTGAGGATACTAGAAAAAAAAGTAAAACTATATAATCTAGTAAATAATTATGGAATGTCTAATAAGGACAAGAAAAACTCAGGAAAAGAGGACATGACATATAAGGAATATTGAAATGTGGGTGGGAGGCCCAAGCAAACTTTTACTGAGAAGATGACTTTTGGGTCTATGCCTTGAAGGAAGGGAGGGACAATCTTTGGATATCTGTCTGCTGGAAGATCATTTCTGACAGAAAGGACAAAAGTGAGTGCAAAAGTCCTACACTTTTCAAGGAACAGCAAGGAAGCCAGGGTGGATGGAGTAGAGTGAACAAGCCTGAAAGAGAATGGAAATGATTTCAGAAAGTTAACAGCTGTGAGAGATCAAGTAGAACCTCACTTGTCAAATAAGGAGTTGGCTTTTCCTTCGGATGAAACGCAAAGTTATTAGGGGTTTTCATCAAAAGAGTGACATGACCTGACACATTTTAATAGGATCACTCAGGCTACTTTGCTGTAAAGTGACTTAAGGGGGCCAAGGTCAAAAGCAGAGATATCAGTTAGAAACCTACTACAATAAGCCAGATGAGACACAATGATGACAGCAAAAGTGGTGAGAAGTGGAAAAAGCCTCTTTATAGCTATACATATATATCTAACTACCAATACAATATCTAGGTCTATATCTATATATATACACACACACACATTTATACATATATATATATTTGAAAGTGAAACCAAGAAGGATCTGCTGATGAATTGGATAAGGAATATGAGAGAAAGAAATGAATCAAGAATGACTTAAATTTTCATCCTGAATAATTGGAAAAATGGAGTTGTTATTGACTGCCACTGTATACAGTGCGTGTGTATGTGCATGTAATATTTTGAGTGATGTTAAATAATAAAAAGAATAAAGCATGGAAAAATAGAGTGTGATTAGGTTGGGGAAAAGGTATAATTTTAGAAGGGATGCTCTATATAAGGTACCTTTAAAAATAGGTCTAAAATAAATATTCTTCTGAGGATGAGTATTTCAGAGGGAGAGAAGAGAAAGGACAAAGAACCTGAGACAAAAATGTGCTTGGTACGTTTGAAGTACATAAAGGAGGTCAGTGTGGTGTGGCTAGAAAGAGAGTCAGGCCATCAGTGAGGTAGATAATAGAAGGCAGATAGTGTAAATTCTGTCAGGCCATCAAATATATGTAGATTTTATCCTGTGTGGAAGGGGAAGCCCCCGGAGGGTTTTGAGCAGAAAAAAATGACATGTTCTGAATGTTTGGTTTTTTTTTTCAAAGAACCCTCTGGATTTTCTGTAGATGTTCAAGGGAGAAGCAGACATACCAGTTCAGGAGACAATCTCAATGCTATAGGTGAAAGATGATTGACTAAAGTGATAGCAATAGAAATGCTAGGAAGCATTTATATTCTGGATATGTTTTGCATTTAAATCCAACAGAATTTTCCGAAGAATTGATAATGAGAAAAAGAATTAAGTTAAAGATGCCTCCAAGTGTGTTCTCCTTCTGAGAAACTAGAAGAACAGAATTGCTATTTATTGTCATGGAAAGACAGTGAGAAGATTAGCCCTGAAGGGATAGAATATTGTTAGACATCCAAGATGAGGCTGTGAGTACATAGTCAGATATATTGGTTTGGAGTTTAGAGAAAGAAAAGGAGGACTGGCCTCTAAATAACATTGGATAACAATATTATTGCCCCAGGATTGAGGTCTGGGACACTCCAAAAATTAGAGATCAAGAAAATGAAGAGGATCCATCAAAGAGGCTCAGAATAGTGCCAGAAGGTAGCAAGAGAACCACAAGTGGTGAAGTGGAGGTTCAAAGAAGAAAGGGTTTCAAGGAGGAGAGATCATCTGTGACCAAAGCTGCTAAGTGGTCTGGTAAAATGAGGATTAAAAGCTGACTATTAGAAATGGCAACCCAGTGGTCATTGTAAATTCTATAAGAGCATTTTTCAGGTGGTATTGGGTACAAAATCTTAACCTGATTGCTCTGTAGAAAATAGGTCTGCCTGTGTCAGCGATTGGAACCTAAGTGAGTCTTAGGAGTCCTGGCTTTGTACTGTTTCTCCAACTCCGGCGTGGTCACAAATGTCTTGGTGAGACATTAATAAGTGTTCTCACAGACACCCACTGACACATGATTGTTACAATAATATCTGAAATATATTTGAAAGCTATGTAAGAAAAATAATCAATATATATATAGTTATTTGTATTATTAAATAATATGCTTCATACACTAAATGAAGAAAATTGCAGTAGAAATTAGCCAATGCATGATTGACCATTTTGAACCTGAACGTCAATTTTTGGGCAATATTTACAAATGAAACAATTCACTGATTTGTCTTCATTTTGATGATTATTAGCTTGTAGTACATTTCAATTTATATTTTCAACATTATAATCAAACAATTGTTATTCAGTATTATTTAGAGACTAGGCTCCATAGATCTGTTATTGAAAAAATAAGTTTTAAATTAAAAAAAATATTTGCTTTAAATGTCAGAATAAATCAAACAGAATATGAACAATGGAAGCCTTTCTTTTTAAAAATATTGGAAGAGGTACATTCTAGTAGAAATCAATTGATAATTTTTAGAATAATGTATTTCAAGAGTCCTTAACTTATTCTTATTTTTGAAGCAACAGACCTCTACAAACAGGATTGCCATATAATACCATAATGGAGAGAGATCATACAAATAGACTTATTCTTCTACCCAATATGAAGACTTAATTCTGTGAAATTATCCTTAATATTAAGTATAAAAGGAAAAAAATAAAAGCACTGGTCTCGTTAAGATGTCCTTTGAATTATGTTTTATATCAATATATGAAGTATTTTACTTTATTTTTTGTCATAATTTAAATGATAATTATTCTAATTTGTTTTCTTACAATGTTTCTAAAAAATGCATATAAGTCAGGGTTCAGCTATTTCTTATGGCAGATAATTATTCTGCAAGATCATCTATGTGGTCCATTTTAATCCAAATGGACATTACATCTTGAGTTTTGCTTGATATCCTGCCAATGTTTAAATGTGTTTTGCAGTCAAATAAGCTTAGGAAATAATTCCCCACACCATGAAGCCTCAGGCACAATTATGAGCTTTTGGCAACACATTGGTCACCACAAATAGCATAGAGTAACCCCAGTGTAGAATTTTACTCTTTTCCAGCACTTTATCTCCAAAATGTTGAAAACCTTCAGACACATTGTTGTAGACATATTTGCATAATGTAGGCAGGCAGGCAGATAAAGAGACATCAACCCAAAGAATTAATAAATATCAAATTATATTCTAATATATGAGCATTCTGGAGCTGTAAGCAATAAAAAATTCTTAATTGCAATGAAGAATAGAATCAGTAGTTGATGGAGTTTTAGACCCAGAGAAAAACTCAAACTTACTGAATGTTAGAGAAAGAACATATTTACTTAGTTCTTTTCACAAAACAAATGATTATACACTTATATCTTGCCCGTCACTATGTCAGTCACCAATGATATCAATATGAGCCTTCAAAAAAGTCATCATCTAGGTTAGTGGTTTTCGACATACAGCAGCATCACCTGGGAACTCTTTAGAAATGCAAAATTTTAAGCCTCACCTAGGTTTACTGAATCAGAGACTCTGAGGGTGGTACCCAGCAATCCCTCGTAATGAACCCTCCAGGTAATCCAGATGCATGCTAGAGTATGAGAACCACTGATCTAGCACATTATTCTAATATCATAGATGAGGAAATTCAGACCCAGATGAGAGAGTAAAACCAAGGTTTACTAGCCCCCATGTCCACTACATCAATGATTCTGCCTGGAGAACTTTCCTTGGCATATTTGTTTTTCCTGCCCTTTACTTATTTTGATTCCTAACAGAACAGTTCTGTTTAAGCATCCACCCAATCAAGAGAGAGTGCTCTCATTCCTAGTTTCAGTGGCAAATTATGATTTTCCTAGGCTCCTCATATTAATACCATTGTCTGTGCTATTGACTGCTATAAACATGATAGATGACTAAATCCTGGCCAATGACCTAAAAGGAAACTTAGGGTAAAGATTTTTTCACTCCTGAGAAGGAAGTATGGGAAGAGAGAGTACTACTTCTTATGACATTTCCATTTTTTGTGCAGGAGGCCTGAGACTGCCACAGCCATTTTGCAACTGAATGGTTCCTGAGAGCATATCCAAAATACTGTGGACATCACAATAATGAAATGTAAAAAAGTTACACCACCCATGAGGTCATCTAGCTGCTGATCTTACAGTAGTGTGTATCTTATATTAGTGTGATACATTTGTTATAATTGATAAACAAATATTGAGGCATTGCTACTAACCATGGTCTATAGTTTACATTATGGTATCCTTTGCACTGTACAATTTTATAGGGTTTGACAAAATGTATAATGGCTTGTAACCAAAATTGCAAAATCATGCAGAACAATCCCAATGCCCTAAAAATGCCCTGTATTACACCTATTCTTCCCCCCTCCCCCTTCAGAATCTTTGACAGCCACTAGCTTTAGATCAGTGTTACAAGTTCTTTAATTACTAAATAAGAAGTCTACTTTAGTCCATGGTTGCAATCCCCCCTTAGGTTTGTTCATTCCTCTATCTTGAGGATTTTACTCAGAATTTTTAACAATGCAGTGTAGGGTCTCAATATATTTTCAACCCGTACTTATATATCATAACAGAAATAAATGTACCTTGTTCAATAAATGTACACTCTCCATTTCTTTTCCTATTCTTGAGAGATAAGCCTTTTTAAAATTTTTTGATGGTTATTATCATAATATTCTTAAAACATATTGCTTGATACATTGTCATTAATATCTTTTGATTTATGGCTATAAAATATCATTGCTATCTGACTTACCCAATTTTCATATTTCTTTCATTCAAATAGTGTATGTCCATTTCCCAGTACATTGGATGAAGAAGTGACTATTTTTCTACCACTACCTCTTCCCTCATTATCAATTTCTGTGAAATATTTTATCTGTGAAATGTCTAAATTACTAAAGTTCATTCAAAAACACTGAAAATCATTATGGATTCAAATTTTGGCAAAGTAGAGTTGGTCACCAAAGAATCGATTAAAATAAGTTGACTCAGATACAGAGGCATAATTCTAGTTTCCTAAATCTTTGCCACTTAGCATAGAATCTTCCAAATATTAAGGTCAAATAGATTCCTTTTCTTTATAAGGCATCCCATGTCAAATTTGTTTGCTTCATATTTAGGTCATGACTTTCTTGTTTTTCTTTTGCTGGAAGAATCAATTACTTTTTCATGTCCTTCTATACAGTAAAGAACTATAGCTTCATATTATTATCAAGGTTCTAAGATACTTAATTCCCCTCACCCCTCCAGGTCCAAAATGGCATCCCTTAAAAAGGCCTTTTTGTTTTCTAGTCTAAATTGGACAGATCAGGGTCTATGTCTGTTCTATCATCATCTTTTGGGGATTTTTTTTCAAATACGATTCTGAGTTACTTCTGTTTGGAATCTAATATTTTTTGACTTTTTATGTTTTCTCTTTTGTTGTTGTTGTTTTGCTGAACCACAACCTTAATTAATGTTACAAAGATTTGCACAGGACCAAACTTTCTCAGTCTTTTATGTCTAAAAATATGCTTATTTTTCCTTCATATCTGATTTATATTTTCTAGATTCAAAGTCTGAATACAGGGAAGCAGATGTGGCTTAAGTGATTGAGCTCCTGCCTACCACACAGAAGGTCCCTGGTTAGAGTCTTGGTGCCTCCTAAAGAAGACAGTGAGCCAGCATGATGGGTAGGTGTGGCAAGCTGATGCAACAAGATAACACAACAAGAGGCACAAGAAGAAAAAGCACAAGAGACACAACAAAGCAGGGAATGGAGGTAGCTCAAGCAATTAAGTGCCTCCTTCCCACATTAGGAACCTAGATTTGGTTCCCGTTGCTTCCTAAAGAAACAAGGTAGAACAGACACAGCAAATGCAAACAACAGGGAGATGGGGAGAGATAAATAAATTAAATAAGTCTTAAAAAAAAAAAAAGATTGAGTACATGCCTTGCTTCACTAATTTCTAGTATTCTGTGCCACCCAAAAGAAATCTGATGCCAGTATAGAAGTTTTGTTCTTGAAGGTATCCATATTTCTTTTCTGGAAGATTTTGGATTTTGTCTTTACATATGGAACTCAAAAATTTCAGATTAATGTGGTTACTTACGGATTTTCTTCATGTATTCATTTATTACTTTCCTCACTTATTCTATAACAGACTTCCATGTTACTTTTTTTTTTTAAAGATTTATTTATTTATTTAATTTCCCTCCCTCCCCTGGTTGTCTGTTCTTGGTGTCTATTTGCTGCATCTTGTTTCTTTGTCCGCTTCTGTTGTCGTCAGCGGCACGGGAAGTGTGGGCGGCGCCATTCCTGGGCAGGCTGCTTCTTTCTTTTCACGCTGGGCGGCTCTCCTTACGGGGCGCACTCCTTGCTCGTGGGGCTCCCCCACGCGGGGGACACCCTTGCGTGGCACGGCACTCCTTGCGCGCATCAGCACTGCGCATGGCCAGCTCCACACGGGTCAAGGAGGCCCGGGGCTTGAACCGCGGACCTCCCAGGTGGTAGACGGATGCCCTAACCACTGGGCCAAAGTCCGTTTCCCCCATGTTATTTTTTATTCAGGCTTGGCAATCATATTTTTACTTGCCAAGAATTTTTTCTTCTTGCTCAACACTTGCTCCATGTTCATAGTAGCTTGGTCTTGTATTATGAATAATAGTCACTTAATTTTCTCTACGGATATTAATTATCACTGGTGACAGGTTATCTTAGTTTTCTTCATTACCTGTATTTCCTCCACAATCAACTGTTTTGTTTATTTTCTTAGGTCGATCTTTTTCAACTTTCTACCTGAAGTACCACTCCACCGAATGGGAGGCACAATAGAAGGCCATGCATAAGGAGGCAATTTCCACTGTGACTCGAGCATCTCTATATGAAGCATGGGTTATTGAGAGGACTTCAGCTTATGGTTCCAATAATTCCTGAAGTTGAGGGACTTCACTCCAAGGACAGTGGCTTTGTTATGCTTTACTCCAGAGTGAGCTATGGAGTTGCCTTCATTGGATTTATATTTCTATGCTGAACTATTACTTCTCTCTCTATGAAAACCAAGATCCACACAACTTACCTGCCAGTTTTTTTAGAAAGCAGCTTTCACATCTTTTACTCAGATTAGGACAAGGGCTCCTGCCAGAACTTTGTAAATTTGGGTAACATGAGGGAAAATGTGAGGTTTACTTTCCAAGTACTCCCCAAATTCTGGGGGAAGTCTCCCATTAGCTCTGCTGATTGCTGTCTCATAGTCAACCATCTTATGACTCTATCTGGACCTGCTCACTCTGAGACTAGTGCACTGTCAGACCCATGGTTCCTACCTCAGTTTGCAGCTCCCAACTTGGACGTTTAGTGTATGGTTTCCTCTGTTCCCTTATATCGGTCAATACACTGTTGTCTTCTTTTCTGCCTTGTTGAAATTCTCCAAAGCATATCAATAATACAATGCAGGCATATTTTATGATCAAGTCTGACATGCATTTCCTGAAAAAGAATCTTTATAGTTATGTTATTGCAATATTAGGAAAAAGTATAAATGGAGTATGTGAATCTGAATATATATATATATTCTCCAGAACAAAAGAATCTACAGGGTATATGCTGTCTATCTAAGAGATGTTACACAAACTTTTCTAACAATTTTTTATGCCATTGGTTGTCATGCATTTTATGAGATTTGATCCCTATGAGATTTATTTTAAGGAATTGACTCATGATTGTGGGACTTGGCAAATCCAAATTCTGTTAAATTTCTTGGGCAGGGAAATTCCAGTAAGAATGATGTTGAAGTCTTGAATCTGAAATCCACAATGGAAGTCATCAATCTAGAACCTCAGAGTGAAGTAGAGGATATAGTCTTGAGGCAAAATTTCTTCACCTCTGTGGGATTCTCAGTTCTTTGAACTTAATGCCTCCAACTGATCTGACGAGATCCACCCACATATGGAGGGCAAACTCCTTTACTTATAATCAGTTGATTGTAGATGCTACTCACATCTACGAAGTACCTCTAGAGCAGGGGTTCTTTACCATTTTTGTTCCATAGACCCCTGTGCCAATCAGGTAAAAACCATGAATTCCTTACTAAGTTCACAGTACACTGTGTATAATTTAATAAATTTATCACACCTACACCAACATATCCCCACAAGAATAGTGCTTTATTTTGCATTTAAATTCAAGCTTATGGACCCCTTGTTAAGAACCCCTACTCTGGTCGGTGGACTTGGCCCAGTGGTTAGGGCATCTGTCTACCACATGAGAGGTCCGCAGTTCAAACCCTGGGCCTCCTTGACCCATGTGGAGCTGGCCCATGTGCAGTGCTGATGTGTACAAGGAGTGCCCTGCCACGCAGGGGTGTCCCCCGCACAGGGGAGCCCCCCGTGCAAGGAGTGTGCCCTGTAAGGAGAGCCACCCAGTGCAAAAGAAAGTGCATCCTGCCCAGGAATGGTGGTGCACACACGGAGAGCTGACACAACAAGATGATGCAACAAAAAGAAACACAGATTCCCATGCCGCTGACAACAACAGAAGCGGACAAAGAAGACGCAGCAAATAGATACAGAGAACAGACAACCAGGGTCGGGGGGGGGGGGAGAAAAATAAATAAATATATCTTTAAAAAAAAAAAAAGAACCCCTACTCTAAGGTAACAACTAGACTAGTCTTGACTAAGTAACTGGACACCCTAACCTAAACAAGTTGACACATAAAATTAACCACCATATATATGTATACTTACACATATATACACAGATACACATAATGGTAAGAATAAGTCATACCATTAAACTAAATTAAATTAAACTCCCTTAGCTAATGGTAGTATTAGCTGAAATAAATATTATTGCAAATAGACAATTATGCTAGTAGACAGTTATCAATCTTTGCAAAACACAGAATTGTATTTTACATATCACTTTAAACAAGGGAATATGCAAAGTAATGGGCTCAAAGCAATGACAAAATATAAATCAAGATAGGGAAGCAGAAGGTAAACAATAATCTTTAAAAGGAAATATCCTGATTAATCCTGCAAACACTGAGTAAATTTCAATAATAGAGAAACCAAACTGTATAAGGACCATGTTATTCCATATGCATTTAAGTTTAATTCCAAGAATTATTATCAAAAAATTAATACCTTCCAGCTATGAATCTTATATCCAGCAAGACCGTCTTTCAAAAATGAGAACAAGTTTAGAATATTCGCAAATAAATAGAAACTGAGAGAGTCTGTAACTGAGTGACCGGCTTTGCAGGAAATACTAAAGAGAATGCTGCAGCCTGAAAAAAAAGACAAGAGAGAGGCTTGGAAGAAAGTTTGGAAATGAAGATTACATCAGGAAAAATAACTAAATGAGTGGTGAAAATAAGATATGATAGATAAAACCCAAAGATCAAAGTGGGTCTTCTCAAGTGCTCGTGGAACTTTCTCCAGGATAGACCATATATTGGATGACAAAGCAGATCTCAATAAATCAACAAGATCAAAACTTCTATAATCAGAATGGCCTAAAGTTGGAAATCAACAATAGGCAGTAAAAGGAAAAATTCACAAATATGTGGAAATTAAACAGCGATACTCTTAAGTAATCTGTAAATCAACAAAGAAATTGTGAGAGAAATCAATTACTATCTCATGACAAATGAAAATGAGAAAACAACATATCAGAACCTATGAAGTGCAGTAAAGGCAGTGCTGAGAGGGATATTTTAAATGAAGAATTAAAATCAATGACAACTACACAGCTGGAGATACTAATAAAAGAAGAGCAGACTAATCCCAAATCAAAGTAGAAGGAATGAAATAATAAAGATCAGAGCGGAAATGAATGAAATTGAAAGCAAAAAATGTAAGAGAGAATTAGCAAAGCCAGAAGTTAGTCTTTTAGAAGATTATCAAAAATGACAAACTCTTAGCAAGACTGACAAAAAAAAGATGCAAAAAATTAAAATAAAAAATGAAAACAAGGACATTGCTACTGACCCCACAGAAATTAATGAGATCACAAGAGAATACTATGAACAATAGGGTACCAACAAATTAGACAACATAGATGAAATGGAAAAATTCCTAGGAATGTACAAACAACCTACACTGACCCTAGAAGAAATAGAAGACCTCTACAAACCAATCACGAGAGATTGAAACAGCCATCAAACAACTCCCCAAAATGAAAAACCCAGGACTAGATGGTATCACAGGTGAGTTCTACCAAATGTTCAAAGAGAATTTAATTCCAATCTCACTGAAACTCTGTCAAAATATTAAACAAGGAGGAATGCTACCAAACACATTCTATGAAGCTAATATCACCTAATACCAAAGCCAGATAAAGATATTATGAAAAAGAAAATTTCAGACTGATTTCCCTAGTAAATACAGATGGAAAAATCCACATCAAAATACTTGCTAATCTAATCCAACATCATATTAAAATAATTATGCATCACGATGAAATGGGTTTTATACCAGGCACAGAAGGGTGGTTCAACAAAGAAAATCAATTAATGTAATACTCCATATTAATAAATCAAAAAAGGAAAATCACATGATTCTATTGATAGACACAGAAAAAGCATTTGACAAAATACAGCATTCTTTCTTCATAAAAATACTACAAAAGACAGGAATAGAATGAAATTTCCTAAACATGAGAAAGGCTGCATATGGAAAAACACACAGCTAACATTGAATTCAAAGGTGAAATAGTGAAAGAATTCCTGGTGAGATTGGGAACAAGACAAGGATGCCTACTGTCATCACTGTTGTTCATTATAGTGCTAGAGGTTCTAGCTAGAGCAATTAGGCAAGAAAACAAAAAAAAAGGTATCCAAATTGGAAAGGAAGAAGTAAAACTTTCACTATTCGCAGATGATATGATCATATACATAGGAAGTCCCAAAAAAATCTACAACAAAGTTGCTAGAGCTAATAAACAATTTCAGCAGATTGGTAGGATACAAGATAAATACGTAAAATCAATAGCATTTTTATAGACTAGTAATGTGCAATCTGAGGAGGAAGTCAGGAAAAAAATTTTATTTATAATATTGACTAAAAGAATCAACTATTTAGGAATTAAGCTAACCAAAGACATAAAGCACTTGTGTTAAGAAAACTACAATGCATTTCTAAAAGAAATTTTAAAAGACTTAAATAATTGGAATATTCTCAGGCTCTTGAATTGGAAGACTAAATATCATTAAGATGTCAATTCTACCCAAATTGATATACAAATTCAATGCATTCCCAATAAAAATTACACCAGCAGTTTTTAAACAAATGGAAAACTACATTATCAAATTTATTTGGACAGGCATGGGGCATTGCACAACCAGAAATATCTTAAAAAGGAAGAGCAAAATTGGAGGACTCTCACATCCAGACTTTAAATCATATTACCTAGTTATAGTGGTAAAAAAAAGCATGGTATTGGCATAAAGATACATAGACCAATGGAACTGAACTGACGGTTCAGAAACAGACCCTCACATCTATGGACAAGTGATTTTGACAGGTCTGTCAAACCCACCCAGCTGGGGCAGAAGTCTATTCAGCAAATGAAATGGTGCTGGGAGTATTGGATATCTATATCCAAAAGAAAGAAACAGTGCCCCTATCTCACAGCTTACCAGAAAACTAACTCAAAATGGATCAAAGAGGGAATAGGATGTGGCTCAAATAGTTGGGCACCTGCCTACCACACAGGAAGTCCCAGGTTCAGGTCCTGGTTCATCCTAAAAGAAGACGCCACCCTGATGCAACAAGCTAGATGTAGCCTCTTCCACAATAAGCTAGACACTGCTCCACCACTGCAATAAGCTAGGTGTCATCCCTGCCATAAAGAGTAGATCCCACAAGCCAGTAGATGTCACAGCCCTTGGGGAGCAGATGTGGCTCAGGCCATTGAGCACTTGCCTCTCAGATGGGAGGTCTTGGGTTTGGTTCCCAGTGCCTCCTGGAAGGGGCAAGCAAACAATAGCAGACAGATGAGAGAACCATCTAGAGGAGTTGGTAGGGAATAAATAAAGAAAAATAAAGTAAATAAATAAATCATTCATTAAAAAATGAATCAAAGACCTAAAACAATCAAGCTAGAACCATTAAAGTCTTAGAAGAAAAAGAGGAAAATGTTGGGAAACATCTTCAAGACCTGGTGGTAGGTGGTGGATTCTTAAACCTTACACCAAAAGTTTGGATAAATGGAACCTCCTCAAAATTAAATACTTTGTGATTCAAAAGACTTCATCCAGAAGGTGAAAATGTTTGGAAATCACATACCCAATAAGGGTTTGATTTCCATTGTATATAAAATGATCATATAACTCAACAGTAAAAGAGCAAACTAATCCAATTTAAAAATGGGCAAAAGACTTAAATAGACATTTCTCCAAAGAGGAAATAGAAATGGCCAAAAAGCACGTGAAAAAGTGTTCAATATCATTAGCTATTAGGGAAATGCAAATCAAAAAAACAGTGAGATATCATCTCACACCACATAAAATGGCTGTTATTTAGAAAACAGAAAACAGTAAGTGCTGGAGACGATGTGGAGAAATAGAAACACTCCTTCACTGTTGGTGGGAAAGTAAAATGCCACAGCCTCTGTAGAAGACAGTTTGATGGTTCCTCAAGAAGCTAAATATAGAACTGCCATATGATCCAGAAATTCCTCTACTAGGAATAGATCCAGAGGAATTGAAAACTTTGACAAGAAGAGACATTTGCACACTGATGTTCATAGCAGCATTATTTACAATTGCCAAAAGATGGAAACAACCCACGTGTCCATCAACTGCTAAATGGATAAATAAAAGCAGAACACTATGCTGCTGTAGGAAGAAATGAAATTGAGACATATATGACAACATAGATGAAACTTGTAGATGTTATACTAAGTGAAATAAGACAGACACAAAAGAACAAATATTGCCTAATCTTACTAATATGAAGTAAATATGAAGAATAAATGCATGGAATTAAAACCTAGAGTATAGATTATTAGAAGATAAAGGGAAGGTTGAGAAGTGGTACTGATGCTTAGTGTACATAATAGATTTAATTAATTTGACTATAAAAGTGTGGACATGGATGTAGTTGATGGTAACACATTACAGTGAGTAGAATTAATGCAGCTGATTTATAAATAGGTTTGTGGCTGAAAAGGCTGGTCTCGCAATGTAAATGTCATTTGAAAGAATGTCAGAGAATAATCTAGGGACTGAATAACACAGTGAACCCAGAGATGGATGAGAATGGTGGTTAATAGTAGAAATACAAGAATGTCCTTCTATGAAGTGAAACAAACATACATCACTATTGCACGGTGGTAAGAATGTGGAGAAGCACAGGAAAAATTCAAGTAATATAATCTGTGGACTATATTTAACAACAGTACTGCAATATTCTTGCATCAATGCCAGTGATGTACTATGTTAGGAATAGGGGGATATGGAAAAAATATACCAAATGTACACTATAGACTATACTTAGTGGTAATAGTCTGATGATATTATCTCATAATGTTTAACAAATGTAGTATGTTTGGTGGAGGGGTGTTGTATGGGAATTCCACACATGTGCATGCTTGTTTTGTAAGTTCACAACCTCTCTAATAAAAATATATTTTCTGAGAAGTTGCTGTCATAATAAAGGCCAGCAGTACCCCATACTTTGAACTGGCATGTATGCCAAGCTTAGAATTTATTTTACCTAAATATTTCTTTAATTACTGTTTATTTAAAGTATATGTGAGGCAGCCCCTGGTTGCCCGATTCCATGTCAAACCAAAAACACATTCTTCAGTCCTGTATGATTATAAATAGCCCACTCACTACAGGAAAACCAGATTTACAAGAACTTTCTCTTTCTCTTTTCCCACATTCCTTCCTCTGTAAAGTACGAAGTTATGCCAACATTTCCACCCTGTCAGGGAAGTAATGGAAAGGAAGCTTGCAATATTTTTTTCCAGACTCCTCACTCTCTCCTCCCCGCAGGAAGAAGAGGGATTTTTCTAACTGGTAAACTGGGGCAAAGGTTACAATTTTCATATGATGTGGATCCAATTCTGGGCTCCCTTTGCCCTCACCCTCGCCCTCTGCCCTCTGTCTCTGTCTCTGTCTCCGTCTCTCTCTGTCTCTGTCTTTAACTCTCTCCGTCAGTGGTGTGCTTTCTAGCTTTACTTGTGCTCTCTTGCATAATACTCACATGCATTAGAATGAGGCCAAATCTCTCTTTGCCCTGGCTTTCTGTGTTATAGGGTATTTGAAAGACCGTTATTCTCCCTATGGCTGAACAGGTAAATCTCTGCTCAAAATAAACAATATTCCACACAAACTCAGAGGATAGGAGTGAAAATAAAAATTAGCACCTCATCAATCCTTAACAATCAATAAGAAGAAATATTTTTAATAATCAGCATTGAAAAAATTCCTTGCAATTTCATAAAGGGGGAAAATGTTCTTTTTTATATAATTAAAGTGTACTAATCAAATAAAAGCAAACACTTTTATTTGATTTTAATTTTCAGAAAATATTGGTAAAATTACAGTTGCTTCTGTTTCAAAGAATCACTGAGTGGCAGAATTGTCTTTCATTTGAACTGGAACAGGCAAAACAAGATCCCACTTAGTAGATTAGTTACAGGCAAAATCTGCTTCATTAGAATGAAAATTATTTTTCCCATTCAGAAAATCAAAGGCGCTGCATATCAGCACATTGAGGGTTAAAACCGGAACACCCATTTTGCTGTGCAAGTTTAAAGAGCCTTTTGTAGACCTTCTGCCCCTAGGCCACTGTTTGATAGAAACCTAGTGCTTTAGGGAGTTATAAACATCTCTGGTAACTTTCTGCAATTATCCCTTGTTGAATTAGCAGAATCAACACAGCACCCAAAGAGACCCCTGTGAATTTCTGCTTGTTACCTTGGGGTTTGTTTGTTTTTTAATTTCTTAAACTTTTCTGGGTTGCTTAATCCTGCAATTTTAAAGCTAAAATGGCTATTACACATAACGCAATGTTGTACATAGCTTTTGAGGTCTCTGATAAATTTTCTGCAATGTCCTTTGTTTTATTAATCAGGTCACGGGGCTATCCCACATCTTCCTGATATTCGGGATGCTTTCCCTATAGGCTTGAAGGCAGCTATTAAGACATCCTTAAATGTTTTAAATATTTCAATTACATACAAGACCCACTTTAGCTCTGAGACTGCAGGACCAACAGCCCTTCCAAGAGTTGAGTTACCTAGAGACCAATCAGGAAATCACAGGAGATAGTAGTCAGTCATGGGTCTGCTAATTCAGTAAGAAACCACTATACAAAGCTGGAGAGATGTTGTCCTTATACACTGGTCACCTCCTTTAACAGTCCTGAATTGTACTTTTTCACTTCTCCAAGTATGCTTTGTTGAGTGTCTTAACTCGGTTTTCTAAGCATTAATGTATGACTGAGTAAACTGCATGGGCAAGGGAACAACCTTAGACCTTACACATTTACAAAAATGTCCACTGCTTTGTGAGAAAAATTCTGAAGTTTCATTTTAAATGTACATCCTGTTGATCCTGTATTTTTTATGGCTTTCCAGAGAAATATAATAAATTCTGATCATTGCAAAGTGTTAAGTAAGTATGAGGCATAGAATATTGGGAAAGTATTAATAGCACATATTTCAACCTGGTTTGCTTTGTTTGCTCTGATTTTAAGAAACAGCACATATGAGTCAAGAGAGAATGAAGGGGAATATTTTTACTCTCAGATTTTGCTTTTATAAATGACATCCTATAGAGAAAATACCATCGAGAGATCATGCTCTATGAGACTTCATTCTCACATCTTCTATCAGAAAAATATATTTGAATGATTAGTTGTTAGAAAAAATATGTTAAGATGGGAGAAATTCTCCATTTAACTGTAGGCACATTTAACAAAACTTCCTTCCAAAATTCAAGAGGACAAAAGTGATGCTAAGCTATTATTTACATAATTTTACTTAAGGTTACATACTAGTTTAGATAAATAAAATCCAAAATACAAGTCATATTTTATGGTCTGCACACCCTTTGAAATTTTGGAACTTACTAACTTCTTATGTATTTTATGTGTCTGTGTCTTCAGGGTGAAACTCTGAGTTAAGTTTTGCTATTCATAGTGGTCATGAGTGCTTCTAGTTGGTAGAGATTTTCCTGTTGATTTTTTCTTGGTATTACCTCTGAATGATTTTTTGTGAATACTTTGTTCAGAAATATAGGAGGCAATGGGACACAATATCTACTTTATAAGTATTCTAATTATGTTAATGCTTCCACAAATGAATTATGGGCAAAAAAACAAAAGACTTCTGGAGTATATATTATTTTTTAACTTAGAAACAGATAAAGAAAAATATCAGAAAGATATGTAGAGGTCAATATAATTTCAATTATAAGAATATATGGCCAAAATAAAATTAAGGCCATATTTTCTTATAACAAGCTTTAATTTTCTCAGTCCTTCATTTTCATTTTCATGTCTAAAATAAATTGAATTAGAGGTTTTGAATATAATATGGTGATCCAATCTTGGAGATTTAATGGAGATAAGTGAAAGGAAAATATTGATGATGATTCCCAGGTTTCTGCCATGAACTAGGAAACAAATGGAGTCATTTATTGGAAGAGGGGGAAGGAAATAGAGGTGAATCTGAAGAACAAGTACATCTGTGATAGATATAATTTTTAATTTATATATAAGTCTTGAGAAATCTTTTTCCCAGGTTTCTTTTTTATTAAATGAATGAGACACTGGAACAAAATCACCATTTGCAGAATTTAACAATGCACAAAGTCCCAAGTACCATATTAGTTTCTATGGAATATCTCATACATGTCCTGGGACCACTAAAATAATAAAATATATGACAATTATGAGCAAAGTCACCCTGCCACCACAGCTATCTTTCCTACATCCGTTAGTTCTTACTGATACTCTTCATTGAGTCTAACCTGTGGAGAAAAGAATCCTCTGCACATACCCATACAAACACATACATCAACCATTTATGTGTAGTGTAATATAGAACGTCTTTGAGAAAACATAAACCTATAAAAATTGAAACAAAAATGGTTTGGAATATTGTATATATGGTATCAGAATACATTTTCTAAAAATTCACAGAAGTACACTATAATTGAACCTTAAGTTAAACCATGGATTATACTTAATCGTACAATTATAAAAATGTTCTATCATCAATTGTAACAAATGTTCCACACCCAACAAAGTGTTAATAATAGGGTGGTATATATGGGAATCCTGTATTTTATATGTGATTGTTCTGCAAATGTACAATTTCTCAAGTAAAAAAAATAGTTTGGGATATTAGGATTTTTTTTAAAATTTCACTTTCTCTGACAGTAATTTTTTCTCCATGAAATTCATATTGTAAATAATTTCAAAAAAAGTTATGCCAATAAGGCGACGAGAATGGTAGATTTCTCTCCTGCATGAGGTTATTTAAACTAAGCCATCTCAACTGTGAAACGGTGGATGCTACTTTGAGAAAACATTTTGAATGTGACAGCAAAATTTCCTTGTGATGTTTATACATTTTTCATAATGTTGTTCCCAGTAGAACCGGTTTCTATATTTCTTACAGCGTTGGTATGAAGAAGTAGGCTTTTAAAAGGATCGGGAATTGCTGACGCTGCTGTTAAAGTGCCTTATTAGCTCAGAGACAATGCTGTGGTTAAATTCAGCATAGTAATAACTTTGAGAAATTAGGAGGTATCACGAAAAGTAGTTACATATACTTGTGTGTACGCATTTTTTTTTAGAGAAATGGAGAAAAAAGAGAAACAGGAAAACACTGAGGTAGACAGAAATGAAATTAGTCTGCCAAAGTAGAGGACTTAGACAATGCACCACTGTTCTCAATAAATCTATACTTATTTTTTTTACATCCTGCAAGGTCATGGATGACGAGGGCATTGGTCTCCTAGCAACCCACTCTACTAACCTCCTTTTTTCCAAACCACTGGAAAATGGGTTTGGCGCTCTAAGCTGTGTTTCAACATGAAGAAAGAAATCAAAGTGATGCTAGGTAATTACCCATGGGCAAAATAAAATACGTCTGCGCGCCCACAGGCACCCATCACCGCTGGTCTCTTTCTCATCTAAGTCTATAAAGTTCAAAATGATTTTTCTATAAATTTCCTAGAATTGAAAACAAACTTCCAAATGCCCAGAATCATTGCATTTTTGATCAAAAAATGAATTTTGATATAACATACATGATATCTTCAAGACATCTATATTCAAGACATAAAGTAAAATATATACCAGCATAACTTGTAAGCAGAATCTAATTGCAAAAATGAATTAAATAAAAACTAAGTACAATATAATAGAGAAGTTACTAGTTTTAAATTTTGTGTTGTAAACATAATTGTTCTAAAAGCAGAAGTTTTACAAATGTAATTACAACCTGTCAACATATCACGCTTCCTCCTTCACATTCAAAAGCAATATTTTCAGAATTGTTTTCTGTTGTCCTAATTTTAGGAGCTATGTTCTTCCTGAGTTATATTTTCCTTCTTTTTTTAAGTTATATTTTTAAATAACTTTTTGGTTTCATTATTCAGTTTTCTCATCACATTCTTATCACTACAATTAAATTATCTTTCTTCTCTTCATTCTCTCATTCTCTAAGAATATTAAGAGTCTTTGTTTTCATAGAATAAGGGAAATATTGTATCTTGTCTATTTGCTTCTTAAAAGGGTAAATCATATTGATCAATATTTTCTAATTGGAGATCTCGTTCAACATGATCTTCAATACAGATATCTCTTCTCCAAAGTCATTAAAACTTGAACTACTTGCATACTGGGGAACAGCTGATTCTCATGAATTAAAACACAAGTGTCAGAAGTGAATGAAATACTTCAGTTATCTCCCTGACCAATGCATGCCCCACTGTAAAAATCACCAGCTATTGTCTTTTTTAGCACAACACACCCTTATATCAAATGGAAATGTTACTGTTTTATCCAGAACTGTTGCTAATCTGTCTCCACAGTCATACATTTGTACAAAGATTGAAAATTTTGAACCTAAAAAAAAAACTTTCTAAGTCCTTCTATTAAATTGATATTTAATGTTTCATATCATAGTTTCAATCTGCTGAGAAATTTTTTGAATTCAGATTCAATCATGTAGTCAATATCTCCTAGTTTCCTCTTTGGTCATGTGAAAATATTATATGTACCATTAAATATTCTTTCAGAATATTGACTAACTCTATTGACTGGAACTTTAGTTTCAAGATGATTATTTGAACACATTTATTTGCCTCCCTTGCTTTCTAAAATATGGGAGAGGTAAAAGATCTATAGCAATATTTAAAAAAATAAGGAAGGATATTAGTAATAATAATAATAATAAAAACTTAAGCAGAAATAGCAAACAGATGGATATCAGGAACTATGTTCTTAAGTGGGTGGGACAGCTTGTTGAGTAAAGTGGGAGGTAGACATAAAAATATATTTCTTGGAAATATTAATATTACAAAAACTTTTAAAGAGTACAGATGAAATATTTGCAAAAATTTACATTAAAAATATAATACCCTTATTAAAATAAAAGTGTGCATACTATTAGAAAAAGAGGCAAAGGACATAAATATATAATTTTAAATTGAAATAGTAATAAATAACAAACAGGAATAATTATCTCAATCAAAGAAAAATAAAACAAAATTGATACATATATATATTTTCTAGTATTGATTGGCAGAAGATAAAGAGCCCAAAATTATCAAAGATAGGAAATCAGAAATTCTCATTAAATACTGAGGACAAACTTTTATAATAAGCAACTTAAAATAATTACTAAAATTTTAAACATAGGTATACTTTTGAACAGCAATTCCACAAATAATAAATAACCCTTTTATACAGGATGAATAAATTTACAGCTAAAATATTGGTAATATAATCACATTATATTTAAAGAAAGATGTGAAACAATGTTCATCCATAGGCTATTGTCTGTGGTTGTTATGGTTTGAAAAATCAATGGAATACTTTAAATTCATAAATGGATGTGTTAAACATATAAATTTTACCAAGGAGAGAGGTCTATGATTGATTCCTTTTTTTCTTTTTTTAAAATACTTTTTATTTTTACAGAAGCTTTAGATTACATAAATGTTAAATAAAAAAATATAAGGGATTCCCTTATACCTCACCCTCTCTCCTCTTACATTTTCCCACATTAACAACTTCTATCACTAGTGTGGTACATTTGTTACAATTGATGAACACATATTGAAGCATTGTACTGCTGAGGGACTATAATTTACAGGATAGTTTACACTGTGCCCTGCATAATTTTATAGGTTTTGACAAAATGTATAATGGCCTGTATCCATCATTGCAATGTCATGCAGGAGAATTTAAATGTCCTCAAAATGCCCCATGTTACACCTATTCTTCCCTTTCCTTTCCCTCAGAACCTCTGGTGGCCACTGCCTTTACATATGATTGATTCTTGAATGGAAAAGCATGATACAAAATTATATGAGTAATGTGTTATTAGTTTTTGAAAAATGCATACATATTTATACACAAAATTATTGAAGGAAAAATATAGAATTGTTAAGAATAGTTATCACTGGGATGTGGTACTGAGGAAAATCTCTTTTTTTCTATATTCTTTTATAATGAGCACGCATTATCAAAAAAATGCTAAATGTAACTGTACTTAGTTTCTTTTACCAATTTACTAAAATGTCAAGGACCAAAATGTTTGACTTACCGTGATTCTAGTCAATTTTTTTACAGATGGCAGTTAATTATCTCTGAATCTATCTATATTTAAAATCCTTTAGTCCAATCAATATCATACTGTCTACAGAAATATGATGATAGGCTATAAGCATCATTCACAGTAAAGTTTCTTACAGTATTTAAACCATATGAATTTATATTATCCATTGCCTTGTCCAAAACCAAACAATCCAAAGGAGGTGAACTTGTCTTGAAGTATTCTAAGTGAATTCAAGGCTCTACTTAGTGATTATCACCCTTCCCCAAATTGTTCACAAATCATCTGTTTATGCCATGGACAGATGCTAATCTTACCAATTATAAGTTTCCACGATCAACTTCTGTTTTCTCCTTAAAATTGAATGTTAGCTGATGTCCAATTTTCTTGCAAATTTCTCATTCTCAGTGTTGTTATATGATCACCACCAATAGTGGTTTGATAATTATGCCTCAAAAACCTTAATTTCACAACATGGTATTGTGTACAATCATGCAATTTTAATCAGACAGCTCTTGATTCTACAAGTCACTGTTAGGCGACCATGAGCATTTCTTTTTTTCTGCCTCAACTTTAGTTTTGTCAATTTTAGAACTAGAATGCTATCTGTTTCATAGTGTTCCTAGGAAGATTACACAGGATTTTATGTAAACTGCCAAGGACAATTCCTGGCACTGTAGGCCTTCAATAAATGGTGAGTAATATGAAAATGTATTCTTCCTCTGTTTGGTCCATTATTGCTGATTTGCCATGTTGGCTTTAGCTTTACAGTTTAAGATCATTATCTTCTACAATATGTATAAAAGCAAATAGTAACTATTTTTGCCTTCCTTTTCATTTCAGTAGTTATTACAATGCCTCTCAAGAAGCTGGAGTACATTTAATAGCCCATTGCCATTCTTTCTAAAATATCCCAGAGTATGTTCCTGTTTTCTTGGCACATACTCATGTCATTTCCATATTCTGAGCTCTTCAAGGAGTTTCTTTTATAGTTTCCCTGTTTTTGTGTTTTAGAGATTCTTCCTCTTCAAGAATAAAATGTACTCTTAGGTTTATAATTTTTAATGTCCCTTGAAATTTAGAGTCTATGTTTATCAATCACATTTTTTTTTTGAGCATTTCAACATCTACTTTCCCTTTTATTACTATAAACTCAGTAGGGCAGTCCTTAGAAGGATCTAACTATGTGTCTATTATTTGAAGAAAAGGCACTCCCTCCATTGTATGGGAGGGAATGGAGAAAGTAAAAATGTGTGTCATTATTCAGTTCTGGCCCTTTAGCATTCACAGAATCCTAATGGTCCAGAAATGGCAGTACTAGTTGGAATTGGTCTGAAAATACATGCAATCATGTCGGCTCACTTAGACTGCCATTTAATTGGGTGTTTCAGAATTTTACTTGGTGAGCTAAACGAAGGCACATATTCACACAAAGACATCACAAAATCAGAAGTTCGCTCTTGGCTCATGAATCAAGCCTGTGGCCTTGAATGGACTGTGTAATTGCGTCCTAAGTAAAGGCACCTTCAGATACTGAATCTCAGGGAACCATGAGGGAATGAGGAGGGCTCAGAATAAGCAAGGATTATAAGTGAGTTTTGTCACTTGAAGCAGAATTATCATGAACATAAATAGAATCTAGAGATGACATAGTTTCTATAAGGTCCATATTTAATGTTAAAAACCAAAGTAACCCATGATATATTGACATCGTTGAAGGCTGCTTTCAAAGCTTTCAATTTCTACTTCATGATCTCCATCCTCTGTCAACAAACCTCATTACCTTCATAGTGTCATAGCCCCTTATTTCTAGACACAATTTGCCCTCCAGCTTTTTTTCTTTGTTTCCTAGTTCTGCCATAACAAAGTACCGAACTCGGTGGTTTAAAGCAACAAAAAATTTATTGTATAACAGTTCTGAAGGCAAAAAGTTCAAATTCAAGTTGTAAAGGGAGCCATGTTCCTTCTAAAAACTTTAGGGCAGCATTCTTCCTCGCCTCTTCCTAGATTCCAGTGGTTTGCTGACAATCCTTGCATTGCTTGGTGTACAGCTGCAGCCCTTCAATCTCTGTCTCCTTCATCACATAACCATCTTCTCTCCGTGTCTATCTCTTCATTTTCATAAAGTCTAAGGAAAGAAATCCAGCCAAATTGAAGTAGCAGCCACCCTACTCCAGTATGACCGCATCCTTATTTAACTAATTCCATCTGCTATGGTCCTATTTCCAAATAAGTTCACATTCTAGATATTGCGGATTAGGATATTTCTTTCAGAGGGAACATAATTCTGTCATGACAAACTTCCTAACTGTTACTTTCACCTTTTAATGCTCAAAGAATTGGTATCCTCATTCCAGCTAACTTGTATTTTATACTAACATATCCCATAATATTCACTTTTAAACTTTGTATCTCTGATAAAAAAGTTGTTTACTCTTAGATAAATTAATTGCAATCCCCAAGGAAGTTGTAAAAAAGATTTGGAGAGTGATGGCAAGTATCTTTTCTGATTTAGTAACTATTAAAAGGAAAAAGACCTTAATATCAGATGTGATATATCTTTAACCCTACTCTAATTTAATCTCATTGTCATGATTTCATTTATTTAATTATATATGTGTTGAATGCCAATCATGGCCTTAAAATTAATGCCCAGTTTCTAGAGGTTCCCATCCATTCTCATGAACTTTTCTGTCTCCTCCTCTCTGCATCCTACTGTTAATGACATGTGACTCTCCAATATCTGCCCAAAACTGAAGCATAGCAATCATTCTGTGGTTACCTCAGAAGTCCACCTTCTCACTGGCCAGAACTCTTTAATCTGTGAATAGCGTCAGTTTACCAACAGCTTCTAACTGGAAGCAAGGAATTGATTTTCAAGAATTCTATAAGAAAATAGGTGTCTGTTTTCATGTGAGGGACTTGAAATAGGGGAAAAAAGAGATAGAATAACTGCAAGCCATGCAGGAAGTTGATGGAGATGGTAGAGTAGAAGAATGGAAATATGGGTATGAAAATAAAGGAGATAGCTAAAAGGAATACAAGTCTTAAGAAGAAAAATCCAGAATCTCAGATTTTTATCGTGATGTCAGCATAAGTCTGTGATGGGAAATGATGAGGATGAAGAAAGCATGAATGGTATTTAGGAAAACATTCTAGAGTAGTATTCATCTATGTCTCTAGAAATAATAAAGTAGAGAAAGAAGAAAGGATGAGCTGTGTAAAGTCATAATAAATTATAACAACTAATATTTTAGTTTTGTAATGGTCAGACCTAGATTTCCATTCCATTCTACCTCTTGCAGTTGTGAAACTTTAGCAAATAATTAATCGTATCGAAACTTAAGTTTCTTCACCTGTAAACAAAAGGGTATTAAAAAGACAATATGTTTACCTAACTCAAGGGATTGCAAGAATTACTTAGAAAATATTGGAATAGTCTAAATGCTTAGTAAGAATTGGCTTTTGCTGTTAAGTAAAAAGCTTCTTACCAATAAGAATATTTATGTATACCTTTTTATATTAGATATAGCAAATGAGAACAAACATTTGAAATTTCCTTGTTAACTATAATGTTCATGGCTACACTTTTCAATGGCTAATCAAGAGCCTTTTCAGCCAGGTTCTTGAGAGGATGGAAAGATAATTTTGACTCCTTTACAAGTAGGGATGACTGTGTGATGCGGTTCAAACCCTGGGCCTCCTTGACCCGTGTGCAGCTGGCCCATGCGCAGTGCTGATGCACGCAAAGAGTGCCCTGCCACGCAGGGGTGTCCCCCACGTAGGAGCCCCACGTGCAAGGAGTGCGCCCCGGAAGGAGAGCCGCCCAGCGTGAAAGAAAGTGCAGCCTGCCCAGGAATGGTGCCGCACACACGGAGAGCTGACACAGCAAGATGACGCAATGAAAAGAAACACAGATTCCCGTGCTGCTCACAACAACAGAAGTGGACAAAGAAGACGCAGCAAATAGACACAGAGAACAGACAACCAGGGTGGGGGGTGAGGGGAGAGAAATAAATAAATAAATAAATAAATAAATAAATAAATAAATAAATAAATAAATAAAATTGTTTTTAGAAAATTGATAAAGACATACAGTAATGTTTGGTTGTTACTGAATGTTAAAGACATAATATTTAATGTCTACTTTAGTCCATCATTCACCAATCTTGAGGATCTGGAGATGGTGATGCCCATTCTGCTTTCATTTAGAGGAAACTTAGATTTCATGGGGCAAGTGGATGGAGCTATCTTGCTTGCAGTTACAGACTCTCTGTTCCTTAGGATTTGTCCATCATTATATTCTTGTTAGTTGTCCTGGGTGAGTCCGATGAAATGGAGAGAGTAGATATTGCAACTCTGCTGAAATTCAGGGTTCAACTGGCACCTGGATGGAGCAAAGATTTAAGTCTCTGGGGCATATATTTATCAAGCATAATACTAATTATAGGTTCAAATAAAAGGAGCAGAAGAACTTGTATAGAGACCCTGTAAATGAGAGTGACTCTGTTACATAAATTCCAAAGTAAGGCCCACTGACAGGGTGCCCAATTCCTGAGCTGTCTGCCCTGCTTATAGTTTCTGGATGTCTCTAGAGCTCTCAGGAATCCTGCTATTTGAGGCATTGTTTACTGTGGCAGTCAAATAGACCCTGCTGAGACTTGCATAAGTGTAAACTATGGAATGATCTCCCAACTCACTTTGAAATCTCTTAGCCACAAAAACATTTTTATTTAGCATTTCTCCCTTTTGGTCAAGGTCTTCTTCCAGATGCATTGCTAGTTGGCACTTGATAATAATCCCTTGGTGCCAGGAAAGCTCATCCCCAGAAGTCATGCCCCATGCTGCTGGGGGGGAAGGGGGAAGTATTGTGTTTATATACTGAGATTGACTTAAAGAGAGGCCATATTTGAGTAATAAGGAGGCTTTCAGGAGGTAACTCTTGGCAGTATATAATACTAAGCTAAGTTTAAATTTCACAAGAAAAGGTTCTTAAGTACAATAATTAATATCAAGGGCCTGGCATAATGGTTTGTCTTCCTTCACTAGACATTACCCTTGCACTCAGGGGATTCCTGGTGTCCTATTAGAGTCTGTAGCAGAACACCCCAAGATAAGAATTCAATATTCTTTTGGTTATTGTGTGGATCTTCACCCACCAAGACAATGTCCCATGAACACTTGAACATATTCGTATGCCTTAGAGGCATGCCCCAGGTGAACCCCTGCCCATGCAGCCCCCATCACTGACGTCCTGAACCAGTGATTCTTCCCTGCCACTGCTGTGACCCTTCTGTGATGAAAAACCTCTCTAAAAATGAAGCCAACAGAAAAACTGAACAAAATTAATATAATGAAATTATAATTTTAAAAATAACTAATAAAATACAAAAAAGTGAAAACAATTTGAAATAATAAAAAAATCTCTCTTAGACATTGTGTCTTTCATCACTGTAAGGTCTGTTGTCTTGTATATACAGTGACATTTTCTTCCACATATGCTCCCATTGTCTTATTTTTTTTCATTTTCTTTTCAAAGAAGCTTTGGGATACAGAAAAGACACATAGTGAGTACAAGTGATTCCCATATGTCCAATGCCCTCCTCCTTTTCTCCTCTCCTTTATTAATAACATTTTACATGCAGATGGTACATTTGTTACAATTGATGTACAAATATTAAAGCATTGCTACTAACCATGGTCAATGTTTACATTATGATTCATATTTTGTATTGTACACTTTTATAGGTTTTGACAAAATTTGAAGTGGTTTGTATCCTTTATTGCAAGATCATGCTGAACAATTCTAATGCCCTAAAAATGCCCTATGTTCCATCTATTCTATTCTTCCCTTTCCCTTCACTAGAAACCTATAGTAACCAGTAAGTTCCAGTTTTTTAAGAATAAGATTCATAGATACTTGCAATAATAATGACATATTGACATATTGGTCTGTTTTCTTTTATTAGGCACTGCCTATGTTCTCCAGGATTCTCGTTACTATAATTGAGAACATAGCAGGACTCCCCAAGATGGAAGTTTGATGTTTTTTCATTGTTGTGTGGGTCTCCACCCACTGATATAACATACTATGATAAATTTTTCTACTATAAACTTATTATTATTCTAGCAATAGAAGATTTCTTATTGATGTAAATGCAGTGGCCACCAGACGTTTTGAGGGATGGAAGAGGGAAGAATAGGTATAATGTGGGGGCATTTTCAGGAAATTGGATTTGTCCTGCATGACATTGTAGTGAAGGATACAGGCCATTGTACTTTTTGGTCATAGCCTACAAAATTGTGCAGGACAGAGCGTAAACTATAATGTAAACTATAGTCCATGGTCAGTAGCAATGCTTCAATATGGGTTCATCAGTTGTACCAAATGCATCACACTAATGAAGTATATTGTTAATTTAGGAAAGAAGGGGAGGGAGTGGGACATACGGGAATCCCTTATATTTTTTATGTAACATTTATGTAATCTACAGATCTTTAAAAATAAAAAAAAATTAAAAATATATAATATTTAGAGGTAGCATAATTGAAATAGTATAGAACTATTTTAGAAATGATTGTACACCATTTTATCATACTGAAAAAGCAGTAAGAGAACTCCTTCCCACAAATTCTACATCTGGTATTTGAGTTTTGGATAACCAAAAATTTTGAATATCCTTCTAAGTAGAACTACTCATTGTATAACATGAAAACTTAAATCTTAGCCTTTATGTAGTTTGCAGTCAAAGATAGAAAATCTCTTATAAAAGAAAATTATGCATTTATATTGGATTGATTTGTATCCAAGCCAAAGGTTAAAAGTCATTCGTAAGTATTTTTAATTAGGTAGTGTACCACTGATTTAGGTATGTTTTAACTGGCACTTCAATTTTTTAAAATTCTCATATAAAGAAGTGATATTTTTTCTGTTTGACTTTCAACTTTGTCTCCATGGAATATAAAACTCATCATTTAAAATTTTAGAGTAAATACTCTTAGGTGATTTTTTAAAATAAAAACAATGATCTTTCTCTGGCTCAGTCTGCATTATCTTTAAACTTTCAGATGACCAATAGTTGTAAATATATATGCATATTTGAGTGTGTGCAAGTATGAATGTTTGTATATATATATTTTTTATATTTCCCCCTTTAAGTTTCTGTTCCAATTGGTAATTTACTACTATATAGTCAGCAAATCCATTTTATTATCTAATTATTAAACACTTCACTAAAATGAAAACCTTCCTTTAATAAATATAAGTATTGCTATATAGATTAAGTAACTCAGTATTTTACATCCCAATATAAATTAAGTTAATCATTATTCTCCAGTGTGGTTCAACTTGAGAGAGCAAAGAAAAAGTTTTTGAGGATTAAGCATATCAGGGGATGGGAAGCTTAGGCAAATGACTGAAGTGAGAGATTTTGAGCCAAATGTTATTTGAGAGTCCTGAATTTCTAGGATTAGGAATCCAGAACTATGAAGACAAATGAAAGGTAAATGGTGTTCTATGTAAACTTTATTTATTCATACAATTCCTAATTTAGCTAAGGGAAGAATAAGATTAGAACCAACATTTAATGAATGCCTAGTACATTATATAATTTAATAATGCCTACAACATAATTGGTAGGTATATCTTCTTGATTTTACAGTTGAGGGAACTGTAATTTCAACCTCAAATAACTTGTGCAAGATAATCCATGTTATTTACTCTATACCATGGAATTTATGAATCCTTACTTTAGCTCTTTTGAGAAGGTAGAGGATTTTTAAAAAATTTATTCATAGGCTTTTATTACATTCATTGACTTTGGTGATCAATTATCTCCAAATAAATACGGAAATTAATAATTGATAATAATATAAATGTTCAATACTCTGATAATTTGCCATATTAAAAATTATTCAATAATTTGTTAGTTTTTGAAAGAAATCATATTCAAACATCATTGGTTAGATAGATCCCTGTTTGACTATAATTTTCTTATAAATAAGAAGATTTATACCTTCATTAACTATATGATCAAATAATAATGTTTTTTATAAACCTAAGACACAATAATTTACAGTATTTTCAGTTACACATACTCATTTGCTTCACATAACAACTATAAAGATTTATTGATTGTCAATATCTCATAATTCCAAAAAGTATATAGTAAGGCTTGTGAGATCATATACAATAAAAAATAATTAACATGATTATTACAAACATAAAGGAAAGGGGAATAGAGAAAAAATATATTTAAAAAGATAAAGTTAATGCAAAAAGTCCATTCCACAATGCCCAATATGCCTACTAGAAATTTGTCATACATTTATTGCAAAGATTTCTAGAAAATAAAACATTAGGAATCACAATTAATATATGATACAGAGACTATATAGGGCTAATAACAAATCAGTTACTCAAGACCAGCTATATTATATAGAGATATAATTTTACATTATTTATATTTATATTATTTTTAATAAAAAGCCAAGAGAAATTCCTGCCCTTCTTCTTAAAGAGCAAACCAATGAAAAACAATCTCAACATTTCACTAATACAAATTGAGTTTCTTGGAGCTATTTTTCATAATGCTCCTTAGATAAAGAGAAGATGCCTTATATATACAACATAAGCATTTCAGCAGAAGGAAGTACTTATCTTTGTATAGCTAGTAAAATCAAATCATAATGTAGTTAACATTTAGATTTGCCTGAAGCCAGACAATAAGTGACAATATACAGGACTCAAACTGTACTTTTTACCCCCAATTACAGAATATTTCCAGGTGCTGCTTCTGTCTATGTATTATCAATGGCTGAACCATGGTGTTTATGTTACCCACCTGCACTATTGAGCACCATTTATTGCTATAACCTGATATTACAGACTTAGTTAAGTCTTCATAGTAATTTTGAAGGTATATACAACTTTAGGTGTTTATGCCTTCTTCATAAATTTACCTCTTTATCCTTGTGTCTTCAAGAAACCTATTTAAATGTGAAGATACACATAAGTTCAAGATAAAAAGATTGAAAAACATATAACATGCAAACACTAACAAAAGATATAGTGTAGTAACATTAATATCAGACAAATTAGTCTTCAGGAAAAGAATATTATTAGAATAAGGAAAAACATTACATAAAGCTAGAGAGATAAATTTATGAAGGCATATACACCTAAATTTATAAGCACCTAGCAGCAGAATTTCAAAATGCAATACACAAAAGTTGATAAAAAAGAAATGAGAAGTAGAAAAATCCAAATTTATAGTTGAAGACTTCTACATCCCTTTTTCAGTAATTGAAAGATATAAAGAGACATAAAACCAGCCAGAATATAATTGATTTGAGCAGCACAATCAATCAACTTCATCTAATTGACATTTTTGGGATACTTTATTCAAAATTAGTAGAATTCACAATCTTCTCAAGCTCATATGCAACAATTAACAAAATAGATCACATTCTGGACCATAAAACATACAACTACAAATTTTAAAGATGAGAAATCATACAAAGTAAAATGAAATAGAACTAGAAACCAATGAGAAAGACAGCTGGAAAATCTAAAAAGACTTGAAAATTAACCACTTCTAGACCATTCATGGACTGGAGAGAAAATATCAAAGGAAATTTTAAAAAATATTTTAAACTGAATGAAAATTAAAACATATAAAATGCCGTTGAGTGTAAAACTTAACAGTGAACCAAGATGTTCACATAAGGTGCTCTAGGGATGTTGTTCCCCCACAGAGTCTTTAAACAACTAGCATAAACTGGCAAAGCCATCTTCCTCAAAACCCCAGAAAATATTTAATGGGTTGCAGTAAATGAGCAAGTGCTGAATTAAGAAACACGGCTTTAAAAGTGGTAGGAGAGAGGACTTCCTGCAAGATGGTGTTGGGGGCAGGGAGGGAGGGACAAAGAGAGGAAGAGGGAGGTCAAAGAGAAAACCATGAGTTACTAGCCCCCACAGCCAGGAACAGCACATATCCCCCATCCTCAAGGTGACAATCTGGTTAAAACCCATGGTTCACTGCTGCCAACTGAAAGATGAACAGATGACTTTCTCCCTAGAAAGAGGGACAGTGTGCTGGAGGGCAGAATGGTTTCACTTCAGTGAGTTTGGCAACAGAGGGCATTTTTAGTCTCAGCTCTGGCCAGACCAGGATCACTAGTGAGTGGAGACTGAAAAAGATATCTCCATGGAAAGGGTCACTGAAAAGTGCCACCATCTGACAGGTCAGGAAACTGTAAGAAGTAAAAGAACATTTTGGACTCATATCCAGGCACTCTTGAATCTCGTCTGAGCCCTATTAGTGGTTCCTTAGACCTACTGTGATAACTTAAACTGGACAAGCTTAGGGATCTGAAACAAGTTGAACCAAAAATCAAAGAAGAACCATGAAACAAAACCACTAGGCAAGAGAGAGAAACTTGACAATCTGATTAAATTCACAAAGATAAGCAGATACTCAGACATGAGCAAAAATTACAAGCTGTATTAAGAATTAGGAAGATAGGACCCAGTCAAAGGATCAAATAAAAAATCCCAAAGAGACACAGGATTTAAGACAACTAATCACTGATGTTCACACAAATCTCCTAAATCAATTCAAGAAGTTTAAGAAAAATATGGCTAAAGAGAAAAATGATGTTAAGAAGTCACTGGGTGAGCATAAAGAACAATTTGAAAGCCTGCAAAGAAAACTAACAGAGCTTATGGGAATAAAAGATACAATGGAAGAGATTAAAAATATGTTAGAGGCCTATAAGCAGAACTGAATTGATGGAAAACAGAATTAGTGAGTTGGAAGACAGAGCATTCAAACTTGAAAAGACCTGAGAACAGAAAAAGAAAAGGTTTTAGGGAATTTAATGACAAAGCAGAACACAAGCATACACATTTTAGATGTCCCAGAAGAAGAAGAGAATGGAAAGGGAGTAGAAAAAGTATTTGAGGAAATAATTACTAAAACCTTCCATAATCCTTAAAAAAGACACATAGATATTAACATCCAAGAAGGATAAATGGGAACTCCTCAAAATTAAACATTTTTTGCTTCAAATGACTTTGTTAAGTTTAAAGGCAGCCTACTCAATGGGATAACATTTTTGGAAACCACATATCTGGGTTTGATAGACATGTTACATAAAATGATCATGCAACCTAATGATAAAAAGACAAACAACCCAATTAAAAGATGGTCAAAAGACCTGAACAGAAATTTTTCCAAAATATAAATAAGTCGCCAAAAAGCCCATGAATAGATGCTCAACATCACATGCTATTAGGGAAACTCAAATCAAAACGACAATGAGCTATCATTTCATGCCTTACAGAATGGCCATTATTTAAAAATCAGAAAATCACAAGTGCTGGAGAGGATGTGCAGAAATGGGTACGCTCTTTCACTTTTACTGGGAATGTAAAATGGTGCAGCTTCTGTGGAAGACAAGTTTAATGTTTCCTCAGGAAGCTAAATATGGAACTGCCATGGGATCTCGCTGCCCTGCTACTAGGAAAATACTCAGAAGAACTGAAAGTAAGAATGTGAACAAACTCTACACCCTGATGTTCATAGTGGCGTTCATTCACAATTACTAAGATGGAAACAAACCAAGCATTCATCAACCAACAAATAGATGAACAAAACGTGATATATACATATGATGGAATACTATTCATCTGTAAGTAGACGTGAAGTTCAGAGGCAAATGAAAACATGCATGAACCTTGAGGACATTATACTGCATGAAATAATCCAGGCATAAAAGGAAAACCATTGTATGGTCTCACTACTATGAACTAAATATAATGAGTAAACTCATGGAGCTAAACTATAGCATATAGGTTACTAGGAGACAGAAAGTGGGTTGAGAAGGGGGAGCTGATGCTGAATGTATGTAGAATGTTTAAAAAGGGAGATTGTAAATGTGGGGAAATAGAGTGTATGGTACCACAATATAGTGAGTATAATTAACACTTGCTGATTTCTAAATGAGATTATGGATGAAAGGTATAGTCTGTGGAGGTTAATTCAATTGACAGAAAGCTAGAGGATAATTTAGGGACTGTTTAACAGTGATATTGGTGGTGGATGATGAATGTGGTTAATAGTACACATACAAGAATGTTCCTCTTTTATAAGGTTTTAAGAATGTGGTGATACATGGGGAAAATACAACTAATTTAATGTGTAGACTGTAGTTAATAATATTGTAATATTTTTATAAGAATGGCAAAGAAGGTACTATATCAATGCTAATGGTCAATAATGGAAGAGGTATGAGAGGGTATGGGATTTTTCCTTTTGGAGTAATAAAAACGTTCTGAAATGGATTGAGCTGATGACAGCACAGCTCTTAAGAAGCTCTGACAGCCACTGAGCATGCACTTTGGATGGACTGAAAAAGGCAGGGATTGTATAACACATCGAATCGCATGGTGAGAAATGGACTGTGGTTCACAGCACAAACATGAAAATATTCTCTCATGAACTATAACAAATATATAATACTAATATATGGAGTTAATAATAAAATGGTTTGTGGGAAATAGTCACTAAATACAATACATGAATTATAGATAGCAATATTATTGTGATATTCTTTCATCATTTGTAACAAATTTGTCACGACAATGTAAGGTGTTGGTGGTGGGGCAATGTATGGGAACCCTGTATGGTGTGAATGATTGTGTTGTTAATACAGTTTCTCAAATTTAAAAAAAAAAACATGCCCACATGAAGGATAAACCATGAATGAAGCAGACTAGACTGTGGACATACTACACAAAAATTTTTTTAAAAATCCTCTATATGTTCAAGGAGATAAAAGAAAACTCAGAAAAAGAATGAAAGAATAGTAAGAAAGTGATGAATGAACTATCTGAGAATCTCAATAAAAAGATAAAAATTTTCAGAAGGAATCAATTTAAACTACTGGATTTCTAAACCAAAATAATTGAAATTAAAAATACCCTAGAATGTTTCAGCAGTAAATTAGAGCTGACAGAATAAAGAATTAGTGAAAAAAAAAAGGAAATTGTTGAAATGATTCATGCTGAAGAGCAGAAAGAAAAAGGAATGAAAATAAATAAACAACACCTAAGAGACAAGTAGGATGCCTTTAAGGGAACCAATATATGCTTTATAGGAGCTCCAGCAGAAAGAAAAGTGAGAAATGAATAAAACAAATTTTCAAAAAAATAATGGCAGGAAACTGCTCAAATTTAACAAAAGATACGAATATACACATACAAGAAAGAGAGATTTCTGAAAACAGCAAAAGAGAAAAGTAATGTGTTGTGTGCATGGGCTCTTAATAGGATTGTTGATTTCTCATTAGAAACCACTAAGACAATAAGGTTGTGGGGCAAAATATTTTCAAGTGCTGGATAAAAACATCTGGAGTCAGCTCATGCTACAGGGCAGCTAGGAACCTCGCGGAGCTATCTAAACTGCTGTTTGGGGGGTCCAGGAGGCCAGAAGAGTATCCTGCAATATCCTTTGAAAGTATGGAAGCCACGCCACAGAGGCCAGTGCCCATCCTACTCAGGAGGCCAAGCCAGCTCAGGAGCTCTTCCATGGCTGGAGTTAGAAGCTCCATTTCCCATAAATGGTGGAGGAAGAGACAGTGTCCACTGACCTCAGCTACTAATGAGTGCAATCAGCTGGCTGAAGTATAATCCTAGGATCAGCTAGGATATCAACCTGTGCAAATTGGAAAGAGTCTGGTAGTCACAATTTTTACTCCATTTCCAGCATGAGGGGAAGCCTGGTTGACTGAAAATCCAGTGAAGCTAGAGACTGGCTTCTTTCCACCAAGATCAAACTGCAGCCCTAGGCTTGACTCCAGCCCCACCTCCAGCACAGAGGAAGCTGGCGGGACATGCACCAGGCTCTCCAGGCAACTGCAAGTGTTTTTGGCCAGCACAGACTGAATAGTCAGTCACTTGGGACTGCATTCCCTCACCCCAATGGGATAGGAGAGGTGCTGGGATCCTTGGCCTCTCCAGACAATGGCAGGAGATTCTCAGCCCACATGAACTAGCTTGTTGAGTGCCTTTGAGTCCATCTGCACCTCTGCCCCCATTAGATAAGAGGGGGTTGGAGTTTCCTCAGTATCTCAGGGCAACTGCAGATGTTTTTGGCCTGCAAAAACCCAACCATGTGCTTTTGGCCCACACAGCCTGGACTGGTAAGTACTTGTAGATCCACCCACACCCCTCAATAGGAAAGGAGAGGGCTGTTGTTTCACAGCCTTTCTCAGCAATAGCAGAAACTTTTGGCCTGCATGGACTGGACTGCTGGATGCCTATGCATCCACCCCATCCTTAATAGGATAGGAGGGGTCTGGTGTCTTCACAGCCTCTCTAGACAATGGCAGGTACTTTCATGCTACAGGGACTGAACTGTTGGGTTCCTGTGGATTCAACCCCATGCCCTAATTGGATAGAAGGGGGCTGGTGTTCCCTCATCCTCTCTGGGCAATGGCAGGTATTTTTGGCCTAAAAGGACTGAACTGTTGGGTGCCTGTAGAATCATCCCCCCCCCCCCTACCTAGTAGGATAGAAGGGGGCTGATGCTTCCTCAGCCTCTCAGGGCAACTGCAGGTATATTTGGCCTATAAGGATTAGTTTGCTCAGCACTCCAGAGAGTCCAGTCTCACCTCCAGCAGGGAGGGAGTCTGGTGCTACGTCAGTTTAACTGGGCAACTGTGATCATTTTGGACCCACATGACAAATTGTGGTCCACAGTTATAGCTCCATCCCACCCAAGTAAGGGGAGGAAAGGATATGAAGCTTCATGAGTCTCTCCAAGCAACTACAGATAATCTTGTCATGCCCAACTTGAATTATTATACATGGCTGCTGCTCTGTCCCTACCCCTGACAGAGGAGAAGGGTGGGAGAAGCTTCATCAATTCCTGGGGCAACATGAGCAATTTCTGCCTCCATAGCTTACAGTCCCAACTACATCTTTGACTCCTACTATACAATGAGCAAGGGAGAAAAGACAAGAAAGCCCTAAACTAGGGATAAACTGCACCCAGAATAAATACATCTAGCAAGCCAGGTGCAAAAGCACCAATAAAAAATTACAATCCATACCAAGAAACAGGAAGATATGGCCCAGTTTAAAGAAAAAGATATGCTCCAGATGACATAAAGAGGTAGAGACAACTAATCATAGATGTTCAAGCAAATCTCCTTATAAATTCAATGAGATGGCTAAATAGATTACAGGATATTAAAAAGAAACTGGGGGAGCACAAAGAATTTGAAAGCTCACAAAGAAAAATAGCAGATCTTATGGGAATGAAAGGTGCAATAAATGAAATGTAAAATACCTTGGAGGTGGAAATGGATGTGGTCAACCAACTGGGCTCCCATCTACCATATGGGACACCCTGGGTTCACTTCCCAGGACCTCCTTGTGAAGGCAAGCTGGCTTGCACCTGCAGAGAACTGACAGCCCACATCTGCAGAGAGCTGGTGCAGCAAGATGACACAACAAAAAGGGAGACAAGCAAGCACAGAAGAATGCACAGCAAATGGACACAAAGAGCACACAGCATACAAGCATCAAGGAGGGGGATAAATAAATAAAATAATACTAAAAAAAAACATTGGAGGCACATAACAGCAGACTTGATGAGACAGAAGAAAAGATCAGTGAGCTTGAAGACATGGCCACTGAAAGTGAACATACAAAAGAGCAGATGAAGAAAAAAATTGAAAAAAAAAAATTGAACAGGGTCTCAAGGAACTAAATGACAGCAAGAGATGTGCAAACATACATGTGATGGGTGTCCCAGAAGGAGAAGAGATGGAAAAGGGACAGAAGGAATATTGGAAGAAATAATGGTAGAAAATTTCCCAACTTTATTGACGGACATGGATATCCATGTACAAAAAGCACAATGTACTCCCATTCAAATAAATCTTAATAGACCAGCTCCAAGACACATATTCATCAGAATGTCAAATGTCAAAGACAAAGAGAGAATTCTGAGAGCAGCAAGAGAAAAGCAATGCATAATATATAAGGGATACCAAATAAGATTAAATGCTGATTTCTCATCAGAAATTATGGAGACAAGAAGGCAGTGGTATGATATATTTAAGATACTGCAAGAGAAAAATGCCAGCCAAGAATTTTCTATCCAGCAAGATTATCTTTCAAAAATGAGGGCAAGATTAGAATATTCAAAGATAACAGAAACTGACAGAGTTTATGACAAAAAGACGGGCTTTGTGAGAAACACTAAAGTGAGTGTTACAGCCTGAAAAGAAAGGACAGGAGAGAGAGACTTGGAAGAGAGTCTAAAAATGATGGCTGTATCAGTAACAGAAACTAAAAGTGTTAAAAATAAAATGACAGATAAAACACAAAGATGGAAATGGATGAAATTAAGAACTGCCTTTACAGTAATAACATTGAATGTTAATGGATTAAACTCCCCAATCAAAAGACACAGACTAGTGGAATGGATAATAAATTGTGAGCATCTGTACACTGTCTGCAAGAGACTCACCTTAAACCCAATGATACCAATAGATTGAAAGTGAAAGGTTGGAAAAAGATAGTCCATGCATGCAGTAACCAAAACAACAACAACAACAACAAAAAAAAACACCTAGACAATGTCGATGAAATGGAAAAATTCCTAGGAATGTACAAACAACCTACACTGACCCTAGAAGAAATAGAAGACCTCAAAAAACAATCACAAGTAGAGATTGAAACAGTCATCAAATAGCTCCCCAAAATGAAATGCACAGGACCAGATGGTTTCACAGGTGAGTTCTACTAAGCATATAAAGAAGATTTAATACCAATTATTCAAACTCTTCCAAAAAATTGAACAAGAAGAAGCACTACCAAACTCATTCTTTGAAGCCAATATTACCCTAATACCAAAGCCACATAAAAATATTATGAAAAAAAGAAAATTATGAACACATTTCTATAAAAGAGATGCAAAAATCCTCAATAAAAAGCTTGGTAACTGAATCCAACATCACATTAAAAGAATTATTCATCATGATCAAATAGGTTTTATACCAGGCATGCAGGGCTGTTTCACACAAGAAAATCAATTGTCATAATATACCACATTAAAAATCAAAGAAAAATCACATAATCTTATCAATTAATGCAGAAAAGGCATTTAACAAAATACAACATCCTTTCTTGATAAAAATACTACAAAAGATAGGAATTGAAGGAAAGTTTCTTAACATGATAAAGGCTATACATGAAAAACCCACAGCTAACCTTGTACTCAATGGTGAAAGACTGAGAGCATTCCTGTTGAGATCAGGAACAACACAAGGATACTCATTGTCACGATTATTGTTCAATATAGGGCTAGAGGTTCTAACTAGAGCAATCAGGCAAGAAAAAGAAATAATAGGCATCTAAATCAGAAAGGAAGAAGTAAAACTTGCAATATTCATAGATGATGTGGTCCTATGTGTAGAAAGTCCCAAAAAATCTACAACAAAGCTGCTAGAGCTAATAAATGATTTCAGTAGTATCAGGATATGACATCAACATGAAAAAATCAGTGGTGTTTCTGTATACTAGTAATGTGCAATCTGAGTAGGAAATCAGGGGAAAAATCCACTTACAATAGCAACTAAAAGAATCAAATATTTAGGAACAAACTTAACTAAGGATGTGAAGCACTAGTATTCAGAAAACTATAATGCATTGCTAAAACACATAAAAGGAGATCTAAATAATTTGGAGAACATTCCATGCTTATGGATTGGAAGATTAAATATCATTAAGATGTCAATTCTACCCGAATTGATATACAGATTCAAAGCAATCCCAATAAAAATTCCACTAGCCTTTTTTAAACAAATGAGAAACACAATTATCAAATTTTTCTGGAAGAGTAAGAGGCCCCGAATAGACAGAAACATCTTAAAAGGGAAAAGTGAAGTTGAGGACTCTCATTTCCAGACTTTAAATCATATTACATAGCTACAGTAGTAAAAAACAGTATGGTATTGGAATGAAGATAGACACATAGACCAATGGAAGTGAACTGATGGCTCATAAACAGACCCTCGTATATATAGCCAATCAAACCCACCCAGCTGGGACAGAACAGTCTATTCAATAAATGATGCTGGGAGAACTGGATATCCATAGCCAAAAGAAAGAAAGAAGATCCCTATTTCACACCTTATACAAAAATTACCTCACAATGAATCAAAGACCTAAATATAAGAGCAAGTATCATAAAACCCCTAGAAGAAAATGTAAGGAAACATTTTCAAGACCAGGTGGTAGGTGGTGGACTCTAAAACCTTACACCAAAAGCATGAGCAATGAAAGAATACATGGATAAATGGACCCCCTCAAATTTAAACACTTCTGTAATTCAGAGGACTTCATCAGGAAGATGAAACAGCATCCCACTCAATGGGAGAAAATATTTGGAAACCACATATTCAAAAAGGGTTTGTTTTCCATTCTATATGAAGAGATCACACAACTCAACAATAAAAGAGCAAGCAATCCAATTTAAAAATGCACAAAAGATTTAAATAGATATTTCTCCAAAGAGGAAATACAAATGGCCAAAAAGCACATGAAAAAATGTTCCAAATCATTAGCTGTTAGACAAAGGCAAATCAAAACAACAATGAGATATCATCTAACGCCTCATAGAATGGCCATTATTAAAAAACAGATATAAGTGCTGGAGACTATATGGAGAAATAGGAACACTCCTTCAGTGTTGAAGGAATTATAAAATGGTACAGCCTCTGTGGAAGACAGTTTGGCAGTTCCTCAGGAAGCTAAATGTAGAACTGCCATGTGATCCAGCAATTCCTCTACTAGGAATATATCCAGAAGAACTAAAAACTATGACATGAACAGACATCTGCACACTGATGTTCTTAGTGGCATTATTCACAATTGCCAAAAGATGGAAAAAACCCAAGTGTCAATTAACCAATGAGTGGATAAACAAAATGTGGTATATACATACAATGGAATACTATGCTGCAGAAAGAAGAAATGAAATTGGGACACATATGATAACATGGTTGAATCTTGAAGACATGACACTAAGCGAAGTAAGCCAGACATGAAAGGACAAATATTGCATGGTCTCATTAACATGAACCATAAATAAAAAATAAATACATGGAGTTAAAACCTAGAGTATAGGTTATTAGGAGATAAGAGGAAGGTTGAGAAGAACTACTGACACTTAATGTATGTAGAAGTTTTAATTAACTTGACTAAAAGTGTGGAAATGGGTATAGTTGATGGTAACACATTATAGTGAATACCAACTGGTTTATAAATGGGACTGTGACTGAAAAGGGTAGCCTGGGAAAGTAAATGTCAACTGAAAGAAAGCTGAAGAATAATCTGGGGACTGAATAACACAGTGAATCCAGAGGTGGATGAGAATTGTGGTTGAGGGTACAAATGCATGAGTGTCCTTCTGTGAGCAAGAACAGATGTATATCACTATTGCAGGGTGGTGGGAATGTGGAGAACCAGGGGAAAACTATAATTGCTGTGACTTATAGACTGTGGTTAACAGCAATACTGTAATATTCTTACATCAATGCCAAAGATGTTCTGTGCTGACAATGGAGGTGTATGGAAAAAGTGTTCCACATACATGCTATGAACCATGGTTGGTGGTAATAGTCTGATCATGTTATCTCATAATCTATAACAAATGTTCCACCATGGAGTGGTGTGCTGATGAATAGGTGTTGTATGGGAATTCTACACATGTATATGATAGTTTTGCAAGTTCACAACCTCTGTAATAAAAAATATGTTTTTTAAAAATAAGGCAGGTTGGGGGGAAAATACACCAAGTGTAAAATAGGTACTATAGTTAGCACTAATATTTTGACCACGCCCTTACATGGTTTTTAACAAATGGTTCACAATGATGCAAAGTGTTGGTGGGGGGTGGATGTATGAAACCCCTGTATGATGTTATGTATGTTTATTTTGTAAGTTCACAATCTTTATTATATACTTATTGTTTGTGCATGCTGTTATGTGAATGATAAACTTCAATAAAAAATATATTTTTAAAAAATGAGGGAGAGTGTTTGGGCAGGGACTCTCAGGGAAGATGGCTGATTAAGGAGGTCCAGGAATCAGTCTTTTTATCAAAGCAGCTAATACACAGGAAGGAATTGTCTGAAACAACTTTTGGAGCTGTGAAAGCAGAGGAATACTGTACAGCATCCACAGAAGAGCATGAGAAAGAGACTGATAAACTTCAGTAAAGAGAAGGGAGTAACTCTCTGTGCAGCAGCTGCTAGCTCCCATTGCCCACTCTCCAATCAGGCTGCCTTGAGGCGGACACCCTGGCTAGTTGGTACTGACAGAAAGGAACATAAAAATCCTTTTCCCTAAGAACAGAGGTAGACATGGCTGAACACTGGTCACAGCTTTTGATTAGCAAATTCAGATCACTGGGTCCCAACTCTGAGCTACTGTTTCAACCTGCCCTGGACAAATGCAGTGGCAGCAACTGTTTCAATACCTGCCCATGACAGAGATGGAGGTAATGGAGATTTAAAGACTCAGTGCTTTCTTAGGGTGGCAGAGAACACTCTGCTGAAGGGTGGCTTTTCCCCAAGAACAGGGCAGCATGGCTGAATATTGATCATGGCTTTTGATTAGTGAATTTGTATCAATGGGTCCCAGCTCTTAGCTACTGTTTCAAACTCCCCTGGAAAATGGCTGCAACAGCCACTGATCCAACTGTACCCCAAGCAGGGACAGAGGCAGTGGAGATTTAAAAACACAGTGACCTCTCAGGGCAACAGGGAACAATTTGTTGAAGGGTGGCATTTGTTGGACAGGTGAGGTAAACACAGTTTTGGGGATCTGTCAAAGAGGCTTTTGAAATTCTTTGTGATTCTCTCCCCAGGGCACTTTGAAGACAGTCTGCACCTCCTTGCTATATCCATGACCCTGTTTTAGCTGTAAATACTAACTTGGGAAAATCCTTTCTAGGGTGACATTCCTTGGCAGAGTTTTCTCTCCAGGAAAAAGCAGCTAGAGAAAATGAAAGGAGTGTAAAACTTCTATAGAGGCAAAACAAAATCAAACAGAGCAGATCAAGATTCCTGGAAAAGGAACAGAGGAAAGGAAACTTTCTCCCAGAGGTGATACAGGTGAACAAAAAGTACATTCTTAAATTGTACTTCATAACCAGGGCAAGAATCAGATGAAGAAGAGGTAAGGGGAGAGACGAGCAGACTGGCATTGTGACCTCCCATGTGCCTGATCACTTACAGGTACAGCTCAGTAAAAAAGCATCTCTGTTGATGCCTTGATTTAGACACTTTCATGGCCTCAGAACTCTAAGCTTGTATCCTAATAAATACCATTGTAAAAACCAAATCATTTCTGATATATTTCTTTGGCAGCATTTAGCAAGTTAAAAAGGAGCAGAAAGAATATTTGAGGAAATAATGGCCAAAAATTTCCCAACTCTTATGAAAGACATAAATATACATGTCCAAGAAGCACAATGTACTTCCAATAGAACAAACCCTAATTGACCTACTCTGATATGCATGCTAATCATAAAGTTAAATGAAAAAATAAAGAGGGTATTCTTAAGACAGCAAGAAAAAGTGATTTATTACATACAAGGGTTCCTCAATAAGTCTAAGTACCAATTTCTCATCAAAAACCATGGAGACAAGAAGTCAGTGGTACAATATTTTTAAGGTACTGAAAGAGAAAAATTGTCTGCCCAAAATCCTTTGGCAAAATGTCCATGAAAATGAGGAAGAGTTAAAAATAATCGCAGATAAACAGAAACTGAGAGAATTCATCAATGAAAGGCTTATACTACAAGAATTACTAAAGGGGGTTCTTCAGATTGAAAGGAAAAGACAGGAGAAAGGGGCTTGAAGTGGTGTGAAGAAATATGATTATTACTGGAAGATCTAGGAAAAAAACAACAAAATAACCCAAAATGGGATGGAAATAAAAACAAAGGATATAGAAGAAATAGAGTGTAAAAAACACTATAAAGAACCAACAAAGGTGGTTCTTTGAAAACATCATTAAAATCTACAAAACTTTAGCTAGATTGACAAAGAACAAGAGACAGGACACAAATAACCAAAATCAGAAATGAAAGGGTAGACATACTGTCCCACAGAAATAAGTAGCATTATTAGAGGAAAGTATGAAAAATGTACACCAATAAATTAGATGACCTAGATAAAATGGACAAATTCCTAGAAAACACAAACTACCTGCAATGCCTCAATAAGAAATAGATCTCAATAGACAAAAACAATTAATAGTAAAGAGATTGAATCAGTAATCAAAAACCTCCCAAAAAAGAAAAGCCCAGGACTTCACTGGAGAACAGTACCAAACATTCCTAGAAGAATTAACACCAGCCCTTCTCAAACTCTTCAAAAAAAAAATAAAAGAAAGAAAGAAAAGGAGGGAATATTCCCTAACTAACTCTGTAGGGCCCAATTCACCCTAATGCCAAAGCCACAAGAAAAAGAAAATTACAGAGCAATATCCCTTATCAATATAGATGCAAAAAATCCTCAGCAAAATTCTAACAAACTAAACCAACAGCATATTAATAGAATTACACACAATGATTAAATGTGATTTATTCTTGTGTGCAAGAGTGGTTTAATGTAAGAAAATCAATTAATGCAATACACATTAACAAGACAAAGTAAAAAAAAAAAATGATCATCTCAACAATGCAGAATAGGCATTTAACAAAACCCAGCACCCCCTTATAATAAAAACTCTTAGAAAAATAGGAATAGAATGAAACTCCTTCAATATGATAAAGGGCATATATGAAAAACCTGCAGCTAACCTAATACTCAATGTTGAAAGTCTGAAAGCTTTTACTCTAAGATCAGGGACAGGGCAAGGAAGCCCATTGCCACCACTGTTATCCAGCATTGCACTGGAAATTCTAACCAGAGAAATTAGTGAATAAAAACAAATGAAGGGGGAAGTGGCTGAGGCTCAATCAGATGAGCTCCCGTCTACCATATGGGAGGCCCTCAGTTCACATCCCGGGGCCTCCTTGTGAAGGCAGGCTCATCTGCACTCTGGGGAGCGCTGACTCAGTAAGGTGATGCAACAAGCAAGAACACAGAAGAGCCCACAGTGAATGGACACAAAGAGCAGATAGCAAGTAAGCTGCAAGGAGGGAGGGGAAATAAAATAAGTATATACATAGAAGAATGCACAGCAAATGGATACAGAGAGCAGAGATCACACACACACACACACACAAAAGCCACAAGGGGGGGATAAAAAAAAATGAAAGCATCCAAACTGGAAAGGAAGAAATAAACTTTTTGCAGATGGCATTTTCCTATAGGTAGAAAATACTGAAAAACTCACAATAAAACTATTAGAGCTAATAAATGAATTCAGAAAGTGTCAGGATACAAGATCAACATGCAAAAATCAGTAATGTTTCTGGGCCCTAGTAATGAACAATCTTAAGAGGAAATTCAGACCAAAATTCCAATTCCAATTTTGAAAGGAGATAAAAGAATCAAATATCTAGAAATAAATTTAACCAAGGATGTAAGGGACTTGTACATGAAAAACTACAAAACATCCCCAAAAGAAACCAAAGAAGTCCTAAATAAATGGAATGACATTCCACGATCATGGATTGGAAGTTAAATACTTTCAAGATGTCAGTTCTAGCCAAATAAATTTATATATTCAACAATCCAAATGAAAATTCCAATAACCTTCTTTGCAGAAATGTATAAGTCAACAACCCAATTTATGTGTCAGAGTTAGGTTCCAACACCATATTGAAAAAAAAAAAGAACAAAGTTGGAAAACTTCACAATTAAAAAAATATATTGTGAAATCACAGCAATCAAAACAGCATGTTAGGGGGACAAAGACAGATAGATAGACCGGGGAATGGAACCAAGAATTCAAAAATAAACCCTCGCATCTATGGCCAATTGATTTTGGGCAAGTGCACCAAGTCCACTTAACAAAGAAAGAATAGCCTCCTCAAAAAATGGTGCTGGGAAAATTGGATATCCACAAGCAGAAGAATGAAGGTGGAACCTTCCCACACACCATATACAATGATTAACTAAAAATAATCAAAGACCTAAATATAAGAAACAAAACTATACAATTCCTAGACTAAAACATAGTGAAGCATCTTCAGGACCTTGTGTTAGGCAATGCGACCTTAGACTTTATGCCAAAATCATGAGCAACAAAAGTAACAAAAAAAAAAAAAGAGGATTTAATAGGATTCCATTAAAATAAATAAGTGAAAATTTTTATGCATCAAAGGACTGTATCATGTTAGTAAAACACAACCTATAAATAGGGAGAAAATATTTGAAAGTCACATACCCAATTATGGTTTAATATTCAGAATATATAATGAAATCCTACAATGCAACAACAAAATGACATGCAACCCAATTTAAAAATTGACAAAAGTCTTGAATAACCATTTCTCCAAAGAATACATACATATGGCCAAAAGAGGTCAACATTATTATTGACTAGATATTTTCAAATAAAAACCACAAGATACCATTTCATTCCCACTATCTTGGCTACTATTTAAAAAAGAACAATAGAAAATAACAAGTGTTGGAGATGACGTGGAAAAACAGTTACACTCATTTCAGGATTGGTGGGAATGCAAAATGGTGCTATTGTTCTGAAAAATAGTTAAGTGGTTACTCAGGATTTAAGTGTAGAATTTCCATATGACCTAGCAATCCTTTGTCTAGTATATACCCCAAAGAATTGAACAGGTGTTTCCATGCAAATTCACAATGGCTTAAAGATGGAAATAATCCAAGAGTTCATTTACAGATGAGTGGATAAATAAAATATAGTATATATATGTATACAGGAATGTTATTGAGCTGTAAAATGGGGGGGAAAGTGCGGTTCTGAAAAATGCAACAAAATGGGTCACCTTGAAGACATTATGTTGAGTGAAATAAGCCAGATACAAAAAGACAAATACTGTATGTGCTTATTGATATGAAATAATTAGAAACTTTTCATAGAGTTTGAAACTAGAATTCAAGTTAGCAGGGGCCAGAGTTGGGATAGGGAATGGAGACTTCATGCTTAATTAATACAGAGTTTCTATTCTGGCTTGGAACACTGTTGGTAATGGATGAAGGTGATGATAGTAGAATATTGTGTATATAAGCAGACTGTATTATACTTTATTTGTATTGTGGTTAAAAGGGGGGAATTTTAGGTTATATGTATGTTTCTAGAATAAAAACAAAAAAAAAAGCACAACGTAAGTGTGTACCACACAGTGAGTCCTAATGTTAACCATCAACTGTAGTTAACAGCATAAGTATAATAGCATTGTTTCAGCAACTGTAACAGGGTTACCATAATAAAGCAAAGTATTAGTAGTAGGTAAAACTATAAATGTGAGGGGGATGTATGTAATATCTGTATTTTCTGCATGATTTTTCTGTAGACCTACAACTTCTCTAATAACACAAAATTTTAAAAATTATTGAATACAGCTAAAGTAATATATAGGAATTTATAGCATTAAATGTTTTGTTATAAAAGAAGTAAGGTCTCAAATCAATCCACTAAGCTTCAACCTGAAGATTAATATAAAAGAACAAATTAAACACAAAGCAAGCAGAAGGAAGGAAATTATAAAATAGAAGCAGAAATAATGAAATGAGAAAACTGAAACATAGAGACAAGCAATGAAAACATAGCTAGTTTTTTGAAAAGCTTAATATGATTAACTGCAGACTATGACAAAAGTTAAATTACTAAGGTCTGAAATAGAAAATAGAAAATCACTACTAATTCTATTACAGAATGTTACAGAATAAAAAGGGATATTGCAAAACTCTTTATGCCTAATAATTTAAAATCTTACATGAAATGGACATTTTCCCTTAAAAATCACTAACTACCAAAGTTAACTCAAGAGGAAATAGATAACCTGACTAGTCCTATATCTATTAAAGGAAAGGAAGTTCTACTTATTGAATTTGGATTTCTTGTGTTTATGCATGTCTTGAATGAAGCACTGATTACACATTTTTTTCCTGCCTTCACAAGGATATTTCTATAGCAAATTTGCTTAGAAGATAGATATAGTATCTCCCTCCAGACTAAAGGGCACGCCTGCTTACTGTACTTATTAAAGATTTAGTTTCCCTAAGTTCAGAATTGCTCTCCTATAATGCAAAACACTTTAGGTGTAGGTATTGTTGTATCTCTTGGTTTCACTCTGTGGTAAGTAGGGATCAGGGAACTCAAATCTGTGAAAACACTGACAATCTTGCTTCTGTCCTTTGTCAAGAGTCAAAATACTCATATTTTCTACCAACATCACTAAACTGTGGCAGGATACCATGTTAACATTCGAGGAAGAAAAAATCTCATGCCTTTCACAAACCTTGACACTCCAGGCTTATATGACTTCACTAGCAAATTTCTCAAATTTGAAAGGAAGCTATTACCAATATCACATAAAGTTCTCCTGAAAATACCAACAAGAGGGTGTATTTCCCTAGTCTCATTAGAAGACCAGCATTATCCTAATTCCAAAATCAGTCAAAAATATTTACAGCAAAGGAAACTAAAAGATAAACACAGAAATTATTAATAAAATATGATTTCTTTTAATTTAGCAATATACAAATCAGATAAAACATCAAGACCAAAATGAGTTTAACCTAGGAATACAATTCTGGTTCAACATTTGAAGAACTATCAATGTAATTCACCATATGAATAAACTAAAGAAAAATAAATAATTAATTCAATATATTTAGAAAAAGCCTTTGACAAAATTTATCATCCATTAGGAATAAAGTTTCAGAAAACTAGAAATAGAAGTAACTTCTTCAACTTGATAAACAACCTTAAAAACCCTTCAATTAGCATCATAACTAGATCAGATTATGATCAAGAAATTTGTGAAATGATGAATTCAAGACATTAATAAAATTATAGGAAACAAGACACTGTAGTTTTTTTTTTAAAGATAGATAAATAGGTAAGTGGAACAGATAAAGAGGTCTAGAATAGTCTCACACATATTGCAAGGAAAATTCAAAGAAGAAATGTTGCTGAAACAATTAGACACCCATATGTAAAGGGGAAAAAATGTAACTTTGATAAATATCTTGCACCATAAAAAAAATTAGCACTAAGTGGATCATAAATATGCAAAGCCTAAGTCTGAAATTATAAAGTATTTAAAAGAAAATATGAAATTATTATTGTGACCTTGAGGTAGGCAAAGATTTCTAGATAGATACTAAAAGCACAACAAAATTTAATATCAACGATGATCCAGTAAAAAAAATGGTGGATTGCAACTGAGAGAGCTGCAAGATGCAGAAATATTTAAGAAAATCTTAGGGAAACTCAAAGACAATAGGGGATTAAAACACACACACACAAGGAAATTATAAGAAACTGAAACTTATGGAATATACAGCTACAGCAAACATGAAACAGTTCAGCTCCTAGCTAGACTAATATAAAAGCACATACTAAAAGCTTTATTAAGTGTACAGAGTTTCTAATTTCTATTTGGGTGATGGTGATAGTAGAACATACTGCAAATGTTATTTACAGCACTGAATTATATATATTTGAATGTGGGTAAAGGGGGAAATTTTAGGTCTGATATATGTTTTTAGACTAGAAATTTAAAAAACAAACAATGAATCCTAATGTAACAATGGACTATAGCTAATAATACAGTTATAATAATATTCTTTCATCAGTTGTCGCAAATGTACTGCATTAGTGAAAGGTATTAATATTAATAATAGAGGAAATATGTGGGAATTTTCTATTTCTGCATGTATTTTCTGTAAACCTGAAGTTTCTAAAACTAAAAATAAGTTGGATTGGGAAGCAGCTGTAGCTCAATCAGAGGAGCTCCCACCTACCATATGGGAGGCCCTGGGTTCGCCTCCCCGGGCCTCCTTGTGCACGGCAGGCTCACCCGCATGCTGTGGAGCACCACTCGGCCCACAAGCACTGTGGAGAGTCAACTCAGCACGGTGATGCAACAAAAAGAAGGGAGACAAGAGAGTCCACAGAAGAGCCTGCAGCGAATGGAGAAAAAATAATAATAAATTGGATTACCTCAGTTCCTATTACCAGATTCATATGCCTAGGTTTCAAAAAAATTACAAAGCATATGAAAAGGCCAGGGGAAAAAAATAGTCTGAAGAAAGAAAAACTCAGATTACAGACTCAGATATGGAAATTAAATAATCATACAGAGAATTGAAAACAAATTTGATTAAAATGTCAAGGGCTTCAATGGAAAGAGTAGGCAATATGCAAAAACAGATGGGTAGTGTAAAGGGAGATGGGAAATCTAAGAAAGAATAAAAAGGAAGTGCTAGATATCAAAAATACTGTGCAAATTATAAAGCCCATTAAAACAAAATTTAATGAGAAATCTTTCTCATCTGTTGATAGGCCAGCCCTGAATTACTTAGGAAAAAGACAGAGTTACCCAAGATCTATTTCTGGTGGTCCATCTGCTGAAATATGATGAGAATTTGATAGTTCAGGGTTAACTGAAAAATTTTAGGGGTAGGAATTAAGGTATTTTTTTACCTTTGGCTAAGTGGAGATATCACTTAAGTTGAATCAAATATTTAGTAAAAAGCTTATGGAAATCATTTGTTGATTGTCACATTTTGTTGGGACAGAAAAGCAAAGAGTAACTTGTAATATGTATAGCCTTCCTTATAAGAAGGCCAAGTTCTGTAATAAAGGCCATGAGTGGCATGTAGAATTTAATTTTTTGTAGTTGTATCAGTATTGAATAAATTTGGCAATTAGTTGTATCTAGCTTTCAGAAAAAATAAAGATACTGGAACTTGAAGACTAAAAAAAGATGTGAGACAAAAACTGACAAGCCAAGACTGGGAGAAAATATTTGCAAAATTCACATATGATAAAGTACTTTTATACAAAATGATAAAAAACTCTTAAAACTCAAGATTAAGAAAACAAACAAACCAATTTTTAAAATGGGCAAAAGATCTGAACATATACCTCAAAAAAAAAGGTATACTGATAGCAAATAAACATATGAAAAGATGCTTAATATCATCTGTCATTAGGAAAATGTATGTTAAAACAGCAATGAGAGACCACTACATACATATATATATATATATATATATGTAAAATTTATATAATATATATAAAGTGACCAAAATCCAAACACTGACAACACCAATTGTGGATGAGGATGCAGCGCAAGAAGAATGCTTTCTTTTTCTGGTGAAAATGCAAAATGCTACAGCCATCTTGGAAGACAACTTGAGTCTCTTACAAAGCTGAAACAGTCTTACCATATAAACCAGGAACCACCCTCCTAGGTATTTACCCAGATAAGTTGATAACTTTTATATACATAATATATATTATTATATTAATTATATAAACGTGCAAATGTTTATAGCAACTTACAGCATAATTGCTAAAAACTGTGAGCAAACAAGATGTCTTTCATAGTTGAATGGATAAACAAACTTTGGTTCATCTATTCTATACAATGGAATATTATCCAGTGAAAAAAAAGAATGAGCTATCAAGCCATAAAAAGACGTTAAGGAATCTTAAATGCATATTGCTACATTAAAAAGGCCAATCTGAAAAAGCACATGTTGTATAATTTCCATTATATGACATTTTGGAAAAGGCAAAACTTTAGAGACAAAAAATATCACTAGTTGCTAAGGTTTCAGGGGGAATCGGATGAGGGGAATTTTAGAATAATTAGTTGGTGTTGTATGACAGTATAACGAAGAATACGTGACAGTATAGATTTGTCAAAACTGATACACCCGCACAATACTGAGTGAATCTTAATGTAAACCATGGACTTTAGTTAATAATAATGTCTCAATAGAGCTTCATTTATTAAAACAAATATGCTACACTAATGCAAGATGTTAATAACAGATGAAACTGTTTGTGGAGGAGGGGGTGATATGGGACTCTCTACTATCTGCCCAATATTTCCTATAAATTTCAAACTGTTCAAAAATAAAGTATCAATTCGTACACACATACACAAATAAATCTATTTGGTCACAGCAGACTGGGAAAATATTTTCTGAAACACTTACTCTATAAAATACTTAAATTCAGACTATATCAAGAGCTCTTGCATCTCATCAATAGTAAAACGAATTCAATAAAAAAATCTATAAAAGGTTTGAGCACTTCACCACAAAGGTATATGAATGGCATATAAGCACATGAAATGGTGCCTGTCATCATTAACCCTTAGGCAAATGCAAATTAAAACCACAATCCATTACTACCAAACACGTATTAGAAAGCCTAGAAAGATGAATATTTTAAAAAGAGAGGACTACCAGTATTGGAGAGGATGTGGAGGAATAGGAACCCTCATCCACTGCTGGTGGGAATGTAAAAGGATCCAGCCATTGTGGAGGACAGTTTGGTGGTTCCTTAAAAAACTAGTTAATAGATTTACCATATGATGACCCAGCAATTCCACTGCTGGGTAAATACCCAGGAGAACTGAAAACAGGACATGAACGGATATATGCACACCAATATTCATAGTGGCATTATTCACTATTGCCAAAAGTTGGAATCAATCCAAATGCCTATCAACAGAAAAATGGATAAACAAAATATGGTATATACATACCATGGAATACTACTCAGCTATAAGAAGGAATACAGTACTAACACATGGGATAACATGGATGAATCTTGAGGACCTTATGTTGATTGAAGCAAGCCAGGCATTGAAGGACGAATACTACATGACTTCTCTGATATGAATTAAACAAATCAAGCTGTCTAGGAGAGCTAGAGAGTGGAAGATATGCTTACAGGAAATGGGGGGGCGGGGGAAGGTTGTGAGCCAATACCCACACGGGTGAAATCTATGATAAAGTGGAAGTAAGTAGTTGTGCAGTGAAGGGATAAGACATGGTCATAGAAATAGTATTGGGTTGGGTTTTGTAGGCTTGATGGGGGCTAGGGTTGGAAGGATGGGTCACATGGTCCAAGGAAATGGGTGGGAAGGTTGGGGAGGAGCAGGGGAGATTGTCAGGGATGTGGTTGAAACTATAATGTAGAGAGAATACTCTTTAGAAAATATAATAAGGAAGGGTTAGTGGTTTAAGGTGTTTGATGGGGGGCATCTGGCACAGGGTACACCTGGGACAGGCTTCTAGGGAGTGTGAGAGTGCTCATCTTGTCATAGTGTGTTATATCAGTGGGTGGAGACCAATACTATGAACAGGTAGGTGTTGTACCCCCATCCTGGGGAGGCCTGATGTCCTCAAACAGAAGGGACAGCGTCTCTTGAGAGCATGGGTGGCTCCCAATGGCAGAGGACAGACTAGTGTGTCAAGACCCTCAACATTGTTTCAAGTATCTGAATCTTGTCCTTCAAGCAGTAAAGCTTGATTGTCACTGTGGGCCCCAAGGAGAAGGGGAGGGAGGAAAAAAATAGATGAAAGAGGGGATAACTGGGGGGCAATGAAAGTGTTCTGCAAGATCATACAATGATGAATACAGGGCATGTCAAAATTTACAAAAAATTTATAAAAGTATATAGTCTAAAATGTAAATGATAATGTAACCTAAAATTTATAAAACAGTACAGTCTAAAATGTAAACCATAATGGAACCATGGCTAGTAGCTATATTTCAATATCTGTACATCAATTATAGCAAATGTAACATCCATATGTAAAATGATCATTGCTGGGGAAGAGGGAAAAGGGTTTGATGTTCGGTATATGGGAGTCCCCTATATTCTATATGTGACTGTACTGTGACCTGAAACTTTTTTGAAGACATAGTAAAATTTAAAAAAAGGATATAGACACTGAGGAAGAAATGGAAGAGATAGGCTTGCCACCGCACATACAGGGCAACACCTATTACAGTGATGAAAGCCAAAATGTCAAAAAAAAATTTTGTAATTTTTTCCTTTCATTAATACCCCAATTTATTTTTTATTTTATTTTAGTTTTTCTAAATTATTCTGTTTTCTATTTCTGATCTTTAAACCTATCATTACTATTTCATTTTCCTGTTAATTGAATTTGGCAATATATTAGGCTTCATTTTTTAAGAAGTTTTGGATCACAGAGGGGTTTAACTATGGCAGGGAGGAGCACTGGTATGGGGTGTCATTGATGGGGGATGCATGGGTGGGAGGGAGTTCTCCAGGTCATGCATATGGGGTTTATAGATATGTTCGGATGTTCATTGGGTACTGATGTAGTGGGTAGAGTTTCACACAACAACTGAGAAAATGCTGAGTTCCCATCCTGGGGAGCTCTGTCACAATCCTCAGTGGAACAGCAATAATCCCCCAAGTGCAAGGATAAAGATCAGTGAAGAAGGATGGTCCAATGATGAGACCTTGATACTGAAAACTATGCTTATGAGCTGTGTGCTTGAAATTTCAACTATGCCTAGAGCTGCAGGGTACCTAAGAGTTACCTCCTAAGAGCCTCCATGTCACTCAGATGTGACCACTCTCCAAGCCAAACTCAGCATGTAAATGCATTACCTTCCCCTCCCCAGCATGGGACATGACTCCCAGGGATGAGCCTCCCTGATGCCAAGGGATTACTACCAAGCACCAACTGGGGATGCAACTAGAAAAAGACCTTGGATAAAAGGGGGAAATGGTAAAGACAAATGAATTTATATGGCTAAGAGACTTCAAAATGAATTAGGAGGTCATCAGAGGGGTCATGCTTACACACATCTCAGCAGGATCTCAGAGACAACCAAAGTAGATACAGCCCCAGTGTTGCTCCTGAGAGCTATGGATATACCCAGGTCCTGCAGTGATAACAGATGGCTCTGGAGTTCAGTGCCTTGCCAGTGGGCCCTACTTTGGAATTTATGCTCCTGAGTGTGATGGAGTTGGACTCAGATGTGACCACCTTACAATCCCTCTTCTGTCACTTCTACTGAGCCTGTGGTTGGCACTGCGGTTGGTGTATGCTCAGGAGACTGGAATCTCTGGACTGTCCTCATGCCAGCTGGACCCTGAGCCTCAGCAGAGTTTCAAAACTTACTCTCTGGTTTGTTGGACTTACCCAGGTCAGCTAACAAGGAGGTGAGGATGGGCAACCACCACACCAAGGTCCTCAGGATAGAGGAATAAAATATGGATTAGAGTGGACTTACTGGTATTCTACTATAGAATTATTTTTACTCTAGCAAAGAAAGAAACTATATCATCGATATGGAAACAGTGGCCATGGGGGTTGCTGAGGGCAGAGAGAGGGAAGAAGAGGTGTGATATGGGAGCATTTTCGGAACTTGGTGGTGTTCCCAATGATATTGCAGGAACAGATGCAGGACATTATATATCCTACCATAACCCACTGAATGGGCTGGGAGAGAGTGTGAACTGCAATGTAAACTATAATCTATATGATATAGCAGTGCTCCAAAATGTATTCATCAAATGCAATGAATATGCCACACTGATGAAAGAGGTTGTTGATATGGGAGGAGTGTGGGAGGGTAGGGAGTGGGGGTATATGGAAACCGCTTATATTTGTTTATGTAATGTTTTGTGTGATCTATGTATCTTAAAAAAAAAGATAAGAAAAAAGGAAGAAAAAAAAAAGAAAGCCTAGAAAGAAAAATAATTAGCAGTAATAAGTGCTCTTAAGGATGTGTAAAAACTGGAACTCTCATTCACTGCTAGTGGGAAAGCAATAGGGTACAGCCAGTTTGGAAAACAATTGGCAGTTTCTATTAAAGTTAAACATATACTTTCCATTCATGCCAGCATCCCACACCTAAGTATTTATCCAAGAAAAATAAAACCTTATGTTCTCACAGAATTCTGTATGTGAATGTTTATATCAGCTTTATTCATAATTGCTGAACAAACTCAAAATATAATCAACACATTGTAGTTTTAAAGTCTCAGGAGGCAGGGGCATGTGAGGAAGGGATCTTCCAACCCACCATGACCCTCGTCCTTAGAAATTTACTTTACCTTTCAAAACAGAACAAGAGGAAAAGTAATGACGACCAATCTAATAAAATAATGTTTAGAGAAAGTGGTGTGGGGCATAGACAGATAAACTCACTCATGTCTTCCAACCTTCTAGTACTTTTGCCTATGCCAGAGAGATAGGTGTCAAAAGGCACATTTTGCAGAATGTTTTAAAGATAGGTTTGTGATGTAGGTTATACTGGCCATATGTACTTGTATACAGCATGAACTAAGTTAAGTGGAAAGCAAAAACAGGGTTTGACGCCTCCATTTGATGACTGCATTTTAGCAGATGCTGATTGGGTGAAGACTTCAGCTGGCTGATGGTCCCTAATGGGTGGTGCCTTCCTGACGTTGGCAAAATCATCAGTTCCCTTTGACCTCTAGTAACATGATGTGGTTTTAATAAACAAACCTGCTCATTCTGCCGAAAGCCTTTTTCTTCGGCCCTCCCAGCCATTCTGAAAGTCATTTATTTTCACATAATAAATTCCTTTCTGCATCAACCAGCTAGAGTGAAGTATGTTCTCTCTCAGCTGAACTCAGACTGACCCTGTTTTGTATTCCCATATAATTTTGAAAGACTTCTCATCCCTGAGCATGTTTTTCTTCATTTTATAAATTTCAAGGTACAAAGTTATTGTCAAATGCGAATCTGAATGATGTAGTCTACTGGAAACTAAGAAAGCATAACTATGAGAGTCTACATATAAGGTAGCAATTTTGTCCCAGCACGTTCTCCAACCATCACATTCTTTATGTTCCTTCAGAGCACTTTTCAATATTCAATATTACATCATTTGGAAATTCCATAGATGACACAGTTTCAGATATAAAAGTAATTGGTAATTGGACCTTGTCTTTGAAGAGGGTTGGATCTAAGTCCTTACTTTTTGTGGGAGACAGGAAATGACTAATATCTGAGTGACTTTTCATCAATAGAGGAGATGTTGTCACTTCCGTTTGCACCTAGAACAGGGCCTAGTAAATTTCGAGGAACTTGTTTCTGTGCATAAAGGCACTTGTATAATACTTTTCCAACCTGTGTTTCCTGTAGGAGGGCCACTGTGAGACTCTTTTCACAACTTCCTTTGTTGTCATCCCTCCCTCTCAATGCCAGAGGTTGATGCTGTACGCAGATATTTTGTTTGGTCTATGTAATATCATAAAAGCATTTCAATAGCTTGTAAATATTTAAAAATAAGAAGATTTTAACTGAAAATCCACATTTTCTGTTGAATCATCTCTTTTACAGTGCTGAACCCATAATCATTCATGGTGACCCTCAGCTCTCTCTGAAGAAATACCTAGAGACTGGGCATGTATTTCTGTTCTACTTCCTTCATTTGTGTCACCTATTTGTTCTCTGTAGGTATTTGACTTTTTGAGCCCTGCTGTAGTCTTTTGGTAGTTATAGCTTTCCTTGGCTCTGATTTGCATTTTGATAATGTAAAAACAAGTAAGGATAACAAGTCATCAGGGTCATGTGAATGCTGATTGAAGAAATGGAGTCCTTATTATGGCCCCCCTATTAAACCCAAGGGATCTGGAAGAAGGCACTTAGGATGCAAGTTAATGGTATGTAAAATCATATTATAATCCTTCAACCCTGGAAATGCTTGAGTTTTCATTACGCCTGCACTTGAAAATCATAATGCAATGCTAGGTGAAAATGAAGAAGATATTCTTTATGCACTTAGGCTATGGAATGACTCCTGAATCATCTTCATTTTTATGCTTTTGTATCACATGTGTGTGAAAGTTCTGGAACATATTTCAATTACAGATTTGCTGTATTTTTTTAAGTCAGTTAATTTAGTTGTAAAAGAGCTGTTATATAGACCTTATCAATAATTACACAGAAGGGTCTGTTAGACTAACAGATGCTCTAACAGTATAAACAAAATGTTTTGTTTAGAGTTCTTTTAACTTTACATATTTAATTTTAATAATATTTTAGTTGAGTTACAGTCATTTATAGCACTGCAAATTTAGTTTTAAACACACACAGCATGAAATTTTTATAATTATAAAATGTATAGTATTTCAGAGTACAATTATCCATGAATTGATTAGCTGTGGGACAGAAAATATTCCACAGTTAGAGAACAGTCGAAACTTTTGGATGGATATACGGGTAAAACTGAGATGCTGTATGGTCTGATTTAATGAATCTGCATTTATAGTAGTGAGATAAAACTGTGAAAATCCAATCTTTCATGGCACTATGTTTTCTGAAAAGTATTCTTTTTCAAAGTTTAGAGCTTATTGTTTGAGAATAATAATCATTCCTCATATCTGAGTAGCTGTTCAAAGTTTTCAAGTCACTTTCATTTAGCTATCTGCTTTCAGTCGAACACAAAAAAGGTCTTTCTCTCAATTTAATTGAATTACAAATTTGTTTTTGTTTTTCAGAACTGAATGTCATTCTGCCTGCAAAACCCACACCATCTTTGGACACTAATTAGAACTAATAGATCATTTGCTTGGAAACCTTTGAAATGAAAGTTTACAAATTGTTCCCTGTGGGCTGCATTTGGCCATAAACATGTTATTATTTATCTACACAGTGTTTTAAATTTTAACTGAAATGGTGGTCAATATTTTAATATTTGGGATTTTTTTTTCATAAAATTTTGGGTTTTTATCTTCTTTCAAAACTATGTAAAGGTCTGGCAGCCTTTATGAAGTGTATGCCTGCCTTCATGAAAATAATCAGCTGGAAGATGGTATTGATTGTCTACCTCCTCTAGATTCTGCAATTAGTGAGGCCCCCTCTATTAAAGTCAACCTCAGTCATTTACATTGCCCGAGTTGTCTTTCTAGGGCAGTAGTTTTCAAACTTGGTGCCCAGGATACTCATCTGGGGGAACTTTTAAAAGAGTGTTGATTCCCTTTTCCCATTGTGACCACTTAAATCATAATCTCTGACAAAGGGACCTGGGGATGTTTTTAAGCTCCCTGGGTGATTCTACTGTGTATCCAGGTTTGAGAATCACTATTTTAGAGTTTGATGCCTATACTCTAGTTCACTGGTACTCAAAGCATAGCTGTCCACAGCATTTGTATCACCTCAGCAATTGTTAGAAATACAGATTCCATGGTTCATTCCTGATCTGATCTACATAATCAAATTCCCTGGGGAATGGTCCTCAGGAAATTGTGTTTTAACATGCTTTCCAGGGAAGTACTACAACCAATGCGAAGCCAGAGCAAAACTGCAAGTAGAAATAAAAACATCTCATCTTTGAGTGTTCCTCTGTCATTCCTTATTTTCCTGCAAGTCTACCCAAAGGTCTTAATATCATTAGCATATATTCTAATGCCTCTTAATATAGGTTTCTATCGAACCTTGTCCTCTCCTATGATTCTACCTGCTTCAAATTTATCTTTTCCTCTTGTGACCCTGTTCTATTGAAAATCCTTTACCCTCAGAGTACCTGTGGGAGGAAAACAATCTAGCAATATTAATTTTATGAATTTGTATGATTACTAATAGGTTATCCTTGCAAATAATTTAAATGTTGATGTGGGACTTATTAATAGAGATGAATCTCAAATATCAAGAATTTAACCTATTGTAAGGAAAGTTTTGGGGGGTAATTAAAAGATGCAACTTATTTTCCATTCAATCCTATAATCTAGTAACTGACCTGAGTAGACATTAGGACTTCCTAGTTCTGATTTTGTGTGACTTTAGGCTACATTTTATTTATTCATTTTCCATTTTCTCTGGGCCTCGTTTTATATTCTCATAAAGTAAAAAGGTTGGGTAAAAAGTATGCTTCTCATTTTTAAAAATAAATCTCTTTTCAAAGTTTCATATGAAAACAGTTAAAGAGAAACTACGAATTCTGAGTGAGAGACACTGAGCACCCTTAGCTCATCACTTCCTTATGGTGGTAAACAAACTGGCAAAAAATAAATAAAAATTTAAAAGGAGAAATAAGAGAAAATATATAAAGGAACTACTTTCATTGTCTCTGAGATTAATTTATAATTAATAAAATCTAATAATTAGGAAAACAATGTGACCACATACTGTAAGAGTTAAAAATTTATTTAAAATACAGAAATCTTTAAATATAGAAAGACAAAGCTAAATATAAATAGATCTCTTTAAGCCACTTAAGCAAAAATGATCTGAACTCTCCAAAATCTATGCTTTATAGAAGAAATAAATAACTACAACAATGTGACCTAGAAAGGTTAAAAATAGAAAGGTGGCCAAAGGAATACTTGACAAATAAAAGCAAAATATAAATTGTTACCATCTTAATAATATTTGAATTTAAAATAAGTAAGAGACATTAAATGAAACAAAGAAGGACATTTAAAAATTCTAAATGATGCAATTATGAAGATAAAGCAATTTTGAAGACTTAGACCCCAGTTAATTTAGCATCAATCTTCATAAAACAAAATCTACAAGAATTTCAAGTAGAAACTAACAGAAACATGTAAGTAGCCAATGACTTTAATTCTCTTCTTCCAGAACATGAAAAATTAAGTGAACAAAAATAAGTAAAATTATCAAAGTTGATTCAATCTGTATTGGCTTAACTCAGGTGCAACAACAAAATCCCAGTGCCTTTAAACAACAGAAGTTTATTTCTTGCTTTCACCATATGTCCTAGGTTCAGGGTACTTGGATGCAAGTTGATAGATCACTCATGGCCTCAAATATTGCCAATTGCTGTGCCTCATGGTAAAAGTACACTTTGCAGCATCTCACACCTGCTATTAAATGACACTCAACATTTTTGTTTACAATCTGTTGGAAATAACTTAATCTATTGTCTCACCCAAGCACAAGGTTGAAGCAGAGAGATATAATTTCACCTTGTCTCCAGAGAAGGGAAAAACCAGAAATCCTTGGTAAACACAATATACTACAATAGAAGTCTTCAAAACTGTGCTTAGTAAAATGTATTTAACTAAGATACAGGTGGATGTGTTGTAGATACAGATTTAATAATTTGAGTCCAAACATCCATGAAACATTACCAAAATTGGTTTTATATTTGACTGTAAAAAAATTCTAAAAGGGTAATAATGACATTAAATTACCACAATACAATAAAAATAGAAAATTTTCAAAAGCTAAAACATGTTTCAAAAGACTCTACCACTTGGAAATTTCTTAAAATTGTCTTTTAAACAATACTTCTAAAAAATAGCTATGATTAAAATTTGTGGATTTTTGCATAAAGCAATGCTCAAAGGAGAATTTACAGTTTAGTTTTTAATAATAAAAATAAAAATGAATGAAATAAGCATGCATTTCAAAAATAGAAATAAAAACAATGAAAGCAATCAAAATGCTACCAAACCAAAAACTTCTGTTAGAAAAATGAAAATTGGGCCTAACAACTAGCCCTAAAGTCTAGTTTTCAAAAAAATTGAATGAAACAGTTAATTTATTTAGCCTTATATTAAACAAGCACTCAAAAATCTAGTAAAGAGGAAGAAAGAAGAAATAATAAATAAGAATCAGGGAATAACCCCAGAAACTGAAGAAATTAAAAGAATTAAGAGAAATTATTCAAATGTATGAAAATTATTTTGAAAACCTGGATAAAATGAATATCTTTCTCACAATTTACAACATACCAAAACATAATCCAGAAATAATGGAAAATCTAAACAAATGAATTCATTCAGTGGGTCAGTGGGAAAAAAGTCAGTAAAATTTTCAAAGAGCAAACCACAAAAAAAATGAGGTCCAGTAGTTTTACAGTATACTTCTACTTAATCAAAAATTAAAGGGCAATTCCAATAAATTCTAGACTGGTTTAGATTATAGAAAGAGAAAAAATTCCTCTAAAATATTCTTATGAATCAAATATAGTATTGTCATCAAGGCTAATAAATAATCCAAAAATTAAAGATTTACTAAATTGATAAAGTTTAATTGATATCCACTTATGAATATTAATAAAAGTAAAAAGGAAATAAAATATTACCAATAAGAATCCAGAGCACATTAAAATAATAGTAATCCACTATGATCAACAGTAGCTTATTCCATAAATGAAATGGCTCAATATTAGACCACCTAATAATATAAATTAAAATATGCAAGATCCAAAGAGAAAAAAATAACTTGTTAATCTTGACCATCAATATTAGCTAATAATTTGATTTAAAAGTCCACATCTTTCTTTCTAAATAGTAAGCACTTAATTAAAATCAAAATAGGTAGCATTTCCTTAACATCTATTAAAATCCCAAACAAATAATTTTTGTGTTTTTTATTTTTATTTTACTTTTTATATTGAAACATTTTCAAAATTATAAGACAGCAATAAATATAATACAAACCCCATACTGAGAACTCCAATATACCACTACCCCTCCCCAGATATCCAGATCCACCCATTGCCACATTTGGCATACCATTCTATCCATCCATTATTCTATGTATCTATATCTCTTCATCCATTTTCTGAAAACTTGAATATAGTCTGTATAAATTGTCCTCCCTGAATACATTATTGGAATGGAGATTTCCTAAGAATAAGGATGTTTACCTAAGCAACCACTTTAAGTGTAGCTTTCAAATTCAAGAAATTTAACATTGATATAAAACTTACAGTCTATATTCCAGTTTTTCATATGTTCCCCAAAAATATGCTGTTGAGTCTTTTTTCTCCTCCCTTATTAGATCTTATCAGAATTACTTATTATATTAATTGCCATTGTCTCTTTAGTTGTTCTTTTTTTTTTAATTGTGGGAATATATGTACAACATAAAGTTTTCTATCTTAAGCACCAGCAACTATATTATTTAGTGGGATTAACCACATTCACAATACTTTGGTACCATCACCAACATTCGTTATTAAAACTTTCCTATTTCCCTTAACAGAAATCTTGCATATATAATGCATTAATTTCCCATTCCTCCTTCTCCCCACCCTTGGCAAGTGTACTCTAATTTCTGTCTCTACAATATATTATTTGTAGTATCCATAGGGCTTAAATTTAAGATCTTAAATCTATAACAATCTCATTTGCTTTGATACCCACTTAATTTCAATAGTATACACAAACCATGTTCCACAAACTTTTGTATCTCTCTCATGGATTTCAGAATGCTCTTTTAATCTTTGGTATTCAACACTCTCATTATAACATAGCACAGTGTGGGCCCATTTGGGTTCATCAGATGTATTATACAGATTTCTCTAGGGAAAAAGAACTGGCAGGAGATATCTGTAAATATTATGAAATTTTATAAAAATTGTCTCATGAGACTGTGAGGATGCACAAGTATAAATTCTGTAGGACAGGCTACATGCTGGGAACTTTGATGAAGGTTTGTGATAATTTCCACAGGAGAAGTTGACTGGCTTAGGAGAAATGGAAATTTTCTTTTCTGACTGCTGAAATCATTACTTCTCCTTTTAAAGTCTTCAACTGATTGGGTGAGATGTCTCATTATAGAAGGCAATATCCTCAGCTGATTTTAGATGTTATCAGCCATAGATGCAATCAACTTACTGATGATTTACGTCACAGAGTATCCTCACAGTAACAATCAGACCAGTGCTTCCTTGACCAAACAACTGGACACCATCACCTGGCCAAGTTGACACAGGAAAGTAACCATCACATTCCACTCCTTGTCAACCTGGCAGGCATACAAATTGCCTTAAACCAAACTTAATCTCTAAAAAGCAATAACAGTCACATTTTTTGCCTATCAATATTCAGTGGTCACATGTACACCCAGAAACACACTAAATCTCTCCAGAATAGGATACAAGTCATTGGGTAATGTTCACTCTTATATTTGAGATCCTATAACTTAAATACAATGACATGAAATTAATACTACTTATGTCATAAAAGGGGATAAGATAGTGAAGAAAATGAAGATATTTGCTTTTGGTACATATGTAAACAAACTCATGAAAACAAGAAAGAAATAGTCTTAACCATTACAGTCCTCTTTTCTATAACAGGCCACATGGTAATAGCTCATATTTAACACTACCTTCTTCCACTACCCATTGCATATTCCCATTACCCTCAGCAAACATATCAGCTGGCCATAGCTGTTTACTTGGTGGAGTGACCCAAACCTTCATTTCTGAAGTTTTTTAGGCCATTGGTACTCCTGTCTAGATTGGCTTATTGCAGCATTTCATTGACTGTAATCACAGGACATGACAGTTCTATGAGAGATGTGCTGGGGGATCTCCCATATTCCAGAAAACACTTCTTTACAGTAAATCCTTTCTTGGTCTATTGATTCAGAGTCATGAGGAGCTCAAAGTGGCCAAGTGGTGGTCTTAACTTCCAATTCAATGGAATAATTGTAGTGTCTCTTGGTGGAAGCACTCCTCCTTTTGGAATTAAGATTTGTAGACCAGCAAAGTTTAAGGTTGCAGGGACGGGAAGCAGAAATTTTTCTAGAGGATCACTAGGGGTAATAGTGAGTGGTATCCACCCTTCAATTCCTGGGCACATGAATCCTGGCTATGGGGGAAGCAGGCCCATAGAGCGGATGATAATAAAGAGCATACACAGCCTCCTGGAGAACATTATCCCAGCCCTGCAAGGTATTGCCAACTAGTTGACATTATAATTGAGACTTCAAAAGGCTCTTCCACTGTTCAATCAATCCAGCTGCCTCAGGATGATGGGGAACATGGTAAGACACTGAATTTCTTGAGCATGTGCCCATTCCCATATTTCATTTGCCGTGAAGTGGATTCATTGATCAGAAGCAATGCTGTGTGGAATACCATGATGGTGATGGTGGATAAGGTACTCTGTAAGTCCATGTGAAGCAAGCTAGTAAGATAGCGAATCAATAGATGGATCTGGAACCTGGCAAAGAGTCCATGTGGACATGAGTATTCCCAAGATGGCTGCTGGAAGACCCTTACAAGATTCTGCCATTCAGAATGAGATTTCCTCCGGAAGCCAGGAGAAGCCCCAGATATTCCCCAAGGACTTTATCATTGGACCCTTCTGAGGGATTGATTGGTGAGGTAATCAATAAAAACAGCAACAGCTGGGACTCCTCCAATGCCATTAACAAAGGGGTGGAATAATTAATGGTTCAAAAATCAAGGGCAAAGGCCAAATCTCTCTCTTTCGTGCTCTCTTGCCTTCACCCTGTCCTGGTGCCTGCCCTGGTGCTGGTCCATGCACCTGTTCTGTTCCTGCCCTTTGCACCCTACTCTCACTGATTTTCCCCTGCCATGATGGCCACGTAATTAAAACCTGGGCATTTATAATCTATAATGGGAAATTGTAGTCTGTAAATCAACCCACTTTAATGCTTTTCAGCCCCTTCCTCTCTACCTGAGCCCCTTGATCTATTATTCTCTACCATTTCTCTTCCTTCCCTACCTTAATAAATTTCTGGCCTAACTAACCTGATGTGCTTTTTAAATTCATTTCTGCAGCATAGTCAAGAACCTAGACAAAATCCAGTTACACATGGATGATAGTTTTGGCAGAAGCATTGCGTGAAGGAAAGACAAGCCCATATCCAGAATATGTGTCTAATCCAGTTAGAACAAATCAGTTAGGAATTCGTTGAGGATCTCTGTTGTGATATTCATGTCCTTTGTTAAACTTGGAAATTTTTCAGCTATTATTTCTTTGAATATTCTCTCTGTCTCTTTCTCTCTTTCTTTTCTTTCTGGGAATCCTACGGTGTGTATATGGTATACTTGATGTACTTGATGGTATCTCACAGGCTCCTCATTCTCTGTTCATTTTTCTTCATTCTTTTCCCATCTCCTCAGACTGGATGATTTCCTTTGTCTCGTATTCAAGTTCATTTCTTCTGCCAGCTCCAACCTGCTGTTGAATACCTCCAGGGAATTTTTAATTTCTATAACTGGTTTTCAACTTTGTTTCCTTTTCAAAATTTTCATCTCTATTGATATTCTTTTTATGTTCATCTATCAATTTCCTGGTTTCCTTTAATTCTTAACCCATATTTTCCCCTAGCTCTTTAAGCATATTTAGAATCATTTTTTAAAAGATATTTTTTTTTCTGATATGTCCTAGGTCTGCTCATCTTTGTTGGTGCTTTCTAATACTTTAATCTTCTCCTTTATCAGGACCATTGCTTCCTGTTTCTATATTTTGTAACCTTTTATTGAAATTTGGATGTTTTGATATGTTAATCTTTTATCACTGGAATTTAGACATCTATTCCTTAAGCTTATATCCATCAAGTGTTATGACAAAGCTTTTCTTAAATGCTAAGAACTAACAAAAGAGAGAGAGGAAGAGAGAGAAGGAAGAAAATAAAAAAAGAAAATGCCTTTTTTAGTCTTTGTAGATTGACCCATATAATTGATGTCTTTCAGGGCTTAACCATAGGAGCTTAGACAATACCTTAAGGCTAAAATGTAGTGCCCTCATTATCTCTTATTTTAGGTATGCACATGTGGCCTTAGGAATTGTCCCATTTACATGGGTATGAATTTACCCTCTTCCCTAGGACAAAGTTCCCTGAAAGTACTGCCCACTGCACTGCCAGCAGTCCCTTGCCCCAAGCAGCCATGATTTGTCTGCTCTCCCACAGCTTTCGTAGGAGAGCACAGTGAGCTGCCTTCTACATGGGAGGCAAGTTTTGGAATGGCAAATATGAACTACTTTGTTTCAGGCCTCTGGCTGCCACCAGATAGATTAGGCCAGATTCACATTCTCCACATCTACGCATGAGTGTTACTGTGTGACCTTCAGAGCGAGTGCAAGGGATCCACACTGGCAGAGCAGGCCAGCTCCACGCTGAGAGGCGAGGGGATGGGAAAGGGCCAACAAGTAAGTGTCAGGAGATCTTACCACTTTTAAGTGGCTTTATTTTAAAATCTGGTGTTCACCTTCTTACTGTAGTCTTTCAACTATTTTTTTTTTTTTTTTGTAGCTTTGAGGAAGATATTTCTTCCCATTTTTGCTGTTTATTCAAAGCTTCTGCCAGGGGATATAGCCTAAATTTTCTCACTACACCATCTTGATCAGGGTAAGGTCCCCTGCACCAACCTTAAATAGGAAAACACTAAAAGCAAACCCACCTATAGTCAAAATCCATAAGAATTTACACTGAAATCATTACTATTTAATATTGTTCTGATAGGTTAACATACGTTAATATTCTAACCAATGAAATATAAGAAGGAAACAAAATAAGTAAAACTGATTCCCAGTAGGAGAGAAATTAATCATTACTTAGGGATGACATTCCAGCTACATTGGAAACAGAAGAAAGCTAATTACAAAAAATTAGTTCAGGAAGGTGGCTGGATACAATACTGTTACAAAGAAATGATAAATTTCATATACACAATCACCAACCAATGAGAAAATGTATTATAAGTAAAGACCACTTTTACAATGGGAAAGCAATTATAAACAAAATATTTATAAATAAACTTCAAATTATCCACATGGATAGATAGGAAGACAGATAAATAGGAGGATAAAATATTTATAAGAACAAAATAAAAGTCATATTTTTTAGACAGAATACCTCAACACCATAAAGATGTCAATTCTGTATAATTTAATCAATACACTTATTAGGACCTTAATTAAAGTCCATGATTATTACTTTTAGAGTCAGACAAGCTGATTATAAGCTCATGCAAAAATAGACAAAAATATTCTACAGAGGTAGGATTTGCCCTTTCAGGCATTAAAGTATATGTTTCGGCTATAATAATTAAATGTTATTGACACATGAAATGTTCATAGAGAATGGAAGAGACAAAAGCCCAATTGAACTGAATACGTATGGTAATTATTTATATAATATCTTTCAATGCAGTGGGGGAGAGGCTTTTCAATTAGGAGCACTTAGAAAAATAAACAGCTCAATGGAGAAAAGTTTGAATTAATACTTTTACTCACCTTAGAATTAATTCTACATGGATTAAAAATTAAAATGTAGAAAATGAAAATTAAAGAAACCATATTGGAACTAAAAGAATAGTTAAGTTAAAATGGAGTAGCACTAGGGGGATTTAAAAATATCTTGGACTGTGGAAAACCTTCCTAAATGGGACATAAATCTAGAAGACATAAAAGAAAAATTTGGTTTATTTGACTACACTTAAAAAGTTTTCATGGAAAAATTCACCACAAACAAAGCTAAAAACAAAGAAAAACCTAGAAAAGCTGTTAGAGATTTGCAATAATTAACAAGCTGTAGCTCAGTTCCCCCTGATATGCACTAGGGATATGCACTGGGGAAAACCCCCTCCCCCATAAGCCTACATGTCTAAGGGCATGGCTTTCCCCACAGGTTAAACAAAGAAACCATTGTAGGGACAAGAGTAAAGGGAGATGGAGACCTTTGCTATCTGCATATCAGAGGGAGATAGAAACCTTCACTATCTGCATATCAGAGGGAGAAGAAACCTTGAGTATCAAAGGGAGGTAAAGAAACCCTTTACTCCCTACAGATCAAAGAAACACCCACTCCTCCAGTATTCCAAGAAAACCTAACTTCCTAACCCACTACCCTCTAGCCATACAAGGGAAATTTTTCACCTCTAGGGCTTTCTATTGGCCCCTGCACCTCACTCGGACTCTTGACCCCCTCCCATTATCATTTCCCTGCCTAGGAAAGTTCTGTATAAATTCAAATCTTCCCTCTTCCAGGAGTGGGCTGAAGTCACTCTTCAGAACTCCACCATGATGGTGGGGGGGCTGAAGTGTGTTCTTCAGAACCCACCCCCCCCCCCCCCCACTGGGAGAGCTTCTCATAAATTCTCTGCCTGTGGTCATCAAATCAGTCTCCATGTCCCAGTGAGCACCATTTTTCTTCAACAAAAACTTACAATTCACCTCATGGTGGACTGATTTGTACATATAAAGAACATTTAATAGGCTTTAAGAAGACTGACAATGTATTAGGAAAAAGTAGACAAAGACTGTGAACTGACAATCCACAGAGAAGGCAATACAAATGACTAAAAAAGTAGTCTCACTCACAATAAGATAAATACAAATGAAAACTTCTCTGACCATTTTTCTCCTAGCAAATTACCAAAGAACAAGAAGTTTCATTCACCTTGGGAGAAAGTATGTGACAAATCCCATCATCTCATCCTCTGTGATAACAGTGTGAGTTGGTTTATCAACTACAAAGGGAAATTTAATAAAATGAATCCAAGTTATAAATGCAATTTTCATTTGACCCTCTCAATTCTCATACCCATGTTTTGTCTTAGCTTTTCAGAGCTTCTAAGACAAATATCATACACTGGTTGATTTTAAAAACTTGAATTTATTGTCTCATAGGAAATTCTCTGACACATCACGATCTCTTATTCTCACGTCTCTCTCTTACATCTGGCATCTACTGATGGCTGGCTTCTTCTGACTGGCTGCAACCAATATTTTTTTCTTTATATGGCCTCCAGTCATACTGACTAAGACCTACCTTGATTCAGTTTGGCCACAACTAAATGGAACCGTCAAACCTCCTACTCACAAATGAGTCTATAACTTAACTGATAAAAACATCATCAGGGATCCTATTTATAAATGGGATCACACCAACAGGAGCAAAAACTAAGACTTGACCATGTCTTTTGAGGATTTAACATGATTTAATCCCTAACAATGAGAAAAGATACATGCCTGACTGATATGGGTCAGTATGTTCACTTAAGCCCAAACTGTTCTTCACAGCCATTGTCTGTTCTGATTTGTCTGTCCTGTGTCTGTACATGTTGGTTGGTGGCTGTGCCATGCCAGTTGTTAAATATTTTTATTATTACTCCTGATATTGCAGTACTGTTTATATGAGCTAAAGATTGGATGTGACCCCCAACATTATTTGTTGTAAATTAAAACCCCATTGAGATATCTCTACACACCTAATAGAATGGTTTTAAAAAAATAACAGCAAGTTGTTTTTTCCAAGAATGCAGAACTGAACTCTCATAACATTACTGAGGGGACAGAAAATGGTACACTTTGGAAAACAGTTTGGCAGTTTCTTATGATGTTAAACATACACTTACCAAGCAATTCAGAGGTCCTACTCCAAGAGAAACTTAAATTTATATCCACAAGAAAATCCATATTCAAATGTTTATAGTGGCTTCATTCATCTAGCCAAAACAGAAAACAAACCAAAAGCCCTTCGACTGGTCAATGAGTATACTGTGGTACATCAAAGCAATGGAATACTACTGAGAAATAAAAAAGAACTATGGCTATACATATAATATATATATTTAAAAATGAAATAAAAATAATTCGTTGTTTTTTTATATAAAAGTCCAGATGTACTCGGACCATGCTGGCACTATGGCTCACTATGCTAACAATGGACCAGTCTCCTCTTTGCCTCCTATTGCAACATATTTAGCATGTAGCTTTTCTTTACCTAGTTGCAACCAAACTGCTGCACTTCAAGATTTGGCATTCTCATTTCAGGCTAGGGAAAGAGAAAGTTTGGGAAGTCTTAATTTCTGTGTTCATCTAAAACAGTTCTAACAAGAATAATTTACATACCATAAAGTCACCCATTTTAACTTGGCAATCAAGTATTTCTGATAAAATTACCAGAAATATTGTGTGACCATTACCACAATCATTTTAAAATTTTTCCACCGCTGACCCAGAAGGATGCCTCATGCTCATTTGGAATGAATCCTAATTACCATGCTCAGCCCCAGGCAACCATTGTTCCACGTTCCCTATCTATAGAGCTGCCTTTCTGTATATTTCAAATAAATGGAATCGTATGATATGTTGTTCATTCATTTGGTTTCTTTATTTAGCAGAATGTTTGAAATCCATCCATGTTGTAACTTGTATCAGAAAAATACAGTCAGGATCCAGAGGCCCTTTTGGCTATCAGGAAAGACATGGTGAGTTGAGTAAGTAAGACAGCAAGGGGTAGGAATTAACAATAAATGAAATTGGAGCATCAAGCATGGTGTAGGGCTGATAAAGCCAGATAATTCAAGGCAAATGCAGTGACTTGTGAAGATCTCCCAGAGCTTATCTATTATATAGAACAAATACTTCTCCTTTTAACAAGGGCAGCTACAAAAAACAGCTCACCAAGTCATATGGAAATTCTATGCCTTCCTGTGATGACTGAGTGCAAAGTGGATTTGTTCACATTCAAACAAAATAAGTAAGAGCTTAGGTACACAGACTCCCAGTTTATTCAATTTGATGGCTTGAAATAACTACATAATGCTAATCTCCCAATACATATAAATATCTAGAAATGCCTTCTTAAATAGAGAAAAAAATACTCTTTTAACATGTACTTGATCATATTAAAAAATCCCATGTGCCAGAAATTAATAGGAAACTGACAATCAGAACCAGATGAAAGTATAATTTTTTTTTATTAAAGAAACACAAATTCTGGAATGAATACATTAAATAAATACAATGTAGATATATTGCTGCATTTTCTTGAGTCTTTACTTATATTAAAGAAAAAAATATTTTAAAAAGAAACCAACAAAGAGAAACAAATTATTTATTCAGGAAAGTCAATTAAATAAATCTAGGCTTTACTACTTAGATACTAATTATAATTAAGGCATAATTAGTATAACAATAGAAAGTATTCCAAACTTAATAAGAATGCAACTAAAAATACTAAAAAAAATACTAAAAAACTTCAAAAAAAGCAAAAGAAGATAAGGAGAAGGAGAAAGCGCACAGGAAATGGCAACCCACCCCCCCCCAAAATGATAGAAATACAAACAAAAATATCAGCAATTGCAACAAATATAAATGTACTAAATGAACCGGCTAAATAATGTAGACACTCACTCTGGATTCAAAGAAAAAGTAAGTTTGACCTCAGACTGTAAGTGACACAATACAAAACAGACAAAAAGGTAAAAAACTAAGTTATGAAAACATGTATACTAGATGATGAAACAAAAAAAACCAGAAACATATCAAAAGCATTAACCTGAACAATTTAAGGGGGAAAAGATACCAAGTGAGCAATTTATTTTCTTATTCTTAAATTCCAAGATGAGCTTTGGATATCAGATCATTCCAAGGCAATTGTTTTATTTTTCTTTTTAATTCCTTTTCACGCAATGATTTTTCCATGTCATTCTTAACAGTGGAATCTCTTTGCATGTTTATCTCAGATAATTTTTTCTCTGCAGATTGAAGAAAATTCTCTCCTTTTCAAAATTTTTATCACACTTTTCTGCATATTTTTTGCTTTAAAAATTGTAGATTCAAGCATCTTTATCAGAGATTAGATTATGTAAATAAACTGAATTTTTGCACATAATTGAATGAGTTATATCCTGCTGATACTTCTACACAGAGATTTAATTAGCACGTAATTATTACTGACAGATTTTTAAGAAATAAAGAATTAAATTTCTCATGTCAGTTAATAAATTTAAAAGCAATTACCATAAAAATAAATGAGTAATGTAAGGGATAACCCAATTTGAGCATTTATTTATCTGTTCATAAATCTGTTTGAGTTTTGTACTACATCCAAAATGATGTGTGGCAGCTTACAGAATTAAGTATAATGTAAAATATGTGTTTCCAGATCAGATCAAGACCATTTAGAAAAAGCAAAACGATTGGCTATTACAAGAAACCAGAGATATATTAAGGCTACGTTGGATAATCTATTTAGTTCCAAACTTCCTATTTAAAAAAAAAAGGAGACACATCTGTATTATATAGCTTTTAATTTAAAAATATACCCGTGATGTATTTTATTAACTATTAATTAATAGTTAATGACTTGATTATTAGGGATAAACAGGAAACTTTTATTCAATAAACTACCTAGCAAAATTTTGGAAAATGTGTTCAGTTACTGTTTTGTAAATGCATTTTAATACTATTCTAAAGGATGGGCCTTTCTTTAGTTACTAACTCTACGTTAAATCGTGTAGATTTAAAACCAATAAAAGTGGCATTTAATCCCTGGAAATATATAAAAATTATTAAAGTTGATACTTTTTTACAATCAAGTGCATCTCTGGATATTGTTTTCTTTTGTCTTAGAGTAGGGAAATATATGTGGATAGATTTCAAGCACAGCACTCTGTGGGTTAGTGATGATTCATAGAAAGACTAGATCCACATACCTCTTCAGATACAGGTAATTTAATTTCAGGAAAGAAGTCAGGTTCATCTAGCTAACCACAGGAAGGTTACTATGATTGAACATGATTGAACAGTATATATAACAAAGAATTTCAGTAGCAACAACTGAAGATGTTTTGTGTTTTCAAATTTTATTTTTGCAGAACAATTAATATTCACTCTAGCAAAATGTATATAATTAAGCATAAAGAAAAACGGAAACAATCATTTATGTTTCTTTCACCCATTGGAAACAACTACTAATACAGATTTATTTTTGTCTAGTATTTATCCTTCCCTTTTTGTTTCCTCCTCAATTGATTCGATCATACGATTTTCTTCTTTAGCCTGTCATTGTACAGGATTTTTTTTTGATGCATTGTTTAAACCTTAAATTAGCCTCGTTTACTTTGAATAAATCCTACATGATTATAGTATATAATTCTTTTTATATATGATTGTATTTGATTTGCTAATAGTTTACTGAGAATTTTTGTATCCATGTTCATGAACAATATCGGTATTTAGTTTTTCTTGTAATATTTTATCTGGTATTGGTATTAGGTCAAGCCCGGCCTTATAGAATTAGTTAGGAAGTGTTTCCTCTGCTTTTCCTTTCTGAAAGAGACTGCAGAAAATTAGTATCAATTGTTCATTATGTATTTGGTAGAATTCACCAAAGAACACATCTGAGTCTAGTGGTTTCTTTATTAAAAATTCCTTAATTATTCATTTAAATTATTTAATAGACATAAGACTATTCAAGCTGCCTCTTTCTCCTTGTATAAATTTTTTTTATTTGTTTCTATCGAGGAATTTGTCCTTCTCATCTATGTTATCAAATTTGTGATATAGAATTATTCCTTGTATTCCTTTTTTATATATTTATTGTCTGTGGGATCAGTATTGATGACCCTTCTTTCATTTCTTAATATTGGTATTTGTACCTTCTCTCTTTTTCCTTTGTTTAGTCTGAAAAGATGTTTACCAATTTTATTTATCTTTTAAAAGAGCCAGGGGAAATGGATGTGGTTCAAGCAGTTGGGCTCCCATCTACCATATAGGAGGCCCAGGGTTCGAAGTCCAGGGCCTCCTAGTGAAGGCAATCTGGCCCGCGTGGCAAGCTGGCCCACACAGGAGTGCCACCCCACAGGTGAGAAATAAATAAAAATATTTTTAAAAAATTTTAAAAATAAAGTAAAAATAAATAAATAAAAGAGCCAGCTTTTTTATTTCACTGATTTTCTCCTCTTGTTTTCTTGCCTTCAATTTCACTGATTTCTGATGTAATTTTTATTATATTTTTTCTCCTCCTTACTTTCTAATTCCACTTTTTTCTCTAGTTTCCTAAGGTTGAAGTTTGGATTATTGATTTTGGGTCTGTCTTCTTTTCTAATATAAACATTTACTGTTATAAATTTCCTTCTAAACACTGTTTTTACTGCATCCATAAATTTCATTTTCATTTTCATTTAGTGAAACATATTATTTAAAAATATATCCAGATACTTCTCTTTTACCTGTGTATCATTTAGAAGTGTGTTCTTTAGTCTTCAAATATTTTGGGATTTTCTAACTATCATTCAGAGGGGTTTTATTTCTAGGTTAATTTCCTTGTGATCTGATAGTACACGTTGTGTAATTTCTGTATTTTTACATTTGTAGGGTATGTTTTATGGCCCTGAATATGTTCTAGCTTGGTGAAAGTTCCATGTGTATTCTGCTGTTGTTGGATGTACTATTCTATTGGGTCAAATTGGTTGGTAATGATGTTTAACTCATCTATATTTGTTCTGAATTTCTTCCTGCTGAATATATCGTTTACTGGCAGAAGAGAATTGAAGTTTCCAACCTTAATGATGGTTGTCTATTTCTTCTTACACTTCTGCCAGCTTTTTTCTCATGTATTTTGATGCTCTGATGTTAGGTACATGCAGGTTTAAGGTTTTTATTTCATGTTAACATAAGGTAATGCCCCTCTCTATTCTTAAAAATTTTAATTTTTTCTAACATCTGATTTGTCTAAAATTAGTGTGAAGTAATACAGACTTCTTATAATTACTGTAAGTATGGTGTATCTTCTCCATCCTTTTAATATCTGCTTGTCAATTTCATGTAAAAAGCCAACTGACATTTTGGTAAGGTTAAGTTGAATTTGTAGATTTGCACTCTGCAAATTAATACTCTATTGTCATTCAACATCATCAGTTTCTTCTGACATAAATTTTGTATGTCTTTCCATTTATTTAGATCTTCTATAATTTTGTTCAAATATGTTGTATGGTGTTAAGTATACAAATCTTGGACTTCTTTTGCTAAATTTTTCCTAAATATTTTATTCTTGTCAGTTCAGTTTATTAGTAAAGCAAACTTAGCAATTAGTAAAGCATAGCTTTCCTTGATTCCCCACCCCACCCAAACCACCACCATCAGACTTCTCTTTGTATCTTATAGGGTCAAATAGTTGTTCAGAATTTAATGAGAAACGAGAATGCAAGATTCTGCTGTTAATTTAAGCCTCTACAGTGGGAGGCAGGGAAGCTGTAAGGATTTTGGGAATGGTTTTGGGGTTATTCCCCTAATGGTATAATCAATTAGCAAAGTATTTGGCAAAATATTAAGTCCTCAGTAAATATTAGCTATAATGTTAGTTATAAATTTTATTCTTCAGCTTACCCTTACTTTTATTCCCCTATATCTGCCTCATTATTATCCATGAAAATTATATAACAGTGTTCCACTACCTATTCAAGCATATTCTTCTGATGGATATTCAAATTATTTCTGGCTATTTGCCAATATAATCAATTCTGCAAAATACTTACATATCTTCTATATATTAGCATCACTTCCTAGAACTTGAATTTCAATATCTAAGCGGATGTAATTTTTAAATTGTAATTGGTTTTGTTGGATAATGCCCTCAATGGCAGTGGATATTCACATTTCTATCAGCAATGTATGAACATGAAATCCCTCATTTCAACCAATGTTTTTAGTAAAATTTTAATAATTTGGAGTCTGGTCATCTTTTATTTGTCCAAACTTAATTTAAAATCACTAGGGAAACACATAAAAAAAATACACACTCTTTTCTTTACTAGCTAAATTATTTTTCATATGTTCATAGTTTTTTGTGTTTCTGCTATTTGTATTACTTTATTATGTATGTCTCACAGTAAAAAATTCAAAATGGAGTCCCTTGGTCCAACCATCATAAAATATTTTGGCATGCATTTTTTGGTATTGTTTAGTTTTTACTTTCTGAGGTAAAATTAACAAAGTATAATACACAGAGATTGTATCAATTTGCTGAGTTTTGATAAACGTATTGAACCACATAACCACTACACCAATCAAAATATGAAACACTTTTATCACCACATTATGTGTTGTATTCCCTTCATTTCCATCCCAGTGGTTAGCCACTGTTCTAAAATATATCACCATAGTTTTGTCTGTTCTTGAACTTCATATAAAATAGAATCATATGGCATATATTTTCTTTCCAACTTCTTTCATGTAACATAATGCTTTTTAAAATATTATCAATATTGTCTTTAAAACAGTTGTTCATTTTTTCTCTTTGAATAGTATCATTGTTTATATATACCACAATGTATTTATCCATTCTCCAGTTGTCCCAAATTTGGAGTATTTCCAATTATTCATTATTATGAATAAAGCTGCTACAAATATTCTCATGCTTTCTTTAGACATACATATGTTTTCATTTATCTTGAGTAAACAAAAGTCAAATTGCTGGTTCAAAAAGCGTAGGTCTAACTTTATTAGAAGCTGCCTTCTTTCTTCAAAAGGGTTATGCAATTTTTACAATCCCACCAGCAATGTGTGAGAGTCTCAATTCTCTCCAAAAGGTGTTGCTGTCAGTCTTTTTAATTTTAGCCATTTTAGTGGGTGGGCCCTAGTATCCCATTGTGATTTATTTCTGATTTTTTTTACTTCTTTATTAGAAGAAGATGTGAGCTTACGAAACAAGTATGCATAATAACATGACTCTGATATATTACCCCACTACCAACACCTTGCATCGTTGTGAAACTTTTGTTACAATAATAAAAGAACATTGTCAAAATATTACTGCTAGCTATAATCATATCTTATATTTGGTGCACTTTCCCCCAAACCACCTTATTATCAACACCCTGTGTTAGTATTGTATATTTGTTATAGTTCATGAGAGAACAGTCTCACATCTGTACTATTAACCACAGTCCATCAGTCCAGCATCTACCACAGAATTCACTGTTATACAGTTCCGTGTTTGTACAATCCATCCAAAGTGTACACTCAGTAGCTTTCAGTTTCATCACAGTTATCATCACCTCAGACAATTTTAGAACATTTTCTTTACTTTACAAGGAATAATCTGTTACCCCAGAATACATTTCTACTTTTGACCCTTAGAATTGATGCAGTATCTTCTTTGCCATTGCTGCAAAAATATTACAATATTACTGATAACTATTATCCATAAGTTAAATTTTCCCATGGTGTCACCATATTATTAGCACCTTGTAGTACAAGAATATTCTTGTATTTGTACTATTAACCACAATCTTCATCAACCACCCAAATCACAAAATGTTGTAAATCCCTAGATTATCCTCTAACTTCCTTTCAGTTGACATTTATGTCCTTAGACTACCCCTTTCAGCCAGTCACTTTTATAAATGAGCAGTGTTAGTTATACTCACTGTATGTGTTACCATCCATTCGATTCCTTTTCATACATTTACGATAAATTTCACCATGAAGTATGATGAGTAGCTGTAGAATTTTGTAGATGCCCATTATCAGATTGAGGAAATATACTTCTATTCCTAATTTATGGAAAATTTTAATAGAGATTACTGTTGGATTTTTCAATTGCTTTTTCTGAATGTGGAGATAAATATATGGAACTCCTCCTTTATTCTGTCAAAATGGCATTAACTGATTTTTGAAAGTAAAAATAAGCCTTGCGTTAATGAGATAATGCATTATTCTTTCTATATATTTCTGGTTTAAATTTGCCAATTCTTTGTTAAGGATTTTTGTACCCATGTAGATTGAGGTTATTAGAGTTAAATTTCTTGTTATGTTAATTTTGATATCCTGGTTAGGTTTTCTTCATAAAATGAATTAGGAAGCATTTTTTCCTTTATTTTCTGAGAGAATTTGTATAAGATTGGTATTATTTCTTCTTTAAATTAGTGATAGAGCTCACCAGTGAAACCATCATGGTATGACTCTTTGCAAGAAAATTGTTGATAACAAATCTTTTTAGCATAGATATGACAGTTCAGACTTTCCAATTTGTGTCTACTTTGAAGAGTTTTGTTTTTCAAGGAATTTGTCAATTTTATGTAACTTGTCAAATTTGTTGGTATAAATGTGCTTATTATATCTCATGCTTATGCTGTCAAACTCTGTAGGATCCATAGTTATGTACTCTCTATCATTCATGATACTGGTAAATTATGTTTTCTATACTTTTCATAATTTGATCTCACTAGTAAGATCATCAACTTTATTAAACTTCTCAAAGAACCAACATGAGATTTGTTGATTTTCTCTACTCTTTTTTATCTGTTTGATTTTTGCTTTATTATTATTCTCTTTTCTCTACTTAATTTGGACTTAACATCTGCATCTATTTTAAGCTTGTTAAGGGGAAATTTTTTTAACTTTTTTTTTTTAGTATATGCATTTAGTAATATAAATGTCTTTCAAAACACTGTTTTATCTGCATCTCACAAATTTTAACATAATGTATTTTCATTTTTAGTCTAATATATTTTCTAACATTCCTGAATTTTCCTTTTCCCCAGTGTTATTTAGGAACATGTGCCTTAATTCACACAAGTTTTTAAATTTTTCTAGATAGATTATTTTTATTGATTCCTAAATTAATTCTATTGTTGTCACAGAAATTGCTCTATAAGATACAAATCCTTGAAATTCATTTAGACTTTTTATGGCCCAGAATATGATCTTTTTTGGTGAATACCACCTTTTATTTGAAAAGAGTTTATATTTTGCAGTTGTTCTATAAATATCAATTATATCTTTTATTTGAAAAGAGTTTATACTCTGCAGCTGTTCTATAAATGTTAATTATATCAAGGTGGTTGCTGACACTGATCTGCCTTTGTACACTTACTGACTTTTGTCTAGTAATTTTATTAATTACTGAGGAGGTATTTTTTGTTTTGTTTTGTTTTGTTTTGTTTTTTAATTTTAAGAGAGAGATTTTTAAATTACCAGCCCTGGTCATTCTTTGTCTTTCTCTCTCTTTGGCTCCATCAGGTTTTTGTATTTGTGCCCGTGTTACTAAGTTCACACATGATTGTATGTCTTTATGACAACTTAACTCTTTTATCTTTATGAAATGTCCTTCCATATCTCTAGGAATATTCCTTTTCTTAAAATCTACTTTGTTTAATAGTAAAGTAGTCATGCCAGCTTTCTTAACTAACCCTTTGCATAGTATATATTTTCTATCCTTTTACTTTTTTACCTGACTGGCTATTAATAATTTGAATATGTCTCTTGAAGTTATGTAGAATAGGGTCTTGCTCTTGCTTTAATGATTCAACAAGCTCTATTTTTTAGTTAGAATGTTCAGTTCATTTACATTTAATGCAGTTATTAATATGAGTGTGTGTATGTATTTGCCATTCATCCCATCTGCTTTTCATTCCTCTATTCCTTCTTCCTTGCTGTATTTTTGGGGGAGGAAATAGAGTTAATCAAATAATTTTCAGCATTTCATTTTATTTCTCTAATGGTCTTTGCTATAATGTTTTGCATTAATTTTTTAAGATTTACTTATTTTTTATCTCCTACCCAAGATGGCTTCCTCATCTGTCTGCTCATTGTCTGCTTGCTGTGTCTGTGTGTCTTCTCTAGGAGGCAACAGGAACTGAACCTGGGACCTCCCATGTGGGAGAAGAGTGCCCAACTGCCTGAGCCACATGTGCTCCTCACTGACTGCATCATCTGCTGGTTGCATTGTCTGCTGATTATAGATTCTGCTCGTTGCAGCATCTGATCATTGTGGCAGTTGTGGGTTGTGATGTCTGTTTATTGTGGTGGTTGCATCATCTGCTCATTGTGGCTGCTGCAGCATCTACTGGTTGCAGCATCTGTTCATTGTAGTGGTTGTGGTATCTACTGCTTGTGGTATCTCTCAACTGTCCAATTCCATGTATGCTCTATACTTGTGATATTATTGTCATATATTATAAATACAATGTCATAATTTTGCATTAAACAGTTGTTAATCTTTTAAAGAAATTAAGAGAAAAAGAAATAATTTTATGTTTATCCTCTTTTAAATAATTTGAAATTACACACATAAATAAACATATTATCTTTATAAGTAATAAATTGTTACAAAGGCAAGACAAATTCCTTTGACCCTTCCTCTTCCACACCCAAGCAAATTTCTTTTCTCTACTCTGAGAAGTTACCAGTATTACCAATTTGATGCACATCCCTTAAGACATTTTTCTATGCATTTATATGTCTCATAAGTACTTGCTATTACTTTGCATATTTTACATAAGTAGTATTTTGTAACAAGTTATTTATGAAATGATATTTTTTCTTTGCATTAAGTCTTAGATATATTATTATAGAAAGGACTGTTTCATTCTATTTAAGATTTTTAGTTACTGCATTTTCCTACTTTCCTATTGAGAGATAGTTAAGCTGAAAAAGAAGTGGAGTTCCTTATTCTTGCATCCTTATCTTATTAGGAATATGGGTTTTCATTAGGAGACTTTCCAATAGTCAATAAAACGGACCAAGAGTTTTGAAAAGGTGCTTCAATGAACTTTGAATCTAACAGAAACTAGGTGACAGTACTAAAATAATTCAGGATCTTAATGCTATCCTAGATTATCTCAAAGTTAGGATCCTGTTTATTTCTGGAATTTTACCAATCAATGTTATTCCCACACTGATCATGAAAGGCAGTTAGATCAGATGTTTTGTTTGAAATGTGTAACTTCTTAAAGTATAAATTATTAATGGTCAATAGTTAAGGAGAAAAGTCTTTAAAATCAAGTAATTCTGATATTGAAAAATGTCCAAAACAATTCTGTGTTAATTGGTCACAATACTTAATGGATCTTTATTATAATGATATCAAAACTCTAACTGAAAAGACATTTACTTCAACATGGAAACAAAATGTTTTATATTAATAAAAGGATTAAAGTAGAAGTTGAATCATAAATAGAAAGTGTTAGTTCTCAGCATATGTTCACTTTAAGCAAAATGTGATGACCTCAGGCTATATTTAAAGCTCTTCATAAGAATGTTTAGTATCAAAGCAGGTGACTAAATAAATAATAAAGGATTTTGATTAAGCTAATTAATTTTGTTTTGTGAAGGTGATAATCATTTTATAGAACAATGTCTATAAAAAGATCTGTATTAGCTAATCCATAGCTTTCTTTTTTTAGGGCAAGTATTGAAGCTGACTTTAAAAATACAAACGTAGCATTACTGTTTGAATTTTTTTTCTTTCCTTTTTTTTTTTTTTTTTTGAGGTTCTATAGCCAGGGAATGAACCTGGGACCTCATACGTGAAAAGCCTTAGCCACCTTGGCTCCCTGGAGTAGGTTTTTTCCTTTGTTTGCTAGTTGTTTTTTTTTGTTTTTAGAAGGCACTGGGGACAGAACTCGTGGGAAGCAGGCACTCAACCGCTTGAGCCATCTCCATTCCTTATCTTTTCCAATTTTCAGTTGACTCAGAAAATGAATTAAAGGGTGGAACTGCAGCACGGTCTAGGGAAGCAATATTGTACCAGAACTCAAGGTAATGAGTCTAGCTACATTTTGCCACTAATTAGTTATTTGAGGTGATAGAAGCCTTCAAATCTCTGGGCTTCAACTTCTTTCTCAGTCAATTAAAGAGGCAATGATGTCAAAATTTTCTTCTAGCACTGTCATTCATTCATTGTTCAGTGGACGAGTCAGTATAATTAATAAACTCATTGAGTCCCTACTATATGACAGTCACTGTGCTGAGCATTGTAAATTCAATGATAAAAATAGAAAATAAAGATTTTGCTTTAAATGAATGCTAATTTACTCCCTCTGTTCAATAAAAGGCATGAGCATAAACAATGATAATAAAGAATACAGATCAGTACCATAAAAGAAATGGAGACCCAGGAACAGTAATATTTCAGAAAGATTATTCCCATTTGATCACATTCTAATCCAAAGACTTGCTACTTATCTTTTGGAAATATTGATCTAAACACTCATCATTGTTTCCTGAATGGTAGAAGAGTAAGGCAGGGTATAGTACAAAATTAAGGGGAGTTTAATTTTTGTTTTGTTTTGTTTTTCTTTTACTATGCATGCTTTTTTCCCGGCATCTGCCCTGAATACTCATTATTGGATTTACCAGCTCCTCCATGGATATTCAGGGTATATTGCTATGCTGCCTCACTACTTCCCCAAATTGAAAACTACGTATTTTTTTACTAAAGAACATCGTATTCTCCTTGCATTTGACGTGCTTAAAATAGCAAGTTAGTACGAATAGAAAACTTGAGAAAAATGGTTGTCTTTCAGAACTGGGAACCTTTCAAATCATTTTTCTGGATAAGTTGTTTATCCTGTTTTTATTCACAAGTTTAAACAGTAATTGTGAGTAATTTCAGGCAACTAGAAGAAGTAAGGATTGACTGGACTGGCTGCACTGGCCAGTGCTCAGGGTAAATACTGTTGAACTGGAGAATGAGGAATGACAATTTCTTTGGAATGTCAACGAACATACTGAATGACAGCTGTTTCAAAAGTCCATGAAAAGTGACCTCAGCAGACTAAGTAGTCCTTTTGTTGACACTTCAATTTGCAACCTAGTTCTTTATTTAACTATTAGGTATTTTCTTCCTCAACGTAGTTAGTACTTTAAACATCATGCTTTTGAATCTGGCAAATGAATCATTTATTTAATCATTGCTATTTAAAATGCTATTTAAAAGAAATACAACAACTAAAAATCAATGAAAATGCTGAGAGAAGGAAAGTTTAAACCATAATTCTACCACCCGTACAAAACTGTTTCATATTCTTTCTACTCTCTCCTCAAATGCTTAAGTATCTGTGAGATTTTTCTTTCTCTAAGTTTTTAGCAACCTGTAAGGACCCTCACAATTTCTATTTTGTTATTATTATCTTTTCTTTTTCACTTTCTGTTTTCTCCCCTCCCCTCTCCCCTTCTTTAGTAATATTTTCAGGCTTAAGTATTCTTCTCTATCCACCATCACTCCGAAAGCCCCAAAGTTAGTTCTGTAGGCTGTAAGCTCTCTTGTCAACAGATCAGCCCAAGCTTTTCACGGAATGGTTTCTGTAGATTGTCTAGCTCTCCAAGTACAGTCATTTCAAATGCAGTAACAGTTTACCTGAACCTAGGGTTTTCATTGGGCAGGGGAACCCAGAAAGAAAACAACATACCTAGATTTTCACCAATCTGGCCATATCTGCACTAATTTCCCTTGGGTGGTAATGTTTTTCCTTCCACTTCCCTATGACACATGTACTCATCCCTCTTCTTGGAGTCTGAGTACATACCACAATAAGGTAGGGAAAGCAAATTCTATCCCTTTCTCACCCCTTCCTTCCTTCACATGAACCTAAAACTCCACAGCTCTAACCAGGAAAAATTATTAAATTTTAAAAAATTAAATAAAAACTCACTGCAGTGAACAGAAGAGAAATATTGACAACTCATAAGAAGGAAACAGATAGGAAGTGGAGGTAGAACTAATAAAAATGATTTTAAAATTCTAGAAATCATACAGTGAATGAAGACAGATGTATTTTTCAGAGGGACAGGGTTGTGGAGAGTCTATCAGGAGATACCCTAGGAAAGGCTGCAAGAAAAAAGATGACCCTGCAGTACCCACGAAGGAGCAGGTGAGAAGCTGAATGGAGTGCTGGAACTCTCCAGAATTCACCTCACAGGAGTTTACTATGGCTTGCAAAAGGTAATTAAGTCTGAAATGAAGACCTATACTCCTCATTTCCTTGGTTCTTATTTTCAGAATTTAATCGTACTACTCCAGGCTTCTGATGCTAAGAATTTGGCAGGGGAAAGGACCCTTACCAATGCCTTCAATATAACACACAGCTGAGAAATGGGAGCATGGGAAGATTAGAGAAATGATAAGAAGGAACACTAATCGTACAGAAAGTCATGGACTCAAGTCATTTTTATGTGAGAAACACTTTGTAAGCTCTAGAGTGTTAACATTGTTTTATTATAAATATTGTTGTTGCTCATTCTTAGTACCTCTTAGCAATCCACATTTGGGTCCTCTGATTAACATCTAAATCAGTGATTCTCAAATTTTAGGCCTCAGGATTCTTTTACACTCTTAGAATTATTGAAAATCCCCAATATCTTGTATTTACGTAGTTTTTATCTAATATTTACCACATTTGAACTTAAAACGAAAATTTTAGAAATACACTTATTTAGTTTAAAATAACACTACGTTCATTATATGTTCTCATAAATAGCACACATTTTATGAGAAGTAACTCTATTTTCAAATACTCCAGAAAAAGTCAGTGAGACAGTGACACTGCTTTACATTTTAAAAAATCTGTTTAATGCTTAGCTTAATAGAAAACAGCTGGAGTCTTCAATCTGCTCTTGCATTCAATTTGTTGAGATATCACGTGTCATGTAATCTCTGAAAAACTCCACTATATCTTCATGAGAGAATAAGATGGAAAAAGGAAAATAATGTCCTACTGCTATTATTTTTTTAAGATTTATTTTATTTATTCGCCCGCCCCCATTGTTTGTACTAGCTCGTTGTCTGCTTTCTGTGTCCATTTGCTGTAAGTTCTCTGTGTCTGCTCATCTTATCTTGTAGGAGGCACCAGGAACAGAACCTGGTACCTCCCATGTGGGAGAGATGCACTCAAGTACGTGAGCCACCTCAGCTCCCTGCTTTGTTGTGTCTCTCATAGTCTTTCTTCTTTGTGTCTCCTTCTTGTGTCATCTTGCTGCATCAGCTCGCCACACCTGCCCATTGTGCCAGCTCGTTGACTTGCTTGTCTTCTCCAGAAGGCATCGGGAACTGAACCTGGGACTTCCCGTGTGGTAGGCGGGAGCCCAATTGCTTGAGGCACATCTGCTTCCCTATTATGAAAATTGTTTTGGTTTCACAAGTACCCTGGAAAGGGTCATGGAATCCTAAAGGACTCCTGGTCCAAACCTTGAGAACTGCTGTCCAAAGTCATTAGTATTCTCAGATAACCCATATTCACAACATGGAAAAAAATATTTTAGCTCTTTCCCCCTCCTTCTTCAATTCCAAGAATATGGTCAATATCTGAAAAAGGAAATTAAATTATAATTTTTATCTGACCCTTAAATCTTAAAAATATATTGTGTAAATGCTTAAAGATTATAACAATAACTCTACAGTCAAGCAGCTAATTTTTATGTACACTATGTTGTTTAAACTTCATAAGAATCTTGGTTTGAAAGTAAAGCAGGAAATAATCTGGTGCCCATATTATTTCTAATATAATCAAGAGGGCCAAATGGAGTTTAATATGGTGCTGCAAGGGAATATTGTTTAATAAAAGTGTTCTAGCAAAATAAATAAATAAAGGGAAAAAGAGTCAAGGAAGCCAGTTTATACTTTCGGTTCTGTCACTGTATGGCATTGGATTTAACTTCTCAGATCATCCCCTTATAAATGGTTAGGGAGGGGAGAGCTGAAGAAGTCAGATAAAAAGTTATCTCCCATGCCAAAATTTTCTAAAATTAAGAAAAGTATGTATTTTTGACTCTTAGTTATTTGTCCCTCAGCTCTCTATTAAAAAGTAAACATCAATATTTGCCTGGGTTTATTTTTTTCTCTCCCTCCCCATTTCTAAACTTTATTTCTGGCAGTATTTACTGTTCCTCAGTGCAGTCTGTGGCCGCTGACCCAGTGTAGGTAATGGGGGAGGAATTACGAACTAGATCATCAGTCACTCTCGGTGTACCTGAGACAGAAATAAACGAGGTAGTAAAATTTCACACTAATTTCTCTTTGGTGAATACTGAAATAACTAAAAATAAGCAGGTTCAAGCTGGAATTGATGATGGGCAAAGCACTCCAGCAAACTCATGTGAATTCTGGAAGGGTTTTAAGGATTGAACTAAACTGTGCCTTCTAATTATCTTTAGACTGAATCACAGTAGAAATTGAGCTCTATTCCCACCTGTACCAGGCTCTCTGGCTAAAAGATGCTTTGGGAGGTGCATTCACCCCTCAGGCCTGCAAGGTCCTACTTTGAATGGATTGATATTCAGCAGCAAAAAATCTCATTTCTCAGCTGAATACCTCTGGGTATCTTCCTTATCCATATAGGCTGTATATGATTGGTCCAAAAAAAAATTAGAGATGGAATCCTAATGCTTGCCCATTAGCACAAGATTGTCTCTACTTTTGTCTCTCCCATAATTTCTTTTATCACCTAGTGAGGAAAGATTTCAGAACTTGCTTCATTTTAATTTTTCACCCCTAAATTGTTCAGAATCTCTCACTAGCTTCAATATTTCAAGTGGAAGTTCTAGTTGCACAAAAAATTCAGGAGGACAAACACAAAACCCATGTCTTCTTCCAAGGAATTTTCTACAGCTGCTCAAATATTGTGATTATCAGAGGAAATATCATGATCTTCTCTTTCCAAAATTCAAGGTCAAGTTTTATCTGGGTGCTTCCCTAGTCAAATCATGTCTTTCAACATAAAAATATTGATATGGGCTTATTTTCTTTTCCTACTGCTAAATCTCTTGCTTGAATGCTCAGCAATGTAGACCTGAATGAAAAAAAATTTATCTTCTGTTGGTCTTGGCACACCAAATCCTCTGAGTACTACTAATACATTCATCTCTGTTGCTGTTCTGGTTTGGTCCTGCCACACTACTATACATTGACTTTAATGCCTGGTTCCCTATTCTTTGCAGATCAAATTAATGATTTCAATTTAAGTACAGAATTACAGTACTCTTCTTTCAGGATTTATTTCAGGTAATAACACTAGGTTTTATTTTAATTATGTAGAACACATTTTTTAAGTAGTATTGTAAATATTTTATGTATTTTAGATAAAAATCTATCTATATATATATCTCAACATAAAAAATGTATAAGCATATATAAATATTAAGGATTCTTCACCATTGTAAAATAAATTATTTTCTGCCATCTGAACCTGTTGCTTCCTTTGATTTTGATCCTTTCTGCAACCAGGACACTCTTGAGGCCATCACCTCTGATGGAGGTAGTCTTGTTTGCTCCAGTAATTTTCTGTTCTGTTCAGTGACCATGAATGAAACTTCCAGGAACACCATGTCTGGAAATTGAAGTTTTGATTTTTCTCCCTACTAGTTTGGGAAGAATGGTGCTATGCATAGTAAAACTGACCCATTTCCCCATTGGAAACAAAAGCAGATAGACTTCAGAGTGGTTTTCCTGTGTAGGCGGTGGACAAGAGGGCAAAGGACAGGTTAGGTGCTCAGAAAACTGATAGGAGATAAGATAAAGTGTTTTAAGAAACCAGAAGAAGAGCCTGAGAGGGCTTGAGAGTATCAGGCATGGCAACAACAGATGTACAAGCTGCTGAGGAATGTCTGCATTAATGACATTGTGCCTACTAAGGCATTGTTTTGATGCTTTAAAACCACGGCACACTGGAAGACCATAACTCCAACAACAAATCAAAACTAAACTAGTAATTCATACTCTGTCAATATGAATCAACCATGAATTCTATGAAGACAAAGACTGTGCCTCACTCTTCTCACTATTTAGACCCAAACATGCTCAGTTAACTTGGAATTAATTCACACTAGCTAAAATGATGCAAGATAATAGGATATTTTTTGTTTTTTCAGACAGCAGGCACCATATATAAGAAGGTAAGGAAACATGAAATAATAATGAGATTTTATTAGTGATAATGATTATGAGGGATTAATATCACTGAACTGATGGCTGTTTTTTGATGAGTGGTAGTGGCATAGACGGGGAAATGACAGAAATTCTAAGCACAATGAACTTTGGGGATTAAACTGGGAAATAACATATTTTGAAAGTATCTGATATTCAATGAGGAACTTTAGTCTGGAAAGGAAGATTGGAAGACTAGCATTTTATGAGATTAAAATATTTTAAATATCATTTTATTAGCAGTGTGTGAAGTAGATTAGAATGGCACAAAACTGAAGGGAGGTATATTATTCAGTGTCCAACAGGAAGGTAATCAAGCCACCAGTTAGGCAATAGTGAAAATGTAGAGACTCAGAGAAGTGTCACTGAGGAGGTAAAATTGGCAGGACTTGTTGGGGAAACAAAGGGAGTAAAAGAGAGAAAAGAAAGGAAAGATATATTCCAGGAATACATCTAGGAATACTTATAAAAGAACATATGGTGCTTTAGTTTGTCAAAGGGTTGCCAATGCAAAGTACTAGAAATACGTTTGCTTTTATAAAGGGGATTAATTTGGGATAAAAGTTTACAGTTCCAAGGTCATGAAAAGTTCAAACCAAGGCACCATCAGAGATGCCTTTTCACCAAAGTCTGCTACTGATGATCCCAGTGTGTTGCCACGTGTTGAAGCAAGATGACTACCATTCTCTGCCTAGGGTTCAGCCTTCCCCTCTGGGCTCACTGTCTCCTCTTGGGCTGCTCTGTGGGCCCAGTCTTCTGGGGCTTCTTGCTTAAGCAATCTTATAGTCCTCTCTCTTACATGTAAGAGAGTCCTCTGTCTTGCACAGCTTCCTTTTCCTGTGTCTGTCTGAAAGACTCTCTCTCTGTTTCTATTTTTATGAGATCTAGCAATGGGGTGGAGGCCCAACTTAAGTCACACCTCACTGACATAGCCCAGTCAAAAGTCCTCAAGCTATCTTATCAAGTAATCTAATCAAAGGCCCCTCAACTGAATTTAATGCAACCAAAGGGTATCATACCCAGAGGAATAGATTATTTTACTTTTTGGGGTTCATAAAATAATATTAATATTTCACTTTTTGGGATTCATAAAATAATTTCAAACATGGCAATATTTTTCACTACAGTAAGTAATAGCAATGAGAATGCATATGTCAGGAAAGGCAGAATATCCCTGAATATAATGATAGCTATTGTTTATTGAGCATTTATTTTGTGGCTGGTACTGTTAAATACAACTATAATCTGCTTTAAGTTACTATATGTGTATCACTTTAATGATGTATTTTAAAACCTTTTAATGCAATTCTTCCTAAACCTTTGCCATTTGAAATTTTCTTCTAAAATGCATTTCTTCTCAAAGACCATTAAAATTATTTTACAGAACTTTTCATTACTTTTATTTAGGTTGTGATGAAAGTAGCAAATATATAGAATTCATATTTTAAAATACAATATGATAATATGTTTTAATATTACATGCATTTCATTTGTTACATTGCTTCAATAAAACCTTAGAGATTTATTCTCATGATCTGAAAGTTTCTCTCTAAATTATTCCTATTCACATTATATTCTTTCTACTATTTTAATGGGATTTTTCCCCATTTCTATTTTGAACAGATTGTAGCTAAGTTTTGACCTTATGCAGTCACCTGACTAGATTATTTGCATAATCCAATCATGTTTTTCCTGAGGTTTCTTGAGGTTTCCAGGTATAGGAGTATTAAGTCTTTAAAATGTAAATATATTCTTTCCTTAATATTAAATATTTATATGTATTCCTTTTTTTCAGTCTCAATAGTTAGCTCTTCCAAAATGGGTGCTGAATAATGATAACAATAATGTGCATCCTAAATTAGTGAAAATAGTTTTATTAATTCACTTTTCAGTGTAGTTTGCTATTGATTTTAGAGAGTAAGACATTCAAGTAGTTTCCTTCTGTGCCTAGTTTACATAGGAGTATTTGGAATTTTTGAAAAATATTAAATGCTATTTAAGCTTCTATTGTTGGCTTTATGAATTATATTGATAGATTTAATAGTCTTGGATCTTTTTCCAGTTTTCAAGAAGATATTACTTAGTTTTGGTATATTAATCTTTTAATATACTACCATATTCAGTCTATGATTCTCTAATTTAGAATTATAGCATTTACAGTCATAAGATTACTTGATCCATAGTTTGTTTTTTAAATATTTTTTCAAATTTTTATATAAGGACATGATTGCCTCATAAAAACAAACGGATTGTTTTCATTGACATGGGATTTTTTTTTAAATTATCTGTGCTTCTTCAATTTTAGACAAAATTTTATGATAAATCAGATGAATATGATAATTTTTTAATGGTAGGTCTCTAGTTATTTTTCCAACTCTTCTCTGTTATTGGCTCTTAGAAGCAAATGTTTTAGCTTAGACACTGACAGAAAACTATCCATTCACTCTAGATTTTAAGTTAATATCAGAGTTGGACATAAAATTTTAATATTCTCTTTATTTATTGTAATTTATCTCTTTTATTCTTGTGTTATAATATTTTTGTGTTCTCCTTTCTTTAATCAGACTCACCAAAATTTCTCCATTTTAGTAATCTATCTAATCATCTTTTGATTTTATTTATTTATTCTGCCTATTTTTTTCTGTTTCAAAATTTCAGCTTTATCTTTCTGCTTCTTTCCTTCTGCTTTTCATTTCATTTTGTTTACTTTTCATGTACATTTTAACTTCATTACAGCTTTAGACAATATAATTCTTTCTTTTGTTTATTAAGAATTTGCATTAATCTCTAAATATAGATTTAATTGTGTCCCAGTAGATTCTTTCCATCACTTCTAGATAATTTTTAGTTTTTTTTAAACTTCTTTGATCAAGAGATAATTTAGAATACAATTTTTAAGCTCTAAGTGTTTATGATTTTTACCAAGAGCCAAGAAATCATTGAATTGTTTATTTAGCAATTCAAGTCAGTAATAATCAAAATTAATCATTATGCAATGTTATTATTTGTACTTTAGTAAATTGTTCTTTTGGCCCTTTGCATGAACAAATATTTGAAAACTATCTTGGCAATGAGAATGCACAGTTTCTCTTTGAGAGTTACAATTTCTATATGTATTTTGGTGTTGTTGTTATGCACTGCTCTTTTTCCATTGATAAGAATGGAACGAAAACATGGCATAATGTTTGTGTTTAAAATATATATTTTTTAGGAGGTACTGGGGATTGAACCAGTGACCTCATATGAGAGAAGCATGATCTCAACCACTGACCTACACATGCTCCCCAAGAAATATTTTTGAATGTATTAGTAAGAAAATTTTTTAACTTGTACTATATGAAGCAAGTACTATATCTCTCTTCTTATGCTTTTTTTGGCCTTATAAACTGAAACACATGTAGTGAAATTACTAATTATAACTGTTTAATCATCATTTTCCCTTGTAATTCTAAGCCTGTGTTATGAATTTGTCTATTCTTTATACATTTAGCACACAAAAGTTCTTTGATATGACACTTTCATTTTTAAAACTTTGTATATGTTTTTGTTCTCCTTAAAACTTCTGAGTTTTACTTTCATATTAATATTGTTGCTTCTGCTCTCTAATTTTACATATGCCAAATACAGCTTTTCCTATCATTTATTTTGAAACTTTTGTGGCCAATTTATTTTAGATGCCCATTTTATAGAGAAGTTATAGCTGGATATTTGTTTTCGAATCTCCCACCATCTCACCAAATTTCTATAGGGGATTTCTGTCCATTGGAAGTTATTCTAATGTCTGTTATTCTTGTTTTTATTTCTTCATTCTTTCTTATATTTAACTGCTTAGTAGAATTGTATTTATTTCCCCCTTTATTCCATTATCATTTTCCAGGATTCATCAAAATTCCCTGCATTCCCTTGCATTCTCTATCTCATTTTTGAGTCATAAATTATTTTTATTTCTATTTTAACATTGAATAACAATCATATACACAAATCAAGATATTTTATACCTTGTCTAGAACACAGAGAATGAGCCCATCACCTTCTCTTTCTCCTAGACATAGGGAGAACTCTAGGTACACTTCTAGTTTACATCAAATTCCTGTTATTTCAACCAGCAAAGAATTTGTAAGAAAGAGAGGAGTCATGGTTTGCATATAACTGCCATTTGCCAAAACTTAATCCCTTCTTTTTATAATATAATGGTTTAAACTATGATCTTTGTATTAAATTTTTGCTTCAGATGTTTTGTAATAAACACTTTATTATCAAATATACTATACCACGTGGAATAGTGTTGTTCGTTCATGGACTGAGAAATAATTCATCTACTTATTCATTCCACAATACATAACTAGGACCTTTTATGACACTGTGTTAGATATAGATACTGCAAATACAAAATTGGGGGAAAAGGGAATAAGGCTCTCTGTCCTTACTACCCAGAAAAGCAGTGCAGAATTAATAAATTTCAATAAATTAGAAATGGTGGTTTGTCATAGAAGATTTAGGTAAGTGTTACAGAGGAACTGAGAATGGGGAAATTACTTCTAGTAGTTGGTATACAAGAAGTAAGTCTTGATAGATGGATAGAATTTGTCCATGATGGGATTCTGCGGGGAAGCATCCAGGTTTCAGAAAATATTAGGAGTCTAGAAAAAGGAGAAGTTTCAGACTTACAAAAGGAAGTAGAAGGAGAAAGGTTATAGAATAAAGTGGAGACAAATCACAAAGGTCCCAGATGCCAGGCACAAGATAGCTAAGAATTTTTAAACACAAAGGTTGTCCTTCACATTGATTTGCTCTAATCTTTTAGATGACTTCCTGATTTTTCTAATTGCTTTTTTGCTATAGCCAGCCCAATTATTTGCATATGCAGGTTTCCTCTATCCTTACATCTTTTTTAAAAATTTCCTTCCCTGTCTCTTCCTGTTGACCTCTTTTCCTAGCTTTCTCAAATATACTTACTATTTATATCCATGCTATAGCTAAAGCTCTACAATACTAAATAACTTTCTTTTTGCCTTTCCAAATCCTTCTACATCTTTTTGCTCACAAAGATGCCCAGTGTCCTACTAAATGCAATAGGACAGTGGGCCAACCCTGAAATAAGTTTTACAACTACCTATGTCAACTTACATAGCCCCCTAATTTTTATATGCTTGCTTCCTCATTTTTAAAATTGAGAAAAGTTTTTAGTATTAAGTTTTTAAAATAACATTTATTAAAAGTTGTTAAAATAACATGTATTAAAAGTTGTTAAAATAACATTTATTAATATGTTTTGGAAAATATAAAGTTGACTGAAATACAGTAAATTTTATTCTTTTCTTAGAAGCCATTGAAAGAGTAGATTTCCTATTTTCCAACAGATCCTTTTCAACCCAGGTTTCTGAGACATTGTCTAATCTCTTTTCTCACCAACTGCTCCTTCAATAGTTCTATCAGCTGTTCCACTTTCAAGTACTAATGCTGCCAATTTTGTTTTCTTTCTAGTAATCCTACATCCTATTAATCATATCAATGTGCCATCAATATTTTATAATCTTCACACATTATCAGAAGATGGGTTATATTTCCCACCTGTTTCTCTGCATTGCCAACATAGTATCTCTCTGAGTCCAAAAGATCACACCTGTGCAATTTGGAAGGCATCCAATAAACTCTGTAGAATTTAAATTACATTATTTCTATTTTAGCTTTTTTTTGATGTAGTACTAGTGGAGTCAAGGATTCTAGTCCATTGATTTTTCTCTGAATTTTTACATGTACTTTACCATTATATTTTTCTTTCCATTGCTTAATCAAATCTACTTGATATATTTGTTTCATTAAAAATAATGTATATATTTTGAACAGATGAGTTTTCCCTCTTTTTTCATGTTTTTGCTGTTTTAAACCAAACAGTATACAAACTATTCCAAATTTTAACAGATTGGATGAGGTTGTTAATCAGTATGTGGATGTGGATGTGGATATGTGTGTGTGTGTGTGTGTATACACTGTCTTCATTATAATAAGATATAGTGATTTTTAAACTGTGGTACATTGAGTAAAACATATTGTGGAAAGAAATCCTTATGTCTCATATCTGTTTTATACCTCCTTTCTTTAAAAGTGTATTCTTATTAATTACATGTTTAGCTTAAATACAGTGAACAGGCATTGCTAACTTGGCACATTAATATTGTGATACAATTGATCTCCCCTAAACTCATTATTTCTTTCCTGAATATTGGTATTATAAAGAGAGAATTTTATTTTAGTCCCTTTATACTGTAAATGAGAGGAATGGTGCATGGATGGACTTACATGTTATACAATATCACATTTCATGTCAATTTTTTAGTCTTCTCTTCAGATTTCTAGGGTGGCAGCCTTTTTAAAATAAATTTTTTTGAAGTCTATCATTCATACATGAGCAGGTATAAACAATAAGTGTATAATAAAGACTGTGAAATTACAAATTAAACATACATAACATCATACAGGGGTCTTATACACCATGCCCCCACCAACACTTTGCATTGTTGTGAAACATTTGTTACAAACTATGCAAGAGCATCATCAAAATAGTACTACTAACTATAGTCCCTATCTTACCTTTGGTGTATTTTCCCCCAACCCACCCTATTTTTAAAAAACATATTTTTATTAGAGATTGCGAACTTGCAAAACTATCATACACATGTGTAGAATTCCCATTTAACACTCCTTCACCAACATACCACACCATGGTGGAATATTTGTTATAGATTAGGAGATAACATGATCAGACTATTACCACCAACTATGGTCCATAGCATACATTTGGCACACTTTTTCCATACACCTCCATTGCCATCACAGAACATCTTTGGCATTGATGTAATAATATTACAGTATTGCTGTTAACCACAGTCTATAGATCACACCAGTTATAGTTTTTCCATGTTTCTCCACATTCCCACCACTCTGCAATAATGATGTACATCTGCTCTGGTTCACAGAAGGACACTTACATTTATGCTCTCAACCACAATTCTCACCCACCTCTGGATTCACTGTATTATTCAGTCCCTAGATTATTTTTTAGCTTTCTTTCAATTGACATTTACTTCCCCCAGACTACCCTTTTCAGCCACAATCCCATTTATAAACCAGTTGTTACTCACTAAAATGTGTTACCATCGACTCTATCCATTTCCACACTTTTACAGTCAAGTCAATTAAAACTTCTACATACATTAAGTATCAGTAGTTCTTCTCAACCTTTCTCTTATCTCCTAATAATCTATACTCTGGGTTTTAACTACATGAGTTTATTTTTCATATTTAGTTCATATTAACCATGTAATATTTGTCCTTTCATGTCTGGCTTACTTTGCTTAGTATAATGTTTTCAAGATTCATCCATGTTATCATATGTGTCCCAATTTCATTTCTTCTTACTGCAGCATAGTATTCCATCGCATGTATATACCACGTTGTGTTTATCCATTCATTGGTTGATGGACACTTGGGTTTTTTCTATCTTTTGGCAATTGTGAATAATGTTGCAATGAACATTGGTGGGCAGATGTCTGTTTGTGTCATGGTTTTTAGTTCTTCCGATATATTCCTAGTAGAGGAATTGCTTGGTGTTATAGCAGTTCTATATTTAGCTTCCTGAGGAACCACCACACTGTCTTCCACAGAGGCTGCACCATTTTGCAATCCCACCAACAGTGAAGGAGTATTTCTATTTCTCCACATCCTCTCCAGCACTCACTGTTGTGTTTGTTTGTTTTTAATAACGGCCATTCTATGCACTATTACATGATATTGCATTGTTGCTTTGATTTGCATTTACCTAACAGCTGATGATACAGAACATTTTTTCATGTGCTTTTTCAGCCTTTTAAACATAGACCTCCCAGTCTCTGCCATCAACAATTCCCAGTGAATACATGGTTTTCCTTTTTTTGGTAGCATGGGATAAAACTGATTTATCAGCACTGGTAAGCTCCAGTGTCCTATTTTATGTCTTTTACTATATAACTTTCCCTGTCAACACACTTCAAAAACTTTGAGAAACCAGAGCTCTAATGAGAACCAGTGTAATGAAACACACTTTTACATAACCCAATAACAGCTACCATATTAATAAGATAGAAAATTGAGAAATCTGATATTTAGTAATAACTTAACCTAGTGTTGATTAATGTCCATATATCCTTCATGAATTTCTATCAACAAACTCTTCTTACTAATTATCATCAATTGAATTACAATAATAAGCCAATATACTCATTTCTGTCAGTCTTCCATTTTCAGATATGACCCATTTTCAGTGCAATATTCAGTAAAGAAAAGTCTCTTCTTTAGTGACACCAGTTGTACCTTTGTCCTACCTTAGAGTAGCCTCAGTCTAGAGTACCCTAGAGTCCTTGGAGTCTCACAATTATATAGGGTTAATTTCTATTGTTATGACCTCAAGATATGAGTATGTGTTGTATTCACTATTGGAAGATGGTAGTGAAGGGCAAGGGAGCAGGATGATGTGGTGGGTACTTTTTGGTTGCCTGGTGCAAAGGAATGGTAAAATGTCATCTCATATTCAGGAACAAAGGTATGCAGGTGGTGCTTCTAAACAGGCTTCAGCTCTGTACATCCCTCTTCACTCCATATGAATTTTCTCAATGGTTTTGGACACTTGCATCTTCTAGATTAGCTTTTACCAAAAGCAGGTGTGTGGATGTGTCATACCAAGACAAATTTTGACTTCATGGTGAAATGCATAAAAAGAACAATATATTGAGTTTCTCATGAAACAAAATATATTTGATTTAAATGAATGTGTTTTTTTTTTCTGAGAAATCTTCCTTACTGTTTTTAAGGCAATAAAATATCACTTTCAATGTCTGTTCTCAGGAAACTAGATTCTTGCCTCATGTGAGTCACTAGAGTTTTGGATTACATAAATAAATGTTGTAATTTAAAAATCCTGATCCCACTACTCTAGATGATTTAAAACTGTATCTCAGAATAATAATAAAAACAGTGATGATGATGATGATGATCATGACAATAATTTTTTAAATGGCAAATATAATTTGTGGCTCCCTGGCAAAGATTTATTTTGCAGGACCTCTGTTTATATAAACAATTTTTATTAACTCAAATCATTGGGCCAGCAATATCTTGGCATCCTAACTTCAGATGATACCATGACATAAATACTATGCTGCCCAGTAGGAAGTTATTTGTTTGCCATGGTGCCTTCTTGGGACTAGGACCTAAGTACTGGGCACAAAGACAGTTCCACACACATAAGTCCTGAAACGACTTTGGGTATCTGATCAACCTCATCTGTGGTTGGATAGTGGGAAAGAGGAGAGGAAAGATAATAGGAGTAGAATGGGACTAAGCACATGTTCAGGCTCCCCATCTAGACTGTATTGCCATCTCTAGCATTTCCACTGACCAGGATCCAAAAGGACTGGTCCCAGCTCAGAGTATGCTGCCGAGTGTTACTACTGGTTATTCCCAAGCACAAAAGGGAGTCTAGAAAAATTTGAGAAGTGCACTTCAAAGTGTAGGGACCTAGTTCTAAGAAAGTAGATGCAGAGATTATAAAGTAATTACTATTATCATCCCCATTTTCCAGATAAGCTTCCGTTTCTCATAGGGTGTCAGTCAGCCAAGTAGAAAAATTCATTGTCAGACAAATAGCACTTTCTTGTTGTAACCAGCTAATTACACACCACACATAATTCCCTTACTTGGCTCATCAAACTTTGTAAAGATATGACTAGTCATAATATTCCCAACAGTTTTAATCATCAACAAATTCCCTCCTTTTGAAATAATTAAGTACAGGCTCCCCTCACTTGCTTTTTCAAATTCTCAAAGGAGAAAAAATGTCAAAAGGTAATTGCAAATGCTGCATGTTTTCTACATTTAGTAAAGTAAAATTTACATAGCAGTTGTTGAAATTTGTAACCAATCCTTCCCCTGCTTATCATAGCTTCTATATATATTTCTATCTTTCCCTTTTTACAATCAGTATTAGAGAAAATCATCCATATTCATGTTAGAGATGACCTGTATTATAAATTCACGATATTAACTAAGTGTTTATATAGCTTATTATTCTATTGCATTTGTTTCCACTTCTCTTTCCTGCTCTGGTTTGTGGATTTACTTGGGGAGTTACTTTCTTTTAAGAAATTATAGGTTTTCTTCCTTCTGTAAGGCCTCTACCATTTATAACACTCAAAAATACTAAAGCCATATTTTTAATCATATGCATTTCTGTAATTAAGAGTAGTCAGATACCTTGGCAAAATTTTCATATATATTATTCTCGATTATTCCTCTAGTAAAACAAAAACTATAATGTAAGTAAAAATATCACAAATATCTGATAGAGGTCACATTTTCAAGGATTTTCCTTCAAACAAAAAGAGTTGATAACTAAATTTGCATGTGATTAATTTTCTTGAATAAAAAATAGAAGGGAAAATTTTAGGTTGTTATAAAAAAGAAATTGTTTCCCATTGCTAATTACAGATATTTCATCTATCACCTAGTGAAATTAGCATGCTAAGAAATAGGGGATGTTGATTTTATTTTCTGTACCTTATATTTTATTGAAAACTGCTTTAGAACCTCTCTATTGAATATTTTCAGAAACAGCCCAGCAAGGATTTTTACCATTCATTTTTCTTTTAAATTATTATTGTTGACCAATTAACCTGAGACTCATTTCAATCATTCAGTAGTAAGCATCCCATTTTAATACTTCACAATTATCAAATTTTTAAAATGTCAAGATTAGGCCATTTAGGTCAGCCCTAAGGAAGAAAGTATATAATGAACAAAGGCTATCTATCTAAAGGTAAGTGGTATTTATTAAAAGGAAGTATAGTTTTTAAATGTTAAGAAACACTGATTGAGATGAACTTTGATGTCTTCTGCTTATTAGATTTTATGATAATGGATTTATTGATCACCATCAGATCTTACATATTCATGCCCTCATTCTCTGTTCCACTTTGCCTGAATAAATAACAACTGGGCTGGGGTAAACTCTTACAGTTGGTTTCCCTGATTTGAACTTTCTATTCACAATCTTCCAAATTATTTTGTTAAAACCACCATTTTTATCATGCCATTTGCCAATTTGAAAGTCTTCACTGGTCTCCATTTTCTATTAGATTAAAAACCCCGATTTCTTCCCTCTTCTAACTCCAATTTACCTTTCCAATACCAACCTATACTCCACAAATAACTTTCTAGCTAAATATATTGGTCTTTTCCTCTCTCTGAGAAATGACCTGCTGTTTTCTACAGTTATAGAAATACATATTTACTGCATTCTTGGCCAACCAAGCCATGCCCATCCTTTAAGGGCAGGTACAGTGTTTTCCTTATGAAATATAATGCCTATTATTGAACACAGACTTGTGGTTTAAAATGTATTTTTCACAGATAACCTCAGTTAATTCATTTCATGCTCTCAACAAGCCAATGCAGTATGTATTTTACAAATAAGGAAACTGAGTCTCAAAGAAGCCTTCCTTAGAAATTTGACTTAACAATATTCTCTCCTCTTCTTAACACCTATGGCATCATGTCTGTAAGGTTTATTGTGGGTTTTTGGTATCTAAGGGCTTTGGTTTTGTAATGTTCATTCATTCAATACTGGTTTATTGAAATTTTATACTGTGTAATGGTTATGCTATACATATATTTGTACATATATACATTATTGTTTTTATTTAGAGACTATGTATGGTTTAAGGTCATGTGTATGGCTGCCAAGTTGACAAGGGGTAGACTGTGATGGTTAGGCTAATGCGTCAATTAGGCTGGGGAATGGTGCCCAGTTGTTTGGTCAAGCAAGCACTGGGATAATTGTCATATCAGGGCATTTCATAGACTTTAATCATCACTGAGTTGATTGCATAGGTGGCTGGTTACATCTTCAATAACCTAAGGAGATTGCCATCAGCAATGAGTGATGTCTCATCTAATCAGCTGAAGGTCTCAAAAGGGAAATGATTTCAGCATTCAGAGAGAGAATTTTGACCTCTACTTCAGACAGCCAGCATCTTGCGGGAACTCATCAAAGACCTTTATCAGAGCCCTGGTTTGCAGCTTGCCCTGCAGAATTTGGACTTGTGCATTCCCCTGGTCATGTGAGACAATTTTATAGTCTCATACTATTTACAGATATCTCCTGTCAGTTCTGTTTCCCTAGAGAACCCTGACTAATACATTATGTCAGACATTTTTCTGGGGAGAATCTCTGTACCAGGAAGTTTATTGCAAGTATTGCAAACAAGATGGTAAACCCTTCATGTCAGAGGTCATATGTCTAGGTACCCTTGCGAGTACCTAGCATAGGGAGTACATAACAAACGTTTAAAGAAAAATAAAATATAAACATTACTTCATTAGGATAATAAATTTTTAACAAAAAGCTATATGGACTTATACTCTAATTTTTTAAAACCTTTTAACTCTACTGCATGTAGTTTTCAAAGTGTATGGTAAATGAAAAAAAAGAGAAAAGAAAAAAATTTCCATGTCTTATCACCATAAGTGATGAACCATAGGGTGCCATTACCATTAACACTGAAGGCTGTATTTTTGGCCCTAAAATAATTATGCTGAATATTCAGCATCTTTCCAGAAAGCTAATTGAAGGAAAATGAAATACTAAGCTTCTCTGCTTTGCAACTGCAGTTATTAAGATGTGAAACTGTTGTCATTAGAGTCTCGTTGATCGTTAGTAGAATGAATCTTTGCATAAGCCTGTGTTTATGTTATTTAAACACCTTGATTCCAGATACAAAGTAAGTTGAAATCTAGCTTTGGGATGCACTTTTATCTTTGGGACCCTCTAAGCTCAGAAATAGTAATGTACTTTTCCCAGTATAGAACAAAATCACGTCTCTGATCTAGTCATAAGAGATCAACAACTTGGTGAACAGAGAGACATAAATCCTGTCATCTGTTCAAGTGTGAGGAGCAAGACCCTGGCAACATGTGCCATCAGCCCTGTATTTGAAGATGAGGCTTGTGACCGTGCTCTTTCCTCCATGCAAAAGGTTACTAAAAGAACGAACATGTGACCCCAGACCTCTCCACACTGAGTACACAAGGGGCTTGTTCTTTGGTTAGTGGCTAGGGCCACCACTTATAAGGCCTTTGTTGCTTTCAACTTTGTCGGTTTGCTTCAGAAGAAAGTTGACCCCTTTACCTACAGAGTTAACTTACCTTTGCTGCAAAGCAGTAAAGACTGGATACGCCACTGTCGTTGCTTCCTCAAAGCTCTGCCTAGAAAACCTTAGGCAATGAGTTCTACCACAATTTTCTGCCTCTCTGTGGCTTCTTTCAATACCCAGTGCAGCAGGTTTTTAGGAATCCTATTATATAAGTGACATAATTTGCCATGTTAAGCATTTGGCTCATTTTGTGATAGCTCCTCAGAGGCAAATATGAGAGGTAAAGAATGTTCAAAAGGCTTGGTTTTTATAAGTGTAAAATAGGGGTGATACATGGATTTAGATTTTAATGGACCTCAGGCACAAAACATCGGTCCCTGATGCAAAAGACTATAAAATTTTTGTTCTACTTTTAGGATCTCTCCTCCATTAGGGACTTCTTTCCCTAAGTGCCTTAGGGCAATCTAGTCAATCTAGGAAGGTTCAGTATCAGAAATTTCTTCAATTATTATACAAAGAAAGAGTATCACTTTACCAACTCAGCTCCTCTTTGAGCTAAAACTTTGCATAAAGTAGACTGTTTCCCTGCCCAAGGCAAGTGAAAAGAACCCACATTCTGGCTACTTGTGCCCAGTATTCTTTTATTAAAAAGTACTCTTCATTCTGGGAAGCAAACCTGGTAAGTTTCTAGTCATATCAGTGAAATTATTAGAGATATATGCATGTTGAAAAAAATCTGTTAAATAATACTGAATTTCTTTCTGCTTTCCCTAACCTTCAGTGGATAAGCTTATATAATCCTCTGTATTAATGCTTGCAATCTGATTTAGAACTGAAAGTTTGGCCCTTTCAGCTTCTGCTAATGAAAACTACAGTTCCTAATTCCTGATTAAAGAATCATTATTTCAGGAATTAAGGATAGCCATATTTTAAATAAAAACCAATGTATTATCAGAAGGCTTTATTTCTTAAAACCCTCCTTAAACATGCATTTGGTGCCTTTTCCACCAGTGAAAGGATGTACTACATAGGAATTCAGAAGACCTACAAGTCCTGAACTTATCAGCCAGTGGACCTTGGAGAAGTCACTTAACTCTTGGATCTTGTGTTCAGAGTTAATTTGTAGTTTAAATGATTATCCTTAATTCTCATTTTAATTCATTTCTTCTATGTCACTCTTTGCTATGTGTGTTCCTCTGAGTATCTCTCTTGAACTGTTCTAAAAAATGTATAACTGCAAAGCAAGAACATGGTTTCCTTAAGTTACAGAAGAGAACAGATTGCATAAATCAAGGAACAAGGGGAGAGGAAGGGTAAGGGACCAAGTGAGCTGACTTTACTAAATGCATTTATTCCCTAAATAAAGTGACATAGAATATGCATAAGTTCAATAGCAAGAAATCAAACAGACTTTTAACAGTGGCAGACAGACACTGTGATTCAAGCCCTAGCCCTGCTACATACTAACCTTGTGGACCTGGTCAAGTCACTTAAACAAGTGCACAGAAACACAGGAGTTCAGAGAGGAACCCACAGAAGCTGAGAAAAAGCTACAAACACAGAAGCCAGAAGATGAAAGTAAGGGAGCTTGGAGAAGGCAGAGACTGGCAGATGCTATCATGTGCCTTCCTATGTGACAGAGAAGTCCAGGAATGCCCACAGCCAGTCTTCGAGGAGAGAGGGTTGCCTGATGATGCCTTGATTTAGACATTTTTCTCAGCCTCAGAACCGTAAGCTTGCCAGCCAATAAATCCCCATTGTAAAAGTCAACCCATTTCTGGTATATTGCTTTTGGCAGCTTTTAGCAAAACTAAACAGAAAAAACGAAATCACGAATTGTGTATTAGTCACTGCTCACTTGACCATAAATTTTGTTGTTTTTTTAATTCCTGGTAGCATTTAACACTTGTGTCCTGAGCAAAGTAGTTGAGCCAATGAGAATTAGGTTGTTCTTCTAAATCAGAATCTCCTGGGAAAACGCGGGGCCTTGAGCAACAGCTGTGGATTCTGCTGATAAGAGCAAGAGTTGAGGAGAACTCATTAATTGAGGACAGAGCCCTCTTACAGGACAGGGCAGTGTGTAGCTTGCTTTCTCAGTGAACGCTTTGAGACCCAAACATTCTCCATAACTTTCCACAGTATCAGGTCCTTTGGAGAGGACCTGAGGCAGCTTAGCCATGATATAGGAGGAGATAGGGGCTTGTGCCAAGGCATCTTTCTCCATCCACTGCCTTCAATAATACGTATCTGCTCCCCCAGCTTGCCTCCCCTTTCTAAGAGACTGTTCTTGAGTGCTCAGTTATTTTGAACCTTTTTTTTTTAATGCTGCCATACCACACCACAAATTTAGTGACTTAAAAACTTCAAAATTTATTACCTCATAGTTCTGTGGGTCTCAAGTCAGAAAACCAAGGTGTCATCAGAGTTTTTAGACAATCTAGGAGAGATTTCATTTCCTTGTTCATTCAAGTTGTTGACAGAATTTAGTTCCTTGTGGTTGTAGGACTGAGGTCCCTGTATCCTTGCTGGTGTCAGCTGACAGTCATTCTTAGCTTTTCAAAGCCACTTGCATTTCTTGGCTTGTCAGCCCCTTCTTCTATTTTCAAAGCCAACAACTGCAGGTTGGGACCTTCTCAAGCTACACGAGTCTGACTCTTTTACCTTCCTCTTCCAATTGTGAGGGCCCATGTGATTACATCTGACCCATCCACATGATGAAAATAATCTCCCTATTTTAGTGTCAGTTGATTAGCAACCTTAATACCATCTGCAAAGTGCCCTCTGCCACTTAAGGTAACATTACCAGGGGAGTTACAATAGGTGGAAAGGTCAAGGAACCAAAATCTTGCCTCCCATTAGAGGGCAAATATGTTTTCTCATACCTTTAATCCCTATAATTAACACTGTAACATCAATAGTTCAGTTCCATTCCTGGTATACATTTCTGCAATTTCACTGTACTTTCAAATACTAATGAAATGAAATGAAAGGAGAGGAGAGAAGAGGAGAGGGGAGAGAAAAGGAAAGGGGAAGAGGGAAGTAGGGAGGAATGAAGAGAGGGAGGCCATGAAAGGTATATTTATGTACTTGTCTCATCTAATGTTTTTAACTCATGAAGTAAGGGAAACTAAGAGTCCATCAAGAATCAAAGAAAAATTTGGGATTGATAAGACTTCAGAGCTTCCATACCAGAGTGGACAAATCTGTCCCTGCAAAAAGCTGCCTCAAGGACAACCAACAAGATGGCATTGGAGTAAGGAGCTCCTAGAATCAGCTCCTGCTGCAGGGCAGTTAGTAAACACCCAGAGCTCTTTGGAGTTAGCTGAAGCACCTGTTTGGGAGCTCCAGCAGACCAGAAGAGCATCCTGCAACATCCTTCAAGGAATGGAAGGAGGAGACTGCCCATCTACAGAGAAGACGCGTAAGTAGAGTGCTCCACCCCATGGAGGCCGGTGTCCATCCTCCACTGGCATAAGCCACCTTGGGAGCTGTTCCAAGGCTGGAATTGAAAGCTCCACTTCCCCAAAACAGGGGTGGAAGATACAGCTGGGCACAATTTCAGACACTGATGAGTAAATTCAGTGGGCTAAAGTATAATCCTAAAAACAGCTAAAGACTGAAACTGTCCAAGTCAGAAAGAGGCCAGGAGCCGCCATCTTAACTCCATACCTGGCACGAGGGGAAAGTAGGGTGGACCGAAAATCCCAGTGCTGTAGGAACCGGCTTCTTTCCATCTAGGTCAGATTGCGGCTCTAGCCTAGGCCCCAGCCCCACCTCCACCAGGGAGAAAGCTGCAGGGACCTGTGCCAGCTTCTCTGGGAAATTACCAGCCAAGCCACGAGGCCAGTGATTATCCTACTTTGGCAGGACAAGCTGCCCCAGGAGCTATTCTGTGGCTGGAATTGGAGGCTCCATTTCCCGAAAACAGGGGAGGAGGAGACAGTTGGCCACCGATTTCAGCTGTTGATTGGTAGATTCGGCTGGCTGGAGTATAATCCTAAGAACAGCTGAAGTTTGAACCTGTCCAGGTCAGAAAGAGGCTGGGAGCCACATTTTTATTCTGCCCCCAGCCTGAGGGGAAGACAGGACCGAAAAACAGAGTGATCGTAGGAACCAGTTTCTTTCACCCAGATCAGCCTGCAGCCCTAGCCTAAGCTTCAGCCCCACCTCCTCAGGGAGGTGGCTGGTGGGCCCTGTACCAGCCTATCCAGGTAAGCGCAAGTTCATTTGGCTGGCACAGACTGAATAATTGGAAGTCTTTCAGGGCAACCATGGTCATCTTGGACCCGCATTGCATAGATTTCTGCCCATTCCTGCCACTCCATCCCTGCCCCAGGTAGGGGAGAAAGGGATGTGAAGTTTCATCAGTCTCTCTGGGCAACTACAGTCTAGGTCTGCACATGGATTATTCCACATAGCTGTGACTTTGTCCCTACCCCTGGCAAAGAAGAAAGTTGGGAAAAGCTTCATTGGGCCCTGGGGTAATGAGGGCAGCTCAAGCCTCCACAGCTTATAGCACTGTCTATATCCTTGATTCGTACTGCTCAACCAGCAAGGGGAAAATGGCAGGAAGCCCTAAACTAAAAAGAAAAACTGCACCCAGAATAAATACTCTAGTAAGCCAGATGCCAAGACACCAACGAAAAATTACAATCCACACCAAGAAACAGGAAGATATGGCCCGGTTAAAGGAATACGATAAGCCTCCAGATGACATAAAGGAGCTGAGACAACTAATCATAGATGCTCAAACAAATCTCCTTAATAAACTCAATGTGATGTCGAAAGAGATTAAGAATATTAAGAAGACACTGAATGTGCACAAAGAAGAATTTGAAAGCATACATTGAAAAATAGCAGATCTTATGGGAATGAAAGGCACAATAATGAACTAAAAAAAAAACATTGGAATCATATAATAGCAGATTTGAAGAGGAAGAAGAAAGGATTGGTAAGCTTGAAGAAATGCCCTCTAAAAGTGAACATACAAAAGAACAGATGAAGTAAAGAATGGAAAAAACTGAACAAGGTTTCAGGGAACTAAATGACAAGAAAAGACATGCAAAAATACATGTCATGGGTGTCCCAGAATGAGAAGAGAAGGGAAAGGGGGCAGAAGGAATATTTGAAGAAATGAAGAAATAATGGTAGAAAACTTCCCCACACTATCGAAGGACATAGATATTCATGTCCAAGAAGCACAACGTACTCCTATCCAAAAATATCTATAGACCTACTCTGAGATGCATACTAATCAGAATGTCAAATACCAAGGACAAAGAGAAAATTCTGAGAAGAGCAAGAGGAAAGCAATGCATAAAATAAAAGGGATATCCAATAAGATTAAGTGCTGATTTCTCACCAGAAACCATGGAAGCAAGAAGTCAGTGGTGTGATATATTTAAGATACTACAAGAGAAAAACTTCCAGTCAAGAATTTTAAATCCAGCAAGATTGTCCTTCAGAAGTGAGGGCAAATTTAAAATATTCACAGATAGGCAGAAACTGAGAAAATTTCTAACCAAGAGACCAGATTTTCAGGAAATTCTAAAGGCTGTGCTAGAGCCTCAAAAGATAGGAGAGAGAGGTCTGGAAGAGAGTCTGGAAATGAAGACTATATCAATAAAAGTAACTAAAAGTGTCAAAAGAGTGGTGAAAATAAAATGACAGATAAAACTCAAATAGTCAGGAATAAACTTAACCGACAATCTGGGGCACTTGTATTCAGAAAACTGCAACTAAATGTTAAAGGAAATCAAAAAAGGCCTAAATAACTGGAGGAACATTCCATGCTAATGGATTGGAAGACTAGATGTCATTGGGATGTCAATTGTACTCAAGTTGATGTACAGATTCAATCCCAATAAAAAGTCCACAAGAGGAAACGGACTTTGGCCCAGTGGTTAGGGCGTCCGTCTAACATATGGGAGGTCCGCGGTTCAAACCCCGGGCCTCCTTGACCCGCTGGCCATGCGCAGCGCTGATGCGCGCAAGGAGTGCCGTGTCACGCAAGGGTGTCCCCCGCATGGGGGAGCCCCACGCGCAAGGAGTGCGCCCATGAGGAAAGCCGCCCAGCGTGAAAAGAAAGAGCAGCCTGCCCAGGAATGGCGCCACCCACACTTCCCGTGCCGCTGACGACAACAGAAGCAGACAAAGAAACAAGACGCAACATATAGACACCAAGAACAACCAGGGGAGGGGGGGGAAATTAAATAAATAAATAAATCTTTATTTAAAAAAAAAAAAAGTCCACAAGCATTTTTTTTTTACTGAAAACATGATTGTCAAATTTATTTGGAAAGGTGGGTGGTCCTGAATAGCCAGAAACATCTTTAAAAGGAAAAGTGAACTCTCCTTTCTGGACTTTGAATTATGTTGCCTAGCTATAGTGGTAAAAACAGCATGATACTGGCATGGGGACAGATGCATAGGCCAATGGAGCCAGGTTGATGGCTTGGAAGTAGACCATCATGTGTGGTCAAGTGAGTTTTGACTGTCCTGTCGAGCCCACACAACTTGGGCAGAGAGGTCAGTTCAACAGGTGGTGCTGAAAGAACTGGATGTCCATACCCAGAGGAGGAAAGGAGGATTCCTATTTCAAAACTTATCCAAAAATTAACTCAAAATAAATAAAAAACCTAAAGATAAAAGCAATAACAATGGGACTTCTGTAAGAAATTGTAGGAAAATAATTTCAAGACCTGGTGGTAGGTGGTGGAATCTTAAAGGAGAGAAGAGGAGGACTGAGATGGACCACAGATGTTTAATGTATGTAGCAGTTTTAATTGGGTTTACTGTAAAAGTGTGGAAATGTATAGATTGGATGGTAACACAAAGTAACAGTGAGTTTACAAATGAGGATGTGACTGAAAATGGTAGTTTAGATATGTAAATGCCAATTAACAAAATGCTAGAGAATATTCTAGAAACAGAATAGCACAATAAAGCAAGAGGTGGATGAGAATTGTGGTTAATGGTACAGATGTAAGAGTGTCCTTTGTGAACTAGAGCAAATGTACATCACTATTTTAGGGTGATGGGAATGTGGAGAAGCATGGGAAAGATACAACTGGAATGACCTATGGTCTGTGGTTAGCAGTAATAATATTTCTTGCATCTATGCCAAAGATGTACTGTATTGATAATGGGGCAGTATGGAAAATGTGTGCCAAATGTACACTATGGATGTGGTAATAATCAGATGGTATTATACTATTTGTAGCAAATGTTCCACCAGAGTGTGGTGGGTTGATAGAGGGGTGTTGTTTGGGAGTTATACACATGTGCATGATTGTTTTATAAGTTTACAACTTTTGTCATAAAAAATATATTTAAAAAATAATTATAGGGTGGGTTGGAGGAAAATACACCTAATATAAGATAAGGTCTATAATTAGTAGTAAGTTTTTGACAATATTCTTTCATAACTTGTAACACACCTCACTAAAAAGCAAGTTGTTGGTGGAGAGTTGATGTGTGGGACCCCAGTATGATGTTATGCATGTTTGTTTTCTAAGTTCACAACTTTTACTATACAATTATTGTTCATGTATGTTCATACATAAATGATAAAAAGATAATAATAATAATGGGGGTTGGGGGAAAATACTTTGGTTAGTAGCAATATTTTGGCAATGCTCTTTAATCATTAGTTAAAAAGATTTAACAACAATGTAAGGTATTGGTGGTAGGGCGAGGTGTGAGAGTCCCGTATGATATTATATATGTTTGTTTTATAAGTTCATAACTATTACTGTACACTTATTGTTTATGTATGTTTATGCATGGGTGATATACTTCAATAATTTTTTTTTTAAATCTGCCTCATTCTCACATCTATGTAATTCTCTTCTAAGATATGAAACAGCTTGTGGGCTACAATATAGATGACAAAATAAGCAGAAATTACAGTTATAACTACAAGAGAAGTAAGGGAAACACTGAGTATCAGCATCATCCCTAAGTTTTTTTTTTTTCAACTGCTATCTAATTACAACTTTAAAAATGAAAGGAATTTTTTGGGAATTTCACCAATAGAACATTTCAATGTAATACATGAAGATTTTCTACTGAATATTACTTAAACTAAAAGTGGAGAAATGATCATTTCAGTGCTTAGATTTTTTCCTTTTCTTTTCTTGATGGGAATTAGTATATCATCTAGAAAATTCATCCAGTTCCTCAATGTGCCTGATGTTGACAGAAATCCCATGCTGGCTCCTCAGCTATAAACTGACTTCATATCTGAATTGCACTATAGACTTTAAGCAGAATCAGGCTCTAGACATTGCTTTTGCCTCTGATTACAGTGTCAACTTCATCAAAAATGGAGATACTATCAGAAGTTTCTAGACGTATGCTGTTGTTTATGTATTGTTTCTTAAAACTTTGAAGTATTTTAAAAGATGTTGATTTAAATTGTTTAGTAACTTTCTCTGAAGTGCCAATGAAAACACAGCATAGCATATATTATCTTTTTCTCCTTAATATCCTACTATACCTTAATATTAAGTCTGCCTTCCTCTTTCGTAGAATCCTCGCTCCCAGGTTGAAGGCAGGGCCTGATGGATTTAATCCAATCAGTGTAATTTCATTTTTCCATAGTGATTGATTCCATTAATCAAAACCTAGGCCAATCAGCCTATGGAATTCTCCCAGCTTTGGGAATTAGTTTAGGAATGGCTCAATCAACAAAAAGCCCAGTTTTTTTTTTTTTTTTTAACTTGGTGCTTGCAGGAATGGACATATTCTTTCTTTATTCTTTTTTTCTCTTTCTCCCTCTTTACCTCTCTCTCTGCTTGTTTATTTCAGGATGGTAGCAAGTAAGCATCTAGAAGTAGCTGCTGTTGGCAGCCTTCTTAAGATCATGAGGAATGCTTTCTGAAACCAACATAAATCAAACAGTAATGGATAGTAAATGTATTAGAACTGGAACTATAACCCTGATTAATCCATGCTGAAGTCTGTTGACTTTTCAACTTTGGGAACCCCCAAAATCTCTTAATGTTTAAGTTAGTATGATGTGGGTTCCCTGTGATTTAGAGCTAAAAGCATTATAATTGATAATTATAGATTTTTGAGATAAACTGGCCCTTGGGGGTGACATGTTTATAAATTAAAGTTTAATTTATAGATAAAGATACAAAGGCCTACAGATAAAGTGACTAAACTATGAACACACACTTAGGTAGAAGAAAAATTGGGCACAAGTTTCCACATGGTACACACATATATTTCAAAGAACCTTTAAAGTCGTCTATTGTATGACTTGAATAAGGATGATTTTTCTTCTCATGTTACATTACAATTAAACAGATATTTAACAGCATCACTGAGATATCTCCATCCCCATGAGGCCTCACCTTAGTGGCTGTGCCTCAGTGGAAGCCTGACTTCAGCATTTTGAGGATGGGTACCATGTTTCAATCTTTTCTGTATCTCTAGCTTTTGGCCCAATGCCTTGAACTTAGTAGATTCTCGACAAATGTATTTTGAAAGCATGACTCAGTAAATGAATAAAGTGCAATTGTATAAAACAATTACTATATAGATGTCCTGCTTATGCATTGTAAAGACCTTGATAAAAAGTAATAATCCACACTACCCCTATGCACCATATGTCCACAATAAATATTTATTCTTGGCAATGATATAATTTCATAAGTATATAATATTTATCATTTTTAAGAAGACAAATATATTTCAAATAATAATCTGATCTTTCTTTTATATGTTCTGGAATGTTTTTACCTTACAAAAATAAAAGGGTAAGTATTTTCTTTCAACTTTTCTTCTTACACCTAATGTTTGTTTGACCAAGGAATTAGGTGAAATAGAAATTTATTATTGCATTTCAATATGTTTTTCCTTACCTCAAAAGAGTATTTTTACCTACAGGAACATTAACTGCCCATTTTTATTGTTGTTGTTGTCATTATTTTTTCTAATTATGAAATAAATATCAGCTATAGGAAATTTAGAAAATCCACTAAAATATAGAACAGAATGCAAAATCTGCCTATATTTTCAATACCTGAAATAATAATTGATAATAATTTGTTGTCTCTGTGTCTAGCCCTATAATAAAAGCCATACTGAAAGTGTCTTTTCATGTAATGTTTCTTCTTTATTGATTATATCATCTCTCTTTCTCCTCTTTTCAAATACTTTTCTAGAACATTCATTTAATGTGCAGTATTCATATGTCTCATATATATTTCATCTAAAATATTTTTCCAAGTTTATTGAGTACTTTTTATTTTGTTATTTTATTTCAGATTATTTTATTTCAATGTCCATGTAATAATAATAGAACTAACATTTATAGATTGTTTACTATTTTCCTATATTCCAGGCTTTATTCAAAGATTTTATATGGATTATCTCACTTGAGCTTCATGGAAAGAATAAGAGATAAGTATTGTTATTTCACCCTCATATTCTAGCTGAGAAAACTGAGCCACAAGTTACAAAGTCGTAAAATAACTCTCTTAAGTTCACAGAGCTAACAAGTTGCTGAATCATTTTTTTAGTGAAAAAGTATATTTTCCTTAATAGTTTTAAAATCTTCTTTCTTAATATAGAAATTGTTACTAGATAATTTTGTGATTATCTAATTCTAAATTATGTAATTTATGACAGTCAGTCTAGTTCCTTGTCTCAGGATCTGCCAAGTATGGGACATCTCTCCTCCCATGGATAGATGATTCTTGGATCTTTTAATCACAATTTTGCCAAAATTTTAGGACACCCAGAGAGAGAAATTGATTAGAGATGTTCACAAGTCTTTTATTAGTTGGGACTCTCAAAGAAGAGGGTGATTTTAACTGTATTCTTTCCAGCCCTCAGTCCAAGGCAGGGGAACTTTCTAATCTAAGGTAGTGAGGACTAGACTTAGTTTGTGATTTGGGATGGAGGAGTAAGAAGGAAGACAGTGCCAGAAATATATCAGCAGCTGAATTTGCTGGCTCTAACTGGCTAGGGATCCTGTGGAAGGAAGAGAATGTTTGATCTCTTTTCTTTTATTTCTCAAAGGTAGGAATGTGAGCACATAATGAAATCCTATTGTCTGTCCTTTCATCTTAATGAGATTTACAAAGGGACATTTTTCCCCCAACATTTTCCCAGAGACAGCCATATCAAATAGCCAGTCAGCAGAGAGCCAAATGAAATGTGGATTCACATGGAGGATTAGTAGCTTCTACACATTTTTCCTCAGTGTGGGTCCAGAGACTTTCAGATAAAGTTTACAGCCACCTTGAGCCATATTACATAAGAACAGGAGTATTATCTGAGTATTGATAGTTCACAAAAGAAGGATTAATTACTATAAGGTACAAGCTCTCTGTATCATGATCAAAACATGAATATTGTTTAATACGTTGTATTTAGTAACTATTTTTGGCTGAAGTGCCAAAGAAAAATATTGTTTCTGTCTTTCAATGAATTTAGCATTTGACTCATATCCCACTGTGTTGTCCTGGAACTATGAGGAAAATGGCAGACTTTGTGTGGAAAGGTATTCTGTTTCTGGATAAATTTAAAGGAAACTGTACTTACCAAGACCATTCCCCTAAGGTTTACTTCAGTTCTGGAGGCATCAAGAGGTACTAGTTTAGCACTGTAGTGCTTTTCTACATACAAGATTTTCTACATGCAAAATCTCTGATGCATTTTGAAAGGACAATTAGATTGGAATTAGCAATAAGCCAGAATCTGACTGATAATTTTCACTTTATTCTTAGCCTCTTTTATTTATGCTGTTCTTTTATTAATTTACTCATTTTATTTTGATACTAGTTTATACATACACAGCCTGTTTTCCATATAAACTGTCTATTTTTTGTTATTTGGGATTTCTACTTTATTGGCTTTCATGCCATTTACCTGACAACTTCTTCCACCTGGAAGACACAATTTATGGAAAACAGAAAATAGAAAATAAAATTCTTATCTACTAAGGATTATCCCTAACTCACAAAAGGTAAAATAAAAGATATTATTCCTAGATCTCATTTTATTCCTCAGTTGTAAACTACTAAACAGCCAATTATTTATCAGGTTTTATACAATGCAAACTAAATTATTTGTGTTTTGTCCAGTATCTTTGTATATCCTTTTCTGGTCGCACTGACTACTTATGAAAGCAAAAGAAGGGCCTTGAGAAAAAAAAAGAGGTCTTCATGTTACTAAAGTAATCATGTCTATCAATAATTGTTCATACCATGCAGTGACTTTGTTACTCTGAAAGGGTTTCAACAAATGAACCATAACTAGTGTTTATTGAAGGCCATAACATAGGCAGTGCACCAGAAACTTTCCTGTCTTTTAATTTAAATCTCACAATAACCCTTCAGGATTAGAATTTGCCCAATTTCATAGAGGAAATCATTGAAATTCAAAGAAGGTGAATTAAAGATCTAGTCAATGCCTGTCTAGTCAATGGTAGAACGATAGTTTAAATCACAGGTTTTTCTTTCGGAAAAGTCAACATATTTTTCCTCTGCACACACACTGCCTCTTTATAGACCATAGAACTTTAAGGAAGGTCCATTTCTATTTTCTTCTATATACCTTAATTTAAACATTTTCATATTTCTGATGGATTAGACTGATGCTTTTGGTTTTATGTTGTTTTTATATGTCTACTTTTGTGTGTGTATGTTTAAATTACTAACATGTTCCTTAGTATTACATACAGATTTCTACTTAATAAGGCAAGTTTACCTCAAATCTTTCATTCTTATAATCCTGCAAAGATATGCCTTCAGAATAAATTGCTTTTACTATATCCTGCTCCTTTCCTGTTCCCTGGGCATGAGATTATTTGACATTTTACCCTGCTGACCACTTTTTAAAAATCATTTTATGGTCATATTAATGGTGAGTTAATAACACTCAACATGCATGATTGCCTTAGAAGCAACTGGCCTGAGAAATACTGAAACAAGGTCTATGTGTGATTACCAAAAACCCAGGAAGCTAAAATATTGTCTCTGAGAGCACAGACACTGGACGTCTAGTCATGGGTAGGTCCATCAATAAATTACACACTCTTCAGAAGCCAAGAAAGCTGAGGAAACTATCTGAAGGAATTGGGTTTAAGTGTGCTCTTTGAAGCTGACAGGAAATGGTGTTCAGTGTGTGCCAAGGTTAAAATGCTCTTACTCCAGGCTAAATTGGTTGTGGTCAGGGTTAGCAGAGACCATTTACTATCAATTATGAACATTTCAGATCTTTACAGTGACCCACTGGCAACTATTATTTGAGAAACCAAAAAGGAGTAAGTGGGAAAAGATGAGTAATCCAAAACGGGCTAAAAAATGTAGCTTTTTCATTTTTATTATTGCTTGTGAATTTGTAAAATGACTACAACAGTTGTGTGCTAGTCTACTTGCTTTTATTTGTTTATTCTTAAGTTAATACCATATATTTAAAATATATTTTTATGATGTTACTTTTCTTGAATTCCCTTAAAGCAGAGGAAAGTACAAATATATATATTTGAAAATGATGCAAAAATTGAGATAAAGGAGAACATTGACATTTTTTTAGGAAATATAGAATATACTGTAGAGAATGAAAAATTGAGTTCCAGGGAGGATAAATTGACAAAGCCTCAGCAGACAGAAAGCCAGGTCCCCCACTCATTCACTAAATGTCCACCTCCACACATCTAACTATTGTTTGTCCCAATACATTATACATTAAGGAGAGTATTGATCTCTGTCATAAACTGAGTTATAGAAACATCATGAAAATATTTTGTCAATGTAAAAATTAATGCACATAATAAAGATATCGACTATAGCTCATAATATTAGAGGACATTCAATCAACTATATCAACAAAATTACTCACCACAAAGTACTGGAGAGGACGCTGACATAAAGACAAAGAAAAATCACATATTTTATCTTCTCAGAGATAAAGGAGGTAGAGATATACAAAAATAACAACATTGATTGAAATTGTTTATCACAGTTTGGGATTATTTTTGTGAATATCAAAAAGAGAAAGATTATGGTTGTAAACTATTCCTCTGGGTGTGATACACTTTGATTAAATTCAGTGAGGGGCCTCTGATTAAGTTTACTTGATAAAATCTATTTAAGGTTTTTGATTCAACCACTTCAAATGGACACTCACTCGAGAAGACACACTGGAAGAGAGAGAGAGCCTTGTAGTGCCTTAGCCTGGGGCCCCAGGGAGAGATCAGCTATTTGCCTGATAGCTTACAACTGACCTTGGTAAGAGAGTCGAGAGTCGAGACTGATAAAGGAATACCTGAGAGGCATGCCCTATGCCAGCCTACAGCTGAGAACAGGAAGAAGCTGGGCCCATGGAGACTCAAGAGGAAGAGGAACCAAAAGGGAAAGGCTGAAAACCAGCAGAGATCAGCGACCATCTTGCTTCAACACGTGACAACATACTTTGGTGACAAAGTAACCTTGAGTTGTATGGCGTTGTAAATGGAACTTTAACCCCAAATAAATACCCTTCATAAAAGTCAACAGATTTCTGCTACTTTGCACTGGCACCCCTTTGGCAGACTAGTACACTGGTGTGTAGACATATTAACAAAATTTGTGTGTATATGCATGACATACTTTAAAAAATATTGAAATTTGATTCTTACCATTATCTCCATTTTGTTTAATTGCTGATTCCACATCCCATGGCTTTTCTATTATATTTACCAAAATAAATACTACTACTTGGCTCTGTGTAGAATTTAGAGTTTGCCAAATGTTTTCGCATTTATGTTTTCATCTAATCTACCAGGTAAGGATCCTGCCATTATTCTTGCTTAGCAGACCTACAGAAAGTGTACATAGTTTAAGTTCTAATTGCTGATAGCTTAGAGTGTACAGACTTAAAATCTAGAATTTCAGGCGTGAAATCATGAAGTCCCTCTTTGATGATATGCATTTATGGATGGGCAGTGGACAGAAAAACTCTTTCTAAAAGAGTCATAAGGAAAGCTTTAAGAGCATAGGCTTAACATAATATAACACTGTCTTTGAATTATTTGCTTTTATATCTTTATCCCATTATATTAATCTATGAAACTTAAGAGCAGGGTCTCTGCCTTCTCTTGTTCTCAATTACTTATAATCTATACTGAATTTGATTAGACCAAATGTTGAATAAATTTAAATAGGAGTCTGGTTGTTCCTGGCACTTGATAGGTTTACAATGGTGTTTACTGGATAGAGAATTATTTAATAATAAATCCTTACTACTACTGGAATAAACCCATTAATATGTCTCTGGATGTGATGCCCTGAGAATAAACTATCAGTTTGGTAATATTTATGCTAAAATGGTATAGCATTAATCTAAACAGGAAGAAACATCAGATAAACCCAAATTGAGGTTCATTCTATTTTAAAAAATGACTTTTCTTCAAAAAATCAAGATTAAAACAGAACAAAAGACTAATTTAGATTAAAGGTAACAAAATAGATACGACAAATGCTATGCATAGTCCTCAAGTTGATGATAGTTCTGGAAAATTACTATAAAACCTTATTAGGATTATAATATACAACAATTAATAAATATAATCAAAAAGATATAGCAGAGTTCTTTTTACTATTTACTTGCAAATTATCTGTAGGTTTGAAATTATATCCTATTAAAAAGTTACCCCCAAAAGTGATCCACATCTCTAAAATGTCTATTTCTTCAAACCCATCCTTCAAGTCTTCTTGAAAAAGGTTTCCAACCACTGCTGTCTACCTGTTCAATACTTCTAAGTGATCCTTAGAAACCATCTAACGCCACCCAAGTGTTCTCAATTCCCCCTTTCCCTTTCTTTCCTTATACCTTATTCTTCTAAAAACTTGGAGACAGACCAATAAATTAATAACTACCAAACTAATTTTTAAATTTCATTTGTTAGAAATAATAAACGATTGAACTATGAAAAAGAAAGAATTAAGTCAAACATTACCTGCCCCAATTAAATGTAACTTTGCCATCTACATTCCTGATTTATAAAGCAAGCGAATTTCTTTTTCATTGGCAATATCTAGTTCTTTCATTTTAGATGTTCATCAGTGATTTTTAATATCGGAATGTTAGAAATACTGTTCATTAAAAAAAGACTGAAGCATTAGAAGTTTTACAGTGATAAAAAAAGAGCATATTACTTATTGATTATTGCAGATTTTAAAGCTCTACATATACCCCAACCTAGATCATCAAAAATCAACCAATTTTTATGTCCCATTAGAGTTACGTTCACCTGAAGATTACTATGTTTCATTCATGCTTATCTGCATTTATTAAACAAATATTTATTGTGTGCTGTCTGCTGAGAACTGAAATACAAGGCCAAAAAGAGAGTCTTTGCCCTTAAAAATGTAACAAAACTAGTTGAATAGATTTAATAGGAAATTAGAATATACAACATAGAATAAATGCTACAGTCGGGCAAAATGCAAGATACCAGAGGAGTCCATGACATTGACAAGAAGCCAAGTATTAAAAGGTGACTAAACTGATGATAAAACCTAGTATAACTTAATAAAGTATTTAGAAGGGAAAAGTATATCAGGCTGAGAAAAATCATGTGGAAATCCAGAACTTGCATGAGAAAATTCTCTAAACTTCAGTATAGTTGAGACAGCAGCAGAGGATGCAGAAGTTAATAGAGGTAAAATTACAAAGGGCCACTTGTGTTGAGTTTAGGAACTTTGATCTTGAAGGCAGGGTCAGATTTGCCTTTTAGAAATTTCACTGAATGTCAGTCATTCTGAAAATTTAAATATTTAATTTCAGGTCCACAATCCCTTAGCTGAAGCTCTTGGGATCATAGATGATTTAGATTTCATAATGTGTATATCTTCCCAAAAAGTGATAAGGTAAATACTTGTCTATTATATAACACCTCCATTAGGTTCTGGAGTAGCATCTCCCAATCAAATAAAAGAAAATTTCTCCAGCAAATGTATAAATTTCCACCTTAAAAAGGACTGATCATTTCAAATGAGGTTGTTACTAAATGAATTAAGATGAAGCTTTTGGTTGTCAGAGTGTTTTGATTTCAGAATTGCAGATGAGGGATTGTGGACATATGCTAGAAATGTCAGAGGCACACTTGAAGGCAGTGTAAGTCTGAAAACAAAAGTAAATAATTCAGTAACAATTATGATGCTGACATTGGAGTAGTATAATAATGATTTACAGTGTCTAGAAAAGAATCCACAGATTGAATTAGATTCATCAGCTATGTTTCATCTCTGTGTCACATTTGAATAAACTTTGTTCTTCTAGTAAACTGAAGGCAAATTGTCTATATGTTTTAGTACACACTAGATTTTTCTTTGGCATAATGAACTCTATATTATATTATAACTTGGATCAAATTGCACCCCCACCGTTTCATGTGACCTACCCTGCAGAGCATCCTGTCAAATTATTTTAACAGTATACTTATAGAGCTCTAGTCAAAATAAAATTCACATATTGATTACAATCTGGTGGCATGCCTATGGATAGTTTGAATTATACTGCATGCTATAGCATAACAGTCGAGACACGTTGGAGTAAAAAATGTATTGGGGGAAGGAGCAAAACTTCATCCAGGAAAGCCAGTTAGGAATAATCATGCAATATTCCCAGAAAAAGATAGTGGCTTAACTGGGTCCTTTGACCTTGAAATACACACAGATTCTGCACAGCTACAGCAAAGGTGAAAATAAAATGAACACATTGGTTCTGGGGGGAAAAAAAGCATACATTTACATTGGAAGTATTTTGGAATGTTTTCTACAGGAAGAGAATTTGTCTTTGAAGCGTTGAATATTGAAGGATTTATAGAGAGCCCATGGGTGAAAAGATGTATTGGATAGTTCAGTCTAACTAAGGGAAAGAAAAACAAAAACATCAAGGCATGAAACAAATTTTCCAAGATAAGGTAGGGGTGAGACTATGTTTATCATTAATTGTCATAGTAAGAAATTTTATTTTATTCTTCAGTAATGGGGTCACCAAAACCTAACTGGCAGCAGTATACAGGATAGATTGAAACCAAGGAGGTAAAACTCACTAACCCTTATATTCTGCATATGAGAAAGCATAATAAAAATAAAATACAGTGTTGAAATGTCAGCCTTAAATACACCGGTTCTCTACAAGATTGATTTATATATATATACGTGTGCATATATATGCATAGAGAGAGAGTTCTTGTGCACGTGTGTGCATTTGGCAACTTCATTTTCTGGAATTTAATAATTCAGTTCAAAAGTGTTTCATGCATAGCGATTCAACCATAGACCCATGTCTACCCTTTAGCAATGAAAATATAGCCATCTTTTGGTGAAATAAAAGCAGTTAGGTGATGCCTTTCTCAACTCATGGGGTGAGAAGTGTGTTGGTGAGGCCCTCTGCTACCTTGCCCTGCCTTCTTACTAGTGAACGCATCCCTTGTTTGTAAATTTCTTTAGGCAAAACAATTTCCTTTCAAGGCGCTTAATAATGTCGTTAGACTCCTCATTTGTGTTCAAATGTAGCACATTTGTGAGCAGGAGAAGTTAACACTGGTTTTCTCTAAAATAAAGGAACAAGATGCAAACTGCTTTATATTTAACATTTGACTTCCTGCTTCTTATCGTTCTGTGCCTATATGAGAGCCTATCAGAGCTTGGTAATTTTTTCCCACCCAACATTTTTCTATGGACTTAAAGGAAAGTGCAATAAGACAAGTAGGTTATTGGCAGCATCCTCACTTGAAATGTGGGTGTCAGGGCCCTTATAATGCTTTGATGTTAGCAACAAGATGAGCAAATTTGAACACCAAACACTGGCATTTATATTTTGATATGACAATAATATTTTATTTCTTTTTTCCTTAATTTGTTTTGGTAGCAGTATTCACTAGATTCTAAAAGACACCTGTTTGGTCCATGAAAAGTAACACTTAGGTCATAACATTAAAAGTACTAAATTCCCTACCATCTCATAAACCAAAAACAAATACCTGCACAATGGCTGCAATCTACTCTATACTGAGGCTATCAGCGTGTGCCTAGAACGATGTTCTGAATATTCCAAGCACCCTGGCTATGTATGACCTAGTTCCTTTCATCTTGATGCTTTAGTTTTATTTATTTGTTTGGCTACTTTATGTGAACTGACAGGCAGAGGCAGATATTAATTTAAATTAATGCCCTAGTTTCAACCCTCTGAAAACCAACACGCAAACCCATATGTATTCTGATGCTTAAAATGTTTTAGCAATGCCCACTTGCTTAAAGCTTAGGGCACAAATCTTACTCCCTCAGATTAGTAATCTCTAGAATTCAAAAAACTAAGTAAAAATATTGATGACACCTTCGTCACAGAGTTCCTAAGTTGTAAGTTAGCCCAGAAATGCATTAAATGCATTTTTGCCAAATGGTGATTAGCCAAGTATTAGAAAAATGTACTTGGCTAAAGCTGAGGCTAAAGTCAATATCGCCATCAAAGGATGAAATTCTGGGATGAAGAAATAAATTGATGGCACTATAAAATTAATTATTTTAAGCATTTCATTGTTAAAATAGATGAGTAGTCATGTTTAAAATAGTGTTTTACAAATCAATTTATTGATAAACACTAATAAAGCATAAATCTACCCAAAGTGTACAATCAATGGAATTCAGTAAAATCACAGTTTTGCACTCATCCCTTAAATCATTTTAGAGCATTTTCATTATTCCAGTAGTAGTAATAATAATAATAATAATAAAACAAAACTTATCAATTCCTCTATGCTTCGCCTACCGTATATAACTGCTATTGTTTCTTTCTCTAGTTTATTTGTAATTATATTTTGTAAAAACAGTCATATGTATGCAAATTCACACATATTCATAATTTTACATGAGGATTCTCTATGATATACAGTCCTTGGTAACATGTTTTAGTTTTCCTTCTAGTAATATAAATGTCCTTAGGCTTTCCTTTCAACCACTGTCATACCCATATAATAACTCTGCTATTCACAAACACCGTCATATGCTCTCACTATTTCCATTCATTTCCAAAGATTTACAAACAACCTTTTAACCAGTTCTGCACAGATTAATCATCAGTTTTCCATTCTCTTCTATTTTCTGGTGACCTATATTCTAATTATTAATTCTATGAGCTTACATAATATATTCAGTTCATAATAGCACAATGTGTTTCTTCACCATTTGTATTTCTTTTTTGGACAATTGTCTTTTCTAGGCTTTTTGCACTTTTTTTATTTGGTGGTTTGTCTCTTTAGTGTTGAGTTATATGATCTTTTTATAAATCATGGATATTAAATGCTTACTGGATATGTGAATGTGAAATATTTTCTCCAATTGAGTGTTTTCCCCCTTTTGACAAAGTCTTTTGAGGTACGAAAGTGTTTAATTTTGAGGAGGTTCCCACTTATTTTTTCTTTTGGATGTAAAGTTTAAGAAACTACTGCCTATCACCATATGTTGAAGATGATATTTGGTTTGCTCCTTTGGCTGGGACATCTCTTCCTGTTTCCTAGTATGGCTTGTAATTTTTTGCTAATGTCTAGGCTTCTAAATATTAGTGAATCTCTGATAGCCAACTTTTCTCTCTTGCCTATTGTGGTTTTTTTCACAGCTCTTCTTTGATATTTGGTTCAACTTTTTCTAAGTCTTTAATATTGCCCAGCTTAATTTATCAAAATTGGGCCAGAGTCTCAGTAATGGGATGCAGATGTTCTCCCAGGAGTTAGGATACAGAGAGTTCTAAAAGCAATCCATGTACATGCAATTTCCAGACCAATCAGCAGAGAGCACTCATTGGGGCACCTTTCCACAGTGAGGAAATCTCTGTCTTCTTGTGTTTTTGGTCTGGCCTGGGCTGAGATTCAAAGTGGGTTCTACTAGCCAAATTCATCAAAGAAAACCTCCACAATTTCCCTGTCCCTTTTCCCTTGTAACAGCTGAAATGGAGAAAGATATCTGTTTCCCTCTCAGTTAGCTGCAGTGAGTCAGGGGTTTTACCCCAGCTTAATATCTTGGGAGTGGAGGAGGAGAGCCCTTCCAAGTCACCATGGGGGTTTGGTAACTCATGTTCATTGTTTTGGGTTCTTCATCTCTCTGTCCATCACCCTCCTGAGATCTCTGTAGCACTTGTCCTGGTCTGCCAACCCTCAAAGCAGGTCCTTCAGACAGGTTTTGGCTCTTTCTCCATTGTTTTTTGTAAGAGAGTTGAGCCCTGCCTGACTAGCCTGACACCATCTTCTCACAATTCCTAAAATGGTTTTTATATGAAGAAAAAAATGACTATTCTCTGTGAAGAATTGCCAAAATAGAACTCAAAAAATAGTTGACTCAAAAACATATAATCTCTCATCCCAAAATCTCAGGATCTCTCTGATAAAAGTGAACATTATTCACAATGTTAGGGTCAATCTATTTCCTGTTTATTTAACTGTTTCCAAGTTATTAAACACTATAAAATTACTATCATATCATCATTAATTATTAAGCATTTTATTCTTGCAAAGATATATGTGTTTAAAGTTCTGCTTGTGGGTAGAATGTGAAAGTATAAAAGAAATAAAGATATTTTATACAAAAGAATGTTTGTCTATATATGAAAGTTAATATTACAGTATTAACCCTAAATCCTAATGGCATGCATGTTTTTAATCACTGATGTGGTTACACTAATTACATATGACAGCAACCTACATGATTTTATGATCATTCATCATTTATAATTTCATGGACTTCAGAAATGATGTTGAAAAGGCATTTAGTCATAGACTTCAAATGACTGAGGCCAAAGCCAGGGCCAAAAAAGTAGATTTTGGCCAAATATCAAGGCCAAAACCAAAATTTACAGTATACCCAGCTGAGCCACTTGATGGAATAAGAGAATTATTGAACTATTTTTCTCTGCTCAATGCCTTCATTTTTAGATCAAAATTACTCAAGGTTTAAGTATGTATTTGTATTTAGGTGACTTGATTTAGATGTAGATATGGGTATTGATATAGGCATAGAGGCATAGATGATAATTGTAACATAATTATAGGTATAGATAGATTTGAGGTGTCTATGTACTTCTGTAGTGTGTGCATGTATATGTATGTGTGATTATTTTGCCCCCTGAGAAAATATGAAATGTTTAATGTTTGGTTTTCCTGTTTTCTACCATTATGTCTTTTTATGATTACCATTATGATTTTTAGCTCTTGACCAAATTACATTGCCTCTTTTCAGAGAATGGACTCATGCTTTTACAATATTTTAAGTGTGAACATCTCATTCATATGCACAACTATTTTCCTTATCGAACACTGACTTCACCACCACCATTATTATTTCACCTTAACTTAGGAAAGAACTTCCAAGCCAGGGACACATGTAATGGTATGATTCCACTCAGGATATATTCTCAGCAAAAATATATATATTTACATCCAGACTACATTTTCAGTTTCTCTGTGAAAAGCACAGTCCCTGGCTTAATGCTGTGCCAAAATGGTTGACCCCTTAATATTCATTATCAAACAGTGTTTTGATCCCAGTAAATATTTATTCTGGAATTGTTTAGGTAAAGCTTTCAGAAGTAACACCTTACTCCAAACCGCAACCTTAGTCACCATGAAGTTTGGTTTAACTCAATCTCAGCCCAAGTGAACAAGTGAGTCTCCTGCTTAGATTTTTTTTTTTTTTTTTTTTTTTTAGTGTGGGGTTTGGAATTGATTTCTTCATGGCATCTTCCAAGATGCTTAAAAAATAAAAGTGCATTAAGTATTTCATTTGTTTTTATGAATAGTTACTATTTCATATTTGAGGAAGTTAAATTCATACTGCATGGTTTAGTTTCCTAGGCTGCTGAAGCAAATACCGTGCCATGGTTTGGCTTAAACAATGGGGATTTATTAGCTCTGGGTTTTGAGGCTAAAAGAAAGTCCAAATGAAGGCTCCATCAAGGCGATGATTTCTTCCTGAAGACTGGCATTCTGGGGATGGTTGCTGGTTACGCTCCGTTCTTGATTCCTCAGACACATGGCAATGCCCGTGGCAGCCTCTCCTGGTCTCTCCCTTCTCTTCCAGGTTCTGTTGATGTTCAACTTCTGGCTGCTTTCTCTGCGGCTTTCTCTCTCTCCTTCTGTCTGAATTGCATTCTGCTTATAAAGGACCCCAGTATAGGATCAGGACCCTCCTGATGAAGGTGGGCCACACCTTAACTAAAGTACCTCATCCTAAAGTCCTATTTACAATGGGTTCACATCCTCAGGAATGGATTGAGTTTAGGAACATGTTTTTCTGGCACACATAGAGCTCCAAATCACCACACCTTATTTTTCCATCCCCTTTCAAAGCAATTAATTTTCAAAGGTCCCCATGCTCCAGGGGAAATTTTCAACACAATTTGTGTCTAGTAATAGTAATAAATCTAGTAATAAATACATTTATTTTCTTACAGCATCTCATTCCACTGATGCTCAATTTCATCTCTGATCTCCCGTGACTAAATTAAGAAAGTTCGTCTCCTCCTAAGGTACTGATTGTTGTCATCTTTTGAAAGGACTTTATATTAACTAATTACACATCATTTTAGATACAAAGTCAGCAAAGGTGAATGAAAGCTTGCTAAGAATAAAAAGAATTAAAATACTTCTGAATCATTATATTCCTTTTCTTCTCCTGATTTTTTTTCTAAATGAAGTTAAATTATTTTATTTCTATATTCTATGTAAGGCAAATTTAAATTTAAGCATTTATATTGTAGAAGACCATGTCTCTGACTAGAACGTTTTGTAGAAATGTAGTTCCACTAATGAAACATTCAGCAACTTAGCCATCCTCTCAGCCATTGCTCCCTCATTGTACCACTTGAAATAGCTCTGCTCCATGGGTGTGTATCATGCAGGAAATGTTAGGAAGTTGAGGTCTGGATATACAGTGACAAAGTATTAATAAGAGAATGCTCATATATTTACCAAGCCTTAATATGGGATGTTGGGGAAACTGAGAGAATGCACATATGTGCCTAGTGGGATTTTTACTGAAGTGCTCTTTAGTGTTCATTTAGGAAAAGATAATAGGTTGGCAGGAAGTGAGTGAAACCGTCCAGGCCTGAGGGTGGAGCTCTATGGTAATGCATGTTGACTCTAGTTTACAAGTTACCAACCCAAGTGAAAGTTAGAAGGCTCAGGTATGCTGAACTTATAGTATCTCCAGGCCAATCATTCTCTTTATTTAAGGACTTGTAAATATTATTATCATGTAATATTAGCATTATTTTATAATTGAAAGACATCAATTTTTTCTATATAATTGCTAATGCAATGATTAATATGACTTAAATTGCATGATTTCCTAGGTCTTTCTAAATCTTATATCCACTCTATTCACATCTACTATTCTCTGTCTATCTACTTTGCAGGGGTTGTTCCCAAATTAATCAAAATTGTATTTTATTCATCTTGAGTTACTTGAATTTGGGAACTTTTTAAAGTTGGTGAAAAGACAAATTTGTATATTAGTGGAGAGAAGTAAATAAAAAGAAACATCTCTTATAGTTATACTTTGAGGAATAAGTGCTAACTGCCTAAACCATAAAGAAGGATAGATGTAAAGTATATATTTGAATTTACCATTATTTAGGAGGTACTTATGGAAATCATTTTGCAGAGAGTCATAGTTTTCTGGAATCGTATATTGATAGCACAAGCCTTTTCCCTTAACCTATATAGTAATCCTGGATAATTTAGGGAAAGGTTTTTTATATATTACTTTCCATCCAGTTTCAGGGTAGTAGTAATTCGTTTTTCAAGAGTCATACACACAGAGTTTCAAATGCTTCTCCAAAGAAATAAAGGTTCCACACACCAGAATTCTATAAAATTCAGTAGAAGGTATTTTTGACTGCTTTTTATTGGTACTTGTCTACATTTCTGTTAACAAAAGATCAAGAAAAAATTTTGTTTTAAATATTAGGTAATACATTTCATTTTATGGTTTGGAAGGAAGAGACTCTTTCAGCAAGATATTTATATCTGTCAAAAACAAGAACACAATGCTACATTGCCTTTTTCCTCAACCTTCTTGGATTACTACATTCTTGTTTTCCTGGTCCTACTTCCTTTGTTTTTAATGTTTTACCTTTCATCTTCTCTTAATTTTTTCTCCATTAAGTTTAGCCATTTATCTTTTCTCACCTATTTTTGGCATCTATCTATTTGAACCCCGTTCTCCTTTGAAAAACCCTTCCTATTATTTTTTCTCTGCCTCCATCTCACCTGTTTGTAAGAACATTGGAGCCCAGTGAAATTGATCAGAGATAAGAAAGAGCTTTAAAGTTCATTAAGTGGGAGTTGTGGGAACATGGCTGACGAGTTAGAAAGATCAGGCTCAGCTATCACTAAAACAATGGAGAAAGAGCTAGAGGCAGCCTTGGGGACCTGCTTTGGGGTGCAGCAAACCAGGACATTGCGTCACAACTCTCAGGAGAGGGAGGGTCAGAGAGATGGAGAAGCCAAAACAAGTAATTGTGAGTTATTAAATCTCCGGACCTCTGGGAAGGGCTCCTCTCCCACCCTGAGGTATTAAGCGAGGGTAAAACTGGCAAATTGTGTCTACCTGAGAGGAGAGCAGATGTCTTCCACCCTGTCAGGTCCTTCGGATATATAGAGAACGGGAAGGAGCTCTGAGTCATCTAGCAGAGCCCTGCACAGAAAGGCAAGCCCGGGAAATCGTGGGTTGCTTCCCGCGGTGGCTGCAAGTAGCACCCAGACCCTGACCTAGGACAAAGAACCTAGGTGAGCGCTGATTCCCGGCTCCAACCAGAGAGTGACCCCAGGTCTCCTGCGAGGAAGAGGGGTCTGGGAGGGGGAAGAGCGATTTCTTTGCGGTGAGTTTAGCCAGCAAGGTCCTCCTTGAACATTGGAAGGGCCCCAAATCGAAAGGTAGAGGCGAGGGGGATCTCCTCAGGCAGGCTGCCTTGTCCAGCCGCCTAGGTAAAGAGGCCTAATGTCAGAGAGGAGGTGGAGACTGGCGGATGATCACAGGACTCTGGTGACCTGCAGGGAATCTAACCTGCCTGAGGGGAAAGGGCAGACAGCCTTCTGAAACGATAACTAAGCCAAGGAGGTAGGATAGGTCAGTGGAAGAGCTTCTGCCTAGCATATACAAGGCCCTGGTTTGAATCCCAGCTCTTTGAGAAGTGATTCGCCAGGTTATCAGGCATCCACCTGAAATTATGACAGGGGACACATAGACATTCTCTTTCTGTTAGTTTTTCTTGGCTCTCTTATTTAAAAAAAAAAAAACTTACCTTTCTAAAAAAATTTCCTTTATTTTACTCACGAAAACGCTGTTCAAAACCTGCAGAGGGCAGGCTGCAGGGTGAGTAATTGGTGAACACTAGCAGCCTGAGAAGATCCTTAAGGGTCTAAGAGAAAAGGCTGTTTTTCCGTGTTTATTTTTGTTTTTTAAATTTTTTTTCTTCTGTCTCCTCTTTCAAATGGGTCGCTGCTGTGTTGCTCCTTGTTTGTTGTGTTTCCTGTCCCTTTGGTTCTCTGTTTGTCTTTTTTTTTTCCTTTTGTTTACTGATTTACTCTACCTATGTTATTTTTTCCTCTCCTTCATCTTAATATTTTCAGTTTACTGTTGTTCTTTCATTCCACCTCCTTTATTTGGTCTCCAATTTTTCTTGTTTTGATTTCTATCTTTTTTTCTCTGTTCACATTCTTTTTTTATTTTTTCTTTCTCTTTTTTCTTCTTTTCCCCTCTTCTCACCATTCCAGCCTTTTATTCATTCTATGTGTTCTTCTCTATTCTGTTTCTTGTTTCATTGTTTCTATTCCACTATTCTAATCTTATTCCTCTGTGCTTCTTACAAGTGTGAATATTTCAATTTCATAGGTCTTAAAGAGTTTCTCACCTACCTTTTACTATTATTATTACTTTTATTCTTTTCCTCTTCCAATCTCTTTCCTTGTCTCTGGTCCTAAATTTTTTTTTTCAAGGGAACATAGACAACAACAAGGAAATAGAATAAGAGGAATAAAGTGTCAAAGTGAAATCTTACCACACACACACAAAAACAAAAAAAATAAAACCATACAATAGAGAGAAAAGCTAATCAACTGAATAAACCCATGAAGATAAACAGATGACTGGACACCAACAAAAAATTACAAGCCATACTAAAAAACAGGAAGACATGGCCCAGTCAAATGAACAAACTGAAAAACAGGAGGAGGTGCAGAATTTGCAACAGCTAATCAGAGCTGTCCAAACAAATCTCATGAATCAATTTAATGAAGTGAAGAAAGAGATTAAGGATATTAAGAAGACACTGGGAGAACAAACTGAAGAAATTTTAAACATACATAAAAAGATAACAGATATGATTGTGAGGAATGGCACAATCTAAGAAATCAAAAATACACTGGAAGCATATAATAGAGGTTTGAACAGGGAGAGGAAAGAATCAGCAATGTGGAAGACAATACATCTAAATCAAACAGATAGATAAAAAGAGAAAAAAAATTCAGCAGGGACTTAGAGATTTGAATGGCAATATGAAATGCACAAACATACACATTATAGCCATCCCAGAGAGAGAAGAGAAGGGAAAGAGGACAGAAGAAGCGTTGGAGGAAATAATGACTGAAAATTTCCAAATCCTATTGAAGGAGATGGATGTACCTGTCCGGGAAGTGCAACATACCCCAAACATTATAAATCCTAATAGGTCTGTTCCAAGACATATACCTGTCAAATTGTCCAATGCTCAAGACAAAGACAAAATACTGAAAGCAGCAAGAGAAAAGAAAACCCTGACACACAAAGGAAGCTTGATAAGATTATGTTCTGATTTCTCATCTGAAACCATGGAGATAAGAAGGCAGTGGTATGATATAGTTAAGGAGCTAAAAGAAAAAACTTTCAGCTAAGAATTTTCTATCCAGCAAACCGGACATTCAAAATTGAGGAAGAGTTCAAAATATTCACAGATAAACAGAAATTAAGAGACTATGTCAATAAGAAACCTGTCCTTCAGGAAATACTAAAGGGTGTTCTGCAGGTTGAGAGGAAAAAAACAGGAGAGAGAGAGAGAGTTGGAGGAGAGTGTAAAGACAACTAAAAAGATAAAAAGAAATAAAAACAATATATTGCATACATAAGCCTAAAGAAAATATTGCTTATGTAAGTAATTCCTTGACAATAATAACATTGAATCTTAATGGATTAAACTCATCGGTCAAGAAACACAGATTGGCAGAATGGATAAGGAAATATGGCCCATCTATGTGCTGTCTACAAGAAATCCACCTTAATCCCAGGGATGCAAGGAAGCTGAAAGTGAATGGTTAGAAAACTATTTCACAAGGAAACAATCACCAAAAAAAAAGGGCAGGCATACCTATACTAATATTGGACAAAATAGACTTTAAATGCAAAACTATTGCAAGAGACAAAGAAGGACACTATATATTAATAAAAGGGGTAATCTATCAAGAAGAAAAAACAATCATAAACATTTATGCATTTAACCAGGCTCCTCAAAATACATGAAGCAAACACTGAAAAAACTAAGTGGTGAAATAGATGCTTCTACAATTATAGTGGGGGACTTTAATACACCATTATCACCATTAGACAGAACATCTGGACAGAGAATCAAAAAAGAAACAAAAACTTTGAATAATACATTAGAGGACCTGGACCTAAAAGACATATACCAAACATTACACGCAAATACAGCAGGATATACACTATTCTCAAGTGCACCAGATTAAGCACACAGATATGGAATTTAAACAACACATTCTTGGACAAACAGTGAGCCAAGAAGGAAAATCAAAAGAAATAAAAAAACTACCTTGAAATGAATTAAAATGACAACATAATGTATCAAAACCTCTAGGATGCAGCAAAACCTGTACTGAGAGTGAAATTCATAGACATAATGCCTGTATTAAAAAAGAAGAAAGAACTAAAATCAAAGACCTAACTGCACATCTGGAGGAATTAGAAAAAGAACAACAAACTAGCCCCAAAGGAAGTAGAAAGAAGGAAATAAGAAAGATTAGAACAGAGCTAAGTGAAATTGAAAATTAGTAAGAACTAGAAAAAAAGAAACAAAACCAAAAACTGGTTCTTTGAAAAGATTAATGAAATTGACAAGCCCTTAGCTAGATAAGCAAAGAAAAAAAGAGACAATGCAAATACAAAAAATAAGAAACAAGGAAGGGGATATCACCACTGACCCCACAGAAATAAAGAAGATACTTTGAAAAATTGTATGCCAACAAGATGGATAATTTAGAGGAAATGGATAAATTCCTAGAAACACAAGTAGCTTACATTCATGAAAGAAGAAATTGATGAACTCAACATACCAGTCACAAGAAACAAGATAGAATTAGTCATCAAAAACCTCCCAGGACCAGATGACTTCACAGGTGAATTCTACCAAACATTCCAAAAAGAAAAAACAACAATTCTGCTTAAACTCTTCCAAAAAAATAGAAGTGGAGGGAACATTGCTTAACTCATTCTGTGATGCCAGGATCACCCTAATACCAAAGCCAAACAAAGATGCCTCAAGAGGGCAAAACTATAGCCCGATCACTCTAAAGAACTTAGATGCTAAAATCCTCAACAAAATACTTGCTAACCGTATTCAACAACACATAAAATGAATTATACACCATGACCAAGTGGGTTTCATCCCTGGTATGCAAGGATGATTCAACATAAGAAAATCAATCAATATAATACACCATATAAACAGATCAAAAGAAAAAACAACCTGATCATTTCTATAGATGCAGAAAAATCATTCAGCAAAATAGAGCACCCATTCCTGATAAAAACACTACAAAAAATAGGAATAGAAGGAAACTTCCTCAACATGATAAAGGGTATATAGGAAAAATCCACAGCTAACATCATCTACAATGGTGAAATGCTAAAAGCTTTCCCTCTAAGATTGGAACTAGACAAGGATACCCACTTTCACTGCTTCTATTTAATATTGTGTTAGAAGTACTTGCTCAAGCACTTAGGCAAGAAAAAGATATAAAAGGCACCCAAATTGGAAAGAAAGAAGTAAAAATTTCACTATTTGCAGATGGCATGATCCTACACATAGAACATCCTGAGAGATCTACAGTAAAACTTCTAGAGCTTTTAAATGAGTTCAGTAAAGCCGCAGGCCTTTCTTACCTTATTAGGCATCACCCATGCCCTCAAGAAACTCCTGCCCCTCTATTTAAGAACATATCAGGCCTCCCCAGGGTGGGAGTCCAACACCTTGCTGCTCTTTTTGTGGGTCTGCACCCAATGATGCAACACACTATGAAAAAAGGATAACTCACACACTCCTTAGAAGCCTGCCTCAGGTGTGCCCTGTCCCAAATGCCCCCCACATCCAACACCCCAAATCAGCAACTCTTACTTGTCATGATGGATATAGGCCGTATTGAATTGCATCAAAGTTTATAAAAGTGTATGGTCCAAAATGTCAACCATAAAGTAAACCATTGACCATGGTTGGTAGCTATGTTTCAATATTTTTATATCATTTATAACAAATGTACCATCCACATATAAAATGTTATTAATAGGGAAAGGGGGAAAGGAGGGAGGATGTTGGGTATATGGGAGTCCCCTGTATCTGGTATGTGACTTTTCTGTAACCTAAAACTTCTCTGAGTACAAAATGAAAAAAATAAGACACTGGAGAATTAAACAGAAGAAAATGTCTCTGTACATATAGGACAACAGATTTTACAGTGATGAAAGGTGAAATTTTTTAAAAAATTTAATATTTTTTCATTATTTTTTATCATCCCAAATTTTTACTTTTTTATTTCTTATTTATTTTATTTTTTGTATTCTATTTCTTATTTTTAAAATTATGATTACTATTTCTTTTTCTTATTAATTGTATTTGACTATTTTTGGCTTCATTTTTTAATAAGTTTTGTATCACAGAAATGTTACAGTTCTGGTGGGGGAGGATCATCAATGCAGGGTGTCAGTGATGGTGGATACATGGAGGAAGCTCACCTGGACATACATATAAAGCATATAAATGTGTTCAAATGTTCATGGGGCATTGTCACAGTGGGTAGAGATTCACACAATAACCAAAGTAATATCAAATTCCCATCCTGGGGAGCTCTGCCACATTCTCCAATAGATCAGTAAGAATCCCCCAAGTACAGGAGCAATGACTAGTGAAGAAGGATGGTCCACTGAGGGGCTTTTGATATTGATGATTATACTTATGAAACTTGACTCTTGAAATTCAAACTTAGCCTAGTAGTATATATTCCCTAAGAATTACCTCCTGAGAGCTTCCTTGTTGCTCAAATGTGGCCTCTCTCTAATCTAAACTCAGCATATAAATACATTAGCTTCCCCCCAGCATGGGGCATGACTCCCAAGGATGAGCCTACCTGGCACCAAGAGATTACTACCAAGCACCAGCAATGCAACTGGGAAAGGACCGTCACTAAAAAGGGGAAAATGTAAAGACAAATGAGTTTATATGGCTTAGAGACTTCAAAGTGAGTTGGAAGGACATTCCAGAGGTTATGCTTATACACATCTCATCAGGATCTCATTGACTGCCAAAGTAGATAGTACACCAAATAGCAGGGCTCCTGAGGGCTCTTGAGACATCCAGGCACTGTAGTTAGGACAGAAAGCTCTGGAGTTTGGTGCCTTTCCAGTGGGCCCTACTTTGGAATTTATGCTCCCCAAACAGAGTTGGACTCAGTTGTGATTTGCCTACACATGGCTTCTGTCCTTCTGTTTGAACCTATGATTAGTACTAGAGTTGGTAGGTATTCCGAGATACTTAAATCTTTGGGCTGTCCATGTGCCAGATGGGCCCTGAATCTCAATAGAGTTGCAACACCTACACTCCACTTCATTGGTCTCACCCAGGACAACCAAAAAGGAGATGATGATGGTCAACTACCATACCAAGGAACCAAGAGAATCAATAACCTCAAGCAAGAGAGTGCCCTCCATCAGCCCTATGGGATCACAACCCACTCTTAATTAGTGGTGGAATGGACATCACCATCCTAGAATCCTCAGGTTTGAGGAATTATGAACTAAAGTAGACTTACTAAAATTCTACTACAGATTTTTTATGATTCTACCAATGGAAAAAAATTACATCATTGATGTGGAGGCAGTGGTCACTGGAGGTTCTGAGGGCAGGAAGTGGGAAAAACAGGTGTAATACAGGGGCATTTGGGGCTTGGGAATTTTCCTGAATGACATTGCAATGGCAGATACAGGTCATTATATATCTTCTCATAATCTATAGAATTGGGTGGAAGAGAGTGTAAACTATTAAGACAATGTAAATTTTAATCCACGCTTGGTGACAATGCTCCAAAATATGTTCATCAATTGCAATGGAAGTACCTCACTAAAAGAAGAAAAGAAAAGAAATGAGTTAGAAATCCAGCATTATTTCATTTTAACAAAAGATTACATAGTGTTCAATTTTACCAATTACATGTAATGTTTCATTTATCACTAAACCACAATTTGTGTTCAGGTTCATTTCCAATGACTTTGGAAATGGTCAATGTTTCACCATGCATTCTAAAACTTATGGATATTTATTCTCCTTAAAATTTCCTTCAGTATTTTGATATGATTTGTCTTGAAGATAAGTCCAATATCAATTGCTTAATATTCCCCTGAATTAAAGACAAGCCTACTAATTTTTATTGGCTTAATGAAATCTTTTTAGATTAAAAAAAATAATAATGAAGTACATTAAGTAACCCTGATTTTTCTGGTAGTGCCAAACATATGCTTTCTTTAACCTCAGTTTTGCATTTCAATAATGAAGTTGGATATGATTAGTCTCAGAAAAAAATTGTAATTAGGGAACAAACAAGTCAGCTGCCTAAACCAGAATGCTTTGAACCTAACATTCAAATCATTTTGAACCCCACATTAAAATAATTTTGGCAGCCACTTTATTTTTTTCTAAAATGTAATGTGAAGCCATAAGTGAAAAAAAAAAAAGATTTCTCTTACTAATTTCATCACTTCGTTCAGCGTTGCTTGTCAATTTTGTTTTTCTGCTCCTCTTCACTAGCTTTCAGGATGTTCCAGTACCTGTCAGTTAATCATTTCTGAGGAGTAATTTTGCATTAAAATTTTATCAGATTCCTATGTGGATTTTGTATGGTATGTTAAAAATCCAACATGAAATTTAAGGGGGAAAAAATGGCTATTCAATGCCCTTTAGCTCCCTAAGCACAGTACAATTTATACTTTACAACTGGAAGGCATCAATTCAAAAAGTACCAGACGGAAAGTAAAATTTATCATGTCTACACATTATTTTCCAGAACTTTAAAAAACATCTACTTTGATATTCATTGAAAGTAAAAATAAGCCAAGATGAAAGTGTTGTACATTTCAATATATTTTCAATAAGGGTGAATACCATGATAGATTCCTTTCATCAGTAATCAGGCAATAAAGACTTATATTTACTTATTGACTATAATTCATTTTAAGGAATGAAATAGATATAAAATCATAAAAGAAGATTCTATTTACACAATAAAGAAACATCTTTAATCTCCACCTAAAAATATTTTTGATGACCAAATCTACATTATCTGAAAAAGAAATTCTAGATAGAAACTTATATATAAAATCTTCAGTGTATTAACATGCTATTGAAATGAAGAAAACATAAAAAGCAGGGTCAAAATTTGCAGCTTAACTTTATTGCATTCATATTGTATTGAAATATGTTTATTCTGTAGTGTTAAACCAACTGTGCTATTTTGAGTCACCAAGTGTACTTGGCAACTAGAGTAATAGAAATTATTGTCATGCATGGATTCAACATAGTCATATCAACCTTTATTCATCATACCCTAAATTGGAAGTATAATGTTTGAGAAATGCATAAATATAGATATCTTCTTCATCATTTACTGAAATGAACAATAAATGAAACTAGAAAGGCAGGGCACACAGCTATATTCTTTTTAATACTTTTAATATACACTTTCAGACCTAAAATTAATAATTAACAAATTTAACCATACATAGTTTGCACCAATTTTGCAGCTATTTTACTTCAATTGATATTGTTATAATAGTAAGTGAATTCTAGAAGAAATGTGATTCTACTGCAAACACATACAGCCTGCATTTTAAGTATTTGTGGTTTTAATTGAAAATGTCTTTTGTTGTTAGTAGATCAAAAAGGTTGGTTTCAATATGATAGATGATAGATAGATAGATAGATAGATAGATAGATAGATAGATAGATAGATAGATAGATAGATAGATAGATTAAAAAGATGATGGATGGATGGATGGATAGATAGATAGATAAATAGATAGATAGCTGAGAGAGACACCGAGAGGCAGAGAGAGAAAGGAAGGAATTATATTGACAGCCTGGAAAATAATGGGGCTACCTTTATTCAATGAAATACCTGGTTCAGTCAGTAGTAACAAAATTATCATGTATTAATGTATCATGACAGCATTATAGGAATGCGGTCAGTCCTTGAAAATCTAAAAAGAGAATACACATAACTCACTGCTCCAGAAACAGGATATATACAGAATTCCTTATTCTATCTTCATCTGCCTCCATTCACCTAGATAAGGGTTTTGTGACTAGACTAGAAGTAAATTTTTGAAAGCATCCCACATCAAAAATCAAGGTCCATTTTGGGACCTTGAACAATGATTTTTGTCTTCCTACAAAATTTAATTTATATTCATTTTTGCAAATAAAACAGAAATCTAGAAATAAGTGTATTTGTTTCTTAAGGCTGCTGTAACATATTACCACATCTTTGGTGACTTAAACAGAAGTTTTCCTTCATAGTTCTGGAGCCCAGAATTCCAAATTTAAGATGTTGCTAAGGCTGCAGTCACTTCAAAGTCTGTAGGGGAGAATTTTTCCTAGTTTCTCCCAGCTTAATGTTGCTGCTTACATTCCTTGTCTTGTCACTTCATAACTCCAAACTTTTCCTCTGTTATCAAACAGCCTTCTCCTCTTTCCTCTCCTTCAAATTTCCCCTTTTCTTTTCCCTTATAAAGACACTTGCCTTTCAAAGACAAATGAGTTTATATGGCTAAGAGACTTCAAAAAAGAGTCGGGAGGTCATCAGAGGGGTTACACTTAGGCACACCTCAGCAGGACGCCAGAGACAGCCAAAGTAGATACAACCCCAGGTACTGGTTCTCCTGAGGGCTATGGAGACCCACAGGTTCTATGGTCATGGTAAATGGCTCTGGAGTTCAGTGCCATGTCAGTAGGCCCTACTTTGGAATTTGTGTTCCTGAGTGTGATGGAGTTGGACTCTGATGTGACCTTTCTACACAAACCTCTTCTGTTACTTTTACTGAACTTGTGGTTGGCACTAGGGTTGGTATATACTCCAAGGACTTGAATCTCTGAACTGCCCATGTGCCAGCTGGGTCCTGAGCCTCAGCAGAGTTGCAACTCCTACCCTCTGGTTTGTTGGACTTACCCAGGTCAGTTAACAGGGAAGTGAAGATGGTCAGCCCCCACACCAGGAAACCAAGAGTGCCTACATCTGCAAGCAGAAGAATTGCATTCATCATCCATGTGGAATCTAAGCTCCCTCTCAATATAGAGGTGGAGTGGATATAACTATCCCAGAGTCCACAAGAGGGAGGAATAAAATATGGATTAAAGTAGACTTAATGATATTCTACTATGGAATCAGAAATAGACTCTCACATCTATGGTTAAGTGATTTTCAACCCAGCTGGGCCAGAACAGACTATTCAACAAATGGTGCTGAGAGAAATGCATATCCATAGTTATAGTAAAGATGATTCCTATCTCACACCTTGTACATAAATTAACTCAAAATAGATCAACAGTCTAAATATTTTTAAAAAGCCATAAAACTCCTGCATAATGTAAGGAAACGTTTTCAAATCTTGTAGATGGGTAGCTTCTTAAACCTTTCACCCAAAGCAAGAGCAGTGAAAGAAAAAAAATAGATAAATGGTCCCTCCTCAAAATTGAACACTTCTGTGCTTCAAATGACTTTGTTAAGAAGGTTTAAAGGCATCCTACTCAGTAGGAGAATATTTTTGGAAACCACATATCCGATAAGGGTTTGATCTCCATGTATATAAAGAGATCATATAACTCAATGACAAAATGACAAGCTACCCAATTTAAAAAGGGGCAAAAGATGAACAAACATTTTTCCAAAGAAGAAATAAAAATGCCCCAGAAGCACATGAATTGATGCTCAACATCACTAGCTATTAGGGAAATGCAGATCAAAACTATAATGAGTATCATTTCACACCTTACTTAATGACCATTATTAATGAAACAGAAAACTACAAATGCTGGAGAGGATGTGGAGAAATCAGAACACTCCTTCACTATTAGTGGGAATGTAAAATAGTGCAACCTCTGTGGAGGACAGTCTGGCAGTTCCCCCGGAAGCTAAATATAGAACTGCCATATGATCTGACAATCCTACTATTATAAATATATTCAGAAGAACTGCAGGCAAGGATGTGAACAGACATATGCAAGCTGATATTCATAGTGGTACTATTCACAATTGTTTAAAGATTAAAACAGCCCAAGGGTCCATGAACAACTGAGTGAATAAACAAAATGTGCTATCTACATCAGATGGAATACTATTCATATGTAAGAGGAAATTAACTTGGGAGGCATAGGGCAATATGGATGAAACTTGACCACATTATGTTGAGTCAGACAAGCCAGACACAAAAGGACAAATCTTTTATGGACTCAATAATATGAACTATAAGTAAACTCATGGAGTTATACTCTAGAGTATAGGTTATTAGAAGACAGAATGTGGAAGAGAAGGGGAGCTGATGCTGTACATATGTAGAATGTTTAATTAGGTGGACTTTAAATGTGGGGAAATGGATAGAGTTGATGGTAATACATTATAGTGAGTTATAATGTGGTACCCTAAGGATGTTAATATCAGTTGATAGAAGCTTAAAATTTAGTCTAGAGACTGTAAAACATAGTGGTTTCAATGGTGGATGATGACTGTGGTTAATAGTACAAATGCAAGAATGTTGCTCTATTACAAGGTATTAAGAATACTGAGATACATGGAAAAACACAAACTAATGTTACATATACACTATAGTTAGTAATACTGTACTATTTGTATAACAATGGCAAAGAAGGTACTATATCAATGCTAAGGGTCAATAATGGTGGTATGTAAGGGGGTATGGGATTTTTCCTTTTGGAGTAATGAAAACTTTCTGAAATGGACTAAGCTGATGATAGCATATCTGCAATGAAACTGAGAGTTACTGAGAGTACACTTTGGATTGTACAAGATATGGGACCGTATAACACAATAAACCCAAAGGCGAATGATGAACTGTGGTTAACAGTGTAGATGTGAGGATGTTCTCTCATGAACTGTTACAAATATACAATACTAATACATGCTGTTTAATAATAGAATGGTTTGTGGGAATAATACACCAACTATAAGTTATGGAGGATAGACAACAGTAATGTTACGATGATGTTTTTCATCAATTTCAACAAATGTGTCACATTTGTAAGGTGTTGGTAGATGGGCAATGTATGGGAATCCTGTATTGTGTGCATGATTGTTTTGTAAACTCACAACTTCTCAAAATAAAAAATAAAAATAGGTCAAAGGACACTGAAATCACATATTCCAATGATTGAAGGGAAAACTCAACTGAAAATCCCTTATCTAGCTAAACTGTTCTTCTAAAAAGAAGTTGAAGTAAAGTCATTTTCATGTACATAAAACTAGAGAGTTTGTTGCTAGGAGTTCTGCAGTACAAGTGATATTAAACAAAGTCCTTCAAGCTGAAAGGAAATTAAGCTAGATGTCAGTCCAATGATGTAGGAAGGCCTGAAACACTGGATGTGGTAAACATGTGACTACATATCAAAAATTACTCATGTGTATGTTTTCTTTCTATTATTACTTTATAATATATATTAATGTTAGCAAAAATCACAACTCCCTTTTGGATTTAATCGTACATAAATATAATATGACAACCACTGTACAAAGGATGGAGGGACACAAAAGAAAATAAACTCTTTCATGTTTCTTGTATTTTATAGAAAGTAGCTCATTACTGAGTTCAATTACTGTAGTTATCAAATAATATAAATCAAATAATAAAAATGATGTCAATAAAAAGCCAATAAAGTGATTAAGATATACTAAAAAATATTTGTTCAACCAAGAAGTCAAGAAAGAGGGAGAAGAGGAGAAAAAAAGAGATGGGATAAAGGAAAAAAATTGAAAATTGCAGACCAAAATCCAACCATTTCAATGGTTACACTATGTTTAAATGAATTAAATATACAATTAAAAGGCAGAGGTGGTCAAACAGTTACAGCTAAATCAACTTTCTTTTGGTTAGTATTTCTTTTGTATATATTTATCCATCATTTTGCTATCAACTTTCTGTATGTGTATTGAAGGTATAGCTCTTGTAAGCAGCATATTTTTAGTGTTTTGTATTTTTATTTATATTGAGGATTTTGTTAGTAGAAATATTTAACTGCCATAAATTTTTATAATGAAGGAAATATTTTTAAGTATTCTACCTTATTCTTTGTTCTGCATTTGTCCTATGTGTTTTATGTACAATAGTTTATTCAATCAATATCTTGTTTGGTCATTTAGGCACTGTATTAGTCAGCCAAAGGGGCGCTGATGCAAATACCTGAAATCAGTTAGCTCTTATAAAAGGGTATTTATTTAGGATAGAAGCTTGCTTACAGCTACCAGGCCAGAAAGCATAAGTTACTTCCCTCACCAAAGTCTGTTGACACGTGTTGGAGCAAGATGGCTGCTGACATCTGCAAAGATTCAGCCTTCCTCTTCTTCTTAAGGCTCTTTGGTCCTAGCTTCTTCCAAAACCACCCGTAGACTGGGATGAGTCTCATCTCTCTCATGGGGCTCATTTCTCTCTTGGCTCAGCTGCTGTCTCTCCACAAAGTCAGCTGTAGACTGTAGGCTTTCTCTTTTCCCGGGGACTCTGCCATGTCAATGGAGCTGTCTCTATTCATCTGTGTTCTCCAGCATGTTTACTTCCTGAGGCTCCAGCTTAAAACTCAAGCATCAAAACTCTAAGTTTCTCTTCTGCCATGTCGTTTTCTCTGTGAGTCCCTGAACACCAAGGGGGCTGGGACTCAATATCCTACTGATGTGGCCCAATCAAAGCCTTAATCATTACTTAATCAAGTAAAAGTGAAACTTCTGAATCCAATCCAATCTAATATGCCCAGAGGAAGAAAGCAGTTCACAAACATAATCCAATATCTATTTTTGGAATTCAAAATAGATATTGAATCTGCTACAGGCTGTTTCCAATATTTTGCTATTATAAATAATGCTGCAGTCAATAACTTTACTCATATATGTATTAGTATTGTTGGAACAATATCTATAGAGTAAATTCCTAGAAATAGAATTGCTTGTTCAAAAGATAAATACTTAGGTAGTTTTGTTAGAAACTGCCTACACCCCTTATATTTTCATGCCATTTATTCTTCTTATCAGCAGTGTTTGAGAGTTCCTATTTTGCCTTTGTTTCATTCCTACTACATATTGTAAAGTTTCTGAATTTTACCAATCTGGGTAGTTAGAAATGATATCTCAATATGGTAGCCAGAATGGTTCTCAGTATAAAAAGAATATATTTAATGTAGTATTATATTTTCTCTTATTATTAATGAAACTAAATATTGTTTCACATACTTTAGGGCTGTGTAAATAATTTCTTAACATTATCATATTTTTCAGTTCTGAAATTTTTATTTAAGAGTTTAAGGTTCTTGCCAAATTCTCCATCTTATTTCCTAATTATTTGAGCATAATGACCTTTTATATTGAATGTCCTATAACTACAATATCTGGATCTTCTTTGGGCATGCTTATACTGTCTTTCTCCTGATTTTTATTTATAGTGCCTTCTTGTATGCATGACTTTTTAAAGTTCGGTTCCAGATAATATATGTTAACCTATGTATGTTAATGTACATATAAGGTATATATATTAAATATACATGCATAATATATGTGCTTATATTAATATATATTTTTTGAAATGTAGAGACTATTGTATTTGGGGATATGTTATCTATACTCTCAATCTAGGATAGGTTTAATCAAATAAGCATGTGAGAATATTCGAAGCTTGGTTTTAGTCCCTGCAGACCTGGTAAGGATGAACTAGGTCATCCTTATCCTAAGTTTAGCCCTTTTGGAACATTTACCAGGCCTGCTCCTTCTTTGTAGCCTTGAACACCAATTTCTGTCTTCTGACTGCTGTGAATCTGACAAAGGTTCTGCTCAGGGTCACAGACGTTCAGTAACTCCTTTGGAATAGTTTTATTTCTCAAGGAGAAAAATGACTCCATATGCTGGGTTCAACTATCTGTTGTTTCCAGCTTCTGGGATTTTGACCCCACGAATTTTTGCTGACTTGAAAACTCTCTGAAGGCTGAAAACATATTTTTAAAAATTTATTTCAATTCTGTCTACTTAATCTTTTAGCCCTCGGCAGGAACGAGGTTATGAAAGGACTGTTTCCACTGTTGAAGGCACCGGAGCTCTGCTGCTTGGCCCTTTCCACTTTCTCTTCACGCATATAATGGCTGTTTTGTTGTTTTCCTTATGGTTGTTGTTAATTTCCAAATTCATTGGAGGTGTATCTTGGCATTGTTGACAAGTTTCTAGGTTTTAGTATTCATCAATACTAGCTGTTAATCTAGTAAATTATCAGTTTTTGGAAATATTCAATGAGTGCCTTAAAATAGTATTTTCTATTACAGAATCCAGAGTTCAATGTATGTCCATCAACTTATTTTAATTAATTTATTGTTCAAACTCTGCACGAATTTATGAACAGTTTCACTGCATGTTAATTCAATTCCAGAGAAATGAGTGCTAGAAGATTTATTCTATGACTTTAGATTCGTCAATTTCATCTTGTAATTTAGTCAACTTTGGTTTCATATATTTTTAGCTAAGTTTCAAAGTTCAGAGTTGTTTTATATTCCTTGTAAATTTTACAACTCTCATTATGTATTGATAACCTTTATGCTTAGCAATACATTTTAAAATTAAAGTATATTTTGTCAGATATTCATATATATTTCAATTCTTAGTATTGGATATATGCGGTCACCCCTTGGGCTGAAGTGTGGTTTGCTGGCCTGGCAGGGGAACGGCCGCGGTAGGCCTAATTCCAAGCCGCTGCCCCCATAATAGGGTGGCTGGTCGGACTCACCGCCACCCCTGAAGGGAGCTCTGCATGGGCGCAGAGTGCCCTCCGGTCTCCCCTTCTCGGCAGCCATGCTTCCGGGGCCGCCCCTCCTCCCGGATAGCGCCACACGATGCCTTATGAAGCAACACCCTTCTTCTTTCTCCCTGCGCAGGCGCAGGGCGGAAAATTCCAGTCTGCCTACCCCCCACCCTCGACAGCAGCAACAGCCAGGCAAGGCGGGAAACTCAAGTCTGCCCTCTACCCCATCAACAGCAGCCACCAATCCCTAAACCCTGCCACTTCCCCCGGCAACAGCAACAGCCAATCCCTAATCACCACCCCTCCCCCTTCCAGTACCTCCCACTGACCTTTCTCCCCAGTAACTGCTTGCAGCAACCAATCAGAACATGGCATAAGCTTCGACCAATCAGCCTTCCCCAGCCTCTATAAAACTGTAGCCACTTCCTCAATAAAATTGGACCTGCGTGTTTACCTCGTCTCCGCGGTAGTTCTTCTGCCGTGTGCCCTCCAGTCCTGAGAGCCCCCGACAAGGGCCTGGCCTCCCTTGTCCCCAGTTCGTCGCCTGCTTCTCCGGGCGACCCCTTTGTCGCTGGCTTCGCCGGGTGACCCCGTCAGCCAAACCGCGCAACCCCTGTGAGACCGACCCCTCGTCTGCTGCCGGACCGATCCCTCGTCCCAAGCCGGACCGATCTCTCGTCCCAAGCCGGACCGACCCCTCGTCCCAAGCTGGACCGACCCCTCGTCCGCAGCCAGACCCCACCGCCACCGACAGAGCAAGCCGCAGCAGATATCTTTTTCCTCTACTCTCCCTCATCTTCTCTTTTCTTTACATATGTCTTTCATAAGAACATATATAGCCAGGTATTGTTGATGTGGTTTTTTTAAAACCGTAAGAGTAGCCTTTCTTTAAACTGGTGACTATGATCCTCTACAATTATTGTCATCCCTGATAGTACTAAAATATTTTATTTTATTCTTATCCTTTTATTTGGGACTTGCTCATTATAATGTGATTTCTTTCGTTCTCTTTCTTGCCTTCTGCTTGCTCTATGATGTTTTCCTTATTTTGCTCTTAAAATTTTAACAAAATATTTTACATAACAAAATTTAAAACTCTCAATCTCTATCTTCCTCCCCAAAATCCATCATCCCATCAAACATAATATTGTTGCTTGCAGTATTAGTTTCATCTTTCTCTACTTCAAAATAGCTATTATTGTTAAACATATTCTATCATCATTATTTTACATTATATATACTTTGTGTTATTTGTCCACAAATATTCCTTTTCTTCTGGCATACCCATCCTTCCTCCTGAGTTTAATTACCTTCTCCCATAGTACATTCTTTTTTTTTTCCACTAAGTTCATTCATGGTACATTTTCTCATTCTTATGTAAAAATATGTTTATTTTCCTTCTTTTTTTAAGAAGGGTACATAATTTTAGTTTCATATTATTTCCCTCTATAGTATATCTTCTTATCTATATTTTTACTGTTGAGAAGGCTGCTTTCAGGGTACTTATGCTTCCATTCTAATAACTGAGTTCTCTTTCTCTTAAGAACTTATTTTTGTCTTTTGAGGTCTGCAATTTCAGTTGTGGAATCATTTTGTTTTTCTTTCTCTCAACTAGTTGTACTTCCTAAAGATAAGGTCCCAAGCCTTTTATAACTTCTGATAAAACTATAGCCATTATCTCTCCCCATATTTTCTCTTGCCATCCCTATAATCAGTACTATTAGATGTTCATTGGACCATCTAATGTGGTCTTTCTCATAACCTCTACTTAATAGTTTTCAAGTCTATGTCTCTATGCTGCAATTTGAATAATTTTCTCACATCTTTATTGCTATTTATTCATTCTCCCCTCATGTGCATCTAAACTCCTATGTGATAATCACTGTATTGTTCATTTTAATGACTATATTTTTCATTTCTAAAAATTATATTTGAGTTACCTATACATGCCAATTTTTTCATAGTGCTTTATTCTTCTCTTTGGAGTTCAATTACTAAAATTATCTAAGATATTTGTTTTATAACTTTTAATTTTCATTTTGTGCTATAATCTAAAGTTCTCTAGACTGTAAGCCTCCTATTTTTCCTGTTTAATCTTGTTGGTTTAGACAGTTTTTATGAACTTTCTATTTTAATTTGGGTATTATGAGTTCATATGTATCCTGCAGGGCATGGGTTGTGAAATTGTCTTCCTAGAGAAGTTTTGTGTTTGCTCTGAATGGCAGAATCAGAGTGAATCATAACTCTGAGACCAAGTTGTGTGTTAAGTTTCCAGTTTGGTATCATCTAAGTGATGCAAGTAGTACCGGCAAGGATCCCACACCAAGAGAAAGTACACAGATGGGGTTTGGAATTTTTAGGGAACACTTTCGTATTTTGTCACCTCAAGTCAAGTAGAGACAAGTTACATTGTCTTCTCTCTGTGATAGTAGACATTTTCTTGTCCACTTTTTATTTGAGGGTATGACTTTTTAAGGTTCTGACTTTAGGCCAACAATTCACTTCTCTGCTTCTCTTACTTCAGAGCATCATTTCCTAACCAAGTGTAGGCAATAAACAGCACCCTGGGGTGGCCCTATCCTTCTCATGACATCTGTAATATCAGTTCACATGTCTCTGAAGTTTAGTCTTTATGTTTCTTTCACCTGAGGTTTTCTCATTCTTTCTCTCAAGAAAGAATGCTGTTACACATTAAATTTAACATTTGTTAGATTTACCCAGTATATTTAGATATTTGTAGTGAGAAAGACTTTAGATTATTTCAGTTCACCATTTTGCCAGAACAAGACATCAAAATTGAGTTTTCTGACATGCAAAAGGGTGCACCACTCTCCTCCTTAAAATCCTCAATGACTTTCCATTATCCCCATAAAATTTAATCTCAATATATCACGTAGTAGGAAGCTGCACCTTTTAAGCCTAATCATATGCTATAGTCAGTCTCCTTCACATTCAGTGCTCAGATACACAGATGTTCTTTCAGGTCCTGGGATGTCTTACTGCTTCCTCAGGGTCTTCATGCATGGCTCTTCCAACTAACCCTCCTCACCTCTCTCGTCTACCCACAACACACAAGCACATGCGTATGCAATTAACTTCTATTCTTATGTATCTCAGCTTAAATTTTATCCTTGAAAATCTTTAACAGTTTCTTGACAGGTTAGGTACAGCTTCCAGATGTTACATAACAACTTATATATCCTGCTGCTTGTCATCATGCGTAAATTATTTGCCAAACTAATCTATGCGCACCATTCATTTATTTAGTGAATGTTTATTAAGCATCTCTTATGTGCCAGAACTTGTTCTGATGTGGGATAGCAATGAACAAATCAGATAGAAATCCCTGCCTTGAGAAAAGGGATGTTAGATACATTTTGCCAATGTAACTCTTCACTAGTGGACACAGTAATCAGTATATATACAGTAGGCATTCAATTAACATCTGCTGAATGAATGACTCTTACTCAAGCATTCAGTCCACAAAAGGAATTGGAAGTTTGACTTCTTTGCTGCGTATTAGGATTAAATCATAAACATAAAACAAAACAAAACATTCTGTGATCATTCCTAGAGTTTCTTCTAAGTTTATCTCTCCCTTGAGGTCAGAGTTTATCATTTGCAGCACCATACACCTTGACGACCTGAATCTTATATAATTAAGAGATAGAAAAACTATTGCTAAAATTTGTTTGACAAGACTTATACCACGTTTTTAAAACTCCAAACCTCCAGACATATTTGCTTTCTAGAGCTTTTCTGGAAACCAAAACTTGAAAGGGAAAACCATGCTTTGCCTGAGTAAAAGCTTTTTCTTTATTCAAACATAAAATTTTTCCCTCCCTTCCTTCGGCAGGGTGTGTGATATTGCTTATGTTTACCAAAATAAGGCAGCTATTTGCTATCTTTCTGTAGCCTACTGCTCTATCTTGGGTACTGTGCTCTGTGTGAGCTCACCAGCTTCTGCAGCAAGATTCCGTTAAAAATCTTGCCACTGCTGAAGTCATCAGTGGCCTCTGGTTTCTAATATCCTTCATATATTTAAACATATCATTGTTAAGTTTCTCTGTTTTGTGGTTGTGATCGTTTCACCTTTCTCTTTCGTTTCTTTGAAAACAACAATCAGAAGATTCCAAGTCAGGTCTCAGAAGTCTTGAGGTACAGCAATAGAGCCATCATCCACAAAAAACTGTTCTTCAGTGACCAGAAATGTGATGCTTTTCCCTTTTCCTTAAGTTGTTCATTTTACAGTTTCTTGGGATCCAATTTTATATATATATATATATATATATCATATATAAATACCCACATATATATATATACACATATACATGTATATTTGCATGCATTTTCTTCAGATTTCTTCAAAAAAATGTATCAACTATATCTATCTTTCAGGGCCTTCTTAAATCTCTTCATTTATCTTTTAAATCTACATCCATTGTTTATTCTACCAAAAACTTCACAGTCTGGTTGGCAATGTTTGGATTCTTTCCTGATATTTTCCTCTATTTATTATCCCTATACTTTCTATTTGAATTATTAAATGCCTGTGTTTTATTATTATAAATTTTCTATCTTTTTAAAGATTTATTTATCTATTTCTCTCGTCTTCCCCACCCCCCCTCGGTTGTCTGTTCTCTGTGTCTATTTACTGCGTGTTCTTCTTTGTCTGCCTTTGTTGTTGTCAGCAGCATGGGAATTTGTGTTTCTTTTTGTTGCGCCATCTTGCTGCATCAGCTCTCCATGTGTGGGGCGCCATTCCTGGGCAAGCTGCACTTTCTTTCGTGCTGGGTGACTCTCCTTACGGGGCTCACTCCTTGCACGTGGGGCTCCCCTACGCAGGGACACCCCTGGGTGGCAGGGCACTCCTTGCGCGCATCAGCACTGCACATGGGCCATTTTTTTCCATTACTTGAATATATTTCTTATGAATGCTGAAATTGCTTTCTAATATTGTCTTATGTGCTAAGTTTTGCTTGCAATTTCAATTATTTTATGTTAAGTTCTTTTTTGTGATTTTAAAGAGATTGTGATGAATTTCATTTTTAACCATTTCTGAACTCTTAAATGCAAATATGTATTCCAACATACTCTGAATATTTCACATGCTCACCATATATATGTAAATATCACCCTTGACAGGCTCTCTTCCATTGTTAATCAATGTGAAGTTCACCAGTCTCAATTTTGATATTTACATCTTCTGATTCCTTTACACCAAAAATGTACTAAATTCGTTGGATAGAGTGCTATATAAGAACATACAGATAGTTTCCTCCATGGTCTTAAAAAGTCTTTTTAAATTATGTTATACAGATATTTGTTTGATTTCAATTATTTCTTAAAAACATCCCATAAACTACATCTTTCTTTTTTTCCTCTTATATTAGGTTCTGTATCACTTTCATTTTTTCACCTCTTTCTCATCTTCTTCGGTGTGTAGAAAAATTGGTCTCTTCCCCCACTGGTTTTAGAGCTCCATTTCTTTTTTCTCCTTAAACAAAGCATTGTTTTCTGTACATGTATTTTCCAACTCCTTTCCTCTGTGAGAGGGGCCTTCTCCAAGCAATTTCTTGTTTTGTTCCTTGCTCTTTCCTTAGTTTTCCCCTTTTTCCAATGCCCACCTGTAGTACCATCTCTTTGTTAAACCACTTCTTGATGTATTGTTACAGCAAGAGGATCCCTCTTTAAGTCATAAGGAATTTCATAGAATTTCTTGAACTCATTACAATTTCAGTTGTTTCCCTTCTTTTTTCTGTAATTTAGTATCGTTTTTCTTACCATATGCTCATAAGCAGTGTGCATACTAATGTCCCCTTTTCACTTCAAATATTATGGAATAGTTCAAATTCTAATGTATGTGGTGAAACATTTTTAACAGAAAAACATATTTATCTTAGTCCCATAGCATTAGTCTTCAGCCTAGCCTAACTCAAGAGATTTCATTTCTGTGTATCCCTTTATCAGCTTTGATTCAAGTAATATTTTACATAAAATTAATTATAATGATCACATAATTATTATGATTTTCTTTTCTTTATGCTATAAGTTTTTTCAGTAATATGGCATGTTAATTTTTATACTAGTCTATCCATTTGTTATATATTAATTTGCTTAATATTCTTAGTAAGAACTGCTAACATTTATTAAGTGATTATAATATGTAGGCAGTTTTCTATACACTTTGTACTTATTAATTCAGTTAATGTTCAAGACAAAGCTATGAGGTACGTATTATCATTATCTGCATTGTATACTTTTGGTCTTTCCTCAGACTTGCCTCTCGTTGTTCCCCCATTTCTTTATTGAACCAATTGTCTGACCTTTGAACTGGATGTCACCTTAAACTCATTCCCCTTTGTCCCCATATCTAATCAATCAGCAAAAGCTGTCAATTCTACCTCTGAAATATCTCTTCTGTCTGCCTATACCTTTCAATCACCACTACTGTTGTACCACATTATGCCACTAGGACACCACACAAAAACAGATAAGGCGGCAGGAAGTGCAACAATCCTCTTATTTCCTCAACTCTCACATCTCAGCTCAAGAATAAACTCCTTGGTAAAGGCATCTCTACCCCCCTGGACATGTTTAGTGGAACATTTCTCCATGCTCACATAGTTCAAAATAACTACTCCTTATGCACACTGCAAAGTTTTGGGTTGTTTTTTTTTTTTAGTAAACCCATAGCTCTCCCAAGGCTTGTTTCAGAAGACCTAGTAGACTGTAGTAGTTCATGAATATCAATACCACCTAGGAGTTGACTTTCTTTCTGTAGCCAATTTACTGAAGGAAACTAGGATTTTATCAAACAAATTGCAGCATTGCAATGACAAGGATGAGCACCCAGGAGCAAAGTCATTTTGACAGTGTATTTTGGGGGGTAGCAAATAGGAATCTTCACTCACTATCTTAGTAACTCTTCCACACAATAGCTTTTCTTTTTCTTTTTAGGCCAGTAACAAGAATTTATTTGGGAAATGGGGAAAAGAACAGAGCTTGCTGAGAAATAGGAGAGAAAGGCAGAAATACACACCAAAATTTAGTGCAGGCTTCTCTAGTTGGAGAGAGCCCACACTATCTTTTTGGTACATATGATTAAACGCAGGCCTGTGAAAAATATCAAATATATTCATGCTTTGGGCAATTGAATTCATCAGGAAGCATTAAAAATAATAAATACTAAATTGTGAATAAATGATAAATAAAAAATAAATTAAACAAATATTTGTTGAGTGCCTGTAAGTGCTCAATAAGGAAATGAATATTGCGTTTCTTTACCAAACTAAGTTCCTCAAAGTGAGATATCTTATTGCAATAAAATTTATTTTTTATCTTTTATCTTGACATCTTGAACACTGCTCCTGGTTCACACATTATTTCCTAAATCCATTATTTCTTAAATCTTCTAATGAAATATCATTAGCTCTCCCAAATCCCAATCATAACTTTCTCTGACCCTAAATGAGATAATTCAGCAATGTGTTAAGTCCATTCTCTCTTGCCACAGACCCCTCTTTAAGTTATCACTGCTGTTGAAAACCTAGATATGTCTATTCCTGTATTGTAAACTTATTTTTTTAGAACCAAGTAATTCCTGGTTGAAATTTACAGGCTGTCATAATTTGCCAAGCTGCTACAACAAATACCACACAATGGGTTAGCTTAAACAATAGAATTCATTAGTTCACTGTTTTGAAGCTTGAAGAAGTCCAAAATCAAGGTGATGCTTTTTCATTGGTAACATTCTGGGAAAGGCTGCTGACAATTATTGGAGTTATGTGTCTTTTATCCTGTCTATCATCACATGGTGAGGTCCTCTTCTTTCTCTTCTGGGTTCCATTGACTTCTGGCTTCCAGCTCCTCCCCATGTATTTATTGTACTCTGGCTTTTGGTTTCTTTCTGTTTATAAGGTCTCTAGTAACCTGTATTAAGATCCAACCTCATTTGATTGGGCCACACTTTAACTGAAAATAACATTTTCATGAGATCTATAGGCAATGGGTTTACAACCACAGAAATGTAGATTAAGGCTAAGAACTTGTTTAAACTAGGGTATAGAATTCAATCTTCCACACAGACGATTTAGCCCATAAAGTAGAATTAGGGAGGCGGACTTGGCCCAGTGGTTAGGATGTATGTCTACCACATGGGAGGTCCGCGGTTCAAACCCCAGGCCTCCTTGACCCCTGTGCAGCTGGCCCACGCGCAGTGCTGATGCACACAAGGAGTGCCCTGCCACACAGGGGTGTCCCTGCATAGGGGAGCCCCATGCACAAGGAGTGCACCCCGTAAGGAGAGTCGCCCAGTGCGAAAGAAAGTGCAGCCTGCCCAGGAATGGCACCGCACACATGAAGAGCTGATGCAACAAGGTGACGCAACAAAAAGAGACACAGATTCCCATGCCGTTGACAACAAAAGAAGCAGACAAAGAAGAACACGTGGCAAATAGACACAGAGAACAGACAATTGGAGGGGGGGAGCAAGGGGGAAGGGGAGAGAAATAAATAAATCTTTAAAAAAAAAAAGTAGAATTACTTCCACTTTACAATCACCAAACAAAGCCAGTTTTTCTGCTGATCTGAAATTTAGATTGAGACCCTTAGCTTCCGAGATTGTAAAGACCTCACATATACCCCTTTGTCTTAACTCCCACCAGAATCAGGAATCCTAGAACATAATATTTGGGGGGGAAACTTCTCATCCTTATGAAAAAAAATTAATCTTATCCTTTAAAAAATTTTACTTTTCTTAACTTTTTTGCCTGTCTTTTACCTTTCTATAGGATAGTCAAGATTAGAAGAACATTTATTCCTTACTTACTTCTCACATTTTGTTCCTCCTTTCTCTTATCTAATGCCAATTCTAAAAGCTCTCTTTTTTCTTCTCCTCCTCCCTACCCTCTATTCCTCTTCCTTCTCACACTTTTTATTTTCCTTATTCTAGTTCCAGTTGCTGCAGATGCCTTGAGCTCCAAATGCCTGTGGCTGAATCAAGGCTCAGTAAACCTGAAATATGCTTTCTCCTGTTGTACTTACAAATTTTCTTCCTCTTACATGCTCTGCATTTCTTCTTCGGCTCTTTCCCCTTTATCTGTCTGTTGGAATTCACAGTCAATATCCTGCTAGAGCTGACTCTGCTCCTTCAGTCTTCTCTACAATTGATGCCCATGCTTATCCAGTCCAACATCCATTGCTTGGTGTTCATACTTACCCTCAGAGTGGTTAAGTCCATCGAACTTCTTGTCTCAGAGCTTGGGACTCATACCCAAGCTCTGAATTTTATTAGTTGTATGAAGTGCTTAGATATCTAATTTTTCTGAGCCTCAGTTTTTCCATTTTTAAGACTATAATAATATTAATTATACAGTAAGATCTTTTATCTGCTCAATGGCAAAATCAGCCTTTGAAGCCTTAAGAAGACCACCTCATCTTCTCAAGCCTGAAGGAACAGATGACCTACCACAATGTAAACAGTTTCCTTAAGGCTGCCATTTCTTTGAGCTCAATTTTTGTGACCACAAAGCTAGAAGCAAGTGTTTACACTCCTCTAGGAGAATCAATTAAACTTAATCTCAAACTTAGTAAAAAGTCCATCTGTACCATGTGTTATTCCCAAAGTGTATATGCCTCTTCTGGTCTCGTCCAATCCTTCTTCCTTCTCTGTCTCTCTTCGTTTTCTATGACTACATAATATATTGCAATCAATCTAGTTAACATGACACAAATTTATATTATTTCACTCTTTCCATGGGTCAAGCATTTGGTCACAGCTTATCTGGATCCTCTGCTCAAGGTCTTAACAGGCGGCAATCAACATGTCAGACAGGGCAGGTTCACATCTGGAGACTCAAAAAGAGGTGAACCTACTTCTAAGCTCTTTCAAGTCATTAACAAAATTTGCTTACTTATAGTTAAATGACTGAGAGCTCTGTCATCTTACTGGCTGTTGAATAGAAGTTTTCCTCAGATCCTAGAGGCTGCCCACATTTCCTTACCATGTGGCCCTCTCCATTTCAAACCAAAACTTGACCGTTTGCTCCTTCAAGGCCAGTAAGGTAATCTCTCTTTCCAGTCTACTAACAGAGTCTAATATAATATAATGTAATTATGTGGGTGACATCCCATCATCTTTGCCATGTCTGATTCTTAGAAAAAGTCACAGATTCCCATTGCACTCAAAAGAATGAGATTATACAAGGGAATATCTCATTGTGGATCACTATATGGTGTTCTGCCACTTTTGTCTTCCAAAACTTTTTATTATGTTGCCTCTAACATCCTCTATATCCTCAGAAGACCTTTTTTATATCCTCAATCTTCATCTATTCAAAATGTTTCCTCTGCTTTTTTATCTTAACCAAAAGCTAGAGAACATACTTTGTTCTGAAGGAATCTCAAGGGGAAACTATCACTTCTAACACTCTTAGCCACTTAAGCCAGAGCTTCCAGAAAAGCATACTGGTCCCCACTGCTCCCCAGTGCCAGACCCAGACCATATTTCCCCATTTTTTTTGCATAATCCCCATTTCTTCCAAGGCTCACAGTACATGGCTATACCACTCCCTCCTCCTTGCTGTTGTTATCTTACCTCATAGCAATCATTTGACCCCTTCTCTTTTATCTAAAACTCTACCTCAGGTTTACTTTGTTCCTCTCTGTATTGCTTTCCCAGATGCTAAAAAAAGTACCATATGATGGGTTGGTTTAAACAGTGGAAATTTATTGGCCTACAGTGTTGAGGATAGGAGAAGTCCAAAACGAAGTCATTCTAGAAGACTGTGGCATTCTGAGGCCGCCTACTGGCCATCCCTCAGTCCTTAGCTTTTCTGTCACATGGCAATGCACACAGCACTGTCTCCTTTCTCTTCCAGTTTCCTTTGACTTCCTTCTTCTTGCTTTTCCTGTGGCTTTTTTTTTCAATATTTATTTATATTTTCCAGATGAGAAAACAAAGACCAAAGAGAGAATATAATTTGCCTAAGATAAGGTAACTTGTTAATGACAGAAATAGATTACCAATTTAGAGGTGTTTTTTTGCTCATGTCATTTTCTTACTATCAATGAGTCATCACTACCAATGGAAATTTGTCTATGCATGCAAACATATTTTTAATTGCATTTACATGTATATATATAGCCATTGACTTTGACTAATAATACTTTTTTTTACTATAACACACTGAATGGTCTAAATACTTGTCATTGAAAGGAATTTTAAAGATAATTCACATGACCATTTTTCTTTGGACATGTTTGTTACACTTTAGTTTAAATAATTTAAAATTTTATTATGAAATTATTACATGAATTAAATGTATATCCAACTAGTTTGTCTATCATTATCATAACAATAGAGAAATAATTTTGATTTTCCAATATATACATGAAAAGAATTTTAATATTAATTTATTTCTCTGTTGACTGCATGCACGTATATCAATGCAATGACAGTCACATAGAAACACATTTTATATAATGTATATAACAAAATATTTCTATTCCCAAATGACATTTAAAGTCTTGATATTAAAACCTTCTAAAATGCATTTTGTTTTATACACTAGAGACAAATTGGTAGTGACATCACCTTGCCCAAGGACACAGCACTGCTTTTTCCACAGTTACAGTATTTTGTCACTAAAATGCCCCTTCTCTTTCTGGTTGTGAGAAGAAAATTTTTAAATTGTTTCTAATTTTGTATGGCTGAGCTACAGCACTGTATTTCTAAAGCAATACTGTTTAACTTTGAGGTAGAACAACTTTGAGAGCCCTGAATAATTCAGGTTGACACTCCTGGCTCTTTGAATAGTGCCTAAAGCAGGAAGAGGTACCATTTTGTCTTGTAGAGTATAGTACATTGTTGTCTTTGTCATCACTGGGGATGAAGTCCAGAAATGTTAAGGAAGAAGAGCACATCAAAATTATCAGCAAATTAGAATACATATTCTAATTAGAATAATATAGATGCATATTATTTTACTTAGATCTCTATGCATTGTGACAGTAAAATATCTGGGCACAACACAAGCAAAAATATGATTGCCTCTATCATGTTACAAGTCACTCCAATTTTCCTTTCATTTCATTGTCCAGAACCCCATTTCTAAGACTTTGTTATGTATATTTACACCAAGCAGGCGGTTAGGAAGTGCCATCTACCGATTGTTTTTCTTCTCTAAGTTGGAGCCACTGTAATGCCCTTTCATACATCAAACTATAATTAACACGAAACACTTGGGAAACAACCCAAGTATTACTTTAATGGCTTGAACATTTATGGTTAGTACAGTCTGTATTTTTTCTTTTTTCTTTTCAGAAGCCCAAATATTGCAAATGGAATCCTGCAGCAATCCTTGTGTTTCAACTGTATAACAGAGGCTTAGACTGGGGAGCTTTAACAATTTCACTTCAAAGAAAAACAGACTAGTCAGTGGCTTGATTTTGTTCTTTTGAAGCAATCAATAATAGACTTGCCAGTTTACAAAATGTGCACATATGAGTAGTGTACCAACATTGTTAAATAAAAGGTTACTGCATTAAATAAGATGACCTTGCTACCTTTTAGTTGCAGTCTTAGAGAGCAAACTTGTTTTAATTAGCAGTCAGCAAGCAGACTGTAACTTCACTGAAGGAGCATTGAAGAATCGCTGCCTATTAACAACCCAGCGGTAAGTAAGGCAGCACAAATACTTATAACCAAATAGTGTGCATTTCAGGAGTGGAGAGGATTAGCTATTGGGCACACAACACAGTGGAGGAAATTGCTTTATTCCCAGTACTGCTGGGTACCAGGAGGCAATCACTGTGCCTCCAGCCCATTAACAGCATTCAGAGTGTTGCTTCCCATAGAAGGGGTTATTGGCTAACCACTGGGTGACCAATTAAATGCTATGAATAAGTCCCAAACCCAGCAGCATGGGGCCTGTTTGTGGCACAGTGGTATCATTACTAAAGTGAAAAACTTGATGAGAAAGGAACATATTTAATTATAGAACTATACAAATGGCTAATTAGGACCATAAAGTGAAATGAATGACTTTCCAGTGGATTTTTGAATGTTACTGATAACTGCTCAGCTTCTTTGGAGACCATGAAAGTGATCTACAGCTAGAGCTTGCATGTCATGGTAATGGATGGATCTTCATTAGAGGAAGCTTTTTTGACCTGGTTGCTCAGGTAGCATGGGTTCTAAAGACAATCCTTGATTCCTTTCACTGCAAGGGTTCTTTCACTCCAACCCCCTGGTCTCTCATGAGTTCCACTTGCTTTCACAATAATTCTTATGGGCTTAAATGCACAACATTATCTGCAATAGTCACTTCCTATCATTTGGAAAACTGAATAGCAAAAGAGTGTCACTAGTTTGTTGTAAACACTGATCCGTGCCTTAGTTTAGCTTTTAAACTCTGGGATTAATCCAAAATCTGCAGTTATACTTTGCTAATTAATCCAGGCATCTCAATTGCTAAAAAGTTATGGGCCCTGAAGAATTACAATTATAAAGCTGTATTTATCTAGTCTCAAAGTTCAGATGAAAAATAAAAGGAGTATTGGGAATTGATCTGGAATCATGAAAACCAAAATAAATATGATTGATTTCCAGCTATCAACTATTGGAGCAAGCTTTTGTTTTGGGTGTCTTCATTGCTTTAAGCTAATTTGGTAAGAGCATATTTAATACAACTAGTATTTGCATTCAGTTATCAAACATTTAATAAGCATCTATTGTGTGTAAATAACTGTACTGAAGATGTGTAGAAACATGACATGGCATTTATTTACAGAGTAGGAAATATTGGATGCCAACAAAGATTTATGCATCTCTACTCAGGTAACTATAGAAAACAGTTACTTACTCTCCCTTAATATTAAATACTTGCCTTTAACTTTATTTTATTTTTATAGTTCAATTTCATTTTTTATTTTGAAAATGTTATCTTATTACTGTAAAAACAAAGTTAAGAATTGCAGCCGTTTTTGGGCAAAATGTTGTCCCCCCCCATCTGTCTCTCCAAAGTTTGTTAGCCGCTATTATACTATTAAGAATTTGGTAACCACCTTCATAGTAATCAAGGTTCAGGGAAAAATACTGGTACTAAATAAATTTATAACACACCTGGCTACGAATTTGAATAAGGATGCTATAAAAGCCTTACATTCTGAAATACATTTTCTGTATCTACGTTATTTTACTCAATGGCAAAGAGGGGCCAAGATGTATACAAATTCATTTTGTTTCTGAGAATGCTGTAAAAGTGGAAGTGCTAAGAATATTGATTGGCTCCATCTCTACTGATCACAAGAATACTTGTCCTGAATCTACTGGTTGATTGCTTAATCAGAATTCATGTAAATATCATTTGATTTTTTAACCTAATAGCTTAAATGAATTGGAGAACTCTAGAGCTAGCAGGGACCTTCAAAGATCATTTGACATGGACCTCTCTTTGCAGACAGGCTACGCTTAAGCCATACAAAAAAGTGATGGCTCTTTACATTTAAAATACCCACAGGCATGCAAACTCTATAATCTCTCTACCATGCTGATTTCCATCTTGTTCATACCTAAGGCCAAAAATAGATTCCTCTTCTTAACCTCGATTTCTCTTGCTAATATTTAAGTATGTTTTGTCTGCGTCTGCCCTCATATTGATTAGAGACCTCTGATAATATTCCTCACTAGTTAAGAGACATCTAAAAAAAAAAAACATAATCACAGACACCTACCGAAAATTAACTCTTCTTGATCTCTAGACATTGTATATTTCAAATGATCACTATTTTTTCTCTTTCCTTCATTATTTCTTCTCTTTAGCTGAAGATTTAAAACATATAGAATATAAAAATGCAACGTATAAGTTAGTTATACTCTGATATTTACTTTATAATTAAATAAAATCCTACTGCCACTTAACTGCATGTAAGATATCTTGCGCACTGTGCATGTGGCTAAATGGTATCTTTCCATTTTATTCCACTCTGATTCTTTTCATTGTTTCTGCTCCTTAATCTACTTCTTTAAATCTATTCCTTTTGGATTTATCCCTCTCCTATTCTTGAAGAGGTTATTTTTAATTTTTCTTTTTCAGGTATTATATCAACTCTGCCAAACTTCCTCATGTTGAAACTTAAAGACAGTGTTTTCTACTTTATCACCTAAGGCACAAATAAGAGTATTAAAACATAGCAGTTACTTTTGTTAAAGGATTACTTAAAATAGCAAAATAATTGGAAAAAATAAGCATAAACTAAATATAACTAACTGCATTTGCATGAGGTTATTTTGGAATTTCCTAAATAAGCTCTGTTTTTATTTCAAAAGCTTTGATCAATCATGAATAATGTTTCTGAATGTATTCCTGAGGAATGACAAAAAGGAATTACCCTACACAATGAACAGTGAACATCCTACATATTTTATCCATTTCTCTTCTTTTATCCTATATCACTGGCAGCTGCTTGAGTGTTACCTGTTTCTCTTCTGTGATAAAGTTCTAAACCTTTTCTGATTCTCTGTTTCACTTTTCTTTCTCTTTTTCTTCCCAATTCTACCTCTCTCATCCCTCCCTGATACCATGCCACCATGTGCTCAGTTCATCAGGAAAAGTTTTCAGAAGCCAAAATGATCTCTGGAAGGCAGAAAAGTCGAAAGCTTTTAGATATTTATATTTTAATATTTTAACACTATCGCATTAATATAAAACACATTAATATAAAAGTAAATCATGGCATAGCCATTTGAAGGAATATAATCCATTGTAAAGATAAAATCTATGAAACTATACAACCACACAGATAGATGATTATGTTATAATGTCAACTAAAAAAAGTGATAGATTTTAGTGCATAAAACTTACCAACAAAGTTTGTAAAGTAAGTATATATTTATAGTATTAGGGTAAAAAAACAATAACAATGTCCATCAACAGGTAAATGGAAAATCAAATTTTGCTATACACTAATATATTCAGTTGTACACACATGGCTACATTCACACATATATGAATATGATTACTGTGGGAAAGATCAAATGATTCCATAAATCAGATTAGTACAAAATTTCTAGGAAAGCATTATATTTGACTTGAAAACTTTCAATAGGCAGTATGCAAATTGAAGTATGGTCAATTCTACAACCCAGTGTAACTATCAGATAGAGAAGATTTATTTCGTAAAAGAAATGCTATTCTTACAGTGGAGGCAAAAGAAACATATTTGATACTGGACTATCAATCTAAGAATATTTTCAATAGCATACCTTCCCTAGATACAAGGATATATTTTACATTAAAGGATTTTTTAAAAAGGTTCTTCAACACATCCCAAAGCACAATTTTTTTAAAAAAGTATTAAAAAGTGGGGGAATGGGGTATTGTGGCATTTGATGAGTTAAGGAGAAGTAAATAATGAGGTCCATGTAGGCCGCCGATAGCTAATGTGTAGTTTAACATAAATTCTAATGCCCCTGAAAAAATAATTAGATTTTATATCTTCTATTCAATCAGCTAGATTTTAATGAGTATTGAGCTTTAGTTAATTCTATTTCCTAATAAGTGTCAGTATTTTCATACAAGTATTCTATATTTTCAATAATGCACAAAGCCATATGCTTTAAAAAGTAGTTAAGTTGAAGGTAGATTAACATCTTTTTTCTGAAAATATGAGACTTAGGTATATATATATATATATATACCTAAAAACATCTTTTTTCTGAAAATATGAGACTTAGGTATATATATATATATATATATATATATATATATATATATATACACCTAAAAATAATCTGAAATCTTATCATCTGAAAATAAAACGAGAGTATATTAATTTAGATTCTCTGACAAGCAGATGTCAAGAGAGGATCAGATGTGCATGAGATTTAATGGATGAAACACCTCTAAGGGATAAAGTGGTAAATATAAGGAAAGGCAGGGAGAGCCTTCAGACTGACATAAATCTAACATGGATACAGAAGAGGCAAGGCAGGAAGATTTTCAGATTGAACCTCATTCCCAGACACTTTGGGAAAAGTCGATGGAGAATACCTGAGCCAAAACCCCCATTAAATAGGTCCCATATCATGCAGATACAGGTTTGCATTAGTAGGTTTACTGTGCTCAGCCACTGAGTGTGGTCTGTAGGACTTGGATCCTCAGTGTTAATGTCATGATAGATTCAAAACGATAATAAGAGGAACCCTAGTTAACTATGCTCTGTGCAATGTGAGCTCTAAGTGCAATATTTTCATGGACACCATGGGGGCTTGTCATATAAATGGAAAAGTATGTTTTTTATGAATATATAATCACAGTTCAACTCTAATAATGTGTTTGCAGGCTGAATTAGCACTATTTATGTGTGGTAAGATCATCCTCAAAAGAGAAATTGAATTTAAAATGCTCATTAGTTGGTAGTACTCTCAAACAACTAGAAAAATAAAATATAAATATCCTCTGGAATAATGCAACTTTATTTCAGTCCTTATTAAGTTTTGGAAAAATTAATGAGCAACACAGTAAAAATCATGAAGTATACAAGAAAGCTTGGAACCATGAGTGAAAGTCAGCAGAAATAATAAGGAATAGAAAAATTTTCATGTATTTGATTTATCAGAAAATAGGACATAAATAATTGTATTTGATATGTTTAGAATATGAAAGAGGTAGCTCAAAATATGTACAAGACATGAGAGACGATGAGTAATATAAATATAGGCTTGAAAAAGAAGCAGATAGTTCTTTATAAAATGGAAAATAACTCTAAATGCTAAATTAATGGATTATAATAGGGGTCAACAAACCATGGCCTGTGAGCAGCCACCTGATTTTGCAAATAAATTTTATTGGAACACAGTCACACCTATTCATTTATGGATTGTCTAGGACTGTTTTCATGTGATAATGGCAGAGTAGAGTAGGAGCAACTGACAACATATGGAACAGAAGCTTGATGATTTGCAATCTAGGCCATTATGAAAAAGTTTGCTAACTCCTGAATTAAACAGACTCAGCTAAAGAAAAAATTAGTTCATTGGAAGAGAGAGTCAAAGAAACTAACCTGCATGCAGCACAAAGAGATATAAAAAAGAGATTGAAAAATAGGAATGATGAAATGAAAAGAAATATAAGATAATTAAATAGACTTTCAGAGAGAAAAAGGAGAAAGTATAAGAGGTCCTATTTAAAGAAAAACCAGCTAAGAATTTTTTTTCAGAACTATTAAAAGAAAGCAATCCTTAGATCTAAGAAGGCCAAGAAATCATAGGCAGACATATTATAGATCACAAAACAGAAGATTTCTTCAAACAAACCAGAGAGAAATGATAGATCAACTACAAAGAAATGATAATCTGACAGATGACAGACTTCTCAGGAACAATCATTAAAATCAGAAGATAATACAATAATAGTTTCAGTGTGCTGCAATAAAATAACTGCGAATATAAAATTCTGTACATAGAGAAATACTCTTTCAGGAATTAGTACAAAATAAAGACTAAAGGATATACTTCAGGCCAGGGATATAGTGTCTTATAAAAAAGAAATTTAGTAAAGATTTTTGTTATAAAGGCTAAATCTAAACAAATGTTAACTCTAATAAAATAGCAGTCATCATGTTTAATATATATTAGGGGTTATAAATCTGGATAAAACTAAAATATTGGAAACAATAGCATATAAAAGCATATAATATGGGAGGGATTACTAGGTATTAAAGTATTCTAAGTTCAGTGATATTATAAGAGGCAAATAGAGGTATTGTTTAATTTTAGATTTTTTTAATTGAGTAAAAGCACATAAAATAGGTAAAAAAATAATGACTTAGAATCATGAATTTACAAACAAATAGGAGAAAAAATGGAATGATAAAAAGAAAAAAAGTCAGCAAACATGGAAGAAGAAATAGAAGAAAACTTGATTAGTTGAAAGTGTGTTAATAGGATATGAGCAAAAAACCCCAGTAGATCATCATTCACAATAAATATAAGTGAACTAAACGCTTTCATTTAAAAACAGATTTTCAGACTGGAATTTAAAAAGAAACAAATAATAACCTTCCCATCTTATACTGTTCATAAGACACACACCTAAAGCACAAGAAAAGAAAATTTTAAACACAAAAGATTAAAGAAGATAAAGGAAACACTATCAAAAGATAGTGTTATATACTTAAAAGTATAAGCATAATATATTAATATCAGGAAGCGGACTTGGCCCAATGGATAGGGCATCCGCCTACCACATGGGAGGTCTGCGGTTCAAACCCTGGGCCTCCTTGACCCATGTGCAGCTGGCCCACGTGCAGTGCTGATGCGCGCAAGGAGTGCCGTTCCACTCAGGGGTGTCCCCCGAGTAGGGGAGCCCCACACGCAAGGAGTGCACCCCATAAGGAGTGCCGCCCAGCACGAAAGAAAGTACAGCCTGTCCAAGAACGGCGCCGCACACACGGAGAACTGAACACAGCAAGATGATGCAACAAAAAGAAACATAGATTCCCGGTGCCACTGGTAAGGACAGAAGCGATCACAGAAGAATACATGGCAAATGGACACAGAGCGCAGACAACTGGGGGGGGGAGAGGAGAGAAATAAATAAAAAATAAATCTTTAAAAATATATATATATTAATATCATCAGAAAAATATAATTTAATGTAAAAGACAATATTGGAATAAAAGGGCAAAGCATACAGATAAAAGTTGCAATTCACCAGGATAACGTGGCAAATATAGGTAGTAATTATTGAATAACATAGCTGCAAAATATATAAGAAAACTTTAACATAACTATAAAGATAAATGGACAAATTCATGATCCTTATACAAATTTTAAATACATACCTCTCAGTAAACCAGAGATCAAGCAGATCAAAAATCCATAAAGATATCAAGATTTCAACTATTAATTGTAAAGTTTGCTCTAATACACAGATAATGAGCATGTCACTTATAAATTGGAGATTAACATTCTCTTCAAGAATATATAGGACCTTTACAAAATTTGGCAATGTGTAGGACTTAAAGTTATCCCCAACAAATTTCAGAGGATAGGTATTAGTCAAGCCATGTTCTGATCCGTGCATTTAATTAAAAAAAAAAAGAAAGAAAGAAAGAAAGTAGCTAAGGAAACACAATCTATTTGAAAATTTAAAAACAAGCTTCTAATAAAATCAAGTCATGGGGGAAATTATAACAAAAATAGGCAAATATATGACAGAAAAATGTAAATACCTGTGTCAACACTTACATGATGAAACTTGTAATAATTTTCAGAGAATTTTATGTTTTCTAATACATACTTCTAGGCTTTCTTTAGTAAAGAAGTGTTAGCACAGGCAAGTTTAACCTTGAACCTCATCACACAAAATTTTAAGAAATTCTTTTACAGGTAAAGCCATCTGTACGATTTGAAATTCTTCTCATTTTTCTCATCTCTCAAATTCTATTATAATTACATAAACATTCTGAGTCAGCTAAGCCAAAGGATAAAAGGTGGGAAAAATTCATTTTACTCTGGCCAAGATGTTCCCAAGCTAAGGCTGGTAGTAAGCAAAGAGGAGCTAGCTGCAATAAAATCTACCATGCTGGTCTAACATTATAAATATACAGAGGGCTTGCTCAGCTTTACTACACAACCAAGTTCTGTTAATAATTAACCTTGGTAAAATATTTACTATGTCTAGACCTGTGTGTATGGGAGCCACTAGCCACTTAAGTCTCTTTAGATTTAGTTGTAAATTAGTTAAGATGAAATTAAATTAAAAATTCAGTTTCTCATTCATGCAAACCACTAGTGTCTGAAAAATTGAATTTTTAAATTTAATCTCAGGTAATTATTTAAATTTAAAGAGCCCCAAGTGGCTATTAGCTACTGTATTAGATAGTAGAGATAACCCTTGTAACACAAGTGTAGCCATAGACAATAGATATAAGAATATATGGGGCTATGTCTCAGTAAAAGTCTATTTACAAAGCAGTTAACCAGCCCACAGACTGTAGTTTGCCAGCTTAGGTTTAGAAGAACTCACAGAGGGAACTAACCTTCCTCAGTTCTCAGTATTCCAGGTAAAGATTTGATCCTCCTTGTTTAAAGCAGTGACAAAAATTATAGTTCCCAATTTTTGTTTCTTAGATGATATATACCACTGGATATTGAGAAAAACATCATTAACTATTAGAAATGGGCCTTCTTAAGAAGAAATAGAACCCCAAGGAAAAGGACTGTAAGTAGCTTAAACCATCTCAAAATGTCCTTAATATTTGCATATTCTCTTCTCCAAATCCAGATCAAACTCAATTGCATCATCCCTGGAATCTCAATTGTAGCCAACTATCAACTTCTTGTACTGCCCATTCTTTTAAAATAAACCTGTGATTTCTCTATTTAATAATACAGTGATACATTTGGCCAATGTTAGCCTGAAAGTTTAAATTCACCTTTACTATACAAGTGATAGGAGAAGGAAGGTGGAAAAGCTGGGACAAAAATAAACTACCGTGTTATCCAGGAACAGATCTATTTACTGTGTAGAGAATAATGGTGAGATATGTCATTGCACTGTGCTGAAGAGCCTCTCCTGAGTAGAATAGAGCTAGAAAACAACAGGACCTTTTCAGGTGAAGCTGCTGCGGTAGCCTGTGAGTGAGGGCCTACTGGGGCAGGAGAGGATGCAAAAAGACTTTCCTCATTGGCGCTAAATGCTTGCTGTGTTTTTAGATGCTGGTGAGGAAGCCGCTGCTTCCCTCCTGTGTTCCTGATCTGCGTCCCATTTGAATCTGCCCCGACTCCGAACACCTGATAACCTGCCTCAAGTTCTTGCCTTTTGCTTCTTTTCAGAGCCTCATGTTACTTTCTGCAATTTCTTTTCTGACTTCCTGGTTTCCTTTAGCAAGAACTCAATTCTCTTTCTCTGAAAATTAATGCATTGATGACCTCTACAAATATCACTGTAACTTATTTTAAGTACAGATTTCTCTGACCCTCTCTAATTATTTATACCTACTGGTAAAGGATTTTCTACTTGAATTCCGTGGGCCAGTATAATTTCACAAGCAAACATAGCAGCACTCTCAGTATTTCACTTACCAAATTTCTCATCAAAGTTCAGATTCTTAGCTAAGCCAATAATTATTTTTCCTGGTAAAACAAAAAACAGGGCACTAGATGCTAATTAATTTGCTCATAACTGTTTCCTGTTCATAATCCCAGCTCTTTTTATTTTTTTCTTTTACAGCAAACAGAAACAGATGCACAAAATACTTTGTTTTTAGTAAAAAAAATTTTCACTAGTGAAAAATATTCCAAATTGCTGATTTTGAGGAATAAAATGATGACTTTTTTTTCCTTTTGCTTCATGTACTTTTTTATATTTCCCTACATAGAGTATCTGTTACCTAAATCCCTTGAGAAAAATGTTAAATACTCTTAATTTTTAAAAATATGGTCAAAGTCCATGGCCTATTTCTCAAACAATATTTGTATAATGATTTATCTAGTTGTTTTAATTCTACTTTTCAAAAATGATATCAGGAGGATGGCAAAAAAAAGGTATGTAGCTAGGAGCCTATATTAATCTGAGTTTATTTTCAATGTTTTTAAATAGTAGGTACAACTGAAGAAAACCAACTAAAGAGAAAATAATGTTTCCTAAATTATGTTTAGGAAAGACACAAATTTGTACTGTTAACTACAGTCCATCACCCATCACAGTGTTGACTGTGTTATATAGTCCCCGCCTTTGTACAATCCATCCAAAGTGCACACTCAGTGGCTCTCAGTTTCAATCCAGAGTTGTGCTATCATAGTCAATATTTAGAACTTTTTCATTATTCCAAAAGGAAAAGCCCCATATCTCCTTATACCCTCTACTGCTGATCCATAACATCGATATTGTACCTTCTTTGCCTTTAATGAAAGAATATTACAATATTACTATGAACTATAACAACGTACAATACTAATACATAGTATTAATAATAAGGTGGTTTATGAAAAATTACAACAAATGTAAGTTATAGAATATAATTAGCAGTAATTTTTTGATGTTCTTTCATCATTTGTAACTAATGTTCCATAGCATAGCAAAAGGTTGGTGGTGAGGTGATCTATGGGAATCCTGTATGTTATACATGATTGTTTTGTAAACTAATAAATGAATAAATAAATAAATGCCACAAATTTGCCAGAATGGTGTTTTTTAATAGCAAGTTGCACTGACATTTCTCAATCCAGTTTTTGTAGCCTACAATATATAACTTTGAAAATCATTCCATATTATCAGGTGCTCTGTCAACAGAGATGGTTTCCTAAAAACATTTCTATGTGCTCATTTAAGTGTACTACATGTGGTATACCAGAAAAAAATTGTAAAAAGCAGAGGCATTCCACCTCATAGTGTGTTATACTTATCAGCAGCTAATCTGTAGTTTCAGCTTCCCTCGGAATGCTACCAGATATACAAACAACAGGAAATATTTTCAAGGTCTTCACAATGTGACCCATATTTTTCACTTTGAATAAACCATAAGTCATATTTTTTCAAACCAAAAAATATATTCTTCAGAGCAAATGGAGCTAAATCTTATTAATTTTTTCATGGAAAAAATATCATATTAGATAAAGCCTAAAGAAAATTATTCACAGAAAGAATTCTAGAGATAGATGTAGTAATTAAAATAGGTGGAAAAGTTAGATTTCATACATCTTTAAGTGTGCCACAATGTGTTATGAATTCTTCAATAGAGAAACTGAGTTTCATTTTCACTGGCTCAAAAATGGCAAATTGAATCCATATTGCTGTCCTCTATGTGGAGTGGCTTATGCATTCTTAGAAGAGATCTAGAAATATCTAGGCTATGTTTGAAAGGTTTTTAATACCCCTTGACAAATGCGCATTTCCCAAAATACAGGAGGAAGCTGAAAGAGTAGTAGAAAAGAACAGCCGTATCTTGGAAGAAATGGCCCAGGAGACTTATATTTTTATTATGGGGAATAATCCTCAGGAAAATGGAAGAATACATTAAGAAGCATAACACTTCTGTCACTTTTGGACATCAGTCACATCATCATTCTTTCTATTTTTTCACTTACATGTTCTCTCCACTTTTTTACTCTCCATTTTTTCCTTATTTATCTACCTGTTTCTTTATCTTTCACTTTTTAGGCCTCTGTCTAAGATTTTAAGCTCTCTCTTTTCTTTGCACCATTATCCTAAAGTAATTATGTAAATGTAATCAAGTTTTTTGAATTAATTAAAATTTTCAAGCCCCAGGCTGTGTGTCCAAACTGTCCACCTGTTAGAATGTCTTGATTCCTGGAGATGTTGAGATTAATTTGAGAGTGTGGATGCACTGAGTCGATTGGGACAGAAGGCAGAATTCTGTCCCAAGGTGGACAAATGCTAAACGTAGTCCACTACGTGAATACAATAGTGAAAATGCTATCCAGAAGCTAACGAAAACAAATGAGAAGTTTAACCATATATTCAATTACAGTTTAAAGGAAAGCGTCTTTTCTGAGACTCAAAAGGAGCAGATCTTGGTGAGAAGGGTTCCGCTTGCTCCTATTATTGGAAAACACTGAAATATACTTGTCCTTAACTTAAAGAAGGTTAGGGGCTTGGAAAGTGTCTGGTAATTCAAAATATTTAAACAAATTAATTTTTTATTAAAAAGTAGAAAAAACAGGTCATAGTCTAGTAAAATTGAGGGAAATGGTTGTTCTCCCTTTTTTTGTTATATTAATTTAAAATCACTGTGAAAGTCTATAGAAAATGAAACATAAAATATCTATTTATTAAATAAATCAAAAACGTCCAGTGAACTGAACATTAGATTTTAACCATTAATAACTTTTTCTCTCGGGAAATGGACTTTGGCCCAGTGGTTAGGGCGTCCGTCTACCATATGGGAGGTCTGCGGTTCAAACCCCGGGCCTCCTTGACCCGTGTGGAGCTGGCCATGCGCAGCGCTGATGCGCGCAAGGAGTGCCGGGCCACACAGGGGTGTCCCCCGCGTGGGGGAGCCCCACGCGCAAGGAGTGCGCCCGTGAGGAAAGCTGCCCAGTGTGAAAAGAAAGTGCAGCCTGCCCAGGAATGGCGCCGCCCACACTTCCCGTGCCGCTGACGAAACAGAAGCGGACAAAGAAACAAGACGCAGCAAATGGACACCAAGAACAGACAACCAGGGGAGGGGGGGAAATTAAATAAATAAATAAATCTTTAAAAAAATAATAATAATAACTTTTTCTCCATCTTTCACATTATAGAAATATTTATCTAAGGAGTCTTACTGAAACTTTTACTGCTATTTTTAGTTCTGACCATGATTCAATGAAGGTGAAACATGGGCCAATGTGAGTAATAACTTTGCGTTTTTCACTGGCAACTAGAGTTTTCAGATTTAGCAAATGAAAATACAGGATACCCAGTTACATTTAATTTAAATGCATATGTCTTCAGTGTAAGTATAACCTATGTAACAGTTGGGACACACTCTAAAATATCATTGCTTATTTATCTTACTCAAATTTAATTGGACATTCTATGTGTTATCTGGCAAATCTATGCATAACCTCCCTTTGCCTTGAAGGCAATAATCTTTCACAATTTCCTCATCAGGGTGCCTTCCTACTATGTTAGCTGAAGTTCCTCAAAATGTTAAACATAGAATTACCATAAGAACCACCAATTCCACTTCTAAGTAAATGACGGAGAGAAATGAAAGCAGGCACTCAAAGGGATACTTGTGTGCCAATGTTCATAGCCGCATTATTCACAACTACCAGCAGGTGGAAACAACGCAACTGCCCACCAACAAATAGATAAACAAAATGTGGTACATACATAAAATGGAATGTTATGCAGCCATAAAAAGGAATCAAGTTCTAATACATGCTTCGACATTGATGAACCTTGAAACATTATGTATTAAGCCAGACCCAAAAGAATAAATATTTTATGAAGATGCTTATATAAAATATCTAAAATAAGCAAATTAATAGAGACAGAGAGCAGACTAAAGGTTACTAGAGGTCAGGGGAAGGAGGGAATAAGGGAGTAGTAGTTAATAAATATAAAAATTCTCTTTGTGGGCATGAAAAAGTTTCATTCAAGGATGGTGGTCATGATAGCACAGCATTGTCAATGTAATTAGTACTGAAGAAGTATAGACTTAAATGGTTAAAATTGGAAAAATTTTGTAATTATAAATACATATACACATATAGTCATAATAGCAAAGAAGAAAAAGTAAAAGAAACCTACTTTGTAAACCTACTCTTAAAATTTTATTTCTTGTAGAATATAGATATAAGAGGTAGAAGAACTTATTAAACATTTTAATTTTTACATTTAAAATCCACACAGACTCTCAGGTAAGTCGCAGGTTTGTTTCAGGAACAACAATATTGATAAAAAGCTGTGAGATGATCCAGTGCACAAGAGACAGACAGAGGCTCTGCTTAGGAGCAACAGATTGTTACAGTTTAAAACAACAACAACACAAAAATCCTCACTCCATGACTTGGGAAACACAACAGGTTAAAGGTGTTGTAGGTCATTCTGAAAAGTCAGCATCCCCAGAGACATATGCAATGTGGTAGTTCTGCTCCCAAACCTTTTCCATACCGAGAATTATTGTTAATTGTTCTATCAAACACTGTACTAGACTCTTTATACACACACTTCTAATTCAATCCTCATGACAGTTCCATGAGGTAAATTTTATTATTACTGCGGTCATTTTACATAAAATGAAGTGAGACTGAGAGGTTAAGTGAGGTAATAAGCATGCTACCATCGTTGGGCAGGCCCAGCACGTTGAGATGAGGCCTCGTCTCCTGCTGGGTGAGTGCTTGGCGCGGGTAGATTGTCGCCCCCCTGCTACTCTTGCCCGTAAAGGCTGCCTCCTCTATCTCCACCCAGCATCCGGTCTCCCTAGGGTAATCGGCCTGCCTCTCCCGCGCCTCACCAGAACCCAACCCACAACTTCCCCTTATCTTCTGCCCCAGCCCCCATATACCCCCCGCCAGAATGATAACCTCACCTCTGCCCCTTTACCTAGCAACAGCCTCCAACAACCAATCGGAGGTCGCCTTCAGCTTAAGCCAATCCGCACCCCCACGTCGCCCCTTACCCTCATACCTCACCCCCAACCGTCCCCCAGCCAATTAGCGGCCTCCCCTCACATACATTGCCTTATTTGGCTTAGCCTTGCTACCGCCAGCGCCCTAGCCTATATAAACGCTTGTCTTCCTCAATAAAGCAGACGCGTTGCCACCACTCTCCGTCTCCGCAGCATTCTTCGTGCCGCTGTGCGTCCGCCCTTGACACCTCCCCCTGTCCGCCGTGCGCCCTCAGTTAAGGAGACAAGAAAATGGGGAACCAAGATTTGAACGCAGTCTATGTGACTCCAAAGCTTGGGCTTTAACTGCTTCCTATCCCTTTAGTTCCTTAGTGCTGTTTCTTTAAGCCAGACTCTTCAGAAACCCCTGCCCCCAATCTATGGCCAATGTTCTATAGCTGGGAGTATGTCATCTCTCCTTGTCCAGAAAGTGGAAGTCAAGGAAGGCTGGTAGAAGCAGAAGGAGCAGTACCACTAATACTATCAAAATTGATGACAGACTTTTGAATTTCTAAAGGCCTAGCTCACAATAAAGTGGGTATACATGGTGGTAAGATCTAAAATAATTAATATTGGTAGAGTCTTAAGTGTGTTATCTTTTCATGTATATCACGTGTTAAATGAGCTTTTGGTAGGTGGCTAGGAATCCACCCCAACTGCTAAGGTGAAAATATCAGGTTCAAATAACTGACTTGGAAATGAACCCTTAGAACACAATCCATTCATAAGTTGGAGTCTGTCTTTCATTTGTATCTATTATGTAAGGTTTGTGGGTAGGTGAAAGCTTTTCCCTGTGTATAGAGGGAGAAAGAGAGATTATAAATAAGTCACAATCTATGTTTGCTTGTAGGTGTGATTAAGAGCATGGGATCTAGGATTAGCCTGGAATCAACTTCAGACTCAACACTAGTAGCTCTCGGCCTTGGACAAGTACTGAGACTTGCCCTGCTGTAGCTAACATTCTTCCTTATGTGGTTACTGGGAAGAGGAAACACGCTGAGATCAAATAATTTCACAGATGACTGATCCATAGTAAATTCTCAATAAAATATTAGTTAACATCATTGTAGCTGCTGTTTTTGTTTTTATATGGCCTTTCTTTCAGAATGAGCTAATGAACCAAGATCCAGTATTTAACCCTATGCCCTATAACTCTGTCTACTTCCTTGAAAATTGTTAGTCCTGTTAGGGAATCAAGAAATGTCAAGAAAGTGCTACTTGCTTGCACATGCAGAACAATTGAGAGTTAAGCAAACATGCAGACTAGGTTTAAAATGTCTAAAAACAGGGTATGTTCTCAAAATCCACTTGAAAACTAATTGAGAAAATGTAGACTATCCCCAACATTTCCAAAACACCTTGCATTAGCCTTACTCTTTCTACTCACCTCTGAGAAACTTGAAGAAGTGAAAAAAAGGCATAACATGGTACTTTCATGCCTTCTCTCATTTCTTAACCCTTATTTAAATAAACTACCTAATGTTATATCACAATCTGTTAAAGCATATCATTTTTTTTATTTTATTCATTTTGTAAAAATATTACATTCAAAAAATATGAAGTCCCATTCAACCCCACCACCCCCACCCCACCACTCCCCCCACAGCAACATTCACTCCCATCATCATGACACATCCATTGCATTTGGTAAGTACATCTCTGGGCATCTCTGCACCGCATGGTCAATGGTCCACATCATAGCCCATACTCTTTCACGTTCCATCCAGTGGGTCCTGGGAGGGTTTACAATGTCCGGTGATTGCCCCTGAAGCACCATCCAGGGCAACTCCAAGTCCCAAAAATGCCTCCATATCTCATCTCTTCCTGCCTTTCCCCATACCCATCAGCCACCATAGCCTCTTTTCCCATACCAATGCCACCTTTTCTCTGTGGATCTTGGATTGGTTGCGTCCATTGCACCTCTATGATATGAATATTAGGAACCTTGTAACAAAGTGGGAATTCAAGGTTATAGTTGGACTACTTCTAAATTCTTAAATCTGGTGAATGATGGGTTCGTCAAAAACACATCAAAAAATATTACAAAAAGTTTTCAATAGCACAGGCACTATGGACACTTTTGCACATTAATGGATAAAACAAGTCAAATTGAAATACTGCATTACATCTGAATAGGAATTTTGTGGCTACTTCTTTTTTTTAAGATGTCTTTATTTATTTATTATCCCTCCTCCCCCTTCATCCTCCCTTGTCTGTCTGCTGGTCTTCTCTAGGAAGTACAAGGAACTAAACCTGGGGCCTCCCACATGGGAGAGGAGTGCCCCACCACCTGAGCCACATCTGTTCCCTGCTGGCTATGTCGATTGCTGATTACAGTGTCTGCTGTTTGTGGTGTCTGCTGCTTGCGATGTCTGCTCATTGCGATGCTACTTCTTTTTAAGACATCATTTTTATTTATCTGATTCTAAACTAGGAAAATAGCAGTATATAGTTGAGATTAGGCAAATTTAATTGCCTAGGGTGGTGCATTGAGCAACAACATATTTCACCTTGGATTTTTTGGCTTAAATATTGTGCCCCATACCTTGCTCTGCCCTCTCTGACCCCACCAGTTCCTCATGGGAATAATGATGAACCTTGCAAATAGTTTACTAGAATGGTTTGTTGCCATAATTTATGAATAAATACTAGGCACTGTATAGGAAAACAGAATGCCCTACTCTAATTTTAATTACATCTTTCCATCTGTTGTTTAAACAGACAGAAGAGGTCATTGATACACCAATTTATAGCATATTTCAATAAATGTAAAGGCAAAATCTTCAGATGGTTATTTGGATTAGGAATAAGGTAGAGGACTAAGAAGTGCCGTCCTTTTCCATTCAATTCCACAAAATAGCACAGTACACTTGATTGCACATACCAATCAAACTCCCTAAATTCCCTGTTTTGTAAAAATTAGTATTTATATGCTGACTGTTTTATGGTGTATTTCAAAGGATTAGAAAATTCTTCCTTTTTTACAAAACAATTTCTATTAGATATTTGCATGCTTTTTAAGATTTAAGAAATTTAAATCATTGACCCTACTGCTTAATATTCTATGCAATAATCCAATCCACAGTTCATATAGTTTGTTAAAATGGAAATCCTTAAGCAAACCAATAAACTGCCTTCCTCGTTTGTTTTGTTTTCAATTAATTTTTTTTAAAACTTACTATTTATTTTTTTGGGCTTTCAATTTTGCCCTTGTATTCAATTTACCCAGTTCAATATTCTGATTTCTTTCCCAATATAAAAATAAGTAAATGGTGAATGGAGTGAAAGATCATGGGTTTTTACTTGTTTTTTAAATTATAAACAGAATGTTCAGTTCATTGGAGTACTTCCAAAAGTTAATATATTGAATATTTAAACAAATGCATGGAACATCTGAGCAGAAAGTTGATTTCAGAGATTTAAGTAAAACACATTTTGAACAATGATAAGAGATTATGAAAAGCTAGCCACAGTGCTGAGAATATTGTAATCATTCAACAAATGTAAGTTATTTTATTTTCTTTATTGTGATTTGTGTAGTCAGTTCTGTGTCAAAAGTGAGCATACCAAAAGAATATAAAAAAACAAAATTACAACTTTCCTTTTGAAAATAATTGTCACACTGAAAATAGTGAAAATGGTATAATAAATAAAAGTCTAATTATATTAAATACATTCTGTGAAAAACAAAATTTCATTAATCTTAAGAAGACAAATTCTGATATTCTGCAACAGAATGCCATTTCTTTTAGGGGTGACAACCTCTAAATAGTTATTTCTGTCACTATTGAGAGAAGAAGCCTGCATTCTTCTCTCAATATTCACATGAATAGAGTTTAAAGACTTCAATAGAATTTCTTTTACAATAAAGTAACTCTTCCTTGACTGACAGACCTTGTATTGTCCTAAAATGTCGTGTCATAAAATAAAATGGACTTTTTCATGTAAATATCACAATTCTTGGTTACTATCTTATGATCACTTTTTTTGATAACATAAATGAAGTCTGAGGCACAATACGGGTATCAGCATATTATTGCAATGTAAAATTATTAATACTTCTTTATCTTCTTTAAAAAATGAATGTATATTTGAACCCCCAAAAATATTTTTGTGCTGTCTCCTTTTCTAAAACACTTATATTTAGAATAATTACAAATTCTATGCATTCATTATGTTTTTCACAGATCTTTGTTAAATGGTCTTATTCTGAGGATAAAACCAAGTAAGTTAAGTTCTGTATTGACAGAACTTCATACAGCTTTATAATACTCAAAAGTCTAAGTCTTATCTCTGTTTTCTTTTAGTGATGAGAGCTTTTTGCTATTGCCAAACAGATGAACCGGAATTATTTCCTACCACACAGGCTAACAGTATGAGACACATACAAAAATTGAATAGAAGCTAGGAATCTTTCTCACTTTATGACAACAAGCTCCCTTCATTTTCCCTGCAAATCAGCCTCAGTGACCACGTGCAGGTACTTCTGCCTGCAATGCCCTCAAAGGAAATGTGCTAGCCTCTGAGGAGTCTTTGATTGGAAATGCACAGAGCTGACTGACTGGGAGATAATCATCCCCCATATATCACCATTCTTTTTGCTCTTCCCCAGTAACAAATATTGAATTTGAATTTGAAAAGAAAACAATTTGTATTGCATAAAGAACTGAGGAAGAAAAGCATAATAAAACTTGGGGAAGAGTATCTAGATTAGTAAAAATTCTGTAATCCTGGTGTTTCTGGTGCATTAAAAAAAAAAATGAAAACAAGCACAAGTACACAGTTCTACCCATTTGGTGTAAGGTTAAACCAGCCAAGAAGGGATTAGGTGGGTCACTTTCTCTTGTCTGTATCAAAATGTGAACTTTACTCGACTTACAGCAACTGCTAAAGATTTTCACTCCTGAGAGCCCCTTTTTACAGATGAAGAAAGGAAGCAGAAGGATATAAAAAAACTTGTCCAAGATTCCACAGCTGGGAACTTTTTTTTTTAAGATTTATTTTATTTATTTATTTCTCCCTACCCTCATTGTTTGCATTTGCTGTGTCTGTTTGTTGTGTGCTGGTCATCTTTTTTTTTAAGAGGCAGGGAACCAAACCCAGGACCTCCCACGTGGGAAGGAGGCGCACAATCATTGACGCCATCTCCACTCCCCTCTTTGTTGTATCTCTCATTATGTTTTCCTCCATGTGTCTCTTGTTGCCTCAGCTCACTGTGCCAGTCCATTGCGTCAGCTCACTGTCTTACTCATCTTCTTTAGGAGGCACCAGGAATGAAACCTGGACCTCCCATGTGGTAGGTGGGAACTCAAGTGCTTGAGCCACATCTGCTTCCCATAGCTGGGAACTTTTGAAGTCAGTATGCAAACCCAGGCAGTGCTATATCAGAGACAGTACTCTTGGCCATTATCTCGCACTGCCGCCTTTCCAATGCTACTGCACTATATTATCAGAATGTCGCAGATGAAGAGAATAGGCTTAAAGAAATAAAGAGAATTTCCTAAGGTCATAGAGTTAATAGTGGTGAGCTGAGATTGAACCCATCGATCATGCTCTTAAACCTTGTACCATAATACCCTTTTGGGTCATAGGCCTAGAATTCCATTCATTTGCAGTGACTTCGTTTCATACTGTATTTCTTTATGGCAGTAGGCAAGTTATTTCACTTCTCATTCTCTCCTTTTCTCTAAGAGTAAAATAGGGGAGACCTGTCCTCTGTCCTAGCAATCAGAGTACAACTAAGTTAGTGTTCCATGGCTATCACAAATATAGGTCCTGCCTCACATATACCAGACTGAAAATATGCTCATTTCTGATGATGCCGATTTTGTGAAGTAAAAAAATAAAATTGAACTGGTTCTGAAAATACACAAAATAATTTTAAAATACTGCCAGGTAGACTCAAGAATATTTTCCACATATCTATTTCAGAGCAGAATTTAAATCTGGTAGCACTACTGGAGCTAATTCAGCACCCCCAGAATCCTTTGCAGTTATCTATGTGTCTTAACAGCCTAGTCCTCTTTAAATCTATTTGTAGCAAGCTCTAGACACGTGAAAGTGGGATGAAACACCTTGGGTCCCATGGTGAGGACAAACAGTCTCAGGATGCTGGAACAGGAAAGGAAAAGACAAACTTTGTATTATGAGATATTTGCTGGAAAGCCATCCTTAATCCCTTTGCTCCTGACAGGATTCAAATGGAACTGTATTAAGCAGCCCCTAAAAAGAACTCTGAGGTATTTAAAGAAAGGTATTTTATGCCACAGTCAAGTTCTGCCATTGTACAGATGCTGTAAATTATGAGACTTTCAGCAGGATGATGGCCATGATACATCTGGAGAAATCCATATCGTGTTATTCTTTGCTGCAGCTTCCTCTTGCTTGCCATGGTGGGAAGGAAAATATTTTATAAGGACTGAACTGGAGGACAAGATTAGCCAAGTACAAGGTTACAAAAAGACGGAAGCAGACTAGGCCCAGTGGTTAGGGTGTCCCTCTACCACATAGGAGGTCTGCGGTTCAAACCCCGGGCCTCCTTGACCCGTGTGGAGCTGGCCCATGCTCAGTGCTGATGCGCGCAAGGAGTGCCCTGCCACGCAGGGGTGTCCCCACGTAGGGGAGCCCCACGCACAAGGAGTGCGCCCCTTAAGGAGAGCTGTCCAGCGCAAAAGAAAGCGCAGCCTGCCCAGGAATGGTGCCGCACACATGGAGAGCTGACACAACAAGATGACACAACAAAAAGACACACAGATTCCCATACCGCTGACAACAGAAGCGGACAAAGAAGAAGACAGAGCAAATAGACACAGAGAACAGACAACTGGCGCGGGAGGGCAGGCAAGGAAGAGAAATTAATTGATTAATTAATTTTAAAAAAGGGGGGAAAGCATTTATTTAAAAAAAGACTGAATCAACCCTTTATGTCAGAGTAATTACACAACATGTTTCTGTATTGATTCAATGATTTCCATATAGAATTGAACAGTTTCACACTCATAGACATTTTTTTACCATTAATAGCATAATGAAAATCCATGTGCTATATTGAAAAAAGACTTCCCCTTCCTGATGGGAAAAAGCAATATAGCCATAAACTCAGTCATGAGAAATAAACCTGAAGAAATAAACCTCAGCTCTGTCTAAATGACATGGTGATCTTAGCTCACTTTCATTAGCTACTATTTAACTACAGGTAAAATCTCCTAAGAACGATGTCTGTAAATATATGAAACCCAAATGTTAAGTGCAATAGCTTTGCCCATATCCATAAATATAATGGCACTTTCATGCTTATGTTTATACCCCATAATGCTTTATATTATCATGCTATGGGATTGCAAAACTGATTTCACAGCAAGTGGCTTATTGAAACTCCGGCCATCACACAGCATTCCTGCGCACTGGATTTTCAATTTTGTTGTCGCTCTTGATTTCCTTTTGCATATGTATTTGCCGGGAAAACCAATTACCAGATGGCACATGGTTATTTTTACATTTTGTATGGAGGGCTTCCAGCTGATAATTATGACATTACAGGAAGGCTCCTATGCTTTGCATTAAGAATCTTTGGCAGAGGCCATCATGAGCCCTCTTGCTTTTCCATTTGACTCTACACCTCCTGATGGATATATATTTATAAATTATCTGTAGATAACTCTGTTAGGTATCAGGGAAGAATTGCCTTTGTTTTAAATGGGAGTCCACAAACAACTTTCACAAAACAATGAGCTGTATTTCCATTCTTTTAGCTCATCAGTAAAATAATATAGATTTAAATTTTTCTAGTTCAAGGAAACTCAGGACAAATTGTCATAGCCATGCAGTCCAGTGGTCCATGTGTGACTGAGGCTTTCAGATCTGTCAGGTGGCATCTGTGTTACAGCATCCAGTCATTTTTTTTATTAGCTTTCTTGCTTTAATGCCTCTGAGGGAGGTTTTAAGAGAGAGGCAGAGAGAAAAGGAAAGACTGAAAGCAAAGGTAATAGGACAAAATGACTATAATTACAATTATGTACTAGTTATAAATCCAGAATTGCAGTGTATCACACCAGAGTAGAGGTGGACCTTAAAACACATTAGAATTAGAATTAATAGACTATACTTTTGTTAGTATATCAACCCCCACCCAAAATGCACTTCAGTTCCTAGAAAAAAACTATGCTGTGTTCCAACTCTGCTCTCAACTTGGACACTTCTTTCCCATTACTTTAATTATGTTATTTAAAATGTAAAATATATAAAATCCTATTTTCTTATATTTTACCTATGCTTTTCTTTCGATTCACCTTTGTTATAGGAAGTGGATTTTCCCCCTAGATATATAGGACATTGTTACTGTTGCTGTTATTTTTAATTTAAAAAATTTTTTAATGTAAAGGAATGGTTATTATAGTGCCACCAAAGTAATATAATTTAAATATCCTATATATTTTAGGCAAATAGTGCTCTAATATTAATATGTTTAAAGTGGGCTGAGAGGAAATGTTTCTAAACAACTTAATTAAAATTCAGAAAATTTTGCCAGCTTGTGTCTTAGTTTCACTGATAAAAATAAAATACTGTGTGGTTGATATGAGAATTAGTCCCGAGAGAATAAAGGAAGGACTCTGTAGAAATATATGTGCTTCCAGACTGTATTTTCCTGCTCAATCCCAGTGAACATGAAGCGTGCATAATTTGGCACTGCTGTCTCTGTATTTGCATTTAGCGCACATATATTAAGCTAATTAATCATGTTGTTTCCTCCTACCCAGCCCCCCCAACAAATAAATTAACTATTCAGCTAACTGGTAACAAAATAGCTAATTCTTTAAATAATGTCCACACTAAAGATTTCAGTTTGATTCTATTTCTGTCTTCTGTAAGCATATGTTTGCAGGCAGTTGATGCATTTCTAGAATGGCCCTCCCCCACTCTAGCAATTTCTTAATTGATTAATGTGGCAAAAAGTAAAAAAAAGATCTGCTGAATAATCTAAATCTACAAAAAACTGATTGTTCTTACTATTAAAATACTCATTCTCCATAAAGCATAATAGTCAAAGTATCCTTAGTGAAAGAACATCTTTATTAAGTTGATGGAATTAAAAATTAGAAGTAGATGGAAGCAAAAGAGAAAAGTGTTACAACTGAGTATGTTCTCCTAATTTCAGATCTTAAAGTAACTTCTCAAGTAATTCCATGTTTTCTGGACCGTGTCACTGAAATGTGGTTAGCCAGCTCTCATTATGAGTGGATATGTCTTTAAGCCTTTTGCTGTTCTCAACCCTGATTTTGAAGATTAACATTCTGCAAGACTGAGACATTGGGTTATTTTGGCAAGTTTTACAATCCTTGACTTAGAGCAGAGTTCTGATCAATGCAGTACAAGGTTAAGATAATACTTGCTCTTCCTGACATTTTTCGTGTCTCATTTTCTGTTAAGGAGACAATCCGATGGCTCTGAAAGGTTTTACAAGGGTTGGCGTCTGAAAGTATTCTCTAAAACCACATTAATGGAACAAAATAATGGGGAGCCAACTGAGACTGAGGCCTAATTTAAAGTCACTTTGTCAAATTAAAGCATAGCCTTTCACCCACAGAGCTATACACCCTACCCCCATTTGTCTTTTCAGTGAACGTCTGTTGGAACCAGGCAACATTCAATCTCAAAACACCTAAAAGTAAGTACTTTAGATAAAACTTGTAAGAAGCTTAAGATTAATACAGTTATTGCCAACTTGGATAATATATATATATATTTCCAAATGGTGGCACTTGGCAGGTAGGAAGAAAGCTCACATCTTGTTGTCTTAATAGAATGTGGTCTCCATACAAGAGAAGATAAAGATATGCCATGTGGGTAATTATCAGTTACCAAAATGGTAAGAAAAAAGAGCATCTAACCTGAAGAGTTTGAATTCACATGAGGAAATTAATTCATGTTTAGCTGGACAAAGATTTTCTTTAAAGTGAAAAAAATGTGATTTATATTATACTTTAATTTTGCAAGTATTATCATTTAAGTTAAACTCTTTAAGCAAAATAGCATTTTCTTTTGTTCTCTGCTTACATCTAAAAGATACTATATGTGAATTGAGTTATCTTATTTCCAATTTTAGATAAATTTAAATGGTTATCAAAATGGAAGGAAGGAAGGAAGGAGGAGAGGAAATAGGGTTGAAAGTGTGTATATAGTTGTGTCTTCTACAGTACATTTACTTTCCCAAGCTTATTTCTAGTCTTTCATTAATTAGAGAAAGACTTTTTTTCTCTCACATGTTTCTTAATACTTTATCTTTTGAAAACTTTTGACTAAAAGTATAGTTATAAATTTGAAGTATGAGATATGTCTCTATTTCAGTTCTGCAAAAACACCTATTTTTTCCCTCAGTCTCTAAAGGAGCTAACAGCTCTGCTCACCACACTACACATACATCAGATTTGGAAGAATGTAGAGTCCATGAGTTACAAAATCCTTTACATACCTCAGGGAAAATGAAAGACATCAGTGTAAATACAGATATATATCATGTACTATCTTCTCTTGTATTCTACAGCAGTGAGAAAGCAACTGTATTTTTTCACATATATGTGAATAAACAAAAACAGGAGATACCCTTCTATAGGGTGTTTATAGAAAGACTCTCATTCAGGTTAAAACACTTTCTCTTAAACTCCAAGTCATTTTGATCCTTTTTTATATATATAAATTACATTTATTTTTATTCCCCGCCACCACCCCACATTGTTTGCACTCACTGTCTGAGTTCTGCGTCTATTCTCTGTGTGTTCTTCTGTGTCTGTTTGTCTTCTTGTCTCATCTTTCTCTTTTCGGCATCACCAGGAACCAATCCTGGGACCTTCCGGAATGAAACAGAGGCATTCAATTGCTTGCACCACCTCAGCTCCCTGATCTGTTGCATCTCTTATTGTCTCTCCTTTGTGTCTTTTTGTTGTTGTTGTTGAGTCATCTTGCTGTGCCAGCTTTCCTGCATGGGCCAGCTCTCCTGCATGGGCCAGCACTCCACACGGGCCAGCTTGCCTTCACCTGGAGACCCCAGGAATCGAATCCTGGACCTCCTATATGGTAGACGGGAGCCCAATTGCTTGAACCACATCCGCTTCCCCATCTTGATTCTGAGATCAAAACCGATCATGCCATCCTGGATGGCTGCAAGCTTGGCTGTCTTATGGCTGCTGCTTCCTAGAATGAGGCTGTTGTCCTGCATGTCCCATGATAAGGTCACTACCTAGAAGGTACTGCAACCTGACTCAGCAACACTGAAGCAGCTCGCATCTGCTGGCCTTGGCCTGAATGGGAAAGACAATGCTCCAGTCAACTGCTGTAAGGCAGGCAGGAGGTGAATGGGGTGTGAAAAAGAAATGCAGTAAGACACAAGTGGATGGTTTTGTCTTATTACTGGATATTAAGGCAATACAAAATCAATACAGATGTAACCAATGGGAGTAATCTCTCCAATCCTTTGAGATCAAGTAATTTTGAAAACACATTCTCATGTATTTTTACATAAGTTAAAATGCAATTGAGTATATAAAATTTGAAATAAACTATTATCTTAGGATTATTTTAGTCTTTACAATAACTTTATTATAAAGGGTTCCCTTATGAAATAAGGTTGTATGTATGTGATTTCAAAGATAGGGGTCCATCTTTGAACAGTTAAGCTGCTTGTTTTGTAAGAGTTAGCATTTGAGTATTTGTTGTGGGAAGGAAGTTGAAGAGAAAAGGAGAAACATCATTCAGAGAAAAAACCAGTTTTTTTTTTTTAAGATGCTCCATGCTAAAGGGTATGCCATCCACTTTAAAGTAATAGGGAAGACAATTTGGCTTTAATATTATGAGGACATTACTTCACCATGTCAAATATTTTTCATCAAGTGATACTGATTTAAATCCTAGCAAAGCTATTTTTAAATCATCAGATCATATAAGGCAAAGCTAATGGGGAAATGGGAGATTTTCATTCACCTTGTGTCAGGGCGGCACTAAAATTTAAAAGGAATTTAGAAAAGATGAATTGGTTTTGATGAAGAAAGTTTTTTTTTTTTTAATCCCAACCATTTTCTCCTATATATTATGTGTAAATGTTGAGAAAGTATAAAATTGAGGTTGGGAATAAACAAAAATGGGATTCATGATCTCCCATGTCAACCCCAAATTTACTTCTCATCTTCTGTTCACTATTTCGATGTTAACTATCTAGGGCTAACATGAAAATCACACTGTTAATTTTGTCCTCAGTTTTTTTCAATACATGCTTTTACATAAGGTAGAAAAGTAAGTAACTTACAGGTAAGGATAGGATTAGTACCAGTAGCTAGAATATTTTTATAAGGTAAAGAATAAGGCTATATACATGGAAGAAGGTAAAGAATGCTAAAAAAAAAAAAAAGCCTGTCTCAGAACAGAAGTACCAATTAAAAAGTGAAAACTTCAGCCAAATCATCAGTTTGAGACTGTGTTTTCTCTCCCTCAGAACATATTCTGACATATTGCCAAATAACTATGTGAATCCCCCCGAAAACGCACACACACAGATTTGACCAAATTAACTGATTGCTTTAGCTTCACAAAATTTCAAACCAAGTTTGGAGAAAGTTTCAGATTTGCAGGTGGATTGTTTCTACTGACTGCTAAACAAATGTGTTGAACATCTTGTGATTTGTCCATCATGTGCAGCCTGTGTGTTCTTTCTCTTTCAGTCTTTAATTGCTTCTTGAGCTAAATATAAAACTAAACCAGACTTGCTATTGTTGTGCAGTGTTAACACAACCACCTTAATAAATTAGTTTTGGGGTAGAAATCTGGGCAGAGAGCCATAATGTTTCAGATTTTTTTTTTTTGGTTATGTTTTGTTTTAAATACATTGCCCCCAGTTTCTCAGTTCCAGTTTGTCCTTTAGCTGCCTTTGAAATGTGCTGTCACTCAAAACTTTGATTCCTCCTCTCAGCTGTTCGGCCTGGGCACACGTGAGTATTTCAGCCAGAGGCAGCCTCCAGTGGCTAAATCCTGTTGGTAGCTAAGAATTTTAGGTTTTTACAGTTTGACATGCTCAAAGACTGACAAAAGAGTGAAATTATGAAAACAGAAAAAAAAACACATTTATTTATATGAAACAGAAAATGTATGTGAAATGTATACAGAAGCATTGCTTAAGGGTCTGATTTGATATTTCTTATCAAAAGTACCATAGAATAAAATGGGTGATTGTCCTTGATGTCCTTTACAATAGGTCTGTCAAACAACACGTTTGTGAAGCTCTAGCTGGTACAAAGTATTGTGCTGGACTTGGGAAGAAGGAGACTAGTGTGTCCATCTTTGCCCAGAAGGAGATCACAAGGAAAAATATGGCAAGTAGGATCTGAAAAAGCTGAACCTGAATTTTCACATTCTAATGCCTATATTGCCTTAATCATATGGCCTTGGTAAAGTTGCTTATCCCCTTCAAACCTCAATTTCTGTAAAGTAGACATAAACTTTCCTATCTCATAGTGAATGTTTAAGGATCAACAAGAGAATGCATGTGAATGTTTTTGGAAATGATGCAACCAAATAGGGAAAAGCATTATTTTTAACTGGCATTTAGGACCAGATAAATCTTTGGTTCTGTGCATTGTAGGATGTTTAGCAGCACTGCTGGCCTCTACCCATATTCCAATAGCATCATCTTTCCCAGTCAAGACAAAGTGTTTCCAGACATTACCAAATGTCTGAGAACAACATTATAGGTTGACTGTATATGTATATGTATACATATATATATGTGTGTGTGTATTAATCAGCCAAAGGGGTGCTGATGTAAAATATCAGAAATTGGTTGGTTTTTATGAAGGCCATTTATTTGGGGTAGGAGCTTACAGATACCAGGCCATAAAGCTTAAATTACTTCCCTCACCAAAGTCTATTTGGAGCAAGATGGCTGCCAACATCTGTGAGGTTCAGGCTTTCTGAGCTCCTACCTGCCTGGGGCTTGCTTTTCTCTGGGTTCAAGGTTCCTTTCTTCCTCGGGCTGACTTCTCTTTCCTCTGTGAGCTTACTTCCCAGGGCTCCAACTTAAATCTTCAGCATCAAACTCCAACATCAAAACCCCAACATCAGAAACCCTCAACTCTGACCTTTGCCATGACAGCACCCTAATCATAACTCAATCATGTCCAGGTACAGATCAGATTACAAGCATAATTCAATATCTATTTTTGGAATTCATAACCATATCAAACTGCTACAGTATATATATGTCTTTAGATGCATGCATATATAAATGTATATACAAACATATTCATATACACAAACACATATATGTATGTATACACACACACATAAAAGAACAAAACTAAGTCCATAAAACATCTAATGAGTACAGATGTTACTTAAGCAATTTATATAGTAAACAAAGTCTCACAGGGAAAGAACATCTCTGTTTGGTATCAATAATGTTTAAAGGTGCTTTTTCAGATATTCTTTTTCAGGTATTTCCTGAAAAACCAACATTACGTTTGTACAATGCGAGACAAAATTTGCAAAAACTCCTTTGCCTTTCTCCTATCCTAGAGGTCTCATTGGAAAAGAGATGAGTTGTTTTTTAAGTCATAAGGCAGATCGACATTGACCTTCTAATTTTGATCAGCTTTATTAAAACACCTTTGAAATGGCTAGTTCAGCAAAATGAATCAAATCACCTTTGGAGGGTTTCCCTTAAGAGAATCATCTGGAAGAGGAGAATGTGAAAAAGGAGTTGAGAACTGAAACCAAGTTTGAAATGGATAGTCCAGCAAAATGAATCAAATCACCTTTGGAGGGTTTCCTTTAAGAGAATCATCTGGAAGAGGAGAATGTGAGAAAGGAGTTGAGAACTGAAACCAAGTTTGAGGTTGCATCCACCATTTACTAAGACCTTGAGCTCCATACACAACCATTATAAGCTTCAATTTTCTCAGTTTCTAGAATAAGGAAATAATACAGTCTTCACAGAAAATGGTACAGATAGGTAAAGCTCTCAGAAACAATGACTGGAATGTTTTATAAGCCAAATAAATATTATTCTTTCCTTTCTTTAATAACAGTGAACAATTTTTAGAGTTTTTAATAGTTAAAAATAGTTTTACACACCTTAGTTCATTGATCTTCCAGAAAGCATCTCAATGAGCTTTACAGATATGGACACTGCAACTTTAATTGGTTCACAAATGCCCAAGGTCACACAGCTAATATGAATCAGAAAAAACAGTCAAACTCATCTTCTGGCTCTGGTAGCCACTGCTGTCTCTTGCTTTCCTCCCTTACCCATTTGCCCTCTGTGGGTGTCAAGTTTTTTATACATACAAATATAAAAATTAGATGTCCTCAGATATATTTTCCAACTCTAAAAAAGCTCTCTATTTTCTCTACCTGATTTAATTCTTATTTACACTGAGGCCAATAGTGGGTTTACCATGAAAAATAATCACTGACATACATTTGGGGGCCAATTATGTTTGAGGTACAATGCCAGTTGATTTCACCTTTTTCTAATTATTTTGACTGAAGAACCTCTTAAATAAACAAAAAGGGTGCATAGAAACACTTTTATTTTTAATTGGAGAGTGCTAGTATATCCCTGAAAAAACTAAATTAAATTAACTTGACCAAATATTATGTGTCATAATTTTGACTTATATATCAGATCATTATTCCCATAAAATTTGATAGTTACCCAGGAGTTAAAATCTTCTTTTATTTTTGCAGTCATGACCATTTGTGTATTTCTGGTTTAATGTGTGACTATCCCAAGAGACTTTAAGTGCCATTAGTGAATGCAGATCTATTGCTGAGGAAATGCTAAATAAAATTAATGTGTTCAGATTTACTAACTCCAAACCCAGCCGTGTGCTCCCTGGGCATGTGACTCTGAAGAGGCTGTGCTTATGAGTCTGAAACCCTGGAGAACACAGCATTGTAATATAAAGAAGATCGTGATTTAGTAACATCTGGTCTTTTTGTGAAGCTGGAAAAGGTAGTGAAGATAAATGGAAATGCAATTATTTCAGCCATGCTAAATTTAATTTGAGAAAGATGACACAGCAGTTATGATTTGTTTTCTTGAAGTATACTATACCATGGAGGTTTCCTCTAATAGCTAAGAGAAGACTGATCAGTGTAAACTCCTGAATTTAGGCTGAAAATAGGCTAAAAGTCTATTACTTTTTCCTATAAGATCTTTGCAGGGATGGATGGGATACAAAGAACAAATTGCTATGGGAATCTCTGGTTCTTCTTCTAAAACTCTGGAGAAAAATTGTAAACCCCTTCTCACAACAGAAAAGATGGGGAGATTCTCCAAAATGTTTACAATTAAGCAATAACCTTCCTTCTCTTGGGCTTAGGAAAAAAGAATGGGTCCAATTAGGACCCAAAAGGGGATTCCCTTCTGAGAATCTTCTCTTGAACTCCCAAATCGAAAGGTTCAAGATAGACTTGGACATGGTAATGTCTTAGAGTGAGGGCCTACCCATCAATCATGTTCTTTCTGACACTATCTCTCTCCCTGATGGAGACTCTGATGTCCCACTTCACAAGTATAGTCTTGCCCAATTTCAAAGCAACCTTGAAGGGCCAACACTCTCAGTCTTAATTATTTGTCCATAAAGAAGAATCAGAGGGGCTTTGTTGTTTTCTTCCCCCCACTAAATCATGCTTTCCCCATGCAGGATCTCTTTGTCTCAGCAACCAGTTTTGCACTACGGAATACCAGCCATACTCTCCAGCATTCTCTCTGCTAATCAGATCTAGATCCCATGTAGCATCTCCTGGGAAAGAGTTTCCAATTTAAAATACTTCATACCTCCTATATTAGCCCCATTTGTTTATTCTTGTGCATGTTAATTATATTGTTTAGCTTTCCACCCTTCTTCTACCCTAGCCAAATTACTGACATCCTACGTAGCTCCTGTCAACTCTCCATTTCTGAGCTGGGACCCCCTTCTCTCTAACTTACTGTTTGTGGCCCCTATCTGAAAGATGTACCAAAGCTCAATAGTAAATAGTAGCCAGCATTCATCAGGTATTTGCATGCATTTCTTTATGTTTTATACTGTTTTCCCCCATATAATAACATATATGCACAGGTTTTGTTTTTTCCCATTTTATGTGTAAGGAAATTAAAGTTGAGAAACATTAGACATGCCATACTATCTAGCCCTATTCTTAATAGACAGAGTCTCCCTAAGTTTATAGAATTTTGAGCCAGATACAATGACTGGAGTAACTCCTGTGAAACTTTAGGAATTGTATTGTGCGAGTGATGCTAAGCAGTCATGTGGGGCAGGCAATATGGCATCTGACATCCAACTTTTTACAAATGTTTATTCCTACATTTATTGATTTCACAACACCATCTTCTCCTAATTGAACTCATCTGCTTATCATCATAACTGTCATCCCTTGATAAGCAAGGGCTTTATCAAGAGAGGGTGAAGCAGGGTGGGGCCACTGGTGTTTATCCATGGTGGAGAGGAGCCCATCTGGTGCTCTTACTTACTTCTTGTGAGGTACTGACATTTTATAACTCAATTAGCACTGAAAAAATTACAGTTAAGTCTCATTATCCCAACATCTGGCATTAGTGCAACTCTTGATCCAAACCTCTTTTCTCTCAAGTTTCAGCAGCCACACATGAAAACAAGGTGAGCATGTAAATTATAGAATTCCTACATAGAAATAAAAGGGGGGGGGGGAGTCTCCAATTTGTAACTCCTTCACTATATCCCAATTGTGTCCATATTTTCTGCTCTCCTGCTACCACCTGGGTCAAGTCACCATCATCTCACCTCTAAACCACCGGGATAGCTTCCATCTCCCAGCAAACTATACACCACACAGCGTTTGATGTACTGATCTTAGGAGGACACAAGTCAAATCATGCCATCCCCCTACTTAAAATCTGCCTTTGTATTTCCTAAAACACTGATGAAATGCAGGCTTGCAGACATCCTATTTGAAGTTTCTGCCTTATCATTTATTACCATATGAAATGGGTTTGGTCTTTCTTCACTCACTGAATTTAAATGGTTTGTGGTAAGGCTTTTGTCAGTTTTGTTCTCTGGTGCATGCATTTACCTGTATGATAAATGATATAATCACTCAATAAAAATAAGGAAACTGAAGCGTAGAAATTTTAGATGGCATTTTTCCAACTTCCAAAGCCTGCAAATAATGTGTGAAACTGTGATGGAAACCAAGATCCAACTGACTACAAGTGAATGAAACCCCATTACATAATGTAAAGTCTACAAAGAAGAAAACCTTTTATAACCCAAACTAACAGAAAGTCTGAACACCTCTACTTGTCTTGTACAGGCCAATGATTTTTTATTAAATTTTTATTCTAATAACATATATACAATATTAAATCTCCCCTTTAACCACATTCAAACATATCATTCATTGCTGTCAATTACATTTACAATGTTGTGCAATCATCACCACCATCCATTATCAAAAATTTTCTGTCACCCCAAACAGAAATTCTTTAACAGTAAACCATTAAATCCCCATTGTGCATGCTCGCAATAGAGCAAGACTTTAGGAAACGATTTTCAGTGAAGGAGTCCATGAATTAAAAGTGGCTGAAGATCTGATAGGTAAAATGGAAGCACCTCCAGACATTAATGAAGTAGATGAAATACAATGAGAAAATCTATTATCCTTTGGGGGAAAAAAAAGAAAAAGAAAAAAAGAAATTCTAACAATTTAACAGTAAGGAAATATGGTTTAAGGACTTGTGGTACATTGAATTATGTACCACCATTTAGACACGTTCTTTTTTCTTAATCTGCATTCCTGTGGGTTTGAACCTATTGTAAATCTCTTGAAGATGTTATTTTAAATTGAGGTGTGACCCAACTGAATGAGGTTGGGTCTTAATCTGTATTACTAAAGGCCTTATAAAGAGAAAGATATCAGAATTCAGAGTAAGAGAAAGCCCTGAGAAGGAGCTGGAAGCCAGAAGTCAGCCAAAACCTGAAGTCAACAGAAGGTGGAAGAGAAAGAGAGGTCCTCGCCACGTGACTCGAGGCAGGGATATACAAGCAAGGCAGCAAAGGATCACCAGTAGCCACCCCCGGAATGTTATAGACTTTGAGGAGAAAGCATAACTCTGCTAACACCTCAGTTTTGGACTTCTAGTCTCATAACCAGAAGCCAACAAATTCCCATGGTTGTTTAAGCCACTCCACTGTTTCGTATTTATCATAGCAGACTGGCAAACGAAAATAAGGGTGCTTTCTGATGCCCTGAATGGCTTTTTGTAAGAGACCTACTGGAAAGCTCTCCCAATTGTTCTCCAGTTGTTTGACTGGATCTATACCCCACTCCCCATCTCTGCTCCAGCTCTTCCCTGAATCCTGCCTGAGTTTGTAACACACTTGTATATTACCACCAAGGTGCCCTTACCAAGTTCAGTATTTGCTTCTAAGTTTCTGTTTTTGTTATCTTAATTTAGGGAATTTAGGGAGCGGACCTCTGAATCACTTCTTTTTACCAATCCCAAATTGCTGAAATCTCAGCATGCTTTTCAATCCAGAGCACATAGGATATCAAAACCGCAAGCAATATCATGCAAATATTTCTATTTTTCTTCTTGCCTGAAACTAGCTGCCTTTCTGCATCCAGAATGAAATATTTAAAGGGTCCTAAAGAATTTACAGTCCCCTATAACATCCTTAAAAAAACCAAATGCCTCATGAAAATATTAATGGCCACATAGTCTATGATTTTAATTAGATTTTTTTATTATTAAAAAATATGTATTATGGACAGCTATTCTTGAAAATGATTAGGCATTTTCTCAAAAAGTTTAACATACTCTTTCCATATCATGTAGTAATTCCACCACTGGGCATTTGCCCTTAAAAAAAATGAACTCTGACAGTCACACAAAATCTGAATGCAAATATTGATGGAATTTCTATTCAGAATTCCCAAAAACTGGAAACAATACAAATGTCCTTAATAGGATGAATAGAAAACTGTGGGAGGTCCACTGTGGAATTTTACTTGGAGATAAAAAGATCAAACTATTGATACATGCGATATCTTAGATGGGTCTCCGAATATTATGCTGAGTAAGAAAAGCCAATCTCAAAAAGTTGTATATTATATGACACAAAAATTCTTAACTGTAGTGACAGAGATCAGATCATGAGTTTGGGAGGGGTTTGAATATAAAGGAATCATGGGAGGGAGATTTTTAGGGTGATGGAACTGTTCTGTGTCTGATTATTGTAGTGGTGACATTAATCTCAACATGTGTTAAAATTCATAGACCTGTACAGAGAAATAAAAAAAGTTTGTTATATTATAATTTTTAAAATAAAACTATATAATATATATAGTATACATGACTATATGTACATATATGACTATATGTAATTTTTCCTTTAAAAAAGGACTACTGCAGCAGAGAAGAGAGACTAGAGCTCAACATTGAGGAAGGCAAGAGGCTGTTGAATTTTGTACCCAGGACAAGGGCAATGAAAAGTGTTAGCTGGTCGTCCACACTTTTATTAGATGGTGAAGAGGGGAGGGTGAGGTTGGGGGTAATTTGGATACTTGTAAAAGCTCATGTCTGGATTTTTTTCCTGCAGTGGGAATTTTTTCTCTGCAGTCAGAAAACTGGAAGATTAGTTTCAAGGTGGATAGGATTAGGGGAGAAAGCAGGCAAGGTTTTGTGAGGGCCAAAGCCTGCAGCTTGGTTAAGAAAAAAAGTAGCTTGGTCAATATGTAAGGATGCATGTATGCATGTATTATAAACATCCAAACGGGAAAAAGGTGCACAAAGAAAAATCTAAAAGTCTCTTCCTCCCTTTCTCCAAATCCTTTATTTCCCTGGAAACTGCCTTTTGTATTATACAGTTCCAGAAAACTTTCCATCACGTATACATTCTCCCTCTCTCTCTCTTGCTCTCTCGCTCTCTGTGTATATATGTGTACACATAGACACACAATTTTGAACAAATGAAATCACAGCACATTGTCAACGTCTGTCACCTTTTTCCTTTCCCTGTCAACATAATCAGAAGTAACATTTTTTTTAAAAAACCTGTAACTGTATTATATTTTAAGATATCGAAAGATAACATGCTTTATTTAAGAGTGCCCTGTTGATTAGTATTTAGATTGTTACTAAATTTTAGGTGGTCTTTATCTGTTTTTACTATTTTAAGTAATGCTGTAGTGAATGTTCTGACACATACTTTCTAACATACTTGGCTGAGTATTTTTGTAAAAGAAAAAAAAAAAATCCAAGAGAGGTTTTGCTGAGTAAAAGGGAACACCCACTTTAGATTTTGAAAGACACTGCTAAATGTTGTTCTGACAAATGAAAATAAATCGGGACGCTGGTAAGGCGAGACTTTATTCAAAACTTTATTGCTGTAGAGGGATGGAGAGTACTGCAGTAGAGGATGCTCCGACTGGAAGACTGCAAGCCCCTCAGAGGCCTGCCTTAAAGGGTTTGCCTTTCACAGGAGTGAGCAAGACCAGGAAGTCTAGGATGTGGAGGCGTGGGACTATGGGGGGGAGGTGAGACACAGTTGATGAGGGAATATTTTTCCCTCAGTCATTCGATTCCCTGGGGGCTGTTCTTCATTCCAGTCCACAGAGTGGGCAAAGCTCACGGAAGAACTGAGGGAAGGAGAGAAAGCTAAAGTTTGGTTAAGTCACATTAGTATTTTGTCCAAATTGGTCACTGGGGACAAAAAGTTCAGCTAATCAAAGAATGGGAATTCGCAGAATCTGTGTCTGGTCAGGTTATAGGAAAAGAAGGGGCATCCACGAGCCACGTCTAAGTCATACGGGAATGGGTCGTTCTTTGCAATAAGCTATTTCAAACACAAAATGATGGGGAGTGGGATGAGGTTTTCTGGACCATCCCTGTTTTCCAGTTTAGTGGACTGGCCTCTAAATGATTGTATTGATTTTTCTCTCCTTGATAATTATGTCTATTCAATACATCTTCACCAACTCTCAATATTAATGAAATTTTAATCTTTGACATGTTGAAGGTAAAAATCTCTCTCTCTCACTCCCTCTTCCTCCCCCTCCCCCTCTCTCTCCCTCTCCCTCTCCCTCCCCCTCTCTCTCTCCCTTTCCCTCTCCCTCTCCCTCTTCTCTTTCTCCTCTCTCTCTCTCTCTCCTCTTTCCTGAGTTAGATTTTTTTGGCGTGAACAGGCCTGCTGGAGTCCCTGTGACTCAATAGAAACAATAAAGTATACAACCTTCTGTGGTAATAAACAGAGACCTGAGGCTTGCAACCTTTCTCCAGCCAAACTGTATAAAAGTCCACACACCTGAGGCTCTGATAGCCTCTGACCTTGCAGAGTTTCTACTATACACACTGGCTTCTTTGAATACTGAATTGCAAACCCACCTTCCCAAGGATCAAGGGAGGTCCAGGAGCCTTGTCTACTCGATTGTATTCTCATTTCAGGCACATTCTTCTTTATTTATTGTTTGTTGGATGGAGGGGATTAAAATAAAAGTAACTTACATATAGAGTCATCCTCACCACTCCTCAAAATGAGAGGAACTTTAAGGTCTGACCTAGTTCCCATGTCTATCAGTCATTTCTATTATTTTTTCTGTGATAACTGTTGAAAGACTCTTCTTGTTTCTACTGCTTTTTATGTTTATTGCATTTTCAACATTTTTAATAAAATAAGCCTTTTTTCATCATATGTGTTGTAAATGTATTTTCCCAGGTTATCTTTTGCCCTTTAAATATGATGATTTTCTAAACTTTTGTAGACAATGTTCCATTTTCTTCTTCATGCCTTCTATGCTTGAGATCATACTTATAAAAGACTTCCCTCATAGGCAGAATAAGAGATGAGGGATTTTCTTGTTTGTCTGTTTTTTTGTTTATTATTATCATTGAAATAATGAAAATGCTCTAATAATAATTGATGCGATGAATGCACAACTATGTGATTATAGCAAATACCACTGAATGTACACTTTGGATGAATTGTATGCTTTCTTAATATCTATCAATAAAATTGGTTAAAAAAAAAGACTTCCCTGCCCCAATAATATAAAAATGTTCAGATATTCAGATAATTTCCAGTGAATATATAAATATACATATTTATAATTCTGGAGTACAAGTCATCTTGAGCCCACTCTGGTAATTTCTAGACTGAACCTCAACATCATTTAATTGGTTTTTTTAGTTATTATTTTTCTATAGGCAGATGAAGCTTAAACACATTCATTATAGCTTCCTCCTTATTTCCCTATTTTGATGAAATGACTCTGCCTTATAGAGTGAAAGAAAAATGTTTCTGGCTAGCTTTTTAAAAACATATATATATTTTTTTCATGTAACCACTACCACATTCAACAGCTATTCAATCAAACAATTATCAATCACCCCCAAAATGTTCCATCATGCTATGCCTTTATAGCCACACCCATCCCTTTCTCGCCCTTCCCTAATGCCTAGACAACCTGAATTTGTTCTCCATCTCTATAGTTTCATTATTTCAAGAATGTAATATAAATTCAATAATATAATATGAAGGCTTCTGAGATAAGCTTTTTGTTCAACATAATTCCTTGGAGATCCATCAGGTAGTTCCATGTATCCTATTCATTGCTGAGTAGTATTCCATGATATAGGTACACCATATTTTGTTTAACCATTTATCTGGTGAAGGTAATTTGAGTTGTTTCCAATCTTTAATTATTACAGATAAAGTTGCTATGAACAATTGAGTACAGGTATTTGTGTGAACATATGTTTTCATTTATCTGGGATAAATGCTCTAGAGTGTAATTGCTGAGTTGTGTGCAAATTACATGCTTATAGGAAATTGCCCTAGTATTTTCTAGTGTAGCTGTACCATTTTACATTCCCACAAGCAACGTATGAGTGATTCAAGTTTTTTTGGCATCTTCACCAGCATTTGATTTTTTAAAAAATTTTAGCCATTTTGGTAGTTGTGTAGTTAACAGTATGTTTAAACTCTCATTTTGGTTTAAATTTTAATTTCTCTGATGGCTAATGATGTTGAACATCTTTTCTTGTGCTTATTTGACATCTGTTTATTCTTTTTAATAAAATGTCAGTTCACCTGTTGCTCATTTTATAATCAGTTTTTTTTTAATTGTTGAGTTTTGAGAGTTCAAAGTTTTTAATTTTCATGGGCTTTAATTGTTCCCTTTATGGGTAATGATTTTGGCATTAATTTTAGGATCTATTCTCCTAGTCCTAGGTACCAAAGAGCATCTCCTAGTTTTTTTTCTAAAAATTTTAGAGTTTTACATTTACATTTAAGTCTGTGCTCCATTTTGAGTTAATTTCTGTTTAAGGTGTGAAATTTAAAATTGAGATCCTTTTGTTTTGTTTTGTTTTGTTTTGTTTTACCTATGGATGTTCAGTTCTGTATTATTTGTTGAAAAGCCTATTCTTCATTCATTGAGTTGTTTTTGCATTTTTGTTGAAAATAAGTTGGACATATTTGTATGGATCTATTTATGAGTTCTGTACTCTGTTTCACTGATCCATTGTTCAATATGTCTCTCCCTCCACCAACACCATACTGTCTTACTGTAGCTACATATGAAGATGTAACATCCTTCCACCTAATTTTTTTTTTAGAGAAGTAGTGAGTTTATAAAACAATCATGCTTAGTATAAAGGATTCCCATTTACTATCCCACCTACAACACCTTGCATTGGTGTAGAACATTTATTACTATTGAAGATAGCACTTTTTAAATAATTGTATTATTTTTAACAGTAGTTAACTATGTTACAATTGATGAAAGATTATTAAATAGTTATATCATCCATTATTTATATTAGGTATATTTTTCCCATATACCCCCTATAATTACCATCTTGTTTTAGTATCTTATATTTGTTATAATTCATGAATGAATATTTTTATACTTGGATTATTAGTTGCGGTCCATTATCTACAATAGGGCTTACTGTGTTGGGCAGTTCTATGTTTCATTTTTTAATTCTTATACTAAGATATACATCCTAAAGTTTTTACTTTTAACCACATTCACCTATATGGTTCTGTACTGTTGATTACCCTCACAATAATGTACTACCATTACCACACTCATTTCCAAACCTTTACCATCAGCTTACATAGAAATTCTGTACAAGTTAAGCATCATCTCTCTGTTCTCTAATCCCAAATCTAACTACTAGTAACCAATATTCTAGATTTTAACTCTGAATTTGCTTATTATAATTAGTACATAAAAGTGAACTTATACAATATTCGTTTTCTCCCCCCTCTGGCTTATTTCATTCAACCTAATGTCTTCAAGTTTCATCCATGTTGTCACATGCATCAAGAATTCATTTCTCTTTATACCTAAATAATATTCCATCATATGTATATACCACATTTTTTAATTTATTAATCAGTTGATGGACACTTGGGTTGCTTTCATCTTTTGGCAACTGTGAATAATGCTGCTATGAACTGCAAATAACTGATGGAGTACCCGCTTTTAGTTCTTCTGGGTATATACTTAGTAGCAGGATTGTCTAATCATATGATAATTCTATTCTTAGCTTCCTGAGGAAATGCCAAACGTCTTCCAGAGCAGCTGCACCATTTTACATTCCCACCAGCAATGAATGAGTGTTCCTATTTCCCCTCATCCTTTCCAACACTTGTAATTATGTGTCTTTAAAATTGGCCATTCTAGTAGATATGAAATGATATCTCCAGGTTTTGATTCGTGTTTCTCTATAGTGATTTTGAGCATCTTTTCATGCACCTTTTAGCCATTTGTATTTCCTGTTTGGAGAATGACTATTGAAGTTTTTGTGCATTTTTAATTGGGTTGTTGGTCTTTTTATTGTTGAGTTGTAGGATTTCTTTATACTTTCTAGATATTAACCCTTATCTTTCACTTTAATATTCTTTTTTTTTTCATTTAAGTTAATCTAATTTTCTACGTAAATTTTAGGATAAGCTTCTCTATATCTACAGACTTCAACAGGAATTGCATTAAAACTACACATCAATAATGGGAGAATTAAAATATTTACTAATATTGAGTTTTCTAATCAAACAAACATATTCTGTCTGTCCATTTATTCAGGTCTCCTTTGATCTTTATCACCAGGATTTTGTAATTTTTGCATAGCAGTTCTATAAATGTTTTATTTAGATTTATACCTAAGTATTTCCTTTTCATTGAAATAATTATAAATGGTAGCACATTTTTAATGTCAGTTTCTACATGTTCATTGTTAGTATATAGAAATGTAATTGATTTTGTGTGTTGATCTTGTATCCTTAGACCTTGTGGACTCACTTATTAGTTCCAGGAATTCTTTTGTAAATTCCTTCAGTTTTCCACATAGCAATCATGGCATTGGCAAATAGGGATGATTTTATTGCTTTCTCTTCGATCTCTATGCCTTTTATTTCTTTTTCTTGCTTTATTGTGCTGGTTAGAACTTCCAATACCATGTCAAATAAGTGTAAACATGGACATATTTGTCTTCTTCCTGGTTTTAGGGCACAATCATTCAGGTTTTCAACATTTAATATAATGTTAACTTTATTTTTTCAATTTGAAGAAGTTCTTTATTCCAAGTTTTCTGACAATTTTTTTTGGTTGTTGTTGTTAATCATGAATACATGGTGAGTTTTGTCAATGTTTTTCTTCAATAATTGACACATGATTTTTCTTCTTTAGCCTATTGATATGGTGGATTTGATGGACTAATTTTTGAACATTGACCCACTCATACATACCTGGAATAAACTTCTGAGACATGTTGTAAATGTCTTTTTGTACTTTACTAGATATAATTTCCTCATATTTTCTTGAAGATATTTTAAATATTCATCTGTAGGTTACTTTTCTTTGTATTATTGTTGTCTGGTTTTGGTATCAGAGAAATACTCCAAAACAATGAGTTTGCCTCACAACTTAAAAGCTATCCAGTTGGAGAATTTTGTTGACATTGAGAAGGCTATGTGAAGGGTATTAAATGAAAAATACGTACTTGGACTACACATTTTGTTTTATCAGTGCTGCTTTAATTTTAACTATTCATTGTAGAATTCATCTAGAGTTTCTTTTAGGGAGTTTGTTTTTTCTCACACCTGTCAGCAATCATGTTATGATGCTCTATATGCTTACCTGTTGCTCTATGTAACACAGGAGAATTATATTTCAATAGTCAGTGAAAGGCTATCCTAGAAATCTACTATGTGAATGCAAGATAAAATCACTAAATAGCAATCGTGTTAATGTTAAGCACATCTGGAAATTCCTTTTATTTCCCCCATGGTGTCAATTTCACTAAAATATTGTAGACATCTTATTTCCCCCAAATAATCAGGGGTAACTCAAATTCAGTAAAGTGTATATGGCCATTTGTGTTTTGTGTAACACATTTAAGTAATATTGATATTGCAGAGTACTGAACATGAAAACAGAACATCTGAGTTCATGCTTTGACTTTGCACTTACCAGCTGTGACTTTGGAAAAGCTACTTTTCATAATGATATAGTACAGGCATTACTGTTAATCTTATATAAGGCAATGCAAATGTAAACATATTACTATGCTTACATGTATTTCACTATTCTCATGGCTTAGAATATAAGCTTTGGTGCAGAAATACATAACATTGATATTGATACCATTAAAATGATTTCAAAAGACCTCTATTTGTAGTGGTGTTTTCAAATATTCCAAGTTGAGACATTCTGAATGCTGAGGAAAAATGTGATAAAGAACAAAGTGTTTCCCATGGAAGAATAATAAAAATACTTCTGAAAAAGAGGGAGAAAGGGAGGATGTTCCATATTCAAACAATGTTTACACAATTCTAAATGATGTGTCCCCCATTGTGTAATTAATTATGCACACAAGTTACTAAAAACCTCAGGAAAATCCTGAAATGAAGGGAATTTGGCTTAATTTAAGCTAGCATTTCAGCATTTACTTGAACATGAAAATCCTCTTAAAAATCAATATACATCAAAATCATAAACAAGTGTTTTTCATAGAACTCTGCAGGACATTCAGTAAGATAGTCCTTTACTCAGAGGAAATCAAAGCAAAACACTGCCACAAGGAAATGGTGCCTGTAAAAACATTTCTTGCTAAAACTTAAAGAAAACACTAATTTAGGTAACTGAAGTCTGATAAATATAAGACTTGTAGGTAAAATACATGAGTCGCATGGATTTATTTAAATAATATATGGTTTTTGAAACATTTAAAAATTTTGCAGTTGTGAATAATTTTATGTGTATATATATATCATATGATAATATGTGACATATAACAGTATATAATAAACCTATAATATGAATATATTCAATATTAATTGTGGATTTAAATTTATAACAATATCAATTAAATATAAATATTAAATAAGTTTTATATTTAAATTAAATGTACATGTATTTAATTTAACACAGTTATTGTATATTTTGCATATTAAATATGTATTATATAATATGTAATTTATATCATTTAAACATTATATATTTAATACATGCCATGTAGATAGTGTTATAATTTAATATTTAAAATATATTTTGAAGATTATTTTAAATATAATAAAATAAATTATAATTTAATATAATTACGTGTTATTTAAATATGTAATATCTTTTTGAAAACATTGATATTTTATTCTTAATAAGCTACTATAAATTAGTAATTGTAACTATATGGGTACATTTATATATTTAAATTTATAAAATATGTAGAATTTATTTATCTAATTCTAATACATTTAACTTAGAAAGAAAACTTACTATAAGTAGCTAAAATATAGGATAGATATGTACATATGACACAAACTAAAGACATAAAATACAAAAGATAAAAATTATAGTAGAATTTCTTTGGTGAATCCACTGTTTTCCTTTCACCTGAAGGATTTCATATGTGGATACCCAATTTCTTATGTTTCTTGGAGCACAAACTCTCAGGATGCTTGAGCTTTCTTTAAGGTTTTAAAACTATACAGGTGTTTGACTGAAAAGTATTTTAGTTAAGCAAGGGTTTCTGTTCAATTTATTGCTCCCAAAAAATGTTTTAACATAATTTCAGCATAATCAATTACTGTGAAGAGAAAAAGTATAGAAAAGAAGAGATAATGCCAAAGAAACCTCCTTTCTCTCCTATATTTGAAAGCAATTGTTTGATAGTTGGAAATAACAGAAGGGGAACTCTTACATTATCTGCTGGTGTTTGGATACTAGTCCTCTCTGGGATCTGTCCTGAATTAGGGCTCTACATGTAGAGCCTGCTTTATGAAATCGTGACCTGTCATCCTGTGCAGCTAAGTCTGAAGCCAAATTGGTCTATCTGCCAAACAGAGAAAGCACAGTGGCTTCAGAAAAGACAACTAACAGGGCATCGGCTAGGCTTCCTCTTCATACCCCCACACCTTTTTTTTTTTTTTTTCCTGCTGAAATGTAGGCCATGTGAGGAAATGGTTATTTCCCAAGAACCATGATACCCTAGTCTGGGGTAACTTTTGTAGCCCCAGTCATCCTAAAGCTTTCTATTGCAGCATCACGTGCAACAGGTACTGTCCACAAGCGTGCCATGTTTCCATGGGTTTAGCCAGGTAGTAATACAATCTGAAAATGTTCTTACACTATAATAATTTGAAATCAATACCCTAGCGTTGTACAAGGCATTTACACCATTCACTCAATGTGTGCTGATACAACTATATACTCAACAAAACCAAAAACAAGAGAAAAATAAATAATGCAAATTATGCTATAGATTTCTGCCTGCCATGTGCATATGTAGAACCTAAAAGGAATATGGTGAGTTTGTTGGTACTATTCACTTATGCCCCATTTATAACCAACTCCCACCCCTGAAATTCTGCCAATTCCAACTCTTAGTGTACACCTTTCATCAGGCTTTTTGTGATTCCCGTGATTAAATGTGTGTACACACAAATACATGCACACACATGCAAGATGCAACCTGGAATCTATTTCTTACAGAGGAGACATTGACTCTGTTGGACTTTAAAAAATTGTGTTGTACTCAATTCATTTTATTGACATTTAAGGAGTTTCCAGGAATAATTTTTTTTATTATTCTTGAAATTTGCTTTGTACACTGAACTACACACCCTACAAATGAGATGTGATGCCAACCATAATTAATAATGATTACTTATAGACTATAGTATAAATAATATAGTCATCATGTATGTATGATTTTATTGTGTATGCTATTCTGAGTCCACCTTGAGCTCTATTCACATATCATAATGCCAATGAATTAAAGTATTATTACATGAATAATTTTGACTCATCCATAAGCAGCTCTAAGATTTGGGTTCTATTTATACAATACTGTACAAAATACTAATGCTCTCTGGATGTTTTCTCATCTAGAAATAGTAAGTAATATTTATCCCACCAACTTCACCATCTTATTGTAAGGACAAAATGAGGTATTGGATAAAGATTTTGAGATTTTTGAAGCACTATCAAATGTGAGCCTTTGCTATACTGCAATTTCAAAAATAGATCTAGAAGAGATGCCACAAAATTACAGCAATCCTTAATTATATTATCTGGCTGAGGTACTCTGTATTTGATAGAAAGTCTTGAGTATTAAAATGCTAACAAATCAGTATAAGAATAAACCCATTCCCTCAAATAATGGAATATTTTTCACTGGAATTGAAGTAGCCAGCCTTCAAGATGGAGCCCAGTGATCCTTGCCTTCTGGCATTCATGTTCTTATGTAATTTCCTCCTGTTGAGTGTGAGCTGCACTTAGTCATTCACTTATAAAAAACAGCAAAAGGGACTATGAGACTAGGTCATAAAAGACTGTGTGACATAACTCTCTGTTGCTCTTTGATCATTTGCTCTGAGGAATGCTAGTTACCATATCATAGCCCTATGTAGAGATCCAATTGGAAAGGAGCTGATACCTTTGACCAACAACCATTTGAATGAGTTTGTATTGGATTCCAGCCCCAGTAAGTTTTAGAGGACTGCATCCCCAGCCAATACCTTGAGTGTAACTTCTTCTGAGACCCTGAAGCAGAGCCACCTAGTTAAACCATCCCTGAATTCCTGATCATCAGAAATTGCACGAAATCACAAATGTTTGTTACTTTTAAACTGCTAAATATTGGGATAATTTTTACACATGATAGATAAGTAGTACAGATTTTTCTAACCATGCTGATGAAACAAAAACAATTAGGTAGAAGTGGCTTTAGAACCAAGCAGTGGTAGGGAACTGAACAGATTTTGAAGAGAAGATTAGTAAAAGCTTAAATGCCTTGGGTACAACTGTTCATAGAATTTTGAATTTTGAACTGCAGGTAGGTGATTTAGCTAAGGAAGTTTCCAACCAGATAGCTTTAAAGGGGCCATGTGGTTTCTTCTTGCTGTTGATAGTAAAATGTCAAAGATGAGAAATAAGCTAAAGGAAGGATTATTAGAACAAAAGGAACAGGGACTAGCTGGTTTTGAGATTCTAAGTCTTCACAGATGGCAAATAATGCTAAAATTAAAAAATGGCTTCTGAATAAAGATCAAATCCAAGCTACTCTCAGGAAATCATGATATAAAGATGACACTCAGGTTGTGACTAAAAATTCCTTTTTTAAGACCTCAGAAAGCACACAACCTAAGATTGTGCCTTAACTTCATCCAATTAGACAAAAGACCCTCTAAATATTGTAAGGGTGTAAGTAATAGATCTTCTCAATTAATCAAGCATCCAAAAAATTTAAGGTCATTGTCCCTCTTTGGAAACCCAAAGTAGAGAAAGGACTATCTCTAAGAGATTTTGGGGTATGGCTTCTATCCAATGGATTGAACCCAAATAAGATTTAAGGAAGACTCACAAATTTTTAAAAATAATTTTATTAGCAAAAATTGCAGTTTTCACTAAAAAGGGATAAAGACAGTAAGGAATGAATCTGGAGTAAAATCCTAGCAAGTTGATTTTCATAAGTTCCTGAGATAAGAGACCACGCTTTGATAAATGTTGATCTGTACCTTTTTTGAGGCTCCCTTCAAGAGGAATAACCTATCTTTAAGCAATAGAGTAGATTTCAGAAAGAAGATATCAGCTCTATTTACAACCACCACAGCCCTAACAGGTGTAGTGTTTCCCTGCTAAAGTTTGAGGCTGAAATTGATTTTGAGTTCTGGGCAGAGCACACCACGAAAATGACTCTCAGCCATTAGCACCTCATTCTCAAATCACTGATCTGTTATCATATTTTTTTTTCTCTTAGATAGGTCATTGCTCAGGTGTGAACCTGATTATTTTTTGAAATGGTTAAAATAAAGGAAGTGTGTATTACCACTGTCTCTTTGGCAGCATGGATTTTCTTTCAAATCCCTGTGCTTTAGGGAACAGTGACATTTTACTTTAGTGAGCAAAAAGACTTGCCATGTGAGAAGGCTTGAGATTTTTTTTGGGGGGTGAGGTGGGGTGAAAAAGGAAGGAACAAAAGTTATTTGAATCCTTGCTGCTGTCATTAACATTTTCTTTACAACATTTTTGTGTATTTCTTTATTAGGTCATTGCATTTTTTGGCTACCTAAATGATAATCAGATGCATTTCTAAATATGTTCATTGGGATTGTGAGAGAGATAAAAGAAACTCTTATCAGATGATACATTTGCAATAATGTGACAGACACATTAAATTCCCATGAAAATATACAACTTCCAGGACCAATATTACCCAATAACCCAAGAGGAAAGACAGAGAGAGAGAGAGAGAGAAAGCAAGAGAGAGAGACAGAAAGAGAGTCTAAAGTTCCCAAAGGAAGATCAAGGAAAAGAGACTATTGGTATTCACTAAGATTTGGTATTACAAAGACATTGTCATTGTACATTCATTAAGTCCAAGTCTAAAATATGTCAACTGTGGCTAAAACCATGGTTTTATGTCAGAATATCTGAGTTTCAGTCTCTGCCACTTACTAGGGGAATAATCATGGGAAATTTTCTTAATACCCTGAGTCATAGTTTTCTTGGCTATACAATGCAACTAACAACGTATAGTATGCCAGGTTTTCATGAGAACTAAAGAGATAATATAAGTGAATGCACTCTTTTGACAATAAAGCATTGTATAAACACAATATTATCCCAAATATTATTATACTTGCTATTAGAGTGGTATAAAGAAATGGACATTTCTTAAATATATGCAAAAGCCAAGAAAGTGCCAGCAAAAGACATTTTTTTCCCTTAAGCAGCCCTTAGTTTCCATTCTCTTTAATATCTAGGATAATAGTAACAATAAGTTTCATGGTTTGCTGCACAACTATATTTTATGCAATCCAAAATCATAGTTGAAAACAAATGATGAGTCCACACAAACAGACATTCAAAACTGAATCAAGTTTAAATGAAATAAGTTTAATTCCTGGAGGAGAACCTAAGCCCGTTTAAGTTGAAAGGATTCTATTCCTTAGAACAGAACCTTGAACCTAAGGGCCTACAATAATAGACAGATTATGGCAAGAATCCCCTTCCTCCCCTCCCATCTCCATTACGACCTCCAGTCACTGAGATATAGTTAATGATTCTTTTTGCACTGGGGCCAAAATGGAATTCAAAATTGTATGTATTTTTTGATACAAAACCTACATTGCTGGTTTCATAAATTAGAGGTGAGTAATAGAAGAATTCTATCAACTTCATCTGGGAAGTTATATTTCAAACTATCAAGTATCCTGCACATCCTTCCCTAACTACCTGTCTGCAACACAGATTCCAATTTTCCAATATACACCAAAGGGCATATACTTCAGAGACACCTAACACCTCCTTGGCAGGGAGCAGAAAATGTTCTAAGGATGTTTCCGCACACATCTTCTTCCATATTCTCCCTTGTTTGGATATCTTCCACTGGCTACAAGATGTTCAGCATAGATTACCTTAATTTTCAATGTGCTCAATAGTCTTTCCAGAAGGAATCTTTAAAATAAAGCTAAAGCAGTGCTTTTCACACAAAATCTAGTAGTATCAAAGCGCATTCTTTATTGTAAAAATAAACACTGGTATTATTTTAGGTCTAGAAACAGTCACTCATTGGTGCGTGATACTGAGAGATGTGTTAAAATGTGGATATTTTTAATATTTATATTTACTGAAGTGACAAATATACCACAAATACTCAATTTTTCCAGTACAGAAAAATAATCTGTATTCGGTTTATATTTTGCATCTTTCACTAACATTGTCATTTGGATTTGGCAAAGGGAAGTCAGGGTAAGGGGGAGAAGGGGAAAAAGAGACAATAAAAATACAATTGTGCATCTGGTATCAGTACAGGTGTTGGTGAAATATGGTTTGGGCAGATTTATTATTTACACAGGCTGTATTGACAAATTGCTGCAAAGTTATTGTAGGAGGATAACTGACAGGGCTAGAGGAAAGAAGGTTTGTGATTGACTTAAAAGCAATGAGAAGGGAGTGGATGTGACTCCAGCAGGTGGGTGGCTGCCTTTCACATGGGAGATCCCAGGTTTGGTTCTCTGTGCCTCCTAAAGAAGATGGGCAGACAAAATGAGCTGATGAAATAAGCTGACACAAGGAGCTGATGAACAAGCAGACACAATGAGCAGAGATAATGAGCAAACATAATGAGCAGAGACAATGAGTAGACAATGAACAGAGAGACAAGGGAGCCATGGGCGGGGGAGGGAGGGGTTGGTGAAGCAATGAGAGCACCATGCCTCTGCTAAGTAACTACAATCTGAATAACATTCGCTGGCAACTAAGAAACGCCAGAGGACTGATTGGCTCATGCAGTGGAGCTGAGCTGAACCTGGACTAGATCAGCTAGATCTGATTGCTGGCCAAGTAGATAAGAAAACTGTTTACACTCTTTTAAAGAAGTACTTCCTATGAATGACTCGGTTTTGTAAAAGAGTGGAAATGAATTAGAATTCTCTAAATATTGAGATTCAATTGCCATAATATGCTTAGGGGCATTATCCTGGAAATGAGTGCTTGGAGACAGATGAAGGATTTGATCTCATGCCCTCATAGAGGAGTCCTCCAACTCCAATCTAATGAACTCATATTCGTAATTATTTCTCAAATAGTTTTTATCTAATTTTAAAGGGGATAATTTGTACCACTTGTATAAAAATGTATTACGTTTCATTAAAATATTCAGCATTAGTAGAACTTTGAGCAGAATATATTTCTTACAGTTCCACAGTCATACATATTTATAATATTAAAACTTGTCAGTTGCTTCAATAATAGAATCTCTGTCCCATAGATCTGAATACTAATTTTAATACACTCCCGTAGTAGAAAGCTATGTGCCCAAGAAAATGCATTTCCATTTTATACTTTCTAGTTTTTATGGTTATTTCTTTTTTATAATACTTTCTTTTAATTAAACTTTGCTTTTCAGCAGAAAGAGTTTTTTGGTTTATTTTTCTGTCTTTTTTTTTTTTCTTTTAGTAAGTTAAAAATACAAGAGCTTGGAAAGTATTTATTGGATTGTGTTGAAGAAGTGAGGGAAGAATCTCTTCTTAACCTTCCAGTATATTCTGCAATATTTTGGTTGGTTTTGTTTCAGTTCGAGGCTCTGACAAATGGTTCATTCCCTTTTTGAGAATATAAGCATTTGGGGCAAAGAATCACGTATGCCTGTTCCTTGCTAGTTTCCTGTGGTAACTTTGGAAAGACAGGTGGCAGAATATCAAAGTGGGAGGAACAGTCTTTAGACTTGCTGCTTTCCACAATGTAGTCATCTCAGGGAGCTTTATGAAGTGATGAATTAAATACCCTTAATGCAATGGCTCTGTAATCAAATGAAGCTATAATTCATCTCTCATCTATCTGTCTCTCTTCAGAATCCATATCTAAAGTGGCTGACGCACAGAACTCTCAAAAGCAGATAGGAGTACAAACATAAACAGCTCCCATTGGCCTGGGAAATAAGAACCTACTTTATTGAGAGAGGAAATTTGGGCCAGGACACAGGGGCTACAGCTCTCTCCTTCCTCAAAGTGCTGTTCAATCTTTAATTCTTCCCACTCATATCCTCACAGTCCCAATATGAGAATGTAGTGTGAGATTAAAAATGCCTTTAAAACATTCCATAAACTAATACTGAGATCCTGTGATTCTGATTTCCAAGGAATCCAGACACTCAGAAATTCTAAACTTAGAATCTTCAGTGTCCCTGTGAAGTAGGAGTGTGACAGTTTCTTTTCTCAGAATGTCAAGCAGAAAGACATTAACTTGGGGCATTTGAATTCACAAGCTCCATGTAGTTACTATTAGGCTAATTTAACATTAAGCCGTTGTTAAGTTAGTCAGTGGTCTGTATTTTAAAATTAAGCAGTCTTGGAGACTGGGCTCTATGTTTGCAGTTGGGTTTTCTAATGAGTTAAATTTGGAGTGTGGGCTGTTACGTGCAACATGACAAGTGTAATCTGGTGAAATGGACACTGTCCTGGGAACCAAATAATAGAGGGGTTCACTCTTTCCTTACTACACGTTAACTACATGGGCGAATCATTTAAACTCTCTGAGCCACAGTTTCTTTTATCTAAAATGTGGGCAATAATCACCAGCACAAGAGTAAATGGAATTTTGCAGGTTTGATTTATGCTGATTCCCCAAGACTATGGGGGATAGTAATAAACCCTTGCCCTTCAAAGTGCAATGAGAGACCGTCTAGGAGGGGCTTGCAGAGAAGGGGGTAGGTCCAACCCCAATCCTGGTTTTGCAACCCTTTTGCCCTTTTGTAATCTTTGCCAATGACTTTGGGGTGTAAAGGGATTAAAGTTGTCCAGTACAATGGGAATTGGAGATGAGAGGGAGCATTTCTTTAGATAAAGTTGTTAATATTAAAGCATTTTTAACACCCCCATGGGAGGTAGGATAGTAGGCTACTTTAGTCTTCCCCCAAAGTAAATGAGAAGTGTTACAATGAGATTACATGGAGGGTTGATACATGTGCTTTACAATTTGGGAAATACAGTGGACTAGTGTTTGGCTCCTGCTTAATAAATCAAAAGAACAAAAGCTTTAGTTGGAGTGGTCTTCTAGGCAGCTAAATGAAAATAGACTACATACAGTTTGTAACTTTATTCTCACTGATGGGTTCAATGTATCTTTTTACTTGCCTCATTAGAACCCAAATGAGGTATATGGAATTATGTATGCCAATTTAGAGATGCTTTTACTCTTAATCCAGATTCCTGTGGATGTGAACCCATTGTAAAAAGGATCTTTGAAGATGATATTTTAGTTAAGGTGTGTCTTAACTGAATGAGATTGGATTTTATTCAGCATTACTGGAGGCCTTTTTAAGCAAAAGGTATTCAAATATAGTCAGGGGAAGCCAGGAGGAGAAGCCAGAAGCCAGAAGTTAAGAGAATCCAGAAGACACGGCCATGTGACTAGGGGCAGGGGTACAAACTCTACAGAGATGAGAAAACCTCAGCCAAAAAATGTTTGTATATATACATGTGCTGATGAGCTAGTTATGGAGAAGGCATGGTAAGCAACCAGCTAAAGAAGTATTCACCTACTTCAAATGAATTGAAGGTGATAGTTTCCTGAATTACAGGAATTCTGAAGCATGAATGGTAGTACCCTGTGAGAGAAAGCACAAGCTTTAAGCATCTGCCATGACCTCAGGAAACCAACTCCAGGTGGGTACCTGACCAAGCAGGCAAGTCCTTTCCTGTTTCCTCAGTACCTCTTCTCTTTACCAAAGGAGGGAAGTAGCCTGAGTGGACAGATTGAGTAAACTCTAGGCTGGAAATTAGAGGAGGCAGGAGCCATTCTCACCTTTCCCAGAACTGGTTTCCCATTTTAACCCTAGATGTTTAAAGTTTTTTATTATTACACTGAATCTGGCGTAAGTGAGACCATACTATAACTAAAAGTTATGGGATTATTTTTAATCTGCCAGTGACAAGGAAGTCTGTGTGATCTGCTCTAGGTTTCATCCAGAGAACAGAATAGAACAAGCCCTTCAGAGCACATTTGAACAGTTAGCGTGGGGAAAGAATATATTTGTCTGATTATATATGTTTCATATGTAACATATATCTTGCCTAACCATATGTCCTTCCTGGAAGGTGTACTAATTCCTTACCGTTTTTCTCTTCTGAGCTGCCTGAGTCTTCATGAGGACAAAATGAGACAACGAATGTGATAGCACAGTTGTACTGTAAAGTACCAGTGCATGGAAGGGACCAGGTGGTTCAGGAGAGAGGAGAGAAACTGCAGCTCACCTCTCTCCTCTCTGTTTCATAAACTTAGCTTACACATGATGTTCCTAGAATGGATTGAGAAAGATAAACTTACTAATATTTATGGAACATACATATTTTTTAGCCTTTAGCAGTTACAGAGATTGGAATGGGGGATATTAAATATTCGGTTCCTTATTCATATTTAAAATAGTCTCTGTACTGTGTGTGAAAGGAAAAAAATTGCCAGAGAAAAAAAGAATTTCTTATATATTTCTTCAATCTATCTTTTAAGAGTAGAGTAGATGCTGATATGTAAAGGAAGATTTTTAGCTGTGAACAAACTCAATATATTGTTGCATTGTGGAAGATAATATCAATTAATTGGTACAGAAATATGATATTTGATACATTGAGGGAATTTAAATTGTCCTGAATAAGAAACACTGAGATGTAGAATGGCTTAGAAGGGAAAAGCTGACCTTAGTGAGACTCAAAGCTGAATGGGGACAGCGGGAGTAGCAGGGATTGAAAAGAAACCAAGTTTGATAGCTTCCTAAGTAAGAGGAGATACAGCAAAAGATGTTGGGTAGGAAATCTTTTCCAGGGTAGAGAAGGTGAAATATTATGAGTTGAATAGCATAACTCCCATCCTCCTTCTCTATGAAATATCTAGTAAAATATCTATTTTTGTCTATTGCCGAAGAAAATATCTTTTCTTTAAAAAGAAGTGCTGAGCACTCTTGTAATATTGAGGCAGAACCAGAGAATCCCCTTATGGCTGGGTAACATTTATTCAAAATATTATAAGAATCATGATCTGAGAAGAATACTTTATTCTGACTAATATCAGGAACTATGGTCAAGGTGGGGGGGAAAGTTTGAAATGCAATAAAATAGTTGAAAATTTATTTAGTATATCTATTCAGTTAAAATTTGATTCATATAGATTCAGCATATGCTATGTATGATGAAAGTGTACTTATCCAGTAGAGACTAATTCTGAATCTGAAGACACAATCTATTGATAGATATTTTAAAATATCTTTCAAAGTCAAACTTCCTTTTACAGTCTCAATATTTTCCAACGGCAATCACCAAAACTCTTTCTCTTTCCTACAATCAAACTGCCTAGTCTCCAAAATTCTTCCCCAACCTCAACCATGTAAGTCTTTTTCTTTCATTACCTACTCCTCTCATTGTAAAACATGCCTCTGCTAAGCACAAAGGGAAGCTATCAAAGAGGAAATGATAATCATCATGGATAGAAGATTAAGTAAGAATTGTTGAGCATGAAAACCATAAAACAATGGTAAGAAAAATTAAAGACTTAAATAACTTGAAAGACATATTGTATTTATGGACTAGAAGATTTAATATTGCTACAATGAAATAGTGCAATAAAAGCAATAATTGATAGCAATCTACAGATTCTGTGAAATTCCTATTGAAATTCCAATAGCCTTTTTGCAGAAATGAAAAAAGTCAATCCTCACTCTAAGTCAAACTAGGCATATAAATGCATTACCTTACCCCTAGCATGGGACATGACTCCCAGGTATGAGCCTCCCTTGCACCGAGGGATTACTACCAAGCATCAACTAGAAATGCAACTAGAAAAAGATCCTGACAAAAAGGGGGGAAAGGTAAAGGCAAATGAGTTTATATGGCTAAGAGAGTTCAAAGTGAGTCAGGAGGTCATTCCAGAGGTTACGCTTATGTAAGTCTCAGCAGGATCTCAATGACTGCCAAAGTAAATATTGACTCAAATAGCAGGGCTTTGGAGGACTCTGGAGATATCCAGACACTATAGACAGGGCTGACAGCTCAGGAGTTTGGTGCCCTACCAGCGGGTCCTACTGTGGAATTTATGCTCCCCAGTGCGACAGATTTGAATTCAGTTGTGGTATCCCTACACATGGCTCTTCTACTTCTTCTATTTGAACTTATAGTTAGTATTAGAGTTGACAGGTGTATGTCCAAGAAACTTAAATCTTTGACCTGTCATGTACCAGTTGGGCCCTGAATCCCAACAGGTTTACAACACCTTCTCTCCAGTCCATTGGACTCATCCAGGACAACTAACAAGGAGATGATGATGGACAGCAACCACCCCAAGGAACAGAGAGAGTCTGCAACTGCAAGTAAGATAGTCCCATCCATCTGCCCCATGGGATATAAGCCCTCTCTCAGTTAGAGATGGAGTGGGCTTCACCTTCCCAGAATTCTCAGGATTAGAGAGTGAATGAGGGACTAGAGTAGACTTACTGTTGTTCTAGTACAGACTTTTTGTGATTCTATCAATGGAAGAACTTTTATCATTGATGTGAAGGCAGTGGTCCCTGGAGGTTCTGAGGGACGGGAGAAAGAATTTGGGGTTATTTTCAGGACTTGAGAATTGTCCTGAATGGCATTGCAATGATAATACAGGCCACTATGTATCTTGTAATAACTTACAAAAATGTGTAAACTACAATCCACACTTAGTGTCAATGCTCCAAAATGCGTTCATCAATTGTAAAAAAAAAGTATCACACTAATGAAGGATGCCATTAATGTGGGAAAATGTGGGTGGGCTAGGGAACAGGACATATGGGAATCCCCTATATTTTTTATGTAACATATATGTAATCTAAGTATCTTTAAAAAATTAAAAAGTATATTAAAAAGAAAAAACCAGTCCTAAATTCATATGGAATTGCAAGGGTCCATGAAGAACCTAAACCATCTTGAAAAAGAATAAGTTGGAGGATTCACATTTTCTAATTTCAGCACTTACTACAAAGCAACTGTAACCATGGTACTAGCATAAGTTTAGATATATAGATCAATGGAATATAATTGACAGCATAGGAAAAAATGCATACAGCTATGGAGATTTGAATTTTGACCAGGGTTCCTAGACCATTTAATGGCAAAGAAGAGTTTCTTCAAAAACTGCAAAAGTTGGATTTCCGTATGCAAAAAAAATGAAGTTGGACTCCAACCAAACACCATATGCAATAATTAAATCAATTGTACAGATACATAAGAGCTAAAACTATAACTCTTAGAAAAAAATATATAGAGGGAAATCATAATGACCTGGGATTTGGCAATGAATTCTTAGATATAACACCAAAAGCACAAGTATCAAAAAATAAATCTTAAATTGGACTTCATCAAAATTAAAAACTGTTGTACATCAGAGGTCATTATCAAAAAAGTGAAAATACAATCTTCAGAATGGGAGAAAATTGGGATAAATCATATATCTGATAAGGGTTTAATGTCCAGAATAGATAAAGACCTCCTATTGCTCAACAACAAAAGACAAACAACCAAATGTAAAAATGTACGAATGACTTGAATAGATATTTCTGCAAAGAAAATATATAAATGTCCAATAAGTACATAAAAAGATGATGCTTCAGAGGTAATCACCGGACATTGTAAATCCTCACAGGGCCTACATGATGGAATAGAGGAGAGTATGGGCCATGATGTGAACCAATGTATATGAGGTGCAGAGGTGCCCAAAGATGTACTTACCAAATCCAATGGATGTGTCATGATGATGGGAACGAGTGTTGTTGGGGGGGGGGGAGAGGGGGGGTGGGGGGGTGGGGTTGAATGGGACCTCACATATATATTTTTAATGTAATATTATTACAAAGTCAATAAAAAATAAAAAAATTAATAAAAAAAAAAAAAAAGATGCTCAACAACATTAGTCATTAGGGAATTGCAAATCAAAGCCAACATCTGATATCACCTCAAACCCACCAGGATGGCTGTTACTACAAACAAAACTGAAAATAACAAGTGTTGGCAAAAATGTGGAGAAATTGGGACCATGGGGCATTGCTGGTGGGAATGAGCACTAATGTTCATAGCAGACTTATTCACAATACCTAAAAGGTGGAAATCACCAATGTCTAGACAAATGGATAAATAAAATGCAGTATATAAATACAATGGAATATTATTCAGTCATAAAATTCAGATATTAATACATGCTACAAAACAGGTGGACCTTGAAAACATTATGCTAAGTCAGATAAACTAAACACAAAATGACAAATATTGTATGATTCCACTTATCTGAAATATCTAGAATCATAACATAAAGTAGATTAGTGTTACTAGGGGCCAGAGGGAAGAGGGAATGGGGAGTAATTGCTTCATTGGATGCAGAGTTTCTCTTTGGGGAGAGAATAAGTTTCTGTAATGGACTGTGGTGATGGTAGCACAGCATTGTGAATGTAATTAATGCCACTGAATTGTTCACTTCAAAATGGTTAAAAAGGCAAATTTTACCCATGAACATACACATGCGCATTTATAAATGCATGTATTCATTTAAAAAATAATCTGGGCAGAGTAAAGAGGAGGGATGATAATGCCAGAGGGAATTTCAAATACCAAGATTCTGCATGCTGATTAGCAAGACTGTCTGCAGGTGTGCTTGAAGTCTAGGTGGGTGGGCAGCAGGGTAATGGGGTGGGGGGTAAATGAGACTAAATGCAATTATTGGGGGAGATGTTTACTAGCCTAGCATGTCAAACTAAAGAAAAATTATTTTATCTTTTGGAAAAGAAAAAAAGAAAGTCTTTAGACTAGGAAATAACATTTTCAGTTTTGTTTACCAGAATGGTCATTTTGGCAAAGGATAAACCAGAGAGCACGTATGCTGTGCATGTAGACAGGAAACTAACAGAGCAGCTTCTGAAATTGTCCAGATGGTCTGTAGGAAGACAGGAGCTGTGCGACTAGGAAAACTAAAGAAATATGTAAGATAAAGGATTGATAATAATTGGTGATTGATAAGATGTGAAGTTTGAGGGAGAAATTGCAGAGGATGGCCAGGAGCATCCTAGCTTGGGTAAAAAGGTGCACAGAGATATAAGTAGTGGAAGCAAGTTTGCATATGGGGGGTGAGGATGAGATAGTAAAAATGACTGAAATGAGATCTATGAAAGAAATTGTTGATGAGTCTGAGACTAAAACCCGACAATTCCATGTGGAAAAGGGACTAGCAAGCAGGAATATAGGGAGTCAGAAAGAAAGAGCATAAAATTGGCAAAGATGGAGAATACATTGCTAATAGGGCACATATCCCAGCAAAATTTTTAGTCTGTGTAGTCTATAAATAATATGTGATCGCAGAAATTCTCAGATAGTGAACCTATTGCTTCTAAGGAGAAGTGTAATAGGGAAAAAGACTAAATTTCAAGTAAAATGATTCAGTTCTGCCACCAAGGATTTGTATGACCTTGGAAAGACACCCAATCTCTTTGAGCTTCAATTTTCCTAGCTATATAGTAAGGATTTAAATGATTTCCGAGATATTTCCTAGCATAAATCTTTCATGATGTCATTCTTCTGAGTCCTTCTATGGTGAGAAAAAGTCCTCCAAGTAAAAAGCCAGAAGGCTCCAGGAGTGGTCGAAAGCAGAACTACCTTAAGCAAAAAGCCATCAGTTTATATGTCAGGATTTGAGAGGGGCAGCTAGTCCTTTGTATCTGCTTGATGCTATGCCTTCCCCACCTCCCCATCCCTCAAATAAATCATCTGACTCCACAGCATTTTTGAAAGTCTTATTCCATCTCAGAAAAGGCACTAAGTCTGGAGAGAAAATATGACTGTTGCATACAGAAAGATTATTGGAGGAAACATACTCTGAGTCCTTCTCTCTCCCTAAATTAGAAACAAAACTCTTTTCTAATAAATACCCATTTAAGGGAAGCGGACTTGGCCCAGTGGTCAGGGCGTCCGTCTACCACATGGAGGTCCGCAGCCCAAACCCTGGGCCTCCTTGACCCATGTGGGGCTTGCCCATGCGCAGTGCTGGTGTGCGCAAGGAGGGCCGTGCCCCGCAGCAAGGAGTGTGCCCCGTGAGGAGAGCTGCCCAGAGTGAAAGAAAGTGCAACCTGCACAGGAATGGTACCGCACACAGGGAGAGCTGACACAGCAAGATGACTCAACAAAAAGAGACACAGATTCCCCGTGCCTCTGACAAGAATACGAGCAGGCACAGAAGAACACACAGCAAATGAACACAGAGAACAGACAACTGGGGGGAAGGGGAAAAGAAATAAATTAAAAATAAATTTAAAAAGTATTTTAAATCTCAACATGAAATAAAAGTCTGAAGTGTTGATACAGATTCTGACAGTTTGAAGCTGGGTGGATCCCAGAAAATCATGTCCTTAGGGCTAACCCATTCCTGTGGGTGTGGGACCATTTGATTGAATTGGATTTAGTTGGGGGTGGTCTTTGATTGGTTTGCTTCAGGTGTGAGCCAGGGTGAGTCTTGGTCCTCTGGCTATCAGCCTTTATAAATAAAGGACTGAAAACAGAAATCCACAGGGAAAAATGTGGCAGAGACAGAGAAACCCTGCGAAATTAAGAGCTTTGGTAGACCAGAGGCTGGAATCAGCGGGGCACAGAGGCATGGAAAGAGGCCCCAAGAGGCTTTAAGAATGGAGGTCCAGAGAAGAGGGGAGACAAGACCCATGTGCCTAATTTGCCACAGCTGAGCGCAGGGAGAAAGTAAGCCTGGAGTAGAAGCCCGGAGTAGAGAGCCAGACTAGAGCCTTGCCACGTGGAAGGAGTCCAGGATCGCCTGCAGCTGACCTTCGGTAAGGCAGCATCCCTTATGATGCCCGGCTTTGGACATTTTCACAGCCTCAGCACCGTAAATTTTTAACTTAGTAAGTTCCCATTATAAAAACAGATCCATTTCTGGCACCTTGCTTGGGCAGCACTTAGCAAACTAAGACAAGGATTACGAGAGATGAGGGAGAAAATGTGTATGAGTCACCAAGGAGGGGCACAAGAAAAGTGAACATAGAAAGTCACCTCACCTGCTTCACAGCTGCCCTAAGTCCGATTTAGTTCTACCCTAATGGAAAGAAACATACTTTTTACTAAAACCAACATGTCTTTGTATCTGTCCTTTTTTCTGCTTTCATTTTTATTATTCCTCTCCTTTTCCCTGGGTTTGTTTTGTTTCCATTCATCTTTCTTTTTTATTCAGTTTACTTCATTTATGTGCATTACTCAATAATGAAAATACTTAAAACTCTTAGCCCCTTCTTTGGGCACATACCATGAGTATCTATATATGCAGGGCATTCATTATTGCTATTTCTAAAATTGGTTGAGCTTTAAATTTTGATTACCAATTTGACCCTAAATTGGGTTAGGTGAATATAAGTATTTTTAACTTCAAAGTGGTTGGATTTTTTCTCCTTTTTAAAAGCTATATTGTGTATCTGATTGATAGTTTTATTATTTAGTGGTCATAGAATGAGGCCCATCTAAGTTCTGCTTTCCAGTTCACAAATATCTGGTGTCAGGACCTCTTTACATTCTTAATAATCATTGGGGTTCCTAAAGAGCTTTTATTTACGTGGATTGTATCTTTCAAAACTTACCGGATTAGAAGTTAAAACTGAGAAAAATAGCAATATAGCCCTATTACATGTGAACATTGATAACACATTTTTGTAAAAAATAATTACGTTTCCAAGATAAAAAGTAAAAGTTACAGTGGTATTGTGCTGTATTTTTGCACTTCTCACTAATGTCCAGTCTAATAGAAGGTAGCTGGATTCTCCCAGCTGCTTCTGCTTTCAGTTTATTGGGTAATATTTTTTGACTGAAACATGAGAAAATTTTGCCTAACGTAACTACTTTGTTGGAAAAAGGAGGAGTATTTTAATAGTCTTTTCAGATGACTATTTTTATGTTACTATGCCAAAACTCAACAAGTCATTTCTTAAATGTTAGCGTAATGTGTGAAATATGGAAAGTGCAATTGTACAAGTGAATTTTTTTACTCTGCCACCTTAAAATCCACTGGACTATCTTTCAGTTAAATAGATAATTCATGCATGAATTTCTAACATCATGTATTGATCATTTAGAAAATATTGGTTCACTGAGTTATGCAGAACTTCACATTTTCTTATAAAACCATACCAAAAAATCCCACTCATGTCTCCACTGATCTCAAAAGAAAAATCTGGAAAGCTTTCACTCACACAGTAGTGGGTATAAGCTTTCTGAAATTCTAATTTTTTACTTACAACCTTGAATATTACACTGGCAAAAAGTACTGTCGTTTGTTTTCCTTGAAGTGACAGGTTCACATCATTTATTTTCAAGAAAAGAGCAGCCAAGTACTCAGTCTGAAAATCTGTAGTATGAGCTCAGTCATTCTTTCAAGTATAAATTGTGTTTAGAAAAATAATAAAATGCTAGTTCAGCTTGCAACTCAAACAATGCACAAGTGATTTTCTTGAGACAACCTTCATACTTCAGGACACAGCAAAAGTTCCTTGTACATCCAATTTAATCACAGAGTATGTTACAAAGGAATATTCTCAAGGATTGAGATTTTGTAAAATTAAAATTTTATTGTTTTCCCAAAAGCATTCTTTTTTTTTCTTGTGAATGCATTCACAAGAAAACAATGAATATAATGAATACACAAGAATACAATGACTATTTACAGTTTGATGCAACTGTCCTGATTTAAGGTGCCATCAAGTGTACCCACCGTTGTTACATCAATAGTCAAAATGTCCACTCAGTGAAAAAGGTGAAGAATACCTTAGTGTTATTATGAAAATAATTTTGATCTCCTGGATACTCTTAAAGTTCTTGTGAGTGCCCAGGCGTCTACAGATCACACTTTAGGAATGCTATTTAAATAATGAGTTATATTCTTTATTTGTAGAGCATTCACATACCCATCAATAAAACCAACCATATTATCTTATTGAAAAATTAATTATCATAATTTATTTATTAATATTTGATGATCCATGAAACTTATGTACGTATAATTTGCACTATTGTTGTTTCTGATAAATTTACGTCTATTTACAGTTACCCCATTGTTAGCCGGTTCTCTTGCTTTTATCTCTGAGAGCAGATAAAACTATCCACTACTCTATTAAACAATGTGCTTTATCCTAATAACTATTTTATGGACTGTCCCTTTTTCAATATGATCTGACACTTTTGTCACATTTAATTATTTTTTATTTAAGTTCTGCTTTATTTGATATAAGGTTCTTCTTTCTTCCTCACTTGATCTCTCTCCCACTCCCCCTACATTATTTTCCTTAGTATAAATATATTAGCTCAGTCATTTACTCTTGACTTTCTCAGTCATTCTTGCATTCCTATTTCCATAGTTGTAAAAATTAAGAATTAAATGGTATTTAATAATTCTTCCTGGTTAAATAGTGTAAATTAATATACTTTTCTTCTTCTGAACATTCTACTATCTTTATCCTATTTTTCAAGACATAATCTGGGAATTTTAGCTGATTTATTTTGACTGAATTATCATTTTCAATATTCCACTTAAATATTTTTGAATAAAAATATTTAAATATTCAATATTCAATAAGACTATAACATCCTATTATTTGCATACCATTCTATGTTTATATAGGTTCATTTCTCATCGCATTTACTTCCTTACCATGGTTTTATTTGAGGGTTCTTTATAGTGTTTTATTAATTATTAACCTGAAATAAGTCCCATACATTTTCTTAGTGAAAGAGAACGTGGGTGTTATATTTATAGAGCTTGCATGTCTGAATTTTTTCCTATTTTTCTTTTATATTGATATCAGTCTGAATGGGAAAATAATTTCTTTGCTTTTTTCATTATCCCTTAAGATATTAGCGTACTTTTTCTGGCTTTTAATGTTGAAAAGAAATTTGAAGCTATATATATTTATTCTTTCACAGATAACTTAATTTTCTCCATGAAGTCTTTTAGGTGCCTTCATTTTTAACTTTCCAAAATGCAACTGAGATATACTAAGTTATTAGTCTCCTTATATTAATTTTGCCTATGCATGGTAAACCATAAGTGCCCTTTTGCCTTACAACTTATAATCAGTCTATTAAATTTGCTTCTATAATTTCTCTAGTCATTGCTGATGCCCTGTTTGCTCCTATCACTTCCTTAGAAAATCCAATGATCTGTGTACAGAATTTATGTTCTTTACCATCAATATCTAATAATTTATTCACTCAATCTTTTTATTTCTTTATCCCTCTCTTCTGTGCTCTGAAAGATTACCTCAAGCCTGTTTCCCACATTACTCATGGAATTTCTTCAGTATTCATTCTGATCTTTACTCTGTATAATGCTCTGTCAATTTTCTGCAAGGCACTACTTCTGTCCTAGCAATGTCAACTTAAATACTTTAACTTCCTTAGCCTGTAATCTGTCATCCTTACCACTGCAACTTTGTATGTATTTGCCATGGTAGTTGTTGTTTAATATTTTATTCCAGGAACATAATAGCTGTTGCCACAAATATATTTTATTCCATAAAAATTTAAATAATTTCTTAATGGCATATTCTTCCATAAACCAACCAAGAACCACTAAAATGTCAAAACAGACTGGTATAAGCAAGTAAAAAACATGTGCATAAAAATCAATAACTTCTCTATATTCCAATAATGATTAGTTGTTAAATATAATGACTAAAGCAAGTCAATGCATGTAGCATATACAACCTGTGGGACCAAAGCTAATAAACATGCTCTCTGAATATGTGTTATTGATCAACATGCTGAAAAAAAATTAAAATTTGAGAGGAGTTTACTGTTGAAAAAGAAAGTAAATTAGTTTAGATTTGCCAATCCTTTTATTGTTAGTTGTTTAAATTGAGGAAAATCATAATAAAAATCCCAACAGGATTCAGCATTTGAGAAAGATCATGGAATGTGGCAATATACAGATATTAAGCTGGTAATTTCCTTACCAGGTGTTCAAATGAATTTTAAGCTACACAAATTAAGTCATGATAGTACTGACAGATGAACAGATTAACATTCAGATTCTAAACAGAAATCTATAAAAATAGAATTTCAACTCAATCAGAAAATGATTGGTATTCAATAAATGTTATTAGTATTAAAGGATAGACATTTGGGAAATATGAATTTAGATCCATACCTTATGCTTTAAATTAAAATAAAACTTCGAACAGATTAAGGTAAAATACAAAAAACATAACAAAATAAAGATGAATATTTTTGTAATCATCAGTGAGAAAAGACTGCAACAAGGCACAATGCACTAAAACACAAATGACTTGTGAAGAAAAAAGAAAAGATTGATATGTGACTGCATGAAAATGAACTGTATATGTTGCTAAAAATCAAAAATAATGATGTAGTTTCTATTTCCTCTGAAAGAGACAGATGATCATGAAATATCATTGCAAATTACAAATGAAACTCATTATAAAATACAAGACTATGCAGAGTATAAACCCATTTTTGTTTTGATTCTATTTTTTTAAGTAAAGGTAGTCACACACACAGATACATATATACCAACAAAGATGAACATCAAACTGCTGGCATTATTTTTTCCCCCTTAGGTAATGGAATGATGAGTGATATGTATTTTCTCTTTTGTATTTTTATTTTCTTATATTTTCCCACAACAGGCATTAATTTTATTAAGAAAGCAGTAGATATACCCATTATATAAAAATGTAAGGGGCGGGTTGTTGTGGGTACAATGTTTTACTGTTTTTTTATTCAGTGGAACTTTTTCATAGAAGGCATTTTAACTTTTGTTTTTGTTACTTGTTTATCTATCCAGTCTCAGAACCTGAGAAATCAACTGGAAAGTTTTCTTTTACTCAAATTAATATTTTTACACCACTCATAGGTCATACTTCCATAACTGAATTCCTATTCCTGACCCATTTCTTCACCCTCCTTCCCCTTGAACAAATATATTAGAATCTTTTTCTAACATAAACTGAATGATGTAACTTTTCATTACCAGCTCAGTGATCCAGAACTCTGGAGCTCCCTAAAGCTGAGTGCTGTCCTAAAAAGGAAATATTGGCTCTGTGGTTTAATCTGTGGGTTTGGTGAATCTATTGCCCTAATCCTAGATTACCCTAAATCTAGTTTTGTCTTTAGTCTAACTTACTCCAGATTCTTAAGTATTCTGCCCCACCCACACTCTAGAGCTGAGAAATGACTAGAAGGAAGACATCCTTCAGAATTTTTTGTCTACTTTTCTATTCCTTTCAGCGTTATTAGTCAAGGTATACAAAAAATGTGTCTTGAGAAAGTTGAGAAGAAGTTGAAATTTTATTTTTAAAACCTTCTTAATAAAACATGAAATTTTTAGAAGTTGATGCTGGTTGATTCCTGAGTATTGATTCTAATTTAAGATGTTGTTTATATTCTCAATTTCTGTATGAGTCTGTATTTCTGTATGAATCAAAATGCCTGGTTTTCTCATACTTATGTAACCTAAAAGTCTAAAATAATCCTATTCCAGCTCTTGCTTGAAAGACCAAATATCCCCATTTCCATTTCTCACTTTAGCCCACTACCATCTTTCATTCATTATACACCTTGTACACCAATTCTATTTAGGCACAGAAAGAATGAACAAGAAAAAAAATTATCAAGATATTCAAGATGTAAGGCTCAATATCATCGTGATGATAGTACCAAGGCCTTAATGTTGATAGAAGAAGATGCTGTATTGTCTTGCCCAGGTGATGGCATAAATGGGATTTCCAGAGCTCATCTGCAGTGCAATAAATGGACCTACTTCCTATTATCATAGAGACAGTCACTCTTTATAAATGGTCAGGATATTATTAGAGATGGAAAAAGATGGAAAGAACAGGAAAGACAAAAATCCATTGGTTCAGACAATGGGGCAAATAAAAAACAAATTCCAGAAACACTAACTCCCTCACATCTTCCCTGGATTTGGCAGTGGGAAAAAAAGAAAACGAAGCAAGGAAATATTGCATTAAAGGCAGGGGCACAAGCCCCCCAGGTCCAAGGTTGGGAATTTTATACTCACACAAAGAAGATCTAAACCTACCAAACACAACATTGAGTGAAAGCATTATAAGCTAACATGTCTCCTTCAGATAGTACGGTTCAAAATAAAATAACTGAGAAAGAATCTGTACCATATTATGAGATTCTTGTTTCTGCCGTAGGCGTCATTATGTGGAATGACTCTCATGGCTAAGACAGAGTAATTGAGACATATGTCTGGAGCATCAGTTCTTCTGTTGGCTATGTTCCTCAGTGCTCCATTCAGTAAGTGTTGACTTCCTTAGAGTATGATGATCTCAGAGTACTCAGATTTCTTATAAAGTGGCTAGCTTCCCTTAGAGCCCCAAAACAAATACTGGCAGGTCATTTTAATGCTTAAGCCTAAAACTGGCAACCAGTTAAAGCACATCACCAGATTCCAGGGGAGGAACCATATGAGGGAATAAATAACGAGAAATATAGTTTATTTGGGGGGCACCAAAGTAACAGTCAACCACAGAGGGTGTTTTAGTTCCCTAGGCTGCTCAAGAAAATACCATTAAATGGGTCAGGTTAAACAATGGAAATTTATTTGCTCATGGTTTGAGGCTAGGAAAAAGTCCAAATCAAGAGATCATCAAGGCAATGCTTTTTTCCCCAAAGACTGTGGTGTTCTGAGGCTAGCTGCTAGCGTGTTAGGCTCTTAGCTTCTCACATAGTAAGACACATGGTAGTTAAAAAATTAGAGCAATGGAAATTTAAGCAAGGCCCATATTAAATTCATTCACAAGCCTCTCAAAGAATACAAAGAGAAATAAAACTGATATATTATAGATGGTTCTATACTATAGTGACCTAAAATGGAATGAAATAGAATCTTTACAGATGGTCCTAAAAAACAAACAAAATCAAAATATTAATCTCCATTCTGCTCCTTTAGCAGTTTGATATAATTTATGAATGCCAAAAAAGGATTATGTTTGTAAACTGGTCTGTTCCTCTAGGTATGATCCCCTTTGATTGTATTAGATCTGACTGAGATGGCTTTGACATCTCAGGGTGTAACTCAGGGTTGAGTCCCCGCCCCTTGGTAGGCCATATAAATGGTCACTGACACAGAAGAAGAAGAAACATGGAAGAAGAGAGTGAGAACTTTGTCAGTTTTGATCCTGGGGCCACAGAGAGAGCTGAGCCATTAGCCTGATAGTTTGCTGCTGAAGAGACCGGAGCTCTGAGCACCTTAGAAAGCCTAGAAAAAAACAAGCCCTCCAGCCTACAGCTGAGGTGGGGAAGAAGCTGGGCCCAAGGAGTCTTAAGAGGAAGAGGAAGGCTTAACCCTCACAGAGATCGGCAACCATCTTTCTTCAACACATGCAACAAACTGTGGTGAGAAAGTACTTCTTGTGGTACCTTGAGCTGGACTCTCGAGGGCCTTATAACTGTAAGCTTTTACCCCCAAGTAAATACCTCTTATAAAAGCCAACAGATTTCTGATACTTTGCCTCAGCACCCCTTTGGCTGACTAATACAGCTCCTGTTCATTTTTACATGTTTATCTTTGAGAAACATGACTATTAGATTTGGTTCCCAGGAATATATTACCAGATAACATTAGAGAGTATTTTTTGGGTGTAGGTTTGGGAGTAAAGAATTTATTAAGAAACAAGAAAAGAAAAACAGTACATAATCTGAAACATATATTGCAGGTGTGCTGCACGGTGAGCCAGGCATAGAGTATTTTTTTAAACCAAGAAAGAAATAGCATGAGCACACAGAATCTTTCAGGATCTTATGGAAAAGAGTCATACTATCTTTAAGTGTCTAAGAACAATCACCAAATTAAATATGCAGGCAAATAGCACAGGAACAAGCCTATAACCTGCTATATTGAAGATAAAACTGAAGGCAATTTGTAAAGAAATAAAAATTGCATTTTTAAGAAAGAAAAAATATTTAGCATGGTAAAATCTTATTTGTCAAAAATTACTGGAAAGAATTTTCTGTTTAACAGACAATTACAAGTAAATATAACTTGGATGAGTCAAAAGTTTGTAGTCTTTGAATAATCCTTATAAGCATTCAATCAAAATCAAGAACATTGTAAGTATATTTTAAATAATGTTTTATTTTGCAGAGCAATTTCATTTAAGTATTAATTTTACTTTATAATCCTTACAACTACTCTGTGAAGGAGATATTCCCCTTTTAGTTTCAGTGATGAAATGATATGCTCTCTTAAATGGCCAAAGTCTTATTTCTCCAATTTAGTGCTCATTCTCTATTATGAAAGCCCATCAGGGTTTTGTTTGGTATTGTAGATACAAAAGATACAAAATCTGTACTGATTCTGTAGCATAACCCTCTTCTTCAGGGAAAATAACACTGAGACATTCATTGCCGTTAAAGTATATGAAAAAGTTCGTTAGATTCTATTGTTACTTACTAAGATCAAGTCTTTGACAGTGGGTTGAACGGATGTCGGTTCTGAACACAGAGCAGCCCTCAAGGGCAGTAATCCTGGGTGGGATGCAGGCATTCGGAGAGGAGGCCACGGTTATAACAGCATCAGGGCACAAGGATCCTGGGAGGAAGAGCAACCTCTCAAGTTGGAGAGAGGTTCCTGAACAGATGGAATGGAGGCATTAACTAATGTCAAAGGTCTTGCTGAGATTGTTGATATTTGAGAAGAAAACCTGAGCCAGCAATAAGCGTGATACCAATTTCTCGAGATTTTCCATGATTAATTCCATGTTAAGGAGGTTTGACAGAAAGTTGCCCACTTACATCACATCACTGTCTATATTTTTATTATATTATTTTTCCTAGAAGACTGATAATAGCTATATTCAAGGTTCAGTTTTAATAGGCATTCTGAAGGGATATGGCAGTTCAACAAATATAAAGAAAAACAATATGATTTTCCCCAATCAAGGATAAAATTTATTACAAGGACTTATGCAAAGACACTGTAATACATTTATTTCAGAACTCCAAGACCAAGAAATATTTATTTCTATAAAGAAGTTGACATACTTCATTCTAATAAGTTCTCAAATTTTTGCATTTTACTTTCCCATGGTTCCCTAAAAGCTTAGAACTAATTTGTTTTATGAAATTATAGTAGGTTTTTATGAAACACGGATTACTGAAGTATTTTGTATCCTCCCCTTATGCTTCATTGACTGACTTGTCAACTCAAAAAAATCTTATATTAATTCCTATATGTATAATAAAAATTTGTGTTTTTTGTAAGTTAACTGTTTTCCTTAAAGTGTAAATAAATCATTTTATATACCTATTTATATTGTCCCTAGGTAAAGCACTGACCACAAAGTTATCAAGTAATAACTTATTTGATTAATCCTCAATAATAAATTATTCATTAATACTTTTTTCTGAGTATTTAAGATTTGGAATTAGAAAGTAAATGCTGTATTATTCTTGAATAGAACTTCCCCTCTGTATATTTTTGGACCAGTCACAATTTATGTTGTTTTATTTTTTGTTACATAGAAGCAAGGCTGTCTATTTCTCAGTATTGAGAGCAATCAATGAGACAGGTATGAAATCTTTTTGTAAACTGTCAAGTGGTAGCTTAAGCTGTTATTTATTATTCCTCATAAAATAAAGTACAGGAAAGCTAACTTTTGGCAATTTATATTTAATATGAATTGGAATTCGTAGTATATATATAGGTGTAATATGTATGGAACTCTGTCAATGTTTGGATTTAAACATCTTCTTGAAATTAATGTTCATAATTTCAAAGGTTGCATAATGTCAATATATTGTACTATCTGGCCAGCCTGTTAGAGCAATGGGTAAATATTCACCCATTTCACTCATTCATTTTTCTTTTCTTTTCCTTCACAAATGTATACTTCCCTTGGATGGTATATTTCATATGTAACTTGATTTCAATTTATATATTTATCATTGTGTCTTTCAAATTTGCCTCATCTTGTCTGAATCACCAACCCTTTTATAGGCAGACAGTATATCTGCACAATTGCCAAAAATGTCATTTCATAATGACCCAAGCATAAATTGCCACATTATAATCTCCATTTGTTAGTAATCATATAGAGGACTGAATACCCTAAAAGTACAATTACATTCCTCCCCCTTGTTCCTCTCTGTAGTAGTAGAAATCCAGAGAAATGAGACCTGATCTACTGAACAAATGAAAATATATTCAAGTGGCAGCATGTAGAGATTTTAATATATGTTTCACTACATTTTCATCAACTATACAAAATTTTAAAAATGCATTTGAGTATCCCAGATGGGAAAGTAGAGATGGAAAATAGGGAAGATATTTCACTTGTTTTTGGAAGGAAAGCACATCAATTAACAGATTTTAAATTATTGGCCTGCTTTCACAAATTAATGTATTTTGAGGCAGTGTATATATGTAGAAAGGAAGTTTCATAGTATCTGTTACTATTCCTTTAAGAACTGTAACTTCAGAGAGAAAGTAATGAGTTGAAGGAATTAAAAATACATCAGAAGCCCTCTAACAATTAGAAGAAACTGTTAATTAGCGCAGAATATGAATCTTAAGCTGCCTTGCTCATCAAATCATTTATTTTAATGAAGCAATGTTGATCAGAAACTTTACTAACACAAAAAATAATTATAAGAAAAATTAAATAAGCAAAAGGCTTCTCTGGAAATATGGATCGGACTATAAAACATAGAGTCAAAATTCGTACTGTTATGACATGTACCTTCCTCTTGGGGGTTTTTTTAGGATTAATTAATTGGAATTTGCTTTGAGACTATTAAAGAAGAGCATTCCACCCTGCCTCAATGGTGCAAAAGACCCACGGCCTCAACCATTTTAAAAGGTTAGAGAAAATTGGAGGGGCTCAGTGTCTGTGTAAAGCAGGTGTTACAATGCCACCATGGGAGTTCACTATTATGAGAATTGTGACAAAATGAGAAAATTATATCAACAGCCATTCAGAGTCCATTGATGGATATCCAATGATTTTAAATGATTGGATTTTAAAGTACAGAGTAAGAAAGGATTAAAATTTAGTGGGTTCAGTAGAAGCTCAGGAGAATATATGATAGAGAACAGTGTGTGTACATTCATAGAGCTCTGTCTTTCCATGGACTTATCTAGTTTCATTATCCTTTGACAATTCACTCCACTGTATATGCCCATCATGGTGTTTTGTCCTAGTATCTCTTAAAATGCCTATCATTTCTCCTTGTGTTATGAGCCCCTGCTCTGTGGTCCCATAATATGCATTTATTTTTCAAGCGAGTTTGTTCTCTAATGTGCTCTGCAAAATGCCAACTTAAAAGCAGAATTACTGTTTGTGAAGTCTTATCGTCTTCCCACCTGAGAAGAATGTTAAGATATGAATCTTGAGTAGGGAGAGGGAGAGAGCAGCCGGGGGCAGCAGGGAGATTGACTTACATTAGGTACAGAGACCGGGGCCCATGAGACCTTTTAGGAGTCCACAAAAATGCTTTAATGTCTTTTAAAATCAGAAGAATGTGAAGAAAGGGTTTTACTAGATAATATTAATATATCTTATTATGGGCACTATCACAAAATATATATTTATGTTTTTTTTAAATGGAGAAAGAGGCCCACAGTAGTGAAAGTGCCTAGGGCCAATGAAAGTCATAATGTGGAACTGAAAGGGACAGAAACAGAGAGAGGGGGGAAAGAGAGACAGAGGGAGAGAAAGAGAGAGGGAAAGAGAGGGAGGTAGGGAGGGAAAATCCACTTCTTTCAGTAAAAATACTTCTGGGTTGAGGTCTGAGATGAAGTGCGGTGTAATACTTCCTGTGTAACAATATTACAGGACTTCCCCCATACCCAATATTAGAGGGGATATTTCTGTTTTTCATTTTTGTCCATCATCAATGTAACTTAAACTGATTGTTCTAGTTTACTAATAGAATTTATGTATCAACACTAGACATAAAGACCTTAAGCTGAAACGTTATTAAGATGAGTGATAACTGCCATTTATTTAGCATTTACTGTGTGTCAAGGTTTTGATGCATTGGTTCTCATATTTGTCTCAATAACTGTAAAAGTTAATCACTACAAACTTTTCAACTAAGGGAATCAAAGTTTAAAGAAATTAAAGAGATAAAGAGATCTGTACATCCCCTCAGCCATATTAGGCCTCACATGACTTTTAAGATTAGAGAGAAAGAATCATAAATTCATCTCATTATTCACATAGGTTTTGAAGTCCTCAAGTACATGTTATTTCAAAACTTTAGCTTGTGTTTTACCTATAAATATTTCTCTCTGGAAAATGATGAAAATAGTTCTTTAATCCTAAAGAAGAGTTAATAACGATTTGATTTCAAACTGTTAATATCATATATTAAAACAGTTAAAAGCCAAGTTTGGAGGAAGTAAAAATTACTACAGCACCTTTGGAAAACAGTTTGGTAGTATATGCTGATGCTGAACATATGCATACCTCCCAGCCCAAAAGCACCATTCATTTTTTTGTACACCCAAAAAAACACACACACGTGCACCATAATATTCACGAGTATTGACAGCTGAATTATTTGGTATAGCCAAAAATGGAAATATCTCCTATTTTATCAACAGTTAAAAGAATAACTAAATGTAGTTATATTCATTCAATGGAATACTTTACAGCAATAAAACTTATTTAGATATATCTACACACACAAAAGTGTGAGTCTAAGAAATATGCTATTGAATTAAAGAAATTAGACACAAAAGAATGCATGCTGTGTGATTTTGTTTGTTAAAGTTCAAATATAAAACTATTGTTTTAAGAGTTAAGACATTGTTTTCCTTGGGTGAGGAGGGAAAATGTTGTGATAGAGACAGATCACCAGATTGGCTTCTAGAGATTAATCTTTCCATGGACTTAACTAGTTTCATTATCATTTTTTTTTACCTGAGATCAGTTTTATTGCCATGTTTACTTTGTGGTAATTTATTAAGCTTATGATTTATGCATTTTAAATATGTATTATATTTCGATAAATAAATTTTTGAAAAGTTATGGTAGAAAATTCAGCTGCTAAATTTCTATACTATATTTAATACATTGTGTTTATATCCCATAAAAAATAATATCTAATAGTTTGGCAGATAAAATTTTTCATATAGAACTTTCTAAATCATGAAGAAAATATCAAAAGAAACAAGAGAAGCGAGTATCAATTATTCTGACATACTTTTGTAAGAATAACTCAGACAATTATAAGGAGTAAATTTCTGAGATGATAAATGGTGATATAGGGAATTGATGTAATTGAGATGAGGTTGAAATCAATATAGTAGATGAACACATTTCCTAAACTGTAAAATCTATGTATTTCCTCCTTTAAAGATTCAGTTATCCATCATGAAGAAGTGTTTTGATTTAATTACAGAATATTACAAGTTACAAACTTACTAAATTGATGGTTCCTAAACCTGACTTTTTAAAATCAATGTGTGTTAAGGCTACAAAATATGAGAAAGGAAGAAAAGATTGCTAAAATAATTTTAGAAGTTAAAATGAAGGGACAGCTTAAAGCTATAAAATCATTTTTGACAAATATTTATAGCTTGGTAACTCTAAATAGTTTAATATCTTCTTTATTCTTTCTGACACATTTTGGTCTAAAATAGGTTAGATAAATGATAAAATCCATGCTGGGCTCTGCCTTAGTCTGCATGCTGCTGAGCAATCATCAAAGTTATCCAGTAATTTAAGGGGTAGATCTATTATTATCTCCTAATGATTAGGTCAAATCAGTCAGGTTGGACTCCTCATTAATGATGACAAGGGTCTCTGAGCCACTGCCCCTTCATAACTCACAAATAAAGCAATACTGTGGATGTTTAATCAACTTATGAGCTATACATTTGTGATAGGTCTCCTCTTCCAGAATGAACAGCCTGCTTTGCTCAGAGCAGCCTCTTTAAAAAGCGCCCTGCCTAGCATCCATATCTATGTTTTAAGTAGAGGACAGACTTCTCTTTGGATAGCATGTCATCATCACCTGGCCTAAAAGATTCTCACGGAACTACTGATAAATTAAAATATTGAAATATGTCTAGCCTACAATGTAAGGTAAATATTGCACTTAGGATCCCAGATGATCTGTCTCTTCTGAGAAACCCACGCACAAAAGATTTGCAAACAATCTTGTCAAATGCTAGTAACATTTGTAAAAATGTAGAGAAGGTAGGCCAAACTTTTAAATGCATAGCCTATCCACCTACCAGCTCTTAGCTGAGGTCTTCATTCTCATTGTGGAGTCTATTTCCATATCCCACAGAAACCCATTATCTCACCATTATTTATCATATCAAACACCTCCATTTAATTTTAACTTCAATTGATTTTTTTTTTGGTGGAGTGGGGGGGTTACTCTCCCCTTTCCACTTTCCTTCTATCTATTTTTATAATGATATTTACAACCCTTTGGGAGGAAAAGAAATTGTTTACATGTATAATTGCAGTTAAAAATCAGATTACTAATTTAGTGTAAACTATTTCATCTGGAACATTGTCAGAAATTCAATTACTTGTCAAAAAGGTAAAAAATACTTCTTTAGTTTGGGGTCCATTAAGTAAGTAAGTTCTGCTAATATGACATGAAAAATGAAAACTTTGATGGCAGAAGAATTTTAATTGATTAATACTCAAAGAAAATGTATAATGACAAAAATGAGTTCTACAATGGCCAAAGCCTTTTTTGAAATTTTAAATGGTCAGTCAGTCAATAATTGGCATAGGGAAGGAAGATTGTGCTTTATTTTCTTTAAGGTTAAGACCTTAAATAAAAAAAGAATTTATTTTCGAATCCATGGGTATAAAACCATCCATCATTAACTACATCCCAAAATTGCATACGCCCAAAACAAATCATAGACCTAAATATAAGAGCTAAAGCTCTTATTTTAAATCTTGGAGTAAATCTTTTTGATCTTGAGTTTGGTAAAGTCTTCTTTAATAAGACACCAAAATATAAGCAACATGAGAAAAAAATGAATCAGACTTCATCAAAATTAAAAACTTTCATGCCTGAAAATGACACCCTCAAGAAAGTGAATAAATAACCCACAGAACTGGAGAAAATGTGTGCAGATCATATAACTGATACCCAGAATATATTGAGGGAACTCAAAATCAATAATGGAAAGATAAACTAAAAATTGGGCAAAGCTTCTGAATAGCCATTTTTTCAAAGATATACCAAGAGCCAATAAGCATATGAAAAGTATTCAACATCATTAGCCATTAGAGAACTATAACCAGATAATTCATCAAAACTGCTAGGCTGACTATAATAAAAATACAGATAATAGCAACTGTGAGTGAGGATGTGGAGAAAGAGGAATCCTCATATATTGCTGACGGGAATGTAAAATGGTGCAGCTATTTTGGAAAACAACATGGCAGTTCCTCAAAATGTTAAACACAGAGTTAACATATGATCCAGAAATTCTACTCCTAGATAAATACCTAAGAGAAATGATAAATACCTTATGTCCACTTGAACACAGCACCACTCATTAATAGCAAAAAGTAGAAATAACCCAAGTGCCATCAATTGATGAAGGGACAAATACAATACATATATACACATGTACATGAATGATCTATTCAAATAACAGAATGTATTATTCCAACATTCAAAAGGAACAGAGTGAATTTAGGTCACCCAGTCATCCATGATGATGATGTAAGAAGCTTCTGTTTTCTGTTCTCTCACAGAATCTTTGAACAACTAGTAAAAACTGGCAAGTCTAACTTCCTCATTATTCCAGAAAGCTGTTCAAAGGTTGAAGTAATGGATGAATGCAATTGTAGCAAAGGTGTCACATTAGTGCAAATTATTGATAATAGGGAAATCTCTGAGTGTGAGTGGAGATATATGTGAACTCTGTATTTTCTGCATGATTTTTCTGTAAACTTATAACTTCTCTAACAAAAAATAAAAAGGAATGGAGTATTGATACATGCTACAACAATGATGTACCTATGCTAAGGTAAAAGATGAAAGACTGTAATACAAGACTATGTATTACATAATTTCATTTATATGAATGTCCAGAACAGGTAAATCTATAGAGGCAAAAACTTGATTAATGGTTGAGTATGGTTGGGAGGGTGGGGGGTGGTGAATGGGAATGAGAAGTGAACACTACTAGGTATGGGATTTCTCCTTGGAGTGATGAAAATGTTCTGTAGTTCATTGTGATGATGGTTGCACAGCTCTATGAATATACTAAAAACCATTAAACTGAACACTTTAAATAGGGGAATTATATGGTATGTGAGTTTTATCTCAATAAAGCCGTTTACAAAATAAAAAAGTGAAACACTGTTCAAAAAAATTTAATAGACATATATAAAAGGTATTCAAGGAACACACTAGAGGAAAAATCTAACTTATTATCTCTGTCATTGATTTGCTTATTTACCGCCTTGTGTCATTCCATGTGTGTCTATGAGTGTACACGTGTGTGTGGCAAAGGTTAGGGAGGTAACAGAATCATCTAGCTAGACTTGGAAGTAGTTGACTCATGAGTATCGTGACACCTTAATCACCCAGATATCAGTTTATGTTCATAATTTCATAGGGCCATAGTGTGCTAACTCAGTAGAGCCAAATGTAAGCATTACTTCTCAACAATGCACTCACATTGGTACCCTGAAATGGACCATGGTGCAAATATTTACAGCAAATGTTACAAATCAAGGCATTTTTCTGAACTCCTTCTCCCTCTTCCCCTGAGCACTGGTTGTTAAACGTCTTCCGGTATTACACTGCTCTGAAAGCCCTTTCAGAAAATAATTCTCAAAAATCATGCTTGGCATTAAGATATATTTATAAATGCCTAGAAAATTGAAGGAGTCATTCAGAAGCCAAAGTGCCTGGGGGCACTACAGCGTCTCTGAGAAAGAATTTAACCTAAGGTAGTTCAGAAATCTACCATGATGAGCCAGACTAGTAACAGAAACTGAGAATCAAGGAGAATCAATTTTTCTGGGTATAATTCAAAGGCACATCAGCAATCTCAAAGGAAATGGCTTTGGGGAAACGCTGAAAAGTGCTGGACACAAAACAGTGGAATGACTCAATGCTCAAGCAATCCCATTAAGAGAGCTTTGTAAGACACAAAGGAGAGTCATTTCAGAAAGCCTGTCTAGCAACAACAGCAGCAGGGGCTTGGGTGAAGAGCAGGGATCACCTGTAGACAGTGCAGGTGGATGGAAGGAACTGAGCTGGGCATTGTCAGGTGGAGGTTGTTCAGAATGAAGTGACAAATATCAGCACAGTGTTTGGAGCAGAATTGTGGGTCTTACACAAGTATTGGCCAGAACAGTAGTGTGTCACTGGAGAAACAGCAGAGAGAAGAGGCAATGCTGACTTATGTGTAAGCCCATGAGTACTCATCCTTGGAGACTCCAATATACTTGAGGACCGAGGACTCTCTAAAAGGACTCTAAGTCTCCACAGCCATGCAAGTAGGGTAATGAAAGAACAACATTTTAGTTTTAATATTCATGTGAGTGCATATGAACATAGAGACTCTGTGTGTGTGTGTGTGTGTGTGTGTGTGTGTGTGTGTCTTTTGGGGTTGTAACTGTCACTGCAGTAACTTGACCATAAATCTATCATAAAACCCATACCACAGATCAGTATAATTTACTTTCCTATCTCTATTCCATAATTGATTTCAGCTCCTTAAGGCAGAATTTATTTTATTCCATCTTAACTACTCTGGTAATTACCATAGCGCACATTGTGAGTATCCAGTATTTGTTAATAATAGTGAGAGCTAATTACTACTAGATGCCAGGCATTAATCAAAGTATTTTACATATATCCATTTGGAGTTTATGTAAAGGTGTTATTAGTATCCCTAATTTTCAGATAAAGAAAGCAGAAGCACAGAAAAAGTAAGCAGTTTGCTCAAGATCATATACCTGCCTCTCAAAGGATTGCTAGCTAGCTAGCTAGCTAGATAGATAGATAGCTAGATGATAGATTGATTCAGAGAACTTAGTTTGCTATGATAAGTAGACAAATACATAGATAGATAGATTCAGAGAACTTAGTTTGCTATTCCACTTCTGCCATATTTGGATAATGTGCTCTAGACTACTTCAAATTATGAAGAGAAGACCTTTAGCAGGTCATGAAATCAATTTAGTGGTTTGCAACCAGGATTTTTTTTTTTTTTAAGAATAGGATAGGATGAGATGGATGGGATAGGATGAAAATATCAAGTGCACTCTGTGCAGCCAGGATAAGTTGATTTTTGAAACCTCTTATTTCAATTGTATATAGGTATGGGTGTGTGTTTGTGTGTGGGGACCATAATATACAATGTACTTCTTTCTTCAGAAGGTTGCTATCAAAATTTGTGAAACTTGCTTGAAGTCATAGTATTTTATTCTCTGAGCCCTAGTTTCTTCAAAGTTTAAATATAATTCTGATAATGGGTATGTAGTTCTTGAAGACACAGTCAAATTCCAGTTCCTAGATTGAATGTTAATAGAATTAAAATGTTTGCAAAAATAGTTTTAATTAATCAACCACAATTAATAGTAAGCAAGTACACCTAGGTCTGATGTCCCTTTTCGGAAGACATATTATAGACATTATGGCAAATGGATCATGTGAAATATTTAAAATAACTATGAGAGAGCTCTCAAAAACCATTGTATTGGTAATAGCTGAAGAGAGGAACCTACCTATTGAACGTACAACAGATGCATTATTGCAGTTATGATTGGATCACAGTAATGCTAACATCACTACACTGAGGAAGTATTGTATTGATGGTAACAATATAATACCAGTAATAATAGAAGATTAAAACAGCTCTTCTCATTGAAACAGTCTCCTGATTGTGGGGAGAAGCATCTACTTCCTTCAAAAAAAAACAGAACTACTAAGACTTATAGAAAAAATAAAAGAAAGAAATCTCCGAAGCATAAATAGTATCTAACTGCTGTTTAATGATGTTTTGGATCAAAAGAAATAAAGGAAAAATGTGTCTTCTGAATTCTTGTAAAAGAACTAGAATTAAGAATCTCCCAAAGAAGGGAAACAGTTTTTATTTTGGCATATTTCTAAAACAATCATATTCATTTATGTGTTTCGTACACTGTAAATTTTATGTATGCATATATTACTTATTTTTTCACTAACTAGAATACTATTTCCAAAAGGTCAAAGATTAAAAATCTTTTAAAACATTGTGATAGCCTCTGGCAATTCTCAAAATTTTCAAGTGGATTCCTAATATAGCCAATACCTTCTAGTGAAAGGGGTTGAGTCCTAAAAAGCAGTAATTTGTGTATTAATTTCTTCTGTTGGCTAAGGACTTTGTATATGTCTTATCTCATTAAAGTATCATACAAACTCTATAAGTAAGAATTATTATCCAGATTAGCAAAAGGGAATAAAAATTATTTGGCTGATAAGTTGCTAAATCAAGATTCAAACTGATATCTCTATGATTCCAATGCCCATACTCTCTCCATTACATTTAAGAGCAGCTAAACTGTCAGACCAAAGGGGAGAGATAAGCATTTTATACCATCACCTCATAAAGCACAGCCTCAGGGTATTTTGCTCTGTTTTCAGAGGCGATATATTATCGAAGTGAGAGAGACTGATCCATAAATAGGAGACATTTAGGCACAAGAGTGACATTTTCTTTCATTATTTCATTTCATGTCATTTGCCACATGTTTGTCTCTAATCCCGTGCATGTTCCTGTACCTATGTAATATTCAGTGTGAAATTCTATGTCAGTATAATTTAAACTTCCAAAAGTCAGTAGGTTCAGAGTTGTGATTCCCATGGCAACCATAATTCCACCCCTTTGTTTTTATATAGCATTTGTATAACTAGAGAAGTTGTTAAGTTTTATATCTTAATATAAATATGCAGTCATGTTGAGTGTCTTTTTATAGTTGCTGTGGGAACCACAATTTAGAATTTTCTGATTTTCTTTGCATTTAAATTCCCAATCAGATTATTACAATCACTGGCATTCCTCTCATTTTATTGAAGAAGTGAAGAGGTAGGAAAGGAATAGTAATTTTATTGCAATTTCCCATAGTTTTGAAGATACTACTTTACTGCCAAAGGGAGAAAACTTAAAAAAGAAGAGAAAGTAAGGAAACATGATATTTTCTAAATAAAATGTTAAAAAGAAGGAATACTATGGTAAATAAATCTAATGTAATTTTAAATATGTGCAATTCCCCAATATCTTGAAGTGGTGTTTTCTTATAGTCACAGAGTAATAAGAGTTACAAACACAAAAGCCTATTAAGGTTCTTAGGTGTCTTAAAATCAGCAATTTGTGTGCGCTTTACAAGTGAGAAGGGTTATAAATGTATTTGTGTATGGGTGGTTTGTGTGTATATAATGCATTTCTCATTCCATTTGGATGAAAAGTTTAGTAGAATTAACCTCAATAACCACGATATTTGCGAATAATTTAATGTCCTTGTAAGTTCTGTGGTACTACGATGTGAATGTGTGTTTAAAGTCCAGACACCTTTTGTTTAATAAGAGTTTACATAAGCTGCCCCGATGGGTTTTTGCAGTATTTCTAGAACTTTACAAGGCACAATTTATAAACCATTCTTGTAGACCCTCTCCCACCACTGAAAATAAACCATTTTATATGACAGGGAGATGTCTCTCTTTAAAGTTATCTAGATAGCATCTCTGAAACCCATAAGTGGTAATGTTCATGATAACAGATGAAGTTTTCTCAAAAAAATAAGACAAAAAAGGGTTTTGGATAGGGATATTGCTACTTCATATTTGATTTTTTTTTTAGTTTTGTGAATTACAAAATCATTTCTTTTTATGTGAAATTGTTTTAAGAATTTCCTCTCAACTAACTGACAAAAATCTTGTAGCTTTGGTGAAGTTAAAGACGGATGGACGGAAAAGAGCACCTTGGCTTCCCAGGCAGAAAAAGGGCTAAGCCATTGACTTCATGATATCAATGCAGGGCAAGGTTTGTTCCTCACATCCATAGGTTTCCAAACTTGATTTCTTCTAGCAACTCAGAGTTGAACTGACTCAAGGTAACTGATTTTTTGAGTCAAATTCACAGGGAAATGTGATATAAATCCAAATGCCAGTTTATTAATTTTCTCTAAAAATATGAGTGCCAAGCTGTTGATTAGCATATTCGCTCCAAGAAAGTGAATCTTCCTGGGGAGGCTCAGTTTAATCAGGTGGCTATTTGCAAAACCTAGAATCATAGTGTAAAGGGTTCGCTGACGGATCTGAATGCCAAGCGTCTTTTCCATTGGAATTATTTCCTGCCAAGGGAGTTCAAAATTCAAATTGGTGGAGGTGACTGATTTCAGGGACCAGAGCAGATATTGCTGGGCAACAGACTAAGTTCCAGTTGAGTCAGCGTGAGTCTCATCCCTTCCCCCTAAGTTCATGTCAGCCCCAACACAACCACCCTCAATCCCCAGAAGAGATTGGGCTCCCGTGACTGTAGCTTTCCTGCCTGCAGCCCGCTCCCCCATGGTCCCAGACCTACAGAGTGAGGACTCATTCTTCCTTGTGTCGAGACATTTCTTCTGATGCTACTCCATGCAGGGGTCAGTGCAAGAAAGGACAGTCTAGAAAAAGGTTTAGCAGAGAAAAGCAGGACCAGGAAATACTGGAGTTGACTGTTCTTGGTATTGATTACCTACCAATTTCTACAGAGAAGGATGAAGGTGGGGAAAACTTTTGTGTAAACTCACCCACCCAACTGAAAATACAAAGGTATGCTGTCATCATGCCTTCTGGGAGTTTGAAGACCCTATAGGAGAAGCAAGATTTCATCTAGGTCATGAGGACATATAAAAGACATTCACAGTTATGGTCAAAACCAGCCTAGGAAGCATCTCCACTCCAACCACATGGCTCAGCTCATCCTAAGGCCAGCCTGGCACACCATACAGAAAGTACTGACCTGGCAGCAAGTTACTATCCCTCCCAGTAAAACAGACAAAAAAACTTTCTGGTTGCCCAAACACTGTGATTATTCTGGACATGCTGGCAATTCTGGATAAACTGACAAGTGCAATATAGTGTCTGCTAGGTAAATGCCAACCAATCTGGGCACACTGACCCTACTGGAAATACTGACCATCTCTCACAGACCGCTTAGAGACTGCCATTACAGACACATTAACCAACCCCTTAACACCCTAGTATCTACCTTAAGAGAACAAAGCTAAGATCTCTACATGTCATCATGGGCCATATTCTACCTTATATCTTGTAATAGTCTTAGATGTGATCTGCTTTTCCAGGATTCCACCAGACATAAAATTTTCACATGATTATTCAACCAGTGAACACAAAAGCTTTCAATGAACATAGAACAATTAATCCTATTTCTTAAAAGATACATGCATATAGTCACTATTCATAAAAATTTTATATTACTTTTTGAACGTGAAACTTCTTTATGTATAAACATACACTTTTACAGAAATGTGTATGATGTACACTTTTTTTCATGCTGTCTTTTTTTCCCTCTTTTTTCTTGGACTTTCCATGTTAAAAACCTACTACCGTATTTGCCTTTATTATTTGTTACCTTTATTATATTCTCTGACCCCAGGTCAGACTAACAGAGATTCTTCTGCTATGTCTGTTCTCATTGACAGTCCTGAGACTAGAACTGAGCAACAAATTGAAGAAATCAAGAAACGTTGCTGACCTGTGAGTATGTGTAGTAAAATGGCTTATCCTAGACTGATTTGAGGAGTTCCCAGACAATCTACAATCCAAGTAACTGGGGCACTATGGGACCTAGAGCAAGATTATCTGGTGGATTCAGATAATGTGGTCCACTGCATGTTGACCAATAGCTTGTTTGTATAAACATAGACATGGTAAGAGAGTCAGCTTTTCAAAACACTTTAATTTTTCCACTTTACAATACCCAGAGATGCAGAGGAGAAATTTTCAAGGTACAAGAAACCATCATTAAATTAAACTGATCCTAAGTTTTTGACATGGGTACCATTGCTATTTACAACTTATAGTTCCAAAAGAAGAAAATATCATCGCTGTCAAATACAGCAGGTTGTCACAGGGAGCGGTGGCCACAAGGAAGACTCGCCATGATCATTTTTATACCATTTTATGAGAATTGTTGCTCTGAGGCAGGAGACGTTATTGCCACCATAGCATAGGCTGTCAGAGATGGTGGCATTAGCCTCTAGAGCACAGCTTATCTGAGGGAGAGTGTTGTTCAGAGTGAATAATCCTTTATCTTCATGTTGTTTCATATTCTGCCATGGGGCACAATTTAAACTGATTGATAGACACAAGGAAAAAAGTTTACGTCCAAGAAAGTTTAATAATAAAATCAAGGTAAAAGCCCCCATCAACAAAGCATCTACTGAAATAATAAAATGGAGTCTGTGAAATAGAAGCCCTGCTGCTGTTCCTCACTTAACCTATATTTCTCTGTTACCCTTTTACTTGTACTTTCTCTTCCTTCTTCACACTTTTCTTTTTTTCTCTGGTATCAGCTAAGACACTGGCATTATCAGTAGTGCCCACAGGAGCATCTGCTGACCATTGTGAGAAAAAGCCATCATCTGCCCCTTCTTCACATTTAAATCTCAGATGAGGTGAAATAGAAAATTTTGCATACTTAAATGGATGCTGTCAAAATAATTGGGGCTGGGGTCAACTTCAGATTACTAGCAAGCTCTTGAGGGTAGTAAGAGACATCTCAAAATCAAAAAGGTTGCTGCGTTTGCCATCTACAGCATTCTCTGATCCAAATTCCTATTTTTTCACTTTGTTTTCTACAAGGAATTTCTTTCTTCTTCCATTGGGAACATCTACTGATTGCTCAGTCAGGAATATGTTGTCTTGATTTCCAGCTATCTCACTGTTGCTTACTCTTGTCTAGAGATGGGAAAAAGATGGAGAGAGAAATCATCAAACTCAATGGCTTCACACTGAACATCTCCTAGATACTCTTTCCCAGTGCTCTCACTCTCATACTATTTGAAATTTCTGACTAGTGACTCAGCTGCAAATTTGGCAGGAAAGACCCTCCAAGAAAGATGACCTGACATTTCCTATTATCTATGTCTATGCTGTCCTCGGTTTGTTTCAGTAATTGGCAGTCGACTGGGTGACACTATCACAACCTTCATTGTCTAGCTTTCTCATTCATAAGAATGTAGTCCTTTTGCATGTAGTATATCAACAGCAAATCTCTGACTTTATTCTCCACCTCCACAGTCGTCAGCATTACTAAAACCTGATTAACTGAACACTGAATGGACAGCATTGTTCATTCACTCACTCATTCAAAAGCTATTTAAAGAGCTTACCTTACTGAACTGTATTAGAACTATAGAAAAATATTTAAAAGTAAGCATATAAGTCTTGTCTTTCAGTTAGCATGTCTATAGTACCTGAGATGACCAAGATTAATAAAGTTTCATGCTTGAGATATATATATCTCAAGGATGAAGGAACTATCACCTTCTATAGTTACATTCCCCCTTTTATCAGCTCTTCCAATAGGAAGAAATCATCACTGAAATGGAAGTTTAGAAACTTCATTGGACCACTCACTCATGTCCTTCTATTCTGCCTCTTCTTGCTATTGATGCAGAGGTAAAGCTTTCATTGGAAATCTTTTTCTATGTAGTAAATCTCCCCCAAACTTAGCAGTTTAAAATAACAAACATTTATTATCTCTTGCAGTTTCAGAGAGTTCTGGCTCAGGGTTTCTCATGAGGCAGCATTCAAGATGCAGGCAAGGGCTTATGTCGTCAGGTTTTACCAGGATAGAGAATCCACTTCCAAGCTTGCTCATTTGGCTTGCCATGAGGTATCATTTCTTCATTTATACAGCGGTCCATAGGCCTGCTCAAAGTGACATCTGACTTCCTCAAAGCAAGTGATCCACAATAGAAAAAGTGTGACCAAGATGGTAGACCCAATTAATGTCTTTTATGACTTAATCTTAGAAACGTATCTCCATCACTTCTGTTATATTCTATTGGTCACACAGACAAACTTTGGTACAATGTGGGAGGGGACTAAACAAGGGTGGGAATCCCAGAAGGGGACATCAATAGGGGCCATTTTGAAGACTGACTGCAATAGTTCTGCACTATTCTGCTGCCTCTCTACTCCCTCATTCTCTCTTTCTCCAGCCCCCCTCCTTCTTTTTACCATGTGTACTGCTCCTTGTGTCAAGTTTGTATACCATGCAGTTCAACCACAAGAAGAGTCAAGTTTTCAATGCAGGTTTAAAGGAAGGAGGTTGAGACTTTAAGATAATCTACATGCTTTATATCCACTTCACCAGTACTAGATATGCTCTTTCTCATTTTAATGTATAGCTATCCTGATAGGAGGCAATTTAAGGACAGAATATGCCAATTTGAAAACATTTATCTAAAACTTGTGATAAACCATCAAAAATCTTGCCTTGCACAATTTGTGTGTGTGTATAATCTCATCCATTAATCATTGACTCAAAATGTTTTCATTGAGTACCTATTACATTTATGGCATTGTTCTAGGTGCCTGGAATAAAACAGTGAACAAGCATACTAAAATTCCTACCCTTGTAGCGCTTATATTCTAGTGGGGGCAGGCAGACAGCACAAATAAATAAGTAAATCATGTATTACATTAGATGTTGATAAGTGAAATTGATCTGTGAAAAAATAAAACAGAGCAATGAAAAAGAGATTTTGAGTGAAGGGGATGGGGGGTTGTAATTTTACATTTAAATTTAAAATGTAAATTTACAGAGGTAAGTTTAGGGCTCATTGAGCAGGTGAGATTTGATAAAGTCCTGATGGAAGTGAGAACATCTTCTAGAGAAAGAGTTTTCTAGCAGATGGATCAGCCAGGGCAAATGGCCTGAGGTCAGAACATCCTATTAGGCTTAAGGAACAATACAGAGACACCTGTGTGACTGGAGAGGCGCAAGAAACAAGCAAGGTAATAGAGGGTAAGATCAGAGATATTAGAGGTTGTCAATTTTGAGGAATTTGCAGGCCGTTGAAAATCTTGGCTTTTACACTTGGTGAAATGGGGAGACATTAGACAGTTTGTTTTGAGCAGAAAAAATTAAAATTTACTTAACAAAGAAATGGAAATATGAACTCTATGTAAATGAGCATAGGAATCAGTTTTAATCATGTTCGTATCCAATGAAGTTTCCATTTCCTACTGAATGACATTTAAATGCAATCAACATCACAACCCCCAATTCCATCCTCAACATTTCACCTTATAAAATTCAGCTCAGGCATCACCACCAGACTCTTGGGGTAAAGGAAACCCACGTGCAATTTCTATGATGTATACATTTCCCTCATTTTGACAATTGGCAATGCAAGCCCGTGTGAGATGGCTCGAGCATGCCACTGTTTGTATCCCACAAAGCAAACACCAAACAGTGATTTTACCGTGGACATTAAACAAATGTTTAATAAATCAATAACAATAATTATCAATTTCTGAGTATCTATATGTACCAGGCACATAACTTGTCTTTATTAACCATTTCCTCAAAAACCTTACAATTACACAGAAAGGAAGTCGTTTTCTCCATATTGTAGCAGAAGATATTGATGTTCATGGGTGTGAAATAAGTTGCCCACATTCATTATCTAGTAAGTGGCAAAGCCATGATTTGAACCCCAAACAGTCTATACTCTTTCCTTTATACTAAACGAGTTAGTTCAGCCTGGAATTCAGCTGTCCACTCTACCCAATGAATTGCATTCATTGATGTGTAATTATCTATTGAAATGTGGCTATTATTTCAGCTGATTGCCATTAGACAGCTTAGGTTCATCTCACACCATTCTATGGATACAAGTTGAGAGTCTACTCATTTCATCAATTTTATATTTCCCTAGAATATCCAACCCTATCACCTCCCCCTTTCCCAAAGAATGATAGATATCTAAGTCAATTCAAAAGCACCACTTCTTTTCACTTCATCCTTTGAAATTTAACTCAGGCATTGCTTTTTCTGAGAAATCTTTTCCAGCAACTTCTCTCCAGCTCTCCTCAGAACAGAAAATGTGCCCAAAAATTGTGCTTCCAAGCATTCCATGAATACATCCAGTATTGCAGTAAAACACATAGTTATGTGGTAAGTCTCCGTTTACGTTTCTCTTTTCTCCATTAGAATAAGAACATTTCTAAAAGTGGAAATTGTGCCTTATTCATCTTTATTTCCCCAGTGCCTATTTCAATGCCTGATATTAGATACAAATTTTTTTGGTTGAATAAATTAATGACTAAACAAAAGAAGGGCTCAGGACAAACATCATCATTTTACAGTTTGGCATTTCTGTTTATTTGGGTCATTTCATAATGTAATAAACATATGATAGTTTTACAACTACCATATATTTCAAAAACCATATAAAGTACTAGTTAAATGCTGGGGCTCTGTAGCATTAATACTGAGATCCAGCTTTTGTCTCTGCCCCTTGCTAGCTGGGAAAATGACTTCATCTTTCAAGTCTTCATTTTCTTCATCTGTAAAATGGAAATGATTTTAATAACAGCTAAATACATGAATACCTAAAAAGCACATAGAAGAAGCTTGACAAATAATAAACTTTTAAATGACTATTATTACTTAATTGTTAAATAGATCAGTAAACATTAAACACATTTAGTCGATTATTTGTGTTTATGGGCAGGGTAATTGTTAATCAATTGTTATCCTTAACAAATGATTGACAGTTAAAATAATTTTTTTAAAAAGATTTATTTGTATTTATTTAATTCCCCTCCCCTCCCCCGGTTGTCTGTTTTCTGTGTCTTTTTGCTGCGTCTTGTTTCTTTGTCCGCTTCTGTTGTCGTCAGTGGCACGGGAAGTGTGGGCGGCGCCATTCCTGGGCAGGCTGCACTTTCTTTTGCGCTGGGCGGCTCTCCTTACCGGTGCACTCCTTGTGCGTGGGGCTCCCCTACGAGGGGACAGCCCTGTGTGGCACAGCACTTCTTGCGCGCATCAGCACTGCGCATGGGCCAGCTCCACACGGGTCAAGGAGGCCCAGGATTTGAACCGCGGACCTCCCATGTGGTAGACGGACGCCCTAACCACTGGGCGTTTCCCTAAAATAATTTTTAAAAATCATAATTGCTACTACTAATTTCCCCAAGAGGCATATAACATATAACACAGAAAACTAACTTCACGCTGTTCTACCTATTTTCTCCAAGGAAGCTAACAAGTACAATTTAAAGCTGGTCACATAGTGCGTTTGTGCTCTTAACTGTCTACTCTTTTCAGGCTTAGGAGAAAGATGAGAATTGGCATTTCTTTTTCGGCCTGGGTAATGGCATACTGCCAGTAACTAACTGAAAGCCAGGGTCTGCATATTGCAAACAATCTGAGAGGAAAGAAGGGAATATTTCAATGCAGAAAAACAAGCTAGTAATGCCCCATCCTATTTGGCCCTTGTTGAAATCATTAGGCTGATAGCCATTATTTACAAATATCATCTAAATTTTCTTGTTTCTATCCCCTCCTTTACTCAGCCACAGATAAACTTGAGTTTGTATATGTGTATATATATATATATAAAAACTTATTTGACATAATTTAGTACATTATCTAGATTTTGTTGTTTCTGAGATATAGCATTGGTTCAGAGGTTTTTTTCTTTATTTTTCTCTTTTTCTTTACTTCTTTTTTCTTTATTTCTTTCCTTTTTTTCTATTTTTCTTTTCTTCTTTTCCTGAATGAGGTTTCATACTATCATGTGAATTATGGTTCCATATTCCTGTTAGTGGTCTTTATATCCAAAACTTTCAGGTTTGTGTACATAAGTGAGCAAATATGTCATTTTTTTTCATTTTTTAAAGTTATTGAAGTATATCACACACACATAAACAATAAGTATATAGTAATAGTTGTGAACTTACAAAGCAAACATACATAGCATCATACAGGACTCTCATAACTCCCCCTACCACCAATACTCTGCATTGTTGTTAAACAGTTTAAACTAATGATTAAAGAGCATTCTCAAAATATTACTACTAACCAAAGTATTTTCCCCCAACTAACCCTGTTATTATTATCTTTATATCATTTATATATGAACATACGTAAACAATAAGTGTATAGTAAAAGTTGTGGACTTAACAAACATGCGTAACATTATACAGGTGTCCCATACATCAACTCTCCACCAACACCTTGCATTGTCATGAGACATTTGTTACAGATTATGAAAGAATATTGTCAATACCACTAATTATAGTCCTTATCTTGCATTTAGTGTATTTCTCCCCCAATCCAACCTATTGTTATTTTTTAAATATATTTTTTATGACAGAAGTTGTAAACTTATAAACCAATCATGCACATGTGCAAAACTGCCAAACAACTTCCACCTAGCAACACAACACACTGTAGTGGAACATTTGTTACAGATAAAATAATATCATCTCATTGTTACCAAGTCCACAGTGCATATTTGGCACACATTCTCCATACTGCCCCATTATCAACACAGTACATCTTTGGTATAGATGCAAGCATATTACATTATTACTGTTAACCACAGTCCATAGGTAACTCCAGTTGTCTTTTTCCCATGCTTCTCCACATTCCCATCACCCTGCAGTAGTGATGTTCATTTGCTCTAACTCACAAAGAACATTCTTGCATCTGTACCATCAACCACAACTCTTTTGACATTTTGTTACTTTTATTGATACAATCTTCATTTCTAGACTCTCTTCCAGGTCTTTCTCTCCTGTCTTTTCTTTTCAGCCTCTAGCACACCTTTTAGCTTTTCCTGAAAACCTGGTCTCTTGGTTATAAACTCTTTCAGTTTCTGTTTATCTGTGAATATTCTAATCTCATCCTCATTTTTGAAAGGCAGTCTAGCCAGATATAAGATTCCTGGCTGGAAGTTTTTCTTTTGTATTATCTTAAATATATGAGACCACTGTCTTCTTACCTCCATGGTTTCTGGTGAGAAATCAGCACTTAATTTTATTGGGTATCTCTTATATGTTATGCATTGCTTTTCTCTTGCTGTTGTCAGAATTATCTCTTTGTCTTTGGCATTTGACATAGTGATTAGTATGTGTCTCGGAGTCGGTCTGTTTGGATTTTTTCAGATGGGAGTACATTGTGCTTCTTGGACATGGATATCTATGTCCTTCAATAGAATTGGGAAATTTTCTACCATTATTGTTTCAAATATTCCTTCTGTCCCTTTTCCCTTCTCTTTTCCTTCTGGGACACCCATGACACGTATGTTTGCACATCTCTGACTATCATTTAGTTCCCTGAGACCTTGTTCAATTTTTTCCATTCTTTTCTTCATCTATTCTTTTGTCTGTTCATTTTCAGAGGCCATTTTTAAAAGCTCATCAATCCTTTCTTCTGTCTCTTCAAATCTGCTATTATATGATTCCAATGTTTTTTTTAATTTCATTTATTGTGCCTTTCATTCCCATAAGATCTGCTATTTTTCTATGCATGCTTTCAAATTCTTCTTTGTGCTCATCCAGTGTCTTCTTAGTATCCTTAATCTCTTTAGCCAACTCATTGAATTTATTAAGGATATTTGTTTGAACATCTATGATTACTTGTCTCAACTCCTTTATGTCATCTGGACCATATCTTCTTGTTTCTTGGTGTGGATTGTACTTTTTGGTTGGTATCTTAACATCTGGATTACTAGAATATTTATTCTGGGTGCAGTTTTTCTCTTTAGTTTAGGGCTTCCTGCCCTTTCTCCCTTGCTGGTTGTGCAATAGGAGCCAAGGATGTAGTTGGTGCTATAAGCTGTAGAGACTCAGGTTGCCCTCATTGTCCCAGGGACCAATGAAGCTTCTCCCAACTTTCTCCTTTGCCAGGGATAAGACAGAGTCACAGCTGTGTGGAATAATCCAAGTCATGCAGGCCTAGACTGTAGTTGCCCAGAGAGACTGATGAGGCTTCATGCCCCTTTCTCCCCTGCCTAGGACAGGGACAGAGCTGCAGGTGTGGGCAGCAATCTATGCAGTGTGGGTCCTAAGATGACCGCAGTTGCCACGGTAGACTTCCAATTATTCAGTCTGTGCCAGCCAAAGGGACCTGCAGTTACCTGGATAGGCTGGTGCAGGTCCTGCCCACCTCCTCCCTGCCAGAGGTGGACTGAAGCCTAGGCTAGGGCTGTAAGCCAGTCTAGGTGAAAGAAACCAGTTCCTACCATCACTGTGATTTTTGGTCCTGGCTTTCCCTCAGGCTGGGGGTGGAGTCAAAATGGTGGCCACTAACCTCTTTTTGACCTAGACAGGCTCAAACTTTGGTTGTTCTTAGGGTTATACTCCAACCATCCAAATCCACCAATCAGTAGCTGAAATCAGTGACCAACTGTCTCTTCCTCCCTCGTTTTGGGGAAGTGGAGCTTCAAATTCCAGTCACAGAACAGCTCCTGGGGCAGCTTGCACTACCAAAGTAGAATAATCACTGACCTTGCGGCTTAGCCAGTAATTTTCTGGAGAGGCTTTCGCAGGTCCTCCCAGCTTCCTCCCTGCTGGAGGTGGGACTGGGGTTTAGGCAAGAACTGCAATCTGGTCTGGATGGAAAGAAGCCAGTCCCTACCAGCACTGTGATTTTCAGTGTGCCCCACTTACCCTCATGCCTGGAGCAGAGTTAAGATGGCAGCTACCAGCCTCTTTCTGATTTGGATAGGCTCAAACTTTAGCTGTTCTCAGGATAATACTTTAGCCTGCTGAATTTATTCATCAGTAGCTGAAGTTAGTGCCCAACAGTCTCAAGTTTTTTATTTATAGCAATGTTGGCTATGCAATGAAAGATGGTAATTTGTTGACATCCCTTTAAAGATAATTCTGACAGATGCTTTCACAAATTTGGTATTATTTTTCCCTTTGTAAGGGTATATTCTTATGTGAACAACCCTGATAATTGACCTCACTCTGTAAACACATGTTACATTGGTTGGTACAACATGCAGTTTTGACATCTAGAAGTATAGCTCAAACATACTGAAGCTTGTCTTTTTTTCCAGATCAGCAATTCTCCAGACCAACTTTGATGGTGATTTATTACAAAATGCTCAAAAATCAGAAATCCAAATAAGAGATCCGAAAATCTCTGTGCTTTTGCTTGAATAAGGCCTTCTCTTTTCTTACTTTACTACTTCAAACTCTATAATACATTGCACTTAACCAGTTCTTCTCTGCTCCTTTTACAAAAAACATTTAAATAAAATATCAGATTCCTTCTTGCCTGACCTGTAGGCCCCAAGCCAATTCATCCCGTCCCCATGCTATTTCTTTCACAATATGTAGTGTCAGCTCCTTTGTTAATGGCCAGAATGAAAGAGAGTGATCAGAAGTAGAAAAAGGGAAGATTTGCTTCCACTCACCTCTGGAAAAGGAGAGCTGTTTATGCAGAAATAAAGGACTGGGCTCTGCAATTCTTTAGTTTCCTTGGAATTCCGCAGTCAGACCCACTTAAAACAAACACTATTTAAAAGAGTTTAGCTTTAGGGAGGCCTGCTTTTGAATGGGCAAAGTTATCTAGACGGGCACTTTTATTACATGGCCCTAAAGAACACCCCTGCCCTCACTAGTTTCCCCAGCGCTGCTGTTCTGTGTAGGTTGTGTGCTCTCACATTCATAGAAGACATCAAGTCTAATAGGCACATGCTGAGGTCCTGGAGAGTTTGAATTATTAGCTCAGATAGATGGGAGAGTATTAAACGAATCTGGGAAGCATAAGGCATTGTTTAATGCTTTGTTTATATTTGATTCTTTTTTGTTTTCATATACCTAGGGAAACAAGGTAGGAATGCTAACAAGAAATTTAAAATAGATAAGAGTGAATTTTAAGCTGTTGCCATCAGTCTCAGCTTCTGTCAGTGCATGAAGTAAACATCTTCAAATGAATTAAGCTTCAAGGAGTGAGGCAAAGCCAGGGTAGGGAAGGAAATAAGTATAAATGCTATTGCTCCCCAGTCACTCCCAAGGCTTAATTAATAAAGCCTTAAATTCAAGTGAGATGGAGATCTGATAGTTCCCTTTTATTTCTATACCAGTTGATGAAAAAATCTGAGGACCAGTTTGAACAATCTATCTAAAAATAATTAACCATTTTTACATCACATCACTGTTCTCCTGATGTACAGATTCCTTTATACAGTATCTTATTCTTACAATAAATACAGAGAGTAAAGTACAGCAATGCAGGAATTAAAGTACTTATTCTGAAAATAAGGGCTAGTCTGGATTTTTTAACTGAAAAGTTGGTTAAATAAAGGAATTATAAAAGCAACTCACCTATATCTCAAATACCTTAAATATTTTATATTAAAACATATAAAATAAGAGGAGGGTTGAGAAGAACTATGGATAATTAATGTATGCAGAAGTTTTAATTAACTTGACTGTAAAAAAGATGGATAGAGTTGATAGTAACACATTATAGTGAGTAGCAACTGTTTTATAAATAGGATTGGACTGAAAAAAGGTAGTCAGGGGAAGTAAATGTCAATAGAAAGAAAGCTAAAGAATAATCTGGGGACTGAATAACACAGTAACCTCAGAGGCAATTGAGAATTGTGGTAAAGGGTACAAATGCAATAGAGTCCTTCTGTGAGCTAGAGCAGATGTACATCACAATTGCAGGGTGTTATGAATATGGAGAAACATGAGAAAACTGCAATTGGTGTGACCTATGGACTCTGATTAACAGAAATACAACAATATTCTTGCATCAATGCCAAACTCTACTGTGTTGATAATGGAGGTGTATGGGAAAAGTGTGCCAAATGTGTGCTATGAACCATGATTGGTGGTAACAGTCTGATGATATTGTCTCATAATCTGTAAGAAATGTTCTACCAGGGTGTGGAGTTGTATGGGAAATCTACATATCTGTATGATTGTTTTGCAAGTTCACAATATCTATAACAAAAATATGTTTTTTAAAAAATAGTATGGGTTAGGGGAAAAATACATCAAATGTAAGATAAAGACTATAATTGGTAGTAATATTTTGACAATGCTCTTGCATAGTTTGTAACAAATGTTTTACAACAATGCAAAGAGTTGGTGGAGGGATGATGTATGATACCCCTGTGTGATGCTATTTTATTTGTAAGTTCACAATCTTTACTATACATATTGTTTATGTATGTTCATGTATGAATGATATACTTCAATAAAATAAAACTAAAAATTGAAAAAACATAAAATGAGCATGTGTTTCCCAAGTTTTTAACATTCCATCTTTTTTGTATCTTTCATGATTTCAGGACCCACAATCACCTTATTTGAAATGGAATGAGGATTCAAAGGCATTTAGAGGAGAGCTGTTCACCATTTCTATCATGATTAGAGCAACAATTCTAACTGGCAAGTAATCAGGCTCTGATAATAGTTAAATATTTGAACATCACCTCTGTTTGAAAAGCAATGTGAGTAAACAATTCTTCTAGATTTGTAGGGTTTATCTCAAATATTTTACAATTTTCTCATCCACATTTAATTTAACTGTGTATCAAGGCCTTCCAAAGTAGTTGCCTGATTTTGTAGAAACAACTTTCTTTCTCTCTACACTACCATCTGATCCACTTATGAAATAGTTAAGTAAGTAATGGGAGTACAATAAGCACAACTGGCCAAAAAATTTTGAGAATAAATCACTGGCTCTTGGTAAGCATGCAGTTAACCTTCAGAGGAAGTATGCAGGTGTCCTAGAAAGTGCCTGTTAAGAGGCAAACACTCAGTGAGTCATAGAGCATAGTCAATAAGTATCACAAAAAGAGTAGAAAACATCCAGAAGATCAATTACTTGGGAATTAAGAAAGCATATATTATATTATTTATTCATAATTGCAAAGACAAAAAAAATACATACCATCAGATCACAGTATATAGTAAAAGTATGTGTAACTAAAAATAAAATAGAATCATTTACAACTGTGCTCATCTTGTCCACTTACTCAATAAGTAAGTTTATTGAGTAAGTGCTTTATACACAAAGTAACATTTCTTTTTTCGTTTTTTTATTAGGAAAGTTGTAGGTTTACAGAACAATCGTGCAGAAAATAGAGTTCCTATATATTGCCTATGATGGAATAAACTGTATTGCCCACTTTGGACATGTTCTTGGTCTTGGTCTGGATTCTTGTGGGTGTTGACCCATCGTAAATAAAATGTCCTCAAGATGTTACTTCAGTTAAGGTATATTCCAACTAAATCAGGTTGGGCTTTAATTGAGATTCCTGGAGTCCTTTATAAGGTAAGTGAAAGTTATACAGAAAGAAGCTACAAGAAGCCTCTAGAAGCTGAAATTCTAGCTGGAACAGGAAAGAGAAGGCAAGAGAGGCCGCCCAGGTGCATAGACATGTGACAGAAAAGCTAAGGACTTAGGATCATTGGCTACCAACCTCAGAATGCCAAAATCAGGCTGATGCCTTGATTTGGGACTCCTAGCTTCAAAACTGTGAACCAATAAATTTGCACTGTTTCAGTCAACCCACTGTATGGTGTTTGTTTTAGCAGCTGGGAAATTGAAACAGTTTTGGGGACCTGAAAGTAGGTAGTGCTAATACAAATACTTACTAGTGTAGAAACAGCTTTGCGACTGGGTAACAAGTGATGGGTGAAAGAATTACAAGGGTCTTGATAGGCAAAGCCTCAATTCTTTAAAGAAACTGTTGGTAGAAATGTAAATATTAAAAGTACTTCTAATGAGATTTTAGAAGGAAATTATGAATGTGTTATTGTAAATTGGAAGAAAGGTGATCCTTGTAATAAATTGGAAGAGAACTTGGCAAAATTGTGTTCTAATGTCAGATTGGAAGTGGAACTTTTAAGCAGTGTATTTATATATTTAGGTGAGGAGGTTTCTAAGCTAAGTGTAAAAGGTTCAGACTGTTTCTCCTTGTGGTTGATAGCAAAATGTAAGAGGAAAGGGATAAGCTGAGAACAGAACTCTTAAACACAAAGAAACAAGAAATTGATTGTTCAGAAAATTTTGAGCTTATCTAGAGAGTGTACTCTGAGACTAGGCTCAGAAGCATCTCTATCAAGGACACTTTTGAGCTTTCAGTGAGTGAATTCCCAGAGGATAGGCCTCTATAAATTCACTTGAGTACCCCAGTGTGAAAATGTTCTTGTCTTGGTCCACATTCTGGTGGGCATGCACCCATTGTAAATAAGATCTCTCCAAAATGTTACCTCACTTAAGGTATGTCCCCACTGAACCAGGTTGGGCTTTAATCTGGATTACTAGAGTCCTATATTATAGGCAGAATGAAAGTCAGATGGAGAGAGAAGCCAGGGGTGGCTGCCACGTGCATTGCCACCTGACAGAAAAGTCAAGGACAAAGGATCACCAGCAGCCATTCCCAGAATGACAGATGTAGGAAAGAAAGCATCACCTTGCTTTGATTTTGGACTTTCAGTCTCAAAATCATGAGCCTAATGAAAATGCCTGAAAAAGAACTTTTTAGGAGTAATTTTCCATAACTTGTTGAACTGCCCTTTTCTGTTCTTTTATTTTTGTAAATTTGAAATAAAGTTGTTATTTATTTTTTTAATGAGCCAATAAATCCCCATTGTTTAAGCAAACCCACTATATGGTATTTCCTTTAGCAGCTGGGAAACTAAAATACACACACCTCTTCATATATTTGGTTTTCCCTATTATTGACAATTTTCACTAGTGTGGTAACTTTGTTATAGTTGCTGAAACATTATTTAATTATACTATTAACTTAGTCCATAGTTTCCATTAAGGTTCATTTTGTACATGACTATGATTTTTCTAAGTGTTTTCTCTGGTAACGTATATACAATCTAAAATTTCCCCTTTTAATCACATTTAACTCTGTAATTCAGTGGTGTCAATTACATTCATAATGTGCTACTATCACCACCATCCATTACCAAAACTTTTCCATCACCACAAACAGAAACTCTGTACCAATTAAGCATTAACTCCCCATTCCTCACATCCAAATTGGCCTCTTGTAACCTATATTCTAAGTTTCTGACTCAATGAATTTGCTTATTCTAATTATTTCATATCAGTTCAATCAAAAAAGTATTTGTCCTTTTGCATCTGGCTTATTTCACTCAACATAATTTCTTCAAGGTTCACCCATGTTGTCACATGTATCAGAACTTCATTTTGTTTTATGACTGAATAATATTCCATTGTATATATAGATCACATTTTGTTTATTCATTAATCTGTTAGACACTTGCGTTGTTTCCATCTTTTAACAATTGTGAATAACATCACTGTGAATATCAATGTGCCAATATCTTTCTGTGTCCCCACTTTCAATTCTTTTGGGTATACTTAGAAGTAGGATTGTTGGGTCATATGATAATTCCACACAACTTTCTGAGAAACTCCAACCCATCTCAACAATGGCCACCCCATTTAAATTCCCCCCAATGATGAGCAAGTATTTCTAATTCTCCACATCCTCTCCATGCATTTCCCCAGTGATTAATGATGTTGAACATTTTTTCAAGTGTTTATTAGCCATTTGTATATCTTCTTTAGAGAATGTCTATTCAAGTCTTTGGCCACATTTTTTATTGGTTGTTCACTTTTTTTGTTGACTTACAGGATTTCTTTATATATTCTGGATATTAAACCTTTATCAGACATGTGTTTTCCAAATATCTACCCTGTTCTGTAGTTTGCCTTTTTACTTTCATGATGAAGTCCTTTGTTACACTAAAGTTTTTAATTTTGATGAAGCCCCATTTATCTACTTTTTCTTTTGTTGCTCATGCTTTTGGTGTAAAGTCTAAGAAACAATTGCCTAGGACAAGGTCCTAAAGATGCTTCCCTATGTTTTCTTCTAGGAATTTTATAATTTTGGTTCTTGTATTGAGATTTTTGTTCCATTGCGAGTTAAATTTCATATATGATATGAGGTAGGGGCCCACCTTTATTCTTTTCATATGGATATCCAAATTCCCCAGCACCATTTGTTGAAGAGACTATTTTTCTCCCATTGAGTAGACTTGGTAGCTTTGTCAAAAATCAACTGGCCATGGCTTTGGATGTGAGGATTTATTTTTGAAATCTCAATTTGATACTACTTTCTGTCCTTGTGCCAGAACTATGCTGTTTTGTTTACTGTAGCTTTGTAATCAGTGTTAAGATTTGGGAAGTTTGAGTCCTCCAACTTCATTCTTGTTTTTCAACATGGCTTTAGCTATTTGTGGTCCCTTACCCTTCCATATAAATTTGATGACTGACTTTTCCACATCTGCAAAGAAGGCTGTTGGAGTTTTGGTTGGTATTGCATTTATTCTGTAAATCTTTCAGGTTAGAATTTACATCTTAACAACATTTAGTCTTGCAGTCTGTGAATAAGGAATAGCCTTCCTTTTATTTAGGTCTTCTTTGATTTCTTTTAACAATGTTTTCCCATGTTTAGGTCTTTTATATCCTTGATTAAATTTATTCTTCAGTATTTGATTTGTTCATTTGCTACTGTAAAAGGAATTTTTAAAAATTTCCCCTTTAGATTGTTCATTACTATTGTATAGAAACACTACAGATCTTTGCACACTGATCTTGTACCCCACCACTTTGCTGCATTTGTTTATTAGCTCTAGTAACTTTGTCATGGAGTTTTCAGGATTTTCTATGTGTTGCATCATGGCATCTGCAAATAAGGGAAGTTTTACTTTTTTCCTTCCCAATTTGGATGACATTTATTTCTCTTTCTTGCCTAATTTATCTAGCTACAACTTTCAGTACAATGCTGAGTAACAGTGCTGACAGTTTACTGTCCTTGTCCAGTTCCTGAACATAGAGGGAAAGCTTTCAGTCTTTCATCATTGAGAATGGTGTTATCTGAGGGTTTTCATACATGCCCTTCATGATATTGAGGAAGTTTCCTTCTAGTCCTAGTTCTCTGTAGTGAATTGAATTTTGTACCCAAGTTAGGAAATGTTCTTAATGTTGGTCCACATAATGGACCCATTGTAAATAGTATCTCCTCAAGATATTACTTCAGTTGAGGTGTGGCCCCATTCAATCAGGCTGTGCTTTAATCCAGATTGCTAGAGTCCTTTATAAACATAATAATAGACAGAAAGAAACCATGGGGAGCAGCCAGAAACTGGAAGTCAACAGAACCCAAAAAAAAAAAAAGGAAAAATAGCATCACATTCATGGAACCATGTTCACATACGGTGGAAAAATCAGAGAATCCCAAGGATCACTGGGATCCAGCCCCAGAATGCCACAGTCTCCCTGGATAAAGTATAGCCTTTCTGATATCTCAAATTTGAACTTTGCCTAGCCTCAAAAGTGTGAGCCAATGAAAAGAAACTTTTGTTTAGCCAATCCTTTGTCCGATATTTGTTTAGCATCTAGGAAAACATTTTCTAAGTGTTTTTATCAAGAAGGAGTGCTGGATATTGTCATATGCCTTTTCTGCATCAATCGAGATGATCATATGTGGTTTTTCCCTTTGTTCTATTAACATGGTGTATTACATTTATTGAGTTTCTTGTTTAAACAACCTTGCATATCTGGGATAAATCTCATTTGACCATAGACTATAATTATTTTAATGTGCTTTTGTATTCAGTTTGCTAGCATCTTCTTGAAGCTTTTTGCATCTATATTCATAATTGATGTTTGTATTTAATTTAGTTTTGTTGTGATATCTTTATCAGGCTTTGGTTCAGGGTGATGTTGTCATCATAGAATGAGGTAGAAAGAGTTCCCTCTTCTTCTATTTGTTTGGGAACATTTGAGCAGAATTGTTACTAATTCTTCTTGAAATATTTGTTAAAATTCATCAGTGAAGCCATCTGGTACTGTGCTTTTCTTCAATCACTTTACTAGTTTTTGTTTTGTTGCGATCTTCTATTTCATTCAGAGGTGGTGTAAGTTGCATGCTTCTAGGAGTTTGCCCAATTCATCTAGGTTACCTTATTTGTTGGTATATAATTGTTCATAGTATTCTTTTATAATCCTTTTTATTTCTGTGAGATCAGTAGTATTGCCCCTCACTTTCATTATAGATTTTAGTTATTTTAGTGATTTGCATCCTCTTGCTTTTCTGCTTTGTCAGTTTAACTGACAAACATGATAAAATATGTTGGTTTTATAGATCCTTTCAAAGAAAACAATCTTTGGTTTAAATGATTCTGTTTTTATGTTTTTTGGTTTTTGGTTTTTGGTTTTTATTTTCTATTTAATTTATCTCCACTCTAATCTTTGTTACGTCCTTCTTTCTGTTCTCTTTGGGTTTAGTTTGCTCTTCTTTCCTAGATCCTTCAGGTGTTAGGTTTGGCCTCTGATTTGAGATATTTCTTCTTTTTTAATACAAACATGTAGAGCTACGCATTTTCCTCTCAGCACTAACTTTGCTGACTCGTATATGTTTTGGGATATTGTACTTTTGCTTTCATTTGCCTCAAGATTTTTCCTAATTCCCTTTGTGATTTCTTCATTGATCCATTGGTTCTTTAATAAGTATTACTTGACTTCCACATATTTGCATATTTTCCAGTTCTCCCTGTTAATGATTTAGAGTCTCATTTTATTGTGGTCAGAAAATATTGTATGGTTTCAATACTTTTTAAATTTATTAACACTTATTTTGTGATCTAATATATGGTCTATCCTGGTGAATAACCCATGTAAACTAGAGAAGAATATTCTGCTGCTGTTGGGTGAATTGTTTTATATATGTCTTTTAGGTCCAGTTGGTTTGTAGTATTATTCATATCTTCTATTTCCTTATTGATCATCTCTCTAGATGTTCTATTATTTATTTAAAGTAGTTTATTGAGCTCTTGTACTATTAATGTAGAACTACCTGTTTCTCCCTTTAAATTTGTCAATGATTCCTTCAGATATTTCAAGACTCTTCCATCAGGTGCATATATATTCATAATTATTATGTCTTCTTGTTAAATTGACCCCTTCATCAGATTATAGTGACCTTCTTTGACCTTTTAGCAGTGCTTGAGTTAAAGTTTATTTTATTTGATATTCATGTAGCTACCCCAGCTCTCTTTTGATTACTATTTGCGTGGCATAATTTTTACCCATGAATTCACTTTCAACCTCAACCTTTTTGCATCTTTGAAGTGAGAGTTTCTTGTAAACAGCATATAGTAGGGTCATGAATTTTTATCCGTTCTGCCAATCTCTGCATTTTGACAGAAGAATTTAAACCTTTTACATTTATAATACCTACTTGATAATACAGGATTTTATGCTACCATTTTTCTGTTTGGTATTTGTAAGTGTTACACCTTTTTTTTTTGGCCCCTCAATTCTTCTACTAATGTCTATATTCATATTTATTTGATTTTCGCACTGTATAATATTAAGTTCTTTCTCATTTATTCCTGTATATATTTTTCATATATTTTCTTTGTGGTTAACATGGGGCTTAAATTTAATATCCTAAATCTATAATAATCATGTCTAGTGCAATCTCAACTTAACTTGAAGCATACACAAATACACTGTCCCTATACCCTTCAGTTCCCCTACCTTTTTGTTGTACTAGTTATAAAGTATATCTCTGTACATTATATGTCCCAAACCAAAGACCTACCATTGCTTTCTAGGCATTTATATTTTAGAACCTAAAAGAAGCAAAAAGTGGTGTTACATACCAAAAAATACAAGGCAACGTTACTGGCATTTATAATTACCCACATGGTTACCTCTACCAGAGGTCTTTATTTCAAAATACCATTTTTATCTACTATCTAGTGCCCTTTTCTTTCAGTGTGAAGAACTCACTTTAGCATTTCTTTTAGGGCAATTCTAATGGTGATAAACTCCCTCAACTTCTGTTTATCTGAGAATGTCTTAATGTCCCCCTCATTTTTGAAAGACAATCTCACTAGATATAAAATTCTGAGTTGGAAATTGTTTTAGTTTAGCACTTTAGATATTTTGTACCATTGCCTTCTTGCCTCCATGGTTTCTGATAAGGAATCAGCACTTTATTTTTTTTGGAACTCCATTGTATATAAAATGTTGCCTTTCTCTTACAGTTTTCCAAACTCTCTCTTCACCTGTGGCATTCAACAGTTTGAATACTATATGTCTGGGCAGGTTCTCTTTGAGTTTTATCCTTTTTGTGGTTCTTTGGGCTTCTTGAACGAGCATATACACAAATTTCTTTAAGTCGTGAAGGTTTCTGCCATGATTTCTTTGAAGATTCCTTCTGCCCCTTCTCTCTTTCTTCTCCATTTTGGACCACCATAATGCATATATCCCCCATGTCTCTCAGGCTTTGCTCATTTTTTTTTTCTTTATGTTTTTCAGCACAAATTATTTCAATTGTCTTGTTTTGAGTTCATTGATTCTTTTTTTGCCTCTTCAAATCTGCTGTTGAAACCCCGTAGGGAATTTTCATTTCAGTTATTGTGGTCTTCAACTCCAGTACTTCTGTTTGTTTCCTTTTTAAAATTTTTATCTCTTTGTGGCGATTCTCTTTTGTTCATTCATTACTTTCCTGATATCCATTAGTTCTTTCTTTGCATTTTCCTTTATTTCCTTGGGCAGACTGAAGACCTTTTTTTTTAATAACTTTTTGTCTGGTATGTCTAAAATGTCATCTTCTTCATTAATGGTGTCTGTATTTTTATCTTGCTCCTTTGGCTGAGCCATTACTTCCTGCTTCTTTGTTTGTCTAGTAATTTTTTCTTGTACTCTGGGATTTAATCCCTAAACTGCCTCTTCATTAAGTTTGTATCTAGCTAGTGATACCAGAGATTTTTTTGAGAGCTAGGAGCTAACAAATACAAATAAACCAATGCAAAAACACCTTTCAAAGTCTTTGCAAATTGGCTCTGCTTTAGGTGATGCTCTTCTTCAGAATTTAGTCCTTCTTTCAAGTAGATCAGCCCAAGGACAATGCAGAGTGCAGGGTTCTCTCTGTCTTTTCTGGACCAACATCTTGTCCCAGGCTTGTGCTTGCTCATAGTCTGAGGAATTCCCCCATTTACAGGAAGCCAAATCCCATCCCCCCTCTAGTCCTTATGAAATAGGCTTTCTCCCTCTTCATGGGAGGTAATACTTTGTCTCAGGTCTCTTTGACTTACTTTTTTCTTACACTACTTTATTCACAAGCTGCTTCTGCCCACAGGGAAAATCCAGGTGGTGAGCCAGAGATGAATTTCATGGTTAAGTCTTTCAGGCTTCCAGCTGACAGACTGGCTCCAACATACATATATCATAGTACGTGTGCATTGAGGTTACTCTTCCCCCTCTAGAACAGGTCCAGCGGCTCATGATAGGAGCACAGGCTAACTCCACACTGTACTAAGGAGGGCATGGAAAAGAGCCCAACAAGGGCCTCACAAGCTTCTCTCACCATTTTTTAAAGCTGTGTTTTCTTGATTCAGCACCCACCTAGTTACTACAACCATTTCATTGTTTTCCAGAGTTCTAAGGAAGTTGGTCCTGCCAGTGTTTACTAGTTGTTCAAAGATTCTGTGATAGAACAGCACCCTACAGCATCTTTCATTGCCATATTGCTCAACTGTAAGTCTCTTAAATCACAGTTTGATTACTAAAGACTGGTTATTTCACATCCATTGGAATATAGCTGGGTTGGTTCTTCATGCTAAAATGTCACAACAGAGATGATTTCATCTGTAGATATAGAAAACTAAAATAAAACAATCATTTCAGTAATTCCCAGTCATTCAATATAGATGAGAAAATCTGTTGACCCAAGGCACATGTGTTGTAGGTATTAATAGAATTCTAAAATGGCACCCAAGATTCACATCCCCTGGCATGCACACACCTTTTCCCACGTTTTCATTCAAATGTTAACCTAGATACTATTATGACAGCATTTTGTTATTGTAATTAGGGCTCCAAATCAGTTACCCTTAAAACACAGAGATTATATGTTAGGCCTTCCTAATCAGTGTACTCTTTGAAAACAGAACATTTTCTTTGTCTGGTTGGAAAAGAGGAAATCATGAAGACACACATTCAGGCAGACCTGGAAGAAAATCTACATTCACGTTGTTAACTGCCCATCATGGCCATGTGGCAAAGAACTCAAAGAGGCTTGTAAGGGCTCAAAGCAGTTCCTGGCTATCAGCCAACATGACAACAGGTATCTCTTTCCTATAGATAAAGAGAAATGAATTCTTCTAGTAACTATTGAGCTTGGAAGAGAACCCCAAACCACACATAAAAACTACATCCTTAGACAACACTTTCATTTTACCTATTGAGACCCTTAGCAGAGAATTCAGCTAGCCCATGCTCAGACTTCTGACCTACAAATCTATGAGATAATGTATTTGTGTTGATTTTGGCTGCTAATTTTGTAACAATATGTTATATAACAATAGAAAAGTAATATGAGACCCTAACCCTTTTTAAGGCTTATTTTGTCACTAGACACACAATAGGCAATATAGGACTTGAAAAAAGTGCTTTCAACAGAAAAAAAAAATTATTTATAACTCTTACTATCTTCTAAGAATAGCAAATCCTTGTAACTAGAGCATTTTTTTTAGCAAGGGATTTTGGGTATGAGAATACAGAACTGGAAGGCCAGGAACAGGAAAAAAAAATGCTTTGCATAAAAAAGAGAAAGGAATGGGGAGAAAAAAACAGAGAGACAGAGGAAAACTTCTTGAGAGGGTCTAGTGAGAGAGGCAGTTCAGAGACCATATGGAAGAAGAGATGAAAGAGGAAGCATTAGCAGCTGGCAGCCAAAGTGAGAAGTGATGGTAGGTGGTGTATGGCTGTCCACAAATAGGGATTTTTATTAAGTTGTTTGCAAGGTGTTAAGCAAGTAAAATCCTCTATTATACTTCTCTATAAAATGTTAAGTAAACTCTTCATCAATGGTCAGAAGTTAACAGTGATTATATCTGGATGTTGGTAATATGGTTGGATTTATTTTTGTCTTTGTTCTCACCTGCTCAAATTTTCTCCAGTGAATATGTATTACTTTTATAATCAGAAAGTATAAAAATTTTATTTTATGATAATCTGCTTGTTTAATTATGGTGGAGTGGAGTTGTTTTCCTGGGGATACAGAGAAGTACTGGGTGGTGTTTTAAAGATGGCATAGGAACAAACCAAGGGCTGCTTTTGGAAGGCTGGTCACATGTGCCTTGTAATTGTACAAGGACATCAATTAGCCTCTGTAGTCCAAGTTTAGTAATTAAGCCTTTATTAGTGATCAGTTTTCCTATACTGAGATAGTTAGCAGAAATAAAATTGAACATAATAGCTAGTAATATATTCAGACAGATCCTGGAAGGAAGTGTTTCTCAAAGTATGGTCCCAAGACTAGCAGCGTCAGCATCCCCTGAGAACTGGTTAGAGGTAGAAACTATCAGACTCTACCCCAGAACTACTGAGCCAGAACTCCAAGTGTGAGTCCCAGAGATGTGTGTTTTAGCAAGCCCTTCCAGTGATTATGATATATGCTCAAGTTTGACAAACACTTTTATCAAGGAGCCTATCGTTGCTATAAACTCAATGCCAACTATTGGTCACATCCTACTAGTGCCACTGTAGACATTGTCTACTACAACCAGAGCCTTAGAATGTCCATTTGGTTGTACAGACATTTCACTCCTTACACTCTTCTATTTCTCTGTGGATTTTCTTTCCTCTAGAATCTAGATATGATCTTGGTTATAGAATAAACCCATTTAGAATACTATACTTAAGGTACTTTTGCAAAAATAAATTATAGAATATTCAATTTGGTAATTTGAAGACCCAAAATAAGTATTCATTCTATGATCTTGCAATTATTTTATTCTGTTCTCTTTACATGCAACCATTTCAGTTTCACATTGGCACAGATTTGTTGCTGTACTTCTATAAAGATGGAGAACTTTGCAATAAAATATATACTACCAGAACCCAAAGTAGCTCATATTACTACAAGTGTCTTATGGACCCATTAATAATATGGGGGAAAAGGGTAGAAGATAAAATGTGTATGGGGCATAAATGTTTAACATTTAACCACCACATAGTTTGAATAATTAATGGAATGTTACACTTTAATGTGGCATCCCATATCTTTAAATTATAGGAGAATATAAGTATGCTCTTTCAATATTTAAGCCAAATATGTGATGTAGTTTCAGCATGTGAGCCATAGGTCTGGGCAGTGGATTGAACAAATGCTTCATAATAATAAAATGGCTTTTAAATATGAATTGGTCTCGTAAGGTATAAGGATTTCCCTAACCAACACAATTTATTCAGAGTAAGATTATCAAAGACAATTTTTGAAGCTATAATATTCATTACCTCCACATTTTATAATATTGCTAGTTCAGTGTATCTGAAGTGGTCCAGTGTGTTTAGGCAGAACTTCCATCATGTCTAAACTGCTTAACTGATAGTTACTTGATAACTCTTTTATGAAGCAGTTTTTTAATAATGCTTTCATATTTCTGGTTTATGATGCCATTAAAGTCATCATTTGTCACATTAGTAATACAGAGATTCTTAAAATATCCCTAGCAGCAATTCAGAATGGCTTTTAATGTCAGCATAAATTCCTGTTTTACTAAACTAGCTATTTGAAATATTAACAGTGTTGTTTGCAATTTCAAAATATATATGACAACTTAAGTATATAATAGAGATCCCTTAGGTTTGGAGGGAAAACCAGTTAGAAAACATAAAAAAAAAAAAAAAGTGAAGTAAGTTGGCTTGACCTTGTAATATAACTTACAGCAAGGGAAAAAATTTCCTTTGATTGCGGAATGGATCAGTGAAGTATTTGCTATAGAGTTCTTTATTCCCCATAAATAAAGCAACTTAAATTGGAAGAAAAGGGGAAAAAATTCAAACTTGGCCAGAATGCTATTTTATAATGAATCCATCTGAACTAAAACACCCATGGAAATAGTCTCCGATTCTTTTTTACCAGTTAAAACATTGAATGGCATGATTTTTTGTCAGTAACATTGCATCCCAACTTAGAAAATTTTTCTGGAGGGCCATGGATGAGGCTCCAGAACTCTAAAATTAGACCTGACCAGCTGTGTATAACGGTTTGCTGCTGCGGGTTTGTGTGCATATGTAACACCTCCTATCACTCTGTCAGATGCTCCTTTCTTTGAAGCAAATGGAGTATTAATGTCCACGAATCCTGCTGTTGGGCTGCTTTGGAGGCAGGCTTCACACAATGTAGGGCTCGGCTCTGTCTGCTACATCATCAAGACAAAAGAAGGATTTCTTTTTTTCCTACATGGGTGTGTAAGGACAATAGTTCTCCTCTTCTAAGAGGATGTCACAGAGAGTTGGTTACCTTTTATATATGATAGGTTCATAGTGAAAATTATTTCAGAGACCAAGTCATGTGTTTATGTATGATATAAGAGTATGAAATGGAGACACTAATAGAAAAAGGCCATTTGTTAAGGAAATGGGTTTCAGTTGACCTCCACTCTCCTTTCTTCAGCCACACAGTGTCTTTTCACTGCTCCTGGAACTTCTATCATTCAATCACTTAGAGCATTATAGCTATATAATAAAAAGAGCACTGAAATAGAAATCAGAAAACTCTTTCTAAACCCAGATTTGATCTTCAGCAATGGGCTTTTGGGCAAATCTTATAATCTTGCTGAACCTCACCTCATTTTCCCCATTTGTATAATTACTAATAAGACCTATACCTACTTTAAATGGTTTTAAAAATTATTGGAAATAAGATATGTGAAAGCAGGACTATTAATTAAACTGTACTTAATATTTCAAAATGCTGCTTTATTAATATAGTTATTTTGCCTTTGAAGTTGTCTATTTATCAATTGAGTAACATCGGTCCATAATACCGTTTTAAAGTTTTTTTCTTTTTAAGTGTCCTTTTGGACATGACATGAAGATATGAAGAAAGTATCACAGTCAAATCTTCATGTCCAATTATATCAAATTGTTCCTCTTTCTGAAAGTGATGCTTTGTTATAAGAGACTGTTGTCACTGTGAATGGACCCTGAAATATGTTTTTACCTGCTGGAAATTTGTCATAGGTCTCACTGACATAAGCCTTGCCTAGCTCCAAATGCTGACTGGACCCATTAGTAGGGCTTTCTTGATCCAAAGACCAGGCAACTATCAGCAATTGAGAATAGTCATGATGATTTCCAGTTCAACAGAGTTCATAGAAGATGTGAAGTCCTTTGGAAATCCAAATAATTCTTGGTAAATTTACACCTAGCACACCATTAGAAAGGGGCCTGACTCAAATAATCAAGGTACATTAATACCTAGTTCACTGTATCCCACAGTAATAAGGTTAGAAGTCAAATGGATGGATAATCCTTTATTCCCCAGTAAAAAAAAGATCTCTGTTGGAGTGCCATTTGGGTTGATGTCCTTTGGATGCCTCCTCTCCATCTGCTCTGAACCTTGCTGGCTTTGGATTCTCTGTATTTGGATCCTGCGTGTCCTGTGCTGAAATAATTGTCTAAAGGGTGAGAACTTTAGCTGGATTCTGCACAATCTTCTCATGCCATAGCTTACATTGCCTCACATGGCCCATCTCCAACTCACAAATAAACTCAACTTTGCCTCCCACTTACCTCAAAACTTCTGCCCCAGACTATATTGACCTTTGCGTTTATCTTAAATGTTCTGAGGGCCATTCGACATAGCACCTAGAATCCCCATTCTATCACAAATATGTAGCAAAATATAAACTCTATCTTATCTAGAAGGTAGGAATTCTTCCTAGTTTATTTGTAAGAATTTACTTTCTGGACCAAAATTATCTATTCATGTAAAAACATTATTTGGAAGACTAGTTTTTATGTAAGCTTAGTAATTCTTACTAGATCTTACAATAAAAACTTTCTTAAATACATTCTAAAAGCAACGATTTGACTCAAGTTGTCCTTACTGATTACTACTTGAAAATCTAATTCTGAGACCTTAACAGCTGAATTACTTTTTTGTGAAAGAAATAAAGAAAATTGCCGTAATTGGTAAACATTTGATGTTATTATTAACTTCCAACTAATAAATAAAGTGCATATTGAAAAAGCCAATATGAATATAGTGTATTCTACTGGAAAAATTGATATGAAAAACATTGTCTATCTTTATAAAAAAGAACTGTAACATTCTAATTTGTACATCTCAATGAAGAGTAGTAAAGTTGAAAAGTAAAAAACTGGTATTTTGGTGTGTATTAGTTCTCAATTGATGATACAAACAATTACTGAAAATTTAGCAGCTTAAAACAACACAATTATTTTACAGTTCTCTTGGTCAAAAGTCTTAGGCATGGGTCTCTCTAGGTGAAAATCAGGGTGTCAAAGGGGCTGCATTCACTCTTCAAGGCTCTAGGGGAGAATCTGTTTCCTTGTCATTTTCAACTTCTAGAGACTGCCTGTGCTCCTGGGCTCAAGGCTCCTCCATCCATCTTCACACCCTACAATGTCACATATCTCAGGCCTTTCTTCCACTCTCAATGGAAGCACAGATCTCAGTGACAACAGTTGGGAAAGGTTCTCCACATTCAGGGGAGATTAGAAGTAGCCCACCCAGATAATCCAAAATAATTTCTTATTTTAAGGTCAGTTTATTAGCAATCTTAATTCCATCTGTAAACTTAACTTCCCTTTTGCCATGTTATATAACATTCACAAACTTACAGAGATTATAACATGGACAACCTGGAAGAGTCCATGATTCTGCCTACCACAGTCTACCCTCTGGACTCCAAATATCACATTCATCTCAGATATGAAATATATTCACCTTACCCCAAGGTTCCCAAATGCTACATCACATTACAACATCAAGTCAAAGATCAAACTCAGGTAAATCTCATTATCCCCAAAGTTTCAGATATCATCATCTAAATCACCTAAATCAAGTATAGTGAGTCTCTGAGCATAATCCATCCTGGAACACAATTGTTCTTTATCCATGGCTTTGTGAAACTAAACAAGTTATTTGCTCCCAAAAACAATGGCAGGATAGACATAGGAGAACAATTATAAACATTCTGATTTGAAAGGAAGAAAATGTAAGGTAAAAATTGTCACTGGTCCCAAGCAATTTCAAAATCCAGTCAGGAAAACTCTTTTACTTGTCAAGGCCTGGAAATAACCCTCTGTGTCTTGCAGTTCCGCCCTCTCGGCTGCAGGTTTTCCATTCTGAAGCCTTCTTTTTTGATTGAAGGTAGCACATGTTTGTAGCTGACTAGCTTTATCAGTCAGTTGTCCAGCCTATAGTATTTTGGGGGTCAGAAAGTCTTCTTTAATGTGCTCTTTCTGTCCCTTACAGTCTAAGTTGGCAGTGTTTCTGCTGATACATATTTCTCAACAATTTTGTTGATCTCCTGTATATGTTGTAGCAAGTTATCCCTTTAGACAATGGGCACTTCTACATCTCTATTTCTTGCTTCTGCTTAGATGATTGAGGGTATCTATGAGTCACAACTTTACTCTTTTCAAAGAGCCTAGTGTGTGACTAGATAATTTTAATCTTTCTGAGGTAAGAACAAAATGTTGTACAGCTATACCCTCAGCCTTTTCTCTACAGCATGCTTTTCTTATAATGAATCTCTTAATTTCAGCATCTTTTGTAATTTTGGTAGGCCAAGAATTTCCAAAATCATCAAGTCCTGGTTCCTATTGTTTAACAGTTTTTCCCTCAATAGATCTCTCTCCTCTCACATTTTACTATAAGCAGTGAGAAGAAACCAGGCCACACTTTTAATGTTTTGCTTGCAAATCTCCTCAGGTAAATAGCCAAGTTCATCATTTACATATTATTTTCCATATAACTACAGGACCCAATTGCACTAAGTTTCCTGTCGCTAAATAACAAGGATATCCTTTCCTTCCAGTTTCCAATAAAATGTTCATTTCCTTTTTTTTAGATTTATTTTATTATTATTTATTTCTCTCCTCTTCCCTCCCATTGTCTGCTTGTTCTCTGTGTCCATTCGCTATGTATTCTTCTGCATCTGCTTGCATTATACAGCAGCACTGGGAAACTGCGTCTCTATTTTGTTGCGTCATCTTGTTGCATCAGCTTTCCTTGTGTGTGGCACTCTTGGGTGGGCTGTGTTTTTTTCACATGGGGCAGCTCTCCTTGCAAGGCCCACTCCTTATGCATGGGGCACTCCTATGTGGGGGCACCCCTGCATGGCATGGCACTCCTTGCATGCGGCAGCTCTGCACGTGGGCCTGCTCACCACACAGACCAGGAGGCCCTGGGGATCGAACTCTGGACCCTCCATATGGTAGACGGATGCTCTATCAGGTTGAGGCTTCACTGGCAGCACCTTTACCATCCATATTTCTACTAGCAGTCTGATCATGACAATTTACGTATTGTCTAAAGTGATTTATGTCTTCATGATCCTCACTTTCTTGTACATCCACACTAGTAGAGCTGTTATTACTCATATTTCTACTAACAATCCATCCAGGCTTTATAAGCTTTTTCTATCATGTTCCTCAAACTTCCTACAGTTCTAGCCTACTGTCTGATTCCAAAGTCGAATACCAAATTTGTAAGTATATCTCATTGCAGCGCCCCACTCCCTTTGCCAAAATCTGTATTAGTTTTATATAGCTGCCATAACAAATTACCACCACCTTAGTGTCTTAAAACTAAACCAATTTATTATCTTACAAGTATGTAGGTCAGAATTCTGACACAAGTTTCACAGAGCTGAAATTGAGGTGTCAGCAGGGCTGCATTTTTTCCCGGAGGCTCTCAAGGACAAACCATTTCCTTGCATTCTCCAACGTTTAGAGGTTGCCTGCATTCTTTGGTTCTTGGCCTCCTTCCTCCATCTTCAAAACCAGCAACTCTTCTTCCATATTCACATATTTCTGACCTCAACTGGGAAAGGTTCTCAATTTATAAAGACTAATGTAATTTGATTGGTCCCATCAGATTATACAAGATAATCTCCCATCTCAAGAGACTTAAATATTATTACATCTGAAAAATCCCTTTTTCCATATAAAGTAACAGGTTCACAGGTTCTGGGGATTAAGTCCATTATTCTTCCTGCTGCATGGTGCAAATTTATTTTAGAAGTATATGTGAATAGACAAAGTCCTTATCTTTTCCTTTTCTGTAGATTGCTTTATGAAACATTAGCTCCTTCAATTAAAATATAGAAAAAAAAACACTTCTTTTTCTTTTCATAAGATGCTTAGAACCAAGAACATATTTTGGGGAAAAATACACCAAAGTTGCAATATTAACTATGTGTCCTAATTAATATCCCTTGTTTGATAATAGAGCAGTCTGAATTGCAATTGAGATCAATTTGTCTTCATTTTAAAATATATTTTTCTGCACAGTTTTGGCTTAATAATTAAAACATTGGTGTCCCGGGATCATCTCCTTCTAAATCAGAGTCATTATTGTCTGGTGAAGTCATTAACCTGAATTAATTGGGTAAGAATGGTCGAATAATCTGTGGATAACTTCTAGCTCTTAGGAGAGAGTTTAGAAACTGTATTTCTGTTATCATTAGAGTAATATATAAATTTAAGCTCCATGAAGTATGATGCTGTATCTTCTTTGTTTCACCCCTAGGGAAGTCCTATCACACAACAGATGTCAAATAAATATCTTTGAAGAAACAATAAATAATTGAGTGAGTCAGTAAATTGATCAAGAGGTGTTGAAGTATAAGAAAACCCAGAAAAATCTTAAAAAGATTAAGGCTGATTTGAATGTTCACCTTAATTCCATTTGCAGAGAACTGTGGTGTTTTTTGTATTGTCCCTTACCTAAGAACATCTTGGTCAGTTTGGAGCATTTAATTTGTAATAGGTTTGAATATGTTGTATATATAGAACTTGTAGTTATTTTAGGTCATGAATCCTCTCTCCATGTCTACAGATTGCTGTTCACATACACACTAAGTGAAAGATTAGAACATCTTAAGAGGCTTCTGAAATGATGAGGCAATAAATGTAATCAGATCAAATCAAAAGTTATTCCAATGCTTTTGTGTTAGAAGTTTGTCAGAAGTTGGAAAAAAAAACAGTTTGCTTTTGTGGAAGAGACCAGTGGCATCTGAGGGAAAGAAAGTTCTCTGAAGCCACCAGCCAAAAGCTTGCTAATGTTAAAAAAAAAAAAAAAAAAAAACCAGTGATTGCTAAAGTAGACTGCTCATACTCTCAAAGGTGGCTTTATTCACAGTCGTCATCTGTCCCTTCCTCTGAAGCCTGCCTGCCCCATTCTTCTGAAGAGCAAATGCTTCGAAGAAGAGAAATAGATCCTATGAAGGTCTTTAAGAGCACTTACATAAAAATGTCCAACAAGGCATTTTGCTTGTTACAAGTTTATTTAATGACAACTGCAGTTGAGTGACCTTTTTCCTACTTCTAAAGGTTCTTTTTTTTTTAAAGATTTATTTTTATTTATTTTAATTCCCTTCCCTTCCCTCGGTTGTCTATTTTCTGTGTCTTTTTGCTGCGTCTTGTTTCTTTGTCCGCTTCTGTTGTCGTCAGCGGCACAGGAAGTGTGGGCAGCGCCATTCCTGGGCAGGCTGCTCCCTCCTTTGCGCTGGGCGGCTCTCCTTATGGGTGCACTCCTTGCGCGAGGGGCTCCCCTACGCGGGGGACACCCCTGTGTGGCAGGGCACTCCTTGCGCGCATCAGCACTGCGCATGGGCCAGCTCCACGCGGGTCAAGGAGGCCCGGGGCTTGAACCTCGGACCTCCCATGTGGTAGACAGACGCCCTAACCACTGGGCCAAAGTCCGTTTCCCCTTCTAAAGATTCTTTAAATCTTAAAATTTTCTTCTGGCTGAATAACATGCCTCTTTTATCAATGGATTGTCTTCAGAATGAATATGAAAAGTTACTTAACACTGTATTCCCGTATGATTACTTTCTGCCCTCATTCAACCTGAAATTCCATCTATATATTAAGAACTTGATGAAACATAGAAACAGTCATTCTCCTTGTTTTTGCCATGAGTCCCACAGTTAAACAATTAATATTTCAAAATAAGGACATAGTTAGGAGTGAAATAATTGTTGGTAAAAACATGCAAAAACCAGGAATGAACTTGAGCTTTAAGGTCATTTTTGTCTTCTTAAATCAAACTAAAATTGTCCTAAAAAGAGGCTGGAAAGAATATTACAGATAGGAGGAAGAATGGTTGTCTGATATGGGCACTATACATCATTGTCCCATGTGCATAATGCATTTGAATCTCTAGGCTCTTCATCATTTTTAATGTCAATAGTGATTCATCCAAAAAAAGAACTCAAGCACATTCTCCATTGCATACAGATAACCAGACAAAGTGGGAAAATTCTTTTTTTAAAACCTTTGCCTTATTGAGGATACTTTCGTTGTTTCTATCCTGATTGAACCATAAGAAACACAGAGTGCAAAGAACAGAAAGTATATTTAAATGTATTTTTGTGTGTTTCTTCTGAATGAAAATATGTTGCTATCATTAGTAAGTCTCTATTTGTATTCTAATCTAAAATCTTATTGGGACAGAAAGCTAAGAAAGAAGAAAATATGGTGGAAATATTGAAATAGATACTGATATGAATGTATAAAAATAACTGTCCATATGGACTTTTGCTGTGGCATTTGACTGTTTTACCCATTTCTTTCTAATTTTTCTCTATGATATGTTGATAATACTCATTAACATTATAAATGAAGAAATTAATTATTTCCCAAATATTATACATTCATTATTCAGATTGTTCCAACATGAAAGCATTTGGTAAACACAAAGCTCAGTTTCCATAAGAAATATTCGCACCTTTTATGTTTTACAGTTTACTTCTTCTAAACCAAGTAGCATTTCACACAGACATCTTAAATTAAAAAGGTATAGCTACTCATTGAAGCTATTAAAAATAGACAAATATTGAGAGCAGTTTTAGGCTTACAGGAAAAAAAAATATGCAGTGAAAGTACAATTTCCATATAATCCTTCTTAAGAACCCACCCACCCCTGCTGCCCTTCGAAATAGTTTCCCCTGTAATTAACATCTTGCATTTGTGTGGTACATTTGTTACAATTGATAAACCAAACTTCATACTTTAGTATTAACTAAGGTCCACAGTTTACATTAGGGTTTGCTCTTAGTGTGTATAGTTCTATGGGTTTATACAAATGCATAATATCATGTTTACACCAATATATTATAATATAGAATCATTTCAGTATTCTAAAAATGTCCCGTACTCCACATGTTCATTCTTACCCCCATAACTTACTCCCTCTGAACCTAGGGCAACTACTGATCTTTTACTGTCTATAGTTTTGCATCTTTTGTGCCATATAGTTGGAATCCTACGGTATGTAGCCTTTTCAGTCTGGCTTCTTCCACTTAGTAATATGTACTTAAGGTTCCTCCATATCTTTTTGTGGCTCAATAGTTCATTCCTATTTTCACTAAATAATAATCCATTGTATGGATGTAACACAGTTTGTTTATCCATTCACCTAGCAAAGGACATCTTGGTTGCCTCCAATTTTTGGCAATCATGAATAAGACTGCTATAAATTTTTGTGAGCAAGATTTTGGGTGGGCATGTTTTACACTTATTGGGGTAAATATCAAGGAACACAATTGCTGAAAAATATGTTAAGACTATATTTATAAGAAGCTGCTAGACTGTTTTCCAAAAGTGCCCATACCATTTTGCATTTTCATAGCAAGGAATAAGAGTTATAAGTGCTCCATGTCTTCACCAGCATTTGGTGTTGTCAGTGATTTGGACTGGTCATTCTAAGAGATGTACAGTGGCATTTCATTGTTGTTCTCATTGAAGTTTTGATCTAAGACAAGGTCTAGAGTGTATATCAACAGATCCCATTGTTCGATTGAAGATAAGACAAAAATATGACATTTTAAATGTGTGTTTCTGTCTCCTGCTATCCACAAAGCTGAACAGATTTTCATCTAAATAATTTTGTTTATGGTCAAATATTCTTTCCATTGCCCAGGATAATGTCTGGAACATAAAATGCTAAATATATACTTGTTAGATTACCCAAATTCAATTTTTTCCCAAATGTGATTATTTGAATTTTGCAAATCCCAGAAAGGATTATTCTTGAACTACCATTCTTTTAAGTGTGGGGCCCTTTGATTGCATAAAATTCGGTTAAAGAGCCTTTGATTAGATCACTTGATTATATCAATTTTGATTGGACTATGTCACCAAGGCATATCTCAGGTTGGGTCTCCAGCCTCTTGCTGGGTCTTTTATACACTGAGAACACAGAGAGACACACAGAAAGGGAGTGCCATCCTTTTTGACCCTGCCATTTCAGAGAAGACTCAAGGATCACTAGCAAAGCTTGAAGTCCCCAAGAGACAGGGCCCACAGAGCAGCTTAAAACTGAAGAGATAAACCACATGCCTGATCACCAACAGCTGAACGCCAGAAAATGGTGATTCTGGTGGGGAAGGCAGGAAACTTGACAGAGATTGGCCACCATCTTGTCTCACCATATGGCAAGATGCCAGGATCACCAAGAGCTGACTTTGCTGAGAAAGCCTACCAAATGGTGCCTTGATTTGGACATTTCACAGCCTCAGAACTATAAGATTTTCCCTTAATGAATTTCCCATTATAAATGCCAACCTGTTTCTGGTATTTGCATTGACAGACTTTGGGAAACTGACACCAAAATAGAACCTGTTGCTTTTTTTAGGGTTCAGCATTTAAAAAAAAATAGTTTTGATATATTTTTCATCTCAGTATCTATCTTTTTTTTCCTTTCCAATAACACTCCAGCCATTACTAGCAAGCCAGATAACTTATCATCCCAGTGAAGGAGAGGACAAGAATAGACTATGATAAGGAATCCTAGTAATTCTTTGGCAAGACGCTAGTCTTGACAATCACTCTTTGTTGGAAAAAAAAAAAAAATAAGGAGAGGTTCTAAACCTAAACTATACATTCAGAAGCCTAGTCTAGGGATTTTTTTCCCTAAACCATAATTTTAAGGAGAATGATTTGCTCTTCTCCTTACTATTCATTTTCCTCTTATCTTCCCTTCCCTTCCTGAACAATTTAATCCAAAAGTCATTACACAGATTCAAGCAACATAGGTGTCCACATGGGCAGAGGGAGGGAGAGATACAACAGCCTGTTGAAATTGGATCTGGGTGAAGACAGCCTGTGGGAGGGTCAGTTGATTCATGATCTCCAGCTCAGATATTCACATGGTAAGAGAGAAGGAGGGGGTACAGTGGAGACTGTGCAGTGTGGGATGTTGGAACTTGAGGAAGTATGGAGAACTTCCATGATAGGGGTAGCCTGGTATAAGGTACCAGAGCCCTGAAAATATGAATAGAAAATTCTAGTATAGGAAGTTGGAGCCTGGGGAGGATGAGAAAGCTCTTCATGAGGAAGAGGAGTTGTCCTAGGATTGGGTTTTGGAACTTGACTGAGGTGAGATCATCTACATGGGAAGAGATGAGGTGGTGGATATAATGTGAGATCAGTTACCTACAGGGGAGTTGGAGAAACAAATAATAAATATATTGAAGTGGGTGGTAGCCATGTCTCTTGATATTAGAGAAAAGGGTTCCAAAGATGAAAAAGGAGAAGCTAGACTAAACTCTGTAGTATTAGACTTGAAATAGAGATATCTGTGTGAATTCAGTTTTCAGTGTGAATAAATTTGAAAACAAATATAAGTGCAAATTTATGTAAATATGTGTGTACTCATACATTTTCTATCTTTGTCCACTTATGGGAGCTAGGAAGAGTGACAACCTGTAAAACAAGCACACCAGCACCCAGATGTTGGTTTCTAAGTACTATTCTCTAATAATAGGACCCAGGAATCCTTGGAGAAATGGTTGCCTCCAAATCAGCTTGAAGCAACAGCTAGAGGCCAAATCTGAGACACTTTAAGCACAAAAGTAAAGAATAATAAGTTTATAACCCATTATATAAAATAAGATTTATGAGTCCATGATGATTAAATAAATTAATAAGTCAATCAATAGATGATGATGATGATGAAGATAGATTAGCTAGACAGAGATAGAAATAGATGATAGATAGGTAGATAGATAGATAGAAAGCTAGATAGATAAATGATAGAAAGAGCAGAATATTTGCATAGTTTCTAACTACCTCATTATAAAATTCTTATTCATTTTGAAGGGGAAAAGAGTAACTATATAGTAAAGAAATCTGACAGATACCACATTAATCAAAAGATCAAATTTAACATCGGGACAAATTGAAATCGTATACCATCTGACAGGAAACAATGACAAACACAAATTCAGGGTCACACTATACAATTATTTGCCTATAATCTACAAAAGGCTCAACATGGGAACGTTGTAGTCGGATGAAAAATGACCCCCAAATATGTCCTCATCCTAATCTTAGAACCTGTGAATGTTACCTTATATGGCAAAAAGGACTTTGCAGATATGATTAAGGATCTTGATTGAGATGGGTGGATTATCCTGGATTATCTCATGGACCCAGTGTATTCACAACAGTCTTTATAAAAGGGATTCAGGAATCATTTAGACAAGAAAACAATGAGATGATGGAAGCAGGGATCAGTGTGATACTCTTTAGAGATGGAGGAAGGGGCTACAAGCCAAGAAATAAAGGCAGCCACTAGAAGCTGAAAAAAGCAAGAAACATATTCTTCTCTACGAAACTCCAGAAAGAACCAGCCCTGATGACATGTTAATTTTAACCCAGTGAAAATTATTTCAGACTTATGATATCCAAAATGGTAAAAATATGGATTTGTTTTATTTTAAGCCAGTCATTTTTGTGCTAATTTGTTATAGCAACGAAAGGAAGCTAATTAAAAAAATGGGAAAAAACTGAGGAATTGTTCTGGAGTGAAGGAGACTATAGAGTCAGGATAACTAAACGAAGTGTGTGATTAGATACTGGATCCCTTTGCTTCAAAGGACAATATGGAGACAACTGGTGAAACGAATGGTATGTAAGAATTATTGTTAACATGAATTTCTTGATTTCAATTGTTGTAGATTGTGGTTATGTAGGAGAATGTGCTTATTTTTAGGAAATATACAATATTGTGGATAATTGAACATCTGATTGATAAATTGCTTTCAAATGGTTCAAGGAAAAAAATCAACATTCTAAAATAAGGAAATTGTTTAGGATACAATAGGAGTTTACATTTGCCTTATATTGGTTCCTGGATAAACAGACTCTGAGCCAGAGGTTTGCACGCCAAAGGTTTATTAGGAAATGCTCTCTGAATCACTTGTAAGGGAGTGAGGGAAGCAGAATTGGGAAGAAGGAAAAGCCCAAATGTAATGTGCTAGCAATAGAGGCCTCATTCAATGCTATATGCTGCTCTGGAGGTGGGATGGTTCTTAAGAGTTGTCTGGAATTGAATCAAGAAGGAATTAATGCCAGATCAACTAATCAATGGATGTAGGCTTTCCCCAAGGACAATTCCTCCAAACCATCAGCAGCCAGGAATCCTAGCAGCTGAGGAAATTTTGCCACATCCCCTAATAGGGAAACTGGCCAGTGTATCACAATATCCTGTACAACTTCTGAAGGAAGTGTAGTGCCCTTTTATGAATAAAAACAAAAAATGAAGAAAAGGGGCACAAATTCTTAAATTTGTTAGGTCAGCCCAAGAATCAGAGCCTGAAAGGATACTATTACTCAGTCCAGATAGGAAGAGTGACAGTATGAGAAGCCCAGACAGGAACTGTACTTCCCTGCCCTATAAAATGCTTAGGGATTATGTGAAGGCACACTTACAGAGTTTTGCTGAGGTAAAGAGTTAGTAGATTAGAAAAGGGCTGGGGTCAGAATAAGAGGCCAAAATCAGGAGGGACCTCATGACCAGAATATATCCAAGACCGTGGACCTCAGTGGTGAGTACCAACTGACACCCAAAAGAATGAGTCAAGACCAGCCATACCGCAGCAAGCCTAAACACTGGAAGTCCAGGGATAAGCACAGACCATCCACACAACACATCAGAAAAGCTGCCTCAGAGGACAGTCCCCATCCACAAAGCCTAGTCATGCCACTGATGCCAGGAGAATACTCAAGTTTCCCCAACACTGAGTAATTCAATCATTCTCTCAAAAAATAATTATTGACTGCCAATTTTACACTTTGGAAAAATATCAGCGAGTGAAATAGGTAACAATTTGCTGTCCTCAAGGAGTTTGCATTCTATTAAGAGTAGGTAAGCAAAGGTAAGCAATTGAACTTTGCATATATTTTGAAAACAGAACTAAGAGAGTTCAGTGATAGACAGGATCAAGAGTATGTGAAAGAAAAGGATTAAGAATGAGATGGGAGAAACAGATATGGCTCAACTAATTGGGTTCGATGCCCTGGGCCTCCTGGTGAGGGCAAGCTGGCCCATGTGGTGAGCTGGCCCAGACCGAGTGCCGGCCCATGCAGATTGCTACCCCACGCAGGAATGCCAGCTGACTTGGAGAGCTGGCACAGCAAGATGACACAAGAGACACAGAGGAGAGGAAATTAGACGATGTAGCAGAACAGGGAGTTGAGGTGGCGCAAGAGAGTAATTGCCTTTCTTCCACTCTAGAAGGTCCCAGGATCACCCCAGAGCCACCTAATGAGAACACAAGCAGAAGGAGAAGAACACACAGCGAATGGACAGAGAGAGCAGACAATGAGGGGAATGTGGAGGGGGGGAATAAATAAAATAAATCTTTGAGGAAAAAAAAAGAATGATATGGGGACATTTCAGGACTTTGAGTTGTCCTGAATGATACTGCACAGCCAGATACAGGACATTATATGTCCTGCCATAACCCACTGAATGGACTGGGAGAAAGTGTAAACTACAATGTAAACAATAAACCATGCTATGTAGCAGTGCTCCAAAATGTGTTCACCAATTGCATTGAACATACCACACTAATGAAAAAAGTTGTTGATGTGGGAAAAGTGGGGGGTATGGGGAGTTGGGCAATGGGAGCCTCCTATATTTTTTAATGTAACATTTTGTTTAATCTATGCATCTTTTAAAAATAAATTAAAAATATGTTTTGAAAAAAGAAAAGAAAGTGGCAATCTGAAAAAGAAAAAAGAATGACTTAATACTATGTGTTTGAATTTGCTGAGTTGCTCAAAGCAGATACCATAAACTGTGTTGGTTTTGACAATAGGACATTTTTTATAATTAATTTATTGAAATATATCACCCACACACAAACATACATAAACAGTAAGTGCAAAGTAATAGTTGTGAACTTACAAAACAAATATATATAACACATACAGGATGCTCATAACTCACTCTACCATCTTACATTGTTGTTAAACCTTTTTAACTAATGATTAAAGAGCATTGTCAAAATATTACTACCAACCAAAGTATTTTCCCCCAATCCTTTATGTCCTTTATATATGAACATACATAAACAACTAAGTGCATAGTAAAAGTTGTGAACTTACAAAGCAAACATGCATAATGTCATACAGGGGCCCCATACATCAATCCTCCACCAACATCTGGCATTGTTGTGAGATGTTTGTTACAAATTACAAAAGAATATTGTCAAAATCTACTAATTATAGTCCTTATCTTACATTTGGTATGTTTTTCCTCCAACCCACCCTAAATTATTATTTTTAAATATATATTTTGTGACAGAAGTTGTAAACTTATGAAACAATCATGCACATGTGCAAAATTCCCAAGCAACACCTCTCTATCAACATATCGCACTGGGGTGGAACATTTATTACAGACAAGATAATATCATCTGATTTTTACCATGTCCAAGGTTTACATTTGGCTTACATTTTCCACACTGCCCCATTATCAACACAGTACATCTTTGGAATAGAAGCAAGCATATTATATTATTACTGCTAACCACAGTCCATAGGTCATTCCAGTTGTGTTTTTCCCATGCATTCCCAACACCCTGCAGTAGTGACATACATTTGCTCTAGCTCACAAAGAACTCTTGCATCTGTACCATCAACCACAATTCTCATCCACATCGGGGTTGGTTTACTGTGTTATTTAGTTCCCAGATTTTTCTCTAGCATTCTGTCAATTGGCATTTACATCCCTAGACTACCATTTTCAGCCACATCCCTATATATAAACTAGCTGGTATTCACTGTCGGTTAGCATCCATTCTATACATTTCCACAATTTTACAGTAAAGCTAATTAAAACTTCTACATACATTAAACATCAGTAGTCCATCTCAATCCTTCTTTTATCTCATTTAAAAATCCACCACCTACCACCAGGTCTTGAAGATATTTTCCGACAATTTCTTCTAGAAGTTTTATGGTTCTTGCTTTTATTTTCAGGTTTTTGATCGATTTTGAGTTAATTTTTGGATAAGGTGTGAGACAGAGTTCCTCTTTCCTTCTTTTGGCTATAGATGTCCAGTTCTTTCAGCACCATTTTGCTGAATGGACAGTTCTGCCTGAGCTGTGCAGGTTTGACAGGCTAGTCAAAAATCGCTTGACCGTACATGTGAGGGCCTGCTTCTGAACCATAAACTTGGTTCCATTGGTCCATGTGTCTGTCTCTATGCCAGTACCATGCTGTTTTTACCATTATAGCTTGGTAGTATGATTTAAAGTCCAGAGATGAGAGTTCATTTTTCCTTTTATGATGTTTCTGGCTATTCAGGACCCCTTACCCTTCCAAATAAATTTGATAAACGTGTTTTCAATTTTTTTTTAATGCTGGTGGAATTTTTATCAGGGTTGCATTGAATCTGTATATCAGTTTGAGTAGCATTGACATCTTTTTTTTTTATTGACTTTGTAATAATATTACATTAAAAATATATATGTGAGGTCCCATTCAACCCCACCCCCCCACCCCTCCTCTCCCCCCCCCAACAACACTCGTTTCCATCATCATGACACATCCATTGGATTTGGTAAGTACATCTTTGGGCACCTCTGCACCTCATAGACAATGGTTCACATCATGGCCCATACTCTCCTCCATTCCATCCAGTGGGCCCTGTGAGGATTTACAATGTCCGGTGATTACCTCTGAAGCACCATCCGGGGCAGCTCCATGTCCCAAAGATGCCTCCACCTTTCATCTCTTCCTGCCTTTCCCATACCCATCGTCCACCATGTCCACTTTTCCCAATCCAATGCCACCTCTTCTATGTGAACATTCGATTGGTTGTGTCCATTGCACCTCTATGTCAAGAGGAGGCTCCAATTCCACATGGATGCTGGATGCAGTCCTCCCATTTTCAGTTGTAATCACTCTAGGCTCCATGGTGTGGTGGTTGTCCTTCTTCAACTCCATCTTAGCTGAGTGTGGTAAGTCCAATAGATCAGATTGTAGGTGCTGGAGTCTGTTGAGGCTCAGGACCTGGCTATCACATTGTCAGTCCAGAGATTCAAATCCCCTAAATATATCTTAAACCCCAACATTAACTGCACCTCCATCACATTAGCATGAAAGTCTTATGAAGGGAGATCCCATCTGAGTCCAGATTCATCACACATAAACACCATTTCCAAAGAGGGGCCATCTGCCCTGGTAGTTAACCCCATCGGCCATGACCATAACTCCCATGGGTCTCTTTAGCCCTCAAAGGAACCAATATCTGGGGGTTGTATCTGCTTTATCTGTCTCTCTGACTCGCATTGACATCTTAATCATATTTAGTCTTCCAATCCATGAGCATGGAACATTCTTCCAGTGTTTTAAGACTTTTTTGATTTGCAGTTTTCTGAATACAAATGCTTTACATCATTTGTTAAGTTTATTTCTATTTGAGTTTATCTGTCATCTTTTATTTTCACCACTCATTTGACACTTTTAGTTACTTTTATTGATACAATTTTCATTTCTAGACTCTCTTCCAAGCCTCTCTCTCCCATCTTTTCTTTTCAGATTCTAGGACACCCTTTAGTATTTCCTGAAAATCTGGGCTCTTCCTTAGAAATTTTATCAGTTTCTGTTTATCTGTGAATATTCTAATCTCACCTGCATTTTTGAAAGACAGTCTTGCTGAATATAAGATTCTTGGCTGGAAGTTTTTCTCTTGTAGTATCTTAAATATATCAGACCACTGTCTTCTTGCCTCCATGGTGTCTGGTGAGAAATCAGCATTTAATCTTATTGGATATCCCTTATATGTTATACATTCCTTTTCTCTTACTGTTCTCAGAATTCTCTCTTTGCTTTGTCTTTGTCTTTGACATTCTGCTGAGTATGTGTCTCGGAGTTGGTCTATTTGGATTTTTTCCGGTGGGAGTACATTGTGCCTCTTGGACATGGATATCTATGTCCTTCAATAGGATTGGGAAATTTTCTACCATTATTGCTTCAAATATTCCTTCTGCCCCTTTCCCCTTCTCTTGTCCTTCTGGGACACCCATGACATGTATGTTTGCACATCTCTGGCTATCATTTAGTTCTCTGAGACCTTGTTCAATTTTTTCCATTCTTTTCTTCATCTGTTCTTTTGTCTGTTCATTTTCAGAGGCCATTTTTTCAAGCTCACCATCCTTTCTTCTGCCTCCTCGAATCTGCTATTATATGATTCCAATGTTTTTTAAATTTCATTGACTGTACCTTTCATTCCCATAAGATCTGCTATTTTTCTATGCATGCTTTCAAATTCTTCTTTGTGCTCATCCAGTGTCTTCTTAATATCCTTAATCTCTTTAGCCATCTCATTGAATTTATTAAAATCTGTTTGAAAATCTATGATTAGTTGTCTCAACCCCTTTTTGTCATCTGGAGGCTTATCTTTTTCCTTTAACTGGGCCATATCTTCTCATTTCTTGGTGTAATTTTTGTTTGGTGTCTTGCATCTCGATTACTAGAGTATTTATAATGAGTGCAGTTTTTCATTTTAGTTTAGGGCTTCCTGCCCTTTCTCCCTTGCTGGTTGTGCAGTAGGAGCCAAGGATGTAGTTGGTGCTATAAACTTGGAGGCTCAAGTTGCCCTCATTGCCCCAGGGACTGATTAAGCCTCTCCCAACTTTCTCCTTTCCCAGAGGTAGGGACAGAGTCACAGTTGTGTGGAATAATCCAAGTGTGCAGGCCTAGACTGTAGTTGCCCAGAGACTGATGAACCTTCAAGCCCCTTTCTCCCTGCCTGGGGCATGGATGGAGCTGCAGGTGTGGGCAGCAATCTATGCAGTGCAGATCCAAGATGACCACAGTTGCCCCAGTAGACTTCCAATTATTCAGTTTGTGCCAGCCAAAGGTACCCTCAGTTACCTGGATAGACTGGTGCAGAGCTAGCCAGCCTCCTCCCTGCCAGAGGCAGGGCTGAAGCCCAGGCTAGGGCTGCAGGCTGATCTGGCTGAAAGAAACCGGTTCCTACCATCACTGTGATATTTAGTCAGCCCGGCTTCCCTCAGGCTGGGCATGGAGTCAAAATGGCAGCCACCGTTCTCTTTCCAACTTGGACAAATTCATACCCCAGCTGTTCCCAGGGTTATTCCTTAACCATCCAAGTCTCCAATCAATAGCTGAAATTGGCAACCAACAATCTCCTCCTCTCCTCTTTTTGGGAAATAGAACTTCCAATTCTGGTCACAGAATAGCTCCTGGGGCAGCTTGCATCACCAGAGGAGGACAATCACCAGCCTCCGTGGCTTGGGCAGCAGTTTCCCAGAGAGGCTGGTGCAGAGCTTCCTCCCTGCTGGAGGTGGCACTGGGGCCTAGGCTAGAGCTGCAATCTGACCTGGATGGAAAGAAGCCGGTCTCCACCAGCATTGGGATTTTCAGTCCTCCCCCCTTCCCCTCGTGCCAGGCAAGGAGTTAAGATGGTGGCTCCCAGCCTCTTTCTTACTCAAAAAGAGTCAGGCTCAAACTTGAGCTGTTCTCAAGATTATACTTTACCCAACTGAATTTTACTCATCAGTAGCTGAAGTTGGTGTCCAACTGTCTCTTCCTCCCCTGTTTTGGGCAAGTGGAGCTTTCAATTCCAGTGGTGGAACAGCTCCCAAGGCAGCTTGTGCCTCCAGTGGAGGATGGGCACTGGCCTCCTCAGCATGGAGAGCTCTGCTTACAAGTTTTCTCTGCAGATGGGCAGGCTCCTCCTTCCATTCCTTTAAGGATGTTACATAATGCTCTTCTGGTCTCCTGGAGCCCCCAAACAGGTGCTTCAGCTAGCTCCAGATAGCTCTGGGTGATACTAACTGCCCTGTAGCAGGAGCTGCCTCTAGGAGCTCCTTACTCTGCCATCATCTTGCTGTAATCTGACAACAGGAATTTAATAGCTTACAAGCTTACAGTTTTGAGGTCATGAAAATGTCCAAATCAAGTATTCATCAAGTCATTGTTTTCTTCCTGAAAGCTAGTTGCCAGTGATCCTTGACTATTCCACCACATGGCAAGAGACAAAGTGGCACCTGCTGGTCTCTCCCTTCCCTTCCAGGTTTTCTTGCTTTCAGCTTCTTGCTTCCATGCCTTTCACATATTCTGTCTCCATATTTATCCAACTATAAAGGACTCCAGTAAGAGGATTAAGATCTATCCTGGGCCTTGCCTTAACTGAAATAACTTAAACAAAATGACCTACTTACAATAGGTTTACTTTGACAGGAATGGATTATCTTTAAGAACATGATTTTCTGGGGTACATACAGTTACAAACCACAACACATGGAATACTATTCATCAATAAAAAGGAATGAACTCTTGATACACACAACAACAAGAGTGAATCTCAAATAACTGTGTTGCATGAAAGAAGCTAGACAAAAAATAGAGAACATACTGCATGATTCCATTTATGTAAAATTTGAGAAAATGCAAACCAGTCTATCATGACAGATCAATGGTTGTTTTGGAATGAGGGGTAGGAAGAGGAGGAAGGCATTACAAAAGGGTACAAGGAGGTTTTTCAGCATGATAGATTTGTTCACTATTTTGATTAAAGGAATGGCTTCATAGGTATACACATTTCAAAATTTATCAAACTGTACACTTTATGTATGTGGAGTGTATTGTATGTCAGTTAGAGCTCAATAAATCTGTTTTTCAGGATGACTTACAAATTTTCTTGTTCAAGGAACTAAAATAATTGACTTTCATTTACAAAGATTGATAAAACTAGAGGAGGAACAAGTTTTTGTAAAGAAGAGTTCAGTTTGGGGCATGCTAAGTTAGAGATACCTACCAAACAACAGAGTGGAAATGTCTAATAGAGCACTGCATGTTCAAGGCTAGAGTTCAGGACTGAGGCCAGAACTGGAGATATAATTTAGGAATAACCCATGAAATTGAATGGCATTCCCAAGGAAATGAGTGCACTTAAAAAACAGAAGTCTAAGAACTGTATATTCTTTTATGTAGAGTTTGAGAAAAGGAGTAACAAAAAAGGACATTCAAGAGATGTGGTTAAAAAGAGTGGAAAGAAACAGGAGACTTTCCTGTAGCCAATGAAAGACAGTGCTTAATACAGGAAGGAATAATCAAGTTAGATGAAAACATTGGCTATTAAGTTTAGCAAGGAATTTAATAAAACCATTAAGAGTAGTTTTAGGGTGATATGAGGCAAACATTGTAACTGATATAGTTTAAAGGAAAGAGTGGGGAAGAAATGAAAACAGAAAATATCAATGAATTTCTGTTGGAATTTGATGCATAGCAGAATAAAGAAATGAGAAGGTATCCAGAGAGTGATGTGAGGCAAAAAAAAAAAAAGTAATCCTTTTTTATATAGGAATAACATATATATTTGATGCTAGTAGGAATGAGCCAGTAACGAGGCAAATATGATAATGAAGGAGAGAACTACATGATTTCAAAAGTAATGTATGTGGAGTAGATAAAGAGAGATTTGAGCTCATGGACAAGAAGAGTGATCAACCTTAATCTTAAGTCAATGAGTTGATACACAGTTATAGGAAGAAAAGAGGAATAGATGGGTAGAGATGCAAGTAGGTGACGAATGTGGTCTGGAGAGTTTGTGAAAGTTCTCTTTTGATTGCTTTTATTTTCTTTCCGATAGATAAGATGCAGTGTCCTTATCTAAAAGTGAGAAATGAGCAGTGTTGAAGATTTAAGGAGAGAAGAAGGAGTATGAAATAGTCATAGACAGGTATGAACAGATCAGAGCACTGTTCTATGATTGTAGGGCAGTATGAAGAGGCTAGGTGAGATAGACCCCAGCAACATTTGGCTGAATAGATGTAGACTCTGAATAGTCAGAGTGTTTTAACAGGGTTTGTTGTTTTGCTAATAAATAAGTACCACAAGCCACTATAGGAAAAAATGGGGAGGGCACATCCAAGGGAGAGGTTAAAATAAAAGATCATGTAATTAAAAGTGGAGAAGGGGGTAATTGAAGGTTGGAAAGCAACTGGACAAAGAGAATTAATATATAATAGGATAATGGTTAAAGATAGTAGAGACAGCTTAAAAGATAAGGTATGGTGGTCCAAGAGTGGCATGTTTGAAGTTGAGATTATGAAAGGCTGGAGATATTGGTAATGACAAAATCTAGAGCTTGCTGCAGGAATGGGTAGTGAATGATATGGGGTAAAACAAGATCATTGAAGGATGGCAGGTAATGGTAATAAGAAAGAACAGGATGTGAAAAGCACATACATGAACATTAAAATTAGCAAGAATTATGGTATTAGAAACAATTACAATGAGTCTAACCAAAATGTTCAAGAATGGTAGGAAATAACATGGGAATCTGTACATGACTGCAACAAGGCAGGTTAAGGTGGGATATGCTAATGATGAGAGATTCTGAGTTAGGGTATTTTAGAAGGAAGGAAGCAGAATGGTCTAGAAATGAGAATAAGGGTTTAGATCCCTTTGCTGACCCTAGCTCAGTAAAATGAAAGGAGATGAAGAGAAAACAGCCTTCCCCAAAGATCATTAGAACAGTACCCTTTAGCAAGAGTCAAGTTTCAGTTAAAGGAAAAGATAAACAAGCAAACAAACAAATGGGGCATTCACAGGAGATGGCAAATATATAAAAGATTGTGACGATTGTGATAAGAGTTATCAATTCCAGAAGGCATTGCAGAAATATTTCAGGAATTTGTAAGTCAAGAAAGATGGAATCAGAGAAGGAAAATATAAAGAGTCACATGTGGAAGAGAGTTTGGGCATAAGAATGACATGGGCTTAGGGTGACAGATGGCCTCAAAGAACTGGCAGGAAGACAGAGAGAGTTGGAGGGGAGAAGAGAACAACAAGCAACTTTCTAGGGAGAAGTAGAATTCTTTACCCCTGTCAGTGATGGGGCTCTTTACAAGGGAGGGAGAGTGAGATTTCAAAATGCCCCTTATAGGGAGTTCGAAATTTGAATTGACTATCTTATTACCTTATAAAGTAGAAGAGACAATTACCTTCAGAAGTTTTAAATCTGTGCTGCATTTGGCCAATTGCAGAAATGAAACATGGGCACATGGAAAAGCTGGTTATGTAATATAATATAGAACACTACCTCTCTTGTTGAGCTCATGGAAAGTAATGAATATTTTTGGTCACCGTATATGTGGGGGCTCTTGCAAGATACCTAAAATTCTTTTTGCAGCAAATACCTGCAAATCATGATGATTGCAACCTTGACAGGCAGAATTAAGGCTGTGTCTTTCTGAAGGAGATAGGGTGCAACTGTACAATGTTTAGCATAAGGAAGAAAGAGAATTGACTATTCTCAGAAATGTTTTAAAGAACTAAACCATTTTTCATAGTAATGGCCAGTTTCAGCTGTAGCAAAACAGTCTGTGATTGCAGTACTTGGAAGGAATAGGCTAACCTCTACAGAAAAGCAAGAAACAGAACCCATAACTAGCCTAGTAGGAGTTAGGACCAGTTTATGAGGTCTTGGTAAGCTAGAGATAGGTACCATTCTGACTAGAGAGAGAAGATTCATCCAGACACCTCTTCCTTATGGAGTCAGAAAGCCAAGGATAGAGGGCAGACATGACCTTGAATAGGAAAAGAGCATTTCAATTCTATTTCAATCTATAGATTTTAATGCAACTCTTACTGTGTGCAAAGCACATTTCTAAACTCTTGCAATACATCAGTGAGCAAGACAAACCAAATCCCCTGCCTTTGTGTTTAAGTTTTAGTAGTGGTAGGCAGGCAATGAAAAATACACCCAAAAAGTAAGTTAATGAGATAACATATTAATAGATGATGAGTGATAAGGTAGAAAGAATAGAATCAGGATTGCCAATGTGCAGGATGGAGGGAAGGTGACAGGATGGAAAATTTAAGTGAGGTGGAGGGAAGACTCCTTTTTGGTAAGGAGCAATCTTGAAGGAGATGAGTGAGTTGGCCATGCAGATATTTGAGAGAAGAGCATTCCAAGCAGAAGAAACGAGAGCAAAGACTGTAAGGCAGGAGCATTCCTTTTGTGTTTGAGGAAGATCAAGGAGATTGTGTGGCTGGACTAGAAAAACTAAGGTTGGTGAGGAAGCAGTATGTCAGAGAAGGTGAAAACTTGTATAGAACTTGATAGGTAGACTACTATCAAGTCTGTGGCTTTTACTCTGTAAATGGGGACTTCTGGGTAATTTAGAGCAGAGGAATGGAATAATGTTATTTACATTTGAAAAGAATCACTCTGGTTGCTGTGTTGAGAGCTGATTTGGGGGTGGGAAGGAGGTGGCAAGAATAGAAATGGGACCTCTTGGAAGAATATGGCATTAATCTAGACAAAAGAATGTGATGGATCAGCAGTAGTTGGGTCAGATTCTGGATATACTCTGATGGTAGGACCAACAGATTTTGTTGATGGATTGTATAAAGGGATTGGGGTCATGAGAGACAGGAGTCTAGATACTTCAAGATGTTTGCCCTGATATAATTGCCATTTCCTGAGCTAGAAAAGATTGCTGTAAAAGCAAGTTTCAGGAAAGTTGGAGGGAGATCAGTAGCTCAATTTTGTGGGCATGTGAAGCTTGAAATCCTGATTAAATAGTTAAGTGGAGGTGCTGAACAGGCAGTTAGATATACAAGGTTTGGAGAAAGACCTGGTCTGGAGACATACATGTGGGTGTTGGCATATAGATAGTATTTAAATTCATAAGGAAATTGAGATAACACAAAGAGTAAGCCTGACAGAGAAGACAGAAAATGGAATTCTCAGCCCAAAGCATAGCCAAGGAGCTGACTGAGAGACCAGAAGGTGAAAGACCATCCTAGCAATCAAGTTATTCAGTGTCTCCAATATGAAGTGTAGAGCGAAGATGGAAAGTAGAAGAAGAAAATGGAGGAGCACAGTTTATGTATTAGGCAAGATATGAGAGAGAACTCAAATGGAACCTTCGTATGCTATGTGGACTTTAAGCATAAGGTTTTAGAGAAGATATCACTACCATGAGAAAATGATTCTATTACAATGGGAAAATATAAAATTAAGTGAAAAAAGGCAGGATAAAGAACTGTGTGTTCATTAGGATCCCAGTTATGTTTCTATATGTAAGAGTGTGTGCATGTAAATATTATGACTTAGACACATCTAAATTAAATGTGTGGAAAATTGAATCTTAATTTTGCTACCAGAAATCAACTCATTTTTAAATTCTCATACTTGAATAGTAGGAGAAAACTTAATTATATTGTTGCCTGATGTTTTAGTCACTTATGATTTAAAATGTGACCCTTTTCAAATAAATCTTTATTACAACTCAAGGATTATTATTATCTCAGGCTTTATTTAGTATTCCTTCTCTTTGCTTCTTCCCACCGGCAAAGATAACCTTTCCCTATCTTTCTGGGAAACTCCTTTTTCTGACTTCATCTCATGTAATTTTAACATTCAAAAGATTTTTTTTTGAGATCACTACCTTAGAAAGTTTTTATGGGGATTAAAAGAAGGTGATTTTTTTTCAAATTTTGGGAAATGGAAATGTATGCTACAAATATAGTATTCTCATGTTATTTTCAGTTCATTAGGATGCACTAAACATTTGTTTCCATTTCTTGTTATGTTTTAAAGACTTATAATGAGTATTGTACATGGTTGGGTCCATGTATGAAAATCTGCTTATGTAAAGAAAAGTACACCTCTCTATATAAGACCAATTAGAAAAATGTAGAATATCTCTCAGGGAATAGCTGTATTAGAAATTCTTCAGAGTAAGGGATAGAGCCATGTACATAGTTTGAAAATATCTGCCAGAAAATCCTGATAGATGCCTTATCTCCCCCACCAACCCAAATTATGAATCAGTTCACTTAACTCTGTTATCAACATTTTATATAGTATTAAATTAGCTCACCAGAAAAATTATTGAAGTCCCTGTAGAAGTATCTTTATAAAATGATTTCATTTTATATCAATGTTTGCTCTAATAAAGAAACATATGGAGAATATTTCTGCATCTGCTCTAAATTGCTAAATACATTGTTCATGATGTTCAATGATGTTTAATGCCCTTTAATATTAAAGTTCAAATTATAAATTTCCTTTCCCTAGAATTTAGTGCCAAAGGAGTTGATCTCTGCCTTAGCAGTCAGCTTTCTTCCATTTATCACACATTGATAGATACGTAATCTATCATCTTTCCCTCTTTACTTTGGCTTCCGGGGGTCAGATTAAATTTCATGCTCAATTACAGAAATGTCTCATAATTCCTTTTGTTTCTGTCTGTATATATTTTCCCTTATATCATTTTATTCTTTTAATTTTAATTTATCTAACTAGCGTTATAAGCATTTTTCAAAAGAATTTTTACCTGGATGGAGTTCAACTGATAAGTAAAACTTAGGAAATTTTGAGGCCAAGAAAATTTCAGTGAAGTGAACGATGTAAAGCAAAATACAGTGAGCTTGGAGCAAGGCAACAGTAGATCAGGGACAAGTTAAGGAACAAAGCCTGGATGAGGACTTGACCTCTTTGTCAAAAGAGAATAACGGCAAGTGAAAGGGAAGGTGAGAAAAGGGGATAAAATGTGGAAGTTAGAGAGTAATGTTTGATTCAGGAACCTGGACAACCACATAATTCCTGATAAACTATGAATGAAAGTATAGAATGCATGAAGGTATTAAGTTCTGAAAGAATGTCTGAAATTCTCCCAGAAAGAAGCGTTATTTTAGCAAAGCCTGTGTGACTGTGCCCAGAAGCTTGCCCTGTTGCAGGCAATGCTCCTTAGCAGATGAGGGGTCCAACCTAGTATGAAAAGGCACATGCCCCAGACAACTCACTCTTAGATGGCCCTAAGACCACTTAAAACACAAGGTACTTCCAAAATGAATTATTTAGAGCCCATCTATTTGGTAGGAATTATCATTGGGCAACTCTATTTAGAGATCTCAAATGGATAGAAAAAAAGCAAGTGAATTCTGTGCAATCACAGGTCTGTATTTTTTCCTTTGTTAATTCCTGGAGTAACTGGAAATTTAGATAATTATAAGACAAAAGGTTTTGATGTTGCAGATCCTTTTGGGGGAGCCTAGTGCTTCTCTGAACACAGGAGATCCCTTCAGAGAAGCTGGTCTGTCTGTGATATCTATAGCCTTAACATGGAAATGAACTCTCAGTCAAGTGGCCATTAATTAGTTGTAATAAATTTTATTTCTCAAAAGAGGTTGAGTCACCATTAGAAGATGACAGAAAAAACAGTGCTCACATCTTCTAATTCCCTGATAATGAATTCTAAAATATGCTATACAATACTCTGGTAATTAATAGATTTACAATAAACCATCACCATGTTATCATGTGCACTTTAGTCAGAGCTTTTAGTTTCATTCTCAATGGTCTTTCTCATCATTTCAGACCACCAAAGAGTCCTTAGAGCCTTATACTACATATTTTATTGATTTTTCTTCTTTATGATAAATGAAACTTTGTAGATTAACATGCTGCTAAAATTATTTTTATAGTATGTATGCTCATCTTGAGAAAAAGAAAGGCTCTTCTTTTATATTCCAGGCAGTTGGAAAAGAGGAAATCAAGGCAGTTATATACAATATATATTTAGAAGTTTCCTGTCCTTTATTTAAAGGAAATAGTGACAAGTTTTCAGGGTAGCAGGGGCATTGTCTTTTTTAGTATGTTTTTTGGATAGATGTTATTGTTAATAAATAAAAGCCAAAAAGAGAAGTAGTAATGCTAGAAACAAGCAAATATTTGTCTTAAAAACACAAAACTAACACACAAAATAGATCGCATAACCTTATGTACATGCATATCTGGTTTTACTTTAATGTTTGGCAGCACTATTGCTGCAATTACAGAATGAAGAAATAACTCAATGAAACTGCACAGGAAACCCTTATTCAACACTTTGCTTTGCTCTCCCCTTTCTTTGAGTAAATCTGACATTATAAGCATAACTGACTCTCTGTGGACCTCTTAAATAATTTAAAGATGCTGAGCCTCATATTCTACAGCCCCAAAGATGCTGACAATATTTTAAATTAGGTTTTTACACTTAAAACATATTGAAGTGCATTTGGGGGAGCCAAAGTTTTGCTACCTGTGCTTTTTTTCTGTGCAAACAGTGTTCAGCAGATAGAATCAGAATAGAATAATATTCCCATGGTTTGTTTTTAATTTTTCTCCTCCAGTCCAATGATATGAACTGGGTAATATATATATGAGAACCTGATACTTTCAGAATAAATTCTGAATGCAAAGAGTTGTTTGTATCAAGCAAAAAAAAAAAAATAGCACACCTAAATGTTTTTTAAGAAAAGCTATGAAAAGCTTATGATGTGCCTCCCTTTTCAATGGATTCTGGTTTTGTTGCATTTGAAAGGATGTCAGTGGTACACAAAGTTATATATAAGGGATCTCTGAAAATACTGAAATATAGTCATTGCTTTACCCTGTGGCTCCAATTTTAATGGAGTTCAGCTATGTATGAATAATAACAGACCTAAGTCTATTCTTCGTCAGCACTTTCATCTCCTTCTAAATGTAGGCAGAAAGTCAGTTCCATCTTGTTTCTGCACAGACCTGCATATGTGGTTCTTACATCCCTAGGTTGTATGTGTTTGGGTCAGAGACAAAGCTCAAAGTTGATCTAGGGCTTACTACCCTGCTTGGCCTCAATCAGAATTTTCTTTATGTGATCGGGCGTGTTCCCAGTTGCCATGCAACGCAAGTTGGCAAGAGAGAAGGGGAGCAAAAAAGAAAAAAAATCATGAAATGGGTGCCTTGCCAAGTTTTCATAGAGTGAAAATTTGGAGCCCCTGAGAGAAACAAATGTTTGGAATTGCTAACCCTTCTGCCCGACCACATTTTAAATCAGTCAGATGGTCATGCCCAACTCTGCCAAAATATGTCATGTTACTGAGCATGGAGAGCTTTCTAGCCTCACAGGTTATAGGATCTCATGCTGGGTTTTATATGAGTTCAACATGAAAGATTCTTCACATTTGTACCTGATGCCTGGGTTTCTAACCCTGCCTTTTACTTTTTCTTGTCCTGTGCCACTCAAGCTTAAAGCCTCTTCTAGATTTTATTTCCCTCTAGAGTCCTAGATTCTGTAGCTCAACAGATTCAAGTTATTATATTTTAATTGCGTGAGTCAAATTCATGTTCACTAATCATAGGTTTAATATCCAATGAACAAATTTGACTAAGTGTAGGAAAGAGAGACATCCTTCTCAAACAGAAAAAAAAAAATTGAAACAGGAAAAATATCTCCTATATACTCCAATTAGGTGCAATGACCTTGATGGATGTAGTAAGGAAAGTCCCTGGCTGGCAATTAACTTGGGAAAAACCCACAGTAGCCAGAAGTGGTTCAAGTGCATTGGACTAAGATTTTCCACTTAATAGGGAAATGACTTTGGGAAACACACAAACTCGTAGAATCTTTCTTTACTCACCTGCCAAATGTGCATTATAATGCCTGGTATGTTCACATCCCAAGGTTATTAGAAAAATCAACTGAATTGATATATAAGAAAGCACAGTTTGGAAATACAAAGCATTGTACTAGGGAAAGAAACTATTTGTTTTGTCTAATAGACCATAGAAGGGTAGAATATTGCCATTCTTTCCCAGGGCAGTTCTCCATAAAAAGAGAACAGCTAGTGTTTGACTTAAAAACCTTCAACAAATGTGTTTTACTGTATTTTGACAGTTTTATTAAGATATAAACCATCTACCAGAAAATTCACACACTTAAGTTGTACAATCCACTGTTTTTTCCCCATATATTCACAGGGTTGGGCAATCCTCATCACAATTTAACTTTAGAATATTAACCACCACCCCCAACACACACACAATTTAAACCATATCCATTTGCAATCACTTCCCATTCCTAATCCCAATCCCTGATTCCCAGGGATCTACTTTCTATCTTTATGCATTTGCCTATTCTGGATTTTTCATATAGATGGAGTCATATAATATGTGGTCTTTTGGTAATGGCTTAATGTTAGCATAATGGCTTAGCATAATATTTCACGGTTCAAGTTGTAGCATGCATCAGTACTTCATATTCACTCTTATTGAGTTAATATTCCATTGTATGGTATACAACACTATGTTTATTCATTCATCAATTGTCAAACATTTGGCTTGTTTCTATCTCCGGGCTATTATGAATAAATTCCCCTATAAACATTCTGTACAACTTTTTTGTGGGTACATATGTTTTCATTCCTCTTGCAATATACCTAGGAAGGAAATTGCTAGGGAATATGGTAACTCTACGTTTTAACATTTTAAGGAACTGCCAGACTGTTCTCCAAAATGGCTGCACCATTTTACATTCCCACCAGCAATGTATAATATTCTGTTTTCTCCACATCTCATCATACTTGTAATATCTATCATTTTCATTATAGCCATTTTAATGGGTGGGAAGTAGTATCTCATTGGGATTTTTATTTGCATTTCCCTAATGACTAATAATGTTGAGTATCATTTCATAAATTTATCAGCTATTTATCATTTTTGGAAACATACCTATTCAGATCCTTTGACCATTTTTTAATTGAGTCATTTGTCTTTTTAATTTTAAGTTTCTTATATATTCTGGATAAATTCCTTTATGAGATATATTATTTGCAAATATTTTTCCCATTCTCAAGATTCCACTTTTATTGTCCTGAAGGTATTGTTTTCGGTACAAAAGTTCTTTAATTATAAGTTAGTAAAAATTATTTACTTTTTCTTTTCTCACTTATACTTTTGGAGTTCAATCTAAGAAGCCACTGCCTAACTCAAGGCCAAGATACTCTTATGTTTTCTTCTAAAGGTTTTATTTTTCTAGCCCTTACATTTGGGGTCTGTGATCCATTTTGAGTTAATTTTTGTGTATGATGTGAGATAGTGGTGCAACTTCATTATTTTGTGTATAGCTATCCAGTTCTCCCAGCACTATTTGTTAAAAGTACTATTTTTTCCCATTGAGTCATCTTGGCATTCTTGTCAAAAATCTTTTAACCATGAATTTATGGGTTTATTTCTGGACTTTCATTTCTACTCTGTTGATCTATATGTCTATTTTTATGCCAGTATCATATATTCTTGGTTATAGTAGTCTTGCAGTAAGTTTTGAAATCAAGAAGTATACATCCTCTGACTTTGTTTGTCTTCTTCAAAATTGTTTGGGCTATTCTGTGTCCCTTAAATTTCCATAAGAATTTTTGGTTCAGCTTTTCAATTTCTACAAGAAAAGCAGCTAAGGCTTCAATAAGGATTACATTGTATCTGTAGATCAATTTGGGAGATATTGCCATTTTAACAATATTAAATATTCTTGTTCATAAAAAAAGGATATCGTTCCATTGGTTTAGATGTTTTTTCACTTTTTATCCCCTACCCTCACCCCGAGATGGTTTCCTAATCTGCTCGTTGTCTGCTCATCTTCTTTTGGAGTCACCAGAAACCAAAACTGGGACCTCCCATTTGGGAGGTGGGTGTCCAATTGCTCAAGCCACATCTGCTCCCTGACTTACAGCCTTAATTTCTTTTACTGTTTTGCAATTTTCAGTGTACAAACATTGTACTTTTTTTGTTAAATTTATATCTCAGTATTTTGTTTTGATCCTATTGTAAATGCAATTGTTTTCTTAATTTTGTTTTTGAAATATTCATTGATAATGTATTAAAATACAATTGATCTTTTATATTCCTCTTGATCTTGCAAACTTGCTGAATTTGTTCATTAGTTCTAGTCATTTTTACTGGATTCATTATGATTTTCTATATATAAGAACATGTCATCTGGAAATAGTGATAGAATTACTTCTTCCTTCTCTTTTATTTATTTTTCTTGTCTAATTTCCCTGATAAGAAACGTTAACAATTGGTTTATATGACAGAGGCTACAATCTCTACTTTTGTAAGAGAAAATAGTCTGAAAGAAAGGACAGTGACGGCAAGTACAAAGTTATATATATATGTGTGTGTGTGTGTGTGTTTGTGTTTGTTATGGTTGTCCTAGTGGATTGGGAAATTGTATCGTTGCTTTTTATTGATTTAAATTACATTTGTGTGTTTTCAGGTTTCTTGTTGTTCTTCTTCTTCTTCCTTTTGTTTGTTTATTGCTGGCTTTGTTTCCAAAGGAATTTTAGGAGGCGGAATAAGTTAACTATAGAAGAGAGAGAAGAAACACTGCAGCCCGTCAGGCTTTCAATTTCTTCCAGGCCACTCTTGTTTTATAGCTGGTTTAATTAAATGGTCCATTAAAATCTGATGTCTGACAATATCATAGGTCTATTTTTCAACACAGAGACTACATAAAGAAAACTATATCTCAGTAATTTTATAAGTTTATAGAAATACTGATAAGTGGAAAAATATTTAATCAAACCTCCTGGCCTGAGAGAAATCACAAGATGTATAAACTGATCATATCACATAGTAATCATCTATTATGAGTGAACAAAAGAATCTAAGTTTGTTGAATTATTTTGCATATTTCATGTAACAAGTTGCTGGTTTTCCACTTAGATGTCACTACTTCAGCTGTGTGGATAATTTTCTTTTTATAGCTGCATATTTTTCTCAAGTCCTCCAGTGCATCTTAATTTGTGAACTCTGCTTATTGGCAGTAACTGATCAAATTCCTCTAGAAGAGGAGCCTTCATTTTTTTTTTGTTTATTTTTTAATATATGTGTATGTGGGGAAAATATGTTCATTGTAATAAGTGAAACAAAACTAATATGGATGTAAATTATCTCACTCTCACTCACTCTTCTCCTCCTGCCACTGTGACAAGTAATCCACACTGGCAGCCCTGTGTGGCAGCCCCTTGGCAGAGTGAGGGTCCCATAGCCCTGTGTGACTGAATCTTCAGTTTCAGACACACAGACTCATTCATCATGGGGAGTAGTGGAAAATAATATAGAGAAGAAATTGATACCAGATTGCAATTGGCTTTGAGTGAGCAGCTCTAAGCTAAAGCACTTGGACAGACTCCTGTAGGTAATGGGAGGGCGGGGGCGGGGGGGGGGACAATGAAAGGTTTGAAAGCAAGTCAGCAACTTTGACTCGGTAGCATTATTTAAGGTGAATTAGCTAGGGAAGGAAAATGAAAAAGGGAGACCAGTTAGTAGCTACCAAAGCAATCTCTGGTCTATCAACAAAAAAAAATCAACAAAAAAGAAAAAAGAGACCATAGATACCGAACAGATAGGATTTAAAAATGATCGGATGTTGAAGGACAATTCGAAGGGAGGAATACAAGATTTCCTTGAGTCTGGGTAACTAGAGTTGGGTAACCAATAGCTTCAGTACAAGAAATAGGAAATGTGAGAACCAGCAAGATGGTGGCGGAGTAAGGAGCTCCTAGAGTCAGCTCCTGCTACAGGGCAGTTAGCAAACACCCAGAGCTCTCTGGAACTAGCTGAAGCACCTGTCTGGGGGCTCCAGAAGGCCCAAAGAGTATCCTGGCAACATCCTTGGGGGAGTGGAAGGAGGAGACTGCCCGTCTGCCGAGAAGAGTCATAAGTAGAGTCTCCACACCACGGAGACTGGTGCCCATCCTCCACTGGAGGCACAAGCGGCCTCAGGAACTGTTCCGTGGCTGGAATCAAAAGCTCCACTCCCCCAAAATGGGGGAGGAAGAAGCAGTTGGGCACCAATTTCAGCTAAGATGAGGAAATTCATTGGGTTACAGTATGATCCTGAGAACAGCTAAGGTTTGAGCCTGTCCAGGTCAGAAAGAGACTGAGAGCCACCATCTTAACTCCACATCTGGCACAAGGGGAAGCGGGGCAGACTGAAAATCCCAGTACTGGTGGGGACCAGCTTCTTCCCATCCAGATCTAGCCTAGGCCCCAGTGCCACCTCCAGCAGGGAGGAGCTGTGGGGACCTGTGCCAGCCTCTCCAGGAAATTGCCAGCCAAGCCGTGGAGGCCAGTGATTATCCTACTCTGGCAGCACGAGCCACCCCAGGAACTGCTCTGTGATGGGAATTGGAAGCTCCATTTCCCAGAAACAGGGGAGGAGAAGATGGTTGGCTACCGATTTTGGCTGCTGATTGGGAGACTTGGCTGGCTAAGAGATAACCCTGGTAACAGCTGGGGTGAGAACCAGCCCAATTCAGAAAGGGGCCAGTAACTGCCATTCTGACTCTGCCCCCAGCATGAGGGGAAGCCGGGCTGACTGAAACTCTCAGTGTCCATAGGAACCAGTTTCTTTCACGCAGATCAGCCTGCAGCCCATCTAGGCTTCAGCTCTGCCTCTGGCAGGGAGGAGGCGGAGGAGCCCTGCACTAGCCTAAACTGCAGGGAACTTTGGCTGGCATAGACTGAAAATCAGAAGTCTACCAGGGCAACTGTAGTCATCTTGGACCTGCATTGCATAAATTGCTGCCCATACTTGCAGCTCCATCCCTGAGCCAGGCAGGGGAGAAAAGGATGTGAAGCTTCATCATTCACTCTGGGCAAACAAGGTCTAGGCCTGCACATGGATTATTCCACATAGCTGTGACTCTGTCCCTACCACTGGCAAAGAGGAGATTGGAAAACGCTTCATTGAACCCTGGTGCAATGAGGGCAGCTTGAGCCTCCACAACTTACAGAACTAACTACATGCTTGGCTCCTAGTGTATAACCAGCAAGGAAAAAATGATAGGAACTAAAGAGAAAATCTGCACCCAGAAAAAAAAAAATCTAGTAAGCCAGATGCAAAAACACCAACAAAAAAATTACAATCCACAGCAAGAAACAAGAAGCTAAGGCCGAGTTACATGAACAAGATAAGCCTTCAAATGACATAAAGGAGTTGAGACAACTAATTATAGATCTCCTTCATAAATTCAATGAGATGATTAAAGAAATTAAGGATATTAAGAAGACATTGGGGGAAGTGGACTTGGCCCAGTGGTTAGGGCTTCCGTCTACCACATGGGAGGTCCACGGTTCAAACTCCGGGCCTCCTTGACCCATGTGGAGCTGGCCCACGTGCAGTGCTGATGTTCAAAAGGAGTGCCGTGCCACGCAGGGGTGTCCCTGTGCAGGGGAGCCCCACATGCAAGGATTGCACCTCATAAGGAGAGCTGCGTAGTGTGAAAGAAAGTTCAGCCTGCCCAGGAAAGGTGCCGCACACACAAAGAGCTGACACAACAAGATGATGCAACAAAAAGAAGCACAGATTCCCGTGCCACTGACAACAACAGAAGCAGACAAAGAACATGCAGCAAATAGACACAGAGAACAGACAACTGGGGTGGAGGGGAGAAGGGGAGAGAAATAAATAAATAAATCTTAAAAAAAAAAAACATTGGATGAGCACAAAGAAGAATTTGAAAGCATACATAGAAAAATAGCTGATCTTATGGGAATAAAAGGTACATTCAATGAAACTAAAAAAACATTGGAATCATATAATAGCAGATTCGAGGAGGCAGAAGAGAGGATTGATGAGCTTGAAGAAATAACCTCTGAAAGTGAACAGACAAAAGAACAGATGAAGAATAGAATGGAAAACATTGAACAAGGTCTCAGGGAACTAAATGAAAGCAAACACATATGCAAACATACGTATCTTGGGTGTCCCAAAAGGAGAAGAGAAGAGAAAAAGGGCAGAAGGAATATTGAAAGAAATAATGGTAGAAAATTTCCCAACCCTATTGAAGGACATAGATATCCCTGTCCAAGAAGCACATGCTCCAATCCAAAAAAATCCAAATAGACCAACTCCAAGACACATACTTATCAGAATATCAAAGACAAAGACAAAGAAAGAATTCTGAGAGCAGCAAAAGAAAAGTAATGCATAACATATACAAGATATCCAATAAGATTAAGTGCTGATTTCTTACCAGACACCATGGAGGCAAGAAAACAGTGGTCTGATAAATGTAAGATACTACAAGAGAAAAACTTTCAGCCAAGAATCTTATATCCAGCAAGACTGTCTTTCAAAAATGAGGGTGAAATTAGAATAACAGATAAACAGAAACTGAGAGAATTTCTAAGCAAGAGACCAGATTTTCAGGAAATACTAAAGTGTGTGCTAGAGCCTGAAAAGAAAAGACAGGAGAGAGGGGCCTGGAAGAGAGTCTAGAAATGAAGGTTAAATCAATAAAAGTATCTACAAGTGTCAAAAGAGTGGTGACAATAAAAGATGACACATAAAACTCAAACAGGAATAAACTTAACCAATGATGTGAAGCACTTGTATTCAGAAAATGGCAACTCAATGTTAAAACAAATCAAAAAAGCCCTAAATAACTGGAAGAACATTCCATGCTTGTGGATTGGAAGACTAAATATCATTAAGATGTCAATTCTACTCAAATTGATATACAGATTTAATGCAATCCCCCCAAAAATTCCACCAGCACTAAAGAAAAATTTGAAAACATGACCATTAAATTTATTTGGAAGGGTAAGGAGTCCTGAATAGCCAGAAATATCATAAAAAGGAAAAATGAACCATCATCTTCAGACTTTAAATCATAATACCTACCTATAGTGGAAAAAACAGCATGGTGGCCTAAAGACAGACACAGCAGACCAAAGGAACCAAATTTATGGTCCAGAAACAGACCCTCACAGGTATGGCCAAGTGATTTTTGACTAGCCTGTCAAACTCACATAGCTCGGCAGAACAATCTATTCAATAAATGGTGCTGAAAGAATTGGACCTCCATAGCTGAAGGAAGGAAAGAGGACCCTTATCTCACACCTTTTCCAAAAATTAACTCAAAATGTATCAAAAAAACTAAAAATAAAAGCAAGAACCGTAAAACTTTGAGAAGAAATTATTGGAAAATACCTTCAAGACCTGGTGGTAGGTGGTGGATTCTTAAAGGAGATAAGAGGAAGACTGAGTGGACTACTGATGTTCAATGTATGTAGAAGTTTTAATTAGCTTTGCTGCAAATTGTGGAAATGTATAGAGTGGATGGTAACACACAGTGAGTAACAGCTAGTTTATAAATGGGGATGTGACTGAAAATGGTAGTATAGTTATGTGAATGCCAATTGACAGAATGCTTGAGAATAATCTAGGAACTGGATAGCACAGTAAACCAAGAGGAGGTTGAGAATTGTGGTTAATGGTACAGATGCAAGAGTGTCCTTTGTTAGCTAGAACAAATGTATATCATTACTGCAGGGTGTTGGAAATGTGGAAAAGCATAGGAAAAATACAGCTGGAGTGACCTATGGACTGTGGTTATTAGTAATAATATAATATTCTTGCATCTATGCAAAAGATTTACTGTGTTGATACTGAGGCAATATGGAAAATGTGAGCCAAATGTACACTATGGACATGGCAATAATCAGATGATATTATTTTATCTGTAGCAAATGACACACCACATTGTGGTGTGTTGATGGAGGGGTGTTGTTTGGGAATTCTACACATGTGCATGATTGTTTTATAAGTTTACAACTTCTGTCATAAAAAAATATATTTAAAAAATAATAACGGGGTGAGTTGGCAGAAAAATGCACCAAATGTAAGAACTATGATTGGTAGTAAGATTTTGACAGTGTTCTTTCATAGTTTGTAACAAACGTCTCATGACAAAGCAAGGTGTTGTTGGAGGGTTGATGTATGGGACCCCTGTATGACGTTATGCATGTTTGCTTTGTAAATTCGCAACTTTTACTATACACTTAATTGTTTATGTATGTTCATATATAAATGATATAAAGATAATAACAATCAGATTAGTTAGGGGAAAAATAACTTGTTTATTAGTAATATTTTGACAATGCTCTTTAATCATTAGTTTAAAAGGTTTAAAAAACAATGCAAGTTATTGGTGGTAGGGTAAGATGTTATATATGTTTGTTCTGTAAGTTCACAACTATTATACACTTATTTATGTAAGTTTATGATGAGTAATAAATTTCAATAAATTTTTTAAAAAGAGAAAAAAAAAAAAATAGGAAATGTATGGACCAGAGGAGCAAGTTGGAAAGCGAAAGGTGATGAGTTCCCATTAGATAATAGAATTTGCAATAGCCAAGTGTCATTTTAGCAATCTATCTTATAGGAATATGAACACATTTTTCTAAAAACTGACTTATCTCATTAAGGATATATTTCTGGTAATGATCTTATGTATACTTAATACTTATTTATACATTTTAAATATATTTACGTAGCTTTTATCAATTAGTTACTAATTGTAAGAGATAATTTATTCCAGAAGAATTTTTTTTAATATAGGGTCTTGGGGAAATAACATAAATGTTCCATTTTCAATGAATAAATACAACATTTGTTTGGTGCACAGAATCATAAAATATATCTTAAAATAAAAGTATATGAAGGAATTAAAATGAAAATATGAGTTTAAGAATAAAAGTACAAGGTAAAATTCCAAATGGTGAAACATAGCTTGTTCATATATTTTTAAAACCATTGATGGGGTATATCAAATTGTTTTATATGTAGTTTCCATTGGATACATTTGAAAGTGGTAGAAATTTTATTTTAAAACATCAATATTTACAATATGCTAGAAATCACATGCTTTTTTGGCTATTTAAATTTATAATGAAAAATTTTAGATATCAACTTAAAAAACGTAGGAGGGGTACATAATTATTCAAAATTATTTTAGAGAATACATAAGCAAAAAATATTTGAAGAGCACTGCTCCAGCATATTTTTAGAAACTGGGAGGTTTGTCTCATATCTATTCTGAAAACATCCCTTTGGCTGCTGCTCTTAGGAATGTGTGTTTCTTTCCGTGGCTCTTTACTCTGCCTTGGACAACTTCTCACTCTGGCATAGAAGCTGTGGCTGGCGGTTCCCTCGGATGCGGTTTTGCTAAACTTGACAGACTTCAGCTCCTACACTTTGATTTATTGGACTTACTCCACTCAGCTAACATGGAGTTGAAGAAGATCAACCACCACAACATGGAGCCTAGAGTGTCTACAACTGGAAGCGGGAGGAGTGCATCCAGTACCCATATGGAATCTAAGCCCTCACTTGACATAGATGTGCAATGGACACAACCAATCCAATGTCCACAGAGAAAATGTGGAATGGGTGTGGGAACGGTAGCCATGGTGGCTGCTGGGTGTGGGGAACGGGAGGAAGAGATGAGATGTGGAGGCGTTTTCGGGACGTGGAGTTGTCCTGGACAGTGCTTCACGGACAATTACAGGACATTATAGATCCCCCCAGGGCCCACTGGATGGAACGTGAGAGAGTCTGGGCTATGATGTGAACCATTGACTATGGGGTGCAGTGATGCTCAGAGATGAACTTACCAGGTGCAATGGATGTGTCATGATGATGGGAGAGAGTGTTGCTGTGGGGGGAGTGGGGGGCGGGGGCGGTGGGGTTGAATGGGACCTCATATTTTTCATAATGTAATTTAAAAATAATAATAATAAATAAATAATTAAAAAAAAAAAAAAAAAAGAAAAGACCAGGGAGGAGAGGCGGGGGGGAACGGGAGGGTTCAGGAGAATACTGACATATACCGGGTCTCATCCTGGGTTAAAATTCTGGCTGATTGTTTCTAGTTTTGTGGCCTTGAGGGCAAGTCTCTCAACTTCTCTGAACCTCATCTATAAACAACTGATGAAGTTGCTGAAAGAATTAAATAACGTCATGTATGTGGATTACTTGGCACCCCGTGTGGAACCCAGAAAGCACTGAAGAAGTAGTAGTTGGTCTCAGGGTTACTGGCACTTTCTGAAGCAGGTGAGTTTATAGAGCTCTAAGCTCTGTTTCTTCCTAAAAGAAAAAATCTTTTAAACAACAACAAAAAAATGCTTTTGTTAAGTAAACAGCTAAAACAATTAAATGACGTTAAAATTTTAAAGTACATAATTGACATGCCTTCTGCTGCCCAAGCATATCAGCTTGGCTTTTCAGTTCTGTTGCAGCTACCCCAAAACTTGGGTTGGGAGGTGAATAAGGAGGAACCATGAAGCTTTCCTGCAGATGTGGTACTGGTGGCATAGGGAGTGAAGTCACGTTCCTGGCAGTGAGGAACCTTCCGCTTGGTGTCAGCAGCAGGAGCAGCTGACTCTTACGACGACCAAATGCCCATCAGCAAATGAATGGATAAAAAAAATGTGGTATATACATACAGTGGAATACTACTCAGCTATAAGAACAAATACAGTACAAACACATGGGATAAATGGATGACTCTTGAGAACCTTATGTTGAGTGAAGCAACCCAGGCATTGAAGGACAAATACTACATGACCTCTCTGATATGAAATAAGTAAACCAAACTGTCTCAGAGAGTTAGAGACTGGATGATAAACTTAAAGGAAGTTGGGGGGTAGAGGAAGGTTGTAAGCTGACACCTACATGGGTGAAAATCTATGATAAGCAGGAGGTAAGTATTTGTACAGGAGAGGGATAAAATGGGACATAGGGATAACTCTGGGTGGGGCTTTGTGGGCTTGAGGGGGGCTAAGGATGGGACGATGGGTAGGATGGCCCAGAAAATTGGGGGGAGGGTGGGGGGAACATTTGAACATAGGAGATTGTCAGGTATGTGGTTGAAATTATAATGTGGAGAAATTATAATGTGGAGAAATCGTAATGAAGGTTACCTGGTTAAGATGCTTAAGGGGGGGGGGGAGGCATCTGACACAGGGCAAACTTCTAGGGAGTGTGTGAGTCCTCATTTTGTCATAATGGGTTATATCATTGGGTAGAGACCCATACAATGAGAGTGAAGGTATACCCACATCCTGGGGAGAACTGATGTTTTCAACCAGAGGGAATTGTATCTCTCGAGAGAATTGGTGGCTCCCAATGGGTTAGGGCAGTCAAGTATGTCAAGTCCTCAACATTGTTGCAAGAATCTCTAAATATGGTCCTTCAAGTAATGAAGATTGATCATCATGGTGGGCCTTGAGGGGAGGGGGAAAGAGCTGTTGAATACATGGAATCAGGGTAACTGTGGGGCAATGGAAGTGTTCCACAAGATCATGCGATGATGGATATAGGACATGTGAAATTACACCAAAAATGTATAAAAGTCTATAGGCTAAAATGTAAACCATAATGTAAAACATAAGATAACTAAAAATTTAGAAAATTGTATAGTCTAAAATAGAAAACAAAATGTAAACCAAAATGGAACCATGTTTGAAAGCTATTGTTTCAATATCTGCACATCTGCAGCAACTATAATATGAACATGTAAAAAGATCATTGTAGGGGAAGGGACAAAGGGTTTGATGTTGGATATGTGGGAGTACCATACATTGTATCAGTGAATTACTGTGATCTAAAACTTATGTGAAGACAAACTTAATAATTAGAAAAAATTTTAAAAAAGAAAGGATGTAGACACTGAGGAAGAAATTGCTTGCCACTGTACATACAGGGCAACACCTATAGCAGTGATGAAAGTCAAACTTTTTCATTTTTGATACCCCAATTTATTTTGCCTTTATTTAATTTTTCTAAATTGCTATGTATTCTATATCTAACCTTTAAACATATCACTATATTCAATTTTACTCTTAATGGAGCCTGGCAATATATTGGGCTTCCTTTTTGAAGAAGTTTTGGACCACAGAGAGGTTCAACTATGGTGGGGGAGGAACACTTGTGTGAGGTGTTATTGGTGGGGAGCACATGGTTGGGAGGGAGTTCTCCAGTCATGTATACAGGGTGCATAGAAAGGTTTGGATATTTTCATAGTGGTTTCAGTTGGAAATGACAGCTGAAACAGTACTGAGTTCCTGGCCAGGGGAGCTCTATCACATTCCCCAATTGAACAGCAACTACCCCCCAAGTGCAGTGGCAAAGACCAACAAGGATGGACAGTCCAAAAATGAGCCCTTGATACTGATGGCTCCAATTATGAGTCTGTGTGCCTGAAATATGAACTAGGCCTAGAGCTGTGGGGTGCCTAAGAGTTACCTCCTGAGAGCCTCCATGTTGCTCAAATGTGGCCACTCTCTAAGCCAAACTCAGCATGTAGATGAATTGCCTTCCCCCAAGCATGGGACATGACTCCCAGGGATGAGCCTTCCTGGTGCCAAGGGATTACTACCAAGCACAAGCTGATGATGTAACTAGAAAAAGACCTTGAATAAAGGGTTCAACTCAGACCAACAGACTATCTCAGCCTACATGTAATATCAGGTACTAAAAACTGCTTTTTGACTTTGGATAAAAGGGAGAAATGGAAAGGACAAGTGAGTTTATATGGCTATGAGTCTCCAAAAAAGAGTCAGGAGGTCATCAGAGGGGTGATGCTTATGCACACCTCAGCAGGGTACCAGAGACAGGCAAGGTAGATGGAAACCCAGGTGCTGGTTCTCCTGAGGGCTGCAGAGACCAACAGGTTCTATGGTCATAGCAGATGGCTCTGGAGTTCAGGGCCATGTCAGTTGGCCCTACTTTGGAGTTTGTGTTCCTGAGTATAATGGAGTTGAACTCAGATATGACCTTTCTACACATGCCTTTTCTGTTACTTTTACCAGACCTGTGGTTGGCGTTTGGGTTGGTGTATACTCAGGAAACCTGAATCTCTGGACTGTCCATGTGACAGCCAGGCCCTGGGCCTCAGCAGACTTGTGGTTTTTTGGACTTACCTTCTGATTTTTTGGACTTACCCTGGCCAGCTGACAGGGAGGCGAAGAGGGTCAACTACCACACCAGGGAGACAAGAGTACCGACAGCTGCAAGCAGGAAATTGCATCAATCACCCATGTGGAATCTAAGACCCCTCTTGATGTAGAGGGGGACTGGACATAACCACCCCAGGATCCACAGGATGGAGGAATAGAGTATGGATTAGAGTGGACTTACTGGTGTTCTGCTGGGGAACGATTGTGATTAGTAAGAAGAAATTATAATAGTGATGTGGAGAGGGTGGCCACGATGGTTGCTGATGGTAGGGAGATGGAAGAAGAGATATGGTGTGGGGGCATTTTCAGAATTTGGAGTTGTCCTGGGTGGTGCTGCAGGGATGGATGCTGGACGTTGTGTGTCCTGCCTTGGCCCACTGGGTGGACTGGGGGAGAGTGTGGACTACAATGTGGACCACTGTCCATGTGGTACAGTGGTGCTCCAGAATGTATTCGCCAGGTGCAGTGGATGTGCCGTGATGATGGAAGAGATTGTTGATGTGGGAGGGGTGGGTGGCTGGGATGGGGGGTATATGGGGACCTTATATTTTTTTAATGTAACATTTAAAAGAAAGTAAAGAAAAAAAAAAAAAGACTAGTTTTGGATAATTTGTCCATCTTTCCTGGAAATTCAGCACCTAATCTGGAGCCTACATCCATCTTTCATCTATTCTCTGAGCCTCCTAGTATTCTTTTCAACAAACTTCTTTGTCTGCTTAACCAGCCTATTACTACCCTCACTAAAATAAAGTAGATAGTTTCACAGGGCAGGCTTCTAAAGAGTCAAGTACCTGTATTCTAACATCAATCACAGCTTCATCGAATTTCCTTTTCTAACACAGGATTCTCCATACATGCATCCATCTCCCTGGTAATTGAAAAGCTCTAGGCTCTGCATTGTTCAAGGTGCATTTTTTTTTTTTTGGTCTTTTAAATCAGGAATTCTCAACTCTTTCTCATATCCATCATAGTAGTGATGCTGAAGGAGTGGAGGTAGGAGTGGACTGGGGACACAGCCAACTGGAATAAATGAGAATATCCAGTGGGTGAATGTTATTTGAAAAACCCCAAAGGAAATAATGATTTACTGCTATTTAACTCCTCACTCTGCTTCCACCAACCTCCAATAACACTTAATTTAGATTGGAGATCTGTTTTGTAAAAGCTATTCAAAATGGCATGCCTTTGATAGCAATGATTTATTTTTGCAAGTCTCTTTTCATAGATAGATACAGAAAAGGAGTAAAAATATCCAGGATATTTGAGCCCCTGAAAGTGACTTTGTCCTATATCCAGCCATCCTTGGAAAACACGTAAAATAAAACTTGGAGGTAAAAAAACAAAACACTGAATTTTTTGTAATCTTGTATAAAAGTTATATTGTATTTAACAGAAAATCCATTTTATTTATTTGTGCATTTATTTATTTTTGTGGGTGTGATATTTAGTGTAGCCATCCTTTTCTATCTCTCTTAACTCCTTGACTGGATCAGAAATATTGCTACTACAACATGGTGTATATGCCATTTTAAAAAGGCCTCTTTCATTACCATGATAAATGGAATGTATTTTTCTTTAAATTTTCTCTGATACTAATTAGTGAACAAACAAATACATTACAGCCTCCTTGTGAAAGATGAGGGCAGAGTAAGTGGGCCTGCTGTCTCAGAGGACTTCAGGTTTTCTTTCTAATACTCAAGATTTTGAACTTGGATATTACATTAACCTTAGAGATGCTAGTAATGAAGTGTAGCCAAACAGCTGTCTCCTGATTACATATCTGAGAAAGATAAGTATGGTATTTATGTCAATCAAAGTCAACTTCAATTCACTTGTTGACTAGTCCCAAGCCTAACAGAGGTGTCTGCATGCAGAATAGGCTTAAAAGATGTCATCTGGAAATGAAAAAACTATTTACCTCCCAGTCTTCTTCAGGCTAAAGAGCCACAGTCCCTAAATATTTCCATTAAATGTGAGAAAGACCGCAAAATCTTGGAAGATTTACTGATATGTCATAACTTATGTAAGAATTGTCTGGTCTAGGAAAAAAGAAATGTTTCCCCTTTTTAAATTATGAAAACAGTGTCACAACATTACAGGCAGTTTGGAAAACAGAGGGGAAGATATCAATCATAATCTCAACACTCAAACATAAAACCAAGTATAATATTTGCGGGTTCCCTTCCTTTTGTTTTTTATTCAAATAATGTTTTCCATTATTGTACTCATAACACACTTATAACTACTTTGTCTATCCTGATTATATTTTAGAAGGATTTCAGAAATAAAAAGAGAAGGATTTGGAGGTGGGGCAAGATGGCATCTGAGTGAGTGCACCTTATAACCTCTACTGCAAAGAAGCGGCTGAGTAGGGTTGGAGTCCTGCTGGACTGGGCTGTTTTGAGTGTTTGCAGGGCAGGAGGTGTCTGGAAGTCAATTTAGCGGGACGGTGACAGAGGAGATTCTTGTAAGAGGTAGAATTTTAGGTCTCTTTCACGGAGGTTGGGGCTGTGCATGGAACGCTTCCCCCTGGGGCTGTCAGCCCGGCGGCAGTGATTCCTGGAGGGTTTGCTGTGCTGGGGAGTTCCCAAGCCCCAAGCGGGCTGTTTTGGAGGCTTACAGGGTGGGAGGTGTCTGGAAGTCAATTTGATGAGACAGTGACGGAGGAGATTCTTGCAAGAGGTGGAACTTTTGGTTTCTGACATGGAGTTCAGAAATTCTAAGAGGAATCCTTCTGCCTAGGGCTGGCGGCCCATCTGCGGTGGTCCTTGAACTCTGTGTAGTGTAGTGGTGCCCCCAGCAAGCTGTTTCAGGGGATTGCCGGGCAGGAGGTATCTGCATGTCAATTTCATGAGACAGTGACAGAAGAGATTCTTGTGAGAGGTGGAATTTTGGGTTTCTGACACGGAGCTCAGAGTCTGCAGGCAGGACCCCTCCCCTAGGGCTGGCGCCCAGCTGCGGGGATCCCTGAAAGCTGTTGTGCTCCCAGGCCCCCTGTTAACCAGATGTGTGGTTCTCAGGTCTGTGTCCCCTAAACCCTGGTGGCCCATGTTCCAGAGACTCACACACATTGAGTCTGCAATATCACAGACTTCCCATCCCTGAATCCACTACGTCCTGAGGTTCATCTGAGGTCCTTGATTATCCTAGCCCTCGGCATTTGTGTTTTTTGTTTGTTTGTTTGTGTTTGATTTTGTTTTTGTCTTGGTTGCTAATATTCCATTATCTCCTGGTCTTTTCTCCCATTTTATCCCCCAAGGTCCTTTTTCATTTATTTAGGGTTTTTTTTTCTACTTTTCTTTTTCTTGCTTGATTCCCTCCTTTTTCTTTGCCCACCCCCCTTTTTTTCTTCTCTTTTTTTCTTTTCTCTCTTTTTCTTCTTATTTTATTTTATTTATATAATAGGTGCTGCAGGTAGCACTTCACATTTGCTGTGTTTCCTCCTCCTCCATTTCCTCTTTTCTGTGTGAATTGATTTTAGCCACATACACTAACCCCTTTCCCCCACATCTTGCTATCCTCCATCATCTACTGTCTCTCTTATATTCCACCTCCCCTTCTTTGGCCCCCAAATTGTCTAACTTTTAATTTCTAATACCTTTGTTCTGTTTTCTGTCTTTTATCCACTTTTGATATTATTGTCTTTCTTTTCTCTTTCCCTCTCTCATGAAAAAACTGGCTTTTTAATTCATACTATATTCCTCCCCATATTCAGTTGACTATCTCATTATAGGTACTCTACTTACTGCTATAACTCTACACAACTTACATGAGTCTAATATCCATTCTCCCAGATCTCACATTGTTGCTCTGTTAACATTTATTACCAATACTACTTTACACATTTTCTTTTCTTACTCATTTTGCTTTCCCTGGCCCTAATATTTTCCTTCAAAGTGAACTTAGCCAGCAACAAGAAAATTGAGTAAGAAGAACAAAGTGACAAAGAGAAGACATAACACTTACACAAGAACAACAACTAATTAATCCCCAAGACTAGACAAAGAAGCTAAGGAACTGATTAAACCTGTCAGAATAAATGATGACCAGACTGCAACAAAAAACTACAAACCAAACCAATAATCAGGAAAACATGCTGAATCCAATAAACAAACTAAAAACCAGGAAGGGGAGCAGAACATCGGACAAGTAATTAAAGGTCTCAAAACATATATTAGAGACCAACTTAATGAAGTAAAGGAAGAGATTAACAATATGAAGAAAACACTTGGAGAGGAAATTGCAGACATATGCAAAAAGATAAAAGATATGATGGGGATGAACACCACAGTTCAAAAAATCAAAAATACACTCTCAGCAAATAGCAGCAGAATAGAAGAGGCAGAGGAGAGAATTAGCGACGTAGAAGACAGTTTATCTGAAATCAAACAGGATAGTAGAACTGATTGGTAAAAAGATAGAAAAAATCCAGCTAGGACTTAAGGACCTGAATGACAATGCAAAATGCACAAACATACGTATTATAGGCATCCCAAAAGGAGAAGAGAAGGGAAAGGGGACAGAAGGGGTGTTGGAGGAAATAATGGCTGAAAAATTCCCAAATCTACTGAGAGAGATGAATGTACATGTCCAAGAAGCACAACGCACTCCAAACATCATAAATCCCAACAGGCCCACCACAAGACATATACTTGTCAAATTATCTAATGCTCAAGACAAATTCTAAAAGCAGCAAGAGAAAAGAAAATCATCATCTACAAGGGAGGCTCTATAAGATTAAGTGCTGATTTCTCATCTGAAACCATGGAGGCAAGAAGGCAGTGGTATGATATAGTCAAGGTACTAAAAGAAAAAAATTTCCAAACAAGAATACTCTACCCAGCTAAACTAGCATTCAAAATTGATGGAGAGTTCAAAATATTCACAGATAAACAGAAAAAAAGAGTATGCCAACAAGAACCCTGCCCTTCAAGAAATACTAAAGGAAGTTCTGCAGGAAGAAAGGAAAAAACAGGAAAGGCAGAGTTGGAGGAAAGTGTAAGAGCAATGAAAAAAGACAAAAAGAGAAGGGAAAAAACTAACAAAATATGACAAACACAAGTCCAAACAAAATATGGATAACCTAGATAATTCCTTGAAAGTAATAACACTGAAAGTCAATGGATTAAACTCACCTATCAAAAGATTCAGACTGGGAGATTGGATAAGGAAATATGACCCATCTGTATGCTGTCTACAAGAAACACATCTTAGACCCAGGAATTCATGGAGGTTGAAAGTGAATGGTTGGAAAACAATCTTACAAGCAAACAATAACCAAAAAAAGGCAGAAGTAGCTATATTAATATCAGACAAAATAGACTTTTTTTTTTTTAAGATTTATTTTTATTTTTATTTAATTCCCCTCCCCTCCCCCGGTTGTCTGTTTTCTGTGTCTTTTTGCTGCGTCTTGTTTCTTTGTCCGCTTCTGTTGTCGTCAGCAGCACAGGAAGTGTGGGTAGCGCCATTTCTCGGCAGGCTGCCCCCTCCTTCGCGCTGGGCAGCTCTCCTTATGGGTGCACTCCTTGCGTGTGGGGCTCCCCTAGGTGGAGGACACCCCTGTGTGGCACGGCACTCCTTGCGCGCATCAGCACTGCACATGGGCCAGCTCCACACGGGTCAAGGAGGCCCGGGGCTTGAACCGCAGACCTCCCATGTGGTAGACGGACGCCCTAACCACTGGGCCAAAGTCCGTTTCCCAAAGTAGACTTTAAATGCAAAACAATTGTGAGAGACAAAGAAGGATACTACATATTAGTGAAAGGGAAAAATCTCTCAAGAAGAATGAACAATCATTAATATTTATGCTCCTAACAAGGGCGCCTCCAAATACGTGAGGGAAACATTGGAAAAACTAAGTGAAAGAATAGATGCCTCTACAATTATAGTGGGAGATTTTAACACACCACTATCAACTTTGGACATAACATCTCAAAAGAGAATCACTAAAGAAACAAAAACTTTGAAAGGTATATTAGAGGAGCTGGATCTAATAGACATATACAGATCATTACACCCCAATACAGCAGGATCTACACTCTTCTCAAGTGCACATGGATCATTCTCCAAGATAGACCATATGTTAGCCACAAAGAAAGGCTTAATGAATTCAGAAAGATTGAAATCATACAAAATAATATCTCTGACCACAGTGGAGTGAAGCTGGAAATCTGCAAGGGCCAGAGGGCCAGATTTCACACCAAGATATGGAAATTAAACAGCACACTCTTAGAAAAATAGTGGACCAAGAGGAAATCTCAAAAGAAATGAATAACTACCGTGAAACTAATGAAAATGATAACACAACATACCAAAACTTATGGGATGCAGCAAAAGCAGTACTGAGAGGGAAATTTATAGCCATAAATTCATACATCAAAAAAAGAAGAAAGAGCAAAATTGAAGAACTAACTGCACATTTTGAGGAATTAGTAAAAAAACAACAAAGTAACCCCACAGGAAGAAGAAAGAAAGAAAGAACAAAGATAAGAGCAGAACTAAATGATACAGAAAATAAGAAAGCACTTGAAAAGATAAACAAAACCAAGAGCTGGTTCTTTGAGAAGATCAATAAAATTGACAAACCCTTAGCAAGACTAACAAAGAAAAAAAGAGAGAAGATGCAAATACACAAAATAAGAAATGAGAAAGGAGATATCACCACTGACCCCACAGAAATAAAGACTATTATAAGAGGATACTTTGAAAAACTATATTCCAACAAAAATGACAATTCAGAGGAAATGGGCAAATTCCTAAAAACCCATAAGCAGCCTATATTGATGAAAGAAGAAATTGACGATCTCAACAAACCAATCACAAGTAAAGAGATAGAATCAGTCACTAAAAACCTCCCAACTAAGAGGAGCCCAGGGCCAGATGGCTTCACAGGTGAATTCTACAAAACATTCTGGAAAGAACTAACACCAATCCTGCTGAAACTCTTCCAAAAAATTGAAACAGAAGGAAAAATTACCTAACTCATTCTATGATGCCAACATTACCCTAATACCAAAGCCAAACAAAGACACCAGAAGAAAGGAAAATTACAGACCAATTTCTCTAATGAACCTAGATGCAAAAATCCTCAACAAAATACTTGCCAACCATATTCAACAACACATTAAATGAATTATACACCATGACCAAGTAGGATTCATTCCAGGTATGCAAGGATGGTTCAACATAAGAACATCAATCAATGTAATACACCATATAAACCGATTGAAGGAAAAAAAATCACACGATTATATCTATAGATGCAGAAAAAGCATTTGACAAATTATAGCACCCTTTCTTGATAAAAACACTGCAAAAGATTGGAATACAAGGATATTTTTTGAACATGATAAAGAGTATATATGAAAAACCCACAGCCAACATTGTTTACAATGGTGAAATCCTAAAATCCTTCCCTCTAAGATCAGGAACAAGACAAGGATGCCCACTCTCACCCCTTCTATTTAACATTGTCTTAGAAGTACTTGCTCAAGCACTGAGGCAAGAACCATATATTAAAGGCATTCAAATTGGAAAGGAAGAAGTCAAAATTTCATTATTTGCTGATGACATGATCCTATACATAGAAAACCCTGAGAGGTCTACAACAAAGCTTCTAGAACTCATAAATGAGTTTAGCAAAGTTGCAGGTTATAAGATCAATGTGCAAAAATCAGTACTATTTCTGTACACCAATAATAAGCAAGCTAGGGAGGAAATCAAGAAACAAATAGCATTTACAATAGTCAGTAAAAAAAATCAAATACCTAGGAATAAATTTAACTAAAGATGTAAAAAACTTATACACAGAGAACTACACAAGACTGTTCAAGGAAATCAAAGAAGACCTAAATAAATGGAAGAATTTTCCCTGTTCATGGATAGGAAGACTAAACATTATTAAGATGTCTATCCTACCAAAACTGATCTACACATTCAAAGCAATCCCAATAAAAATCAACACAGCATTCTTTAAGGAACTAGAAAAACTAACTATGAAATTTCTTTGGAAAGGAAAGAGGACCCGAATAGCCAAAGACATATTGAAAAAGAAAAACGAAATTGGAGGACTCACACTACCTGACTTCAAAACATACTACAAAGCTACTGTAGTGAAAACAGCATGGTATTGGCACAAGGAGAGACACACAGACCAATCGAACCAAATTGAGAGTTCTGATATAGATCTTCATAGCTATAGCCATATAATATTCAATAAAGCCACCAAACACTCTCAACTGGGAGAGAATGGCCTATTCAACAAATGGTGCCTGGAGAACTGGATATCCATATATAAAAGAATGAAAGAGGATTACCAACTCACACCTTATACAAAAATCAACTCAAGATGGATCAAAGACCTAAATATAAGAGCCAAGAACATTAAGACTTTGGAAAGCAGTTTAGGGAAGCACAAAGAAATGTCTTCATGAACTTCACACCAAAAGCACGAGCAGCTAAAGAACAAATAGATAAATGGGACCTCCTCAAAATGAAAGCATTCTTCACCTCAAAGGAGTTTGTCAAGAAAGTGAAAAGGGAACCCACACAATGGGAGAAAATATTTGGTAACCATATATCAGATAGGAGACTTATAACCTGTATATATAAAGAACTCCTATATCTTGAAAATAAAAAGATAAACAATCCATTTAAAAAATGGGAAAAAGACTTAAACAGACACTTCTCCAAAGAAGAAATACAAATAGCTAAAAAACACATGAAAAAATGCTCCAAAGCTGTAGCTATCAGGGAAATGCAAATCAAAACTACAATGAGATACCTTCTTACTCCCATAAGATTGGCAGCTATGAAAAAAACAGAAGACTACAAATGTTAGAGAGGATGTGGAGGAATGGGAACACTCATCCACTGCTGGTGGGAATGCAGAAGGAGCCAACCATTCTGGAGGACAGTTTGGCAGTTTCTCAAAAAACTAACCATAGATTTGCCATATGATCCAGCAATTCCACTGCTGGGTATATACCCAGTAGAACTGAAAACAAGGACACAAATCAATATATGCACACCAATATTCATAGCAGCATTGTTCACTATTGCCAAAAGTTGGAATCAACCCAAATGCCCATCAACAGATGAATGGATAAATAAAATGTGGTATATACATACTACGGAATACTATTCAGCTTTAAGAACAAATACACTACAAGCACACGGGATAACATGGATGAATCTTGAGAACATTATGTTGAGTGAAGCAACCCAGACATTGAAAGACAAATACTACATGACCTCAATGATATGGAATACATAAACCAAGCTGCCTCAGAGAGCTAGAGACTGGATGATAGGCTTACAGGAAATCGGGGGGTAGAGGAAGGATGTAAGCTGACACCTACATGGGTGAAATCTATGATAAGCTGGAGGTAAGTATACGTACAAGGAAGGGATAAAATGGGGACATACGGTTACCTTTGGGTGGGGCTTCACGGGCTTGAGGGGGGCTAGGGATGGGAGGATGGGTAATATTGCCCAAGAAATTGGGGGGAGGGTGGGGCAACATACGAACATAGGAGATTGTCAGGTATTTGGTTGTGAGTATAATGCTGAGAAACCCTTTCCAAAAATATAATAAGGAAAATTACCTCTTTAAGATGCTTAAAGGGGATAATATGACACAGGATAGCCTCCTGGGGAATATGTGAATGCTCATTTTGCCACAGTGGGTTATATCATTTGATAGAGACCCATATAATAAGAGTGAAAGTATACCCACATCCTGGGGAGGACTGATGCCATCAAATAGAGGGAACTGTATCTCTCAAGAGAAATGGTGGCTCCCAGGGCATTAGGGCAGTTGAGCATGTCAAGCCCTAAACACTGTTGCAACTATCTCTGAACATGGCCCTTCAAGCAATGAAGATTGACTGTCACTGTGGGCCCTAAGGGGAGGGGGAAAGAGGTATTGAATAGATGGAACCAATGTAACTGTGTGGGCAATAGAAGTGTTTCACAAGAGTATGCAAGGATGGATATAAGACACGTAAAATTACACCAAAAATATATAGGGGCTGATAGGCTAAAATGTAAATCATAATGTAAAACATAAGATAACTAAAAATGTAGAAAATTGTATAGTATAAAATATAAGCCACATGTAAACACAAATGTTACCTTGTTTGAAAGCTATTGTCTCAATATCTGTACATCAGTTTCAGTAAATTTAGTATGAATATGTAAAAAGATTATTGCTGTGGAAGGGAAAAGGGTTTTATGTTGGATATGTGGGAGTACTGTATATTGTATATATGAATTACTGTGATCTAAAACTCTTGTGAAGATAAGCTTAATAATTAGAAAAAAGAAAAGAAAAAGATAGGATGTAGAATTTTTCCAAATTAATATGTATTCTATATTTAATCTTTAAACTCTTTGCTATATTTCATTTTACTATTAAGGGAACCTGGCAATATATTGGGCTTCACTTTTCAGGAAGTTTTGGGTCACAGAGATGTTCAACAATGGCAGCGGAGGAATCCTGGTGTGGGATGTTATTGACAGGGGATGCATGGTTGGCAGGGAGTTCTACAGGGCATATATCCAGGGTACATAAAAATGTTTGGATAATTTCATAGTGGATACAATTAAAAACAACAACTAAGGGAGTGCTGAGTTCCTAGCCAGGGGAGCTCTATCACAGTCCCTAAAGGAACAGCAACAATCCCCCAAGTGCAACGGCAAAGATCAAAAAAGAATGAAGGTCCAACAATGAGTCCTTGACACTAATGACTATGCTTGTGAACCTGTGCACCTGAAATAAGAACAAGGCCTAGAGCTGCAGTGTGCCTAAGAGTTACCTTCTGAGAGCCTCTGTGTTGCTCAAATGTGGCCAGTCTCAAAGCCAAACTCAGCATGTAAATGTGTTGCCTTCCCCCCAGCATGGGACATGACTCCTGGGGATGAGCCTCCCTGGCACTGAGGGATTACTACTAAGTACAGCTGATGATGTAACTAGAAAAGGACCTTGAATAAAAGGTTCAACTTGGACCAGCAGAATATCTCAGTCTACATATAATACCAGGAGTTAAAAATGCTTTTTGACCTGAATCAAGGGGGAAATGGAAAGGACAAATGAGTTTATATGGCTATGAGTCTCCAAAAAAGAGCCGGGAGGTTATCAGAGGGGTTGCCCTTATGCACACCTCAGCAGAGTCCCAGAGACAGAAAAAGTAGATACAACCCCAGGTATTGGTTCTTCTGAGGCTACAGAGACCCACAGGTTCTATGGTCATGGCAGATGGAGTTCAGTGCCATGTCAGTTGGCCCTTCTTTGGAGTCTGTGTTTCTGTGTGATGGAGCTGGACTCAGATGTGATCTTTTTTCACAAGCCTTTCCTGTTACTTTACCAGAATTGTAGTTGGTGCTGAGGTTTAATATATACCCAGGGGATCTGAATCTCTGGACTGACCATATGATAGCAAGGCCCTGAGCCTCAACAGACTTCAGCTCCTACACTCTGGTTTACTGGACTTACCCCACTCAGCTAACACGGAGTTGAAGAAGGTCAACCACCACACCATGGAGCCAAGAGTGCCTACAACTGAAAGCAGGAGGATTGCATCCAGCATCCATGTGGAATCTAAGCCCCCTCTTGATATAGATGTGGAGTGGACACAACCAATCCAAGGTCCACAGGATAGAGGAATAGAATATGGATGACAGTGGACTTACTGGTATTCTATTCATGAACTATTGTGATTAGTAATCAAAGAAAATGTGGCATTGGTATGGAGAAAGTGGTCATGGTGGCTGCTGGGTGTGGGAAATGGGAGGAAGAGATGAGATATGGAGGCGTTTTTGGGACTTGGAGTTGTCCTGGGTGGTGCTGCAGGGACAATTACCGGACATTGTATGTCCTCCCATGCCCACTGGATGGAACATGGGAGAGTGTGGGCTATGATGTGGAATTGACCATGAGGTGCAACAATGCTCAAAGATGTATTCACCAAATGCAATGAATGTCTCATGATCACGGAGGAGAATGTTGCTATGGGGGGAGCAGTGAGGTGAGGGGGGAGGGGGCTATATGGGGACCTCATATTTTTTTAATGTAATATTAAAAAAATGAATAAAGACCAAAAAAAAAGAGAACAATTTTTCTATGTTGCTATATTGACTTCTAATGACCCACTTTAAAAGTTGCCTAACTTTCAATCTCCTGCGTGTGTTCATCTAATTTAGTTTTAACATTTTGAATTATAAAAGATGTTTCAATGAGTATCTGTGTTTATGTGCTTTCCATCTTTTGGAAGATAAATCCCAGATTATATAACGGTTTTTCTTTTATTGGTTACTTTGTTAAGACCAGTTAAAAGGGTGGGGTGGAGAATAAAAGTCAGTTTCCAGTGGATAAGCTTCCCTGGCACAAAGGGATTATTACCAAGTGCCAACTAGCAATGCATCTGGAAAAAGACGCTATCCAAAAGGGGGAAATGGTAAATACAAATGAGTTCTTATGGCTAAAAGATTTCAAAATGAGTCATTTCAAAAGTTATGTTTATGCAAGTATCAGCAGGATCTCATGGACTGCCACAGTAAACAGTGCCTCAAACAGCAGGGCTCCTGAGGGCTCTAGAAACATCCAGAAACTATAAGCAGGGCAGACAGCTCAGGAATTCAGCACCCGGCCAGTGGGCCTTATTTGGAATTTATGCTTCCCAGTGTAACAGACCATTTATAGGTGCTCTACACCTGGCTCTTCTGTCCCTTTTACTTGAACCTATAATTAGCATTATACTCGATTAATATATGTCCCAGAGACTTAAATCTTTGGTCCATCCATGTGCCAATTGAGCCCTGATATTCCGCAGAGTTAGAACACCTATTTTTCTGTTCATTGGACTCACCCAGGAAGACTAACAAGGTGATGATATTGGACAACGCCCATCCCAAGGAACACACAGTGTCTGCAACTGCAAGGAAGATAGCTCCATCCATCTGCTCCAAGAGATCTAAACTCCCTCTCAAATAGAATCAGAGTGGGCATCACCATTCTCAAATCCTCAAGATTGGGGGATAAACAATGGACTAATGTAGACTTATTCTACTATAAACTTATTATTATTCTAGCAATGGAAGAACTCTTATCATTGATATAAAGGCAGTGCTCACCAAAGTTCTGAGGGATGGGAAAGGGAAGAATAGGTATAATATAGGGGCATTTTCAGGACATTGGAGTTGTCCTGCATGACATTGCATTGGCTGATATGGGCCATTGTATATTTTGTCATAACCTACAAAATTGTGTGGGACAGAGTGCAAACTATAATGTAAACTGTACTCTGTGGTAAGTAGCAATGCTTCAATACTTGTTCATCAATTTTAGCAAATGTATAACACTAATGAGGGATGTTGTTTATGTGGGAAAGTGTAGGGGGGCCATATGGGAATCCCTTATGTTTCTTATATAATATTTATGTAATCTAGAGCTTCTTTAAAAATAAAAAATAATAATTAAGGAAAGAGTGAATGGGGAGGACAAATGGAAAAAGTAAAAATAGAAAATATTTTCAAAATAAAGAGATAGGTAAGATAGAAACATGAAGGCATGACTGAAAAAATGAGATCCTGAAAAGATAGGAAGATCTGATATCCAGAGCATCAGCATGTCCAAGGAAAAGATAACAATAAATGAGGTTCATCCCTTTCCATTTATGTGAGAGAAGGAAGACCACAATTGTAGGAGTGGATACAAGTAAGCATGTTAGTTTGGCCTCAAGAAGCTGGGGGACTCCTTAAGTGACTGCTGAGAGAACAGAGTAGATTTTAAATAGCCACTACAAAGAAAGAAAGAAAATTGACTAGTAATAATATTGGCTAGCATTTTCTTTTTTGCACTCAAAATATGCTACCAGTGTGCTAAGTATTTTTACATGCATTTTAACATAATTGTTGCATAATTTCCCACCGATCCTCAGTGGCTCCAGGGAAGGTGGGTCAAGAATTTATCCAAGTCTGGGGTTTTACCAGGTAGGTCAATGGAAGGACAATGCTAAGAAGGAATTGACAAATGAAAAAGGTTGAGGAGAGAGGTCATACATCTTAGCTAAAATAGTAGAGGGTGTAAAAAAGTATGCACTGTAAAATATACTAGGCATCTCTGAAGACAAATTTGAGCCAAAGCATTGATTGAATGGATCATAAGTAAAAGGACAATATATGGGACCAAATTTTTGGTCATCTTTTTTTGTTAACAGAAGGAAACTGACTCTGGCCTTCTTGACTTATCACCCTACTATCTGGGCTGTCTACTCCTACAAACAACCTCCAAGGATATATAGGTAAAAACAAGGGTGGGAAAAAAATTTTTTTTTCAGTCAATACATATAAACAAACTAAGTTTATATGTCTTATATACGTCTATAAATTTAGTTTGTTTATATGTCTTCACTGATCATGACGGCAGAAGCCATATGATCATCACTATCATCATCATGGAAAAGTATACAGCACAGTGGTTACATGCACAGGCTTTATAGGTCCAGCCTGCCTGAATTAGATCTTGGCTCCACCGTTTACCAGCTGGTAACCTTCAACCAGTGTTTCTAAGCCTCAATTTACTCATTTGTAATTGGGAATGATAATGGTATATGCTAAGATTGTTATGAGGGTTAAAAAGTTAAAATATATAAGTCATGTGTAGAAGCTAAATTTGGAACAGCTTTCATCATATGTTTCCTATTATAATAGCAACTACCACTTGCCGAGATTCCTAAGTTGAGCAAAATACTGAGTATTATATTACTTTAGCTCATTTAATTCTAACAAAAACCTGTGAAGTAACATTATTTTCTCCATGTTAAGTCACAAAATAAGTGTCAATAAGTGTAAAATGATTGAAATTATATAAAACATCTTCTCCAACCACAATGGATGGAAGCTAAAAATCAGTAACAGAAGGTAGCTGAAAAATTCACAAATATATGGAAATTATACAATGTACATTTAAACAACTGACTGGCCAAAGATGAAATCACAAGGGAAATTAGAAAATTCTTAGAGGAAAATCAAAACACAATTCCAAAATTTATGAGGTACAACAAAGGCAGTACTCAGAAGGATATTTATTGCTATAAATATCTACATTAAAAAAGATCTCAAATCAATAACCTAACTTCACTTCTTCAAGAGCTAGAAAAAGAAGAGTGGACCAAACTTAAATTTAGCAGAAGGACAAGATTAATAAAGAGTAGGATGAAGATAAATAGAGGATAGAACAACAATAAAGAAATTCACAAAACCAAAATTTAGTTACTTTAAAAAATCAATAAAATTTTCAAATATTTAGCTAGACAGACAAAGAAGAGAGAGAAGATACAAATTAAAAAGTTGGAAATGAAAGTGAGGACATTACTACTGATTTTACAAAAATTAAAAGGATTAAAGAGAACACTGAAAAATTGTTTGCCAACAAACTAGATAATTTAGATGAAATGGACAAATTTCTAGAAATATACAAATTACCTAAAGAGACAAGAAGAAATAGAAAATCCCAACAGACCTATAACAAACAGAGATTGAATAGTAATAAATAATCTCCTGACAAAGAAAAGTGAAGGACCAGATGGCTGCACTGATGAATTCTACCAATCATTCCAAGGATTAGCATCAATCTTTCTCAAACTCTTCCAAAAATCGATGAGGAAGGAACACTTCCTAATTCATAATATGAGGCCAGCATTATCCTGATACCAATGTCAGATGAAAACATCATGCAAAAATTACAGACCAATTTCCTTTATGAACATAGATGTAAAGATCTTAAACAAAACACTAGCAAATCAATACCAACAATATATTAAAAGGCTTTTACACCATGGCCAAGTGGAATTTATCCCAGGAATGCAAGGGTGATTTGACATTTTAAAAAGTAGTTGATGTACTACACCACATTAATGGAATGAGGGAGAATAAAAACATGATCATCTCAATTGATGAAGAAAAAGCATTTACAAAATCCAACACTCTCATAATATAAACACTCAAAAAATTAAGATTAGAAGGAAATTTCAACATAATAAATGGCATTTATTAAAAACTCACAGCTTATATTATGCCAAATGGTGAAAGACTGAAAGATTTCCCCTTAAAATTAGGAATCAGACAAGGATGCCTAATTCCACCAGTGCTTTTAAAAATTTTACTGGAAGTTCTAGCCATAGCAATTAGGAAAGGAAAATAAATGAGTCATTCAAATTGGAAAAGATAAGCAAAACTGTCTCTATTCACAGAGGATATGAGCCTTTATATAGAAAATCCCAGGGAATCTACTAGAAAACCATTTGAGCTAGTAAATGAAGTCAGCAAAGTTTCAGTGTACAAGGTTAATGTGCAGAAATCAGTTGTGTTTCTATTCATCAGTAATGAATAATCTTAAATGGAAATTAAGAAAGCAATTCCACTTACAATAGCATCTAAATGAATAAAATGTCTAAGAATAAATTTGACCAAAAAGTGAAAGACCTGTACACTGAAAACTATAAAACATTGACGAAAGAAATTAAAGATCTAAATAAATGGAAAGACATCCCATGTTCATGAATTAGAAGACTAATATTGTCACAATGTGACTACTTCCCAAACTAATCTACAGATTCAAGGCCACCCTTATCAAAATTCGTTTGCAGAAATGGGAAAGTTTATCATCAAATGCATATGGAATCCTTGAGGAGCCAAAAACATCTTGAAAAAGAATGAAGCTGGAGATCTCACATGTCCTATTCTAGCTTCCCAAAGGGGTGCTGATGCAAAGTACCAGAAATCTGTTGGTTTTTATAAAGGGTATTTATTTGGAGTAAAAGCTTACAGTTACAAGGCCGTAAAGAGTCTGACTCAAGTTTGCTTTGTCACCAAAGTAAGTAGCTACAGTTTGCAGCAACATGGTCACTGATCTCTGCCTGGTCTCTCTATCCTGGGCTTCCTCTTCTATGTAAGGTTCTATGGGCCCAGCTTCTTCCTCATCTCAGCTATTTGCTGGCATAGGGTTTGTGTCTCAGGGATTCCTGTATCAGCCTCTGGCATAGGGCTCATTTTGTTCCAGGTCTTCTCAGCTGCTCAGTTCTCTTCACAAGGTTAGCTGCAAACTCAGCCAAATGCCTCATGTCTCCCTGGAGCTCCAGGATCAAACATGACAGAGGTCTCTCTCTTCCCATGTATCTTCTTGAATGAGTGTCCATTTATATTGGCCCGCCAAAGGGGCAATGACTCAACTTGAGTTACACCTTACTGACATGGTCAAATCAAAGCCCTGATCCTTAATTTAATCAAGGGCCACTCAACTGAATGCAATATAATCAAAGGGCATCACACCCAGAGGAAGAGATTAGTTTATAAACATAATCTTTCTCCTTTTTGGGATTCACAAAAATCTCAAACTCACACTTCCCAATTTCAAAACTTAATACAAAGTGAAAGTAATCCAAACAGTATGGTACTAGCATAAAGATAGACATATAGATCAGTGGAATAGAATTGAGAATACAAAAATGAACCCATACATATCTATAGTCAACTGACTTTCAACAAGGAGTGCCAAGTACATTAAATGGGGAAAGAATATCTCTTCAACAAATAGTGCTGGAGAACTAGATATCTGCATACAAATCAATGAAGTTGGACTCCTACCCCACCGTATAAAAAATTAACTCAAAATGGACCAAGGACCTAAGAGCTAAAACCATAAGACTCTTAGAAGATAACATAAGGGAAAAACTTCTTGACCTTGGCAATGACTTTTTAGATATGACACCAAAGCATGAGCAACAAAAGAAAAAATAGATTAACTGTACTTCTTTGAAATTATAAACTTTTCTGCATCAAAGGACATTATTAAGAAAGTGAAAAGACAACCTTCACATGGGAGAAAATAGTTGCAAAATATGTATCTGATAAAGGTTGAATATCTAGAATATATAATGAAGTACTACCACTCACCAACACAAGGGGGAAAAAACATTTTTTAAATGGGCAAAGGACTCAAATAGACAGTTCTACGAAGAAGATATCCAAATCCTAAAAGCACATGAAAAGGTGTTCGACATTTTTAGTCATGAGGGATGTTACAGCTATCAAAATTTTTTGGGTGCTGCCTTGGCATCAATCTTACTTTGGCTAATTCCACATCTAGTATATACCTAAAAATATCAAAAAAAGAAGTAGAACAGATCAATGTACATCAATGTTCATAGCAGCATTTCATAATACCCAAATGTCTATTAACAGGTGAATGTAAAATAAAATGTAGTGTATAGATATAAAAATTTTTTTGACGTACCAGGGCCAGGCATTGAACCCCAGATCCTTTATGTGGGAAACCAGCTCTCAACCACTGAGCCACGTCAGCCCCCCTGAGTTAGTTTTTTTGTTCGTTTGCTTGTTGTTATTTTGTTTTGTTTTTAAGAGGCACCAGGAACCGAACCCGGAACCTCCTATGTGAGAAGCAGATGTTCAACTTGAGCCGCATCCACTTCCGTGGGTTTATTTTTCACCAAGGAACTTAAAGAAAGATTGTTTTATTTTATGTGATTACTTCTTAAACAGCATATCAATTATAAACATTTATGTTTATACTGCACACTATGTTTTTTTGAGTTTTTAATTGTAGTATATTCAGATATTTATTTTCAAACCTGAATTTTACTAATTCTACACTTGCTTTTGCCTGAAGTAAAAATAAATGCAACAGTCATAAAATGGAAGGTAATTTATGCCTGCATTTACATTGTACCAGTCAGGGCATCATTTAGGTGCATTTGCATCTACTTCTTATTTAGGATGCTTTGGGCTATTGGGAACAGAAAACTCCAAGGAAACTGAACTATTGCACAAGACAGGAAGAGTCATAGTGGGTGGGACCTTAGGGTAGCACAGCCTCCCTTCTTGGCTGGTCACGTGGGCAGCTCCTTCCTTTCCCCTGCTCGGTATTGAATTTTCCACTTATATGAAATATCTAGAAGCAAATTCATAGAGACAGAAAGTAGATTTTAGGTTACTAGGAGAAGGGGGAAATGGGGAGTTATTGTTTAATATGTATAGAGTTTAATATGTACAGCAGATCATGAAAATGGCTTGGCAAATGGATGATAGTGGAGGTAGCATAACGTGAATGTATTTAAAACCACTGATGGGTACTCTTAAAACTGGCTAACAAGGTGTCTTAGTCTGCCGGATGGCTGATGATGCAAAGTGCCAGAAATGTGTTGGCTTTCATAAAGGGGATTTATTTGGGTAAAAGTGTACAATTCCAAGACTATGAAATGTCCAAATCAAGGCATCCTCAGAGATACTTTCTCACCGAAGTCAGCTCTAGTTGATCCTGGTGTCTTGCCACGTGGCAATTAGGAATATGGCAGAGCTGGTATCCTCAGCCTTGAGAGGCTCGATCCGCCCCGTTTCTTGGGGGTGTCATGCTTAACCTTTGGCTGCAGGGTATCCTCCAGTCCTTCCTCACCAAACAAGGTAAAAAATGGTGGCTTCCTCTCTCTCTCTGTGTCTTTTTCTGTGTGTGTCTCCATTTATATCAGACAACAAGTGGGTGGAGACCCAAGCTGGCTCATGCCTCACGGATGTAGTTCAATCAAAAGCTTTAAGGAAATCTTATGAAGTACTCTAATCAAAAATCCCTTAACTGAATTTAATGCAATCTACTCCTACAGGAATGGATTAGTTTAAGACCATAATCTTATTCTGGGATTCACAAAATTCAAACTCCAACAAGGTAAATGTATTATTATTATTATTATTATTATTATTATTATTATTAGAGAAGTTGTATATTTACAGAAAAATCATGCATTAAATACAGAGTTACCATATATCATCCTATTATTAACACCTTGTATTAGTGTGGAACTTTTGCTACAATCCATGAAAGAACATTTTTATAATTGTATTATTAACTATATTCCAATTTGCAGTAGGGTTCACTGTGCTTTACAGTCCTAGGTTGTTTTTTAATTTTTATTCTAGAAACATCTATACAACCAAAAATTTCCCCTTTTGACCACAGTCACATATACATTTCAGTGCTGTTAATTACATTTACAATGTTTGTAGGGGTAACCTCAAATGCTCCATAATTTATTTTAAGAAGGAATATGATCTTTTGCTCTAGTTACCAATGACTAGTGACAGACGTCACCACACTCTACCCTGAGCCACACTTAACCATCTCCACGTCTTGATGTCCCTGCAATTGGTCCTCGATCCTCCAGGCTTCCCTGGTGTCTCAGTGTCTGTGACGATGCATAAGGCACCTGTCTGGTTGCGCCTCTAGGGGCATGTAATTACCTCACTTCTCTGCTCAGCCAGAGCAGGTTGGCCCTTTCAAAAGGGAAAGGAAAATTTCAAGTGGAGACCAGAAGACTGGATTCTCCTCTCATCAGTTTGCCTCTGGGCCCTGTGCTCATGTTGCACCGTCCCCTTTCCCATGAGCCTGAGGGTTCCCTCTACGTCTCTGAGAAGGTGCTACCATATTTGCCTTCCTGAAACATTTCACAATATTTCCTAATTTTCTTTTCAAATTCCAATTTGAAGGTTTTCCTGACTCTGCCACCTCCTTTTCCTACTATACATTCTTAAGGGGTGTCCCTGACACTGTGAAATGGGTTCTCCTGGGTGTAGGATATATGACTACAAAAAACAAAATTTGCATAATTGTCATTCATTAATCACTGAAATTCTCTTTTGTTTGAGAACATAGCCTATATTAGTATATGAAACATTTAATGAATGAACTCCAAATTGTTGGGGGAAAATGTAAAAAAATTTTAAAAGGCCAATGTTGCATTGTAACTTTTCGAAGTTTATAGTTTAGCAACCAGTTTATCTTTGAAATAGTGTTAATATCAGCACTGGTTTTAAATTCCTGATTGCCATCCCTTTCGGAGTTTTGAACATTTGCTTCCCTGCTTTGGATTTTTGTAATGACTACATAAACTTTTGCTTATAGTTGCCCTATTTTGATATGGAAAGTTTCCATAAACACAAGGGCCTCAGTGATGAGTCTTAAGTTTATCTGATGCAAAGATGAGGTAACAGGGAAATTCCAGAAAAAACAAATGATAACATTCACAACTTTAAAGTGAACAGAGATCATTATCTTCCTGGATAATAAGAAATTTCCACATCAGAAAATTTAGTTTAATGTGAGTGATTTTGTTGAAAACATTAAGACAAATAGCAAAACAGAGAGCAAGAGAAACTTTCCACTACACTTGCCACCATTTGTTTGACATTGTTCTCTTCAACCAATGTACTTTCCCAATATGCAGTATGTTAAACACCAGTGTTATATAAAATAGAATAGAAGGTACATGAGCCCAGAGGTCTGAAAGTCTTTAGACTCAAGACTGGACTGAAAGTCTAGTCTCTCACTTGAAAACTTCTCAGCTAGTCAACCTTGGGAAAGTCAATTGGCCGTTCTGAACCTGCTCTTTTCTATTTCACAAGGTTGTTGGGAGGACAAATGATGATATGCATGTAACCTTATTTCTGTTGTTTCTAACACTCTATTTCAAAAATTGTAAGGTAATATATAAATCTAAGGCAACTTTTCACACCTGCATATAGTTGTCCATGGTCAAGGAGATTTTCTTATTTTTTAAGGGATGGGCCTACTCACACAGAGCACATTCAGAATGAATTTATAATTGGTTTTGACTGCAATGATAATTGAAAACATGCAAATTTAAATCTTTTAGAAAACTAAAAAGCACTGGTCCTCATCTAATTTCTTCAAAGAGCTGAACCCATAAGAATTTGACAAGTTAAAATTATCAATACATGCTCTGAAGGGTCTCCGCAAATGCTCTTGACTAATTGCCATATGCGTAGTACCCCTGTAGCTTTCCCCAAATTCTACCTCACATTCCAAGTGCCATCCTCTGCTTGAACTCCATCTACAGCCTACACATATTCCAGCTTTAGAAACTACAGCCACCTGTTCTATTTTCCCCATCTGAAGGTCTATTTCCTTATCATTACATCCTCAACAAAACAAGAAAATTAAGCCAACTCTAAATTTGTGATGAGAATCAAAAGATACATTATGCCAATGTCAGGCAAAGGATAGAATAAATGGTTGTTCTTAATTATGTGAACTGTGGAGAAGGGGTCAAACTGAAAAGGGATGGAGAATACCTGGCATTTCTATTCAAGTAGCAAGTAGACAGTTTGGGGGGAATATTTTAATCTTGTTCTATCTCTGAAGCTCAATAACCTTTGAGAAGGAAAATGGGAATTAGCCCAGAACAAAATGAAAAAGAACGCTGAAGGGAGTGTAGATTGCTGTTAGCCCAAAGCATTTTATTTTTCATTAATTGGACATTCTAGTTCTCAAAACTAGTTATATGTGATAAATGAAGCAGAAAATATTCAAACCATTCTAACTAATCAACTTTCTTAAGTATCTGAACACTACACTTTCCTACAGATTATATTCTGAAAGTAGAAGACAGGAAAACCTTTATATATTACTTTTAATAAGGTGACTATCTTTAGCAGCATCATGTCTGTCACACAATTTTCTTTTTGGATTAACTCTCAATATTCAGATTTGCACAGTTGACTGTTGTAAAAGCTTGAAATACTCAATAAATTCACTTTTTAAAAATTAATATCATTGTAAGGATAAAGGAAGTCTGCCCAAAATTTAAGCAATACCATGTCTATACTTTGTCATTTGTCCTAAAAAAAAAAACTCTAAAGTGCATTTCAGTTTTTCCTATGTCACTTCAAAAATGCGAAATTTAGATATTCATTTCTGTGTTATAAGTTGGTAGTGTGCAAATACCACTTATGAAGGCATGTAATTCACATTGGTGCATCAGATAGGAATGTATATTTCATCCAAGTGCTAGGTTTTGTTTTTCTTATTGCCTACTCCCATTCCAGACAACTGAAACAGACTTCTTAGAAAAATGTAGAAATTGAAAATTTTGAAATGATCATCACAGTGGAGCAGACAATATTAGTTTTCTTACCAATAAACATTACTACCTCCTTCATAGTGAAGAGAATCTCATTTTCTCAAAGGATCAGAGAATCAGAAATTTGTTCCCAGAACACCAACTCCTGTCCAGCTGCAGGAGATGAACCGTGACTGGTATAGTAACCCCATTCCCTTGGCCAGAGATTGGAGTAGAAGTGGATATCTGACAGTTCCAGGCCATAAGGATTATAGGGTAGTTTTCAGGGACTTCTGCCAAAGATTTTGCTCTCTCATAAAAAGAAAGAGAGATCTTCCCCTCCCCTGTTTACTACTCTTTTGGTTTTGAACATCTTTAAGTGAGTAGAAGTTGCTTGGAATAGACATAGTTATTTGGTGACCATGAGAGAAAAACTTGGCAGGTCAAAATGCACTAGCTGAGAATGGCAGCACAGAAAATGAAAACCACTCGAGTCCTAATGGAGCCTTTCTGCTGAATTACCAATGCTGTACCAACCTACCTCCATACTTTCTGTCACATGAGACATCAAGGTACTGATTGTTTAAGCTACTAGTCATTGTGGATTCTTTTTCCTGTTACTTGCAGCCCAAAGTATCCTTACTGACATACAAGCTTCTCTTTGATTTTCACTTGGCACAGCTTAAAAAGTGGGGCAGGTGACTCTGTGCCACTCTATCTATTCAATAGTCTTCTTTGTTCAATTACCAGACCTTTCGTTTCACCATAATAATAATATCTCATGACATATGCATACAAATACATTCTTCACTATATGCACTATTTGCATATATTATTTCATGGAAAAAAATATTTAGAAAAACAAGATCTGGATTTGAGTATTATTACCAGTATTTTTGTTTTGATACTTGCACATAATTTATCACTGTGCTGTCCCTGTTGAATGCTATAATTAATTATGAACAGTATCTCTAATCTAATTTGTTGGTTCCCTTTTAGTTTCCTCCTTGCCACATATGATTTAATTTTCTGAGAAACTCTATGTTGTTGACTCATCTCCACTGACCCTTCTTTTCACCTTTGGGAAGTATTAACCACTAATCAGGAAAACCAAATATCTATCCTTCCTGCTTTAGTCTGCTTTCTATTACCTCTATACCAGGTTTACTTCCCAAAACAGTTTAGTTTGGATTTGAGAACTTGTATATCCTTGTGATCTTAATCTCCCTTTTCCCCTTTACTTGAGTATTTTGAAGCAAATCCCAGAATCATGGAATTTTATGTTGAATAAATTTCAAAACCTATTTCTTCTTTTTCTTAATATATTTTTTACTTATTTTTAAAAGATACATAGATAACATAAAATGTTATATTAAAAAAAAATAAGGGATTCCCATATGTCCTACTTCCCACACCTCCCACTTTTCCCACTTCAACAACTTCTTTCCTTAGTGTGGTACATTCATTGCAATTGATGAACACATTTTGGAGCATTGCCACACAACAAGGATTATAGTTTACATTAGAGCTTACACTCTCCAGTGTCTTGCCAGTGGGCCCTTCTTTGGAGCTTGTGCTCCCGAGTGTGACAGAATTGTACTCAGATGTGACTTCTCTACACATGCTTCTTCTGTCTCTTTTATCAAACTTATAATTGGTGCTGGAGTTGGTAGGTGTACATCCAAGAGACTTGAATCTTTGGGCTGCCTGTGTGACAGCTAGGCCCTGAGCCTCAGCGAGTTACAACACCTACTCTCCAGTTCATTGGATTCACCCAGGACAGCTAACAAGGAGGTAAGGAGGTAGGTAGAATCTTCTATTCCTTCTTTTATAAACAGGACTGGCCTTTGTGGGTTCCAGTTTGATTCAGGTTATTCAGTCACAGCTCATTTGCACAGGTAGCCTGTGACCTGGACAACCTATCCCAAATGGGAGATGAAACCTCAGCTTGCAGACTAGAGGGGTTTTTGTACTCCAGAGAGCTCTTTGGCTTTGCCAAACAAAATACTCTGTGTATTTTTTATCTTTCTGGCACTTTTTCTTGATATCAAAATTTGTAAGTTTTTTTTAAGAAGATGGTGGTGAGTTTTGCTTAGTATTTTTTTTATTATTTGCATGTTTTTAGAAAGTGAAGGGTCCTTTCCTACTATCTCAGTCTGTTTTATTAACAGAAAATATAGATTTTAAAAGGCTTATCTCAGTGACTGTCTGGGGGGCAGAAGGAGAAAGCAAAAGATATTAGAAAAAGATGATAGTTATTATTTAATTTTGATAAAATAAGGGGTCAATATAGGCTTAATTATGGCTGCTATTAAAATGAAAGGACATAGAAGAACTGTAAAATTAATAGGAGGAAAGTAAGACAGAGGACATAAAAAGAAATTTAAATGAGCTAGCAAAATTAATGAAAGGTAAAGAAGATAAAATAATAATAAAATGTGTTAAATAGTAAACATAATATAAAATTGAGTGACTAATACTTGGAATGTTAGATAGCTCAGTAAATTTAAAAGTAACATGTTTCTATACCAAATAAATAATCAGAATGGTATTTAAAAAAGAGAGAATTGAGGGTTTTTTAATTTAATTTTATTTTTTTAAGAGAGACACCTAAAACAAAGTAACAGAGATCGAATCTAAAAAATTTGATAGACTGAACAGGTAAACGTAAAGTAAGAAGCGAGGGAGGAAGAAAAAATCAGACAGAAAAGAGGTTAAATCACTAAATGGGACTTCTGAAATAGACTTCAGAAAGGCCTTAGGTTTGGTTTTGTCAAGTGATAGTACAATGGGGAACTGATCTTCGCTCTACTTATCTCTCCCTAAACACTGAGGAATATGCCAAGGTTGTTTCGCACCAATTTCTTGCTTCCAGTGAGCAGGCAGAAAAGGAGCTAGATTTTCCAGCCCTAATAGCCATGGCAAAAGGTTACCCCTCTCAAACACAGAGGACTGCATCTTTCTCCATCCAAGTGGGAGTCAAACCAACTCCATTGCTTGTGGGGACATAGGCACCCTCAAGACTGAGGTGTGCTGTATTTTTTCACCGTCTCCATAAATGTCTTTATTCTTTGCCCTTAAAGATACTTTAAACCTTCTCATTCCTTTCTGATGAATTTTTTCATATATTGCATCACCCTCTCATTGGCATTACAAAAAGAAACAATAAAATAATGAGATGACATGAACTAGGACCAAATATTTCTGTTGTATTAATAAATATGAACGAAACAAACTCAACTTCTAAATTATATTTTTTAATCTTTCATTTAATTACAACAAAACCACATGAGATGCAGTATATGAGAAACAGAAACATGCATCATTAGAGACTCTCTTTTTTCAGTTCATCAATAAATCAAGAAAAAAAAACACAAGAATATGACAACCTATCTAATTTTACTAGTAAGGCAGATCAATGTGTATATCTATGGATCAATCTCCAGGAAAAAAAAACCAAAAACCTCTTCTGAAAATGAGAGAATGAATATTTAAAAATCCTTTTAAACAATTATTGAGTCAAAGAAGAAATTAAAACCAAAGTATCAAAATATCTAGAAAATTAGATGATGAAGCACATATGCTCCCAACCCTGACCCCCAGGTCCTACAGTCACGGCAGATGGCTCTGGAGTTCAGTGCCTTGCCAGTGGGCCCTACTTTGGAATTTGTGCTCCTGAGTATGATGCAGTTGGACTCAAATGTGACCTCTCTGCACATGCCTCTTCCGTCACTTTTACTGAACCTGTGGCTGGCACTGGGGTTGGTGTACACTCAGGAGACTTGAATCTCTGGTCTGTCCATGTGCCAGCTGGGCCCAGAGCCTCAGGAGAGTTGTAACACCTACTCTCCAGTTCATTGGACTTACTCAGGTCAGATAACATGGAGGTGAGGATGGTAAACCACCACACCAGGGAACTGAGAGTCTACAACTACAAGCAGGAGAACCACATCCATCATCCATGTGGGATCTAAGCCCCCTCTCGATTTAGAGGTGGAGTGGACATCGCCATCCCAGGGTCTCCATGGTGGAGGAATAAAATACGGATTAGAGTGGACTTACCGGTGTTCTACTTAAAACGATTGTGAGTCTAGCAATGAAAGGTGTGAGACAGTGGCCACGGGAGTTGCTGAGGGCAGGGAGAGGAAAGAAGAGGTGTAATGTGGGGGCATTTTCAGGGCTTGGAGTTGTCCTGAATGATACTGCAGGGACAAATGCAGGACATCATATATCCTGCCATAACCCACTGAATGGACTAGGGGAGAGTGTAAACTACAATGTAAACTATAATCCATGTAGTGCAGCAGTGCTCCAAAATGTATTCATCAAATGCAATGAATGTGCCACACCGATGAAAGAAGTTGACGTGGGAGAAGGGAGGGGCGCGGGTATATGGGAACCTCATATTTTTTAATGTAACATTTTGTGTGATCTATGTATCTTTAAAAAAAAGACAATAAAAAAATAAATTTTAAAAAAGAACCCATGAAAGAACCCCTAGTACATGGTTCAATCATCTTCAGAGCCTTAAATAGCTATATTAGTCAACCCCAAAGAATATAAGTTAATTAATTTAAAATCTACCTCAAAATTTTAAAACCATTTAGAAAACAGAATCAATGGACTAAAATACAGCAGAGGAACGAGGAAAGGAGAAGGAGGAGAAAAAGAGGAGTAGGAAAAACTACAGTTATGTTAAGAAAAGAATTAGTTCTTTAATTTAAAAAATGGATACAGCTTTAGGTGACTAAAAGGGAACAAAAAGGAAAGCAAAATATTTGAGAAATAAGCATGGGATGAAATAACATTTTGTTTAATTTTATGCAAAAACAATTTAAAAAACTGAAAGACTGATGATAAAAAAACTTGATGGTGATGATGTGTTAATTTACCAAACCTAAATCTGAGACATAAAATCAAAGTAAATCATTTACTATGAAAATAAATGAGAATTTTTCAAAGGGATACTTATCCCAATAAAGCATTAGACCAGTAATTAAATAAGTAAATTCTAATTCATTATCAGATAGAAAACTCTAAAGCTTTGATGTCGGTGCCAAGTCCATTCAATCAAGGAGAAAAGAATAGTCTCTGGGGTGGTGGGAAAATTGGATATACACATACAGAAGAATGAAATTGGACCCCCAAAATACACCATATATAAAAATTAACTCAAAATAGATCAATAATAAAAATGTAAGAGCTAGAATCACAAAACTCTTAGAAGAAACATAAGGAGAAATCTTCAGGACCTTATTTTAGGCCACAGATTCTTACATATGGCAAAAGAAAAAAATAGATAAGTTTGACTTCATGAAAATTAAAACTTCTGTGCATCAGAGGACATTATTAACAAAGTGAAAAGATAACCTACAGAATGGGAGAAAATATTTAGTACTCATCTATCTGAGGAGAGTTTGATATCTATAATATATAAAGAATTTCTCCAACTCAAAAAAAAAAAATGTAAAAATGAACAAAGGACTAGACAGACATTTCTCCAAAGAAGAAAAACATCATTAGCCATTAAGAAAATGCAAGTCAAAACCACAATGGTATATCTCTTCATATCCATTAAAATCATTATTTTTTTTTTATTGAAAAATAAAATGGATTTCTCAGGATGCATAGAAATAGGAACCCTTGTGCATGACTGATGGGAATATAAAATGGTTCAGCTACTGTGGAAACAGTTTGGCACTTCCTCAGGAAGTTAAACATATAACTACCATTTAACACAATTCCATTTTTATCTATATGACTTAGTAACTGATAACAGAGACTTAAACAGATATTTATACACCACTGCTCATAGTATTGTAAGTCACAATAGCCAAACAGTAGAAACAAATCAAGTTCTGGTGCATTCTCCAAAATGGATGAAGTTTGAAGACATGATGTTGAGTGACATAAACCAGACATAGAAGGACAAATATTGTATGGTTTCACTTATATGAAATATATAGAATAAGCAAATTCATAGAGACAGAAAGTAGATTTCAAGTTATGAGGAACTGTGAGGTGGGGGGAGAATAGGAGTTAATGATTAATAGGTACTCTGCAATGATGAAAAAGTTTTGATAATGGATGGTGGTGATGGTGGCATAATATTTCAAGTATAACTGCTATTACTGAATTGAATACTGTGGTTAAAATAGAAAATTTCATATTGCATATGTGCTACCACCATAAAAATTTTTAAAAACAAAATGTGATATATATATATATATATACAGTAGACTACTATTCACCTTTAAAAAGGAATAAAGTCCTGATGCACATGACAACAAAGGTGAATCTTGAGGACATTATGTTGAGCAAAATAAGTCAGATACAAAAGAACAAATATTGTATAAGTTCACTGTTATGAACTAATTATGATAAGCAAACTCACAGAGTTAGAATTTAGAATATTGGTTGCCAGGAGATAGATTGGGGCTAGAGATTGGGGAGTTGATGCTTAACTTGTACAGAATTTCTATTTAGGCTAATGGCAGAGGTTTGGAAGTTGGTAATGGTGATGGTAGCACATTATTGTGAGTATAATCAACAGCACTGCACTGTATAAGTAAATATGGTTAAAAGGAAAACTTTAGATTATATATATTACTAGAATGAGCATTAAAAGATAAAACATAGGACTGTACAACACAGTGAGCCCTCTTGTAAATGATGAACTATAGTTAATAGTACAAGTATAAAAATTTCTTTCATGAATTATAACAAATATACAATACGAGGTGGTAATATAAGGTGGTATATAAGAAAAAATGCACCTAATGTAAATAATGGATGATAGTACTAATTTAATAATCTTTCAGTTTTAACAAAGGTAACTATTGTTTTTTTAAAAAGGACAATTATTTAAAAAACAAAAGTGCAATCATCACTTATAACAAATGTTCCACACCAATGCAAGGTATCGGTGGTATAAGGAAATCCTGTATTTTATACATGATTGTTTTGTAAATTCACAGCTTCCCTAATTTAAAAAAATCACTCTTATGTGAAAGCTCCTTGCTAAACTAATATTAACTATCAGAATATTATTGTTTAATCACCTTTTAATTCTTTTACACCACTCCCTCTCTGCATACATCATATACTCTCCTGCATCTTTGAACACACCTATGCTGTTCTCTCCCTGTAAATACCAGTCCCTTTACAGACATGTTATAAAATTCAATCTATCCTTCACAGTCCAGATTTAAAAGGCTACTCTTCCATGGATGTTTTGTTAAATCACAAATCCTCCCCAACTTACTCTCTTTAGGAAGGAATCTCAGGAAGCAGATGTGACTCAAACAATTGAGCTCCCACCTACCACATGGGAGGTCACAGGTTCAGTTCCCAGTGCCTCCTAAAGAAGACAAGCAAGACAGCGAACTGACATGTAGGACAGATGCAGCAAGCTGATGCAACAAGAGACACAAGGAAGAAAACCATAATGAGAGATGCAATAAGGCAGGGAGTGGAGGTGGCTCAAGTGATTAGGTGCCTCCCTCCCACATGGAAGGTCCTGAGATTCGTTCCCAGTGCCTCCTAAAAAAAAATAAAAGAAGACCAGCACACAACAAACAGACGCAGCAAATGCAAACAATGAGAGTGTGGGGAGAAATAAATTAAATTAATCTTAAAAAAAAAAAAAGAAGGAATCTCTCTAGCTTCTAAAAGGCAACATGTTTTCCTTCCCTTAGGTGACATACATTGTATCAACCTATTAAGGGAATCCTTAAACATTTACAAGATCTGCATCTAAATAATTGCCCTGTTCCACTTCTCCAACAGTGTCTAACATAATGTTTGCTCAGAAAATAGTTGAATGATAGAGTGAATGAATACGGTATCACTTTATGGTCACATATCATCACTGCTTTGTCAATATGCTATCCCTTTGGCTGAGAACACAGGAGATTTATGTTCTCCTCTGTTCAGAGTAGGAAACCATGACCCAATCTAAGTCACTGAAAACTGAATCTCCTGTTAGGAATCGATATTTAATCGTAAAGCTGAAGATTCTACCAAACCTTCTCCAAGGTTAACAATACAGCTAGAGGACTCATTTCAAGTGTCAATATGCTACTCTTCGAAGGAAAACATAGCGCTTTCAATGGCATTTTCAAAAGGAGACTATATCTGATATAAATAAAATACTGAAATATTTACTAAAGCTTGAGTCTTATAAATGGATAACAGAGAACATTAGTGTAGGGTGTCTTTGCAGCACAGCTGCTAGGTCATTTCAGAAAATATGAGTCTGACAGATGGAGAGAAACTAGAATTAAACCTGCAGGTATTTCTTGTTCTTTCTCAAGTCATGTTTATTTTAATTAAATTAGGGAAAGCCAAGTCTCATTTCTTAAAGGGAGAAGTCTTAAAGCACTTTCATCTCCCTACCATTTTCTTTCCCCATAGAATTCTGAATGGGGAAGGGTAAGGCAGGGGGCGGGAGAAAGAAAGCCTGTGGCCTTTTATGATTGGAATGAATAAACTTTCAAAGGGAATGATATAGTTCTTTATTCCAGAAATGTTTAACAGATTATGCCATAGGAGCTGTTAAAGAGTCTTCAGTTTGGAAGTAAAACAGAGCTAGAAACATAAAACCAAGAAGGTATCCAACTAATTAGTATTAATTAGTTTCTGCAAATAAACCCTGCATTTGTGTCTGATGAATTATAATCACATTATTTTAAAAGGAAATTATCTAATAATTGAAGCCAGATATGAATTTATAGACACTTTGACGCACTTGTGAAAAATAGATTTATAGACACCCATTTCCTCTGATGTCAGGAAACCCAATTTACCAATTCAAAGTATATTTCATTCCTTCTGGTTTTAATTCAGTTTCTTCTGGATAAATAAGCATCCCATTAAATATTTCCCTTTCCCATTATTCTTTCCTTCCTGCCAAGTAGAGGGGGTAAGAGAGAGTGAAGTGTATCTCCAGTGGTCTTGGCATTTTCTCCAACAATCTTTGTCTCAAGAGTCACTTATGTAACAATAACATGGGTCAGTACTTTAAAAGTAGTCTGCCCATTTTTCAGATGAGGAAACTGAAGAATAGAGAGATTGTCATGTCCAGATCTCACAAATAGTAAGGATTTAAACCTAGGTATTGGGTGGCCTTTGATTCCCCATCACGGAGCATCTGCATATGTTGGTCAGTGCTGAGATGAACCTTTCTTGATCACGGGTACCCATGCCAGCTGCAAATGCACTAAAGCTTCAGAACCTCCCTCTACAGGCTAGTGAAGAGTTCCTAGGAGGAGCACTCTGCATCCTTCTTTTTTATCCCAGGGCCTTTCCAAGTTCACCAGCTTTGATTTGTGGTGGGATAATAGCTAGGTATTAAAATCTGTGTGGTCTGTTTCTCCCCACTGTGTTTTTGTTTTTAAATTATTTATTAAAGCAAGTAACCTGCTCTCCAAGAAATTATTGTTGGGTACTTATAGAAATTGTCTATCTGTAAGTCCTCTTGAATTTTTCCCTTCAAATGCCTATACCTTTAAGGAATTTAGAGGGACAGGGAGCCCAGCATAAGCAGAGTAAAGGTAAGGGTCCCAGGAAAAGAGAATTCATGTGCTATGTTCTGGCAGCAGCTAACGAGGGGACAAGTTCTGAGAGAGGTGTGGCATGATGCATCAAACAAGGGAGATCACAGTCTAGCAGAAATCTCCAGTGTGGCAAGCATGGCACCAGGATAGCACAAGAGTAACTAACGGCCCTGTCCACATGACTCTATAAACACCTCACTGGTCATTGATATAGATAGATGACCCATGACAACAGGTGGGGGGCTATCCCTTCAAATGCCTCACCTCTGCAAAACACCCTGGGGTCATGGTCCAAGCCAGGAAGAAGAGGAAGTCCCAAGAGAGGAAGAAAGAAGTCGAGTTTCCCATCATACCAACAGAAGAGGTCCTTTGAAGTTGGCTTTTAGCTCACTCATTGAAAAGCAAAGAGGTGTGACATTTCTTATACACTTGAACAGGTAGATTGAGAGTCACCCCTCCTTCTGCTTATTACCATTTTGAATTTGCATGTAAGCTTGTGTCACCTATATGCATGTATAGAAAGAGTACTTATAAATATGAACCGTTTCCAGGGAAAAACGCTCACTTTCTCCAATATCTGCAAATCATAACCAACTAGTAAAAGATATTTAAAGAGGTGGACTGATGTTTTTTTCACATCATGCAAATATCACTTATTAGCTAGAGTCATGGTTAGCCAAGAACTGTGTTAGTGATCTAAACATATGATGGGAGAGTTACTTAAATAAGAGAAAGTCTGGACTCAATAACTAATATTTACACATTCCAGAGACTCTTTGAAATTGTTCTGGTTTGGCAGAAATGGTCTCTTTGTGAATGTATCTTTATATATAGTAACTGCCCTCTAATGTGAATGATAGGTAAATTAAATCACACTGGTTCAGGCACCATTTGGATGGGACACATTGATTTCTAGAACTCTAACATGCCTGGCAGAGAAGGCTGACTCATTCCTGTAGGATGATCACTACGTTGTTCTTCAGACAGGTGTTTTCCGAAAATTGACACCAAGAGTGTCAAAATAAAACCTCAATAACAGGTTTAATCAGGCATACCAAAACACACACAGAAAAACCAACTTGAGCTTACAAGTGATACAAATGGCAAAGCAAGATGGAAAATAACAAATTCAGGAAAATATTTTAAATATTATTCCTCACACATAGCAGAAATGACAAAACATTGCCTGGCTCCTAACATGATGATACTTTCAACATCTGGGACCCAAAGAAACATCTTCTGGAAGACAGAATAAGGTGTGTAACATTATTTATGTGTGAATTCAGAGACTCTTCCTTGTTGATAGATAATAGACACAACATATGGCACTTAGCCTGAAAGACCATGGTGATGACATTAGGTATTGGTCATGGCTTAAGTTTAGTTGAATTCGTCTCACATGCTTTTATCTGAAGATTCAACTTTGTTAGAGGGTTTGGGTTCTCAAGGTGGTAGAACGGAATATGTGAATGCGGTAGGGTTTCTTGTGAATGCAGAGATTGATTTAGGATACATTCCTGGATAAAGTCAGAGGACAATCCAGACCGGGTATAAGGAACTAGCCATCCTCCCACGCTGTCTACTACACCATACAGTTAGGATACTGCAGGCTCCATACAGTCCACTTGCAGAACAAAATCAGTCAGGATTAGCCCTTTCATCTGCACACACTGAGGTTGTGACAGGTTGAGTTTCCCAGGAAACAATCTGAGAAGAGATTAGTGTACAAGAGACTTTTTAGGGAATGTTCTTGGGATCAATGTCTGTTGAAGGGAAAGGATAGAAGTAGGAGTGAGCAGAGGCAGAAGTCAAGCTGTAATGCAGTCTCAGTGTAGGCCTCAGCTGAATTCACGGGGAGTTCTGAGACAGAATTAATTTTGTAGCTGTTCCAAGTTGGGTTAAAAGGCCAGACATTTATAAAATCCCCTTCCCACACTTCACCCATATCCACCCCAGGAAAGGGGCATGATCTTGGACAAGGCAGCTTTCTTCAGCCGGGGTTCTTCAAGGAGTGTTCACAGCTGAGGTCTGCTGCCCTGCCCGTTAACCATGGATGGAGGCATAACTAGCTGTTAGAACAACTTTCTCAGTTCCTTTTAAAAAGAGAAAACAGATTCTACATACTTCTCAGGCCTCATCTTTAAATTAAGTGCTCTTTTATAGTCCATTCTCAGCAGGGGCCCCAGTTAGATATAATTCAACCAATAGATTATTTAACCAATCACATAACAGCCCTGCTTCAGCAAACTGGCCAATTGCAGCCCTGGGAGGTGCCCATATAACATCAATACAAAGCATCATTCTCCATCACAACCAGTTTCACTATATTCACTGAAAGTTATCCAATACATATGTTTTATTGGTAGTCTTATTAAAAATATATCTACATCTTTGCCTGTCAGAAGACACCAAATTCAAACAACGGCACAAGCAGTAACTTAGGTTATAGGAGGATGAATCCAATATTTAAAGAAGAGAGTCTAAGGATAAAAAGATTAAATGGTTTCTCACAATTGCGTTTATTATAAAACAGAAGGAATTAGCACCCTGACTTCCTATTCTATGCCTAAAGCCATTATGTTGCTTTGTATAGAATTCTCATCTTCATTTAGGGAAAAGGAAAATGTAGACAAAAATAATCATAAGGCTATAAATGTTAGTTTATATCTTTGGATCCCAGCTTTTTCACCATCAAAGGCTTGTTTTTCCTTTTATTATTTTCCTCCATGGAACTGAAACTCTAAATTATCATCCACTGTCAATCAGTCGGGTGAAACAATTATAGCATACAAGCAAAAATATTATTTAATTAGCCTTACAGCTCTCTCATTGTAGCAAATGTAAGATTACTGTTAGGCTTCTGACATTTTAAGAAAAGAAGAAAAGCAAATCTGGGTTTGTTCTACCTACTTTCATGACTCTTACAAAGGAAATCACTGGATCAGACACATCTATGAAGGAAATATATTGTATGGCAAAATAGGTTTGCCCTTCCCTGTTTCTTCATTTCATTATCCTTCATGAATCTGTCATAAAAAACTTAAACTAGTTAACAGTTATCAGGAAAAATAGTTTTATGTCTTTAAACATACATCAATACCAGAAGTTCCTCAGCAAATGTAGTTCTGAATTGAGCATTGAAAAAACTCATTAAAATAATGGTAAATTTTTAAATTAAAAAAATTAAAGTTTCATTTCACTCCTTGGTCCCCAGGCTCTAAATATCGCAACAATTTCTGTGTGTATAATGAAGTTATAGAAAGGAAAGTTCAAGCACCAGACTGTAGACATAAGGAACAAAGGGAACAGGCAGAGATGACATGTTTTGCTTGATCTGCTTCAATTAAAGTCAGACCCTCTGCCCAGAGGTTCAGCAGCTTTTCTCCCCGTTATAAGAAAAAAATGGCCTTCTTTCAACATCAGCATTTTGTTTCATACAGGAAGCATTCCATTGAGATTTTGTGTGTGTTTTCTTTTTAGTTTTTAATTGTTTATATATTCAATTATTAAATGTACAAAATAAAGTTTTAAAAAGTATGTAAAAAAAGAAGGATTAGGTTACATAAATATTACATAAACATATAAAAGATTACCATATGCCCTACTCCCTCCCCCACACACACACACTTTCCCACAACAACAACATCCCTCATTAGTGTGGTACATTTGTTACAATTGATGAACACATATGGAAGCATTGCTTCTAACTGCGAATTACAATTTACAATATAGTTTACGCTCTGTCCTGCCCAATTTTGTAGGTTATGACAAAATATGCAATGGCCTGTATGTGTCACTGCAATGTGATGTAGGACAACCCCCATGTCCTGAAAATGTCTCCATATTACACTTATTCTTCACTCTCCCATCTCTCAGAACCTCTGGTGGCCACTGCCTTTATATCAACAATAAGAGCTTTTGCATTGCTAGAATAATTGATGCATCTCATCAACACCAAACCATCCCCTATGTTAAGCGTGCTGTTGGGAAAGGTTTGCAGTGCCTGGAAGCTGGAAGGGGCTGTGCACAGGCTATTCCAGTAGCTTAGCTATTGCACTGGCACATCTCCAGCTTCTCTGCTAAATACATAATTAAATCTCACGGTCGACATGGTGTGATTCATTCCCATAAAGTGTGAAAACAAACAACTGTGCATGCGCTGTCCCCAATTTCAAATTCAAAACAAAAATATCCTGGAATCTTCTATTTCCCTTAAGTTCCAAATGTAATTAGACCGTTTTTAAAGACAAGTAGTCTTCCAGTTTCCATGTGTTAAATCCAATCTGTCAGTTACAAATGGGGGGAACAAATGACTGCGAAATGTAATATCTTGGTTTTCTCCCTTTATAATCAAGTGCTCAAATTGACTTTTTTCTCCCTAGAATCACCAAAATGTCATTGCGCTCTCATGCAGAGCCTTTGTTTATTTACCAGTTTACAGCCAAGAGCAAATGTTCACAAGTAAGTAATCAGACCCTCCAAGTGCTGTTGACTAATGCAAACTTACAACTGTAGCCACATGCCTAAGGGCAGCCGTGAGGCAGACCGTTTGTGTTCCATTCCATAGCCCCAAGACTTCAGGAACTTAGAGATGCCTAGCACCTCACCACCGACAGCAGCGCAGGGTTCTTCTGCAGGGCAACAATTTTTTTCCATTCTTCCAAATAAACTTCACATAGAATGAACTAGATTCTTCTTGCTGCTTCCCAGAAAAAAATCAGTATATATTAGGGGCTAGAATAATATCTTCCATCCATAAATAGACATTTGAAGATTATTTGTATTAATAGAACTCAAAAATACATCAATAAATATTTCTGGAAGACAGACAAGTCATAAGAGGACATTCTTCTTCTCAATAAATTTCAGTTGTGTGGCACAGCTCTAAAATTAATAAACCAAGTAAACCGAGTATAGATTTTAACTAAAATATGAATATAAATCTATGAAAGTTAAATGTTTTATGCAAATGGTGACATATATAAACATAGCAGATATATACAGCACTTTAATGAACAATTTTCTACCACATTAAGTCCACCATTTTTCAGGTTCTGCTTCTACTTAAATTCTTCCTCTACCCTTTAGCCATACTAGGTAACTTGCTATTTTCTCAAACATGGTCTTTGCACTCTTGCCTCTCACTTTGCTAATGTTGTTCCTTCAGCTAAGAACGCTATTCCACAAACTGTCAATACACTGCCCTGAAAGCTCACAACCCAACTCAAATGCCACGACAGCTTAATAAAATATTCGTCTCCTCTGAACTCTTCATACTGTTTTGTTTGTGCTTCTCTAGTTGCATGTATTTCTTTTGACATTGCGTTAAAGCTTCTGGCTTACACTTTTTTCTTTACAACTTTAAAACTGTGAAGACTCTGATAATAAGAATTGTGTCTTAGTCAGCTTTGTAACTTTTTCAGAGCCCAGAGCACAATTTTAAGGACAGACTCTGCTCAAAATCTGTGTGGATTGAACAAAGAAATGAATAAACTAATAACTCCAGCATGCTCATTGCAGGGGGAAAAAAGCTAAATGCATAGGAGCAAAAATGAGAAAATTAAAAAATATCTTTATTAAGTATATTATATATACTTCCTGTCTATTTCATGCCCTGTACAAAGAAATAATGCAGAAACACATTTTGAATTTACAAAAATATAATCATTCTATTTTGTGACCTACCACATTTACTTAATGTTACTTTATATCATGACTAAAGGTGTCATTATGTTTTTTCCATACACACTATTTCATAAAATGTTTCATTGTACGAGCTCAAAATAATTTAAAAGATCTTCTGTTAATTTGAATATCATTTTTCTATCTTTGTCTTTTCTGCCATCTTCTAATTGTTTTGAATATATAACTATTTTGCATCTCAACTGCTAATAGCATTCTTGAAACTACACGTGCTCTCATGGTAGTAGCCTACCACCCGGTCTCCTTTTTCACTCTTGCCTTCTTTAGGATATTCTCAAATCAGATGGATCCTGTCACCAGTCAGATCATGTCTCACATCTACTCAATAGTCTCCAGTGCCTTCTTGTTCTGCTCAGAGTTAAAACCACAGTCCTTATAATAGACCAGAAGACTCTACTTGCAGTTTCACTCTTACCCTCACCCTCACTATTTTTCTGGTCCAATTTATTTTGTTCCCCCTCTCCCACCCTTCTCCATCCACCCTGGTGTCCTTGTATTCCCTCAAACGTGCCAGCTTGTTCTCCTCAGGGCTTTGCAGTTGAGCCTTCCCCAGCTGGTCTACCCACCTACACACCTAACTAAATAAAAACTGCCTCCATTGAACCCCAATACATTTTGTTTGTGTTAAAGTCATTTAAGCATATTCACTCTCTCTTCTCATTTTCATGTTTTACTGAAATATCAACTTCTCGGTAAAGCCTTAACATTGCAATCCCTACCTCAAGTCCCAGGTTACTTTTTCCATAGATATTTTTCACCATCTTACATATTTAATTTGTTTACTGTCTCTCTCACCCAGCTCTAGACTCTTGTTACATAAGAGCAGATTTATATTTGTTTTATTCATATTGTATCCCCAGTTCCTAAAAACTGTACATCAGGCACATAATTGGTATTCAATAAATATGGGTTGAAAAAGTGAATGTTATGATGAATAGACTTTAGCTAAATCTTTGCCTACATTCAAGAGTATTTATTCTCAATAAGTTGAGAAGAAATTGTTCTTGTCTCAATTTTTACTATTTGTAATCAAAATATAAGTTCCCACAACTGATGGATTCAAGCTCATCTTTCCATCTGTAAAATATACTTAGAATACTCACAGCTAGCAGGCTATTTTCTAATGTGCCCACACATTTCTGCTCCCACTATATGTTTAATAAGAAGCAGTTGTGTTTGTTCCCAAACATATTTATATCAATCATACATGTTGTATTATAATTAGCCAAATTAAATATTAATAATAGTCTACAACTAATGGAATATACCAGAAAACAGAGTTATATTATGATGAAGATGTCATTGAGTGTTTTAGTAAGACACAGTAAAGCCAAGTTGCTAAAAAAAGTCACATTTGATAACAAATTATTTGAAAAATTAAAAATATAGCAGGAGGCTGCATTCATTATTTATGAATTATTTTAAGTAGTTAACACTCCACACACACACACACACACACACAATGGCAATTATAGATGATTCGATATGGGTGTGATTTATGCATGAAAAATCATAAGGAATTTCAATCAGCAAAAAAAAAGGCTTTAGCCCATATCAAGATGTTCATTTATAGTTAAAATTAAATGTTAAGGCATATATGTACCTTTTTAAAATTAGCTTACTTCATTGATTAACTGATTCATCATCAATAATAAAAGTAATAATAAACTATTTATATAATCTTTTCCCCCCTCAGTTTTCTTATCAACAAAATGGAAAATCTTCTAGTTGTCTTTTCTACTCTAAAGGTCTACTGTGAGACTAAAATAAAGTTACATATCACAAAAAGCTTTGAAAAGCTATTACAGATGTAAGCTAGTGTTATAATTAAATGGGTTTAAGGAAAAGCTGAAAGTAATAAAAGACACCTTTACTTCCTCATTCCCCTTAGACATATTCTTTTCTGGAATTATCAAGGCATTTTTACATAATACTGTTCTAAACTTGAAAATTCAAATGCATCAGGCATTCCAAGCATAACTGGAACAAATTCAAATGAACATCAGATTTCCATTTAAATCCAATTTTACTCACATTTCCCCTCCTCTGTTTCCAGTCTCAGAACATTCTTTCCTCTTATCACTGAGCTCATCTCTCAAGTGACCCAAGAAACTCACTTGGGTCAACTTCCTACCTGGGGCAGCAGCCATATTCAAGAGGCTTTTTCTATTCCTGGATACCAAAGAGATTTCCACACCAGTTTCCTTCAATGAGTCCTGAAAGCTCCAGGAATATAAATGACCTTAGATGGGATGTCTGCAAAATTCTGAGTCCAAATTTTCCAATTTCTGCAGCCATCACCTGAAACCTCAACAGGTAGCAATCAGACCCCACCTGGCTGTGTAGCAACATTGGCATCCAGTAGTGTGACAGTGAAGTCATAAAATGGATTTAGATTCTGGTATAAGAAAATGGAAACGGTTCAGCAACTGTGCCAGAGACTCCAACAGAAGAGGCAATATGAAATTGGTGAGAGAGGCATGGGCTTTGTGTTTAAATCTTTACTACTCAACACCTTGTAATTTCGTGCAAATCACAAACTGTTTCAACCTCAGTTTCCTCATTTCTAAAATAGACAGAAGCATACCTACCTCAGAGTTAGGGTTGTTTCTTGTGTTTCCTTGATAACTGAAATATACTTAAAGCACCTATTTGCCAGAACATATATAATGGATAGATATTATTATCACTGCTAGCATTACTATTACTATTATTATTACATTTTTAAAGCTACGTCCTTTAAAGGCAATGACCCAGAACTTTGCGGTATTTTGAATTTATATGAATAAGTTTCTCTTCCTCTTTCAAACAGGGAAAGGATGGACATGTGAAAAAGCTTTCTGCACTCTCTTTCTGCACTTTATTGCATGCAGATATACACTCACACACAGGTACAGCCCCCTTTCCTTCCATGTCAGGTAAGCGGCCCTTAAAGAAATATGTTTAATAATGGAACAGTAAGAAACATGAATGACAGATACACAAATTTCAACAGCCCACAATCCCAAAATGCTCAACTTGGTCTTAAAGGGATTAGTATTTTAGTTCTTCCTTTGGACTAAAGACAACTAAATGAATAAAGTTTTGAATAAAACAACACCCAAAAATATTTCATCATATATTAAGACATCTGATTTATTTTGCATATTGTATGTAACAGACTTACTCGTGATTATAACAGAGCTTTCCTAAATGTCTGTTTTAAATTGTCTCCTGACACATGTCAATGAAATTATCTTAAAAAGATAGAAACAAATCATTGTAACAAGATATAAGTATATACAATACCATGATTGTATATACAATCTTGACAGTCATGTATTCTAACTAAATTGTTTTAAATAGACATCTGTTAAGAAGACAGATATTTGCCTTCTAAATTTTTAGTAATAAAAAAGCTTTATTTTTTGTGAAGTTTTAGATTTATAGAAAATTATACCAAAAGCATATGGAATTTCCATACAATCCCATACACATACACAGTTTCCCCTATTATTTTTTTCATCTTAAACCACTTTTTAAATTTTTACTTTAAAAGAAGTTTTAGATTACAGCAAAGTTGCATAAAAAAAAAAAGAGGATTCCCATATACCCCATCCCCTCTTTCCCTCTCATTTTCTCCTATCTTTCATAAGTGCAGAACATTTATTACAAATGATGAACAAATATTAAAGCATTGCTACTATGGCCTATAGTTTACATTATGGTTTACACTTTGCATCACACAATTTTGTAAGTTTTGACAAAATGTAAAATGGCCTGTATCTGTTATTGCAATATCATACAGAATAGTTCCTATATCCCAAAAATGCCCCAGATTCCACCTATTCTTCCCTGCACCACCCTCAGAACCTCTGGTGACCACTGTCTTTCTATCAGTGTTACAAGTTCTTCCTTTACTAGAATAATAAACAAGTCTACCTTGGTCCATTGTTGCATTCCCCCCTTATGTTTGTTCATTCCTCAATCTTGAAGATTTGGGGATAGTGATCCACTCTACTTCAAACTGAGAGGGGGCCTGGTTTCCATGGGGCAGATGGATGCAACTTGCTTTAAGTTGTAGATACTGTCTTTTGGGCATCATCCATCATCATCATTTTGTTAGTTGTCCTGGGTGAGTCTGATGAACTAAAGAGATTTTGGCTGCAACTCTGCCGAGATTCAGGCCTCAACTGGCATATGAACAGATGGAAGATTTAAGTCTCTGAGACATATATTTAATGGGTATAATGCTAATTATAGGTTCAAATAAAAGGGGTAGAAGAACCATGTGTAAGAAAATTATAGATGAGTGTAACGCTGTTCGTTACATTGGAGAAATAGGTTAGTATATATTTCAAGGTAAGGTACCCGGACAGAATTACCTTCTATTTTTAAATAATTGATTGAACACAAAAACTCATCACATTATCTTTCCCCCAAGAGACAAAAACTGTTTCCAAAAATATTTTCCAAGGAGAAAAAACTTCTTTTGGAGTATAAGTTTAACAAAAAAAGAAATGAAAAAAAAGTCTTAGACTAATCATATGCCAAGTGAGACAAAATAGTTGATTCAAAGGACACTTGTATTTGGTGCTTGATAGCTAAAAGACTTTTGTATTACAGTTAATCACTTCTCATCATCTGTATTAGAAATTCCAGAAGCTCCAGCCATATGTGAACTGGTACTTAAGCTGTTAAATTGAATGGTGGTGGTGATCTCTTCTGGGGAATTCAGCTATATCAGATCTTCAAGTCCTTCCCTCCCCACTAGCTTCCTGAATTCCTGTGACATGTTCCTTCTTTGTATCTCCAGTGTTGAGAATCTTAAGAGCAGCTCTGGTTTTCAACTAGCTAAAAACTCACACCCTTGGACAGACAACAGCGGACATTCTATAAATATTATTAAAAAATAAATGATATACGAAAGGGTTTGGAGAAATAGAACTTTACAACATACTATCAGAGTGTTCTTCTGTTTTGAAAAAGAAAGAACTGAAATACTAAGAAATATTAACTGTTAAGCTAATGAAAAGAATATTAATCCTCGAAGAAACTTATAGCTACCTTCCAGTTCTATCAATTAAAATTCCTTTCAATCATTTTGTATAATCTTTTACACAAATTTTGAGGCTTTCTTTTAGCAAGTCAACAGTGTCAAGGGTTTCTTCAGAGTAAAGATGTAATCAGCCTCGAGTCTTCTAAAGGAAAAAGCTGAACACGCTTGTTTGAACCACTGTGCTGTGAGAAATACTACTGTGTGAAATAGAGTGACTGGCATGAGTGATTGCAGGCGCGACCTTGAGGCCCATCACATCACATCATCACTGAGCAGTAAGATCCTTCATACAATGGCTTTAAAGAAAATTATTGTATTCTTTCAGTATATTCAGATCAAAGACCCAGTGCTCTCAACCCAGCAGAATGTATTAATAACTCTGACCCCCAGAGCCCAATGTTGCATGGCAGACTTTTAAGGTGCCGTTTACAGGTAAAACAAGTGAAAGTGTGAAGAATGCTATTCAATTTTTTCCCATTCATCTGAAATTCACTTGTCTTTAAGTGAAGAAAAGCAAAGCTATTTTTCTAAATGTATAGAGCCCCTTTTTTTTAAGGGCATGATGTGTTAAATTCCTTCAACTAGATGTGATCTGAGTGATGCTTAAAATATTATCCATTCTTTTAACGTCTAATTCAAATGCCACTTCCTTCAAAAAGCTTTCTCTGAAAGAAATCATCTCCATCCCAATATAATATTTTATGTACCATTTTCTCTTTTTCATATTATTACTTATTGTTAAGTGAAACATGCTGAGTGTATTACATGGGACCTGATGCCCATTAAAGGTCAAGCATATGAAAATGAAGGAGGATGAATTTATAATGGAAATATTAATTTCTGTTTACAGACAAATTTTAATAATACACAGGAAATATTATACAGCAAACATTAGGTGTCTTCATTTATCTCAAAAAGAGAGCTATATTGCCGGTTTTTTTTTTAAAAGGATCCAAGGGAAAAATTCACAACCTTGCAGTGAAAGCATTCAAGTCTCTATAGCAAACTTCTGTGTTCAAAACCCTCACAACACTCTAAACTTCATGGAGGCCAACATCATAATTTTCTTAAACAATGTTCTATCCCCAATACCAAGCTCATAGTCAAGTATTATACGTTAATTAAGATTTATTCAAAGATTAAAGTAATATGCTATCTTATCTAAACTTCAAGCTAAGAGGGGAAATTATTTTCACCACCATTTTACAGATGAAGCAGCAGAAATTAAGAGGTTAAGTAACATGTCCAAGAAAATGCAGATAGCAAGTGAGGAGCCTGAACAGGATTCCCTCCTGGCTCCAAGCCTAGCACTTGTAACTCCACTATGCTTCCTTCTTTCTTTCTTTGTATTAGAGTTTTCTCACAGCAGTAGTCACATCATTATAGTCCTATGACGTCTTACACATTGTAAGCCTCAGTAAATATATGTCAAATTCATGTTTGAATGAAAGAATCAATCAACTCCAATGTGTTCAATAACAAATTTACTAGTAATAGAGAAAATAATAATAAAAGTAACGACTATTGAATGAGCCGTAACTCTGTGCCAGACTCTTTCTAATTAAACATCTTAATTTGAGATAATTATAGCTTCACATGCAGTATATAAGAAATAATACAGAAGGATATTGTTTAACCATTACTCAGTTTACCCCAATGGTAGCCGCTTGCAAAACAGTAGTACAATATCTTAACCAGGATATGACATAGATACAGTTACATATACAGAACATATATTCAGTCATATATACAGAATCGTTCTATCACCACAAGGGTCCTTTCCTTTGCCCTTTATAGTGACATGCACAAACCACCACCACCCCCACACCCTGGCGATTCAGCCAACTTGTTGAATATAGCAGTAATTTATTTTTTTATTGCCAGTTACTAGTCCATGGTATGAATACATAACCGTTTATTTAACCATCTGAGTTGGTTCTACTTTGGGACTATGATGATAAAGCATACATTAGCATTCATGTACCTGCACATGAATTTTCATTCCCTTAGAGTAAATGATCAAGAGTGCAGTTGAGGGGTCATAAAGTAGTTGTTTCAGGCTCTCCTTTAAGTACATATATAATCTGTTCAGTGAATCTGTGCTGTTGGTGCTATTATTATTCCCATTAAATACTTGATGGAATTGAAGCACAGAGAAGTCCAGCAACTGCTCAACATCTTGTAGCTAATAATTAGCAGAGTATAGACTCAAACTCAGGCAGCACATACATATATTTCAAAGTATGACTTATGCTATGAATAAGAATAAGCATTTAACTTCATGTTATAATGTGCCAATTGTTACCACCACCAGGACACCCAAGCCCGTCCCATGCATTAACATGGTGAAAAAAGACCTGCATTTCTTAGAGAAAATTTAAGAACCTCATGCAGCCCATTTGTGTCTTGGGAACATGTAATGGAATAGTTTAAATGGTATATTTTGAGAAAGTATATGTAGCTGTTATATCTTTTCTCCATGCTGCAAAATTTTTCAAATTCCCCTTCCAATTCAACTCCCCTCCCACCTTCCTAATACTATACATTCTGTAATAAATGTGAGGAAATTATATTAAAAGATGAGAGGAGGGATGTCAGTACATCAGCAGTTGCAGTCCGATTAGACACGTTTGTCCTCACGATCTCCTAGTGTGGCCTTCTCATGGTCTTCTGCCACAGGCAGCACTGCACACGTCCCCAGCGGCATCCAAGCTCCGCACTGGCAGCAGGGCCCTCACATAATCCAGGCTTGGTCTTCCCACTATCCAGACAAAATAGCCAGAAGATGAAGCTTTCCCACTCTAACCAAAACTGTTCAAGTGCTACAAAAGAGTATATAATATATCACCAGATGGCTTTTTCCTTAGGTAATTATGCAGGATTTTAGAGGACTGCAATAACATTTTCTATGGGGACAAAAGTGAGGACAAAACAATTTGAGGCAAATTTGCAATATCTTCTGAACTGCGGCCATGCATCTTTTTCCGGAAGTTGATTATGCCTCTCGTGCCCCTAAAAATAGTTTTTAATTCAGGCATTCAAAAAATTTAGGTAATAATATAATGAACATTCATATATTTTCTCTACCATCCCAGAAAATAAAATACTATACTTTCAACTGAAGCTCCCTCTGGACCCCAAACCAATCCCATTCTTCCCTAGTGAAAACCACTTTCCTGAATTTCCTGACTTTATTCATATTTATACACCGTAAACAATGAAAGTATTGTTTTAAAGGTATTAACTTTTACAAACATAGCTTCATCTGTCAATATCCTTTTACAACTTACTTTTTGCCCTCCAACTTATATTTTTTAGTTTTATCCATGTTGGTATATTGCCTCTACTTTTTTCTGTGTCATTACTGATTATTACACTGTATAATGATACTTCAATTTATTGATCCATTCTCCTACTGTTGGACACTTAAATTGTTTCTAATTATTACTATACAAATAGTGTTGCAATAAATATTCACATATAGCTCACTGAGAAAATGTATCTCAAGGATTATATACCGATTTTAAAGCTGAATCATAGCTATACATCTATTCAGCTTTATCAGGAGCAACATTTGGGATCTTGGCAAAAATCAGATGGCACATTCAAACTGGATATTTTGGGGAGACTTTAACAATAGAATATGAAAATGCACAGTCAAGGTTCAGGGACATAAGAAACAGTGAAGGGCTCTGGGATTAGCAAGACCACAGAGCCATGACCATTTTCAGGCCTCAAGGAGCAAGGTGAACTTCCTAGCTTCCTGGGGTCACTGTAACAAAGAACCACAAATTGGATGACTTCAAACAACAGACATTTATTGTCTCCCAGCTCTGGAGGTTGTAATTCCAAAATTTGTAAGGGAGACTCTTTCCTCACCTCTCCCTAGCTTCCAATGGTTTGCAGGCAATCTTGGGGCTTCAATCTCTGTGTTCTCCCATCTGTCTGTCTGTCTGTGTCCAATTATCTCCTTATTATAGGGACACTAGTCATGTTAGATTAGAACCTACCCTAATCCAGTTTGGCCTCAATTTGACTAATTACATCTTTAAAAACTTGTTTCCTAATAAGATGACATTCACATGACCAAAAGTTTGGACGTAAACATGTCTTTCTAGGGGACACAATTTAGCCCTTATCAGGGAGGAAGCAGTTACCAGGATCTGGAAAAGCTGAAGACAGCTATCTGACATGATCTGTTTTTGGAAGGAGAAGATCCAGCAAGCACCTGGGGACCCCGAATGAGAGTGCCGAGAAAATACCTGCCACTGCCTAACTCTCCTCTCCCCTCAAATCTCCACTTGAACTCAACTGGAAGCCAGAGGTGAGCCTCTGAGGGAAAAAAGCTGAGGGAAAAAAGGATGGAGAGCGGATCTGGAGGGAAAATCAGATGAGATCCAGCATAATAGGCTCTGGAGAGTGCTTTTGTCATTTTACGCTTGTACCAGCAGGATATGGGAGTAACACATACTCACCAATGCATTATTTTTAGGCATTTTACCTTTTTTGCTAATTTGATGGATACAGAATGGTGTACTATTCAAATATGCATTGCATTGATGCCTATTGTAATTGAACATTTTTCATATCTTTATTAGCTATTAGTGTTTCCTCCTCTGTGAATGCCTTTCTCAAATCATTGTCCATTTTTTTTCGAAACTGTCTCTATTTAAATATATCTCTGATGATTTTTCCATATTTTTCTCTACTTCAATTTATATGAACAGTGCTCATTCCTGATCCTGCCATATGCAAGGAGTTTAGCTTCTGGCACTCCCAATATAACTTCTACATGTAATTTACCTGCCCTTGGCTTTATAACAGGATATGAGAACTAGGTATTTGTTAGCTGAAGTGCCATCGTTGATGTCAGCAATGCATTCCATTCATGACCCATCCCAGTTATACAACAATGAGAACGAATGCATGCTCTTAGGTATTTTCTTTCCAGGAAAGTACATTCTTTTCCATTAAGTAAATAAAAATTTATTGGAAGCCAAAAAAAACCATTAAAAACCTCAACCACTCCCATTTTGTCTGAGGACATATTCTTTTCAACTGGTCTGGCCTCTGCTGGTATTCAGTGAATAGCGACTAGTTGTTTTTCTACAGAATCTTACACTGAAATGATCAAATGGGAGAAACTGGCAATGAATACAGATATACAAAACAGGAGTTAGTAAACTGGATGCACGGTCCTCAGATAGCAAAAGAATTACTTTGGTTACACTAAACACATTCCTGTTTATTAGACAAGTGAGCAGTGATACTGAGTAACTGCGAAACAATTGAGGAAAAAGTTGGAAAACAAACTCTATCTTACATTTCAGTAATATGTCAGTAGAAACAGACATATTATAATGTTTTAGGAAGACATTGATCACAGGAGAATCTGGTCAAAATTTAACAATATTACAAAATGACAACCTCTAAAATTAATTTTGAGTTAGAACCCTTTGCTCCTCCCCTTTGAATGTTAGGCCCCATGGCGACCGAGAGGAGCAAGCTCATCAAGTAAAATTTAAAAGGGTCACAAAGTTTGCTTATAATTTTATGACATGTTATTATCAAATATGATGTGTGTTTTTTCAATTAGCCTGAACTGCGTACTGAAAAGCAAGATCATTTTCTCACCATGAAATCTTCTCTAACAAAAAAGAAAATGCCATGAGTTTCAGGCTAGTTTAAAGAGTTGCCCTAAAAACACTGCCAATATAGCTATTTTAAATACCAATGGTATAATCAAAGCCATAGAGTGAAATATTTTATGAAGAGACAGAATAATAAAGCAGTGTGAAATTCTAAATCTATGAAAGCATTACAACAGACACAGCTGAAATATCTGACATAGCTAAAGCATCCTTAGAGGGAAATTTATAGCTTTACTTTTTTATGGAAAAAAGGAAGAGAGATGTGAAATCAATTATTTATATTTATATACCTTAAGAAGAAAAATAAAGTGATTAAATTTAAAGTAAATAGAACAGGAGGAAATAAAAGTACAGAAATCATTGAAATAGGTGGACACATAATACTGAAAAAAAATCAGTCAGTAATGTTAACAATTAATTCTCTGACAAGATTAATAACATTGATAAAGTAGTCAAAAAATTCATTAAGAAAAAGAAAACCCCCAACAAATTTTCAATATCACCATTGAATGAAGGGTTGCAACTACAGATTCTACAGACATTAAGAAATTATAAAGGGATATTGTGAACACTTCACACTGATAATTTAGCAATAGAGATGCAACAGATAAAATCTTTAAAAAATGCAACTTTTCAAAACTGACCCAAGAAGATCTAGATTATAAGATTAGTTTCATATATCCATTAAATAATTTGTAATTTTAAATTGTCCCACACAGAAAACTCCAAGCCCAAACAATAATACTAATCTTACACAGATTCTTTCAGAAATGAAAGTGGTGGAAGCACTTATCAAATCATTTTATGAGGCCAGCATAACTCAGATACCAAAGTCAAATCCCTGATTGCATAGTAGCAAATCAATGTAGAAATACATTAAAAAGGATACTACATTATGGTAAAGTGGAACTTATCCTAGGAATGCAAGATTCTCTTTAGCACTTGAAAACCAATAAAAATAATTCGCCACATAAACAGATAGATTACAAGAGAAAAATCATAAAAAGTAGATGTTGGGAAAGCATTTGATAAAATATAAAACCCATTTACTGAAAAAAGTAAAATCTCTCAGCAACCTAGGAATTGAAGGAGAATTCTTTAATCTGAAAAGATCATCTATGTAGAACCTGTTGTTAGTGTCATATTCAGCTGTTACCTATTGAATGCTTTCTCCTCACAATCTGGTACACAGGAATGCCTGCTCTCACTTCTATTCACATAGTCCTGGAAGTCATAATCAATGCACTAAGGATGTAAAAAAATTAACTGGTGTTAAAAATGGCAAGAAAAATAATAATTAACTTTTAAAATGTAAAAAACAGAGTAAAATTGTTTTTATTTGAAAATAGCATGATTATCTATGTAGAAAATCATGAAAAATCTCTAAAATCTTACAGGCACAAATAAGTAAATTCCTCTAAGTCTAAGGATACAGAGGATACAAGAGAAAAAAATCAATTGCATTTTTATTGACCAGAATGAACAACTGGACAATGAAATTCAAATTATAATATTATTTACAACTCCATCCCAAAATATAAAAAACCCAGGGATAAATTTAACAAAAGATATGCAAGACCTTTGCAATGAAAACTTTTAATATTGCTGAGAGAAATTAAAGAAGGCTTATAAAGGTAAAGATACACCATGTTTATGAATTTGGAAGACTCAATATTGTTGAGATGACAATTGTTGCCAAAATAATCTACGCATTCACTGCTTTCCTAAACAAAACCACAGCAGGAAATTTTTTTGCAAAAATTGACAAACTTATCCTAAAATGTATTGGGAAATGCAAATGACTTAGAAAAGCCAAATCTGAAATTACATCTTAAAAAAGAGGGACAAAATGTGAGGAATATGTGATTTCAAGACTTACTCGAAAGCTGTAGAAATCAAGCTAGTGCAATATTGGTAAAAGAATAGAGAAATAAATCAAAAGAACAGAATAGAGAGTCCATGTAAAAAATCAACATATACATGGTCAAGTGATATCTGACAAGGGAATCAAAGCAATTCAATGGGGGAAATGAAAGTCTTTCAAAAAATGGTTGTTAGAAAACCTGGATATCCATATACTACCCACAAAAATTAATTTTCAATGTATCATGCATCTAAATATAATAGCTAAACCTATAAGGCTTCCAGAAAAACATAAAGGAGAGTATCCCTATGACACTACAGTAGGCAACGATTTCTTAGGAAAAAAAAAAAAAGAAATTGTTACTCAGAAAAAAACTGGCCAATCTGAACCATCAAAATTCAAAGATTCTCCTCATCAAAAGAAATAAAACGAGAAAATACATAAACTATATCTTGAGAGAAAATATTTGTACCCCATATATCTGTTTTGAATCTAAAACATTCAAATAATTCCTACAAATCAATAATAAAAGAAAAACAGTGCCCCCCACAAAATGACTTCTAAAGACATTTAATAAAATGAGAAATATGAATGACCAATACGTATACAAGAACCTAGTCAACACCATTTGTCATCACAGATACGCTAATTAAAACCACGATGAGATGCCACTATATACCCACTAGAAAGCTAAAAGGAAAAAGACAAATAAAACTGTCTGTGAAATTGTGGAGCAACCAGACTCTCACATAACTCTAATGGGGGAAAAAAAAAAAAGGAAAAATAGTAAAATTGCTTTGGAATCCTGGCACTTTCTGAGAAAGTTAAACATACATCTATGCTATGATCCAGTAATTGCACTCTTAAATATTTAACTAGACATATGAAACCAAATATACACAAAAGCCATGTATAAAAATGTTCCTAGCACCTAATTTTTGTTGTAAATAATAAAAAACTAAAACAGCCTAAGTTTCCTTCAATATTAGAATTGAGACGCAATCTATGGAATATTCACAATGGAATAGTACTCAGCAGTCAAAATCAACTACTGACATATGCAATACCAGGGATGAATCTCAGACAACATTTTGTTAAATAAAAAAGCCTATAAAAAGATTACATTATGATTCCACCAATAAGATTTAGAACAGGTAAAACTAAAGTATGATAAGAATCAGAACAAGGATTCTTTTGGGGGCTGGGAATTAAATGGGAAGAGTCATTCCAGAGAATTTTCTGGAATGATGAAAATATTTTGTTTCCTGATAGTTCTGTGTTTAATGAATATGTGCATTTGTTAACACTCATAGAACTGTACAATATGTAAACTGACTTCAGATTTTAAAAGTGATTTGCTTTGCATGATGATCAGCTGGCATTCAATGAAAATATATGAGTTAAAAAAAACTAAAAAGGTGTGTGTTAACCTAAAACTTATTTTAGTTGTAAAAAAAAAATCAGTTAAGCTTCTTATTTTTTTACATTTTGATCCCCAACTTCAAAGTCTTTTGAATTGACATTATATAAAACATAACATAAAGATATTAAAATATTTTTAAAACCAAATGCAAAAAATAAGAATGGTTCAGAATATAGGAATGAGGTCAAAGTGGAGATATTCAAATCATAAATATTAATATAAGTATTAATTTTAAGTTATAAATTTGGTTTTGAAATTCTACACCACTCAAGTCAAAGGCAAAACACAGTAAATGTTGTAATCCTCAATATCTAGCTTTTAAGAAGTCCACAGATGGAAGAAAGTTTTTTCTAGCATTTAATTTTGTTAGATGAAGGAAAAAGGACCAAAGAAAGAAGATTCCTCTGTTTTATAATAAGAAACTTAGGAGTAAGCTAGTGTAGAATCTCTCTAAAATTATAAACAGGTGAACATACTAATTTCCCATTGGGGAAAGATGAAACAAATGCAACCTGATTAGGAAAAAGGCAAGAGAGGGATGAACAGAGTCCAGGAAAACACTGGAAATACCCAGCTACTCCACCTCTTCTAGATCCTATTTGCCTGAGAAAAAAACAAATGCATGTGTGTTCTGTACCAAAAGAGGACAGTTTGAGGGGAAAATGTGTTAAAAATGCTTTGGTACCAAATCCTATATAGTGATAACACTTTTTCCTGAGCCATGTGGGGCATAAAAAATATGGATAATATTTGAATGGGGGAGGGACAAGATGGTGGCCAATTAAGTAGTTCCAAGAGTCAGCTCATCCTACAGTGCAGTTAGTAATCACCCAAAGCTATCTAAAGCACCTGTTTGGGGGGCCCAGGAGGCCAGAAGAGTAACCTGCAACATCCTTGAAAGAAGGGAAGGTGGTGACTGCCCATATGCAGTAAAGCTGTGTGAGCAGAACATTCCATGCTGTGGAAGCCTGTGTCCATCCTTCAATGGCAGCACAAGCCACCTCAGGAGCTATTCTGTGGCTGAATTTGGAAGCTCCATTTCCCAAGAATGGAGGAGGAAGAAACTGGCCACTGACTTCAGCAACAGATTAGTAAATTCAGATGGCTAAAGTATAACCCTAACAGCTAAAGTGTGAACCTGTCCAAGTCAGAAAGAGGCCAGTTACCGCCAGTAACTCCACCCCCAGCATAAGGGGAATCAGGGCTGATTGAAAATCACAGCGATGGTAGGGACTGGCTTCTCTCCACCAGATCAGACTGCAGCCCTAATCTAGGCTCCAGCCCCACCTCTGGCAGGGAGGAAACTGGCAAGACTGACACCAGTCTCTCAGGGTAACAGCAGGTGCTTTCAGCAGGCACAGACTAAATAATCAGACACCTGGGGCTCCATCCCCACATTCCAATAGGACTGTTTCCTCAGCTTCTCTGGGCAACTGCAGGCACTTTTGGCCAGAGACTGGATACTCAGACACTTGAATCTCCATCCACATCCCTGAATAGGATAGGAAGGGAGCGGTGATTCCCCAGCCTCTTGCGGAAACTGCCAGCACTTTCAGCTCACATGAACTAATTTGTTGAACATCTTCAATTCCATCTCCACCACCGCCTTCTCCCCCCATAGGATAGGAGGGGGCTGGTGTTTCCCCATCCTATCTGGGCAACTACAGGCACTTTTGGCCTGCATAAACTTGACTGCTGGGCACCTGTGGCTCCAACCCCATCCCCAATAGGACAAGAGGGGGACAGTGTTTCCCCAGCCTCTCTGGGTAACTACAGATGCTTTCTGTACCACAAAGACTATAGTCAGACACCTGTAGGCCCATCCCTGCCCTCAAGTAGGATAGGAGGAGAGCGGTGTTTCCTCAGCCTTTCCAGACAACAGCAGGTACATTCTACTTGCATAACCTGGACTGTTGGACACCTGTGGACTCACCCCCACCAGTCAATAAGAAAGAAGGGGGCCGGTGTTTCCTTAATCACTATGGGCAATGGCAGGCCTACATGGACCAAACTGTTGGGTGCCTGTGGTTCCATCCCCACCCCATAAGAGGTAGAAGGGACAGTACTCCCTCAGCCTCTTGGGGCAACTGCAAGAGCATTTGGCCCACATAGATTAGATTGTTGGGCATTCCAGAGGGTCCACCCCTCACCTGGCAGGGGAGGAGGAGGGCCTGTGCCGCATTAGTCTACCTGATCATCTGTGTTAGTTTTGGACGTACAAAGCATAGATTGCTGCCCACATCTGCAACCCACCCCAAACAGGGGAAGAAGGGCATGAAGCATCATCAGTCTCTCCAGGTAACCACAGATAGTCTTGGCCTACACAACTTGGATTATTATACATGGCTATGTGTAGTATGGCTATGGCTCTGTCCCTACCCTTGGCAGAGGAGAAAGTGGGAGAAGCTTCATAAGTTCCTGGGGCAACATGGTAGCAAGAGCCTCCAGAGCTTACAGCACCAACTACATCCTCGGCTCCTACTACACAACCAGCAAGAGGTAAAGGGCAAGAAAGCCCTAAATTAAGGACAGAAATTATGCCCAGAATAAATACATCTAGTAAGCCAGGTGCCAAGACACCAACAGAAAATTACAATCCATACCAAGAAACAGTAAACATGTCCCAGTTAAAGGAACAAGCCTCCAGATTACATAAAGGAGTTGAAAAAAATAATCATAGATGTTCAAACAATTTCCTTAACAAACTGAATGAGTTGGCTAAAGAGATAAGTATACTAAGAAGACACTAGGTGAGCACAAAGAAGAATTTGAAAGTATAAATAGAAAAATAGCAGCTCTTATGGGACTCAAAGTCTCAATAAATGAAATTAAAAATACATTGGAGGCATATAACAGCAGATTTGAGGAGGCATAAAAAAAAAAAAAAAGGATCAGTGAGATTGAAGCCAAGTCCACAAAATGCAAACACAAAAGAACAGACGAAGAGTGGGAAAAATTGAACAGGGTCTCAGGAAACTAAATAACAGCAAGAGATGTGCAAATATATATGTCACGGGTGTCCCAGAAGGAGAAGAGAAGGGAAAAGGGATAAAATAAGTATTTGAAGAAATAATGGTAGAAAATTTCTCAAACCTATTAAAAGACATAGATAACTGGGCCCAAGAAGCACAATGTACTCTCAGTCAAATAAATCCAAAAAGACCAAGACACACTAATCAGAAAGTCAAATGCAAAAGACAAAGAGAGAATTGTGAGAGCAGCAAGAGAAAAACAATGAATAACATTTAAGGGATACCCAATAAGATTAAGTATTGATTTCTCATCAAAAACCATGGAAGCAAGAAGAGAGTGGTATGAAACATTTAAGATACTGCAAGAGAAAAATTGCAAGCCAAGAATCTTTTATCTGGCAGAACTGTCTTTCCAAGAGTGAGTTTGAAATATCCACAGATGAACAGAAACGGAGTTTGTGCCCAAGAGACAGTCTTTGCAGGATGTACTAAAGGGAGTGCTGCAGCCTAAAAAGAAAAGATGGAAGAGAGAGGCTTGGGAAAGAGTCTAGATATGAAGACTATGTTAGTGAAAGTAACTGAAAGTGTAAAGAGAGTGGTGAAACTAAAATATGGCAGATAAAACCCAAAGATCAAAATGGGTGAAATAAGAACTACATTTACAGTAATAATCTTGAATGTTAATGGATTCAATTCCTCAAACAAAGACACACATGGGCAAAATGGATGAGAAAATATGAGTGATCTATATGCTGTCTACAAGAGACACACCTTAGACCCAAGGATACAAATAGACTGAAAGTGAAAGGCTAGAAAAAGATATTCCACACATGCAGTAACCAAAAAAAAAAAAGCTGGAGTAGCTACATTTATATTGGATGAAATAGATTTTAAAAGCAAAACTGCTATTAGAGACAAGGAAGGACATTATGTACTAATAAAAGGGGCAAAACACAAGGAAGAAGTAAAAACCAAAAATGTTTATGCACCTAATCAGGATGCCCCAATGTATATGAGGCAAATACTCACAAAACTGAAGGGAGAAATAGATGGCTATACAATATCTCAGCATTGGATAGAATATCTGGGCAGAGGATCAATAAAGAAACCAAGAGCTTGAATAATATGATAAATGGACTAAACCTAAGAGATATATACAGTACATTAAAACCTGAAACAGCAGGATATACATTCTTTTCAAGTGCTCATGGATCTTACTTCAGGATAGACCATATGTTGGGTCACAAAGCAGATCTCAATAAATTTAATGAGAATGATATTATACTAAGCACTTTTTCTGATCAAAATGGAATAAAGTTGGAAATCAACAAGAGGCAGAAAAAGGGAAAATTCACTAATATATGGAGATTAAACAACACATTTTTAAATAATCAGTGGCTGAAAGAAGAAATTGTGAGAGTAATCAGTAAGTATCTTGAGATGAATGAAAACATATCAGAACCTATGCAAAAGAAGTGCTGAGAGGGAAATTTAGAGCCATCAATGATTACATTAAAAAAGAAGAAAGAGCTAAAATCAATGACCTAACTACGCAACTGGAGGAGCTAGAAAAAGAACAGCAAACTCTTCCAAAAGCAAGTGGAAGAAATGAAATAACAAAGATCAGAACAGAAATAAATGAAATTGAGAACGAAGAGAGAGGGAGGGAGGGAGGGAGGGAGAATTAACAAAACCAAAAGTTGGTTCTTTAAAATGAACAAAATCAACAAACCCTTAGCTAGACTGACAAAGAAAAAAAAGAGAAGATGCAAATAAACAATATAAGTAATGAAAATGGGGACATTACTATTGACCCCACAGAAATGAGAGATCATAAGAGAACACTATGAATAACTGTATGCCAACAAACAAAACATAGACAAAATGGAAAAAATTCCTAGGAAAGTAACAACAATCTACACTGACCCTAGACGAAATAGAGACATTAACAAACCAATCAAAAGTAAGGAGATTGAAACAGTCATCAAACAACTACACAAAATTAAAAGCCAAGGACAAGATGGCTTCACAGGTGAGTTCTACCAGGTATCCAAAGAATATTTAATACCACTCTTATGGGAAGCGGACTTGGCCCAATGGATAGGGCATCCGCCTACCACATGGGAGGTCCGCAGTTCAAACCCCGGGCCTCCTTGACCTGTGTGGAGCAGGCCCATGTGCAGTGCTGATGCACACAAGGAGTGCCGTGCCATGCAGGGGTGTCCCCGCGTAGGGGAGCCCCACGCACAAGGAGTGCATCCTGTAAGAAGAGCTGCCCAGTGCAAAAGAAAGTGCAGCCTGCCCAAGAATGGTGCCGCACACACAGAGAGCTGACACAACAAGATGACACAACAAAAAGAAACACAAATTCCCGGTACCGCTGATAGGGATAGAAGTGGTCACAGAAGAACACACAGCAAATGGACACAGAGAGCAGACAATGGGGTGGGTGGAGAAACAAATTTTTAAAATCTTAAAAAAAAAAATACCACTCTTACTCAGGCTCTTCCAAAAATTGGAAAAGGAAGGAACACTACCAAACTCATTCTATGAAGCCAGTATTACCCTAGTACCAAAGCCAGGTAAAGATATTATGAGAAAAGAAAATCTCAGACCTATTTCCCTAATGAATATGGATGCAAAAATTCTCAACAAAATACTTACTAATTGAATCCAACAACACATTAAAAGAATTATTCACTATGATCAAGTAGGTTTTTTCCCAGGCACACAAGAGTGGTTCAATGCAGGAAAATCAATCAGCATAATACACCACATTAATAAACAAGGATGAAAAAATCACATCACCCTATAGATCAACACAGAAAAGGCACTGACAAAATACAGCATCTTTTCTTGATAAAAATCATACAAAAGATAGGAATTGAAGGAAACTTTCTCAACATGATGAAGGTAATATGTGAAAAACCCACAACTAATATTGTACTCAATGCTGAAAGACTGAAAGCTTTCCCATTGAGATCAGGGACAAGACAAGGTGTCCACTGACACCACTGTTGTTCAGTACAGTGCAAGAGGTTCTAGCTAGAGCAATAAGGCAAGAAAAAGAAATAAAAGGCATCCAAATTGGAAAGAAGAAAAACTTTCCCTATTCACAGATGATATGATCCTACAACTAGAAAATCATGAAATATCTCCAACAAAGCTGCTAGAGTGAATAAATGATTGCAGTAGTGTATCAGGATATAAGATCAGTAGTAAAACTCATCAGTGTTTCTATACACTAGTAATGAACAATCTGAGGAGGAAATTAGGAAAAAATTCCATTTATAATAGCAACTAAAAGAATCAAATATTTAGGAATAAACTTAATCAAGGATGATAGGCAATTGTATACAGAAAACTAAAATCATTGCTAAAAGAAATTTTTTAAAGTTTTAAATAAATGGAAGATCATTCCATGCTCATGGATTGGAAGATTAAATATCACTAAGATGTCAGTTCTACCTAAATTGAAATACAGGTTCAATGTAATCCTGGTAAAAAATTACACCAGCATTCTTAAACAAATGGAAAACTTATTTATCAAATTTATTTAGAAGGGTAAGGGGTCCAAATAGCCAGAAACATCTTAAAAAGAAAAAATGAAGTTGGAGGACTTTCACTTCCAGACTTTAAATCATATTACCTAGCTATGGTGGTAAAAACATCATGGTACTGGCATGAAAACAGAAACAGAGACCAATGGAATCAAAATGAGAGTTCAGAAACAGACCCTCACATCTATGGTCAAGTATTTTGACAAGCCTGTCAAACCCACCCAGCTAGGTAAGAATAGTCTAGTCAACAAATGGTTCTGGGAGAACTGATATCCATAGCCAAAAGAATTATAAAAGGACCCCTATCTCACACCTTATACAAAAATTAACTCAAAATGGATCAAAGACCTAAATATATAAGCAAGAACCATAAAGTACCTAGAAGAAAATGTAGGAAAATATCTTGAAGACCTGATAGTAGGTGGTGCATTCTTATACTTCACACCAAAAGCATGAGCAATGAAATAAAACATGGATAAATGAGACCTTCTCCAACTTAAACACTTTTGTGATTCAAAGGACTTCATCAAGAAAGTGAAAAGGCAGCCCACTCAATAGGAGAAAATATTTGGAAACCAAATAACCGATAAGGGTTAGGTTTCCATTCTATATAAAGAGATCATACAACTCAACAATAAAAGAGCAAGCAATCCAATTTTAAAATAGGCAAAAGAGAAACAACCATCAAGATGATAGCAGAGTAAGGTGCTCCTAGAGTCAGTTCGTGCTACAAGGCAGTTAGCAATCACCCAGAGCTATCAAAAGCACCTGTTTGGGGGCTCCAGGAGACCAGAAGAGCCTCTTGCAACATCCTTGAAAGAGTGGAAGGAGGACACTGACCATCCGCAAAGAAGATTCATAAGTAGAGCACTCCATGCCATGGAGGCCAGTGCCCATCCTCAACTGGCAGCACAGGTCACCTCAGGGGCTATTCCTCAGCTGGAACTGGAAACTCCACTTCCCAAAAATGGGTTAGGAAGAAATATGGTTGGTCATCAACTTCAGTTACTGATTAGTAAATTTGGTGGGCTAAAGTATAGTCCTAGGAACAGTTAAAGTTTGAACCTGTCCAAGTCAGAAAGAGGCCAATTACCACCATTTTAACTCTGCTCCTGGCACAAGGGGAAGCAGGACAGATTGAAAATCACAGTGCTGGTAGGGACCTGCTTCTTTCCATCCAGATTGGATTGCAGCTCTAGCATAAGCCTCAGCCCCACCTCTGGTAGGAATGAAACTGGGGGGACCTGTGTCAGCCTTTTCAGGAAAATAGAGGCCATGCTGTGGAAGCCAGTGATCATCCTACTCTAGCAGCACAAGCCACCTTAGGAGCTATTCTGTGGCTGGAAGTAGAAGCTCCATTTCCCAAAAAAACAGGGAAGGAAGAGATGGTTGGCCACTGATTTCAGCTACTGATTAGTAAATTCGACTGGCAAAAGTATATCCCAAAGAACGGCTAAGTTTGAACCTGTCCAGTCAGAAAGTGGCTGGTAGCTGCCATTTTAACCCTGCTCCCACCATGAGGGAAATCTGGGCTGACTGAAAATCACAGTGATGGCAGAGACCAGTTTCTTTCACCCAGATTGGCCTGCAGTCCTATAGTCTAGCAGTGAGGAAGCTAGTGGACCCAGCACTGTCTCTCCAGGTAACTGCAAGTACCTTTGGCTGGCACAGACTGAATAGTCAGATGTCCACCAGGGCAACTAGAGTCAATTTGGGCCCATACAGCATAGGTTGCTGTCCACACCTGCAGCTCCATTTCTGCCCCATGCCGGGGAGAAAGGGGCATGAAGCTTCATCAGTCTCTCTGGGCAACTATAGTCTAGGCCTACATGACTTGGATTATTCCACATAGCTATGGCTCTGTCCTACATCTGGCAAAGGAGAAAGTTGGAAGAAGCTTCATCGGTCCCTGGGGCAATGAGGGCAGCTTGAGCCTCCACAGCTTATAGTACCAACTACATCTTTGGCTCCTACTACACCAGCAGGGAGAAAGGGCAAGAAAGTCCTAAACCAAAGAGAGAAATGTACCCAGAATAAATATGCTAGTAAGGCAGATGCCAAGACACCAACAAAAAATTACGAAGCACATCAAGAAACAGAAAGATCTGGCCCCAGTTAAAGGAACAAGATAAGTCTCAAAATGACACAGAGGAGTTGAGATAACTAAACAGAGATGTTCAAACAAATCTCCTTAATAAATTCAATGGATAAAGATATTAACGATATTAAGAAAACTTTGGATGAGCACAAATAAGAATTTGAAAGCATACATAGAAAAAGAGCAGATCTTATGGGAATGAAAGGAACAATAAATGAAATTAAAAATAAAATGGAATCATATAATAACAGATTTGAGGAGGCAGAACAAAGGATTGGTGAGCTTGAAGAAATGGCCTTTGACAGAACACACAAAAGAAGAGATAAAAAAAGAATGGAAAAAATTTAACAAGATCTTAGGGAACTAAACAATGGCAAGAGATGTGCAAACACACATATTATAGGTGGCCCAGAAGAAGAAGAGAAGGTAAAGAGGACAGAAGGAATATTTGAAGAAATAATGGTAGAAAATTTCCCAACCCTGCTGAAGGACATAGATATCCCTATTCAAAAAGCACAACATACTCCCATCCAAATATATCTAAGGAGACCAACTCTGAGATACATATGGATTAGAATGTCAAACGCCAAAGACAAAAAAGAGCAGCAAGAGAAAAGCAATACATAAACATAAGGGATACCCAATAAGAATGAGTGCTGATGTCTCATCAAAAACCATGGAAGCAAGAAGACAGTGGTATGATACATTTAAGATACTGCAAGAGAAAAACTTCCAGCCAAGGATCTTATATCCAGCAAGATCTTCTTTCAAAAATGAGGGCGAGTTTAGAATATTCACAAATAAATAGAACTGAGAAAGTTTGTAACCAAGAGACCTGCTTTGCAGAAAATACTAAAGGGTGTGCTACAGCCTGAAAAGAAAAGACAGGAGAGAGAGGCCTGGAAGAGTCTAGAAATGAAGATTATATCAATGAAAGTAAATAAAGTGTCAAAAGAGTGGTGAAAATAAAATATGACAGACAAAACACAAATATTTAGGAATAAATTTCACCAATGATATAAAGTATTTATATTCAGAAAACTACAACTCATTGTTAAAAGAAATTTTAAAAGTCCTAAATAATTGGACTCATAGATTGGAAGGCTAAATACCATTAAGATGTCAATTCTACTGAAATTGGTATACATATTCAAAGCAATTCTGATAATCATGGAAAACATGATTATCAAATTTATTTGGAAGGGTAAGGGTTCCTGAATAGCCAGAAACATGTTAAAAAGCATAAGCAAAGATAGAGGACACTCACTTCCAGACTTCACATCATATTACTTAGCTGCAGTGATAAAAATAGCATAGTACTGGCAAAAAAACAGACTCATAGACCAATGGAATTCAACTGATGGTTCAGAAATAGACCCTCACATCTAGGGTCAAATGATTTTTGACAAGCCTGTCAGACTCATCCAGCTGAGGCAGAACAGTCCATTCAACAAATAGTGCACTCAACAAATGGTGCAGAGAGAACTGGACATGCATAGCTAAAAGAAGGAAAAAGGACCCCTATCTCACACCTTAAACAAAAATTAACTCAAAATGGATCAAAAACCCAAATATAAAAGCAAGAACCATCAAGTTTCTAGAAGAAAATGCAGGAAAATATCTTCAAGACCTGGTGGTAGGTGGTGGATTCTTAAAAGAGATAAGAGGAAGACTTAGGTCCTCTGATGTTTAATGTATACACAAGTTTTAATTAACTTAACTGCAAAAGTGTGGAAATATAGAGTGATGGTAACACATTACAGTGAGTAGCAGTTGGTTTATAAATGGGAATGTGAAAAGGGTAGCCTAGGGATATAAATGCTAGTTGCCAGAAGCTAGAGAATAACCTAGAGACTCAATAACACAGAAAATTCAAAGGTGGATGAGAATTGTGGTTGATAGTACAGATGCAAGAGTGTGCTTTGTGAACAAGAGCAGATGTATATCACTATTGCAGGGAGATGGGAATGTGAAGAAGCATGGCAAAAATACAACAGGAGTGACCTATGGACTGTGGTTAACAGTAATAATGTAATATTAATGCATGTATGCCAAAGATGTACTGTGTTGATAACAGGGGAGTACAGAAAAATTGTGCTAAATGTACATGGTGGACCATTGTTGGTGGTAATATTCTGATATTATCTCATAATTTCTTAACAAATGTTCCACCATGGAGTGGTGTGTTCATAAAGGGGTGTTGTATGGGAATTCTGTACATGTGCATGATTGTTTTGTAAGTTTACAATTTCTGTCATAAAAACATATTTAAAAAATAATAGGTGAGATGGGGGAAAACACACCAAATAAGTTTAAGGACTATACTTAGAAGTAAAATTTTTACAACATTCTTTCATAATTTTTATTTTTTTAAAGATTTATTTTTTTTTAATTTATTTCTCTCCCACCTCGCCCCCACCCCCGGTTGTCTGCTCTCTGTGTTCATTCGCTGTGTGTTCTTCTGTGACCACTTCCATTCTTATCAGCAGGACAGGGAATCTGTGTTTCTTTTTGTTGTGTCATCTTGTTGTGTCAGCTCTCCATGTGTGTGGCACCATTCTCAGGCAGGATGCCCTTTTACGCTGGGTGGCTCTCCTTACAGGGCATACTCCTTGTGTGGGGGGCTCCCCTACATGGAGGACACCCCTGCATGGCACAGCATTCCTTGTGCTCTTCAGCACTGCACATGGGCCAGCTCCACATGGGTCAAGGAGGCCCAGGGTTTGAACTGCAGATCTCCCATGCGGTAGACGGATGCCCTATCCATTGGGCCAAGTCCACTTCCCATAACTTTTAATAAAAGTCTCACAACAATGCAAGGTGGTAGTGGGTGATGTATGGAACCCCTGTATAATATTATGCATGTTTGCTTTTTAAGTTCACAACCTTTACTATACATTTATTGTTCATGTATGCTCACGTATAAAATATAAAAATAACAATAATAATAATAGGGTGGTTTGAGGGAAACATACTTTGGCTATTTTTTAGGATGCTCTTTAAACATTAGTTTAAAATGTCTCACAACGATGCAAGGTATTGGTGGTAGGGTGAAGTATGAGAGCCCTGTATGATAGTAAGTAGGTTTGTTTTATAAGTTCACAACTATTACTATACACATATTGTTTATGTATGTTTATGTATGAGTGACATACTTCAATAATTTTTTTAATCAAAAATGGGCAAAAGACTTAGACATTTCTCCAAAAAGGAAATGCAAATGGTCAAAAAACATTTGAGAAATGTTCAATAAATAAACAAATCCTAATTGCTATTAGGGAAATACAAATCAAAACAACAATGAGATATCATCTCACACTGCACAGAATGGTCATTATTTACAAAACAGAAAACAACAAATGCTGGAGAAAATGTGGAGAAATAGGAACATTCCTTCACTGTTGGTGGGATTGTAAAATGGTGCCACCTACATGGAAGACAGTTTGGCAGTTCCTCAAACAGCTAAATATAGAACTGCCATAGGATCCAGCAATTCCTCTACTAGGAATACATTCAGAAGAACAGAAAACTGCGATGTGAACAGGCATCTGCACACTGATGTTCATAGCAGTGTTACTCACAACTGCAAAAAGATGGAATCAACCAATGAATGAATAAAATGTAGTATATTCATATGATAGAATGCTATGCTGCAGTAAGAAGAAATTAAATTGGGACACATATACTAACATGGATGAATCTTGAAGACATTATGCTAACTGAAATAAATCAAAAACAAAAGGACAAATATTACATGGTCTCACTAATACGAAATAAAGACAAAGAATAAATGCACGGAGTTAAAACCTAGAGTATAGGTTATCAGGAGAGAAGAGGAGAGTTGTGAAGGAGTACTGATGTTTAATGTATGTAGAAATTTTAATTAACTTGACTGTAAAAGTGTGGAAATGGTAACACATTACAGTGAGAAGCAGGTGGTTAATAAATGGGATTGTGGCTGAAAAGGGTAGTCCAGGAATGTAAATGTCAATTGAAAGAAAGCTAGAGAATAATCTAGGGACTGAAAACAGTCAACCCAGAGGTGGATGAAAATTGTGGTTAATAGTACAAATGCAAGAATGTTCTTGTGTGAACCAGAACAGATGTATGTTATTATTGCAGGGTGGTGGGAACGTGGACAAGCATGGGAAAAATCCATTTAAAGTTACATATGAACTATAGTTAAGAGCAATACTGTAATATTCTTGCATCAATGCCAAAGATGTATTATGTTAATAACAGGGGGTATGGAAAAATATGCCAAAGGTACACTACGGACCACAGTTAGTGTAAGTCTCATGACAGTATCTCATAATCTGTAAAAATTATTCCACAATGGTGTGGTGTGTTGAAGGGTTATATTATGGGATTTCTATACATGTGCATGATTTTTTGTAAACTCACAACTTCTGTAATAAAAATATATATTTTTAAAAAGGAGTCATGATTTGAAGCCAGATCTGCTTGATGCCAAAATATCTACTTTTTCCATAATTTTCACCGTTTTCCTATCTTCTGTGTTTTATGGTAAAATTAAAGTTCTTGTATGGAGCCAGTGTAGCTCAGTGGATGAGCACCGTTTTCACAAGTACAAGGTCCCCAGATCCTGGGTTCAACCCCTGGTACCTCCTAAAAATATATATATTTATATGTGTGTGTGTAACAGAAATAAAATCAATCAAGTGATGCCATCCATTTAGTCCAGAGCACTCCCGTACTCAAAAAAAATTCAAACAACGCAGAAGGGAAGAGGTAGTGCTGGGTCTCAAAGTAAGGGATTATAGTTAGCAAAAGTAAATTACTAAATGATTTACATATGTACCCTTAGCAAATACTGATTGAACTAGATGTGCGGTTTGCAAAAATTGGTATAGCTAAGATTCCTCTGAGAGGCTTGTTCACAGGTGAATTTTCCCACCCCTACCCCAGTCCTAAAGATTCAGATTCAACAAATCTGATTAGATGCCCCAAAGTCTACAAGTTGGTGAGCATAACAGGTGACTATGATATAAGGTATGCTAAGACCACACTTAGTACAAGGAGAACTTAGATTGGGGTGTCACATCTTCAAGTTCTACAGAAGCCAGGCAGCTCATGCCAATGAGATCACCAACCTCTGCTCAGGGGTGGGCAGTGAGGATAACGAAAGGCAGGGTGGATTTTTTTCAAAAGGGGGAGAAAGAAAAAAAATCTGCTGAAATATGTAAACAAGGACTTGGTGAAGACCAAAGACTTCTATGCATAGGATTTAAAAGAGAGGATCTGACTGGTACAACTTTCAGCACAGTGAGTTATTTGTATTCAGTCAATCCATCCTTAAATGAAGCTCAGTATGAACTCATGGAATGCCCGACTTAGGATATACTGCCTCTTGCAGAGTCCATTTGTATGAATAAGTGGCAAAAATGCATTTTTACTATCTGCTTCAATTCTGACAGTATTTTGATGCCCACTTTTGACAAACATTAATAGCCTAAGCTCGATCTACCAATGAAAGAAAAAAATGTGGCGAAAATTGTATTGCTTCTAAATTCGCAATAAAATTAAACAAGATATGTAATAACTGCAAATGAAATTATTATGTATAGAACCCTGACACGTAAATTGTTTATAAATTCTCTCAACAGTAGCTAAAACCAAAATCTGAAGGCCAATTTATAGCATGGCTGATGTTACTATCAAAAATTCATCTTGAAAAAATATATATATATAAAAGAATAGCAGGAAAATGAAAACACCTCGTTTATTTTTATTATTATATTTCTTTTACTGTAAACTAGGCACTTTTCTGAGTTTCACAAATATTGATTCATTAAATGGTTCTCCAAGAAGACAATTAGACTTGACCAAATACAGAGTAGTAATGTGATCGGTTTAAATTATTCTTATATCAAGTGCCAATAATCCATAATTTCATTAATATTTTCTTACTACTCAATATCCAGTATTACTTGATGTGGTTATGGAAGTAAATATCATACTCCTAGCTAGTGGCATCATTTAATGTGGAAGCCCAACAATACAGATTGTTCACATATTGGTCAATGTATTCATCAGGGTTCTCTAGGGAAACAGAATCAACAAGAGATATCTGTCAATAGTATGCAATTCTGTAAGAGTTTCTCATGCAGCTGTGTGGATGCACAAGTCCAAGTTCCACAGGCTGTCTGCAACCAGGGCTGCAGTGAACGTCCAGTAAAGGTTTTGAAGAGTTTGGGAGAGGCTGGCTGTCCAAAGACGAGCTGGGAAATTCTCTCTCAATGCTGGAATCACTTCCCCTTTTGGGGCATTCACAACTGATTGGGTTAAGCATCACTCATTGCTGATGGCTATCTCCCTGAATGATGTAATTATAGCCAGCTATCTATGATTTACTACTGCAGTAAAGTCAATGGTGACTGAAGTCCATAAATGTCCTTGTATTACACTTTGCCCGGTGATTGCTTGACCAAAACCTGGGCACAATTACTTGGCTGAGTTGACACAATAGCCTAACCATCACAGTCAATGTACATTTGAGAACCTCTGATGAAAATCAGTTATGTGAGGCTTTTAGAAATTTAGAGAAGTTTAAGTAATCTAAATGAAGTTTGAGGTTAGAGATTCATTCTAAAAGACAAATGTCTTTTAACAGGTTAAAAAAAATAATAAATTTTCTCTTCATTAGGTTGTACTATCACCATAAGGATACAGTTACCCTCTCAAGAAAAATAAACTCAAAATACCATATGAAGTTACTATCTTCTGAGGATTCAAACAAATGTACATATTTCTCATTTTACCTCTTTGCAAAGGACTTCCAAACTGAAATGCTGCTTCTCTTCATTGGAAAATAATTACATAAGCCTAGACAACCTGACAAAAAGATTGTCCACTTTATAACTCTGAAAATACAAGACTTACACAACACCAAGACAATAATATGGTTTGGCTGCTTCGATCTGCAATATACTCTTATGAGAATTATTTTGATTGATACATACACTCCATCTTAAAGTTCACGAAGGAGAGGGCAAGAGTAATTGAGAAAGGATTTGCAACACAGAGTTAAATTAGGTTTTTTTCCTATCTATATCCTCACTGACTTAAAACCAAATGGCACTTTTATTATCTGACTTGAAGTCCTCTAACGTTCATTAGTAGTTTAGTAAAATATCATTATATTATTAGTATTAAAGAATATTCAATGTTCTAGGCTTTCCATAATGTAAAAGAGCATGACGTAAAAGGAGAAAATAGTTTGAGCAAGTCATAAACTGATTCACAGAACAGAATAAGAAATCAGTTTTATAATTTGCACAAAATTATTGTGCTTTTAATATATTATGGCAGAAATTAGTAATTTTAATGCTCACCAGCTATTCCCTGCACTCCCCTATATTTCACAGACTCCCTTGCACTGAAGTTTTGGCTCAAAAGACATAGCCTTGACCAGAACATGTGTCACTTCTGGGCTGAGGCAGTGAAGAACTAGTGTGTCTCCACCATCTTCTCTTCTCCTGCCATGGAGAGCTTGGAGATCACATGCTCCAGATAGCAGGGATAAAAGATGGACTGTGTTAGGCTACTGAGATTTTAAAGTTTATTTATAAGACTTCACAGTTTGTCTATTACGACAGCATAAAATATCCTATCCTGATTAACACATGTATGGTATAAACTGAGGAAGATACAGAGAGTACGAAGTTGAGTAAAATTTGCCTTCTGCTTTCAAGGTGTTCACCTGATCACAAAGTGACTGGAAGCAGAATATGAAGGGACAAATATATGAGCCATGGTCTGTGGAGGACCATCAAAGAACTTCAAATTTATCTCCAACTCCATGATGTAAACAGGATGTTAACATCATGCTAGGAGGTCAGGATCTAACTAGCAGGGGATAAAAGAAAGTGAGGAGTAAGAAAATAAAATAAAAAATCAAAGAAATTTCCTGTGACTTTCAGTTTTTTCATTGGTGTCAGCTTTAGGGCTATGAGAATAGACTGGGTGCTATTCAAGACATACAACTGAAAAAAATTCCAATCTTAAGCCGAAGAAGAGGGACTAGGAAATTATTCTGTAATGGGAACCACAAGCATGCTTGTTTCTACAGAAAATGGATCATTGCAAGGGCACAGTCATTCAGATGCAGAATATCCAGAAGGCAGTATAGTCTAGTAGATACCAACATGGACTCTTGCCACATTCCTTAGGTTTGAATCCCAGCTTTACCATGAGTGACCTTGGCCAAGTTGTTTAACCTCTCTGAACCTTCGATTCATCTCACCTATCAAATGATAGTACTAGCAATACCTGTATCACAGCAGTGATAAGGGTTAAATGAGTTTATTTTTACATAAAGCTCTAGCACAGTGTCCAGTCCATGTCAAGTACTGTATAAGCATTTCCTTTTAATATCATTATCAATCTTGATAACAAAAATTATTTTTAAACCCATAAAGCTTAGCAGAATAAAACGTGAATGTCAACTGCAATGACATCTTGTATAAGTATATAATTAAAGTTTGAGAGCAATTCACTAGATTTAACACCATGATTTAGTTTTTTCAAATTCAGTAAAATAAGTTCATAGGCACAGAGGCCCCAGAACATTTCATGTTCTTTGTTCTGTTCTCAAATGACTACTTACAGTGTGTATTAATCAGAGTTCTTTAGGGAAACTGAATCAATGGGAGATATCTGTAAACAGTATGAGATTTTATAAAGTTGTCTCATGTGACCATAGGGATACACAAGTCCAAATTCCGCAGGGTAATCTACAAACCAGGGGCTCCAATGAAGGTCTTTGATGAGTTCCGAGAAGACACTGGCTATCGGAAGTAGATACTGGAATTCTTTCTCTGAATGCTGAAATCACTTCACCTTTTTTTTTTTTTTTTTTTTAAAGATTTATTTATTTATTTAATTCCCCCCCCTCCCCTGGTTGTCTGTTCTTGGTGTCTGTTTGCTGCGTCTTGTTTCTTTGTCCGCTTCTGTTGTCGTCAGCGGCACGGGAAGTGTGGGCGGCGCCATTCCTGGGCAGGCTGCACTCTCCTTTCACGCTGGGCGGCTCTCCTCACAGGCGCACCGTGGGGCTCCCGCACGCAGGGGACACCCTTGCCTGGCACGGCACTCCTTGCGCGCATCAGCACTGCGCATGGCCAGCTCCACACGGGTCAAGGAGGCCCGGGGCCCGAACCGCGGACCTCCCATATGGTAGACGGACGCCCCAACCACTGGGCCAAAGTCCGTTTCCCAATCACTTCACCTTTTAAGGCCTTCAACTGAATGGGTAAGACCTCACTCACTGCTGACAGTAATCTTCTCAGGTGATTGTAGATGTAACCAGCCATTTAGGCAATCAACTCACTGATGATTAAAGTGCATGAAATGCCCTTGTATTACAATTAGCCTAGTGCTTGCTTGACCAAACAACTGGGCACCATTATTTTGTCAAGTAGACACATTAGCTCAACCATTACACAGAGTCTTTATTTTTCAAATAGGAAAGGAGGAGAAATGTCTAATTCATCCTTTTTTTTGGGGGGGGCTTAAATATCTTAAGATCAGAATTTAAATCATTGTATTACAGTGGCAATTATTTGGAATGATTTATTTATCAGGTCTGGGAATTGTTACTCAACTTTAGTTCAGTAATGTTAGATGTTTTCATTCCAAATGTGGAAAATACAAGACAGGGACAGATGATTATCTGTTCTGAATTCCACCCCAAATTTGTAACATAGTTGGACAGTAAGACCAAGAAGAATGAAGCATACATCAAAATAAGGAAGTCTGCAGTATGTAGTCCATTTTTCATGCACATCAAATTATCCTTGGCATAAGAAATCTGAGGATTTTTCTCCCTTTTACCATGGTGATTAGTCTATCTTGGCATTGTCTGGCTTGAAAGTAAAATAACCTCTAGATATTTCAAGAAGTTAAGGGAGATGGAAGTGGGAAGCATTTCCCCAATTACTATTGATTTTATCACTCCTTTAATTAATAATGAGGATGTTTAGGCTACCAGTTAACAATCATTAGAAACTGCAGCAACTTATTTAGAAGATGTGTCATTCAAATTACAAATTGATACAATGAATTCTAATGAATCCTTTCATCCTGCATTGAAGCTTAATCTCCATTCAAAGTGAATTAGTATTTTGAACTTCTCAGAGGGTCAAGAGTGATTAGTGGCCTATCATAAAAAAGAATCCCACGAAATTCATAGTTCTTTATCACACGCAAGTCGGAGTAATACATTTGAAAAATCGCAGGGATTATGCATTGTCCTGAAAATCTTGCAAATGATGCCCGTTTCTGAGGCATTCGGAAGTAAAATGCAGCCCAGGAAGAATGAGGTCTACTTGTACAAAAAAATTATTCACTAAGGAATGAAGCAGCTGCATGCAAATGTTTTACTAAGTTCTTATTATCTGCATTTTCATTGACTGCTCAGCTTCAGAACCCGTGACTCTAAGTCTCCTTGGCTTGAAAGGTTTTCTAAGGAGCTTTTGAAAAACATTAAAGCTCCTGAAAGACTTAGTTAAGTTTGAAGTTTGTGTGAAATGAATGTACCAAGACATGATTTAGTTGTTGAAATTGCCATTTTTCCTCTGGTTGTGTTTATGATCTTTCAGGATGGGTGTAGGAGGGAATCAGATTTGAGGATACATATTGCAAATTCAGAGACAACAGACTAACCAGAGTAATAATGACATCTGAATTTAACAAATGTCATACTTGCCAAAACTACAGTCTGCTTCTGGGAATGTAACTGATAAAAACATTGCAGTATATCAGAGTTGCTTCCCAATGTATGGTGAATATAAAAAAGTCCAAGTCCCCTCCAAAAACATCCCTGGCTGCCCTTAACACACAGAAATGAAAAAAATCCTCTGCCAAAACCAAGTAAATAAATCTCCATGATACTTTTAGGTTTAACAAATTTGCAACTTGCCATATGTTTCTTAAACTACCTCCATTTTTTTCCCCAAGGAAGGGTGACTAATAGGATGGCATGGTAGAAGTTTTACCTTTTCAAATATTTTTCCTATGATGTTGGCTTTAGATGCCTGCTCATTTGTCTTTTGACCTAGAGAAGCTCTCTTTTGGAGACTGTCAAACTTCCCATCTTCCTCTTTATAAATGAATCCCCTGATTTGAGCTGAGAATTCTTCCTCTCGCCAGAAAAATTTCTTCTGTTTTCTTCTAATGTATTTTCTATATTTTTAATTTTACTCATAATTTTATGCTTTCAGTGTGAAGATCAAAGTTTATGCTTTTTTTTCCCCTGAAACTTTGTGCAATTATTGCACCATTTCTTGTGGGAAAAAATGGCAGATCTGGAATTTTTACTGTGTACTCACCTATTTTAAAAATATGATTATAATTATAATGCAAATTCCACTCAGGATATATATATATATACACAACTTATTTTATGAGAAGTTGTGAATTTACAAAGCAATCATGCATAAAATAGAGGATTCCCATACACCACCCTATTACTAACACCTTGCATTGGTGTGGTATATTTGTTACAGCTTATGATAGCACATTTTTATATTATACTATTAACTGTACTGCATGGTTCAACCTGGGGTTCTCTTGACAGTGTAGTGTAGTTCCACTGATTTTTTTTAAATTTATTGTTACCATATATACAATCTAACATTTCCCCTTTTAATCACATTTAATTATGCATATTTCAGTACTGTTAATTATGTTCAGATGTTGTGTTACCATCACCACCACTCATTACCAAAACATTTTCATCATTCCAAATAGGCACTCTGTATGTTTTAAGCCTTAATTTCCCATTTGCTCTCCCTACCCTGTCTTCTGATATTGGAGGATATTCTAGATTCTGATTCCATGAGTTTGCTCATTCAAATGATTTCAGATCAGTGAGATCATAGCAGATTTGTCCTTTTGTGACTGTTTTTTTTTCCCTCAACATGACATCTTCAAGATTCATTTATGGTGTTGCATGTATCAGGACTTAATTCCTTTTTACAGCTAAATAATATTCCATTCTATATATACGCCACATTTTATTTATCCACGCATGAGTTGATGGAAAGTTGGATTGTTTCCATCTTTTGGCAATTATGAACAATGCCCTACGAACCTCAGTGTCCAAATACCTGTTTTAATTTCTTTACGGTATATACCTAATATTCTAGCTCTATATTTCTCGTTCTGAGGAAATGCCAAATTGTCTTCCACAGCAGCTGCATGATTCTACATTTCCACCAGCAATGAATGAATGTTCTTATTTCTCTGCATCCTCTTCAACACTTATTTTCCTTTTTTTTTTAATAGCAGCCATTCTAATGGGTGTGAAATGGTATCCCTCTTGGTTTTGATTTTTATTTTTCTGATAACTAATGATGTTGAAGATCTTTTCATGTGCTTTATGGCCATTTGTATATATTATTCAGAGAGATGTCTCTTCAAGTCTTTTGCCCATTTTTTACATGGGTTGTTTGGCTTCTTGTTGTTTCAGCCTACTTCTTCAAGGTCAAATGGATACATCCTTGTTTAAGACATTCATGATTCAAAGCTAAGTTTAAAATCCCCTTATCTGGATGTTGCATGATTTTATCAGCACTACTTATATCTCCTCTCAGTCTTTAGTTTTCCACTGTTGGGTCACCTACATATAGTAAGAATTTCGTATCTGTGGTATGACTAACATTTTGAATCCAACAATACTATATTATAGGATACAGCCCTGTGCATTGTAGAATATTTAGCAGCACCCCTGGCCTCTACACACTACATGACAGTAGCACCTCCCAAGTTGTGACTATCAAAAATATCTCAGTCATTGACAAATTTCCCCTGGAGGCAAAATCGCCCCCTCTTGAGAACTACTGGTATAGCAGTCTATGCAATTACAAAATGTTTTTTTATCTATTATTAGGTGTGATCTAAACATCATCCATTTAAAGCAAGCAGGGAAAGACAAATATTCCACTTTAAAGATGATAACACCGAGGGGCAAAAGATGCTTGTGAGTTAAGTAATATTATTTTCCCCATGAGAAGCCAGCAAATTTTATAATCACAACCTCAACAAAATCATCACAGAGCTGGAAATATTTTAAAGAAATAAACTTAAATCAATAATGACTTTTCTGCATTTTCTTGAATATCTATGGTTTCTGGATAACAATAGGGTGTCTCCTATTTTTCTTCTAATAATTTCCCTGTATATGTTCAATAATCTAGTTACCCTTAATAAAGTCCAGAGGAAATTGTTAAGCCAAATGTTTCAGAAAATTGCCTACCATGTTACAAGTTCATTAATTTTCCTTTTTGTCTTCCCAAAGTAAAACTTATTTGCCAATATTCTCCCATTCATTCAAAATTGTGTGCCAGTGACCATGCTAGGTTTGGGGAATATAATTACGATTATAAAATTTGAGATAATGTCCCCCAGGTAGCTTTCATTTTAGTAAACACCTTAAGTATGGGTAAAATTTAGTTAAGTGAAGAGAGTAATGATTGGGTTGGGGAATGGAGAGAATGTTTCAAAAGGAAACAGTTGGTGCAAAGGTCCTGGACAAGAAAAAAATAAGACATAAGGAAAACATTAAAGTAGGTCTATATGCTGAAATATAAGGGTTGGTAATGATATGGGAAAATGAAACTTAGGGAAGTATTTAATGACCAAGAAGGATGCACGCTATCAAAAGTCAAGTAAGAGAAAGTCTGGAAAGTGTCCACTGGATTTAGCAACAAAATGAGTGATGGCGACCTTTACCTTTATTAAGAAGAAATACAGTAGACTGGTAAAGGTATGAAGTTGATTTCACATGTTGTATAATGTGTATAAGGTGAACTAGTGAAGTCAGTATGTTAGTTTCCTATTGCTTTTTAACAAAATGCTACAAAAATGGCTTAAAACAACAGAGATTAATTATCTTATAGTTCTGGATGTCAGAAGTCAGAAAAGTGTCTCAATGGGCTAAAATTAAGATGCTGACAGCCTGCATTCCTCTCTGGAGGTTCAAGGAAAGAACTGCTTTTCTTTCTTTTTACTGCTTCTAGAGGTTAATGATATCCCTTAGCTCACGGCTCCCTTCCATCGTCAAAGCCAAAAATGGCTGCTTGAGTCTTTCCCACCTTGCAATACTCTGACTGACTTTTCTGTCACTCTCTTCCACATTTAAGGAACTCTTATGATTCCATTGGACCCATCTGAATAATCCAGCATAGTATCCTTAGCTGAAGGTCAAATTAGAAAACTCACTTCCATCTTCAATTCTAATTCCCTCTTGCCACATAATATAACATAGTCCCAAGTTCTAGTGAACAGGACACAGAGATCTTTGGAGGACCACTATTCTACCTACCATAATCAACTATTGTAAACAAGTGTTTTAAGAAACCTGCATCTAGTGGGGGCGGGGTGGGAGATAAAGTAACAGATGGACCTGGGATGGGGTCGGTATAATGATTTATTTTCAAAGGTAAGAGGGATGAGTACATATTGTGGGAGAAAAAGAGAAAATCAAAAGTCTAAGGTTTTTAAGGGGGATGGAAGGTGAGGTGAAGGAGCAGATGATATCTAGAGCAGAGGTGGAAATATTAGCTTTAGAGGGAAGAGGAGGAAAAAAGAATAAGCGTGGGTGCACATATGTCCATCGGCTTGGTGGTAAGAAATTGAAGTTCATTTTTGCAGCTTTTCTCAGAAATAGGAAAGAAAATCATCTGCTAAGAAGGAGGGGGCAGGTGATAAGATTGGATATTTTAGGAGAATAAAGAGTATAAGAGTCTGGACATGGGCATGCAGAGGATGAGCTGGCAAAGTGCAGGGTCTGGCTAAGCACAGAGACCAAGGATGTACTGCGGCACTAATATATGAAGCTTTGTGATTTTCAGAAACAGTACCAGGGAGCTCTGGAGAAATAACAAAAATATAGGCTTTTGGATAGATTGAGACGCTCACCCACCCCTACAAGTATATGTAAAAAAATGTGCTGGTCAATGTGTACATTTTTATGGGAATAGCACTCCTAATTTCTATGGGATAGCCAGTATTTCCTGTGAAATAAAAAATTATTATAAATATTTGATCCCATGAATTAGGAGCTGGAGGGGGCACTTTCACTCTTGATGCACACAGATAAAGAAAACATCTATTATCGCCTTCTGTTGCTAAACTTGCAGAAATAAAACACCATGCTATGCTAATACAGTCACAGCTATGGCCTCCAGAAGGTGTGCATAGGAGAGGAGCAGCTATGGCCTCCAGAAGGTGTGCATATTTCTGGCATTTGCCAGAAATAGGAATAGTGGACCAGAATGTCAAGGGAGATCATTGAGATACCTTCTACAGTATAAGGACATCATACCATGTTCCTGTGATAGTACAATTCATGCATCAGCTTGGCTAGGTTATGGTATTCAGTTGCTTGGTCAAGTAAGCACTGGCCTGATTGTTGCTGTGAGAACAGTTCATGGCTGGATTTAAATTCATTAATCAGTTGACTGCATCTATGGCTGATTACATTTACAATCAACAAAGGAGAGTGCGTTCAGCAATGAGGAGTCTCATCTGATCAGCTGAAGTCCTTATAAAGAGAACTGATGATTTCAACAGTCCAAAAGAAGAATTTCTATCTCTATTTCCACCAACCAGCTTCTCCTAGGAAACACATGGAAACCTTCAATGGAATTCCCAACTTGCAGTCTACTCTATGAAATTCAGACTTGCCAGTCTCCCTGGTCTCATGAGGCAAGTGAATTCATTGGCTGATGCACACAGAAGTCAATGCTGTGACACCAGGATTTTGCAAAAAGAAGAGTTTTATTGTAGGGTGGCCAAACAAGGAGACAGGAAGAAATCTCAAATCTGTCTCACCAAGTCTAAAGAGCTTAGGGTTTTTTATGGGATTCAAACAAAGGGAAGTGAAGATAATGACTTATTTAAGTTGACATATATTGATTGGTTATGTTTCAGTCACAGTTAATAGGAAAGGTACAAGTGCAGGCCCAAGAAACCCTTGAAAACTGATAAAAGCTAGCTGGGGTAAGCACAAACTGGCAGTGACTAAGGGTTGTCACTGAGGGGCCAGCAGCAGTGTTATAAATCACTCAGTTAATATGACAACTACAATAACAAGAAAAGGAAAAGGAAAGGAAATAAGCTAAAAAGCAGACTGTAAATGAGGGCCAAGTATCCTATAACAGTAATGTTATAGATCACTCAGTTAACATAAGATAAACAAAATAACAAGTACAGAAATAGAGATGGGCTATAAATGAGGGGTGAGGAAAGCATCTGGTCAACACAGTGTTATATATTGCTCATTTAACTTAACAACTACAACAAGGAATAAGCTAAAACAACTATGATTACAAGTACATCTGCTGTACTCAGCAGTTACAATTATATATATATATATATATATATATATGTCCTGTTAGTTCTGTTTCCCTGGAGAACCCTGACTAAACTTACTAATATAATACCCCACCCCAAATCACAGATTCATAAATTCTAAGAGTTGGAAGAACCCTTGGAAACAATGTACTCCCCCATTCCCTACCCTATTATGGCTAAAAAACTCTTCAGCCTCCAGACAGAGGATCACACACTTTCCTCCCATCCTCCTATTCTCTGCTGTTAACACTTTCAATGGTCAAGAAGTTATTGTCCTCTGTTTTTGTTTGGTTTTTGTTTGTTTGTTTTTTAAAATACAATTAGTGGAAATCTCTTTCTTACATTAAATTTAAATATGCCTTTCTTAATTTGCTCACTGCTTCTGTTCTGCTCAGCCCTGTAAACCAATAAAATATGTATTGAAAACCACATCCTCAAGAGAGTTATTGATTCTTAAATGTTGCTATCGTGCTCTTCTTCTGAGTCTTTCTTCCTAGATAAACACCCATATTCCCTCAACCATTGTTCATATGGCAGTTTCCAGGCCCATTAACATCATACCCGTCTCCTCCATATGCGCTCATTCATCAGTCTCTTATTATTTTGGTCAGATAAGCCTGGAGTGTAACAGGAAAGTTACTACCACTGGTTTGGTCACGTGCATCTAAATATGCTGAAGGCATCATCCAATTACAAAGTATGTGGCAAACTAGTCTTATTTACAGAGCTTCTATCACCTAAACCAGGTTAGTTGTAAATCCAATGTAATCTACCAATATGTACATCATCCTAAATAAAATTTTGGAGAACTTAGAGATGCCTAGAATATATTTAAGGAAGTATATTTGATTCACTGAGGAAGGTGAGCAGTCTGTTGTCTTGGAAGTAAACTCAACTCATATATTATCTAACAATTAAATATGACATGGAGCCAGATCACTTGAGGGTGCCAGACTTTGGTTTATTGCTATATCTCAGCTATTAGGAACCACGCAGAAATTTAAATGAGGATGATGGCCTGAACTGCATTAGTAGTTCTCTACTGCATTTCCCAAAATAAACATGGTATTGTAAATTGCATCATTCCATAATATAGTTAAAATTATTCATTGCTTAACTCTAAGTATTTGTCTTCAAAAAAAAAGAGAAATCCATCGCAAAAGGCAAAGTAATATGTCAAATTTTCATTAAACTTCTAGTTCCCGAATTAACAACTTTTCCTTTGTCCAAACTCCTCTGTGGGGCTTGGAGACTGGCCACTTACAATAGGCAGAGCCGTAGTAGATGGTTTTGAGACAGACTGAATATTCACATGCAGAACATTCAGAGGAGAACTGAAATCACAATAGGAAGGGAATTTTTGAACAAAGAGAACATTAAAGGCATCAAGTCTGAGGAACAACGGTCATATATTAACTGTAAAAAGAGTAAAGAAATCCAAAATTAGGGGGAATCCAGGACAAGACAGAAAGCAGAGTGGGAATAAGGACCGTCAACAGTAGGTCCTGAATCTCTGTAGCTCTGTAATGGAATCATGGGGTAGATTTAACAGTTGAAAAACAGTTCAACATTATCTTTTTAATCTTCATCAAATATTCACCACCCTACGATAACTAAAAAAAAAAAAAAAAAAATGGATTCCCCTTGCTGAGATTCTTACCTGAAATAGAATTCATGGGATCCAGGTATTTAGGTGGGGTGGGGTGGGCAGTCCATCCTTGTTTTTACTAACTTCCAAAAGTTATCATTTCCTTCCATTATGCCTGTGACAAACAGTAGCTCAAAAGTGGGCAAAAGTGGGTGGCAGACTTGGCCCAGTGGTTAGGGCGTCCATCTACCACATGAGAGGTCCGCGGTTCAAACCCTGGGCCTCCTTGACCCGTGTGCAGCTGACCCATGCGCAGTGCTGATGTGCGCAAGGAGTGCCCTGCCACGCAGGGGTGTCCCCACGTAGGGGAGCCCCACGCACAAGGAGTGCGCCCCGTAAGGAGAGCCGCCCAGCGCGAAAGAAAGTGCAGCCTGCCCAGGAATGGCGCCGCACACACGGAGAGCTGACACAAGATGACGCAACAAAAAGAAACACAGATTCCCATGCCGCTGACAACAACAGAAGTGAACAAAGACGCAGCAAACAGACACAGAGAACAGACAACCGGGGTGGGGGGGAGGGGAGAAAAATAAATAAATAAATCTTTAAAAAAAAAAAAAGCGGTCAAAAGCAGTATTGAGGGGTGAGGATTCACCAAGATGCCACAGTAGTTTAAGGCACCGTGAAAATTTAGCATAACAAATAAGGTAAATTTCAGTAGGAAACCATGCACAGACATTAAGTGGGGTGTAGGCTTTAGAACAAATTTTCTATAGCTTAGATTTACTAAAAAGAACTACAGAAACACTAATTCCAATCACTGTTTAGCAGAGTTTTTTCTTCTGACTTTCTAAACACCTGATAATCATATTCAAACAAATTTTTTAAAACGTAAAAATGCATAGACTTGTAATTGTTCTAAATGGACTATAGTATTCTACCCATTCTAATTCAGCCTTAGGATAAAAACAAACACCTCCCTAAAGAATGTCTTTGAACATCAAGCTATACAAATCTTCTGAATGTTTGGCCTCAACCTTTGTTCATACCTCAGTCACAGTTCCTTTCAGCACAACACTAAGAAACACTTGCCTAACTTTACAAAATGGAAGCCCTTCGTTATTAATTCTGTCTTCGGCTCTTTGGGTTGTGAAGCCTCGGCCATTGCTTCTATGAGTTGACATCTACTCAACACAAACAGCAAGCTATTATAGGGGTCCCCTAGCTATTTCAGTACTTCAGTTAAAGCCCAGTGCATATCTTCTCTCTCCCCATAAGAAGTTCATAAAAGGTAACTAAGGTGTCAGGCTCCTTTGCCTTTGACTGGAATGACACCAATTCAATGCATTGATCTGCTGCATCAATAATCCATTTAGCAGTTGTGTTATGTCTGATTTCTAAGTGATAAAATACAGTAGCTAACACTCAATACGCGCAGCCTTTGGAGCGGGTCATGGAAGGTCGTGTTGATGAAATGGCAGAAAAGCAGTAATTTGGGTGCATTTTCATGGTTTCCAAGTAACACTGAAACTGCCACTCACTACCCCACTTTTCAGAGTAGCCCTTCCCTAACTAGTTTGTGGAAGTTTCTAGACGTTTCGACTTCCCATTAAAATACCCACCTCTTCTTGTTTATTCTATAGGAGACTTGCTGCCTCTCAGGATAAGTTTCTGTTTCCTCTCCCCCTTGCAGTGCCTGCTGAAGCCAGCTCCTAGCAGGTTCTAGTCACAGAGCATAGCGCACATGATGCCTCCATGTTAAGACCATGCATAACTGCAACTGCGCCTGCGCCAATTAACCCCACCTTTCCCAAACTGGATTGGCCCACACATCTCATCCCCGCCTTAAACTTGCCAACTCAGCCGCCTTTGCAGAGCGGGGTTGGCTTGTGGTACCTCACTCCATCCTTAACCACTTACGTATGCCTGCTTTCCTCAGATGGTATAAAACACCATCACCCATTTTGCTTGGGGACACTGATCTAAAGCTTGCCTCCAGTTTCCTTGCTGGTCGACTACGCGATAAACTTTCTTTCTCTGAAATTCTGATGACCCAGAATTGGCTTTTGCGTGCATCCGGGTAAATGGAGCCTCTTGGCAGTAACAACGTTAATACTATTTCACATTCAAGTTCCAGCATTTCAACTCAAAAATTTAGGGACAGTACAAAAAAAAAAAAAAAAACTACAAAAAAAAAAAAAATGGAAGGTGTAATACATTTTTAAAAAACAAAATCTAAAACAAAACTCTAGGTGCAGTTGGTGGGCTCGAGTGGGAAGGGTCCAGTGGAATTCCGTATGAATCTTGGCACAGGAGGAGAGCTGAAGGAGGTAGGAAGGAGAAGAGGCAGGAGGGAAATGTTAGGAGTGCAAAAGCTACCTTAAGTCATGTGGCAGTTCTGCCGCTCAAGGGTTAAAGCAATCATCTTACTCTTGGTTTGAGCAAGCAGGTTTGCTCTACAGATGCATCACGTTAGTTTGCATAAATTACATCATCCTGGTTACATAGTAACACCTTGGCTTCACAGCTGGCTGTGCTGTTGCTGGAAGATGTTATGGATTATGCTGTCTTTGACCAGGTATTAATAGAGCTCTCCTCAGCAACCCACAAGTGATTAATGAGATGAAAAGATAATATATCCCACCTGCTGAAACATCCCTGAAAACAGAATTAATGAGTCCAAAAGAGAGGGGGAGAGAAGGAAAGAGAAGAGGGCTGACACTTCAGTGTACTGTGCAGGGCAGATCAGCTGTCTATTTGGCTTGACTTCTAATGATCCTCCTGTTTGCGAAGGAGTTAGTATCTTATAACCAGTAGCAGCCAATTTAAAAGCAATTACATATTACTAAGATAATTATCATATACACCAAGAAATGTTCACCTGAATAGGGTACCATAATCATAGAAGGACCGAAAACCTTATCCTCATTACTCCATATTTAAGCAAAATAAATGGACTATGAAACTTAAAAGGAAAAATTCAGCCATGGGAATGCAGTGAAGGGAAGTACTCTGAATGAAGAGGCTAGAAGGCTGGAGGGGGGAGAGGAGTTTCAGTATTCATATTTCAGTTTCTGATATTTCCAAAAGAATGAAGCCAATGAGCTTGATAGGAAGCTAGTTTCTGGTTTCATGACAGTGGAGGAGTGCTGCCCAAGCAGGAGGAACTCTTCCGCATTATGTGGATGAGAAGACTTTGTGTGAAAATAGGGCAAAGCATCTTTTCTTGTAAGACAAGGCAAGTGAGCAATTCACTCTCCCCACATTACTTTTAACTCCGAGAGCCTCTCTCTCTCCCCAGCCAACCACCCTTATCCCAAGAGGAGTTGAAAATGTGATTGGTCCGATTTTAAGCCACTATTGGGCCATAGGTACTAGTGGGCAAACTCCCTACCCTAAAACCTTGCTGTTCCTCTCCTTTTATGAGTGCGAAGGGCAGGTGGACTCACCACTGAGAGGGTGGAGGCCAGCTCCTGTGCAATGAAGGAAGTTGAGGAGAGGCGCTTAAGCTCTTGGAGCATTTTGCTCGGCTTCCAATGAGTTAGTGTACTCGCTGTAGCCAATTTAAGAGAAATCGCACATTACCAAAATGATTACTATATTCACCAAGAAATTTTCACTTGACTATAAGAGTGTAATTTTAGGGAGAATAAAAGCCTTGTCTTTGTTACTACGCATTTAAGCACAAGAAATTGACTATAAAAATGAGAAGAACCTATGTCATATGCTCCAAGCCAGCTTCAACACAGAGATTTACTTTTGGATATTAAAAAGAGTACAGATTCTTTTTAAGTCAATCTGAAATCTCCATGTTTTAGGTGTTTTCTCCCAAGAATGTAAGCTCTATAACAAGGCATTTCTGTCTTTTGTTTGCTGCACTATCCCTAGCACCTAGAACAATGCTTGACGCGCGATACATGCTCAATGAAATATTTCAAATGAATGATACCTTGATTTCCATTCCTATTATACCTCTACTCCAAATCTCACAGCAGGGGCAGAATGCCAAAAGAGACGTTAGATAGGTCTCGGTTACCTGGCTGTACTAATACCCTAATAAAACCAAAATCTAAGCTCTATCATTAATACTTGCCTTATACTGAAACTGGGTAAGATGGGAAATCAGTACTACGATGTTTCAGGGCTCAAAGAGTCTTTAATATGGTTGAATGTGATAAGTTCATATTTGGCTCAATTATATTTTGGTCTAGTCAATAAAAACTTAATAATAATTAAGATGGTATGTCAGAATCCAAGTTAAGATTGATGGGGTATAAACAAGCTCTGTGAAGCCCAGCTCTTTCTGGCAGAAATTCTGCAAAGACTTTTCCTCTAGTTAATTCTTACAAGCATAAAAATGTATCTAACTTATTTTCAGGGATTTTAAGACCTATGTAGGATTTATGGAGTCTAGAACATGTTTCTCTTATGAAAGAATAAATGGATGAGTGTTAGCTATATTTAATTCCTAAAAGGAATTCTGTCATTTATCAAAAATACATGGGGAATATTTTTTTTCCTTTCAGAAAAAAATGCTGCTTTTTAAAAATTATAAGTCAAATTTCTTCTATTAAAATCCAAAAATAAAATTTTTAGCTTAGCATGAATCAGGAATTATTTACGCCTCTGTGAGGGTGTAGACATTATAAATACATTGCCCTTAGAATCAGAAAATGGTGCTTCCAGTGATGCTCCTATTTGCTTGCCTTAAATAAGGTAATTATAAACTAATTTTACAATACAAAATACTTATACTTTGATTCTCAAACAGTGAACAATCGATATTGCTCCAATTTTGCCAACAAAATGACTGAAAATGTAGTACAAGTTATTATCTAACCACCTTCTAGTGCAATAGAAGAGAATTCTCTTTATTTCCAGTACTTTATCATAGTGTTTCTGAGATATGAACAGCTTCCCTGGATATTCTATATTTTTATCATTAGATCAGTCCAGACTATTCCTTGCACCATATTATTTGGCACTTCATATATTTGTCATTAAAGAATTAAATGTTAGTTTGATATGGCCAAACTGTATTGAAGAACTTTACAAGACTCAACTTATAAATTTTGCTGCAGGATGTATTATAGGGAATGTATTGCAGATGTATTTTCTCCCCTACAGAGTACCTAATCTGCATTAAAAACTCAGAAGAGAAATCACTCTGGGTTCCAAGTATCACAGAAAGTGACTTCTGAGTAACCGGCATCTTTTAATCATTAGAACACTTTGGCTCTAACGTTGCTCTGAGGGTTAAGAGATGTAAAGCCCAATTTTGAGCACATGAACGCAGACCCTTATGGTTCGCTTTTAGGGTTCTGACTCTATCTCTGGGTTCCACACAGTTCTGTGGAATAGGTAGGGACTCAAAATTAGTTATCGAGATTAAAAAAAAAAATACTATGTCTGAAACAAGGTATTTGCCAAAACATCCTTGGCTTGCTATAATTTAATCATCATAAAAGTGTTCTCCGTATGAACAAAAACCATGTTCTTTAACTTCAGGTATCAAAGTTGAACCTTAATTAGGGAAGTAAAAATAAATAGGAAAAAATTAATGAGAGAGAGAGAAACTGCACACTGATAATTTGAAAAACAGGTTTAGAGATTGTTACACTTTCTTATTGCAATCGTCTCCCATGTCCTCTGGATTGGTACTTTGCAGAGTTTTCAGGCTAACACTTTACACAGCCTCTTAAAGAAAATTTAGATGCCATCATGTAAAGACAAAGTGCAATAAGTAATAGCGATCTCAATGAGCTTCATTGTGTTTACTTTTAGGGCCACTTTGGCCTCTATTCCTTGCTTGCTGTTTCTTCCTGAAAGACTACTGTGTTCTCCAAAGTTTACCCTTTCCCTTTGTATCTTACAAACTACCACCATCCAGTCTGTCTCTTAGGTATGTATGCTGAGGCAGCTGCCATCGCTCTATTCCTTGCTTGCTGTTTCTTCCTGAAAGACTACTGTGTTCTCCAAAGTTTACCCTTTCCCTTTGTATCTTACAAACTACCACCATCCAGTCTGTCTCTTAGGTATGTATGCTGAGGCAGCTGCCATCGCCCTACAGCTGACTGTAAAGCAGGCCCCTGAATTCTTCCCCCTTTCCTCACAGTCGCTAAAGGCAAGGGCTTAAGCAAGGGATATAGTGTAGATGCACAGTCCCAGATAAGGGTAGGTGAATTCCAATTGTGGAGAAAAATCTTGCGTACTTTTTATTTCTTATCTTTTATTTCCTACTTTCCTTTCTTGAACACCGGGAAGACTACACTTAGAAAAATCAAAATTTGTAAAACACTAAAAGTTAAAACTTCTTAAATTGGTAACAGACACCTACTGATGCGGGCTATGGGTAGGAGGCGGTTTGTCTCTTTGTGTCCTGACTTGTGAGTGTGGGACAGTGAGAGGCTGCAGTCCTGCCCTTGGTGACCATGGCAATGACTCCAGTCCCGGGAGGCAATTTAGTGATACAAACACTTTATACATACCAGTCAGTCCAGGGAAACTCTGATGGTGGTGATGCCGAAGCTTAAGGGAAATTGGACATGGCCTTGAACAGGAAATATAATACAGCCTGTGCTTAAATTCAGAATCATCTAATTCTGTATCCAAGTGTGCCTAGTCTCAGAAATCCAGTTAAGTGATACAGGCTTTGAATGTTCAGAAAGGATGTTAAGACTGAATGTGTATTCAAAGTTGCATCCAGACAGGACTGTGGGCAAGATACTAATCCAAGCTCACCTGAAATGTGGGCGATATGTTAATGCAAAACCTATCTGGTACTCAGGCAAACACTTAACTAACAAAGAAAGTAGTTTTCTTTCATAAATCACCATTTGACTCCCTACCCTGTATAAAAGGAACTTGAAAACCTTGTTCGAGGCCGGGGTTTGAAACAGAAAGCTCCTGAGTCCAGCTGGCTGCCAATAAACCATTTTTCCTTCTCAAAAACATTCCTGAGTCCTAGCCTTTCTATACGCAAATAAATGAACCTCTCTCAACTTCTAGAACACTACTACAAGCCCTTGATTGTAAGGAGGGAAGGCTTGCCAGAGAGAACTCACTCTCTATGGCTGCCTGTCAATGGCCTTTCTGCAAATATTTCCATGGAAACTATAAGAGTTTTGATAGCAAGGGAAAGTTCTCCTGAAGTCCCTTCTCTTCTCATGTTAACAGAAGAACAGTACCCAACCTCTGCCCAGACCCAAGAATTTTTAGACTAAAGAGAATAACCTCTCAGCTATCCTTTTATCTATTCAAATTCCAACACATGAAAAAAATAAGCAGACAATTCAAACTGGAATTTGCCTTGGTTTTCCCCCAATGAGAGTTCTAGCCTTCTCAGAAGCTAAGGAAGCCGAGGATTCTGTGTTTATAAATAAACTCTATGCAAAAGCCAAGGCCTTTTAAGAAAAACTAGTAATCCTAAATAGATACCTGCCAACAGTTTCAGGATGATGTCTTGCCTGACCTGCAATTAACTTCAGCGTCTCTTCACAATTTGACTGACAAAGGAGCTGCTGCTTCTAAGAAGACAAGCTTTGATATTGGTCACAGATGGTTGGTCTCCAAAATCTAGTGGAAAAATCTTATTTCCTTGTATTTAATCTTCCAAAACTGATCCATTCTATATCTAGGTTTCTTGTTAGGATTTGGCAGAAGTCCAAATAATCTCAATCCTGTAAATTCTTCCTATTATTACAGTTAAGTATCAAGTCTTCCTTCTTTTATTCTTTCAGCAAATATTGTTGGGCACCTACTATGTGCCAGGAACTGGATTTCCAAGTACTAAATGGAATCACAGTACTACCTTTAGTGTTACAGGGAGAAGATGGAGCACTGGACAAGTTGGGTAGTAGTGAAGATGCTGATTCCTGTGGAATTCACAGGTCATGCTGGTGAAATGCATGAGGAAGATAAAAGGGAAATTGAGGATGATTCTGAAATGCCTGGTTTTGCAACTGGCTAGGACCATTTCCTGAGATAGGTAAGACTGTGAAGTAAGTAGATTAGGAAGAGAAAGCTATTAGCTCAATTTTCAAGATTTTTAGTTTGAGATGCTTGAGAGACATTTAAGTGGAGGTGTGAAATATTTATTTACATATACAAGATTGGAGCTCAGAGGCATGATTCTGGTTGGGGATGGGGATTTTAGAATCTTCAAGAGATTTGGGAAAGAAGGTGAAAAAAGAGAACATTCAAATAAATTACACCAAAAATGTATAAAAGTCTATAGGCTAAAATGTAAACCATAAAGTAAAACATAAGATAACTAAAAATTTAGAAAATTGTATAGTCTAAAATATAAACCTAATGTAAACCCAAATGGAACCATGTTTGAAAACCATTGTTTCAATATCTGTACATCAGCTGTAGCAAATATAATATGAACATGTAAAAAAAAAATTCCTCAAATACATGGACCTGAAGATTAGCAATATTTAGAAGTATTTTTTAAAGAAAGCAAAACTAAGAAAAAGGAAAGAAACTAGAATAAGTTTCAAGAAGAACTGTGCCAAATAAGATGAACATGAAAGTTATCTTTCCATCAGATTTTCTTAAAACGGATATCATTTGTGACCTGGCATGAGCAGCCTCAGCAGAATGTTGATGGCAAAAGGTAAATTGGAGTAGGAAGAGAAACTGGAAACTGAGGAATGAAAGACAGCCAACTTTTGAAATCTAACTGAAATAAAGTAGCTATAAAAATAACAAAAGATAATGGAGGGCCGTTTTGCTTTGTTTTTCATTTAGAATTCTAGATAATTCTAAATGATGGGAATAATGCAGAGGCAGAAATTAATAATGATGGGAATAATGCAGAGGCAGAAATTAATAATGATGGAGTGAATATTTTTAAAAAAGACCTTGAGAGACTGACAGATATTGGGATCCAGAAGGCATTAGCCTCCAGGAGAATGAACGACACTTTCTTTGTCATGCCAAAACAATAGAAGAGAATTAGCTACAGATGTGGATTCATGCATTGACACAGCTTGCAACTGTTGGTTTCTTTTCCCAGTTACTAAAATTATTGTTTTCTGAATGAATGTGGAAAGGAAAGCAGGAATTTTGAAAGAATCATTGCACAGAGTGGAGGGTAAGCTTTGTAGAGAAATGCTGGACAATTCTGAAGGCTCACTTGAGATTGGTGATTTTAGCTTATTCCAATGCAAGTCTGTTAGTTTGTATGGTTTTCTCCAGTATTGCTTATCCACAAAAAGGAACAGATATAGAAAAAAGTCATCATTGGTTTCATCCAAACTTGAAGCTTAAGAGGAAAATAGAGAAAGACGGGGAGGGAGAGAACATTTCCAAGTAAGTGTTCCTTAGAATGAACCTTAGAATGTAAGCTACATAGAGGGAAATGAAGACCAGTGAGGACTTCTACACAGAGGCCCCATATACTGGAAAGTTTTGTAAAGTAAAAAAATTTTTATCAATGCCCCAATTAAATTCTCTATTTGTGAAGGTGATAGTTGTCTTCTTAGATAGAAACTCAATGCTTCTCCTTCTTGTATAGAAGCTCAAGAATGAATGTGGGAAGTGGACTTGGCCCAGTGCTTAGAGCATCCGTCTACCACATGGGAGGTCCGCGGTTCAAACCCCGGGCCTCCTTGTCCCATGTGGAGCTGGCCCACACGCAGTGCTGATGCGCGCAAGGAGTGCCCTGCCACGCAGGGGTGTCCCCCGCGTAGGGGAGCCCCACGCACAAGGAGTGCGCCCCATAAGGAGAGCCGCCCAGCACGAAAGAAAGTGCAGCCTGCCCAGGAATGGTGCCACACACACAGAGAGCTGACACAATAAGATGACGCAACAAAAAGAGACACAGATTCCCATGCTGCTGACAACAACAGAAGCAGACAAAGAAGAACACACAGTGCATAGACACAGAGAACAGACAACTGGGGCGGGGGGATGGGGTGGGGAGAGAAATTGAAGCAAAAAAAGAATGAATGGAAAGGTATTTATAGATGCCAAGTATCTGAAGATGTGGCCCAACAGTGTCTACTGCTTTCATCTATATACTTGACCCCCTATAATCTCTGTTACTACTGGGTGGAAAACTCACATTTCTAAATATTTCCACCACATTTCTGCAACTGCCTTGCTGTTGAGTTCCCTAGATTCTGTCAATGGTAAGCAATAATAGGAGACTGCAAATTAGGGAGAAAGGTGATGCCATTTCCTTTCCTTCTTCTGGCTGACTTCCAACTACAGCAGCAGCAGCCAAGGACAACTGAGGGCAACAGCAGGTGACTGAGGGCCAGCCTTGTCGGTGGCAGTTTCAGCAGCACCAGTGGGAATCCAGTCTCCCGAATAATCTCTACTAACTAGCAAAAGTAGAGTTCCAACAGCAGCAGGACAGTAGCAGCATCTCCAGTCACTCAGCAGGGAGGGCAGGTATGTGGGCTCCAGCCTGAGAGCCTTCAGTCACTGAAAGACCTTGGATTATAAAAAGATTTTACAGCTCTGTTTGTTTCTTCCAGTTCCCTTCTACTTTCTCTATTTGCTTTCCCAATCCCCTGAATTAAATCCTTTCTGTTTGAAATGTGGCGAGACTATTCTGATTTCCTAATTGGACACTCCTGCTGAAAGGTAGGAAAGTAAGCAGAGGGGTGGGAACAATGAACACTGTGCCAGGAGGGAGATGTCAAATCAGATCCAGAAATTAGAAACACATGTGTACCAGCTTTCAGGCCAAGCTGAGATCTCAGAAATATGTCACACCCACATGAACCTACAAATCCACAAAGCTTGGGACTTCCAGACAGGAATATGCCCTTCAACAGCTACTTAATGAACTGGCATTTTCCTCAGGTCTTATAAGGCCAACAGTTCTCTGAGGTGCTTTACAAATAAAAAATGCCATGAAAATATAAACTGGAGCATTTCTAGATATTACTCATGTCATTTCTCTCCATTATTTTCAAAGCATATTCAGGAATTAAAGGTTCTAAAAAATCTTGAAGTAACAAACCTGTTTAATTTCATTTAGTCCAAATGCTTCCTCAATACATATGAGCTATGTGTACAGAGACCTCTCTTCTCCTTCTTTCCTTTTCTCATAACCCCTAAAAAATCCCATACAGCACCCCATGAAACAAGTGTTCTGTTGTGTGCACTTTGGAAACGCTGCTGTGAGGGAAGCTGCCCATCTGGTCTGTCTATTCTGGACTCTCAATCTCAACTGCAGTTGGCAGAGCAGCACACTTTGACCAGACATCTATATATAAAATGTTCTAGAAACTTTGAAGGCAACAGAAAGATTAGTGGGAATGATTAAACCAACACTGCAAAATGAATAACCTCCAGTTTAATGGTTAACATCCTTCTAAATATACATGTGTGGATTTGCTTGCACATACACATACACAAACCACAAATTCTGCATAGTAAGCAGCGAGTTGTGATGTTATCACATCTTTCAATAAAAAATTGGTGAAACTATTGCCTGATGAATGACTGAATGAATAAAATGATTTAGCTATTGAGGTGATTCATGGCCTAACCAGGTTAAGCCATAGCCTTCTTACAATAAGAAAAGAACCTGAATATACAGAGGTGATTCTGGATTATGAAAGCATGCTCATTTCCTGTTTAATTCCCCCTTTAAGAGAGGGCACAGTTTAATTGAATGAAATGAATGCTTTCTGAAAGATTTTCAGATCTCAGCAAAGGGCACTCCTCCCCTCAACCCAGCGCATACCAGGTAAGCCATGACTTGCCTCCTGGGCTTCCTGCTGAAAGTCATATTCAGGCTCTCGAGATTACAAATAGAACCCTACAAGGGTGAGGGACCTGCAAGAAGAGAGAACGAGCATCATATAGTTCTTCTCTAAAAGTCATAGCCGCCTTTTGTGTTTTTCCTGTAAAGCAGCCTCCCTTCTTCATCCCAGCTAGTTCAAATATTTCTGATGCCATTGACATTACTCTCTAACTTCTTTCTTGTTCATTCAACAGGAGCCATTTCCTATTCTACTTAAGGAATCAAAAAGGGCATTTAGAGGTTTATAGAAATTCATCTCAACAAACTCCCTAATACGAATAATAAGTCCTATTGCATACTGCAGCAAGTCTGCAGCAAGGAGACACTGACAAAATCTCATCAGTGGATAAAGAGCCCTGGATTCCCCAGATCCTGGCTAGAAATAGGTCTTCAGAAACTGACTTGTCTCCAGAGGAACAGAGCAGGTGATCAAAAGTTTTATTTGTGTCTCTATAACCAGTATAGTGTTTCAGATACTAAACCTATAATGGTCAAATATCTTCTTAAACATAAAGATGAACAAATAGGTAGATTTTATGTGAAGAAGAAATATTTTCAGCAAAATCTTTCTGTAATAACCATTCTGACCAGAAAGGCTTTAGAGATTATCTAGTTCAACATTTGTGTTTGATATATGAGGTACTATGGGCCAGAGAAATGAGATGCCCTGCTCAGGGTCATTGGCAGTACAAAAATTAGAACTCATGTTTCAATCCCTTTTTGGATGTGAACAGATTGCCTCTTATATTCTTTGGGGGTGTCACTCTATTGATGCAACATATCACTTCTCAGTACAAAACAACAATCAGACCCCCTAATCCCATGTCTCTTTACACAGACATTACCATTTCAATGTGTGGCTTCTCATTTTGCTGAGAGGTTTTTCTGCCCCCCTCCTTAAATCAGGCAAAGAGACAAGTAACTGACTTCAGTTTTCAAAAATGTAACCCATAAGTGCATAATTCTTCCTGTCAGATTTCCTTTTCTGTAAGTTGGTGAGTTTATTGTGGTAGCACTCAAAAGGCTGAGCCTGAAAAGTTCTATAACATATGGCATACATTTAACATGGCTTGTGAATTAAAAATAACAGCCTGCCATCTGCCTCAGCAAGTTGATTTTATCAAAGTCTAAATGAGAAGCTCAAAGACGGAATGTTGTCAATTAAAATAAGAAATACTCAGGTTCAATACAGAGTGACCAATCCATGCTTTTTTTAAATTTTGTTTTTGTTTTTTTGCATAGGATTAAAGTTACACGTCTTCTACTCCTGAAAATTAAAAGCTTCCCATTTGTATATAGATATACAACCCTTTGGTAACCATCTAATTTCTTTCTTATCCTCCCAAAGATCTTTGTGAAAAATTTAGCTTCCAAAGTTACCTTCCTCTAGAAATATGTTATATGTATTTTGTTTTGGTATGCAGTCTCCTAAACAATCTAATATAGTTTGCAAAATCTCCCCTCTATAATATTGCACATTTCCTTTCTCCTAATTTGAGCATCTACTAAGTTATAGATGTTGGAGAAAGGGACTTAATGAGTTTTCATCATCACCAATTCTTACAACCTGTAGGAATTACCAGAAATGATCAAAAGTACTGACCCCAAAGTCAGAAGCCCACACATCTTTACACAAAAAGATGAACAAATTTGTTGAATTATCATTTTTCCAGGAACTATACCATGAACATCCCTGGGGAGGCAATAGTGAGGTGAAGAGTTTGAGGCAATTATTGCTCTCAGAAAGCTTTGACAAAGGTGAGGAGTTAAGCTTTATATGCAAGAAACAATTTTAGAGGAAGCCCATCTTTGTATAACTAAGTGCTGGTCTGAGTATGCTCACAATAAGTACAACAAGCGTTTTGAGGAGAGTTCTCCTGAGTTCCCGTCATTGTTTGCCTAAGGGCAAGAGGCTTCACCTGTACATGTTTCCATTATATTATTCTGTAAACTGGCTCTGTGAGCAGAACAATCAAAATACAATTATAAGAAGTGCTAAATTTATAAGTATTATATAAAAGCCACAGAGACAACAATAAAAAAATATAAAATAAGCTATTAAGTAACCTTAAATAAAATGCCCAAGCCTTGAGGTGAATTTAACCCAAATTTAACTAGAAAAGCTTTTCAGAGACACATCACTTCTTGACTAAAGTTAAAGATAAATAATTAAATCTAAGAGCAACACAGAGATTCCATGAATTATGTGACATGGATGCCAACATTGGGGACTAAATTGCGCAATGAGTAATTGGATTTTTCTAAGCATGAAGGTCAGGGCCATCTAATATAGTCATCCAGGTAGTACATGGCAAAATCTAGGGGGAGCCATTCACATAAACTACAGTTTGAGCATAATATTCTCTTCCTAGGGCTGAAACAACAAATTACCCGAAACTTGATGGCTTAACACACAGAAATTTATTATCTCACAGTTTTGGAAGCCAGAAGTCCAAATGTGAGAGGTCAGCAGGGACGCACTCCCTCTGAAGGCTCTAGGGGAGAATGTTGCTTGCCTGTTCCACCTTCTGGAGGTTTCTGATATTCCTTGGTTTGTAGCCATGTAACTCCAATCTCTGCCTTTGTCTTCAAAAGGTTGTTTTCTCTGTATGTGTCAAGTTTCCCTCTCCTTTCTCCTCTGAGGACACTAGATATCAGATTTAAGGTCTACACTAAATCCAGGATGATTTCATTTCGAGACCCTTAACTGTCCCTGCAAAAATCCTATTTCCAATTAAGCTCACATTCACAGATACTGGATTAGAACATGGACATACATTTTGGGAGGACAAAATTCAACCCACTAAAAGTATGTAAGTTGTTTTGCTTCCCACTTATGGATTCTAGAAATCAGTACAAGGCAGTGGGAATTTTTTTCTAAATCAACAAGTTTACCTGATTGACTGTATTCTTCTCTTCCTCTGTACTAAAACATCCCTTCAAAGAAATATTTTCCTGAACCAGATTCCCTAGTAAGCACGTATTCACTTAGTTCAATGAGCTCATCTATTGATATTTCAAAAGGAGTTTCAGCATGTAAGCCAGGGACATAGGTCAGTCAACATGAATTGGTTCTACTTTTCTTGTTATGCTTGGTCATTCCTGTGATTATAAATCTGCTTCTATCTCTGAATAAATTGGCATGCATTTATCCCAAGTAGAAGAGACACCTAAATGTTAATAATAATAATGTCCATTAAGCAACACACATCCCCCCCAAAAAACATTCAGTAATTCGTATCTTATTCCTTCAAGGGTGATAAACTTTTATCTAACTAAGGAAAGGCCTTTGAAAGAATGTATGCTCAAAATTCCATTAATAGCTTCACAAGAAAAGAGCCCAAATGATGTACTGGGCACATTTTAAAGTGAAAATTCAAACCACAGGAATGACCACATATCAATAAATCAGGGCAAGCAATCAATCATCTTAATGAAAGCCTACGGTTAGCACATGTAAAATACCACTGTGATCTCTTACAGTTACAAGAAAAAATCTGATTCTGGACATAAACAATTCGCTGTGGTTACATACAAATCAACCTCAATACCATGAACTAAATGGAAACATAATTGGCATTAGTTAAACATATACAGTCTCCTCATTTATCTTTCAAAAATAGAGGCAAGCCAGAGGGATTTTCCCACTAGTAATTAGATGCTTTCTCCCTAAAAACCCATTGCTATCTGTTTAAAACAAAACACTGTCTTCCATTCAAATCTCTGCAGTTGAGTGAGAAAGGAAAACAAAATATAAGGGTAACAAAATGGTTCTTGAGATAGCAAGATGTGCAACTTAAGCATAAAGTCTAAGTCATCTGTGTCTATTAGAAATAAAAATTCATTCCATGGTAAAAAGGAAATTTTCCAATGAACAAAGAAAATGTTTCCTATCAACTCTGATGGGTCATATCTGATATTTTTAGTTTATGTAAATTTTGGGTTGTGACTAGGGCTACCCTGGATTAGCCAGTGTAGTTATTTCATTATATAGGTATTTGCTTCTCAGTTTGGGATTAGTATGAAATCTCATCACCAAATTCAGTTAGGTTAAAGTGGTATCATCAATATGCCCCCTCAGTTCATCTGAACCTGTAGCTTTGCATAATTGATAGTAATGAGCATTGTCAGTGTCATCAATTGAAATTCCAACTGGTGAATCTCATCTCAGGTTTTCTGTATCACCAATACTGCCAGGTAAATCTACTCACCAAGACGCATTGGGAAATAAAGCCCTAACTTCCTCTATATGTTGGGCTCATCGATTGGAAGACTTGAAAAGATTGGCAAAAACATTTCAAGTGCACATTATAATTCAAGCAATCAGCTGGTTGAATAGTTGGAAAATGCATCAGAATATAGACTTTATGCTAGTGAAACAATTCACTGACGAACTGATTTTTATTTTTATCCAGTAACTTCACATGCTTACTTCATTCACCTAATGAGAACTTCTGCCTTATATTAATTTCTTCCCATGGGCTTTAAATTTCTGGTGTTCCATTCATTAAAATATTCTTATACCATTTGAGGAACTTTAGGGTAGAGATAAAACATGGTTTGAAGTATTAAAGGAATTTTTGCTGCATCTATTTGAGTATGACATTGGCACCTCAGAAATATATTCTGCAAATCTACCCTCTACATTTCAAGACTATTCTTTTGCCTCTTCATTATCAATCCAAAGGCTTTCTATTTATTCCAAGAGTAATGGAACTCTGTCAACCAATTACCTTCTGTTAATTACTGTTCAATCACTTACACGAAGAATTAAGTAAGTACCATTTACTACAAACCATAAGACAGATCAATACTCCAAAGGGCAATTCAAACCAGAAAGCTGGACCTTTTAAAACCCTCATAAAAAGTGCTACCACTGAAGGAGCACCATAAAATAAAGAGAGGGGGGAAAAATGATGCAATCTGAAAGGAAACAAAAGGGTTTTAGACAAATGTCTGCATTGAGAATTCTAAACTGATAAAAACATAAAGATTGTAGTTGACTGGTTTTAGCCCTCTGTTTCTCCTGGGAATACTTCCCTTGGCTCAAAATTCCCCAAGGGATGGTCTTTGAGAAGTAAAATGCCTCAAGGAAAGTCTAGACAGGAAAATTATTGTTGGCCCTTATTGAGCCTCCTGGCTCCAAAACTGGCAGTGGTTCGAAAATGTTTATTTTGCAGTATAATCCAGCAGATACATTTTGTTCAGGCTAAGAAAAGATAGAACAAAAGACAAAAGGATTTTGCGTAAGAGATAGAAGACCATGTCAGTTGCAAACAGAAGACAAAACTTACTCTAAGTTCAGGGCAAGTTACATTCACAACTGATGGATGCAGAAAGAGAATGGAAGTCCTCAGAACCTGAGCTAACGCAAACAAACAATCCTAAAGGCCACAAAAGAAGAAATTTGTTTAATGCTGGCAATTTTTAAATTTTTCTATTAACAAAAATTATGAGGTCTGGGAGAGAAGAAAATGATGCCCAAAACAATGTTAGAGTTAGAATAAGGGTTAGCAAATCTCTTATGCAATACTCTAGTAAATACTTTTGGCTTTGTTGCACCTATTTTACTGTTATAGTGATACATAAGGTGTGACAAAGTTCTAATAAAATTTTGTTTACAAACAGGTAATGGGCCAGAATTGGTTTTTGTGGTGTAGTTTGCCAACTCCTGAATTAGAAGTAAACACTTTATGTGTACGACCATACTCTGACATTTTTCTCTAGTCATTCAATGGATTAGCTTTATGTTACCTACAAATTTGTAAGCTTTATCATGAAAGGGGCTATTTGGGGCCTTTTATTATCAATTTACTAATAATTACTATAATTATTATGTTATTTAAATCATTTTTTCACCTTTTGTTCATCGTTAGCACTCCATAAATAGTTTAACTGCAATTTTCTCACCAATAAAATATTACTACTTTTAACTTCTACAGACTTTCTGCAACTGATTTTATAGCAAAGATTTATATAGTATTACTTTTTTTGGGGGGGGGGTGCTTCACCTCCACCTAAGACATAGTGACTTTTGTCAGACCAATACTTACAAAGAGACTCTTAAGAAGATGTACACAGAAACAAAAAACAAAGACACCAGACTGAAGGCATCAGATGGCTATTCAGGAAGCCAGGAGTTTAAAGGTTAAAAATTTCAGAAAGAAAAAAGTAGCAGAGAGCTGAGCTGATATTCTGTGTGCTACTTTTCTGTTCAAGGCATTTCTTTGTTTATTTTATGTGAGAGGTTGAGAATCTGGGAAGTGGGACACTGCTAAGTGGCAGAGAAGCCAACAGAGCTTTTGGCATTCTCATGGGGTGGAAGAGATAAAACTTAGAGTTAAGGGCTTCAACAGCAGCTAAGACGTGGAGAAAAAATTTCAAAAGAAAAGGTGCAGTGAAGTGATCCCAGCATTCCACAGTTTTAACTTGTGTATCTATTGAACTCTTTAAATGTGCAGTTAAAGGGACTAAGAAGCCAAGTGGAAAGGCTGTGAAAATCAAAAATAATTTTCAGCAGTATTTAAGTCTTGAAAAAAACAACTAAAGTTGAGAACCTGCCCAGGATTAGAGGCTCTGTTAAATATGTCAGTTGCAAAGTTAAGAACTGAGGAAGACAACATCTTGGGAATGCAGATACACGAGAGGTAGACTAGAAGTTATAAAGATTGTAACTAGCCTCTATTCAGCTTGGCCCCTAAATGGATTAAGATGATTTTACTTAATTCAAGGTCTTTCCAAGAAAATAGGATGAATTTTATCTTGTGGAAAAAAATCATCATCCAGAAATTCTGTAATTTTTATACACAGCATCCAGAATGTAATAAAAAAATTACTAGGCACATCAAGACAAAGAACCAAGAGAAAAAACAGACAATAGAAAAAAACCCATACATGATTAAAATATTAGCCTTATGAGACATGGACCTTAAAAGCTGCAATTAATATATTCAGGAACATAAACAACAAAATGGAAACATTCATAAGCAATTAAAAACTGTAAAAAGGAATCAAATATAAACACAATGACAATTTAAGAAATAAGATGGATTTAAGACAGAAGGAACACAGCAGAAAACAAGGATGTAATCTGGAAGTTAGGAGAGCAGAAAATAAGCAGAATAAAGCACAAAAAGCAAATGATATAGAAAATACATAAAAGAATATCAGTAACATATGGGATATGGTAAGAATGTCTAAGACATATATAACTGGAAACAATATATAAGGAGAGAAAATAAGAGACAGAAGTAACTTTTGAAGAAATAATGACCATAAAATCCAGAATTTAATCAAGGCCCAGATTTAAGAACCAAATGCCAAACTGGAAAAAAATGAGAAGAAAATCACAACTAAACACAACATAATAAAACTCCTCAAAACCAAATGCAAGGAGAAAAATATTGTCAAAGGAAAATGACTTATTACCTCCAAATGGGGAAAAGAAACTGACTGCTGAACTTTCAACAGAAACAATGGAAATGGAATATATTAATGGTATCTTTTAAGAGTTGAAAGAAAATCACTGCAAGCATAGAGCTCTATATCCCACAAAAATAAAATTCAATGTGAGGTGAACATAAAAGCTGTGGGATATGTAACAAGCAAACAAATAGAAGATATTTGATATCACCCTGAATCTAGAAACAATTGAATTTTCAAAGTTATACCTGTGAATTAAACATTCCAATTAGAAGATGTGTATTTTAATATCCAGTTAGAATACAAAACTGATTATATGCTGCTCACAAGAGACAAAACTTACATATACAAAGACAGAAATGTCAAAAGTAAAATAATGGAAAAAGATATGCCATGCACACACTATGTGGAATAAAGCCCATGTAGCTATATTAATATCAACTAACACAAACTCTGAATTAAGAAACGTTGCTAGAAGAAAAAAATGAATTTAATATTGACAAAAAGGTCAATGCCAAGGAAGATTAAAACTCTAAATTTATATGCACTAAGTAATATAGCTATAAATATAAAGTAAAAAAAAGTAGAAATAGGGAGAAATAGACAAATCCACAATCATAGTGGAAAACCTTAATTTACCTTTCTCAATAAACTGAAAAACCAGGTTGAGATAAAATTAGTAAGGATATGAACAAGATGTGAACCATACAAATCCATCTAATTGACATATATGAACATGCATGGAACACTTCATATGACAATTGCATTTTTTTGGGGGGGGGCCATACATTGGACCACAAAGCAAGTTTAACCAAATTACAAAAGATTGAAATCACATAGATTATGTTCTCTGATCACAGTAGAATTCATCTAGAAATGAACAAAAAGATAACTAGGAAACATCCATGTAATTACTTCTAAGTAATCCATGGGTCAAAGAAGAAATCACATATTTTTTAATGTAATATTTTTACAAAATTAATAATAAAAAAAAAGAAGAAATCACAACAAAAGTTAGAAAATATAATAAATATAAAATTGTGGTATGCAGCTAAAGTATGGTTCAAAGGGGAGTTTATAGTCTTAATGTATGCAATTAGAAAAGAAGAAAGTCTAAAAATAGTGATTTCCAAAGTGAGAAAATAAATTTAATTTTGGCATTGATCTTTTTATAATTATTAAATTAAATTCAAATAAAGTAGAAGAAATAAAGTGCAAAAATTTGTGAAACAGAAAATAAATGTAGAATAAAATCAATAAAGCCATAGTTTGGCTCTCTGAAATGTTTAACAAAACTCATCACCTCTAGCAAGACTAATCAAGAAAAAAAGAAAGAAGGCAAATTTACTAACATCATGAATGAAAAAGTCTATTAATGTTTTCACCAGTTTAATGTTCTAAATATAAAAGACAGAAATAATATAAATCTTACAGAAGTCTCCTAAAGAGGGAAACGGACTTTGGCCCAGTGGTTAGGGCGTCCGTCTACCACATGGGAGGTCCACAGTTCAAGCCCAGGGCCTCCTTGACCCGTGTGGAGCTGGCCCATTCGCAGTGCTGATGCGCACAAGGAGTGCTGTGCCACACAGGAGTGTCCCCCGCGTAGGGGAGCCCCACGCGCAAAGAGTGCACCCATAAGGAGAGCCGCCCAGCGCAAAGGAGGGAGCAGCCTGCCCAGGAATGGCACCGCCCACACTTCCCATGCCGCTGACGACAACAGAAGCGGACAAAGAAACAAGACGCAGCAAAAAGACACAGAAAACAGACAACCGGGGGAGGGGAGGGGAATTAAATAAATAAAAATAATAATAAAAAAAAAAGAAGTCTCCTAAAGAGAAAAAGTGTGACCACTTCCCAGCTTATCTCTGAAACCAATATAATAAAACCTAATAAGGACATAGTAATAAAGGATAATTATAGGCAAATCTTTTGCATAAATACAGATGCAAAACTACTAGAGGATATATTAGCAAATTGAATTCAGTTACATATTAAAAGGATGACTAAACTGGATTTATTCCATAAATGCAAGCTTGATTTAATCTTCAAAAAGCAACCAGTTTTTCACTCCATAAATCAGTACAGAAAATAAACCATTGAACATGTAAATAAGTGCAGAAAAATATATGTAATAAAATTCAACACCCATTTATAATTTAAACCTTAGCAAACTAACAACAGAAGGGAACTTCCTTAATCCAATACACACTATTTTTCAAAATTGACTCTAAACATCATATAAAACCATGAAATTATTAAAAGATTTCCCAAGACTGGGAATGAGGCAAAAATGACCTCAATCAATATTTCTATTCAAGATTTTACTGCAGTAGATCCTCCCTGGGCAAGTTAACTCTTACCACTCAAACTCCATCCTATCGTGTGGAATTCAGATGTAAGGGTTGCTGCTCTGGACACTAGTTTGGGCTAATGCCACTCTGTAACAAAAGTGGAGCAGAGACACTGAAGGAGCCATAAGTAATAGAATATCACACAAGTCCTAGACTGTATAACTCAGGGCTTGTTTAAGCCATTGCTCTTTGGGTTTTACTACTATTTGTTGCAAACATAATCCTAACTGATAAATCATCCATTTGTGAAAATATGGTTCAGGATAGCTTTTAAAAAATACTGCCTAACCAAGGTTGGTGAGACACACTGGCTGCTTCTTATATTGTTTTCTGTTTGTTTATACTAAAGGCAAAACAGACACAGACCAATATTCCAGTTCTCACTGAGCTCTGCTGACTATATTGTTTTTTTAATAGCATTAAATTCCAGAGAAGAAGCATAGGCAAAATGTCCTAAATATTTTTCCCTAAATATTAAAACACTTAATTTTATGAAGAAAGACTGAAATTACTCATATTTAAGTGCATATTTCTAACTATAAAAGCTTTCACTCATGAAAGCTCTCCTATTCTTTTTCAGAGAGTAGTTCTGCCATAGGGTATGTAGAATAAATAAAAGTTAAAAGGTCATAAAAATGAGACCATATGTCCAAAATACTCCCTAAGCTTTGGCAGGGAAAATGTAAGTGTTAGAGAAATCATACTCTGCTTGCCATATATATATGTATAGGAATTAAATAGCTCTTAAAATTTGAATTGGGCAGCCTAACCAACAGTTCCCCTGAGGCTTAAATAGTGAATCTGGCCAACACACCAAAGTACCTTCCTCTGGCTTCCCTGGCCCTTCACACTTCAGTGCCCAAAAAGAGAAAAATTCTAAAACTTGAGAACAAATAATTGATACTTCTTTACAAGCATAAAATTCTAAAACTCCTCAAAAATATAATACAAAGAATTATTTTCCTTTAACCCTGGTGAGCTATTTTTCTAAATAGGATGCTTGCTCACTGTGGAGCATGATCCAAAAAATTCTGTCAGATCTAAAAATACCTTTCCACAGCCCTTACTCTTTGGCTGATCATCAGCTGAGACTATTGCTTCCCATTGTGTTGTGTGTCCCAATCTTGCAAATCAAGCTTATCTGGGCCAAAATAGAACTCACCCAAACAGTTCCTGACAGAAGATGACTTTACAGACTTCCTAAACCAAGGCATTAGCAGTGGAGCTCCAAGTGAATAAATGTAGAATTCTCAAGGATTTTAAGTAAAGCGAACACTGTCTGTATATGACAAGGTCAAGAATTGGGATTTCTGTGTCCTACCTCACAATGTGTAAAGAGCAAGAGAAGAAATTACTTTTGTATATGGGCTGAGTGTATAGTCAAATAGACTATTCAATAAGGTAATAGTAGAAATAGGAGAAATAATTCACTCTCAATGATAAGCTACAAAAGATCATACAAGAAGATCATACAAGAGGAAATCGGCATAATATCAAGGGAACTATCAAAATAGCATTAAAACTGGAAAGACTCACCTTTCTGAGACTCTATCATCCCAAGGCTGGCATTTGGATGACAAACAAGATGTTCATGGATCAGTATCAACTTCCCCACCTTCAGACTTCTTTGGGAGATGAAAGACTGTGTTCTATATGGAAAGCAGCTTCTTATTCTATGGAAGACTTCGTCTTCTAAGAAAGTCTAAAAAAACCTAACAAATTAAAAACAAAACCAGGCCCAATTTTTTTTTTTAATCTTATTTGGTGATACATCTACTCTAGCCAGCTTCCCTCCAGCATCATATGAAAGAAAAAGCTATATCACCAGAGAATTTTGTATTGATCCTGGCAGAAAGTCAGTGAAATACTCTGGTAATGAATAGCTTGGAAACTGGCACTTTTGAAATTGGTGCTAGGGCTTTGACAATTATTTGAAAAGCCATTTCACTTAGATGCTTTTGAGGTACAAAAACTAGAATTCCTCCAAATAGTCAGGTTGTACTTTTATCTTGTAGCATGCAGCTGGCATAATTTATCCAAAGTCCAGTTATATACTCTGGAGACAATTTATTTTATTTTATTTTATTTTATTTTATTCTTTATTTTCTTTTAAATGTTACATTCAAAAAATATACCCTCCACCCTCCCTACCCCACTCCTCCCACATCAACAACCTCTTCCATCATCATGGCGGATTTACTGCGCCTGGTGAATACATTCTGGAGCACTGCTGTACCACATGGACAGTCTACGTTGTCATCTGCACTCTTCCCAGGTCCACCCAGTGGACCATGGCAGGACGCACAATGTCCAGCATCTGTCCCTGCAGCACCACCTAGGACAACTCCAAATCTGGAAAACGCACCCACATCATATCTCTTCTTTCCTCTCCCAACCATCAGCAGCTACCGTGGCCACTTTCTCCACTTCAGTATTACAATTTCTTCCCTTACTAATCACAATAGTTCCCCAGCAGAACATCAGTAAATCCGCTCGAATCCATACTCTAATTGTTTTTATTGTGAAAGTAACTCCTGCAGTGGTATAAAACTAAAATTAAAATCTCTTCCCCCAACCTCTAGTCTCATTCTCCAAGGATAATTATTAACCAATTCTGTTTCAATTTCTTCCGTCATTTACCGATATAATTTAAGTAATAATATATATATAATTTAAATTATATATCTTTAGATATAAATAGACATACCTCCCTATATCTTTATTTGGCCACTTTGGACAGTATCTATTCCAGTTCTTTGAAAGATAAAATTAAAACATCTGGTACATTTGCATTATCTCACAATTCACTTCTGCTACCTCCAAATTTTTATTTATAATTGAGATTTTAACTTAAACATTTGGATTTATATTATTCAATTTAGTAAGCTTAGACAGTATCCACTGGATCTCCACTTTTAAACCCTTAAACTTCCTTCCACCACTCTTCCCTTTATCCAAATGTGTAACACATAATATTATTTTTAAATTGTTAAGATTCATAATGTTTATATTGGTTCTCTAATAATTGTCTACCATGCCTCATACATTGTAAATCTAAAAATTAATAACTAATATCATTTACATTATAAATATATAAATATTGCAAATATATATGCACACACATACATATATATGTATAATTAAGCTGCAATGATTATATAAAAAGCTTAAAATTTTAAAATAATATAATAGTTCCATACAATTCAAGATATAGGTCAAAGGAACAAAAAAAAGTAAGTCAAGAAATATACCCAGGGAAGCGGACATGGCTCAACTGATAGGGCATCCGCCTACCATATGGTAGGGTCCAGGGTTCGATACCCAGGGCCTCCTGACTCATGTGGTGAGCTGGCCCACATGCAGAGCTGAGGCGCATAAGGAGTGCCGGCCATGCAGGAGTGTCCCCCATGTAGGGGAGCCCCACCCACAAGGAGCGCACCCTGCAAGGAGAGCCACCCCACGTGAAAAAAACGCAGCCCACCCAGGAGTGGCACTGCACACACGGAGATCTGATGCAGCAAAATGATACAACAAAAAAGAGACACAGTTTCCTGGTGCCACAGAGGTGCAAGCAGACACAGAAGAACACACAGTGAGTACACACAGAGAGCAAGCAACAGGTGGGGGAGGGGGGGTGTTGAAGGGGAGAAAAATAAATTTTAAAAATCTTAAAAAAAAAAAATGAAACCAGTTAGAGTCAGCCCTCTAACTTTAAAAAAAAAAGAAATACACCCAAATATTTTAAATATGTTATATATACATACATGTAACAGAATGTAAAATGGTATAATTCAATACCTGTGAGAACAAAAAGAGGACTATATCATACATTTGGCTTCGGTACAGTCAGCTAAGTATTTTAAAAAACAATAAATTACATCCTTACATCATACCTTATAGTAAAATATAATCCATAGAGTTTAAACACATAAATGTAAAAACTGAAAATATTAAATTTCTCTAACATAAAAGCATAAATAAATTTCAGCTATATCATGTTGAGCAAAGAATTCAAGTCATATAACAATGCATAGAGCATATCATTAATATAAAATTAGAAATTCAAAAGAATTTTTAAATGTAAATATATAGTATAAATTTGCTGCATGGACAAGACAAATACAAACCAGTTTCAGTACAGTTATTATATTTAGGCTGGGAATGGCTGAAATCAAGTAGTATAATACAAAGAAGAATTCAGTTCTAGCCATATTTCTTAAAGAAAGGCCATCTGAAGCAAATTTGGTGAATCTTAAATTAAGTCTTGATAACACTGGGTAGTGGGTACACAGGTGTTCAAAATAATCTCCAAGCCTTTCTTAATATTTTTAATAATTTGTAGTAATTTTAAATAATAAAAACATGCTAAGAAAATATGATAAAATAGCTGGTATTAACTGAGTCTTTCTATTTGTCTACTAGTATTCTAAATACTAAATTACAGAATAGAAAGATTAAATAATTTGCCAAATGTAAACAGCCTCTAGGTGGCTCTCTGATTCCAGAATCTTCATTATAAAACATCCTACTAAATGGCTGCCAAAAGAAATGTCATGCAATGGGTTGGCTTAAACACTGGGAATTTTTTGGCTTATGATTTTAAGGCTAGAAGAATCCAAAATCAAGACGTCATCATGGTGATGCTTTCTTCCAGAAGACTGTAATGATCTGGGGCTGGCTGTTCATGAACCTTGGTCCTTGCCTCTTCTATCACATAGCAATGCAGCAATGCACAAGGTGGCATCTCCTGGCTTCTCCTTTATCTTCCAGGTTCCATTGGCTTTCAGCTTCTTCCTACTCCCTCTGGCTTCCTTCTCTTTCTCTGTGCCTTTCCCTATTAGACATTCATAATAGGATTTAGACCCAACCTGATTCATCTGGGCCAAACATTAACAGAAGTAATATCATCAAATTTGGGATTTATGCTCCCCAGAGTGTCAGAGTGGGACTCATTTTTGGTTTCCCTACACATGGCTCTTCTGTCCTTCCATTTGAACCTATAATTAGTACTAGAGTTGATAGGCGTTTGCCCAAGAGACTTAATCTTTGGGCTGTCCATGTACCAGCTGGACCCTGAATCTCAACAAAGTTGCAACACCTACTCTCCAGTTCATTGGTTTCACCCAGGACAACTAACATGGAGGTGAGGATGGACAACTACCATATCAAGGAACCAATAAAGTCTACAAATGCAAGCAAGAGAGTCCCATCCATCAGCTATATGGGATCACAACAACCACTCAGTTAGAGGTAGAGTGGGCATCACTATCCCAGAATCCTCAGGATTGGGGAATGAACTATGGACTAAGGTAACTAAAGTATACTTACTGGCATTACTTAGAATTACTTATTTTAATTCTAGCAATGGAAGAAATTATATCATTGTTGTGGAGGCAGTGGCCACTGTAGGTTCCAAGGGCAGGGTTATACAGGAGCATTTTTGGGACTTGGAAATTGTCCTGAATGACACTGCAACAACAAATACAGGTCATTATAAATCTTGCTTTAACCTATTACAGAATTGGGTGGGAGAGAGTGTAAACTATAATGTAAACTTTAATCCATGCTTAGTGGCAATGTTCCAAAATGAGTTCAACAATTGCAGTGAATGGACCTCACTAATGAAGGATGTTGTTAATGTGAGAAAATGTGGGAAGTGTGAGAAGTGGGACATATGGGAATCCCCTATATTTTTTATGCAATATTTGTATAATCTAAGTATATTTTTAAAAATTAAAAAATGTAAAATTAAAAAAAAAAAAGTCCTGTGTATAAGGGTTCACACCACAGGAATGGATTAAGTTAAGTTTAAGAACATGTTTTTCTGGGCTAAGTAGCTCCAAGTCACCACAGTCTGCCCTCTGGACCCAAAAAAGACATGGTCTTCACACATGTAAAATACATTCATTCCATCACAACATTCAAAAAGCCTTAAGTCATTTTAGTGATAACACTAAGTACAAAGTGTCCTCAAAATTGTTTATGAATATAGCTGTTCTGGGGCACAATTCCCCTCTGTCTGTGAACCTGTGAAACCTAGAAAACAAGCTGTTTCTAATACACAAAGGAGGGACAAGCATAGGATAAACAAAACATCTCCACTCCAGAAGAGAAAAATTAGAAGAAAAATATGGGTCATGGTTCCCAAGCAATTTAGAAACCCGGCAGGGCAAACTCCATTTATTTCAAGGTCTGAGAGTCATCTATAGATGAATGTTTTGTCCTCAAGGCCTGATCAGCAGGCCCACACCTTGCAAGGGCTTCCACATTGGACATGCTCCTCTCAAACATCAGGACACAAGCCCCACCCTCTTGCAGGCATCTTATTGGCCAGTCTCTTCACAAAGGCTGGGATACGACCCCACCCTCTCTGAGCATTGGGCAGTAGCACTCTCCCTGAACAATGGAATGCACAGCCCACCCTTTCCAAGTGCTGAGGCAGATAGCCTACTCCCTCCAAATGCAGGGGTGGCCCTGCCCTTTCCATGCACATGGATGGGCCCACTCTCTTGGCCCAAGGAGATCTCTTTGGTCCAGACCTTAGCTTCCATGATTATGCCCGTGAAGTCATTCTTCCCTCAATTAATCCCCTCTCTGTCCTTTTCAGTCCAGCCTGGCAATGAGTCTACTCATACAAATTTTACAAAATGCTTTCCAACTTTGAGTACAATTCATAGGGGCCCAAACCATCAGACAATAGAACACATTCCAGAGATCCTTCTTACATAACTGCATTTCCAATCCTGACTGACTGAAATGACTGACTGGATCTATGTTCAGTTAAACCCTTACCCAAAGCCCTGTTCTCCAGGGACTGACTCACTGGAAGCCCAGGGAGGTCTTTAGAGCTGCTTCTTGCCTTGATCTCAGAGCAAAATATCTACATAGAATTTTCCAAGCCATCAATTTCTAGTTTCTTGGTGCTCAGTAGTTTAGTTCTCAGCTTATTCCTTTCCTCTTGCATTTTACTATAAACTGCAAGGAGAAAGCAGGCTGCACCTTCCACAGTTAACTTGGAAATCTCCTGAGCTAAATATCCATGTCCATCATTTTCAAGTTCTGCCTTCTATCCAACGTCAAAACTCAATTTTGCCAAGTTCTCTGTCACTTTGTAACAAGGATTGCCTTTCTTCCAATTTCCAATAACACATTCATATCTCCTTCTAAGGCCTCACCAGAAGTACCTTTAGCATCTATATTTCTACCAAGACTCTTCAAAGTAGTCTAGTCTTTTACTATCATGTATCTCACAATTTTCCCAGCCTCTACCCTTTACCCAGTTTTAAAGCTGTTTCCACATTTTAGGTATCAACAATAGTAGCATCCCACTTCCTGTTACCAACTCCGTTTTAGTTTCCTTATTGCCAAAACAAATGCCGTGCAACGACTTGACTTAAGCAATGGGAATTTATTGGCTCATGACTTGGAGGCTAGAAGTCCAAAATCAAGGCATCATTAAAGTGATGCTTTTGCCAAGAAGACCGTGACATTCTGGGGCTTGCACTTGCTGACCCTTGGTCCTTGGATTTTCCATCACAAGCCAATGCACATGGCAGTCTCTTCTGGCTTCTCCGTTCTCTGTTGGATTCCATGGACTTTCAGCTTCTGGCTGTTCCTTCTGATTTTTTTTTTTATTTTATTTTTTGTCTATCTCTGTGGCCTTTCCTATAAGGCCTTCAGTAATAGGATTAAAACCCATCCTGACTCAGCTTGGCCAAACCTCAATGAAGTAATTTCATCTAATGGTCCTGTTTACAAGGGTTTACACCTACAAGAATGGATTAAATTTAAGAATGTGTTTTTCTGGGTTACATTGCTTCAAGCCACCATAGCTCTCTATGATATGTTCAATGAAAGTTTTTCTAGACATGACACAAAACTCAAAAGCTGTGAAAGGAAAGATTGATGTATTTTGACTGTGTAAAAATTTAGATTGCTCTGTGTCAAAATTATCAGAAAAAGAATGACTAGAGGAAGAAAAGTATCCTTGTTATAGAGACCTATAAAAAACAGATTATTGATGCATAAACTATATACTGTAAAGTGCTCCAATTTTATGTATATAGTCCAATGGGTTCAATCAGCTGTAACCCCTGTAACTAACACCATATGCAACATATCTTTCCATCAATCCAAAAAGTTTCTTTGTGTCCATTCCCAGTCAATCCTCAGACATCATGCCCTGCCCTGGTCCCAAGCAACTATACTCTGGCCCACTGATACTATATATCAAATTAATTTTTTCTAGATTTTCATATAATTGGAATCATATTATACTATTTATGCCTGGCTTCTCAACTTACTATAAAATTTTTGAGGTTTAATCCATATTGTGTGTATGGGTAGTTCATTCCTTTTTATTGCAGAGTAGATTTACAATATTTCATTACAACCAGTTTCCATTTACCTACTGATGGACATTTTGGTCATTTGAACCGTTCAGCTATATAAATAAAGCTGTTAAGAACATCCATTTACAAATCTCTTTGTGGATATATATTTTTACTTATTTTGGGTAAATGTCTGAGCAGTGGAATGGATGGGTCATATGTTAAGAGTACGTTGAACTTTATAAGAAATGTCCAAATTGTTTAACAAAGTGTTTGTACCACTGGACATTTCCACCAGCAGTATATGAGAGGTCCAGTTATTACTCTTAGCAACACTTGGTCTTTCTAATGATTTCCAATTTAACATTTTTTTTAAAATTGTATAGTTTGAAGTTTTTAATGCCCTGAAAATGTTTTTGCCTACCTAAGATTGCAAAATGATCTATGTCACCTTCTAAATTTTGTGATTTAGGCTTTTAAGTTTAGCTCTATGATCCATTTTGAGTTAATCTTTGTGGAGGATATCATGTAAGGTTTGATTTTCTTTTTTTATATATTAGTATGTATATTCAATTGTCCCAGCATGATTTGTTGAAAAATTCTTCATTTCTCATTCAATCACCTTGGTGTCTTTGTTGAATATCAAGTGGCCATATATGTGTGGGTCTATTTTGTGGACTCATTTCTGTTTCATTTAACTATGTGACTATTCTTATGTCAATACCACACTCCTTGACAATGCAGCTATATAGTAAGTCTTGAAATCCAAATTTGTTCTTTTCCAAAGTTCTTTAGGCTTTTCTAGATTCTTAATCATCTATAATAAATTATAGAGCTTTCTACTTTTAAAAAAAAAGGCTCCTATGACTTTGATTAGACTGCATCAAATCTATAGATCAATTTGGGCATTTTGACAATTTAACAATATTGAGTTTTCTGATCCATTAGCACAATATATCTGTCCATCTGTTTATTTAGAACTTCTTTAATTTCTCTCAGCAAAGGTTTTTAATTTTCAATGAATAGGTCCTATGAAAAGGACAAATATTGTGTGACTTCACTTACATAAATACTTAGAATAAGCAAATACGTAGACACAGAAATTAGATTACAGGTTACCATGGACTGGTGGTAGAAATGAGGAATTACTGCTTAATTGGTATAGAGTTTCTCTTTTGGTAGCAGAAAATTGTGACTGTAATTAATATCATTAAATTGTACATATGAACACAGTTAAATGGGGAAAATCTGTGTTGGACATATGTTATGACAGTAAATTTTTTTAAAACTGAGGGAAAAAATGCTTGGTAAGAATATGTGATTTGGGGTCTATGGCAGGCCTATGTGACAAGTTCATTAAAGAAATTATAGAGATTAAAAAGGGAAGCATGGGAATAAATATTTTTGTTAAACATGAAAAAAAAATATCCTGAGATGCTTGGACTATGATTAAACCCTAAAAGATAAAGCATAATAAAGAAAAATAGAATTGTATACAGGACCTGGTTTAACTACTGTCTGTATGAAACACAACCAATGAAATAATATTGCTTTGAAAAAAGCAAATGTGAATGATCACTAGATCTAAGCTCACCAGATAACATCTGAAGTATTATCTCTCATTAACAGGCAGTTCAGCTTATCAAAAAGTGACAAGATCATTGTGTGGGGAAAGAGAAGACCATGTATGTGACACTGGACATTTCACCTGCCTTCTCTGGGTCCCTAGTTCTAATTTTTAAAATAATTTGGATGTTCCTTTCAGTTCTGAAATCCTTTAGTTCTATCAGCTCTATTCTGTTTTGTTACCCATATAGTACACTTTAAAGTGGAGCTAGATACACTAAGTTGTGTCTGCAGGATGGCGGCCAGGAGGGTGAGGAATCTGGACATCTTATCAATAAGGAACTGTCACTGTATAGTCCTGAAAAGATGAGCCTTGGGTGTGGGAAGGGTGCAATGGTTAAGTTTTCCCTTTTATTTTGTTTTTCATTCTGCTTATATCTGAAGGGATATTCTATAAAGTAGAGATTCCATTTTTTTTCTTTTACTGTGGAAACTACCTAGAGGCAGATTTTGACTTTTTACTAGTGTTTCTGTTGAAAGGCTTATACGCAATGCCTAAAAATATACAAATAAGAATGGTGATTTTGTGCCAGGAATATTGTGAAAAGGCTTCCTAATGGAATGACAGCTTGTGCCAGATGACCTCTGCAGTTCCTGCAAATTCCCTGGTTCTACCTTAGAATTAGATAACATATGATAACCTAAAATACTAGGTCTGGAGGTATGAAGGTATCAAGTTAGGCATGAGCAACAACAGAAAGGTGTTTTCACGTTGCTGTTTTGTTTTAAATGGCCACAGACTGACAATAATAATGTGGACTTCTGTAGACCACAGTAAAGAGAATAGCCAGAAACTCTCCAACTCTAAGGCATATAGATAACATTCTCTCATGTCAGTGGCCTGACACTGCTTCCCTGCTCCCATAACCTCCTCTTTCCACAGATATTTTGATCAGGAAGCTGGTATTCACCATCCTATAAAAAACAAATAGCTAGTATAGTCACAGTAAAGATGGACTTACTGGCAAGAGAAAGACACAATTCCCTCCAACTGACAAATGTACGCTGAAATAAAGGTATGCCAAAGCGTTACTCTCACAGAGCGGATGCCAAAAGAACCAAATCACCTTCATCTACCTTGATGGATCTATTGTTTACCCCTCTGCTATTTGTTCCCTTTATCTTGTATTAGCAAATTGTGTTTAAAACAAAAAGGTAACATATTATTTTGGCATTCTGTCTGTATGATATTGTTGAAGGAGACTCCTCAAGCAAGGCTCGTGATGTGCCAATAGCCTACAGTCATTTTGATGTGAGTAACTCATGATTAAGAGGTCAGTTCTTACCAACAGCAGCAGATGTTGTTGGCGTTATCTGGTAGACTGTTTGCTGTCTGCAAACAAAGTTCTCATTAAGAGAAAATTTTTAAGTGTATCTTTCCTAGAGAATTTAATTTTTCTTCTGGCTTGTTTTCATGAGATTTGGAGGTTGTTACAAAGATGTGCCATGGAAATCTTCTCACTCCCAGCAGATGCCATCATTAAGTTGGGAGGGAATTTCAAGATTTAAAGGAAAGGTTACGTCATGGCACACAAACAAGTCTTGTTACTCAATTCTGTAAGCAATCAGCCTTCCTTATTATTTAACTATCAAGAGGAGGGTTTTTTTTTCCTTTTGTGTAAGTGAAGATGAACCTTAGAATAAAACATTGCACATCAATAAGACTGAAAATGTCACACTTTGATCCTTTTCAAAATGTAACTGAAAGAAACCTTAATAGAACCTCTTCAGCCTAAACAGCAGGAACCAGAAAATTTAAATATTGTGGTTTTGTAACACATGGGCCTTAATGAAAGTGTGTACTGCATGCTTGATTACTTACTATTCTCTGTCCCTTAATTATGCTCTCTGACCTCTTCTGGAGATAAATGTATCCCCCTGCTCCTTCAGTTTTCCATATGACATGAATGCCAAGATAACTTGAAAAATTAAAAACAAATAATGTGATGTGGTGGAAAACGAAATGGTCTCTCATTAACCACCACATATTTGGAAAAAAATTGTTCTTCTTTTGCTCTCTTTCATTCCCAGGTGGCAAAAATAATTTTTAAAGAAAAGATGAAATAAATTTTTTAGACCTAGAAGTTTGTGGTGCATCTCTGAAGATTTCTTGGCAATGTTTATTTTTACCATTACTAGAAAACAAATGAACGGCAGCAAAACCATTGCAATGATCATACTTAGGACACAGTGATGACAGCAAACTGACAGCAAACTAGTCAAGGGTCAGATGAAATGAAGAACAATATTCTTCAGTGATTATTTTAAAATATGACCATGGGGAAAGGATAGATTAATTAGCAAACGGTTTTACCACAATTGTCCACCAAGCCCTTCTCTCCTTATCTCCAAAATGTACAGAAAAATGAAAGCAAGTTTCACAGAAAATCTAGAGGTTTCATTCTTTAGCACTCAGTCAAATTTAGTGCTAAAAATTGAATTTGGGCATCATCTGAGTCAATGTGGGATTTATAGATGGGGAAAATGAGGCTCAGTGAAGTTAAAATGTTTTTCTTGTGTCACACTTGCTATTGCCAGTAGTCTGGAACAAGTATTTTAAAATCAATTTAAATTTTTAGCAAGTGGCCATGTCTTTAATGATAAAAACATATTTATTGGCAATTAGCTAAGCATAGCATTGGCCAACACAAGTTAAATTGAACCTCCTCTTCTCCAGTGAGTTTCTCATTTAGAACAGAAAGAAATACTTTGATGAGGACTTAGTTCATCAACTCAAAATTGTTTTTTAAAAGTAAAATTAAAATGTGCAGTAGCCTATAATTTAGGAAGATACTATTTTTATATTGGGAGTTCATCATTCTACAGTTCTGCATGCTTATGCCGCTACACTGATCCTTCTACCATATGCTTGGGGACAAATGAATACATTGATCAAAAAACTCTTTCCAAAGCCTTAATCAGGTAAGATAAACTTATTCTTGAACATTTACATAATCCAGCTGCTATCACACTCTCTTCTTCATAGTCAGCCATTAATAAATACCTGTCACTGTTTTTGCATCGAGTACAAATTAGGATGTTGATTTCTTATTTAACAATTTTTGCTATTAAGAGCCCAACTCTGATGGTGAAGAGGCTCCAATCTGATACTAATTAGCTATGTGACTTCAAGCAAATTATTTAATGGCTCTGTGCCTTCATTTCCTCAACTATAAAATGAACACAGTAACACCACTTGCTTATATATGAGAATCAGACATCATCAATGTGAAAGTACTTTGCAGAGTTAATAGCACTTTTTGATTGTAAAATGATGATGATGAGGACGTTGATGATGATGATGGTGATGGTGATGATTAGTGTAGCATGGATATGTGTGCTCTATGATCTAATACTCAGCAAAAGCTACCAGATCTCTAAATTATGCCATTTCTCTAGTGAGATAACAGACTGACCTGTCCTTACGATTGTTTGAAACCCATTTCACTCACAATAAGAATTTGTGTGTGGCTTCCTGGTTGTCAAGGGCTAGAATCTCCCATAATGATTCTATTTCTGTTATAACTGACCTTGAATTACAACCCCCCACCTCCCCTGAAAATAAATAAAACATGAACACTCTTGTCACTTCCCTAGTCTAAGCAAAACCTAGGAGTGACGTTCTAGAAGATTTCCATGGATACAATGAAATATCATATACTTATCCACTTATATTTCTCTGTTGTCCACCTATCACACAGAATTGGCTTGGAGGTATATTAACCTGCTTCTCTTCATTTATCTCCCACAAAGGATGTTCAGGTAAAAGATGACATCAAGACAGGATTCTCTACCACGGGACTCTAAAATAGGCTTTGTGAAAAGGCTTAGTCTCCTTTTTATATTTGCTGAAGTGACTAAAATTACAAACAAAATTATCAGCCACTTACAAGTTAGTAAGGTTTGCAAGAGAAAGCTCTGAAAGGCAAGAATTGTCTGTAACATATAACACCGCATGAGCAGAAAGAATTTGGGATCACGAATGGCCCCAGATTAAAGTGAAAGAGAAAATTTATCAACCCTTGACTGGGAAAGATATACTATATGTTTTTCATTTTCCCCACCCTTAATTTTATATCTACAAAATGTGGCAAAAGTCCTTCATTTAAATTCTCAATATCATCATTAACTATAAAACAAAGACTTGCTGGATGGGTCAAATAGTGTTAAAATAAAGATATTGGCTGCTTCTCCAAAATCACTCATGAGTTCATGACTTAATTTGGCTTAATAATTAACCTCTTCTCCTTTCGCAAATAAATTCGACACTTTAAAGTCAAAAGTGATTTGGCCAGACAATTTTTTTTCTCCCAGATTAAGAGCGTCAGCTGAGAATGAGCTGGGAGCATTGTCAAGCACAGTCGTCAAAATCAGCATGTCTGCAGCCAAGTTTTATTTCCACTTTGGTCTGAAATTTCAATCACTGTGGAAGGTTAAAGCACTCTTTCCAGCCTTCTGTCTCATGACTCAGGTCTTCGAAACTGAGAGACCGTATTCTTACATATTCTGGATTGACACAACACAAGAAGTTAAGCAGCTCTCCCTAAAGCCCTCGATGCTCCCCCACGTAATTCCCAAGATCCTTCAGGCCCCTGAGAAATTTGAAAATGCTGTCTGATAACTTGCCCATTGCTGATTATAGTAATACCTCAGAAGCAGGACAATTTTTAAGAGTTTACTGCTTTGCTCCATACATGGAAAAAACAATTCACACATTTTCTCCAAAATACACAGAGCATGGCATAAAATTATACCAACCTTCTGAATACATTTAACCAAGCCCAAATGATCTTCTATTTAAACAATGAGCAACCCACTTTGATTTATTATTCTAGGTTCTATAGTGATGTTTCTGTTTTTAGCTTGCCTTCTCCCTACCCACACCCCATAACGACCAGCCTCTCCAGGGGAAAGGGTTGCTCTCATCATATCTTCTTCCCTCCTGTACTTACTATTTCCTGCCACCAAGGAGTCCTGGATTAAAAGTTCATCAACAACTGATCAGGAAAGCAAATCCTACTTGACTAAGGTCCCCAAATTGTTTTTCTTCATAAGTACAATGAATTTCCAATGTTAGTCACACTGCAGAGACTAATCTAAATACATATGAAATGGCTTTCCTTATAAATAGAGATCCTGGCTATGTTGGTTCTGAGTTTTCTTCCACATAATTAACTGTATCATTGTCTCATTAAGTAAATGTACTGCATCAACCAATACTGCTCACTCCAGGAACCAAAATGCTTCATGGATATGAAAGTCACCATATAAGGAGAGCATGCAATCTTTTGGTTAAATTAAAATTTTGAGCAAGGAGAGAAAAAAAAAAGCATGAAAAAGTGAAGAATTACAGTATGCTATTATAGCCCCTGTGGTTTAAAAAGTTCATAAAAATTGAAACACAAAATAGATTGAACAATCTATATTAGCTAGCAAAATACCTCAAACTTGTAGTCAGAGAATGAAGTTTTCAATAAAGATTATTTTGTTTTCTTTTTTTAAACCAATGTTTACATTAACAAAGGCTGAAGTGTGTTCTTTATTGCTCATGACAGCTTTTGTGCATATACGGAATTGAACATAAATGACTCATCCTCTTAAGTTACTATTTAATTTCATCCATTATTGGCTCTCAAATCAATTTTGGTCAAAGACTTATCTGTTGAATTTTTCATAACCTTTTCCCACCTTTGTCTTTTAAAACTCTGAGTTATTTTGTTTTAGATACGTCTTTATAAAGACATAGACTTCAGCTGATTTGCTTTTAATCTGGTCTGACCTTCCTGGTCGTTTAATTGGAGAACTTCATCCATTTACATTTTGTTGTATTCTTAAGTCTTAAGTTGTATTCTTAAATGCCCTCTTTTGGATTCTTATGGAGAAGTCAACTGCCATCTAAGAATTGCTCCTTTAAAGGCAATCTTTCTCTTTTCTCTGTTGCTTTTGTTGTTTTTTTCTCCCCTTCATCTTTGATTTTCAGAAGTTTTATTATAACAAGCCTGATTCTGGATTTTTACCCCCTGCTTCACATTCATGTGGCTTTTTAAATCTATGGCTTGGTGTCATTATTGATTTTGGAAAAATCTTGGCCATTATCTCTTCAAAAAATGTATGTGGTCCATTCTTTTTCTAACATCTCCTTCTTGGACTCCAAAAAATATGTTATAATTTCCTTCTATATCACCTTATATTCTGTATCATCCATCATTTAGCTCTCATTGCTTCAGACTGGATATTTTCTTCTGTCGTATCTTTCACATTACTAACTTCTCCTCTCTGTACCTAATTCACTATTAAATCTAGCCCTTGGCTTCTTCATGAGTTTCCATTTTCTCTGCTAAATTCTGAATCTTTATCTCCTTAGACATAGTCTGTGTCCAATAGCTCTGTAGGCTTATTTTTGTTGCTTATTATGGTTTTTGTTCATGATATGTCCTCTTGAATGCCTGTTTATTTCTTCCAAAGAGATTTTAGAATAAGAAAGTAATCTCACCCTTTTGTATAGCCAAGTAAATGTAACCATTCTTTATGTGTTTTTAAGATAAAGGAAAGAAATTTTCAAGTAAGAGCACTTAATACAATATGTCACTCACAGTTTAATTTTTAAACTAACTGATAATTGGGATGGCTTTTGCGTTTGCTAATTGCCTCTATCCAAAAGAAAAATTAACTTCTCATTGGTCTATGACATGAAAGTAGTTACAATTTGGAGACAGTTGCCTAAGTTAAACTCTAACAGAATTGAGATAATAAGTGTGTTAATATTTTTTACATTTACATTTCAGAAAATTGTCTACCAAGACTTCAAAAAAGATCTTTTTGGGTTGTAAAGATGGTATACGTCATGTTTGACTATTTTTTAATTATTATGATGATCTTTTTTTTTTTTTAAGATACATGGATCACACAAAATGTTACATTTAAAAATATAAGAGGTTCCCATATACCCCACTCCCCACACTCGCCACTCCTCCCACATCAACAACTTCTTTCATTAGTGTGGTACATTCATTTCATTTGATAAGTACATTTTGGAGCACTGCTATACAGTGTGGATTATAGTTTATGTTGTAGTTTACACCCTCTCCCAGTCCTTTCAGTATGTTATGATAGGATATATAAAGTCCTGCACCTGTTCCTGCAATATAAGTCAGGACAACTCCAAATCCCAAAAATGTCCCAATATTACACCTCTTTTTCCCTCTCCCTACCTTCAGCAACTCCCGTGGCCACTGTCTCCACATCAATGATAAAATTTCTTCGATTGCTAGAGTCACAATGTTTCTACAGTAGAATACCAGTAAGTCCACTCTAATACATATTTTATTCCTCCATCATGAAGACCCTGGAATGGCGATATCCATTCCACCTCCAAATAGAGGGGGCTTAGATCCCACATGGCTGATTGATGGAATTCTCCTGCTTGCAGCTGTAGATACTCTCAATTCCCTGGTGTGGTGGTTGACCATCCTCACCTCCCTGTAGATGACCTGGGTAAGTGCAACAAACTGGAGAATAGGTGTTGCAACTCTGCTGAGGCCCAGGACCCAGCTGGCACATACACAGTCCAGAGATTTAAGTCTCTTGAGCATACACCAATGTCAGCACCAACCACAAGTTCAGTAAAAGTGACAGAAGAGGCATGTGTAGAGCAGTTACATCTGCATCCCACTCCATCACACTCAGGAGCATAAATTCCAAAGTAGGGCCCACTGGCAAGACATTGAACTCCAGAGCAATCTGTCATGACCATAGGGTCTGGGTGACTCCATAGCCCTCAGGAGCACCACTACCTGAGGTTGTAACTACTTTGATTATCTCTGTGATCCTGCTGAGATGTGCATAAGCACCACCCCTGTGATGGCCTTCCAACTCATTTTGAAGTCTCTCAGCCATATAAACACATTTGTCTGTACAATTTCCCCCTTTTTTTCTAGGTCTTTTTCTAGTTGCATCACCAGCTGGTACTTAGTAATAATCTCTCAGCACCAGGGAGGTTCATCCCCGGGAATCATGTCCCATGCTAGGGGGAAGGTAATGCATTTACATGCTGAGTTTGGCTTAGAGAGTGGCCACATTTGAGCAAAATGGAGGCTCTCAGGAGGTAACTCTTAGGCACCCTGCAGCTCTAGGCCTAGTTGAAATTTCAAGGATACTGGTACATAACAGAGTCACCAGTATCAAAAGCCCATCATTGGATCTTCCTTCTTTACTGGTCTTTGCCCTTGTACGTGGGAGATTGTTGCCACTCCATTGGGAAGTGCAACAGTTTCCCAGAATGGGAACTCAGCACTCCCTCAGTTGTCATGTGAAATTCTACCCCGCATGTCAATACCCAACAAACATCTGAAGATATCTATATACCCTATATGCATGCCCTAGTGAACTTCCTCCCACCCATGCATTCCCCATCAAGGACACCTCACATAGTTGGCATAGTTGAACCCTTCTGTGATCTAAAACTTCTTCAAAAATGAAGACTAATATATTGCCAAATTCAATTAATAAGAAAATGAAATGGTAATGATAGGTTCAAAGATTAGAAATAAAATATATAATAATTTAGAAAAAACTAAAATAAAGTAAAAAATAAATTGGGGTATTAAAAAATGAAAAATATCATTAGAAATTTTTTTGACATTTTGCCTCTTATCACTATAATAGGTGTTGCCCTGTATGTACAGTGGCAAGGCAATCTCTTCCATTTCTTCTTCAGTGTCTACATCTTTTTTATTTTTTATGTCTTCAAAAAAGTTTTAGGTCACAGTAAAATCACATATATAATATAGGAAACTTCCGTATATTCAGCATTAAATCCTTTTCCCCCTTCCCCAGCAATGATCTTTTTACATGTGGATGTTACATTTGCTGCAACTGATGTACTGATATTGAAACATGTCTACCAACCATGGTTCCATTATAGTGTACATTATGGTTTACATTTTAGATTCTAGACCTTTATAAATTTTTGGTGATATTTAACATGACCTGTATCCATCATTGCACGATCACACAGAACACTTCCATTGCCCCCCAGTTGCCCCCTCTTCCAACTATTCTATTCCAATCTTACCCTCCACTCAGAGCCCACAGTGACAACAAAGCTTCAGTGCTTGAAGGACAAGATTCATAGATACTTGCAACAATGCTGAGGGCTTGATACGCTAATCTGTGTCTCTGCTTGGGAGCCACCTATGCTCTCAAGAGACACCCTCCCCTCTGTTTGAGAACATCAGGCCTCCCCAGGATAGGGGCTTAACACCTTCCCACTCATTGTATGGGTCCCCACCCAGTGATAAAACACATTATGTCATGATGAGCACTCACACACTTCCTAGAAGCCTGTCCCAGGTGCACCCTGTGCCAGGTGCCCCCCATCAAACACCTTAAGCCAGTAACAATTCCTTATTATATTTTCTAAAGAGTTTTCTCAACATTAGAGCTTCAATTACATACCCGACAATCTCCCATGTTCACTTGCTCCCCCCAGCACTCCCCCTAATTCCTTGGACCATCTGACCCATCCTCCCTACCCTACCCCGCTCAAGCTTGCAAAGCCCAAACCAACAGAATCCTTATGTCCCTGTCTTATCCCTAACTGCACAAGTACATACCCCACTTTATCATAGATTTCACCCGTGTTTGTGTTGGCTCACAACCTTCCTCTCCCTGCCTATTTCCTGTAAGCCTGTCTTCCAGTCTCTAGCTCTCTGAGACAGCTTGATTTGTTTAATTCATATCAGAGAGGTCATGTAGTATTTGTCCTTCAATGCCTGGCTTGCTTCACTCAACATAAGGTCCTCAAGATTCATCCATGTAATCCTATGTGTTAATACTATATTCCTTCTTACAGCTAAGTAATATTCCATTGTATGTATATACCACATTTTGTTTATGCATTCATCTGTTGATGGGCATTTGGGTTGATTCCAACTTTTGGCAATAGTAAATAATGCCACTATGAATATTGGTTTGCATATATCAGTTCATGTCCTTGTTTTCAGTTCTTCTGGGTATAAACCCAGCAGTGGAATTGCTGGGTCATACGGCAAATCTATAATTAGTTTTTTGAGGAACCGCCAAACTGTCCTCCACAATGGCTGGATCTTTCTACATTCCTGCCAGTAGTGGATGAGGGTTCCCATTCCTCCACATCCTCACCAACATTTGTAGTCTTCAGATTTTAAATAGCTACCAGTTTAATGGGTATAAGATGGTAACTCATTGTAGTTTTGATTTGCATTTCCCTAATAGCTAGTGACGTTCAGCATCTTTTCATGTGCTTTTTAGCCATTTGTATTTCTTCTTTGGAGAAGCATCTGTTCAACTCTCTTGTCCATTTTTTAAATGGGTTGTTTGTCTTTTTATTTTTGAGATATAGGATTTCTTCATATATTCTGGATATTAGTCTCCTGTCAGATATATGGTTACCAAATATTTTCTCCTATTTTGTAGGCTGTTTTTTCACTTTCTTGACAAACTCCTTTGAGGTGCAAAAAGCTTTAATTTTCAGGAGGTCCTATTTATCTATTTTTTCTTTCACTTCTGGTGCTTTGGGTATGAAGTTCATGAAGACATTTCCTATTACAAGGTCCTGTAGATGCCTCCCTACATTGTCTTCCAAGGTCTTTATGGTCTTGGCTCTTATATTTAGGTCTTTGATGCATCTCGAGTTGATTTTTGTATAAGGTGTGAGATGGTAACCCTCTTTTATTCTTTTGTATATGGATATCCAGTTTTTCAAGCACCATTTGTTAAAGAGGCCATTCTCTCCCCGTTGAGTGGGGTTGGTGGCCTTGTCAAATATCTGATGACTGTATATGCAAGGATCTATATCAGAACTCTTAATTTGGTTCCATTGGTCAGTATGTCTGTGCTTGTGTCAATACCATGCCATTTTGACCACTGTAGCTTTGTAGTATGCTTTAAACTCAGGTAGTGTGATTCCTCCAATTTCATTTTTCTTTTTCAATATGTCTTTGACTATTTGGAACCTCTTTCCCTTCCAAATAAATTTCATAGTTTTTCCAGTTCAGTGAAAAATTCTGTGTTGATTTACATTAGGATTGCATTAAATCTGTAGATCAGTTTGGGTAGGATAGACATCTTAATGATACTTAGTCTTCCTATCCATGTGCAGGGAATATTCTTCCACTTATTTACATCATCTTTGATTTCCTTTAATAGTGTTGTATAATTTTCTGTGTATAAGTCATTTACATCTTTAGTTAAATTTATTCCTAGGTATTTGATTTTTTTAATTTAATATTGTAAATGGTTTTTTTTATTGATTTCCTCCTCAGATTGCTCAATATCGGTGTACAGAAATGCTTCTGATTTTGCACAGTGATCTTATAACCCACAATTTTACTGAATACTTTAATAAATTCTAGAAGCTTTGTTGTATATTACTGAGGGCTTTCTATGAATAGGATCAAGTCATCTGCAAATAGTGAAATTTTGACTTCTTCCTTTCCAATTTGGATGTCTTTTATGTCTGCTTCTTGCCTCAGTGCTTGAGCAAGCATTTCTAACACAATGTTAAATAGGAGAGGTGATAGTGGGCATCCTTGTCTTGTTCCTGATCTTAGAGAGATTTTAGGATGTCAGCATTGTGAATGATATTAGCTGTGAGTTTTTCATATATGCCCTTTATCATGTTCAGAAAGTTTCCTTCTATTCCTATCTTTTGCAGTGTTTTCATCAGGAAAGGGTGGTGTGTTTTGTCAAATGCTTTTCTGCATCTATAGATATGATCGTGTGATTATTTCATCTTCAATCTGTTTATGTGCTGTATTATATCTATTGATTTTCTTATGTTGAACCATCCTTGCATATCAGGGATAAAACCCACTTGGTCATGGTGTATAATTTGCTTGATGTGTTGTTGAATATGATTCACAAGTATGTTGTTGAGGATTTTAGCATCTAGGTTCATTAGAGAGATTGATCTGTAATTTTCCTTTGCTTGGCTTTGGTATTACGGTAATGTTGACATTACGGTAATGTTGACATCATGGAATGAGTTAGGCAATATTCCTTCTATTTCAATTTTTTGGAAAAGTTTAAGCAAGATTGGTGTTAGTTCTTTCTGGAATGTTTGGTGGAATTCACCTGTGAAGACATGTGGCCCAGGAGTCTTCTTAGTTGGGAGGTTTTTAATTACTAATTCTATCTCCTTACATGTGATTGGTTTGTTGAGATCATCATTTTCTTCTTTCATCAATGTAGGCTACTTATGTATTTCTAGCAATTTGTCCATTTCCTCTAAGTTGACCTTCTTGTTGGCATACAGTTTTTCAAAGTGTCCCCTTATGGTAGTCTTTATTTCTGTGGGGTCAGTGGTGGTATCCCCTTTCTCATTTTGTGTATTTGCATCTTCTCTCTTTTTTTCTTTGTTAATCTAGTAAGGGTTTGTTAATTTTATTGATCTTCTCAAAGAACCAGCTCTTTGTTTTATTTTTCCTAGTGCTTTCTTATTTTCATTTAGTACTGCTCTGATCTTTGTTATTTCTTTCTTTTTTCTTCCTTTGGGGTTAGTATGTTGTTGTTTTTTAATAATTCCTCCAACTGTGCAGTTAGGTCTTAAATTTTAGGTCTTTCCTATTTTTTTGATGTATGAATTTATAGCTATGAATTTCTCTCTCAGTACAGCTTTTGCTGCATCCCATAAGTTTTGATATTTTGTGTTGTCATTTTCATTAGTTTCAAGGTAGTTACTGATTTCTTTTGAGATTTCCTCCTTGACCCACTGTCTGCCTTAGAGTATGTTGTTTAACTTCCATTTCTTTGTGCCTAATCTGGTTCTCTAGCCCTTGCAGATTTCCAGCTTCATTCCACTGTGATCAAAGAAATTAATTGTTTTGTATTATTTCAGTCTTTCTGCATTCATTGAGATTTTCTCTGTGGCCTAGCATATGATCTACCTTGGAGAATGATCCAGGTGTGATTGAGAAGAATGTATATCCTGCTGTATTTGGGTGTAGTGTTGTGTATATGTCTACTAGATCCAGATCCTTCAATATATTATTCAAAGTCTTTGTTTCTTTATTTATTCTCTGTTGAGATGTTCTGTCTAATGGTGATAAAGGTGTATTAAAGTCCCCCACTATAATTGTAGCAGCATCTATTCCTCCACTTAGTTTTTCCAGTGTTTGCCTCATGTATTTTGAGGTGCCCTGGTTAGGTGCATAAATGTTTATGATTGTTCTTTCTTCCTTTTATTAACATGTAGTGTTCAACTTTTCTCTCACAAAGTTTTGCATTTAAAGTCTATTTTGTCCAATGTTGGTATAGCTAATCCTGCCCTTTTTTGGTTATTATTTCCTTGTAAGCTACTCACTTTCAACCTCCTTGAATCCTGGGCCTAAGGTGGGTTTCTTGTAGATAGCATATAAATGGGTCATATTTCCTTATCCATTCTGCCAATCTGTGTCTCTTGACAGGTGAATTTAATCCATTAACATTCGGTGTTATTACTCTCAAGGAATTACTTACATTAGCCATATTTTCTTTGGATTTGTATGCATCATATGTTGTTTTTATTTCTCTTTTTGTCTTTCTAGTTGTCCTTAAACTCTCCTCCAACTCTGTCTCTACTGTTTTTTTCTTTCCTCCTGTAGAACTCCCTTTAGTATTTCTTGAAGGGCAAGTTTCTTATTGGCATACTCTCAGTTTCTGTTTATCTGTGAATATTTTGAACTCTCCATCATTTTGAATGCCAGTTTTGCTGGATAGAGTATTCTTGCCTGAATTTTTTTTTCTTTTAGCACCTTGACTATGTCATATCACTGCCTTCTTGCCTCCATGGTTTCAGATGAGAAATTGGCACTTAATCTTATTGAGCTTCCCTTGTACACGATGGTTCTCTTTTCTCTTGCTGCCTTCAGTTTTTTCTATTTGTCTTCAGCATTGGATAATTTGACAAGTATATGTCTTGGGGTAGGCCTTTTGGGATTTATACTATTTAGAGTGTGTTGCACTTCCTGGACGTGTACATATATCTCCCTCAATAGGTTTGGGAAATTTTCAGTCATTATTTCCTCCAACAACGCCTTCTGTTCCCTTTCCTTTCTCTTCTCCTTCTGGGATGCCTATATGTATGTTTGTGCATTTTGTATTGTCATTCAGATTCCAAGTCCCTGCTGGATTTTTTCTATCTTTTTATCTATCAATTCTACTCTCTGTTTGATTTCAGATGTAGTGTCTTCCACATCACTAATTTTTCCACTCCCTCTTCAAATCTTCTGTTATTTGTTGAGAGAATATTTTTGATTTCTTGGATTGTGCCACTCATCAACATCATATCTGTTATCTTTTTGTGTATGTTTATAATTTTTTCAGTATGCTCCCCAAGTGTTTCCTTAATATCTTTAATCTCTTCCTTCACTTTTTTAAGGTCATCCATGGTATTTGTTTGGAGTGCTTTGATTAGTTGTTTAACATTCTGCTCCTCTTCCTGGTTTTTAGTTTTTTCCTTTGGATTGGGCCATGTCTTCCTGATTATTGGTATGGTTTGTAATTTTTTGTTGCTGTCTGGTCATCATTTTATCTTGATGGGTTTGTTCAGTTGATTAGCTTCTCTGTCTAGTCTAGGGTTTTATTTAGGTGCTGTTTTTATGTGCATGTTAAGTTTTCTCTTTGACACTTTCTTCTTATTATTCTAATTCCTTATTGTCTAAGTTCCCTTGAAGGAAAAAGATTAGGGACAGGAAAAGCAAAAGAGGTAAGAAAATAAAAAGTATAATAGTAGTACTGATAGTAAATGTTAGCAGAAGAACCATATAAGACCAAGGAGAATGAATATTAAATTCATGTAAGCAGTGTAGACTTATAGGAATAAAAAAGTGGAGTACCTACAATGAAATGGGAAACTGAATATGTAGAAGAATATAGTATGAATTAAAATGCCAGTGTGATCAGGAGAGAGGGAAAGAGAAAAGAAAGGACAGTAACATAAAGAGTTAATAAAAGATTAAAAAAACAGAATAAAAGTGTTGGAAATAAAAAGCCAGGAAAATTGGGGGCTAAACAAAGAGAGTTGGAGTGTAAGAGCAAGAACAGAAGGTGGAAGATAGAAAGATGTAGGAAGGAAAAAAGGTAGTGTAGGTGGCCAAATCAGTACACACAGAAAAGAGGAAATCCAGGGCTAGGAAGCACAGCAGACAAGAAACAAGCCAGCAGCACCTAATAGAAAAAAAGAAAAAAAAATGGTGAGGGGATAAAGAGGAAGGAAAGATAAGAAAACAAAACAAAACAAAACAAAAAAACAGACAAGACCTCAAGCAAGGAGTTAACCAAACATTAAGAAAAACCAGACTTCCCTCTTATGCCCCTGTGGAGATTGTCAAGCTGCTGGTGTTTATCAATCAATTACCCTGCAGCTTTTTCCCTGCGGATTTTAAAGTAGGTTTTAGTGAGTAAACTAAGTCAAATTATGTAACAAAAGTAATCTGGTTTTTTGTTTGTTTGTTTTTTTAGGAAAAATAAGGGACCCAAGGGAAGCTAATACAAGGATAATGTCTATGTTTTCCCTATCTCAAAGTATCAGCTAGATATGTAATATCCCTGTGCGTCACTACTGTAAGAGGAGCCAGGACCTGAACCAGAGACCTTGCAAATTCAAGGCTGAAACTCCTCCACTGAGCCAAACCCTCCTTCCAGGTCTACCTACTCCTCAAAAAGAGTCCCCTTCCCAAAGCAGGATCGACTCTTTGCAATTTAATAAACTAATTAGGAATCTGTCCTTCCCCCTTTTTCCCTTCCTCACTTCCCTCTCTCCCAGGGTAGCAGGAAGTCCATGTGAGAGCTCCCCTCTGAGATTCAAATGGGACCCTAGTGACCCAACTCACCACAGAAAACAACGACTCTCAGTCTCTTTGAGAGAGAGCACCCACACCTTGTCAGGAACACTAACTATGCTCTTGGTAGCCTGCCAAACACTTCCTACTGTCCCCCTCCCTTAGTTGTGTTGCAAGGAACTAATTAATTGCCTGACTCCACCTCTTCCAGATTAATTTTCCCTATCCCAAGGAGTCTGGGTAAATCAGGCTGCCTCAGCAGATTTGCCTCTCACCTCTTCCTAGTTTCTCCTCAAGCCAGCTGGTATGCTCTTCAAAGCTCAAAAAATGGGGGTCCAGGGAAACGGACTTTGGCCCAGTGGTTGGGGCGTCCGTCTACCACATGGGAGGCCTGCGGTTCAAGCCCGGGCCTCCTTGACTCGTGTGGGGCTGGCCCATGCGCAGTGCTGATGCGCGCGGGGAGTGCCCTGCCACGCAGGGGTGTCCCCCGCGTAGGGGAGCCCCACGCGCAAGGAGTGCACCCATAAGGAGAGCCGCCCAGCGTGAAGGAGGGAGCAGCCTGCCGAGGAATGGCGCCGCCCACACTTCCCGTGCCGCTGACGACGACAGAAGCGGACAAAGAAACAAGACGCAGCAAATAGACACCAAGAACAGACAACCAGGGAAGGGGGGGAAATTAATTAAAATAAATAAATCTTTAAAAAAAAAAAAAAAGAAACAAGACGCAGCGAAAAGACACAGAGAACAGACAACCGGGGGAGGGGAGGGGAATTAAATAAATAAAAATAAATAAATAATTCTTTAAAAAAAAAAAAAAGGGGGTCCAGACAGTTAAATCTGCACTCATGTGACCCTTCTGCACCCTTCACCAGAATCCTCCCACTCTCAGAGTTTGTCCAAGACCGGCAGGGTTTGGGGAATGCCAGGGTTCAGGATTCAGGGAACGTGGGTTTGGGTAATGCGGGTTCAGGGAATGCAGGGCTTGGGAACATGCGTTTGGGGATCCAGGGTTCAGGGAATGTGGGTTTGGGTAATGCGGGATGCAGGTAAAACTGCTGTGTGACCAGCAGGGTTTGGAGAACAACGAAGCTATCTGCCCTAAGGTGGGGGCTTAGCCTTCCCACAGCTACAGCTAGGAGCACCAGAAACCCACAATTTTACCTTGAGTAATCACTCTTTTTGTTGCACTCTCTCCAGATCGATGTCCAGAAGCCTCCTGCTTTGTGGGTTCTTAAAAACAGCTCACTCAGGCAGGATTTTGTCCCCGCTCAGCATTGTTTTGTAAAGAGAGATGATGTGGGTGCACTTAATCCGACGCCATCTTGCCCCGCCTACCCCATGGTGGATTTTTATTTACAAATTATTTATTGGAAAAGTTTGAAAACTGCGATGGTATTATCTTTCTCCAGAGAGGATTTATCTTTATTCTTCTAGGAACTAAAGTGCATTAGCACTCTAGTATCATTATTATACGACTTCAGGTCAACATACCAGTTAACCTTCACTCCAGGGTGCAACCCATTAGGGTTCCTACCAATGGGAAAGAGCTTTCCAGCCTCTTGGGATCCAATACCTGTCCATTCAGCCTGTGAGTCAAAAGTGACACAGCTTTGCATACTTTCCGTTATACCTTCTGGATTTGGCAAGGACCCCAAATGCCATTGCTACACTGCTGGATAATTATCTTCCCCTGGATCCTACTTGATAGTTTGTTGACACTTAGATTCCTTTAATTATATTCTTGAAGTATTACATCAATTTTTCAAATTATCCTTAAACAAAATAGCTCAAATTACCAAGATTGCCATCCCTCAATATAAATCCCAATTCTGACCATCTTTTAAGGTGCAGCTCAAATTTAACCTCCTGTACAAAGCTTCTTCTGCTAGGCAGAATTAAATCCTATTTCAAATTTGAGCCCATACCTGCCATTTTAAACTAGGGTCCAGAAAACATCCCTCCAACATTATGGTTATATATGTATCCCTTTAGAAGAAGAGATTGTATAATTCTTGGGATTCATTTTTACCCAAAAATATTTGGGCAAGGTACTTAGTCTTTTTTTTTGTAATTATTGCAACACTTTTGTACTGGCTTTACATTATTTTTTCATTCTCTTAACATGCATGCCTTGAGAATCAAAATAAAATAATTTGTAATGAAAAATTATTGGTAATATTTTTGTTATTTTCCATTTTCAATGAGTTTTCCAAATCAAATATATACCATATACAAACCATCACATGGTATTCTAAATTGGATGAAGATAATCAAGTCATTGTAATTTTGCATTTTCGACTGTAAATACTCCCTGCTAGCTTATGGGAAGTAGAGCTCTCATCAACAAAGTGAAACCTCCTTTGACAAATACTGGAGAATATCTTGAGAATCTTTCAAGATAAGGAAAAATGACATGAAACATAATCAAATGGGGGGAACATGAACTAACTCTAGAAACTACTAATATAGGGAATAAGGAGATCACTGATCTTATACTCAGGCTTTCAAATAACCTATGTCCTATTACCTGTGTGTGTGCATATATATGGTATATTCTTTCTTCATGTCATAAATCTGATATATGCTATGCTTTTATTTGTTTTTATTTTTTATTAGAGAAGTTGTGAGCTTACAAAACAATCATGCATAAAGTACATAATTGCCATACATCTCCCCTTCAACATCTTAACATTTTTTATTTATTTACATTTTTATTTATTACAGATTATGAAAGATTATCAGACTATTAATACTAAGTGTGGCCCATAGCTTACATTTGGCATATTTTTTCCATACAACCTCTATTATTAACACCAGGTATTAGTAATGTCCATTTGTCATTGTTCATGAGCAAACACTCTCATATATGTACTGTTTTGGTTTTTTTAAAGATTTATTTATTTATTTATTTCTCTCCCCTTCCCCCACCACCCCCATTGTCTGTTCTCTGTGTCTATTTGCTCCGTCTTTTTCATCTGCTTCTGTTGTTATCAGCAGCACAGGAATCTGTGTTTCTTTTTGTTGTGTCATCTTGTTGTGTCAGCTCTCCATGTGGGCGGCACCATTCCTGGGCAGGCTGCACTTTCTTTCATGCTGGGCGGCTCTCCTTATGGGGCGCACTCCTTGCGCGTGGGGCTCCCCATGTGGGGGACACCCCTGCGTGGCAGGGCACTCTTTGAGTGCATCAGCACTGCTCATGAGCCAGCTCCACATGGGTCAAGGATGCCCTGGGTTTGAACTGCGGACCTATCATGTGGTAGACGGACACCCTAACCACTGGGCCAAGTCTGCCGCCTGTATGTGTACTGTTAATCACAGTCCATCTTCTACCATATGGTTCACTGTGTTTTACAGTCCCATGACTTGTACATTGTTTCCAAAGTGTACACTCAGTGGCTCTCACTTTCATTACAGGTTTGTGCAGTAATCACCTCAGCAAATTTTTAAAAGTTTTGTTTAGTCCAAAAGGAAAATTTCCATAACCCCTCTTATTTACCCTTGGCATTGATATAGTACCTTCTTTGACATTGATGCAAGAATATTGCAATATTGCTTTTAACTATGGTCCACAAGTTACATTAATTATATTTTTCTCATGCATCACCATATACTTACCACCTTGTAATAATGATGTACATTTGTTCTAGTTCATAGAAGAAGATTCTCATAATTGTACAATTAACCACAATCCTCATCCACTTCTCTGTTCACTATGTTATTCAGTTCCTAGATTGTTCTTTAGTTTTCTTTCAATTGACATTACATTCCTAAAAAATGCCTTTCAGCCACAATCCCATTTAAAAACTAGCCATATTAGTTATACTCACTATTATGTGTTACCATCAACTCTATCAATTTCCACACTTTACAGTCAAGCTAATTAAGAATTCTGCATACATTAAGCATCAGTACCCCTTGTCAGCCCTCAACCTATCTCCTGGTAATCTATATTCTGGGTTCTTATTCCAGGTGTTTGTTCTTAATATTTAGTTCATATAAGTGAGACCATACAATATTTGTCCTTTTGTGTCCAGTTTATTTTACTCAGCATAATATTCTCAGGTTCATCCATGTTTTCATATGTGTCCCAATTACATTTCTTCTTACAGCAGCATAGTATTCCACCGTACATAGTCATACCATTTTTTGTTTATCCATTCATCATTTGATGGACACTTGGGTTGTTTCCATCTTTGGGTAATTGTGAATAATGCCACTATGAATATTGGCATGCAGATGTCTCTTTTGCGTCACTGTTTTTAGTTTTTCTGGATATATTTCTAGTAGAGGAAATACCAGATCATATGGCAGTTCTATATTTAGCTTCCTGAGGAACCACTAAACTGTCTTCCACAGAGATTGCACTATTCTACATTCCCATTGACAGGAAAGAACTACTCCCATCTTCTATATCATGTCTAGCACTTGTTATTTTCTGGTTTGTTTGTTTTTCAATAATGGTCTTTCTTTGAGGTGTGAAATGATATCTCATTGTAATTCTGATTTACATTTCCTTAACAGCTAGTATATTGAACATTTTTTTATGTGTTTGTGTTTTTTGGGGGTTTTTATGGTTTTGTTTTGCCATTCGTATTTCCTCTTTGGAGAAATGTCTAAGTCTTTTGCCCATTTTTAAATTGAATTGTTTGTTCTTTTATTTTTGAGTTGTATAATCTCATCATATAGTGTGGAAATCATAAAACTTTTTTTAGATATGTGGTGTGATGGTTAGGCTAATATGTCAGCTTGGCCAGGTAATTGTGCCCAGTTATTTGGTCAAGCAAGCACTGGGCTAATTGTAATACAAAGACATTTATGGACTTCAGTCATCAGTGAATTTACTGCATAGATGGCTGACTACATCTACAATCAACCAGGGAGATTGCCATCAGCAATGAGTGACATTTTATCTAATTGGTTGAATGTCTTAAAAGGGGAAGTGATTTTAGCTTTCAAAGAAAATTTCCCAGCTCATCTTTGGACAGCCAATGTCTCTTGGAAACACATCAAGGACTTTCATTGGACTTTCATCTAAACCCCTGGTTTGCAGCCTGCCTGTGGAATCTGGACTTGTGCATTCCCACGATCATGTGAGAGACTCTTATAAAATCTCATACTATTTACAGATATTTCTTGTTAATTACCTCTTTCCCTAGAGAACTCTGGCTCTAAGTTTCCAAATATTTTCTCCCATTCAGTGGGTTGCCTTTTTATCTTCTTGGCAAAGTCCTTTGATGTACAAAAGTGTTTAAGTTTAAGGAAATCCCATTTATTCATTTTCTCTTTTGTTGCTTGTGCTTTCAGTGTAAGGTTGAAAAAACCACCACCTACCACCATATCTTGAAGATGTTTTCCTACATTTTCTTCTATGAGCTTTATGGTCCTCACTTTTATATTTAGGACTTTGATCTATTTTTAGTTAATTTTTGTATAAGATGTGAAGTAAGGGTCCTCTTTCTTTCTTTTGGCTATGGATATCCAGTTCTCAAAGCACCATTTTTTGAGTAGTCTGTTCTGCCCCAGCTGGGTGAGCTTGACAGCCTTGTAAAAAATCACTTGACCATAGATGTGAACATCTGTTTCTGAACTATCAGTTCAGTTCCATTGGTCTATATATTATCTTTTTGCCAGCACCATGCTGTCTTTACCACTGTATCTAGATAATATGATTTAAAGTCTGGAAGTGTGAGTCCTCTAACTTTGTTCTTCTTTTTCAAGATGTTTCTGACTTTTTGGGGCCTCTTACTCTTCCAAATAAATTTGATAATGAGGTTTCTCATTTCCTTAAAGAGGGCTGTTGGAAATTTTATCAGAAATGCATTGAATCTGTATAACAGTTTGGACAGAATTGACATCTTAATGATATTTAATCTACCAGTTCATGAACATTGAATGTTCTTCCATTTATTTAGGTCTTGTTTGATTTCATTTAGAAAAGCCTTTTAGTTTTCTGAATACAAATGCTTTATGTCCTTGGTTAAATTTATTCCTGAATATTTTATTCTTTTGGTTGCTATTGTAAATGGAATTTTTTCTTGGCTTCCTCCTCAGATTGCTCATTTCTAGTGTATAGAAACACTACTATCACTTCTTGGCCTTTGCCTAAGATCAGGTGTAATATCTGTTCTTACCACTAGAAACACAACTTATTTTAGCAAATTAATCTTGTATCTTGCCACTTTGCTGAACTTGTTTATTAGCTCTAGTAGCTTTTGTTGTCGATTTTTTCAAGACTTTCAAGGTATAAAATAATATCATCTGTAAATAGCAAAAGTTTTACTTCTTCCCTTCCAATGTGAATGCCTTTTATTTCTTTTTCTTGCCTGATTGCTCTAGCTAGAACCTCTAGCACTATATTGAACAACTGTGGTGACAATGAGTAGCCTTGTCCTGTTCCCAATCACAAAGGGAAAGTTTTCAGTCTTCCACCATTGAATACAATATTAGCTGTGGGTTTTTCATATGTTACACTATGCCTTTTTAACAATGATCCTTTCTAATCCATTTTATCCTGGTTTCTATTCTTCAATTCTTGTTATCCATAGTTCAGCATGTGTTTTCACAAATGTTTCTTGTTTGTATATGTTAGTTCTTATCACCCACTTTGAATAAAAACAATCTGTTATCAGTAGAGATAAATGAGAGTGTTCACTTGGATAGTCCAGGATGGATACATAGGAATCTTTGATATTTTAAGGGACAAAAGGTGTTCAAGACAAAGCTTATTATAATCACAGGATACCATTATCCCTTGAACTGCATGCCCATGGTATGATCAACAGTGTGTGGACATTGAACTCAGACCGGTCTGTATCTGACACTCTGAATTAATAGATCACCTGAAAACCTTAAGTTCCCCACAGGCACTGCTAGTATGGCTTTCTATGTTCTATATTCCTCCTTCACTTATTTTATTTGTTCTGTGCCACCTAATTCTTGTTCTCTTGCATGAAAGCAAATGTGTGTGCAGGTGTGTGATCATGTGGTATTGTGGTGGATGAGTGTGTGTGGGTATCTGTGCTGTATGTGGAGCGTTTGTGTGTGTTGGAGGAGGGGGAACAGAACTCTGAAAGTAGGAATAAGGCATAAAACTATAGTTACATCCTGAGAAGATAGAGTTAAGAATTTAGGAATACAGAAAAAAAGTAAATAATTTAAAATAAGTGCACTTTAAAAATCCATGACAAGACTTCCAATTTAAAATGATGTTTAATAAGCAATGCCTGACATAGTCTCGTCTAACTTGTCACAGGAGTTCATATGAAGAAAAAAAAAAAAAAAGAGAAAGAATGGTGAAATCTCACAAAAGTACCAGCAACCTAATACTAAAATAAAGGTGGGATTTTCATTTACTGTGGAACAGGTGGGGCTGTACTATGAAAAACCTTGCGAAGGCTCCACCGTCTAACATTGCTAAATAAACACCATTTGAGAAAAAGAGAGACAGACACTTCGTACCTTATCCACTGTCTAACCTTGGACTCAGATCATGAATGCCAAACAGAAATTCTGAGTGTTAGCTTTCTTGATTTTTAATGGTCTTAGCCCACTTTTGGATTCACTAAGTTCGGTTCTTCTTGCTATTCTAGACCCATACATTTTCTAAGTCATTTGACATTTCTAAGACAGCATCTATGTCACTAGTGTTGGGGGACTGAAGTATGTAAAGTACTCAGTAAATGTTAGCTGATTTCATTTTTAAAGAAGAAAAAGACAATATAGTTTTATTTTTTCATGCCAGTAGTTGCCTGAGTTACCAATCCTATGAGCTGATCTTTGCCAAAAAGAAGAAAAACAGAGAAACGATTCTAAAACTAAAAATGTTATTTGGGGAAGCCATTCTATTACTTTTAATTGGTATATAAATAACAACCTCGTACAATGAATTACCTCATTTAGTTATTTTGGTGCATATTCAGTAACTATTTATCTTAGAAGATACACCAGTAAGTAACACTACTGAAAGCTTAGCATTTTATGGGTACTTAATGGATATTTTCCTTTTTTACAGGTGAGCATGTGATTTCACTTGCCCTAAAAATGTTCAGGTATAATTATTTCTGCAATACAATATGGAGTATATCTTGCAGGCATTTATTGCCTATTTGTGCAGGCACTGAAGCCATTCAAACAATTTTCTGAGCAGCATTCTGTCCCCTTGGCAGGTGTTAAACTCTATTTATATCACAGTAGAGAGAGCGTGCATACATTGTATACTCTCATATTAGGTTTCTTAGTTTTTCCCCGAAGACAGGCAACCTCACTCCTAACTTGGTTATATCTAGGGAATCCTGGGTCTATACTTGACTGGTAAAATCAAATAGCCATACACAGACATTTGCTATAGAGCATAATCTGAAAACTCAGAACCACATACATTATCTGATGGCAATTATAACCAGATTTAAAATCTGATCAAGAGAAATGAGATTCAAGGACAAGTTTTCAGAACACTTTGTCCAAACACTGTCACCCGTATTTTAAAATATGCAAGTCAGATCATCACTTACATACACAGGCTGCATCCATTTATTGTACACTTTCTAACCCTATGAAGAATAATTTCTATTGTAATATGTGGTGGTACAATAATATCAGCATATATCCATATGTGTAGCCATAAGGAATATGGACTGGAAATTCTGGAAAGTTCTTCCCTCAACTATGATAAAAAGTAGATTCACAAATGGAAAACTTCTCCCCTGCTCCAAACTCCTTCTCCATTTCTTTCTTACCTTTGCTGAGGATGGGCAGCAAATGGTAGCAGTAAGCCTGTGTCCCTAATGGTATCAATGAGCTACTAAATAAAATTTAGGATGCTTACCTCCAGACTTCTTGTTAAGTGAGATAATCAAATATCTTCTTTATTTTTGTTAAGTTTGTATTACTTCTGATAGCATTTCTAACTGATAGAGGACTCAGGAAAGAAATTCCATTTGACTTTAGTATCAAGAATTTGAAATTCTTCTAAGGATTTGATTTATTTTTCTCTCATGAATATCATTAACACAAGAATGAACAATGTGTTCTTTTTTGTGTATTGGTTGCTATAAAAGTTAAAGTGAAAATTTTGTTCTACTTTGTGTGAAGGGTTATGTCATGCATTTTTTTGTTGTTTTGTTTTGTTGTTGTTGTTGTTGTTGTTCTCATTCCTTACTTTACTTTCCCCACCCACCCCTCTTTGGAAGAACTTCTCATTCTTCCCAAGAATCCATATTTTTTCCATTCCTCCTTTCCAAAGAAATCATTCCCTCCCCTAGGTGTCACCAGGTGATTCAGCTAGATGTGGAGAGACATGTCTTATTCCAAATTCCCTAGAACACAAAGCCTGAATCAAAGACAAAAGTGATGAGAGGTATAAATTCAGGATATCAAAGCTAAAGGTAATGTAAGTAGGGTAGGGAAGATGCAAAATGATGCTTCATCAGCAAACACCTGGTCACTTGGCAGTTTCATCTGTTCAACACAGAGAACTTCTCCAGATGGTCTACAAAGAGAAACCATGCTTTAAAGTATTCCATGCAGGGTATGGGAAAGTAGACTGAAGAACAGGGAGACTGGGCTTCCTCAAGTCTTTTATTTCATGCTGATTGAAGTTGCCCCATGAAGAATTAACTGCCCCTCTGGATTTCATTGAGTTATTTGACCCCTTTGGCAGCCACTCAGAATGCTAAACACATTGCCTTCTAGTGTTGTGTTTTATCCAAGTCCAGATATGGTGAGAGAGCTAGAAAATTTCAGTGTAAGTCTGGGCAGCATGATTTATCAGTAAAGGCCAAGAAGGCCCAGCTTTCCTGGGGCAAGTGACTAGTCAGCAGAAGAATGCCAAACTGCTAGACCTGAGTCCAGTGAGTTAGGCCACTGTGGCCAAGGATGGTGGGAGAAAAACTGAAGGCGACAGAGGGGCCCACCCCTGAGGATATTTGAGAAGGTGCAGAAAATTTTGTATCCAATATAGAAAGTGGTGTGAGCAATGTCTTAGTTACTTCCTCGAGAGGAAGCTGCTTGCTCTACACACTCTAATTTGATCTTCCTACAGACTAAAATTTAAACACAGTAGTGATGAACCATGCAAAAAAATAAAGTGAATCCAATGCAGTGGATGTCCTAATGGAGCAGAGCTGCCTACCTGCCCTCAATCACCTGCTATCCCTGGGTGATTACATGAGAAAGAGATACATTTCTATCTCATTTGAGAAATTATATATGTTCTTGATTTCAAGAACATTTCTTTCTCTTTCTTCTTTCTTTCCTTTTCTCTCTGTATTTTAATTTATCTTTTAGTTATATCTATATCTATCTATCTATATATCCTTGCAAGAGTGCTTAAATACTTTCTGGAAGGGTGTATCTTGCATTATCTGTTTGCATCTCCACATCTTTCTCCTCATTTCTCCTTCTGGCTTTCTTCCCTCCTGATGGATGACATCAGTGGGCTTTCTTGTTCTCAGGTTTCAAGTCAGATTTAGGCAATAAGGAGGACCAGTTGTTGGAAACTAAGGCACAGTGGCCTCTCAAGGAGAGACATGCTGTCTCCATGCTAGTGCTGTCTCCATGGCTGCGCTTGCAACCTAAGGAATGCAGTAATTAAGAGTTCCCGGCAAATGGGATGAAGCTGTTAAAGGCTGAAAGGAAAGATGAGCACATACCTTTTGTAGTGAATAGAACACTTAGACTTTGTACCTTGAGGTAAGATTTTTTAAAATTCCTTAGATTATGGGTAATGCTGATAGTTAATACGTGTTGCTGCTTGATGTCACGTATGCTATGTTTATGCTTATTGGCACGTAGGCTACGTATGCCTGCTTCTTGAAACGTACACTCGGGTATATAGAGAGCCCCTTGTAAACAATAAAGTTGTCTGAGGAGTTAGTACTCGCAGACCCCTTGATCCCAGCTCTCTTGTTCTTTTTCTCTCGCTCGTTCTTGCTCTTTGTTTCCTTCTCCCTTTTCTCTTTCTTTCATTCCCGATATCCTTTGGGTCCAAATCTCCAACAACCAGTAAGAAATCAAGTGGGGGATAAAGAATGATAGCAGGATGTTTGTTCTGCTGGATCCCTCACCCTGAGCTGACAATGTCCCTCCACTGCAAGACACTGCTCCTCCCAAGGCAGTTCTTTCTAGACATTTCTGTACCACTGTCTAGATTCTATGAACCACTGTCTCCTGATTCCTTCAGATCTAGAGGTGGTACAAGCTCACCTAACCTAGTTACTAACCTAGTGTACTGCACTATCTCGTGTGGTTCTTGTATCAGGCCTATACTTCTGCAATGGTTTCTATGTAAATAAACATTCTTGGAATTATCTTAATTTATGCTTGACATCTCTTTCTTGTTGCTACTTTGATTGATACAAACAGGAGAGGGTATAAAAATACCACATGCCTAGATATTGCTCTCATCAATCCTTCTTTGACAATCTCTGCCTCCCTCTTTTTTACTGACCCTAGACGGATGTCAAGTTTTGTGGTTACTAGAAAGAACAGTAGCTTAGAGAGAGAATGGACTTCTGCTGCTTTCCTGGTTCTTTGGTTTCATACCATTTTGTCTTTTTCCCAAACTTCTCTAGAGAGAGCCCACATTCAACATCAATAAAAGATACGTTAGTTGAATTCCCTTATGTTTCCTGTTGAAAGGTTTTGTTTTTTTTTTTTAATAATAAATGCCTCTACAACAGTCTTTTGTCTTTACTTTTCTATCGACTTTTATGTGATCTTCAAACTTATTTAACCTCCCTAGGCCTCAGTTTGCTCATTTGTAAAGTTAGATAACTGGGCCAAAAATAGTTTTAAGGTTCTTTTCGACTTAAAATATCTATAAATTTGTTATAATTAGGTTCTAACTGATAACTTGGATGTATTTTACATACCATTTTCACAAACTTTATGAAATAAGATATATATATATGGATGTTTATCAATATAGTTTTATTTATAAACCAATGTATAGGTATAAAATGTAACATCCCTCTTATCTTGAAGTCAGTATTTCAATAAACTGAGCCATCTAAAATAGAGTTTTAAACACAGAAAGAAGTGGAAAATCTTCAGAGTACTGTTACTAAATCCTTGAATATCATCTTATAGGAAGGACATTCATTTACAGACTATGTTCAACCTTAAATTTATTAAATTATGCTTTTTAAATAATCAACCTGTTATTTATTGTAGAATCCAACAATCACGCAAATGACACACAATTATTACAGTGATTTTGTGAACTAGAAAGACAAAAATAAATTTAAAAATGGTACCCACATTTTATTATTCATCTGCTGGGAAAGTTGTGGACACTCTCAGCAACCATTTCCCACCCTTCACCTTTCCCTTACTTTCCCTCTTGCTTGTTTGTGTGCAAGTGTTCGGTATGTTGCCATTTGTGCTTGTTTGTGTTTAGGCGTTTGGTATATTTCTATTTGTGTTTGTTTGTGTTCAGGTGTTTGGTATGTTTCTATTTTGCAGGAGCCCAGAGGCAGCTTGGGGAGATGTTAAATCTTAACTAGCCCTAGCTGCTTGCCAGGGCACAGAGATTACTCACTGGCAGGGACCCCTCCCCGTGTAGAGTAAAAGCCCAGACTTAGGGAATGCAGGTATCCCTCATCTCCAACACAAAATGGGTCATGTGTAGCTGCCATCCACTGATACTGACCTGAGTAGTTAGCTTCCCCAGGGGACTGGCCACAGTGGGATTTCCCCCCTGCTTTTTGGACCCTTTATACTGCGTATATAATAAAGCAGTCATTTGCTAAGACTCTCTGTTGTGCCCGAGCCTGCAGTTTCACAATGCATCATGTAGCAACTTGCTCCACATTATCTTGTAAGCTGGAGATAAAGAGGAATAAAAGACAATTTATCAAATTTGCAACTTGACATAGAGTATACTGGGGAATAACTTTCGATCCAGATAATTACAAATAGTGAACGTTGCTTATTTTGAAGTTTTCAAACAGTGCAATAACAAATTCCTTATCTCTCTAAACCTGATTGGACACAGTGTTAAGGATCTAATTTCTGAAATGTGGGACCTATAGGCTTATCTAGCATCTAGCACAGTACCTGACCCACAGTAAGCATTCAGGAAATATTTGTCAAATTAACAAATGACTGGGTGAAAGAATGTCCCCCATTTAGATCATATACAGCATATATTGATTTTTCTGCCTAAAATAAATTCTGGAAGTATAATTTCTAGGTTTCATATAGATGAACATAAAATTAATGATCTAATTTCTTAAAAATAAACACTTATTTGTCCCACAAAATGTATATCCAGATGTAAGCAAGTAATTACCTATGCAAAACAATAATTTGCAAGTAAAATGACCTGCTTCCATGTGTGAGGACATATTTTACAGGTGCAATTTAGGTGCAAATTTCTGAAATTTTGAACCCAGACATTCAACCTATCTAACACATTTTTACTGTGATGTGAAAAATAAAATAGAAAAGTTGTTTTGGTTCTGAACATGTACTAGCACCTAGACTGCTATATTAAGCAGTTTAATGCCTTGGGGTTTGGGGCAGGGGGAATTAAAAATAATAACAGAGTTATTTCATTTGGGAATATAGTTCTTAACCCAGAAGTTACTTTAGGTTTAAATTCCAAATAAGATTTCTCACCAGCTCATACACTCTCACACAGGGCTGCCTGCAGGCAAAGTAATGAAGGATGGGAAATTTGTCTCAGGGACCCATTTTGTTCCTCTGTTTTCCTCTATTTTTGCCCCATATCAAGGTCATCCCTCCATCTCCAAAGATTTCAATAGTCAGCTGGCCTGATAAATCAACTGAAAAACTGTAGCAGAGTTTCAGATCTTTCTGAATCTCCCCTTTTTGCACATTTCTAAATAATGGTTTGCAAACTTTGACACAAATAATAATTTGAGGTTAACTTATTAATAATACAAATTCATGACCCAGCTACTAAAGATACTGATTCTCTAGGGCTATGATTGGTGCCAAGATGTAAACCATGTTTAGAGAAGCATTGTCTCCAAAATGTTGGTCTTTACTTTCTATAGTAACACTTAACTGAAATTATGAGTTACACTATTAAAGTTTGGTACTAGGTATAGATTATAGCATGGAAATTAAAAAGACATAATACTTAAACTCAAATAACTGACGCAGCCCAAAACAGTAGAATGGACTCATATTATTAAGTTTGAAAATATTCTCTCCTACTTTTGAAATAGATGACAATGAGCAAGGTCTTTGTTTTAGTTTGCTAAAGGGCTGCTAATGTAAAGAAGTAGAAATCTGTTGACTTTTAGGAAGGGAATTTATTTGGGGTAAAATCTTGTAATTCCAAGCCCATGAAAAGTCCAAACCAAGGCACCATCTGAGATGATTTTTCACCAAAGTCAGCTACTGTTGATCCTAGCATGTTGCCACTTAGTGAAGCAAGATGGCCGCTGATCTCTGCCCAGGTTTCAGCTTTTCCCTCAGGGCTCACCCTTTCCTCATGAGCTGCTCTGTGGGTCCAGACTCTTGGGACTTTGTGCTTAAGTGATCCTGTAGCCCACTGTCTCCAGGAATAGAGATTGTTTCCTTCAGGGCCTACTATAAGAGTCTTGACTGTTCTGCTCTTTTCCCAATTTCAGCTGTAAGCTATCAGGCAAATGGCTCATCTCTCTCTGAGGCATCAGCTGTTTGAGCCTCTCCTTTCTGTCACATGGCAGGATAAAAAATGTCAGAGCTCTCTCTCCCTGTGTCTGGGAGAGTGTCTGTTTATATCAGACCAAACAATGGAGCTGAGTCTCAACCTGAATCACACCTCACTAAGGCAGTACAGTTCAAAGCCCTAAATCAATTTCATCAAGTAATCTAATCAAAGGACCTTAGCTGAATTTAATGTAATCAAAAGGTACCACATTCAGAGAAATTGATTAGTTCACAAAAATAATCTTCCTGTTTTGGGGATTCATAAAATAATCTCAAACTGCCACAGTCCTAAATACCATTAAGTCTCAATTTCCTGGCACATGAGTTTCATTAAGACTTCCCTCCCAGGTTAATGAGAATTAAGTGGCAGCAAAGGAAGAAGCCCAGTACCTAGCAAGTTCATAGAAGCAAAGCTCCCTTGCTAAAGTGGTAGAGGAATCACTGAATATGTCCTATGAGCCTGAGAGTGGCAGGGCATAGACTTGGAGGTTTTGCAGTGAGAAATGAAGGCAGTCACAGTAGTGACATGTAAACATCAGGATCAGACCTGCATGAAGACATTTCAACTGATGCCAGTCTCACTAGATGAAGATGCCAAGAATCAGTTCCAACTCCTAGCACATTCCAAGGCCCCTTGAATCAAAACACAAAATCTGAGGGGAAAAATACCTCAATTTGATTGATATTAAATGGATATAAATTAGTGAACCGAGGGTTCAAAGAAAAGATTAAATTCAATTACAGAGAATTTAAAGTTTCATTTATTAGATACCTGAGGTTTTAAGCTAAGGTATTTCCCCTTTAGGTATAATGTACTGGGAAAAATTTTTGCACAGAGTATGGATTCAAAAAGTGTGAGCCTGCTTCACTAGTCACCAAATGACAGGCAGTTCAAGGAATAAAGGCAAAAGAGGAGTAGGGGTCAAGCTGTTCTTTTGGGTCCTCTTGCTGACATGATAACTTCAGAAAAATTATGTCCTGAAGAAAGAGTAAAATGTGTGATTTTGTGTTGGCTACCAATTTTTTTTTATAACCCATAATGTGTACTCTCTAACTGTGAATAAGTAAGGAAGATAAGACCAGATTTCATGGAAGCTCACTGTTCATCAAGGCAGATTTCAATAGCAAATGAGAACTTAGAAGAGGGTAATTTTATCAAAACTGAAAACTAATAGGAAACCCATCTTGTGCATCTTGATAAGAACAATTAAATTACCTTATCTGAAGTCATCCACCACCCAAATGAAGCAAACCATGGAGCAAAGTTACCATTTCTATTCCTCTCCCAAATAGATCAAAGGAATACAAAGAAAGGATTTTTCATTGAGTGGCCCGTATCCTATTAGTTACTGTGATGTTACGTTCACATGTCAGTTTTGCTAGGTAATGGAATCCAGTTGTTTGATCAAGCAAGAGCTGTTCTGAATCTCATTTTGAGGGTATTTTGTGTAATTAAATCTTTTTTTTAAAGGTTTATTTATTTATTTATTTCTCTTCCCTTCCCCCCCCCCCCCCCCCCATTGTCTGCTCCCTCTATTTGCTGTATGTTCTGTGTCTGCTTGCATTCTTGTCAATGGCACCAGGAATCTGTGCCTCTTTTTGTTGCATCATCTTGCTCTGTCAGCTCTCCGTGTGTGTGGTGCCACTCCTGGGCAGGCTGCACTTTTAAGGCATGGGGCGGCTCTCCTTGCCGGACACACTTTATTCAAGTCAGGTAATTGCAATTACACCTACAATCAGAAAAAAAAAAAAAAAAAAATTGCAGTTAGCAATGAGAAAAGCCTCATCCAATCAATTGAAGGCTTTAAAGGAAGACTTGGTGATTTCAGCAGTCAGAAAGAATTTCTATCTCCACTTCAGCCAGATAGCTTCTTCTGGAGAATTTATTGAAATCTCCATTGCCATTCCCAATTTTAGCGACCTGCCTTACAGAATTTGGATTTGCCAATCCCCACAGTCCCATGAGCCAATTCCTATAATAAATCTCAAAATATTTACATAAATACATACACATATATCTCCTATTATTTCTGTTTCTCTGGAAGGCTCTAACTCATACCATTGTCATCTATCAAGGCTTTACAGTGGACCTGGCACTGAAGTGGAAAACAATGTGTTTTTTATTCTTTCAACAAGGCTGATGCTACTGTGCCCATTTTAAGCAAGGATTCAAGGCTTAGAGTAGTTAAGACTCACCACTGTTTTCCAGAAAGTGATGTACTGTTATATCTGCAATACCTCTGTTGAAATGAATACATTAATAAAGAATCAGCAGATTATAAAGTGAGGAAATATTGGGGAAATGATTTTAATGCAAATGACAAGAGTTTTTGTTCTAGATGGTTCCAAAATTTCCTTAAAACTAGCCTGTGGTGAAGATTCTCAGTTTCACTGTCTTCAGCTTCCTTATGTTCCAGTCTTTAAATCCTAGATAGGTTTATATTTGGTTTTTTTTATTTTTTTTTTCAAAAATATTTACTTTCTTACAGTAAGAATATAATGCCAAGATTTTGTATCAAGCTGCTGAAAATAGAAGCTTACAATAAAAGCAGCATGTACCATACCTGCAGCCTTGGTAGTGAGACATTTTCCTATTGAGAACATGCCAAATTTCAGTAATATGTCTTTTCTTTTTTGGCACATGGTTTAAAATTGCCCTTTTTTCTACTTGTTTTGTTGGAAGTAATATTACAATCAGATGTTATGTAATAATAGCCAAATATTATACACTAAAACTTTCCTCACTCTATATTATCCAAGTGTTTGACTGCCCCAGGATGAATCTACCTTTTATTAATGAAAAACTGATGCTTGGAGAAGGTTATCTCATGGATCTACCCTGAGGTCACACAAAGCCAACAGTAAAACTACTGTAGTAAAACTACTATCATAGAATCAAGTATTCCTCCTTCCCTTAAGTTTTCTCTTAGGTATCTCTACTTCTAAAACTTACATTTAAAAAGATTCCTTATTTAGGGTAGAGTTCCTTATAAGTTCACCATTTGGTTATAAACTTCTTGAGGACAGGAGCAATTCTCTTGACTTTTTGGTACCTAGCAATGTATACTTAATAGGAACTTGCTCAAATTATGTAATCAATCATATGCCTGCCCCTCCTGATTTCAGAAAATATTTAGAGAAGCTGTCAAGAGAATATAGACTACTACAAGATAACAAAGTGAAATGTAGATATAATATGTAGAAGTTGAAACCAGAGGTATTGATAAACTATGTTACCATTCTGTAAAACGTTACACTTGCTACTAATGAACTCATGTTTACTTCTAAAATTACTAACATAAATGAAAAAAAATAAAACTGATTGGTTACACCATTCACAATCGCCTCGAGAAACCAATTACTGTAGTAGAGAAAGAGTCTTCTTGATACTACAAATAGGTATACATTTCCCCCAAGAGATTGTTAAATATATGTTAAATAACTTTCAGCAATTGTTTTTGTTTTGTTCTGTTTGTTTTCTAGATGTTTCACTGCCTTTAGGAACTTGGAAAGCCAATTTGATAATAAATTTATAATTTAGGAATAACCTAAGCTAAACAATATCTCCTGTTCATAAATTCGAGTTTAACAATATCAAAACATGTCCCCTTATACATTATGCAATATTAAAGATTGTCAGGTTTCCATAATTAGAGTCATTCCTAGAGTGTGATTAAATAAAGAACATTCTAATCTCCCTATTCTTTCTCATTCCTTTCCTGACTCATGAAGCCCCCAATCCTTCCCCTAGCCTTCGCTAATTTCTAGCTTTCTAGAATTGTCCCTGACATAGGTAGGCAGCAGCCAGGAGAGAAGGCAGTGGTGCCATCTGGTGCTCAAAGAGATCAGAGCTCATACATACCTACTATCTGGCCTCCTAACCCCCCAGTACTGCTACTATAAATAGTAACTTTCCTGGAAGTTCCACACTTAGCTCTGTGGATGCATTTTACGAGGCCTCCTCCTGTTCATTCCTCCTCCCAGGCTGCTTTTTATGATCATTTCATCAGTTTTCATTTTGTAAACACGTTGGGTGGTGGGAGGAAAGTCACATGATGTGAGTAACCCCACAATCCTGGCTGGTAACAACTCCAGTGTTAAAATAAGGATGTACCAAAGTAAAAATATTTATTGCATTTTTCGGCATTGAACATTGAAAGGATTCCAAATATCGAGGACCAGGGAGGAAATAAGCACAGATGCCGCCATTTGGTGGGTTGTTGTTGTTGTACATTTTAAAGACAAAATACAGTAAATGTTTTACAGACATAGTTGCATTACTATGCGTCCCCTGACATATTGTGCTTGTCACTTTATTATTTAGCATTTATGCAGTATTTTAACTGTCCTGTATTATTTTTCACAAGCCTATCAAGTAGACTAGTTCTATCCCAATTTGAAACCTGATCACAAACTGTCAGAGATGCTAAACTTCCACCTTATCACACTGAAAGTTGGTAGCTGAAGCTGAAGAGAATGTCAACTCCTCGGCTTTGCTATCTATTAATTGACTTTACTCGTTCATTCAAGGCCCCTTGAAGTCCTATACCTATGAAGAAGGGAAACAGAGAGAAACAGTGCAGGTCTGCCTTCCTGGAGCTTTCCACTCTGGTGTGGACTGGGGGTTCACGCAGGTCAAACGAAGATTTGCATTGAAATAAGATTGAGTGCTATACTTGAATTAATAGAGTAGAATCAAGCTATACACAATGGAGCACATTTAACCTACATCAATTAAATTATGCCAGCACATACATGCACACACACCCACACACATACACACAAAAGGGAGAGAGAAAAGAAAGTAACAATTCAAACAGTGCAGATAATTCCACACACTACTCTCTTCAAAGTGCATGTTTCCCGGACGTGCATTTGACAGAAGACAGCCTTCAACTGTTCTCTATCTGCCTCGGCTTGCAGGTGCCTCTTGGTGTACAGCATCCCACCGAACTAGTTTGAGTATAGTTTGAATGATATTTCTTAAAAAAAAATTTTATAAAACATGAAACAAAAGGTAAACATAAGCCAACTGCTTAAGCTGGTGCCTAATTAATGAAAGAGAAAACTGCTCCAATGTTCCAGAAAAAGACTCATTAAGCTTTGACAATGTCAGTCTCTAACGTGGCGTGAATACAGGCTTATATACCTTACTTGAGAGGCAATTTAAGGGATTTTCAAGAGTAATTGTAACTTTCTCCCTTGTATCCCAATTTCAGACTCTAACATCCAATAAGATGTTGTCCTGATGTTTCAGGTGCTCCAGGAGATGGAAGAAGGAGTAGTTGTTTGCTTTTATGTGTCAGGAAAGGTCTGACAGAGGAAGCCACCTTTAAGTGGAGTTTAAAGAATGACTGGGATTTCTACACTAATACGGAAGATAGAACATTCCAAGCAGAAGAAACAGTAATGTGCAGAGGCAGAAATGTCCAAATAATGGCCTTTCCCAAAAATTCTGAATAATTTGATATGGTCAAAACTTAAGGAGCATGTGGAAGGATGAGGATGAAATGTTTGGATTTTATGCATTAGGACGTATAGATTATTGTTTTAACAGAGTTGTGTCTGGAAAAGGGCCCTCTGGTGACCATGTAGACTGGATTTGAAATGACCAAAGCAGGAAAAGTTTTGAAGCTGTTGCAAAGGTCCATGTGAGAAAAAATGAGGGGTTGAAGTAGGGCGTTGCAACAGCAGGGAGTGGAGTACACCATTTTAAAAGAATATTAGAATCAGAAATGATAGCATTCAATGGCAGAGTGGATACAGAAAATGGCATCATTTCCAACTGAAACATGTCTAGAAAGTTGATTTAGTCAAGCCCTTAAAGAAGCTATTTATAAATTTTCTCCAATTCATGAAAGAGGTGTAGGAGTTAGAAATGTACCCAATAGCCAATCTCCATTTAATGAACTTGGAAAGAATGAACTTTATTGATTTTATGGGGCATCTTTACCACAAACAGCTATATAAAAATTTCTTCTCCATTATAAAATAATTATTCTTAACTTATCTATAATATGGGTCAGGATACACAGTACAAGATTTTTATGTGAGAAACTACCAGAGTTTAGAATATAATATGGGAGAAAAATATGTCTTTACTAAGGAAATAGTCTTTCTTATTAAAGAGCTGTATTATAATGTGTTGTGTTTTTTCCCATGGCTATTAGGAAACTCAAAACCAACTTGGAAATTAGTAGTAACAACTAAAGTGGACCCAATGATTTATTTTTTATCTTTTGCAGAATCTTGATTTTTTAATGCATATTATAAAACCTTATTATAAATATGTTTGGGGAATGTCTTTTTCAAAATTAGAAAATGTGTTTTAAAATATGAATGCATTTTAAAAAGACTTTGTCTTAAGCACTTTTATACTTTTTATGTCATTCTTGAAACAACTGTTCATGAGAATAACATGCTTCATTAGCATCTACCTGCATGATAAATTATTTATTCCATCAATAAATACATGGAAACGGAGGCTTAGAAAATTTAACTGACATTTACAACTTCCAAAGCCTGCAAAGCATGGAAATGTGATGGAAACCAAGATCCAGGTGACTCTAAGTGAGCGACTCTCTACCGCATAATAATACAGCCTTTACAAAGAAGAAAAAGGCAAATAACCCAAAATAACAGAAACTCTGAAGGCCTCTCCTTGTATTGTACAGGCCAATGGTGTTTTATTAAATTGCTACTCTAGTAACATACACACAGACTTAAATTTCCCCTTTTATCCACATTCAGATATATAATTCAGTGGTGTTAACTACCTTCACAATGTTGTGCAGTCACTACCTCCATCTACTAACAAAACTTATCTATCACCCCATACAGAAACTCTTTACCAATTAATCGTTAATTCCCCATTCCCTACCCTCTCCCCAGCATCTGATAATCTGTATTGAAGTTTGTGATTCTATGGATTTGCTTACTCTAATTATTTCATTTCCGTGAGATCATAAGATATTTGTCCCTTGTGGCTGGCTTCATTTACTCAACATGAAGTCTTCATCCATTTTACATGTATCAGAATGCCATTTCTTTTTACAGCTCCATAATAGTCCATTGCATGTATATACCATACTGTGTTCATGCATTTATTTGCCATTAGATACTTGGGTTACTTCCATCTTTTGGCCATTGTGAATAATGCTGCTATGAACGTAGGTATGCAAATACTTGTTCAAGTCCCTACTTTCAATTCTCTTGGTATACATCTATAAAGGGGATGCCCAGTTCATAAAGTAATTCTATACACAAAGATTTGGAATTTCCTTCCAGTTGCTTGGGTTTAATTTGATCTTTTTTTCCTAGATCCTCCAGCTGTGAGGTTAGGTATCCGATATGAGATCTTTCTCCTTTTTCAATGTAAGATTTAGAGCTATAAATTTCTCTCTCAACTTTCACTGCACCCATTAAATTTGGTATGCTGTGTTTTCATTTTCATTCAACTCAAGATATTTCCTAATTCTCCTTGTGATTTCTTCTTTGACTTATTCGTTGTTTAAGAATGTGTTGTTTCATTAGTATGTATTGTGATTTTTTCCAGTTCCCCCACTGTTATTGAGGTCTAACATCATTCCATTGTGATTTCTGAGGAGACATGGTATGAGTTCAATGTTTGTTTGTTTTTTTATAATGACTTGTTTTGTGAACTAGCATATGATCTATCCTAGAGAATGACCATGTGCACAAGAAAAGAAAGTGTATTTTTCTGCTGATTGGTGAAGTATATCTAATAGGTCTAGTTGGTTTATAGTAACATTCAAGTCTTTTATTTCATTATTGATCTTTTGTCTGCAATGTTTTATCCATTATTGGAAATGATATATTGAACTCCTACTATTAATGAAAATCCATATATTTCTCCCTTCACAGATGTTACTATTGACTTCATATATAATTGTTATATCTTCTTCCTGAATTTCTTTCTTTATCAGTATTTAGTGACCTCTTCTGTGCCTTGTAACAGTTTCTCTCTTAAAGTCTATTTTATCTGATATTAGTATAGCTAACCTGGCTCCCTTTTATTTACTATTTGCATGCTATATATTTTTTCCATCCTTTCACTTTGAACTTACTTGTGTGTTTGAATTTAAGATGAGTCTCTTTTAAACAGCATAGAGTTGGGTCATGCTTTTTTATCCATTCTGCCAATCCCTGCCTTTTGAATGAAAAATTTAATCCATTTACATTTAAAATAACTACTGACAATACAGGACTTTCTTCTGTTATTTTGCTATTTGCTCTTTATAAGTTTCATACATTTTTTAATCTCTCAGTTCTTCCACTAATTCCTACTTTCAAATTTATTTGATTTTTTGTAGTGTACCATTTTGAGTTTCCTCTGATTTATTTATTTTTCATATATTTTCTTTGTGCTTACCATGGAGCTAAAGTTTAACACACTGTATCTATAACAATCATGTTTGATTTAAAACCACTTTAGCTTCAATAGCATACACACTGTTCCTATACCCCTCTATCCTCTACCTTTTTATTTATTGTACTGTTAAAAATTAAATCTTTATATATGTATCTTGATATATGTCCAAAACCATAGACTTGTTAATATTATTTATACATTTGAATTTTAGAACCAGTAAAAAGTAAAAACTGGAGTTATATACCAAAAAATACAATGCAATAGTACTGCCATTTATAATTAACCATGTGGTTACCTTTACCAGATTTATTTCTTTTTTTTTTTACCAAATCAATTTTACTGATACATTTTAATACAGGATAAATCCATCCAAAGTATAAAATTAATGGTATTTAGTATAGTCAATAGTTGTGCACTCATCATTTCAATCGTTATTAGAGCATTTTCATTAACCCAATAATAAAAATTTAAAAAACAAAGAACAACCAACAAAAAAAAAACTCTTTACCGCTCAATCTCTTTATGCTTTCCCTGCCCACACATAACTGCTATTCTGTTTCCAGTTTATTTGTATACGTATTTTGTAAAAAGTCTTATATATGCATTATTACCTATATTCATATTTCACATGAGATTTCACTGTTATACAATCCCATGTTACATTTTTTAACTTTCCTTCTTAATACATAAAAAACCTCAGAATTTCTCTTTCAAACACTGTCATACCCATATAATAGCCCTGCTAGTTACAAACACTATAATGTGCTTTCATATTTCTATTCATTTCCAAATATTTACAGAAACCTTTATTACAAATTCTGCACAAATTAAACCTCAGCTTTCCATTTTCTATGCTCATTCTGTTTTTTGGTGACCTACATCTAATTATTAACTCCCTGTGTTTACACAATATATTTCATAATAGTGCAATCATGTGGTATTTGTTCTTTTGTGTCTAGCATGCCTCACTCAATAAATGCCCTCTAGGTTCATGCATATTGTCATATGCTCCATGACTTCATTTCTTCTTACAGCTGCATAATATTCCATCATGTGTATACACCACGATTTTTTTATCCCTTCATTGGTTGCTGGACAACTGGGCTGTTTCCATCTTTAGGCAATTGTGAATAATGCCACTGTGAACATTGGTGTGCAGATGTCTGCTCAGTCACTGTTCTTGATTCTTCTGGTTATATACCTAGTAGTAGTACTGCTGGGTCACATGACAAGTCTATATTCAACTTCTTTAGGAATTGCCAAACAGTCCTCCACAGTGGCTGTACCATTCTACATCCCCACCAATAGATAATAAGCCTTCCTACCTTCCAACATCCTCTCAACACTTGTAGTTTTCTGACTTTTTAATAGTGGCCACTCCAATAGGTGTGATACCTAAGAGATGTGATATCTCATTGTAGTTTTGATTTGCATTTCCCTAATTGCTAGTGACGTTGAACATTTTTTCATGTGTTTTTCACCATCTGTATTTCTTCTTTGGACAAATGTCTATTCAAGTTTTTACCCATTTTTTAATCAGATAGCTTGTCTTTTCATTGTTGAGTTATAGTATCTCTTTATGTATCATGGATATTAAGCCCTTATCAGATTTACAAATATTTTCTTCCATTAAGCTGGCTGTCTTTTCACCCTTTTGACAAAGTCTGTTGAGGTGCAAAAGTGTTTACATTTGAGGAGGTCTCATCTATTTTTTCTTCTGTTGCCAGTGCTTTGGGTATAAGGTTTAACAAACTACCATCTACCACAAGATCTTGAAGTTGTTTTCTTACATTTTCATCTAGGAGTTTCATGGTTATTGCTTTTATATTTAGAGCATTGATCCGTTTGGAGTTAATTTTTGTATAAGGTGTGAGATAGGGGCCCTTTATCTTTCTTTTGGATATGTGTATCTGGTCCTCCCAGCACCATTCGTTGAATGGATGTTCTGCCCCAACTGGGAGGGCTTAACAACCTTGTGAAAAATCACTTGACTGTAGAGGTGAGGGTCTGTTTCTGAACCATCAATTCAATTCCATTGGTCTATCTATCTGTCTTTATCCAGTACCGTGCTGTTTTTATTATTGTAGGTAGGTAATATGATTTAAAGTCCAGTAGTAAGAGTCCTCCAATTTCATTCTTCCTTTGCAAGATGTTCTGGCCCTTTGGGGTCCCTTACTCTTCCAAATAAATTTGATAATGGGATTTTCCATTTCTTGAAAGAAAGCCATTGGAATTGTTATTGGGATTGCATTCAATCTGTATATCAATTTGCGTAGAACTTACATCTTAATGATATTTAGTCTTCCAGTCCATGAAGACTGAATATTCTTCCATTTATTTAGGTCTTTTTAAATTTCATTTAGCAATGCATTTTAGTTTTCTGAATATAATGCTTTATGTCCTGGTTAAGTTTATTCCTAAATATTTGATTTATTTAGTCACTATCATAAATAGACATTTTTTTCCTGACTTCCTTCTCAGAATGCTCATTACTAGTGTATAGAAACACTACAAATTTTTGTATATTAATCATGTATCCTGCCCTCTGCTGAACTGTTTATTAGATCTAGTAGCTTTGTTGTAGATTTCTCAGAACTTTCTAGGTATAGGGTCATATCACCTGTGAATAGTCAAAGTTTTATTTCTTCCTTTCCAATTAGGATGACTTTCATTAATTTTTCTTGCCTTGTTCCTCTAGCTAGAACCTCTAGCACTATATTGAACAAAAGCAGACAGTAGGCATCCTTGTCTTGTTCCCAATCTCAACAGGAAAGCTTTCATTATTTCAATATTGAGTACAAAGTTAGCTGCAGGTTTTTCATATATGCCCTCTATCATGTTAAGACTATTTCCTTAAATTCCTATCTTTTGTAGTATTTTTTTTTTCAAGAAAAGATGCTGTATTTATCATATACTTTTTCTGTGTAAATGGAGATGATCATGTGGTTTTTCTTCTTTGACCTATTAGTGTGGTATATTATGCTGATTGATTTTTTTTACATTTGACCACACTCACATACCTGTGATAAAGCTTATTTGATCATGATGAATAATTCGTTTAATGTGTTGTTGGACTCAATTAGTAAGTATTTCGTTGATGATTTTTGCATCTGTATTCATTAGGGAAATGGGTCTATAATCTTATTTTTTTTTGTAATATCTTTATCTGGCTTTGATATTAGGGTGATTATGGCTTCATCAATGATCTTGGTAGCATTCATTCATTCCTGTTCCAATTTTTTGAAGAGTTTGAATAGATTGGTATTAAAATTTTTTTAAAAATGTTTAGTAGAGCTCACCTGTGAAGCCATCTGGTCCTGGGCATTTCATTTTGGGGGAGTTTGATGACAGTTCCATTCTCTTAAATTGTTTTCGATTTGTTGGGATCTTCTATTTCCTCTAGGGTAACTGTAGGTTGTTTGTATGTTCTAGGAATTATTCCATTTCATCTACATTGTCTTGTTTGTTGGTATACAGTTGTTCATAGTACCCTCTTATAATCTCTTTAGCTTCTGTGGAGTCAGTAGTAATGTCCCTGTTTTCATTTTTCATTTTATTTATTTGCATCCTCTTTTTCTTTTGTCAGTTTAACTAAGGTTTTGTCAATTTTGTTAATCTTCTCAAAGAAGAAACTTTTGGTTTTGTTAATTCTTTTTTTCTCTCTCTCTCAATTTTTGCTTTGATCTTTGTTATTTCATTCCTTCTGCTTGCCTGGGAATAGTTTGTTGTTCTTTTTCTACTTTCTCCAGTGGTGTAGTTAGTTCACTTATTATAGCTCTTTCTTCTTTTTTTAATGTAAGCATCAAGAACTATAAATTTCCCTCTATGCACTGCTTTCGCTGCATCCCATAGGTTCTGATATATTGTGATCTTGTTCTCATTCTAGAGGTATTTACTGATTTCTCTCAATTTCTTCTTTGACCCACTGATTTTTTAATAGTGTGTTCTTTAATCTCCATATATTTGTGAATTTTCCCTTTTTCCACTTGTAGATTCCCAATTGTATTACATTATGCTCAGATAAAGCACTTTGTGTAATTTTGATCTTGTTAAATGTATTGAGATCTGCTTTGTGACCCAACATGTGGTCTCTTCTGGAGAAACGTCCATTAGCATTTGAGAGGAATGTATATTCTGCTGATTTGGGATTCAATATTCTATTTATGTCTATTAGGTTTAGTTCATTTATCATATTATTCAAGCTCTCTGTTCCTTTTTTTTCTTTTTCTTTTTCTTTTTTTAAGAAATTTTAGATTACATAAATGTTACATTAAAAATATAGGGGATTCCTGTATGTCCCCTCCTTCACTTTCCCACATTAACAACATCCTTCATTAGTGTGGTACATTTGTGACAACCAATGAACACATACTGAAGCATTGCCACTAACCATGGATTATAATTTACATTACAGTTTACACTCTGTCCCAAGCAATTTTGTAAGTTATAACAAAACATATAATGGCCTTTATCTGTCATTGCAATGTCATGCAAGACAATTCCAGTGTCCCAAAAATGCCCCCATATTACACCTATTTTTCCATCTCCCTCCCCTCAGAACCTGCAGGGCCACTGCTTTCACATTAATGATGAAAGTTCTTCCATTGCTAGAATAACAATGTCTATATAGAATAATAATGAATCTACCTTACTCCGTTGTTCATTCCCCAGTCTTGAGGATTTGGGGATGGTGATGCCCACTCTGCCTCTAATTTAGAGGGGGCTTAGATCCCATAGGGCAGATGGATGGAACTATCTTGCTTGCAGTTGCAGACTCTCTCTGTTTCTTGGGATGGGCATTTTCATCATCATCTCCTTGTTAGTTGTCCTGGGTGAGACCAATGAAGTGGAAAGTAGGTGTTGCAACTCTGCTGAGATTCAGGACCCAATTGGCACATGGACAGACAAAAGATTTAAGTCTCTTGAACATACATCTATCAAGTATAGTACTAATTATAGGTTCAAATAGGAGGGGTAGAAGAGCCATATGTAGGGAAACCACAAATGAGTCCAACTCTGTCACACTGGGGAGCATAAATTCCAAGGAAAGGCCCACTGGGCAGGGCACCAGACTCCTGAACTGTCTGCCCTGGCTACAGTGTCTGGATGTCTCCAGAGCCCTCAGGAGCCCTGCTGATTGAAGCATCATTTACTGTGGCAGTCTTTAAAGTCCTGCTGAGATATGTGTAAGCATAACCTCTGGAGTGACCTCCCAACACACTTTGAAATCTCTTAACTATATTTGTTTCTTTATTGATCCTATGCCAAGATGTTCTATCCAATGATGAGAATGGTGTATTGAAGTCTTCAACTATTATTGTAGGGAAATCTATTTCTCCCTTCAGTTTTGCTAGTACTTGCTTCATGTAATTTGGGACCTCCTGGATACATGCACATACATTTATCATTGTTATTTCTTCCTGGTGAATTGCCCATTTTATTAATATAAACATCCTTCGTTGACTCTAATAACAGCTTTTGGTTTTTTGTTTCTTTTGTTTTGGTTTTTGTGTTATTTTGTTTTTAGGTGTCAGAGGCTGGGAATTGAAACCAGGACCTCATATGTGGGAAGCCAGTGTTCAACCACTTAGCCACATTGGCTCCCCTGAGTTGGTTTTTTTCATTTGTTTTACTTGTTCTTTGTTTTTTGTTTTTAAGAGGCACCAGGAACCAAACCTGGACCTCCCATGTGGGAACGAGGCTTTCAAATGCTTGACCACATCCACTCCTTTTTTTTTTTCATTTATTGAAATATAACACTCGTACATAAATATATATAAATAATAAATGTATAATAGTTGTGAACTTACAAAACATATATAACATCAAACAAACATATATAACATCTCACCCTACCACCAAAAACTTGCATCGTTTTTAAACCTTTTTAACTAATGATTGAAGAGAATTGTCAAAATATTACTACTAAGCAAAGTATTTTTCCCCTAGCCAATCTGATTATTAGCTTTATATCATTTATATATGAACATATAAACAATTAAGTGTCTAGTAAAAGTAGTTAATTTACAAAGCAAACATACATAACATCATTCAGGGACCCCATACCTCAACCCTCTACCAACACCTTGCATTGTCATGAGACATTTGTTACAAACTATGAAAGAACATTGTCAAAATCTTACTACTAATCATAGTTCTTTTCTTATATTTGGTGTGTTTTTCCCCCAACCCATCCTATTATTATTTTTTAAATATATTTTTTATGGCAGAAGTTGTAAACTTATAAAACAATCATGCACATGTGCAGAATTCCCAAACAACACTCCTCCATCAACACACCACAATGCGGTGTGTCATTTGCTACAGATAAAATAATATCATCTGATTATTGCCATGTCCACAGTGTACATTTGGCTCACATTTTCCATATTGCTTCAGTATCAACACAGTACATTTTTTGCATAGATGCAAAAATATTATATTATTACTAATAACCGCAGTCCAGAGGTCACTCCAGCTGTATTTTTCCCATGCTTCTCCACATTTCCAGCACCCTGCAGTAGTGATATACATTTGTTCTAGCTAACAAAGAACATTCTTGCATCTGTACCATCAGCCACAATTCTCACCCACCTCTTGGTTTACTGTGCTATCCAGTTCCCAGATTATTCTCAAGCATTCTGTCAGTTGGCATTTACATAACTAGACATTTTCAGTCACATGCCCATTTATAAATTAGCTGTTACTCACTGTGTGCTATCCCCCACTCTATATATTTGCACAATTTTACAGTAAAGCTAATTAAAACTTCTACATACATTAAACATCAGTAGTCCACTCAGTCCTTATATCTCCTTTAAGAATCTACCACCTACCACCAGGTCTTGAAGATATTTTCCAATAATTCCTTCTAGAAGTTTTATGGCTTTTGCTTTTAGTTTTAGTTTTTTGATCCATTTTGGGTTAGTTTTTTGGATAAGGTGTGAGATAGGGGTCCTCTTTCCTTCTTTCAGCTATGGATGTCCAATTCTTTCAGCACCATTTGTTGAATGGAGGGTTCTGCCTGAGCTGTGTGAGTTTGACAGTCTAGTCAAAAATCACTTGACCATACCTGTGAGGGTCTGTTTCTGAACCATAAATTTGGTTCCAATGGTCTATTGTTTCTGTCTTTAGGCTGGTACCATGTTGTTTTTACTACTATAAGTAGGTATTATGATTTAAAGTCTGGAGATGAGAGTTCATTTTTCCTTTTTATGATGTTTCTGGCCACTCAGGACCCCTTATCCTTCCAAATAAATTTGATCATCATGTTTTCAATTTTTTCTTTAATGTTGGTGGAATTTTTATCAGGATTGCATTAAATCTGTATATCAATTTGAGTAGAATTGGCATCTTAATGATATTTAGCCTTCAATCCATGAGCATGGAATGTTCTTCCAGTTATTTAGGGCTTTTTTTGTTTTAACATTGAGTTGCTGTTTTCTGAATACAAGTGCTTTACATCATTGGTTAAGTTTATTCCTGACTATTTGAGTTTTATCTGTCATCTTTTATTTTCACCACTCTTTTGACACTTTTAGTAACTTTTATTGATATAATCTTCATTTCTAGACTCTCTTCTGGGCCCCTCTCTCCTGTCTTTTCTTTTCAGGCTCCAGCACACCCTTTAGTATTTCCTGAAATTCTGGTCTCTTGCTTAGAAATTCTCTTAGTTTCTGTTTATCTGTGAATAGTGTAATTTCACCCTCATATTTGAAAGACAGTCTTGCTGGATATAAGATTCTTGGCTGGAAAATTTTCTCTTGTAGTTTCTTAAATATATCAGACCATGGTCTTCTTGCTTCCATGGTTTCTGGTGAGAAATCAGCACTTAATCTTATTGGATATCCATTATATGTTGTGCATTGCTTTTCTCTTGCTGCTCTCAGAATTCTCTCTTTGTCTTTGGCATTTGACATTCTTGATGAGAATGTGTCTTGGAGTGGTCTATTTGGATTTTTTCAGATGGGAGTACATTGTGCTTCTTGGACAGGGATATCTATGTCCTTCAATATGGTTGGGAAATTTTGTACCATTATTTATTTAAATATTTCTTCTGCCCCTTTTCCCTTCTCTTCTTCTGGGACACCCATGACACATATGTTTGCTCATCTTTTGCTGTCATTTAGTTCCCTGAGACCTTGTTCAATTTTTTCCATTCTTTTCTTCATCTGTTCTTTTGTATGTTCATTTTCAGAGGCCATTTCTTCAAGCTCACCAATCCTTTCTTCTGCTTCCTCAAATCTGCTATTATATCATTCCAGTGTTTTTTTTTAATTTCATTGATTGCACCTTTCATTCCCATAAGATCTGCTAATTTTCTATTTATGCTTTCGAATTCTTCTTTGTGCTCATCCAATTTCTTCTTAATATCCTTAATCTCTTTAGCCATTTCATTGAATTTATTAAGGAGATTTGAACATCTATAATTAGTTGTCTCAACTCCTATATGTCACCTGGAGGCTTATCTTTTTACTTTAACTGGGCCATAGCTTCCTGTTTCTTGGTGTGGGTTGTAATTTTTTTTGGTGTCTTTGCATCTGCCTTGCTAGAGTATTTTTTCTGGGTGCAGTTTTTCTCTTTAGTTTAGGGCCTCCTATCATTTCTTCCTTGCTGGTTATGTAGTAGGAGCCAAGATGTAGTTGGTGCTGTAGGCTGTGGAGGCTCAAGCTGCCTTCATTGCACCAGGGACCAATGAAGCTTCTTCCAACTTTCTCCTTTGCCAGGGTAGGTACAGAATCACAGCTATGTAGAATAATCTACGTGCAGGCCTAGGCTGTAATTGCCCAGAAAGACTGATGAAGCTTCATATCCCTTTCTCCCCTACCTGGGGCAGGGATGGAGCTGCAGGTGTGGGCAGCAATCTATGCAGTGTAGGTCCTAAGATGACTGCAGTTGCCCTGATAGACTTCTGATTTTCAGTCTATGCCAGTCAAAATTACCTGCAGTTACCTGTATAGGCTAGTGCAGGACTCCTCAGCCTCCTCCATGCCAGAGGCAGAGCTGAAGCCTAGGCAGGCTGCAGGCTGATCTGCGTGAAAGAAACTGTCAGCCTGGCTTCCCCTCAGGCTGGGGGCAGAGTCAGAATGGCAACTACTGGCCTCTTTCTGACTTGTGCTGGTTCTCACCCCAGCTCTTCCCAGGGTTATCTCTTAGCCAGCGGAGTCTACCAATCAGAAGCTGAAATCGGCAGCCAATCGTCTCCTCTTCCCCTGGGTCTGGGAAATGGAGCCTCCAATTCCCATCACAGAGCAGCTTCTGGGGCGACTCGTGCCGCCAGAGTAGGATGATCACCAGCCTCCACGGCTTGGCCTGTAATTTCCCAGAGAGGATGGCGCAGGTCCCCGCAGCATCCTCCCTGCTGGGGGTGGCACTAGGGCCTAGGCTAGACCTGCAATATGATCTCGATGGGAAGAAACCGGTCCCCACCAGCACTGGGATTCTCAGTCTGCCCGCTTCCTCTCATGCAAGGCGTGGATTTAAGATGGCGGCTCTCAGCCTCTTTCTGACCTGGACAGGCTCAAACATTAGCTGTTCTCAGGATCATACTATAGCCTGCTGAATTTCCTCATCATAGCTGAAATTGGTGCCCAGCCGTCTCTTCCTTGCCCATTTTGGGAAAGTGGAGCTTTCAATTCCAGCCACAGAACTGCTCCTGAGGCAGCTTGTGCCTCCAGTGGCGTGGAGCACTCTACTTAGTAATTTTCTCTGCAGATGGGCAGTCTCCTCCTTCCATTCCTTCAAGTATGTTGCAGGATGCTCTTCTGGTCTCCTGGAGCCCCCAAACAGGTGCTTCAGCTAGCTCCAGAGAGCCCTGGGTGTTTGCTAACTGCCTTGTAGCAGGAGCTGACTCTAGGAGCTCCTTACTCTGCTGTCATCTTGCTGGTTTTCCCCCACAGCTTTGCTTTTAAAGTCTATTTCATCTGATATAAATATAGCTACTCCAGCTTGTATTGATTACTGCATATTTGGAATGTCTTTTTCCAGCATTTCTCTTTCAATCTCTTTGCATCTGTGGGACTAAGGTGAGTCTCTAGTAGACATCATATGTATTCACATACCATATAATCTATTCAAAGAGCATAATTAATGGCTTTTAATGTAATCACAATGTTTTACATTCATCACCACAAAAAATTTTAGAGCAATTTCATTACTCCAAAAAGAAAAACTGCACACCCCTTAACATTCCTACCCAAGCCTTACATAACAATAATCGAATTCATTCTTATAAATTGATTCATATTTACATTTTATAGAAATAGAATCATTCAATATGTAGTACTTTATGTCTGGTTTCTTTCACTTAGCATAATGGGTTTTTTTGTCTGATAATAACATTTTGTAGTATTAACATACATTTGTTCACCTTCAAATAAAAATGGTCTTACATATGCAATTTTACACATATTCATATTTCACATGTGGTTTTACTATGCTATGCAGTTCCATGTTACATTTTTTAGCTTTCCTTTTAGTAATATACATGACTTTAGAGTTTCCATTTAAGCTACTTTCATACCCACATAATAGTACTGCTAGTTGCAAACATTATGCTGGTCTTTCACCTTTTCTATTCATTTCCAAAGATTAACACACATTCCTTTTACCAATTCCACACAAGTTAACCCTAAGCTTTACATTCTCTAAACTCATTTCTGGTGACCCATATTCAAGTTAGTAATTCCATGAGATTACACAATATATTTAGTTTATAGTAGCACAATCATACAATATTTTTCCTTTTGTTTCAGGTTTGCTTCATTCAACATAATGTTTTCCAGGTTCATCCATGTTGTCATCCATGTTGTCATATGCTTTATGACATCATTTCTTATTACAACTGCATAATATTCTATTGTGTGAATATGCCACAGTTTGTTTATTCATTTATCAGTTGATGGACACCTGGGTTGTCCCAACTTTTTGCAGTCGTGAATAATGCCACTATGAACATCAGTGGGTGCAGGTCTGCTCATATCACTGCTCTCAGTTCATCTTGTTATATACCCAGAAGTGATATTACTGGGTCAAGTGGACTATAATATCATATCCAGCCAGGGTAATGCAGATATGCATCAGAAGTAATGATTGTAAGGTACAGAATCCATAATATATTCATTCTATTTGCCATCCATAATGGATTCAAAATAAGGTGCCCACTGAGCATGCCATTTAAATAATTAAACAATAACACTGCCTGTGTACCATTATTTAAAATGGAGTAAGTTGCCAGAACTACTAATTGGCATGAAGTAAATTAAGATAACATAAGGAAGGTTGTGTATGTGTGTGTGTGTGTATGCGTAAATGGAAAAGCATTTTTCCCTACCTTTTTTTAGTAAACAGATAGAAAAACAAAACGTTAAAGCCTTAGCAGGACTAGATTAATTCAGAAAGTGACAGCTTGAAAATATAAGTGACTTGCCTACAGCCATAGAGATTATTACTGACAGAAGCAGACATAGAATCCAGGTTTCCTGCATTGGTTTCTTGGCTCCTATTACCTCACTCCAATATGCAAATATCTGTTCCTAATGATCTTCTAGTACTCTCTAAAGATAAACATATGGTGAATGCATCTTTAAGTATATCATAGGTCCAGAGATTCTGACCTGAAAGGAATTCAGTTGAACCTATGAAGAATTGTGCTGCATACATGTAAGAATTTCAGTAAAAATCTTAAAATTATCTTCATTTATCCAATGTTCAAAGGTTCAGAAGAGTAGATATTACAATGTTTTTAGAAGGTGAAGGCATGGGTGATGCTGTAAACATCTATTAATAGTTTTTCTTGGTTGGTTCCCTAAAACATATGCATTAAGCTTAATTTATGATCTCACCTTTAAAAAGGTCAAGACTTTGCCTAAAGGTTAGTGAGCTTTAAGCTTCCCTAGGAAGTTCCCGTTATTTTTCTAAAATCGTACATGAATTTCTCATGCTGATTCCTATGTAGCTAAAGAAGTCATTTTCTAACTGGTGAATCTGAATTGATCATAAATCTTTATTTAAAGTATCTGTGCTAAGGTAAGCATAATGGAGATTTATCGATATCTGGATGGAAAACACTTGAAATGATCAATTAAAACATACTTTTTGTTATGTAATTAAAAGACAACAAGAAGAACTCCTTAAAAGAAAAGAAAAACTGATCTTCCTGCATACATCTACACCTGAAGCCAAAATAAGATCAATAACTAATACACTGTTACTGCATATACCTCAAGGGCTACAACAGTGATTACAGAGATTTTCCATCAACAATTTGAAAGACATACTGAGTAGAAGCCGTAAAAAGGCAACTATGAGTTCCAATGAGGGTTCCAGTTCAGTATTTGATGAACTTTTAAATTTCACTAGGAATTGGCACTAACACAATACCAGGAATTGAAAACTATCCATTTGCTCCTGAAAAAATAAATCATGCTACTGAAAGACATTTGTTTATCTGATTTTCTCATCAACACTATCTATCGTGTGAGTCTCAAAGTGAAAAGTGATTTAAATTGAGGGTCCTTCCTGATTCAAGTTTAACTCTACTATCATATTTACATTTACAATGCATTCTCAAAACTTGATTAAAACTGAACTAATAACATATCAACGTGTGTGCTAAAAAATTGCATTCATTAATCTCACTAAAAATATATTATTATTGCCTATTATAGTAATAACAGCTAGAATTTATTGAACCCTGGTGCCTTGGGTATTTTACACACGTTCTTTCATTAAATCCTCCAGAAAAGAAAATCACAACAACAACAAAAAATTGTAAGGATTGTCTTTTTTTCAGATGAGGAAACTGAAAATTAGAAATTAAATCATGTAGTCACTTTAAGAATTATTGCAAAATAAAAAACTACCACAAAACCTTGTGGAGTAAAATGGATTTTTGCAGATCAGAAATTTGGACATACCACAGAGAGAATTGTTTATTTTTGTTCCAAGATGCCTGGTACCTCAGCTGGGAACACTCAAATGACTAGAAATGGGAACCAACTAGAAGTTGTTTCACAAATATTTAGATATTTAGCACCTGGGCTGGGTACACTCAAAGGCTGAGCTCAGCTGGGCCTGCAGACTAAAATGCCCACATGTGGTTTTTCCATGTAAATTGAGTTTCCTCAAAGCATAGCTTCTTCAGGATATTCAGATGTCCAGCCTGGTGACACAGGGCTCTGAGATCAAGGGTTCCAGCAAATAAAATTGATATTGCATGGCCTTTATGGCCCAGCCTCTTTTATCATATTCTATTAATCAAAGAGTCACAGACCCATCCAGGATCAAGAGGAGCAGACTTTACCCCACCTCTTGATGGCAGGAGTGTCAAACTTTAAAACCATGACAGACTCCAAGCCCCAGTCCAAGTCAGTGTGTGACATTTAGTCCTAAGGATTTATGGATTGTTATTACCGGAGATAGTAGGAAAAAATGGGTATTTGATACAGACTTTTACTCTACCAAGGCAGTCTAAAAAAGTGAAAGAATTTATCACTAAAAGGCATTTTCACTTGAAACACAGTAACAACCTAAGAATATTTTATGACAAGCAATTTATACTAAAGCAAGAAAAAATGTTGACACATGTTTGCTCTTACTGAGAAATGCACCTAAAATAGAGGAAAAGCATAGTAGAGCCCATTACTGGGATTCCTGGAATCTAAGTTTCAAAAGGACAGAGATGATGGATGGCATTAGGTATATTAGTAAGTACCAAGTACTGTTAATAGCCACTTGCCTGCTTTGAAGGGCAACACCAGATTTACACCAAAAAGTCTTTACAAGGAGAAGAGCAACAGCGGATGAGCAAGCAGAACCCTAAGGAGTTTATGCCAGGCTTAGAGGATTATAAATAGAGATGCCTTCAGTCCCTCAGCAGACTGAAATGAACCCATCAATAAAACTAATGAAGAGGAGAAGAAACAACCTGAAAATCCCAGAGAGGGGAGCAAAAGCTCAGAAGAAATGAAGAAAACTCTAGGTTATTCACCCACGTGAAGAAGATTATCATGGTCTTATTGGTCATGGAGAAGGGAGATGCATAGGACATTGTTTTCATGGCCCACTGGGGGTATTTTCTTTACAACAATAAAAAATGTCTATGAAGCCAGAAGCCAGATAAATAAAACAATGAAGGATTTATTTTTGTAACTTCAAAAGGAACAATGAAAAAGAATTGGAATAGAATTTCATTTAGTATTTGAACTCTCTTTAAAATAGCAATATAATAATTTATAAAGCAGATTAGTTTTTTTCCATGAGGATCACAGAAAATAGTCACGGTTTACTAAAAAAAAGTCAACTTCCAAGTTTTTTTTTCCAAATTGTTTTATGGTTATTTGCCTATTGGGTATTCTCTAACAACCATTCTAAACTGACATTGTCTTATAAAGACATTAATTTGTTTTCAGATCTACCCTTTAATTTAACCTAAGCACCTAAGAAAGAATAGTGAGAAATGTGAAAAGATATACAAAAGAGTTGTTCTTTTCAGATTTTACTGATAAGAAAACAGTGCTGAGTCATTTCAGTACTCCAAATGATAGTAAAAAAAATATTGTACAGTTATTTATAATAATGACTGCAAATCTCTAAAAGATGGTAAAGTGACTTCTGAGTCATCAAAACAAGAAAGATTGGCTGGTGAAAGATTATGGAGGACATCAAACACAAGCATTTAAGATTCATTTGATGGGTAAAGGGGAGACATTGAAAGTGTTTGAACAAGGCAATGGCATTGGTTGGCAAAGAACCCTGTAGCAAAAGTAATCCAGTGATCAAAGGGAGTTATTATTTTAATAAACAGTGACTAGAGACCAGTTAGGAGTCTATTGAAATACTCCAGCATGAAGGGAAAAAATAAGTACAATAACTAGGTTTTGTGGTCATAGGAACAGAGTGATGCAGGACAAATATGGTCTTGTAGGGATAGAGGGTGACTAACCATCCTGGTTTGCCTGGGACCAAGGAGTTTCTGGAGCATTTGTAACTTTAAATACTTGATCAGGACAGTCCTAGGAAATCATGATTGTTGGTTACCTTAGTTGGATGTTAGGGGCAGAGGAAGAATAAGTGTTTGGTTTCAGGGAGATAGGCCAGGGATAACCATTTGAAGACTCTCTAATAGCCAGAACCTTAGATTAACCAAAATTTCCCATTTAGTCATTCCAAAAAATCACAACATGCCCATAAATATGGAAAAAAAGATAAGGATATAGCAAATTAGCATATAACTTTATAGAAGGCTTTGTTGTAAGCTACAGTGTGGAAAACAACAAGACAGAAGCTAAAAACCTGAATGAGATAAGTTATGAAAGAATAGGGAGCAAATATTAACTATAGTCTAAAAGGTAAGTCAGCAGGTCAAGGAGTAAAGACCAAGTTGGTTAAAGGTACAAGGATGGAGAGTGCAAGAATTGACTATGAATTGGGAGGCTGAATGAAGAAGAGAAGAGACAGATAAGGAGACTGGAAATGGGGCCCCAGGAAGAAACATATGTGGGGACAGTGTCCAAATCTTCACCGATTTCACTCAAGTTAAAATTTGCCCTAACCCAACTCCGTGCTCCAACTGTGGCCTATCTTCTACTGATTTCAAATGGAAACTATTTAAAAGAATAGGTGGGCCTTGCAGACACCACCAACTGCCACCACAGGGTCCTGTGTCAAACCATGGTCAACCCCACCATGTTCTTCCTGTCATCACTGTCAACGGTGAGCCCTTAGGCCATGTCTCCTTCAGGCTGTTTGCAGACAAAGTTCCAAGGACCAAAAATTTTCATGCCCTGAGCCCTGGGGAGAAAGGATTTGGTCCTAAGGGTTCCTGCTTTCATAGAATTATTCCTGGGTTTTATGTGCCAAGGTGGTGACTTCACACACCATGACGGCACTGGGGGCAAGTCCATATACAGGAGAAGTCTGATGATGAGAGCTTCATCCTGAAGTATGCAGTCCTGGCAGCTTGTCCATGGCCAATGCTGGACCCAACACAAATGGTTCCCAATTTTTCATCTGCACTGCAAAGGCTAGGTGGTTGGATGGCCAGGTGAAAGGGGGTATGAATTTTGTGGAAGCAATGCAGTGCTTTGGGTCCAGGAACAGCAAGACCACAAGAAGACCACCATTGCCAACTGTGGACAAGTTTAATAAATTTGATTTGTCTTTTGTCTTAACACCAGGACATTCCTTCTGTAGCTCAGGAGAATGCCCACCATGCATGGTCTGCTCTCAGTAGCCCATAATCTTTGTGCTCTTGTTGCAGGTCTTTGGGCTCCACATCATCCACCCCTTCCATGTGTAGCTGGATTGCAATTAAATTTATGATTATGAAATAAAAATCTTAATCAACAAAAAATAGAATAGATATATTTATCTTTGCCTTCTATGCATTCGCCCCTTACACACTTCTTACCCTGCTTCAACTAGTTTCTCCCCATTTTTCCCTGTCCCTTATAAAACTACTGTGGCAAGATAATAGTTCGAATTATTATTCCTTATGTTGGTTATTTTCACTAGTTCCTCCTTCCTGTTTGTCTTTCCATCCTGAGTTAGAACAACATTCTCTATGAATTGGCTCAGTGAGTGATGACAAAACAGAATAACAGGAAGGGTGGGGTGTTGGGAAGACTCTAACATCACATTTTTTGAGTTTCAAACATCTAGGTGTAAAGGAGAAATGAAAGAATAGGTTTTGGAGAAGGCGGAATAGATAGATGATGGAAAATGATGACAGACATATAGAAGGCTAGAGATAAAATGACTCCTCTCAGCTCCTGGGCCATGAAGTTGAAGGAGAAAGGGAAGACTTTAAGGAACTGAGGAGAGACAAAAGTAGGTAGAAAATTGAGGGGCTCAGACTCACGCACTTACAGAGATTACAAAGGTAGTGTGGAATCCAGACACTCCACAGCCCCACTCAAGTGCCCATTCGTTCAGGGCATGAGGTAGTACCAACACCTACCTGCTTATTCTAGTCAGAAATCTGGGGGAAATCCTTGACTACCCACTCTCCCTCTCTCCATGTCCTAGTACTGTTCATTGTTTCCTAAATAGCTCTTGAATTAGTCATTTTCCTAATGTCCCCACTGCTACCACCCTCAGCTATTCAGTCCATCTCATTCAGTCCAAGCCAGCCCCGTCTTGCCTACATTACAATAAGCTCAAAACTAGCTTCTGTGACTCTCCAGTCTCTACCAATAGAATTAGTCTTTCTCAAAGGTTTTGTTGTTGATTATCTTATTGGTCCTAATGTTAGGCTGGTTTGCTTTATACTTCAGTTTAGTTTCATCATCTGTAAAGTGTGGATAATAATAATATCTTGCTCATTCGATTGTTTAGAGGATTCAATGAGTTAGTGACTATGAAGTGTGCTTCACATGGTGCCTTGTTAGCTAGCAGTCACTTAATAAGTGTTTGCTATCATCGTCATTGTTATTATATTATCACTTTCATTCAATTATAAAATATAAAATCTTTCCATGCCCCTCCCTGTTGTTTCAGTTTCCTCGGCTGCTCAAGCAAATACCATGAAATGGGTCGGGTTAAACAATGTGAATTTGTTCGCTCATGGTTTGAGGCTGGAAAAAGTCCAAATCAAGGTGTGATCATGGTGATGCTTTCTTACCCAAGGCTATGGAATTCTAGGGCTGACTGCCAGTGATTCTTGGTCCTTAGTTTGTCACATGACAGGGCACATAGCAGTATCTCCTAGTCTCTCTGTTATCTTCCCAGAACCATTGATGTTCATCTTCTTGCTTCCATGGCTTTTTCTTTCTCTGTCTTAATTTCATTCCTCTTAAAAAGGACTCCAGTAGTAATAGGATTAAGACCCATCCTGAAGAAACCTCATCCAAAGGTCCGACTTACAATGGGTCCACACCTACAGAAATGGTTTAAGGTTAAGAACATGTTTTTCTGGGGTACATACAAATTCAAATCACCACATCTGTCGAAGTCCAAAATTTGAAATTGGCTTAGGAAGAGGGTTTGGGTCAAATCTAAGAAGGAGATAACTTAAACCAAAGGCGAATACTAGAAGTCAAGGCCAAAAGTGCCCTGAGCATCACAGATGAAGGTCTGGAAGCCCTGTGAGGCAAGGTAGCTGCCTTCTCTTTTGTTAAGAATCCAAATCAGCTTTTGTCCCTGCTTCTCCCAATATCTCTTTCGCTCTTTCTCTGAAGACGGACTTTCCCTACCGATTTTTCATGAGCATGGCAGCAAATGACTGTCCCAAGATTCCTTACAACATGTGTTCTCAATTTAAGTTTCCAATAGACACAGTTTCAACATTCTTGTGGGAGTGGAAATGATTGGTCTTCTTGGAGCAGTTGAGAGAAAGAAGGGCAGACAGCTTGACAAATGTGTCTGTTCATTCTGACCCCAAATTATGCTTCCAACCATCCCTCTAAAATAAAAGATGCACCAGGGAAGCGGACTTGGCCCGGTGGTTAGGGCATCTGTCTACTACATGGGAGGTCCACGGTTCAAACCCCGGGCCTCCTTGACCCGTGTGGAGCTGGCCCATGCACAGTGCTGATGCGCGCAAGGAGTACTGTGCTGCGCAGGGGTGTCCCTGTGTAGGGAAGCCCCATGCGCAAGGAGTGCGCCCCGTAAGGAGAGTCACTCAGTGCGAAAGAAAGTGCAGCCTGCCCAGGAATGGTGCCGCACACACGGAGAGCTGACACAGCAAGATGACACAACAAAAAGAAATACAGATTCCCGTGCTGCTGACAACAACAGAAGCAGACAAAAAGAAGAACACACAGCAATGGACACAGAGAGCAGACAACTGGGGGAGGAGGCGGGGATGGGGGGAGAGTAGTAAATAAATGAATCTTAATAAAAATAAAAATAAAAATAAATAAAATAAACATGCTCCAGTCACACAGGATTACTAATTTCCCACAATTGCTGTCATCTGTCATGTCTCTATGCTCTCATATATTGTTCCTTCTATCTGGATGTTCCCTACCAACCTTTACCTAATTAGATTCTACTTATCTTTTCTACTCAACTGAATCATCACCTTCATTTCCCATCACTGCAATGTATTTTGTATATTTTGTATATTCTCCAATTATAGCTCCTAGCACATTATGTAAAATTACAAAATATTTTTCTGAGACCCCTCAAGACAGGAATATTGTTTTTTATTCATCTTTATATCTTCAACGTCTAGAGAATTGGTTGCTTGACTACATAAATGAAATTAATTATAATTTTTATTATAAAATTACATTCATTTAGTCCATTCAGGAAAACCAATCTAAACTTTGAAAAGAATAAATTAAAAAATACATTTAGTCCATTCAGGAAAACCAATCTAAACTTTGAAAAGAATAAATTAATAAATACTTTTAAAGCAATGTTTAAAAACAAACTTCTATTTACATATAGCAATGAAACTAAAGCTAATAATTTATGAAAGAATGAGTATTCTGGTAGATCTGTTTTAATTAATAAAGTTGTTAGATATAAGCATATTTGTTTCATGTAAATAGATGTTACCAAAATGGTTTAACATTTCCTGGAAACAGTTTATTTCATGTAAATGAATCATTTTTCTGGCTGTCAATTCACCATATATTTTATTGCATGAATAATATATTTTTTCATAGATGATGCATCATGAGTAACTAGCTTGTGCCTGAATAAGTCTGAATATTGAACACACGCAGTTCATTTTAATAACTTTTCTCGGCCTATCTCTATTTGTGATGATCGCTGAACATACATGCCATTTTTCAAAGCTAACTGCTACTTTTTAAATTATTTCTATTTATATTAAGTCTGTTTCTGGCGTGTTCTTGTATTTCAGTCCTCAGAATTGCCTTTTCCTTTTCCTTTCCTCTTTATTTTCCTTCTCTTGTTCATTTCTTTCTACTTCTTTTCTACTAGAAGTCAAGTCTAGCAACAACCTGTTTGATTCTTCTACTTTGATTCCAAAACTCCTTCTGTTCTTCCCTCCATGCCTTCTACTCTGAAATATGCTAATACTTTGAATCAGCATTCTGCAAATATTTGCTCACATCCCTCTCCCATTTTGAGTATGTTTTCCTACTTCACTGATTGAGACTTGACCATATCACTTGCTTTAGAATGTGACTCTTAGCAGATGTGAGCATGGTTTAACTGGCTTCCTGTGCTCTGTTGATCCAACATACTGTGCTCCCAAGTAGAAGCTCCTCCTTCAGCCTTTGCCCCAGAATGAAGATACGGTGAACCCAATATATAGCCTGGAGTTGAGCCCAACTGGCCCACCATCTAAATCAGGCCTGCACAAAGAAGCCTGTCCTCTATCAGCCCACCTGCTGACCTGAAGGCCTGAGAGCATGACAATAAAAACCATAGTTGTCAGCCACTGGATTTGGAGGTGGTTTGTTACATAGCATTACTGTGTCAAGAGCTGACAGATCTTAAGATATTCCTAAAACCCCCATTCTTTCTGATTCTAAAATATAAGGGGGGAAAAAATCCTTACGTTTATGAAATTTAAGTGTCTTTCACATCATAAGACTCATATATGTAGATAAAGGCTAAAAGAGTTGGTCTATTATTAGTTGTGGTCATTATTGAGTACCAAATATACACCAGGCATGATTTATATGCATTATTTCCCATCTACTGTTTAATAAATAAGAAAATTGACTCAGAAAGTTTAGATAATTTTCTCAAGGCCATGGAGCTAGGAAGTGGCAGGACTGAAATTCAAACCTAGTTCTGCCCAAACACAAAACCATTGTACCTTCTCTCTAACACTGTACATTATCATTTATGCCATCCAAGTGACAGCCATCATAACCTTTAATGCAATTAAAGAATTAATGTCATATTCTTACATATTATTTGTTGGGTAGGAAATGGTTTAGATTCCTTTAATATCCCAAGATGATAGTATTTTTATCATTTTAATTGCACACGTAGATTTTTTAAAAGTTATAATTTCAGGCTATCCTGGAAGATGTTGATGTGGGTTTGCAAGATGGTTGCAGTATCACAAAGGTGCAGAGTGTTTCAAAATGAAGCAACCTTACCATTTGGGCCTTTCTTGTAACATGTCCAGTGATAGACAATTGTGTCGGTGCACAAAACAACCCAGATTTGAAAAGTACTAAATGACTGTTATTTTACCATTATAACGAAAAAAAAACATGTTTGAAAAATGTGACATAAAAATGCTCCAAACCACAACTTAGTGATTACAGTTGAAAGATACCAATTTGAAGTAATTTGCTCTTTGATTTTTAGTCTTTTTTACCATCCAAACAAAAACTTATGTTTTTCTTTTTTTTTTTTATTCAGACATGTTTTATAAATATTGTGGCTGTCCTAGTCCAGAGAATATCTGTGGAGAAACAGAAGACAATAGTTTGCTAATTCAAACATCAGACCACTGACTGTCCTAATAGGTCACAAAGAAATTACGTATCAAAATAAATATATAATCATTCCAAGCAACCATCTGAAGCAAGGTTTAACAAGTCTACAAAGAAAATTTTGAATTGGTCTAGCTTCATTTGTCTTATGTACTAAAACTTAGGTAATCTTAAAATGCCAATGTAACTATTATTCCCTGGCTTTAACAAGTGGCCTGTCAAAATTTTAGATACTTAAATAAGGACAAAAGCTGAAGTTAGCAATGGGGTCATGAATTAGGTCTGATGTTGGAAGCAACTCAAATTTACTGGGAGCTGGGGGGATTCCAGGGCATGGGAATGAAGAACGAACTTTGTGTTGGTTAGACAATTTTAACCTTGTAACAAAAAAAAATCAAAAATTTCAATATCTTAACTCAGTAACATTTGATTTCTTCATTACGGTTAGTCTGAGTGATTCTGATGGGAATTCAGGGACTGAATCTGTCTTGTGTGGGCCCCATATCCCTCAGGACCTCGGGGTTCTCTAAACCCAGAGTCCTCAGAAAGAGAGCATGAAGCGAACATCACCTCATCTTTACCACTTTGGCCCCGAAGTGACGCAATCATTTCTGCTCACGTTCTAGAGTGAGAAAGTCACATGGCCTTGCTTAGATGGGAATGTAGTCGCCAGCAGGGCAGCTCTATCTCAGCAACAAATCCATATCATGAAAAGGTAACACAAAATTTGGTAGACAGGTTGCTATATTTCTTCAGAAAACATTTACTAAATTATTTTGTATGTATACCATAATAGTAGGTGCTGTGAAGTGATAAATAAAATGTATTCTTCCTTCAAGCAGCTTATAAATCAAATGGGAAAAGGAATAGACTGATAGCATATGGCTTATAAATGTATAGAGCCATTCTCAGTTACTCGGAGGACCACTTTGGATTGAGATTGCTCAAAACTTTGTTTCTTCTTTTTTTTATGCTAAATCTTACCTCATTTTTGCATTAAATAACATTCAACTCACAGATGCATGATTGCTTTTGGGGGGAGGGAAGGATTCCCACCCATTTTGTTAAAATGTGTACACCCAGTAAAATCAGACCTTTTATATTGAAAGATTATTATAAAAAGTTATAATATATGAATACACAATACACGTATTGATCAATTATATAATGAGAACTGTAAAACTCAGTACAGAATCGGCGGCGGACTTAGCCCAGTGGTCAGGGCATCCGTCTACCACGTGGGAGGTCAGTAGTTCAGACCCTGGGCCTCCTTGTCCCATGTGGAACTGGTCCATGTGCAGTGCTGATGCGCGCAAGGAGTGCCATGCCATGCAAGGGTGTCCCCTGTGTAGGGGAACCCCACACGCAAGGAGTGCACCCCGTAAGGAGAGCCACCCAGCATGAAAGAAAGTGCAGCCTGCCCAGGAATGGCGCCACACACACATGGAGAGCTGACACAACAAGATGACGCAGCAAAAAGAGATAGATTCCCATGCCGCTGACAACAACAGAAGCAGACAAAGAAGATGCAGCAAATAGACACAGAGAACAGACAACTGGGGTGGGGAGGGGAGAGAAATAAATAAATAAATCTTAAAAAAAAAACTCAATACAGAATAAACTTAACACGTAAAGTCACAGAGATTTTTTAATTTCAACTTAAAATGTATACATTTTTGTTATATACGATGGGGTGATTATAAAAAGACATTTACATACAAGATATATTTTATTATATTTTATTTTATTATATTCAGATAAAATTCAATGAGGAAAGTGGAATGGAAACATAGGTTCAAAGAAAACATGTCAAAAATAAATAAATTCCAAATGCTAACAAAGAGCTTGTTTACATGTATATTTTAAAGAAGTGGTAGTGGTTTTCAATATAAATTTATATTCCACTGGGTATATTTAAAAAGAGAGGTGATTTTTTAATTTTACACATTTTATTTTATTTTACATATCTATAAGCTACATTATTTGAAACTCTTTAGCATTTTAATGAAAATCTTTAAATGTCAAATTAAAATTTTACTGTAAGGTACAGAGAGGCAGAAAGATTTGATTACTAACCAAAAAGATGACAGCCATCATTTCCCATTGCTTATAATAGCATTCAGTAAATGTCACATTAATTAATTAATATGTTTTGATACTGGACAACTCTGTCAATAATTGAGCTACTATATTCTTCTGTCATGCCAAAGAAGAAGTTTACTACAAGGTGAATGACTTAGAATTACAGAATTTTACAACAAGAAGAGAACTAATAGATATTTTTATCTAATCATCTCAGTTTTATAGAAACTAAGACCCAGAGGGCTTAAATGACTTTTTCAATTTTCTCCTATTCATTTTTCTATGGTGAAAATCTGAGTAAAATATGGAGTGTTTGCATCACATTGATGACCCCAAACTGTAATATATTATTTTTACTCATCTTACAATGTTTTTCAATCTTGACAGCTCTATAGATGTTAGCAGAAGTCAATATCACTTTAATCCCTACATAAACCATTTACAATCATCGTTCCATTCCATACCCCATGGCTAGTTGAAGTCCTTGCTGGTCAATCTAAATAAAAGGCAACAGGGAAAACTCTAACACTACTGAAAGTGGTGGTTAAGGTTCTTGCCAAAACAACATATTTCAGGGGAAACCAGAATGTAGGTGTGAGCTTGATGTATTTTAGGCTCAACTGTTTAATGTTACAGGAAGCCATAATGTCCCTAAGCACCAATATATTACTAGGTATAATTTGCTGAACATTCTCTTTTCAGTCCTTTGAATATTTATTAGATTTTCTTTTTCAAGGGTTATTAAGGTAGTAAAAAGCCAAAACTTTATTTTCACTGATTTAATAAGAGCTGAGCTTCAGCATGAATATCAAGATAAGAGTAAGCTCTTGACTTCTGAGTTTTTTAGAATAAATTGTGGGGACCTCCATGACCAGGCCCCTGTCCAACTCTCCAGACTGGTTTATCACCTCCACCATTCCTATTCCCAGAACAAGCTTCAGTATTTCTCCAGCACACAATGCTTTCCTGGACTCCACATACTTGCTGATACAGTTGTCTTCATCTTTGCAAGGCCTGTTTTCATCCTTTCAAGTTCTGGTTCATGTGTTACGTCCCAGGAATCTTTGTTGACCTCCTTAATCAATTGGGATTGAGTTTTTACTCCATTGGGCCACTTTGCACCCCTTCTTAATTCTGACATGCCAGAGATATTATACCTAGGATAGCACCAGAACCATGGGAGGATTTCCAAAAATAAGAATTGATTGAAAGATTGATTAATTAATTAATTAATGACTGGCACTGCTACAGTATATTGAATTTACTGCTTGATTTTTTTTTTCTGTCAGTCCCATTAAAGAATATGTTCCATATAGGCAGGGACTTGTAGTATTTATCATTAAATCAGTACCTGTCAGGAAAGTCAGCACAAAGAAGCTCCATAAATATCTGCCCAACTGAATTTAAATTCACGGATACTCCAAGAAGCAAGGGCTCTTAATCTGTGAAATCATCTCAGTAATGTTTAAGAAGGGGTAGAGCTGAATTGAGAGAAATCTAAAAGCCATTTGTGAACCAAAACACTTGGTTCAGCCAGCGAATTTAACAGTTCAAAGGTGTTTTTGGTTGAAATGTTTGTTCCACTAACAAGCATTTTTAAAAGGCATTTTTTATTTTGAGGCTGAAAAAATTTTGTTTTAAAGGTATCAGGATATTGAATGTTAAAAATATATCTAGTCTGTGATGGTTAGGCTAATGTGTCAACTCTGCCAAGTAATTGTGCCCAGTTGTTTGATTAAGCAGGTACTGGGCTAATGTAATACAAGGGCATTCATCGACGTTAGTCACCATTGACTTTACTGCAGAGGTAAATCATAGATAGCTGGTTGTAATTACATCAATCAGAGAGATTGCCATCAGCAATGAGTGACGCATAACCCAATCAGTTGAATGCCTTAAAACGGGAAGTGATTCCAGCATTGAGAGAATTTCCCAGCTCCTCTTTGGATAGCCAACATCTCCCAGAACTCGTCAAGAACTTTCATTGAACTTTCATCCGAGCCCCTGGTTGCAGCCTGCCTGCAGAACCTGGACTTGTGCATCCCCACAGTCATGTGAGAGACTCTTATAAAATCGTGTTTCTGTTTCCCTAGAGAACCCTGACTAATACTAAGCCCGATAGGAAAGGGAATGCCAAAAGAAATGTTTGCAGACGAGGGATCAGCTTCACATGGTTTCAAAATATTTCCTTGGGGGAAACGTACTTAAAGACATTTTAAATTGAAGGCATTTTCTTTGCCTACTTAGGTGCCAGCATCATTTTCATCTACATGGAAGCCAATGCATTGTTGGAAAGTAAAAATTACATTGATTCCACGTGATAATAGAACAAAAAAGAAAAATTAACATAAAAATGAAAATAAAAATTGAAAGAAACATCATTCTCCATCCTTAAGCTTAACCATCAATCATAAAGCACTTCCAGCAGGCAGTATTAAGATTATGTTTCCAAATGCCAATTTACAAAACAACTTGTACAATGATATATACCATAAGATTCTCTCTCTAAGTATATATATACATAGAGAGTACATATATATGTGTGTATATATATATATGTGTATATACACATATATATATGAATTAAAGGCCCAGAAAAGTATATGAAAAATACACAAAAACCCCAATAGCTGTGATTTCCTCTGGAGCTTCAGTATTTCCTGCAGTGCTTGCATTGCTACAAGAGATAGTCCTCTTGAATTAGTTGAATAATAAGAAATTACTGTTTAAAATATTCTTCCAAGACAATATTTTAATGTGAGCTTAACTATGAAATGAGTGGTTATACTGTCATTTTTAACATTCTTTCCATGCTGTTTAAATAATCTATTATATTTTTATACTTCTGAAGCTAATTTTAAAAGAATCTATGTAAGTAATAGTTAACAAAAATAAAATGTTTACTTTTACTTCTAAAAAAAGTTGTAAAATGTTTTCTCCAAAACAAACAAAACAGAATTTTGCCTCAATGGTATTTTGTTGTAAAATCATTTTTTTCAATGTATTGATCCTGATTTTTAATAGAATATAAAAAAAGTGACTTCTTTAGTAGTTTTTCTTTTGTGTTTTTTCTGCTTTCAAAATGAACACCTGAAATATGGAAAATATGATTGAAAACAAACCTCTAATTGTATTTTTAAAACATTTACTTATTTTGAAGCATTTTTTCCACTGGAAGTCTAGTAGCAAATTAATGTCTGTCCATAGAGAAATATTTGAATAAATTACCTACCAGGTAATATTATGCAGCCATTACAAAGAAAGAATCAAACTTATATCATTTAACTTATACAGATTCCTGTCATATGTTATCGGAGGTGAAAAGCAGTATGTGGAGAAGGAGGTTAAATTAGCTATCTACTACTCATAACAAATTACACCAAAACTTAGTGGTTTAAGATAACAGCTATTATCTCACAGTTTCTGGGGGTCAAAATCCAGCATGGCTCAGCTGTGTCCTCTGCTTGGGGTTTCTCATGAGGCCAGAATCAAGGTGTGGGCCAGGATCACAGTCATCCCACGTTTCAGCTGGGACAGGATCTGCTTCCAAGCCCACTCAGTGTGTATTGGCAAGATACAGTACACTGTGAGCTGTTGGACTCAGGGCCTCTGCTCCTTACTGACTGCTGCCCCAGGCCACCCTCAGTTCTGTGCCACTTGAGCCTCTTCACAGGGCAGCCCACACCATGGCATCTGGCTTCTTCTAAACCAGCAAGCAAGAGTTCCAGGCAGGAAGAAATCGGTCTTTCATGAGCTAATCTTGGAATCGATGCATGTTCACTCTTGCCATATTCTAGTCATTAGAAGCAAGTCACTAGCCCCAGCCCACATTCAAGGGCTAGGGATTAGCCAAGGGCTGAGACCAGGAGGCAGGGACCATTGGGAGCCAATTTTGAAGTTTTCCTCCCAGGTGTGTTTAATATGATCCCATTTTTATCAAGCCAGTAAGACCAAAACCACCTATTATTATACATTATTATGCATGTCTTAAATAACTATATGAGCACAAAGAAAATTAGGGAAGGATATTGAAGGATTTTGAGTAACAACCTATTAGGAAGAGACAAGAAATAAGGGAAAAAGGACTTCATAACAATAACCAAAAGCATACATGAAATGATCCATGAATATATAATCATGTGTGTGCACTTGGGCATCCATTACATACTGTTAGCTATCAAATTTTAAAGCAAAGAACAAGGGACCTTAAAAAGTTAAAAAAAAATTGAAAAGCCAAAGTTACCTGGCCTGTCAACAGAACATTCATTGGCCAATGAAGAAATTTACTGAGTGGTTCACTGAAGGGAAAAAACTCAGAACGTTTTAAGTGAGCTGTGTTATTCATGGTGTTTATATCAACCAAGACTGAAAAACAAACTGTGTAAGATGGAATGAGTCCATAGAATGGCACACGGTTGGTTAAAAGTCGTTTTCTTCCTATGTCAGGAAAGAGTCTTTGCTGAGGGTCTGGTGTCCCAGGATCACTCAAAGTTCATGGTTAATTATCAGCTTCAGCTAGTTGGAACCACAACATTTAGTTCTGACACCTCAAGTACCCAGGAAAAGGATCATTTTTATAGTTAAAAAAAAACACAAAAGAAACAAATTGCAGAGAAATTTGTACATGATTCTCTTTCAGTAAAAACAAATGGACAACAAAACCCCTACTTTTGTCCTATGAATGCTTGCATATGTTGGTGCAGACACGGTAGCCAGGTGAAATTACTGTATTTCATTTCTACTCTGTTTGCATATACAGTGTATTGTTTTCTGATAGGGTGACCAACCATCCCACTTTGTCTGGAAGCAAGAGCTTTCTCAGCTCATGGGGCTTTCAATGCTAAACCAGGAAAGTCCCAGGCACCAGACTTTCTAGTAACAAAAAGCATGCATTACTTTTGAACTTTGAAAACATTAAATAAAGTAAAAAGGCTTTCTTGGACTGGATTTAGTGATTTTGGAATGTTCTAAGAAAATAGGTTTCATGCCTTTAGAAAATACTGATGCACATGGCCATGGGTGTTCTTTTCTGATTGCAAGAGGAAGCAATGCCATCAGCTGATTATAAGGCAGGTGAAGCAGAGTAGTCTGGGAAAAGAAAAGGAATGGAGCAGTCATCAGTAAAAGGGTTAAGCGAGTTGATGAGGGAAGTGGGGTCGGCTTGTTGGACTGCATAAGGCCGCCAGTGTAACTAGAGTCCAAAATTAATATGCAGGCCAATCTACACAGGTGTGTGATTTTCCCTGGCCATGTTCAGCCGCACAGATGCAGCATAGGGGGCAGAGACAGGTGGGAGTATCTAGAGCTGGGTTTTTTGCTAGGAAGATGATAAAAGAAGAGAGGAACAAAGTAGTTGAGAATGGACCCAAGGTAGGGAGCATAATGTTAATCCATGGGTGTAAGCCATGAATAAATAAGGCATGGAATTAAGACAGTGGAAATAAAGGGGGTGAAGGGGCATAATTTTTGGAGGTGAAAAATTGGAGTAAGCTGGAATGGTAAGCAGTGGTAATCAGAGAGTGGGATATAAAAGTGAGATTACGCAGGAGATACACATGATGGTGATGGCAAGGTTTAAGGGCTGACCCAGAGCATGTGGAGGAGAGGAGATGAAAGAAGCTGAGAGGCCAGTTCCCTATGTTGATATGAAAATCATCAAGAGTTATGACAAGAGTGGTAAATGATCAAAAACAAACAAAAAGTCAAACTCTGAAGCTGTTCAAAATACAACATAGTAGAAATCACAAAAGCAGTGAGATTAAGTGATAAAGTGAGTGGTTTCATAAATAACCCCCCACCCAAAAAAAAAAAAAGAAGAGCAAAATTAAGCGCAACTAGTGCTCACCAAAGAAAAGAGATGTTTCAGGAGTTACGTGTAAATTTTCTGGAATGGCTGTTGAGAAGGAGAGGGGGAGGGAGAGGGGGAGGGGGGATAGGCAAGGGGGAGAGGGCGGGGCAGGGGGAGGGGGAGAGAGCAGATGTGACCAGTAGTTATGTAAAAAAAGACTATCTGCTGATGATAGTAACTAAAGTTGTAGATAAATGACCTGAATAACATTTAGGTAAACAATGTCACCAAATTTGTCCTTAGGTGCTATCTTTTTAAATACCTGGTTTACAGATTATAAAATAACGAGGAATGCACCAAGTATATAACAAATGTTAATATACTCATTTCTCAAGGAAGAACTATAGCTTTGTAGGGAAAGCATGCATGGGTTCTTCTTTCTTGCTGAACATCATCTGTTGAATTGTGTTGCCTAAAAAGATTTGCTCAAGTCCTGACTCCTAGTCTCAGGTATATTTATTTGGAAAAAGGATCTTTGAAGACCTGATTAGTTAAAATAAGGCCAGACTGAATATGGGTGGGCCCTCGTCCCTGTGCCTGGTGTCCTTAAAAGAAGAGGAAATTTGGATGCAGCAGACACAGAGGAAAAGGCCACGTGAACACGGAGGCAGAGACTCTTACGCCACCACAAGTCAAGGAACGCCAAGTGTTGCCAGCAACGGCCAGCAGCTAGAAGTAGGCAAGGAAGGATTCTCCTTTATGGATTGCAGAGGGAGTGTGGCCCTGTCGACACCTTGGTTTCAGACTTTCAACCTCCAGAGCCGTGAGACAACTTTGTTTTCAGCCACCTGGCTTGTGATCCTTCATTACAGCAGCCCTGGAAAACTGATACAGAAGAAAGATTTCTCTTCATTTTTATTCCTGTCTAAAGAAAAACCTGCTCAGTAATTCTAAGAGTCACTGCCTAAGTAATATACAGTTTTGAATTAATTAAACCACCCATTACCTGGATCAGTGATGGTTTTAATGAAGTTGACAAATTCATTAAATTTCTTCAAAAATCCTAAAAAGACATGGTGCCTTAAAACAGAATACTTGATAGGACTTGTCTTCCAGAGAATCCAGTTGGGACTGTAGGCTGTAGCCATCCTGATAGCAAGCACAAATAACAACAGAGCAGCTCCTTACCCTGTCAAATCACCGCTGCTAATTTTAGAGACCCAGATTTCCTACAGTGAACATTTAAAGGCCCCATAACATTTGGAGGCCTTCTGTAACATCTTATTTTTCTTGAAAGAAAAGATACAAAGAGGAAAGATGCATTAACCAAAAAATAATAATAATAATGTGCTTGGAAGAATACAAATTGTTCTTTAACCAGGGGGTGGAAATCTCCAAGGAAGCACCTTAAAGAAAATGTTTACATTCATTTTTTTTATATATAAAAGGATTCATCTAACAATGCATTACAAACAAAAACCACAACACTGTTGATGATCTCAGCTGGAGTGAAAGGACAGAATGCAGACCAATTTATTGCCAACTGGTTTAAAGAAGTTGTGGGCCTAGATCCAGAGAGAAATGAGAAGGGAAAGGACCTATGGTGTAAAAGGCAGGACACACGTTTTCTGACCACCAAATAGGAACACACTTTGTGCTTGGAACTTTGCATACATTTTCTTATTTAATCCTAAAACTAAATTTATGATAAATAAATCTGATTCACTGTTAAGGAAAGTGAGGCTCAGTAAACTTGGCAAATTGTTCAAAGTCCTACAGCTCTTCAAAGTAGGGGCAGGAGTTTGCCTGGGTTTATCTGACTTTAAAGCCAATGAAAGAAAGTTCAGGACTTGGAGTCGTCTTGAATGATATTACAGGAACAGATGCAGGACATAATCTATCCTGCCACATAACCCACCGAATGGACTGGGAGAAAGAGTAAACTACAACGTAAACTATAATCCATGCTGTGTAAATGTGCTGCAAAATGCATTCATCAAATGCAATGAATGTACCATACTAACGAAAGAAGTTGTTGATGTGAGAAAAGTGGAGGATGTAGGGAGTGTAACATTCTGTGTGCTCTATGTATCTTTTAAAAATAAATTTAAAATATATCTTTTTAAAAAGCCAATGAAAGACACATAAATTCACTATTTTTACATCTTTGTTCCAAAAACCAGTAAAATACATACCAAAATAATTCTAACACCCTTTCTCTCTCTGCATATTTGCTTACATAATAATTCACAAAGTATAAATACTCCAGCTATCTGACCTAACTTAATGTCAATTTAAGGGCATTAGGCTAAGCGTCTCTTGTGGCTCTTTCCAATCCTGAAGCCACGTGATGGTATTTCAACACGCTGAAAAAGTGATAGTAGGTACAGGCTTCTTAAAATTAAAATTAAAAGCTGAACTTCAGGGTTTACAAAGAGGTAGCTGATGGACCAATGTACCCTCCAGACCTTTTTTACACAGTAAGAACTGGGTTGAACTGACAGGTCATGAAGTCTCCCGGTGTCTACAGGCTTTGCTCTCCTCCCGCCTATGATCTGAAGCCCAGCCAGATTCACATATTTATGTTACAGACTTGACCCTTGGAGGCATTTGAGTTTGTAATCCCTGGACAGGATGCTGCAGGAAGTTTCTTCCAGCTCTCAGAGTCTATGACCTTTTCATTTGGAATTACTGAAATATGCACCCAGAGCCTTCAAAACCTTAAAGAAAAATTCTAGCTCACAATTCGATATGAAGAAAATGAAATCTTTTAAAAGACAAAGACGTTCTGATCTTCAGAAGTTATTGGTATTTATAGAAAATAAAAATGGAAATGTGGTGTTTCCTTAACATTTAACAGGAGTGATATTTTACATTGTAATCACACATCAAGCAATCAACAAATGTCTATTAGACATCAAGGATTTGCATGGCACTGAGTTAGACTGTGAGAAAAAGAAAAAGAGGCTTAAGATATGTCTCTCATCATCCAAACCGAAGCTTATCATCCAGGTTATAAATTTACAATTAACCTCTAAATTGACTGTCATCCTGGGTCCCTGAAAAGTGGTAGATAAGTTTTAAAATACTCAATCAAAATTATTTTTTTAAGAAATAAAGAAAATCTAGGAGACATATTTCAGTAAGCTAAAAAATTGTCAGTCATGACCCTTTTGGCCATACTAAATGAAATGAACAATCAAATAAATGACTTATGAGAAAAGGGAAATTTTTAAAGTTTAGCTATGAAATAAGTCACTCGCCATGCCCCAGAGACCTAGACAATGTGAGCATGCAATCATGAGCTGTCTCATCCTCCATCTCCTCTCCCTTTTGGGAATTCTTTCCCAGAAAGTCATATCATCCTCCAAGTTCCAAATACATTACTCTTTTAATTTTGATTATATCCAGTATAATGTGTCTGTCCTGTCACAATGATGAAGCTTGTGATCAAGACCCACAATCTGTCATTGTTAATGTGGGTGATAACCACTACACTGTTCAATGAGTTTATGTTAAGCTTCTAGAACAATAACTAGCACATAGTAAATGCTCAATGAATCATGCATGTTTTTATTTTTGTTATCATCATCATTATTTTGGCTTTCATGGTAAGAGCCTATCTCTTCATTAAAGGGGCTTACGGTGTTGTTAGCTAATATTTCCAATATGATTTCATTTTACAAGTAAAATAAATACTTAGACAATACCCAAGTTCACAGAAAAATATCTCAGAATATTAAGCAGTACACACATCTCATAAGAAATGGATCCTGGCAGAGAAAATGGTTTATATCACGTACTGAGTAGCACTACATCACTTCAACTTGACACTTGACCCTGAACTATCCACCTTCCACTGAGCCTTAAATGTTTTAGTGGTCAGCTTCAACTCTATCATTCTAAAATCAACAAATATATCACACAAAGATTAGAAACTGTTAATGTCATTACTTTATTCCCAAAAGGGGAATATTTTAATCTTCAATAAACTAAGAACCAGGTGTAAAGATAGAAATGTGGTGTGGGACAGGAGCAAGAGTTTGGAACTGGAATTTCCCTGAGGACTACAGTTGATGTGTGTTGACTGGATAATTTCCCACGTGTTCTCATACATAGCCTCGTGGGCTAACCTATGTTATCACCCACCATGGTTTTTCAAGTTCCTTGTCTGCCTCCCCAGCTGTACTGTGAGCAACCTGGCTTTAATTTTGCTCACTCTTTCGGATCTACACAGCAATCCTGGCACATAATGGGCAATTGGTACGTCATTGTTGAGTAAGTAAATAAGTGAAATTGCAAAGGATGGTATTCCCTACTTACGGGTGAAACTGTCTGCTCCTGTGAAAAGTTAAGATGGAAATCTACTTTCATGATCTGAGATTCACTATCTAACAAGAAAACTCTTGATATTTGTGAGCTCTCTCCTTTTATTTAAACCATCATTTATGTACTCTAGCTCTTCGAAATCCTCTAAACTCTAATTTTTTGGAGGTCATTCCCTGCTGGAATTTCAGCCAAATGTATTAACTCTCTGCAACTTGGGTTAGCATAGGCAATAAAACCTGTTATAAATTCAGAGAGTCAGAAGTGAGTGTTTGACAGGGGCAAGGCCCTAAGCAGCTGCTTTAGGGGTTACATTTATTCATCCTTTACAGTACTCCCATAAGGAAGATTTGTTATCCCCATTGCAAATACGAGTAACCAAGGCTCAGAATGGTGACTCTGGCTCAGGGTTAAACATCTGAAGTGTGGGAAGCCTGGAATTGAAACCAGGTTCTCTCTGGTTCCAAAGTCCATGCTTTTATTCACAACAATACATTAGTGCAGATTTGTAAATATTTTTAAAAATGTATATTCTAACAAACACGTCTAATAATTTAAGATGAAAGTCCAGCCTTAATGTACAAAATTCTTTGGCTTCGACTCAAATTATTACTGCTAAATAACTTCATTGCTGATGTGAAAGTATTTTCCCACCATCTGAAAAGTCAAATTCTCTAATAGAGTCCCATATGGTGCATTGGTTTGTTGTGTTTTTCTGTTTTCTTTTGCTATAAAAACCTAAAAATTGTCTCCCCCACATTTCTATTTTGAAAATAATCTCTTCATGAAGATAGCAAAGAATGTGGCCTTGTGCTATGTTTCCAGATATAACGAAACAGGTATCATAATTTTTGACTGCCAATATTTACTTCAAAATAAGGAAAGAAAGCTATTTCTCAGTACATTTTTTCCCTTGACTCATTTCTATTTCTAAATCGGGAAATAAAAAGGAATTTTGTAAATGATGGAATGTGGGGATGGGAGGGATTACGTTGCATTAAGTGTTAACTAGCTGCCCAACCTTCACTGGATAAAGGAGGTTTTATGTCTGCAAAATGTCGAGGGATGCAACAATAATAATTATTGGGAAACGTCTATCATCTTCTACACCCTAGAATTCTCTATTGAAATCCTGTTCAGAGAATTGTCTGTGTTCAACTCTCCCACTCCCGGGAATTCCAACAGCTATAGCTCTACAGAAGGCAATAATGTGCTTACCCAGAGAGAGGAGGAATTTAATCTGCTGAACTGTTGTCCTGTTCTTTAAAAATACCAAATCACTGACTGTATTGATTTTTGGCGGTTGATAAAATTTTAACTCTTCAGAATTTAACATTGAAAACCAATGTTTGGGGGTTTTTTGTTTGTTTGTTTAAAGAAATTCCTTTCATTTTGGACCAAGCTTTAAGGGTAAACAAGCATTTTGTTAACTTGGTCCAGTGAATGACAAACCAACAGATTTGAAGCCAGCTGTCACCTTTTATTAGTCACCCCCATAAATCCAGCTTGGTACAGTAATCGTTCCCCAGTCCCTGTCTCACAGACAAGGTATTGAAGGGAGGCCATTGTGAGGAGGTGGATAGTTTCCCCCTTTTAGAGCATTTCATGTGGAAGTCTAAGGGACTGGCTGTGTGCTATGGATGCAAATTTTCATAAGGGGAAATTGATGACATATATTATTTTTCCTTTCCTCTCTCAAAATGTCTGCCTTCCAATCATGTATTTGGACACTAGTCCTGACTAACACTTTAAATCTAAATTTTATCGGTCCCCTCAGTATAATACGCATGTTTTGTCCCCCCTCCCAAAAAAGACGTAATTCTACCCTCTTATTAATAGATCTCACAGGCTTGCAATATTACCAAATAAAGCATAATAACCATGGGTGAGGTTTTATGTTTTACCATCAATATGAATTTTAAAGGGAATCATCAAGAAAATCATCTTCAAAGATATTTTCTTACATGCTTAAGTACAGCTGCTGAGATGAAACGGGAGTGGTTGTGGCAATTCTGATATCCTGGGCTTTTTGGTGTTCAGATACTTTCCTCACTTGCAGAGGCAGGGAATTTAACACTCAGATTTGCTCTGACAGGCTGACAACTGATATCACAAGACCACAGCTATGAGTGGTTTATTACTTTTAGTGGGATTTATTTAATTCAGTTTCACAGCCTGAGGGTGGGGTAAAGATTTAACTTGAAATTAAATTCCAGCATGAGACCTTTTAATATAAGAAAAATGGGCAGAAGGATAAATGACACGCTCAAACGCAATGAATTTTTTTAGTCTATATTTAACATTTTAAAAAATCCCACAAAATTATTTCAGTTGTTTGACAGCTATTGAGATAAAAAGTGCAGATGAACCAGTAATTGTGATGTAACTTAAGAGAAGAATCTGAAGGAAAGTTTCGACTCACTTGAATTTCTTCAATCTATCCAGAAAAAAAAATTCCAGTTTATGAATGCTTTCTGTCAATGTCTGGGTAAATTGATAAGAAATCTCAAATGTTTTTCTGTTGTTTAACACTAAACTATATGACAGTTCTGGATGAAACAGTAAAGTTTAAGCAAAGCATGGATAGAAATTACTCAGGTTTTTGACCTGAACAGAGAGAATGCTTATATCAAAATTTCTGTACATGAAAACAGTATTCCCTTTTATTAGGAGGCTAAGATAAGTGGAGATTTATTATAACCAGTGATTCAGGCAAAGTCTTGCCAGTTGGAATATTTCAAGGTTATTGGATAGTTATGATTCTGGTCCTCTAGTGTTGCTTATGAAAAATGGATATCATTTTACATGGGGAAAAGAAGATACCTCCTAGTCTAGTAGATATTAGAGTATCAATTATACATTTTGCTTTGTGTGCTAATATTTTGGTAGATTGGGCTTAATTTCATGGAAAAAAAAAGACTTTTATAAAAGCCTGTTTAACTTTAGTGATTTTTATTGAAGGCATGTCTAATTTTGAGACTTTGGGGAACTCAACACCAAAGAAAGAGTAGAATAGAACCAGCAGAATGGTCAATTGCCTTACTCTGTCTTTAAAGGCATTCTCCTTCAGACCAAATTTCAGAAGAACAGGGCCAGATCACACCAGACCTGAGGTTCACCAGCTGAGTAGCAAGTCTGGCCCTAGACAAAATCATGAAGGTCATGAATAATTTTTCCCCTAACATATGCCACTTCTTTATTGCATTTCTCTCTTCTCACACCCAAAATTCTCTTGCTGCCCCATGGCACTCCAGGGAAACTTTTTTTGAAACACCCATACCCACTTGAGAAGGATCTGTTATACTTCCCTCTTCCCCACAAAATCCTGTCCTGAGTTCATTAGATCTAAGTGGTTAAAATATAAGTTTATGGTTAACAGATGGCAAGAGCTGAATGCAGAAGCTTCCTTGTTACCTTGGTTTACAGCATCCTAAATTGTCAGAATAACTGTTTCATGGTATCCCTAGATGAAAAAGAAATACCTAATAGTTCCATTTATTAAATACTTATGTCCAAGCATCTTGATAAGCATTTGTGTCATAAAAACTTCGTAGCTATTAGGCATTGCCCGGACTCTTAAACTGTGGCATCAAACAGGACTCTGTCACCCTTGTTGAAAAGAATGTAGAGAGCTAATGTTAAAAATGTTAACTAATTCCAGGATAGTAGTTCACATGATGTCATACATACGCTACTGCGTTTTTCCTGAAATTAAAAAATATATATATCCTGCAGTGATATTCAGTTTGCAGTGGTGCCCCAGGGCATCTAAATGCTTACTTTGGGAACAGGGGTTAATGTGTTATCTCTCTTAAGAATTCTACACTTGTTTTATCCCCAAGAACTGATATTGCTACATATTTCACATAATATGGAATGAACTAGGAGAGATGTTTGAAGACAATGATTCTCTTCGTTCCTCAGATATCATACCACAAACCAGTTTTCCTAAAACATGCAATGATTAAAGCCTAGTCAGAATCTACTCATTCTTACTGTTTATCCCAAGTTTATTAGACCTCAACTGACTCAAAGTATTGATGCTTCTCTTACAAGCCCACTGTAATTCATCAGTGATTTTTTTTTAAGAAACAGTCCGATCAGTGTTATAGTCAAGCCTCAGATCCACTGTAAGAATAAACCCTCCTAAATAGGTCAGCTACAAACAATGGCCACAACCATTTGGAAAATACTTGCCTGGCTCCCAGCATTCCTCTTCTTTTTACCTTCACATCTGATTCAGACATACAGGAGCTAGTACAACTAGCACCTTCCCTTGCTTTGGTCTGTTTCTGTGACACTATTTGTCCCTCACCTTTGTCCCAGTATGGTTCCTCTATCAGTATCCTTGTCTGGAATCTTACTTCTATGAGTTTAAATGCCTTCAGCTCTAAGTAACTTGATACAGAATTTCCTTAATCTAGTGACTTTTCATCCACAGAAATTTCCTACATCTGTCTTCTTCCTAGGGGAGCTTCCCCATGAAACCAGTACCTGCAATGCCTGCTGTGGCTCTAGGTTTCACAGCCCTAGTCAGTAATTCCCACGGGCAGAGAGAGAGGGCCACGTCCAAAAGCCTTCCCAAAAGAACGTGAAAGAAGTTACCTCAAATCCCCTAGCAAACGTCTTACATTTCACCCTTTTTTCAGGGGTTACACTGAAAAAATTCATTAAGTAAATGCACTCTAAGAAGTGATATTTCAGACAGAAAATTTTTTTCTGTTCACTAATATTATTTTTAAGTGCAAGTTGAGTGCCAGAAAGCCAAAAGCCCCAAAAGATTGAAAAATGGGTGAATAAAGAGGTGCAGTAAGAAAAAATGCCATTTCCCAAAATAACCCTCTCTACCTCTTCTCACCTCCCACCAACCAATTTCGAGTCTCATTTCTTTGGTGCATTTTTACATTAGATTTGATATACAAACTATATCTGTTTGCTTTTAAATTATTATTTCCCACTTATCTAAAATTATTCTCATTTTTCAATGAAAGTTTGGTTTTTTCTACCTGTGGTTTGAAAAGGAACTCATACATTTTCTTATTAGAATTAATAGAACTTTTCTCCGTTTATCAGCTTTTCACTTAGTGTCAGGTTTTTCAGAAATTAGTTAAAGTTGTTAAGCAAGAGATAGGTGTATACGCTGAGCAATTTACTTCTTAGGTGACTTGATAATTGAGATATCACCATGCTTTTTTCTGCAAGGAAAGTTAAACTGAAGGCCCATCTGTTGATAACATAACCAGATTTTAGCTTAATTAGCTCCCAAGTGTCCTGTATGTATTTATACCATTGAAAGATCAAAAGATATACATATAAGTGTGTCTGAAACCAGAGCTCCCCTCTACTGAAATTTTGTATATGCATCTTCCTGAGCCCCTACTCTGCCAAGTAAATAGTCAAAAGGTAAATCAGGATATTTACAATCATATTCCTAAGGAAATATTTAAGCTGACAGCTTTTGGTAAGGAATTTTTAGCTTTGCGTTGTCTTACTTCAGCTTCCTAACGGTGACATAAATATGTTGATTTTTTTCCAAAATTCTTTATGGTGAAACACCCTGCAACATAAGCTTCTTGAATGAACGCCATGTATCTGATATTGAGAATGTGAATCTCTGACCAAAAAGTATGACGTGCCAAAAAAAAACATTTTGATTTATAATCCAACTCAATTTCTGTTTGATTTCAAGGCCCCTACTAAATAGGCTGGCAGGAAACTGCAATCACTTTCCTCTCTCCAGGATTGTGTTAGCGTTCTGGAGGACTGATCATTGCCAAAGCTTTGGCAGAAAGGGAAGGATTATGCCCCTGAGTCATGTGACTGCGCATTTCCGCAGATGTAGTTATCCCAGTGCAGCAGCTCTTTCTGTACGCCACAGTGAGGAAGACGTGTGTGATGGTCCCTCATAATTTATCCAAAAAGATCTTTCCCACCTGCTGGCTGATGCTGGAAATTACTTTTGTGGAAGGTCCCCTGTCTCCCCCAGGGCATAAAAATACAGTTTTCAAAAGAAAAGTCTCTAAGAGGCAGCCATGTGCTTTGTGATGCGGATCAGTGCTAGAATTTTCCTTAGGAGCATATTCACACATGGGAAGAACGCAATGCTAGGATTCCCGAAAAGAAAGAGAAGCTGCCCCTAAAGGGCTGGATTCCCTGCAGAGCACATTTCTTACCTCCCTATTGTTCCATGCACAACTTCGAATTGTTATGTACAGCCTAATAAACGGACAATCTGGGGTTGTTTCCATTAACTATTGTCCTTATGTATGTTTTCTAATAGACAATTCTTAAGAAGTTCCTCAGTTTTATTCAAATGAGTATAACATTCTTCTAGAAAAACCAGTCATCCAAATGAGAATAATGCTTATTGGTACTAATTTCAGTAGAGCATTATTTCTAGATTTTTCTAATGTTTAGGGTTTTTTTTCCCTCTATAAATAGGCCTTGTTTTCAAAACACACAGAAACATACATACACACACCATAAACTAAGATACTAAAATGTAACCATGTGGAGATAAATATGAACATGTTTGCTTTTTAAAAGGAACTGAAGCAAAGAGGGTAAGTTATGTATTTCAATTTGGTTTCACTAATGGAAGGAATTCTACTAAAAATGGAGAGTAAGTTGTCTAGGGTACTAGTTGTACCTGGGATAAAGTGAAACTCCATTTCAAATATGTTGTAAAAAGTAAATAAAATAGAACAATGTACGAAACTGATTTGTCATCAGTTTTAATACAATATTTGCATTTGTTTACATTTTACGACTCATACCAGTTTATAAATTTTTAATATACCCTGTAAAGACTAACTTGATCACAGTATTTCCTCTGCCATAGGTTAACCATCTTCAGAGCACTTGTAGCATTCATTAGGCAGAAGGATGGGTATCCTCTGAGTTTGTGGCTAGGAAGGCTTCTTGTATCATAGAGTTGTTAAATATTCCCATTGATTTCAACTACTTTTTTCCTCATTTTTGCAGCCCAAAGATTCTTTATACTTTCTAAGCTACTTACCCATAGGCTAGGAATTAATTCTTTTCTATCTTTCCCTTATAAATTCCCAGTTGGGTCTTGTCTCACGTTTCTCCATTTTTCTTAGGGTTAGGAAAGATGGAGGCAGAGTGTGGATCTATGTTAGAAAGTAGCTACTCTGACTTAGGTTCCATTCATTACCAACCTGGCAAGGCAACATTCCTTGTGGGGGTTAAAAACCAGCTTTGGACTTTTCTGGAGGACACTGTGCACTATAAGTAATCCTATTACGTGAGGATGGGCTAACTTCATTAGGATAGGGCTATGGTTTGAATGGGTCATAGCTCTATCAGTCAATTAAAATTCAAATATTCCAGGAACATAGAGGCAACAGTAATAATCAGCAACATTTTTTTCAACATGACAGCTAGGACAAAGCAGGACTCTATACAAAGGTTGATGAAGGAAGGGGAGGGGGTGATCAGCTAGAGCTTGAGGCCCTGTTGAGGAAGAACATGTTCAGATGGGATGCTAGAATGGCAGGCTGTGTAAATACCAGTCCTCAGCACACCAAGGTGACAGGGTGGGAAGGCAGAGGAGATGTGCTAGTAGATGAGAAGGGCTGACAGGCCCTCAGTATCATAGTGTGAAAGTCTGCATCTACCCTGCTTCTTCTCTGGAGTACTTCTTCCTGAGCATGCTTGGTGCCATTAATGACTCCTTTGGAACTTCTCCTATTAGCTGGTCTTAAACCCCTGATCCAGCCTTGGTCTGGCCCAGTCTGACAATCTTAACATAGCAAACCCAGCACCTTAACGTCTCTCCCAATTTTCTTCCCAGTGTATAACAGGTAAGTACTTGCACTTAAGACTAAGCATAACCCGTAGTGAAATTAGACTGTGTAGGTCCAAACTCACACTAAGAGAAGCAGGATTTAAATGCTGGGTCTTCCCCCTACTCCATACTTTTCTATTCAAGACATTCTTCCTGTCATTTAGGAAAACAACTATAGTTGACACTCTTCTTGCTACCTCAGCTTCTGCTTCTATTGCTAAACCTCAATCTGTTTTTTTTTACCTCTATTTTATTTTTTTAAATATTACATTCCAAAAACATAAAGTCTCCATCTACCCCCCACCCCTCTCACCCCACTCCTCCCACATCAACAACCTCTTTCATCATCATGGGACATTCACTGCAATTGGTGAATACATTTTGGAGCACTGCTGTACCACACAGATAACAGTTTACATTATAGTTCACACTCTCCCCCAGTCCCCCCAGTGGGCCATGACAGGACACACAATGTCCAGCATCTGTCCCTGCAGAACCACCCAGGACAACTCCAAGTCCTGACATCATATCTGCACCCACATCATATCTCTTCTTCCCTCTCCCTTTTTAAATCTTTTTTAATCCCAATATCTCTCGCTTTTGTCATTGCCTTGCTTTTCCTCTGAATCTACTTTGATTTCATTAATGAACTCAGTCCTAGATGCATGCCTAGCCTAATGCAAAAGAATGATCTCTGGAACGGAGTGTTGAGAGTGAGGTGATTAAGAGGGAAAAAAGAAGCACTACTTTACTATTTTTACCCTTTCTAGGCTGTTGTCACATCATGTAGTATATTTATTGAGCATAACTTACATTGTCAACCCACCCAGGTCCAAATTGAGAGTTTGCCAATCCCAATCTATCACTCATTTTACTGTAATATGTACCCTATAAAACATATTTATGGTTTCAATTGAAGAAACAATATTTGGTTTCAAATTTTATTTTGTAATTTTGCCAAGACTCAGGTCTTTTTTCTGTTGGTTCTATCCAGACTGTTTCTGGAACTTCCAACTCTTTAGTATAGAAATCACCATAATATTAAATCATAACCACATGTTCTTATATTCCTCAGAGTATAAGCTCTGCCTATATGGCCTATTTAGAATATTCTTGGTATTTTATTTGTCTGAGACTTGCCTGAGAATGACTTGGTGGAATTATATGCAAAATTAAGACCATTGTATCAGCTCAGATTCCCTCTGTATTTTCCTGATTGCATTATATATTTCAGTATCTACACACTTTCTTTTTTTTTTTAGATTTATTTATTTATTTAATTTCCCCCCCTCCCCTGGTTGTCTGTTCTTGGTGTCTATTTGCTGCGTCTTGTTTCTTTGTCCGCTTCTGTTGTCGTCAGCGGCACGGGAAGTGTGGGCGGCGCCATTCCTCGGCAGGCTGCTCTTTCTTTCACGCTGGGCGGCTCTCCTCACGGGCGCACTCCTTGCGCATGGGGCTCCCCCACGCGGGGGACACCCTTGCGTGGCACGGCACTCCTTGCGCGCATCAGCACTGTCTACACACTTTCAAAAAGAAAATTGAATGCAACGACTATGTGGGCTCAAGACACAATTTTTTTTTTATGCGGTACCGGGGATTGAACCCAGGATCTCATACATGGGAAGCAGGCACTCAACCACTGAGCTACATTTGCTCCCCCATGAGAGTTGGGTTTTTTGGTTTTTCAGTTTAGTTTCCTTTTTAGGAGCTACTAGGAATCAAATCTGGAACTCGTACGTGGGAAGCAGGTGCTCAACCACTTGAGTTACATCTGCTTCCAAGACACAATTTTAAAAAAAGATTTTATTTACTTTATTTTTTTAAATGTATCCCTCCTCTCTCAGATGTTCTCATATCTGTCTGCTCATTGTTTGCTCTCCTTCTCCAGGAGGCACCAGCAACCAAACCTGGGACCTCCCACATGGGAGGCAAGTACTCAATGGCCTGAGCCACATCCACTTCCCACAGGCTGCAGCATCTGCTGGTATGTGGCATCTGCTTGTTTTAGGCATCTGCTTGTTGCGACTGGTGCAGTGTCTAGCTTATTGCGGTGGGTGTGGCATATAGCTCGTTGGCAGCATGTGTGGTGCCTAACTCATTGTGGCAGGTGCGGTGGCTAGCTCATCTTCTTTGGAAGGCACCAGGAACCAAACCCAGAACATCCCATATGGTAGGCAGGCAACCAACTACATGAACCACAACCACTTCCCCATGACACAATTTTATTGATACATTTCATGAAGCTGATAGAATATTAAATACAATGTTAAAGTGGTAAACTTACAAAGTTTTTCATGAAAGTCACATCTTTATAAAAGTTTATTTTAAGCAAAATCCTTTCAAAGGAATGTATAAAGAGCAGTTTTTCATTTTTTTTTATTACAGTAGAGTTTTTGTTTTGGGTTGTTTTTTTAAATCTAGGTAGCTTTTGGTATATATTGAACTTTCACCCCAAAATGGAATACTAACTGTAGGGGAATATCCAACTCCCCACCCTTTATATAATTTAAGACAACCTAACAGATAGCAATGCATGTTGTCAAAGCCCAATTTATATACTTTTTCTTTAAAAGTTGCCAGTACATGTTGTCTAGTATCATGGGTATGATATGATTTCCTTTTTCATCATAAATTATTTGATTTCCTTCTTCATCATAAAAAAAAATGTGAGTCAAATAAAATGAATCATTTTTTCAGAACAAATTTAGGACATTTAAGCTGTATGCCACTGAGTAGTGCTCTGCAAAATTGCATGTTCAAAGAGCTTTGATTTGTAAAAAAGATAAGGCATATTGTTCTGGAACCATGCCTACTTGCCATAAAAAAAAAACTATTTCATTTTTTTCATTTTAACAACTGCTTTTCACTTCTTTTTATCATCTTTATGAAAATTCTTAAATAGTTAATAGAGAACTTGAAGAAGAAAAATTTATCATTATGAATAATTAATCATAACTAGAACCATATAATGCAACAAAATATTAGTATCTTATTTCTGTTTTTAAGTGTTTGCCTTTATTATATACCTTTATTTCTTTAACTCAATAATAAAAACAATACGGAATTTTTATTTTATTTCAGTTTTGCTTTATAAGTACATAGCAACCTAGAAGCCTAATATAAATATTGTGAATGTTATATTCTTCCTAGATATTAGGTGTGGAGTATCATAAAAGATTACAGATAAAATGTAAATGAATTTGAAATTTTATTCAAGAACAATTAAATGTTTTTTTTAGGCATACAAATATTGAAATCCTGTTACCCATAGACTTTTCTGAAAGAAAAACTAAAGGATGAATGTCAGCAAAATAAAAAATGAACACAAACGGGGGAAGTGGACTTGGTCCAATGGATAGGGCATCCGTCTACCACATGGGAGGTCCATGGTTCAAACCCCGGGCTTCCTTGACCTACGTAGAGCTGGCCCATGCACAGTGCTGATGCGCACAAGGAGTGCCCTGCCACGCAGGGGTGTCCCCTGCGTAGGGAAACCCCACACGCAAGGAGTGTGCCCCATAAAGGCAGCTGCCCAGCGCAAAAGAAAGTGCAGCCTTCCCAAGAATGGCACTGCACACAAGGAGAGCTGACACAGCAAGATGATGCAACAAAAAGAAACACAGATTCCCAGTGCTGCTGATAGGGATAAAAGCGGTCACAGAAGAACACGCAGCAAATGGACACAGAGAACAGACAACTCGGCAGGGGGAGGGGGAGGAGAGAAATAAAATAAAAATAAATCTTTTTAAAAAATGAACACAAAGGAGTTAAATAAAAGAACAATGCATAATCACAAAACTAATAAGAATGTGTTTGTAAGTTTAATTAGTTACTGACCATAAGGAACATTTAATAATAACTAATATTTGTTCTCATGAAAAATGTGGGAAAAACGTCTAACTGACCAGGGTAATGTATTCTTAGTGGGTGTTTAAAACATGAAAAGTTTCTTGATTATTCAGAAGAAGGATGGAGATACTGAATAACTTCAGACCTTATTAAAAAATTTTACAGTTAATTGCATATGTTAAGAATTTGAGTAAACATTAAAACATATTTATCATTAGTGTGGATTAGTTTGTCAGTTAAAAACTCAGGGGGCCCAGATTCAGGGAGGCCCCCAAACGTTCCTGAGTTTTATATCCAACAATTCTATCAAGTGGTCACTATGAAGCTAAAGAAAATTCCCATCATGCTTCTAGCTGGGGAAGGGAAAATGTAAACATTCTGGAATACACCAAGTAGTCTGTTCTTCTTAACAAAAGACTGCCTTCAAAAGAAATTATTTTGCCTGAAGTTTTCCAGTAACAGTTTTACCAGGGCCTAAACAATGTGGGGGAAAGAAAATAACTAAAGAATAGCCTCAATTAGCCTTCCTGTCTCACCTAAAGAGGGTAGAGGGAAATACTGAGAAGCACTTGTGAAGGTCACAGTCCAGGAGCAAAAGCATATTAAAAGACTGCCACCAAATCATAGGATTATATAACACTTCCTCTCCCCTCATACCTTACCACATCATAGGGCTTCTGTGTAATAGCAGGGATTATAATGAACAGAACTGCAAGACTCTTCTCAAGCACATTCTTCTCCAGCTCCAGTCCAAGAAAGACTACATCCCGGGCTATAAAACACACCTCGACAAACATAAAAGAATAGTAATCATACAAAACTTGCTCCCAAGCCACAATGAACTCAAACTAGAAATCAATAATTTTTTAAAAGCTAGAAAATCCCCTCATATTTGGAGATTAAACAATTCACATCTAAATAACTTCCTAGGTCAACAAAGAAGCTCCAAATGAAATTTTAAATACTTTAAACAAAAGCACTGCGAGATGAAGCAAAAGCAGTACTTAAAGGGAAACTTAAAGCACTGAATGCGTATATTAGAAAAGAAGACAGATCTAAGACCAATAATCTCAGCATCAACCTCAGGATGCTAGGAAAAAGAAAAACAAGTTAAGCCAAAGTAAGCAAAAGAAAAAACTAATGAAAATTAGAGCAGAAACTGAAAATAGGACTACAGAGAAAATCAATAAAACCAGATGCTGATTCTTTGAAAAGATCAGTAAAAATGATAATCTTCTACCCAGGCTAACCAAGAAAAAAGAAGACACAAATTACTAATATCAGAAACAAAAGAAAGACCATCCTAACCCCATGGACATTAAAAGGATAATAAAGGAATATTATGAACAACTCTATACCTAGAAACTTGATAATGTAGATGAATGGACAAATTTCTTGAAAGATACAATTACCAAAACTTACACAAGGAGAAATGGATAATGTGAATAGACATATTCACATTATCTGATACCTATTAAAGAAATTGAATCGACAGTTTAATAAGCTCCCAAGACAGAAAGAACCAGGTCCAGATGGTTTCTCTCATGAATTCTACCAAACATTTATAGAAGAAATAATACCAATGCTCTACAATCTAATCTCTTCCAGAAAATACAAGCAGAGAGAACATTTCCTAATTCATTTTATAAGGCAAGTATTACTCTAATACCAAGATCAGACAAAGACTATACAAGAAAGAAAAATTGCAGACCAATATCTCTCATGACTATTGATGACAAAATCTTCAATAAAATATTAACAAATGGAATCCAACAATGTATAAAATCACAACCAAGTGGTATTTATTCCAGGTATGCAAGACTGGTTCAACATAGAAAATCAATTAATGTAATCCACAACAACAGGCTAAAGAAAAAACATCGTATGATCATATAGATAGAGTCAAAAATAGAATTTGACAAAATTTAAGATCCTTTCATAATAAAAACCCTCAGCAACCTAGGAGTAGAGGGGCACTTCCTCAACGGGATAAAAACATACACAAAAAGCCTACAGCCAACAGTATACTTAATGGTGAGAAACTAGATGCCCCTCCCCAAAATTAGGAGCAAGGAAAGGATACCCACTCTCACCACACCTGTTCAACACTGTACTGGAACTCCTAACTAATCTAATAAGGCAAGTAAAGGAAATAAAATGTATGCAGATATATAAGAAATAAATAAAATTGTCACTATTGGCAGATGATATGATTGTCCATGTAGAAAATTCCAAAGAATCAACCAAAAACCTCCTAGAACTCCTAGAACTCCTGTAATGAGAAATTATAGTAAGGTTGCAGTATACAAGGTTAATGTACAAAAGTCAAGTGCTTTCTAACATACGAATAGTGAACAACTGGAATTTGAGGTTAAAAACACATCATCATTTGCATTAGCACCAAAAATATGAATTGCTTAAGTATAAATCTAACAAAATATATACAAGATCTATATGAAGAAAACTATAAAACAGTGATGTAAAAAATAATCAAGGAAGATCTAAACATATAGAGAAATATTCCATGCACACTGACAGGAAGAACATATATTATTAAAATGTCAATTCTTTCCAGCTTGATAGAAAGAATACAGATAGAATCAATGTAATCTCAATCAAAATACCGGCAAGTTATTTTATGGATATCAGCAAACTGATTCTAAAGTTATATGGAAAAGCAAAAGACCCAGAATAGCCAACATAACACTGAAGAAGAAAAAAGTTAGAGGACTAATACTACCCAACTTCAAGACTTACTATAAAGTAAACAATCAAGACAGTGTGGTATTGGTGAGAGAATAGGCAAATAGATAAATGTAACAGAATGGAGAGCCCAGATGTAGACCCACACAAATACTGTCAAATGATTTTTTACAAAGAAGCAAAAGTAATTCAATGGAAAAAGGATAGTGTTTTCAACAAATGGTGCTTGAACTGCTGGAAATTCACACACAGAAAAAATGAATCTAGAGATAGGGGGCAAGATGGTGGCAGAATAAGGAGCTCCAAGAGTCAGTTTGTCCTATGTGCAGTTAGTAATCAGCCAGAGCAACTTAAAGCACCTGTTTGGGGAACCAAGAGACCAGAAGAGCATCCTGCAATATCCTTAGAAGAATGGAAGGAGGAGACTGCCCATGCGCAGTGAAGATTCATGAGTAGGGCTCTCCATGCTGCAGAGGCCAGAGGCCAACCCCAATGGCAGCTCAAGCCTCCTTGGGAGCTGTTTCCCGGCTGGAATTGGAAGCTTCATTTCCCAAAAAATGGGGGAGGAAGAGATGGTTGGGCACTGACTTCAGGTACTAATTAGTAAATTTGGCTAGCTAAAGTCCAACCCTAAGAAAAGCTAAAGTTTGAACCTGTCCAAGTCAGAAAGAGGCCAGTTGTCTCCATTTTAATACTGCCCCTGCCATGAGGAGAAGCAGGGCTGATTGGAAATCACAGTGAAGGTAGGGACTGACTTCCTTTTACCCAGGTCAGATTGCAGCCATACCCTAGGCTCCAACCCCACTTCTGGGAGGGAGTAAGCTAGGGGAACCTGCACCAGCCTCTTCAGACAACTGCAACCACTTTTGGCCCTCCCAAACTAGATTATTGGACACATCTATGGCTCCATCCTTGCTCCTGATAGAGCAGAAAGAGGGAGGGTGCTCTCTTGCCCTCTCAAGGCAACTGCAGCTGCTTTGGGGTCCACATGAACTAGATTACTGAACCCATCAGTGGCTCGATCCCCACTCATGACAGAGCAGGAGGAGGGAGAATACTCCCTCGCCTTCTCTGGGCAACTATAGTTACTTTCAGTCTGCATAGACTAGATTCCCTGACAGGGAAAAATGGGACCCGGTGCCTCATCAGCCTCCTTGGGCAAGTACACTTTTGATGTGCACAGCTTAGTTTGCTGCCCACACCTGCAGCTCCATCCCTGCTTCAGACAGGGAAGGAAGGAGTGTGGAGCTTCATCAGTTCCTCCAGGCAACAACAGACATTCTTGCCCTGTATGACTTGAATTACTGCACATGGCTCTGGCTCCATCCCCACACCTGGCAAGGAAGAAAGGTGGGAGAAGCTTCATCCGTTCTTGGGACAATGCAGGCAGCTTCAGTCTCTACAGCTTATCGTACTAACCACATCTTCAGCTCCTATTCCACAAACAGCAAGGGAGAAAGGGCAAGAAACAGATGAAAGAGAGCTAAAATTTTTCAGATTGACTGAACATATGCCACTATAAAGTCCCAACTTAAGTTGAACCAAGTATCAAAGGGGGGCTGTGGTACAAAGCCAAAAAAAAAGAAAAAGAGAGAGAGAAAGCCTAGACTAAAGAGAGAAAAGGATCAAGAATAAATACAGGGCAGCAGACTTGGCACAGTGGTTAGGGCACCTGTGTACCACATAGGAGGTCCGCGGTTCAAACCCCAGGCCTCCTTGATGTGTATGCAGCTGGCCCATGCGCAGTGCTGATGCGCGCAAGGAGTGCCCTGCCACGCAGGGGTGTCCCCAGCATAGGGGAGCCCCACGTACAAGGAGTGCACCCCGTAAGGAGAGCCCAGTGCAAAAGAAAGTGCAGCCTGCCTAAGAATGGTGCCACACCCATAGAGAGCTGACACAACAAGATGACGCAATGAAAAGAAACACAAATTCCCATGCTGCTGATGACAACAGAAGCGGACAAAGATGCAGCGAATAGACACAGAGAACAGACAACTGGGGGGGGGGGGGAGAAATAAATAAACAAATCTTTAAAAAAATAAAAAAAGAATAAATCCACCTAATAAATCAAATGCCAAGAAACTAAGCAAAAATTATAATCCATACTAAGAAACAGGAAGATATGACCCAGTCAAAGGAACATGGTAAGCCTCCAGATGACATAAAGGAGTTGAGACAACTAATCATAAATGTTTGAACAAATCTTCTTAAAAAATTCAATGTGATGGCTGAGCACAAAGCCATCTAAGTGAACACAAAGAATGATATGAAGGCATACATAGAAAAAGAACAGCTCTTATGAGACTGAAAAGCACAGAAAATGAAATTTAAAATGCATTGGAGGTATATAACAGCAGATTTGAAGAGGCAGAAGAAAGCATCAGTGTTCTTGAAGACAGACACTGAAAGCAAACATAGAAAAGAAGAGATAAAGAAAAGAAAGGGAAAAATTAAACAGGGCCTCAGGGAACTAAATGATGGCAAGAGACGTACACACATACATGTCATGGTGTCAGAAGAAGAGAAGATAAAAGGGAAGAAGGAATATTTGAGGAAATACTGGCATAAAATTTCACAACCATATTGAAGAATATAGACATCCTTGTCCAGGAAGCACAACATACACACTTTTAAATAAATCCAAATAGACCTACTCAGAGACACATACTAATCAGAATGTCAAATGCCAATGATAAAGATAGAATCCTGAGAGCAGCAGGAGTAAAGTGATGTATCAAATACAAGGAATACCTGTTAAGATTAAGCACTAATTTCTCATGGAAACCATGGAGCAAGAAGGAGGAAATACTGAAGGAAGTTTTAAAGTCTGAAAAGTAAACATGAGAGAGAAGCTTGGAAGAGAATCTAGAAATGAAGATTATATCAATAAAAGTAACTAAAAGTGTAAAAAAAAGTGGTGAAAACAAAATATGACAAATAAAACCCAAAGGTCAAAATGGATGAAGTTGGGGAGCAGGTATAGCTCAGTGACTCAATGCCTGCTTCCCATATACAAGGTCCTGGGTTCAATTCTTTGTACCTCCCTAAAAAAATGGGTGAAGTAAGAACTGCTTTACAGTAATAACATTGAAGGTTAATGGATTAAACTCCCCAATCAAAAGACACAGACTGGCAGAATGGATAAGAAAATATAAACTATATATATGCTGTCTACAAAAGACTCACCCTAGACCCAAAGATACAAATACGTTGAAAGTGGAAGGCTGGAAAAAGATAAACCATGCAAAGCTGTTATTAGAGACAAGGAAATTCATTATATATTAGTAAAAGGGACAATTTTGGATGAATTAACAATCATAAATGCATAAGCACCTAGCCAGGATGCTTCAAATTACATGAGGCAAACACTGGCAAAACTGAAGGAAGAAATAGATGTTCCTACAATAATAGTTGGAGACTTCAATTCACCACTCTAATCATTGGATAGATCATCTTGGCAGAGGATCAATAAAGAAATAGATGCTTGAATAATATGGTAAATGAACTAACCCTAATAAACATATATAAAACACTATACCCCAAAACAGCAAGGTATACTTTCTTCTCAAGTGCTTGTGGATCATTCTCCAGGATAGACCATATGTTGGGTCACATAGCAGATCTCAGTAAATATAAGAAGAACGAAATTATACAAAGCATTTTCTCTGATCGTAGTGAAATAAAGCTGGAAATCAGCAACAGGTAGAAAAAAGGAAAATTCACAAATATAAGGAGATTGAATAACACAAAATTAAATAATCAGTGGTCAAAGAAGAAATTGTGAGAAAAATCAATAAATATCTTGAGATAAATGAAAACAAGAGCACAACATATCAGAACCTATGGGATACAGTGAAAGAAGTGCTGAAAGAGAAATTTATAGCCTCAAATACTTACACTAAAAAAAGGCAAAAGAGCTAAAACCAATGGCATAACTAGACAGCTGGAGAAACTAGAAAAAGAACAGCAAACTATTCCCAAAGTGAGCAGATGGAATAAAATAACAAAGATCAGAGTAGAAATAGATGAAATTGAGAACAAAATAAACAATAGAGAGAATTGACAAAACCAAAAGTCATTTCTTCAAGAAGATCAACAAAATTGACAAACCCTTAGCTAAACTGACAAAAAGAAAAAGAAAAAATGCAAATAAATAAAATCAGAATTGAAAATGGAGACATTACTACTGACGCCACAAAAATACAAGAAATCATAAGAGGCTATACTATAAACACCTGTATGCTAACAAACTAGACAATGTAGATGAAATGGAAAAATTCCTAGGAACATACAAACAACCTGCACTGACCCTAGAAGAAGTAGAAGACTTCAACAAACCAATGACAAGTAAAGAGATTGAAAGTCATCAAACAACTCTCCAAAATGTAAAGTCTAGGACCAAATGGCTTCACAGGTGAATTCTACCAAGGATTCAAGGAAGATGTAGTTACAATCTTACACAAAATATTCCAAAAAATTGAACTGAAAGGAACATTCTATGAATTCTATGAATATAGGATTCATATTCTATGAATATAGGATTCATTCTATGAATCCTATAACACCCTAGTACAAAAGCCAGATAAAGATAAAATCCTCAACAAAACACTCACTAAATGAATCCAACAACAAATTAAAAGAATTATTCATCATGATCAAGTGGGTTTTATCCCAGGCATGCAACGGTGGTTCAACACAAGAAAATCAATCAGTATAATACATCACATTAATAAATCAAGGAATAAAAATCACATGATCATCTCAATTGTTGCACAAAAGACATGTGGCAAAATACAGAATACTTTCTGTATCTCCAAAAGATAGGAAACTTTATCAACATGATAAAGGGCATATATGAACAACCCACAGCTGACATTACTCAATGATGAAAGACTAAAAGCTTTCCCATTAAGATCAGCAACAAGACAAGGACACCCACTGCCACTGCTGTTGTGCTAGATTTTTAGTGCTAGAGGTTTTAGCTAGAGCAATCAGGCCACAAGAAGAAATAAAAGATATACAAATTGGAAAAGAAGAAGAAAAACTCTCACTATTTGTGGGTGACATGAGCCTATATTTAGAAAATCCCCAAAAATGTACAATAAAGCTACTAGAGCTAATAAACTAATTCAGCAGAGTGGCAAAGACAAGATCAATATGCAAAAATCAGTAGTGTTTCTACACACTTGTAATGAGCAATCTGAGAGGAAGTCAGGAAAAATTTCCATTTACAATAGAGAAAAAAAATCTATATTTAGAAATAAACTTAAACAAGGGCGTAAAGCACTTGTATTCAGAAAACTACAATGCCTTGTTAAAAGAATCAAAAAGACCAAATAAATGGAAGAACATTCTATGTTCATGGATAGGAAGAATAAATGTCATTAAGATGTCAATTCTACCAAAATTGATATACAGACTCAATGCAATCCCAATAAAAATTCCAACAGCCTTTTTTAAAGAAATAGGAAACCCAACTATAAACTTCATTTAGAAGGGTAAAGGGCCCTGAATACACAGAAACTTCTTAAAAAGGAAGAGTGAAGTTGGAGGTCTGTCACTTCTTGGCTTTAAATCATATTACCTAGCTACAGTGATAAAAACTACATGGTACTGACATAGACACATAGACCAATGGAACTGAATTGGTTCAGAAATAGACACTCACATCTATAGCCAAGTGATTTTTGACAAGGCTGTCAAACCCACCCAGCTGGGGCAGAACACTTTTCAACAATAGTGCTGGGAGAACTGGATATCCATAGCCAAAGAAAGAAAAAGGACCCTATCTCACCCCTTATACAAAAATTAACTCAAAATTTATCAAAGACCTAAATATAAAATCTAGAACCATAAACCTCATAGAAGAGGGAAACCTCTTCAAGATTTGATGGTTGGTGGTGATTTCTTAAAACTTACACCAAAAGCATAAGCAATGAAAGAAAAAATGGATAAATGAGACCTCTTCAAACTTTTGTGCTTCAAAGGACATTGTCAAGGAGGTGAAAAGGCAGCCCACTTAGGAGAGAAAATATTTGGAAACCACATATCCAATAAGAGTCTAATCTCCATGCTACATAAAGAGATCATACAATTTAATGACAAAAGAATAAGTAATCTAATTTTAAAATGGGCAAAAAACTTAATTCTCCAAAGAGGAAATACAACTGACAAAAAAAAAAAAAAAACAGGGAAATATGTTAAATAACACTAACTATAAGAAAATGCAAATCAAAACTACAATGAGATATCATCTCACACCTCATAGAATGGCCATCATTTAAAAAAAACACACACGCACATAGAAAACAACAAGTGCTGGAGAGGATATGGAGAAATAGGAACATTCTTTCCCTGTTGGTGGGAATGTGGAATAGTGCAGCCTCTGTGGAAGAAAGTTTGGCGGTTCTTCAGGAAGCCTAATGTAGTACTAGGAATATATCCAGAAGAACTGAAAACAGTTACCTGAACAGACATTTGCATATCAATGTTCATAGCAGCATTAATCACAATTGCAAAAAGATGGAAACAGCCCAAGTATCCATCAACCGAAGAATGGATAATCAAAATATGGTATATACATACAATGGAATACTATGCTACTGTAAGAAGAAATGAAATTGGGACATATATGATAACATGGATGAATCTTGAGGACATTATGCTAATGAAATAAGCCAGACACAAAAGGACAAATAGTGTATGGTCTCACTAATATGAACTAAATGTGAAGAATAAACACACAGAGTTAAAACCTAGACTATAGGTTACTAGGAGGGCTGAGGAGTGGTGCTGATGCTTAATGTATGTAGAATATTCAACTGGCTTGTCTATAAAAGTGTGGCAGTGGATAGAGTTGATGGTAACGCATTATAGTGAGAATAACTAACATGGTTGACTTATAAATGGGATTGTGGTTGAAAGGGATAGTCTAGAGATGTAAAGGCCAATTGAGAGAAAATTAATGAAAATTAAATATTGAAAGACAAAGGAGAAAGAAAGAACAAGTAGGGAGCAAAAGGTGTCAGACTTTGATGAAGATCATTTTAGGAAGAGGAGTAAGGAAAGTTGGGGAGGAAGAGACTCAAACTGCAGTGTAGATCTGTACACATCTTGACAAGCCAAATGGGATACTCTAACGAAAAGATTGCTCAGAGTAGAGTTCTTCATTGGGCAGAATTGTCCAGGTCCAACTCTCCCTGACAAATTCAGACCTTGGTTGAGAGACACCTGAGGAGATCATGGTTTTAGCTCAGATGCTGTGGAGAATCCCAAAAATGTCACCCCCTATCAAGGCTGTCAGCTAACTGCATTCTCCAGAGCAAGTTCTCTCTCATACTGAGATCTGAGCAGACCTCTCCCATAGCTCCACAGAAGGAAGGAGTCAGGATCGGTCTTACTTGACTAGTACTGTCACAGATTGTCATCAATGCTCTCTGGCCTGGGAAGACAAGGATAATTTTTTTTTTCCCTCATGAGGGCTTTTGTGAGTTCATCACAGACACTCCTTATGGTTTTGCTCATCAGCAATTACTTTGGTTCAGACAATGCATCACCATCCAGTCACTTATAACTTCTTCCTCAAGTCCTTAGGCTTGTGGCCCCCCTTTTCCAACTTCTTTCTGCCATGATCTCCTGGCCTTTCCAATTGGGTCTAAGACAACCCAAGACCACCTCCCAGCTCTCTCTTCCATGGCCCACATTTGGTGTTCAGAAAGCATTCATAAGTCTTATGCTCTGACATATTCTTGGGGAACAACTTTCTTACCTCTGTAATCTGAGAGAAGGAGCCTAGTGGGTCCTGCTGGTCTGAAAGGGAGACCTAGATTTTTGTTTGGTTTGGTTTTACTTGTTTGTTTTATCTTCTCTGCTTCCTTCTTTCCTTCTCCTGTTTTTCTTCTTTTCTTTCTTCTCTTCCCATTTCTCTTATCTTTTGGATTTTCACTTTTAACTTTTTTCCTCCCTTTTTATCTTTTATCTATTATTATTATGAATATAGGAATGAATAAATAAGTTTATGTCATAGAATAGTATAGAGCAGTGATTCTTAAACTTTAGCATCAGAATCACCTCAGTGGCCTATCAAAACACAGAGGGCTGGGCCCCACTCCTTGAGTTCTGATTCGATGAGATTTTTCATTTCTAACAATTTCCAAATGATGTTAACCCTGCTGATCCAGAATCCACACTTTGAAAAACTCTATTATAAAGTGGCAAAGTCAAAAGACCTACATCCTGGGAAGCAGATGTGGCTCAAGATATTGGGCTCCTGCCTACTACATGGGAGGTCCCTGGTTCAGTCCTGGTGCCTCCTAAAGAAGACAGTGAGCTGTTGTGACTGGCAGCCATGGCAAGCTCACGCAATAAGAGACACAAGAAGAAAAACAATAAGAGACCCAACAAAGCAGGGAATGGAGGTGGCTTAAACAATTAGGCACCTCCCTCCTACATCGGAGCTCCGGGGATTTGGTTGCCCGTGCCTCCTAAAGAAACAAGAAGAACAGACACAGCAAGTACAAACATGAGGGAGTGAGGAGAAATAAATAAACTACTTAAATCTTAAAAAATAAAAATCCTTACATAGCATTATGAATAGATCTTGAAAACAATGTTAAGTGAAATAAGCAAGCTGCAGAATGATGCAGATGGCCTGATACCCATCACATAAAATTTAAAAACAAAATAGTGCAATCTAGCACTATGGACACACAAATATGCAGGAAAGAATTAAACACAGGCTAAATTCATGATAATGATTACCTGAAGGAGAGAGGGGATCCAGGACAAGATCTGGAACGAATATGGCAAGTGTTAAAGTTATTTTTAAATGATTTATTCATTTATTTATCTCCCCCCACCCCTCACCCCACCCCAACCCCCCTTGTCTGCTTTCTGTGTCCATTCGCTGTGTGATCTTCAGTCTGCTTGTTTTCTCATTAGGCATTTGCGGGAACTGATTCTGGGACCTTCCGGAGTGAGAGAGAGGTGATCGTTCTCTTGCGCCACCACAGTTCCCTTTTCTGCTATGTCTTTTATTGTCTCTTCTCTCTGTCTCTTGCTGCATCATCTTGCTGTGCCAGCTCTCTGCGTCAGCTGGCACTCCTGCGCAGGGTGGCAATCTTGAGCAGGGGTCACTCCTGCACATGGTGGCATCCTGCATGGGCTGGCACTCTATGTGGGCCAGCTTGCCTTCACCAGGAGGCCCTGGGCATTGAACCCTGGACCTCCGATATGATACATGGGAGTCCAACTGCTTGAGCCACATCCATTTGCAAGCATTAACATTTTTCAAGTTCTGGGTACAAAGAAGTTTGTCACATTCTTCTCTGTGATTTTTCCCTGCATTTGAAATGTGTCATTAAAAATAACATAAATTATGTTTGAAGGAAGACAAATTACCTTCAAAAGGCATTTATTTATCCCTTCATGTATAAATACCTTGTCTTGCCCAAAGAGGTTTTAAGTGAGCTGATATATAGTAAAAATGCATATTTGATACTTTACGTTACCAACAAATTCACATATTTGTAAAACAAATAATTACAGAACATGTGGCCCTAGTTGACAGTTTCTTTATTATTGAAATATGTACAGCCATATTTAAGTAATTGAAATACAAATGTATTACCATTATGATTGATATTCATGGTCAATTTTATAACTAGTTATTCTGTTGAGGCAATTCCACGGAGGTGGAGCAGAAAGGCTTCAAATATCACAGGCGGAATGTCTAAGTTTCAGATTATATTAGTAATACAGAATAAACTCAAAGGGTCTTTGGCAAATCAAAGTTGTTTGTAGGTTTCTTAAATTTTCATCTTCATGCCCAATTGCCTGAAACTCTGACAGCAGATAATTCAAATTTGAGGTCACTAGTATATACTAGAAACACATATTTTGTTCAGTGATTGGAAGAAGAACTGTATGCTGTAGACATCAACTGTGTCAATGCAAAATAATTTCTTTTTTTTTAATTTAAGAAGATTAGGTACATTCTTGCCTAATGTTGTAGATGAAGAGAGGAAAGGGGATCAAACCTCTAAAGAGATGGATAAATTCAAAATTCGTATTTCCTGATATTGAAGCCTTCAGTATTTCTTTGGATAGGGTTAGGCATGTAAACTCTTCCTGACTATGCAGCCTGTATCTTATGGAACTAATTTAGATCCATCCAATAATGGCTGTGACTCACTGCTGGGACACTAAAAATACATGCTCTATTATTCATAGTCCTTTTAAAATAGGGATAAAAATATTCATTTTCTCGATTTAGCTGTATTTATTGCATTATGCCATTGTAGTTTGAGAATACCATTTACTAAACTGTTATACACTGTCAGAATGAATGGTGGCCCACAATGTGCTTAGTTATTTCTATTAAGCAATTTGTTTACTGGCATTCTTGAAACCTGGTCAATTTGAGATTTTTTCAGAGTTGGGGTACACTTTTCCCACAAGGAAAAAAAATTCTCATTAGACATACATTTTAATTAAAGCTATTAAGTACCAATTCCTTTTAACTGAAGCAATAATTTTCTGAAAAAAACTTTATAAGTGATAAAAATATATCAGCTTGAGATGGAACCAAGTTCGGTGACTATTAACAAAATCATTGTCACCTTCATTAATGAACACTTACCTCCATATTATATTCTAAATCAGTGGTATGGTATGAATTTATTTTGTTTTAAACATCTGAAATGTTGCTGGCAACATTCAACAATTGAATTTTTTCAGTGTTTTTCACTATTAATCCTTGCCCTTTTTTTCAATTCAGAAACTACTACGACGTTTCTGTTACTTTTTCATTTCCTACCAACATTCCTGCCAAGTAAGGAGAAAGCAAGGCAGAATCCACATGCAGTACTTAATTCAAACTGGGGGCGGGGGAAGTTCGGATTGCAAGCAAAAATGTAGAAATGCTTCAATTGCTTGTATATTTAACAGCTATGTAAATTAAAATCAACCTATTTCTGTGAATTCATTTCCTCATTGCAACCGGCAGAGATGCCGTCAGACAGAGACTAGTGTAAATCTCACGCTAATGATTGTTATTGAACATGTACTGTGTGAATTTTAGTGATTGTATTCTACTTAAATAATGCAGGATCATGTGATGCCTGCCAAATCCCACACAATGTTGAAAGCTCAGTTAGTGTTTCATCTTTAAAGAGAGAGCTCTGCATCCTTTTGGCAGCTGATGAGTTCGGATAGAAAACATGCCAGGAGTGTGGACCCATGCATTATCACACACACACCCCTGCCGCCTAACTGTGCTCGTCATATGCCATAATATTGGCAAGCCGAGCTCAGAGCTCTTTAAGAACAAGAAGCAGCTCATAAATAATAGCTGAATCACATGAGGGATAATTAAATGAGACAACTGAGTGCCATTGGACTCCTCAGCAGAAAATACTCTTCAGTGAGGCTCATTTCTGACTTTCCGTTATTTCCTTTTTCTCTTCCTTTTTCAGTTTTAGTTCTGACTAGCAGTTCATTACTATGGATACTTTTCAAATGGGAGTGTTTAAAAAAGTGTCAAACTCGGAAAAACATTTTGAGACATTTTTATATTTGAGAACTTTTCTTCAATATATAGAATATAGAAACATTATTTTTAAAGCGTTAAGCTTTAACCTCACCATCTAATGACATGCACCTGTTTGACAAGCCAACCACAGATAACACTCATAAAAAGCAAAGGGGGAAATTCCATAATGTGCAAAATCTCACTGAGTGGTGTGTCCTGTTGTGTGAGTTAAATTCATTCATTCGTTTCATTTAGGATAAATACACATCGATGTTGGAGCTGCCTCCTCATTCTTAAAAATGAGATTCACAATGAATTTCAATGTTTCTCTACCAACCTCCTCCGAATTCTTTTTCAGAAATGCTTAATGTTTCTGGCTTGACAGCTTTGTGCTCAAGGTTGACAGGATATTTTTAGTATCCCAAGTATTTTAAAGGCTCTGAAAATTCTAGCTCTGGTTTACTTGTTTATGAAATGCATTTAGCAGACAATTACAGTTCATTTAATATGCATTCATTGCTGTCTGAGAAAAAAAACTGCATTCAGCTTTTTTGGCAAAACAAAGAAAAAATACATATTTATATGTATTTTGACACTGAGGCCACTCAGAATGGGGAATGCTCAGGATCACGGAGGATTGGGCACCTTGCAATAGCAAAGGAAGGAATTAGAGATGGGGGTACATCTAGTTCAGCTCTACTTCTTCATCAAGTTGTGGAGCCCAGGGTCTCCATCCAGATGCACTTTAATTTAGGAGCAAGAAGATAATCCCACATGGCAGTTGCAAAGTTGCCCCTCACTTTCAGATAGGATTCTGAAAAGTTATGTGAAAATCTACTTTGTCACTTCAGTCACTGAATATTTATTGAGCATATACAGTGTGCCAGGCCTTGGAGATACAAATGCAAACAGAACAACCTTGGCCATTGCCCTCTTGGTTTCTATTCAGCAAGGAAGGGAGACATAAAAAAAATAAATAAAACAGTGATTTAAATAAAAGAGGCTTGCCTTAGAAAGTATCGTTTAAGATGACTCCTGAAAGATAAAGAGGAGTTGGTGGTGAATTGAGGGATGTGTGGTGTTAGGAAATCATTCTCAGCACAAACACATATGAAGGACTTGAGGTAGCTGAGTTTCAAACCCAGAAAAGTCCAATACAGCTAGAGCACAGAGATGGCAGGGAAAGTAGGCTGGGAGTGAAATGGAAGGAGGGGCAGGGATGTGATTGTGTAGTCTCATAAACAAAGTCAGAAAAACTGTTAAGTCTGGCAATGGCATAATAAATAGTTTGGTGTAATTCAAGAAAAAAGGAAAGAAAGAAAACTATTCTTTGAGAATAGTAATAGTAAAATAATGCTGAATAATAATAGTAAATAATAATAATAGAGAGGAAGACATCTTCAAAGGATAAAGGTCTTTTAGTGAACCTAACCTAAGACCCAAAATGGTAAGGAACCAAGCACGTCTTCCTTTCCAAGATCCAAAGCACTCAACCTTATTTCCACCTCATCCATCAGTGAAACCTAAAGTTGGAAGAGCAGCCAAGCCAGAGCTGGTTGGAAGGATCATTGAAGGAGAAGTGCTAGTAAGAGGTCGACGGGAGCCAAAGGGCTAAGGAGAGAGAGGGGCAGGAAGGATGTTCCCAGTAAAACTCCACAAGATGTCCTTGGAGAATCAGGTTTTAAGATTTAAAGCTTAAGGTCTCAAGCCCAGTGAAATGTCTTAAAGAAAAGTCAAAGAAAACAATGAAACCTTCTCATGTTTTTGTGACTCTATTGGAGTTTGACTATATCACTTGAATTCCAAAGGAAGGACTGGCTGAGCCCTCCTCTAGTGCTTACATGTGTTCAAGACCTCTTTATGTGCCACCCTTTTTCTTCCATGATGACAGGTTTACTTGGGGATTAAATTTTTTTTTAAAAAGGATAGTTTGGGAAACGGACTTGGCCCAGTGGTTGGGGCGTCCGTCTACAACATGGGAGGTCCGCGGTTCAAACCCGGGGCCTCCTTGACCCATGTGGAGCTGGCCCATGCGCAGTGCTGATGCGCGCAAGGAGTGCCCTGCCACGCAGGGGTGTCCCCCGCATAGGGGAGCCCCACGCGCAAGGAGTGCACCCCTAAGGAGAGCCGCCCAGCGCGAAAAAAAGTGCAGCCTGCCCAGGAATGGCGCCGCCCACACTTTCCGTGCCGCTGACGACAACAGAAGCGGCCAAAGAAATAAGACGCAGCAAATAGACACAGAGAACACACAACGGGGGGGGAGTGGGGGAGATTAAATAAATAAATAAATCTTTAAAAAAAAAAAGAAAAAACGATAGTTTGACCATCTTCTGGAAAATGTGTTGTGGAGAGGAATAGGGATAATGGAAGAGGAAGATGCTTCTGGGCAACAAGTTAGAAGGTTGCTGAATTATCTAGATGACAGTTATCCATGGATACTAGGGTTGCATCCATGAAGATGGTATTCCATTGAGATTTTTTTAAAGCCTTGTTCACTTAAATATTTTGGGGGAAATATGTGTTCATATTTTGAATTTGCTTAAAATAAGAAACACTTATTAACAATACAATACCTGCCACAACTTTACCTAAATACAATATTAAATAGGTACTTTAGATCTCAAAAGCATTCTAACTGGGATTTCACCCCTAGCTGAAGTAAAAATGAATAGCCTGAAATGTCTAGGGAATTATTTCTGTCAGTCACAGAGCCTTGTAGAACCTACCTAGCACATATGTGTGGGTTTTTTTTCTCCCCAAGGCCCTGTAAAGAAAACCCTTGGTGGGCATATTATTCTCTGGAAGACTAAAATCCTCTGACCCTTATGCTAGTGTCCTTCCATATTAGCAAATCCTTTTGGGTACCATGGATGTGTCCTTGCACATCTGTGAATACTTGGAAAGATATTACTGAGCATTAAATCCACAAACTCTGCAGGATCCTCAAAGGAGAGTGAGTCTGGCTTTGAAAGGGGGAAACTTTAGACTTGGTAAAAACTGGTCTCAATGGTGGCAGACTTGGCCCATTGGTTAGGGTGTCTGTCTACCGCATGGGAGGTCTGAGGTTCAAACCCTGGGCCTCCTTGACCCGTGTGGAGCTGGTCCATGTGAATTGCTGATACGTGCAAGGAGTGCCCTGCCATGCAGGGGTGTCCCCCGCGTAGGGGAGCCCCATGCGTGAGGAGTGCACCCCGTAAGGAGAGCTGCCCAGCGCCAAAGAAAGTTCAGCCTGCCTAGGAACGGTGCCGCCCACACGGAGAGCTGACACAACAAGATGACACAACAAAAAGAAACACAGATTCCCAAGCGGTTGACAACAACAGAAAGCGGACAAAGAAGACGCAGCAAATAGACACAGAGAACAGACAACCGGGGTTATTTATTATATAAATAAATAAAAATAAAAACAAAATGTGTCTTTGAAAAAAAAACAACTGGTCTCCAGGTCTATGCCAATATCTGGGACAATAAGAATGACTATTGGTTTTCTGATGGGCAATAAAATGTTGTTTCTGATGCAAAAGTACTTGGTGACATCTGGCATTCCCTTAAGCCTGCTGAAGGGACCTTACAGAAGGCAAAGAAGTTGACATGGGACTTCTAAAAATTGAGATCGCTCTGGAATCCATGAGGTACTGGCTCTACGTGAGGCTCATTAAACTCAAAATATGTACTAGATTGACAGCCATTTCCTTTGATTTTTAAAAGACACTTAAGAGAGTGTTTCATTTTTCTGTGGTGAAAAAATAATTCTATTTAAAATGATAACAATAAGACATAAATTAATGGAAGTTCTCTATTTTCTCAGAAATTGAATCAAAGATTTATATTAAATTCTGCAGTTATTCTCATGAAAATTATGAAATGTGAGCATATTTAGGAGAAATACATTTTCTAATACTTGTACACATGGAGAACTAAAACAAACACATTATTGATGGGATTTTATATTACATGTTTAATTTGCCCAGTTGTGGTGGCCACTGGGGGTTCTGAGGGTGGGGAGAGGGAAAAACGGGTATAATGCAGGGGCACTTTTGGGACTTGGGAGTTGTCCTGGGTGACATTGCAGCAACAGATGAAGACCATTGTGTATCTTGCCATGGCCTGCAGAATTGGGTGGGAGAGAGTGTAGACAACAGTGTGGACTTTAACCCATGCTTAGTGACAATGTTCCAGAATGGTTCATCAATTGCAATGAATGTGCCACACTAGTGAAGGATGTTGTTGGTGTGGGAGGGTGTGGGAGCTTTGGGGAGCAGGGCATGTGGTAATCCCCTATATTTTTGTGTGTGACATTTGTCTAATCAAGTACTTAAAAAAAAAGATAGGTGTAATATGTGGCATTTTCAGGACATTGGAATTGTCCTGAATGATGTTGCAGTGACAGATACAGACCATTTATATATCTTGTCATAACTTACAAAAGTGTATGGAAGAGAGTTTAAACTATAACATAAACTATAATCCATACTTACTGGCAGTGCTCTGATATGTGCCCGATTGTAACAAGTGTACCACACTAATGAAGGATGATGTTAATGTGGGAAGGCGTGGGAGGGGTAGGGAGTGAGGCATACGGGAATCCCCCACATTTTTTATTCAACATTTATGTAATCTAAGCATCTTTTAAAAAATAAAAAATTTACCCAGTTGCTTACCCCTAAAGTACCATCACAGATGTATTAAATAAGAAAAATGCTTTCACCTCTATCTATATGAGATTTTACTCTCAGAAACTTGAAATGGCATGCAAATTGCTCAATTCACCCTTATGACTAACCAATCCTTGGCTCAGGTGTGGAATATCTTCTAACCTCCACCCCTCGAGTATAATAAAGGCACAAGCCCACGGGTCCCTCTCACTCCACTGTGTGCTCCTCACCTGTTGGTTGAGCCACCGGAGGCAATAGTGCTTCCCACTGACCCCTCCTGTCATCCCTCTTTCTCTGGGACTTGTGAGTAACAAACTATCTTTTCTCATGCTTTATTAAATATGGCCTTGGTGTACCATTGGGTCACATCTGACCTTCTGCCAGACCCAAATTTAAAATCCAACTTAATCCAGAACATGCTCCTTATCAACTAAACATGTATTCCCTCTTCCTCACTCTCCCCATCCCCTGGTAGCCTCTAATCTACTTCCTGCTTCTATGAATTTGCTATTTTTAGACATCTCCAGTTAGTGACATCATGCAATATTTGCCCTATGGGTCTTGCTTATTTCAGTAAGCATAATGTTTTTTAGTTTCTTCTATGTTGTAGCATATTTCAGAACTTCATCCTTTCCTATGGTCCAATAATATTCCATTCTGTGTATGTACCACATTTTGTTTATCCATTTATTTGTTGATAAACACTTGAGTAGTGTCCATTTTTGGCTATTGTGAATAATGCAGCTATAAACATTGATATACAAGCATGTGTCTGTTTGAGACCTTGTTTTCACTTTCTTTGGTTATATACCTAGAAGTTTTTATTATTATTATAGAAAACACTATGCTTTCTGTTCCAGTATTTCTAGGACCTGGCATATTTGGCACAGTGGATTAAATGGCCACGCATTCTTTGTCTCTTCTATCATTGAGACATGAATCTCATTTCTTCCCTTTCAAATCCGAGTTGGCCACATGACCTGCTTTGACTAAGGGGATGTGGTGGAAGAATGTTTTGTAACAGTTCAGGCTATTAAGAAATACATTACAGCCAGCCATCATGCTGTGCTCTCAAGCCAATGGGAAAGGCTAAATGGAAGAGAATGGAGGCATTTTGGTCAACAGTCCCAGCTGATCTTTCCATCCACAACCCAGCTAGCCATGTGAATGGGCCACCTTTGACTTAACAGCCCAGGTGAGCAGAATGACTACATCCCCAGGTGAGAGCATGAACAACAGAAGAATTACCCAGCTTAGCCAGTTCATATTGCAGAAATGTGAGAAATGAAAGGTTGCTTTTATTTTATACTGTGAAGTTTTGATGTGGTTTATACATTTTATATATTACCAAAACAGCAAATGGCATTCAAGATTTGGGTTAATTAATAAGTACATGACTATTTTTCATTGTGATGAGATGTAATTGTGATTGCCTGATAAGTTTCTATCAGTTCTTCATTAAATAAAAAAGGAAAATAGGTTAACATAGTTTCATAGAAGAAACTGTGGGTGGAAATTAACTGAATTATTGAAAAAGAGCCGGATATTCTTGAATAGATTTGAGCTCTCTAACACAATTGCATACTTTTATGTATATGGGGCTATCATGTAAATATGGACTCTCAACAAATGCTTATTTGTTATTTTCTATTAGAAAGGAGGTACTATTGGTAAGTTGGTTATCATGCAAATGATAAACAAGCAGAAGTGAACATGATGACCATCATTTTATAAAGCTAAATTTTGAGTCCCTATATATCTTTTTGTTTTTTTATTTTTTTAAAGAAGTTTTAGATAACATAAATGTTACATCAAAAATATAAGGGATTCCCATAAACTTCACCCCTGCCCCTCCCATACTTTTCCCCTTTAACATCTTACATTAGTGTGGTTCATTTGTTACAACCAATGAACACATATTGAAGCATTATACTAACCATGGTCTATAGTTTACATTATAGTTTACACGTTGCACCATACAATTTTATAGGTTTTGACAAAATGTATATTGGCCTATATCTGTCATTACAATGCAGAACAATTCCAATGTCCCCAAAATTCCCCATGTTATACCTATTCTTCCCTCTCCCTCCCCTCAGAACCTCTGGTGACCCCTGCCTTTGTATCAACACTACAAGTTCTTCCATTACTAGGATACTCATAAGTCTACTTTAGCCCATAGTTGCATTTCCCCCTTATGTTTGTTTGTTCATTCCTCAGTCTTGGGGATTTGGTGATGGTGATGCCCATTGTACTTCTGATTAAAAGAGGGCTTAGAGCTCATGGGTCAGATGGGTAGAACTGTCTTGCCTGAAGTTGTAGAAGCTCTCTGTTTTTAGGAATGGCTGTTGTCCATCATCATCCTTTCGTTAGTTGTCCTGGGCAAGGCCAATCAACTGGAGAGTAGGTGTTTACTGTAACTCTGCCGAGATTCATTCAGGGTTCAAATGGCATATGAACAGCTGGAAGATTTAAGTCTAGGTGGGTAAAAACTTAATATTTTTAAATTAAATTTATCAAAAAAACTATAATTTTAAGACACATGTCTGTATCTTAAAAATTATAAAATTATCATAAATACACAGGTTTTCAAAGGAAAGAAGACTATTTGATTAAAATCCTCTGCTCCATCTTCATGGCCAAAATATCTATAGGACATGATCTTTATACTTTGCTTCAGGAGTGAGAGGAAATGAGACTTCTTAAATTTTGCAGTAAATCTAACAGCTAGTTCTTCCCTAAACATAGTTTAAATCCCTCCATCTATTTAAGTTACTTTTCTCTTGGCTAGTCTCTTGTGGAAATAAAAAACATTTTTTATAAAACCACAAAGATGTTCCATAATTACTGCTTAAAGGAAAATTGAACAAAAAAATCCTGAAGAATTGGGGGGGGGGGGGGGGGTGATGGATGAAAGGAAGAGGAAAAGTACCAAAATTCAAAGAAAGAAGATAAGGAAAAAATGCTGGGTTGTTAACATTTGTAAAAATATCCCAGATATGTTTTCACGGTATATACCAATTTTCTTCACTGCCACAGTTTCCTTTTGCATAAAGAAATACTGAGATTTGATGAGAAGGTTACAAACAGGTTTTTCCAATTTTCATTTTCTCTATGGTGTGAAAGCAGTGCACTTTTTAGCAGTGACAGATTGTTCATACTTTATACCCTTTTCATTTTAAAGAAGAAGAAAATTCAAGGAACAAAAAAATATCAATTGCTATTTGACATCTTCAAAGGCTAAAACTTTCAAGAAATGAACATCAAAGCCTTTATTATTTTTGATGGAATGGCATCTATCTCACCAAGAGTATGTGACTTCTAGGACACATGAGATATTTAGCATTATGTTGTTCACCTAAATATTTTATCATGTAGTGCCTAAAAACAAGGACATTCTCTTTCAGAAACAAAATACAATTATTACATTCAGAATATTTAACATGATAATTCTATTATATTCCAGACAGTTCACATGCAAATTCCCCCAATTGCCCCAATGATATCTTTTATAAATTGTGTTGTTTTTGTTTTATTTGATTCAAGACCCCTCCAGGAATCAGGTGTTAGGCATTTCATTTATTCCCACCAGGAATCATGTGTTAGACATTTAATTTGTCATGTCTATCTATTCTCCTTAATCTAGTATGATTCCCCAGACTTTTCATGTTTTTATCATATTAGCATTTTTGAAGATTTTAGGACAGTTGTATTAAAGAATGTCCTTCATTTTGGATTCTTTCCTCATGATTAGATGCGAATGAAACCTTTTTGGGATAAATATCATATAGCTGATATTGTCATTGCTGTGTCTCACCGATTGTGTCTCAATCATTTTGGTTATGGAGGTATCTGTGAGACTTATCCAATGTAATTAGTAAGTAGTCTCTCCCCAGTGGAAAGCAGATGTACGTGTGTGATTTTCTATATGGGCTGTAAAGAGAGTAAGAAAGGTACAGAAGTTTCATAGGTGTTGTGCATGTCTTCGTGCCCGAGGTGGGTTTATATTTGACAGTGGTGGGAATCTGGCTGTCTTTAGAGGACCAGATGATGCCCAGGATTTTGACAGAGTTTGATGGCCCTTGTGTTTTTATGAGTTGCTATTGTACAGCCTCATTTTTGTTAATGATGTGAGTGTGGCTAGGTCCTCTCAGAGGCCCTCTTTAGAGCCACCCATTAATTGGACCTCAGCTACATAGGACCAGTATTACGTGTTTTTTAAATAGACCATATGTTAAGGTGTTGTCAGCAGCAGTTAGGAAATTTTTTTAAGGTACTGGTGCTTAGTAAAACATGTTGGCCAAGTCAGTCACAGCAAAGCAATTGCCCATGCTCCTGTGTATACTTTCATGTATCAGATGACATCAGGATTAGGAGCTTTGTGTGGCAGGTCTGATGCTTTAGGGTTGGTATAGTTGATGGTTAATCACGTTTCATTGGTGGACGCTTTAAGAACTGGCTCAACAGGGCTATGGTTTGAGGACATAGAAGGAATAATGACTCCCTCTTAAAGGAGTTCTGGGATTACAGGCCAGGACCCCGCAGACCTTGTTTCAGGTAATATTTCACATTTAGCACCTTGCTTGGCAGAAGCAGTTCCACTGGGATTCCATTTGGCATGATCGACCAAGGGAGCCAAAGATTTGATCTTGTTCTCTGCAACAGTTAAAGCATCAATACCTGTAGTGGGGAAAGTAAGAACAAAACTGCCTCCACTTGGGGTAGGTGCTTAATAAGACTAGTCACAACTCCCAGGAGGGAAGGGGACTGAGCCTGTGATATGTAGGAGGAGGCAGGGGTGGCCAGGATTTGTGTCTCAGATGTGAGTCCCCTCTCTTCTACCAATAGCCCCACCCCATCCACAGCCTGCAGGTAGCATGAGCCTTGCAAATAAAGCTGAGCAAGGCGGCCAGGAAATTTGGGGAAAGAGTTCCCTGTAAGAAACTTTTCCATGACGAGTGACAAAGAGGGGTCTCCTCAGGTAAGAGATGAGCTCCAGGTCTCTTTTGTCTGAGTCCTCAAAGAAACTTTATGCCCTTCAAATCATCTCAATCTTTCTAAGGAACAATGGGACCTTACTATGTTTGCCAGGGGCATTTGCCTTGATGGCAATACTTGATTTGTACAGTATTGTCTTTGTGTCTTTTTTTCAATTGAGAAGGGGCTCGGAGTCTTTAGTGATACTTACCAACCAATTGCCTCATTTTTTCTGAATGACAGTGGAAACTCAGACCCCATGTTAAAGACTCTCAACAACTCATCATCCCCTTTCTCCTTGTCCCCTTGTACAAAAATCTTTAAGTATGGTTTGGAATCTCCAGTTCAAGTAAAATGTTGAGCTTCTGTTTTTAATTTGGGCTCCCTTTGGGGTCCCTATCTGACCATATGTGTGGTGACAAGAAATACTTGTGGTTCCCACCAACAAGACCCATAGCCAACCATCTCTCTGTCTAGGGTATCACCTCACAGGGGCTGAGGCCTGTTTTCACTTAGCATGATAGTGGCTGGGTCCCCAGACCACCACAGCTTACTAACTGGCTCTCACTTATAGCAACACACCAGAATTATAGCAACACACCAGAATTTTGGCAAGCTGATAAGCAACAGCACTGAGTGGGGCCCAGGCACACTACTTAAGCATTTCTTTTTTTCTTTTTTAAGATTTATTTTTTATTTATTTCTCTCCCCTTCCCCACCCACCAGTTGTCTGCTCTCTGTGTCCATTCGCTGTGTGTTCTTCTGTGACCACTTCTATCCTTATCAGCAGCACTGGGAATCTGTGTCTCTTTTTGTTGCGTCATCTTGTTGTGTCAGCTCTCTGTGCATGCGGCATCATTCCTGGGCAGGCTGCACTTTCTTTCATGCTGGGTGGCTCTCCTTACGGGGCGCACTCCTTGCTCGTGGGGCTCCCCTACACGGGGGACACCCCTGCGTGGCACGGCACTCCTTGCGTGCATCAGCACTGCGCATGGGCCAGCTCCACACGGGTCAAGGAGGCCTGGGGTTTGAACCTCAGACCTCCCATATGGTAGATGGATGCCCTAACCACTGGGCCAAGTCCACTTCCCTAAGCTTTTCTTAAGCAACTTAGAAACATCCTCTGGTGTCTTAGGAGGTGCTGGTGCAATATGCTCAGCACCTCCACCCTTTTTATTTTTTGGCCCAATAGTTCTTAACTCACCGCGAACCAGGGATTAAATCTTTTATGTCCCACTGGGTCAGGAGACAGCAGCAACATGACAATTGGTGATTGAGGGGTGCCATTATGCTTCCTGTGGAGGGGGTGCACTTCAAGCCAGGGGTGGGTTTAAGGCCTGGACACAGGTCCACAGACACAGTGGTTGGAGTCTCCCACAGGAGTCTCCAGGTGCAGGAGGTCCATCGCTCTCCATTTTGGCCAATGTGTATTTAGTCCTGGCCAGGTCATGCACAAGTCACAGCTCAGGGTGGGAGATGCCCTTCGTCTCCTGCCTTGCAGGCTCCTACTATGGGAACTGACTACAAGGCCTTTGCTATGGAGTCGATGTTACTCAGTGTCGGTGCCACCCAACACTAGTCATTCCCATTAGAGGAAGAGCTAGAAACCACAAGGTTTCCTCTCTAGTTATATTAAGGCGGGCCATTTGCAGATCCTGGAGAGGACTCAGATCTACAGACTGCCAGTTTGGGGTGGGAAGCCTGGCAAAACCCAGCAGAGGGAAGCAGATGTGGCTCAACTGACAGAGTGTCCACCTACCATATAGGAGGTCCAGGGTTCTATACCCAGGGCCTCCTGGCCTATGTGGCGAGCTGGCCCACGTGCAGTACTGCCACACACAAGGAGTGCTGTGTCATGCAGGGATGCCCCCCGACAGAGGGGTGCCCCATGTGCAAGGCGTGTACCCTGCAAGGAGAGCTGCCCCACTTGAAAAGTGCAGCCCACCCAGGAGTGGTGCCACACACACACAGAGCTGACACAGCAAGATGATGCAACAAAAAGAGACACAGATTCCCAGTGCAGCCTGACAAGAATATAAGCGGACACAGAAGAACACACAGCAAATAGACACATAGAGCAGACAAAGTGGGGGGGAGTGGGAGGGAAAATAAATAAATAAAATAAATCTTAAAAAAAAATTTAAAAAAACAGCAGAGGCAACAGGCAATGGCGCAAAGCAGCACAGATGGACATCAGCAAACTGGATCCTTCCCAGATAGTATTAGCTGTCTGGGAAAGCGAGCTAGTAAGGCAAAAGCAACTAACAGGTATTATGTCCCATTTCCTATGGTAAAGACTAACACATCCTGCTCTCTGGTTCACTTGTTCCAAATTAATATGGATTTTAAATCTGGGTGCAGTTGAAGGTCAGGTGTAACACAATGGTACATAGAGGCCATAGAGCATGACAAAAGATAGGTTATTACTCTCAGATCCCAGAGAAAGAGGATTGCCATGAGGGGTCAATAGGAAGCTCAGTAGGCTTCAGTGGCTCAACCAATAGTTGGGGAGCACATAGGTAAAGTGAGAGGGACCCATGGGCTTGTGCCTTTATTATGCTCCAGGGGTGGAGTTTAGGAGATTTCCCTCACATGAGTCAAGGATTTGTAAGTCTAAAACAAACGTGCAAGAAAGGGGAAAGGGACTCGTGGTCCAAAGGCAGTGGGTATGGTTAGCTTATCCTTTGGGAACAGCTGGGGGTTTTGGGGTGAGATGCATGGGTGATATGGGTGGTAACCTCAGATGTGGGTATGGGCTCTAGGGGAGTGTATGCTCCTGGGCTGGAAAGCTGCTTTTTAACTAGGTCAAAATTCAATTTTGAGGTAAGTGGCTTAACCACAGTAAAACAGATGCCAAGACAGTCCACAAAAATTTTTCAATAAAGTGCTTGTAAATAAAATTTTAAAATAAAATAAAATATCTGAAGAACCCCATGTCTAATGTAGTCCTTGAATCCATTTTTATAAAGATCCCCTAAACTCAGAAAAATACACAAAACTTTCAGGCCTAGAGGACTTTACCAGTGAATAATATCAAATATAAAGAAAAGAATCTTATACATAATCGTCCAACTAACAAGGACATGATGATGGACAATGCCCTTCCCAAGGAACAAATAGTGTCTGCAACTGCAATCAAGATAGTTCCATTTATCTACTCCATGGGATCTAAGCTTCCTCTCAATTAGAAGCAGTGTGGGCATCAACATCCCCAAATCCTCAAGATTGGGGGATAAACAATGGACTAAAGTAGACTTATTATTATTCTACTATAGACATTATTCTAGCAATGGAAGAGGTTTTTTCATTGATATAAAGGCAGTGGCCTCCAGAGGTTCTAAGTGACGGGAGAGGGAAGAATGGGTGTGGACATTTTCAGGACATTGGAGCTGTCTTGCATGACATTGCAATGATAAATACAGCTATTGTGTATTTTGTCATAACCTACAAAATTGTGCAGGACATAGTGTAAACTATAATGTAAAGTGTAGTTCATGGTTGTGATGGTTAGGCTATTGTGTCAACTCAGCCAGGTAACTGTGCTCAGTTGTTTGGTCAAGCAAGCACCGGGCTAACTATAATACAAGGGCATTTATGGACTTTAGTCACCATTGACTTTATTGCAGTGGTAAATCATAGATAGTTGGTTATAATTACATCAGTCAGAGAGATTGCCATCAGCAGTGAGTGATGCTTAATCCAATCAGTTGAATCCCTTAAAAAAGGAAGTGATTCCAGCATTGAGAGAGAATTTCCCAGCTCTTCTTTGGACAGCCAACATCTTCCAGAACGCATCAAGAATCTTCATTGGCCTGTCATCAGAGCTACTGGTTGCAGCCTGCCTGCGGAACCTGGACTTGTGCATCCCCATGCTGTGAGAGAGACTCTGATAAATCTCTTATTATTGACAGATATCCCTTGTTGATTCTGTTTGCCTAGAGAACCCTGTCTAATACAATGGTTAGTAGCAATGCTTCAGTATGTGTTCATCAATTGTAGCAAATGTACTGCACTAATGAGGGATGTTGTTGATGTGGGAAAGTGTTGGAGCGGTAGGGAATGGGGAATATGGGAATTCCTCATATTTTTGATGTAACATTTATGTAATCTAAAGCTTCTTTAAAAAAAAAAATTAATTAAAAAAAAAGATGATAGTTCATACACACCAGAATAGTTAAAATTAAGAGACTGACAAGGCCAAGTGTTGTTAAGAATGTGAAGCTATCACAAAAGACTATGGGACGGGAATTGATACAACCACTTGAAAAACTGTCCAGAATTATTTACTAAAGTTAAATATAAGCAGGAAGCAGATTTGGCTCAACTGATGGAGCATTTGCCTACCATATATGAGGTCCAGGGTTCAAACCCAGGGCTTCCTGGCCTGTGTGGTGAGCTGGCCTACGTGCAGCGCTGCCACACTCAAGGAGTGCTGTGCCATGCAGAGGTGTCCCCTGCATAGGGGTGCACCCTGTAAGGAGAGTCGCCCAGCACTAAAAAAGCGCAGCCTGCCCAGGAGTGGCACCGCACACTCAGAGAGCTGGTGCAGCAAGATGACACAATAAAAAGAAACACAGATTCCCAGTGCTGCTGACAAGAATGCAAGCAGACACAGAAGAACACACAGAGAGGGATACAAAGAGCAGATGGGGGGGAAGGTGAAGGGAAGAGAAATAAAAAAAATAAATCTTTAAAAAATAAATAAATACAATAACTAAATATAAGCATGCCTTTAGACCCAGCATATCCATTCCTAAATATGTCCCCATAGAAATACATATAATATGCCCATCAACAGACATGTACGAGAATTTCATAGCTGCATAATTTGTAATACACTCAAACCAGAAACAAACCTAATGTTCATCAACAATAGAACTGTTAAGTAAATTGTGGAATATTCACTTAATGGAATAACATAGAGCAAAGAAAATAAACAACCAATTTACATACCACAACATGTAGTGTAGTGGAGAACACTCAAACTATAGGGCTGCTGTGACAATTAAATGACATTATTGTTGTGAAGTTTCTTACTTAATTTTCTAAGTGCCTCAACTTACTAACTGATCTTTACTGTTCAAGAGACTCTAGGTTACATTTCTTTTACTTCCTTGGTGAAAAGAGCCCTTTCTGATGTTCAGTCTTGTGGATTTCTTCACATCTACCCAATGTCCTTCTGAGCTTCTGGCACTGAACAAAAATAGTCCCAGGAAGGGACAAGGAACCCTCTGGGCATTGATTCTGGGGCAGCTCTGATTTAGGTTCTGCTGTCTAGGACTAATCATCAAAGAGTAGAAGTTTCTTGGGAACTGCAGACTTGTTAGGAAGAGAATGAATCCAGGCCATTAAACAGTCTAAGGGTAGAGGGTCCAGCACACGGATACCAGAGCTGCAGCTCAAACTGAATTGCTGTCCAGAATCCTGACTGGAGCAGGGAATATAAAACCTTGCTTATTTTCCTATCCTGGAGTCTTAGAGAGTAAAGCACAGACAAGCTCTTGGAACTATGTAGTTAGCTGGAAAAGGAGAAACCTTCCATATGCAGAAGGTTCATATGAGGTGTCAACAGCTACTTTAAATGTGATTCAGATTTTGAGTGACAACTTTAAATGTCTGCTTTGATCCACATCTGGGGAAGTGAGATTTGTTCACAAGTAACTCAAATCTAGCCAGCCTAGTTAAAAAAACTAATTGAGAATTCGGTAGTTAAGGCTACATACTTTGGAATCAGAGGTACGTGCATTTTGATCCCAGCATTTTGACAATTGCTAGCATGACATGAGTAGGTTAATTAATCTTTTTGAGGTCAGGGTTTCTCATCTCTAAAATTTAGTATAATAATATCTACCAAACAGGATTATTTAAGAAATGAACAGAAAATGGATGTAAAGGATATATCACAGTGCTTGGTAAAAAAAATAATTACTGAGTAATGGCAGCTATTATTCATAAAATTAACACAATCACACACACACAGATTTGTTTATATTTGTTTAGATGCAAGTTTAATTTACCAACTAACCAAGTTTAGGGCCTGGACACCAAGGAAGAAATTGTTGTACTGAAGAGAATGGATGTATCTGTAGCTCATGTATGCCATATGCTAGATGGCAAAATATGCTATGTAATGTTATCGTGTTTTCCAACCCACAATGCCACCAGTGACATATAAGTATACAAGTTTTACAAAAACCATGCTTACATAAGATCTTACCATATTTGCATGTTTTGGCTAATTTTCAGAGTTTTAGAAAATGTTTAGTTAATTTTCAGGATTCTAGAAATATTAATTTTCATGATTTTTAGGAGATAGTTAACTAACAGGCATTATAAAACTGTTCAACTAAGCCAATCAGTTTTCATCACTGTCATAGGCTGATGAAATTTATCAGAGTATGAGATAACATAAAAAGATTTTTTTCATTCTCTAATCAAAAAACTTATTCCAGAAACTCATGCAGTTCTGAAGCTCTTTCAAAAAGCATTTACAATTACCCACAAAACTTGCTTCCCAAGAGCATTTTGAACACTCAAAATTGGGAGTTATTTTCACACTTCCCAGTGTTTGCAGGCTTTCACTGGCTATAAATTAAAGGAAAACATGTGACAAAATAAACAATTTTTCCTTATGAGAACCTCTTTGAATGCACAGTATCCTTTTTGATAGTAAACACCAGGTAGGGAATTCAAGGATTTTTTTATGCCAACACACACAATTTCTTATTTATCCTTACAGAGTAATTTGTTAAGGAGTTTCTTTAATTGTAGTAATGAAATATGTCTAATCATCTCAAAAGCAGAATAATCACGATAAGTGACAAGCATCTGACAAAAAAGATTAGGCTTGAGAAAGAAGAAAGGCGAGTTTAAATAGCTTGTGATAGAATATTTTGTGAAATAACACTGAAAAATATATATATACTACTGCTACTTTCTGCAATTGCTGGCCATATTTGTGATTATGGTTTTGATATCACAGACATGTATAATCATACTGTGACAGCATTTGTCATTCTTTCCATTGCACGAAAGAGTTGTAACCACAACCCCCTATGTCGCTAATAACCTCCAAGAATTTTGAGAAACCCACCACAACACTAAATTGCTCTTTCATTTTGTTTAAAAAGAGAGGAGGAGAAAAAAGAGTATGTGAAGTATATCATCATGCTCTTCGCAAATTGCATGAAGTAGCTCAGTACAGTTTTCACCTGAATAACGTATGCTGCTCTCTTCCATTCCCTGAATAAGTCCATTTCTTGTTCAGTTATTTCTATTGTGTGGTAAACTTACCTATTACTCTTGAGAGAGTAGCATCAAGGATAAGTTTGGTTTTTAAGGTAACTCACTTCTCTTGTACTTTAACATGCTGTTGAACATATTATTTGCTATATCAAACAGAATCCTCCTATGAAGACATCTTAGAAACATGACTTTCAAATCTAATGCCAAGAATAACTGGGGCTTCTCCTCAGAAGTGTATCTGTTTTCACCTCAGGAACATTGGTTCTACTGTAAATTAATTATTGTGTTCCTCTCTTTGCCTTGGATCACCAACATATGGGTAGTCCATCTCTGGCGAAATACACTAGATCACAATACATGGTTACTATGAAACAATCTCACATGTGGATTCACTTTATTTTTCTTGTCTTTATTTTTATTTCCTTTTAAATTTGTATTATAAAAAGTGTATGCTTCATTAAATTTATTCTGACAATGCAGGACAGGTACAAATATAATAGAACTACTAAATGTATTATTAATACATTTGCTCTGTGCATTCATATTATTGAGTATCTACCTTTCCCGAAGAATCATGAGATTATACCAAGATAATTTAAACATGGCCTCTGCCCTAGTTTGGTAAAGGACACACAATCTACACATGAATAAGTATAATAAAAGGGAAACAGACAAAGATACAGATAAAATGCTATGGGAGTTGGGAAAAGAGACAATTGCTTTCGGTAGTAAGAAAAGGATAAAGAATATAGAGTAGAGTAAAACGATCAATGTTGCTGTTATTAGCTGTGTGACCTTGGACAAATCACTTACCCACTTTGTGCTTGAATCTCTTCACATGTAAAATAGGATTAGTAATACCTTGTCAATGGATTAAATGAGATAATGTACTTGCCCCATGATCTAGTATGTATTAAGTGCCTCAAAAGGCATGTTCAGGTCTTAATCCCTACCCCTGCGGGTGTGAACTCATTTGTAAATAGTACCTTTTAGGGCGTTATTATTAGTTAAGGTACGACCAAATGGAATGTGGATGGGTCTTAATCCAATACAGCTGAAGTCCTTATGAGCAATGGGAATTCAGCACAGAGACTGGCACAGCAATTGGGAGGACCCGGAGACTGGAAGTCAGTGGTAACCCGGAAAAGACAGAAGAGGACATTGCCATATGATGAGAAAGCCAAGGAACCCAGAGATTACCAGTGAGCCAGACACTACAGACCCCGAGAGGAAGTCAGCCTTCTAGCCTCTGAACCCATGAGCCAATAAATTCCTATTGTTAAGACAACCCATTGTGTGTTGCTTGTCATAGCAACTGGAAAACTAAGACATGCTGAATATATTTTAGCTGAATTCAACAGAGATTATATCAGAGCTGGACTTTTTTGTATAAGAAAGATTTGGACGTTTTGATGTGGTGGTTAAGAAAAAATATTCGGAATACAAAAAAAACAAATAAAAAGGAGCAGAGGTGGGGAATTATTGTACATGTACAGGGAAAGGTTTGCAGTATAGTTTGACTAGATTTTGTGGCAGCCAAAGATTCCTTAGAAAAAGGATTGGACAAGAAGACTTGGGGCACATACATGTACGCCTGTGAAAAGCAGATAAGCTGTTTGCGCTTTATTTAGGAGCAATTGGGAATATTTTAAACAAGAGTATGCTGTAATCAAATTAAGATGACAAATGACTTAAAAAAAAGAGAAGAGAATGGAAATGGATACCAGTGAGATGACTAACACAGTGGTCCAGATGAGAGGTAATGATGGCTGAAATAGAGTGATTGTAGAGGAAATAGAAAGAAGAGAACAGCTGCAAGATACCAAAATAAGGAAGATGTCAAAGTCTGTGTTTTTGAGTATAGTAGATAATCAGCACTGAATGTTAAGGAAAAAGAGAAGTGATGAAGGTGAGCTGATTAATTCATATTTGTTTGGATGGTGTTTAAGATGCCAATAGGAATGAAAGCCAAGGTCCCAACGTAGTAGGAAAAGGAAGCACTCTGAAGAGAGATAAAGGTGAAATTAAAGAATTGGGAATCATCTGCATTGATAAGGCCTTCAGATTAGATGATATTTTTCAGGAAGAAAATAACAAAAGAGAGCTACTGAAGAGAAATTCTGGATACGATACTAATATATTTGTACATCCATATTTATTGAGCATCTTCAAGAACAGTTATATTAGGTGGAGATGCAGAAGAGCAATGAAAAGGAGTACTCATGAAGTAGAAGAACCAATCTAGTGATGCCCAAAAGATGTAAATACTGCATGTAAATACTGCAGCTCTGCTTTGTCTTTAGCTAGTGATATTTTACTGGAACTCAATGAAATGGAGGTAAACTTCTCTCCTAGAAATAATTCCATTGGAAATCTCCTGAATAAATTCACTAGATAATTTTTACCTTTAAGTATAGAAAGTTCTATGAAAAGAATCTGACTCCATAAGGTAAGTTTCAATTTCAATAAACAAAAATATTGCTTCAAAGAAAAATTTCAAATGGTTAAGAGGAATTAGACCATGGCACATTTGTATAGCTTTCAAAAAACACAACACTTCTGAGTAATATGATATTACTTTCTTACCATTAATTTATTCTGTATACACTTTTTGACAGATAAGTACATTTTACTTGCTTATCTGACCATTTTTTATTCTTTTTCTTTCATTTTGGCTTCAGATATTCTTCACTTTAAAAAGTTTTTGTTATCATGTTGTATCAGGTGAATCATTTTTATTGTAATCTTGGCTCTAAGTCTAATTTTTCTTTTATTTTTTTTTTTCACATTGAGATTCTAGCATACAGTTAAAGGAAAATGAAAAGAGCAATCGGTAGCAAATGTGTGGTTATAAGATAACCTGAAAGCTTCAGAATCTACCAGCCAGTTGGTAGCAATAAGTTCAAATTATATTAAAACACTAATTTCATGATCTGAGTGTCTTCATGTGCACTTATCAATCCTCTTCTCCTCAACCAAGTCTCCTGTGGTTATTTTTTGACTCTGTGGTGTTACACCTGGGTTCATATATAGCATTCATGTTCTTTTCCTCTATGTTCTTCTATTGCCTGTAACTCCACTTGAAGATCAAACCTCCCACTGCCACTCTGTGAATGCTCTCTAGTAAATCAGAGCCTCCTAGTGACAAGAAGTTCAAGCTATCAAAACAAACATATGTTCTTTTCAATTTTCAATGCACCAAAACCAAATTCAGAAATGGGGAGCCTTCCCATGGGACTCACACCTAATTCATTACACTGGGGCTTGAGAATGAAAATGTTTCCCCATCTCTCTCCTGAAGTGCCTATGTAAAAACATCCTCCCGATAGCCTTTCTTCCTTCGGATGCAAATGAATCCATTAAATACATGTTTATGCTAACCCCCAGCTTAGAAGTTTATTAGATTCATTAGAGTCTGAATTCCAGTTTAGACTGAGCTGCCTTCCTAATATAGATCGATAGAGAGATAGAGAGATATAGATGTAAGTGTAGAACTAGATAGGGATAGAGATAAGAGATAGAAATTAAGGGAAAAGAAAACTAAGTGTAATAAACTGCTCATAGTCACTTTGAGATCAGCTTCTTATATCCTAACACCGATTCTGTCAGGAGTGAATACAATGGAACTATTAATTTAGCTTGAATATTTCCACATAAAAACACCCCAGAACTTAGTGCTTACAACTGCAACCATTTATTTAGTTTACAATTCTTCAAGTTGGCAATTTGGGCTCAGCTCCACTGGGTGTTTCTACTGGTCTTGACTGGAATGGCTCAGCTCTCCTCCAGCAGGCCAGCCCAGCCTTGTGCACAGAGTGATCACAGGTGTCTGAAAAAGAAAGCAGAAGCCTGGGAAACCTCCAATGGCCCAAGTTCAAAGCAGGCACATCATCATTTCTGCCGTATGTATTGGCCAGAGCGAAGTCACAAGGCCAGTTCAGATTCAGGAGATGGGGAGATAGATTACACCTTTTCAAGGGAGGAGCTGCAAAGTCACATTGTAAAGGTTTGGGGCACAGGGATTAGTAAAGGATCATAGCCATGTTTTCAATCTACCATAAAGGTTATAAAACATTTTTAAATTGAGGAAATGAAAACAGTAATTTTAAATGAAAATGGTAATTGTGATGAACAATATGGAACACAGAAGTTCCCATGACAGCCCTACTCCAAGTGTGCCTATGTTACACAATGCAAGCTAAGAATTTCTGGAAGACATTTCAAAACTGATTGCAGCAACGGGCAAAAAAAGGGGGGGGGGCACATTTAAAACTTTGTTGAATGAATAATGTGGGGGAGTAAATTTTCATGGGAACTAAATAATGGTAAACTATTGTGAAAAACTGTCATAGCCCCTCGGATGCCTCACATTAACTTGAACGAAGAGAAATAAATTATTCCAGGTTACAAAGGTTTCACAAACATAATTTTTCAAAACATAATTAATATATGAAAATGGATAACGCATCTTGTATTTGCCAGAGAGGAATAGACTTATATATAGTAGCCTCAGATCCTCTTGAGTATATTCCCATCAAAGTACAAATCGGAGGTAATTCTGAAAAGATGGTGAACTGAGTGCATTCATTCCTCTTCCTTAATTGGGCAACTTACAGCTGAGATGATTCAAGCAATAATAGGTATGTTGGGAGTTAGGGGAGAAGACGGGAGAATTGTAGCCTACTTCTAAAGCCTGGAGGAGACCCTGAGAACATCCGAGGGTTTGGTTCCAAAGGCAATCAGATAAGACTTTTGGGAGGCTCTTGTATTCCACAACACAATGAAAACTAGATTGGGAGGAAGCCTACCTTTCCAACAAAGTACGGGGACAGAGAATTCCAATCCTGAGGCTCTGTAAAGGGTCCCACTGATTGGTGAGAGGATATACTCAGTTCACCAAAAATTAGTCCTTTTAGTTACTCAAGGGTCTACTGAAAAAAAAGTTCCTAAAAAAGCTAACTATAAAATAAACTACTTCCTTTATGCCAGTCTAGCATTGGCCAAGATGCCGAGTGTAATCATCCTGACTTACACAGGTTGGCAAAAAAAGTAAAAGATAAAGAATAATAAAAAATAATAAGTTATTTAAAGAAGCTTGGTTATATCAAAGACCGAGTTAACAATCAAAACAATCTACTATTAAGGAAGATAGAGTAAAATTAAAAGAAAAATTTCTTAATATAAAAAAAAAAAGAGAGAATATATGGCAACAGAACAAAAAAGGAGATTTTGGGAATAAAGTAAACACGATTCTCATTTTTATACCCTGAACTGAATAATTGAACAAACCACCAAATAAGTGATACAAAACACCAGTGAAATTGTTATTATGCATATACACATATACACACATACAGTCCATTATATATATTAGATTATATATGTATTAAATTGTATATTTTAGTATGTATTTGATTATATGTAATGAAAATCATGAATGTAAATATAATTTCTATGGAAGATAGATCTAGGTGTAAAATGCACTTAGTAAAGTTCTAGAAGGAAGGATAAAAATAGCAAGACTCACAGAGCACTTACAAGAAGTCTTTCTAAACTAAATACTTGAGATTCATATAAAAAAAGACATAATAAATGCTAGGCATGATGCATAGAAAAAAACACATATGTAGACTTCTTGGTGAAAGTCTTTAACTCCTAAATATAAAAGAGGGGAATGGATGTAATTCAAGTGATTGAATGCCTGCTTCCCATGTATGAGTTCCCAGGTTCATTCCCTGGTACCACCTAAAAACAAACAAAACAAAACAAAAAAAAAAAAAAAAACAACTCTCACTGGGGAGCAGATGTAGCTCAGTAGTGAGTGCCTGTGTCTCATGTATGAGGTCGTGGGTTCAGTATTTTAAGTACCTCCTTTAAAAAAAAATAACATGTTTCCTTGAGTTAGAGAATCTTGGTTATTTACAAAGCAAAGAAAACCAGGCAGTCATTAAACTTCTCATTTATAACACACACACAAAAAACAAAAACAAAAATGAAAAGGGAGTGGAACAACATTTTACCATTTTGTATGAATGAGTAAACAACAGACACTTTCAGACATGCAAAGACTCAGAAATAATCTATAAGTCCCTCCTGAGGAAACAACGTGAGAAACTAGTAAAAAATTTAAATCAGACTAAATATCAATATAGGAGAACATATACTCTAAAACTGGAATATTGGACATTTAGATACCTTCTGTCTTCTTGGGTAGTTTCCTTGTCATCCAGGAGCTCCAGGTGGGGCACGTGAATTAAACTTAATTCAGTTGGATATCATGTTCTTCTAGTTACAGTTCAGAGATGGGAACTTGACTACGTCAAAATCATTGAGATACAGGGAGACTCCCATATTTGTCCTCCTGGACTTGATTCTAACAGCATACAACATCTGAAGGACTGCAGCCAGCTTACAATCAATCATGAGAGAAGAAGCTCTCTCATGAAAGAAGCTTATGTACATGAATAAAAGGATAATATTTTACTGAATTACATAAAAGAATATGGTGGGTATTGAATCATGTCTCCCAAAAAAAGGCATGTTCAGATCCCAGCCCCTGGTCCTGTGGTTTTCAACCCATTTATGAATAGGACTTCGAGGATGGTATTCGTTAAGGTGTGCCCACACTGAATGAGCTTGGGCCTGAATGCGATATGGCCTAAGTCCTTCTAAGCAAAGGAAACTGAACAGAGAAGTCTATGAAGCTGGAAGTCAATGGAACCCAGAAGACAAAGGAGAAGATACTGCCATATATATTGTCCTGTGATGAAAAAATCAAGGAACACAAAGATCAAAGGTCAGTTAAAACATACTGACCCCAGGAGGGAGCAAGTCTTCTAGCCTCTGAAACTGTGAGCCAATAAATTCTTGTTGTTAAGCCAACCCACTGTATGATATTTATTTTAGCACCTGGAAAACTAACACAGTTTTTGATAATGTAAAGTGCTTCTATTACAAATACCTATGAAAAGTAGAAAAGGTTTTGGAATTGGGTAATGAGCAGAGGCTGGAAGAATTGTGCGGTGCTTGATGGAAAAACCTTAGATTGCTTTGAAGAGACTGGTAGAAATATGGACATTAAAGGTACTTCTGAAAAGGCATGATGAATGTGTCATTAGAAATTGGAAGAAAGGGAATCCCTGTTAAAAAGTGGCAGAAAACTTGGCAAATTTTGAGTTCTGAAGCTGGATTGAAAGTGGAACATATAAGTGATGAATGTGGATATTTAGCTGAGGAGATTTCCAAGCTTAATGTGGAAGGTACAGCCTGGCTTTTCTGTGAAACTTACAGCAAAATGTGAGAAGAAAAGGATAAGCTGAGAATTAAACTCTTAAGCACAAAGGAACTGGCAATTCATGATTTCAAAAATCCTCTGGCTACCCAGAGAGTGTGCTCTGAGACTAGGGCCAAAAGCAGCTCTATCAGGGACCTCACTGAGCCAAGAAGTGACTCTCAGAGAACAGTTTTCCATATGAGTGCTTAGCTGAACAGCCCTTTGCTAAAGAAGGTGTAGCTGAACATAAATCCAGTCAGCCAATTTGGTGAAGTCAAGATTGGAAATACAGTTATCCAGGAAGGATCTGTGGAAGGTTGTATTGTCTGATGGTTTAGACCCACTGAAACCACATGCAAAGCAAACACGTTTTTTGAAAAGCATGTATGAGTAGAACCACTACCAGCCTGGACTGAAAGAGACAAAGGACAAACTGAAAGAAAAATGACTTCAGGGGCAGAACCATGGAAGCAGAGGTCTGAACCAAAAAGATCTCTTGCAGGCAAAGAAAGCAGGCCCACCCATGTGTGTGGAAAGGGTGAGTCTGCCCCTGGGCTTGGAGGCACAGGTCCTGGTGTTTGGAGGGGGTGGGCCTTCTGCCCTCTTGTGCAGGAAGAGTGCTATCACTCCAAAGCTTGGAGGTGGTGGAGCCTGTGCCCCAGGGTTGCAGAGGGCCTGGGAACAATCCTCACACTCCGAGAAAGTGGGCCTTCACTCTAGTGTTGGGGAGGGCATGGCTGCTGCACAAGTGCATGGAAGGGGTGGAGCTGCCACTGCATCAGGCCCTGAGGACAAAACATCAATCTGTGGATGACTCTCAGACCTTGAAGTCTAATGGAATTTTCACTACTGGGTTTTGGACTAGTTTGGGACCCATGACCCCTGTTTTCCTTCCAAAGTCTGTCTTATGGAATGGGAATGTTTATTTTATGCCTGTCACACCACCATATTTTGGAAGCAGTTAACTTGTTTCCTAGGTTTCACAGGTCCACAGACAGAGAATTTTACTATGAAAGACCATACCCGTGAATGATTTTGAAGAGACTTTGTACTTAGCATCATCACTGAAATGACTTCAGGCTTTTGGGCTGTTGCAATGGAACAAATGGATTTTGTATGTGGGAAGAATATGCCTTTTGGGGGTCCAGAGAACGGAATGTTGGGGATTGAGTCATGTCCCCCACATAAGGCATGTTCAGATCCCACTCCCTGGTCCTACGGGTGAGAACCCACTTGTAAAGAGGACCTTTGGAGATTCTATTAGTTAAGGTGTGCTCAAACTGAATGAGGGTGGTCCTTCATCCAATAGGGCTGAAGACCTTATAAGCAAATGAAATTGGACGTGGAGAGAGAAGCCATGGGAAGTCGCCTAAAGTTGGAAGTCAACAGAGCCCAAAGTAAAAAGGAAAGATGCTACCATGTGCATTGCCACATAATAGAAAAGCCAAGAAACCCCTAAGATTATGAGACAGAAGACACCAAATGTAGGAGTAAGTATGCCTTCTAGCCTCTCAAACCATAAGCCAATAAATTTCTTTTGTTAAGCCAGTCCATTGTATAGTATTTGTTTTAGCAGCCAGGAAACTAACACAGAAGACTTACATTTTCGGAGCAATTTACCATGTTTCAACCATCACAGGAAAATTTAATATTGTAAGATATCAATTCTCTCTAAAATAATTTATATATATTAATATATGCAATCCTAAACCAAATTCCAATGGAACTTATAAATTCTTATTGAATTTAATAAGATGATTCTTATGGAACTTAGTCAGGCAATTCTAAAATTCATCAGCATAAAAATCATGTGGGAAAATAATCAGTATTTTTTTAAAAGAACAATGAGAGGTATATGCTCTTTCAAATAACAAAATACACATTAAAGTTATAGTAATTAAAACAGTGAGAATTGGCACATAAATACAGAGATCAATGTAACAGAACAGAATCCAAAAACAGACCCATATATTTCGGCAAATTATTTTAAATATGGCACTTTAATTCAGTAGAACAGAGTTTGGATTTGTTGCATTGCTGTTATTTTCTGTAAGTTTTTTGTTGTTGTTTTGTTGTTGTTTGTTTTTGTTTTTTATGGGAATAGTTTAAATAAGGGCTTACAATGTTCCAGACACTCTTCAAAGTGTTTTTCATGAAATAACTTATCTCATCTGACCCACAATCCTGTGAGGTCGGCACAAGTGTTATCTACATTTTGTAATGATAAAACTGAGGCACAGGGAGGCTAGTAATTCAGTTCTCAAATAAGTATCTAAGCTGGAATATGAATCCAAGCATTTCACTCCACCACACTATGTAAGAAAGTAAGTCAGAATTCTACCCCATCATAACAAACAATAGAGTTCAGAATTTAGGCTAAAACTAAACCCAGCCTATAAATCATTTGAATAAAACATTGGGAGAATACTTTCATAATCTTGGGGTAATTAAAACCCAGAAGCTAAAAGGAAAACATTTTTAAAAGTTATTATATAAAAATAATAGCTCTTACAAGAAAAAAAGAATCTACAATAAGTAAAAAGACAAGATGCAGAATAAGGGAAAGTGTTAGGAACTTACATAACAGACAAAGGATTAATATACATACTATGTATACAGTTTTTATAATTCAGCAAGATAAAAAACCAGTACATAGGTCAAAATAACTAATGGCCCCAAAACAAATGGAAAGCTCCGCAACATCAGGAGTAATCAAGAAAATGAAAATTAAAGTATCAGTGATATTGTAAATGTAATTAATATTACAGAATATATACTTCAAAGTGGCTACAATGGGAAATATTGAGGTGTATGTATATTACTACAATAAAAAGTTAAAAAAATAATAAAACAATGATACCAATGACTTTGAGTTGGTGAAGGTAAGGAGCAATGAAAACTCATACACCATCTGTGGCAACTGAAATTGGAAAAAGACATTTTCAAGTTTGGCCATAACCACCAAAATCTTAAATCATTGACCCAGTATTTCCACTTGTTATGGGAAGAAAGCTATTTGTAGAATATTACATATATGTACAAAAGAAAAATGACAATTATGAATATGAACATAAAGAGAAAGGATTTATAATGCATTAATATTTTAGTAGTGGTTCCTGCTAGTAAGAGGAAAGAATTATGGAGGAATCGAAAGGGGATTGTAATTTTTGCTCTGTACACTCATATATTTTATAATTTTTCATAATGCATATGTGTTTATGTATCACTTGTGTTATTTAATTTTTTAAGAATAAATCTTGGTTATTTAAGAAAATGTCAAAACTAAGTTTTCCTGTTCGCAGATATAACTGCATTTCACAGTTTTGCCATTGCTCTCTCAGTTTGTTTTCTCTGAGACTGTTTACATAATCCAGACAGAGAGTGAATTTAGCTTTTTTGACCACATTCTCAGTGGTTCACTTGGGTAATAGACTGCAGAGTAAATTCAAACTCATAACTTGTAAAATAGTGAAAGCTTTTTTTCTCCTCCTTTCTGCGCAGCCCTCTCTATAACTCCCCTATCTCTACTGTCTCTTCAGTTTCCGAGATATAGCGGTGAGGGCCAGGCCAGCTCCTAGCAACCTCAAGACCGACTGAAAGCCCCGTTCCTCGCTGGCAGGGGCCCCTTTTCTCTTTTTCTGGGAGGACAGTTAGCTGGCATGTACCTTCCACCCTTGGCCTTCTGCTTTTTCCTGATGTAATGCAGGAGGTGGAGGAAGTCGTTCAAGACCTCGACTGGAAGCATCATAAGGAGAAAAGTCATCTCCTCTAAGCGTCTGAGTAACAGATCGACGACGTCTGTGTTCCTGATGGCATCACGAAGACATCGTATGTGCCTGCTTACCTCTGGAGTTCTTGGAAGAAAAAATAACTCCCTATTTGGTTAATGCAAGGTTAAACTGGTTTTTCTATTTTTTTCTTTTTTCACAAATACCATCCTTCCTTTTACAGAGCTCCAGGGAAATGTGATGGAACTGGGCCAGGCAGAGGTGGAGAGGGAAGCCTGGCAAGGCTACACCCTTTTCAGAGAGGTGTGGGGGCTGTCTTGTAACTGACGTGGCAGGAGTAGTTGGTTTGGGACTTCTTTCTGTCCTTCAGGCAGAACAAACGGGAATAGATAAGATTTCTCTCTGCTTCCCTCCTGCAGCATTCCTTAGAAAGGGCCACAGAAGTAGTCCCTCTAGGAGTGTGGAGTATACATGTGCTATTTTGCCTGCTAAACTCATTTTCCTTTGGGAAAGTGTTCCTCCCTCCTAATTCCAATAAGGGTGATATCCATTCCCACATTCAGGGTGGGCATATGACCCAGACCTGCCAAACAAACCCACAATCACTGGTTCAAGGACAGAAATAAGGTGCAAAACAAGCCAACTGATGTCAGATCTGGGACTTTTGCTGAAACTATTAGAAGAGATACTCTATTTCCATTGAGTTGACTCAGGTGGTAGAATGTAAGCTATAGAACATCTGGTAACTATCGTGGCCACCTCATGGGTGTAGGAGAAGGAAGTAAACACAGAATAAGGCAGAGGTGAAAGATGGAAAGAGACAAGCCTGACGATGTTGTGTGAGGTGCTGGATCCAACTGTGCTGCCTCTGGATACCAGCCAACAAATTTTAATTTTTCTTAAACCACTTTGAATGTTGTTTCTATCACTTGCAGCCCAGAGAATCCTGACCACATGGCTAGATTCAAGAATGGCTTTCCCTTCACAATAAGAATTTCAGTAAACCATAGACAGGGAGGAATAAGAGGAATAGTACCAAGAAACAGATTAAGACTCAGATAGGGAAACGGACTTTGGCCCAGTGGTTAGGGCGTCAGTCTACCACATGGGAGGCCCGCGGTTCAAGCCCCGGGCCTCCTTGACCCGTGTGGAGCTGGCCCATGCGCAGTGCTGATGCGCACAAGGAGTGCCGCCCCACGCGCAAGGAGTGCACCCATAAGGAGAGCCGCCCAGCGTGAAGGAGGGAGCAGCCTGCCCAGGAATGGCGCCGCCCACACTTCCTGTGCCGCTGACGACAACAGAAGCGGACAAAGAAACAAGAAACAAGACGCAGCAAAAAAACACAGAAAACAGACAACCGGGGGAGGGGAGGGGAATTAAATAAATAAAAATAAATCTTAAAAAAAAAAAAAAAAAAAACTCAGGTAATAACAATTAAAGTCAAATGATTTCATGTATGGCATCTCATTAAATTCTCAAGAACTCCTATATGATTAGTATTGCAGATGAGGAAATCAAGAACAGGAGAAGTTAGTGATTGGCCTCTCACTCTAAATCCTTAACCCTTTTCTGGCCTAATCTGTCTTCTGGCTCAGAGAACCTTGACCATGACCTGGTTCTTCTGGCACAATAAATTGGTTACACAGTTCCCCTCCAATGCAGGATTTTTGATAAGTTAGAAGTGTTAAGATTCTAAGAAGAAGTTACAGGATCACCTAGAACATATTAAAACCTCCAAAGCTCAAAACTACATCACCTCTGAAAAACTCTTCAAGGGAATGGCTGGATTAGGAGCAAATGGCTGGAGCTGGAACCTCTGTGATAGGTAGGGTTACACCTACTGGTTTTCACTCAACCACCAAACTAAATGTAATATTTGCATTTTTCAACTTAAAAATGAATCTATAAATTTATTTTGTTAAAAAAAAAAAAGCCTTTAAAAACATACAATTTAACTACTGGAAGTGACCTGCATAACCAATGCAGGGAAATGACAAAGTAATTATATCTACTCTTTCATAATAAATTATGAGATATATTAAATATTAAACAAAGCCAGCATATAAAATTGTATATGCCATGATAATTACGTAAAAGTCTTGCATACTTAAAAAAAACACTGAAAGAGAATACAAAAATGGCAACAATCATGTGGTTAAACGTAACTGTGGAAAATGATTTTTTCAAGTTTTGTCTGGAAATAATTAATAACTTAAGAATGATCATTTTAATGTGGTCACAAAATCATCTTCTCAGTAATTTCTAGGTTTTCAAATTTTATTTTGCATAATTTTTTGGTTTTGGAATATTTCTTTTCATTTGGAAGATTCTTACAAATGATCTATATAATTTTTAAAGCAAGATTATATGGGACAATGATTTTTCAGGCTTATGTAAATCTTAGAATATTTGATAGAGAGCATTTTTATTTAAATATATATCTGATAGTTTCTGATTTTTTAAATTTTTATTGCCTTTGTAACAGAATTTACTCAAAACTTGACTTCTGTTGAAATGTACTAATGATTGAAATGGCAGGTTTTACTTAAATCTATATTCACTGAATTTTAAATGAATGAAAAACCCATCTGTAAATACAGGAATTGCGTCATTAAGTCAGCTATACTTTTTAAAAAGTCATTTCTTTTCTCTCCTTTGAGTTTCATCTCAATCATTTGTAACTTACACAATCCACATTTGTCTAACAAGTGCAGGATTCTTGCAGGTGCTGACATTGCCCAACCATCATGGTCTGCAGAATCAAAACTTTTTCCTTGGGCATGTCAGTGTTTCCGTTTATTGTCTTTTTGTTACTGCTAGATTCTTTAGTCCTTTAGAAAATACAAATTTTCTTTTTTTGGAAACGGCAGAGCCTTCTGAGAGATAGTACAAGGATCTATTATTGCCCGGCAGAACTGGTCTCCCAAGGTAAAAAAGACAGATGTTCAGTCAGGTTGCTAAAGATCTGGCAATCTTAACATTTAAATAAAACAAACATTGGATTGCCAGAAAATGAATTGATTTTGTGATCCACAATTAGCTCCCTAAGCGTGGGAATATACAGCCTCTTTGATTATCACACTTCTGTGTGGTTCTCTGGTCCTCAGGTTCTCTGGCTCCTTCCTTCTAAACTAGTAAATTTGAGGTTGCTAAGCCCAGTCCCGCATTCCTGGCACCAGCACTGCTCCCTCTGCTGGACACTGTTCTTCCATTTCCAAATGCTGGAAAAGGAAATTAATGTAACCGACCCCTTGGAACAAGGCAAAGAACACAAGCTTATTTCTTGCCCTCAACACCTCAACTTGCCCACTTAATTTATATCCTGTCAGCATCCTCAAAAGCAAAGAGAGAGGACACAAGCGCTCTAAGAAAAACTCTACAACTGACATCCAGTTTAAAAAACATGAAATAACCTCACTAGCCTTTTCTGGGGATACACTTGCACATGGGTTAAAGTCTGACAAAATTTTTCAAAGCCATACTTTTCTGTAACCCTTTGAGACTCACAGTCAACAAAAGTTCATTATTTTAGAAAGCAATTTTGCTCCTGTTTTTGATACATTTTGAGAATAACAAACCTATCACATGGGAAAAAAGATGGATTTGAATACATCATACCTTTTGCCGATTCACTGGTATTTGGAAGAGACTTGCTCTCTCCTTTTGTAAACTATAGCTGTCTCACAGCACTAATTTATACTAAGCTTTTAAGTAATACGCAAATGAACAATACTAGCCTCGCCAAAAAACAAATAAAAACTCATAAAAAAACTTAATGACTATGTGTTTACTTTGCACTAAAGAAAAACAGAATCCTTTCTGAAACTTGCATTTGGAGGCTGTGAATGCCACCCTAGATTATGAGTTTCATCTGTGTAAATTATACGTAAACTTAATCCAAGCAAAAACCACCGCTCCCTTTCCCCCAGGGCAGAGGGCAGTGGTTAAAGATGGGGATTGGTAGCCTAGGGGTGTCATTGTGAGAATTCCCATGGACTGAGTGCCAACGACAACAAAACCCAGCATCATCTCTCAGGTAACTGGACAAGGAGCTCCAGTCCTAAGTGAACAACTGCTCTTACACCAAGAAACCAATAAGCAAAACCAAACAAAGAAATTCTCTCTGCCCCTTACCTACTTCTCTTTTTCTTTTATTCCCTCTTCTTCCTTTTATATTCTCCATCCTTAATGTGCCTATTCTACTTTTCCTCACTCATCATGGAATGAGTAATCTGAAATATGCCCCACTAAATATACAGTACACATGAGTTTGCAATCTATTAAATACACTTAGGCATAACCTATATCCCCAGACTTTTTTTCTTTATTATTATTATTATTTATTTATTTTATTTTCCCTCCCCCCTTGTGGCTTGCTTGCTGTCTGCTCTCTGTGTTCATTCGCTGCAGGCTCTTTGTGTTCTTGCTTATCTCTTTTTTTTTTTGTTTGCATAACTTTGCTGAGTTGGCTCTCCGTGGCCTCTGCAGGTCAGGCGGTGCTCTGCAGCATCTGGCGTCTGTGCACCAGGTGGTGCTCCACAGCATGCAGGCGAGCCTGCCTTCACAAGGAGGCTCCGGGACACAAACCCAGGGCCTCCCATATGGTAGTCGGGAGCCCAACTGATTGAGCCACAGCCGCTTCCCTATCCCAGGGCTTTTTAATCCTTGAATTCTCTATCCTTTTCCTCATGCTTGAGTCTCACCCTTCATCTCAGACCTATTTAGCTCTCTTCCTCTTCCAAGTCCTAGCTGCTAAGTTGAAAAGAATTTACTTTCAAATAGAACTTTTTCTCCAGATTTTGATACTAGTTTACAGAGAGTATAAGCATCCCACTAGGGAATTCACATACACTTAGAGTGTTTATAAAGTATGTCAATTTCATCCCTTTCCTCCCAGTGTCCAGAGAGGAGGATGGACTACTTGAAAATTGGTTTGGCTTGATAAAGTACGTTGCCCTTATTTAAAGGGCTCAGCTTGTGTTAACCTCTCTTTCTGCTCACTAAAAAGGCTCTGCAGCCTTCCTCACCTGAGAAAGTTAGGCCTCCCTTGTTTGCTTTGATCCAGAAAATCATGCTTTCATTAACATAAACATTTCCTGATCTCTGCTGATACATTTCAGATTTTTAAACAAAATATGTGCATTGTTGGCCCCAGGTGTGCCAATCATTCAAACCGGGCAATCCCAAGGCATGTATGTGGACCATTCTGAGGGAAGAGCATTATGGTGGGAATCTTGGTTCTTAAAGTAGTGCAGATAGCTGTGTATTCTTTATTCAAGACAGAAATTTAGTAGTAAGCCCCAAGGAAGATCTCTTACAACATCTTAAAATGCAAAATGCATATGCCCATCTACTCCTTTGAGCATTAAGAAAGATGAAAATAACATACTGCACTAAGAAATGTCTTTTTTAGGATATTATGATGATGCAGCAATATACCAGTAACAATTTTGATATTTGGGAAGTGGAAACACATAGCAAGTTTTTAAATGTTAATGGAAAATGCCCTGGGAGTCAAGTTTGGTGCATATACACGCCTTTCAAAAAATTTTTTTTAACTCAAAATCTCCAAAAGTTTGTTTACCTCTGTTCTCTTGACCATTCCAATATTTTCTGAAATAAAAGAAAGATGGACATTGCCAGAAAAATCAGCATTTACATCCAGAGTCTCTAAATTTGTTATAAACTATGTCCAGAGTTTCAATAAAAAATTCCAGAGGAAAAACAGACAATAGATAAAACTAATGAGTGACCAAGATATTGGGATTATTAGACATGGACTTTAACTATGATTAATATGCTCAAGAAAATAGATGACAAGATGGAGGATTTTACCAGGTTCAGGAATCCATTAAATAAAAAAAGAGCCAAAAGGAAATTCTATGACTGAAAAATACATTAAGTGAAATAAAGACATCCACAGATATATTCAACAACAGACTGGTAAACTGGACACAGTTAAGGAAAAAATTAATGAACTAGAAATTGGGTAAGTATAAAATATCCTGACAGAAGTCTGGGGGCAAAAAGGATGGAAACTACAGATAAGAGTGAAAGGGGAGGGAAGCAGACTTGGCCCAATGGATAGGGTATCCGCCTACCACATGGGAGGTCCAAGGTTCAAACCCAGGGCCTCCTTGACCGGTGTGGAGCTGGCCCATGCACAGTGCTGATGCACACCAGGAGTGCCCTACCATGAGGGGGTGTCCCCCATGTAGGGGAGCCCCACACATAAGGAGTGCACCCGTAAGGAGAGCTGCCCAGCACGAAAGAAAGTGCAGCCTATCCAAGAATGGCGCCACACACACGGAGGGCTGACACAGCAAGATGACACAACAAAAGAAACACAGATTCCTGTGCCTCTGATAAGGATAGAAGTGGTCACAGAAGAATACACAGTGAATGGACACAGACAGCAGACAACTGGGGAGGGGGGGGCAGGAGGAAGGGGAGAGAAATAAATAAATAAATCTTTTAAAAAAAGAGTGAAAGGGGAATAGTGAAACATTCTAACATAAACATAATACCATCTCCCTCCAGAAAGAGAAGAGAAAGAGGAGGGCAAAGACAATTTTTATGAGTAAATGTCAAGAACTTTCCTATTGATGAAAGATACCAAGCCACAGATTCAAGAGATGTTACAAATTCCAGGCAGACTGAATACAAAGAAAACCACACTCAGACACATCACAGTAAAACACGAGAAAACCAAACACAAAGAGAAAAATCATAAAAGAACCCCAAAAGAAAGATACATCATTTTCAAAGGAGCAATCATAAGACTGATAGCTGACTCTTCAGCAAAAAGTATGTAAGACAGAAGACAATGGAATGCCATGATTAAAATGTGGGGGAGGTGAGTGGATATGGCTCAACCAGTTGGATGTCCACTTACCACATGGGAGATCCCAGGTTCTGGTCCTGGTGCCTCCTAAAGAAGATGAACAGATGCCACACCCACAGCAACAAAGTAGACATCACACCTACCATAATGAACTAGATGCTGCACCCCCGCAATGAGCAGACACCTAAATGAGCAGATGCCACAAGCCAGCAAAAGCCACAGTGCATGGGGAACGGATGTGGCTCAGTCCGTTGGATATTTGCCTCCCATGTGGGAGGTCCCAAGTTCAGTTCTTGGTGCCTCCTGGAGAAGGTGAACAAAGAACAGACAGACAAGAAAATCATCCGGGAGAGGCAGGGATAAGTAAATAAAATCTTTTTTTTTAATGTGGGGGGGAAATCAGTCAACCAGTGAAAACACCTTTCAAAAGTAAAGCAGACCATCAAAAATGGAGCAAGTTCATGATTTAAAAAATGAGCAAATTCATCAGCATTAAGGAAATACCAAAGGTACTTCTTTAGGTAATAGGAAAAGAATCTCATAGGGAAACATAAAAATGCAGAAAAAATTACACAGGTTAAATATAGGGCAAATATAAAGAAATGCTTAGTATTAATAATAAAAATAACTGTTTTTATTATATCTTCAGAAGCTTAGAAATAAAATTCATGACAACATAATACCAGTGGCATTAGGAGGACAGGGGAAGATTAGTAAATTAGATGTTCTAATGGCCTAGCAGTATCTGGATTGTGGATAATTTATATTCTTTTCTAATAATTCAAGAACACACATCTGATTGATCTCTAGGGAATCACTAAAGGAACAGTAAAAGGATGTAAAACCAGCATAGTAAAAGAAGGAACATAAAAGGAATAAACAAAAATGGTTTAATTCAAAGTAAGTCAAGAAAGAAGAAAATAAGGGTTCATAAAACAATTGGGAAAAATAGAACAGAAAATAAACACATAATGAGGCAAACATTAAATTTTATTATATTCTGTACGTTTGTTAATTGTGTGATTGACAAGCAAAGACTAACTGACTTGAATTAGAAAATTTGTTGTTGACAATTCATGAAACAGATTTTCACAAGCAAATAGTAAAAATTACCAGTAGTTAATGATTTTGTACTATGAAGATATGTTGAGTATTTTATACTCATTGCACCTTTTAAGTTTGTTTATTAGCACTATTTTACATATATATAATGTGTTTCAGGCAGGCTAAGTAACCAACCTGATGTTACACCACAAATTGCTTATCTAGGAATAGAAAATCGCTGTGGGTTTTTTTTTTCATTGTTTTTATTTTTGTTTTGTTTTACTTCATAACTGATATACTTAACCATCACTATAAATGTCATTTGCCTTGAAAAGAAAAACTTAATATTCATGCATTTTTAACATCACCATAATGAAATATGGAGACATCTTAGCAAACGTATGAAACAGGTTTCCAAAAAAGTCCAAGTTATCGATTCCTTCAGTGAACTTTGAGTAAGCATTTAAGAAGTGTCAGGCATCATACTGGGCACTGATAATACAATACAAAACAAACGAGATTCGGTGCCTGCCTCATGCAGCTAATAATATTAATTACAAACTGTTTCCTTTCACAAATAATAGTAACAGAAAATAATCAAATAACTATAAATTCAGATATGTTCTATAAAGAAATCAAAGAGATGCTCTTATAGATCATAATGAGCCATCTTTTAGAGGATGTGATGAGGGATGATTTCTCTGGGAACATAACATTTAAGCCAGCAGAACTTTATAAGAAGGGTAGCTTTATTGTATATTGCCAAAACTGGAAACTTTGGAGATCGAAAGGGGGCACTTTAAATAAGTATGCAGGATTTCTAAGCAAGCCAGGATATGTATTCAACCTATTTATAAACCAAGGTAAGATTTGGATTATTTTCTAGATACAAAAGGAAATCACTAAAATGTTCTAACAAGGATTAGTTATGATCTAACTTAATACTTGTTAAAGGTCTCTCTAGCTGCCAACTGGAAAATAGATGGGGTTGGAGGCAAGAGTGGAGGTAGAGAGAATTTTCTTAGAGAGAAAAATTCTGAGAACATCCTACCCATCTTGGTAGGAGCTGTGGTTGATGAGGCTGTGAAGGAGGAGAAAAACAGCCAATTAGAGATTTATTTTGGAATATAACAGTAACTGAAGTGAAATTCTACAAAATATTACTTTTTCATTTATATTTTAATAAACACATGGGGAAATTACCTTAAAGTTTATCAAGTGATTTGGAAAAGAGTTTCCAACAGCAGAATTATAAACTTGAAGAAGAAACTGTTATGGTAGCAAAAACATATGTTAAAATTAAATAAATTAATAATCCACTTATTAGCTCACCATTTTTCTCTACCAATCCCCATTTTAAGTTTTCTGTTTAGTTCTTATCAATTTCTAGGACTTATACACAAGTTAATAAATCTCTTAAGCCTTTGTCTGTCATATGTGCAACAAATATTTTCCCCAGCTTCTATTGTTTGCATTTGACTTGTTTGGTGTTTTTTTTTTTTTTGCTATCCAAAATATTTACTTTTTAATTTGATATAGAAAAATCTACCTAATTTTTTATTTACGCTTTCTGGGTATCCTGAATTAGAAAGATTTGCCCCTAATAGTATACAAATAAACACCAAAATGTAATTCCATTATATTGTCTTTACTATTTATGTGCATTTAAATTTCTGATCCATCTGAACATGTTTTGCATATGATGTGACAAGGGAATCTAGCTTTGTTATCTTATCCTCTTGAAAAAACTTTTTAGTCACACACAAATTAGTATCTGTTCCCTATAAATAAACAGTACAAAATATTTGGCAAAAAATGTTACAATCTTCATTTGCTAATTCCTCCTGTTAACTACTAATAAAATGTTAGTGTGTTTTCTTCTGAAATTTTGTCTAAGAATTTTTACATATTTGAATCCATTCTGGATTAGTCTTATTTTTAAAATAATGCATTTATTCTTCTAAAAATACTTCAAAATATTTTTTATCTAGTTCCATAAAAAAAATATAACATGTTTTAATATCTAGTATTCTGGACAACATTTATGTTTTTTGAATCACTGTGTTTTGGAATAGCATATGTAGTTTCCAGATTAGATCAAGAGATCTACTCTACCTAGGTCATGTAAATGGGTATGTCTTACATAAAAGTCTTCAAGGGTCATGATGGAAAGGGAGGGAGCTCACCCAAATATAAGAAGAGAAAACTCACTAAACTGAGACAAAGTTTCACTAATGAGCCATCTTTCAAATTTAACGGAATCATGTAGCTAGCAGTTTAGAACGCCCAGTACTGGATACCAAGACGAAAATGACAGAGTTCCTGTGCCTAATGAGGAAATTGGGAAGGAGAAATGATGTGACTTGTCTCATATCACACAGGCAAATTAATTACTCGCTGGGACCTAGACCAATGTTTTCCCTCCTCACCTGCTTTCAAACCCCATTAACTCTACAAAGTTGTGCTATGTCTTTATCCATTCTCTGTTTCTCAATTATTGTCTCAGGAGAGGTGTTCCTTCTTCTTACCAAAAACGAATCTCTTACCCCTGACCTCATTTCGTCCTACTCCCTATTTTTATATTCAAAATTACTGTTCCTTTCTTTCCCAAGTTTATATAGAAAGAAGTGTATGTGTGTATGTGTGTGTGTGTCTGTGAGAGAGAGAGAGAGAGACCTTGGTCTACTATCTTTTCAAACTAATAGTCACTCTCCTACCACTCACTGAAAAACATTCAATTGTATTCAACTGCTACACTCCATCCATGTCATAACAGCTTTTACTCCTCAGTCCTGAAGTTCTCCTGAGGGTCACTAATAACTTCATAACAAGTGAACCCAAAAACCCTTTGCTTCCCTTCCTATGTGACATTGTAATCACTCTTTCTTTCTTATAACTCTTCCCTACCTTAAAGTCATCCATCACCTCCCTCACCCACCCACCCTGTCAGGTACTGCCTGTCCTCCTCCTGCCCTATAAAGGAAGGCATTTTTTTCCTCTCAAGACTCTCCGTCTTTTCAGTATATGTGGATGTCACATAATTTTTACTTTCAGTTCTTACCAAGTTCCAAATCTTCAGTTCTACACATACAACTGTCTGCTGGACTTTGTCACTGAAATTCATCAAAGTTAGAAATTAATCTCAACATTTTCCCATGTTTAAACAAGTTTCTACTCCTCCTTGCTTCCTCATTTCTGTTAATGGTATACTCATCCTACCAGCCTCCCACTGATGACGTCTTGGTTTGACTTCCCCCTTACCTTAACCAACACTCTGCCCACCAGCTCCACCATTTAATCAATCACTGGACATTTAGCTTCTGCCTGCAAAATGTGTTTTGCATCCAGTCTTTCCATTTTTACCCCATGTTTTCTGCTGCCAATTTAATTCAAGCCCCCATTATCTTTGACCTGAAATATTTATTACAAGAAATGAACAAAAATGTATTTATTTTCCTAGACTCCAAGATGGACCTGAATAGGGCATTAGATTATGATTTCATAAATTTTGCACAGTATCCTTTTATTTTCAAACACATAAATCACTGTTTCCTATACAATGGCATTTATTGAATAATTTGCTTTAGTAAGGGAGTGCGGGTACATAGTACTGTGTAGTGGACAAGAGTTCAAATGTCTATTTATTCATTTGCAAGTCTATCTTAAGCATCTACTATGCACCAGACAAGAGTCTAGATTCTGGGGATTCAGCACTTAAAAAATAAAATCCAAAAAAATCCCTGGACTCAAAACAGTTTGTTGGTTAGATCTGAGTTTGAATCTTGAATCTAGCATTTTTAGATTTCTGGTCTTAGACATGTTACTTTACTTTCCTCTTCTCCTTTATCTATTGGGGAAAAAAAGGTGGGCAGGGAGTAATAATGATTAACATACAGGCTCTTGTAAAACTTAGAAATTAGATAGGCTGATAGATCACATGATTCATTCAATAAATGTTAGCTCTCTTTTTTCCCCTGACATGTGTATTTTGTCCTTTTCTTAAAGCTTGCCTTTCCTCTCACCCCACATATTAGGGTTCATCTTATGTTTTGGCCCCTAACACTCTGCAATTTATTACATAAAGCACAAGCTATACATTTTGAAAATTTGCTTTCCTTTTTCACTATGAAAATTTGTTGAGCTTGCATTCCTACTCTACAATAAGCAGAACCTAAAGTACTAAGAGTTTATGAAAACTCTTCAGTTGGGAATAAAGTTGAGAATAGTCATAAATATGAAAATAACTAGATTCAGCTTTCCTTAATAATTATGTGACCACTCTCAACCATCATTTTTTCTTCCCCAAATTAGAAGAGTTTAAAATGTAAACTTTCTCCTCTCTCTCTCAGTCCCTCCCCCCTCTCTCTCATTCCCCTTTCCAGTACCTTTGAATTAGGAAAGAATAAAGATGAAAACTTATTTAGGTCTTCACTCCATTTCTAGTTTAGACTCAGGGGACTAAAGAGTAAAAAGCATTCATCCAGCCAATAATTATCAAGCACCTACAATGTACCAGGAGCCCTTCCAAACTCTAAGCACTCCTGGTCCTGTTGCCTTGGATCTCTGTGCAGCTGCTGGGGCAGTGGTACCTGCCGACAGGAGAAGACAGGAGAGTTATGGAGGATCTTGGGGGCAATCAAGGTAATTTCCAGTCTACTGCAGAAATATCTCTACTAAAGCACCTTTACCAGAGGCTTGAGTGCCTCCAGCTAAAGGAAACTCAATACCTTGCCCTTTCCATTTTTAATAGGATTATTGTTAAAAGTTTTTATATTTTTCTGGCTTTTCCAGTATTTAAGGGCAGTTTTAAGTGTCTCAGCTTTCACTGCCACTCGTATCCCAAACTAAGCCAATCTTTTCATCATTCCTTTTGTAACACTGTCATCAATACGGTCCCTGTCCTTCTAAGATTCATAACTATTTAAAATACTTTCTTTATATGGACTGGTCAGCTTAGAAAATAGTGAACCATTCCTTCATATGTTAGTTAAAATGATTTAAGAATGAAATATCTTTTTTTGTGGTCACCCTACCTTGTTGGGGCCTATTAAGCTTTCCTCTCCAACAGGACATTTTCCCTTGGTTATCACTCCAGTTAACCTGGAGGGGTGGTGATATGTGGGGAAAGCAGGTGAGCAGGCAAGCCAAAGCAAAATTATATCCGTTCTTGAGACTGAGCACAGTGCTATGTGACTTAATGATTGTCATCTAAATTAATCAAAATTCACTATCGACTTAGAAAATCCTTTAGGCCCAGAGCCAAAAGCAGTTTCAAGCTTATAGGAAGCCAGACAGTTTCGTCATCAATCAATAAAATTACTGACACTGTACTTCATGGGAACAAGGATAATAATATTAGTATGTTATAATGCCACTTGAAATATGGATATTTGCCAGTAGATAAGTTACAAAAGCATCAGATTATATACAAATATTTCATAACTTCTTAGAAAATGCTGATTTCATCCCCTTAAATATTGAATATTTATTTTATATAAATAGATTTCATTTAGTTGAAATAAATTTGTAAGTTATTAGAAGACACTCAAGAATCAAGGTTTTAAATTTTTAAGAAGATCCAAAATGCCCCTGGTCACCACATTATAATCAATGATCAACATTTATGCCACTCTGTAAAAAAGAAAAGAAATACTTGTACATCACCACATACGTAATATATTACATACACAATTCTGAAAAAATTAAATAACAAAGTCTTTATTTTTAATTAACATTTTCTCAAAAATTTTCAAAAGAAAGAGGCTGTATTACCAAGCAAAATTGTTGAACACAAAAAGCATAATATATATAAGAATGTGTGGGAGAATAAAAAGTATTTTTCATATATTTGTTGACTATAGTTTTTAAGGATTAGAGATATTGCGGCAGTAAATGAAATTTCAGAATTCAAGAATTCTTTTCAAGTCTAAATGAAAGAGTTAAAAGTCTTGAAATTTGAAATTCCTCTTTACCCTAATGAAAAACAGAAACCTAAAATAATAACAACAATAATAATTATAATGTTTACAAAAGCTTTGGAATTTTCAACAATCCTGTGTCTCTGCTTGAAGCACATGAAATTAAAATGATACAGTCGCAATTTGTTTCTTGACTATTTTATATTCAGTAATTTTTAATGAAGCAACTAAATTAGGCATAACTTAGTACAGCTTTAATGTAGTTATGATGAATATATTTTACTTGATTAAAAATGATAAAACCAGGGAGCCTTAAATATTATCTTAAAAGATTAACTACTGTGTCAATTATAAATCTAGGAGAAGGGTATTTATAAGGGAATAACTATTCTGAACAGTAACTTCCTTTTTTGTTCATTTCATTTAAATAATGATTCAATCAGCTTTCACTCAGTACTAAAATTTTCTTATTACACATTGCCTTACACATGGAAGGGCATACAGCTATGTCATCTTAACACTAGTAAAGATTCAGCAAGTAATCCACTTTTTATTGAATGGCGGGGGAAGCAACTTTGGCAGGGTAGGGTCATGTAATTACTGAATAAAATGCCAAGTCTACCTTGTATTTTGTGTTATATGGCATAGCATGAATAAATATATGTAAAATCAAATTAGTTCGGTACCTAAATATCTATGAGGCCTGCTGTGCCAACAGGTATGCTACTGAGTAGAAAAGCCTCATTGTCTCCAGACTGAACAGATGAGGGAAAAAAAAATTGCCTCACTGTCTTTGGCCACTGAGAAGGAAATAACTTTCAGAGGAACAGTTCTGCATAGATTATTACCAAAATAGGGATACATGGTGTAGATGACAACTTGCACAAGGAATAAAAAAAAAAACTCACAAAACTTTACTTACATTTAATTGCCTTTCTCATCTAAACAGGTAAATGTGTTCTGGTAGGAACTAAAATGAACAGCTCCTGCCTCCTGGAGCCTTTGCACCTTCATCAAATAAAGTGCAAGACACCCCGCCCCCCCCCCCAGTCGTGTCCTCAGCCCCTCCGCCTCTCCCCACGAAAGTGGGCCACACTGCCCAAGGTGGGCTGTCACACTTGATTCCCATAGCCCAATCGCGCAGATCCTCCACGTGCTAATAAAAGTCCATTTCTTTCACAAAAGAAAAGCAATGGGTAGGGCGGAGCTGTCGGGTTTTTGTTTTGTTTTGTTAAGGATTTGGGGTGGGAGACAGCATCTGAAAAGATGTTTTAAAGGAAGCGGACGGCTACTCGCAGGAGACTGCGTTTGAGTGGTGCTGAAAGTGAAGGAAGTGAATTTGTATTATCCTGTCACTAAACCTGAAGCGTCCTGCCCGTAGAAACCCCTGGCAGAGATGCGGAGTTCACCGAAGAAGGGCTGGGCAGAGCGCTGCCATCCATTCAAAACTACCCCAGGCCCGGAGGCGTGGGCAGCGGGACGGACGGCGGGACCCGGGGAGCCCTGCGTCTGTCGTCCCCCAGCACTTGGCGGGTGTTCCCCTCCCTCCCGCCGGAGTCGGAAGTGGGTGACACCTGCAGGCCTGCCCGGTTTTCTCGGCGGGTTCGCTTCCTCCGCGGCTCGCTAACTCGACCTGCAGCGCCGGCCGCCCGCGCTCGCGCGGCGCCAGCCGATCCCCACTCGCGGCCGCTCCGCGCGCCCCGCCCCGCCGGGCGCCGCCGGGCGCCGATTGGCTGCGGCGCTGACAGGGGGCGGGGCCTGGCGGGCCCGGCCGAACCCGCCCTCGCGTATAAGCGCCTTCTCGGCGCTCTCGCCACCTCTCTCCTCTTTCTCTCTCGCTCCCTTCCTCCCTGTAACTGAACAGTGAAAATTCACGTTGTGGATCCGCTAACAGGCACAGATGTCATGTGAAAACGCACATGCTCTGCCATCCACACCGCCTCTCCTCCTTTCATTTCTGTTTCCTCTTTTCCCCCTCGTTCCTTCTCCCTCTTCTTTGTAACTAAAAAACCACCACCAACTCCTCCTCCTGCTGCTGCCCTTCCTCCTCCTCCTCCTCCTCAGTCCAAGTGATCACAAAAGGAATCTTCTGAGCCGGAGGCGGTGGCTTTTTTTTTTTTTTTTTAAAGGCAAGCACATTGGAGAGAAAGAAAAAAGAAAAACAAAAGCAAAACAAAACCCAGGCACCAGGAGGCACCCCTCCTGAAAACAAACAAACAGCCATCAAAACCAAACAATCACCACCACCATCAAAACTGTTAGCACAGCAGCGGCGGCGGCCAGCGTCACCCACCGGCCTCGGCGTCCGCCTAAAGGGATGGTTTTCTCGGCCGAGCAGCTCGGCGCCGACCACCTCCTGCACTCGTGCTGAGCGGGATTTTTGGGTTCTCCGCGGTTCCGGCTGGGAGCAGCTTCATGACTACGCGGCGCGGGAGAGCGGCCACACCATGCGCGGTAAGCGAGCCCGCGGGCCCCGGGGCTCGGCGGGTCCGGCCAACTTCAGCCAGACGGGGCGATGGGGGCGGGGAGGTCACCCTGCCCGAGGCGCAGGAGGTTGGCGGGGCACAGTTCCCCCAGGGTCGCCTTCGCAGACGGGACAGCAAATGGTCTCGGCGTAGAAAGTTGTGGGAAGATTTTGATGCCTCTCGGTAGTTCGGGGAGGGCGCTCTTTGGAGAGCGGAGCAATGCTGGTGGCTCGCTCCCGGTCTCTGAGTTGCACTGAATCTTTCTCTGCGTGTGGTTGTCGGATGCGGAAGCCGACGCGGGATGAAGGGAGAGCAGGAAGAGAGGTGTCTCTCAGAAGCCACTGGAAGTGCCCGGCGCGCAGTCTTCGCCGGCCCGGGCCGGGCGCGTGGGGCGCATGGGCACACACACACACACACACACACACACACACCACACACACACACACACACGACGGGTTGCTCGTCACATCAGCGCCTTGCCGGGCCGTGGGCAGCGGGGCCGGGTCGCGGCTCTGGGGCCGTCCCCGGCGCGCTCCTGGCGCGGGCGCTGCGCCCTGGCCTGGTCCGCGTGCCCGAGCCCGCGCGGCCCTGGGACGAGCGCGACCCCAAAAAAGTTGTGCTGAGAAAGTTCGGGAAGCGCTCCCGGCGGCGGGGAGAGCCAAGGTCCCAAACTCTTTTGGTAAAATACAGGGCTCCTCGCAGGAGGCAGTGCTGGGCGAGCTAAAGGTTGCCAGGCAGCGCGCCGGGGTCCAGGGCGAGATACCTACTCAGGCTGCACTCCCCTGCGTCCCCAGCCGCTGACCCGACGGGCTTTAAGGAGTACTTTGTCTTTCTCTTTCTCTGCGGTGCCAGAACTTTCAGATTTCCTGCGCGCTGCGACGGGCCCCCTCCCCCTCACTTTCTGATCCGCCACAACTTCACAGTTTTTTTGGAGAGCATCCTTAGGGATCTGGACAAGCTGCTGGGCACGGCTAACCCCTGCCCCCAGTCTTTCTCCTGGCTACCTGGAGGTTCTTTGGAATTCTTCCCTCTCTCTCGTCGCACGTCCCTTCTTGTCCTGGCAACAGAAAGTTGGAGACCGCCAGCTCCGTACTTTCCGGTATCCAAGCCCCCGCGCGGAGGACCAAGCAGGGAACACTTTAGAGAGTTGAGCTTTAAACCCATATTGCCTTCCTCCGAGCTATATTCAGCTCCCATCCACTCCCCCAATGCCCCTCGAGAAGCGCCACAGGAGAACAGCCACCTTACCACTGCCCGCCTCCTCTTTCGCCCTCTCTGGTCTCCTTCCCTACCCCGCCCCCCCCCCCACCCCTTACTGTCACCTCCACCGCCCCCTCTTATTTCCTGTGGATCGTGCCCTTCCGTGACATTCTGGGTTCTTTAATTATGGGATCAGTAAAGATTCTGGCTACTTCATCCGTCTTGTTAGAGTCGGGCATGAACTTGAGTGTGAACTTGAGAAGTGAGAGCGGGAAACGGTGAGCTCCGATCTTGCACCCAAGGGCGGAGACTGGGTTAGCTGACTGAGCATTGGGGAAGGAGGAGGAATAGAGAGAAAAGGTAGTCCATCCATTTGTGTGACGGACCTTAGATAAGGTATAGGGACGTCCAGGTGGAAGGGTCTCGACTGACCGGCGCACTGGGAGTGGGAGCAGAGAGAGACTGTGTTTTGGCTCCACCTGAGCGTCCAGCCAGGGTCTTGGTCCGGTGCTCCGCGGTACAAATTCTTTCCAGGAAACTATATTTGGGCAGTTGGTTAATAGAGCTTTTACTTACTGAGAGACATTCTAGTCTTTGCTTTTCTTTTTATGTCCCATCTTTACCTCCCCGTCGCCTCTCTGCTCCTCCTGTTCTCGTCTAGGGTTGCCAGGTCTTTTCATTCCCTTTTTCCTTCCAACCTTCTATGGCTGTGTTCATGGGTTCTGGAACAGGTCTGAAACCACGCACCTCTTCAGCTCCCGGCACTAGGACTTGTGCCTAAAAACCGCTCACCCTCTCTTTAAATTGTGGGCAGGAGAGTAAGGCAGAGAAGGAGTGGGATGTAGCTTGATCTAGCCATTCCTGAAGGAGCCGTTTGCAAGCGGCAGTCCCAGTTTGCCTCCGTGTTCACTTGGACCTAATGCGGGTATTTCAGGAGCCTGTAGCGTTTAAAGCTAGTCACTGTTCCTCATGAGCACGTTTAGAAACCCAGGGTAAGCCCAGAGCTCCGTCGCAGAGGATGCCACCCTTTGCCGGGCTGCTGAAGACGGTTGACTGGTTGTAACGTGGATGACAGCTCCAGAAGTCTGAGGGAAACGCGCTGGATTAAAACACAGGCAGAAACGGTGACCAAGTCCTTTTCTCACCGTCTCTGGCTCTACTTCTCTGCCCCCTTACTGTCTCATCCACAACCCCTTTTCATTACTTGCGGGTCGTGCCCTTCCGTGACCTCTCGGGTTATTTTTTAAGGATGGGCTCAGAAAAGATCCAGGCTACGTCATCCGTTTTGTTTTGGTCGGGGTTGAACTTGAGTGTGAACTTGAGAGTGGAGCGGGAAACGAATCAGCTTTCGCTTGTGCTTAGGCTACTAAGCAGCCCACAGAGAAGGAGGCGGCGGTTTGTGACCTCGGTATTACAGTGTGCTCCTTCCATTCCCCCCCCCACACACACACACACGCACAGACACACACACACAGACTCTCACACACAGTCTCCATCCCCAGGTGGTCCATGAGTCAGGGCGCTTTGCTCCACGCAAACGTGAGCCAATCCAGAAAACCCACCTCCACCCCCTGCTCTACCTGGGCTGCGATAGTTCAAAGACATCATCCCGAAGGGAGCAATTGGGTGGGAAAGGGTTGGTGTGGCTCTGATCTTTGAGGTCAGGTCGAAGTCCCGCTCCACAGATGAACTGGTTCGGGACAGAATGCGGTGGCTAACTGCGACCTGGAGAGGAGGAGGCTGCATTTACTGGCGCTCAGAGCTTTTCGCCCTTTGTCTGCAAGAGGGTACCATAGAGTTCCGAGACGCTTCTTCGCAGATCACTAGAGTGTCAGTACTGAAAATAATAACTTCAAAAGACGTAAGGGAGGACTTTTACTTGGTTCCGTCAATATATTAGAAAAGAGTGAGCCGAGGTGTGGGTTTCAAGACTCGTTCCAAAGAGGCCTGTCAGCTCTTTATTACTAAGGGTACCGGGATCGTCGGATTTTTCAGTCCAACCTCCGCGAGAACCAGTTTCCAAAAGAAGGGCACAGATGCCGGTACAATCAATAGGTGATTGTCACTGGGGCAGATTAGAAACCTTGTTGTAAAGAAAGATCAGGATAGGACTTGGCTTTTCAGAAGTCCAGTTTCAGACAATTGTTTGGAGGTAGTGAATGTTTATTAACTGCTAACTTCAGAAAGGAGGTAGCCTACTGTCAAAGATGTCCTAACCCTTCAGAAGTCTGGAACTCCCAATATCCTGCTCACTGGGCCTTCAGATTTCCTAAACAAGTTATTAGCCTTAATTTCCTCCACAAATTCCAGTTAGATATTTCTAGCCAACATTCCTCCCCCCCACCCCCAATTAAACAAAAAACAAACAATAAACATTGCTGGTAGGACATCTGTCAGTAATCCATTAATAATTGCTCATTAAGTAATCATCGGGAAGCTGCCTTTACGCAGAGAAAAGTAAACCTTCAAACAGTTTAAAGAAAATGCTGAAGCTACACTTCAAGTATTGCGGAACAAAACACAGCCAGAAAAATAAAATATTTTCTTAGATGGTTACCTCTTGTGATTCCCTCCTCCCTCTGACCCCACACCCCATCTTGGATGAATTAGTAAGAAGTACTATGTCCCAGAAGCTCTTGAGCCTTTCTGGGCTTCTGGGATGGGCATAAGCACGACCAAGACTTATTTTCCATGTTTTCTCATAATCAGGAATTGGGAAAACCAGATGCAAATGTAAAGGCAGAAACTCTGAGTAGGCTTCATAAACATAAGGGATGCAAGATTAAAACTCATTTGTTAGCATTTTTTAAAATTTAGAAGTACTGGATTTTCCATCAACAATAGTATAGCTTTTACTCATTAGAGAACCTTTGAACGATGGTTTCATGCACCATTATTAAAGAAGTTTTATAAGATAGTTTTGCTTTAGCATAAATAGCAATATTTAATTTATACTCAATCAAATACAAATGTTAACATTTACTTATTTTAATAACAATTTTGTGACTTAGTATCAGCATTAAAAATACTTAATCAGATATATATTTGCATCCACTGTATTTTAGATTTGTGTTCCCAAGTCATGAAACCTAAATTTACAGCAACAAAGATTTTATAGCACCAAGAAAATATAAAGCTGCAGGGTCAGTCTTAATGAAGATGACATTCAAACCCCAATATACCTACTGATTTCTAAAGATAGTATATACAAAATTTTCACCAGAATTTTAAAAACCGAATCAATACGGTGTGTTATTCTAGATAAAAAGTAAATTTAAACTTTTTTTCAGCTAGTACTTCACATTTTATAAACTTGTCTTTGACTTTTAGGAATGTAATATGTCTTATATACTTTTTATGCTTTTCACTAAGATAGTCTTAAGAAATAAAAGTGTGAACCCACACCCATTAACTGTATTATTTTGACTGAAATGACTAGTATCCCCCTGATGTAAAGTATGTGTTATAGTCTTCAACTAATATAGGGTTAAAATTTATTCTAGTAAGTTAAGTTAAAAAATTATACATACATGGCTCTATTGGGCTTCTGCAAATTTATACATTGAGGTTAAATTGTGAACAGTAGTATCAATGCCACAGTGCATTAAGCCTTTCAGATAAACACATGAGGAAAGAAGAGAATTAATGCCAAAGTTGAATCTCTCAGTTTCTGGACATATTGAGACAAATCATAGGTTCAGAAATACGCATATTATTAATGCCAAAGTTATTAGTAATTGGGTGGTTTAAAATATATTTTTTATCATCCTAATAGTATGAAGCAAATATCTTAAGACTAAAGCATTTCTGAATTTATTCCATGAAAGACAAAAAATGTAAAGGTTTTCAAGTTAAATTGGAGTTAATTTAGTTCAATTGACTAACAAAACATTTTATTGTGGTGTTAAACTTTATGAAAGGTAAATATTAGGAATAGACTTTGTACTTAATCATTAATTTGGTGTTTTATTCTAAATGTAGTTCTATTCCATAGGTTCCTATCCAAAGGATAAAAATTAAATAAACTAATGAAATGTCTTTTGTGATGTAATGAATGATAACTTCCGATAAAATGAATACTCTATACATAATTACAAATTCCTGCAAACTTATAATTATCTTCCAATTACAGCTTCTTGCAAATATTTATCTTTCTTTGAATAGAATCTCTGACTTAACAGAATCTTTACAGATAATAGCAGTCTTTGGAGGCGTCTGTTGATACACAATATGTATATGTATGTGCCTATAACCACCCACTCAGACAAAAAGAATGAATATTTGAGAGAGAAAATCATTCTTATCTTTGCTTTCACAATCCAGCTTCCAACTCAAACATATTTAGCAAAACAGAATCAACTTTCCAGAGCATTCAAAGGGAAGAAATGAATACACATGGTACTTAAGTAGCATAAAAAAGTGACTGTTAATAGCATCTATTTATAAATAATCTACACAAAACTCCATTATACTACCTGATGATAATTAGAGGGAGAGGGAATCAAAGAATTCAAGGCTGCCAAATAAATAAAATATTCCTTCTCAAATTAAGCAACAAATTCATACATAACAAGGGTTATGCCATGAATTTGAAGGATGTCTCCTTTGTAGCACAAGACAAAGGGAGCATAGAGGAATAAATATTGATTGAACTAATCATCTGATGAATAGAAATGAGACTTACCAGTGCACCAATATAATAGGCTATGTTAACTAGTTCTTTCATAGCACATATGCTGCCCTTTCAACCCCTGACCCCATCCATTCAACTTTTAATGAGGGAAACCACAGGTGTTATAACGGCATTTATAGTGAATCAAACTAAATATAAGAACCACGTGGTTAACTAACTAATGGCACTGGGGAATAGATTCTTATGAAAGGAAATATTGTGATCATAATGTCACAAAATTATCGTGCACTTTAGACCTCTTAGAATTTTGGCTTGTTCCTTTCACTTTTAGAATATATCTGTATGGTCTTCAATATTTCAAGTCCAGGATTTGTTGTCTCAGTTATATGTGCAAAATTATTCATGATTATCTGAGGAGCTAAAAATGTTATTCAATATGTATTTTGCCTACATTGTTTTATACCTTGCAGAGTAAGCATTTATAACATTTTAAAATAACACTAATCCAGTATTTTATGCTTAACATAGAATGCCTTATTCTTGGTTAGTGGCTATTTTATAAATATTGGAAGTGGAATATAATGTAATAATAATTATGATAAGGTACATTTTGCTTTAAAATTGAATTGGAATTTATTTTCTTGGCACAAGCAGTTCTTACAAAAACAGAAATATGCATATTTCACCCCTTGCCAAAACATGAAGCTAGAAACTTATTTTAAAAAACATCCTTTATAAAAGAGAAAATAGTAATGTGCTTTGACTTTAAATGTGTTCACCTCTGCACAGTGAATATTTTATTAACTGACTGGGTATGCTGACTTTGTAAGTTACTTTACTAGAAAGAGTATTCATTAATGTCATTTTTGTGTGATTTGTTATATGTAGTTCTGGGTTATATTTCTCCAATTTAGAGGAATCACAGACATCAGCAAAGAAAGAGCAAATATAATATGACTGTTTACTGAATTATGGGTTTTGTTACAAACCTACTTATTACTCTGTGCTCACATGAGCCCAATGTCCTGGCATTGTGGGATATATAAAAGATTTGGGAAGCTAAAAGAAAACGGTTACCATAAATTATATTTATATTAAAGCTTTTGTAAATGAATATTGCAATAAAACAGTTACATTTTTTAAAAGTTTTCACACAAATGCCAATGATGCATCCTCCTTTTAAAGAATGTTACACAATTACTTCAATTTCATTAGAACTATGTTGTAATCATATGACAACAGCAGAAATATAATATTTTAATATTGAATTGGGGCTGTGAAAGGCACTCTCTGAATTTGGGCACAAAATTGTCCTTAAAAAAATAAACAACAAAAGCTTTCAAAAAAGGCCTTGGCATTTATAACCAGAAAACTTGGCATGAAACAATGAGTATTATTGGCTGCAAAAAAAAAGGAAAAAGTAGAATCTTATTTTATTTTACTTATCTAACCAGGTTTTTTTTAAATTTAAAAATAATATCCAAATACAAATTGCTCTCCTTATTTGTGACCAACTAATTTTGATTCACACCTGTTTTGAAAACTTTATTAAACTCACAGATCTATTTGTTCTTAGGATCCCAAAGTGAACTATGCTCTTAAGTATGAGAATGAAGTCATCTTCTCAAGTGTTTCAATTTTTAGTCTTAATTTTTAAAGGGACAGCCTCAAAGTTTTCATCTTTCATAAGTTTATATTTACAAATATACATGTTATATCACTCATAGATGTATTTATCCATGCTTTATTGAACATCTACCCAAAGCCAGGCGCAGGACTCAGCTCTGAGCATACCCAAGTTCATTTATCACAGTCAGAGCTGTGCACAAAGTAAGAGCAGAACAGAATGCAGTGGGGTTGCCATCAAAAACTCAGAACAGCTCTCACAGGTGAAGTGATATTTGAGATGGACCTTGAAGAATGAGTAAAAAGTCCATCTTTTGGATGATTTGTTCATCATAAATGAGGCTTTTAAAATTATTGCTTGTTGTATTCTCCAGTTGCCTTTTATTGTTGGTACTAGGTGAAACTGAGTTTACTGAGTTAGAACTATTCAGAAGACAGCATATCATGATGTAGAACAAGTACTAGTATTTTTCTGCAGTAACACTATTACTAGTAAAATGATGCTCACGTGAAGAAAAATTTTAATGTTAAGGTTGATTCTTAAATTTACAAAGTGAAAATATACTAAAGGACATAAATATTGGTGTGAGGAAGAGTATAACATTTATATATATTTAGTATCACCAGGAGAGAATAGGGGGAAATATTTTGCAATCTCCTTATTCATCTATTTTTATAAGGGAACTTCTTATTAAAAACAAGAAAATGGCTAATATATATTGAATTTCATTGCCTTTAATGTTTAAAACATTACCTGAAAGTGTCTGCTCCAGAGAATATTTTAGAGTACTAGCTAGCAGGGAGATTAAAATCCATGGAAACAAAGAGTATATAGGCAGTGTCTGAGGGCCATAATACATTCATCAAACTCTTCCATTGCCAGGATTTGGATATAAAATTGTACTCTGAAAATTAAACTGTAAAATCAACACATAATAGTCTTCCTGACTTTTGAGCCAGCCTCTCTCTTAAGCATCTTTAAAGAAGGAAAGTTCTGAGGATTCATAGATAGTAATAAAAACCTATGTGTGAGAGGCAAATATTCTTCATGTTCAAGCTAGCAGTATCTAGGGGTAAATCCCCAATCAGGCTGGTACAAGTATCCAGTTCACTTCACAGTTAGGCTCCTCATTTTGAAGTGATAATTTGGCGTTCTGGTCTCATACATTAACCCTTGTAAGCTTAATTAGCATGAATCTTCATAATAACCTCTGATCCACTCTGAAACACTAGCAAGATCAAGTCTCTGAACCTGCAAAGCTGGAAGCCAGAACCTGAGCTGGGGAAAATTCACAAAACTAAATGTTACCATTTCAGACTTCCAGAAAGCCAAACTGCCAATCTTGGTCACAACCCTTCGACGTTAGCATGAAACTCATCTTCAGATTTCTCCGTAATAAGGAAGAGCACTGAATCATGTTTGCAATCCCCCAAAAGAAATAACTTTTTGAAAAATGCTGGTTATTAGCTGGAATTTATTAGACTAATGAATGATGTGCTTCTGTTACAACATCTTGATGATACAATGGCTGTTGTATTTGATCTATTTGTATCTTGGAACTGGAAGAAATCAAGTAGTAGAGAAGTGGCTGAATGGCCCCATCTCTTGGGGCTTTACTGAAAAGGTGAAAGGCTATAATTTTTAGAACCTTTTATCGAACAGTTACTTAATAAGGCAACTGGGTCTCTTCTCAAGTCCCTTTCCCCAAGCCCCTTATTACATTTTCTTCTTGCTGCTCATATGTTTTGTGACGGTGGACACATATGGTTCCTTCACGTTTATGCCTGGGCCATCGCACTCTTCTGAGTGGGAAATGTGGACGGAATGTTTTGACAACAGTGGATTTTACTTGAAGTGCTGTGTGAAGTTAAAGAATCTAGTTTTTTACTCTAGCTTTTTTGAAAATATACTGAGTTCATAGTAAACATTAAACCATTGTTTCGATCTTTCCATTAAAAAAACTAGTTAAAGACAGTCTTATGAAATGAAATCAGAATGTGTTGTTGCCTATAATTAACTCTCAGAACATGAAACTTAGACAGGAGTAGTTTTATTTGTCTAAATATTGGGAGGAAAATAAGTGAACTGAGTTATTTGACAGACTTCATTTAAAATGTGTTTAATTTACCTGTCCAAGGAATGGACTGTGAAAGTGTCTCATTAGGGTTTTATAATACTGCATTAGCATGAAAACTCATATTCTGAATTTCCCACATAAATTCCATTTGATAGCTGAGCCAGAATGAATGCTTGAAATCATATTTCACCCGCCAGCAGCTGTTGGCATCTAGATTCCAGAACCGACAATAACACACAACGTTTAAAGGTATTAGGCAGGTTGAATTTCTAATGAACAAGTGACTATCAGTAATATTTTTTCAGGTCAAATAAAATTATTACACAGAACATTTCCTGCTAAGGTGTACAGAAGTTGTGCCTGGCACATAGCAAAGGAATTAAACACTTAAGAAAGAAAAAACAAAAACAAAATGGGAGAAGAAGAAACCTTATTCCGAATTTCCACAGTTGTTGAATATGAGCAAATGCCACACAGTCTGGTTGAATAGAGCAACATTTGTTCAGAAAAAACACATTGTATCATTAAGGTACAGTGCAATAATTTTTTTAACAAAAACAAAATACTTTAAATGAATTTATTTAGAAGATCGTAGGATTGGATTTCAACCTATTGATTAGTTTGCTCTAAAATAAAATTTAAAACAGTCCAATATTCTTTTTTAACACTGACTACCTTTTAAAAGGTTGTATTGTAAGCATTCTCACTTGTAGATACGTGCTTTCATTCTTGTGAGGAAAAAAAAAAAGTTAAGTACCAAAGTCACAGAGCTTTTGGTGTTTTTCCAAGGACAGCCCAGCAATAACGAATAATTAAGAATGCTATTAAGCTAATATTAATACCCTTCCAGTTTTGCTTTTCTTTTGTTTTATTTACTGATATTATTAAAGATCATGTACAATCTGGCTGCCACCAAAATCATAAATAAACTAAATGTATTCTAAATAAACTAAAATTTATGTTATTGGCTTTAGAAAGTGTTCTTTTGTAATGAAATAAATTGATTCTGGATTTCTTTTCACCAAAGTTTTATAGGATCCTCATTTTCATTAATGATTTTGAAAGGTTATCTCACATGGTTGACTTGAGTGTTGATTTAGAGTCAAAGACAGACCTTTTTATCATAGTTCAGGGATTAAAAGTAAAAGAAATATATGATAGAAACAACACACACAATATTGGATCAGGTTTTAAATGTGATTCACCCGAATCTCGACTACTGAGCCTTTATAGTGTATACATAGCGATGCCCTCCAAGATCAGAGTCCCAAGCACAGTAAAAATGGTTTTCATATAAAAATTCCCTACAATTCCTTAGATAATATTTATTTCATTTGAATTTCTCATATATCCACTGTTGATTATATCCCTTTTTCTCAAATGAGAATATTAGATTTCTTGTCCATAAGTATTTATTAAAAGAAGTTGAGAGCAGACTTTGACTTCAGACAAAGGTTTCTGACTCCCAGCCCGGTTATATTTCCATTAGTCTCTGTTGCCTCTCTTAGGCCATACTATTTTTCACCCATGACAGACATCACTAATTCATTATGGCATTCATGCTCACAAATCCATACGCACTATTATCTTACACCGTTTGACCAGTACTGACCCTTAAGATAAAATCTACTTACCAACACTCTCATGAGTGTTTGGACCATGTAAAGAATAGAGAATCATATAGTACAACTATATTTTATTCAGTCATAAGATCCTCTTCGCCAAACCATAGCTCTCCATGTTTTCACCTCCAAAATGACGATGATGACATTTTCCCAATCTCAGGAAAAATTAGGGTAATAATTACTATGAGAAAACCTACAGATTCCGAGTAGGAACTATCCAGATAAAATTATTAAAAATTTAAAACATATATATTAAAAATTTTTACCATAATTATTCCCTTGAAAGTTCTAAAAATTTAATTTATAAACTCAAATACATCTTTTACATAGATGTCAACTTTTTAGTCAGCTTGCATATTTCCAGATATTCCCTCCACTAAGAAATTGCATCTATTTTAAGAAAGCAATTTTGTGGGAAATAGTTATAAAAACCCTTGATGTCTAAATAGGAAATTCCTCTTAATTCAGTAACCAACAAGCCCTTGTCTATTAGTTTATGATGTTAGTTCATTCCTTTGCCCCTCTGCTTGTCCATTCTATCCTCTACTTTTTTTGTTTGTCAGCTATCTTTGACTGTAAGCATTACAAGCAAATGAATGGTTTGAATAACCTAGCAGATCACCATTTATCAAAATGAATTTAATTAATTTTTTCTGTTTGACTGGGATTGCCATTTCCATCAACCACCATTTATATCAAAGGCCTATTATCATCCCAGCCATTTCTATGTTTTGTACAAGCATAAAATATTTAAAAAAAAAAAAAAAACCGTGACAACATTTAGAAGATGCTGTGTCTAATTGTGCCCAACAATGTATGGAAAAAAAAAAAAAACCAATTAAATGTGACATTAGTTATAAAGAAATGCAGAGTTCTGCTTGTCCTAAACAATTTTGCAACTTAATGTGTTTTGCATTTTGGCTGAAACATAATATTCTTTACATCAAGTTATTGCTGAAAGAAATTTGTGCTTTCAAATTAAGTCCATTCACATTTCTTTTATAAGCATCCTTATTAATCCACTGTTAATAATTTTTCATGCCTCTTTAATATACTCTTTGCTTAACAAAATATAGCTCAAAACACTGACCCTACCCTGTCATTTATTCTCCAGGACTTGAATTGGTCTTATTATGTAACGGTCCTGACTCCCACAACTCGACAAAATTGGACCACAGATGCAAGAAACTATCAAATTCTGGATTGGGTTGTCTTCACCTCATATTTAGTATCTAGTGCATTTAATAATATCATGTTTGAAAAATTGTAAGCCTACGTCAGGCATTTCTCTTTGTTTTTGCATGTAAAATACCTCCTTTGCTTGCTCTATCTTTTAGAAATAACAGTATATTTCTTCACACTCATTAATTCTGTCAGTCTTTGTACTGCAGCTGCTCCTAAGGAAAATTCTGAAAACATTTAAGAAAGGAAATATGTAAACCTGAGAGGAGCTGATAGATGCAGTCTCGTCTCTTTACAAATGTAATAGCAGATAAAATTTATAATGATGCCTTGCCTGTGTTTGGTGCTCTGCGGTTGGCAGCCAGCTTTTATAGACAATGTCTGAGTGAGCTACATAGGAGTCTTGTGAGAGATGAGGACAGGGAGGAATGGTTATGTGCCCTCAGTCGTTGCGCGGAATAAAAACCCAGAATAGAAGCAGAGTGCTTTTTACAGCAGCTTAAAATGGCAGTTTCTTCACTTTAGAAATTAGCACCAAGCCCAAAACATAAACAGTTAGCTTATAAAAGAGGACATATAGACAGCTGTATAACATTTGAAAAGAAAAAAGAATTTGACCTCACTTACTGAACAATTAAAGCAATAATGAGTGGCTTTTTCACTAGCCAAATGATAGTGGGGCGTGGTGAATTGGACAACCTCATTCTATAATGGGAGTTTATCTTGGTACAAACTTTTGGAAAGCCTGTTGAACCTAAACTCTTAAAAAGGATCATATGCTTTGGCCCAGTATTTCATCTTCTGAGAATCTTTCCAAAGGGAATAAATGGCAGTAACAATGAGATTTAAACCTAAAGACTTGTGCCTAAAGACTTATATTACAGCCTCACTGTGATGTTTTCAATAATATAGGGAACCTTTTCCTGAAACAAAGTTCTTTCTGGCACTCTTTCATTCCACACGCAATCACCATTTGTTCGTATGTCTTTATCATGTATTCAGTGTGCTTCGCTTTGTACTGAGTGTCCAGATGTATCTGACAGCGTGTTTTAGATACTAGGGATAAAATAGTGAACAATAAAGACGTGATCCCTGACCTCACTAAACCCAAAGGCTGAAAAATTTAAAAAAAGAGAATGCAAAACTGTATATACTGATCTGAGTCAAAACTGTATGATACAAATTATTAAAAAATGCATTAAAAAGGAATTGAATAAAATATATTAAAAGTGTTCTAAGTCAACTCTGGATATTAAGATATCAGGTCGTTTTTTTCCTTAATTTTCTTTACTTTTAAAATTTCCCATGCAGTCCCTGTATAGTGATCCTAAGTATCAAAGTAGATACTCAGCTACTCTGGCATAATAGTAAGCCTCCTTCTTTATCTATGACTCACTGAATTCCAGTTCATCCATTGGCCTGAAGTCAGCTAGTGTGAAGGTTAAGCTAGTAATAAGGTTAAGGGTAAAATTTTAATGGCTCATTGAGAAAACTAAATTATTTGATATTTGCCCAACTACTTATTCATTCATTACTAAACTATTATGCACCAGACACTATCATAAGTATTGGAGATATAAGAATGAATAGGATTCAGTACCATCCTCTAACAAGCTTAAAGTCTAGTCCTCTTGAAAACCATATGCTGTAATTCACAATAAGTATTGGAAATAGCAAATAATACAAATAATAATGATGAACAACTAAAAAAACTTTTCAGGAAGCGGACTTGGCCTAGTGGTCAGGGCGTCCGCCTACCACATGGGAGTCCGCAGTTCAAACCCCGGGCCTCCTTGACCCGTGTGGAGCTGGCCCACGCACAGTGCTGATGCGCGCAAGGAGTGCGGTGCCACGCAGGGGTGTGCCTGCACAGGGGAGCCCCATGCGCAAGGAGTGCACCCGGTAAGGAGAGCCGCCTAGCAGGAAAGAAAGTGCACCCTGCCCAAGAATGGTGGGACACACACGGAGAGCTGACACAACAAGATGACGCAACAAAAAGAAACACAGATTCCCGTGCCGCTGACAACAACAGAAGTGGACAAAGAACACAGAGCAAATAGACACAGAGAACAGACGGGGCGGGGGCGAATAAAATAAAATAAAAATAAATCTTAAAAAATAAATAAATAAAAAAACTTTTCTCCTTGAGTGGAAAAAGAAGGGTTCTGCCTTATTAAGTTCTTATTAAGAGTAGGTAACTATTGGCCTTTTTGTCTCTGAAGGCTCATTAATTTGAGAGATGTTATTTCAGATGCTGAGGGAAGATCAGGATACTCATATAGAAAAATGAGTCAGCTTGTCTTTCTTTTACCTCCTTTGAACCAGTCCATATCTATCCCCTGCCAAAAACTTTGACGTTGTAAAATCCATGACAGTTTTTTTTTAAGATTTGTTTCTGTCCTCTCCCCCACCATTGTCTGCTCTGTGTGTTCTTCTGTGTCCACTTGCATTCTTGTCAGCGGCACTGGGAATCTGTGTCTCTTTTTTGTCATGTCATCTTGCTGCGTCAGCTCTCTGTGTGTGCGGCGCCACTCCTGGGCAGGCTGTGCTTTTTCTTTGCACGGGGCATCTCTCCTTGCGGGGCGCACTCCTTGCACGTGGGGCTCCCCTATGCGGGGGACACTCCTGTATGGCAGGGCATTCCTTGTGCGCATCAGTACTGCACGTGGGCCAGCTCACCACTCAGGTCAGGAGGGCCTGGGTTTGAACCCTGGATCTCCTATGCGGTGGGCGGACACAGCTGAGCCATGTCCGCTTCCCCCTAAGGGTTTTAAAGAATACCAGCACAGACATACTCAGGCCTCAAACTATAGGAAATTGGAGGATGAACTGCATCTCGTTGATGGGTGTAGGAATATTTTACACATTCATATGCTATGCGGTAAGTGAGGAATCCCAATTTGCTTTTAACACTGTAGGAAACTCATTGGTACTTAAAAGGGCAGAATTCAAGTTTTTGATGTTCACTACCAAGATAGTCTTTAAAGTGATGTCCATTTGTCCCTAGGACAGTAATTCTTAAGAGGGGAGCAGGCGATTTTTCATCACAGAGCATATTGGGCAATGTCTAGAGATATTTCTGTTGTCACGCTGGGGAGGTGCTATTGGTCAGAAATGCTGCTAAACATCCTGCAGGATACTGGACAGCCCCCTGAAACAAAGAGTCATCCAGCCCAAAGGTCAACAGGACTGAGGTTGAGAAGCACTGCCCTAGGAGTATATAAAGGCTTTCTAAATGGAATCAATTTCTAGGTCCTCAGTTTTCTTCGGTATTTTCTGAGAAAGCTGGTTCCTCTTTTCTACCTCCCCTTTCATAATCTCCCCACTTCCGCTCCACATAAGAAGTCTGAACTCTTACTCATCTCAAATCGTATTATGGTGCAAGGTTCCCAGGATGGAAAGGCCTTCATTGCACTACAAAAAAGGAAAATTTGAAATAATGATTTTGATGCTGAGAAAGTGAGTGATTCTAATGAATGTGCAAAACATCCTTTTCTAAGTCAGGTGGTTTTCATTTCTTTCTTTTCAACAAAATTGCAGGAATACCTAATCAAATTGTCAGTTAAAGATCATTAAAAAGTTTTTGGTGATGGAATGCTATGTGATTTGGGGAATATATTCCACAAGGAGTTTAAAGAAGTGAGTTAAATTGCTCAGCAAAATTAGTTCCATTTCTATCTACATTTTTATGGGACTAACTTCTTCAATATTTATTTTTCTAAAAATAGACTTAATACTAAATACTATTAAGAGTAAATAATAGTCAAACATAATTAAATTGGAAGAAAAAGAGCCCCATCTGGCTCATTAAGAGGTGAATTTCTTCTAAATATTTTTATGTTCAGTAAATATCAAATTTGTTATACCTTTATGTGGGTTTATCAATTGCAGTCTAATAATAATGATAATGATAATTCAATCCAGATGAAAGTTTAACAGGTAGAACCTGTGTTCACAGAAAAAAATGTCAAATTAAATGAACATATATGTTTTGTTATAGAGACTTATAACCAGGTGCTCAATAAAAGGCTTTCAAATATGAAATATTAGACATTAAGATATAATTCTGTGAGACGAGTGAAATGAACCTATGAATTCAGGGGGAAACACAGATGTTACGAGATTTCTGTTAAAGAAGAGCTTGTTTGTGCATTTCTTTCAAACAGGTGATACAAATATCGAAGCATTTTGAGGTTTAGATTTTATTGGTATATTTAAAGAGAAATTCAAAAGTTTTATTTTAAAACCTATAATCTAAAATTAAATCCATATTCAGAAATTGTGTCCTCAGCAATGACATACTATATGCTATATAATCTGCTTTTCCAGCTGATCTAGGATGAAAGAGAATGCCCTACAACCCATGATTTGTTTCCATTGTGGACTGCCATGGTTTTTCAGGTTCATATTAACCTGGTATCCTAATTGCTTAGGAACTACATTAGGCTAACTATGTAGGCAGCAACTGTTTCAAACTCTGAAAGCAACCAAGAATGACAGCCTCTTCTCCATTAACTTTTCTCAGATGACTGAGAATTGTCATCTTTGGGAGGCTTTGGACATACTGCTTATTTCACCCAGTCTTCTAAAGTGCCAGGTCTCTGTTGAAGTCTGGATAACCACCAACCTCATAATCCATCTCAGGTACACACAGTATACTTCTCAAAAAGAGGCACTTCAGTGCATTCCACTAGACCTGGAGTCTTCAGACTTTTTCTGTAAAGGCCAACCTAGTAAACATTTCAGACTTTGTAGGCCAAGTGGTCCCTGTTGCAACTACTCAACCCTGCCATTGTTTCACAGAGGCAGCTGTGGCCAATAAGTTAATGAATGATGGGTGGGTAGTAGTTTGCCAACCCCAACACTAGACTGTCAAGTCCCTGAGAACAGGACCAATGTCTTATTGAACTCAGTATTCCTAGCACTTAGCACAAACTGGACATCCAACAAATGCTGAATGAAAGTGTAAATTATAGTAGTTGAACCTCACAGGAATAATAGTGTATTTAAAATGTGCTAAAATCCAATGCACAAAAGAGAAAAGTAAGAGAATTTTAAGACTCATAGAACATTATCCAAGGAGCCCTATTTCTAGAAGTACCAGACAGCTTAGCTACACAGTTGTTAGCTAATTAGTCCCATACTGAATAATTACTAATATTTAGTTATAACTTCTTACATATTTGTCTTCTTATATTTTAAACCCTTTGATGTCAGACAATATCTTTGAATCCCTAACTTCAAAATTTATACCTTGTTTATAATAGGTATAATATGGATGAGGAAAGTTAACTCAAGAAAATAGCCTGTGAATTAAGCGAACAACAAATATTTGGAGTATCCAGTATGCTCTTGACATCATGTACTTGTTGGAGGAGATCTGGTAAAGAAGTAGTAATTACTATGTGTTATATTCGGGTCTAAGTCCTCACAAATACTAGCTCAGTTAATACTCATAGCAATAGACTATTATTAGAGCCATTTGATAGATAAGGAAGCTGAGGTACAGAAAGGTTAATAACTTGTCTAAAATCATGCATCTAAGAAATGGAAAACTGGGATGCAGAGCCAGGTTTTCCTCCTGACTGTGCTCTTAGTCATTGAAAATGCTCTCACTTTCCTTGAAAAGTGAATCCCTGAGGTTTCAAAATAATATACATGAGTTGTTAACTAAGAGTACAACACAATACAGCACTGCCAAATGACCGCTGCAACCAGTAAAGACTGGATAAATTTAGAAGCAAGATTTATGTTATGGAGGTTAGGAGGAACTTCATGGGTGGTCCACTTGAACCAAGCCTTCAAATGTGTGCAGGTTGTTATCAGCAAAGAATCATGGAGGTTTTTCAGGAGGAAGGATGGATGGGACAAAAAGCTTAGGGACAGGATTGTAAGATAGAAGTTGTGAGTACACCCCCAACAAATAAAGCAAAGTATAAGAGAGAAACTGACATTTACTCTACACCCACTTCTTGCCAGATATTGTGCAAAGTTCAGTCCCAGGCATTAAGGTGAGACTGTCTAGTTTCTTTTCAGTCCTGCCTCTGCTACTTACTGTGTGGTCTTGAGCAAGTTACTTAATGTTCCTGAACCTCAGATTTTTTTGTAAAATGAAGATATGTAATACCTGCATCATGGTGTTGTGGTAAGAGTTAAGTTAAATGAAATAACTTTATAAAGTGCTTAGGAGAGTGCTTGGCATTTATTGTTGTTCTTGAAATTTTATTGTCACAAAAATATCTTTCTATTGAAAACAAGAAATCTGAGGCTCAGAGAGTCTCAGACCAATGTCTGTAACTTGCATATGGTTTCAAGTACAACAGGCTTCCCAGGGGCTCTCACTGAGAAGTACAGATTTGGTTAGGTAAAGGAAAGAACTGAAAGATGCTGAGATGACAAAATATGAGTTTTCTGGTACTGGAATGAATGGAATATGTTGGGATTTGAATTTTAGAAGAGGACATATATAACTATTCCTGTATTCAAATTTTGCCTCTTAAGAATTTGGGGGTTACTGAATAATAAAAAAGAGTCAAGCCAACAGCAGAGGAGAGGTCTGAAGATTTGGTTTGGGGAAGTCAGTGTTAGCAGGTGTCATTGACACCTCATTTGACCTTTAACACCTGCCTAGAAGCAAGAGTCCTCACAACCACATAGAAGCAGGTCCTGGTACACTTGCTTCCAAGCCTTGGCTAAGTGTGGCATTGCACCCAATTTCAGAGAAGAAACCCAAGATTGTCATGATACAGTTTGTTTTCTTTATTTATATCTGTTCAGCAAGATCTGATTAAAAAGTTTAACACTCAGCATTTACTAGGTATACATTGCAATGTTCCCACATACCACCTTGCTGCATCTTTTCATAGCTATCGTCTTTTTTTTTTGCAGCTACGGAGGGTTGATTTGTTCTTTTAGGGGAGTGTTTATGAAGGCATTCACCACTTTTTAAATGGGGCTAAAATTTCAATGGTCATTTCCACTGTAATGGAAAGTACTAACATCAGGAGAGCTAAATTGTGAAACTTATATAACTTGCACTATACTCAGCCCAGCATCTAATTAAATACAAAGCGAGTCAATTGGCAGAAAGGTATGGTGTGGTATTGCAGGTATTAGCACCTTGTTAGCAGACAAAACCTGCTTTCTCAGGCAGAACCTATTTCTGAATGCAAAGTTTTATATAGAGAAAAGATGCAATGTTTGAAAGGCACTTGATGAACTTACATATTTGAATCCAGTTTTTAAAAACAAAGTTTTCTTACAGATATTCTTAATTTTAAAAAAGTAGCCCAGTACTCAAAAACAAGTCAAAACAAAATAAAACATGAAACAAGTGAGCATTATTTTCCAAAGCTATTAATCTACTTTACAGGTTTCAATTTCTAGGGGAAAAAAAATAAAAAAATTTGTATTTAAAATGCCACTACAAGAAAGCAATCTTGTGAAATGTGTCATAAATGTGATACATAAATATAAATGTGTTGTAAGTCCAAGTTCATCTGGCATCCATCTATACTTCTTCATCATCATCATGATGTCTAATTCTATTGCACACTTAGGTGCATGGCACTGTGGTGAGCACAGTATATGAATTGCCTCAGTTCATCATCAGAATAAACCGTCAAGGGTAGTAGTATTTTTTTCTCCCCATTTCAAAGATAAGGAGGATGAAGCACAGAGAGGTTAAATAACTGGCCCAGGGCCACCCAGCTAGCCCCTGGAGGAGCTAGGATTTGAACCCAAGTTTTTCTTTAACAGCTGTTCTCTCCTCTTTCCCCATCACTCACCTGTGGTCATAGGATGCTTCAAGCTGACCTTCTTCCTCTTGCTCTCCCTTGTGTGTCTCTGTAGAGCATGCCCTTCAGATGCCTTCACTGACTCTACACATGCCAGAGCTGGGTGGGTGGTCTAGGGAGATGCTCTGGGTCCTCTTCCTCTTTAACTCATCCACAGTGTTCAAACTTCCCTCCTTGGCACCATTAATGTCAGTATCCAGAATGAGAGGATGATGGTTCAAAATCATCCAAAAGCCTGTCTTTCTATTAAATGTGCATCTAGAACATTGCCATCAAGTAACATTATACTGCCTCTGGCCGGGAGACAGACTGTCTTAATTTGAAGACATGCATCTCACACCCAAGTGCAAAGTTTCTGATCTTCCTCTAACAGAACCTTCCTCTAATAGAACAGTCTAAGTCAGCATTATAGAACTCTTCTAAGAGAGAACGATAGTTGCTTTCTCCTGAAAGACAGACAGTCTTCTGGGGCTTCAGTAGGAAGAGTTCTATAATTTAAATCAGGAGGCCTTTCACTGTCCCCACCTGATTCTGTAACCTGGGTGTGTCATCTTCGGACCTTGCGTCCTCACCTCAAATTGAGAATGTGGGGGGAGGTAGTCTCTAGGCTTTCTCCTAACTTTCAAAGTCCATAAGAAAATGCCCTTAAGGTTAATAATTTCATTACATTTTTTTCTAAGACTGGTTTTAAGGTGTCTTAGTTGTGAAGGAAAAAGAAGCTTTTTATAAATTAGATAACCTTGAACCAAACAGGTATAAGGTGGGCACACTGGGATCCTACCTCAGGACCGCATAATACCAAAATCCTGAACTAGAATATCCTTTATGACTCCAAAATCCAGTAGACCCACCTGTCCTCTACAAACATGCCTGGTGTCCAACTTGTTGGAACAAGTGAATTTCTATGTAGTCTCATAATATTACAATACACCCAAAATACAATACTCAGTAGAACTATAGTGAGGGTCTAAGATAAACATCCAACATACTACACAATTTTGCTAAGGGCTAGTTCAAATGTGTGCACACACGGGGGAATGTATTTAGAGAAGCCAGGGTGGGTAGCTTGTGTGAGATGTAGGGGAATTCAATGAAGGGAGATACGTTAGCCTTCCCTTCAAGTACATCTCTCTCCCGAGTACATTTACTTCCATCACAATGGACTAGAAGAGATCCTTGCTTAGTGGTGCAGAACCCTTGAGACCTAATTTAGCTTTTAAAGGAAATTCAAAAGGAAAGAGATGGCACAAGAGAAAAAGAACAAAGATATGAGTTTGTACAGGGAATATTGATACTTGTGGACTGAGTCTGTAACTCTTTTAAAAAGAAATTTTCTAAGTAAATGCTGACTTAGATTGTTCTGTAAGAGGAAGGCCTGAGCGCCTCCCACTAAACAATGCACTGCACGAATTGTCTTGACAATTCCTGACAGTCCGTTGTTTCCGAAGCTCGAGTTCATTGGTTTTTATACCGTGAAGGTCAGAGAACAGTTTGGAAAAATAAAATTTCCCTTTTAATTTCTCTAATGTGTTCTCACAAGGATGCCCAGAAAAAGGAAAGTTACATAAATACATTTGATCACTTGTTATTCACATTTCACAGCAATTTCCAAGAACGTCACCCCATCCTTTGTTAACTACATATCAATTAAAATAACTATGAGAGGCAGGTACAGAAAAAGCACTATTATTGTCATTCTTGAACAGGGAAAGGCCTACTTTTTACTAAATGTTACACGAAGCACATACAGACTTAGAGAGAGGGAGAGAAAGTCTGCCTTTAAGGATTTCACAGCTTATGAAGAAAGATATTTTTCCAAAACCCAAAAAAAAAAAAAAAAATCCGATAACAACAACAACAAAAAAAAAACACAGCAGCTTAACCAGGCAATTAGTGGCAGGGATACAAAGTTCTTATTCCTTCTCATCTGTAACAGCCACAAAGTCTAATAAATGTGGTTCACAAGTAATTATGCCACACAAATATAATTGTGAGTGCAAAGAGCCAAAATTCCCTTTGTGGATGATTGTAGCAGTGAAGGCAGACTGATCGAAAAATAACAGCACAAAGTGATAACCTTGAGCCTTGGTACCAGGTGTCTCTCCGTTGCACTTGTTTTCTGAGTTAGCTGTGGTCATTTTCCTACCCCACCCCTCCCCTTCCCGGTCTGTTTCCTCACCTGTCTACCGGGAGAATGAGACCTACTTCATTGAATAGGTACAAAAATTAAATGAGGCTATAAACAATATAAAACCTAGCAGGCACTCAATTAGTTGTTAGTATTATTATCTGATAGACAGCATTGATATATGATTTACGTTTTTAAAAGTTGGCCTCAAGGAGCAACACTGCATTTAATCCCCACTCATATTCTAGGATTGGCTTTCTTCTCTGGGCACCGTGAACCTGCCTGTGGTTTTGTTTATCTTGCATCTTGCCCTATAACAAGCCAACAGTCTTTCACCTCCTAGAGCATATTTACTTTCTGTAGTTTCACACCATCATCACAGGCCTGTTAGATATGATTACAAAATAAATGGCAAAATTCTGTGATTTGCCAGGTTAATTAACCAGGTTGGGTATTAAATTGAGGCAATGATCTTCATGTGACAAAACCTGTATTTGGTTTATCAGGCAACTGGATGCTCACTGGCACTCCCTACCAGAAACAACTTCCCAGCTTCTAAGTCCCAGTGTTAACTAAAACTTGATTGTACCACTACATTAATCATCAAGCTTGAACTGCAACTCTTTTTATTCTGGGAAGACTGATTTATTCAAAATAATGTTTCACTTATGGGTCTAATCATAAACCCAAGATGATTCAAATGGTGAAGTCCAGCTGTAACAACAACAGTATTATGCAGAAAACTAACCACATGTATATTGAATCCCTTGAAAGCTTTCCATAACAGATCTAGGGGTGATAAATCATGCAAACTCATTCTATAATTAACTAAAGTGTTCCTTTTCCTTCACCACAATCCAAACGGATTAGCCCATGACCTTTAGTTGGATAAATCAGGGGGCCATAATTTACTCTGTTGTACAAAATTAAATTCAGATTGTAAAATCTGACCAAAAAAAAAAAAAAAAAATTCCAAACACACCCACAAGTGAACCTTTTTAGAAACTCTTAAAGAAGACTTCAGAGCAAACACAAATTTTAATAATGGTTAATATCTCTGTAACAAATAGCAAGGCTTTTGATAATATATTTTAGAATGTATTATTTTTTCATAGGAATCTCCTAAATCGCCATAGTTGTATCATCTGGAAAGGTTCTCAAGTTAGTCACATGTGTAACTCAGGAGAGCCAGGCTTCTATAGCTTATCCTAATCTTAAATAGTCACAAGGCGAAATTTTCACCATTTTTTCCCTACCGCCTAGCACAGTGCCTGACACAGAAAGTGTTTGATGAAGGAGTGCACTAAGGAAATGGAACGATAACTTGTTTCCCTAGCTGTAATAGATGAGAGCATAGTTAACCTCCTTTGGGTGGTTTACTTTTAAATCAAAAGGACTAGCAAAGCAACCTTGCTGCAATCCTCCAAACTTTCATAAATATACTCCTTATGTAACTCCCATTTCTCCCAATTCCTGCTCCAGGAAGGTAGGCATCGTTCTGTTCCTTTCTGGCTTTATTTATTTATTCATTTTTCTGTTTTCACACCACTGCTTCATTCAATAAAAGTTTATCGAGCAGTTACTTAAAACCCTTTTTTAAAAAAGCAGAAAAGGCAGGATAGATGGACAGATAACACTTTTCAGAGTATATTTATAATTTACTGAATTTTAGCAGCATGCCTTCAGTTTCATCTTTGTATTTTCAGCTCTCTGAAAAATTGACCATCTTTGGAGAATGGTACTGAACATACTGATTTCCACTAAGCATGCTGAAAATGCCCATTACCTGAGGCATTGTTAATATAATAATCAAGATAAATATTTTTAGATCTAAAGTAAGTAACATCAAAATTTCACAAACATTGGAAAAATCCAAATAGAATTCACTTTCTGCCCAGGAAATAGTGGCCAAAATTATTCTGCACAGTAATGTTATAGCATTATTTTCTGAGTTATCTGTATGTAAGTCAAATAAAGGCTGAGTTCACATTATTACCCCAAGCACTGGTCACAAACTGGTAACACAGCAGTGGATGGGTATTTATTTACCTCAATAAGGATAAAGCCTAATTATTTGATTTTGCTAAGAGAAATAATTTAAAATGCAGTGTATTGCTTATACCTTGCTTCCCAGGAGAATGGTGTAGATGTTCAGTTCTTAAAAATGGTTACCAAAATGAGAAATAGCATAAATCAGATCTGTGTAGGCTATTCTTCAAAAGGAACAACCTGTAAGCTGCAGTCATTGTTTGGTTCTCCACTGTACCCAGATAATAAACTAAAGAATGAACAGAAGTGTTTTGATGAATAGGGGCATCACTGAAAATCACAATTAACCTATAAAAAGAAGCACAATGTAAAATGCATGTGAGCGCCTCTTTTCTAGCTTCCAGCTCTATCTAATCCTTATTAACCTATCACATCATACTGATTTATAGGGTAAGGATGCTGCCATTTTAGTTTAGGTACTTAACAAGCAGTAAACATTAGGAAAATATTTCCTGAGGTTCGATTTTGTTTGTTAGCTGTTTCCTTCTCTGTAATAGTCTTTTAATTTGCTATAGTCTTATGATTTCACTTTTCATTCTCTTAAAAATGTTCGTCTTTTTTTCCTGTCATTTCTCAGGTTTTTTTTTTTTTAAATCATCTCATAGCTTTCCCCCTTGGGGATGATTCCTTTTCTTTCTTCTTTTGTTATATTCTTTTCTGTCTTGCTTGTCTGTTTTCTATTTTCAGTGTTCTTTATCTTAATCATCTTTTAAGCTTTTTCTAATTTCCTTCGAAAAGGTTTGTTTAACCCACATCCTCCTCCCCATTTCCTTAATTTGTCCATTTTCAACCATTTTTTGATAAAAGTTTAAATGTCTCCACCAGTTGGCTGAAGTTTATCAAAACTCTCATCAGATTAAGAAAGAAAAAGGTTGCAAGTCTCCTTCCTTGCGTTTTCATAAATGGGTCAGATGCAAAGCGTGAATCTGTATTTATGCGCCATGGGTCTGATTAAAAAGTTAGCTTGTCCCTCATCTGTGTTGTTTTGCATATATGAACTTTTCATAAGTAAAGAACTCTAACCAGAGCTTTCAAAATAAAATATTTGGCTTGATTGTTAGTTCTCCATAATAGGAAAGTTAAAAGATAAAAATCACCTGTCCAAATTAGCTTTCCAGCTAGACTCTGTCCAGGAGACTGTTAGACCAAACACTTTTTAAACATAGTTCTTTTAGAAAAAATAAATAATCTTTTGTTGCACGTTAAATCTTCCTTATAGAATTAATATTACGTGTGTCTGGACTGTTTTTATGAATTGGTTATGCAGCTGAGGATGATTTGGGTATATGCTCAGTCTTTAAATCTTGAGTTATAAAAAATACCTTGAGAATAACTTATCAGTACCCCGTATCAGAGTTTTTAAATTTGCAGCATGGAAATTACTGTCATGACTTCATTCCTTTAGCCTACGACAATTTGTTTTTTGTTTGTTTTGTTTTTAAGATTTATTTTATTTTATTATTTCTGCCCTCCCTCTCATTGTTTGCACTCATTGTCTGCTCTCTTTGTATACTCCTCTTCTCTTTAGGAGGCACCAGGAACAGAACCTGAGATCCCCCATGTGGGAGAGAGGCACTCAATTGCTTGAGTCACCTCTGCTTCCTACTTTGTTGTGTCTTTCACTGTGTTTCCTCTTTGTGTCTCTCTATTGCATCATCTTGTTGTATCAGCTCAGTGAGCCAGCCTGTTTATCCAAGCCCATCGGTCAGTTTGCTGCCTTGTCTTCTCTAGGAGGCACCTGGAACTGAACCCCGGACCTCCCATGTGATAGGCGGGCACCCAGATGTTTGAGCTATATCCGCTTCCCCACAATTTGTTTTTTATGCAAATATTATGTGCCAAGACCTCTGCTAGATTTTGAGGGAAGACAGAGGAATAAGAAAACATCTCAACCAATTCAGAGGGCAGAAATATGGCTAACCAGTAATTATAATGCTATACGATTTGCCAGAGTCAGGTTTTACGCAAGGTGGTATAAGGTCACAGGAGAGAGTGCCTTCCACGGCAGGTAATGGGAAGGATCTGGAAAGGCTGGGAGAAGGGTCGGATTCCTTTACAGAGAGGAGTAGTTAAGGTCATTCCAAGCAAGAACAATGTCCAAAAAGTGATTCAATATTACTAGATGTGTGTGGGGGGAAACTTGCTATAAATGATTGATAATACAGCTGTGTTTTTATCATCTTTTAGAAAACTATGTCTTAAGAGATCTTGGTGGAAATCCAAAGGTCTTGGCTTTTGCCAAAAAGCAAATTAACTTTATTTTTGGCTGACTTTTTCATTTCCTTCCTGTAAGATTGGCCATTGATTTACATATATGAATGAAAAGGTTCAACAAATTTATAAGAGAAAAAAATGTTTAAATATTTATTCTATTGTTTGCTCAAACTACTCCAGTGGTCTCTTCTCTATTTCATTATATAAATACTCTTTTTCAACCACTATTGATTGTTCCCTTGTCTGGTTATGATTAAAGCATAGATCAAGCATCATAGCTCATATTATGAAAAGCCAAAATCAAAATATTAAAATATTCCTCTTTCTAAATATTCAAACAATGAAATAAGAAAAAAGGACAATATCCTGCAAACTCACTTCTGAAGATCTAATGCTTTGAGTTTTGGGTGTTTTTTTTTTTTCTTTTTTCTTTTGAACTAATGATTTTTTAGAAATCTGTAAGATATAAGCCAAATTTGGAAATACATCTTTAATTCTAATTACCAGTAATAAAGAAGATCTTTAGAAAAGGAAATTATTACTTTTTACCTTAAATTTGCTATAGCACAAACCTGAGGTACTAAAAATTACTCATTAATTATATTTAATTTAACTTAAATCTAAGTCTACTTAGTGCTCTATATCCCTAATGTTGGTAAATAAACAGATGATTAATCCAAACCTATATAGTCTTTAGACTAAGAACAATGGTGTTAAACTCTGATTTTTCAGAAAATACGCAATATTTAATTTTGTCAACTGTATAGAGGAAGAAGAGTGTGCTTATGTGCTATAATCTCTACTATGCCTTAGTAAATCCTCATAAGTGTAGAAGTTATAAAAAGTCGGAAGCAATATTGATTTTTCTTTAACTAAAAGCTTGCATGCCATGTAAAATGATTCGAAAGTCAAGGCATCAAGGTGTTCCTGAGATCCTTTTTTAGAAATTAGTAGGAAACCAAAAAGTAGTAGAGTTTAGTTAATAATTGGACGATAGATTGGTGGAACTTTATTTTTGCACTTTCTTAGAGGAAGCTAGAGATTTATATTTATAATTGGCCAAATAATCTTTTGTTTTCCATCGGGCGTTTCACATATTGTTAAATCAGCCAGAATTTTCTTCCTCAGTGCCTCTAAAAAGGGCACAAACACACCACACATTAGAATTTTCACTCTATCAACACAGCAAGCTGGTAAGTATCTAGGAAACCTGATTTAAAATTCCGATGCTCTCATGGGAAGATGAGTGAATTAAAGAACATGCATTTTTAATTTTTAGAATAAGTCTAGAATTCTACTGTTTTTGTGTTCCAGTCCCATTCCAGCAGCACTCTGATCAATGTACCCTTTGCTTCCTGCACGCCCCAACTAAATTAGAATCTTCTTAAAATATCCCAGGTAATTCTAACCGACAGCTAAGGCGGAGAGCCACGGAGAAAGCAAACGCAGACACACCAGAGCTGCTCACTAAATTTCCAAAAGTAAAGAAATAGGATTTGTTACAGGACTAGCTAGAAAATACAAGGACGTGAGGTATCAACTTGAGGGAAGAGCAAACTTGGCTCCCTTGAATCCAGTTTGCAGCTTCTTCACTTGTGCTCACTTTTAAATAAGGAAACGAAATGGACTTCCAAAGACTCACCCAATTTGGAACCACTGACGTTGTGGCGGGTGCAGAGCTTGCATGAGAACCACCGAGGACTTGGTTTAAAACGCAGGTTACTGAATCAAAAGCTCCGGCCTAGGGGCCCAATAATTTTAACAAACCCTCGAAGATGGTTCTCAAGCAGAAGTTTGAAAGTCATTATTCTAAGTTAACTCATACACTTTCCCCTTAGAATAACAAAGGCTTACATTTAATTTTGGTTTAGAAAAGAAAAAACAGCTTAAAGTCTTAGGCAGGCTCAACTGGACAGTCAGTGGCAACAGTCCTTGCCCGGAGCTCACAGTCCTGACTGGGCTCAGTGCTTCCTCGGGAGGCATTAAAGATTTCCTTCTTGCTTTTTCAAGCTGCTCACCAAATCAAGGCTGCCACAATTAGGTGGGTTCATTTTCTTCAAACTCGTGTTTCTCAGAATTTCCCATTACTTTTTCACACTGCTGAGGATGCACATGCAGGTATCGGATATATACTTCCTGTCGACTCCCCAAAAATGAAGCTGGTGCCAGAAATTTGGGGAAGATATTTTTCTTCAGTTACACAACGAGTTGTGAGCTGTGATTTACGGTCTTGCCGGCATGATTTCTAGTTGTTGTTGTTTTTAATTATATATAGCCAATTTCAGAATACCGATGCTCAGTTATATGAGCCATACTCAGGGCAACGCTGGGAGACCCTCAGGGTTTATCAGAAAATAAAGGGGCAAACATTACCTTTCAAAAATGGATGCTTTGTAAAACAAAACCAACAATAACGACAGAAAGGTAATCAAACCACCACCCCCAAAAAACAAAAACAAAGTTTGAATGTTAGAGAGAATATAATCTGTGACACTCTGGTAGAACTAAGATAGACAGGTTGAAGTTACTAGAAAGCATATTTCCATTCATAATAAGGACTGATGGTCTAAGAGAGCTGCATTGGGCTTGGACATTGTCAACCACAGTTGGAATGGTTGATGGTTGCTTTTCAGGGTGGTTTACAAACTTTAAGTCTTGGTGAGTGGAAGGTTGGAATTCAAGGCCTGAATCCATTCTAATGCTATTATTCTATGTTGATATATTTACAGTTATTCACAAAGGACAAATTTGCAAAGACACCCTAATTAATTAAAGTGAGTCATAAAACGCACAAGAATTTGGATGAGCAGAAGACCATCAACTCTTACTAGGAATGCTTTTTTCAGCGTGAAAGGACTTTGATTATTATTCAAATTTTAAATTAGAAATTTATTCTCAAGCATTTTTTAGATAGGATGTGAGGAGAAGCTTGAACTACAATACTCTCTCACAGAAAATGAGATGCTAAATTATCAATAAATATGAGTCATTCATTCTATAAGTATTGACTGAGCACCTATTATGTATCAATCACTGCCTAGATCTGGGGATATTGCAGTGAACAAGGGCCACCCAAAATCCCTGCCCCCAATGAAACTTCAGTTTTAGAAGGGAGAGACAGACAATGATAAAAAAAAAAAAAAAAAAACCAAGTTAGAAAAGTCTGTAGAGTCTATGATGGTGCTAAGTTCTACAAAGAAAAGGAAGCAAGAAAAGTGATAGAGGGTACCAGCATGATAAGAAGTTACAGGGAATTACTATTTTTGTATCTCTACCTTAAACATATAGCTATGCTTATTAGCTCTAGAAATAATTTTAGAATTTAGTTCAACCCTCTGGTCTTACCGAATAGAGAACAGAGGCCGTAGCGGCCCACATTTTGTCTCAGATTCCCATGGGCTGAGTTCAAGTCCTCCCATATATAGGCAAGTGCTTTAAACTTTATCATGTATCTATCTCTTAGGAGTTTAGAAATTGCAACTTCTCATCTATTTTGTCACTACAAATGAGCCCAGACTTTAACGAAGAATATTTTTGCTCTTCCAAAATATTTCTCTCTGTGTATCTTACCAGCAGCATGTTTATAGGATAGCTGGGTAACTTCATGCACTTGAAGATAGATGGCTGTTAACACTGTGTTGTGAATGGTGACGTAATTCACATGATTTCCAAATGGAGTTTCAGAGCTACACTTCCAAGGCTGAGATTTATGTCACTATCAAACAGATGACCATAAATATAGCCTGCTATAATTTAGCTCCAAAATATCTGTGTGCTTTTAAAAGACACTCCAAGTCTGTTGCTTCCTTTTCCCTAAATTTTGGTGGTATAAAACCAGAGATCATGATTCTACTGGGGCCAGGACCAGCAAGAACTGGAAGGGAGAGGGGAGCAAGAAATTACCCAACCTGAGTAAAATGGCGACCTCGGCAAGGGGTGGGATTCTTCTAGTACAGGTGTTGAAAACTCTTTAAAGGGTAGTTATTGCTATGAGTAACTGTGAAAATACTATTCTACTGCAGCTGCTTTCTTCATATTTTCTTTACTGAAAAAAAAAAATACCATCGTTAATAATTGCAAGCCTCAGACATCAAAGTGAAATGGGTCTCCTAATCTCTTCTTAGGTGACTGCGCGTCTGGTAGTGGGAAAGGCAGCAGCCCTCAAAGCTTGTCTGGGATTTAGTGTGCCAGGCAATGTGTCCTTACCCTTCCACTTGTCACCTGGGAACAAGTGAGGAAGGTACAGAGACAGATCATGGATACACCCACAGTGGTTTTTATACTCTGTGAGGAAATTGGGTTTTCAATGCCAGTTAGGGACATGCAAAATTATTTCTTCCAAAAATAATGTCTTCTCTTTTTGTAATATTCCTGAAATTATGTTCTGTTTCATTTGTAATATTGGACTAACATTTATTGGAAAGCTCCTAGGTGCTAGTTCCATGCACTTCGTTTTAAGTTTTGTTTCATGAATGAGATTAGTGACTAACATTTGCTCTTGTGCTTACTTTGACCCAAGCACTGTACTAAGAATTTTACATTTATCACCTCATTTAATCCCCACTGCAATACCATGAAGTGGAGACTATTGTTAAAAATGCTATGTTTTAAATGAGGAAACTGAAGCCAAGAGAGGTTAAATAACATTCCCAAGATTATATACTTAGCATTGGAGCCAGGATTCCAGCCCAGCAGAATTCAAATTCATGAGGCCCTTTCATCAAAGAGTTGACTGAACTCTCTTTATTTGGCCTTTTTTTTTTTCAAGCAAGAGTGTCATATTTTCCATCCCTGAACATGGTTAATAAATGGAGGAAGTATTTTGTAAGGATCAAATATTTCGTAATTATGAAAAATTCCTCGTTTTTAGAGGATTTGGAAGGCAGACTTTTAGATGACAGTATTTCTTTTCTTGATAAAAGGAAGGAATTTGAAATCCAAAGATATTTGAAGGTTGATTTTGTAATTTGCAAATTGAAAAAGAAAAGAAAGAAGGATATTCATCTAAACTAACGTATGGGTTATTATAAACAATAATATAATTTTTTTGCATCAATGACAAAGAAAGTATTATATCACTGCTAAGGGCTAACAAAAGAGGGCATAAAAAGGTATGGATTTTTCTTTTTGGATTAATGAAAATGTCTAAAATTGAGGTGATGACAGCACAACAGTGTGATGAAACTGAGAGCCAGTGAGTATACCCTTTGGATGGATTGTTGGAGGCATGGGACACAGGGAACCCTGTGGTGGGTGATGGACTATGGTTAGTAATACAAATAGGAGAATGTTCTCTCGTGAACTATAACAAATGTACAATACTAATGCATTGTGTTAATAATAGGGTAGTTTAATGCGGAAAATACACCAAATATAAGGTAGTGCCTAAAGTTAGCAGTAATATTTCAGTGATATTCTTTCATCATTTGTAACAAATGTTCCACAACAATGCAAGGTGTTGGTGGTGGGGTGATGTATAGGAATCCTGTATGTTATGCATGATTGTTTCGTAAACTTACAAGCTTCTCTAGTAAAAAATAGAAAAATACATAAATAAATACTTTGAAAAGGAAGGATAGTTTGTAGAGGCAAGATAATTCAACAGAAGAATAAAGAAGACCAATACAGAACTAGTAAGCTAAGAATGGTTAATGCAAAGCTAGAAAATATAACACTGAGGCCACATTTAACGATTTAGTTGTTAACCTTGAAAAAGAAATAGCACCGTATATCTTTTCCTGGTAGGATCACGGCATGTATTTCCAGTATTTGAATCTTTAAAAGGTGAGGGTTTCTATGCCTCCACTTCTCATATTTAAAATAGAGATAATGGGAAGTGGATTTGGCTCAACTGATAGAGCGTCCGCCTACCACATGGGAGGTCCGCAGTTCAAACCCTGGGCCTCCTGACCCTTGTGGTGAGCTGGCCCATGCGCAGTGCTGATGCATGCAAGGAGTACCATGCCACACAGGGGTGTCCCCTGTATAGGGAGACCCCACACACAAGGAGTGCACCCCATTAGGAGAGTTGCCCAGCGCAAAAAAAGCACAGCCTCCCCAGGAATGGCGCCACACACACGGAGAGCTGACGCAGCAAGATGATGCAACAGAAAGAGACACAGATTCCCAGTGCAGCTGACAAGAATGCAGGCTGACACAAAGAACACACAGCGAATGGACACAGAGAGCAGACAATGGGGGGAGGAGGGGAAGGGAGAGAAATAAATCTTAAAAAAATAAGATAAAATAAAATAGCGATAACAACAGTACCTGTCTTGATGACCTGTTGTGGGAGTTAAAATAGTAAATACATTTCAAAGAGCCAATGCAAAGCCCCAAGAATTAAATTGAAGGCTGTCTATTTAAAGGTGACGCCAACCAAGTTGTAGATACTGCTGTAAAATCTTTGCATTGTCTCTGTATATAAAACTGGCCATATGGCCACATGAAGAGGAAAGTTGGTCTTTCTTGTCATGTAGGTCCAAGGACTAAGAACATCGGACTGAAAAGAGGACAAGTTGTCAACCCATCCCTGCCATTTAGACCGGTAATCAGAGGACACTCATCTACAAATCCATGGCTTGTGACCTGAAATCATTCATTTTCCTTTATCTCATTCCTTCGTGTAGGTATGCATTAAGGATATCAGATCAGCCCTTCTACCTGGCCCCAAGGTGACTTTGTTTCATAGGGGGCTAATTGTGAGTTTCTCAATGAATACTTGAGATATATATTTATTTATATTTATTTATTTATTTCTCCCATGCCTCATGGTTTCGCACTTGCTGTCTGCTTGGTTTGTTTTTTTTTAAGATTTTTAAAAAAATTTCTCTCCCCTCTCCCCCCACCCCTGATCATCTGCTCCATTCACCGTGTGTTCTTCTGTGTCCACTTGCATTCTTGTCAGAAGCACTGGGAATATGTGTCCTTTTTTGTTGCATCATCTTGCTGTATCAGCTCTCTGTGTGTGTGGTGCCCCTCCTGGGCAGACTGCACTTTTTTCGCACCGGGCGGCTCTCCTTGTGGGGGTGCACTCCTTGCGTGTGGGGCTCCCCTACATGGGGGACACCCCTGCATGGCACAGCACTTCTTGCACGCATCAGCACTGCACATGGGCCAGCTCATCACATGGGTCAGAAGGCCCTGGGTTTGAACCCTGGGCCTCTCATATGGTAGGCAGAAGCTCTATCAGTTGAGCCAAATCTGTTTCCTTGTTTGTCTTGTTTTTAGGAGGCACCAGGAACCAAACCCAGGGCCTCCCATGTGGGAGGGGGGTGCCTAATCTCTTGAGCCACCTCCACTCCCTTGAGATATTTTTTAAATGACATCATCCTTCTTGTCATCGCCATTTACAAAATGTGACTCTTACCCCACAAATCAGTTTATTTATAACCCTTCTTTTCCTTTGGAGTTTAATAAGATACTCGTCTATTGTTAATCTCAGTATCTCTTCTGCAACATGACTATAGTGCTCCCCTAATGACACTGCTTATCTCATGAAGAAACCCCCACTACATGGGAACACTGCTAGGGAGGCAGTTCACTTTGAAACAAAGTTGTCAGTTAGCATGACTGAGCTCACACCTTGTTTCAGATGTCAACTGACAACTGCAACACTGGAATCTTACCAATTATTGTATCCAAGTAACAATGACTGATCCAGGTAAAAATGTCCAGCTTTCTGCTTTTTTTTTTTTTTTTTAATTACCCTTTTTTTAAGATGCAGCCATAATTACAAGGCTGGCCAACTCCAGTGGGTTCAGGATTCTGCTTTCAGACTAAGTCCACTGGCACAGCCAAATCAAAAGTATTCTGAAATCTCCCAGTTGCCACAATACGCCAAAGTAGAAAGTGAAGATCTGGGAATTCTGGGGAAGCCCAATTTCCCTCCTGAATGAACGGCTTTCCCATTTCAGAAATACCAAGCTTTCGTTCTTATCCCATTTTATCCCCCTGCAAAATGCAATCCGTTTATAGGGCTCAGACATCTTAGGATAACATCTGAGCTTCAGATATGTATAACTACTGCATAATTGCCTTCTTTAAATAGAATGATAATCAGGTTTATTGTTATTTGTCTCCTTTAATGTAGAAAAGAAAAATAATAAGCTCTATGATTTTATGTCTTCTTTTGAAAGAAAAAATAAATACAAATGAACTTAGAATAGCTTTCCCCTCTCCAACTTGCCCCAGTAAATTTTGAGTATAAAAATATTAAAACTTGCAAGAGAATTTTTTATAAGGACTGCTAAGTCTTCTTACAGATTGGGTGCAGTTTATATGGAGAGTATGATGAATTCCTAGGCTTGAAATTCAGTGTCAAAATTATTGCCGTTTAAAGTCATGTATTGAAAATTTTTCATCGGAATTAATGCTATGTGATGTATGCAGCCTCTGAAAAACCTTCAGTGTTTCCTTTCATCTAAGCTGACATGCTGTCACTGTGAATAAAAATAAAAGAACATAAAATGCTGTGGAATTGTTTGCAATCAGAAATTTTCTTTCAAGCTTACCTATCCTTGATCAGCTATCCATGACCTCAAAAGTGCAGTATGAGTTTCTAAGGATCAAAACCAGAATAATAGTTCTATAATTCTTTCCCAGGCTATTCTACACAAAAGGGAAATGACCAAATGAAATGCAATGCTATTTCAACAACAGTCACATTATCTAGAAACATATATATGACTATAATGCATGATCTAAAGATTCCCATTCCCACACCCATTTTTCTCAGTGAATAGGTGTAGTGTCCAATCCCACAGCAGCACTCTAAGCTTATATTTTATTTTCTCTTTCCAGTCTCCTTCACCCCTCCTGGTCTTTATTCCTTAAAAGGTCTGTTTTACTCTCATCATTACTAATTGACATGAAGCACACAATGCTGTCGTGTACTTTTGCAGGCCTGTTGGAGAGCTGCTTTCTTTACTTGGTTGCTCTCCCAAGCTGCACATTAAACTCTTTGAGAGTAAAACCTTGTCTTCAGTATATATAGTATCCTTTAAAGCATCAATATGGAGCTTTCTATTCAGGAGACTTTCAATAAACATGGACAGTGTGATAACATACTCCATAAATTACAAATGGCAGCTGGTGTGATGAAGCCCAAACAGATTTTTTCTTTATGGTTAGTTTTAGTTTTGAGCTCATTTCGGATAAGTTGACCTCATTTTAAAATCAGGAAACTTCACAAAAATCCAGATTTCCCGTGTCTCTTTTAAAAAGTCAGGAAATTTGGGCCCCCGTTCCCATAAGGCAACAATAACTGGAGCCAAGAAGTGCTTTTCCTCTTTAGAAGGATATGCCCTCTGTTTATCCTGCTGTCCCCTGGGACTCTCTTCGCTCATTGCACTGCCTGCCTGGCCTCTCGAGGTGTCTGAGCTTGCTACCTCTTGCTCCACACAAACATTGTTCAAAGACTCTCAAATCCATTTGATAGAATTAGCTCGCAAGTGAGACTTCCCCATGAGACCAAATGATAGATGCTTTCCTTCAATAGGATTTAGCCAGTGTCAAAATGTTTTTCCTGTAATTTTCCTCATATATATGCAAAGTTTTGCAGGATTTCTCTTTATGGTTCTACAGGAGCGCTCATTCGGCTGGGAATATGATGAGGTCTGCGTTTTTGAGACAGTCTGTAAAATGTCCTGAAAAATTACCAACAGTGGCAGTGACAGCCACGTCCCCACCTGGAATAGTGCTAATTGGCGAGACGATGGAAGCAGAGTCCCTCTGGTAGCTATGTTTTTAATCACAACGTGGTTCTCCAAGGGTTAACAAGCTCCGATACATATTTTATGTTTTTTTTTAATCCATCCCCCTAAATTTTAAAAAATTAATTTAATCTCGATGGGCCTGTCAACCTTATTTAAGTCGACTGCAGAGATGAATGTCAGTCCAGAGAGACGATGGTACCAGTTCTCATCTCACAGTAGTTAGGATTTTTTCATTAGGAAGAACCTAGTGAAATGCTTTTAATTCTTGTTTTAATGAATGCATTGCGGCCACGATTTCAGGCTTTTACGAATACTGGTTTGTTTTACTAAAAAAATCAAAAGTTGGCAACTTTCTTGAAAACATTTCATCCAATGAAGTTGGTAGAAGGCTTATTAGAGATGGATGATTTACTATCGACTCATTGATTTAGTCATGTAGGGGCAAGAAAAATTATCCTTCCAAATAGTAGGCAGACCCTGTGACACCCTGATAACTGATCTATTGGCAAATTATTCAGATCTCCACTGGGTGTTTTCCTACAGACCGAGTCCAAATGTGACTTTTCTGATGTTCTTTCCTATTTCACAAGTATCCCTGTGCTGTTTTTTTCTTCCTACGGTTAAAATAGCCAGATTCTTACAGAAATAAGGAATAAACAAAATACTTTTTAGCACTCCCTTAGGGAGCTCAGAGGGTTCTGAGAAAGAAGTTTCTCTCAGATACAGAAATACCGAATGGAGGTTGATTGTTAAAGGGCATTAGTTAAATATGATTGATAATGGCTAGATATTATTTCTTTGATCTTATTTCTTTATTTCCCTCTTTAATCCACATGAATAGTAATGAACACAGCTGAGTGAATGAACACAAAAGGAGATAAGCCACTGTGGGCATTTTACACTCTCAAATCTAATGAGCACATTGTCTTCAGCATCATTAATGAGTTTTGCAAAATCTGTAATATGTTCAGAGAACACTGCTGAAGCTTGTTGAAGGTTCATTTGACCACATTTTGTCCCTGACACTGGAGTGATGGCTTAATTTTTAATTACAAATGATAATTATAATTAGTGGGCCTGGAAAAAAATCAAACTGACCCACTCCACCCACTTGTACCCCACATCCTAACTTGAACCCCAGAGCCGCAATATATAAACTCTTTGAGGTGCACGAGAAAAGATGCTAAAGTAGCTGCCATACCACCTATGGAGGATATAGAGTCAGAGAATATTTTGACATTATGATTACAATATTTTTGCTCTACAGCTACTATACCCCAAAGTGGCTATGTCAAGACATCACTTTTTCTTTTTCTGTCTCAACCACAAAACCAGGTTCACAATTGGATTTGGCAGCTGCCGAGCTACCCTAATATAGCAGCAGACGAATCTAGGCAAAGAACAGATCTATCACTGTATCTGACTGATCTTTCTGCTTATGCACAGTGACAAATTCTCACCTCTCCATATAGATCAGCAGGCTCTGTAACCAGTCAGTCACGCATAAGTTGTGACGGCACTTCACAAGATTGGCAATTTGGAGTCCTGGAGAACAAGGTGAAACATGCAGTTATTTTACATGAAAACTACAGTCTTTCCCAGAGCAATGGGATGAGAGTATGTGTGTGTGTGTGTGTCCGTGAGTGTACATCATCTTACAAAAAGAGGCACACTGTTGCTTGGACTTCATTAAAATACATAGAAAAATGGAAATGGAAAAACAAATCTTCATTTGTTTTGTCTGTTGATGATGACTACCCAGATTGCTTTTCCCACCTAGTTCTACGTTACTCGGAATGGCTAAATCAAGGAAGCCTCTGGCTAATGAGAGTATGTGTACTTGTCTCTAGAATTCTAGTGCTGTGCCTGGGAAGACAGACAGATAAAATCTTGGGATAAATTTCCCAATTTTTCTCCTCCTGTTTCCAGTGAAATACCCTCGCAGGAGACTTCTGTTTACCCTCATGAAGTCAAAACCTCCCACTTGTAACCCTCAATTTAAGAACTTTGAGAAATAGTTTTAGTACTTGCAAGGATTTTAAAAGAACATTCTTTGTCATTTTATGGAAAACATATTCACAAAATAAAGTGCTGCCTGCTTCTGAAGTGTTTTAAGGTATCACATGAAAATCATTCCCCTGAGCTATCCAAACCTGGAGGAATGCAGGAAGTTGCTTATCAAAGAAATCTATTAATATATGGGTTAGAATTTGTAGATCAGCGATATACAAATTAAAAGTATTTCAAGATTATTCATTTAGACAGAATTACATCTAATAACAAATGGCTTACTAATAAAATGATGGAAAATTTTAGTGTTTTTGCTTTTGTTTTTGTTGATTAGAAGTGACTGGTATAAGAGATAATGAATACAGGAATCCGATTTGGCTCAATTTGATAGAACGTCCGCCTACCATATGGGAGGTCCAGGGTTCAAACCCAGGGCCTCTTGACCCATGTGGAGCTGGTCCACGCGCAGTGCTGATGCACACAAGGAGTGCCGTGCCACACAGGGGTGTCCCCACGTAGGGGAGCCCCACGCGCAAGGACTGCACCCCACATAGGGAGCCGCTACACACGAAAAACGTGCAGCCTGCCCAGGAGTGGTGCCGCACATGTGGAGAGTTGACGCAGCAAGATGACGCAACAAAAAGAGACGCAGATTCTCAGTGCCACTGACAAGAATGCAAGGAGACACAGAACACACAGCAAATGGACACAGAGAGCAGACAATGGGGGGGGGGGCGGGGAGGGGAGAGAAATAAACAAAAAATTAATCTTAAAAAGAAAAAAAGAGATAGTGAATAATTGGTCTTATGACAATCCTAGGTCATTGATTAGACAGATATCTCCCAAATGAAAGCATAAAATCATATCTGAAAGACAAATTTAATGCAGAGTCTCATAAAAATATAACAGGTGTCTCTGCTTATATGAAGTGTTAAATGTTTCCATTAAGTTTATTTCCATTAAGAAAGATTAGACCTTATTCCATCAAGGGTTTATTCTGCTTTAGATATTTAAAACAACATCTTTGTTTCAGGTTTTAATAAAAGGGTGGATGGAGTCAGCTGCTATAGTAACTGTGCTGAAGAGTAGTGAAAACACTGCCTTAAAATTGAGTAGCAGGGAAGTGGATGTGGCTCGAACAGCTGGGTGCCCGCCTACCACATGGGTTCAGGACGTGAAGGGCTGACACGGTGAGCTGATACAACAAGATGACACAATGAGATGACACAACGAAGAGACCCAACAAAGAAACACAATGAGAGATACAACAAAGCAGGAAGTGGAGGTAGCCCAAGCAATTTGGCACCCCCCTCCTACATGGGAGGTCCCACATCTGTTCCCAGTACCTCCTAAAAAGAAGAGGATCACACATAATGAGCAGACAGCAAGCACAAATGACAGGTAGGGAGAAATAAATACACAAACAAACAAACTGAGTAGCAGTTAATATTTGATGATGGTGGTGAAGAGGAAGAGAAGAAAGGCAAGAAGTGGGAGAAGAGGAAGAGGAAAATAGGGAAATTATATTAAGTTTCACGTATTCCCATAGAATAATACGTAGAAAGGACCCTCTCTATGCTAGCAAACTAGCTCTTTGCATTAACTAAAATCCTTCTCTTTGGGACATTAAAGTATCATTTCTTCAAATATTTGGTCAATTAGGATTATAAACAACTCTAACTCCCTTTCTCTCACTTTCTGGCGCAAACGCAATCGACCATATTATTCTTAACTAACTGCTCACGCCATCCTGCATAAGGTCAAGTCAGTAAATTCAAAGTTCCAAAAATGAATTGGGTAAAAGGAGTCATTTATTAAATGCTTCCAATGGCATGAAAAAGGGGGCAGAGAGCAAAGAAATTCTGAAAATGTAGAAACTACAAAGAGGAAACCTCAGCCAACTAGCCCAAGGTCACCTGGTGAAATTGCAATAAAGACAGCAGTTTAACGTCTGCTGTTCATGAAGCTTTAACTTGCATAGAATGGAAAGATATTTATGTTTTTCCAAGTGTGTTAATTATGCCCTGATCCACATAAGGTAGAAATTTCTCTTACATCCATTTTGAACTTTTATCCTCTGAAGATGTGGTTTACTTGCTTGATTTGATTTGCACAGCCATTTGCAGAGACAGATAAGGCAGGAGATATAAGATTCATTTCACAAATAAGGAAACTGAGTCCCAAGAGGTTCAGTGACTGATTCCAAGCTGAAGAACCAGTTAGGCACAGAGCGGAAAATAGAATGCAGATCTTTATTCTCCTAATTTAAAGCTGTTTTCTAGGACAACATCTTGCCTACTGCTTCACTGCCTCTTCTGTTTTTGTTTGGGGGACTTGAAGAAGAAAGACTGTAAATTCTCTTACTTACGTAGTAAACAAAAGTGAATGAAGAATTAATGAATTAAGCATCTGAAAGCAGAGAAAAGCTGTTTTCTGTTTTTTGTTTTGCACTTGCCTTTCTAGTACTTAAAGATTTTAATTTTTTCCCTTACTCACTTTTGTCTACTCAGAAAAAAGTCCCCACAGCAACTTCTGAGACTTGAAAAGTCTAATTTATTTCCTCCACATGAAACCCTCAACTCTGGTTAAATATAAGACATCATCAAGCAGGTGTTTGTTTTCTTAAAAACAAGAATGGCATTTTAACTTTATTCATTTTGCTTTAAAAGAAAGCGTTATTTTATTTATTAGTTCAAACTGAAACATTTTCAAAGAGCTTCATTGCTGATTAGTTTCATGCCATTTGATTTTTTAAATATCATTTCATGAGTTTTAGCAGAGCAGCCATAGAAATAAAAAGGTTTTTGTTAACTCATGAAATACACGATATTCTTATTCTCTTTTTTTTTTTTTTTAAAGATTTATTTATTTATTTAATTTCCCCCCCTCCCCTGGTTGTCTGTTCTTGGTGTCTATTTGCTGCGTCTTGTTTCTTTGTCCGCTTCTGTTGTCGTCAGCGGTACGGGAAGTGTGGGCGGCGCCATTCCTGGGCAGGCTGCTCTTTCTTTTCACGCTGGGCGGCTTTCCTCACGGGCGCACTCCTTGCGCGTGGGGCTCCCCCACGCGGGGGACACCCCTGCGTGGCAGGGCACGCCTTGCACGCATCAGCACTGCGCATGGCCAGCTCCACACGGGTCAAGGAGGCCCGGGGTTTGAACCGCGGACCTCCCATATGGTAGACGGACGCCCTAACCACTGGGCCAAAGTCCGTTTCCCGATATTCTTATTCTCAACAGGAAAATGTGGATAGTTTTAAATAGTGAAAAGAAATGTATTGCTAGAGAAATTTGTCTGTACTTACTCACTTTTGACTCCCTCAATTAAAAAATTAAAAGATGAGTAAAAGAAAAATCAACCTTTAGGATTTGGTAAGCAGGGAAAATATTTTCAAATGATCATATATCTGATGCAATTATTGTTATTAAAATTAGTATACAAATAATATCATAGAACTTTGGGAGACTTTATTTTGTCTGATCTACTTCATATAAGTTTTCAGTACCTTCCAGTAACAGGCAAAGTTGCAAAAGTAAATAATAATAAACAAACAGGATTAAAAGGGAGAATTAAATAGTAAGAGGGAGGTAGTCCAGTTATGATTAACAACATGGCCTTCAGAGTTAAGCAAAACTGGATTTATTAAAAATTTAAACTTTATCTTAGCTTCAAAAAAATAAAATAACAGACCAAATGCAGCTTAACAAAATATTGAAGTATTGCTTTAAAAAAAAATCCCATCCAGGCACATTTATCTTATTTAATCCTTAAACTCGATTGTTTCTCCAGTGTTCCAAAAGATGATTAAATGAGCACAGATTGGTTAAATGACATCACCAAGGTCTTGTTAATGAAGAAACTGAAAAACAAAACAAACGAAAAACACTCGATTATATTGGGCTTGAATCCAGTCTTGGATGATGACACATTATATGATCTCAGGCAATTTTCTTAACCTCCTTGATCCCCAGCGCCTTCATCTATAAAACAGAGATACTGTCCACCTAAAAAAGAAGAATGGTGGCCGCTGGTTTTAGTCCTGAGACGCCTTCGCTAATGGGCTTAAAAAGAAGTTCTAAGCTCCACCCTCTGCTTGCACCCTTGATTGTATAGAAATACAAGAACAAGAACACATGCTGAACTAAAGTTCATATTTTATGAGCTTGAACAGGTCAAGCTAAATTTTAAAACAAATCCTGTAAACGGGTGCTCATGACTTCTACGTCACCTTAAGAGCAACACCTTATAAAAGCAGCGATCGTTTAAGAAACACAGCGTCAAACGTTAAGCAAATGTGCTAACCATATGTGAATTTATTTTTAAATTTATGGGTGTGTCTGGGATTTCATTAAGATATTGCTGGTTTCTCCTTATAACACTCCTTGAAATGCAATGTTTTCAGAGTTACTAAGTCTGGAATACTGTGAAAACGCATGCACGGCATTCCAGAATTGGTTCCTGTTTGGATGGGAACAGATAGAGGAAACAGAGAATGATGTATTAATAAAACAAACAAACAAAAGAAAACAAACCTCCTCACTCTGAATGTACTGAGAAGGAGAGACTAAACTGGAGGCGTTCTGTCAGTACCCTCAGTGCTTACTGAAAGTCCCGTGTTCCAGGCACTGTGGCGAGGCACTGGGAGACAACGTTAACAAGCCAGGCAAGGTTCTTGCCCTCGTGGAGCATTTTATCCATCAGTCGGTGGGGGAGACAGACCCTGAACCAATGAACGTGACAACCAGAGTAATCCAAGTGACAGGAATGGATAAATGCCACACAAATAAAATAACAAAGCAGGATCAGTTAATAAAGGTTGGCAGGAAAATCGGGGTAGTACAATGGGGCCACCTTTTACTGTGAATTCCATGCATGGATAGATAGTAAATATCATTCACAAAGACAAGTCCAGAAAACCCTAAGATTTGTTGTGAAATTACATGAATCACCTACCTACCCTGCACATCCCCTCAAAAATAAAGTTTCCAAAGGAAAACAGAGTAATTTTGCTTCTTGTCCTTAAATCGTCTTCCAGACACAAAAGCAATCACCATTTTCAAATTTAAAACGGGAGAGGCCATTTGATTTGAAGGAAAGGTTTTTTGGTCAGTGTGACATAAATGGGAGATTGGAATAAACAGGATTTACAATCAGTCCTTGGCAACCTTGTCCTCTGGCAGTATCATCAAAAACAACTGAAAATGCTGGATAATTTCTTTTCAAAGAGCTTTTGTTTGCGTGAGGATATAATTTATTCACACAGTTTGAAATCACACACACACACACACCAGGATATACACCGACCCTCTTGCTCCTACTCTTGCCCCATCTACTGCCACTCTGACCCACCCTGCCCCCTTTAGGTTATCATTTTTATTAGTTTTTTGTGTATCTTTTCACTTCCTATCTGTGTGACCTTGGGCATGTCGTTTAACCTCTCTGTGCTGCATTATCTTCATCTGTAAAAATGGGGAAAATAGTATTTACCTCAAAAGGCCTTTATGAGGATTAATTGGATTAATATTCAGAGTAATACATAGAAGAAATCCTGGTAAATGAAGAGTCCAAGTTACATGTTAAGTAAATAAATCAGTACATATGGCAAATAAGGAAAAATATTAGTAATCCCCTCCTTTAGTGCACAAAAAATAGAATACATTAAATTTTGCAATGTATTTTTTCACTCAATATAACTTGAAATATTCCATTATTAGTACAGAGACTTTTCTAATTCTTTTTTATAGCTGCATTGTATTCCATTGAATAGCTGTTACCACAGTTGATTTAACTGCTCCTCTATTGATGATTATTTGCATTGTTTACTGTCTGTTGCTATTACAAACAATGCTGCAGTGAATAACCAGAGAGAGAGAGAGAGAGAGAGAGAGAGAGAGAGGGAGATGATAGAGATCATTTTGTAGGTGTGCAGATAAGTCTATAGACAGATTTCCAGAAGTATGATTTCTGGAATGATGGGTAAATGGATTTATTATTTTATAACTATTCCCAAACTGCTCTCTATAGTGGCTGCACCACCAACAATCTATGAAAGTGCTCAAGAAAACGTCTTTTAAAAATTACATGACTGAGACGAAAAAATTAAGATTTCTTAGAGGCCAAAAACAATATGAAAGCAAGAATGATGGGAGGTGAGAATGTGTTATGGATTGTACTTTAAAAGACCATTTAAAATAATAAAATAAAGCTTGTAATAAAAATTTAGAGCAATCTACATTGTACAAAGGCCCATTCTCCCCTTAAACAACCGTCCCATCTCCTGGCCTGTATTAACTTTTCTTAAATTAAAACTATTCAACCTTAGACTTTCTCTTTTTCTGGACTATGTTTTGAAGTTTTAGTGACGATGCATTTCCAGGAAATGGGTTATTTATAATTTTGACTTGTGTTTAAATTGTGCAGAATTTTCAAAGTTTAAATACAAATTTTGTGTAGAAAACTAAACTTTCTCTTCAGTAAACTTACAAGCATACCTAATCCAGAAAGAGAGGAGAAACATTTAAGCTGTCTTCCATCCATGAGCCAACTTTGGTAAGCGTCCAGCTGAAGGCATGGGGCACAGGAGATATGAGAGCAATCATAGGACCTGCCCAGATGGGGAGTCTAATGGGACATCCTCACATCCAACTAGGACCTAATCTAAGAACATATTAAACATACCATTCTCTATGGGGATTGGGGGGCCAGTAATATCTCAGCCATGTCATTAGAGGAAAATAAGTCTTCTTTTGAGAATTACTGACCACAAAGCAATCCTCTTGTGGGTCTTCAGCCCAAATTTATGCATCTATATAATAAAAGAAAAAGCCAATCTTATCCAAGAATTTATTTTAAATAATTGGTAGTACCTTCAGATACCTAATAGTAACAAATGCCATTTTCTCTGGAAAATAAGAAACTCTTATACCCCCAAAGAATTCACACAGATGAAGTTCTAAGGAATATAAGTTAACAGTCAAAATGACAAAAGCCCTAAAGAAACCAAGATACTATAATGGAAAAACAAGGACAAAAAAAAAAAAAAAGATCCACAAAGACTTCAGATATTAGAATTATAAGACCCAACATATAAAATAAGTATGTGGTGTGTGATATGGTTCAGAAAATAAAAAGGTGTACATAATATGTGAGTAACAGAAAAGAGACAGGGAATAAGACCAAACATACTGGGGGAAGAGAGGTGGAAATCTAACAATTTGAAGAAAGTAAATGTATATTAATTGAAATTAAAAGCTCAAAGGACATATTAAATTACAAAGTAGACACAACTGAAGAGATAAACAGTGAATACAAATTTGAAGACATTATCCAGAATGCATCCCAGAAAGGCAAAAAGATGGAAAATAGAGAAGAGATGTGGAAGATAAAGAAGGTCTAACTTACAGGTAATCAGGATCATGGAAAGAGAGAAAAGATAGATTGAGGCAGAGGCAATATTTGAGGAGATAATGTCTGAAAGTTTTCACAGTTTTGATTGAAGATGTTACATGCAAATGTCAACAAAATCATCCATTTCCTACTTCTGCTTATCCGAAATCTTTTCCCAACAATTCTGTGCTAACTATACTCAAAATGCTCATCATTCCAAAATATTAATTATCCAGAAATTCTTAGGGATTTCTCCCATGGGCACTTTTCGTAGTGTCTTTTCTTGGGGACAATTTAAAAGGTAGGGTGGTATTGTGGAAAAAGCATGGCCTCTGGAGTCCAAGAATTTACCTTTCCTGTCTTTGAGTGTCAAGCAAGCTATTTATGCTTTCTGAGCTTGAGCTTTCTTAAGCTTAAAATGGGAATAATGGCATCTACCTTAAAAGGCAGGTTATGAAGATTAAATACCATGACATCTAGAAAATGTGTAGCGTACTTCCTGGTACATAACACATGTTAGTTCCATTTTCATGTCTGTAATTCTAAAAGTGCCTGATTGTGAGATCCTTCAGACAGAAGGGCTGATTGAACCCTCACACCATTCATTCATTCACTGATTTTGGTATTAATCACACCAGCAATCTTGGTGGGGTCAGAATGATTCTTACCACCATATGGCAAGTTAACAGTGCTAACCCACCCACAAGTGAATCTTTGGTTTAAATCGCTACAGGCTTCAGGTTCAGGCATGTAGGACAACAACATGGTATGAAATTCCTCCTGGAGGACACTCCCCTTTGCTTCATCTTGCCACTCCTCCGATTGATGTCTTATGGAAAAACAGCAGAGGACCCCTTGCTCTTCTAATTTCAAAGAATTCTCCATCGTTCATTATTCATTACTTCACTCAACAAAGATTTATTGAGCCCATTTTTTTATGTGTGCCACATGTGAGTCTACCGTTTACATCAGGAACACATCAGATGGCAGAAGTCAAGAGGCTATTTTCAAAAGAACATTCCAGGTAAAATTCAGATAGCACAGGAAGTTTGGCTTAAAAAGGAAGACTTTAGGATTGAAGAGGAACTAGGCAGTGGGAGTTGTGTTTAAATGATGCACATGTGCGCAAATGAAAACAAATTGAGTGTGTAAATAATATCTCCCTATTCACTTCTATCATAAGCTAGTATCCTCTATCAACAATCATTAAAAGAGAGGGTTAGGGAATATTTTCCTTTATAGTAATGCATAGGAAATTAATAACATTCCATCAGAGCCTGAAAGGAAATGACTGAGAAACACAATCTCTGCTGAATGCATAGAATATCAAACCTAGTTTCATCTATATGTGTAGAATTGGATGGGATGTGGGCTTACAATTAAATAGAACACCTTAAAGCTAGGCTGGAGCTGCGAGAGGATTTTGTTTCCAATCTCTTGACCCAGGGTTTAAATTGGATGGACTCTCTCAGGCTATTGTACCCGTGTACTCTTTGGTGGAGAGGAGCCTGTGAATTGTACTGTCAGCAGAACAAAACCTTTTTGCCTTCTTATTTTGTCTTCCTTCTCCTCCTCCGCTCCCACCTCCTGCGAACATTTTCAGGCTTGCCGTTTGCCTGGGTGTCTGTTTGCGCCCTCCTGTCATTATCCTTCTGATCGGAGAACTTCGCGTGGATGTTGATTGCTGTCTGGTCACGTGAGGGACGCCAGGGAGACCCGCACCAGGACAGCAAGCCCCCTTTTCTTTACTCCCGCACACCATCACCACTGCCCTTTAGTTTCCAGGGACCAGGAACGTCTCTGCGCAGTTCAGTCCTGTCAATTGTTAAAACACAGGGGAGGGGGAGGGCGTGCCCTCCATTGACTGCTTTATAATTCTTCAGATTTGCACACTGTGGGGCCTAACTAACTAAATAAATATTCTCTCCTGGAAGCAGGCCTGATTTAGAGGTCTAGTTCTGCATTGAACAGCCATTCGTCTTCAGAGCCTAAATCCTCTCCCTTCTGATTTGGTCCTGCCTACTATGCTTGGTAGTTCAGAGGAGTTCCTGGCTTTGGGGCCCCATCAGGACCAGCTATTCTCTATATTTTTCTCACTGTGCCTTCTATCCAAAACAGGCTCACAGGCTTCTCTGTACCCCATGGTTCAGGCTTCCTGAGGAGGGAAGTCTTCCCCTACCCAGCCAACACCATCAGCTGATGCAAGTGCTTCCTGCAGTAAGATAGCGGATATCACAGCCAGGGTCCCATCATATTCAGAGGAATAAGCACAAACTTTGAAATCAGATCTTTAGAATTTGGATCCAGCACTGCCACTAAGTAAGTTGTGTGAAATTGGGAGAGCCATTTAACTGATTTAAATTGAGATTAAGAATATAGGCTATTGTGACCTCAAATGTTGGAATGCATTTGAAAGTTCTTTGGAAATTGTGATTTACTCCACCAGTGTGAGTAACTCTACTCTTTACTTCCATTGCCGTTGAGAATTTTGTGGCAAATTAGTTGGGGGGCGGGGTCCTTCCTTCTTTTACTCAAAATGACAGGTAATTAAGCTAATAAAGTAAGCCATGATGCTAAATTGGATGAGCTCATGGCTCATTGTATTTAACCCTGCATCTAAATTGTGTGCTTCAAAAGAGGTCTTCTGGATATAATGTTGTAACCCAAAAGTTGATTTCAATCATGAGGATTTCTGGTACATTGGTAGCTCTACCAGAAGTAATATTGTGGTGCCTTTTTGTATCCATCAACTTTCTCTGTTATTTTATACAAAGAACTAGCCCAGGGGACTTTTGAAATATCCTCATTCTGCTTTTACAGTAAAATATCTTACATTATCATGGCTAAGTCATTCTCTCTTCCCACAGTTGGACGAAACCAACACCCTAGTTTAGGTGATCTGGAAAAGTTCTGTAAAATAGGTAATATCTAAGAAAAGCCCTTAAAAATCAGAGAAAGAGGTAGAGTACTCTAAGAGGAACAAGCCAGGGCAAAAACAGAGAGATGAGATGGTTCAAGAGACATCGTGGTGAGGCAGTTCCTCTGGAGGAAAAAAAACATCTTGGAACAATTAAGTTTGGAAACACATGATACACCCTTTTGAAGACTTGAAAGATACATAAAATATAAACTGGCAATATGGAAATTAGTATTTAATCACTCTAATTTTACTTGAAAGTAGTAAGCATATGCCTATTATCATCCGGTAGTGCTTTAAAATCATGGGAATGACATATTCAACGTTTTGTTTCAGACATATTCATCTAACCAAATTCAAAGACTTAAAAATAAAAGGAGAGAAAATGGCAATCGAGAGATATTTACAGGTTGTCTGTACTAGTTCAGAAGAACCACAGTAATGAGAATTTCCATGGCTTTAGAGACAAGGACAGATGTAAAGGCCCAGCAGGAGAAGGCACTCTGGGCTTTGGCTTCTGATCACTGGGGATGATCTAAATAAAGCAGGCTCAAAGTGGCTTGGAGCTTTCCAACTGGGATGAACAAAAATGTGTTTGATTTTAGGTATGGTAGGTTTGAAGTTACCGTGAGAAGAGGATAGAAATTTTGTTTATACTTTGAAAAAGGAGATATGCTAGAGATTGGGGAAGCATCTTCAGAAAGTTCATTGTTGAAATGGCTGGAAAGGATTTAGTTAGGAGATGAGGGCTGAAGTGAGAACGTTTGGGAGATTGTCTGCATTTAGGAGACAGAAGGAGGAAGAGGTTGTTAACAAATGGTGCAGCTAGAAAGAGAGGGGTGGGTGTGATTCACCCCTGTGAATCACAGTGGAAAGAAGGCTTTTCAAAGGAGGGCACAATCAGGGGTATCATAAATTGATGAACATTTTGGAAAGAAAAGAGCTAAGACAAAGCCACTGACTTTGATGACTAGATGTTGAGTCACTAAAAAGCTCAGAGGGGAAAATCTCAAGAGACCTGCAGTAGATGGACTGCTAGGCATGGAGGCAGTGGTTCTCAGGGGCTCTCGACCCTGCTGTGTATTTGTGTCACCTGTGGATTTTGCTGCTGCTGTTACATGTAACCAAAGCCCCCACAAGGGATTCTGATTCAGTAAGCATAGGCTGGGAGTAATTTCTCGTGAATGAGTCTGTGGTGGGAAAAATACAGGAAAGGTCTATTTTCTCAGACTGTTGACAGTGGAAGTGAGGAGAGAAGAATATCAGGATCAAAATGTGTTGTTTTGTTTTAAGAGAAGTGACTTCAGTATGGTGTAGGCTGGTAGAGAGGAAGGACACTGTGATAAAGTTTGTGTAAGCAACCGTTGATGAAACATGGCCCAGAGGAAGGGAGGAAAGCTTGGGATCTCAGCAAAGACTCGGGCTTTAAATGAGAAGAAAGTCTTGCCTTGCTTGGAGGGAAGAAGGAAAGAAGGCAAAAGGAGAAGTGAAGGCATCTTAAGATTTAGAGTAGAGAAGGGGGAAAATAGGTGGCTTCAGTTTCAGTGATTTAGGGAACCAACAAGAGTGGAAAACATTTGGCACAACTGCTTTGGGACATTCTAATAGTAGACCCAGGAGGGCTGTACTTGTAGAGTGGTCAGGAAGGCCTCACTGAGAAGGGGACATTTGTGCCAAGACCTCAGGGGGGCCAGGGAATGTGTAAATGTGTACCCGTGGTGAAGAGCTGCCCAAGCTGAAGAGCTGCCCAAGCCGAGGGGATAGCAAGTGCAAAGGCCCTGAGGTCACAAGCCCCTGGAGCATTAAAGGAACAGCAGCGAGCAAGGAAATGAAGTCAGAGAATTAATGGAGAATTGGGCTGGGGGTTTGTAGTGATTCCTACGATTTCTGATTACGTAGCACCTTGTTTACCGTTGTGAAGAATTTATTTACATCCTGAATGAAAGGGGAAAGCATTGGAAGGTGGAGTAGAGAGACGCCAGGACCTGACTTACATTTTGAATGGAAGAATCCCTCTTATTGCTGTGCTGTGAACAAGTTGATGGAGGCAAGGGAGGAAGCAGGGAGCCCAGCTCCAGGCTCCTGCAGTAATCCAACTTAGAAATCAGAGTGGTTCGGACCGGAAAGTTACCTCTGAAAGTGGCTTAAAACAAAATATGAATATGCAAAGTTGAGTTGCCAATATATATTTTTAAGATAGAACCAATGGGATTTGATCATGGATGATGAAGGGTCTGAGAGATCAGTCGAAGATGACTCCCAGATTGTAGCTTGAGCAACCACAACAACAGAACCAATGATAGTGGGGTGACTGTGGGAAAGAAGCTTTGGGGCCATTGCAGAAAATGTCAAAATGCAGACATGTATAAAGAAAAATTAACAAAAGCTGATTTTAAAAAAACTTTTAAATAAATTGAATTTTCATCCAGCTTTCTTTTCTATGCCTATGTATAAATATGTATTAATACTTGTCTTCCAAATTTGGATCATACTGTAAAACATTTCATCTCCAACTTTTTTCATTTAATATGTGGTAAGGATTGTCCCATGATCTTAACTGTTTTTTTAATAAACTTGCATAATGGTCCATAATATGGTAATGGGAACATCATATTTGTATAATAATTGCACTTTTATTGCATACATATGCTCTTTCAAATAATAGCTATTTTAAATGATGCTGCAATTTCTAATCCTTATTTAAATCTTGATTGCATCAAAATGGGACTACTGGAACAAATGGTTTGGATATTTTAAGACTTTTGAAATATACTGATAAATTGCTTTCCATGAAAGTTGTAACTGTTTTTATTCTCATCCACGTTCTTTGAGACTGTTTGTCTTATTCAGCCATTTTCAGGATTGTGCGCTATTTATACTGCTTAATATTTGCTAATTTGCCAGGAAAAAAGGCATAGTAGCCCCAAGAACTATTATAAGCATATCAAAACCTTGTTAGCCTTTTTTATTGCAAATAGCTTTGCCAATGCATTGCCTTTTAATTTTTTTCATAACACTTTTGCCACTGAGAAGCTTTTTAATTTCTGTAGTCAATCTATGAGTCTTTTCCTTGCTCACTTTTCAAGTCCCTTTTTTCCAGCTGTATGAAACTATTTCATCAATTTATATTATAAACACCAATTCAGAAACAGAGTTATCAATCTTTACTTCAGTATTTTGAAATGTTTATTATTTTCTTTCTACTATTAATTTGTTTGATGTTTTCGAAGTAGAATTTGTTTTTATCTTCCGTATCTGTTCAAGTAAAAAAAGATAAAAGAAAAAAATCAATCTATTCTTTTTACGCTTCTAAAATATGACTAAGGAAAAGTCACAAATTCAAATACCCATCTAGATGACAGAAAGAAGAAAACTCCTCTTTTGAGAAATATAAACTTTTCTAGCTCTGATTATGATAAGTGGATCTTAACTTTGACTGTAGAGCAGAATCACCTAAATCTATTTCCAGAAATTCTCACTAAGTAGATCAGGGGTGGAGTTTGGGTAACTAAGTTTTTAAAGCTCCAAGTGGTCCTATGTCACAGCTAGGGGGAGAACAGCTTTTCTGTGTGTTTCTGTGAGCTCTCTACAACTTCTTAATTGGGCCATGTCAACCTTGGTCCCTTCTGGCTTTCAATTACCACTTGAGAGTACAATTGACAGAAAAGGATGTCACTTCAAAACATTTTCTCTCCTCTTCTTATATAGTTAGTCTGGAAGAAAGCAAGTGTCAGGTCAGTCCTACATGCTGATAGTCAAGAACAGCAAAATCTAAAGGGCAACACAAAGAACAATTGTCTATTGGAATTATCTCTTCTAATGAGCATTTAGAACTTCATTTTCCAATACAGCAGCCACTACATGTGGTTATTGGGCTCTTAAAATGTGGCCAGTTCAAAGGACAAAATACCGGAAAAAAAAAAGTATTATATTTCATTAATAATTTATATATTGCTTACATGTTAAAATGATATTTTGGATATATCAGGTTAACTAAAATATATCAACCATTAAAATTTCATCTGTTTCTTTTTACCTTCCTATAATGCAGCTACTAGAAAATTTAACTTTACTTATGAAGCTTACATTATATTTCTGTTGGTCAGCATTGATCTAGAGATAAAGCATACCCAGTGAAATGAATTAAATTTGTTGTTTTCACGTTCTTATAAATTTATGAATCTAAAATGGTAAGCTATAATTAAAGACTTAGAGTAAATAAAATAGTAGTTTAATCCTTGGTCCACTCACAGAGCATATAAACACCTCTTCCTGCAATTACAACTCTGAAGTTTATCCTGGGGAAAAACATGATAATGTTTTGTTTTGTTTTTAATTTTCAAAATTTATTGTGGAGTGCTTTTCACAACATGATATTTTAAATTGATCTGAGAGAACTAATGTTATTCAAAGTATATTTAAAATAAGAGGCAGCGGACTTGGCCCAGTGGTTAGGGCGTCCGTCTACCACATGGGAGGTCCGCGGTTCAAACCCCGGGCCTCCTTGACCCTTGTGCAGCTGGCCCATGCGCAGTGCTGATGCGCACAAGGAGTGCCCTGCCACGCAGGGGTGTCCCCACATAGGGGAGCCCCACGCGCAAGAATGTGCCCCCTAAGGAGAGCCGCCCAGCGCAAAAGAAAGTGCACCCTGCCCAGGAATGGTGCCACACACATGAAGAGCTGACACAACAAGATGATGCAACAAAAAGAAACACAGATTCCCGTGCCGCTGACAACAACAGAAGTGGACAAAAAAGAAGACGCAGCAAATAGACACAGAGAACAAACAACCGAGGCGGGGGGCGGGAGGGAAGAGAAATAAATAAATCTTAAAATAAAAAGATTGTTTTCCTCTTTTTCTGTTCCTTAAACATGGAAAGTTTTAAGGGGTGACACAGTTATACACAAGGAGGACAAGAACACTGGGAAGAGCATGTATTAAAGCACCATGTCTAAAGTGGACTCTCTGGAAAGCAAGAACAGGCAAACAAGCCAGCCTGGATGCAGTAACTGGATAGGGTGGTTGTTACAAAACAAATTTTGAACCAATCCCAGGTTTGACAATAGGGATTGGAGGGAATCTGCAATCAGCAGTAGCAGCACAGTGTGGGCAGATTGTCTAGTTAGATACTCCAGGGCATACAGCAGAGACTGCCATCAGTGGGTCGTACCCAAGCCCTGATTAGTGTCTCAACTCACAGGATGATCCACAGTGCAGAATTGTCTCTGAGTTATAAATCTCACCACTAAATTCAGGGCTATGTATTTGATTTTTACTAGTATCTTTCTTTAACTAAAGTAATGCCTTTCCAGTGTAAGAACATTAGCTATTGATTATCACATGTTAGACCATAGTATTATAGAACATTAGAACTGAATGAGCTTTCCTGAGATTTCCAGGGATGCTGGCCAGTGTTATGAATGATAAAAAGTTTGCTGTTAAAATATTGTGTTAGTTTTCCAGGCTGCTATGACAAATACCACATAATAGGTTGGTTTAAACAATGGGAATTTATTGGCCTATGGTTTCAGCGGCTAGAAGGCCTGCTTCCTCCAGGTTTAGTAACCTTCTAGCTGGCTGGCAATCCTTGGTTTTCCTTGGCTTTCCCCATCACCTGACAATGTCCTCTCTTTTCCTGTTGACTTCACCCCTCTGGCTCTTCCCCATGGTTTTCTCTTTATAAGACTTCCAGTAACAGGATAAAAACCCATCCTGGTTCAATTGGCCACACCCTAACTAAAAATACCATGTCCATAGAACCAGTTTACAATGGGTTCATACCCACAGAAGTGGAATTAAGATTATGTTTTTTTATGGGGTATGTAATTCAACCTACGACAAATATTAAAAGGGATATATTCTCTGTGGGCTTTCTAGGAGCCTTTTAAATACTATTATGAATCTTCAAGTTGAAAATATGGTATATGGCATTTTCCAAACCTTTGATACTCCACCTGGTAGAACCATTGTTCTGAGCACAACAATTTGGAAACCTTAAGTTAGTTCCACCCTGTACACTATATTCCAGATGAGGTAACTGAGGCCTAGGGATATGTGGTTTGTCCATAATTACAAAGTGAGTGAATCCCAAGTCCAGAGCTCATTCTGTCAACTGCACCAGGAGAAAGGTAAGTACGTGTTAGAATGATACTCATACATCTAGAAGTGGCTTTCAAACTTTTTTGAGTAGGACCCACTGTTGTAATATTTTTCATCATAACACAGTTCACACATACACACACACACCGAACCATGGACATAAATGACACTAAGGTGTCATAAATAGTACTTAACCTTATTATGTGTGATATACTCTATTTTACTTTCTATATTTTAAATGCTGGCTATAAGAACAATTATGATATTATGAGAAAATTGGAAATTTGAATAATGACTGAATATATGATGACACTGAGGAATTCATTTTTAGGTGTGGTAATGATAATGTAGTTAAATCAATCATTTCACTGGGTATGCTTTATCTCTAGATCAAAGCTGACCAACAGAAATATAATGTAAGCTTCATAAATTTTCTAGTAGCTGCATTATAGAAAGGTAAAAAGAAACAGATAAAATTTTAATGGTTGATATATTTTAGTTAATCTGATATATCCAAAATATTATCATTGTAACATGTAAGCAATATATAAATTATTAATGAAATATAACACTTTTTTTTTCCCCCTTCGGTATTTTGTCCTTTGAACTGGCCACATTTTAAGTGCCCAATAGCCACATGTAGTGGCTACTGTATTGGAAAATGAAGTTCTAAATGCTCATTAGAAGAGATAATGCCAATAGACAATTGTTCTTTGGTTTGCCCTTTAGATTTTAGATGAGATAATATGATGCTCTTAATTTGTTTCAAATTAATTGGGGAGGTGAAGTGGGGTATAGATGAGATGAAACTGGTGATGAAATAATAATTGTTGAAGTTGGGTGATCTTTCTTTGTTGATTATTTTGTCCATATTTCTACATGTTTGATATTTCACATGATAATTTAAAAAATTTTAAGTACAAAAATAATGTGCTCTACTAAATAGATTTCACAACCCATTAATAAGATTTTGACCCACACTTTGAAGAAATGCTACTTTAGAAGTAATATTGTCACAGGTGCCATTTTTCAAATGGCTAACTTCCTTGAGAAATTCATTTTATTTAAAGATAGTCTAATACAAATTTAGACAATTAAAGAAAATAGACTTTTACTGCATTCAAATAGAAATTTCAAGTGAACTAAAATTTTCAAATAAAAACTGAAGTCAACAATGCTTTGGCTATCAATGAAGTTATTATTTACATTGTTAAAATCTCCATTTATAAATTCTAATAACATGGATTAATAAAATTCTTTTAGGAAAATACTGAGAAAAAAATGTTTCCCTCTGGTTTGTGCTGATTAGTCCATCCCAGAAACATTGTATTCAATGCTGAGACCAAATTTTTTGAAGATATAGACTAGATGGAGAACATTCAGAAAGGTCAGACAGAGGACTCAAGTATTACCAAGCAAGAGGCCATTAAAATAACAAGGTGTGGTCAGATTGGAGATGTAGTGGAAATGAGTTCTGTCAATTTCTGAAACTCTTCAGGGAGTTAATGTTAAGAAGCTTTCAAAATTTAGAAGAGAGGTTAAACTTATTCCACAGGCTACATACAAGGAAAAGAACTAGGACCAAGTGGTGAAGACAATTTTAGGGGAAATTTTGGGTCATAGATTAGGAAAACTGATCAGAGCTTTCAGTGTAAGAAATGTACTGACTCTAAAGTAGTAGGAATCCCACTGGTGGAAGTGATCAAGCATAAGTAGGGCGGTCACTTGGCAGAGATGTCTTAGTGGGGATTTATCTTGAGTCTCATCTTAACAGACCACAACATAATGATAAAGAACACAGACTCAAAGACCGCTTCAGTTTGAATCGTGGTTCTGTTACTTATTGGCTTTCTGATTTTAAACAAGTCAGTTAACGTGTATCTGCTTCAGTTTCCTCATTTGTAAAATGTAGAAAATGATGATGATACTAAAATTAAGTTTATTATAAGAATTAAATATTAATATATTAATAAATAAAGCACTTAGGAAAAATGTCTAGGATGTAGTATGCATAATATTATGTGCTTAGCTGGTTCAATGGGTGCCCTTGTTAATATATCAACAAACAGATTTCTCCCATATCATGTTTATATTATTTATTCATTCATTCAGCAAATATATACTGAGCACATAGCATGTACCGTGCACTCTGCTAGGCTCTAATACAGAGAATGTACATTCTCGAGAGGATACTGGCACACAGACAGAAAATGGAGAGATAAAAACAAACGAAAAATTGTAACAAGAGCTATGTGGTTAACCTGGTGATGGAGTATGATTGGGCAGTTATGGGGGATCTCTCTGGAGATCTGAATCGAAAGGAGGACCCAGCCGAGGGAGCATTTCAGATGGAAGGTGCTGTTGGTGCAAAGGCCCTGAGGAGGGTGCCCACTTGGCATGCTCAGTATCAGAAAGACGGTCACTGCGAGCTTAGGAAGCCATGGGAAGCCTCTCGAGGTCAGATGGGTAGGAGCCTCCACACAGAGGTTGGAGTTTATTCTGAGATCAGTGAGAAACAATTGGAAGATTTCATACGGGGGGATAGAGAGTAAAAGCAGGGAAGCCAGTTTTGGGTAGTCCTGGTGAAATAAGTTGGTTTAAACAATTATTTCTTCCTCGACTTATTATATTTAGTTCATCTCTTTTTTTGTTTATAGTTTGGTTCTATTTCTGCATCTACATTCCTTGTACTGACCTATTTGAAGATTCAGAATCACAGATACCTGTTAAACCCAGGCAAGAATGCTCTCATTGTACAGATGAGAATTTTGGAAACAGGGTAGTGAAATGATTTCTCTCAGGTCACACTTTGTCGATAACAGAAGTAGAACCAGAATTAAAGTCATGTGATTTTCCAGTGAGTAGACAGACCAACCTTATTTACCAAGTATTAAGGCTCATATTCTAAAGTGAGGCAAGATTTATGTCACAAACATGATTTTAAACACAAGCAATAAATGGCTTCAAAGAGAGAGCACAGTTTCTATTAACTGAATTTATCAACAAATGAATTTCCAATTCTAGCTTGGCAGGTAGATTGTACAACTGTGGATTGATAGACTATTTACAAACTCTTATTATACTTACAAATAATCAGTCACTTATCATCTCCCTCTGTTTTACTTGTCAAGCAAATGACCTCAAAGAAAATGGGAATCATGTGATTTCTTCTAAAACCACAGGAGCCTGGGATCTTCTGGCCCCTCTTATGCCATTCTTTTGCATAAGCAATATGCGATAGTCTAGAGTTAGCTTGAAATAATGTTTAGTGCTTTAGAATGGGAGATCCCTGGAATGTCAAAGTGAGACAGACTGCATCTACATAACCAGGGGATTTCTTAGAAATGCAAATTCCTGGCCCCCACCCCAGATCTACTGAATGAGAAACTTCAGAGGTGGAGCCCAGCAGTTTGTGCTGTAACAAGTCCTCAGGGTGATTCTGATCCACACTTAAATTGGAGCACCAAACCTTTTATTGTACAGGTGAGGCAACTGAGATCAGAAGAGGAAAGCAATTAGCTCAAAATGACCCAGCCTGTTAAGCATCAAAACCAGGACTAGAACTTAGGTCTCCTGACTCCTGCTGCGGTACATTTGCATCTTGAACTGGACTGCTTTTCTGTGCAATTGCAACCTGAGAGGCCCCGGTTGAGTCCTGTCGTCATTGCTTTTTGTCTGTGCCTTCCTATCCTACATCAGGAAGAGGTATGCTTCACCCAAGCACCTGGGCTTTCTTTTCTTTTTGGATAGTTGCAGGAGTTTGTTGTTCGGAAGCTGCATAAAAAATTAGCAGGCACGGTCAGCCCTGCTTATTAGCCTCAGCTAAACCTTAGAACGGAGGTAGAGCTACCTGAAGTCCAGCCTCTTCCAGCTGCAATTTGAATAACTTAAAAAAAAAGAAAAAAGAATAGAGGTCTGCTATCTATTTTCACCAGCATTTATCTGATCATAGCTTCAATACGAGCTTTTTGTTTGTTTGTTTGTTGGGGAATGAATTAATACAAAGCTCCCAGTAGAAGTGGAAAGATAGTTGAAATACTAGCCTGAAAATTCAGAGGACCAGTGACTATTTGTTAGCACCAGGCCAGAGCAGTGCACCCGCTGCTTTCTTTGCTAGTTAGATGGTATTACGAATTCAGTCTTTGCTCAAAAAGAGATCTTGTCATCCTAGAACTTTACTTGGCATCTCCTCTCTATAGTGTTACTATAGCCAAATACGATACAGTTACCCCTGTGGTTGGGTGGTGTTTCTGGTCGGTGTGATTGCAAATAACGTTTCTGTGCAGACGAGTCTCCTCTCTCTAAGTAAGAGAAAAGTGGACAAAGAAACAAAATCAGCACTGGGAATCAACTATCTCAGGAAATCAGTAATTAAAACTAGGCGCAGGCTAATTGCATGGCCCGGCCCCACTCATCCTCCCTTATCACCCCCTCCCAATCCAGTTTATTCTCCTAAAAGCTAAGGATAGGCCCGGCTGGCCTCTTATGTAAGTCTGAAATCAGATCTGGCGTGCGTTTTGTTTAGCCTGTCACAGACGCAGGGTTCTGTGCTGACCCTCGATAAGGGCGTTCAGCATAGCATATGACTGTAAATCTTCTTTTTCATGCTCCACAGTGGGACCTTTGTCCTAGCAGTGATTTAGCAACTTTTATTAGCCTGAGAAGCAGCCAGTAATCGGGATATTTTAAGGGGGAGCTTGCTCACTTCGAAGGAGAAGAATCCAGAAAGCAGTAGCTTTTTAAAAATGATTTTTGATGGAAGAAACATAAAATCTTAACAAATTTGAGTACGTGGTATGTTTCCATTTTAAAATTTATTATTGCTCAAACTAACCCATGAATAATTTGGCAAAGACTTGAAGTTGAAATTGTTAAACAAGGTGTCTTTAAAACTCTGCATTTGTCAAATCATGAAGCGCAGGGTCTTCTTTGAGTTTTCAAAAGTATGCACTTTGAAAGACTGCCGATCTTGGATGGCAGCTCAGTATATGTTATTCAGATCCTGGAGTGTCCACTGTTTAAAATTCACTTGTAATTCCAATTAAAGCTTAAGCTCTGAGGTTGGCAGTAGTTGCAAATAAGAACTAATAATCTTTCATTCCACTACTTATGTATTCTGCAAATGCATTCTTGACATAGTAGTTTGCATATGATGTCAGTGGGGGAAAATAAGAGGGTATTAGCATCTGTAAGCCCAGCAGAAAATTCTCAGAGAGGTCACCTCTCAAGCTCACACAGCTGATTCCACAATTTAGGCAGTTCTTGCATTTATAAAAATGTATTTGGTTGTGTTTTTGTTTTTCCTTAGTTGAACCATAATATATCAAAGGCTCTTTATTTGCATGTATTTGCAAGGTTTTTATTCACTTTTAAGTTTTCCATTACAAATCGGTGGTCTCCTTGCTTTCTGCTTTTGTAATCTTTATCCAGATATAAAATAAATATTGTCTGAAATTAAAACACATATGCATAGCCATTGATGTGAAGGCTCTCGGGTGAAATGATTTCTGTAAGTTCCCGAAATTATTTGTGGGAAGATAGAAGCATTATATGAATTCAGTTCCTTTATATCTTTTACTTATTATTGATATGTGCTATTGTAGAAAGACAAGGGCCTCTGCTGTAGGTCTTAGGACCCTCTGGGTTAGTGAAAGAGTGTCATATAACACGAAAAGAGTAAAATGAGCCTTTCAAAAGGAACCCTTGCTTTTAAAATGTGGCATAAATGATCTTATCTTTACAGCAAGGAGTTTGATCCTGATTCACAAAGAGCTAGAGTTATGCAGCCAAAGAAAAGTGGAGCCCTGTCCATTTAACTGAGGATTTGGGGACCATCCACAGCGACCAGACAGGTTGTTCTGAAAACAAAGCCCACCCTTCCCTGCATTATCTGATGGCATGGATGGTCTTGTATTTCCCAGATAATTGCACCACACACTGTTTTGCTTTGCTGGGTCATAGTATTAGCTGATCTGCCATGAGATAAATGGCAAAAAAAAAAAAAAAATTAAACTCACTAGAAAAGTCATTCTTTTAAAAGTATTTATCTATATGCATTGGGGATGCTTTGTGTGCTGGGGAGCAAGCAGCCAGGATGGGAGATCAGAGAGGGGTGGTAGGGAATTGGCAGAGTCCGATAGGGCTGAAGGGAGCCATAAAATATTTTTACCCCATCTTGTTATTGCTACAGTAGCTGAAATCCAGAAGTTTTGTGACTTTCTTCACACTCAAATGATTTGTTAGTATCAACCCCGAGAATAGATTCTGAGTGTCTGGGTGTCCTGATTCTTATCTAAATGATTTCCCCCCCATGACTATATTACCATATAGCAGACTCTGTTACCAATTCAGTACTCACTGCCCACTTTCTTTTCTCTACTAGAAACCACCACCCCCTGTTTTTTTTCAGTAACAAACTCTTTCCCCATGTAGCCCAAGAGACTCTGAGGAAGTTGATCCTATTCCCATCTTCATTATCAGGGTAAATTGTAGTCTAAACCAATTAAGATAATTCCATCTCCCTTGGCTAGGATTGGTCTGAAACACCAGGCTTAATCCAGTCATCACATGGCATTCTCATATCATCATTGGCCCAAATCAACTGAAGGGAAGCACTTTTACTCCATACTTGAAGGAGAGGTGGAAGAAGCGGCAGCCGGCTTGCTACTCACAGCCATCTTGAAAGCACATGGAAAGCTGCTTGAAGAACGAGTTTTACACACAGAAGAAGGCAGTGCCAAGAGAACTGCCTGATCCCTGCTGGTGGTGTGCTTCCAGCCTTTCCGACTTCTGTATGTTTTGTTAAGTGAGTTAATAAATTTTCTTATTGAGCCATTTTGAACCAGTGTTTCTGTGACTTGTAGTTGAAAACATCCCCCCCCAAACACACTAATATTTAGATACATAAATATACCCGTATGTGCAATTTGGGTTAAAGAAAGGATTTTGCTTTGACAGAAAATCCCTCTATCATTGTTGACCTTAATTGTGGTTATGACAGGGAACCCTTTGTGACAGCCCCAACAATTCAAATAGCAATGGGCCACAATTCTGTCTTGTTCCCTTTTTTGGTTTTGTTTTTTATTTCTTAACAAGAAGAAAACACCATGTTTGATTTCTTTCAGGTTGCTCATTGCATATATTAGTCTCATTCTTTGGTTCACGTTGTATTTTTCCACCGACCTTAAGTTTCTGGGACTTAAAATGTGATCACAAATTATTATATAAAATTTCGAAATATTTAAGCAAGAAGAAAATAAAAAGTGACCTAATATAACCCCATCCTCTAGACCAATTCATTGTCAGCAGATTTTTTTTATATGTGTCTATACTGTTTCAAGGAGTGTATATTTTCAATAATATTTACTTAGGGACTTTTTTAAGCTACTTCATTTTTCATATATCATCTTAGTTAATATTATAGTCAGTTTTTAGTTATAGCATCCACTGGAGCTACCTTTCCTTTTCTGGCTGCTCCTCTGGTAGCTGCATCCAGCATGTGTACCTTCGCAGTGAAAGATTATTCACTTGAACCTAGGCAGGAGGAGAGTGATGGGCAGAGCCGGCAGTGCAATGATTCAGCATAAGAAGCTGTTGTCTTTGTCTGACACCTCTTTAAGATATGACCAGCAGCTCTGCCAATTTTCCCTCTTCCTTCCACTTTTACCTTAGTTTTGATTCCCACTTAAGACTATAATTAAGCAGATACATACATTTACTTTAGCCTTTTAATTAACAGAGATGCACTTATTATTATAAATTTCATTCTTTCATTCAACACATTCATTGCACACCCTGGTGTGGAGAGAGTGTTTACGAACACCTGATCTTCAGGGTTCCCACGCATTTGGGAGATAGGGACTGTCAAATTATCATGGAAATACACTGTGAGAAGGGTAAAGACAAAGTGCTGAGAAGACATAGAGGGGGACACAACTGGAACCTGCGAACTCTACTTCTCTTTGGAGCTTTTCTAGGTTACTTTTTAATGTAGTTTTACAGAAGCCATCAGACTGGTTACTTGCCACTTACCCTGGGACTTCAGCTCTAAAAAGGATCTGAGTACTTGTCTGCTACAATAAAAATTCCCTCGGGAGCGTGCATTAAAACCAGACACGTATTTGTGGACACCAGAGTGGCACAGAACGGAGACTGAGGCTGCCAGATGAAGCATCACCAGAGCTCCTTCATTCTGCACAAGAGAAGAGAGGGAAAGGCTTAGGGTCCAGACATTGGAGATGCTACAACTGGGCTCTGGATTGTGCCAACAGTACCAACAGAGGGCAATGGGCGAGGCCCAGTCCCATGTCCTTCCCCCCTACCTGGAATGGCCTTATAATAATCAAGAGGTTTTTTCTTGGATTTGTAGCCCTTTTCATCATCGCCCTCTCCTTGCACCCATTCAAGAAACAAACTTGCTCAACCTGCCTTTTAAATCAGTAGTAACCCATGTGCCAGAAAGGGGAGGTATGAGAAAGTCACAAAAAAACACAAAAAAACAAACAAAAAAAACCATATAAGTAGTCGTTGTTAGTAATCATTATAAAAATTTTTTTTTAAAAAAGGGAGAGCATGACTGACTCATTTAAGACTCCAGTCAGTTGGAAGGTGGTTGTCCGCTTTAAAATGTCATATTTAACAGACATATTTTCCAAACTCAGTACCTGTAAACAATATTGCCTTGGATATTCGTGTCTTTCTAGGGAGTCATTTTATTTAGCTTTTATATCAGAATACTAAGTAGTGAATTCTAAAACCTTGAAAGAAATAGAGTGATCCTTCTTACATTACCTTAAGGTACCAACACTTCCTTACCCCCAAAATCCAAGGTACAGTCCCCAAATCCTCAGGATTGGGGAATGAACAATGGACTAAAAGTAGATTTACTATTATTCCACTACAGACTCATTGTTTTTTTTTTGTTTTGTTTTGTTTTTAAAGATTTATTTATTTATTTAATTTCCCCCCCTCCCCTGGTTGTCTGTTCTTGGTGTCTATTTGCTGCGTCTTGTTTCTTTGTCCGCCGTCAGCGGCACAGGAAGTGTGGGCGGCGCCATTCCTGGGCAGGCTGCTCTTTCTTTTCACGCTGGGCGGCTTTCCTCACGGGCGCACTCCTTGCGGGTGGGGCTCCCCCACGCGGGGGACACCCTTGCGTGGCACGGCACTCCTTGCGCGCATCAGCACTGCGCATGGCCAGCTCCACACGGCTCAAGGAGGCCCGGGGTTTGAACCACGGACCTCCCATATGGTAGACGGACGCCCTAACCACTGGGCCAAAGTCCGTTTCCCCAGACTCATTGTTATTCTAACAATGGAAGAACTTGTATCATTGATATAAAGGCAGTGGCCACCAGAGGCTCTGAGGGAAAGGAGAGCAAAATATAGGTGTAATATGGGGGCATTTTCAGGACAGTGGAATTGTCCTGCATGATGTTGCAATGACAGATGCAGGCCATTATGTATTTTGTTGTAACTTACAAAATTGTGTGGGACAGAGTGTCAACTATAATGTAAACTATAATCACAGTTAATGGCAATGCTTCAATATGTGTTCATCAATAGTAACAAATTACCACACTAATGAAGGATGTTGTTAATGTGGCAAAGTGTGGGAGGCAGAGGGAGTGGGGCATATGGGAATCAACCTATATTTTTTATGTAGCATTTATGTAATCTAAAGTTTCTTTAAAATTAATTAATTAATAGTTCAAAATGCAGAAATATCCCTTCCCAATAACCTTGGCTGCCATGTTTCCTTGCCTGTTTTTCTGTGAGTTATTTTTCTTTTAAAAATAGCCACAGTTTTACCTTCGACTTTGCACATTATTGATAGAGCTAGAAAGTTGTTGAAATTTGAAAACAAATCTGGATCTTTCAGACTGGAGTCTCACACAAGAAGTCAGAACCTTTTGCCTTTAAAGTTCACTTAAGTTAGATGGGATAATAACAGTAATATTCTGGTTTTCTGTGACAACTTTCTACCAAAGAGATGAATGTGTCTGATAGCAATATTGAAATATTCATGACATTCCCATAAATTAAATGGAGTAATGTCATCTTACCTGTTTATGAGAAAACTAAGGCCCACTTCTTTTAAAGGCGTTGCTCAAAGTCACCCAGAAATGTTTGAATTGGTATTCTCAGGGACTTTAAAGCAGGAACACTAAGGGAAGATCTAAGAATTCCATGTAAATGACATACAACCACATTGCAAACCATTCACAAAATCTCATTTGAATTAATATCGAATAGTCATGAGAAATTGACTTTGCTTGAAATTCACAAAAAGCTAAGGCAAAGAAAGTGTTCAAAGAGCTGGAGCATTTGTTTTCTATACAGTTCGCCCATTTCTAATCATTTTTCTTCCGTGCCACAACACATGGGAATATCACGGTTCTTACGCAACGTGGCTTTTAAGAGTAAGACTCTCTAAAAGAATCCTTTGGCTGTTCCCCCTTACAGACCAGTCTACAGAGTTCAAACTTCAGGTCACAACTTTAAGTGCAAGATAGTCTTAGTCTACTCCATGCTTGTGATTGTGATTCCGTGAAAACCCTCAGAATCTGAGGTAGGGCAGAAGGCACACGATGGCCCAATTCCAAGTTCTAGCACATCGGAGAGCGCTGTGACTCAAATGTATGAACAATCCTCATGCCCTGATTGCTTCCAACTGTAAAGCAGGTAAATAACTGGACTGAAAATTTGGTGAGTGTGTAGGGGGAGGAGTATGATTAGAATTGCTTATTCACAGATTTATAACACACACACACACACTTAGGTTGTATTTACATTACCAGAATACATTTAAAAAAAAAAAGACATAGGACTGTATAGCACAATGAACTCTAATGTAAACCATGGACTGTATTTAATGTACCACACTAATGCAAGGTGTGAATAATAGGGTGGTATATGGGAATTCTGTATTTTAATGCACAGTTTTTCTGTAGCTTCTCTAATAAAGCAAAAAGAAAAATGTATCTATATACTTATAAGTTTTCAGTTTTCTTAAAAGCATTTGTGGTCTTTGCAGAGAGAATCTCAAGGAAGTGTCAAAAGATCTGGGTCACCATTTTGAAGTTTATCTTATAGTATGTCAATTTCACCTGAACATCTTTCAGTATGCTATAAATGATAACCACAACATACAATTTCAGAATTACCTGCCCCCCCCTAAGACTCAAAACTATTACCTATAAATGGTTCTTTGCTACAACCTTGTGGACATCTTTTCTCTCACGTTTTGCTCAGAGCCATGGGAATGTGCACTGTTTGCATGATGCTATAAGGGGAAAAAACCTCTGTTCTCAGGATGAGGATTTGACATCTAGAATGAGGCAGTGGTCTTAGCTTTCAGTGTGAGGGGCACAAAAGAAGCTGTTGTTCCCCCCAGTTCCTCTGTCAAATTAAAGATGATGTTACCGCCAATAGATGCAACTTTCCTTCCATCCTCGACTAATAGAAGGATGGAAGCAATATTAGATTCATATTGCAGTAATAGAAATCTCCAACTTCCTGGCATACCTTCATTGAGTCTTTTCCAGAGATCTGAGGGTGACCATTTCCTCCATTGTAGGTTTGTTTCTCTAGTTCTTGTTCTAAATGTCAATTACAAAGAGAATCGAAATATCTGAGGAAAACAGTGAACAGCGCACCACAACTCCCTTGAAAGAAATTCAAAATAAATATCTTATTTTTGCATATGACCTATACAACCATATTTTGACATCTGTCTATAATTACCAACTAAAGAAATAGGAGTTTAAATTTTCAAGCCTTTTATGTCTCTTATAAAATAACATATTAGAACCTAAAGTGCTATGCTTAGCCACAAAATTGGAAACATTTAAAATAGAATGTGCAATCATTTTATGAGGAAGAATGAATCCATAGTAATATTTTGTTTTTTATTTTGGAATAATTGTAGATTTACAGAAAAGTTGCAGAAATATTACTAAAACTTCACAGATACCCTTCGCCCAACTTTCTTAATGTTAACATTTGCATAACCAGGGTGCAGTCAACAGAACTTGGAAATTAACATCAGTACAACAGGATCAACTGAAGTACAGACCTTATTCAAATTTCACCACATTTTCCTCTAATGTCCTTTTTCTGTTCCAGGATCCAACCAGAATCCCACATTGCTTTTAGTTGATGTGTCTTTCCAATCTGTGAGAGTCCTCCTTATCTTTCATGACCTTAGCACTTTTGATAAGTGCTAGGCAGGTATTCGAAGATGTTTTCCAAAGTTTCTCAGCTTGGTTTGGGTTCATATGATGTTTCCTCATAATTTGATCATGTTATGCATTTTGGGCCAGAATGTCATAGAAACGATGTAGAGCCCATTTCTGTGCATTATATCAGAGGGTGGTCCATGATGTCGATATGTCCCATTGCTGGTGGTATTTACCTGGATCCTTTGGCTAAGGCGATGTCTTTCATATCACCAGCAATCTTGACTCAGCTATCCTTGAGCCAATAAAGCCTTCTAGTCTCACATGTGCTACCCTATTATACACCAAATTATTTTTAGATATGTTTTCATTTCCTAGATGATAAAACAAATACCATACAGTAGGTTGCTTAACAATAGGAATTTATTGGCTCATGGGTTCAGATGCCAGAAAGCTTGCTTCTTCCCAGGCTCGGTATCTTCTGGAAGGCCAACAATCTTTGGGGTTCTTTGGCTTTCAGGTCACATGGCAATGCACATGGCAGTGTCTTTTCTTTTTCTTCTGGGTTCTGTTGACTTACAGCTTCTGGCGACTTACAGCTTCTGGCTGCTTCCCGTGCCGCCTTCTTCTGTATCCAATTTCCTGAATTTATAAGAACTTTCGCCATATTGAATTAGGCTGCACCCCATTTCGGCATATCTCAACTAATAATATCTTCAACGTCCTACTTACAAATGTGTTCACACCCACAGGACCAGGATTTGGGACCTGAACATGCCTTTTGAAGGGACATGATTCAATCCCCAGGAATATTGCTTCACATATGCCAAAATATTATTCTTAGCACCTCAAAGTTTGATCCAATGGAGCAGAGCAGGAATTCAAGCCAAAGACTATAATATACTGTGACCCCTGCACTTTCCTTAGTGTGTGTGTGTCTGTCTATGCGTGAATACATGTGATACCTGGCATTACTGTGATACACTTAATGATAATAATATTAAGAAATGTATTACTTTGCATCTGTTAGGAAATCCCTCTGAGAGCAGAGATAGGGCTCCAAATGTTCTGCGAGGCACCCCTGTGATCACACTCCTGCAGGTTTTCTCCCTCTCAGACCTGACGTGCTGCATGGCCATCTTTTCTCCTCTCCAGCCCGTCACCATGACCCGTGCTGGCTTATTGGCCTTGAGACAATGAAAAAGCTGAATGGTATGGTCATCATCACTTAACAGGGAGCAGTTAAAATGGAGATTAGAATCTGTATCAGGGAGGGTCCTGACAGGTATGAGACAGCACCCAGCTTGAAGTTTTGAAAAGTATTTTTGAAATCTTTTTATTTGGAAATAAGCTTCTGACTTGCAGAGAAATTGCAGGAATTAAACACAATACTCATATACTTCACTTAGATTCCCTGATTGTTAACAATTTACCCTTATTGCCGAAGCATTCTCTCTCTCTCTAAATATATATATATATATATATATATATTCTGTTCCATTTGAAAGTCAGGTGAAGATATGAGGCCCCTTTACTTTCCTAAATATTACAGTGAGTATTTCCTAACAAAAAGGACATTGTCTTATATTACCACAATACAATGGTCAAAATCAAGGAACTAACATCAATACAATACTGTTTTCCAATGCACAGACCTTATTTACATTTTCCCAATAATGTCCTTTTTAACCAAATAATGCAAAATAAAAATATAAAGATCCCCTCTGTGGTCCAAGTCAGGATCACACATTGCATTTAGTTGTCTTGTCTCTTTCATGTTCTTTAATCTGGAACATTTCCTTGGTCTGTTGTTTTTTTTTTTTTTTTTTAATTTTTTTTATTCATTTTTTAAAAATATTACATTCAAAAAATATGAGGTCCCATTCAACCCCACCGTCCCCACCCCACCACTCGCCCCACAGCAACACTCTTCTCCCATCATCATGACATATCTAAAGCACCACCCAGGACAACTCCAAGTCCCATAAACGCCTCCACATCTCATCTCTTCCTCCCATTCCCTGCACCCATCAGCCACCATGGCCACTTTTCCCACACCAATGCCACATTTTCTCTGTGGACCTTGGATTGGTTGTGTCCATTGCACATCTATGTCAAGTGGGGGCTTAGATTCCACATGGATACTGGATGCAATCCTCCTGCTTTCAGTTGTAAGCACTCTCTAGGCTCCATGGTGTGGTGGTTGACATTCTTCAACTCCATGTTAGCTAAGTGGGGTAAGTCCAATAATTCAGAGTGTAGGAGTTGCAGTCTGTTGAGGCTCAGGGCCTGGCTATCATATTGTCAGTCCAGAGATTCAAATCCCCTAGATATATCTTAAACCCCAGCACCAACTACAATTCCAGTAAAGTAGCATGAAAGTCTTGTGAAAAGAGATCCCATCTGTGTCCAGCTCCATCACACAGAAACACCAGCTCCAAAGAAGGGCCAACTGACATGGCAGTGAACCCCATCTGCCATGACCATAGAACCTGTGGGTCTCTTTAGCCCTCAAAAGAGCCAATACCTGGGGTTGTATCTACTTTATCTGTCTCTGAGACTCTGCTCAGGTGTGCATAAGGGCAATCCTTCTGACAACCTCCAGACTCTTTTTTAGAGACTCATAGCCATATAAACTCATTTATCCTTTCCATTTCCCCCTTACATTAGATCAAACAGCATTTTAAACTCCTGTTATTATATTTAGACAGGGATATTCTGCTGGTCCACGTTGAACCTTTAATTCAAGGTCATTTTCTAGTTGCATCATCAGCTGGTACTTGGTAGTGATCCCTCGGTGCCAGGGAGGCTCATCGCCGGGTGTCATGTCCCACGCTGGGGGTAAGGCATTGCATTTACATGCTGAGTTTGGCTTCGAGACGGGCCACATTTGAGTAACATGAAGGCTGTCAGGAGGAAACTCCTAGGCACAGTGCTGCTCTAGGACTTGTTCTTATTTCAGGCATATAGGCTCCCAAGCATAGTCATTAGTATCAGGGGGTCACTGTTGGATCCTCATTTCTTCCTGGTCCTTACCGTTGCACCTGGGGGACTGCCGCTGCTCCCCTAGGGACCACGACAGAGTCCCCCCGGCCAGGAACCCAGTACCCCCCAAGCTGTGGTTTTTAATTGTTGCCACTATGAGTATATCCAAACAGTACCATACACCCTGGACATATGCCCTGTCAACCATATATCACCTGTCAATAACATCCTATACCAGTATTCCTCCGCTGCCATTGTTGAACCACTCGGTGATCCATCCTTAGTCTGTTTTTGTCCTTTGTGACATGGACAGTTTGAAGTGTAAAGACCATTTATTTCATTGTGTCTGATGATTCCTCATGATGAGATCGAGGTTGTGCATTTTTTGACAGTGATATGTCTTGAAGAGGCTCTTCATGAAGAAACCGTTATGTAGGTATGGGCAAGGATAACAGAACCAACAAATGATGCTGAGGCACTCAGAAACTAGAAACAGGGGAAATGATTACCACCCTAGAGAAGTCTGGTTGAGATCTAGAACCACAGTGGGGTGGAAGTGGGGCACTTGACAAAAGCAATAGTCTTAGAGGGATGCAGACACTGCCAGAGCTGTGCTGAGGCTGGGTGGGAGTGGGTGCCTCCCAGTGACTGAATAATGCAAAGCTGGCAGGCAAAGGAGTCCTGTTGATGCAGTTCCTAATTGTCAGCATCCTGGGGCCGAAAGCAAGGCAGAGAAAAACAGAGCATGAATCTGGTGGCCAGGTAGAGAATAGCCACCACAGCCTCTAATATTCCTATTTCCCGTTCCCCTCTTCTAATCAACACTTACCATCAAGAATTCTAAACTACAAAACAGAAAACCTGGGCTCAATTGCTAGCTTCTCCTTCTTCTGGCCTCATTACTTTTGGCTACTTAGCCTCTCTGAGGCTCAGGAGGGCAAAATCCTCACACCTATCCTTCTCCTCCATGGTATATTAGCAAAGATCACTATGTTATAAATAAAATGGTATAGAGCTAAGAAGTTAGCCACAATTATATTAGAACAAAGGAAAGTAAAATATGATTTGTGTGCATGCTGCATGTTCAGAGGAAGAACGCCTTGTGTCTCTTTATCAAAGTTGTTTTCCAAGAAAATCATTTTTTCACGTGGTGTGCCTTTCTTACATCTACCACATTACTAGTTCCCTGTGAGTTGCATAAATTGTAAATAGCTGTAACTTGCAAGCCCAACATTTTACTCCATTTCAAGGTGTTGTGAAAAGTAACTCAGCAGGGGATTTGGGAAGATGGTAGAGTAGGGAGCTCCAGGACTCAGTCCTTCTGCCAAAAACAACTATTAAACAGGCAGACACTGCTTGAAACAACCATTTTGAAACTCTGGAGGCCAGAAGAACAGTGTGCAGCATCCGGGGAAGAAAAGGAGGAAGAGACTCATAAATTACAGTAATGAAAGTAAATTGCTTTCTCCACCCACCCCCCACTCTGCAGCAGGCCGCTGAGGTGTCTAACTCCTGGCTAGCTAACTGGTAAAATAAAAATACTCTTCCCCAGGAACAGGAGTGGGCATGGCTTATCACTGATCATGGCTTTTGATTAGAAAATTCAGTCGCTGGGGGACTGGCTCTGAAGGCAGCTATTGTTTCAATGAACCCTGGATGAAGATGGCTACAATCATGGTTTCAACCCACCTGGACAAGGCAGTAGGTAGCCTAGTTTCAGTCCTCTTCAGCAGGGGCAGCAACAGCAGTGGAGACGTAAGGAAGCTGTGATTCCTCAGGCTGTGGGGGAGAGTTAACTGAAAGGCTGCGTTTACTGGCAGGCCAGGAAAGCCAGCTTTGGGGAGCCATTGTAGAAGCTCTTGGTGCCCTTCTTGAGCCCTCCTAGGGACACTTCAGAGCTGGTCTGCTCCCCCTTTGTGGACCCCAGTCACTGTTTTGGCTGGGAAAGGCTGACTTGGAAAGTCCTCTCTGGCACACCCCATCTCCCAGAATTTGCCCATCAGGGAAGAGCAACTTGAGACAATGAAAGAAAGTATAAAAAACTATAGAGGTTGGCACAATGGTTGAGCACCTGCTTCCCATGGATGAGGTTCTGGGTTCAATCCCTAGTACTTCCTTGGAAAAAAAAATTAGACATCTCTCTAAAGAAGATTCACAAATGGCCATAAAGCATATGAAAAGATGCTCAATGTTAGTAGCCATCAGGGAAATAAAAATCAAAACCACAGAGAGATACCATTTCACACCCCATTAGAATAACTGTTTTCTGCTATTTTAAAAACCAACCAACCAACAAAAAACAAAATGAAAATAAGTGATGGAGAGGATGAAGAGAAATTGGAATATTCATTCATTGATGATGGCAATGTAAAATGGTGAATCCACTGTGGAATACAGTTTGGCAGTTCCTTAGAGAGCTAAGTATAGAACTACCATATGACCCAGCAATCCTACATTTATACTCAAAAGAATTGAATGTAGGGACTTGAACAGAAATTTTCACACTGATATTTATAGTAACATTATTCACAGTTGCCAAAAGATGGAAGCAACCCAAGTGTCCACCAGTCGGTGAATGGATAAGCAAAATGTGGTATATACATACACTGGAATATTATTCAGCTGTAAAAAGCAACAAAGTCCTGATACATGAGACAGTATGGATGAACCTTGATGACATTCTGTTGAGTAAAGTAAGCCAGACACAAAAGGACAAAAATTGTATGATCTCACTGGTTTGAAGCAATCAGAAAAAGCGAACTCATAGAGTCAGAATCTAGAATATAGATTACCAGGGGAAGGGGTAGAATTAGGAAATAGGAATTTAAGGCTTAAAATGTACAGGGTTCCTATTTGGAATGATGGAGATGTTTTGGTAAAAGATGGTGGTCATGGTAGCACAGTATTGTGAATGCAGTTAACAGCTCTGAAATATATATCTGAATGTGATTAAAGGGGGGAAATGTTAGATTGTATGAGGTATGAGAATAAGATTTTTTTTTAATCCATGAAACTATGCTACTCAAACAGTGAACCTTAAATTAAACCTGGTCTTTATTTAATAGTACAATAAAAAAATGTGTTAGCATCAAATGTAACTAATGTTCCTCACCAGTGCAAGGTGTTGGTGGTAGGGTAGTTTATGGGAATCCTATATTTTATTCATCATTCTTCTGTTATCCCACAACTTTTCTAATAAAGAAAAAATAATTGTACATGTTTTGGCTGCCCTATCCCTTGGCTTGTTCTGATTTTCTTACCCCTTTGCATTTCTGCGATCATTACTTTATATACTTGACTGATTCTTTCAATAGTCAATAAATATCCAGTAAATGGACGGTAGATAGAAGGAATATAAACACAGGTTTTATATAAGTATCATTTTAAAAAATATACCTTCTTTGGCTTACCACTTAATGACTTTGGGTAGATGGGGAATGAATTTTTGAGACATATCTCCATCAAAATCAGAATATTGATTAAAGATCACATACGTGCTTAATTTAGTCATTTTTCACTGCCCAGCTTTCTCTTTAGCTGGCTAACATCAGCATCAGACTTTTTCATGAAATCACATCCTTAGAAGTCATTGTGATTTTGTTTATATTTAAAGACACTCTACTTGGTAGGCAAACACATGACCTCTAAGCAGCTAAATTTATAGAATGAAGGTAAGTTAAGTTGAAGATTATTTATCTTCACATTTCTTCAAAAAGCGCAGTGTAAAAACTTGTTTGAATATCTTAAAACATGCTTTTTCTTAAAAGACATCTCCTTTTTCAAACATTTTTTTTAGCTTTTCTACTTGTGTATTGGCAAAACAATTCTTGCTCAGGTTTTATGTGCTTGACCTGTGGGCATTCTGTCCAACAAGAGCCCCACGTTTTATCACACATACTTAGGCAAAGTCAAAAATTCCCTTCCAATCTCTTACATGAACATCAGAATTGCCTAATTTGGATACAAGTGCCCTGATTAGTGACTAGTGCACTTTGAACAAGATGGTCTGATGATATCCAATCCTGAAATTCCCTTTGAAAAAGGTTCTGTAAAAAATACTTGTAATCCTGCTCTCAAGAATTGACAAAGTACTAATGAAAAAGACCACAGCCATCTGCGTATTCGCCTTCTGTGGAGGGAGATAGGATCGTACCGCATCCAGGGATGGGGCTGCCCCTTTCTCCCTGTCTTCAGCCCCATTCACTCCTAGGAAAGGAGGGATGACGAAATTGGAAATCCATTAGCCAAAACTTTCTCTCCATTAATGCCTTGCATCAAGAGGTTTTCAGCTCTTCAACTTTTTCAGGCTTTATGAAGCTAACTAAGCTTTTACAATTAAAACACCAAATAACCCTACCTCACAGAGTTGTTGGGAGGATTAAACAAGATAATGCATATTGATTTTTCTCATGTTTTGAAATATATTATTTATATCATTTTCTATTATTTTATTATAAGTATTAATTTTAATTATCCTGTCTATACTGCTATGAACAGTTTTGTATTCCTACAGTGGCTCCTTATATCCCCACCCCCCCCCCAAAATTTTCATCCTTTGTAAGTCTTTAATGCTTCTGAGTGCCCCTTCCTCAGTTAGCTGGAAGAAGTGGGGAAAGATGTTAAGGCAAATAGACCCAAATAAATCCAAGAAGTCAGTATTATTTCAGTTATTCAGCCGTATTGATGTTATCATCTGATATGAATTATCTTTCTAGGTGGGGATCCAAAAGAACCCAGAAGCCTCTGCTTAAAGAAGTCTGATCTGGATTGTTTTGGCTTCCCCAAAGCTGTTTCTTATTCTGAGGCACATGGGGCAAGGAATACCCTCTATTTGACGTGATTTTTCAGTCTTACCAAAGCTTGGGTCAATTTCAAAGGAAGAGGGTAAGCAGAGATTGGCTTGACACAAAATTCAATTAGACCTTCAGTAGTGGCATTGCTCTCTGAAACAGGAGCATGTTAAGTGTGTCTGAGTAGGGGGAGGCGGGGAAATGATGGTGAGGAGCACCCCAGAGATCACAGTTTTAGGGTACCATCTTTTCCAAAGCAATAGCACGTATCAAATTTAGTGCAGCACCATAACCTCCCTTCATTCTGCAACTCTGCTTTCAGTCTTAAGGAAACTGTACCTCTCATGAAGGATTAAGACACAGCAGCCCTATTTTCAGTACTCTCAAACAGCATATCCCTCTCCCTGGGTGCATTCATGCTGTTATTCAAATGCATTGAAAGTATCTCTGCCTTCCTTGGAATGGAAGTGCCATGAAAGAAATACATTTTGACCAATTACAGAGCCAACATCAAGAACTGTCAGATGACTTGTCATCAGGCTTTTAAAACCAGTGTCATTTTATTTTTACAACCCAGGGTTTTAGTGACTCAGAAGGCTTTCTATGTGTTCATTAACCATAACTCTCTCATTTAAACGGACAAATTCTCCTGTTTAATAATCCAACACATCATTTCCGTTAAGTATTTTCCATTCCTCCCTACTCTCAATAGCCCAAATGGAGTCCAAATATTCCAAATTCTTGTAGCACCTTTTGCATACTAAAATTACACAGTTTTGCTGAACAAAACAAAATAAATTAAAATTCAGCACTGGACAGCACTCCCTGACGAAAAATGATTGAGGTGAAAGCATTCCATTTCCATATTGGCCTGCAGCATGTATTTATGTAAATTTTCTGAAAATAGAAACCCAACAAGATTATGGTGATTTTTTTTTTTTGGTCATTATGTCAGGGATACGGAAAGGTCACCTAATGATGACGAAAATTAAGCAAACGAATCTATAATGCTCACTTCTTTCCTCAAGAGAGTAAACAGGCAAGGTGTATTTAAAAAAATGTTAGAGTGGTTTGAATGAGCATTGTTACCTAGATGTAATGAGCTTTTATAATCTGAATCTAAAATCTCATTTAGAAATATAAATATATTTTTTCAAAATATTTGCTGTTTCCTCAGGATATTTAGTGCCACAATTCTACAGCTATATAAAATGCTTTATCTTTTTATCAAATATTAAAATCATAAACCACAAAAAATTCCCCATTGTTACAAAAATTTCCCTCTAAGAACCCATAAGACATACTTCCTAACTAGAGACATTATAGTCAAGTTACCAATGTTAAGTTTTTTGTGAACTGAAGAGGTTCCTCCTAGGATGTATATGTAACCAAGATGCTGTTGTAGGAATAGAGCACATATCAATCTATTTCAATCACAATATTAGAGCAGAAAAGATCTTAATAGACCACTATGAAACGAATTAGTATCATTATTAAAATACTATTTTTCTTGATTTTATTAATGGAAACAATGACATATTTGTTATTATTTCAAGCTTCATCTTATAAAGCTTGTATTTTTCTCAGTTTTTCAGAATATGTGAGGTCTCTTTTATAACTTTTTGTTGTTGATAAAAGTACTATATGCAGTGACATTAGGAATGTATATATATTAATTAGGTCAAAAGGTATAACTGTAGGCAAGGTTTATTGGAAATGCCAGTGCTATTTTTGCTAAAACTCAATATGATGACAGTTTAAAAAGTGAAGCCAATTCAATAGTGTCTATTACATACAAAAGAGTAATAAAATTTACATTGTACTTTATGATCTCTAGGGATAAGATAATTCATAAGTTTGGTGTATTGCATTGAAATATTATGTGTTAAGGCCAGTCACAGATACTTGCCCCAAAGACAAAATGTTTACTGTTTTTATAAGGCCCTCCTCATCCTATCCTTGAAATAATTTGATGACCTCAAAAGTTATCTGAAAATTAAGAAATGTTACCATTTTGTTTATTAATCACTTAAAAATATATCAAGGAAGTTAGAAAGAAAAATATATCAAGGAAGTTAGAAAATTACATACTACATTTTCATAAATGAGACAGTCTAACAACTATAATACAAATGCAAATTTCTCTCACTTTGGGTGTACATAAGCAAGGTCAAACATCCAGCATAGTCAAAGATTCATCTGTATGTTTTCTCTGCCGAATATTTAAATATTTTGAAACGTTTCAAATTTTTATTCTACTTTTTCAGATCTCATGAAAGTATTTGATTAAGATAATCTTTTTTCAATCTCCTTCCCTCTACCCATATACCTTAAAGAGGAATAACATATACATTTCAATAAATAAAATTTCAATTGTTGATATTTTTAGGGCTAATAAAATGATGTCAACTTTACAACACTAAAATTATTTCTTCCCCTGAAATTTTTTGGGACTAATATAGAGAATAATTCACAAAATAAATATAATCTCTTAAGACTTAGACTTATTTTGATGAAAGAATTTTCTATATAAGCTTTTGGCAAATAGTTTTATTCCTTCCACATCTTTTCATTTCTTCATACTTGCATCATTACATGCCGTTATTTGTTAAATTAGTAGAATTCAGAATACAGGCATATAGGGGCTGAATGTGTAAATGAATATGTATTTGTCATCTTCAGTGTATTTCAATTTGGATGATGTACCCATAAAAAGCCTCCAGCATATTTACATAATTAAGCATAATATTATGATAAACCATTTTGAAGAAAAAGTTGGTCTTACAATCACAATATGTTTTTTTTTAACCTGAATACATCTGTGGAAAAAAAAGATCGTTTCTTCACGAAAAGAGGTGAAATGTTATTTTAATTAATCTTCTGTTATGCCAAAAAGAAGTAATAATATAATACATAAATATTAAACATGACTTCACAATTTTGGGGAGCAAGAGTGTGCTATTCTTTTTTTGATGCAGACTTCATAACTTGTGTAATGAACTCAGCCAAAAATTATAAGGCAAAAGAGTGTGTATATATCAAACATTCTTTAGTAAAGTCATTTCCACAATAACTAACATAACATTGTTTGACTCACAAGTTGTCACTCTGCTTTATACACTTCCTTTAATGTCAAAGATCTCCATTCCCACATGACTTTGCAGCCGATATATTTTCTGAACTCAAACTGCATCTCCAGCAGCATTCTTTTGGATCTTGATACAAATGCAAAGGAAATTTCCCATTTTCAAAATCCATTTAACTATGCAGTTGACAAGCTTCCACATAACCTTTAACTGAAAGTGATTAACCTGCAATGTAATAACACACTAAAAGGCAAATATCAAGAGCAGAAGAATCAAATAGAATTCTGTCAATTACCGTATTTTGCATTTTCTCAATAAAACTTTTGTGGAGGGAAAAAAGTGTGCTATTCATTCCAGCATTTCATTTTGAATAGTAGAGGGTAATATTGATTGGCGCTACAAAGTATAAGTGACTGCAGCTCATCTAGTGTGTGTATACGTGTATACCCATGTATATATATGCATGTGTGTGAATTACAAATGTATGTCTATTTCCCCAGGTTAGCCCAGGGCTTGACACATAGTTAGATTTCAATACATATTCTTTGATTAATTCTTATTTCACTTCTAGTTCTATCACCATAATATATGTGATAGGTGTAAGTGAAAGTATCTTTTGAAAGGATATTTTTTTAAATTTTAATATTTTTAAAAATAAGCTTAGAGATGTATAAATTTTGGGAATCTCAGTATAGTTATAAAGCATAAATTAATATAAAATGTATGTTAGTTGCGGAATAGAATGAATTCATAAACAAAACTGAAAATAATTCAACCTATGGAGAAATGTGTGCATCCAGTTCCTTCCCCCAGGCTGTCCTGTAGTTATTGGTGACATCGTGTGGTTGAGGTCGGTATCGACTGCAAAGTCAGCGAGTTTTCTAAAAGCAGTTAAATTACTGTTTAGCAGAATAAATTATTTTAAATATGTGTTGTTTAAATTAAGTTTGAGACAAATAATTCCACTAGTACTCTGACTAATCATTTTTTCCTCAAGTTACAGACCTCTTTTAGACCCATGCCCTGTGCAGATGCTTGTGAGAAATAATGAGTTAATTATAATACTACATGGCAGGGGCAGTATTTTTTTTTTCCTTTTACTACAGTACTTGCTCCTTTCCTAAATAAATAAGTAAATAAAATGAAAATAAACTAACTCCTTTAAGTCCTCAAGTTGGGGAATTAATGTAGATCAAAATGATGGGTCTAGGGAAGCAGATATAACTCAACTGGTTGAGTGCCTGCTTTCCATGTATGAGGTCCCAGGTTCGATCTCCAGTACCTCCTAAAAAAACAAACAAATAAATGAAAAAAACCAACTCTCATTGGAGAATGGTTGAGCACCTGCTTCCCATGTACAAGGTCCTGGGTTCATTCCCAGCTACCTCGTAAAGATGGATCTACCATTTTCTTCTCTTGTGAGTAGCTATTCTCTCCAAAGGAAGGTATATTTCTCTACTATCATCTCAGTTTTGTCTGAAAATGTTACCAATATCAAAAGCATTAAGAACCACCTAAATTTTTATCTTTTCTTTTCACTTAATTTACCAATAGTATTCTATTTTAATCAAATATTAAGTTTCAGAGACCCCCTAATATCACCCAATATTAACAAATGTTCTGTCATTTTTCCTTTTTCAGGATCCTAATAGTAAAAAAGTGAACTGATTTAAAAAAGAAAAAAAGAAAAACAACTTTGAATTTTTATATATATATATATATATATATATATATAAATGAAGAGTGCCTGTCTATAATATGATAACTGTCACTTCTAAAATAGTATGTTTCTATAATTTGATAAATGCAAGTTTCTCCTGGAGGAAAGGCAAGGCTGAAGCACAGGAGAACTAAGAGGTTAAGAGGTGGTGTTCCTTCCAGTCAACATTCCTGGTCCCAGCTTTATACCCTCCCTGCTGGCTGCGGCTCTTTCCTGGTCTTCATTTTTCATTGTGTTGCACAATGCAGAGCTCTCTAAGGGACCTTCCTTCCCTACCTGAGGAGGAACTTCTAAATTCTAACGCATCACCTCCTGAGATATCAATTGGGGACCTTTGCAAGGTTTACGTATAAGGTTTACTTAGAACAGATGCCCTAGAGGAACTCTTACTGTGCCTTGTAATACTAAATGAAAAGCTCACTCTCTCTTTTTAAAATTCAGGCAGCTAAAATCCATGGGATAGGGAACCACAGGTAATGTTTATTTATCTAGGTAACAGCCACTGGTTTTGAAGGAAAATGGAATTAAAGAAAATGTTATTGTCAAATATGTTTCAAGACCAGTCACAGGAAATAAAATCTTTATGTGAGTATGAAAGTATCCTAAAGAAAGCCTAGGTATAAAAACTATTTTTCTTGAGCTTGGATGATTGGGGAAATCTGGGATGTGCCTGGCACTGCAGCTCAGGCTATTTTTGGAGAGAAACAAGGTCTGCAGTTGCCTCTCACTGAGACAGATGCCCACGGTGATAGCCGGTTATTGAACTGGTGGCATTGGCAATTGATGAGATGATGGTATCACCCTTTAAGTACAGGTCACAGGAGGAAAAAAGGGTGATCGTGAGGGCAATGAGATACAAAACCATCAGAATCACACTGCCATCGCCCCATAGCTAAATTAAAACCTGTAAGGAAAAACTCCTTGGAATATTTTTCCTTCTCCACTTAGGTCTAGTCTTAGGATTAATTAACTAAGTTCAGGTGAAATCCCCTCCTTTTAGTTTTTACTTAATTATTTCATACATGCCTTCACCCACATATAACATGAAAACAGTAAAGTCCCAAAGGACCTCCTAAAATAGATTCCAAATTTTCCTCTCTATAGGTGGCACATGGGATGAAAACTTCTAGAATGAGGAAATGGCTTATCAAATGACTGTTCAAAAATTAGCAAATCATAGCTGAATTTGAAAGGGCAATTTTCACCCCTCAGAATCTTTATTTTAGGTTACCAAGATCTCACCTCTTTTGTATTAAATCAGTTTGCTGATTCAGTCAGAAGCCCCGCTTCCACAACCTACAAAATACATAACTTTAGGTAAAAGTACCAAAAGTTCCACCTGTTTTTCAATTACTGAAAAGACTGGAAAGACTTTAAATGTGCTTTTTCTACATCTTAATGCTGTTGGTCCTGTTTTTGTTTTTGTTTTAAAGTATGTGGTGCCATTTGAACACATAATTAACTGGGACGAGTTGTAAGGAATCCAAGGATGATCTGTAAATATTTTGAAGGGGCTGCACATCAGACATCCCTGAGGAGTCAGTCAGTCACCTGTGCATGTAATTTGCACAAGTAGATTTTCCCAGTCTTTTTTGGTTCCACTCTAAATTATGACCTCAGGGCTTGAATTTATTCCACAGAAGGCCAGGTAGGTCCCTGAACTTGATGTGACAACCTTCGACCAAAGGCCAAGCTTTAGTTGTTAGAAAAAATTGAGCCTAATAATTGTGGCAAAACAGGGATGGAATCTTGTTGGTGAGCTCTGTGTGACTGTGAGTGTTGACATTTAATCAGATTCAATTAGCACAGGCTTGCTAATGACTTACACTGCTTCAAAAACTAGCAAGGACAAAGCACTTGGCAAAAAAAAACATATCACCTGGTTACAGTCTGGTGTCCAACTCCTTTTCGGCTTTTCAGAGTGGTCGCCAACTGCCAGATTGGTTTTCTCCATAGATTAATTTTAAAGAACTTGACTGAAAAACCCTTGACAAATTCTGTGTGGGGTACAAGAGAAAGGGTAGGGAAGGGAAAGGGCAGGGATTTCTGTCCTCAGGTGCTCTTGAAGCAATTTCTAAAACCACTGTGGAGCACATCGAAACAGCAACTGCATCCCTAGAGGATAAGTTGGCTGAACAGGGTATCAAAGCTGAGAGGGGAAATAAAGACTGTGCTCAGTGTAGGGTTTCAGTAAAGCTAGAGGCACCCTCTCAGAATGCAGGGGCAGCCAGACCATTATCCAAGCAGCATTTTAAAGGAACAGAGTAACCAGTGTGATTCCCACACCACCCCAGCAAGATGAAGGTGATGTCCATCCTAGATTGCCGCAGCTTTGATTGACTGCCTCCCCATTATTTCTTTACCCTCATCATCACACCTCCTCCCCAAAGGGGCAAGGGCGGCTTTGATTCACACCTTCATGTGGGCAAAGATGCCCAGTACTGAGTCCTTTGCAGGAGTCCTCAGAAAGCACATGTGGAGTAAAGAAAGTCCGATCTTACTTAGTTGATGAGAAAAAAAAGCCGTAGGCCAATATTCTGCCATGTAGTTTATATCGATTTTAATACTTCACACTGGTTTCCTTGAATGTGTTTTCCCAAATTATTTTCTCCCTTTCACGTCACAGCATAGACATTGGCCCATTAATATTTTTGTCTTTATTAATTTAAATATACTCTTATTAGCAATTGCAAAAAGAAGTGGCATTAAAGAGCTCTAAAAGAGAAATCAACTTAAACATGACGTGTGGTAATATGTGTGTTAGTTTAATTGTTGTAATCCATAGGGTAGTACAACAAGATTATTATAAAACAAAGCCTTGCCAAGTCAGAGTTGGGCAAAATTCGTCAGCTTTCTTGAACCTTTTGACTTTCTTAACTGATAGGTAAATTTATCATTTAAAACAGGAACTTGAAAACATCACCAGAAGATCCCAAACGAGCCATGCTTTTGGAAATCCAAGCCAGCAGTGATATGATTTTGACATAAATGAGAAAGAAAGAAAGAAAGAAATATTAAAATTCCAGTGACTTCTGAAATTTTCAGCGGGAAGAAGATAGGGAACAGAATTGTTGTGAAGGAGAATTAGCATTGTGGACACCCCCTCCCCTCCAGTCAGACTGCATGGGGGCTCAGCTCGATGGGAGCTAAAGCCTGAAACTGCAGGGGTCAAGGAATATTTGTTCAGGGGGAGGAATGCTGAGGTAAATAATAATGATAACAATAATAAGGAATTCTAATTACTTTGAGTGTGTCCTAAACCCTATAAAAATGGGTTGAGTCATGTTGAAATGAGTCTGGACACCTAAAGACTCCATACTGGCCCAGAAGTAGGGTGTGTCCTTCAGTAACAAGAACAGCAAATGCTAGATTACCATTTTTTATGCCTCTGAAAGAATCCCTTTGTATGCTCACTTTACAGATGTGGAAGTTGAGGTTCAGTCTCCGGGGGTTGCTCCAGAATTTCTCAACAGACATGTCCATTTGGAAGAGGCAGTGAGAGGAGGAGGGAGGGAGTGCAGCCTTGGCTCGGCAGCCACACTTGTCTCTGGGATTGCCTGTGCATTTGGAATGGCGTGCTGCTCTCTTAACCAGAGCCGCGTAGGGCAATAACCTCAGCGATTTCGATCCAGGTCTCCCTGACATCAAAGCCTGGTCTCTTTACTGCTGTCTAAATTGCCCACAAAATTTTCGGTCAGTGATAACTTTCATATCCTATTTCAGGCTCCAGAAACAATTGTACATGCCTGGACAATCGCTCAAGACTAGAATAACTAGCCCAAAAGACCCAATTTTTTTGAAAATCTAGCAGCAGCAGCTCACAGGCAGTTGACAGAAGAAAAAAAAAAGTCACAGTTTTTGTCTACAAGTTAGGGATTTGCCTCTTGCCTAAATCCAGAGTCAGAATGGGAAGGGGTAAAGAGCAAACTCTTTTATAGAATTGAACAGGGAATAGTATACTCCACAGAGGAGGAAGGACAAATTGGACATAGAACTGTGTAAGGATCAAGTAGATAATGTCTGTGAAAGCACTTGGTGAAATGTAAGCAAGTGTTATTAATATTGCACAGGATTTCTGTGCTTCCGTTCTTAATGAAATAACTGTCTTCTTCAAGGTCCCTAGAAGACAAACCAAAGGAGTGTTTCCAGAGAAACAAAATATAAAGTTAATTGTGGATGTTCAATAAATATTAAACAGCCTTTGTATTTGTGGGAAGCTCCAAGTGCATGATTAAGTTGCAGGTGATGGTAAAGGAAACCAGCATGATCTTTAATTATAAAATACGTGTTAGATTTGATTCCAGTAAAATGCAATTTCCTTGAGACTTTTGGTTATATCTCACAAGAGGTTATGTTCTCAAGATGAAAGCTTTTGTAGATGGATGTCAGACTCCATTGTTTGAGACCGTCTACACCAGCCCTGGCTCCTGTCTGTAGCAGCTAATCACCATTAACTTGGCAAGCCTTGCAGGAATTCCCAGTTGTGTGCCAGCCATTCTGTGGCCTGCCTTGAAGTATGGAAACATCACAGAAGTGGGGATAAGGGCAACAGTGGCAGACCATAGCGTTAGCTAGGCTTGGGGAGAACAGGACTTAAAGGGAATTCAAGATTTCATAATGGACAAAAGAGAGCTCAGTAGGAGGCAGGAAATGGAATTGTCCTCGTTCGTGTCCCTGTGATTATAATGCAAACATATTTTTAAAAGGCGAGCAGGGAAACCTCTGGATTTCGTTTTGGAAAACTATCCATCAGTCTGTATAGCTTCATTTTAAATTGAAATTTTAAATCAGTGTGTATTTTTTGAGCCTGCCAGGAGAAGCAATTGGTGGGCTAAGAAAACATTATTTTGAAAGCCTTTCTTAGTTTCATGCTGGTAGGGTTCTGAAAGCCTTTTATTAAGAACATTCTTATTTAATACTAATGGCTAACACTTAAACTAGTGTGTACCAAAAGCACCATCAAGTGCTTTATATATGTTAACTCAACTCATGCACATAATGAACTCATGGGGAAACTGAGGCATGGTCATGTTAATTAACTTGTAAATGACCATACAGCTTATAATGGAGGAGGAGTCAGGTTTTGTGTCTTGGATGCAGAATTCATGCTCTCATCCACTGCACCTTTTTGTCTCCTGTCTAGGACTGTAGAGGTTTCAGGTATATGTATGTGTGCATTTCTACATATTCTGCCTAAGTAGGATGCTCAAGATGAAAATATTTATAACATAAAACTGCAATGTGTGCCTTCTCATACCTGATGCAGTAGAATTTTGCTGGTGCCTTTCTCTCTGAATTCTTCATTTTTTCCTGTAAAATTGTTTCTATAAATTGGATTTAGTTTTCTCTCTAATGTCTAAGTGGTTCTGAAGAGTCTCTTCTTATTTTAAGAATGAAAGTGGTGTCTTTTACTTTATTACCCAAATTATTACTGCCTTAAACAGGACAGATATAACTCAGAGACATTCATAGAGTGTGACACATATTCTGGATGCAAAGCGAGGTAGAGCCAAGCCTCAGAAACCAAACAACCTGGGTCAAAGTCCTAGTTCTCCTACTTTCCAGTACTTTTAACCTTAGTGATTCTGTTTCGAAACCTGTAAAATGGGATCAGTAATACTGACTTTGCAGGTTTATTGTGGGAACTGAATGAGAACTTGTATAAAGCGCCTGGCACACAGTAGTTGATTAATTAATTATAGTTCCAAGCAACAGCTTTTTCTGTTCAATTTGGTCCCTGAACTAAAAAGAACCCCTGACCCTTGTTGGGGACGGCTCCATAGCTCCTCAGGCTTAACTCAAAGAATCTCAGGAAACAGAACTGAAAGAAATCCCACAATAATAATCTGGCCTGGCCAAATAGAGTGTTAATCCCTACCCCTCTCTAATTATACAGTTAATGAAACTGAGGACCTGAGAGGTAAGTGGCTTGCTCAAGATCATACAGCTCCAAACAACGAAGATAAAGATTTTCCTCCACGTTTGCTGCTTTTCTTTGTACTGAACACCTTATGCCAGTAGGCGGCAGACAAGAGCAATCCCCTTGCTAAATGTTTAATCTTGTTTCTAATCACCAGCAAAATTATCAGACAAAAATTATGAGTTCTAGGAGGGACCAGAAAAGCATAGGGTATATTAGGCCATCAGCCGCCCATGTGAGGAAGAGTGCAGTTAAACTTTATAGAAAACATGACTAAGACCCAAAGTGAACGTATTCTTGGGATCCTTTCTCTGCATTATTTGATTCAGTAAATTATGTTCAGGTCCAGGACACAAAGGACTCTGGGAAGTCAGATCTGACAACTAGGTGGTACAGATATATTAGCAAACAGATTCTTAAAACTTGCATGTGTCATAAAATGCTGTTTGAAAAATAAGAGCCTATTTTAAAACTTAAAGTTTAAGTAATAGATTCTCTTGAAGGTAATTTATCAATGCCATGTACCACAGACTTAGCTAAAATGGTACAAGCCAGGGGTCTTTTCTACACCGTTTTCTTGTGGAGTCTATATGGTTCATCTTGGGGGTTCTGTCTTCCTCCAGCGGCTGCCTAACTCATTTGCATGAGTTCTGCTTGCCAATCAGTACTCTGCTGGTTGATGTGTTTCAGGGTATCCTTATCCCTTTCCTTCTGCCTATTCAGCCCTCTTTCAGCTCACCAATCAGCAGTTGTTTGCATGTGAAAAGAGAGCTCACTGACCTTGATTTTGAATATATGAGTCAATGAATACTTGTTCCCAACAAGCCAATTTATACACTCTATTCATTATATATGTACATATAACACATATGAATATTTAGCTGATGATTAAGTTTTTATCTTTTTGTGATTTTTCTAATATTATTGCATTATTTCCTCATCTCATTTAACAAATAATAGTTTGTATTTAATAAATAACAATTTTTTGGTTTTACAAGAAATTTTCAATTTCTGCAGACAATCAATAATTCACACGTGGACATAAAACTTATAACTGGGTAGATATGAAATGCTGGACCATAGCACAACTACGGATTATTTATTTATGTATACATTAATAATGATTTGCAAATTGCGGAGTGTCCTTTCATGTCCTTTTTTTTTTTTTTAAGGTTCCTTTCTTCTGGCAGCATCTTTTAGCATTTTAAAAGGGCCAAATTCTCAAAGGCTTTCCTGGCGGAATCACAGCAGACCTAAAAAAAGCTGGAGAGGTTGTGTCTTTCCTTTCCACGTGTCTTATTAAATGAAACAATGTTGAAATGCATAAAAGTTGGATTGATACACAAGATTAAAATATTTATGATAAAGCTTTTGGAAAATGAGCTTCATTTGCCTAACAATATAAATTGCAGTCCTGAGTTTGAGAAGTACTTTCATTGACTTTGTTTCCTATCACGTTGCATTCCCTCAGTGGAAGAGAATAACTTATAAAGCACCAGTTCTAAGAATGGAAAAGACTAGATTTTGACTTCAGTTTTTGCCAATCAGCCTTGGCCCTCTTCTGTCAGTAGACAGAGTTACATATTCCCTTTGGGAGGCTTTATTTGTTCAGACAACTTTGGAGGACATTTCAGAATCACCTTAAAGGGCTTTTATTTGGGAGGAGGGAAAATTTAGACATGGCAAAGAAATGGTAAAAAGGAGTAAGCCTCAGTAAGACTTTATCTGGAGAGATGAGGAAGTGATCCAAAATATGCATGAAGTACAATTGAAGGTTTTCCATGGCAGTTTGCTAAGCCATTGTACCTCTTGCCAGGTTTGCATGAATATTCCAAAAAGGGAAATTATTCTGGAGGTCGTGTTCCTTGATTGGTATCCAGAATCAGATTTCTGAGAATTATTGTCCAGCAAACATTGCACTGGAGTGTAAGACAAAAACTGATACTAATTCATGGTAAAATAAGATTAGAGAGAGAATGTTGCCCCTCTTTTTTTGTCACTGCAGCATCCGCAAAAGAATTCTATAATGAATTTTAAAGAATAAACAATTTTTCCAAGATAATAATGAAGTCCACCAAAATGTATTCATCAGGGTGAGATCCAGCAGCTAGTTGTACCTTCCTGTGGTACCTGAGGAAGCTGTTGGGTCCAGATAGTTCATAGACATCAGTCAAACTAATGGACATAACGTTCTGTTTATCAATGGTGTGCCCTTACCTTGGGAAAGTCACTGAAACAAACCTTGCCTCAGTTACTTTGACCCTCTAACAGGAATTTCCATAACAGCAAAAGTAGCAGAAAGGAAAACTAGTAATGAAAAGTTACTGCTCTTTTGGAATGAAATAGTTCATTGACTCCCCAGATGTGAAGTCTTGCCCCTTCCAGTTGTTGAAAGGAGTCTCAGTGCACAGAGGGAACCAGCCTCACTCCTTCCCTTAGCCCCATGGGCTCATTCTTAGATACTCTTGATCTTATTTGCACAGGACGGCAGAGATCCCGTACAACTCCTCTGGGTCCCTAAGTTGAAGTAAGGATATATTTATTAGCTTTTCCCTTTCCTATAAAAATTCACTGGCAACTTGAAAACCTCAACCTATCTCTTCTTTAATATCCAAATCTCCAGAGAAAAGGCTACATGTCATCTCAGTCATTAAAAATAATACTATGATGTGTAAAACTGATACTGGTAAACGACTGGGGCATTAAATAGGATCCAGAAGGTCCACTTTTCTTGAGCTGTAAATGAATATTTTCTATGTGTTCCACTCCTACATCAGCTGATTAATAAAACTAAGACTTTTATTGTTGCAGAGGGAGATGGAGTAGAGATCATTTACTAAGGAACCCAGGTTTGTTTTTGGTTTTCATCTCTTATCCCAGGAACTTGAGACTGAAGGAAGGCTTCTGTTCGTAAGTGTGATTTGCCAGTAATGAATTTAGATTCACAACCTCATCAAAATGATAGGAAATATTCTGTTTGCTCGAGAGGGAAAAGTTTATAGACCTTAAGTCAAAATGCAAATGAGCAGAGGGCATTAACCATAAAACTTGAGCCTAAATCCTCCTCTTCAAATAGACCACTGTCCCTACCAGTGTCGAGTATCTGCTTCAATATATTCAAAGGCCCCAGTCTATGTAAATCTGCAATGAAATTCTGTCTTAATGAGTGGTTCCCCCCTGAGAGCCAAACATCATTTGATATTGAATTCATGACTACCAGTAGGCTTTAGAACATGGGGCATTCCTCTGATGGATTATTTGATTATATATTTTATGCCACTATTTCTCCAGAGCTTTAGAAACTCAAAGGCACCTGCTACACATTTTATACATGTGTAGATTGTTCTTTTACATTTTAAAAAATAGCATTGTTATTTTAGTTCTTGAAGTCTGTACCCATGAAGTGAAATAAAGAATTCTCACCCTTCAAAGAAAACTCAGATTCCTTGAGTTTGTAGTGACAATATAAATATTCTATCATCTATTCTGTGTCTATTTATATCTCTTCTTGAGCTTAACAGCATGGATGAAATACTGCATTCCATCAGAAGGAATAAAATCCAGAATATCATTATATTTTAAGTGGAATGGGAGAAGTTCATGACTGATGTGCCTAGATGGTTAGGCCATGATATTAATTTAGGATTTAAATTAAGAGCCTGTTAGCCATTCTAGGGTAATTTACCCCCTACTTGTCTCTAATATCAATTTCCAGCAGGCTTTTTTCTTTGTATACAAAAAAAAAAAAACTTGCCAAAAGGGTAAATGGATGAGTGAAAGCCTTCATCAATGTTACAAAAATGGCTCAGAGCCCATACCCCAGCAATAGCAGGTAAGGCGTGCCAGTGTAACCTGAAAACATGAACAAATTATTAAAAATGAAGAATACCCAACCGTGGTTATCAACTGACAGCCTGCCTGCCAAAACCCCTCATAATATCCTTTTGTTTGTCCTTACGCTGATTTAAAAACACTTGAATTAGTTACCAACATTAAAAAATTGAAAGATCTCAAACAAAATCTGGGTTGGCCCTTGTGTTTACATTCTTGCTTAGCAACAGCCAGCTGGATCTGAGGAGATTCTGCACCTCTGGAGAGAGCTGTGCTTGCTAGTTCATCCTCCACCACACCCTATTGTCCTGTGCTCATCTCCCTTCCATCCTTAGTTTACCTGCCTAAGCCTCAGAAGGCATTTGGGCTTGCAACTCCAAAGATTTCCTGTATGCCCGGAATAAATATTTCTAGGACCTGAGAAGTTTACCTTTTGAAAACATTCCTACTCCTTTGGTAATATCCAAATTTGCTTTGAAAGAAGGGTAGAAAGAAAGCGAGTGCTGCTATATATTCAAGAAAAGGCACAAGAGCGTGTACCTCTCTTACTCGGAACTCTGCATGGAATCATACATCCCACAGGCTCTACTTGTGTAAGGCAATCGTGTGGCTCACAGACTGAGTTCTGCTGTGTGCAAATGGGAAAGCGAGAAATGCCTCTCTCCCTCTCTCTGCCCAGCCTATCTCCCCAAGAGTCTGTGAGGCTTGACCTTTCAAGGGCTGACACAAACCAACTTTTCAATTCATAGATGTGAATCTAGGCTCATTTAAGTGTTTCTCTTTACAAATGTACTGTTGCCTCAGTGGACAGTGTCTAAAGCAGCTCTTGGGCTAAAGAGGACCTTGGCATGCATGCACCTGTGCAGGCTATTCCCAAAGCTGCACATGCCCCAAGCATATTCCTGGAACATCCAGACAGTCCCTGTGGAGTCAGTCACTGGATAAGATTCCTATATACATGCATGTTAATTCTGCAAAACAGATGCTAATTTTACTCTCTAAGATTATTTTTATTTCCCTATATTTATTGTCTTTTCTTTGGGTCACTAAGTCTACAAGTAATTTATTTATTTGCTAAATAATTTTTTTCTAGGGAACATTTTCAGTCAAATAGACTTCCAAAAGTTACCCCAAGTTTGATGATCTGTCAGTTACAGAAGATGAGCAATTCAAACCACAAACCAGGTTTAATCCTCCTTCAGAACTCAGGTTGGAGTGAGGGCATTGGGGTATGGCTGAGGTATGCATCTAAATAGTAAATATGATTTAGCACTAAACCTCTCAGCCCTTTGAGACTCCCATGGGTGAATCCAAATACACTAGGTGTTAATTCTGGTGGACCAGCTACAAGTTAAAGATGTCTCTTTCGTCTATAAGGCAGAATTCAGCCTTTGCACAACCAGATAATGAACTCATTAGGTAACAGGCTCAGAATTTTGATGGTGTTGCTTAAGTTTATGTAAATGTTGTCTTTATATCGAGCTGGTATGAAAATGAAATTTTTCTGTCAGGACTCTAATGATGGGAAGATGACATTTCACAGGATTTAGTTTGTGCTTTTCCTCTTTGTACCAATCTTGACTGCCATAAAAATCCTCTCCAATCTTGAGAACTTGGCTACACAGGCTGAGAATTAAAGAGCATTAATATCATTTAAATGGACTATTACAGATCAGCTCAGGGTAGAAAATCATAAAGAATTTTCCCCTTCCTTTGCTCAAGCTTATCAATTATGTGGGTTTTGTTTTAAAATATTGCTGTGTTGTTTCAGGAGCAATAGTGCACAGTCTAAGGGTTAATTGAGAGTTTTCCTGGAGTCAGTCCTTCTGAGTTTGTACTGGATGCCTGACCTTGAGAAAAATATTTATCTTCCCTAGGCCTCAGTTTCTTCATTCAAAATGGGTATTACAATGATAAAAGCACTTACACAGTTGTTGTGCGTCAGCTCTTTGTATTTCTTCAGGAAGGCTCTTTGCCTGGCTGCTGCAACAAGTACCATAAAGTGGGTTGGCTTTAACAACCAGCATTTATCTTCTCATGGTTTCGGAGGCTAGAAGTCCAAAATCAAGGTGTTGGCAAAGCCATTCTTTCCCCCGCACCCTGCAGCATCCTGGTGCTGGCTCGCGCTGTCTTCCGTCACATGGAGAGGTCTCTTCTGTGTCTGTTCTCCAGTTCCATTGGTTCCGGGCTTTTGGTTATTCCCTGGGGCTTTCTCTGACTGACTGCGTCCTAATTTCTTCTACTTAACAAGGGCGGATTAAGGCCACCCTACTTCGGTTGGGCCACACCTTCACTGAAAATAACATTTTCAAAAGTCTTGTTTACACATGAGTTCACACCCATAGGAACATGGTTTAAGATGAAAAATGTGCCTTTCCTTGGGATACATAATTCAACCTCCCACGGGGAATGTGTACTCAGCCTTAAAGAGCTCTCTGGGACTTTCACAGTGCCCGTCATTACGTCGGAGAGGTTATCTCTTGAGTCCCAGTGTCTGGACTCTGCTGTTCTTCACGTCAGCTCAGTATCACAGAAGTCAGAAACCATTAAGAACACATTCCGCTAAACATTAGTTTATTCTATTTAAAGTCATTGTTCATTGGTAATGAAGACAGACAGCTCCAGTTTTCTTTCCAGTGGCCACCAAACAGACCCTCAGACGGACGGAGCTGTAGGCAAAGAGGTGGGGGAAGCAGCTGAAGGAGTCAGAGGGTTGCCTTCAGAGTGGGATCACCAGTTGATGATAATGAAAGCTTCTGGCACTTGGACTGCCTATCAATGGGCGTAAAGTTGGGTTGTTCATTAACAATCACACATAAATTAATGTTGAAGGTGATGACATGCCCAATGCTCTGGTGAATGGGGTCTCCACTCCCTCTTCTAAACTCAACACTAATGCAGTGGTCCAACCAGAGACCTTCAGCGTAATAGCAGATCCACCCATTCATATGTGCACCATTAGTGTTACCATTTTTCAAACGTAGATGCTTTACTGAGGATACTGGTAGCAATTCATAACTGTGAATCTCCTCATTAACAGATTCCAAAGTACTACTCACTATGGGAGCAAAATTTACCCACCCTAAAGCAAAAATTTTTATTGCAAATTTTGGAAACCACTCCTACTAGCCTAATTGCAAAAACATCAGGACCAAAGAGGAAAAAAAATAGAATAAAAATAAATGAAAATGCAAAAGTGAATGAAGTTGGCAAAGTTGGAGTAATATGTTATGTGTGTATGTGCATATATATATATATATATATTTGTGTGTGTGTGTGTGTGTGTGTGTGTGTGTGTGTGTGGTACTGGGGCCTGGGGCTTGAACCTAGGATCTCATATGTGGGAAGCTGGCACTCATCCACTGGGCCACATTGTCTTCCGTGAGTTGTTTTTTTTTTGTTTGTTGTTTGTTTTTGTTTTTGTTTTTAGGAGGCACCAAGAACTGAATCCGGGACCTCCCAAGTGGGAAGCAGGTGTTCCATGTGGAACACTTAAGCCACATCCGCTCCCACGGAATGCTATATTTTTTATGCAAGTATGCACTTTAAAAAATAATATCCGGAGGCGTCTGCTATCAGATTTTTCAACCAGGTCCTAAATTATTCCAGGTTTGCCAAACTGAAGATGTACTGCCTTTCAGTTATCTTGATAAGTCCTCTCTTGCTGAGTTCCAGGTGTTAGTGGGAATGCAGCTGACAGCCACAATCTACCCTTTGCTTTTTCTTAACCATTAGATTATGAAGAATAGCCTCTTTGGTACGATATTGTTAACTAGTCCCTTCTTTCTCCTTCATAAGAAGCTATTCACATTTCATTTTTAGCTAACACTTTAAGGTTTGCACATGTTATCATTCAATTCTCACTCTATATAACTTAATGAGCATTTAGATATATTTTTAAAAATCTACAGTGTTTTTTTTTCACAGAGGATATTGGCCCAGATGATTCTCATGACTAACCAAAGTGTTAATGATCTACAGATGCCAATGGAATATGAAATTCTATAACTACCAGATTACAAATTGTAGAGAACTGTACTTCATTTGTTTATATTTGTATTACTATTTCAGGAAAAATAAAATTGTGTGTGAATGCAACTGTGTGTGTATATGTGTGTTTCTGAATATTTTATTTTTTGAAGTATTATTCTTGATTCTGTGTTATACCACTCAACCTGGACAAAGTTGGAATCTTTTCTCTGTATCCGGCAAATGTTTTCATTCATGCCTTGGCCATGTGCTTGAATTTAAGAGTAGAAAAGAGAGAGCAGCTTTAGTAATATGTGCTAGCATCATTTAGAAGATTGCTCACATTGATAAAATTTTCAAATTTGGCTTAATCATACAATTAACAGCATAGCCCTTTCCTGTCTATTTCAATGTAGATATATTAAGTTTTTTTCTATCTAGTGTCCATTAAAGGTAATGGACAGTATCCAGTATCCTAACCAATCTTTCCCATCTCTTGGTACTGATGTTAACTGGTACTGCCTTGCAGAGTAGATTATTTAAATTTGAGTTTCAACTTTTCTCATCAATAAAATGAGTAATGAGTTCATCTAAGCTTAGAGTAATGTGATAAATGATTGGAATACTGTGAATTAATGAAGACCAAACAATTAAAGGAGTTCAGCCTTAGGTTGGTCCACAGTGCTCTGAATCAATGGTTTCAGGATTTGGGTGTGCACTAGTTGGAGCTCCATGCTCAAATCAGATACAGCTCATATCATCCTTTTCCTGATGACCTCCTGGTGGAATAAATCAAATTTTATGTTAAAAGTTGCTGTTATAAAGAAGTAATATCTCCTCTAAAAATGAGATGGACTTGATTTTTTAAATGATTCAAGAATTACCAGGCAACATAGATGAACCTGGAATCTCCTCCCCATTGCTTATTTTGTGTGTTCTCTGGTGTTCAGTCACATCCCTTAACTCCATCAAAATATATGGTCAAGTATAGCGGTTAGCATACTGCCTAACAAATTACCCCCAAAATATGTAGGGGCTTTAAAAAAACAAACATATATTATTTATCTGTGAATCAGCTAGGTGGTTCTTCTGGCCTGAGACACTGGCTGATCTCTGAGGTCAGCTGACGTTCAGCTGGGACAGATAGTCCAGGAGAGCCTTACTCACAAGTCTGGTGGTTGACAAGATGGTTGGTCAAGAAGACCTAAGCTGGGATGGCCGATCCTCCAGTAGGCTAGACCAAACCCCTTCCCATGTGGTTTTAGGGTTCCAAAGAGCAAGAAGAGAAGACAGGCCCCAAAGTATAGGCACAGGGCAAGCTTCTGTTTCTAAGAAATTTGCTGTTGTCCCATTGGCCAAAGCAAGTCACATGGCCAAGTCTAGAGTCAGTGCAGGAGGCACTTCCCAAGAGCATAGATGCAGGAAGATGTGAAACCCTGGAGTCATTGCTGCAGCAATTTACTAGACCAAGCTGGCGTGAGAAGACTGTACGGTCACAGGGCCTTCTCCTTTGCATTTCACTGAAAACAATGTTCTAATATAATTCTGTGTAATTATATGCACCACATTCTGGTCATTTCTACCCCTGCATTATAGGATTCTAGGTTGCTCATAGAAATATTTGTTTAAAAAATAAGGACCCTCTGGACTTAGAAGACAACGTTCAAAATACTTAATAAAGTCAGGGATCAATAATAGCAAGAACACTAAACTAGATCTAAGCAGGCATGGTTTCCCGCATCACTGTCATGATGTAGGGCAAGGAACATAGCTAGGGCAAGTCCCTCACTTTCAGTGAGACTCAAATTTCCTCACCTGAAAACTGAGGGATTTGGGTTAGGCCTCCTCCTGACTCTATATTATGTAATATTTTGTAATTATTCTGCAACTATGAGACATCCAGAATATGTATCAGGACAAAAACTGATTCTATGATTCAGTAAACATATTGCTCTGGGAAGAAAATACCAACCTTGGCAAACTCAGGTCAATAAATTTTGATGTTTGCCTCAAAAAAAAAAAGCTTACTTTTTTTATCTACACAGAAAATAATGCTTTTAAGAGCCAAAGCTAGTGATAGAAATAAGTCTACTTCCCCTCCTAATAAATGCTATTATACAACATAATATCATAGATCATTCATTATGGCAGAGTATTCTTTGATTTAGAACAAGGGTATTATACTTTTAATTCATCATTCAGTTAATTCTTCTTCTGAGGAAGGATAAAAAACATTTCTCATTCTTTTCAGGCCATTAGTACCTGAAATAGTATAGTCATTACATAAGAACTGCTTTTAAGCTATCAATGGAATCTTGTTTGGTCAGCTAAAGTACATGTATTACCTTGTTGTATGGGTACAATGTGACTCCAAGCAAGATATCTTTTAATCTTCTGAGGAAAGCAGTTGTATATGTCTCTGGCCTGCTTACACTGTTAACATTTCTTATTACTTTTTGTTTTCCCCTGCATGTGGCTCTAAAACATTAAATGAGACTTTTTTTTTTAAGTGAAGTCTTTGTACTTGGCAAAAGAATTACTCTAACCATAATTTTCCTTTAAAATAAGATAGGGTGTTAAAATGTATAGAATAATTTAGGCAGGAATTGTTGAACATTTGATTACTTAAAACCTAAAAAACATCACCTGCAAAAAATTGTCCATGTTTTAGGTCACAATATTCCTTGGAATCATTTGTCTACAGTGAGATTCAGGGCAGGGCAAAGCAAGGCAAGGAAAGGAATGTAGGAAGAAAACATTACAAGTGGGCTCTCTCTTGCCCTCATACATAGCCTGCGTTCTCCTATCTCAAAGACTTGCTAAGCCAGTCCACTCACCTTCCATCCCATACTGCAAGCATCAGACCTTCCACAGAGAATTATTTTCTAACTTTGAAGACTAGTTTGGGTCTCCAGTTATACACTCCCTGTTCTTCTTTGCCACAATCTGTACACTTGCTATTAATTAATTCATTATAATTATTGGCTTAGTGTGGCAGATAAGAACATGGACTTTGGAGTCAGACTGCCTAGATTCCATACCTCCTCCACTTACTACCCGAGTTACCTTAGGCAAGTCACTTAATAGCTCTGAGCTTCAGTTTCCTCATCTGGAACATGAGAATAACAATATCAGTTACCTCAGTGAAGCAATATAAAACAATCTATGTAAAGCATTTTAAATCATGCCTGGCACATAGTTATCTCCCAGCAAAAGTAAAAGTAATAGTAATAGTAGTAGTAGTAGTAGTAGTAGTAGTAGTAGTAATAGTAGTTGTAGTGATGGTGGTAGTGGTGGAAGTATTAGTTGTGGTAGTAGTAATAGTAATAGTGGTAGAAGCGGTATTAGATGTAGTAGTAGCAGCACTCTCTTCTGGACTGGGATCCACATCTCTTTTGATCACCACTCTTGTCTCCAGCGCCTAGGTGTGTCCCTGGCACATAGAAGACACTCAAATACATTTGTTGACAGGCTGATTACTTTTTTGGATCAATTATCTGAGTTCTTCTAAAATGATGTATAAATTATTTTAACAGGTATATATAAAGTATTTGCTAATTGTCCATTTCCATGATTTGCAATCATGTCACGTGAGACCTTTGGCTCATGTGGCACCAGTGTATTTTACTCTTTAGGATTTATTCATATTTTCACTTTAGAAACTTCCTAACTGGAGCAATTTGACCATTTCCAAGGAAATTTCAGAGTTAGCTGAGTGGCAGTAAAAATAGCACATGATAAAAATGCCTTATACCAAGCATTAGAAAGTTCTGGCTCAATTGAGTTTGTGTAAAATGGTCTTATGGACTCTAATATAGACCAAACTTCTAAAATTCAACTGACTCTATGTTGTCTTTAGAAAAATGGCCTCCACCTTGAACTGGGACCATGATGTCCTCCACACATGAATGAAGGGCTCTCCACTGTGTCAGTGTCTTTTCAGCAAGTAGCACATCATGGTCTCCTCTTGCCTGCCTTCTTTAAGATGGGGTCCCTTCATTTTAAAAATACTTTGGGAGAAAACACAAGTTCCACCCACTTTAAAAATAAAGAAAACTCCAGATTTATGGCAAATAACGTATATAAAACAAAACCATCCTAGTTTAACGTGGATAAGTGATACTAAAGTGGACATAGATCACAAAGTTATGCTGACTTGTCTGGTTATTCGTTTTACTCCCCTAATGTGGTGTGGTTGAGATAACAAATAGGTACTTTCATGGAATTTGAAATTGCTTTTCACATAAAGCATGCTTTTCTCAAAGCTGGATTTATCTAAATTCACTGACAGCTGGAAGCCAAGTGTATTCACATTAAATTGTTTATATCACAGGGATTCCAGGAGTTAGATTAAGCACATTTCATTTATTTTCATACAACAAGGAGAAGGGACCCTGACTCCCATCTTTAATCAAATTATATTTCCCATCAGGTCTAATGCTTAAAGTGTTACTAAGATGCTGTGTGTGTGTTTATGTGTGTGATGATAATTATTTGCTTTGACAATGTGTCATTTTTTTGTATTTTTTATTTTTATTTGCAAACCAGAAAGTGGATTACTGTTTTAAATGGCCGATATTTTGATATTTCAGAAACTGACCATAGCCATCCATATTCACGTTCCCTAGAACCCTTAATCTCAAGCTGCAGCATTTGTACATACCTAGACAATAATGGTGACAAAACCCCAGGAATGATGAGGTAAGAACTCATTTGTTTTGCTACAGAAAATATAGTACGTGGAGTAGAAGCCCCAGCATCACCTGGGAGGTTTTCAGAAATGCAGCTCTCAGGCCCCATCCCAGACCTACTGAATCAGAATCTGCGTTTAAAAAGTGATTTAAATGAACGTTAGGGTTTGGGAGGCATTGTCCTGGGAGGTTTCCCACAGCACTGGCGATATTCAATCCTTAAGCTCTTTGGAATGTCCACAGGGAATTACTGTAAAATTGGAGAATAACAACAGTGTAGAGAAAAACTTATTTTACTTCTTATTCCCTAGACTAAATTTCTGGGAATAGATGACTTAAGGACTGGTGGAAAGTGGGAGGTCTCAAAGTGGAAACAGGTACTACTACCTGTATGTAATTTGAGAAGCCAGACCCAGGCTGGACAGTGATGGTCAAACCTACAATGGATGTAGGAGGAGACACTGCAGGCCTATTAAGGGCCTTCCAGAAGCCATGATTCAGGGTGAAGGGAGGTAAGAAATTAGAGAATACTATCAGAAACGGGCCACAAGGAATTTGATGACCCTTAGAAAGGTCTTTTTGTGTCTGTAGGCTGTTTCCTGGACTGATGACAATCATAGCAGCTTTCTTCCCATGGTATCTTCAAAGGCCCACCCGGCCTCTTACAGTGATCAGATATAATAACCCTTTATCCATCCATAATTCAACTCTCTGGCAATGTCATTGCCCCATATATACATCAGAAATTTAGTTTAATTCAGTTCAGCAATTATTTATTGATTTCAAGTGCCAGGCACCATAACTATGACTTGATTAAAAGAAGAAGGAGGAGGAGGAAGAAGGAGGAGGAGGAGGAAGAAGAGGAGAGAGGCGGGAGGAGGGACAGATGGAGGAGAATGAGAGGAAAAAGGAAAAGCAGGGAGGAGAGGAGGAGAAGGAGGAGGAGGAGAAGAAGAATCTCCAAATAACCAAAATAGGTGGCTACGTTTATTACTAAAGCCTTCCACATAGAATCAGGCTGGGCCTGATTCTAAGTCTATTTTTGTTCATTAATTTTATTTTACATGCAATTCCAGAAAGCCTGGTTATCTGGTTTCTGAGTTATTATTACAAGAAGTGAATTGGAGTGGATGGGAAGGAAGGAAAAGGAGAGTGATTACTCTTGCTAGAGGAAAATGTGCTGATCCAGCCAGAGACAGACTGTCAGTAAAGAAAGGGATAGAGCACTACAATTATAAGACTAAGAGCTCAAAAACCATACCCATCTGGGGTCTTTTTGTGTTGAGACCAGCGTTTCTATATACCTCACAAGACCTGGGGGTACAGAGTCTCCAGTAGAAAAATCATGATGCTTGCAAGAGCAACCACAGCACTTTTAGGGAATTCACAAAGGCTCGATCTCTCAACATTAAAAATACTCTCTTGGGAAGTGGATGTGGCTCAAGTGATAAGGCCTCTGCCTACCATATGGGAGGACCTGGGTTCGATCCCTGGGGCCTCCTGGTAAAAAAGAAGAAAAGAAAGCATGCCTGCACAGCAAGCCAGTGCCCGCATGGTGAGCTGAGTGCCCGCATGGTGAGCCAAATGCCCACTCGAATGCCCACATGGAGAGCTAGTGCCTTCACGGCAAGCCAGTGCCTGCACAGTGAGCCGAGTGACGGTGCCAGTGCCATGTGGTAAGCCGAGTGTCCTTGTGGTAAGCCAGTGCTCACATGGTGAGCCAGTGCCCACATGGTGAGCCAAGTGTCCATGCAGCAAGCTGAGTGCCCGCATGGTGAGCCAGTGCCTGCGCAAGTGAGTCATGCAGCAAGATGATGACACAACGAAAGAGAGACGAAGGGGAGAGTCAAGGTCAATCTCAGCATAAACCAGGACCTGAGGTGCTTGACAGGGAACCTCTCTCCACATCAGTGGTCCCAGGGATTGAATCCTGGGGAATCTTAGAGGAAATAGACAAAAAGTGAAGGGAAAAAAAAAAAAGATAAAGAAGATCACACAGCAAATGGACACAGAACAGACAATAAAACAGCAAGGGGTGGGGGGGAGGAGAAAAACTCTAAATTCTTACAATAGTTTTTATTTGGGAAATGAAATTACTTGTTATCTTTACTTCCCTTTATTGACTCTACATAATATGAAGTTTTTGTAAAGAGCATGCTCATGCACATGCACATATATGTATATGTAATCCTAATATTTTTATTTGGGAGGAAAGTTAGGAAGAAAGGAAGGAGGGAAAAAGTGGGGAAGAATGGGAAGGGAGGGAAGGGCTAAACGAAGTTGACTTATTGATCTCCAGTTGCCACATAGCTGTCAATTTCCCTTTATTCTTCCCCACACCAGGCTCCCTTACCCTTTTTATTTATAAAGGGCTTCCCCGTCATTGCTGCTGATTTTTATACATACCTGGTCTCTGAGGATGTCCTTTGTTGATGGGTGATAAAAAACAGGTCCTCAAGGTGAAAATTAGCCTGAGGCCACAAAGCCAGCCATGGGCACAGCTGAAGAATGGGGACCTTCCACCAGCTGGGTCACTCCCCCAGCAACCGAAGGCTTTCTGTGTCTGTCTTGTGTTCCACACTGCATTTCAGGTTACCTCCCTATTCAGAAACACGGTTATGAACAAAAAACCACAATTCTTGACTTAGAATGATGGTCACCCTGTGACTGCTGCAAATTAGGACAGGCTAGAGAAAGAGAAGACTTTGCACACAGGCAGACTCTCCGTTGAGAAACCTGCCATGAAGCCCATTGCTCACCAAAGTAGGCAGGGCGTAAGTCACCTAAGGCAGCAGTTTCATGTTTTTCTTTCTAAGCGTGCCCTTCTTTGTATGCTGTTTAAGACACTGAACTGTATGAAATGGAATTGACATTATGTAATTACTTCCCTTTTACACTGTGCTAACTTAATTTGCTTTTCATTCTCAGGTATTTAAGAGACCGTTATTTTCCCATCAGGCTTTACTGTCTGCCAATTAAAGTATTAGATCGATGAGGTGGAGAAAGAACCTTGTTCAGGAAGGTTTCAGGTGGACATACTGCAAACAACAGCTTCGAATCACTTTCCTTTTATTGAAGACAGAATTATTTTGCCAGTTTACCAGTTTATGTGATACCCTCTGCACCTATTGTTATTTTTTGTCACACTTGCAAATCAAAATGGCTTAGCTGTCATTTAAGTTTTAGTATTTACATCTAAATACAAACTCAGTGTGCTCTTTATGGGATGGGTATGCAGAGGGGATGGGGTTCAGGAGCTGCAGCTGTTTAGAGGATGTGCTTACCCTCTGGGGTGGATCTAAATTACAGTTCATCAAAGCGTGTCGTATCTACAGCCGCCCCACCCTGAATGCTCCTGATCTCGTCGGATCTTGAAAGCTTATTATGTTGGGTTGCCCTGTAGTCCCACAGAGCAATGCTGTCCTCCTGATTTGCCAGGAAAGTTTCATCAGGAACCACATCCCAGCTCCCCAGAGCCCACTTTGATTGCATGATCAAATATGATTGGTGTCCAAGGAAACATGGTGTTTGAGTTGGTTTGAGTTGGATGACCCAAACACATAAAATGCTGTGGCACTGAGATCTTTCCCTATCATACCTTGAAACCCAGTCATTTTCTGTTTCTCTGTGTCGTTGTGGAAAGCCTCTGTACTTTGGAAGTGCTGGAAGTCATAGTAATTGCCCAAGAACTGTGGACGGAGAAGGGGCCCAGGGCAAAGGTAGAGACATCTGTCAGCTTGAGAGAGCAATTGTTTAGAAAAGGGAAATAATGAATCAAAAGAAAGGTCACCATAAGCAAAGCCAGATAGCCTATAACCTTAAAAAATTAATAGACTGCAAGTTCTGATATCCCTGGGACAGCAGGAAGAAAACAGTTTGTCTGATCATTGAATACAAAATATAATTATTGTCTCTCATGGCCTCAGCAGGCAGCATGTTTCTACTTCTGATCTTGAAAAGTAATTCTGTGAGTCTCGAGCATGCAGTGGGTCACAGATGGTTTTCATTACCCTAATTCTGAGCTTAGAACATACGGTGACTCAAGTGAATCTTTCTCCTCTCAGTGCTGAGAGTAGTTCCTGAGAAAACAGAGCTGTGGCCTATGAGATCTGCTTCAGGGTTAACCCTGAACTCACTCCAGGTTTGGATCAATGATCCCACACAGTTACTAAACCCCATAATTCCCTTGCCCATTTGTAAGAGAAGTTCAATGAATAGCGGCTAGCCACATGTGGCTAAATTTTAATTTTAATTACTTAAAATTAAATGAATTTCAAACCTATTTCCTCATTCACATTAGCTACATTTCAAGTGGCCAAAGCCACATATGGCTAGCGGCTACCATAATGAACAGTGAAAATAGCGAACATTTCCAAAAGTTGTATTGGACAGAACCATATCTCTATCAACACCTCCCTCAGAAAAAAAACCCTAGGAACACAGGACTGCGCTTTGACCCACCACTGTGGTTCTCAAACTTCAACACGCATCAGAATCCCCTGGAGGGCTTGTTAAAACACAGATTGCTGGGCCTCCACCCCCAGAGTTTCTGACTCAGCAGGTCTAATAAGTTCCCAGAGGGTGCTGAGGCTGCCAGTCAGGGGACCACACTTTGAGAACCACTCCTCTATGAGGAAGGAGGAAGAATACCAGGAGGGTAACTAATATAAAACATATCTTATTACTAATTTAGAATTCCCACATTTTAGTCTCATGTCCATCAACAAACATTTATCAAGTGCCTTCTATATTCCCAGCACCAGCTTTAAGTACATGGCTACTCATATCAAGCCTTGATTCTATAACCGAAAACGAGTATTCTCTGTAGTGATGGAAATGTTCTCTAGAGCAATTCAACAGCCACTGGCCAATGTGGCCAGTGAGCACTTCAATAAATTTTTAATATTATTTAATTTTGAATTAATTATAATTACATTTAAATATTAAAGCAGTGTAAAATCTTTTTCTATTAAGTACCACTATACTGTTTTGATAGGAGTAGACTTCACTTTAACCACTGAAATTTTTTTATTCCAATATTTATTTATTTATTTTTGTCTTTATTTGTTTTCTTAATGTTACATTAAAATAATATGAGGTCCCCATATACCCCCAGCCCCCTCACCCCACTCCTCCCCCCATAACAACAACCTTCTCCATCATTATGAGACATTCATTGCATTTGGTAAATACATCTCTGAGCACCGCTGCACCTCATGGTCAATGGTCCACACCATAGCCCACACTCTCCCACAGTCCACCCAGTGGGCCATGGGAGGACATACAATGTCCAGTAACTGTCCCTGCAGCACCACCCAGGACAACTCCAACCCCCGAAAATGCCCCACATCACATCTCTTCCTCCCACTCCCTACCCCCAGCAGCCACCATGCCCACTTTCTCCACACCAATGCCACATTTTCTTCAATTACTACTAATCACAATAGTTCATGAATAGAATATCAGTAAGTCCACTCTAATCCATACTCTATTCCTCCATCTTGTGGACCTTAGAATTGTTGTGTCCACTCCACATCTATGTCAAGAGGGGGCTTAGATTCCACATGGATGCTCAACCACTGAAATTTTAACATCCAAACTGAGATGTGCTCTAAGTGTGAAATACACATTAGATTTTAAGAATTTAGTATGAGAAAATGATGGAAAATTATCTCACTAGTTTTTATGCTGATTGCATGTCAAAATGATAATATTTTGGTATGCATTGGATTAAGTAAAATGTATTATTACAATTATTTACACAAGTTTCTTTTTACTTTTTTTAATGTGGCTACTAGAAAATTTCCAAGCGTGTGTGCTTTGCATTACATTTCTAATGGACTGTGTTGATATAGAGGTTAACATCACTCTCTTGGCCCATCAATTTCTGTCAATTGTGGTCCAGGTGTTGGAGGAGAGGAATGGTCAATTATTAGTGTGTCTAAGGTCCCTTACCCCTCTAAAAATCTGCTTCTTACAAGACAGAAGGTAATTGTTCTTCTCTGTTTTTCCTCAAAACTCTGGGAAAACCCACCAAATATTCCCTCTCTGAAGGTTATGACAGCCCACCCTCCTTCTGCAGCTCAGAGAAAGAGACAATGATGGCATCTCCTTAAGCCACAAAAGACTGGATGACAGACCCACATCCTAAAAATGCACACTTTTTTAACTGACCTGTACTTTCTAAACGTACTTACATAACTAAAGGAAAATGGGCTTGTTTTTGTTATGCATAACATGGGCTCCAAACTCTAAACATTATTTCCACTACACACAAAAATGCCATGAATGGAAACTGCAACTATCATTCAAGAGCCTTCAGTATTTAAAAATATAGAATGTCCTTCAATCACATACAAATGAAATTTCCAAAAACTAAAACATGGCCCTGATTATCCACCATGGTATATGCTCTCTTTCGTCTCTTTTCCTCTCCTGTCCCACTGAGCAGAAAATTCCAGAATTGTTCATTGATGATAATAGTAATAATCATTGTGTCATTGCAGAGCATTCTAGCATTTATAAAACATTAAAAATATATATCATTTCCATTGGTACTGCCAGCTGTGTTGTGAGTACTCTAATTAGCCACACTGAGGAGTGAGGTTCAGTGATATGCTCACTGTCAAAAGCTGAGTCGTGGGAGGGGAAAGATTCTATCCCCAGGTTTGGACTAAACTACTTCACCATATCCGGTCTTCGTCAGGGGCCCTACTGGCTGCCCCATAATCATGGCTGAGTCAGACTGCGGGACAAACCTCAAGCATCCCCAAAACACAAGCTGTTTTAGAAACCACTCCCTATGAAGCTGCCCAGAACCAGTTAAGAAACCCGAAAAGGACCAGCCCTAGAAATTGTGGAGGAGCTGAAATTTTTCTTTAGCAAATTTCTAACTTCCCTTCTTAGGCTGCCATCTCCCACCTAGTCTTATGTCATCTCCTAAAATCGCTTCTTCTAAGATAACTGATTCACCACTGCTTCATAAAAACTAGTTTCCAATAATGGCACTTACTACAGTTTGGAATGTATCCCACTTCCCTTCTCCACTAAAACATTTTTACCCATCTTATGTCTCCTTTCCTTAGAAGTTTGCTAGGCTTCTGATCCCTAAAATATTAATTTACATTCAGGATAGTAGTGGCCACCCAGGAATGGTTTTATTCTTAAGAGCAATTCCTTAGAAATAGCAATATCTAAATAAAGGAATAAATGACCAAGGAGAAATTTCAGACACAGGGGAGACCAAAACTGAGAGATTTTCTGTTTTTTTTAATGACATCTTTAATCAAATTATGGGAAAAAAATGTCTTATCTATGGGTGTAGGCCACCTGTTAATTTGCATATCCGTTCCTCTCATTTGAAACCAAGGAAGAATTGACAATCCTCTGAGGTATTTCCTCTCTTGAGAAATGTGCAATAAAGGACAATGTCTATTAGATATTTATAATGTCCCACATATTGTTCCACTTTCTTTCTATGTGTTTACTACTTTAATCCTCCAAACATGCCTAGAAGGTGGGTAAAATATTTTCTCATTTAAACAGATAAATAAACTGAAGCACAGGTGTGAAGTTCACATACCCAGTAAAGGTAGAGCCAAGAGTTGAACCCTGGCAGTCTTCCTCCATCGTCCACATGCCGAACTATACACTGTAGTGAAAAGTACTAAAAACCTGAGAACCTTTTCCAACTCCACCGGCAGTTTCCACCCCCACCCCCCTTCCCCCAGAAATATTGCAAGTCCAACATTGAGAAATACTAGGGCAGAGAAAGACTTTGTAATTTGCTTGAGGACATCTGTGCTATATTTGTAGCTTTAAAAGTGATTACTACTCACCTTTAAGTATCTCACTTCTTATTATAAAGCTTCCTATGAGATTTCCAAAATTTTCAATGTGGAAGGACTTAATTCCTTGTGACATTGCTAGGAATCTTATTTGCCCGCCCATCCATAGAGAACTTCTGATTGACAGGAAAAGAAGGAGCTGTAGTCAAGCAGATATTTTCCTTCCGAACTCGTAATAGCCAATTATATTTTGGTGAGTGAATTGGAGTGAGTGAATTTCCCTCTATAAACCTAGATTATAGCCACTCAACCACTAGAAGAGATGTGCAGAACAAGCAAAGTCACCTCCCAATCTCTGCATAGATGCAGTGACAAAGAAGAGCTACATCCTCACCTTAAAAGTAGGAAGAGACCTTGAGCCTAGCTCAGCTCAGCACCAGCTTATTCCTGCTCTCCATGAGGCTAGGAGTCCAGCTACGTCATCACGAGGCTTCCAACTCATCCTAGTCCACCGCTGTCAGGGTGCTAAAGGAAACTTCACAAACCTTAGAGAGCAGCCCTCACCCTCTCTCTCCAGGCAGAGTAAAATGGCTTACATAATGGCCTTGTTGCTAAGACTTTGTGCGTTTTACTCAGATGAAACTCATAAAATGCAAAATGTGTTAAACTATTTATTGAGATTCTGGATGTAGCACATAAAGCTCTCAATGCTGTTTTCAAAGAAATGCCTAACGAATGAGTCTCACATGGTTTCAAAGAATCATTTTTAATGGCCAAAAGGCATGCTTGATACCTTTTGGCACTGCATATTATATTAGATAAAAAACAGCACAGGTAGAAATGCTGGTGGCAAGAGAAAGACTTCTGGACCTGTGCTTGAGAAAGGTTTGATGAAGTGTTAGGTCCTAAAGAACTAATGATCACAGGATACACATCATGAAGATGAGATCTGCCTTTTACAGTTGACCTTATTAACAGACTGTTATGTCCCTAAGCTATTTTATGGGAACTGAGCCATGTACACAGAGGGGGAAAGAAATTTAATGATCCTTAAATTATATAGCACTACTACTTTTCTGAGGAAATCCAGTGTTCTGTCGGCAATTCCTTTCCATATATCTGGTTATTTAATGCCTTTTCTTCAGTTTTGTTGAGAAATTCTTTCCTATATAAATTGGTTTCATTTATAAATGGTGAAAAATTTCAAGTTAAAAAAGGTATAGTGCTGTATGAATATAAAGCATTATTATTTACAATGAGTCTTACTGTTATAATTTAGTACACAAATGGTAATATTTGCCTCAAATAACAGGCAACTTGTTGGATGGATAACTAACAAGTGTAAATGAACACTGGCCCAGGCATTTGGTATGCGTTTAATAAGAGTTCATTGTTGAATTTAATCAGTAGGTATAATTTTCCCTGTCATGGAATGATAGGGAATAAGAACTAACTTGGGCAATGAGGTAGGAATTCACAGCTCTTCTGTGACTCCTACTGTGGGATGGCTCTTCTTGGCACATGATCTGCCACATCATCGGAGTTTCAGGGATCCAACCCCTCAACATGAGTGTCCCCAGTGGTACTTGACTGAAAGGACTGTAGCTTCCAGGGATGAGGAGAATGCAGGCACCTGGCTTGCCTGAGTTCGTGGCCCTTTTCTGGTGCAGTAGCCGCAAGCACAGCTATGGGCTGGAGAGGTTTCTTGCTTAGTCATGACCACTCTATGCCAACCATCTTCTATGTTCCAAGCATGAGCTCATCACTTTACAGCAGGATTTCATTTCATTCGTACAGCAACCCTCTGAAGTAGGAATCACCAGCTTAATAGATGGGGAAACTTAGATGCAGAGAGCTAGATCATCTTGACTAAGGATTGCATTTCTAAGTGGACTAGTCAGCACCGTGACTGGGGCCAAGGCCCATGCTCCAAACCAGTACTGCTCAAAGTGTGATCCTCAGTCCACTGGGAGGGCCGTGAATTCTTCCAGGCAAGTTTCTAGTTAAATATTTCAAGTCCCTTTTTTAGTTTTTATATTAAGTAGGCAAGTAATGCCAGAGTTTCATTTTTATACAGAACTAAGGACCAATTCACTATACCTTTCTTAGTGGATTACTAGGAGTTATTAAAATGTTGGTATTCACAAACTGAAATTTAAAATGTTATGAAATAGTTTACAGATGACTCTAATTCATCATTCAACTAAGAATTCGGGCTAACATAGTGCATTGTCAAGTTGCTACTTTGCATATGTACACTGACAGATAGTTGGAAATCCACTAGAAAGTGGGAGTGGGTGGCGCAGGAGGCCTGCAGGGCCTTTGCCTTGCTTAAGTGTGCTACAATAAAAATTTGACTACCACTGTCCTAAACATTATGTTAAAATAGAAAGTGAGAGAAAAGTGTGTTCCCTTGTATGTGAACACAGCCAGAGCATGCTGATATTAAGCCCAAAATCTTATTTTGTTTTTCTCCCATCCCTATCCTTTACATCAGATGAGATCCTTTTAAAAATGCCCTACCATTATTTTCTGGACTAATAATCTAGACTCTCAAGTGAGGCAGGACATATCCAATGGTGATGATTCTGTTTTAATTTTCACATCATGTTTTGAGTAAATATTTGAATCCTCGCCAGTTTTAAGGTATCCTAATGGCTCTGTCGTTTTCATGCCTTAAGCAATATAAACTCAGCAAGGTCATTTAGGCTTGCCTCAGAAATCAGAATAAGCACTTTTCTAAAGCATACCTAAGGCAGCTGCTTCTCCAACACATCACCCATCAACTGCCTTTAGCAAACAAAAGATAATTTTTAGATTCCAAGCATTAACTATTCTCGGATCCATTAGTTGCAAGGGCATGGGCAAATTGGGTTATTCACTCTATGAGCATTTCTATCACAGAGTTAAAGATAGGCATTGCCCTTTATTTATTGAAATATTCCTGCAACATTCGTGCCCTGCTCATCTGTAACATTTCAGTAAGAGACTGTTCTTAATTTTCAACCAGGAGACAATAATTCAAAGTTTATTTCTCCAAATCATCCAATTATTATGGTAGTAAATGTGGTGATGTTAAATAACAATTATTTCTACTTGGCAATTTTATCTCAGCCCAAGAAAAAAAGAACTGTCTAAATAGGGTAGAGAAAGAAGTCTTTTATGTCTTTGATATAACATTTCTCACTGAAAATTCCCCAGGCTTTGTTGACCCCCAAAGCAGCTATATTTTAATAATGCTTTTCCAGCAGTTTGAAAATAACTTTAATTTGCCACCTAATAGTGCTTAAGACAGCGACTTAAGAACCTAATAAGTATTAGGAATAAGAAACAAAATATAAGTAAAATAAAAATGCAGACGTTACTACATTTGCTAAATTGTTTCCAAATTCAGTATTTTACCCTTTGCTCTGACAAAATAGGATAAGGTCTCCAAGTTTTCTGTAGTGACCCTTTAATCCTAGGACGCAAGGGAGGGAAATCCTCATGAACACATAGTTCTCTTTGTTCCTCCTTTCATTCTTCAGGGAAACCAAAGAGTCTAAATATTTCATTCATTCCTGAAGTAATATTCAGCACAAATTACAGTATAGATGCTAATAAATAAAAAATAATAAGGATGAAAATGCTAACCCAGCCCAATGCCCATGATTAAAAAATAGAAAGAGAAAATCCATTACAATTCTTTTCTCATCCAGAGACTCAAGTTTATGACTGGTAATCAAATTTTATGAGGCTCAGGAGGATTGTATATAAACTTTAGAAACAAAAACTCTTGGGCCTGTTAATCAGTAACCTCCTTTGGACCAGCATTGCCCCCAAAAGGAACATTCTGGTGAATCTTTTTAACCCCAGCAACAGTGACATATCACTATTTTCCGTAGTATAGGCAGTCTCTCCACCAAGGCAAACCAAATTGCCTCCAACAAGGAGATAACCCATTGCCTATCTGCTCTTTAGAAATAAAGCTTGCTTAAAGTCCCGTTAATCTTCGGTGGCAGAGATCATTGAACCGTGCTGAACTACTGGAACTGGAAACACAGTCCTTTGGGACTTCTTCAAATAGAAGAAATAAGTAATATGTAATACTTAAAGAGTAAAAACATACGCCTTTCTTGAAGTGCTCCTTAATATCATTCCCCTTGGTGAACAAATCTATAAATTAAGAGTAGGGGTTTAAGTCACAAAGCAGACATGCATCTACCATTAGTAATTGTAAGCTCTAAGCCACCATGCTCAGTCATTAGTGGGTAGAGTCAGCTGGAGGACTTCTTAAAACCCAGATTATTATAATGTCCACCCCTAGAGTTTTTGATTCAGTAAGTCAGTGGTCGGCCTGAAAATCTGCATTTCTAACAGGTACACAGGAGGGGTGACTCTGATGTTGCTCTTCTGTGGGAGACACTTGGGGAATCACTACGCTAAGGCTCCATTTCCTAACCCTTCCATGTCTCAGTTTCTTCACTAGTTGCTTGACACATCATACTAACACCTTTCTCCCAGAGTTGTGTGATAAATAAATGAGATGATGCATTTAAAGCTCTTGGCACAGTGCCAGGTACATACTACGTACCCATGTTCTCTGTTCTTAGTGTTTAACTGTGGACTTTGGAGGCTTCTACAACTGAAAACTGGACAGCAAGTGGCTTGATAGATTTGCCTTTGGTGCTTCTCTGGATTTTCTGCTGTTAAATTTAGGTCAGACTAAATTTCTCTTTTTCACTCATGTTAGAAATGAAAGATTTTGTTCTTCTAGGATGCTAAATTTACATTTAGTGTGGCAACATGTGTCTTGTTTATGTTTGTTTGTTTCTCGTTCTCTTCAATAAAATATTTAGGATGTTGGCTGACTATGCTGCAAGATGTCCTAGAATGAGTGAGGAAAAAGAACCGTACACAGTTCTACCTTGTGAGATACTTCAGGGACAATTTTTTTTTTCTGTTAATGCAACCTTGAGCTGCACGCAGAGATAGTGCTACCATTCTTGGATTTTTCCTACATTTTTAAATTTACTGTATCTGGTTGTTGTCTCTTGGTAAATATGTTCCTTAGAAGACACAAGTTGAGAAACTCAATCCTATGCTAGTTTGGGAGCAAAACCAGGTTGGTTTAGCACTAATGAGACTGTACCTGAATTCTTTTTGAGAGGATTGCTTGGTCCTCATGTAAATGAGGACTGGTGCCTTTGTACAGAAAGCAAAAAACAAAAATGAAACAGAAAGGAATCTAAGCAATAGTAATAAAAGAACAGAGCCTACAGAGTTGGGGGTAAAAATCACTGATGTTTGTAAAAAGAAGCTACCCTTTTTGCTTGATGACCAAAATAGAAAAAGACCAGATTCTTGGGAGGTAGGAATGGTTTTACTAGATAAATTGGCTAGCATGAATAACGGCTTTGTTTCTTTTCCAGAGTAAGCGGTTATTTATCCCTTTTAGTCCCGGGCTTGGTAGATGGATGGCTTCTCCTTATCCTTTGGGTTAACAGTTTTCTCCAGGTGGCTGCTGATGATATGATAAAGACCATCATAGAAGGACCACGGCCCAGAGCTCCCTATAGATCACCTCATCTTAGTCATATACCAAGACCCAGTAATCCATCATGTGGGTCTCCTTGAAGGCTTTGACCATAGCATCCCTATGTTTTGGGATATATGTATATGTATAATAACATAGGTCCCATGTGCAGCAGTTTATGGCCTCATGGCCCCTGATGTGAACCAATCAAAGCTTATCCTATGATGTTGCATGTACAGAAACATGCAAAATTACTTCTGTCTCCCATGGCACCAGATAATAGCTGTAGCCTTCAACATATACGTACTTCTGGAGGATCTTATCTGAGGCCGACTCCCAAGTTAAGATCTTTAGGAAAAATTCTTCCGGCAACTACCTCTGCATATTTTTAAGAGTGATGCCTCCCTCACTGGGGAGAATGTTCTTTGGACTGAAAAAGGGCAGAGCATGAGTCATTGAGACAGAATTGAAGCTCTCCACTGAAGAGAGGGTTATGAGAGTACAGCTTGCCACTTTAAATGAGCTCAGGTCTCCAGATATACTGGGAGTCTATAGATGTGTTTCTTCTTTGATGACAACCCTCAAGATTCCTGGAGAACTGAAAAGCTCCCAGAAGTTTATAAATAAGTGACATGTCCTACTTTGCAAAGCAGGCAGAGAAGGATGAAGTACATGAACATATATTTCTATCATTCAAGAACATAGAATAGATTACTAACTAGAGCCACAGGACCTAGGAGGTAAAGTGGTATCATTGGAGGTCATCTTGAGCACACCAGAAACTAAGCAGTGAAAACTAGCCCCATCATTTTCTTTGATAGGGCTTACTATACTGATAAGATCAGTGGAAGCAACACAGATGTAGTATTTTTATTTCAGCTGGGCATGTGTGCATATTGCAGAAATGTGGGCTAAGGGAATCAGAATCAATTCACCAGCAGGAAAATAACAATAGTGAAACTAGTTGTCCTGCAAAGTGCTGAACTTCACATCATTGAAAGTAACCAAACGGATGTAGAATGAGAACCAAGGAATTCTCTTACTCTTCCTGAACAGTATGTTTCCATACTGGAAGTTCCATGAGGGAAGGTACTTGGCTCAGTTCTTCATCATTGCATGAACTCAATCGTATTTGATGAATGAATGACTGAATGTATGTCAGAATTAAGGAAACATACAATCGTATGTTTATTCTTTTTTATTTTATTTTATTTTATTTTTATTGTATTTTTGAAGATACAAAGATCATAAAAAATGTTACATTAAAAAATATAGGAGGTTCCCATAAACCCCACATCCACCCACCCCACTTTTCTTACATCAACAACTTCTTTCATTAGTGTGGCACATTCCTTGCATTTAGTGAAAACATTTTGGAGCACTGCTGCACCACATGGATAATAGTTTACGTTTTAGTTTACACTCTCCCCCAGTACATTCAGTTGGTTATGGCAGGATATATAATGTCCAGCACCTGTCCCTGCAATATCATTTAGGAAAACTTGAAGTCCTGAAAATGCCCCCACATCACATCTCTTTTTCCCTCTCCCTGCCCTCAGCAACTACTATGGCCACTTTCTCCACATCATCGCTACAATTTCTTCCATTACTAGTCACAGTCCATATTTTATTCTTCTGTCCTATGGACCCTGGCATGGTGATGTCCATTCCACCTCTAAATAGAGTTGGGCATATGTTTATTCTTAAATCTCTTCTTGACTTTGTACTGAATTAGAGAATGTTTAATATAAAAAGCACTCAGCAGACTTCTTTATGCACACAAAAAAGTACCCCTTCCTAAAAGTCTACCTCATGTATTTTGTCTATTATCTCATATAATGGAAGAATATAATTTCACATGATACTGTGATGTCATTCCTGGTAATAATTTTCCTAAGGTTTAAAACCTGAAATGCTGGAAGAAAGATAAGGAATGTTTTGTAAATGAGCAACCAGGATTCAGGATTTCTGCCATTTGAATTTTGGATTTTCCCTACTTATATCATCCATAAGAAAATTGCTAGTTTCTTTTTTCCCCCACATTTTACTAGCTATATAACTTTCCCTTAGACAATAAATAAATAAATAAATAAATAAATAAATAAATAAATAAATAGAAGCACTGTAGGGAAAATGCTTAGAAATGTGAACCACTTTTACAGTATGGGTTTGAACCAAAGTTAAAATATTTACAAACTCAGTCAACAGAATAATTTAGCTTCTGATTAGAGAAATAATCACTACTCTACACTGCACTAAAATTAACTGCTAAAGTTTCTTAATGAATTGTACAAGATAAACACTCAATAACACAAATGATGCATTTCCAAAACTGTAAATAGTTTAACCCATTCTGTTAGCCTTCTGGAGATACACTTCTGTATAGTTTTGACTACATTAAAATATGTCATTAATTTGACTAAGTGCCCTTTAGCCTTCAGAAATCTCATTTTGCAGGTGCATTTTTTTACAAGACAAAATGGAGTCCTGATTAGAGAAGTGCTTTTCACTGCCTACTTATTAATTTTTTTTATTAGAGAAGTTATGGGTTTACAAGACAGTTGCATAAAATGCAGGATTCCCATATACCACCCTATTATTAGTACCTTGCATTGTTATGGTACATTTGTTACAACTGATGAAAGGACATTTTTATAATTTTACTATTAAGCATGGTTAATTTAGGGTTCATTGTGTTGTGTGATTCCATGGATTTTAAAAAATATTTATTTTAGTACCATGTAAATATAACTTAAAATTTCCCATTTTAACCACATTAAAATATATAATTCAGTGGTGTTTAATTATATTCACAGTGTTGTGCTACCATCACCACCATCATTACCAAACTTTTTCATCATCCCAAAGAGAAACTGTACACATTAGGCATTAACTACACATTACCTACCCTCACCCAGACCTCTGATAACCTGTATTCTAACTTTTCAATCTATGAATTTGCTTATTCTAATTATTTCATATAGATAAGATCATACAATATATTTGTCCTTTTGTGTCTGGCTTATGTCACTCAACATGATGTCATAAAATATATAGTTCAATGCTGTTAATTATGTCCACAGTGTTGTGCTACCATCACCACCGTTCATTACCAAAATTTTTCCATCATCCCAAATAGAAACCGTACATTTTAAGCCTTAAATCCCTTACTTTTTAATTTTGATGAAATGATGCCTTGCAAATTAAAGTCCATGAAGACAGGGAGTTTGTCCAGATTGTGTCCTACTGTGCAATCATCTTCTATAATTAAGGAAATTAAATGTTTATTGAAGTCTACTATATACTAGGGTTTTGACTTAAATGCTTTCACATATATTATTTGAATTAATTCACATAAAAATACATAAAATAGTAACTATTTTCCCTCTTTTTAAAATGAGGAAATAGTACTTCTGAGTGGTGAAGTCACTTGATAAAATTGCCTAGCTAGAAAAAGGTGAAAATAGAATCCTGTTCCAATTCTGACATGCCCTCACAATTTTCTCTGTCTCATATACCAGCTGTAGATGCTAAGGTATATATGAGCAATTATTTATTCTGTTCTTTACTCAAATGATAAACTGATGAGCAGATATCCAGCTTCTACTTTAGGAGTTTCCCAGTGGTTTGGAATCAAAATGAAACTATCATTACATATGCAAACAACAGCTAACATTTACTGACTATTTGCGGTGCTCCAGACACTCTGGGCTTTAAATGAATTTTCTTTTTTATTTCTCAAGACTATGCTGAACACTTAACAAATGATTTCTCACTGTAAATCCTTTAACTTTATCAGGTAGGTTTTATTAGCACCATTTTACAGATGATGAAACTGAGGCGTGAGAAGGTGAAATAACGTGACTAGACCTCACAGCTAGTGTGTAAGACAGCCGCAAATTAAGTCTGGCTCCTTCTGATTGGAAAGCCCATGCTGCAAATCAGTGGTTCTCAGACACGTGTGTGAGTTAGAACCACCTAGAGGGTTCATGAAAACAAGTTTGCTGCCCACCGCCCAAAGTGTCTGATTTGGGAGACCTGGGGGTGTGGCTTGAGAATTTGCCTTTCTAACAAGATCCCAGATGATGCCACTACTGCTCTGAGGATCACACTTTGAGAACCATGATGTGATTATGTCTGGGGGACAGTCCTGAGCACCTTGCTGCTGTGGAAAGGGCAGAATAGCTACTGCCCCAGTGGAGAGGCAGCAAGGGAGAGCCATCCATGGGAAGAGATGAGCTTCCTTATCACCTCTGACCAGAGAACAGTTTTCTATCAACAAGACAATGGGGGGCCCATACATTACCCCTCCACCAGAGACAACACAATGCAACAACTGCCCAAAGTATCTTAGATGCCAAACAAAGAGGCTTAAGAGAGAGGTAGAGTGCAGAGGGAAAACAGGAGATCAAGATAAATTGTGCCCACACTGAGAACCAGCTGTGATTAAATAAGGAACAGGAACTTCTCTTATCCTACCCCTCATCTCCACTAAGCAGCAGCAGCAAGCAAGCAAACGCACTGCGAAGGTGAGCCTTCAAAGTGCAACACAATTTAGGGGAAATAGTTGGAGTAGGCAATGAGACTTACTTACTCACCCTCAGAGCTGTAATCAACTGGCAGGTACACAGTCAGTCACCCAATCATGGCTCCTACATTATATTGAACCCCTGTACTGGACACTTGGAGACACACGAAGAGATAGTTTTATTGCTAAGAAGCTTAAAATCAAGGCGAAAGGTAAGCATATAAATGAGATTAACGAAGAACACCGGGTCTAAATGAGCAATGGAGAAGTAGGAACCCAGAGTAAGCAGAAATCAGCAGGACGGAGGGGGCAGCCTTGGGGTGTATTAGGGGCAAGCGGTCAGGGGATCCTCTGCAGAGGCAGTGGGAGTTGAGTTGAGCTGGATATTCAGCAATAGGTAGGATGTGGGTAGTTGGAGCTCATTGCAGAGAGGCCTCCAGGAGGAACCGGGAGGAGGGAGAGGTGGCATGAGAAAGGCAAAGACACGAGGAATTTGGGCTAAAGTGAATGGATCACTTTGACCTTGGATCACAGGGTGGGTGCCTGCAGACAGACCTGACCTAGACTGGGGGGAAACCAACCCAAGGAGGAGCTTGGATACCTTGTAGACACTGATGAGCTGGAAAGTTCTTGAAGAAGAAAGTGATAAGATTAAAGTATAGCTTTAGAAAAATCCCAACCTTCTCTTCGTTCTTTCCTGAACCCCTTACTCAGGCTACATTCCCGTCATCCATGTGCTCCTATCTCCAAACCTGCCCTTTATTTGTGTCTAGGGTGACGAGCATGTTCTGTGCATCAAGATGCCACTAATTCTCTTTTGATGTTCTTTGGTTCTTATTTCCTGGTTGGTCAGAGCAGGAGCTAGATTATTTTAAGGCTCACGAGGCATGAGGAGGTTTAAGTTTCTGCCCTGAGATTTGGGTTTGAATGGTTCCTATAAATTCTGTCCCGTGCAAGTTACTATTTAATAATTTTTGAATAGTCCACAGAGACCAATTCTGTCTCCACTTTGAACTATAACACATGAAACATATGATATTGTCCACATCTGTTTACTTTCTGCCAAGGGGAAAAAAGGGAGGCCTCAAATGGACTTCTTACTTATCCTTATTATCTTATTAGCTCTCCTAAGAATATTATTTCTAATATTACACAGAAACTAACAATGGTGATATGATTTAAACTGGAATAAATTCATAGTTTTAAATATACACTGGACTGTAAGATTGATCATTTTTATTTCCCAGTGTCTAGGACAAATAATATTAATTAGTTATTAATTGATTAAAAATATTGACTGAGTGAATGAATGATAATCAGAGTCAAAAGCCAAAATGCAGATCCCACAGATAAGCAAAAGTAGGCAAATTCATATTCAACTGTATTTACTGAATTTCCTATATGTAAAAGACCTGTGCTAAACATTTTTTACAAAATTTTTATTGAAGTATATCATTCATACATGAACATGCATAAACAGTAAGTGTGTAGTAAAAGTTGTAAACTTAAAAATACACATGCGTAACATAATACAGGGGTCCCATACATCACCCCTCCACCAATACCTTGCATTGTTGTGATGCATTTGTTACAAACTATGCAATGTTTACTTGTGCTAAACATTTGTACATTTAAATCTCACACAACTCTAGTGGTTAGGAGTTAGGATCTTATTTTAGAAATGTGCAACGCAGGGCACAGAACAAGTAACTTGCCCAAGTATTCACACAGCTAAAGAATAGTAATATGTGGATTTACTACCAGCTGTACTAATTCAAAATCAAGGTTCTTTCCTCCACTTTTCCCCAAATTTACCTATTCATAAGAAATATCTGAGTGCTTGTTATTACTAGAGCTTCCCAGTCCCCCTCCTCAGAGGATTCTGACTCAGTAGTTGGTAGGGGAACAGAAATCTTTACATTTAATATGTGTCTGGTGATTCTGAAGAACGCTTGAGGGGTTCTCAGGCCTGGCCGCCTCTTAGAACACTTTGGAGGTGTTTACAAAATACAGAGGCCTTGGCCCCACACCAAACAGATCACTGAGGCATGGCCAGAGTCACTGGGGATCACTACTTTTAAGCTCTGCAGGTTATTCCAATGGGCGTGCAGAACTGAGCACACTGGGCTCATCTGTATCGTGCTGACAATACTGCTTAGCCTTCACGAACCACCAACCCGCCCCTTGCCCTTCTTCCCATCAAAACGCAGTTCCACCACAATATAGGCCAGGAAAATGCAGAGATTTTTGAGAGAACAAAGGAGTGGAAGGGAAAGAGATCAAGATACCCTTCGTGACAAGTGATTAAGGAAAAGAAACCCAGAGCCGCCGATGGTAGGAAAAGGTGAGCAGTGAAGGGAAAGGTTTGAGATTTATCATTGAAACACTTTATTAACTCTAAGCAAAAGTTAAATAAAGCTGATACTCGTGTGAGCATTTCAGTGCTCACAAAAAGGGCATGCTTTCTGTGGAAGTCAAAGCAATTGTTACATATTCAACTATTGATTCTTCTTAGTTCCAGGGGTCGTTGATCAGAAATTTCTGTCTGTGTGTCTTCATCCTTTCTATTTTACAAGGGAGAACACTGAGGCATGCTGGGAGAATGAAGTCACTTTAGACTCCAGGATTGGGGCCTGGGGCCCTGCTTGGTGGTAAGTGTCCAAACTGGCTCCCAGGCTTCCGTGCCACTGCTGCAGTAAGGCATGTGGGTTTTCTTCCACGCTGTACAACGCCCATGTGCTCTGTTCATTACTTCATAGACAACTGTGCTCCAACATTGGGAAGAACAGGAATATGGTAATATACCTTTATGTCCTCCTTCATCACTGGATCTCAATAGGAGAGGCCAAAATAATTGCAGACAAATTCTTGGCAGAAAGTTCCCTTTTGGTTTTATAATCACAGGGATGACTCTTGTCACATGCCATATGCATATTGGATCTTTTCTTCCAACGGGATGAAAACAAAGGGGAATTTAAGTATAGAAATGATATGTGTCTATATGATTCTGGTGGGGGGAGAGGGAATGGTTTGTATGTGTGTATGTGATTCAGCAAATGCTGTATGCTTTAGTGAATATGTAGTAGCAAAAAGAAAAAAGAAATTCGCCCTCCTACCTTCTTTGCCTGAGCAGCCTTTCACCCTTACTTAATGAAATGGAACAGTTGATGCCTTTAACTCCTCTTTCATTTAATCTCATTAATGCAGTCTGTTGGGATTCTAGTTGTGGGATAACATAGGGGCAGTCATCAGCTTCTGCGGAAAAGATTTTTCCAGTTAGGACTTTTCATTGCTACTTCAAAATGTGTGAGAACCAGCTCAACGCTAAAGCTGATACCACTGGTGAGTTTTGCATTTTCTTCTCTCTTCTGACGTTTAGCTATATGAACTGCCCTCCAGGCAAGAAAGGCAGTGTTTACAAGCTCTCTGTAAAATAAATCATTGGTGAAGTATGTGGGCAATAAAATATTTTCTGATGTGGGAATGCATATAATAAACAAGCCATGCAGGCTTAATTTTACACTAGAGAACATATTTAAACATAAATATTTTCATGTCGGGAAGTAAATTACGAGATGCATGAATTCTGAGATTAAATCAAGTAAACGTCCACCACATTACACTAATGTTAGGCTAACAGGTATAAGCATACTTGTCACAGTTTTGTAGCTTTGATTTTAGTCATTGGCATTGCTATGGTTATAATTATTTAACTTTTCTAATTTTTAAAAAACTTAGTTTATAAATATATTATTATACCTATACCTGGTATTTTCTCACATGTAAGAAATTTATGTCTAACCAAAAATTATATTTGGTTGAATGATTATTAATGATGAAGTGAATTATGCTTGAATTTTCCTTCTAAATATTTGATAAGTGGCATAGTTCCCAAACACACATTATCTCAGAAGATAGGCAGGTTTTAAGCATTTGTTTTAAAATACTTCAGGGGAAAATGACACATAATTTATTGTCATTTCTTTGCTAATACAAGATAGCAATGAGTAACAGTTGGAAGTCATTAAAACAAATTCAGATAATTATTTATTTTAGTTTCAAATGTGCTTACAATTATTCACAAAAAATTATGTCAAACAAAAACCCCTTCAAATACCTCTCTCCACAATGCTTAGAGCTTCCTGTTGCTTGTATTTTTAGAAAAGAATAGATGTCGCTTCTATCGAATTATTCACCTATTTGAAAATATATGTTTTTTAAAACTTTATTGGTAAAATAAGCAATCACAAGCAGTTTGCAGTTCTGACATTAATGGAGTCTTTAAAAAACTATCCTTACAACTGACAGATTTACTCAGGGTATTGTTGCTACTGTTGTTTAGTAATTAATAGCAACAGACATCTTAATGTCTATGTACTTAATCCTATTTGGGTCTGAATCGAGATTAGCAGAGACTCAGAGGTGAACAGAAGTGTCCCTTTCTCCCCTCATTTGGTGTAAAAAACAAGCAAACACAAAAATGTTACATTGTCTGTCTGATGTAAAATCACATAAGCAGTATCTGATTTATAGGGACTTGTGCCACACACACATATTCATGATTCATTTTTTAAATGAACTGTTTGTTAACAATTTGTAAAGAGAACCAGGTATTTTTCCTTTCCTCTTAAATTTTAGTGGAATTAAAAGGAATATCCTAAATTAAAGCCAAGGCATTTTTATTTGTTTGTTTCTACAATAGAATATTTGATGCTGTGCTTAGCATTTTCTTGCTTTCACCAATGTCTTTTCCTCAAATATTTTCCCGCTAAAATATTTCTGCTGCTTTAGAAATCACTCACATCTCTAAACAAATGACCAAAGAAGTCTTTTTTCCTACCAATTCAATCTACCTAGTAGTATCAAAATCCATTTGGTACAAATCAATATTGAAGAAACATAGCTAACAAATGGGTCGATCATGAATGTGTCCATTCAAAATGTCATTATAAATAGTCGAAAAGCAACTGTGAATGCTTTGCTGGTACACAGACCAGTTCAAAATGAGGAGACTTGTTAGGATGGAATTTGAAATCTACTATATTTGCTCTTACTAATTTTTATGGCAAATGTACAGAGAGAATTTTGGGCATAAGGAGCTATGGTCGTCATTGTTCATACAACTCCTTCAGCAGCTTACATAGACACTGACTAAAGCTGTTAGGGATTATGTGCAGCATGCTGGATCTGATGAGCTCAAAAATAAGATAGTTGGGCCCTATAATATTTAGGATTACACTGGTAGCCTCTTTAGGAAAAGTGTGCAGTATCAGCAGAACAGGCACTTCATTCTTTGTGGAAGCTATGCCCTAATAATTCTACATTTGTCGGGGGTGGCCAAGTCTTTGTCTTGGTCCCATCTTAATAAAAAAGAGCCTTTGTGACATTTGGCTCAAAGTGACATTATAAGAGAGAGCTTCTAGACTAATACCCTAAATTGTCAATATTCCCCTAAAATAATTTCTGGTGCTGCTTGCAGATGAGAATATTTTCCTTTAAATTCTTTGTCTTTTTTTTTAAAAGTCCATATGTGTAAGAATAAACTAAACCACAACATCCTTTTCTCTGACTTCTGAATTTGTTCATCTCTCTAAAGATAAAATGAGAATTAAGATTGTCTTCTACTCTAAAATTTCTGTTCATTTCAAGATTTAATACTGAAACAATGGGAGCTGAATTACAAGTTTGCTAAAACATAGATGATGTAATAATGTACTCAGTGCAGAAAGTTGGAAAATACTTGGCCATTGTAGTATTATCTCTGTTTAAAAAAATAACAAAGTTCTGACATAATCCAAAATCTGTGCTCTTATGGAAAGATTACTGGTTTCATTAAATATCCAAGGTGTTCTCCTGTACCCGGAAACTCCCTAATGTCATGTGGGACTATCCGTTCGTACAGATTCTCTCTCTCAATCTCTCTCTCTCTCTCTCTCTCTCTCTCTCTCTCTCTCTCTCTCTCTCTCTCTCTCTCTCTCTCCCCCCCCCCCCCCCCACTCTCTCTCTCTCTCCCTTGCGCATACACACAGGAAACGTCTGCCGTTATCTCAATAGTTTGTTATTACTGGAGTTATTTACTGGATCAACAACTAAGGGCATATTTAAAAGCAAAAGCATTGGTAAACATGAAAAAGTGGCAACAATACTATTTAGTCCTTGGTTACTCAGGCATATTTTAGAATGTTATTTTAAGCATCTACTGGATGATATGGGAGTTGCTAGTGAGCCTGTTAAATAAAGTGATTATTAGGATAGGAAGATAAGTGTGAATGTAGTACAACATCCTGATCTCACAGGAGCATCATCCCAATGTGGATCGAAAATCTACCCCAATGTCTCAGGAGAAGAGAGACCTGTCCCTTTTATTTTACAGAGTCTCTTTTTTCAAGGACAAAGCATTGAAATTAGATTCTGATTTCTGTGTCTTTGACTATATCCTCACCCTTTTCCCTGTAGTCCTGGCTTCCCTCTTTTATAAAACTTTTACTTCAAGAGATTTAGGTCCCGCCCCATCACTACTACCAGCTAGAGAGAAAAATACATGTTTTTCTTACTTTCAAAGTCACTAAAGAAGTACTGAGAGCTTCAGGCACAGTCTCTACAGCTTCTGTTAATGAGGTGAATGAGAAATACTATTGTTATGGTTTCCATCCCAAACTGTGTCAGGCTTTTCTGTGCGTGTGTATGTGTGTATAAATTTAAGTTCAAAACTTTGAATTATCTGACTCCAAATGTATAACCTATTGGATTTATTTTCATATTAATGGAACATGTCCCTGTGTTTTCAAGTATTCTTGATACATGTAGTATCAGAAATTACATCTTGGAGCATAATGAGCAATAATACTATACTGAACCACATGAAATCGCCAATATTGACTATTTTCTTACATTAAAAAATGGCAAGGTCATATGATTCTACTTAACATATAATGTGTGACTACAGATAAAAGCATGGTGGTGTGATAACTCTAAAAGCATTCTACATACTATTTACTTTTCATTTAATCCCATTGACTAGTTCCCCAAAATAAGTTTAGATTTCTCATCTGGAATCTTACTCCTGTAATTGGATTTCCTCTTTCAGTCTTCAGCCACCCCTCTTAAGCCTGCCCTCTTTCTGCATATTTACTCCTTGAAGCTGCTCACTTTGCAAGACCCAGTTCAAATACTACCTCATCTACCAAGCCTCCCCAGCCTACCTCAGTTGAAATGAATGTCTTCCTCTTCTGGTGTCACTTAGCAGTCACCACTATCTGCCCTGTATTTGGGCATCTTAGAAGTATGTCGGGTTATATCGTCATTGTATTCATTTTTGAAGGTAGGAACTTGGTTTTGCTTTTATCTGTGTCCTGAAAAAATAGGTTTGGCGAATCGAACTAGCTTGATTTTGTTGTGGGTTTTTGTTTTGTTTTGTTTTGTTTTGTAGGTACCAAGGATTAAACCTGGAACCTCATACATGGGAAGCAGGTGCTCAACCACTGACCTACATCTGCTCCCCAAGCTTGTTTTTCAAAGGACTCCTTACTTGTCTTTGTTGGGCTGTCTCAGATGATCCTCCCTACCTCTATCGAAATGTAAACCTTGTGCAATATGATTTTTTTAAAAGATTTATTTATTTATTTCTCTCCCCTCTTCCCCCTCCCTCCTGCACCCTGGTTGTCTGTTCTCTGTGTCTATTTGCTGCGTCGTCTTTTTTGTCCACTTCTGTTGTTGTCAGCGGCACAGGAATCTGCGTTTCTTTTTGTTGCATCATCTTGTGTCAGCTCTCCGTGTAGGCAGCGCCATCCTGGGCAGGCTGCACTTTCTTTCGCGCTGGGTGGCTCTCCTTACAGGGCACACTCCTTGCGTGTGGGACTCCCCTACGCAGGGGACACCCCTGTATGGCACGGCACTCCTTGCGCGCATCAGCACTGCACATGGGCCAGCTCCACACGGGTCAGGGAGGCCTGGGGATTGACCCGTGGAACTCCTATGTGGTAGGCAGACACCCTAACCACTGTGCCAAGTCTGATTTTTTAAAATAGAAAAGCTGTATTATTTTTTCCATCTTCGCCAAAGAAGCTTATTTTTACTTCTTTTTTATTTTTCTCGCCGAAACATACACTGCCTTTTCCCTCTAGATCCTATGCGTGACCTGGTTTCTAGAGTCCCCACCCCACCTGTCCTTCAGTGAAGGTGCTATGGTGTTGTCAGGAAATTCCTGCTCAAAGTTTCAACTAAAAGGAGCCTAGAGAAAGAGACTCAGAAAAATATTAAGAAACTAGAACGAGGCAGGTTTTATTCAACAAAGCAAAATAAGTGCTGTTTTCTTCTTTTTATAACTGGAAACATCGGCTATTAAATAGATTACGTGGTTTCTTTTTTGATATAAAGTTCTCTTCACAGAGAGTTGGGGTGTGGGGGTGGATAACCTGAGAGTTCAGTTGCAGCCTGCCTTGCCTCTCTCAGAACTTCTCAAACTCTACTGTGCATTTGGATCTTGGGGATATGGTTACAATGCAGATTCTGATGCTGTAGGGCTCGGGTGGGGACTTCAGAGTCAGTGTTTCTGCCAAGTGCCCGGGTCAGGCAGATGCTGTGGGTGGTGGGACAACGCTTTTGAGTAGCGAGGCTCAGGCCAGCACCAGGAGAGCTGAGTGAAGTGCCACGCGTCGTGCCTGCTAAACCCCGTTGGCCGATCAGCCTCCACGACGTGGATGGCTTTCCAAACGCTCGTTTCCAGAATTACCGTGAGCAGCTGAAAGGAGTTTGTTTCTCAAGTTCAAAAATTACTTGACAGTCTCACCTCCACCAGTTGAAGTAAAGTTTATGCAATTCAATGATTAAAATAGAGAAGCTGGGTTTTTTGTTTTTGTTTTACTCTTCCGAAGAGAGGCTTTTTTGCCCTGAGTATCCAGAGAGTTCGCTAAGGAGGCACAACCTCAAGAATATGCCTTGGTGCCGGTGATGGAATGTGAAGAAGATACAGGCGACGGTGACAATCGTTAAATCTCCAAAGGAAACCTGGTACAATGGGTGTTAGTTACAGTAATGCAAGTCGTTTCTGGGAATACAGCGGCTTCTCTTTCTTCTACCTTGTCAATTAATGACCGAAGTTTTTTGTTACTAACCCTTCAATTGTCCTACTTCCTTTTGAATGAAAGAGGAGTGCCTAAAAGCCAATAGCAGAAAACTTCTCTTACAGAACTCTGTGAAGCTTTTATCTTAATGCTAGGGAAATGTAAAAGTCCATCAATCCTCAGAGTAGCTGCAACTGTGACTACCTGCTTTCCATAGAACATGCTTCTCCAACTTTGGTCTGGGCAGATGTGACCTGAGGGGTTTGTTAAAAAGCAAATTCCAATTTGCCTGCTCTTGGATGGGACCTGGTATTCTGCATTTTTAACAAGCTTGCAGGTGATGCAGATGCTGTTGGTTTCTGAACCACATTTTGAGTGGTGTGGTCGTTGGAAGTCATTAACTGCGGTCAGCCTAATGATGGCAGGTCTTACATGCACATTATCTCATGATAATCAAAATGTTGGCAAGACCAAATGCACTTAATGGGAATTCATTCATAAATTATGAATTTAAAACCTCTATGACTTATAAAAAGTGATGTAGTAAGCTTACAAGAGGGATAGTTAACTTATCAGCAATTACTATTAATTATTACATTAATCGCTGCCCTTGTTGTCAGTTGCATTCTCTGTTGTTCCATTCCTCTGTAGACAAGCAACTCTGTGGGGGTCAATGCTTATGTGTAAAAGATAAAAAAACCTCCTTCCATAGTAATCCTACAAATTCTGCTTTGGAAAAAAAACATTTTTTGCTATTATATGGTAGTAAATTTTTTCTTACTCTAGCTCTCAATGATATATAGTTCAGGGGATTATGATAACATGAAGTTTAATATTATCTTTAGGTCATTTAGAAGATGTCTATCAACTGAATGGAAAAGAAGTCTACCATCTGGAATATTACAGAACAGCATCTGAGAAGGGAGGGAGACCCCAGATGCTGATAAATGTGTAGGAATTATAGTAGGAATTAGAGTGCACTGAATTTCATGAACTATATTTAGTATTTAGACAGGAAGCAGGGGTCTTTTAGAATCACCATTTAGCCTGATGTAGAGGCAAAAGCTCAAAACCTTCTAACCTTTTTCCTGAGGGTCTCGTTTTTCCATGCTTGAATCCCACCCAACCTTGAGGCAACTGTCTGACAAATCAAATTTATAGTGGAAGCAGGTCCCAGTAATGTGTGCTTCAACACAGCCCTTTATGTTTGCGGTCACATGACACTGGAATATTTTTACCTAATAGAAAAATATAATTATCAGTCAGCCAGTGAGAGAGGGAAAGAGTACAAACAGGGATTTTAACTGGGATTTGTCACAGATGGTAAATGAGATACAATTTGGGCAGATGAGATACAACTTTGACTATTGAGACCATCTGCAAAAGGATTTTAAACCAAAATAGTTGTCTATATTAGAAATTTCTATATGTGTAAACTGTGCTTCACTCAGACAGTAAGAGCTTTTCATGACTGTCCACTTTTAGCATAACAAGTAAAATCCTGGGAAACAAGTGGACAGGTGAGCCCAGTGCCCAGGAATCGGAGCTGCTATCCACTGGGGAGATGCTTATTTCCTTAAGACAAAAAAAAGGAAAAGATTGGAAAGCAAGAGACTTGCAAGTATAGCCCCAAACCAAAGGTCAAGAAGCACTGAGAGAATTACTGGTCACACTTAAGTATTTCAGAACTGGCTTTGGCCCTGGGCTTTATCTCCTTTGCAGGTGGTTTACATGGTACAGAGAATTCCTAGTAATACCTTGAGTCATTTAGTTCCCCTCACTTAATTCTGATTTATTCCCTCTACCCCATATATGGACAACCACTATAGCCTAAAGTCTCTTTTATAAATGAGTGTATGTCAAATCTCATGGCTGAACTGAAAGAAAAAAGAAACCAAAGTTTAGAACGACTGCTTAAAGAAGTTGTAAGAATTCTCTATTAAGTATCACAGAAAATATTTTTAAAAGAAATATGACATGGCCCCTGTCTTCAGTGGGCTTAAAATGCCCCTAATAGAGAACTAGCTAGATTGAGCTGAAGAGTTGGAATGGGGGAATGACAGCCACAAAGCAGGCAAAGTAATAATATTTCCTCCAACCAGAAAGTACCTGAAAGGTCTGGTATTCTATCATGCTTTTAAGAGTTAAGGTATTTTATTGGATCAAAGTGAGGCATTTTCTAGTTAACTCATTAGCCTGGATTAGTTTTTCTAACCTTAATACCTGCTGTCACCAGCGGGGCTTTGAAAGAGCAGAACTAAAGATGTGTAGGTTTAGGTAAGCAGGAAGAATTGAAAATGTGGTGGTGGCTTCCTGGGAAGCTGTGGCAAGGGACTCAAAGCAAGGAAGGGCCTTTAAGAGGTACTGGGGAGTGGGGGCGGTGGGGATAGAATAGGTAGAGAATTGCTAAGACTATAGTGACAAATTTTGACTACGCACAATTTGTTGAATAGGACTAGCCTATCTGCTATTAAATTGTTCTAATATCAGGTTAAAAATCAAGTTATTTTAAATCTTTCATGACACCCTTTGACACTGTGAGAATGCCCTACTGTAAGCCACCATGCCATTGCTTTCATAAGCAAAAATATATAATCAGTAAATAAAAGTTTATCTGTTTCACCGCCAAAGGATACCAGTAGAAAAGTGAGAGGAATATATAAGAAACTGAAAAAAAAAAAGGAAAAAATGAGCCATCTCAAGCCATCTCTCAGTGCCTCCCTGAGAATGCCATTGTTGAATTAGTCGATGGATCAAGCAAAAGTACAAATGTGAGCTCCCCTCCTCAGTTTTTTTCTGTCACCTTCACTGTCACAGCTGGTGCAGTCCAAGCACCAGATCCTCCCTAGATGTTCAGTTTGAAGCCATGAAAAATAGCATGTCACTAGATCTGTATTCCCTGTCACACAGGTCCACAGGAGGCTTTAGCTAGGATAATGGCAAGGCATTTTTAAATGGCAAACATTGGAGCAATAATGTGATCTATTGTCCTAATCAGTGTCTGAAATATTCTGTCTTGAAGATGTGCTTTATGAAATACGTAGTAGGAACTAGAAAGTTGTAGCTCAGAGATGGTTTATTTTAAATGAGAGAAAAGGAAAATGATTAGTGTTTTTAAATTTGTCTTCACCCATAATAGATCTCAGAGGATCTACTCTGCCATAATGGGTAAAAATCAACATAGGTTTTTCAAACGGATAAACCCCCTCCACACACATTAGCACACCTATATCTTTAAAAAAAATTAAAAAGGGAAGGATGGATTTATTCGAAATATTTGCAATAGAGACGAGAGAGACCAGAAAGCCATTGTGTATATGAAAGAGAGAGAGATCAGAGGCTATCACAATGGGGAATGGAGGGCTCAGTGCCCCATATACCCTTTTAAATGCCTCTTTCTCTTTAAAAATGTTTATAGTTCTTCGGAATTACATGTTGAGCTAGGATTATAAATATGTATAAATATGCAGATGCTCTATCAAATCATTCCTTATCCCATTTGTATTTCCGAAGTTGTGTAAGATAACCTTTGCAGCTTTCAAAAAACATCTTCTCACACCCCAGGGGGCAAATTACCTCTATTTTCATTTCCTTTAGAGTTAGATCATTTTATAATTAAGAACTTATTGAAGCAGATTCTCCCCACGTGTAAGCTGCTCCCTGGGGAATAATTTATGCAAAGAGAGTTGTGAGTTAATATCTTATAAGCCTAAAAACTATACTGTGAATACCTGGAATGTTTAGTCAATTTTGTAATCATTATAAACAATCCACTATTTAAAAGGTTATCGCTAAGATAGTCCAAATATCTCATAGTGTCATTCATTAGGTTATTTAAAAATAAGATCTTTAATAAAGAGATAATGGGGCTTGTCATCACTGTGGTCCAAGAGCTTTAGAAATCTGTTATTAATGATGCTTATGATGATGATGATGATGAAGATTGACATTTTGTAGCTCTTTACTATTTACAAACATTTCTTCATAAAATGTCTCATTTCAGCCTCATAAATCTGAGGTTTGTCAGGTAAGTTCTAGAAACCAGGAAACAGAAGAGCAGAGATTTTACTTTGGCCACGGCCTCAGTCATTCCCAGAATAGGGACCAGAAGCCAAGAGAACAGAACAGAACGACACCAACGCTCTCATTTCCCCATACCACGAAATCTTGAACACTAATACTTGTTTGTGTATTTTTAAAGCTAAAAGGAAACAGAAGCAAATAGAAATTCTTAGTCTAATAAGTTTTTCAGTTGATTTTTTTCTTTTCATCTATTGTTTTTTTTAAATCATTGTTTCTTTTACTGGTGCTATTGAAATAAATTAATAATATAGAGTCTTAGTTTTCCAGGCTGCGTTGACAAACCCACACAATGTGTTGATTTAAACAATGGGAATGTATTCATTCAAAGTTTCAAAGACCAGATATCCAAACCAAGGCACTGCCTAGAAGCTTGCTTCCTGGCGGAGTCGGTAGGCTTCCGGCCGGCTGATGGTCCCTGAGTTCTTTGGCTTTCCCTCTACTTGGCAATGGCCACCCCTTTCTCTTCTGGGTTCCAGCTGACTTCTGACTTTAGGCTCCTCCTCTATCTTTCTCTTTTTTACAAGGCAAAGAGTAATAAGATTAAGATCTATTCTGATTCAGTTAACTAAATAACATCTTTTAAAAGTCCTATTTACAATAAATAGCTCACAACCACAGAAATTGATTAAGAACATGTTTTTCTGGGGTACATAATGCAGCCTGCAAAACTGTGTTCTTATCTTTGTGAGAGAAGGAGAAAGGGTTACAGGCTTAAATATCAACAAAATTGGTTGATTTCTTTTTTATTTATTTCTCTCCCCTTCCCCTTCCCTGCTCCCTCTCCCCACCTCACCCCCCCACCCCCAGTTGTCTGCTTTCTCTGTCCATTCTCTGCGTGTTCTTCTGTGTCCACCTGTATTCTTGTCAGCAGCACCCGGAATCCATGTCTCTTTTTGTTGCGTCATCTTGCTTCATCAGCTCTCTGTGTATGCAGCACCATTCCTGGGCAGGCTGAACTTTCTTTTGTGCTGGGTGGCTCTCCTTATGGGGCACACTCCTTGCGCGTGGGGCTCCCCTACGCGGGGGACACCCCTGCGTGGCACGGCACTTCTTGCACGCATCAGCACTGCACATGGGCCAGCTCCACACGGGTCAAGGAGGCCGGGGTTTTGAACCATGGACCTCCCAAGTGGTAGGCGGACGCCCTACCCGTTGGGACAAATCCGTTTCCCAAAATTGGGTAATTTCTGATTTTGCCACTTCCCAAGTGGAATCAAGAGTATCATCAACCAACTGGATCCTCAGTTTTCTCATGTGAAAAATAGGAACATAATATTGAGTATTTTTTGCTTGTAAAGATGACCTAAAGCACCCATGAAATATTTAACTCTGAAAATTTTAAAATGCTAACCTGAAGTTAAACATTATCTCAAAATTTAAGAAAAGTAAAATAATAAAAGAGGTAGTGTCCCTTATTTATTTACTTGATGTATTCTAGGGTGAGAGACCGTACAAGGGCAGCCTAGTAGAAGATGAGACGTGCAAAGCATTTTACAGTATATTTTGCATATTTTTTTAAAGTATGGATAATTTTAACAACTCTAGAATACTCTCAGAGATATAGGAATTACTACATTACAAAATTTTATCTCAAGGATTCATCCATAAGTTTTATGCTGATGACTTAAAATCATCTTTACAAAAGTTCTTTGTACAGGTGCCTACAGGACATCTTCGTCTCAATCTCATACAAAATTCACACGTGCAAAATAGAAAACCCATATTCTACTGTCTTCCATAAAGTAGTTCCCTTACCACCATCCTCATTTTTTTTTTAAAGATTCATTTATTTATTTATTTCTCTCCCCTTCCCACCCCACCCCTCATGTCTGTTCTCTGTGTCTATTTGCTGCATTTTCTTTGTCCGCTTCTGTTGTTGTCAGTGGCACGGGAATCTGTGTTTCTTTTCGTTGTGTCAGGTCTCCATGTGTGTGGCGCCATCCTTGGGCAGGCTGCACTTTCTTTCTCGCTGGGTGGCTCTCCTTATGGGGGACACTCCTTGTGCGTGGGGCTCCCCTACGCGGGGGACACCCCTGCCACGCAGCACTTGTGCGCATCAGCACTGCACATGGGCCAGCTGCACACGGGTCAAGGAGGCCCGGGGTTTGAACTGTGGTAGACAGATGCCCTAACCACTGGGCCAAGTCCACCGCCCACCATCCTCATTTTTATTAAACCTACTACTTCATCTCACTCTCAAGGCTAAGAAGTCAAAAGTCATCTTTGATTATTTGTCAGTTTCCACCTATATATCTTCTCATCTCTGCCTTTGAACTCTCTATTTGCCTGTTAATCTCCATTTACCCTACCACTGGTGTAATCCATGCTTTCATCTCCTACCACCCGGGACAGGAAGAGTTTTTTAGTTGGTCATCCTCTTGTTTCTGATAGCCTACCAAACTCATCTTTCTAATGCACCCCTCACACTACTTTAACCATTTCTTCACCCCTGATTCCCTGTTGCTGGTGGGATCAGGTGCAAAGTATCTCTGCCTGTCTCCCAGGAGCTCCATAGTCTAGCATCTCTATACAACCATGTGACCCTAACTTGCAAACACACATATTCTATGTAAACAGGATGCTTTCTTCTTAGGAGAAATGCCTCTCATTTCACTTCTGTCTGGCCAAATCTACACAATCTTCAAAATCAATCTCCCGTGAAGCTATTTTAAATCCTATTGACTTCATAGTTAATACCTATATAAACCATTTTTTCTCTGATTTCTTCATATATTCATGTTGTTTCATTAACTAGGTTATTGGTGTCATTAACATAGTCTGTATCAGCAGTTCTTCATTAGCAGAGGGGCACATAGAGCAGGCACAGTAAATATTGGCATTTTCAGAAATAAATATCCAGTCAGGTGAATGCATAAAGTTACCCAACTCCCATTTTGTTTTATTTGCCTTACTAAGACTGTTACTGAAATGAGGCAATGTGATAGCACTTAGTATCTTCTTGTTCCAAGTCCAAAATAAGAAAACCAATGCCATGGGTTTACAGATTCAAGGGATTTTTGAGTCATACTATTTCCAGGCCAAGTTTCAAATGGAGAAAGCAATAGTGGAAGGAGTTTAAAAAGATTCTCAACCTTGGTTGCCTTTTACAGTTTGAAATAAACAAAGCAAATAATGATGGATGCCTGCCCTGTTGCTGAGAAGCTAACGAAGGAAAGCCATTCAAATTGCAGTGATTCTCCCACCTTCAACCCCTCTTCAAACACTGGCACCATGACAGCGGATAGAAGGGGAAGGAGATAGGAAAGGTGATAGGGAGAAAACTTTGTAAGCTCAAAATGTTTGTTTTCCCCTTTCAGCACAAATTGAAGTGATACCATGCAAAATTTGTGGCGATAAGTCCTCTGGGATCCACTACGGAGTCATCACGTGTGAAGGCTGCAAGGTATGGGACTCGAACACAGCACTGTCCAAGCATCTGTGTTTGCCTCAGGCATCTGTGTGCTTCATGATACACGTGGTGACACCTTTTTAAAGAAGGGCCGCTAAGGACTCTTGAGCCTTCTTGCTTGGTGGGTAGGTGGGTGGTGGATAATGTTCCATTCTTTTGCCTTTCATCTTTGTCTAACTGGTCAGCAGCTTCTTAAAAATCGATTCTTATTTAAAAGCTTAAATTATTTGAATACGTTTACAGAGATATAAATATTAATTCTAGCTGTTTTAGCAGTATTATGTCCAGTAAACTTCAAGGAATTTTTACTATGCAAAAGAACTAAAGGCTAAAATAAAGATTCTAAGCTAATAGACATAAATATTTATCTATCTCCTTGAGAAAGAGGAAGTCAAGGTATCGATTGCAGAATGTGTATGGTCATCCCTTATTCCCACATTCCAAAAGAAAAAAAAAAGAAAATTGGAAGCATGGAATGTTAGAAGAGGACCAGATAATATAAATCAATTTAGAAATCATTAGCCCAATGGCCTCCTCATTTTACAAACGGGTACCTATTTGTAAAATGACATAAGATTATGTCATTTGGTCAAAAGTCACTGATCTTGTTGGTGAGAGGACGTGGTTTGAAATAAGAGTTTTTTGATCATTAGTCTAGAGTTCCACTCCCGTACAGACACTACTAACACTTCCAAAGACAACTAATTCCAATGGGAAAGTTGCTCTTAAATACAATGCTGGAAGAATAGCAATTAATTTTGACCTAATCTGAAAGAAGAGAAATTTGCAATTCAACAGTAAATTTTTGAAATTAATCCTTAAAAGTAAAGAAAGAGTACAAGACTAAACATCAAGAAGAAATAAGAACATTTCTACAACTAATTTTAAAGAGCAGTTTGTAGTGAGAACAAATTAAATGCAGCTAGAATCTGGGAGGGAAAAGGTTATATTCTAGCATAGTTATTGGTAACAGTATTTTTAAACAAGATGCCCGCAAACTAAATCATTAATTTAAGGTCTGTAAACTGAAGGAGAAGTAGTACGGCCATAGAGTCTAAGATCCAATATTAATCTTAAGAGGCTTTCAAATATATGTGAAACAAAGCATACTCTGACTGTCAAATAGTGATGCTGTGTTGAAAAATTGACAGTGTTTTCATAATAGTATCAAAAAGTATGATTCCTGGAATTGAAACTGAAGGGAAGAAAAGAAAAAGAAGTAAATGAGAGCAAAGTGGGAGAGGGGCATGGAGAGAAGAGAATAACATAAATATACTAACCCATCAACATACAGACCTGTATTCTGTTCTTCTACAGATCTGAAGTTAAGAATTAAGTTATCCACCTTAACACATCTTTTTCAACTCAAGGAGAAGAAATAATAAACCAAAAATACCAGTCAGCAATTTTTAAAATCATTTAGAATAAGTTATTACTTCTTCTGTGCAGGTAGACAAATAGTTTTCTTTGTAAATATTAAGAATTTTGCCATTGGAACCCTCTTCCATGAAAGCATTTTCACCACTTTGTTACCTTGTTAGGAAGTTTTTAAGACATATGGTCTAGTTCACATAATGTCCACTAAAAATGTTTTTTAGATCAATGCCAAAGTTTTCTATTTCATTGCATAATGGAAAACCGTTGATTTTTTAAAAAAAGGTCACATGTTCGTGTTAAGCAGCAAACCATTTTCAACAGTAATTGCCAAAAGATTGGGTTATGGGCAAATATAATCCAACTGGTCTGTAATAGTGTTTAACTTCCTGTCATCTGTACTTTCCTATTTCAAGAAGGAATCCACAGTCGGAGAAATTATGTTATTATAACACATACTCTGACGTTTTAGTCAAAACAACATTGTACACCACACTTTTTTTTAAATTTCATGGAAAAACCCACATTTGTAAACATGCTACATTTTTCTCCAAACTAAGAACTCAAGAAATTCTGTTAAGAGTAAGATGCCAATGTCAGCACATTCAAGATAAACCTCAGAATTACCATAATACTGTTTTCATACCAACATAAACTACCATTTTAAATAATATCAATTCTGCTTTTGCATTTATTCAAGTCCCTAGTCAGTCAATAAAAGTTTAAACAGAATCTCTTTTTTCATGCCAAAAAGCTCATTTGCAATAATGAGCAACAGATAAGCAAGAAATGCTTCATAATTAATGTCAAACTGGCCTTAAATCAGGGCTGTAGCCATAACTTCAGAAGAGTCTTTCTTGTCAACTCTTTTGCTGAGTGGCACTTGAGTATCCAAAGATAAAAAGCATACAATTCTTCCTTAAAATAGAAGTTCCAAATCATCTTTAATCAAGACTGATGGGCCAAGGTTATACTTTCTGAGGTATATGGTATATGAAGTATATCATTGCAGTCCTTGGGCCTTGAGTGTAATCTCTCTTTTAATATATCTCACACTGCCATTACTGGTTCATTAAATAAATAATACACATGGGTATATGGGGGACAAAACCAGTCTTTTTTGTTGAAAATGCATTGGGCTTACAACCACAGAACGAACTGTGACGCTCTCTGTTTAAGGAGGTACTTGGCCACATATCCATTTCTGAAATTCTACCCAGGGTAGCCAAGCTCTCTTTACAGTACCATGCTGTGCCATACTGGAGACCCAGGAAAAGGAACAATTAGTAAATCGATCCTGTTTTTATTTTAATTTTTTTAACTTTTTTGCATGGATGTTATTTTTAACACATAGTTAAAACAATTTAAAATATTGTTTGTCTTGATTTCTGAGGTTTTGGCCACCCTTAAATTTCTCACCCAAGGTGATTGCCTCACTGCCCTCACCCTAGTCCAAGCTCTGTTTTATCCTCCCGTTGATAAGTTGACACAGAGCTATTTGAAGTCAGGAGACTTCTTCCAGGCCTCTCAACGAGATGGATATTAGGCTTACCATCCTGAACTTTTTCAAGGCTTCCTCCTTCCAAAGGATGACATAGTGGGTTATCTTTTCTTAAAAGTTCTCTTGGTAAGGATGACTGTAGACCATCACTTTGCTCTTTACATTTGGCACTTTAGCTGTATTGCTTTAGGCAGTTCAAGAGCCAATAGAGTGCTCGCTTCGGCAGCACATAGAGTAAAATTGAAACGATACAGAGAAGATTAGCACGGCCCCTGCGCAAGGATGACACACAAATTCGTGAAGCGTTCCATATTTTTTCCAGACAGACCCAAGTTTATATAAGCATTTTATAAATTTTTAAAAAGAAGCTATTACAAGTCAGTAGTAAAGAGATTATTCAATAAAAATGATTTTGAGATATTTGTTTCAAAAAAAAAAAAGAGCCAATAGAGATTAGGGAAACTGATTAAATAGATGCATGAATGGATGAATGAACTTTTGTGTCCCTAGAAAACATTCTTGTTTTCCCTAGTAGTGTTTTCTGTAAGATATCCGAGGGGTGGGGGGACCTATCCAAAGAATTTTTTTAAAAATAAACTTAATTGTGGCTTTATTTAGAGGGATAGTGTATGGGCCATGGCCATTCATTTTGCACCAGGAGGACCCAATCTTAATTACCTGAAAACCTCCTATCACCTGCTGCCTGAGGCAAGCTGAGACCATTAGTTCAGCTTTTACTTATTTTTTATTGAGTAGTTTATATACCACATTTCCTTCGTCCAAAAATGTGATTGTTTCTAAGTTTCATCTTTGATTTAGAAACAACTTTCCAGATGCATTCTGGCCAAATTCAGAAATTTGAAATGAGGGAAAAATGCATTTTGGAAACTAGAAAAATAATACACATATTGAACATAGACTCTCCATTGCTACTAATACCTGCAAATATCTGGCTCCCAAAACATCTCACACAAGCCTGAGTTACTGTCCCCATCAAGTTTTTCATAATTGGTCTGCTGGTGACATTCTTCTTCACCAACCGCTACCCCTGCTCCTTGGGGGCAGGAGCCCTCTTCTTGTGTGTGTGTGTGTGTGTGTGTGTGTGTGTGTACACAGAACAACATAGCTCACAAATATCCTTAGTAAGCATTGAGTGAATGAATGATACTTTCATCTACCTGGAGATAGTACATATTGTCTCCAATAGAAATAACTTGTATGCTGTTGAAGGAGAGGTAGCCAAAGAATTTTAAAAATAGAATGCAGTTGTAGTCACTGTAGAAAATGTAGCAAATGGGTATGTGAATGGTCTCTTTGTTTCCCTTCTTTTAAATCTATTTCCTTCTATTTTTTTCCCTCCAGGGATTCTTTAGGAGGAGTCAACAGAACAATGCCTCTTACTCCTGCCCTAGGCAGAGAAATTGTTTAATTGACAGAACCAACAGAAATCGTTGCCAACACTGCCGACTGCAGAAGTGTCTTGCCCTAGGAATGTCAAGAGATGGTAAGGCTTTGGCTTCCTGTTTACTTAAATGCTCTCAAATGGAAGCTTTGCTGCAGTCTATTTAAGCCCCTGGTTCCATTCTAGACAAGGGAATTGGAAAGAAGGAGAAAAGAAAAACACTATTCTCATAGTACATTAAGAGAAAAGGTAAGAGCACATGAAAATATAGTAATTCTATGAATTAATAAGAAAGGAGAGGGAAGCAGACTTGGCCCAATAGATAGGGCATCTGCCTACCACATAGGAGGTCCGCGGTTCAAATCCCGGGCCTCCCTGACCCGTGTGCAGCTGGCCCATGCGCAGTGCTGATGCGCACAAGGAGTGCCGTGCCACGCAGGGGTGTCCCCTGCATAGGGGAGCCCCACGCACAAGGAGTGCGCCCCGTAAGGAGAGCCGCCCAGTACGAAATACAGTGCAGCCTGCCCAGGAATGGTGCCACACACACGGAGAGCTAACACAGCAAGATGACACAACATAAAGAGACACAGATTCCAGTGCTACTGATAAGGATAGAAGCAGTCACAGAAGAACACACAGTGAATGGACACAGAGAGCAGACAACTGGGTGGGGGGGGCAAGGAAGGGGAGAGAAAGAAAAAATAAATAAATAAATCTTGAGGGGGAAAAAAATAAGAAAGGAGAGACTTTTTTGCAGCTCTCAGAGCTCCCTGTGCTAACCAGGTTAAGTGAAAGCTTAGGCCCAGGTTGTGGGGACCCATTGTCCTGGTATGTCTGAGAATGGGGAGTATCCTGGGAAAAGAGACTTTCAGCGCTAATAAGGGGGAAATCCCAGGCAAACCAGGACGAAACTGTCAGCAGGTACATCTGCCGTGGTGCACACGTTGTTAAGCATGTGGTGATGCTAAGGAGCAGAAAATGATTCTCTAGAAGTCCAAAAGCTCCCCTGGTTGGTCACAGCTACCCAGATAAGGATTTGGACTTAATCAGAGCCCATGCTGATTGCAAACGCTGTAATAAAAGTCCAAGTTGTAGTTTTGTGGCATCGAGGAGGATTCTGTGATCGTGGTATTGAAAGCCAGGACTCGAGACTTTCGTGGGAAGGAAGTTTATTACAGCCGGCCGGGCCTGGCGGACTTGAGTCCAAAAACCAAGCCCCGAGCCAGTCTTTTAGGCTGCTTTTATGCAGAGAACATGAGAGGGGTGGGGTTAAGAAACAGTTGGTGGGAAGCAGACTTGGCCCAGTGGTTAGGGCATCCGCCTACCACATGAGAGGTCCACAGTTCAAACCCCGGGCCCCTTGACCCGTGTGGAGCTGGCCCATGCGCAGTGCTGATGCGTGCAAGGAATGACCTGCCATGCAGGGGTGTCCCCCCTGTAGGGGAGCCCCACGCGCAAGGAGTGCACCCCATAAGGAGAGCCGCCCAGCACTAAAGGAAGTGCCGCCTGCCTAAGAATGGCGCCGCACACAAGGAGAGCTGACATAGCAAGATGACGCAACAAAAAGAAACACAGATTCTCGGTGCCGCTGATAAGGATAGAAGCGGTCACAGAAGAAGACACAGCAAATGGACACAGAGAGCAGACAACTGGGGGGGGGGAAGGGTAGAGAAATAAATAAAAAATAAATCTTTAAAAAAAAATAGAAACAGTTGGTGCGAAAAGTTTAAGTTTTGGTTTCTCCGGGTTTGGGGTCCTTCTGGGAACTAGGTAAGCTTGAATAACACACACAGCCCATATCAGTAGAAGGGCTGGTGGGTGAAGTGTCCTACTCAGAATATGACATACATGTGCACTCCACCTTCAGCCACAGCCCAAGTGGATGGTTTGACCCCTAACAGACTTCCTTAGATTGATGGGAGATATCAAATAAACTCAATCAAGATGAACAAATAATTTCACCTACCTTTAATTCCAGTTTTAGGCATTGATCTGGACTATTTCTCCACTGACATTGGCCAGAGTCCTCCTGTCCAAATTGTAAGCGTACCTGTGTTTTGGGGCCATTTCTGTCTTGCTCCCACTGTGTCCTCAGGGCCTGTTCAAAAACAAGATCTTAAATGTTTGTTGAATAAACCATGCAATTCTCCTATACTAAGGGCCTGAGGCACAGAGGATGTCTCAGACGCTACCCTCTTTATGTAAATCCTGTGGCTTCTGTGTCTCTAGTCACATTTCCTCTAGTGGCATCACTATGGCCAATGTGGACCAAAAAAATAATTTTTTAATCTCAGTTTTAGAGAAATACAGATAATTGGCATGCACTGCTCCTTAGCATGAAAAGGGGTTTGTGAGTTATTGAGTTAAATGTGAGGACTTTTAGCCATTTGGCTCAATTCAGCTTGACATAGTCTTGTATCTGAACATATAAACTATTTACCCCTTAGCTTGCCTTCTCCAAACAATTTTACTTTGACTTTTTGCTTACCTTTTCTCTAATTCCTAATCCAATTGACCTAAACTTGTCTTTGCACAAGAGTACACCAATAAGAATCATGTGACCAAAAAGCAGAATCTTGTCTTGAGCCCTTCACCTTGTAGGTAGTTTCTAAAGCTGCAGAATGGTATGTTTCCATAACTTTCCATCTGTTAACTAACTGGATTTTTGTTTATTTGTTTTTCTGGGCTTGCTAATCACATAAACTTACTCCTAGGATAAATTTTTGGTACTCTGTACTTCCACATAACTAAAACAAAGAAAACGAAAGGTGGGGGCTAAATGGTTTTTCATGGGATTTATTTAGTGAAATTATATGAGAATTTGAGCTAATGGTTATTGTTGGAGAAAAAAAAGTCTTCTGGGACAGAAGACTGATATGACCACAGGCAGAGAATTTATTGAGAAGCTCTCCCAATGGAGTGGGTCTGAAGAACAGACTTTAGCCCACTCCTGGAAGGGAGGGATTTGAATTTATACACAAGTTTCCAAAGTGGGGAAATGATAGTTGGTGGGAGGGGTCGAGGGTTCAAGTGAAGTGCAGGGGCCAAAAGGAAGCCCTAGAGGTGAACATTTTCCCTTGTATGGCTAGAAGAGCCATACAAGGGAATGCTGGAGGAGCAGGTGTTTCTTTGATCTGTAGGGAGTAAAAGGTTTCTTTTTTTTTAATTATTATTATTCATTTTTAAAAAATATTACATTAAAAAAATATGAGGTCCCATTCAACCCCACCGCCCCCACCCCACCACTCCCCCCACAGCAACACTCTCTCCCATCATCATGACACATCCATTGCATTTGGTAAGTACATCTCTGGGCATTGCTGCACCTCATGGTCAGCGGTCCACATCATAGCCCATACTCTCCCACGTTCCATCCAGTGGGTCCTGGGAGGATCTACAATGTCTGGTAATTGTCCCTGAAGCACCACCCAGGACAACTCCAAGTGTAAAAGGTTTCTTTACCTCCCTTTGATATGCAGGTAGGGAAGAGTTTCATCTCCCTCTGATATGCAAATAGTGAAGGTTTCCATCTCCCTCTGATATGTAGGTAGCGAAGGTCTCCATCTCCCTTTACTCCCTTCTCTCCATGGTTTTCTTTGTTTAACCATGCCCCTGCCCTTAGACATGTAGGCTTATGGGGGAGGAGGTTAGCCTTTCCCCAGTCCATATCAGGGGAGAATGGAGCTACAGCTTGTTAATTACTGCAAACCTCTAACAGTTATGCACTTCATTTTTTCTATATGAAGGCAGCATATTAATTGGCAGCATCTAAAAGAAAATTGACACCATCTGAAAAGCCCATTAATAACTGTGCAAAGAGTATAAGCCATTGGGTATTTGGTTTTGTTACTTATTTCTACGATGAAAGGAAGTGTATTTTCTGGAAGGGCAGGTATTATACATCTGCAGTGGTGAACAGAATAGGTAGACAAGGAAGGATATAGGGTCCTAAGCAGATTCAGCAGAGTCAGTGACATCAGCTAACAGAGTCTAGAAGATTGTCTGAACCCCATGACATAAAAGAAATATGTCCGGAAGGGGAGGGCTTTTCACTAGATAGACCCACATTCTATTCTTGTGGGCTGTGAATGCACTGCAGGTCATAAACCTCTACGCAAATAAAGGCAACATGGTATCTACAGATACTGGGAGTTAAGGATACTGATCCAAACTTTTGGTCCAGAGACAGTGATGAGACTGCCACGGACATCTTCCTAGATGCCTCCTAAGCATGTCTTTTGTTAAGTAACAGAGATGAGAAATGACTGGGGGGTGGGCATAACAGCATTAATGAGGGGAAGGAGGGGCTCAAGCAGAAGAAAGAAATGATTCTTTCTGAGGGGAAAAAGCTCCTTCTTACTGCATCATATGGAGAGATATTGATCTGAAACTTTATTATAAAGGGGGCACCTTATATCATATAAGCCAAACTAATACCAAAAATGCTGAATAGTTTTTGTTTCTTATTGATAAGTATTGCTCAGTGCGTGGCATTGAAGGATTCAAAAGTCCTGAAGTTATGGTTGATTATCTATGTCTAGTAAGGTTTCAAGAATGGGAAGTGGGGCCTTTTCTGCTGCCTATTTATTATCTCTACCTTCAAATGATTAAGCAAATATTTTCAGAATGCTTTGGCAGCAATACTAGTAGCCCAGGTAAGAAATCCCTATATCTAACTCCTTTTTACGATTTTCCCCTCCCTCAGGAATAAAGTGATATCTGTATTTTGCTATTTGCATTTGTTCTCTGTTTGCTAATCCTAGCTCCAAGAATGTTTCCTTCACCAAAGCTGGTCACTGGAACAAGGTAACTACTAGTACAGGGGTTCTTAACCCTTTTTGTTCCACGGACCCCTTAGCCAGTCAGGTGAAAACCACGGACCCCTTCTCAGAATGTAGCGGCAGATAGCTTTGATGACACTCAACATTGACATGTTTTTAAATTAAATTTTAGGATTATCCAAAATTATGTTTTACAATTTCCCCATAATTTTAATACTTGATAACCTAACACAGTTCAACATCTGTTCAGAGGGTCATTTTCAGCAAACGTTTAGAAATTTGAGTTTTCCCATGGCATCATAAAACCAGTTCTACCACCCTTTTTGCAGGCAGTTATCCTCTGCACTCAGAACATGCTACATCAAAATAAAAATCAAACAAAGTCTATGCTATCCTGTAAATTATTTAATACATATCACACCTGCACCAATATGTCTCCAGGAGAAAAATGTGGTTTTTTTTTTTAATTTTCAATTCAAGCTCATTTACCCCATGAAATCTTTCCATGGACCCCTTGTTAAGAACCCCTGTACAAGTAGATAGCTTGACATGACTTTTGAAATCCTTGGACTTTCATCCTCTCTTTCATTCTCTCCTGAATTTGTACTTCTATAGAGGTTTTTTAGCAATGGCACTTGACAATAACAAATACGTTCAAATATGGCTTAGGGAAAGAACCAAAAATGAAGTCCACTTGGAAACATAACACATTTGTGTTTATATGTATAAGAAGGTGAGAGTATGCGTTTGTATATGTGGATTTATAACACATATATACCCGCTAAATTTTCTACCATCTGATTTATTTTTTTTTTAACTGGACCTTTCACAAATGTTAGGTTCAATCTCTGTGTTGAGGGATTTTCACTGTATACTTTTTCCAACTGTGTTTCTATAAACTAAAAGATCAGAAAATGGTTCTGCATCAGAAAGAAGATAACCGAATCCCAAATACTAAGCTCGAAAAATACAGTGTGTGTCCTTACAGGTAATTTGCCTCTGTGAATGCCTGGTAGCTGCCCTCCAAGGACAGGCTTTGCAAGTTAGGCTTCTTCTGTAAAGAACTGCACCATGTAGTATGGTACCCAGTCACCACTATTTAAGTTAAAATTTGAATTAATTAAAATTGAATAAATTTTAAAATTCAGTTCTTTAGTCACACTAGCTATATCTCAATTCATAGATAGCCACATGTGGCTTGTGGCTACCATCATGGAAAGCACAGAGAACATTTCCATTATCACAGAAAGTTCTATTGGACAAAACGTTAGAGGAGATGGGAGAGAATTGTTTTAAAATCATGAAGAGCAGATTTAGATAGTTTGAATCAGACTTTTTTAACAAAATGAGAACACTAAAAAAAGGGCACATCCTTTGAAGCTGAAAGGAGTTAAATTAAGACAGCTTACATTGGTATAGAGCCTGTTGTTAATATAAAGAACTTTACAACTAAAGGTAGTAAGATAAAATAAGATTAAAATAATTTCTAAAATGTCAATAGAAAGTCTAAGATGATAGTTATTTAATTAGGTTATCTGAAGTAAAAAACATATGTCTGGGTGTCAAGTAGTAGCAAGTAAAACTCTTTGAAGGAAAAATAACTTTATTTTATAGTTATTTTTTTACTCTTAAAACTTCCATTTGATTTAGAATCTCACAATCCAAATAAATGTAAAATGGTTTTCAATAATTTTGATTAAAATTGTTCCTTGCTATTGTGGAATCAAAAGGAGGGTTAAGAGAATATCATGAGCAAATACCATCATCATTGAATATTTATGAAGTATTTTCAATGTATACAGAATGGTGTTGCTCTCTTTGAGAGGCAGCAGTTTAACAAGAGGCTGCCTCTATAGTCTCATTATTTATAGAATAATTCAAGTTACTGTCATTAACAGAATAATTCAAATCTGAGAGGATCGAACACTTAAAATATGTACCATTCTGTTTAATGGATAGTGATAAGAAGAATGCTAATATTTGAAAATATAATAGTAGCATAGCCTCTGTTAAGATAGGCCTATCAATATAACGAATGTACTTACAAATAGTGACAAGAGATTATTTATGTATCAGGAAAGTTCAGTAGGCTTATTTCTGCCATGTACTATTATTGTTTCCTGAATATATCACTACTTTTATTGTTGAAAGTGATGTAAAATGGAAACACTGGCTCATCGGTGTTTTGAAATGAAGGGAAAATTTATTCTAAAAAGGAATAAAGGCAATTGTTAGTGGAGTCCTCGATAAAGTATTAATTCTGATCATTCCAAAATATAGTGAAGGCTTAAAGTTGTTTCTTTGAAAATATTCCAGTACCTTAGTGACCTGATAAGTCGATTTCGTAGAAAAGGCGTAGCTTTTCTCTGTTGAGTTTTCAGATGTTCCTGGGGGCAGAGGTCTTGTCAGCATGCTTATTTGACCTTGTTCGCTTTGATTATGAGCTCTCTGGTTAATGGCAGAATTCTGAACATAAAATCATTAAATGTCGGGTCTTGGCTGTGGTCCTTCCTGCATCTGCCTTTGGCTGTGGGTCATTTCTGTGGCTCTGCTGATCTTAGAAGGCTTGCCTTGGGAGACTGAGGTGGCTCAGCTCTGCTTTGTATATCTCCTCCTCCCATAAGCTAGTTCAGGCATGTCCTTGTCATGGTGAGCAGCCCAGCCACACAAGCACGGGCCAAGCCTCTTCTGTGTCCCATTGGTCGGAATCCCATTGGCCGAAAGGAGGTCACATGGCCCTGGGTAAAGAGTGAGGCAGGATGCTCCATTTGATGAAAGGGCACTGCAAATTTATCTGGGCAGAGGGCATGGAAATAGGAGAGAGGAACCAGGGTCGTTAATGCAATCAATCCACCGCAGTGCACATTTAACCTAAAGCATGCAGTGTATGGAAATCTAAAGTAAAGATTAAATGGAAAGGGATCGAAAAGGAGGTACTGCATGTCTGCCCTCTGTTAAAAAACGTTTCTCATTCTCAATCCTTTCTCCTATACATTTTTTAAAAATATTAAATGCAAAACTATTCTATTAAAATATGGAAAGTATATCTATCCCTGCCAAAACAAAAATCTTAATCTATAGTGATAAATGCAGATTTTGCATTCACCTCCATAGCTCAGCAACTAAGAACTGGCCTAAACCTCTGTAAGTATAAAGGGCAGAGAATCAGCAAATAAAGAAGCATGTCACATTTTTTTCTTGGGTGGAGAAAAAACTTTCTGAATCAAGATGTATCATGGTTTATTTCTTCTTAGGCTGAAAATAATTTTTCTTAGTAAATGATATATAGTAAATTACTTGGAAAGACATAATATAAAGGTACAAGGAAAACTTTCCACTAAAAGTTATCTATAGAATTCTGTACATGAACAAACTGGAACTATCACTGTAATTAATAAGCATATAGATTTGTCTTGAGAAAGAGAATCTAATATAGACAGTGTCTCTAAAACAAAATTATACACAATAAACCAAGTGATTCAAGACCCTGTAAAAATGACAATTGAGCTGGAAAAGAGAGTTTGGGCTGAATGAACCTGTTTGACTGTCTTCATTCAGAAAAATGACTGTATACTCACTTCACTTTCCTACTTAGGCAGTGTCAGAATGCCAGACGTAGCATTTTAAGAAAGGCTAAGGGGAAATGGGAAGAATTTGTTGTGCTCCAAGTCTAACCAGGACATCCATAACCAGCAGGCAGCAAGGAGGAAAGTGGCATGCCCCAGCCTTGAAGGGTGCTTCCCAGATGTGCGTCCAGCACCCCTGTTTACTTTCTCTTAACTATATCTTAATCACATAGCTACAACCGGCCGTGAGAAGACCGGGAAATAGCGCTTCCATTCTGAGCAGCCTAATTTGGTGGTTTTCTAACCAAAGGAACAAGAGGAAAATGAATTTTGGAGGAAGAGAGGGGGTCAAATGGTAATCTCTTTCTCAGCAGGAGTCTCCTCTGTGGGCACTTCTTCTGCTCTTCACTGTTTCACTGTTCTCAGAAAAGCACTAACCCTAGTGACCTAAATAGGACCTTTCTACTCTCCACTTCCTTCTTTCTACATTCTCTGAACTTCCAGCACCAATAGGTGATGTGAACACTGTCACGAAAGAAAAGAGAAAAGACTTAGATGGGAACCTCCAACTTTGTCATAATCACCACCATTAACATGATCTGAAAAAAGCAGCACTTGGTGAGTCAGCTCAGGTGGCTCCTTGACTCGAGATATTCACAGTCTAACAAGATAACCGACAGCTTGTAGGGGGGGAAATGCCAGTATTCATAAGAGCTCAGGAGGTTAAGCCCCCTAAGAAGCAACACATTCAAGCGGAAGCATCTGCATGTACCCTATAACCTCTTGCAGAGCTTTTCCTCTTTTTTCATTCAATGGCCAAGGTTTTTTGCCAGAAAAGAGAGGCAATATAAAACTTGGGGGTGGTAAAATGAGGAAGAAGGGTTACTGTTGGCTCATTTGCTGGGCAATGGATGTACAAAAATTCCTATTTTACAAAGATTCCTTTCATCTAATCCCTAAAGCCAACTGAAGGCAAGTAATAATAATGTGGTTTACTTAAATCATGTTTGTCATCCTGCCTCACATCCTTAATTTCACCCAACATGCTATTTAGAAAATAGGTCTGCAAGTGAACACACTGAAATGTGACAATGATAGGGTACTGTCTGACAATCTAGTAATCCTGATGCTTAGGGGGGAATTGCAGAAAGCTAATAATGAGTGTTAGTTGACATTCCAATAGCAAGGACTATTTGCTAGTTTTGTTGGTTGCCTTTTCATAGGTAAGGGAGAACAAGAAAGCATGTCTCCTTACTTCAAGAAAACAGGCTCATGCGTAAGTTTTTACCTCTTCCTAGCTTAGTTTCAGTTCTCACTATGTACATAAACTAAGACAGGTACCCACTTAATATAAATTTTCATCAAATGTGGAGTGCCCGTGACTGGGCTCTTGGGCTATGAGGCTAGGAGTTTGTGCAGTTGATGTCGAGGGGGCATCCATGCACAACTCCGTTTTTTTGAGACGGCTAATGAGACCGATAACGGCAAGTGTTGTGTTCTGCTTTCCTCTCCAACCCAGCTGTGAAGTTCGGGAGGATGTCCAAGAAGCAACGGGACAGCCTATATGCCGAAGTGCAGAAGCACCAGCAGCGGCTGCAGGAACAGCGGCAGCAGCAGAGCGGCGAGGCGGAAGCCCTTGCAAGGGTGTACGGCAGCAGCATCAGCAATGGCCTGAGCAGCCTCAACAACGAGACCAGCGGCACTTATGCCAATGGGCACGTCATTGACCTGCCCAAGTCTGAGGGTTATTACAGCGTGGATTCAGGCCAGCCCTCCCCGGATCAGTCAGGACTTGACATGACTGGAATCAAGCAGATAAAGCAAGAACCCCTCTATGACCTCACATCCATACCCAACTTGTTTACCTATAGCTCGTTCAACACCGGGCAGTTAGCACCAGGGATAACAATGACTGAAATCGGTAAGTGGAACCCTCCCAGTTCCTTGTTGAAAATTCTGTTTTGAAGTTGGCCAAATTTTAGTCTAAGGTGAATTGCTTGGCATTCATGATGCCTCGTGAAATAACTAATTGATTTAAACATATATTTTCATAAATACCCCTCTTGGTCCACACTATAAAAGTTTATTTCAAATAAAGGAAGAAAGGATACACATTATAAATAGAAAACTATTATCAGTTGAATTTGGGTTCCCCATCAAAGGAAAAATATTATTGGAATAATCAGAGATATTTCACCACATATTCAGAGTGAAGCTATTCAAAGTGAAATACCTAAGGAATATAGATACAATTTGGTATACATGAACTGAGGTCCAACTCTCCCTCTCAGGTAACTGAGGGCAGTCTTTAAGCAAACTGTAGCTCATGTCCTTCTTTTTCAGGTAAGAGGTAGACCAGAAGTCCACTGAGGATGAATTCAAGAATTCTACATATGACTAGAGTCTGGATTATTGGCAATGAAAAGAATGTAGTCTGGAATGCTACAGAGCAGAGGAGAAACAAATAGGATACAGTGAGTGGGGCCAGTCACAGGCCTGGTTGCATTAGCAACCTGACCCTCCGTTCTGTAACATCCTCCCATTTTAAAGGAGTGGTCTTTGAAAGTGCCCATTCTAGGTATGGTCTCTTCTGACCTGTCACAACTCTGTTTTACCTTGTTAAGTTCTAGAGTCTACTTAATCTCATTAACTAGCTGCAGTAAAAACATTATAGGCTTAACACAGGGTTGAATATAAACTGTAGTCTGGAAAAGCTACCCAAATAGTGCTTGTACAAGGCTTTACATAGTACTTAGTATACTGGGAAAGAAATCTAGAGCTCAGGAACCTTTGGGGCCTCCTCACATGCCACTCTGAAAGTTGGCACAGCAGTGTGATTAAAATCAGACCAGAGGAGTTCAAATCTAATCTCTGCGGCTTATTATTTCAGATGGAGCAAGTTTCTTAATCCCAACTTGCTCATCTTTAAAAAGGGGAAGATATTAGTATGAAGATCATAGGGTTGTTTTAAGAGTTAAATGAGTTAATAATGGAAAAGAGAGCAATGTTTTATATCCAGCAAGTATTCAATAACTGTTAGCTCTTATTATTTTTTGTATAATACATTCTCAATCACCTTCTCAGTCTTTCCTGCAAATAGGAGCCTAAAGTCTGCAAGTGTTTTAAATTGAGTTGATGCAAACACATAAGGAAAACTCATGGCCATATTCTTGGCTACTTGTCCAGTCTGGTTGAGGAAGATGTAACACAACTGTAAACTGGAAATGTTATTTGACTCTTCTAGCAATTTAGCAAGTGATCGAGAGTAAAGAACTTGTTGATAAAGCACCCGTAAGGACATCCACAACTGAGATTAGAAAACTAATCGCAAAAATATTCATTATCATTGCTATTCTTGACCAAGTTTTTACTATATCATGTGCACTTCAAACACGTTTAATTTTCACAGACATCTAACAAGTAAAATTATTATCCCCATTTTACAGATGTAGAAACAGAGGCTTAAAGGTAAAGGTGTCACATGGCCTAACCAGGGTCCTATGGTTACTAAATGATAAAGCCAGGTCTAGTGCAGGCAGCCTAGTTCCAGAATCCTTGTGCTCAACCATTACTGTTCTACCTGATATGGATTTGATCTCCATAAACTGCATTGTTAACCATAGGGGAAGTCTTTATAAATGAAGTCACTCAATCTTTCCAAAAGGGCATATGGGAAAAAAAAAAAAAAAGACCTCAGTTTTTGCTGTTATCCTACTTAAGTGCCTGATTCTATTATTGATTTGGAACACATGTTTAAATCCAAGTAAAACTGAAAAAGGATATAATTGCTAGGCAATCATCTGTCTCATACCTAAAAGGAAAGTCTTCTAAGAGTCCAGAAATCAGTTTTTTTGTGTGTTTTAGCATTGGTAGGAGATATTGTAGAGAAAGAAGGATACTCAAAACACCAGGTGTGGGTTACTTTGGCAAGTTTACTCCTCTACGACCTGACATGTTTGGACTAGATAATTTCAAAAGTCATCCAGATTTTCTTTGTAGGCACTGACAACCCAGCTGAACTAGCATGTATTTGTCTTAATTATTTCGAGGTACAGTTAGCCTTTAGAGAGCTTTAGATATGCTCTAAGTTGTGGTGGCTTCTTCTGTCAAACTTTTGGGGAGGCAATTATACTGTCCTGTGTGTGCCCCCAAATTAGGCAGACTCCTAAGCCTCGACAGTGGCTTGGTTCACATTTCGTTAACGCAGCAATGCCATCTAGTGGACACAAACTCATTCTGTGGGTGTCTTTCAAATAGCTATAATGAGCCACAGTGGTATGAAACACTATTCCTTCCCGCACCATCCAAAAACTGCCATTCATTTCATTGAAATGCTGAGATCCTAGCAATAGCATTGAGCGGGAAGGCATTGGTGGTTTAGCAGGGCGGTTAAGAACTCATTCTGGAGTGGGATGCCTGGGTCTAAATCCTGGTTGCATCTTTTTCCCTTAAGCAATCTACACAACTTCTCTGAGGCACAGTTGACTGGGCAAGAATAGTTCCTCTGTGTATTACTAAATAAGGTAGTATTCATAAGTTCTTAGGGCAGTGGCTGGCCTGCCTAAGCCTCATCATTAGTAATATTAATATAATTGATACTGCAATGCTATTAGTATCATAACACTTAACAATAACACTACTGGTTATTAGAGGCAATATAATTGCCTTTTATTGGGCACCTACTCTGTGTCAAGCACTACCTCAAGCACTTAACTGCACTGTTATTTAGCTTCTATAACAATCCTACTATGCCTGTTATGTAAGTATTTGTATTCCCATTTTATGGATGAAAAATTAGAGGCTCAGAAAGTTACATAACTAGTAGAAGAAACAAGATTTAAGTATAGGAGCCCAGGTCTGAGTAACATCAAAACCCATTCTTTTAACCAAAACAGAGTATTTCGTTTCATCAAACAATGGGAGCCCCTCAAAAGCTAACGCGCACTATCTTAGCAAATACTTGCTTGGTGCTTGCTGCCTGTCTGATGTCCTTGTAGGTGCTATACAAACCAAAGCTTAAAGAGTTTTCATGCTGACATTTTTTACTTGATTTGATTAATGGGCATCTCTACCAGTCTGGTGGCAAGCTGCCCTAGAAAGAACCTTGTGCAGACAAAACAGTAAATCTGATTTTAGCCACCTTTTGACTCTGAATTCAGGCTGTTTCACACTAAATAATATTTAACATCGTTCTTGGCTATGAGAAAGACTAATGTACTTCCTCTGGCTTCTGAAGGAACAATGAAATACATAACAGCCAGGTCATTCATTATTCAGAGGTTGGATCGTCTTAAATGCAGATTATTTTTCTTAACCAGTTTTTGGATCAGGCATGTAGGAAAAGATCTTATATCTTTTTAATTTTAAATAAAATCATGTTTAAGAACCATATATACATGCAACTGTGTGCAAATCTCAAAAAGTCATTTACATGAAAGTTAAAAGACTTAGGAAATTTGGCCAAGTACAAGTGAGAATGCCCCCCAGAAAAATCAAACTTGTCTTTCTAAAAGTGCGCCTAAGGAATTAAACTTCCTAGGTTAGGGATCCTAATAACAATTTATGTATGTAGAGAACTGTAGAAAGGTCCTTCATGCATATTAGTCTATTTGAGCCTCACATCCCTGGCTACAGGCAGGCAGTGAACAGATCATCCCCATTGTGCAAATGAAGAAATTGAAATTAAGGTTCAGAAAGAGGGAGTGAATTTCCTAGGACACAGAGTTAGGTGGGAAAACTCAAATTTCTAACAGAGATTACTCCACTACCTCAGCCTGCCAGTCATTCTTTCAAGAACACAGTTTTGAAATGTGCCAGGCTCTCAGGACGCAGAACATGTTTCCTGTCTTCACCATCTGACTGACCCACGTGAAAATAAATAATTGTAGTTCAGCATGTCATGTATTATAAGTCCTGGGCATGATGGTACCACAGATTCCCCTCAAGGAGGACATGGATTACTCTGAAACACATCTCTTATCAGTAATGATTTAGTTCCATGGTTTGGAAATAAAAAACAAAGTGAGGGTGAACAAATAGAAACACACAAAGCATTTCAGGAATTACATCGTTACGTTTTTCAAAATCCCAAAGGAGAAAAAAAATCATGAAATAAGGGAAGAGCAAAAGTAAGCTGCAAATTCATCTTTAGGCAGCCTTGCATTAACTGAGTTTAGTTGGAATTTTGCTTCAAGCTGACACAATGGATGTGAATAAAAATGTTCAATGGTGGGAGCAGAGAAAGGAAGACTACCTGAAGAATACCTAGCAAACGAGCAGAGGGCAAGTGGAACTTCTTGTTTTTCCTCCCCCACTATAGCTCTCAGATGGGTTGAATAATTTCTTAGGACTCTGGATTCTGTGGGATTAAGAGTCTAAATGAAAGGTACTCATTTAAGCTGAAAGATGATTGACATTGTGTCTGTGAGATAACAGGTAATTCAGTCAAACAACACACTTAAATAAAAAGAGAAAAGAAAATGTCCATCAAATTAGCTGTGATGCTAAGGGGATCAGTTGTCTTTTACACACATCATCTGAGTCGGCCATTCTATTCAGTAAATTTCTATCCAGATAAAAACAATTCAATGAGAATTCTTTGGTGCCTTCCTATATGTTCATAAACATAGATCTAGTTACATTTGTTCTTTTGTATTCTATTTTTCAAAACTCAGAATTTTAAGCATCGAAAATAGAAATAAATACTATTTTTAAAAATCCTCATACTGCAGAAGCTGAGTACTAACCACTTAGAGAAGATCACAAAAAAGAATTGGCCTAAAAGTAAACTAGTCTCTGTAATGCACTACCTTATTCTGTCAGGGCTACATAGAAACATGAAGATATTATCAATGCTGTTTTAATTTGGAGGATTCTATATAACTTGGTAGCTTTTCAACTGCTGTTTATTAAGAAGCTCTAGCAAGTGGTACAGTCTTAAGGGTGCACCTTTAACGTCCTATGCTTTTATGGAAAAATATTTTATAGCTGCTTAAATCTATTGTACATATTTTAACTATCCATTCAGAAATGGTGCAGAGAATAGAAATCATCTACTTAGTAGGTATTTCCTGTGTTCTCTGATAGTACCTGAATCAATTGCAGTAGGCATCCAAGTTAGGAGCAACTGTCACTAAAACAGATAGTGGTAGTCTAAACGCGTGAGAAAAGCCATTCAAGTAGTATGGAGAAAGGAAAATCCGGTGTCTTCAGGTCTTCTATTCTTGCCATAAGACATTCTGTGAGCTTCCATTGCCATCTAACTCCCTCACACCTGTGCCCCAACCGCACATCCTTTGCAGGCAGTTTATGGAAAGTACATTGAAATAGGGAGTCCCGGCTGCACTATTTAGCCAAATGAACTTGTTCAAAATTAGTTCATCTTTCCGAGGTTCATTCTCTTCTTTTGTTAACTTAAGGGGGTTGGACTAAACAGCTTGGAAGGATCATGATGCTCCTCCCTCCCTGGGATCTTTGGTTGCATGCCCAAATATCCCCTTCGTAAGAGCCAGTTAGCACAGAGAAGGATAGGACAGTAGAGAGGAGGGAAGGACTTGAAGGCAACGAGGCAATCCCACACCATGCCGAAGCCAGCCATGCTTTCCTGCGTGGAGCGCTGGGGGCTTTCTCTGGGGCAGAATGACCCTGTCAATTACAGTTAATAGCCACCTTCTGGTCAGGAGCACCAGCTTCTTCTCTTCATCCATCCCCCTGATAAAATAAAAGGTTAGATTTAAATGAGCCTCAAGGACAACCAGGGTAAGCTCAAGGGGAGGGTGGTGGCCTATTCTAAACCACCCCAAGAACTTGTACGATCTAGGCAAAGAATAAGTGGCTTGTACAGATGGAGCTTTAGGACAAATCCGCCTCTGTCCCATGGCCCACTCCACCTTGATTACCACCCCACTCTCTCTAGAGGAAAAAAGGGAAATATAAAATGAAGATGTGTTCTTGACTACCAAATGGCCAGCCTTAGCACCCAGGCCATCCACATCACCTTGGTTACTAGGAAGAGACTTGCTTGACTCCTCTGAAAGTTTAACACCACCTTGTTTTTTGCCCCTCACCGAATTTCTCTCATGGACCTATTTGTTTCCAGAATCCTGCCTTCTATCTCAAAACATTCATAGGATCTTTGCCATGGTTGCAACTGTAACATTAGCCTTTCCATGGCCATGAATTATTCCAGTGCATCCTGGAGGCAAAGGACTTTAGAGTTCTTCCCTAGCATCATTCAATCCCATACTTTGCCAGGTATTCTTTTAATAACCTCAAATAGATCATCTAAAAACATTCTGACATGCTCAGTGCAATGATTTCCCACAAATGGATTAAATGGCATAATGTCTACGAAAGCACTTTCTGACAAGCCAGGCTCTAAACAAATATAAAGCTTATTTGTATTATACGTTCAATTCAAGGACTTAAAAAATATGTACCTATTCATAGTACCTGTATGCATACTAGCCACTACATGCCTATACATGTTAATACAGTTTCCTAATGTGCTAACATTTAGTACAAGGTAAATCTTCTAAAGTACCTCTTCTATTCTGAGTTGAAATTGTGTAAAATTGATCTTCCTCAGTAGGCTTCTCCTGGGATTAATTTTTGATTCCAAATTCATAACATCATAAGAAGATTCTAAAATCCAGCAGCCAAAAAAAGTATCATTGAGAAGATATTGCAAAACCAATTCCATTTAATACACTCAATTTCAAAAGCCATTGTAGCTATGAAATATTCGGCAGTAAGGAAGAGGAAAGATTTCATGAGGTTCTCCTTCTGATTTCTAGAAGCAGAAAATGTTTATATTTTTAAGGTGACCTCTGAAACAGCCACCAGTGACAGTTTCCACGTGGAATGTCATTTTAAAGTGTTACATTGTATGCAAGCCATACTTTGAAGGAATTCCAAGCTTGACTTTCAATAGGAGCTCTGAATAGCTTTTGCCACTGATTGGGGTAGATACTGAATTAGACATTTTCTAGCACCCATTTTGGGGAGGGCCCATTTGGGTTAAAATACCACATGGATCATGGAACACGGAAATGCCAATAGTTTGCGCATATTGTTTGCAGATTGATCGAGGTCACTATACTTTGGGGCCATTAGCACAATATACAACCAACTTGTACAACCAACTTAACAGACTCTCCCTGTCAACAGTATAGGGTTTATATCTGTGATATTTACAAATGTGATTTTGTTTTCGTTGTTGTTTGATGTAAGCTTCCCATTGATGATACACCTTCCATGTTGAGAAGAAAGGACTTACTATTAATATTTAAGCCTGAGCCATATTTAAGAGGTCTATTAGGGCCTCACCATTTCGTTTTCAGACAGGTTTGTTCAGGAACAATTTGATGCTCTACTTAGAAAATACTTATTTTAAAACAATAATCAGTTATAAATGCATTACTTAAATAATCAAGTTACTTTTAAAAATTTAGGTTAAATGTTTGAAAATGTAAAAATGGTCTCCAAAGATTCCCTTGGAATCAGACCTTCCTAAAAGTTAGAACTACATCAACTAAACTTCCAAAAGAGCAGGGAGGAGTTGCTTCTGTAGAAATTAATGATCAATCCATATGTCAACAAAATCCAAATAGTGAAAAATCAATCCTAATGATGGCCCTGAGCAATTTTGATAATTAGGTATTCATCATCGATGACTCACTAATTGCCCTTCGGGTAGTGTAAGGAGGTGCAGTTTTTAAAGGAGAGTAAGGAAAAGTTTGAATGGACTCTAGATTATTTTGTTTTTGTTTGTTCTTTCTGAGGCTGTTCAAGTGCCCTTAGAAAATGTCACTGTTACCAAATCCTTCTGTAGATGGAAGACCAAACCCAAAGAAACTAAGACTTTTAAGGGTTTAAGTGACTTCCCAAAGGACACCAACTAAAAGTTGAAAGAGGCCATGTTGGCTTCTTCCCCCTCAGCATAAAGCTCCCTTGGAACTCCCAATTCCTGGGCATTTCAGTAGGTTGAACCTTTCTTATTGTTCCGTAAAGGAGGTCTTTTACTGTGCAAGTTAACCTCAAAATGTTATGTTCTCATAATAGAATATTTCTCAATTTTGTTAATCTAGGGGACTGGAATTTCACAAAATTTTAGAAAAGCACTATTGCAATAAAACAAAACACTTGTAATCCAAAACAGCTTTCTGTTATTAAAGTATTAAGACAGCACCCTCTTAGATAATTTGTGTTTGCTGCTTGTGGTTTTTTCCCTTTGAGTCTACTCTGCTTAAACACAAATGCTCTGTAGGTTCTTTCAATTTTTCTTACTTCTTTATTTCCTGCTTTCCTACCATCTATTAAAATACTATCTGAGGGTAGTGGATGTAGCTAAAGTGGTTGACTGCCTGCTTTTCATGTACAAGATCCTGGGTTCAATCCCCATGAACCTTCTTTTAAAAAAATATATTATCTGATATGAGCTTCCTGAAATTTGAGATGTTAACCATTTTACTGACCTGTTCCTTCTGTTTTTGCCAAATATTATTATTTCTTGCATTAATCTGAATTTTCCATTATGCTTTCCTCTATCTTCATTTTTTAGTGAATTATGTTTTATCACATTTTCATCATTTTAAAAGAGATTAGTAATAACATCTTATGTTTTGTAGATATATTTTCTCTAAAGATCTAAGAACCTTTTGCTTCAAGGCTGCATGAAGTAAAAATCAGATATGCCATTATTTGGTATAAAGGTTGGCAATAGAATTTGTATGAAAAGGAGACTGGTAGCTATTCTCATTCCTTGGTGACAAAATAATGAGCAACTGGATCACGAAAACTGAGTCAATGAATGAGTTATAGGATATTTATTCCCCCAAATCTTCTTAAAAATATTTGAGGAACTTAAATGCTAACTGTTACCTTTCTTTTGAACCTACTTACCACTAACAGATCACTATTTCTAAGCCCAAATGCTGTTGATGTTTTTATTCTGACAGCATGAATCTGTTTATTAAAATATGATGATCTCTGGATAGAGATTAGAAAAATCAGAAAGGTCTTTAACTTGACATTGTCTTCTCTACTCACATTTATGGGTAGCAAACCGGTAGACTTATTCTGCTTAATGATGGAAAACTTGTCAAACTGGTTGTCTCCTGTCAAAAAGACAAAATGAACATTTGGTTAAATATTTCACTTCAGAGAGTGGATTCTGATAAATTTTGAGATTATGAAAACCTAATGCAGGCACTTAAAACATGCCTTGAGCAAGTCCATAGAGATATTCTGGCATTAATTCAAAGTCAATCCCCTAAGAATTCCACTTTTCACACTGGTGGTATAAACTAAACAGAGAATTCAGCGATTCTCTAGATCCTTAAGGCAAGTGGCAAATTAAAAATTCATTAATCATTTTGATTGAGGCCAAGATACCGTGTTCTAGGAATAATACGTCCAAGTTTAAAAAAATCCCTTGAGGAAGAAAATGAAAAAGGTGTGTAGTGTATAGTTCACAAGAAGAAGCCATCCTTTCTCACGAGAAAAAAAGAAACAGAAAGAATTAGGAAGTTCAGAAGTAACACCCTCTAGTGCTATATATAGCTTTGAGCCTCAGCTTTCTCCCCTAGGTACAGTTGGGCCACGGGTGCTCTTGATAACACTGAAAGCAGCAGTTTTTAAAGATATGCTCAACCTTCTCCATTCCCAGGATGTGGGATTCTAATGAAACTACACGTAAAAAAATCTGTGTCTGAGACACTCTAGCCTTTGGAAAACGCCATTTGCTGATATATCTAGTGAATGCTAAAATAAGCCGCTTTGGTGGAAAAACCCGCTGAGTGGTGGAAATCAGAGCTACAGTAGGTCACCTGCTATTTTAGTAGCTGCAAGCTGATCCTCATTTTATAACATCACAGTTATAAACAATAAATTGTCACCTTGCTTACCGGTTGACTTCTTTCTCACCAAAATAAGCAGATTTCAACTTTTTTTTCTACATAGAAGTGAGGAATTTGAATGACTTGTTTCCGATCTTTGCTTTAATATGTGGATCAATATGTTTTAAAAAAAAGAGTTCACTTTCATATATTTCCTTAAGCATTACTTCAAAATATTATTTTTTAATCTTTTGATACAGTTAACCTTTTGAAACTCCGTTTGTCTGTGTAAACTTTATCTCAAATATGCTGTGAATGCTTTAAGGAGAGACTTCCTTTCTAGTTTGATTTTTACTCAGTAGATCACAATGAAGGGTAATGAGGAGGAGAAGGAGGTGGGAAGTCCTTTACCGTCTCAGAGAGAGAGAGAAGAGACCCAAGTACTTTAGGAATTATTTAGATACAGTCTATGGAAATGGGAAAGGAGGTTGATTCCAGCCTCAGGGATCCATAATTAGTACATGCACTATTGAGAATTATGATCAATTTTTATTATACTTTTCCCTTCGAAAATTTAATTTCTCTCTTCTTATTCCTCCATCTTGATTACCCTTAAGACTTCTACGGAAGTGTGACAATTTTCACAATATATTTATATTTTTCAGTAAAAAATGATAGAGAAGTATATTTGCCAGTAACAAGTACTCTAAAGCTTTCTAGGATGATTGTTTCATTAGAAGCAAACATTGTCACTTTCATTCCATAAATTTAATTAATATTTATAATCCTATTATTTGCATACAAGTCTTGGGTTTCAGTAAGTCTTTCTCCAAGAAAAGTAGCAAGGCCAAAGTCTAAACGGAAATAGCAATTTTATGGAAAAAATTATATCTGTATATACATATGGGAAAATAAAGAAAGAGAAAATGAGAACAAGCTATTTTCCATAAAATTAACAAATATAAAATAAGGAAGATGGACCTAATATTAGCCTCTACCTATATATCCAATTTTCTCTTGCCAGCATCAATGTTTAGATTTTACCTCAACATGGTTAAAAATGAACGACTTGACTGAATATATAAAATTGTTTTTCTTCTTTCTTGCCATTTTATTGAATTGACTATCACCGCAGCCACGTGCTCTTAGTGAATTGGGCAAACCGCTGTTTCACTGAACACATATACAGAATCTTAACTACTGGGAAGATGTAGCTACAGGCTCCCTTTTGTACCCTCTTAAGAACTATCCAGCCTCCTTCTTAGTCTCTGGGAGAGCAGGAAGTAATCTACCGGCATCATCTCTGGAGGTGGCTGAATTTCCCCATTAGTGAGCATCTGGGCCATATCCGAATGAATGCAATATCCCAGCACAACACATTCCAGCTCCTTCTTCAACATGCGCCATTTGCAGCCTAAGCTAGTTAAAGACTCCGACACAACCTGGGCTCTGAAAAGCAACTGCAATCCAAGTCAGGGAAACGGATGAAGGGTGTGTGATTGCCCAGAAAGATTCCATATCCTCTGTTCTTTCACCTCAGTGTCTTTTGTCTGGACTTTCTCATGTGGTTGGTCCCTGGAGAGGATTTCATTTACTGTTACCTTTTCGGTTTTTCCAGACAAGGACTCTTGAAAGTTCCTTTGGTCCCAGCAGTAAATTTGCCTACTGTATTCATTGTCTCTCTCTTTGTCCCTTCTTTATAAATCCTTCTCCCTTTTACACAACTGCAAGCTCTCAGTCCAAGCAAACCATCTCCTCTGATCTTCATGCATCTTTCTAATCACCAGAATGAGCTCTTAGGCCCTGCTCCCATGAGACCAAGTCTAGCTTTGCCTTGTGGTTTATGAACCTGGACCTTGAGAAGGGAAGTCGGTTTTTGCACCTGGTTCACCTTTGCACTGCGGGAGAGTAGAAACTGGAGGAGGACTGCTTCTGTCACTGCCGCTACTGTGCCTTTGCCCTCATTGCTGTTTAGAAGTCTTAAGTCCAAAAAAGATTTGCCTTTTATGTTTCACCAAAAGGGCCTAGTAAATAATGGTGTATGTTTAATGTTTGACGTGAAAGTCATTCTGAGGACTTAGACTTTAAGATCATCAAACAAATGGCCAGTCTTGGCTATCTCAAATCCTTTGTGAAATAAGGGAAAAGATGGAAGGATGGGCAGGTGGATGGATGGATGTTTGGACAGATAGACACTTTCAACATTATCTTTAATAAACTCAACATTGATTGAGCATCTGTTACATTTAGAGTTGTCTCTCTGTCTCTCTCTCTCGCTCTCTGGCTCTCTCTGGCTCTCTCTCTCTCTCTGTCTCTCTCTCTCCCCTCTGCATCTCCTTCAGAATCGTTCCTGGAATCTAGCTCCTCTGCCTTACCATTTTCACCTAGTCCAGACCTCCTCATGCCTTACCTAAATTTTCACAACGGCCTGATTAAACTCACATATTCCCTAACGCCATCTCATCTTCTTTCCCAGTGTCAGGATTACCGTTCTAACACAACAAAAAGTGACTATGTCACTCTCTTGCTCCACAGCTTTGACTGGCTCCCACTTGCCTACAAGATAAAATCTAAATTCCTTGACCTGACTTACTCAGGTGTTCATGGCCCAGTCATAATTTCCAACCTCATTTCTCACCATTCTCCCAATGCACCCTACATTGCACACATACCAGATTAGTTGACAGAAAAGATAGACCTGATTGCTCTGTAAAAATTGTTCTAGGGGCACTCACTTTTTGTGAGCCTCTTTGTTCCTCAGTAGAACCACTTCCTCAGTGGAAAGGAGATAATAATCACCAAAGTGGAAAGAAATATAATGGTTTAAAATATTGTGTCAGAAATTACCTAGCCTATAGCTGATTGTTTATGCCTTTGGAATATCATTCCCTCTACCTGAGATACATCTTTCTAGTCTCCATGTGACAAACTCCTCCTCATCCTTCAAGACACAGGTCAACAAGCATCTCCTTGATTTTTATTTTTCAGCTTTCCCCAGCCTGAGCTAGATACTTTGGGCTCCCACAGTAACTCAGAGAACTTGTCCCATTATGATATAAGGTAACATAGGATAGGATAAGATTTGATATATAGAATAATTGTAAGATCCTTGAAAACAGAGGTAATGTCTTTTTTAAAAAAAATCTGTATCAGAATCTGGTACATAGAGCTTCTCAAAATATACTTGTTGAATGAACATGTGAAGGCACCATGCTAGGCTCTGCTGCTCAAGGTTCTTGAAGGACTTGCCATCCTGCGTGAAACAAACAGACCTACTTAAATAGCCTCAAGGCAAGTCTGACTGGACTTTTAAGAGCCAAACTGCAGGTAGAACCAAAGTGTAACGGCAGCTGGCTCTTCTGCCTGAGGACAACCAGAAGCACGGAAGCCTTCACCAGGAAAGGACATCTGAGCTAAGTCCTGAAGCATGCATATTCATTTAATTTCCAATTTTGCCTAATCTACCTATGTGTTTATTTTCCCCACCCTTCCTCAAACCTTGTAGAACTCTAAGCTTTGGTGGCAGAAGGCCAGAGAATTCTTAAATTTTGTCCAGCTGTTCCCAGGAGATGTTATAAAGTAACACTTAAAGAGTGTTTCATAGTACAATTTTGAGGGGCAATTGTTGTTTTGCTTATTAACCATGAAACCTGTAAATTACTGACAAATCAGCATATCTTTGAAGATGAAAAAACCTACATCAGGAATATAAAGGTTTGAAAGCTATGGAGCTGTAAAAATCTTATGTTTTCATTATATACCTACCAGAGAACAGATATGTTTTTTAGATTCCAGGTAATTAGACTGCCCCAGTGAAATTGAAAAATGATGAACCGTGACATACCAATCTATTTTAATATGATGTATGGAGTAATTCCTGCCCTTTTTTTACAACATAGGAAGATATTCAATAAAAACTTTGAATATAGTTTTTTTTAAGAAAGGCTTTTGTAATACAGTAAGCAATGAAATTCTAGAAATGCTGAACCCAACAGAGTATAACTAAAATCATAAGTTAGCATTTTGTAGCATCTTTCTGCATCTATCATGTAGAGTTCTGATTGAAAAATTCTAATAAATATTGAAAGATCTTCTTTCAGTAGCACCAGTAGCAAAATTAAATATCTCTGTTTTGTCTCTATTGAGGTAATCACACTGCTTCCCTGATGGCAAGCAATGTAGAATATACTAATAAGGATCATAGTGTTGACCATTTATTAAGTGTTTCTAATGTGCCAGGAACTGGGTTTTAGGAGATTTTGTTTGAAAGTTCTTTAGAAACTTACCATTTTTATTCTCTTCATCACTGAAACCCAATTTGCCTAACACCTAATATATCTCAAACTGAGCTTAGTGAGTTAACAAGCAACAACCTCAGTGCTGCTCTGAAGGTTATCCTGGCAAAATGAAATAGGGCTATTTAGAAAGAACAGAAATTGTTTGAAATAGATGGAGCCCAGCTTGAAACACAAGAAAAATTCCATTTCTGTGTGACCCAAGAACAGTTAGCAGGCAGAAGATTTGATCTTCCTTCTACTCACACCCCACATACAGAATTCCCATGTGCTTTGATTCCCCAGGCCACTCACCTTCTTCATGTGTTCAAATAGCAGATGGAATTAGGAGGAACCTCCTACCAGATGAACCCAAATTCCAAATTCAGGAGACTCAAAGCAGGCTTTTAAAGGAGAGCTCTTATGTCTAACTCTATCAACCCACTTTGATACACCCACATCCAAAATGATGGGTGTTTAAGATATAATTCTGAATACAACTCGTTTGAGATAAACTGCCTCAAAAGACTGACTGCATTTGTTACGACTTTTTGAGAATCTTGTCGTTCTCTCTCTTTGAAACTTTTTTAAAGGAAAATTTCATCATGTAAAAAATTTTAAGAGAAATATAATGGCCCTGTCACTCAACTTCAAAATTTTACCAATTCTTGGGCCAATCTTATTTAACCTATACCCCCATCCCAGTTATTTTAAAGCAATCCCAGGCAACATATCATTTTATTTATAATAGTTCAGTATGTGTATCTAAATGATAAGGACTCTTTAACATAGACACAAAATCATTATTACACCCAAAATATTAACAATGATTCTTTCGTGTCTTCAAATATCCATTCTATGACATGTACCTAATTATTTCCTAAAAGGTTTTGTTTCATTTTTTATGTTTTATAGCTTATTAGAATCAGGATTCAAGGAAGCCCAATACATTGTGATTAATAGATATGTTTCTTTTATCATTATTTTTATACATTGTCTCCCCATAGCTGGATTTTTCCCTTACAATTTATATATTTGGCAAATTAGATTGATTGTAGAGTTTCCATGGCCTAGATTATGAAGACTGCCTCCCATGTTTAATTAACATGTTTCTCTGTTTCTTGTATTTCCTGTATCGTGGAGGTTAGACTGTAGCCTATATCAGTTTCTGGTTCAGTTTTTTCGCTTGATTACTTCATAAATGGTGTGTGTTCATTGGGAGGCAATGTGTAGTTGTCTCTTGCTACGGCCTCAGCAGCTGTTGGGATGCTCAGTACTGTGATTTCTCGGTATTGTGAGGCTCAGTCCATTCATTCATCAGAGGGTGCAAAACAATGCTCCAATTCTGTCATTCTTTCTTTGTTTATTAAGACGGGCATTTCTATTTTTAAAATTTCCCTTCATCACTATTTGGGTACTCATAGGTACAATTCCTATAAGAAAGGCAGGGGGAAAATGCTTGTTTTCCTTTATCAGCTTTCAATGAGTTGGTCTCCTGGCACCCTCAAAAACATGATCTTTTTTTAGTATCATTGTGAACTCATGGATTTAAGAGATATATGTTTCCATCCATTGCAATTATCATCCCTTTTGAAATTCAAATCATCCCTTCTTTGGCCAATCAAAGCCAAAGTTGGCTCCTGAATTCTTTTGATCCAATCCTAATAGCTTTAATTTCTGGTATAAAAGTTCTTTTTTACATTTATTGCCCCAGACCTGGAACCCACCATTTCTCCAAAGGAGTTCTTGGTAAGGATATTTAGGGACCACAATCTAGGCATTAGAGTGGGTTATTTCTTGGCCTTTTCAGTAAACAGAGTAAGGAAATACCTTTTTTTAAAAAAGGATAAAGGGGAGCAGATAGAGCTCAGTGGTTGCCACGAGCTTCACATGTTTATGTTCCTGGGTTCGATCCCTGGTACCTCCTAAAAAATAAAAAAAATTAAAAATTGTTCATAAGTTTATATGAATCCTTCGGTTAAATTTTTGGATTAAAGAGTTTCACTTAAGCCCTTAGGTCTTACATCAGTGTCTCCTTTTTCCCTTACGGAAAATCCCCAAGTTAGTAACACCAGCATGAGTGTCATTCGCTATACATCACAACACATTTGCAACAGCCCAAGGACACCACCTACCGACACTATCATCACCTGTAAGGTGACCAAACATGATTTTAAAATGGGTTTGAAATTATTTTTCTCTCAGGTATATTCCACAGAAAGAATGTTATAAGCTACTCGGAGTAGTTTCACTGTCAAACGTAAATTTAATTTGATTTTTTAATTATGTAAAATATTTACATGGTCTAAAGTCAAATAATAGTACCAGAAAAGACTAAATTCCCTTCATTCTCTATAGATGACCATATTTTTTTAGATTATTATTTAATCTTCCCTTTTTAAATATAAGCAAGTACAGGTATATTTTGTGCCCTCCTTTCTGAGATAAGAAATAAAGGTTTAATGATTTTCAAGACATTGTAAAATATTTGGAGCATAAGTATTAAGAATGTTAGTGAACTTTTAGGCCAAAAAGCAAGAGATTTGATAATTTTGTATTTTTTTTTAATGATAATTATGTGAAGGCTTTAAAACTTGTAAGACCTCATGGTGGTGATCAGAAAGAGAGAGAAAAAAATCAGTAAATTTTTTATTAATGGACTGAAAATTAACACACACAAAACCAATAGAGTTGGTATAGAGATTTTACGTGTTAAAGACACCAATATATTTAGAGCATCTCCAAAAGCCATTCCTATAGGAAACATGTTCAAAGTGGGTTTCTTGAGGAAAGTGATTTTATTCACAGATCCTTGAACTGATATTCTGTTTCATAGATCGAATTGCACAGAACATCATTAAGTCCCATTTGGAGACATGTCAGTACACCATGGAGGAGCTGCACCAGCTGGCATGGCAGACACACACCTACGAAGAAATTAAAGCGTATCAAAGCAAGGTACTCTGGGAAACTGTGGGAACGTTTTTCTGTGATTGCTGTATTTCTGGGTTTCTCAATCTTGCATTATTATGTATCTTGGGCCAGATAATTCTTTGTGAGGCTGCCCTGTGCACAGTAGGATGTTTGGCAGCATTCTTAGCCGCTACCCACCAGATGCCAGTAGCACCCCCTTCACACACAGTTGTGAAAACCAAAAAGATTCCAGACATTACCAAATATTCCCAGAGGGGCAAAATGACCCCGATGGAAACCTCTGCCCTCTCTAAGTGACTGGAGAGACTCTACCAACATCAGATTATTTTAGGATATCTCCTAAAATATGGCTTCTTGGCTCCAGGCAAGGAGCAGCAACAATTGAGCAGTGGCAGAAGTAATGAACTGCAACACAACAAAGATGTGGAGCAAGCATTCTAAAATATTTTTTCTTGCCCAGGTCAAAAAAAAAAAAAAAAAGAAAAAAGAACTCACCCCACCTTTTATTTTTTATTTTTTCATTATTTCTTTGTGCCCATTAGCAATGTTTTTAGGAGAAAGAAATTGTCGTTATTCATTATTCACATTACTTTGTGTGGGGATTGAAATTCTGCATTGCAAGATCTACCAGTAGGTAGAATTTTAATAAAATATATAAATGCATGGGTGTGTGTCTAAATATATGATTACACCATACTGATTTTTCTTTACTGGAACAATTAAATCTTACTAGTTTTATTTTATTTTATTTTATTTTTATTTTTTATTTTTAAGAGGTACCAGGGATTGAACCCAGGGATTCTGTATTACTTAAGAGATTTGATTTAATACCTTTTCCCTTGAAATTCCTTTCAGACCCTAAATTCTGGAAAAAGAACATCAAGTTAAAATATTAGAGGTTTAGTGTCCGTCAGATACACATGAAAATGACATCGCAGGAGCCTGTGGCTTCATTCCCTATTCCTCAAAGCAAGCCTTTGTCCTATCATCCTACATTAAGAACTTGTGTTTCTTTAGGTGAGGTTAAGAAAAGGAGGAAGAGGAGGGGAAAAAAGGTAAAGCAAACAACTAAAGGAAACTATCTTTGCATACTGCATGCAATGTTTCCATTATTTTAACCTCATTTGTACTTTTATAATCATAGTGTACTGATCAAACAGATCAAAACAATATTTTAGAAAATATTGCCTACCTGTTTTAAAGGAATCAGGGAAATTCCTACCTTGGGCCCCTAATGACAGCTAAGTACAAATAAGGCAGCCCCAAGTACTTTATTGACTCTGGAAGCTGTTCATTGCTCTGTTCGCAGTCTGTGTTTTCTCTCTAAAGTCCAGGGAAGCACTGTGGCAGCAGTGTGCCATCCAGATCACTCACGCCATCCAATATGTGGTCGAGTTTGCAAAGCGGATAACAGGCTTCATGGAGCTCTGTCAGAATGATCAGATTCTCCTTCTGAAGTCAGGTGAGCAAGGAGAAGCATCATGGGGCAGGAGGCACCTATTTTAGACCAGATGTGGTGGATCCTTAGCACTTTGTCGGTTCTAGAAAATCCATCTTCCAAGATGTAGTTCACTTTTACCACCCACATTGTCAGTTAACTCCCAAAGGAAACACTCAGTAATAAAAATGCCCGGATAGTCATTCAGTCCCCCTTTGATGTCAAATACAATTTTGCTTATTGAAAGTAGAGCTATTAATTGCAGAGGTTGCGATACCCAGCTTGACAGGCAGTGCAAGTAATTAGTGTGTTAAGGTAGCTGAATTGCTGAGCTGGTGCTAACACATACTCCTTGTCTTCTGTGGGGGAAAAAAAATCCGGGCTAGCTGAGCTCTGCCTCTGTGGTCATTTCCAATCATTTTAATAAGGATAGCCTGCAGCCAGTACACCAGGAAAATCTCCACTGTGCTCGAATCTTTCCCTCCTCCTTCCCTCACATGTATTCAATGACACATGCACAATCACTTAAGAAGCACCTCAAAAAACTATGCATGTGATTGACTTTGCAGATGCTCTTATCCAAAGAGGAAAAAAATTCTTGACCCCTTTTCAAAATAGAAAATGAAGACCACTGTGGTTTGTTACTGTAGAGGTCCTGGGCCACATTATAAGAATAACATACTTTTATATGTATAATACCATACATGTATTTCTTTAGGTTTACCTATGATAGCTCCTTAATCTTATAAGACTGATATTATTTCCATCGTATGGAGGACCTGAGGATTCAGAGAAGTGAAAAACCAAAGCCAATGCATAGGGGCAAAGCTGGCATTTGAACCAAGGTCAAATAGAGTGGTAATTCTAAGTTGCTGCTATTTCTTTACCAAATGATGCAAGTTCGTGCAAACCTTGACTCAAGCACTAACATGATATATCAGTTGTCTATTGCTGCATAAAAATTGACCCCAAACTTAGTTAAAGCAATCATTTGTCTTGCTCTCAAATCTACAGTTTGGAAAGGGCTCAGCAGGGCTCCATGTAGATCCACTGAGGTGACGCCACTGGTAGAGGGATGATCCGCTTTCACATCGGTTCACTGGCATGGCTGGCAAGTTGTGCTGGTGACAGTCTAGAGCTCACCCAAAGCTCTGGGCTGGGGACCTCAGTTCCTTTCCATGTGAGTCCTCCCCACCCCAGACTTAGGATTCTTCACAGCATAGTTGCTGGATTCCAAGAACCAGCATTCCAAGAGAACCAAGCAGAAGTGCCTAGCATTTTTCTGACTTAGCCTCAGAAGTCTATGGGCCATGAGTCAAGGCAGTCACTAATGTCCCCCAGGTTCAAGGGTAGGGGACACGAATTCTGTGTCTTGAGGGCGTGTGACAAAGTTCTAGAAAAGCATGTAGGATGGGAGATATTTTTGTGACCATCTTTGAAAATAAAATCTGCCACACATGATATAGGACCTTGAGTTAATCTCTCTAGATTCTCATTTATAAAATAAATAAGTGGACTAAAAACAATGATTTCCAAACTTGGAATTATATCAGCCGAATCTGAGGAGATTATTGACAGGAGGAATTCGAAATACCAACCCAGACCTAGAGAATCAGATCTCCAGGAGAACCCAGTTTTCAGAACTTCTGAGTCTCAAATATAACCAGTCAATAGATTGACCTCTGGGAACCACTGGATCACATGATCTTTAACAACTTTGCCTGTTGTAACAATGTTGACTCTGGTATCAAAGGTCTCGTTAAGCTTCTTGTAAAGTCATTGATAAACGAGGGCTCACAAAACTCCCCAGAGGTGGTTATTGCAAAGGGCAAATTTGAAAATGAATGTAAGGGTCCTAGGAGAGTGTCAGGCACAGCATAGATTCTCAATAGTTGGTACCTGTTACCATTTGTGTTGGAAAGTCATTGTTTCAATTAATATTTGCAAATTCCCTCCTAGGTGTAAGCCCCCATGCTAGGTGACATATACTACGGAAAGCAACGAGAAATCAGCAGAGGAAAGGAAATAAAATATAGACATAAAGTTAAAGTGGTGACTTAGGAAGGACACCAAAGATATGGCCAAACCACCTGTTTGAGGTTCTCATACATATTTGTAGCTTCTGAGTCCAGTTGTCACCTTCCAGCACCCTCTTGCCAAATGCACCATTTCTCCACAATTTGGGGAAACTATAATAGCAGTAGTTCCTAAGGATGTCAAAAATGTTCAGAGGAAAAAGAAAGGTAATAATCTAACTCATTCATAATAAATAAATATTTATTAAGTGCCAGGAACTTTTCTAGGTCTAGGAAATGCAATTGTGAACAAAATAGCTCTAACACCCATTTTGCAAACAAGGGCTTACAATGAACTCAGAGAAATTCTAGATTCATAAAGGTTAAATACGTGTGTTCATATCAGGACTTCTCAGAGGCTTTGATCTGCAAATGTTGATTGTAACTCTCTGAAGAGAGATAATAATCAGCCTTTTGCCAAAGCCTATTTGACCAAGAATCCCTCTTTTGAAAAATGTCAGATGCAAACGGTGCCCCAAGAAACATGCTAGAATCCCTACCCAAAGTCATCATGTGCTGAAATATGCATGGACTATGTTATACACTCCATGTGGCATATGAAGCAGAGAACAAGTTTTCCCAAGAGCAAAACTACAAAGTTAGCAGTCCAGACTTGCCCTGCCTTGAAGCTCCTTTTTGAGCCATTTTTCATCAATTGTGTATTAAAGAACTGAAGCTACTTTTAATATTAGTCAAAAATAAAAAGATATTTATGACACCCCTCCCCCAAAAATGTTATTGCTGCCCTTCAATTAAGCCATTAAGCCATCTTGTAATTATATTTTATCTTTGTTTCCTCATATACGTATCAAGGGAGCTTTATTTCTAATATCATTTATTTTTTTATCTGGGAGGGAATTTTGAGGTATATTCTGTATATGTGTGTCTATATGTGTCTGTAGGTGTGTTTTGGAGGTCTTAAAATCTCTTTACCTTTATGCTATAATAACCTCTTTATTACTGTATTTTTTATTTATTTATTTTTACTTATAGGTTGCTTAGAAGTGGTTTTAGTCAGAATGTGCCGTGCCTTCAACCCACTAAACAACACTGTTCTGTTTGAAGGAAAATATGGAGGAATGCAGATGTTCAAAGCCTTAGGTAAGTCTCTCTTTGATGATGGCACAATTATTGGCTGCCATCAATTTCTCCACCTAGATTGGCAGAGAAAAGTGAAATACCTTAATTCTTCAATGTGAACTAATCTCTCTCTATTCAGTAAGTGTTGGACTAAGTCAGTCTCCAGTGTTTTCTTTTAACTCTCCCAATCAATTGTGGTTCCTAATACGGAAGGAAGAAGAGAATCATGGGACCTATTGAGACCTACCACACCTCATGTGGAAATAAAGACTGCTTTATGAAAGCTGGAATGTGTTGCAGGTCATACTTGTAGAGTCAACTTTTACCTTCTTGTTTACTGCTTCACGAAGTAGTAGACCACTTTTGGTCAGTGCAAATGATCTTTTAAATTTCTTATGGAAACTAATAATTATTAGTTAAGATGCTCAGTTAAAAGAAGAGTTCCTTCACCTGTTTCTCACCCAGAGCAGTGAATTTATCCCTTTTAATCCATCAATTTCTGCAGGCACAGATTGAGTTGGAAATGACCAGGCCAAATCGATCCACAGGCCATTCTTGTTGGAGGGCATGGACAGTGTCAGCCCTTGTTGGGAAGGTGTATCATCCACATTCAGGCACCAGTGCACATGCATGGATAAGAAGAACATTAGCAAAGATGGGCTGATGCCAGGAAAGGTTTTAACGATTGATAGTGTGCCATTTGTTCCATATCCTGCCCACTAGCCTTTCACCTCTTGTGCTGTTAGTTGATATGATAGCCAAAAACAAGTCCATCAGGGCTGGCAATGTTTCCCTTCTGCACTTGATACACATCCATGTCATCTCCAAGGCTAGATTTTCAAGAAGGGAGGAGAGCCTTGGCAATCAACATCAGTATAGTTCCAACTTCAAAAAATAAACATTTACCAGGAATCGGTATAGGGGTAGAGCAATTTTTTGCCAAAATTCACAATAACTAAGGAAATTACCTGCAAGTCCTTAAATAAAAGAATTCTAGTCCTCAATAAAATTTCCAGGACAGTTACCAAATTGAGAGGTACCCTATCTCCACTCTATAAGAAGTTTCTAACATCTCAGTTGGAGTATCTGGACACCTTAGGTTCAAGTGCCACTAAGGCTGTCCCTTCTAGTTAAGATTTAGGTTTTCTATGAAGGTCAAGATACCCGAATCATTTTTTTTTAAATTTTTAGTTGGAATAATTTCAAATTTATGGGATTAGATTCACATTATGTATTCCCAGGTGGATATTACACTGCGAGGCACTCCCTGTCCATTGGCCCTCATTGATTATGCAAATTTTGATTATCTGATCAAGATATCACCCAATTTCCTCACTTATTACTATCAAATACCTTTCATGTATTGGAACTTGGAAATATTTTATCTAGGCGTCTAGTATGCAAATCCTTGAATAACTTCTTAATGACAAGATTTTTCTTATGCCTGCACCGTTCTGTTCAAGTATTTTAATTTAATCTTCCTTCTTCCTTTATAGGTTCTGATGACCTAGTGAATGAAGCATTTGACTTTGCAAAGAATTTGTGTTCCTTGCAGTTGACTGAGGAGGAGATTGCTTTGTTCTCATCTGCTGTTCTGATATCTCCAGGTAGGGAGGCCTGAGGTCCTTTACCCTTTTTTTTAAAACATATTTTACATTCTTTGACATTAACTTATGACTTTTTTTAACCAGTTTTACTATCTTTGACATATCTTTTGCTTTACCTAAGCCAGTGTGTTCAAAAGACACTTTCAAGGAACAGTATTTTCTTCAGCAAGCTTATGATGTTTTTGGAAATGCAATGAAAAATAGCCTCAAATTAATTAAAATGACCAGTTTATCTCAAAAGCAGTCATTGTACATATGATAGAGGCCACTCCAGATTCAGATAAGCAAAGTTCTTCCTTAATAGATAAGTGAAAACAGATAGTGGTTTGAGGTACAATTAAGTTCTGTTTTAACTGTAAGAAGTATAGAAATAGGAAAAAAACAAAAGTCCGATATGGTGAGGCTTGGTAGAAGCAAATCTAAATGACAGATCCAGCATGAGGGCTAAAATAAGTTAAAGGTACATTTTGTCCTCTTTAACCATACCTCTTTCATTGGCTTTTCTACTAAAATTAATGTTGGTGTGCTCACTACAGGCAAAGACTGGTGGCTCTTAACAATTGTAGACGGTTTAAAAGGAGAAGAGGTGTATTAGTCAGCCAGGGGTGCTGATGCAAAATACCAGAAATTGGTTGGTTTTCATAAAGGGTGTTTATTTGGGGTAGGAACTTACAGATACCAGGCCATAAAGCATAAGTTACTTCCCTCACCAAAGTCTGTTTTCACATGTTGGAGCAAGATGGCTGCCAACTTTTGTGAGGGTTCAGACTTCCTGGGTTCCTCCCTTCCTGGGTCTTGCTTCTCTCTAGGTTCAGGGTTCCTCTCTTCCCATGGCTACCTTCTTCCTGGGGCTTGCTTCTCTTTAATCTGTGTGCTTACTTCCTGGGGCTCCAGCTTAAGGCCTCAGCATCAAACTCCAACACCAAAAACCTTCAACTCTGTCCTTTGCCTTGCCCTAATGACATGGCCCAATAAAAAGTCCTAATCATAACTTAATCATGCCCAGGTACAGACCAGATTACAAACATAATCCAATTTCTATTTTTGGACTTCATAACCATTTCAAACTGCTACAAGAGGCAAGCTCACAACTTCTCTGATAAAAATACATTAATTACATTTTTAAAAATATGATGGCAGTGGAGTATGGCTCCTAAAGGCTGCCATTGGAAAGGGAAGAATCTCAGAAGTGGAAGTAGACCTCCTAGTACCAACTCTGTCACCACTGATCTATATGACTTCAGGAACTTTAGTTTCCTTACCTGTATAATAAGGGAGCTGTACTCCATAAGAGCTAAGCCTTCTTCTTACTCTAAACTGCAATAAAATACCAAAAAGTTTTCAAGGAAGTGAAGGTGTGACAGGGTTTCTGGATCAAATAGAGTGGTAGCAATTAAAATACTTTTTCAATGTATATGCCAGCTTGAAATGAATAGAATCCTAATGAATATGCAAATTCAGAGTCACTTACTTGTCTGTTCTGTTAGATTTTAGGTTTGAGGTTTTGTTTTGTTTTTTCTTTTTCTTGTTTGAGGTCCTGGGGGCTGGGGACTGAACCCAGGACCTCATATGTGGAAAGCCGGTGCTCAACCACTGAGCCACATCAACTCCCCTGAGTTGGTTTTTTTCTTTTATTTGCTTGTTGTTGTTTTTTTTTTTAGGAGGCACCGGGGAATGAACCTGGGACCTCCCATGTGGGAAGCAGGTGCTCAACAGCGTAAGCCACATCTGGGCCATGTTCTGTTAGATTTTAGGCCAAGGTGAGACGAGACACACTTTTAGTGCTACACTTGGACATGTCATTCTAGCTATTTCTAGCAAAAATACCAAGACTTTTTATCATCTAGGCTTTATTATTACTAATATAATTCATGGTAGTTTTAACAAGGGTTTTTTCTCATTTCTCTTTTCTTTTAACAACTTTATAAAATTGGAAATCAGTTATTACTAATAGTTTCTTTTTTGTGGTCCTGTCTAAAACCAAGCTGTTCCAGTGGATCTTTTTTTTTTTAAACTCTAGAAAGGTTCCCAGTCCTGGAAACACAAAGATAGATGAAAGTGACTAGAAATGTTTATTCCTGATAGCAGTCACATCCCAGATAATTTTCCTCCTACCATTTTTATCAATGTATTTTTTTCTATTGGTTATACTGTAGCAATAATAATAGAGGACTAGTTTTAAGTCTGTGAGTTTATGGATGAGGGAGGTGGTTTCACACTGGCTCCTGCTTACTCAGAAGAAGCACAGCAAAGAGCCACTCTCCTCTGGATATGTTTGTGGCTAATCAGTAAATTCTTATATGTATATATATTGCCCTAAATAATCATGCTAGTGTCTGAGATTCCACTTCCAGTCTCCTTTATCCACGTGAGACTTGACTTCCTGTTGGGGGACTGATCCGGGTATACAAGTGTGGAGTTTTTCTACTAGGTAGCAACACCATATACATGGAAATACGGTGATCTCCTTTGGGCCCTGACCCCACTAACTTCTCCTCTTCCTTCCCAAGGGCTGCTGGCAGCATATATTTAAGACATATTTCAAACTTGCCTTACTGTAACTCAGACCCAGAGAATATGAAGGGCTGTGAACACTCTGTGAAGATGGATTGCCCCAGAAGGAAGTCAAGACTTTTCCTTAAGAGTTAGAAATCAGCTGAGCTGTTTAGCCTTTTTCTAAAAAGGACTTCATACAGCCATCAAATTCTGCTGAGTTTGGAAGCATGTGATTTGGCCTTATACCTAATGAAGCATCTTCCAACTGTGGTACCAACCCCACACTCAGAAGCTTCTGCAGCAACTTATTTGCCAACCTAGCCTAGTGCCATATTCAAAAAGAGAGGAAATACAGATTTCCAAGATGTGTAGGCTCCATCTTGTGCCAGGTTCTACCTTTCTCTCAGGCTCTAGCCAAATAGCCACTATCTTGTCAGCTCCAGATAGCTTAGGAAAAAGAGAGGGAGGGACACTTAATTTATTCTGATTGACAATTGTCACTGAAGGCTTTTGTGCTCACTTACGTAAGGGTTTGCTGAACTGTTGTCCCTGTTCTGTCTAAGATTACAGAATCAAGTTTCTCACCTGACCTAAACTGTGTTCAGAAGGATCATGTCCAAGTTCTTTTCCATGAGTATTTGCTCAGCATTTGGAAATTTTAGGCATCTCTTCCCTGAAGATCCAAACTAAGGCACTGATGCTGGGCTGTATTTTTTCACCCTGGTTTACAAAGCTCCAAGGAAGAAAAGAAGAAAGAAAGGGAGGGAGGGAAGGATGGATTACCCTATCCACTCTTTTAAAATCCAATATAGAAAATAACTCTCAGGAGTAAATTTTTTTGTATCAATTCATATTTATGCTATATAAATTATAACATAGGTTCAACTTTATATCTGATGGATAAGAAAATAAGCTGAGAAAGAGAAGAGAGATCATGAATATCAAAAACATTCCTATGCAATAGACTTTCTTCTCAAGTGAAAAAATTTGTTTTCTTCACAAATCATCAAAAAAAAGAAAACAACACTAAAAAAACATCTAGGCCTATGTCCAGAGAAAGAGTAAGGATGTAAATTGTCAAGACACACTAAGAACCATAAAGAAGTTTGAACCCATGTGTCCTTCCACTCTTCTGATTTCCTATGTAAATATACTGTACATTATTGTCGAAGTTGCCTTTAGAAGCTATTTTTTTGTCTTTTTTTGTCTTTATTTATTTTTTAATGTTACATTAAAAAAATATATGAGGTCCCCATATACCCCCCACCCCCCTCACTCCACTCCTCCCCCCATAACAACAACCTCCTCCATCATCATGAGACATTCATTGCACTTGGTGAATACATCTCTGAGCACCGCTGCATCTCATGGTCAATGGTCCACATCATAAGCTATTTGGAACTAAGTAACGTTAAACGGATCGGAAATCCAGCACTTATATTTATAGATTAATATTATCTGCAAAACTTATGCTCCTTCCCCTCATATCCATTCATTTTCTTTTGTCAGACCGAGCCTGGCTGATAGAACCAAGAAAAGTCCAGAAGCTTCAAGAAAAAATTTATTTTGCACTTCAACACGTGATTCAGAAGAATCACCTGGATGATGAGACCTTGGCAAAGGTAGGGTCCCCAGATCACAAACCCTCTCTCAGTGAAAGAGACTGCTGTGAACAGAAGGGGCCTAGTTATAAAGCAAGGGAAATTTCCCAGCTGCAGCCATTTCTGAAAGTTTCCAAAAGCTGCATAAAATTGGGGTGCATGTTTTTAAAGGGAGACTAGTAAATTATAATAAATTGAACGGAGGATGACTAGAGAAGGATAATATTGACAGATCTGAACCCAAGGCACAGGAAAATAGATCAGATGAACTAAGGGTGTTTCATTGGAAGACCAAGAAAAATTTGAAGCAAGGAAGCAGGGAGCAAGTCTTCAAAATGCATGTGCAAAGAACACGAAACTTTGTTCCAGGTCAGGAATCAAGTCTGGGTAGAAGTTAAGAGTGGGTAAAATTTTATTTACAATAAGGGAGCGCTGTCAAAGGAAGAGAATTGTTGAACAGAGGGATAAACCACTGTGTGAAGTAGTGAACTCCCTGTCACTGGTCATTTTCTAGTAGACCCTGTCTGGTCATTTCTCAGGCAGGATGTAAAAGATGGTCATACCCAAGGTGGAAGATTAGACTGAATGACTTTTTAAATTTACCTTCAACTCTAATCTTTTCATGCAGGATTTTAAAAATAAGTTTGAAAGACCCTGCCCTGGATTCTTTCCAAATGAAATATCCCAGGGGCAAAATGCATGCAATATGCCATCAATTTATTGTCTCACCTTCATTAAGAATGGTGATCTTTTTTTTTTTAATTGACTTTGTAATAATATTACATTAAAAAAAAATATATATATATATGAGGTCCCATTCAACCCCACCACCCCCACCCCACCTCTCCCCCCCCCCCCCACCCCCAGCAACACTCATTCCCATCATCATGACACATCCATTGCATTTGTTAAGTACATCTTTGGGCACCTCTGCACCTCATGGTCAATGGTCCACATCATGGCCCATACTCTCTCCCATTCCATCCAGTGGGCCCTGTGAGGATTTACAATGTCCGGTGATTGCCCCTGAAGCACCATCCAGGGCAGCTCCATGTCCCAAAGACGCCTCCACCTCTCATCTCTTCCTGCCTTTCCCCATACCCCTCAGCCACCATGTCCACTTTTCCCAATCCAATGCCACCTTTTTTCTGTGGACATTGGATTGGTTGTGTCCATTGCACCTCTATGTCAAGAGGAGGCTCAGATTCCACATGGATGCTGGATGCAATCCTCCCACTTTCAGTTGTAATCACTCTAGGCTCCATGGTGTGGTGGTTGTCCTTCTTCAACTCCATCTTAGCTGAGTGTGATGAGTCCAATGAATCAGATTGTAGGTGTTGGAGTCTGTTGAGGCTCAGGACCTGGCTATCACATTGTCAGTCCAAAGATTCAAATCCCCTAAATATATCTTAAACCCCAACACTAACTGCACCTCCAGCACATTAGCATGAAAGTCTTATGAGGAGAGATCCCATCTGAGTCCAGATTCATCACACATAAACACCATTTCCAAAGAGGGGCCATCTGACCTGATAGTTAACCCCATCGGCCATGACCATAACTCCCATGGGTCTCTTTAGCCCTCAAAGGAACCAATACCTGGGGGTTGTATCTGCTTTATCTGTCTCTCAGACTCTGCTCAGTTGTGCATAAGGGCAATCCTTCTGACAGCCTCCAGACTCTTTTTTAGAGACTCGTAGCCATATAAACTCATTTCTCCTTTCCATTTCCCCCTTACATTAGGTCAAACAGCATTTTAAAGTCATGTTATTTTATGTAGACAGGGATATTCTGCTGATAAGAATGGTGATCTTTAAGAAGAAAAAATTTGTTTACTAGAGGAAAATGATCATAAAAGGAAGATGTAATTTTCTAATGACTGATAGTCAACATTATTCTAGATTTTGAAGTATCATTGATATCTTAAGAACAGGATTTCTTTAGAGGGTAAAAAACTAGGAAGTGGAGCTTATTCTTGGTTAAAGATGATAGAAATCCTGCTCTTTATATTTTTGTCATTAAAAACCCTCCCACTCTGCCCTTGAAGTTCTTTATTTTTAAAAAAGGGCGGGAGGGTAGAGACTATTTGTAGAACATCACCAGGTTTTACTTTGCACATACAAACACTGCTATAAAAAACCTCTGTGAGTTAAATATATTGCTTCATTATGGTAACATTTTGTTAAAATTAACACATCACTGGGAAGAACATTTCCACAGTAGAGAGTGATAGTTATTTTCGTGTAACTTCTCACTTACTAGCAGCGTGGTCAAGGACAAATCACCTGCTCTCTGTACCTTGGTTTTCTCCCAGTCAAAAGTAAAACTACAAAATGCTTTCAGATTTGCTGGGCAGAGAAGACTGTAATGTGAATATATTCATGGCTCTCTCTAGCTCCCAGTAGCATATATACATAAATACATCTGATTTACTAACGTGGAAGGATGGCTTCTGCCTGTAGGGTCTCCAAAGACTTTGGTCCCCATATTCACCTGCCGAAAATCAAGGTCTTGATGAAATCCAGAGATGCACACAAGTTGTTCCTAGTGGTTGACTGCTTGCCAGGAAACCCTAGTCTCATCATCTATAAAGTAAGGAGGATAATTTCTTGCCTTTGTACAGGTGTGTTGTGAAGGTCAAATGAGATAGACCCTGCATAAATTCTCACTTTGTGTAACTGGGATTGTTATTCCCTTAAGGAGTATAAAATTTTCATGCTTAAATCACTATTCACCTCTTGGTGTCCTGGTGGTGACTTGGACTTCTGAGGTATTTGAGGTAGAAAGAAGGCAGAGAAAATGAAGAGTGAAAGATATTTGATGGGAAGGAAACAAATTTGAAGGCCAGCTATAGCTCAGCTTAATTCTCCTAGGAAAAGTACACAAGTAAGTTCTTTTCAAATAGAGGGAGAATGTTGCAACGCTGGTGCCCAGAGAAAGCATGGGAAGAGGATTCATTCTTGTATAAAATTCACTGGAGCCAAATGACAAAGCATAGATTCCACATGTCATGTGGGAATATTGATTTTTTGTGTGTGGACCATTCCTTATACAGTCATCATTTTAACAAGATGCTATTTGAACTAATGTAGAGGATCTGTGAAACAGAATAAAACCTGGGTTTTTGCCTGTCCAGTTCTGAACTGTATGGCTGTGAACAATTCCCTCCATTTGTCTGAATCTCAGCTGTCCGTGGGGAGCAAGAATTGGGGGTTTGGGAAGGGTTGTCTCTCGTGGTCCTCACTGCTTTACCATCTGAGGAGAATGGCACTATCTGCGTAGGGCACCCTCTCCTGGAACTCATGCTTCCCAAAAGGAGTACGTGAATTTGAAATTCAAGAAAAACAGTTCCATCCACCACAGATTTGCTCATCATTTCACATATACCCCTTGTGCCTTCACAATCATGGAGTTCTTCCTCCACAATACCCCAAAAAGAATGCTGGTCATTCTTAATATTTGTTATTCCCAGACCCCTTGGAGAATCTGGCAAATATTGTGAAACCTATTTTTAGAGAAATACACACATACCCAAAAAGGTTGTTTTGTAGTCCTGGAGCTCAGGTTAAAATTTCCAGTAAGCGGCGTACATCTGCCTTCAGCTGCCAACCTGTTAACCCCAAACAGGGCTGACAGACATCAGGTTAGCAGTGTCAGGGTACTTCTTCCTGAAAGAACAGTCTCTAACACACTTTCTACAACTCCTCTTCCAGAAAGTAAAGTTCAGGGAGCAGTACCTTATACCTTTGGCCAAACTGGCTTCCTTATCTGACCTAGGGAGGGTTTAAAAATACAAGGGGGGAACAGATGTGGCTCAAACGATTGAGCTCCACCTCCCATATGGGAGGTCCCAGGTTTGGTTTCTGGTACCTCCTGAGAAAACAAAATGAGCAATAAGCAAAACAAATGGAAAAACCAACTCAGGGAAGTCGATGTAGCTCAGTGGTAGAGCTCCAGCTTCTGACATACGAGGTCCCAGGTTCAATCCCCAGCCCCTGGTATGTAAAAAAAAGTAAAATAAAATAAAATAAAAAATACAAGGTTCTGTGTCAATTAACTAAAGGTTTCCATTGTTCCTATATGTTAATCAGGTTTTTTGTTAGGGATAAAAACTCCATTAAAGAATCTAGTTTTCTCCCCTCCTCAACATAATGAAATACCAGAGCCACTGGCTACCTGAGTCACCCTAAACAAGTGACTTAACCTATTTGTGACTCAGTTTCTCCATTTGTAAAATATGACTAAAGATGCAGCCAACCTCCTATGGTTATTTCGAGGACTAAAGGAGATAAAATAAATGCAAGGCGCTTAGTCCATCATAGGTAGTGCCGCTGCGGGTGCTGTTGGTGACAGGAAATTTTTACATCAGCAAAGACATTTTTAACCAAGGGATAGTATATTTGACCTATTTGCTGATAGATGAAAAATATCTCAAAAGAGGGAATTTGGGATGGTGGGGAGGCAGAGTGTGGCATTCCAAGTGATAGAGCAGTGGTGTGGAGGTAGGAGAGTATAATGTACAGTCAGCTATAAATATTAGCTAGATTTGGCTGGATCCTGGATTTGGGAAGCCGGGAAACGAGGTAACAATGGTCACTTTCCCTAAATCTCATGAAATTTTTAAAAAATATGCATATATATATAAAATAAATATACATGTATATTTTTAAGCCCCATATGACTGGGGAAGGCAGCCCATCTGTTCTCTGGGCTTCACTTTCCTTGTCTGGGAAACGAGTAGGTTGGGCTGGATGGACTTGAAGGGCCCTTCAGTACTAACAGTCTTTGACTCCAAAGGAGAAAAATAAAGATTCCTCCTGCATGTTTTGCCCTCCAATGCCCAGTCCAGCATGATTTTGTAGAAGACTGTTTCGATGTCTTAACATGACAATCAGCGAATGAAGAGACTGATTTCACTAAGTCTCGCAGATTCGAGTTAGTAATCTGTGCACTCTGCTAATTTAGTTGGTGATGATATTCCAGCCCCAAAGCTGCAAAGCATACAGCATTTATAAAACTTGCATGAAGAGGTCAGTGTTTGTGCTAAGCTTTCCAGTGGGCTTCATCGCCATGTGCTTTGGGTGCTGCGGTGACCCACTTTGAGATGTTTACTTCCTAGGTGACAACCGCCGCCGGGATTAAGCACTGTGGTTATCTTTCTCCACTCAATTGAAAGCCGCATGAACACTGCTGGGGACAGGGGGAAGGTGGGAGATAAAGCAGTGAATATTTGAACTGCAAATATTGTTGATTCTGCTCCATGGCCTGTGGGACTTTCTTTATCACAAGTCACTAATTCTGCCTTTCTTGTTGCCGTGACTAGAGAAACAGAGAGAGGAGGAGAAGAAGGGAGGGAGGACGTGCGACTCTGCCCTTCCATGGCAGCTTGGCTCTGTTTGTCTTGCTCTCAGGTGCATGTTTCCAGCCGTGTCCTAAGTGCAGCCACTAGGTTGCCGCCTCCTCCCTTATCCAAGTCCTTGAAGTCTCTTGTGTAATCAGAATCACAGAATATTGTTAGGTAGCATATTTATTTTTTCCAGCTCTTCTGCAGATATATGAAATCCAGGAGTTATGGCCTTGCTCATAGCTGTACTGAGAAGTTAAAAAATAGCAAACTATATAGCAACGCATATACTCAACAAGAAGGCATACTCAAGAGTTTGCCACAAGCAGAGCTTAGAAGGCAGGTGGTATCTCATTTGACAACTGTAAGACTTCAGTGAATCCATTGCCTTCGGTTCTCTTCTTAAAACAGAGATTCGAATGTTTGTGCCTTGCCATATGCTATAGATGCTACCTGTCTAGGAACCATGGGCCACATGTACTTCTTTAGACCCATAACCGTAAGCTGGTAATTTTCCTAGAATGTCAAGAGTTCATAGTTATTTTGCTAACAATCAGAATCTCTCTTTTCCTTCAGTTCCTTACTGGCCAGAAAGTTATTGCCTGTCCCCCACGGGGTTCTCTCTCTCTTCCGGTTAGTCTTTCAGTTAGTCTTCCTAAACTCTTGCTTATTAGAAGATGCCCAAACCATATCCCTTCATCCACAAGGTATCAGTCTAAGGTTATGCCATGCTAATGAAAATGCAATGGGGATCTAAGGTTGGCGAAGGGAAGAGAACGTCCTGGCCAAGAAGAGTGACTGGTCCAATGTGCCAACAAATCTTTTCCTTCAAGACTCATCTCCCTCTTTGATCTCTTCCTTGGTTCATTGCTGTTGTCAAGTGGGCCTCAGAAGAGACCACTATTCCTTTTCACTGCAAAGTTCCAGAGTAAATAGGAGACCCTTCTCCTGGGTCCCTATAGCACCACAGAGAAGGAGCAGGAATTTTCAAAAAGACATGACACATGCTATGACAGAAGAGAAAAGCGAGTCACCTGAATCCAAGCAATCAGGTTTAAAAGCGTCCAACTCTCCCCCGTAGACAGATACATCACGTTCCAGTGAGGCGTCAGAAATCTGGGAGGCCTTCCCCTCATTTCCTGGCACCAACCTCCCTCACCATGGCCATTACCACCTTAAACACCTACTGTGCAAGATCTCCTGTCTAAGCACCAAGGCCTATGCTGGCCAGCAGGGCAGCCACAAGCCACATGGGCCTATTGCCAAATGAAATCTAACTCATCTGAAATGAGATGTGCCTTAACCAGAAAATACACACTGATTTCAAAGACTTAGTATCCAAAAGAGAATGTAAAATATCTCAATAATTTTTATATTGAGTATATGTTGAAATGATAATATTTTAGATATTTAAGGTTAAGTGAAATATATTATTAAAATTAATTTTACCTTTTCTGTTTTAAATTTTTTAATGTGACTACTAGAAATTTTTACATGACAAATGACTTACATTATATTTCTATTGAATAGCATTGATTCTAGACTCTTTTTGAAGTTCAAACAAGAGGGAGATTACCTCTCCTACCTACTTAAGATTGGGCCTCTCATTTCCATCATTCTGTCTGATCAAATACTTCTTATCTAGGTGAGGGACCTGGGCATTACCTTCACTTTTCAGACGAGACACTCTAGAGTTCATAGCCACAGCTTTCATATTGTAAAAGAAACACCTGGAAATAGAATGATGTAGGAAGTGTTTATATAAGATTCATCATTTTGATTTGCTCAATAAATATTTATAGAGAGTCAGATGTGCAAGGTATATAAACACATATGAGGTAAAAGTTCACATGATATGGAGAAAAAACAAGTAACTCAGTGACTATAATGAAAAGTAATTCATGATCAGTATCACATGACTGATAGGTGAGAGTAACTGAACCTTTACTATGTGCCAGACACTGTGCTAATAGATTTTAAACAGATTTATGTTTTAATTCTCAAAACACTGCTTTCATTATCTTCCTTTCCAAAGGAGAAAGTTGGAACTCCCAAGTAATTACGTATCATGCCCAAGACTGCTCAGATTGCAAGTGACGGAGCCAGGGTTTGGACCAGTTAGTCCAATTTACAGAGCCTGAACTCTGAATTTTGTGGAAGCTGCTCGTAAATGGTTGAGAGGTTCTGAAAGAGGCCCCTTCAAGCTCAGGCATCTGGAAGGTCCATCCCTTACCAGAGAGAATTGTGATAGGTCGGGCAGGGAGAGGTGCATGCCAACAGATTCATTAGCCTCAGAATTTCTAAGTCTGTTTTTTTTTTTAAATTTTTATTTATTATTATTTTTTAAAAATTAAAGTTAATGGAGCACAAGGAATGTTACATTAAAAAACATAAACAAAAAACGTAACATGTTCCCATATAACCCACTCCCCACCCCCCACCACATCATTTTTGTAAATAGTATTTTTTGGGAGATATATGCATCACAAAAAAAAATATAAGAGGTTCCTGTGTACCCCCCACACCAACAACCTCCCTCATCATTGCAGCACACTCATTGCATTCGATGAACACATTTTAGGGCACTGCTGCACTACACAGATAGTTGTTTACCCTGTAGTTTGCACTCTCCCCCTGTTCATTCAGTGCGCTATGGCAGGATATATAAATTCAGCAACTGACCCTGCAATATCATTAAGGACAACTCAAAATCCCAAAATGCCCCCATATCACATCTCTTCTACCCTCTCCCTGCCCTCAGCAACTACTGTGGCCACTTTCTCCACCTCGATGCTAAAATTTCTTCTATTACTCATCACAATAGTTTCATAGCAGAATATCAGTAAGTCCACTCTAGTCCATATTTTATTCCTCCATTCTGTGGACCCTGGGATAGTGATGTCCATTCCACCTCTAGATCAAGAGGGGGCTTAGATTCCACATGGATGATGGATGCAATTCCTCTGCTTACAGTTGTAGGCACTCCTGATTCCCTGGTGTGGTGGTTGACCATCCTCATCTCCCTGTTAGCTGCCCTGGGTAAGACCAACGAATGAGAGAGTAGGAGTTGCCACTCTGCTGAGGCTCAGGGCCCAGCTCGCACATAGGCAGTCCAGGGATTCAAGTCTCCTGAGTATGGACAGTCCCTAGCGCCAAGCACACGTTCAGTAAAAGTGACAGAAAAGGCATGTGTAGAAAAGTCAAATCTGAGTCCAGCTCCATCACACTCAGGAACACAAATTCCAAAGTAAGGCCCTCTGACATGGCACAGAGCTCCAAATCCATCTGCCATGACTAAGTCTGTTTTTAACACCAACATAACTAAAGTTTATCATCACCATGGAGGAAGAAGCTTGTCTTTCTGTTTTGACAATACCACATCACTAAATAAAAGTGGAAAAGATGGGAGTCTTAGACATCTTTTCGTTACAGGATTACTAATTGAGATTTCTTCTGAAAGGAACCATTCCTGGCCATTCATATTCATAGCTTTATCATACAGATTTAGAAAACACAGCTATATTGATTCATAGATAGAGTGTATGGAATAGACACTGATGGAGAGATCAGTAAAAACTGCCAAGGGTCATTTATCTTGGTTTCTATTGCTTTCTCAATGAGATAGAAATAGACTATGCCAAGATTAATAATAGACTGTTTATGCCCTGAGCCTACTTATTCTTCTTTCAAGATTTTAGCTGTTATATTAGAATTCCTAGTAGGAAGGACTAAGAACTTGAGTTCAATTTAATCTTGAACATCCAGATCTGTCCAGTCAGCCCTTGAGGATCCCCAGCTCAGATGACGTAGCTCTGTGGTCTGAAGCCTTCCCATTCCTGTTTCCATTCAGCTAGGAATGGAACATTTTTAACATGTTAACATTTGTATACTTTTTAAAAAGTATAACACCTTCTGAAAGTGTCTGGAGTCATAAGGGCAAAACCCAATGAATTATGACAAAGCTAACACAGCCATGAAACCATTACCCAGGTCAAGTTAGCACCCCAAAGGTCCTCTCAGGCTTCCTCACACTAGGCAATATGCTAAATTATAAATGATAGAAAACAAGTCAACAGATCCTCCCAAGTTTTTAAATTTCAAATCAAGTTTTCTTCTGGGACAGTTTTCTATTTCTACCAACATTTATCATGAGTATGTACTATGTACCAGGTATGAGGGAGAAAATGGTGAGGAACACATGGTCTCTGCCCTTGAGAGCTTCCCTTGAGGAATTTCTCTGAAAGATGAATATTTCAATCCATCTTAGCTGTGTATCATTTGTTGATGTACACTCTATTTTCAACTCTCAGAAATTCCTGGGATTGTCTGTCAGACTGGTATGTAACTGAGGGGACAGGTTTTGCTATTACTCCTCACTCATTACTTTGCAGGTTTATTAGTTAGAAGACCTTGGTTTCAAGCAACAGAACACAAACCATTTTGAGGAAAGAAGAAAAACATAAAATAAAATAATGGAGAGCTAACTATCTCACAGAACACAAGCGCAAGAATTCAGCCACTATTCAGGAAGGTACTAGAACAAGGAATTGGGAAGCCTTCAGGATTGTCCATCTCACATGTTTATATCTCTTTTGTTGGCTACTTGATTATTCCCTGCCTCTGAAAACCAGCTTTCTCTGCTTCCCTGGTGCACAGGGTTACTAACTGTAAACTTAGGTTACTAGTAGTTTCTGTCACATTTAGGGAGGAACTTGATGATTCTCAGGCCCAATTCCAAATTTAAATGCCAGCATGAATCAAGTCCACTTTAGCCCACCACGACCGGGGCAGTGAGAGCATTTGATACGACATGGATCCCCAAGATGGGGTGTGGATGGGGTGTGACCTGGACAGATATTTTACATTCAGTATTATACATTCTAATCCAAGTATCTAGATTTGGCTTTAAAAAAAGTGAAATGGACAAATGAACTGGATATATTCAGCCTCCGTTTATGCTCCTGTTTTTATCAGGGCTTCTGAAATTTCTTCAACTTTGATCAAACCATCACTGGCTTTTAGCTTCAGGTTGAAGGGCATCTTGATGGCCCACATAAATAAGGTCATGAGCTTTACCCTCTGTATGCTCCATTTCCCCAGCATCAAATGTACCAGTTATAAAATTGTGAATTTTCTCATAAAATCTCTCTCTGGAGAGAAGCATAGAATTATTATCTCTTCTGAAACAGCTACTTTTTCTTCTTGTAGACCCCTGTAGGTATAAGCTAAAGATTCCTTCTTATGAGAAATGCTTGTCATAAGAAAAAGATGAGCAAGGAGATGTCTTTTTATAGGCTCTCTGTCTGTTCCTGCTATGGGAATTATTTAAACATGAAGGAATTTCATGATGATTTGAAATTGGCTACCCCCTCCATCTCTAAGTGCTTGTGGATCACCTCCCCAGCTGTTTGAAAAGTTGTTGAGCCATTAACTGCTGCTGAGGCTGCTCTGGGCTCCCTTTGAAATGGGGGTCCCCTGGCTGCAGTACATAATATTAATGAGCAATAAGTGACTGCCTGCTGCTTTCTCCACCAGGCCCTTCTGGGCTCTGAGAAGTGCTGCCGCTGCCTCTGCCTAACCTCCTGGCCCATCGTGCCTTCAAAGTGATAGATGCTCCTGCCAGCACTTCTATTTACACAGCCGAGTCAAGTCTAAATCAGCTTCTTCCAAGAGCACAGACGTTGGGAAAGCACTTTGCCTTTCTCAATGTTCTTTGTTTAAGTGGCCCCAGAGCTCTTTAACAAAAAGTCATTCTCACCATTTGGCCCATTCTGCAGATGAGAAACAGGAACTGGTCCAAATGCCAAAAAAAGAGGGAAGTGCTAGATCCTCAACTGGATGTTTTTCAAAACCCCCACTTTTAACAGGAGACAAGAGTTTATATTCATTTTCCCAACCAAATAAGCAGCTGTGGAAAGATTTTGGTGATCCTATTAAATATTTAATTCCCCATACTATTTCTTCACTAAAGGAGCATAAAAATACTTTAAGAATTGTAATACATAAGATTTTATTTTGAGAATCAGAGTTAATAAAATGAAAAACTTTAATTGCTGCAGGAAAAGGAAAATCAATTTGCTTTCGTTCTTTTTCGTTCCAATAAAAGTAAATGGCTGATTTTCCCATGCTATTTTCCCATGATATATAGTCACTCCATTTGTGGTGCTTGGTTAAGAGCTAAGCTGGTTTCTTTCCCTTAGTGCCATTTAACTGAACAAGCATGGCCTTGACTGCTTCTCTCCTTTAATGAAATGTTATGTGGGAATGTAAGTGCAATACTAACAATCATACTGCCACTGTGTGCCAGGTGCTGCTGTGGACAATTTGTTTTAACTCACTTAATCCTCACAACAACCCTCTGAGGTAGGGATTATTATCATTGCCTTCTAACCAATAAAGAGAAGGAAAGCTTAAGAGACTTGCCAGAGGTTACGTAGCCATAAGTGGCAAAGGCAGTATTGAAACCCAGGCAGTCTAGCTCTAAAGGCCAGGCTTTTTAGGAATGGGCTAACCCTCTTTAGGTAGTATTGGTTGTGTCATAGGAAACTCAGGAATTTCATTACTTGTCCCTCACCAAACTAGTAGAATTAAGTGACTGGAACCTTCCCTCTTGAGCTGTAACATCCTTGTCTGCCACTTGAAAAGAGCTAAATTTATACCTATCTCTCAAAACTGCTTCAAATACAATATAGAATTTGCTTTTAAACTTTGAAAAGTAGTTGTAAATTTGCAAGATTTGAACTTCGGAAGCACTGTTTCTCAAGGTTCATTCCATGGACCAGCTATATCAGTATCTGTGGCAGATGCTTGTTTCAAACGTGAATTCCCAGCCCTACAGAAATAGAATCTCTGGGAGTAATTTGTCCCAGTAATCTGTATTTTTAGGAAGTACCCCAGTGATTTTTATGAAAATCATCTAGAGTTACTCTGCACATCATCAGTTCAACTATAGATGATTGTAGAAAGCTTTCAAAACCCCTTTACATTCAATAGCTATTTCAGGGAGAAGGTAATATGCAAGAAGTGTTCCTAAATTGTCATAGTCCCCTTCCAAGTGAGCCAGCTGGTTAAGAGAGTTTGAATAAACTCCTAACGGACTCCAGTTAAGAGGACACTTGTACCTAAGGAAATACAGAAAAGGCATAATCTTCCACCTTGAATCCAAAATGAGCCTTTCAAGAGGGATCCTGGTTATCCTTTTTTGCTTAAAACTTTGCCAAAGTCCTGACCATGGACTACAAGGCCTTGCATCATCTGGCCTTGCCCATCACTTCAGCATTATCCTCAAACATGCACACCACTTTGCCAGTGACATTGAACTTCCTTCAGTTCTTCTAGTGCACCATGTTGGACTGTAGCTTTGCATACAATCCAGGGACTATTCTGTCCCCCTTGGCCCCAGTACCTAGTTAGCTCTGTCTCATCCTTCAGAGCTATTTTAACTGTCCCTTTCTCAGGGAAGCCTTCCCTGATCTTCCCTTACCTACCTGTCCAAGCAATATGCCTCCATGGCTCTTACCACAGTTTTCAAAACTGACTTTGTGTGGTAACTTCATTCATGTCTGTCTTCTCCAGTAGATTATAAGGAAGAATCCTAACTGTTTTGTGCACGCTTGTGTTTATAGAATGCCTATTACATAATAGGTGTACATTAAATCATTGTGGAGTATCCTGAATGAAGAAACAGTATATAACTCACAATGCTGGAGAGAGAGTCGTGCTTCTAAGTTTAAATTTTAACATCTATTCTCTAGACAAAGAGTCCACATCTTTCATTTCTATCCCTGTCTTTAAATAGCAGTGGAGATAGTTAGGTTGGAAAGTATAAAGCCCCAAACTTCTTTATGTGTTCTACATCCTTTCAGTGAGAGGTCAACAACTCTACTTCTAGTACCATTTTTACATTGCTCACTGCACAGTAATATAAGCCTTAGCTGTTAAAAGGAAAGTTGATGAAGAAGTGGGAATTTCTCATTTTGAACAAACACAAGGTAACTAATTATCTATTTGCTTTTTTTATTCGAAGGCTGAAGTAGATTCTTGCTATTGAATGGGTTAAGGAGCATGATGAGCCTAATTGGTGACTAGCTGGCTTTTATTTTATTCTACCGCCACTTTCAGTGGTACTCTGGTCAGCTCTCTGAGCCATCAATTGTCTCCTTCACAAAAGGGTTTTCTATAACTTTTAACAAATCTTTCCTTACAGTAATTTGATCACAGTGACATTTTGTTTAAATTAATTTTGACATTAAATGATGGATTTCTGAGAATTTCTAAATTATAAGTATGTTAAGGGCTGCCATTTTTCATTTCCAGACCTAGCTAGCATTTAGCAAAGATTTGTAAAGCACTGCCTTCTGGGTATTTTAAGTAAAAAAATACATCCTACATGATTCATACATATTGAAACCTAGAGATTATAAGTAGATATTCCCCCACTTGTGTTTAAAACACCTTCCTAAGGTAGCTAAAAGACAGTGACTTCCCAAATTGTCTACTTGGAAAACATAGACTTCATTTTATACAGAACATTGGAAAGAGATTAGAGATATGCAGGTGCCCTAAAGCGCTTAACTGCAAAGTTGTTCAAAAATTATGGATTACAGCTCATACAGTTTAGCCTATACCTTCCTAACATTGACACCTCCCAAGACTGAAATCTAAAATCCATGTCCAAAACATCTGTGAGAAATGATGGAGAATAATAATGATAATAGCTAATAATTTTGTTTCATGCCTACCGTGTTCTTAGTACTTTTATACATATTACCTAAGATAGTCCACACAACAAACCAATGAAGCAGGCACTATTAGAATTTCCACTTTACAAATGAGGAAGGTCACAATCCCATCGCCATTAAGCTGTTTTATGACCAGGATTCTGACTCAGGCACCCTGCCTGCAGAATCCCACTTTCCTATTAAACTAGACTACCTCCTAAGAGGTAAGAATGGTGAATCAAGAATCATGGTCCTGCTTTCTTTTTCTCCTTCTTCTTCCTTTAGGGGGTGTTGGGAAGGTGGGGGTTGTTTTGTTTTGCTTTGTTCTAAGAGAGAAGCTGAAAGTGAGCATTCTTTCTTCCTGCACACTTTTTCCAAAGTCATTTAACTTTACCTGAGGCCAGGAAGGACAGTGATTCAGAAGACAGAGCACTAACGAGCTCCCCTCCTTGTCTCCCTCTCTGTCTCCATTCTGCAGTTAATAGCCAAGATGCCAACCATCACGGCAGTCTGCAACTTGCACGGGGAGAAACTGCAGGTATTTAAGCAATCTCATCCAGACATAGTGAATACACTGTTTCCTCCATTGTACAAGGAGCTCTTTAATCCTGACTGTGCCACTGTCTGCAAGTGAAGGGACAAGAGAACTGTCTCATTGTCATGGAATGCATCACCATTAAGACAAAAGCAATGTGTTCATGGAGACTTAAGAAAAATGTCACTACTGCAACATTAGGAATGTCCTGCACTTAATAGAATTATTTTTCACCGCTACAGTTTGAAGAATGTAAATATGCACCTGCGTGGGGCTCTTTTGTTTGTTTGTTTGTTTTTGAAATGACCATAAATATACAAATATAGGACACTGAGTGTTATCTTTTTTTTAATTTTATTCGGGTATGTTTTGGGGAGACAACTGTTTATAGAATTTTATTGTAGATATATACAAGAACAGAGCGGTACTTTACATGATTCCTTTTCCTGTTGATTGTTCAAATATAATTTAAGGAAATTCCACTAAATAGGCTTATCTATTTCTATGTTTTTAGCTAGTTTATGCATGTGTAAATTTGTAGCTGTCTTGGAAAGTACTGTGCATGTATGTAATAAGTATATAATATGTGAGAATATTATATATGACTATTACTTATACATGCATATGCGCTGTGGCTTAAAATACCATACCTACTAGCAAAGGAGGTTCAGGCAAGCTTTCTAATATCATCTGCCTTCTGTGTTACATGTTACCTTTATGCCAGACAATCAGGATTTTGTTTTCCCATCCATAGTTTTCATCTATAGTCAGTGGCAGGATGGCACCAATTCAGAAATAGTCTACAAAGGAGTAATGCTTGGCCTCTGTGTAAGCACACTATTTCTGTTAGTGACCTCAAAGCCTTGTCAAGATGGTACGTATTGGAAAGAAATAAGTATTTGGAGCCATTTTCCTGTTTTAAAAATTAGGCCACAGGTAGTCTTGTAGGATCCATGACATTTCCTGTTTTTTACCAGAATGCATAAAACACTTTTTCCCCCCTTTGGATTTCCAGCTGTGAAAGAGACTTGATTTGGGTGCTTTGTTGTGTCTTTAGCAGAGACGTACAGCCTGTGGATATGACCACCAGCAACTTTTTCCTAATAAAATTAGAGTAAAAGAAGAAATCAAAACCCAGGGTCCTATATCCATTCATGGACAAATGTTCTCTATTACCTTTTTCATGTGTGTGAAGAAGAGGTAGAAAGATTATATACAACAAAGAAGTACTTCTTTATATTCATGCTCTTTAAAAAATTTGTTAGGAAAGACAGGATTTTACATATCTTTCTAGTTTGAGGTCTCTGTTTTTCAACTCCATAATTCTGCATTATGAGACGATAGCAAAACTTGGTAAATTAGAAAAAAAAGGTTTGAATGAGCCTATGGAACTAAAACCCCACGAAGCCAAAACTCTTTCCTCTGCCATTTGAAATGGCATTATCCATCTAGCCAGGGAATATTTTTTTAGCAACTTTCGAAAAGCATTAATGCAAGTGATGAGGTCTGGGATCAGAGAATTTAGACTTCTTTGTACATGTTTTCTCTGCCCTACCTGCTCTCCAATCAAATCAATCTTTAGAAAAGTATAAATTCTAAGGAGTTTGTTCTGCCTGTGTTCTGGAGGCCTTATGTCTTTTAGTTTTACCTGATCCAAAATAAAATAAAAGGGAAGATAGAAGAGAGCTATGCATACAAAACAATGAAAACTACCATCTCCTGTATATAGCTCAGCACCATCTCATAAAGACCTGCCCTTTTTCCTTGTCAGACACGCATAAACACACACACACCCCTGCTTTATAAAGTTTCCATTAGTAGAAAACTTGATGAAGAAAACTTCTTCTGAAGTTACATGATTGGGAGCCGTCTCCAAGATACCTTGGAACTCCTCACCGATGATCAAAACAGTGATGTTGGTCTTTTCCTCTTATAAAACAGAGCCTTTTCCCGTCTCATGATTGATGAATTCCAAACCAATGGGGAAAAACAAAAAGGCTTTAAAATAATGAATCTCTTTCTCAACTACTGTTATATTCAATTAATTTAACTACATTGAACCAAATTACCTTCAGTGTCTAAGAAGACAGCTGTAGACTGCTTATTATGCTGCTACAGGGACTCAATTCTTTTTGGTGTAAATGTCACTCCTGCTAGCTCTTTGTATAAAGAATTAATTCCAAGAGTCATATTTCCTTCTAATGGAAAGATTACTTTACTGATTGCTAGGAAAACAGGGTAATGGAAGGCACTCAATTAAACCAAGCAGTTTCCAAATGCAATGTATGTTTTATGATTGGCTTGTGATAGGCGATGCTTAATGTGCCTGCTTGGTGTTCCCCTTTGAGCTTTGAACTTACATCAAACTTTGTTTTCATTGTTCTGTTGGCCTAGTGTTTTCCATTGTTAGCCTGTAATTCCTGCTCAGTTGCATAGGGAATCATTTGTTTCCTCCAATTTACCTTAGAGGATTTAAACTGGCTCAATTTATGAAGTGGCTGAGAAGTTTTTCCTTCCTTGTCCCATGGGTGATGTAGGAAAAAGATTGTTCCCTCACATTCGCCTTGGGAGGTGCTGATTTTGAATTTGTGTCGTTTCCACTAGTACAAGCATTTCATTGGGACGGCATGAACTTTCGAAGCTAGGGGAGACGAAATTGAGCTAGTGAGTGAACCATAACAAAACAGGGGAAACCAGTATAAGGTCTGCCCACTTTGATGGAGAGAGGAGATTTCCATTTTTGGCCACAGTTGTCAAATCTGTCCCTTAAAAGAGAATCAAGGCATGTTTTCAATGGTAACAACACCTTAAACAGCTGCCCTTTGAACATCTCTTATGACTACATCTCAAGATAGTTTGAAATTTGGTAAGAACAACTTTCTTTACTGCATTCAATCCCAGCACTTTGTCCCTTCACCATGAGGACCTACAAGTACTCACAACATTTTCATGGTAAAGTGTGTGCTGGAAGAAAGAACCCATGATCTATACTTTTCACTTCATGCTACGTAAATGACAATCACTGCTTGATGGCAGATGTTGCACTGTATCCACTCAGGGATGTTTTATTAAAAAACAAGTACACAAAGAAGGGAGGGGGGGTGGGAAACAGGAAAAATGACAACAAAATGTAAATGGCATTTTTAAATGTGCCAAAGAGAAAACCTCTCTGACAAGGCTTTCAGACCAACAAGGAGTAACTTCATGGTTGTAAACTGAATTTACTTTTACTATTTCAAGTTGTGGGAAAATGGCACATATACATTTTCCTGAGCAAGGACAACATATTTGCATTTTCTGAAACCTGCAAATGGCCAAATATCCAGCTTCTCCATTTATAGGAAGTCTTACCTCCCAGCAGAGTCAAGCTTGGAAATATAGAAATTTAATTGGCATTAGATGAACCTAGAGAGGTGGAACTGTGAGTTCAAACTGCATGGTATCAGTATCTGTAAATGGAAAGGCAAATTTTGTTGGGAAAGTAGGAGAATAAGAGATTCTAAATCTTTGACGTCCCACACATATCCCTACTGTCTGAGACTCGGGTTGCCTCTGTATCCCTTTTCCTGTGGCTCTTTTATCTCCAAATGCTAAAAGCTTAGTGTGGAGATGTAGTCTACAAAACATCCTTTCTGGACTTCTCTAGTTCTAATTCAATCTTCAGGGCTCTGCACTAGTGGTCAACTGATTGGGTAACTAGAATATAGTGGTCCCTTTGGTAATTAGATTTCTTTGGCAGAATCCAAGAGACCCTAAGTCATAGTGAATTCTGGATGTTAACAAGAGGTGCCAGGGGGGCATCAATGCATTTCCTCTCATAGCTTCCTTGCACACCACATACTTACACAGCAGTCAAGCTCATCTGTTTGTGAACAACCATACAGGTGGCATCTACTCACTCACACTCTATAATCCCGTGTGTGCAAGGCTTGAATACAAAAACAATTCTTAGGTCCCAAGGACAACCTAAAGTTTACCAGTTTTGTTCAAAAACAGCAGACCGATGCAAATGCCAGTGTTGTTCCTTGATCTTTGTGTCCGTTTATTATAGAAGCAAGAAGAATTTCTAAGGCTCCTGGAAACTGGAAGAAATAATGTTTTTCTTGGACTCTTTCTCTCTATAAACTTTTGTTTCCAATGAGGTCACTAATCTGGACAGTAAATTCAGGCATGGAATTCTGTGCCCTGACAGAGCCACCATTCAGTACAAGAGCAATAACTCTAAAGCGTGCATCTGTAGTGAAACTTTGCCCACATCCCCTGTACAAAAAGGAAAAAGCCCGCCACCTGCTTTAGACGAAGAGCTGTTCTGTGGTCTGTTTTCAGCTGTTAGGACAAGGGCAACTAGGATGATTGTGCATGTCTGTCAGAAAAGAGCTGACACCCTTTTCTTCTTGGGGTTCCAAGACCAGAGGCACATGTCCACTTATAGCATGGGTTAAAAATTCAAAAGCCTAAAAGAGCCAGGAGAGAGGGGCAGATGAGTGGAGGAGCGCAAATGGCAAACTGGAGAGGCACTGTCCAGTCTGAAAAGGGACATCCTCTACTCAGCTGGAGCTGGGTGTTGCTAAAGCTTCTGAATGTTAAAACCTTTTGGGTTGTGAGTGATGGCTATTGAGTCTGAACTTAGTGCAGACCAAACAAATACATTTCTGGACCGAAGAGGAGCCACAGCTGCCAGTCAGTTTGCAACCTCCAGTTTAAAACAAAATCACAACCTGGAGCATGTCTGTCCAGTTACAATCCTGGATGACATTTTAGTATTAGAGCAGGGGTGTGTGTGTGTGTGTGTGTGTGTGTGTGTGTGTGTGAGGGGGGACACACTGGAATCTTGCCTTTCTGATATTTTTTTGGTTTCTATATTTGATTATCACTACTAGAGAATAGAAGAAGAGGTCAGTTGAAAAAATAGCAAACAGTGTAAAAATGAAAGCATTTCAATTTAATGGTGTCTTATAAAAGACACTGCTAGTTGTCTTGCCTGGACTCCCATCTCCACAAAAGCAGGTGGCTAGATTTCCTGCCAGTTTTCTTCTGAAAGTCAAATGCAGGGCTTTTTCTGCTTTTGAAAACACATTTTCTAAATGTGTTTCAATATCTGAAACAAGTTTTTATTTTCCCTTAGTTGTAGCTGAAGAATTGATTCTATAGTCATGGTAATGTCGTCCTCCCTTGTTCTGAAGTGTGGACCGTGGATTCCTATGCAGCAGATGGGGGTTGTCTGTGCACTTTTTTTTTTTCCTAAGCTGCTGAAATTCCTCCGAAGTGAATTGGCCATAGTAAACTTTGCCTTCAGCATGGCTGTAAGCACGACCTTCAGTGGATCAGACAAAGCAGCTCAGTGATTGTTCTCATGGCCAAAACTAAAGCACAAGGGTTACTGGAATTGAAAAAGCCCAGTTCGACCACGGGCAGGGTGTCCCCACACCCCCCCGCTGAACAGCGCGATTTATATATTAAATGATACTCTTCTGGCAGAGGTTGACGGACAACGTTTGCATACCTGGGTCATGACCCGTATGCAGACATACATTAGGTATCTGACAAGCTGCAAATCCCACCCCCAAGTTCAGTGCCGTCTGCCTCATCTGATTAACACACGCAGAGAATGAGTATGTATTGTAGAAATGTAGAGGAAAAATAAAAATATTTTTTCAATTGTAATTACTTTTAATATATGCTTGTGGAAGGTCTAATATGATGTATGCTGTCTCTGTAATTTTTGCTGTAAATAACTGGAGACAGTGAATACACTGATTTTTCTATGTCTCTGTTTAAGCATACAACTTTGTAACAATTTTTTAGAGGGGGAAAAACAACAAAAAGCAAATATGTACTTGCTTCCTTTCTGAGTGTTATGTACTTCTCAGTTTTTTGATGGAAACTGGTTGTAACAGTTTAAGCCTCTTGACGGGTCCTTGGTGTTAAGTGTGTGTTTCTTTTTGTAATACAGCCGAGAAAGGGACAGGGCTGTCAATTAAATCTACTCCAAAGAATCTGTATTGAAGATTGGCCTAAGATCTGCAAACTCTATCTAAACGAGACAGTTTGAAAAGAGAAAGTTTAAAAAATAATAATAAATGTGGCCTGAGAAAGTCATCTTACCTGTAGCCAATGGCTTTGTCCAAATCCTTTCTGCATGGAATAGCTTGAGGAAAACAAACTGCTTTCTGAGGAACAGAATATTTTTGTACACGTTTATTTCTTCTGAATAACCTGAGGTCAGACCACTTGTTCGCTGAAGCCATAGCTGACCTTCACCAAATAAATGTTGTGAAGAACCTGAGGGAGGGTTGGGGAGAGACTGAGCGGTAGGAAGATCTAAAGTGTCATGAGCGATAGCAACGGAGGCGGGAGCAAGTCCCACGAACCTGATGCTTTTCCTGCATCCCCCGTATGACTTTAAACGGCTGGTATTTTATGATGATCAATTTATAATAAAAAGATATTTAGATTTAAATAAGACTTTCCAATATTTTTGAAATCCCTGACAATGCTTCCTTGCTTTTAGGATTGAGAGAAAATGATTTTTGGATACTTCCAACATGCAGAGATTTGTGTTTTTCCCTTAGCTCCAGACTGCACTTGCAAAGTGAAGAGCAGCTCTGAGTCCGCCAGCGACTGCAGCCACGGGCTGGGGCTCGGCCGACCTGCTCACCACCGCTGCACTGGGCAGGGCGGGCCGGGTCGTTTGCATCTCTTATTCAGTAAGCATGCGCGCCATTGTGGGCAGCACACCAAAGTTGCACTGCCGAAAGTAGTTAAAATAAAAGTATTCACTCTGAAAGACATAATAATTATACTTTAAAAAGAAAAAGAAGAATGCCTCCTAGGGTCACCACTGATTTTTCTGGAGCTTAATTGCATTATTACCATGTATTATTATTGACCTATAGAGGCAAAGGCAAACTACAGATAAACCCAGTGACATAACTAGTGTTAAAATCTACAATTTTCCAATCTCTCTCTCCTTGTTTAATGTGTACACCCTAATTTCTGTGTATGTGAGTAAAACAGCAGCCTGAGTCACTTAGGAAGTAAGCACTGAGTTGTTTTGTTTTGTTTTTTAATTATAAATATACTAGAGTAAAACAGCATTCCCTAACTGTTAAAAAAAAAAGTTTTATATTACTTTAGAATATAATGGGTTTTTTGTCCTTATTTTATGTCCTGTAAATTATTAGTTGAATACTGTTAGCATTCCCTGATAATGCACACATGATTTCTGAATGTTTTCTGTAAATGACAATCAATGTTTATGAAGTTCCCTCCTTTAATGCTGAACAAAATTAAAAGAAGAAAAAGAAAAAAAAAATGTCTAATGGTTTTCTTTTCTCCATCGGGAACAAGGAGGGAGTGATGGAGATAGACAGGTTTGGCATTAAAACATTATCCCATAAGATTTAATCTATAGTGTTGTCCTTTTTCCAATAAATAATAGGATTTTTTTTTTCTGGAGGTTCTTGTATCCTAGTGGACCTGGCCTGAGATAGAAGTGTTCGTTGAGAAAAAAAAAATCCAGATTTCACTCTAACCAAAGAGCTTTCCAAGTCACCATTAAAATGAGAGCAGCATCGCTCAAAGATGCAGCTCTCCTCTCCTCAGCTCTTGCTTAAAAGGAAGCCCCAGCTAGCAGCGCCCTAAGCATCTCCCTTCAAACACTATGTTGAAACAAACTGCAGCCGGTAGAAGTAGATGTGGCAATCCTTACATCTGATCGAAGCTTTCTAAAAATAATTAATGATTAAGTCTCTAGGTCTGATTTTTTTGACAACTCATCATCAAGCTTTTCCACCACCCAAATCAATGCTCACCAACAGGTGAACTCTCCGAATCTTATTTGAAGCCGTAGTAGGAAGCAATTGAAGATAATCACAGACTCGCAGTGATGTTGAAAGCACGGTTTCAAGAGAGGCCAGCAGTTTCTCAGGTGCTTGGAAGTTGCTGCAGGTTGGGGTCCTTAGAGCTGACATGTTCCAAGCATAGTGGCTTGAAGTAATTTCACTGGTTTTAAAACAGGAAGAACTAACCCAAACAACAGGAAGGGCCTTACAAAGCATTCTGTAAAGTGTCTGCCGATTTCAGGCTTTGGGACCAGTGAGAACCCGTGGAGTATGTAAAGTAACATCTCTACTCAAGACTTCTAGATCCCATTGTGGCCTTGCTCTGAAGACACAGAGACAGAGATTTTTGGGATTTCAACACTGCACTGATATTTTTGCTAGTGTACCGGTGATGTCCCTTGGTTTCTAATCAGGTCTTCAGGTAACTAGTCTGAGATGGCCAATACATTATCACACTCTGTCTTAGGCTCAGGTCAATTGTCACCAACAATTGATCCCAGAACTCTTTCTAGGTTTCTTTCAAAAGTTTCTTTCAAAAACCTAGATCTAGGCAGCACTTAAACACAAGATAAAGGTTACCTTTTTAAATTCAGGTTGGACCATGAAATGATAGTGATTAACCTTTGATAGCATTACCAAAATCATGGATCAAGCCCTTTCTGTGCATAAAGCTTTGTTCCATTACAGAACCTCTTCTATATTCAAGAGCAAGGGCTGGTAACTTTTTCTCTTTGGTGACACCAGGCTGGTGTGCATGAAGCATTTCAAGTATCAAAGAAGTAGGCAGAGCTCCTCTCATCCAATTAAAGAAGAGGTAAAAGTGAAGAAAACCCTCTAATGCCATCTTGGTGAAGGGATATCTCAGGTTACAAAGCTGACATGCTATAAAAACGTTTTCTCTTCCACATTATTATTTGCTGAACTTGAACTCACTAGGCTTAACTGGTGGAATAAATGTTATTCTAAGAGACTGTAAACTTCTTAACAGCTATGTCTCCCACACCTTTAAATCCCCCAACTTCACAGAGCAGGGCATGGTATAGTGTGAGCCGTCAATCAATGTGTCAGTTGCATGTACTGGGGTCTACTATTCCTTTGTAAGTTTAGCAGCCCGACTTTCTATTTGAAGTCATTTCACCTGTTTTGCCCTTGAACAAGTCACCCTTCAGCAGAGGCACCAGATGTAAACATGCTTTTCTCCATAAGCCATGAGAAGGAAAACAGCAACCCACTGGCCAAAGGCATTAGCAGAATGTACTTTTCCTTCCTCTTGCCACACATCTAACAAAAGCAATAAGAGAAGGAACCTCAGTATTTATTAGAGGGAGGGCAGGCCTAACTGCTTAGATTCTCTTAGAAGACCCAGCTGGGCAGGAAACACAAAGCAGCAAGGTCAGAGGCCCGACTGTAAAACAAATGTGACATAAAATTCCCCACTCTGATTTGCTCATCTCATAACGCCTCAAGTCAAAAGTAGAGAATCTGGAGAAGTGATTACTTCTTGAGCTTTATCACTGCACAGTAAGAAATTTTAGAGAAGGCACTACTTTTTTTAGAGACAAAAATCCTTAACGGCTGTGATCATGTCTTTCTGTTGCAGCAGTCAAAACAGTGGGTCACATGCTCTCAGCTTTGTGCTGTTTACCCACCGATTTTTTAAGGGACTCAACATAAAACTAGAAGAATCCTTGTTTATTATTCTTTTCCAGGTGAATTTTTTTTTCCAGAATAGTTTGATCATTTGATCCACCCAAATATTGCTGGGTTCCCATGTCAGATGCAGTAGAAAGCATGCAGAGGGCTGGGCCCGGGGATTGTCGCTGTGTGTCCAGGTCTCACGTTCAACGGCTTGGCTTACTGAAAAGATTCCGTCCTTCACGTGCCATGATTTTTCTTACCTGCAGATAAGAGGACCTGCCCTTCCGAATTGTTTTCTAGCAGCTTTGAGGAGCTTCTTGAACTGGATAAGAAATCTGCCTGAATTTCTGAACCTGTGGGCTGTGGTGAGGGCTGTGACTCTGAAATGGATTTTTTTCCTGCATGAAGTCAACTGGCCTAGATGGCCAGTCAATCTGTACCTGCAGCCTCTTAAGCTCTAGCTCGTAACTTTCTGGATTAATTGGCCCAGGTTTTTTTTAATCAAATGTTTAAAATTTGGTCCTTTTTCCCTCCCTCCCTAGAACACAGGAATGACATTCTGAGTCTCTAATATACCTTAATTTATGTGGCTTGATTCCTCGTTCAAGGAAAGGGAGGGGGGGTGCACAAACCATTGCAGATCCTTAGGCTTCGCTGCGTACAGACCGGGAGCTGCAGGTGCCTCCAGGGGCCAAGGGCAGCTGGCCAGTGCCGGGGAGGGTCAAAGCTTAGACTGAATTTTTTTTCCATCGGAATGATAATTCTCCTGTGAAAGTAATCTATATTGTTGAAGGGGGGATATGAACATGTATATATATATTTTTTACAGTGGTTCTCTAAAGTATTTTTCACAATATCTTTAACAATCAGCACTTAAGAAGCAGTGATATTCCGTCAAGTGGAAATGTCGGCTATGGAGCTTTGGATGGTAGTTTACGTCATGGCATGTTCTCAGAGGTTCACCTTCTAGGAGTAGTCTGTGGGCAAGAGTTGTGGGAGACAGAGGGATTGCAAACCTGGCACACAGCAGGGCGCAGGAGGCACACGAGTCAGAAACACAGAAAGATCAGCATCTGAGCTGGGCCAATGGGTTTTCATTTCAAATGGGATACAGTGTTTTTAAAATAAGGAGCTGTAATTTTTTTTTAAAAAGTTTGTGATTTGAATATGATTTCTAATTGTATCAGAAGTTAATGTTTTAAAGCTATAACGAAGTTTAAAATTTCTACTTTTTTCCATTTATTTTAACTGTTCTGTTATCTATGAAATGGCTGTATGTGGGTTGCCATATGAGAGGCCCTGGGTTCGCGTCCCAGGGCCTCCTTGTGAAGGCAGGCTCGCCCGCACACCGTGGAGTGCCACCCGGGCCGTGGAGAGCCGACTCAGCAAGCTGACGCAACAAAAAGGGAGACGAGCAAAAACACAGAAGAGCGCACAGCGAATGGACACAGAGAGCAGACAGCAAGCAAGCCACGGGGGGGAGGGGAGGGAATAACCAAACCAAAACAAAAGAATAGCTGGTAACACTGATCCGTGACACGGGACCAGGCAGCACTGCCATCTTTGTCGATGATGCCAGTCATATGGGCAAGCTCCATTTGTGCACCTTGACCCACTGTGGGAAAATGCCTGACCCCACGCCTTTAAGTGAAGAACACAGCAATGTTTGTCCAGTGTGGAAGGAAAGTTTTTGAGATTCTCATCTGTGTTTTGCTCTCTCTTTCCCTCCTGTGAGTTGAAGCTCATACCTAAGGCTTTTTGTAATTCCTTCCCTCAGGGATATTTACAAGGCAGAAAGCTGAGTCTCAGGCTCCTGAAATCTCTCCCCCTGTAAAGATTTCTGTATCCCACACATGGCATCACTGAAGAGAACTAAGGCTTGAATCATGAAGAAATAGGCAGTGACCGACTTCTCTAACCATAGGCATTTAATGCCAGTTTCTAGGCACCAGAGAGGTCTGCCATACAAGGAGGCATCAGCTTTTTAAATTCATTTAGCTCTTAGTTATTGAGCACCCACTGTGAACAGACTATATGCCAATTATTAGAGGTAAAGTAATGAACAAACAGACAAGGCTCTTCCCATCACATAATGTTCATTCCCGAGATATTTTGTAATTTCCCACCCATTCAATGAGATAATGACACTCTAAGTGATTAAAATGATTAAAAATGAGAAAACTTTTCTCTTTGAGCATCTGAGTGTGTAGACTGACACCAATCCACAGCACTGAGTCTGGCCGCATCACACAGTTTGTTCCTAACGCAAAGGGGTAGAGTCAAAGCAGCTTCATAAAAAACAAACAAACAAACAAAAAAAACCAGGGCAGGGGGAAGGGATAAAAACCTTTTGAAGAAAGTTCTGAGAGGCAGGGAATATTGCTCAAGTGGTTGGGAGTTTCGGTGCCTCCTGATAAAACAAACAAGAAACAAAACAAATGAAAAACCAACTCAGGGAAGCCTATGTGACTCAGTGGTTGAGCACCAGCTTCCCACATATGAGGTCCCAGGTTCAATGCCCGGCCCCAGTACCTCAAAAAAAAAAAAAAGTTATGAGACACAATAGAGATAAGTGTATTAAATGGGAATTCTGAGATTCGATCGGCTAGTCAATCTCAAACATCCCCTCACTTTTCTGTGTGCTTTCAAATGCTTCACTTACATATTCAAACATGAACTAAGAGTTTCCAACACCCTCTTCCCACTAGCTGGAAATATTTAATCAGGAGGCTGGAGAGGGAAATTAACAGTCCCTTTACAGATCTAAGCAGCAACAGAAGGAACTGACCAAATGGCAGGAAAGTTTTAGAAGAACCGTGATTGTCCTGAGCCGCTTGGCTTCATCTAGAATCTGTTAACTTCCTCCTCAGTACTTGCCTTCCTCACCACACTTCACAAGTCTAAAATCCAGCCATCCTCAAACATGCTAGTATAAAATTTGGATTTCCTCTTTGGAAGGATAAAACAATATTTTCAGAGGGGGTGAGGGGCTGAACAAGGGCTGGGGATAGCTGAGTGGGAAAGCAGCCAGGAGAGTCAGGAAAGACTTTCCCCAAATAAATAGTAACTCTTGAGTCCCTCACTCTGCAGAAATGTCTCCGTCCCAAACTCCATATTCACATCATTGGCCGGGAAATTCTTATACATTACACAGTGATATTCCCTGCACACGTACTAGACAAGCTGAAAACATGAAGCATGTGGAAACCGTTGCTTGTGTTGTCTTATGCATAAAGCCTTTGAGCCCTAAGATATTTCCAGTCCTGAAAGCAAAAGTCAGAAAAATATTATCTATTGAAATAATCCCTGGGCACACATCTTTAGTTCTAAACAAAACCCTCATCTTTATTGATTTCCTTTCATTAAAACTAATTATTTCAGGTTAAGAAGAGGGAAGCCTCTTCTCTCTCTCAATTCTCTAAAACATCATTCCTCCTGAAATTAGGATTTAAATTTCTGAAAGTAATATCATCTGAATTTACGTTAGATGGTATCATTCTTTGGGAAATCCTTGCCTGTCTCTTAGAATTTAAATTGCTTATCCACACAGGCTTAAGGTAGCAGACAAGATTGCTCTTTCTAATTCGCCTCACAGAGAGGAGTTGCAGATGTCATCGCGACAGTTCCATCCAACGTCCAGCTTTAGAGCGCTCACATTCCCCTCCACCTCTGCCCAACTCACACCAGAGACTGTGTAGTTATATATTTTAAAAATAGACTCTTCAAAGGAAAAGCCTGGAAACTTGCTCAAAACAACCAGTAAACTTTTTGCCAAACTTGCTTTTCACAAAAATTGTATCAGCTACTTTTCTGATTTTCCCAAAATTTGGGGATGACAATTTCCAAAAAGGCAGGCATTTTGACCAAGTGTAAGGAGGATTCTGAGAGGTAAAGTGGCAAGGAGATCTGCGTTCAGGACTCATATCGCAGAGTCATGCTTATTTCCTTCACCCATCCTGCCTTTACTGAGTGCTTGCTATGTGCTAAGCATGAAACCAGGCTCCCGGGAAAAATAAATGTTTGGCACGTCCCTGCCCTTGAGGTTTTCATTGTGTAGCAAGGAAGGCTGACTGGCAAACAGATAAAGTGATACATTTTAAAAGAGGTGTTTAGAGAAAGGGCTCTAGGAACTGTAATGAAGGAGAGATAAGTATCTTTTTGGGAATAGCTGTAGGTGGGAATGGGGAAACCTACAGAAACAGTACCATTTCAGCTGAGCTCTCAGGGTGGCAAGGAGGAGTTTACCAGATGAACAAGGAAGAAAGGTATACCTAGTAGTGGGTAAAGCATGTGTAAAAAGAAGGAGAGAAAGAGAGATTTCTCTAGAATGTAGAACAACTGACAGCTTCTTTCCAAATACCACCCCCATACATATTTTGTTTGGCTTACACTTAATTAGGAAATTTCAAATAAAAATCAGAGTTTCCAGATTCTTTGGGAAAAAAACAGATCTGGCAAAACTGTTCCCACAGTCCCACATGGAAAAATTGACAGGAGCCCTGTCAAGGCTGTCCCTTTTAGGAGAACATGCTTTCTCTAGTTTTTCTCCCTATTTATTTCCTACCTACCTGGCTCTTTAGGTGCTTGGGTGCATGACGAGCAGTGACAGAAGATGAGTGGAGAAGGGTCAAAGGCCAGCTAGTTATGAAAAGTAGACTGTGATGCTTACCTGAGAAGTGTATTTTTAGCTCAAAGTTTCTAAATCTCTGCTCTCACAGAAATGGTTGTCCATAAGCTGGATAAAATAATTGTGTATTCCCTTATAAATCTTGTTTTCAAAGTTAAGACTGGTTGTCATTTGTCTATGTGTATTGGTGCACTAGGAAAAAATATTAGTTATTTATAATCACAACTCCCTGCTAAGGAAGCCAGTTTCTACTAAACAGAAAGCCCTCAGGGGAAGCAAAGATGGCTCAGGCGACCGGGCTCCCGCATTCCACATGGGAGGTCACTGGTTTGGATCCCGGTGCCTCCTAAAGAAGACAGAGAGCGGGCACAATGGCCCGGCATGGAGAGCTGACACAACAAGATGACACAACAAGAGATGCGGGGAGAAGAACATACTGAGAGACACAACAAAACAGGGAGCAGAGGCACCTCCCTCCCACATCAGAGGTCCCAGGTTCAGCTCCAGGTGCCTCCTAAAGAAGCAAGGAAGACAGACACAGCAAGTGAAAAACAACAAGGAGGTGGGGAGAAATAAATAGCTAAAATAAATCTTAAAAAAAAAAAAGCCATCAGTTTGACTGAGACTTAATGGTTTTTGGGCTTGCAGACTTTGGAGGAGAAGAATTTGGAGTCTCCAAGAGGGAGAGAGTATAAGAAGAAACATGGGCAGGAGACACCAAGAAAGGAGCCAATAAGTTATGAAATTCAGGCACTGATGGATCAAAGGGCCAATGAGAATCTCTTATTGGCAGGATGACACAATGGATTTATTTATATATATATATATATATATATATATATATATATATATATATATATATTTTATTAAAGAAGTTTTAGGTTACAGAACAGTCAGGCATAATTTGCAGAATTCCCCCACATCACCCCTCCACCAACACCTTACATGGTTGTGGAATATTTGTTACAGATTATGAAAGAACATGGTCAGACTCTTACCACTAACTGGTCCATAGCTTCCATTTGGTTTATTTTTTCCATACACCCCCTATTATTAGCACCATGTATTAGTACTATCCATTTGAACATTTGTACTGTTAACCACAGTCCATCTTGCACCACATGGTTGGCTGTGTCATGCCTTGTACAATCTATCTAAAATGTACACTCAGTGGCTGTCACTTTCATCACTGAGTGGCACAGTGGATTTTAAAAACTAAGATGGGTTATGTATAATTTTAGGTTGTTTCTTGCTCACTGGAAAATATGGCATACCAACACACCACCTACCACGTGCCCTTATTTTCACAAAAGACACTACCAAAATCCTTTACATCACCTTGAGAATGTAAATGCCCAGCAGCTCACAGAAATCTTTAGGAGAGGTTTAGATTTCCATGGTGATGGAAAGTAGATTTCATAGGGCAAAAAAGGCCTGACCAATATTAGATTCTTACCAGAATTTAAAAACAGATGCCATACGATTTAAAACCAAATAATGTGTTAATTTATTCCATGATTAATATTTGGATAATACTTTATTCTTTTTCCATTAAGAGCCACACGATTCCCAGGAGCTCTGACATCGAGCACATTTGGGGACCACCAGGCAGGAGATGTTCTAGACTCTCCAGTTCTCTACTTGGGAAGTGGTTCAGGGACCTCAGCCGAGGCGTTCCAAGAGGAACTCTGCTTGCCTCGTGGCAAGACAGTGCCCTTGTAGGCAGAGACCCCAACAAGGGCTAGGCTGGTCTGCCCGATTGCACCTTATTAATGAGTGCAGCTCCACTTTCACTGAAATTGAAATGTGACGTGTCACCAGCTGGTAAATCAGCTTCGGTCTATAATTCATTTCTCCTCCCAACTCCTGGTCCTTGCACCTGATACATGCAAAGCCCCAAGTTTCCTGTTCCCACTGGTTCCTGTAGTAAACCTTGGGTCTCACTGTGAATCAATTCATAATCCTGCCTTCAGCTGGAATGAAAATGGGTTCCTCTGATTTCCCAGTCTGGGAGCTTTTGCCAAGACAGCAGTGGCCTGCTAATTGGTGGGGTCTCGAGCAAGAGTCTGCTCAGCCTAGTATTTGACCAGTATGACCACTGGGTAGTAGAATATCAATGAAAACAGGCCCCAAAGTCTGCTTTTAGAAATGTTGTATCTCATTTCTAAGTAATTTCCATATATCTGCTGCATCCCTGGATGCAGAATCTCAAACCCCTTTTGGAAAAGTCATAGATAACTAGAAGAGAAAATGTGTGGTAAGAGTAACCAAGTTAAGTATCAAATCAAAGGAACACATATTGAGTGCCAGGTTTAACAGTTATTAGCCGTTACAGAGTTCTTTGCACCTTCCTATGTCTTCTACCTACATTCTTTCACTTGAGCATCATAACACTCCACACAACATATAGGGGATGACAGACTAATAATGTAAACCATAATGTAAAACATAGGATAACTAAAAGTTTAGAAAACTGTATATCCTAAAGTATGGACCACAATGTAAGTGCGGATGTTGCCTTGTTTGAAAGCTATTGTCTCAGAGTCTGTACATCACTTTAAGTAAATATGATATGAATAAGTTATAAGAATATCACTGTGGAAGGGAAAAGGTTCTATGGTGGATGTGTGGGAGTACTGTATATTGTATATATGAATTGCTGTGGTCTAGGGCTCTTGTGAAGAGAAGTTCAATAATTAGGAAAAAAAAGAAAAAGAGAAAGATAGGATGTAGAATTTTTCCAAGTCAACACGTATTCTGTACCTGACCTTTAAACCCATCACCTTATCCCATTTTGCTAGTAAGGGATCCTGACATTATATTGGGCTTCAATTTTCGGGAGGTTTTGGATCACAGAGTGGTTCGGCAGTGGCGGCGGAGGAATACTGGTATAGGACACTATTGACAGGTGATATAGGGTTGACAGGGAGCTATACAGGGCATATGTCCAGGGTGCATGGTATTGTTTGGATATACTCATAGTGGCAACAATTAAAAACTAAAGCTGGGGAGGTACTCAGTTCCTGGCCAGGGGTGCTCAGTCGTGGCCCCTAGGGGAGCAGCGGCAGTCCCCCAGCTGCAACGGTAAGGACCAGGAAGGAATGAGGGTCCAACAGTGAGCCCCTGATACTAATGACTAGGCTTGTGAGACTATATGCCTGAAATAAGAACAAGGCCTAGAGCAGCACTGTGCCTGGGAATTTCCTCCTGACAGCCTTCATGTTACTCAAATGTGGCCAGTCTCGAAGCCAAACTCAGTATGTAAATGCAATGCCTTCCCCCCAGCGTGGGACATGACACCCAGGGATGAGCCTCCCTGGCACCGAGGGATCACTACCAAGTACCAACTGATGATGCAACTGGAAAATGACCTTGAATTGAAGGTTCAATGTGGATCAGCAGAATATCACTGTCTACATATAATAACATGACTTTAAATTGCTGTTTGACCTAATGTAAGGGGGAAATGGAAAGGAGAAATGAGTTTATATGGCTACGAGTCTCTAAAAAAGAGTCTGGAGGCTTTCAGAAGGATTGCCCTTAAGCACAACTGAGCAGAGTCTAAGAGACAGATAAAGTAGATACAACCCCAGGTATTCGTTCCTTTGAGGGCTAAAGAGACCCACGGGTTCTATGGTCATGGCAGATGGGGTTTACTGCCATGGCAGATGGCCCTTCTTTGGAGCCGGTGTTTCTGCGTGATGGAGCTGGACTCAGATGGGATCTCTTTGCACAAGACTTTCATGCTACTTTACTGGAATTGTAGTTGGTGTTGGGGTTTAAGATATATTTAGGGGATTTGAATCTCTGGACTGACAATATGATAGCCAGGCCCTGAGCCCCAACAGACTTCAGCTCCTACAATCTGATTTATTGGACTCACCTCACTCAGCTAAGATGGAGTTGAAGAAGGACAACCACCACACCATGGAGTCTAGAGGGCCTACAACTGAAAGCAAGAGGATTGCATCCAGTATACATGTGGAATCTGAGCCTCCTCTTGACATTGAGGTGCAACGGACATAACCAATCCAAGGTCCACAGAGAAAAGGTGGCATTGGAGTGGGAAAAGTGGACATGGTGGCTGATGGGTATGGGGAATGGCAGGAAGAGATGAGAGGTGGAGGCGCCTTTGGGACTTAGAGTTGCCCTGGATGGTGCTTCAGGGGCAATCACCGGACATTGTAAATCCTCCCAGGGCCCACTGGATGGAATGTGGGAGAGTATGGGCCATGATGTAGACCATTGACCATGGGGTGCAGAGATGCCCAGAGATGTACTTACCAGGTGCAATGGATGAGTCATGATGATGGGAGTGAGGGTTGCTGGGGGGGGAGTGGTGGGGTGGGAGTGGTAGGGTTGAATGGGACCTCATATTTTTTTTTAATGTAATATTTTTACAAAATCAATTAAAAACAAACAAACAAACAAACAAAAATAACACTCCACAATGGGAACAGTGAATATTACAGAAGATCATCAGTATTTGTAAGAGATACAATTTTCCACCAGAAAATGAAGTAAAGTATAACTGAGAAATATAAGGAATCCCTTCAGATTTTAATGTTTCCATAAATTCAAGATTAAGGCCACTTATGAAGGTATTAAAATAAATTCTCCCACTATACCACATTACCTTATTTCTATAGTAATATCACCCCTTTCTGGCCTCCAACTGCAGTGCCAAAAGCTGTGAACTAATCTTCCTACCTAACAAGTTTGGGTTTAAATAAGTGTTGCACAAGGATAGATTAAAAGAGAAAAAATTATATTTTTATTAATAGATGCCAAAAAGACATTTCTAATAACAATTCTAAGTAATATATAAATAGAAGAAAACACTGATAAAGAATATAACATCATCAGTATAAATATTAGGAAAAAATAAACAAAATAATCTTTATATTTTTTATAATAGGAGTGTATATCCAGAAAATCCAAAGGATTACTTTTCTAAAAATCTATTCAAATTTAAAAGCACAATTTCTTTAGATGGCTGAATGGATAAATATGCAAAAATCTACATTTTAAAATACAATATCAATGAAAAATGAAATGAAAAAAATCTCATTTGCTGTTGTAAAAAAAAGTATAAAATACAGTTAAGTAAATTTATCAATGAAAGTAAAGAACCTATATGAACAAAAGTATAAACTCACTGTGGATCATAAAAAAGACTCGGTACTTGGAGGAACATAGCATATTGATGGAGGGAAAAAGAGAAAAAATATAATATAATATAAATATATATAAATAAAAGCATAATATATGGAAACTATATTAAATGACACAAAAATACACATTTTATAGTAGATGTGTTAATTCCCTTTTTTAAAGACAGTTATAAATCATATTTCTTAAATCTAATTATGTAATGTTTTAAAAGAGCACTAAAACAAAATGACAAAAGAATGTTAAAACTAAATAAATGGAAAAAGATGCCCTAGATAAATGTAATAAAAGTATTTTTAAAGGTTGTAGAAATAGAAAATTATAGTATAATACTAAGTAGCCCTTAGTATTCTAAAAATTACAAATCCACCAAGAAGTTTCAGTAGTCACCTACTGTTTTATGTACCTAACAACACGGTTTTGAAATATATAAAGCACAACCTGTTAACAGTTCCAAGGAAGAATTGAGAAAGTCACAGTGGACAAATATCACACAGTTCACAGACCCTAGAAGAGCAAATAGATTTCTTTCTCTCAAGAAAATGTAAAGAAGATTTTAATAGCACAGTTAACGAATTTGATCTAATAGAAAAATATTTAACCCCAAACCCAATAAATAAAGAACGTGCATTGTTTTCAAACACATGAAGCATTCATAAAAATTGACTGTGTATTATGTCACCAAGAAAATATCAATAAATTCCAAAAAGAACTTACAACAGTGGCATAAAATTAGAAGTTAACAACAAAATAAAGACACCCCACCACCACCACCCATAAAAGCAACTTAGAAATTTTAAAGTAAAGTTCTAAGTAATCGCTGGGTTAAAAAGGAAATCAAAAGTAAAATTACAAATGATTTTGAAACAAAAATAATACAGTTCTAAATATTAATACTTACGGGATGTAGCATAAGTGGACCTTAATGGAAAATGTATGTAAGTTCATAAGTTTTAGAAAACAATAAATATTTAAATTGAACTAAGCATTGAGCTCAGGAAATTGAAATAATAAATAAAATAAGTAAAAAAGAAAGAAAGAAATGATGTAGATAAATGCAGAAATTCATCAAAACTAAGTAGAGCTGATCAATAAAACAAAAAGCTGATTCTTTGAGAAAAGCTATAAAACAGACAAGCTTCTGACAAGTCCAGTTATGGGGATGAGAGGGACGGGTAAGAACAAAGGATCATCAGCAGTTGCTATGAGAATTTACAGATGCATCTGTGCTGTCGTATTTACCAATTTCTTACTCTTTGGCTTCTAAGTAGCACAACTCTTTAAATGATTCATCTGTCTTTCCTACCTATTGCCCTGTTTCTGCAGACCTTGCTCGCTAGAGCTGGGACTGCTTGAACCCTGCTTGCTGGGGTTTACCAAGCAGGTGAAGTAGCACCTTTTTCAGGTGAGAGTCAACACCACTGGCGGCTAGGCCAGCACTACCCTGCGGTCCCTTCTGCCAGAATCTCTAGGCCAGAGCGTCCCCGCTCACGGAAGGCTGGGGTCCTATGCAGCATTTGCTCCTCTCCCTCTGTACACGCCTACCACAAAAATTGGATGACCCTGACTTAGAAGGAATCACTACTAGCCCTAAGTGCCAAGCTCAGAACTGCAGAAATTCAGATCCCTGGTTAATTAAACAAAAAAGAAAGAGAGAGAGAGAAACCTAAGAAACACTTAGGAAATGCATGAAAGGAAGGTTAGGTTGTTTGCTTTCTGCTTGTTCACCCCTCGCCCTCCATTACCCAGCCTCCACTGGCCAGCACTGAGATCCAGTGAGCACCTCTGTTAATTAAAATTTAAATCAATGGCTTTCAAACCCTTTCAAACTCTTTTCACATAACATGGCAACCACACATGCACACACACTCATGCAAACATGCACTCACGCACATGTACACACATATCTGAAAAATGTTTCATGAAACTTATGCTTAACAGGTGTAATTCTTTGAAACTTCCTATTATACTTTATCCTATTTCTTTTCCTTTTTCCTTTTGTTTTTCTTTTAAATCCTATTTCCAAGCAACTTAACTGATTTCATGGCTCACTAATAGGCCAAACCTATAGCTTGAAAATCATTGGTTTATTTAAAGGAAAAATAAACCAATATACATAGTTAAGACATTTAACACTATTAGAGAACAGTGAAATGCAAATTTATCTTCAACGAGATATGATCATATACAATATTCTTACCTAGGAATAAAAAGGCATGAACTACTGATACAATAACAAGTAAATCTCAAAAACCTCTTGAGCAAAAAAGTCAGATGCAAAAAAAAAAAGTTTGTCCTCTGTGATTCCATTTAAATCAAGTTCAAGTACAGGCAAAAGTAATCTATGATAATAGAGAACTGAATAGTGGTAGGGGTTGGGGATTGACTGGAAAGAAGCCTGAGAAAACTTTCTGGGTCGAGGAGATGTTCTCTGTCTTGGTCTGGATGATGGTTACAAGAGTGGATACTGTCAAAATGCATCCATCTGTGTGCTGAAGAAGTATGCATCTCACTGTGTATAAATTACACATTAATAAAGTAGCATTAGCATTTAGAAAAATAAGATTAAGTTACCAAAGATGGGGTAGGGCAAGGGAATTCCAGGCAGAAGGCAAAGGCAGAAGAAAGGAAGCATAAGGCAGGAAATAGGGTGACACGCATCTGGAGAGGTAAAGAGGCCTTGAAAGCTGTGCCAAGAAGTTTAGACATTGTTACAAGAGCCGGAGAAATGATGGCAACAACATTGTCAGATTTGCATATCCCATAAATCAATCTGGTATCCATGTGGAAGATGGGAGACCAATGGGGTAGCTACTGCAGTTGTCCAGGTGAGTAATCATGAGGCTTAAAACAGGGATGGTGGCAGTAGGGAGAGAGAGAGGAGCAGAGTTGAAGAACAGAAGTGAGCCGAGGCCAGCAGCACTCGCTGATGGCTTTCAACAGTTGCCTTGAATAAAGAAAAGACTTAACTCCCACTTCCCTACTAGGAAGCAATCATTTTTCAATGCTTTTTCACTTCTCTTTCTTGTTCCACCGCACATGTATTTACATTAAAAGATGTTGAAGGAAGTAACTTTTAGAATAACCACCAACACATTGAAAGGAGGCTGATAATGAGCACCTCAAACTAAAAGTATTAGGGGAGAGCATGGGTCTCAGAATGATTTTGGTCTGAATGCAAGTTTGGAAGTGATTTTCATGCATTTATTTATTATAAATACCTCCTTTCTGAAAGAATTTGGGGTGCCTTACAAAAATTCATAGAGTAACCCAAAATTTAAAAAGAGTAAAGAAAAACAGAAGGGAAAGCAAAGGCAGGAAAAGTGAAAGAACGCCAAGAAAGAGCAAATACCCCAAAATGCATATCCCGTCATCTTGTACATCTGCTTGTCATTGGCCATAGCTTTTGACTCTAGCTCCCTAGCAGTTAATACAGAAAGGAGAATCTAAGGCAATCTATGACTGGTCAAGTTGCTTATTATATACATTAAAGTTGTGTTAAAATTGACATATAAAGTGCCTAACTACTTGAATATATTTTCTTTCTTCTCACCTCTTTCAATTTTCCTAAGACAGGAATGTCTGGGGTACTTGAAAGCCTCTGGCTCTGGACACCCCCCTCTAGTCACGAAAACCTGCCATTGTACCTCTGAAGTAGGTCTCAAGTCTCCCTTCTTGAATCCTTGCCCTAGCCAAGTCCTCCTTAGGCTACCCTAAGAATATTCCAACAACTTTCTATCTCTGCTTGGAGCACACCAGCCCATCTCCAACAATGTTGCCAAATTCCTTCTTAAAAACAAGATTTTCAAAGTCTAATCATATTACTCATTAGTGGAAAGTTTTCTTTGGTTCCCCTGACTTACTTAACTCCTGGATAAAGTCCAACTCTGTGCCATTGCATACAAAGACCTTTAAAACCTAGACTCCTGGTACCTCTGTGGTTGCCTGTCTTCCACATGTCCACTAAAGGGTAGTTAAGAGAGTGGGCTCTAAAATCAGACTGTTCATACTGTGTGACCTCGGGTGGTACTCTTATCCTATGAGGACCTCAGTTTTCTCATCAATAAGTAAAAATAACAGCTCTATCTCATAGAATTATTGCTTAAATCTATGTGCTTAGGTATGAACCTGGAATTTATTAAGACCTCAATAACATTTGAAAATATTATTATTGCCCAACATTCCAGCTATTGTGACCTAAACATTTGTCCCCAGACATGCCAAATCCTTTCAGGTCCCTAGCAGCCTTTGAGCAGGCTGCTTCCACTGCCTGCAGTGCCCTTTTGCTTTTTTCCCAAAGGCATGGTGGTGTGACAGGTGAGTTCCAGGAAGGATGGGCTGTTAACATTAGCTGAAATGAGGAGTAACAGTGAGGAGGCAGAGTCTAAAAAAGTCAAGTCTAAAAAAGCTGGTGAAATTGCAAAGGACTTGTATGCAAAATGAAAGTTTGATATTATCCCATTTGAATGAATGAGTGTGTGAGTGAGTGAATGAATGCATAACTAAATGACCATATCCTTTGTAATTATATGCTTAGAAATCTGTCTTCCACATCCTACTGTTAATATTTCAAAGCTAAGAACTGCATCTAATTCACTTCTGTACCCACATTGCTGCAGGTACTTAACATGTTAGGTGCTGAGGAAATGTCATTTGGACCAAATTGTCAGAACAGAGATGAAGGGTTTACATTCTAAGTGTTCTACTTTCCATCTAGTCCTTGTTTATATTTATTAGTCTTCAAAGCAGGTTATTTTAATGTTCCAAAACAAGAGATTGCAACCCATGTCAATCCAGTAATGTATTATGTTGTGTATTCATTTCCACGGCATCTTTCCCAGAGTGCCTTAAGCATGTGTTCGTGGAGGAGATGGACAGGTTGTGTTTGCTCTTTACTGTAACTAAAGTGACCTATACAATGTGAAGCATAGAGGGGCCAAGCCTAAAGAGGCTCAGTCACCATTTTCATGAAGGGCTTATATGCCATGGGAAGTATGTGACATTATCTCAGTTGAATGAATGAAAGGAGCAAGGGAACTCACATTTCCTGACACCAGCTATGTGCCAGACTGTTACTAGTTACTTTGTGTGAATTATCTTAATCTTCACAAGAGCACCAGGGGTAAATATTATTAGCCCCCATTTCAGAGATGAAGAAACCAAGAAACTCAGAATATAAAAGTGAATTTTCAAAGGTCACCCAGCTAGTTACCATCAGAACTAGGATTTGAACCCCAACCTATCTGGTTCTAAATGTCTAATCTTTCAAAGTCATCTCAGGGCCACCATAATTTTGAAGGACAGAGCATACAACAATTGTAAAACGTATGGTTTCATCAAAAATGCATGTAAGGGGCAGGGAGAACAAAGTGGAGGTTATTGCAATAGTCCAGAAGAACAATGATGCGCTGGGGATGGCGGGTGACCATCTTCTGAATACATTTTGCAGGTAGAGCTGAGAGGATTTGTGAATAAATTGAATATGGATATAAAGAACAAGCAGAATTGGGATGAGTGCCATTTTTTGGCCTCAGCAACCAAAAGGAAGGATTGCATTAATTGAGAGGGGGGAGACTGTGGGAGAAGTATATTTGGAAGAATATCATCTGAGATGTCTTTTAGAATTCAATTGGAAATGTCAATCAGGCGTTTAGACATAGGGTTCTGATATTCCAGAGATTTTTTGTTTAAATATGCACATGTGTGTTGAATGAAGATGTTTCCTTTTATATAAATGGAATCATATTTTCCACACTGTTGAAACATTTAGATTTTCAGATTATATATGCTGTTGAAGAAATGAAGCTATCAATCCATCAAAGTGCATATGCAAAGAAAGGGCGCTGACAAATGTTCAACAATAGTGGTCTCTGGGTGATGAGATAGTGGGTGATTTTTTTATATTCTTCTTGGTTCTTCACTTTACTGTTCAAAATTTTTACAGAAACCATTGGATTTTTTTCTCAAATGTGAGGGTGCTATTTATAAAGGATTTTAGAGAAAATTCATTTTGCATATAATGAATATTGAATGTAAATACATTCCCTGACCCAGAAAGTATAAAACAGAGAAAGCTTAGTACTAGTCCTCAGTTTCATACAAAGAGCTAGAATATGTATCTGCTGACTTAGATTTTAAACATTACAAAATACCTGTTTTCTGCTTATGTCTGGACCTGGTGCCCTTTGTACATTTGTAACACTAATTGACCCCAACCCAGTCTGTAGAGTAGATGTCTATGTATATTACATATGTAAGTTCATACGGGTGTGATCTGTATCAGGACTTGGCAGGTACCTTCAGCACCATGCTCTAAGACTCTTTGCGAAAGAACCCTGCCTTTTAATGAGTTTACCATTAAAAAAAAAAAAAATTGGGACACTGCCTGGTTCCACAGTGTTAAATGAAAATAACGTTCAGAGTTGAGTTAATCTGATTGCATGGGATCTATTTTCCCCCTTGCTGCAAATCAGAACAGTTTTCAACTAACAAGAATGGGTGCCCCACTTGAACGGGCAGCAGGCATCGCTGCTAGTCAGAGCGGCACTTAGCATGGCTTTGCCATCGTTACATCCCCAGGTTCGAGGCAATGAAACTCCAGGAGTGGCAAAGTCAAATCAGTTCAATTGTCTGATTGTTCATACTCATAAAGTGGGTAAGCTGGCGGGGGTCCGGCATAAAACTTGGAGTTCTGCACTGGAGCTCCTTTAAGGTAATTCATTGCCCTCTGCAGTAGCTTAAATCAGAGGGGCCAGCATGGTCACAGTAAATGCAGCTCCCTACACTGCTTAAGAGCAATATCGCAGATAGCCGGCTGCTATGCCAGATGTCAAAGGTGCACTAAAAGCACTTGTTTTTGATCTACCCCATTCGCAAGAAGTACAATGGATGGGCCTTTAAGCACTGCCATAAAAAAAAGATTGTGATTAATGAAGCAGCACAACTTAATAAACCAAGTTGACTCCCGCTTCCTTCTCCTAGGCATTTTCACTGTCCACAAAGCAGTTCTTTTACTTAGCAGCAGGGACATGTAAAATGTTAATCATCAATCTGTGGGCCATTAAAGAAGTTGCTTTCCCTTTCTCAACTTGAAAACCAAGGGGGAAAGATAATAGGTTTGGTTAACAGAGCTGTTCACATAATGGAGATGTGCCCAGTAAAGCTTTGATGGAGTCAGCGTGGGAGCCCTGAGCACTAATCCATCCTGCTCTTGAGACCACAAGTTCAAATCCTAGCTGGGGCTGGGAGGCTCGTGATGGTGGCTGGAGCAAGCGTCTTGATCACGGCCAGGACCAAGGGGAGGTTGCTGTACCTGAGCGAGGCCAAAAATAAGGTGAGAAGGTTACAGACAAATTCTGTGTCAGCAGAGAAGAGCCGGGGCTGCTGGCCTCCTTCCTCACAAAAGCACCAAAATGTCCTTCCCAGGAAAGCCAGTGGCCATGAGGGCAGCTCTGAGCAGTAGACTCCTCCCTCACCCAGAAACCAACACACACAGTTTTTAGCTAGTTCTCCAAAGCCAAATGAAATACTTTCTCAAAGGTACCTCAGTCAATGCACAATTCAAAAATCTGCTTGCAACTTAGAAATTGTTTTTGGCAGGGACAAGGGTCAGGAGTCAGAAGCCCGAGGACCAGGCACATGGCCAGCAAATGTTTTATAGAGTCCGTCAGTTAATACCGGCAGGAAAAGAGAAACTATTGGAAGACGGTGTCCGCTTAGGACATTCCCAATGTTCACGGTGAGGAGAAGTGATGCTAAGAAGAACAGGTCACTGTGCTTCTTTTCACCCCATTCGTTAAGCTCATGGTCTTGTGCTGCCTTCGGAAAGAAAGCATACACTGCGCAGCAACCAAAGTATGAGGAGACGCCTCACACGCCTAGAAGTAGAGAGAGTGTGCGTTTGGCGACTCCAGTGAGAGAAGTCCTATCTGGTAAGCTCAAATACCACTTCTCTGCAGAGTCTTTTCCCTTCAGTTACTAATCTACCTGATTTTGCTTTGGTTTCTCTATAAATTAAATGGGGGCAAGGCTACTTTCCATCTTTTAAAATCATGCATTAATAATCTTTGCCATTTCTGTGTTTTTTTGTTTTTTTTGTTTTTTTCCTTCCTCAACATGCTTCTCCTGAGTCTCCAAGTTCAGACCCTAGGATTCATTGAAAATCAGTCTCTTACTAGCCAAAGTAGTCCACTTGGTCTGAGGGAAACCTATGCAACACTCAACTTCTCAGACCTGGACACAGGTGAAAAAAGATTCCAACAACCTTGAAAAATAGACCATGGCAGCTTCAAGAAATTTATAAAATTTCTTGGAGTAAGAGCATGAACTTTTGGAAGATCTATGCTGAGTCAATACAAGTGGGTTTTCTTTCTCTCTCTTCACGTCTTACTTGAATCCACTGGCTGCTTAGAAAGGAACAGAGGTTGGTCAAATGAGCCCAAACACTTTCTTCAAAACCTTTTATTCATCAAGGTGACTATATAGCGATCCCATTCAGCCTCCAATCTTTCCTCCACAGAGAGGTCAGGGTGATTATTGCTAAATTCTAGATACTTTAGTCAAGCCAAACCACTGTTTGTTCCCTGGCATCCCCTCTATTGAAATGCCCTCCCCACCTCACCCCAACTCCCCTCTGTACTGTCTTTTCTCACTTCCCATGACTCAGCTCAGGTTTGAGCTCCTCCAGGAAGCCTCCCCTCACCACATAGCCCAGTCTGCAGAACAAGTGCCCACAGGAGCGCTTCTGCATGTACCTTCCATCACTCAGCACTTACCACCTTATGATAAGTCTGGTTTGCATCTGGGTGTCCCTCAATACACACATAGCAGGCCACCTTATCTCAGTGTACAGTAAAGCCTCTAGTTCCTGGGAGTTCCTGAATTCCTATAGAGGGCAAGCATGAGGAGGGGACAATCTGGTTGAAAGGATAGACTAGGAAATTTTCTTGCTTGTACATTAGGTTCATCCATTTTACATGGGTTTTTTGTTATAGATTAGTAAAATCATTTTCTGAAGATGCACTTGACATAAGATTGAGAAAATTTGCATTAGCCACACCAAAGATAATGATGATGTTGATAATGATATGAATGAATTTGGAAGGAGTTGATGATACAAGCAATCAAAACCCTTCCAAAAAAAAAAACCTTAGTGCCATCTCTACTAGTTGAATTCATTCACTAAATTGTAAGTTCCTTCTAGGCAGGATCTGTATCATACACAGAGGAACATACATACATACACAGAGCTCTAGAAATAGTTTCAATTTTAAATTTTTATAAGTAGAAAAACTTCACTAAAATGTTTTAATTCTCCACCCACTTCCCTTCAAGAAATGACCTAAGATGACTCTTAAATATCATTTTCAGGCTTATGAATCCAAGCTTTAAATTCAGAGTACCTTTTAAAGTCTACTGCTTTGTGGAAAAGGTACATGATTATTAACCTTCTTCATAAAATTTAGTCCAGTCCCATCTCTTGTGTATATCTGAGTTCCCCATCTCCATCTTAGTTCTTACCAGAGTGAAAATGTACAGTGATCATGCCCACTCAGTGTAGGAAATGAATTAACATTCTCCACAGGACCCTCATTTGTAGAGTATATTAATAGGCTCCTTATGTAAATTTTTACTCTTACCCACTTATTTGCCTGCTAGCTGGTCATATGCAATTTAGGAAGGAGGGCAAGAAACGTCTGATTTCACATGTTGTTGCCTAAAGGGATGATGGGAGAGCAAGGGGGAAGGGGTCAAGCAGTGAGAAGAGAGTTAAAATGGACATATTTATAGCTGTCACCAAAATAACAGTGCTCAGTAAAGCCAACTTGCATTTCTTTTTGTCCAATACGCTTTGCCATTATGAAAGAACTATGGAAAAATGAAGGAAAATATGACAAGATTTTGAAGATGTCTGGGGCAAGAAGATATGGAGTGTTACTCAAACCTGTACCATGTCCTAAATAAAGGGAATTTTTTGTTAAGTATTTCTGTACAAAGGAAAAAAAAAAACTCTCCAAAGCCATACCAAAGAACATTCCACTGTCCAGACCCACACTCAGTTAAATGAGGAATTGGACCAGAATAGATAATCCCTAAATCCTTCTGACAGTGATTGCTAGCCCTTCATCCAAACCCTTTTTCTCTTTTTCTTGGATACAAGAATGTGTTCAAGAAAAACACTAGTCTACATTTCCTCACCTCCTTCGCAGATGAGTTTGGCCTTGAGATTGAACGGTATGTGAAGATTCAATGGTATGTCAAGTAAGTGACGTGTGCCACTTTTAGGGCTGGCCCATAGAACCTCCCAGGTGTTCTTTTCCATGTTCTTTTCCCCTTCTGGTGACTGAGGTGTGGAATCCCCTAGGAAACCTTGACATCCACTTGACAAAGATGGCAGAACCGCTGTCTGGGACCACTGCTGTGTGCCAGAAAGACCGTGTGGCTCAGAGAACCCCACCATTGGTCATGCACTGCCCTGAACTATTAAGTAAGAGATCAGCATCTATTGTGTGGTCATCACATTTATTTTTAAAGGTTTTGTATTGTATTGCAACTTTCTGTAAGACTGTGTTTCTTCTTTTTTTTTAAATTCGCCCCCCCCCCCCACCCGTTGTCTGTTCTCCGTGTCTATTTGCTGCGTGTTCTTTGTCCGCATCTGTTGTAGTCAGTGGCATGGAAATCTGTGTTTCTTTTTGTTGCGTCATCTTGCTGTGTTGGCTCTCCGTGTGTGCAGCACCATTCCTGGGCAGGCTGCACTTTCTTTCATGCTGGGTGGCTCTCTTTATGGGGCGCATTCCTTGCACATGGGGCTCCCCTACACGGGGACACCCCTGCGTGGCAGGGCACTCCTTGCGCGCATCAGCACTGCACATGGGCCAGCTCCACACGGGTCAAGGAGGCCCAGGGTTTGAACCGCTGACCTCCCATGTGGTAGACGGACGCCCTAACCTCTGGGCCAAGTCCGCTTCCCTGGTCATCACATTTTGGTGACTATTTGTTATTACCCTACCCTAACTAATAAAAGATCATTTCAATTTAGGTATTGGAGGAAGGATCTATGTCATTAACTATTGGTCTTTCATATGAAAAGGGAAGCAACTCCAGCTCCACCAGTCTTGGGTTGGAGATCCTTTTGGTGATAAAACAAAATTAGGTATTGGAGGAAGGATCTATGTCATTAACTATTGGTCTTTCATATGAAAAGGGAAGCAATTCCAGCTCCACCAGTCTTGGGTTGGAGATCCTTTTGGTGATGAAACAAAAATCTTAGTAATTGGTAATAAATTCCCAGCATACCTATTGTGTGACCAACACTGTTATAAGTGTTTACATGCATTAGCTCTAATTTTCACAACAATCCTGCTTGGGAGACATCATTTTACAGAGGTGAAATTTTTCTATAACACTCAGGTCCAAGAAATGGCACATTACCTTATTTCTCTGAATCAAGACTCAGGTCCTCTAAAATGATAAAAGAATCAATGTCAATCATGTTTTGGGGTTCTAAATCATGTGACAACAAAGGTAGCAGACTGGGGCCCAGAAAGCAGGAATGCGTTTATAATCCTCAGTCCCTCAGGCCCATGCTCCAGACCTATGTGGTCCATCCACAGACAGGTGGCTCTGGTTGCTCCATGGCTACAGTGGAGCTAAATTGCTCCTGTGACTCCCTAGGCTACAAGTTTTGGTTCAGTCCTCCTGCTGTCCATAAACTAGCCCTTCACAAGCCCCATCACCTCTTCCCAAAACATCCTCAGCTCCCTGTCCTCAAGATTCTCCCTTCATTTTCCCAGGATAAGCTTCCTTTGCCTCATCAGCTCCCATTCCCAATCCCACCCATTTTCCAGAAGTCTGGGTGGGAGGTTGTCCTATGGGTACCTTGCAACTTCGGCAGTAAGCCAGGAATGTTCTGAGGCAAGGCCATCCACACACCTTCTTGGGATGGAGAATAGCAAGAAGAAACACAAAATAGTGTCTTAATAGATTATTCTGCCATGTCCAGATAACAAACTGAAGTTCTGAGAGGATAAACAAGTTGCCTAAGGTCATACACTGTTAGCAGCAGGGTTTCAATTCAAACCCATACCATCTAGTTTCAAGGCCTAGAGAATTTTTTACTATGCTATGCCGCCCCTTCTGGGAAAATTCAAAATACATCACAGGCCTATGAGGCTTTTTATTAATACAAAATTCTAAATCATTCTAAATGAAATGAAATATTAGAAACATCCGTTGAAATCCAAGATTTGCACAGTCTTTTCACTTGGAATTTTACATGGTTATCCCAAGCTTGCTATTCAAATATCTATTTTCCTCTTACACGAACATACATATACACATGTGCACACACAAACAAGCAAAAAGAGTTGTTAAAGTTATTAATTTGTACTATCACCTTGCAACTAGAGTTCTAAAGTCACCTAATGAATTATCCACATTGAAAAGCATAGACAATTTAATCTCATTTGACCCATTTTAATGATGGCATTATAAAGAGTTCCAAGTTAAAATTTAGTCATATAAACATCTGAATATTTTTTAAGAAAATAAAAGTTTTAATTAAGCAAGAGAACATTATTTGCTTTAATACACAGATTTGGTTATTGTTAGGTTAGATGATGGTGAGTTGGGGGGTCTGAGTTCTAGTCCCTACTCTGCCAATGAATAAATTAACTTTGAGCGAAGCACAATCTCTTTGGACCATCGACCCTCTTCTACCTTTTTAGCAATAACATTTTCTAATTCTAAATTTCTGGAAAATTATGTACCTCACTTATAATATCAATGATTGTTCTTGGTGCATATTTGAGAACCAGAGTAGTGTAATGACATGTCAACATGTAACAGAAAAAAAGGGGATCAGAAAAAGGAAAATGAAGGAAGAAAGAAAGATAGGGGTGGGGACAGAAGGAAGGAGGGAAGAAGGAAAACAGAAGAAAAGAAAGAAAGAGGAAGAAAAGAAAATAGGGAGGAGTGGAAGGAGGGAGGGAAGAAGAGAGGAAAAAGGAAGAAAAAGGAAGGAAGAGAGGGAAGGAGGATAAAGAGAAAAGAAACGTTTTCTCCTCATAAACCGTTTTTTTCTTCAAGGCTGATCAGTCACTTGAAATTCTGTTGCATATTTGGAATCTGGAGTGTCGCAGACTTTGGGTATTCCACTCCCACTGGCAGGCCAACCCCTCTGGAGATGACGGGATGCGGGAATTGTCTTAGCCTGACATTACTAAATATCTGATTTGTCTCTCTCTGTTCTGATTCCAGGTACTTCAAGCAACCTTCTGATCATAATCCAGCTTCCAAGGCCTCCTGGAACACAGTGTGATGGTTGGCCTGATAAAGCATCGAAGTTTGCTTAGATTCTGTTTTTCACTATAAATCAATAAACTGGCATATCACTAGATGCTGTCAAAGAGTACATATTGTTGTGTTGACCAACAACTATCTAATCATCTGGGAAGACAGAAAGGCAAGGGGAGCAGAAAAAGTCGCAGGCAGACATAGTGCCAGACTCAAAAGAACCCATTCTCCACCGTGCGCTATTAATGCTATCGATGAGCTCACAGGGTCTAAAAATGGCCACTAACTGTGCCTCTTGGAGGAAAAATTTCCTGGACCCGACAGTCTCAGAGAGTATACAAGGCCCCAGTTTGGATGTTCTCTCTAGTGGCCAAAGCTAGGTCCTGATGTTCAATTCTGACTGTGTTTCCAACCATCACAGGGATTCCTGACTATGTTGCTGATCAGCATTACGTAGCCGTTTGTGTCCTGATTTGCTCTATCTTCAAACCCCAGTTCTCCCCCAGGGAGCCAACTCTAGGCAAGTTACCTAACTTATAAGCAGCATTTTCGAATCCTTATAATGGGACTAGCTCATCAGATTAAAGGAAATGATGTTTAGTGCGCACTTACTACAAGACCTAGAACATAATAGTGCTCAACATGTGTTATCCTATAATTTAGAAAAGGTTAGTAATAATATAATTATTATAGTTGGCTGATGCTGGGTCAGTATATTGTAAATTCCTTATTTTTCTTGGAGATACTTGAAAGCAGAAATGGGCTTTTTCGAATAACTCTAACCCTAGTGCCAGTGCATGACCCATAGTCAGGCTCAATAAATATTTCTCAAACAGGGTATTCAGTGATTACAAAGATGAAGGAGTGAACTATGAACCACCATCACACCTCCCCTCCCACCCATCCCTTAAGTTATCCCAAGGAGCTCTTTACCGACCAGCAGCCTTGCCATCCCATGTTTGTTTTCATCTGCAGTATACATGTGATCTTCCAGAAAACACCACTCTCTTCACCCTCAATAAAATAATTCACCAATCCTGTCACCATCCCATACAGGTACAAGGGCATGATGGCCTTCTTTTTCTTTTCTTTGTTTTACCAGACCTCTGCTCCCCAAGCTTCTAGCTACAAAATTTCAAGGGCAAGTAGGGAATTCCAAAACATGGCAACACAGCAAGGATTTCTTTTGATTACCAAAACATCCTGAAGCTCCACGATCTCTTACTTGGTGACCAATAGGATACAGAACAAAAGATTCATTAGAAACTCAAGTGCAACCATTTGACGTCAATGATGAATTCCCAAAAGCTTCCAGCAAAAGGCAATTGTTATGTCTATGTTTGGACACTCATTAGCAAAAGGGTTTCTACTCTAATATTTATGAGGACTTTGTGGCTAATTTGGCATAGGGAATTTCTAAAGACTCACCATGAAAAAAAATCAACAGAAGAAGAGAACTCTAAATGAAGTAAGTTGCTAAAGATTTTGGCAAGCTATATGCCAGAAATTCCTTATTACTAACAGTACTATATTGTCAAACTTTAAATTACCATTAATTCAAATTTTTATGAAACATCAATATTTATAAACATCAAGATTCTAAACCTACTCCCTTTTCATCACTAACGATGGCTTTACTTCTCCTGGAAGGCTTTATTTGAGCAGAAGCCAGCAAAAGAAATTTTCTGGGTAAACCTAAATCCATCAAAAAGCAAAATAAATAGGAGACGCTGTGAAATGGTGAATTTTCTGATTCTAAAGGATTTAATTAAGCTTCAAAATGAAAAGGGAGCAATGAGCTTTTCCCTTTGGAAAAAGAAATAGCAGAAATCACCCTTTTGTGTTTATACGAAAACAGGTCCGCTGAGTACCCTCTGTAAACATTAAATAATGATCATAAAATACCAAAAATGAAAACCCCTTATTATTTATTGAAGTGGATCCCGTGTTTACAAGAAGAGTTTTAAATGAAATTCTCAAAGGACTCTATAAATGCTCTCTCATTATCGCTCACCTTCATTTGAAGAGGTAAGTGTCCTCACCTTCATGCTGAGTTAGGGTTAACAAAAAGGTAGAACGAATTATATAAAGTTGCATCAAAAGTCTAAGAAAACTAAAGAAAGGCTAATGTTTGTTTCAAAATTAAGCAACCTATCTAATTATTTTTGTGAGGGTTTTTCACAAATTTACAACATTTTATCTGTACATCATGATCCAGAAAGAAAAGTCACAAAATAACAACTGTGCTAAATAAAAAATCAGTGTGGCTCCCAGATCATTTTCTATTCTGTGTACCCACCCATGTGGCTGGAGATTGAAATGCTATTTAAGTCTCGATTTCCTTCAGAAGCAAACCTCTGTGGAATAAAATGTTGTTAAGGGGGAAAAAAATCTTTCCGTCATTTGACTTTAACTTATGATAAATTAGCTTCAACTAGTTTCTTAGAAAATTGCCCAAGAAATGACTACAGAAAATTAAATACCAAGACTTCAAAGAGGCAAACACACAGCTTTCCAATTCCGACCTCAGAGAATAATCCTCCCTTTCTCATGCTTTGGAGAGATGTGAGTAAAGAAATCGTACTAGGGCATGGTAATGAACCATCTTTCAAATGACTTTTCTATCAATCTTCTTTTCAAAGGGTAATAAAGTGATGATTATTTCTAGGCAGTTTCTGGGAAGTTATCATCTCATTTCAATAGTCACCAGTGAAGAAGGACTGTACTCTGGCATTATCGCTGATGATGATAAGGGCAAGAACTGGTCGAGAATTCAATAGACAAGGTATAGGTTGTTAAAAGCTATTTCCGAGGAAATTAAATAGGAGAGAGATCAAAAGAATTGTGTTGGGTCTTAAGGAATTGGTAATCATTTTCTTCTAGATTAAAAATGCAAATCTGATTTATTACTTAGTGAATGAGAACCACTATCATTTGAAGGTTATATTATTTTTGAGTTTATGATGTGTCATTGCTTTGTGTTAGATGCTGGTGATATTGAGACAACAAGACACAATGGGCATCTATGCCATCATTTCTAGGCCATCTCCTCTAAAACTACAACAGTAACAAACAACAATAACAACAAACTTTTTTTTTTTTTTAAAGCATTGAATAAATGGGTTGTTGGAAAGTCTTAGTTACACAATACTTATTTTGCAATGCCACAGATAATTACAACAGGGCAAGAACACCCAGAGCTGTAAGAAGCTTTAAGACAGATGGGGCAAAATTCACTCCAGAAACACACAGATTGGTGAAGAGAAACTCCTGTGTGCAGTACGCCTTCAGGACATAGGTCCTGGAATCGGATTGTCTCTCTGATGCCCAGGATCACCTCCCGTTTGTGATATGGGCTTGGTGTCCATATAAGAATTTTGGTCTGTTTTTCCTCAGTGGTTCCTAAAACCAGCGCTATCCATGGCCTCTTATTTGGCCCAGTTCTCATATCCCAGTCAAAACTTACTGTCCACTGGTAGAAAGGGTGATGGGATACACCCCTAGATTTAGCATTTGTTCACAAGTTAAGTTTTTTTAGCACTAACTAGAAATCCAAACTTTGAATAAAAACAAATATAAAAAGAAACATGAGACATTAAGCTTTTTGAGGGCAAAAAAATGCTATTTTCTCCACTTACACCTGGCTAACACAATACAGAAATGGCAGTTAATGTTAATAAAACTGAATGAAAGAATGAATGAATTTCCCCCATCCTTTTGTATGCATGAGTCCTCAAAGTCAAGACTGTCACATAGATATTTGCACGGAAGCAATCCTGCAGTGACCTTCACCCACCAGTTAATCTTGTTTTTAAAATGTTATTCTGTTGATTTTTCTTAAAATAATAACAACAAACACAACACAGTAGTTTGAAATCAAAATGTATTTCCTTTCAAGTTCCATTCCAGGTAACAAATATTTGACCAATGAATTAACGCCTCTTTCCATAGCTGAATACAGCACTGAAGTGAATACCAGTAGATTCCTTATTATTCACAGAAGGATAAAGCAGTTAAGCCCCTAAACAAGCATTAACGCTTTATTCTCATTGCCAATCAAGAAGTCACCCAAATTTCCTGCCCTCGCCCACCTCCAAGAGGAAAGTAAAAGGGGCATAAATTAGTCCTTGTGCAACTCAAACTTACAAGAATCAGTCACAATCATTGGCATAATAAATCCTTGACTTTCCATCCCCTTTTGTCTGGGCAACATTTTCCCTGAAGTATAATCAAGAACGCAGAGTTGTCTATTTAAAAAAACAGGCTCAGAAGCAAGTCAGCTAATGAAAGGGCTAAAGATAAAAAGGTAAGCTGAGTATTTCCAAACCCAAGAGGTTTGTTGCTGGCAGATGGGAACACTTTATAATAAAGAAAGGAGATGCTACCCTTGCTTATTTGGAGGTAGGGCAATCTGGCCCAGTGCGAAAGCCTTCCCTGGATCTCCTGTTCTCAGGCTGTGCTTAAAAATATAAACAGTGTTGTAACCATTGAAGCATCACAGGAATGAAACAAATACCTTTGAGACACGTTTTCAGTCGGAAACCACATCATTCCCCACAGGTCCTGACAGAGTAATTTAGCCTAAAATATTATGGACACAGCTTTAGAAAAGGGAATGTTATTTATTTTAGAGGTCAGCTTAATCAATTCTCTAACTGCTAGTACCCCTAAGCTTAAGGGAAGGGAAAATATCTCTTAATAATTTCCAGTCTTATATGTACTGTTCTCTTGTTGGAAAAAAGAGAGAAAGAAAAAAGAGGCAAGGTATTTGTTGTAGATTTCCTTTCTTTCAAAGATGATGTGCATCCTATGATTTCCTGACAATACCTCAAACCCACCGAGATTTCACCAGGACACTAAGTTTTTACTGGTCAGTTTGTGCAGGAGTATGCTATGTCTAGGCGAATACACCTTGTGCCATTTTCCCACCGTGTTATAGCTATTCAAAGGTCTATGCTACTGGAGAGACAAGGAAGTCAAATAACTTTTTAATGTACATATCTATAAATATATATATCTAAATAAAATACGTGGGAGCGGGGATGAATAGCATTGGGGGTAGGATCTGCACAGAGTGAGAAAATAAATTAGTTAAATTCCTCTCACCAGTTCTTTTTTTCCCCCCTAAATGTTTGCATTTATTATAAAGAAGTGTAGAGACCACAGACTTCCTCAGAAACACATCAACAGGTACGAAGCTAAGACTCCTCTGGTGGAGCAGTGACACAGGGATGTGGACGCCGAGGTATTCATGCCTGGAGCTGCCTCCCGAGGGCACTGCCCACCTTCGCTCCAAGCAGCCCCTTGGCCCAGGTGTCCCACTACCCGGATGGACTGCAGACTGGGGTTCAAGGAGCTGGATAATGTGTGTGTGTTGGGGGTGTCAGCAGAAGCAGGAGCCACGAGGCGACAGATTTCCCTCTCCTGTGAGTCAACTTCCCCTCAGGACGCAGAGGTTTCAGCCTCACAGCAAATATCACACACCTTTGGAAACAGAACATGGGGGAGGGGAGGGTAATATCTGGACTAAAAGTAAAACAGCAGTGCAGGAAGGAGACCAGAGTCTGTTGGTGGACAGAGGCCACCCCGCCCACCCATGCAGGAGTTTGGGTCAGTAAGGGCAGGAAAGCTTTCCCAAGGACGGCCAGAACCATGGGTGGACATGGCCCTCCGGGGGGCCCCAGGGGGGATGCAGGGCACAGGGAGGGTCCAGGCAGACAGCATCAGGTGCTGAAACTGGCCCAGGGTGGGCGGGGCTCTGCCAGAGGTGTTTTGATATCAAGAAGCTGTCCAACCCCCTGGTATGGCACAGGCACAGGCTCCATGTGATATCTACCCAAAGACTTGAAACCCAACTTAGCCAGATCCTAAACTTCACCCACTGGCCTGCATCTTGGCTCTGGCACTGAGAAAGGCACCACACACCCTGGAGCCAAGCCCTGGCTTCAAGCAGTGGCTGGCCACTCTGCCAAATCCAGGATCCATGTATCTTTCCCTCAAAATGTTGAGCATTCCCAATGAGACCAGCCCCACTGGATCTCCCTACATGGTTCTAGAAAAGAACCCCCCTTCAATTCTATGGGTTTTGCTTGAGATTTCAGGAAGCAGAATTTTAAATGCATAAGGGGGAAAAAGTTTAGTCCCAGTCCATTCTGGCAAGGATTGTTCCCAAACTCAGCGGCACTGAAGGAAGCCATGTGTAGAGAAGACAGAACTCACACACGGCACTCACAGGGCAGGAAAGAACTGTGCCCACCTATCCACTCATACACACGACACAAGTACAGCAGCAGCCAGACTGTGCAGGGGGCTGCCTTTGGGGGATCCACGTAGGCTGGGTTATAAGGGTGCTGGCTGGTGGGGTAGGGCATGCTGCATCTCCACACAAAGTCTCCTGGTGGGCAGGCGGGCCCAAGGGCTGGGCTGGGTAGTGCAGTGGGTACATGTCGGGTAAGATGCTACCAGCATCCCAGGCTGGGGAGCATGGGGTGGGAGCCCTGGTATGTCAGTCCAGGGTAGCTGGCTGGCACGTTTGGAGCCTGTGGGTCCGGGCTGTGCACCACGTGATAGTGTCACAAGCAGATGGGGGTCAGAGGCACATCTCACACAATCAGCAGCAGGAACAAGCGAAGCAGGTGATGATGGTGACAAAGAGAGCACAGACATGGTCAGGTCGATGGCCCTAGTCACCCTGAACCCTGACATGAGTCCACTGTCCAGAAGGACAGAGATCTCAGTCCCGAGTCCAGCAGCTCGATGTCAATGGCCACACTGGCCCCAGGCACAACAGTTTTCCTCTTTCCACCCAAACTGCTTTAGCACATCAGAGCAGCAGTACTGGTACCACAGTGTAAAACTGGAAAAGGGACGTGTTCACAGGCAGCCACACACATCTTGCCGTGGGCACCCCAAGGCAGCGGGAGCAGCAGCAGCTGCAACAGAATCCATGGCGCAGGGGCTGGCGCAGCCACAGCTGGGCAGCCTTTCACCAGTTCTTTAGTATCCAAGGGTTCCAAGTGACCAGCTGAAGTCACTAGGTATGGAGGAGCAATATTCCCAGCTGACTTGTCCAAGCGTCTTCATGTAGGACCCAGCAAAGAACCCTGCACAGAGGCCAGGATCTAGAAGAACCCAGCATCATCCACCGAGGCCTTCAGGAAGTGGTGGCAAGAGGTCCAGAAGGTACAGCCCAAGGAGACCACAGGAGGACGGCTCTCCTGCAGAGGCTCCGAGGCAATCAGTGCTGAGCTACCAGACTGCTCAGGGGAGAGAGGTCAATGGCCATCATCTTCTTACAGTCTGGTCAGGTCTTCTGGGGAATTATTCTTCCTTTCCCTTGCTGAAGGTCCTTCGGCTGGCTCTAATTTTGTCTCAAGTCCAAGCGGCGAATTTATCCTTCCAGGGGTATAGTCATTTCTTTTTAAATCTGCAAAGACAATTCAGATGGTTATAGAGGGTGCTCAAGAGTATACAGCTTACACAGGTAGATCAGGCTTGGTCAAGTGCCAGGAGAGAACTCATCTTCCTCGAGCCACAGACTTATGGAACTCAGACACTTGACCGTGTTCAAACCAAGTCCTCTCTCACAAATACCCACGAGTGACTCTCATTCTCTAACACTGTTGATTCAATACACAGTGCCCTTTAAGGCATGACCTGGCCAGAGCTAAGTGACGTCAAATTGCAAACAGGGCATTTTCACTTCTGAATGACAGGCAGGGCCAGGGATGGAGGCCAAAATGATAGACTTTAGATTTCAGTGGTCAGTTTTCTGCAAAAGCTCTATACCTCAAGTGTGATGGTTAGATTCATGTGTCAACTCAGCCAGGTAATTGTGCCCAGTTGTTTGGTCAAGTAAGCACTGGACTAACTGTAATACAAGAGCATTTATGGACTTTAGTCATCAGTGACTTCACTGCATAGATGGCTGGCTACATCTACATCAACCAGGGAGACTGCCATCAGCAATGAGTGACCCTTTTATCCAATCAGTTGAATGCCTTAAAAGGGGTAGTGATTTCAACATTCAGAGAGAACTTTCCAGCAGTCTTTGACAGCCACTGTCTCCCAGGAACTCATCAAGGACTTTCATTGGACTTCCATCCAAGCCCCTGGTTGCAGCCTGCCTGCTGAACCTGGACTTGTGCATTCCCATGGCCACATGAGAGAAGAGACTCTTATAAAATCTCACACTACACATACCTCCTATTGATTCTGTTTCCCGAGAGAACCCTGACTAATGCATCAAGTTCGATGACACCCACCTATAAAATCTTCATCCAATTTTTGGATCCTATTCTTCCTAAAACCTCCTTTTGTCATTTGAAGAAGGAAATCATCAAAGGAAACTGAAAGTAGGGGTAGCCTTTGGGGAGACAAGGATTGGCGGGGAGCAAGCTTTACATTTGTATGTATCAGTTTGTGCTGTGCTGATTAAATTTTCTAACCTTAAATGTGTATTCCTTGTATTATTGTTTTAATGTTAAATGGGAACTGGATTTTCTGGGCAGAAACCTAACACATTTTTACATTTTAGTAATAGCCCACATATATTGATTGCTCATTATGTGGTTTACATATATTACTTCGTTCAATCCTCACACCAACTTTATGCGATAGGTGCTATTATTGCCCCCAGTTTACAGATGAGGAAACCAGGCCCAAGATCACATCTAGTAAATAGCAGAACTGGGATATGACATCTACTCAACCTCAACCTGTCTGGCTCTAAATCCCAAGTTCTTATTCACTCTCCAAAGCTGACTCTTTTTTTCAAAAGAAGAAAGAAAAGAAAACAGGTAAGTTAACACATAATCAAATGAAAAAAAAAACAAACACCCCAATCCTGTTTTCCAAGCTAAACTCTAATGTCTGAGAAATGAGGTTGTTTGTTTTAACTTAAAGGTGCTAAGATTTTGAAAAGAAACATGTCTTATGTGTAGAAATGGAGGAATTATTGAATTACTGACTCAAAACCCTCCAGCGTCGGTAAAAAACATTATTTCAACTTTAATCATATAAAACAGCTAACCTAGCACAAGGACTGGAAGCAGTGAGTTATGCCTCAAGTGTCCCTTTCTCCTGGCTGATCAGATGCAGCCCCTCTGCCTCTCTGAAGGAGAGCCGCCCTTCCCAGGCACAAACAGTCAGACCTGGGAAGGGGCCAGCACCTGGGACATTGAGCTGCTGGGTCCCACTCCAGCCTGGAGGCCTTTGCATGGCTCAGGACATTTGTCAGCTCCCACCGAGCTGTCAGCCAGAGGCCTGATACCACTCAACTCTGCCCTATTCCCTTCCCAGGCTCCTCCCAATGTACTGTGACAGGTCCCTTTGCCCAGCTCTGGTGTGTGGCTTGCTCAGAGCAAGTCCTGGGGTAGCTATAAGCAGAGAGCAACAGTGCTCCTTTCCAACGCACATGCTCACCACCGCATCGTCCCGCCCCAGCTTTCTATTTCCCCCTGGAAATAGAGGCCTGCCCCCAACCCCAGCCTTTTTCTATGTCTTGCCCACAAGCGCGCCTCCTTCCTCTAACCGCAACGAGATAGAAATTGCCCTGCTTTGTCATAAATTTACACTTGCTCCAACCCAGGTTACAAAAGATGATTATCTTTTTACTAATTACAAATTCAGGGTATGATATCTACTCTAAGACAGGAAGGGTCACTCAGCTTAAACTGGGCAAGAGTCCATTTTAAGGGCAAGTCTGGCATAAGCTAAGAAAAACAGTGAGCGAGCTGAGGCAGACATAAAGCCTCCCTTCTGAAACAAAAGAAAAGGATGCAACCAGGGATCACAGGGCTGGGAATGCCAACTAGGGGGTGGGGAACAGACCTTGGACTGCTTGCTTTTCTGGTAGGAATACTTTCTCTGCTGACTGAACTGGTTTCCAAGAAAGTATGCCATATATCAAAGCAGGAAAACATAGTAACGATGCTGTTCAAGTGGCAGGTTTTGTACTGAAAACAGACTACTTGAATGACAGCTGCTGCTTCCCTCTGTCACCCATCCTCCCAGCGTCCAATGGGTAAGTAAGAATATAGTAGAAACACTGTGGGCACCACTTTGCAGTCATCAGCTAGGGGTGGGCAGGATGCAAAGGGGAGGGGCAGAGGCTGCCTCAGTCCAATTTTACCCCATTTAAGTCAGTAGAACTTTTCTCTTGGAGTGGCTGTGACAAGTATCGGACCCAACGTTGTTTTATCACATTTTGGCAGAACCTGAAGTAAATCCCTGTCCTTTTAATCTCTTTACAGACTTCAAAATTTTGCAGTCAGAAAGTCAGGCCTCAACTGCAAATGAGATAAAAATGTGATTAAGACTTTCTTTTCCATCCCACGTTAAGCATGTTGTTCTGAGAGATTTACTTTGAGAAAAATAGACTTTTGGGGGCATACCCGGGAGTTTGAGCTTCCGGCAGCAGGAGTTGCAGCGATGTTTTGCAATGAAGTTTCTAATTGCATCTTCCCCTAAATTGGCTGGTCCAAACACCATTCCTCTTGATCTAGAGGAAATATCAGAATATCAATTAGATCACAGCTAAGAAAAAGGAGCTCAACTAGGATTCCCTGAGATAACGAACAGTATCCCATAGTAACCCAGTAAACTTGAAGGAGCCAACAAAGAACAGAGCACTTGGGGGAAGCAACAATGGTAGATTTGAGAATTTAAAATTCAAATGCACTTAAATCTTTGTGCCCAACTCCAAGACCTACTGTGAAACTCATTTCAACGCTAATCTGATAAAAGAGAGAACTTTCTATGTACCATATTTAAAAAAAAATACAGTGAGATCCTTTTTAATGCATATGGGGTGAGAGAATGACATTCACTACCAAATGTTCTACTAGAATACCCAAAAGATAAGGTTTAAAGTAAATTGGCCACTGGGTCATACCTTCTAAAAAGACTCATGTGCATTGTTTCAAACCCAAGTGCGTTTCTAAAAATAACCAGTGTCCTCAAAAACAAACGTCTGACAAAACCTTAGATCCAGTGTTCAAGACTCTTCCAATAGCTGCCTTCCACCATGCATCTGCTATAGCAGTGCTCTCTCATGGAACGTGCTTGTGGAAGTCAACCACATATGCTAAATGTAGGTGACAAAATTGCAAATTAAATCAATACATATTAGGCACATTTTGGATACTGTCTAATTATAATAGTATCTTAGCGCATTCTAGGGTTGATGTTCATTCATTATCATATCATGCACAGCCATTATTCTTCAGACTTCGACACTCTCCACACCATGGAAGAAAGCACACCAGAAACACTTCCAAAGAAACTTTATGAAAGCTAATATTTAATTTTAATGACATGCAGAGTGGAAACAGCACATTTTAAAATCTGAACTCAATTACGGCTCTTAAATACCAAGTCTAAAGAAAAAAGAAAAGCAAACTATCACAAAAGGAAACAATAAACTTTGCTTCTAAGGAATGCGGTTTTTCAAAAGGGACGTGGTGTAAAAATGGACTTTTTTCCATCCGAGTATTGAAACATTTATCTCAATTTCCACTTCCTTTTGGCAGAATAACAGTAGCTGCTCTGAAGATGTGCCAAGCTCAGAATGAGGGCTGATGTCAGTTTGCTCTCAGATTGCCTCTTTGCTCCGAGGCGAGTAGGTGGAGAAAATCCCTTGGGAAGACAAAGTGAACAGACACCCAGGATTAACTTTCCTGGTCTCTCAATCGCTCTTACAAAGTACAGCTCTGGTGGTATTTACTCGGCTGCATAAGCTGGCTCTTGTTAATTTTTCCTGTCTTTCAGTCCATCTGGTAAGAAACCACTGCAATAAGGTAAAAATTGAAGGTGGCAAAAAAGTAGAAGCACTCCGTATTTAAGACCAGGACACTATGATGCTGATAAAGTACAAAATGAAGGTGTTATTTTAGTGACCAAAATTGAAGAATTCCTTTTTGTAGTATGCCCAGTACGACCCTGTTGGACCATTTCACTCTTTTGCATTCCACGCCTGCCATTTCTTTTCTCCAAGTAAAGCATGAAAACCCCAACTTAGAGCGGTAACTGATTTTCAAGAGAAAAGCTGAAAGCTAAATCAGTTCCCTCTGTGAGCATTGGGAAATTTAAGGAAAAGGAACCAAGTTACTCTAAAGTGTCTATATATGACCCTTTTCTGTGCAGGGAGAGTTGAAGGAGGGCTGGAGACATACTCATTTGCATTTATGCCCTACAGCATGCTTAGAACCTTGTAGTCTCATAACCAAGTTTAGAAAAATACAATTAGCTGCTTTCCAGATTTTTCACAACACAGGAAAAGCAGGTGGTAGTCTGGTTCCACATGCAAGGAAACGCTAATTAGTGCTATCTATACATAGATTTACTAAAGAAGGTCTCATCATCGTTTCACACTTGTCAAATGCCCAAAATGATCAAGGCAGTGAGCTAAAAGATTCAATCCCAAACAACCAAACCAAAGCTCAGGGACCTGGGGAACCAAGTCAAGTGGCCAGATAGGATTCGGGGGAGAAGGCCCAATGACTTTGTCTTCACAAGCAAAAGGTTAAAGAAAATTAAGAGACAATAGGCATTAGACACAATATTAGAAATTACACCACAAAAGCTCATTCTCTTGTAATAAAGAATGCTTTCTCTTTCATTGACCTCTTCTCCTCATAGGCAAGTTATAAACTTCACTGAGCCTCAGTTTTCGCATTTGTGAACTGGGACTGAAAATGCTTACTTCCAATGTCGCTGTTAAAATTAAATCCACAACATCTGTAAAAACATGTGTTTAAATTGGTGCTTCCCACATGTTAACTCACACCAAATCACCGGAAAAGACTGTCTAAATTCAGATTCTCTTTCAGTAGGTCCAGGGAGGGTCTTGGGATTCTGCAATTCTAACTATCTCCCAGGCGATGCCAAAGCTGCTGTTCCATGGGCCACACTTTGGACGGCTAGAGCCTAACACACAGAAGGCCTTGTTCAACTGAAAAGAGATCATTCCTCACCACTGTGAGTATATAATACCTCCTGCCTCCACCGTGAAGAGTAATAGCACCCAAAATTGGGAGGCCTTACAAAATCCAGGCAAGCCACAATGATGCCATCCTATCAGTCTCCAGAACACCTACTTCAAACCTTCAAAAATAAAATTTGCCATGAGACAGAGGTTCCCAAACCTGGTTGCCCATTAAAATCACATGGGGAACTTTTTAAAAAAAATATTCTTCAGGGACCTAGCCTCAGATTCTGGTTTGATGCCAATCCTGAGAATCTTTTTTAAAAAGTTTCCCCTGGTTGCCTTAATAGAAATTGAGACCCAAGGCACTATAGATGGCAATTAAATACTCAATTGTCAAGTGAAAAAATATAATCTTCTTAGAATTCTAAAAGATGGGAAGATTCAGGTCATGTTACACGACATCTGCCAAGGTCAGAGTTTAATAAATGATAGCCACAGTATACACGAACTTGGTTCATTATATATGCAAAAAATTTTTTTACTATAAAATTATAAAGGAAATACTGGTAGCACAGTTTCCTATTACAAACCCTTGGGCACACAGGACTATTGCAGAAATAATACTTTTAGCTAAAAACACTTTAACTCTGCTAAGGTGAAAAATAATAAAACTTTTATGTGTACCCTCAGGGTTGCAACATTGACTCCATAATGAAATATCATAGGAATCGGATGCATTATGAGCAAAACAGATGACTTTTATGTTCTGTAGCTCATCTAGTCCAATTAAATAGCAAATACACTTTTAGATGGACCCTCTGCATAGACGCCTACAGATGGGACCATATTTAGATTAAATATCTCAATGAAAACAGAGAATTAAAGCAGTGAATACTTACCATGAGTCCTGTGGGGGGGGGGGGTGTAAAAATTTCAAATTTTATTGCATTGGATTTGCCCATTGGTTTGTATACTTTTTTCTATAGCCCATGGGCTAAGCATAAACACTTAAGGACAACTAAGAAGTAAAAATCTTGTATGATAGCAGTTCTCAGGGTGTGATCTCCAGACCTGGAGCATCACCATCACGGAAACTTGTCAGAAGTGCAGATTATCGAGCACCGCTCCAAACCTACTGAAGCAGAAAATGGGGGGCGAGGGGGGCAGGGAAACCCAGCCATCTGTGTTTCAACAAGCCCTTCTGGTCCTGCTAACCTGTGTGCTCATGTTTGAGAACTATTATTTTCTGCCATGTTGATCAGTCCTTAATCAACACCATCAGGCTCTCTGCTCCACCTTTAACAGAAGAACACAAGTTCAGATTCTCTCCTGCCAAGTCTTCCCAATGGACTGGTTATGAGATAAAATGCTCATGAGATTTCAAAAAACATGCAGATCACTTATCCATCTATAGAATTTAAACTTCAGCCCGGAATTAAGTCAGATAATCTGAGGCTTCTTATTTAAGCCACATGTTTTTGGCCCTATGTAAATCTGCTCTTGCTGAAGAGCACGCTTCATGTCCTCAGCTTTCGCTATGTAGGCATGGGATGCGGTGATGCCACTGTGAGGACCACAAAGGAAATTGTGCTTCTCCCAAGACACTAAATGTTTTCATGTCTTGAAGACTGCAGATGCTGCATTTACCCATGTTTCTCTTTTGTTTGGGCCACGAGAAAACTAAGAGGCAAATCTGCAACAAAATTCTGGCAAACGCATTGGACATGACCAATGCGATAAATGAAATTTTCTAAATGACAGCATCATAAATCCACTTACTGTTTGTCTTCAGGTTTTATAACAGATGGATCTGTCAAATTTTCTCCAACACCTCAAAAGAAGAAACAAAATTTATTTAGCAAATGGGGATTTCATTTTCTCAGAAATTCATGAAAACAATAATCAAATTTTTATTTCTTTTTTTAAGCTTACACTCACTCTGTAGTAAATTAAATATCATATGGATGAAATGCACTATAAAAATCTCCCAGGAGCATTTGAAAATTTTAGTTAATGCACCATTTCCCACCATCCTCTCTATTCTGCTATAATAAACTTCTAGGCCACAGATGAGTGTGTAACTGGAGGATGCACAATTACTGATGGAGGCCTTGTCACTCATTTACCACTTGTATACACAAGACACTTTCATTTTTTCTTTCATTCTCAGCAATCATTAAAGAAATGCATTCTTATCCTCTTGTCCTCATTTTACTGATGAGTACTTTGATGTTCAAGGAGATGAAGCAATTTGTCAGAGGTTGCATGGTTCATAAATACCACAACAGGATTAAAACTCAGGTCTGACTGAGCCAAAGCTGTGTTGCTCCCAGTATTTTGCAGTCTCCTTAGATGAGCTCCATCAGGGCTTAGAAAGGCACGAGGTGCTGTGAGGTTTTATTTTATTTATTTATTTATTTAAAGATTTATTTATTTTATTTATTTCTCTGCCCTTCCCCCCCACCCCAGTTGTCTGTTCTCTGTGTCTATTTGCTGCGTCTTCTTCTTTGTCCACTTCTGTTGTTGTCAGTGGCACGGGAATCTATGTTTCTTTTTGTTGCGTCACCTTGTTGTGTCAGCTCCCCGTGTATGCGGCACCATTCCTGGGCAGGCTGCACTTTCTTTCGCTCTGGGCGGCTTTCCTTATGGGGCGCACTCCTTGCGCATGGGGCTCCCCTATGCAGGGGACACCCCTGCCTGGTACTGCACTCCTTGCGCGCATCAGCACTGCGCATGGGCCAGCTGCACACGGGTCAGGGAGGCCTGGGGTTTGAACTGTGGATCTCCCATGTGGTAGACGGACACCCTAACCACTGGGCCAAGTCTGCTTCCCTGTGAGGTTTTAAAGGTACACCCTTTGCTGCATCAGACACAAACATCAAATTATATATAGATAGCATTTATAAGAGGAGAATTAAAAAAACAGAAATAAACAAAACCCCACCAAATTCTTGATCTGGGTGCTGGTTACAAAAATGCATAATTTAAAGACATTAATACAGGATTATTAAGTTAATATAGGATTACATAGGAACCAATGATACTGAAATATAGTTATCAAAATATTAAATTGTTGTATTGCAAATATGTGCTTCTTTATTAAACACATTGAATAACAGGATCTGGCAAAGGTCAAATAACTACAACTTTCGAGAAGGGATAAATATAAACAGTACTTTGAGATATCTACCACAACCATAATGTGCTATATTAATATTTGTAACTTCTACTGCTACTAGTCACAGGTACTGCTAGTACCATGATGGCTTGTTGTCTACATTCATAATTGAAGGAAATGATTAATCTCCAGTTATAGGTTAATGAAAATAAAGATGTCATTTCTTTTCCTGTCCAAGTCCATAGACCTTCTGAATTCTATTCAGGAACGCCTTATGAATCCTTGGCTTAGAGTTTCTCTTTGTAACTGATTTTGAATTGGGAAAGGACAAGGAAGGGCTGAAGCATAGTAGTGGAGGAAGAGGACACAAAATTTGCTTTGCTCCGCCCTTATTCCTTCTAAAGAAAAAGTTACAGGAAGACACAGGGCCCTTTATGCTTTTGTCTTTATACATATAAGAAGGAACAGCCTAGAGAGACCCTGCTTTTCCAACCATGGAGTAAATAAACAGAACAACAAGGAGAAAGCTATTCCGAGTATCATCAATAGAGAGACGAAAGCCCACAAATCCTTAATGTGCTTCAGCTCAGACCCAACTCTTAAGCCTGAAGTTTCCAGCAAAATCGAAAGCTTTAGGCTGATGTCTGAGTAAACTGTAAATTTAAGCTGGGAAGAAGCACAGTTTCTTAAGAGGGACTATTGAAAGGGAAAAAGTTTGGGAGGGGAAAAAGAGGTCTGTCAAAATCACATCAGCTATCTTCTACTTAGATACCTCAGTGTTGTGGAACCTCAGTTTCCTCATGTAAGAGTGTGGATAATAATAGGCCTCATCTCATAGTATTACTGAGAGGATTAAATGAAGTATTGTATACAAAATGCTTAGCAAAGCGTCTGACCCTTGCGAAGCTAAAATGGTAAATGTTATTATTATCACCAATCTATCAGGAATCTCTTCGGAAGTAAAACTGTACTTTCCCACCATTGGTAAAAATTACATTTCTGGTTATCTCATTTCCCTCAAGTCCTATGTTTCCTAATGAACAGAACCCCATATGGGAATGAGAGTTAAACAGTAACCACAAACTGTTATAGAGTGCTGCGAACAGTATCCCCAACCCTAATCTGGCCATTCAAAGATTAACATATTTTGGGACCCTCAAATGGCAGACAGACAATCCAACAAAAGAAAAATACAGCAGCCCAAAGAATTAGCAGGGCCCTCAGCTTCACGCAGTCATGCCACCCGCCTCTGCCCCCCATCACCCAGCTGCACAGGAATCACCCAGATGGCAAATTTCCACATCAGGGCCCATTCTACCCACATATTCTCCTAGATATTTGGAACATATGGAAGAATATCCAGCATTTTAACATCTAAAAGTCCCAACAATATCTCTGCACAGACTTTAACAGAGTAAATACCTATGCACAGGTGACGTATATCATGCCCTTGCGAGAAACTTGGAGTCTTGGGTTCTGATTCCAACGACTTGGGCTATATCAATGAACTTCTACTTCCGTGGAAAGAAATGACCTCCTCTGTAGCAGCAGGATTGATGATGAGGATGTGGCTGCTAAAGCTGACATTATGGAAACTACTTTGTTGAATAAAAAATTAATATTTCTCAAACTTCTTTGAAAAATATAATGAGCTAAAAAAAATGTTATGATTACTGCCATTTTGAAATGCAATTGTTTTTAATTCCCATTGCTGGGAATGAAATGTTGGATTTCAACGGCAATGATGATGTTTCAGGCCCTCATGTGTAGGATCTTTAAATGGAAAGAGATTTAAAGTTACAGTATAATTACATGTGATTGGAAATTGGTCAAGCCTGGCCTGATATTCACTGGCACTCTTTTGGAAGAAAGTTTGGAGGAGAAGGAAAAAAAAAAAAAGAAGGAATCAACTGCCTGAGTGTGTGCCTCTTCTTTCCATCAAAGCAGGAAGGAGCCACAGAAAGCTCACCAGGGCCTCACGATTCAGGGGCAGAAGCTGGGGTCCCCCTGCAGTAGCCCCTGGGCCACATGGCTAAGGGGAGAATCCCCACAACTAAAGATCAACCTGTGTTTTGAAGATCCTCACAGAGATTAATAATAACAGTAATGAAAACTTAATTAATACACAGTTAAGGGCTTAACTGCATATCATGAACTTGTCTCATTTCAGCCCCTTAATACTCCTATGAGGTAAGTGTTTAATATAATTTTCCCATTTACAAATGAGGGAAGAGGGACCAATGGTGGTGGCCCAGTCACACAGCTAAGTCGTGGAACCAGGAGTCAGTCCCCAGGGCACTGGCTCCTAACTGCTACTTCTTAGCCTGTCAATCTCCACTCCCCACCTGCCAGCAATGCACATCCTCTCCCCAAGGACTAGAAATGTAAATACATTACAAACAACACAACACCAAACCAAAAACCATTCAGAGATTTAAAAAATACTAATTACATCTTTCCCCTTTTCCGTTTCCTACCTGGTATGAACAAAACAAGATAATGCACATAAACCTTTAGCCAAATGCCGGGCACAAAATAAGCACTCAGTGAATGTTAACTATTGTTAGTAGTAATAGTAGCATTATAACAGTTTAAAATCACTATTACAGGATTCAAATTTCCCATATATTCAAGCTAACCAATACTCTCTGATAAGTATCTCAATTTCTTCAAGTCCATTCTATAATGTCCTCTCTTCCCTTCTTTGAAGGTCAATGTGTTGACAAAGTCTATTTGGAGTGGCCTATTTCTGCAATTGACATAATTGCCCAGTAAAAGAATAAAACTAATTCTCTTTCTCTCCCAAGACTATCTAGGCAGATTTGTTCTGTTTAATGTCACTTTGGATTACTAAGAGACATAAAAAGCCCCAAACATAAACATCATTAAACAAAAACCTATTCAAGTGGAATACAAAACACACTAAAGAGTCATCATTACTTCCTTAAAGTTTTTCTTTGTTGGGTTTTTTTTTTCTGTTTTTGCTTTTTAAACAACTCCACCCAAAACTCAAAGCACTAACACTGAAGTACTGATGAAAACAATCAGCCTCTCCCCAACTTGAGCTACAAAAACAGATGCCTGGGCATCAGTGCTCTGGGTTTCCATGGATCAAGTACTTGCTGATTTAAAAGCTGAATAAATCTTGGGTTTTTGTGGGTTTTTTCCCTAACTTTGTTTATATTGCTCCCTAAAACACTGTGTTTGAGAGTTAGAATTATAAATCAGCCTTGTGAACAACAGCCATCTGAAATGACAAAAAGTACTTTTACATAGTTTCTTAAAAGTGCGTAAGTGCGTGTACATCCTTAAGCTCACGGCACCCATTTCCTTCAAAATGACTTTGCTGTCTCACTGTGCCTTGTTAACAACTTCCCCGGGATTGCCTGCTTCTCTCCGCTGTCCCCAGCCTCCAAACCTTACTTTTAGCATAGGATCCCAGGACTGGATTGTTGGGACAGTCAGAAAGAACGAGAAAGAGGCCTGAGCTGTTTACCTGAGCCACAGCATGCAGATGTCCTAGAGGTACGAAACTTTTCAAGAAAGAGGAGACAGCATGGCAAAGAGCAAAGAACATGGATGGTCAAACCAGCTTAAGCCTGCATTCTGGCTGCCCCTTAAGTAGCTGTGCAACCTTGGGCAAGTTATTTAAACTTCCTGGGCCTAAATTCCCCATAATATCTACCTTGAGGTGCCGCTTCTGGGATTAAATGAGATAACTTATATGAAAGTTCCTGGGCTAAATCCCTTATTTAAAACCAAAGCCCCAGTCAGTGAGCCCAAGGACTAAACTTTGACCTTAATACATATTTCGTTCTGTCCCTGCAAGGAAAGCCTGCTAGAGAGACTCTGTTTTGTGCCGCAGGATTATAAATCACATGGCAGTGTTGATAGCGGAGAGATGCAATGATCAAAGGCTTCCATTAAATAAGAGTGCACTGCGCTGCCTCTCCCAGACTGAGTGTGTACTTTCATGAACTGTCATATCAAGGAACACAGCAGAAAGAGCAAGCTAAATTATAAATTGCTAAAGCAACGAGCTCAAAATCTGGAAAAATGTCCAGAATTTAAACTTTCTTCGGTGTGTAAACTCATGCCTAAATTTTATTTTTTGAACATAAGAGCAAGATAAAGACACCAAACTGGAAAATTTGGTACAAAAATCATTCCCCATTTAATCCCAAGTTTTAGATGACTTTAAATATTAAAGTCATTTTCCAATATTTTTTTCCCTTGATCTAAATAGAAAACAATGTAGTGGGTGCCCATGATCATCACTATACAATGTCTCTGAAATAAACAACCCTACCTTGCTTCAAAGCTAGATAGAGCAATGCCAAACATTATCCGGATTCTTGCGAGATCCCTCAGGACATCTGTCTACTCTCACTTAGGACAGTTTCAAAAATAATGAATACGTTAAAAAACCTGTTAAGGGCAGCGTCCGCCTACCACATGGGAGGGTCCACAGTTCAAACCCTGAGCCTCCTTGACCCATGTGGAGCTGGCCCATGCGCAGTGCTGATGCGCGCAAGGAGTGCCGCGCCACGCAGGGGTGTCCCCCGCGTAGGGGAGCCCCACGCGCAAGGAGTGCGCCCAGTAAGGAGAGCCACCCAGTGTGAAAGAAAGTGCAGCCTGCCCAGGAATGGCGCTGCACACACAGAGAGCTGACACAACAAGATGACGCAACCGAAAGAAACACAGATTCCCGTGCCAATGGCAACAACCGAAGCAGCCAAAGAAGATGCAGCAAATAGACACAGAGAACAGACAACCGGGGTGGGGAGGGTGGGGGAGGGAAATAAATAAATTTAATTTAATTAAATTTAAAAATTAAAAAAAAAAACAAAACAAAAACCTGTTAACACCTTTCAGTTATTTTAATGGAAAATATTAATAATAATTAGCACACACTGTCAAGGACTGTCTCCACTGAAAGGCCTTAACCATGGCACTGAGCAAAGAAAGCACCACCAGTGTTTTGTGGAGCTAAATGTATATGACAAGGGCATGGAGAAAGTGATCCCTGCTCAGTGCTTCCTAAACTCTGCCTTGGCAGGCTGTCTCAAGCCCTAACCATCAGTCACCTTGCAAATCTAAAACCAGCAGCTCTCCCCGGGTATACTCATAGGTCCAGTGTGAGAAAGCCAACATCAGCTCCTCCAAGGTATTGCCAGGAACAATCTCATCACCATTGTTATTGTTGTATTTCCGGAAGTCCCCAGTCATATACTTCTCAATGGTCAACCACTGGTTGGCCGAATGGCAATAGATTAAGAAAACTTCTAAGAACCTGTGAGAGAAAAAGAAGTCATTGATCCTCTCCAGGCAGCAAAAGTGGAATGTCCATTACTGGTCAGCCAGGAACAGGTAAGCTCACCTAACTCTGATGCAGCCTTAAAACACATGCCCTTGCCCTTTCTATGGAAGAAATGGAAGGCAAAGAATGGGAGTTTTGTTTTTTTTCACCGTGCTTAAACTCCCACCTCACCCCCTTTCCAGCTCTTTTAGGAGTACTGGACCCAACTTTGCCATGCTCTATAAAGTTCCTTGTAAATGGAATGATAAAGCTTTACTGCCAATTTCTCAGCACCAAATTATCATCTGTCTTGAAAAATGAAAACAGACATACAGAAACAGTCAAGTGAAAGTAACAATAATTCATCCTTATAAAGGTCTTAATTTCCATAAGACATTGGGGGAAAGAAACTATGCTTAAAATAGCAATGTTTTCCTCCCATAATATTCCATATACACCCAAGATCTGCTTGTTTGGCATAATTGAGATGCTAATCTCAACCTTTCTCTGAGTTTCTCTTTTCATTCAATGAATTAAGCCAAGGTATTCCTGGGACATCTAATTCTCTTTTTCACCAGTCTCCATGACTATAAAGAATTAAAATGTTATAGAGAACTTCCTCAGACGTCTGGACATTTCCCACTACTAATGGAGCTCAGAAAAGCTTGATGGAAATTCCTTCTTAAAATGCAGGGCCAAGATTTCCTCACCTTGGTGTGTAGGGTATTGTCTGTGGTTTCACTTGGTTGAAGGTATAGATCAGTTTCTGAGCAGCTCTTTGTTGCTGAATTTCCTACAAAATAGGAAGCATTGATAAAAATATTGGCTTACTGTCACACTTGCTAATTAATGATCACAGAATTATCAGAGGCTTCCCAAATGACATTTTTAGCCATATTCAGCTCCCATTACTCTCTACTATTAAAATCAAAGCCCTGCAAAACAAGAAGCCAGCACCTCCAAAAATGATAGGTTGGTTGCCCTTTGGGTTGGAGATAGTGGCCTGAGATCAGGAAGTAGCCATCTCTCCTTTTGTTCCCAGCCTCTGAGTTTCAGGCTTACCCTGAGACAAAGATGGAGCACAGTTCTCTCCTGGAATATTTTATGCCATGTCTGTACGACCTCAGGAAGAAAGGACTTCACAATGAAAACATGACCTGGCTTGAGAACATCATCCTCAGACCAGGTGCTGATGACTTTCATGGCTTTGCGGAGGCCACCGTCCATCTCCTCTCGAGACAACACTTGGATCATTGCCGCTCGTCCACGCTGGGACCAAGAGGACATGCTTTTGTCAAGGTTCAAAGGGGAACTCTCCTCCAGCCTGTAGACACTTACTTCTTCTCCTGCTGCAGAAAGAGGTGAAGGTCAAGAGTTAAATGAGATCATGGCGTCTGTGACATAGAGGGCATCCTAATATCACATGAGAATCAGTTCAGTTGCCCAAATGATCAGAAGAGAAAGGGAATTCTACCTTGGCAGGAATGAGAGCAGAATAAGGATATGGAACTGGTGGCAAAGCATCAGAGGATATACAAAAATTAAGTTGTTCTTATCGTTGTCGAAGACAAAAATCGAAGTGTGGAAGACAGTCCCTCTTTTGTGAAAGGGAAATATTTCTAACAATACAGTTTATCATCATTTCCTTAACAATCCTTTTAGACACATTTTTTCTAATTGTCCTCATGGCAGTTTGAGATTATTTCATGAGTCCCAAAGAGAAAAAATCATGTTTTTAAATAAAATCTACTCCTGTGGGTGTGATACACTTTGATTGCATTAAATTCAGTTGAGAGGCCTTTGATTAGATTACCTGATACAATTGCTTTAGGGCTTTTGACTGGACTACATCAGTGAGGTGTGACTCAGATTGAATCTCTGCCGCTTGCTGGGTCTCACATAAACAGGAACAAAGAGAGACAGACAGACAGACACAGGAAAATGAAGCTGCCATGTCTGATCCTGCCGTGTAAGAGAGAGGACTAGAGGATCACATAAGCACAAAGTCCCAAGAGGCTGGGCCCACAGAGCAGCTCAAGAGGAGACCTCCCCTGAGGGAAAGGCTGAAATCTCCGCAGAAATTGGCAGCCATCTTGCTTCAACACATGGCAGTTCACTTTGGGAGAAAGTACTTTTTGTGATGCCTCAGTTTGGACTTTTCTGTGCTTTTTACATGAAAAATATTTTTTTCACCCTCTTGGGGGTGATATCACCCTCACTGAGAATGTATGGTTTAAACCAGACAGCAGAATAGGGGCTTAGAGTCAGACAATATGAAGGCCACATCCCAGGGCTTCTGCCTTTGTGCATTTGAACAAGTAACTTAAAGCCCCCATTTCTTCATTAATAAAATGGAGGTGAAAATGACATTTACTTCATTGGGTTTTTGTGAAAGTTAAATATGTTAATATGACCAAAGTAAACTAGAACCTAGATGCAAACTCAAACCCCCTTAAAGTATTTTAGACACAAAACGCTCTTTGACTCCTATATAGCTTCCACTTTTAGGCTGGTGAACAGGGAGCAAGTCTTATTCTGCCTAGATTCCATGTAATACAGTGTTTAATGCTTCATAACAGAAGTAACAGATTCTATACACAGCTTCTGTCAAGCCTGTGTTTAATTTTCTCCTTATGCATCTGCTTCTTTTTTGCAAACACTACTCTGGTTTACCAAAAAAAAAAAGAATCCATTCACTCACTTTTGCACTTAACTCCTTACCAAAAAAACAGAAAATGTCCAGTTAATGCTTAGCAGCATAGTTTCTATTATTTCTTCTTGGTGCCCAGATAAATACCACAAAATTTCTAAATACCCTAATGGATTTGGAGCAGGCTCACTGATTACCAAGCCAGCCATTGAGCAAAATGGAAGAAGGAATCTGCATTAATGACCAAAAACCAGCCTGGTCTGTCCTCATATAAATGATATGAGGAGACTGAAGAAGCTGAGGAGAGGGTGAGGACATTGTTACAGTGTCAGTCATCTCATCCCTTACCCTGCCAGACAGAGACTCTGGTGACCTTAGCTCATGTGAGCTTGTTTTTCTTTACTATCCCAATCTTTAAAAAACAATTGCTTTCTGAGTTAAGAGTGATTAGTGGACACAAAACAAAACAAATAAAAAGCAATATACAATGCCTTTTTCTTCAGATGCCTATTGGCTTTCACCAAGTTGACATTTCTCTCTTTCTTCTGTATTTATTATGCAAGGTCCGTTTGTTCTTTTCTTTCCTATTTACTTCCAGCCTTGAATCAGTGAATGCCAGGTACAACACCATTGCCTTCTTCTCAAATCAATATATTCCCCATTCCCTTGGTATTAGATTTTGACCATAGATGCTGACCACAGCAGTTAACATTTTAAGAAATTAATCTCATTGAATTATAACAGTCAGCAAAACTAATATTTCAAATAAAATAATGTAAAGTGGTTTCTCCTTTGACTTGCTTAGATGTTATATCTCTGCCCCATCATAGCCTCAAGAAGGTAGAAATGGCACTCACCAAACAACTGGATTGGTGTAAATGGTATGGTCTGAGAAAGCCTCATTAAATTGTTCCTTTCAATGGCTGCAAACAAAACCAGATTTATTATTTTAAGTATGCATCAGTGGGTTGAAATTACAGAACTCCTCTCCCACATCAATAAATTCAGACAACGCTAAAATTGTAATTTCAAAGACTCCATATTTTTGCCTTTATCAAAAATATTATCCATGAAACAGTTTTAAAATTAACTATTCCTAAAATATGGCAAAATGTTAAAATTGGTGGATCTGGCTTTCTGAGGGGTGGGAGTAGAAGAGGGGTATATTGGAATTCTCTATATGAGGTTTGTATTATTTTTGTACAGTCCCATAAGTTTGAAAATATTTCAAAATAAGCAGTTAATACTGTATGATTGCACTACTATGAATCAAATATATTGTGCAACATATTGAATGATTCAAAAATAAAATTTATATGTATCTGGTACATTTAATTGAGAAATGTACGTTTTTATTCAACTGTATTTTCTTTTTATTTTTAAATTCTTGTTTATATTATCCATTATTCAATGCACAAAACAAAATTTTTTAAAAATTAAAAAATTTACACCTTGCTTTTTATATACTTTAACAAGCTTGCAAACAATAATAGTATACTATATGAATATAGTACAAATATGCAATAATAAATGGATTTTCAAATTTTAAAAAAAGCATGCTTAAAAAAAGCAAACAAACTCTGCCTTAAACAGAGAGGGTATCACAGTGTTAGACACAGATTATATGAAATTATATGACATTGACTGAAGTAGGGCTATCAACTCCGCTGTCCTAATACCAAATCACATACTAAATCCATATATACACAGAACTTGCTTTCATCTATAATCTTCTTTCTCTGGTTTCCCTTTTCCATGGCAAAGCTAACGCACAGTGGACTGTGGGGACATCTACTGTTGACTTTGCACAGTTCACCTTTTCCCAGCAAAAGCTGAAGACCAGTTTTAATTAGGAGCAAGATATCTGCGTTTTCCTGTTAAGTGCCATATTGTAACAGATCAGAGCCCGTATGAGTTTACAGCATTCCTCACCAGGGACTCTCTTAGGTTGACAGATGAAGTCAAAATAATAGATTAGTGTGGAGCTGAAAGACCAGTTACAAAAGGCTGAGGTGTGGAGCAGGGAATCCACTGAAGCACTATTCACTACAGCGGGGAATTCAGCATAAGGCAATCTATTACTGGGCCCTGACCAAATGACCCTAATATAATAATAATGGTAATTCTAATATCCATAAGCTCTTACACATGTTCCAAGCTTTAATTGTATGAAAGGCTTGTCCATGTATTATCTCCTCCAAAGCTGAGAGGAATGACTCCCAAGAGACGACCCAATGGCATGAGTCTAGTTGGTTGTTATATTACTTTGTATTTCTAAGTGTTTTCCTCTGAATTTTCAACTAGTCCTTTGGCAGACTGTTCTTTAGGAAAGGCAAGCACAATTGCTCCCACTTCGAAAGAAAGGCACTGAAGCACTGTGAAGTGGTGTTGTTTGAAAGAGTCAAGACCCTTGACATCTTTGTTTAATAACATCTTTGTAAGGCATCTTTGTTGGACTCATTCTGTGGAGCTGGCATTTATTCAGTGATCACGTTTCCTGAGGGCCTGCTGACAGCATAAACCCTCCCTCAAAGCCTTGTTTTCAGGCCTGCCTCTTCTCCAACCCAAAATACCGAGATCTCTGGCTTTGCATGTGCAAAGAAGTTTCAGATCTCAAGGTCATCTTTCCTCTTCACAATTTAAACCTTGCCAATATTAACAAACATTTGTTAAAAATCCAAACTCTCTTAAATCATAACAACTTGTTTACCCAAGCCAACGGCAAGGTAAGAAATCTGAAAGCTCTTCTCATCAGGGTGAACAATGACTCTTCAAGTTGGGAGCCATATCAAGGTAACGGGATTCATCAATGCTTCTGTTTCCAAATGCAGATTCACAGATGTTTAGCTCAGTTGGCATGCCTATGTGCACATGCATCCTACCTGAATAATGATGGTGAGGCTCTTGAGGACTTTTTAAGGAGGTTGAGATTTCTGAAATTATAAAGAAGATTGGCATTTTAATTACTTGACTAGAGATAAATACATGCTTATGAATATATTGCCTTCAAAGTGATACTGAACAGGTTAATCAGAATGGTTTTTCAATATTGGAAAAAGATTGCCTAATATCCTTTAACCACATTATTGTGCCTGGTATTCTGACAGCTTCCAATCATCAATGTAATATCTCCAAACATATTTATATAGGGAATTGAAGAAAGACAGGTAATATTAGCCTCAGAGATGTATTTCCTCTGAACCAATTACACCTCTGGGTTACAGAAGGCTCTCAGCTGCCCATCACACTTCACAATATCCCAGGGCACAATTCTCTGAGCTCCCAACCAAGATACAGTGCCCATATAAAGACATTATTAATACCAAATTATTAGCAGACTACTTCACTGACCTAAAATAACAACAATATGATGAAAACACATTACACATTAAGAGGGATACTGCAGGAACAAAGAAAGGAAGGGCAAGTATGACACCAAGGGATTTGTTTGGTTACAGAGGACAGTGTGTTGCGAACACTGCCTCCAAATTTAACTGGTTCTCTTCTTTCTGCTCAAGTGCTAAATTACAAGGGTCCAAAGAAACCCATTGCAACAGTCTCGCTATTTCATAAAAGTAAAATTAAAATGGAGAATTTCAGTCTCATGGTGGCACTTGCTTTTTAGCTGGTAGAATGAACAGCATAATGAGCCCATTTTCACAGACCTCTTAGGCTTCTAGTTGCTGGATAAAGAAAGAAACAAGAATCCCTCCGTTGGGGGTGCCTGGTAAAAAGTAAAATTAGCAGCAAAGATTGTTTCTTTCTGAAATCATTCAATTAAAAAAAAACAAAAACAATGCCCACTATGGGTCATGCTAGGTATGAAAGAATGAGGGATATGAATAAGACATGGTTCTTACCCTAGAGAGGAGAAAATATACTCTTATAGTTTACAATAAACAATAATCACAATAGTCACAATAATAATCATAATATTATCTTAAGTTTTTAGATGCTGCCTTTCAAAAATTCAAAAGGTCATACAATAATCACAATACAGTTTGCTAAGTAATACAGTAGAGGTGTATCCAAAAGTTTATGGCACACATTAATTCCACCTCGAAGATAAGGCCTTCATAGATGAAGAGTGTGGAATACTTAAAGGGTAAGGGCATCTGAGATTGATAAAGCTGAGTGTCAATTCTACCTTCATCACTTAAGGAGCTGTGAGGCCCCCCTGTTCACATTCACTCAACAAATATGTATTGAGCATCTACTATGTGCCAGACATTGGTCTATGCTCGAGGGGAAAAGAATTATAAAAACAGATAACTTCTCTGCCTATATTCTTGTACAGGGAAACAGAAAATAAAGATTAAACAAGTAAATATATAGTATAAAGAACAGTGTGTGTGTGTGTATATATGTATATATATATATATCAGGTTAAGAGGGACTGGGGAAGACAGGGAGGTTGCCATTTTATATAGGCCAGTTGGGTTAGGCCTCTCTGATAAAGTGAAATTAAAGAAAATAGGGTAAACCACATGGATGAATGAAGAGTATTCCAAAAGAATACTTTTCCAAATCACTGAGGCAGGACAATGCTTGACATGTTTAAGCAGGACAGTGTGGCAAACGTGGAGTGGGCAGAGAGGAAATACGGCTGGAATGTTGGGGGAAGCATATCAGTAGGGTGAGAAAGAAAGCCTTTTGAGCAGGGGCATGATTCAATTTGACTTACAGTTTAGAAGGATTATTTTGACTGCTCTCTGGAAACAGACTGTTAGAGAGCAATAGATTGGAAGCTTTGTTACAGTCCTGGGGAGAAATGTTGGTGGCTTTAATCACAGTGGGAATGGTTGAGGTGGCAAGTGATCAGATTCTTGATATATTTTGAAGGACTTACTAGGACTTACTGATAAATTGGTTGTGGGGATGTGAGAAAAGAAAATCAAGTATGATCTGGATGATCCTGGATAGGAGTCTGGAAATTTGGACTGGGGCCTTTCAAGCGCATTGAGAAAATCTCAGGGGGTTGAGTTTCTCCTGCGAGTAATTGGGAGCCATTGAACATTTCTATGTCAATGATGATTTATCATTCAGGAAGATAATTCCAAAAGGAACATGGGAAAATGTTAAGAGATAGAAACCAACCAGGATGATATCACAAAATCAAGGACAAAGAGAGTATACACTTTTTTCTTAGGAAAATAAATGTTGGAGAATTTAAGGCAGGAGCAGTGGTATGAAGCAAAACAGTTTTCAGAGATACCTGGGGATAAATGGAGTTAGAAAGTAAGGTTGAAAGCTGAGGGGTGGGGTGGACGCGAGATTGCAAATGACTAAGATTTCCAGCTTGGGTGAAGAAAGAGTTGGCTATCAGAGGGACCAAGAGTGAGTCAACAAAATAGGACAAGCACAAAAGAGCTTAAGGGAAACTTTTAAAGGAGAGATTGTCCAGAAGGATAAAATGATCAGCCTCAAATGCCACAAGTTAGATGGGACTGAATAGTTGGAGTGGAGCTTCAGTAGAGTCCTGGGGACAGAAACCATGGATGGTGGGCTGAAGAGCAAATGTTAGTACTGTTTTATTTCATTTGAAGGTGAGGGATAGGAGTGTCAGAAGCTAGACAAGATCAAGAAAAAGGTGATTTTTGCCTTGGGTATGACGTAAATATGTTTGTGAGTACAGGAGAAGGACTCAATGTGAGGGAGGTACTGACCCAATACAGTTAGAGGGAACAAGATCCTAGCAGAGGAAGGTGTCCAGCCTGCATCAGAAGGGTCAGGGATATGGAAAGGAGTTTGTAAACCATGGTGAAGTAGCTAATGAAAATGGCTTTGCCAGGGAGCTGTCTCGCACGGCTCAGGCACCTCCTAAGCCATTTTGGCATGGAGTCCTACTGAAAAACTCTACAGGTAAAGGAATGCACAAACAATCTCATAAATGGTTCTTAATGAACAATATCTACAAGAGTGGCAATAAGAGTTGTTGAACAGTCAAAATGAGCTCAGTGGTTATGGCATCACTCACAGGAAAAACTAGAGAATCACAGTAAAAAAAATTAATTTTGAAAATTTTAAACTGGGTATCAGTTTCCTCATTTATCTGGAGAAAGACATTCAATTTTCTACTTCTCTATTGAACTTCTACTTTGTATAGTAGACAAAAAAAACATAAATAGAATTTTAAAAACCACAAAAATCTCAGGACAGGGAACCTTACCACTAATAAGATGCAAAAATAAAAGGTTTTAATGTGAAAAAACTTACTGTCAACTCCATTTGAACTGCTCAACCTGTTTGAAAAAAAGTTGTTTAGATAATGCTTTAACTCTCCCAATGTTCAAAGAATGTGAAACAGTAACAACAAAAGAAAATGACCAGTTACACTTGACCAATATCCTCATCAATAGAGAAATAGTTTATAGTTCTACAATTATTTTCATAGAAAAATGAGCACTAGGTATGCATGTAAGTCAGTTACTGGATTCCCTAAGCTAACTAAAAGCAATTGTTTGTTTGTTTGTTTGTTTGTTAATTGGCTATCACACAACATAGACAAGATTTAACTGTGTTTATGTTGCTCTGGATCAATTAAAGCAAAGGGTTCCTGAACTATGCAAAGCAGATGCCTACAAATGAATCTGTGAATGTCTCTGGACAAGCCTACAAATCAGTTTCATTAGCCCACGTGGCCCCTGAATGTTCAAAAGCTGAAATTAGCTCTCTTTAAATTGTTATTTGCCCTGCTCAAGCGCACAACTGGCCACGGGCAAGTCTGAATAAATGCAAGCAAAGAATATCGCCAGTATTTCAGGTCCTTAGGGAAGAAAGTACAATCACAATTATTGTTTAATTTCATGCTGCAATAACCCACTACTCCACATGAACACAAACTACTGAACCTTTTGGTGAAGAAAGTGACGTGCTCACATGGGTCTGGAGGCAGGTTGCACAGAGGCGCAGTGATGGGAGCCCTAGAGAAAAGCCTACCTCAAATGAGCTAAATGCAAGCTGAAAGGCCCCTGCTACCTGCTTGGGGTCACCTGGCCCTTCTGTAGAATAAGAAGCTTTTGAATTCTCTCTCCTACAGAGGGACAGCTAATTTGATGATGTAAATGGGAAAAATATAGAAAACACTACACATAAAACAATAATTCTTGCTCGCTTGATTTTCAAATTTATTCTCAGATTAAATAAAATTCCAAGAGCTGCTCAAGTCCATGAGCATGTGAGTTCTCTCTCTGTCTCAATCATTCTCAGAGGTATTGTTTTGACAAACAATTAGGATGCTACTGAAAAATCAAAGGCAAAAATTTTAAAAGATCAATCCCATAAACTAAACGGAAAAGCTTGGGAAAAAAGAATTACTTTTAAAACTAAAGAATAAACATACCAATTCTTCAATCTACCTACATCTTTTTCTTTAAGCAAGACAGATTTATTTCTACTCTTTAATATAAATACACAATCCTATCTATAAAGAAAATATAGTAATCATTACTCTGTTGGTGATTTTTGACATTGAAAAGGCAAATGTTTAAGTTGTTGTAGGAGTAAACGTCTCATTGTATTTTCAAAAGGCACAGAGGTGAAATCTTGTACTCAGAAACAGGGAAATATGGAGAATAAATTATTTTCATTCTAGTTAACAAAAGACAAATATTGTCATTTGACAGTACTCTTCTCCTTCTAACCTCTGCTCCCAATCAAGTTAAAGCACAGAAGATAGAGACACGTAAAGAGAGACATTTAGGAATACTCACAGAAAGTTCCTGTTGAGGTTAGTGCATCCGGAATTCCACAGAGAGTTTTTGCTAAGATCCTGAGCAGAAGGGAAAGATCATTACATGTGCACTCAACAAACTCTCATCCCAGCCTCCAGCAATACATCTGCAAAGCACGCTTGGTAGAGGATAGGTTTCTTTTTTCTTTTCTCTAGCTCAGTATTTCTTCTTTTATTAACATATGAAACCCAAGGTAGAAAGGTACATAGTGATAGCACAATTGAAGCATAATTCAAAATGCTGATGGACTTAGAATGAAAATACTTTTACGGGGATAGCTAAGAAAATGTAACAGATAAAAGTTTTTACAGAAATGGGATGAAAGTGCAAAATCCATTAATGACAAGAAAAAAGAGGTGAAGGTCACAGTTGCTAGGCAACATCTCTCATTTCATCCCATGTCCTACCATCAATAAATTATTGTTTCAGTTGATGATTGTAATTTAAGTGGTGATAAACTCTCTACTATCCTAGCTATTTAAAAAAAAAATGCTACCATGCATTTATTTTGTTCTTTTTCTTATTCAGATTTAACAGCCATATCCCAGACATTACTCCAAGACATTCACAGTTTTTTCTGTTCACCACTATCAATAATCAGTGCAAGGGTGTTGTTAGCCCCATTTTAGAGATATGACCTGTGAATCTCCTTGGTTAAATGATGCATATAGTCTTGTAATGAAGTGGCATCCTTGGTTAATTGATGTACATAGTTCTGTAATGAAGTGACAGAGTCAGGATTTGAATACAGGCTCCTGTCCCTAATTACCCTCAAGTAGCCTTATATTTTATGTTCAAAGCCTTTCATGGATTAGATTCCCACAAGAACATCTGAGGTTGTTAGTATATGTATAGTTTTCAAATTCATACAGATTATGTTCAAACGAAGAGGAAAATCAGTTTTCTTGGGTTACTCTAACTAGATCATGCTCCCCACATGAAGGATGGCACTAAAACCAACCAGATATCTGTAGACGGTAAGAAAACAAAGTGCAAAATCAGAGACTCTCAGAGAGGAGAAACGACGAGGGCCCTTTAACCTGTGAAGCCTGAATCTCCTCCATCACTGAGACAAAGGGGTTAACTCAGCCTATGTTTGATTAACTACAGGACTAAGGAGCTTACTACCTCTGGAAATAACCAATTCTATCCTGAGGAAGCACCAGTTATAAAAGTTCCTCTCCAAATTGGGCTGAAATCTGTCTCCCAGTAGTTTCTGTAACTTGATTCTAGATCTATTTAAAAAAAAAAAAGCTAAAATAAAATAAAAATAAAGTGGGGTATTAAAAAATGAAAAATACCATAAAATTTTTTTTTGACTTTTTGCCTTTCATCACTGTCAAAGGTCTTGCCCTGATGTACAGTGGCATGGTAATCTCTTCCATTTCTTCCTCGGTGTTTACATCCTTATTTTTTATTATTATTATGTCTTCGAAAAAGTTTTAGGTCACAGTAAAGTCAATATTGAATATAGGGGACTCCTATATACCCAACATCAAAATCTTTTCCCCCTTCCCAGCACTGATCTTTTTACATGTGGATGTTACATTTGCTACAACGATGTACAGATATTGAAACATAGCTACTAACCATGGTTCCATTATGGTTTACATTCTAAACTGTACACTTTTATAAATTTTTGGTTATATTATGGTTTACATTTTAGACTATACATTTTTATAAATTTTTGGTGAAATAGGCCTGTATCCATCACTGTAGATCTATTTTTAAATTCTATTGACAATATCTTGTTTTTCTTCAAACCGAAAACTTCGATATATTCCAAAATAGTTTCAAAAATCTTTCTTTCTTCTTCATGTTAAACACCTGCAGGATAAATTATTGTTTGGCTAGGTAGATTTCATAAAGTAGAATAATAAGGAAAAAATTAAATGGGGGAGTTGAAAAATTAGAGCAAAGATCCAATTGATTGCTTCAAAACAAAATTTTAATTTAATGCTGATAAAGAGTAGAAGCCAAATAAGGGACATAAAGGTAAAACAGACACAGTCAAGAGTTAGAGAAGAGTTGCGTACCTGAGTGCTATCACAAAAATGATTGAAATGTTTTTACCTCTTGAGAATGCTTTAGATGATCATTGGCTTGAGCAGTGTGTCGTGTGATTTCTTTAGTTTTCATTTTCTGATAGATGTAAGGTTCTAGACCTTGTAAAAAGGAAGAGAAATTAAAGAATACGTGAAAATGTTTTACATTCAAATCATAGGTCCCAAGTAGAAAAATCTGAACAAAGTACATTCACCTAAACTTGGATGTAGTTTCCTCTTTATGTTTTGTTTTATTTTTTTTTAGGAGGTACCAGAGATTGAACCCAGGAGCTCATACATGAGAAGCAGGTTCTCAAACACTGAGCTACATCCATTCCCCATCCTCCTTATGTTTTTACCAAGTTTTATCAAATTTCTTTTATTCTTTTATTTCTCTACTGGTTGAAAGTTACATATTCTATTTCTATTCTTCACAGTTATAACAAACATATTTCTCTATCAAATTCAAGAATTAAATTATCCATAATCTCTCCTCCAATAAAACAAGACCTTTAGTATTTTACTTTTTACATTTACCTTCCTCTCCACCCCTTCTCCCAAGCTTTATTGAAGTGCATGAAATTCTAATTCAAAATTATTAGGGATCCTTCCTTAACAACTGCATTACGCATCACAGAAGGTGGGAGGGAGGGAGGAAAGGAGAGAGAGAGGAAAGGAGAGAGGAAGAGAAGGAGGCCATCAAATAAGTTTAATTTTTAGCCTCTTCTTTAAAAGGTTAATTATTGAGCGGCAGACTTGGCCCAGTGGTTAGGGCGTCCATCTACCACATGGGAGGTCCGCGGTTCAAACCCAGGGCCTCCTTGACCTGTGTGGAGCTGGCACTTGTGCAGTGCTGATGCGCGCAAGTAGTGCTGAGCCATGCAGGGGTGTCCCCGCATAGGGAAGCCCCACGCGCAAGGAGTGTGCCCTATTAGGAGAGCCGCCCAGCACGAAAGAAAGTGCAGCTTGCCCAGGAAAGACGCTGCACACACGGAGAGATGACACAACAAGATGACGCAACAAAGAGAAACACAGATTCCCATGCCGCTCACAACAACAGAAGCAGACAAACAAGTCGCAGCAAACAGACACAGAGAGCAGACAACCAGGGTGGGGGAGGGAAGGGGAGAGAAATAAATTTTAAAAAATAATACCTTATAAAATAAATAAATAAAAGGCTAATTATTATTATTTTTTAAACAAGTTTCTTTTTTAAGATTTATTTACTTCTCCCCCCTTCCCCTCCCCACCCCCAGTTGTCTGCTCTCTGTGTCCATTCACTGTGTGTTCTTCTGTGACGGCTTCTATCCTTATCAGCGGCACCAGAATCCGTGTTTCTTTTTGTTGTGTCATCTTGTTGCGTCAGCTCTCCGTTTGTGTGGCACCATTCCTAGGCAGGCTGCCCTTTCTTTCGCGCTGGGCGGCTCTCCTTATGGGGTGCACTCCTTGCGTTTGGGGCTCCCCTACACGGGGGACACCCCTGCGTGGCACGGCACTCCTTACGCATATCAGCACTGCACGTGGGCCAGCTCCACACGGGTCAAGGAGGCCCGGGGTTTGAACTGCGGACCTCCCATGTGGTAGGCAGATGCCCTATCCATTGGGCCAAGTCCACTTCCTGCTAATTATTATTAATTTTTATACTTGGTACTGACAGAATTCCTGGCATATAAAAGATGCCCAATAATTCCTTAATAAATGGCTGGATGGACTATTTCTGAGAATAATGCTTATTAAGAGTCACTGACTGAATGTAGGAGGTAACAGTTGCATTTTTTTCCTTTGGTAAGTGCTTGAAAATATATATAAGAAGTGCACAAAGCCTATTAGAAAATAAAAAAATTTTATATATGCTATTATTTATAATATTGGAATATCATAAAATTATGATAAATATGAAGTATTATAATTCAAATAAAATACCTGTAGATACCTGTAGGAAAAGCTAAAAATATACTAAGCCTTTTTATAAAACCATATTTTTGTGTACAAAGAGAACAGAGCATTTGCCTCCCCCCAACTTTTATTTTTTAATTCTTTTTCAATTAATATTTTACTTGGATGCATTTCAATTCTCAACTCAGGGCATGTTTCAAGGAAGATATTGGGCCTTATCACTTCCTCAGACTAGCAAGGCCTTTGGGGTCAGCCTGTAACTTAGGTCATCTGTCCCCTTCTGATTGTTTGATTTAATGAGATTCTTTATCAAAACTCTCCTGTCACCCTCACCTTTCACTACTTGAACATCACTGGAAAGAAATAATGTAAATAAGAACCATATGCAATAAACTAAATAGGGATTATGTTATTTATAAAAAATAAAAATACATGATATATAGTATATAGTATCTATAAGTAAAACGAATAAATCTATAATTAATCCCAAACCATTTCTTCAAGCACAGGATTTAAATATTCAAAATTATGATCTCTAGGAGACTGTGTGATGTGGGGCAAGACAAGCTCTTGAGCCATATGTATAAATTGGTGGGTGCTGAATTACTTAATTTCTAATATCTCTTTCAGCTCCAAATCTACTTGATTCTCAGTGACTTAAGTGAAAATTAAGCATTTTAAAAATATAAATCAGGGTATCTCAACCTCTGTATTGGCATTTTTAGCCGAATAATTCTTTTTTTGGGGGGGGGGAGGTGCTGTCCTATGCTTCATAGGATGTTTGGTAGCATACCTGGCCTCTACCCATTAGATGCCAATAGTAATGTCCCCCAGCTTGTAACAACCAAAATAGTGCCAAATGTTGCAGGGCAGAGGGGAGCAAAAGTACCCCTGGTTGAGAAACAATGATATAAACATACATCATGAAAAAACAAGCAGGGTTTTAAAAAGACATAACACACATTCTCTACTGGGACAGTACGAATCCCCTGAGTACAGACTGTGACTAGTGAAGGAGGTTGGACCATTGATGGGCCCTTGATATTGACGGCAGTACTTACGAACCTCTTCTTTTGAAATTGAAACTTAGCCTAGTATTACAGATTGCCTAAGAGTTACCTCCTGAAAGCCCCCCTGTTGCTCAAATGTGACCTCTTTCTAAGCCAAACTTAGCATTACCTCTCTCCTCTCCCCCCGCCCCCATCATGGGACTTGACTCCTGGGGATGACCCTCTCTGGCCCCAAGGGATTACTACCAAGCACCAGATAACAATGCAACTAGAAAAAGACCTTGACCAAAAGGAGGAAAGTGTAATGACAAATGAATTTATATGGCTAAGAGACTTCAAAGTGAGTCAGGAGTTCATTCCAGAGGTTATGCCTATGCATGTCTCAGCAGGATCTCATTGACTGCCACAGTAAATATTGCCTCAAATAGTGGGACTCCTGAGGGCTCTGGAGACATCCAGACACTACAGGCAGGGCTCACAGTTCAGGAGTTTGGTGCCCTGCCAGTGGGCTCTACTTTGGACTCTATGCTCCCCAGTACAACAGAGTTGGACTCAGCCGTGGTTTCCCTACATATGGCTCCTCTGCCCCTTTTATTTTCACTGATAGTTACTACTTGAGTAGACAGGTTTATGTCCGAGATACTTAAATCTTTGGGCTGTCCATGTGCCAGAAGGGCCCAAAATCTTAACAGAGTTGTAACACCTACTCTAAAGTTCACTGGACTCGCCCAGGACAACTAACAAGGAAATGATGATGGAAAATGACCATCCCAAGGAAAAGAGTAAGTCATGCAACTGCAAGCAAGGTAGTCCCATCCATCTGCCCCATAGGATCTTAGCCTCTCTCAATTAGGGATGGAGTGGGCATTACCAGCCCAGAATCCTAAGGACTGGGAAATGAATGATGGACTAGAATAGATTTACTGTCATTCTACTACAGACTTACTGTTATTCTAGCAATGGAAGAACTTTTATCATTGATGTGGAGGCAGTAGTCACAAGAGGTTCTGAGGGGAGGGAGGGGGAAAACAGGTGCAATATGGACATTTTTGGGACATTGGAATTGTCCTAAATGACATTACAATGACAGATATAGGTCATTATATATTTGTTATAACTTAAAACATTGTGCAGGTGAGAGTTTAAACTATAATGTAACTTATAAACCACACTTAGAGGCAATGCTCCAACATGTCTTGATCAATTGTAACAAATGTACCACACTAATGAAGGATGTTGTGAATATGGGATAGTGGGAAGGGGTAGGAAGTAGGGAATATGGGAATCCCCTACATTTTTTATGTAACATTTATGTAATCTAAATATCTTTTAAAAATTAAATTAAAAATAAAAAGGCGTAACAACATAAATTTCAATACAATGTCTATTTGTATCTTAAGTTTAGTACTTCAAATCATTTTAAATCTTTATGAATCCTTAATCAAATAGTCCCCTCAGTTTAAAAATCAATAAAGGTCCCCTACAATCTAATGCAAGAAGTTCAAAGTTCACATCATTGCTTTCAATACTATTCGCAATGTGCCCTCACCTCACTTGTCTGGGATTATTTCAAATTCTACACCAAGTCATAATCTTTGTTCCTGTGGTCAATACATCATCTCTCCTCTATGAACACCATTCTTATTAAGCTTAAGTTATATTGCCCAAAAAATAAGCACTGTGTGTAGACCACACTAAATAACCAACTATACCTCTGTGCATCAAGTTCTGAGTAGCATTCAGAGGAATCTTAAGAATTTATCAAATTAGGCACATCCCTACTTTCCCTGTCTCCCATCAATAAGACCAAATGAATGCTCTCTGGGAAAAACATTCTGAGTCAGGCTCAACAGCTCTGATATAAGAGACTTTCTAAATCTTAATTTTTTCTCTCTGGATCCCTATAACTACACAATTAAACAAACGAAAATTTTGTTCTTTTCGTAAAATTTAAAAACATGAAAATTAAAGAATACCAGGGACCATCAGTGGTCAAAAGATGAAATATTGAGAAAACTGTAAAAGGGAACTATTCTTGGAATCCAAGACATAGACTGTTACTTACTTATCTGACTAAATTTGGACACTGTGAGCCAGTTTTTGCTGCACTCCTCTTCTCCAGAGATGTTATTTTCTCCTGCCTCTGAATTTAATTGGTCGCTTTGAGAGCATGTGTTGACTGTTATGACCTGGAGAGAAAGACACACATTGGAACACAGTGACCATAATCTGAAAACCTTTTGAATAACGTTGGTGGAAGCACCAAGGCAAAGAGCAGTGGGAAGCTCTGAAAAAACTCCCATCTCTCTGGCTGTCAGGAGGCAGGCATCAATATGATTTCTCTTTACAGTCATGATTGAGAACCACTGTGTGGGGTTCAGGGGGTTCTCAAACTTGCATGCCTATCAGCATTACCCAACCCCAAGATTATTGATTCAGTAGGTCGGGGCGGGGGGGCAGGTGCTATATTTCTAAGTTTCCTGGCGAATGCTCATGCTGCTGAGAAGGGACCACAATGAGAACCATCAGAATAGGGAGGAAAAAACAAGGTTTGCAGCCAAAAGAACCTGTAATGGAATTCTAGTTCTGTCACTTAGAAGCTACCTGAACCTTGGCAAGTTGCTTAATGTCTCTGAGCTTCATTCCGTTCAACTTAAAATAATAAAGACGCAAAAATAATGGCTGTCTTATGTCCTTCTCAGGGACAGAGAGCAAATGGGCAAAGTGCTTGGTAAAATACAAAGCATGGGAAACGGACTTTGGCCCAGTGGTTAGGGCGTCCGTCTACCACATGGGAGGCCCGCGGTTCAAGCCCCGGGCCTCCTTGACCCATGTGGGAGCTGGCCCATGCGCAGTGCTGATGCGCACAAGGAGTGCCCTGCCACGCAGGGGTGTCCCCCGCGTAGGGGAGCCCCACGCGCAAGGAGTGCACCCATAAGGAGAGCCGCCCAGCACGAAGGAGGGAGCAGCCTGCCCAGGAATGGCGCCGCCCACGCTTCCCGTGCTGCTGACGACAACAGCAGCGGACAAAGAAACAAGACGCAGCAAAAAAAAGACACAGAAAACAGACAACCAGGGGAGGGGAGGGGAATTAAATAAATAAAAATAAATCTTTAAAAAAAAAAAAAGAAAATACAAAGCAATACGTAAGTGTAGGTTATTAGTACCTGAGTTCGGTTGCAATTTCTAGTTGAACTCCAGCCATTTGAGCTATTAAAAAAAATTTATTTAATTTCATATTGCATGGTATTCCAGCAGTGCAAGGAATTTCCCCTGAAAGAAGAGTCTTTCTTACAGAGAAAAATCTCTCCTCCAAAAGGTGATTTTACATCACTGTCTCAATACTTACCTCTGTTTCCACTTATTATAAAAAGAGCTGAAGTGATTTTTAAAGATGCACCCAAAGATGCACATGAAGATATAAAGGTAGAATAGAAAAATGAAGCAGGGAGTTAAGACCATGAAAAGTGAAATCCTGTAGCATTACTAATTCAGATTTAAGGCTTCCCAAAAATAAATAAAGGAATTCACAGAATGAAAATATAACATATTAGAATTTGTAGTATACAGCTGAAACCATGCTTAGAAAATTTTATGGCACTAAATACAAGCTGGGCCCTGAGCCTCAGAAGAGTTGCAGCTCCTAGTCTCCAGTTTGTTGGTCTTGCACAGGTCAGCTAACAGGGAGGTGAAGATGGTCAATCACCAAACCAGGGAACCTAGAGTGCCTACAACTCGAAGCAGAAGAATCACATTCATCAACCATGTGGGATCTAAGCCCCCTCTCAATATAGAGGTGGAATGGACATCGCCATCCCAGGGTCCACAGGATGGAGAAGTAAAATATGGATTAGAGTGGACTTACTGCTATTCTACTATAGAACTACTGTGACTAGTAATAGAAGAAACTGTAGCATTGATCTGGAAAAAATGGTCACGGTAGTTGTTGAGGACAGGGCGAGGGAAGAAGAGGTGAGATGTGGGAGCATTTTTGGGACTTGGAGTTGTCCTAAATGATATTGCAGGGACAGATGCTGGACATTATATATCCTGCCATAACCCACTGAATATACTGAGGGAGAGTGTAAACTACAATGTAAACTATAATCCATGCGGTGCAGCAGTGTTCCAAAATGAATTCACAAAATGCAATGAATGTGCCACAATGATGAAGGAGGTTGTTGATGTGGAAGGAGTGGGGGCGGGGTATGTGGGTATGCGGGAATGTCTTATATTTTTTAATGTAACATTTTTTGTGATCTATGTATCTTTAAAAAAAAAAGGACAATTTAATAAAATAAAGTAAAAAAAAGAATAGAAGAAAGCATCAAATCAATGACTGAAGATTCCATTTTAAAAAATTAGAAAAAGACAAGCAAATTAAACTCAAAGAACCAGAACAAGGAATATGCAAAGAGCAGAAATCAAAGAAATAGAAAACAGAGAAAAAAGATCAATGAAACCAAGTGCTGTTTTTTTGAAAAGATGAATAAAACATAAACCTCTAGCCAGAATGATCAGGAAACAAAAAGAGAAAATATAAATTTAAAATATTAGAATGATAGAGGTAATGTCTCTCTACAGATTCCACAAACAATAAAAGGAACAATAAGAGAATATTAGTATGAACAACTTTATGACAATAACTTTAACAACTTAGATGGAATAGGAAAATTCCTTAGAAGACACAAAACTCACTAAAAAAAAATCAGACAACCTGAAGAGCTCTATGTCTATTGGAGAAACTGAATTTTAGTTAAAAGCTTTCCCACAAAGATGGTTTCACTGGTTAATTATATTGGCTATTTAAGATACAACTCTACACAAAACCATCCAGAAAACTGAAGAGGAAGGAGCACTTCCCAACTTAGTCCATAAGGCCAATATCATCCTATACCAAAAACAGATAAAGATAAGAAGAAATAACTAATGACCTATATCTTTCAAGAATATAGAGGGGAAAAGGAAGTATACAGGAACTCTGTACTCTGCGCAATTTTTCTATAAACCTACATCTGCTCTAAAAATAACGTTTCTCATTTTTCAAAACAGAATACAAATGCAAAACCTCTTAACAAAATTTTAGCAAAGCAAATACAACTATATATTATAAAAGATAATAAATCATGACCAAGTAGGGTTCATGCCAAAAAGGTTGATTTAACATTTTAAACACTAATTGCAACATTCTAAAATTAATTAATGTAACTATTCATATTGATACAATAAAAAGGAAAAGCCATAATCATTTAAGTAGATGCAGAAAAAGCATTTGACAAATGCCAACGTCCATTACTAAAATTTTTCAGAAAACTAGGAAGAGAGGAGAAGTTCTTCGACCTGATAAGGAGCATCTACATAAAATTCTACAGTTAACATCAAACTTAATGGTAGAAGACAATGTTTTTCCCCTATGGACAGAAACAAGGACAGCATGCTTGCTTTCACTATTTCTACTGAAAGTCTTACTAGAGGATCTAGCCAGTGTAATCAGGCAAGAAAAGAAATAAAACATAACCAGACTGGAAAGAAAGACACATCAAGATCATAAAGGAAAAAGTAAAACTATCTTTATTTGTATATAACATGTGATCATTTGTATTAAAAAATCTAAGGAACTACATAAAACCCACTCAAACAAGTGAGTTTAGCAAGTTTGTAGATGTTAGGTCAATATAAAAATATATTCCTACATACTGCTAACAAATAATCAGAAATTAAAAATTTTAAGGGAAGTGGATCTGGCTCAAGTGATAGAGCTTTTACCTACCATATGGGAGGACCTGGATTCAATCCCTGGGACCTCCTGCTGAAAAAGAAGAGAAAGCATGCCTGCATGGCAAGCCAGTACCCACACAAGTGCCTGCATGGTGAGCCAGTGCCCCACACAAGTGAGTCATGCAGTAAGGTGATAACACATCAAAAGAGAGATAAGAGGAGAGTCAGTGTGAAGCCAGCAGAAACCAGGGACTGAGGTGGCACAATTGACAGGGAACCTCTCTCCCCAGCAGAGATCTCCAGGATCAAATCCTGGTGAATCCTAGAGGAGAGAAAATAAGAAGAGAAGACAACACAGACGCAAAAAGAGCAGGGTGGGAGAAGGGGAAGTGGAGAAAATAAATAAATAAATCTTTAAAAAATAGCATTTACACTAACATCAAAAGTATGAAATATTTAGGAATATATCTGATGAAAAATTTTAAGACTTGTACATTGAAAACTGCAACATATTGCTGAGGGAAATTAAAGAAGACCTAATAGATAGATATATCATTTTTTTGGACCAGAAGACTTGCTATTGTTAAAATATTAGTTCCCCCCAAATTGAAATGTAGATTCATAGCAATTTTGATACATAGTCCCAATAGGCTTTTCTGTAGAAATTGACAAGCTGGTTCTAAATTTATATGGAAATTCAAAGGACCTAATGTAGCCACAAAAACTGGAAAAGAATAAAGTTGGCAGACCTACAATACATGACATCAATACTTATTATAAAATTATGTAAAGTATTCAATATAGTGTGGTATTGGCATATAGACATATAAACAAGTGGAATAGACTCAAGAGCCAGAAATAGATCCACACATATATTGATCTGCTTTATACAGTCAATTAATTTTCAACAAAGTTGCCAAGACAATTCAATAGGGAAAAGATTATCTTTTTATCAAGTGATGGTAAAATAATTTGGTATCCATGTGTAAAAACAACAAAAAAGGAAAAGGAAGAAAGGAAGGGAGGGAAGGAATGAGAGAGAGAAGGAGGGACGGAGGAAAAAATATCAACACTTACCTATCACCATACAAAAAAATTAACTCAAAATGGCTTCTAGACTTAAATATAAGAACTAAAACTATAATACTCCTGGAAGAACATAGGGAAAAATCTTTGTGATCTTGGGTTTGGCAAAACTTTGTTAAATATGATGCCAAAAGCATAAATTATAAAAGAAAAAATCAAATATTGAACATCATCGAAATAAAATTTATGCTCTTCAAAGAACATTTACAAAAATGAAAAGACAAGCCATAGGCTCAGAAAATATTTGCAAAACATGTACCCAAGAAAGGACTTGTCTACAAAATATAAAGATCTCTTATAAATTAATAAGACAAGCAACCCAGTTTTTTAAAATGGGCAAAAGATTTGAACAAACATGTTACCTAATACGATATATGGTGGCAATATGAAAAAATGTTTAACAGCATTAGTCACTACAGAAATGCCAATTAAAACCACCATGAAATACCACTAGACACCCACTAGAATGCTTAAAATGTAAAAGATTGAGCATACTAAGGACTGATGAGGATGTGGAACAAATGGAACTCTTATACACTGCTGGTGGGAATGCAAGAAAGCCCCTTTGAAAAATATTTTAGTACTTTCATCAATAGTTAAACATATGCACTTACCATGCAACCCTGACATGGCATTCCTTGGTATTTACCAAGAGAAATGGGAAACACAAGTCCATGCAAAGACTTGTACACAAATGTTCACAGCAGCTTTGTTCAGAATAACCAAAAACTGGCAACAATCCAAATGTACTTCAACATGTGAGTAGATAAATAGTGATCTATCCACTCTGAAGAGTTTCAAATGTATATCTTCACTCCTTCCAGGACAATGCTATTTCATGTACATGCACTTTATTTAAAAAGAGAGAGGGGGAAAAAAGAGAAAACAAGCCAAGATAGGCCACTACCTCGATTGTGAAAAATCTGAAAGACAGATTATGGGTATACTTACTGGCACCTGTAGTCTTTGTGTTTTCTTTTTCTTCGACAATTTCTTGTCCTTGGTTAGCAATTTTGCTCTGACCCATGGTGACTGCTCTATCTCTGAGGACGGTGAAAGCTCTGTAAGGCAAATGGTTTAAGAGACAGAAAGTTTAAGACTGTATGGGAGAATGATTTTGTTTTATAGAAAAAATTGAGAGAATGGGAAGAATGGGAATGCAGTCAAAAGTCACAGATTTTTTAAAAGCTGGTAGCAATACAAAAGATTTAACAGAAATGGTTTTAAATCCAAAAAATTTACTTCTTACTTTTAATCTTACAGGTCTTCATCAATTTCTCCTCTTTATGGAATCTAAAACTATGACTTCTAACAAACGGCTTGGTTCTGTGCAGAGGATTGATCCAGAAGGATGTGTTTGGCTGGAGCCCCGGTTCCTCCTCTGAGCAATCACTACTCTGGGCTGATCTTGTTGAGTTATTGGATAGGGATCTGGCCCGGATCTGCATCTGGCATTGTCCACTCTGGGTGGAGTCACTGTTACAAGTGGAGGGTAAGCAGGTTTGCCATTTTTTCTTGATGCTAAACACGCCAGTTTCATCATCTTCGGAAAATGCCCAGTTCACGTATCCACCACCAGTTCTCATGCTCTCGGTTTGAGAAGGAAGGGAGGTCACTTTCATGGGGGCAGGTGTGGAACTCAAAGTGGATTGGAATTGCTCCCCCTTGTCTTGTTTGGCTGGTATTTGAGTAAAGGGCCTGTACTGCTCCCTGTGGTTGGCTACTGATGCCAGGTCTGAGACAATTGGTGTCTGCCAAGTCAGATGAATGGGGACCTCACTCTGGGTAGCCTGTTCAGTTGCCAGGGCATCTGCCCCTGCTTCCACAAAGGGTCTGGAGCAAGACAAAGCAGTTTCTGCTGTATAAGGAACTTGCTTTGGACAAGAAGGAACTGGGAAGAATTGGCCATACTTTGAGTGTGCTTGCCTGTTAGGGGACATCCTAGAAGCAACTATACCATTTTTTGTTTCTTGCTTTTTCTGGCCATTTCTTACTTTGGGAGCCTCTCTCTGACTATCTTCAATCTCAAGAAGTGGCCTCTTCTGCCCTCTTGGGGGATGCTGGCCTCTGGCCAAGGTCTGCAGCAAAGAAGGGGGCATGCTATAGTACTGGTATGTCTTCTCCTCAGAGATCTCCATGCTTCCCAGAACCTCTGCACAGATGATATTGCTCCAGCTGTGAGGAAGTTTTCTGCAAACAGAATGCTTTCTATTGGCCAGGAGAGCCTCCTCCTCTTGCAAGGTGTCAACAGCTGAAAGGACCTTTAAAGTATCCACAGTCAGGGCAGAGAGGTCCTGCAAGTGTCCCACCTGGCTGTCCAAAGACAGTAAGGAGTTCTTTATAAAAGATACCTTTTCATTCATTTCTTTCAGTTGGAAGTATATCTCTGAGACTCTGGAGATGAGCGAAGAGAAAAAAACAATAAATATATTAAGTTAGTGGAAATTTGCCTTGTTTTCTTCCCATCTTACTTCCATCCTCAGGTGACTCCTCAGCACAAAGCTAGGACTGTTTCCAGCCTTCTTCACTCTCTGATATATATTTTAATCTCAGGTGATCCTGTCCACCCCTATAATGTCCACTATCAATGAGGAAAAAAATTATAAATCTACATTTATAGCCTAATTTTTTCTAATATTTCAGAACCACAAGTCCAACTTTCTGGTAGTTATCTCTTTAGTCATCTGATCAATCATCCTATTTTTGTTTATAAACATATTCCTTCATTTAGATGACAAACATTCAAATACCACCTATTGGAAAGTATTATGCTGTTTTGGTGAGAAAAGAGATCCTGAGAAAAAACTAGGATGATAGGAAAAGAATCGATAATCAAATGTGTAATTAGAAAAAAAAAAGAAAAATCTTTCCAGAAATTAAACAACATAAAACAAAACAAACAACACCAAATATACAGTTCAAGTAGGCTCCCCAGGTTCCAAATAAAATCCATTTTAAGATACACATAGAGTTCCAGGAAGATGGTATTGAGGTAGGTCAGTAGGGCTCAACCCACTTACAAAAGCCAGTGAAGAAAGGGCAGAATCTGACTGAAGCAGCTGCATTGGGGATTTGCAGACCAGGGAAAACCACACATCGTCCTGGAAGGGAGTGGGACAGAGACATGAAGAAGCTGAAACGAAAACTGTAAATTACTCACTCACATGGCAAGGAGTGATAGCATTGGTAAAGCCTATCACTGAGAAAGAAGCAGGTGTTTTCCTCTCTGGGAAGAGGGAAGGTGTGGAAGAGGTCTGGTTGTGGTTTATGCTCAGCAAGAATAAACATCAGGTCCAGCTTTGAACTGTGGATCTAACTGGCACAGAAATACCAACCAAAAGAAGTTGCAGACACCCCCGTGGAAAGGTTTGCCAAAGAGTGCCATCTGTTTACAGATCTGGAAAGTGGAGGAGAAAAAAGGCTTTCTGAAGAATCTCTCGTCCCTATCCCAGGTTGCCTTGGATCTGGTCTGTGCACCATTAGTAGGTCCTTCACTCTATTTTGATAACTTAAACAGGACAACTTTATAGATTTAGAGTAAGTCCAAAAGTCAAAGAAGAGCTGTGAAACAAAATCACTCAACAGTATAATCCTAGGCAAGAGAGAGAAACTGACCATCAGTGTAAACTCACCAACATAATCAGAGATACCTAGACATCAGCAAAAAATTACAAGTCATACTAAGAAATAGGAAGAGATGGCTCAGCCAAAAGAACAAATTAAAAATCCTGATGAGACACAGGATTTAAAACAACTAGTCAATGATATTCATAAAACATCCTAAATCAATTCAAGGAGCTGAAGGAAAATATGTATAAAAAGATAAAGGATATTAACATTGGGTGAGACAAAGAAGAATTTGAAAGCATGCAAGGAAAAGTAATGGATCTTATGAGAAAGAAGGACACATGGATAAAATTTTTAAAATCATTAGAGGCATACAACAGCAGATTTGAAATGTCAGAAGAACAGACAGGCAAATTAGATGACAGAACATCTGAACTTGAAGGAGAGAAGAACAGACAGAAAAAAGAATGGAAAAAAATTGGACAGGGACTAAGGAATTGAGTGTCAGTGTGAAATGCACAAGCATATGCATTATCAGTGCCCCAGAAAGAGAAGAGAAGGGAAAAGGGGCAGAAAGAAAATTTGAAAATATAATGGCTGAAAATTCCCCAACCCTAAAAAAGATATAAATATTAATATACAAGAAGGACAATGTACAACAAACAGAATAAACCAAGTAGATCTACTCTGAAACAGACACTATGTCTCAAATGTCAGAGATAAAGAGAGAATTATGAAAGCAGCAAGAGAAAAGCAATTCATCACAAACAAGAAACACTCAATAAGACGAAGTGCAGATTTCTCATCAGAAACCATGGAGGTGTGAAGGCAATGGCATAATATATTTAAGATACTGAAAGAAAAAACAAAACAAAATACCAGCCAATAATTCTCTATCCAACAAAACTGTCCTTCAAAAATGAAGGTGGGATTAACGTTTCACAGATAAACAGAAACTGAGAGAGTTCATCACCAAGAGACCAGCTTTATAAGAAATAGTAAAGGGATTGCTGCAGCCTGAAAAGAAAGGACAGAGAGAGAGAAAGACTTGGAGAAGAGTGTAGAAATGCATATTATTAGTTAGGGTAACTAAAAGGGTAAAAAGACAGACTATAGTAAGACATAACTTATGAAAACCAAAGGACAAGATGGTCAAAGTAAGTAGTGCCTTTAGAGCAATAACACTGAATTGCAGAAAAAGAGAACACAACATATCAAAACCTATAGGATGCAGGGAAGGCAGTGTTGAGAGGGAAATTTATAGTCCTAAATGCTTACATTAAAAATCAGTAATGTTTCTATACACTAAAAATGAGAAATCTGAGAAGGAAATCAGGAAACAAATTCCATTCACAACAGGAACTGAAAGAATAAAATATCTAGGAATAAATTTAGCCAGGGATGTAAAGGATCTGTGCTCAGAAAACTATAAAACATTGCCAAAAGAAATTAAAGAAGACCTAAATAAATGGAAGGACATTCCATGTTCATGATTTGGAAGACTAAATATCATTAAGATGTCATGGAGTGCTGGCCTGTGTGGAGTACTGCCCCACATAGGAGTGCTGCTCCATGCAGGGGTGCTGGCCCATGCAGAGAGCTGGGGCAGCAAGATGATGCAAGAAAAAGAGACACAGCAGATCAGGGAGTTGAGGTGGTACAGAGAATGATTGCCTGTCTCCCACTCTGGAAGGTCCCAGCATTGGTTCCAGGAGCCACCTAATGAGAACATAAGAAGACACAGAAGAACACACAGCAAATGGACACAGAGAGCAAACAACAGGGGGGTGGGGTGGAAATAAATAAACAAATCTTTTTTTAAAAAAAAAAAAAAGGTAAATAAGAGAGGGTTTTTCAAGCCTTTATAGATTCCATCCCTAAGGTCCTGGAAGCAGTCTGCAACTCATTACTGGGTCCAGAGCTTAGTTTTGATCAACTAACAGGGACAATCCTAAAGACCCAGCTTGAGCCTAAATTGAAGAACAGCAGTAACACAGAGACCGCCACCACTAAAACCCTATGAAAGAGAAAGAAATTGAACATTTGGGTAAACCCTCCATCCTAATCAGATGCCTAGGTGTCAGCAAAAAATTACAAGCCATACTAAGAAAATGGAAGACCTGGCCAAAGAAAAGGAATATATCAAAGCCCCAGAAGAGAAACAGGATTTAGACAGCTAATTAATTAAATGCACATAAATTTACAAAACCAAATTAGTGAGTTGAAAGAAAACATGGCTTAAAAAAATAAAGGACATCAGGAAGACATTGAGTTAGCACAAAGAAGAATATGAAATCCTGAATAGAAAAGTAACAGAATACATGGGAATGAAAGACACAATAGGTGAGATCAAAGACACATTAGAGGCATACGACAGCAGACTTGAAATGAAAGAAGAAAGAATAGGTGATACTGAACAGCTGAAATTGAAGAGAGAAAAGAATGGAAAACTTGACCAGGGCTCAGGAAGTTGAATAAAAACATGAAATGCAGCAACATGCGTATCATGGGAGTTCTAGGAGAAGAGAAGGGAAAATGGGCAGAAAGAGTATTTGAGGAAATAATAGCTGAAAATTTCTCAATTCTCATGAAAGGAATAAGCTTACCTATCCAAAAAGCACAGCATACCCCAATCAGAAAAAATCCAAACAGACCTACTCCAAGACACATACTACTCAGAATGCCAAACATCAAAAATAAAGAGAAAATTCTGAGAGCAGCAAGAGAGGCAGACCATCACATACAAGGGATGCCCTGTAAGACATAGTGCAGATTCCTCATCAGAAACCATGGCAGCAAAAAGACAGTAATATAATACAATTAAGATACTGAAAGAGAAAAACTGCCAGCCAAGAATTCTTTTTCCAGCAAAATATCCTTCACATACGAAGGTGAGTATAAAATATTCACAAATAAACAGAAACTAAGACAGTTCATAAAAAAGAATCCACTTTGCAGGAAATATTAAAGGAAGCTTCAGAGCCTGAAAAAAGAAACAGGAGAGAAAGGACTTGAGGAGAGTATAGAAAGAAAGAATAGTAGAAAGGATAACCAAAAGAGTTAAATGAGAGAAGAAAATAAGGTATGACCAAAGAATAAAACAGTGGAAGTAAATAATGCATTTACAATAACACCATTGAATGTGAATGGATTAAACTCTCCAATCAAAAGATATGGGCTGACATAATGAATTTTAAAAACTTGAGCCATCCATATGCTGCTTACAAGAGACTCACCTTAGATGCAGGCATTCAAACCAGCTGAAAGTAAAAGATTAGAAAAAGATACTCCACACAAATAGTAACCAAAAGAAAGCAGGGGTAGCTATACTAATATTGGAAAAAAATTTTTAATGCAAAAAAGTTATGAGATACAGAGGCTCTCATATACTAAGAAAAAGGACAACCCACCAAGAAGATATAACAGCCATAAATATCTATGCATCTAACCAGGGTGCCCCAGAATATATCAGACAAACTTTGGCAAAACTGAAGAGAGAAACAGGTATCTCTATAATCATCGTTGGAGATTTCAACACACCACTCACATCATTAGGGAAAAAAACTAGGCAGAAGATCCACAAGGAAATGGAAAACTTGAACAATATGATTGTGATGGTTAGGCTATTGTGTCAACTCAGCTAGGTAATTGTATCCAGCTGTTTGGTCAAGCAAGCACTGGGCTAATTGTAATACAAGGGCATTTATGGACTTTAGTCACCATTGATTTTACTGCAGTGGTAAATCATAGATAGCTAGTTACAATTACATCAGTCAGGAAGATTGCCATCAGCAAGAGTGATGCTTAACCCAATCGGTTGAATGCCCTAAAAGGGGAAGAGATTTCAGCATTGGGAGAGAATTTCCTAGCTCATCTTTGGACAGCCAACATCTTCCAGAACTTGTCAAGAACCTTCACTGGACTTTCATTGCAGCCCCTGGTTGCAACCTGCCTGTGGAACCTGGACTTGAGCATCCCCACGGCTGCATGAGAGACTCTTATAGCATTGCATATATTGACAGATATCTCTTGTTAATACTGTTTCCCTAGAGAACCCTGACTAATAAAATGATAAACAAGTTAGACCTAACAGACATATACAGAACACTGCATCCAAACTTAGTGGGTTATACATTCTTCTCAAGTGCCCATGGATCTTTCTCCTGGATATACCACATGTTAGGTCACAATGCAATTCTCAATAAATATAAAAAGATTGAAATTATCTTCGCAGATCATAAAGGAATGAAAATGGAAATTGTAATAGGAAAGATGTAAATTTGCAAATGTGTGAATGTATGGAAGCTAAATAACATACTCATAAACATCTGTGGGTCAAAAAAAATTGCAAGTGAAATATATTGTGCCATATGAAAATAAGAAAACAACTTATCAAAACTTATGGGATACAGCAAAGATGGTCTTGAAAGAGAAATGTACCAGCCCTAAACGTCTATATTAAAAAAGAAGAAAGAGCTAAAATCAAAGATCTAACTGAAAAACTGAAGAAACTAGAAAAAGACCACCATACTAATCCCAAAGCAAGCAGAAAGAAAAAAATAATTAAGATTAGAGGAGAAATAAATGAAATTGAGAACATAAAAATAGAGGAAATCACAAAACCAAATGCTGTTTCTTTGAGAAGATCAATACAATTGGAAAACCCCTAGCTAGAAAAACAAAGAAAAAGAGAAGGTGCAATAAATACAATCAGAAATGAAAGGGGGGAAGTTATGACTCACCCCAAAGAAATAAAAAAAGATCATGAGAGGATATTATGAGAAACTGTATGTCAACAAACTAGACAACCTAGATGAAATGTACAAATTCTTAGAAATGCACAACCAATCTACACTGACACTACAAGAAATACAAGAACTTAGCTAACCAATCTCATTTAAAGAGATTGAATCAGTCATCAAAAATCTCCCAACAAAAAAAAGTCCAGGACCAGATGACTTCACAGATGAATTCTACCAAGCACTTTGAAAAGAATTAACATCAATCCTGTTTAAAATCATCCAAAAAACTGAAGAGGAGGGAAAACTACCAACATATTTTATGATGACAACATCATCCTAATACTAAAGCCAGATAAAGACCCTACAAGAAAAGAAAATTACAGACCAATCTCTCTAATGAACATAGATGCAAAAATTCTCAACAAAATACTTGTAAATACAATCCAACAGCACATCAAAAGACATATCACTACCAAGCAGGATTTATTCCTGGTATGCAAGGCTGGTTCAACATAAGAAAATCAATCAACCTAATTCACTACATTAACAAATTGAAGGGAAAAAAAAATATGATCATCTCAATCGACACAGAACAGCTGTCGACAAAATCCAGCATCTTTCTTGATAAAAAAAAACTTCAAAAGATAGAACTAGAAGGAAAATTCCTCAATATGATAAAAGGTATATATGAAAAACCCACAGCCAACATTGTACTCAATGGGGAAAGGTTGAAACCTTTCCCTCTAAGATCAGGAACAAGCCAAGGATGCCCACTGTCAACATTGTTTTTCAACATTGTACTAGAAGTTCTAGCAAGAGCAATTAGACAAGGAAAAAAAAAAAGAAAGGCATCCAAATAGAAAAAGAGGAAGTAAAACTCCCACTATTTGCTGATGACATGATCTTATACTTAGAAAATTCTGAAATTTTATGACACAGCTACTTGAGATATTAAGTGAGTTCAGTAAAGTTGCAGGATACAAGAACAACATGGAAAAATCAGCAATGTTTTTGTACACTAGTATTGAACAACCTAAGGAGGAAATAAGGGGAAAATTCATTTACAAAAGCAACAAAAAGATTCAAATATCTAGGAATCAATTTAGTTAAAAAAGTATAGGACCTATATGCAGGAAACTACAAAACAATGCTAAAAGAAATCAATGAGGGAAGTGGATATGGCTGAAGGGGTTGATTGACTGCTTCCCACATAGGAGGTCCTGGCCTTGGCTTCTGGAGCATCCTTAAAAAAAAAAAATCAAACAAATGAAAGAACCAACTCAGGGGGCACTGAAGTGGCTTGGTGGTTGAGAGCTGGCTTCCCACGCACAAGGTCCTGAGTAAATCCTCAACCGAAGGGGAGGGGAGGGGAGGGGAAGGGGGAGGGGGTGGGGAAGGGGAGGGAACGGAAGGGAAGGGAAGGGAATCAGTGAAGACCTAAACAAATGGAAAGACATTCCATGTTCATAGAATGAAGACTAAATATCATGAAGATGTCAATCCTACCTAAACGGATTTATAAATTCAAATGCAAACCAATCAAAATTCCAAAAGCCTACTTCACAGAAATAGAAAATTCCCTTCCATATGAATTTGGAAGGGAAAGTACATCTGAATAGCTCAAAGCATTCTAAAAAAAAAATTGTGACATGGGAGGAATTTCACTGCCTGACCTTGAAACATATTACAGGGAAGTGGACATGACTCAACTGATAAAGTGTCCACCTACCATATGGAGGGTCCAGGGTTTGATCCCCAGGGCCTCCTGACCCATGTGGTAAGCTGGCCCATGTGCAGTGCTGCTGTGTGCAAGGAGTGCTGTGCCATGCAGGGGCACCCCCACATAGGGGTGTCCCATGCTAAAGGTGTGCATGCCGCAAGGAGAGCCGCCCCACGTGAAAAACGCGCAGCTCACTCAGGAGTAGTGCAGCACACATGGAGAGCTAACACAGCAAGATGATGCAACAAAAAGGAGACGCAGATTCCCAGTGCCACCTGATAGTGCAAGCAGACATAGAAGAACACACAGTGAATGGACACAGAGAGCAGACAATGGTGGGCAGGGAAGGTGAGAGAAATAAATAAAATAAATCTTTAAAAAAAAAGAAAGAAACATATTACAAAGGTACAGTGGTCAAAACAGCACAGTACAGGAAGCAGATGTGGCTCAAGTTACTGGGCTCCCATCTACCACACGGGAGGTCCGTGCTTTGGTTCCTGGTGTCTCCTAAAGAAGATAGTGAGCTGGCATGATGGGCAGGCATGGGAAACTGACACAACAAGGTGATGCAACATGAGACACAAGAAGTAAAACATAATGAGAAACACAACAAAGCAGGGAGCAGAGGTTCCCAGTGCCTTCTAAAGAGGATAGTGAGCTGGCATGATGGGCAAGCACAGTGAGCTGATGCAACAAGATGACTCAACAAGAGACACAAGAGGAAAGACACAATGAGAAACACAACAAAGCAGAGAACAGAAGTGGCTTAAATGATTAGGTGCCTCCCTCCCACATCGGAGGTCCCAGGTCCAATGCCCAGTGCTTCCTAAAGAAATGAAGAAGATGAACAGACCCAGCAAGTGCAAACAATGAGGGGATAGGGAGAGATAAATAAAATAAATCTTTCAAAACAACAACAACAACAAAAAACCCCAGCATGGCACTGGCATAAAGATAGACACATCAGGGAAACGGACTTTGGCCCAGTGGTTAGGGCGTCCGTCTACCATATGGGAGGTCCGCGGTTCAAACCCTGGGCCTCCTTGACCCGTGTGGAGCTGGCCCATGCGCAGTGCTGATGCGCGCAAGGAGTGCCGTGCCACGCAAGAGTGTCCCCCGCGTGGGGAGCCCCACGCGCAAGGAGTGCGCCCGTGAGGAGAGCTGCCCAGCGCGAAAGAAAGTGCAGCCTGCCCAGGAATGGCGCCGCCCACACTTCCCGTGCCGCTGACGACAACAGAAGCGGACAAAGAAACAAGACGCAGCAAAAAGACACCGAAAACAGACAACCAGGGGAGGGGGGGAAATTAAATAAATAAATAAATCTTTAAAAAAAAAAAAAAAAAGATAGACACATCATTCAATGGGATAGAATTGAGAGTCCAGAAAAAACCCTCACCTCCACAGCCAACTGGGTTTTAACAAACACACCAAGTCCATGTTAACAGGACAAAACAGTCTCTTCAACAAATGGTGCTGGGACAACTGGATATCCATTACCAAAAGAATGAAAGAGGACCCCTATCTCATTCCCTCTACAAGAATCAACTCAAAATGGATCAAAGACCTAAATATAAAAGCCAGGACATAAAACTACTAGAAGAAAATGTAGGGAAACATCTTAAAGATTTTGTGGTAGGTGGTGGTTTCTTAGACTTTATACCCAAAGCACAGGCAACAAAAGAAAATATAGATAAATGGAACTTTCTCAAAATTAGACACTTTTGCACCTCACAGGACTTTGCCAAAAGGCTGAAAAGGCAGCCAATTCAATGGGAGAAAATATTTGGAAACCACATACCTGTAAGGGTTTAATACCCATGCCATATAAAGAGATGTTACAACTCAACAATAAAAAGATTAACAATCTGATTTTTAAAATGGGCAAAAGACTTGAATAAACATTTGTCAAAAAAAGAAACACAAACAACAACAAAAAAAAACACATGAAAAAACGTTCAACATCACTAATGAGTAGGGAAACGCATATCAAAACTACAATGAGGTATCTTTTCACACCTATTAGAATGGCCACTATTAAAAAGTCAGAAAACTACAAGTGTTGGAGAAGATGTGGAGAGATAGGAACACTTATTCAGGGTTGGTGGAAATGTAGAATGGTACAGTCACTGTGGAGGACTGTTTGGCAGTTTGTAAAGAAATTGAATATAGATTTACCACATGACCTGATAATAACACTACTGGGTATATACCCAGAAGAACAGAGAGCAGGGCCATGAATAGACATCTGAACACCAGTGTTCATAATGGCATTATTCAGGATTGCCAAAAGTTGGAAACAACCCAGGTGTCCATCAACAGAAGAATGGATAAACAATCTGTGGTATATTCACAGAATGGAATATTATTCAGCGATAAGAAGAAATAAAGTCATAAAGCATATCACAACATGGATGAACCTGGAGGATATTATGTTGAATGAAGGAAGCCAACACAAAAGGACAAATAGTGTATGACTGTGCTACTATGAACTAAATATATTGTGTGACATATCGTACAATTCCATTTACATAAAATGTAACTATAAATCAATTTATAAAGATGAAATTAGATTAGTGGTTACATAGGGTTGGGCAGGGCATGCTAAGGGGTGTGGAGTTTTTCTTTTTGGGTAATGAAATTATTCTAAAAATTTTTATGGTAATGAATGCACAATATTGTGATTATACTAAAAGCCATTGATTATAAACTTTGGATAGATTGTGTGGTATGTGAATATATCTCAATAAAACTGCTAAATAAATAAATTATTGTGCAAGAATAACCAGACACAGCAGCTGTGTACAGCAGGGGAAACACAACTAGATTGAGAGGTGTAGAATTTTCTTGTTTGTCCATTTTTTGTTTATTGTTATTTTTATCGAAATAATGAAAATGTTCTAATAATGATTGATGAATGCACAACTATGTGATTATACGAAATACTGTTGACTGTACACTTTAGATAAATTGTATGCTTTATTAATATGTACCAATAAAATTTGATTTGTTTTTTAAAAAATGGGAAAAAGACATAAATAGACATTTTTTCAAAGAGGAAATATGTGTGACAAAAAAGCACATTAAAAGACGTTCAACATCACTAGCTATTAGAGAAATGCAAATCAAAACCACAATAAGATATCCTGTCACACCTATTAGAATGGCCACTATTTAAAAAAAAAAACAAAAAAAACCCAGAAGACTGCAAATGCTGGAGAAGGTGTGGAGAAATAAGAATGTTTATTCACTATTGGTGGGAGTATAGAATGGTGCAGCAACTGTGGAAGACTGGCAGTTCCTCATGAAGTTAAATACAGAGCTGCCACATGATCTGGCAATTCCATTCCCAGGAATATACTCAGAAGAACTGAAGGTAGGCTGTGAATAGACATTTGCATACTGATGTTCATAGCAGCATTATTCACAACTGCCAAAAGATCGAAACAATCCAGGTGTCCATCAACAGATGAATGGATAAACAAATTGTGGTATAGTCATATACTAGAATATTATTCAGTTGTAAGAAGAAATGAAGTCATGATGTACATGGCAACATGGATGAACTTGGAGGATATTAGGTTGAGTGAAGGAAGCCAGGCACAGAAGGTCAAATATTGTATGATCTCACTAATATTGACTAAATATAATGAGCAAAGTCACAGAGTTAATAGCTAGAAGATTGTTTGCCAAAGATAGAATGAGGATAAAGAATAGAGAACAGTGGCTTACTTTGTTCAGAATTGGTAATAATGTTCTTTGTGAATGCTTGGAATTAGATAGAGGTGATGATAGCACTTGAGAGTGAATGTGATTAGCAGTGCCAATATGAGGGTGTGATTGTGGTTGAAAGGGAGAGTTCGGGGTTGTGTATGTCTCTGAAAGGCTAAGGGATAAACAGGACTGTATAGTATGGGGAACCCTGTTGCAGACATGCAGAGTGTGATTAGTGGTACAAATTCGATGAAGCAGAACAGGTGTACGTTATTGTTACAAGACATTAATAATAATGTGGTGTCTGAAAAATGCACCTAAAGGGGAGCAGATGTGGCTCAAGCAGTTGAGCGCCTGTTTCCCATATGGCAGGTACCAGGTTCTGTTCCTGGTGCCTCCTAGAAAAAACAAAAACAAACAATAAGCAAAACAAAAGAAAAAAAGCAACTCAGGAGAGCCCCTATGGCTCAGTGGTTGAGTGCCAGCTTCCCACATACAAAGTCCGGGGTTTAATCCCCAGCCCCCAGTACTTACAAAAAAAAGAAATGCACCGAAAGCAACTATATATTATAGTGAATAATAATATATTTTTTCATCAATTAAAAAAAAGACAAAATTATCATAAGTGACAGAAATCAGCACAAAATGCTGCATATTGTTTGACTCCATTTATATAATATGCAAATATTAATAAATTTATAGAGATGGAATTAGAGTAGTGAATATGTATGGCAGGGGATGGATAGAGGGATTGAAAGCTAACAGCTAAAGGGTTTTTTTTTCTTTTTGGAGTAATAAAAACACTCCATATTGACTGTGGTGATGAATGCACTGTGATTATACCAAAAATCTACTGGACGTACACTTTGGATGGATTGTATGGTAAATGAACAAATCACAATAAAATTGCTTAAAAAACTAAAAAGAAAATATTTGAATCAGACAATAAAGAAGTTTCTTGATGAAAAAAGAGGGCCATATATTCAGAAAAAGCCTGAGGTAAATTGTTAAAAATTATTTTGCACACCTTAACCCAAGATTTTGATGTCAAGTTGTTGATTCATGTGAAAGTACAAGACATCTTCAGCTAGGCAAGTGCTACACCAATTTACCATTCACTAACCTTTCCTGAATTAAGTACTTAGAGATGTCCTTATGCCTTAAGACATGAGTCAAAATCAATAACTCAAGAATGGGAGCATCAGAGTGTAAACAGACCAAGTAATCATCTAAGACAACTAAACACAGAATGTTACCCATTAAGAACTAATTGGGGGAAGTGGACTTGGCTCAATGGATAGGGCGCCCGTCTACCACATGGGAGGTCCGCGGTTCAAACCCAGGACCTCCTTGACTCGTGTGGAGCTGGCCCACGCAAAGTGCTGATGCGCACAAGGAGTGCCCTGCCATGCAGGGTTGTCCCAAGCGTGGGGGAGCCCCACGTGCAAGGAGTGCACTCCATAAGAAGAGCCACCCAGCGCGAAAAAAGTGCAGCCTGCCCAGGATTGGCACTGCACACAGAGAAATGATGCAGCAAGATGATGCAACAAAAAGAGACACAGATTCCTGGGCTGCTGACAAGAATGGAAGTGGACACAGAAGAACACACAGTGAATGGACACAGAGAGCAGACACCTGGGGGGGGAGTAAATAAATAAATAAATTTTTTAAAAAAAGAACTAATTGGTTGCAAGATCCAAAAGCAACCTGAAAAAGAAATAATAAATTTCCATATTACTTTAAGAATGAGAAGAGAAGTTAAAAAGGTAAATTTTTGTTTATATTATGTTACTAGAATAACAATGTTTTAAAAAAAAACACGGGAAGCAGACTTGGCGCAGTGGTTCTACCACATGGGAGGTCCGCGGTTCAAACCCTGGGCCTCCTTGACCCGTGTGGAGCTGGCCCATGCGCAATGCTGATGCGCGCAAGGAGTGCTGTGCCACACAGGGGTGCCCCTGCGTGGGGGAGCCCCACACGCAGGAAGTGTACCATGTAGGGAGAGCTGCCTAGCATGAAAGAAAGTGCAGCCTGCCCAGGAATGGCACCACACACACAGAGAGCTGATACAAGATGACACAACAAAAAGAAACACAGATTCTCATGCTGCTGACAACAACAGAAATGGACAAAGAAGAGGTAGCAAATAGACACAGAGAACAGACAACTGGGGGGGGGAGGGGGAGAGAAATAAATAAATAAATCTTTAAACAACACCACCACATAGGACTGTACAACACAGATAGTGAACCCCATTGAAACCCTATTGAATATAGTTATAATATAATTATAATAATACTGTTTCATCAATTTGAACAAAGTTACCACACTAACACAAAGTGTTAATAATAGGGAAAATTGTGTGTTCAAGGGGATGGAGGGTTCATGGGAACTCTGTATTTTCTGCACAATTTATCTGTAAAACCACAACTTCTCTAATAAAAAAAAATTTTTTAAAGAATGACAGGACAGTTGTCAGGGAGAGGAATAAATCAGAAGACAATATCCTAAAAAGTAATTGCATGGGGAAGCAGATGTGGCTCAAGCAGCTGGGCTCCCACCTACCACATGGAAGGTCCCAGGTTCAGTTCCTGGAGCCTCCTAAAGAAGACGAGCAGGACAGCAAGCTGCCGTGACATGCTGGTGCAGCAAGCTGATGCAGGGAGATGATACAAGAAGAGACACAGTGAGGAAAGATAATGAGAGACACAAGAAACAGGAAGCAGAGGTGGCTCAAGAGATTAGATGCCTTCTTTCCACACAGGAGGCCCTGGGTTTGGTTCCCAGTGCCTCCTAAAAAGAAGATGAGCAGACAGCAAGCACAAACAACAAGGAGGGGAGAAATAAAAGTAAATAAATAAATCTTTAAAAAATAAAAAAAAAATAGATAAAAGTAATCGCAGGGAGCAGGTGTCACTCAGTTGGTTGAGCACCTGCTTCCCATGTACAAGGTCCTGGGTTCAATCCCCAGTGCCTCCTAAAAAAAAAAAAAGTAATTGCTTTTATGGAGAACAAAGTTTCTCTCTAAAATCAGATCCCTTTCTCACATACACAACAAATTTCGAATGGATAAGAGATTTATATGTAAAAAAAAAGTGAAACCAAAACATACCAATCTACAAGAACTAGAACATGAGTAAATTCCTCCATAACCTGGAAAGTAAGAGAAACCTGCCTATGTCTGATTCAAAGCCCAGCAGGAATCAGGAGAAATACTGAGAACTTTCACTGTTAAAAAATGTAAGGTTAGAGAACCAGCAAGAAGGCAGCAGAGTAATTAGCTCCTAGAGTCAGCTCCTGTTACAGAGCAGTTAGCAAACACCCAGAGCTCTCTGGAGCTAGCCGAAGCACCTGTTTGGGGACTCCAGGAGGCCAGAAGAGCATCCTGCAATGTCCTTGAAGGAACGGAAGGAGGAGACTGCCTGTCTGCAGAGAAGACTCATAAGTAGAGCGCTCCACGCCACAGAGGCCAGTGCCCATCCTCCACTGGAGGCACAAGCTGCCTCGGGAGCTGTCCCGCAGCTGGAATTGAAAGCTCCACTTCCCCAAAATGGGGGAGGAAGAAATAGTTGGGCACCAATTTCCGCTATGATGAGGAAATTCAGTGGGTTACAGTATGATCCTGAGAACAGCTAAGGTTTGAGCCTGTCCAGGTCAGAAAGAGGCTGGAAGCTGCCATCTTAACAACGCGCCTGGCATGAAGGGAAGCGGGGCGGACTGAGAATCCCAGTGCTGGTGGGGACCGGCTTCTTCCCATCCAGAACAGAGTGCATCTCTAGCCTAGGCCCTAGAGCCAATTCCAGCAGGGAGGAAGCTGCAGGGACCTGCACCAGCCTCTCCAGGAAGTTACTGGCCAAGTCGTGGAGGCTGGTGATTATCCTACTCTGGCAGCACAAGCCACCCCAGGAACTATTCTGTGGCTGGAATTGGAAGCGCCATTTCCCAGAAACGGGTGGAGGAGATGACTGGCTGCCGATTTTGGCTACTGATTGGTAAACTTGGCTGGCTAAGAGATAACCCTGGGAACAGGGGGATGTGAGAAAGCCCAAGTCAGAATGAGGCCAGTAGCCACCATTCTGACTCTATCCCCAGCCTGAGGGGAAGCCAAGCTGACTGAAACTCTCAGCGTTGGCAGGAATCCGTTTCTTTCACACAGATCAGCCTGCAGTCCTAGCCTAGGCTTCAGCTCTGCTTCTGGCAGGGAGAAGGCTGAGGAGCCCTGCACCAGCATATCCAGGTAACTGAGGGTAACTTTGGCTGGCACAGACTGAAAATCAGAAGTCTACCAGGGCAACTGCGGTCATCTTGGACCCACACTGCGCAGATTGCTGCCCACCTGCAATTCCATCCCCGGCCAGGCAGGAGAGAAAGGTTAGTCTCTCTGGGCAACTGCAGTCTGGACCTGCACTTGGATTATTCCACGCAGCAGCTATGACTCTGTCCCTACCCCTGGCAAAGAAGAAAATCAGAAGTAGCTTCATTGGTCCCTGGTGCAATAAGGGCAGCTTGAGCCTCCACAGCTTACAGCACCAACTACATGCTTGGCTCCTACTGCACAACCAGGAAGGGAGAAAGGATAGGAAATCCTAAACTAAACAGAAAAACTGCACCCAGAAAAAATACACTAGTAAGCCAGATGCGAAGACACCAACAAAAAATTACAATCCACTCCAAGAAACAGGAAGCTGTGGCCCAGTTAAAGGAACAAGATAAGCCTCCAGATAACATAAAGGAGTTGAGACAACTAATCATAAATGTTCAAACAAATCTCCTTCATAAATTCAATGAGATGGCTAAAGAGATTAAGGATATTAAGAAGACACTGGATGAGCACAAAGAAGAATTTGAAAGCATACATAGAAAAATAGCAGATCTTATGGGAATGAAAGGCACAATCAATGAAATTTAAAAAACATTGGAATCATACAATAGCTGATTTGAGGAGGCAGAGGAAAGGATTGGTGACCTTGAAAAAATGGTCTTTGAAAGTGAATATACAAAAGAACAGACGAAGAAAAGAATGGAAAATTGAACAAGGTCTCAGGGAACTAAATGACAGCAAAAGGCATGCAAACATACATGTCATGGGTGTCCCAGAAGGAGAAGAGAAGGGAAAAGGGGCAGAGGAATATTTTAAGAAATAATGGTAGAAAATTTTCCAACCCTACTGAAGGTCATAGATATCCCTGTCCAAGAAGCACAATGTACTCCCATTTGTAAAAATCTGAATGGACCAACTCCAAGACACATACTGATCAAAATGTCCAATGCCAAAGACAAAGAGAGAATTCTGAGAGCAGCAAAAAAAGAGCAATGCATAACATATAAGGGATATCCAATAAGATTAAGTGCTCAATTCTCACCAGAAACCATGGAGGCAAGAAGACAGTGGTCTGATATATTTAAGGTACTACAAGAGAAAAACTTCCACCCAAGAATCCTATATCTAGCAAGACTGTCTTTCAAAAATGAGGCCAAAATTAGAATATTCACAGATAAACAGAAACTCAGAGAATTTCTAAGCAAGAGACCAGATTTTTAGGAAATACTAAAGGTTGTGCTAGAGCCTGAAAAGAAAAGACAGGAGAGGGGAGTCTGGAAGAGAGTCTAGAAATGAAGAGTATATCAGTAAAAGTAACTAAAAGTGTCAAAAGAATGGTGAAAATGAAATATGACAGATAAAACTCAAATAGTCAGGAATAAACTTAACCAATGATGTAAAGCACTTATATTCAGAAAACTGCAACTCAATGTTCAATCAAGAAAGCCCTAAATAACTGGAGGAACATTCAATGCTCATGGATTGGAAGACTAAACATCATTAAGATGTCAATTCTACTCAAATTGATATACAGATTTAATGCAATCCCAATAAAAATTCCACCAGCATTAAAGAAAAAATTGAAAACATGATCATTTTTATTTGGAAGGGTAAGGAGTCCTGAATAGCCAGAAACATCATAAAAAGGAAAAGTGAACCCTCATCTCCAGACTTTAAATCATAATACCTACCTATAGAGGTAAAAACCACATGGTACTGGCCTAAAGACAGACACAATAAACCAATGGAACCAAATTTATGGTTCAGAAAACAGACCCTCACAGGTATGGTCAAGTGATTTTTGACTAGCCTGTCAAACCCACACAGCTGGGGCAGAACACTCCATTCAACAAAAGGTGCCAAAAGAATTGGATATCCTTAGCTAAAAGAAGGAAAGAGGACCCCTATCTTATCCAAAAATTAACTTAAAATGGATCAAAAAACTAAAAATAAAAGCAAGAACCATAAAACTTTGAGAAGAAATTATTGGAAAATACCTTCAAGACCTGTAGGTGGTGGATTCTTAAAGGAGATAAGAGGTGGACTGAGTGGACTACTGATGTTTAATGTATGTAGAAGTTTTAATTAGCTTAACTGTAAAAGTGTGAAAATGTATAGAGTGGATGGTAACACACAGTGAGTAACAGCTAGTTTATAAATGGGGATGTGACTGAAAATGGTAGTCTAGGTATGTAAATCTCAATTGACAGAATGCTAGAGAATAATCTAGGAACTGAATAGCCCAGTAAACCAAGAGGTGGATGAGAATTGTGGTTAATGGTACAGATGCAAGAGTGTCCTTTGTTAGCTAGAGTGGATGTATGTCACCACTGCAGGGTGTTGGGAATGTGGAGAAGCATGGGAAAAATACAGCTGGAGTGACCTATGGACTGTTGTTAGAAGTAATAATATAATATTCTTGCATCCATGCGAAAGATATACTGTGATGATACTGAGGCAGTATGGAAAATGTCAACCAAATGTACACTATGGACATGGTAACAATCACATATTATTTTAGCTGTAGCAAAGGACACATCACATTGTGGTATGTTGATGGAGGGGTGTTGTTTGGGAATTCTGAACATGTGCATGATTGTTTTATAAGTTTACAACTTCTGTCACAAAAAATATATTTAAAAAAAATAATAGGGTGGGTTGCAGGAAAAACACACCAAACGTAAGAAAAGGACTAATATTACTAGAAAGATTTTGACCATATTCTTTCATAATTTGTGACAAACGTCTCATGACAATGCAAGGTGTTGGTGGAGGGTTGATGTGTGGGACCCCTGTATGATGTTATGCATGTTTGCTTTGTAAGTTCACAACTTTTACTATATACTTAATTGTTCATGTATGTTCATATATAAATGATATAAAGAAAGCAATTGGATTGGTTAGGGGAAAAATAATTTGTTTAGTAGTAGTATTTTGACAATGCTCTTTAATCATTAGTTAAAAAGGTTTAACAACAATGCAAGTTATTGGTGGTAGAGTGAGTTATGAGAGTCCTGTATGATGTTATATGTTTGTTTTGTAAGTTCACAACTATTATTATACACTTACTGTTTTTGTATGTATATGTATGAGGGACATATTTCAATAAATTTAAAAATATATATCTAAGTTTTGGGGGACTTCCACTTCCAGAAAGATGGAAAGTAGAAGCACTTTTCCTTATTCCTGCCACTAAGTACAATGAATAACCCTGAACATTATCTAGAAAACAAACATAAGATGGCTCTGAGAGGTGGAGAAAAGAAGGCAAAAAGCTAGGGACCTCAGGACCTGAGGAAGGACAAGGCAGCGAGCTCCCTGGTTTTCTTCTTCTCCCACATCCCAGGCTTGGTGCTGGAGAAGCCAGCAATTCAGAAATGCCAACAGGCACAGAGAGACAGAGTGGGGTGAAAGCCTGGTCTTTCTAGCCAAAAGACCAGGAAAGGGGCAGCCTAGCTGACAAAGAAGTTTTAGAAAATGACCGCCCTCTCCAAAGAAACTTAGACAACACTGCGGCTGCAGCCCGACCAGCAAATAGGAGACTAGACTTTCATCCTCTCCAGCCTGTAACCAAGCAGCATAAACCAGGAAGCCAGAGGAGCAGTTCTCAAACAGTGCTGAGCAATAAGCTCTTCAGAAATTTTCCAAATCACCCCATTCATCAACGTAGATTGCAGGTCTAGAGCGAAGTTTATCAATTTCATTTAGAGAAAGAGAGAGAGAAAGAGAAGAAAATGTTGGTTAATAGTTACATGTATATATCATTACAAATATCTCTGTATGGGGATGGATTATCTACGCTTAAGAATCAATTGAATAAGTTGCAAATATACCAAATTCTACTCTAGAAAAAGAAATTTGAACACAAAGATTTTAAACGAGTCAAACTGGAAAATTATTATTCTAACAAATAAGGTGAGGCATTGGTATCCTTCATAAATTGAAAGTTTATACAAATTCTTGAGGAAAAAAATGCAAAGACTCCAAAGGACTCCAATGGCGAATTCACAAACGATAAAGTACAAAAGATCAGGAAACAAGGTAAAATATTCAACCTCATTAGGTAATCAGAGAAATGATAATGAAGATAACAATGAGTTCTTCTACAATATAACATTTTTTACCTGGCAAATTTTTAAAAGGTCAAAAACAACTAGATGATGGCAAGAATGCAATACTGGGACATTTAATAAGGAACCTTACATAAGGAAACTTATTCCTTATGTAACATAATTTCACTATGCTGAAACAAAGATATTCCTTACACTATGGGGTAGATAATTATGCAGTCATTTAAAATCACATACTGTTGATAGTAATTTTCTTTGCCTATTTTGGTAGGAGGAGGGGTGTGGAGGTCTTTTATGTTGCACATTGTTCCTTCTTAAATTTGGCATAAAAATATTGTAAATAGAGAAAGAATAAAGGTTAAAATATGTGTACGCATAATATTTATCTCAAGAAATAAGTTTGATGTGTAAGGAGAAAGTATATATATATATAATTGTATAATTTGAACTAAAAATACAAAGAGGACCATAGAGAAAAAAGTCAGAATTTTCAGTGTGATATGGCTTATGACATTGGGTGGTTTTTCTTTCTTTCCTTCCTCTGCTTCATGCTTTTATTTGATGGTGGCAGGGGAATACATTATAATTTTTCAGTTATGAAATCTTTGATAAGTAGGGATAAAAATGGGAAAAGGGGGGTGGTGGGAATCTAACCAAAGCTTTCATGGTTAATGTGCCTATTTGCAGAAATAAAGAATGATCCCTGGGAGCTGACGTGGCTCAGCAGTTTGAACACTGGCTTCCCACATACAAGTGCCAGGTTCAAGTCCCAGCCCCAGTACCTAAAAAAAAAAAGACTGATCCCCCGTCTTACTTAGGACCGGGAGGAAGCAGTGGTTAAACATAGGGTGCTGGGTACTCATCTGCATCAAACTTCCCAAAATAATGTTAGACTTTTCCCTCACTAGAACACATCTCAAGTCACATGGATTGTGAGATCTTCCATTTCTTCTTTCTGGGAGCTTTCTGGGTAGGAATTAAAGAATAAAGATGATGGCATTTTTAATTTTCATTCTATTCTATGTGAGTGAGGCCCTCTCTTTCTTGCTTCTGCTATAGACTTCAACTTCTGTAACTCAAGAGAGGCTTCAGAAATACTTCCTGATCCTCCGGAACCTGCAAAACCAGAAGTGGCAAGTTTGATGGAAGAAAGAGCACAAAATGTATGTGTATTCCCTTCCAAATATGCTTAATTAGAGCCTCTCCACCTGGTGTACTGTTTCATCTAACTCAAAAGCAGTACGGTCTGAACAGTAAATGGAGACTCATTAACTTCCATTAGCAGCAGACACGTCGAATGGATACAAAAAAGCAACTCTTCACAGCAACAGGTAACACATGATAACAGAAGCCTGTTAGACAAATAGCCTGGCTGTCTTCAAATTGGGTCCTCTTGCTTTTATAGGCACTTATTATCTAAAGCTCAATGTCCTGCGAAGCATGTTTTAATTATATTCCTAGACCACAAACCATGTTAATTTAATCCAGCCCTTCAGTCTTTCTGACATGTAAAATAACTTCTTATCATTTTAGTTTCCTCTGAGGAAGGTATGAGAGTAGATGGAAGACAAGCGCAGATATTGTATACTCATCATCACCACCACCACCATCAGCAGCAGCAGCACAATATTCACTGAGCATTTACTATGTGCCAGGCATTTTACAAAGGCTCCACATGTATTATTTAATTTAATCCATGTAACAGCCCTACAGGGTAGGTGTGTTTGCTTTTTAGCAGCTAAAACATATACTATGCCATGGGTTGGTTCAACAGGAGTTGACTGGCTCATGGGTTCATTGCAAGAGGCTTGCTTGTCCCCAGGTCAGTGTGTCTCCTGGCTGGCTGGCCATCTGTGGAGTCCCTTTACTTTTCTGTCACATGACAATGCATGTGGTGGCGTCTTCCCCTTTATCTTCCAGGTTCTATTGATTTCTAGCTTCTGGCTGCTCCCTGGGGCTTCTCTCTCTGTGCCCAATTTCCTTTACTTACAAGGACTTCAGGCATATTGGTTTAAGACCCCTCATGCAATCTGGACACACCTTAACTAATAACCTCTTTCAAGGCCTTATCTACAAATGGGTTCATACTCACAGGACCAGGGGTTAGGATCTGGACATGCCTTTTGTGGGGGCATGACTCAGTCCCCAAGAATAGGCATTGGTATTATCGCTTTCACAAAAAAGAGGTGCAGTTACGTGGCCTGAGTCACGTGGCTGGTGGGTGATGGAGTCAGGCTAGAAACCCAGCCAGCCTGACTCCTTGTTTGATGGCATGAACCACTGTGCTCTAGTACCTTTTCTCATCTGAGGTCTAGGGCAGGCTTCTCTGGAGGGTCTTAGAGTCTCATGAAGTAGTAAATGAATTACAACAACGTTTCCCATGCTGAGAGGAATTCAAAGATGCTCCTCAAAAAGAGAGCATGATGATGGAAACCACTAAAACTATAACTCTTTATTGTCAGATCACATTGCACAATGTGGTAGCTTGAGTCTTGCGGACCCAGAAAATTATGTTCTTTAAATTGGCCCTTTCCTGTCAGTGTGAGACCCTTTGATTGGACTGGATTCAGTTGAGGGCCATTTTTGGACTATTTCAGTGGGGCATAACCCAGAGGGCTAGCTAGAGTCCTTTAATAACAGGAGAAAAGAGGCAGCAGACACAGAGAAAAACTCCTGGAAGCTGAGAAAGAAAGCCACAGATGGAGCAGCCAGAAACTGAAAGCAATGGAGCCTGGAGGAGAAGGCAGAGGTGGGCAGATGCCACCACTGTGCCCTGCCATGTGCCTGGTCGCCCAGAGCTGCAGCTCAGGAGAAAGCATCTCCTGATGAAGCCTTGATTTGGATATTTTTCTTGGCCTCAAAACTGTAAGCTTTGAAGCTAATAAATCCCCACTGTAAAACCCAGCCCATTTCTGCTATATTGCCTTGGCAGCCTTTAGCAATGAAAGCACACATTATGTTAAAGTGTTTTTAGACAATGCAGCATTTTCCAAATATGACTTACCCAAACATGCCTAATATGGAGGGCTGTCTGATAACATCTTGCACCACTGAACAGAGATAGGGAAATGCTGCTTACACTACTAGAGTCAAAAAGAAGCCAGCAATCAAAACAGGGAGAGTTGGACCTAACAAATTATATTCAGTGGGAAAAGATATAAAAAGCCTTAAATGTTCCTTTCTTTTTCCTCTTTCTTCATTTCCTTAATTCTATCAGGTGATCTCTTCTTTAGAAGTAGGCAAATACACAGTATCTTTTTAACTTCCTTTCCCTCTCTCTTTAAAACATTTGTTACCTGAAAAAAGTACCCTTCCCTCCCTCCCATACTCATTTACCAGCTCCCTGGAAATAATTTCACTAAGGATAATAATATAAAGAGGAGTACCGGAAAGGCAGCTCCGTCAAAGAGGAAAGTTGATTGATTATGTTTTGAAGTTAAATTCTAAATTCCAAAGCAAATTCTAAATACCTTGAAAGTATTCAGATTATTTTTTCAGAAGCTAGTAACAAACAACCACAACCAATCTCCACCAGCTTGGGCATTCCCTACAGCCCCCTGAGAAGTGCCTCTACAAGGTTATCTGCAAGTCTTCTCTATCTATTTTCTAATCCTTCCCTACTTAAATCCCAAAGGAAAAATCCAAGAGAAATACGATACATAATGATTAATTGTTGTTAGCCTTTTTTTTCTTTTTATCATTGAAATACTTGTTTGTAAATCCCTGGTTCTTAGTTTTTCACTCCCTATTACCCTGGTTCAGGATGCATCTTCTCCTAGTTTTTCCTATTCTCCTCCCATCTATTCTCTTCAGTCTTCCCCCGAGTTCCTTTTCCTCTGCCCAGTATATATGTTTGTACCTCCCTGAGTTCTATCCTCAGCCCACAGAGTTTCCTCACTCAGCTTGCTTCCTGGGCATAATCACTGCCTCTGTCATAGTTTTAATTTCTCACAAAAGGCAGATGACTCCTAAATCTCTTTGTCCAGTTTCCCCCTAGATCTTGAGTTTGTATACGAAAAGCCTCCCAGACATCTCTGGATAAATGTGCCACAAGAATCTGAAGCCAAGATCCATTTCTGTCCCCACATTTTTTCCTCCATGAACATCCTCTAGCTCAGCAGTGCCGCCTTTTACCCAGTTACCCCTGCTACAGATGTGAGAGCCATCCTGAACTCCATCTCCTCCCTCAGCTCCACATCCAGTCATTGATACAACTCTCAAATCTCCCACCCTAAATAATCTGTGCTTCATGCCCTCCTATCCATCCCACCACCACTGGCATTGGCAAGGCTTTGGGACTTCTCCATCTTCTGTATCACTCTCTACAGAGGTCACCCGGGTTCCAATTCTGACCTCTCAAATCCACACTGTAACAGAGGTCCAAGGTAAATCTGTCCATACTGGCCACCTGAAATCCTGCCTTTGTTTATTGTTTAAATTAAGGTGTCTTCCATAAACTTATTCTGGTTCATAATCTGGATACTATCTTGTCCCAATCTTGTCTATTTATTCCACTTTTCTTAAGGTTTGGAAGGGAACTATCATTTAAAAAGAAATTATAGGGTAGCAGATTTGGCTCAACTGATAGAGCGTCCACCTACCACATGGGAGGTCCAGGGTTCAAACCCAGGGCTTCCTGACCCATGTGGTGAGCTGGCCCATGTGCAGTGCTGATGTGTGCAAGGAGTGCGGTGCCATGCAGGGGTGTCCCCTGCACAGGGGAGCCCCATGCGCAAGGAGTACACCCCGTATGGAGAGCCACCCTGCGCAAAAAAAGTGCAGCCTGCCCAAGAATGGCGCCAAGAATGGAGAGCTGACGCAGCAAGACGACGCAACAAAAAGAGACACAGATTCCTGGTGCTGCTGACAAGAATACAAGCGGACACAGAAGATCACACAGCAAATGGACACAAAAAGCAGACAACTAAGGGCACAGGGGGAGGAGAGAGAAATAAATAAATAATAAATCTTTAAAAACAGGAAAAGAAATTATACTCCCAATTTGTGGAGTCTATGTTTACGTAATCGTACGCTATCTACGGCCTTTGTCTCAAGACCAGCTGTGTCCCCACCGCCATCTACATGCTCTTGTTCCCTGGCCATATTCTCTCCCGTTCCACTGTAGGCAGGAGGCGTGGGCCCTACATCAAGGACTTCGCTTCTTCGCTTCAGTGAACAGCCTCCTCCCTCCTGCGCTATCTGCGGTTCCTTCCTAGCTGGCCGAGCATTTCCAGGACCATAGGAACTTGCTTTATTATCGCCACGTGAAACAACACAAAAGAACTTTCTTGTCTCCATATCCTCCTTGCTTCCCTTCACAGGAAAACTTCTAAGAAAAAAAAAAGCCACCTGTAACTGCCGTCTCCACTCTTCCTCCTCACCTCTCTTCACCTACTTCAGTGAGGCCGCACCAACTTCGCTGCAGGAAAATGCTGGCCGAGGTGACCTCCGTGAGCCACCTCCCGCGGTCACGCTGCACTCTAACCCCCGCGGGCAGGGCCCTGCCTGCTGCTCCTGGGCACACCACGCTGCTCTGGGCATCCGCATGTGCTGTTCCTTCTGCCAGGCGTGCTCTCCACCAGATGCCCCTGCTGTCTCCCTCCCCTCAGTCAGGGCTCTGCTCACCTGGTCACCTCCTCAAACTCCCCAGAGCAGCCTTCTGACCTTCCAGAACCAGCCCCCAACTGTGCCAGATCACCCGCCACCATCACTGCCGATTCCCGTAAACTGTTTTCTTCACGACACTTTAACTGCCTGATATTGAATTAGGTACTTCTTTTATGTGTTTATCTTTTTTATATATATAAGAAGGTACCAGGAATTGAACCCAGGACCTCAAACATGGAAAGCAGGGCTTCAACCACTGAGCTGCATCCACCCCCGACCTGCTTCTTTTTTGTCCTCCACCCTTCACAGGTACACACACTCACACAGGTATGCACACCTGTGCACACGCACACACGCAAACATAAGTCCAATGAAGGCAGGGGCTCTTGTCTCTTATTCAGCACTTATCCCCAGCGACTAGAAGAGTGCCTGGAACATAACAGATGTTGGACAATCATGCACCGATTGAGTGAATATTTTATGTTTCTGAATGCTTCAAACTTTAGAGAACCCAATTCTCTGGGATTTGAAAGTAGATCTTTCTGCTCTCTTAGACATTCTAGTAAAATCAGGATTCAGTAGCAGTTTGGGGATGGAAACATATAAATACATGTATTTTTTTACCTTTCTGATGTCACTCGTATTTGTTCTTCACAGCTACAATTCAGACTTTCCATCTTCTCATGGAAGTATTTTTCCACACAGTGTTCTTCAAAATCATGAAGCTTTTTCAAATCCTCCTTACTCAGATAGAGTTCTGTCGATAAGGACAGTACATAAAAATAATCATTTTCACCCTTGACAGGAAGCTAATCAAAGGTACAAGTGGCTTTTCTTCCACTTTTGTTGAAAATGATTAACTGTAGTTTGATCAAAGCTCCTTTCCTAATATTGATGGCGAAGCAGTAGGTGGGAAGCAAGGAGAAATGCCAGTCTGGGTCTTTTCTACTTGGTCTATAGAAAACTTGGGAATTAGAAAAAATACTCATGTGGAACAGACACCTTATCTTCAATATTCTCATAAGTTATCATGTTTTTACATATTTACAAAAATTCACTGTAATCAAAAGTAAATGGGAAATAATCCAACGGCCTTATTTTTCCCTGCCAGCTGTTTTAGCTATCCAAATAACAAATAAGAAATCCATAAATTACAATCAAGGTTAGAAGAAGACAGAGCCTATTGAAATTAACCCAGCAAGTATAAGAAAGTGTTATCTTTTTACACTGAGTTCATATATAATAAACTCTTCTCTTGAAAAACAGAGGTATTATTACTGGACAATGACCAATCAAGGCTGTGCACCTTCCCTGACACAATTATAATTAGCTCATTAAAAGAAAATCATTTTATGATATTATGAAGCTAATGCAATTCTACATCAAACTTCAGCATTTGCATTGTGCTTTGGCTCTCACTTTGACCTAACAGAATAATACATTATCTTTTGAAAAATCTCTAATGCTTGGAAAATACAAAAGTGAAATAGTGTTACTAAAAGGGCAAAATTGGAACGTTCTCTTCTTCGACCATTTTGCTTAAATTAAAAAAAAAAATTCCTCATGATTTCTTTTTTTTTTTTAAGGAGGTACCAGGGATTGAACCCAGGATCTCACACATGGGAAGAAGGTGCTGAACCACTGAGCTACATCTGCTCCCTCACCCCAGGATTTCTTAAGAATACAAATGTTCCATTATTTTGTAATAAAATGAAAGGCAAAAAAATAATTTTAAATTAAAAAATATTACCTAAGAGAAAATAATAGCCAGCAATAAAAATGTGTTCAGTGTTTTCTGATTTACATGGTGTGGAAGAATCTTTCAGACATTTAAAAAAATCCAGCTTCCCCTGCCTCCCCCCGCCCCCACCCATTCTAAATATCTGTTTACATTAAAGTATCTCATATGAGCAAGAAACTTCACAATTGTCATGATTTGAATTATCTGTGGGTCCCTAAGAGCAAACACTGAAAGAGCAATTCCAGCAATTGTGCAGCTCACAGTGTGGGGAGCTTTCTTGTTACTGTCCACCCAGGGGCACTGCTGCTCTGTGTGAGCATGTTTTTATTCTCAGTACAGATGATTGGAAGCAATGTCACAAAAATTCAAGAACATGACCTCGGGGTGAACTCACTTCTATCAGAAAGTTTATGTGTGTTTCATTCCAGAGACATCTTCTCAGCCCAGATCAAGGAGAGCCCAGGAAAGATTCTTTGGTATGGCACTAGGAAATCTTGCCAAACCCTAGTTAATTCCAGAATCTCTCAAGCAGGACATACTCTCCTATAGGTTGCATTGGTTCTGCATCCAATGCCTGGGATGGCTCTCTAATAGAAACCTAAAATTTATAGCACAATTTTAAGCCTTAAGTTTAACTTCATTTGGGCTTCAGCTTCCTTAAAAGGGTTGAAACTCTTGGGGGGAAAAATGGAAAAGACCACTAAATCTTAAAACTGACTCAAAAGGAGAAAATTGCTTCACAGAGCCACTTAAAAATAACATGAGCAAAAGCATATCACCCTCTCAAACCTATAAAAACACACTGCAGGAACCCCACCCCCACCCCAGATATACAAATAGCTCACAATCTCTTATTTGAAACCCTCGAAAACCATAGAATTCAGGTTTTTTCTTTTCTAATTTTAAAAAGGTAATACACTGCATATTCCATAAATGAAGTAAAATCCCTAGCTGAGGCTAGGGCAGTACCCTGTAATGAAACACATTGCTATTTCTGCAGCAAAATCAATGGCTATGCACACTACATAGGACAAAGAGGACAAATGACCTCACCATCAGCTCCTGGCAAGCTCTATTGCCCAAATGAGTCTTCCTCAAACTTACCAAGAAAAACAGCTTTCGGTTTGCAGAAGTAATTTAGGTTTAGGAAATGAGATTAAGGAATGTAGATTTATGCTATCTAATTCTTCTATATCTAGGAGCTATCTAGAAATGGGCCTGGTACCAACTGTGGAATTGCTTGATAGGAACTACAGAAAATCTGCAAAACCACAATATCCAATGTTTCCATATAATATAGTATGATATTCATATCAGTCGTGATTTCACTAAACAAGAACTAGAAAAACCTGAAAATATGTAGACTTGGACTTTGGAGGAAAAACAACAACTGAGAATTCATATTCTGTGTCCTGAGCTGAAGTTCTTGAAAATACATTTCAGAATCATCTCTGTACTCAGTAGATTAGAGAACCAGAGAACTGTGACTCTGGTTAAAAAATTGGATAAAACCTTGCTTATCTATTTCCCTTAAACCCCATGACTATCTCTGATTTTATTTGAATTCAGTCTTCAACAACAGGAAAATGAGAATGGGTTGCTGAGACCACTCAAGGAATTATTCTGATAATTTCCCAAGTAGGCAGAAAACATAGATTTCCCAGGTGACATAAGGCCTTTACACATTCAAGCAGACACTGCTTTCTTTCAAAGAATCAGTTAATCTTGGCAAAAGGTGCCAAGACCACATAATGAGACCAATGTGCTTACTAGACCCAAGGCACCGGCTGATAATCTCTTGTCAAATAACTCCCTGGGCCGTCCCTCCTGTGCCATTAATTTTTTTTTTTTTCTTTTCTCTTTACTTTTTTTAATGTTATATTAAAAAATATGAGATCCCCATACACCCCCCAACCCCCTCACCCCACTTGTCCCATAACAACAACCTCCTCCATCATCATGGGACATTCATCGAGTGCCATTAATTTTAATCACAATGCCCTAGTGTGTCTTTACCTTGGCTCTCTACTTCTTCCTCCCTTCCTCTTGCCCACCAATGAAGACTTACTTAATCCAACATCACCCTCCTCTTGGTCATTTGGAGCCGGATGATGGCAAAGGCAGCGAATGAGGAGGCCAACGTGACTGAGCAGGATTAAAGGTGGGGGCAGCCATGGCTTCTTGTGGTAGGTCATGATGTAGCGATAGCGATTGTACTTCCACAGCTTATTTGAGATGGATTTCATATCTACGTAAACATTGCTGTAAGTTGTAGTAAGAGAGGGACAACGTTATAACATGGAGTCCTGAAACATAACAGTTAGAGTCTTCCTTTGTTTTCCAACTTCTCTGATTGGTTTACGTGACATTACCAGCAGTTAGCCAATGAAAATAGCAGCTGCTGGGTTTGTAGTTTACGATTCTTTTTCCACCAAACAAAATACAGTAATCACCTTGTACAAAAATATGCTGATCAGAATAATGAGCAAAAGGCAAAAATAACAATCTGAAAGAAAAATGATAGCATTTTATTTGTAAATGCAATGAATTTAAACTACTGTCTGGAACTTAGCATTATTCTTGGTTCTCTATCTCTTCCTCACATAGAAGCTCTTTTTCAGTTCATAATTCATCCTTCATGGTAAACAGCCTTAGTGTCCCTCTATAAAATCAACCTTATGAAGATATCTTCCTAATGTCAAATATGAGAATTGTTAGATTAGTCCTATCAAAACACTCAAAATGAAGAGGTATCAATGAAAAAGAGACAAGGAAGAAAAAATCAATTCATCCTAAAATAAATCAATAAGCAGAACTTCTATATAAAAGCTAGATACTTTATTTAAATTAACTTAACAATAAAAGTAACCCTTTATTGGCAGTCCACTTTGGATTTTTACTTTAACTATGTCAATTATCATGTATAGATCATAAACATTGCTATTATGGGACTTGTTATATAAGTTATAGTGGATCATACAATTATCCTTTAACAATCAATCATCCTTAACTTCTTTTTTTTTATTTTTCAGAATCAGAATGGATTTTATATATTTTTGTCTTTTTATTTTTTGAAGATAGATCACAAAAAAAGTTACATTAAAAAATATAGGGAAACGGACTTGGCCCAGTGGTTAGGGCGTCCGTCTACCACATGGGAGGTCCGCGGTTCAAACCCCGGGCCTCCTTGGCCCGTATGGAGCTGGCCCATGCGCAGTGCTGATGTGCGCAAGGAGTGCTGTGCCACGTAGGGGTGTCCCCCGTGTAGGGGAGCCCCACGCGCAAGGAGTGTGCCCGGGAGGAGAGGCGCCCAGCGCGAAAAAAAAGTGCAGCCTGCCCAAGAATGGCGCCACCCACACTTCCCGTGCCGCTGACAACAACAGAAGCGGACAAAGAAACAAGACGCAGCAAATAGACACCAAGAACAGACAACCGGGGGAGGGGGAGAATTAAATAAATAAATAAATCTTTAAAAAAAAAAAAAAAGAAGCAAATTTCTTAAAAAAAAAAAAAATATATATATATATATATATATATATATATATATAAGAGGTTCCCATATACCCCACACCTCAACCCCCCACTGCTCCCACATCAACTTCTTACATCATTGTGGCACATTCATTGCATTTGGTGAATACATTTTGGAGTCCTGCTGCACTGCATGGATTACAGTATACATTGTGGTTTACACTCTTTCCCAATACTTTCGGTGGGTTATGGCAGGATATATAATGTCCAATATCTGTCCCTGCAATATCATTTAGGACAACTCCAAGTCCCAAAAATGCCCCCACATCAATCTCTTCTTCCCTCTCCCTGCCCTCAGCAACTACTGTGGCCACTTTCTCCACATCAATGCTACAGTTTCTTCCATTACTAGTCACAACAGTTCTATAGTAGAACATCCTTAATTCTTAACTTTAAGTATATAACATGATATGGGAGAGGGCACAATGGAATGTGCGCCTTAAAATTTTTCTTAGGTTAATATTAAATTTACTTTCTTTAGAGAAATACGGCTAAGGAGACTTAGCTAAGGAAATACAGGCACCCTTACATTTAAGAAATGATAAAGAGAAGGAGCCAGAATTATCCTGGAAGAAGTCATCTAAGGATAAGAGAAGGGGGGAGCTTCACAGTGTAGACAATCAAAATCTAGGTGACTGGGCTCTCCCAGGAATTATCAAAGTGTACGCTGAACCAGCAGGGTCAGCACCACCTGATGACTTGTTAGAAATGAAAATTCTTGGGTCCCCTTACAGACCTACCAAATTAGAAACTCTAGGGGTGGGCATTACAGCAATCTCTGTTTTATCAAGCCCTCCACGTGATTCTCCTGCACCAAATAGTTGCAAACCACTTGATTATAAATTGTTGTCACTCTAAGTGTGACTACAGGAAATTCACCAGCAGGTGGCGATCTTCACTGAATAGTTCAGGTTGTTTTCTGTTACTGGTTATAGAATTCTGTCTGTGAAGAGTCCCTGGCCAAGTAGTCAGATCTGGTGTGCCTCAGCTTATTTGGTCCTTAATGTGCTCATCTCGAATGTGAGAAGACTGGACTATGTGAGGATTTCTCAGGCTCTCTTTCACCTGACTTTTTGTGAGAAACAAAAATCTCACAACTTCACTTAATATTATTTGAAATAACAAAACACAGTGAAAACAACTAAGCACCAAGAAAATTTATAAATTTATAAAATAGTAGCTAAGCAAGATAACAAGAATCATATAATCCTGTAACAAATAGGAAGGTATGCCTTCCCTGCATATATACAAAAATACAACCGGTATTTTTTTTTAAGAATTCAGATTTCTTTTGCCTTCCTCCAATCCCTAACTTCCCTACTTTCTTAGATTACATCGGTGATTTTCCCTTTTCTTATCTTTCTATCTCTTCTGGGATAATCAATGAGTAAAATGCCTAGCACAGTGACTAGCATATAAGAGGCATTTAGAAACTACTAGTTTTCTCCTATGATTTCACTTGATTTCTTTCATCCATTACAAAAACATATACCAGACACTCTTTTCAGTGGTTGGGACAAATTCATGAAGAAAACTGATTTTAAAAAAATATTCATCCTTCAGAGAGCTAATATTCCAGTAGAGGAGCCAGGAAAATAAAGTAAGTAAATAAATTATAAGCTCTATTTGTATATATAATGTAAGTGAGTATAAAGAAAGAAAAGTAAGCATATCAGGCATGCCAAGAGGGTGACAGAAAGCAGCAGGCTGTACTTTTAGCTATAATCCTTAGGTTGGGGCTAATTAAAAAGGGGTCATTTTGAGCAAAGACTTGAAGGGGTTGAGAATGAGCGATACCGATATCTAGAGGAAGAAGATTCCAGGCAGAAGGTACAGCACATGCAAACATGCCTGAGGTGAGGGGAAGGGTGGTATGCTGCATGATGTAAGAAGTAACAGGGAACAAAGTCATGTAGGCCCCTACAGGTTATTGTAGGAACTTCGGCTTTTACCCAGAAGGAAATGGGGAGCCATTGAAGGCCCTGGAGCAGAGGAGTGACATCATCTCACATGTTAGTCCTTCGAGCCACTGTGTTGTGAACAGGAACACAGGGGCCAAAGATAGAAGCAGGGGAATAAGTTAGGAGGCTCTTGGTGGCAGTGGGTGATGAGAAGTGGTTGCACTGATGATCTATTTTGAAGGGAAAGACGATGGAAATTCCTGGCAGTTTAAAGGTAGAGCTCTAAGAGGCATCAAGAACTATTCAATAGGGTTTTGTTTGATTTTTGTTTCTTGGGAGTTTTGGGGTTTTGTTGAGAAGTGAAAATGCTCTAATATTGACTGAAGTGGTGAATGCACAAGTCTGTGATTATACCTAATGTACATCATGCACTTTAGATGGAATGTATGGCTTATGAACATGTTTCAATACAATTGGTTATAATATAAAAAAAAGAATGACTTAAAGGTTTTTGGTTTGAATAACTGGAAAGATGGAGTTGCCACAGAAACTCGAGCTCCTCTTCATAAATTTGGGATATTCTAAAGTAGACAAAGTATAGGTTGGGAAAGAGGATACCACAAATTCCATTTTGGATATTTTTAATTTTAGAAATTGATCACACATCTGTCTGGAGATGCAAGGCGGCTGGTAGAGTTACAAGACTGGAGTTTAAGAGGGGGATACAGGCTAGAGATATAAACTGGGATTTATCAGCATATGTAGGAAACTGAATGAGATCACAAAAAAAGGAGGAAATAGAAGAGCAAAGTCTGAGTGCAGGGACATTCCAATGTTGGTTAGGGAGAAGAAGATGATCCAGAAAAGGAGACTGAGAAGAAGTGAAAAGTGAGATAGAAGAAAATAGAGAGTGAGATAAACTGGGAGCCTAGTGAAGAAAAGGTATCAAGAATTCATCAGCTAGCGTTCAACACCTCAACATTATCCTCCCATGATTCTAATTTATTGCTTAATTACAACTCACACTTTCATTCTGCCTTTATTATACTTTTTCTTCATTCATTGTTTTTTTTCTCTTCACATTCTCTGCTTCCTTCTTACTTTAAAATATTAGTAGTTTCATGCCCATATTTTAAAACTGTAGTAATAAACCCTGATCACATAAAAACAAAAGGTTTCTCAAAATACTTGGGAACCTACTTAAAATACCTCTTCCCCGCCCAAATTTTGATTTAAATAAAATAATTGTATTGAAAATGCAATGACTTACTTGAAAAAGGCAATCAGCAGGTTCACCATGATGATATATTGCACAAAGAGGTAAACAGCTTGGAGGAACGGAGTAAGAAAAGAGCCAGGAGGGCAAGATGGCTGGCTTGAACAAACTACAAATAAAGAATTCATAGAATTACAGTCCTGTGACTGTAGACAAACATAGCACATTAACTTTGTATAACACAATAAGTATTTGGAAGTTGATATGCTTCTGCCACCACATCCATCCACCACCCTCAGAACTCTGCTCCGGCGAACCGCGCTGCAGGAACCATGTTCCTGACCAAGTTCCTATGTTGCAGGGGGATTCCTAGAAATTGGAAAGCACCAGTGGCTGTGGGCCGCATCTTCCCATGCTGAGCAGAACATGATCTGTCACCTAGAGACGGAAGAGGAGACCCGCTACTGGCTGAGCATGCCCTACCTCACCGGAGGCAGCAGTATGGCCAAGCCATGGCCCACGGGGCCATCAAGGCAGCCAACACTTCCAAGTTTCCCCCACATGGATTTGCTGTAGACCAACCCAACCAACTCAAAGTCACCAAGAAACGGTCCTAGCCCGGAGCCACCACCCTCGTTTTTACAGATGCACAGAGCTGCACTCTCTTCACCCGGTCCTGGAAATGAAGAACTACTGGCTCTAGGAAAATGTGAGCCTTTGGAAGGTGGTCCCAAATAGAATACCTGGGGTCTTAAACTCCCTAATACTTCAAAGTCTGTGGTATTGTGTTTCTTCTTTAGTCTGATAGGAAAATATCAGGAATTTTCTGAGTCACAGATGATAGAAAACACTTGGAGGAAAGCTGCAATAAAGCTATAAACTATGCATAGTTTGGGGTTTATGCTTATAACATGAGGTTCTATCATGTAACATTAGATACTGGCAACACTAAATGGAAATAAGAACTTTTTTCAATAGCATTTTTTAAGCATAGTATTTGACTACAAGTGAACAATTAAATGGTAAAAGGTATCAGAAAAAAAACAAGACAAAAAAATAAATATTTGACATTTCTGATATTCAGATTTCTTTTTACTTTGAGTATCCACAAAGGTTCAATTTCTGCATTATGGCAAAATTTCATACACACCATCTATATCTGCAGCATAGACTTCTCCATACATCATCCAGTATGGCTCAAATACAATATCTCGAGCTAGACGCCAAGACGGAGGCTCCTTTGGAGAAAGGATGGCTTTGCGTGCCACTCCGAAGCTCAGCAGGACAATGGCCATCATGATCACAATGTAGAACATGTTTCCTGTCTGCAAGAGAGCACAGTACAACCCAAATTTTACCCCAGAGCTACAATCAAAAACAAATGAAACACTAGCTGCTAAAACAGTTATACCTGCCTGCCATTGACCAAAATGCCCTTGTCCACAGAAAGCCCTTATTTCCTTTGACCAGCTATTCTGTTTTCTCTGCACAGTAGGCATTTCACATCATTCTGGTATATGGGACAACATATAACACTAAGAGGAGAAAATCTGTGATTCTTTCATTAAGAAGGAATGAAATGTGAACAGCTTTTGATTAGCTAATATCCAACTTCTCAGCAAATAGACCAGAAGTTAGGAAAGAAAAACAAAACAAAACGGGGTGTTCAAATTACTCAAATGACTCCCCATTCCCAGGATTAGTTTCAGGAATTAAACAGAGTCTGAGAAATTGATCTGGCTAGTTTCACATTCACCTACCAAATGTACATAAAAATCAACTCATTAGTTCACTGTGGCAGAGACAATTAGAACTTACCCTAAATGTCAGGAATATTCCATGAGCTCTTCTACATTTCTAGCCCCACCCCCTTTTAGGCTGGGACCAGTGGGCTGTGGAGTAACTGTGATTTCTGGCACTTCCTGTCCAGGGCAGTTAAACACCATTAGAACTTCTCCAGCTCCCTGACTCCTTGCCATGGGAGACCCTGGAAGCCACATGTTGACATGGCCATGCCACAAGATGGAGGGTTCTGCATCCGCCTGAGCACTCATCAAACTTTATATGAGGGAGAAAATAAACTTGTTGTACTGAAGTCACTGCGATCTATCAGTTACCTCAACACAGCCTATCTAAAATGCATCAATGTCACAAAGACCAGAGAAAATGTTTCGGGATTAAGAGAAAAGTATAAAGTAAGAAAATCGACCTTTGAGGTCTAGAGGATCTCTTGTTTCTATCCTTCTTCTTTTTTGTTTGTTTTTTGCAATTTAAAAAAAAAATATGTATTTTTTTCTAATATTGTCTTTTTTTTTTTAAGATAAATAGTTCACACAAAACATTACATTAAAAAACATAAGAGGTTCCTTTTCCTTTTCGTCAGCACAACCTTCCATTCCCCAGAGCTCGCCTCTTCCCTGCCAGCGAGTGGTCCAGAAGGAGACGCCGAGGGTGATCTTGAGATATAGTTCTTCCTGGAGTCTGGAAGGAGGGATCCCAGCACACAGAGCTCAGATGACAGAATGGACTCAGGCGGCCTAGAGTTGAATCCTGGCTCACCCACCTGTATTCTTGGAGAATTTACTTACTCTCCATTTCCTTGTATATAAATGTGAATAATAATAGTACCTATCTCATAGAGTCGTTAGGAAGATTAAACAAGTTAATATATGCTAAGTACTTTGGAGGCTGTGTGGATCTTAATAAGCACTACTTGAGAGTTTGGGGGTTGGGAGGGTGGGAAGCAAGAGATAAAGGAATAAGGCAATATTTCATCAAAAAATATTATTGATGTGACCTCACACAAATCTGACCCTGGTAATTACTGTACTGGGAGACAGATTTTTAAAAATAGTCTTTCTAGTCTTGGTTTTGATTTTTTTAGGAGATCCTGGGGATTGAACCTGTGACCCTGTGTATATGGGAAGCAGGCGCTCACCCACTGAGCTACAAACACTCCTGAGACATATTTTTTTAACTCCTCATTATCTGGCTTTAACCAAAAGACTAAGATGAGTATCATGATGAACTATTCAATATGCTACCAAGGACATATGTTAAATATTAATTTGCAGTTATAAGGAAAGCACTGATGGAATGATCTTGCTCTCTGTGCTTCCATACATAATTCCAAAAGTTAAACAATTGGATGTTAATGATAAAATTAGGTAGAATTAATGAGAAGGATGCCAGGAATATAAAACCACACTTACCATTTTTGCAATCATGGTCAGATACGGACCCGCATGTTGATTCACCGCAAAGAAATCTAGGAGCCGTGAGAACCAGAATATGATGTCTATGCAGTAGATTAATCTTCCCACCGTATGAAAAGGAGGGTCACCCCACCGAAGGCCAAAGCCAACTGAAAACAGGCCAATAGCTACCGTTTCCATTAGGTTCCAGTACTCACTAATCCATACCTTCACCTTTTGAGTAAACTTCCCAGGTTCTGAAATACAGATCTAAAATAAGGAAGAAAGAGAAGAACTTGAATGGTGGGATAAAACTCCATCAATATTCTTTTTTTCAAAACATCAATCCCTCGTTTAAAGAATAATTTAAATCCTGCCACACCTCAGATCACACTGGGATTTTAGAGGTTTGAGTTATCCTCAAGTAACGATTTCTTTAAATATTTCTATAAATATATTTTAATGCCACTGGTAATTCTAGCCAGTCACTTGAAAACCCAACCAGAATTTAAAATTAATAAAAGCAGTTTTCCTAGTTTTCATTAATCCTAAACTAAATGGGGAAACATCAAGACATTTTAAAACTCTCAATACTGCAAGCAACCTGTACAGTTATAATTCCACTTCATTAGGCATAGTAGCGTGCAAAGAACGCTGGATTGAAATCAAGGAATCCTTTCACCTAATGCTTTTATTTAGTGAGTTATTAGCAAACTACAAAGGGCACTATATTGGAACTCACTGTTATAAGCAATTACCTCTGCAATAGAATATCAGACAAACTGAAATGTAAAATAGTAAACCTATTTCACTGAATTGTATCATTGATGTGGAGACAGTGGCCACAGGCGTTGCTGAGGGCAGAAAAAAGGAAGAAGTGTGATGTGGGGGCATTTTTGGGACTTGCAGTTGTCCTGAATGATATTGCAGGGACAGATGCAGGGCATTATATATCCTGCCATAACCCAATGAATAGGCTGGGAAAGAGTGTAAACTACAATGTTAACGTAATCTATGCGGTGTAGCAGCGCTCCAAAATGTATTCATCAAATGCAATGAGTATGCCACACTGATGAAAGAGGTTTTAAAGTGGGGGGAATGTTGGGGAGAGTGGGATATGTGGGAACCTCTTATATTTTTTAATGTAACATTTTGAGTTATCTATGTTTCTTTAAAAAAAAAAAACAATAATAAAAAATAAGTTAAAAAAAAGTATGGGGGGAAGTTCCCATACATCCCACCCCTCCCACTCCCAAACTTTTATCCATTTAACAACATCTTTCATTAGTATGGTACACTTGTTAAAGGTAGTAATTTTTTAACAATGCATTTCCACAGTTTGGAACAATTGTTTCACATCAGTGCAAGGTGTCAGTGATGGGGTGATGTATGGGAGCCCTGTGTGATGATATGCATGTTTGTTTTGTAAATCCACAACCTGTACTATACACTTATTGTTTTTGTATACTGACATATGCATAATACACTTCCGTTTAAAAAGTTTAAAAAAATCGTAGAAATAAAATAACATTTCTCTCCTGAATTGTTTTCTATAAATTCCACAATAGTAAATAGTAGGCAATATAGGTATAGTTCCCAAAAATAGATTTACTCAGCAAATAATGTTGGCCATATTAGCTCTAAGACAAAATGAATGTATGTGAATGCACAGACATAGAAACCCATACACAATGACATCTAGAGCAGGCCTAATCCTAACCATATGTGATTGCAGTTGCAACTGCCTAGGAATGTTAACTATTAAAAAAAAAAGTCACTCATTGCAAACTAGAAATGAGAATTTTGTTTGGTTTATTTCTTGAACGTGCCCTAAAGGGATTTTCAGCCTCAATTTTCAAAAGATGTTTAGTAAATGAAATTAGTTGCATATCTAACAACGAGAAGGTATCCCTAGATCTGAGCACTAAATCCTATCACTCCAGGACTGATAAACACACTAAGGCGTTTTCTTGGAAGATAACTGCTTCCAAAGAACAGCAATCAGCAGGAAGGGCCTGGTAAGGACAAAAAGTGGAGAGGAGGGCTTTTCCCTCAACCACCATCTCATAGCACATGGATCGGGACAAGCGCTTCCAGTTTCATCTGCACCCTTGATGTGCCCGTTTTGAACTCCAGAACCAGAACACCTCTAGCAGAGGTGCGTAGGGCCAAGGGAGAGGATCAACTCACCTCCCTGACTTTCTCGATGGCGTTGGTGAAGATGTAAAGGATAACAAGCCACTCTTGCACGCTGGGTTGGGGCTGCATCTCCACCAACACAGTGTAAGTGAATAGCATGAGGAATGCCAAATATGCCATCTGTGAAGGGAACACACACATTCGCTGGATGTAAGCAAGAGTAAAGGTGGACGATGTCAAGCAGACATAGGCCCAGCCCAGCAGAAGCAAACCTATTCCAACAGGATAACATGAAAGCATAACTGGGACCACCCTCTAATTACCAACGATGTAATAGCACAGAAAGCACAAGAACCCATGGTTTTCTAGTCTAGATTTTAGTGGCAGGAATGAAGACCCATGTTCTCAGAGGCGTGGAAGGGGCGTGGTCTCATCACGTTAACTCCTGACCACAATTTCCAGAATTTTGCACCTTCTGACATGGACAGCACCAGGGTAACTGCAAGCCAACAGGGAAACATGTGCCTTCCTCTCCATTTTAAACGTAGAAAATGTGAGTGGTATGCTGACGAGAGGTGTCAGTAGGTGCAGATTTTCAAACACAATAAATTACTACTTCTGGGAGTTTTCTTTTATATTGATTTGTTTTGCCCAACTGTGAGTCTCATGTAATGAAGGACTATTTGTTGATGTTATCATATTCAGCACTCAGCACTCTGCCTGACAGATGGTAGACCTTCAATAAATGTATGTTTAGCTATGCACTGTGTACGTTATTCCTGGATTTCCAATCTCAAAAAGAATTAAAACACTGTAGACACACACATATACAAGGTGATTAATAGCTTTGCAATCTTGTCTTATTTTCTTACTGTCTTAAGACTTATTCCCACACGCAGCAAATAGACACAGAGAACAGACAACTGGGGTGGGGAAAGGGAGAGAAATAAATAAATCTTTAAAAAAAAAAAAGACTTACTCCCAGAACTACAATAGCTGGGCCCTCACATTTAAAATTGTGACTCATATGACTAAGCTGCCCAATGTGATCATCAACAATGCATGAGACTGTGCATTCCTTTAAATACCTTCAGCAAGAACACATAGTGCTCACTGATTGGCACTTGTGTTAAAAATCACAGGTTGGTAGAGGGAAAATGTGGGTGTGTATGTTCATTCTCTATTATTTTAACTTTGATCCCTATTTCTTGTATCTTCTATAACTCTGCTTGTTAGTTCTGTAGAGATGACATATAGAGTGGCTTAAACCACTTCTGATTACATAATAGTGATGTTATATACATTAGGTGGTATTTTAGGCAATCAGAATGGGTATTTCTGTCTAACATTAAGGAGCTAAAATAAAGAAGCATCTAAGAGAGTGAAGGTAAATTTCATCAATTCTTTACTGCTACTGGCCTATGTCTCAGACTCCATTTTTTTTTTTTTTGAGGTACCAGGGTGGGGGATTGATCCCAGGACTTCATATGTGGGAAGCTGACACTCAAACACTGAGCCACATCAGCTCTCCTGATTTGGTCATTTTGTTTGTTTGCTTGTTGTTGTTTTTTTGTTTGTTTGTTGTTAGGAGGCACCAGGAACCGAACCCAGGATTTCCCATGTAGGAAGCAGGTGCTCAACCACTTGAGCCACATCCGCTCCACAGTCTTAATACTTTTGATGACTCCTTAAGGGCATAATTTAATCAAATCTGTTCTATCAAGCAGTCGATTTCTACATGCTTCTCATTGCCTTCAGGGTAGTCATACAACTAACTGACTCTTTAATTTGCACTCTGAGGTACATTTTAGGACTTTCATCAATTTGTCTAGTACTTCTTTCATTTCTTGTGCATTGCTATTCCATGCCTTATAATAGAATTATTTACAAGCATAAATATGCTTCCCTACCAGCCTGCAAGCTGCTTGAGGCACCTCTGCTTCCCACTCACTTCCAGTGCCCAGTCCTATGTCTTAAAAGATAGCAACAGCTCTCAGTAACAACTAATCCAATAATCTGGACTTTATGTTACCTTCAGCCATAAGATTTTCTTTCTAATGTATACAATGTATGACTGTATGGATGTGAAAGATTTTATAAACAAAACTACAAACTCATTCAATAAATAGATGTTCAGCTTGAGAAACCAACAACTTGTGAACAGGCTAGATTCCTAAAAGGCTATTTTAAGACCATTTGATCACTAGACCAAAGTGATGTTATATAAGGTTACAAGCAGCCACTGTGGCCATTATTTTTTTAAACTTACAGGAAATCAGTTTTAAACTTTATTAGATATCAGGTTTTCTTTCTCCTCTTTTTCAAAAAAATTTATTTCTCTCCTTTTCTCCCCACCCCCTGTTGTTTCCTCTCTGAGTCCATTCACTGTGTGTTCTTTTGTGTCTGCCTGCCTTCTTGTCAGCGGCACCCACCGGGAATCTGTGTCTCTTTTTGTTGCATCATCTTACTGCGTCAGCTCTCTGTGTGTGTGGCACCACTCCTGGGCAGGCTGCACTTTTTTCTGCCGGGGCAGCTCTCTGCTTGGGGTGCACTCCTTGCACGTGGGGCTTCCCTATGCAGGGGACACCCCTGTGTGGCAGAGCACTCCTTGTGCGCATCAGCACTGCGCATGGGCCAGCTCACCACATGGAACCCTGGACCTCCTACGTGGTAGGCAGATGCTCTATCAGTTGAGCCAAATCTACTTCCCATCTAGGCAAAATGAAGCTTCACTTAAAACACTGTAAATTTTCGTGATATTGCTTCTAACTCTCTTTGTTTCTTTACAATTCTTTAAAAAATTAGTCCTTAAAAAGTTTACATCTTTTTCTTTTTCCTTCTTAACATTTTTAACAAGACACTGCTTTAATAAAGCACATGTGCCATAGTCTAGCACTGTAATAGCTAAGACAAAACTGCCTACGTTCATTGCTAATGCCATCTGCTATGGTGGGCAGATCTGGCTGGCTGTTCTATTGCTTAGCTTTGCTCCTATCTCTGAAAGTTCCTAAGCTGGAATTTCTAAGGAAAGAAACACTTAAATACTCTTTTCCCAGTAATGTGACTATGGTTCAAATTCTTTCAGAGCTATTATCAGAGTCTCTGACTTATTTTGCTGGATAGTCACAAACGTGGTAAAATCTTGTCATTTGAAGGCTGATTTGAATTTTGGAAACAAAGAAATGTCATTTAGAGTTATGCACTTATTCAATAAGTATATGAAATAAATAAGCATATGGTTGGCCAAGTAAATATTTTAAAAGATAACACTTTTTTAAAAATATCCTTTTACAGTTACACTTCAAATGTTTTAGAAATACCAAATCTTGGCCATGAGCCATCTGAGTGTAGGTAAGCATTAGAAAAATAAATTTGAATGTAGATAAGCATTAGAAAAATTAATGATTATTATATAAATGTGAAAAGCACTCAATACAATTAAAGCAATAGTTCATGCTTTATCTGTATCTCTACTACCGATAACAAATTTAGTATTTGTTCACATAACTCAACTTCTAAAAGTTGCACACTTGCATTTTTTGTCTACATAGCATATTTTCTTGCAAAGGAAAAAAAAGATTCAACTTCTCATTTTCCTGCCCAAGATGAGGAAAGAATCTACCCACAACCACCTAATTCTACCAACACTGTTGCGAATTCTACTGTTTCACAAGGCTTCAAATGCTCAGCCCCAGATATGCTAACTCTAACACTCCAAGAAAGAATAGTGCTAGCTTTTCATTCCCAAGGCAAGAGAGCTCCTTTCTTACCTTGCCTCACTTTTCTCCAATCCCCTTTCCTATCCTCTTTGTCATTCTCTTGACGTTTTGTCTTTTTTTCCTGTATCTACATTTTTGCCACAAATTGGCAAATCAGGCATATCATTATCAACCTTATCATTAGCCATTAACCCTCAATAGTATTTCATATAATTGTTGTAAAGACACCAACCGTATGAAACCAGAACTTGACAATAGGAGTGTTGTAGAACTCATAGACTTTCCTGGTCCATGGAAGGCTTTGGGGCCCACTCTTTAAATCAAAGTGCTGATTTTCATCTAGTTTCTCATCAGTGCCCCTTTCCAGATCATAGTCTCTCTGCAAAATAAACATATAAGAAATCACTAGTCAGGGGCTTCACCAAACTACTGACATACGCAAATATCAGAAAATATAAAAAATTATATATTAGAAATTAGTTGAGCACCCATCAGTTCCATTATAATCTTAACCTTGAAAGGAGAGAAAACTTCCTATGTATCACGTAACTCTTTGGACAGGAAAGGAGCACAGGGTACTTCTAAATTGCAAGTTGAGTTTCTAATATTCAAGCCTAAACAAACAAAGAGTAATTTCAAGGATTTTAAGATGGCCCTTATTCCAGTTCTATTTAACCTCCTTTATTCGCACTTTTTGAGCCTAGCAATATTCATAAAATCCCTGTGAAATCAATAACTGATGACATAATTTTTCTGTAATTCAGAAGAAAATGGTCGTGCATCAATGATGCCTCTTTGCAGAGTCATAGGAAAGTCTGGCACATCATTAAGGTCAGGATTTCAGCCTTCGATAGCTTCTCCACTGATTTATAGCAGAGGTTCTTTACCTGGAGTCCATGTTCCCCATGAGCTTCAAGAGGTCCTTAGACCTTGTGATGGCTAATTTTATGAGTGAACATGGCTACGTCATGGTATCCACTGTTTTTTTCAAACACTAGCCTAGATGTTACTGTGAAGGTACTTCATAGATAAGATCAGCACCCAAAATAAGTTGACTTGGAGAAGGTGATTACCATCAGGACTGTGGGAGGGCCTCGTCCAATCAGTTAAAGGCCTTCAGAGTGAAAAACTGAGGTTTCTGCTAAGAAATTCTGCCTCAAGACTACCACAGCAACTCATCTGACTTTCCAGCCAGAGCTATAAATTGTGGACTTATGACCTCCCACAATTGCATGAGTCAATTCATTAAAAAGAAATCCCTTTATAAAAGAAAAAAAGATAAAAATAAATGAATCCCTTTCTTTCTAGAGAACGTTGACTGATGCAAACCCCCTGCAAGTATATGTAGGTTTTTGTATACACAGGCTTTTTTATAGAGGAAGGATCAAGTCTTTCATCTGCTTCTCAACATGGACACTCACTGAGAAGAGCTTTCAGAAAGCAAATGGAGGGAACGGAAGGGAAGGGAAGGGAAGAGAGGGGAAGGAAATAAGGGATTATAGCCAAAGTGAAAACTGAGGAGTGGTAAGAGGAAGCAAGTCATTTCACCCTACTTTTATAGATTCCTGGGTGGTTTTAATTTTTTAAAGGAAAATGCAATAATTTTGAATTTTTTAAAAAAAGTAATAAATGAAAAGAATGTTATCAGCTATTCCTCTGACTAGTACTTTTCTTCAACCTATCTATAAAGATGGCACTCTAACATCAAACCTGCAAGGTTAACAAAATTTTTCAAACCATGGAATGACTCAAACTTTGCTTGAATTTCCATATAATTGCAGATAAACCTGATTTTTGCAGCCTCGGGCATCTAGAATGGTTATCTACAGTGTCTGTTTAGTCATTCACTTCATGTGGGAAGCAGGACTGGGGTTTTGACTTGGAGGTATAGGAACTGACCCACCTCCTAACAGGTTTAGTCAGTTTAGAGTTAAAATTGCTTAGAACCAATCAGAAAAGTCATCCTTTACTGAGATTTTAATGACATCAATACCACTTTAGAAAGACCTCAAAAAGTAATGTATGGTAATGACCTTGTTACTAAATAACTTCTAATTAATTTCCCTAGGAGTGTTTCATTATATCTTAATTACCCTGGACAGTTTGGTATGGATTACAAAGGGCTAACTGAGCCTTTCTCTGAGTTGAATTAAAAGACACCATCTGCCATGATGAAGACAATGTGATAATATAAATTCAGAATCAGGACTTTTCCCCCTTAGTTACATATTTTTGTGTGCATGTATACATGTCTGTGTGTTTAAAGATAGATAAATTATAGGGATTAGATAGATGGAAAAATGGATGGGTGAATAGATAGATGATAGATTGTAGACAAACACCTTTCTTTGTTGTCCAATTCAATAAGCAAACTAAAGTAAATGTGAACAACTAAACAAGCATAGTGCCAAACGGAATGTCTCACACATAAGGATTGCATCCTATTTCTACAGAGGTTAGTCAAACACTACATTTCTTATGTTTCCTCAAAAAAAATTTGAAATGTCCTATACTTAGCATCCTTATCATCTAACAGTACAACCACGAGTGTGACAACCTGACTAGTCCAGCTTTGCAAGGGATAACTTCTCAAACATTGTTCAAACGTTGGGCTGTACCTACCATTTTGGGTTCTAAGAAAAGGAAAGAAGGGAAAAAGGGAGGGAAGGAAGGAGGAAGGATAAAAGGAAAGAAGGAAGGCAGGAGAGAGGAAAAGAAATAAGGAGTGAGGAACACATACACACAGGAGTGATCATCAAAATAATGAACGGGAAGCGGACTTGGCCCAATGGATAGGGTGTCCACCTACCACATGGGAGGTCCATGGTTCAAACCCTGGGCCTCCTTGACCCTTGTGGAGCTGGCCCACGTGCAGTGCTGATGCGCACAAGGAGTGCCCTGCCACGCAGGGGTGTCCCCCACGTAGGGGAGCCCCACGCGCAAGGAGTGCACCCCATAAGGAGAGCCACCCAGTGCGAAAGAAAGTGCAGCCTGCCCAAGAATGGTGGCACACACATGGAGAGCTGACACAGCAAGATGGTGCAACTAAGGAAACACAGATTCCTGGTGCCACTGATCAGGATAGAAGCAGTCACAGAAGAACACACAGCGAATGGACACAGAGAGCAGACAATGGGGGGACAGGGAGGAGAAGGGAGAGAAATAAATAAATAAATAAATCTTTTAAAAAAAATAACGAACAAATGATCTGGCAGAAGCATTAACCAATTAGAATGGATGCTCAACCAACCACAACAAATGCAAGTCAGAAATAAACTAATTCTAATTCATTTTAATTTAATATTTACTGAACATGTTTTTAAATATTTTAATAAATACCTCATAAATACGAAAGCACATCAGAGAAGATGCTAGAGGAAAATGCCTCATTGAAGTATTAAGTACCATAGAAAGATGTTTATTATACCTCGAAGTAAATGAAAAATTGATAAGCAATGATCCAAGTAGAAATAGAAAAAGCAAATAATATATTCACAGCATTTTGGAAACTCTCCAGTGAAGATGGGCTAAAAGACAAGGAGCTCAAGTTACCTATGAAAGTGTATATGTCTGTGAACTCAAGTAAAACTATTCGTAGCCACTGGATAGACAAAGTGAAAAGATTTGTAGAGTGTAACGGTGAATATCAACACAAATCCTAAACATGGGGCTTTATAAATAATTACATTAAGGCCATGGGGCATTCCTCACTGGCATTTTAGGGAAGTAGTCATTCTATTTACTCTATTAGTCACAAAGGAAAATAAAAAGTTAAACAGCAGTCAAGATACAATAACATCGTTGACTTGGATCTTAAAAGTAGAAATGGGATGTTTTGCTTAATCATATATGGTGGTTAATTACTTGGTCATAGCATAATATGATTAAAACTGTGCAGAAGTGAACTAACTGCTTGACTGATGATTCAGGAGGCATTTTAGAATAATAAAGAACCTCAGGACCATCGGTCATCAGTAGACATTGTCATATAAATAGCATGTGTGTGTGCATATGTGGGAGTGTGTGAAATCAATAACATGAAAACTCAGTTCATTATGATATTATACTAACCACACAAGCACTTTCTTTCGTACTGCTGGGAGTCTGGTCATCATAATACCACGTAAATTGAAAGTCCTGGGACTGGGGAATGTGTGACATCTCAGCTTTGCTTTTAAATTCCAGTGTCAAAATGGTAGGTGGTAAAAGAATACTTATTATGACCTTTAAAAGAAAACAAGGAAAAAGGAATAATGACAGGACAGTTACATAAAGCACAGTATTATTCAAATAATAAAATTAAGAAGTTATGGGTATATAAAATGTCAGATACATGCTCAATTCAATTTATATCCCAATACTAATCATAATTTTGGAGTTAGCAGTTCCAGTTCTAGAAGTATCTCTCCTCATATATAGATAGGGACGCTCACTGCAATGTTATTTGTAGTTGTAAAAAACCATGTTGGTCTAAATGTCCATTGATAAAGGGACAGCAAGTATGGGATAACTTTACAGCAGAGTTCTATGCTGCCATGAAAAAGATAACAGTAAAATATAGATGGTGAAAAGACATCCAAAGTACGATGTTAAGAGAAATAAAGCAAGTTACAAAATGATATGTATAGCGTGATCCAATTTTTGTAAAAAAAAAAGTTAAAAAATTAAAATGGATATACACATATATATACATGCATTTAAAAAGTTTTTAAAAATGTATACGCCACTGTTATTATTTACTCTGAGGGGCACCAAGGAAGAGCAAAAAGAACTACTTTTTCAATATTTCAATAGAGAAATTTTTTTTCAACGAGCATATTGCTTTAACAATTTTTAAAATCTATTAAACAGACAGTATCATATAAAACATATTAAAATGTATTATATTATAAGATGGTAAAAACATAACAAGGGGAGCAAATGTGGCTCAGGCAGTTGGGTGCCCACCTCCCACATGGGAGGTCCCAGGTTCAGTTCTCAGTGTCTCCTAAAGAAGACAAACAAAAAACAAGCAGACAACAAGCATATATCAAGAAAATACCGGAAGCAGACTTGGCTCAGTGGATGGGGTGTCCGCCTACCACATGGGAGGTCCGCGGTTCAAACCCAGGGCGTCCTTGACCCGTGTGGAGCTGGCCCATGCGCAGTGCTGATGCGCACAAGGAGTGCCCTGCCACACAGGGGTGTCCGCACGTGGGGGAGCCCCACACGCAAGGAGTGCACCCCGTGGGGGGAGCTGCCCAGCGCGAAAGAGAGTGCAGCCTGCCCGGAGTGGCGTCGCACACATTGAGAGCTGACGCAAGCTGACACAACAAGATGACATAACAAAGGGAAACACAGATTCCCGTGTCACTAACAACAATGAAGCGGACAAGGAAGAACGCGCAGCGAGTGGACACAGAGAGCGGACAACTGCGGGGGTGGGGGAAGGGGAGAGAAATAAAATAAATGACTCTTTAAAAAAAATAAAAAAATTAAAAAAAATATATAAACACCTTCACATGAGTGTGCCTTTGTTGTGGACAACGCAGGTAAAATTATCCCCTTATTTTAAACAAAAAGGTGTAAGTAGGAGATGAAGTTGTTGACAGGTTCTACTGGGAAGGATCCCAGCTCATCTGTGCGAATCAGAGATATGAATTGGTTTGCCTGAAGACACACTTCTGGAACAAGTGAAAAATGGAACTCAAGTGTATAGACCTTCAGCCTAAACTAACATTTTGCTCCACAGGCAAGCAAATTGACCTTTAACCAAGAGTTTTTCCTCATTTTCAGGCGCCCCATCCACATGTCAGTCAGTAGCATTTGGGTGCAAGTGTGTGAGACAAAGGGCCGCAAGCCTCCAGACACAGCCAGTTTCAAACAGGTAGAATTGCTCCAGTTCTTGAGATCATATGTCAACAGCTTCATGGCCATTCGCTCGTTCTGCTTGAATGCTTTCTCCAGCACATCCAGGGCCAGCTGGCCAAACTGTCTGTAATGACACAGGGATGGATAATAGGAAAAAAACAAATCCAGGAAAGAGTCCCAGAAACATTCTAGAAGATTGGATATGAGGCTCAAAGAAGGCCAATAAATTAGCCTTTTTGAAAGAAAGAGTAAACAGCACCTTAATGACCTCAGTTTACAGAAGCTATTTTAGAAGGACTGCTGCCCAGCTGTTCTTTCTTTATAGAACAGAACTAGAGGGCTTACACTGTTATACAGCATTTGGTTTACAGCAGAAGTACCTAAGCTATTCATGGGAGAAGCCACTCCATAACACACAACAAGATATACATACATATAGATGTGTATATATATATATGTGTGTGTGTGTGTGTGTATATATATATATATATGGCTTTGTTTGGGACTCCCTGTTAAGATCTAAGAAAGAATCTCTTAACAGGAAAATACTTCAAAACTAAACAAGAAGGGGGGAAAAACACTGAACAAACAAGGAAAGTTGCAGCACCACTTTTTTTGAGAATTTTACACAGATGACTTAGCTAGTAAATCAGACCTGGAGTCACCCTGAGTCTTCTTATTCTATTGTTTTTTGAGGCTTTTTCCTCTGAAAAAAGATGTTGTCATTTTCTGTAATTTTTAAATCAAAATTACAAGTTAGTTTCTATTAACTCTATCTTCCCTTCCTCCCTAATGTAACACTTTAGTAATCAAAAAATCAAAAGCATTTCTGACTTTTCTCTCTTCCACCATCACTCTCTTTAATTCCTTAATACAGTGCATTTATTTGTTTTCCCACCAGAGAGATAAAGAGAATAACAGGTTTTAACTGGGAATTAGTATAGAATCTGAGAGTTGGAAGGAGCTTTCAAAATCATTGATTGAACATTTTATAGTAAGGAAACTAAAGCCCAGAAAGATCAGCTGATTGGCCCAACAGATAATCAGTTACACAAGGCCTAAAAATCCAACCTCCTGACTTAAAGATCACTTTTTCCTTTACTCTACAAAGCTCCTTAAAATTCCTCACAACCCTTTTAATAGGGGAGTCCATGAAACGCACAGCAATAAGTCCATTCATCTTAAAAGGTCTATAAGGTGAAGAGACAGACGTATCTAACCATTCTAATAACTTCCAGTATGTATTATGAAGTGAAGAAGAAATCCTACTTGGAGTAATTTTTCAACTCTTCCGAGGCATCGTCCACCATGTTGCTCTCCTTAGCCTCACGGGCCATTGCGCGGTAGAGTATACAAGCAATCACCGCCTTCACTGTGGCCTCCACGCCATGCTGCCAGAAAAACATGGCCATCTTCTGCCTTTTCATGAGCACAGCCCAAACCAGAAGGTCATTGTAGGGATATATAAAGCCAGTAGAATCAGGGTCTTCTGGTATAGTTTGTTCTTCTTTTGACTTCTTCCTTGATTTATGAAGGACTGCAGACTTTTCCTGTTGGAAAGTAAAAGAGGAATGAGTCTCCAAACATTCAGATGTATGGTGCTCTATTTAATGAGAGATTGAATATGCAAATGAACAGTGACCAGGCAATTCTGACCCACTGTCAGCAGTAACCAGATCAGGAAAGTGTGGCCTACTTCCTGTAACAGACTATTATCCAGTAAACATCCCAGGAAGTCAAACCACAATCCCTATAATAACGGACCCAAAATAGCCATGACTAGACAGATAACTGACAACTTCCCAACTTAAGAACAATCAGAGAAAGCCAATATGCTCTCCTATCCAATTAAATAGGATATTCCGCCCTTAGCCCACCTCCTGCTTCCCCATGCCAACAGCCTCCAAACAGGGCATAACCGAAGTCTTCCCTTTTTTCCACTATAAAACTTTCCCACTCCTCTGCCTGCCATTGAGTGTCTGCCAAAATCAAGTGATGGTGGCTGACTGCCTTGCTATAGCAAGTTCTTAATAAATAGCCTTTATATGTTCTCATCTGGGTGTTCTTCATTTATTTACATACTAATGAAACACAGCAGGTATTCTAAAGGTATTTTACCCTAGGCCCAATAAAAATTTTTTTTTAAAGAAATAAAGATATTTTTAAAAGTCTCTGCTAGCAAGGAGACCTTTAACCAAGTATGTATCTCTATTTCAATGCTCATCAAACTGCACTATGATTATTACTCTTGGCAAACTAGGATCATTTCTCAGTCATCACTATATCTTCCCCTACACACATGCATCCTACATTCAGTCAATCACTTAGCAGAATGCTGGGCAAATAATCTATATTCAGTAATTACTCTTTTGAATTAAAGCCCTCATAGCAAAAAATGATTAAGTTTCTTCCATTTCTATAAAGGGAATTTGTGTTCATCAATGACAACCAAGTGTGAGTTTATAAAATAGCTTTTCATTCCAGGAACTATGAAAAGCAAACCTCTTTCAACATAGTAGCCATTTACATGGAATGTCTTGTGCAAAAGCATTTATCCCCAGAAGAAAGTGGGTGTGAAAAGGCCATAGGGAAAGGGGACGTCACAACATTGTTACCACACACACATAAATCCATCAGCAAGATCACACCTGTAACATTAGGCTAAAATTAATTTCAAAAAAGCCTCAAAGAGGAAAAAAGAAGATGCAAAAAACGCAGCCTGAGGCATAAGTGAAGGAGAAGGAGGGACCCACCCCCAATTATTGGAGGGAGGGGATTACGGGTGCAGTGTGGGCTAATGATGGCGTTTTTGGTCCCATGACATGGACTGCCTTTCTGAATCACTGTCTAGACATGGCAGCGGTATGAGCAAGGAAGAGAGGCTGAAGCAGAAGCTCAGGCAACTATTTAGATGCCAGTGCTCTGTCCTGGGTTTTGCTCATTGTAGCTAGAGCACAGCTGTGCTATGCTTTTGACTTGGGCCATAGGGGTATGGTATTTATAAATGGCCCCACTATTTGTATCTCCCTTTCTCCAACTTTAAATGAAGAAACAATCTCAGCCTGCAAAAACAATTTATTTTCAAGTCTAACAACAAGTAAATGGTACCTTGAATTTGTAAGGCTGGGCAGTTCTAAAGAACTGGGAATGCAGTGTGCTTTCCGCAGACTCATTTCTATTTCCTGAGGATCGTCTCCGGTGAAGAGAGGGCTGGGAAAGGCTATGAGCAAAGCTTGTCACTCTCTGGAATGTGTCGTGATTTTATTTTTAAAATAAAATAAAAAGAAGATTATAGTGGTAATAATTAACATTTTATTTTTAGACAATCATGAAAACCAGATATAATGTTGTATTCTAACAAATATCCAATGGCTCTCTCTCTCTCTCTCTCTCTCTCTCTCTCTCTCTCTCTCATCCATGATTAGCCTCCCTGGAAGAAGGCTCATCAAACAAGAGTTTCTCATCATCTCTGCCTTATTAGGCCAACTGCTATTTCCTAACATTATAAGGTGTCTTGCCCTCTATCATCTATCTGCAGACCTTCTCTATGTGGAAATGCCATTAAAATCGGTGGATTTCTATATATGGAACAGTTTCAAAACAGGCAATAAAGACTCATGAATCTGGTAAGTTCCCATCCATAAACAGCTCCAAGTTTAAGGTTACGTTAGAAAGTTACTAGAAGCTCTCCAGGTATTATATAATATCTCCATTGAAATTCTAGTGACTAAGCCCAACAGTAACATCATTTGCTACTATCAGCATGAAGTTTTCATCAATGAGAAACAAAACAAAAAGGAAGCATTCTTAAAGAGTTATGAAATAAAAATATATGATACAAACCATACACCTTGAACTGCTTTATTTATTTTCAGTTTGTGTTTTATGTATAAAAATTAGACATAGAAGTGGTGTGTTCAAGACTTTTTAAAGATAATACCCAAATTATCATTTTATTGTAATCTAGAACTAATAACATCATAACAGTGATAATTATAAGACCTGTTATGACTAACAATTATTCTATACCCTCTATGTACCAGGAATAAGGGTTTTCAGGTATTATTTCATTTCATCCTGACAAATTTTTGAAAAGGATATTATTATTCCCCTTTTATAGATGAGAAAACTGGTAAACGAAGAGGTTGTTTCTTGTTCAAGATTACAGAGCTACTAACTAGCAAAACTAGGATTCAAAACCAGTTTTCTCTCTGACTCTAAACAATATAAACTGTTACAATCCAATTTATTATGAAACACAATACACTGCACTCTAATACTGGGGAAAAAAAAAAACAGAAATGGGTAATTCCTACTGGTGGACCACGTGTAGAATGGGCCCTACGATAACTGCCTGGCCGCAATCCGCTTACCTGCCACTGGATCTCCCAGGAATTGTGTCTTGTTTAAACAAACAACGTGCAGTCTCCTGAAGTTTATCCCTATTATGCCTTTGAAATCTAAATGCAGAGCATTTTCTCTATGAGATTTAGGTTATCTTTTGTTTTGTTTTGTTTTGTCTTGTATTTTCCTAAAACCAAGTTTGGTTTTCAGTTCACTGATTCTTTGTACATAAAGGTGAAAACCAGCGTGGTTTCCTAGAGTCTTTGTGTGATCCGACCCCAAACCACCTTTCCAGCCTCATCCTTCGCAACCCTTTGGGCACTTCTTCTCCAGCACCACAGGCTCCTCGTCACTGTAAAGACTGACTCAGTGTCGATACAGCTGGGCCTTGCACTGCTCCTGCTCTTACCCTTAGCCCCAAATGCCCAAACCACCCTTTCAAACTTCCCTTCCTTTATCCCTCAAGGTTCATAGCCATTTTAAGAAACAGCTCACGTTACCTCTGCTACTCTACTAGTCAGCAATTCCAACTTCACATTCTAACACTTTCAAAACTATCACGGAAAATAAAATGTGTAATGCATATTTTTAAAATACATTCTGTGTCTATCTTCCAACATAATCTCTACAAATTTATCTCAAGTTTGTCATCTCCAGACTATGGAATATTGTGAGCTTCTAGAGTTAAGTTAATCCTATGAAATATTTGACTCTTTTGTATTAAGAAGGGAGGGAAGGAAAGGAAGACAAACTGGCCACTTCTCTCTCTAACCTTTCTCATTGTTTTGCTTCTATGTCATTCTAGCACATATTACACCTTTATTGATTATGGCTAATTACTCATAAATCTTTTTCCTCTAGAAGTTTCTAAATTCCTGATCTTTATGTCTATCCCAGGCCAGCATATCAGTACTTAGCACAGTATTTCATAGAGAGCAAATATTCAATAAATGTTGATGAACAAAATATCCACTTTAGAAGCAATTTCCATCTGAATTTCCCCAAGCCATTTTCTAAAACTACAACTCCTAATTATCCTTAATTTTATTAGGGAAGCTTTTCAATTATACTACCTTATGTTTTCTGTAGATTTTGTTGTAGAAGGCTCTGAAATTTTTTCTAGTATAGCTGCTGCGATACGCTCCACCAATGAGGTATTCTATTACTAACCCAATGTCAATCAGTGTTATTCTGTCGCCTGAGAGAAGATTATTCTGCAACAAAAAACAGGTAATGAATGACAACTTTCAATTCTCTTTTCTCTCTTTTGCAAGGCCATTAGAGCATAACCAAATCAACTGCAAAGAGGGGGAGGCACATATTTTTTCAATCATCTTTACAAACTGTTTAATGAATATGACCAACCTTGATACAATCTGCTTGTTCAGATGGAAAAATATCTTAGCCTTAACATGATTTTTAGTTTCACAGACACAGATGTGTGTTTATATCTTCTCTCTCTCCATATTTCTCTCTCTTTTTTCTCTCATGCATACACAAATACACACACATACTTTATAACATTTCAATATAATACAAAAGATTGTTTTTAATTGGAAATAGTATAACTACTGCAACAGAAAAAAATCACTTAAGGATATAATTGAGTGTATTTGATCCTAAATTTACATTGGATTTAATCTTTAGCCTCACTCTTCATTGAAATGGCTAGACAACTTTGTGCTATGTTGACTACATCATATGTAAAACAAGACTAAGGGAGGAAGTAGAACAAATAGAAATAAGCAAAATGGAATGGCAGAGCCAAATAAGATATTAAATCTTGAGCCTGTGCCAAGTCAAGTGTCATTGTAGGAAGGCTGACTGTCAGATATCCAAGTATATGTGTTTTAGTCTAAAGGTAAATTATTTTAACCTCCTAAAACTCATTACCTTACTTCCTCTTCATAGCTGTTCAAATCTCAACTACCATTCACAGTAAATTTTTAAAGGCACAGAGAGTGCCAAACATGGCCTCTGAAATGAATGACTGTGAATAATGCTCATAAAGCTTTGAACAAGAAATAAGAAGATATATATAATCACTATATTACAATAATGAGTGATTTTTATTTAGCTTTTTTGCATTCATAATTTACTTTTTTAAAGGATATCAAAAAATAACATCCTTATTTGCTGCTACTTAAAAGCATGTTTAACTTATTTCATACCTTTTACTGCTGTTTATAGTTGAAAAAATCAAAGTTTAAGGAAATAATTTAAAGAAAATCATTTTGATAAAACATAAATCAATGCAAACTGAATTTACATCACCGGGGATATGTTTGCATACTACTAATTTGCCAGCTAAATGTCTTCCTCTGCAGTCCCTTTACTCTGGTTCTCCCACCAAGTCACCATACCCAGACCAACCAAATTCTCGCCATCAAGATACCCAGTTTCAGAAAGATGATCAGTTTATGAACTGTGGTAAAAGAACTTTTAACATGTTCTATGGATGGATTTTAAACTGGCGACAAATGAAAGACACTACCAATTTTCCATAGATGTGAATAAAAGTTCTTGGCAATTAAAAGAGAAGAAATTAGGATGTGAAAATCTGTTTAAGTTGAAAAGTTTGGGTAACTAATGAGGGATTAGAGGATTTTATTTTATATAAGCTCTAACTCAAACTTCAGTGACAATATCATGAACAAAATATGAGCGAGGTTGTAGGGCTGGTGCAGCTCAGTGGTTGAGTGCCTGCTCTGCACATACAAGGTCCCAGGTTCAATCTACAGGACCTCAAATATGCAAGGGTATAGAGCAGTGGGAGACATCCTAGCTTCCTAAAAGAATGCTTAGACTCACAGAAGAAGAGCTAGTTCCCAAAACTCTCGCCAATATTCACAAAGCAATAGCAATGGAAATCACACATTTGTCCTCCAGTAAAGACAGCAGAATCATTTGGTTTGATATCGGCTTGCATTATTATCATCACTAACTTTAATTTTGCATTATATTGAGCTAACTTTCTGATGGGAAGGTTTGCATGTCTCTGACTCATGCTTTTTAAGAAGAAATAATTATAAATAATGTCACTTATTTGGTGGGTCAAATCTTTAAAAACACACAGTGAATTAAGAGAAAAAAATATGTGTGGTTTGGTGATGAAATTGTTCAGAGCTACAAGTAAAGAGAGTAATTAGCAGAAAAATCCCAATCTACATTTTACAAAGCAAACTCTGGTGATAGAACTACCAAAATATCAAGGCAATATGCAAAGAAATTCTTACACCTTTGTAGTCAGGTTACCTGTTTTACATCTCGGACAAGATGATGCAAGAGCATATTAGTAGGTCCATGTCTCTATGATTTAAAAACAAAAGGAAGAATTACTCCCTTAAATTATGTGCTAAGGGACCAAAAAAAAAAAAAAAGTTCAGAACACCCAAGTGACCTATAATACTAAAATATTTTCTTCAGCATATTTAGCAATGAAATTGCTAAATTTCATTTAATTAATTCTGAGGAAGATGTTTTCCAAGAGAAGATGTACTTTGAAATATTTTTCAGTGCAAAAGGTATATTTGCAGATAGTAAAAACTTAACTTTATATGGCAAGAAGAAACTTTTAAAGTAATTTTTAACTATCTTTTATTATATATAATTGTTTTCCCATAATCTATCCTTTTATCCATTTCATCAACAAATATTTATTGAATACATAATATGCTTAATCAGGCTTCTCAGGGATGCAGTAAAGAATGTAAGCTCTTTCTTCTTAGGGTATTTACAACCTAATAGAAGTGAATGGGTACTTACATTAAAAAATAACCAACAACAACAAAAGAAACTCAACAATTTGAAAATTTATGTGCTCAAAAAGAATTCCAAATAATTAGTACTATAGGGAGAGATCACAGTGAACTGGAGTAATCAAGAAGACAGGACTCAAAAAGGACTTTGAAGAAAGGGCAAGATTCAAAGTACAAGGGAGAACATTTCAAAAAGGGTCCATGCCTGGAGGAATTGCTTTCACAATGAGGAAGCCACTTCAGTTTCAACAAAAGGTTTGCATAGGATAGTTGCAGGAACATAATTTTAACAGTTGTCTTAGGTTGAGATGCTTCCAATAACTCAATAAAAGCAATTTGTTCTTATTCACATATTTGATTATGTCTTACTACCATATTTTCTTATATTAGTATATGGTTGTGTTCTATGTAATGACAGAGTAACCTCAATGGGCACATTTTATTAAAATGGGAAACACAGAAATGACCAGATGATCAATTGTAATTGATAAGAATTTTCTCCTTTGGTTGGAAAATCTTCCTATAAATTATCTCTGTGCATGAACATTCAAGGAAGCAGCTAACTCTTAAGGTAATGAATAAATAAGCCCTGAGAGAGTTGTTGATGAAATGTTCCAGTACTCACTGTATTGTAGAGCTCTTCCAGTCGGGGGATGGTAAGAAAGCGATGGAGGTTCACACCATATTCTATTAACAGCTTCACAAAATCCACCCGGTCCATCACTAACGCATCTAGCATTGCTTGTTCCAGCGAGCCAGGCTTCAGAGAGTGGAAATAAGCAAGAGACATAAAGCGAATTCAAAAATTAGACATGACTTAAGAATTAGAGCTGCTTGAACTCACAACTACACAGACGCCATAATTACAAAATACAACCTTACAAAGATAAATGCAGGATCTGAGTGAAGAAAATAAAAAGAAATAGACTCGGAGGCATCAAAGATGTCTTAATAAATCAAGAGAGCCAGCCCATATTCCTGGATGGAAAGACTGATTATTGTAAAGATTTGGATCCTTCCCCCAAATAAATGTACAGGTTTAACACAATTCTAATTTTTAGGAACGCGGGGCGCTTCGCGGCGCGGGTAGAGCGCGGGGCCTCCTGTCGGGGGAAGGGCGCGAGGGGCCCGGGTCGCCGCGCGTGGAGCCCGTGGAGCCGGAGCGCACGGTCCCCGTGCAGCGCCTGCTGGAGGCGGCCCGGAGCGAGAGCGCGAACACGGCGAGGCTCGACGTCACTCCCCTCCGTGCCGAGCTCCCGGGGCAGCACTCAAACCCCCCGCGGAGGCTGAGCCCGCGCGCGCAGCAGGGGGAGCAGCACCCCCACACTGTCCACAGGTCTAGCCGCAGTGAGTGGGAAAACAATCAACGAGTTCATCTGCGCCTGTGCTTAGAACGCTTAAAGGTTCTGATTCCACTAGGACCAGACCGTACCAGGCACACAACACTTGCTCAACAAAGCCAAAGCACACATCGAGAAACCTGAAGAAGCCGAAAGAAGAGCCAGCACCAGCTTGAGAACTGGGAACAAGAGCAGAGACTATAAAGTGGCTATTGGAACAGCTGCAGGGTTCTCGCATACGAATGGACAGCACTGGATCAACTATTTCTTCAGATGGTTCTGATTCAGAGGGAGAGGAAATAGAAGTGGATGTTGAAAGCACAGAGTTCTCCCAAGAAGTGGACAATATCAGTACCACCAGCACCAGTGACACTGAGGACCGCAGCAGCCTGCAGAGTATTGGAAGTGAGGAAAGATACTCTAGTGCCAATGCCAAACTTTCCTTCACTTACCAGAACCCAGCTTGACATAACACTGCAGGGCAAAATATTCACTGGGCCAGTACAATCCAAACAATCTCTTAAATTGGGTTCATTATGCAGTCTCCTCTTTAAAACTAAACGAGGGAAGCAGACTTGGCCCAATGGTTAGGGCGTCCGTCTACCACATGGGAGGTCCGCGGTTCAAACCCCGGGCCTCCTTGACCTGTGTGGAGCTGGCCCGAGTGCCCCACCACACAGGGGTGTCCTCCACGTGGGGGAACCCCACACTCAGGGAGTGCGCCCCGTAAGGAGAGCCGGGCAGCACGAAAGAAAGTGCAGCCTGCCCAGGAATGGTGCCGCACACACGGGGAGCTGACACAACAAGATGACACAACAAAGAAACACAGATTCCTGTGCCGCTGACAACAACAGAAGCGGACAAAGAAGAACACACAGCAAATAGACACAGAGAACAGATAACTGGGGTGGGTGGGAAAGGGAGAGAAATAAAATAAATAAATAAATCTTAAAAAAAAACCTAAACAAAACAGAACTATACTTGAACAAAAGGGTCAGAAGATCTGTATTTAAGCAAATAGTTAGCAAAAAGTGGGGAGAGCCTCCCCAGCAGAACAAATATTCATAATATTCATATTTGAAAAAAATCACAATTTCTAATGGCAGCAGAAAACTTGTGTGAAATTTCCTTGATTTTATTTAGTTGATTGAAAAGAGCACATTGGACATTCCGTCCTCTTTTTCTTTTCTAGTTTGCTCATAGTGCACTGAATAGACACATACAGGGTAGCGTTATGAACCCTTCCTCAGCCTTATGGTCCTAAAAACAAAGAAGATCAAACATATAGTAATGACAAGACAAGATAATCAGGCAATAATGTTGGATAGCTAGAGCTATTATCACTCAGCCTACAGCTTATTATGAAGCCTGTGGATGATCAATTCTTTAAGGAAAAGAAAAAGAAAAAAAATTAAAAGTTCATTTCATGCTCTGCAAAAGGAGACTCCCATGAAGCCTGTTGAAAAGGATCCTCATGCAGCTCAACTTTGTTGGATTCCATGCTAAGCAAGCTACATCCTGCACTGTGAGCTTAGGGCACCACATTGCCAGCTCACTGGCCAGCTGTCCCTAGGTCCCTGGGCAGCATGGGGGCAAGTATGGAGTGGGAAGCCAGAAGGAAAAGCTCCACATGTCTCTATCTGCGTGGGCCAGGAGAATTGTGTACACAAGTAAGCAGGTCAAGGGCTGAGCTGTGGCAGCATTTTTATTGCAGATTTTGATAACTGTTTATATGTGTTGAAAACCAAAATCACATCTTTTTAAAGCTCGTCCATTAAAAACCATAGATGTCTTTCATAGTGTTAAAACACTTGGGGGAAAAAAAAACATTTATTTTGATGCAACATTTGTTAATGATAAAATACCTCACACCTCCCTCTTCATGGTGCACAAAATGAATGAGGTCTGGGCTAGAGAGAAAAAAGGTCAATGCTTATGTTTTTTGTTTTCTTTTAGAATCCTTTACTCTTAACCAGCTTTGATATCTCTAACAGATACAGTATCATAGATAATATAGTTACGCTGGGCACTTGTCTCATTTTAATGTAAGGATTTGCTTCCATTTTCCTACAGGCAGCCTCTCTCCTTCCTCACCATCCCACTGTGCAGGTGCTATTGTTGCTCTTATGAATATTTTCAGAAATGTTATTTTCTTTAAAGTGAAATTGCTAGCCTGCGCTTTGATGTCATGTGTTCACTTTGTCTTTTAACATGCAAGGTTCTTCTCTGGCCCTCTCCTTTACCCCAGGAAGCCTTCTTGGAGACCTTACCCTGGGCTGTTTGAACTTTGTATACTTAAAATAATTTAACTACCCTTAATTACTTAAAAAAAATAAAGGCTTTTGAGTTTCATAACTTATTGCTGATTTTAATGGGTTGTTCATCCTGTTCATTCCTCTAGTTTTATTTTATGTTTTAGATGGGCAGGGCAAGGAAAAAGAAAATAAAGACAACCATATTTAGCAGTGCAAAAAAAAGTAACTTTGTTTTTTTTTAACTTGACATTGTTTTCATTCCAGCTATACCTGGCTTCTGGGTATAAATGGTAAATTGAACATCTACATCTAATTTTACTCCCATCTAAAACTACTCTAAAACTATACTAAAGGGATTTTTTTTTTAAAAGAAAGAAAGAAATACACGAGAGAAAGAAATACAGAGAGAACAAGAGTGGAGATAAGAGTACAACATTTTGTAAGTTCGAAAGTAGATAGTCAAGAAGGTAACTGACTTACAAGTCCCCCAGACCCCAAATACTGGTAGTAGAAGAAGTCAAGAACCAACCAGATCTTTACCACAGAATCTGGCAGCACAGGGTGAAATAAGTGATACGTGTTGAATCCCTAAAGCTGTATATCTTCTTTGGAGAATTGTCTATTCAAATCTTTACCCATTTTTTAATCGGGTTGTTTGTCTTTTTATTGTTGCATTGTAAAAGTCCTTTATATATTCTGGAATTACACTCTTATCTTCTATATGGTTTGAAACTATTTTCTCCCTTTCTGTAGGTTATCTCTTCACTTTCTTGATAATTTCCTCCGATGCACAAAGGATTTTAGTTTTGATGAAATAATTTATTTATTGTTTCTTTTGTTACTTGTGCTTTTGGTATTCCATTGCCGAATCTCAGGTCATAAAGGTTTGCCCCTTGTTATTTTCTAAGAATTTTATAATTTTAACTCTTATATTTAGGTCCTTGGTCCATTATGAGTTGACTTTGACTTTTGTATATAGTTGAGGTCAGGGTCAAACTTCATTTGTGAATATAAAGTTTTCCTAACACAAAAACTTCATTATGTGAATATAAAGTTTTCCTCACACCATTTGTTAAAGAGACTATTCTTTCCCCACAGCATGTACTTAGCACCACTGTCAAAAACCAAATGGCCACAGATGTATGGGTCTATTCTAGACTTTCAACTTTGTTCCATTGATATATTTGCCTATCTTTGTGCCAGTACCACACTATTTTCATTAATGTTGAGGGTTGAATCATATCCTCCAAAAAAGGCATGCCCAGGTTCCACCTCTTGTTCTTGTGAGGGTAAACCATTTGTAAGGGGGAAAAAAAGACTTCAAGAGATTATTAGTTAAGGTGTGCCCAAACCGAGTGAGAGTGGGCCTTAGTCCAAGATGGCTGAAGTCCTTAAAAGCAATGGCAAAAGGGCACAAAAGGAGAAGCCACAGGGAACAGCCAGTAGCTGAAAATCAACGGAATCCAGAAGAGAAAGGAAAAGATGCTACCGTGAGCATTGCCATGTGATGGAAAAGCCAAGAGCCCCCAAAGATTGCCAGCCAACCAAAGACACCAGCCCCGTGAGGAAGCAAGCCTAGTTCTAGCCTCTGAAACCGTGAGCCAGTAAATTCCTGTTGTTAAGTCAATCCATCCTATGGTATTTGTTTTTATTGTTTATCTTTTTTTTTTTTTTAAAGATACATAGATCACACAAAATGTTACATTAAAAAATATAAGAAATTTCCATATATCCCCACCCCACCCCCACTCCTCCCACAATTACTGTCCTTTCGTAATTGGGAAATGTGAATCCTCCAACCCTATTCTTCCTCAAGATTATTTTGGCTATTCAGGACCCTTTGTGATTCTATATAAATCTGAAGATCAGTTTCCCCATTTCTGTGAAAAAAGCTGATAGAATTTAAAATGGATTATATTGAATATTTATATTGCTTTGGGTAATATTGACATAGGAACAATGTTAACTCTTCCAATCCATGAACAGGGATGTCTTGCCACTTATTTAGGACTTCTTTAATTTCTTTCAACAGTGTTTCCTAGTTTTCTGTATACAAGTCTTTTGAATCTTTAGATAAATATATTCCCAAATATCTTACTCTTTTAGATGCTATTGTAAATAGAATTGTTTTCTTAATTTCCTCTGTGGATTGTTCATTGTTAGTGTATAGGAACATAACTGTTTTTTGTGTGTGTCGATCTTGTACCCTGCTGCTTTGCTGTCTTCATTTATTAGCTCTAACAGTTTTCTTGTAGATTCCTTTGGATTTTCTATATGTAAAATCATGCCATCTGCAAATAAAGACAGTTTTACTTCTTCCTTTCCCATTTGGATACCTTCTTTTTCTTGCCTAACTGCTCTGGCAAGAACTTCGAGTATAGAAGATTCTCTTCTGATAATGTGACCAATACAAGAGAAAATACATGAATATGCTGACATGCAGGGACCCCATATATGGTAGCAAGATCTTCCTATTATGAAACTCAACCTTGGCAAGCTCCACTTACAGGCTCAGAATTCTTAATGAGCTTTCTATCTCCTACTCTTAAAAAATAAAGACCAAAACAAAGAGATGGAAAACCGTCAACTGGGAGGAACCAGACAATGCAAGAATCACTCTCTCCTCCAATTTTCTCTTTTGTCCCTCACTAACAAACCAAAATGCACAGAACATTTGTTTCAAATAACCCCATTTTCTCTGTACCTTCCAATGTTGCCCATAAATTAGAATCTGTTTCTTGGCAATGTCAATTCTGTCCCAGGCCATTGCCAGATTTAATTGCTCTGCTGCTGTTAAATTTGTGCCTAGGATAAAAGAAAGAACAATCAGAAAGTACATTCAAAGTACATATTTAAAAACACAAAGTGCCAGTAGGATGTGGAATGAGGAAGTGCGGAGGAATTGTACCCCATCCAGACACTCACCCTTCAACAGAGCTGTGAGGATTGCTAAGTCAAGGTCTTGCTGCTCTTCAGAATCGCCGTCAAATATGGTTATCTACACAGTTGAAAAACAGAAAGCCGTACATTTGGAAGAACTAGCACAGAACGTTTTCAAAAGTTCCCACAGAATTCTCTCTTGAGCTAATGAATTGAGGAAAGCATTCTTCATTAATGTCAAAAACAATATAGAGTTGGGTTTTTCCCTTAGATTTTTCTCACTTATAGAAAAGAAAACTTCTAAAACAGAGTAATGGAGAATTGTGGACACAAGGGAAAAAAACTAAAAAAAGAAAAGGAAATATTTGTAAAAAAAATGCTATTACAATAATGGACCATGCGGTAAGAAGCTAAGTATATTCAATGAACGATCAAGATCAGTAGAATTATATACAATCAATTAAAAAAATAAGTTTTTTGAAAATAAATAGAAATATTACAATTGTTGGAAATTAGCATTTTTTAAGTCGGTTAAGCCACGAACTCATCATACTTACAGAATCCCTGTGCACCATACACTCCATGAGAATTTGAAAAAGGTGCTTGGACTGTTTAAGACTAAAGTTGAAAGTGTTCTGAATCATGCAGAGGATTTCTTCTTTCACCTGAGGTCGTAGCATTCTGGGAGAGAGATAAATGGCAGTGAATTGACACAACCTAGAGAAAAGAGTAGTAGGTCAGCAAGATGAGCACAAGAAAATGTGGCCATACCACCAGACCAAGAGGGCTTCTGTGGACAGCTCTACCAAGAGAGCAAATGAGCAGGACTCAAACTGAAGCAGTGGCACCAGGAGAAGACCTTAATGTCAAAGAAGGATTTGTCCCAATCCTAAAAAGTCTATACTCTGGGGTAGGATCCTCAAGTTGATAGATATTGGTTCTGGGGCCTGTGAATTCTCAGAAATTATGTGTACCATATAGCCAAAGAGATCTGAGGCCCCAAATTGTTTAAGAACCAATCATCCAGGCAATTTTAAGAAGGCGAGAGGTAAGGAAGAATAGGGAAGGGTTAGCGGGCGGAAGTTGGGTTGAGAGGGCAGAAAGGGAAGAGAAATCAAATGGAAACAGTGCCCAGAGAGCAGTAATAACATAAGCAGGGAATAAATAAATATTAGTATATAAGTGGGGCCAATACTTTAGTTCACAGACTCTGTGTTTATTTACACAGCAGAAGTATCCTGCTTTTGAAACTGGGAGAAACACACTGGATATGGGGATGGCTAGGGGGAAAGTACTATCTTATTTGGAAAGGGAAAAGAATTTAAACCTCAAATAAGCACAACATAGGCTATATGGGGCCAGGATATCAATTTCTTCAAATTTGGGAGAAATACATAAAGCCATTCCTGCTACTCTGACTAATGGCAAGTTTATGTGAAGGTGGTCTGAGGCCAAACCTGGTTCCATCACTCACTGCAGAGTTGTTTCAGCCATAAACGTCAATCGCATGAGCATCTCCTCCCTCCCTTACCCTGGGAATGCGTCTTTCCAGAAGCTCTGATAAGTCTCAGTCTTCCCTCGGAAAGGCTGCCATTCAGCTAAGGAAATAGCAACTCTCTTCTTGGGAGGACATTTTGGTATTGATTAACAAATACAAAAGTCACCGAAAAATGAAGTCACAATCTCTGTACTCCAAGGACAGCTGGAACCCATAAGCGCACAGTGGCGAGAACCACACTAGAGGAATAAATAAATAGTCACCATGATTTCAAAAACAGAGAGTCAGAAACTCACCCTTCATCCTCTAAGTGCTTGTGGGTGAAGGCCAGCAGGTCGGCAGCTCTGCCCGTGCCCTCACACACCACCACAGGGTCTTTGTCCTTCACCGTCTCCCACACCGAGAGGATCACATTGGGACCTCCTTCCACCACCAGCCCCACCACGGGCACGCCTTGAATTGTGCCTATTTCAGATGACAAACGATACCAGGCAATTACAAAGAGCCCCGATCTCAGCCAGGCACCCATGTGGATTGCAGATGGAAGTCTTTCATCTATGTTCATTATTTGCATTAGCACCTCTTATTTTACCAGGCTTCCTTAGTCCAACACGAAGAAAGAAGCTTGGGCTTCAAAATAAAAGGAGTGTAAAGATGGTGAGGGCATCTTCAAGCTTTTGGCTGATAAAAAGGTAGCTAAAGGCTTCCAGTTATTTGAAAAATATGAGGGGTCATCAAGAAATGTTAACTTTTTATTATGGATATCTAAAAGTAAAGAGAATGATATAAAGTATCCATCACTCATCTCCAAAAATTCTCAACCTTTTACCAACTCAATAAACTTTTAATTTTGGTGTAGGAACAAGATAGGATGGGCAACCTTCAAAGATTTTATTTTTCATGTTATCCCATTCGTCACTGTTTGAATTTCTTATCATAATTATATATTACTTTTATTAAAGATAAAGAAAAAAGGAAGTTTTAAAAAAAAAGACAGAAATACCAAGGAGTCATTCTTTAAAAAATGATATTAAAAGAAAAAAAAATGATATGATATGTAAGCAAAAGAGGTCACAGAATACTATGTTAGTATGAGTCTAATTATATTTTTTAAACCACAGACATGGACATATATTTTATATGCACATATGCAAATATGCATATGGATAGCATGATATATAAATGACCAGAAAACTCTAAAAGGATATACATCAAACTGTTAGCAGTTGAAAAGGAGGGAAGCAGTTGGGGAAATGTTGAAAAGAGACTATGACTATGGATTTATTTGAATTAACTGTTTTATACCAAACAGGTATTGCTGTATTACTGTTAAATCAATATTTTTTTATTTTTTGTTTTCTTTTTCAAAAGAAAAAAAAAATTGGCCGGCAACACCATTCTTAGACCTTAGCAACGGAGCATTTTCCCCCCCGGGCCCCATGCTTTCTACCGCCCCACCCCGACCCTCCTCTGGCCGTGCCCCTCCCCTCAGGCAGAGGAATCTGCAGGGCCAAGGCCTCTGAGGAGACCGTACCACCTCCCCATTTATTAGAGCATCCGGGACCCCAAGCTTCCAGGGGCCACTTAAGCTTCTGCCCCAGGTAGGTCCTCCCAAAGGCAGGCTCCGCCTGTGTCTACACTTCCGTCAAGGAAGCAGGCAGCTCCGCGGACAGAGGAGGGGTGGATAGAGCTTGGGCCTCCAGGCTGAAGGGTCCGGGTGACCACGTGTGCAGGAGGCCCCTGGCAAGGGTAGGAAAGCAGCAGAGAGCAGCCACAGCCAGGGGCCCCTGCCCCCGCTCAGTACTCCCAATAATCCAAGAACTCTAATTCACGCCTGGCCTTCCAGCCATGTGTGTCAAGGTAAAAAGCCAGGACATGTTTTAAAAGTTCCCTAGCTTGACTTAAAGCTTTTAAATATTTAGATTTACAGTATATGGGTCTCTCCATGTGCTCTTTTACCAGGCCCCATAAATGTTAGGGGTAAACCTGGCAGCAGGTGTCTAGATACTTCATTTAAGTATTTAATTGCTTTTTTACTCTACTTGCTCTTCTTTTCCATAAACTTCACCTCCTTATTATTTTCTCAATATCACTAAAAGTGAACCTAAGATTTATCAACAGAGAAACATAGGGTTCTTCTAATAACATAGTCTTATAAAAGCTAAGTGAAATACAGGAAATGGAATAGTAAGACCAAAAGGTATTAGAAGAAAATGTAGATCAATGTTTCAATTATCTTGAGATAGGAAAATTTTTTCTTTCTCTTATAGTGCTTATAATGGAATATTATGCAGCCATTAAAAATGTGCTAAAGTGTGCTATTGACATGGAAGCATGTCCAGATTTTGATGGGAAGGCTACAAAAGTATCTTGCATGTTACCTGATCCCTGTTATGCTTTCAAAAAATTTAGGGTTTATGTGTGTATGTGCGTGCAGAGAATTTCTGAAAGGACATATGAAAACCTTAAAAATAGTTATTTTTCAATAGTGGGCTATGGAAAATTATCCCTTTCTTCTCTTAAACATTGCTTTTGCTTTATCTGAATATGAGAATATATAATACTTTGATCTTCAGAAAAAGAAATTAATAAAGGCATTTTTTTGTGGAAGAGGGAACTCAACTTCTGTTAGGTTTACTTCTCTTGAAGCAATAACTAACTCCCACAAAAATAAATGTATATATGATTGTTTTCTCTTGCTGATACTGCTAATAAAATTTTTTTAAAGGAAAAAAAACATAAATTTCTCGCTGAGAAATCTCAATAGAGAGCTGCTCTATTCCTTTCTCCCAAGGCTAGCAGGCATGCAACATTACTCCACCAAGTTAAAAGCTACTAGAATAAAGTCTGGAGAAAGGTCACTCCATGCTGTGGAGACTCGGGTTATGAAAAGATACAAAGGAATTTGAACCTAAGCCTCCTATCTTGAAACTGTGTCCTCAGCGGCTTGCAGTAGAAGCACTAACACTGCCACATTTCAAATGGCTTAACCCAGGGATTCCTATAGCACTTTATGAAGTGAGTCTTTTTTAAGTATCCTAAGCCAAGAGCAAGTGTTTGCCAGGGATGCAAGAAGCCTGACTGAAAAAAAAAGAAAATGAAAAAAATCAACATGATAAGTATTTTCATTCTATCAAAATAAAACCCTATTTTCCCACTTTCTGGACAATTATAGTAGAAAGCCTTTCTAAGGCAATAAGTTAGATACACAGGTCATCTTTGGTACATAAGAGTGCTGGATTTATTGGGGTCTTTTCCTTTTCTCTTCTTCCTTCCTTCCTGTAGGTGGCTAATTGTTTGTGCCATTTTCATATTGATTCTCCTTAGAATAATAAATGTTACCCGTCCACTGGAATTGATTCCACATTCTTTCTTCACAGACAGATAAATACTAAGATTCAAGGTCTTTGAAAGTAGACACATTGCCTGCTACTATATGCAAGCTCAGGATTGCTTTCATTCATTCAAAAAGGGAGAGGAGAGGGAAATGGATGTGGCTCAGCCAAATTGGGCTCCCGTCTACCATATAGGAGGTCCAGGGTTCGATGACTAGGGCCTCCTGATGAAGGCAAGCTGGCTCATGCGGTGAGCTGGCCCACTCAGAATGCCAGCCTACAGGGGAATGTGGCCTCATGCAGGAATGCCACCCTGCATTGGAATGCCACCCTGCATGGGAAGCTGCCCCGCGCAGGAGGGCTGACCAACATGGAGAGCTGGCGGAGCAAGATGACGCAACAAAAGATACAGAGGAGACAAAATAAGAAGACATAGCAGAACAGGGAGCCAAGGTGGTACAAGAGAGTAATCGCCTCTCTCCCACTCTGGAAGGTCCCAGGATTGGTTCCCGGAGTCGCCTAATGAAAGAATACAAGCAGACACAAAAGAACACACAGCAAATGGACAAAGAGCAGACAACAGGGGGAACAGGGTGGGGGTGAGGGCAGAAATAAATAAAATAAATCTTTTTTTTAAGGGAGAGGAGAGTGGATGTGGCTCAAGAGGTTAAATGCCTGCTTCCCATGTATAAAGTCCTGGGTTTGATCCCCAGTACCTCCAAAAAACAAAATAAACCAACGATAAAACCACTCTCTTTGGGGAGTGGATATAGCCATGTACTAGGCCCCGGGTTCAATCCCCAGAACCTCCTAAAAAAAAAAAATAGGGTCAGTGGGAAGAAGGCAAAACAAAGCCTTTGCATACATGGAGACCCCGTTAGAGTGCAGTACGGAGCCATGAACAGCTTAGGTGGTGAGCACGGTCAGGGGACGCAAAGGACATTTCGGAACCCCAGCCGGGCCTTCCCTGCAGGGATTCTTCTTTGGGGCTCAGTCCTTGCCACTCCTCTCCTGTGTTGGTCTCCTTTTCCCCAGCCCCCATTCCCCTCCCTGCAGCCATGTCCCCTTTCCCATTTCCGTGACCTAAACGAGCCTTAGAACTTCACTCACATAAGCTCTAAGTGGCTAGCAACAATTCCCAAAGCCACCCCGTGACCAGGAGATGGTCACTGTAACAAAGGAGGAAGAAAGAGAGAAAGGAGTAGACACTTACTGAGGACAGACCATGTGCCCAACACTATCCTAGGCACAGCTAATGTGCTTTACCTCAATTAATTCTCACAACAAAAGTAAGAGGTAGACAGTTCCTTCATTTCAATGATAAGATGTTAGCTGACAGACGTTACCTCTGTCACCAAAGTACGTGACATGGCTTTGACTTGTCTGTCCTCACGATACTCTGCTGCCTCAGAGGAACAAAGCTGAAAGCTAAAAGGACCTTTAGTTGTTTCAGCCAACAGTCAAAAGCTCAAGAGGACTTGTGCCTTCCCAAAGGCATTCCCACTGCCTGGACCGAAAGATGGGAGTATTTTGTGGGAGACTCAATTCAGTGCAAGAGACAGGGGCCTACCTTCTGTTGCCTTGGTCCACAAGGCTCCGTTTCTCCTGAAAGCACCCAGCCCTCACTTTCTCTAAAGAGGATTTCCACGTCTTTGTCCAGGGACACTCGTCGACTCTGTTTCTCCCCTCTCCTCTCCCTCCTTCAGATACTATCAAAATGACCCACTCAACGTACCACTACGAGTAGGACACACATCAATATCTTCAGAGGATCCCTATTTCTAAAAAGCCCTGGCTGGGTTCAAGGACCTCTCCTGCCTGGGCCCACCCACGTAGAAAATGTCATTTGCTGTGGCTTTCAAAGCTCATAGCCCCATTCTTCTCCAGCTAGGCTCCTTACTCCTCTTCAACCATTCTCATCCCCACATGGACATCTCACCTTCTTTCTCCCTCCATCTATTCAATCCTAAGAACTCCCCAAGGCTCAGCTAAAGCCTCCACTCTTTCATGAAACCTCCTCTGACTATACTGTCCCCTACAGATTTTCCTCTCTCCCAAATACCTCCCACAACTCTGCAGCACCTCATATTCTGTCCTCCTGTGGCTGTGGATTCACTTGAGTTCATGTAATTGCTCTGGTTTCTCCAGGACAGGGAAAACTTGTACTGCTCAACTTTGTGCAGATGGCCAATGGGGCATCTTGCTCACAGCAGACCCCCGGCTGGGAAGTGGTGACTGAGCCCCTACGATACTCACGGCTATGTATTTTCTGCAGAGACAGATGCTTTTCCAGGTTCCTCCTGAGCTTCATTTCATTTCCATACTTGCCCACCGTCCCATCGTCAGCCAGGATGAAGTGCGAATGCATGCTGTTGAGTGTGGTGAGCTTGCTGAGGGGGTTGCCCAGCGTCTGGTACAGGCACACGACCTGGGAGATGGCAAAGACAAGGAAAGTCAGAGCTCGAGGTCATTTCCCAGGCTTCACTGATCCAAAGGCCTGTGTTTAGCCTACAGAGCTTCTGTCGAGGAAAAAAAGCACTACTTGCTACTTAGAGCAGTGTTTTCTCAAAGCATATGTAGTGAAGGATCAGAAGGTTTTTTCTTTAATTTCCAAATTTTATGGACCAACATGAGGTCCTACTATGCATAACTAGTAGCTCATGACATGTAGCTCATGCTACAGGAGACTCACCACAAGTGTTCAAACAATGCCCACACATACCACGTTCAGCAAGATAAGCCCTGGTCACAGTGCCACAGCACTGTCAAATTGTCAAAAATGTTTCTAAATATTTTCAACTTCTGGACTTATCTTGCTATAGACTATTAAAAAGGCAGTTCAAAAACTGGTACCAGTACATGAAACACACCATCATTCAGAAAATATTGATTTCTAACAGATGTATTTCAGAGTAAAAAATTGACAGATGATTTTTTTATTATTCCAAATGAAATGGAGAGTAATGAGCAACCAATCAAATGGCATTATTCAATATAAAAATCAAGATCTTTATTAACACTTATTGACTCTCCCTTAAGCTGTTCCAATGCTTGCTTACTTTAGAGAAACAAGCTCAGTATTTGGTGTCAAAGAGCCCAAGTTTAAGTCCAAGCTCTTCTACTTTTACCTTTTGCTCTGGGTAATTCCTGCCTGCTTTTGCAGGAGTATTTTCCTCATGTATAAGTGTGGGTGGTGTAATTCCTACACCAGAGGGCTGCTATGAGACTTAGAAGAAATTATCCACCATGATCAGTTTTAACTCCAGGCATGGAAGAAATTACAGCTTCTATTGTTAAAAAACAAAATGAGGGGAGCCAGTGTAGCTCAGGGGTTGAGTGCCTGCTTCCCACATAAGAGGTCCCAAGTGCCTCCAAAAAAAAAAAATGGATAAGTGGATATGGCTCAATGGATAGAGCTTCTGCCTACCATATATGAGGTCCAGGGTTCGATACCCAGAGCCTCCTGGCCCATGTGGCGAGCTGGCCCATGTGGAGAGCTGTCATGCACAAGGAGTGTGGACCCCATACAGGGGTGCCCCCCACACAAGGACTGCAGCCCCACACAGGAGGGCAGACTGCCCAGGAGTGGTGCAGCCCACACAAGAGCTGACACAGCAAGATGACACAACAAAAGAGAGACACAGAGAAGAGACAACATGAGATGCAGGGAACTTGGGAGCTGAGGAAGAGAATGGTCGCCTCTCTCCCACTCTAGAAGGTCCCAGGATGGGTTCCCAGAGGCGCCTAATGAGAATACAACAGACACAGAAGAACACACAGTGAATGAAATGGACACAGAGAACAGACAACAGGGGTGGGGAGGGGGCGGGGAGGGAAGGGAGGGAGAAAGAAATGAAGTTCTTAGTGTTTAAGGGGACGCTTTGTATAAAAAGCACATACATTTAAACAGTAGTATCACCATCAGCCCTGCAAGATGCTTACTCTTTTTCTTTTTCTTTTTTTTTTGAGGTACTGGGTCCGGGGATTAAAACCTGGACCTCATATGTGGGAAGCTAATGGTCAACCACTGAGCCACTTCAGCTTCCTTGAGTTGGTTTTTCATTTGTTTGCTTGTTGTTTGTTTTTTTTTGTTTTCAGGAGGCATCAGGAACCAAACCCCGGACCTCCCCTGTGGGAAGCAGGTGCTCAACTGCTTGAGCCACGTCTGCTCCCAAGATGCTTACTCTCGAGAGGCCAGTGCGAACTGACAATGACTGCGGGAATACTAGACTGACAACACTCATCTTGGTTTACTCAGGAGAAAACATTCACTGAATAGTCAGTATTGCCACAGCATTATATTAATTTCCTTATCATTTCCTTTCTCTGACCTCATATCTTGAATTAGTGTAAGTTAAGTGTGTTTATATATTAACTCTACTGTACTTCAGACAGATGTAAATGTATGTATATATTGAGTAGTAAAATATGAGTTATATTTGGGAATGTCAATGGAAACTAATTAATAGCAATCCTATTAATGGTTCTTAATATTAATAAGCTTCTGCATAGGGAGACAAATGTTTAGAATCAAAACTAATAATTAAATAATTCTTTTGTGATTAGGATCTAAATATTCAGGTTTAAAACGTGATGCAAACTTTTTAAATGTTTTATGATAGATTATGTTACAACATGTTGGAAGCAAAGCAAGAGCTAAGTAATCAAGAGTCATCAACCAAAAATAACCAAAAAGATATTTTATTAAATATTAGGGATATTTTTTAATGTTTTTATGTTATTACCTATTTTGAGCTAGATAAAAACAACGAAAAAAGAAAGAATGGATGTAAAAAGCACTATAAACTTTATAAACACTAATCTTTAAATGTTGCCTTTATATTTCTTAGCATGACACTGTGGCTAGAAAAAGGAAAATGACTGATAAATTTAGTACATAGAAATAAAAGACTCTATTTATGATCATAAATAATACAAAATACAAACTGGGAGAAATGCAGCACACATGAATAAAAATGCTAGTAGGCTGAATTTTAATATAAAAGGTCTTTCAAAGATAAATATTAACCCTGCTTGAAAATGCACAAAAATCACATGAATAGATATTTAATCTCACTAGTAGTCAAAGAAATATAAAAGAGAACAATTAGACATTATTTCTTACCTGTTATAATGGCAAAAATTGGAAAAGCCAGAATGCCATGTACTGGCAGTGGTACAGGGAAATGGGCACCCTCATAACCTATTGGTAGACTGTAAGCATAAGTCCTCTCTGGAAAGCGACAAATCATGTTTTTAAATACATATTACTGGCCCAAGCATTCTACTTTGAGAACTCTTCTAGTGCAATAAGCAAACTAGTATCAAAAATTTATATATCTTATCACAATATTTATATCACTGTTTGCAAAAGTATATAATACGAAACCACTTAAATGGAAAATAACAGAGGAATAATTAAATCAGCTATGTAGATACAGTAGAATGCTACCAGGCATTAAAAATCAAAACATACTCCTAGCCCCCAAACTGTGACTTCTAAAAACTGTGGTTCTAAAAAGAACCAGCCACTTCTCTTAGGGACAAAAAATATACAAAGAGCCTAGAATATTTTGTTATACTAAAATGCAAAGAAACTATCAAAGGCAACTGGAACTGTGTTAAAAGGACTCAGGGGAAGTGGACGTGGCCCAGCTGGAGTGTCCGCTTACCATATGGAGGGTTCAGAGTTCGATACCCAGGACCCCCTGACCCATGTGGTAAGCTGGCCCACGTGCACTGCTGCCACGCCCAAGGAGTGCCATGCCATGCAGGGGTGCCCCACACTCAAGGAGTGTGCCCCACAAGGAGAGCCGCCCCATGTGAAAAAAGCACAGTCTGCCCAGGAGTGGCACTGCATACACAGAGAGCTGATGCAGCAAGATGACACAACAAAAAAGAGACGCAGTTGCCCTGTGCCGTACAAGCGGACGCAGAAGAATACACAGAGGGCAGACAAGGGGGGGGGGGGGGGGAGTGGGGGAAGGAGGAGAGAAATAAATCTTTAAAAAAAAGGACTCAGGAGGCAACTTAAAAAGGCTCCACTGGCCAAAAATGGGATATTTTGAGCATGATTAATAATAACAACAGTGATGAGTTGAAACATACTAAATATGTATAAATTCATGAGTTTAAAAAGATCCTTATTATCCAGCTTTGGAGAATGCTAGGTAACCAACTCATTATCTTAGAACGTGGCAAATAAAAAGAAATAATTAAGCATTTATTCTGCCTTTCCTACACAACTGTACCACAAGGTAAAATAAGTAGTTGATGAGAAAATCTTTCTCTTTACAGATACTGAAGCTAATAAATGAAGAAAGAATGAAAATTCAGTATTTTGTGGCCATAATGAATTAATGAAGATATTCAATGACTGTTTACATCATATAACTAGAGACAATCAGACATTATTTATGGAAGGACACAACTTCCTCCTATGGCATAAATTTGCACAAAAAGAACCTGAATCTGATCAAACTACTTGACTGAACCACCAATTTACAGGAAATCACAAGGGACAGGAACAGGTTAAACTCCACTACAAGGGGTAAAATGTGCAAAACCCAAATTATGCGGAACTTTTCACTACAAATGAACTAGTGTTTTTGATAAATAAACTGCAAAGGTAAAAAGGGGTGGAGGAGATGAAAGGAAAACCTATAGATTAAAAGTGATTCAAGAGGCACATCAATCAATCACAAGATATAGATCTTATTTCCATACTTAAATAATTAAAAAATTATACAACAATCAAAACTTGGAACATGGACTGATATTTGATGATATTCAGGAATTATTGTTAATTTTTAGGAATGATAATGGCATTGGTATTATGTTTTTTTTAATTGTCCATATCTTTTAGAAATACCTACTATAATATTTATAGATGAACTTATTTGATAACTGGGACTTGCTTCAAGATAATGGAGAAGGGAAGCAAATGTGGTGCAAGCAGTTGGACACCTGCTTGTCACATGAGAGGTCCCAGGTTCATTTCCAGTGCCTCCTAAACAAGATGAGCAAGACAGCGAGTTGACACAACAGGCTGATGCGGCGAGCTGGTACAGCAAGATGATAGAACAAAGAGACACAACAAGGAAACATAATGAAAGATACAACAAGCAGGGAGCAGAGGTGGGTCAAGCCATTGGGTACCTCCCTCCCACATGGAAGGTCCTGGGTTCTGTTCCTAGTGCCTTCTAAAAAGAAGATGAGGACACAACAAACAAAAACAGAGACAGACACCGAGTGCAAACAACAGGTGGGCATGGAGAGAAAAATAAATAAAATAAATCTTAAAAAAATAATGGAAACGAGATTGGTACTGGATGAAGGAGTAGATGAAACAAAATAGGTCATAAGTTGATGACTGTTGGAGCTGCATGATGTGCATCAGAGTTCATTATTCTAATCTCTCTACTCTTAGATATGTTTGCAATTTTCCTAAGTAAAAGTTAAAATAAATCATAAGGCATAATTATATTAATTACATGGAGAAATAACCCTGTTAAGTAGTGAAGCTAAAGAGGCAGCTACATAGCAATGGGTTTCTGTTGTCAATATACAAAGAAAAAACTCTGGAATGATAAACACCTAAGTATTAATAGTAGCTATCATTCTTCTTTATATCTTTTGTAATATTTGATATTTTCATTAAAAAATATACATTAGTTTTAAAAAACAGAAAAATGAATGCATCACTATTCATTTTAGAAAAACCCATTCCCTTTAGAGCAAATAGATAGGACAACAGTGGTTTGGACCTGCTCAGTTGCAGTGGAGGTGATGTAAGGAGTCAGATTCAAGATAAACATTTTTAAAGTGGAGCTAACGTACTAAGCTGATGGATTAGGTTTGAGGTGTGAGACAAGGAGATTATTCTAGAATTATGCCGGGATTTGAGGCTTGTGCTACACCAAGAATGAGCCTGCCATCCTCTAAGAGGTGGTGAGGGTGGTAGTGGGAGTCAGGAGCTCGGCTTTGAATACAGTGCGCTGGAGATGTCTGTTAGGCATCCAGGTGCAGTTGGATACATGGTGATTTCCTTTTATTGTGAAAAGATTGTCTACTTACGTCTTTTCCAATGAGATCTCTCTGGTTCTCAATAACACCCCAAGGAGGGATTCCGACTGTCCAGATTTTTCTCAAAGATTGGGAGGAATGGGCTTTCAGGGCATCACCAACATGCTTGGACACTCCTATGGACAACGAGTTTAAAGGTTAAACTTTAACTCACAAAGCATGCAAAACACAGTGGCTGCCAGAAAGAGAAAAGTAAACAAGTATATGCAAAAGACCACACTTAAAGTCGCTAAACAGTGAAATCAGTTTCTGGTATTTGGGCTTCCTCTGCTCCCTCTGGACACCTCTTTCTCCTGTGTCTATCTACCTCTCTCTGGACCTCTCCCCTTGGGCATTTTCTGGCTAGGACCTAAGCTCTGATCCTGCTCTTGCTTGACCATCATGTCCTACATATCGTCCCTCCTGAGCAAGTCCTGTCCTGACAACATGAATGTTTCCAGGCCTTTTTTCACTCACCTTCTCCACTGCCCCAGCAAAACATCCTGCAGATGTGTCACTTGCTTCACTAAGGCCAGCTAATTTAATAGACTTATCGACACTTGCAGAGCTAATCCATTAATGTTTGCCCTCCTGGGAGTAACAGTCTAACAATAAGTATGGTAGCTAACATATTTTAAGTAGTTTTTTAAGTAAAGAAAAAGGAGGAGGCGGGAGGGAAAGAGGGAGAGAGGGAGGGACTAGAGAAGGCTCTACTTTTAGTAAAGCAGAAATCCCAAAATGTTTCTATGTAGTTTCTTTTTTAAATTTTCTTTTTACTGTAACAGTTGTAGGTTTACTGGAAAATCAGGCAGAAAGTACAAAGTTCCTATATACCACACACGCAGTTTTCCCTATTAACATTTTGCATTAGCGTGTCACCTTTGTTAAAACTGAGTAACTATTACTGTGATATTTTTATTGTTAACTATAGTCTACAGTTTACATCATTGTGTTCTTTTAGATTCACCACCATCCATTACTAAGACTTTTCCATCACATCAAACAGCAACTGTACCAGTTGAGCTTAACTCTCCATTTCCCACTCGTATCTCTCTCCCTGATTACCTGTATTCTAATTCCTGCCTCTTTTAATTTGCATATTCTAATAAGTCCACACATGTGAAATCAAACCATATCTATCCTTCAGGTGCCTTTTCGTAAGACCTAACCATCAGTATGGCACCCCATCTGGCCCCCTTCTCCCTTGCCATCCTTGTCGGCTGCCACATACCACACACTCCCTCAGGGGCCTCATTACTTCTGTCTGCACAAGCCGTATCCTCCAGCTGTGCGTCTGGCCCGGGCTGCACCTCTGCCTGGAATGCCTCTTCCTCTTCTTCCTTCAAAACTAAGGCCAAGTGCCACATCGCCCTGCAAGCCTCCCTTGGTGCCCTCAATTGGAATTGCAGAGCATCTCCCTCTCTCATACTCTCAGAGAACTTTCTTTTTGTACTTGAGCTATATTCACTCCCCAATAAGAGTTGGTTTTTTCATTTGTTTGTTTTGATTTCAGGAGGTACCGGGGACCAAACATGAGAAGCAGGTGCTCAACCACTTAAGCTACTCCACCTAGGGCATTTTCTTGATATCTCCATTCTACCCAGTCAGCATGGATTTCTAGTTAGTGGCTTCCAGTCTGTCCCAGCCTGCCCTGAGCACTGCTCTTAAGCCCAGGGCCCATATAGTACTCATCTTTTTTTCCATCTACAGCACGTATCCAAATGCTAATAGATTCTTAAGGACACTTAAGTAAATTTCAACGATTCCTGCCAAAATACATCAACTGTAGCATCTCTAGAATAGGCAGAGATGTATAAGCAGAGCTCCTCAAATTTGAGTGTGCAGGCAGATCATCTAGGGATGTTGTCGAAACGATCCTGCCGTTCTGGAGGGGGGCCTGAGCTCTATAATCCCATCAAGCTCCAGGTAACGTCACGCTGCTGGTCCAGGGACAGCACGTTGAGGGGCAGGCCCTGGAGGACGGCGGCTGCATGAGGCCAGACCCTGACTGCTGGTGAAATTCTTCCCATTCCCCACTTCTTTTGTTCATGGGAACCATTTCAATCCTCTTCACACCACACCACTGTATTTGTGTCCCTTAGCAATCCCTAACCGAAAGTCAAAAAAAAGCAGTCAGTAAAAAAACATCTAATGCAGCTGGCTCTTCAAGGAAAAAGACTTGCCCAAGTCTAGCTTTTTCTGAACCCTGTAAACCTGCCCAAATCCTCACCCCCTTCTCCTTTTTTTTATTACTGGAAATAAATATACATGGACTTAGAACTCTGCCACTTACAGTTTCTTCCAAGAATGTAAAACAGTAATTATTGCAATAAAATGCAAAAAAAAAAAAAAAAAACAACTAACAGGTTATCCATTAGTGACTGGCCAAATCCCTTGGTTTTATTTTGCTTTGTTTTTCTCAGTGATCTGCTTCCTTCATTCCTCTTGAGTCAGTCTCCCAAGGAATTAGAAGTTAAATGTATGTGTCACTAAGTGCCAGGGCTGATGTGCAGCGCTGGCCTCTAGCTCACAACCAGAAAGGTGAGCTGAGAAACGGACTCATCCTAACCTGTAAGGCGGTCTCCAGGAGGGGCTGCAGGACAGGGATCAGGTGGTATGCCCCCTGACTCACAGTTAGAAAGAGGAAATCAAAGAAAGAGAAAAGGCAACAGATGTGGTTCAGTGACTGAGCGCCTGCTTCCCATGTGTGGGAATGTACGAGGTCCCAGATTCAAATCCCGGTACCTCCTAAAAAGAGAAAGGGAAGGAGGAAAGAAAGGAGGGAGAACTGAATGCGCTTTACCAGTATTAATGCCTTCCGTTATTATCCAGGCTCCAGTTGTCTCCGCAGCTTTGATCAAACCTTGGCTGAATATCTCTTTAAGTTTGGGGGGCATCTTAAAATTCTGGATACCCCCATGGACAGAGATCACCAGCTTTGGCAGTTCCATATTCCACTCTTTCAACATTAAATGTAACAGATGATCCAACTTTGTATCATAAGAAGTTCTAATATACTGGAAGACATGTACAAATACATGAACATAAAATAATGAAAAATACATGCCAGGTATAGAAATAATAAGCACACAGCAGGGCAACGGAAATAGCCAAAACTTGAAAGGAGGTGTTTGAGATCTCTTTAAAAGCTCCTCTTCAGATAATGGAAATATTTACTTTTAAAGGATTCCACACCCCCTTTTAAGTTCCTTCTGGGAATTACAAGTCACTGTAGGAAGGCTTCCTCTGGTTTCCAAGGCTCTCCCACCAATGTTCTCCAGAGAGCCTGAGGTGAGGCAGAAATACTTCAAACAAATGGCAAAAACCACTCCTTCAGCAAACCCATCAAGAGCTTTAAGAGATAGGTGAACTGGGCCAGCTTTATAACTGTTTTTAGTTTATTTGACCAAGTCATGTAGTCATACGATTTAAATTAACATTGAGGTACATGTACATTTCATTTATTGCAAATTTTACATTCTACCTATTTTCGGTATATATAAGTAACCCCCTGAACACATTAATTCTCAGAATAAATACTTTTCATAAAACAGCTATCTTTGACTGGTCAACACAACCAAAAGAAATAAACTACAATAAGGGAAAACCCAAACAGCAGGCAGTCACCAAACTGTTTTGCATTTTGCCTATGATTAGATTGTCTGACTGGCGTTAGTCTTTCCAGCAGATGCACCCACATCCAGACCATTCAAATCATATTGACATGAGTTTGCCTTCCTCAAGCATATGCCACCCAACAGCAAGAATAAGTCAGATTTAGAGCAAGAATAAGGGAAATAAGAAACCACGAGTGTAAAACCACACCAACGGCCCTTGTCAAATGGCTTATGTTGCTCCAAATATTGAGTGGAAGGTAAAGGAGACAGCTGTCAATTAGGCCACCTTGTCTCGGTCTCCACTATTTCAATCACGTGTCCCTCTCTCAACTGTAAGCGCTTATAGTCCTTGAAGACATTTCTCACTCCCTCAGATTTAAGGTTATACAACCATGAGTTAAATTATCAGCACAGGAGTCTTTTCTCCTAAGGCCAAGCAAAGACCATACTCAAGGTTAACGACTTCTCTTCTCTACCTCCGCTATCATGAATTCCTTCAGGCAGGATCCTGTGGCAGAGAGAGAGAGGGCCACATCATCCCCTTTCCAAGAAGGGGAATGCAGCAGGGGGCTGGAGAGCCAGCTCTGGCAAGCTTTCCTACTGCTCAGGGTAAATCCAAAGTGCAATTCTGGGCCTAATTATGAAGAACAGCCTCATCTCTGCTGAGAGATTAAGTAAAATACCGTCAAATGCACAGGATGTAGCAAGGAGTCTAATGCTAAATACAAATGCATGTTAATGAGCAGGGATCTGTCTAACCTAATCCTTTCAGTTCTCCTACATATACGATATCCTGCTGGCCTTTGCACAAGCCATCCCTTACTCTTAGAGTGGCCCTACCCTTCCACCTCACCAGATAGCAAAAACCTCACTCATCTTTCAGATGACAGCTTAACTGCCCCTACTTTCAGATGGCTTCCTGGACAACCTTCCACTCCCCCAAATGAAGGCATAACTTTCTCCGTGCTCTCAAAGTATCCTGTATTCTCTTTCCATCACATCATCACCCTTTTGGGGAACTGTGTATGTCCTAAACCCCCACTCAACTGTAAGCAACATTAACACATGGAATACTTGCTCAGAGCAGAGCCAGGTGTGGGCCCCCAACAAATATTTGTTGAATGAATGAAAAGACAAATGAATAAAGATGATGATGAATAAAGCACATAAGCAAAAGGATTCTATAAGTGGCAGCTCCCCAAAAGGACTGGAGAGGGAACTGCGGACAGTTTTTCTGCCAACGAGAGAAAACATCAACTCACGATGTGAAATGCAGGAGGACTAACAATTGGGACTGCAGCTTATTGTCAAACTGGGTTATCAAGCTTTATTAAGATTGTGCAGTTATGAACTACAGTTTCAAATCCATCCAAGGGATCACTTATACCCTACAGAACTGCTGATTCCAAGTTTTCCCAAGGTGGGCTCCACATGCAGGGAAAGCTGACTCCATCTAATAAAGCAGCAGGCGATTAAAATGCTCAAGAGAAAACTTGAAGAAGAGCTGACTTTTTTTTTTTAATTAATTAATTTAATCCCCCCCCCTCCCCTGGTTGTCTGTTCTCGGTGTCTATTTGCTGCGTCTTGTTTCTTTGTCCGCTTCTGTTGTCGTCAGCGGCACGGGAAGTGTGGGCGGCGCCATTCCTGGGCAGGCTGCTCTTTCTTTTCACGCTGGGCGGCTTTCCTCACGGGCGCACTCCTTGCGCGTGGGGCTCCCCCACGCGGGGGACACCCTTGCGTGGCACGGCACTCCTTGCGCGCATCAGCACTGCGCATGGCCAGCTCCACTCGGGTCAAGGAGGCCCGGGGTTTGAACCGCGGACCTCCCATATGGTAGACGGACGCCCTAACCACTGGGCCAAAGTCCGTTTCCCCCAGAGCTGACTTTTTAATACTATGCAAATCACATGTAAAACTGACATATTATACACAGGTAGGAAACTGGACTGGAAAGCGCAAGTACTATTATTCAGTGCATGTGGAGAAATTCCTCCTTTTCCTTTCTGAGAGCAGACACTCATAAGGACAAGTGTGAACAGCTACAAGTGACTAGTAGTTACTACAGCCATTTTTCAGCTAACACTTCATTTCTTAGTAGTTACTTTTCTGCATTCCTTAAAAAAAGGGCAGCCCTTTAGCAGTTGCCTCACTGGCCATGCTCTCATCTGCAGAGGTTATAAGTTTGCCAAAGAGCTCAGTCAAATAAAGAGCTGGTCTCACAACCCCTGGAAAGCAAACAATCCCCCTCAGACATTGAGGAAAGAGAAGGGTCAGGCCATTTTGCCAAGTGGTCGATAACTTAGATCACCGTTGCAGTAAAACCAAATCATCTATCATCTACATTTGAAGCAACTATTCCATGTGGAGGTTACCCTTTGTTTAAAACCAGCAAAACAATGTGTTGTTAGCAAACCTTCGAATGGTAGGTGTGCTCTCCATCTTGGAAATTAATTGTGCCAAAAGTATCTGTAGGACTTTTTGTTGTGTGCTTTTCAACCGACCATTGTTCATTTCCGTTACTATTGGCAGCTGAGATGGTCCAGGGATAATCTATCCCATGATGGTCTCCAATCAATCGCCCACAGTAACACCTTAAATCCAGGATAAAAACCACACAGTTTCAGAACACAAAATAGACACATTTTTTTTTACATTTTCCTAGAATAACATACAGATGGCACATGTTAACAATTTAAAAGTTTTCACATTAGTCCTTCTGTGAACTAGAACGGATATAATCATTATTGCAAGGCAGTGGGAATGTGGAGAAGCATGGGAAAAATATAATTAATGTAGCCTATGGACTACAGTTAACAGCACTACTGTAATATTCTTACATCAATGCCAAAGAGGTACTGTGATAATAATAGGGGGATATGGAAAAAATATGCCAAATGTACACCATGGACCATAGTGTGTAGTAACAGTCTGATGATATTATCTCATAATTTATAAAAAATGTTCCACAACGCTGTGGTGTGTTGGTGGAGGGGTGTTGTGATTGTTCTGTAAGTTCCCAACTTCTGTAATAAAAATACATTAAAAATTTCTTTTCACATTAAGATTTACATTTAATAGATGAGACAGAAAGGTTATGAGTAGTAATGTTAGCCCAAGATTATGCTACTCATAATGAATTAGGCCACGATATGGAAACAATTCTGACTCAAGAGGCAGAAACTTTAACCAGAGCTAAGAAACCCAATATGAATAACTTGACTGAAGAAAATGGCAAATGAGTTATTAAAGCATGCTTATGTATGATCTTAAATTTTGAAATGACTAAAATATAAAAATTGTAGTGATATGTAAAAATAGAACCATCAATGGAAAAGAGATACGAAAGAGACCTGACCATAAATACAAATTAAAAAATAAATACATGTAATAAGCTTTTAAAGAAAAGATTTTTTAAATGTTCTTGCAAATAATTAGCAATATTTAAAAAATATTTCATATAGATATCTGTAACCTATACCATACAAAAAACTAAACTAGGCAAATTAAAAGGTTAAACCTTTAAAAATTGAAAGTATATAAAAACTAACAGAATATATAATACTTTACTCATTTTGTTTGTGAAAGTATGATGGCCTTCTCATCTTTGATGAATTAGGACCAAACACACAGAAAAATGAAATTTCAATATATAGAACTGTAAAACTTTTTATCAATGTGAAACGATACATCTGTAGATGGAGAAATGATTTTCATCCAATATGCCAGATCATATGCCTATTACAGGCAAATGCTTATTCAATCATATAAGTGATCCAGGATAGAGGAAAAACAAATAATAAATAATTACATAAGAATATGTTTACCCCTGCTAAAATTATAAATTGAGGCAATTTTTTTTTTGAAGTTCCAGGGCCAGGGGTTAAACCCGGGATCTCATATGTGGGAGCCAGAGCTCAATCACTGAGCCACAAGGGTTCCCCTGAGTTGAGTTTTTGTTTGTTTGCTTGGTTTTTGTTTTTAGAAGTCACCAGAACTGAAACTGGGACCTCCCATGTGGGAAGCAGGCGTTTGGTCGGTTGAGCCACATTCACTTCCAATTTTGATGTACACTTACTAATTTTAGTAAAATAATTTAAAACTATTAACATTAAATGTTGAAAAGATCATAGTGAAACAAATACTATATTCATATACCCTTGAAGACACAAACATATATATATATGTATGTATGTATGTATATATACATGTGTATGTATTTTTTAGGAGGTACTGGGGATTAAACTAAGGACCTCATATATGGGAAGCAGGTGCTCAGTCACTGAGCTATATCCACTCCCCAGTGAAAACTGCATTTTTTGTTTGTTTTTAGAAGGCACTGGAGATCAAATCCAGGACTTCATACATGGGAAGCAGGCACTCAATCATTTGAGCTATATCTGCTCCCCTGTTTAATATTTTTGAAAAGTATTATAACAAGTCAAAATATGTATTATAAAGATATCCCTGCCTTCTAATCCAGGATTATCACTCACAAAAATTCTGAGAAATTCCAGAATTCATTTGGAATAAACAGTTTAATAATCACACACACAAAAAAAACTCTATTTGAGGTTGTATTTATTTCAATACTAATCAAACAACAGCAAAAATGGAAACAACTTATTTTCCATTAAGATAATTATTTAATAAAAATGTCGCCTATTAACACAGTGAAATATTATGTACTATTTCAAAGGATTATCAAAACATTAATTCAATGATAATCTTGAATGCTGTAGAAAAATCAAAACTGTTACCATGTAATTGTTACATATAATGTTATTTAAAACAGCAGAAAGCAAAATGGTATATATCCTATGAATATATGTAATTAAAGTATGTTTCTAAAATAAAGGCAAAAGGAGTAATATGTCAAAATGAAAGTGTTTGTTAGGGTAGCAGACTTTCTGATTTTCTCCCCTCTTTCCAGTTGCCTCTAATATTGTAGTTAAAAGGTTTATTAAATAACATGTAACATAATATAAACAAAAAAATGATGACATTTTGTAATCTCTTGTCATTTCAGGAACCAAAGATTTATCACATGAATGAATGTAAATGTTCTGAGATATCCTTAGTGGCCCAGCTGGAGTAAGCCCACTAGGTTATCTCTCCTGACGTTATAACTAAAATCTCATACACAAAATACAAAATACAAAAAAAAAGCAACTACCTGTGGACTCTGAAAAATATACAAAAGTTGAGAATTTGGAAGGCAATCAAAACATGGAGAAGTGACCCATGTACAGGAATGACTTACTTGGGCTATTTTTTTTTTCTTTTTTTTCTTTCACAGCTTCAACTGAAAAGCAGCCTCCACTCATGGAACTGTGCGATAGTGGCAGAGGAGGCTAAAACTCCAATAGAAACCCCACTTTTGGACCAGAAGAATGGGGGGAAAGATCTCTTTGGTGTGAAGTAGGACATGGGGTGGGAGGGAGCAGCTCCCCATTGTTTTTATTTTGTATGTGTCTCCTTGCTTTGTTCCTGAGTGTGGACTGTAGTACGAGAGCTGCATAGCCATGGCTGCATGAACAACCAAAACTCTGAGAGAAACCCCATCTTTTGGAGTTAGGAAAATGAAAAGGGGGCAGATCACATAGCAAGTGGGAATCTCAGAAAGCAGGCTTGAGAAGAGGATTCCTTCATCTGTAGATGAACATACACAAGTCAAGAATTCCCTACTAAGTTGACCATGCATCAGACAGATCCAAAGCAGGATAACAAAGATATTTAAAACTAGAAAAAGATTTAAACTTCTGGCCAAGTCTCAGAATAACCCCCAAGTGGCATATGTGCTGATAATATCCTAAGCAGCATAGCAAAGGCTTTAAAAATTCAACTAAGATTAAAACCATCACCCACAAAAGAAAAAGATGTAATTTGTGTGGTGTGAATCTAATTGGGTTCATTGTTAATTCTTTAAAACAAAAGAGCATTTTAGATAGGAACCAGAGTTTATATGACGTATTATTCAAAATGTCCAGGATACAATCCAAATTATTCAACATATAAAGGGTCAGGAAAATATGACCAATTCCTGAGGAAAAAGAGGATCAACAGAAGCCAATCCTGAGATGACACAGAAGTTGGAATTATATGACAAAGACTTTAAATCACCTATTATAACTACATTCATGTTCTGTAAGATAAAAAATACACTTGAAATTAATAAAAAGAAGCTCTAAGTAGAGTAATAGAAACTATAAAAAAGAGTCAAATGGCAATTTTTTAAAAGTACAGTATTTGAAATTTAAAAATTCACTGGATAGACTCAATAGCAGAAAGATGATAGAGGAATGAATTAGTGAACTTGAAAACAGATCCATAGAAATTACATGATCTGAAGAAGAGAGTAGAAAAAAAAAGATTTTTATAAGTAAACAGTACCTTAAGCAACCTATGGAACAATATCAAAATGTTTGATATTACCCCAGAAAGAAAAGAAAAAGAAAAATATTTGAAGAAATCACAGCCAAAAAATCTCCAAATCTGGTAATACACTTACGAAGCTCAGTGACCCTCAAACAGGGTAGCCTCAAGAAATACCACAATCACAAATAAAGTAATCCAACTGCTGAAAATCATAATGTTAAAAGTCTTGAAAGCAGCTAGAGAAAAAAGACAAATTATACAGAAAGAATGATGATTTTTTATGTCATATATTTTTTTTTACACTTTTTTCATTAAAGTTAATAGACCACAAAGAATGTTACATTAAAAACCAATGATTTTAATGAATGCAGATTTCTCCCCAGAAACCACAGAGGCCAGAAGACAGTGGAACAATGTCTTTAAAGTGTTGGGAGAAAAGAAAACTTTCAAATCAGAATTCTCTATTGTGAAAATATTCTTCAGGAATACACATAGAATATAGACATTCTCAGATAAAGAAAAACTTTGAGAATTCATTATCAGCAGGCCTTCCCTAAAAGAACCCATAATGAAAGTTCTTCTGGCTGAAAGAAAAGACCATCATAAATGGCAACTACTGGAAAAATATAGAAGGCTATTTTCCTTCTGTAAAGTTCTATAATATGAATGACAATCAAAACCAAAAAGTATAACTTTTTTGGTGGGGCTAGCAATATATATCAATGCAATATGTATGAAAGTTACAACATAAAGAGTTAAAGAACCAATGTTTGTGAGGCTTCTACATTTTTACTTGAAATGATGAAATATTATTAGACTGTAAAATTTAGGTATATATATTGTAACCCCTAAAGCAACCTCTAAAAAAAAAAGAAAAAGAAAAATAGCCAATAGATAAATTAAAATGGAATAATACAATATATTCAAATAACACAAAATAAGACAGGAAAAGGGAAATAGACAAATTAAAAAATGGAGAGAACAGACAGTAATATAAAATGGTAGGCTTAATTCCAACCATATCAATATTTACAATGAATGGAAATGATCTAGGGGAACGGATGTAGTTCAAGTGGTTAAGCACATGCTTCCTATGTACAACATCAATCCAAAGACAGAGATAGACAAATTAGATTAAAAAAAAAGCAATACCCAACTATATGTGTCCACAGGAGCTCACTTCAATATAAAGATACATATTGGTTAAAAGTACAAGAATAGAAAAAATACACCATGCAAACAATACTCAAAAGAAAGCTCGAGTAGCTATATTAACGTCAAAGCAGACTTCAGAACAAGGAATGTTAACAGGGATAAAGAGGGGTGTTACATAATGATAAAAAGTTCACCAAGAAGACATCACAATCCTAAGTATGTACACACCTAACAAGAGACCTTCAGAATACACAAAGCAAAAGCTGTAAGAACTGAAAGAGGAAATGGATAAATCCAAAATTATATTTGAAGACTTCAGTATTTCTCTCTCAGTAATTGATAGAACAAGTAGACATAAAATCAAAAAGGATTTAAAGTATAGGCTCCGTTACACACCCTAGAGCAGTGATCTCCAAAGTGAGGATGCTTGGCAATCGACTAGGATAAAACAAGAAAATACGGGAACTCCTAGAATATTATTATGTTAAAAATGAGTAAAATGAGTACAAAATTAAACTTTTGTAGATTGACACAGGTATCCTCACTTGGTCTCCATGCCAGACTTAGAAAGAATTTGACTGTGTTGCCCCCGTGAATTCAAGTGCATTCAACATGTGATTTGTATGTGGCTGTGAAGTGGCCTTAGTGATTACATTATCTTCTCTCAACCTAAGTACTGCTCACAACGAGAGAAAAGGACTTTTTTAGAGAACTTGACAAACTGATTCTAAAATTCATATAGATGTATGAAAGTCCCCAAATGAGTAAAACAATTTTTTAAAGAGAAGAATAAAGTATAGATGACTTGCATTATCAGATATCAAAATATATTATAAAGATTTAATAATGAAAAAGAATGGCATTTAACAGGAGTAGAGAAGTAAATCCATGGTACTGAAAAGAAAGTTCAGGCAAAGAGCCATAGACATATATGTAACAGATGGCACCATAAATAAGGCAGACTGCTCAGTAACTGGTATTGGGACACTAGATTCTAGCTAGATGTAAAAATGACATCTTCTAACAGTTTTTAAATCCCAGTTGGTATAAGAATAGATATTTTTCCAGTACTGTTTGCATTGGTTACTCTGAAGATTGTGAAGTGAGAGGATGCTGACAGGGGGTTCTGTTTGAAAATCACTGTCAAAATTTGTATTGTACCACCTACCAAATTGCCCATGTGGAAGGCATTTACTTCACTTGCTGGTCATAGCTCAAATAAAGGCTGTGAGTACAGGAAACACCTTCATTATCCAAATAGAATGTCAGCTATTAAAATGAAAATTTAATGTTTCATAAGTGTTTGTTGGTAGAAGCTTTTACCAAAAGGCATTAACCATTCACATATCCCAATAATTCAAGTAATCCATTACATACAAATCATCACGCTCCTTCTCCCAAAAGAATCTCACATTTCTTTTTAAAAACTTTCCTTGGAATGGTAAATATCAGGCATCAATAAAGCCCTGTAAAATACTTTCAAGATATGAGGAAACTGCCCTAAAGAAGTTTAAATAGGTTGCCAAAAAGTCAAAGGGAATCCTATTAATCTAGATCTTACCTGATTAAATTTTGGCAGACCTGGCATCCTGCAGCACATCTAAATTGATAAAAATAAAACCTCAGTTAAATTACTGATATATTTGAAAACATATACAATGCATATACAGTAAATATCTGTTATTTTCTATGGGATGGAAATCAGGGTTTGCTGAGTAAAATACATAATTTCCCAAATATTCCCATATGTCATTTATTAAATATAATTATACTGCAGCAACTATGATCTAATTAACAGAACACTGAGTTTGGAACTACAATACTTGGACTTAAATCTCACTGATTTAATGACCCTTCTACAGCCTCAGTTTCCACATCCAGAAATATCTGACTTATAAGATTATTAAAAGGATTATCAGAAATATTTGTACAGTGTCTTATAGTGCCTTGTCCATCACTGTGTGAATAATAATGGTAGCTATTATTAGTAGTAAATTATAATGATAACATGGAATTCTTAAGAATCAAGTAAGGTAACATATATGAGAGTAATTCTATTTACTGTAGTAATGGACGTGGTGGCAATAGCACAGCATTGTGACTGTAATTAACACCACTGAATTGTATATTTGAAAGTGGTTAAAATGGGAAATGCTATGAGTTGCTACAATAAAAAAAAAATTCTTTTTTTGAGGAGGTACCAGGGATTGAACCTGGGACCTCATACACAGGAAGCAGGTGCTCAATCACTGTACTACACCTGCTCCCTAAAAATTTTAAAGCAATTCTAGAACACAAAATACTACCCATAGAAGGGATGGTTGATAACAAATACAATTACTATCCTTATTAATCTGGCATTTTAATAATTCAGAAGGACCTTCAGGATTTGGGGAGTTAGCATTATGGTCATCAATAATCATATATTAGGTATGAAGAAGTTTTAACAGAGAACTCTAGTTAATATAATAGAAGAAAAGGTAGTATTATTAGAATCAGGGTCACTCGAACTTATTCAGCAACTAACATTCAGGTCTTTCACTTCTCCTTCCTGTCCCAGGCTTCTTGGGAATTTCTTTTCTCAGAAGCTTCACTTAAGTTGAAAATGAGAAGGAAAAGGAAATTATAATCAAATTTATCAGACTTGTTTCTAGTTAGAAACTAAAAAAGGAATCAGTAAAAGAGATAAACTTGTATACAATTCAAAATAGTGACCTACCACCTTTTTCTGTGGGGGAAAAAAAAAAGCATGAAAGCTCTAACTTAGAGAATCTTACTCTAAGGACCTCAGGAAAAGCCTGTGTGGAGGAATGGCCACAGTCATCCATTAATTTCTCATAATCCCACAAAAATAGAAATTTCCTTTATGCCCTATAATGTAGTATAGCTTGGACCATTCATGGAATTATGATCATTGATATTCTTCTTCTTGACTCTATGGGCTAATGACCTGCAGCTAATCACTTTTCATGGGTTTCATGGTAGTTGCAAAGATGATTTTCCATTTACAGAAGCAAAAGGGACCACGTGAACTCAATCTGCTTGGCACTGCAGGCACCATCACCTTACAAGATGTCATAAAAGATGAAGGAAAAAAAACAAGGTTATCCTGGCATTCTGTAAACATTTTATAGGCAGGTAAAATGAGAATTTCCAGTTGCAGGGCTTGCAAGTCATAGGTAATTCAACAAGGGTGGAACTAGTAAATGTTTAACAAAGGTAAGGAGCCCTGTATTTTAATCATCCCCAAAGGACTAGAATTTCAAGGACCCCACCATACTCCTCTTCATAATCATCTGGTTTGCAATTTCTAAATTTCCAATAAATATAAGGCCAAATGTCTGAAGGACTCTAAATAGGGTGGCTGCTCTAATTAAAATATTGCCCTTCACTTTTTCTTTCTTTTTACTTTTTTTCCCAGGGCAATGCCACCCAATTTTAATTTCATGGACCTGATTACTCTGGGGAATTTTCCATAGACCTTTCTACCCCTGTCTTTCACTGGGTGCTTTTTTGAACTTTGTTCTATAAGTAGAGCTTCCAACAGGTTGCCAAGAACTCAGACTACTCTAACTTATATTATTCCATTTCACTGCCTATTATCTGCTCAAAAGAATATGGAAAGGAAATGGAATTAAAAGTAACTGTACAATCTGAGCACAGTGCCTCAAAAACATGTTAAATAGCCACTCTTTTCACACTTTAGTTGGGGTAAGAAACATTCACAATAATTGCCAAACCACAAAAGTTGTAAATTATTTATCCAATCCTCGTGGAATGCATGCAACACTAGATATTTTCCACCTATCCAGAGGTACAGGAGCATCAAAGATAAAAGACTGGCATGAAATCCACCATGATGTTAACAGTAACTCCACAGGGGTGATGAAATTATAGTTGCTTTTTTCCTTTGCTATACAGCATTAATTCATTCAACAAATATTTATCAGGAGCCTACTACATCCAGGTACTAGTATAGTCACTGGAGTTGCTGTAAGATACAAAACTGCCCTGTATCAAGGTCTCTGTTTGAACCAAATTTTCTACAATTACCAGGTATTACTTTTATAAATTAAGAGGAAGAAATAAACTTTGACTAAAGAACAAATAAATATTTACTTTATAGATATTACCAAATGTTTCCACAGTCTTCCAAATAGCACTGCTTTTAAAAAATAATAATTAAAAATTATACCTGTGAGGGTCCTTCGAACTGGGTATGATTTTGTTACATTCCCTCTTGTCAAAAACACCTTCAATCCAGGATTTCTGGGACTGAACAGAAAGGGTCATTATTTTGATATCCTCATTAAATGAGAGAGCAGCGTAATTACTGCTTTTTACAAATAGACAAGATAATTTAAATATTGTGGATACTAAATAAAATGCCAAGGCCATCACCAAACAGGCTAAGTATTTACTATTAATAAGCGTTTCTATTATAGATAGTAACATAGGCACAAAGAAGCCAAATGAGAACCCAATAATAGGAAATTAGTTGGATCATAATTAAATGTTAAATTGAGGCGATTCCTCCATGGAATCTACCAAGGAAACTCTACCAAGGAACTAAAGATATAACTGGTGTATTCTGTTAAAAGTTACTTTTATGTCTTGCACTGTAATCCTACTGAGTGAATATCAAAGTCCCCAAACTTCAAAACTCTCATTCACATAATTCCCCTTTGGCTAAAGTTCCATATCAAGCTTGAAAGAGTATCAGAGGAGAGATGAAACTTCAACAAGATTAAGGAAATATTCCATATATTTAGCTTGCCACTGTCAGCTGTTGCTTTATGTTACACAGCCTATCATGTCCCTAAATACAAGTGGCACATGGGTACCCTCTTGGCTTCCTAACAAAATCCTTCCCATACTGAAAAACTCAAGTTACAGCCAAGCTCTTCATAAGCCACGCTAAAAGTCTAGAAGGAGAGGACACTGGATCTAAAAGAATACCCAATCTACTAATGAGCTCTGCCTTCTCCTACTATGAAAAGATTTAAACTCTAACATAAGGATGTAAGTGTGGATATAATTCTTCCTATGAATGTGCATTAAAATAAAGAAAAAAAGGAGATGACTGACAAAGTATAAGGGGTCTTTTTCAAACTCCCAACCTACCACTGATGGATGTGTACTGAGTAAGAAAACATCCTACAAATCCAGCGGTAGAACCTCATTATCACACTGTCCTCAGGTCCCCAGATGATTATAAATGAGGCCACTAAATGAAGTCCTTTACATACTTTATTACAGTTTATATGTTTTTAATGCTTTGCCAATTTAGTGAATGTCTTTTCATATGCAAAATATTTGCTGATCATGCAAAAAGAAGCAAGCAAGTAGAATGATTTAAGATAACTCTGGACTTGATCTGAGAAGTTTTCCTTGTTTATAGAAAAGTTAAATACATAGTAACTAGTGAGTCAGTTTCTTTTTTTCCCTCTTGCTTAACTGGATTTGAATTCTATACACAGTTTTTCTTTTTATTGTCATAACATATCTACAGCTTTATTCTGGAGAATGAGTCACATGCACTTGAGAACATGTATTCTGTCATTGGTGGGTAGAGGGTACAATGTTCTATACGTATCTGTTAGGTCTAGTTGGTTTATAATATTATTCAAGTTCTCTGCTTCTTTATCAATCTTCTGTATAGATGTTCTATCCTATATTGAAAGGGGCATCTTGGTCTCCTATTACTATTGTAGAACTGTCTATTTCTCCCTTCGATTCTGTCAATGTTTGCTTCATGTATTATGGAGCTCTGTTATTAGGTACAGATATGATTACAATTGTATGATTAGAATCTTCTTGCTGGTTGACTCTTTTACCATATTTTTATTTGTCTCTTGTAACAGTTTGTAACTTGAAGTCTATTTTTCTGATATTAGTATTGTTACCCCCACTTTTTTCAGTAACTATTTGCATGGAATATTTTCTCCCATCCTTTCACTTTCAACCTATTTGGGTCTTTGGATCTAGAGTATCTTGAAAAGAACATATAGTTGGATGCTTTTTATCCATTCATTCATTCTCCAAATATTTATTAAGTGCCTAAGTTTTGTAAAGCATTGAGAGTTTTATGTCCTTGAAGAGTTCTTCATCTGAATGTGGAACTATGTGAATTTATTAATTCAGCAGATATTCTAGAAAGGGAATTCTATGGTAAAGACAAGGTCCTTGCTCTCAAAGTCATAGAATAAAAAGGCGGAAACAGATAAGAAATTGATACCATTAAACTTCATGTGTATCAATTAACTACTAAAAACAGGTCAGTAAAGGAAAAGGAAAAACAAAAGCAGGACCAAACAGGGTCCTTAATTAGAAGCCCATATATACAAATTTAGCAAGCTGTGATCTTAAAAGGTTGGCTAGCAGACACTGAAAGGATTATCTGGCAAATTATTTAACTTCGTCATGGCTTTTCTCATCTATAAAAGTGGAAATAATAATGCTCCCTCATGGGGCTGTTGAAAGGATTAGATAAATTAGAGGCTTCGAACTTTCCCTAGGACTTATTAAGGCTTAATGAAGCTTAGGTATTATTAATATCGGTAATATCAAAAGTAAAAGTTAGCTTCTGATTGGTACCCTAGGAACTTAACGCAAGTGTATCTTTTTCCATAGAAAAATGTCTCCTGACCTCCAAATCTCTCTCACAAGACCTCTCACATACGGCAAATGTAATTACATTTTAAAAGTCCACTTTCCACCAGGATTCCAGCTACTAGAGGCGCCGTGCCAGGCATCTTTGTTGCCCCAGGGCCCAACCCAATGATTGTTGAATGAGCAACAAAATGAACAAACTTAAAATAGAACTTCAAAAAGGTGTAAACAGGAAACCTGCGCCATATCACAAGCAGAAAAACTCGCCTCCCGCAACTCCCATCTGTTATCTCAAAACTACGGAAAAATAAAAACAGTCTTAATTTAATTTGCAAGTATTTCAAACAATTCTCAATGTAGAGTATTACCTTTTTTGCCCCCTTCCTCATAATAGCATCCTTCTCAGTACACTCTCCAGCATACATTGGAGAGGTTGCCATGTTCAGTTCCACAAAACTATTTGGAGCCAAATATTCGTTAGTTCTGATTCAATAGCCCAACTCTCTGGGGTAAACCCCCAGTGTGCTGGCTTCTGCCACTCACAGCAGCAGGTTTTGTAGTGGTGTAGTTGATGGTGGCTGGGTTATAGCATTTCTGCACCTATATCATGGCCAGTACCATCTTCATATACTGGTCATTTAGAGTTACTTGTTTGCTTTATAATTATTATCTGGGGGAGGGACAGTCAGAGAGATAGGAAGAGAAATAGTGTTGATTCCAGCCTCAGTGTTGGTTTCAAGTCGTTTGTCTTGCTCTTAAAATATTATTAGATTTTGACATCCAATCCCAGGGCTAAGGTGAGAATGGGAAATTGCAAAACAATGTCCAAATACCAGTTCTCCAACAGTGGCTATATGTAAACTAATCACTTCCATGCCTGAAAACATGTCTGCAAGAGAGATTTCTAGGATTTCCAGATAAGAGATTTTTCTCTCAGGCGTGAAAGACAGTGGTTAAAATGATAAATTTTGCTATATATGATTTATCACAATTAAAAGAAAATCTAAATCATTGTAAATGTGTGCAGGATTTTTTTTTAACGTTCACAACACTGGTTGGAGGTGAAGGGCAACAAAAGTTACAGGTCATTTATTTTCTTAATAAACTTCTTTGCACTTAAAACAAAAAGGTATTAGCAGATGTGGCTCAACCAGTCTAAGGCTCACCTACCACATGGGAGTGCCAGGTTTGGGACCCAGTGCCTCCTAAAGATGAGCAGACACCAAACCCACCACAACGAGCTAGATACATGCACCCACCAGAACAAGCAGGTGCCACAAGCCAGCAGATGCCTCAGCTCTCAGGGAGCAGATGTGGCTCAGGCTGTTGGGCACTGACCTCCCATATGGGAGGTCCCGGGTTCATTTCCCAGTGCCTCCTGGAGAAGGCAGGCAGACAAACAAGAGAACCATTAGGGCAGGGGAGGGTGGGCAGAATAAATACATAAAGTAAATAAATAAATATTTTTTTAAAGTCAAATATTTTCCCTGTAGAACTGACTATTCCCATTTTTATGCCCCCAGTCTATCTCATACACATTAGAGCACATACAATGCTTACTTGCACTCCATTCAACTGTCTTTATTTCTTAACCTTGCTATAATCCATTTGAAAACAGGGTGTTATCTTATTTATCTTGGAATCCACAAAACACAGAGAAGCACCAGAATGGAGCAGCAATATTTTCAGACTCCAACTACATTTGATATTTTCTTCTTATTTTTCCTACTGAGCCCCTCCCTTGGAGCACACACTGTTTCAAAATGAGTGCCAGTTGGACGACCTCCACTGTGCACGACAACCTTTTGACTCAGGGCAACTGACGGGGCATCAGGGAAAAGCCAGCCTTCCCACTTGAAAGAGTCAGCTCGGGGCCTCCTCAGTGTTCGGCTCACAGTCTTCAGGGATATCTCATCTTACCCATTTGATCCAAGAGGAACGGTCTCAGAAAAAAGGCGTCCAACCCCAACATAATGAAAAACCAAGTTATCTGTTCCACCAACACTGCCACAGGGGCCTTGATTGGTTTTCCAGTATATAATCTTTCCAGAAGGGGGCATTCAGCAGTAGTTCATAAAGAGAACACAAAATAACCTTATGCTTTTTTCCTCTTTATGTAGGTAAAAGGTGAACACGACTTTGCTGGTAGTGACATTTTTGCAACATCTCTTAAAATGGATTTGTCAAAACTAAATAACACACAATTCCCTAAAATGCTGCTAGTCCTGTTTAGGTAAGAAATTTTACTGGCATTTTCATCTACTGCTTTGTTGATCAAAAGCATCTAGAACCTCAGGATGATTTTCTAGATTATATAATCTCATGAGTAATATATATATACATGTATACATAAATACATTTAGGAATTCTCCTTAGAGCCTAATAGGAGGAATTAGAGGAATTCAGCACTGAGCATCCAAGTACAGCAAATCATAAAGGTTCGAACTCCCCAGATTGGTTTAAGCTCTCATTGTGTCAGTCTTAAATACAATCTTAAAATAGCAGTGAAAAGATATCCTTCTCTTCAGCTGCCACACATGCCACAGGGTTATCCAGACTCCTGGGAATTCAAACATACAAATAAAAGATTTATAATTTTAAGTCATGTTACATCATTTCAATAAGAAAGGAAATGGAAGATTCCTTTATGAGGGTTCTTTCCAACTGTCCCCTGACAGTAAAATACACACCTTCACCAAACACTGAGCTTATCTGTCCTAAACCACTCTAGTCTAAGATTTTCATTAGATTCACTCAATCTTCTCCAGTCCTCCAAGCAGCAAAATACCCACAAATTTATTATTATTGTTCACAGAGAATCATTATTTAGGGACCCAATGTCTCATTAAATTGACCAAAACATTACTGGGACTACAGTCACGTGATCCACATAGACTAAAATACCTTTTCTTGAGATAATTAGTGCAACCATTCTCTTAAATAATTGACTTCTTTTTTAGGAGGCACTGGGGATTGAACTTGGTATGTCGGATGTGGGAAGCAGGCGTTCAAACACTGAGTTACATCTGCTCCCCTTAAATCTTCTAGGAAACCCACCATCGTCTGGGACAAACAAGCCTTAATTGAGAATTAAAAATTAAAGGTAATTTAATTTGCCATCCACGGCAAGGTTTATACATATAATGGAGATTATGTGCTTTATTTTTTCAGTGCTGCACAACAGAAAGAATCCTGCAATAGGATTGTGCTTCTTGAAATTTGATGGCGATACATACCACGTATTTAACTTACACAAATTCAAAAGGTTTGCTAAGAAACTGTGAGAGAGGGCTAGAAGGTGAAAAAGAGACAGAGAGAAAAACCATTGTTAAAATGTGAGCAAGTTCACATCCAGATGCCCTAGAGCAATGGTTCTCAAACTTTTGGGGCTTAGGACCCCTTTACACTAATAAAAACTACCGAAGGCCCCAAAAAACTTGCTTATGTTAGTTGTAACTACCAAATTTATTGTATTAGAAATTAAAATGGGGGGTTTTAAAAATACTTATTAATTCATTTTAAAACAATAGTAAACTCTTAAAATGCTATCACATTTTTATTTTAAAAACTACATTTTCAAAATGAAAAAGTTTATAAGCAGAGTGGCATTATTTTACTTTACTCCAGAAAAAGCACGTTCTTAATTCCATTTCTATGAGTGTGAAATCATTGTAAATAGGACCTTTTGAAGATGTTATTTTTAACTAAGGTGTGGTCAACTGCATCAGGCCAGGTCTTAATACTATTACTGGAAGCCTTATACAGAGAAAGTCACAAGGAGGAACTGGAAGCTGGAAGACAGCTGGAACATGGAAGAGAAAAGAGAGCACCTCATCATGTGACGAGAGAGCCAAGGAATCCCTAGGATTGCCTGTCTGCCAGAATGCTACTGACCTCCAGAAGAAACAAGCCTCCAAAACCGTGAGATAGTAAATTCCCATGAAATCACTGAGGAGCAGAGAACAGACAAGACATGCGAGCCAAGAACATTTGGAAACATCCAAACTTAGGATGCAGAAGAAAGAGTTCAGGGGAGTGGATGTAGCTCAGGCTGTTGAGTGCCTGCTTCCCATGTACAAGGCTCCAGGTTCAATCCTTGGTACCTCCTAAAAACAAACGATAAAGGAAAGAAGGGAGGAGGGAAGGGTTCAGAGAATAGAAAGCAGAGATTTACTAATCAGGATAGTTACATAACACCTGAAGCAGAGAACGGAGAAAGTCTCTCTTTTTAAAAAAGATGTGTATTTAACATTATGCTACGTGAAAGAAACCAAACACAAAGAACTACATATTTTATGGTTCCATTTATACAAAGTGCAAATATATATCAATTTATAAAGATGAAATTAGATTAGTGGTTTTGGAGGGCTGGGGAAGGATAGAGGGACTAAGAGGTGACTGCTAAGGTGAGTGGAGCTTTTCTTTTTGGAGTAATGAAATTGATCTAAAATTTTTTGTGATGGTGAATGCAAAACATTGTGATTACACTAAAAGCCATTGATTATATACTTTGGAGTGATTGTATGGTATGTGAATATATCTCAATAAAACTGCTTTTTTTAAAAAAAAGGTGTATATTAATACAAATGTAAGCAGTTTCAAAGTGAAAGTGATGAGAAATGTTTAATAATGCAAAGAAAATAAGGAGGATGGCAATTATGTGCATGGTGAATGAGTAGATTGAGAGGGGTCAAGGAAGTAGGCTGCAACACAGAAGAGGCAACTAATGTAAAGCTACTCTTAGGAGTAATAACATTAAAAACAATATCCACTAAATCAACAATATAAAAGCAATAGCTAATATCAATTTAGGCTTTAACATATTGCAAAGGTTGTACAAAATGTTTTATGTGCTTTAGTGAAAGTATTATTCATTACTCTGTGACTGGTAGAATTATTATCCCCTCTGTATAGTGGAGGAGCAGGTTCTACTTAATTCCAGGTCCAGAGCTCTTTTATGATACTCTTTTTTAAAAAATATTTTTTATTGACATATATCATTCATACATGAACATACGTAAACAATAAGCGTATAGTAAAAGTAGTGAACTTACAAAATAAACATGGGGTTCCCATACATCACCCCTCCACCAACACCTTGCATTGCTGTGATACATTTATTACAAACTATGCAAAAGCATCACCAAAATATTTTAGTCTGTATCTTACATTTGGTGTATTTTTCCCCCAACCCACCCTATTTTTTAAATCTATTTTTTATTTATTTTTAAAAGATACTTAGATTACAATGCTACTCCTTATAAGCAAACTTGAGAGAAGGCTTATTTTATGTTGAGAAAGTCAGGACCTTGTTTGTAGATAAAAGAGAAGTCAGTGAAAACAGAAACCGAAGATGCAAGAGAGACTAGAAATAGCTTTAGAGGCTCCAGAGGAAATGGTATGGATAGCCAAGGAATGGATGACAACCTTTGTCTTTTTGGTAATTTTGCCCAAGACCTTCTCTGTGTTCTACCGATTGTCACAGACCACTTAGTTCTGAAGGCTGCCAACCTCAGCATTCCCCATAATAAAGCTCCTTAGCCTCTCAGAGAGAGAAAGGAAGGTAGGAGATAGACATACAGTCATAAATCACCCTTTTTTATTACTAGCACTTTCCAGTAGAAGAACAGCATGATTGCAGTGCATTTTCCAAAGTATGTTCTACAGATTACAAATCATATGAAATGACCAGTCAGAAATAGGTCCACCAAACCCAGGGTAGGTGGGGAACGTCTATGAATACCCCATTGACAACCTGTAGGGAAAACTGCCAAACAATCCATATTCCAGGGATCTCTCCTATAAACTGAGCTTTGAAACACATGTCTCAGAATACGTGGGCCTGAAAAAATCCACGCTGAGGGAATAGAAATTTGGGGTAAAGGATGAGTAAATATAACTGGAGATCACTGGACAACTGGATAAGTCAGGCCAAGGGCAAGAAACAAGAAAGGAAAGAAGGGAGGGCGAGTGGAAGGGCCAGGTAAATGTGCTTTCATTTCTATCAGCAAACGGAGAAAACTTGCTCTCCCTGGGGGCTTGACCCCAGGAGTTCTAAGAGAAATTCCCAGCTGTCAATTTTCATCAGCATTCCTTTACTGGCACCTAGAAAGAGGCACTTCACTTCTATTAAATGTAAAAAAAAAACCCAAAACCCTAATTAAGATCACTTCAAGAAAATCCTTTGCAATTGTGTGCCTAATTGCCACATAACAAGCAAACCAACAGATTATTTTATTGCATTATAATACTGCACTTAGCTCTTCACTCTAAGCCTTCATTCTATCACTCATGCAACATGCTAAGCCAGGCCCTGGCAACTTTTTTTTACTAGGTAATGTTGCAAATGTACAAAAATTGCAAAGTATAACAGATGATACAGAGAAAAGGCAAATCTCCCTCTTACCTCTGTCTCCTAGTCATCTATTTTCCCTCCCCAAAAGCGAACTTGTACTTTGGTTTGCTGTGTATTCTTCCAAAGCTATTCTATGCATATACGAGCAGATGCCAAAAAAAAAACTTTACATAAACATGCTGCTCTGCATCTTGCTTTTTTCATTTATTAATAATTGTTAACATCAAGTTATTTCATTTTTTAGAATTCATTCGTATGAAAGTCACATTATTTAGCTAATCACCTAATGATGTATATTTGTTTCCAATCTTATGCAATATACACAGAGCATAGCTTTCATGTGCATGTATAAATATAGAATAAATACCTAAAAGTGAATTTTTTAGAGCAACTCAATTATTTCCACATTGCCCACCACAAGGTATGAGTTACTAGCAACTTTTAAACAGCAAATATAACACATTTCAATTGCGCTAGGAGCTACGGTACTTGGACCCGGGATTGAAACAGGGACCTCATGTGTAGGAAGCAGACGTTCAACCACTGAGCCACATCAGCTCCCTTGTGTTGGTTTTTTTCATTTGTTTGTTCCCACTTCCCATGTGGGAATCAAGTGCTCAAGTGCTTGAGCCACATCCACTCCCAATACTTTTTTTTTTTTGCAGTTTATTGAGAGGCATTCACACACCATACAATATATCCAAAGTGTACAATCAGTGGCTTTTAGTATAATCACAGTGTTGTGCATTCATCACCACAAAAAATTTTAGAACAATTTCATTACTAAAAAAAAAAAACACTACACACTCCTTAGCAGTCACCTCTCCATCCCTCTATCCTTCCCCTGCCCTACATAACCACTAATCTAATTCTATCTTTATAAATTGATTCATATTTACATTTTACATAAATGGAATCACACAATACATTGTACTTTCTGTCTGGTTTTTTCTACTTAGCATAATGGGTTTTTTTTTTTTTTGCCTGATATTAACATCTTGTAACATTAACGTACATAACATTTGTTCAGTTTCAAAGAAAACCAGTCTCATACATGCATGTTATATAACCTTATTCTTATTTTACATTAGGTTTACTATGTTATATAGTCCTAAATTTAATTTTTTAGCTTTCCTTTCTGACCACAGACTTTCTCTTTCAACCAGTTATACCCATATAATAGCTTTGCTAGTTAAAAACAGTATGTTGTACTTTTACCTTTTCTACTCATTTCCAAAGATTAACACACAACGTCTTTACCAATTCTGTACAGGTTAACCCTCAGCTTTCTATTCATTAATCTCATTCTAATTTTTTTCATTGTTATTAACTCCATGAGCCTACACAATATAATTAGTTCATAATAGCACAATCATATAGTATTTGTCCTTTGTGTCCAGCTTGCATCACTCAACACAATGTCTTCCAGATTCATCCATGTTGTCATATGCTTCACAACTTCATTTCTTCTTACAGCTGCATAATATTCCATTGTGTATACACACCACAGTTTGTTTATCCACTCTTTGGTTAAGGGACACCTGGGTTGTATCTATCTTTGACAATTGTGACTAACACCTCTATGAACATCAGTGTGCAGATGTCTGTCTGTGTCACTGCTCTCAGTTCTTCTGGGTATATACTCAGTAGTGGTATCGTTGGGTTGTGTGGCAAATCTATATTCAATGTCTTTAGGAACTGCCAAATAGTCCTCCACTGTGGCTGTACTATTCTACATTCCCACCCACAGTGAATAGTATTCCTATCTCTCCACATCCTCTCCAACAATTGCAGTTCTCTGTCTTTTTAATAGCAGCCATTCTAGTAGTTGTGAAATGATCTCTCATTGTAGTTTTGATTTGCATTTCACTAATTACTTGTGATGTTGAATATTTTTTCATGTGTTTTTGGATAAATGTCTGTTCGAGTCTTTTGCCCATTTTTTAATTGGGTTATTTGTCTTGTTATTGTTGAGGTATAGCATCTCTATATAACATGAATATTAAGCCCTTACTGGATATATGCTTTCAAAATATTTTCTCCCATACAGTCAACTGCTGTTTCAGCCTTTTGACAAAGTCCTTCGAGAAGCAGAAGTGTTTAAATTTGAGGAGGCACAATTTACTTATATTTTCTTTCGTTGTTTGTGTTTTGGGTGTAAGATTCAAGAAACCACCAACTACCAAAAGATCTTGAAGATGCTTCCCTACATTTTCCTCTAGTAGTTTTAAGGTCCTGGCTTTAATGTCTAGGTCTTTGATCCATTTTAAGTTGATTCTTGTGTAGGGTGTGAGATAGGTGTCCTCTTTCATTCTTTTGGTTGTGGATATACAGTTCTCTCAGCACCATTTGCTGAAGAGACTGTTTTGTCCTATTAACATGGACTTGGTACGACCAGCTGGCCAGAGAAGTAAGGGTTTATTTCTGGACTTTTCAATTCTATTCCACAGACCAATGTGTCTATCTCTATGCCAATACCATGCTGTTTGGCCACTGTAGCTTTGTAATAAGTTTCAAGGGCAGGCAGTGAAAGTCCTCCCAAATCACTCTTCTTTTTTAAAATGCTTTAGGCTGTTCAGGTACCCTTTTCCTTCCAAATAAATTTGGTAGTGGCCTTTTCTATTTCTATAAAGCAGGTTGTTGGAATTTTGATTGGTATTCCATTGAATCTATACATCATCATGGGTAGAATTAATAACTTCACAATGTTTAGTCTTCCAATCCAAGAACACAGATTTCCTCCTCAGCTTGCTCATTACTAGCATACAGAAACACTACTGATTTTTGCATGTTGATCTTGCCTTCTGCTACTTTGCTGAAATCATTCATTAGCTCTAATAGCTTTGTGGTAGATACCTCGATATTTTCAAAATAAGGGATCATGTCATCTGCAAGTAGAGTTTTACTTCCTCTTTTCCAATCTGGACGCTTTTTATTTCTTGTTCTTGCCTAGTTGCTCTAGCCGGAGCTTCTAGCACAATACTGAGTTACAGTGGTGACAGTGGGCATCCTTGTCTTGTTCCTGATCTTAGAGAAAAAGCTTTCAACTTTTCCCCATTAAATACAATGTTGGCTGTGGGTTTTTCATATATGCCTTTTATCATATTGAGAAATTTTCCTGTTTTAAAGTGTTTTTGTCAAGAAAGGATGCTGGCTTTTGTCCAATGCCTTTCGTGCATCACTTGAGATGATCATGTGTTTTTTCTTCCTTCAATTTGTTAAGGTGGTGGATTATGTTAATTGATTTTCTTATGTTGAACCACTCTTGCATAACAGGAATAAATCCCTCTAGGTTGTGGTGCATAATTCTTTTATATGCTGTTAGAGTCTATTTCCAAGTATTTTGTTGAGAATTTTTGCACCTATATTCATTAGAGAGATTGGTCTGTAATTTTCTTTTCTCATAGTATCTTTATTTATCTTTGGTATTAGTGTGATGTTGGTTTCATAAAACGTGTTGGGTAATTTTCCTTCCACTTCAATTTTTTGGAAGAGTTTAAACAGGATTGGTGTTAATGCTTCTCAAAATGTTTTTTTTATCCATCCTGTCAACCTGTATCTCAGGACCTGTGAAGCTATCTGGTCCTGAACTTTTCTTTGTTGGGAGATTTTTGATGATGGAATCAATTTTCTTAAATGTGATTGGCTTATTAAGTTCTTGTATTTCTTATAGCTTCAGTGTAGGTTGTTTGTGCATTTCTAGAAACTTGCTTATTTCATCTAAGTTGTCTTATGTTGTTGGCATATAGTTTCTCATAATATCCTCTTATGGTCCTTTTTATTTCTGTGGGGTCAGTCATAACTTCCCCCCTTTCATTTCTGATTTTATTTATTTATATCTTTGTTAGTACAGCTAAGGTTTTTCAATTCTAATGATCTCAAAGAGCCAGTTTTTGGTTTTGTTGATTTTCTCCATTGTTTTTATATTTATTTATTTTTGTAATTTTAAAAAAAAAATTTATTTCTCTTCCCTTCTCCAACCCCACCCCGCCCTCCGGTTGTCTGCTCTCTGTGTCCATTCGCTGTGTGTTCTTCTGTGTCCACCTGTATTCTTGTCAGCAGCACTGGGAATCTGGGTCTTTTTGTTGCGTCATCTTGCTGCATCAGCTCTCCATGTGTGCGACGCCACTCCTGGGCGGGCTGAACTTTTTTCACGCAGGGTGGCTCTCCTTGAGGGGCACATTCCTTGCATGTGGGGCTCCCCTATGCAGGGGACACCCCTGCATGGCACGGCACTCCTTGCACACATCAGCACTGCACGTGGGCCAGCTCCACACAGGTCAGGAGGCCCTGGGTTTGAACCTTGGACCTCCCATGTGGTAGGCGAATGCCCTATCCATTGGGCCAAATCCATTTCCTTCCATTGCTTTGGGAATGGTTAGCTGCTCTTTTTCTAGTTTTCCCAGTTGTTCAGTTAGATCTTTGATTTAAGCTTTTTCTTCTTTTTTAATACAGGAGTTTATTGCTATAAATTTGTCTCTCACCACTGCTTTCACTGGATCCCCCAAGTAGTAGTTGTTGTTGTTGTGTTAGGTACTGAGGGCCAGCAATTGAACCTGGGACCTCCTATATAGGAAGCCGGCACTCAATCACTGAGCCACATTGGCTTCCCTGAGCTGGTTTTTTCCTTTGTTTTGCTTGTTGTTTGTATTTGTTCTTTTAGGAGGTACCAGGAACTGAACCTGGAACACCACCCCATATGGTAGGCAGGAACTCAACCACTTGAGCCACATTGACTCCCTAACCCATAAGTTTTTGGTAAGTTCTCATTTTCATTCATCTCAATATATTCACTAATTTCACTGGTGTGTTGAAGTCTCCAACTATTATTGTAGAGATGTCTATTTCTCCATTCAGTTTTGCCAGAGTATGCCTCATGTATTTCGGTTCACCCTGATTAGATGCATAGATATTTATGTCTGTTATATCTTCCTTGTGGATTGTCCCTTTTATTAATAATAAATGGCCTTCTGTATCTCTTATAATTTTTTTGCATTATAGTCTGTTTTGTCTGATAATGCTTGTTCTTTTTTGGTTATTGTTTGCGTGCAGTATCTTTTTCCAACCTTTCATTTCAGCTGATTTGTATCCCCAGGTCTAAGGCAAGTCTGTTCTGGGCAGCATATGATGGCTCATTTTTTTTTAAAAATCCATTCTGTCATCTATATCATTTGATAGGGGAGTTTAATCCACTCATATTCAATTATATTACTGTAAATGCATTACTTATTTCCACCATTTTATTCTTTGGCTTTCATATGTCATATCTTATTTTCATCTGTCTTTTTACCCTTTTGGTTATCCTTTCTGCTATTCTTGCCATCTACACTCTCCTCCAAGCCTCTCTCTCTCATCTTTTTCTTTCAGGCTGTAAGGCTCCCTTTAATACTTCCTGCAAAGGTGGATTCTTTTTTACAAACTCTCCTAATTTCTGTTTTATTTCAATTCAATAAAATATTCAATTTCTGTGAATATTTTAAACTCACCTTCATATTTGAAGGACAGGTTTCCTGGCTAAAGAATTCTCAGCTGGCAACTTTTCTTTTTCAGTATCCTAACTATATCATACTTCTGTTTTCCATCTCCATGGTTTCTGATGAGATGTGCAAGTAAGAAACCAGCACATAAACTTTAATTCTTCCCTATCCTTACCTCCCATTCTCCCAAGTACCAAGGACTACTGATTCTCTCTCTTAAATACCTCTTGCCTCTACTCACCTCTCTGCATTTATATTGTCACTATCCTAATTAAAGTCACCATGAATTCTTGCCTGGCTTGCATCTCATGTGGTCTTTCTGCAGCCAGTTTTCCTTTCTTCCACTCTTTCTCTGCAATAAAGCCTATAAGCTTCTTAAAGTGAAAAGATCAAGTTATTCTCACTTAAAACCTTTCCATTGTTCACATTGTCTTCGGAACAATAGTCTTTCACAAGTTTTCCTGCTCAGTGCCTAACTACTTTAGATGTTCATTAATTTGTTAAATGAAAAATCTGGCCACTGCTCCCTCTGCCACTTCATCTCTTGCCTCTTCTGACCTCATTCTCTTCTTTTTTTTTTTTAAGATTTATTTCTTTCCTTCTCTCCCGTTCCCCCCCCCACCCCACCCCGGTTGTCCATTCTCTGTGTCTATTTGCTGCGTCTTCTTTGTCCACTTCTGTTGTTGTCAGGGGCATGGGAATCTGTGTTTCTTTTTGTTGCATCATCTTGCTGCGTCAGCTCTCCATGTGTGCAGTGCCATTCCCGGGCAGGCTGCACTTTCTTTCGCGCTGGGTGGCTCTCCTTATGGGGTGCAATCCTTGCGCATGGGGCTCCCCTACATGGGAACACCCTTGCGTGGTAGGGCACTCCTTGTGCGTGTCAGCACTGTGCATGGGCCAGCTGCACACGAATCAAGGAGGCCTGGGGTTTGAACCACGGACCTCCCATGTGGTAGATGGACGCCCTAACCACTGGGCCAAGTCCGCCGCCTACTCTTTTCTTCTTAAACATGCTGAACAACTTTGAGTTCTCTGAATGCACCTCCAGTGCTTTATACAGGCTGCTCTCTCTGCCTATGCCACTCTCCACCCCACTCCTTTTCCGCCAATTTACACATCATATCTTCTGGCGAGCCTTTCTGGAAACTCTCAAGTTCGAATTAGAAAATCGTTCCATGTTTTCCCTGAAGGTTCTGTGCTTATCCAATAATCTAAAGTCATTAAACTACTTAGACCCATTACACTCTAAGCTACAGAAGGCAGAGAATGGTGTTATTCACTGTAGTATCTCCACTGCCTAGATGAGTGCTGGTCTCATATGAGCATTTTCCCAGTATTTTCTAAAGTATATTCTGCAAAACAAAGGTATTACATGGGAGAAAAGAGAATGTTTTGTGGCTGTATAAGCATGCACAACTATTGTGATTTTCTAGAATGGATAAACTGTCCATTGTCTCCCAAATATATTTGACCAAGGAGCATCTCTGAGAATGTCACAAACTTATTTCTGCAGGAAGCAATTTTTATAGACTCTTTTCCCAAAGATTTCCAAGAGTAATTGATTAAGAATGGGCTGTACTCTGTAAAAGCCTTAAATAGACACTTCTCCCAAGAAGAAATACAAAGGCAAAAAAGCACATGAAAAAATGTTCAAATCACTACCTATTAGGGAACTGCAAATCAAAACAACAATGAGATGTCATCTCACAACTCATATATTAGGCATTATTTTAAAAACAGAAAACAATAATTGCTGGAGAGGATATGGTGAAATAGGAACACTTCTTCAAAGTTGGTGGGAATGGAGAATGGTGCAGCCTCTGTGGAAGACAGTTTGATAGTTCCTCAGGAAGCTAAATATAGAACTGCCTTACAACTAGGCAATCCCTCTACTAGGAATATATCTAGAAGAACTGGAAACAGTGACATGAACAGACATTTGCACACTCATGTTCATTGCGGCATTATTCACAATTGCCAAAAGTTGGAAACACTCCAAGTGTCCATCAACCAATGAATGGATAAACAAAATGTAGTATATACTTATGATGGAATACTATGCTGCTGTAAGAAGAAATGAAATTGGGACACATATGATTACATGGACGAACCTTGAGGACATTATGCTTAGTGAAATAAACCAGACACAAAAGGATAAATATCGTATGGTTTCACACTAATATGAACTAAATACAAAGAATAAACATATGGAGTTAAAACCTAGACTAAAGGTTACTAGGAGATAGGATGATGATTAAGAATGGGTACTGATGCTTAATGGATATAGAATTTTCAATTAGCTTGACTGTAAAAATGTGGCAATGGGTAGAGTTGCTGGTAACACATTATAGTGAATATAACTAGCATGTCTGGTTTATAAATGGTATTGTGGCTGAAAGGGGTAGTCTAGGGATGTAAACACCAGTTGAAAGAAAGCTAGAGAATAATCTAGGGACTGAATAACATAACAAACCCAGAAGTAAATGAGGATTGTGGTTAATATACAAATACAAGAACGTTCTATGAACTAAAACAAATGTGCATCACCATTACAAGGTGGTAAGAATATAGTGATGCTTGAGAAAAATACATTTAATGTAACTTATGGACAATAGTTAACAGCAATATTGTAATATTCTTGTTTCAATGTCAAGGAAGTTACCATATCAATGCTAAGGGTCAATAATAGGGAGTAATAGGATTTTTTCTTTTGGACTAAAGAAAGCATTCAAGAGTTTATGGGGTGATAAATGCACAACTCTGTGATGAAAGTGAAAGCCACTGAGTGTACACTTTGGATAGAATGTATAATGCATGGGACTATATAACACAGAGAACCATGTGGTAGAAGACAGACTGTGGTTAACAGGACAAATATGAGAGTGTTCTCTCAAGAACTACAACAAATGTATGATACTAATACATAGTGTTAATAATAGGGGGTGTCTGGAAAAAATATACCAAGTGTATGCTATGGGCCATAGTTAGTGGTAATAGTCTGATGATGTTCTTCCATAATTTGTAACAAATGCTCCACAACACTGTAAGATGTTGGTGGAGGGGTGAAGTTCGGGAATTCTGCACATTAGGCATGATTGTTCTGTAAGCACCTAACTTTGCTAATAAAATAAATAAATAATCAATAAATACTTCTTTGGTGTGGAGAAAAAAGAATGGACTCTATCTGAATCTTTTATCTTAAGATTTTTATCTGAATCTTTAAAAACTTAATCTGAAATACAAAAATTAAGATTTTCATCTTTAGCTTTAAGATTTTTATTTTATTTTAAGCTAAAAGATTTAGGATAGGGTACAAACAATCTTAATTCAGGAAAAAAAAAATCTCATGCCCAGAATGATTTAATTCCCCTAAAATTCTAAGTGGAAAAATGGTGCTTTTTCATAGAAAGAGAGAGGTCCAGGAAGTTAAGACTCAGAATCTGGTCAATAGGATACCAATTAACAGAGTCTGACAAACACAAAACATTATTTGCTAGGAATAAAAGGTCTTAACTTCTATTTCTTATGGTTATATTTGGGTTCCAAAGCCCCAGTGTTGTTGTTTAGAGACACTACTTTCAACGTAATACTGGAAGAAAAGGAAAGTAGAGCTGCCACTCAATGCCTTTCTCTAAGGCACTGAGGATGCAAACTACAGAACGAGTCTGTATTTTCACTAGGTTTTAATTATTAAGATATTTCTTCTGTATTTCATTTCTTCTAATATTTTAAGAGGAGAATATATTCTATCCAGAAGGAAGAGACCTTGAAATGACCCTAAAAGCAATTATAAAAGAGGGCTTAAACAAGATAAACAAGAAAGCAGCTTTTCTTTTTGCAGGAAAGTGTCATTCGAATGCTCATAACATTCTGTGATTGTATTATGAGGAACATTTTACTTCAGCCACTTCCAGTTGCAAATCCAGCCCACAAAAACTAGCATCATCTGTAGGTCAGAGAACAAAATGGGCAAAACAATGGAATTCCACTATTCTCAAAAGCTCCGTCTCCTCCTGGACCTTACGGCTGCTCTCTTCCTTCCATTAAGCAGAAAGGACAGACCCTAACACAGAGGACTTCACAGAAAAGGTCCAGGAAGGACTGCCTCTGGGTCAAGGGCTCCTCCTTCATCTACCAGCCCTGCTCCTAACACTTCCTATCTGCTGAACTCAAGAGCCAGCCAGCAAGAGAAGAGGATGTGGCTCAAGTGATAGGGCTCCCACCTACCATATGGGAGGACCTGGGTTCGATCCCTGGGGCCTCCTGGTGAAAAAGAAGAGAAGGCATGCCCGCATGGCGAACCAGTGCACACATCAGTGCCCACACTGTGAACCGAGTGCCCACATGGTGAGCCAGTGCCTGCACAAGTGAGTCACATAGCAAGATGATGACATAACAAAAGAGAGACAAGGGGAGAATCAAGATGAAGTGCAGCAGAAACCAGGAACTGCGGTGGTGCACCTGACAGGGAACCTCTGTCCACATCAGAGGTCCCCAGGATCAAATCTCAGTGAATCCTAGAGGGAAAAAAACAAGAAGAGAAGAGAGAAAGAGAAATAGATACAGAAGATCACACAGTAAATGGACACAGGCAGAAAATACAGCAGGGCAGAGAAAGGGGAGAAATAAATGAATAAATCTTTAAAAAAAAAAAGCCAGTCAGCAAGATACAACTTCTGGTTGAGGTGTCTCCCCTTGTAAAAATTGCTTTTCAAGAATATGGTACCCATTTTCAGGGCAGTGGCTGTAAGAAGTAGAATAGACCAAAATATGAGCCCCACTGGCTTGGCTCTGTGACCCTTTCAAAATTTAAGATCTAATCTGTAAAGTCAGATAGCAGTCCCTTATTCCCATCTAATTTGCCCTTAAGGCTGTCCTAAAAACTCTAGCTAATGTTAACAAGATTTCAAATTTTAAGCCCTTGGCTCATCTTCTCCAGTTTAATTCCACAATATCTACCTGGTTGACCTCAGGTCAAAGATTAAAACTGCGGATGTGGAACACTAATCTATGTAGGCCAGATAATACAAAATGCTGGGGTTTTTTTCTGTTTTGTTTTGTTTAAATCACTCTAAAGCAAACACTGATGGTGGTGACAAAGGTTAGAGGGGATTAACCTACCCAGGGCCAGGGATCTGTGAAGTACCACCATTGATTTACATAATAAGCAGGCAAATTTGTCCTGGAGAAAATTTCTCTTTCCTGAGATGACTGTAAAATTCAATTTACAAAATCCTCATGGCCCTTTAAAAGATCAGGGGGGAGAGACCGCCCCCCATTCAAGATGACAGAGTAAAACACTTCAGGGATCCCCTACCATAGAAGCTCCAGAAAACAGTTAAAGGACTGCAGTAACAGGGTAAGAGGCGTGAGCAGAAAGGATTAGGTAGGCCCCTATACTTTGGCCTGAAGCTATTCTCCAAATTCTTTGTATGGATAAACCCTGAAGAAAGCACTACCACAGGTCAATCTGTAAAGACTGATAAGATATCTCCTATTTATCCTTCTTTTACTTATCCTTTATTCTTTTTTGGTTAGAGCCGGGCAATCAAGGCACGCTCTGTTATATAGATAGAACCTTAAAGGAACAGATGCCTCAGTCTAAATTTCAGCAATAACACATTAAAATAGAAAAATGCCCAGTTTTCAACTAAAGGTCACAAAACATACTAAGAAACAGGAGGTGATGTTCCAGACAATGAAGAAAATTAAACATTAGAAACCATTTATGAGAAGGACCAGTCCTGGCACATATTAGACAAAGACTTTTTTAAAATGGTACTAAATATGATTAAAAAGCTAAAGGAAATAATGGACAAAGAGCTAAAGGAAATCAGGAAAACAATAGATGAGCACAAAGAGAAAATCAGTAGAGAAATGGAAAATATGAAAAGGAACCAAATAGAGCTGAAGACACAGTAAAAGAGATTTAAAATTTCCTAGGGATTCAACAGCTGGCAAAAGGAAGAAGCAGTGAACTTGAAGGTAATTAAAATCATCCAGTCTGTTGAGCAGATGGAAGAAAAAAATTAAGAAAAGTGAAGAGCCTGAAGAACTTATGGGATACCATCAAGCATACCAATATATGCATTGTGGGAATCCCATAAGGAAAAGAAAGAGAAAAAGGAGCAGAAAGAATATTCAAAGAAATAATGGCTAAAAACATCCCAAATTTAATGATAGATATGAATATACATATCCAAGATGCTCCAAACAGGATTAATTCAAATAGACAAATACTATTATTATATTATCAAACCTGTTGAATGCCAAAGACAAAAAGAGAATTCTGAAAGCCACAAGAGAAGCAACGTGCCAAATACAAGGGAGCCACAATAAGCTTAAGTGCCAATTTTTGAGAAACCATAAAGTCAAGAAAGCAGTGGTGGGAAACGGACTTTGGCCCAATGGTTAGGGCGTCCGTCTACCACACGGGAGGTCCGCGGTTCAAACCCCGGGCCTCCTTGACCCGTGTGGAGCTGGCCCATGCGCAGTGCTGATGCGCGCAAGGAGTGCCGTGCCATACAGGGGTATCCCCTGCGTAGGGGAGCCCTACGCGCAAGGAGTGCACCCGTAAGGAGAGCCGCCCAACACGAAAGAAAGTGCAGCCTGCCTAGGAATGGCGCCGCCCACACTTCCCGCACCGCTGACAACAGAAGCAGACGAAGAAACAAGACGCAGCAAAAAGACACAGAAAACAGACAACCGGGGGAGGGGAGGGGAATTAAATAAATAAAAATAAATCTTTAAAAAAAAAAGAAAAAAAGAAAGCAGTGGTGGTGCAGATGTGGCTCAAGGAACTGGGCACCCACCTCCCACATAGAAGTTCCTGGGTTCAGTTCCCAGTACCTCCTAAATAAGTCAAGCAAATGCCACAACCTGCAAGATGCTGCAACCAGCATATGCTGCAACCAGTAGACACCGCAACCAGCCAGGAGGCAAAGTGACTCAAGTGGTTGGGCACTCACTTCCCACATGGGAGGTCCTGGGTTCCCAATGCCTCCTAAAGAAGATGAGCAGATAACTGAGCAGACAAACAAGGGAGCCATTGGGGGAGGGAGATGAGAAAAGAAAAAAAAAGTAGCAGGATGACATATTTAAAGTGTTGAAAGCAAAAGAATTGACAACCAAGAATTCCATATCTGGCAAAACTGTCTCTCAGAAATGAGAGAGAGATTAAAACATTCCCAGTGAAACAAAAGTGGAGGGAGTTTATCACCATTAGAATGGCTGTACAAGAGATGCTACAGAGAATACTGCAGGTTGAAAGGAAAGAACAATACACAAAACATGGGAAGCAGATTTGGCTCAACGGACAGAGCATCTGCCTACCACATGGGAGGTCCAGGGTTCAAACCCAGGGCCTCCTGGCCCATATGATGAGCTGGCTCACATGCAGTGCTGATGCCCACAAGAGTGTCCTGCCACGCAGGGGTGTCCCCCACATAGGGGAGCCCCACGCACAAGGAGTGCACCCCATAAGGACAGCCACCCAGCACGAAAAAAATGTAACCTGCCCAGGGTGGCACCGCACACACAGAGAGCTGACACAGCAAGATGACACAACAAAAAGAGACACAGACTCCCAGTGCCTCTGACAAGAACACACGTGGACACCAAACAACACACAGTGAATGGACACAGAGAGCAGACAACTGGGGGGGAGGAGGTGGGGCAGGGAAGTGGAGAGAAATAAAAAAAAATAATAAACCAAACATTGAAGCCTCATGAAAAAATAAAATTCTCTGGTAAGGGTAACAACATGGGAAAATAAAAATACCAGTACTATCATATTTTTGGTTTGTAACTCCACTTTTATTTCCTACAGCATCTAAAAGGCATATACATAAAGTTTATGATAAATCAGTCATTTTTACTCATAGTGTATAAACATGCAATCTGTGACAAGAAATACATAAAGGTGGGGGGGGGGAGGGATATAGGAACATAGTTTGTGCACACCATTGAAGTGAAGTCAGTATCTAAGCAAACAAGAGTATTAACAGATTTAACATATTAAATTTAAGCCTCATGGTAGCTACAAAAAAAATTATCAAAGAATATGCGAACTCAGAGACAAAAGGTTGCCAGGTGCATAGGGAAGGGAGCACAGAGAGTTACTGCATAATGGATGTAGGATTTCTGTTTGGGGAGATGGGAAAGTTTTAGTAATAAAACGAGTTGAGGGTACCATAACACTGTAAATATGAGTAATCCCACTGAATAGTAGGCTTGGAAGAGGTTGAGATGGGAAAGTTTATGTTGTATATATGTTCCTGCAATTAAAAAAAAAAAAGCAACTAAAGAAACATTGACGGTTAAATGCAATACATGATTGTGGACAGGATCTATCAAGGGAGGAGAAAAGGACATTATGAGGACATATGAAAAACTGGAATATAGACTGTAAGCTTTATATCAATGTTAAATTCCTTGAACTCAATAACTGCACTTTGGATGGTTACATAAAGTGAATATCCTTGTTGTTAGGAAATGAACATGGCAGTATTAAGTGCTCAAGAAGAATGATGCATACCATCTTCACTTAAGTAGTCAGGAAATGGATTGATAAATAAGTAGACAAATAGATGGATTGATAGACTGATGAACAGGTAGATGGAATGATATGACAAATGTGGCAAACTGTTAAAATTGGTGGATCTGGTATCTGGAGGAGAGGCACATATTGGAGTTCTCTGAATTGGGTTTGTATTATTTTTGTAACTGTCCTGTAAGTTTGAAAGCATTCCAAAATAAAACGTTTTAAGTAAAAACAACAACAACAACAACATATGTATATAAGAAAATGTCTAAATAATATGGTCCAAATAGGTAACAGTTTGATTACCTCTGAATTGAGGAAGGGGCAGATGAAGGTTGAAAGGGGAACTTTCTGTCTGAATTTCTATTTGCTGAGTTTGAATTATTTATAACAATCAAATATTCAAGTATTGTTAATGGAAATTTTTAAGAAAAAAAATCACCTAGAAGGAAAATTTGTTATAAGAGTATATCAATTCAACATACCTTACATTTACTCTTTCTTAGAAAGCTACTAGAGAATGTGCCTCACCAAAATGATGACAAAACCAAGAACAGACATGAGATACCAGACACTGTATGTACCACAAGAGAGAGCCAAAGTGAATCCCCAAGATGATGGTGAAGAAAGATCTCGAAGTAGCAGCTGGGCATCAAACATCAAAGTCAGAAAGTTATATTAAGCTGATAAAATTGATTAGATTAACTGGTGTACCAAAACATCTTGAGAGATTTAGAAAACTGGCAAATAATTTGTGTTTAAATTAGTGAAAATTCCACAGCAAACTGCAAATACACACCAAAAGTCAACTCTGGGGAAAACAAAAGTAAAAAGGGAATGTAATTATAGTACACTACATAACTCGGCTCTTACTAGGGTTTAGGAAGGCATAGGAAGGGTTTACTATGACCCAATTAATATTAACGTAACCAAAACTATGAGATAATCATATTCAGAGGATGGATGGAAGGAATAGGAAGGAGAGATGTGCGTGGCAGGGACAAAAATGTAAAAGAGAGCTAAATCCTCATAGTCCAAGCTGGAAAGTCAATACATGATAATCATACCTTTACTATGTAAAAGAGAGCTAAATCCTCATAGTCCAAGCTGGAAAGTCAATACATGATAATCATACCTTTACTATGACCCAATTAATATTAACGTAACCAAAACTATGAGATAATCATATTCAGAGGATGGATGGAAGGAATAGGAAGGAGAGATGTGCGTGGCAGGGACAAAAATGTAAAAGAGAGCTAAATCCTCATAGTCCAAGCTGGAAAGTCAATACATGATAATCATACCTGAAAAATCAAGGAGGATTAAGTTAAGGATTATTTGAGACATGAAGAAATATCAACTTGTTTAAAGAGATAACAATCAGGGAATAATAGAGAGTTCTGCTGCTTTTAGTAATACATATTCTTAAGGAATTTTTTTTTTTTTGAGGTACCCAGGAACCGGGGATTGAACCCTGGGCCTCAAGCCAGCACTCAGCCACTGAGCCACATCAGCTTCCCTGAGCTGGTTTGTTCTGTTTTGTTTTTTCATTTGTTTTGCTTGTTGTTTGTTTTTATTTTTTCAGGAGGCACATGGGAACTGAACCCAGGATCTCCCATGTGGGAAGCAGGAGCTCAACTGCTTGAGCCACATGCATTCTTCTTAGGGAACTATTTGACTCTGAGCTATGTATATGTAAAACTTCAATAAAACCAAAAAGTTAGAGAGAAAAAGGAACAAAAAAGAACAGCTGAGATCCACATCACGTAGGCTTCTGATATGAGTTTCAGGTAGAAGAGCCACTTTCAGTTTCAACATTTTAAGATTCTACCACGAGTGTGATGAAAGTCACATATTATTTGGGCACATTCACATATACTGAGAACTCATGATTCTCATGAATTAAAACCCAGAGAGCAATAAAAAAAGAGAAAGAAAAAGAGACAAAGTCCATTTCAGGCACAATAGTTACTGAATGCTTGATAGTCTGGGCATAGAATTCCTGCCCACCCCCACCCCCACCCCCACCCCGGCAAAATCAGCCAGAAGAGAAATGTAAATAAGCAAGATAAGGTCAAATCTTGTGGCAAGTCATCATCATATTTCTGATTATTTCCCCCTCTCTTTGAGGGTGCAATCAGCTCAAATGTTATTCATGCCCTAGTCCATGAAGTCAGGTTTAATACTACTCAGGATTCCTAGTCCTCGACCCTGGCCCACAAAAGGAAGTTCATGATGAACGCCATCCCAAAAGGTTTACAGTCCCTGGTGGGGTACCTAAGAAACAGCCAAATAGATTCTGACTGCCAAATCCAGTGAGAAAACGGATGGCAGCCCACCCAAAATACTTAAAGTTTTGTCAGTTGTGGAAGAATCTAAAGCAGATGAAAAACTAATCATAATTTGTTGACGGGAAAAGCAATGGAAGAACCATTTCCACTTTGGCAGTTAAGGGTGCTCCATCTTCTCGCGTGGAAGAACAAAGGATCACAAACATCTATGTTCTTCGTGTGTTAAGCACTGACATGGGTTCAAATACCAACTCTAGTTTTTTTCTCTCAGCTTCATTTTTCTCATCTGGAAAAATGGGGACGGGCAGATCTGGAGGGGAGAAGGAGGAGTTTGCCTGAGGGTACTTAGACCTTCTAGGGTATTGCTGGGATAAAAGAATGATAGCAAACTTTTACAATCTGCTAACTATGTTATGCATTATTTTAAGTGCATTGCATATAGCATCTCATTTAATCCTCAAATTATAAACGTTGGTATCACATTTTCCAGATGCGAAGCCAAAACACAGAAGTTAAATAACCTGCCCAGGATCCCTGCTACTAAGTGGTGGAGCTGGGATGCTAATTCAGGCAGCCTGGCTCCCGAGAAGGTGTTCTTAACAACCAGAGTATGCTGACAAGAGCTAACGTTTGTCAAACATCCTGTACAATACCTGAAACGCAATGTGCTCAATAAATGGGATTTATTATTCACACACAATGTGTGCAAGTCCAGACAAAACAGGTCAGTGATAATAGTTTTGATTATAAGACTTTGCCCGCTTTATTATAAGAGACCAAGATTCTACTCCTGGCCCTAACTCCCTAAACTCACTTCTTTCCCAAGGCTCCCCTGCGCTCTCCCAGCCGCGGGAGGGAGCGCCCGCCCTCTCCAAGGCCCCCGCGCTTCCTGCTGCGCTCGGCGCTAGCACGACCTGACGGGCTGGGCAGCGCCGAGCAAGGGCAGGAAGAGGAAAGCGTCGGGGTCCCGGTGTGGTTTACCTTGACTTGCACTCTCATCGCGCCTGGATTCCGGCGCACAGCGCACAGGAGCGCGCAGGGACGCAGACTCACAGACTGGGCTCTCCTCTCGCCGCCGGCGAGAACCGCGATGCCCAGAGGCGCGCCGCTGCCTGCGGCTCAGAACTGCTCCTTCTCTCCTCCCTGCGCCCGGCTCTCGCCACCTCCGGTTTCTCCTCTCCCGCCGGGCCGCAGCGGAACCAGCCCACTGCCTCTTCTCCTAGAATGTTTCCCCCCCGCCCTAAGCTCAACTCCTGGCCCCGTTAGGTTTCCGCTGACACCACCTCCGCGCTGGCCCTATTCCAGCTCCTAGAATAGGAGTTAACGGGACCTGCCCAGTAGTAGGGTCCCTATGTTAGCCGAAAGTTCAGATGTGATCGTCGTCTTTGGGTGACGACCCAAGGACTGGAAGGCCGGTGTTCCGTAAATCTTCTATCTATTCTAGATCCTAGTTCGATACTTGAGTGTCTGGCCCCACCCGAAGCCGTCCAGGGCCTCGGGCTCTGAACTGCTGAATCGCCCTAAGCCCTTTCGCCCGCCCTCCGCCGCCTGCGCCGCGAGCTGTCTGAGCTGAGCGTACCTGTAAGCGCTCCACCGCAGGCTGTGCTTTCATTCTGCACTTGCCCGCCCCACTACAAGTTGTCTGAGCCTCTGACCTGCAGAGTCAGAAGATCAGGGCTCCACCTCCACACGCTGCCTTTTACAGCCTTGTGGATTTGTCACAATATACTTCAGCCGCAGTTACCTTCTAGGTAGGCAGGTAATTCCGACCCTACTTAGAATAAAGGAGTGGATTGAATGGAATGTTTACCTTCATCAGAGACATATTTTATGGTATTGGATCTTTATTGTTAATATGGTGGCTTCGGATTTAAGCTAACAGCGCTTTTATTTTACCTATGAGATCATGGGCGTGTCCGATGACCCCTCTGGGCCTCAGTTTACTCATCTATGCAGTAGGAACAAGAAACCCACCTCCCTCATGGGATTATACTGAAGAAAGAAAATCACTTACTTTGCTTTTGGGAAAGGTACTACACAAATGCTTTCATTATTTCTTTTATTTTTCATCAAGGAATCCAGACGAGGCAGTCATGATTAAGATTGTGGCCAGTGATGATGGGTGGATCCTAGTAATGATGCACAGGTGACACAAAGCATAAAGGCAAGGCCATGTTTGCGTTATTATAAGTGTTGTAATTAACAATGCTAGCCATTCATCCCTGGTGATTGACTTAAAATTAGGGGCATCTACTCATTCGGCCCATGCTGAACTTCGGCCCCTGTGAGCTCACATTTGCAGACGGAGTTAATAGTTTCCCCCACACTTCTCAATGTAGTTTTAATGGACCCTTTACTAGAGAAGTTGAACATCTCGTGTGTGGTGGCATTTTGCTATTTGATATTAACACATATAATATCTCCTTTCCTCTCTTTGACCCATCTCTTTCAAAAAGTTAATGACAACAAAAAATAAAAATAATAAAAAAGTTGATCTCTGAACAGTTAACAAGTTCATAAGCTCCTTTGAGGCAAGTAAGTCTCTGTTGATTGGTGTGCTCCATCCATCTTCCCGATTTGGTCTCTCTCAGAGTGAGGGTTCAGGAGTATCCCAAAGGGAGCTCCCCGAAACCTAAACTGGACATTTAGAACTCCAGGTTAAGAATCTTGGTGATCTCTATGGTACATTTACATGCATGTTAGGATGGTCATCTTCTCTTTTCAGATCAAGTATTTGGTACTTGGAGCCTAAAATACTTGGGCAGTTCCAGAGCTTAAGGCTTCTCATTTGTTAATCTACATGCAGCCTTTGGTTTCCAAGCTATATCAGAAATACCCTAGGCATTTGGTAAAACTGCAGATGCCCAGGCTCCACCCTCCCCACCCAGACCCCTTTTATCAGTGTTTCCGGAGTGGGGTCCAGGAATCTGCATCTTTCACGAGTCCCTCAGTCAACTGAAAATTTTGCCTATAAAAGTCTTCCATCCACAAATATGCCTATTTTCATAGGCTAGCCATAAAATTTAAAGTTTAGAATGCTCATTAGTAGTCTAGTATAGCTTCATTCTGGCCAGCAAATATTACCCGAGCTCAGAGTATTTGCCAGGCATTCTATTGGGCACCAGAAATACAAAGATGAATAAGACATTGTCCAGCCTGCAAGGAGCACAATTCGTAGGAGGAGGATGAACAATCAAAAATGCAACAATACCTGGGTCACCAATGGTAATGCTCATCTGTATAAACAGGGCTGTATTTTCTCAGTCACACCCCCCTCATCTCTTTCTTCTTCCCATTCTTTTCTCCCACACAGTCTTCCTTCTCCCATCTCCCTTCCCCACAAGCCTTCCACTTGGCCACAGGGAGAATATCAGCTTTTGATTCTTGATCAAAGATGGTCTTAAGATATCGCTCCAATAATTACAGTAAACCTAATGATTTTTAAATGTTGGATAGCTAATTTTTCAGCTGAGAAAAATATGGGAGTAATTTTTTTTTTTAATGTAGAAAGATCTTAATGAGTCCCAATAATTGGAGGCCCCTGAAGAGTAGTTTCAAGAACATTATTCTCCCGGAGCAAATTCTTTCAAGCTTGGATTTGGTTTTCTTTATTTGCAGGGGGTGGGGTGGGGTGGGGGGTATGAAGGTTGTTTGGGCTTTTGTACAGTAATATTTCCCAGCCTCTCTGGACAGCCCAGGAAAAAATAAGACATAAAAACTTCTATTTCTTTGCAACAAAAGAGGAAAGAGCACCATGGGAAACCTTACCCAACCCATCTCTCCTATGGCATCTTATCATCTCTGGTTCCCGGGCCTTCTTTAGATCTCCTGCACTTTCCTTTCAGAAGCAGAAAGGAAACAAAATAAATGCAGTGTAATTCTGAAAGGAGTAATGGAATTTATGATAGGCCTAGAGGGTGTTAAGGAGTGGGGGAAGTTTAAAGGCATGGCTTGTTATTTTAGAAGTCAGGTAAGGGTGCTTTGCAGGTAATGAGAAATAAAATTCAGCTCTTCCAATCCATTCCTGTGTAACTGTTTCTGTTTTAAAACGTTCTATTGCCACCCAAAAGTTTAAGTTTGAATTGCATCCATTTGTTCTTCTAAAGTTCTGCAGATGAAACTTTCTTTTTAAAGGAAGTGGTATATTTTCTTCTGCTTGCTGAATGTTTTTTCCCTCCGATTTAGTACTTCTACAGGAATATGCTCTAAATCTGTTTCTGTATTTTCTATGAAAACAGATATTTCTCCTGTCGTATAAGCAAAGATTTAAATATTCATGACTGGCAAGGTGGAGAAATAGGAACCCTCAAACATTTTTGGTAGGAGTTTTAAAAGGTTCCCTTTTGAAGGCATTTTAGCAATCTGAATTTATGGCATATCCTTGGCATCACAATTCCAGTCCTAAAACTGGCTGTACTTTGAAATATACAAAAATACGAATATCGTTGTAGCACCCTTTGTAATGAAGAAAGATTGCTAATAATCCAAACAGCCTTCAAGGGACATTAAAGTAAACAAACTGTAGTGTGTCTATACCATGAAACATCATGCAACTTTTAAAAGAATGAGTTAAATCTAAATGTACAGGCATGAAAAAGGAAAATAGCAACAGGTAGTAAAATATGACTCCATTTTTTATGTATGTATGTTGTTGAAATATGCACAGGAAAGGTCTAGAAGAACACACTCAGAACTGTTAACAAAAGAAGACATAATTATCCTAAGAACTAAATTGTCATTTATCTGAAGTTCAAATTTCAGATCTTGGGCACCTTATTACACAAGATTGTTACATAATCTTCAGGTAGCCGTAAGTGCTCTTTTAAAAGTATGCATTAAACACTGAAATGAGCCTAAGCACATTAGAGCTCTGTAACTGCACCTTCACATTCAGCTTTGAATGATCTTTGAAGGGAAGGAAGGGTATTAAAATTGGTTGAGTGCCTCTAACAAAGTGCCAGGCACACTGATAGATACCTTCTTCTTCTGGGTCTTGAAAACAAACAAAGCGTATAAGATAAGTTGCTTAAGGAGTACAAATTCTTCCCACCACAAAGGCACAACACTCGGTAACTTTGCAAGGCCCCACCCATGTAGAGGTGGAGACTTTTGAATCTCAGCTGACCTTGTGACCAGTAGAATGTGGTGGAAGTGACATGGTTTAAATTCCCAAGAAATAGCTAGCCTCAAGTGACCTTGCAGCTTCAGCATTTCCCTTTTTGGAACAGAGCCCTGAAACCATTACTCTGGAAAAAGAAAGACCCTTGGAGAGAGGTGCAAACCCTCCGAACCAACCAGTCGGTTCTCGGAATCAAGAGAACTAATAAACTGGTTGTAAAGTCGCTAAATTTGGAGATTATTTGCTATGCAGTAGTAAATAATGGAAACTGTTTACTTTCTCTCTTTTTTTTTCTTAATTTTTTGTGCAATGTGACTTAGGAAATTCAGAAATTCTTCATAGTATCAACAGTCTCACCACCAGTAAGTTGTGAAGAAGGAAACAATTTGAACACAGGTCTGTAAAGGTTCCTTGTTTTTCTACATACACCTTTCAGGCATAACAGGCATTCAGTAAAGTTTTTCTTGGATGACTTTAATGTAATGTATAAATCAAAACTTGGTTTTTATTATGCACACATATATTTTCCATTCTTTTTTGGAGTATACATATTTGACAGGAAATATATGCCAGTTTTAACCCTTAGGCATTTTTCTTGATTAATTTACCTGAAAGGACATACTATTCAACCTGTTGAATTCTCTCTACAAATTCAACCACAGTGGTTCATCCATAGAACAAGTGCTCTAGTAGCTTAAGGAACTGGGCTTTTTCCATTTCAGGTGCGAAAACTGAGGGGTGGAAAAGGTAAGTGACTTAACTAGAAAGAATCAACTAATTGAACCCCTCACTCCTAATTCGTGTCTCTAGCACTTTTTCTTTTTCAACTTTTTATTTTGAAATCAGTGTAGTCTCACAGGAAGTTGCAAAAAAAAATCTTACGTAGAGTGTGTTGTACTAAAATTTAAATATTTTGAATTTTCCTCCTGAATATCAATGAGTGCATAAAATTATCGATGTGTGCCATGAATAAAGCAGGGAAGAAATGATAATTCTTTAGGTACTCGCTATGAGCTAAGAACTTTGCGAAGAACCTTATATTTTCCATCTTATTTTAAGACATCATTATCCCCCAGTATATAAGAAAGCTGAGTTTCCAAAAAGTCAAGTACTTGTCCCAAAGCACAGAGTTAAGCAGCAGAGCCACAATTCCAAAGTCAGTTTGCCTGACCACACAGCTCCTATCCCAAAAAACCTTTGTTCTTATATCATTTTTAAAATCCTTACTTCAATGAAAGTATTTTTAAGCCCTGGGCAATAAAAACATTTTTTTCTAATCAATTTTCAGTACAATAACATGTCTGCACAGCAAAGGAATGTGCATGTTTACATTTCCTGCTCTGATGAGATCTTTAGATTATATCAGTCTTTAAATAAGTTGCATGTGGTTTACTTCGTGGTGGAAGATTCTAAGCATTTTTTTAGTATCTTTGAAGGGAAAATAATTTTAACATTTTTGAGAAAAGGTTGTTATATGTAAAGAACAAATTCAGAATTGTGATAATTTAACCATAAAATATATTTAGCCATCTTTGATTCTGGTAAAATGGAGACTGTTTCACTGATCTAAGAACAAAATGTTGTCATCAAAGGCCTCATAACCCTGTGACCCAGAAAGGTCATACCTAGAACTCTTGCCAAAAAAAAAAAAAAGCTACATGAAGACAAATTTATAAATAAGCTATTCAGATCAAAATAGTACAACCTGAAAAATTGGAAATCAACATCTATCGTTAGGGGAGTAATTAAATTATTAGATAGGCAATTATGGAGCTGTTTTTAAAATGCTAACAATGAAGATTATGCAAAGTGAAAAAAATGGAGCTAGAACATTGTAATACATAAGCACAATTATGGCAAAAAATTCTGTAGAAAAAAACAGGAGAGACGTATTTCCAGCTTCTTTTCCTTTTCCAAGTATTATATGGCATGATACTATTACTTTTATAATTTTAAAAATTAATAGATATGAAAGTGTCACATATATTGGAATGATTAGAAATAGTCTAAACTCCCTTATTACAATTTTTTAAATCATTTTTTCTTCTTGGTTAATAAAACATGTGTTTCACTCATTTCCCAAACCACTGGAGACAAAAATTTTAATATCAATACTATTATGTTTTTTTATATTTTATGAGTCATTGCATTGAACAGCCTGGTGCTTCTTAAACACATGGTTTAGGATAATTTTGTTTTTGCAATAGCCATTTAGCTGAATGCACAGCAATGAGACCAATTTCTTTTTTGCAAGGAAAAGTGTGTACCACTAGTTTATCTACGCTTATGAAAAGCAAGATAGTGAAGAAAGAAAAACAATTTAAGAATGAAAGTAATTCTATGTGAATTTTCAACATGGAATCTACATATTGACCTTCCCCCAGAGTCATGCAAAGACACAGGTTGTATGCCCATAAGCACATGAAGCCCTATATATCCAAGCAAAGCAAAATGCATGTTCCTCTCTCTAATGTCCTGTCCGCACACATACTTGAAAGTACAAGTGATTAGTTTCATATGTAATGTCTTGAACATGTCCAAAAGCTTTTGTCACTACAAACACATTGAACTAGCTAAGACATTTCTTCCACAGGTCTCAGAATAGAATTCATATTTATTCTATGTACTATGAAATCTGTTTAGAGGTGGAAGAAGGAAAATGTCACTTTAATTTCCTAAATAAATTCAAGTTGCATAGGAGAAAATTACCAACTGATGTGCTAAAAACTGGCCAATCTATGGTGCTTCTCAGACATGGCATCCTTGAGCTCACTATGCTCTAGCCAGCTTCCACTTGAAGAGCCCTTTGCCACTAGTGACCAATCTTTGTTGCCCAGACACCACTTGGAAAGAGAAAATTCTGGAATGCTCTACCTCTCTAACAATCTTCTTTTTTAATTTTCACTCTCACTGACCCATCCTAACTTATTCAAACCTTAATAGGATTGCCTTCTCATCATGTAAGTGTAATAGCAAGAAAGTGCCCATGAACAGTCAAAGTATAGCAATCTCTTCTACTGTGGTGCTCCTTTCAAGTTTCTACTATCCTTCCTTTTATGGACTGAATTGTCTTCCAAAAAGTTATGAGGTCCCTACCCCCCAATACCTCATAATGAAAATAGGGCCATTGCAGAGGGAATCAGTTAAATTGAGTCCTGATCCAATAGGACTGCTGTCCTTGTAAGAAGAGACAGAGGCGGCGGACTTGGCCCAGTGGTTAGGGCGCCTGTCTACCACATGGGAGGTCTACGGTGCAAACCCAGGCCTCCTTGACCCGTGTGGAGCTGGCCCACGCGCAGTGCTGATGCACGCAAGGAGTGCCCTGCCACGCAGGGGTGTCCCCCATGCAGGGGAGCCCCACACGCAAAGGAGTGCACCCACTAAGGAGAGCCACCCAGCGCGAAAGAAAGTGCAGCCTGCCCGGGAATGGTGCCGCACACACGGAGAGCTGACACAACAAGATGACACAAGATGACACAACAAGATGACGCAGCAAAAAGAAACAGATTCCTGTGCCGCTGACAACAGAAGCAGACGAAGAAGATGCAGCAAATAGACACAGAGAACAGACAACCGCGGGGGAGGAGGGGAGCGGGGAGGGGGGCATAAATAAATAAATAAATAAATAAATCTTTAAAAAAAAAAAAAAGAAGAGACAGAGACAGACACAGGGAGACAATGGCCATGTGATGACAAAGGGGGCAAGCCAAGGAATGCTAAGGACAGCCAGCAAACCACCAGAAAGTAAGAAGAGGCAAGGATAGGTTCTCCCCTACACATTTCAGAGGAAGCATACCCCACCTTGATTTTGGATTTGTAGCCTCCAAAACTGTGAGGCAATATATTTCTGCTGGTTTGTGATACTTTGTTACAGCAGCCCTAGGAAACTAAGACACCTTCCTACTAATTAGATTCTTGGAAATTCTTTTAAATCTCATCTTATAACTAAGTCCCATCATTTAACCCAAAAGAGAACCAGTCTCTGCCTCTCACAAAAGCATAAATTTGTTTAGCCAATCAATTTTATTGATTACATATTAATAAAGCATACAATTCATCCAAAGTGTACTATCAGTGGTATTTGGTATGATCACAAAGTTGTGCATTCATCACTTCAATCATTATTAGAGCATTTTCATTGTTTCAAAAATAATAAAAATAATAATGGAATAGACAAACAAACAAGAAAATTCTTCACCTCTCCACCTCTCTATGTTCCTTTGCTGTACATAGCTGCTATTTCCGGCTATTCTTGCACAACTATTTATTTATTTATTCAGCAGTTTTACTGAGATATGTTCATATACTACAAAAACTATTAAAAGTGTATAATCAATGGCTTTTAGTAGAATCACAATGTTGTGCATTCATTATCACAAAAATTTTAGAACCATTTCCTTATTCCAAAAAGAAAAACTCCACACCACTTAGCATGCCTTCCCCAGTCCTACAGAACTACTAATCTAATTTCATCTTTATAAATTAATTTATATTTACATTTTATATAAATGGAATCATACAACATGTCACTAAATATATTTAGTTCATAGTAACACAATCATACAGTATTTGTCCATTTGAGTCTGGCTTGCCTTACTCAACATAATGTCCTCCAGGTTCATCCATGTTGTCATATGGTTTATGACTTCATTTCTTCTTACAACTGCATAATATTCCATTGTCTAAATATACCACCATTTCTTTATCCATTCATCAGCTGCTGGACACCTGGGTTGTTTCCAACTTTTGGCAATCATGAATAATGCCACTATGAACATCCGTGTGCAGGTGTCTGTTTGTGTCACTGCTCTCAGTTCTCCTGGGTATATACCCAGTAGTGTTATTGCAGGGTCACATGGTAAATCTATATTCAACTTCTTTAGGAACTGCCAAATAGTCCTCCACAGTGGCTGTACCATTCTGCATTCCCATCAGCAGGGAATAAGTGTTCCTATCTCTCCACATCCTCTCCAACATTTGTAGTTCTCTGTCTTTTAATAGTGGCCATGCTAATAGGTGTGAAATGATAACGCATTGTAGTTTTGCTTTGCATTTCCCTAATCCTGAGTGACAATGAACATTTTTTTCACATGTTTTTTGTCTTTTGTATTTCTTCTCTGGACAAATGTCTGTTCAAGTCTTTTGCCCATTTTTTAATTGGATTGTTTGTGTTTTTAATGTTGAATTGTAACATCTCTTTATATAACATGGATATTAAACCCTTATCAGGCATGTGATTTCCAAATATTTTCTCCCATTGAGTTGGCTGCCTTCTCACCCTTTTGACAAAGTCCTGGGAGGTGCAAAAATGTTTAATTTTGAGGAGGTCCCATTTATCTATTTTTTCTTTTGTTGCCTGTGATTTGGGTATAAGGTCCAAGAAACCAACACCTACCACAAGGTCTTTAAGATATTTCCCTACATTCTCTTCTAGTGGTATTATGGTCCTGGTTTTCATGTCTAGGTCTTTGATCCATTTTGAGTTGATTCTTGTGTAGGGAGTGAGATAGGGATCCTCTTTCATTCTTTTGGTTGTGGATATCCAGTTCTCCCAGCACCATTTGTTGAAGAGACTGTTTTGTCCTGTTAACATGGACTTGGTCAGTTTGTCAAAAATCAGTTGGCATTAGAGGTGAGGGTTTATTTCTGGGACTCTCAATTCTGTTCCACTGATTGATGTTCCTGTCTTTATGTCAGTACCATGCTGTTTTGACCACTGTAACTTTCTAATATGTTTCAAGGTCAAGCAGTGAAATTCTTTCCATGTTGTTCTTCTGTAGAATGCTTTTGGTTATTCAGGTGCACATTCCCTTCATTGCCTTTTCTATTTCTGTAAAGCAAGCTGTTGGAATTTTTATTGGTATTGCATTGAATCTATAAATTAGCTGAGGTAGGATTGACATCTTCACAATATTTATTCTTCCAATCCATGAACACAGAAGATCCTTCCATTTGTTCAGGTCTTCAACGATATCTTTAGCATTATTTTTGTAGTTTTCTGTGTATAGGTCCTATACTTCTTTGATTAAATTGATTCCTAAGTATTTGAGTCTTTTTGTTGCTACCGTAAGTGGAATTTTTTTTCCTGATTTACTCCTCAGATAGTGTACAAAAACATTACTGATTTTTGTATGTTGGTCTTGTATTCTGCCACTTTGCTGAACTCATTTATTAGCTCAAGTAGCTTTGTTGTAGACATTTCAGAATTTTTAAAATATAAATATTTCATCCACAAATAGTGAAAGTTTTGCTTCCTCTGTTCCTATTTGGATGCCTTTTATTTCTTTTTCTTGCCTAATTGCTCTAGCTAGAACTTCTAGTACAATGTTGGAAAACAGTGGTGACATTGGACATCCTTGTCTTGTTCCCGATCTTAGAGAGAAAGCTTTCGACCTTCCCCCACTGAGTACGACGTTTGCCATGGGTTTTTCATGCACAAGCATGAATAGTAATAGCACCCTCTTTCACTCACAAGAGGGCCCGTTTTTATACAGTCACCCTAGCTTTCACACCCCCACAGCCCTTCTACAACCACATTCACCCAACAAGATTCCTCACAATCACTTTGGTATCTCTGAAAACTAAACATTTCCCTGTGTGCAATCACAAAAGGGATATTAATTTAAAAGCTATCATCAATTTTTGTTTTGTTGTGACTAGATTGTATGCTCTGTGAAGAAAGGAACTACTTCGTTCTTGTTTTTTGTGTCATTTGGAATTTACATGGTTTAGCCACACAAGAAACATTTCCCTTTTTTTTTTTTTAATTTTTCTCCCCTTCCCCTCCATTCCCCTCCCCCAGTTGTCTGCTCTCTGTGTCCATTTTTGCTGTGTGTTCTTCTGTGTCTGCTTGTATTCTTGTCAGCGGCACCGGGAATCTATGTCTCTTTTCGTAGCATCATCTTGTTGTGTCAGCTCTCTGTGTGTGCAGAGGCACACCCCAGCAGGCTAAACTTGCTTTCGCATGGAACCACTCTCCTTACAGGGCACACTCCTTGCACGTGGGGCTCCCCTACGCAGAGGATACCCTGCGTGGCACGGCACTCCTTGCACACATCAGCACTGTGCATGGGCCAGTTCAACACATGGGTCAGGAGGCCCTGGGTTTGAACCCTGGACCTCCCATGTGGTAGGCAGACACTGTATCCATTGAACCAAGTCTGCTTTCCAAGAAATGTTTATTCAACCAAATGTGTGAGGGTTTGAACCAAAAAAAAAAAATCAAGTCCTTAGAGCTACTCTATTCCTGTGGGTGTAAACCCATTGTAGTTGGGGTCTTTTTTTTATTAGATTGCTTCAGTAGAGCATGACCCAGGATGGGTGTTAATCTTCTTACTAGAGTCCTTTATGAATGGATGAATATAAAGAGAAACCAACGGACGCACAGAGAAAAAGCCATAGGAGCAGAGAGAGAAAGCCACAAGAGGAAGAAGTTGAAATCAACAGCACCTCCCAGGAGAGAGAAAGCCAGAAACTGAAGCAACGAAACCTAGAGGAGCAGGGAGTGACCAGCAGATGCCTCCATGTGCCATGCTTCAAGGAGAAAACATCACCTGGCAGCACCTTGATTTGGACACTTTCACAGCCTCAGAACTGAAAGCTTGCAACCAAATAATTCCCCATTGTAAAAGCATACCTATTTCTGGTATATTGCTTTTGGCAGCTTTTAGCAAACAAAAAAAAAATGGAATTAAATTGGTTTAATGACCTTATTATCTCATTGTCTTTGATAAAAGTGTCATACTTGCTCCAAAGCATCCTCTCTTACTTTAAAACTTATCAAGGAATAGATGCAAATCACTAAGCATTTATATTTTACTGGCTCAGGATTTCTCATTTTTTTAAAAAAGCACAAAGAATAAGCAAAATGGAAGCATTTTAGCTTTTATGTCATTAGTATGCTTAGGCCAGTATGATTGTATCTACAGGGAGAAACAGGAAATATTTCACATTTATTAGTATCACATTTCCCTAAAATATTTTACAAAGTTCTAATAGCATAGTGGAAATCAAAATCCACAAAAGGAGAGAATAATTGCAAATAATGCAACTCATCTTTGAGATAAGCAGAGATTAGAAGGCAAGAACTCTTTTATGGACTGTTAACTATATCTACTGGACAAGCATAGTATTTATAGACTTCAAATCCCATCTCGGATAGCATAGAGAAGACCCAACAAGACCAAACACTGCTGTTTGAGGCTCTCTGAAGAAATAGAAATGTACCTGTGATCATGATCATGGGACCAAATTCAGGAGCAGGAAAAATGTGTTCCAGGAATATATTTCACAGTGACCCTTTTTTCTCCCCTTACTGGGGCTAGACCTTGCTTATATCAGATTTAGTTCAAGAACTGGGAGAACTGGATGTTTGTCAATCAATATTCTGTTAACAGAAGTGCAATGTTTTCAGTATAATTTCTTTCTGAATGGTGATGGAATCCTAGGGTTTAAAAGATGTGTAGCCCAGAACTCTTTTATTGACTTGGGCAGTACTCTACATGAAGGTGTTAATTGTGACTTCACATCCCATTGGGGAAACCAAGGGAAGGGCTGCATGTCCTCCTTCTTCATGCAGATACCTCCCCTTTGTTAAGTTCTAAATCTTCAGCCAAATGAGCCAGGCCCTCTTAGCAGGTGTGCATGTGTAAGTATGACAATTGGGCTGCTGGACCTAGAAACCACCTCACTTTGGCCTCAAAGGAGCACACAGCTCCATCCTCCTCCTCTAGATAGTTCCAGTGTCAACTTTCTGGTTGTGATATTGAATTAGAGTTATGTAAGATGTTACCATTGGGAGAAGCTACTTTTGCCACTTCCTGTGAGTCTATAATTTTTTCAAAAGAAAAAGAAAAATTCAGGAAGCAGATGTAGCTCAAGTGATAAGGCCTCTGCCTACCATATGGGAGGACCCAGGTTCAGTCCCTGGGACCGTCTGGTGAAAAAGAAGAAGAGAAACCGTGCCTGCACAGAGAACTCATATGGCCAGCCAAGTGCCCATGCAAGTGCCCGCATGGTGAGCCAGTGCCCACAAGGTGAGCCGAGTGCCCATGAGAGTGCCCGCATGGTGAGCCAGTGCCCACAAGGTGAGCCGAGTGCCCATGAGAGTGCCCGCATGGTGAGCCAGTGCCCACAAGGTGAGCCGAGTGCCCATGAGAGTGCCCGCATGGTGAGCCAGTGCCCACAAGGTGAGCCGAGTGCCCATGAGAGTGCCCGCATGGTGAGCCAGTGCCCACAAGGTGAGCCGAGTGCCCATGAGAGTGCCCGCATGGTGAGCCAGTGCCCACAAGGTGAGCCGAGTGCCCATGAGAGTGCCCGCATGGTGAGCCAGTGCCCACAAGGTGAGCCGAGTGCCCATGAGAGTGCCCGCATGGTGAGCCAGTGCCCACAAGGTGAGCCGAGTGCCCATGAGAGTGCCCGCATGGTGAGCCAGTGCCCACAAGGTGAGCCGAGTGCCCATGAGAGTGCCCGCATGGTGAGCCAGTGCCCACAAGGTGAGCCGAGTGCCCATGAGAGTGCCCGCATGGTGAGCCAGTGCCCACAAGGTGAGCCGAGTGCCCATGAGAGTGCCCGCATGGTGAGCCAGTGCCCACAAGGTGAGCCGAGTGCCCATGAGAGTGCCCACATGGTAAGCCAGTGCCTGTGCATCAAGTTACACAGCAAGATGATGATGCAACAAATGAGAGACAAAGGGAGTCAAGGAAAAGCACAGCAGAGACTAGGAACTGAGGTGCAATTGACAGGGAACCTCTCTCCACATCAGAGGTCCCCTGGATCAAATCTCAGTGAATCCAATAGGAGAAAGATGAGAAGAGATGACAAAAAGAGAAATAGATACAGAAGATCACACAGCAAATGGACACAGACAGCAAAAACAGCAGGGCAGGGGCATGGAGGTGGGAAAAGGGAAGGAAAAAAATGTTTAAAAAAAAAAATCTCAGTTCCAAAATTCCCTGTAGTACAGTCTTGTCTCACAAACAGACTGGTCTCTCCAGCCAACTGAATTTCCACTATGAATCTTGCTTGTCCCAGGCCACTCCACTTAGTATACATATATATTTACATTTGCATTCTATGTATTTATTTGTGTTCTTCATATATTGTGACTTTTGAGTCAGTAAAACACATAGTCATACATTACACTATCTTATTTACTACCTGTTTTACATGTATATCTATCTTTGTATCCCTAACAAGACTAAGTTCTTTATATCTTTTTTTTTTAAGATTTATTTATCTTCCCTTCCCCCCCACCCCAGTTGTCTGTTCTCTGTGTCTATTTGCTGCATCGTCTTTGTCCGCTTCTGTTGTTGTCAGAGGCATGGGAATCTGTGTCTTTTTGTTACGTCATCTTGTGGTGTCAGCTCTCCGTGTGTGCGGTGCCATCCTTGGGCAGGCTGCACTTTCTTTCACGCTGGGTGGCTCTCCTTACAGGGTGCACTCCTTGCGCGTGGGGCTCCCCTGCGTGAAGGACACCCCTGCGTGGCAGGGCACTCCTTGCACGCATCAGCACTGCTCATGGGCCAGCTCCACACGGGTCAAGGAGGCCCGGGGTTTGAACTGCGGATCTCCCATGTGGTAGACGGACGCCCTAACCACTGGGCCAAGTCCGCTGCCCTCTTTATATCTTCATACTCTCTTCCTTGTTACTCAATGGGACCAAGCACCGGTATCTCCATGGTAGGTACTCAATAAATACTCCTTAAACATGCGTGAAAAATACTTGGCCAAGTTTTTTTTTTTAACGTAATATAATTTGGGGCCCAGAAAACATTTACTAGCTCAAGATCAGAGTTTGAAGGCTATAGAAGCCTGTAAATGTCTCTCCTTTAATCCCAGTTGTCATCATAAACAGGCCCTTATCAACTAAGAAGCACAAAGGTTAGTCACTGGTGTGTTGTTTTAACACTTGCCATAAAATATCATCTGGAATTCATTGAGGGAAATGTTGAAAAAGCACTTTGCTAACTCAGCAATACACCCTTCCCGCAGGTTATCTTGTCTGAATCAAAGGGTGAGCAATTGATTTCAACTGAAAGCTCAGGTACCAAAAAGGTAAATTTCAGGGAAAACGGACTTTGGCCCAGTGGTTAGGGCGTCCGTCTACCATATGGGAGGTCCGCAGTTCAAACCCCGGGCCTCCTTGACCCATGTGAAGCTGGCCATGCGCAGCGCTCATGCGCGCAAGGAGTGCCATGCCACGCAAGGGTGTCCCCCGCGTGGGGGAGCCCCACGCGCAAGGAGTGCGCCCGTGAGGAGAGCCGCCCAGCGTGAAAAGAAAGAGCAGCCTGCCCAGGAATGGCGCCGCCCACACTTCCCGTGCCGCTGACGACAACAGAAGCGGACAAAGAAACAAGACGCAGCAAATAGACACCAAGAACAGACAACCAGGGGAGGGGGGGAAATTAAATAAATAAATAAATCTTTAAAAAAAAAAAAAAGGTAAATTTCAAACTTTATGAAAAATGTTGACCTTCAAACTTCATATGAATGGTATCTCCACACTGAGAAATTAGAAGCATATCTACTGATTTAATAGAACATATTCTTAGATAAAGTACTTGTTTATTTAAACTGCTATTTACAGGTGAAAATATGTTGTTTATAGCCTAGAAATATGGGCTGTTTTAAAATTTTTATGAAATTTTGCTCTGTGATAGAGAACAATGTCTAAAATAAAATATTTAGTGAAATAAGCATAGTGTGGAAAACATACATGGTATTCTACCATTTATGCCTTTAAAAAGGAGAAGGGAATATACACACGTATGTATATTGTTGAGTGTGTGATTTTATATGCATAGAATCTCTCTGGACGGACATGCAACAAGAAAGTGACAGCGGCAACATCTAGGAAAGAAAATGTGAGGACTGGCAGGCAGAGTGGGAGGAAAACTGACTTTTACTATATAAAATGCTTTCATTGTTCAAATATTTTACCACATTCATGTATTATCTTCAGAAATATTGTGTTTTTTCTTTTTATTATAAAATAAAAAACAGATACAGAAAGATCACCAAAAATAAATTAATCTCTTAATGAATTATTATAAGATGAATGGACTAGTCATTCCATACCAGGTCAAGACATAGAACTTTGCTGGCCATCCAGAAACTTCTCCCATATGCATCATCTCAAAAGCAGCTCTCCGTCCATTAAGAAATCACTCTCCTGAGTATTACAATAATCATTTCCTTTCACTCTCCTGACTTCTATAACTTCCTTACATTTTTATATGATTTTATCAACCAAGTATACATCCCTAGCTGCTGAACTAAGTCTGGCCCAATTTTAAAAGCTGTACTTTTATGTCTTTTTTTAATGTACAGTTTCCCCCTCTCTTTCTTTCCTTATAATTTTTTTTTCTATTGACTAATACAGCCATTTGGCCTAGAGTTTCCCATAGTCTGGATTTTGCAGATTGCAAACTCACGTACAGTTCAACATGTTCCTCTGACCTCTCCTCCTGAAATCTGACAGCTGAATCCAGATTTGGATTTAGTTCTTTTGGGAAAATCTAGGTGGTGGTATGTTTTTTTTTTTTTTTAATGTGTTATTGTGAACTCCACAGATTTAAGCAAAGCATCCTCCAAGATGGCCCCCACTGATCCGCACCTTCTGGTATTACCCCCTTGTAGACCCTCCCACACTGCACCAGGGCTGGTCAGTGAGAACAATAGAAGACATCACAAGTGCGATTAGATTAAAAAACTGCACTTACATCTTGGGTGCTCTGTCCATGGCCTTGTCTTGCTCTCTGTCTCTCTCAGATCATTCACTCTGGGGGAGTCGTATTGTAATTGTAAGCAGTTCTGGGCAGAGGCCCACATGGTGAGGGACTGAAGCCTTCTGCCAAGAGCCACATGAGTGAGCCTGGAAGTGTATCTTTCAGACCAATTCAGATGAATTGAGACTCAGCCAACAGCTTGACCATAATCTCCTCAGAACCTTGAGGCAGAACCAGCCAGCTAAACTACTCCAAGATTCCTCTCAGGAACTGTGTGATATAATAAATGTCTGGGACTTCAGGCTAAGTTTTGGGATAATTTGTAACATAGCAAGATAACTAATACACAATCCATTACAATTCTTATCATTATTGAAACTCAATTTGCCCCATCTTTGGCCAGTGGGAGCTTCTTTAAATTATCTCCAGAGTTCTTTTAAGGTAGTCCTAGCAGTCTTTGATCGTTTCCTTCCTAGCTAATATGTCAAGATATTCCAGGGTTTTCTTGTACATTTACTGCTCCAAATGTGGAATCAGCTACTTCCCCAAGAAGTCCTGGTTTATTTTATTGAGAATCGTCTTCAAAAAGACACGATCTGAGCGCCACAGGCTTACTGATTCTAGGCTGGTCATTATTTCTAGACATTTTCAGTAGAGAAATTTTTAAAATATCTTTTGAGTTCATACTTAAATTTACAATTCAAACTCAGGACCAAAGATTTTTATTTAATTTCTTTTATATAAAATTTGTATTCAATTCAATGACACCAAGACTCCTGGTTCTCAAGGACAGAGGAGTTGACAGAATTAAATATCCATGAAATATTCATTTGCTTTATCCCACATAAATACACAACTGTCTCAGAATTACAATTCTAATACTATAGCCACCAGTTAAAAATTTTTTATGAAAACATTTTGCGTATGTATCTTAATTCTTCACATTTTTTATAGTTGTTCCATGAGTGCATTGTCAGATCACATAGCCCTACATAATATATGCTCTCCCTTTTAATACTCGTTTTGTACCCATTCTACAAGTATACAGTATATTTAGTGGCCACCATCAGTACTTATACTGCTAGTCTCTCTTGAGTCTTTTTGGTTGTTGAAGTAGTTCTTTAGCAGATTACTCAGGAAAAGGTCATGGACTCAATATCCTCTGAGTTCTTCTATGTCAATGACAGTTTGTGCCATTTATACTTGATAGTTAATTTTGTTGAATATAAAATTATCAGCTCACATTTTTTCCTTGAGTATCTGAAATATGCTACTCCATTCTCTTCAGTTGCTGTTAAAATGTCTGATGATAACACAATTTTCTTCCTCTTGTACATCACATGCTATTTTTTCCCTGGATGACCAAAGCATTTTTTCTTTTTATTTAAAGTCCAGCAATTTTACCAGAATACGTCTTTTTCATAGTAATTTTAAGTCAATGTTCTCAGTTACTCACTGTGTTCTTTTTTTTTTAAGATTTATTTTTTATTTATTTCTCTGCGCCTCCCCCACCCCACCCCACCCATGTCTGCTCTGTGTGTCCATTTGCTGTGTGTTTTTCTTTGTACGCTTGCATTCTTGTCTTGCGGCACCAGGAATCTGTGTCTTTTTTTGTTGCTTCATCTTGCTGCATCAGCTCTCCATGTGTGCGGCACCACTCCTGGGAAGGCTGTGATTTTTTCACATGGGGTGGCTCTCCTTGAAGGGAGCACTCCTTGCACGTGGGGCTTTCCTACGTGGGGGACACCCCTGCGTGGCATGGCACTCCTTGCGCACATCAGCACTGCGCGTGGGCCAGCTCCACACGGGTCAGGAAGCCCTGGGTTTGAACCCTGGACCACCTATGTGATAGGTGGACCCTCTCTCAGTTGAGCCAAATCCGCTTCCCGCATTGTGTTCTTTCAATACATATTTCAAAACCTTTTATTTCAGGTAAAAAAAAATCAATTATACTTTTTTTTAGTATTTGTTCTATTCCCTTGCTTAGATTTTTTTCCTTCAGGAACTTCTATTATCCATTTGTTAAATCATCTTTGCCTATCTTTAATATTTATGTTTTCTATCAATTACTTTTTAATTCCCTTTTTCTTCTTGTTTTTCTATTTTTTCCTCCTATTATATTTTTAAAGCATTATTTACTGTGTTTATTCACTGTTTTAGATCTTCTAGTTTACTCTTCACTTTTTACAATTTTTTTGTTTTACTCTAATTCTTTTTACTTTTTTTTTTTTTTTTGCTTTATTCTAATTCTTTCTTGATGTCAGTCATCTTATTTCTGGATATACATATTCTGATTTATGTTGCTTTTCAACCTAACTATTTTGAAATAGTTACTTTCTTTTTTCTTTTAAGGAGGAACCAGAGATTGAACCTGGGACCTTGTACATGGAAGCAGATGCTCAACCACTGAGCTATACCCACTCCGGATGAAGCAGTCATATTTTCAATCTATTTTTTATCTTATTTTTCTGACATGTTTTCCTTGTTGGTCAGGAAATGTTGTTTTGATCTTTATTCCATTTTTTTTCTCATGCAGGAGTAATTTTGTGTGGAATTTAACATCAGTACCTTTTTGTCACTCGTTTTTATGTAAAATTAATTTCCTTGAAATTTTAGAAAAATACAGTGACATGTCTTCTGAAATTTCCTGGTTCTGTTCCTATCCCCACTTTTATCTGGACATTTCTTTCCTCTTTCTCTGTTTTCACCTCTTGCTCAATTTTTATTTCCTTCTCAGAAGTTTTTCTCCAGAGTAGGCCCTGTTCTGGAAAGAAGCCCTGGAAGGTTGGCATGAAGGGTTCATAAGGGCTGGTCCGTACTGGCCCCTTCACAATTTACCACAAGGCTCCTTGCACTCTCTCATAGTGGAGTAGGCAAAAGCTCTCCCATTTTTAGCTGCTCTTCTCAAAGTAGCCCACCACATTCTTCACTGAACACTTGTTGACTCCTTCGAGTCTCTCCTGTTCTCAGTCCATTTGACACCCCATTGCTTCTCTTTGCTATCTTCCACACAGATAATAATAAATATGCATTCTGTAGTTGCTGGTGATCTTCCCTCCTCATTTGTATTTGGGGTTGTATAGAGCTAACTTGTAACTTAGTTTTGCTGTAAATGTTGTTCATGGGATTTTAGCTTTGCCTTGTAGTTTACATTTGGAGTGTAGGGAGGATCAAGAAACTGCAGCCTCTGCCATACCTCCAGAATCAGGAGTACTTAATAATAATAAAGTATGAGGCACTCAGTATAAAGTAATTCAGTGTTATGATTTAAGTTCATTTTCTTGGTTTTAAAAAAAGTGATTCAGGAAGTAGATGTAGCTCAAGTGATTGAATATCTGCTTTCCCATGTACAAGGTCATGGATTTGATCCCCACTACCTCTTAAAAGTGAACAAAGAAATGAAAAGACCAACTCTCATTGGGAAGCAGATGTAGTTCAAGTGGTTGAGTGCCTGCTTCCCATGTCCTGTATTAAATCCCAAGTACCTCCTAAAAAAAATCATTCAAAAAACATTTCATTAAAAATTAATGATGGCGGCAGACTTGGCCCAGTGGTTAGGGCATCCGTCTACCACATGGGAGGTCCACGGTTCAAACTCCGGGCCTCCTTGACCCGTGTGGAGCTGGCCCATGCGCAGTGCTGATGCGCGCAAGGAGTGCCCTGCCACACAGGGGTGTCCCCCATGTAGGGGAGCCCCATGCTCAAGGAGTGCACCCCGTAAGGAGAGCCGCCCAGCGCAAAAGAAGTGCAGCCTGCCCAGGAATGGCGCTGCACATACAGAGAGCTGATGCAACAAGATGACGCAACAAAAAGAAACACAGATTCCTGTGCTGCTGACAACAACAGAAGCGGACAAAGAAGAAGACACAGCAAACAGACACAGAGAACAGACAACTGGGGTCAGGGGGAGGGGAGAGAAATAAATAAATAAATAAATCTTTTTTTAAAAAATTAATGAGAAAAACACAAGCATTCCCACAGGAAAAAATAGACAAAACATTTACAAACAGATAATTTATAAAAGAAACTCAGAATGTCACCAAGCACTAGAAAATATTTTGAAATTAATTAACACACAGGGTAACACCAATTAAAACAACTCTGTAATATCTATTTAGCCCTGTGACAAAAATCAGGAAGGTATGTAACACCAAGGGTTGGTAAGGATGTAGGTTATAGGAACATTCATATGTTACTTTAGGGGTGGGGAGGGTATGTGCGTGCAGACTGGTGCCGTCATTTTGTAGCGCGATCTAGTTCTTTTTAGTCAAATTAAATAGGTGCATACCCTGTGTGTTTGTTGGCACCTATACCCCAGAAAAACGTGTTCTCAATCTTAATCCATTCCTGTGCGTGTGAACCCATTGTCAATAGGGCCTTTTGACGAGGTTACTTCAGTTAAAGTATGATCCAACTAAATCAGTATGGGTCTTAGTCCTATGACTGCAGTCCTTTATAAGCAGAATGAAATCCAGACACATAGAGAGAGCATGGGAGCAGTCAGAAGTGGAAAGTTAATGGAAGAGAAAAGAAAAACCAGGAGAAGCCTCCACGTGCATTGCCATGTGACAGAAAAGCTAAGGAGCAAGGATTTCTGGCAACCTGCCCCAGAATGCCACAGGCTCTGGGAGAGAGCCTTGATTTGACCTCTTCTAGCCTCAAAACCATGAGCCATTAAATTCCAGCTGTTTAAGTCAACCCATTGCATGGTACTTTTTTTAATCAGCCAGGAAACCAGAACACCCTGTAATCCAGCAAAGTCATTCCTGGATATATATCTCAAATAAATTCCCACACTAGATGTAGGAAAGAACAATATGAGAATGCTCATCATAGTTTACAGTGAGAAGGAATCAGAGGTAATATTGATTTCCATCACTGGAGGTGTAAACAGGTAAAATGTGGTGAATTCACACCATGAAGAATTATGTAGCAGTTAGAAACAGTAGATATACAGCATAGCAATATGTTTAGATCTTTAAAATCTTAATGCTTAGTGAAAAAAGTGAGAAACCGATTGTTTGCCAAAGGGCTGCCAATGCAAAGTACTAGAAATGGGTTGACTTTTATAAAGGGGATGTATTTGGGTAAAAGCTTACAGTTCTGAGACTGGGAAAAGTTCAAATTAAGGCATCAGTGGAGATGCTTTCTCACCAAAGTCAGCTATCACATGATGAAGCAAGATGGCTACCAATCTTTGCCAAGGTCTCTACCTTCCGCTCCAGAATCTGTCATCTCCCAGAGCTCAGCTGAGGGAAACCAGACATAGGGCTTGTCTCTTTTTGGGCCTCCTCTTTCAGTCTCAGCTGCTCAGCTTTCTTTCCGAGTTCAGAGGCAAGCTATCAGCCACATGGCTTATCCTCTCCCTGAGCCTCAGCTCTTTGAGCCTCTCAGGGGCTTCTCCCCTTGCGACTCAACTGTGGGTGAAACGAGTTTCTCTCACATGGCAGAATCGATATGGCAACTCCCTTTTCCTGTGTCTCCATTTTCATCAGATCCATCAAGAAGGTGGAGACTCAACCTAAGTCATGCCTCACTGTCATAGTCCAATTGAAAGGGTCTCACAGTCACAGTAATGGATTAGTTCACAAACATACTCTTTCTTTTTTTGGGATTCATAAAACAATTTCAAATTGCCACACAGATCCATAACACATCACCACATATATAATTTTAAATAACTAGCTTAAAAATATTCATTTTTTAAAACCACATACCTATGTGTATGTGTGTGTATATACACATACACACACATTAACCACATTAGAATGGTTCCAGTGGGAGTGAACAGAATGACAGTAGGGAATAGGGACAAAAAAATATATATTATTATACAATACATAGTTGAACAAACAAATAGATATATAAATAAAAACAAGAGCTGGAACATGTCCAGATCAATGAGTATAATGTACCCTGTAGGAGTTTGGCATTGTTTATGAATTCCAAAAATAGCTATTGGATTATGTTTGTAAACTGGTCTGTCCGAGGTATCATTTTAATTTATTGAATTATGATTAGGACTTTGGGCCACATCAGTAGTGCATTGAGTCCCAACCCTTTGGTGGGGGGGGATTCACAGACAAACAACATGAGAAAAGACAGATTTGGGAGTTTTGATCTGGAGCCAGGAAGTAAGCACACAAGAGGAACACAGCAGCTAAGCCCAGAGAGAATCGAGACCCAGGAAGAGAGACAGAGCTGGTAGCCTTATAGTCTACAGCTAGCCTTGTGGAGAGAGGCAAAGCCTAGAGAGCCTCATAGTCTACAGGTGACCTTGTGGAGAAAACAGAGGAGCTAAACCCAGAGAGAAATGAGCCCTGGGAAGAGAGGAACGCAGGAAGCCTGAACCCTGGCAGACACCAGCAGCCATCTTGCTCCAACATGTGGCAAGAGACTTTGGTGAGGGAAGTAACTTATGCTTTATGGCCTGGTAAATGTAAGCTCCTACCCCAAATAAATACCCTTTTAAAAAACCAGCTGATTTCTGGTATTTTGCATCAGCACCCCTTTGACCAACTAACACAGAATTTGATACCAGAGACTGAGGCCATACTCTTGCAATTACCAAAACGCTGGAATGGTTTTATAAATGGGTAAGGGGTATCTTTTGGAGGAATTGTGAGATTCTTGATGGAAAAGGCCTTGCTTGTTTTGAACAAACTCTTAGTAATATGGACACTAAAGAGACTTTCATGATGTCTTAGAAATAAATGATGAAATTATTATTGGAAACTGGAAGAAAGGCTATCTGTGTTTTAAAGTTGTAGAGAACTCCAAGATTAACTCCTCATGTTTTATGGAACACAGAACTTGAAAATGGCAAGTCTGGGCATTTAGATGAAGAACTTTCCACAGTAAACTCAGAGAATGCAGCTTGGCTTCTCCATGCTGCTAATAGCAAAATGCTAGATCAGAGAGATAAGCTGAGGACTAAACTGTTGGGCAAAAAAGAAAACAGAAACTGATTCTGGAAATTCCAAGCCTCTGGAAATCAAGCTCTCAGATGAAAGTGCTCCAATGGAGGACTTATCTAAACTTGGAACTTGTAAATCAGGATTGAAGATGCAGTTATCTCAGAAAGACTTCTGGAAAGTTTTACTGTCTGATGGCTTGGACCCCTGCTTCTTGCATGATAAACCAACAAGCTTTTTGAGATAACTGTATGAACAAAACCACTGTCAGCTTAGACTAAAGAGGACATAGAAAAGAGAGATTAGAGGAGAAACAGTTTTAAGAGGAAAATCATGGAAGCGGAGATCTAGAATTAAGACATCACCTTGGGCCAAAAGAGGAACCCCACACTTATGTACAGAGAGGATGAGTTTGCCCCAGCAGTTGAAGAGGGTGGTTGTTCCCATCTGATGTACAGGGAGAGTTTTGCTGCCCCAGGGTACAGAGAGAGTGGAGCACATTCCTCAAGGATAAGGGCGGTTAAAGTCAGCATTCCCATAGGTCTGAGAAAGGTGCACCTGTCCCCATGGATTAGGGAAGGCCAGGTGGTCAACTCATTGCTCTAAGAGGGTTGAGCCTGTATGCCAAAGGTTAGGGGGAATGCTCTCTTCATGTCACTATACTTAGGGGGGTTAATCACCCCAACACTCTTGGAGGGTGAGATCTGGAGCTTGGTTGCCACACAGATGCTTAATGAGGATGGAACCAAGAAAATAGCCATTGGGCAAGCCTATGGAAAGGGTAGGTTCCCAGGAAGAAGAAACCATCATCTTAAGAATGACTTTCAGACTTTGACATCTAATGAAATAAGTCCTACAGGTTTACTGAACTGTAGAGGACCCATGACTCATGTTTCCCTCCCAATTTCTCCTTATGATAATGAAAATGTTTATCCTTTGTCTGTTCATTTGAAGCAGATAGATGGTTTTTTAAGTTTCAGAGGTCTACAGCAGACAGGATTTTGTCCCAAGAAAAACTGTATTTCTTTAAACTGATTATGATATGATTTTATACTTAGTATTGTTACTGATTTAAGTTTTTTTAATATTGTAATGTCTTTTTGGAATTCAGAGGGTGGAGTATAGCAGTTTGGCATTGTTTATGAATTCTAAAAATAGTTAATGGATTATGTTTGTAAACTGCTCTGATGACCTAAATTAAGTAGATTAACTCACTTCTCTGTATCTGAGTTTCTCTTTTCAAAAAATTAAAAATTAATTTCAATGTTTTCTCTCCAAACCTGACCAAAACATATTCATTATTTCCCTTATCCTACTAGCATCTCCTCTATTTTCCTTTCTCTGACTTCCTATTATAGCAGCATTTCCAACCTTATAAATTTTTCACTCATCTGACTGTCATTTATTAGTTCAAAGAATATTTGTCTACTCAAATATTAAGGATATATGGATTATTGTTCTGAGTTATCCAAAATATTATTATCCTAAGAAGGGTATTATTATCCTAAAAAGGATACAGGAGAAATGTCTTATGATCCCTTTTCCAGGAATCTATAATCTAGTGGTGGATGCAAAGCATTAAAGCAGTCCAACACAGCATCGACTTAGAGGCTAAAAGGGAGAGACAGCATTTAGTGTGAGGGAATTCATAGAAGTCAGCAGTGCAGATTGGTGAGATAGGGGAAATCTGGTGGAAAGGTCATAGCTGAGTTGGACTTTATATTACAAGTGGTACAGATTAGAAAGGAAAAGATCTTCCAGGACAGCACATTTTTTTTTTAAAGGTGCAGAGTTAAGACTGAATAAAGCAAAATCAGAAAATGTAAAACCCAGACTGGTAGAAATCAGGGTGAGGGAACAAGAGAGGTAGATTCAATCATCAGGGAACCAATTATAGGGGGTTGAAGGCCTCACCAAGGACTATTGATTTTATCCTGTAGGCAACAGGAAACTTCTGGAGGTTTCTGAGCCAGGAACTAAATAGATTTTCTGTTATATCTCACATCATATCTCCCACCAAATTCTTCCCAAGATCACAGCCCTCTTGTTTTCCAGTTCCTTAAGTCTGGCCCACTGAAATCCCACTACAATCCCTTCATCTTTGCTGGCTTCCCACTTCCAAATTTTTCTCCTCACAGACAAGGCATCGTCTACCTCTTCCGTCTCAGAACCTGGCATTACCCCATCATAGTCTGGTTTGGGTCTGTTCCACAGCATCCTGTGCTCACTTCTACCATATTAATTGATTTGCTAGTTCATTCATTAAATGCTTAGTGATCCTCTACTGCATACAAGACGCTTTACTAGGGGCTGAGGCGATGGTAAGCAAAAACAGAATCAAACCCTGCTTTCATGAAGCCTAGAGGCAGAGAGAGAAGTTATCCTATTTCGTGATCTTATTTCTCACAGCAGAATTTACTGCACTGTATTTCAGCTGTTGGGTTTTAAAAGATCTGCCCAATAGACTGTGAGCTCATAGCGTCTGGCACATTGTTAGTCCTTAATAAATGTCTGCTGATTGAGTGAGTGATAGATGGGAGAATCCTACTCATAAAATCATAAAAATTATCATCAGTCCTGGATTAATAATTGTAATTTCCTCCCTTCTCTGAACTGCTGATCACATAAACATGTAAACTCCAGGTCACAGGTCAGCAAACTCTGTATAGTGCTAGATAATAAATAGTTTAAGTTTTATAGTTGTCTGTTGCAACAACTTAAATCTGCCAATATAGAACACAAAAAACAATAAGTAAAAATATGTGTGTGGCTATGTTCCAATAAAATTTTATTTACAAAATCATGCCATGGGTTGTATTTGGCCTCCAAGCCCTAGTTTGCCAGTGCCTGTGCTAGGTGATGGCCACATCCATCAGTTTTTCAGGACTGTCTTCATGCCTGGTCCATACTCTATTCTTAAGGCTACACCCAGCACCTGAGTTTACATTTAAATTGCTGCCTGACATTTTCTTTGGAGCTCTATTGTTAGGGATTGAATCATATCCCCCACAAAAGACATATTCAAGTCTTAAACTGCATTCCTATGGGTTTGAACCCATTTGTAAATAGGACCTTTGAATATGTTATTATTAAAGGCTCATTTGTGAATAGGATCTTAGATGAGGTCAAATTGAATCAGGGTGGACCTTTATCCATATAGCTGGAGGCCTTATAAGAGGAAGAAATCTAGACAGGGACAAAGATAACTGAGCAGGAGGAGAAGCCAGAGATGGAAGGAGATTGCCATGTAATGGTGGCAGAGAAGTAGGCCAAAGAACCCCAAGAGCCACAATAAGATAGCACCAGAATGCTACAGACCCTGGGAGAAAGCATGGTCTGTGGAGACCTTCAGACTTCTAGCCTCCAAAACTGTGAGACAATAATCCCTGCTGTTTAAGTCAACCAGTGTTTAGTATATGTCATAGCGGACCTGGCAAACTAAGACACAAGAGGCCTGTTTTGCTCGTTGGTTGGCTTTTTGGCAAGTTACTTAGCTTCTTTGAACCTCTATTTCCTCAATGAAATGGAGATTAAAAATAAAAAAAAAAACAACCCTATGAAGATTGATATATGTTGAGAAATGAAACTTACTACCCAGGAGGTAGTCAACAAATATCTGCCCTTTGCCCAGCCATGTCTCTTTCCTCCTCTTAATAAAATGAGCAAATATTGTATTAAAGGTCCTCCATGTCCAAAGCACAGAATCAGTTACTTTCAAAACAACTATAAATCCTTTCTGATATTTCTCTAGACCATTGGTTTTTAAATTTGGTTACACTGCAACTTACCTGATGCTTGGGTCTCAATACTAGATTTTTTTAAAAAGTGATTTTTTAAAAATGTTTTATTGTGGTAACATATATACCACATAAAATTTCACACTTAATTATTTTCAAATATATAATTCAGTTGTATTAATTTCATTCACGATGTTGTGCTACTATCGCTACCATCTATTACCAAAATGAACATAAGGTACTCTAATTTAATTGCTAAAAGAATGATCTAGTCTGGTTCTAGACTAGGACTCAAGCTTCAATCAATTAATAGAGTCCTCTCCTTCCATCTTTCCATCTACCTCCTTTGTAACAGTCGATGCCTATAGGTACATGTTTTAGAGAGTTGACTGGGTTCTTATATATGTTACATACTTACATCTGAATATATATATATATATATACTTTTTCCCCCCTTTTTTAAAGAGGTACCAGGGATTGAACCTGGGACCTCATACATGGGAAGCAGGTGCTCAACTACTGAGCTACACCCGCTCCCCTGAATATATTTATGTTAGGGAGAGTAGAAAAGAAGCAAAAGAAACAATTATTTTCTTTTGTGTTTTACATTTGTTGCTTGCCTACCAGGCAGTCTTTTCCCTTTTTTATGGCAATAGCCTTAATTTTTATTTTGGGATCTACCCCTTCCCACCCTCAGTCCACTTGACCTGCTTGAGGCTTTACCCTAGCCCTGAAAACTCATGAAACCAGCACAGTAACTCCTCTGGCCACAGTTGGTGTTGATCCGTTCAGAGACTCACGATGTAGTTTACCAGGACAGCTGAGGCAAAGACACTTGCTCTTTTTTGCTGTATATGCATCTGAAAGAAAATGGTTTCTGGATATACTGGCAGCTATTTTACATCCCCAGTGAAAGCCTGTCTGAGAAGAAAATAAGAGAGAGAAAGAGAGTAAAGAAACAGGGAGCGATCAAGGGCATTTTAAGCCAGTGTCTAATTGTTTCTCAAGCCAGATCCACTACTAGACTGTTAAATTCCACTTTTTTCTTAAACTTTTTATTTTGAAATAATTTCAAACTTACAGGACAATTGCAAAATGAATACAAAGCCCATACAGAGAATTCCAAAATACAGTCACCTCCAGCTACCAAGATCTACCAATTTTAACACTTTGCCACATTTTCTGAATCATTCTATCTATCCCTCTATCCTTCGGTCAATTTATCTATTTCTAAATGTTTGAGAATATATCATCCTCCTTGAACATGTAATACATCCATGTACATTTCCTAAGAACACGATATTCACGTAGGTAGTCACCTTAAGTACAGTTATCAAGTTCAAGAAATTTAACATTGAAATAAAGCTTATAGTCTATATTTCAATTTTTTCATATCCCCAATAATGTTCTATTAAGTCTTTTCTCCTCCAATATTAGATATAGTCCAGGATTATGTATTGCATTTCATTGTCATTGTCTCTTTAGTTGCTCTTTTTTAAAAAATAGTGGAAACATATATACAACATAAATGTTCCCATCTCAACCACTCCCACTTGCTTCTGCTAGTTTTAGCGAGATATTCTGTCATTGGCAACCAAGAGAATTCCAAACTGATACGGCCTCCTCCCTTCTCCCTGAGAAACAGTTCTAACCACCTATATACACAGAGTTTATGTGCCAGAGTCAAGTCCCAATCATTCGTTCAACAAATATGTATTGAATAGCTATTGTATGCTATGCTTGGTCTAGGAGCAGAGATTACAACAGGTTGCCATGATTAAGAACTTCACAAATGTTTGCAGAAAGAATCCCCAGCAACAAAGCCATGTTTCTATTGTGGGTGAAGGTCTGTGCTGGGTAATGCGGACAGAAAATAGGACAGGGTCTGTGTTCTCCAGGATTTGCCTTCAAATTGGGAAGACAGCATGCACATAAAAAGATAAGCAACAATGTAAACTATGATCCATGTGGTATGGCATTGCTCCAGGGTGTATTCGCCAAATGCAATGAATATGCCTCACTGATGAAAGGGGATGTTGATGGGGGGGGGGGGCGGTATATGGGAACCTCTTTATTTTTTAACATAACGTTTTGTGTGATCTATTTTTTTAAGACAATAATATAAATAAATAAATAATTATACCGAAAAAAAATAAGATAAGCAACAAACTGAGCTGCTAGATAAACGAACTCCTAAAGATGGACATCAAACAAAAAGAAGCTGAGGCAGAAAATCTTAACTGAGCACTGGTTCCATAAACTTTCCACTTCCCTCAGAACCAAAATGAACTTGAAAAGTGAGGCAAAGTGTTACCAAAAGTGAGAAAGAAGAGGTAATAGCAAGGCAAGGGGGATTAGAGGCTGTGAAATTTCTTCTAAATCATTTTCCTTCTTTTAAAAAAATTATTTGTGGGTTTTTTTTTACTTACAATTAACCATGACGATTTTTAAAAATATTATAGAAATCTATTCATTCATTCAACACTATTTATTGTGTGCGTATTTTGTGTCAGGCAAAATTATATGCTCTGAGGTTTTAGCAATAAATAAAAGGAAATCCCCTCCCCATTACATTATAGTGTATATAAGGTAGAAAGTGAATTTTCTCATTCAACCCCAAAAAATAGGCACTGTATATGGTTTGGTGAATAGCCCTGTAGACACAGAAATATAGATACTGCCATTTATTTGTTTTTACAAAAAAAAAAAAAATAGGAAGATAGTATCATTATTTTTTAAACATATCTTTTTTTTTTAACTTAGCAATGTAACTTTTTCTGGTCTCTTGTTAATACATATAGATTTATCTCATTCTATTTTATGAGTTATATAGTGATTCATTGTATTTAACTGCTACCCTATTCATTAAACATTTAGTGGTTTCCAGGTTTTCACTGGGATGAGCAATGTTAGCATATATATATATATGCTATCCCTGTACTTTTCTAAACATCCAGAAGAAAAGTTTTAAGTTCTCCACAATGGAACAATTTAATTCTTACTGAGAAAGATGAGATTTAAATTCCCTCCACGTAAAGACCCAATCTCCTACTTCCTTTCTGATCCATCACTGCTTAGTAATTAAAGAGATTTTTACACATGGCAAAAAATATGTTATCTTCTAAAACCCAACAGAAGTGAAGATTTTTAAAAAAGAGAGAGAGAGCAATAACCAATAGCTATTTCCAAAATGCTTTCTATGTGTCCAGGACCAGTGTAGTCTTCAAAGAAGAGAAATTTACATTTTTCTGGAAATAAAGGTTCACCACAATTGGCATAAGCAAGAAAAAAGTCACTATTTTTCTCATGAAAGTCCTTCTATTTTACCCAAATATCATGTTTCTTCTCAAGAGAGAAAATAATTGAAATATTGATATAGATTTTGTTATAAAACGATTGTGACTATTTCAAAGAGATTTTAAGAAACAAGGAAAAATTGCCCAGCTGAAAAGAAACACACAGCAGCGTTTCTATTAGAACCAGAACTATATGACATTTTAAATCTGCCACCAGATGTTTTATCAAATTTCTAGCTCAGTCTATTTCAATAACCAAAATTATTTACGTTTTTTCATTCACATAAAATTGTCTCAAAAAAAAAAAAAATTGTCTCCAGTTCATTTACTGAATAGCCCAACATTACTTCAATGAATAAGGGCATTTTAATAACAGTTCAGTTAACTAAACAAGCTGTTCAGTTAATAAAATGATTATTTCAAGAAGAAACTGAAGCAATTTTGTTTGGCATGCATGCTTAATTGGGCGTTTTAATTTCTTGGTTTCAGCCTGTGATCACTTAAAAACAACTATCAAACAAATTTAAACAGCGATTTATAATTGCGAGATTATGCTTTCTGCATTTTATGGCATACACAACCCAGGATAAGAGAAAATGAACATAAGGGCATTGAAACGGTTCATTCACTTACCCTCTTCATGATCACAGCCAGCATAAACTTCATTCAGCCTTCGGCCATGGAATTTTATCCTCAAGTTTCCACACACCACACAATCAGATAAACCTCAGCCATGGAAGCAACTAATGGAAAGAGTGCTGAAAAAGGAATTGCTGAACAAATTTCTGTATGCTTAACCTAGAAGGGAGAAATTGCAATGTGAACTGAGTAAAAAGTTTTTAACTGTATTTAAACCTGAGGAGATGATTTCACTTTTAGCAAGAACTCTAACTAAGAAAGATTGCATGATAGGGAAATGATTAACACTCCTGTCCTCATTTGTTTGAGCTCTCCAGCTGCAGATCAGGGCATGAGGGAACTTTATCTATCCTGGACATGTGTGTGGGCATGTGTGCTAGGAATACACTGTCATCATAGCTGACATTTAGCACGCTGAATTCAACTTCAAAGTTATGTTATTCTAAACAAAAATGAATTAGAAGCCCTGCAGATTTTGTTAGTGGGTATCACTACTGAACTATCGATATAAAAAGTTTTACTTTTACTTTTCATTTCTGTGCCTCGCATTAAAATATGAATTATTATTCAAATAGCTCCTTTTTCTTAAAATACCTAAGTTATATAAGTCATTCGCAGCAGGTCTGTGTTCCCGCAGCCTCGTTTCTCTTCCCAACCGTGCTGATGTTTAAAATCTTCAGTGCCCTTTTGAACTGCCAATTCACACTCTTCTGGAAACCAGGGCACTGAAATGGGGAAGAACAAATTAGTAGTTCTGCAGAACTTTGAGATTTAGAAAGTCATAAAGGATTAGTCTGTTTTCTTTAAATGATTACTATGAATCAGCTAGTAGGTGAGCAGCCCTTCATAAATGCTTCTAGAAGACTAACTAAACCTTACCCAGACATGAAAAATAACTTGCAGAGATTTATTGAGTTAAACTTCTGTGCAGTATCTTGTGAACAGGAAGCTGAGACAAAGTGTAAGGGCAAGCCTTCTTTGAGGCACACCATGGAGCTCCACTCCACCAAGAGGGCAAAGTAGATTGTGCATCTCATGTCAAGTAGCCCCCTAGAGTTAAAACTGGGCCTCAAATGTAGCCACATATAAAGAACATAAGAGCTAGTTGTCGGTTGTATTTATTATCCTATAAACTTCACTCTCCTGATAGGCTTTAGGTTGCTGATTTAGAAGTAGGTTAATGACTCACAGTTCTTATCGTCCTTCCGGGGGTATTTTCCACGAATTGCTAAGTTAGTTTTAGGAAATCAAATATATCTTCTCTCTTTCCCGCCTCCCCCAGCAAATCGAGTTCATCCTATCTCAACGCCATAAAACTATACTAAATAAATTGGACTAGTTTCTCCCTCCACTGCCATGTATTACTTTCGTCTCTAAAATACAACAAATGCTGAGTGAGTTTCAGATGTTCTGAGCAGTACCTAAAAAAGTGGACATTTTACAGTCTTATCACCACAACCGCGTTTCCTTTCGTTAAGCTACAACAAATAGCAAGGAGGTTGGAGAAAAATACCACACACACACAGCTTTAAACGACCCTCAATAGTTTATTATCACAACAGCACTGAATAACTTTTTGCCATTATTAGTCAGTTGTCCACAAGGATGGTGTCCACAAGCAAAGGAAAACAGCTGAAAAATAAACTCTCTCGCGCTCGCCTTAGGCATTGGGGGCCGGGAGCCCTCGCGGACCTGCACCCTCAGCTCCCGCTGGCCGAGCTGCTGCAACCCAAGCTCCAGAACCGGCAGAGGGCGGGCTCGCGGGGGTCACGGGTGAGCACCAAGGTCACGAAATGGATTCGAGGGAACCGGAAACCCAGAAAACGGAAAGGAAGGAAGAACGAAGAAGCGTTTGAAAAGCTGCTTCCAGCCCATCTGGCCTTGCTTTTGCAGCAGAAGACCCTGCACCCCCGAACTCTGCAAAGCCCGCAGAAGACGTCCGCCTGGAGCAGCAGAAGGCAGAGGTTCACCAGGGGTGGTGTGAACTCATCGTGAAGCACGAACAAACAGAAGCATACAAAAGTGTGGAGCGGTTCCTTCAGGAAGCTCCGGCCATTGGCACATACCTGTACCAGGTGAGTGAGGTCGCCAGGCAGCAGCAGCTCGCCCGCGCCGGCTTTGAGCTGACCCAGGGAACAATGGCTGGAGCCTCGGCCCAGGTGGTGACCTAGATGTTATTCTGAAGAGGAAAGATCACATGAAGACTCTTTTTCATACATCCATTCCCAGCCCGGAGGACCCAGGATTGCACTGGCCCTCGACATCAAAGCAAGAATTAGGTGTCTACTAAAGCCATTGACTGACAGGAACCCACAGGTGACTATGGCAACTGTCTGGAGAGGATGGAGCATTCATTCTCCTATATCCTCCTTTCCTTCCCAGAAAGACTCCATCAGCTTTACTTTCATGGTCACATAGGAAGTCCAAGTATTCCATAAAAAACTACCACTCAAATTCCTTCAACAGGAGAGAAAGCATTTATATTCTCCCAACATATACTTTAAAAGGAATAGTACATGTGAAGAGCCTAATTGTCATCATTTATTGAGCGTCTATTAAGTGCTGGGTGCTTGTTGTACATTCAGTACCTTATTTAAACCCCAGGACAACACTATAAGGTAGATACTATAATTATTTCCATTAACAGACCAAGTCTTCTTCAGCTCAAAGTAGTGCAACTTGTAAGAAGTATTCCAGAACTGTCAAAATTTCATTACAACGCCTTATCTAAAAATTCAGTTTATTCTCATTTTGTATTTTCATTTCTGAACCACTGGACTTGCTCCCTACCTGGTTACCCATCCTTCAGAGTCTACTTCCAATTAATTTGCCACACAAACACAGCCAATCCAGTATAAGATGAGCAGCCTAGATGCCTCACCACTGCCAGGGACTGCAATAAATGACAATAAACATTTTTATGGCCTAATAGAAGTGGAATTGTGAGCAACTTGCTATTCATGCTTCTTTCATATTTTTCAGTCACATTTTCAGGACTTTTTTTTCATGAAAAAAATTTATTGAAGTTCATGCCTCATACATGAATGTAAACAAACAATGAGTGTATAGTAAAAGTTGTGAACTTACAAAATAAACATGCATGACATCATACAGAGCTCCCATACATCACACCACCACCACTACCTGGAATTGTCATGAAACACATGTAACAAATTATGAAAGATCATCTTCAAAGTATTACTACTAACTATAGCCCATATCTTACATTTGGTATCTTTTCCCCAACCCACCCAATTGGTTTTTTGTTCATAAATCATGCAGTTTAACTAAAGTGTATAATCAATGGCATATGGTATAATCACTGGCATATGTGCATTCATCACTTCAATCAATATTAGAGCATTTTCATTACTCCAAAAGAAAAATGTAACAAAAAATAACAAAAAAACAAACCACTATCACACCTATATGTTAGTGCTATTAATTACAAATCCTATGGTGTGCTTTCACCATTTCTATTCATTCCAAACATTTACAAACAACTTTTTTGCAAATTCTGCACAAATTAAATCTGAGCTTTCCCTTCTCTAACCATATTCTGTTCTCTTACATTTATATAAGACTTATATTCTAGCCATTAATTTCATGAGTCTGCTTATGATATTTAGTTCATAATAGCAAAATCATACAATATTCTTTTATGCCTAGCTTGCTTCACTCAACATAATGTCCTCCAGGTTCATCCATGTTGTCATATGCTTCGGTTCTTCTTACAGTTGAATAATATTCCATCATGAATATATACCACATTTTGTTTATCCATTCATTAGGTGGTGGACATCTGGGTTGTTTCCATCTTTTGGGAATTGTGAATAATGCCATATGAGCATCAGTGTGCAGATGTCTTTTCATGTCACTGCTCTCAGTTCTTCTGACTATATATCTAGTAGTGGTATTAACAGGTGACATAGCAGATCTATATCCAACTTCATTAAGAACCACCAAAAAGGGAAACGGACTTGGCCCAATGGTTAGGGCGTCCGTCTACCACATGGGAGGTCCGCGGTTCAAACCCCGGGCTTCCTTGACCCGTGTGGAGCTGGCCCATGTGCAGTGCTGATGCGCGCAAGGTGTGCCGTGCTGCGTAGGGGAGCCCCACACGCAAGGAGTGCGCCCCGTAAGGAGAGCCGCCCAGCACAAGAGAAAGTGCAGCCTGCCCAGGAATGGTGCCGCCCACGCTTCCCGTGCCGCAAAGAAACAAGATGCAGCAAATAGACACAGAGAAGAGACAACCGGGGGAGGGGGAGAAATTAAATAAAAATAAATAAATCTTTAAAAAAAAAAAGAACCACCAAAGACAATCTAAGCCCCCTAAGCCCCCTCTTGGTATAGATGTGGAGTGGACACAACCATTCCAAGGTCCACAGGATGGAGGAATAGAGTATGGATTAGAGTGGACTTACTGATATTCTATTCATGAACTATTGTTATTAGTAATTGAAGAAAATGTGGCATTGGTGTGGAGATTTTCTCCACACCAATGGCCATGGTGGCTGCTGGGGGTAGGGAGTGGGAGGAAGAGATGAGGTGTGCGGGCGTTTTCAGGACTTGGAGTTGTCCTGGGTGGTGCTGCAAGGACAGTTTCTGGACATTGTACCATGGCCCACTGGGTGAAATGTGGGAGAGTGTGGGCTATGATGTGGACCATTGACCGTGAGGTGCAGTGGTGCTCAGAGATGTATTCACCAAATGCAATGAATGTCTCATGATGATGAAGGAGACTTGTTATGGGGGAGGAGTGGGATGAGGGGGTTGGGGGGTTTATGGGGACCTCATATTTTTTTAATGTAATATTAAAAAATAAATAAAGACCAAAAAATAAAAATAAAAAGAACCACCAAAGAGACTTCCACAGTGGCTATGCCATTCTACATTCCCACCAGCAGGAAATAAGTCTTCCTATCTCTCCACATCCTTTCCAACATTTGTAGTTTCCTGTTTTGTTATAGTGGCCATTCTAGTAGATGTGAAATGATATCTCAGTGTAGCTTTCATTTGCATTTCCCTAATAGCCAGTGATGTTGAACTTTGTTTCATAAGTTTTTTCACCATTTGTATTTCTTTTTTAGGAAAATGCCTATTCAGGTCTTTTATCCATTTTTTAATCAGGTCATTGGTCTTTTTATTGTTGAGCTGTAAGTTCTCTTTGCATAGCATGGATATTAGACACTGTTAGACGTGTGATTTCCAAATATTTTCTCCCAATGAGTAGGCTGCCTTTTTACCCTCTTTCACAAAGTCCTGTGAGGTACCAAGTATTTAATTTTAAGAAGGTCCCATTTATCTATTTTTTTATTTTATTGCTTGTAGTTTGGGTATAAGGTTTAAGAAACTACCACAAGATCTTAAAAATGTTTCCCTAAATTTTCTTCTAGTAGTATTATGGGCCTGGCTTTTATATTTAGGTCTTTGATCCATTTTGAGTTGATTCTTGCATAGAAAGGGAGATACAGATCCTCTTTCATTCTTTTGGTTATAGATATCCAGTTGTCCCAGCACCATTTGTTGAAGAGACTGTTTTGTCCTGTTAAAATGGACTTGAAAGGTTTGTTTTTGAGAGGATTTATTTTAGGACTCTCAATTCTATTTGACTGATCAATGTGTCTATCTTTATGCCAGTACCATGCTGTTTTTTGACCACTGTAGCTTCAAGGTCAGGAAGTGTGAGTCCTCTGAATACAATCTTCTTTAGGATGTTTTTGGATATTCAGGACCCCTTCCAAATAAATTTTGTAGTTGACTTTTCTATGTTTGTTAAGTAGGCTGTTGGAATTTTGATACATATTGCATTGAATCTATAAATCAATATGGATAGAATTGTCATCTTCACAATGTTTTGTCTTCCAGTCCATGAACACAGAATGTCCTTCCTTTTGTTTAGGTCTTCTTTGATTTCTTTTAGCAGTGTTGTATAGCTTTCTGAATACAGATCCTTTACATTCCTGCTTAAATTAATTCCTAAATATTTGAGTCTTTTTTTTTTTTTGCTATTGTAAATGGAATTTTTTTTCCTGATTTCCTCCTTAGCTTGCTCATTACTAGTGTATAGAAACACTTGATTTCTGTGTGTTGATCTTCTATCCTGCCACTTTGCTGAACTCATTTATTAGCTCTAATAGCTTTGTTGTAGACATTTAAAAATTTTCTAAATATAGATCATTTTACCCACACACAGTGAGAGTTTTACTTCCTCTGTTTCTATTTGGATGCCTTTATTTCTTTTTCTTGCCTAATTGCTCTAGCCAGAACTTATAGCACAATGCTGAAAAATAGTGGTGACAGTAGACATCCTTGTCTCATTCCTCATCTTAGAGGGAAAGCTTTCAACCTCTCCCCATTGAGTATGATGTTGGCTGTGGATATTTATATATATACTTTATTATGGTGAGGAACTTCCCTTCTGTACCTATCTTTATAAATGCTTTTATCAAGAAAGGATGCTGGATTTTGTCAAATGACTTTTCTGAATCAATTGAGATGATCATGTGTTTTTTTCCCTTAGATTTGTTAATGTGGTATATTAAGTTTATTGATTTTTTTTTATGTTGAACCATCCTTGCATACCAGTAATAAAATCCACTTGATTGTGGTGTATAATTTTTTTAATATGCTGTTGGAAAAAATATATATGTTGTTGGATTTGATGTGCAAGTATTTTGTTGAGAATTTTTGCATCTATGTTCATTAGAGAGATTGGTCTATAATTTTTGTTTCTTGTAGTATCTTTATCTCACTTTGGTATTAGAGTGATGCTGTCTTTATAAAATGTGTTGGGTAATTTTCCCTCCTCTCCAATTTTTTGGAAGAGTTTAAACAGGATTGATATTAATCTTCTCAAAGTGATAGTTAGAATTCACCTGTGAAACTATCTGGTCCTGGACTTATCTTTTGTTGGAAGATTTTTTTTAAAAAAGAAAATAGACTTTATTCCTCAGAAATTAAAAATATAAGTATTAAACTGAGATGAGGTTATCAACATCATATTAATTTTCTCCATTTGCTTCTATTCATCTGTCTTGGCCAAATCATTTTTCCTTCCCTAGATTGTTGCATGCCACACTTGAGACTAAGAAGAATTTCTGAATACCACATCTATGGACCTGAACATTGATCTGCAGCTACCTATATGTTGTAACTCTAGGTGCCTCTTATAGTTGTGTCTTTTTCAGCCATCTTTTTTTGGGAAAACATTTAGCATTACGATCTTCATATTTCTTTAAAACTCAGGCTTTGTTGCACCTAGAGCTTTACTGGAGTCACGGACTCAGCATGAAGCCGCTGGTAGTTCCCTCCATGCTCACGTGACTCACTGAAGGCCTTTTATTAGTTTGGGAACACATCAGGTGTCCCTGGGCTGCCCCGCCTCACGGCTGATGGGCCCATGCACACCTTCCTTTCTCAGCTGCCTGGAGCAAAAGCAGTTGGAAGATTTTTGATGACTGAATCTATCTCTTATGATTGGTTTGTTGAGTTCCTGTATTTCTTGTAGAGTCAATATAGGTTGTATATGCATTTCTAGGAATTTGTCCATTTCACCTAGGTTGTCAAATTTTTTAGCATACAGTTTCTCATAATATCCTCTTTTGATCCTTTTTATTTCTGTGGGGTCAGTCATAATGTACCCCCTCTTGTTTCTGAATTTATTTATTTGCATCTTCTCTCTTTTCTACTTTATTAGTCTAGCTGAGAGTTTGTCAATTTTATTCATCTCAGTAAACCAGCTTTTGGTTTTGTTGATTTTCTCTATTTTTGTTGTTCATCTATATCTGCTCTAATCTTTGTTATTTCCTTCTTTCTGTTTGCTTTGGGATTGGTTTGCTGTTCTTTTTCTAATTTCTCCATGTGTTCAGTTAGGCCTTTGGTTTTAGCTTTTTCTTCTATTTTAATATAGGCATTTAGGGCTATAAATTTCCCTCTCACCATTGCCTTTGCTGTAACCCATAAGTTTTGTATTAGTCAGCCAAAGGGGTACTGATGCAAGATACCAGAAATTGGTTGACTTTTATAAAGGGTGTTTATTTGGGATAGAAACTTACAGTTACCAGGCCATAAGCATAAGTTACCTCCCTCATGAAAGTCTGTTGCCACGTGTTGGGGTAAGGTGGCTGCCAGTGGCTGCCAAGAGTTCAGGCTTCTTGAGTTCCTGTCTTCCTGGGGCTCCATTTCTCTCTGGACTCAGCTACTGTGCTCTCTCCACAAGGCCAGCTGTAGACTAACAGGCAAATGACTCTCTCTCTCCCCAGGGCTTCTGCCATATCTAAAGAGCCATCTCTATTCCTTTGTGTTCTCCTGTGTGTTCACTTCTGGGTTCCTGCTCAAAATATTAACTCTCTTCTCTATCATGTGGTTTTCTCTGTGAGTCCCCTCCCACCAACCAGGTGTGGACTCAAAATCCTGCTGACATGGCCCAGTCAAAGCCCTAATCATAATTTAATCACACCCAGAGGAACAGATCAGTTTAAAAACATAATCCAATATCTATTTTTGGAATTCATAAATAATGCCAAACTGCTACAAGTTTGTTCTCATTTTAATTTATCTCAAAATTTCTCTTGCAATTTTTTTTGACACACTGATTGTTTAGGAGTGTGTTGTTTAGCCTCCATTTATTTATGAATTTTCTCCTTTCTGCCTATTAATGATTTCCAGCTTCATTCCATTGTGATCAGAGAAGGTGATTTGTATAATTTCAATCTTCTTAAGTTTATTGAGTACTGTTTTGTGGCCCAACAAATGGTCTGTCCTGGAGAAAGATCCATGAACACTCGAAAAGAATGCATAATCTGCCAATACGGGATGCAGTGTTCTGTATATATCTGTCAGGTCCAGCTTGTTTATCATACTGTTCAAGCTCTCTGTTTCCTTGTTTATCTTCAGTCTAATTGTTCTATCTATTGATGTAAATGGCATGTTGAAGTCTCCAAATCTTGTTGTAGAGACACCTATTTCTCCTTTCAGTTTTACCAAAGTTTGCCTCATGTATTTTGGGGCACCTTGGTTAGGTGCACAGATATTTATAACTGTTATTCCTTCTTGGTGGATTGTCCCTTTCATCAATATATAATGGCTTTCTGCATCTCTTATTACTTTTTTTGCATTTAAAGTCTGTTTTGTGTGACACCAGTAGAGCTACCCCTGCTCTCTTTTAGTTACTGTTTGCATGAAATATCTTTGTCCTACCTTTTACTTTCAGTCTATTTGCATCCTTGGATCTAAGGTGAGTCTCCTGCAGACAGCACATGGATGGCTCATGTTTTCTTATCCATGTCAGCCTTTGTCTTTTGATTGGGGAGTTTAATCCATTAACATTCAATGTTATTACTGTAAAGGCATCACTTACTTCAACCATTTTATCCCTTGGCTTTCATATATCATATCTTATTTTTGTTTGTCTTTTTATGCTTTTGGTTACCCTTTCTGATAGTCTTCACTTTTTCACTCTCCTCTAGGTCTCTCTCTCACTCTTGTCTTTTCATTCTGGCTGCAGAAACTCCCTTCAGTGATTCCTGCAGAGCTAGATTCTTGTTTATGTACCCTAATTTCTGTTAATCCATGAATATTTTAAACTTATATTTGTTTTTTTTTAAGATTTTTTTTTCCTCTCCCCTTCCTGCCCCTACCCCCCCACCCCCCCCGCCCAGTTGTCTGCTCTCTGTCCATTCGCTGTATGTTCTTCTGTGACCACTTCTATCGTTATCAGCAGCACTGGGAATCTGTGTTTCTTTTTGTTGTGTCATCTTGTTGTGTCAGCTCTCTGTGTGTGCTGTGCCATTCTTGGGCAGGCTGCACTTTCTTTTGCGCTGGACAGCTCTCTTTACGGGGCATACTCCTTGTACGTGGGGCTCCCCTAGGTGGGGAACACCCTTGCGTGGCACGGCACTCCTTGCGCACGTCAGCACTGTGCATGGGTCAGCTCCACATGGGTCAAGGAGGCCCAGGGTTTGAACCACGGACCTCCCGTGTGGTAGGCAGACACCCTATCCATTGGGCTAAGTCCGCTTCCCTTAAACTTACATTTGAAGGACAGTTTTGCCAAATAAAGAACTCTTGACTAGCAGTTTTTCTTTCTCAGTACCTTAATTGTATCATACCACTACCTTCTCACCTCCATAGTTTATGAAGAGAAAGCTGCACTAAGTCATACTGGTCATCTCTTGTATGTGATGTTTTGCTTCTCCCTTGCTGCTTTAAGAATTTTTGCTTTATTTTAGGCATTTGACATTCTGCATATTATATGTGTTGAGGGAGGTCTATTTGGGTTTCTTCTAATTGGAATATTCTAATTGGAATTCTAATTGGAATATGCTGTGCTTCCTGGACATGTATATTCATGATTTTCATGAGAGTTCAGAAATTCTAGGCTATTTTTCCCACAAGTACTCTTTCTGCTCCTTTTCTCTTCTCTTCTCCTCCTGGAACTCCCATAACATGTATGTTGGTGAACATAATGCTATTAGTCAACTCCTTAAGCCTATGCTCAGTTTTTTCCATTATTTTCTCTCTCTGTTCGATTTCAGCTGTTCTGTCCTCTATGACATTGATTCTTTCTTCCATGTTTTCAAATCTGCTGTTGTATTTTTAATCTCACTTATTGTGTTTTTCATTTCCATTAACTGTTATTTTTCTATCCAAGATTTCAAATTTTTCTTTGTGCTCTTTGTGTCTTCTTTTTTCATTTGTTTGTTTTGTCTTGTTTATTATTTCCCAGTGTCTTCTTAATATCTTTTATTTCTTTAGTCATGTTGTCCTTCAATTCCATAATTTAATTTAGGAGATTTGGATGAACTTGATTAGTTTCAAGTCCTGCATCTCATCTGGAGCTTTGATTTGTTCCTTTGCCTGAGTCATAGCTTCTGTTTTCTTACTATGGCTTGTAATTTTTTGCTGATGTCTAGGTATCTGATTATGATGCTAAGTTTACTCTGATGTTAAGTTTCTCTCTCTTGCCTAGGGATTTACTGTTAAGCAGCTGTGTACTATTACTGTTCTTTGATTCTTTGTTCAACTTGTTCTAGATATTGAGGGTTGCCTCTCTTTAATTGCTCAAACCAGGGTTAAGGACCCAGTAATGGGGTGCAGGCCAGTTTTCAAGGGCCTTGGAGAGTAGTAAAGGTACCTAATTGCCTCTATTGTTTTTTATTATTACATGTCCCTTATTTTCATGTACTTTTCTGATTTGCCAGCAGATGGTGCTCTTTGGCAGACCTCTGAGCTCAAAGCCCAGATGCAAGAGTATTGCAAGATGCAGGCAGTGCATAAGCAATGTCTTCACAGCAGGCCAAGCCTAGCAAACAAACTTTCTCAGAAGCTGTTTTCCTACCTTAGCCAGCTGTACCCACCCTCCCTCTGAGTCCTCAAAAACCAGCCCAGGGCAGTAAGGAGGGTGTTTGAGAAGGCAAATTATCTTTTGCTCCCTGCTGGCTCTTAGGGAAAATAATGTCATGGCCCCACCCATTCTGGAAGTGTGACCCCCTCCAACAAAAAGACTTTAACTTCATTGACCAAAATCTGAATTTGCTGTAGACTGTCCCTCCCTCTCCCCTCTCCTGGGAAAAGGACCCCTACAATCCCTACAGTCCATAGCCACCTGCCAGGGGCTGGTGGACCCCCTGCTGTTTGCTCCAAGGATGGGGGATGGGTGCTAGCAGCTGTTGCTGCAGCTTTACTCACAGGATTTTTCAAGTCAGCTGAGACTCCTTTCCTTCACCCCTCTCTCTTCTGGGTAGTGCTTAGCCTTCTTCTGGCATCTTTAGCCCTAGAATAGCCCACCAGAGTGTCTTTGCCTGTCCTCTAGCTGATTTTCTGGGAGAAAATCCCTCTGTCTCTCTTGTCCTCCATCTTCCCAGAAGTTCCTCCCCTCTCTCCGGACTTTTTTAAAAGGAATGTTTGTTTAATCTTCCAAAGCCATTCAACAAAACATTGTCAAATATTTACCTTGAGCAAATAAAATCTATTATGTACTGATGGAATGTAATACATGCATGGCATTTCCTACTGCACAGGCAGCTCCTGAAGCATTGTTTTGATTTGACATCGCCAAGTAACATTTAACCCAATGAAACTATAATACCTGATCACTCTATAGTCATTTACAAACAGGGCTGTTTTTTAGCAGAACTATCAGTACCTTATAACTATAAAGTTACAGTTCTAATACTGTTCATAAATATGATCTAAAAAGAAAATGTATCATGTTCACATTTAGAGACTATCAATTAAAATAATAAAAAGATTCATAGCAAAATTGTACATTGGTCAGAGGGAATATAGCATAGATGAAAATGCTAAAAAGATTTTATTTTAAAAGATTTTATTTAAAATTGGAGGAGGATATCTTGAGTTTGACTTTTGCCTAGAGATTTGCAAATCCTAGAACCATGCATATTATCAATATAATATGTTGATGGGAAAAATTAATATAAATCATATCTATATGACTTTTCAGTTGTCAACAAGTACATACTCTCAGAGAATTACCTGATCAAGTTATTTTGTCCCTTTCTGAAAGTGGGGCATATCTGTGGGTGTCCAAGCTTCTGGTTCTGTTTCCTGACCACCTGCTTTCCATATATAAGCCTTTGGTTTTCATCATTGAAAAATAATTATTGAAACACACCAACAGCTTGATTTGCCTTTTGCTAAGACCCATCTTCTTTACTTCTCCTAACCTCTATGGTATGTGACTGTATTGATCAGCCAAAAGGGGTGCTGATGGAAAATATCAGAAATCTGCCATGTATAAAAGGGTATTTATTTGGGGTAGGAGCTTACAGATACCAGGCCATAAAGCATAAGTCACTTCCTCACCGAAGTCTATTTTCATTTGTTGGAGCAAGATGGCTGCTGACGTCTGTGATGGTTTAGGCTTCCCGGGTTCTCTGGGCTCAGCTCCTCTGTTTTCTCCACAAGGTCAACTGTAGACCATGAGGCTCTCTAGACTTTGCTTCTCTCCATAAAGTTAGCTGTAAACTATCAGGTAAATGGTTCTGTCTCTCTCCCTGAGGTTTCTGCTGGTGTAAGGAGCCATCTCTACTCTTCTGTGTTCTTCTCCTGGCTCAGGTCCTCTCCTCCCAGGGCTTGCTTTTTACTTTGCATGCTTACTTCCTGGGACTCCAGCTTAAGACTTCAGCATCAAACTCCAACATCAAAACTCCAATATCAGAAACTCTGTCCTTTGCCATGTCTTTTATCTTAGTGCCTTAGTGGGTGGGGACTCAATGCCCTAATGATGTGGCCCAATCAAAGCCCTAATCATAATGTAATCATGCCCAGGTACAGTCCAGATTACAAACATAATGCAACATCTATTTTGGAATTCATAACCATGTCACACTGGTACAGTGGTGGATTAGAAACTCTAGAGATCTTTCAACCTGCCTGCTTCTCTTCTGGTTTTTATTCTTTCTATAGCTTTAATGAGGATGTGGTCCTACATATGGGGTCATAGTCTTCTTTTTGCCTTCTCCCTCAACATCTCAACCACTCCCATTCCTTCAATGGGCTCCTCCAGGCAAATGACACCAAAATCTATTTCTTTATTCCCAGGTCTTCTCTAGCCTGAGATTCCTGACTGCCTGCTGAGCATTCCCAACTACCATCAAAGTCTAATTCAACAATTATAAACTAGCTTTATCCTCAGTCTCACCAAATTACCTTCCCATTATGACATCTCCATATCTAGCAATTGTTCATTTATGCTGTTGTTACCAAGTTTGGAAATATAGGGAAGTGGATTTGGCCCAATGGATAGGGCCTCCACCTACCACATGGGAGGTCCAAGGTTCAAACCCAGGGCCTCCTGACCCATGTGATGAGCTGGCCCATGCACAGTTCTGATGCACAAGGAGTGCTGTGCTGTGCAGAAGTGTCCCCCATGTAGGGGAGACCCACGTGCAAGGAGGGCACTCCATAAGGAGAGCCTCCCAGCATGAAACAAGTGCAGCCTGCCCAGGAACGGTGCCGCACACACGGAGAGCTGACACAGCAAGATAATGCAACAAAATGAGACACAGATTCCGAGTGCCACTGACAAGAATACAGGTGGACACAGAGGAGCACACAGCAAGTGGACACAGAGAGAAAGCAGACAACTGGGGGGGAGGAGGAAGGTGGGGAAAAAGTTTGGAAATACAGTGTCATATTTTATTCAACTTTCTCTGTCTCATGGTCCCTCCCCACTCATTTTATATGTAATTAGTGCCCATGGTTTGTGGATTTTTTCCCTTTATCTAAAGCCCTTGCCTCCATCCTTTCTTTTAATTATATTTTTATTACTACTATCATTTTCCCACTTCTGTCATTCACCTCAAGCTTCTGGATTATTATAATCTCTTCCTAGTAGGTGTTCCTCAACTTCTGTTTTGTTTTTGTTTTTTTTTTTAGATACTGGGTCTGCAGATTGTATCTGGGACTTCATATGTGGGAAGCCTGCACTCAACCATTGAGCCACATTGGCTCTCCTGAGTTGGTTCCCTCATCTGTTTGCTTGTTGTTTGTTCCCTTGTCTCTTGGAGGCACCAGGAACCCAACTGGGACCTTCCCATGTGGAAAGCAGGCACTCAGCTGCTTGAGCCACATTTACCCTGCTCCCTTATGCTTTGAATCAAATTATTCCTGAGTTGCTATGACAAATACTATACAATGAGTTAGCTTAAACAATGGGAATTCAGAGGCCAGAAGTCCAAACCTCGAAGCACTGGCTAGAAGGCTTGCTTCCTCTGGGGATTAGTCGCATTCTGCCTGTCCAGCAACTCTTGGATTCCTTGGCTCCCCAATTACTGGGAATGTCCTCTCCTTTCTATTTTGAATTGCCACTAACTTCTAGCTTTTGGCTCCTACCCATGGCTTTCTCTCTGGATGTCTGAATTTCCTCTGCTTACAAAGGACTCCAGTAATCCAGATTAAGGCCCAATTTCAGTCAGTTGGGCCACACCTTAAATAAAATAACATCTTCAGGAGATCCTATTTAGAATTAGCTCACACCCACAGGAATACAAAGCAAAACCAAAAATATGTCTAAACTGGGTTATATAATTCATCTACCACAGTAATTTTCTCAGTGAGATCTTCCTTAGCTGTGCTATCTAAAATTGCAAATTTCTCGCCTTAGTCACCAGCTCCTCCCATCCCCTTCCTTGCTTTTTTCTTGGTAGCATTTAATCATACATAGTGTCTTAGTTTGCCAGAGGGCTGCTGATGCAAAATACCAGAAATGGGTTGGCTTTTATAGTGGGGATTTTATTTAGGGTAAAAGCTTACTGTTCTGAGGCCATGAAATGGCATCAGCAGAGATGCTTTCTCACCAAAGTCTGCTACTGGTGACCCTAAGGTCACAAGGCAAAACAAGATGGCCACCAATCTCTGCCATGATACCTGCCTTTCCCTCCAGAAATCTACCATCTCCCAGAGCTCAGCTGTGGACAACCAGGTGTAGTGATTTTCTCTTTCCAGCCCTCCTCTCTTAGTCTTGTCTGCTCTGCTTTCTTCTCAAGTTCAGCTGTGGGCTATCAGGCATATGGCTCATCTTTCCGACCTTAAGCTGTTCCATGGGAAGAACCTTTTTGGGGGTCTTTGTGCTTCAGCTGTGGCTGCTAGGGACCCTCAAGTCCTCTCTCCCATGGAAGAATAAAAAATGGCAGCTTGGGAACGGATGTGACTCAAACAGTTAGCTCCCACTTCCTACATGGGAGGTCCCAGGTTCAGTTCCTGGTACCTCCTGAAAAAATAAAAATGAACAATGCAAAATAAATGAAAAAAAATCAACTCAGGGAAGCTAATGTGGCTCAGTGGCCACATATGAGGTCCCAGATTCAATTCTGGTCAGTACCTTTAAAAAAAAGGCAGCTTCCTTTTTCTCTCTCTGTGTGTGGTCTCTCTCTCTCTGTGCCTCTATCTACATAAAGCTTAGAAAGAGATCAGAGACTCACCCTGAGTCTCACTGGCAGCCCAATCAAAACTGATCTAATCAGGTGATCTAATCAAGTTCCATTCACAGAATCTAATATAATCAAAGGGTCTCACATTCACAATAATGGATTAATTAAGGAAAATAATCGCTTTTTGGAATTCACAAAATTCAAACTTTCACACCTAGTGTATCATATATTTTCCTTAAAGCCTGTAAGTTCCATGACGGCATAGAAGTTTTTCTGCTTCATTTAATTACTCATATTTTTATTCATTTTGCTGATACCTCAATACCTACAAAATAGTTACATAATGGATATTTGTTGATTGAGTGAGGAATGAATGAGTGAATGAACATAGGTAAATATTATAACTGTGTTAAATATGAGGAAAAACTCTATCCTCATAACACGTTTAACACAGTTCTTGAATTAAAGAACCATAATTCTTTTATTCAAACTCAACTGTCCATCAGTGGTAAAATGGATAAATATATTGTGGCAAATTCATACAGTAGAATACAGTAGAATTTTGGTGTGCATGTGTGTTTAAAATCAGGCAAAAGCTAATCTAAGGTGTTAGAAGTTAGAACTTCAGTTACCTTTGGTGATGGGATGGAATAAGTGGCTGAGAACACAAAGTAGGCATCCACAGAACTGGTTATGACCTATATCTTGATCTGGATGTGCTAACAGAGGTATGTTTATTTTGTAAGTATTCATTGAGCTTTGCATTCATGATTTGTGCACCTTCTATTATATGTTATATTTCAATTAAAGTGTTTCATTAAAAAAGAGAAAATGGTCTTTAGGCTAGGAAGCACTGAACACAATTGAAGGCAGAGAAATTAAGTGAAGTTTTATGTAATGAATGCCTAGACCACTAGTCATCTCTTAACGTGACTCCCAAAATGCTGTCAATCATGGTTTTATCTCCATACAGGAGATGAGAAGAGTCTTCTCTGGCAAATCTGAATAGCTTGGGGAAAAGACCTAAAGTTATGATATTAGGAATTCCCCAACATAAGGCCTAGTCAGATCATTCAACAATGAAGATCCTAGTTGACAAGCCTCATCTGTACACAGACTGCACAACTAGCTTTTTAGTCTGACAATCTTAAATCTGAGCAAATAGCCAAGAACTATCACATATTTAAGAAAACATTAAATTTGGAGTAAAGAAAAGCAGAGCAGGGAGAAAATTTCTCAAAAAGAATCATCCTTATCCTTAGAGAGATAAGAACACATTGATCCATAGAACAAGCATAAGATTGTTATTTTAAAAGGAAATATTTGGAAAACATACAAAGCTTTTGAAAACAAAAGTGATAGAAGAAATATTTTAAAAACCCAATAGAGGGAAGGAGATTAGTCTTGACTAATAGAGCATCTGCCTACCACATGGGAGGTCCATAGTTCAAACCCAGGGCATCCTGACATATGTGGTGAGCTGGCCCACGCACAGTGCTGATGCGCATAAGGAGTGCTGTGCCATGCAGGGGTGTCCCCTGTGTAAGGCAGCACCATGTGCAAGGAGTGTGCCCCATAAGGAGAGCCGCCCTGCACAAAAAAAGTGCAGCTTGTCCAGGAGTGGTGCTGCACACACAAAGAGCTGATGCAGCAAGATGACGGCAATGAAAAGAGACACACATTCCTGGTGCTGCTGACAAGAATACAAGTGGACAAGAGGAACACACAGCTAGTGGACACAGAGAGCAGACAACTGGGGGAGGGGGCGGGTAAGGGGAGAGAAATGAATAAAAAATAAATCTTTTTTTAAAAAAAACAATAGAAGGGTTAGAGAGTAAAGTTGAAAGAATCTCCCAGCGAGTAGAACAATAACAAAACAAAACAAAAAAGTGATGTGAAAAATAGGAAAGACAAGCTAAGAAAATTGGGACCTGTCCAATAGTTTAATGGCACAAAGAAGAGAAAAGACAGAGTGGAAGATACTATTTAAAAAAAAAACAAAAACAGATTCAGAGACATTTCCCAGAATACAGGAACTTAAATTCCCAGAATGAATGTGCCTATTGAGCATCCAACACAGTGGATGAAATCAATTCATTGTGAAATTTAGAACATCGGCAATGAGTAAGATGGCAATAAATAAAAGATCCTATGAAATTTCAAGAGAAAAATATGCAAAAAAGATCTAGGCTCAGAAGAGCACTAGCTTTCTCAACAGCAGAATTGGAAGCTAGAAGACTAATTAGAAGGCATCAATCTTCCAAGGCATCAAACCAAGAAGTAACAATAAAAGCATGTTATTTAGGGATATGAGGATATAAACCAAATCAATCAGCTAAAAGAATTAAAAGAGGTTGCCTCTGGAGAAAGCAAAATGGGTGGGGGATGTTGGTAACGAGTCTTGTAAAAGTATTTACCTTTTAAAAAAACATGTACATTTTGGTAGACTGAATCATGCACTTCAAAAAAACATGTTCTTTATCTTAATCTGCATTCTTTTGAGTGTGAACCCACTTGTAAATAGGACCCTTTAAAGATGTATTGTCAGTTAACCTGTGACCAAATTGAATCAGGGTGGCTCTTAATCCATATTACTGGAGGACTTATAAAGAGAAGTCAGGAATTAGAGAAAAACAACGGAAAAGACCATGAACATGGCCAAGTGATGGAGGACTGCCATCACCAGGACACTGCTAAATCTGGGAGAAAGTATGTCATTACTGACATCTTGATTTTGGACTTCTAGCCTTCAAGCTCTGAGCCAAAAATTCTTGTTGTTTAAGCCAACTCATTATGTGGTGTTTGTCATAACAGCTATGGCAAAGTAAGACACATATTCTGACAAAAAATTAAAACTTAAAAAACAAACTCAACAGATAAAATTTTTCAAGTTTACAGTTATTGAAAATCATATTTGTAGAATTTGAAAGATTAATTTGAAGAAATAGTTTACAAGGTAAAGAAAAAGAAATGAAGATCATGAAGGAAAAGTTAAGTGATTTGGAAGACAAAACTGAGAACTTGCATGCAATTAAAAGTTATTCTAGGAGGTGAAAAGGGAACAGATGAAGATGTAAAAATCAATTTAAAAAAATAAACACATTTTCATGAGTTGAAAAACTAGAGTTGGAGACCTAAAAAGGTCGTTGAACCCCAGGCAAGATAAATGAAAAAGTCTGTTCATTTATTCAGTACATATTTATCAACTGCTTCTTATGTATCAGGTGATTCTTCAAGGCTTTGGAAAGACAGGTGAACAAAATTGAAAAGGTCTATATCTGATAGAATTGCAATTAACTATAAATAACAGAAATTTCAACAAAGTCTTAAGTAAGTAAGGAGCTTATCTGACCCATATAAGAAGTAGCATCTAGAAGCATCTAGAAGTATAGAGGAGCAGGTGTAACTCATTGGTTGAGTACCTGCTTTGCATGTAGGAGATCCTAGGTTCAATCCCTGGTACCTCAAAAAAAAAAAAAAAAAAAGAGTATGGATGTTGGGTTCCAGGGCTGGAGCAACTGTTTAAGTATATAGTCAAGGAATTGTGTCACCTTTAGCATGTGATTATTACCTTCATGGCTACTGCACAATCATACAAAATGTACACAATTATATTAATAAATTCCCAAAGGATGAAATTTAAAAGCAATCCCTAATAAAACATCTTCTTGAGTTTTCCAGATATAAAATTTTAATAATCTGCATAGGGATAATTTTGTCTTTTCTTCCCAAAATTTCAATGGATTGTTTTCATTTTTTAAGCTTTAGTTAGAACCTCTAGAAAATTTTTGAAATAAAAAGTGATAATGATGAGCAGATGTAGCTTGGGCAGTTGAGTACCCACTTCCCACATGGGAGGTTCAAGGTTTGGCCCCCAGTGCCTCTTTTTAAAAAAAAGTAAAACAAAAAAATCAACTCAGGGGAGCTGATGTGGCTCAGTGGTTGAGTGCTGGCTTCCTACATACAAGGTCCAGGGTTCAATCCCTGGCTCCCAGGACCTCAAAAAGAAGAAAAAAAGTGATAATGTACACCTCTGCATTGTTCTTAGACTAGAAATTGAATCAGCAACTTACTATTTATTTCATTTTCTTATTGTATTTGTAAAAACACCAAAACAATGTTGAATAATAGTGATGGCACACTATCTTTCTATGTTGTTCTTGATTTTACTAGAACATATTTCAGCATTTTACTATTTAGTATAGTTATGATTCTAAAACACTTTTATTTGTGTTTTACTTAGAATAATGTCTAAAAGGTCCTGAGAGGAAAAAGTGAGCCTTAGTATTTTATACCCAACCAATCTTTGCTCAAGTGTAAAAGCAACAGGCAGACAATGTCTACCATGCAAATACTGAAGGACTGTAATACTTATGCACTCTTCTTGAAAAAACTAGGCAGTAATGAATTCTAGACAGTCAAAAATGAAAGGAGGACTATACCACCTAAACAGTGAAACCTAATGTAAATTATGAAATATAGTCAGTAGTAGAATTATAATATTCTTTCATTAATTATAACAAATGTACCATATTAATGAACATTAATAATGGGGGGGTACATATGTGAACTCTGTATTTTCTGCATGGTCTTTCTGTAAACCTATAACTTCTCTAGTAAAAGAAAGAAGGAAGGAAGGAGGGTGGGAGGGAGGAAGGGAGGGAGGAAGGAAGGAGGGAAGGAAGGAAGGAGAGAAGGAAGGGAGGAAGGAAGGAAGGAAAGAAGGAACGAATGAACGAAGGGAGGGAGGAAGAAAGGAAGGAAGGGAGGGAGGGAGGAAGGGCTGCTGGGAAAGTACCAAAGCATATAATGGAACAATATCTACAAAGTTCTGAGGGAACTATTGTATAACTCAGGAATTTTATACCACCAGGATGTAATAGAAGTATAAAGTTAGGACATAGGCATTCCCAAGCAAGCAAAACAATGCATATAACAAAAAACTTTTTAAAAAAACTACTCGAAAAAAAAATACTTGACACTGAAATCAGCCAATCAAGAAATTTTTTTTTTATAAAGCCCCAGAATGGGGAAGCAGATGTGGCTCAACTGATAGATCGTCCACCTACCATGCGGAGGGTCCAGGGTTCGATCCCCAGGGCCTCCTGACTTGTGTGGTAAGCTGGCCCATGTGCAGTGCTGCTGCACACAAGGAGTGCCATGCCACGCAGGGGTGCCCCCACGTAGGGGTGCCCCACATACAAGGAGAGCTGCCCTGCATGAAAAAAAAAACGCAGCCTGCCCAGGAGTGGCACCGCACACCTGGAAAGCTGATGCAGCAAGAGAACGCAACAAAAAAGAGATGCAGTTTTCCAGTGCCACCAGATAATGTAAGTGGACTCAGAAGAACACACAGCGGATGGACACAGAGAAAGCAGACAACGGGGTGGGGGAAGGGGAGAGAAATAAATAAAATAAATCTTTTTTAAAAAAAAACCCTAGAATGGAAGAGATATGGAAAAATTTGGTGACAAGCATTTAAACCATTTAAATGTAGAGCTAAGACTAAATAACAATGGGAATTATGATTATGAAAAGAATATAAATATTTTAAACCTTGATAAAATAAAAATATTTTTAACAAAACTAAAAATTAGAAAGGAAGTAGAAAAAGTATAAAAATATTAAATTTCTTGTCTCTTACTAAAGGAAACCAATCAATATGATCTAAAATTGAAGCATCTAGGTCATGTAGTGTTCTTCATGATATTTCCTTTTTAATTTTCAAATAATCTTTTATTAACTAAAATATCTACTGGTGAAGAAATATCTAAAGTTTAGCAATTTCTTCCATTTTACTTCAATTTCCTTTCTTCTAGTATATTCAAGCAAAATTATATGTAATACCTTTTATTATAAATGACAGGAGAATGATGCCATTTATACAACTATTTCTATCCACTTTACCTCCTTCCATTTATAAATGACCATCCATCTATCCACCTATCCATCAAGAGGTGCTGGACATGATGTACACCTAGTATTATCAAACATTATTTCTGAACAGTAGTAAGTAATATTTTTTATATTTATCTCTATTGCTTGAAATTTTTTTATTTTTTAAAAAATATTTTCTCACGTTTTATTGGACAATACAAATTTGATTAAAATTCACTAAGAAACAACTTTTTGTATTTAGATCAACATCCTTTCTGCCTACCAAAAAAAAAAAGAAAAATATATATATAGTCCCACTCAGCATGAAAGTGAAGAATGTGTACATTGCTTAAATTTTTATAATGGTTATGCTTCTTTTTAATAAAGTCAAAAACATAGTTTAAAATATTTGGGGATTTCAAGTTCACAAGAAGTTCACAAGCAAGAATATGGTAGGAAAAAATAAATATATGTTAGCAATGCCCATGTATTACTTTAAGTAATGAAATAATGATGAATAAGACAAGTCAAAATATGGGGTTGGGGAAATGAGATCTTAATTTTTTTCTACATATTTTTGTGTCTTGATAAATGTCCAGAAAGGGCAGTTATTACTTCCATCATGAGAAAAAGAGTATGATTTATTTTTTCAAAAGAAATGGATAAATACAAAGTTATGTACAGATAGAGAGGTATGTCTGGAGTTTACCAACTTTGCCTGTTAAACATTACAGCTACTTGTTTAACAATGGAACACAGTGATCAAATGATGCTTATAAAGCTTAGGATTGAATTGCTATTAGACACTGTTGAGTACACCCACATTTTTGCACCTGCAGTTTTACAAGCTGAAGTTAGAAAGGCTATCATATTAATACAAATAAAAATACTGTCTGTACATTTTAATAAGCATCACAGAATTATGTAATAATGCCCTTTGTAATTCTGACAATTACCACCTTTCATCTAAAGAGCAAGTTAATTTATTTTAAAGAGTTCATTAAAAACATTGAGTTATTTATATAGAGAGCAATATTATTTTAAAAATTCCAAGTGTTCAAAAGAGGCATTAAGCCTAAGAAGTATCCAAATGAAGTATTTAGGGATAATTATGACTACATCACTCAATCTTGGACTAAAAAATAAAACAAGTCAACAATAAACAGAATTAGCTTATTATATGGACAAGAAATAACATTTGTATCTAGTAAACTAAGACTAGTAAATCAGAGTTGAATATAAATTATCATTTTTACATATTATTTTTATACATTGTTGGATTTCATTTGTCAACCTTCTGTACGGGATTTTTGTGTTTATGTTCATGAGGAACATTGTTCTGTAGTTTTGTAGGGCTTTTTGCAATGGTTTTGTGTTTTGGGTATCAGGATAATGTTAGCCACATAAAATGTGGAAATGGTTTGGAAAAAGTTCCCTCTTGTGTTCTTTTTCTGATAGAGAATACCCTATGTAGGGACACCTCACGGGTGAGCCCAAGACCTGTGCCAGTTCATCTACAGAATTATGGGATTCCCTTTTCCACTTCTCTGCTCTCCAGAATTCTCCCCTCACTCCCTTGCTCAAAATAGCTTCCTTTCCCAATGTTCTGGCCAAAAGGACAAGTTTCTTTCAGAGATTTTGCGGCTTGTACTGTCTGCTGCAGTTCTGCTGGATGCTCCCTCTTGGTTCAAAGCTGAGACAGATAGAAGTAACTAAAAACAAAACACTCATCACCATATGAGCTGCTTTGTCAAGTTTGACTTCTATCCCCATTCTCCATGCTTACATTTACTTTTTTGGAGCCCTCAGATAGTTGCTTTCTGTATTTTAGCTAGAACTTTTCATTGTAATTAAGGTGAGAGATAGGGTACAGTGGGCTCACTCCCTTTTGATCAGCTCTGAAAGGCCTAACTTTTTTGCTCATTTATTTTTAAGCATTTCTCTATATCATTAAACTCTTTAAAATACCATTTTGTGATTTCATTCTAATCCATCACACAAACATTTTAATTATCCATCCACTCCCTTGAAAGCTACTTTTTGTTTCTAATGTTTTAATATTATAAATAACATTGTGAGGTATAACTTTTCATCTAGTTGTCTGATTATTTCTCTTTTTTTAACAACAATTTTGTTGATATATGTTAATAAAACATACAATTCATCCAAAGTGTATAATCAGTGGTATTCAGGATAATCACATAGTTGTGCATTCATCACTTCAATCATTATTAGAGCATTTTCATTAGTTCCGTAATAATAATAATAATAGTACCCAAAAAACAGACAAATAAACAAGAAAACTCTTCACCTCTCAATCGTTATGCTTCCCCTGCTGTACATAGCTGCTATTTCTGGATATTCTTGCACAATTATTTATTCAGCAGTTTCACCGAGATATATTTATATGCCCTACTATCTATCTAAAGTGAATAATCAATGACCTTAGTATAATCACAATTTTGTGCATCCATCATTACAAGAAATTTTAGAATTATTTCCAGATAATTCTAAAAAGAAAAATTTAGAATTGAGTTATTTATATAGAGTAATATAAAAGAAATATTCCATACCACTTAGCATGCCTTCCCAAGCCCTACATAATCACTAATCAAGTTTCATCTCTATAAATTGATTTATTCTTACATTTTATAAAAGTGGAATCATACAATATGTAACACAATATATTTAGTTCATAATAATCCAATCATACATATTTGTCCTTTTGTGTCTGTCTAACTTCACTCTACATAATGTCTTCTAGGTTCATCCATGTTTTCATATCTTCTTAGCACTGTATAATATTCAGTCATGTGAATAATACCACAGTTTGTTTACCCATTCATCAGTTGATGGACACCAGGGTTATTTACAACTTTTGGCAATCATGAATACTGCCACTGTGAACATAGGTGTGTAGATGTCTGTTTGTGTCACTGCTCTCAGTTCTCCTGGGTATATACCCAGTAGTGGTATCACAGGGTCACATACCGAATCTACACTCAGCTTCTTTAGAAACTGCCAAACAGTTCTCCATAGTGGCTGTACCATTTTACATTCCCACTAACAGGGAATAAGTGTTCCTATCTCTTCACATCCTCTCCAACACTTACTGTTCTCTGTCTTTTAATAGTAGCCATCCTAGTAGGTGTGAAATGATATCTCATTATAGTTTTGATTGTATTTCCCTAATCCTGAGTGATGTTGAACATTTTTTCATGTGGTTTTTTTTTTTTTTTTTTTTTTTTTTGCATTTCTTCTTTGAACACATGTCTGTTCAAGTCTTTTGCCCATTTTTAAAATTGGGTCGTTTATCTTTCAGCTGCTGAGTTGTAACATCTCTTTTCATATCATGGATATTATACGCTTATTGGGCATATGATTTCCAAATATTTTCTCCCATTGAGTCGGCTGCCTTTTCACCCTTTTGACAAAGTCCTGTGATGTGCAAAAGTGTTAATTTTGGAGGAGCTTCCATTTATCTATGCTTTTCTTTGTTGTATATGCTTTGGATGTTAAGGTCAAGGAAATCACCACCTACCAGAAGGTCTTTAAGATGTTTCCCAACATTTTCTTCTAGTAGTTTAATGGTCCTGGCTTTTATACCTAGATTTTTGATCCATTTTGAGTTGATTCTTGTATAAGGAGATAGGGGTCCTCTTTCAAATTTTGGTTATAGAAATCCAGATAGCCCAGCACCATTTGTTGAAGAGACTGTTCTGTCTCATTAATATGGACTTGGTAGGTTTGTCAAAAACCCAGCTCAATGTCTCAGACTCTGTACATCACTTTAAGTAAATATGATATGAATAGGGCGTAAGAGTATCACTGTGGAAGGGAAAAGGTTTTCTGGTGGATATGTGGGAGTGCTGTATATTATATATATACATTGCTGTGGTCTAGGACTCCTGTGAAGAAAAGCTGAATAATTAGGGGGGGGGGGGGGGGGAAAGAAAAAAATAGGATGTGGAATTTTTTCAAGTCAACATTCTTTATCTAAGTTCTTTATCTAACTTTATCCAAGTTCTTTATCTATCCTTTAAACTCATCGCTATATGCCATTCCCTAGTAAGGGACCATGACATTATATTGGGCTTCAAATTTCGGGGAGTTCTGGATCACAGAGTGTTTCAACAATGGCAATGGAGGGATACTGGTATGGGATACCAATGACAGATGATATATGACTGACAGGGAGCTGTACAGAACATATGTCCAGGGTGCATGGTAATGTTTGGATATACTCATAGTGGCAACAATTAAAAACCACAGTAGGGGGGGTACTGGGTTCCCGGCCAGTGGTGCTCTGTCGTGGTCCCTAGGGGAGCAGCGACAGTCTCCCAGGTACAGTGGTGGGGACCGGGAGGGAGTGAGGGTTCAACAGTGAGCCCCTGATACTAATGACTATGCTTGTGAGCTGATAAACCCAAAATAATAACAAGGCCTAGAGCAACTTTGTGCCTGGGAATTTCCTTCTGTCAGCCTTCATGTTACTCAAATGTGGCCAGTCTCGAAGCCAAACTCAGCATGTAAATGCAATGCCTTACCCCCAGCGTGGGACATGACACCCGGGGATGAGCCTCCCTGGCAACGAGGGACCACTATCAACTACCAACTGATGATGCAACTGGAAAATGACCTTATACGGAAGGTTCAATGCGGATCAGCAGAATATCCATGTCTACATAAAATACCATGACTTTAAAATGCTGTTTGACCTAAAGTAAGGGGGAAATGGAAAGGAGAAATGAGTTTATATGGCTACGAGTTTCTAAAAAAGAGTCTGGAGGCTGGCAGAAGGTTTGCCCTCATGCACAACTGAGCAGAGTCAGAGAGACAGATAAAGCAGATACAACCCCCAGATATTGGTTCCTTTGAGGGCTAAAGAGACCCATGGGAGTTATGGTCATGGCTGATGGGGTTAACTACCAGGGCAGATGGCCCCTCTTTGGAAATGGTGTTTATGTGTGATGAATCTGGACTCAGATGGGATCTCCCTTCATAAGACTTTCATGCTAATGTGCTGGAGGTGCAGTTAATGTTGGGGTTTAAGATATATTTAGGGGATTTGAATCTCTGGACTGACAATGTGATAGCCAGATCCTGAGCCTCAACAGACTCCAGCACCTACAATCTGATTTATTGGACTTACCACACTCAGCTAAGATGGAGGTGAAGAAGGACAACCACCACACCATGGAGCCTAGAGTGATTACAACTGAAAATGGGAGGATTGCATCCAGCATCCAGGTGGAATCTGAGCCTCCTCTTGACATAAAGGTGCAATGGACACAACCAATCCAGTGTCCACATAGAAGAGGTGGCATTGGATTGGGAAAAGTGGACATAATGGACAAAGGGTATGGGGAAAGGCAGGAAGAGATGAGAGGTGGAGGCATCTTCGGGACATGGAGCTGCCCTGGATGGTGCTTCAGAGGTAATCACCGGACATTGTAAATCCTCACAGGGCCTACATGATGGAATAGAGGAGAGTATGGGACATGATGTGAACCAATGTATATGAGGTGCAGAGGTGCCCAAAGATGTACTTACCAAATCCAATGGATGTGTCATGATGATGGGAACGAGTGTTGTTGGGGGGGGGAGAGGGGGGGTGGGGGGGTGGGGTTGAATGGGACCTCACATATATATTTTTAATGTAATATTATTACAAAGTCAATAAAAAATAAAAAAATTAAAAAAAAAAAAAAAAAAAACCCAGCTCATCATAAAGGTGAAGATTTACTTCTGGACTCTCAATTTTATGCCACTGATCAATATGTCTATCTTTATGCCAAGCTGTTTTGACCACTGTAGCTTTGTAATATATTTTAAGGTCAAGAAGTGAAATTCCTCCTATGTCATTCTTTTTTAGAATGCTTTTGGCTATTTGGATGCACTATCCCTTCCAAATGAATTTGGTAGTTGCCTTTTTTATTTCTGTAAAGCAGGTTGTTGAAATTTTGATTGAATCTATAAATCAGTTTGGGTAGGATTGACCTCTTCATGATATGTAGTCTTCCAGTCCAAGAACATGGAATGTCTTTCCATTTGTTTAGGTATTCATTGATTACTTTTTGCATTGTTTTGTAGTTTTCTGCCTATATGTCCTGTACTTCTTTGGTTAAATTGATTCCTAGGTATTTGATTCTTTCTGTTGCTATTTAAAATGGAATTTTTATCCTGATTTACTCCTCAGACTCTTCAATACTAGTATAAAAAACATTACTGATTTTTGCATGTTGCTCTTGTATCCTGTCACTTGGCTGAACTCATTTATTAGTTCAAATAGCTTTGTTGTAGACATTTCAGAATTTTGTAAATATAGGATCATGTCATCTTCAAATAGTGAGGGTTTTACTTCCTCTTTTCCTATTTGGGGGCCTTTATTTATTTATTTATTTATTTATTTATTTATTTATTTATTGTCTAATTGCTCGTTAGAACTTCTAGCACAATGTTCACAATGTTGAATAACAACTGTGACAGTGGGCATCCTTGTCTTTTTCCTGATAGAGTACAGTGTTGGTTGTGGGTTTTTCATATATACCTTTTATCATATTGAGGAATTTTCCTCCTATTTCTATCTTCTGAATTTTTTTTATCAAGATAGATGCTGGATTTTGTCGACAACTGTTCTGTGTCGATTGAGATGATCATATGTCTTTTTTCCTTCAATTTGTTAATGTGGTGAATTAGGCTGATTGATTTTCTTATGTTGAACCAGTCTTGCATACCAGGAATAAATTCCACTTGGTAGTGATGTATGTCTTTTGATATGTTGTTGGATTGTATTTGCAAGTATTTTGTTGAGAATTTTTGCATCTACGTTCGTTAGATTGGTCTGCAATTTTCTTTTCTTGTAGGGTCATTATCTGGCCTTGGTATTAGGGTAATGTTGCCATCACAATATACGTTGGGTAATTTTCCCTCCTCTTCAATTTTTTGGAAGAGTTTAAACAGGATTGTTGTTAATTCTTCTTGAAATTCTTAGTAGAATTCAGCTGTGAAGCCATCTGGTCCTGGACTTTTCTTTGTTGGAAGATTTTTTATGATGAATTCAAGTTCTTTAAATATGATTTGCTAGTTAAGCTCTTGTATTTCTTGTTGTGTCAGTGTAGACTGTTTGTGCATGTCTAGGAATTTGTCCATTGCATCTAGGTTGTCTAGTTTGTTGGCATACAGTTTCTCATAATACCCTTTTATGATCCTTTTTATTTCTGTGGAGTCAGTTGTAACTTCCTCCCTTTTATTTTATTTTATTTTTTTACATTAAATGCATTTAATGGCATGAAGTTAAGCAACAAGGAAGTTCAGGAAGGAATGACAGAGGAAAATCTCAGGGTTTTCAGAGGCAGCTAACTTCCTTACCTTTTGGAAAGAAGCTTTGGCTTTTAAGTATCCAGAGAGAAGTCGCTCTCTGGTCTGAGACCGTAATAGGTTCTTTTTTTTGTGTGTCTTTATTTTTTTAATATTACATTCAAAAAATATTAGGTCCCCATATACCCTCCACCCCCTTCAGCCCACTCCTCCCCCCATAGCAACAATCTCCTCCATCACCATGAGACATTTATTGGATTTGGTGAATACATGTCAAAGCATCGCCGCACCTCATGGTCAATGGTCCACATCATAGTCCACACTCTCCCACATTCCATCCAGTGGGCCATGGAAGGACATACAATGTCTGGTAACTGTCCCTGCAGCATCACCCAGGACAGCTCTGAGTCCCAAAAATGCCTCCACATCTCATCTCTTCCTCCCATTTCCCACACCCAACAGTCACCGTGGCCACTTTCTCCACACCAATGCCAAATTTTCTATGATTACTAATCACAATAGTTCATGAATAGAATTCTATTCTTCCATCCTGTGGACCTTGGAATGGTTGTGTCCACTCCATATCCATATCAAGAGGGGGCTTAGATTCCACATGGATGCTGGATGCAATCCTCCTGCTGTCAGTTGTAGGCACTCTTGGCTCCATGGTGTGGTGGTTGACCTTCTTCAACTCCATGTTAGCTGAGTGGGGTAAGTCCAACAAACCAGAGTGTAGGAGCTGAAGTCTGTTGAGGCTCAGGGCCTGGCTATCATCTGGTCAGTCCAGATTCAGGTCCCCTGGGTATATATTAAACCCCAGCACCAACTACAGTTCTGGTAAAAGTAACAGGAGAGGCTTGTGAAAAAAGATCACATCTGAGTCCAGCTCTATCACACAGAAACACAAATTCCAAAGAAGAGCCAACTGACATAGCACTGAACTCCATCTGCCATGACCATAGAACCTGTGGGTCTCTGTAGCCCTCAGAAGAACCAATACCCGGGGTTGTATCTACTTTATCTGTCTCTGGGACTCTGCTGAGGTGTGCATAAGGGCAACCCCTCTGATAACCTCCCAGCTCTTTTTGGAGACTCATAGCCATATGAACTCATTTGTCCTTTCCATTCCCCCCTTTTATTCAGGTCAAAAAGCATTTTTCACTCCTGGTATTATACGTAGACTGAGATATTCTGCTGGTCCGAGTTGACCCTTTTATTCAAGGTCATTTTCTATTTACATCATCAGCTGGTACTTGGTAGTAATCCCTCGGCACAAGGGAGGCTCATCCCCAGGAGTCATGTCCCACACTGGGGGGAAGGCAACACATTTACATGCTGAGTTTGGCTTTGAGACTGGCCACGTTTGAGCAAGACAGAGGCTCTCAGGAGGTAACTCTTAGGTACCCTGCAACTCTAGGCCTTGTTCTTATTTCAGGTGTACAGGCTCACAAGCATAGTCATTAGTGTCAAGGGCTCATTGTTGGACCTTCATTCTTTTTTGGTCATTGCCGTTGCACTTAGGGGATTGTTGCTGTTCCTTTAGGGACTGTGATAGAGCTCCCCTGGCTAGGAACTCAGCACTCCCTCAATTGCTGTTTTTAATTGTATCCACTATGAAAATGTCCAAACATTTTTATGTACCCTGGATATATGCCCTGTAGAACTCCCTGCCAACCATGTGTTCCCTGTCAATAACATCCCACACCAGTATTCCTCCACTGCCATCCCCCTTTTATTTCTGATTGTATTTATTTGCATGTTCTCTCTTTTTTCTTTGTTACTCTAGCTAGGGGTTTGTCAATTTTATTGATCTTCTCAAAGAACCAGCTTTTGGTTTTGAAGATTTTCTTTATTGGTTTTTTTGTTCTCAAATTCATTTAATTCTGCTTTAATCTTTATTATTTATTTCCTTCTACTTGCATTGGGATAGGTTTGCTGTTCTTTTTCCAGTTTCTCTAGTTGTTCAGGTAATTATTTGAGTTCAGCTCTTTCTTCTTTTTAAATATAGGTATTTAGGGCTATAAATTTCCCTCTCAAGACTGCCTTTGCTGTGTCCCATAAGTTTTGATAAGTTGTGTTCTTATTTTCATTTTTCTCATTATATGTACTGATTTTATTTGCAATTTCTTCTTTGACCCACTGATTATTTAGGAATGTGTTGTTTAGCCTCAAACATTTGAAAATTTACCTATTTCCTGTCTATTATGAATTTCCAGTTTCTTTCCATTATGATCTGAGAAGGTGCTTTGTATAATTTCAATCTTTTTATATTTATTAAGAGATGCATTGTGACCTAATATGTGACCTAATATCCTGGAGAAAGATCCATGGGCACTTGGAAAGAATGAGTAATCCACTGAGTTTAGATGCATCTTTCTGTATATGTCTGTTAGATCTAACTCATTTATCATATTGTTCATGTTCTCTGTTTCCTTGTTGATCTTCTGTCTAGTTGTTCTAATCATGTGAGCGGTGTCTTGATGTCTCCAATGGTTATTGTAGAGATGTCTATTTCTCCCTTAAGTTTTGCCAGTTTTTCTCATATATTTTGGGACACTCTGGGTAAGTACATTAATCTTTATGACTGTTTTATCTTACTGGTGGATTGTCCCTTTTATTAATATACAATGGCTTTCTGTAGCTCTTATAACTTTTTTGCTTTAAAGTCTGTTTGGTCCAGTATCAGTATAGCTATCCCTGTTCTTTTTGGTTACTATTTGCATACACTATTTTTTTCTGACATTTCACTTGTAGTTAGTTTGTATCCCTGGGTATAAGGTGAGTAGGCAGCATATGGATGTCTTGTGCTTTTTTCATCTATTCTGTCAGCCTATCTCATTTGATATGGGCATTTAATGCATTCACATTCACTGATATTACCGTAAATGCATTATTTTTTTAAAAGATTTATTTTATTTATTTCTCTCCCCTTCCCGCCCCCCCCCCGAAGTTGTTTGTTCTCTGTGTCCATTTGTTGCATGTTCTTATTTGTCCGCTTCTGTTGTTGTCAGTGGCACGGGAATCTGTGTTTCTTTTTGTTGCATCAGCTATCCATGTGTGTGGCACCATTCTTGGGCAGGCTGCACTTTCTTTCACACTGGGCGGCTGCCCTTACAGGGCACCTTCCCTGTACAGCACGGCACTCTTTGCACGCATCAGCACTGCGTGTGGGCCAGCCCTACATGGGTCAAGGAGGACCAGGGTTTGAACTGCGAACCTTCCATGTGGTAGACGGATGCCCTAACCACTGGGCCAAGTCTGCTTCCCTGTAAATGCATTATTTACTTCCACCATTTTATCCTTTGGTTTTTGTATGTCATATCATATTTTCATCTGTCTTTTTAATCTTTTGGTTATCCATTCTGCTATTCTTTCTTCTCTACTCTCCTTCAAGCCTCTCTCCTATCTTTTTCTTTCAGGTTCTAAGCCTTCCTTTAATATTTCCTGCAAAAGTGGATCCTTTTTTATGAACTGTCTTAGTTTCTGTTTGTTTGTGAATATTTTATACTTACCTTCATATTTGAAGGAAAATTTTGCTGAATAAAGAATTCTCAGCTGACAGTTTTTCTCTCTCAGTATCCTAATTTTATCATACCATTGTCTTCTGGCCTCTATGGTTTCTGACAAGGAATCCAGGCTAAGTCTTAGTGGGCATCCCTTGTGTGTGATGGTTTGCTTCTTCCTTGCTGCTCTCAGAATTTCTCTTTTTCTTTGATATTTGACATTCTGAGTAGTATGTGTCTTGGAGTAGGTCTACTCAGATTTATTCTGATTGGGGTATGCTGAGCTTCTTGGACATGTAAGTTCATTTCTTTCATAAGAGTTGGGAAATTTTCAGCTGTGATTTACTCAAATACTCTTTCTGCCCCTTTTCCCTTCTCTTCTCTTTCTGGAACTCCCATGACACATTTGTTGTTGCATTTCATGTTGTCATTCAACTCCTTGAGCCCCTACTCAACATTTTCCATTCTTTTCTCTCTGTTCTTTTCTGTCTTCAATATCGTTTATTCTTTCTTTAAGTTTTTAAAAAAATTTTATTTTTTTAATTTATATCTCCCCCACCCCCACCCCCAGTTGTCTGCTCTCTGTGTCCATTTGCTGTGCATTTCTTCTGTGTCCACTTGTATTTTTGTCAGCAGCACTGGGAATCTGTGTCTCTTTTTGTTGTATCACTTTGCTGTGTGGTGCCACTCCTGGGCAGGCTGCACTTTTATCATGTGGGGCAGCTCTCCTTACGGGGCACACTCTTTGCATGTAGGCTCCCCTATGCAGGAGACACCCCTGCATGGCATGGCATTCCTTGTACACATCAGCTCTGCGTGTGGGCCAGCTCACCACATGGATCAGGAGGCCCTGGGTTTGAACCCTGAACCTTCCATGTGGTAGGCAGATGCTCTATCAGTTGAGCCAAATCCGCTTCCCTCTAGTGTGTTTTTTATCTCACCTATTGTGTCTTTCATTCTCATGTGCTCTGTTACTTTTCTGTTCAGGATTTCTATTTATTTTTTGTACTTGCTCAATGTCTTCTTGATGTTGTTTATCTCTTTAGCCATGTTGTCTTTCAACTTATTAATTTGACTTTGGAAATTTGTGTGCATTTCACACATAATTAGGTCTCTTAAATCCTGTGTCTCTTCTGGGGCTTTTATATATTCCTTTTCTTGGGCCATGTCTTCCATTTTCTTAGTGTGGTTCATCATTTTTTGCTGAATGTCTAGGCATCTGATTAGGATGGTGAGTTTACACTCAATTTCTCATTTTCTTTCTCTTTTAGTAAGAATTTAGTGGCAGGAGGCTATGTGTTACTGCTGCTCTTTGATATTTGGTTTGACCTGGATCATTAGGATTGTCCCGGTTAGTTGCTCAAGACTGGACTCTGGACACAGTAAGGGGTTGCAGACCCTCTTCCTAAGGCCTTGGGTAGGGAGTCTATAAAGGCCAAGAAAAGCCTCTCATTTATTTATTTATTTATTTTTAAAAGATTTCTTTTTTATTTATTTCTCTCCCCTTCTCCCTTCACCCCCCCCCCCCAGTAGTCTGCTCTCTGTGTCCATTCACTGTGTGTTCTTCTGTGACCACTTCTGTCCTTATCAGTGGCACCGGGAATCTGTTTCTTTTAGTTGCATCATCTTGTTCTGTCAGCTCTCCATGTGTGTGGCACCTTTCTTGGGCAAGCTGCACTTTTGTGCTGGGCAGCTCTCCTTACAGGGCGCACTCCTTGCGCGTGGAGCTCCCCTATGCGGAGGACACCCCTGCGTGGCAGGGCACTCCTTGAGCGTACCAGCACTGCGCATGGGCCAGCTCCACATGGGTCAAGGAGGCCCGGGGTTTGTACAGCAGACCTCCCATGTGGTAGACGGATGCCCTATCCATTAGGCCAAGTGTGCTTCCCTCATTTATTTTTAATTTTCTCACATGCACTTCTTTGCCTGAAGGCTAAAAACCTCATAATTCAAACACCCTCAGAGACAGTTCTCCAGCCTTCTCTGGCAGGTACCTCTCTTTTCACAATTTGGAAATAATTCCACCTCCCTCTGCATCCTCAACCATCAGTCCTGGTTAGCAGAGAGGGAGCTTGGGAGGGTCATATCTCTTTAGCCCCTTGCCAGTTACCAAGGCAAACAATGGCACAGCCCCACACAGCCTGGAGGGACACAGCAGACCAAATTTGTGGGTCTGAGCTGAGTAAGCCTTAGGTTGTGTCCCTCTCCCTCTCCTTTCCTGGGTTGGTGGATCCCTGGAGTCCACTTTGTATGTAGCCAGCTCAGAGGCTTAAGAATTCTAAAATGTCTGCAATGTGCAGGAGGGTCCGGCTGTCGCAGCCCCTGGTTTCAACTCATTTTTGCCATCATCGCTATTCCCCTCCTTTGTCCCTCTCTCTTCTGGGCAGTGCCCAACCTTCACCTGGTATTCTAAACCCTAGAAGATCTTTTTCCAGGCCATTTCAGCCTGTTCTGTAGCTATTTTTCTGGCAGAGAAGAGAGTCCCATGTCTTTCTAGTCCACCATCTTCCTGGCTGATTATCTCTTTAGTGATACATTTTAGAAACTGAATTATTAGTTCAGATTTCGGTAAGAGTCTTGAAGCTGTTGCCAAATTGCTATCCAGAAAGTCTGTTCACTTTCCAGAAAGGCTTTACTGAAAATAAAACATTATCTCTAACTTTTGCCAAATACAGGAAAATAGCATCTTATTTAAAATTTGGAATCACTAGTGAGTAGAAATGTTTATTTTTTATGCTCCTGTATATTTTTTCTTTTGTGAACTAGTTTCCCATGTCCATTACCAATTTACAATTTATTAGGTAAGAATCTAATAAATTTGTATGAAACTAAAATAGTTTTTAAATAAATTTGTGTGAAGCTATATGTCTGCCTATTTGTGAGAAAAAAAATAGCAGAAGGAAACTAATGAATTGGTTACTTACAGCATAGTTGGAAGAAAAGTAGAAAAATGGGGAAAAAGGAAATAGACTAAGGGTGAGAGGGTTTGGACACATCTTGGATTAGATATTTTCATATAGTTCCGACTTATGTTTTACATATTTGCAAAACTACAGAAACAGAGTTTGGTTTTAAAAGTGGAATAGAAACATAAATGAATCCATTTGTATTAAAAATGAACAACATGGGAAACAGATGTGGCTCAATCGATTGAGCTGTCACCTACTACATGTTCATACAGTTCTCTCACTTTATGAGAGGTCCCAGGTTCAATTCCCAGTACCTCCTGGAGAAGATATATATAGCAGTTTGATATTATTGATGAATTCAAAAACAAAATATTGGATTATGTTTGTAAACTGGTCTTTCCCTCTGGGTGTAAGAGATTATATTGGATACTTGTGTCAGTAGGGCTTTGAAAATCAGCCCTTTGGTGGGTGGAGACTCACAGATAAAAGGCATGGCAAAGGACAGAGTTGAGGGCTTTTGATGTTGGAGGGTTGCTGCTGAAGCCTTAAGCTGGAGCCCCAGGAAGTAAACACACAGAGGAAAAAGAAGCAAGCTCCAGGAAGGGAGGAACCCAGGAAACCTGAACCCTCACAGATGTTGGCAGCCATCTTGCTCCAACAAGTGAAAAGACTTTGGTGAGGGAAGTAACTTATGCTTTATGGCCTGGTATCTGTAAGCTCCTACCCTAAATAAATACCCTTTATAAAAACCAGCCAATTTCTGGTATTTTGCATCAGCATCCTTTTGGCTGACTAATACAGAATTTGGTACAGAGAAGTGGGGAAGTGCTTTTGCAATAACCAAAATGCTGGAATGGTTTTATAAATGGGTAAGAGGTCGTGTGGAGCTGGCCATGCGCAGTTCTGATGCGCGCAAGGAGTGCCGTGCCATGCAAGGGTGTCCCCCGCGTGGGGGAGCCCCACGCACAAGGAGTGCGCCCGTAAAGAGAGCCGCCCAGCGTGAAAAAGAAAGTGCAGCCTGCCCAGGAATGGCACCGCCCACACTTCTCATGCCACTGATGACAACAGAAGCGGATAAAGAAACAAGACGCAGCAAATAGACACCAAGAACAGACAACCAGGGGAGGGGGGGGAATTAAATAAATAAATCTTTAAAAATAAAAAAAAATTTTAAAAAATAAAAAAATAAATGGGTAAGAGGTGTTTTTTAGAGGAATTGTGAGATGCTTGATGGAAAAGGCCTAGATCTCTTTGAAGAGACTGTTGATAGCAGTATGGATTCTAAAGAGACTTTTTGTGATGCCTTAGAAATAAATGATGAAACTATTAAAAACTGGAGAAAAGGTGATCCATGTTTTAAAGTTGCAGAGAACTTAGCAAGATTAACTCCTGGTGTTTTATGGAAGGCAGAATTTGAAAATGGTGAGCCTGGGCATGGAGCTGAAGAAATTTCCAAAGTAAATCTGGAGAATGTTGTTTGGCTTCTGCATGCAGCTTACTAAAAAATGCTAGATGAGAGATATGCTGAGGACTGAACTTTCAGGTACAAAGAAAACAGAAACTGATCCTGGAAATTCCAAGCCTCTAGAAATCAAGCTCCCAGATGATAGTGCCCCATTGGAGAACTTAACTAAACTTGGAACTTGTCAATCAGGATTGAAGATGCAGTAATCTTATGGCTTGGACCCTGTTTCTTGAATGCTAAACCAAGAAGATTTTTGAGAGAACTGTATGAACAAAACCACTGTCAGCTTGGACTAAAAGGGACATGGAAAGGAGAAATTGAAGGGGAAATGACTTCAAAAGGAAAACCATGGAAGCTGATATCTGGAATTAGGACATTACCTTGGGCCAAGAAAGAAACCCCATCCATGTGTACAGAGGGTTGAGTTTGCACCAGCAGCTGAAGAGGGTAGATGTTCCTGTTCAATGTTCTGGGAGAGTTTTGCCACCCCAGGGTACAGAGAAAGTGGAGCACATTCCTCAAGGATTAGGGCAGTTAAGGTCAACACTCCACAGGTCTGAGACCTGTCCCCCAAAGGTCAGGGAAGTTCAGGTAGTCAGCTCATTGCTCTCAGAGGGTTAAGCCTGCATGCCAAAGGTTAGGGGGAATGTTGTCTTCACATCACTGTCCTAGAGGGGTTAAGACTCTAACTCAAAGATTGGGTAAGGTGTGGCAATCACCCCAACACTCTTGGAGGGTGAGGTCTGGAGCTTGGTCTATACCCAAATGCTTGATGAGGATGGAACCAAGAAAATGGCCATTGGGCAAGTGGGTAGAAAGGGTGGGTCCCCATAGGGCCCCAAGGAGAAGAAACCATCAGCTTAAGAATGACTCTCAGACTGAAATCAAATAATCAAATGGAGGCTCACCTGCAGGTTTACTGAAAAGTAGAGGACTCATGACTCATGTTTCCCTCCCAGTTTCTCCTTATAGTAATGAAAATGTTTATCCTTTGCCTGTTCATTTGTGTACTGGAAGTAGATGAATTGTTTTGTAAGTTTCAGAGGTCTATAGCAGATAGAACTTTGCCCCAGCACAAACTGCATTTCTTTAAATTGTTTGTGATATGATTTAGTACTTGCATTGTAACTGATTTAAGGTTTTTTTTAATATTGTAATGCCTTTTTGGAATTCAGAGGGTAGAGTGTAGCAGCTTGATATTATTGATGAATTCCAAAAAGAAATAATGGATTATGTTTGTAAACTGGTCTTTCCCTTTGGGCATAGGAGATTGTATTGATTACTTAATCAAGTAAAACTCTTGGGAAGAGGACTTGGCCCAGTGGTTAGGGCGTCTGTCTACCACATGGGAGGTCCACGGTTCAAACCCCAGGCCTCCTTGACCCATGTGCAGCTGGCACACGCACAGTGCTGATGCACGCGAGGAGTGCTATGCCATGCAGGGGTGTCCCCCGCGTAGGGGAGCCCCACGTCCAAGGAGTGTGCCCTGTAAGGAAAGCCGCCGAGCGCAAAAGAAAGTGCAGCCTGCCCAAGAACGGTGCCTCACACACGGAGAGCTGACATGACAAGATGATGCTACAAAAAAAAGAAACACAGATTCCCATGCCGCTAACAACAACAAAAGCAGACAAAGAACACGCAGCAAATAGACACAGAGAACAGACAACTGGGGGGGGATAAATAAATAAATAAATAAATAAATATATATATATATCTTTAAAAAAAAATTCTTATATCAGTAGGGTGTTGAGTACCCACAGATAAAAGGCATGGCAAAGGACAGAGTTGAGGGCTTTCAATGTGGGAGTTTTGATGCTGGAGCTTTGATGTTGGAGTTTGAAGCTGAAGCCATAAGCTGGAGCCTCAGGAAGTAAGCACACAGAGGAAAGAGAAGTAAGACGCAGGAAGGAAGGAACCCAGGAAACACTGAACCCTCGCAGACTTCAGCAGCCATCTTGCTCCAACAAGTGAAAATAGACTTTGGAGAGGGAAGTAACTTATGCTTTATGGCCTGGTATCTGTAAGCTCCTACCCCAAATAAATACCCTTCATAAAAACCAACCAATTTCTGGTATTTTGCGTCAACACCCCTTTGGCTGACTAATACAATAGGTAAGACAGTGAGCAGGTGCAACAGGCAGGCACAGTAAGCTGATGCAGCAAGATGACACAACAAAGGAGACACAAAGAGGAAAAACAATAAGAGATACAACAAAAGGAGGGTGCTAAGGTGGCTCAAGCAATTGAGCACCTCTCTCCCACATGGGAAGGTTCCAGGTTCAGTTCCCAGTGCCTCCTAAAGAGAAGATGAGCAGACACAGAGTACACAGCTAATGGACACAGAGATCAGACAGCAAGTACAAACAATGGGGAGGTGGGGATAATTAAATAAAATAAATCTTAAAAAAAAAGAACAACATAACTACTCTGAAAAGAGGGATGAAGAAAAAAGAAGCAAGTAAGTTTGGATAACTGAAGGCTAAAGACAAAAAGAACTCTACACATATACTTTTCTCTAGTCAGTAAGTCTTTTTACAGAAGTATAGATTAGCCATTTTAAAACTATGCTGTGTATATTCTAGGATTGAGCAAATAAATATATTGTGGATAAAAAAGCACAGGTTTCTCACTGTTGCAGAAAAGAGTTACAAATAAGGAAAAAGGGAAAGTTAGATCAAACCCTGTGCTGTTGGGTTGAAATTGGAAGTATCAGTATGAAATGTTTTGTTTTCTAAAAAATATATACAGATAGATGTAGAGATAGATATAGGTGTTAAAAGAATATATAATTCTCCCCACCTCCCCTGCTCGGATAAAATATATCCCCCTCCTTCCTCCTAATGTCTGCCTCTCTCTGAGACCTCTTTTCCCTTGGCCTCAGGGGGATATGGAAAGAGCCTTGTCACTCCCCTCATATCACCAGACCTTTGTCCCAGCCTCTGATGACTTTTTATCCTCCCACCTGCCTCTTCTTTTGCTCTTACAAACTGGCGTAGGGGTCGTGCTGGGTGATGATGGTGCTGCAAAGTCAATTAAGTTGCCTCTGATTCCTCTTATTAAACCTGGAGTAGGACTCCAAACAGCGAGCCGTGACCTGCAGAACAGTTTTTCCTGGCGGGGCAGTGGGGTTTGTGAAGGAAGCTATGGCTACAGATTCCCCTAGAAGACCCAGTCATTGTCCTGGGGGAGTTGTGGTTCGCCCTCAGGCTGCCACAAGCAGTCCTACGTGGGAAGAGAGCCCCAGGCTAACAGTGGGACACCTCTAACAGAAGAAAAAGAGAAAATAGTCTAGTCAGATTTGAAAATGCTGATTTAAATGATACATCAAGAAATCTGGAATTTCATGAAATACAAAGCATTGAGAGTGAGCTACCTTTCCTGATGATGATTGGCTACAGTGATGGACCACAGGTTTGGAGCATCCGTACCTGTGGGGAAGCCCAGGAGCTTTTCTCTGTTCCATGTGGCCCAGGTAGAGCTGCTAGACTCTTGCCTGCTCCACTTTTTGGTGCTGAAAAGTGTGAGCACCTTTTGCTGAAGTAGGGCCTCTCCTTGGTGTTTGTAAGAGCATTGGATCTTCTGGAAATGGTGAAGGCTCTTAAAAGGAAAAAAAGAAAAAGAAAAGAGGAAAAAAAGGATGGGTTCTAAAATCGACTGAGGTGATGACAGTACAACTCTGTGAAGAAAAAGAAAACCACTGAGTGCCCACTTTGAGTGGATTGTACAGAACATGGGGATGGACTGTGGTTAACAGGACAAATATGAGAATGTTCTCTCAGGAACAACTAAAATATGTATAATAATAATACAGAGTTAATAATTGGGTGGGGTGGGAGAAAATAAGCCAAATGTAAGATATAGGCTATAGTTAGTAGTAATATTTGACAATGCTTTTTCATAGTTTGCAGCAAACGTTTCACAACAATGCAAGGTATTGGTGGTAGGGAGATGTATGGGAGGCGTGTATGAGGATATGCATGTTTGTTTTGTAAGTTCATAACTATTACTACACACCTGTTTATGAATGTTCATGTGTGAGTAATATACTTCAGTAGAATTTTATTATCAAAAAAAAAAGGAAAATAATAGCCTGATGTGGGGGTAAGACTCCTTATCTTACTATTAAAGACAACAGGAGACTTTTGAACAGGCTGAACTTCTCAGCTCAACCATCTGCCCATAGCAGGTGCTCAATAACTGTCATGAAGAATGCTGACAGAGTGCAAATAGGTGCCAGCATTTCTCTCATTTCCTTGTCGGGTGTGGCAGGTCCTTACCAGCTGTTTCACATGTACTAGTGGAAAATGAAAATTTCCTAAATGATGAAGTTTGGGATGAAAATAGCTCCTAAGAAAACACATCTATGTTATACAACCCTAAAGTCAAAAAAAAAAAGCGAGGGAGGTATAGAGTTCTGTCAGTGAGGAGGACCTAGGGGCAATGACACCCCAGTATCAATGAGCACCTTGTGTCCACATCTTCATTTCTAAATATAATTCTCCAATAAAGGATTCAGGGCTCTTTGGAGAAATGATCCCAGGATTGGGACAGAAAACATACAAGAGGAACATTGGTGACAAAATATCTAATGCTGTAACATCCTGTGCCAGAAGGTAAAGAAGTGCTAAAAATGATGACATCTGAATTGGTTTTCTATTTTTTTTTTTGCATGACAAAGAATCTTTACTTTTAAATGATTACCAGTACATTAAGCAATAACATATAATAAGTCTTGAATTCTATCTAGTAATTTTTATTAAAAGAAACTAAAAGCGGCTCAGTTATTCTAGTATTCATTGTTCAAACTCTTAGCCAGAAAGGACTTCTTTAAGGTTGGCTGTTGCTTCACACACGTTACAAATGACTATTTACTACTTTTTCATAGATAAAGCCCCTGACCTTTAAGAAAGCCTTAGGGAAACAAAACATTTAACCCCTTTCTTTCTTTAAATGTGGTTTTTGGTACTAGATCTAAGAAAGAAAAAGTCAGTATTGACACATCTGTAGCTTGAGCTAAATGACAAAGGAAATCAGACAACATATACCCATTAAATTTATAAGAAACAGGAGGTAAAAACATGAAATTCTTTGGATAAGCTCTAAGTCTATACAAAGAACCTAGGTCTGCTACTCTCTAAAAAGTGAAAGGACCTACTACATAATATACAGAAATAAGTTAATGCCTTTCCCCAAGAATATAGCTCTAGCTTTGCTAAAGCTTCACATTCCATGTGAAGGCATCTAAATTGCCCACCCATGGAACAGACACTCCTTCTCCCCTATCCATTTATGCGGTAGTTTTCATGGATTTCTGGTCGGATGTCACAGACAAAGGCCAAGAGATTATCCAGAACTTCATCCCTGTCCTGCTGGAAGTAGTTCTGGAGGACGGTCATCTTCTCCTGGGTCTCCTCCACTTCAGTGCTACAACTGCCGTGGGATCCCAGAGCCGCAGCTTCCTTGGCCTTGAACTCCTTCTCCCTCTGCAGGCGGTACTGTTCAGTTTCAGCCTGAGCTGCTTCTTTGGCCTGCTTCAGCCTCTGGTTCTTTCGCTTGCGAGCCTCGGACACCTACTCAGCAGCGCGCTTCTCTGCCTGCAGGAGCTGCTGGATTCCCTGTGACTGAGAAGCCATGGCAGCAGGGACTCTCCAGGCCCAGGCCAGTGGCCTAAAAGGGCTCGCAAGGCCCCCCGGGTCAGCTGACCCAGCCGCCCAAGCTGAATTGGTTTTCTATTGTTGCATAATAAATTACCACAAAATTAGTGACTTTAAAAAAACATACCCATTTATTAGATCTTGGCTCTGTATGGTGTGGCTGGGTTCTTGGCTCAGAGTATCACAAAGCTAAAAGTAAGGTGTTGGCAAAGCTATGTTCCTTTCTAGAGGGTCTGGGGAAGAATCTATTTGCAAACTTATTCAGGATCCTGGCTGAATTTAGATGATCCCTGAGGGTGTAGGACTGAAGTCACTATTTTCTTGCTAGCTGGCTGCCAGGAGTCACTCTCAGCTCCTAGAAACTGCTCTCAGGTTCTTGCCACATGATTCCCTCCATCTACAAAGTCAATGGGAGAGTTTTTCTCATGTTGAATCCCTCTCACATTTTCATTTCTCTGACTTCCTCTGTCTCTAACCTCTGCATCCAAATTAAAAGGGCTCATATAACTAGGTCAGAACTACTTGGATAATCGACTTAAGGGCAACAGGTTTAGAATCTTAATTACATCTACAAAATCCTTCATAGTAGCACCTAATTAGTGGCTTGATTTAATAACTATATGTTACAAGAGGGGCTAGGAATCTTGCAGATCCTTTAAGAATTCTACCTACCACAGGGTCAGATAAAAAGAACACAAGAGTTGACCAAGATAGTGGTGTAAGACACTCCAGGGGTTCCATTCCCCCACAGAGTATTTGAACAACTAGCAAAAACTGGCAGAGCTATCTTCTTCAAAATCCTGGAAAACAGGTAAAGAGTTGCAGTAAATGGGCAAGTGCTGTATCAAGAAAACAGCTTTAAAAACAGTAGGAGAAGTTCATGGTGCCCTTACTGACCCCTCACCTACACCCACCCAAGAGAATGTTGAGCCAGCCTACAATCCCATTGCAGGTCACTGACCCTGTTCCAGAAGAAACAGAATAAGCCCTATGGTCATACTGGAGTGCCTGAATGTTGCTGCCAATCAACCGGGTGTGAGTTTGAAAGATGGAACTAGGAAAAACATGTCAGGCTCACCCTCCCAGAACTTGCTCTGCAGACAGAAGCAGATTGTGGACAACTAAAGCAGAGTAAGAAACAATTAAGTCAGAGTGGGCTGGGGCAAAGGATTACTGGCTTTAAGACATAAAATAGAGCATTTGGAAGGAGGGGAAAATCTATTTCCTAGGGATTAGAGAGGTCATTTGGATTCTTGTGAATGGGGGAATTCCTAAGGCCTTGAGAAAGTACAAGCCCAGAACAAGATGCAGTCTTGGAAAAGGTGGAGAGGAGCCCACACTTAGGCCTCAAACTGATCTTGATAGGAGGGCTAAACTCTAAAGGAGAGAACAAGTCAACACGAAACAAATTGGGAAAGACTGTGAAGGTATTTTTTGTGCTGATTTGTTTGTCTTTGTTAGTTTCTGGCATTTAAAGAGATCTCTGTTATGCCACTAGCTGGATATAAACTTAAGGAAAAGACAGTGCAGGGACTGAATCCCAGAGTTAACACATTAAAATGTTAAAATGTACAGTGTGCAAGAAAAGACAAAGAAATAAATGATGACCCGCTTACAGGAACAAGATAAAAATTCAGAAACCATCAATGAAGAATACCAGATATTGGGCATACTAAAGACTTTCTAAAAAATGATCATTGTTATGCTTAAAAGAAAAGGAAAAAAAAAAACAGAGAGAGAACTAAAGGATAGCAGCAAATGAAGAATTAACAATATTAGAATTTCAATAAAGAGATAAAAGTTTTAAAAGGAACTTAATTGAAAGAATGGAATTGAAGCCCACAAATACTGATTTAAAATTCCCTATACAGTTTCAACAGTAGAATGGAGCTGGCAGAAGGAAGAATCAATTAACACAAAGACAAGACAATTGAAATGATTCAGACTGAGGAGAAGAAAAAAAAGAATAAAAAAAAAAAGCGAACAGAGCCTAAAGACCTGTAAGACACCATCAAGCATACCAATATGCACATTATGGGAGTCCCAGAAGAAGAAATAGGGAAAGGGGAAGAAAGAATAATAAATAATAGGGAAGCAACTGTGGCTCAAGCAATTGAGCTACCGGTTACCATATGGGGGACCCAGGTTCAATCCTCTGGACCTCCTGGGAAAAAATAAAAATAAAAAAGGGTCCCAGACCTATACAGAGAGGCACAATGTGGCAAAGCAATGTACCAAAAAGACAACAAAAAAAAACAGATTAAAAAAAAAGAAATAATGGCAGAAAATTTTCCAAACTTAGCAAAAAACATGAATATACACATTGAAGAAGGCCAACAACCTGTTATTTTCAAGGGAGACCCAACAAGATTAAGTGCTGATTTCTCAACAGAAGCCATGGAGGCAAGAAGGCAGTGATACAAAATACTTAAAGCGCTAAAGGAAAACAATTGCCAACTCAGGATTTTTTTTCCTCTGAATTTTCTATTTATTTTCTACTCAAGAAAACATTGGATGACAATCAAATACTACCCACACTGGTTTCTCCCTATAGGGGAGTATTTACACACCCACCATCTCAAGATGGACAGACAAAATCAAGTACTGCTTCTCTCCCTTGAGGTAACCCTTTGCTATTTGTCTCCTAAAATGAGTGATCCAGATGATCTCTAAATTACAATGAGCAGTTGGGTTCCTGTACTCTCCAGCATAGACATTACAGTGGGCAAACATTCTTAAGATGTTGACAAGATGTCAGGCCTGAAGAGCTCTTCAAGTTTTTCTTCCCTACACCTGTAACTTACATTGCATTTTCTCCTGATAATAGAAAGTCCAGGCCTTCAGAGCCAAGACTCCCCAGTGACAGTTTATCAAATTTGAGTCTTTACAGGTGAAGGAAGCTCTGTCATAAGGCCTAATTGAGGAGAGTCCAGGACTTAGCATTTGCAGGATTTTCCAAGTTGCTTGGAACAAGCAGAATGAAGAGACAGAGTTGGCCATATAAGGATATGGGGGAAAGCCTTCCAAACAGAGGGACCAGCAAATGTACAGGTTTTCAGATGGGATCAAGCCCAGTGTGCTTGAACAGAAAGGAAGGCAGTATGCCTGATGCCCAGAAATGGAAGAGGAAGAGAAGATAATTGTGGAGTTAGAAACAAGAACAAGGGCAAGGGCCAGTTTGTATTTGGCCTTGAAGCCATGGAAAGTGACATCATTGAATGTGTATTTCAGAAGATCTCTCTGTTTGCAACATGGGGAATAGATTTTAAGGGAGTAAGAATATAAGCAGAAGGCTAGTGAGGATCCAACCCAGAATTTTATATCCAGTGAGACTATCAACTAAAAGTGAGGGATCTAAGCTACCCTCTTAATTTAGAGGTTGAGTAGGCATCACTATCCCAGAGTCCTTAGGGTGGAGGAATAAAATATGGATTAGAAAGACAACCAACAAGACAACGGCAGAATAAGGCACTCCTAGAGTAGGCTTCTGCTACAGGGCAGGTAGTAAACACACAGAGCTCTCTGGACCTAGCTGAAGCATCTGTTTGTGGGTTCCAGGAGACCAGAAGAGCATCCTGCAACATCCCTGAAGGAATGGAAGGAGGAGACTGCTCATCTGCAGGGAAGATTCATAAGTAGAGCACTCCACGCCATCGAGGCCGGTGCCCATCCTCCACTGGAGGCACAAGCTGCCTTGGGAGCTGTTCTGTGGCTGGAATTGAAAGCTCCACTTCCCAAAAACAGGGAAGGAAGAGACAGCTGGGCACCAACTTCAGCTACTGATAAGTAAATTTGGTGGGCTAAAGTATAATCCTAAGAACAGCCTAAGTTTGAGCCTGTCCAAGCCAGAAACAGGCCAGTAGCCACCATCTTAACTCCACACCTGGCACGCAGGGAAGTGGGCGGACTGAAAATCTCAGTGCTGATAGAGACCAGCTTCTTTCCATCCAGATCAGATTGCAGCTCTAGCTTAAGCCCCAACCTCACCTCTGGCAGGGAGGAAGCTGGGAAGACCTGCACCAGCCTCTCTGGGAAATTATCAGCCAAGAAATAGAGGCCAGTGATTGTCCTACTTTGGCAGCACAGGCTACCCCAGGAGCTGTTCTGTGACTGGAATTTGGAGCTCCATTTCCCAAAAATGGGGGAGAAAGAGATGGTTGGCTAATTATTTCAGCTACTGATTGGTGAGTTCAGCTGGCTAAAGTGTGGCCCTGGGAACAGCTAGAGTTTGAGCCTGTCCAAGTTGTAAAGAGGCTGGTAGCTGCCATTTTGACTCTGCCTCCAGCATGAGGGGAAGCCGGGTTGACCAAAATCACAGTAACATTAGGAACCAGTTTCTTTCACTCAGATCAGCCTGCAGTCCTAGCCTAGGCTTCACCTCCACCTCTGGCAGTAGGGAGGCTGGCAGGCCCTGCACCAGCCTATCCAGGTAACTGCAGGTACATTTGGCTGGCACAGACTAAATAATCAGAAGTCTACCAGGGCAGGTATGGTCATCTTAGGCCCACATTGCATAGATTGCTGCCCACACCTGCAGCTCCATCTCCATTCCAGGTAGGGGAGAAAGGGGCGTGAAGTTTTATCATTCTCTCTGGGGAACTACAGTCTAGGCCTGCACAACTTTGATTATTACACACAGCTGTGACTCTATCCCTACTCCTGGCAAAGGAGAAAGTTGAGAGAAGCTACATCAGTCCCTGGGGCAATGAGGATAGCTTGAGCCTCCACAGCTTATAGCACCAACTACATCCTTGGAGCCTATTGCACAACCAGCAAGGGAGAAAGGCAGGAAGCCCTAAACTAAAGAGAGAAACTGCACCCAAAATAAATACTCTAGTAATCCAGATGCCAAGACACCAAGAAAAAATTACAATCCACTCCAAGAATCAGGAAGATATGTTCCAATTAAAGGAACAAGATAAACCTCCAGATGACATAAAGGAGTGAGACAACTACTCATAGATGTTCAAACAAATCTCCATAATAAATTCAATGAGATGGCTAAAGAGATTAAGGGTATTAAGAAGACATTGGAGGGAAGCAGTTGTGGCTCAACTGATAGAGCATCCATCTACCCCATGGAGGGTCCAGGGTTCAATCCCCAGGGCCTCCTGACCCATGTGGTGAGTGCCCCATGCACAGTGCTGCCATGTGCAAGGAGTGCTATGCCATGCGGGGGTGTCCCCCATGTAGGGAAGCCCCACATGCAAGGAGTGCACCCTGCAAGTAGAGCCACCCCTTGCAAAAAAGCACAGCCTGCCCAGGAGTGGCACTGCACACATGGAGAGCTGACACAGCAAGATGGCACAACAAAAAAGAGACACAGTTTCCTGGTGCAATGTGAGAAGAATGCAAGCAGACACAGAAGAACACACAGTGAATGGACACAGAGAACAGACAATGGGGGGAGGGGAGAGAAATAACTAAAATAAATCTTTAAAAAAAAAGACATTGGATAAGCACAAGAAGAATTTGAAAGTATATGTAGAAAAATAGCAGAACTTATGGGAATGAACTTTTTAAAATGAAATTTAAGAAACATTGGAATCATGTAATAGCAGATTTGAGGAGGCAGAAGAAAAGATTGGTGAGCTTGAAGAAATGGCCTCTGAAAGTGAACATAAAAAAGAACAGATGAAGAAAAGAATGGAAAAAAATGAACGAGGTCTCAGGGAACTAAATGACAGCAAAAGACATGCAAACATATGTGTCATGGGTGTCCCAGAAGGAGAAGAGAAGGGAAAAGGGGCAGAAGGAATATCTGAAGAAATAATGGTAGAAATTTTCCCAACCTTATTGAAGGACATAGATATCCATGTACAAGAAGCATAATGTACTCCTGTCCAAAAAAATCCAAATAGACCAATGCCAAGACACATTCTAATCAGAATGTCAAATGCCAAAGACAAAGAGCGAATTCTGAGAACAGTAAGAGAAAAACAATGCAAAACTTATAAGGGATATCCAATAAGATTAAGTGCTGATTTCTCACCAGAAACCATGGAGACAAGAAGACAGTGGTATGATATATTTAAGATACTACAAGAGAAAAATTTCCAGGCAAGAATCTTATATCCAGCAAGATTGTCTTTCAAAAATGAGGGCAAGTTTAGAATATTCAAAGATAAACAAAAACTGAGAGAATTTCTAACCAAGAGACCAGATGTTCAGGAAATACTAAAGGGTGTGCTAGACCTGAAAAGAAAAGACAGGAGAGAGAGACCTGGAAAAAAGTCTAGAAATTAAGATTATATCAATAAAAGTAATTAAAAGCATCAAAGGAGTGGTGAAAATAAAATATGACAGATGACACTCAAATAGTCAGGAATTAACTTAGCCAATGATGTAAAGTACATGTATTCAGAAAACTGCAACTCGATGTTAAAAGAAATTTAAAGAGACCTAAATAACTGGAAAAACATTCCATGCTCACAGATTGGAAGACTAAATATCATTAAGATGTCAATTCTACTTAAATTGATATACAGATTCAATAAAATCCTGATAAAAATTCCACCAGCACTTTTTTAAAAATTGAAAACACGATTATCAAATTTATTTGGAAAGGTAAGGGATCCTGAATAGCCAGAAACATCTTAAAAAGGAAAAGCAAAGACTCATCTCCAGACTTTTGATCATAGCTATAGTGGTAAAAACAGCATTGTACTGGCATAAAGACAGACACAAAGGCCAATGAAACCAAATTGATGATTCAGAAACAGACTCTCACATGTATGATCAAGTGATTTTTGGCTAGCCTGTTAAACCCACACAGCTGAGGCAGAACCATCCATTCAAGAACTGGATATTCATAGCCAAAAGAAGGAAAAAGGATCCCTATCTCATGTCTTATCCAAAAATTTACTCAAAATGGATCAAAAACCTAAAATAAAAGCAAGAACCATAAAGCTTCTAGAAGAAATTGTAGGAAAATATCTTCAAGACATGGTGGTAGGTGGTGGATTCTTAAAGGAGTTAAGAAGAGGACTGAGATGGACTACTCGTGTTTAACATATGTAGAAGTTTTAATTAGCTTTACTGTAAAAGTGTGGAAATGTATCATTTGCTGTGAATTGGGTTCCTTGGTCAGAAACAATGCTATGTGGCATACCATGACAGCTGTTTTAGTTTGCTAATGGCTGCCAATGCAAAAATACCAGGAATGGGTTGGCTTTTATAATGAGAATTTATATCATCAGAGATGTTGTCTCTCAGAGTTCAGCTATAGGAGATCCTGCTCCTACCATGTGGCAGAGCAAAATGACAGCCAGACTGTGCCTTCTCCTCCAGGCTCACTTTCATCCTGAGCTTAGCTGTGGGCAATCAGTCATATGACTTATCTCTACTTGGCCCCATCTCTTCAGCATTGGGCTGCCCTGCTGATTCCAGCCTCCAGCCTCTCTCTCATATTCTTGGGTTTTCTCTATTTTTCTGTGACTATAGGTGATCCTGGAGTCATCTCTCATGTGGCAGGGTAAAAAATAGCAGCTCTCTTTCTCTGTGTCTGTCTGCATATTTCTCCTATTTATATATGACTCCAGCAAGAGGGCCTAGACCCACCCTAGATCAATCCTTACTAAAGTACTCCAATCAAAGGCCTCCAGCTGAATTCACTCCAATTAAAGGGTTCCACAAATCTAATAAAAGGCCCTTTACTGAAGCAATCTAATAAAAAATGATCTTATCAAAAGGTTCCTTATGGAGGTGGCTTAAGCAATTAGGCTTCTCCCTCCCACATCGGAGGTCCCGGGTTCAGTTCCTGGTGCCTCCTAAAGAAACAAGGAAGACAAACAAGCAAAACAACAGCAAATAATGAGAGGGTGGGGAGAAATAGGTAAATAAAATAATTTTTTTAAAAAAAGTTCCTTAACTGAATCTAACCAAAAGGTTCTACCACATACAATAAGTTTACAGGCACAGGAATGGCTTAAATTAAGAACATAATTTTCTGGGGGCCACAAAAGACAAACCAGGACAATGGTGGATGAGACATTCTGTAAGTCTATGGATAGTAGTTCTGGCAGAATTGCCTGCTGGGAAGGCAAACCCATATCAGAATATGTGTCTATTCCAGTTAGAACAAATTGCTGTCCCTTCCATGTTGGAAGTGGTCCAATGTGATCAACCTGCCACCAGGTACCAGGCTGATCACCTAAGGGAATGGTTGAGTGTGGGTCTCTGCTGCTGGCAGATTGGTCACTCAGCAGTGGCTATAGCCAGGTCAGCCTTGGTGAAGGGAAGTCCATGTTGCTGAGCCCATGCATAACTTCCATCCCTACCACCATTGGCTCTTTGTTTATAAGCCCATTGGGCAATGACAGGAGTGGCTGAGGAAAGAGGCTGATTGGTATCTACAGAAAAGACCATCTTAACCACTTGATTAAAATCTTCCTCTGCTGAAGTCACCCTCTGGTGACCATTCACATGGGACAAAGATATCTTCATGATTTTGCCCAGTCAGAAAGGTCTATACACATGGGAAGCAGATTTGGCTCAATGGATAAAGCATCTGCCTACCACATGGGAGGTCCAGGGTTCAAACTCGGCCTCCTGGCCCATGTGGTGAGGTGCCCCATGTGCACTGCTGATGCACACAAGGAGTGCCGTGCCACGCAGGAGTGTCCCCCGTGTGGGGGGAGCCACACCCACAAGGAGTGGGCCCCGTAAGGAGAGCCGCCCTGCATGAAAAATGTGCAGCCTGCCCAGGAGTGGCACCGCACACACAGAGAGCTGACGCAGCAAGATGATGCAACAAAAAGAGACACAGATTCTGGGTGACACTGACAAGAACACAAGCGGACACAGAAGGACACACAGCAAATGGACACAGAACAGACAACTGGCAGGAAGGGGGAGAGAAATAAATAAAAAATAAATCTTTTAAAAAAAAAGAAAGGTCTATACACATGCCTCTTTTCCCGACTTACCACCAATTTTCCAGTCACGTTCCTTTCAAGTCCCTATCATCCAGCCAAGCAATTGGTGACAGTCCATGAATCAGTGTTCAAACAAACCTCCAGCCATTTCTCCTTCCAAGAAAAATGACCAACCAGAGGCATTGTTTGAAGTTCCACCCAATGGGAGGAATTCCCCTCACCACTGTCCTTCAAGAATGTCCCAGAAAGAGGTTTCAATACTGCAGCTGTCAACTTTCAGGTGGTACCAGCATATCATGCAGAACCATCTGTTAACCAGGCCCAAGTTTTCTCTTCCTCAGTCAACTGATTGTAAGGAACTCTCTAAGAGTTCATAGTTGTGAACTGAGAAAGAAAAGGCATTGTGGCATAAGTGGTGGCCACAGGAATTTGGGCCACTTCCTCATATAGCTTACATGTGCCTGCAGAATCCACAGAAGCCCTATCATATATACCACTTCCATTTTATGATGGAGTGCTGCTGTGCATGCCAAACTTTATGGTTTGGCCAGTGAGACAACACCCTGCTCATGATAGGCCCATGATTAAGTGTTCAGTTTCTTTTTTTTTTTTTAACTTTATTTTGTACATTTAATAATTGAAAATATAAACAAAAACTAAAAAGAAAATACAGTTGAATAAAAACATACATTTCTCAATTAAATGTACTGGATACCTATAAAAAATTTTTTAATCATATAATATGTTACACAACATATTTGGTTTATAGTAATGGATTCACACAGTATGTATCAATATTTTTGTGCCTGGCTTGCATCACTCAACATAATGGCCTCTGGGTTCATCCATGTTGTAATATGCTTTATGACTTCATTTCTTCTTAAGCTGCATAATATTCCATCATGTGACTAAACCACAGTGTGTTTATCCGTTCATCCACTGAAGGACACCTGGGTTGCTTCCAACTTTTAGCAACTGTGAGTGTCATTATGACCATCAATATGCACATGTCTGTTCATGTCACTGTTCTCAGTTCTTCTGGGTATATACCCAGTAGTGGAATTACAGGCTAACTTGGAAACTCTACATTCAACTTCTTTAGGAACTGCCACACAGTCTTCCATAGTGGCTGTGCCATTCTGCATTCCCACCAACAATGAATCAGTGTACCTATCTCTCTTCATCCTCTCCAATACTTGTAGTTCTCTGCTTTTTTAATAGTGGCCATTCTGATAGGTATGAAATGATATCTCATTGTAGTTTTGATTTGTATTTCCCTAATAATAGTGATGTTGAGCATTTCTTCATGTGTTTTTCTGCTATTTGTATTTCTTCTTTGGACAAATGTCTATTCAATTCTTTTGCCCATTTTTTTAATTGGGTCATTTGTCTTTATTGTTGAGTTGTAACATCTCTTTAATTTATCCTGGATATTAAACCCTTATAAGATAGGTAATTTCCAAATATTTTCTACCATTGAGGCAGCTGCCTTCTCACCCTCTTGACAAAGTCCTGTAAGGTGCAAAAGTGTTTAATTTTGAGGAGGTCCCATTTATCTATTTTTTCTTTTGTTGCACATGTGTTTGGTGTAAGGCCCAAGAAACCACCACCTACTACAAGGTCTTGAAAATGTTTCCCTACTGTTTTCTTCTAGTAGTTTTATGGGCCTGGCTTTTACATTTAGGACTTTGAGCCATTTTAAGCTGATACTTATATAGGGAGTGAGATAGGGATCCTCTTTCATTCTTTTGGTTATAGATATCCAGTTCTCCCAGCACCATTTCTTGAGAAGACTGTTTTGTCCTGTTAACATTAACTTGGTATGTTTGCCAAAAACCAGTTGACTATATAAGTGAGGGTTTATTTCTGGGTTCTTAATTCTGTTCCATTGATTGATGTGTTTATCTTGATGTCAATACCAAGGTGTTTTATCCACTGTAGCTTTGTAATACGTTTCAAGGTCAGGCAGTGAAATTACTCCCACGTCACTCTTCTTTTTTAGAATGCTTTTGGCTATTTGGGTGCACTTGCCCTTGCAAACAAATTTGGTAATTGCCTTTCCTAATTCTGTAAAGAAAGCTGTTGGAATTTTGATTGGTATTGCATTGAATTTATAAATCGGTTTGGGTACGATTGATATCTTCACAATATTTATTCTTCTAATCCAAGAACATGGAATGTCTTTCCATTTGTCTAGGTCTTTTAAATTTCTCTTAGCATTGTTTTGTAGTTTTCTGCATATAGGTCCAGTACTTCTTTGGTTAAATTAATTCCTAGGTATTTGAGTCTTTTTGTTGCCACTGAAAATCGAATTTTCCCCTTGATTTCCTCCTCAGATTGTTCAGCACTAGTGTACAAAAACATTACTGATTTTTGCCTGTTGATCTTGTATCCTGCTGCTTTGCAGAACTCATTTATTAGCTCAAGTAGCTTTGTCATGGATACTTCAGGATTTTATAAGTACAGGATCATGTCATCTGCAAACAGTGAGAGTTTTACTTCCTCTTTTTCTATTTAGATGTCTTAAAAAAATTTTTTTTCTAATTGCCGTAGCTAGAACTTCTAGTACAATATGGAATAACAATGGTGAAAGTGGGCATCCTTTTCGTGTTCCCGATCTTAGAGGGAAAGCCTTCAACCTTTCCCCATTGACTATGATGTTGGCTGTGGGTTTTTCATACATGCCTTTTATCATATTGAGGAATTTTCCTTCTATTCCTATCTTTTGAAGTGCTTTTATCAAAAAAAGGATGCTGGATTTTGTTGAATGCCTTTTCTGCCTCGATCGAGATTATCATGTTTTTTTTCCCTTCAATTTGTTAGTATTGTGTATTGGGTTAATTGATTTTCTTATGTTGAATCAGCCTTGCATACCAGGAATAAACCCCACTTGGTCATGATGTATAAGTCTTTTGATATGCTGTTTGATTTGATTTGCAAGTATTTTGTTGAGAATTTTTGCATCTATGTTCATTAGAGAGATTGTCTATAATTTTCTTTTCTTTTTTTTTTTAAAGATTTATTTATTTATTTAATTCCCCCCCTCCCCTGGTTGTCTGTTCTCTGTGTCTGTTTTGCTGTGCCTTGTTTCTTCGTCCGCTTCTGTTGTCAGCAGCGGCACGGGAAGTGTGGGCGGCACCATTCCTGGGCAGGCTGCACTTTCTTTCAGGCTGGGTGGCTCTCCTTATGGGGCGTACTCCTTGCGCGTGGGGCTCCCCTACGCGGGGGACACCCCTGCGTGGCATGGCACAGCACTCCTTGCGCGCATCAGCACTGAGCATGGGCCAGCTGCACATGGGTCAAGGAGGCCTGGGGTTTGAACCGCGGACCTCCCATGTGGTAGACAGACACCCTAACCACTGGGCCAAGTCTGTTTCCCCAATTTTCTTTTCTTGTAGTATCTTTATCTGGCTTTGGTATTAGGGTGATGATGGCTTCATAAAATGTGTTGGGTAATTTTCCCTCCTCTTCAATTTTTTGGAAGAGTTTAAACAGGTTTGGTGTTAATTCTTTTCGAAATGCTTGGTAGAATTAGCTGTGAAGCCATCTGGTCTTGGACTTTTCTTTGCCGGGAGATTTTTTATGACAGAATCAATCTCCTTAAATGTGATTGGTTTGTTAAGATCTTGTATTTCTTGTAGCGCCAGTGTAGAATGGTGGATTCTTTTTTTGCATTTCTAGTGATTTGTCCATTTCATCTAGGTTGTCTAGTTTGTCAGCATACAGTTTTTCATAATATCCTCTTATGATTCTTTTATTTCTGTGGGATCAGTTGTGACTTCCCCCTTTCATTTCTGATTATATTTATTTTCATCTTTCTCTTTTTTTCTTTGTTAGCCTAGCTAGGGGTTTGTTAATTTTATTGATCTTCTCAAAGAACAAGCTTTTGGTTTTAATTTTCTCTATTGTTTCATTTTTTTCTCTCTTATTTCTCCCCCTTCCCCCCCCCCCCCCCCTTTGTCTGCTCTCTGTGTCCATTGGCTGTGTGGTCTTCTGTGTCTGTTATATTCTCATTAGGCAGTTCCAGGAACCCATCTTGGGACCTTCTGGAGTGGGAGAGAGGTGATCATTCTCTTGCTCCACCTCAGCTCCCTTGTTCACTGCATCTCGTATTGTCTCTTCTCTGTGTCTCTTTTTGTTGTGTCATCTTGCTTTGTCACTCTCCGTGTGGGTGACTCCACTCCTAGGCAGTCTTGCTCTCCTTCACAGGGGCTGCACTCCTTGTGCAGGGGTCACTCCTTGCACAGGGGGCACTCTTGTGTGGGGCAATACTCCTTGTGTGCAGCAGCACTCCCTGGACTTCCTAAATGGTAGTGGAAGCTCTATCCATTGAGCCATATCTGCTTCCCTTTTCTCTATTGTTTTTTATTCTCAATTTCATTTATTCCAGCTGTCATCTTTATTTCTTTCCTTCTTGCTTTGAAATTGGTTTGCTGTTATTTTTCTAGTTTCTCTAGTTGTTCAATTAAATCTTTGAGTTTAATTCTTTCTTCCTTTTTAATATAGGCATTTTGGACTATAAACTTCCCTCTGAAGACTGCCTTCACTGTATCCCATAAGTTTTGTTCTCATTCTCATTTGTCTCAATATATTTACTGATTTCACTTGCAATTTCTTCTTTGACACACTGATTATTTAAGAGTGTGTTGTTCATCCTCCACACATTTGCAAATTTACTTTTTTCCTGTCTATTATTGATTTCTAGTGTCATTGCATTATGATCTGAGAAGGTGCTTTGTATAATTTCAATCTTTTTATATTTATTGAGCGTGACACTGTGCCCTAACATGTGGTCTATCCTGGAGAAAGATCCATGGGCACTTGAGAGGAATGTATAACCTGCTGAGTTTGAATGCAGTGTTCCGTATATGTCTGCTAGATCTAACTCATTTATCATATTGTTCAGTTCTCTGTTTCCGTGTTGATCTTCTGTCTACTTATTCTATCTAATGATATGAGTGGGGTGTTGAAGTCTCCAACAATTATTGTAGAGATGTCTATTTCTCCTTTCAGTTTGGCCAGAATTTGTCTCATGTATTTTAGGGCACCCTGGTTAGATGCATAGATATTTATGACTGTTATATCTTACTGGTGGATTGTCCTTTTATTTATATATAATGGCTTTCTGTTCTCTTATAACTTTTTTGCATTTAAAGTCTTTTTTGTCTGATATGAGTATAACTACCCTTGCTCTTTTATGGTTACTATTCATATAGAGTATCTTTTTCCAAACTTTCACTTTCAGCTAGTTTGTATCCCTGGGTCTAAGGTGAGTTTCTTGTAAGCAGCATATGGATGGTTCATGGTTTTTAAAATCCATTCTCTCAGCCTGTATCTTTTGATTGGGGAGTTTAATCCATTCACATTCAATGATATTATTGTAAATGCATTATTTACTGCCTCCATCTTATTCTTTGGTTTTCCTATGTCATATCTTATTTTTGTCTTTTTACTCTTTTGGTTATACTTCCTGCTATTCTTTCTTCTATACTGTCCTCCAAGCCTGTCTCTCCTGTATCTAGGTTCTAAGGATTTCTTTAATATTTCCTCCAAAGGTAGATTGTTTTTTTTTTGCAAACTCTTAGTTTCTGTTTGTGAATGTTTTATACTCACCTTTATATTTGAAGGACAATTTTGCTGAATAAAGAATTCTCAGCTGACAGTTTTTCTCTTTTGGTATCCTAATTGTATCATATGGCTGTCTTCTTGCCTGAATGGTTTCTGAAGAGAAATTTATGCTAAGTCATACTGGATGTCCCTTGTATGTGATGGTTTGCTTCTCCCTTGCTGCTCTTAGAATTTTCTTCTTATCTTTGATTTTGACATTCTGCCAGCATGTTCCCAAGATCTCTGGTTGCTTGTGGCCAAGGGATCTCCAACTGCATGCGAGAGCAACCTGGAGAGACTTTGACAGCCCAGGTCAGCAGAGTACCTGCAGCTGCCACTCGATTTTCCTATAATGTCTCAGGACCTGGGCTTGGAGGGACCCAAGGCCAGGTGTTTCCATTTATTCTGCAGGTTACCCCTGTGTTTCACTGTGTTAACAGTGTTAACATGTCTGAAGATGCCAGCTTGTTGCTGGAGCAGAGGTGTCCTCCTTTTTTAGGTCTGTGATACCTAGAAAGCCATCCTCATCTGATTATGGACCTAGAGTTGGGAGAAGCACTCAGAAGAGGCAGGCTAAAAGGCACCTGGCTGGTTATTAGGTGGAAATTGTGAACTCTGCAAGGAGAGTCCTTTGCTTTTTGTTGAGTGCTTCTATCCCTTGTGTCTGACATGTTTATGACCAATAAAATATTTACTCTATGGAAAAAAAAAAAGACATTCTGAGTAGCATGTGTCTTAGGGTCTATTTGGATTTATTCTGAGTGGGGTATGGTGTGCTTCTTGGTCATGTAAGTTCATTTCTTTTGTGAGAGTTGGGAAATTTTCAGCTTGATTTCTTCACATATTCTTTACACCCCTTTTCCCTTCTCTTCCCTTTCTGGAAGTCCCATGACCTGTATGTTGTTGCATTTTGTGTCATCATTCAACTCTGAGCCCCTGTTCAATTTTTTCCATTCTTTCCTCTCTTCAATTTTAGCTATTCTGTCTTCAATATCACTTATTCTTTCTTCTTTCAAGTCTGCTGTCATATGCCCCAAATGTGTTTTTTTTTAAGATTTTTAAAATTTATTTCTCTCCCTCCACCCCCCCTCCCATTGTCTGCTCTCTGAATCCGTTCACTGTGTGTTCTTCTGTGACACTTCTATCCTTATCAGCAGCACCAGGAATCTGTGTTTCTTTTGTTGTGTCATCTTGTTGTGTCAGCTCTCCATGTGTGCTGTGCCATTCTTGGGCAGGCTACACTGTCTTTCATGCTAGGAGGCTTTCCTTACAGGGCACACTTCTCATGCATGGGGCTCCCCTACATGGGGGACACCCCTGCATGGCATGGAACACCTTGAGTGCATCAGCACTGCACATGGGCCAGTTCCACATGGATCAAGGAGGCCTCGGGTTTGAACCGCAGACCTCCCATGTGGTAGGCAGACACCCTATCCATTGGGGCAAGTCTGCTTCCCCAAAATGTGTTTTTGATCTCACCTATTGTGTCTTTCATTCCCATGAGCTCTGTTACTTTTCTGTTCAGGATTTCAAATTCGTCCTTGTGCTCACTCAGTGTCTTCTTGATGTCATTTATCTCTTTGACCATATTGTCTTTCAACTCATTGATTTGATTTTGGAAATTTGTGCACATCGCACCCATTAGTTCTCTCAAATTCTGCATCTTTTCTGGGCCTTTGATATATTCCATTTCTTGAGCCTTATCTTCTCATTTCTTGATATGGGTCTTAATTTTTGCTGATATCTAGGCATATGATTAGGACCTAGTTTACTCAGATGTCCAATTTCTTTCTCTTTTGTAGTGTTTCAGTGGCAGGAGCTGTGTGTTACCACTGCTCTTTGATTCTTGGCTTGACCTGGATTTTTAGGATTGTCCTGCTGGTTGCTCAAAACTGGGCACTGGACTCAGTAATTGGTTGTAGTGTCAATTCCTAGGGCCTCGGGAGTGGAGGTTATAGAGGCCAGAAAAAGCCTCTCCTACTTATTTTTAATTTTATTGCATGCACTTCCTTGGCCTGCCAGCAGATGGCACTCCTTGGAAGCTCTCAGTTCAATTTCTGGTCAGAGTGTATTTGTTGCAACATAGACTAGATCAATCTGGCAGAGCTTCCAGTCTGGAGGCTATGAGCCTTGTAATTCAAGCTTTCTCTGAGACAGTTCTCCAGTCTTCTCTGGCAGGCTCCTCCCTTTTCCCAAGTTGGAAATGTTTCCACTCCCCTCTGAGTCCTCAACAATCAGTCCCTGTTAGTAGAGGAGATTTTTAGCCCCTTGCTGACTCCAAGGCAAACAATAGGACACAGCAGACCAAATTTGTGAGTCAAAAGCTGAGTCAGCCATAGGCTGTGTCCCTCTCTCTCCCCTCTCCCCTTTCCTTGGGGGGGGGGTAGGGGGGAGGTTCCTCAACAATCAGTCCCAGTTTGAAGAGAGGGAGGTTGTGAGGGTCAGAGGATTTCTCTAGTACTTCACCAGCTCCCAGGGCAAACCAGTGTGTGGTCCCACCTGGCCTGGAAGGGCTTGTGGGACCCAGCAGACCAAATTTGTGGGTCAGAAGCTGAGTGAGTCTTAGGCTGTGTCCCTCTCTCTCCCCTTTCCTAGGTTAGTAGATCCCTGGAGCCCCCTTTGTCTGTAGTCGCAGGCCAAGACAAGAGAATTCTATAGTGTCTTTAGTGTGGGGGATGGTATTGGCAGCAGCAGCCACTGTTTTCAACTCACATTGAACTCACAGTTCTGTCATCACAATTTCCTTTGTCCCTCTCTCCTCTGGGTGGTATCAAGCCTTTGCCTGGTGTCCTAAACCCTAGATCTTTTTCTAGGCTATTTCAGCCTGTCCTCTAGCTTTTTTTTTTTTTTTTTGAGAAGAGAGTCTCCTGTCTTTCTAGCCTGCCATCTTCTTGAAAGTCTTCAGTTTCTACTAAGGCCCAGTGGCAGACCAAAAGCTGTTTCTCAAAAGAATAATAATTACCTACAGAGGATGGCAAGGCTTTGCTCCAAAACCCTAAGGGTCTGCATCATGATTCTCCCATATGAAAGGCTTCAGACAGCTTCTCTATTTGCCACTGACTTTTCCAGCACCATTGGATCAGCTGAATCATATGGCCCAAGAGGTAGTGCAGTTTGTACAGCAGCTGGACTAGTGGTAGAGACTCCTGGACCTACTGTGAGATGAACCTGAGCTAAAACTCCATCAATCACCTGACCTCCATAAACCCCTACTCTCACCAGTGGACCACTGTAATGTTTCGGATCTCTTGGAATGTCACTTCTGAGCCAATGTCTAATAATCCCTAAAATGTCTGATTATTTTCTTTTCTCCAAGGCAAAGTTACCCTGGTAAAAGGCCATAGATCCCTCTGGGGATGGCTCATGGGGCTCTGGGTCTGTAAACTATCTCAATTCTAGGAATTAAGAGGTCATGAGTCTCTGTATAATTCAAGCTGGGCTTTTATTCACTTGACATAGAACTCTTCTGCTTATACAGATCGAGTAGGAATTTAGTAGATTGCCCATAAGCTTTACCTCTAGGCACCCCAGCATCTATTAGCCAACACCATAGGCCTCTGCATCTCAGATTATTTTGTGACTGCTGTTTTGAGTTGGCTGTTCATTGTGGTAGCCACACCTACCTTGTCTTTGGCAATTAAGTGCTGCCACTTGGCTTCTGCCAATCCAGGATCCAGTCATCCCCATAGTGTTTAAGGACCCCAGTTCATTGACAGAAGTTCCCATGGAAATATCTGACCTACAGAGAAGGCAACCACAGAGCTCTTCAGGGAAGATGGAGTTAGTCTCACAAATTTTATTTTTCAGAGTCCTGGTGAAAGGTGTGTCCTCTGCATATTCCTGGGGTGAGTGAGAAGGTCTTATATGATAAATCCATCTAACATTCAAATCTCTCTAAGCCTTTGGATCCCCTCTTCTACAGTATACCAGGGTAGTTCTGGCATTTTGACCTCAGGTAGAGTCAGCCATCTTTTGATCCATGTTTCAGCCAGCCACCCAAACTATCTGTTAGAGCTCTTTCTAACCCCTCAAACTACAACACTGAATCCAACATTGAATCCAGAATCTCTGCTTACTGGGCAAATATCAATAAATTGAGCCTGATCCAACTTTATATTCCTTCCACTATTATCCTACACCCTTAATATCCATTCCCACACATATTCTCCTGATTTCTGTCTGTAAAAATTGGAAAACTCATGCAGTTCTTTTGGTAGTATACTTCCTCACCTTTGTACTTCACCTTTAGGGGCTTGTTGGGACTTAAGACTAGTTAAAGGTCTGGAAGTACAGAGGGGGGTGGGGGGTGGGTAACAAGAAGGATTTTAAGTGTCTTGCAAGTCAACTATCTCAGGGCATTCCATTGCAGTTTCATCTAGTGAGACAGGATTAATCTCTTCTGGTAGATGTTGGATGGCAGACTCCTTGGCAAAGACTGGAGGTCTGGTGGCTGTATCCTCAAGGCAGACTGGAGGTTGGGAAGGTGTTTCCAGGTAAACCATTACAGGTTTATCTGGCAAGAGCTCAACAGAATTTAGGGGTTCAATGTCCTTGCTGCCATTATTATCAACTCATATGTCTCCACTCCAATTTTCAGGATTCCATTCCTTTCCAATCAATGTCCTCACTTTAACAGCAGACACCCTGCAAGGTTGAAATTTTAGTTTTCATTGTAACTGTCCTACTCACACAATGAGACTCTAGGTCTGGTTTTCAGAGATCTCAAGTCTGTGGTTGCACAAAATGAGATTTTCTTTCAAGGCATACATAGACACTTTCACATCATTCATGCAGGACGATTTGCAAATTTGAACCTTCAGCTCAACCATTTCTTTTATAACTGTATCCAGCATATTTAGGAACAATCAGTCAATATCAATGTAACTTTTAACTCTACAAAATTCTGTAAAGGTGTCAAAACACTCACTCAGAGGTTTGGCTCTTATAAGCATGGAAACAGCCATATCCAGTGGTGATAATTCTGTGTATCTCTATTACCAACACATGCCATAGACTATCTGTGGCCTCTTGATTATTGGAAACAGAATCATTAGTACCTTTGAATCTAATCAGAATAGAGAGCCAATTTCAAAAACCTCAGAACCAATTCAGAAATCCCATTTTTAAGGTTGTTTCTCAAGAACCACTCCCAGCACCAAGCTGTATTACTCAGGGTTCTCTAGGGAAACAATTGAGAGAAGATATCTGTAAATATTATGAGATTTTATAAAATTATCTCAAACAACCATTGGGAGGCATGAATCCATATTCTGTAGGGCAGGCTGCAACTCAGGAACTATGATGAAAGGACTTCAGCGAGACCCCCAGGAGAAGTTGGCTATCTGAAGTTGAGATGGGAATTCTCTCTCTTGACTGCTAAAATCACTTCTCCTTTTAAGGCCTTCAACTGATTGGATGAGATGTCTCTCACTGCTGAAGGCAATCTCCTCAGTTGATTGTAGATGTAATCAGTCATAGAGGCAATCAATTCACTGATGATTTAAGTCCATGAAATATCTTCACAGTTCAATTTAGCCAGTGCTTGCTTGACCAAACAACTGGGCACCATTACCTGGCCAAGTTGACACATAAGCCTAACCATCAGGAAGATTAAATATTATTAAGATGTCAATTATTCCAAAAGTAATTTGCATATTCAATGCAATCCCAATCAAAATGGAAAAGCCAATCACCAAATTTATATAGAAGAGTAAGGGACCCCAAATAGTCAAAACATGTTAAAAAAGAAGAATGAATTTGGAGGACTCACACTTCCTGATTTTAAAACTTATAACAAAGATACAGTAATCAAAATAGCATTTTAAAGGCACAAGTTCCAACATATTGATCAATGGATTGAATTGAAAGTTCAGAAATAAACCCTCAACATCAATGGCCAATTGATTTATTTTAATTTTTATTCTTTTAGGAGGTGCCAGGGATGGAATCTGAGACCTTGTACATGGGAAGCAGGTGCTCAACCACTGAGAGATATCTGCTTCCCAGTCAACTGATTTTTGACAAGAGGGCCACGTCCACTCAATGATGAAAGAATGGTCTCTCCAATAAATGGTGCAGGGAAAACTGGATATCCAGATGCAAAACAATGAGTGTGGACCCCTATTTCATACCATAAACAAATATTCACTGAAAATTAATCAAAGACCTAAATATAAAATCAAACCTATAAAACTCCTACAAGGAAACAGAGAGAAGCATCATCAGAAACTTGTTGTAGGTAATGGTTTTTTGGAGTTTACACTAAAAGCACAAACAGCAAAAGAAAAACAGATAAATGGAACTTCATTAAAAGTAAAAACTTGTGCACCCAAGGATGTTATCATGAAAGTAAAAGAAAACTTACAAATGGGAGAAAATACTTGGAAACCACATATTCAATAAGGGTTTAATATACAGAATATATAAAAAATCTTAAAACTCCATAACAAAAAAGAAAACAACCCAAATAAAAATGGGCATAAGACTTGAATGCATATTTCTCCAAAGAAATTATACAAATGGCCAGTAAGTACATGAAAAGATGCTCAGCATCATTAGCTATTGGGACAATGCCCGTCAAAACCAAAATGTGATACCAGTTCACACCTACAAGAATGGATACTGTTTTTTTTTAAAAAAAAACAAAACAGAAAATAACAAGTGTTGGAGAAGATGTGGAGAAACAGGAACACACATTCATTGCCAGTGGTAGTGTAAAATGGTACTGCTACTGTGGAAAACAGTTTGGCAGTTCATCAGTAAAGTATACAACTACCATATGACCCAGCAATCTCACTTCTAGGTATATACCCAAATGAACTGAAAGCAGGAACTTGAAACTGATATTCATAGGGCTATTAATCACAATTGCTAAAAGATGTATTCAACCCAAGCATCCATCAACAGACAGATAAACAAAATGTGGTATAGACATACAATGGAATATTACTCAGTCATAAAAAGGAATGAAGTTCTGATACATGCAACAACATGGATGAACCTTGAAGACATGATGACTGAAATAAACCAGAAATAAAAGGATAAATTGTATTATCTCACTAATATAAAATAATCAGATAAGCACATAGAGTCAGAAACTAGAATACAGTTTACCATGGGCTGGAGTCAGGGTTTAGAATGGGGAGTTAATGCTTAATTGGTACAAAATTCTGTTTAGAGTGATGGAAAATTTTGAGTAATAGGTGATGATGATGGTAGCACAACATTGTGAATGTAATTAACACCACTGGATTATATATATTAATGTGGTTAAAAGGAGAAACTTACGGTTGTATATATGTTAGTACAAAAACATTATTTTAAACCATAGAACTGTATAAATCAGTGAATCCTAATGTAAACTATGGATCATAATTAATAGTATAATTACAATAACATTGTTTCATCAATTGTAACAAAGGTAACACGCTAATGCAAAGTGTTAATAGGACAGTTGTGTGTGATGAAGTACATAATAAGTCTGTACTTTCTGCATGATTTTTCAGTAAATTTATAGTATCTCCAATAAAAAAAGAAAAAGAAAACCAAAAATGAAATAAAAGACTTGATATCTTAGAATCATATAATTGTATTGGAAGAAGTATGCACACACACCCTTAAAAAGTTAGCACCTGAATCATTCTTTGTTTATTGTAAGAACTAGCACATAGTTGTGATTATAACCTAAATTACATGACAATTAAATGCAAGATAAAATTATTGTCTCAAAAAAACAAACAAAAAAGGACACAGGTAGCCAATTTGAAGGGCTTCCTAGTGGCCAAATCTGAGATAATTTGTACAAGAAATGAATGATAGTAACTGATAACTCATAGGATAAAATACATACTCATTAGTCTCTACTAAAATAAATAATTGAATAAAGAAATGGGTGTGAAAAGAAAGCTCTTCCTTACAATAGAATTCTAATTAATAAATGTTGGAGGAATGATGGAAATAGAAAATAACCATTTGGCATGTACCAGAGTAATAAACATTTCAGGCAAGAATAATAACAGGTCTTAAAATTGGTGGACAAAATTAGAAACAGGGTATTTACAGGCCCTCGAAGTATCTTCACAGAAAATACTACAAAGGGAAAAAAAGTAACTTTATAATAGTGAAACCTGGTAGACACAAGCTTAAGCAAATTTTGATCAAAGTTACCATCACCAATAATGGGACAATGTGACATCCTGTGCCTCCTATATGATACACTAAAAATGGACACAGCATCACTTCTATGATATTCTCACAAAAAATGCTGAAACTGCGGTCCATCCAACAAATTAACTGATCAATACTCTTCAAAAAGTACCAAGGTCATGGAAGACATAGAAATTCTGAGAAATTTTTTAGATTAAAGGATAAGTAACTTAGGGGGACAAGTGGCAAAATTTGAATAAAGCCTGTAGATTGATATATATTCCTTAAAAGACAATCTTTGCATGTCTTCATAACAGTTTAACAGAATTATCATGAACATTAATTTCCTGATTTTATAATCATGCTTTATTAATATAAGATGTTACATGAAGGAATCTGAGTGATGGGTATTCATTAAAAAAAAAAAAACCAAAAAACTTTTTAATTTCCATCTCGATTTATCTACAGTTCAATCTGTCAACTTATTTCGAGATTTACCAAATTAACTGCTTTTTTTTTTTTTTTAAGTCTGGAGTTATTTCAATTGCTTACATTGTTTACAGTCCTTTTCTGGGTCATTTTTCCCTGTTGACTAAATATTGGTATTAATCTTTCCCAGTCCCTTTTTTCATACTCACAATATTTGGAGTAATAGCATTCACTCCTTGCTGATGACTACAAAATTTCTAATTCCATGGTCGATCTCTATTCTGACATCCAGACCCATCTATCTATCTGGTTTCTTGAACTCTTCATTTAGCTATTCCTCAGATACCCAGAGCTTCCTCTCCACCCATCAAACCTGGTCCTCCCTGTGTATTCTGTTTCAATGGCTTACCCAAACTCTCAAGACCAGAAACCTGGCTGATCTCCTTTGGCTTTTCTTTTTTTTCTCTCCCCTTCTCCCCACACCAGCCCCCCACCCCCACCCCCAAGTTGTCTGGGCTCTGTGTCCATTCGCTGTGTGTTCTTCTGTGACTGCTTCTATCCTTATCAGCAGCACTAGGAATCTGTGTCTCTTTGTTGCATCATCTTGTTGTGTCAGCTCTCTGTGTATGCGGCACCATTCTTGGGCAGGCTGCACTTTCTTTTGCGCTGGGCGGCTCTCCTTACAGGGCACACTCCCTGTGCGTGGGGCTCCCCTACATGGGGGACACCCCTGCATGGAGGGCACTCCTTGCGTGCATCAGCGCCACACATGGTCCAGCTCCACACGGGTCAAGGAGGCCCGGGGTTTGAACCGTGGACCTCCCATGTGGTAGGCGGATGCCCTATCCATTGGCTCAAGTCCACTTCCCTGGCTTTTCTTCTTCATATCCCTCAACCAATCACTAAGTCTTCCACAACAACAATGTCCAATAGAAATATAATGTAAACCACTTACATAATTTTAAATGTTCTAAAAAGCCACATTTAAAAAGTTAAAAAAAAGAGGTAAATTTTTAATATATTTAACCGAATACAATGTCAAAAATATTCCAACATGTAATCAATATAAACAAATTAGATGTTTACATTCATTTTTTTAAATACTATACCATAGAAGTTGATGTATATTTAAAGCATAGCACAACTGTGACTAGCTGTAAGTCATGGCTACTATGTACTATGCTGTACTATGCTGAACTGCACAGCTCTGGATTCCATGTCTTTTGTGTCTCTAATTTCTGTTCCCTTCTCCCCACTCACATCTCATAGTTTAAACTAACAACTTCCTAATTCATCTCCTGCTTTTGCCCAGCACCCAATCCATTCTGCATTCTAAAGACTAATATGGAAATGCAAATCTAGCTAAACTCCCTTCTCTGATCTTCAGAGATCTTCAGGTGGCTTTCTAATTGTCTTCAGGATGAAAACTAAACTCCTTTTTTATATGATCAACACATGCCCTTCATAATGTGGCTCCTGATTGCTGATTTAATCACTTCTCACATTCTACATTCCAGCCATAAACAACTTCAAGTTCCTCAAATGAGCTATATTCAGGCTTTTGCACATAGTTTCCTGTCTGGAACACTCCTCCTACTCCTCTTCATTCAACAATACTTATTTCTTATCATGTGCCAGGCACCGAATATACAAAAACAGACATGGTCTTTGACTTCAAGGAGTTCACAATCTGGCTAACGTTGCCTTACATTTTAGGGCTGGCTTCCTTGACTTGCTGTTTTTTAATTACCTTTTGCCTTGTTTATATCATCTTCCTTCCTCACACTGTATTTTAATCATCTGTTGTTTATATCTTAAATGTATGTCTATATATGCTTCAAAATTGGACCTTTGCAGAAACTTTTAATAAACCTTTAACAGTAGTTATCTCTAAGGGGTGACTTTATTAGAGGACTTCATTTGCCACCATATACACTTCAGTACTATTTGAATTTTGACTAAGTATTTTTAATTTCACAATCATAAAAAATTGGCATATGAGTTAGGGAAATATGTGAAAGTACCTTTATTTCACTTTCCTTTATCCTCAGAATTTCAACTCCTTTTCACAGAGGTAACAACTATCAACAGCTTGGTATATTTCTTCTGGTCCTTTAATTATGCATTCATATATCTGTATACAATATATATATAATTTAGTTTTAATAAATTAACACTATATAGACTCTGAAATTGCTCATATCATTTAAAAAATATTTTGAAGCTCTTCCTAGTCAATACACACTTACCTTTTGATTCAAATGCTGCACAGAATTCATAGTAAGGATTTGTCCAACCATCATCCAACATTTATAATTTCCAAGGTTTTGCTATTCTCCCAATGCTCCAACAAAACTTTTGTATACACATCTTTGAGCATATGGCCTATCATGTTTAGCTATGTTCCTAGAAGTAAAATTGTTGCCTTCAACAAAAACAAAAACAAAAAAATACCTTGCCATCAACAAAAAAAATAATATCCATTTGTTCATTCATCCAATATGAACTGCCTACTAGTGCCAAGCACTATACTTGGTACTAGGAAGACTGCATTGAACAAGAACAGACCTATGCTCAAGTCAAATAAAAGGGAAGAAAGTTTACCAATTTTTTCTGCAATTCTTTACCTGTTTTGCCCACTTGTTTGCTACCTTTGCTCCTTCTTCAACTCCAATTTTTATCCTAAAACTTCCAGTAGCAGTCAATTTACAGTGGAATGAAGTGCAACTACAGGAAGCACCTTTATTCTAATGATTTTTTTGAACGTTACAGAAAAGGTTATTGTGAAATTAAACAAGATGATGCACTTAATACATTGTCTTACTTGATAAATGTAGTCTTTATGAGGTAGATATTTCTATTACTCTTCTCACTTTACAGATAAGGAATCTGAGCTTGGAGATGAGAAATAACTTGTTTACTATTACATAGGTAGGAAGTGGCAGTACAGGACTTTGAACCATGTCTATTTGGATTCTTAACCAAACTTGGATTCTTAACCAAAACTTGGATTCTTAACCAAAATACTATACAGTTTACCAGCTGTTCTAAATTACTCTTAACATCAACCCATACTGAAATCTTGCAGTATACATTAAACATCAAAATTTCTTTCCTCTCTCTTTGGCATTATCACCCTTCCTGAATTTCGCATCTAATGTTATCAACAACCAAAAATACACAAGCAGGGACAAATTACTCAATTACAAAGCCAACATTCTGGAAAAGTACAGAAGTTAATTAACTTAATCATTGATACTCATATAATTCAAACACAAATTACTTACTTTATTACCTTAACAATGAAACAGTAGTAACACAATAATTTAGTTGTAACAAAACCATCAACAAAGCAAAATAAAACTGAAGCTAATTAAGAGGCATTGCTTGAGCTTAAATTACTTATCTCCTTTAAACAGGAAATACTACCATTAGACTAGTGGTTCTCAATCCTTTCTGCACATTAGAGTAATAAGGGGGTAAGGAGGAGCAAGGAAGGATTAGCACTTAAATAGCTATAACCAAGGCCCCCCTCAGAACAAGTAAATAAGAATCTCTCGAAAGATTGAGAGTGACCCAGGCAAAGTTTTTGAAGAGTTGTCAGTGTTGAGAACTACATATCTAAAGTAATAAGCAATAAAAACTGTGCCCTTAGAGCAATTCAAAATCAAGAAATTGATCATATGATACATTTTTCCCTTATTCTGGGAAAAGGTTGGGAACACCTACTCATTTCTTATTGTTCTTTATCTATTTCTGATTGCCCATAGCAAATTAATAAATACCAAATACTGGAAGCTATGCAAACATGCTACTCAAATTGAAATGCTTACTACTTTACATCTAGAAAGCTCTTTTAAACAATTCTATCTTTCAGAAAGAATCCCCCATATTTTAAGTTTGCATAGATGTTTAAGTTCAACTGAGAAGAGGCAATATGTATTAGAAAGTATTTTATTAATAACAGTTATTATAAAACAATCTTCACTTCATGTTCTCAAATAAACTTTTTGATGGAGACAGAGTATTTTGAGTGTTTCCCACTACTTCTAAAATTGCCAGAATTCTTTTTTTTATAAGACTGACATCTTCAAATTTAGAATCTAAACAAAACATTTTAAGAATACATACCTAAAATACTTGCCCTAATAACTGTACTAATTTCTTCACAAATCCCTATTAGGAGCTTCAGTATGACCACAGGTACTTATCTTTAAAACTAATTTTCCTCATTTTTCAAGTTTAGGAATGATATCAAGTCAAGTATGGAAAATAACTTTTTTCCTGAAGAATATATCAATTCACTTAGAGATGTCTCCTCAAATTCAGTGAAAACCAATTCTTTAGTTCCTTATGTCAAGACTCCATGTCACTCTCAACCACTTCACTCTTGCCCTGAAGTTCTGCTTCTGTCAGGCTGTCTTCATTTATATCTTCAATGTCTGCTAGATCAATAGGTGGTAAAGGATTCCTCCAGTACTGGAAGGTATTATACTGCCAAAATTCTTCAGTGACCTTTGGAAAAAAAGGAGAGAGATGAAAGGACATGAGTGGTTTAGAAAAAGCTTTTTCAGGAAACAAATTTTATTCTGTTTTGAAAGCACTCTAAGAATTTGCAGTCTTTTACTTTGCATTTTCAAAAAATGTACATTTTTAATATTGCCTAATTAAAGTACTTCATGGACTCAATCATATCATGCATTTTTAATATTTAAGAATTTGCAAAAGTATTTATTAGTATTAATAATTTGAATTTAAAAATATTAAAAGAATTTCTTTCAAGAGCCTTTCTTCCCTCAATATTCTCCCCTATTGCAACAACAACAACAAAAAAGTCTGAAAACGGTCCTAGAATTTTTCATCTTTAAGTCAAGAAAATAAGGATCTATTATACAAACAGTATACATGCCTTAAAACTTATTTTTGTCTTTCTTCTAAGGTTTGGTATCTTAAAGGATTGGCTTTACATAAACCAAAATATTTTTCTTCTAAAAAGTATTAGGCTACAAACATTGTGAATAGTAAGAGTATCTTAAACTGATCATTTTATTAAAGATACCATTTGGTACATGGCATGAATAACTTTTAGGTCAACAGTAAAATGTATAAATCCAAAAATTCAGCAGCTTACTATGGATGGCTAAAAAATTATTTCAAGTAACTATAAAATGAAGCTTATGTTCCAATGACGTTCAAAAGCATCCCCAAAATACTTTGTGCAAAGGCTGAAGCACTGGAATTATACACAGGCTTCCGAGGTGACCATTTTGAAAGTTAACATACTCGCAGGTGGTTGGGTAATGTTGTAATCTATGTTAGGTTCATACTTGCTATTGTTGTACTGTTCAACAAAAATATGAGCACCACATAGGTAATTTTTAATTTTCTATCAACCACAGCTAAAAAAAAAAAAGGAACAGATTAATCTTAATATTTGATTTGACCCAATATATTCAAAATGTTTATCATTCCCATATGCAATCGATATTTTAAAAATTGAGATATTTTACAATCTTTTTGTCATACTAAGTCTTCAAAATCTGGCATGAATTTTATACTTCCAGAACTATGCAGACCAGTCACATTCCAATGGTTAATAGCCACGTGTGGTCAGTGGTCACTATGTAGACAGCACAAATCTACAGGGAAATCTCATCAGCAAGTCCATTGCTGGTATTGACCTTAGGCTCTAAGACTTAGAGAATTAACTTTCGGGGAATTTCTCAATATTGGGATAAAAATGTATAGTATTAATTCATAAGATGCTAAGAAAAATTTTACTGTAATAAGCAAATGGAATTAAAAACAAGCTTCTATTTGGGAATAAACAAGCTTGCCTTTTGGGAAAACTTATTTTTCAAATTATCCACCTATAAATATAGATAAAAAAAGAAAAAGCTGGGTGTGTTTGATTTTCTTGAAGACCAAAAGGTTCTTTAATGAAGTCAATATAACCTAGTGGCTGAGAGCACAAAATTGGTCATCACAACTGTGGGTTTGCATTGTTAATTGCACCACCCACAAACTTTGACCTGGACCTGTCTTTTTCATCAGTAAAATGGGGATGATACCTACCTAGAACTCACGTGAGAATTAAGGTTTAGCAAAGTATGTGTTCATAACTGCCTAATAAAGCCATTGAATCATTAATCACTCTCTCCCTAGAACAATTTCTGCTTACTCTCTAACAGTATGTCAGCAGTGATAACACAATGAATCTACATAAGGTGACACTACTATGAAAAGACATGGATAGTTAATGAATATCTGGTTTTCAGGTCTTAGTTTTAAAAAATCTGAAACAGTTTAGGAAATACCCTGAAGTTTCAGGACAGAAAGGAGGTGCCATTATTCTGCCCAGAACTCATCCCCAATGTAAAGGGACATATTTGAAGGAATTTCTCCTAAATGAGAGAAACCAAGGCTGAGGGCAGCGACTTCAGTCCTACTCTGAGCATTTATCAGGAACCATAGACATTTACTGCAAAAACTTAAAAAGCTTTTTCATTTCTCCATGTTTGTTTTTGCTGTATCCTGTTTTCCCTTGGTAATTAGCTGTAAAACACTTAAGAAAAAGACTTGTGCCTTTGAAGAAGGAAGGAAAGAAGGTAGCTAGAGGAAGCATGTCCCTTTTCCAGTTCTGCAGCTCAAAGAACAGATCTAAAAAGAAGGAACATGGCAGAGTGCCTGGGCTTTTGCCAAAAGAACGAGAGACCAATCTTGGTGAAGGAATCCCTACACCTAAGCTTGTTCCTTACCATGCGCTTTACAGTGACTTCAGGAAGTGGAAGAGCTAACAGTTCGTCACTACTGTGGTGGAGGCAGAAGTGTCTATATTCTAAGCAGGTGCCTTCGTGTCATTCTTTTAAAGTGTTCTCCCTTGGCCTAGCTACCATTCTCCTATTTCCTCGTATCAGTTCTGTGGCACTAGCAGTCTGCCTCCTCTAGTGGGAGAGAAAAGCCTATGTACAGGTGGGGTACCTGATTCACAATCCAAAAATGGGCTGAGGAGGAAGTTTTCAAGCTACACAACCTATCTCAACATCTAGAATGTCTTGATAACTGCCATTGTTTTAAGTGAATTTGATTATATAAGAACATTCAGAAGAAAAAAGTCTAAAGAAGGCTCATGCTTTCTAAATTCCAAGAAAACCAGGGGTAGAAGTATTTGAAATTTATAATTTCATCCAGAAATGTTCAATCATACAGATTAAGTCTAAAGGATAATTTCTCACGACCACAGAAAAATATCTTTCCTAACTATAAATTTCTCATTATTTTATTGGGTTTCACCAAGAACAAATCATGCCAAAGGAACCTTAATTCTGTTTAGCAAGGTACTTGATAAACTCTTCCAAAATATATTTAAGAACACAATGGATAACTGTGTTGTGGATGCTATAAAGGAGTGGTTGAAAAGAGTTTGGTGAATTGGAACACTGCACTTGATCTTTGCATTTCCAAAGACCCTGGTAAATTATCCCTGAACTGCCAAAAAGCAGCTCGAATTCCTAAATCTAGAAGAGCGCTGTCCAATAAAAATACAAGGCAAGTCACATATATAATTTAAATTTTCTAGTAGCCATATGTAAAAAAGGAAGAGAAACTGGTAGAATTACCAGTTTAATCCAATGCATCCAAAATGTGATTTAACGTATAATCTATATAAAATTTGAGGTATTTCACCTTTCTTTTCTCTTACTAAATCTTTTAAATCTAGTTTGTATTGTACACCTAAAAGCACATCTCAATTTGGACTAGCTACATTTCAAGTGCCCAACATTCTCATATGGCTACAGGCTGCAAATATGGAAAACAGCGCAGATCTAGACAAGCCAGATCTTCTTAGGATTCTTACACGCAAAGACGAGGTAGGCCCAGTTCCCCAAGAGTAGCCCAGTGATCTTCGTAAAAGGGCCTCAACTTAATTTTCAACCAGGATTCTTTTTCATGGGGGCAGATTTAACATTTTAAGTCAAAAGGGCATCTCGCAAGATACGGAGGTTCTTCCTCTGCCAGAAGGGCTGTACTATGACTAAAATGCTTCCAAACTGATGGTTATCACACTGCTGGCACTCTTCAGGAAGAAATGTATCACGATTCTAGAATAATCATTAATCTTTCTCTGACGTTGGTCGTTGAGCTAAATCTACAGCTGCGGACACGGTCACATCTTTACCATACTCTACCGTCTGTCATGTGCTCCTAAATAGAAACTAAAAGGCCTCATCTACCTTAACAGACGGTCCCTTTCCCGCTAGTTAAGCGAAATCCTTTCAGCCCGTCGGAGCCTTCCCGCAAAATGTTGCCACGGGTGGGCTGTGGGCAGTCAGTGTGCTCCCTCAACGTTTTGTCCATTTTCTGGACGGACAGTTCGCCCGGCTTCTGGGGCGTCTTGACCCAACACAGGTCTAAGGTGGAACGCTCTGTCCTTCCAGGGGTGCACCGTGAGCGTCGGGGGAGAGCAGCGGGGCCCTGCACCCCACCCCCCACCGCCCACCCCGCCCGCACCCAGCCCTACCTGGCGAGGCGCAGCCCCCCAGTCTCCCGGCGGAGGCCCTGCGCGCCCCGCCCCGTCGTCGCCACCGCCCCTCGGAGGCCGGGCGCCCACGGGCTCCTCCCCCGGCCCGCGGGGCCGCACCGGCGGCGGCAGCAACGGCGGCTCGCCAGTCTGCAGGCCGCGGCCCTCACGCTCTCCGTCGACCGGGCCGCCGGGGGCGCTACCGTCCCCGCCGTCGCGGCGCTTGCTGGGCGAAGCCAAGGGCTCAGCCATCGCCCCGGCGTCGATTTTACGCTTTCGGAGCAGCTCTGGGACGCCGAGGGGCTGCCCGGGATGCGAGGCCCCCGGCGGCGGGATCCAGAGCGGCGACGGCGGCTGCGGCTCCTCTGTGAAGTCGCAAAGCAGGAGCCGCTTCCAAGGCACGTGGAACGTCAGCGGCTCGGCCGCACGCCGCTTGGCCATGGGCCCCAAAGGCTCGGGCGGAGCCCGCCGGGCGCGGGAGGCCGAGCGCTGGGAGCGGCGGGGGCGGAGCGCGTGGCGGAGCGCGAGGACGCAGTCCGGCCGAGGCTGCTGCAGGGTAGAGGGGGCGGGGCGGCCCCGGGTCGGAGCAACTCGCGTGCGGTACCCTCGCCGCCGCGGAAAAGCAGCCTGGACGTTGGGGAGTAACCGCGAAGCGGCGGAGATTCGAACCTGCGCACTCGCGCCGGCCCGAAGGAGCCGCTGGTTGGTGGAGGCTCCCGAGCGCCCCCGCGGCCGGAAGTGCGCGCCCTGGGGGGAGGCGGGAAGGTGGTGGCGGGTTTATTAAAGGCCCCGCGGTGTTGCCCGCGGAGCTGCGTGGCGGTGTTTCCGCGGTGTTGAGGAGCGGATTGTATCTCACTTCCGCGGTGCAAATACTAGGCAAGGCCCCTTTAGATGCCTCTCGGAAATTCAGGAGCCTTAAAATGAACATGATTTTCTTTCCTGCCGCGAGTCTGACCATGGAGACGACTCTGCAAGATTAGTACACCAGATTATACAAACTGTCCTAATGAGCTAATGTTAAGAAGCTCCAGCCCTACGTTAATAGTGGGTTATTCATAAGAAACAGCTGAGGTCGGGCCTGAAGGAAATGATGAGAAGCAAAAGCTAGCATGTTAATACAAAGTCTATCGTTTGTGGAGTCTGCTGTGGAAAGTGAAGTAGCCACCACATTCCTCAAAGATCTCTTGGTTAAAAATTCACTAATGAGTTTCAGAGATGTGCAGCTCATCCAAAACAGCTAGTTAGTTGGCAAGAGCCAAGATTGGAGTATAGCATTTCTCTTTTCCACTTGAACCTTGAAATTGTTTGGTCTTAAATTATGTGGGAAGCACACAGAGTTCCCTGCTTACTCTTTGCCTGGTCAGAACCAAGATTCCAAAACACCTCCACTACATATTTATAGCAAAACTATGTGTGTTTTAAGGTGGGACAGCAGCAGTGTATTTACTGTTCTTCTCTCTTACTCTCTTTGTAGCTCTTATTTTAATTGTTTGGACAAAGTAACCAAGAAAACAAAAATATAAGGAAGAAAAGATTATTAGAAGTGCTTTGAAAGGGGAAACTGTGCAAGAAAGATAATTCTGCCTCAGCTGGTAGGTACCACCTACAACCTAAGTATTAATTACTTTATGGCCCTACACCTCAAGGTTGTGTGTGGATAAGACAGTTATTTACTTGTATTTATTAACAAGCCCAGAAATATAACAAGTTAGGGTAGAAACTGTCAAAAGATACAAAGTCACCACTTTAATCAAAACTTCAGGTTTATTGGAGCAGAAACTGAGAAAGATCTCAAAAAGGGGGCAAGAATAAGAATAGCTTTCTGGTCACAGCTGCTTATAAGGCATTTAGGGGATTTCCAAGTGGAGGGGTAAAATGATTAGCTGACAGTAAATATACATTGATGAATATGGTTTGCTTATCTGAAATTCCACAGGGTATGTTCCATTGTTCCGTTCCTTTGGAAAGCCCCTGGCAGTCAACTGTTTTTGTCTTCTGGACAATCCATTCTCAGAAAGGGATCTCTTCCAGTAATGCCCAGTGCAGGCAGCCATTTTATTTGACTTAACTGTCCCCCTTTCTGCTCACTTTCCAATGTTCTAATTGGGAACTTGACCAGAACAGTCCAGTCACCATTGATTTCTTGTCTGGCAGTCGAGTGGGCTTAGTCAGTTCTGTTGCTTCTTTGCCTTTCTTGATTGAGTGAACTTCATAGTATAAGAAAGAAATCTTCTGGAAGAAAATAAGGCTCACCAGATAGTGGAGAAGAAAAGAATTTATTCTCAATCTTGCAAGAAGGGGTGCACAACCAGAAAACATGGCTGGCGCACGGAACAAAGAAAAATGACACGATTTACACCCCTAAGCCTAGCACGCAAGCCCTTCCTCTGTTTCTCCATAGATTGGGTACTTCAGAGGTTACAGCCTATCTGAGAGGTCTAACTTTCCCGCTCAAGTCCACTAGTTTTTGATTAATAGATTCCCCCATCACATTCCATTTTGGCTTTTACCTGCTCCTTTTGCCAAATAAGGAATGGAATTTAGTGCTGATTGGTATTGACTTAGCTCTTTCTTGTGCATTCTTTTTACCAGCTATAGGACTAACTTAAGCTGGTTTCCTTTGTTCCTGCTTAACCCAGGAGTGGGAGACTGAGGCATTGGCTGCCAGGTTACATTAATATTTTTTCCTCCCTGCTTTATATTACCTTTATGTGAAAAACTAAACTGATCCCTATCTCTTACAATTAAGTAGCTATCCAATTACTTAAGACTGTTGGAGCAGGGTTACTTAATTGAATGGATTGAAGATATGGCCCTCTCTCCAAGTAAGGGTATCTAATTTTATTTTTCATCTCAGTCCATAAAGATAGTCCCATTTGTATCTCATTTTCCTTTTAATTAGTTATCTTAAGAGCAGCCACCAGTCTTAGGGTGTCAGGGAGTTTGAAACGAATTTTGAAGTACAATTTGTACAAGAAATAAACATATATATGTAATGGGAAGCAGATGTGGCTCAACTGATAAGAGTGTCCACCTACCATATAGGAGGGTCCAGGGTTCGATACCCAGGGCCTCCTGACCTGTGTGGTGAGCTGGCCCATGTGCAGAGCTGCCGCACGCAAGGAGTGCCATGCCACATGGGCGCCCCCGCATGGGGGTGCCCCATGCACAAGGAGTGTGCTTCCCAAGGAGAGCCACCCCACGTCAAAAAGCGCAGCCCACCCAGGAGTGGCGCCGTACACATGGAGAGCTGATGCAGCAAAATGATGCAACAAAAAAGAGACTCAGTTTCCCAGTGATGCCAAGAAGGGTGCAAGCCGACACAGAAGAACACACAGCAGGTGGACACAGAAAGCAGACAACTGGAGGGGTGGGGGGAGAGAAATAAAATAAAACTAAATCTTTAAAAGCAAATCAAAACATATACTGATAATCACAATTAAAAGCATAAATTCAAAATGTACTAATTGTCCCCTATATTTCATTAAAATAAGAACCTAAGTCAGGAAATAGGTCTGCCCATTGAAATGTTTGAGCCTGACTGATATCAGGAAACGTCTTAACTTTGTTCTTTAAAATGTTTAGGTTACTTTATCAGACTTATTAACATAAAAACAATGTTATTCATGGGCAGTCAGGGTATCTAGAACCTGTCTCTTGCGAGAGCACTGATGCTGTTAGCTGCAATCTTGAGGACTTGAAGAGAATTGAGGATGGTGTTAAAGCTCTGTTCCATAACCTTAGATCTATTTATAACTGATCATTCCAGGTTATATGTCCCTAGAGAAGGTATGATGGTGCACATGAAAGAGTGGAACCTGTATTACAGTAGGTCACAGGATTGGGCTATGAGCCCTCTTTTGTTGGTTAGATGCCCAAAGTGCCAAAGATCCTAAGCTAGCTAGCTGACTGGCACATAGGGTAGACAGTATATGCAAGATCACAGGTAGGTAACCAATTTACAGGTAGGTAACAAAAGCATGCAGTGATCTACATTTTACAAAGGAGATGCTAACTAGCTCAGGCAGTGAACAGGAGCAGACCCACAAGAGTGTGCTATAGTTTTCTGTTGAAACACAAACTCTCTAAAATCATCCTCCTTTTGATCAGCGATAATGCCTGTTGGGGAAATAAAATTAAAAATCAAAACCTTCCCCCAACCTAGAAAACCTCTCCAGAAAGGGAGAAAAGAAAGTTAATTTTATTATTGAATAGGTATTAAATTAGAATGGGCTGTATCACTAGCAATCCGCTAAAAGAAATTGCAAAGAAGTTGGAGAAAAACAGCACTCACTGGGACACAGAGACTGATAGGACCAGAGGTGGAAAATTTATTGGGAACCTCTCCCAACAGAGGGGGTCTGAAGAACAGACTTCAGCCCCTCACCAGCATGGTGGGGGTCTGAAGAGAGATTTCAGCCCACTCGTGGAAGGTGCTGATGTGATTTTATACAGTACATCAAAAGGCGAGGAAATGTTAGTTCCTGGGGAGGGGTTAGGGTCTAGAGTACAGCCTTGGATCAATAAAGGGCTGTAGAAGTGAATTCTCTTTGTGTATGGCTTGGGAATGGTAGGCTAGGAGGTAGGGTTTCTTGGAATGCAGGAGGGTTTGATGGCCCTGAAGGGATGAGGGTCCTTAGCTGTTTCATTCCCATGGTGATATGCCTCATTCTTTGGGGGAGAGGGGGCGGAAAGCTGTCCTTTCACACTCAAACGTAGGCACCTTGCTCAGTTGATCGGAATGGAGCCACAGCCTGATGACCTGGTAATCACTGCAAACCTCTAACAGAATTCTACCTTTATACACCCATTACATACATTTTCTCATGATAAATGATAACTAGTCCTCAAGTAAGAGGACTGGGCTGCATCATCTGTCATACATAGTTCATCCTAAATTCACCTGTTAATTGCTGTGGTCCTTGTGTTTGCTAATTGCCTTTATACAAAGCAGTAATAAAACTTCTCATATCTCTATGACAGGTAGATAGTTACAATTTGGAGCCAGAGGCCTAAGCTAAACTCCCATGGAATGGGGGAGATAAGGCTGCTAACTTCCTTGGTGTTTACATTCCAGGGGGATAGTTCCCAAGTCCTTGAGAAGATAATTATGGGTTGTAAAGTTGGTAAAGGGCTTATTTAGCTTTTTTAAACATTCATACATATCAAAGGAGTAGGAAAAGATTTACAAAGTTTTCTAAAGAATGCTCGAAGGGAAGAGGTGTTCTTTCCCATTTTACACCAGGGAAAATACTTGTTTTTCTTTTTCAATTTCCTTTTAACCTTACACCCCAAAGAAAGGTTATTCTCACCCGCTCCCTGCCCCCATGACTCTCCTCTGTTTGCTCATTGTTTGTGCTCGTTGTCTGTTTGTTTTTTTCTTTAGGAGGCACCAGAAACTGAACACAGGACCTCCCATGTGGGAGACAGGCACTCAACTGCTGGAACCACATCCACTCCCCACTCATTTGTTTTTGCTTGTGTCTGCTTATTGTTTTTGCTCAATGTCTGCTCATTGCCAGCTTGTTGTTTGTCTTCTTTAGGAGGCACCAGGAACCAAACCTGGGACCTCCCATGTGGGAGGTGGGCACTCAACTGCTTGAACCACATCCACTCCCAAGAAAGATTATTCTTGATCATAAAATATGGCTGGTTTCATTAGGTTTGGCCTGACTATTTAGATAAATGCAGCAATAATGAAGACTTAACCATATAGACCTTTTTAAATTTGCTTTGGTGAAAGTTTTCATGAATGCCTTAGATTGTACTTTTAAAGGCCCCTTGAATCTAGGAAACCAAGCCAAGAACTTGCCACCAGATTTCACCTACAGTACCTATAAATTTGGGTGAATTCCTCTTTCTTGAGGTCCTCAAAGTATCATATACTTCCTTTGAGGTAGGGAAAGGTAGGAGAAGGGAGATAACTCAGCAATGAGGAGAACCAACAGAAGATTAGCCTCATAATATAGAGCCAGAGACCTAATGCTAGAAGATACCAGATGACAAGAGGTCCACGCATCACCTGACCACCACGTGCTTCACAGACCCCTCCCCTGGACAGTTCCCACTTGGAGGAACACTGAGCCAATAAAAAGTTATAGTTTTCAATCCCTTTTTTGCATAAGGTAGACCAGTAAAAATGTTGGGAGGTACAAGTCCTAATTTACACGGAGGGGGAAGAAGGGAGTGAGTCCAGCCTTAATAAAACAGCATCCCTGGCCCTAGCAGGCACAACTCATGCAATTCATATGAGCACACCTATACGCCCTTCTTGAGTGTGTACTTTCACTTTAAATTCTACTACTACTACATGACTAGACCTTGTTTTCTTTCCCACAACGGTGTCAAGAACCCTCCTGTGGAGCAGGTGGAGCTCAATGGTTGAGCACCTGCCTCACATTTACAAGGCCCAGGGTTCAATTCCCAGTATGTCCTAAAAATGGGGGGGGGGGAAGAACCCTCCTACCCTAGGTTGAGGTCTTTCTCCCAGACCTCCCCAATATCACCTACACACCTACCTACACCTGCCAGAAAGTGACCTTCCTTCCTCACCTGAAAGGCTGGGAACACTGGAGCCAGGTTACAGAGGGTTTTGTAAACTTTGGCCTATTAAGTCAACCTTAGTCCCTTAAAAGCGTCTGGTCATGCCCGATTAAGTGACAGTTTCTCCAGTTAGATCCTGTTAACAAGGACGAGAGATTCTTCTTGAATCTATGCAAATAATTATTTTGCCATAAAAATAAGAATACTCAATAAGTATTTCTGAATTCTGGAGGATCAAGCAGAAAGAGAGAGAAGTGTTTTATGAATTACAGATAAAACTCAAGGGAAAAGAGTAAGAGATTCCTGATATCTAGAAAATAGAATGTTAAAACATCAGCAACAATCCAAACAATTCCTTTCCCCCCCCCAAGCAATTCCTGATCAATTCATACAGTCCTGGGATCTTGTGTTAGCAATCTCATGAGCCCACTGGCTTCTCCACGAGAATTCCAGAGATTGTGACTCAGTCCAGTGGCAGTCTCAAAGGTATTTGAGAAATATCATTAGAAGTCAGTGCCTCAGAATGCCTGGCATAGTCCTTCCCACGGTCTCCAAGACAGTCATTGAAAATGAAGTATTCTGTACTTTAAGTTTTTTCAGGGAAGCAAGAGAATAAAAACTCTTTAGATGGCAAAAGGCTTAAAGCGGCCGTGGTTAACATTATCATTTCACAAAAGTGAAAGTTCTGATGAGAGTTCGTTCCAAAGATTGCATTTGAGCAGGAGATTTGGTTGTTTTGGTGATGTGTAACGTTTTTTTACAAATAACGGAAATGATGACCAATAACACTTTACTGTTAATATCAGGCATAATAGTACAAGGACATGTCATGGATAGTGAGGACATTGACAACACTCTAGGAAAGTTACATAATTTCTGAAATATATTTTCAACATTTTACACAAACGGGTTTAACCAATGGAAGGTTAGGGGAAAAATATATATATACACACACATATATACTTTTTTCAGGTATCGGGGCTGGGGATTGAACCTGGGACCTCATATATGGGAAGCCAGTACTCAACCACTGAGCTTTTCCATTTATTTTGTTGTTTTTAGAAGACAATGGAAACTGAACCCAGGACCTCCTATGTGGGAAGCCGGTGCCAACCACTAAGTCATATTGGCTCCCCTGATTTGGTTTTTTGGTTCGTTTGCTTGTTGTGTGTTTCGTTGTTTTCAGGAGGCACCAGGAACTGAATCCTGGACCTCTCATATGGGAAGCAGGTGCTCAACCACTTGAGCCACATCCGCTCCCCTAGAAAACCCTTTTTAATTTGACAACACTTCCCATGCATACATATCAAATAAACCTATTTTTACCACCTCTCTTTTTACAAGGTGAAAGAAATCTTTTGGGATTTTCCAGGGGCCTTATGGAAAATCCCAAAGACCATTTGAGATTAAAAAAAAGAAGACATCAGTTAGGGTTTGATTGAGAAAGGTAAAATGTCAAAAGTTGTCAGATTTGAACACTTGGTTAAATAGGATCATGGGTCATTGTTAAACAACACTTGGTTTATTTATTTAACAAAAGCAATACTTTTAAAAGAGAGGAAGTAGCATGATTGTAAAATAATTTTTTCAAAAGTAAGAAGGCATGTTCTTTAAACAATAAAGGACGATAAGGTCAATATAAAGCACAGGAAATTATTCTGACAAATTAACAGGATCTTTGCCTTATATGCAGATGTCTTAGTTTGCCATGGGGCTGTCAATCCAAAGTAACAAAAATGGGTTGGCTTTTATAAAGGGAATTTTAGTTAGGGTGAAAGCTTACAGTTCCAAAGATGTGAAATGTCTAAATCAAAGCATCAGCAGAGATCCTTTCTCACCAAAGTTAGCTACTGGTGATCCTGGGGTTCTTCCACATGATGAAGCAAGATGGCAGCCAATCTCTACTGAGGTCCCTGCTTTCCCCTCCAAAATCTACTGCCTTCCAGAGCTCAGCTGTAGGCCACCAGGCATAGGGCTTGTCTCTTTCCGGCCTTCTCTCTCAGTCTCTCAGGACTTCTTTGCCTCTCTGAACCTATAAGGGAACCTAGAGTCCTCTTTTACATGGCAGGATAAAAAATTCTCCATGTGCCTCTCTCTATGTCTCAATTTATATGAGACCCAGCAAGAGGGTGGAGACCCAAGCTAGCTAACTCCTCACTGATGTAGTCCAATCATAAGCCCTAAATCAATTTTATCAAGTAATCTAATCAAAGGCCTCTTAACTGAATTCAATGCAGAGTCCCACACCCACAGGAATGGATTAATTTAAGAACAATCTTTTTCTGGGATTCACAAAATACAAACTGTCACAGCTGATTACTCAGATGATAAAGAAAAACCTTTTATAACCTCTACTGAGTTTAAAATACCTCATTTTAACAGAAAATTAAATACTAGATTTGCATGCATATACTGGTTGATAACTTTATAAACCTATTACATCTTAGCCAACTTTGACCATGACAAATAAAATTCCTTGTCCACAAATCTTCTACAATTTTCTATATCAATTAAAGTTTTGTCCTACACTTCCCCATGTCTCATTCTGCAACCAGACGGTTTACTTTAGGACAAAACTAGTCTTTTTCCTTAACAAAAATGCATACAACCTCTATATTTAAGTTACCAAAAAGATCTCAGAAACTGTCTTCAAGCTGCCATCCTGTATTAATTTTGAATATAGATTGTGACAATATTAACTCTATTTGGTGAAACACAAATTTATATTTTCATCACCTTAAATATCTAGAAAACATAACTCTAGCTTATTTGATCAGTAAACCTGTATAAATGGAGAATATGCCCAAGTAAAATAAAATTGTATGCATGTATTGTACTTAACAATGTTAAACTAGCCCTGTTTGGCAAAGGTTTACTAACTTAATGAACTTGAATTTTCAAAACAACAGAGATAGTTTTTATGAGAATATTGCTTTTTCTATTGTTGGAAGAATTAGAAGTTCAGCTTTTTCTATTTCTGGAATTCTAGGCTTATTTATCTTTTTTTTTTTTTTTAAGATTTATTTTTGTCCCCACTCCTGTCTCCACCCCTGTGCCTGCCCCTGCCCTGCTGTTTTTGCCATCTGTGTCCATTCACTGTGTGATCTTCTGTATCTATTTCTATTTTTGTATTCTCTTCTCATCTTTCCCCTCTAGAATTCAGAGGGATTCGATCCTGGGGACCTCTGACATGGAGAGAGGTTCCCTGTCAATTGTGACACCTCAGTTCCTGGTCTCTGCTGCTCTTCACTTTGCTCTCCCCTTCATCTCTCTTTTGTTGTGTCATCATCTTGCTGCATGACTCACTTGTGCAGGCACTGGCTCACCGCACGGGCACTGGCTTACCTTGCAGGCACTCAGGCACTTGGCTCACTGTGTAGGCACTGACTCATCACACAGGCACACTTTCTCTTCTTTTTTTCCACCAGGAGGTCCCAACGATCAAACCTGGGTCCTCCCATATGGTAGGTGAAGGCCTTATCACTTGAGTCACATCTGCTTCCCTAGGCTTATTTATCTGTAAGCCAACTTGAATGGAGCTCTTTTAAGGATTTTTTTAGGAGGTACTGGAGGTTGAACCCAAGACCTCATAAATGGGAAGCAGGCACTCAATCACTTGAGCTACATTCACCCCCCACCTTTTAGGAAATTTTATGTTAATACCGTATGGAGGTAGGAAAGATATATATATATATAACATACATACTTCATAAACATGCAGACAGATCAAAATAGCATATAGCTTCAATTTTCAGTCATGAGTCAGAAGACTGACTCAGAAACAGGAAAAAACATGAAAAACACAAAAATATAAAACTCACTAGTTTATTTAAGAGCTGGCCTTCTGTCATTGTCCCACTCAGATTTTCACCAGACTGAATTCATGGCAGATGGGACAAGTAGAGGTTACCTGTTCAATATAAAGTCTAAAGTTTGTCCAATATTTTTGGAAGAAACTACTAAAATTTTCTTTGCTCCGATGTGTAATCTTTTGAAGCCTTTGTCCTTATTTTTCAGGCATTTTTGGTTCAGGTTTATTGTGCAAAGAGTGATCCCTTTTTGGTCAGTCCAATCAGCCTTTTCCACCCAGGATTTAACATCTGAGTTTTTTACCAATATATGTATAAATTGATATAGGTCAAGTAACCCTAGATCATATGTACCCAAAATACTTCTACATTTTTCTATGAATATTTTCTGGTATTGTTTGAGTTTAGGAAAATCGTTAATTATAATCATTTACGATGTATGTATGATTTAAATTCTATAGTTGCCTGTAGAGCCTGCATACCTGGCTCATGGGAGAGAGAGATTTTTAGCAGCAACTGGCATTTTAAAAATGAGTCTAGGGAAACGGACTTTGGCCCAGTGGTTAGGGCGTCCGTCTACCACATGGGAGGTCCGTGGTTCAAGCCCCGGGCCTCCTTGACCCGTGTGGAGTTGGCCCATGCGCAGTGCTGATGCGCGCAAGGAGTGCCCTGCCATGCAGGGGTGTCCCCCGCGTGGGGGAGCCCCACGCGCAAGGAGTGCACCCGTAAGGAGAGCCGCCCAGCGGGAAGGAGGGAGCAGCCTGCCCAGGAATGGCGCCGCCCACACTTCCCGTGCCGCTGACGACAACAGAAGCGGACAAAGAAACAAGACGCAGCAAAAAGACACAGAAAACAGACAACCGGGGGAGGGGAGGGGAGGGGAATTAAATAAATAAAAATAAATCTTAAAAAAAAAAAAAAAAAAATGAGTCTAGTGGGGGAGTGGATGTGTCTCAGAGGGTTGGGTGCCTACCTCCCACATGGGAGGTCCCAGATTTTCAGCAAACTACGAGTAGACATCAAGCAAAAATGAGCAAAAAATGAGCAAAAACAAAAAAAAACAATGAGTAGACAATGTGAAAAAAATGAGCAGACAACAAGAAAAAAAAAAAAACAGACAAAGCACAAACAACAAGCAGGCAGCAAGCAAAAACAAAAAAAAATGAGTGGATGTGGCTCAAGCACTTGGGCACCCACCTCCTGCATGGGAGGTCCTGGGTTTGGTTCCCAATACCTCCTAAAAGAAGAAACAACCAACCAACCAAAAAACAGACAATGAGCAGCAAATGAGCAAAAAAGCAACAACAAAAAACAGCAAGTAGACAATGAGCAAACAGATGAGGGAGTTACCTGGAGGGGAACGAATTTTAAAAATGAGTCTAGAATGTACAAAAAAAATGAGTCTAGTTTGTTGTTCCTGAAGTTTGTCAAATTGCTCATTAGATTTAGCCACAGAATCTTTTAGTGAAGCATTTGTTTATTCAGAATTTCAAACAGAGACCTCCATATACCAATCAAAAGAATGTTACTTATTTTTTCTTGTAGGTCTTGGATCCTTTCTTTTCTAAGGCAGCTCTCTGATGTATGATTTTTTCCTAAATCCAGTGCTCCCCAAAACTGCCACTGCAGACTCATATCCTCATTGATGAGATTTATCTTTTTACTTAAAAACGTGAACTAGTCTAATAGTGAGAAAACATACATGCAGCATGATTTTTTTTTCTAGGAGAGTAAAGAGAATTAGATTGAGTAGTGCCCATGTTCATTCAGATTCTGAAAACGAAAATTATTCAGGGCACCCACAAACAGAAAAGCAAATGTCTTAATGTATAGTGGAACCTTCCTACACCCCAGACAGAACCAGGCACTCACCAAATAAACATCAGAACCAAACCAAAACCACCAGCAATTAACCTAAATATCTCAATACACAAAAAAAGTAAAGCTAGAATCTTGATCTGGGAGAAACTTTAGTGTTCCACAAGTGGTAAGAGAGCAATAGATACAATGGGTCCTGCCGGCACCATACTTGGTCACTCACCAGCCATGGGGATGGCTGGTGTGGGGTTGGAGAGAGGCTTCTCTGGATCCCACTTCTGACAACAAAAACTGTCAAAAGAACTAAAATCACCAATATAATCAAAGTTTTATTGAAGGGGATGCTTCTGGAGGAGGAGCTCTCAAACCAGGGGAACCAGAGTGAGAATCTCAACAGCCATCTGGTCACAACTGTTGATAAAGGCATTTAAAGGGAGTTTCCAATTCAGGGGTAACAATGACCAGCAAACAATAAAGTTCCTTCATAGACAGAGTCAGGGGAGTCTTACAAAGTGGGTAGCAGATATACATTAATTAATATGGTCCGCTTGTCCATTTTGATAATCTCCTCTACCAGACCAAAATTGGTTTATTGCCCGGTATTGCTTATCTGCTGTTTTGTAGGGTGTTTTCCATTGTTTCCATTTTCTTGGATAGCCCTTGCAAGTCAATTGTATTTGTCTTCTGGACAATCATTTTTTTTTTTTTTTTTTTAAAGATGTCCCTTCCAGCAACTCCCAGTGCAGGCAATCATTTCCTTTTACTTTAACCAAAAACTTTTCAGTTTTATCTTTCCATTCGTTCTTATTTGAAATTGATAACCCAGCTGCCTCATACAGATTAAGTGTTTATCATTTTGAAGCCAGTGTCTCAGATCAGAGATGAGAGATTTTAATGCAAGCCTTCAGATGATATACTTTTAAAGGTATTGGGGGGCCCTGCCCAAAATATTGATAGAGTGTAGTTTAGTAAGTAGAGGTTCATTCCTCTGAGTTCCTTTCCACAAACCCTCTTTTTTTCTAAATTGCGAAATGTATCACATATACAAAAGGTTGTAAGAACATATATGTAGTTAAAAGAATGATAGGAAGACATTCATCACCCAGTTTCATAAATAGGATATTACTGGTACCAGAACAAAAGAAACTCCTATGTACCGTTTGCCCACTGATAGATATCCTTCTCTTTTCTCCACTCCAGCCAATTATTCTTTTGAATTTTGTATTAATCATTCCTTTGCTTTTCTTTGTAACTTTCCCATCTGGCATATTTTTTGTTTTATGTTTTTTAACCACTTTTATTGGAGTCTAAGTGACATACAATAAACTGCATACATTTAAAGTGTAAAATTTTATAAGTTTTGACATTTTTAAACTGTGAAACCATAATGATTAAGATAATGCACATATCCATCACCCCTAAAAGTTTCCAGGTGTCCTCCCTCCCTTTGTTGTATATTGAAATGATAGTAATTATCTTGAATTCCCCCAAAAGAAACATTATAAAAATATTGACCACAATTAGAATGTATACAAATTGAGGAAAACATGTTTTTGTAACAAGTGATAAACAGATATTTATGTGAGAATATAATATGGACTGATGTAATGCTAGACAGAAGGGTACTTTCTCTAAAATCCAGTGCAAACAGTGCTTTGGTGAGCATCTGGTAAGAGGCAGGCTGACAGACACAAAAGGACAAATATATGACATCACTGATATGCAATAATTAGAATAAGCAAATTCATAGAATCAGAAACTAGAATTTAGGTTACCAGAAGCCATGTTGGGAGTAGGGAGTGGGGAGTTAATGCTTAAACTGTACAAAGTTTCTGTATGGGTTGATGGAAAAGTTTTGGTATTGGTTGGTGAGGATGATAGCAAAATATTGTAAATGTAATTAAAAGACCTGAATTATGGGAAGCGGACTTGGCCCAGTGGTTAGGGCATCTGTCTACCACATGGGAGGTCCGCAGTTCAAACCCCGGCCTCCTTGACCCGTGTGCAGCTGGCCCACGCACGGCGCTGATGCGGGCAAGGAGTGCCCTGCCGCGTAGGGGAGCCCCAAGCGCATGGAGTGCGCCCCGCAAGGAGTGCGCCCTGTAAGGAGAGCCGCCCAGCGCAAAAGAAAGTTCGGCCTGCCCAGGAATGGAGCCGCACACAAGGAGAGCTGACACAACAAGATGACGCAACAAAAAGGAACACAGATTCCCATGCCGCTGACAACAACAGAAGCAGACAAAGAAAAACATGCAGCGAATAGGCACAAAGAACAGACAACTGGGGGTGGCGGGGGGAGGGGAGAGAAATAAATAAATAAATCTTTTTAAAAAAAGACCCGAATTATATATTTAAATGTGGTTAAAAGGGGAAATTTTAGGTTGTATATATGTTACTGGAAAAAAAAAACAAAAAACAAAACAGGACTATACAACACAAACAGTAAACCCTATTTGAAATGATGGACTATAATTAATAGTCCAATTATGAAAATGTTCTTTCATTAATTGTAACAAATATACCACACTAAAGCAAGATGTTAATAACAGAATGGTATATGGGAACTCTGTATTTTATACATGATTTTTCTGTAAACCTACAACATCTCTAATTTAAAAAAATACCCTAAAAAATAAAAAGTTTTAAAAAGTCAGTTTAGGAAGTGGCTGTGGCTCAATCAGTTGGGCTCCCATCTGCCATATGGGAGGTCCTCGGTTCGCATCCCAGCACCTCCTTGTGAAGGCAGGTTTGCCCGCACACTGCGGAGCACCACCCGGCCCCCAAGCACCACGGAGAGCCAACTCAGCAAGGTGACACAACAACAAAAAAGGGAGACAAGCAAAAACAGAGAATAGTGCTCAGCAAATGGACACAGAGCAGATAGCAAGCAGGCCACAAGGGGGGAGGGGAAATAAAATATGTAATACAGACAGAAGAACACACAGCGAATGGACCCAGAGAGCAGACAGCACGCAAAAAAAAAAAGCCACGAGGTGGGGAGATTTTAAAGTCAATTTACACAATCTTCTCTATAGTATGAGCCCATTTATGTGAAAAAAGAATCAGTTAATCTTTTCCAATAAATTCCATTACTCTTCCCCTGTTATTCTCTACTCTGCTTTCTGTCTCTATGAATTTGCATATTCTATTTACTTAATATAAGTGGGCATACAATATGCGTCCTTTTGAGTCTGGCTTATTTCACTCAGTCTGATGTCTTCAAGGTTCATTCATGTTGTAGCATGTATTCATTTGTTGATGGATATTTGGGTTGTTTCCAGGATTTGGCTGTTGTGGATAATTCTGCTATGAACAGTAGAGTTCAAATGTCTGTTTTTGAGTCCCTGTTTCAGTTTGTGGGGGTATATGCCTAGCAGTGGTATCACTGTGCCACAATAGTTCTGTTTAACTTTTTGAGGAACCACCAAATTGTATTCCACAACTGCACAATGTTACCAAGCTAACATTTCTGCAATGAATCCAAACTGTTCATGGTATATAATCCTTTTGCTGTGCTGTTGAGTTCAGTTTGCTTGTATTTTGTTGAGGATTTTTGCATCTAAATTCATAAGGGATATTGGTCTTTAATTTTGTTTTCTTATATCTTTATCTGGCTTTGGTATTAGGATGATGCTTTCCTCATAGAATGAGTTAAGAAGTTCTCCCTTCTCTTTAATTTTTTGGAGAACTTCGAGCAGGATTTTGATCTTTTGGAATGTTAGCTAACATTTACCAGTGAAGTGGTCCTGGACTTTACTTAGTTGGGAGATTTTTGATTACTGATTCAATATCTTTACTTGTTATAGGTCTGTTGAGATCTATTTCTTCTTGAGTCAAATTTTGGGAATTTGTCCATTTCATGTAGGTTATCTAATTTGTTGGCATACCATTGTTCATCATATTCTCTTATAATCCTTTTCATATCTATAAGTTTAGTATTAATGTCCCCCTTTTCATTTCTACTTTTTCTTATTTGTTCCCTTTTTTCTGTCAGTCTAGGTAAAGATTTGTTAATTCTATTGATCTTTTCAAAGAACCAACTTTTGGTTCCATTGATTCTATTGTCTATTTTCTTTCATTACTCCTCTAATTTTGATTCCTTCCTTCCTTCTGCTCATGTTGCATTTAGGTTGCTCTTCTTTTTGAAAATTTCTTTAGGAGTGAAGATAGATTGCTAATTTGAGATCTTTCTTCTTTTTCAGTGTAAGCATAAACAGTATAATTTCCTTCTGTGTACTACCTTTGTTTCATTCCCTAAGGGTTGGTATGTTATGTCTTTGTTTTCATTCATTTCAAGATATTTCCTAATTTCCTTTGTGATTCCTGGCTGTCTTTATTACAGGTTATCTTTTCAAGGATGTTTGCACAGTGAACAAACATGGAAGGTAGAGCCAGTGTCTACCTCTGGAACAAAGGGCAGGTTTGTTTACTGTCCATTTGACATCTTCACAGAAAGGCATGGGATCTGGTCTCAACAGCAGCTTTTTTTTTTTTAAGATTTATTTATTTCTCCCCAGCTCCCCACCCCTCATTGTTTTTGCAATTGATGTCTGCTTTCTGTGCCCATTTGCTGTTTGTTCTTCTGTGTCTGCTTGTCTTCTCTTTAGGCGGCACCAGGAACTGATCCTGGGACCTTCTGGAGTGGGAGAGAGGAATTCTATCTCTTGAGCCACTTCAGCTCCCTGGTTTGCTGCATCTCTCATTGTCTCTCCTCTGTGTCTCTTTCTGTCGCATCACCCTGCTGTGCCAGCTCTCTGCAAGGGCAGCACTCAGCACTTTGTGTGGCCTAGCACTCCTGCACGGGCCAACACTCTGCTCAGGCCAGCTTGGCTTCATGAGGAAGGCCCGGGAAGCAAACTCTGGACCTCCTATATGGTAGACAAGAGCCCAATTGCTTGAGCCACATCTGCTTCACCAGCAGTTTCTTAAAGAGTCACATGGCACAATCTTGAAGCACAGGGGGTTATCTTTGCTGGAGCAAACTGTGACTGGTAGATAAATTTTTCCCTCTCTCTTCCATTTATGAACTGTTCTTAGTGTGTTATGGTTTAAATCATGTCTCCCATGAAGATATGTTCCAGTCCTAATCCATGGTCCTGTGGATGTGAACCCATTTGTAAACAGGATCTGTTAAATAAAATAAATTTACCACCTGCATTGGTTGTTGCTGGTAGTGGCCCCCTTTCCAAAGAATAGCAAGGACTTTTAGAAGATAAAAATTAAGCATAGATGAATGCAGACTGAGAAGGTAGAGCATTGCTGATAAGTTGCAACATCTAATGTTAAGATGTTCTCAGTCCAGTACAGATAGACTATTAAAATGGATTCGTATACTTCCTTAACTAATGTTTATCTGTTCCCACTTTATAAGACCTTCTTATATAATAAAGAACTCAAATGACAACTAATCATTCTAACTTTCCACCAAAAATCCCTGTAATTGCCTTTATAAGCCACTGTAGCCCTCTTGCCATTTTGAGTTACTCACTTTAACTACCCTGGTTTGAGAGCTCCTTGCTCGAGCAGTTTCTCTTTCAATAAACCTGTCACTTTAATTATATTGGTGATTTTGTTTCCTTTGACAGATCTTTAAGATTCTGTTAAGATGAGGGCAACCTGAATGAGGATGTACTTCAGTCCAATGTGACTATAGTCATTATAAGCAGAGGAAATTTGGATGCAGTCATGAGACAAGAGACAGATGGCCATGTGATAGAGATATTAAGTTATGTCCGCAGTCCACTACCAGAATGTAATGTTAGACTTCAGAGCAAGCGCAATCCTGCCAATATCTTGATTTTGGACTTCTAACCTCTAAAACTGTGAGAAAATAAATTCCTCTTCTTTAAGCCAATAAGTCTGTGGAATTCGTCCTAGCAGCCCTTGCAAACTAAGACAGGCTGTTACTTTCAGAAATGTCCCCATGTAGCCAAAAAACTATTATGTCTCTTTTTGAAGCAGTAGCTGGCTTCATAATAAATAACTTTATATTGTTTTCCCATTTTCCTAACCTTCCCTTTTCCCTCACATTGCTCTAGGATGTCAACTTAAGAAAGCATTATCATTTAATGTTTGCCTTAGGATATTTCCTAGGGAACCTGGACTAAGGTAGAGGGAAACTTCATTTCTTTGTATACCCTTTTGTAGTATATTAATTTTTTTTTTCATGTGTATGTACCCCATATTCAAAATAATAAATAAAAAGAATATCACAACCTCTAGTTTGGTGAATTTTTTTCAGGCTAACGAAGTATACTAAAAATTTTTATGCCTCATTTTCCTTATATGGAATATGTAGATACCACCACATTGTTTACTTATTTCACTAGACCAGTGAGAGGATTAAATGAGATATCTTACAGGACAAAATCCTTGAAAATAGTGAGGTACTATATTCAAATGTTAATGTGCATCTTAAACATATTCACTGCTGTATCTGCAGTAATAACAGTTTCTAGAAAATAGTTGGAACTCAGTAAAAATGTGTTGAAAAAATGGTGAAGGGGAAAAAATCACAAATATAAATCCTTTTCATAGAATGCTCATATGTGTAATATTGGGATATATAGTGTGATGTCAGATCAATGGTTATATGAGATTGTTTAAAGCTATGCTGTTGTGTGTTTTACAAGGTTCCTATAGGCAGCGGACTTGGCCCAGTGGTTAGGGCGTCCGTCTACCACAAGGAAGGTCCGTGGTTCAAACCCCGGGCCTCCTTGACCCATGTGGAGCTGGCCCATGCACAGAGCTGATGTGTGCAAGGAGTGCCCTGCCATGCAGGAGTGTCCCCCACGTAGGAGAGCCCCACGCACAAGGAGTGCGCCCGTAAGGAGAGCCACCCAGCGTGAAAGAAAGTGCAGCCTGCCCAGGAATGAGAGCTGACAGAAGATGACGCAACAAAAAGAAACACAGATTCCCATGCCGCTGACAACAATAGAAGTGGACAAAGAAAAAGATGCAGCAAATAGACACAGGACAACCAGGGTGAGGGGGGCGGAGGGGAGAGAAATAAATCTTAAAAAAAAAGGGGGCTCCTACACTAACAATGAAAACAAGCTGGATATTCTTCAAAATCATAATTTTTCTGAAACCCATCAGAAAACTGACATTGTAAGGCAATTAAGTAAACTGAATTCTAAAGAGAGACAAAGCTTTCCAAGAGATGAGACACATGACCTGTTTTGCATTTAGCACAGCATGAGAGAAGAGGTGGCTGCCTTTTAAATAAGAAATCTGTGACAATTTTACATTCTTAGCAAGTATGGGTTAGCATTTCAGTTTGGAGTGACTGGGGACTCCAGACACAGGGATGTTTGTACTTGCTTATGAGCTTTTTAACCAATTCTTTTTTTTTTTAAGGATTTTTTTTAAGATTGATTTATTTATTTCTCCCTGCTCCTTCCACTGTCTGCTCTCTGTGTCCACTCACCACGTATTCTTCTGTGTCTGATTGCATTCTCATTAGGTGGCTCCGGGAACCAATCTTGGCACCTTCCAGAGTGGGAGAGAGGTGATCACCCTCTGTTCCACCCCAGATCCCTTTTTTTAAAAAAGATTTATTTAATTTATTTATTTCTTACCACCCCCTCATTGTTTTGCACTTGCTGCATCTGTTTGTGTTTTTTGTTTCTTTAGGAGGCACTGGTAACCAAACCCAGGACCTCTGATGTGTGAGGGAGATGCCTAATTGCTTGAACCACCTCCAATCGCCTATGAAGCTTTTATTTTTTAATTCCTCACCCTCTTGCAGCTGGCTTGCTGTCTGCTCTCATGTCCATTCGTTGTGCATTCTTCTGTCTTTTTTTATTTCCCCTCTCCTTGCAGCTTGCTTGTTGTCTGCTCTCTGTATCCATTCGCTGCACGCTCTTCTGTGTTTTCTTTACCTGTTTCCCTTTTTGTTGCATCACCTTGCTGAGTTGACTCTCCACATCACTTGCAGGCTGGATGGCACTCTGCGGGGCTTGCGGGCCGGCAGCTCTCCTCAGCATGCGGATGAGCCAGCCTTCACAAGGAGGCCCCGGGATGTGAACCCAGGGCCTCTTGTATGGTAGACGGGAGCCCAACTGATTGAGCCACAGCTGCTTCCCCTGCTTATGAACTTTTTAAATGGCTTTCCTTTGGGCCCAAGAGAAAGATTAGGAGCAAGTCAGGAGACTTAAGAGCCCCCTCAAAGGTGTAGATATGTAGTAGAGTGGCTCATGAGGTGGGAGGACAGGCATAAAAACCCACCTGTTTCCCTTGCTTTCCTCTGATATAAGCAAAAACCTTAAGCCATTTATGGGAGGGTCAGCAGACATTCAAGGGCACAGGCATTGCTTCTGAGAAAGAAAAAACAGCAAAACTCAGCTGCTTCTGGTGTTGTGGAAGCAGACAGATTCAATGATTGCATATGGAAGGCCAGGACTCAGTAACAATCTTGGGAAGGGAAATTTATTTACAACCGGCCGGACTTGGTGGACTCTTATCCTAATAAAATCAAGCCCCAAATAAGATTTTTGGGTTCCTTTTATACAAGGATGTAGGAGTGAAGAATTAAATGGTGCTTTGTTTGAGTGCTAGATAAGCTTGAGTTAACATATATTTCCTACAGTCCAGGTAAGCTTAAATTAACATATTTAGTTTATATCTTCCCTGAATATTCGAACTCTATAGAGCCTATATCACTTAATTGGCTTTCCGGGACTGGAGTGTTGGCATGGTTACCAAAGGTGGGGATGCAGTTTTTGTTTGACACACACAGCCCAGGTCATTCATGAAGAGATGCACAGCCCCCACCCATAGCCCATATCATTCCCCCCTTTATGCCAGCTTAACTTGCTAAGATTTTGGCATTACTATTGTTGGAGTTAAAAGATGGGTGGCTGTTTGTTGTTTTGATTGATTACCACTTATCAATTTCTCAGTGAGAGCCCAAAGACAGAGCCCCTGGGCAACATCCAGGGCTTTTTCTGTTTCCAGAAGTCCTCGTTCTGGACAGCAAGGTTTTGGGGGTGGGGGCCCCCAGCAGCTATCTTGGGGGTCACCGGTGCGCACATGGATTTCTTGCCAGTCTCCAGATTTATCCATTAATTTTAATTTTCCCTTTAGAGAGTTTATACCTTTAATCTTAGAGGGGTGCTGAAGGGAGATGATCTTTTTTCTGTAGCTACTTCCTGCTGGACATGGGCTAAAGTCCCTACCTGATAGGGTGTAAAAACTTTGTTATTTTAACTGGAGGAAGACGGATCTGGCATTCTGTATGAAGCTGGATGAAGTTTTCATCTGATTAACAAGATGCCCATTCTGAAAGAAACAAACTTAATTAGAACTTTGGGAATACATGGTGTTTTCAAGAGGACACTAGATTACAGAAGTAGAAAAGTTTAGGCTCCTGCAAAGATGGCCCCTTTTTAAAGTTGGTGAGGAATAGTATATATATATAAAGTTATTTTATGTTCTTGGTTAACTCTAGAGAGAAACTGTAATAGACAATGGTATTAGGTACTTAGCTTTGTTTTTGAAGAAGCATCCCAGGCTGTTTAATGACTGGCACTTGTGTGTTTCATCAGGTGCTTCTGGTGAACTGGTACTCTTGGGTAGCTAACTTTATTCAGGATTAGTACATGATGCTGGACATTTGTTTAGCTTTAACAGCTGTGGGAATGATCAGAACTACAGAGTGAAGGTTTTATATTTTGGCTTTGAGTAAGTCCTGATAAAATTTTTTTGACTGTTTTTATCAGTATTATTATTATTTTTTAAACGCATTTGACTAAGCTGATTAGGACATTTTTTCCCCAGATGAATGCCTTGGTGAAGTTCAGGAAGAACTTTTTATTGGATTGCTCCTGGCAGGTAGATTTGAGCATTTTAAAAAGCTACTTATTGGTTTTTAGGGTAAACTTTAAGTTAGCTGTCCCAGTTTGTTTACCCTGGGTACACTGTGGAACTTCAAGTACTAGCACAGGTGCTGGAACAAGGGGTAGGAGGGAAACCTGGGTTGTACTGCCAACTTATCAGTTGTATTAGCTCAAGCATTTCCCCACCACCACAGCAGTGTTTGTTTACTGATGCCCTGGACAATGTACAACTGCTATTTCTTTTTCTTTTTTTTTTTTCTTTTCATGCAGGGCAGCTCTCCTTGCAGGGTCACTCCTTGCACGTGGGGCTCCCCTACGCAGGGGTGCCCCTGCGTGGCATGGAACTCCTTGTGTGCAGCAGCCCTGTATGAGAGCCAGCTTACCACATGGTTCAGGAGGCTCTGCGTATTGAACCCTGGACCCTCCAAATGGTAGGTGGACCCTCTATCAGTGAGCTACAACTGCTTCCCAACAACTGCTATTTCTTGAAGCAAGAGAACAGCTTCCAGTAAATTTAGGATTTTTGTCTATGCCCAACAGGTGACTCATTGTTAACAAGCAAGTCCCATTCCTGCCACACAGCAGAGCGAGCGTGAAGGACAAGGAAAGCATACTCAGAGTCTGTGTAAACATCAGCCTGTTTTTCAGCTGCTAGCTTTAAACTTCGGGCAAGGGCAATCAGCTCTGTTTTCTGGACTAAAGTTCCAGGGGGAAGGGCCTTAGCTTTTATGGTTTCAAATTGAGAAACCGCTGTATAGCATGCCTTTTAAATTCCTTTTCAATAAAACTGCTTCCATATGTGAACCATTTAATGTTTGGGTTTACAAGAGGCTCATCTTTTAAATTTGGCCTGCTTGTGTAGTTTTGGTTAAGAGTTTTGAGACAGGAGTGGAGAAGGGGTCCCTCAGGATCTGACTTTGGGCCCTCTACCAGTAGTAGAGTGGCTGGGTTAAGAGTTTGACATACCCTTATTTGCATTTCAGGGGTTTTTAGCAATTTAGCCTGATTTAATTAACCGGCTACCTGTAAACTACTGGTGGCCCCTGGCCTTAAGCACATCCTTTACCTGGTATGGGGTGAAGACTGTGAGAGGTTGCTCTCAAGTTAGTCTGGTGGCTCTTTAGATTAAAAGGGCTGTTGGCCCCATTGCTCTTAGGCAAATGGCTATTTTTTTATCTTATAGACATGTTTATTAACTATTCAGAAAATGAAGTTTACCAGGACTTTTAACATGTTTAATGTACTTTTGCATATGATTTAATAGAAGTATTACCATAATCATTAGGCGTATATTTAGAATATAGGTACAGTACTTAATGTTTAAGTTTTTGGGTTTTTTTAGCTGTAATTAATAGACTCAAGTTTCAGTTTGCAATACTTTACATGTTATCTCTCCTTGAGGAGCAGGCCATAATGTCAATTGTGTTTAAGTTCTACTTATAATACTCTGGTGATTATGGCTCCACTTGGTATGTCCTTCACACAGTGAGCAAGCTGCAGTACCGTTGATCCTAGAGAGAAGCTGAGAAGGTAGTTTGCAGGATTCCACCAGCCTGGTGCACAGCACTCTTTGGCACTATGAAACAGTGCCAGTCTGGAGGTGATATTTATTGTACATTTGGCTGTACTTAGGTCACTGCTGGTTGCTGTAGGAGCTTGAAACTGTGAAGTAGTTCCCATCCTCTTCAAGAGGATGACCAGAGATGTAGTAGATATTTTTATTGTTTTAGGGGTTAGTGACCAAACTAGCCAATAACTCAAATAACTCAAACTCAACCTGCAGTGTATTCAAGGCCTGGTTTGAATGCACAAGAGAGTTTGATAATGCTGAAGTTTCTCTCTTTATTTTTATATACCTTTTAAACATTACCAATGCAATGTGTTACATATCAAATTAACTTAACTTTTTAGTACTTTGCTTTTTATTTCTACACTTTTACTATGAAGATGTTAATTAGTATTTTATTTTAGCAGTAGAGGGAAAAATAACTTTTTCTTTTTTTTTAAATGAAAACTGAAGATTCCTAATGGAATCAAAGTAACATTTCATTACTACCACTTGACTATTTACATGGAGGTGACCATCAGGCAGGTTTTATTGTTATGAAGTTTTTTTTTATTAATACCAATTTAGATTTTTAATTAATAATGGCTTTTTAGAATTAGCCATTTAAATGCTTCAGTTTGGAAGATGATTTTACAAACTCTATAACTGATCACAACCACAGACTGGCAAATTTACCTTAGATTACAATTAGTAACTAATGGAATTTACTTTATGCATTTAAGAGAGAGCAGCTCTACATTTAACTTAATTTTATTAAACACAAATTTATGGCTTTTATTATTTTAAAGATCCAATACATATAATGTTAACCTATTAACCTGGTAGTCCATAAACCAAAGAGATAACACTCAAGCTACAGAAGTTGAAATTGTTACTGTTTAAACAAAGAATGTTGTTTTCTTTTTCTTTACAGGGGCTTAAAACCTTTTGTCTTTGATAATTTTAAAACTGTGAATAATTTTAAAAGCATACTGACTCTTAGGCTTTGGAATATAAAGCAATTACTTAATTTGTTCCAATTATAATTTAATAAGGATTTTTATAGCTTTTCCAATAGTTTTTATATTTAGATTTCTATATGATTTTTTCCATACCACTTAGTCTAATTTGCATTTTAGGAATATTTATTACTTATATAACTACATATTTAATTTTAACAATTTGAGCAAATAGGCAGGCACGAATAGTTTGAAACAGAAACACCACTTAGTTTTTTAAAACTTTTTTTCCCTTTTTTTATAAAACACATTTAAAACAATATTTGAGAGATTTTTTTGGAAGGCTTTCTTTTGCTGGCTTTTCCAGATTAGGGGTTCACAGTTTCCCCCCTTTGTGGCTCTTTTTAATTAATGGCTTATAACCAAAATGTTTCTAATGCTATGATACATTTTTTTTCTTTGCTTTAGAACCATAAGCAGAGGCAAGGGGTGGGCCAGACCTGCAGTAACCGGAAGCAAAGGCAAACTCAGTCTATAGTTACCATCACAGTAGTTGAAGTCTAGGGATGAAATTAGTTCTAAAATAACTATAAAATAAGTTTGTTATAATTACTATTATTATAGTAAGCACTAGATAAACTTGAAGTAGCCATAAACAGAGGTAAATTAGTTTAAGATTACTATTACAATAGCTGAAATTTATGCTACCTTTGCTCCACTGTAATAGTTTGTTATAAATTTATATATACATATAAAGGTACTTATACAATGATTTTAATTCTTAATTTCTAGAAAGTTTTTACTTAAAATTAATTTAGGTACCTTTATTTATCAATTATGCAGTTAAAATAATTTTAACAGTTCTGTGAACTTTAAATTTGATTTTCTAGGCACAAGCAAACTGATAAAAAAGTTAAGAGTTGAACATGAAGTTTAAGCACAGATTAAAACAAAAGAATTTTATTCCTTTGCATTTCCGGTGCATTGGGGGACAGGCTGACTAAAATTAGCATGAAATTGCCAAATTGAACTGTTTTCTTTTTCCTCCGCAGTTTTTTATGACTTTATTGTCTGATAGATTCCCAGTTAAACCAGCCATCAAAAGGCTATTAAGTGATTAGAGGTTCACCATTCTCCTGGGTCTCTGAGGCAATAGTTTTTTGTTTTTGTTTTTGCTAGTCAAAGGCACTTTACCAGTCTTACAGTTTTTAAAACATTTCAAAGCATTTAAACACAGACATGCAAAGAGATCCTGGCTTGTGATGACCCTGGGGAAGGAATTCCCATTGCATTCATTTTGGCTCTGCCCAGCGCCCTTTTACCCTTTTACTTTTTTCTTTCTTCTCAGGTAGCTGGGTGTGGTTAGACAGGAATGCTGTTTACGAAGGTGTGGACCTGCTTGGAGGGGTAGGCCCTAGGCTCTCTGCCATTGCCATGCATCCCCCTAGGGGAGGAGGCAGGAGAAGGCAATGGCAGGCAAGCCCCAGGCTGCCAAAATGGCCCGAAGAAGCTTCCCAGGACTTGGTGCCCTCCCAGGGGACCTCTGTCCTGGCAGGGCCATGATGCAAGCTTCTGTTCTATCAGCCATTCTGACTGGGGCCAGATTTAATAAACCTGGGCGCGCAGCAGATATGGACATGGAGAAATCCTGAGCGTGTGCGCACATTCAGACTCCCCGGTCTGCTTTATAAACTACAGTCATTCCACTCCTTTGCCAATGGCAAGGGAGGGCTCCAGCTTAACCAAAGTTCACTATTTCACACAATTACACAATTTAACATTACCATCTGGAGGCATGAAAACACACACTGGTATCGAATAGACACAGACAGAAACACAAAGTCCATTAATCTGACCCATAATATTCACCCTGAGCTACAGCCCATCAATTATTGTAACTCTAGGGAGGGGGAATTCCCAACACCAAACCTCTAACAGGATTTTTTGCTTACCCTTGCTGTTTACAAAACAAGCTCATTTACAATCCAGCACTAAAACACTTATTTCTGGCTAAACTTTTCCACTGTTTAACTTATATCCAGACCAAGCTTTTATTACAAAAAAACAATTCATTTTTCTGTAACCAAGATTTTCCAAATCCAGACCAATTTTTCAGGAGGTATTAGGACTTAAACCCATCAATGTCCTTTTCCACTATAATCAAACCTTCACTATCTTAGTGGAGGCAAGACCAGAATCAGATGCTAACACACAGCTAAACTTAAACATCAGGCTTTTTCTTCAGACCTAGAGAAGATGGCTTCCCCCCAGATGTCTGGAGGTACTGGGGTCCTCTTTTTGCTCTTTTTGGAAGCTGATCACACCTCCCTTCTAACATTTAAAATTAAGTTTTTCCTGATACTATATCCCACCCCGCCAGGGGAATCTTACCTTTTTTGTGTGTTCCAAGTTTTTTGTTCCCAGAATTTTCTTTTAGACCTTCCATTGTGTCCAATTTTCCCATCCTCTTTCTGGACTGGAAGGAGTCCAGGGGCACCAAGATTTGGGGTTCACCTGAGCCCTCCCAGCTTCCTCAGAGATATTCAAATAGGGCGGTGAAGTGCCACCATCTCTGGCCTTTGTTGGGATCTCGGACGTGCCCCCAGAAATGTTGTGGAAGCAGGGAGATTGAATGATCACATATGAAAGGCCAGGACTCAGTTAATAATTTTGGGAAGGGAAATTTATTTACGACTGGCCGGACTTGGCAGACTCTTTTCCTAATAAAAACTGAGCCCCAAATAAGATTTTTGGGTTCCTTTTATACAGAGGATGTAGGAGTGAAGAGTTAAATGGTGCTTTGTTTGAGTGCTAGATAAGCTTGAGTTAACATGTATTTCCCACATTCCAGGTAAGCTTAAATTAACATATTTAGTTTGCATCTTTCCTGAATATTCGAACTCTATAGAGCCTATATCGCTTAATTGGCTTTCCGGGACTGGAGTGTTGGCATGGTTACCAAAGGGGGGGCTGCAGTTTTTATTTTTTGACACACACAGCCCAGCGTCATGAAGAGACGTACAGCCCCCACCCATAGCCCATATCACTGGGGGAAGGGTAGAAAACCTTCTCATCCCCAGGACAGAGGCAAAGATCTTTTATTTCTGGTGGAAATTTTCCACAATTTAGGGAGAGAAGCAGAAAATAATTTGGTACCTAGAACCTTCTATTGGTTTTACTACTGGGGTAAGGGTAGGAATCAGGAAGATCCACTTCTGAGGCCAAGTGCAGAGAGACTGTCTAAGACAGAGGCTGGACAATGACAACAGAGAACGCCCCACCACCACCACCATGACTCTAAGTACAGAGTAATAAGAACCAGCAGTCTAGCCCTGGGGGAGAGGCAAGAACATGGAGAGAGAACCCCTCTGTGGCACAGGCATGCAGACAGAGCTGAAAATTGAAAGGGAAGCAGGAACATTGAGAATAAACTCTCTGGCACCCTAGCCTCTACTCTAAGCATAAGCTAACATCTGCCCTGCTAAAGGAATTTGAAGCCTGTGATGCGCTGAGGATAATAACAACAGCAAAATGTAAACCTGGCTCATTTCTTTCAAAACTGACTCAGCTTCCCATGCTGATCTAATAGAACAGGCATGCTCATTTCCAGGCATAAATACTGTTTACCTCAATTTCCATTTTTTTCTACTGATGAGAAATGGAATTCAATAAAATATAAGACATGCAAAAAAGGAAAAAACAAAACAAAAACAAAAAAAAACAACCAAACAGTCCTTGGCAAGAGATTAAGCAATAGACAGAAGTTAATTTAAAGGTGACCCATATATTGGGATTTTCAGACAGGAACTTTAAAATTACTATGATTATGGTTTAAAGGGAAAGTCTAAGGTCATGCATATTACTAAAAAGAAAGCTAAAAAAATGTAACATGGGAGTGTATAGCATAGGAGAACTGCATGTGAAATATGAATATGGGCAAAATTGTATTTATAAGACCATTTTTCTTTGAAACTGAACAAAAGTATGTTAGTATTACAAGATGTTAATATCAGACCAAAAAACCCATTATGCTAAATAAAAGAAACCAGACACAAAGCACTACATATTGTATGATTCCATTTATATAAAATGTAAATATATATTAATTTATAAAGATGAAATTAGATTAGTGGTTATGTAGGGTTGGGGAAGGACTGCTAAGGGGTGTGGAGTTTTTCTTTTCAGAGTAATGAAATTGTTCAAAAATTCTTTTGTGGTGAAGAATGCACAACATTGTGATTATACTAAAAGCAATTGACTACACACTTTGGATAGAGCATATGGTATGTGACTATATCTCAATAAAACTGCCTAATAAATAATTGTGCAAGAATAGCCAGAAATAGCAGCTATGTACAGCAGGGGAAGCATAGAGAGATTGAGAAGTGAAGAATTTTCTTTGTTTCTTTTTTGGTTATTACTGAAATAATGAGTATGCTCTAATAATAGATGTGACTATACCAAATAGCATTGATTATCCACTTTGGATGAATTGTATGCTTTATTAATATGTATCAAAAAATTGGTTTGTTAAAATAAAAAATAAAAACTGCAAAAAATTACTATGATTAATATATTAAAGCATCTAGTGGATAAGGTGGACAATATACATTGACACAGAGGGAATTTTAGCAGACAGATGGTAGGTATACAAAAGATAAATGGAAATGCTAAGTATAAGAAGCATGATATAAGGTGAACAATTCCTTCAACAGGTTCATTAATAGATTGGACACAGTTGAGGAAAGATTCCAGGACCTTGAAATTAGGTAAAAACTGAAACACAGAGACAAAAAGAGTAAAGAACAATGAAAACAGAATAGTGTTGTGAGACAATAACAAATAATCTAACATAAATGTAATTAAAGTCCCAGAAGGAGAAGAGAAATGGGGAGAAGAAATATTTGAAGAGATAATGGTCATGAAATTTTCAGAAATATTAACAAAACATCAAACCACAGATCCAACAAACTCAGAGAAACTAAAACAGGATAAATACCCAAAACAAAAACCACATACACACCTAGAAACATCACGGCAAAACTACTGAAAATTAAAGAGAAAACTTTGACGGCAGCCAGAGAAGCATATTGAGATAAAGATAAAAAATATAGCAGACTATTCATCAGAAGCATAAGTGTGACATTTTTAAAGAAAAATAAAAGGCAAATCTAGAATTTTATATTCAATGAAATATAGTCTCCAAAAATGGTGAAATAGAGACTTTCTCAAACAAAAACTGAAAAAATTCATTGCTGGAAGACTACAATAAAAGACAAGTAATACCACATGAAAGCTTGGATCCACATAAAGAAATGAAGAGTGCAGTTTATTAGTAATCTATTACTGCCTTTAAAAATGACCTCAGAACTTAGTGTTTTAAACCTTTTCTCAGAGCTTCTGGGTCAGGAATTCAACAGCAGCTTAGCTGGATGGTTTGGCTCTGGGTTGCCCATGAGGTTGCCATCAAGATGGTGGCTGGGGTTGTAGTCATCTGAAGGCTTAACTGGGAATGGAGGATCCACTTCCAAGATCAGTGATGTGGCTATTGGCAGAAATCCTCCATTCCTCACTGACTGTGTTTGGTAGCCCTCAGTTTCTTACTATGTGGGCTTCTCCACAGGACTGAGTGTCCACATGACATGGTATCTAGCTTCACTCTGTATAAGTGATCTGAGAGAAAGATGGAAGCTGCAATGTTATTTATGACCCATCTTTGGAAATCACACATTGCCACCACACTGTATTCATTACAAAGAGCCACTAAATACAGCCCACACCCAAGGGGAGGTAATTAGGCTATACCAAAGGGAGACCTATCAAAGAATTGTGAACATATTTTAAACACAGCAGAAATTATAAAGTGAAGATACATATAAAAGGTATATTTTTGTTACTTTTAATGTTTTAAAAGAATTCTCTGTTTAAAGCAAAAAACATTAACAGTGCATTCTGGGGCTTATTATATACATAAAATGACAATAGCATGAATAATGGAAGGGAGGAATTGGAAGTATAGTGTAATGTTCTTATAATTATATTTAAAGTGGTATGATTTAAAGATAGACTGTAATAAATTAAGGATGTATTCTGGGAGTGGATGTGGCTCAAGCAGTTGTGTGTCTGCTTTCCACATGGGAGGTCCCAGGTTTGGTTTCTGGTGACTCCTAAAAACAAAACAAAACAAAAACAAGCAGCAAACAAAAAAATAAACTCAGGGGAGCTGATATGACTCATTGGTTGAACTTTAAGAGGTCTGGGGTTCAATCCCCAGTCCCAGTACCTAAATTAGAAAAAAAAAAAAAAAAAAGGACAGGGAAAAAAAAGATGTATTCTGTAAATCTCAGAGAAACCAGTTGTATCAGTCCACCAAAGGACTGCCAATGTAAAGTACCAGAAATCTGTTGGCTTTTATAAAGGGTATTTATTTGGGGTAAAAGTTTACAGTCCCAGGGCTGTGGAAGGTCCAACTCAAGGTACCATAAGAGGTACTTTCTCACCAAAGTCAGCTACCACGTGTTGAAGGAAGATGACAGGTGATCTCTATGAGGTTTCAGCATCCCCCTCTGGGCTTCCTCTTCCTCTTGAAAGTCTGTAAGCTTCCTTCACACACTAAAAAAAAAAAAAAAAAAAAAAAAAAAAAAAAGAAAGTCTGTAAGCTTCCTAATCTCAACTGTAGGCTGGTATAGGGCTAATCTCTCAGGGTTACCTATCAGGATCAGCTTTCTTCCCAAGGTCAGCTGTAAACTATCAGGCAAATGATTCATCTCTTTCCAGGAGCTTTAGCTGTCTGAACCTTTCATTTCTGTCACACAGAGGATCAAAAAAGAGAAATTTTCTCCTCTGTGTGTCTTCTTGAATAAGGGTCCATTTATATCAGACCCAGAAAGGGGGCAGGAACTCAACCTGAGTCATGTCCTACTGATGTGGTTAATTTTAAAAAAGCTCTCAAAGCAACCTTACAGGTAATCTAATCAAAGACCCCTCACCTGAATTTAGTATAATCAAAGGGTATTACATTCAGAGGAAAAGATTAGATTACAAACATAATCTTTCACTTTTTGGGATTCATAAAATAATCTTAAACTGCCACACAAATTATTTTTCAAGAGCTATAATTAATAAGCCAATAATAGAGATGAAATCCAGAAAATACTCAATCCAAAAGAAAGCAAGAAGAGGGGAAAAAGAATGAAAAGCAGAAAACTAGCAAAATGGTGGGTTTAAATTCAACCATATCAATAATTTCATTAAATGGAAATGGTTTCAACACCCAATTAAAAGACCAATATCAATTTTAATAAAAAAGCAACACCTAACTATGTATTGTCAATTAAAAATCCAATTTAACTATATAGATTAAAGGCAAAAGGATGGGGAAGCAGATTTGGCTCAATGGATAGAGCATCCACCTACCACATGGGAGGTCTAAGGTTCAAACCCAGGTGTGGTGAAGCTGGCCCACATACAGTCCTGATGTGTGCAAGGAGTGCCATAGGGGAACCCCACTTGCAAGGAGAGCATCTCGTAAGAAGAGCCGCCCCGCGTAAAAAAAGTGTAGCCTGCCCAGGAGTGGGGTCGCACACATGGAGAGCTGATGCAGCAAGATGACATAACAAAGAGAGACACGGATTTCCAGTGCCAATGACAAGAATACAAGTGGACACAGAAGAACACACAGCTAATGGACACTGAGAGCAGATAACTGGCGGGCGGGGGGGGGGGGGGAGCGCGTGGAGGTGGGGAGAAATAAAAAATAAATCTTTAAAAAAAAAAAAGATGAAAAAAGATGAGTGCATACAAAAACTGGCTAACTCCAATGGCTAACTCCAAACAAGGTCTGTAGTTTAGTTAGTATCATATCAATGTCAATTTCCTCATTTTGATAATTGTATTATGCTTATATAAAATGTCATTGGGGGAAGCTGGGTCAAGGGTATCCAGGAACTCTCTTATTTGTAAACTTCTCATGTCTTCTGCCAGCTCTCTGTGAAACAGTAACACTACCTCATCAGCTCTAATCCCAGGCTCCATTGAGGAGAGGATGCTGATAGACATCGCTTTCCAGACTAGGAAGGACAAGACCCTGCAGGCCAATTCAGTAATAAGACTGCTTGGGATTTCCTAGCGAATGCCTTGCCTAAATGGTGGGTGAGGTGGGGAAGGATGAATCCCCCAAATTCTATGTTAATGGTACTGAGCAGCATGAGGTAGGATTGAAGTCATCCACTGGTACCTTAATTGTTGTTCTCTCCCTCCCAGGCAGGAAGAGGGGGGAGATGTGTCATTACAATAGTGCAGCAAACTCCATGACCCCAGCCAAGGGGCTACTGTGGTTGTGACTGCTGAGGCAAGGAGCCTCCAAAGTTGAAATTAATGTTAGTAAGGAGCACTTTGTTGTTCCATATAGAGCCTAGGTGACCTGAAGACAAAAGCTCATTTGGCTGAGCTAGTGCACTGGTCTCTCAAAAGAGGAAGTGAATGAAAAAGTCTTCCCTAATAGAGCAAAATCAACTACACCTGTGTGTCTGGCTCCTGCCACAGAACAATTTGGTTGGTGATGAGGATGGGCACTTGGTGCCAGAGTGATCAAAACTGGAAGACTGCAGGGCAGAGCACAGTGGCATGCACATAGGCAGAAGGAAGGGGTCCTGGAGGCTGGGTGTTCATCGGTTACTGAAGATACACAGGAGAGGAAATAGCAGACAAATTTTCTCCCCACCACTATCACTTAGTCTCTCTTGGACTAGTGTTCCTCACAGTGAGGAAGAGAAGTTAAAATAACCCTGCAAGGGGTTCCCTTTGGGTCAACTCAATATATTATTTTGGTTATCACATCTGAATATAATAATGGAATTGTTACAATACTGTAATTCCCCTTCCCATGAGTGTTACATTCCAGAAATGCCACATGGACTTCCCACTCCTGGGTGGTCCAGAAATAAGATAGAACCCCAGGAAAAAGAGAAGCCATGGCATCAAAACTTAGGGACTTTTGGGAAGATGGTGGATTATAAAGACACAGGACTCTCTCCTCTCACAGAAAAATAGCTAAAGGACAGGCAGAAATGGCCTGGGGAAAAAAAGTTCTAGGGTGTAGGACACCAGGGAAAGGTTGGACATCACCCAGAAGACAGTGAGGCACAGGAAAGGAACCTCAACATTAAGGCCATGAGTAGACTGGAGCTGCCAGAGCCTCCTCCATCCCTGAATTCTCAGGCTTTGGGGCAGATGGTTACATACAAAGGGGCCACTGGGATCCACCTCCCCAGGAAATGGGAGAGAGAGGGATGCAGCCTAAGGTTGCTTCAGCTTTTGACCCTCAGAACAGAATTAGTTGCTGATATCTGGGCTCTGGATCCAGTAATTTCAGCAGCTAACAGTGACAATCCTAAAGACCTACAAGAGGTTAAAAAAAGAACCAAAGAACAGCAATAATACAGTCTTCCCCTACTAAATCCCTACAAAAGAGAAATTGAATAACTGAGTAAACTCACCATCATAATCAGATACCTAGACATAAGCAAAAAATTACAAGTCATTCTAAGAGAATGGAAGAAATGGCCCAGGCAAAGGAACATATCAAAAACACAGATGAGACAAAGGATTTCAGACAACTAATCAATGAGATTCATACAAATTTCCAAAATCAAATTTATGAGTTGGAAGACAATATGGCTAAAGAGATAAAGGACACCAAGAAGACACTGAGTGAGCACAAAGTAGAATTTGAAATTAACTTACATGTCCAAGAAGTGCAGTGTACCATAATCAGAATAAATCTGAATAGCCTTACTCCAAGATACATACTATTCAGAATGCCAAACATCAAAGATAGAGAGAGGAAGCAGATGTGGCTCAGTGGTTGAGTATCGGCTTCCCACATATGAGGTCCTGGGTTCAGTTGGCCCTGGAACCTCAAAATAAATAAAGAAACAAAGAAAATTCTGAGAGCTGCAAGGGAGACACAAACCATCACACACAAGGGATGACCAGTAAGATTTAGTGTGGATTTCTCATCAGAAATTGTGGAGGTGAGAAGACAGTAGTATGATACAATTAGAATACTGAAAGAGAAAAAGTGCCAGCCAAGAATTTTTTTATCAGGTAAAACTGTCCTTCAAATATGAAGGTGAGTTTAAAATATTCAAAAACAAACAGAATCTAGGAGAGTTAGTAAAAAAGAATCTGACTTTGCAGAAAATATGAAAGGGAGCCTTACAGCCTGGAAGAAAAAGACAGGTGAGAGAGGCTTGGAGGAGAGTGTAGAAGAATAGCAGGATAATCAAAACAATAAAAAGATAAAAATAAGATATGACATGAAAACCAAAGAATAAAATGGTAATATCATTGAATGTGAATGGTTTAAACTCCCCAATCAAGATACAGTCTGACGGGATGGATTAAAAAAACATGAGCCACTTATATGCTGCCTACAAGTCCCACCTTAGACCAAGAGATACAAACTGGCAGAAAGTGAAAGGTTGGGAAAAAAAAATACTCCATGCGAACAATAACTAAAAAAGAACAGGGGTAGCTATATTAATATCAGACAAAACAGACTTTAAATGCAAGAAAGTTATAAGAGATATATAAGGCCATTATATATTTTAAAAAGGGACAATCTACCAGGAAGAAATAGTCATAAATATCTATACACCTAATTGGGGTGCCCCAAAATACATGAGACAAACTCTAGCAAAACCGAAGGGAGAAATAGGCATCTCTACAACAATAGTTGGGAGAATTCAACACAACACTCACATGATTAGACAGAACAACTAGACTGAAGATCAACAGGGAAACAGAAAACCTGAGTAAGATGATAAGCAAGCTAGGCCTACCAGACATATACAGAACTTTGCATATGAAATCAGTGGGTTATACATTCTCCTGAAGTGCTCATGGTCCTTTCTTTAGGATAGACCACATGTTGCACCACAAGGAAGGTCTCAATAAATATAAAAAAGACTGAAATTATACAAAGCACCTTCTCAGATCATAATGGAATGAAGCTGGAAATCCATAGTAGATGGAAAGAGGAAAATATGCAAATGTGTGAAGGCTGAAAAACACATTCCTAAACCATCAGTGTGTCAAAGAAGAAACTGTGAAATTAGTAAACATATTGAGATGAATGAAAATGAGAACACAACATATCAAAACTTATGGGATACAGTGAAGGTACTCTTGAGAGGGAAATTTATAGTCCTAAATGCCCATATTAAAAAAGAAGATCTAAAAATCAAAGGTGTAACTGAACAGCATGGTACTGGCATAAAGATAGACACATCGATCAGTGGAATAGAATTGACAGCCCAGAAATAAACCCTCACTTCTACAGTCAACAGATTTTTGACCAACCTAAGTTCATGTTAGCAGGACATAACAGTCTCTTCAACAAATGGTGGTGGGAGAACTGGATATCGATATTCATAACCAAAAGAATGAAAGAGGATCCCTTAGTCCCTACACAAGAATCAACTAAAAATGGATCAAAGACCTAAATATAAAAGCTAGGATCATAAAATTAGTAGGAGAAAATAAAGGGAAGCATCTTCAAGATCTTGTGATAGGTGATTGTTTCTTGGACCTTATACCCAAAGCATGAAAGAAAATATAAATGGGAACTCCTCAAAATTAAACACTTCTGCACCTCAGAGGACTTTTCAAAAGGGTGAAAAGGCAGCCAATTCAATGGGAGAAAATATTTGGAAAACACATATATGGTAAGGGTTTAAAATAGATAATCTGGGAAACGGACTTTGGCCCAGTGGTTAGGGCGTCCGTCTACCATATGGGAGGTCCCCGGTTCATACCCCGGGCCTCCTTGACCCGTGTGGAGCTGGCCATGTGCAGCGCTGATGCGCGCAAGGAGTGCCTTGCCGCAAGGGTGTCCCCCGCGTGGGGGAGCCCCACGCGCAAGGAGTGCGCCCGTGAGGAAAGCCGCCCAGCGTGAAAAGAAAGAGCAGCCTGCCCAGGAATGGCGCCGCCCACACTTCCCGTGCTGCTGACGACAACAGAAGCGGACAAAGAAACAAGACGCAGCAAATAGACACCAAGAACAGACAACCAGGGGAGGGGGGGAAATTAAATAAATAAATAAATCTTTAAAAAAAAATAAAATAAAATAGATAATCTATAAAGAGATGCTACAACTCAACAATAAAATGACAAACAACTTGATTATAAAATGGGCAAAAGATTTGAATAAACATTTGTCCAAAGAAATATAAATGATGGGGAAAAAAACATGAAAAATTGTTCAACATCACTAGCAATCAAAGCTACAAGATATCATTTCACACCTATTAGAATGGCCACTATTAAAAAGACAGAGAACTACAAGTGCTGGAGAGGATATGGAGAGATAGGAATACTTTTTTAGTATTGATTGGAATGTAGAATGGTACAGCCACTAAGGAGGCTGGTTTGGCAGTCCCTAAAGAAGTTGAATATAGATTCATCACGTGACCTGGCAATACCACTATTGGGTATGTACCCAGGACTGAGAGCAGTGACACAAACAGCCATCTGCACACCAATGTTCATAGTGACTTTACTCATAATTGCGAAGAAATGGAAACAATCCAGGTATCCATAAACCAATGAATGGATAAACAAATTCTGTTATAGACACATGATGGAATGTTATGCAGCTTCAAGAAGAAATGAAGTTGTAAAGCATATGACAACATGGAGGAACCTGAAGGTCATTATGTTGAGAAGCCAGCAGACACAAAAGGACAAATAGGTATGACTGCTCTATTATGAACGAAATACAATGTGTAATCTTATGGAGTTAATAACTTGAATATGGGTTACCAGACAATAGAATTTGAGTTTAGAGAATGGAAAGCCGAGGGTTAACTAATGCAGAATTGGTAAAAGGATGTGTGTTAACAGAAAATATGAAAACACATCATAGTGTTGGTAACTATCAGTGCTATTATATGGGTATGACAGTGGTTAAAAGGTAATGTCTAAGGTCATGTAAATTACTAAAAGGAAGACTAAGAAATGTAACATGGGACGGCACAGCATAGTAAAACCTCATGTAAAATACGAGTATGGGTAATATTGCATATATAAAACTGTTTTTCTTTGAAACTGAGCAAATATATGTTAATATTACAAAATGTTAATATCAGACAAACAAAAACCAAAAAACAAAAAGCCCACATTATGCAAAGTGAAATAAACCAGACACAAAAGTACTATGCAGTGGCAGTGGATGTGGCTCAAGCTGTTGAGGCCCTGCTTCCCACATGAGGGGCCCCAGGTTCGGATCCTGGTGCCTCCTAAAAAGAAAATAAACAAACAAGAAAATCCACAAGGAAACAAATGAAAAAAACCAACCCAGAGAAGCTGATGTGGCTCGGTAGTTGAGCACCAGATTCCTACATATGAGGTCCTGAGTTCAATCCCCAGCCCTGGTACCTCAGAAAAAAAGAATTATGTATATGATTCCATTTATTTAATATGTACAGATCTATTAATTTTAATTAAAAAGTGTAAAAGAAAAAAACAAGGAAATATACAAGGGTTCCGGTCTTTCCACATCTTTAACACTTGGTATTATCTCTCTTGATTTTAGCCATTCTAGTGTGTATATGACAACTCAACAGATTTAAAATTTGTATTTCCCTAGTGATGAAAAGCATTGAATGTTTCTTCTTGTTGAATGTCTATTCACGTTTTCCCATTTTTAAGTGTTGTTTTCTTATTATTGGGTTATAAAAGTACTTTATATGTTCTGGAAAAAAAATTATGTGGTTATGTAGGGCTGTGAGAGGTGACCACTAAGGCGTGTGGAGTTTTTCTTTTCTGGAGTAAAGAAACTGTTCTAAAATTTTTTTGGTGATGAATGCACAACACCGTGATTTTATCTCAATAAAACTGTTTTAAAATAAATAAATATGCAAGAATAGCCAGAAATAGCAGATTTGTACAGTAGGGTAAGCAGAGAGATTAAGAGGTGCTGAATTTTTTGTCTGGTTTTTATTTATTATTATTGAAATAATGAGTATGCTCTAATAATGACTGAAATGATACATCCATACTATGTGATCAAACCAAATCATTGATTTTACACTTTGGATGGATTTGTTAATATGTATCAATAAAATTGATTTTTTAAACAACCTTATATGGCTACCAGAGGACACAGGAAAGCCATGGCCCCGCACAATAGCACCTTGTGCCTGATGCAACCACCAAGTATACTTTTTGTTTGGTTTTACACAAGAAGGCAGCTATTAACTTGCCACTATGCCACTGCTGAAACCAATATCTGACTCATGTAGGACTTACAACTCTTCAGCTTGGTATTCCCATTTTGGCATGGGTCACTTGAGCTTGATAACAAAGTTGAAAAGCCACTGGCTCATTGGGTCCCTTGATTCACAGAAGCTCCCCAATTCCTGGGCCTAGTCCACGGATGGTTTGACTAAGTTGAAATCTAATGGTGTGCACTGACTGCTGCTGCTGTTCAGCTTAGCCAGCAGTCGTCATGGCTATGGTTAATACTTTTGATGAATCTGGCTACATTTTCTAGCTTTACTAAATAGCTGTCTGGTGTGCCACATGGAAGCCTACAGCCTGGCAGATTAAAGATACCCCCCCTTTGGGCATTAACTTTATCAAAATTGCTCAGCTTCTCTCATAGGGAAATAAACAATAAAACAAGATGCCATTTTCCTCCAGGACATTGACAAAAATGAAAACCTTAGCAACATCCAGTTATTGGCCAGGGAATGGATACAAAGTTATTCTCAAACACTGTTGCTAGCATGTAAATGGTGCAGTCTTTTTGAATGACAACTTGACTAAAAATGCACATACACATGCTAAACATCTATTAAATAAGAAGGAAACATATGTCGGAGGTGTGTACTAACATATCTGTAGGTGTGGGAGTAACCCTCCATAAGATTTTACTTGTGCCCTCCCTCCCATCACTATTTATTATATTTCTTTACAATTCTCACCAAACTTTTATAATCAATATTTATACCTGTTATCTTTGACTTCTTTTCCATAATTCCACTGATACATTTTTCAAAGGGTCACCATAACATTATCAAAACAAATCTCTTGTCCTGTTATCAACCTTTACCTTTTTGTATCACTATAGCAGCTAACACAGATTGATACTACATTTAATTTTCTATGATTATACATACATTTGTCCATATAACCTCACAAAAGCCCTTTGAAATAGGTATTAATCTTATCTTACAGATGAGAAAACAAGTCCAGAGTGGTTTTCCCAGATTACAAACAATAGTTCAGGAAAATGAACTCAGAGGATCAAAGTGCCAAATCCAGTGCTCTTTTTACAAATGGCTGGTCCTGAAGTTCTCTTCTACTGGTTTCCAGTATAGTTCTTTTTTCTACTATTTAACAAAACCAAAGGCCAAGATTGATCTATTTCCTTGGTGGATTCCAGCTTCATTACAGAAAACTTGAGTAAAACAAAGTGAAAATAATTAGTAAAGACTGATACTCAAATGCCAAATACTCATATAATTCACTTTCTAGAAGCATGGAAAAATATGCTAATCCAGGAGTTCAAAAGAATATATGCTCAATTAATTAAAATTCCCATGTCTGTGGTTATGCAAACTTAGATGGAAACAACCAAGCAAATATTTTGTAGCAATTGGCAGACTTTAATATTCAAGAAAAATTAAGTCCATCATACACATTAAAAATATAGGAAATTTCATGCAGACATGAAGCTTCCAATTCCGCCTTTGTGGTAACTTTTAGAATGAGAGTTACATATAAATACAGTACATTTTACAGTTCCCAAACTTCTTAATTGTATACTGTGATTTATACAGCTTCTCTTTATATTTTACATATTCCACATTGTTCACTTGATTAACATAGCCTAACCTGTACTACTTCAGCTTATGGAGATAAAAATTTAAAAATAAAATAAAAAGGCAAGCACAATGACATTTCTCCTTCCCACTTTATGAAAATGAATGAAAACATTTATATAGAGAGCTAATTCAAGGGAAAAAATTAATTTAAGGCTTTCACACTTTAGTAGCTAGGACTAACTATAAGAAATACAAAATTAAATAAATCCTCCAGTGACACCTATATTGACTGATACCACATTTTCAAGTTTAGAATGGCAAAAACTGTAAGAAAAAAGGTGAAGCAAATTTGTGTAGAACAGTTAAAAAAGAATATTCATGATATGAGGGGAAAATGAAAAACAAAGGGAATAATTGATTTCAGAATTAATCAAAATATGTTTTCATTTAAAATATAAATAACCTTATTAAAGAATAAATCCTGATAGCAAAAAATTTTATGTAAAGAACCAACTTGTGAGTATCAAACTGCTTTTGCCTCTGTAAGAAAAACAAAGATTGGTTTTGATACTAGTTGTAAAAAAAAAAAAAAAAAAGTGAATACTAGTCAGGGAATAAACTGTTTCTGAAGTACTCAAAAAGAGCATGCATTCTTTTCCTTTCAATGATTTTTTCTAATTCTTAGGCTCCTTTTAAGTCTTTTTTTCCCTAAAAATCAAAATAAATATTTCAGGTTTTTGTTTACCCTTGCAATTATTTTCCAGTTCATTCATGTAGGTAATGAGAATTCCGACCAAATGAACATCTGCCAAGTACTGAAGGACATTTAAAAAAAAGGAGAAATAGTTTTAAGAAAACACACAGGTTACAAACTTCCATAATTTGTCAAGTCAAATTAACTCCAGGGAATAATATACTGCATAATGGGAGTAAAAGATCACAAAAGCTCCCTTACTGTATTGCAGAAGGTCCTGCTAAGATGCCAAATCATGCTGTGATTCTCCCTACCTAAGTGACAGTAAAGATCTAAAGATTTACATAGTATTTCTATTAAAAAATGACATTCTAACAGCACATTGTTATGATTAAGTCCATCTAATTCAAATCTCCAAAGAGGTCTTTTAATATAATCACAATCACCTGTGAAGATACTCAACAAGAGTACTTCCTTTTCTCCAAGAAAAGGATAAAAAATTGTATTAGTTATCTCTACCCTTCCAAGCAACTAGAAACAGAATAATAAACAAAAAAATACAGAGGAAAATTCCCTCCAATAAAGTTCTGCTAGAGGTAGAAATTTAAAGCAGCATATACTGTTTAAGATTCAGCTATCAGGGAACAAAATTGGTGTTAATCTGAAATTACATAAATGGCTGCTGCTTACATGAAGACACAGACCATGGGCAGTAATTCATCCCTGAATTTCATATTCAAAATTTCCCCACTTTAATACCATTATGACAGTTTCTACTAGTATACAATTATTTTAACGAAAAAAAGTGCTTGCTTTTATAATCCAGATACTCTAAAGACATTATTGTAAACATCACACTGACAAACTGTATTCATTTATAGCTTGAAATACACTTCAAATGGGCAAATTGTATAATCTTCCCATTTTACTAGCACTCTCTTGAGCATTACCTCAAATAAAGGCTTTTGTGCCTCAGGATACTGAGATCTCAAATGTTTCAAAGTGATCCAGTGATGGGTGTATTTTCAAAAAGTTTTCAGTTAAGTGTTGCCAAAAAATACTTACTATTTTCTCAGATCACCTGAATGCATTTTACTGGCCTGTGATGCTATTAAATTTAGCATTTCATAAAAATGAAATGTTTGATGCTTTTCTTCTCAGGTAAAGTAGAAAAAAGAAAATCAAATAATTTGAATGATTTAAAGAATAGACATACTTTAGATTGCTTATGTCCAAAATGAACAAGTCCCAATTCCAGATGTTGAATGTGACATAGGATCCTTGGACTCCAGAACATGTGCAATAGGTACAAAATAAAAAGGGAGATTATTATGGACTTCAATACTATTAGTCATTAATATGGCAGACTTGTAACAGGACCGCTTCATGAAGACACTGGAGATAAAAGTTTTTGTCTACTAAAAGATACAATTCTGTGCTCCAAGGAAAAAGTATACTTGAAGACATTTCCTCCATTTTCACTTGTGTAGTACAAATATGCATGGAGTTATTTCTGAAAAAGCAATAAACACATATTAAGAAAATAGACACTATTTCTAAATTTTGTTAGGAATAAGAAGGCACCACTGATTTGAGGTTGTGTCCTGTCATTACTGATAGCTGATTTTCAGTTGTTTATTTCAGCATTTGCTCCTATCAAACTTTTTTTTTTCTGGTGACATCACTTGAGACAATTATTGTGGTTTACGGACCACAAACAAGACACATTCATAATAGTATTTCATCATGGAGAGGTCATTCACAGTATATGTTGACAAGACAGATTCTTTTTCCACCTGCAATACAAGTAAAAACAACAATGATGATGATGATCATGATGAGCACAACACTAAGCAATACTGAGCCCTTTAATAAATGGCTGGTACTATTTAAAGCACTCTATGTATATTAATTCATTTACTGCATACAGCTACCCCATAAGATTGGTACTGTTTGTAAGCCTATTTTCAGGAAAAAATGAAGCACAGATAAGTTATGTATTTTACCCCAAATCACACTGCTAATTTTAAACAATGGAAATGGGGTTTAAACTCAGGCAGTGAAATCAGAGCTTGAACTGTAAATCACTATACTACATTGCTTCTCTTTATTTTTAAGACCAAATCTTTTGCTTTTTAAAAAAATGAATGGGGAAGTGGATGTGGCTCATGCAGCTGGGTGCCTGCCTACTACATGGGAGGTCCTGGGTTCAGTTCCCGATGCCTCCTAAAGAAGATGAACAAGACAACAAACTGATGTAATAGGCTGGCATGACGAGCTGATGAAACAAGATGACTCAGTAAGGATAAACAATGAGGAAACACAATGAGAGACACAACGGTAGGGAGGATGGCTCAAGTGACTGGGTGCCTCCCTTCCAAGTGGGAGGTCCCAGGTTTGGTTCCCAGTGCCACCTAAGAAGAAGACAAGCAGACACAGAGAGCACACAACAAACAGACAAAGCAGACAGAAGCATAAACAATGGGGGGGGGAATAAAATAAATCTTAAAAAAAAAAAAGAACACAATGATTTTAAGTAAATGTACATCTGGTATACAACAAAGTATCATACAATCTTACAATGCACATGATAAAAAAAGATCAAACAGACATATGGATGTATAGTGAGAAGTATCCTTCTTATACCAGCCACCTTGTTTGCTTCCCTGAAGCCTACACCTGGTATCTGTCAGAGAGTCTACAGAGGTCAATATTATAATTATCAGCTACCGTTTTTTTAAATTATTTTATTCCTTAAAGATTTATCCCTCCCCCCCCACCAGCTGTCTGCTCTCTGTGTCCATTTGCTGTGTGTTCCTTTGTGACTGCTTCTATCCTTATCAGCAGCACCGGGAATCTGTGTTTCTTTTTGTTGCATCATCTTGCTGTGTCAGTTCTCCGTGTGTGGCACCATTCTTGGGCAGGTAGCACTTTCTTTTGTACTGGGCGGCTCTCTTTTCAGGGCGCACTCCTTGTGTGTGGCGCTCCCCTATGCAGGGGACACCCCTGCGTGGCACGGCACTCCCTGCGTGCATCAGCACTGCACATGGGCCGGCTCCACACGGGCCGAAGAGGCCCAGGGTTTGAACCGCGGACCTCCCATGTGGTAGGCGGATGCCCTATCCATTGGGCCAAGTCCACTTCCCAGCTACCATTTATTGAAAGGCTATTACACCAGGGATTGTAATTGATGCATTAACTTACACATTATCCCAAATCTTTATAATTCTGAATGCTAAGTACTATTATCTTTACTTTATAGATGAGAAAAGAGAAAGGTTATAAGGTAAAACCTGTAAATTCTATAATATCACCATTCCTGTTTAAGTACTTTGGAAGTTAAAATTTGGCAATATTTCATTCCATCCTTACCTCTACCTGGAATCCATACTGAAGAACAACATTTTTTATATCTTCGTAGCTCAATTCTATGGAAAGTTCATTTGCCAAATTTTCAAAGTGGTACAGCAGAGGACCTATGATTTAAAGACACTATGAATAAATTACTCGAATGCCAAACAAACATGTACCAGTAGCTATTTCAGACTGAACTCCAAACTGCATAGTAAGTTGGCCTCTAAGCGAAGGAGCTTAGACTTTAGTGGATAAGACAAACATAAAAAGAAGAAACTTTACATTTGCCAGGGACATTTATCTAGACATTTGAAACTTTGGTCTAGTAACTGACATCTAAGTGCTAGGCCTACACTCATGGGGAATGAGTCTATCTGGTATACCAGCCTTGCACTGGTTCTCCGTATCATGACTCTATATCTGTAACTCTTGATGTTACTGGAGCAGATGAATCAGAATGCTAAGCCTCCAAATTCCAAAGGCATATAACTCCATTAAGTAAATGCAAACCTGCAGATATAAACTAGGTATCAAATGAAAACAGAGAACGGTCCTCAAGCTACCCTGGGTAGGAGAGAGAACGAGGTGGGGGAAGTTACAGACATGGCTTCCTAGAAGGAGTTCACTTTTAAAAAATCCCAGTTCACATCCCAGCTCTTAGATCTAAGTGTGTGCCTATAGGCAAGTCATTAACTCTCTCATCTGCAACATGATTTTAATATGATATAATATTCTACTATGGAACTATTGTGATTAGTAATGGAAGAAACTGTAGCACTGATGTGGAGAAATTGGCCACAGTAGCTGCTGAGGGTAGGCAGAGGGAAGAAGAGATATGATGTGGGGGCATTTTCAGGACTTGGAGTTGTCCTGGGTGGTACTGTAGGGACAGACACTGGACAATGTACGTCTTGCCATAGCCCGCTGGGTGGACTGGGGGAGAGTGTAAACTACAATGTAAACCTACAATGTAAACCATTATCCATATGGTGCAGCAGTGCTCCAAAATGTACTCACCAAATGCAGTGAACGTGCCATGATGATGAAAGAGGTTGCTGATGTGGGAGGAGTGGGGTGAGGGGGCTGGGGAGGTATATGAGGACCTCTTACATTTTTTTTAATGCAACATTCAAAAAAAAAGAAAAAAAGCAAAAAAAAAAAAAAAAGCAATATAGAAGGCATTAAGTAAAATAGCTATTACAGCTATTTTTTTCATTCCCTCCTTACCATTCCATCATTTTCTATATCCAAGGATCTAATAACATCTGAATCAAACCAGAATTTCAAGTCTTAATCTTTCACATTTTCTCCAAAACATCAACCTTGTCCAGGCAAGGCCATCACTCAACAGTTATACCTCAGGACTAATCTAGACAAATTTCCCTTGCCCTTTCTCATTTATTTATTTATTTATTTTTTTATCTCCCCTTCCCACTCCACCCCCCCGCCCCAATTATCTGTTCTCTGTGTTCATTTGCTGCGTGTTCTTTTGTCCGCTTCTGTTGTCAGCGGTACGGGAATCTGTGTCTCTTTTTGCGTGGGGCTCCCCTATGCAGGGGACACTCCTGCGTGGCACGGCACTCCTTGCGCATATCAGCACTGCGTGGGCCAGCTCCACATGAGTCAAGGAGGCCTGGGGTTTGAACTGCAGACCTCCCATGTGGTGGACGGACGCCCTATCCATTGGGCCAAGTCCACTTCCCTCCCGTGACCTTTCATTGGGCTCATTACAAATCCTGGGACCAAGTCCCCACTTCCACTCCTAATACAATGTGATAATCACTAGAGATAAAAGTAACAAAAAGGAAAAAGTTTCTGCTCCCAAGAGACTGACCACTCAGTGGAACATTATTAACTGAGGGTAAAAATTTTTCTTTCGGGAAACGGACTTTGGCCCAGTGGTTAGGGTGTCCGTCTACCACATGGGAGGTCCGCGGTTCAAGTCCCGGGCCTCCTTGACCCGTGTGGAGCTGGCCCAAGCTCAGTGCTGATGCGCACAAGGAGTGCCGTGCTACACAGGGGTGTCCCCCGCGTAGGGGAGCCCCACGCGCAAGGAGTGCACCCATAAGGAGAGCCACCCAGCGCGAAGGAGGGAGCAGCCTGCCGAGGAATGGCGCCGCCTACACTTCCCGTGCCGCTGACGACAACAGAAGCGGACAAAGAAACAAGACGCAGCAAAAAGACACAGAAAACAGACAACCGGGGGAGGGGAGGGGAATTAAATAAATAAATTTAAAAAAAAAATTTTCTTTCTCTCTCCTCTTTTATATCCTACATAAACCACGAAAAAAACCTGATCATGAATATAACTGATATACTGCCAGTGTTCTTTTCAAAAGATAACAAGGGTTCCCTATCAAACTACACTATCAAGCTTAAATTCCTGTTAGCAGTATTAATACCAGTAAAAATGATAGTAACTACCATTTTTACTGCACACATGCAGTATGCCAGCTAGGCTATCCTGAAGCCTTTTTGTAAGAAAATAGAACCTCAAAGTCATAGTAAATTCTTTCTGGCTTTAAAGTTTATGCTTTTCCTGCCCAATTATTGTTAAGAGTCTCCAATAAAATGGCTTTATTATATCTACATAAACACACTCTGGTGATTCTTCTTATAGTTCCATTAACAAGTCATACTAGGCTATATTTTACTTCTACTTATATTGTGCTGCACTTAGGAAACTCAAGTCCTTCGATCCAAGTTTTATCCATGTCTCAAAACCGTGCAGAAAACAAGTTTAAAAAAAAAATCTATCCAAGTCTCCAGCCCTACTACTCATTCCCCTAACATTCCTATAGCAGACTTTAAAACTTACTTAATACAATGTTGCCTTGCTTACTGATTGTTTTCATGTATTAGCACTGTTTTCCTATCTAGATTATGAGATAATATGTCAAGAAACATGTTTCATTTGAATCAACTATAATGCCATAGTGTTGGATATCCAGTTAAGCAATTATACTTTTATCACCCAAAGGCAATTATACAGATATGGTGGGTGGTGGGTTTCTTTTTTTTTTTTTTTTGGTCTATTGTTACAAACGGTACTTCAACAAATATCTGCTATTTATCTACTTTTCCTTAAGAGAACATTCCTTGAAATGGGATTTCTAGGTCAAAGGGAAAAGACATTTTTAATGACTTTATTCAAACTGCTAAAATGCTTTCCAAAAGAGTTATAACAGTTTACACTTAAAAGTGAAGTGATACAATAACTTTGGAAAACAGATTGGGAGTTTCTTGTAAAGTTATACACATACACTCGTTATATATTTTCCAGCAATTTAACTACCAGGTATTTATCCAAGAAAAATGAATATTTGCAGCCATACAAAGATTTGTATTTGTACTCAAATGAATATAGCAACTTTATAAACATAATAATTTAGAAACAATCAAAAAACATTCATCAACCAGTGAATGAACAAACAAAATGTAATATATTCATTCAACAGAATATTACTCAGTAATAAAAAGAAACAAGTGGCTAATACATGCAATAACATGGATGAATCTCAAAGCATCATGGTAAAGAAAGGTACCCAGGTACACATATCCACAAAACATATTTTATGATCTTATTTACATGATATTCTGGAAAAGGCAAACTATAGTAACAAACCAGAATAGTGATTATCAGGGACTGGGGAAGAGAGGTGAGAATTGATTAAAAAGGTACACAAGGGAATTTTTTCAGATGATGGAAATGGAAATGTTCTATATCATGACAGTGGAGGTTCTTATATGATTATCCAGTTTTCAAAATGTGTCAAACTGTACACTTAGAAATATTACTTACTCAATCATTCTTTAAACAAACATTTACCAAGCACCAGCAAATGTTTGGCACTGGGTATAAACAGGTGAATAAAACATAGACATACTTCCCAGGGAGTTATTTCCTCAAGTCTCAAGTCTCTTCACATTCTTCTAATGACCATAACAGAGGAAGCATAGATTTTTTCTCTTGATAGTAAATACAATGCATGCTTATAATAGCTACTAACATAAGAATAAAATTAAAACAATCTCTCATCCTAATACTCACCAATAAACACTTGAAAAAATAAATTCTCTTGTCTATACTTTAACTACAGAGTGCAGCCTGCCCAGGAGTGGTGTCACACACATGGAGAGCTGACGCAGCAAGAGGATGCAACAAAAAAGAGACACAGATTCCCAGTGCTGCTGACAAGAACACAAGTTGACAAAGAAGAACACACAGCGAATGGACACAGAGAGCAGACAACTGGCGGAGGTGGGGGGAAGGGGAGAGAAATAAATAAATCTTAAAAAAAAAAAAAAAAAAAAAAAAGAGCTGACCTGGTGCTCATAGGAGAAAAAAGAGAAAAAGAAAACAATTCCCAAGAGATTTTAAATCATGGTTTAACTCTAGAGTAGATTTGTAGCCTAATTTTATAAACGTTCAGTCTGGATTTTAGTTTAAATTAGCTCTAGACTGACAATGATAAACCTTTTGGCAGAAGTAGATGCAAATTCCCATGGAAGAAAAAAAAAAAAAAACAACCTTCAACCTACGCTTTAGGAAATCCCTAAACAGAAATTTCTCAAGCAACAAACAATTAAAGTCAAGCACCCAGAGAAGCAAGGCACCTTGAGCAAGATTCAGCAGAAACGAAAGAAAGCAGAAACTTACCTGCAAAGACCTGAGATATTAAAATTAGCATGCACAATATGCTTAGTACTTTTAAAGACTTAAAAGACTAACTCAAAAATATATGTAGGGAGGGAGACAGCCAGCAAGATGGCGGTGAAGTAAGGAGGTCCTAGAGTCAGCTCCTGCTACAGGGCAGTTAGCAAACACCCAGAGCTCTCTGGAGCTAGCTGAAGCACCTGTTTGGGGGCTCCAGGAGGACAGAAGAGGATCCTGCAACATACTTGAAGTAATGGAAGGAGGAGATTGCCCATCTGCAAAGAAAATTCCTAAGTAGAGCGCTCCATGCCACGGAGGCCGGTACCCATTCTCCACTGGAGGTACAAGCCACCTTAGGAGCTGTTCCACGACTGGAATTGAAAGCTCGACTTGCCAAAAATGGGGAAGGAAGAGACTGTTGGGCACCAACTTCAGTTACTGATGAGTAAATTCAGCGGATTAACATATAATCCTAAGAACAGCTAAGGTTTGAGCCTGTCCAAGTCAGAAAGAGGCCAGCAGCCACCATTTTAACTCCACATCTGGAAGGAGGGGAAGCGGATTCACTGAAAATCACAGTGCTGGTAGGGACCAGCTTCTTTCCATCCAGATCAGACTGCAGCTCGAGCCTAGGCCCCAGCCCTGAGGAAGCTGGGGAACCTGTACCAGCTTCTCCGGGAAATTACCCACCAAGCCAGAGGCTGATGATTATACTACTCTGGCAGCATGAGCTCCCCCAGGAGCTATTCTGTGGCTGGGATTGGAAGCTCCATTTCCCAAAAACAGAGGAGGAGGAGATGGTCGGCTACTGATTTCAGCTACTGATTAGTAGACTCAGTGGCTAAGGTAGAACCCTGGGAACAGCTGGGGTGTGAATCCATCTGAGTTAGAAAGTGGTGGCTGCCATTTTTACCCCACCCTCAGCATGAAGGGAAGCCAGGCTGACTAAAAATCAAAGTGAAGGCAGGAACTGGTTTCTTTCACCCAGATAGGCCTACAGCCCTTGACTAGGCTTCAGCCCCACCTCTGGAAGGGAGGAGGCTGGCAGGCCCTGCATCAGCCTATCCAGGTAACTGGAGGTACATTCAGCTGGCACAGACTGAATAACTGGAAGTCTACCAGGCCAACTGTGGTCATCTTGGATCTGCACTGCATAGATTGCTGCCCACACCTGCAGTGAGATACCTGCCCCAGACAGGGGAGAAAAGGGAGTGAAGCTTCATCATTCTCTCTGGGCAGCTACAGTCTAGGCCTGCACAACTTGGATTATTCCACACAGCTATGGCTCTGTCCCTACCCTTGGCAAAGGAGAAAGTTGGGAGAAGCTTCATTGGTCCCTGGGACAATGAGGGCAGCTTGAACCTCCACAGCTTATAGCACCAACTGCATCCTTGGCTCCTAATGAACAACCAGCAAGGGAGAAAGGGCAGAAAGCCCTAAACTAAAGAGAAAAACTACACCCAGAATAAATACTCTAGTAATCCAGATGCCAAAACACCAACAAAAAATTACAATCCACACCAAGAAACAGGAAGCTATGGCCCAGTTAAAGGAACAAGATAGGCCTCCAGATGACATAAAGGAGTTGACATAACTAATCATAGATGTTCAAACAAATCTCCTTAATAAATCCAATGAGATGGCTAAAGAGATTAAAGATATTAGGAAGACACTGGATGAACACAAAGAAGAATTTGGAAGCATACATAGAAAAATAGCAGATCTTATGGGAATGTAAGGTGCAATAAATGAAATTTTAGAGAATATTGGAATCATATAATAGCAGATTGGAGGAGGCAGAAGAAAGGATTGGTGAGCTTCAAGAAATGGCCTCTGAAAGTGAACATACAAAAAAATAGATGAAGAATGGAAAAAAATTGAACAAGGTCTCAGGGAACTAAATGACAACAAAAGGCATGCAAATGTATGTGTCATGGGTGTCCAAGAAGAAGAAGAGAAGGGAAAAGGAAAGGAATATTTGAAGAAATAATGGTAGAACTTCCCAAACTTATTGAAGGACATAGATATCCATGTCTAAGAAGCACAACATACTCACATCTGAAAAAATCCAAATAGACCACTCCAAGACACATTCTAATCAGAATGCCAAATGCCAAAGACAAGGAGAATTCTCAGAATAGTAAGAGCAAAGCAATGCATAACATATAATGGATACCCAATAAGATTAAGTGCTGATTTCTCACCAGAAACCATGGAGGCAAGAAGAGAGTAGTCTGATATACTTAAGATATACTGGAGAAGAAAAATTTCCAGCCAAGAATCTTATTATCAAGCAAGACTGTCTTTCAAAAATGAGGGTGAGATTAGAATATTCACAGATAAACAGAAATTGAGAGAATTTCTAAGCAAGAGACCAGATGTTCAGGAAATACTAAAGGGTGTGCGAGAGCCTGAAAAGAAAAGACAGGAGAGAGAGGCCTGAGAGTCTAGAAATAAAAGATTATATCAATAAAAGTAATTAAAAGTTGCGGGCAGCGGCGGGCCTCCGGGAGGGTCGGCGGTTGGCCAGGCAGGCTCTCCAGACGGGGGCTGCCTCGCGGTCGAAGGAGAGGAGGGGGTTCGGCACGAAGCCGTTGGGCCCTCGCTCTCTCCGCTCAGGCACGGGGGACGCGCGGTGCAAGCAAGAACACCACGGAGACAAGGTCTAGGCACAAGTCTGCTTTATTGTTGAAGGGGACATGGTTTTATAGGGTCTAGGGATACGTAAAGGGACTTGATTGGTGCCGGCGGGTGCTGTTGCTTGCGTAGACGGTTACTGGACAGTAGGCGGTTACTGGACAGTAAGCTGGCTAAGAGGTTAGGAGCAAGGGAGGGGAAGGGGAAAGTGTGAGCTGTCTAGATAAAGGCTAGGCGGAAGACAGAGAAGGGGAGAAGGAGGGGCAGTGCCGGCTGCCAATATTGGGCGGGAAGGAGATGGGGACAATTGCTCCCTTTTGTTTAAAAGTATGTGCTTCGGGGGAGGTGAACTGGTGGCAGCAGGGGCAGTATGGGACGGGGTACTGGGGTAAGACGAGGGGAGGAGGGAGACCACGAGGACCGGCTGCCGGCGAGAAGCAGAGGGCCCTCCCAGCTGCTCTCAGCTGCAGAGGACACAGCGTCTGGCCAGGACGCATGTGCCTGCCGCTGGGGTCGGCGCACGCCGGCGCCTGGCGCGCGCCGAGCTCTGCCAGCAAAACGGCGTCGTGATGTTCCTGAACCCCTCGCCCGATTGGGGGAGAAGGAGGGAGATGAGTGAGGAAAGGGAGACAGGAGGTTACAGGCGTGTGGTTCGGTGTTTGCGGCGGGGGCGGGAGGAGCGCGGCGGATGGCTTGGTGGTGGCTCTTTAGTGGCGAGGCGTTGATAATGAACCTGCACAAAGGAGCTGAATACCGCGTTGGCTTGGTCTTTGGCGAGGCGGACTATTTTTTTGACGGCCCAGGGTCCTACAGTGAGGGCTAAGATGATGATGATGAGTGGGCCTAAAAATGGAAGGAGGTATGGGAGGAGGGTATGGAGAACACTGGAAAAATAGTTCGTATTTTCTCGCTCTTTGCGGCGCTTATCCAATCCCTCCTGGACCTTTCTCAGGTTGTCCTCGACTAAGCCGGTGGAGTTGGCGTATACGCAGCACTCCTCTCCAAGGGCGGCACAGAGACCCCCTTCCTTAAGGAGGAGGAGGTCGAGGCCGCGGCGGTTCTGGAGGACTACCTCAGAGAGAGAATTGAGAGAATTTTTTAGATGTTTTACAGCATTTTGAAGGTAGGTGATATCTTCGTCGACGGCCTGTCTGAGAGAGGAGAGGGCAGAGGACTGTGTGGCGAGGGCGGCGATCCCTGTGCCTGCCCCTGCAAGACCTAGAAGGGTAGCGACTGTTAGGACTGTGGTGACAGGCTCTCTCCTTTGTAAGTGGAGGGAGGTTTGTCTGCTCAGCACGCGGCGGAAAAATTCGTGGTCAGAATGGTAAACGACTCGAGGAGCGAGAAGGATGAGCAGGCAAGTCTCATGGGTAGCAATGAGGGTGGCGACATTGAGGCAGGGGGTTAGCCCGGTGGAGGTGCAAAGCCACTGAGAGGTGTTAAGGGGGATTAAGAACTTGGCGGACGCGCTGGGAGAGGAGTAGTTAGAGCAAGCACTAAGGGAGGGGTGGGAACCTTGACGAGAATGAACACAGCGTCCTGTGGACGAAACAGATTGAAAGGTTAGGGGGACGGAGGAAGTGTTCCAGTTGCACTCGGCTGGGTATACTGAAGTGGATTCGTTGAACATGAAGTTAACGGCGACAGGCTCATAGATAGGAAGGGAGGGGGAGAGGCAGAGCCAACAGTTCTTGGTGAGGTTGGGGTGAGAAGTATTTAGAGATAAGTAGGATGCATAGATTAACGCGAGAAGGGGACTGGAATACTTGGTAGGGGGGCCATGGCTGGGGAGCGATGGACGAGGGGAGGTGCCGCTGGAAGGGGGGGGAGGCGGGGGGATTGAGGACTTTATTGGGGCCAACGGCGAGGGGTGGGGATTCAGGCGTGGGCAGTAGTTTTCTGATGATGAGGAAGGCTTCCTCTTGCCAGCGCTGAAGGGTCCAATTGGAGCATTGATGGGCCGAGTTGACAACGGCCGGGGAGATGAAGGGAAGCATGATGATGAGAGCAATGGGAAGAACGGAACTACCCGTGTGGTGGCGAATCATCTGTGGAGACAAAAGAGAGAGAGAAAACTACAAAGGAAACAGCGATGGGAAGGAGGCAAGTTAGGTAGGCAACTCGTTAGGAGGATCACTGGTGTCAGCGTTAGCGGAAGCCTCGGCGGTGTGGGGCTTGATGAGACGTCCTGGGACCCAGATGGGCTGCGGCTCTGATCAGGGAAAACGCAGGCGAATCCCCGTCCTTGGGCTAAGAGAGGGTCCATGCCACTGGGTGGTCTGCGGGTCACGCCAGAGAACAAGCGGTGCAGGGGTGGGCCGGAAGGTAGGCCCCCAGTGCATGTGGACCGGTGAAAAGCCTTGGGCATTGAAGGTCATCAGGTTGTGTCGGATCAGGGCCTCTGTGACGACGTCGCGAGGGGTGCGACGCGGCTGGTCGGCAGATGTCTTGAGAATGAGGGTTTTGAGAGACTGGTGAGCACGCTCTACTAGGCCTTGTCCCTGCGGATTGTAGGGAATGCCAAAGTGATGGGTGATGTCGTAGAGCTTGAGGAATTCGGCAAGGGAGGCGCTCCGGTAGGCAGGTCCGTTGTCTGTCTTGATGTCCCATGGAACGCCCATGAAAAGAATAGATTCTCTGAGCGCTTGGATGGCGTGCTTGGCCGTTTCTCCGGTGAGCGCGGTTGCGTAGCAGAGGTGAGAGAAGGTGTCGATGGCTACGTGGAGGTATTTCCATCGGCCAAACTGGGGGATGTGAGTGACGTCCAGTTGCCATCTGGAATTGGGGCGGAGCCCACGAGGGTTAACTCCCTGCGGTTGGAGCGGCCCCAAGGGCAGCAATGGAGCGCACGTTCGGCATGACCGCACAAGGTGTTTGCAGGTATGGATTGAGAGGTCTGGAAAGAGTTTGTGGAGGCCAGCTGCTGAGAAGTGAAATCTGGTGTGCAGCAGCTTGGCCTGATTGATGAGGTCTCCGACTGCGACGGTGGTCTCGGCTGGAAGCAGGTGAACGGCCTGATCAGCAAGGTGGTTGCCGTGGGCCAGGGGCCCGGGAAGGCCGGAATGGCTGCGGATGTGAGCGATGAACCAAGGCTGTCGGCGGTTCTCTATGAGCTCTTGAAGGTCCAGGAGAGCGACGTTGATGCTTCCACTCGCTGAGTTGTCGGGCGGAAAAAACGCAGAAAAGGCAATGACTTGGCAGACTTGTAGGCAGTAGAGGCTGTCTGTAAAGATGTTCAGTGGACAGTGGGGATGGGTTTGGAGTGCTAAGATGACAGCACGCAGTTCGGCCACTTGCACAGAGGATTGATGGAGGCGCACATGTGAACGTGGCTGGTGCTCGCCGGGTGCGAAGACAACGGCGGCAAACTTAGTCTTGGAGGCGTCTGTGAAGATGATGGTGGTGTCTGGAAGAGGCTTGCTGGACGGAAAAGGGAAATGGCCGGGGGGCGGCGATTTCTAGCAGGGGAAGGCCCTGCAGTAACCGATGCTGTGGAAAGTGGTTATTGAAGTTGCCATGATAAAGCTCCATAAGAGTCTGCATATCAACGGAGCTGCGTAGCAGGGTGGTGACTTGCCGGGCGGTGAAGGGCCACACAATGGTGTCAGGTGGGCACCCATAATGATGGGTGGCTTGTGTGACTAGGGCGGTGGCGAGCTGAACGAGTAGGGTGGTTTGAGGTCCAATCTTTCAGAGCTTGCTCTTTGCCATATGGACCCAGAGGAGCGGTCCGTCTTGCCAAAGAAGGCCAGTAGGTGTTCCCCGAGTGGGTAAGACTAGGCCTAACAACGGTTTCCCAGGCTCATGTCGCTGGAGTTGGCACTGTTTGATGGCTCTATTTACCCGGGCCAGGGCATTTTTGGCCTCGTCGGTGAGGCAAATCCTGTTTCTGGGTGCGGATGATGGCGGAGCGTTGGAGCAGAGTAGCCGGTACAGGGGCTGGAGTTGCTCTGTGGTAAGCGGCAGCGCTGGGCGCAACCAATTGATCTGTCCGCAGAGTTGTTGCAATTCGAGGAGCGTAAGCAGGTCAGGAATTCTGATGTGTGGCGTTTGGGGCGCAACGGTGGAAGTGATGGAGAACCCTAGGAACTGGTAGGGTGGATGAACCGTTAGCTTCTGTGTATTGACTTTGAGATCTAGGTCTTGAAGGTGGCGCAGCAATTGCTCCAGGACTGCGTGCAGGCCTGACTCTGAGGGATGGGCCACAAGCAAGTCGTCCATATAGTGGATGATGTTAGCGTACTTCACGAGTGGCTGGATGGCTTCGCGTACATACATCTGGCAAATGGCAGGGCTGTTTCGCATGCCCTGAGGCAGAACGCGCCAGTGGTATCGCAGTGCCGGTTCCCGATAGTTGGTCTGAGGAACCGTGAAGGCGAATTTCGGTCGGTCGTCCGGGTGCAACGGGATGGAGAAAAAGCAGTCTTTAATATCTATCACTGCAACAAACCAATGCTGGGGCACCGTGGTAGGGTGGGGGAGGCCGGGCTGCGGCAATCCCATAGGCTTGATGTGTTTGTTGATTTCTCTTAAGTCTTGAAGTAGACGGGACTTCCCGTTCTTCTTTTGAATGAAGAAAATTGGCGAGTTGTATGGGCTGGTGGAGGGCTCGACGTGGCCTGCGTGAAGCTGCTCATCAACAAGCCCCTTAAGAATGTCCAGTTTAGGGATTGGGAAAGGCCATTCCTCCACCCAAATGCGCTCCTCTGTGTCCCATTGCAGAGGAACGGGTGCTGGAGGTCGAACACGAGCAATGGCCGAAACTATTGGGGGGGCAGCTGCGGTGGCGTGGCAGTGAGAACGGCTCCCGACTGATGCAGGATATCACGGCCCCAAAGAACTTGCGAGATTTCCTTCAGAACGAGGGGGCGGAAGGTTCCCTGTCGACCTTCTGCGTCTCTCCAGACGACGTCCTGGGCAACTTGCTGGGAGGGCGCTTGGCCAGTGGCTCCCACCACTAGGGGGCCATCGGTCAGAGGGAGGTGCCCGGCCTGGTCGAGTGGGATGCAGGAAATTTCTGCTCCTGTGTCGAGTAGCCCTGTGAGCCAGCGGCCGGAGACTTGGATAGAGAGAAGAGGCCTGGTGGAGGGTGCGATGGGAACAGACCAGAGTACTTTCATGGGCGGGGACGCTGAGTCGTTGCGGCCTCTTTGTTGCGGGGCTGAGGCCTGCCCCCATGGCCGTTTAAAGGCTTGCGGCTGGTGTTAGGGACGCGGCAGTCGCGGGCCCAGTGGTATCCTTTTCCGCACCACGGGCACGGAGTGGAAGGAGGCCGTGGTGGATGGCCTATGTTGGGCACGTCCGGCGGCGGCCGTGGCTTGTTGGGGCAGTCTCGAGCAAAGTGGCCGAGTTCGTCACAGCGGAAGCATTCGTTGGAGGCCGAGACGACAGCGAGGACAGCCTGGGCCACGGCGGAGGCCTGGGCGTTGACTCCGGAGCAGGCGAGGACCCAGTCGTGGAAGGGCTTGTCTCTCAGCGGCCTGATGATCGCCTTGCAAGTTGGGTTTGCGCCCTCCTGAACAAAGTCCTTGATGAAGGAGGTCTGGGCCTGTGTGCCAACGACCTTGCGCTCGGCCGCGGCCTGGACACGCGCCATGAAGTCGGAGAACGGTTCCTCTGGTTTCTGGAAAAGTCTGGTGAGTGGCTCGGGCACGGAGGCAGCGCAGTTGTGGAAGGCACGGAGGGCACACTGCTTTAGCTGGAGGAAGAAGCCTTGAGGGAGGGCGACGTAGCTCTGTGGCATGGCGTAGCGCCCCAGTCTGAGGAACGCGTTGGCAGGATATCGGGTGCCGTCGCGGGCGTTCTCGGCGATTTGTTTTTCGTTCTCGGCAGCGAAATGTGCGCGCCAGTCAATAACTGCCCCGAGGGAAGTATGCCTCTCACGAGGGATATCCAGTCGTAGGGGAGACAGCGGGCAAAGGTCATACGTTCAAGGAGGTCTTGAGCATGGGGGCTGGCAAGACCATCCTCTCGGACAGCGCTGCGGAGGGTTTGTACGTCTTTCGGGGAGAAGGGAACCCATACTTGGGGGTTCGCTCGAGAACGATTGGGATTTAGTGGATACATATCAGCAACTGGAGCAGTGGGGGGCTCGAAGAGGAGATTATTAGAGCACGGGAGGGGGTGTCTATTCGGCGGCACATAAGCGGGCGCTCGTACGCATCATCTAGGTCGTCATCAGAAGATGGCGGATGAAGTGCTTCCGGTTCCGGGTAAGGGCAAGATGACGCCGGTTCCGGGTAGGGGCAAGATGGCGCTGAGGCAGGAAGGGGAGGGTACAACGGCGGATAGTCCTTCCGTGAAGAAGCAGGAAGGGGCGGGGAGTGCGGCTTCTTCCTCTTTTGGGAGGAAGAAGGAGGGAGCGCACCCTCTTGGGTGGGCTTTCCTTTGTTTCGTGAGGAAGAAGGCGGAAGTGCGCCATCTTGGTCGGAGTCAGAATCAGCGGCGCAAGGGGGGTCAAGCTCAAGCGCGGCCTCCAACTGAGCCGAGAGCGATTCGGCATCGGAGTCGTTACCGGGAGCGCCGTCTTGGCGGTCGCGCCCTTCCCCTGACTCATCCACGGTATCGCACGGGAAGGCCTTGGCCTCGGGAGCGGGCACGCCTTGCAAACAAGCGCAAATGGCCACAAGAGCGGGGAGGAGGCCGGGGGGAAAGACCCGGCCCTCATGTTCCATGGCTGAGGCTACTCGTTCGATCAGCCGGGCATAAGTCTGAGGACTCCAGAGCGGGCAGGTGATGAGCCAGGGATTGAACGGGAGAAGTAAGTCCCAGTAGCGCTGAAGCTGGTGGACGGAAACTCTAACCTGGTTAGTTTCCAGGAGGGCAGCCAGGGCCCGAACCTGCGGGACCTGACGGAAGGAGAGCGAAGTACCCATTCTGATTTGAATGGAAGACGCCGAAGAGTCCCTACCTTAAGCGAAGCATGGGGGGTAGGCGTCAGAGTGGGCCCCACCCACGTTGGGCGCCAAATGCGGGCAGCGGCGGGCCTCCGGGAGGGTCGGCGGTTGGCCGGGCGGGCTCTCTGGACGGGGGCTGCCTCACGGTCGAAGGAGAGGAGGGGGTTCGGCATGAAGCCGTTGGGCCCTTGCTCTCTCCGCTCAGGCACGGGGGACGCGCGGTGCAAGCAAGAACACCACGGAGACAAGGTCTAGGCACAAGTCTGCTTTATTGTTGAAGGGGACATGGTTTTATAGGGTCTAGGGATACGTAAAGGGACTTGACTGGTGCCGGCGGGTGCTGTTGCTTGCGTAGACGGTTACTGGACAGTAGGCGGTTACTGGACAGTAGGCGGTTACTGGACAGTAAGCTGGCTAAGAGGTTAGGAGCAAGGGAGGGGAAGGGGAAAGTGTGGGCTGTCTAGATAACGGCTAGGCGGAAGACGGAGAAGGGGAGAAGGAGGGGCAGCGCCGGCTGCCAATACTGGGCGGGAAGGAGACGGGGACAATTGCTTGGGGACAAAAAGTGTCAAAGGAGTCGTGAAAATAAAATATGACAGATGAAACTCATATAGGAATAAATGTAACCAACAATGTAAAGCACTTGTATTCAGAAAACTGCAACTCAATGTTAAAAGAAATTTAAAAAGACCTAAATAACTGTAAGTACATTCCATGCTCATGGACTGGAAGACTAAATATGATGAAGACGTAAATTCTACTCAAATCGATATACAGATTCAATGCAATCCCTATAAAAATTCTACCAGCATTTAAAAAAAAAAATTGAAAACACAATTAACAAATTTATTTGAAGGGTAAGGGGTCCTGAATAGCTAGAAACACCATAAAAAGGAAAAGCGAACCATCAGCTCCAGCCTTTAAATCATTTTACCTAGCTATAATGGTAAAAACAACATGGTACTGGCATAAAGACAGAAACACAGACCAGTGGAACTAAATTTACGGTTCAGAAACATCTATCGTCAAGTGTTTTTTGGCTAGCCTGTCAAACCCACACAGCTTGGGCAGAATAGTCCATTCAACAAATGGTGCTGAAAGAACTGGATATTCATAGCCGAAAGAAGGAAAGAACTCCTATCTGACACCTTATCCAAAAACTAACTCAAAGTGGATCAAAAACCTAAAAATAAAAGCAATAACCATAAAACTTCTAGAAGAAATTATAGGAAAATATCTTCAAGACCTCATGGTAGGTGGTGGATTCTTAAAGGATAAGAGGAGGACTGAGATGGTCTACTGATGTTTAATGCATATAGAAGTTTTAATTAGCTTTACTGTAAAAGTGTGGAAATGTATAGAATGGATGGTAATGAATAGTGATTAACAGCTATTTTATAAATGGGGATGTGGCTGAAAATGGTAGTCTAGGTATGTGAACGCCAATTGAAAGAATGCTAGAGAATAATCTAGGAACTCAAAAGCACAGTAAACCAAGAGGTGGATGAGAATTGTGGTTGATGGTACAGATACAGGAGTGTCCTTTGTGAGCAGAGCAAATGTACATCACTGTTGCAAGGTGCTGAGAATGTGAAGAAGCATGGGAACACTAACTGGAGTGACCTATGGATTGTGGTTACCAGTAATAACATAATACTGCATCTATACCAAAGATGTACTGTGTTAATAATGGGGTTATATGGAAAATGTGAGCCAAATGTACACTATGGACGTGGTAACAATCAGATGATATTATTCTAGCTGTAATCAATGTTCCACCACAGTGTGGTGTGTTGATAAAGGGGTGTTGTTTTAGAATTATGCACATGTGCATGATTGTTTTATATATTTACAACTTCTATCATAAAAAAATATATTTAAAAATCAATAATAGGGTGGGTTGCGGGAAAAACACACCAAATATAAGATAAGGACTATAATTAGTAGTAAGATTTTGACAATGTTCTTCCATAATTTGTAACAAATGTTTAATGACAATGCAAGGTGTTGGTGAGGGTTGATGTATGGGACCCCAGTATTTAACAACTTTTACTATACACTTTTTTTGTATATTCATATATAAATGATATAAAGATAATAATAGGGTGGGTTGGGGGAAAAATACTTTTGTTAGTAGTAATATTCTGACAATGCTCTTTAATCATTAGTTAAAAATGTTTAAGAAAAAATGCAAGGTATTGGTGGTAGGGTGAATTATTAGAGTCCTGTATGATGTTATATATGTTTGTTTTGTAAGTTCATAACTATTACTATACACTTATTGTTTGCATATGTACGAATAATATACTTCAATAAAGAAATAAAAATAAAAATAAATAAAAATTTAAAAAATATATGCAGAGAGCAGACATGGCTCAGGGAGTTGTGTGCTTGCCTGTCATATAAAAGGTCCTGGGTTTGGTTCCCAGTGCCTTTTATTTATTTATTTTTTTTCTTTTCTTTCTTTTTTTTTTTTAAGATTTATTTATTTATTTCTCTCCCCTTCTCCCCCGCCCCAGCTGTCTGTTCTCTGTGTCTATTTGCTGGGTGTTCATCGGTTTCTGTTGTTGTCAGCGGCATGGGAATCTGTTTCTTTTTGTTGCGTCATTTTGTTATGTCAGCTCTCCGTGTATGCGGCACCATTCCTGGGCAGGCTGCACTTTCTTTTGCGCTGGGCGGCTCTCCTTATGGGGCACACTCCTTGTGCGTGGGGCTCCCCTACACGGGGGACACCCCTGCGAGGCAGGGTACTCCTTGTGTGCATCAGCACTGCACATGGGCCAGCTTCACACAGGTCAAGGAGGCCCGGGGTTTGAACCGTGGACCTCCCATGTGGTAGACGGATGCCCTAACCACTGGGCCAAGACCGCTTCCCCCCAGTGCCTTCTAAAGACAAACAAACAACAAGCAGACGTCAAGCAAAAAAAACAACAAAACGAGCAGTGAACAAATAAATACGAAAAAATGAGCAGGGAGTAAATGTAGCTCAAGCAGTGGGGCACTCACATCACACACCCCCACGTGTGAAGTCCTGTGTTTGGTTCCCAGTGCCTCCTAAAGACGATGAGGAAGACAGTGAAATGACCCAATGGGCTGTTGTGGGGAGCTGACACAACAAGATGCCACAAAAAAGGACATAAGGAGGAAAGCACAATGAGAGATACAGTAAGCAGGGAGCGGAGGCGGCTTAAGCAATTGGGCGTCTCCCTCCCAAATGGGAGGTTCCAAGTTTGGTTCCCAGTGCTTCTGGAAAAGAGGACATGCACACAATGAACAGACACAGGAAGCAGAAAGCAAGCATAAACAACATGGCAGGAGGAGAAAGAAATAAAAAGAAATTAAATCTTTAAATAGAAAACAAGGAACAAACAATGAGTAAAAACAATGAGCATACAATGAGGGAAAAACCAACAAGCAGAGCAAAACCAACGAGCAGACAAGTGCAAAACAACAAGCAAAAACAGATAAGGAAGCCATGGGGGGAGGGGGGAGAATATATAGATGATTATACCACACGTGGTGAATGCCACTGACAGATTCTCTCAGAACATAAGTGAAGAATACAGACTATTTAATCATATCTGAAAGGATCACCTGAGCAGAATGTTAGAGAACACAAAGGAACTAGCCAAATGAAAGGGAAAGAAAAAGGACTTTCTATTTTTAGGTCAGGGAACTGGCACTTGAGATTAATGTAAGGCGTCATCAGAAGAAAAAGCACAAAGGTCATCATACACGGTCTTGAAGAGTCTGGGTTATTATCAAAGCTAGTTTTTAATGCAAAGTGTTTGATAAGAATGGATTTCCATATTAGGAAAATCACTCTAGCAGCAACTTGGAGAATGGACTGGGAGTTGGAATGTTGAAGACAGCTTAAAGACAGGGATCTTCTTAAGGAAACCATTGAAGCAATACAGACAAATAATTATGAGTGTAAGAATTAGGGTAAAGAAAAAATTAAAAATTAAAAATAAAAATAAAAATAAAAATAAAAAAAGAATTAGGGTAAAGGCACGAGGCTACAGCAATGGTTCTCAAATGTCTAAAGATATTTTGGTTGTCATGACTGTGAAAGTGCTACTGGCATCTAGTGGGTAGAGGCCAGGAATGGAATTAAACATATTCTAGTGCACAAGTCAGTTCTCCAGTAAGGAGATGATCCAGCCCCAAAAATGTCAATAGCGCCACATTTGAGAAATCCTAGGAAAGAAAGCTTCAAGAGCTATTAAGAAGCTTTAAAAGACAGAAGATTGACTAGAAGTAGATGGTGAGGAAGAAGATGTGTAAAGGAGGACTCCTGGGTTTCTGGTTGGGGGAATCTGAGTAGATGATGGAACAGAAGAGGTATAAAAAGAAAATCATTTGCTGGAGACACACAGATTTTGAAGTATCTGTGGTACATCTAAGTTAAATATACAAACTTGGAGCACACAAGAAAAATATTTGGACCAGAGATATAGTTTGGGAATTGATAAAGAAGAAGCCATGGGACTGGAGTAACATGGAGTAAAAAATAAGTACCTGGCATAAAAAGTGAAAAACACTGAACAGAAACTTGGAGCACACCAATATTTAAGGGAAAACTCATTCTAAGATTGGTAACATTAAAAAAATTTTTTTATACAAAGAAAGGAGTATTAACCTTCCAAATAACTATTTCATTTGTTACTCCAAATAACAAATTGGGATTGAATTACCCCATTATTTCAAGTCTCAAATTTGTTTTGAAACTCCGGTAAGAGTGGAAGCTCTGCTAATTGACCTCCTGTTACCCAGTGTCTCCACTACTTCTGATGCCCACAACTAGTATGCTTACCAAGAGCCAATGTTATTTATTCCAGGTAGTTATAATTATTATGATTATATAACTTGATCAAACACAAACCCAATGAAATAAAAGTTCAAAAAGAAAGTTGTTTCTATGAAAGTTAAGGCTGGAAAATACACAAAACCTTACCATAACTCAGTAACTGGGGTCAAAAATTTCAATCATATAAATATAGGGCTATAATAATATATTTATAAAATGACTGAAAGGTAAGCCACAGAGTTAGCAGACTAGGCATTCAGAGGGTCAGATCTGGGTGGGGAACTTATTTCTGCCATATATAAAGTACAGAAACTTTCTGCAAACTAACCCAAGACTCAGTTTCTTCAACTGTAAAAGTAATAATATCATTTGAATAGAGGATTGTTCTGTGATAAATAAGGTATTTGTAAGGGCCTAACATAGTACCTAACTCACAAATACACAGTAGGTAATGTTGTCTTTTTAGTCATTCCTTAGGAAAAGTTTCCCAAAGTGACTATTTTTAAAGAAGACGTAAGGTTTGGGACATTTTTTCATATTATGGTTACATGTTTTTACTACTTTCATCAGGTCTTATGAAATTCTAAAAAGAAATCTGGAAAAGACCTACTGCTTGCTATCTTTAGGTTGAGTCTTTTTTTTCCAAATGGTAAACTTTTTTCAGTATTAGTTATATTTATTATTTTTTTGGTCTTCTTTTTTTTTAAGATACATAGATCACACAAAATACAAAATGTTACATTAGGTTTAGTCTTAATGCAAAACCTGTAGTAAAATCAATCATTAAAAGAAAAAAAATCATTAAAAAAGAGTGGGCAACAGAATCAGCAACAAAACTATACTTATCCTAAAGGCAAGGACTCAAAACAATGTATATCTGTCCTTTTGTGTACTGTAATACATAGCACTCGTCCCGCAAAACTTTATGTTCTAGACTTGACGTCTTTCATAGCATGGATTATCTGTATCACTAAAAAAGGACAAGTATATTTTATCCTGAAATTTTTATTACTCTATCCTTATTTTAAAGAGGAGAAACTGGCAATCTCCCTTAGACTCTGGATGGGAGGGCTATGTCATAACAATAATTTTATTTCAAGTACCCAGCTGTTGGGTGCAGTAAAAAAGTTTTTAGTATAAATGAAATACTTTTATTCATACATAAACTCAAAGTAATCACAAAAGTAACATACCTACTCTTTTCCAGTATCTTATGCCCCAAGGAAGAGGTATCCATGGGAGAGGTAAGATCTTTTCATTATAACTTTCATGAACATTTAGTACTGTGAAGTTACCAAATGTAGAAGAGCTATAAGCACTCAGATTGATGTATAATATTCTAATAAATACCTATGAATACTGAAGAACTTACCTAGATTTATCCAAATTCCACCTGGCTTGAGTATTTTCCATATTGTATCAATATAATCAATTACATTATGAGCTGTGTCTATGAAGAAACAGGTAGCAATACAGTCCCATGTATCTATTCAAGAAAAATCAAATTACTATAAGTTATTTTAATATTTCTTTTAATTCTATAAATTTACCCATTACCTCTTACATTTAATTTAACTGCAGGGATATAGAAGCTAAACTCTTTCTTATCAATACTATAATCAAGGTAATCAAGTAATTATATTGGGGAGATACTTTGTAATTAATCTGACAGGGTAATCAATCTGGGAATCATTTTTTTAAAAGATTAATTTATTTATTTCTCCCCCCTTCCCCCCCCCCTCCCCGGATGCTCTCTGTGTCCACCCACTGCATCCTCTTTGTCTGCTTCTGGCATCTGTTGTAGTCAGCAGCGCGGGAATCCGTGCCTCTCCTTGTTGCGTCATCTTGTGTCAGCTCTCCGTGTGTGCGGCACCATTCCTGGGCAGGCTGCACACTCCCTTGGTCTGGGCAGCTCTCCCCACAGGGCGTACCCCCTGTGCGTGGGGCTCCCCCATGCAGGGGACACCCCTGCGCGGCACAGCACTCCCGGCGCGGCTCAGCACGCCCAGGGTTTGAACCACGGACCTCCCATGTGGCAGATGGACGCCCTAACCACTGGGCCAAGTCCGCCGCCCTGGAAATCATTTTTGATGACATGTATTACTAGATATCTTTTTTTTTTTAAGATTTATTTTTATTTATTTCTGTCCCTTTTCCCACCCCTCCCACGTCCCAGTTGTCTGCTCTCTGTGTCCATTCGCTGTGTGTTCTTCTGTATCCACTTGGATTCTTGTCAGCGGCACCCAGAATCTGTGTCTCTTTTTTGTTGCGTCATCTTGCTGCGTCAGCTCTCTGTGTGCAGTGCCATTTCTAGACAAGCTGTCCTTTTTTTTTCCCGCACTTTTTTTTTTCCTTATGGGGCACACTCCTTGCGTGTGGGGCTCCCCTACGCTGGGGACACCCCTGGGTGGCACGGCACACCTTGTGCGCATCAGCGCTGCGCATGGGCCAGCTCATCACATGAGTCGGGAGACCCTGGGTTTGAATCTTGGACCTCCTATGTGGTAGGCGGACGCCCTATCCGTTGGGCCAAATGCACTTCCCACTAGATAGCTTTACCAAATGATATTTATATGAGTTGTTTCTAGTCTATTCAACTTCTAGCCTTCATTTTAAAAATAATTACAATGAAATAATGGTCATTTGGGTTTTTAAACTGGGATTTAAACCAGTATTAAGAACCAATTTTGACAAGTTGCAAGAAGACTACATTCACTTGTTGCCCACAGAGAAATCAAGTGACATCAGAATACCTAAACACTGATCACTACCTTCAGATAATAACAAGTGTAAAAGAGGGGAACAGAGGTAGTCAGAAAAAGTGGGTGAATGGGGAGTCGACATGGCTCAGTGGTTAAGTGTTGGCTTCCCACACATAAGGTCCCTAGGTTCACCATCCCTGGCACCAGTACCTCAAAAAAAAAAAAAGTGGGTGGAACTCAGCAGACAACACTGTTTACCTCCTTGAGGCTGAATTCTAGTACAAGGATTAAGACAGAATTGAAGAAATGGTGTCTGTACAAATGCTGGTACAATAATGACACTTGATCCAATCAAGGATCACTACCATCATTTGCTCCCTCAAAACTTGCTCTAGGATAAAGTCATTTTTATTTTCCTATGTGATGTTTTCCATTATTCTACTCCTTTTTGGAGACTTTGGTCCCTAACTTATCTTGAAGACCTAATGCCTTTCTTCCTTCCCTTTCTACTTCCAGAGTATAAGTTTTTCCCAAAGCCAGCATTCAAGGAAAAAGAAACAAAACTTTACTATCTTGTTACTTCCATGCTCTAAACCCTCCAATTGTTTCCCATCTCGCTAGGTCAAACTTTAAAGTCTGTGCAATGACCTACAAGTCTGCTTTGCCAAACCCTCTCCAAACTAACCCTCTTGCTTTTTGTTGAGCAGAATAAGCACATTTCCTTCACCATCATCTCTTTCCCTTGCCATTTCCTCTGTCTAGAATATTTTCCCCCAAATATTCGAATGGCTTGCCTCTTCACTTCTTTGAGATTCTGAGCCTGTTTTTAAAAAATGTCTGCTCTTAGAAAGGTCTTCCCTAACAACCCTATATAAAATAGCAGCTCCACTCTAGATAATCTATATCCCATTTACCCTGTTTATTTTTCTCCCTTACAATATACTTGTTATTGCCTCTCTCTCCCTACTTGAATATAATTGCCCTGTGGAGAATTTTGTTTTGCTCACTGCTCTCTAGCCAATGCCTAGAATATACCTGGCATTTAGTAAGTGCTCAACAAATGTTTTTTTGTTTTTTTGTTTTTAAAGATTTATTTATTTTTATTTAATTCCTCCCCCTCCCCCGGTTGTCTGTTCTCTGTGTCTGTTTGCTGCGTCTTGTTTCTTTGTCCGCTTCTGTTGTCCTCAGCGGCACGGGAAGTGTGGGCGGCGCCATTCCTGGGCAGGCTGTACTTTTCTTTAGCGCTGGGCGGCTCTCCTTACAGGCGCACTCCTTGCGTATGGGGCTCCCCTACGCAGGGGACACCCCTGCGTGGTACGGCACTTTCGCGCATCAGCACTGCACATGGGCCAGCTCCACACGGGTCAAGGAAGCCCGGGGTTTGAACCACGGACCTCCCATGTGGTAGACGGACGCCCCAACCACTGGGCCAAGTCCGTTTCCCAACAAATGTTTATTTAATGAACTATATTGTTAACACCCCAACATTTTAGTTTTCTTTTTCCTTTTACTGTCTAACTTTTTCTCCTCTTTCCCCATCATTGTCTCTATTTTCCTAAGGCCCAACAAAAATTTCTTCAACAGTTTGCAAGGCTGAAGCCTAACTGTAAAGGTCATCCACAATTTCTGGAACCAATCTTCTTTTCTAGCCATATTTCCCACTAAATCCCTAAACAAACCTCCCTTTTCCTTCCAGCCAGGCTGTTCTGCCATCCTTAGTTACCTTATTCATTCATATCTTTGTACCTCTGCCTGCCTGCAATGCAATTCTTCCCTGTCCTTCAAGTCATGGCCTCTCTACAGAGAGGTGATTACTACGTTCAACTTTATCATATCCATTACTCATCTGAACTTTGTTTATATGGTTATTCTAGTAGAGCCAACAGATTTTAAATTTCATGACTTCTTCATAGATTTCTTTAAGTTTCTTATTATTGCCTTGTATGGACCTTGGAAATATTCTAAAGTATCACTGAAATATACCTTATATTCTGCCACCAAAATGAATGACCAAAACTCTGGCTTAACTTAAAATTAGCTCATTAAATTTATTTTGTATTTTTTTGTATATTCTTTTTGTTCACTAAATTTTGAATAAAGGAAAAGACCTTTAAAACATTTGCTTTGAACTTACTGCATTCTGAATATATCTCCTGAAAATCTCCAGCCGTCATAGAAAAGTTAGAACCAGAAGGAAGACTGTGGGGGTCAACATCAGGGAAAAAGATCGGTCGAATTTGATCAGCTGATCTCCGGTTATTGCTAAACTGATGGATCCAAGGATAAAGCTTATATTTATTAATTTCAGAACATCTGCAACATATGGATATAAAAGTCAGTGTTTACTAAACATTTTACCAAGAAAACGTACTTTAAATACTAAAATATGATTTGCTTGATTTGAAGCTTTACTTTATATAATTCATCACTACTGGAAGTGTTACCAATGCCCCTTACCCGTTATTTGAAAATGCACATATACATGTAGATGAGCAACCAATAACGGATTAAGACAGAAAAAAATTAAATTAAAAGTTATAAATATATTATTCTTTCAACTTCAAAAAACTGTTTTTCCAAACTTCAAACTCAAGCGTAAAAACAGTACAACTATTCTTTAAAAAATGGTATTGGTTTCAAGTAAAAAAATTTGCTACTTATTTTATACATTCCCCTCCTTACCTTCTCACTAACCCCCTAACTCAAACTGCCACTCCAGACAATTTATCATTTAAATAAGGTAGGCATGTATTTCCTCTCACACACCTGACTTTAAAATTAACAACTCTTTCTCACTACTTTCCAAAAGAGGCCACACTAGTTCTGAGAGAACTTCCTAACTCAGTCATGTAAGCACAGTTGGCCATTTTATAAGAACTTGATTAAGGAAAAAACTTATGATTTTAACAATGAACTCTTCTTCCATTAATCATACAGTAAAAGGTGTAAAGAAGTTTAAGGAAGAATGAGAAAATGCTCCTTCCTAGATCACACTTAGTCCTGATCATTCTCACAGAAATCATTTTAATTTCCTGGAATTGCCAATCACTTTCTAAAAGGTCACTTACCTTCTGTTCCAACATTCTGTGTACTAGACAATTGGTTTAAGTGGTACTTTGTATAAGCATTTTGATTTTAATCTAAGACACATTTATGATACACATCAAAATCAAACACTATGTACTTATCTTCAAATTCAGAATCCAAAGTTCAAATTCAGTTTGAAAAATAGCTAAGTCATTCTAAGTCTGAGAAATTACTATTTCCAGCAAAAAGTAAATTAAATACCTGTTAAGTACAAAGTTGGAAGAAAAGAGCATAAAAAAACTCCATTCATTTCCTTGACAAGCATAACCTAGCATAGCTATTTCCCAGGCCAGTCTTCCTAGTCCAGCACCAGGTACCAGAATATTTACTTTAGAAGAATCCCTGAAATGAAATAAGGAAATTATGTCCAAACCCTCAAAGGATAAAAAAAAAAAAAAAAAAAAAAGAGAAAGAGAGAGAAAATCCACATTAACAACTAAAAACTTAGATATTCAGTAAGTATAAGCTCACTTAAGACTCTGACCTCTTAAAAATTCAATATTTAATACAATAGTTTATATAACTAAATAGACTAAATATGTGTAGATTTCAATGCAACAGGTATTATCTCTAAAAGCTTATATATTCCTGTTGGAAAAGAATTTTGAACTGCCTTCTTTCTAATTGGGCATTTTTGATGGCAAATACATTACACCAAACTAGAGGTTCACAAACTGGTTTCCTCCGCTTGTGTAGTCACACTGCCATCACACATTTCCTTTGCTATTAAGATCAGCCATTCCACTCTCAAACAGCTGGCAAATCATTACAACCCTAAATAAATTTAAATGATATTCTTACAGGAAAGCAAAAGAAAATGTGTGTAATTAGCTGGCATCATGACAATGAAAACGGAATTTCACGATTGTTTGTATTCCCTAAGTTTGGTTCATAAATCAAATCCACTTTCCAAGGCTACAATCATGTACAATTCTTTCTTATCTTTAGATAACCTGCTCTTTAAGTCTGGTGGGCACCAAACAGTTACAGGGCATTTCATTGGCAATCCATGTGATAATATTCGCATTTTCCACTTTGAAATGAAAAAGAAACAGAGAACTAAGAGATTTCTGAAAACTCAATGTATAAACATAGTAACAGGAATTTGCCACTCTGTTTTCTGAGGGCTATTCAGTGTTATGTGTTTGCATGAAAACCTTTAAATAGTGTATTTCATTTATTTCACTGTTTAATTTTCTATGTACATGATGATACAAAACTAGTCAAAAATGATTTCAAAAAGTAGACCTATAAAATTAGTAAGGCATCCTTTAATATTTAAATGGGTAAACTGACACCAAGGTACCAAAGAACAACTTTCACTAAAATAAAGTAAGATTAAATAGAATCTTTTCATATTCTAAATTATATACAATATGTTATATGGGTATGTGTGTATTTGTGCATATTTCAATTTTTTAATGAGGAAAATGGGCATATTCTCTCACTTCTCTCATGTTTATTTATACTGGTCATTTAATAAGAATATATATTTTTAACATTAGGATTTGAAAACTACTTTTAGCTCTAGAACTCTGTGCTATCTGTCCCCTTATAAAAAGACCTGTCACAGTGGTACACCAACCAGGCCTCACTCTTGTTGTCCACCCACCAAAAGCCCTACTCTTCAGAATTACTTCTCCCCCGTCCCCAATGACTCCGTCATCATCTGTTCGCTTGTTGGTTTTGTGTGTGTGTGTGTGTGTGTGTGTGTTTGGCTTTGCTGGCTGTCTGCTTGTTTTTTCTTTAGGAGGCACTGGGAACCAAACCTGGGGCCTCCCATATGGGAGGGGGGTACTCAAACTGCTTGAACCACTTCCACTCCCCAGAATTACTTCTTCCTTTACTCAGTTTCCATTTGCCCAATTAAAATATGCATTCCCTACCCTCCACCCCCAGAGGCTGTTCTAGGCTGAGAACTAAAAACAAAACAAAACAAACCATTATTAGATCAAAGTAATGCAAAAGAAAGAAAAATGATTTGTAGGTAGATTAATAAGAAGTATTTAAGTCTTTTAAAAAAAGTCACTAATAATTTCTGAATGGCTGATGACCCCTTAATAAAAAAGTTACCACACAGAAGTTGGAAATCACACTAACCTTAATGGAAAGTTGTGCTAGTAACAGTACCAACAGTTACTTTGGTAGCCTATGGTAAGTTAACTTTATGGCTGCTGTTATCAAATTCTCCCTAACTAAATCAGATTGACAGAACTCTTTAATTCCAGCTAAAAGCCGTTGATTTCAAAATACTTCGCAATGCTCATAGAAAGGAAAGTAATTTACTCCTGTAGTTTCTGATATTTGATAAAAATCCATTTCTATAGGTATGGATTTATTACAATGAAACAAATAAAGCACCAAACATCAAACACTAAGGGAAAAAACAAAAAAGCAAAATCAATCTTAACCTTCTGGTACAGAAAAGAATCAGAAAAACATTTTTACTTTATTCCGTTATTAGAAATACATTTCAGTTTAAAACAAAGACAGAATATAGCTAATAAATAGGCCTGACCTTAGTTACCATATGCTAACTCAGAAATTATACTACTAAAATACATAAAAGGAGAAACTAAGCAGCTAAAATAAGTCCACATGAAAACTTGTACATGAATGTTCATAGTAGCATAATTCATGATAGCTCCAAAGTGGAATGTTTATCCAAATGAAAATGGATGAAATTGGAAATCACAATAACCTTAATGGAAAGTTGTGCTAATAATAGTACCAACAGTTACTTTGGTAGCCTATGGAAAGTTAACTTTATGGCTGGTATTATCGAATTCTCCCTAAGCAAATCAGATCGATAGAACTCCAAATGTTTTATCAATCATTTATCCAAATGTTTATCAATGGTGAATGGATAAACAAAATAAGGTATATCTATACAATGTAGGATTTATTCAGCCATAAGAAGGAATGAAGTTATGACACATGCTACAACATGGATGAATTATGCTAAGTGAAAGAAGACAAACACAAAAAACCACATAATGTAATTCTATTTATATGCAATGTCCAGAACAGGTAAATCTAGAGACAAAAAGTAGATAATAGTATCTAGGGCTTGGGAAGGTAGAGAGGAGCAGATGAGGAACGACTGCTAAAGGGCATGGGGTTTCTTTTTGGGATGATGAAAAAGTAAAAAAAAAAAAGTGACTGCGATGAATGCTGCATAATGCTTTGAATACATTAAAACCACTCCATTATACTTTTTAATAGGTGACTTATTCTGTATGTGAATTATAGCTTAATAAACGTGAAATAAACAGCTTTAATTTGTACATATATTCTTCTTAAAGTATGTGTGTGTATAACATTTCTTATATACTTAAAGACTTAGGTATCTTTAAGATCTATTAAAGCTCATCCTGTGCTTTAATGAGTGTCAATAAGATTCAGAACCCCTTTACAGTGAGTATTTAAAATAACTAATATTACCTTGTATAAAACTGCTATTACAGAATTATCAACAAGCCACGGAATGTGATCAAGGCTGCAAACCTATATCTAAACTTTAAAAACATACAAAGCAATACAATGTGTTGTTTAGGGGTATATAAATATGTAGTTAATGCAGGAAAGCAAAACTTTAAAAACATACAAAGCAATACAATGTGTTGTTTAGGGGTATATAAATATGTAGTTAATGCAGGAAAGCAAGAGTAACAAAACAACAAAGTCATGTTACCGTTATCTCTGAAAAGAGGGGAGGAAGGTGATCTTGGGATTTTACAAGGCACTTTCAACTTTACCTGTACTGTTCCATTGGGGAAAAAAACCAAAAAACAAAAAGATCTAAAGCAAATATGGTGAAACATCAAGGTTTAATAGGGCTGGGTGTTGAAATAGGTTTTACTCAAAGAAGAAAACAAGGGTTAAAAATGAGGATTACAGTGTCCAGCCCCTTCAAAAATGTGGACCCAAAGTTAGCACTTCATCTATTCCCAATAAAAAATTCCAACAATCCCAGAAGACTGTCTCACTTTAACCTTCAGCGCCCCTACACAGTCATAGAATCCTAGCTTAAATATCACCAAATCTATGAAGTCTTTCCCAGATAACTTAGGCAAAGCTTGATCTTACTTCTATAGTTTCAGTATTTCATATCTCTGTTATAGTTTATACATCTAGCTCTTTGCTTTGCCAAAAATGTCTTGAAAAAGAACAAGGTTGTTGATGTGGGAGGAATGAGGGTAGGGTGGGGAGTTGCAGTATATGGGAACCTCTTATATTTTTTAATGTAACATTTTGTGTGATCTATGTATCTTAAGAGAAAAAAAAGATAACAAAAGATTAAAAAAAAAAAAAAGAACAAGGTTGGAGGACTCTCATTTCCTGACTTTAAAGCTTATTACTTAGTTACAGTGGTAAAAACAGCATGGTACTGGCATAAAAAGATAGACATGTTGACCAATGGAACCAAACTGAAAATTCAGAAATAGACCCTAACATACATGGTCAAGTGATGTCTGACAAGGCTGCCAAGCCCACCTAGCCGGGCAAACATAATTTATTCAACAAATGGTGCTTGGAGAACTGGATATCCATAGTAAAAGAAAGAAAGAGGGCCCCCTATTGAGTATCTTATACAAAAGTTAAATCAAAATGGATCAAGGACCTAAATATAAAAACTAGAAACAAAAAACTCCTAGAAAAAATATAGACATCTTCAAGATCTTGTGGTAGGTGGTAGTTTCTGAAACCTTACACCCAAAGCATGAGCAACAAAAGGAAAAAAATAGATAAATGGGACCTCCTTAAACTTCTGTGCTTCAAATGACTTTGTGAAGAAGGTGAAAAGGTAGCCTACTCAATGATAGAAAATTTTTGGAAACCACATATCCGATAAGGGTTCGATCTCCATATTATATTAAATCATACAATAAAAAACTCAACAAGATAAACAACCCAATTTAAAAATGGGCAAAGACTTGAACAGATATTTTTCCAAAGAAAAAAATACAAACGTCCAAAAGCACATAAAAATATGCTCAACCTCACAAGCTATTAGGGAAATGCAGATCAAAACTACCATGAGATATGTCATGCGGAGAAACAGGAACACTCCTTCACTGTTGGTGCGAATATAAAATGGCGCAGCCTCTGTGTAAGACAGCTTGGGGGTTCTTCAGGAGCTAAATATAAAACTGTCATATAATCTAAAATTCCACTCCTAGGGATATATTCAGAAGAACTGATAACAGGCATTTACACACCAAAGTTCATAGTGGCATTATTCACAATTGCTAAAAGACACAAACAACCCCAGTGTCCATCAACCGATGAATGTATAAACAAAATGTGGTATGTATGTATGATGGAATACTATTCAGCTGTAAGAAAAAATGAACTTGGGAGGCATGGATGAATCTTGAGGACATTATATTGGGTGAAATAAACCAAACACAAAAAGACAAATATTGTATGGTCTCACTAATATGAGCTAAATAAAATGAGTACACTCATGGAGTTAAACTATAGAGTTTTGGGTTACAATGAGACAGAATGTGTATTGAGAAAGGGAAGTTGATGCTGAATGTAAGTAAAATATTTAATAAGAGGGACTGTAAATACGGGGAAATGGCTGGAGTAGATGGTAACACATTACAGTGAATATAATCAACACTGCTGCTTTATAAACATGATTGTGGATGAAAGGGGTAGTCTACTGAAAGGTTAATGTCAACTGAAAGAAAGTTGAGGATAATCTCGGGACTGTATAATAGTGATTTCAGTGGTGGCTTATGATTGTGGTTAATAATACAAATGTAAGAATGTTCCTCTTGTAGGAGGTGTTAAGAATTGGAGATACATGGTAAAAATAAAACTAATGTAATGTAGAGACTAACAGTAATATTGTAATATTTTTACAGCAATGGCAAAGAAAGTACTACATCAGTACTAAGGGTCAATAAGGGGGGGCTTAAGGGGGTATGGGATATTTCCTTTTAGATTCACAAAAACGTTCTGGAATAGACTGCACTGATGACAGGACAACTCTGTGATGAATCTGAGAGCCACTGAGTGTACACTTGGGATGGGCTTTATATGGTTTACCATATAAAACACGAAGCCTTGAGGTGAATGATGGACTGTGTTTAATAGTGTAAATATGAGAATGTTCTCTCATGAACTATAACAAATATATAATCCTAATACATGGTGTTAATAACAGGGTTTATGGGACAAACATACCAAATATAAGAAGCTATGGACTATAGATAGCAGTACTATTGAAATGTTCTCTCATCATTTGTAACAACTGTGTTACAACAATGTGTGGTGATGGTGGTGGGGCAATGTATGGGAAACCTGCATAGTATGCATGATTGTTTTGTTAACTCAAAACTTCTCAAATAAATTATAAAAAACATGAATTTTCTTTAATTACCTTTTATTTTTAAAATAATCTATTAGAATCAGTAATTGTTAATTCAGCCTTTTCACAAGAACCTGTATTTTACCTGTCAACAGTAATAATATTAACATTAGCTTAATAGCAGTTAAAAGTATCATGTACTAGTCATTTGGTACCTTTCACATGTTAACTCGTTTAATCCTTACAACTCCATAAAAAATACTAGCATCATCCACAGTTTATAAATGAGGAAGCTGAGATATACAGAAGTTAAGTTACTCACAACTTCCAAATGGTAGAGCTGAGGTTCAAACCCAGTAATCTAAATCACAGTCTACACTCTTAACCACTACATACCATACTGTTCCTCAACTATTTCATTGCTCTACACAGCAATGAATAATTATGCTAGTTTAATAGCTTCAGTAAACACAAAAGTTCAGGTAACCCTCAAAATTCAAAATATCTATGTTTTCAAAAAGTAGGTTGTGAGGTAAACTCTTCATAGTAATAACACTCCAATCAACGTTCAGGTAAATTTGGAGGTCAATTGCTAAATACTTACGTCAATATCACTTCTAGTATCTTAAGTATGATTTTGTTCATACCCAATGCTCATAGAATCATGTAGGTTCCCATCTTAATCAGCACAACAATGTCAGCAATGCTGAGAGTGCAAGTCACTGGATTTATTATTAATATTTCATCACCGATTTTCCAAAAAGGAGAACATAATCTACATGTAACTCAGACTGATGGAAAATCAACTATCAGAAACTTTTATATACATAAATAAGTAGGGAATTATATGGATAGTATATACACTGCGAGAAACCACAAATTCGAAACTTTAAAGAACTTACTATCCTTTTGGAAATTTATTACTTGAAGCGCCTCAGTTTAAAAAAATTTATAAAACTTAAAACATTTATTCATAAAAACAATGAAAAATTTAAGAAAATATAAGAGATTGGATTATATTTTATTAATAATTCTAATATTTTTGAAGCATTTGGATTAATACCATTTATAAAAATTAACAAAATACCCTATATTAGCATTTATAAAAATTAACAAAAATGACCTGTACGAACTATCTAAATTTTAGTTATTTATTCCAACTTAAGCTATGAAATTATCCATATCTTACAAAGAAGAATTAAAGGCAGAACGTCAATGTTGCCACCTCATTATTTCATGAGTAAAAAGACCAAGATCGCACAATCTCATCTATGACAAATCATCTTCAATCTAGACATGTACAGAAAAAAAAAGCTCTTTCTCTCTCTTCATCCACCACTGTGTGTGCATTTGACGTCCAGCTTTGCCATGTTATCTCATAAGACTTAGAATCAAGCAGTTCCTTGGCCAAGAAACAAAAACAGAATTGTCCCATTCCTCAATGGATTCAAATAAAAACTGGCAATAAAATCAGGTACAACTCCAAGAGAAGATTCTAGAGAAGAACCAAGCTGGGTCTGTAAGGAATTGTATGTGATAACTTACATGTTTACACTGTATCAAAATCACTAACATCTTACCATAAGAAGCTGAAAAGACACACTTTCTGAACAGTAGGACTTATTTTATTGGAGAAAAACATTTTTTTTCCTTTGTTTTTAATGCTTTGGTATAAATAAGTTGGTTCATTAATAAATAAGTGAGACCTTTTGTTTGAAATTTTAAAAAATAAAAAGAGTATGACAAGAAAAGACAGTGTTATATAAAATATTGGGAACCTCAAACATACCGTGCTCTAACAAACTTGAATACAAAATACATGAACAAATCTACAGATACTAAAATGTAAACAAACAGCCTGTCCAAACAAGAACTATAAGTTCTCAAGTATTTTCAGTAAAGAAGTATTTGAAATTTACCTAGCTATGAAGCCTATGAATAAACTTTCTAGAAAACATGTCACTAAAACTCTTCTTCCTAAATTATATCCACAGGGCACAAGAAAGAAAAAGAAAAGGGTAGTACATTATTACCATTTTAGTTCTGAATCTTGTACACCAGATATTTGAACATGCTGAAACAAGCAGAGGTCTTTTTTTTTGTCTGATAACATGGTTGAAATAAGGATAAATTCAACTATGCTTCTAACTTTACTTGCTTATTGAGATGATTCTGGCTTTCACAACACTAACACTATAAATCTGAGAAATAATTATAGAATAAAAATCAATAAATTGTCATAGATGTCATTAAGAATGGAAAAAAACACAATGAAAGCTTTAAGTGGTATAGGAATACATATATATGATGATTTTATTATCTACTTTACTGTGGTTTCAGAAAGTATAGTACAGAATACTATCAAAAACTACTAGACAGAAGCAGAAACACAGTGGTGATTTTCATGATTCTTATTCAGCTAAAGACAATCTATATAGCTTACAGACATATAAGTGTTCCAAAAAAAGATGAATTAGAAGCCATCACTGTTAAAGACTAGCTAAATAACAATAAGAGCATTAATCCTATTCTATGCATATCACAATACCAATATACCAATGACTCCCTGTGGAAAAAGTAGTGCAGTTACCACTGAAGAACTATAAATTCATGCCTTCAAAACGGCAAGTTTAATGTTACAAAGATCTTTGTCACTCTATTGCAGGAAAGATGCTAAAATCGGTCTGCAAGACACAGAAGACACAGATGAAAACTCAAACTGTTTTGTTTCATGAAAAAGAACAATACTACCGCGTTGCCACCTTTCTAGAGGTAAGGTTTATAGACAAATTTTTCTAAAGTGATTATTTGAAGCAGCTGATGCATACAACTATAGCTGTTCTTGTTTCCTAGGCTGCATAAGCAAATACCAATGCAATATTCAGCTTAAGCATGGGGAATTTATTCACTCACAGTTTAAGGCTGGAAAATATCCAAAACAGGGCATCATCAAGGTGATGCTTCCTTCCAGAAGGCTGTGGCATTCTGGGGCTAGCTGCCAGTGACTGCTGATCCATAGCTTGACACATGACATGGTACATAGCAGCATCTCCTGCTCTCTCCCTTCTCTTCCAGGGTCTGTTGATGTTAGCTTCTGGCTGCTTTGTCTGTGGTTTTCTCTCTCTCATGTATGAATTCATTTCATTTATAAAGGACTCAAGTAATAGCATTAATACCTATCCTGATTAGGCTGAGCTACACACCTTAACTCAAGTAACTTCATCAGAAGATCCTACTTACAATGGGTTCACATCCACAGGAATAGATTACATTTAAGAATATGTTTTGCTGTTATATACAGCTCTGAACCACCACACTGACAATGAAAATGTTTAAGTGACTCACTCAGCCCCACACACTAGTGACCTGGCAGAAGTGGAATCCATTCTGGGTGTTAATTATGTCAGTTCTTACTGTTCCCTTTACAATGTCTGGCATTCAAACCAAAAATTACAAGACATGAAAAGAAGCAAGAAAATGTAATCCATTGTTATGAGAGGACACCATCAAAAGAACAGACGAACAAATGGGAAATATGCTGGAATTATCAGACAGGAATTTAAAAATAAATCTCAGTAAAAGATAGGAAAGAAGGGACTGAGAAAAACAAAAAACAGATAAAAACAAATATAAACAAATCCAATCATAGCAATAATTACATAAAACACAAATGGTCTAAACATTCTAACTAAAAGGCAAAGAATATAAAAATGGATTTTAAAAAAATCATGACTCAACTATAGGCTGTATACAAGAGACATACTTGAAATATAATGCAAGAAACATGTTGGAAGTAAAAGACTAGAAAAGGATATACCATACAAACACTAGTCACAAAAATGCTCTCATGGGTACATTATTGTCAGCATTATAGATTTTATCAAAGATATAAAGAGGGACCTTTCATAATGATCAATACAATGCATATGCACACCAATGTATAAGCTGTGATAATATGCACTTTAAATCATGAAGGTAAAGCTAACAAAACTAAAGGGAAAACAAAATAAAGCCAGAATCTCAGATGGAGATTTTAACACCCCCTTCTTCAGTAACTGAAAGGATAACTGGACAAAAATCAGTAAAGATGCATTTATAATCTACATTATTCAACCTCCTTGACTTAATATTTAAAAAGCACTTCACTGAAAAACTATAAAATTCAAAATCTATTTAGGTGCAAAGGGAACATTCACCAATATAGACCATATGAAGGAGGTTAAAACAAATCTCAATACACTTCAAGAGACTAAAATCTTACAAAGCATGCTTTCTAAGCAAAACGAATAAATTAGAAATCACTAATGACATCCCTAGAAAAGTCCCATATATTTGGAAACTAGCAACATCTTCATAAATAACCCAAGTGTCAAAGAAGGTACCACTAGAGGAATTAGAAAATATTTCTAACTAAATGTTAATGAAATTACAACACATCAAAATTTATGAGTTACAACTAAAGCAGTGTTTAGAAGGAAAGTAAAAGATATTGATGCATATATTACAAAAATCTTAAGTCAACGACCACCTTAAGAAGCTAGGAAGGGCGGGGGAAAAAAAAAAGAAGCTAGGAATGGGCAAATTAAATACAAAGTAAAAGGAAATAAATTTAAGAGCAGAAATCAATAAAATAGAAAAAAAAGTAAAATTAAATTTCAAAAGTTGACTTTTGAAAAGGTTAACAAGATCAAAACACTTGATCTAAGAAAAAGAGACACTTGAACTAACTATATCAGAAAATGAAGGACAGGAAATGAATATAGATTCTACAGACACTGAAAGTATAATAAGAGAATATTTTAAATAACTTTGTTAATAAATTCACAACTTAGATAAAATACACAACTTGAAAAATACCACTTATCCAAAGTGAAAAAAAAAACATCAAGTAGAAAACCCAAATAGGCCAAATCTATCAAAGATATCAAAACTGTTATTTAAAATATAAAAACAAAAACCAAAAAACTCTTCACAAAGAACACTCCGGGTAGATAGTTTTCACTGGTGAATTCTATCAAACTTTTAAGGAAGGGAAGGAAAAAATACCAAGTTTACACAAATATTCAGAAATCAGAAGAAAGAAGAATATACCACCTAATACCTTTTGTTAGGCTAGTACAACTGTAATACCAAAAACTGACAAAGATATTGCAAGGAAATTATATTCCAATATCTCTCATGAATAAAGATGCAAAAATCATTAGGATAATATTACCAAAACGAATCCAGCAATGTATTTAAAAAAATAATATATTATGAGCAAGTGGGGTTTATCCCAGGGATGGAAGATTGATTTAACATTCAGAAATTAATCTAGAGGAGTTATGGCAAGATGGCATAGGCTTAGGTGGGCACTCCCCAGCTCACTCTCAAAAAATAGCCAAGAAGGGGCAAAATTTACCCAAGTGAGCTGTTCTGGGAACCCACAGAGGAGGAGGCTTCAGGGCATCAATCTTGAGAGAACTAGACAAAGAAATAAACAGCTCAAGGGAAAACCATGAGGTTCTTGCCCCTATGGTTGGAAAAGGCAGGAGGCGAAGCCCCACTCTCAAGGCAAAAAGCCTCCATGAACCCCGACTCCCATCAGCTACCAGGTGGGATGGAGGGTTCTCTGGGAGAAAGAGGGTACTGGTGAAGGGTGGAGAGGGGTTTTCTTTCTGTGAGTTTGGTTACCCAAGCACCCTCTGAACTTTGGGGAGCATACCAGCTGGCAATGAGGTGGCCCTGGGGAGAAAGTAGAGGGGAATCTTCTCAGGCAGTCTGACGCACCCAGCTGCCTTGGGAAAGAGGAACTTCAGGAGAGGGTGGAGACAGGCAATTGACTAGTTCCATGCTGAAAACTATCAAAATTCCAACTCTCCTAAAGAAGGTGGGCAGTAGGAAGCATCAATAAGCTTTCAAGAGCCTATTTAGGGTCCCCTATGAGAAGGAGGGGTCTGGAAGAGGGTCAGAGTGGTTTGTGGTCAGTTCAGTCACCAAGGTCCCCTTTGAATCTTGGAAGGGACCTTGACCTAACCAGGAGAGGTGAGGGGATATCTGCTCACATTGGCTGTCAGGCCCAGCTGCCCTGGGAGAGAAAACAATTAGAATAAAAAGAGGGCAGGGACAGATAGGTGCCTAATCGGCAGGACTCTGGCCCACTACAAAGATCTTAACAGGCCCGAGGGAAAGTGGGCAGATAGCTTTCTGAAAGGCTAACTGACCAAAGGAGAAAGTTTAGCTCAGTGGAGGAGTTCCCACCTTGAATATACAAGGCCCCTGGTTTGATTCCCAGCTCTTCTTAGAGAAGTGATCCACCAGATTATCAGACATCCAATGGATAATTTAGGACAAGAAACATATAGACATTCTCTTTGTATTAGCTTTTCTTGGATCTCTTATTTTTCTTTAAAAAAGGTTGTTTTAAAATTTAATTTAATTTGCTAAAACCCAGTTCAAAATCTGCAGAGGGCAGGGTGCAGGGTAACTGATTGAACACCGGCAGCCTGAGAAGCTCTTCAGGGGCATAAGAGGGAAGGCTGTTTTACCATGGTTCTGTTTGTTTCCTTGTTTGTTTGTTTTTTCTTTTTATCCTCTTTCTCGCCCCCCCCCTTTTAATTAGTTGCTGCTGTTTTGTTTCTCCTTTGTTGTGCTTCCCCTTCCTTTGTTTCCCTTTTTTGTTTGTTTGTTTACCAATTTTGTGTACCTAGGCTATTTCTTTTCCTTCCATCATCTTTCTATGTTTTGCTTTCTGTTATTGTTCTTATATTCCCTTTCTTTTTGTCTGGTCTTCAATTTTTCTTGTCTTTATTTCTCTCTCGTTTTTTCTTTGTTCTCTCTTTAAAAAATTTTTTTTTTCTATTTGTCTTTTCTTTTCTCTTTGCCTCTCTTGTCATCATTCTGGCCTTTTAAATCATCCTATATATTTTTCTCTATTCAATTTCTCATCTCATTGTTTGTACTCCACTTTCTTATTCTTATTCCTCTGTACTTCTTGAGTTAATTATTCATTTTCCTAGGTCATATATGGTTCCTCTTCTACCTTTTACTATTATTATTACTATTATTCTTTTTCTCTTCTTAACTCTTTCCTCTTCTCTGGCCCTAATTCTTTTTTCCCCCAAGGGAACATAGACAACAACAAGAAAGAGAATAAGAGGATGGAAGTGTCAACGTGAAAACCTACCACACACACAAAAACAACAAAATAAAACTCTAGATAAGAAAAATGAGCTAATCAAATGAACAAACCCATCAAGAAAAACTGATGCCTAGCCACTAATTAAAAATTACAGCTCATACTCAGAAACAGGAAGACATGGCCAATGAACCAGAGATGTCCAAACTAATACCATGAATCAACTTAATGAAGTGAAGGATGAGATTAAGGATATTAAGGAGATACAGGGAGAACACACTGAAGAAATTTTAAACATACATAAAAAGATAATGGATACAAAGGTGATAAATGGCACAATACAAGAAATCAAAAATAAACTGGGAGCACATAACAGCAGATTTGAACACGCAGAGGAAAGAATCAGTGACGTGGAAGAAAGAAATCAAACATATAGTAGAACAGACTGATACAAAGATTTTAAAAATCCAGCAGGGACACAGGGATTTGATGACAGCACGAAACACACAACCATATATATTATTGGCATCCCAGAGAGAGAAGAGAATGGAAAGGGGGCAGAAGCCATGTTGGAGGAAGTAATGGCTGAAAACTTTCCACCCTATTGAAGAACATGGATGTACATGTCCAGGAAATGCAGTGCACCCCAAATAGTACAAATCCTACCACGCCTAGTTAAGACATATACTTGACAAACTGTCCAATGTTCAACACAAAAAGAGAATACTGAAAGCAGCAAGCAAAATGAGAAGCATCACATACAAGGGAAGCTTGATAAGATTAAATCCTGATTTCTCACCTGAAACCATGGAGGCAAGAAGGCAGTGGTATAACATATTCAAGGTGCCAAAAGAAAAAAACTCTAGCCAAAAATCCTCTATCCAGCAAAACTAACATTCAAGAATGAGGGAGAGTTCAAAATATTTGTAGAAAAACAGAAATTAAGAGAGTATATTGGGAAGCAGATTTGGCCCAATGGATAGGGCATCCACCTACCACATGGGAGGTCCAAGGTTCAAACCCAGGGCCTCCTGACCCATGTGATGAGCTGGCCCACATGCAGCGCTGATGTGGACAAGGAGTGCTGTGCCACGCAGGGGTGTCCCCCGTGTAGGAGAGCCCCATGCGCAAGGAGTACACCCCATAAGGAGAGCCGCCCAGAGCGAAAAAAGTGCAGCCTGCCCAGGAATGGTGCCGCACACATGTAGAGCTGACGCAGCAAGATGATGCAACAAAATGAGACATAGATTCTGAGTGCCGCTGACAAGAATACAAGTGGACACAGAAGAACACAAAGGGAGTGGACACAGAGAGCAGACATTTGGGGGGGAGGGGAGGGGAGAGAAATAAAAATAAATCTTTAAAAAAAAGAGAGTATGTCAATAAGAAACCTGCAATTCAAGAAATGCTAAAGAGAGTTCTGTAGGTTGAAAGGAAAAAACAGGAGACAGAGAGTTGGAGGAGAATGTAAGAACAATGAAAAAGATAAGACGAGAAATAAAAACAACATATGACATACACAAGTGAAAATATGGCCAATGTAAGTAATTCCTTGACAGTAGTAACACTGAATGTTAATGGATTAAACTCACCAGTTGAGAGACAAAGACTGGCAGAATGGATAAGGAAATATAACCCATCTATATGCTGTCTACAAAAGACCCAGCTTAGACCCAGGAATGAAAGGAGGAGGCTTAAAGTAAAAGGTTGGAAAACAATTCTCAAAGCAAACAATAACCAAAAAATGGCAGGAGTAGCTATACTAATATCGGACAAAATACACTTTAAATGCAAAACTATTGTAAAAGACAAAGAAGGACACTATACATTAATAAAAGGGGTAATCTATCAAGAAGAAAGAATAATCATAAACATTTATGCACCTAACCAGGGCACCTCAAAATACATGATGCAAACATTGGAAAAACTAAGTAGAGAAATAGATGCCTCTAAAATTATAGTGGGGGATGTTAATACACCATTATTACCATTAGACAGAACATCTCAACAAAGAATCAATAAAGAAACAAAGACTCTGAATAATACATTAGAGGATCTGGAGCTAACAGACATATAGAGAACATTACACCCAAATACAGCAGGATATCCATTCTTCTTCAGTGCACATGGCTCATTCTCCAGGACAGACCTCAGGCTATGCCACAGAATAACTCTCAATAAATTCAGAAAGACTGAAATTATACAAAATAATTTTTCTGACCAGAATGGAACGAAGCTGGAAATCAGTAAAGGACAGAGAACCAGATTAGGCACAAAGATATGGAAGTTAAACAATACACTCTTAGAAAATCAGTGGGTCTAGAAGGAAAGCATAAATTAGTAACTACCTTGAAACGAATGCAAATGACAACATACTGTATCAAAACCTATAGGATGCAGTAAAAGCTGTACTAAGAGGAAAATTCATAGCCATAAATAGCTACATTAAAAAAGAAAAAAGAGCTAAAATCAAATACCTAACTGCACACGTGGAGGAATTAAAAAAAGAACAACAAACTACCCCCAAGGGAAATAGAAAGAAGGAAATAACAAAGATTAGAACAGAACTAAATGAAATAGAAAATAAGAAAGCACTAAAAAAATAAAACCAAAAGCTGGTTCTTCAAGAGGATCAATAAAATTGACAAACCCTTAGCTAGACAAAGAAAAAAAGAGAGAAGATGTAAACATTAAAATAAGAGAAGAGGAAGGAGATATCACCACCGACTCCACAGAAATCAAGAATACCATAAGAGGATACTTTGAAAAGTTATATGCCAAGAAGATGGGTATTTGGAGGAAATGGACAAATTCCGAGAAACACACAAGCTGCCTACACTGTCAAAAGCAGGAATTGATGAACTCAACAGACCAATCACAAGTAACAAGATAGAATTAGTCATGAAAAAATTCCCAACTAAGAAGAGCCCAGGACTAACTGGATGAATTCTACCAATCCTGCTTAAATTCTTCCAAAAAACAGAAGTAGAGGAAACACTGTCTAACTAATTTTATGATGCCAACATCACCATAATACCAAAGCCAAACAAAGATACCACAAGAAAGGAAAACTATAAACCAATCTCTCTAATGAACCTAGATGCTAAAATCCTCAACAAAATACTTGCTAATCATATTCAACAACCCATCAAATTAATTACACACCATGACCAAGTAGGTTTCATTCCTGATAAGAAAAGCAATCAATGTAATACACCACATAAACAGATCAAAAGAAAAAAAAATCAAAGGTCATCTCAACAGATGCAGAAAAAGCATTTGACAAAATACAACACTCTTTCCTGATAAAACCACTACAAAAGATAGAAATAGAAGGAAACTTCCTCAACAGGAAAAAGGGTATATATGAAAAGCCCACAGCTAAAATTATATTCAACGGAGAAATCCTAAAAGCTTTCCCTCTAGGATCAGAAACAAGTAAGGGTGCCCACTTTCACTGCTCCTATTGAACACTGTGTTAGAAATACTTGCTTGGGCACTTAAGAGAAGAAAAATATATAAAAGGCATCCAAATTGGAAAGGAAGAAGTAAAATATTCACTATTTGCAGACAACATGATCCTATACATAGAAAGCCCTGAGAAATCTGCAACAGAGGTTCAAGTGCTTATAAATGAGTTCAGTAAAGTCACAGTTATAAGATCAATGCACAAAAATCAATAGCATTTCTGTACACCATTAATGAGCAATCAAGAAAAAAATCCCAACTACAATAGCAACTAAAAGAATCAAAATCCTAGGAATAAATTTACTAAAGATATAAATGACTTATATACAGAAAACTACACAACATTGTTAAAGGAAATCAAAGAAGACTTAAATAAATGGAAGAATATTCCCTGTTCACATATAGGAAGACTAAACATCATTAAGATGTCTCTTCTATCCAATCAGATCTACAGATTTAACGCAATCCCAATAAAACTGACCAAAGCATTTTTTACTGAATTGGAACATTAACTATGAAATTTATCTGGAAGGGCAAGAGGCCCCCAAAAGTCAAGAAAAAGGAAAATGAAATCACACTACCTGACTTTAAAACATACTACAAAGCTACAGTGGTAAAAACTGCATGGTATTGGCACAAAGTTAGACATACTTATCAATGGAATGAATTGAGAGTTCTGATATAGATCCTCACAGATAGTCAACTGATATTTGACAAGGCCTCGTCAACAAATGGTGCTTGAAGAACTGGATATCTATATCCAAAAGAAAGAGAGAGGAACACCATCTCACAACTTAACAAAAATTAACTCAAGATGAATCAAAGATCTAAATGTAAGAGCCAAGACCATAAAGACCTTGGAAGATAATGTAGAGGATGCCTCTACAGGACTTTGTAATTGGAAATGGCTTTATGAACGTCACATGCAAAGTTCCTCAGAAAACTAAGATACTGAACTACAGAGAACTATAGAACTGCGATATTGTAGCAGTTTAATATGGTTATGAATTCCAAAAATAGATACTGGATTATGTTTGTAACCTGGTCAGTACCTGGATGTGATTAAGTTACAATTAGGGCTTTGATTGGGCCACATCATTAGAGCGTGCCAGATAAAAGACACAGCAAAGGGCAAAGTGGAGGGTTTTTGATGTTGGAGTTTGATGCTGAAGCCTTAAGTTGGAGCCCTGGGAAGTAAGCTCCCAGAGGAAACAGAAGCAAGCCCCAAGAAGAGAGGAACCCTGAGCCCAGGAAGAAGCAAGCCCTGTAAAGACAGGAACCCCTGAACCCAGAGAGAAGCAAGACCCTGGAAGAGAAGACCCCAGAAGGCACGGTATCTGTAGGCTCCTACCCCAAATAAATACCCTTCATAAAAACCAACCAATTTCTGGTATTTTGCCTCAGGACCCCTTTGGCTAACTAATACAGATTTTGGTATTGAGGAATGAGTAGTGCTTTTGCAATTACCAAAATGCTGAAATGGTTTTATAAATTGGTAAGGGGTATTTTTTGAAGGAATTTTAAGATGCTTGATGGAAAAGGCCTAGATAGCTTTGAAGACACTGCTGATAGCAATATGGATGCTAATGAGACTTTTTACAATGCCTTAGAAGTAAATGATGAAACTATTATTGGAAACAGGAGGAAAGGCAATTGTTTTAAAGTTGCAGAAAACTTAGCAAGATTAACTCCTCGTGTTTTATGGAACACAGAACTTGAAAATGGCAAGTCTGGGCATATAGATGAAGAACTTTCCAAAGTAAACTCAGAGAACACAGCTTGGTTTCTGATTGCAGCTTAGAGTAAAATGCTAGATGAGAGAGATATACTAAGGACTGAACTGTCGGGCACCAAGAAAACAGCAACTGATTCTGAAAATTCCAAGCCTCTGGAAATCAAGGTCCCGGATGAAAATGCCCCATTGGAGGATTTAACTACACCTGGAACTGGTAAATCAGGATTGAAGATGCAGTTATCTCAGAAAGACTTGTGGAAAGTCTTACTGTCTGATGGCTTGAACCCCAGCTTCTTGCATGCTAAACCAACAAGGTTTTTGAGAGAACTGTACTAACAAATCCACTGTCAACCTGGAATAAAAAGGACATGGAAAGGAGAGACTGAAGGACAAACAACTCACTTTAAGAGGAAAACTAGAGAAGCTGAGATCTGGAATTAGGACATCACCTTGGGCTAAGAGAGGAAACCCACCTATGTGTACAGAGAGGGTTAGTTTGCACCAGAGGTTGAAGAGGGTAGACGTTCCCACCTAATGTTCTGGGAGAGTTTTGCCATCCCAGGGTACAGAGATGGTGGAGCACATTCCCCAAGGACTAAGCAGTTAAGGTCAGCACCCTACAAGTCTGAGAGGGGTGGGCCTGTCCCCCAAAGGTTATGGAAGACCAGGTGATCAACTTATTGCTCTTAGAGGCTTGAGCCTACGTCCCAAAGGTTAGGGAAGGCCAGGTGGTCAACTTTTGCTCTGAGACAGTTGTGCCTGTATGACAAAGGTTAGGGAAAATGTTGTCTTCACATCACTGTACTAAGGGGGTTAAGACTCTAACCCAAAGATTGGGTAAGGTGTGGCAATCACCCCAACACTCTTGGAGGGTGAGGTCTGGAGCTTGGTCAACACCCAGATGCTTCATGAGGGTGGAACCCAGAAAATGGCCATTCGGCAAGCATGTGGAAAGGGTGGGTTCCCATAAGGCACCAAGGAAAAGAAACCATCATCTTAAGAATGACTCTCAGACTGAGATTGAATAGAGGATGCCCTGCAGTTTTACTGAACTGTAGAGGACCCGTGACTCATGTTTCCCTCCCAATTTCTCCTTATTGTAATGAGAATGTTTATCCTTTGTCCATTTGTGTATTGGAACCAGATAAATTGTTTTGTAAATTTCAGAGGTCTATAGCAGATGGGGCTTTGCCCCAAGACAAACTATTTCTTTAAATTGATTATGATATGATTTAGTACTTGCATTGTAACTGATTTAAGGTTTATTAAATATTGTTATGTCTTTTTGGAATTCAGAGGGTGGAGTGTAGCAGTTTGATATGGTTATGAATTCCAAAAAATAGATATTGGATTATGTTTGTAATCTGATCTGTACCTGGATGTGATTAAGTTATTATTAGGACTTTGATTGGGCCACATCATTAGGGCATTGCATCCCCACTCCTTCGTGGGTGGGGACTCACAGATAAAAGACATGACAAAGGACAAAGTTGAAGGATTTTGATGTTGGAGTTTTGATGTTGGAGTTTGATGCTGAAGCCTTAAGCTGGAGCCCCAGGAAGTAAGCTCACAGAGGAAACAGAAGCAAGCCCCAGGAAGAGAGGAACCCTGAGCCCAAGAAGAAGCAAGCCCTGGGAAGACAGGAACCCTGAGCTCAGAGAAAAGCAAAACCCTTGCAGACATCGGCAGTCATCTTGCTCCAACATGTGAAAATAGACTTTGTTGAGGGAAGTAACTTATGCTTATGGCATAAGCTCCTATCCCAAATAAATATCCTGTATAAAAACCAACCAATTTCTGGTATTTTGCACCCCTTTGGATGACTAATACACATATTATCTTGCAATTCCACTGCTGGCTATATACCCAGAAGAATTGAAAGGACATGAACAGATATATCCACACTATTGTTCATAGTGGCATTATTCATTATTACCTAAAGTTGGAACCAACCCAAATGCCCTTCAATAGATGAATGGATAAAAAAATTGTGGTATATACATACAATTGAATATTACTCAGCTGTAAGAAGGAATATAGTATTAACACATGGGATGATAACATGGATGAATCTTGAGGACATTATGTTCAATGAAGAAAGCAGGCAATGAAGAATAGATATTACATGACCTCACTGATATGAATTAAGCAAACTGAGCAGACTCACAGAGCTAGAGTCTGGAAGACAGGTTTACCGGAAATAAAAAAGGGAGAAGATGGCTCTGAACAATGCCCATATGGGCAAAATCTATAATAAGGTGGAAGTGTGTAGTTACATAGTGGAGGGGCATGACAGTGGTGCAGTGATACTACTGGGTTAGGTGGTGTACGGATATCAGGGGGATAGTGTGTGCAGGGGGGATTAAGACTGTCCATGGAACTGGGGGAAGTGTTGGTGAAGGGAGCAGGTGAATACTGGGGATTGGTGGGTATGTGATTGAAACTACGATGTTGGGAATGCTCTTTTGGCCACAGGACAAGGTAGGTTTACTGGTTTAGGGCACTGGATGTGGGGGCATTCTGGGCAGGGTGCACGTGGGGCAGACTTCTAGGGAGTGTGTGTTCATTTTGACATAGTGTGTCATATCAGTAGGTGGAGACCCACATAATGAGTGGGAAGGTGTTAAGACTCCTATTCTGGGGAGGCCCACTATGTTCTCAAATAGAGGAGCAGGAATCTCTCGAGAGTAGGGCAGTGCCCAATAGGGGAAGACAGACCTGTGTGTCAAGCCCTCAGTGTTGCAAGTAACTATGTATCTGGTCTTACAAAGAGTGAAGCCTGGTGGTTACCATGGATATTGAGGGGTGGGAGGGAGGAATAGAACAGATGGAACAGGGGGCATTTTGAGGGCGATGGAAGTGTTCTACATGATCTTGCAATGATGGATACACGCCATGTTAGGTTTCATCAAAATTTATTAAAGTATATGGTCCAAATGTAAACCATAATGTAAACCATTGACCATGGTTGGTAACTATGTTTCAATATTTGTACATCAGTTGTAACAAATGTACCATCCACATATAAAATGTTATTAATCGGGGAAGGGGAAAAGGGGGAGGATGTTGGATATAAAGGAGTCCCCCATAATTCTATATGTGACTTTGCTGTGACCTAAAACTTCTTTGAAGACAAAATGGAAAAAGTAAGACATCGGGGGAACAAATGGGAGAAAGTGTCACTTGTACATACAGGACAATAAATCTTACAGTGATAAAAGACAAAATGTTAAAAAAAATTTAGTATTTTTTCATTTATTATACAAAATTTAAATTTTTTTCTTTTAATTTTTTTGTATTTTATTTCTTATTTTTAAAACTATCATTATTATTTCATTTTCTTATTAATTGTATTTGGCTATTTTATTGGCTTCATTTTTAAAGAGGTTTTGTATCACAGAAGGGTTACAACTGTGGCAGGGGAGGACCAATTGTGTGGGTGTCAGAATGGGGGATACATGGGAGGAGGTTCACCTGGGCATACATATAAGATATATAAATGTGTTCAAGTCCCGAAAATGGGGAAACTGACTTGGCCCAGTGGTCAGGGCGTCCGTCTACCACATGGGAGGTCCGCAGTTCAAACCCCAGGCCTCCTTGACCCGTGTGAAGCTGGCCCACAAGGAGTGCCCTGCCACGCAGGGGTGTCCCCCGCATAGGGGAGCCCCACGCACAAGGAGTGCGCCCCGTAAGGAGAACTGCCCAGCGTGAAAGAAAGTGTAGTCTGCCCAGGAATGGTCCCACACACACGGAGCGCTGACACAACAAGATGACGCAACCAAAAGAAACACAGATTCCTGTGCTGCTGACAACAACAGAAGTGGACAAAGAAAATGCAGCAAAGAGACACAGAGAACAGACAACTGGGGTGGGGGGCGAGAAGGGGAGAGAAATAAATAAATCTTAAAAAAAAAAAGTTCTAAAAATGCCCCCACATCACATCTCTTCCCTCTCCCTGCCCTCAGCAACTACCGTGGCCACTTGTCCACGTCAATGCCATAATTTCTTCCATTATTAGTCACAACAGTTCCACAGTAGAATATCAGTTAAGTCCACTCTAATCCATATTTTATTCCTCCATCCTGTTGACCCTGGGATGGTGATGTCCACTCTACCTCTATACCGAGGCAGGGCTTAGATTTCACTTGGATGATGGATGCAATTCTCTTTCCTGCAGTTATAGGCACACTCAGCTCCCTTGTGTGGTGGCTGACCACCTTCACCTCCCTGGGTAGCTGACCTGGGTAAGTCCAATGAATCAGAGGGTAGGAGCTGCAACTCTGCTGAGGCTTAGGGCCCAGCTGGATATTGCAGGGACAGATGCTGGACATTATATATTCTGCCATAACCCACTGAATGTACTGGGGGAGAGTGTAAACTACAATGTAACCTATTATCCATGTGGTGCAGTAGCGCTCCAAAATGTATTCACCAAATATAATGAATGTGCCACAATGAGAAAAGAGGTTGTTGATGTGGGAGAAGTGGGGGTGAGGGGGGTGGAGGGTATATGGGAACCCTTATATTTTTTAATGTAACATTAAAAAAAAAAAAAAAGAGATCGTAGAATCAAACAAACAGAAATGTTCAAATGTTCTTGGCACATTGTCACAGTGGGTGGAAATTCACACAATAACCTAAAGAATAGTGAATTCCCATCCTAGGGAGCTCTGCCACATTCATTAATGGAACAACAAGAATCCCTAAGTACAGAGGCAATGGCTAGTGAAGGATGATGGTCTGTTGATGGGTCCTTGATATAGATGACTGTGTTTATGAACCTTTACTCTTGCAATTGAAACTAAGCCTAGTATTATAGGGTGCCTAAGCATTACCTCCTGAGAGACTCCTTGTTGATCAAATGTGGCCTCTCTATAAGCTGAAATCAGCATATAAATGCAGTAACTCCCTATAGCATGGGAAATGACTCCAGGGATGAGCCTCTCTAGCACTGAGGGATTACTACCAAGTACCAACTTGCAATGCAACTGGAAAAAGACATTGACCAAAAGGGGGAAAGGGTAAAGACAAATGAGTTTTTTTGGCTAAGAGACTTCAAAGTGAGTCAGGAGGTCATTCCAGAAGTTACACTTATGCTCGTCTCAGTAGGATCTCACTGACTGCCAAATTAGACATTACTCCAAATAGTGGGGCTCCTGAGGGCTCTGGAGACACCCAGGCACTGTGGTTGGAGCATACAGCTCATGAGTTTGTTTCCCTGCCAGTAGGCCCTACTATGGTGTTGATGTTCCCCAGTGTGACAGAACTGGACTCAGTTTTGGTTCCCTACACATTTGAACCTATAGTTGGTGCTGGAGTGGGAAGGTGTACATCCAAGAGACTTGAATCTTTGGGCTGTCCATGTGCCAGCTGGGCCCTGAGCTTCAACGGAGTTGCAACACCTACTCTCCAGTTCACTGGACTCACCCAGGACAACTAACAAGAAAGTGATGACAGACAACCACTATACCAAGGAACCAAGAGAGTCTACAACTGCAAACAAGAGAGTCCCATCCATCGGCATATGGAACTGAAACTCCCTCTCATTTAGAGGTGAAGTGAACATCACCATCCCAGAATCATCATGATTGGGGAAAGAACTATGGACTAGAACGGACTTACTGATATCCAGACACAGTTTACTGTGATTCTAGGAATGGAAGAACTTATATCATTGATGTGGAGGCAATGGCCACTTGGAGATTCTGAGGTCAGGGAGAGAAAAAACAGGTGTAATATGGGGGTGTTTTTGGGATTTGGGAATTGTCCTGAATGACACTGCAATGACAGATACAGGCCATTATATATCTTGACATAACCTACAGAATTGTGTTGGAGACAGTGTAAACTACAATGTAAACCATCATCAAAATACTGTAGCAATGTTCCAAAATGTGTTCATCAATAGCAATGAATGTACTACACTAATGAAAGATGTAGTTAATGTGAGTAAATGTGGGTGGTATGAGGAGTGGGGCATATGGGAATACCCTATATCTTTTATGTAACATTTATATAATCTAAATATCTTTTTTTTAAAAATTAAAAATTAAAAAAAAAATTAATCTATGTAAACCACAATCTTAACAGAATAAAGAAGAAAAATCACAAGAGCATCTCAATAGGCAATTTTACCCATTCAAGATATCTTTCAGCAAACTACAAATAAAAGGGAATTTACTCAAATAGAAGAATCTATATACGTAGATATATCCCACTTAACAGTGAAACACAGAAAGTTGAACCTCTAAAAGAGAGGAAAGGATAAGGATGTCAGCTCTCACCACTTCTATTAAACATTATACTGGAGATCCTAGACAGTACAGACTAGCAAAAGAAATAAAAGGGGTAAAGATTAGAAAAGGACAATTAAAAAACAGTATCTATTAATAGACAGCATGACTGTTTACTCAGAAAACCCTATCAAGAAAAATCTACTAGAATTAAGGAGTTTAGCATTGTTGCAGAATACAAAGTAAAAAACCAACTGTATAATATAATACTACATAAAAGAAGGAAAAAACCACAAGATCATCTCAGTTGACACAGACAAGGAATGTGACAAACTCTAGCACCACTTCCTCATAAAAACATGTAAAATATTAGGAATAGCAGAGTGGGTATAGCCCAGTGGTTGAGCACCTGATTTGCATGTACAAGGTCCCAGGTTCAATCCCCAATACCTCCCCCACCCCCAAAAAAATTAGAAATAGAAGGAAACTTCAACATGATAAAGGGTATAATGAAAAACCCACTGTTAACATACTCAATGTTGAAAGACTGAAAGTTTGCCCTCTAAGATTAGGAAGAAGACAAGGATGCCCAACATCACCACTGTTATTCAACACTGTAAACATTGTAAAGTTCTAGCCAGAGAAATTAAGCACTGAAATCAGAAAGGAAGAAGCAAAACTTTCCCTATTTGCAGAAATATGACTCTCTCTGTTAAAAAATCCTGACAAACCCCAAACAAAGCAGTATACTAGAACTATTTAGTGAATACAGCAAAGTGGTAGAGTTATAAGACAAACATATAAAAATCAGCTGTTTTTATACACTAGTAATGAACAATCTAAAGAGGAAATCAAGGAAAATTGCATTCATAATAGGAACTAAATGAATCAAATATCTAAGAATAAATGTAGTAAATTTAACTAAGAATCTACACAGAAAATCATAAAATATTGCTAAAAGAGATCAAAGATGATAAAAGTAAATGGAGGAATATTGCATATTCATGGATTAGAAGGCTAAATACTGTCAAGATGTCAACTCTACCCAACGTGATTTATAGATTCAATGTAATTACAATAAAAATTCCAACAGCCTTCTTTGCAGAAATGGAAAAGCCAATCATCAAAATTAAATGAAGTGGAGTGGATGTGGCTCAAGCAGATGGGCATCCGCCTCCCTAACGGGAAGTGTTGGGTTTGTTTCCAGGTGCCTCCTAAAGAAGAAGAGCAGATGCTGCAATCAGCAGATGCCACAACCACCACAAACAGGAGACACTGCAAGCATCACAACAAACCAACACTACAACAAGGAGATGCAGCAACAGGCTGATGCCACAACCAGCATATGATGCAGCCAGTGGGGAGCAGATTGGCTCAGGAGATTGGGTACTCATCTCCCACATGGGAGCTCCCAGGTTCAGTTCCTACTGCCTCCGAGGCAACAGACAAGGGAGCCATCTCAAGGCAGGGGGAGTGGGGATAAATAAATAAATAATATGTCCTTTAAAAAAAAATTAAATGGAGAGGTAAAAGGCCCTGAAAAGGAAGAATGAAGTTGGAGGAGTCACACTTCCCGATTTTAAAATATATTACAAAGCTACGGTATTCAAAATAGCATAGGGAAAGCAGATATGGCTCAAGCAACTGGGCTCCCACCTACCAAATGGGAAGTTCGTGGTTTGGTTCCCAGTGCCTTCTAAAGAAGACAGTGAGCTGGTGCAACAAGCAGGTGCAGCAAGCTGACACAAAAAGATGACGCAACAAGAGACACAAGAAGAAAAACATGATGCAAGACCCAACAAAGCAAGGAACAGAGGTTCCTGGTGCCTCGTAAAGAGGAAAAGCAGGACAGCAATCCAGTGCTATGGACAGCTGTGGCGAGCTGACACAACAAGATGACATGACAAAAGACACAAGAGGAAAAATGTAAGGACAGACACAACAAAGCAGGGAACAGAGGTGGCTAAGCGATTAGGCACCTCCCTCCCACACTGGAGGTCCCGGATTTGGTTCCCAGTGCCTCCTAAAGAAACAAAGACAGACATAGCAAGTGCAAACAAAGAAGGGGTGGGAAGAGATAAATAAATAAGATAAATCTTAAAAACAAAAACAAAAGACAGCATGGTACTAAGTAGTACAAGGACAAAACATAGACCAATGGAATAGAACTGAGAGCTCAGAAATAAACCCTCCCAGATATGGCCAATTGATTTTGGACAAGGGAACTAAGTCCACTCAATGGGGAAAGAACAGTTTTCAACAAATAGTACTGGGAAAATCAGATATCCATACACAAAAGAACAAAGGTGGACCCCTTTATCACACGATATACAAAAATTAATTCAAAATGGTTCAAAGGCCTAACTATAAGAGCCAAAACTATAAAAATCTTAGAAGATAGGGAAGCATCTTTGGCATCTTGGGTTAAGCAGGATTTCTTAGACTTCACACCAAAAGCACAAACAAAAAAAGAAAAAATGGGATTTCATCAAATTTTAATACTTTTGCATGTCAAAGGACTTCATAATGAAAGTAAAAAGACAACCTTCAGAATAGGAGAAAATATTTGGAAACTTCATATCTGATAAAGGTTTAATATCCAGAATATACAAAGAAATCATACAACTCAACAACAAAAAGCCAAACAACCCAATTTTTAAAATGGGCAAACGACGTGAATGGATATTTCTCCAAATTAGATATACAAATAGACAATAAGCCCACAAAAATATGCTTGACAACACTGGACATCAGGGAAGTATAAATGAGAACCACAGTGAGATACTACTTCATAGCCACTACAATGGCTATTAAAAAAAACAAAACACAAGGTAATTGTTGGAGAGGATGTGGAGAAATGGAACATTCATTCATTGCTGATCAGAATGTAAAATGGTGCGGAATGTGGAAAAGTTTGGTAGTTCCTCAGAAGGACAGAATTATCCTATGACCCAAAAAATTCAAAGCAGGGACTCAAACAGATATTTGCACACTCATGTTCATAGTGGCATTATTCACAATTGTCAAACACTGGAAGCAACCCAAGTGTCCATCAAGAGATGAATGCGTAAACAATATACGGTATATACCTAATAATGGAATATTATTCATCGTAAAAAATTAATGAAGTTCCGATATATGCAACAACATGGGTAAAACTTGAAGACGTCATGTTGAGTGAAATAAGCCAGACACACTGATATGAAATAATTAGAATAAACAAATTCTTAGAGTTAGAAACCAGAATATAGGCTACCAGGGACCAGAGTGGCGTAGGGAATGGGGAGTTAATGCTTAATTAGTACAAAGCTTCTATTTGGGTAATGGAAAAGTTTGGTATTGAATGGTGTAGTGGTGATGGTAGCAAAACACTGTGAATATAATTTACACCATTGAATTATATATTAAAATGTGATTAAAAGGGAAAAATTTTAGGTTGCACATATAAATTATAAAAGTTTTTAAAATCATGCAACTGTATACCACAGTGAACTTTAATGTAAACCATGAGCTAGAATTAATAGTATAATTGTAATAATATTGTTTTGTCAAGTGTAATAAAGGTACCACACTAATGCAAAGTATTCATGATAGGGAAACTGCATGGGGGGGTGGTATATGGGAAGAGTATTTTCTGTATGATATTTCTGTAAATCTACAACTCCTCTAATAAAAAAATATAATTGTATTTCTATAAATAAGCAGCAAACAACTAGAAAATGAAATGAAAAGTAATTCTACCTATGAGGTAAAAAAATAAAATAAAATAAATTCAACAAAAGACAAAACCTCTACTCTGAAATTGTAAAACAGAAGTGAAAGAAATTCTAAATAACCTAAATAAATGGTGAGAAATATCATATTCATGGATCAGAAAAATTATTAAAAATTTCAATTCTCACCCTAAATTAATCTATAGAACAAATGTAATCATAATCATAATCCCAGTAGGCTTTGTAGAAAATGATGATTCTAAAATTTATATGGAAATAGCTGCAATGATTTTGAATAAGAAAAAAAATAGATCCACCTGCCTTCAATACTTACTACAAAGCTACAGTAATAAAATGTGCTAATGTCAACAAGCAGATATACAGATTTATGAAACATAATAGAGAGCACTGTCGAAATGGTAGCCACTAGCCACATATGGTTATTTTTTTTTTTTTTTAATTTCTCTCCCCCCTCCCCTAGTTGTCTGCTCTCTGTGTCCATTCACTGTGTGTTCTTCTGCGTCTGCTTTTATTCCTGTCAGTGGCACCTGGAATCTGTGTTTCTTTTTATTGCATCATCTTGTTGCATCAGCTCTCCGTTTATGTGGCACCACACCTGGACAGGCTGAACGTTTTTTGCGCCGGCTCTCCTTACGGGGCGCACCCTTGCACATGGGGCTCCCCTACACGGGGGATACCTAAGCGTGGCTCGGCATTCCTTACATGCATCAGCACTGTGCGTGGGCCAGCGCACCACAAGGGTCGGGAGGCCCTGGGTTTGAACCCTTGACCTCCCATGTGGTAGACAGACGCTCTATGCGCTGAGCCAAATCCGCTTCCCACATCTGGCTATTTAAATTTCAAATTAAATTAACTAAAATTTTTAAAAATTCAGCTCTTTAGTTGGACTAACCACATTCTGAATGCTTACTAGCCATATGCAATTAGTGGTTGCCATATCAGACAGCACATAAATGGAACTTTTCTATCATCACAGAAAGTTCTACTGGACAGTAGTAAAAAAAGAACCTAGTAATATATCAACACACACATATATAAGGCCACTGACTTAATGAGGTAGATAATATAAAAGTTAAAGTCAAAACAATTCAGCTTTTGGAAGAAATGTAAGAGAATATCTATCTTTGTGACCTGGGAGAAGGCAAGTTTCTTAGCTAAAAGACTAAACTATAATGACAAAAATAAAATTTTGGTAAATTATAATTTATCAATATTTATAACAATTCATCAAAAATTTTAACTTCTGCCCATCAAAAGACACTGTTAAGAGAATGAATAGGCATATAACAAACTGGGAGAAAATATTCACAAAACATTTATCTGAAAAAATACTTGTATGCAAAATACATGATTTACAATTCAATAATAAAAGGACAACTAAAACCCAGGGGGAAAATGTGTTCAAAAGACTTGAACATACATTTTACAAATGAAAATGTATGAACCTGCAATAAGTACATGAAAGGAAGGCTACTCAATATTACTAGTCATAAGAGAAATGCAAATTAAAACCATAATGACACACTACTACAAACCTACCTGATGGATAAAACTGAAAAGATTTACAACACCAAATATTGGTAAGAATGTGAATCACCAGAACAAAGATTTTGGAAAAACACCTGGTGATATGGCAGTTCCTTATAAAACTAAACATATATACCTACTCTTTAAACCAACAATACTCTTAGAAATTTACCAAAGAAGGAAGGAGGGAAGGGGGGGAGAAAGGGAGGGAAGGAAAAATCTATGTCCACAAAAAGATTTGCATGTGCTGCATGTGAATGTTTATAGCAGTTTTATTCAGAATAGAAAAAACTGTAAACTTCCTGACCATTAGGAGAAAAATGGGTTTAAAAAACTGTTATGCTGTTATTGTTATATAATAGAAAACTACTCAGCAATAAAAAAGTAATAAACCACTGATACATGCCACAACGTGAATTAATTTCATAGATATTATGCTAAGTAAAAGCCAAATACAAAATGTACATACTAAATTATTGCATTTATGTAAAGTTTTAAAACAGGCAAAACTAATATATGGTTAAAGAAATGAGAAAAGTAGTTGTTTTAGGGAGGAAGGTGTGGCAGTTTAAGATCATTTGTGAATCCCCCAAAGAGAAAGATTATGTCTATAAACTAATCTACTCCTCTGGATGTGATACCCTTTGATGGTATTAAATTAAAAGGTTTTAAGTTTACTCGATAAAATCAAGTTAGAGTTTCTGATTTGAGTACATCAGTAGGGCATGACTCAGCTGAGTCCCCATCTTGCCCCAGCTGATATAAAAGGGTACTCGCTCACAAAGACATAAGAGAGAGCTCTGACTTGTTTGATTCTGGGGCCCCAGAGAGATGAGTCATTTGCCTGATAGTCTGCAACTAAAGAAAACAGAGCAGCTGAGAAGGCCTGAAAAGAAATGAGCCCTAAGCCAGAGCTGGACATAGGAAGCTCTGAGAGACCAGGCAGAGATCACCAGTTATCTAGCTTCACCATGTGGCAGCTGACTTTGGTGAGAAAGTACCAGAAAGTTGAGAAAGTACCGGGAAGCGGATTTGGCCCAATGGATAAGGCATCCACCTACCACACAGGAGGTCCGCGGTTCAAAACCCGGGCCTCCTTGACCCGTGTGGAGCTGGCCCATGCACAGTGCTGATGCACGCAAGGAGTGCCCTGCTGTATAGGGGAGCCCCACGCACAAGGAGTGAGCCCCATAGAGAGCCGCCCAGCGCAAAAGAAAGCGCAGCCTGCCCAAGAATAGTGCCATACACATGGAGAGCTGACACAACAAGATGACACAACAAAAAGAAACACAGATTCCCAGTGCTGCTGCTAAGGATAGAAGTAGTCACAGATGGACACAGAGAGAGAGAAGAGAATGGGGGGGGGGAGAATAAATTAAAAATAAATCTTAAAAAAGAAAGTACCTCTTATGGTACCTTGAGTTGGACTTTCCAAGGCCTTGGGACTATAAGCTTTTACCCCAAATAAATACCCTTTATAAAAGCCAACAGATTCTGGTACTTTGCATCAGCACCCCTTTCGCTGACTAATACAGAAGGACTGACTAGAAAGGGGAACTTTCTGAGGTGACAGAAATATACATTAAAATATATACACTTCACTGTACATAAATTACAACACAATAAAAAAATTAAATACAAAGAAACCCAGAAAAAGATACATACTATATGTGTTTGTATACTGACACATATATGTATACAACTATCTTAATGCCGCTTTTCAAGTTTTTAGAAAGCATTTTCCTTTCAGGGCACAAAGTTCTGGGGCTTTTTCAATTAAGGTATATCATGACCAACAACCAAATCTTGTAGTCCAGAACTGAAGAAATAAATCTTCACATTATTATCGTTTCTCTTATAAAGTAAGAAAAAGTTTCTATCTGGGTGCCAAAGTCAAGTAGTATCCTATTCTGTCAAAACTACCCAAAATATCTTGTTCCTCCACTAACCTCAGCTGAAAATGGGCCTCAACAGTATAGCTGTATACTGACCTCTGGAGGAAATGAGCAGCAAAGAGGGCTGAAAACTTGTCAGGGCATAGTGCCAAACCTAAAAATCAACTGCTAAAACTTTAAACAAAAAAGCTCACCAAAAAAAAAAAAAAACAAAAACAAAACTGAGAAATTCTAGATTTATTCTTTTATTCTAGGAGTTCATTTGACAATAGCACTATTAACCCCATACTGGGCCCAACATTGACTTTAACATTTTACCAAAACTTTTTAGATATTCTTCTACTTAAGCAAGAATATACAAATAATCTTAATAACTAAAGGCCTATAACAGAAATCCAAGGAATGATATTAACAGTTTTCACACTTATTTCTAACTGTGGGACACATGACTTGGGTAGAGAAGAAAAAAAAAAAAAGAAACAGCCAATAGAAAAGTACATTCCCTTTACACAAAATACCAAGCATTTTCCATAGGACAATACTGTATTAGTGGTTTGGTAAAACCAGCCCAAATAAGCTAATTTAACCTATAGCTATCACTTACTACAGTTGTATTTAACCAATGCTGTATTAGTGGTTTGGTAAGACCAGCCCAGATAAGCTAATTTAACCTACAGCTATTATTTACTAGAGTTGTATTTAACCTATTTTCTACTTTCACAGTACTATTATATACTCTAACTAAAGTATACATTAAGTTGGTTTTCGGGGCCCTAATCACATTATTTGTATGAGAAAACACTTTTAATCTTCAAAGTAATCCATAATTGGAATTACAGAAAATAACCCACCTATAAAGCGAGAAATGTTGATTTGTGGTATGTTTTAGTAGAAAGAGAATGGACTTTGGGGGTCTGAACCATACTTGCTATGTGATGCTGGCCAAAGAGGTTACTTAATCTAGGTGAGCAAAATTTCCTCATCTATAAAAATGGATCTAATACATACTTTATAGAATTGTTCTGAGGACTAAGTAACAATTTATATACACAAAATCTTTTTAGCATAGTACACCTTACTCTGTTATGATCAATTAGAGGTTCCCATTACATTTTGGAATCTACAAACTTAATGGACCAAGAACCATTGGAAACACTAAATTTAAAAATCAACTGCTCCAGAGGGGGGAAAAACATCTCCAATATTCTATTTTTTATTTTTATTTCCCCCTCCACCTGAGATGGCTCCCTCATCTGTCTGTTAGCTGTCTGCTTGTCTTCTTTAGGAGGCACTGGGAACCAAACTGGGACCTACCTTGTTGGAGGCAAGTGCACAACCACATGTCAAGTACTCTTGATAGGAATAATATAAGCTCCTAAAGTTTGAGGGGATGACAATTTGACAATGTCAAAATTTATAAGATATATGCCCTTGTCAGATATAGTAAATCAAATGATAAAGTTGGTCTGCACAAGTATATTTACTGCATACTGTGTCTTTTAGAAAAACTTGGAAATGATATAATTGCCCATTAATAAGGAAGTGGTGAAATAAATTATGACGTATTTGTACAATGAAACACCATAAAAGTATAAAAAGGATGAATTAGATTTATATATGCTGATAAATAAAGTTTATGATGATAACTTAAAGGTATAGTTAAAAAGGTATCCCATGTGGTCTGATACTAAGATAGAGGACAAATGGAAAACCATTGGGAAAAAGATGAAATTAGACCTATTCCTCACACAATCTACAAGAATAAACAAATTGATCAGAGATCTAAATGTAAAAAAATAAACTATACAATTGCTAGAAGAAAACTTGGGAGTATTTCTGTATTATCTGAATGTAAAAAAGAAAAAAAAAAAAAGACTTGCTAACTATGACTCAAAATCCAGAAACAAAAAAAAGATTGATAAAGTTTACTACATAAAAAATGTTTTAACTAAAAAAAAAAAAAACCCTAAAAAGTTGAAAGACAAATGACAAAATGGGAGAAAATATTTGCAATACATATCACAGATAAATGGCTAACACCCCTAATATAAAAATGAGGAGAACCAGGGCAATGAATAGTTGGAAGGATAAGACCGGGATCTAGGGGAGCCAGACTACTTTGGTCTTTCTAAAGGACAAAATAAACAGAGTATTTTACATGTGCACATGTGGGGAGTCAGTGTTTGGCACCTGACGTGGAGAATTCCTGATTGCTTTGAAAGCGGATTCCGCCAGAACATGCCAGCGTATACTGTAGGTGTGGGCCCTGTTCCTCTCTCTGCAAGGCCCTGCCCATCCCCCACACACTCTGAGGAACCCAGTTTCTTTTAGAACTCTCTCTGGTACTTTGTAGCCCCTTCCTGAGGAGCATCACCCCACCCTTGTGCTGAAGTAGGGCAGGCCGACAATCTGGTCAGCTTTGCATCTCTCCAGAGACGAGATAGAGCAGGAATACGTTCTTCATTTGCAGTAGCCATTAACTGAGACAACCATATGTGTGGACCCTGAAGAGTCTTGCCATCCAGTGCAGAAATGAGGAGTCCTACGTGTAAAGAGATTGCAAGAAGATTGTTGAGATACTCAGCTAAGAAGAAACTTCAGAACTGTAAATGGGGCTGGCTCTTATATCACTCTGGAAGTCTGAAAAGTCCATGTCAGCCCAAGGTTTGACAAAGGAGGCTCTTGACATGAGGAACCAAAACAAACCTTTATTTCACCAGCCATTAGCAAAGTTGCTGGCCAATTTCAGGGGATTTTCTACTCTACTCTCCACCCTTGGTGGAACCTCTGCAGCCTCAGTTTCCCCATGAACAGAGACCCTAGCTCCAAGGATGAGTTGGAAATAACATTCTGATGCTCCACTGGCAAGTGTCCAGCTTTGTGGGCCTACAGGGGTTGACCCCAGGCCCAGAGGAAATGTTCACCACCTGGCTAGAGAACTCTGTCCTGAGAGGCACCTCCATCCAGATTCATCATGTATGGCTCTGGGACAGGCAGGCAGCCATGCTGAGCCCCCAGTCCCCATCCCCCCCCCCCCCCTTCAAAGCTGGGTCATCTCAAACTTGCAAACTTCCTTCACCAAAGTAAGCGCTCATCCATTTCTCTTCTACCTCAAAATTTCCACCAATACCCACATCTTTTCTTTCAGAAACTGAAAATGAGAGCAGAGAAACAAAGTCAAGAGGAACCAAAAGGACCACAACCTGGTGGGATGTGACTCAGATGCAACATCTCTGATCATTACCTGAAAGGAAAGCAAAAGAACCAGGGACGGCTTAGATAAGGGGATGGGAAAAGACAGAACACAAGGTAGAAAAACACCAGTGAGCACAGCAGCACTGGGACAGACCAATAACTGGGACCTCTCAGATATATGGGATCTAGGTGGTTTTCCTTTGCACTTACAGAGGGAGAGAAACATGGCAATGAAAGGATTAAGAACAAGAAAAGAGGTGAAAAGAAATTACTTGTAAGGGTGCAAAAAGAGGACAGGTGAAAAGCAAACAACAAAAATAAATGGTCACAACAACCAGAAACAAAAAACTGAGGGGGGAAATAGATAACAGAATCCTATAGAAAAATATCCAAGAAAGATAATTCCCAAAATAAAAGACATAATAAATAGCCTTTAAACATATGAAAATGTTCAGCTTCAAAATATGAAGAAATGTAAGTTAAAACTATACTGGGATATAACTTCCCATATATCAGACTGGCAAAAGCTCAAATTCTTAACAGTTACTCGTTTACTCGCATACATTGTTACTGGGAAGGCAAAACAGTTCAACCTTTATGGCAATAACTAACTGTTATTAATAACAACCGTTATTATTGTTATTAATAACAATCTAAGATAGCTGCCCATGATTCCCTGGTGTTTGGACCTTTTTGTAATCTCCTCCCCTTGAGTGTGGACAGGACCTGTGACTTGCTAATTACCAAGAGAACATGGCAAAGGCTATGGGAGGTCACTACTATGATTATGTTATGTAAGACTCTGTCTAGAGTAGACATACTCTAAAGACTCTGCATGTTGGCTTAAAGAAGTTAAGTGGTCATTTTGGGAGAGAGCCCACAATCCAAGAAACTGCAGGCAGCCTCCTAGTCTAATTGTTAAGGCAGGCTTCACCTGATATACAGCAAGGAGCCAGGGCCCCTAGTCCTACAGCCACAATGAAAAGAATTCTGCCAACAATATGAGTGAGCTTGGAAAGAGATTCTTCCCCAGTCAAGCCTCCAGATGAGAAGAATGTAGTCCAGCAGCTTGCAAGGCCCTATGTAGAGGACCCAGCTATGCCATGCTCCCTGGACTCCTGACCCACAGAAATCGTGAGAAAATAAATATGTGTTGTTTCAAGCAGTTAAGTTTGTGGCAATTTGTTGCATGGCAGTAAGTAACAAATACACTAACTAAGCAACATATGCATTCTATGAACTTAGCATTATTTATACTTGCAAGATATTGCTAACTATCTAAAAGGCCAAATATAGAAGAAATGAGGGAGTACTATTATTCAGCTATAAAAAAGAGGGGAGGTGAGAAGAGAGAAGAGAGGGAGGATCTCTATGAACTGATATTTACAGGATATTAAATGAAAAAATCAAAATACACAATAAAATACATAGTATGTTACCTTTTGTTAATGGAGGAAAAAAAAGGAAAAAGGAAATACCCCTTACTGTCTAATTTAAACTCTTGGAAGCATAGTCCACATATAAAATTAAAATTACTTAGACAAGGTTGGTGGTGGTATGGGGGAGACAATAACTTTAAAACTGAAGGCAAATAGAAATAAATGAGGCTAAATGTGCTGACTTTCAAATGAAAAACATAACTATATGGGTGAGGAAAGACTAACTTGAGTAAATTGTGAAGAACACTTTGACTATGTATACCAATAGTACAGGGAAAAATAGAATTGCTAACAAATCCTGAACTACTTTCAGTAGGTTTGTTTTTCACAGTGTGTAGGAGTTTGATATTATTGATGAATTCTAAAAAGAAATATTGGATTATGTTTGCAAACTGAACTTTTCCTCTGGGCGTATTAGAGTGTATTGGATTCAGAAGTTTTACTTTTATTTGATTAAATAATGACTAAGGCTTTGGGCCACATCAGTAGGATATTCAGTCCCCTCCTCCTTGATGCACAGGGACTCACAGAAAAACTGCACCACAGCGAAGAGAGGTTGGAGTCTTGAGTTGGAGCGCCAGGAACTAAGCACACAGAGGAGCTTAGTTGTGAGGAAAGAGAAGCAAACCCTGGGAAGAGGGGAACCCAGGAAGCCTGAACCATCTTACTCCAACACATGGCAAAAGACTTTGGTGAGGGAATCAACTCATGCTTTATGGCCTGGTAACTGTAAACTTCTACCCCACATAAATACCCTTTATAAAAACCTAACTGATCTCTGGTATTTTGCATCAGCATCCCTTTGGCTGACTAATACAGAATTTGGTACCTAAGAGTGCAGAAGTGCTTTTGCAGTTACCAAAATTCTGGAATGGTTTTAAAAATGAGTAAGTAGTATTTTTTGGAGGAATTGTGAAATGTTTGATAGAAAAGATCTAGATCACTTTGAAGAGACTGTTGATAGCAATATGGGTGCTAAAGAGACTTTTTATGATGCCTTAGAAGTAAATGAAGAAACTATTATTGGAACTTATAAATCAGGATTGAAGATGCAGTTATCTTGGAAAGACTTGTATAAAGTCTTACTGCCTGATGGCTAGGGCACCTGCTTCTTGCATGCTAAACCAAAAAACTTTGTGAGAGAGCTGTATGAACAAAACCACCGCCAGCTAGGACGAAAGGGAAATGGAAAGGAAACTGAAGGAGAAACAGCTTTAAAAGGAAAACCATGGAAGCTGATAACTGGAATTAAGATATCACCTTAGGCCAAGAGAGGAAGCCTACCCATGTGTACAGAGAGGGTGAGTTTGCCCCAGCAGTTGAAGAGGGCAGATGTTCCTGCCCAAGGTTTGGGGAGAGTTTTGCAGTCCCAGGGAACAGAGAGGGTAGAGCATATTCCTCAAGAATTATGATAAGGTCAGCACCCCATAGGTCCGAGAAGGGTGGACCTGTCCCCCATGGATTAGGGAAGGCCAGGTGGTCAACTCAACTTGTTGCTCTGAGAGAGTTGAGCCTGTATGCCAAAGGTTAGGGAGGATGTTGCCTTCACCTCACTATACTAGGGGGGTTAAGTCTCTAACTGAAAAATTGGGTAAGGTGTAGGAATACCCCAATGCTTTTCAAGGGTGAGGTCTGGAGCTTGGTCACTACCCAGATGCTTGATGAGGGTAGAACCAGGAAAATGGCCATTGGGCAAGCCTGTGGAAAGGGCAGGTTCCCCTAAGGCCCCAGGAAGAAGACACCATCATTTTAAGAATGATTCTGACTTTGAAATTGAAAGGAGGATGCCCTGCAGGTTTACTCAACTGTTCTGGACCCATAACTCATGTTTCCCTCCCAGTTTCCCCTTACTGTAATGAAAATGATTATCCTTTGTATGTCCATTTGTGTATAGGAAACAGATAAATTGTTTCGTAAGTTTCAGAGGTCTAGGGCAGACAGAACTTCGTGCCAAGACAAACTGCATTTCTATAAACCAATTATATATGATTTTGTACTTAGTATTATTACTGATATAAGTTTTTTAAAAATATTGTAATGTTTTGGAATTCAAAGGGTGGAGTGCAGCAGTTTGATATTATTGATGAATTCCAAAAAGAAATATTGGATTATGTTTATAAATTGGTCTTTTCCTCTGGGCATATTAGAGTGTACTGCATTTGGAGGTTTTACTTTTACTTGATTAAATACTGATCAAGGCTTTGATTGGGCCAACTCAGTAACACATTCAGTCCCCACCCCTTTGGTGGGCAGAGACTCATAGAGAAACTGCACCACAGGAAAGGGAGGTCGCAGTCTTGAACTAGAGCTCCAGAAAGTAAGCACACAGAGCTTGGTTGTGAGGAAAGAAAAGCAAGCCCTGTGAAGAGAGGAACCCTGAACCCAGACAGAAGCAAGTCCCAGGAAGACAGAAACCCTGAACCCAGAGAAGCTAGGAAGAGAGGAACCCAGGAAGCCTGAACCCTGACAGACATTCAGCAGCCATCTTGCTCCAACACGTGGCAAAAGACTTTGGTGAGGGAAGTAATTTATGCTTTATGGCCTGGTATCTGTTAGCTTTTGCCCCAAATAAATACCCTTCATAAAAACCAACTGATTTCTGGTGTTTTGCATCAACACCCCTTTGACTAATACATAGTGGTATGGGTGTAGCAATGGAGTCAGAAAAATCACCATTGCGCATCCATTATAGTAAAGATTAGTTCACACAAGAATCATTAATTCTAGGGGAGAAAATTTGATGGAGAGTAGGATGTTAACTGCATGGTCCTAAAGTATTTCCCCAGAAATTGCTTATTAGTTGCAATAAGGTACTAACTAAACAGTGTTAAGAACCAGATAACACCTTGGCTGGGTGAATGAAATTAACATCATTAATTACACGCTGATGATATTGTATGCCTCTGGATATGATATCCTGAGGATACAAAATCAATTATAAAAGTATTCTGGCTGGGGATATATATAATCAAGATCTAATTATGAAGAAACATCAGATAATTTCAAATTGAGGAATATTCTAGAAAATAACTTTCTTGCAGTCTTTAAAAATGTAATGTTATGAAAGATGAAGAAAGTATAAGCTTTTACTCCAGATTAAAGACTAAAAGACATGGTACTTAAATGCAATACAATATCCTTTACTAGATTCTATACTAGAGTGGAAAAGTAAATGTTATGAAGGACATTATTGGGATAACTGATGAAACTTGAATATAGTCTCAAGACTAGTTAATAATATTATATCAATATTAAATTCTTCAATTTAATAACCACACTGTATTTATATGTGAATATCCTTGTTCTTAGGAAATAAATTCTAAAGTATTCAGCAGTAAAAAGAATGATGTAGGCAAACTAATTTCTCAAATAATTTTAAAAAATAACTGTGAATATGCAGTTATACACACAGAAAGAATGAGGGAGGGAAGAAATGGAAGGAGGGGAAGAAAGTGATAAAGCAAATGTGGCAAAATGTTAAAAATTGGGAGAGTATATGGGAGGTCTCTATAAAATCTTTGCAAATTTTCTGTAATTTTAAAATTATGTCAATATAAAAAGTTAAAAAAGAAGAGAGAGATACACACACATAAGTACTAAAATTTCTGGAAGGATATATCCAAACATAAGGGAAGCAAACAATGAGAAGGGAGAAAAGATGATAGAAATGAGATGCTCAACATAGATCCTTTAAAGTACAATCGCAATCTCAGAATGAATTCCATTCAGTTTTACTCTTTAACCAAATTGTCACTAAACCAGGGGTTCCTAACCTTGTATCCCCATGGACCTAAGGGGTCTGTGGATAGAATTCACTGGGTCCATGAATGGGGGGAAAGTTACGTTTTAATGTTCATTAATCTTTAACTGATTTTTCTTCTTCAATTATGAATACAGGAAGCAAACAATAGTAGTATTAGCAGTTCCTGTGACTTCATCGCCAAAAGACACCAGATATATTTTCATTTCACATTATAGTTACTGAGGTTCTCAACATTACATATACACTTCTCAGAATTTCAATATTACATTACACTAGCTGGTAGATTTTAACGTAATAAATAAAAAGCATGTCTTATCATGAATTTGCTTTTTAAAAATTGATTTCTTTGTAATTCTATGCATTTTATTTTATTCATTTTAAAAAGTATTCTGAAAAGAAACTACAAGCTTCAGACTGCCCAAGAGTTCCAGGGAAGAAAAAAGTTAAGAACCTCTGCTGTGAGCCATACCTCTCTCAAAATGAGGAGAATTAAAACAGTTTGCAGTTTTTTGCTCTGCCAAAAAGATACAAAAAATTTCACATCATTAATAATAAACATTTCATCTAACTTCATTATTTAACTTTTAATTTCAAGCAAGTACTATAAAAAAAAGTATTCAAAATATCAATTGCAATCTCATACAAGGCTTCTAAAAACAAATATAACACCCACACACACAAAACATAAAGTCACAGGACAATTATTAAAATGAGTCAAAAATGTGGAATGTCTTATAGAGGCATCTTAAAGTAACTGGGTAAAAACAAGGTACTATTTACCATTTCTCTTTTGGAAAATTTTTTAAAATTTCTTTAATGATTGGCTGGTAGCAGGCATCCCTTTCTGCTTTCCCAGTTTCACTCCAGTCTCTCACAAACTGTTTCAATGTGGATTTTAACTTATCCATGTCAAAAGTAGATGCTGGCATAATCTTTCCATTCCCCTGTTTAAAAAAAATTCAATTAGCTTTTGAGAAAATAGTAAGTCTTGAATATAGTTAAAAATACATGCTACTAAAGGGCTACATAGATGGTTTAGTGGATAAATCACTAGCCTCTCACCTCAACCAGGGTTCAAGTGCAGTTTGAGATCCTAAATGAAATAATTTGTGGTCTCATCTCAACCCTAAATAGATTAAGGGCCATTAATCATAAAGTTACAATATAATTAAGCAGTCTTTACTGAGGAGAGGATCCAAACTGAGCTGCTATGGAGAACAAACATCCTATCTTTCTAAGAGAGAGAAACCCTCCAGGTCAATGATGGGGCAGCATGGAGAGGTTCACACTGGAGTGGACCAACTGTGTCTGTCCTGTGGATACAAAAGGAGGACTTCAGTTTCCATGACTGCCAGTCCATTGAGATGTGTGAGAGAAATTTTCCTATATACAAGATATTGAAAAAACATGAGTTTACATGGCTACTATAGTTGTTCATAAACATTTAGGTCACTAACCCTCTATTGACCAGAATAGTCAGAACACTATGTGAAAGGTATATCAAAATGCCAAGAATTATCTTAGCATTAAAAAAAATTAAAAATTGGTAAACAAATCCAGTTTCTGGCATACTATTAAAATTAAGCTAACCAAATGACTGAGAATATAAGTGAAAATGCTCTGAGTAGAGTAAATGACCTGTGCAAACTTATAAAAATGAAATCTGGAAGGATAAACTATAAGACCTCAAAGTATTTAGAGTTTAAATTCAAAAACATAAACAAATAGAATGAACTTTCACATACATCATCTCCATATTCTTTATTTTCAAACATATGGATGCAATCATTCACAATGGTCAGCAGTATTTCTTGATTATGATCAATGCATTTCCGAATCTTATCCAAATGAAGAAGAAACTGAGGAAGGAGTTTCTGTTGATTAGCTGGAAGTGACAGAAATTGTCTTTCTGTTCGGTTCACTCGTTCATGCATACTGGTGCTAGAACAGAAAAGGTATCTTTTTAGGTTGGCAAAAGAACTCTCACCAGAAGCCAATCTTACTTCAAGGCTTTCTGTACAGTTAGTACCTTATAATACTGAATACTGCCCTTTATTTATGACCTTCTAGTTGAAAAGATACCATACTAAAAGTTTTGTCTATTTTTACTTTTTAAAAAGTTTTTTCTGTACACAAACAAATGACAAATTGTTCATAAGTGGCAGAAGTAAACATTTGTACCAATGAGAAGGGAAAACAAGGAAACTTAATGAGAATTGATGTGTCATTAGCTTAATTTTATGATTCCAATTTTTAAATGTAAAATTTTCAACGGAATGTTTTAGATTTCTACACCATTAATTAGCAGAAGGTTACTTTGAAATTACTTTAGAATATACACAAAATACATTTTGAAATTTAAAGCCAATCAGGTTGAATTAATGGAGTGCCCAACTCCCACATGGGAGGTCCCAGGTTCAATTTCTGGTGCCTCCCAAAGAAAAACAAACAAACAAAACAGACAAGGAGCAGACAAGGAACAAAAAAAATGAGCAGAAAAGTAGTGCAAACAAAGAGCAAAAAGAACACGCAAACACATGGGTGTCATGGGGGGGAAGATATCATAAAAGATCTTAAGTACTTCAAAAACAGTAAGCAAATGAATAATTGAAATTCTGTATGGTTTTACATAACAAGTTTCACAATTTGCATTCTGGAAGTTTCCAGATAACTCTAAAAAGGTCACTTTGGGGACTATTTATAAAACCAAACTACTATTTTAAAGTTAAATGCATACTTATAATGAAATGCCATTTTACATAAATCAAATGCGCAAAAATTAAAAGCCTGACAGTATCTAGTGTTAGAGAAAGTGTGGAATAATTAGAGCATTTATATGCTGATGATGGGTGCATAAATTAGTACCAAATAATTTAGCATTATGTAGTAAAGCTTACTATGAACAAGCTCTATGACCTGGCTATAATTATACTCCTAGAAATATGCTCTCGTGAAAGTCATGCACCGGGGCACAGGAAACATGAACAATGTTCATCACAGCATTGTGTGAAATAAACAAATGCTCTGGAAACAACCCCAAAGGTCTATCTAGACTAAACAAAAAAAATTACAGTATAGCCACATAATGGAATGCAGTGAAATGAATAAATTATAGCTACACATAATAACAGATAAATCTCAGAAAGCCAATATTCATTGAAAAAAAGCAAGCTACAGAAGAATATATAATAGGGAAGCAGACTTGGCCCAGTGGTCAGGGCGTCCGTCTACCACATGGGAGGTCCGCGGTTCAAACCCCGGGCCTCCTAGACCCGTGTGGAGCTGGCCCATGTGCAGTGCTGATGCGCGCAAGGAGTGTCCTGCCACGCAGGGGTGTTCCCCGCATAGGGGAGCCCCACGCACAAGGAGTGCACCCCATAAGGAGAGTCGCCCAGCATGAAAGAAAGTGCAGCCTACCCAAGAATGGCGCCGCACACACAGAGAGCTGACACAACAAGATGACACCTACAAAAAGAAACACAGATTCCCGTGCCGCTGACAACAGAAGCGGACAAAAGAAGAACACACAGCGAATGGACAGAGAACAGACAACTGGGGCGAGGGGGGGGGGAGAGAAACAAACAAACAAATCTTAAAAAAAAAAGAATACATAATATACAATTCTACTTCATATGAAAATTCAGGAGAGTATTTTGATAATGAAGGGATAGGATTTTTTTAAAACCGGATGGCTGGTTAATGGGTTTTCACAGTATCATTCTTTAAATTTTATATACATAAATAAATATGCATATATTTTAAATATTCTTTTGCATTTAATCAACATTAAATGAAAATATTTCATTTTAAATATTCTTTTCCATTTACTCAACGTTAAATGAAAATAAAAAGTACTTTTTTTCATTTAGTTTGCATCTATTCATTCAAATGATTTTCTCACTTTTTCCTCTTACGCTAAATTACTCTCTAATTTCTAAACAGTAATATTTAAAATTCACAAGAAGTTCCTGACAAAACTTAAGCAAAATCCTGGCATGTTTTTGGAAGCCTTTGTATATATGATTTGCTGGGGGGTGTTACAGGGGGGTATTGTGAAAGGATCAAGCTGGCATTGGCTACACTGAGTTTTGTCTTTTTTCCCCTGGAGAAAGTCTAATAGTGAGCTTAGGAGTCAGACAGATAATGTGTTGACATCTGGGTTATGCCACCTATTTGTTAAGCAACCCTGGGCAAGCTGCTTCCTTTCTCTGGGTCTCAAGTGTCTTATCTACAAAAACAAGAAAATAAATAACAATAACAATGGTGATCACAGAAGCTGCCATTTATTACAATAAATGCCAAGAACTAACTCAAGTCAGTTAACATTAAATTAATATTAACAGAATAGTAACATAATTATTCTGAAAAAGCTCTCTAAAACCCTATGAGAGGCAGAGGACTTGACCCAGTGGTCAGGGCGTCTGCCTACCACATGGGAGGTCCGCGGTTCAAACCCCGGGCCTCCTTGACCCATGTGGAGCTGGCCCATGCGCAGTGCTGACGCATGCAAGGAGTGCCCTGCCTCACAGGGGTGTCCCCCCGCGTAGGGGAGTCCCACGTGCAATGAGTGCGCCCCATAAGGAGAGCCGCCCAACACAAAAGAAAGTGCAGCCTGCCCAAGAATGGTGCCACCCACACGGAGAGCTGACACAACAAGATGACGCAACAAAAAAGAAACACAGATTCCGGCGCCACTGACAAGAGAAGCAGACAAAGAAGAAGACGGACAAAGATGCAGCAGAACAGACAACCGGGGGGGGAGGGGAGAGAAATAATTAAATAAATAAATATTTTTTTAAAAAGTTATAACCCTATGAGGTATTAATGGGTGTGATTACTTTTCCACCTTCCTCACAGGGTTTCATTGAAAACTGAACAAAATAATGCATGAAAACACATACCCACTGTCTGAAAATGTGAGTGCCCTAAAATAGTAGATATATCTAATTTATATAACTAATATGTTCACAGTGAAAATATGAAAACTGCAAAAAAATAAAATGACTCAGGGATTAAAATCTGTAATAATCTCTCTTCTAAAAGGAACCACTTCTAAACTCTTGGCATATTTTTGTTTTGTTAAGATTTTTTTAAAAATCATCTAGTATCTTTCTATTCAAAATGTAGTACACAGATCACTGGAAAGTGATTAGGAATGCAGAATCTCAGGCCATACCAACATCCTACATTATCAGAATCTGCCTTTTAACAAGGTCCCCAAGTCACTCACATACACCTTAAAATTTGAGAAGCATTTGTAATTCTTCATCCTTATAACCATTTTCTCAGGTCAGAATAAAGTTCTCAGACATAATGTAATGACTATAATGATTATTTTATGCAACCAAAATTTACTGAGCTATTTCCCAATTACTGGGCATTTAGATATCCTCACTTTTCTATATGATACATTCTTTGTGTTCAGAATCTGTCTATAGTTTAAAAAATATATATGACAAATTCCCTGAAGTAGAATTATCAGATCATAAGAGAGAAGTACTTTTAAGGAGCTTGGTAGAAACCGATTTTCAGAAAGATTGTATCAAGTTACATTTCTATTAGTAGGGGATGGCACTAAAGAGAACTCTTTAAAGCGGTCATAAGTTAGGCAAACAGCAGAGCTACAACAGTTTACAATTCACTGTCAACAGGTTAAATAGTCTCACAGTACTTCATTCCTAGTACTCCTGGGCACTGGCTGCTCCCCAATTCCCCTCCACTGTACCTCAAAACTGAACACATCTAAAATGAACTTTACACATCCCTCTTGCCATATTACACCCCTTGCTAACATTGATCAATGGAACACCATACATTTACCCAAGTCAGAAACCAACAAATCATCCTAAAATGTCTCTTCTCTTACCCCACAATCGATGAGTCCCAGATCCTTCTATTAAGTTGATTCAAAATGAATTGCTGTTTTGGATCATGGTTTTAAGTCATTATAACTAGGCTCACACACATCTTTATTAATCAAAATAGGAACCATTACAATCAACACATTTTTGCCAATGAGAAATGTTTGTTTATTCTTTTAGAGTAAAAATCCATGCTTTGGGATTTGACGAACTCTTGGAAAGCATTTTCTGTACCCTGCTGGTTGTGGAAGCATTTTCCCTGCAAAAAGTTGTGGAGATGCTTGAAGTCGGTTGGCAAAAGGTCAGGTGAATATGGCAGATGAGGCAAAACTTTGTGGCCCAATTTGTTCAACTTTTAAAGTGTTGGTTGTGTGATGTGCAGTCAGGCATTGCTGTGGAAAGGAATTGGGCCCTTTCTGTTGACTAATGCTGGCTGCAGGCGTTGCAGTTTTCCATGCATCTCATAGATTTGCTGAGCATACTTCTCAGAAGTAATGGTTTCACCGGGATTCAGAAAGCTGTAGTAGACCGGCAACAGACCACCAGGCAGGGACCATGACTTTTTGGTACAAGTTTGGCTTTGGGAAGTACTTTGGAGGTTCTTCTCGGCGTAATCAGTAAGCTGGTTGTCGCAGGTTGGATAAAATCCACTTGTCATTGCAAGCCACAATCTGATTGAGAAATGGTTCATTGTTGTTGTGTAGGATAATATAAGATGACACTTCAAAAACGATTTTTATTTTCAGGCAGCTCATGAGGCACCCACTTATCATGGTTTTTCACCTTTCCAATTTGCTTCAAATTTTGAACAACCATAGAATGGTCCATGTTGAGTTCTTCAGCAACTTCTCGTGAAGTTTTACGATAATCAGCTTCAATGACTGCTCTCAATTGGTCATTGTTAAATTCCGATGGCCAGCCAATACACTCCTCATTTTCAAGACTCTTCTCTTTGCAAAACTACTTGAACCACCACAGCACTGTACAATCGTTAGCAGTTCCTGGTCAAATGCATTGTTCATATTGCGAGTTGTCTCCACTGCTTTATGCCCCATTTTGAACTCAAATAGGAAAACTGCTCAAATTTGCTTTTTGTCTAACATTATTTCCATAGTCTAAAATAAATATCAAATCAACAGCAATAAGTCATTAGCAAAAAAATAAAGCAAGAAATGCACATCAAAATGATGTATGACATAACCATATTTATTTAAGAATGTATGCCAATATCAAACGGCAAATTTCAACAATGCATATTTCAACCATTACTGTTGCACCAACCTAATACTTCTTGAAACTCTGTAAATTATCCTATCCCCACTGTTTACCCAGGCCCTCATTATCATCCCAAAGACTACTGAGAGGCCTGCTACCTAGGAATGCTTTCTTTAGCCTAACAATCCCCCACCCCCATCTCTAATCAGATGAATTTTCCTAGAATACAAGTCTCATCTTTGTCACTATTAAATTTCTATTCCTCAGCATATGTAAAAAGCAATCAATAAATGTCAGTTATGCTTCCTAGGTACCACTTTTGGTTCTCCAGGGAGACAACTTGTTTGCATGGCTGCAAAGGCATTTGAGTTATGGATTGTCTGAAAGAGTCCACACATACCTGCTGTTAATTCCTGATACGGAAGTGAAGTATCCAGGCGAGCAGGATGAAATAGTTTATCCCTTATTTACCTATTGGTGTGCAAAGCTCCCATAACATACATACACAATGACACTCAGAGTAGGTGGGGTCTTACCAAAGTTGAAAAAATCATCTAATCCTTACTATACCATTATATTTGGGGCTAACTTCACTATTCTGAATATGTTCACATTGTCAATATGCTTTATGGCAGGAGTCAGCAATTCATGGCCCACTGGCTCCTTGGCCTATTTTTGGAAATAGAGGTTTATTGGAACACAGCCACTTTCATTTGTTTCACATCATCTATGGTTGCTTTCACACTACAATGGCAGTTGAGAAGCTATAACAGTGCTCTCTGGCCCTCAGAGACTAAAATATTTACTACTTGGCCCTTCAAAGAAAAAGTTTGCCAACCCATGTTAGGGCTTTTTTTTTTTTTTTTTAACAAATATCAGATTCTCCTTGGTTCTGAACCAATTTGGCATCAGAAGGTCACATCCTCCAGCAGCTGTGGGGAGAAAGCAAAGTCAGTAGCCATGTTTCCTCCAGGCTATTTCTATCTCCAGCTGATCAGCATCCTAGAAAGTAATCTTAGCAATGACCCTGACTTTTACTTAGTTACTTTTCATCAGGAAGGGCCCAATGCTGGGTGAGCCAAGGGCCATGATCACAGGCCTATTCCTCTGCACTACTTAAACCAGTCTAGGAATTCCAAACAGGAAAACATACCTTATCAGAAAAACAGACTGTCTCAATTCAATTTAAACATTTATTAAATATTTATTAAATATCCAAGGTTAAATCCATCTTACCAGTCACTGCTTACTATGTAGGATAAAATTTATGTCAGTGATTTTGGATTTCAGGACAAATTCTATCACAATTTGGTTGTGCAAACAAAATCACTCAAGTTGCTCATCTCTTTACATGCCTATCACTTTACCTGTAAAATGGAGCTCTAAATTTCAGTTTTTAAAAATCTTCAACTGTAGTACATTCTGTATGCTGAGACAACTGTTCATTCCCAACAAGGAGTGGTGTTTTAAGGCTAGCAAGATTTTCATTATTCAGTACAATGTTATAACCATTTTTTATCTTCATCAAAATGTCACCTCAGAAAAACCTGTAGAGGGCAAAATTAAGCCACTGGAAAGAGAAAACAGTATGGAGAGGGGATGTAGTTCAAGTGGCCGAGTGCCTGCTTCCAATTATGAGTTCCTAGGTTCAATCCCTGGTACCTCCTTAAAAATGAAAGTATTAAAAAAAAAAACAACAACAAAAAAAAACAACAGAGTAGACAAAACACATTTATTGCCCTATGACTTTTTCATCTTAATTTCCTAAATATTGACTAATAAGATTTTTAGCGGGAAAAGCAAACCCTCCAAAATTTGAAGTAGTTGCAAAAGGTCTAGAAGAGAACCCCTTTATGCAATTATGGAAAGGCTCTATATTTGGCACTGTCCAATGCAACAGATACTAGCCACATTTAGCCACTGAACACCTGAAATGTGGCCATGAGACAGAAAGTTTGGGTTTTAAATTTTATTTAATTTTAAATAATTTTAACTTAAATTTAGTTAAATATGACTAGTGGTTACAGTATTGGGCAGTGCAGGTCTAGAAAAATCACAAAATATTGGAATGTGAACAATTCAGTGTGTTTCCTGCTATAATACACTTTCTATTCCCTTTGCCCTGTGACACTTTTTAAAGCATATTTTTAACTGTATACTATTTTCAGCCCATGGATTTGAAATGTTTATCCAAAGAGTACAGGCAAATAAAAAGATTTTTTAAAAAAAACCGAAATTGTCCTCACTCCCACATTAACCTGGGAAGGAAGAGTAGAACATAAATGCAAGTGCCCTTTTCATTATAGCCACACTAAGGCCCTAGTTTCAAATCAATGACCTAAGAAAGGCTTATCTGACAGCTATTCAAAATATTAAATCTAAATTTCTCCTAATATATTAAAACTGAAACAATTACACAGTTTACCTAATTGAGTCCACTGTATTTTGAAGGCATTTCCCAATATTCTTTCTGGATTTTCTAATAGTAAAATGTATGAATTTTTTTTCTGTACCTACTATTCAACTATATGATGTACAGCTGCTTTCTCTCATTATATCATTCTTCAAAGCATAATTCTTGCATCAAATTCAATTCTCTGGGTGTTTGTCTTTCTCTCTCTGTAGCTACTAAATCTGGAAAAATAATATCCCCAAACTATGAATTCCCTTTCAGAGGACTCCAAAGTAATGCAGTCCATGATTTGGTTTAATTAGTAAATTGTTTCTTCAAGATCTTTGAACTTCAAAAATTTATATGACAAAATAGATTCCAAATCAGATTCCAATAACTTTAAGCTTTTATTAAGCAAGAGTCTAGCTTACCCATCAGTCAAAAATTAACAGACTATTTGGGGATGACAGATGTATTTCTTTGCTACTAGTTATTTTATTTGTTAAAAATAGAACTTCAACAACATATGCCAGGCACTGATGATATAAAAATAAGTAAGGCTCAGTCCCTGCCCTTGAGGAGGTCACATTCAGGCAAGAGATTTATATACATGAACAACTAGAATACAAATGAGAGGAACAACATTGTATACTAATTAACAGTACTGAGTTAAACACTGTGATTAAAAGGGGAAATTTTAAGTTGTATATATGTTACTTGAATAAAAACTTTAAATAGAAAAAGAAAACAAACCATAGGACTGTACAACACAGTGAACCCCAATGAAAACCACGGATTATAGTTATTAATACAATAATAATAGTGTTCTTTCATCAACTGGACGAAATGTACTATACTAATGCAAGGTGTAAATAATAGGGGAAGTATATGTAACGCTGCGTTTTATGCAGGATTTTTCTGTAAACCTACAAGTTTCCTAATTATTTTTTAAAAGTTTGCATAAGGCACAGCAGGAGCCAATCTAAGGGAACAGTTTTGTCTGTGTAGAAAGTCCTACCTGTTTACATACATGATTCCAGCTGTAGACTCAGAACATAGCAGCCTATAGACCACATATCAATTAAGTCCCTTTCAGATCTTGGAACTCTTAATTCTGTGATTAAGCTGTTTTAACATCCATGTATTAGAAAAGTGAAACGTGGGAAACTGAATTATAAACGAAGAGCAGAGAGCGCACAGAAAGGTCTACCACCGTGCCCAACCCATAGTGAGCATTCGATACATATTCGCATAAAAGAACATAAGCGTGGCTCACGCTGTGCCTTCTTCCTTATATTTCCCGGCTTGCGAATCAACAAACTTTAGCACTTCCGGACCACCCTCATCCCTGAGCTTCACCCGAGAGTTAAAAACATTGCGCAGCATCGTTCATTCGCTCAGCACAAACGTGCATGTATGTTCAGTGTCAAGGGGGCTGGGATGGAAATCGTGACCTGCTCTCCCAAGCAGTTTGGGAAAGTGTGTGTCCTATACTGCACTCCACGTGCTGGTGATCTTGGGTTCTCCGTATGTTCAGTTTGGACGACATCAGCAACACATACAAATCATGCCCAACACTGGACGATTTTACCACCATGCTCTTCTACCTGACATAATTAGAGCACTTTTTTGATTTTCCGGTCACCCCCAATGGCCTCAAAGACAAACCCTTAACGCAGGTGGAAGGCAAGAGAGCTAATTTGATCCTGAGGTCAGAAGACATGCCGCTGAGCAGCAAACGGCGCGGGGGGAACGCGGGTGTGCAGGGCCGGGAGGGCCTGGGGTTTGCGAGGTGACTCCGGGGCACAGAGTCAACTCAGACAGTCTGGGTGCCCCCGGGGGCGTGGCGGCCGGAGGGCGAGCGAGGCGAGCGTGACCGTTCCGGCGTGTCCGGCGCAACCCGCGGGCGCCCCGACGGCTGGGCCGGGGTCCGCCACGGGCTCCTTACCCGTAGTAGCGGAAGGCATTAATGATCTTCCAGAAGTGCTCGCGCTCGAGCCGCTCCTCCTCCTCCTCCGTGGTGTGCGCGGCGGCCGCCAAAACCGCCGCGGCCGAGCCCAAACGCCCGGCGGAGAACTGCACTTCCACCTCCTCACTCCCACCGCGGCCGCCGCCGCCTCCCCCGGAGCCCTCCGGGAGCTGAGAGGCGGAAGGCGGTGGGCAATGCCTTCGCTGCATCGCCGCGGCGGCCCTTGGCCTGGCTCGCTTGCGTCTCGCCGCGACCGAAAGCGTGGTGGCGACTGCTCGGCCTTCCTCTAGACGGCGCCTGCCAGGGACATGCCCCCAGTTCGCGGCACGCTCCGCCCCCGCCACCCTCAAGCCTCCAAACGCGCGGGGATCCGCCAGATCTTCAGGGCTCCCGGCACTAGCGCGCATGCGCTTGCGAAGATGCGACGAAGGCCCGCGGCCGCCTGCGCCCATTTGCTGCCCAACTGAAGCGGCGGCGGCGCCTACGTCACCGCGACGCGCCCAGGGGGCGGGGTTCGGGGCCAGGTGGGAGGAGCGAGGGAGGAGACCGTCGGCGGAGTGGGGCTGGCACCTGCGAGCCGCGGTGTGGGTGGAGTTTAGGTGCGGGCGAAGGTTGGAATTGTGGAGAAGGCAGCTAAACCAGGTTTAAGGCAGTAGGAAAGGAGGGGAAAGCAGAAAGAAAAAGTTAAGCTCTAATGAACTTATTTGGAATTTAGAAGGAAGATCTTAAATTCACCCTAAATTTAAATTTTGATTCATTTCCTAAATAACTGATTAACAACTACATTAGGAGAGAGGGACACCATCATCTTTCCAGTGTTTAATGGCCTGCAAAGGTTCTAATCCGGCCAAACTGCTCTGCTTGGGAAGACTTTTAAAGAGCGCAGGAAGGGTATTATTGCCCTTAGCTATGGCGCTGTGAGACCCAAGAGCATCCAATAGTGGCTCTTAGCAATAACGGCGGTTTTAACCTCTTTCCTTTCAAAAACCTTCTTTCACTTACTTTTTGCCTCATTTTTCTCTGGGCTCAGGACAAAACTATTGCCCTGTGTTATAGATTGAATCCTGTCGCTGTCAAAGACATGTTCAAGTCCTAACTGCAGGTGCTGTGGATGGATGAACTCACTTGTGATTGGAATCTTTAAAGATAGGCAAAACAGGATAAAGATATGGGCCTTAATCCAATAAAACTAGAGTCCTGATAAAAAATTTAAAAATAAAAATATATTACTATATATTTACATGGTTCAGAATTCAAAAGGAAAGTGCAAATGGTTACACATGTGAAAAGTTTCTTCACCCCTGTCCCTAGATACCCATATCCCCTCTCCAGGCACAATATACCAATTCTTTCCCAGTTCTTCCAGATTTCCTATCCAATGCCTATTTTTCTTAGAGAATTGTGTTTGGAAGGCATGCATAGATTCTTATACTATTAACTGTTGCTAATACTATTTTCATACACACACACACAAATTATTCATGTCATAATATGTGACATGTTGATATAGGTCAGAATGCCATAGATAATTATAATCAGATATATCAACATCCTGAGCAGTGGAATAAATATTTACAAAATGATTTCATATGTAGGAGCTTGCTTGGTTGTGCCTCATAACCTGATGAGAGTCTTTGGGCCCATGTCATTAAGTTTTAATTGATTTTACAGATGAGGAAATGGGAACAGAGATATCAAGTGATCTGCATGGAGCCACACAGTAAGGTATTGTCATATCCTTCCACCCAGGTCTTATGCCTTTTATTGTATCAACATTTGGTTATGACTCTGTATTTTTTAAACAATTATGCTATCTAACATAGTTTTATCATTTTAAACTTCAATTTTTCCTCCTATTTTATCACCTTTGACCCTTACACAAACTTTGGGAAGGAGATGATATGATTTCTTCCTTTAACAAATGAAGAAACAGATTTAGAGAAATTAATTTATTGCCCAGGTATTCATAAATAGCAAGAGCTAAAGTTTGTTCGTTCATTCATTCATTCTTTTTTTTTTTTTAACCAATAGGTTGATTGCCTCCTGTGTTTTATCACTGAGCAGCCAGAAGCTAGTGGAAGCAAGGGCTTCTCATTCTTGCTGTGCCATTTAGTAACCCCATAACCTTTCTAAAATGTTAGCTTGGGCTACATTGTAGCCTAAATGGCCATTAGCCTATATTGTATCATTTCTAAAATGGTCTAAATATTACCCTTCTTTCAGGTCATTGAGAGGAATAAATGAGATAAGAGTGGTAAATGCCTGGTATATCACCTCAATAAATGTTCGTTTTCTCCCCTCTTTTCAGATGTATTTAGAATAAATTTTTTGCTTTATTTTAAAACATCTTTCTTGACCTAGGCTTTCACCTGGTAATCTTTCCCAACCATGGAGCCATGGGGTGGAAAGCTTTGGAATGCTTTCACCAGGAGGAGGTCAGTTAATCTCCAGGAATTAATAACCAAAGCACCATCATGCTTTCTTCTGATATTCTGAAGAACTACTAAGTCAGCAGTTAAAACTCATACAAAAATACATTCATACATTGCTGATGGGAATGTGGAATGGTACAGTCACTCTGAAGAAGAGTATGATCGTTTTTTACGAAACTAAACGCACGCTTCCCATACCACTTAGCAATTGTGCTCTTGGGACATTCATCCCAGAGAAGTGAATACTGATGTTCACACAAACACCTGTACATGAATGCTCATAGTGGCCTTATTTGTAAAAGAAAAGCAGGAAATTTCAACCTGTTTTTCCACTTTAAGCAACATGCTTAACATAAATAAGCCTTAGTTTTCACAGTCATACCAACAAAGTTACTCCCTCATTATTCTCAAGGATGTTTCATAATGAATAAATGTTTGCAAATAAAGACTTTGAAATCAACAGATCTACTCATCTATTAATCCTAAGTATATTTTTATTAGCCTCACATCCCCCAGCTGGATACATCATTGAAAGTGCGTAATTACATATTACATTGGTTTACCTTTAAACTGACTGCTTTGCCTACTAGACTAAAGGTTCTTTGAGAGAGGAGACATATCTGTGTTGTTCATGCCTATATCCCTAGCACAGTGTCTGGCACGTGATGATATTTTAAAACCATTTTGTAAAATGAATACATGAATTTACAAGTGGCAGGCACTATGCTAAGCACTACAGGAATATCATTCCATATAACTTAACGCTCACAATAGTATTATTGTTTTTTAAAAAAACAGATGGAGACACTGTAATTTAAAGAGTTTAAATGACTCAACTAATGTCACACAGCTATTAAATGGTAAAGCCCAGATGCAAAAGCAGGTCTACAAAGCTCAAGAAACTATTATCCATTGATCTTTTGATTCTACCAAAGTTGGTCATGGCCCATCCTTAATGAGTTTCATGAAATCCCGTTCGCTTTTGAAAATCTCATTAGCTTGCAAATAATTGTTATTTACAATGATTTTAGCATTCTAGATGGGCAAGAGAAGATACATACATACATACATACATACACACACACACATATATATGTATTTGCTGACAGAACTGAGAGACGAGATTGCCCAAGGGATATGCTTGTGGAAACAATTTCTTACTCTTTTTGTTAAATGTCTAGTTATTACGTCAACAAAGATTCAAACTACTGCTAATCAAGGAAGTCATGGAAAAAGGAGAGGGCAGCTAGACTTCCTTGTACAATACAATGGTTCCCTTCTAATTATCATTGTAGGATATATGATTTTTTTTTCTTGGACTTCCTCTGTTAATTCTGCTCTTTAAGAGTACTGTCCTTGACCTAAAACTGGCTTGGTTTTGCCTTGACTCTTTGTCCTAATAGCTAGACCTATACCATAATTTGGTCATAAAATAATGAGAATACTCTTCACGATAGAAGATATGACTCCTGCAAGTGGTCACCTTATGCCTTAGTGATTCTTAAGCACAGGAACAGTATCCAGTGCAATCTTTGAATACCTATAGTTTTAATTCTCTATTTAATAACTATTCTCAAACATAGGATGAAAATTCTATCCCTATAGTAAATTTTTTTTGGGGGGTGTGTTAAAAAATGAAGTGAGGGAATGGGATGTGGATCAAGCGGTTGAGCATCTGCTTGCTACCTGGGAGGCCCTGGATTCAGTTCCTGGTGCATCCTACAAACAAATGAAATTGGTTATCAGTGCTAAGTTAGTTTACAAAGTAAATCATAGTTATCTACTGCTTAGAGTCAGTACTTTTTACAAGCATTAAAATAGTGACTACAAAGATTCCCTCCCATACCATAAGCTCTAAGTCATTTTTCTTTCTTTTTTTTTTTGGCTGGGTAGCATATCAAATTAAGCTGCCATTCTTTGATGGCAGATGGATTTCCAGGAAATCCAGGCTTGCATTATCTAGTATACTTAGGGGACCAGCAAAGCAATTGTACCCAAATAAAAGGTTTTGGAAAGAGTTTGATATTTATTAGTTAAAAAAAAAAAAAAAAGCATCAACATAGTAACCATGGGGAAAAAATAAGAATTTGGTTGGATTTACTTGCACTTATTATTACAGAATATTATTTTTATTGTTTTAAAATACATACAGCAGTAGAGTTGGGAGTACTACAGTATTCTCAGTGTAAAAGGTCTATAAAAGCTATTTGAGATTCTGCCAGAACCACAGATTTGTGCTTGGTCTGGTAGCTCATAGAGGTAAGAAAGACAATTTCTACTTCTTTCCTCACTGGAGAGCCAGTTTCTTTTTTGAAATTATTAATTAGGATAAGATTGAGTTACACTATTGAATTAGAAGAATCACTGTAATTATTTTCTGTTGTTGAACCACCTTTGCATACCTGGGATGAGTCCTACTGGATCATAGTGTTTAATTCTTTTAATGTGTTGTTTGATTCTGTTAGTTTGTTTTTTGTTTTAAAGATTTATTTATCCCTACCCCCAACTCTGCTGTGTTGTGGGGTTTTTCTGCTTTCTGTGTCCATTCGCTTGTGTGATCTTCTGTATCTATTTCTCTTTTTTGTTTTCTCTTCTCATCTTTCTCCTCTAGGATTCAGAGCAATTCGATCCTGGGAACCTCTGATGTGGAGAGAGGTTCCCTATCACTTGCACCACCTCTATTCCTGGTCTCTGCTGTGCATGGCTTTGACTTTCCCCTTCATCTCTCTTTTGTTGTGTCATCATCTTGCTGCATGACTCACCTGCACAGGCACTGGCTCACCACACAGGCACTCATGCAGGCACTTGGCTTGCCACATGGACACTTGCACAGGCACTCAGCTCACCACATGGGCACTGACTCACTGCACAGGCATGCTTTCTCTTTTTTTTCACCAGGAGGTCCCAGGGATCAAACCTGGGTTCCCCCATATGGTAGTTGGAGGCCTTATCACTTGAGCCACATTCACTTTCCTGTCAGTTTTTGTTGAGGATTTTGGAAGCTCAACAAAATAACATCCTTTAACGAGGGGAATTATTCTGTAATTGTCTTTTCTTATGATATATTTATCTGGCTTGGGTATTAGGGTGATGTTGGATTCATAAAATGAGTTAGGAAGTTTTCCATACCTTCCAGTCCCAGAATGCCATGGAATTTGGGGAGAAAGCATTGCCTTGCTCCATTTTGGGCTTTTTCTAGCCTCAAAACTATGAGCCAAGAAATTCCTGTTTTAGCCTCACCACTGTATGGTGTACTTCTTTTGGCAACCAGGAAACTAAAACTTCCTCCTCTCGTTTCTGATTTTAGTTAATTATTTTCTCTTTTTTTCTTTGTCAGTCTAGCTAAAGATTTGTTGATTTTATTGATCTTTTCAAAGATCCAACTTTTGATTTTGTTGATTCTCTAGATTGTTTTTTATCCTCTATTTCATTTATTTCCACTCAAATCTTTATTTCCTTCCTTCTGCTCACATTGGGTTTAGTTTGCTCTTCTTTTTCCAGATCCTGCAGTTGTGAGATTAGATTTCTGATTTGAAATCTTTCTTCCTTTTGAATGTAAACATTTAGAACTATAAATTTCCCCTTTAGCCTGGCCTTTTTTCCATTCCATAAGTTTTGGTATGTGATTTTGTTTTCATTTGGGTCAAATTATTTCCTAATTTCCCATGTGATTTCATCTTTGGCCTATTAATTGGCTAATAGTGTGTTGTTTAATTTCCACATATTTGTGAGTTCTCCCACTGTTACTGGTTTTTGGCTTCATTCCATTTTGGCCAGAGAAGATACAGGGTATAATTTTAATATTTTTTATTTATTGAGACTTTTCTTGTGACCTAATATATGATCTATCTTAGAGCGTGATCTGTGTGCACTAGAGAAGAATATGTATTCTGTTGCTGTTGGGTGAAGTGTTCTATATATGTCTGTTAGGTCCAGTTGGTTTATAGTATCATTCAAGTCTCTTATTTCCTAATTGACCTTCTGTTTAAATGTTCCATACATTATTGAAAGATGTGTATTGACATCTACTATTGATGAGAATGATCTATTTCTCACTTCAAATCTGTGAATAGTTACTTCATATATTTCAGGGCTCTGCTGTTAAATGCATACATATTTATAATTGTTATGTCTTCTTATTGAATTGACTCCTGTACCGATATATAGTGACCTTTGTCTCTTGAACAATTTTTGACATAGAGTCTGTTTTGTCTGATAGTAGTATAGCCAGCCCAGATCTCTTTTCATTTCTATTAGTATGGTATATTTTCCCTATCCATTTACTTTCAACTTACTTGTATCATTGAATTTAAGGTGAATCTCTTATAAACAGCATGTGGTTTTTAAAAAAAAATCCATTCTCCCCATTTCTGCCTTTTGATTGGATCATTTCATATATTTATATTTACCATAAGTACTGATAATGCAGGGCTTTCTTCTCCCCATTTTGCTATTTGGTCTTTATAAGTCTTATACCATTTTGTTTCTCAATTCTTTTGTTAATGCCTACTCTCATATTAATTTGCTTTTTTGTAGTGTACCATTATGAGTTCTTCTCATTTCTTTCTGTAAATAGTTTTCATAGAGTCTCTTTGTGGTGACCATGGGGTTTTAATTTAGAATAATAAATCTACAACAATCACATTTGATTTGGTACCAACTTAATCTCAATGGCATACACATATACTGTTTCTGTACCCCGCTGTTCCACCCATCTTTTTTTTGTACTTGTTATAAATTATATCTTTATACATTGTGTGTCCAAAACCATATATTAATCATTAAGTTCTATGCATTTGCATTTTAGAAACTAAGAAGCAAAAAGTGGAGTTACATACCAAAAAATACAATACAATACTATTGGAATTTATAATTAACCATATGGTTACCTTTACTGGAGATCTTTATTTCTTTATGCCACTATGGCCTACTGTCTAGTGTCCTTTCCTTTCAGTCTGAGGAACTCTCTTTACCATTGCTTGTAGGGAAGGTCTAGTGGAGAAGAACGCCCTCAGCTCTTGCTCATCTGGGAATGTCTTAATTGCTCCCTCATTTTTGAAAGTCAGTCTTGCCAGATATATAAATCTTGACTGGCAATTGTTTCTTTCAGCACACACACACATACACACATACACATATATATTTAAAGATACTTAGATTACGTAAAGTGTTACATAAAAAAAAATAAGGTATTCCCATATGCCCCACTCCCCACATCTCCCACTTTTCCTCACTGTAACAACTTCTTTTAATAGTGTGGTACATTTATTGCAATTGATGTATACATTTTGGAGCACTTCCACTAAGCATGGAGTATAGTTTACATTGCAGTTTACACTCTTTCCCACACAATTCTGTAGGTTAAGGCAGGACATATAATGGCCTGTATCTGTCATTGCAGTGATATTCGGGACAATTCCAAATCCTGAAAATGCCCCCACATTACACCTCTTTTTCCTTTCCCTGGCTTCGGTACCTCAGTGGCCACTTTCTCCACACCAATGATATCATTTCTTCCATTTCTTTCAGGATTTTAAATATTTTGTCCCACTGCCTTCTTGCTCCATGGTTTCTGATGAGAAATTGGCACTTAATCTTATTGGTGCTCCCTTATACATACATAACACATTGCTTTTCTCTTTAAGCTTTCAGAATTCTCTTTTTGTCCCTGGCATTTGACTCTTTGACTACTGTGTATCTGGGCATGGTTCTCTTCAATTTTATCTTGTTTGGGGCTGGTAGGGCTTCTTGAATGTGTATATTCATGTCCTTTTTTAATTTGGGGAAGTTTTCTGCTATTATTGCTTTATGTATTCCTCCTGCCCCTCTCTCTCTTTCTTCTATTTTTGTGACTTCCATAATGTGTATATTGGTATGCTTGGTGGTGCCCCCACAGGTTTCTTAGTCTCCTTTCACTTCTTTACATTCCTTTTTCTTTCTGCTTCTCAGCCAGAATCATTTCAATTGTCTTGTTTTCACATTCCCTGATTCTTTCTTCTGCCAGCTCCAATCTGCTGTTGAAACCCTAGAGGGAATTTTTCATTTCAGTGTTGTGGTCTTCTGCTCCTGTATTTCTGTTTGGCTCCTTTTAAAATTTCTATCTCTTTATTGTGATTCTCATATTATTTATTATCATTTTGCTGCATCCTTTAGTTCTTTCTCTGTGCTTTCCTTTATTTCCTTGAGCACACTGAAGATAATTTATTTAAAGTTTTTGTCTGGTATGTACAAAGTGTACTCTTCTTTGTTGATAGTTTCTGAATTTTTATCTTGTTTCTTTGGATGGGCTATCATTTCCTGTTTCTCTGTATGTCCTGTAATCTTTTGTTTCACACTCTACTTTTTAATAAATTTAATGTACTATCCTTGGGATTTAGTCCTTAGGTTGCCTGTTCCTTAAGTTTTTATCCAGCTACTGAGGTGACAGAGATTTCCTTGAGTGCCAGGAGCTAAGAAAAACAAACAAACCCATGCAAAAAACACCTTTCATGGTTTCGTAAATTGGCTCTGTGTTGGCTGGTGCTCTTCTTCAGAGTTTAGCCATCCTATCAAGAAGACCAACATCAAGTAAGACTGAAATGCAAGGTCCTTCTCATCTTTTATGAACCTGTGTCTTGTCTTGAGCTTGAACTTGCTCATCTGTGGCCACAGGAACTCCCCCCTTTAGAGGAATTCCAATACGCCCCTCTACTCCCTATGGAATAGAGTCTCCCCCAGGTGTTCTATTGTATATAAAAAACCTAGTAATCCTTTGTCCAAGTCACTTAGATTGATTCTTACATTGTTCTAGCTGCCACCTTGCTTCTGCCCACAGGGCAAGTCCTGGGAGGGCAAGCCAGAAATGAGTGTCCTGTTTAGTCTTTAGGTTACCACAAATAGATTGGCACTGACATACAGACACCCCTATATGTGTAGAGAAGAGGGCCAAGAACACACAATGGGAATGCAGGCATGCTCCATACTGTGCTGTGGAGGGGGTGGAGGAAGGTTCAACTAGGGTGCCATGAGCTTATCCTACTATTTTAAAACCTATATTTTATTGATTAGGCACATGTCCCATCACTGCAACCCTTTAACTGTTTTCCAGAACTTTTAGGAAGATGGCTCTGCCAATTGTTGGTAGTTGTTCAAAGATTCTATGGGATAATGGCAACCTGGAGTGTCTTATGGCACCATCTTGGTTGATTGGAAGTGGATAGATGATACGTTGTTTAGATGAAGTATAAGGAAGTGCACGTTAAATGTTGACCTGTTGTATTTTTATATTGCACATCATAATGTGGTAAACTGAAGAGCAAAAGGAGAAAAAGATTTCACATAAATATTTGACAGTCCATTAATCTTGACTTGCCTCTTTCTTGGATTCTGAGAGTAATCTTTCATTTATTTTAGGTACTGGGAGCCAGGGATTGAACCCAGGACCTTTTATGTGGCAAGCCAGTGCTCAACCACTAAGCCACATTGGCTCCCTTGAGTTGTTTGTTTTGCTTATTGGTTTTTTGTTTGCTTGATTTTTTTTTAGGAGGTATCAGAACTGAACCCAGGACCTCTCATGTGGAAAGCAGGAGCTCAAGCACTTGAGCCACATCTGCTCCTCTCATTTATTCTTGAGATTCTAACTACTGCCTTCCTTTAAAAAAAAGTAACTTATGTAAGAATTAATCAGTCAATTAAGTGTGAAAAATTCTTAAGTGTTATGAAGTGGAGAGAAAAATGTGAATCATGGTCCAAACCCTGAAGAGACTTATTCTAGAGTGGGGAAGCAAAACTAGAAATAACTAAACAGCTGGGATGATTTAATATAAAACAGTAGGATTAAGTAGGTAATGGGAATTAAGGAAAGGGAGAGATCTGTTTGAAAATGGAAATGAGAACTAAATCTCAAAGGATGATTGAACCTCAAGTGGCAAAGAAGTGGGGGTATTCTTGATTGTAAAACAGATCCCAATTTAAATTGGCTTCAGTCAAAAGGAAAAAAAAAAAAGACTTAACTGTTTCTTATTACTGAGACGATCAGGCATGGGTTAGATCCAGAGGCTCAAATTATATCACTAGGAAACTGTCACTTGCTATTTCTTGGCTTTGCCAAGCACTATTATTATTTTTTAAATGTCAAGAAAAGGTCCAGAAAAGACTCTCTGGACCAGCTTGGGTAATGTGCTCTGGTTTTGGGTCCTGTAGCAGTTTGATATTATTGATGAATTCCAAAAAGAAATAATCAGATTATGCTTGTAAACTGATCTTTTCCTCTGGGCATATTAGATTATATTGGATTCACAGGTTTACTTGATTAATAATTAGGTAAACCTCTTGTACCAGTAGGGCGTTGAGTTCCCACCCTTTGGTAGGTAGGGACTCACAGATAAAAGGCATGGCAAAGGACAGGGTTAAGGGTTTTTGATGTTGGAGTTTGAGGCTGAATCCTTAAGCAGGAGCCCCGGGAAAAGAGGAACCCTAAGCCTGGAAATAAGCAAGCCTTGGAAAGAAAGGAACCCAGGAAGCCCGAACCCTGGCAGACATCGACAGTCTTCTTGCTCTAACATGTGAAAAAGGACTTTAGTGAGGGAAGTAACTTATGCTTTATGGCCTGGTATCTGTGAGCTCCTACCCTAAGTAAATAAAATATCCTTTATAAAAACCAACCAATTTCTGGTATTTTGCATCAGAAACTCTTTGGCTGACCAAAGTGGGTCCCCTGCCCACTCTAGAGTCAGTCACATCATAAACATATGGATTGAGAGTAAGGCTTTGATGGTTCCCCCAAATTCTGAATGATATCACTAAAAGGTAAAATAGATGCTGAACAGGAAAATACAACAACCTTTGGCGTAATGGGGGAATAGCATGATGAACAATGTGGAGAGGAGGGCAAAGGTCAGTGTGGTTCTGCTCCACATGAAGAACTAGGAGGAAATAGGTTTTAATAATTTAGGTAGTATAAAATTACTAGAATGTAGTAGTATAGAAAAATTAATCAAGCAAGAGCCAGGGGATAAGCTATTATCAGGAAGACCAGATAACTTGATTGTTCAAATAATCTCGAAATGGAGTGATAAAAGATTCATGCTAGACAGAGTGAGGGGAAGATATTAAGGTAAATCCAGATATTTTAAAAGGAAGAAAACACAGTTGAATAAAGGGATGAAAAAGGGGAAGATTCAAAAGGGATGCTTAAGTTTGTTGCTAGAGTTACAGGGGTTTTACTAATAGATATTAAAAAGGAGAGTGGGTTTCTCTTTCTCCCTCTCCCCCAAGCCTGACCTCTTAACCTCTGATTTTATCAGCAGGCTGATCAAGACTGCTAGAGGTTCTAAATACTGAAAAGATTATGGTTTCATACCTCCACCACTCTATGCGATTTCAAATAAATATATTAAATGACAAAATAAGCATAAAGAAGTACAACAGTCATGATCTGTTTCATGATGACAACTGTAAAGCTTTGTATAAAATCACATATATGAAGTTTCTCACTTTTTTTTTTTAAATGAGAAACATCACTTTCTTCAGTTGAGTACCAGGTGAAGTAACTGGCTTACATTTAGGGATCATGTGGTCTAAATAGTTAGATCACATTTAGCATTGTGGAATGCTCATGCGATGTGCATATTTGGGGGTGGGTGGGAGGTCTTATGAATTTTTTTTTAAAGATTTATTTTATTTATTTCTCTTCCCTTCCCCACTCCCCACCCAGCTGTCTGTTCTCTGTGTCAATTTGCTGTGTGTTCTTGTTTTTTCTCTTCTGTTGTCAGCGGCACAGGAATCTGTATTTCTTTTTGTTGTGTCATCTTGCTGTGTCAGCTCTCCGTGTGCGTGGTGCCATTCTTGGGCAGGCTGCACTTTTCTTTTGTGCTGGGCAGCTCTCCTTAGGGGGTGCACTCCTTGCGCGTGGGGCTCCCCTATGTGGGGGGCACCCCTGCATGGCACGGCACACCTTTCACGCATCAGCACTCCTTGCGCACATCAGCACTGTGTGGGCCAGCTCCACACAGGTCAAGGAGGCCCGGGATTTGAACCGCAGACCTCCCATATGGTAGACGGATGCCCTAACCACTGGTCCAAGTCCACTTCCCAGGTCTTATAAATTTACATCTCATCCCATGGTACCACCAGGCATACATTCATTGAGTTGAATAGTGAGTAGAATCATTGTACCACTTATCAGTTCTCTCTCTCCCTCATCCCCCACCCTCCACTAAGTCTTTATAGCTTATTGGGATTTTGATGTAATGACATATTTTTTTCTGATCTTTGATTCAGTTTTTATTTATTTAAAATAATTTTAGATTTCAGAAAAGCTCCAAAAGTGGAGAGAGTTCTCATTCACTCTCCACCCAGGCTTCTTCTAATGTCAACATCCTGCATAATCATACTACAATAATGAAAACTAATAAATTGGCACAATAGGATTAACTAATGTATTAGTCAGGGTTCTGGAAAACAGAATCAACAGGAGATACCTGAAAACAGTATGAGATTTATAAGATTCTCTCATGCCTGTGGGGATGCATAAGTGTAGGTTCTGCCGGCAGGCTGCAAACCAGGGGCTCTTGATGAAAGGCCAATAAAGATCCTTGATGAGTTTCCAGGACACATTGGCTGTCCAAAGATGAGCTGGGAAATTCTCTCTGAATGCTGAAATCACTTCCCCTTTTAAAGCATTCAACTGATTGGATAAAGGGTCACTCATGGCTGATGGCAATCTCCCTGGTTGATGTAGATGTAATCAGCTACTTATGCAGTAAACTCACTGGTGACTGAAGTCCATAAATGCCCTGGTATTACAATTAGCCCAGTGTTTGCTTGACCAAAAAACTGGACACAATTACCTGGCCAAGTGGACACATTAGCCTAACCATCACAATTAAACTACAGAATGTATTTATATCTCACCAGTTTTCCACTAATGTCCTTCTATTGTTCCAGAAATCAGTTTAGGATCTGGCACTGCATTTAGTCATGTCTTTTTGGTCTTCTCCAGCCTGCAACAATTACAGTCTTTTTGTTCATGACCTTGACACTTCTGAAGAGTAATGGTCATTTACTTCACAGAATGTACTTCAATTTGAGTTAATCTGATGTTTTATCAGGATTATCTTGAGGTTATAGAATTTTGGCAAGACCACCACAGAAGAGATACACCCTTCCCAGTCTATCATATTAGGGAGTACGTGATGTCAATGTCATTTTTTTTTTAATCAAGGGAGTGACATGATACAATTTAGAAAGATAACTGACAGCTATGTACAGAGTGAACTGGACTGCAGTAAGATTTTCAAAGCCACCAGCTAAGAGACTATTGTAATAGACTAGGTAGTGGATGGGCTGTGGTCATAGGGATGGGATGAAAGGCTAAATGTGAAAGACATCTGAAGTAATGGGATGGAGTGAGAACAAGGAACTAGGAAAATTACTGAATTTCCTCTTCCCTCAGAATATTGGGTAGATGATTGAACCCATTATCAATTGGTGGCCAAGATCCTCATAATGCAGATTCCCTAATAAGATACAACTTTCTTTAAAAATTTACTGGTGTGGGCTTGCTATAAAGGGCTGCCTGTGTGTTTATGAAAAAGATATAGAAAGTGGGAGAAACAGATGTTTAATCATTGATTTATTCTTATCTTCAAGTTTCAGGTTTGGAAATTCAACATCTTTGGTCTATATCTATGAGTGAGGACTAGATAGAAGTTTCAGAACCTTGTCATTATCCTCCTTTTATTTCAGTGAAAGGGAATTCATATGTACTTGACAACTATGAGTTGAATATTGCACAAAAGGATAAGTATGTGTGAGTCAGAAGCAATGGTAAGTTGGCAAGAGAATACGATGGGAGCAGTTGCAAACGGTTTCATGGCCAAGGAATGTTTCATAAATTGGCTCTGGTTTTGACTCAGGAAAGTGAAGCCAAGATGAAACCCAAGAGTAAAATACAGAAAATTAATTGCCCGTGCTCATTTCTATGTTAGATATATAGGAAAAAAAAACAACAACAACACTAAGATGTTAGAGAAGTATTGCTGAGTTTCCATTGACCTAAAAACTGACCCTTATTCTTATAATGCATTATGGAGGGAAGAAGGAAGTCTTGCTGGTTTGAAGCCAGTGGATTATACTTACTTGTTTAAAGGTTTATGTTACTCAATAAGCAGAGATTTTTAACTGAGGCTGAACATCAGAATTATCAGTACAGCTTTAAAGAAATACAAATTCTCAAGACCCATCCCAAGCAATTCTTATGCAGTAGGTGTATTAGTAAGAATTTCTTTGGTTGGAAGTGGCAGAAATACAGCTCATATCAGCTTCAGGCAACACTTGGGAGTGGGTAGTAGATTAGCTATCTAATGCTGTGTAACAAATTACCCAAACCTTAGCAGCATAAAACAGTTATCTCGTATAGTTTTGCAGGCTAGGATTTAGGGAGTGGCTTAGCTGGTAGTTCTGGTGCAGGGCTTCTCATGAAGTTGAAATCAAGATGTCAGCTGGAGCTTCAGCCATCTGAAGGTTTGAGTGGGGTTGGAGGACCCCCTTCTGAGATGGCACACTCACATGGCTGGCAGCCAGGAGCTGCTGACATGAGGGGGGTTTCCACAGGCTCCACAGTGTCCTCATGACATGTAGCTGGCTTTCTCCCAGAGCAAGTGATCCAGGAAAGCAAGGCAAAAGCAGCTTGATACAAGTTAATAGCTAGGATTAAAGTACTTTTGAGTAGGAGGAGACGTATGGAATTAATAGGTCAGATGATGTATTGTTGCATAGACTAGTGACTACCCTTACTTAGAGTTTTAGGTTCTAGAGCAGATATACCATAGGTTTTACCCTTCTCATTCATTTTTCTAACAGGGCAAGAAGGGTTAAAATGAATATCAAGGGAAGCATTGAATGGGAAAGAATAGGGAAGTGAATGTGGCTCAAGCAATTGGGCTCCCGTCTACCATATGGGAAATCCAGGGTTTGATTCCTGGGGCCTCCTGGTGAAGGCAAGCTGGCCCCCGTGGAGAGCTGGCCCATATGGAGAGCTTGCAGAGCAAGATGAGGCAACAAAAAGATATACAGAAGAGAAACAATGAAAGACAAAGCAGACCAGGTTGCTGAGGTAGCACAAGAGATTGAGTACCTCTCTCCCACTCCAGAAGGTTCCCAGGATCAGTTCCGGTGCTGCCTAAAGAGAAGACAAGCAGACACAGAAGAACACACAGCAAATGGACACAGAAAGCAGACAGCAGGCGCAAAAACAACGGTATAGAAATAAATTTTAAAATCTTTAAAAAAAAAAGTGGTGGTGGTGGGGGAAGAATACTAGTTTTTAAAATTCCAAGGGTTATGTGTGACTCACATGTACTTTGGAGATATTACATTTCTCCTAATAACACCCTTCAACATCTTTAACATTTGCAGAGCCCTTTAGAGCTTCAAAGATAATTTCATAATAGCTTATTTAATCTTCAAAACAATCTTGGGTTTGTAGGATGGAACCAAGAGGGTTGGGATTGAAAGATGGAGCTAATAATAGTGAACACCCACCTGGTGCCAGGCATTTGACTGGGTGCTTTATATTCATTAACTCTTAACCACATACCATATGGTAGATATTAGTAATGTCAATTTTGAGGAAGATATAGCCTACCTTGGCTCAGAGAGCTTAAATGACGTAGTCAAGCAGCAGAGCGGGGATGATAACCCAAATTTTCCTATTCACAGCCTCATGTTCTTTCCACTTCGCTGCTTCACTTTTTAGCACAATCAACCATTGCTGCAGCTTCTCCCACCTGCTCCATCCTAGATTTACACTCTTCATCTTCTAACAGCATAGGATTCCCAAAACAGAGAAGACCTTAAAAATGCAGGCCTAGACCTATTACATACCAAGAATGAATTTTTCTGGCAAGAGCCTTATTACAAGCTTTATTGGAAAGACAGAAAAAAAGAAAGAAAGAAAGAAGAAAGTATATTGGATTGGAAAAGAGACCAAGCTGACAATTTACGCTAAAATAAATTGAACAGGTCTGGCACCAGTGCTGACTACTTGAATGGACTCAAAAAACATCTTGGTGCTTCATTTTCCTTTGTTGTCACATGGGAAAAATACTGAAGGTTGACCTAACTTTCATGGGTATGGTGGCACAAATGGCATCAAAGATGGGAAGCATTTTGTGTTCCTGTATGTGTTTTTGTGAAATAAATGGTTTTCAGGCACCGTCCATCATCCCTATTACCAACAGTCTCAAACTTGTGAATTGCTCTTACAACTTACAGATCAGCCTAAATATGAATCAAGTCAAGGTTTTCCGTTGCAAGAAGTAAACACTACTTCTTCATGTAGTTTGTGCTTGACTAAAAACAATGCTAATACCTGAGATTATATAATATAGATACCAACTCTCCTGCCAAATAAATCTGCTATTTCCAGCAGCTATAGACCAGCTTGACAAGATGTCTGTATTTCAGTATTTTCAAGAAAACAACTCCCTTTCTAAGCCTGGAACTCCCTCTGCTTCAGTAAGGGCCACATAGAGGGGGGTCTGCAGGGTCTTCCATCTTTCAGGCTCCATGTATCCTGGACTTCAGAACACCCAGCCATCATATCCCCAGGGTAGTCCTGTTCCTGGACCCCCTCATTTCACTCTTGCCACGTCTGTTATTACAGCAGAGCGTAGTAGTTAAGTGCATGGGCATAAAATGAAACTTGTGTGACTGTGGCCAAGTTATTTAACCTCTTTGTGCCCATTTCTTCATCTGAAAAATTACAGAATCTCCTCACAGGGTTTTTATGAGTATTAAATGAGAAATTATATGTAAGAAGTTTTTAGAACAGTGCCTGGTATGTGGTAAGCACGCTATAATTGATAGCTATTTTATTATTGCACACATTTTTTTCCATAAAGCAAGGTTACCTCCTCAGAACGTCAAGACTCAGGAAAATTATCATTTAATCAGGGAGTCCAATAAGCATTTATATGCTACATATTGTGATTAGTATTGTTGGACTAGATAGAGAAGCTGTAAAGTTCAGTATAGACCTAAATGAAAGAACTTTTAAGTGCTGATGTCATCACTGCCTGATGCCTTTGTGCCTTAGACTACCACACCTCCCATTTGTAAAAAACAGGAAAAGGACAAAAAGATTGAATATCAAGAAAATCAAGTCCAGACAGATTTCATGCTGGGTTTGTCTTTTGCCTGGAGACAGAGAACAGCAACTCACAGATATAAGTTCAAGGAGTATGTCAACAAGGTAACTTGAATTGAGAAGCTATAGATTCTAGGTGCTCCTCTGTCAGCTTCCTGTTAACTTCTGTGATATTATAATATATAATATATATATACTATAAACAGTATATATATAATATAATAATATTATAATAAAGTGAGAAGTCAGAAGTTCCACAGTTAGAAGGTTTCCTTGAATCAGTTTCTTGGATTTTGAACTATGAAGTGCCTCTTGGGTGACCAAGAGCTATGGAGATATATTTGTAAGTTGAGTTCACTTACTACAAGCTGGGCCATGGAATTTTAGGACCAGCTCATAATATGGTCTAGCCTGGTAGTTAAGAGCTCATTATTGGGGGTCATAAAGATTTGGGTTCCAAATGTTAGCTGTGTTACTTTGGGCAACCTTCTTTACCTCTCAAAACCTCATATTCATATGGTTATTTTAAGGATAAAATAACTTACGTAAAGTATAGTCAAAGTGTACTTTTCAAAATGGTAAAAACATGACTCATGCAAATATAAAAACCTATGTCAAAGATTCAATCATTTATCACAGTAATGCATAAACTGGCAAGATGGTAAGGCTGGTTGAAAGAATTGGAGAGAGCAAAGAAAAATGTTGGAGTAAGATTGCTAATTTCGATATAAAACCCATCAATGTACAGAGCAATAAAACTATACTTTCTAGGGTTATCTTTATACCAGAAAAATCATTTGCATCTCTACTGGCCAAAAATAGTTTGCATTGTTATCAGCAGTTGTTCTCAACCCTGAATGATTTTGTCCTTCAGGAGACATTTAGCAGTGTCTAAAGACATTTTTGGTTGTCACAATCCGGGTCGTGCTACTGGCAACTAGTGAGTAGACACTAAGGCTAAACATCTTTCAATGCACAGCACAGGTCCCACAACAAAGAATTATCCAATCCAAAACGTCAATAGTATCAGGGTTGAGAAACCCTGGCTATCAGTTTCTATAACATCTACCCTTCTGAAATTTAAAGTGTTCTAAACAAGAGAAAATAGCAAGTCAAAGAAAGAAGAAACTATGCAGTAATATGAACAAGAAAAGTTTAATATAAAGAATTATTAACTATAACAGGAGATTGGAGTAAGAAAAGACTGGCTAGTAAGAAGTCTCTCTATTTCTCTTTTTAAACTCTAACTCCTTGCTAGAAGTCTGTCTTCTGGAATTTTTGGCAAATCTGCCTTCTAGGGTGTCAGGGAAAAGCTGTTCACAGAGAAGTGTCTCAATGAAGGTACTTCACTACAGCTGTGGCTCCTACTTGCTGCTAGCTATCATGCACTGCAGGAGTTGAATGTTGGAGAAATCACGTGCACTGCAGGTGCATGTAATAAGCAAAAACCCTTTTCTCCTGCAAGGTCTCTCCAGCGTCCTCTGCTAACAAAGTTTACCGTCATACCACCTGGCAAAGGAAAAACATTTAAAGGACCCAGTTTCGTTTTCACAGATCAGCAAATAGAATTTGGAGTTGCGTCAATAAATCAATAATTAGCACAAAATTGGTACTATAATATCTTTAGAAGCTGATAATTTCTTGTAGTTTCCAAATGACAAATGACAGTCCAGTGTGAGTCTTTCGTGGGTCTGTAGGCTGCTATTTGTCCAATACAGAGAAATAACTTTCAAAGTGTGGTTGGTGGGTCAGCAACATCAGCATCACCTGGGAACTTGCTAGAAATGCAAATTCTGGGGCCCCACCCTACAAACCTTCTGAATCAGAAACGCTGGGATTAGGAACCTGCAATTTGCATTTTAATAAGCTCTCCAAATGATTTTGAAACTTGCTAAGGTTTAAATACTGCTATAGCAGGACATTCGATAAACTTGCTTTAAGAGGGGAGTCACTAGAGGTATCTTTGTATGAGTTTTAGTCTCCATTTTTGATCCTGAAGAAGACATTCTAACTTCTCTGGGATCTGGAAGCTATCAAGGAGCATATTATAGCTTTACTTTTGTATTGATAACGTTTCTGAACTTGTGAGCATGAAAGCATTGGCTATGTTTAGGTTGGTAAGAAAGTCTGCTTTTGATATTTCTTACCTGCGGGTCATGCAACCCTGATTAGAGCTCAAAATTGCTGCAACTGTAATTTTCTTCCAGTCTGTGTGTGCACAGAAACAGAATAAGGCCTGTTCTCCTGTTGTGCACATCCTTGCTTTTGCTCTAATTCCCCACCCTTGATGAAGTATTGAAAGAACAGCTAGAAGCACAAAGCTAAAGTCGGCAGAGCCAGGAGGCGGCTTAGAGCTCATATTAACTCACCACTGTTCCTTGGCGCATCCTCATGTGTTGGCTCACCTCCTTGATGAGGCTCCAAGAGCCCAGAACAGAAAGCTTCATTTTTCACTGACACAGCCCTTGCTTTTCCCGGCTCTTTGATTTAATCCCTTCAAGGAAAGAGGGAGAGATGAGGTTATCTAGCAAGTTAGATTCCTGCCATTCGGTGCTATAAAATTTAAAATGTGTGCGCGTACTTGTGTGGTCTCGGGGTTGTGGCCTGGTGCTAGCCCTGCCACTAACAAGCCAAATGGTGTTGAGTAGGACATGAGCTCTGGATTCAGTTTTCAAGCAGAAATATAGAATGCTGGACCAGCTGGTACTGCTCCCAAATTCTATGACACTATGTGCTACAAAGTATATCCTTAAAAGGTAGACTCTTAGACTTGAATCTTATCCTTTAGTGTGCCATCTGTGTGCCAGAGATGGATGAATGCTTAATCTTTGTAGAGTTTTTTGAAGCAACTTTACTGAGGAAAAATTTATACACCATGACATTTTCCTACTATAAAATTAGAATATTTAGTAAATTAATGGAGTTGTGCAATCATCACCACAATAGTTTTTGTTGTTGTTTTGTTTTTTAGGAGGTACTGGAGATTGAACTCAGGACCTCATACATAGGAAGCAGGCACTCAACCACTTGAGCGACCTCTGCTCCCCATAATAGTTTTAGAACATTACCAATCACTCAAATTAGAGCCTTTGTACCCATTTACAGTTCCCTTGCCCCAACTACAGGCAATCAATAAACTATTTTCTATCTCCATAGATTTTCCTTTTCTGAACATTTCCTATAAATGGAATCAGATAACATGAGGTCTTTTCTGTCTGGCTTCATTCATTCAGCATATTTTTGAGGTTCATCCACATTTTAGTCTGTATCAGTATGTTCCTTTTTACTGTTGAATAGTATTCCATTGTATGGTTATACCATGTTGTTCATCTTTTCACCAGTTGAGGGACACTCGGCTATTTCTACTTTTTGACAATTATGAATACTGTTAAAACATTTATGTGCAGGCCTTTATGTGGAAGTGTTTTCATTTCTCTTGGATAGATATCTAGTAGAGGAATTGCTGGATTTTATGGTAAATTTATATTTAATGTTTAAAGAAATTGCTAAATTGTTTTCTAAAATGGCTGAACCATTTTACTCTTACCAGTGTATGAAGGTTCCAGTTTCTCCACATCTCTGTCTAGTTTGCTACAGGTCCCATCCTTTGCATTGATGGTTTCTAATGATTTAGCTTTTTTACTTTGCCTGGGCCATCACTACCTGTTTCTTAGTATGTTTTGTAATCTTTTGTTGAAACTTGGACATCTTGATATTTTAATGTGTTATTGCTGGAATTTAGACTCTGAGGCATCGGTTCATTAAGCTTGTATCCAGCTGGTGTTATGACAGCGTTTTTCTTGAATGCTAGGAATGAACAATAACCGAAAAAAGTAGGAAAAAAGAGAAAGCAGCTTTCCCAATCTTTGCAGATTGAACTGCCAGTGCTCTCCTTCAGAGTATATCTATATAATGAATTTAGAAAATATCTCCAGGTCAAAGCATAGGGGTTGCCCCGATTTTCAGTGCATATATTTTGTCTTGGGCAAGCGCTTGTGCCCCTTAGAACTGCCCCCATTTATATGGATACAAATGTCCCCAAGAAATAGTTTCCTCATGGTCCTGGGCACTGCATTATATGCCCTACAACCAGCAACCCCTTGTTCTAGGCAGCCACTTGACTGCTTTCCCAGTGTTTTGAAGGAGAGTTCTGTGAGCTGCTTTCTACATGCAGGGCAAGTTCTGGAACAGCTAGTCTGTCAGGCTACCACCAGACTGGGTCAGACATACATGTTATCAGTACATGCACAAGGATTATTCTCCTCTCTCAGCAACCTGAACCAGAAATCTGCACTGGTAGCACAGGCCAGCTCCACACTGAACTGGTGAAGATGGAGTGGGACCAGCTACAATGTCACAAAACCCTACCATTTTTAACTAGCCTTTTTCTTTATTTGGCGCATGCTGTTTCTTCAAGCTTGTAACTGTTTTCTAGAACTTTGAGAAAGATGATTTTTTCCAGTTCATGCTGGTATTTCAAAGTTTGTGTGTGATGAGGGGTGAAGGAAGAGTCCTGAAGCATCTCACTCCACCATCGTGACTGGGGTAGAGTCCCATTTTGGGGTAATTTTGAAGACATGTGGTTGGTGCTGCCTCCCTATACCCTTCTTTTTGCCTGATAGCTTACACAATGCCTAGAGTTTCCACAATGTCTTCTTGTGGCCTTGAGTAGATAAGCCCATGAACCAAGAATGGAGTAGGAGATGAAAGATTGTGGTTTTTTTCATGACACCTTTGAGTTGTTACACAAGTAGACATACCAGATAAAACACAGAACCCCGAGTTAAATATGAATTTCAGTAAACAACTAATTTTTCAGTATGTCCAAAATATTCTTATTTAGGACTGTTGTTTTCTGAAATTCATATTTAACTGGGTGTCCTCTATTTTTATTTGCTAAATCTGGAAAAAATATGTACAAGTTCTGGACTGTTCACTTGGCAGTTTCTTGTTATGAAGAAAAAAATTATTTTAAACTGCAATTTGCCAAGTAATGTACAACCCGTGTGTGAAGCCATTCATGATTGTAATTTTTTTAAAAGTACACGGCATTCCTTGTATTTTTATTCTGTGCCAGACACTGTGCTAGGTAGTAGGGACACAGTTGTAGTAAATGGCAGATAGGTTCTGACTTCAAGGAGTTTGCAGTCTAGCGGGAGAGGCAGTCACTAAACAATTCTGTAAATGACAGTATAACCATTATAAGTGCTCTTTAAGGATCTGCAGGGGAGCTTTGAGTGCATTATGGGGGGCTAATGCTGGGGATCTGGAAGGCCAGTCCCTGAGGGGATATTTAAGGGGAGATATGCAGGCTGAGTCAGAATGAGCTGGGCCTGGCTGGAGGGCAGGGTTGTGGAGAGAGTTCTAAGCAGAGGGGCAGCATGAGTGCCAGCCGTGCAGGAGGAAGGTGTTGGTAAGTTTGAGGAAAGGGAGGCAGCAGTGGCTGACAGCAATGGTGGAGGGATGGGTTGAGAAGCTAGGTCACAGAGCTTTGGAGGCCACATTAAGGATTTTGAACTTTATCTTTACTATACATGACACCCATACTAAGTACCGTTGATACCCCCATCTTAAAAAAGAAAATCAAGACTGGAGCCCAGTCAGTCACACAACTACTAAGTGGATCAACTGCACATTGAGCCCAGACTTTTTTTTAAAAAAGATTTCTCCCCACCCCCCTGGTTGTTTTTCTCTTCCTGTGTCTGTTCATCTTGTTTCTTTGGGAGGCACCAAGAACCAAATCTAGGTCCTTCAATATGGGAGGGAGGCACTTAATCCCTTGAGCCACCTCCAATCCTGCTTTGTTGTATTTCTCATTATGCTTCCCCTCCATGTGTCTCGCTTGTTGCACCACGTGCTCTGCCCTCCCATCATGTCAGCTCACTGTCTTGCTCATCTTCTTTTAGGAGGCACCTGGAACCTCTGCTCCCTGCTTTTGTTGTGTCTCTCATTATGTTTTCTTCTTGTGTCTCTTGTTGCATCAGCTTGTTGTACCTGCCTGTTGTGTCAGCTGCCTTCTTTAGGAGGCACCAGGAACCAAATCAGAGATCGCCTATGTGGCAGGCGGGAGATCAACTGGCTTGAGCCACATTTGCTTCCTGAGCCCAGACTTTGTTGTTGTTGTTGTTATTGAGAGACAAACAAAATAATAATTAAAACAACCCAAAATAACAACAAAAAACTCTCAACTAGTACAAGCTCCGCTAGAAAGAAAGAGCTGTTCACTGAGACTGAAGAGAATGTTTCAACTTAATGTAACAATATTTTCATAAAGATTGAGTGATGATGGGCATTCTTTTTTATATTAATTAAAAAAAGAGATTGTTCAGTAGAGGACATAATTAAGTTCCAGAATTGAAAGAGGGGGAAACGGACTTTGGCCCAGTGGTTAGGGCGACCGTCTACCACATGGGAGGTCCGCGGTTCAAGCCCCGGGCCTCCTTGACCCGTGTGGAGCTGGCCCATGCGCAGTGCTGATGCGCGCAAGGAGTGCCCTGCCACTCAGGGGTGTCTCCCACGTAGGGGAGCCCCACGTGCAAGGAGTGCATCCATAAGGAGAGCCGCCCAGCGCGAAGGAGGGAGCAGCCTGCCCAGGAATGGAGCCAACCACACTTCCCGTGCCGCTGACGACAACAGAAGCGGGCAAAGAAACAAGACGCAGCAAAAAGACACAGAAAACAGACAACCGGGGGAGGGGAGGGGAATTAAATAAATAAAAATAAATCTTAAAAAAAAAAAAAAGAATTGAAAGAGGTCCAAAAAAAAAGAAAAATCACATGATAAGGATCTTCTGTCTGTGCTTTTCAAAAAAAATGGTTCTCTGAACTAGGTATCACTGAAGTAACTACTTCTTTCCGTGGTAGACAACAGGTTTCACAAAAACAAATAAAACACAGGATCCGATCATCTATAATAAAGTCTCAACACAGTGACACGATGATTCAGGAGAATTAGACACATGCAAAAACAAAAACAAAAACCGTAGTAAACTGTTAAATCTGTTGTTCCCAGTCATGCCCACATTTGTAGTCGGTGAGTATTGGTATGGGATGGGAGACAGCAGCATTTCCAAACTGTATGTTGTAACCAATGTTTAAAAAAAAAAGAAAATTAAAATCAGAAAAATATCAGAGTATACTGTATATTAATGATACTTGATACGCACATACAATAATAGGATTGTGTATATACCAGACTGTGATAAAATTTTATTTCATACTTTGAGTTCCAATTAGAAAAGTTTGAAAACTATTGGTATAGGTGAACTGACTCATTTTTTATAATCTGTATTATATCTATGCTCTCCCTAGAAAGAAAACTACTCATTAGGATAAATTCCTGACCATTGGTATGGATAACTTTTTATTGTTCTACATGTTGGAGACACCATGTGCTATTAAAAAAAAACAAACGACAGTTGTCATTGTGCTAAAAAGTATGTACTGTATCATGGTTGAGGTTCTTGAATATGCTCCATTGAATTTCCTAATTCATCCCAGGAAGGATTCAATGCATTCCATCTCTATGCTGTTACCTGCAAACCTTGGGAATAAATACAAATAGAAAAGATATTAATGGAGAATTACAATTCTCATTTTATTAAATTTTTACATCAATAATAATAAACCTAAGGATGTTAAGATTACAGGGATTTGGAGATGAAAATCCTTTTTTTTTTAAAAAAAGAACTATATCAAGTCCAAGTTTTATTCTTTCAATCTTTGCTTTAAACTTAAGCCCATCTTATCAGATAGCCAATATCATTTACAATTGGTATAATAATCCTAGACTTCAGGCAATAATTTAGGGACTAGTGTATCACAAAGGGTGGCTAACTGTACTATAATTCTTATTTTTCAGTGTTATGCTTGAATGAGGAAAAAAGTTGTTATTGTTTTTTAGGAGGTACTGTGGATTGCACCTGGGACCTTGTATATGGGAAACAGGCACTCAACCACTGACCTACAGCCGCTCCCCAAAAGTTTTAAATTTTAATCTTTTATTTTAAAACAAGGAAACCTAGTTGAATACTAGATGACTTTGGCTTAGAAACTCTGACAAACCTATCACATTCTTATTATACAGTTCATGTTGAAGAAAGAACTTTTTTTTAGAGCAGTATTTAATCTTTCAACTATGGACAAAGTAAAATTGATTATACCCTTTGACCAGAAAGTGCTAGTTCTGGGAATTTACCCCAGGGATCTAATTTAAAAAGAAGAAAACCAGTAATACATACAGATGGTTTTATAGCATGTTATTTGTCAATGTGAAAAACTTACAACAACACTAAATATTCAACAATAGGAGAATAGTCTTATGATAATTTGGACTACTATACTAGATAATTATACCATTATTACTTTATAATTGGAAATTTTATTTTAAATTGAATGTAGACAAATACCAATAAATAGACAAATGTTTGATTATTAAGTTTTTATTTTGCAATTGCTTATTCCTTTGCTTTGGAACTAGAAGACTTCTTTCTTCTGCACTAAGAAATGTCAATGTCAATCTTACATTTCGCTTTCAATGTGCAAGAGAGAATTGAGCCTTGAATTCTAGTAACTACAAAAGATACTTGGCTTTTCGTTTTATCCAGTTTCATTAAATATAATTTTATAAAGCTGCTTAAATATTAACCACTATATTAAAAAGAGAAATGAGTGTGACTGATCAACCACAGATTCTTGCCAAATCTTATAAATGGGAAGCTATGATGTGGACTGAAAAAAGACTGGGTGTGTACTCATTAAAATGACATTGTATATCCTGCCATAACCTTTTGAACGGACTGGGGGAGAGTGTAAACTACAATGTAAAGTGTAATCCATGCAGTGCTCCAAAATGTATTCACCAAATGCAATGAATGTGCCACAATGATGAAAGAGGTTGTTGATGTGGGACGAGTGAGTATGGGGTATATGAGAACCTCTTATATATTTTTTATATATATATATACATTTTTTGTGATCTATGTATCTTTTAAATAAAAAAGACAATAAAAAATGTAAAAAAATGTTAGTACAGATGATTATTAGGAATACAGGTGATTTATATTTTATGCCTTTTACTTTTATACTTAAAAAAAGTTTTATAATTAATATGCTCTCATAGTCAGATGAAAATAAGCTTTTCTTTTTTTTTTTTAGGTACCAGAGGCTGGGGATTGAACGCAGGACCTCATATATGGGAAGCTGGTATTCAACCACTGAGCTACATCAGCTTCCCTGAGTTGGTTTTTCCATTTGTTTTGCTTATTGTTTGTTTGCTTTTTCAGGAGGCACTGGGAACTGAACCTGGGATCTCCAAGGTGGGAGGTGGGTGCCACATCCGCTCCCTGAAAATAAACATTTTTAAAGGAAGTTTGACTATTCCTGGTGGCTAGCTTGCTTTGTGATAGTGGGAATATATAAAAATGTGTTTCAAAGGTTGGCTTTAACTAAGGACTGAATTAAATGTATAACTGCATATCCTTACTCTTCTGGGTTTACTGTTTCACTAATAATTAAATTCAATCTTTGTTGTTCCCCATAATTTCACAATTATAAAGTATACATTTAGAATGAAAATTAGATAAGCAGGTTTATGCAATGCTATGAGAACAAGCCTGAAGAGGAGTTGGTAGAAACACTGAACGTCAGCTCAGCCTTATGCTGAAGGTTAAACCAGGCTATGCCAAAGCTCCTTCCAGCCTGGTCCTGCCAGGGTACTGTGGTTGGAAGAAATGTGAAAGGTGGTGGGATACTATAAATAACACAGTAACTTATTTATGGGACTGAAAAGAAAAATAAAGTAGATCTTGGCGGTAGTAAAAGCTGATCTGCTTCACATTTTATGTCTCTTCTAATGTTTGCTATTCAGTTTTTTTAGTTTTATTCAGTATCTAGAACGTAAGCAAGAAAATGAACCTTAAATGGCACAGCTGAATAATTCCTCATCTGCCTCTAGGATTCAGGCAAGGAAAGAGGAGGGTGGCACACATGAAATGTACTTTTTATGGCTTTCAACACCCATCAAAACATGTCAGTTGTTCTTGGGCATGGAACAGACGGTGGACGCTGGCATTTGGAATGGAACTGGTTACAATTTGTCTGAGTTGCAGGACCAAGGTTCCTTTCCTCTTTACCGTAAGGTAGATCAAAATGTCAAACTCCAGTGCCTGACTTGCTCATGAAAGGAGAAGCAGGCACTGGCCGTTATCGAGAGGATGGAAAGGTACAGGTGCTGAGTAACTGAAAAACCCCTCGAAACAGCTTATCAGGGCCAGGGTAGGTAGTCAACAACTCTCAGAGAAGTGCGTCTGGCTGCTTCTCGTCATTCAAGACTCAGATACCACCATTTATGAAGGATGACCACGTTCCCACCCGTATACCCACTCCTGCCAGTACCCTGAGCTTCATTATGGGAAGCCTGCCTTTCATCAAATAACAGACGGCAGTAGCGGGCAGGCATACTTGGCAAGGAATACAAGTCCCATGTGCAAGAATTTTTAAAATGGTCTTCACATTTCCTCAAATGGGCTCATGTCTACATGAAGGGCTGATCCTGAAATCAGTAATGTATAGGATCAACAGGCTGCCTGGCTTGGCTCAGTACCCTCATCACACAGAGATTTAGTAAGGACATGCAAAATCTATTCTTATTGATGGGTGACAATATTTGGACTAGTATAGTTACTTCTCATGAGAAAAGCAAGTAGCATTCTCATTGCTGGAGTGACTCAGACTGTATGCTCACACCAGCTTATGATTGTATTTTGCATGTGCTAGTCACAGAAATCCTTTTAGTTCTAAGAGTTCAATTAAAATAGTAGCTAGATCTATAGTTGTGTCCTCCCAGCAAGCCTTTTCATTCTCCTCCTACTGGTTTCCACCCCCTATTCTGCTTTCCCTATGGGGAATTTCTTCCCCTAGGTCCAGAAGGCTTTAGGTGGGACATTCAATTCCAAGGTGTGAGTATGTGATTCAGTCCTGGCCAATCAGAGTTTGTAAACTCCCTGGCAATAGCAATTGGTTTAGCAAAAGGCACAGGTCCAAAGCAGAACCAATCAAATTCTTCCCTGAGCCTTTTCAGTTGGGTTAAAATGGAAATTTTCTTTTTAAAAAACTACTTAAAATGAAGAATTCTAAATATATACAAAAGTAAGGAAATAAAATATATATACCCTCTGTACCCAATATCCAGCTTCAACATTTATCAACTAATGGCCAATTTTGAACACACGGATAGGCTGCCTTTTTGTACTGGGTTTGCTGAATCTAGGATGGTGCTGCCAACAAATATCGTTATCTGTCAGTAGGAAGATCATGACTTCAAAATAAATCCAAACAGAAAGTGACACTAAGAGGGAAAGCCCAGAGGATACTATTTGAGCTCCCTGATTCAGCTGAACCCAAAGCCTCTGCCACCCCTGTAACTTCTTTTTTGCTTAAGCAAAGTTTAGGAGGATTTGCGTCACTTGCTGTTTAATAAGAAAATCTTAAAGAAATGTTCAATAAGTGAATTTTAAAATCTTGTGCTTAGTTTTGAGGTATTTGGTAAATAGAAATTAATGGAAAATCTTTAAGGGGAAATAAAGGAAAATGGCAGCTCTAGACAGATCAAAACAAAATTACCAGCGCTTTTTTTTTTTTTAGGTACTGGGGGCCAGGAACTGAACTCGGGACCTTGCATGTGGGAAGCTGGTGTTCAACCACCAAGCCTCACTGGTTTCCCTGAGTTGGCTCTTTCATTTGTTTTGCTCATTGCTTTGCTTCTGTTTCTTTAGAAAGCACTAGGAGCCAAATCCGGGATCTCCCATGTGGGAGGTGGGAGCTTAAATGCTTGGGCCAACATCTGCTCCCAAAATCACTAGCATTTTTTTTTTATATCCTCCCCACTGCAGCTTTTTGCTTGTTGTCTGCTTTCTGTGTCCATTTGCTATGTGTTCTTCTGTGTCTGCACTTATTTTTATTTATTTCCCACCCCCCTTTGCAGCTTGCTTGCTGTCTGCTCTCTGTGTCCATTTGCTGCACGTTCTTCTGCATTTTTTTGCTTGTCTCCCTTTTTTTTGTTGTGTCACCTTGCTGAGCCAGCTCTCGCAGTGCTGCAGACTGGTGGCACTCCACAGTGCTTGCGGGCCAGCAGCTCTCTGAAGCGTGCAGGCCAGCTTGCCTTCACAAAGAGGCCCCGGGATGCAAACTCAGGGCCTCCCATATGGTAGATGGAAGCCCAAATGATTGAGCACAGCTGCTTTCCCAAAATCACTAGCATTTTAACTTCACTCTGCCCAAAGGATGATCTCAGTCCCACTGAAGTAACAGCCATGTACCCAAAATTTTAAAACTAAATAAAATAAATATCATTAAAGGATGTGACAAAAGGTGAATATGTTCACCCTTACAAAAACTTACAAAATAATCAAGTCCCCAAACCCACACAGCCTATTTCTGAATTATCTTCAAAGTAATAAATGCATGAATAGATGAACAAATATATAAATACAATCACTCCTACATTAGCATTCTGTTGTGCCATTCTTGGGATCTATAATAACCTACTTTCCTAGATCTTCATCTCCCACCATCCACTTCGAAAAAAAAATACTTACCTTTCTGCTTTGCTAACTCTTGTGTTAGATCTTCATATACTTCTGAAAACAGGTCCTCTTCAGATTTTGTTCCATCTAGGTGAACTAAGAAGGGAAAAAGAGGGCAGGCAGTTCAAATCTGAACAGAAGGGAATGGGGGCAAGATGGCAACTGAGTAAGGCATTCCAAGAGTCAGCATGTCCTCAGGGTAGTTAGTCATCACCCAGAGCTATCTACAGCACATGTCTGGGAGGCCCAGGAGACCAGATGAGCATCCTGCAACATCCTTGAAAGAATGGACAGGAAGCGGATGTGGCTCAAGTGACTGGGCTTCCACCTACCATATGGGAAGATCCGGGTCCAATCCCTGGGGCCTCCTGGTAAAGGTGTGCCCGTGTGGTAAGCCAGTGCCCTCACAGCAAGCCAGGCCCATGTGGAGAGACATGTGGCAAGATGACGACGCAACAGAAAGAGAGACAAAGGGGAGAGTCAAGGCGAGACACAACAGAAACCAGGAACTGAGGTGGTGCAAGTGACAGGGAATCTCTCTCCACATTGAATCCTCAGGATCGAATCCCAATGAATTGTAGAGAAGAAAACAAGAAGACAAAAAGAAATAGACACAGAAGATCACACAGCGAATGGACACAGACTGCAAAAACAGCAGAGAGGGGACAGGAATGGAAAGAGAAGACTGCAATGAAGCTGCATGAGATCACTCCACACCATGGAGGCCAATGCCCATACCCTACCGGCGGTGCAAACAATGGAGTTGGAAGCTCCATTTGACCAAAATTTGCGGAGGAGATAGATGGCCACTGACTTCAGTAACTGTTTAGTAAATTAGGCTGGCTAAAGTAAAATCCTAAGAACACCTAAGTTTGAACTTGTTTCCAAGTTGAAAAGAGGCTAGTAGCTGCCATTTTAATTCTGCCCCCGGCATGAGGGGAAATGGGGCTGACTGAAAATCACAGCGACAGTAGGAACAGGCTTCTTTTCATGCAGATCAGATTACAGCCCTAGCCTAGGCTCCGGCTCTACCTCTGGCAGGGAGGAAGCTGGGGGGACCTGCATCAGTGTCTCTGGGAACTGCAGGTACTTGTGGCTGGCACAGACTGAATAGTTGGACACCTAGGGCTCCATCCTGCATCCCAACAGGATAGGAGAGGAGCTGTGTTTCCTCAGGCTTTCTGGCAACTGTAGCCACTTCTGGCCTGCACAAACTGGTTTGTTGAGAGCCTTCAATTCCATCTCGACCCCAACCCCATGGATATAGAAGGGGGCTGGTATTTCCTCAGCCTTTCAGGACAACTGCAGGTGCTTTTGGCCTGCACAGACTTCACTGTTGGGCACCTATGGCTCAGCTCCCACCATTAAAAGGACAACAAGGATGCAGTTACTCTCAGGGTAACTGTAGGTGCTTTTGACCCACACAGACTGAAGAGTCAGACACCTGTAGCTCCATCCCTGCTCCCAATAGGATAGGAGGGGGCTGGGGTTTCCTCAGTCTCTCGGTGCAGTGACAAGCACTTTCGGGCTGTGGATGGGACTACTGGGCACCTGTGGATCCTTCCCCACCCATCAGTAGGAGATGAGGGGACTGGGGTTTCCTCAGCCTCTCTGGGCAATGGGAGGTACTTTAGGCCTACATGGACTGAACTTTTGGGTGCCTGCGGTTCCATCCCCACTCCCTAAAGAGGAGAAGGGACAGTAGTTCTTCAGCCTCTCATGGCAACTACAGACACTTTTGGCCTACATGGATTAGACTGTTGGGCACTCCAGAGGGTCCATCCCCACCCCTGGCAGAGGAGGAGGGGGGCTTGTGCTCCCTTAGTGTACTTGGACAACTGCAATCATTTTTGACCCACATGGCAGATTGCTGCCCACACCTGCAGCACCATCCCCGCCCCATGCAGGGGAGAAATAGGCATGAAGCTTCATCAGTCTCTCTGGGCAACCAGAGTCTAGGCCTGCATGACTTGGATTATAACACACAGCTGTGGCTCTGTCCCTACCCCTGTCAGAGGAGAAAGTTGAGAGACCCTCCCTTGGTCCCTGGGGCAATGCAGGCAGTTTGAGCCTCCACAGCTTATAGCACCAACTGCATCCTTGGCTCCTACTACACAACCAGCAAGGGAGAAAGGTAGGAAGCCATAAACTAGAGAGAAAAACTGCACCCAGAATAAATACTCTAGCAAGCAAGATGCCAAGACACCAACAAAAAATTATAATCCATACCAAGAAAAAGGAAGACATGGCTAAGTCAAAGGAACAAGATAAGCTTCCAGAAGACATAAAAGGAGTTGTGACAACTAAACACAGATGTTCAAATAACTATGCCAAAAAACCAGACAATATAAATGAAATAGAAAAATTCCTATGAACATATGAACAACCTACATGACTCTAGAAGAAAGAGAAGACCTCAACAAACCAACAACAAGTGAGGAGATTCAAACAGTCATCAAACTACTTCCCAAAATGAAAAGCCCAGCATTTTTGGAACTGGGAGTTGTCCTGAATGACACCGCAGGAACCAATGCAGGACATGATATATCCTGCCATAACCTATCGAATGGACTAGAAGTAATGTAAACTATAACCCATGCTGTGTAGCAGTGCTCCAAAATGTATTCATCAATTGCAATGAATGTATCACACCAATGAAAGAAGTTGCTGATGTGGGAAAAGTGGGAGGTGTGGAGAGTGGGCATATGAGAATCCCCTATATTTTTTTAATATAACATTTTGTATGATCCATGTATCTCTTAAAAATAAATAAAAAAATATTTATTTTAAAAAAGAAGGCACTTACCAATTTCCCATGTGATCTCTTCCATTTCTTTTCTGTGTTTTAGATACATGGGCCACACGTAGCCATCAAAGTACCCCGGGGGGTCTGGGGGCTCGTAGACCCTTGTACTATCAAAATATGTAGGAAACTTTATGTAGACAGAAACACAACATTGATAAAGTGAAATAACAATAGTCAGAATACCAGGTAAATCATTCAGAGATTAAATCTAAACATGATTAAGGCTACACATTGTAGACTCAACACTAGTTACAAAGGCAATAGAATGGATTTAGTTCTCCAATCTGAAAAGTAATTCACTGAATATAATTTGCAATTAACCTTTTTTCCCCTCTAGTACTTTATAATAAAAAGAATTAAGAGACAAATATCAACATTAATGATAAAGATATTGATATGTTCGACTAGGCTTCTAACTAATCAGTGTTCTTTGTGGCTATAGCGGAATACAAGTAGATTACAAAGTCAAAATCAAAATAGGGTTGGCCCATTTGCAGATTTACGAAGAGCCGAATAGCTTGTATAAGTGACTTTTCTTAGAAACGTAATTTTCATTACTTCATAGGGATGACCATTTCCGGAACATGTTTTGCTTCTTCTGTAAAAGGGTTAAGGTTTTTCCTTATTTGAAAAATGATATTATAAATACTGCTAAAGAGTATTGTTCTCTTTGTGTTTCCTACATTTTGTCCTTTTGACTTACAATCCAAAAGGAGATTTCAAAACCTACCTCCTCCTCCTCTTACATTCTTCATAGGGAATGGTCAGAAAATAGCTTCTATTCCATACTGTGTCAAGGGGCCTAAAATAACAGCACATTTAGTTCCCAAGGTTTTTCCCTCATTTGTTCAGAGTCAATATTAGAGTTGGGGTACTTACTTATAATTAAAGAGAAGGAAACCTTCAATGATTAAAATGGGAATTTCCTCAGCACTTTCCCAGTCTGTTGATACCAGACAATGCCTCGGGCTTTCCATCCAGCAGGAAATGGCTGACATCATTTTATCCATGTTAAGCGCTTCAAGCACTTCAAAAAAACATACAAAAACATGAAATTAAGACAAAAATTATTGTGATGTGGTTTTTTGTGATGAGTTTATTTAGGGCTCTGAAAATGTAGAACAATATTATTTTAACTCTTAAAAAAAACACCTTAAAAACATTTTACAAATCAAATTTAAAAACTAGTTTTGATAAACTGATGTGTTTGAAAATGCAAACATACAAAAAACATACAAAAAAGTAGAAAGCAGCATACCATGAACTGCGATGTCTCTATCATAAGCTTCGACAATCATAAACTCTTGGCTCAATCTTGATTTATTCATAACTTCTACTCCCCGGCTTTCCAGATTGTTTTAAATCAAACTCAGTCATATTTTGTCACAGGATGATCAAACTAGTAGCAATGAGCAACTCTGGTCCCTACATCATGGTCTCCAAAAGCAATAGCAGTCACTGGTGATCAGTAATTCAGTAAGAGTTGCAAAACAGATATTCTATCATTCTATTTTAATTTATTAGCAGGAATAGTCTATACCGAGAAAGTGCCTCTCATTCCTTTTTTTTTTAATTAGAGAAGTTGGGTGTTTACAAAATAATCATGCATAACATACAGGCTTCTCCACATCACCCCCCAACAACACCCTACATTGTTGTGGAACATTTGTTAGAAATGATGAAAGAACACTATCAAAATATAACTGCTAACTATAGTCCATCGCTTACATTTGGTGTATTTTTTCTGTGGACCACCCTATTATTAACACCATGTGTTAGTACTATCATTTGGTATAGTTCATGAGAGAACATTCTCCTATTTGTATGTTAACCACAGTCCATCATCCACCAGATGGTTCACTGTACAGTCCCATGCCTTATATGATCCATCCAAAGTGTACACTCAGTGGCTCTCAGTTTCATCGCAGTGCCTCTGAATCTTCTCATTTGGCTGAAATCGATATCACTAATGTTACTGATCTGTTTGTAGAGTTGACACGACCAAGTGGATTAAATCGTCAGGCCAAAAATTCCCAAGATTATTAGGCCTTAACAGTACCTGGCAATATGGCTATGAAAATTTGCAGTGATATCTTAACAAGTCCTTGTTCACCAGAAATTTGAGTCTTTACAAAAGCTTTGAGCTCTTTAGGATTCAGTAGCTGTCTTGCAAAAGATCTTTTAGTTTTACTGTATGAGATTCTGGAGTAAGTAAAAGATAGGACATGTCTGAGAGCTTTGGAGAAAATCGAGATTTAGTTAGAAAAAGGAAATAAAGAATACAGTGACCAAGCAGCAGCAGCAGCAGCACAGGATGCTAAAATGACGTGAACAATTTATTCAAAGGAAGATGAAAAGAATAATGAAGTCAATATGACTCCTCTCAGGGATATAAAAGTAACCCAGCACCAAAATCCAACCAGCAAAAGACTAACAGAGGATGGAGAAAATGGACAGCTTCAGCTGTGTTGAACAGGAGACATCAGACTGCTGAAGCTGATTCTGAAAGTGATCATGAAGTTCTAGAACCAGAATCAGAAATGAAGATGAGGGGAGCCAATGTGGCTCAGTGGTTGTGCACTGGCTTCCCAAATACGAGGTCCCAGGTTCAATTCCTGGCCCCAGCACCTCAAAATAAATAAACAAACAAACAAATAAATACATGTTTAAAAAATACATGAAAATGAACCAAAACAGCAGCACTAGAAAAAAGTCAAGTTCCCACATGGGAGGTCCCAGATTTGGTCCCCCGTGCCTCCTACAAAAAAAATAAAAGCAAAACCAAACAATAACCAAAGAAATGAAAAAACTAACTCAGGAGAACTGATGCGGCTCAGTAAGTGAGCACCAGCTTCCTGCATGTGAGGTCCCAGGTTCAATACTTGGCCCCCAGCACCTCCAAAAAATAAAAAAAACTAAACTAAATCTGGCATAATTTCTCAGTGAATATACAAGTTAGGAGGAGAGGACGAGATTTTAAAAAAATGTCCTTTAATATTATATTCAGTTCTTTCCTTTAATTAAAGTTATCCTTGTTTTGAAACCAAAACAAAAATGGAGAAGATGTAGCTCAAGTGGTTGAGTGCCTGCTTCCCATATACAAGGTCTTGGGTTCAATCCCCAGTAACCCCTAAAAACAAAAACAAGCAAACAAACAAAAAAACCAATTTGGGGGAGCCAGTGTAGCTCAGTGGTTGAGCATCAGCTTCTCACATACAAGGACCCAGTTCAATCACCAGCCCCAGTACCTCCAAAAAACAAACAAACAAAAAAAAAACAGAACAAAAACTCCGGTTTCTTGTAGGACTTTCTGCTGTGTGATTCCACATTTATTTGGCCGGTATGGAAGCATGAGAACAGTCTCAGTGGGGTTCAAAGAGCACCTGCATAAGTCATACAGACTTAAATATTTAATCAGAATCTGAGGAATTAAAGCTCCTGAAGTGATTCTTAGGAATGCTCAAGTTTAAAACTAAGGCACTGTGAAAAACTTTTCAATAAAATATAACTATCTAATGCCATCGTGTCAGTCAAGTTTAGAATGTTTACCTTACTTCATTATTAAAAAAACCCTTACCCTCTTATGCCTCCCCCCTTGGTGACCCTTAGCATTGATAAAGTACCGTCTTTGCCACTGATGCAAGAGTAATACAGTATTAACTATCGTCCATAAATTACATTAATTGTACTTTTCCCATGTACTGCCATATTTTTAACACCTCATTCTTCTGTTTTATAGATACATAGAACACCACTGCACTCCATATCTATTCAATCAGTCCTCTATGATGGACAAGTGGATTGTTTCTACACTGAATAGCCTGTGCATATTCCTTTTCATATTTTGCCATACCTTTGGAATAGGTTTCTAGAAATGGGATTGCTAGGTTAAAGGGAAAATTGATATATAATTTTCTAGATATTGCCAAATACCTCTCTACTGGTGTTACAAATCTCTGCACTTCCACCAGAAACAATAAAGTGCCTGTTTCCCTTGCCTGTAACCTCATAGATGAGAAACTATTTCAGCGTGGGTTTGAGGGATTTTTATATATTCTGATTACAAGGCCTTTATATATAAGTTTGTGGCTTGTTTTTTCATTCTCTTAACAGTGTCTTTTGTAGAGCAGAAGTTTTAAATTTTGATGACATCTAACTTATCAAATTTTTCTTTTATGGATTGTGCATTTGGTCCTGTCTAAGAAATCTTTGCCTAACACAAAGTCATAAAGCCTTCCTCCTTCATGTGGCTCTAATTTAATAGTGTAAAAGTACAAAGAGACAAGTAATGAATAAGTGATTTCATAATTTTGGGGTGAGGAATTCACGTAGGCATGACATGAAGACTAGAAATTCAAAGGAAATATTTATGAATCTGACCACCTAAAATTTTTAAATTTTAGTACAAAATATATACAAATAAGGTTGAAGGATAAATGACATACTAGGTAAATATCTGCAACACATTTGGCAAAATATTTAGGTAATATCTTTAATATACAAAGAACTCTTATAGAAAAATAAGAAGATGACAAAGAAGATGTGTAAAGGACGTAGATGTCATTTTCCAAGGAAGAAATAGAATTTGTCAATAAACTTATGTAAATACATTTAACATCATTAATATTAAACAAAACAAAAAGATAAATTAAAAAATCTATCCGGTTGTCAAGAATTGCTCAGACTGGATAATTTCTATTGTTCTGTCTTCCAGTACACTGATTCTTTCCTGTCATATTCCTTCTGCTACTGAGCTCATCCCATGAGTTCTTTGATAGTATATTTATTCAGTTCTAAAATTTCCATTAGTTTCTTTTTATCTTTATTTTTTATGAGATTTTCTAACTTTTCAGTTGTTTCAAGTTTATTCATACTCATTGAAGCTTATTTATGATGGCTGTTTTAAAAACCTTTTTAGATAATTCCAACACCAATGTCATTTTGACATCGGCATCTGTTAATGGTCTTTTCTCACTCAGGTTGAGATATTCCTGGTTCTTGGCATGACATGGTTTTTTATATATCCTAGAAATTTGGGTTATTATGATGGGAGAACACTGGATCCTATTTAACCTTCTTTTCTGTAAGCAGTTACCTGTTTAAGAATAGTGTGCGGGTTCATGTTGGGTTGATGTTCACTTCCTCAATGGGCCCTACTGATACTGGGAAGAGGGGGGAAAAGATGAAAGCGATGCTAGTTCTACTTCACTGCTGTTAGGCTGGGATGGAAAGTCAGCGTCCTGCTAGACTCCACTGACACCAAGGTGGGGGGAATGTAGAGCTCCGACTCATACCACCTGGATCAGGCTGTTGCCACCAGGTGGGGGTAGAAGTTTCACTCTCTGCTGGGTCCTGCTTGATGGTAGCTAACACTATCCTGGCAAGGAAAGAGGAATGCCAACTAGCCTGCTCCACACTGCCCCATTTCACCTCTTTGCTGCCAGGTGGGGGTGGAAGTTTAGCTCTCTATTTAGCCCCACTGACACTACTACTGTGGGGGAAGCAAACAGCTGATTCCCCCACCTTGTTAGCAACAGGTGCAAACAGAAGCCCATTTCCTCACTCAGCCCTGCTAACATCATGCAGGGACAGCTTTTCCTTTCACATTTGGCTAGTGTAGGGAGGATATTATCAAAAAGGTTTTCTATCTATTAGGCCATCCTTTGCCCTGTCCTTTGGCAAGAAGAAACAGGTTTTCTTGGGACTTTTTTGTGTCTATTGGCGGTTCTATATTTCAGGCTTCTCCAGGACCTTCTCCTGGGATGCAAAAAGAAAACCCAAAGAATTTACTGCCATGCCATTCCTCAAGTCCTGAAGTCCTGAGCCAGCTGCCCTCTTCTTTTCATCTTTCAGGGTCTTTCTAGGACTGTTCACTGCATTATTTCCAGATTTTTTTAGGTGTAAGAGGGAGGATTACTGAGGAATGGGGCAACTCCATCTTGGCTGGAACCAGAAGTCCCACAAGTTTTGACATCATATTTTCATTATCATTCCATTAAAAATATTTTCTAATTTTCATTATGATTTATTCTTTGGCCCATAGGATATTTAGAAGTATTCTGTTTCAGATAAAATGAGATGATGTCTGGGATTTGCTTCAAAATAATACAGAAGGGGGGAAACGGACTTGGCCCAGGGGTTAGGGTGTCCGTCTACCACATGGGAGGTCCATGGTTCAAACCCCGGGCCTCCTTGACCCGCGTGGAGCTGGCCCATGCGCAGTGCTGATGCGCGCAAGGAGTGCCGCGCCACGCAGGGGTGTCCCCCGCATAGGGGAGCCCCACACACAAGGAGTGCACCCGTAAGGAGAGCCGCCCAGCTGGAAAGAAAGTGCAGCCTGTCCAGGAATGGCGCCGCCCACACTTCCCCTGCTGCTGACGACAACAGAAGCGGACAAAGAAACAAGCCGCAGCAAATAGACATAGAGAACAGACAACCGGGGGAGAGGGGGAAATTAAATAAATGAAAAAATAAATCTTTAAAACAAACAAACAAACAAACAAAAAACAAAATAATACAGAAGGGAAAGGTGGATGAGGTTATAGATGGACTATAATTGGCCAAGAATTCATAATTTTTAAATCTTGATGAAGAATTTATAAATTATGATACTTTTCTATTTTTACGTATTTGAAATTTTCCATTACAGAGTTAAAAAAAATCAGAAAAAAAAATTCAAACACTTGGGAGTTTTCTACTTACCTTTTGTCACTGCTTCTAATTTAATCCACTATAAGACATCTCTATATAAGAAAATCAATCAATATAATACACCACATTAATAAATTGAAGGAAAAAAAAATGGTTATCTCAATTGATGCAGAAAAGGCATTAAACAAAATCCAGCATCCTTTCTTTATAGAAAATACTTTGAAAAATAGGAAAAGAAGGAAAATTTATCAATATGATAAAAGGCATATAAGAAAAATCCACAGGCAACATCATACTCAATGGGGAAAGGATGAAAGATTTTTCTCTAAGATTGGCCTTTTTTTCCTTTTCTTTTTGGAAGTACTGGGGATTGAACCCAGGACCTTGTATAGCCAAAGCAGGTGCTCAACCACTGAGCAACACCTGCTCCACCCTAAGATCAGGAAAAGACAACACTCTCACTATTGTTATTCAACATTGTACTAGAAGTTCAAGCTAGAGCAATTAGACAAGAAAAAATAAAAGGCATCCAAATAGGAAAAGAGGAAGCAAAACTCTATTTGCGATGCATATATTTAGAAGATTCTGAAATGTCTATGATGAAGCTACGTGAGCTAGTAAGCAAGTTCAACAAAGTGGCAGGGTACAAGATCAACATGCAAAAATCAGAATGTTTCTCAAATACCATTCACAATAGTAAATAAAAAAATCAAATACTTAGGAATAAATTTAACTAAAGATGTAAAAAACTTATACATTGAGAACTATACAAGATTGTTCAAGGAAATCAAAGAAGACCTAAATAAATGGAAGAATATTCCCTGTTCATGGATAGGAAGACTGAATATTATTAAGATGTCTATCCTACCAAAACTGATCTACACATTCAATGCAATCCCAATAAAAATCAACACAGCCTTCTTTAAGGAACTAGAAAAACTAACTATGAAATTTATTTGGAATAAAAAGAGGCCCCGAATAGCCAAAGACATATTGAAAAAGAAAAACGAAATAGGAGGAATCACACTTCCTGACTTCAAAACATACTACAAAGCTACAGTAGTGAAAACAGCATGGTAATGGCATAAGGAGAGACACACAGACCAATGGAATCGAATTGAAAGTTCAGATATAGAACCTCATGTATATAGCCATATAATATTCGATAAAGCCACCAAACCCTCTCAACTGGGAGAGAATGGCCTATTCAACAAATGGTGCCTGGAGAACTGGATAGCTATATGTAGAAGAATGAAAGAGGATTACCATCTCACACCTTATACAAAGATCAACTCAAGATGGATCAAAGACCTAAATATAAGAGCCAAGACCATAAAGACCTTGGAAAGCAGTGTAGGGAAACATCTACAGGACCTTGTAATAGGAAATGGCTTCATGAATATCACACCAAAAGCACGAGCAGCAAAAGAACAAATAGATAAATGGGACTACCTCAAAATTAAAGCCTTCTGCACCTCAAAGGAGTTTGTCAAGAAAGTAAAAAGGGAACCCACACAATGGGAGTAAATATTTGGCAACCATATATCTGATAAGAGACTTATAACTTGCATATATAAAGAACTCATAGATCTCGAAAACAAAAAGATAAACAACCCATTTAAAAAATGGGAAAAAGATTTAAACAGACACTTCTCCAAAGAAGAAATACAAATGGCTAAAAAGCACATGAAAAAATGCTCCAAATCCCTAGCTATCAGGGAAATGCAAATCAAAACTCCAATGAGATACCATCTTACTCCCATAAGATTGGCAGCCATGAAAAAAACAGTAGAATACAAATGCTGGAGAGGATGTGAAGAAAGGGGAACACTCATCCATTGCTGGTGGGAATGCAGAAGGATCCAACCATTCTGGAGGACAGTTTGGCAGTTTCTCAAAAAATTATCCATAGATTTGCCATATGACCCAGCAATACCACTGCTGGGTATATACCCATCAGATCTGAAAACAAGGACACAAACCGATATATGTACACCAATGTTCATAGCAGCATTGTTCACCATCGCCAAAAGTTGGAATCAATCCAAAAGTCCATCAACAGATGAGTGGATCAATAAAATGTGGTATATACACACAATGGAATACTACTCAGCTGTAAGAACCAATACACTACAATCGCACGTGATAACATGGATGAACCTTGAGAATCTTATGTTGAGTGAAGCAACCCAGGCATTGGAGGACAAATACTATATGACCTCAATGATATGAAATAAGTTAACTGCCTCAGAGAGCTAGAGTCTGGAAAAGTGGCTTACTGGAAATTGGGGGGTGGAGGAAGGATGTGAGTTAATGTCTGTAGGGGTGGAATCTGTGATGAGCTGGTAAGTATGAGCACAAAGAAGGGACAAAATGGGGGCAAGGGGTTACCTTCGGGTGGGGTTTTCTGGGTTTGAGGGGGGCTGGGGATGGGAAGAGGGGAAATATGGTCCAAGAAATAGGTGGGAGGGAGGGGCAACATACAAACATGGGAGAGTGCCAGAAGTTCATTGAGAACTAAATGTTGAGTAAAACGTATCAAAGTATAAGTAGGAGGGTTACCTGGTTAGGACGCTCAGGGGGTATGGTCTGATGCGGGAGGACTCCGGAGGGAATAGCTGAAGGCTCATTTTGCCAAGGTGGGTTCTACCATTGGGTGGGGTGGACCCATATCCTGGGGAAGACTAATGCCGTCGAATAGAGAGAACTGTATCTCTCGTGAGAAAGGACGGCTCCCAGGGCATTAGATTGGCAGGCGTTGTGGGCCCTAAGGGGAGGGGAAAATGGACGTGCAATGGATGGAACAAAGGTAAATAAGGGGGCAAAAGAGGAGTTATGTGAGAGTACACGAGGATGAATATAAAACAGCTAATATTACACCAAAAACATATAGGGGATGACAGACTAATAATGAAAACCATAAGACAAAACATAGGATAACTAAAAAATTTAGAAAACTGTACAACCTAAAGTATGGACCACATAGTAAGCACAAATGTTACCTTGTTTGAAAACTATAGTTTCGGAATCTGTACATCAGTTTCAGGAAATATGATATGAATAAGTTAAAAGATTATTGCTGTGGAAGGGAAAAGGTTTTATGGTGGATCTGGGGAAATACTGTATATTGTATATATGAATTTTGGTGATCTAAGACTCTTCTGAAGCTGACATTATGTTGGGATTCACTTCACGGGAAGTTTTGGATCACAGAGTGGTTCAACAATGGCAGCGGAGGAATACTGATATGGGATGTTATTGACAGGATATATATGGTTGACAGGGAGTTATACAGGGCATATGCCCAGGGTATATGGTAATATCTATATATACTCATAGTGGAAACAATTAAAAACAACAGCTGGGGGGGTACTGGGCTCCTGGCCGGGGGGTCACTGTTGTGGGCCCTGGGAGAGCAGCGGCAATCCTCCAGGTGCAACGGCAAGAACCAGGAAGGAAGGAGGGCCCAACAGTGGGCTCTTGATACTAATGGCTACACTTTTGAGCCTATGCACCTGCAATAAGAACAAGGCCTAGAGTAGCACTGTGCCTGGGGGTTTCCTCCTGACAGCCTTCATGTTACTCAAATGTGGCCACTCTCACAGCCAAACTCAGCGTGTAGATGTGATGCATTCCCCCCAGCGTGGGACACGACACCCGGGGATGAGCCTCCCTGGCACCGAGGGATCACTACCACATACCAGCTGAAGAAGCAACTAGAAAATGACCTTGAATTAAAGATTCAATGCGGAACAGCAGAATATACCTATCTACATATAATAACATGACTTCGGGAAGCGGTTTGACCTAATGTAAGGGGGAAATGGAAAAGAGAAATGAGATTATAAGGCTGTGAGTCTTTAAAAAAGAGTCTGGAGGTTGTCAGAAGGAATACCCCTATGTACAACTGAACAGAGTCTAAGAGACAGATAAGGTAGATACAACCCCAGGTATTGGTTCTTTTGAGGGATAAAGAGACCCACGGGTTCTATGGTCATGGCAGAAGGGGTTCACTGCCATGACAGATGGCCCTTCTTTGGAGCTGGTGTTTCTGCGTGATGGAAATGGACTCAGAGGGGATCTCTTTTCACAAGACTTGCATGCTACTTTATTGGAATTGTAGTTGGTGCTGGGTTTAAGATATATGTAGGGGATTTGAATCTCTGGACTGATAATATGACACCCAGGCCCAGAGCCTCAACAGACTTCAGCTCCTACACTTTGACTTATTGGACTTACTCCACTCAGCTAACATGGAGTTGAAGAAGGTCAACCACCACAACATGGAGCCTAGAGTGTCTACAACTAGAAGCGGGAAGAGTGCATCCAGTACCCATGTGGAATCTAAGCCCTCACTTGACATAGGTGTGCAATGGACACAACCAATCCAATGTCCACAGAGAAAATGTGGAATGGGTGTGGGAACGGTAGCCATGGGGGCTGCTGGGTGTGGGGAACGGGAGGAAGAGATGAGATGTGGAGGCGTTTTCGGGACGTGGAGTTGTCCTGGATAGTGCTTCACGGACAATTACGGGACACTGTAGATCCCCCCAGGGCCCACTGGATGGAACGTGAGAGAGTCTGGGCTATGATGTGGACCATTGACTATGGGGTGCAGTGATGTTCAGAGATGAACTTACCAGGTGCAATGGATGTATCACGATGATGGGAGAGAGTGTTGCTGTGGAGGGAGTGGGGGGCGGGGGCGGTGGGGTTGAATGGGACCTCATATATTTTTTTTAATGTAATTAAAAAATAATAATAATAATAAATAAATATTAAAAAAAAAAAAAAGAAAAAAAAAATCAGAATGTTTCTGAACACTAAAATTGAACAATCTGAGGGGGAAACCAGGGGGGAAATTCCATTTACAACAGCAACAAAAAGACTCAAATACCTAAGAATCAATTTAACCAAAGGAGTACAGGAACTATATGCAGAAAACTACAAAACAATGCTAAAATAACTCAATGAAGACCTAAATAGAGGGGTAGGAGTCTCTCAAGAGCATGGGTGGTGCCTATGAGGGGAAGACAGACCAGTGTGTCAAGCCCTTGGTTTTGTTGCAAGTAACTGTGAATCTTGTCCTTCAAGGAGTGAAGCCTGGTGGTCACTATGGGCCCCAAGGGGAGAGGGAGGGAGGAACAGAATAAATGGAACAGGGGGTATTTTGGGGGGATGGTGGAAGTGTTCTACACGATCTTGTAATGATGGATTCAGTCCATATTAAATTTCATCAAAAATTAAAAAAAAAAAGTTATCTATATTATTTCAATCCATTGAAATATATTAGCACTTGCTTGGTTAATGTTCCGTATGCTTTTGAGAAAAAAATGTATATTCTGCTGTTGATGGGTACATGTTCTATAGATATTAGTTTGGTAAAGTTTGTTAATATGTTGTTTAAATGTGTTAGAACCTTGCTTTCTTTCTGCTTGTTCCATTTGTTCTGAGAAAATAATCATTGATTTGTCTGTTTCTACTTTTATTTCTGTCAGGTTATGCTTAATTTTTGAGATTAGATACATACAAATTTTAGATTGCTTTATCTTCTTGTTGAATTGACCATTTATCCTTCTATCTCTAGTAATACCGTCTTTTTTTTAAAGATTTAAAAAAAATTTCTCTCATCTTCTCTGCCTCCTCTCCCCACTTGTCTGTCCTGTGTGCATTCGCTGTGTGTTCTTCTGTGTCCGCTTGTATTTTTGTCAGCGGCACCTGGAATTTGTGTCCTGTTTTTTGTTATTGTTGTTGTGCCATCTTGCTGCATCAGCTCTCCATGTGTGCGGCGCCACTCCTGAGCAGGCTGCACTTTTTTCACACTGGGTGGCTCTCCTTACAGGGTGCACTCCTTTCACGTGGCGCTCCCCTATACAGGGGACACCCTGCGAAGCATGGCACTCCTTGCGCACATCAGTACTGTGTGTGGGCCTGCTCATCACACAAGTCAGGAGGCCTTGGGTTTGAACTGTGGACTCCCATGTGGTAGGCGGATGCCCTATCCATTGGGCCAAATCCGCTTCCCTCTAGTAATACTGTCTTAAAGTTTATTTTGTATTAGTATAGTTTATACCAGCTTTTTTCAGTAGCTGTTTGCATGGTGTAGGGTTTTTTCTCCTAGCCTTTTCCTGTCTATGTCCCATATTTACAGTATATCTCTGTAAGGAGTGTATTGATGCCTTTTTTTTCCCTTTAATCCAGACTGACAATCTTTGGAGTATTTTAGTTCATTGAACAATGTGGTTACAGATATATTTATGTTTTACACTATCACCTTATATTATTTTCTAGTTATTCACCACCCTTTGACCCTTCTGCCTTCCTTTGTATTTTATCAACTATATTTTAATGATTCTATCCATTCCCTTTATTAACTTGACAGTCATCCTTTTTTAAAAAAAATTCTTTTAGTGGTTACCATAAAGATTCAACATCACCCTAACTTAGAAGAAATTTGTACATGTACCAGTTCCAGGTGAGATTTTTTTCCTTCAGGTACATTTCTGGAAGTAGGGAACTTGAATATATGCCATGAATATTTTAAAGTCTTTAAACATGTGCTCCATCTCCTTTCCAGAAGATTGTACCAATTTCTATTCTCATCTAAAGTACATGAAGACTTGTGTTTTATTGAGCTTGTACCATCACTACATAATTATCATTACTATTGCTTTAAAAGTCTGCTTATTAAGTGGGAAAAAGTAATTTATAATTCTTTTAATGCTTGCAAGCTTGACTTCTTCTCGTACATTTATTAATCAAATAACCTTCTGCTTCTGTGAATAATTTATTCACAAACTTTGACCACTTTCTACTCACATATTAGTGTTTTCCTTATCAGTTGTTAAGAACTCATCATAAAGTAGAAATAATAATTCTTTGTCAATTGTTGGAAACAGTTTTTTCATGTTTAGCTCTTATTTTGTAATAATCTTTCTCACGAACATGTGGAGGAGGGGAAGAGAAGGAAAAATATCCTGGCTGTAGCACAAGACACACGAACAGTGAGTCAAGGATTTTGTCTCTCTTACCCCTATCATGTGTCTGCAAGAACTGATTACACAATATTTTCCTTCCAAGGTTATCAAAGTTAAAAATAAAGAAGATACTTTAAGATTCTTTAAAAGAGCTCTCAGTTTCCAAAAACTTTCTTTGATCTGTTGTTAATGATAGTTAGAAATACTATTAGATATAATATAGCTTATTAGCATAATACTCTCTACAGGATAAATGTTTCCTGAGGGACTTTAATTCTTTGGCCTCAAGACAGCGTTAGCTTGGGTGATGGGAGTAAGATGAATCCATCTAAAAATTACCCACAAATCATTTTTTAGAAGTGAATAGGAAAAAACAGCTGCCTAAGGCTTCAGTCACTGGGAAGGAAAGCTGAGACTATATTCAGAGCTTAGAGTTTGCTCCAGGCAAGATTGCTAGAGGGAATACAGCTAGTTACAGATACCTGGGGCAGGGGTGAATAAAGGAACAGTGAACCCAGCATGCCCCAGCTTCAGAAGAAAAAGATATCATTCCAATGTTTTCAGTTTAAAAAAAAAAAATTGGAAGATGGATTTCATTTATTTAAATAGCTGAACATAAATTATAAACCTACAAAGACAGGTTTTAAATACATAAAATATTTGAATACATTTTAAGACTTTCTTTATAGACAGTGGCGTTTTTGGGGTTTGTAAAAGAAAATGAACACTTATTTGAAAAACTAATCAACTTACCATCATACTGCAAAAATCCATTTTTATCTGTCTCTATCTCAGACTTAGGCTAGGAAAAAAATAAAGTACCAATTAAAACAGTATACAGGGCAGAAATATACAATTATACAATGAAGAGGAGATAAGCCTTTAATACATGCTTTGGATGATGATGATAAATAAAATCAAAGATAAAAAAAAATTAAAGCTCAGCACCAAGAGGTGGTACCATCTAGTGGATAAGTAACACTACTGCACTGAGCCTACAAAAGGTACATCATCTGGCAAAACATTCTGGCTGTCAATCAATTAACTTTGCTATTAGAACATTTCTGTGTTTAATAAATTATCTAAGAAGTTTTATGGATACCTTGAAGAAATCATCCTGAGATATGACACTGCAATTTGGGAGGTGTGCCTGCAAATTCTTTGCCAATGTTGTCTTCCCACCATTTGTCACACTGAACCAGAGAAAAAATAGAAAATACCAAACAGGAAAATGCATTTAAAAACACAAAACATTTAAACATGATCTTAGGAAAAAAGTACATTTGAAACAATACTTAATATCCAAGAAAAATTATTTCTTTCACATTATACTGCTTCCATGCTGGCAAAAATATGGGTGTAGGCATATCTGATGTGATAAACAAGAAATAAGCTAGGAAGGATGAAGGAGAAAGGTTAAGTAACTACTGGGTAAATGAACTAGGTAATAGACTTACCATACAGAGATTGTGTTGGAAGCAAAGTATTTTTTTCTATAGCAAAATATTCATTTGTTCAGTTCACATGAGACACAGATAACACAAGTAGAACATTTTTGTGCATATAAATAAAAATGTTTTGGTAATTGTGATTTTGTTTCAACGCACAGTCAAGAAAAATGGGGGGAGTGACTTATTACAAGCCACCTAATATCTCCTTTGTGACACCTCCTTTTTCTCTTCTCTCTGGACAGGAAGCCCTTTGCAGCTTATCACATCAGGCCAGTGATTTGTCCCTTCTGCCTGGTCTGTGACACTGAGGAGAGCCTAACTGACTCCTCTCTCTAACTAATTTTTTAGCATTCAGCACCATGCTTAGTGCATGGGAGGCTCTTCTCTATCACTCATTTATTCAAGAGTTTTGTTTTTTTTTATCCTGAGGCTCATGCACCTATAAGGGGTCTATGGACAGAATTCAGGGTCTTCATGAACTTGAATGGTAAACAAATTATATCTTTATTTTCTCTAAGGTCTAACAAAAATTTATCATTTCCTTTAATTATAAATATAAGTAACAAACTACAACAATATCAACAGTATCTGTGACTTTGTCACCCACAGGAATCATATCTTTCATATCTTTCATATCATATGGCCACTGCAGCTATCTTGAAATATCATTGATGCTCATTATAATTTCAAATTTATGGCAGTTTTGAGACCCACCCTGGATATTGTCAACTAATATGCTAACAAGGAAGTGTCACAAATTAGTTTGAAATTTTTTATAACTACATTTCAATATAACTGGATACCATTATATTCCTGTACTTTATTTTAAGCATTTAAAACCAGTATTCTGAGAAATCAATGCTTCACCATATCACCAAATATACATAGCACAAAAAAAACCCTGACTGTGCATTTATTTGCATTTTTATTCTTTAAAAAAGTATCTACAAACCAGACTGATGTATATAGTTTAGATACTAAGTGTTGGTTTAAAATAGCGTAACATGCTATAGTTTGAGCAATCTGGCTAGAAAGATTATATCCATTAATATGATGCAGTTAAACCAACAGTAAGTAGAACCCTACCTGTTGACTTCGTTAAGAGACTGGGAGGTTAAGTTCATGTGTCAACTTGGCCAGATTATATTATCCAGTTGTTTGGTCAAGCAAGCACTGGCCTGATTATTACTATGAGGTTATTTCATGGACTTAAATCACCAGTAAATTGATTGCATCTATGGTTGCTTATATCTAAATTAACTGGAGAGACTGCCTTCAACAATGAGAGAGGTCTCATCCAATCAGCTGAAGGCCTTGAAAGGAGAAGTGATGACCTCAGCAGTCAGAAGAGAGAATTTCCATCTCTACTCTAGCCAGCCAGCTTCTCCTGGAGAATACATTAAAAACTTTCACTGGAGTCCCCAGCTTGCAGCCTGCCTTATGGAATTTGGACTTGCCCATCCCCATAGTCATGTGAGACAATTCTTATAAAAACCTTGTAATATTTACAGGTATCTCCTGTTGGTTCTGTTTCCCTAGAAGGCCCTAACTAATACAGAACCAATGAGAAATAAACCCTTTTTCTTTTCCTGTGCAAGTTTTAGGTAAGAAGGACCAACGTGTGAGGAAGAAGATGGTCCAGTTCAGAGACAGGAGAAGGGAGGAAAAGCATTTAGAAGTCCGAATCTAGGAGGTATACTTGGAATGCATCATCCTGTTCAGGCGACACCTTAATACTCAAAGTTTCTCATTCAGCCTGCTCTTGGCCACCAGTAACCTGTCATGTGCTATCCAACTTGAGGAGAAGAATGCTCACAGAGGAGCCATGATCTGTTCTAGGATCTAGGGAAGGAAGACAGACGACTATTTAGGTGCTACTTTTTTCTTTGTGAAAAAAAGCCAAATAAATGCACAATTCCTGGCCCATTTATTTTTCATGTGCCAGGTTATACGAAGGCTCACTGTACTTAGAACATGACAGTATGCTAGGGAGAAGTTAAAAAGGCTGTCTGCAATTACTCAAGTAAGTGGAGAATCCATTCTGCGCAGCAGGTAGACACTAATGTTCCCATCTTTCAGTTGAGGAAACAGACTTGAACAGTTTAATAAAATGTGCCCAAGGTAGTGACTAGTAAGCAATGGAGGTGGGATAAAAGTCTAACTCCAAAGCCCATGCATCGTAAACTTCTCTTGCAGCATGGAACTCTGTGAAATGTGATGAAGCTAACAAAACCATTTCTCCAGAAAAATAAACATCTTCACATATGCCTAAAACGTTCAGAGGGTTCACAGATGCTCCCAGAACAGTCTCAATTGAATAATTCCCTCACAGGGCAGCAAGTGGTAAGTACATAAGAAAGATAACACAGTGAGTTTAGATGAAGGAAGAAAAGAACTTACAGAGGTTACTTCAGTTGAGTCTGGTAGGGGTTTCACAGAAGATACAGCACTAAAATGAAATCTTGGCACTTGCTAATAAAGAGATGGTGGAGAAGAGCCTTATTAGAGCATTATGGGTACTACTTAATGCACACGGCAAGAAACCATGAGGCATGTTCAATTGGAATACTGAGAAGAGGTAATTTTATGCACACACATTCAGAATGAAAGTTGAGCTACCGGACTGGACTTTGTACCCACTTTGTAGGGGCGTTCCACCACTTTTTTTTTTTTTTTGAGGTTTGGTTGGGACCTCACTCTCAGTCACCTGAGCAGCACCTCACTGGCCTAAGCCAATCAATGTAATCCTATCTCTTTTGCCTCAGTGACTGCAGGTATATGAATGACGTAAGCTAGTCCAAACAAAAGGAGACCCATGACATGGAGAAAAAGCACTTTTTCCCACCCTTCTGGTGGAGGGCTAAGGTGAAGCATGAAGTTCCAGGAGCTGCTGTAGCCTCTTATGACCAAAAGGGGAGTCAACTCTAGGAAGAATCCAAATGAAGGAAGATACAAAGGAGAGAGGGAAAGAAACAGCACTTGGTGACATCATTAAGCTCCTATATAAAACTTTCCTGCAGCCTGCCTACCCCTAAAGCTAATAAATTGCTTTTATTATACATGGCTTGAACAAATATATCAGGAAATTTAGATTTTTTAGATAACTGAGAAGTCCTGGAGACTATTCAGCGGGTGAGAGAAATAATTTTAAAAGTTCTGTGTGAAGATTAAACTGGTGGAGGTGTGTGAGAGAGATTAGGAAGGGGAGACTAGAATTAGAGGATGACGACCTGAATTAGGATGGTGACAGTGATATGGAAGGGAAGGGAGGAGCAAGAGAAGCACTGCAAAGAAAAAAATGAACCGTTTGGTTCTGATTAGATGGGAGGCAAGGCAAGGCAGAGTTCTGACATTTAATTCATTCAAAATTACTTCTGATTATTTACTAAACTAGTATAATATAGTAATAAATTGATCTCCCCCAAATTAGAAACTTTGTCTCAAAATACACCCAGAAAATATGAAAATATGTTAGCAAAATAAGTGACATCCTTTTTAGTAGGTGATGATGTATTATTAGCATGCCTGCATCTGGCACCACAGGTTGGGTGACCATCTCCTATTGGAAGCTTTTGAGAGGGAACAGGGTACAATTAATAATTATGCCAGGGTAACAGAACTAGCTCAGGTAACCCAGGGTATGCTGTCACTCTAAGTATGGGGGAAAAGGCATGGAGGTAAGGTTTTTCTGTATTCCACATGTCCAAAGCTGGGCATTACCAGAAGAAAATGACAGATTTTCTCTTATGCCATGCTGGAAGAGCTCATGTGGGGACGATAGATTACCCTGAACCAAAGCAGTTCCTGATCAGGCCTTGAATCTAGTGTTAGCCCCCTGATATAGACAAAAATTTGTTTGCTCACTCCTCTGTTTCTCTTCCATCTTCTGTTCGCATCTCTGTGTCTCTACTGTTTATTGGTGACAGTGGCCTGCTCTCCCCTAAAACTCAGAAATCTTTCCTTCCCCAACGGTGTCCATGTGAAAACACTGACTGGGACATCCTGAGTTTCTTGACCAGTTGCTGGTAGCAAAGTTACTCACCCACTGATTCCAATGATAAACGTTTTCATAATTAGCTTTGAAAACCACGTCTTTCTAAAAGCACCTAAAATAAAAAATAAAAATAAAAAAAAAAAAGGAATGAATATTATTTAGACGTTTAAAGATATAAAATCATCATATGCTGGGAGAGTTAGCTGATGGGGAAGGATGAGAGTCATCTCTTGATTATCCCAGCCTGGATTATCAACATTCCCTGAAGAGCTTCACACTTTACTTGCTTTTGTCGGCCACCCTCTATTGCTGAGTGTCAACAGCTGGTACAGGCCTAGGGCATGTAGACCGACATCAAGTGAAAGGGCCAATGATTACCAAGCACATGCCCTTGAATGTGTTCAAGGGTGAGGAGCATTTTATACTCCCAAGAGCCAGGTACATTGCACCTGAAGGATTCAATCACCAGATAATGAACTCATTACCTTCAGGGCAGCAGACATTTTTGACTGGTCTTGTCTTCTCCTTTTCTGAAAAGGGGAGAAAGTCACTGCTGGCTAGGTGTGTTACTTACTCACCAAAAAAGCCATGGTGTGGGGCCAGAGTACGCAAACTTTTCCAGAAAAGGGCCAGACAGTAAATATTTGAGGTTTTGAGGGCCAAGAAACAAAATCAGGGCTATTATTTAAGTATGTACATAAAAAGATAGAAAACAAATTTCCACAAATGTTTTGATGAAATTGAAAATTTAATATTGTACATTATTTTTTGGCAATACAGATCTATGAGTGAGAGGAGTGGAATCTCTTTTTTATTAGGGTAACATTTCCCTTAATTACATTCCAAAATCAGTGTTTCCTATCATGAAATTGCAAATGTTCCTCTGTAAAAACCCTTGTTAGTCCCTCGTTGCTAAGAAGACAGTGTAAGACACTCCAGGGTGCCATTTTCCCACAGAATCTTTGAACAACTAGCAAAAACTGGTAGAGCCATTTTTCTCAAAACACCAGAAAACAGTTAAAGAGTTGCAGTAACTGGGCAAGTGCTGAATCAAGAAAATGCAGCTTTAAAAATGGTAGGAGAAGCTCATAGAGTCCTTGCTGAGCCCTTCTCTTCCCACTACTCAGCTCCCACTTTAGGTCTCTGGCCCTGTCCTAGGGTGGGCCTCGTAACCCCTATGTGACATACAGAGCTACCTATATGCCAGTCTATCAGGTGACAGCCCCATAGACTCATTTCTGGCTCACTGTCCCTGAACTTGTCCTGCAGCAGAAGTAGCTTAAGGACAGGTAAAGCAGTGTAAGAAACAAGCCAAAGGATTCCTGATTCCTGGCATTAAGACACACAAGAGAGCACTTGGGAGAAGGGGAAGTCTATTTCATAGGGAGTAGAGTGGACCTTTGGATTCCAATGAACAGGGACTACCTAAGGCCATGGTGAGTAAGCCCAAGTCCATAACAAGACCCTGGCTCAGATAAGACAGACAGGACAATCCACTTTCTTCTCACCTTAGGCTAATCTTTTTGGCAGGAGGACTAACCTTTGAAGGAATGCACCAGCCAATGCAGAGCCAATTCTCACAGACTGTAAGAGGTAATTTTTTGTGTTGGTTTATTTTTGTTAGCTTTTGGCACTCAAGGTAATCTGTCACCTCACTATCTAGAAACAAATTTAGGGAACAGACAGCTCACACACTAATCTCAGAATTAACACATTAAATTTACTAAAATGTATAATTGTAACAAAAGACTACAAGACAAAGTAATAGTAAATGATGCCACATTGTCCCATTCAAAGGAACAAGATAAAAATTCGGAAACAATCAGTGAAGAATACCAGACACTGGACAACTAGAAAAAGACTTTAAAATCTTCGGTATGCTCAAGGAAATAAAGGAAAACATGAAGAAATAAAGGATAACAAGGAAACATGAATATACAATATGAGAATCTCAATAAAGAGAAATTTTAAAAAGGAACCAAACAAAAACTAGAAATGAAGGTTACAGTAAACTGAATTGAAAAATTCAGAGGGTTGCAATAGCAGATTGGAACTGGCTAAAGAATCAGTGTATTCAAGACAAGACAATTGAAATGATTGAAGATGAGATGCAGAAAGAAAACAGAATGGAAAAAAATGAAAAGAGCCTAAGAGACCTGTGGGACACTATCATGTGTACCAATTTACGCCTAATGATCATTCCAGAAGAAGAAGAACAAGAAAAAGTGGCAGAGTATTCAAAGAAATAATGGCAAAAAACTTCCCTAACTTAATGAAAGGCTATATACATTTGAGAGGCCCAATGAACCCCAAATAGGATAAACTCAAAGAGAAACCATGTCCAGATACATAGTAGTCACACTGTCAAATGCCAAAGACAAAGAGAGAATTCTGAAAGCTGTAAGAGAAAAATAACATGGTATATACAAGAGAGCCAAAATAATATGAAGGGCTGATTTCTCATCTGAAACCATGGAAATAACAAGGCATTGGAATGAAATACTGAAAATGCTAAAAGCAAACAACTGCCAGCCCAGAATTTTATATCTGGCTGTCTATCAAAAAATAAGGGAGAGATTAAGACATTCCAAGATAAACAAAAGCTGAGAGACTATGTCACCACTATACCTGGCCTACATGCAATGCTAAAGGGAGTTCTTCAGAATCAAAGGAAGGGACACTGGACAGTGAATTGAAGCAGCTCAAAGAAATAAAGCTCCCATACGGGAATCCCCCTATATTTTGGAAGAATCATTTGTATAATCTAAAGCTTTTTAAAAAATAAAAATTTTTTTTAAAAACCCAAAAGAAACAGAACAAAAATAAAAACAATAACAAAGAAATAAAGATTTCTGGTAAAGAAAACCATAGAGGTAATTATAAGTGCCAGTACTATTATATTGTACTTTTTGGAACATTATTCCACTTTTTACTTCTTAAGCATTCTAAATGTAAATGTATAAAAATCAATGATAAACCTAAGTTTTTGGACATATAATATATAGATATAATCTGTAATAAGTACAACAAAAAGTACAATAAAAAGGAATAGTGTACATACATGCTGCTATTAAAGGCAAAAGGGTATCAAATCAAAGATGTTCAATATAGTTAGATGTTAAATTTAAGACCCATGTAACCAAATAGAAAATATATGAAAAATATATACAGAAGGAAATGAGAAGGGACTGAAAATGGAGAACTACAAAAAAATCAAGTAAATATGACTGTAGGCATTAACAGAAGAACTGAAAGGAAAAAAAGGTATGACTTACAAAGATCAAATAGAAAATTTGCATAAGAAAGTCCTGTATTTTAAATGTAAGTGGATGACACTCTCCACTCAAAAGGCAGAGATTGGTAGAAAGGATAAAAAGGCATGAGCCAACTAAATGCTGTTTGCAAGAAACTCACCTTAAATTCAAAGATACAGGGAGCAGATGTGGCTCAAGCCGTTGAGTGCCCACCTCCCACACAGGAGGTCCTAGGTTCAGTTCCTGGTGCCTCCCGAAAAAAATACAAACAAACAACAAGCAAAACAAATTAAAAAAGCAACTCAGGGAAGTTGATGTGGCTCAGTGGTTGAGCGTTGGCTTCTTACATATGAAGTCCTGGGTTGAATCCCAGCTCCTGGTACCTAAAAAAAAAAAAAATTCAAAGATATAAATAGGTTGAAAGTAAATGGATGAGGAAAATATTAATATATACCATGCCCATAAGTTTTGGTATGTTGCAAAGGCAGTGCTGAGAGGGAAATTTATAGCTCTAAATGCTTACCCTGAAGAAAATTCTCAAATCAGAGACTGAACCTCACAACTGGAGGATCTAGAAAAGGAAGAGCAAACTAGACCCCAAGCAAGCAGAAGCAAGGAAATAATGATTAGGGCATACATGAAAAACTCACAGCTATCATACTCAAAGGTGAATGAATGAAAGCTTTCCCTACAAGGATGCCCTCTCTCACCACCGTTATTCAACACTGTAATGGAAGTTCTAGCCAGAACAATTGGGCAAGAAAAAGAAACAAAAGACATTCAAGATGAAAATGAAAAAATTAAACTTTCCCCATTTCCAGATGACAGGATCCTATATTTAGAAAATTATGAAATATCCAGAACAAAGTTACTAGAGCTAATAAAAGAATTCAGTAAAGTGGCAAGTTACAAGATCAGTATGCAAAGTTAGTTGTTTCTCTTTTCACTAGTGTGTTGGTTTTAGTCTTTTGTGGACCCCAGAAAATTATGTTCTTAAATCGAACCTATTGTGAAACTTGGATTAGATTAGATCAGTTAAGGGCTATTTAATTAGATTACTCCAGTAAGGCATGACCCAGAGTGGGTGTAACTCCTCTTACTGGACTCCTTTATAAACAGAGGAATGAACACCCCAACAGGAAAGATGCCAGAGTGACAGAGAGAAGCCAACAAAAGTTGAAATCAATAAACACGGGAAAAAGAAAAGTCACATGTGGAACAGCGCAAAGCTGCTCAGAGGAGAGGCCCAGAGGAGAGGGGAGAGATGAGCCGCCACTACCACTATGCCTTGCCATGCAGCAGGAGTCCAAGATTGCCCACAGTCAACCATTGGGGAGAGATCTTTGCCTGATGCCTTGATTTGGACATTTTTCTCAGCCTTGGAACCATAAGCTTTTAACCTAATAAATTTCCATTATAAAAGACAACTCATTACTGGTATATTCATCCCAGGAGCTTTTAGCAAACTAAAACAACTATCAGTGTACAAACTTAAGAGGAAATTAAGTAAAAAATTCCATTTACAGTAGCAACTAAGGAATTACATATCTAGGAATAAATCGAATCCAGTATGGAAAGGACTTACACATGGAAAACTATAAAACATTGCTAAAAGAAACCAAAGAAGATAGAAAATTGGCAGGATATTCCATGATCATGGATTGGGAGACTATTATTAAAATGTCAATTCTACCTAAAATGATTAAAGAGTCAACAAAAATCCAATCAAAATTCCAATAGCCTTCTTTGCAGAAATGTAAAAGCTAATTATCAAACTTATATGGAAAAGTAAGAGGCTCTGAAAAAGAATGAAGTTGGAGGACTAACACTTCCGGGATTTAAAACTTAATACAAAGCTACCACCTTTGGAACAATGTGGTACTGGCACAAGAACACACATATAATCCATGGCATAGAACTGAAAGTTCAGAAATAAACTCTCACATCTATGGCCAACTGATACTTGATAAGAGGGCCATGTCTACTCAATGATGAAAGAAAAGTCTCTTTAATACATGGTGCTGTGAAAACTGGATATACATATTCAAAGGAAAGAAGGTAGACCCTGCCTCACAGATTATACAAAAATAAACTCAAAATGGATCAAAGAGCTAAATCTATGAAACTCATAGAAAAAAATATAAGTAAGTATCTTTAGGACCTTGTGTTAGGTAATATTTTTTAGACTTTACATCAAAAGCATAAAACCATCTAAAGAAAAAAACAGACAAATGAGACTTCATAAAATTAAAAACATTTGTGCATCAAAGGACTTCACTATTAGAGTAAAAAGACAACCTACAAAATGGAAGAAAATACTTGGAAACTCCATATCTGATAAGGGTTTAATAACCAGAATATAAAAGAAATCCTACAACTCAACAAGAAAAAAAGACAACTCAGTTAAAAAAATGGGTAAAAGTCATGAATACATCTTTTTTCAAAGGAGATATACAAATGGTCAATAATCACACATAAAGATGTTCAACATCATTAGCCATTAGGGAAATATGAATCAAAACTACAATGAGATACCATTTCACACCCACTACAAAAACAGACAATAACAACTGTTGGAGAGGATGTGTAGAAATGGAACACTTATTCATATTGGTCAAAATGTAAAATGGAGGGAGCTAAGGTGGTGCTTAAGAGAATGATCACCTCTCCTCCACTCTGGAAGGTCCAAGGATGGGTTCCTAGAGCTGCCTAATGAAAATACAAGCAGACACAGAAGAACACACAGGGAACAGACACAGAGCAGACAATGGGGAGGGGGGGGAGATAAATAAATAAATCTTAAAATTAAAAAGGTAAAATGGTGCAACTATTGTGGAAAACAGTTTGTTAGTTCCTCATAAAGTATAGACTTATCATATAACCCAGAAATCCCTCTTCTAGGGATATACCCCAAAAAACTGAAAGCAGGGATTTGGCCAGATATTTGCACAAGGATGTTCATAGTGGCACTATTCAAAATTGCCAAAGAGTGGGAGCAACCCAAATGCCCATGAACAGATGAATGGTTAAACAAAATTGTGGTATATGTATACCATGGAATACTATTCAGCCATAAAAAGGAATGAATTTCTGAAACATAAGACAACAGGTTTGAACCTTAGAGACATCATGTTAAGTGAAATAAGCCAAACATGTGCTGAAAAATATTGTGTGAACTCACTGATACCATATAATTAGAATAAGCAAATTCATAGATTAAAAAACTAGACTACAAGTTATCAGGGGCCAGGGTAGGAGCAGGAATGGGGAGTTAATGCTTAACTGGTGCAGTGTTTCTGTTTGGGGTGATAGAAAAGCTCTGGTATTGAATGGTGGTGATGGTAGCGCGACATTGCATATGTGATTAACAGCAATGAATTATGTATTTAAATAGCTAAAAGGGACATTTTAGGTTGTATATGTTACTAAACTAAAATTTAAAAAAAAAACAGACCTATGCAACAGTGAACCCTAATATAAATTATAGACTATAGTTAATATATTGCTTCATCAATTGTAACGGAAGTACCACACTAATGCAAAATGTTAATAATAGGGAAAATTGTGCGTGTGATGGGGGTTATATGAGTGCTCTATATTTTCTGCATTATATTTCTTTAAACCTACCCCTTGTCTAATAAAAAAAATTAGGAAAAAAAACCAAAACGTTAGCTCATGGGGTAGATAAGCCCAGGCAGAGCATGGGATTTAACCCAGAGGCCATTGTCTAGGGGCATGAGGCCAGTTTCATAAATGGTACCCTAAGATTCACCGAAGTAGTCTTGTAGATATTACAATGGCTTGTTTTCATCTCTAGTGAAAAGGTGAAGCTGGCCTGGAGGGAACTTTAGGAACAATATAGTTCCTTAAGGGTGTCCCTGACTTCCTGCTCTATATTCCGTTCTCTAGCCCTGATTGATCTGTGTTTGGTGATCAGGGATATGAGCTGTGAGGCCCTCCCTATTCCTGGAGGGAGGCTGGGGTGGTGAGAAGAGCCTGGCAGCACAGAAGCTCTTGTTTCTTGGCTTCTCCTCAATTTATCAAGAGTATTCCAAACTGAGAGAACTTGCTTAAGGTTTAGTTCCACTTTCATTAACAATCCTACATAAGATATGTATTTTTCTTTTTCTATTTTAACACAGAGAGCGCAAATGCAGTCCCCCTCTACCATAGTTTATGCAGCTGTGTTGGGAAATCGCAGAAGCCAGCACATCTAGCGCGCAATGGATAAACCTCATCCTAGGAAAACCACCGTCAGTTTGATCAACTATACACTGTAAATCATTCGCTGTCCCCAGAGAGAAAACCATCATCTGAACTTTCCAGCTTCATTAATCCAGGGCACTAGGAATATGTGCTGCCTCCAATCTCAAGAAATAGTTATGTAGTTTATTCTCCTAATAAGTACACAGCTTTCCTCAACAGTAAAACATTTGCTTAGAGAGAAGAGAACAGACTAGGGTAGTCAAGGGCAAACTCGAAATGCGTCACTTTTTAATACTTTTTTAGAACCTTAATTAACATACGGTAGTGAGTCCTTTTTTCATAATTGGCATGCGTTTGTTATGTTTAATTCATTTCACTACTAAATGTGGTACATTTTGAATTCTAAACTGTAGAATGGTCAGATGTGGCATGTTCAGATTTTAAGGGTAACTGAAACTCCCCAATACAAATGGTCTGAAGGATGAATGATAACATGGAACAGAACACTGTGCTCGGGGAGTGGATATAGCTCAAGTGGTGGAGCACCTGCATCCCCTGGATAGCAGGTCCTGGGTTCAATCCCCAGTACCTCCCAAAAAACAAACAAAAAACCACTGTGTTTCCCAAATACTTTCAAAGAGCAATTTGACATTCTAAAAAGAGTGAAATGCTCACAAGACTCCTCACTCACGTATTTTAGTCAAAAGATATTTTGATTATCTTTTTCCACATGATAGGGCAGTGTTTTGCTACCATTCTTTAAACTTTGCTCTTTTGGTAAATATTGAATTCTTCCCAAGGCTGGAGTTTGATAGGCAACCTGTCACCTTCCCCCTTGGAATCGCTGTATCTTTTATCAGTCCCCAGTAAGACTTTGGAGCTTCATTTTATATATGCTAATAGTTTGGATTTTCAACTTTTCTTTTCCTAAATACAAAATTGATTTATAATAATGACTGTGCTATTTCGAACTTACGCACCCTTTCCTTATATGCTCCAGTCCTTGCCTCCCAATCTACATTCAGACTTCTACATCAGGGGGTTTGCAAACTGTTTTTTTTTTTTTTGAGGTATCAGAACCGGGGATTGAAACCAGACCTCCCAAGCAGAAGTCTCTGCTCAACCAACCCCTTAAGCCACATCAGCTCCCCTGAGTTGGTTTTTTCATTTGTCTGCTTGTTGTTTGTTTTTTAAATTTGTTTTTAGGAGGCACCAGAATCTAACCAGGACCTCCCGTGTGGGAAGAAGGAGTTCCACTGCTTGAGCCACATCAGCTCCCCTGCAAACTTTTCTTTTTCTGTAAAGTGCGAGGGAGTAAATGCTTTAGCTTTGCTGGCAGCTACTCAGTTCTACGTAATAACGTGAAAGCAGCCGCCCCAAGAGCTGGATGTATTCTAAAAAAACGGCCACTGAAATTTCAATTTCATATAATTTCCTTGAGTCACAATATTCTATTTAGATTTCCTTTCAACCATTATAAAATGTAAAAAACATTCTCAGCTCACAGGCTGTAGTTTGTCAACCCAAGTACTAGAAGAAGAGACCCACGGGCTTCAAAAGCGGCCACTGACCCTAGAAACACCTGTGCGGTCTCTCGGAGGTGGCGTTAGAGCGCCACCCCATCACAGTAAATATCCTCTTCAGCAGGACATTCCTCGGGCCGTGGGCGGTATTAAGAGTCCCAACCGAGCACGCAAAACACCAGCAGGCTCCGGGCCCCAGGGCAAGAACGCTGTGGCGGTATCTGCAGGTCCCAGCAGGGCGGCGCGGCGGGGCCGGAAGGGACTCACCTGGCGCCACTTCAAGTCTTTCCAAGCAAAGCGGTGGACGCGATTACCCAGAGCGCGCCCGAAACTAACCCGCGACTCCCCGCAGCTCGCCGGCGACCGACACCCCGAGAACCCTTCCCACCCGGGCGCCCGCCGGGCCTGGGTCCAGCCCCGCGTGGGGGCGGAGGGCGGGGCTGCGGCGAGCGTGGCCTCGCGCGCGCCGCCCCCGCACGGTCCGGCCCTTTCCCGTCGGGGGCGCGCGCGGCCCTGCGCGTGCCTGCGGCGCCCTGGCCGGGCTCCGGCTGGTTCCGCCGTGCGCGCGGCCCGCGCTCCTGCCGCGGCGAAGCTGCCAGCGCAGGAGCCAATTAGCGCTCGGCGAGGCGGCGGCCACTTCCTCGTCGAGCGAGCCGCGCGCTGCGGGCGGCTCCGGCGGCCGCGGGGCGGGGCGGGCACTCGGTGGAGCCGCGCAGCCTGCGTCCGCGGCTCTGGCAGCCGAGGGTGGGAGCGGGTCTTTGGAAGCGCACGGTTGCAGAGAGGACAAAAAGAAACTTTGGGACGCCCGGAGTGCCGGCTGACAGGAAGTTTGGTTGGCTTTTTGTGCGCGGTCTTTAGCATTAGCCGGGCTAGAAAGCGCGATGTCGAAGCCGCCACCCAAACCAGTCAAACCAGGTAAGGGAGGTGCTGGCGGGGTCCCCCGGCCGCCGCGCGCTGCGCTTCCTCTGCCACTTGGCGAAGCAGACCAGGCGTGTCCCCCGCCCCGAGCCTCGTTTTCGAGACCGAACCCTTCAGGGTGGGAGTTGTTAGCTTTGTTGCGTTCGGTACAAGGGGAAGGTCATTTTTGAAGGCAAGAGGATTTCGAGGGCTTCATTTTTATTTTTAAGTAGGAGTCACCTTCGGTTTTGCCGCGTTGTCATCCGCTTCAGCTTTCCTCCGTTGCGTGATGGGTACGTTCCCTCTCAGCTTTCGGGGAAGGCAGGGCCATTGATCGCACTTTTACAAAAAAATTAAATATGTCTTGAAATGGCCTTTTGGCCACTTCCTCTTTTGTCAGAGTGTGTCACTGTCAAGTTAGAGCTCTTGACCGGCGAGGACGAACGGGAAGTGCGCTGCTTGCAGGGTGGGGTGGCCGAGCGAGCCTGCTTTGGGGCTTTTCCGAGTGGCTGCTTTTGAAATTGACCCCGAGATCTTGGGACGAGTATTTAGCACACTGTACCACCCGCGCTCTGGGTAGGGCAAATCTAGGCTGCGGCAGAGTAATCTCGGCTGTTGCTGTTCGGAAGTGGTCCTCTATCAGCTCCTTTACCCCGCGCCTGATGAATTTGACGTGCTAAACTGGAGAGCGTGACATAGCTAAATTCCTCAAAGCAGCTTTCTTGCGCGTTTTTGACAATGTTCCTAGAATGTTTTCTGTGGTATGAAGAAACAAGAGAATTTAAATGGTCTAGTGAGTTTTAATTCAATACTGTAGCAGAAGTGAAGTCTTAACGTGCGTTCATTTGGGTACGTAGTTTCGGGAAAAGTAGGAAACGGAAGATAAACGGCCCCAGTGTAGTCTTAGGTTTCTCTCCCAACCTCATGTGAATTCAGAATCGCAAAGGCGGCAACTTTATTTACATAAAATTTTGAGGTAGCTTTCGTTGCCAAGAAGAGTTTTACAGATTAACCTTTTTTTTCTTGATTTGTCTAAGTTGGCCAAGCATTACAACCTTCGTGATCATCTAGTTTTATTTCTTTGGGATCCTACAGTGGAGTATTAACTCCTGTCATTTGAAATTTATGTACACACTCACGTATTCGGAATAGTCCTTCACTGAGCACCTAGATTTTGGAGGGTGGGGGCTGAAGGAAGCTGCTGAGGCCCTAGGCTCTGATGTCAACAAAGATGGAGCTGGGCTGGGGTTGGGTTCTGAATGGCAGAGGTGTGGAGTCTGATGAGAAATTTGCATTTTAAGTTTATATGCATGAGGTGGCAGCTTTCTAATCTCTCTTGTCAATCTGGACTTCAAGTTGCCAACAAAGCAGAGTTGTTCTTTAATAGCTAAACAGAGTACTTCATTTTAAAGACATCCTGGGAAGCTGTTCGTGAGGTTCTTCCCTGCCCCAGACATTTTATTTTAAGTGTGTCCGTGCTGTATCTGGAGGAACATCCGCCGTGGTGTGTGCGCGCACGCACGCACATGCACCGTGGGTGTGGTTTAGCAATCATCTTTTTTCCGACTGGCGATATACCTCCTGCAACCATTCCTGTTGTCTGAAGCTACTGCTTTCTTCCTCTCAGCAAATCCGAAAGCAGTTGAGTAAATGTGATTTTTGTTTTAGAGAGAGCTTCGACTCCACACTAATTTATAAATGGGATCCAAACTCAGATAAGGTCAGCTTAGAAGTTAGTTTGTGAATTCATGAAGTCATAATGAGAAATATTACTCTCCGTCAGAACCTTTGTGTGGGCTGCCTTAATAACTGAAGACAGAATGTCCTTTTACAATAATGGCCCCCACACCTACAGTGCGATCTAATCGCTTTTACCTGTGTTAACCCGTTTACTCCTCAGACAACCCTCTGAGGTCAGTACCATTAATATTACCATTGTAGAGATGGGGGAATGAAGGTAAGGCACAGGGAGGTTAAGGAACTTGTCCAAAGTCAGCACCTGGATGGGGTAGGGTTGGGTGTGGTGACGGGGTTGGAACCCAGATAGTCTGACTTTGGAGTCTGAGCTCTTAACCATTAAGCTCTTCTGATTTATGTCATAGTGCACTTCGCGTGAGTGGTAATCTGTATTTTAGAGTTTGTGGGTAGAAAGTGGAAAGGAAGGGACCTCTTATTTTTCATGTCACAAAATGCACATTGTCAGTCACTCTTGGGTTGGCAGTAGCAAAGTGGTACCGTGCTTTACTTTCTTGCGCAGGCAAGCTACAAGGGTGAAAATAGAGGAACACATTAATTGGGGGAGGGGTATTTTTCACTTATTCATTATTTATTTATTTATTCCCTGCCTTATCCCTAAAAGTACTTCTAAAAGTACAAATCCTTTGAGATTGAAAATAAAATAGATAAGGAAATCATGGTAGTGTACAGGGAGGGAAGGATACTGAGAGGAAACCAGAGGAAAAATTGGTGTACCCAAATGCATGTGGTAAGGTCCTACAAAGTTATTAAAGGAGGGCTGTGCATTTGGCTCTCAGCTTCAAGCAAAGGTAAAAGATCAATGATAAGATACCTAGTGCTCATTAAATTAAAATGTGTTACTTGCTATGGGAAGTAGTTATTTTCATGGCACTGAGGTCTGGGATCAACTTTCCCATGGGTTCTCTGAAAGTGTTAGAATGGATTGACAGGTCTATGAGAAGTACAAGAAGGAATATTGTGGCAGTTTGATATTATTTATGAATTCCAAAAAGAGATATAGATTTAGAACATACAGTACAGAGAAGCAATAAATAAATATGTAAATACAAATATAAAAATTTCCCCTGCTTAACACCTCGTGATAACCACTGTTATCATTTGGGTAAGCTTTCTGTCAGGTTTTTTCCTTCTTCAAGTCCATTTTCTTAAAAAACAAACAAGTAGCCTTAGAACATTGTCTCAGCTTTAGTTTTTAATTGCCTTGCTGTTATAGGTTGGCATATGTTTCCTACAGTCTGTACAAGATTGCCTACCCTCTGCTGGAAAAATCAATTCTGCCACAGTTTGACCTTTCCTTGCTCACTGATTTTTTTTTTTTTTTTTCCTGTAGGGTTGCTTTTGCCCATTCAAGGCCTGACTTGAAGATGTTTTCCTGTGTTTTCTTCTAGGAGCTTTATGGTTCTTCCTTTTATATTTAGGTCTTTGATCTATTTTGAATTAATTTTTGTATAAGGTGTGAGATCAGGGATCCTCTTTCTTTTTGCTATGGCTATCCAGTGCTTCCAGCACCATTTGTCGAATAGACTATTCTGCCTGAGCTGGGTGAGTTTGACGGTCTTGTCAAAAATCACTTGACCATAGATGGGGGGGGGGTGTCTAATTCTGAACCATCGTTTCAGTTCCATTGATGTATATGTCTGTCTTTATGCCAGTACCATGCTGTTTTTACCACTGTAGCTAGGTATTATGATTTAAAGTTTTTCATTATTTTTTAATGTGTTGACATACATACAACATAAATTTTTCATTTTAACCACTTTCAAATATGATTCAGTGTTGTTAATTATGTTCACCATCCCCCCATCCATTACCAAAAGTTTTCAATCACCCCAAACAGAAACTCTGAATTAATTAAGCGTTAACTCCATTAATTCCTCCTTCCCCAACCCCACCTTGGCCCCTGGTAACCTATAGTCTGGTTTCTGACTCCATTAATTTGCATGTTCTAATTATTTCCTATCAGTGAGATCATACAACATTTGTCCTTTTGTTTCAGCTCATTTTTTTATGGGAACTTCCACTCTTCTGAACCAGTGTTGCCTTTCAGTTTTGCACATACAGCACTTTTGCTGCTTTCCACCGTCCTCAGGAAACTTGCAATGCAATTAGCGTGACCTTGGCTTGTCAGAGTATAGAAGACATTTTAGAGACTTTATTCTGAGATTTAATGTAAAGATGGTCCAAAGGATATTGAATGAGATTTGGACCTTAGAGTCATCACATTCTAAACAGGTTTGATAACCTTTTATTGTAGTTGGAGGCCTGATGTTCTACCTTGGCTATTTCTTTCAAACAGCTGATTGATTCTGGTGGTGAAAGTAAAACGACATAAATATTTCAAGAGTCTTGTGAAAGTAAAGTCATGGGACTGTGAGGAAGCAAATGTCAGTGTCTTTTGTCTTCACAGTAAAAGCATCATAAAACTTCAAAGATGGTACACATAAGCTGCTTGAGTGACACTTTCAAGATGAGAAAGGTTTACCTCTAAAATGATCTGAACTCTTATATAACCAACCCCCCCCCCCAAATAAATGAATTAGTCAAAGGTGATTGTATGGGATTGGGTTTGAAATCTGTACATGAATAGTTTTCTTTCATAAGCTTGATGTTCCTTTATGATACTTGATGGCAGGATAAAGTCTAAGAAGCATCTTGAAAATTTCGGAAGGATGATGACTATATTAATAATAATAAATAATAATAACATTTATTTGGCCCTATATATCACTTGCTGCACCATGCACTTTATATATTCTTTCTCGTTCAATTATTGTTACTTCCCTTTGAAGTGGGTCCTAAGAGTCCCAAATCATGGATGAAGAAAATAGAATTTACATTAGGCAAACTACTTAAGATCACGAAGCTAGTAAGTGGTTGGCCTGGGAATGGAACACAGCCTTAACTTGAGTCTATGGCACAGAAACCTGGGAGAGTTCTATTAGGTTCCACCTGCTTTTGTTGTGCTTTTATTAACTCATGCAGTTGTATTATTTGTATTTGCTTTGCATGACTCCTCTGTTTCATTAGCTCTGTCTCTCTTACTAAACTGTACATTTTTTGAGAGTAAGAACAATCTTACTCCTTTGTAACTACACAGCTCCTGACAGACACATAAAGAGTTTAGATACATAATAAGTGTTTTTGTCTGGAAGAAGGTGGAGGGAGACTGTAGTTGGGCACATCTTGTAGCACTACAAAGTAGCACAGGCTGGAAGCCGTGTACCATCTGCATTCCACTTCTGAAATAGTGTTGTCCCTCCCTCATGCTTCCCACATTCCCATGGCTGAACTTAGATGTGACTGCGTAGGCAGCTTTTCTGAAGCACACCTCATACCTCATACCCAACTGAAAACTGTTGCCAGACTTGTCCTCACTTGTTTAAAGCATGGGAGAAGACAAAATTTTTTTTTTCTCTGTAGTCAGTGATTTACATTGTGGTTTACATTTTGGACCATACACTTTTATAACAAAATTCATCTAAAAGAAAGAAAGACAACTTTCAGTTGATGTATGCGGTCAAGTCAAGATTTTCTACTGGGTAGATCACACAAATCAGTTTGGGGGAAAAAATTACAGAGAGCGGTACAAAGAGAGCCCCCTGTTTGAACAGCTGCATGGTATTCTGTTGTATTCACTTAACCAGTCCCTTCTTAGTGTACATTTAGATGTCTCCAAATCCTTTGTTTTAACAATAGTGTTAACAGTAGCCTTGTTGTTGCTTACTTGTGTGATTAAATGATCAGGATGGAAGTCAGCAGCAGGATGGCTCTGCGCGAGGGTGTTGTTCATTGTCATTTCATTGACATTTGTAAATTGCCCTCTATAAAGGGCACCAGTTTACCCTCCTACCAGAAAGGTATGAGCATGCCTTAAACGGGTGATTTACTACACACGAAATGATGTCATCAAGGTGTTCAGAGGGCTGGGAAGCACAGGGCTTTGAAGAAGCTGAGAAGGTGTCAGTGAAGAGGGGACATCTGAGTAGGGTTTTGAATGCTAAGTAAGAGTTAAGCAGGAAAATGAGAAAAGTCATTGACACAAGCAGAAATGAAGTAAATTGAATTGTTCTCATAGCCATATTTACCTGACTGCATATGGGCTTACGCAGAGAAGTCTGGGAAACTTGGTGTGCATGCAGGGATCTGAAAACGGTTGAATTTTTTCCAAAATTACAGAGAAAGTCATTTATCTAGTGTCACAGTTTGTGAGGAAGATTCTAAGTGCACACTTCTCAGCACACTGTGTGCATATGTGTTTGTCAGAGTGTTAACAGTAGCTGTGGGAGTAAAGTTTACAGCTGTGGGTTAAAGAGGGTCAGCAGCTTCAAATCTACTAAATAATTCACTGGTGGGGCTACCATGGCCACCCTCTTTTTTATTAATTCTTGCCAGTCATTTCCCACTTTATATTTGGGCATCTGAAGAATTTTTTTAGAGAGTTCAAGGCACATTCCTGGATTTACTTTTGGGTTAGAAGTTGGGAGTGCATTTCGTTTCTGTGCAATTTAATTGTGGGATTTTAAAGTCTTTAGTATCTCTTAGAGTTTATTAAACTGCTTTGGTTTTATTTTTTTGGCATCAAAGAATGCCCTTAATGTGGATCTTTTCTGCTTGTGCTCCCAATTCCCAAGGAATCTGCAGGTAATTTGAATTCAAATTAAGGAATACCCTAGAAACCAATTCAGTTTATATTTTTGCTGGGGGTGGGGGAGGGGGGTAGATTCTCCAGGCCGTTTCCAAAGATGTGAAGGCACCCCTAGAGAGGGCTGTTCTAGCATCCCTGCATTCCAGGGATTTTGCTTGGTTCTGAGAAATCCAGGGTTCCATTTTAGGATTTCCAGTTCCCCACCCAGGAGGAAAGACTTGAATCAACTCAGTTGCATGGAGTGGCTGTGTCTTCTGGGAACCTCCTAATCAAATCTATACTTGGGTCAGGACATCTTTAAATTTTAGCTCTCTGAGCGTGATATGGGTGGGTAGAGTGAGAGAAGGCTCTCCTTTGGCAAAGTTGGCAGATTTCTCAAGCTTCTGAGCCTTTGGGAGACTTCCAGAGTCTCCTACTGTCTCCTTGCTTGAAAATTAGATAGACTCTAATGATTACCTGCAAAATGTTGACTACACAGGTTTTCAGGATTTTCTGGCTGGCAGTGTGCTCTTTAACTGCTTTGGGGGTCTATTGTTTTGATGAGTCGGTGTAACTTTGTCTGACAGTAGCCCTGGGAGTTCCTAAACTTGAAGATATTCTTACGGGTTTTTCAAGCAAGGAGATTGACTGGCTGTGAAACATTGGAACAAACCATCTCCCCAAAAACTAGACTTAACCTTATTTTTTTCTTTTGGAAATAAGCTCTTTTACTCCTCTGTACCTTCTGTACTCAGCTTCTAAATCTAAGTCACCCAAACAGCTGCTGTCTAGAACTTGAGCTGTTCTTAAGCTGAAATACGAAGTAGGAGTTGCTGTTATGGTGACTGTCCACTTCCTCTTTCAGGGAACCCCTCCGAAACGATGTGGTTGCTAGTCCTTGCTGAGTGGCCTCCCAGTCTTTGGGATGAGTTCCGTACCAAAATGGTGGGGCTCTAAAGCGCCCCTAGGGCTTGATACTAGCTTGGTAGGGGCTCTGTTTTACACTGTGGGCTCCTGCCCATTGCCTTGTGCCTGATTCTTGGTTGGTACTGGGTCTCTCTGATGTCTTCATTCCTGCTCTGGGACATCTGTTGTTGTTGACTGACACCTGGGTACCTGCTGCTTGGTCTTCTCAGAAAACCCTTGTCAATTACCTGTTTTCTCCTACTTAGACATGTGCCTCTTATTGTTTTGGACTTCTGGCTAAAGGTATCATGCACTATGCTCCTAGGATTGGTCTATGTCTTTGTCTGCTCTTGGATGTGTTTCCTCTTGGGCTGCCTTCCCACTTCAGACCCCTGACCTTTGGGAGATCTGCAGAGAGCAAGGAAAGCTTTTGGAGTCTGGCATAACCAGTTGTTGTTTGAGCCCCGATTATGGCACCTCATGATACCAGGGCCACATGCCCCGAGAGCCTTGCAACAGTATCTCGCGCAGGACCATCCTCATTTTCCTCCCTGAGATCAACTGGAACTCACGTTTCCTCTTCTTCCACTTCCACAGGGCTTTGAGACCTAATTAAGTGATTCACATCCCATCAATGAATTCACTTTCAGTGTTAACCAATCATTGATTTATTGCAATCTCCTTCCCAATTTCCCTTCCCAAAGGTGCTTGCATTTAAAAAGCAAAATAAAATAAAAACAAGATTCCTGAAAGGAGAATTGCTTTTCAAATGAAAGACTCTTTAGTAATAGAACTTTAGGCATAAAGACTGATAGGGTAGATGTTACAGGATGAAGCTAAGCATTGGTAATGGGGAGGAAGAGTATAGTAATGGGAATTAAAAGCATTGGGATGGAAGTTCTGGTCCCAGTTTTTTATTAATTTCCTAGGTGATCTTGATAAATCACTAGATGACTCTGGACCTCATCTTCTTCATCTGATTCTAAATCTTATCTATTGCCTTAGACTGGCCTTTCAAATACCTTCTCAAATTCCTTAACAGTTTCATTTTGTGCTTATTCTTATAGGTTCCCTGAATGTTTTCCATCAGCCCCTACCATTCCACTACTGCTTCCAGTGCTCGATGTGGTGTGAATATATAAACATATGGAGGAAATAAATACTTAGAGGGCTTGTCCTGATATTCATGACAGCCAAACAGAGAGAGAGAGGAAATTATGGGATGAGTAGTAGGGTGCAGGCATAATGCATTAATAATTAGACCCGATCGGATTTCACTCAGGCTTTAGCTACATAGGGCAGCTTTTTTTTTTATTTTTTTATTTTTTTTATTTTTTATACTGCTGCCTAGAGGAATGTATCTGGGACTCTATGCATGAATTTCAAACAGAACCTCACAAAATGTGGTCATTTGTGAATGACCATCAAGACATCGAGGACTTTTGTATTTGGAAAATGTATAAAGTATATGTGTATAGTATAATGAAATAAAGTCAATTTTGTAGACCTGAGGTTTAAGAATACATCTGCTGGTTTTTAGAAAAAATTGACTTTGCAAAATATCATTCAGAATCCTTCTTTTTTCGATCTGCTTTTTCTTGTCTCTTTTGGAGGTGAAAAGGCATGGGTTCAAGTCCTGTTTTATGGAAATTCTCAAATTTGATTCCAGGGAGGAGGTTTTTCAGTATTTCTCTCAAGAAGAGGTGTGATGAGTCCTTGCCTGTGGAAGTGGTTGTCAGTTCTTACCCACCCATTCCTCTGTCAGTTATGTTGGTTTCACACAAGAAACCAGAAACCGCCTCTCCTCTTTTTTTTTTAAAGAGAAAAGCATTTATATATTTATAAGGAATCTGATATAATGACTTTTGGATTTTTTAAATTAAGATATACTGGGGATTGAACCTGGGACCTCATACATGGGATGCAGGCACTCAACCACCAAACTACACCTGCTCCCCTGTAATGGCATTTTTAAGGATATAAAATTGTATTCATAACAATAAATTTTATTGCTATATCCTTGGAACTCAAACAAAATAATTCTGTAGTTAAAAATTATAGTGCCCTTGAATATTAATTTTCTACTAAAATAGCTTTAAAACCAAAGATAAAGAATTGCAGTTTGTCAGGACAGATGACAAGAGATGGCACGTTACTTGAAATTGGACAGTGGGTATTGAAGGAGAGCAGATTCCTAGTAATTATTATGAAAGCCTGCAATTTGAATGACCGCTATGCTGGTGGAAAGCCACTGTCCCAGAGAGCGCTGAATTTTCCCTCTTCTGTCTGTGTGGGCGGGGAGGTTATTTTCACTGTCAGCCCTTCCACTCTTCAACAGCAAATAGCTCTGCAGGCATAAGGGTTTGGGAGAAGACCAAGGGCTTTCCTAGAAGTTTAAGGGAAATTGCACTGTTTCATCTCCCTCCAGTCCCTTAATCATGTTTGTAAAAAGCTAAAAAGATCTTCTGCGTGTCCATCAAAAAAAAAACAAACCCAAAAACCCCCACAAAATTGGGCGAGCAGTGTTCAGTCTCGGGTGGTGATGCCTTGCAGTCTTGGGGTGGCCTGAAGGTTAGGTGTTGAATGTAAGTATGTGACCCTTAAAGGCGTTGTCGTAGCCCCCACCGTTCCCTCCAGCCCTGGGGAGGAAGGGGGATTGCCACAAGAATAGTCCAGTAATTTACCCTGTTTTAATTATAGCCTCCCCAAACCACAGCAAGTCATTCTCTGGGGGAAATCCTAAAGCACTGCATTCTGTTGGGCTCTTCTTCCTCCTCCTGGAATCTGATCTGGTTTGGGAAAACACCCAGACATTTCTTTGAGTTTGGCCTTTTCAGGGGGTCTCTTGGACTTCTCAGGTCTTTCCAGGCCCTGCTGATATCTGTCCAGCCCCTACTAGCTGTAGACAGTCTAGACCTGCAGGACTGGGCCGAGCTGGGAGAAGGAACTGCGATTGCCCAGCTCTGCCTCATCTCCTATAGACATCTGCCACCAGATGTGTTGAGCTTACGGTGGGGATGCCCATTCCATCTCTGGAATGGTGGGTGGGCATGGCTCTGGCCTGATGCAGCGTATCTAACTTTTCTGGGGCCACGAGGCAAGCCTTGCCACTTTTATGATAGGAACATGACCCTTAGGAACATAAAGCAAACCTTTTGATGCTTTGAAACTTGAGAGACATGTAATTAGAGAGACGGTTTCCAGTTTAAAGACTGTTGTCTTAGTGAGTAGATGAACTTGGAAGAAATGAATGTTAGGTGTCTTGTGGGTACCCTATAGACGGCCTCTTTGAACCTGCTGTCCTGTTTTGGTTCTTGTATGATTTGAGGTATGGACATTTGTGGAATCTCTCATGTGTGCTGTACAGTAAGCTCCTGAAATTGGAATTCTTTTATGAACTGGGAGCGACTCAGTTTTCAGTTGTTGCTGATTCTTTGCTAATTACTTTTTTCTTCTTGCGTTTGATGACATTTCTCACAGATCCAGAGTTGATAGTATTAAGTGGAAACGGTAAAGTGCCCCAGTTCTGGATTTGGTCCTTTGCTTGAGCTTTGAGTGAGCACCTGGCTGAAGCTTAGCTGTGTGATGTCACTGGGGCTCTCTTTTCCTTCTTTAGATACAGTGTATGCCCTTGTCCCTATACCAGGTTTTAAATGGGTTCTGCTGTAATAATCAATGACAGAGACATTTTTTTCTTCACATTGTCTGGCTAGGGGTATGTCTTTATAGAAGGCTAAAACTGTGTGTTAATATATTCTGAGAGTATTGTAATTATTGCTGAGAACCATCTCACTCTGAAAAAACTGTTTAGTTTCTAAGCACTGATTACACACATTCATGGACCAAGTCCTTTGACCTGGTGTTTTTTCACTCTGTGAGTGATAACCCAGTACAGTAGTAAATCATGAAATCAGTTGGTCATCACTAGCACCTAAAAGAAAAAATAGGAAAAAGTGAAAGAAATAGAGTAGAATAGAATAGAATAAGAACAGAAAATACCAGAGTGAAGCAGCCAAAGTAAGGGTAAGCATTTTTTGTGAAACCTTTTTTAAAGTCTTATGACTATGTGTATGTGCATGTATGTGTGTGCATTATGGGGTTGTGATGTGAAATATATATATTTTTACTGTGGATCTCAGAAAGGTTTGAGAAACCCTTCATGTTCCCAGTCTATCTCTCACCATTCTCCACCCCAAGCTCCAGGCACGTGGATCTACTTCACACCCCTGCCTCCAGCCCCTCTGAGTCTTTGCACTGCTCTCTGCCCTGTAACTGGCCCACCCTGCCCCTCTTTGCATGGGTAACACCTGCTGTCTTTCCAAACACAGACTAGGTATCACCTCCTATAAGAGCCTCTTGGCCATCTATCCCTTGTGTGCTCGGTTTTGCAGTCATACATACTCATTGTGAGTGTTTATGTCTTCACCAAATTGTTTTTCATGGTGAGATCAGGGAGACAAAGAGGACAAAGGAAGACTTATATGAGTAAATACTCTGCTGATAAGTAAACTACAAATGACTTGTACATTTTCCTTTAATGGGACATTAAAAGAGAATGTATTTTTCTGGCTATATATGAAATTGCCTCATTGTAGAAAATTAGAAAATAGGAAAATAAATGTGGCTCATAGTTCTACCATCCAGAGATGACTAATAACATTTTGATCTTGTTGCATTCTAGTTTTTCTTCTATGCATATTTTGTTTTGCATAGCTGATTATATAGTAATTTTACTACCGGCCTTTTTTCATAATAGCAAGACCTAAGTATATCCCTCCAAAAGCTATTTAAAGGGCATAATAAACTTTTCCTTTATTTTGGTAACCTGTTGCAATATATGTATACATTTACACATTTATGCATTTTTTCCCCAAAAACAAATTGTATATTCATAACAGTAGGTTTCAAAAATGTTAATTTTAAACTCATATTTAAATCTTTAGTAGGCACTAGGGGATATAATGTTAGGTGTTATATTTTACTTGCTTAACAGTAGCATGAAGATATCTCTCTTGAGGGTATGGTAAATGGTAAATTTCCTGATACACAAGACTAGGATTTTGATAATGCTTTCTTCCAGTGAGAACAAAGATGCAAGTCCCCAAAAAAGGTAAAAATTCATAGTAATTAATAATAACTAATATGCATTATGTAGAATTTATACTCAGTACTTTACATATATTAATTTGTTTACTCTCTTTAATCTCAGGGTATCAGCATTAAAAGTATAGTTCTTAATTTATTTAAAAAAATTTTTTTTAAAGATTTATTTTTATTTCTCTCCCCTTCCTCTCCTCCCCAAGTTGTCTGTTCTCTGTGTCTATTTGCTGTGTGTTCTTCTCTGTCCGCTTCTGTTGTTGTCAGTGGCCCAGGAATCTGTGTTTCTTTATGTTGCATCATCTTGTTCTGTCAGCTCTCCATGTGAGCGGCGCCATCCTCAGGCAGGCTGCACTTTCTTTCATGCTGGGAGACTCTCATGGGGTGCACTCCTTGTGCGTGGAGCTCCCCTATGAGGGGGACACCCCTGCGTGGCACGGCACTCCTTGCGCGCATCAGCACTGCGCATGGGCCAGCTCCACACGGGTCAAGGAGGCCCAGGGTTTGAACCGCAGACCTCCCATGTGGTGGGCGGACACCCTAACAACTGGACCAAGTCTGCTTCCCTAGTTCTTAATTTAAATGGAAGTATTAAGAGTTAAATGAGCATGGAATATGCAACCTATTCTCAAATGTTTAGAAAATAGATGGTTAGATATAGATGAGAGAGATTGAGAGAGAAATTGAAAGAGAAAGAAAAGAAATCTGTAACAAATGTGAAATGTGCCAACATGCTAAAAGTTGGTAAATCTGGGTGTCAGGGTTGGGGGTATATTTGTAGTTTTCTGTATTGACTTTGTATTACTTTTGCAACTTTTTTGGTAAGTTGGAAATGATTTCAATTAAAAAGTTTTTTTAAAAAAGTATAGTTCTTTTTGAGACCTGTCCAGAGTATTCAGAACATGGGCTCTGGAGCCAGATGGCCTGAATTTCAACTCTGACTCTGCAACGACCTAGCTGTGTGGACCCGGACTAGTTATTTATTCTTTCCGAGCTTCTGTTTCCTTGGCTCTAAGTTAGGATTTAATAAGGTTTATTGATCAGACGGTTGTTTTGAGAATTAGGTGAGCTGCATCGGGGGAAGGCTTTGTACAGTGTCTGGCACATGGGAAGGGGCCAGTAAATGTTGAGTTTAAGTGGGTTCTTTAGTCAGGGTTTGGAGCTTTTAGTGTTAGAGAATTTTCTTTTCTCCAGCCTTGGACATAGGAAGTTGTTAGCCCAACCACAGCATTCCACTCAGGAGGAGGCTGAGTGCTTGCCGGGTTGGTGAGTGGCAGCTCTTCACACTTTTCTTCGCCCAACTTTTCTTACAGGAAAGGGGAGCATTGGGTAGGGATCTGCAAACTTTCTGTAAAGGACCATATCGTAAATATTTTAGGCTTTGCAGGTCTCACATGGCTCTGTTGCAAATCCTCAACTCTGCCAAATGAGCGTGGCTGCGTTCCACTGCCATTTGAATTTCAGATAATTTCCATGTGTCATGAAATAGTCTTCTTCCTTGATTTTTTGCCCTAACTGTTTAAAACTATAAAAACCACAGGGGCTGTATGAAAATAGACACTGCTGACATGAATCGGCACTTGTCCTTTTCTTGCCTTTTGCAGAAGGTAGCATGACCAGTGTGACCTTTTTTCTAGATTCCAAAGAGAAGAAGAAAGAGTTTTCTTTTATTCTTTCCCAGAGTCTCACCAAACTGTCTCTGGAAGCAGTTTGTCCTTGTTGAAGGAGGCTTAGGGACCATTGTACTCTTTCTTGGATCAGTTGAGATATAGTTGGCAAAGAGCTTGTCATTTGAAATTTTGAACTCCACTCTTAGAGACTTTTACGTTATACCATGAAGAAGAAATAAAAATAACCAGGAGTTATGTTCTCTCGTGATGTAAAAGTAACCAAGTTTGCTGAAAGGCACTGAAGGAAAAAAAAGGATTAGAAAGGCACACTGTTAATAAACAGAACCCTCTTGTCAGAACACAAACTGGCTACTGTTTTTAATGAGTCTGCCATTACTGCAGCAGAAGTCAAGACAAGTTTCAAATTCTTGAGGTTTTTTCTTTCTTTTTTTTTGCAATGAATAGGGGAGGTAGCAGGGAAGAGGTGGTGGGGGAATAAGGAAGGTATGGAAATATGTTCATACTATTTTCTCTTAAGTTTAGCCTTTATGCAGATAGAATGCATCGGATTTGATTTAATCAAATATATGCATGAGGAAAGAAGCTTTCTTGGTATTAGAAACCCTTGGACATTGTGATGCTCACATTATGATTTACTTTCCAGGGATTACAGCCTCCACTTTTATTTTCAAGAGCAGTGGGCTTTTGTGGAATGGAGACGCTAATCAAGAAGGCTGTTCTTTGAGCTAATCACCTCATTCTACGGGCGGGCGCTGGGATTCACGAAGCCCAGGGGAGCCCTGGGTTGGCCCAATGGAGCACAGCTGTTTCCTTTCACCCCAGTGATCAAAATGCTGGCCTTGACTTCTTGGATACCCACATAGACTCCTCTTTTGTTTTTGAGCAGAAAGCATCCTGTTTCATCATGCATGTTTAATAGACTAGTTTAAATATGCCTGGTAGAAATAATATGAATAGTTTTACTTACCTTGGGAATATTCAGAGATGGTGACACATTTTTTTCATATCCAGATGGTGTAAATTAAGAAGATTAATATTCTGCATTCTTTTAGACAAAGATGAGATATATATAATAAATTCTTATTTTCCTAGGATTTCTCCCTTGTTCAAATAATTCTCTTCTTCCTCTTTCTTTTTGAGAGCTATAAGAGTGGTTGCAACTACCTCCTTTTTGGGGGTGGGGGATCTCCCCCCCCCCCCCCCCCAGTTTAATGTACTAGTTGAATTTTGAAATTTGCAAAGTAGGGGAAGGATTGTTCATTCTTTTTGAGTCTTGTATCAGGTTCCCAGTTTGATCAGACCATCTAGAACAGTGGTTTTCAAGCTTTGTTTGACCTTGATCTATTTTACTCAATGACCCAATACACAGAAATTGCCCTTAGCCTGAATTTTCTGCCAAAATTTGCCATTCATTCAGCTCAGGCTGCCTGGCCAAATGTCAGAGGCTCTTCTTTGTCATTTCTGGCACACCAAGATTTGTATTTGAGCAAGGATTATAGATCGCATGTTGCCTGATCAGTGCAGCATTGCCAGTAATGCAAACAAGACTTGCCATTTAGACTTATTGTTAATATCTTTTTATTTTCTTTGAAAAATAGGTAAGCATTTGAGATACAACTTATTTTGAAACATGTTTTATATATGAATATATAAAGTGCTCGAAGAGTGCTTTGACGTAAATTAGGAACCTGATGTAAGACTCTAGAAAGAATAAATGTATTTTTACTATTGGAGGAGTAAAAAATTGCAATAATTGATTGTGATGTGAATTTCATGTACAAAAATAATTATTATACAATGGTAAAAATTAGTGCTAGATTGAGAATTACTATTGAGAGAGTGCAATAACTAATAATTTTTAGAAAACTATTACAGCCTTTGTGGGTTGAAGCAGTGAAATTATATCATCACTGCTAAGCACATCTTCAGATCTGAGAAAAGAGGTATTAACCTTAGTCAGTTTCTATTAGGAAAGACTTGGTAGCAGCATCACCGCAGGCAGTATTTGCAAAATATCTTGCTTTTCCTCAGACCTCATTTAAAGAGAACATTTCTTTGGTAGTACAAAAGTCTAGTTGGACTGCATTTGGCAGTACTGGGGAATTATGGGTCCTGCCCTTTTATGTCAAACTTTAAAAAATTTGTCTCCTAGAATGTTTAGTTATGAAATTGTAATAATACTTAATTTTTGAATAAAATTTCAGATTTATTCTTCTATCCTAGCAGTTCATTCTGTGAAGGTGACATTTGACTTTGCCAAATATTGATTTTAATATTTGGCTTTTTGGCATTTTTCCAAAATATGTATTTGGTAAATTTCTAAAATAAACATCCATCTGTCCAATGACACAAAAATTTCACAAAACCATAATTGCTTTTATTATGTAATCGATTTTCTTTGTTCTTTATACTTTTGTTCAGTGTTATCTGATCTTTTCAGTTCAATATAAATTTTTAAAAGCCACTAAGTTAGCTTCACAATCATCTCATAGGCCATGATTGGCAGTTTAAAAATGTTGAGAATCACTGTACTCCGGGAATAGTGAGACAGCAGGGAGAGGTTATTTTAGTATGCAGTATTTCAGTCCCACAAAAAAATCTGGAGAAGGTTTTCTAGTTATGTTCCATTTCTGGAAATGCAGTCTGAGATCTCAAAAGCATGTTGAGACTTGTGGAAAATGAATTAGTGTTACTACTAAACAATTTTCTGTAATGGTTGTACCAGTTTATACTCCTGCTATATAGTGTTTGAGAATTCCAGTTGCTCCACTTCTTTGTCAGCACTCAGTATTCTCAGTATTTTTAATTTTAGCCCTGATGAATAATATTGGATGTAGAGACATCTAAAATGTCTCTTGCTTCCTAGTGTTCTTAGGCAGAAGATAAATAAATGATAGGACAATCTGTTCTAGGTAACAAAGGTCCATTATTTTGAACAATCATTCCTCTGGATGCTTATTTTTTGTCTTTATCAGTTATAGTGTGCAGACTCTTTTAAATGCCATCTTGGTGGCTCTCTGTAGAAGCTTCTCTTCCAGTCCCTCCACCAACAGCGATTGAAATAGAATAGAAATTGAGTGCTAGGGATTGTAAACCAAAGGCCACTCTTAGTGCTGTTTCAGGGCCTCAGAGGCATATTCTGTTTGCATGCCTCAGAAACAGAAGATTCTCTTACCCTTTCGCTTGTAAAAGACCCTAATCTGACCTCCTTCCCTCCACTTTGTGCACCCTCAACTTCTGTGGGCAAGAATCAGTTTGCCCAAGTCTGGGGTCAGCCTAACTCCAGAAGAAAACACAGTGTTTGGCTGATGAGGAGTGAACTCACCTCTTCTCTGTTGAGGCGGCATGAGGTTGGAGGAGAAAGGGAAGTGCATTGGCTGGCAGGACGAGGAGCCCCCGGAGTGAGAAGCAGGCAGGGGCTTGCTGCTGCTGATCTTGCTGGCATCAGGAGGCCAGCCCTTCTCGGAGCCTTACGCTGTTCACAGGCTGGCGTCACATAGAAGTGTCAGAACAAGGATGGGGCCTTTCCAATCTTAATTCAGGGAGAATTCCAGGGAGATAGCAGGTAATTCGTACAGTCTTTTCAGCTGCACTTACTCTCTTTGTTATTTGTAACTAAACTTTCATGAGAAAATGATCAACATGGAGGGAACCCAAATAAGCCATCTAATTTAGCCTCCTTGCATATACAAAAACACAACCAACCCTATTTTAATGTTCGTGAGTCTGTCTTCTTTAAATACATTTGGAATTGGTTCAGCACCTGCTCTTGATGATCTATTAAGAAGTTTATTGTTATTTTTTGAGATGCCTGCAAGGCACCATAGAGTCGGAGTATCCTGATTTCTCCATATCAATATTCTTAGCTATAACACATCTCACTGCTGCCTTTCCCTCAAGGGAAAAGAGAAGGTCTGTCATTATTGATTTTGGTCAAGAGTAGACTACTTCCTTGTGTAACTTCTCTTTGGAAAGTTTGAAATAATCAAGATAACCAATCTCACCTTTCAGAGAGAAGCATGTCAGAAGAAAATATTTTTCTTGGCATCTTCTCCTTCCAGTGGGCGTGGATGAAAAAGAAACTCCAAAGAAAAACAAGTCTTCACGTTTGCTTCTGCCTCCACTTTTGCTTCTCCTGGAATCCTAGTAGAGAGGGGGAGATGTGACACTATGATGCAGATTGCAAAATTAGTTTTTTGTTGTAAAAACACTGAGTGACAGGGGAATCTGAACTGCTCTTCTACAGCACTCATCACTCCCAATGGAAAGTATCTTTGCTGTTTTCATTAATTATAAAAGTAACACATGCTCAGTATAATGGACGTAAACACTTCATGTAAAGGTCCTCCATAATTGGTGCTGTCATTCAAGGGGTATATGTGGGTGTGTATTTTGTTAATGTGAATAGAATGGTACTTGGCACCCTCCTGTAATAATTTTTTTTAATGGTTGTAATGTATACAACATAAACTTTCCCATCTCAGCCACTCCCCAAGCATACAATTCAGTGGCATTAATCACATTCACAGTGTTGTGCTACAGTACCCACCATCTTTTACCCAGAGAAACCCCGTATCCATTATGCATTCACTTCCCATTCCCGTTTCTTCCTGCTATCCCTGCTAACCTGTTGTACTAGTCAGCCAGGGGTACTGATGCAAAGTACCAGAAATCTGTTGACTTTTATAAAGGGTATTTATTTGGGGTAAAAGCTTACAGTTGCAAGGCCCTTGAAGAGTCCAACTCAAGGTTGGTTTCTCACCAAATTCTGTTGCCTGTGTTGAATCAAGATGGTGGGCGGTCTCTGCCTGGTCTCTCGGGCCTTAGCTGCTCAGCTGCTCTGTCTCTTCACAGAGTCATCTGTAAACTATCAGGTGAATAGCTCATCTCTCCTCAGAGCTCTAGGATCAAAACTGACCAAGTTCTCTCTTCTTCTGTATCTTCTTCTGTGTGTCTTCTTGAGTGACTGTCTGTTTATAATAGCCCACCGAGGAGGTGGGAACTTAAACTGAGTTGCACCCTATTGATGTGGTTGAATTAAAGCCCTAAACTTAACATATTTAATCAAAGACATCTCAGCTGAATCTAATACAATCAAAGAGGATCACACCCAGAGGAACAGACCAGTTTACAAACCATCTCTCTTTTTGGAATTCATGAATAATCTCAAACTGCTGAATTTGCCTATGCTAGTTATTTCATGTGAATTGAATTATACAATGTCTGTCCTTGTGTGTCTGGCTTATTTGATTCAACATGGTATCTTTAAGGTTCATCCTTAAAGCATGCATCATAACGTCATTCCTTTTTACCACGAGTAATATTCCATTGTATGTATATATATATATCACATTTATCTGTTCATCCATTGATGGACATTTGGGTTGCTTCCATCTTCTGGCAATTGTGAATTATGTTGCTATGAACATCAGTGTACAGGTATGTGGTTGAGTCCATGCTGTCAATTCTCTGGGCTTTATATACCTAGAAGTGGGATTGCCAGGTTGTACAGTAGGTCTGTGTTGTATAATCTGCTTTTTACACGAATATTTTATAAGTTCTTTTCCATGTCAATGTCTGTGAACCTGTCTGCAGCATCCTTTTTTAAAAATTATTTTTTATTAAAGGTAATAGATCATAAGGAATGTTACATTAAAAAACATAAAAACACAAAAAACAAAAGAGGTTCCCATATAACCCACTCCCCAACCCCTCACCTCATCATTTTTGTAAATTGTATTTTTTTGAAGATATATACATCACACAAAAAAACGTTACTTTAAAAAAATATAAGAGGTTCCCGTTTCAGCATCCTTTTTTAAGGACTTTATTATGTGGATGAATCAGAGTTGATTTAGTCCTCTCTTAATGGGCATTAAATCATTTCCAATTTTCTGATGTTCTAAACTTGCATTGTTTGATATGCTAACTGCCAGACACATGACAACTTAAATTAATTAAAATTAAATAAAATTTAAAAATCAGTTTTTATACATACAAGCCACGTTTCAAGTGCTCAGTAGCTACATGTGACTAACATAGATATAGAACTTTTCCATTGCTGGTTAATGTTACATTGGAGAGTGCTGATCTAAACCAATGGTCTTCATACTGTTTTGATTGCATATGTTCATTCATTCCTTTATCCATCCTTTCTTCATTCACTCTACAAATAATTATTGAGTGCCTCCTGTGTGCCAGGCACTTTGCGAGATGCTTGGATGTATCCTACATAAAAATACTTGTCTTCATAATGCTTACATTCTATAAGCAAAAGGTTTTTGAGTACTCTCAATAGTGTATATGTATTTATAAATTGTATAGGTGTTATCTCATTGCAAGCATTGTATAAAATATATTAAAAATAGTAAGAAAAAGAATAAGATAAAAATGGAAATAATTTCTACAGTCGTCATCCTGTATCCCACCTTGGAGGCCTCTGTTCTAAATGATGCTGTTGGACTAGATAATCTTTAAAGGTTCATCTGGTACTGAAACTGTGGGCTGTTACCACTTTTTAAGTAGGTGGTCTTTATATTTTGATATCCCTCCTAAGTTGATTTAATTCATAAAGGACCACCTCTTGCTATACTGGTTGAGTTTGTTCATTGATTTATGTATTCATTTAGCAGATACTTATTAAGTTTTTACTATGTGCCAGGTAGATGCCTGGAAATTGAACAAGTCAGGGTTCCTACCCTCCAGTGAGACAGGCCAGTGATCACAACACACGATGTTATGGAAATTCAGAAGAGAGGCATGAAAGAGAGACATTGTTTGGCAGAATGGAGGATAAGTCTCAAGAACATACATGACTTCCTCCTTGTCTAGCAACTGCATACTTCTCTGTTTTGGGACTTTATGAAATCACATATTTCTCCTCCAGGTACTTTTCCCTCCATGGTATTTTCTTTCTTTTGGAAATTTCAAAATCGTAAATCATTAATTTAAGAATATCAAATCACTGTAGATTGTCACATTAAATGTCTTTTCATGGGGAGCAGGTGTAGTTCATTGGTTTGAGTGCCTGCTTCCTATGTATGAGGTCCTGGGTTCAATCCCTGGTACCTCCTAAAAAAAAAGTGACTTTTCATGTTGATATACCTTTATGTATTTTTTACACCTCTAGACCTAGTTGGTAGGACTCTAGATAGTAGAAGAAGCTAAGTAAGCTCCTGCTATAAGAGGAAGAAGCAGAGCTGTGTGTATTTTTGCATTCATTTAACAAATATATTTAATATACCTCCTATTTGGAAAAAGCATTAATTCTAGAATAAATTTCTCATGTGAGGATTTAACCAGGGAGTTCTGAAGAATTTATATGGATAATGCTATTTAGAGTAAATTCAGAAATGAAAGGTTTGATGGCATGTTGTTTTTCCTCTTTTTATTTTTTTTAGGGCAAGTTAAAGTCTTCAGAGCTCTGTATACATTTGAACCCAGAACTGTAAGTACTCAGTTTTTAACTTTTAAACTAACTTAAAATCCTAAGTTCATTTCATTTAGATGTTTCCTCTGACCTAAATAGTCTGCCTTATCTTTGGGGGACAAATGAAATCACAGGAATGAATGGTCATTTCTTACTGCATTCCAGAGGTCTGAAAACTAAGTTTCTAGACTCATGTGCTTTCCTTCTTATCTTAAAGTCATGCATCATCTTGCCCTGTGTCTCCCCAGTGGTAACCCTACTTTCTTAAAAATCACCAAATGCCTTGAATAAAAAGCACACTTTTACCTTCTTTCCTCTGAATCACACTCTAACCTTTCCTGATTGTCCCCTTGAGTCTCTATCTCAAGGTGACATAATGGCACCTTCTACCAGCCTCCCAGGGTACTTGAAAAAAATTACTTAAGTATATCATTCATACATGAACATACTTAAACAGTAAGTATATAGTAAAAGTTATGAACTCACTAAGCAAACATGCATTTCATCATACAGGGCTCCCCCATACTTCACCATCAGCACCTTGGGTTGTTTTGAAACATTTGCTACAAACTTTGAAAGAGCATTGTCAGAATATTACTATTCTGACAATTGGTGTATTTTTCCCCCAACCCACCAGATTACTAACATCCTGTGTTAGTATTATTTATTTGTTATAGTCCATGAGAAAATGTTCTCATATTTGTCCTGGTAACTATAGTCCATCTTCACTCACAGGATTTTGTGTTATACAGCTCCATGTTTTATACAATCCGTTCAAGATGTGCACTCAGTGGCTCTTGTTTTCATCACAGAGTTGTGCTGTCATCACCCAGTGCATTTTTTAAAAAATGTCTCTGCTGTATGCACTTCCCGTTGTTATAGATTTTGGTGTCAATCCATAAATCCACCCATCTGTCCGTTATTTAGTGAGCATCTATTCTGTGCCTAGTCCAAGCTTTGGGAATGCTGTAAGAAGCAATACAAAGGATGGCCTCATGGAGCTTGGATTCTAGTGAGGAGAGACAGACAGTAAGCAGATAAACCAGAGGGACTGTCAGTGTCTGATAAGTGCTATGCAGAAAAATAGAGAGGGTCAGGGACGAAGAGGTTAAGAGAGGGAAGAGTGTTATTTTTGAAAAGGTGGTCAGGAGTGGCCTTTCTAAAAAGGTGACATTTGAGCAGGGACCTGAAGGAAGAGGAACAGTAGATGCATGGAACATCCTTGGTAGGTTCTAGAAATGGACACCATGGCTTGGAAAGTAGTGAAGCAGGGAGAGGGAGGTAGGAGATGTGCTCAGGGAGGTGGGGATGGAGAGGGAGAGCAGGTCATTAGGGCTTTTGGGTCTCATTTGGATTTTGCTCTGGGTAAAGTGGGAAGCCATTGGCGGGTTAACAGTGCAAGAGGGTGTAGAAAGTTAAGTTTTAGAAGAAACATCGTTCTATCTGAGGTGTGGAAAATTGTCTAGGAGAGCAAGAGTGGAAGCAGAGTGGACACTGGGGCAGATGAAAAAGAAACCAAGAAGGGAAACCCATTCTTACTGATTTTCCTTCCTTACGTACTAGAGACTAGAGCCTTCCCTCAGTGGGCAGCCAGCTTGCTCCTGGCTTTACCTGGGCTTGCCTGAATCCCACTGTTCCTGGGATCAGAGACACCTCAGAAGGTGGCACAGAGCAAGTCGCTCTGACCGTTGGTTAACTGGAATCAGGCCAGGGTCTGCTTCAAATCCTAAACTTCTTTATTCACTTTGTGAATTTACTTAACCTCTCTGTCATCAGTTTCCTGTTCTGAGCATGGCACAAGATAAATGTTTAAAGCCTACTACATGGTGAGCACCAGTTCATGATAGCATACTGTAGCTCATATGGAGTGTGTGGTATTCAGTTGAGTTCTCCCAAAACTTCATATCCAGTGTTTCTGGAAAAAGAAAAGGGTTGGTTTCTTGGGATGAGTCTTTCATTTTTAAAATTCTCACCAAGAGGTTCCAGTGGCCTTTCTGTGTTAGTGAGGTTGGGGAATTGGTAGGGAAATGTGAGATCCAGAAGTCATTGACATTGTCCTCTGTATACAGGGAGGGCTATCATGTCATTGTTCTTATCAGTTTCCTAGGCTGCCTCCCTACCTTGAGAATAGAATGTGCGTTTACTCAGTTTTGAGACCTGATGTATTCTTGACTTTCTTTCTCCCCCCATAATCTAATTGGTCAGCACTTTGTCCTTTCTCACACCTTCCTCCTCCTTTGCCCCTCACGACCTTGTGTCTTTACTGGCTTCTGGAATGGTTCTCTAGCACACACACTCCAGCTTCTCTATTCTCTCTGTAATTCTGCAACCAGACTGATTTTCTTAAAATGTTGCTTTGATCTTTCACTTCTTCAAACCTTTATTGGACTGAGGACATAATTTTTCACAGTTCAGCCTACCATTCCAATCCCATGTCCTCTGCTGAGCTTCCCCTTCTTGAACCTTCCAGTCTAGGTTGGTCTCACAGTAGAACCCATCTCAGAATCCTTTCTGGACTCATGGCATTGACCCCCTCTAAAGTCAGATACTTCCCCTTTCATAAAGACTTCTCTGACCACTTCCAGCTAGACATGGGATTCTGTTCCCGCTTCTGAACTTATACAGTTGGTATTTTGGTTCTGCAGTATCTGGGAGCCAGAAGAGCACAGGGATTTAGAGCCCCCACTAGGTTTTAGGACCAGCTCTGCCTCTTAGCTCAGCTGGGTCATCTTGGAGAAGCTAGCCAACCTCTTTGTGCCTAAAAATAATAATGATCTCATGTTGGAGATTTGGGCCCGAAGGGTATCGGGAATAAAAGAAAGAGAAAGAGAGAAGGAAACAAGGAGAAAAAGAAAGAGAGAGAGAGCTGGGATCAGGGGGTCTGTGAGTAGAGACTCCTCAGATTCATCAGAGAAGTTTATTGATCTCAGGGGCTTCCTTTTATATCCCCTCAGTCTGTTAAAGCAGGCTATTATTCCTAGTTAGTTATTACCGTTACATCAACCCATTCCAGTAAAAGTAGATACACATCTAATGCACAGGACCTACATGATTGCACCTCTAGGTACAATATCACCAAGTTCTTTAACACTATTCTATAAACAAGCCTATAAATCTTGTTGCTCACTTTGCCTTGTTCCACCTGAACACACACATCGCCTTGCTGGCCTTGTGACCTGCATGTAAAGCCATGGTGACAGTATGTCTCAGTGGTCAAGGAAATAACTTGCTTAATGGGAACAATGTGTCTTTGTTTCCCACAATCTCATAGGGTTTTTGTGAAAATTAAGTGAGCTTAATTATGTAAATTATTGCCATTAAGGAATAATGATTACTATTAGGAGGACTAATGGTTGCTGTATTAGTAGATATTTAACAAATAATTTTTGATTGGTTCATATATTGATATATTGGTTACTTTAATTTACTTCCAGTTCTGCTCCAGGATGGATTCTCTCTGTTGCTCTTTTATCTTAGTTATTATTGAATGCACAGGAGAAAATAGACATTGAATTCATTAGGTTTTTGAATATTTTTAATTTAAATTTTAATTGCATTTTAAAAATATCACTGGCTGCAAGGATCCTGGGCTACTGAGCAGTGCTGTGAATTCATCCTGAATGTACTGGGTAGTTAGTAGTGGCTGCCCAAATCTACAGACCCCATACTTTTCCCTTTTCTGCCTCCCCCACAATGCATCCATTAAAAGGGTAGTGTCTGGCAGAGCAGGCTGCCTCCAGCGTCCACTGGTCGTCCTGACTGGCTAGTGCCCATGCTGTACCAGTTATTAAATACTTGGAATATCATCCCAGAACTAGGTTAGTCTTAGATTCCTTTTTTGAATGAGATTTTCTGTTGGGTGAGGCTGGAAACCCAGTTTGGTGTTTCTCCCCCCTACTAGTAGCTGTCTTCTCTGAAGAGATAGATCTGCCGTGGTACATCCCACACTGACCAGGCTTCCTTAAAGTTTTTGGCACCAGGAAAGATCGAAGGGCTGAGGTGGCCTGGGGGGTGACCTTGCTGAGAGGGGCGGCATGCCCAGGGAGGCCTGGGCCCAGCTTCTAGCTACTGTTCCATTCTCCAGAGGCAGCAGTGTCCACCTCAGCCTTGGTAATGCACTAAACAGTTAGAATACTGGACAGCTTGTGGGTCCTGGAGATTTGCATCAACCCATTTCTCATCGGTCATACTCGATGGCAAGTTAGTAGTCCTGGAACGGCCCACCCTGTTTGGCTCTTATCTCTCCATCCAATAACAGCTTTGTGCAGAGACCTGGCTGGACTGGACAGGCCAGTGTAAAGATGTTCTGACGGGGAGAGGGCAACATTTCCTCTGTGCCTGGTGGTTCTCTAAAGGGAAGCCAGTGGATCCTTGCTCTGATCATGTATCATTTGCTGAGCTTTGCTAGATGTATAGCATCTTGTGTAAAGGAAGGAGCTCTTGACTGGGACTCTGAAGGCTAGGCCTGACGCCCACTAACTATGTGTATCGGGGCAGGTTCTTCTACCTCTCCGAGTTTAGTTGTGAAATGGAGATAATACCTCTGGCCCAGCTCTGCCAGGTGGGTTGCTGTGAGGATCAAATGAGGTCAAGTATGCTTTGCAGGTATAGGGAGCGCCTTTGTTTTTGATGTACTTGCATTCTGGGGGTGGGGGTGGGGGTGGGGCAGTGACATATTTTCCACGGCCACCAGCTTTTAATCTGGTCATGTCACCATGACCGCCAGTTACGACTGTGGGTGACCTCTCTGCCTGCTTGGCAGCATCATGGTGGCTGAGAGCAGGGACTCCAGAGTCTGACTGCCTTGGCTCTAGGCTGGGTTCCACCAAGGACTGGCCATGTGGCCTTGGGCAAGCTTCTCATCTGTATTGTGAGGGTAAGACTAGCTCCCATGTCATAGGATTGTTGGCGAAGATTGAATTAGTTAATATTTGTAAAGTCCAGACCACTGCCTGGCACATGAGTTCTATACCAGAGTTTTAAAAATAAAAACCTTTGTGGAGAATTTCATTTTTTTTTCTTTTTATTAACTTTTCGGGGCTCTGAATTGTCAAATATGAAGAGCTTCAAAAATATCACAGGTTTTCTAAAATCTTTCTTAGAAAATATATGTTTGCAAAAGCCAAGAAAATTAATAGGTTAGAATGGAAATACATGTTTCCAAGATTGTACTTATCCTTATATCATCCCAGCAGCCAACAGCTTACATGTTCTGAAACCTTTGTGGATTTTCAAGGAGAGAGGAAAGGAGAAATGTGGTCAAAAACCAAAGAACAAGCTGGAAATAGAGAAGTGCATACTTGATTGTTTTGTTATTTTCCCATTTCTGGACCATGAATATGATGCCAGGAATTTAAAAAGTAGATCCTTGTTGAGCAATTTATATTAAGTGCCCTGCTAGAGTTTCTTAATGGAAAATGTGAATCTTGTAGGTAAAATTGATCTAGTTTTTAAAATTACTTTGTTTTCTGAATTGCCACCAACAGTATAAAGAATTTGATAGACCTCTTCCTTAGCTAGGTTAGGAAAAACTACCCCTTGTTTCTCTGGAAGAAGATATTTTACTGGTATAGTATTGTATGTCTGGGAGCTATTGATAAAAGAGAATAAACTATCCACCATTGTTTCTCAGGATGAAAAAATAGAACTTTTTTTACTTGTCTGAAATTGACTGCCATGTTGTTGTTGCCTTAGTTGCAAAACAAATCCTACCTAATGGATGGCTTGTGGCAGACACCACGATTTAACAGCAGGCATTGATTTAAAAACCGAAACAGCACTGAGAAGTATCAAAATGACCGTGCTTAGTGACTGATGTACTTCACCAAACCACGAAGGACAAGAATTAAGAGTTTTAATCATTCTCGGCTTTATTAACTTTTTTCTTTGGCTTCCTTACTATATATAAATATATAGTAATATATATTTTATTATTATTAGGAAAGTTGTGAGTTTTCAAAGCAATCACGTATAACGTGCAGAATTCTCACACATCACCCCTCCACCAACACCTTGCATTGTTGTGAAACATTTGTACAGATTATGAAAGAACATCAGATTATTACCCCTTACTATAGTCCATAGCATTTGCTTGGTGTATTTTTCCATATACCCCTATTATTAACACCATGTATTAGTATTGTACATTTGTTATTGTTCATGAGAGAACACTCTCATATTTGTACTTGTATCCACAGTCTATCTTCCACCACATGGTCACTGTATTATACAGTCTGTGCCTTGTAATTCTATCCAGAGTGTACACTCAGTGGCTCCCACTTTCATCACAGTCATTGCCTCAGTAAAGACTTTATTACTTTTTTGTGAGAAGGACTAATCATAGGTGTGTGTGTTTTATTTCCTTAAGCTGTTTGTTCAGTATTTTTTCATAATGTGCCTTTTTGTTTCAATATGAATGGTTTTATTAAATGTGGAAATTTAGGTAAACTTGACTTTTGTGATTTTAGGAGGAGACTAAAACTGTAGGGAGGGATGACCCCTTAACTTCTGTGAAAGCACAGATTGAGGAGGGTTCATTGTAAGCCAAAAGGGGGCGAGGTTACCATTGGGGGAAGTGTAGAGTGAGAGTGGCCCCTGATGATTCAAATGTCTTTTCCTCAGGTCTTGTGGGTTTTAACTAATTTTGTATAGCTTGTGCTCTGTGTAAATCTTATCTCTGCTTATTAAAGTGTAAATGTAACAGGTATTTCAGGAAGTTGCCTTTTAAAGAAACTCAACCATTTTTTTGTTATCATTAATAATCATTTAATAATTTTTATATTTGCATTTATTATGCATCTGAATAATTATGTACTGTGGTTGCTTGAAGCATAATGTAGCTGCTATAGTCTTCATTTATATTCAGGGAGAAATAGATATAATAATAATAGTAATAATGTACAACTTTGAAATGAAATAAATTACTAGTGCAGAGTCATTTTACAGTCCCATTCTGCCCCTGAGAGAGGAGGTAAACAAATAGAAAAATGAGGGGATGAAATAATTTATTTCACTAGCATAATTTTTACTTGTATTGAACAATACCTATAATCAGAAGATACCAAAACCTTTTTTTTAAGTATTTTCCCCACCAAAATTACTAAAGTAATATATATTCATGATAGAACATTTCGTGTATAATTGTGATCTGTCTTACCCTATGTGAAATTTTGTGCCCTACATTCTTTTTTTTCAAGTGCCCTGTTTCACTTCTCGTGACTCCATAAATATTTCTCAGTGTCTGAAATTCACTCTCAATAAGCATCACCCTATTTCCTCATAATATCCTGATATGCATTATCTACTGATGGGAAGAAGATGTTTAATTAAGTTGTCTGACTTTGTTCAGATAGTTTGTAGGACATTTGGCTGGTCCAGGCCAGAGCACATCTGTGCAGTTAAACTAAACCCCTTGGAGCTGCTCGTGTCTGGACTGAGTTACTGCTTCAAATCTTTCAGCTCAGCTCTTTATTCTTAATAATGGTTGAGTTATGGATTAATTATCCTCATATATGACATTTTTATTCTCTCAGAAGATAGGATAGTGGCTTCCTTAAAATAAGCAGATAGCATATGATGAGATTGAAATGTTTAAGGATTGAGCCATAATTATTGATAAACAAAGTTTCCGGCTATTTTTCATGGCTTTAATTCTAGGCAATTTAATCTAATTCTGTCCTTTTTTTGAAAAAATTTAATAAATTGATACGTTTTAACTTTGGGTATTTTTTCAAGAAAGAAGTACTATTAATATTTTATTTTGATGTAAAAATAGTACTGAGGAAGAATTTAAAGTATTTGTATCAAGGGAAGGTCCTAATTTGTTATATGTATCTGAAATTTCACCATCTGGAAAACATCTGGTTTTCTGTAGATATATTAGTTTGTTAATAATGTTTTGGTATATATATTATGTTCAGATTTTAAAAAATATATTAAAACTATATTGTTTATAAAAATAATTGGGTTTTAGAATCTATATCGTTTTTATGATCATTATATTGAAATTCATAAAAAAACACATGGAGTCAAACTTTTCTTTTTTCATTTAGCCAGATGAATTGTACTTTGAGGAAGGTGATATTATCTACATTACTGACATGGTAAGCCCAGATAACATTTTATAATATCTCATATGAACTAAGATGTACAAAATAAGATTATTTTATATAGCCATAATGTATATTATTTAAATGTGTGTCTCTATTGGCAATTATATTGAAATAAATGTATATACAAATCTGTTCATTTCAGCACAATTTATAATAGCATACAATTAGAAGTAGCCTATATGTCCATCAATAGGAAAATAGTTAAATTAACTGATATTTCCTCAAATGTATTATTATGCAGCAAAAGGAAGGAGGAATATCTCTACTATGGAGTATTCTGTAGTATATGCTTTGTAAATAACGAGCAAGGTGGAAAAAAGTAAGACTACTGTGCTCCCACTAATTTAACAAAGGGTGAGATGAAATGAATACAGATATACCTATTTGCCTGGATTTAAAGTAAATTTAATATAAACTATAAAATAAACTTTAAAAAAAACACGGTTCTTTCCACAAGGGGGAAGGGAAATAAGGTAAACATAGAAGATATGCTTTTAAAAAATATACCTCATTTTGGAGATTTGATTTCAGAATCCTGTAAACTTACATAGTTATAAAACTCAATTTGTAAAAAGTCAATCCCTAAGAATTAAAAACAGAATGAATCTAATGACCCTAATTGTATCCCAGTAAGTGGCATTATTACACAGAGAGGAATGATTTCAAGTGACTTTAACACTAAGTAATTTGATTAAGCTTCCCTAGTAGAATATATATAAAAGGGCAAATAGACTGCCTGCTCTTAAATATTGTGAACTGTTTTCAGTCATGATGTTGTTGGGGAAGTATTGGTATTGCTTTTCTGAGATTGTTGCATGTGTATTGTGGTTTAGAGCAAATGAGTCATTAGGTAAGAGGTGTTGAGAAGTAGAATTTTTGGCAAGGGCGAAAGGAGATACAGGTGTAAAATCAACAACGTTAAGTAAAGACTTTCTAGTCCTGCATTTGAATTGGAAGTATTATGATATCTTTTATCTGAAGTGAAACAGAACAAAGTATTTCCTGGTTCTCTCCTTTGAGAAGTCCTAGGAAAAATGACCAACCCAGTAATAATATATGTCATTTCCCATTAAAAGGAGCAAAACTCCTTTGGGAATTGCCCGGTACCAGGACTAGGGCAATAAAGTTACAAGATGAGCCCAGATATCTTGTTTTTAGAAAGCAAGGGAAGCTACCAAAGACTACCAAAAAGCCATCAAAGGTCACATTGGAAAGACTCAGGGAGTGACTTGACGAGGCTTCCACTGGCCAATTGAGCACCAGTTAAAGCAATTCCCAAGGACTGAAATACATCAAATATGTTTACATCTGTTAGTTCCTAAAGACATTCCCAAACAGTCATCATTGATCACCCTGAGAGAATGCTAAGAAAACAACTTTTTGTCTTGAAACCAGTCAGGAAAGAATCAGCATTTATCCTGTCTTTTCTCTGTGGACTACAACTCTCCATAATCTGAGAGTTGTTGAAGCTAAATTTCTCTTTAAAGAAATATTCCAGCTATTTTAAATTAAGAAAAAGTGATAGAATTCCAGTGTTACTATTTTGCAACCCCTATGAAATAATGGATCCAGCTAATGATCATCAGTGGCTACCAACATAAAAAGAGACTACCAGACATTATGTGTTTCCTGATGGAAGAAGTCATCTGTAAAATAAACACACCAAAAAAAACACACCAAAAACAAAAACCCTGAATCTAATATTAGTTTAGATTGTGGAACTAAGTACTAAATTATAGGCAACACAGGGCACAGAGGCCTATATTTGGTTATAACACAGGGACACAATGGACAAAATTGAGACTGTCAGAAACTCTACAGGTCAAACAATCTGATTTCTTCATGTATGTTGCAAGGAGTGAAAAAGTGATGGAAGGGGATCCTATAGTTTAAGAAACATAGGAAAATCAATGTCTGGCCTTTATTTGGATTCCAAATTATAGAGCAATTAGAAAATTTGAGTATTGACCTAGATGCTTGATGATATCAAGGAATTAATGTTGAAAAAAATGCAAGGTATTGGTATCATAATCACAATTACGTCTTCTTAAAAGTCCTTATCTTTCAGAGATATATACTGAAATGTTTGCAGATGAAATAATATGATGTCTTGAATTTATTTCAAAATAAACTGGGAAGTCATTGAAGCCCGTGGGTGGAGATATATATGAAACAAAACTGGCCATGAATAAAAAGTTCATGAAATTGGGAAATGGATGTATTTGGGTTCCTTATACTGTTCTCTTTACTTTTGTATAGGTTTAAAGATTTCTACAATAGTTATTTTTTAAAAAAAAAAAGGTGAAATTAAGAGGTCTTCAGAAAACAAAAAATATCTAGGATTCTGGACAAGTAAATCTATTAATTATGTCAAGTATAAACTAAATAGTTTTTACTTATCTTTCATGTTATATCTGGTTGGTTGGTTGGTTTGTTGAGGCTCTGGACAAAGTGTATTTGAAAGTGGCAGGCAGATGCATTTATAATTGAGTAAAGGGGGATGACAGACCGTGGCTAGGAAGCTTGGGTGGGGCAGTGGACACTTTGCAGAACAGGGATGCTCGATGAGCCAAATGGTTTTTAAAGTGATTTGAATATAAACTGTATTTGGCACCTCGTAATTTAACCCATCTTTCACCAGACTGATACCAATTGGTGGAAAGGTACCTCCAAAGGCAGGACTGGACTAATTCCAAGCAACTATGGTAAGCATTGCCATGATGGCTGTATTCTAGCCATACTTCATTCATTTTCAGATACCAATTTCTGAGGCCTTTCGGCTGGTGTGGTTGGGAAACCAGCTGCTGGTCCACAGCACTTTCTCCTCCAGGAGCCTCCTGTTAATAAAATGGTCACAAACACCAGATGTGCTTGAGCCCGACTCGTATACTTCAGAAAATGCATTGTAGCTATGTCGAACGAAACTCATGGTTTCCAAGGACGTACTTATGGTTTGCTTCATTCACCCCTTAGCCCCAATTCCTTTTTCCTTTTTCTTTCCCCGCCCCCCCGCCCTGTCCCTAAGATTGTTTTTAGAATAGCCCTTTCATTTGTGATGAAGTTACCCAGCCTTGTTACTTCATGTTTGGGACAGTGATGTTCATTGGGTACTTACCATAGCAGTTTGGGAGGAGCTTGGCCTCTGCCCTGAAGCCACTTCTAGTTGGAAGAGGGATAAAACAAGACAAAAATACTTATCTAGAAATTGGCAGAGTGAAGTAAAAGGAGCACAGGATTGGTAAATTGCTGGCCTGGGTTTCAGTCCTTTTTCTGCAGCTTCCTAACAGCAAGGGACCTTAGTTATGATATTAATCACTATCTTTGGGTCTCAGTTTCCCTATATATATAATAAGAGGGCTGGATTTATTAACATGTAAGATTCTTTCCAGCTTTAGCGTTAGATGACTCCTTAGATCAATAGGGCTGGCATCAGGCACCAGTCCCGAGCTCTGGGCAGGGGCTTAGACCATTTCAGGAAGGCCCTGGTTTGCCCTGGTCTAAGAACAATCCTGTTCTTGGCCAAAGAAGACTTGAAACATTTCTACACTCCTTTAAGCCTTTGAAATTCCAAGTACACATTTACTGTGCATTCCATTTCCAGTGGAAAACTGTGTGTCTGCTGTTTTGGATCCCCTGTAGCCAAAGGAGTGGCCATTGCAACCCTTTAATAGTGGGAAGGAGTGGGCTGAAGTAGCATTTGAGCAACAGCCTCTGTTTACACCTGCTAATTATAGGACAACAATGAATACACCTACTGTAGAGGGAGGGAGGTATACCGAGTATCCTTTCTGAACACAGGAAGCAAGAGTCCTCCTTCCCACTTCTTGTATACAACACAAGAGAAACAATTATTTTCAGGCATGTTAAAGTAGGATGTTTTACAGAATGTATAAAGGAACACCACATACTTTCTTCTGTAGTTTTGTGGCTAAGTTTGTTACCTGAGTAAACTGGTGTACAGATTGTGGACCCGTTTGTTGTTATTTGTTTATCCTTCCCATTAATTGCTGTGTTCTTGCCTTATTACTGGGCTTGGTTTCGTGTAATACATAATTCAGCTGCTTTTAAAGCAGGACATATCAATTTGATTTCTTACCTTTTTTTTTTCCCAAACAAAGTAAGGGGACACTGTATTCTTGAAGACACTGACACTCCCGAGCCTGGTGGCCCTGTTGAGGGCGTGCCTTCAGGGAGGCATTTGGTTGGCTCTCTCAACATTGTGTTTACGCTTTTTTCTCTTTAGTGGCTGAGCAGGCAGAATCCATTGACAATCCATTGCATGAAGCTGCAAAAAGAGGTAGGTGTGATTCTTTCTGAGTTACATAGCACAGAACAGGGTTTGAGTATATAGTATGTTGAGTTTGGGCAAAGGTATACACCCATGTAACCAGCACCCAGTCAAGATCTAGAACATTTCTTTCATCCCAGAAAATTCCTCATATCCCTTCCCAATTAAGCCCTCTGTCTCCCAGAAGCAATCTCTGTTCTGACCTTCTGTTACCATAGAGAGATAATGTGGGACTTTAATTTAAAATGTCAGTCAACAGACACTTCTGAGTACGGTACCTACCCTTCAGAGGTGGGGGGAGGCAAGTGTTTCTACCTAGCCTACAACTTCCAGAGCTCAGTCTGGCAGGGCAGGTGTATGTGTAAGAGATGGTTGTAGTTTGGTGTGATAGTGCAACATTTGAAGGGTATTTAAGTTAAACAGGCTGTAGAGGCCTGATTAACTAGAGGGCATGGCAGTGGAGGCCTCCTGGGGATGCAGCATTTAGGGGAGTGTTGGTGCACTGCAAGTGTGTCTGTGGGGAAGGAGAACTGAGGGAGGGAGGGAGCATCTAGGATGAGCTTGGGGTGGAGCCATGGCCAAATGATGGTGGGTGGGCCTTGTACCTTGGGCTTTATTCTATAGATCGTTGGGGGTGATTCCTGCTCCTCACACCTCAGGGATACTTGGCTACATCTGGAGATATTTTGATTCTCATGGCTGGGGAATTGCTACTGTCATCTTTTGGATGGAGACCAGGGATGTCACCAAGCAAGCTTCAATGCACAAGACATCCCCCTGTTGCCGCCTTTCTCCACCCCTCCTCCCCTTCCAGCCCCCACCGTCCTTCCCGCCAGTCCCGCCCATATTGCCAACCCACAATCTGCCCTCTTCCCCAGTAACTGCTTACCTCAGGTCTATCCATCAGCTTCAGCCTGTCCACAGCCGCCCCTTAGCCAACCCTCCCTTCATCACGCCCCTCCCTCTACCCAACCCTATATAGCTAAGTGTACTTCCGTAATAAAGCAGACCTGTTCCTGCGCTCAGGCGGTCTCCGTGGTTCTTTCCTAACCGCGCGTCCCCCACGCCTGGAGAGCCCCGGTGCTCTATCCCTGGAGCACCCCCCGCCGGCGGTTCGGTAGGAGCTGACCCCCCCCCCCCCCCGACTCTTGGGCCTGAGCGAGACTGAGACCTCCCCGCTCAGCTATATCCCCCCACAACAAAGAATGATCTGACCCCAAATGTCAATAGTGCCACTGCAGAGAAGCCCTACTCTGGATAATGGGGAAGTGTTGTAAAGTCTCAGTGAGCTCTAGTTGTGTTTTGTTTTTTTTTTCCTAGTTTAAACCTTTTTGCAACCTGAATAGTCAAAAGGTTTAGAATTGTGGTATAGGAACTATTAAACTGTTATTTTAAAGATTCTTTGTAAATTAGATACTTAGGGCATCAGCCTGACGATTTTAAATTAATAGTTATACTTTAATATATAAGAACATCAACTTTGAGTGGTTATTTAATGTTTCTTTTCTTGTAAGAACAGAAAATGCATTTTAAACATGAATATGAATAGTGTCTGCTTATTCTTAGGTTTAACTACCTGCCCCCCCAAGTTCCAGAATTTCACAAAGAAAAATAATTTCTTTTCTTTTTTTAAACAGAGCAGAAATACTTTAAGTAGACCCTTTTAGGCAACTCTTCCCGTTAATCTACCATTAAAAATTGATGTTAATGGTTTCCATTAATAAACTGGAAGTCAAAGTATACCATAATGAATGCATTAATGGGCAGGCTTTAATTTAAGACTTGCTGATTAATCCACTGCAAATGGAAATTTATGCAGGATGAAGCTGATTTAAAAGCAAAACAAAACTTAAAACGTTTCGTTGTGTTTTTTATAAATGTAAAATTCTTTCAGGCAACTTGAGCTGGTTGAGAGAGTGTTTGGACAACCGAGTTGGCGTTAATGGCTTGGACAAAGCTGGAAGCACAGCCCTATACTGGGCTTGTCACGGGGGTCACAGAGGTATTAAATTTTGTTTGTTTTTATAAGTGTCTGTGCTGCTGAAAATGTGCTGTGCCCTAGGGGAGCCAGATTTACTGAAAGGAAAAAAAGTTGGTTAGGCCTTTCAAATCCTTCAGAACATCAGCCAAAAGCTTTGTTCCAGGAAGCTGGTAGATCCGTGGGTAGAATGCAGTCCTTCAGCCTCACACATCGACCTCTCCCAGAGTGGAAACTTCCCTTCCGCTCTCAGGCTTTGAAAAGTGACAGGAAGACAACAGCAATACGAAAGCAAAACCAGGAATGAATCTTCGAGAGAGGAAAGGGGCAGATTTGGCTCTTCTAGTTAGCTTTTTCCAAGATAGAGTTTTATAATTTACATTTTAACCTTAAGGCAAACTATTAAATTTATGAGAAAGGCAGTTTGGTTGGTTCCATTTGTTTAAGTTAGAGATTCAGTTGATATATACTGTTAAAATAAAAAATAATAATAAATTGAATTTCTACATGATTTATCTGCCTGACTGAAAATCTATCCCCCACTTTCTTTCTAGCTTTCCCTGTAACACACAACACTCACACACAAAACCCAACAACTAAAATCAAAGAGCTCAACAAATTAAAAAGCATAGCCAAGGGAAAATTTATGGGTACTTCCCAAAAGTATTTTATTTTAGCTAATATAATATGTTAGTTATGTAAAAATATTTCTCTAATAGATGTCAGATGGAAATGCAGATGCAAAAAGTATTTGAAAAAACAAAACAAAATGCTTTTCCCTAAATAATTCTATTTCTTCGTTCCTTAAGTTTTTCTCTTTACATATAATTGAGAAAATTTATAGCAGGAATTTTCTCTCAATGATTGAAGAGTCTGCTGTTTTAAAATTATTGTGCCTAATTTTGTCAGGCTTTTACTTTTATTTCTTAAAAAATATCTTTTCTATTTGAATTTCAGATATAGTGGAAGTGCTATTTACTCAGCCAAATATTGAACTGAACCAACAGGTGAGACTGCTAACACTGAAATCATTTAACACAACTGTCTTGTTTTCTTTAGTACAGGGTGGTTATGGGCATGAAATATTCTTATTATTTTACAATGACCTTTTTTGCTTTTATTATGTTTTTATAAAAGTTTTAATAAAAATACTATGAGCACTTAGTTTAAAAATTAGTATTGTACTAAAATTAAAATTGCCCAGGCCTCAGAATGCCTATCCTACCCTTCTCATATCCTGTAGCTTTTAGCTATTTCTTCTTGTACTTACCTCCACATTACTAAGTAATATGCTTATGGCATGTATTACAATTCATCAACTTCAGATGTACTTCCTTTTTGACAGGTAAATGTTGAAGTTTGTCAGTTGCCCCAGCTGTTATCATTCCAGCACCCAACTTTTCCTTCTCTCGTGCCCCTTAAGAAATCATATCACAGTTTTGGCCATCTTACTATAGAATATTTATATTATTATGACTTCTAAATTTTATTCATTGCTAAGCCAAGCAATCTATTATGTTCCTTGCTTACATAACTGTTTTGTTTCTGTGCTTAATTATTGACTTTTATTTAGCTTTCTTTGGTGTGTATTTGTTAGCTGTTCATACTCTCTTAATGTACCTTTCCAAAATGTATGTGAGTGAATTATTTTCTCCCCCTCCCCCCCTGGAATTTTACTTCCTGGAGCTGTCCATCCTGTGTCTCTCCAGTCTGCTCAAGTTGACGTCTGCTGCCCTTTGCTGTCTTCCCTGGAATCCCCTCCCCTGCTTTTCTGTGTTGGGAGCTCTTTTTTTTGAATCCTCTCTTGTCCTTTTGATTTACTCCCTTGTTTTCTCCTAGTACATTTTCTAGTAGATTCCTGAGAAAGGGGTGCTTGGGATTGATTATTTGGCTGAAAGGAATTCTAGGTTGAAAATCATTTCCCTTAGAATTTTGAAGGCATGGCTCTATGGTGTTCCAGTTTTGAGGATTGTTTTTGAGGCGGATGATGCCATTTTGATTCCTATTCTTTTGCACCTGATCTGCTTTTTCTTTCTCAGGGTCTTCACTTTATCCTTGGTATCCTAAAATTTCACAGTGATGTACCTTAGGGTGGGCATTTTCCCAATAATTATGGTGAACTCTTTCAGCCTGGAAAATTATCTTGTATTTTTTTCCCCTTTACTCCTCTTCCCCCTTCCCCTTCCCTCCCCTGCTGTTTTTGCTGTCTGTGTCCATTCACTGTGTGATCTTCTGTATCTATGTCTCTTTTTCTCTTCTTTTCTCATTTTTCTGCTCTAGGATTCACCGGGATTTTATCCTGGGGACCTCTGATGTGGACAGAGCTTCCCTGTTACTTGTGCCACCTCAGTTCCTGGTTTCTGTTGCACCTCACCTTGACTCTCCCCTTCGTCTCTCTTTTGTTGCATCATCATCTTGCTGTGTGACTCACTTGTGTGGGCACTGGCTTGCCATGTGGGCTTTCGTGCGGTCACTCAGCTTGCCATGTGGGCAAGCTTTTTTTTTTTTTTTTTTTTTTTTTACCAAGAGGCCCTAGGGATCGAACCCGGGTTCTCCCATGTCGTAGGTGGAAGCCCAATCACTTGAGCCACATCAATTTCCCTATCTTGTAGTTTTTTTAAAGAAAATTTTTTAGGAAATGGTAGAAAATATGATTATTTTCTCTATTTTTTTGTTTGTTTCTGGAATATCCATTAGTAGGATGTTGGAACTCTTGGCTTGAACCTCCAATTTTAGTTTTTTTAGAGATATTCTCACCTTCATCTTTATGTTTCATTTTGGCTCTCTTTTTAATTCCCAGGAGCCCTATATTAGTTTGCTATTTCTGCATTACAAATTATCACAGGCTCACAATTTCTGTAGTCAGAATTTGAGGCATGCTGTAGCTGGGTTATCTGCTCAGGGTCTCACGGGCTACAGTGAAGGTGTTGGCCAAGATAGGTTCTCATCTGGGACTTAGAGTCTCTTTCAAGCTCATTCAAGTTGTTGGAAGAATTCAGTTTCTTGTGTCAGTAAGACTGAGGACCTCAGTTTCTGGAGGTTGACCCTTTCCATAGGTAGTTCACAACATAGCTGCTTGCTTTCACTTTCAAGGTCAGTGGGAGATTGTCAATATGATGCTTCACCTTCTTTTAGAGGGCTCATCTAATTAGGTCAGGCCTACCCATGATTATCTCCCTTTTGATGAACTCAACTGAGTAGAAACCTTAATCATGGGCATGATACCCTAAAATATTCACTGGTTCCACCAATACTCAAAGGGAGGTAATTATGCAGGTCATACATATCAGGGGGCAGGAATCTCGAGGGCCATCTTAGAATTCTGTCCTACACAAGCTTTTTCTTTTATTCTGATTGTTCCTTTTAAATAGCATCTTTTTCTTGTTTTTTTTTTGTGCAGTATCATCTTGTATCTTTAATATATTACATATTTTTAAAACAAATGTTCTTCACTGTACTGTACCTTTTCACTCTGAGATCCATTTGTTTTAATTGTTTTGGTCTTTCCTCAAATATTGGAGGCTTTCCTCAAATGCCTAGTGTCTTCAGCTCTCCAAAACTCTGTGTCCTTGGTGGGGTTTTTCAGCTAGTATACTTCTTTAGAGTGTGAAGTGGTGAGGTCCTGGCTATTTTTCTGGGCAGCACCCAAATGCTAGTAGTGTAAGTATACTGGCATGTGGGACTGTTCAGCTTTGCTGGGAGAGGAGTCTTACTGTTCAGTTTGTAGATTTTCACCTAACCCCCTGTTTTTATTTTCTTGCTTTATTGGTACTTTCTCTTGTACCAAGTATCCATGACCTTGGAGCCTATCTGGTTCATTTCTTGGTAGACAATTTAACCATCTCTACTGGGCCATTTGTCAGCAAGGAGAAAGGAAGATGATATGGGGTTCTGGGGTTCTAATTATTTCTTCTAAACACTTTCAACCAGTATCCCTATTTCACCCTTTTCTTAGTTTCTTAGCTGTAATCACAAATACCATGAAATGGGGTCGCTTAAACCTCAGGAATTTATTGGTTCATGATTTCAGAGGCCAGGAGAAGTAAAAACACTGGGGTATCAGCAAGGCAATGCCTTCTGCTTGAAGACTGTGGTGTTCCAGGACTGGCTGCCAGTGACCCTTGGGCCCTTGGCTTTTCCATTCCCTGGCAATGCACATGGCAGCATCTTGTCTCTTCTGGGTTCTATTGACGTCCAGCTTCTGTTCCTCCATGGGGCGCGGTCTTCATAAAACTTCCAGTAATGGGATCCCTAACCTAAAAATTACATCTTCAAAAGTTCCCATTTACAATGAGTTCACACCCACAAGGATGGCTTAAGATTAAGAACATGTCTTTTCCTGGGGTACATAAGTCAGCCTATCATAGTGCTCAGGCCCCATTCTTGCTCCAGTGTTGCCAGCAATCCCCAGTTCCTAATTCTTGCTAGGTATCTGTGGAGGCAAATCTGTTTGTTTCTTCCTGGTGTTTCCCCCTGCCAGCCTCCACCTTTTAGCTTTTGCTTTGCCAAGTCAGTTTCTACTCCTCTGCATCATTCCATCTTCCAAAAATGTCTCATCTCTCATCTCTTGAGACTTTCCTTGGAATTTTATATGATTTTATATCTTGTTCTCATTTTAGGTTTAATTAGATTAAATCTAAATTAATGTATGTTTTCAGTCCACCCCCCCCCCCCATTTTTAAAATGTACTTTTTCTTTCTACCTCCCTAGAACAAGTTGGGAGACACAGCTTTACATGCAGCTGCCTGGAAGGGTTATGCAGATATTGTCCAGTTGCTTCTGGCAAAAGGTGAAGTTTTGAATTCTACTGGTCTTTGCTTAACCAGAAAAATAATCTACCTTGAATTATTTCACTGGAAATAGCAGGAAGAATAATAGGCTCCCTTATCTTAAAACTGGGATTTTTAAATTTATTTATTTATTGGAGGTACCAGGGCCAGAGGTAGAATCCTGGAACTTATATGTGGGAAGCTGGCACCCAACCACTGAGCTACATCAGCTCCCCTAAAACTTGGATTTTAACCTCTACTTTGTATCATACAGTTGTTAGGATAAGATGAGCTTATTGGAGATATTTGTCTAAGTTTTTGGTTATAAATTATAACCTTGGTAAGCCTTAAAATTACATATGTTACTTTTTTTTTTTATAAGAACTTGTATATCCCTGCAGGATTAAAGGGCTAAAGAAGGAAGTGTCCTATGTGTGTCTCGGGGTGTGTGTGTGTGTGTGTGTGTGTGTGTGTGTATATGGGGGAAATCCTCACTGAGAAAGCTGTGTGGGCAAAATTCGGAGGTCCCTGTCCTCAGGAAAGTCTTGATAGATAAGAAAGAATGCTGTGGCTCTGATTTCCTGCTTTGAGCTGAGCAGATGCTACATGTACAGAGAATGAGAGAGCATAGCTAGAGTTCCTGTCTTTATACAGGTCAGAGGGAACAGTGCAATTACAGTCTGACCACCTCTCCACCTATTTGTCTCTCAAATACAAATGAACCCTTCCAGGGGGCTAGACATATAGGGAGCTCCTAATCCCATATCACGCCGTGGTCCAGGAGGCTATAACTGTAACATAGTAAATTTGAGCCCCCAAGCCTAAGTCATGTGGATGGACTGTTGTCAGGAATCCTCTGGGCAATGCTGTGGGATAAATGGGAGAAAATGGTTTTGATTTTAACTATGTTGATGATGTTAGCACCAAGTCTAAAAAAGGTCAGACACCACGAGGACCACTGCTGTACCCTCGTAAGGGTTCTGACTACAGCTTTGTCCTCTATTGTGGCAGCCACTGGCCACGTGTACCCCTGAGCCCTTGAAATGAGGCCAGACTGAATTGAGATGTACTATAAATGCAAAATTACACACCAGGTTTCTAATGCTCATTGAAAAAAAAAGGAATGTAAAGTATCATGATAATTTTTATATTAAATGCCTGTTGACATGATATTTTGTATATACTGGATTAAATAAAATGCATTATTAAAATTAATTTCACTTTTTGAAAATGTAGCTACCAGAAAATTTAAAATTACACATATGGCTCACATTTGTGGCTCACGTTGTATTTCTACTGGACAGTGCTGGTCAAGGGGGGCAGAGGAAATGGTTGTGTTTCTTCTTTAGTATCACTGTCTCATAATTTCCTGCCTTGACAGGAATTATTCAAATTAGTCATGGAACTCTTAACCCTCAGGAGTCTTTGATGGTAGCAAACTGAGAGAATGAGGTTTTACTTAGAGTACTACCTGTGGAGATATTGGTTCTGCTCAGGAGAAAGAGATTTTGACATAAGATAGCCATATTTCTAATTAAACATACTATTTTCATCTTGATTCAATATTTTCGTGCCTTTAAGTTTTAGAACATTTATTTTTTGTTTATTGAGGATGGAGTGGTTGCAAAGAAAATGGCCCTCTCATACACTGTGGCAGAAACGGTAAATTGGTGATGCCTTCTTGAAAAGCAATGTGACAGTATCTAGCAGAATAAAATATATGCCTATGCTTGCATTCAGTATCACTTCTAGGAAACTCCCTTCAGAAATCTATGATATTGTTGAAGGATGTTCTTTGTAGTATTGTTTGTGATAATGAAAATTAGAACCCCCATCAGTAGAGCAGTGACTAAATTCAATTTGGAATGTCCATAAAATGGAATACTTATGAACATTTATATATTAGGTTTTTAAAAAACAAATCAAACAATACATGTATGATTTTATGCATACGTACATATATGAGACTGAATCCATTGATGCACAAAATCACACCAGCTTGTTGGGAATGGTTGCTTCTGGAGGTAGGTGGGAAGAAATGAGAGAAGGAATGGGACTAAGGGTTCAGCATAATTCCATATTTTTTAATCTTTAACAATGAGAATGTATTCATGAATTATTATGTAATTTTTAACACCATAAAGACAGAGGGAAAAAAAAGTAAATAGAAGATGGACTACAGGAACAATGAATTGCCTCTGGGTTTTATTGTGTTGCAATCTGGCCAGTTGGCACGAGGGTATATACGTACATACATAAAATCTTGATTTCCCTCAAGGTCATCCACACGGTCTTTTCTAAAGACCCTCTTGAGCAGAAGAAAAGGCAGAGGGTGTATTGAATGTAATCTCTAAACTCTCATGTGACCACTGGGGTCTGACTGATGATTTAGGATTTACCAAGGGGGCTGGTATACTCACTGAGGAGTTCACATGTAATTAATTCTACGGAGACTAAGGGAAATGCTTTGTCTTCATTGATCATAATTATCACATGCACAGCAACAAGCTCCTGGATTAAAGATGCTAAATATATTATTATTATGGCCTCCTCTTTTACTGTTTTTGAGAAAGTTTACTTCTGGGCCAGAATTGTTCTATATTTGGCTTTGCCAAAAGTGATTATTTTTGGCAGGAAGAGGATTAGTTGACTATTTTATCTTCAAAAAAATGCCTAATTTGCCTGTCTTGTGTTGGGAAAGGTGCGAGAACAGACTTAAGAAACAATGAGAAGAAGCTGGCGTTGGACATGGCTACCAATGCTGCCTGCGCATCTCTCCTTAAAAAGAAACAAGGAACAGGTATTTGGTTTTAATCTTCCTTTCTCCACTGGCGCCTTCACCACTGACATTTATTAAGTTAGTATCGGGGCAGAAAACTCCTTGCTAATCTCTTTAGGTGATTCTGAAATTTGGTTTTATATCCTTGGTCTAAATTGGAGCCTCCAAAATATCCTCAAGCAAACAGAAATTTGAGTGACCTGGATCTTTTACTGTTTTTGTGTATTCCTTTTGTTTCCTGCAATCAAGTTCTAATCACCTTGATTTCCATTACAGTCCTCATCAGGGAATTCTGGTCTCCATTTCCTTGTTTCAGATATGTCTCTATAAGTGGTTCTCTCTCTGTAAAAATTTTTAAGATTAAGCATTCAAGATTGCCTTGATTATAGTTTGTTTTTATTTAAAATGAAGTTATCAACTGTAAGGAAAATTATTTTAGATTTTGTTAAAAATGCATTCATAGTACCATGATGACTTTAAAAAATAAAGTTAAAGTGTACATTTTTCAAAAGAAAATTACCTATTGATGTGAGAGAGTAAGTTCAAAAAAAATCGGAAAGTTGTTTTAAAAGAAAGGGTGTTAAACTTTTGCATCATTCATGATTACTATTCAGAGACTGGCTGTGTAGTTGATCTTTGGGTCTGAGCTGGAACCCTTCCATGTGTAGCCTACTGAATGTATATCACTGCTAGATTTGTTCTAACTTAGGGATTCCAGAAAGAAATGCCTGGGGAGTGTGCCTTGAACTCTGCTTTCCTACTCCTCCTGTCTACCTTTCCTTTTTCTCTCTCTCATTCTCCATTAGCCTCCTGGCCCATGGGAAGCCCAGGAAGACAGAAATAAGAAAGGTAGAAGGAAATTTGATGGGTGGGCACCTTCAGTCTCACTTCTCAAGCCTTACTCTACTATCTTGTGTTTGACACTTTGCTGCTTTGAAGTATAAGCCAACAAATGATTGTTTATACCACCATTTCCTAGGGAAAAGGAGAAGAATGAAGCACCCAGGTTTTGTAGCTCTTTTGCGTTGCTATTCATCATTCTAAATCTTTTTACAGCCTAAAGTGTGGACTGACCCATGTTGACCTATGTTGATGGAGAATCACAAAACAACTTTTCAGAAAACAAATTTCCATTATAGGCATTAATTCCTTTTTTTTCCACTTTAACTTGAGGTTTTATCACTTTCAAAGTCCTCAGATTTGTGTAATGGGATCCTGATTACTTTTCTGTTTTTAATCATTATAATAATTGAATTCCCATTTTTAAACCTCTGGAAAACTTATTTCTCCTGCAGATATATCTCCTTGTTTTATTACAAGAAGCAATGTCATACTGTCCTTATTCCATTGCTAGCAGAACCAACAAAATAAAATGAGTCCACTGGTTGCCTGCTTTATAAAGTCAGTAGCCCTCTCTTCATGGCTTGCCAGGAGCTTCCCAGAATTATCCTCTTTCCTATCATCAAATTTCCATCACAGCCCTTCTCAGAATTCAATTGGCCCTTTTAGCTGTTCCAGATACATCTTAGTTTCAGATTTTATTGTTTTTTTTTTTGTTTTTTTTTAAATTTAGTTCATCTATAGGGTGAATCAGTAATCACTTTGGGATTTCTTAATTATTTAAGCCATTGAACGCTCACTGCCAGAGCAAGTCTTTCTTTAAAATAGTAAGTCATGCATAGAAGGATATAGTATTTCTTTAAAATAATACGTCACACATAGAAGGATAAAGGTTCCACTAAGTGAGTGAGAAAGTATTTCTCAGATTAGCTAGTGTTCCCCAGCTGTTGACCCAGAAGCTAAATCTGTAGCTATGTGGAGAGACAGTTTTTCTTGAGGTCTACTGCTTCTACTCTTGGCTGCCTTGGTTGGGTCAGGAAGTAGGACTGTGGCCTAACTTCCTTTCTCTGCCACTGATTTCCTGTAGCTATGTGACTACCTTTAGGATGTTGTGACTAAAGAACAAGGTTTCTAATATGGAGAAGGTTATCAGTCTTGTGTGTACTGTGAGCGTGATCATGATAGGGCAAGAAAAATGCCAAACCCCTCTCTGACCCCAGAGAACTATACTCCCTTTTCTAGTAATCATTTTTCTAAATGTATATAAAGCTTTTTTAGGAAAAAAACCAACTACATCATTAGCATGTCTAAAAATTAACAGTAATCCCTTCATAGAATCAAGTACCTTGTTATTTACATTTCCCAATTTTCTTATGTAAGTTTGTTTATTCTTAATTTAGTTCATTATAGTTTGTCTAAGTCAGGGTCCAGATAGGGTCAGAATATGATTGGTAGATACGACTCTTACTTTTCTTTTAAATCAGTGTTTCCTCTCCCTTTCCTTGTCTCTTCTTTTTTAACCTTGCAATTTGTTTATTAAAGAAAGTGGGTCAATTGACCTGTAATTGCCCTGTCTGGATTTTGCTGATTGCATTCTTATGGTGGTATTTATCGTTCCTTTGTCACCTGTATTTTTGGTCAGGTGGTGTTAGATTTAGAGGCCTGAACATATTCAGGTTTTGGCTATCAGTCATCTATATTAGCGGTGGAAGAAGAATAAATACTTCATGTAGAATATTGTAATCTTCTATAGCAGGCATATAATATCTGGTTGTTACTCTCCCTGTGATTTTAGCATTGATTGAATGATCATTATCTAGACCCATTTTTTCACTAATGGTTGCAAAATGGTGACATTCTAATTATATCACTCCTTTTCCAGTAATTAGATGGAGTTTTCTGTAAAGAAAAATTTTCTCTTTTCAACTGGATGGATATCCAGAGGTATAATTGATACAGCAGAGGCAGAATAAATGATTGATTTTTGCCCTTTATTTAAGAATTTTCAAAATAATGAACTGGTTCCCTGCCATTCTCCAAAGGAGACCTGTGAGTTCTTTTGGGTATGTGTTAAAACATTCACTGTATTTTATTCCATTCTATTATAGTTAGTATCCTGATTGAAAATCCATCTTCAGTAGGAACCTCTTCAGGTTGGATCCTGAACTTTTTAACATGGCCCTAATAGTCTTTGATAGGATTTTACTTTATGGCATGACAGAAGAATTTCAGGCCCATCTTTTAAATTTCCTGCCCTGGACATGGAATCAGTCATATCTCCAGTGAGCCATGGTGATATGGTATTTAGAGACATGATCTGGGTGCTGTAACGTACATTAATTGAGCTCCAGCATTGTGCCTGAACTTTTATTCAAGTTTTCCCCCTAAAATTGTATCTAGGATAACCTGTTATTATAGGAAATTGATAAGACAGTTGAACAGGTGAACAGTTAAAGATTAGGTGTCTTCCTTTTGAACCTTGCCCAAGGTCAATTTGGTATTTGGGTAGAGATCAGCTCTTTCTGTGTAAAACCTTTATTTTTCTTTTCATTTTATTCTTTTGCCTCTGAATATACTTTACTTGACTGTGTTTTTCAGAATGAAACTGAAGCTGCTTTGTTTTCATTCTCTTTCTTTTCCTTTTCCTCCCTGTCAGTTATCTTTCTACCCAGTGACCTTGCCTTCAGGTAAGGCAGTGGGCTTGGACTGATGGAAGCCTCATGAGTCACTGGTGGAGAAGAGGTTGGAAGCATCTTTATTGGAGTGGAGTGGCTTGTGGCGTGTTTCCTATTGGTCACAGTGCATGCGGCTGGTCGCTTTCTGTTGGGGTTAAAGTATTGGTATCTTAGCACCATGCACTTTACTTTTCTGCACATCTAAGAAATGTGCAGACTATTGTGTGTCAGCAGCTGTTGCTGCAGAAACTTAGCAGTTAGGCTAAACAAATGTGAGAAAAGATCCCTGGGGAAAGTAGACAATCTCTGGGTCAGAGGGAAGATTATGATTTGTTGAATTGTCAAGAACCTTGAAAGTGGAAAAAAAAACCAACAAAACCAAGCAGTTTTGGTAATTTTTCTGTTTTGCTTTCTCCCTCTATTCCTTTTAGATGCAGTTCGAACATTAAGCAATGCTGAGGACTATCTTGATGATGAAGACTCAGACTGATTCCCTTCTGGAGCTTTGAGATCTAAAATTTCTGTTCCTTTTGCCATTCCAAAACCTTGTCTTTGCCAGAAGAGTATTGGTAACCGGAAAAAAAAAAAATCAATGAACATGGCAGTATTACACTGTGTTTAGGGAATGTGTAAATGAATGGTTCTTACCTTTGGTTTGCCAGTAAGTGACTGGATACTTCGCTGTATAAAATGCATTTATGTTCACTAGAGTAGAAAAAGGAGAGATTATTTCTATTTATCAAGCTAAAGGATTTTAAGAATTTTTTTCCTTTTAAAAAAATCAGGATTTTTTTTTAGTTCTTTACCTCAAGGATTGAGATATTTTGAATGGATTTTTCAAGGGGGAAATGCTTATTATAATAATAAACCAAAATACTTAACAGGAAATTGTCAGTTTTTCTGACGAAAATAAACATTTTAAGATACTTTGTTCCTTCTGTCTGTTTTTGTGCTGCCAGTCATTGCTGGTAAATGAATAAAGCTTTTTATATTTATGTTTAGGCTAAGAACTGATTTTATCTTATTTTTTGAGTTATATTTTATATTTATTAGCACAGAAAAATCACAGAAGCCAAATATCTGGCCAGCTTCATATATGTGCTTTGCTTAAAGTTAATATGATAATCATTGAGAAGATACATTTCTAATAAAATATGTAACTTTAATAATTACTGTGAGATTTTCAGTTTTATCTCCAGGTTTATGCTGAGTATGAAGAAGCCAGCAACTCATCAAGGTTTGCTTAAAGTTTGAAAGGTTAAAAAACTTGATTTCCTTACCATGGACAAGTTCATAGCCTTCCACATAAAGTAGCCAGGAGCCCTGAAATTTTTTGGGTTGTTTTTCACTTTGATGACGCCTGTTTTCTCAAAGCATGGGTCTAGCTCATAAATGATTCGGATTCATTTGCAAAAGCAGAAAAAGAAAAAACCCAATATGTCAATTAGCTATAAGGGAGCCTTCTACATCACTGAAGTGACAATTTGAGGTTGTAATTTTGCATTGCTGCAGCAGTAATTTAAAAAATGACATGGCCATTGGAATTCGCCTATTTCTAGGCCCTAAGCCCTGAAATGTGTTTTGCAAGAAGACACACTGATGAAGAGAAGGAAATGTCTGAAGAAGGAAGTGGGTTAGCTCAAGAAACAAATAACTCCCTCTATAAGAGTTTCATCTGTCTGTGACTGGTTTTTCTCTCTGCAGGAGCCTTGAGAAAGATACACTGAGAAGGCTGTTTGAGACCTTTCTAATGCCTTCTAATCTTCCATCTAAATTTTAGTAGAAAAAGAAATCTGTATAAGCAAAGGATGAGTCAAAATTCTGGAATTAATAAAAGGGGTCTTTTCTTTTCAAAACAAATATTAAATTTCAGTTAAATGTTTATATTGCTTCTTAAGCATAACATTGAAGATATGAAATCCTTTGGAAATGTCATTTCTTCCCATAGAACCTTTAAGGACTTGTTTTTTAAATTGGGGCTTGGCCTTAACAAAAAGCTTTTGGAGACCTCTGTAACATTTTGCTCTTATATATTTTCGCCCAGGGTAATTAGGGTAGAAGATAAATAAACTCTTCATTTTTTAACATTGACAGGGACATATAATTTGTATAAATATAGATAATTTTAATGGAAATAGTATGTGCCTTAATTAGGTATTTATTTATTTGAGGAGAAGAATAATGGTTTTCATTGTCATTACATTTAACATTACCAAACCTGTGAAAATTCTAGAAGGCTGGCCAACTATAGTCTTTTTGTGTGTGTGGAAGGAATGAGTTACATGCATGAGTGTTTGGTGAAATGGTACAACTCATTTAGTTGATTTGAAACTCCATGGGAAAATTTATTTTTGCTTCTTGTTTATTCAGCCTGGCTGATCTAAGCTTTCTCAGAGATTGTTTAATGCTGAACTCAGCAACAAAAATCGGTTCTAGGAACTCACCACTGTGCTGGTTGTGCTACAGCAGTAGCTGTATGAAGAGGAGAGCTTTGATTATGTTCTGGAAAGGACTTTGGAGGTTTGCGGTAACCTGAGCTTTCTTACAGTCTCTGTGACCTGAATGCCTTCCTAGCCATCTCATCTTTTAGAAAGAAAATGCATTCTGGCCACATGGGCAGTAAGATACTTGTCCAGCTCTAGCCCCAGTATCCTCGTACAAAGAGCAATATTATCAAAGATTCCCATTTTAGTTCCCGTTCTGGAACTGGATGGTGGTTGCAAATTTATTTTTGTTGGACTGCCATACATTACAGCTGTCAGCTTCTGTATTTCTTTTAGTGAGCCCCTCACTGGCTCCCTTTGTCAGTAGTTGAGTCATGTTATTACCCAAAGGGAAATGCTGGGGAAAACGGTGGTGACCCTATTTTTTTTTTTCAATCTGAAAAAACAAATTGAAATAGTGCTGGAAATGAAATCTCAGGTAATTTTAGGTAGAGGATAATGTGATTTTCTCATAGAAGCTTTCTGTGTAGGTGTTCTTTATTGCGTAGAATTTCAGATGTTTTTCTTATCATGAGCACTGTATTTCTCATCTTTGTAAATGATATTTTCTCTTCTGATAGGCTCCAAGCCTAACATTTACATTTGACCATCAGCATTTCCCCTGTTGACTTTGGTATCTGTGCTCCTGATTTTTTGTTGTAAGTGTGTATGTAGCAGTAATACATAGAGCAGCCATATGTTGTGCAGCTGAACTTCTAAGTGATTACTAAAAGTTGAAATTTTGGTGGGAGAAGTTTTGCAAAAGATTCTACTCTCCCTGTTTTAACTGAAAATATAGGTTTGGAGAGCAGTTTTCTTAAAGAGTGAAGGAAAAATTGCAGGCCACAAATTTATGGTTTCTTTCTCCTTTATTTCTTAATAACAAGCCTTTATATCTGTTCCTCCCTTGAAATGACATAAAATTAAATAAAACATCCATTTGTTAAATGCCTCGTCTGCCAGGTCCTGTGCTGGGCACTTTCACAGACATGATGTCATCGGGTCTTTCTTTGCAGCTACCCTGAGTGGTGAACATTAATACCCATATCTTTTTACTGAGAACTGGGATTTGAAGTTAAGTAACTGGCTCAAGGTCACATTGCTGGAAGGTGGAAGAGCAGGTCTGGGGACTCCTGAGCCCAGGCACTTGCTGCCTCCTACAACTGTCACTTGATGCCTTCCACATCCTGTGAGTGTGCAGAAACAGGCTGGTTCCTTTTCTAACACAAGCCCTGGATGGAGGCATTTGATAAATTCGGTATCTCTGCTAATCAAATAGCATGTGTTATTTAGAGCAACCCTAAGAACTTTTATAAAGGATCTCCTTTTGTCCTCCCCCCAGAAAAATGGCAAAAATTTTTGGGTCCCAGTCATGCTGAGGAAATGTGAATGAATGAGGCAAGGCTTACCCCCAAGTTTCCAAGATGTCTTACTCTGCACATTAGACAGTGAATTAAGTATTAAAGAAGGAAAGCCTGGATTAGCAGCTGTTCAACTTAGCCTGGATTTACATTGCTAGGCAGCATTTCCTTCTGTCCGAGAATTTCTTAGGTGTTTCCAGATAGCCATGAAAATGTGTCGCTGGGAAGGATCAGGGAATGTCGTCTTACCTGAGCCTGGGACCTTGGCATGGACAGGTGTGTAACCTCACACTTCCAGGCAGTTCTGCTGTTGGGTCTTGCCGGTGGCCTTCTGGTTGGGTTTCCACACAGGCTCAGCCTCCATCCTAAACTTGTCCTCTCAGCCTTCTGGGCACTAGAGTGAGGCCAGGTTCCTGGCTGTGGCTGGAAAAGAAAACCAAGGAAATCCACAGGTGTGAGTTAGAAAGCCTGGAAGAAAGCAGGAGGGAAAATGGACGAAGAGACAAGGAGGAAAGAGACTGAACAGCAAAGAAGAAATGGTGACCTTTTCTAAATTACCCATACTTCCGGACACAATGACAAGACAGTTTCAGGAACTTGCCAGAGAATAAGGGCTTTGGCATCAAACTCTCAATTCCAGTCTGGTTCTGCTACCTCTTTCAGAGTGACCTTAGGCAGGCTGCCCATACTAGATGCCTTATCTGTAAGATGGGAGAGAGAACACTACCGAAAATTAGGAGGATTAAATAAAATGATAAAAGTAAGTCACTTAGAATAATGCCAATAATGACTAATTGCGTGGATGAATGTTGCCTGTAATCATCAGCCTGAATGTGGAAGTTTTCATTAAAAACAATTAGAGATGTGTGTTTTTGAAAGGTATATCAACAAATATTTCTCAAAGGCACAGCCATTATTGTGAAGAGTGCATTTCTTAAAATTTTGTTTAAAAACTAGTAGAGGACATTGTTTCCTTCCAAACATTTAGGTGTGTTTGTATGTGATAAAAGCATTTTCCGTGTAATTTTACTTTTGTTAGTCAAAGGAAAGAAATATGGCTAGAAAATATCTGGTTATTTTTGTTACTGTTATTAAAGTAATTCAACAGTCAAGTGGACAGAAGGCCTTTGCCACTGTTTTGGTTTTGCATTGCTGCTTTGGAGTGGTTTGATGAACTTGAAAGGCTGTTGGTCCAACTTTTAGTATGCAATGATTACAAACTGAAAGGGTATTTGATATTGCTTGGCAACTTCATATGTTTGCCTTACAAGGTCTCTACTTCCCATACTTCAAGAATTTAGTCCCACATTGCTAGATGAGACAGATAGAAAACCTAAGACACTTAAATGTTAGCACTGAACAAGGTGGCAAAAGACTAAAAACTAAATCAGGGGAGCAGATGTGGCTCAAGCAGTTGAGCGCCTGCTTCTGAAATAGGAGGTCCCAGGTTCAGTCCCTCGTGCCTCCTAAAAGCAAAACAACAAAAACACCTACTCAGGGGAGCCGATGTGGCAGTGTCAGCTTCCCGCATACAAGGTCCTGTGTGCAATCCCCAGCCCTGGTACCTCAAAAAACAAAACAACAAAAAACGAAATCAGACATTCCAGAATGGGGAACTCCTGAGGCCGCAAAAATAAGAAAAGCCTTCTTATACCCAGTGGAAGTATAACATGCTGAAGTGAGTCCTGTTTGGACACAAATTTGCTAGAAGAATCAGCCAAAGTCAGTCCTTGACTAAAATTGACAACAGCTTCAGAGAAATCCATAGACCTGAAAAGCTCTTGGTAAGCAAGAAGCATCACTGTGACCAGCAGGGATCAGGGAAAGCCTGGCCTACAAGCCCTCATGCCACCAAGTCTGAGCTCTGTGACATTTCCGGGGTCCATAGTGCCCTTGATATGACTGCAATGAGGATCAGGTGGTAGTGGCCCCTTCTCATGTGAATGCAGGTGTCATGGCTGATTCCATTTTTTGGAGGACCTTGATCAAGGAACTGATTTTTTTTTTTTAGGAGGTGCTAGGGCCTCAACCCAGGACCTCGTACATGGGAAACAGGTGCTCAACCACTGAGCTACATCTACTCCCCAATGAGTTGATTTTTTTTGTCTGTCTGTTTTTAGGAGGCACTGGGGATCGAACCCGGGAAGCAGGTACTCTACCACTTGAGCTACATTTGCTCTCCTAAAGGGCTGATTTTTGAGAACCTTAGATTATGACATAACCCACTGTGGATGCTGTATCAACTTTCCAGCATGTGGTGGTACCCCTTATATGCAACAGGACACATGAAAAACCCCTGGGCTTAATCTCAAAGCCAGGGTTCAGATGGTGTCCCAGGGAGAAAGGGCATCTGGAGTTCTCTAGTTGAGCCCAGCTGCGTACTGTGTGGTGTGGTGTACGCAGAATGGTTTTTGCTGTATCTAGATCTGCAATCAGCTGCGCTGGAAGTCTTGTTCTCTGAGTCATGCTTTCTACAGATTGCTTATCCTTTAACAGTATCATAGATAAAGTTTGAAGTTAGTGAACACCTCTCTTTTAAAACTGGAAATCGTGCCTTAACAATCTCTGGCTCCCTCCATTTTTCATTATTAGTTAGCAGTAGTTTTTCCTGTAGTGTTATGTGGGTTAATTAATTAATATACCTACTACCTCTAATGATTTAGCATTTGTCATTAGAAATTTAATTTCAGCAAGAAAACTTTACTAATATGAGAATTGTTTTTAAATTTTGGTCCTTGAAGTGTCCTTAGAAGTTATTTATTCAATCCAATGCCTTGCCCTAGCCGTCCCTTACCCCCCTTTTTTATAATAGATGTAGCCTGAGGTCCAGAAATGACTTGCTATTTATTAGAAACACAGCAAATGATTGATAGAACTGATCTTCAAGTGAGGAATCAGATAAAAGGGCTTTAAAATAGTTGCCATAGATGTTTTTATATCACACTGCTGTGAGAGGAAGTCTTCCTACTGGTGGTAGTTTGAATTATGTACCCCCAAAATCACATGTTCTTAATCTGCATTCTTATGGGTGTGAACCCATTGTAAATAGGATCTCTTAAGGATATTATTTCAGTTAAGGTGTGGCTCAACTGAATGAGGTTGGGCCTTAATCCCATTACTGGAGTCATTTATAAGCAGAAGAAATTAGACACACAGAGCAGAAGCCTTGGGGAGGAGCTGAAAGCCAGAATCCAACAGAACCCAAAAGAGAAAGGAGAAGACATTGCCAAGTGACTAGAAAACCAAGGAACTGAAGAATGGTCTTCTAGCCTCAAAAGTATGAGCCAATAAATTCCTGTTGCTAAACCAACCCCATTGTGTGATATTTGACATAACAGCCTGAAAAACTAGATTTTTTTTTTTCTGGTGGATTTTCTAAGTCTTTTATATTCAGTTTACCTCCACCTTTTCTTTTACTTCAGCTAATTTTTATTCACACATAGGGGAATGGGAAGGGTGTTATAAACTAAATTTTTCAAAACTTTTCTCTCTTGTTGAAAGGTTAATGTGGGAGGAAATTGAAATGCTAACAAAATTGAAATTTGAAATGATGGATTTACTTGTCTATGTCCTGTGGAGTGCCACTTTTACTGCTATGGATTGAATCATGTTTCCCTAATCACCAGTCCTGTCGATGTGAACCATTTGGGAGATGTTATTAGTGAAGGTGAGGCAAACTGAGTCAGGGTGGGCCTTAATCCAATATGCCTGGGTCTTTATAAGCAGAGGAAATTTGGACACAAGATGGGAGAGTGATGGCATGAGCCTGCAGCAAGCCACCACCAGAACACTGCAGCCTATAGAGAAGGCACGGTCCTACTGATGCTGTGACTGTGGACTTCTGGTCTCCAGAACTGTTTAAACCATCAAGTCTGTGGTATTTGTTACAGCAGCCCTGGTAAACCAATACCCCATACCCTAGATAAGCAGTGGTTGAAACAATTGTGCCCTAGATTTCATAGTATCTGAGTTGCTACACTAACAAGATTACTCCATCCCATGGAGTATATCCAATCACAAAATATGATTGTTCACTATGATTTATTTTTATTTCATCCATCAGCAAATATTCATTGACATTTATATGTTTAAGGTGCTTCCACTGACCATGAGGTGCAGAGGTGCCCAAAGATGTACTTACCAAATGCAATGGATGTGTCATGATGATGGGAACGAGTGTTGCCGGGGCGGGGGGGGGGGGGGGGGGGGGTGAGGTGGGGTGGGGGGGGTGGGATTGAATGGGACCTCATATATATATTTTTTATGTAATATTATTACAAAGTCAATAAAATTTAAAAAAAAAACCTGAAGAATAAAAACTAAATATATTGAAGTGTTTTACTTAGTACTTGTGTAGGGCATTGTTATTTAGACCCACTAAGGAATCTTAAGAATAAAATAATGGGAAATAGGTAATGTTTCAGTAAATACTGATGGCTATTTTGTGTTCCTTTGAACCAAGAGTCAGGTAAATTTTGTAATGACTTCAAATGTAAAGAATACAAGGCCATTTTCATTTCCTCATTTTCATTGATGTGCCTTGCTTATTTTAAGGCTTGCATATATTTCTTATTACAGTGTTAATAATGGTTTCACATAAATTCCTAGCAATAGGGAAAATCTTACTGTGTTCAAAATTTGTGGGTCTCTTCTATGGCATACAATTATGGTTTAATATTAAAACTGCATCAATATGCATATAACAATATGCATCCAGTACTATCAATTATTCCTTTTTACCTCAAGCTGTATAATAAACTTTATTCTCTATAAAAGTTATTTCAATTTCAATATAATTTCTTTATTGTTGGAAAAGCCATCAAGACTCACGTCTTAAGAAATTCCTCAATCATATATTGTTTTCCCTGCTCTCTATTTTATAAAATCCATGAAAATCCAAACTCCTTACCATGGACCAAAGGGCCTGGCAAAACTTAAGCAAACACATGTTTTGCTGTTGTCTTTAGTAGTCTTCTGCCACGTTGGTCTTCTCTGGGTTTCTTGAGCACACCAGACACTGACCTGTTTCAGGTTCTTTGAAGATATTCTTCCCCCTCCCTGGAATGCCTGGAATGGCCTTCCCCCTGTTATTGACTTAGCTGACTTCTCATTCTTCAGGTGTCAGTTTGAATGTCACCTTTTCAGAGAGGTTTTCCCTTGTTCTGTCTGAGCACCCTAATTATTTCCTTAAAGCCATATATTGAAAGTGGTCATCACATATTTATTTATTTATTTATTTATTTATTTATTTATTTATTTATTTATTTTTTATTAATTTTTTTATTTTTTATTGACTTTGTAATAATATTACATTAAAAATATATATGTGAGGTCCCATTCAACCCCACCCCCCCACCCCCCCTTTCCGCCCCCCCAACAACACTCGTTCCCATCATCATGACACATCCATTGGATTTGGTAAGTACATCTTTGGGCACCTCTGCACCTCATATACATTGGTTCACATCATGGCCCATACTCTCCTCTATTCCATCATGTAGGCCCTGTGAGGATTTACAATGTCTGGTGATTACCTCTGAAGCACCATCCAGGGCAGCTCCATGTCCCGAAGACGCCTCCACCTCTCATCTCTTCCTGCCTTTCCCCATACCCTTTGTCCATTATGTCCACTTTTCCCAATCCAATGCCACCTCTTCTATGTGGACACTGGATTGGTTGTGTCCATTGCACCTTTATGTCAAGAGGAGGCTCAGATTCCACCTGGATGCTGGATGCAATCCTCCCATTTTCAGTTGTAATCACTCTAGGCTCCATGGTGTGGTGGTTGTCCTTCTTCACCTCCATCTTAGCTGAGTGTGGTAAGTCCAATAAATCAGATTGTAGGTGCTGGAGTCTGTTGAGGCTCAGGATCTGGCTATCACATTGTCAGTCCAGAGATTCAAATCCCCTAAATATATCTTAAACCCCAACATTAACTGCACCTCCAGCACATTAGCATGAAAGTCTTATGAAGGGAGATCCCATCTGAGTCCAGATTCATCACACATAAACACCATTTCCAAAGAGGGGCCATCTGCCCTGGTAGTTAACCCCATCGGCCATGACCATAACTCCCATGGGTCTCTTTAGCCCTCAAAGGAACACATATTTATTTTTTGACTTTTTTTCTTCTGTTTTCTCCTCCTGGGGGGAAGAGCCTATCTTTTTTGTTTACTAATATATTGCTAATGTCTAACACAGTGCTCAAATAAGTGATTGTGTTCAGAGGGAGTGGATAACTATATGTTAAGGCCTAGTACTCCCTGATTTGCCTTGGCTCCTGAAGTGATGCCAAGGAAGGAACCCCTAGCTTAGGAGTAAGATGAGGAACATGGGCTTCCCCACCTACCAGGAAAAAGTGACAAATGTGTTCTTTCCAGCTGTCAGTGTGGGACTTTATGGGCAACCTGCGGAACATACAGAGGCTTAGTCTGTGACCTCAGAATCACCACCGTATTCAAAAAGATTAATCATCTGCTGCAATACTTTTCTCACCACCACAAATTTCTTTTGGATGATATATTAGCCAAAGGGGTGCTGATGCAAAATACCAGAAATTGGTTGGTTTTAATAAAGAGTATTTATTTGGGGTAGGAGCTTGCAGATAAAGGCCATAAAGCATAAGTTACTTTCCTCACCAAAGTCTATTTTCACGTTTTGGAGCAAGATGGCTGCCGGCGTCTGTGAGGGTTCAGGCTTCCTGGGTTCCTCCCTCCCAGGGTCTTGCTTCTCTCTGGGTTCAAGTTTCCTTTCTTCCCAGGGCTTGCTTCTTCCTGGGATCAGCGTCCTCTCTTCCTGGGGCTGGCTTCTCTTTCCTCTGTGATCTTACTTCCTGGGGCTCCAGCTTAAGGCTTCAGCATCAAACTCCAACATCAAAACCCTCACATCAAAATCTCCAACTTGTCCTTTACCATGCCTTTTACCCTTGCTGGGTGGGGACTCAATGCCCTAATGACATGACCCAATCAAAGCCCTAATCATAACTCAATCATGCCCAGTAATAGACCAGCTTACAAACATAATCCACTATTTTTGGAATTCATAAATATATCAAACTGCTACAGATGCCTTGGTGGTAAAGGCCTCCTAGGACCTCTGTTCAGGATAGAGATTACTGTATTAGGTTCCCCAAATCCTACAGAATAGGCAAAACCATATGTTAGACTTGATGTTAGGCTGTCCCTGAAAGCTGGGCTTGATCTAGACCAGGCTTCCCTTTACAAGGTAGAAAGCAAGGGCTCCATTTCACAGGAAAGTGGGTTTATCTGGGTAGGAAATTTTTCTCTTTATTTCTAATTAGACCCAAATTTTTGTGCTCATTTTTCTGTTTACTTATGGTATGACCTTCTGTAAGTTACTTAACTTCTGAGCTGTCTCTGCATTAGTAAAACATGAACTGTAAATATTTACAGGATTATTTTAAGGATGTGTAGGTATGAATTACCTAGGTCTGTGCTTGAGCAAGTTCTTTAAGTCCTTTTGCCTGTTTCTTATGTAAAGTGGAATAATAAAAGCACCTACCTCATGAGGTTCTTGTGCCTGGCACAAAACAAGTACAAAAAGCATTAGGTATTTATTATTGTAAGCATGATTGTTACTATTAATTTTAATGTTTTATTTATTAAACACTTACTGAACCTCTAGTATGTACTCTTTGAATCTAAGTTTTCACTCCATGCATCCATAGAGGTCCTTGCCTCCAGTGAGCTGAGTAAGTCTGGAAGAAATTAAACTACCATACCACTTGGGTTCACTTTAAATTCATCACCATAAGTCTCAATTATATACCCCTGGTCATTCAGTCTCCATCTTTCCTAGATGAATATTTCATGTCTGCTTTTCTGCCATCAAACTCCCTATCTCCTCCTCTATTCTTGGTTTCTACTCACTGAGAAAATGGATGCAATCAAAGAGAGAATGCCAAAAAATAAATAAAAGAGAGAGAAAGAAAATGAAAGAATACCTCAGCTTCCCTCCACCTTGTGTAACCACCTACCAGGATCTGCATCCACATACTCTGCTTTCTTAACTCTTACCATGCCCATATTTACAAGTTCTCATCTCTTCTCATCCACTCAATTTATCTACTGAGCTCCATCTTTCCTATTTTATCCATGATTTGCTCCCTGGCGGCTCATTTCGATCAGCTTATAAACACACTATTTTCCCTATCTTAAAAACAACATCCCTTCACCTGATTTCACTTAAAGGCTATCTTTTACTTTCTTTTGCAGCAAAACTTTTTACAAAGTTTCCATATGTCTCCATTTTGCATTTTTTCCCCCTTAAAGCCACTCCATTCAGGCTTTTGTCTTCCCCGCTGTACTCACCAGGTCTTCAGTGATCTCCATTTTGCTAATTCCAGCGGTAAATTCTCTCATTCTTTCCCCAACAGCTGCGTTGACATAATCAATCACTTCCTCCTCCTTGGTTCACTTTGCTTACTTGCCTTCAGCACTACTCACAAGGTCTTGATTTGCATTCTACTTCAGTGGATACTCCCTCCAGTTTTCTTTGCTGGCTCCTCCTCTAGTAGTTTCCAAGTTGCTAAAATAAATGCCATGCAGTGGATTGACTTAACAGCAAGAATTTGTTGGTTCATGGTTTGAAAAACTAGAAGGCTTGCTTCTGTGTGGGGTCAGTATCTTCTGGCTGGCTGGCAATTGTTGGGATTCCTTGTCTTTTCTGTCACCATGGCAATGTTCATAGTGGCATCTTCTACTTTCTCTTCTGGATTCTGTTGACTTCACTTCTGGCTGCTCCTTATGTCATCTCTTCCTTGTTCAATTTCCTTTGCTTATAAGGACTTCAGTCATATTAGATTAAGGTCCACTGTCATTCAGTTTGGGCATGCCTTAACTAATAACATCTTCAAAGATCCTATATACAGATGGCTTCATACCAACAGGACCAGGGGTCGGGACCTGGACATGCCTTTTCAGTAGGACATGATTTAATCCCCAATACCCTCTTCTCCTAGACCTCTCACTTTTGGAGTATCCCAAATCTAAACCCATTCCCTTGCTGGTCTTATACTATCTCATGGCTTCAAAATGCCCTTTCTATGCCAATGATTTCCCAAATCTCCAGCCCCCATGCCCAAGTAAGCTCCACAAGGGTCTCTTCTGTTAACTGATGTCTCCCAAGCTCCTAGGATATGACACGGCACATAATATCTTCTCAATAAATATTTGTGTTTTTTTTTAAAGATTTATTTTTTATTTATTTCTCCCCTTCCCCCCCCCCCCCCCCCGCCATCCCCATTGTCTGCTCTCTGTGTCCATTTGCTGTGTGTTCTTCTGTGACTGCTTCTATCCTTATCAGCGGCACCGGGAATCTGTGTTTCTTTTTGTTGCATCATCTTGTTGTGTCAGCTCTCCATGTGTGCGGCGCCATTCTTGGGCAGGCTGCACTCTCTTTCGTGCTGGGCGGCTCTCCTTACAGGGCGCACTCCTTGTGCGTGGGGCTCCCCTACCCGGGGACACCCCTGCGTGGCATGGCACTCCTTGTGTGCATCAGCACTGCGCATGGGCCAGGTCCACACAGGTCAAGGAGGCCCGGGGTTTGAACCGCAGACCTCCCATGTAGTAGGCGGAAGCCCTATCCTTTGGGCCAAGTCCACTTCCTAGTAAATATTTGTTCATTGGATAGATGAATGAATAAGTGTCCTTGTGGAAATCATAGATTAACTTTTAAATTCTACCTAAATTTACTAAATTTATGTACTTATTTTTATGTAGAATATAAACCTGATTTTAAAATTTGGTTAATCCTAATTTTTTTTAGGTAACTGCAGCATGGGGGAGGGAAGCTTGTTCAAAGGAAAAAAACTTGTTCTTACAAAGTACTTCTTTGTATTTTTGATTTTACATTTTAAATATGTTTTTATATATTTTATATTTTACTATTTTGGTATCTGGAATTTGAACAAAGAATGCAATCCAATATTTTAAATAAAAAATTACCTTGAGTATTGTATTTTTAAAAACTTAAGTATTTACAATGTGAGCAGTGTCCTTTAAGTTAATTTGCCTTTACTTAATTATGAAGGTATTTTCTCTGCCTGTCTTTAAGGTAGGTAGTTTTCATGACGCACAGTTGATGCTCACTGAAGTTTTTTTTTTAACAAGACAATTTTATTGTTACATTTTAAGAAAGTATAAATCCACCCAAAGAGTACAGTCAATGATACTGGTATAATCACATATTTGTGCATTCATCACCCCAGTCATTCCCAGAGCGCTTTCATTATTCCGATAATAATACTAAACAAAAACCAAATAAACAAAACTCATCACCTCTCAGTTCACTTAAGTTTTTGATATAATTTTTATCGTTTCTATTTAGTTCTATGAATTTTAAACTGTTTTATTGACTGTATTTTGCTATATGTATACATTTATACCAATGTAAATGTTCCACTGTGTTGAGTTTATTTATTCTTCCATTCAATAAATAGAGTACTTTCTCCCCTTATTTTATTTTATTGTTTTTGGAATAAGACATTCATCCATACTTCAAAACGTACAGTGGCTTTTTTTGTAAAAAAAAAAAATCCCTCTTTTCAATTTGCTTCTTTGAAAACAACCAAAACTGCCAGTTATGTGTTTTTTAAAAAATAATCTTTCCAGAGATATTTTATTTTGTGTGTAAGTAAATGCATGCTTGTATTTTCACTCTGCCTCCGTCCCTTTTCTGAAAAAACGGTTCTGCTCCTTGTTTATCTCTTACTGTATCACTAAGATCATTTGGTATCAGCACACAGAGAGGCTTCCACATTCTTTTTTTACAGCTGCATATTAATCCATTGCACATATATACAATAATTCTTTGACTCATTCCTTATTACTTGGTATTTTGGTTGTTTCCAATATTGAGCTATTTCACACAGTGCTGCTGTGAAAAACCATGTATATATGTCACTTCATATATGTGCAATAGAAATTTCCCAGAAATGATCAGAGGGTATGTACATATGTAAATTTGATAGATTTTGCCAAATTTCCACCAGGTATATGTAATTCTACTGATTTATGATTTCCATCCAAATTGACATCCAATTCATTAAATAGTATTGATTACTCAATACTTGAAAACACATTGTTTGGGATACTGGGCAGACAAGATTAATAAAACGTAGCACCTGTCTGTAAGGAGATTTTTTTTTACTTATGTAAATTGGACTACCTGAGAACTAGAAGGAATTCATTTAGTCTAGTCATTTCTAATACATCAGGGCTGATAGTTCTTCCCCTGTTTCTTCACATTTGTAATAGAGTTTATAATTTACAAAGGTATTTCCATAGACCTTTTTTTGGAGGGATTGAGGATTGAACCCAGGGCCTTGTACGTGGGAAACAGGCGCTTAACCAGCTACACCTGCTCGCCTTTCTATAGACTGTTATTTGATCTGGATTAAAACAACAACAAAACTTTTAAAAAATTAGAATACAGGTACACTCCATTTTTAAATAGACCTAACCTGATGTTTCTGATGAGACTTTTTTTTTTCCTCTCAGTATCCTGACCTCTAAGTTATACTTACTTTCCCACAAAAACTATTCAATAAATTGGTTGTCATAAGATTAGTGGTTAGGGTCTCAGATAGCCCAGAACAGACTGCTGAATCCACAGGTACTCTGCAGTTCCTGGTGTATTCGCTAGGATGGCTTTTGGCTATGTGTAACAGAAACCCTATTACAATGGCTTGTCCAAAGAAGATTTTTTTATTTTTCTCATTTAAAAAGAGGTCCAGAGGTAGGTAGGACAGGGCTAGCACAGCCGCTTCACAGAACCATCAGGAACCCAGCTACACTTCTCTCCCTGCTTGGCTTCCATCCCAGGCTTGCTGCCCTCTGGTTGCAAGATCACAACTCCAAGATGTCACACTGACTAGAATTTTATTCTCTATCTCAGTGACCACTCCTTCTCAGACTCCTTCACACCTTCCTCTTCTTCTCCTATACCTTTCAACGGATGGAGTGCTTCTGGGCTCAGACTTTTCACTCTGTGTCTCCAAGATGGTGTTTACATTCCAAGCAGAAAGAAAGGGAAGGCAACAGTTGCCTCTTGCCACCTGTTCTGGAAGCTCTCCCCAAGAGAAACATACATTTCACTAACCAGAAATGTACCACAGGGCCTCACCTAGCTTCAAGGGAGGCTGAAAAATCAGTTTTTACACTGAGCGTATTGCTGCCCTGGAGATAATAGGGTCCTGTTAGTGAGGAAGAAGGAGAGAATAGATACTGGAAGGACAACTGACAGTATCTGCCACAGTCTGCTATCTGTGAACTGTTGAAAATGTTAATCAAAGCTCAATGACCTCTATAGTTCAGGAACAAATTCTATTTTTCTGTTTCTAAATGATGGATCAACTATATCCTTTGGGCTCTGTGTGAGCAACAAGACCAAGCATTTGAAATTTCTTTGTACAGCGAGAGTTCCCAAAGTGGGAAAACTGGCTCACACATGTTGCATTCCTATGTAGCTATTTCAATCAGATTTCAGTTTGCCTTGATCAATAGTTGCAAATGGAACACTTTCAGAAGGACTCTATTTCAGCTACTTTATAGATGGAATAGACTTTCTTAACACAAAAATCTGGGAACCCAATTGCCATATAAAAATACATGCCAAGATTAAAGCAACTAGGGAAGCAGACTTGGCCCAGTGGTTAGGGTGTCTGTCTACCACATGGGGGGTCCGCGGTTCAAACTCAGGCCTCCTTGACCTGTGTGGAGCTGGCCCACGTGCAGTGCTGATGTGTGAAAGGAGTGCCGGCCCACGCAGGGGTGTCCCCCGCATATGGGAGCCCACGTGCAAGGAGTGTGCCCTGTAAGGAGAGCTGCCCAGCGTGAAAGAAAGTGCAGCCTGCCTAGGAATGGTGCCACACACACGGAGAGCTGACACAACAAGATGATGCAACAAAAAGAAACACAGATTCCCGTGCCTCTGACAACAACAGAAAGTGGACAAAGAAGAACAGGCAGCAATCGGACACAGAGAACAGAAACCAGGGGGTGAGGGGTGGGGGGAGAGAAATAAATAAAAATAAATTAAAAATATTAAAAAAAAAAGATTAAAGCAACTAGAAGGAAAGACTTTCTAAGTTGGAATGGTTTGTTCTCAAACATGTTTTACTACCTTGTGTGTATTTTTTTTAATAAAGGAAAAGTGGTTTCATTTATAAATGTTAATTAAAGAAAAATATGTTTGAGTGACATTGTTGGAAAAGAGCAAAATCATTACTAGCTTTATCTTTTTTAGGACTTTGTCTCTAAACGTGTTCTTTCCCCTCCTCCCCGATCCTTTATCCCTTACATTCAATTTAAAAATCGGTCTTGTCAATCCTATCTCCAAAATGATGTCTCTCAAATCTGAACTTTCCTTTCCATTTCTACTATTACTGCCTGGATCCCAAAGGGGAATATTGTGTCTCTGCTCTTGGGATACCATCTGAGTAGAGATTCCTGGAAAGTATTTAAGTTGAGAAGGAGTGTTCTTGGAGATCTGAGAATAAGCTCCAAGTAAGAAATAGCCTAATTATACTTAGGAGGAGCCAAAGTTATAGCAAGAAAGATGAAGATGTCCCCCACATTTGCAAATGAGGCAGAAACTTAATTATTATAATTATGGTGGGGATAAAAAGAAGAAATGAATGAGTACAGCCTTCTAGGTGGTGCCCAGGGCATCTGCAGATGTGAGTCTCACTAACTGAACTGTCTGTGCAGTGTTAAATGGCCAGCATCCTAGCTCAGGCTCTCCCCTAATTTCTTACCTACCAGTTAACTACCAGGCTTTTTGCCCTACCCTCTAATCTTTCTAAATTACCATTTTTCATATGAAATGATTCTTTGCTTTCTCTGCCTCTTGAAACTGAACTTAAAGGCAACCTCATCTCTAAAGCATTTTGTGTTTACCTAAAATAGAAATGATCTTTCTCCTCTAATTTCCTATAATAGTTGCTGTTTTGACTTTTCAGTTATCATGTCTCAAACATTTGTTTGTCCCATAGTTCCTTTGTGTGTTTATACTCATTGAGGTCTCTGAGGATAGGTTCCATCTTTGCTTCTACCTCCAGATCACACAGTGCCTGGTAAAAAGAAAGTGTTTTTTAAAAAAAGTTTTTAAAAATCATACAGTAAAAGTGCCTTTTTTCCCAATATATATAGATTTATGTAACCACTACCATAATCAGGATGCAAAAGAGTTCTGTCACCCACGGAAACTCCCTGTGCCATCCCTTTAGAGTCACACACCCTCCCCCACTGCATCTGCTGGCAATCCCTGATCTGGTCTCCATCCCAATAGTTCTGTCTTTTCTAGAATGTCATATAAATGGAACCATATATTATGTAAGCTTTTCAATTGGCTTTTTTTCACTGAGCAAAATGTATTTGCAATTCATCCAAATTTGTTGCATGTATCAGTAGTTCCTTCTTTTTTTATTGCTGAATAATATTCTATTGTATGTTGCTGGACATTTGGATTATTTTCAGTTTAGTGCAATTATGCACAATTATGTGCACAGTGCTTTTTGAATGAACATATGAGTAAACAAGATAATTGCAAGCACTTAACCTTGTGAACTCCATAGATAAGCAAATTTTATGATAGGCATCCTTGGAAGAACATACAGAAATGAATATATATACAGACAGATTACATATAAATATATATATTCAAAATGAGTAGTCTAGAATAGACATACAAATGACGTTCTTTTGGATTTTAGGAAAGGTAATGCTTACTTCTGTCTAGCTGTAGGTATGGGGGAGGTATAGTCAATATTATTTTGATTCTGAAATTAAGTAATTACTTCTCAAACAGGTGTGACACTACAAATCAAGGAAATACATAAACCTGCATAGAATTAATTAATTAATTTTTATTGTGGGAATGTATATACAAATAAAATTTGCCATTTCAACTACTTTTACATGTATGGTTCAGTGGCATTAATTACTTTTACAATGTTGTGCTATCCTCACCACCTTCCATTACCCAAACTTTTTCACCACCCCAAACAGAAACTGACCAATTAAGCAATAACTTCCCATTCCCTCTTCCCTCAGCCCCCTGGTAACGTCTAATCTACTTTCTATCTCTATGAATTTGCTTCTTCTAGATATTTTGTGCAAGTGGAATCATACCATATTTTCTGGTTGTATCTGAAAGTTTATTTTGTGATTTATTTAAAATTAATTGACGATTTCTGAAATGCTTAAAAGAGGTCCAAAATGTAAGTTTATATCATTGACAGAAAATCCCCCATGATTCAGAAATTCAAAACATATTAAGTATAAGAAGTTGTCATTGTGGACTTGCTCAGAAATTTCGAATAGAGCAAGACATTCTCAGAAAATTCAAAATAGTTCTGACTTTCCATTTCATTAATAGAAGTCAGTTTGTTTTACTAATATGGTGTAGAGAAAAATGAATTTCAGGTAGAACTAGGTTATAGTCTTGAATTAGCTAAAAACTAGCTTAACCTCTGGGAAACTTCACTTTCCTCATCACTAAAATGAGGGTATTTTGGCTATCAAATATAGAATAGTTGTGAAGATGTGAAGAGTCACATATATAAAATGCTTGATACATACTCAATAAATGTTAGAATCTTCCTTCTTTCTGACTCTGGGTTTCAACTGACTTATCTTTAAAATGTGAGGCTAAGACAAGATGATTTCTAAAATCTTTCCAGCTCTGGATTGTGTGTGTGTGTGTGTCCAGGTGGTTTGTGAACAGATATATTTTCTAGAAACAAATTTCTAGATTGACAAGTAAAAATATTGTGTCTTATATCCACCTTTATATGCCTTTGATCCATGGTAAATAATTAAAAATAAAATTTTAATGTTTTCTTTTCTGTTTGAAGTTTATTTATGGGTGCGTGGGGAGGGATGGTAAGGCACAGTGACCTAGGTTCCAAAACAGGGAAAATACTTGCTCCTTATTAAGGAGTAATGACATTCACATGTCTAATCTGGAACTCAGAGATTCTCAATTACTTTATAAGGATGTTTTTTAGGAAGTACCAGGGATTGAACTCAGGATTTTGTACATGCAAAGGAGGCACACAACCACTGAGCTACACCTGCTCCCTATAAGAATGGTTTTTTTTTTATGCTTACATTCATTTTTTAATTATCTTTTTTAAGAAGATAGATAGATCACACAAAATGTTACATTAAAAAATATGAGGTTCCCATATACCCCATTCCCCACACCTCCCACACCTCCCACATCAACAACTTCTTTCATTAATGTGGTACCTTCATTGCATTTGATGATTACGTTTTGGAGGACTGTTACACAGCATGGATGATAGTTTATGTTGTAGTTTACATTCTCTCCCAGTCTATTCAGTGGGTTATGGCAGGATATATAATGTCCTGCATCTGTCCCTGCAATATCATTCAGAAAACTCCAAGTCCTGAAAATGCCCCTATATCACACCTCTTTTTCCCTCTCCCTTCCTTCAGGAACTCCCTTGACCACTCTCTCCACATCAATGCTATAATTTCTTCCATTGCTAGAGTCACAATAATTCTATAGTAGAATACCAGTAACTCCACTCTAATCCATATTTTATTCCTCCTTCCTGAGGACCCAGGGATGGTGATCCCCACTCCACCTCTAAACTGAGTAGGGGCTTAGATCCCACATGGCTAATGGATGAGATTCTCTGGCTTGCAGTTGTAGACTGTCTCAGTTCCTTGGTCTGGTGGTTGACCAGGCTCACCTTCTTCTTAGCTGATCTGGGTAAGTCCAGCAAACTGGAGAGTAGATGCTGCAACTCTGCTGAGGCTCAGGACCCAGATGGCACATGGACGGCCCAGAGATAAAGTCTCCTGAGCATACACCAACCCGAGCACCAAACACACTTTCAGTAAAGGTGACAGAAGAGGCATGTGTAGAGAAGTCACGTCTGAGTCCAAATCCATCACACTTAGGAGCACAAATACCAAAGTAGGGCCCACTGGCAAGGCAGTGAACACCAGAACCATCTGCCATGACTGTAGGACCTGGGTGTCTCCATACCACTCAGGAGCACCACTAACTGGGTTTGTGTCTACTTTGGCAGTCTCTGAGATCCTGCTGACCTCTGACTCACTTTGAAGTCTCTTAACCATATACACCCATTTGTCTTTACCATTTCCCCTTTTTATTCAAGGTCTTTTTCAAGTTGCATCACCAGCCGGTGCTTGGTAGTAACCCCTTGGTGCCAAGGAGGCTCATCCCCAGAAGTCATGCCCCACACTGGGGGAAGGTAAAGTCTGTAAACCACTTTTCAAATTAATTCTTATACATGTTACTAAATCACAGAGAAGATGGGAAAGTCACAGAATTCTACTCAATGCATCAGACAGATGGCCAGATGTAAATTTGGAACTGGGTATTAAGGATCTCATTTGACTGAGAGTCAGTTGCACAGAGAACTTTATCTTTCTGAAAGGCTTGGCTTTGAAGGTAACAAATGTCCTAATTTTTAAAAGGAGAAAATATTTAATTGAATTTCAGAAACTGTAAATCAGTAGGCTTTACACTAATCATTGCCAAAATTATAGAATGAATTATAAAACAAATGATGAGTTTCTATAAAAGTAGGACATTCTCCTACATAATTATAATATAATTAAGACAATCAGGAAATTTAACTTTGTTATAATACATTTCCTCAATTGTCTCACTACCTTTCTAGCATTTTTCTTTTTAAATTTAGGATCTCTCTTTCTTTTGTTTTTACACAAATAGTAGCATATTCAACCTGTACTTTTTTTTTTTTTTTTTTTACTTTTTAATTTTATTTCCCCCACTTTGTGGCTTTTTGTGTGTTGTTTGCTTGCTATGTCCATTTGCTGCAGGCTTTTCTGTGTTCTTGCTTGTCTCCCTTCTTTTTGTTGCATCACCCTGCTGAGTCAGCTCTCCATGGTGTCGCAGGCCAGGCGGTGCTCTGCAGCATGCAGGTGAGGCTGTCTTCACAAGGAGGTCCTGGGATGTGAACCCAGGGACTCCCATATGGTAGACGGGAGCCCAACTGATTGAGCCACAGCCACTTCCCCTTCAACCTGTACTTTCTATTTTTTTTTTTTTTGGTTGTTGTTTTTTAAAAAGTTATCTTGCTAATAGCTTTTTCTTTATAAATTAAGATCTCCCTTCTCTTTTCTTTACACAAGTAGTACTATCTTTTATTCTGTTTTTATTGCTATTGCTTAAAAACATACTTTGGGGGAAGCGAATGTGGCTCAAGTGATAGAGCTTCCGACTACGATATGGGAGGACCCGAGTTTGTTCCCTGAGGCCTCCTGGTAAAAAAGAAGAAGAGAAAGCATGCCTGCACAGTGAGCCAGTGCCTGCACAGCGAGCCAGTGCCCGTGTGGAGCGCCAAGTGCCCAGGCAAGCGCCCACATGGTGAGCCAGTGCCTGTGAAAGTGAGTCATGCAGCAAGATGGTGACCCAACAAAAGAGAGACAGAGAAGAGAGTTAAGGTGAAGTGCCACAGAAACCAGGAACTGAGGTGACACAATTGACAGGGAACCTGTCTCCACATCAGAGGTCCCCAGGGTTGAGTCCCCATGAATCCTAGAGGAGAAAAAAAAATGAGAAGAGAAGACAAAAAGAGAAATAGATACAGAAGATCACACAGTGAACGGACACCGACAGCAAAAACAGCAGGGTGGGGGCAAGGGGGGAGGGGGAGGGGAAGGGGGAAATAAATAAATAAATAAAAATTTAAAAAACCCATGTCTTGGCAATTATTCTTTTTTTTATCCTAAAATTTTTTTACATTGAAAAAATCATTTTTTACTAGAAAAGTTGCAGATTTGCAGAAAAATCATGCAGATACTACAGAGCTCCCATATACACCTTCCCCTGCCTTAATAATTATTCTTTACCTATACACAGATAACTTTATCACTTATTTTTTCTTTGCAAATAGTATTCCAGTTCTTGGTTGTACCACAATTTATTTGACCAGGCTGCAACTGATGGACATTTAGGTTATTTCCAAAATTTTATGATTGCCATCAACGCAGTGATAAACAATGTAATATGTATGGCATTTCACACATGTCCATGTCTATTAGAAGAATTGCTAGGCATGTACAATGTTTCCACAAATATTGTCAAATTACCCTCATAGAGTAATTGCCCTGAATCAGGAATATATGAGAATGCCTGTTTCTTCAAAGCCTCACCAACACTGCATTTATTAAACATTTTGTGATTTCAGGGCATTACTGATAGGTCCTTCTGTCTCCCAAAGATTTTTCTCTCAAGCTCACAGACGTAACTACCTAAATTCCTCCCACTAGTCTCACCACCCTTAAATTCATTCTTCATTGAGCTGCCCATGATTGTATGACCACCTTGTTTAAAATCCAGTAATGGCTTTTCAATAGGATAAGACAGACTTCTCAGCATGGCTTAGTCTGGTCTTTGCTTATCTCTCCTCTCTCTTTTGTTTTTGGTAATAAAAAAGACCCTTTATTTTGGGAAAGTTCTAGATTTATATTTACAGAAAAATTACACCAAAAGTATAGGGAATTCCCATATGATCTCCTCCACACACCCACACACAGTTTCCCCTCTTATTAACATCTTGGATTAATGTGGTACAATTGATGAACTAATATTGAAGCATTGCTACTAACCAAAGTCTACAGTTTACCTGAAGGTTTATACTTTGTGCTGTGTAGTTCCATAGGCCTTGACAAATGCATAATGTCATGTTCCTGTTATTGCAGTATCATACAGAACAATCTCACCACCCAAATACACCCTGTGTTCAACCCATTCATCCCTGCTTCCCTTCTGAACTCATGGCAACCATTATCTTTATATCAACGTTAAAATTGGTCAGTTAACAGAAGATAATAACTATAATAACAATAAATCTACTTTGGTCCATGGTTACACTCCCCCCTTACGTTTCTTCATTTCTCAATATATTTTTTTAAGATTTATTTATTTATTTATTTCTCTCCCCTCCCCACCCCCCCCGCCCTGCCCCGCCCCGGTTGTCTGTTCTCTGTGTGTCTATTTGCTGTGTCTTCTTTGTCTGCCTCTGTTGTTGTCAGCGGCATGGGAATCTGTGTTTCTTTTAGTTGCGTCATCTTGTGGTGTCAGCTCTCCGTGTGTGCAGCACCATTCCTGGGCAGGCTGCACTTTCTTTCGTGCTGGGTGGCTCTCCTTACGGGGCACACTCCTTGTACCTGGGGCTCCCCTGTGCGGGGACATCCCTGCGTGGCATGGCACTCCTTGGCATGGGCCAGCTCCACATGGGTCAAGGAGGCCCGGGGTTGAACCTCCCATGTGGTAGATGGACGCCCTAACCACTGGGCCAAGTCCGCTGCCCATTTCTCAATATTGATACACTTTTCCAATAAGGAAATACAATGGCTAAAAAGTACATGAAAAGATGCAGAACATCACTACCTTTTTTGGAAATGCAAATCTAAACTACAATGAAATATAATTTTATACCTACTAGACCACTGCTATTAAAAAAAATCAGCAACAACAGAAAACTACAAGTGTTGGAAAGGATGTGGAGAAATAGGAAGACTCATTCACTGTTCACTGCTGATGGGAATGTAGAATGGTGCAACCTCTGTGGAGGACATTTTGTGATTCCTCAGGAAGCTAAGTACAGAATTGCCTTATGATCTGGCTATCCCACTACTAGGTTAATACTCAGAAGAAATGAAAGCAGGGACACAAATAGATGTATGCATACCAGTGTTCATAGTGCCATTATTCACAATTGCCAAAAGATGGAAGCAACCCGGTGTCCATCAACCAATGAATGGATAAATGAAATGTAATATATCCATATGATGGAATATTACTCAGTGTAAGAAGGAACTACATTCTGACACATGTGACAATATGGATGAACCTCATCGACCTAAAGCTGAGGGAAATAAGAAAGACACAAAAGAACAAATAATGCATGATCTCATTGATATGAACTAAGGGTAGTGAGAAGACTCATGGAAGTAGAGTCTGGAATATAGGTTACCAGGAGATAAAAATGGAATAGAAATAGGTGAACTGAGATTTAATCAGTGCAGAATTTATAATTAGGTTGATTGTAATGGTTTGGAAATGGAAAGAGGTGATGGTGGTGTGGCAAGGTGAGCATATGTGAATAGGGTTTAAAGGGAAAATTTTGGCTTGTTCATGAGACTAGAAGGAAAGAGGATAAAATGGATGACTGTATACCCCAGTGAACTGTGGTAGCTGAGGATTAAGAATACAAATATAAGAATGTTCTTTCAGATATACAACAAAGGTACACCACCAGTACAGGGTATTGATAATGGGGTGATATTTGGGGAAAATTCACCTAAGACAGACTTCTATGGGATATGAATGTGTTTGTGTTGCCATAGATATGTTTTCTCAATATATAGAGACCCAAACAGTGGCTAAGAAAATATTAAACTTTCATTCTGGGAAAGCCCTGCTACTTTTTAAATAAAATGGCAAAAACTAGGGAGTGGATATAGGTCAAGGTCCTAGGTTTGATCCCTGGTATCTTCTAAAAACAGATGAAAATCCAGGTCTCTTTGGGGAGTGGATGTGCTCAGTGGGTTGAGGGCCTGCTTCCAATATATGAGGTCCTGGGTTCAATCCCTGGTACCGCCTAGAAGAAAAACCCCTGAAGTATATAAGCTGTGCCCAAGAAAAGAAAATGAGCCTACTTGCTAACTCCTCAGTCTTAATGCTTCTACTTATGAGTCTTATTCTTGTAAAAATGAAATTTAGCCTAATTATAATTAATGCCTAAGAGTTACCACCTGAAAACTTCCTTGTTACTCAAATGCAGCCACACTCAGCAAATAAACATGGTACCTTTCCTCTGATGTGGGACATGACTCTCAGGGATGTTACTGGCACTGATGTTAGCAGAACCTTCTGAGTTCTGGGTATCTAGGTTCTTGGCTATGTCACATAAAGGAATTTAAGGACATGCCATAGGGTAGGTAAGAGAGTGAAGAGTTTATTAAGAAAGAAGAAAACTACAAATGAAGTAAGCACACAACCCGAGGGATGGGTTGCTGGTGTGCTACAGGGTAAGATGCACACGTGTGGCCCCAGGTTAGACCTTTTAGACCTTTCCTACTCTTACTAACTGCCACAGTAAATAAAGCCTCAAATAAGAGTGCTCCTGAGGACTTTAGGGATGTCTGGATACCAGAAGGAAGTCACACAGCCTTATGAAATCAACACTCCTTCAGTGGGTCCTCCTTGGAAATATATGATAATCTATTTCCCCAATATAACACAGAAATATTCATAATTCCCCTACTCGTGATTCTTCTGCTCCTTTTATTTGAACCTATAATTCTCAATATACCCCTTAAATATGTCTCTCAGAGACTTGAATCTTTGACTTGTTCATGTGCTGGTTGAAGCCTGAATCCCAGCAGAGTAGTGGCCAAACAACTACTCTCCAGTTCTTTGTGCTTGCCCTGGACAACCAACAAAATGATGATGCTGGACAAGTCCCATCCCCCCAAACAATGAGTATCTACACTTGCAAACTAAACAATCCTCTTTCATCTGCTCCACAGTATCTAAGCCCCCTCTCAGCCTGAAGCAGTTAGAGTGAACATCATCCCAAATCCCTCAAGACTGAGAAATGCTTATCTCTTAAACTTCATCCCTTATGACCTCTCAATGCCTCCATCACTAATAGTTCCCCTCAGTACCCCGTGTTTTTTCCTTATTTACAGGCCTTTGCAAAACCCACTGTTCTCGGAATACTGTGATTCTTTCTGAGTCTTGTTTCCCTGTGGTCTGGATTAGGTGCTCCTTTTATGTGCTGACTAGCCTTCCTGGATTTATCATGATTGGTTGCTGAGTTATCTGACTCTTCTACTGGATTGTAAATTCTTTGAGGTCAGAACTTTGTCTTACACGTTTGTTGAGCAGAGCATTAGCACAGAGTCAGGACTGCAGAGGGTCTTCAGGAAATATTAGTTAAATATTCATAGACCATGTTAAAAGGCAAATATTCCTTTTGTCTGCTCATATTCTTTTGTTTGACTCTTCCATTAGACCAGGGGTTTTTAACAAGAGGTCTGTGAGCTTGAATTTAAATTAAAAAAACAAAACAAAACATTATTCTTGTGGGGACGTGTTGGTGCGGGTGTGATGTATTTATTAAATAATACACAGTATAGTGTGGCATTAGTAAGGGGTCTATGATTTTCACATGACTGGCAAAGGGGTCTGTGGAACAAAAAAGGTTAAGAACCCCTGCATTAGACCGTAAATTCCTAGAAAACAGGAGCTGTGGTTAATCTTTTTACTTATCTCCCCCTTGGCACTAGAGCAAAGCTTTGTATGAAATTGGACTCAATATAATTTGACTTGAGCAAGACTGAATTTATCATCTGCTGGACATTCTAGCATGAAGTCGTTTATTTATTCAACAGACACTTGTTGACCTCTGTTTATATTCCTGACAATGTTCTAGCTGATTTGTAAGAGTGAAATTGAGAGACAAGATCTCTTCCCTAAAGGTGTTTACAATCTAGAGGAGGGAAGACAAACAACAAATCCTTAAAGAAAGCGAAAGATTGCTTAATGTTTGTTTTGAGAGCAGGTACTTTTGATAGTGTCCTCTTAGATAATGGAAGCCTGACAATGGGAACACTTTTTCTGCGCTGTGGGGAAGGATTTAGAGAACACCCCTCTCCTCTCTACGTGGGCTCCACGACCCTTGAAGAAGGAAATTTAGACATTCAAGAAAATGCTGATGAGAGACCTTTTCTTTTTCTCCAACTCCTCTGTTATTTGATTGGCAATTCTGAAATCTAAGTCTTGGTTCACTTTCCTTCTTGTTTAGCTTTGCCTTTGAGGTTTCTGCAATTTATCTTCCAACCCCCCCACCATGCACCCAGTAATTTGAAAATCTCCTAATCCTTCATCTAATGTTTCAGATGTGGTTGATTTTATCTTGGAAAATATTCTCTGCATGCATAACATTTAATTGAATTTCGTGATAACAATAAGGAAACAAATTAGATTTCATTTTTTTGAGAGTAATCAGGTAAGGTACCACTTACTCTCAAAGGTTTTGATAATTCTTGAATGTTTGTAGAGGTGTTTTTTCTTTCTTTTAGTTGACTTGTTTTTTATATTCAGATTATTATATAACAGTTTACAAATGGAAAACAAAATTTTAAAAAATCATAAAACAAAACCACCATGAAATAGATAAACAAAATTGTAGTGCTGGTCTTTCCTAGCCTCTACCCTCCCCCCCTCCCCAGCCCTGCCCAGTTGTGCTGTTTTAAATATTAAATGTAAAATATTTATACCTGGGAGTTAACAGTATTACCTGAATTGAATGCAATTGCTATGCTTACACCAAATGAGTAAAACAGTATCTGTGAAGTTATTAAAAATGATGGAAGAGACTAGGTATGATTTTTCTTTTGCACAAAAGCACTATTAAGGTCAGTTTATACCATACAGCTGTGTCATTACCTAATAATTTTAGATTCAGTACTATCCTTCAGTAAATTTCAAACTTAAATGAACTGAGGACAGTCATAGAATAAATATATTTTTCTAGTTGCTTTTGACTGGGTTGGCCTGGCTCAAATATTGAATGTTAGAGGATGGATAGCATAGCTAATATTGTGCTCTATCAGAAAAACTCCTACATTTATTCATTTATTCATTCATTCAACAAATAATTTACTGAGTGTCACGTGTGTGTCAGCCATCCCTGTTAAGTAAAGCCAACATTGTTCTTGCCTTTTTTGAACTGAGGTCTAGTTTAGGAGACAAACAGTAAACAAATAAACAAACAAATCGTTATGAATTATGGTCAGTGGTACATGTGGAAGTGGTGTGTGTTAGGGAACACTAATACACAGCAGTGATGCTGTGTTAGGGAAAAACAAAATCACTTATCTCAGTTGAGATGATCATTGAAAAGATGGGATTAAAATGAGACCGGAAGACAAGGAACTCTCCAGGTAGCAGAGTGGGGAATGTGAGTTTCAAGATCCAGGGGAAGGACTGTGCCTTGAAGCTGGACAGAGCTTGGCCTGTTGAAGATATTGACCATGGGAAAAGAGAGACATTAAGACAAAGCTGGAGGGTTAGGTGCGAGTCAGATGGCCCAGGTCAGTGGCCGTCCCTGAACTGGCTGTGACAGGATAAACTCAAAGATGGAAAGTAAGCATTTAAAACCTTTTAAACAGTTTGACAGAGTGGTTTTATATCTATTTAATCTAATAAAAAATGTGGACTTGTATTTTGATGTTTCTTTTTTCTGGTTTCATTTTTTTTCTAGTAATTCATTTTTTATTCTATTTTACAAAAGTATCTGAGAGGGATTGAAAATTTTAAAGAATACATACAAACTGGTCTTTTACCATGGATCATTTGAAGAGCACTGCTAAAGACTTAGATTTTCTTTTAAGTGTAATGGGAAGTCTTTGAAAAGTTTTAAGTAAAAGAGTCATGTGAATTGATTTCTTTAAAAAGACCACCATGGTGCTAGTTTAGGTAGCACATGTGAGAAAGTGGACTCCCACTGCAGATAGGAATGTATTTCCAGGAATTTCATTGCTAGATGAAAACCAAAAGAAAATAGAAAAGTGGAATTTAGAACAGAAACATTCTCTCTTAGAAATAGTAAATATTGATACTCAAACTGAAACTGCTCAAGTGGGCCTTTTGCCTGATGCACAAAATACCAATACAGTGACAGCAGGACTTTGAGAAAAGGAAGATTTTATTAGCAAGGGTCAGCCCAGAGGAGATCAGAAGACAGTAATTTCCTCAAATCAGTCTTCCTGAGCTGTAAGATATATGGATTTTTTATGAGGTTTTATGGGGGCTCGTTTAGGATAGTGAGGTAGATGGAGTGAGGTTACATTGGGTATGAGGTGGGTCTGAGTTAAGCATGCACCATTTCAAAACATGCTTGGTTATAAGTCGCATGTAAGAAAACGGTGGTACAATGGTGGCTGTAGGCATGTTTTTTTGTTTTTTTGTTTTTGTTGTTGTTTTTAAGGAGGTTTCAGGGATTGAATCCAGGACCTTGTATATGGGAAGCAGGCACTGAACCATTGAGCTACATTTGTTCCCCTGGGGGCATAATTTTTATTCTTATAAAGAAGCAAAGATAACTTTTAGGTCAAGTTTCTCTTAAGTGCACATGTTCTAGTGGCCAGAACCAGTTTATACTACTTCCAAAATGAAAGACAGAAATGGGATCTCACTGGGATTTTCAGACTAGATCATCTAATAATCATTACTCTGTATAGGATGAGATAAGTTTCCTATTAATATACATAAAGGGGATGGAATTTTAAAAGTAAAGAAGTGGAAACTTCAAAAAATCAGAAGGAAAGGTTACTGTTGTCAGGGGTTAATGAAGTGACAGTTTCAATACTGTTGGTACAGTCCAAGAATAATTCTGTAAGCCTTCTTCTTGAGCCCTTTGGAGGAGGAAAATGGAAACACATATATGAGAAAATAAATTATATCTAAAATGTGCTACAGTGGTTGCAGTGTAGAGAGCACATTGAAAGTTGTCAGGATGGAAGTGGGGGAGAACTACTAGGAAGAGTATTGCAATGTCCAAGGTAGCTTGCACTAGGGTTGTGGCAGTGAAAAAGTGGGTTAGGGATGATGGAGTCTAGATATATTTTGTATGTGGACTCAACGAGACTGGTTAAGGAAGACTGGATATCATAGGATGAGTGAGAGGTAGGGATTAAGAATGATTTCTAGGTTTCTGATGAGCACTAGTTATATGGTGATGTGCCATTTATTGATATTGAGAAGATATTGGACCAGACAGAGAAACAGATTTGGGGAGGCAATAGAGGATCAAGGAGTGGTGACTAGGGAGCAGAAGCAAACAATGTATTTACTACACATTGCATTAAAGATGCATGAAATACACAAGTAGAGTTGTCAGGTGGGCAGTTGAATATATGAGGGTGGAGCTCTGAAAAGAGATCTGACCTACAGATATGCATTTGGAAGTGATCAGTGTCTCGATGGTATAGATGGTGACTAATGATGCAGAAAAGAATGATTTTCATTACTGGACCTTGAGGACCTCCAACCTTCAGAGGTGAGATCATGGGAAAATGGCCAGCAAAGGCAAATGAGAAATACGAGCCTGAGAGAGAGGAGGAAACAAGGAGAATATGGAGTCACTGAAGCTATGAGAATAAAGTGTTTAAAGAAAGCTAGAGGAATGGTCAATGGTGGCACATGCTGCTGCAAGAAATAATATTAGAGAAGAAAAAGACCATTGGATTTGCCACTATAACCTCATAGCTGAAATTCCAATTATCATTCCTGTAAAGGGTATGTGGAGATGGTGCTATTTAGTCTTGTGATTGCCTCTCGCTTAGTGATTAAAGCCCTTTCACAGCTTAATCTTACAAGCATACCCATCAACATGCCAATATTGGCTCTTACCTAGTCCTGGCATATTCAAGGCAGAGTTTTGCATGCACTGCATAAATCCTACTAGGTTCAAGGGTGTCCTAACCAGACTCATTCACTTTGCTTTAAATACTGTACCTTGTGTATCAACTTTCCTAAACCTCCAAACCAATAGGTGTTTCACTGTGTTTCCAGTTCCTGTGTGTCTCCATTTGCATTTGTATGGCACCTTTAGACTTTTTACCTGTGCACTGATGTGGAGGTTCTGTGGGAAGGGTTTTTCCATAATTAGTCCTCAGTTGTGTATACCTGCAATTATGGGCAAGAGTTGCTTCTCTCCCAATTTTTCCCAAATTCTGCTGGATGGGTCAGCTGAATCTTCCACCCCTTGCCCACTTGGGAAATGAATGGTTAATAGATTTTACACTGACAATATTTATTTACATAGATTGTAAAAGAAGTTACAAAAACAGGAACTGAATTATTTGGGCAACTGTCGCTAACTCACAGTTACAGGAATCCGGTGTATAACATCTCCTCTAAATAGTTACTCAGATCCTGCTACGACTCCTCCAGGGGATGGAAGGAGACTCTTTCTGAGGTGACCAGTTCCTTTTTTGAATAATTCTAAAAGAAAGAAAACGTTAGTTATTACTGAACCAAGGTGTACTTTTCTTTGATTTCCATATACTAATTCAAGTCTTCCCACCTCTTTGGAACTGTCTGCTCCTTCTATATGACAGCCCATTCAAGATTTGAAGAACATTATTATCACCCCAAGTTTTCTCTCTTTTCCTTTCAAAAATGAGGCTGGAAAAAAATCCCCTATTTTAGAACAAGGTTGTTTCTATATCACCTCCTTTTTCAGGCTCTTGAATCATTTACCATTTAGCTTTACTCCCTAGAAGTAGAGAGCGGTGAGTTGGGGCTTGGAAGGGAGGAAAGAGTTTAACTTAATCTTTGGGGACACTCTTCCCCACCCGCTTCTGCCTGGCAGACATTGCAAGAGACACTTGGTGTAGGGAATGATTCATTACATCCTTCTTGAGCAATCTGAAGATAAATGACTATTTAAAAAATGTTTCGACAGCTTCTAGCTTTGCTAGATTTCACACATCTCTGAAAAACTATCGTTAGTACCTGTGGTGGCTGGCTATGATTATTAAAGAAGCCTGAGAGAACATTCCTTGAAGCAAAATGTAGAGTTAATAAAAATAACAGGAGTTCTATAAGGAAGTCAAAGTAAATGTTTACTTTATGGTCACATGCTGTATTTATGAAATGAATGCTATCCTGTATCCCATGTTCTGTTCATCAGTAACTTTAAAGATAGTAATAACTCATAGAGTGTGATATGTTGAACACTTTTTATGTGGTAGATTAAAGAAGGCCATAAAATTCTTTACCATTCTGTCCTGTGAAAGGTATAGTTTAATTCTCCTGCTCTTAAATTTATGTTGGTTTTGATGATATGCTTCACCAGTAAGATGTAATGGAAGTGACATTCTAGGACTTAGGTGGCTATGTTAAAAGAAAACTTCCGTCTCTTCTCAGGACTCTTGGAATATGTGTTCTGGGAACCTAGTCACCAGAATGTCAGGAAGACTGAGTAGCCCCACGCAGATACCACATAGAGAGGAACTGAGGTCTCTGGCCCACAGCCTTGTTTGATCTCTCAGTTGATAGCTAATTCCAACTTGCCTGCCATGTGAGTGAGTCATTTTGGAAGTGGGTCCTCCAGCTCTGATGGAGTCATCCAGCTAATGCTTTGAGGAGCAGAGATGAAAGCCCAGTCAAACCCATACGATATTTCTGATCCAAAAAGTCTAGAACAAAATGAAATTTTTCTAAGCCATTAAGTTTTGGGGATTTTTCTTATGCCATGGTAGATAACCAGAATACATGCATTAACTTATTTAATTCTCACAATAACTTTATGAAGGAGGTACTGTTATTTATGCCATTTTACTGATGAAGAAATTGATGCAAAGGTGTTAAATAATTTGCCCAAGTTCCTACAACTACAAGCCAGGAAGGCGGGAATTGAATCAAGATCTGCCTCGGAACCTCGGAAACTCGGAACCCTGCTTTTAACTCCTGAGCTAAATTGTTAATGTAATCCCATGGTTTGGATTTAAGTTAACATAAAACAGTAAATTTGTGTTAATTGGCTGTATTTAGAATATGCTTTAGTATTTTAAACGCCATGTTGACTCTTCTTAATCTTAGGATCACGGTAGTTTGTAAACCAGTAAGAAATTTTGGAGTCACTCAACAGGAAAGCATAGTCACTCTTCACTGGTACAGCGTTCATTTATCTGTATCAGTGCTCTGGATCATATCTGAGATCACTGAGGTAGGCAAAAAGAGTTCTCAGTAGTGAGAAATGAAACAGAAACCACAACTTACAAAACTATACCATAACTTGCAAAACAGATAAACTGTACCAAACCATGACAAGCTGACAAACTATCTAAGCTCAGACCTTTTAACGCCAGCTCACCCAGACCCACTATGTTCAAGGTGAGACCACAAAATTGATCTAATAGTAAGTCTACATGGATTTATAACTTTTAAAGATAACTGATTATTTCAGTAATTCATACTTCTACAAATTCTGACCAATTCCCTGCCCAGTCTTCGCTCACTATATTCAGCCCTAAAACCATCCTATGACCCCAGTTCCCAAAACCCTGTACATATCCTTCCCTAACTGCCCTAATTTGAGATGTACTGCATTTCTCATGCTGTGTGTGTCTCTTTATTGCAGGAAACTAATAAATCTAACTTTTTTTGACCACAGGTGTGTTGTGGTGATCTATTCGGGTGAACTTCAGTAGCAGTAAAACGAGACATGACTAAGCTTTGCTTAGGTGTCAGAAGATTAAAAATCAGGCGTAATACCTGGAGGAACATAGGTGTTTGGGGCTATTTTGGGTAGGTATGTTGGCTAGGTTTGAGGGTACTATAGTAGTGGTCTGTTTTTCCTTGATATCTCTGGACAGTCAGGTAAGTATGAGCCAAACCTTGGTTAAACCTCCCTTAACTTGGTTAAAACTCAGCTGAATCAATCAGGACACACTTTCTGACCTAATACCAGAAGGTGGATAACTTCAGATTTTTTCTCTACTGTGACACATGAGATAGATAATATTCACTCCCAGGGTAGCTCTAACTGCCCCTTTTCTCTCTCCATTAATGAAGTGTATTAAATGCAAGTGAATGCATGTGATATTATCAAAGGGATAGCAATACCATTTGAATTTATATATATATATTAAAAAAAATAACTTGTCAACTCAGGGAGATTGCCTGTTCCTTTAATACTTACTGGAATTGCTCAAACACTAGTCCCATAGGCTGTAGGAAATCCGTGTACTACTACTCAGTAATCCCAACCTCCAGAAATTTAGGTGCCACAGCCCGCTCCAGTTCCCTGCTTCTGAATCCCCAGTCCCCACCCTGCAGCTCCTGAATCTGTCCTCTTTCCCTACTTCCTCACAGCACATATGTCCTCACCGACCCAAAGTACCATGAAAACAAGGCAGTTGTGTATAGCAGACCGTACTGAAGTTTTATGATAATGAAAGAGGATCCTGACCAAGCACACTATGAGCAAGAGTTTAAACTAGGTTAGTAGACACCATTATACTAAAATTTCAACAGTCCTTCTCCTGTGGAGAATTAGAGGAAATCTCAAGTAAGCCGTGACCTCCTGCTACTTTGCTGCATTCCTCTCTTCTCTTCCTGATATCCCTCTATCTCCCTGACTCAAATCTCCTCATCTTGCCCCTCTCCTCCTTCTAGAAATGCCTGTGAATACCCCCAAATTCATGCTCTACTATGTTTAATACGTTAAAAACTCTTCCCCAACCTCACATTTTTCTTCAGCAATTGCCCTGTTTCCTCACTTCCTTTAACAGCTAAATGTGGAAGAATTATCCAAACATGATGTTTTTATTTCCTCACTACATTCACTTATCAATTCCTTCAATCTTGTTTCCACTGCTGAGCTCTGTGTGTGCGTGTATGTGTATGTTAATTGAGATGCTTTGCTAATAAAGCCTCCAGTTTAGATCTGAGCCACTGTGGCCACTTCTGTACACAGTGGCATATATTTGCAATATGGCTGAAACTTCTTGTTCAAATAAACTTAGAAACTGTATTAAATTTTTAAAATTTTCCAATATGAAATATTTCAAATGTACAGAAAATGCAGGAATTAATTTAAGATATTAATATTTTGTCATATTTGCTTATTTTCTCTCTCTCTTAAAGAAAATATTACAGATACAGCTAAACCTCTAGCATTTTTTCCCACTCTGGTAGTAGCTATGTTGAAATTGGTATGCAACATTTTTTACTTTATTACACATACATATATTTTTGTAAACAATATATTTCATTGGGTATTTAAAATTTTTGCATTATGTAGATTTTTACAATTTGTTTTTTTCACAAAGTATTATGTTTTTGAGTCTTAAGTTGATATATGTAAGTCTATTTCATTTTTAATATGCAGTGCAATATTTCATAGTATTACTAAACCACAGTATTTCCATTCATCTGTTGAGGACGCTATTAAAATGGTTTTGCAATAAACATCCTGCACATATCTCCTTGGGTATGTGTACAAGTGGTTTTTTAGTATGGGGACCTGAAAATAGAATTGCTAGATACTACAATGTATTTTTCACTTTACTAGGAATTAATATTATTCTATGAAGTTGTCATACCAATTTACACTCCTAGAAATAAAGAACTCCCCTTTTATCACATGATCTCCAAAAGTTGGTATTGTTAGACTTAATAATCTTGATAGATAGGAAATGATATCTTGTAATAGTTCTAATTTAGATTTTTCTGATTTTTATGAGATTGGTTGTTTAGTAAATTTTGTAAATTTTTATAATTTGTAGACTTTTTGTAAATTGCATGATCATATCTTTTGTACCTTTTTCTATTGGGTTATTTGAAATTTCCTTAATTATAAGAGTTATTTATATATTAAAGATAAGAATCCCTAGTCCATTGCAAATATTTTGTTCCTGAATGTGGCTTGTCCTTTTTCTTTGTTTAAAATATTCCTTTAGCACCAAATTTAAATTGTTTAACACAGTAATTTTTATTAACTGTTCCCTTTATGTTTGTGTTTCTTGTATAGGCATCCTCTCCTAATTTGGGATCCTAAATATATTTTCCCATATTTTCTTCTTAAATTTTTTCTTCCTTGCATATTTTTAAAAGATCCATTTGGAATTTTGGGGGGCAGTGAGATATAAAAAAGGAATTTGTTTGTTCATATGGGTAATCAGTTGTCCCTGCATTATTTGTTCAATAGTCCATCCCCCAACCCAGCAATTCATATTGCTACCTTAATTTTATTCCAAGCTCCCTTATATAAATGGACTGTTTTTAGGCTGTTTTTCTTCTGTTCCATTTATCTATTATTTGTTTATCTCTACTTCAATGACACACTGTTTTTGTTATTATAGCTTTGTAATATGTCTTAAAATCTAGTATGTTCATGTTTTCAACTCCTCCTTTGTTTTTTTTTACCTTGTTCCTACAATTGTTGGGGCTATTTTATCAATTCTGTTCTTCTATGCAGCTTATGTTCCATGAAAAACATTGAGGGTTTTTAAATTGGATTACATAGAAAATGTACACTAATTTGGGAATAATAGGCTTGTTTGTGATATTTTGATCACTTCCATGACCATAGTATATCTTTCCACTTATGGTGCCTCTCCATTTAGGGATCATTTTATGTCCTTCACTATAGCGTTATAATTTTATTCATATTTTGCTTGTTTTTTTGATTATATTCAGTCCTAGCAATCTTGTGGTTATAGTTGCTATTGTAAATTCTATTTTAAAATTTACATTTCATCTCATTTTTTGTGATTGTATGGAATGTTATTATTTTTCATTTATTGATCATATGTAAAATAATCTTGCTGATCTATTGTCATAAAATTTTTTACAGTATTTTCTTATGACTTAAAAATACAGTTCAGACTCCCTTTTTGGTCCTCAACTTTCTAAAAAAAGTTCTATCTTTTCTCTCTCTTTCCCTATCAGTATTGCCAGAAGTTTGTCTATCTTATCAGTATTTTCCAAAGTCAACCTTTTGATTTCTTCACTCCTTTTTATGGCTTCTTTGTTGATGTTGTTTTTCTCATTGACTTTGTTTATTATTATAAAGCACTGTTCTTTTTTAACATCAGGAGCCAAATATTTATTCACTAGTTTTAAATATTTCTTATAAATTTTACAAGTTATGACTTTTCCTCTAAGGAAAATCTGATTTAGTGGGTTCCCTCAGGTTTTGATAGTATTTTCATCATCGTTGCACTCTAAATAATTTTCTAATTTTTGTTTTAATTCTTCTTTAACCTGTGAATTGATTGTACATATTTTTCCTTAATTTCCAAATATATTTCTTATTTATTGGGTTATTGTGTTAGGCACCCCCTCCCCCCGCCCCCCGCCATGATGTCTATATCCTAAACCATGGAACCTTTGAATACGTTGTGTTTCATGGCAATAGAAATTAAGGTTATGGTTCTTAATATAGGGAACTTATCCTAGGTATTCTGGGTGGGATCAATCTAATCTCAACCCTTGTAAACAGAGAACTTTCTCCAGCTATCAATAGAGAATGTGGTGGAAGGAGTCAGAGAGATTTGAAATGTGTGAAGGACTCTACTCACTGTTGCTGGTGGCGGGGGCTGGACATGTGAAAAGCAGAAGGAATATGGGCAGCCCCTAGGGACAAAGACAAACCCCTAGCTGGCAGCCAGCAAGGAAATGAAGACCTCAGTTCCATAGCTGAAAACGCTAGATTTGGCGAAACAATCTGAATGAGTTTGCAGAAAGGAACACAGCCCAGTCAACATCTTGATTTTGGCTTTGGGTGGCTGTAGGAGAGGATCCAGTTGAGCTCTGTGGCACCCAGACATCAGACCTACAGAACTGTGAGGTAATGAATGGGTTGTGTTTTAAGCCACTCAAATAGTGGTAAGGTGCTTTAGCAACAATAGAAAACTAATGTAGTTACATTCTAGTTATTAATTTCTACAATTTTTCTATAGTAATCAGAGACTCTTCTACATGACATTAATTCTTGATGTTTGTTGAGACTTGCCTTGTAGACGAGTATGTGGTAAATTTTTGTAACTATAGTAAACAGAGACTCTTCTGTATGACATTAATTCTTGATTTTTGTTGAAACTTGCCTTGTAGACAAGTATGTGGTAAGTTTTTGTGAATATTCCATACATGCTTGAAGATGATGTGTGTTTTCTAACTCTTTATTACAGGAGTCTCTCCATATAATCATTATTTCAAGATTAATATTTTTGCTGTGCTTTATCAATTGCTGATAGAGGTTCTGTCAGTAATTCCCATTGTGATTGTGGATTTATTGAATTCATTTTGTAAGTCTCTCAACATTTTCTTTATATATTCGCAGCCATATGGTAAGCACATATAAGTTAAGAATTAATAACATATCATTGCAGTGAATTATTTCTTTAATGATTATATAATGACTTTCTTTAGCCCTAAAAATACTTTTTTTTTAAAAATTTTTTTATTTTTTATTGACTTTGTAATAATATTACATTAAAAATATATATGTGAGGTCCCATTCAACCCCATCCCCCCACCCCCCCTCTCCCCCCCCCAACAACACTCGTTCCCATCATCATGACACATCCATTGGATTTTGTAAGTACATCTTTGGGCACCTCTGCACCTCATATACATAGGTTCACATCATAACCCATACTCTCCTCCATTCCATCCAGTGGGCCCTGTGAGGATTTACAATGTCCGGTGATTGCCTCTGAAGTACCATCCAGGGCCGCTCCATGTCCCAAAGACGCCTCCACCTCTCATCTCTTCCTGCCTTTCCCCATACCCTTCGTCCACTATGTCCACTTTTCCCATTCCCATGCCACCTCTTCTATGTGGACATTGGATTGGTTGTGTCCATTGCACCTCTATGTCAAGAGGAGGGTCAGATTCCACCTGGATGCTGGATGCAATCCTCCCATCCTAAAAATACTTTTTATCCTAATGTCACTTCTCTGCTGTTAATATAGTTACATCATTTTTTTTTTTGGTTAGCATATCTTTTTCCATCCTTCCTTTCAAACTTTCTGTGTCACTGTGCTTTATGTACTTCTTTTGAAAAAGGCATGTATGAACTTTTTATTTTTTTAAAACCCTTTCTTAGAAAAAAAACTTTTCATAAAGTCATATTCTCTTAATTGATGAGTTTATTCTCTTGCTTTAATTAGATTACTGATATGTTTGGACTTATTTCTACCATCTTGTTTTGTACATTTTATGTACCACATGCTCTTTGTATTTTTTTTTTTCCTGCATGTTATTGGATTGATCCAATTGTCTTTATCGCCTAGTTTTATTTTCTAATAGTTTGGAAGTTATATATTCTATTTTACTGTTGTAATAATTATCCTTAAATTTGTATTTGCTTAGGTGACTTAACAGAATCTAAAGTTTATTGATATCTTCCACTTCCTTCTGAATGATCTTCAAAGTCCATTCGACTTTTTCCTCTCTCATATGTTATTATTGCCTAGGATTTTAGTTCCTTTGTTTTTATACCCCCAAATTGGTCATTTTTATTGACGTATTTTGGAGAGAAAAACGGGATATCCACGGATTGACTCAAGGGCCCTAGATGGTCTGGCAGTGAGTTAGCTGGAACCGCAGGCTCCCCTTCCTCCAGCTGGGGCTGATAGGGAAAGGTGGAAGGACATCTGCCTCCCCGTCCTAGAGGACCAGAGTACACTCTAGTCTCCAGGGGTTGTGAAACTGGTGTTTACACATCCCCTAAAGAGCTGGCTCTTAAGCTCAGACTTCTGGTGGCTAAGCCCAAAATGCTTTCTCCTGTCTATAAGCACTGTTTAAAAAAAATTGCTCATGCAACTGGGTGCATGACTGGGTGCGTTCCATTCCTAGAGCAGGGTCCCAGGGTGCACTCAGTTGCTTTCCTGCCTCAGGTATGTTTCTCCACTGACTGGCAAGAGAATGGGACCTTCAGCCTTACTCAGTACCCAGTCAGTTTTATTTTGATCTAGCGCATGCTATCAATATATTTGTCAATGCTTCTTGCGTTTTTCTTTTGAGGTTGTTTTCTTCTGACTGAAGTATATCCTTCTAGAGGTATTTTTTAAAGTTTTGGGTGACATCTACAAATTTCCTCATTTTGCCCTCCTTTGGGACTAATAATTTGCAGATGGGATTTTAGGTTCTAAACCTTTTTGCTCAGAACTCTGTATATATACTCTTTTACTTTTTAGCACCTTAGGTTGTAGATGCAAATTCTGATGACTATTTCTTCCATTGTGTATAACTTCTTTTTTCTTTAAGGAAATGATGACTTTTTCCTCTTCAGCTTTAAATCATTCCCTATTTTTACTACCCTTATTCCTAGCAAATATATCTGTAAACTCATGCATTTGATAATTATGTCTTTTAAACTTGCATAAATATGTGATAGTTAAAATTATAAATTATAAATGTTCACCCATTTACCAAGTAAAATCATCACCAGGGGCATAGAGGAAGCAGACAATTCAATTATATGTCTCTCCAATTGTCTACTGCGGGGTACTCCTCAACATCTTGGTTTCCTTCTTTTTCTAAAACTTCCCACACTTTCTGTGGGCCAGTCTAGAAACTACAGCCCATAAGCTTGAAATAGTAAGGATCCCTTTCCAGGGGTACCAAAGTGGCGGTGAGATGTTGGAACTTCCCTTTCTTTCCCCTTTATCGCTTGTATTATTTAGACTCTCTAAGTTTCCCCCACCAGGCTCTGCAGTTGAATATGAGTTTATCTAATACAGTGTTGGACAACTTAAAAGAGAGAATTATAATAGGGAGAGAAAGATTAAAATTCTAACCAAAGGATACTTTTCTTGGCATTCAAGGGGAAAGCATCTCAGGAGTTGGGCCCCTTACATGGACACTCTCCCAGTTCCTTCCTTGCCTTGACCTCCCTTTCTCTAAGTACCCCCCTTTTCTTGTGACTACCAACACATCTTTTGGGAAACCCACACTAACCACAAGATCTCATGCATGACATGGATCCTCTGTACACTTACCCCTTATGTTTTGTCAAAATTGTACTTCTAATCTTGTGGTACCATCCTTTCCAATATTTCAACTCTCTACAGATTTATTCTTGTGTTTATATTTCTTTTATTATTTCAGTAGGATTTAGGGAGGAAAGAGAGGTAAATGTGTAAGCTCATTTTTCAAAGATAAGAAAAGACATATGATGGATTAACACTATAGATATGGGAGTGGCAAAGAGTTGAAATTTCCGTATCAACACGCAAGATTCATTAAGTACACCCAGAGTTTTTTATTTGGGTTGCAGTTGTAAATGTCATTCATTTCCACACATTCTGAACTTTCTGGAATTAACCTTTTGGACAGGAAAAATCTTGCTCTCAAAAAGTCTGCATAGTTACCTTAATGAATTTGAAATAGTTTACATAGATATTCTAATTTAATAAATACTCCAAATTCTATTCTAGCATCTCTGAAATAATAAGAAAAAAAGTTGAACACAAAGAACAGGGTCTAGGTTTATTTATCTAGGTGTCTCTTGCATACATTCAGTGTCTGACACACATTAAGTACTCAGTATACGTTTATTCAATCATAAGCAAGAAAAAGGATGAAATTATTTATCCTTTACCATCAGTTCCTACAATGGCCACTAGAGGACACTTATTACAATGGTAAAAAGTTGGAATTCCTAAAAAATCATATTCAGCATTTAATTATTGTCTATAGCAGGGGTTCTAAACCTTTTTTTGTTTCATGGACCCCTTTGCCAGGTGAAAACCACAGACCCTCTTCCTGAGTCCACTCTAAACTATGTATTATTTAATAAATAAATCACACCTGTACCAACATGCTCCCACAAGAATAATGTCTTTTTTTTTTTTTTAATTTAAATTCAAGCTCACAGACCCCTTGTTTAAAACCCCTGGTCTATAGTATTCATTCTAAAAATTCTGTAGTATTCATTCTAAAAAAAAGATTTGATCACATTTTATTTGCAATATGTTTTCTGACATTCTGCCAGAAAAATGAACTTTGTTTTAAGCTACCCTGAATTTTCTGCTAAAATGGAAAGGCAAGTTTCCAGCATGAGGAGAAGAGTCTAGAAAGGAATGATGGTAAATTCTTCCCCTGAGGTAAGGAAAGATTTAAAAGTAGGGGGCAAAGAAATAGACAAACCTAAGAATCAAGTGGATAAAAGGAAGAGGAACAGAACAAGACTATGAAGAGGAGAAATTAAAAGAGAGTGGAGGAGTCATGTGAGTTAAAGGGAGTCTCTTTTGATGTGGAATTTCTTCACTCTTCCTTCCTCTTCCTGTGTTTCTCAAAGTTGAGTGTTGTAGTGAGTGGAATGGTGGCCCCAAAAGATTTTTACCCCAGAACCAGTGAGTGTGACAGTATTTGGAAAAGGGGTCTTTGTAGCTGAAATTGACTTAAGGATCTTGAGGTGAGGTCATCCTGGATTACCAAGTGGGTCCTAAATCCAGTGACAAGTGTTCTCAATGAGACAGAAAAGGAGAAGACAGATGCACAGAGAGGAAGGCATGTGAAGATGGAGCAGAGGTGAGAGTGGTGCTGTCACAAGGAATGCCCCGGTCTCGGAAGCTGGAGGAGGCAAGTGGAGGGAGCCTGGCCCTGCAACACCTTGATTTCCAACTTCTGGCCCCTAGAGCTGTGAGTGAATAAATTTCTGTTGTTTGGAGACACCTGGTTTGTGGTAATTTGTTACGACAGCCCTACGAAGGTAATACAAGTGTATAGCAAAATCAACTGGTGGGGCGTCAAAAACACAGATTGCTGGAGCTCAGTCCCAGAGTATCTGATTCAGTAGGTCTGATTCTGGGGCAGAGTTTGCAGTTCCCAGGAGCTGCTGGTGCTGCTGATCTGGGAACCACACTCTTCTAGACCTGTGGTTTTCAACACTGGTTTTACATTTGAATCACCTGGGATGCCTTAAAACAATAACATCAACAACAAAACCCCAGCAATTCTGATTTTTAATTGGTTCTAGTGGGGAATGGCGGTCACATTTTTAAAAAACTCTTCAGGTAATTACAATTTACAGCTGTCAATGAATTACTACGTTAGACCTACCGTATACTTTAAAATTCTTCCCAAATAATGTGCAATACGGAAAAGGACATTTCTGTTAGAATATTAAACCAATGGCATTGAATACTTAATAAAAAGTTAGCAATAAATATCGCTTTATTTTTAAGAGTTAAGAATGACAATCAATTTTATAATGATTTTCTTGTAAAGATTTAAGAGGATCTTGCATTTATAGTTTGTAGTTATAGGTCATTCTCAGAGGATGCTGGTCAAAAGATGTGATTCTATTTGTGGCCAGCATATTCTACTGACAAATGGTTTGGTACAATTCTCCTCTGCAATAAGTTCTGAGTAATATCCCTCAAATGATGTTATGTGGGACTCAGTGGTGTTACAAATACACATTTTATAGAGTGGGACTTAGAGCTAAAGCACCTGAGGTACAAAAGACTTTATTGTGAGGCAGAAGCAGCCCATACAGGGTGTATTAATTTGCTAAGGGCTGCCAAGGTAATATACTAGAAATGGGTTGGCTTTTACAACGGGGGTTTATTAACTTACATGCTTGAATTTCCAAGGTTGAGAAAAATGTCCAAATCATGGTATCAGGTAAAGCCTTCTCCCCGAAGACAGACTCCTGGCACATGTCAGGGCCCAGGGGCAACCTCTGCTGTCTCTCCCCTAGCCTCCTGCTCTCGTTGCTTTCAGCTTCTGGCTTCCTCCAGCTTTCTCTCTGCTCCTGAAGCTTTCTCTCTCCCAGGTTCCATTGATTTCAGCTTCTGGCTTTTGGGACTTTCTCTCTCAGCTTTTGGAGGTTTCTCTCTGTCTCTGTGGCCCCCTCTCTCCGTATTCATTCCATTTGTAAAGGACTCCAGTAAGAGGACTAAGACCCATCCTGGGACACACTCTACAAATGATCTAGTCAAAAGGAAATTCTCACCTACAATAGGCTTACAGCTGCAGGAATAGATTAGCTTAAGAATGCAATTTTCTGGGCTCCCTAAAAGACTCAAACTACCACACAGGGGTTAGAGACAAAGTTTTTGCATAGCAGACTTGGAATGGAATCCTAGCACTGCCAATATTACCCGTCTACACTGTGACAAGTTACTTACACCTTGAAAGCATTCATTTCATCTTTAAAATGGGTCCTCATGCTTAAAAGATATTTCTTAGTTTTCATTTTATAATATATTCTACTGATTTTCTACTAGAGAAGTTGAGGTTTTATCACTCTTGTACCTTATCACCACCAGTGTTCCCCCATTATGCTAGTAGAGTTATATCATGCTTTTTTTGTGAAATCAATACTGTTCATATTATTATTATTATTAAAGATTTATTATTTATTTATTTCTCTCTGCCTTCCTCCCCAGTTGTCTGCTCTCTGTGTCCATTCACTGTGTGGTCTTCTGTGACCACTTCTATCCTTATCAGCGGCACTGGGAATCTGTGTTTCTTTTTGTTGCGTCATCTTGCTGTGTCAGCTCTCCATGTATTTGGTGCCATCCTTGGGCAGGCTGCACTTTTTTTCGTGCTGGGCGGCTCTCCTTACGGCGTGCACTCCTTGCACATGAGGCTCCCCTACGTGAGGGACACTCCTGTGTGGCATGACACTCCTTGCATGCATCAGCACTGCACATGGGCCAGTTCCACACATGTCAAGGAGGCCTGGGTTTTGAACCATAGACCTCCCATGTGGTAGGCAGATGCCCTATCCATTGGACCAAATCCGCTTCCCTCATATTATTTTGATTACATAAATATCATTCAAAGCATTATATATATGTTGTCATGTAATGTGTCACATAAAAGTGTATCATAAAGTATAATGTGGTTACATTTACTTTCTTTTTAAATTTTCTGTTTTTCCTGGAGTTAATTATTATTATTTTAAAGAATTTATTATTTATTTATTTATTTCTCTCCCTCCCTCCCCCCCGCCCCCCCCGCCTTGGTTGTCTGTTCTCTGTGTCTATTCGCTGCTGTCTTCTTTGTCCGCTTCTGTTGTCGTCAGTGGCACCGTGTGTGCGGTGCTATTCCTGGGCAGGCTGCACTTTCTTTCACGCTGGGCGGCTCTCCTTACGGGGCGCACTCCTTGCACGTGGGGCTTCCCTATGCGGGGGACACTCCTGCATGGGACAGCACTCCTTGTGCGCATCAGCACTGCGCATGGGCCAGATCCACACAGGTCAAGGAAGCCCGGGGTTTTAACCATGGGCCTCCCATGTGGTAGACGGACGCACTAACCACTGGGCCAAGTCCGCTTCCCTTATTTTTTCATATACTTGATTTTCTTTGTGCCTTTCATTAATTCTTCCCCAAACACTCTGACAGAATTGTAAATGTCTTTTTAGAATAGCTGTACACTTCAGATAATCTATCAGCCCCCCCCCCCCCCCCCCCCGTCAAAATCTAAATCAGAGGATCTCTAGGCTGTTGCACAGCTGCCATCCAGGAACCACAATGCTCTCGATGTATATATATATACAGGGGGAGGGGGGGCTTTCTATTCTAAAAATGTCTTCATTTTATCTTTTGATTGACATTGTAAGTGGGAAAGAATTCTAAGTTGGAAATAAGTTTTCCTCAGAATATTGATGACATTTTCCTCCCCCTTTCTCACTTTTTACTCTTCAGAAGTCTGATGACATTCATTTCCTGAATCTTTGTATGTGACTTCTTTTTTCTATTTAAACTTTTAGCATTTTCTCTTTATCCCTGTGGTGCTGGAATTTTATGATGATTTGCCTTGGTATTTTTGGATACGTAAGGGACTTTCAAACAATAGATTTATTTTTTGCCATTCTGGGAAATTGTCTTCTGTTATATCTTTGATAAGTTCCTCTTCACTATTTTTTCTGTTCTCTTTTTCTGGAATTCCTATTATGCAGATGATGAAACTCCTTAGTAGATCCTATAATATTCTTGTCTTTTCTCTACTCCTTTCTATCATTTTAGAAAAACTTACGGGAGTTTTTTAAAATGTGAAAGTCCTTGCCTTCTTTGAAACTTTTCTTTTTAATTTGATTATGATATTTTAAATTTCCATGAGCTTTTCTTGTCTCTTGAAAGTTTTTTTTTTAATAGTGTCTTGTTCTGTTTTTATGAACATTGTACCTTCTCTTACTTTTTTGAAGTTGTTTATTAGTGTTTTAAAAAGCCATTTTGGCTAATGTTCCCTGTATTGTCGGTGTTTCCTATGAATGTCTTTGTTCTGTTTTTTCTGCCCCACTGAGATGACTCCCTTGTCTGTCTACTTATTGTTTCTTCTTTTTGTCTGCTCCTTGTGTCCATTCATTGTCTGCTCATTGTGTCCGCTCTTCTTCTTAAGGAGGCACCGGGACCTCCCATGTGGAGGTGTGCACCCAACTACTTGAGCCCCATCTTTTGAGGCATGCCAGTGATTTTCCTATTGTCACTAAGCTGAATACCACCTCTTCCACACTTGGTTCTGTACTGCTGGGGCTAGGAGCCCACAAACTACATTTACCAGACTTCTTTGCCAACTGGCTTCCTCTTGTGGCTCTGTCAATAAGAAGCATTTGTGAGAGATCAGAAGTGGGAGGAAATGATAAACTTTGACTTCCACAGCAGTGGACAATTGCTGGACATTGCTGTTGCTTGCACTGTGGCTGTGGGTGTTGGCAGCTGCAGACTCCAGGGGTTCATTCAGCAAGAGAGGCACCTCTTTGACATTTCCACTTCTCCTATGTCTGGGGAGATTTTCTCTGCCCTGGACTGCATCCTTTTAAAGAGAACTAGGGAAAGTGAAATGGTCATTGATTTACTGTTTATGAAGGTTACATCCAAATACATCTCTTCTTCAAGGAAATCAACTTGAGAGACAGTAAATAGGAAATCAATTCTCCTTACCAATTCTAGACTCTGCTGATAGAATTTATATAAACCTTGCTCTATTTATCCTTCTTGAGCAAGATGGATAAATTACACTAATATGTTTTTTTTTGTTGTTGTTGTTGTTGTTTTGCCTGAATTTCTGGAGAGAGGAGCTAAGAGAACTTGTTGGGTTTGAAACAGATTGGTAGCATCTGAAGAAAATTGGTTTATAAAACAGTGTTCTGCTTGGCCAGGACTTATGCTTCAGGTAAATGTCACATCTGAATTGGAAATATAAATTTGTGGCCATTAATTTCTCAGTATTTGAAAACACATCCAGTCTTACTTTTCTAGTCATATTAGAGTATACCTTTCAAAGGCCATGGAATCATACTTCAATTATATTTGCCACCCAGTTCCTTTCTGCTTCTGATTGCAAACTGTTGCCCAGGTAACACGGATGTATGTGTAGGTTTGTGCATGTGTGCAAAACATGATTAGTTCTAATCAATGTGGCCATATGGCTCACCAGAGTTTTTCCATATTAATTACCTCTATAAGCCAATAAAGACATGAGAGTAGATGCAGAAAAATTAGAGCCAGGCCTCATTTTAAAAAAATACAACACAGATTCACCCCTTATTTGGTTAACCAAGGCAAGTTGGAAAATGGTTAAAGAGGCACAGGAGTGCAGTCATTTAAAAGAGATTCCCAATTCATGCCATGAGGACAAAGTAACTGGGACAAGAACTACATTTTGTTTTCTTGCTGTATGTCTCTGACAGGCATATTATTTAACAAACCGTCAGTTAGTTACTCTGGAGTAAGAACTGCATTCACTGGACTTGGGGGATGAACACAAACTTCTTTGTGTGTGTCTGTGTTTGAATAGAATCTATGTATAGCAAATCTAGTGTGATGCAGGTCTTGACAGTTTGGTGTGCAGAAAAAAATTTTAACTTGTGAATCAGACTTTAGTTCTAGTTATAGGTGAAAAAAAAAAACTAATACTTTCACATGAATAACCTCCTCAGAGACTTAGCTACAAGATTGTTCTGAAAGATTTCAGATTTCTGAAAGAAAAAAAATCACACTGAATTCCCAATAGTTGAGGATTGCCTAAATAAAAGATAGTACATTTACATAATGGAATTTATACAGCCATTTAAAATATTTCTATAGAGTCATGTTAACTGAAATGAGAAGATGGTTTTCATATATAGACTTACTTCATACAATGAATATTCATTTAACGATTTTTTGTTACTATGACTAGCACATACCACTTTTCAGATGGCTCCTTTTAAAAATAATTTAAAACTTTTTTACCCAAGATATACTAAATAAAATAGGTGATAAGAAAAATAGGTTTAGGCTAATGTGTACTCACCACAACACAATAGTTTCTAATCACAATATGTAATGTGAAACAGATTTGAACTGGACGTCATGTTTGGTGATTCCAAAATGCTTTGCTTTGTGTATGTTTATTAATCAAGAGGGATGATGATATGGCATCTCTGTGTACCCTTACCACATGCTACTAAAGACTGTCAGATTTAGTCTTTATTGTGCCCTAATGGTGATTTTCAGTGCTATCACTTTATTTCTAAATCAATTTGAGTGCAAAATAATAGCCATGAATCCCTGAAAATTTGAAAAATTGATAAAGAAAATGGTGCAGAGAGAATGCACCTTTCAAAGGAATGTCTTGTTCACATCTTTCCCCAACTATCACCCACTATCAACATTCTTCTTCCTCCTTTTTTTGACTACATGACATATTTATTATATTTCATTTACTGAACAAACCATATTCATATACTTTTAAATATTATCTATTGCTTATATAAGTTTGCTTTCCTTTTTCAGATGAACAATATGAAAGTTGTTTGGGTAGGGATGAAAAACCTCATAACTTTTCTCTTTAAAATTAATGGACTGTTTCCCTAACTCATTCTATGAGGCCAACATCACCCTCATACCAAACCAAAAAAAGATACCACAAAAAAAGAAATCTACAGGCAAATATCCCTTATGAATATAGATGCAAAAAACCTTAACAAAGTACTAGTGAAAGGAATCCAACAGCACATCAAAAGAATTATAAACCATCATCAAGTCCCAGTTATGCAAGGATGGTTCAACATAAGAAAATCAATAAATGTAAAATACCAAATTAACAGAATAAAGGAAAAAAAAACACTTGATCATCTCAATTGATTTGAAAAAATCCAGCACCACTTCTTGATAAAAATCATACAGAAAACTAGGGATAGAAAGAAAGCTCCCCAATATAATAAAGGGCATATATGAAAACTGTGAGAACAGCTAACATCTTACTCAATGGCGAGAAACTGAAAGCTCTCTCTAAGATCAGGAACAAGATCAGGGTGCCCACTGTTATTCATCATTGTACTGGAAGTTCTAGCTAGAGGAATTAGGCAAGAGGCATCCAAATTGAAAAGGAAGAAGTAGAATGTTTCCTAACTGAAGATGACATGATCCTATATGCAGAAAATAAAAAAAGCCACAGGAATGCTGCTGGAACTAATAAACAATTTCAACAAAGTGGTGGGATACAATTTCAACATGCAAAAATCAGTAGTGTTTCTATATACTAGCAATGAACAACCTGAAGAAGAAATCAAGAAAAAAATTCCATTTTCAGAGGCAACTAAAAGAATCAAATCAAATATCTAGGAATAAATCTCACTAAGGATGTAAGGGCTTGCACACAGGAAACTACAAAACATTGCTTAAAGAAGACCTAAATAAATGGAAAATTAAATATCATTAAGATTTAAACTCTACCCCAAACAATTTACAGATTCAATGTAATCTCAAAACAAAACAAAAGAAAACAGTGACCTTCTTTGTAGAAATGGAAAAGCCGATCATCAAGTTTATATGGAAGGGTAAAGGATCCTGAAAGCCAAAACCATCTTGAAAAAGAAGAATCAAGTTGGAGGACTTCATACTTCCTCATCCTAGACCTTATTACAAAGTCACAGTAATCAAAACAGCATGGTACTTTATATATCCAGAATATATAAAGTAATATAGATAAAGAATATACTAAAAAATCCTACAACTCAACAATGAAAAGACAAACAACCCAGTGAAAGAATGGATGAAAGACTTGAATAGACCTTTCTCCAATGAAGATATGCAAATGGCGAAAAAGCACATGAAAATATGCTCAACATCATTAGCCATTAGGGAAGTGTAAGTCAAAACCATAAGATACCATTTCACATCCACTAGGATGGGTACTGTTAAAAAATGGAGGAAGTGGATGTGGCTCAGGCAAATGAGCTCCCACCTACCACATGGGAGATTCTGGGTTCGGTTCTTGGTATCTCCTAAAGAAGATGAGCAAGTCAGTGAGCTGATGCAATGGGCTGGTGTGGCGAGCTGATGCAACAAGATGATGCAACAAAGAGACACAAGGAGGAAAACACAATGAGAGACAAACAGGGAGCAGAGGTGGCTCAAGCGATTAGGCCTCTTCACCCACATAGGAGGCCTGGGGTTTGGTCCCTGGTGCCTCCTAAAAAAAAAAGGAAGATGAGCACAAACAATAGACACATCAAGAGCAAAGCAACAAGGGGGTGGGGAGAAATTAAAAAAAAAAAAAGATTACAAGTGTGGGAGATGATTTAGAGACAAAGGAACACTCATTCATTGTTCATGGGAATGTAAAATGGTGCAGGGGCTGTTGGAGACAGTTTGGTGGTTCCTCAGAATGCTCAGTATAAAAAGACCATATGACTTGGCAATCCCACTTCTAGTCATATAGCCAAAAGAATTGAAAGCATGGACTGAACAGATACCTGCATACTGACATTCATAGCAGTATCAATTACAATTGTCAAAAGATGGAAACAAACCAAATGTCCATAAACCAATGAATGGATAAAAGAAATGTGGTATATATGTACAACGGAATATTATTAAGCCCTAAAAGGAATGAAGTTCTGATAAATGTGGCACCTTGGATGAACCTTGAACATGTCATGTTCAGTGAAATAAGTCAGACACAAAAAGACAAAAGGACAAATATTGTGTGATCTCTCTGATATGAAATAATTAGAATAAGTAAATTCAGAGAGTTAAAAAACTAGAATACAGGTTACCAGAGGCCAGGGTGGGGATGAGGGATGGGGAGTCGGCAGTTAATGCTTAAATTTACAGAGTTTCTGTTTGGGTTGATTGAAAAGTTCTGGTAATGGGTGGGTGATAGTAGCACAACATTGTAGCACAACATAATGAACCGCACTGAATTATATATGTGAATGTGGTTAAAAGGGGAAATTTTAGGTTGTATATATGTTATTAGAATAAAAACGTAAAAACAACAAAAACACAGGGCATACAACACAATGAAACCTATTGATTACATGCTAGATATAGTTAATAGTACAATTATAAAAATGTTCTTGACAAATGTACCACATTAATGCAAGGTGGTATATGGAATCTGTGTATTTTCTGCAGGATTTTTCTGTAAACCTATAACTTCTCCAAAAAAAAAAAGGATGTCTATTAACAGATGAGTGGATAAATTAGATGTGGTATATCCACACAATGGAATATTATTTAGCTCTAAAAAGGAATGAAGTTCTGATATATGCTACAACAAGGATGAACTCAGAAAATGTTATGCTGAGTGAAATAAACCAGATGTAAAAGGAAAAAATGATTCCACTTTATGGAATTTCTAGAATAAGCAAATTCACAGGGACAGAAAATGGAGTAGAAGTTATCTGGGCTGGGACAGAGGGAATGGGAGTTTTGGCTTACTGGCATAGAGTTTCTGTTTGGGGTGATGAAAAAATTTTGATAAAAGAAAATGGATGGGGAAGTGACTATGGCTCAATCAGTTGGGTTTCTGTCTACCATGTAGGAGACCCTGGGTTTGTGTCCTGGGGCCTCCTTGTGAAGGCAGGCTCACCTGCACGCCGCCGCAGAGAGCCAACCCAGAGTGCCACCCAGCCTGCAAGATGATGCAACAAAAAGGAGACAAGTAAAAACACAGAAGAGGGAAACGGACTTGGCCCAGTGGTTAGGGCGTCCGTCTACCACATGGGAGGCCCGCGGTTCAAACCCCGGGCCTCCTTGACCCGTGTGGAGCCGGCCCATGCGCAGTGCTGATGCGTGCAAGGAGTGCCCTGTCACCCCCGCGTAGGGGAGCCCCACACGCAAGGAGCGCGCCCCGTAAGGAGAGCTGCCCAGCGTGAAAGAAAGTGCAGCCTGCCCAGGAATGGCATCGCCTACACTTCCCGTGCTGCTGACGACAACAGAAGTGGACAAAGAAACAAGACGCAGCAAATAGACACAGAGAACAGACAACCGGGGGAGGGGGGGGGGTAGTTAAATTTAAAAAAAACAAAAAACAAAACAAACAACACAGAAGAGGGTGCAGCGAATGGACACAGAGCAAACAACAAAGCAAGGTGCAAGGAGGGGATAAATAAAATAAATACAGACACACAGAAGAACGCACAGCGAATGGACACAGAGAGCAGATATCAAGCAAGGTGCAAGGGGGGAGGGGATAAAAATAAAAAAAGATAATGGATGGTGTTGATATAGAACCACCCTGTAATTAGTACCACTGAATTTTTAAAAATTAGTGGAAAAAATTAGCGGAAATATTTTTAGTTACCGTTTCTCATTTAGCAAGGTTTTCTGGAATTAAATAATGTTGCTAACCAAGGGATAGGTCAATTATTAAATGAAATAAAGTAGGTTGCCACCTGCAGGTATCAAAATGTAGGAATAGTAGATATATAAATAGATCATGAATTGAAAAGTTATATCCAAAATTGTTGGCACTGGTTTATGTTTGTTGGAATGATGGGTAATTTAAATTTTCTTTTTGTTTTTTTCCCCCCTTTTTCTTTCTTTTATTTGCTTCAGTGACAAGATAATATTTTAAGATATACTAACATTTTTCCTCTGTAGGTTTTGTATCTCATGGATCTTTTCCCAGTCCATTGCAGTCCATTTTTGACTTATATTTTAGAAGCCAAGGACTGGCAAAGGCAAATGGTTTGGAAGATATGAGCAGTTAGAGCCTATTTCTCCTGCATGAAGACTGGATTATTGTTTGCTTGGATTTGGGAGGGGCAGAAAGGAATAGAGGGGAAGGGACAAGGTGGCAGGTCTGGAGGGAGGAAGGAAGTCTTCCAGTCCATTTGGGGATTTGAAAGCAGGAAAGGACATCCTGCTGAGGCACTACAACTCACAGGCAAACAGAGAAAGCAAAATAGCCCTGACAACAGATCAGTGAAAAGTTCTGGGTCATAATAGTTCATTGTGGATCAATATTGTTTATTTGATGGTGATAATAAAATACAGAATGCACTTTATTATCTCCAAATAGCAGTAATGACAACCAATATTACAGTTCACAGACATAACTTCCCTGGAATTTGCCTGGTTTCTGAAAGTGTTTATTGTTGCTTTCAAACCACTGTACAAATAAACAAAAGTAACAGTTTTGAAAGCTTAGAGAGTCATGAGGCTTCATTTCTATTAAAACCTAATCTGGACAAAATATACTAATCTAGTTTCACATGAGGTTGAAATAAGACTTCATTTCTAACCTGCCAAAGAGCCTAATTTAAAAAATAGCACTGCACGAATAAAGTATCTCTTTATTCCTTCTAGTAATGAATTCTGTCTTGCTATTTTACATCTATTTTTTTAAAATTACAACTCAGAAGTGAAAAAATGTGCAAATATGCCTCACCTTATTGCTTGTTTTTTTTTTTTAACTTCCAGTTCTCCCGGCGTTTGTTCTGCTAATCCAGTCCTTAACCCTTTGCGCCCCGCCTGCTGCCCCGGCCCTTCCACCCAGAGCGCTCTTTCCAAGGTCATCTCTAACCAGCTCGCTGCCACACCAGTGCATCACTTCTCTGTCCGTTTCTAACTGGATCTCCCATCGAAACCTGACACTGCTAATACTTTATCCTTTCTTCAAGTCATGTATGACATGCCACCATCTCCTATGAAGGGATTCCTCATCCCTCCAACATACTATAATGTTTCCCTCATAGGAACTTCCATTTAGTCCTGTGACCTTGAGCCTACTAGAGCTTATGTATTTTAATCATCATTTGCATAATTATTATTTCATTATTTTTAAAATCCTATCCATCTTTCTAGACTGTAAGATCTCCAAGGGAAATGTATTCTAGTTTTCCTTTTTTTTCCCCTTAAGGCCTTAGTATAGTGTCTTTTACATACAGATATAGGACCTCTTTTTGGTAGAATTTGGAATTATTTTATGTGATGTGTAAAAGTAGTATCATGAAGAAGTTCTAGAACCAATGTGGAAATGATGGGAAGAGATGTTTCTGGTTTCTGTATTTCTCCAAGCCTTTGATTCCTTCTCTGTTAAAATGGGGATGATAATGGTACAAATCTCGAAGTTGTCATGTGTATTAAATGAGCTCACGCTTACTTAGCACAAAGTCTGTCATGTAGCAAGTGATCAGCCAGTGGGAGTAGTTATTATTTCATTACCAAGCTCTATAGTAAGAACTTTCTAATAGAGTTCTCTAAAGATGGAAAAGGTGGCCACACAGCACTTCCTTTTCTTACTGGGGTGTTTGTTCAGCCTTTCATTCAACTTATATTTATGGAGCCTTACCAAGTGCAGGTCTGTGTAAGAGACTGGAAATCCAATATTTAGGAAACAATGCCAGCTATGACTCCTGCCTTCATAGTACCAGAGCCTAGAGTGGGAGATGGATATTTACCCAGCAGTGACTCAAGGAGAGGTAAGTGACCCTGTGAAAGCCTGATTTAGGGAGCCTGGAAAGGGGTCAAGGAAGGGGATCAAGGAAGGCTTCACTGAAATTCCAATGTGGGCTGGCCAGTCACTGGGAGGAGGTACTTCAGGGTATGGGTTGACCAGGGCTGGGATGACAGTGAGCTGAGGATGAATCATTAGGCTCAAAAAGACTCCATAATGAAGATAAATAGTATTTTAATGCAATCTTAAAAAAAAAAATCAGAATTATTGTAAAAATATCCTTATGAACAAATATCACAATTTTAAACACAGACTGTGCCATGCCTGTCTGAGCCATATTGGAGCCTGAGGTCGAAAGGAAAATCAAATACTGATCCATAGGCACAGCTCTGAGAATGACTTTAAAGTCTCTCCCTAACTCAAGCTATTCTGGAAAATGATGTACGCTCACATGGAAACTTCTAATTCTAAACAGCAGAGGGCAGTGATAGATAAGTAAACTATATGAGGCTTTTGCTTTTATTCAAGTCTCCAGATTCCCTTAAAGGTCTTTGCACTGCAAAGATGATGGGCTGTGGAAACTTTATACAACTCCAGTGTTGGAGAACCAGTGAATTCTACATTATATTAAGCTTTTAAAAATGATTATATCACTGCAGATTTGATTTGAAATGCCATACAGCCAAATCCAGAATTTACAAGCCTTGTGGTCCAGAGCGTTTTGTAACTTTTTTGACCAATTTTTGGAAGCAGCAGTTAATGTTTGCCTATTTTTCTCTTCATTCTTACCTTTCCTTCTTTCAATTTTAGAATTAGAGCTTTGAAGGGAAAGTTGGAGTGAGAAGGAAAGACTTACTCATTTTCCATATGAGGAAACTAATGTAAGAGAGGTTGGTTTAGCTATTAATTCTTTTGTTCATTCATTCTTTCATTAATTGAAGGCTTTCATAAGTGTTTATTATCTTCCAAGTGAACAAGTATCATGGTCACCTCATGGATGCCAACATTAAAATACATCACAGTGCTCATCTTTGATAAACAACTGCTTTAGAGAAGGAAACATGGCAGGAATAGATGAACAAGTACGGTAAGTGCATGTAAGGGATTGTATGCCAAGGGCCCTGGGAACTTGGTTGAGGAGAAACTACCATGTCTTCCTCTGACCAGTTTACAATTATGACTACTTTTAGGGTCCATGTTATGAGATTAAGTGCTTTGTTTTGTTTTTGAATTAATTTATTAAAGTATATCACTCATACATAAACATACATAAAAAAATAAGTGTAATAGTTGTGAACTTACAGAACAACATATATAACATCATACAGGACTCTCAAAACTCACCCTACCACCAATAACTTGCATTGTTGTTAAACCTTTTAAACTAATGATTAAAGAGCATTGTCAAAATATTACTATTAACCGAAGTATTTTCCCCCAACCCACCGTATTGGTATTATCTTTATATCTTTTATATATGAAGATACATAAACAATTAAGTGTATAGTAACTTGTGAAGCAAACTTGTGAACTTGTGAAGCAAACATGAATAACATCATGCAGGGTCCCATACATCAACCCTCTACCAACACCTTGCATTTATGTTAGACATTTGTTACAAATTATGAAAGAATATTGTCAAAATATTACTACTAATTGTAGTCTGCGGCGGCTTGCTCGGTTGGTGGCGGTGGGGTCTGGCTGCAGACGAGGGGTCGGTCCAGCTTTGGACGAGGGGTCGGTCCGGCAGCAGACGAGGGGTCGGTCTCACAGGGGTTGCGCGGTTCGGCTGACGGGGTCGCCCGGCGAAGCCGGCGACGAAGGGGTCGCCCGGAGAAGCAGGCGACGAACTGGGGACAAGGGAGGCCAGGCCCTTGTCGGGGGCTCTCAGGACTGGAGGGCGCACGGCAGAAGAACTACCGTGGAGACGAGGTAAACACGCAGGTCCAATTTTATTGAGGAAGTGGCTACAGTTTTATAGGGGCTGGGGAAGGCTGATTGGTCGAAGCTTATGCCATGTTCTGATTGGTTGCCGCAAGCAGTTACTGGGGAGAAAGGTCAGTGGGAGGTACTGGAAGGGGGAGGGGTGGTGATTAGGGATTGGCTGTTGCTGTTGCTGGGGGAAGTGGCAGGGTTTAGGGATTGGTGGCTGCTGTTGCTGGGGTAGAGGGCAGACTTGAGTTTCCCGCCTTGTGCCTGGCTGTTGCTGCTGTGGGGGGGGGGGGGGAAGGGCAGACTGGAATTTTCCGCCCTGCGCCTGCGCAGGGAGAAAGAAGAAGAAGGATGTTGCCTCATAAGGCATCGTGTGGCGCTATCCGGGAGGAGGGGCGGCCGCGGAAGCATGGCTGCCGAGAAGGGGAGACCCGAGGGCACTCTGCGCCCACGCCGAGCTCCCTTCAGGGGTGGCGGTGAGTCCGACCAGCCACCCTATTATGGGGGCAGCGGCTTGGAATTAGGCCTACCGCGGCTGCTCCCCTGCCAGGCCAGCAAACCACACTTCAGCCCGAGGGGTGGCCGCAGTAGTCCTTATCTTATATTTGGTGTGTTTTTTCCCCAAACTACCCTATTATTATTTTTTAAATATATATTTCTATGACAGAAGTTGTAAACTTATAAAACAGTCATGCACATGTGCAGAATTCCCAAACAACACCCCTCTATCAACACACCACACTGTGGTGGAACATTTGTTACAGGTAGGACAATATCATCTGATTGTTACCAGGTTCATAGTGTACATTTGGCCCACATTTTCCATACTGCCTCATTACCAACATAGTACACCTTTGCTGTCATTTAATTCCCTGAGAATTTGTTCAATTTTTTCCATTCTTTTGTTCATCTGTTCTTTTGTTTGTTCACTTTTGGAGGCCATGTCTTTGAGCTTCCCAATCCTTTCTTCTGCTTCCTCAAATCTGCTTTTCTATACCTCCTGTGTATTTTTTATTTCATTTATTGCACTTTCATCATTGGCACAGATGCAAGAATATTATATTACTGCTACTCCAATTGTATTTTTCCCATGCTTTTCCACATTCCCACCACCCTGCAGTAGTGATGTATATTTGCTCTAGCTCACAAAGGACATTCTTGCATCTGTATCATCAATCACAATTCTCATCCACCTCTTGGTTTACTGTGCTGTTCAGTTCCTAGATTATTCTCTAGCACTCTGGCAATTGTCATTTACATAACTAAACTACCATTTTCAGCCACATCCCCATTTATAAACTAGCTGTTACTTACTATGTGTTACCATCCACTCTATACATTTCTACACTTTTACAGCAAAGCTAATCAAAACTTCTGCATTTAAACAGGAGTAGTCCATCTCAGTCCTCCTTTTATCTCCTTTAAGAATCTACCACCTACCACCAGATCTTGAAGATATTTTCCAAAAATTTCTTCTAGAAGTTTTATGGTTCTTGCTTTTATTTTTAGGTTTTGATCCATTTTGAGTTAATTTTTGGATAAGGTGTGAGATAGGGGTCCTCTTTCCTTCTTTTGGCTATGGATGTCCAATTCTTTCAGCACCATTTGTTGAATGGATTGTTCTGCCCAAGCTGTGTGGGTTTGACAGGCTAGTCAAAAATGATTTGACCACAGATGTGAGGGTCTGTTTCTCAACCATAAATTTGGTTCCATTGGTCATGTGACTGTCTTTATGGCATGCTGGTTTTACCACAGTAGCTAGATAATATGATTTAAAGTCTGGAGATGAAGGTTTGCTTTTCCTTTTTATGTTGTTTCTGGCTATTCAAGACCCCTTACCCTTTCAAATAAATTTGATAATCATGTTTTCAATTTAAAAAAAAAAATGCTGGTTGGAATTTTTATTGGGATTGCATTGAATCTGTATGTCAATTTGAGCAGAATTGACGTCTTAGTGATATTTAGTTCTTCCAGTTATTAAGGCCTTTTTTGATTTCTTTTAACATCAAGTTGCAGTTTTCTGAATACAAGCACTTTATATCATTGGCTAAATTTATTCCTGACTATATGAGTTTTAACTGTCATAATTTATTTTCACCACTCAATGATACTTTTAGTTATTTTATTGATATAATCTTCATTTCTGGACTCTTGTCCAGGCCTCTATCTCCTGTATTTTCTTTTCAGACTCTAGCACACCCTTTCGTATTTCCTGAAAATCTGGTCTCTTGCTTAGAAATTCTCTCAGTTTCTGTTTATCCATGAATATTCTAATCTTGCCCTCATTTTTGAAAGACAGTCTTGCTGGATATAAGATTCTTGGCTGGAAGTTTTTCTCTTGTAGTATCTTAAATATATCAGACAACTGTCTTCTTGCCTCCATGGTTTCTGGTAAGAGATCAGCACTTAATCTTATTGGGTACCCTTTATATGTTTTGTATTGCTTTCCTTTTGCTGTTCTCAGAATTTTCTCTTTGTCTTTGGCATTTCACATTCTGATGAGTATGTGTCTCAGAGTTGTTCTATAGGGATATTTTTGGATGGGAGTACATTGTGTTTCTTGGACAGGGATATCTATGTTCTTCAATAGGGGTGGAAAATTTTCTAGCATTATTTCTTCAAATATTCCTTCTGACCCTTTTCCCTTCTCTTCTCCTTCTGGGACACCCATGATAAGTATGTTTGCACACCTTTGCTGTCATTTAATTCCCTGAGACCTTGTTCAATTTTTTCCCATTCTTTTCTTCATCTATTCTTTCATATGTTCACGTTCAGAAGTCATTTCTTCAAGCTCACCAATCCTTTCTTCTGCCTCCTCAAATCTATTACACAATTCCAGTGTTTTTGTAAATTTCATTTATTGTACCTTTCATTCCCATAAGATCTGCTATTTTTCTATGTATGCTTTCAAATTCTTTTATGTGCTCATCCAATGTTTTCCTAATATCCTTAATCTCTTTAGCCATCTCATTGAATTTATTAAGATTTGTTTGAGTATCTGTGATTAGTTGTTTCAATTCCTTTATGCCATCTGAAGGCTTATCTTGTTCCTTTAACTGGGGCACAGCTTCCTGTTTCTTGGTGTGGATTTTAATTTTTTTTTGGTGTCTTGGCATCTGGATTATTAGAGTATTTATTCTGGGTGCAATTTCTCTTTAGTTTAGGGCTTCTTGCCCTTTCTCTCTTGCTGGTTGTGCAGTAGGAGCCAGGGATGCAGTTGGTGCTATAAGCTGTGGAGGCTCAAGCTGCCCTCACTGTCCCAGGGACCAATGAAGCTTCTCCCAACTTTCTCTTTTGCCAGGGGTAGGGACAGAGTCACAGCTGTATGGAATAATCCAAGTTGTGCAGACCTAGACTGTAGTTGCCCAGAGAGACTGATGAAGCTTCATGCCCCTTTCTCCCCTGTCTGGGGCAAGGATGGAGCTGCAGGCGTGGGCAGCAATCTGTGCAGTGTGGGTCCAAGATGACTGCAGTTGCCCTGGTAGACTTCTGATTTTACAGTCTGTGCCAGTCAAATGTACCTGCAAGTACCTGGATAGGTTGGTGCAGGGTCTGCCAGCTCCTGCCTGCCAGAGGTGGGGCTGAAGCCTAATCTAGGACTGCAAGCCAATCTGGGTGAAAGAAACCACTTCCTACCTACACTGTGATTGTCAGTCCTGGCTTCCCCTCAGGTGGGGGTGGGGGTGGGGAGGGGATTAAAAATGGCGGCCACCAGCCTCTCTCCAACCTGGACAGCTGTTCCCAGGGTTATACCTTAACCAGCTGAGTCTACCAATCAGTAGCTGAAATTGGCATCCAACTGTAGCCTCCTCCCGTGTTTTTGGGAAATGGAGCTTCCAATTTCAGCCACAAAGCAGTTCCTGGAGTGGCTCATGCCGCCAGAGTAGGATAATCACGGTCTCTGTGGCTTGGCCAGTAATTTACCAAAGAGACTGGCACAGGTCCTCACAGCCCCTTCTCTGGTGGAGGTGGCACTGGGGCCTAGGCTAGAGCTGCAATGTGATCTCTATGGAAAGAAGCCAGTCCCCACCAGCACTGGGATTCTCAGTCCACCCCGCTTCCCCTTGTGCCAGGCGCAGAGTTAAGATGGCAGGTCCCGGCCTCTTTCTGACTTGAACAGGCTCAAACTTTGCTCTTCTCAGGATTATACTTTAATGAAATTACTCATTGGTATCTGAAGCTGGTGCTCAACATCTCTTCCTCCCCTGTTTTTGGGAAGTGGAACTTTCAATTCTAGCTGTGGAATAGCTCCTAAGGCGGTTTGTGCCTCCAGTGGAGGATGGGCACTGGTCTCAATGGCATGGAGTGCTCTAGTTACGAGTCTTCTCTGCAGATGGGCAGTCTCCTCCTTCCAATCCTTTACGGATGTTGCAGGATGCTCTTCTGGCCTTCTGGAACCCCCAAATAGGTACTTCACTAGCTCCAGAGAGCTCCAGGTGTTTACTAACTTCCGTGTAGCAGGAGCTGACTCGAGGAGCTCCTTACTCCACTACCATCTTGCTGGTTGTCTAAGTGCTTTGTTTTTATCTGATTTTGTTCAGTGGGGATGTTCAGCATATTTGCTTATTGATGACCCTCTGAGAATCAGGACCCTCTGAGAATCAGGATAGTATATCAGACCCTAGAGAAATCATAAAGGCAAGTAGTTAATAAACTGTGCTCTAGGAAACCCTGGGGCAGTGTTTCTCTAAATGTGGTCTGCATCACTTGCATCCAGTGTCTTGGAATACTTGTTAAAAATTCTAATTTCCTTCCTTGAGACTGACAGAATCAGGTTAGTGGGGGAAGGGCGTTAGGAACCTGCCCTTACAGAAGTGTTCCAAATGATTCTTATGCATTCTGAAGAGCCCTAGGACACTCCCCCTCATCTAGCCCAGATCACAGAGCACCTCTTCTTAAGTGCAAGCTCCATGAAGTCTGAGTTTTATTGTCTACTGTATTCACTGCCCTATCGTAGTACTTTGAACAATGCCTGATGCACAATAAATATTTGTTGATTTAATAAATGAATATATTATCTTAATTGGATCTCTATGTAAGAGATCTTTTTTCCCCCTAAGAGGTCATTTTGAGTAAAAGTTTCCACTGCTAAAAAAACAAATCCCTTGTGCTCCTGAATGTGATGGAGTTCGACTCAGATGTGACCTCTCTACACATGCCTCTTCTGTCACTTTTACTGAATCTGTGGTTGGCACTGGGGTTTGTGTAAGCTCAGGAGACTTGAATCCCTGGACTGTCCATGTACCAGCTGGGCCCTGAGCCTCAGCAGAGTTGCAACACCTACTCTCCAGTTCGTTGGACTTAACCAGGTCAGCTGATGGGGAGGTGAGAATGGTCAACCACCACACCAGGGAACCAAGAGTGTCTACAACTCCAAGTAGGAGAATCTCATCCATCAGCCATGTGGGATCTAAGCCCCCTCCCAATTTAGAGGTGGAGTGGACATTGCCATCCCAGGGTCCACAGGATGGAGAAATATAATATGGATTGGAGTGACTTTGCTGGTGTTCTACTATAGAACTGTTGTGACTCCAGTAATAGAAGAAATAGGAGACGGTGGCCACAGGAGTTACTGAGGGCAGGGAGAGGCAGGAAGAGGTGTGATATGGGGCATTTTAGGGACTTGGAGGTGTCCTGAACGATATTGCAGGGCCAGATGCAGGACATTGTATATCCTGCCATAACCCACTGGATGGACTGGGGGAGAGTGTGGTCTACAATGTGAACTATGGTCCATGTGGTGTGGCAGTGCTCCAGGCTGTATTCACCAAATGCAATGAATATGACTGATGAAAGGGGATGCTGATGTGGGAGGAATGGGGGGTGGGGGTGGGGGGTGGGAGTGGGGTATATGGAAACCGCTTATGTTTTTTAATGTAATGTTTTGGGTGATCTGTTTATCTTTTCTAAAAAAAGACATTTAAAAATAACCCCAATTTAGATTATACTCTTTCCTTATGAAAGGAAAGTAAAGGTAGCTGAAACCCCTGAGATTTCTGAGCCCCTTTTAGATAATTACCTTTGATAATTAAATTTGCAAGGCCATTTTCATTCTAATAACAGTCTCTAAAGCACAAGCACTGTACTTACATTAAGCCCAGTAGAAACTGTGACTTTTCCAAATGTCATGTGTCAAAAACCAGTAAGTTTGATCTCCAGTCCAGTTATCCTGACTCATGGGTCAGAGCTCTTACTGCTGGATGTCTGATGCTGTTGGTTCAGGCTGAGACACAGAGGTAATGCTACTTGCTCCTAGAGGTTGCACTGTCAGCTTGGACCCTTACTTTCAGTTTTTATCTGGGGCGAGCCCTTGCTTTCTTGACCAAAGTGTCCAATTCTACACTGAAAGCTAGTCTTTCATTCATTCATTTACCTGTTCATCCATGAATAAGTACTGATTGCTTCCATCTAAAAATGCATTTATCATTCATTCAGTTTTACCGATACAACTGGGGAGTCTTCATCTATTTATGAGAAGAATCTACCTGTTGTTTTATAATGCGACTGCCAGGTTTGGGTGAATGCTTGTGTGGGTGTATTGCTGAAAGTCACATTCCATCCCTCGTTAGTGAAGGGTCACCTCTGCGGCCTTAACATCCTGGCATTTCCAGTCTGTGTCCCTTGTGTGGTCAGAGAGAGCCCTCCAACAAGGAGAGGCTTTAGGAAGCTGAGGTTGTACTTGGGAATAGTCTGTAGGGGACTTCTGGATTGGTTGAGGGGATGTGAGCAGGGCTTTGAGATGATATATGTATGTATATGCTTGATATCTTCTGGTTAGGGATCAAAGCAGTAACCACTTTGGGACAAAGAAGACAAAAAGAGAGTTAGCTTTACATATTGAATTCTTATGAATCAGGCTGACATTCTAATAAGTTTTCTCAATGTTGTAAAACATTTTTCTTAAAATATTTCAAAGATAATAAAAAGTGCAAAGCCAGATAACTTTAAACTCTTAAAACTGAGCACCACCATTGATCTTCACATTCTTATTCCAGGAGCATCCTATTATACATGACAGGAGTATACAATAATGCAATACTCTGTCTTTTGTTCTCTTTGGGATTTTGCAGGAGTAGACTACAATTTTTATAGTGGGTTTTGCTCAGGGAACACGCTATGCATCAAAACATTACTGTTGAAGGTGAGTTTGGCCCTTACCTGTCTAATACTGTCCAGAGACTAGAGTGTGTGTAAAATTAAGATGAATTTATTATTTCCTAGTAAACACTAGGCACCTCATTCTTATCTCTGATTCTTTTGGTTCCTATGTCTCTGAAAACAACTCTTAATAACTCCAGATGCAGGTTGGCAAAATAAATGTATTCGTGTTTGCATAGTCTGAAATTTCACTATTACCTGTGCTGCAGTGTTTTGCTGCATGTCAGTGTTTAGTTGGAGTTTCTGAAACATCTGAAAAGACTAAGCCAGATAAGCATTAAATATGGTCTTATTCTCTACATTAAAAAACTAATTTTCAGAGCAGCAATTTGTATGAAGAAAATAATCAGATTATTTCCTTTATCTCTAAGTGTTTCCCAGATGGAGCAGCCTGCATAATAGTATATTGTACAGCCTGAGTTGGGTGTACATCAAAACCATTAGCTTACTTGAAAAGCCCCACTAGGAAGATGAGAACCAGAGTCAAGGTGCAATTTACTCTTTGAAGATGAATTCCAACAAGGTAAAGCCAAATATGTGGGAAAAAATATTCTTTTAAAAAGTATTTATCAGCTCTATTTAATAGTCTTGCTATTAACACTTCTGTTAGACAGCCTAGAGCAGGGAATTAGTGATGGAATAAGTGATTAATTAGGAGATTATGCTGGGAAGAGAATATTTTTTTCTCAGCTGTCCCTGTGTGACTCATGGCATCCTGCCTATTATTAGAAGATTAATAATTACTACTTGTATTAATTAAGACTCTGTGAGTTGTAAGTGACAGAATCTGAACAGGAAGTCTGAAACTGGATGCAGGGTTAAGTAAAACAAGGAACTTCAACATTGTCACAATTCTCTTGGTTCTTCCCTTCTGTTTCTCTTTGTATCACCTTCATTCTTATTCTTGTGTATAGACTGGCTTCCTCCATGTAGCAGGAGATATGACCACTGTTTACATCTTTAATTTCAATCAATGGAGAGAGTTTGCCCTAATGTTCATGGACTCAAGTAGTTATCAGATACTCACAACACACAGTTCCCCCTGAACTGGGTGAAAACGTTCATTGATTCAGCGTGGTTCCTTCACTGAGTGCCTACCTCATTTCAGGCAGTCTTTGCCAGGGGCTTGACGTATACGCTCTTTAGTTATGGACATGGTGTGTTGAATTGTGTAGCCCAGTTTGGACATGTTCTTGGTCTTGTTCATATTCTGGTGGGTGTGGACCCATTGTAAATAAGATCTCTTCAAGATGTCACTTCAGTTAAAGTGTGGTCCAACTGAACCAGTTTGGGCTTTAATCCAGATTACCGGAGTACATTATAAGCAAAGTGGAAATCAGATGGAGGAAGAAACCGGGAGAGGCTGCCATATGCGTTGATATGTAACAGAAGAGCCAGGGACCAAGGGTTGCAGGCAGCCAGCCTCAGAATGCACAGTCTTTGGGCAAAAAGTATTGTCTTGCTGATCCCTCAATATTGGACTTCTTCTAGCTTCAAAACCCTGAGCCGATTAATTCCCATTGTTTAAACCAATCCATTGTTTGGCATTTGCTTTAGCAGCTGGGAAATTAAAACAATGGGACTCTTTCAGAGGTCAATATTATCATCCCCTCTTCCCCTCCCCCCCCCCCCCCCCCCCCATTTCAGGCATAGAGATGCTAAATCACCCAAAGTCACACTGCTGATAAGTGCTGGAACTTGGATTTGAATCTCAGGTCCATCTCTGTTCTTTCCTTTGTTCCATGTTGCTTCACTAAAAGGAAAGTTATTATTATTATTATTATTTTAGTTACCTGACATTTATATTACGGCTGGGTCACAAACATGCCCTTTTGCCTGTTAGATCTCTTATGATTTCATCACATTAATTCTATTCCCAAGCAGTGGAAAGGAATTCATCTAAACATAATTTTCAACTTTTACAACTGGTAAAATGATCAAATAGTACTTAGATGAATTTTACTTACATGGATTAACTAGTCACACAAGCCTCAGTAACCACTGATATCATGAGGCTGTGCTTTTTTAAGTGAAAGTCTGGTACCCATTTATTTCCTTCAGAAGCTCATTCAGCCTGACAATGTTGAACTTCACCTCAGATCTGAAAATAGCAATGGTTAAGACATTCCCCCACCCTTTTGTGTTCTGAGAAGCAGCTTATTGCAAAGAACTGTCCTTCCCCATAACACTTAGACAAGACTTCTTGTGTGCTCTTCACTCATTCTAATGACTCCCATCAAACTCATGAAGATTCCCTGTTTACCAGTGATAAGGCCAAATGCCGACCTTTTCCCTCTGCCTGCACCTGCTGCCAGGCTTCACACCCTCCAGCTTCCACTGCTCATCTCCTGAATGATTAGCTGCACTGTTTGTCCGCCTGAAATGATCAAGACACAGAGATAAATATTTCCTAGTCAGTTGACTGAGACTTCTCCTAACTACCATAGTAATCTCAACTGTAAGTCACCCCACCTTTCACTTGACTGTCTCCCTATAAAAGTATAAGACAAAACCTTTGGATTTGGGATACTCTCCCTATTGCAACTGCCTGAACAAAACTAATTTACTTGTATTTTCAGTTTTTGTCTTTGATAAGCCAAACCAGTTTTGATAAATAAGCTTACATCTCTCCTGGTCCGTAAGGGAGAAAAGGTTCTTGTGTGTGTGTATGTGTGTGTTTTTATGTGTGTGTGTCTGTGTGCCAGGAACATAGGAAGTCATCCCAAATGTGAATTGCACACTTCAAATTTTAAAAAAGATAAGTCCTGTGCTCAGTATCCTGGTGCTACCATTCAGAGGCATGCTGAATCTTCTTAGAAGAAGGAAGTCTCACCAGTTGTCATTTCCACTGGAGTCATGCTTAGTTTAGTTACGGTGTGCCCAAACTGAATGAGACTAGGCTTTAATCCAATATGACTGAAGACCTATAAACAAAGGAAATAGGACATGGAAGAGAAGCCACAGGGGAGATGGGGTGGGGAACTTGTGGGGAGTGGTTGGCAGAAGCTGGAAGGCAACAGAACCTGGAAGAGAAAGAAGATGCCACCAAGTGCATTGCCATGTGATAGAAAAGCCAAGGGCCAAGGATCACCAGCAGCCAGCGCCCAAATGCTACAGCCTTTGGGGAGAAAGCATTGCCTTGCTGACACCTCGGTTTTTGCCTTGCTGACACCTCAGTTTTGGACTTCTTCTAGCCTCAAAACAATGAGTCAATAAATTCTTATTGTTTAACAAGAAATAAAAAGATTAATTCTTAGACCAAGATAATTTCATGTTTGGGTCCATCTTGATTTTCTTTCATTTTTGGAGTCTTATGCAATTAATGTGCTCCATGTGTTCCTCCCTCCACTGTTTAGCTGAAAACTGAATATAAGTAGAGCACCAGGAGGCACAGTCTCCATTACCTATAAATTCAAAGAAACAAAAGTCCAACAAAAATGTGTAATTGCTTGCAATCAAATCTTAAATGGAGTTTGTCAAAGAACATGAAAAAGAACCCATTTTATAACCCACAGCCAAGTTTCTTCAAACCTTTTCACCTCTCCCCTATCCAGCTTTTAATCAACCAAAAACTTTTCAGTTGACTTCAGATATTCTCTTCCTTCACCCCCAAGTCCCCAAGGATACAGTGGAGGCAAGGAGTTAATTAATGTGTGTGTATGTGTATACACATGTATATGTATGTATATATCTACATATATATTTTTTAATAGTATTCCCCCCTCTCATCCTGTAAGGAAAGTTCTGCCTTTGCCTGTTTAGTTTCTGGGCTTTTCTAATGAAGAATTAAGGTAAGAACTGATAAAACCAGGATAGGACTGAGGTTTACTCATGGAAGAAAAAAATAATTGTGATTAAAGGAAAGTGGATATGCGTATGTTTGTAAAACAATAGAAAATCGTAACTTCTATGTGACTCAGTTTTCTCCACACAGAACTTTGCATATAGTAAATTCCCAGAAACTATCTGGAATAGAGTAATAGCTTCCAGCCTTTTATTTTTTTAAGTAAAAAGAAATCTTTTTAAAGTAAAAGAAGTCTTAAAAGAAACTTTAATAAAACTGAAGTTTTGATGAGAGCCCTGAATATCTGTGTACTCTGCCTCTCTGCTTTGAAGACTGTTTGAATACTAGTTAGAAGTCTTAGCTTAGCAAGATTCGTTCTTTTTTTTAATGAAGAAACTAATTATCATTGATTTTTTCCTTATTATATAAGCAATAAATGTTTATTGGGGGGGAAATTAGAATTCAGAAAAATCCCGTAGTCTCATTATGATTAACAACAGCACTGTTAACATTTTCCTGTAGACTCACTGATTTTAAATATGTAATGTTTTAATATGGTAATGCCATGGATTTTAGTTTCTTGTTCATAGAAAGAATCACACCAAGTCATTAAAGGCTCAAGAGCATTCTCCTGTACTGTCATAAGCATATTAAGCTTTGTGATCTCTAGGTTATGAAAAAATTGACTTTTCTTTGAGATTTTTTTCCCCTCTGCTTTTGAGTTTCCTCTTATCTATCACATCAAAGGTAACGATCTTTCCCTCCATTTCTGACACCTGAGTAATTTCTCTGGCTCTGGTGGATTTGGTTCACAAATGCCCAAGCAAATGAATATTCTAAATGCGCTAATTAAATTGTGCCACATTTAGCTCTCCGCATCAGAAAGTGCAGTGCTGGGCTCCAACTCAGGGCATCCAGTAGCAGCAGGGACAAAATGCCAGGTTCAAAACTGCAGCATGGGACCTTCAGAGTTCCCCACAATTTTATAAGGTGCTGTGGCTTAGAAGGAATTTTTTTTTTTTCCTTAACCTATGAATTCCATTCAGTCAATCTATTACGTCAGCCTAGGACATTAATAAAATGGGACTGCAACTGGGGTTGGAGATTGACTGTGAAATTAATTTATCCTTGTTCCACATGACTCCCATTTGCACAGATAACTGAGAATTACACTCTTTTCCCAAGGTGAGAGGAGTTCTGGGTTGGGGGAGATAAGAGCATTAATGAAAGAAGAAAGGGCATGGATTTCTTAAGAAACACTCTCCCCAGTTCTACCTCAGGCAATTAGACAGAGTCCCGCGTCTGCAATGGCAGAGCCAAGCTTCCAACTGCTTACTTGGCTTTAAAATGTGCAAAGCATGTTCAGCTTTTTGTTTTAAACTCTTGACCCCTGATCATTATCAGGTAAGAACCATATCAATTACCATAAGTGTAATTGCATTGCTTTTAATAGTATCTAGAAAATCATGTGTATTACTAGTGGAGCTCTTTATCTCTGTTGAAGAACAATTGCTCCTAAAAATTTATTATACTGTAAAAGTAGATGATTTTTGTTTCATTTTGTGCAAAATATATCCCAGCATTGAAGTACCTTTTAAGAATTGTTTTTGGAAGAAATACTTTAAGTTCCTTCCACAAGTTCTTTTAGTGCTGAAGTAATTTTGCATTATAGAAATGCAAATGTTTCTTCCTACAGGATTAATGTGCTTATTTCTTGACTGATGATCAGCCTCTTTATCTGGCAGGAGTGTGATAAACCCAGTTTGACTACTTAAATGTCTTGTTTTACAAAGCTTTATAGTTCCTCTGCTATTTCATTTTGCCTGTGGGCCATAACAGCTTAAAATAATTATTTTAATATCTGGAATGGATAAGAGTAGTCTAAAGAGAAATATGGCTGTTGTTTGCATTGTATCTCCATTTAGAAGGTAATGGCTGTAATAAGATTGAACTTGCATATAAATTAATCACATTGCCTGCTTCATCTTTCCAATGAAATTCTATCCTTTGAACAATGTATAAAAGAATACAGAAAATTTGTGGGTTGTGCTTGCTTTTATGTCTTTGGTTGTAATATATTTGTTGATTAAACTGATAGTATCTATCTTTATTGAGGACCACCATGGCTAGGCAATATTTTTTAAGTTTTGTTTATAAATTGGGTCACTGATTGTTCTATAACTTAGAAGGCAAACTGCTGGAGTGCACTTCTTTCTGGATATATATATAAATATTTTGATAAGAAGATCAATTTCCTTAAGTAAAGAAACATGTATGCTTTTCTTATTTTCAGATTTTTGTTTTGTTTTTGGCTCCTTTCCCCCTCAACAATTTGTTTTCTCTAAATGTCATCCTAAATGAATGTATTTGGGGGCATTTTCTTGATATTTTGTTCCATGAGAAATAATAATCATAAAAATAACCATAAATCATCATGGTTAACTTGATTTCAAGTTTGAGTATTGAGTATAACCTACTTCATAACAGCTATGCTGAGAATAAATATCTTCAAGTTCTGAATTTTTATTTCAAATTTTGGGCAAATCTCTACGTCAGTTGCCCTGGTTAGGTAACAAGCTGTGCTTGAGTCATCTCATGGCTAACTAAGCAAACCTGAGTGAAAAGCAAGTTATAAAATGAACACGTTTGTTCCAAACAGGGAGTAGAAATGATTTCTTCTATATTTAAAAAAAGAATAATTATGGGTACCCAGCCACTGCCTGTGACATGAGTAAGTGATATAGTAGGATGTGAACAACACTGCTGTTCTCAGACCCGAGCAAGTGGGGCTCTGCCTGGGCCTCAGAGGGCCCCTGAATTCACAATGTTTTTGTCAACATTTTCTAAGTGCTCTATAATTGCTAGAATGTTGGTGATAGCAGCCGTCTCTAAATAGAGAGCTGGGTCTTCATATCAGTAAAAAGCCTACTGTACTACGAATAACAAATGACAGCAGTATCTAGGTTGTGAAGAATTCTGTCATGCTTGTAACTTGGACATTATATCATAGTGAAGAGTGTAATAATGAAGTTATTATTTGGTGAAAGATTATTTTGAAAGAGCCAAGATCAGACAAAATGATACTATTTATCAAGCCATTGAGATAGTTCTGGAAGAGATGATGAGGACAGCAGCACAAGGGATGGACATAATAGATGTTTTCTACAATCCTAATTGATATTTAAAAATTGAGGATGTTAAAATTATTCATTAACATGGAACTGATTAAAAATTATGTTAATCTGGTCAGTGGAATATAATTGAATTATTACAAGTTATGTAGATCTATATTTGACTTGGAAAGTTATTTACCTTATTTTTGTTACCTTGAAAGAAGCAAAAAAAGATCATGTTGCTTCTCAGCCTTTTGACTAAGATCAAGGGGTAGTATCTGTTCTAATCCGTTTAATATCTGATATGTCCTCTATCTAAGGACAGCGTATTAAATTGATTTTTGCAACAGGGAGGTGGAAAAGGGGTTTGCCCCATCTACTCCAAGCATCAACCTGGCATTGCCGTACTTCCAGAAATGGTGCACCCTTCTCCAAGCACACTCTTCTGATAAAAGAGACTTCACTAAGTTGCTCTGATGCTTTCTCACTCTGAACATGTGCTTTGCTTCTGCTTAGGTGACTGCTTATAGGCCTTTTAAGTATAGGCAAAGCTGTTGTATGATTCTTTTTTTCCCTTTTAACTTTATTTCACCTTCAAACAACAAAAACAACAAAAACAAAATAAAAAAAACCCAGATTGTATGGTATTATATGATTTTGTGGTGAATAACTGTGCCTTATATCTGCATTTACATACAGGAAACATTTCTCAAAGCACATATCCCAAAATACTAATAGTGCTCGATTCTGAGTGGTAAGAGTAAAGGTGTTTGTTTGTTTTTTTAACAAACCCCCCAGCATCATTAATACAAAACAAACTGCTCTGTACAACCAACATGATCCATCACCTAGCTTAGTATATAATAAGGCCACAGCATATTTAATATGCAAATGAATATGGCTTTGTGTCCTCATCCTAACATATGGAAAGTACATTTTTCTCCAATGCTTCTCTTCACTGATATTTCCTGGGACCCCGTATGTTTGCTTATGAAGCCCAAAGGTCTCAGCTGAGGACAAAAATCAGTCAACAAATGTTTGGGCCTTGGAAGAGCCCTGTTTCTTTCCTGCTCTTTCTGCTGTTGCTGTGACACAGTGTGACCTCGGAGATGAGGTCATCCAGGGTCCTGAACAAGACCCTGTCCTTGGCAGGAATTGTCAAGGTGGCTGAGGCCTCTCTCTCCTACCTCTGGGTCTGCAGTCATTTCTCAGGATGCTAGATCAAGAGCTGCTCTGGCATCAACTTCTATCCAGGATCACCCCTTTACTTCAACTGGCTCCAGAGGCAAGCATAGCTATCTTCCTTAATTGGCTGAAATCGCAATCCATTATAGACTCTCTGGTCCAGACTGAGGAAACATAATGGTCCACAGCACAGTTTTCAAACAACAGTGTTTTTCCTTGAACCTTAGATAATCCAGTGTGATTGTGAGTATGTCTTTTGCATGGGAGTGGAGTGGAAAACCTTGCATATATTAATAATAATAATTTCTCGATTTCTCTTCCCTTTTCAAGGGCATAAGTCAGTTTTACAAACCTCTGGTTTACATGACTAAACCTGATGGTGATTATCTCGGTAAGTACTGTTTGCACTCAGATGCAAGGTGCCTTATATTTTTCTCCCACATCAAAGAATGGATAATTGCTTACATTGATGTAACTAAAGGATATATTCTGGTAGTTTTTCCAAGCATTGGTTAGCCCCAAATGTCTTCCAAAACGTCCAGTGGCTCCCAAAATGGTGGTTCCCCTTTTAAAACAGGAATTCTTAACGAGGGGTCCACGAGATTGAATTGAAATTCAAAAGACATTGTTCTTGTGGGGACATGTTGGTATGGATGTGATATATTTATTAAATAATACACAGTATAGTGTGGACTTAGTAGGGGTCCGTGGTTTTCACCTGACTGGCAAAGGGGTCTGTGGTACAAAAAAGGTTAAAAAGTCCTGTTTTAAAATAATAAAAAACAGGACTTCAAGCTGGCTGATGTTTATTACAGCAATAAAGAAGATGCAATTTTATGAGTTCCCTTATTCAAGAGGAATATTGATTTCATTTCAAGTAAAAGAAAGTCAGTAGTACTCATTATTAAAAGAAAATGTGTTTAAATTTCCCAAGTACTGTGTTTGGATTTTATTCATATCATTACATTTCTTATGAAAGACCTAAGCTAAAGTCTTGGAATTAGCTGTCTTTAAAAATTTCATTTGTTTTTTTTATGAAAGGAATGCAAGCATATAAGTTAAAATCTCAAAAGATGGTAAAAATCTTATAAAATCTCCCCCAAAGACCTTTGTTTTATATTTTAAGATTTAAAATTTTCAGATCCTTATATTATTTCTACCCTTACCTGTCCCCACTGAACCTTGCTGGCCAACTTTCCAAAAGCATTCACCTTTAAATAATTTTTAAAGCTATATCTTATGTATTTGTTACCATATTTCCAAATAATATATGTATACTTTTATCTTTTTTACTCTCCAATTTTAGACATTTAGGAACTTTCTATGATGAAAGATGAATTTTTATCTCTTTTAGCTTCTTCTTTCCACCCATCATTCCATATATTTGGTAAAACCGAGATTCAAATGAGCCAAGTGATTACCTTTCTCCTGTTACAACCTTTTGTTTTTCCTGGGATAATAATTGTCTCTCTATTTTTTCATTTGCTTATATTTTTTGAACCCCTGGCTTAGTTTTTCCTTGCCCTTAAATAGCATTATAAAATACCTTATTTCAATTTTCCTCATAGTCAAATCTGTAGGATAGTATTTCAGTTTCATCTTTTCCCAGGAGACATCTTTCTTGAAGCTCTCTGCCCTTCTGCTCTAATCTGGACTTGCTTTCTTGGTCTAATTCTCAACTATCATCTTTACATTTTTACTCACCATCTTTCTGGAAATTCTCTTCCTGTGTTGGTTTCCCCATATTATGAAATCACTTGTTTTCTTTTTCTGATATTTCCCTTCTTTTACTGAACATATCCTCCTGTAGCTTCCTTAGAAAAGTTTCAAGGGAGGGAATAGTTTTGGAAAGGTTGGGCATCTGATAAATTTTTATTCTACCTCATTTAATTAATACTTAGCCTCAATATAGACTTTTAGATAGAAACTAATGTTGTCCTCAGAATTGCTCCATAGTTGTCTAGCTTCCAAAGCTCCTGCTGAGATATGCAATGCATACTGATTTTTCATCCTTTGTGACTTTTTCCCTGCCCTCTGGAAATTTTTAGGGTCTTTTCTGAAATTTCATAAACACATGCCTTGGTATTGATCTTTTTCATCTATTGTGCTGGACATGTGGTGGACCCTTTCAGCTAAATCTTAGTTCTGGGAAATTTTCTTTTATTCTTTTTGCAACTTTACTATGTGGATATTTTGGACCTCCTGCATTTATGTTCTAATTTTCCTAATTTTTGCTTTTACTTTCTAGAAGAGTTCCTTGACTTTACCTTCCTACCATTTTACTGAAATTTTTACTTACCACATCTTAAATGATTAAGTCCTTTCCTTTTCTCTTTTTTGTCAATGCAATTCCTTTTCTTTTTCCCTCTGATGATATATTTCTTTTTATTTTAAAATCGCCCTCCCCCCCATTTCCTTCATTGCTTGTTTTTTCCCCTAATTTGCTATTTGTTTTTCCTCTGCCTTTCATGTTGGAGACATTCCACATTTGCTTTAATAATCCTTGACTGTCCATTCACATTTAATAGTGATGTCTAAAAAGCAGATTGAAAGCCCTGTGCATGAGTACTTTTGACTGATGTGTCTCCCTCTAGGACAATCAGATGCTCAGCCAGCTTTTTGGTTGGAAACCCTCAAATGTCAGTCTCTGTAGGTCTTTATTTTGGGCTGGTTCAATTTTGCTAGGAAAATACTCTCCAATTTACTGATTTAAGGATAAAAACTGGAGTGCTAGAATTCTGGGAACAGTCAGGGAAAGAGGGCTTGGAGAAGTGTCTCTGTTAATTTTGGATCTCAGTTCAGCACCTGTTTTGTGCCTGGTGTCCCCGCTTCTGTAGCATCTCATTTATTTCTCCCCAGGATATCTTGCCCATCTCCTATAGGGATTGGGAGGGGTATTTACCAATTAATGGGAGATGGGGACCTGGAATCTATTTGCCTTTTATACAGACTTCTAAATAATTTCCTTCTTTTCAGGTCTCTGCCTTACCCCGGCCTTCTGCTCTACTGGCTAGCTCTAATTTATGAGATTTTCTTGTATTATGTTGGTTTGTTCTCAGCTGAATGGTTGTCTCTGGTCCTCCATCATTTTCCATCTTACTACATTGTAATTCTGGGTTATATCTGTCTTCTGGTTTTACCAAAATGGAGATTGTGCATCTTTTTCTTATCACTTCAATGTTTTGGGGGTTTTAATTTTGGAGCATGGAATGAAAATGTTCGCCACTGTTAAAACTCTAGTGTATATAAATTATTAACCTCTTAAATAGTTATTCTTTGCATTAGATGTGTAAAGAGAAATATTATTCATATATTTTCCAGTTATTTATCTTAACTGGAAAAGCTAGCTGGTGCTTCTCTTTAATTATAGGATGTGTGTCTTTAGTTGACAATGGAGAAGCATAAGGATGCTAAAAGACACTTTGGCCAGAGAAGTTATGGTTATATGAACATAGAAAATTTATTCCTGAGAGAGTTTTTAATATAATAACATAACGTAAATGGACACTTATACTAGTAACTAAAAATTAGAATGAATAAATATTAGGGTCTGCGACTGTAGAACAGAATGACTTAGTTCTACAATCTGTTAAAAGAAAAGTCCAGAAACTCTCACCTAGTCAAACCTCCCTTTACTCTCCCCACAAAATCAGGGAGAGCTTCCTTTTCTGCTGTTCTCATCCAGTTCTCAGGAAGCAGTTTGTTCTGTGTGTGACCTTTCTTTTTTTAAAATCTTTGCAGGGCTTTCTGTTGCAGTTAGATTTCACTAGACTCGACACAGGTTATCATATGTGAGTGAATATGGAGACTATGAAATACTGCATTTAAAAATTTTCTGGAAATAAACTCAATTTCAGCTTGGAGTCCTAACCTCTACAATTTAACCTCAGTCAAGTTTGGGGCCCTCTAAGTTCTGCAATCCAAGTTCTGCTTCCTTTGGTCATCTCTATTCTACACACAGTGGTTATCAGTGAGAACATCATTGTCTCAGACCACAGTCTCTTCAGATCTGGTGTTCCCAGTTCTTTTGGGTTATGCTGGGTGTACCATGAGATTTGATGAGCCCATGCACAGATAATTGCCATTATCATGTCCCATAATATCCTTTCTTGGCAGTCCTGTCACTTCCCCCATGGGCATTGCCAAGGAGCTGTCTGTAAGTCACCTGCTCTCTAGAGTTGCAGACCTCTTTCTCCTCTTCCTTTCAAGAAAAGTGGCTCTTCTTATTGTTGGGACAGAGTGTGATAGGATGGCACTCCATCTCTCTTCCAGTTTCTCTCAGTGGCATGTCCTTAGCCCTCATCTCTCAGAATCTTTTCTCCTATTTGGTCTTGGGTCTTTTGAGAATAAAAGTCAGGAAAGGAATTGTTTGTAGGTAACTTTTCAATTCTTGTTTGCCCGCCAACCTCTTTTACAGAAAGGATGGGTTGATTTCTACCATCTTGAGTGAGATAAGGGAAGGGAGAAAATATATGAGAAACATAATTAGTGACAGTATTCTGCCAAATTTTTCCAGTCAAATCTACATGTGTATTTCGAAGACCATGCATTCAGAAAAGAAGAAACCCTAAAAACTTATTTTTCATGTGAGGAAGCCAAGGGCCTGAGAGGTCAAGGACCTGATGAACACCATGTGGACAATCTTTTCCATGCATTTGGTTACAGTTTCTATTGAAGCCAAACAAATACTGAATTGGTCTCACTCAGGCCTTTGGACTAAACCCCCAGGACAGCTTGAAATTTTTTGAATTTGACTTTCTGTGTTGTTAGGTAATATTTGGAACCAAACCTTGTTTTATACAGGGCCTAGAACATTATGGACTTTCAGTGACTATGAAATAATAGAACGTTTGGGTTTTCTTATGCCAGGGGAATGAGAAAGGCAAATGGACATAGCCCTGGTTTTAATAGCATCTTTGCCCGACCCTAGGAGTGTACAGCTTATTTGCTATTGAAAATAAAGAATGCAGGTTCACTATCAACTCCTCTCATGGGGTAGTTGAAAGGCAGTGCGGTGGATTGAATTCTGTACCTCAAATCTTACGTGTTCTTGGTTTTAATGCATATTTTTGTTGATGTGAATCCACTGTAAATTTAATATCTTGAAGATGCTATTTTAGTTAAGGTGTGGCCCAACTGAATAAGGTTGGGCCTTACTCTGGATTACTGTAATGCTTTATAAACTGAAGAAATTCAGGTAAGTAGAGAGAAATTCACAGGTAGGGGTAGGAAGCCAGAAGTCAATGGCACCTGGAAGAAAAAGGAAAGGAGAGTGCCATGTGACAGCCAAGGAACCCAGGGATTGCTGGCCACCAGAGCACTACTGACCCTGGAAGAAAGCAAGTCTTCTAACCTCTGGAACTGTTAGCCAATAATTCCTGTTGTTAAGCCAACCCATTGTGTGGTATTTGTCATAGCAGCCTGGGAAACTAAGAGAGGGAACATCATGCACTAGGGCACCTGACCTTGAGTAAGTTGAATTCTAGCTCTACCACTTATTAGAAGTGTTATTGACAAATCACTTTCAACCTCTCTGGTCTTAAGTACCCTTATCTGTAAAATGAGTTTAATGATACCCATGTCTGCCTGCTTCCAAGAGTTATTATGAAAATTATGTGAAATAATGTCATTAATTAACTAATTTACCGAACAAATAATAATTTCACACCTATTACGTTCTGGAGCATTCTAGGCATAGCTGGTGTGGGACTGAGCAGACTGTCTCTAATCTTATAAAGCCAGGAATCACACAAATGAATCTATAACTACAAATTCTGATAAGTGTTCTGACTGGAAAGTAAGTGCTATGGAAAAGTAGAATGGTGGTAAGGCTCCTGGAGCAAGTGACATTTAAACTGAGATATGAGAGTGACCAGGAGGTTGTGAGGCATAGGATGGTGGGAAGAACATTCTAGACAAGGGGAATGATAGGGGTAAAGACCGCACCCTAGGCTGGTGCATAGGGAGAGTGGCATAAGATGAAGGAGGAACAGTGGGAAGGCACCAGATCATGCAGGTCTTACATGTAAGAGTTCTTTGTAAGCTTGTTAAGAATTAGATACTAAATAAGAGCCAGTGACCACCAAGTGAGGCTTAAGAAATCAGGGTGTAGGTGTTAAGGAGGGCTTTGGGTAGTTATTACCATTGCTCTACTGAGCTCCAAATGTGGGATATGGAGCCAATGGCATACCTTTGAATCCTGGCTTTGATATTTCTTTGCTGTGTGACCCCAGACAGCTACTTAACATCTGTGTTTCTGTTTCCTTATCTGTAAAATAAGGAAATAATGACTTTTACTCAGAGGAACGGTGTGAGTTAAGAGTCAATATACGAGCCTAGGGCATTGGAAATACGCAGTACAAGGTTAACTATTAATAGTATTTCTTCAATATTTGGAGCCATATTGAGGTTGAAAATGGTCTGACTTTCAGATAAATGGTGCCAGGTTTGTTTGAAAATAAATCTTCCATAGCATTCTGTGGTGTAGGAAGAAGGGCTGGATTTGTGTGGGATTAACCTCTAAATTTTCAGATTCCTCATTTGTAATTTGGGAGATATCTTCCTCTGCCTCACTATGCTCATCATTCTTCCCCTCTGCTTCATTTTCCAGTAACCTACATTTAACATGTAGAGATGGGTCTCATTGTGAATATGTGAAGGTTCTGTCTGTGTAATTTGGTGGTTTACAAAGCAGCCGCTGAGAGCATTTGCTTTCCCTGGTCGAGTCTGGAAGAACTGTAATAAAGAAGAGACCCAGAACCGTCCTTCTCTCGTTGTTACACTGACAAAGACTTTTATATTTCTTGCTGGAAAGCCCTGTTACATTATCCTGCCTTTGTTTCACATTATATTCTCACTTTCTTCAATAACCCAGGTCCTTTCTGTATTTTCTGCCTTATGTTTAGATTCTGCCTGGTTGCATGATTTCACTTTCCCCTGTGATAAAACCTAACACTCATACAGAATTGGAAATGAGAATTGTGATTGTTTCCTTATTAACTGCATTATTGCCTTCTCCTAAGTCCTGTGTTAATTGGTAGCATCTCCATGCAGCCTGCTTCCTTAGTATGTGTTAGATTACAGCAAGTTGGTGTCTGGGATATCAAATGGGACCCATCTGTGGGGATATTATATCACAGCAGGGAATAATTTAAATCTCTAAAAATGAATTTTTATGCACTGTGAGGGAAGGAAATCCAAGAGAAAAAAAAAGGTAGAGAAATAATGTTTTACAAAATGCTCTACCTTATGTTGCCTCATCCAATCCACACCCTTCTGAGAAGTAGCAGGTATGAACTCTATTTTAGAGAAAAGGAGACAGAGGGCCTCACTGGCAGGGATTCACTCACCCAGAGTCACACAGCCAGCAGCCGGGAGAGTTGAATTGAACCTGGTCTTTCGACTCCTAAAGTAATGCCTGTGCCAAAACCCAGCAATTGTGGTTTATCAACAAGGAGCTAGACTCTTCGGTTCCTGTTGTTAATTATCTTCCCCCTGGCTTTCATTTCAGTGATGTTGCCTGTGTACTCAGAATAGAAATAAGTAAGGATTGTGGGAAGGGTGCATCCAGTCCAGGGGTCCCTGGTCCTAGTGTGTGCCAGTCCCAGTGATTCAGAGGTATGCAAAACGAGCAGGTCTAGATTAACAGGGAGTAAAATTTAAAAAAAGAGAAAAGAAAAATAGATTAACAGGGAGTATGTGCCGGATACATTGGACTCCAGGGAAAGAAGCAAAACTACAAATCAATCAAGCAGAGCTCTTGCTATACCTGTGGCAATCAAAACATTTTAGACCATGCCTCTTGAACAAACTGATTAGTGATAGTTATACTACACAGGACCATGGCTGCATTACATCTTCAATCTGATTGGAGAGGTAGGGAAAAATTGGAAAACCTCATATCCTCCTGCTTTTGCAGCAGTGCCTGGAATTGTTACTCCCCGAGGTAAGTTACCACTCATCAACAACAGAGAGAGCTCTAGGTGCAACCAGAGCTATAGGAGGAAAGACATGTGGGAGCATGCGTCTGCTCAGTAAAGATATTTTAAGATTCATGGAGGATTGTATGTTAGAACTGAAATAAGCTTTTCATAGGTCACACGGAAATGAGTGGCAAGACAAGGCCTAGAACCTAGGATTATTCCTCCCACATTGATGTTCTTTCCACTGCAGGAGATGCTTAAGAACCTGTTCTCAAGGTTGACTTGCATAATGGAAACATCTGGGGAGCTTGAAAAATGCAGATGCCTGTGTCCCACCACCAGAGGTTCTGATCTAACTAGAGTGGAGTGGGGCCTGGGGTGTGAGGATATTTCAAGGCACCCTGGGTGATTCTGAGTATGCAGCCAAGTTTGAGAACCTTAAACCAGTGGTACTAAACTACTGGCACATGTTAAACTCACCATGGGAGCTTTAGAAAAGTTTATAAGCCAGAAGCCCCACCAGAGCATAATTAAATCAGAATGTTTGGGGTTGGGGAGATCAAAAACAAATGGAGATGTTGCTCAAATGTGGCCACTCTCTAAGCCAAACTCAGCATGTAAATGCATTACCTTCCCCCCAGCATGGGACATGACTCCCAGGGATGAGCCTCCCTGGTGCGGAGGGATTACTACCAAGCACCAGCTGATGATGTAACTAGAAAAAGACTTGAATAAAAGGGTCATCTCAGACCAGCAGAATATCTAAGCCTACATGTAATATCAGGTGTTAAAAACTGCTTTTTGACCTTGAATAAAAGGGGGAAATGGAAAGGGCAAATGAGTTTATATGGCTATGAGTCTCCAAAAAAGAGTTGAGAGGTCATTAGAGGGGTTGCGCTTACTCACGCCTCAGCAGGGTCCCAGAGACAGCCAAAGTAGATACAACCCCAGGTACTGGTTCTCTTGAGGGCTACGGAGACCCACAGGTTCTATGGTCATGGCAGATGGCTCTGGAATTCAGTGCCATGTCAGTTGGCCCTACTTTGGAGTTTGTGTTCCTGAGTGTGATGGAGTTGGACTCAGAGGTCTACACATGCCTCTTCTGTCACTTTTGCCAAACCTGTGGTTGGTGCTGGGGTTGGTGTATACTCAGGGGACCTGAATCTCTGGACTGTCCATGTGACAGCCAGGCCCTGAGCCTCAGCAGACTTGCAACTCCTACCCTCTGGTTTAGTGGACTTACCCTGGCCAGTGAACAGGGAGGTGAAGAAGGTCAACCACCACACCAGGGAGTCAAGAATGCCTACAACTGCAAGCAGGAGAATTGCACCCATCATCCATGTGGAATCTAAGCCCCCTCTCGATATAGATGTGGAGTGGACATAACCATCCCAGGGTCCACAGGATGGAGGAATAGAGTATAGATTAGAGTGGACTTACTGATATTCTACTATGGAACTATTGTGATTAGTAAATTGGAGCATTGATGTGGAGAAAGTAGCCATGGTAGCACTGAGGGTAGGGAGAGGGAAGAAGAGATATGATGTGGGGGCATTTTCAAGAGTTGGGGTTGTCCTGGGTGGTACTGCAAAGACAGATGCTGGACTTTGTGTGTCCTGCTATGGCCCACTGGGTGGATTGGGGAAGAGTGTAAACTACAGTGTAAACCATTATCCATGCGGTGCAGCAGTGCTCCAAAATGTATTCACCAAATGCAATTAATGTGCCATGATGATGAAAGAGGTTGTTGATGTGGGAGGAGTGGGGTGAGGGGGGTGGGGGATATAAGGGGACCTCTTATATTTTTGAATGTAACATTTAAAAAAATAAATAGAGAAAACAAAACAAAACAAAATCAAATGGAGGAGGGATGTGAAATTAAGAGGACTATCTTTTGTTGTGACATGGCTCTTTTCATTTTCTCTTTTGATCAGTAAAGCTTCACTCTCAAAGATATGCCTTCTTCACCACACTATAACTGCCATGGCTAGATGTTGTGGGCTTTCGAAAAGGAGCTGGATTTGTTGATTTCAGCTGTAAACAATCTTATTCCTGACTTTCATTTCAGTGAGGTTATTACTTGTGTAGAGCTGTTAGAAATTAATAAGGAGGGAAGGTAGAGCTTCTCAAGCTCAAGGACCCTCTTGGAAGCTGGTGTGAGTGAATCACCACTCATGAGGATTCAATTAGAATCTAGACACCCCACCCCTGCCCTCAAATATTTTTATATAATTGGCCAAGTGTGGGATCCTAGGTTTTAGTATTTTAAAAAACTTCCCTAAGTGCAGCCTGGAGTGGGAAAAGCATTGAGGGTTACTGGGTGCTAGGTACCTCACCTGCACCCATGCTGAGTGATGATGCCCTGTGCCATTCTTCCAGCATGGAAAGATGTGCTTGAGCCTGAGATCAGACAGAAGTTATTCAGTGTTCTATTCAGCAGGTGGCCATATTGTCATTCTGCTCTTTACTCCGGGGCTTCTTCAGTTAATTCAGTTAGGAAATAACATGCTCTCTGCTTTTTTTCCCCCTTCTTTCAGGAATCCAAAGTTAGGGAAGACAGCAAGTTTTATGCTGATTAGCCGGTCAGGGTTTTGGACAATAGTTGTAAGGATGACTCTAGGAGTTCAATGTCTGTTCACACTGGGCCCCCCGGGCCTTTGATCATCCCTCATTTTGGGTTTTGAACAGAAATGATCATGCTGTAGCCAAGTTAGAAACCTACATGCTTGTAGTAGAGCGAGGGTAGAGGGAAGGATCAGGAAGGATCTTAAGGTTAGGAAGCTCTAGCTCTATGTTCTGATTTTCACTCTTTGTTGGAAAGTTGACATCATCCTGCCCCACTGCCAGCCTTTCAAACTGGTTTTTCTAACTTTTCTAAAGGTGGCTGAAATGTGCAGCTGTTCAGGTCAGTCCTCATCTCTTTGGGTCTGGAAAAAATGGAAATGTGATCTTGTGGTGCTTTAGAATCTCATTTGGAAGGTATTTTGGAAAAACAAAAGCCAAACAGAGAGGGAGAAAAATCCCATGGAAACTTCCTCTGTTTTTTTAAAATTTTTAATCTGCTTAGTAATAAGAAATGTAAATAGAGATGGGGAGCTGGTGAGCCTATGCCCAATCACTCTTTCAGTCCTTTAGGTCTCTTCTTTTGTGGATTCTACTCTTCCCTTCAGCCCAGTTACACATTGTTTTCTTTATTCTCTCTTTGCCAAGCACTTTGTTACCTCTTTTATGCATTGTCATATTTATAGCACTTCTTTCTCCCCTTTAGACTGTTAAGCCCTCTCAGGTAAGAACCCTGCCCATTCATTTCTTTAACTTTGCCCCTAATGTTGCTCTTCCACATAGTTGATCCTGACCACATTAAAAAAAATGATTGAAAGTGTTCTTTGACTCTCTTTCTCCCTTCTTCTTGATTTGGATGTTTAAAGCATCTTTCCTAGGTTCTCAGAGTTAAAGTTTAAATGGAAAGTTCTTTGTTGATGGTGGTTTGTTGGGACAGTGGAAGATGCTCAAGCAGGTGCTTTCTCTGGGATATTTTCTGAGTGGTCAGCAGATCTGGGGAAGTGAGGAGAGAACTGTAGAGCCAAGTCCTATCACTTTCCTGACCTCAGTGACCTGTAAGAAATCTAAAATGCAGGTTCTAAGTTGGGGGCACTGACTGAAGAAAGGCAAAGAAATAAAAGCCCTCACAGATTCATGAACAGCTATAGAACGCTCAATGCTTGGCACAAGGCAGACATGCATTAGATATTTGTTAGAAGAACTTTTCTGAAGAGACTTAAATCTTTGGTCAGTCCATGTGCCAGTTGGGTCCTGAATCTCAGCAGAGATGCATCACCTGCCCTCCAGTTCATTGGACTCACCTAGAACAACTAACAAGGTGATGATGATGGAGAACACACATCCCAAGGAACAGAGAGAGTCTGCAACTGCAGGCAAGAGAGTTCCACCCATCTGCCCCATGAGATCTAAGCCCCCTCTCAATAAGAGGTGGAGTGGGCATCATCATCCCAGAATCCTCAGGAATGGGGAATGAACAATAGACTAAAGTGGGCTTATTATTATACTATAGACTTATTGTTATTCTAGCAATGGAAGAACTTTTATCATTGGTGTGGAGGCAGTGGCCACTGGAGGTTCTGAGGGGAAGGAGAGGGAAAGATATGTATAATATGTGGGCATTTTCAGGGCATTGGAATTGTCCTGCATGACATTGCAATGACAGATACAGGCCATTATGTATTTTGTCACAACTTACAGAATGGTGTGGGACAGAGTGTAAACCATAATGTAAACTTTAATCCATGGTTAGTGGCAATATGTGTTCATCAACTATAACAAGTGTACCATACCAATGAAGGATGTTGTTAATGTGGGAAAGTGTGGGAGGGGTAGGAGTGGGGCATATGGGAATCCCCTATATATATTTTTCCCCTATATTTTTAATGTAACTTTTAGGTAATCTAAAGTATCTTTAAAATAAAGAATAAAGGACTTCTCCACAAATCCTAAAATCTTTGATTTTTACATAGTTAATATATAGTTGCTTCATCTTCTCACATTCTGGAAAGAAAATGAATATTCAATATACCAAAAAGCACATTGCTGCTAAAAGTAAAATTATTTTAAATTTATTTAGATTATTTATATTTTATAGAGATGTCTCATGAAGTCAAATAAAAATCCAAACTGACAGATAAGAAAAAAAAAAAGAACTTGTCTGACAGAACAAGGGAAGGCACCAATTCACAAACTCCTCAAGTAGCTTCTATATATGGCTTGGCTTCCTTTCCATTGCTTTCTAGAATGACGGAGATACTATTAAGTTGAGGTGATTCATTAGACATTGGTAGAACAGTTTTATTGGGATGACTATTACCATGTACTTAACTTCTCAGATCCCCATAGCATTTTATTGCTGATTATTGTTCCACTAATCCATTCAACAGTGATGGACTTGTATTCAGTTTTAGCAAGGGCCAATCTATTCAGTTAGCTACATGTTCAATGAACCCTTGTTTAAAATCCCCACAGAGACACTCCCAGAATATATTAGGACCTTTAATTACATGGTGGTAATAGAAAGTACACAGATTTTCCTTTGATATTTTCACTAGACAAGTATTATTGACATCTGTGATTACCATTGTGTAGAAAACTTACTAGTGAGGGTATAATTAAGATAGGTTCAAGGAACCAGCTTCCAGGAAATTATCATGTTCTTTGGAAGAGAAATAACATATGATTGACAGGTATATGGGACTTTCATGTTTATATATATGCCCAAAGGAAAACCAATTATTTAAACAGAGTGCTATTTTTGTTTTGATCTCCTTGAAGGAGAACTATAAATTCTTCTGATCTAAGATAGACTCATATATAGAGAAGTAACACAAATCTCTATGAAACATAGTTGTAAATGTCTTTTTATTGTTGCAAATGTTAGATATAACATTCTATGAGATTAGAATTTTTGATCCTACAAAGACTTAATGAGATATTTTCAGATATTTTTTACCACCAGCAGCAGCAGCAGCAACTATATTTTGGGGAAAGGGACAAGAGGGATGAGAGCTTATATGGAATCCTGTTACATAAGAGGCAAAAAAGAATTATTCTAGTTGAATTCTGGGTTTGTTCCTCCCAAATACCCACTTTGTAACTCCATTGTCCCCATACCCCGTTTAGGTAGAAGCACCTCTTGGAACTCTTGAGTTCAGCACAGTTTGAAAACGATTGTTTTTTGAGTAGAGAATAGAGATTATTCCTCTGGAGGAAAAACAGACCCCTTTTCCTGCCTGAAAAGAGACCTGGGTAAACCTGCAGTCATCTACTCTGCTCCTTAACTCTATTCAATAACAGTGGTGAGAGCTGACAGAGTAGTCCAGGTTTATTATTAATTTTATTTAAACATTTCCAAAATTTACAGATACTCTATACCAACCAAACAACAACTTCTCCTCTCTGCCCCCCATCCCTTGGTAACCACAAATCTACTTTCTGTCTCCATGAATTTGCTATTTCTATATATTTCATATAAGTAAAATCATACACTGATTGTACTTATGTGCCTTGTTTATTTCATTCAGCATAATGTTTTCAAGGTTATAGTGTGTCTCAGTACATCATTCCTCCATGCAACCAAATTATATTCCACTGTGTTATGTACCACATTTTGTTTATCCATTCATCTGTTAATGGACATTTGGTTTGTTTCTACCTTTTAGCTATTGTGAATAATGCTGCTATAAATATTGGTGTAAAAGTAAATATTGGAGTCCCAGATTTCAATTTCTTTGGGCTTTTATTTATGAGTGGAATTGCTTAGTTATATGGTAAGTCTATATTTAACTCTTTGAGAAATCATCATACTGCTTTCTACAGGGGCTGTACCATTTTACTTTCCCACCCACAATGCAAGAGAGTTCTAATTTCTCCATGTGCTCGCTATCCTTCTTTTCTTCTTTTTAAATAATAGCTATCCTAATGAATGGATATGATATCTCATTGTGGCGTTGATTTGTGTTTCCTTAACAGCTAATGATATTGAGCATCCTTTTACGTGCTTATTGGCCATTTGTATATTGTCTCTGGAGAAATGTCTATTCAAGAGCTTTGCTTATTTTTACATTGGGTTATTTGTGTGTTTTTTTGTTAAGTTGTAGGAGTTGTTTTTTTTTAAATGTATTCTGGATATTAATCCTTTATCAAATATATGATTTGCAACTATTTTCTCCCATTCTGTAGGTTATCTTTTCACTTTATTGGTAATATCCTTTGATGCAGAAAAGTTTTTAACTTTGATTAAGTTGAATTTACCTTCTGTATCTTTTGTTGCTAGTGCTTTTTGTAGTCACATCTAAGAATCCATTACTGAATCCGAGGTCATGAAAATTTGCTCCTATGTTATCTTCTAAGAGTTTTATGGTTTTAGTTCTTATACTGATGTTCCCAATTTTAAAGCATTTTCATTTGTTTAACCTTTAGCTTTTATGATAAGGATGATCCTCAGGAAATGTATTTCTGGTTCTTGTGAAAATCCCAGTAGTCAACAGTTGCCAGTCTAAATGTGTTGGTATCAGAACCTGTCCTCCTGAAATGCAAGAACATTCCAACACATCCATAATATAAAACACACTCTAGTAACCACACTCTCATGAAGCATCTTTACAAGGTTTTATTTTTAGAAGAAAGGGGTTAATTCCAGCATCTAACAAAGGTGTTTCACCTGTAGGAGTTAATCAACAACCAATTGTGGTATAAACAAAAAATAATTTATTTAATATCCTGATTTTAAGATTCTGAGGCAGGCATCATATAAAATTCTCTTTTATAGCATGACTTGACAGGCAGTCACAGTTTGGAGGAAAGGGCACTGAATAAGAAATCTTGCCCTCTGGGCTACTGTCTTGCCTTGCCACAAATGAGTGGGTGTGACATCGAAGCCCAGGGAGGATAAATTCTTTGTCGTGTCCTTATCTATAAAACGAGGAGGTTCAGACTGATGCTCCCACGAACCTCCTTGATCAATGCTTTTGTCCATTGTGCTACTGCCTGTAAACACACGGGTGAACTCGACTGGGGATACCAACCTGTGATTTGTGCCCCTACCCTCATTCTGATCCCTAGACTCCTTTTCCAGGCCACCAGCCGGAAGTGTGCCTTGCAAAGTTCCCTCTTGTGAAATCTTGCCTCATTCAAAAGTTGATTTCTGTGTTCTGGTTTGTGGTCCCCAGCAGAGCTTGGCATTTATCGGCCTACTTTATAAGCTCGGTGATTAACAACTGTGTTCCCGTTGAACAGCTCACAGCTGGATTCTGCTCTTCAGAATGGCTTATTGGCTCCTTTTGCATGTTAGGAATCTATATTTTTTATGGCATCATTTATATGCTCAAAATATACATTATGATAATAAATAAAATGAAACACATGTGGCACTTTTTAACACCATAATTATCTTTTTGTAAATAGCTAGTTAGAATGGAGTGTTTTCATCCATACAACCTTATCTTAGATATAAATCACTTTTTAATCGTTAAATCCTCCTGTACTTATTGTACTCAGAATCTCCTGTAGCATGCCTGCTTTTCTTCCCGAGATCACATCTCTCTATTCTTATTTCATTCCTCTGTTCATAAACTCTTAAAAGGCACATAGGCCCATTTGCAGGCTCTCAACTGAGAGGTTTTATCGTGAGTGGCATGAATCTAGCTGTGAAGGTCCCCTTCAGGGATTGAACAATTTTTAGTGTCCATAAAAATTACCACAGATTTTTGTTAAAAATATAGATTGGAGAGTCATACTCCCTAGGGATTCTGATTTGCTAGATCTGGGTATGTCCCAGGAATCTGCATTTCTATCAGTGCCCCACCCCCACCATCCTGGCCAGGTGATTCTGATGCAAGAGGACGCCTCTCCAGGCACCTCTGAAGGGTGTCAGATCATGGCTCTTTGAGTGGGAATGTGGTGCTGTGAAGTGGGGGACCACATTCAGCTCTTTTTGCTTCCTCTGTCCTGGGGCCAAAGGTTGCTCTCATGGTTCTCGTAGGCCAGGTATTTTTGTAGCCTTCATGGAGTAGGTATCATTTTTTTTCCTGAAAATACTCCTTTATTTCCTAGGTGGTTTCTACGTATATTAAAATTTGACAGCCACTTCTTGAAGGGAAAAATCACAATTAGGTTCAAGCCTTCATAAAATCTCATAACCAATGTGTATAATGAACGATATGTTGATTTGAGTGTTTGGATTTAGGAAAGCAATGTCCCAATCAAAGAAGTGATACAAGAAGAAGAAGAAAAAAGAAATAGATGAGATATTGAGGTGGAAAGTGTGTGCACATAATATTCGGTATATAGGATAGCCCAGATTTAACAAATGCTTCTAAAGGATTCATGTATTGAATGGTCACTTCATTCTCTGAAAACGGATTTCCTTGCAGGGGAAGATCCTCATTGGACTTCTCTGGAATGATGCTTCTTACCTCTAATGAACCCAAAGTCAACATTCTAGAAAGTGGTTATCCAATAATGGTTCCCAGGCCAGTGATAGCAGAGTCTCCTGAAAGTGTGAGTTAAAAATGAAGATTTCTGGGAAGTGGATGTGCTCAAGTGACAGAGCTTCTGTTTACCATATAGGAGAACCTGGGTTTGAGCCTTGGGGCTTCCTGGTGAAAAAGTAGAAGAGAAAGTGTGCCCATGCGACAAGCCAGTGCCAGCACAAGTGCCTGCCTGGTGAGCCGGTGCCCATGCGAGTGCCCGTGTGAGTGCCTGCATGGTGAGCCAGTGCCCTGTGCAAGTGAGTCACGCAGGGAGATGATGACGCATCAAAAGAGAGACAAGGGGAGAGTCAATGTGAAGCGCAGCAGAGACCAGGAACTGAGGTGGGGCAATTGACAGGGAACCTCTCTCCCCATCAGAGGTTTCCAGGGTTGAATCCCAGTGAATCCCAGAGGAGAGAAAAGGAGAAGAGAAAGCACCACAGGCAGCAAAAACAGCAGGAGGGGAAGGGGGGAAAATAAATAAATAAATGTTTTTTAAAAATGCAGATTTTGGGTGCCTCCCTGAACAGATAATCAGGGTAAAGCTTGGGAATCATACCTGCATTTTATAAAGCTTTTGAGCTGATTCTTATGCACACTGAAGTCTGAGGCTACAGCTTTAAGATGTTGCTACAAGGCAGTACCCTGTATTTACTTTTAAAAAAATTGAAGAATAGTGAGAAAGAAGTCCCAAATCAGAAATAAATCAGGAAGCTAAGGCACATGGGCATGGGGAATACACCTGATTAGAGTTAGCAGGCCTCTGGCTCCAGCCAGCTCAGCCCCCATCTGGCTGCGAGAACCTGGGCAAGTCTCTGATTATGGAGTCGGCCCAAATAGCTGATAATTCTTAAAATTAGGAAGCAGTCTCTGTCTTGAAAAATATTGCTTGAGATTCTCTGTTTAGAAACAGGGCAGCCCTGTGTCATGAACTGTTCTTAATTAATTTGACCATTAAGAAGATTTTTGTCCTTTTGTTAAAATTCCATAAAATCCCCGATATAGCCACTCATCCCACAGTTTTATGCCAGGTGGTATTTTATATTGAAAACATCCTTAGGCCAAATTCAGTCAAACATTCTCATCTTTATTTGCAAGGAGACACCAAAATAGTCACACTACCTGTTCTTGTAAGCACAGAGAAGTCCCTATTCTCTGAATTTTGGCTTTCCTATAAGCATCTTAAATGAAAGGTTCTCTGTGAAGCTGATGGGACACTATTCTGACCACTAGAAACTTTCTCTTCAGCTCAGATGACAGGGTTCTCTGTGAAGTGAGAGGGATACAGGAACCAGTAAAGTGGAAGATGGTTACTGGGCTTGCTGATTTTATTCTCTCCGTTCAAGAAAGGTTGGTGGGGAGTGGATGTGGCTCAAGCTGTTGAGTGCCTGCTTCCCACATGGGAGGTCCTGGGTTCGATCCCTGATGCCTCCTAAAAATGAAAAGAAAACAACAAGCAAACAAAGAAAATAACCAACTCGGAGGACCTGATGTGGCTCAGTGGCTGACTGCTGGCTTCCACTCACATATAGGGTCCTGGCTCAGGTATGTAAAAAAAAAAAAAAAAGTTAACGGGCCAGAAGCAGAAATCAGTGTAGAACAGTGGGGAAATGGAGAAGAGGGACAAATCCCAAACTTATGCTCTGGAAGGATTGAGAGGCAGACCACTGGCATAGATGGAACTGATAAATGCAGGTTAAAAAGAAAAAGAATGAAGGGTGGGGAATAACTACAGATACAAGAGAAAGTAGAAATAAAATTAGGAACTATACTATATACTAATAATTTTTTTAAAAAAAGAAAGGTTGGTGAGATCCTTTTAATTTTTCTAGTCCATGCCCTGTATTCCATTTACTTCATCAGAAAAAAAAACAATACTTTATGCTAATAAACAAACTCTCTGGTGTTGATTTTGATAAACATATTTAAAGTTCTTACTAAAAAATCCTCAGGAGTCTGGAATTCATGATAAATGCATTTCAAAATGCTAAGATGTAGATTACTTACATCTTGTAAAGTCAACTATCACTCAGCCAGTGTTGGTATATGATCAGCTTCTTTTTATCTAATATGAATTGACCTCAAGTTTAGAAGCACTTTAACAATCCATGTAAAGTGTTGACCTAATCACTTGTGAAATAGTCCTGGAAGTTCCAACTAAGTTTTGGGTCTTTAATATATGTTTTACATATACTAAAATCTGAAAGCATCTTGTTGGGGGAAACCAGAGTTCCATTTCACATCTCCAGCGCTGCCTGTCTCCACAAGGGGGCAGCACTTCCCCCAGTGGGGAATCACTGTTAAATCCAGACTCTCAAGGTCTCCCCCAGTCTTTTGCGTTGCCAAGAAAGGGATTAAGATATCTGTCACTCGAATGGGCAGGTGCAAAATTGGTTTTGAAACTTTTTATTAGTAGGAGCAGGAGAGAGCATCTGTCCTAAGAGTGGAAAGACCAGGAGCCATGGGGGTGGGGGATGAGGGTGCGAGTGAGCTGGTGAGTTGCAGAGAGGGGAGGGGAGAGATGAACTATTAAGAGGAAGAGACTGCTCAGTTCCCTGGTCTGGCAAAGTGAATGTGAAATCTCTGTTGTCAGGATGGCTGAAAGGACTTTGAAGAATAGGAAAGTTTAATATGGATTTTTATACTGTTTATTGTGTGATACAGTAATGGACTTCTTTCCTGCTGAGAGTCTTAGATGTTTTGATGATTTTGGATGGGAGAAATAAAAATTCAGCAAAGGTATGATATTAACATCAGAGGTGGCAATGGGAACAAGAGTTTCCTGGGAATTCATACAAATATTAGTAAAGGCAGTGGATCTTCCACAGTATGGGGACTAGGGATTTGAGAAAATCTTTTTTACATATGAAATTGCAGAGTTACCCCACTCAAGCTAATCTAGTGATTTATTTTTGGAGTACCTATTATTTCATTAGCTAGGTGCTGGTAAATCATCTAAAGGAAAACAAAACAGTGCCTGCTCTCCAATAACTTATTTCCTTAGTAGGGAGACAAAATATTTTTATCTAAATGTTTGACGTGTCAGTGACGATGGTCTTTGCATCAGCGGCGCTGTCCAGTTCAGACAGCTTGGGCAGGGATGGACGTAGCGTAGTGTGCAGTGTTGGCTGCACACACTCAAATCACTTAGGGAGTTAAAATTTAAGGCTCTTAAGCCACACGCAGGCACCTATGTTCCTCACCCAACATTATTGGCGACCTCCATATTTCTCTTTCCTCCTGTTCCAGATGAAAATCGAAGAAACTTTTCCCTTATTATTTCTTTTCCCCAGGGATGCACAGTACCTAAAATGTTACATTCTCTAGTTGACCTTCCGTGCTTGCATAGCAAGGCAGTGGGAGATCACTCTACAAATCCCAGCATCACAAGAAGTTGTCTTTAAGATCTTTGGGGCCCAGGTGGTCCACATATTTCCTATAACCAGCATATCTGATACAACAGCTTTCCAGCCCAATAAAATAACGTCAGCTTCTTGGAACACGTTGCATGAGATTTGGAGAATAAGCAGACAACCATTCCTCTACCCTTTCTTTGTCTGTGCTTAGGGACCATCTATAACCCTGTTGACGAATGACCCCTGTTATTTTCTTTTCTTCTTTTTTGCTCTCATTGCTGTTTTTGTCTCCTCTAATCAAATGAGTCACTCCTGGAATGTTTGGTTAGTTTTATGGTTGTGGCACTTCAGAAAAAGGGAGGGAAGCTCACCTGCCCTGCTCTGTGGCTAAGCCTTGCTGGGAAAGCTCCCAACATCTGTGTCTGTAATAAAAGGCCTACAAAAGCAAAATAAATCATTTTTCCACCTTTGTTTCTCTTGCACATTAAAGGCTGATCTACAGTCAAGATCCTGGCCCCGAATTGGGTTGCAGCATCTGATCTGAGGGCACAAAGCGAGATCAATATCTGCCACCATAAAAAGTCAATGGAACATAAATTAGGAAGTGAGTATTTTCTTACTCTGGCCCCAGGCACTGACTGGTTGGGTGCAAGTCATACTGTTGGTCAATGAAAAAAGAAAGCAATTTTACTTAACAGTAGGGTAGATGATACTAGGATTATATGATGGGTTATTTCTAGTTCTCTTAATTGCTCCCCAAATAATGAATTGAAGCATGATAATCCTCTCTAAAATTATTCTAAATTTTACTCCCAGAAAATTTCTAATCGTGGTTAGAGAAATATGTGAAACTAATCTAAGCATCAGTAGTTATTTTTGAACACGGAAAGTGATCTTGGTCAGCCCTAAGACAAAGTCTCATGTAGTAACTACGGGAATCTTTCAGAGTTGTAATTAATTTGGCTGCTGATGAGCAAATGCCCCCTGTATCCCCTCTATGCTTTGACATGAGTCTCAAACTTTTATCATTTCCAAAATTCAACAATTCAAGAAATCCACAAAGTGTAAAAAAGAAAACAAATCTCACCTACCTCTCTATCACCCAACAATGATCACTGATTACATTTTAGCTTATTTATTTCCAGCCCTTTTTTCCTTTGTGCTCTCCCACATGCACATTGCAGAAGAGGAAACAGCAATAGGTAGTCTGTGATCTTTATGGAAAGCGAATAGCATTTCCCTTCCCTACCAATTTTGAATGGATTGAGAATTAGCAACAAAAGTTTAATGTAAATGGAGGTCAAAATATCATATTATAGATAAAATCTAGAGTGGAGGGTGGCAGGCAGGAGGACTTCCTAATAATGACTCATTTTGAGGCAGACTTCCTTCTCAAGCCACGGACATTGCTGGACCAGAGGCCTCTTCGCATGAGGACAGGCTCTTTTAAATTACCAGCACTGAAAGTGAGAGAAGAACCTGGATTCTCGGTTGAGAGTTTGCTCCCTAGAGAAATGAAGGAGGATGGGTTGCCTGTTTTATTTTCAAACTTATTAGTCACTTCTCCTTTCCCTGGAAGGATTTGGGGTAGCAGTGAGACAGGCCAGCGGTGTAAGGCTATGTAAGGCCTTCTTCATCTGGAAGAGCTGGGGCAGGGTGAGCTAAGCACTCTATCTTAAAATCTGATTTTTTTTGTGTGATAGACCATGCCCATCTCCACATGTTGTTCTGCTGTGTGTCCCTTTGATTGAATGGAATACAAGACTGAAATACTAGTGTAAGTAAACAGCAGCAGAGAGGAGGGTTATTTTAAAGAAGTAGAAGAGTCAACAGAAATCCAGGAAAACCCCAACTATTTTATCTTACAAAAGGGAACCCCAGGGAAACGGACTTGGCCCAGTGGTTAGGGCCACCACATGGGAAGTCCGCGGTTCAAACCCCGGACCTCCTTGACCCGTGTGGAGCTGGCCCATGCGCAGTGCTGATGCATGCAAGGAGTGCCCTGCCACGCAGGGGTGTCCCCTGCATAGGGGAGCCCCACGCGCAAGGAGTGCGCCCCGTAAGGAGAGCCACCCAGCACAAAGGAAAGTGCAGCCTGCCCAGGAATGGTGCTGCACACAGGAGAGCTGACACAACAAGATGATGCAACAAAAAGAGACACAGATTCCTGTGCCGCTGACAACAACAGAAGTGGACAAAGAACAAGTTGCGCAAATAGACACAGAGAACAGACAACCGGGGTTGGGGAAGAGGGGAGAGAAATAAATAAATAAATAAATCTTTAAAAAAAAAAAAAAAGGGAACCCCAGGACTGGCTACTCTCTAGAATCTTATAATGACATATGAGAGAATAGCTCACTTAATTACCTCATCACACCCCTTACTCCAAATTTTTGATTGTGAAATCGCTATTTTTAGTTTACCTTTTACTTACTTCTGTAGTTTCCAATATTAAAATTAAATGACAACTGCTGGCTCAGCTATATCTCCAATCTGCCAACCTCACACCCCCTCTATTTGAAGATGAGCCTATTAACGCCCCTTCCTTTTCTTCAACTATCATTAAGGGAGATAACTTCCATATTTTTTTGGTAACCACAGTGAAAGTCTTCCATGCAGTGTCTACAGGTTGATTCTAAAATCTGAACACTAATATGCAGCAATGTTTGCAGGCTTATGATATGTGAAATTTGTTAATTGCAGAGCAAAAGTGCTCTGACTAAAATTCCTTTTCTGTGTCAATATTACAAACCCTGTTCCACTCAGGGTCAGGAAGAGTCTTCTTTCTTACCTTCCACCAATGACTCCAAAGCATGTCTCATTTGAGTTACTTCACATATGGTCCATGACATCCTTGTGTGGATATTTTAAAATTAATTTTTCATTATAGAAATTGTAGATTTACAGAAAAACCATGCAGAAAATATAGAGTTCCCGTATATCCCTCTACACACAGGGTTTTCCCTATTATTAACAATTTACATTAGTGTGGTGCCTTTGTAACAATTGATGAAAGAATGTTATTACAATTATACTTATCATTATAAAGAATGTTATTATAATTATACTTGTTTTTATAATTAACTATAGTTCATAGTTTACATTAGGGCTCACTGGATTGTACAGTCCTTTGGCTTTAAAGATTTTTTTATTCTGTTAACATACATAATCTAAACTTTTTCCTTTTAACCACATACAAATATACAATTTACTGGTGTTAATTACATTCACAATATTGTGCTACCATCACCACAATCCGTTATCACTTTTCCATTACCTTAAACAGAAACTCTGTACCAATAAAGCATTAACTACTGATTCCTTACTTCATATACAATCCATAACCCCCTTGTATGAATTTTTGCTTTTCCTGGAGTTTTTATTTCAAATGGCCTATAAAACTTCAGTGCCATGAAACTCACCCTTGTAAGTATAAAATTCAATGAAATTTTGGTAAATTTATAGAGTTATGCAACAATCATCATACCCTGATTTAGAACATTTCTGTCATCCCACAAAGTTCCTTTGTGCTTGTCTCAGTCATTCCCAGCTCCCATTCCAAGCTTCAGGCCAGCACTAACCTATTTTCTGTATCTATAGATTTGCCTTTTCTGCACATTTCATATAAATGTAATAACATAATATATAGTCTTTTGTGCATGGTTTCTTTCATTTAGCATAATACTTTTTAAAGTTCATCCCTGTTGTAGCACATATCAATAATTCTTACCTTTCTATTATCGAGTAGCATTACGATGTGTGGGTATATCACATGTTGTTTATCCATTTACCAGTTGTTGGACATTTGAAGTGCTTCCGGTTTTGGTGCTAAAATGAGTAACACTGGAATGAACATTTGCATACAAGTCTTTGGGTAGGTACATTTTCATTTCTCTTGAGTAGGTACTCAGGAGTACAATTGTTGGGTCATATGGTCAATATATATTTAACTTTTTAAAGAAACTGCCAAACTCAATACCACTACTAAGTATATACCCAGAAGAACTGAGAGCAGTGACACAAACAGACATCTGCACTCTGATGTTCATAGTGGCATTATTCACAATTGCCAAAAGATGGAAATCACCCAGGTGTCCATTAACTGATGAATGGATAAACAAACTGTGATATATACACATGATGGAATATTATCCAGCTATAAGAAGAAATGAAGTGCTGAAGCATATGACAATGTTGATGAACCTGGAGGACATTACGTTTAGTGAAGCAAGCCAGGCACAAAAGGACAAATATTGTATGATTTCACTATTATGAACTAAATATAACAAACATACTGATGGAGTTAATAACTAATAGAATACAAGTCACCAGAATGTTGTTAGAGAATAGAAAGCTGAGGTTTAATCTGTGAATAACTGGTAAAAAGTTGTGTGTAAATGTTTGGGAATGAATAGAAATGGTGAAAATACATCATAGGATTTGTAATTAGTAGCGGTAATATATGGGTATGATAGTGGTTTTTCTTTTCTTTTTCTTTTTCTTTCTTTTTATCTTGGAGTAATGAGATGCTCTCGTGTTGACTGGAGTGATGAGTGCACAGCTTTGTGATTGTACCAAATGTTATTGATTGTATACTTTATATGGATTGTGTGGTTTATGAATAAAAGAAATAAGAAAAAAAAGAAAAAACAAACAAAAATAAATAATAGGTGGACTGGAGGAAAATACACCAAATGTAAGACATGGAATCATTAATAGTAATACTTTGACAATGCTCTTTCATAAATTGTTACAAATGTTTCACAACAATGCAAGGTATTTGTGTGTGTGGGTTGATGGATGGGATCTTTGCATGATGTTATGCATATTTGTTTCGTAGGTTCACAACTTTACCTATGCACTTATTGTTTATGTATGTTCATGTATGAATGATATACTTCAATAAATTGTTTTTAAAATGAAGAGAAAAAAAAAGCAAAAAAAAGGAACTCCATACCATTTTCCAAAATTCCTACTAGCAATGTACCAGAGCTGCAGTTTCTCCATTATCTACACTACACTTGGTATTGTAAATCTTTTGTTTTAAAGTCATCTTAATGCATCTGAAATTGTAGCTCATCGTGGTTTTAATTTGCATTTTGCTAATGACTTATGAGTTTGAGCTTCTTGTCATCTTACTTTTCCATTTGTATACCTTCTTAGATAAAATAGCTACTCAAATATTTTGTCCACACTGTGTAAACTCCTTGCTAGGATTCTCCGATATAAGTAGAGCTAGGAAGAATCTTTTTTAAAAAAATGCATACAGTACTTCCAGTTCAAACTTAACATTATAAGTATAGTGGTTGAATTCTGTCCTCCTAAAAGATAAGTTCAATTCATAACCACTTCCCGCCCCCCCAGCACCTACGAATGTCACCTTGTTTGGAATAAGGTCTTTGAAGATGTAAGTAAGTGGATTATGGTGGGCCCTAAATCCAATACCTGATGTCCTTATAAGAGAGAAGAGGACGCAAAGAGACACAAAGGCAAAGAAACTCCGAGGAGACACAGAGAAGAAGCCCATGTGATGAAGAAGGCAAAGATGTGGGAGGAATGCTGCTACCAGGCAAGGATTACCTGCAACCCCAGCAACTAGGAATAGACAAGGAAGGATTCTTTCCTGGAGACTTCTGAGGAAGCACAGCCCTGCCGATCCCTTGATTTCAGACTTCCACCCTCTAGACCTGTGACAGAATAAAATTCTGTTGTTTTAAGCCACTCAGTTGTGGTATTTTGTTAGGGCAGTCCTAGAAAAGTAATATATAGTTACTGTTTTTTTTTTTTAACTTTTTTTTTTGTATTGGTATATCTTTTTTATAACACTTTGTTTCTAATACCATTAATGCACTCATTTGTTTTATCTTATAAAGTGCATGAAATAACTTAAGAAAATACAATACCAATATTCCTACCAACAGTAAACACACTGAGTGAAGTTTCACATACATTTACAGTCTTTTTGTCCTTGAAATATATCACAGTAAGAGCAGTCGGTGTACTGTTGAAAGAATTCTTTCTCTGGGTGGTTATTGATTTTATATGGTTAGGTTCATTCCTTTCTGTTTGTATTCAATTTTAGGGTTTTTTTTTTCTTTTCGCTTAATTTTTTAAAGCTATAAACCATTTGCACTGTGTGCTGGTTATGAAGCTTCGGTCTCTCGGCCTTCTGTACCCTGCTTGCGACGCTGGGGCTGGGACACTGCAATGCACATTTCTGGTTTTCCAGCTGGTTCCCTGCTGGGATCTTCCAAAGGAGTTGCCGGAGAGAGCCCGAAAGGCCGGAGGGAGAGGAAGAACCCGTTATTTCCTGTTATGCCTTGTGGGACTTGCTGTCGGCTTTCTGTTTCTGTGAGAGTCACCCTCGCAGTGCTTTTTCCACCACCGCAGTCTAAGTTCTTTCCCATGGAAGCCGTCAAATCCCGTTTGCAGAGTTTCAGGTACTTGGAGAACCAGCCGCACTGTGCTTCCGCCCCCCGTTAGGCTGGTCCCCTCCTTCGAGGCCAGAGACGCCGCACCACCCGAGCAGTGACCCCCGCTCGGAGGCCTGGGGGTCGGCTCCGCAGGGCTCCTCCTCTGCGCTCCTAGCACTTAGTAACTACAGCCTCCCTGCGTCGTGCGCTCAGCCGCTGATTCCTGCACCTATTACCATTACGGTACGTGGTGTTCCTTTTTAAAAGATCTTTCCAGTTATCGAGTTAACTATTTTATACCTAGTTAACAACTACATTATAGTCCTGCTTTTCAAATAACTCATGTTCTTTTATCTCCTGGCTGGACCCTAAGATATAAATATGGTTCGAATGTAAAAGTTTAAAAAAAGTTCACTCACATAATTCAGTCTTCCATCTCTAGCCTTCCCATCCCATTCCCATGTGCTCCCTAGACATAATCCTTACATTTGTCAATGTAATCTTCCCTTAAACACACACACACACACATTCTTATTTCTTGTACAAAGAAGTACTGATAACATATATACTGTTCTGCATAATATATCTTGGAAATCATTCCATACCAGTTTTTAGAGATCTTTCACCATTGGGTAGAAAGATGGTAGTTTGTTCCTCCAGCTTATGAGTGATGGCTATTTGGACTGATACTAATATTTTATTTTTACACATAATCCTGTGCTGCATACGTTTGGGCATATACTGTTCTGTATTTGGGTTGGCGTGTTTTCAGGAGAGGATTCTAGACGCAGGATTGCCAAGTCGATAGTTAAATATTTATGTGATTATAATATTCTTATCAAATATTTCTGCATAGGATGGTCCCACTTTCCAGTCTTATCAGCAACGTATGAAAGTGCTTGTTTCTCTTCAATTTTGCAAGTTGAGTGCATTGTCAAGTTTTTTTTTTTGTCAATTTGATAGGTTGTAAAAGAGCATCTTCGTGTTGTTTTAATCTGTATTTCTTTTACTATACTGAAATTGAGATTGTGTTAGTATGTGTCAGAATCGTTTTCCTTTCTTTCGCTGTGAACTTTCTCTTTATCTCCTTTATCTGTTGGGTTTTTCTGCTGATCGTTTTCTTTTTGTTGAGTGCTTTATATATAAAGGTGATTAGGTCTTGTTTGTGTGATATATGTTGCAAATATTTTCTCCCAGTTTGCAATTTGTCTTTTGATTTGCTTATAGTGCTTTTTTGCTATGCAAATGTTTTTATTTTAGTATAGTCAATTTTTCAATCCTTTCTTGGACAGTTTTGCTATTTTGAACCATAGTCAAAAAGTCTCCTAGTGCTTGCAACCATATTTTTAATGTTGAAGAGCTATTTCATGATCTGTGATTGTTTGTTTGTTTGTTTTTTTTTCATGCTATTGTTTTGCCATTTCATGAAAGCCATAATGTCTTGAAATTCTCAGAGGATATAAATTAAAGACTTTAAAAGTTCTCTTCTGTTCACTGAATATCCATTTCATCTGGAATAATTTCTTTTCTTTTTTTTTTTATTTTTTTAAATTTTTATTTATTTTTATTTTTTTTTATTGACTTTGTAATAATATTACATTAAAAATATATATGTGAGGTCCCATTCAACCCCACCCCCCCACCCCCCCTCTCCCCCCCCAACAACACTCGTTCCCATCATCATGACACATCCATTGGATTTGGTAAGTACTTGTCTTGTCATCCTCTTTCATGATGCATATTTTTCTTGACAATCTAGTTAATGTTATGTTTAAGACAGAGAAAGAAGAGCTACTGGGAGGTTGTCTATATAAGGATTTCTCTTTGAGTTGAGTGGTCAGGGATTTAACTATTACACAATGAGGAGAGCTCCCCAATATCTGAATGAAGTGAACATTTTCTGGAGTGTCAGCAGCCCAACTCCCAACAGCTGTTCTAATTCTGACTAGGAGAAGACTTTTTTTTTTTTTTTTTTTTTTTTGCCTATAGATACATGCCGGGGCACCTAAGCTGTGGATGTAGTTTGTGGGTAAGTAGGCTACCACAGTATGTGCAGATGTTAAACTACTCCCCTGGTTTGTAGCCCCACATCTTACTTCCATACTTCATTGTACCATTAGTCTCTGAGTCCAGGGTTTCTCCAGAAGTTAATTTTTTCCTCCTTCCTTTACAATTTCCATGCATATTGTAGTCTAACTTCAACATCAGTCCTATATCTCCCCCCCCCTTTTTTTTTCACTTTATCTCTCATTAATTTGTTGAAATCTCTCATCAGTTCATGGCCTCCATCTTGTTTTTCTTTCTGTTATGGGCTTATATCTTTTTTTATTCCTTACTATCACTTGGGTATAAAAGAAGAAAAACACATTTTCAGGCCATTATATATATATTTTTTTAATTGATTTTGTAAAAATATTACATTAAAAAAACAATATGAGGTCCCATTCAACCCTACCACCCCCACCCCACCACTCCCCCCCCAGTAACACTCACTCCCATCATCATGATACATACATTGCATTTGGTAAGTACATCTCTGGGAATCTCTGCACCTCATGGTCAATGGTCCACATCATGGCCCATACTCTCCCACATTCCATCCAGTGGGCCCTGGGAGGATTTACAATGCCCGGTGATTGCAGGCCATTATATTTTAACCTGAAACCTATGAGTCCACATCTTGTAAGCCAGGTCACTCAAGTCTTACCTCACTGACCAGCTGATAGAAGGGACTCCTTTTGCATTAGGTCCAGTCCTGGTCAAATCACTCGATCCTCTATTGGTAGGATTTTAAATTATTTCTAATTTTCATTATTTTGGATACCTTGTGAAGAACATCTTTTATATACATTTTTCCTTAGGATAAATTCTTAGATACAGAATTGCTGGATCAAGAGCATGGGCTCTACTTTTTTAAAAATTTTTTATTATTTTTAAAATTTATTTTTTGTCTTTATTTATTTTTTAATGTTACATTAAAAAATATGAGGTCCCCATATACACCCCCCAACTCATTCCTCCCATAACAACAATCTCCTCCAACATCATGGGACATTCATTGCACTTGGTGAATACATCTCTGAGCACTGCTGTACCACATGGCCAATGGTCCACATTATAGTTTACACTCTCCCCCAGTCCACCCAGTGGGCCATGGGAGGACATACAACGTCCAGTAAGTGTCCCTGCAGTACCACCCAGGACAACTCCAAGTCCCGAAAATGCCCCCACATCACATCTCTTCTTCCCACTCCCCACCCTCAGCAGCAACCATGGCCACTTTCTCCATCTCAATGCTATATTTACTTCCATTACTAATCACAATAGTTCCAGAATAGAATATCAGTAAGTCCGCTCTAATTCATACTCTATTCCTCCATTTTGTGGACCCTGGGATGGTTATGTCCACTCCACCTCTGTATTGAGAGGGTGCTTAGATTTCACTTGGATGATGGATGCAATTCTCCTGTTTGCAGTTGTCGGCACTCTTGGCTCCCTGGTGTGGTGGTTGACCTTCTTCACCTCCTTGTTAGCTGGCTGGGGTAAGTCCAATAAACCAAACCGTTGGAGTTGCAAGTCTGTTGAGGCTCAGGGCCTGGCTGTCACATGGACAGTCCAGAGATTCAGGTCCCCTGAGTATACATTAAACCCCAGTGCCAACCACAGGTCTGGTAAAAGTGACAGGAGAGGCTTGTGAACAAAGATCACATCTGAGTCTAACTCCATCACACTCAGGAACACAGACTCCAAAGTAGGGCCAACTGACATGGCACTGAAGTCCATCTGCCATGACCATAGAACCTGTGGGTCTCTGTTGCCCTCAGAAAAACCAATACATGGGGTTGTATCTACTTTAGCTGTCTCTGGGTCTCTGCTAAGGTGTGCATAAGGGCGACCCCTCTGACGACCTCCTGGCTCTTTTTTGGAGCCTCATAGCCATATAAACTCATTTGTCCTTCCCATTTCCCCCTTTCATTCAAGGTCAAAAAGCATTTTTAACTCCTGGTATTATAAGTAGATTGAGATATTCTGCTGGTCCGAGTTGACCCTTTTATTCAAGATTGTTTTCTAGTTACATCATCACCTGGTACTTGGTAGTAATCCCTTGGCACCAGGGAGGCTCATCCCTGGGAGTCATGTCCCATGCTGAGGGGAAGGCAATGCATTTACATGCTGAGTTTGGCTTCAAGACTGGCCACATTTGAGCAACATGGAGGCTCCCAGGAGATAACTCTTAGGCACCCTGCAGCTCTAGGCCTAGTTCTTATTTCAGACACATAGGCTCACAAGCATAGTCATTAGCATCAGGGGCTCATTGTTGGACCATCCTTCCTTATTGGTCTTAGCCATTGCACTTGGGGGATTGTTGCTGTTCCATTAGGGAATGTGACAGAGCTCCCCTGGCCAGGAACTCAGCACTCCCCCAGCCATCATTCCCAACTGTAACCACTCTGAAAAAATCCAAACACTTTTATGCACCCCGCACATATGCCCTGGAGAACTCCCTCCCAACCATGCACGCCCCACCAATAACACCCCGCACCAGTATTCCTCCCCCACCACCATTGAACCCCTCTGTAGTCCAGAACCTCCATGAAAATGAAGCCCAATATATTGCCAGGTTCCGTTAATAGTAAAATGGAATATAATGACGGGTTTAAAGGTTAGATATAAAATAATACTAATTTAGAAAAATTAAAGTAAAAATAAATTGGGGTATCAAAAATTTAAAAATGAAAAAGCTTTGTTTTTGATGTTTTGCCTTCCATCACTGCAATAAGTGTTGCCCTGTATGCACATTGGCAAGGTAACTTCTTCCATCTCTTCCTCAGTGTCTATGCCCTTTCTTTTTCTTTTTTTTCCTAATTATTAAGCTTGTCTTCACAAAAGTTTTAGACCACAGTAATTCATATATACAATATACAGTACTCCCACGTATTCAGCATCAGACACTTTGTCCCTTCCCTAGCAATAATCTTTTTACATGTTCCTACTATATTTACTGCAACTGATGTACAGATATTGAGACAATAGCTTTCAAACAAGGTTACACTTGGGTTTACATTGTGGTTTATATTTTAGACTATACAATTTTCTAAATTTTTAGTTATCTTATGTTCTACATTATGATTTACATTTTAGCTTATAGGTCCCTATACATTTTTGGTGTGATTTAACATGTCCTATATCCATCCTTGCATAATCTTGTGGAGCACTTCCATTGCCCTACAGTTACACTGATTCCACCTATTCAATACTTCTTTCCCACTCCCCTCAGGGCCCACAGTGACAATCACTCTTCATTGCTTGAAGGGCCATGTTCAGAGATAGTTGCAACAATGTTGAGGGCTTGACCTGCTCGACTGCCTTAATGCACTGGGAGCCACCAATTTCTCTTGAGAGATACAATTCCCTCTATTTGAGAACATCAGTCCTCCCCAGGATGTGGTATACTTACACTCTAATTGTATGGGTCTCCATCCAATGATATAACCCACTATGACAAAATGAGCACTCACACACTCCCTAGAAGCCTGTCCTGTGTCAGGTTCTTCCCTTTAAGCATCTTAAACAGGTAGCCTTCCTTATTATATTTTTGAAAAAGTTTTCTCAACATTGTACTCTCAACCACATACCTGACAAACTCCTATGTTCATATGTTCCCCCACCCTCCTCCCAATTTCTTGGGCCATATTACCCATCCTCCCCTCCCTAGCCCACCTCAAGCCCACAAAGCCCCACCCAAATTTATCCCTATGCCCCCATTTTATCCCTTCCCTGTACAAATACTTACCTCCAGCTTATCATAGATTTCACCCTGGTAGGTGTCAGTTCGCAACCTTCTTCTACCTCCCAAATTCCTTTAAGCCTATCATCTGGTCTCTAGCTCTCTGAGGCAGCTTGGTCATGTAGTACTTGTCCTTCAATGCCTGGGTTGCTTCACACAACATAAGGTTCTTAAGATTCATCCATGTTATCACATGTGTTTGTAGTGTATTCGTTTTTAAAGCTGAGTAGAATTCCATTGTATGTATATACCACATTTTATTTATCCATTCATCTGTTGATGGGCATTTGGGTTGATTCCAACTTTTGGCAATAGTGAACAATGCTGCTGTGAACATTAGTGTGCATATATCGGTTTGCGTCCTTGTTTTCAGTTCTACTGGGTAAATACCCAGCAGTGGAATTGCTGGGTCATATGGCAAATCTAGAGCTAGTTATTTGAGAAATCGCCAAACTGTCCTCCAGAATGGCTGGATCCTTCTGCATTCCCACCAGCAGTGGATGAGTGTTCCCATTTCTCCACATCCTCTCCAGCATTTGTAGTCTTCTGTTTTTTTCATAGCTGCCAATCTTAAGGGGGTAAAATGGTATCTCATTGTAGTTTTGATTTGCATTTCCCTGGTAGCTAGAGATTTGGAGCATTTTTTCATGTGCTTTTTAGCCATTTGTATTTCTTCTTTGGAGAAGTGTCTGTTTAAATCTTTTTCCCATTATTAAATGGGTTGTTTGTCTTTTTATTTTTAAGATATAGGATTTCTTTATATATGCAGGTTATAAGTCTCCTATCAGATATATGGTTACTAAATATTTTTTCCCATTGTGTAGGTTCTCTTTTCACTTTCATAACAAACTCCTTTGAGGTGCAGAAGGCTTTAATTTTGAGGAAGTCTCATTTATCTATTTGTTCTTTTGTTGCTCGTGCTTTTGGTGTGAAGTTCATGAAGCCATTTCCTATTACAAGGTCCTGTAAATGGTTCTCAACATTGCTTTCCAAAGTCTTTATGGTCTTAGCTCTTATATTTAGGTCTTTGATCCATCTTGAGTTGATTTTTATATGAGGTGTGAGTTGGTAATCCTCTTTCATTCTTTTACATATGGATATCCAATTCTCCAGGCACCATTTGTTGAAGAGGCCATTCTTCTCTCCCAGTTGAGAGGGTTTGGTGGTCTTATCGAATATCTTTTTATTTTTTAAGATTTATTTTATTCATTTCTCTCCTGTCCCCCCCACTCCCACCCCAGTTGTCTGTTCTCTGTGTCCATTTACTGTGTGTTCTTCTTTTTGTCCGCTTCTATTGTTGTCAGCAGCACGGGAATCTGTGTTTCTTTTTGTTGTGTCATCTTACTGTGTCAGCTCTCCGTGTGTGTGGTGCCATTCCTGGGCAGGCTGCACTTTCTTTCGCACTGGATGGCTCTCCTTATAGGGTGCACTCCTTGCCCGTGGGGCTCCCCTACATGGGGTACACCCCTGCGTGGCACGCATCAGCACTGCATGTGGGCCAGCTCCACACGGGTCAAGGAGGCCCAGGATTTGAACCACAGACCTCCCATGTGGTAGATGGATGCCCTATCCACTGGGCCAAGTCTGCTTCCTGTTATCGAATATTATGACTGTATATATGAGGATCTGTATCAGAACTCTCAATTTGGTTCCATTGTTCAGTGTGTCTATTCTTGTGCCGATACCATGCTGTTTTCACCTCTGTAGCTCTGTAGTATGTTTTGAAGTCAGGTAGTGTGATTCCTCCAATTTCATTTTTCTTTTTCAATATGTCTTTGGCTATTTGGGTCCTCTTTCTTTTCCAAATAAATTTCATAGCTAGTTTTTCTAGTTCATTAAAGAATGCTGGGAAGCGGACTTGGCCCAGTGGTTAGGGCATCTGTCTACCACATGGGAGATCTGCAGTTCAAACCCTGGGCCTCCTTGACCAATGTCTAGCTGGTCTATGTGCAATGCTGATGTGCGCAAGGAGTGCCCTGCCATGCAGGGGTGTCCCCCGCATAGGGGAGCCCCACATGCAAGGAGTGCACCCCATAAGGAGAGCTGCCCAGTGCAAAAGAAAGTGCAGTCTGCTTAAGAATGGCACCGCCCACACGGAGAGCTGACACAACAAGATGACGCAACAAAAAGAAACACAGAAGCGGACAAAGAAGACGCAGCAAATAGACACAGAGAACAGACAACTAGGGTGGTGGGGTGGTGGGGTGGAGGGGGGGAAGGGGAGAAAAATAAGTAAATAAATAAATCTTTAAAAAAAATAAGGAATGCTGTGTTGATTTTTATTGGGATTGCATCGAATGTAGATCAGTTTTGGTAGGATAGACATGTTAATAATATTTAGTCTTCTTATCCATGAACAATGAATAGTCTTCCATTTATTTAAGTCTTTGATTTCCTTGAACAGTGTTGTGTAGTTTTCTATGTATAAGTTTTTTACATGTTTAGTTAAATTTATTCCTAGGTGTTTGATTTTTTATTGACTATTGTAAATGGTATTTGTTTCTTGATTTCCTCTTCAGATTGCTCATTATTGATGTACAGAAATGCTACTGATTTTTGTGCTTCGATATTGTAACCTGCAACTGAACTGAATTCATTTATGAGTTCTAGAAGCTTTCTTGAGACTTCTCAGGGTTTTCTATGTATAGGATCATGTCATCTGCAAATAATGAAATTTTGACTTCTTCCTTTCCAATTTGATGCCTTTTATATCTGATTCTTGACTCAGTGCTCGAGCAAGTACTTCTAAGACAATGTTAAATAGAAGAGGTGATAGTGGACATCCTTGTCTTGTTCCTGATCTTAGAGGGAAAGATTTTAGGGTTTCACCATTGTAAATGATGTTGGCTGTGGGTTTTTCATATATACCCTTTATCATGTTCAGAAAATTTCCTTGTATTCTGATCTTTTGCAGTGTTTTTATCAAGAAAGGGTGCTGTATTTTGTCAAATGCTTTTTCTGCATCTATAGATATGATCATGTGATTTTTTTCCTTCAGTCTGTTTACATGGTTTATTACATTGATTGATTTTCTTGTGTTGAACCATCCTTGCATACCCAGAATGAATCACACTTGGTCATGGTGTATAATTCGTTTAATGTGTTGTTGAATATGGTTAGCAAGTATTTTATTGAGGATTTTTACATCTAGGTTCATTAGAGAAATTGGTCTGTAATTTTCCTTTCTTGTGATGTCTTTGTTTGGCTTTGGTACTAGGGTAATGTTGGCATCTTAGAATGAGTTAGGCAATGTTCCTTCTGTTTCGATTTTTTGGAAGAGTTTCAACAAGATTGGCATTAGTTCTTTACAGAATGTTTTGTAGAATTCACCCGTGAAGCCGTCTGGACCAGGGCTCTTCTTAGTTGGGAGGTTTTTAATGACTGACTCTATCTCTTTACTTGTGATTGGTTTGTTGAGATCATCAATTTCTTCTTTTGTCAATAGAAGCTGCTTATGTGTTTCTAGGAATTTGCCCATTTCCTCTAAATTGTTCCCTTGTTGGAATATAGTTTTTCAAAGTATCCTCTTATGATAGTCTTTATTTCTGTGGGATCAGTGGTGATATCTCCTTACTCATTTCTTATTTTGTTTGCATCTTCTCTCTTTTTTTCTTTGTTAGTCTAGCTAAGGGTTTGTCAATTTTATTGATCTTCTCAAAGAACCAGCTCTTGGTTTTATTTATCTTTTCAAGTGCTGCTTATTTTCTATTTCATTTAGTTCTGCTCTTATCTTTGTTATTTCATTCTTTGTTCTTCCTTTGGGGTTACTTTGTTGTTTTTTTACTAATTCCTCCAAGTGTGCAGTTAGTTCTTCAATTTTAGCTCTTCTTTTTTTTTTAAAGATTTATTTTTATTTATTTCTCTCCTCTTCCCCCCCCTCCGTTGTCTGTTCTCTGTGTCCATTTGCTGTGTGTTCTTCTTTGTCTGCTTCTGTTGTTGTCAGTGGTATGGGAATCCGTTTTCTTTTTGTTGAGTCATCTTGCTGTGTCAGCTCTCCGTGTGTGCGGTGTCATTCCTGGGCAGGCTGAACTTTGTTTCGCACTGGGCGGCTCTCCTTATGGGGCGCACTCCTTGCACATGGGGCTCCCATATGTGGGGGGGGAGCACCCCTGCATGGCCCAGCACTCCTTGCGTGCATCAGCACTGTGCATGGACCAGCTCGACATGGGTCAAGGAGGCCCGGGGTTTGAACCATGGACTTCCCATGTGGTAGATGGACACCCTATCCATTGGGCCAAGTCTGCTTCCCTCTTTCTTCTTTTTTGATGTATGAATTTATGGTTCAAATTTCCCTCTCAGTACTGCTTTTGCTGCATCCCATAAGTTTAGTATGTTGTGTTATCATTTTCATTAGTTTCAAATTAGTTATTAATTTCTTTTGAGATTTCCTCCTTGACCCACTGTTTTTCTAAGAGTGTGCTGTTTAATTTCCATATCTTGTTGCAAAATCTTGGCCTCTGGTCCTTGCAAATTTCCAGCTTCACTCCACTGTGGTCAGAGAAATTATTTTGTATGATTTTGATCTTTCTGAATTCATTGAGACTTTCTTTGTGGCCTAGCATATGGGTCTATCTTGGAGAATGATCCACGTGCACTTGAGAAGAACGTATATCCTGCTGTATTTGAATGTAATGTTCTGTATATGTCTATTAGGTCCAGCTCCTCTAATATACTATTCAAAGTTTTTGTTTCTTGATTGATTCTCTTTTTGAGATGTTCTGTCCAAAGTTGATAGTGGTGTATTAAAGTCCCCCACTATAATTGTAGAGGCATCTATTCTTTCACTTAGTTTTTCCAGTGTTTGCCTCATGTATTTGGAGGTGCCCTTGTTAGGAGCATAAATGTTTATGATTGTTCATTCTTCTTGAAAGATTATCCCTTTCACTAATATGTAATGTCCATCTTTGTCTCTCACAATTGTTTTGCATTTAAAGACTATTTTGTCTGATATTAATATAGCTACTCCTGCCCTTTTTTGGTTTTTGTTTGCTTGTAAGATTGTTTTCCAGTCATTCACTTTCAACCTCCTTGAATCCCTGGGTCTAAGATGAGTTTCTTGTATACAACATATAGATGGGTCATATTTCCTTATCCAATCTTCCATTCTGCATCTCTTAACAGGTGAATTTAATCCATTGACATTTTTTAAAAAGATTTATTTATTTATTTGTCTCCCCTCCCCCCGCACCCTGGTTGTCTGTTCTCTGTGTCTATTTGCTGTGTCTTCTTTGTCCGCTTCTGTTGTTGTCAGTGGCACGGAAATCTGTGTTTCTATTTGTTGCATCATCTTCTTGTGTCAGCTCTCCTTGTGTGCAGCACCATTCCTGGGTAAGCTTCACTTTCTTTTGCACTGGGCAGCTCTCCTTATGGGGTGCACTCCTTGCGCGTGGTGCTCCCCTATGCAGCAGATACCCCAGGGTGGCACAGCACTCCTTGTGCTCATCAGCACTGCACATAATCCATTGACATGTAATGTTATTACTTTCAATGAATTACTTATATTAGCCATATTTTTGTTGCATTCGTGTTTGTCTTATGTTGTTTGATTTTTTTTCTCTTTTTGTAGTTTTAATTGTTCTTACACTCTCCTTCAACTCTGTCTCTGCTGTTTGTTTCTTTCCTCCTGCAGAACTCCCTTTAATATTTCTTGAAGGGCAGGTTTTTTGTTGGTATACTCTCTTAGTTTCTGTTTATCTGTGAATATTTTGAACGCTCCATCATTTTTGAATGCTAGCTTTACTGGATAGAGTATTCTTTGTTGGAAATCCTTTTCTTTTGGTACCTTGACTATGTCATACCACTGCCTTCTTGCCTCCATGGTTTCAGATGAGATATCAGCACTTAGTCTTATGGAGCCTCCCTTGTATGTGATGGCTCTCTTTTCTCTTGCTGCTTTTAGTATTTTCTCTTTGTCTTATGCATTGGATAATTTGACAAGTATATGTCTTGGGGTAGGCCTTTTGGGATTTATACTGTTTGGGGTGCACTGTGCTTCTTGGACATGTATATCCCTCTCCCTCAATAGGTTTGGGAAGTTTTCAGCCATTATTTCCTCCAACACACCTTCTGTTTCCTTTCCCTTTTCTTCTCCTTCTGGGATGCCTATAATGCATATGTTTGTGCATTTTGCATTGTCATTCAGGTCCCTAAATCCCCGCTGGATTTTTTCTATCTCTTTATTGATTAATTCTACTATCTGTTTGATTTCAGATGTACTGTCTTCCACATCACTAATTCTTTCCTCTGCCTCTTCAAATCTGCTTTTATTTGCTGAGAGTGTATTTTTTATTTCTTGGATTGTGCTATTGATCCCTATAATCTCTGTGATCTTTTTGTGCATGATCACAATTTCTTCTGTATGCTCTCCAAGTGTTTTCTTAATATGCCTAATCTCTTCCTTCACTTCATTGAATTGGTCCATGATACATGTTTTTAGAGCTTCAATTACTCGTTCAGTTTTCTACTTCTCTTCCTGGCTTTTAGTTTGTTCATTGTATTGGGCCATGTTTTCCTGATTATTGGTATGGTCTGTAGTTTTTCATTGCTGTCTTGTTATCATTTTATCTTGTTGGGTTTATTTTGTTGGTTATCTTCTTATTCTAGCCTTGGGGTTTAATTAGTGGTTGTTTTTGTGTGCATGTTAAGTCTTTTCTTTGTCACTTTTTTCTTCTTATTCTATTTCCTTGTTGTTGGCTAAGGTCCCTCAAAGGAAAATATTAGGTCCAGAGAAAGCAAAAGGGGTAAGCAAAGAAAAATATAATAGTAGTATTGATAGTGAGTGTTAGCAGAAGAACCATATGAGATCTAGGAGAAGGTATGTAGAACTCATGGAAGCTGTGTACAGTTATAACCATAAAAAAGTGGAGTACCTATAATGAGCTATTTAACTGAATATGGGGAGGAATATACTATGATTTAAAAGGTCAGTGTGGTCAGGAGAGAGGGAAAAAGAAGAGAAGACAATAACATAAAAAGTGAATAAATGATAGAAAACGGATTAGAGGTATTAGAGATAAAAAGTTAGAAATATTGGGGGTTAAATAGGGAGAGGTGGAATGTAAGAGAGACAATAAATGATGGAGGAGAGAATGATGTAAAGGAAAGGGGTTAGCATTGGTAGCCAAAATCAGTACACACAGAAAAGAGAAAATTGGGGATGAGAAAGCACAGCAAATAAGAAATGTTGTCTGCAGCACTAATATAAAAAAAGAAAAAGGGGGGAAAAAGGAGAAAGAAAGAGAGAAGAAAAAAAAGCAGAGAGAGGGGAGAGAAAAGAAATAGGGGGAAAAAAAAAAGGGTGATGGGATGGATAAAGAGGAAGAAAAAACAAGAGAACAGACCAAGAGAAAAGACCATCAAGACCCCAGGCAAAAAATCCTCTCTGCAATTGAATAAGCTGCTTAGGAGTCTGACCTTCCCCCTTTCTCCCTTCCTCACTTCCTTCTCTCCCAAGGCAGCAGGAAGGCTGCATGAGGGCTCCTGTAGGAAATTCAAATGGGTCCCTGGTGAACCAACTCACCTTAGAAAATTATGACTCTTAATTTCTTGAGAGAACACCCCCCCCCTTGCAGGAACCCTAAATATGCTATTGGAAGCCGATAAAGCATGTCCTACTGTCCCTCTCCCTTAGGTGTGCTACAAGGGGGCTGGTTAATTTTTTGACTCCACCTTCTCCCAGACCAAGATTCCTGTCCCAGGGCGTTTAGGTAAATTGGGCCCTCTCACCAGATTTGCCTCTTCTCTATTCCTAGACCCTCCCCAAATCAGCTAATATCTTCCAAACTCAATAAAAAGGGGAGGGGTCCAGAAAATTGAACCTGTACTCCTTGGGCCCCTCTGCACCTCCCACCTAAACTCTCCCACTTCCGGAGTTAGTCTGCGTCCGGAGGGGTAGAGCAGTGCCGGATTTCCGGGAGTTCTGGGCTCGGGAAACGGTGGCCCAAGAGAATGTGGACTCGGGGTATTTAGCGTGGGCCGCGGGGGTTCAGGGGACACAGGCTTGGGGTTCACCCATTTGGGAGACACGGGGCTTGGAAACTCCACCCCATGACTGGCAGTTCTCAGTGAATGCCGTGGCTCTTAGCCCTAGGCGGGGAGGGGTTGACCTTCCCACGGCTTCCGCGTTCAGTGTTAGAAACCCACAGTTCTACCTTGAGCAAGCACCTGCAGTCTCTCCAGATGGATGTCCAGACAACTCCCACCCTGCAGGTTCCTGAAACAGCCTGCTCTGGTAGGACTCTGTCACCACACGGCTGGTCTTTTGTAAAGAGATGACGATGGTGTACTTACTCAGATGCCACCTTGCCCCATCTCCCAGCATGGACTCTTAAAGACTTTTTTTTTTTTTAAGGATGTCACAAAGTTTATTTCAGAGTTAATGATTATTTACAAAAAGAAAAGCAGAAGTTAAATAAACTAAGATGAATCTTAATAAACTTGAAAAAGAGCAACGAATTAAATGTAAGGGAAGTAGAAAAAAGAAAGCCCACTGAATATTTTTAAAATGATTAATGTTTCTTTAAAAAGGTACCATTTACCCACTGGGTGGACTGGGGGAGAGTGCAAACTACAATGTAAACCATTATTCGTGTGGTGCAGCAGTGCTCCAAAATGTATTCACCAAATGCAATGAATGTCCCACGATGATGAAAATTAAAAAATGAAAAATAAATAAAATAAAAAAGGTACCATGTAGTAACAGTTATTTTATCCTCCCACTTCACTCTCTTTCCGCAGTCCAGAAAAACGAAAGAGGGGGACCCTGAATTGAATGAGCTAAGTATGTGTCTTCTGGCTGAACAGGGGCTGCAAAATTGAATTTATTTTCTGATGCAAATAAGAAATGTACAACCTCACACACCTGAGCTTTGCAGTTCTCTTTCTTGTCTGTATAATTTAAACAAACTCATTTAAAATTAATTAGATTATACAGCCACAAATCAGTATTTCAAACCTTAATCTTCTGAGCCCCACCTGGCATTCTGTAGTACTCTGTATTTTGTTCTTTTTTTCCATTTCTTTTTTCTGCCTCTTAGTTTCTGCTCATAATTTTGTTCCTCCTCTCTATTCCTTTTTCTAAATGGTGTTTGACCCCACTCTGTTGCAACACCTGTTTTGTATGTGTTCTTTCTCTCCAAACTTTCTGATTGTCCCCCAACTCTCTGTGTTTCTTCCTCTGTTTTCCCCACTTCTGTTCCTCCTTTGTTTTCCCTGTTAAATTCCTCTTTCCCTGTTACAAGTCCTTTCCCTCAATTCTGGCCCCCTCAGCTTGCTAAATTCTCTCCCTGCTTTGAATCTCCATCTGCATTCTCTGTCATCCCCGCCTCTACTTTGTCTCAGCACCGCGGGTCACTCTGTTCTAGATGGCCCCCATTCGTTGACTTCCTCTACCTTCCTCAGGTCGAATGAATTCTCTTCTTTTACTGTCCCATCTCTGCGGCCGGTCAAGGTCCCCTTCTTTCTATTTCGCGACCCTTAATTTCTCTGGAGATCCCTTTTTCCCTTCTAGATTCTACATTTTCTTTTCTCCCTCACCTTCTTTCTTTGGTTAAGTCTTTGACTCTTATTCTCTCTTCAGGTCCACCGGCTCTATTCTGTATTTTGTCGTGTCCGTTTCTCCCCCGTTCTTCTTTTCTCCCTCACGTCCTTCCGCCTTTCTCATTTTCCTGGCGTCTCATTCTCTGCTCCTCCCCACCCCCGTGCCTTCACATTCACATATATGTCATAAACCTGTCCCTTAGTTGGGAAGAACGCTCTCCAGGGGCTTATCTGGAATATAAACACACGACGGCAGGCACAGCGATTTGTTCAAAACAAGCACCGAAAGTCACCCAAGAGGCGCAGCTCCCTTTTCCGAGCGCGGGAGTCAGGGGGCCTCTACTAGGCTGTGCGGGCAGCGGGGGGAGTGGCGCAGACGAGAGCCAGGCTGGGGTCTGCAGAGCCCCGGGGCCGGGGAAAGGAGGCCGTCCCGGGGCTGAGGGCCGAGAGGCGCGGCCCGAGCTGCCGCGGCTGCGGGCTGGGGACTGGGGAAGCGCGGGGCGCAAACCCGCCTCGCCAGCGAGGACCAGCCCCGCGTCGCCGCTGAGCCGGGTGGTCGAAGGGCTTGAAGCCGGACGATGACCCGGTCGGAGACGACTACCTAAACCCAAGGTAGAAAGGCCGTAGCGGGGACCCGCCTCAGGCTGGAGAACCCGAAACGGACGCGGACCCCCGGACCCGCTGCGGAGCGACCGGACCCCGAACATCTCAGCCGCGACGCGCCGAGGCCGAGGCCTGCGGGCGCGGGGACTCTAACGTCCCGGGCACTCCAGCCTTCAGGCGTGGATGGCGGGGGTATGCTGAGCCAGGAAGCACAGGCTTTAACCGGAAAATCGGAAACCCACTCACCCCGGGGTTCCCTCAGCCCCCTTAAAGGCTTTTGAAACATGTTGTCCTTCAGAAATGTTGCACCAATTATATTCTCAGTCATAGTGAATGAAAGAAATCCATTTCTCAAATGTCACCGACTTTGAGCATTATCAATCTATTTAATCTTGGGCAAATTCGTGAGTAAAAGCATTATTTAACTAAAGAACACATTAATTTTGGTGGTGATGATGGTATTTCTACATATGGAACATAAAATTTGTGTCATCAGTTTTGTCTCTGATATCACAATAGTTCAGAATGATGTGAATTTCATTTTACAGAGGAGGAATCCCAAGCTCAGAAATCTTAAGTAGTAGTTTCAAGGTCATGCAGCTAGTGAATGGCTAATCTGATATTTGAACTGATATCTGTATAACTCCTACGGTCAGTTGAAGGCCAAGTTTTGTGAAAAGTTATGGTAAAGGCATGGAAATGTTTTATTATTTTTGATCTGGTAATAGTAATGAGGTTATAAACATGCAGATGCATTTTCTATTTGGTGATGATGAAGCTAAATGCTTTCTGCCTTGGTGGAACAGACTGTGATTGTTTGCACTCTTATGTCACTTCAAATCTTAAGTATATTATGAACTTTTTTATACCATTGATACACATCACTTACTACTGATATTTTTGCTGGTTGAAGGAATGAAATATTCTTTGCATGGTGTATTAGTTACCTATAGCTGAGTAACAAATTACCTCAAAACTTAGTGGCTTAAAAAGATAATAGACTTGTATTTTCTCACTGTTTCTATGGGTCAGGAATTTAGAAGTGGCTTAGCTGATTCTGGCTTAGAAAGAGATTGTAGTAAAAAAGTTGGCCAAATATAAGAAGGAATACAGTCCAAGCACACGTGATAACATGGATGAATCTTGAGGACCTTATGTTGAGTGAAGCAAGCCAGGCATTGAAGGACAAATACTACATGACCTCTCTGACATGAAACAAGCAAACCAAGCTGTCTCAGAGAGTTCAAGACTGGAAGACAGGCTTAAAGGAATTTGGGGGGGAAAGGAAGGTTGTGAGCTGATGCCTACATGGATGAAGTCTATGATAAGCTGGAGGTAAGTATTTGTAAAGGGAAGGGATAAGATGGGGACATAGGGATAACTTTGGGTGGGGCTTTGTGGGCTTGAGGGGGGCTTGGGTTGGGAGGATGGGTAGGATGGCCCAAGGAATTGGGGGGAGGTGGGGGGAAATCAGTTGAATATGGGAGACGGTCAGGTATATGGTTGAAACTATAATGTTGAGAAAACTCTTTAGAAAATATAATAAGGAGGGATTACGTGTTTAAGGTGCTTAAGGGGGGGGGGCGGCAGTCTGGTACAGGGGCAGGCTTCTAGGGAGTATGTGAGTGCTCATTTTGTCATAGTGTTTTATATCATTGGGTGGAGACCCATACAATGAGTGTGAAGGTGTTCCCACATCCTGGGGAGACCTGATGTTCTCAACCAGTGGGAATTTGTGTCTCTAGAGAGAATCAGGGGCTCCCAATGGGTTAGGGCAGTCTAGTATGTCAAGCCCTCAGCATTTTTGCAAGTATCTGTAAATCTGGTCCCTCAAGTAGTGAAGATTGATTGTCACTGTGGGTTCTGAGGGGAGGGGGAGAGAGTTATATAATAGATGGAAACAGGACAACTGGGGGGCAATGGAAGTGCTCCACAAGATAATGAAATGATGACTATATACACCAAAAGTATATAAAAGTCTATAAGCTAAAGTGTAAACCATAATGTAAAACATAAGGAAACTGAAAATTTAAAAATGTGTACAGTCTAAAATATAAACCATAATGTAAACCAAAATGGAACCATATTTGATAGCTATGTTTCAAAATCTGCACATCAGCTGCAGCAATATAACATGAACATGTAAAAAGATCATTGCTGGGGAAAGGGGAAAAGGGTTTGATGTTGGATATATGGGAGTCCCCTATATTGTATTTGTGAATTACTGTCATCTAAAACTTTTTTGAAGACAAAACTAAAAATTAGAAAAAAACCCAACGGATATAGATGCTGAGGAAGAAATGAAAGTGCCTTGCCATTATCCCTACAGGGCAACACCTATTACAGTGATGAAAGGCAAATGTTAAAAACAAAGCTTTATAATATTTTCATTTTTAAATACAACTATTTATTTTTACTTTATTTTAGTATTTCTAAATTAGAATGTATTCTATTTCTAAACTTTAAACCCATTAGTATATTTCAATTTCCTATTAATTGAATTTGGCAAAATATTAGGCTTCATTGTTGAAGAAGTTTTGGGCCACAGAGAGGTTCAACTATGGCAGGGGAGGAACACTGGTGTGGGGTGTTACTGATGGGGGGCACATGGTGGGAGGGAGTTCTCCAGGGTATGTATATAGGGGACATAAAAATTTTCTGATATGTGTTGGGTATTTTCATAGTAGTTACAGTTACAAACATCAACTGAGGAATGCTGAGTTCCTACCCAGGGGAGCTCTGTCCCATTCCCCAAGGGAACAACAACAATCCCCCAAGTGCAATGGCAAAGACCAAATAGGAAGGATGGTCCAACAATGAGCCCTTGATACTGATGACTATGCTTATGAGCCTAGTTAGGCACACTATGCTTATGTGTGCCTGAAATATGAACTAGGCCAGGAGGTACAGGGTGCCTAAGAGTTACTCCTGAGAGCCTCCATGTTGCTCAAATGTGGCCACTCTCTAAGCCAAACTCAGCATGTAAATGCATTACCTCCCCCCCCCCCCCCCCCCGCCCCCAGCATGAGACATGACTCCCGGAGATAAGCCTTCCTGGTGCCGAGGGATTACTACCAATCCCTAGCTGGAGTTGCAACTAGAAAGAGACCTTGAATAAAAGGGTCAACTCAGACCAGCAGAATATCTTAGCCTACATGTAGGATCATGTGTTAAAAACTGCTTTTTGACCTTGAATAAAAGGGGGAAATGCCAAAGACAAATGAGTTTATATGGCTAAGAGTTTTCAAAAAACAGAGGGGTTGCACTTATGCATGCTTCAGCAGGACCTCAGAAAAAGTGAAAGTAGATACAACCCTAGGTACTGGATCTCCAGAAGGCAACAGAGACCCACAGAGTATATGGTCATGGCAGATGGATTTGGAGTTCTGTACCATGTCAAAGGGCTCTACTTTGGAATTTGTGCTCCTGAATGTGATGGAGCTTGACTCAGATGTGACCTTTCTACACATGCCTCTTCTGTTACTTTTACTGAACCTGTGGTTGGTGCTAAGGATGGTGTATACTCAGGGGACTTGAATCTCTGGACTTCCCATGTGCCAGCTGGGCCCTGAACCTCAACAGAGTTGGACTTACCCAGGTCAGCTAACAGGAAGGTGAAGATGGTCAACCACCACACCAGGAATCAAGAGTACCTACAACTGCAAGCAGAAGAATTGCTTCCACCATCCATGTGGAATCTAAGCCCGCTCTTGATGTAGGAGTGGAGTGGACATCACCGTCCCAGGGTCCACAGAATAGAGGAATAAAATATGGATTAAAGTGGACTTACTGATATTCTACTATAAAACTATTTTGACTAGTAATAGAAGAAATTGTAGCACTGAGGTGGAGAAAGTGGCCACAGTAGTTGCTGAGGGCAGAGAGAGGGAAGAAGAGATGTGATATGGTGGCATTTTTGGGACTTGGAGTTGTCCTAAATGATATTGCAGGGTCAAATGCTGGACTTTATTTTTTATTTTTTTAAAAGATTTATTTATTTAGTTCTCTCCCCTTCCCCTCCACCCCCGCCCCAGTTGTCTGTTCTCTGTGTCTATTTGCTGCATCGTCTTTTTTATCCGCTTCTGTTGTTGTCAGTGGCACGGGAATCTGTGTTTCTTTTTGTTGCATCATCTTGTTGATGTCAGCTCTTCGTGTGGGCAGTGCCATTCTTAGGCAGGCTACATTTTCTTTCACGCTGGGCGGCTCTCCTTATGGGGTGCACTCCTTGCGTATGGGGCTCCTCTACATGGGGGACACACCACCATGGCACGGAACTCCTGTGCGCATCAGCACTGTGCATGGGCCAGCTCCATACGGGTCAAGGAGGCCCCAGGTTTGAGCCGTGGATCTCCCATGTGGTAGGCAGATGCCCTAACCACTGGGCCAAGTCCTCTTCCCAGATGCTGGACTTTATATATCCTGCCATAACCCACTGAATGTACTGGGGGAGAGTGTGAATTACAGGGTAAACTATTATCCATGTGGTGCAGCAATGCTCCAAAATGTGTTCACCGAGTGTGATGAGTGTACCACAATGATGGGGAAGATTGTTGGTGTGGGAGGAATTGGGTAGGGAGGTGGGGGTATATGGGAACCTCTTAGGTTTTTTAATGTAACATTTTTGAGATGTATATATCTTCAAAAAATACAATTTACAAAACTGATGGGGGTGGGGTAGGGGGAGTAGGTTATTTGGGAACCTCATGTTTTTTAATGTAACCTTCTTTGTGAGCTATTAACTTTAATAAAAAGTAATAAAAAAATAAAAATACTGGTGAATTTAGAACTAAAAAGTATTTTATCCTATTCCTTTAAAGAAATGTCAATGGCTGTTAGTTGATAATTTCTAAACCATAAATATTCACATTTCAACAACAACAACAACAAAAAAAGTTGGCCAAGGATGCAGTTATCTGAAGGCTTGATTGGGGCTAGAGAACATGCTTCTATGGTGATTCACTCATATTGTTGACAAGCTAGTTGTTGATAGGAGGCCTCAGTTTCTCACCATGTTGACCACTCCATAGGCTGCTTGAGCATCCTTTTAACATAGCATCTGGCTTCTTCTAGAGTAAGTGATCTAAGAGGGAGCAAGATGGAGGGTAAAATGTGTTTTATGACTCAGCCTTGGAAGTCACCCTACATTTCTACAATATTCTATTGGCTACAAATGTCAGTCCTAGTCATTGTGGGAGAAAATCACACAGGGCATGAATACCAGGAGGCAGGACTTATTGAAGGTCATGCTATAGGCTGGTTACAACACATGGCTGGATAATATCCAGGCAGACAGTAGATGCAGGAAATGGGCAACACTAATGTTCTGTTGACCATGGCATGATTGAGTAAAGCTGGAGAGACGAATCCCTACTCATGTCAAAATGGAATCACCTTCACTATTTTGTAGCCTTAAGAAAACACAGTATCAGTAGAATTCTTTTGGAAACAAGTGCAAATGCTTGTCCAAAATGTTTGTCTTTTTTTTCTTCCCCACTGAGTTGGCCTCCTCGTCTGTTTGCTCATTGTTTATTATCTTCTTTAGGAAGCCCTGGGAACTGAACCCAGAACCTTCCATATGAGAGCTGGGTGCTCAGCTTCTTGAGCCACATCCACTCCCCAAAATATTTGTCTTTTAATCTTAAACAATATTTATTTGACGAATGTTCATTGTGTGTCCTTTTGCAATAGACAAGGAACTTGGCATATTTATTAATCCCCACAGCAATATTTGAATTATTATTTATATTTCATAGATGAAGAAACTGAGTCTAAGAGGGATTAAGTGACATGCCCAAGGCTACTTAGCTCAGAAGTGGTGGAGTAGACTCCTGAAGTTTCAGGAGTCCCAGATTTGCACTTGGGGGAGATAAAAGGCAGAGCTGAGCCTTGTACCTAATGATATAGTGAGAACAAGATATACTGTAGCGGACCTCCAGCTTTCAAACCATCACACTGGGAAAACTGAAGAGGCCCTCTGAGGATACAGTGAGGAGTCCAATTATAACCACAGAGCAATGAAACCTACTTTTTGGGAAAGAAGAAATGTGATTTCGGCATCCCTTGACCCATCCTAGTAATAAAGGTTGGTTTTTAGTCAGTCAAAAGGAAAACATTTGGAGCAGTCCTCCCATTTCCTGTTTCCCAATTACAGGGAAATACAATTATTTAGCAAATCAGCTACATTGTTTTTTAAAGGCAAAACATCTTCTCACTAACCTGGTAGTGTTTCATATGGCTTGAGGGTTACTGCTGGGACACTGAAGCACATCTTTCAGGTAACAGTAGTTACCTGATTAAAGTTCTGTCTGGTTGTGTAGACCTTCAGAATACTGATTCAATTTAATGAGTGCGATGGTAGGAATTAAGTTATGATACAGGACTTCAGTGTTTAGAATATCAGGTTCAACAGGTTCTGATTCATTTGGGATCAGCTTTAGACTTCTTTTAGATTTGATCCTGAGTTTTAAGCTGTTTAGAGATGTGACTCTAACTCTTCACTCAGGATCAGTGAGGATGAATGTGACCTGCTCAAAGGATTTTAAAAGAGAGGATGATGCTTGAGATATATTGGGATCAGGTTTTTCTGGGTAATCATCTTTTTACTGGAACTTTATCCAGTAATATTGTCATTTAATATCCTCCTTTCTGCATCAGTCTCACTGCTTTCATCTTTGATTGGAATGTCCTGCTTTTTCTCCTCCACTGGGTCTTAGAAGATTAGAAGGTAGCATCATGACTTACTTGTGTTTATAGCACATCCAGGGAGTCAGAGTCTGCAAACTTCCACTTATCTAGAAAGAAAAGAAGCTACACTATTTTTCTTTTGAAACAAGGAGATTAGTTTTTGTATTTTTTTCAGTATGTTACAGTCCCCTTATTTTGGAATATGTCTTTTCTAACCATCCTAAGTATGTTTCCACCCCAATAATTCTTTATTATAGCATCCTATTTCTTTCCTTTAAATGATCTATCCCAGTCTGTAATTATCTTATTTGTTGGTTTACATGTGCATTTTCTGCTTCCTCTGCTAGAATGTAGCCTGCATCAATGTGGCTACCACATCTGCTTTTTTTCATTTCTTTATCCCCAGCACCCAGCCACGGCCTGAGATATCAGCAGAGGCCACAATAGTAAATCTGTTGAATGAATGAATGATACTTTTTTTTTAGAGTTCAGTGTTTTTTATTTATTCATTTTACTTAATATTTACATACAATGGAATATACATATCTAAAATGATGAGTTCTAACAAATATATACATATATATCTATTTACCTGAAACCTTATCAAGTTACAGACTATAAACTTTACTCCATAAATTTCTTACATGTCAGCCCCCACCTTGTCAATCCAACCTCTATTCTTACAAAGACAACCAGTGTTCTGATTTTGTTTTTCACCACAGTTAAGTTTTCCCTGTTCTAGGAGTTCATGTCCATCAAATCATACTTTATGAACTCTTTTGGGTAAGGCTTCTTTCACTCCTCAGTATAAGCATGTTATAAATACTGTAGTTAATTCTTTTTAATACTTGGTAATTTTCAATTGTATGAATTATTACCTATTGTTTATATATTCTCCTATTGACGGAAAGCTGGGCTGGTTCCAGTTTGGGGCTATTATGAATAAATTTGTTATGAACACACTTGGAGATGTCATTTCACAGGATTCTTTTTTTTTAAAAATGTATTTTTAATTTATTTTTAAAAGATACATGGATCACACAAAATGTTAAATTAAAAATATATGGGCAGTTCCCATATGCCCCAGTCCCCACATCCCCCCACTTTTCCCTCATCAACTTCTTTCATTAGTGTGGTACATTCATTGGAATTGATGAACATTTTGGAGCACTGCCACACAGCATGGATTATAGTTTACATTGTAGTTGAATGAATGATTTTTTATGAAATACTCTAAGATAGACTAGCACACAGTGTCTATGCTCTGCCCATATCTCCTTGCCAATATCATTTCAGGGCAAACAAGCTCTTGACAACGGCAAGTACCCACATTTAATTACCTGAGGACATTCTCTTGCCACTGCCTCTTTCAACTCACACAGCAGCCTGGAAATGCACACCCCACGGGACCCCCAGCTCCCTTACACTTTGGGTGGAATAATATACTTTTTACACAGGTTCTCAGAGTTTGCCCAGCAGAATTAAGCTCCAGCCACCCAAGGTGCTAGCTGCATCAGTTCTGCACCTATTATTGCCTGCTTTTCTTTCCTTCCTTTTATCACTTCTCAGCTCCCCTACTGTGTTCTCATTTCTTCCCAAACCAACCACTTGTACTCGCAACCTTATCTCAGAGTCTGATTCAGAAGAATCCAAAACAGGACAGTTAGGAAACAAAAGTCCATGAAAGCTTTTTAAGTTTCTCTAATCCTATTTCTAAATGAAGAATCATGCACATTTATTTTTATATGAAAATAAGTCAGAAAAAGAGCCATTTCCTTTCCTAAAACACAGGTGTTATTATTGTATGTGGATTAGGTTGTGTATTAAAAGCATGAATATTTTAATATATTATTTTATTAAATTACCTTCTACTCTTCCAATTTTAGTTTTTAGTATGTATTGCATTCTCAGACTACCGTCTGGGCAATTGGAAGCACGCATTTTGCAAATCATTATGCAGAAACGTGGTCAGCAATTGAACAGCCATTTATAGCAGACTTCCTTAGTAGGGAACAGTGAGCAAGCCATTTATTTAGAGGATCCAAAGTTGAACAGAACATTTGTCCCCATCCCTCAGGAGCCACAGTCCAGTAGAGAAGAGAAGCACATACCCATTAAAATAGGGGTCTGACCTCTATGAACTAAAAGAATGTGCTATGGAGTTCCAGAGTAAAGTCAGAAGACTTCCTGTGGGGAATGGGTCAAGGGTTCCTAAGAAACAGTGCCTGAAGGTGAGTAATTTTGCAGAGGAAACATTTTGGATGAAAGCAGGAAGGTGGAAAAATAGAGAGTGTGGTGAGAGAACAGCTTTATTTGATTTTGCAGGAAAGAATAATAATAAATGAGGTTGAAAGGAAGAGATACATCTGTTGGAAATATTTTGTATTTGAAGATGAAAAGGTTGTACAGGTTGGGACCAAATGCCAACTGCAGTGGGTGTATTGCTGCCCCACTTATAGGAAAATCCTCAGTTCATTCTTTGGTATCACCTTGGTATCACCAAGGTGTACCCATTCCCGCACAAGTTCTCCACCCTCTAATCAGGGTACTTAGAGTTATCTAGATCAGGGTCTGCAATTTTTTTCTGTAAAGGGCTCATGGTCAATATATTAGGCCTTATGAAACATATGGCATCTATTGTAACTCCTCAACTCTGTGTTGTAGCACAAAAGCAGCCATAGACTGTAGAAAAATGAATGAGCATGGCTGTGTTCCAATAATACTTTTTTTTATTAAAACAGGTAACCAGCTGGATCACATGCTGTATTTGCTGACTCCTGTGATAGACAATTTCCAACCAAGGCAAAATATTCCAAATGCCTGACTCTTTTTTTAGGTAACATTTGCATTTCAACTTGATCCTCAATACTTTAGCATGAAGGGAAGCAACAGAGCTAAAGTTGAATATTGGGGGCAGGAAGATGGGATTCCTGGTGCCCATCTGATGATAATGGAGAGAGAGCTGCTTACACATACACTGAGTCCAATGCCCAGCAGCACTGGCTTCATGTTGGGCTCCATGATTCCAGCACAGAACTTTGGGGCTGAAATGAAAGAGTGAGGCTAGCATCGAACAAGCCAAGGACAGAATAGTATGGGCCAACTTAGCTGTACATTGTCAGCTCAGTGAGTTTACGAGGTTTGGGATTGAGAAGATAGAGAGAACTATAGGATGTGTGTGTTTGTATGTATATTTGTATTCATTTACATACACATTCAGTGAAGTCAATTTTGTTTGAGTGCAATGGATGTGAAGAAGGAATGGATCAACTGGACAAAAGAATGGGAGAAGAAATAACTGAAGTAGGCAGGGCATAAAGAAAAACAGAAAAGAGGCCAGAGAGCAAGGTGGAAAAAAGGAAAAATTGTTACAGAGATTAAGAGGAAGAAGAGAGCAAGGTTTCACAGAAAGAGAGAAAGTGTTGCACCCTTACATGATGCATGTATGACAATGAGTAGCAGATGGTGTGGTCATGGCAAGTGAAAGTCAAGATGGCTAAATGGCTGAAAAACAGTGGTATAGGAGGCCTGAAGAATAGATATCTACTATTTTTTATTTTTTTAAATTTACTTTTTGTTTCTCTCCCCTTCCCCCCCACCCCGCCCCAGTTGCCTGTTCTCTGTGTCCATTTGTTGCGTGTTCTTTTGTTGTCCACTTCTGTTGTTGTCAGCGGCAGGGGAATCTGTGTCTCTTTTTGTTGCGTCATCTTGCTGTGCCAGCTCTCCGTGTGTGTGGCACCGTTCTTGGGCAGCCTGTACTTTCTTTCATGCTGGGCGGCTCTCCTTACAGGGTGCACTCCTTGCACATGGGGCTCCCCTACGCAGGGGCACCCCTGCATGGCACGGCACTCCTTGTGCACATCAGCACTGCGCATGGGCCAGCTCCATACGGGTCAAGGAGGCCTGGGGTTTGAACCGCGGACCTCCCATGTGGTAGACGGAGGCCCTATCCACTGGGCCAAGTCCGCTTCCCTATTATATCTACTATTAATATGTATTTTTTCCAAGAAAAATGCCAAAATGCTCTAGAAAAGAAAAATTATTTGCTAAATTTAGGCAGAGACAAAGTAGTATATTTTAAATGCAGAAGAAAAAGACTAATAACATATAAATGTCATGGCATATATTACATGTCTTTATTGTACTCCACGTTTACATAATGGAAACTTCTTTACTAATATTTACTACTATCTACAGGATTCGTTATTAAACAATAATGAAATGAGTTTTTTTTTTTACTGTGAGCCTAACAGTGTTTAGTACCAGGTTCTGCAGTTGGACTGAGAGATGAGGTATGACCTGTCTCCAAAGGAATTTACATGTTGCTGTTCAGGGTATGTTTTTACATATTTATATAATTTCAACATGCTTCATTTGTGTGCACACTAATTCCTATCTGGAAACCTTAGCAGTTGGCATGAAAGTAGACATTTTGTTATAGGAATTAGGTTGAAAGGTGAAGACTGGTATTACTAGAACTTAGAATATTTGAGCCTGCAAGTTTACTAGCTAGCCTGAAAATTTAAAATGTGGATTCAGAACTTTTATTGGAGACATTAATAAGTTACACTGTAAAGTTGTCATTTTTCTTGATTCAGACAACTTTTTTCCAAATCAATTTTATTGATACATATTAATAAAGGATAAATCCATCCAAAATATACAATCAATGGTATTTAATGTAATCACATATAGGTGCATTTATCAAAGTCATTCTTAGAGCACTTTCATCATTCCAATAATAATAATAAACAACAAACAAGCAAAACTCACCTCTCAATCTTTCTATGCTTCCCCTGCTGTACATAACTGCTATTCTTTTTCCTTCTCTCTAGTATATTTGTATTTATATTTTGTAGAAACAGTCTTATATATGTAATATACTCTATATTCGTGTTTTATGTGAGGTTTTACTATCTTATGCAATCTCATGTTACAATTTTTAGCTTCCCTTCTAGTAATATATATGATTTTAGACTTTCCCTTTCAACCATATCCATATAATAGCTCTGCTAGATACAAACACCATGATGTGCTTGCACCATTTCTATTCCTTTCCAAAGATTTACAAACAACATTTTTACCAATTCTGCACAGATTAGCCCTCAGCTTTCCATTCCCTACCCTTCTTCTATTTTCTGATGACCTACATTCTAATTATTTACTCCCTGAGTTTACACAATATATTTAGTTCATAATAGCGCAATCATACTGTCTTTTTCTTTTGTGTCTGGCTTGCTTCACTCAACATAATATTCTCCAGGTTCATCCATGTTGTCAAATGCTTCCCGACTTCATTATAATATTCCATTGTGTTTACACACCTCAATTGGTTTATCCATTCATTGGTTGATGGACACCTGGGTTCTTTCCAACTTTTGGCAATCATGAGTAATGCTGCTATGAACATTGGTGTGCAGATGTCTGTTCTTGTCTTTGCTCTCAGTTCTTCTGGGTGTATACCTAATAATGGTATTACCAGGTAGCATGGCAAGTCTATATTCAACTTCCTTAGGAACTGCCGGTCTTCCACAGTGGCTGTACTATTCTACATGCCCAACAACAGTGAATAAGTGGTCCTATCTCTCCACATCCTCTACAACATTTACAGTTTTCCAACTTTTTAATAGTGGCAATTCAGACAATTTTTGATGAATACCCAGGTGTAGAATGTACTACGGAGGATAAAAAGAAATAAAACGTGGGTGTTCAGTTTGCTTATGGCTTAGTGGTACAATAGCCACCTTCTTAGGCTGGAAAGCAGAAGAATTTATGCTAATGCTGAACCTAGTACTGGAGCCCCAGAAAAAGTCACTGCTTCTCTAAGCATGAATTCCCTTCCCTCCCTTTTCTAGCTTTTTGTTCTGGAAAATATTCAAACCCTCAGAAAAAATGGAAAGAATAATACAAAAAAACCAGCCAAATAATCTTATAAATTCACCAATAGATACCATTTTGCCCATTTGTTCTTTTTCTGTATCTCTATATCTGTTTATGTGTGTGTGGTGGATTGAATTCTGTACCCTAGTTTGGACAGGTTCTTGGTCTTGGTCTGCCTTCCTGTAGGTGTTACTCCACTGTAAGTAGGATCTCTTGAAATTGCTATTTTAGTTAAGGTGTGGCTGTGTGGCTGAATGAGATTGGGCCCTAATCCAGATTACTGAAGTGCTTTATAAGCAGAAAAAATTGGGAAATAGTGAGAGAACAGCATGGGGAGGTGTCAGAATCTGGAAGTCAGTGGAAGCCAGAAGAGAAAGGAAAAGACACTGCCATTTGACAGGAAAGCCAAGGAATCCAAGGACAGCCAGCCAGCTGAACACTACCAACCCCTGGGAGGAAGCAAGCTTTCTAGTCTCTGGAACCATGAGCCAATAAATTCCTATTGTTAAGCCAACCCATTGTATGGTATTTGTCATAGCAGCTGGGAAACTAAGACAGTGTGTTTATAATTTTTTCTGAATTATTTGAAAATAGGTTGCAGACATGATGCATCATCCCTAAATACATTGACATATAAAACTAAGGACATTCTCCTATATAAACACATAGCTATATGCCTTATTGATCAAGATACTTAATATTGATTTAGAAATATGTGCTATATTTAAATTTCCCCAATTGTCCTAAATGTCTTTTAGAGCTTTTTCTCTTCCTGATTTAGAATCCAACCAAATATCATGCATTGTATTTAGTCGTCATGTCTTTTTAGTCTCTTTTAATCAAGAGCAATATTTTGTCCTTTATGACATTGATATATTTGAAGAATTTAAGCCAGTCATTTTGTAGAAGGTATATGACCTGGTTTGAGTTTTTTCTGGATCCCAGAAAATCCTGTTATTAAAGCCAACCAATTCCTGTGCCTGTAAACCTATTGTATATAGTGAGCCATTTTGGTTAGATTCAGTTAAAGGACCTTTTGAATCGATTGCTTTTGATTAGATCACTTCAGTTAAGGGCCTTTGCTTAGATTGTGGAATGCTTTGATTGGGTCGAATTCAGTTGGGGGCCTTTGATTGGAGTACTTCAGTGAGATATGACTCAGGGTGGGTCTCAGCCCTCTTGCTGGAGTCATTTATAAATGGAGAAACACACAGAGAAACACATGGAGAAAGAGAGCAGCCTTTTTTACCCTGCCACGTGAGAAAGGACTCCAGGATTGTCTCCAGCTGCAGAAGGACAAAGAAACCCTGAGAGGCTGAGAAAAAGGGCAGGGGAACAGCCTGAAGCTGAAGGGAGGAGCCATATGCCTGATCATCCCCAGCTGAGCTTGGGGAGAAAGTGAGCCTGGAGGAGAAAGTAAAGACCTGGTCACCATTTTGCCTGCCGCATGGCAGGAGTCCAGGATTGCCAGCAGTGTTCTTTGGTGAGACAGCATCTCTGATGATGTCTTGATTGGACATTTTCACAGCCTTGAAACTGTAAGACTTTACCCTAATAAATTCCCATTATAAAAGCTAAGCTATTTCTGGTATTTTGCATTGACTACCCTTGGCAAACTAAAACAGTACAAAAGATTAATTTGGAATTAATCTGTTTCCTAAATATAAAATTCAAGCTAATAATTTTTTTTGTAGGAATACTACATAGATGATGTGTGTATTTCTTACTGGATCCCATTAAGGGAGTAATATGTTGGTTTGTCTCATTTTTGGTGTTAATAAGAGTGAGCACTTGGTTGAGATGATGTCCATGAGATTTCTCCATTGTAAAAATTACCCTTTTTGCTTTGTAGATAATAAGTAATAGTGGGGTGATTCTTTGAAACTATGTGGCTATCTTATTTTCCCAAAAATTTTTGCCCATTAATTTTATTATCTATGAATGACACTAGCCTGTTTCAGTTCTTAAAGTGATGCTGGAAATTGGCAATTTTATAATTCTAGCTTTCTTTGCATATTCATTAGCTGACACTTTTCTGTAAATCAGAACATTCTACTCTCCTTCACTCTACACTCATGAATTCTCTTTTTCCTTGTTGTTTGTGGACTAGAAGACATCCCATTGGTGGTCAAATTGTATCAAATTTGGCCACTGGGAAGCTATTCAAACTATGTCCCTTTGAAATAGCTCCATCAACTTTATTTTATTTTTAAAAATTTTAATAACATTTTGAGATAATTCACAGGCCATTTAATTCACCTGTTTAAAGTGTACAATTCAGTGGCTTTTAGTATATTCATAGGACTAAACAACTGTCACCACTATCAAATTTATGACATCTTCATCACCTCAAAAAGAAATACCATATCCTTTAGCAGTTACTCATTTCCCCTAACCTTCCCAGTTTAAGGCTACTACTAATATATTTTCTCTAATGATTTGTTTAATCTGGATATTTCATATAAATGGAATCATACAATGTGTGCCCTTTTGTCACCAACTTCTTTCACTTATAATATTTTTGGATTCATCCATGGTGTAGCATGTATTAGTACTTAATTTCTTTTTATTGCTGGAAAAATATTCCACTGTATGGATTTACCATATTTTATTAATACATTCATCAATTGATTGATATTTGGGTTATTGCCACTTCTTGGCTATTATGAATAATGCTGCTATGAACATTCATGTACACTATTTGTGTGAGCATGTTTTCATTTCTCTTGGGTATATACCTAGGAGTGAAATTACTGTACCATAAAATAACTCTATGTTTAATCATTTGAGGAACTTCTAGACTGTTTTCCAAAGAAACTGCACCACTTTTCATTCCCACCAGCAGTATATGAGGGTTTTGATTTCTCAACATCTTAGTCAATTCTTGTTATTACCTGTCTTTATAATTATAGCCATCTTAGTGATTGTGGTTTTGACTTGGTTTTGATTTGTGTTTCCCTGATGACTAGTGGTGTTGAACATCTTTTCTTGTGCTTATGGTTCATTTGTATATCTTTTGTGAAGATGACTATGTTTGCCTTTTTATTATTGATGTGTAGTTTTTTATATATTCTAGGTGTAAATTCCTTAGCAGATATATGATTTGCAAAAATTTTCTTCCATTCTGTGGGTTGTCTTTTCATCTTCTTGATGGTGCACTTTGAAACACAGACATTGATTTTGATGAGTCAAATTTATATATTTTTTCTTTTGATGCTTGTGCTTTTAGTGCCATAGCTAAGAAATCATTGCTTGCTATAATGTTATGAAGATTTATGCCTATTTTTACTTCTAAGAGTTATATAGCTTAGTTCTTATACTTAGGCCTTTGATCCACATTGAGTTAATTATCATATATGGCCTGAGGTAAGGGTCTACCTCGTGCTTTTGGATATCCAGTTGTCCAAGCACATTTGCTAAGACTATTTTTCCCTATCGAACTGTGTTGGCATCTTTGTTGAAAAGTAATTGACCATAAAAATGAGGGTTTATTACTGGATTCTCAATTGTATTCTATTGATCAGTATGTTTATCTTTATGCCAGTTCCACTCTGTTTTTATTACTGTAGATTGTTGTCAAGTTTTGAAATCAGAAAGCATGAATCCTTCAACTGTTCTTCTTTTTCAAGATTGTTTTGGCTATTCAATGCCCCATGAATTTACTTTACTTTCAGGGACCATTTCTATAGTTCATTACAATAGATTTTAGGTTCAGCTTGCCAATTTCTGCAAAGAATCCAGCTGGGATATTGTTGGGGAGTGCACTGAATTTATCAGTTTGAGGAGTATTGCCATCTTAACAAAACTTTTTTCTGATCCATGAACATGGGATGCCTTTCCATTTATTTAGGTCTCCTTTAATTTTTTTCAAGAATGTTCTGCCATTTTATGAATAAATGTTTTCACTTCTTTTGTTAAATATATTATTAAGTATTTTTTTGATGCTAATGTAAATGGAATGCCTTTCTTAATTTCATTTTTGGATTATTCATTAGTACTTGTGATTGTTTGAATTTGGTGAATCCCCCAAAAAGATTATGTTTTTGAACTAATCCATTCATGTGGGTATGAGGCCCTTTGATTGCATTAGATTCAGTTAAGGGACCTTGATTAGATCACTTATTTAGATCCCTTTTTATTTGACTATGTCAGTTGAGGCATGACTCATGTTGAGTTTCTGCCTTCTTACTGGAACCTTATATAAATGGAGAACAGAGAGAAAGAAAACACACAGAAAATGTAGCTCTGCCATTTTGACCTGACCGTGTTAGAGAGAGGACTCAAGGATAGCTAGCAACCAAAGCAGAGGCATGAAGCCTCCAAGAGACTGGGCCCACAGAGTAGCTCAAGGCTGAAGAGATGAGCTATATGCCTGATCACCCACAGCTGGGCTCAAGGAGAAAGTATAACAGCTGAGGCTGAGAGAGGAGGCTGGAAAGAGATAAGCCATATGCCTGATTGCCTACAGCTAAGCTTCTGGAGATTGTGAGCCTTGAAGGGAAGGCAGGGACCTGGCAGAGATCAGCTGCCATCTTGCCTTGCCATGTGGCAGTATGCCACATGTATCTGACTTTGTGAGAAAGCATCTCTGGTGGTGCCTTGATTTGGACATTTTCATGAATGTCTAAGCTTTTACACCTAATAAATTTCCCATTATAAAAGCCAACCCATTTCTGGTAACTTGCACTGGCAGCCTTTAGCAAACTAAGACACTACTGTATAGAAATGCAACTGATTTTTATTGATCTTGTATCTTGTAACTTCACTAAATTTATTAGTTTCAATAGTTTTTAAGTGAATTCATTAGGATTTTCTATATTTAAGATCATATCATCTGCAATTAGAGACTATTTTACTTTTCTTTTCTAATTTAGATACCTCTAATTTCTTTGTCTTGTCTAATTGCCCTGAATAGAGACTCTAGTACAATGTTAAATACATGTGAGAAGAGTGGATAACATTGTTTTGTTTTTTATCTCAAGGTGGAAGAATTCAGTCTTTCATTACTAAGTATGCTGCTAGCTGTGGGTTTTTCACAGATTCTCTTTCTTAGTTAGAGGAAGTTCCCTTCTATTCCTAGTTTGTTGAATGTGTTTATCATGAAGGGTGTTTAATTTTTTCATATACTATTTCTGCATCTACTGAAATGCTCATGTGTTTGTAGTCCTTTAGTCTGTTGATATGGTGTATTACATTAATAGAATTTAAGATGTTAAACCAACTTTGCGTTTTTAAAATAAATTCCACTTTGTCATGGTATATAATCCTTTTTATATATTGCTGGATTCAGTATGCTAGGATTTTGTGGAGGATTTTGAGGCTATTTTCATAAGAGATATTGGCCCATTATTTTCTTTTCTTGTGATGTTATCTGGCTTTGGTATCATGGTAATGCTGGTAGTTTTTCCTCCTCTTATATTTTTTTGGAGAGTTTTAAAAAGTATTATATTAGTATTTCTTTAAATGGTGGATAGAATTCACAAGTGAAGTCACTGAAGGCTTACCTTTTCTTTGTGGATAGTTTTAAAGTTACTAATTGCTGTATAATGAAAAACTTGGCTGGTCTTTGTCCTCAGTTCTTGGGGAAGCAACCTTTAAATCTTTGAAATTTTCTGGGATAGGGATTTCTTTTTTGTCAATCACGGTGGCCCAGGACCACACCTGATAATTCATATGTTAACTAGATATCAAGGTGAGATCAACCACACCCGAAATCTTAGAGTGGTGGCTGGTCCCATCAGAAAGACAATCATGTGATTAGGGGCATGAGGCTTTGAGCCACATCGTATCAGCTCATCTCTCTAATATCTGGGAAGAGTGGAGGACTACAGGTCACATTAACCTCTGGGAAGAGAGAAGAGCTGTCACTTGAGCTCAATCATGTTGGCATTGATTCCATCAATCATGCCTATGTCACGAGACCCCATATAAACTTGGGACACTTGAAGCTTTGATGAGCTTCCATAATTGAGAAAATACATTATTTCTGTACCAGGAGGGTGACATGTACTGACTCTATGTAGAGAGGATATGAAAGCTTGTGTCTGAGCCCTCCCAGCACTTCTTTTGGCTGCTTCTTACTTGTGTCCTTTTACTACAATAAAACTATAATCATAATACTTTCAGTCAGTTCAGTAAGCCACTCTACTGAATTATTGAACCTGAGGGGCTGGTGGAAATTCACAGATTTGTAGCTAGTTGGTAATAAGTCTGGGTGGCCTGGGCTCCTGAACTTGCAACTGATACCTGAGGGCAGACTTCTGGAGGATTACCCTTAATTTGTGGCTTCTGGCCTGACTCAAGGCAGTTGGAGTCATACTTGAATTTGGTTGAGTTACTGCAGTCTTTGCAGTTGCTGACAGAAGTTTCTGATACCAATCCAGCTGGGGTCAGAAGCTGTGCAATTGAATTGATGGAAGGTTTTTGATAACTCTCATACTAATTCAATTTCTTTACTGGTTATATGTCTATTCAGATTTTCTCTTCCTTGTTGAGTCAGTTTTGGTAGTTTGTGTCTTTCCTGAATTTCTTTATTTCATCTAGGTTATATAACTTGTTGATATACAGTTGTTTATAGCATTTCCTTGTAATATTTTAAATTTTTATAAGGTTGGTAGTAATGCCCCCCTTTTTCCTCTTTCATGCTTGATTTTAGTAATTTGAGTGTCTCTTTTTTCTAAGCTAAAGTTTTGTCAGTACTCCTTGTTCACTTGTCATAAGTCTCATCATTACCTGCCTAGAGTGTCTTGTTTATGGCTGAACACACAATAAGTTGAAGGACATAATACTTCCAAATGTTAGTTTATTGATTGAATGTCATGTCTGGTGGCTACCATTTTTCTTTTTAACTTGATAGTTTAAAACTGGTATATTGAAGGTTTTTTGAGGTCTAATTCTGGTTAAATTTTCACAAGTCAAGTTTTTATTCTTTTTTAAAAAACATATTACAGTAAAAAATATTCTATACTTTCGACTAGCAATAATATTCCCAGCCCTCAGCTCACTGCATACTTGCTATATAGATATTTCTTGAAATGAACCGCTATTATGATAAAGATCCTGGGGGTTTATTATGATGGGATATAAATTATGACTCATGTGATTGATGACAATAATAATATAATAACCCTTTACTAAAAATTACTACTGTTTACAAAATCTTTCACGTTCATTACAGTCGTAGTTCCAAATTTTATAAACATAGAAACTGAAGTTTAGATGGTTTTGTTTCAAAGACTGGGATTATAGCAGGACTCCTTGGGTCTACCAGATATCAAGATTACAGCATCATCATCTAAAGGGCGGCACTTGGATGGAAAGGTGTGTAGATTCTATAAATCTAAAGTAGACATTCATCCATCCATTAATTCATGCAACAGACATTGACTGAGCAACTTCTGGGCGCCAACCTCATGATCTGGAAGATGCCATAAGGGATGGAGATTAGGTACACTGCTTAGAGTGGCAGCTAAGGGTAGCCAAAAAGAAGCAGAAATCTCCATGGCCCAGGTGCAGAAAACTAGTATCTCTGGAAAGTTCTAACAGTAATAATGCATGGACACCCAGGATATGCCATTTGATTGTGTTATAAAATGCTATAAGCTATTTTAACAAACTCTTCAACCTGGGGACATTTTAGGATCTCACTTTTATAAAAGATGAATGACTTAATTCTGCCCATTGGTCTGAAATATGCTGTAGCAGTAGGTAGGAATGTACTCTTAGTGGCAGGTGCTTAGAAATTAGTTTCCCTTATATATATGACCAAGAGAAAACAGTGATGTTGAGGTCAAGCTTTCCCAACTTTCATCTTTCTCTTCTCCATTCCTTATCCCTGACCCCAAGCCCAATCCTTGAATGAAGTAATTTATTCTGAGAAGAAAGTAGGGGACATGCAGAAATACAGTTAAGATTTTCTTTCGTGTTTAAAATTGTGTAGACTACCCTTGACCATTAACTTTTTAATCAATGCCAGGGGCTAAATGTACATGAGATTGAAATATTAATGAAGTACAGTGGTTAAACATGAACCAAAAAGATTGTCAAATTGAAACTAACATTCTTGATGAATAATCTTGGAAAAACCCTGCACAAACATTAAAAAAAAATCCTAGGTTTGTCAATATTTTAATTAAAGAAATATAATATATACCATATATTTAAAAAGTACACATGTATTTGCCATATTCAAGGGCAATGCATGATTTATAAATGCGTTTAAGTTTATATATAACAGGTCAGCTAATATGGAGGTGAGGATGGTCAACCACCACAGCAGGGAACCAAGAGTGTCTACAACTGCAAGCAGGAGAATCACATCCATCAGCCATGTGGGATCTAAGCCCCCTCTTGATTAGAGGTGGAGTGGACATCACCATCCCAGGGTCCTCAGGATAGAGGAATAAAATATGGATTAGAGTGGACTTACTGGTTATTCTACTATAGAATTATTGTGACTCTAGCAGTGGAAGAAATTGTATCAGTGATGTGGAGACAGTGGCCGCAGGAATTCCTGAAGGCAGGGAGAAGGAAAAAGAGGTGTGATATTGGGGCATTTTTGGGACTCGGAGTTGTCCTCAATGATATTGCAGGGACAGATGCAGGATATTGTACATCCTGCCATAACCCACTGAATGACTGGGAGAGAGTGCAAACTACAACATTAACTAAAATTCATGCTGTGTAGCAATGCTCCAAAATGTACTCATCAAAAGCAGTGAATGTACCACACTAATGAAAGAAGTTGTTGATGTGGGAGGAATGTGGGAAGGGAGGTATATGGGAACCTCTTATATTGTTTAATGTAACATTTTGTGTGTTGATGTATCTTTAAAAAAAAGATAATAAAAAAAGAAGAAATTACAGAAAACAAAAACAAAACAAAACAACAACAACAAAAAAAGACTTCACAAACTATGTAGTGGACATTGTGGAGTCACTTTCCTCCTACAAGCACTGTTGTAATTACTGCAATACAGTTGCTAACAAGTGTGCTGTATTTATCAGGTGCCAAGCTAGCTTCTGTGTACTTTATTTACATTCATTTATTTAATCCTCACCAACATGACTAGATACTACTGATATTAAAAAAAAAGTTTATATATAACTGATACCCAACTTCCAAAATGACTTTTGATAATCTCAACTTCCTGGTTCTCTTGTCCTTTCTCTTGAATGTGGGTTGGGCTTAGTGACTTGCTTTTGATTAATAGAGGTTGGCAGAAGCAATGGTATGTAATTTCTGAAATTAGGTCAGTAGAGTCAGTAGCATCTGCTTTGGGGTCTTCCTCACTCTCCCTTTGATCACTTGCTTTGGGGGTAGCAGCGCCATGTTGTAAGCAGTCCTGTGGAAGTCCACAGGGCAAGGAACCGAATACCTGCCAGCAAGAAGCTGAGATTGGCCAACATGTGAGTTAGCTTGGAAGGAGTCTCCAGCCCTAGTTAATCTTGAGATGACTGTAGCCTCCGATGGTAGCTGGACTTGAGCCAGAATCACCCTGCTAAGATAATAAAAATGTTTGTGATTTCAAGGTGCTAATTGTAGGATAATTTGTTATGCCATAATAGATTACTGGGAAGCAGACTTGGTCCAATGGATAAGGCATCCGCCTATGACATGGGTGGCCCGTGGTTCAAACCCCGGGCCTCCTTGACCTGTGTGGAGCTGGCCCATGCGCAGTGCTGATGCGCGCAAGGAGTGCCCTGCCACGCAGGGGTGTCCCCTGCGTAGGGGAGCCCCATGCACAAGGATTGCACCCCGTAAGGAGAGCCGCCCAGCATGAAAAAGAGCGCAGCCTGCCCAAGAATGGCGCCACACACACGGAGAGCTGACACAACAAGATGACGCAACAAAAAGAAACACAGATTCCTGGTGCTGCTGATCAGGATAGAAGGGGTCACAGAAAAACATGCAGCGAATGGACACAGAGAGCAGACAACTGGGGGGGGGAGGGGAAGGGGAGGGAAATAAATAAAAAAATAAATCTTAAAAAAAATAATAGATTACTAATATAATATTATAATATATCCACAATTGGTATATCCATGTATGTACACATTTACAAGTGCTTATACCTGATATACCACCAAATTTTGTGATTCTTTAAAATAAAAGTGTAGCTTCCTTTTAGAGGAGTCCTGTATTAATTTTTGGTCATTTGAATTTATCTTTTTTCTTTTGGAGGGAAGGGACATTTTCTATTTCTTTTGGCTGGTTTTGTATAAGATTGTTGTAATTCTATATTTTAATATATTTTCTGATATGTTGAGAATATTCTTCCAATCTACTGCTTACTTGAAAAGCTGGTTTAAGGTGTCATAGTAAAAAAATATATTTAATTTTACAATTTTCTTTTAAACTTTTTGGATTTTTATGATTTTCTCAAAACACCTTTCTCACCTCCAAGATTATAAAACCATTCTGTCTTATTGCATTTGCTGTTTATTTTAATTATTTTCCTAATCTTTAATTTCTCTAAACTTCCTTTTTCTGTATTTTTACTTAAGTCTTAAACTCATATTTCTACAGTTTTATAAAATAAATGTACTTTATCCTCATAAAGGCAATTTTTATTCATAACTTTCTAATTTTTATTTGGAAATATTTCTATTTTGAAAAGTTTTCTCTCTAAGCCCTTGAATTTAACTTATTTGTTTCATTAAATTATGATATTTTATTTTTATTTTTATTTTATTTTATTTTTTTTAAGATTTATTTTTTATTTATTTCCCTCCCCTTCCCCACTGCCCCCCAGTTGTCTGCTCTCTCTGTCCATTCACTATGTGTTCTTCTGTGATCGCTTCTATCCTGATCAGCGGCACCGGGAATCTGTGTTTCTTTTTGTTGCGTCATCTTGTTGTGTCAGCTCTCCGTGTGTGTGGCGCCATTCCTGGGCAGGCTGCGCTTTTTTTCACGCTGGGCGGCTTTCCTTACAGGGCGCACTCCTTGTGTGTGGGGCTCCCCTACGCGGGGGACACCCCTGTGTGGCAGGGCACTCCTTGCATGCATCAGCACTGCGCATGGGCCAGCTCCACATGGGTCAAGGAGGCCTGGGGTTTGAACCGTGGACCTCCCATGTGGTAGGCGGATGCCCTATCCATTGGGCCAAGTCTGCTTCCCCAAATTATATTTTATAGTGCAATATAATGAGAGAAAAGATTGTTTACCTTAAAACACTTTAATGTTAAAATTAAATGAATAAATTAAGGTGGGTAAAACAAAAACATGTCTCTACAGCATAACAATTGACACCTATGTGCCTCCCACGCAGGTGAAGCCATAGAACTCCATGTCTCCCTCCTGGATTGCACTCCTTCCCATTCTCCTTGCAGACTACCCAAAGGTTAGAGCAATTTGCATTCTCTTGATATTCTACTATGGAACTATTGTGATTAGTAATGGAAGAAATTGTAGCATTAATGTGGAGAAAGTGGCCATGGTAGCTGCTTGAGGGTAGGGAGAGGGAAGAAGAGATATGATGTGGGGGCATTTTCAGGACTTGGAGTTGTCCTGGGTGGTACTGCGGGGACAGATGCTGGACATTGTATGTCTTGCCATGGCCCACTGGGTGGACTGGGGGAGAGTGTAAACTACAATGTAAACTGTTATTCATGTGGTACAGCAGTGCTCCAAAATGTATTCACCAAATGCAATGAATGTGCCACGATGATGAAAGAGGTTGTTGATATGGGAGGAGTGGGCGGGATGGGGTGGGGGGTATATGGGGACCTCTTATATGGGGACCTCTTATATATATAAATTTTTGTAAGATTTATTTATTTTTATTTCTTTCTCCCCCCCCCCCCCCCAGTTGTCTGTTCTCTGTGTCTATTGGCTGCATGTTCTTCTTTGTCAGCTTCTGTTGTTTTCAGCGGCACGGGAATCTGTGTTTTTTTTGTTGCGTCATCTTGCTGTGTCGGCTCTCCGTGTGTGTAGCGCCATTCCTGGGCAGGCTGCACTTTCTTTCGTGCTGGGCAGCTCTCCTTACAGGGCGCACTCCTTGTGCGTGGGGCTCCCCTGTGCAGGGGACACCCCAGCATGGCACGGCACTCCCTGCGAGTATCAGCACTGCGCATGGGCCAGCTCCACACAGGTCAAGGAGGCCCCGGGTTTGAGCCGTGGACCTCCCATGTGGTAGGCGGATGCCCCAACCACTGGGCCAAGTCCGCTTCCCCTTTTTAAATTTTTTGAATGTAACATTTAAAAAAAATAAAGAGAGAGAGAAAAAAGAGACGTTCTTTCTCAGGGGGGAGAAAAAGAACATTGCCAAAGACTTTTTCCACATCTATTTTTTATGTTATATGATCAACCACTATCATGTTATAGGATATCTGCAAAACCAAAATTAAGAAATTGAGGTAGACCTTGTTACATATGCTGAATGCCTTTTACAAGGAAATTCTGATCACTCTTCAACAATTAAGCTTAACATTTTATTTTCTTGATTTTTGAGTACAAAAGCGTCTCTAAAATTCTCTGTCAATTTTGGCTCTAGTGAAAAAAATCCTGAATAATATACATATATCTGAAGTGATAAGTACCATGAGACTTAAGAAACTCATGTTTTCCTAACATATCCAATCTTTAAACCTGTGTTTTGGGATTGAGAAGATTTCCATAAATATATCATGGCAAAATGTTATTTTCAAGAAGGGAAGGCTTTATGCTCCTGGCTTTGCACTGGTAGTATCCTTATATACTCTCAATTTTGTTTAAGAACTTGTTTCAAAAGTAAGTATACAAGAGAAAATAACATTCAACAGAGAATGGGTAATCAGAATAAACAATCTTTCCAACCATTTCTCCCTCCATTCTCTTTAAATAGAAATGACTGTAATAGTCTGAAACCATGACTTCTTGCAAGAGACATTTGATTGTAGGATATATAAATTTTTTTCGCTTTGCTTAGTTACAAAAATAATAAGATCTTAATCAGAGCAAAATGGCTGCAAAATGTCAACTTAGTATTTGCCTGTTTTATTACAGAAAGGAGAATATAAAGCAACACAAAATCTTTATTGGGCTATAAATGACTTTTTTTGGGCAGGTGAAGTGGATGACCCTGTGAGTGTATGAGTCTAATTAAGATCTCATAAAAAGATTCTGGGGAAGAGATTGCTCAGAGCCTTCAAATCATGGAAAGAGTCCAGAAAATTAGGGGAAAGGTAGAGAAAAGAACTGAAGGCCAAAATGTGTGTAACAAATTGAAATTAGGCATGTTTATGGGGATATCTTTTGTAGATATCTGAATCAAATTATTTCTCAGGGGAGGTGAACTTAAGCCTACTAGTGAATAGTGTCAACATATGTGGTATTTGGTGGGAATATAGATGTTGTCCAGTGGTTCTTAAAGTTGGGAGTTCATCAAAATGAACTGGAGGGCTTGTTAAACCATAGGTTACTGCTCTTCCTACACACAGTGTTTCTGATTCAGTGGCGCTAGACTGGGACCAGGGATTTGCATTTCTAACAAGTTCCTGGGAAACCACACTTTGGCATGCTTTAGTAGATGCTCTTGGGGCCTATCCAGATACCCTTTCCCTCTGGTGCATCCATCTCCTTGCTGTTTCAGGTGCAGCTAACAGTGTACACTTGCTACTTCTCCAAAAAATTGGCTTTGGCCAGTGGAGCTGTCTTCAAGGAGATGCCTGGGAAGTTACGAACCTCCTCACTGGAACCTCTGAAGTCAACAATTGACAGATGATGTGCAACCAAAACCTGAACTCCTTACCCCTTACCTCAAGGTTGTGTTTTATTGATCTCTCTGTTTCTTCCAGTCTTTAAGAAGAAGAATCTTATAAAACTTTAGAAATCCATAAGGTATGCAGGAATTATATATTTTCTTTCAAGTATATATATTCATAGTACCTTTCCCCAGAAGTATTAGTCAGCCAAAGGGATTCTGATGCAAAATACCAGAAATTGGTTGGCTTTTATAAAGAGTAATTATTTGGGGTAGAAGCTTACAGATACCAGGCCATAAAGCCTAAGTTACTTCTCTCACCAAAGGCTATTTCCATGTGTTGGAGCAAGATGACTCCTGACATCTGTGAGGGTTCAGGCTTCCTGGGTTCCTCCCTTCTAGGGTCTTGCTTCTCTCTGGGTTCAGGGTTCCTCTTTTTCCTGGGTCTTGCTTCTGTTTCCTCTGTGATCTTACTTCCCTGGGCTTCTGCTTAAGGCTTCAGCATCAAACTCCAACATCAAAACTCCAGCATCAAAAACCCTCAGATCAAAATCTCCAACTCTGTCCTTTGCCATGCCTTTTATCTGTGAGTCCCCACACCTTGGTCCCCACCCCTTCAAAGGCCTAATGAAGTGGCTTAATCAAAGCCCTAATCATAACTCAATCATGCCCAGTAATAGACCAGATTACAAACATAGTCCAATATATATTTTGGAATTCATAACTATATCAAACTGCTACACCATGTAACAGGGGACAATGATTGATAAGATTCAATATTTGAAATTACCTTCTTTGCAAAAAATCCTTTTTGAAATAATATTCTCTGAGCAACTCTGCCTCATCTGCTTGAGCAACATGATGCAGAAAGGCTAGTAAGAAATGCACCGATAATCTCTCCTGCAAAGAAGCAGCTGAGTAGGGTTGGAGTCCTGCTGGACTGGGCTGTTTCGGGTGTTTGCAGGGCAGGAGGTGTCTGGGCGTTGATTTGGTGGGACGGTGACAGAGGAGATTCTTGCAAGAGGTAGAATTTTGGGTCTCTTTCACGGAGGTCAGAGGTTGTGGGCGGGACCCTTCCCCCTGGGGTTGGTGGCCCAGCTGCGGTGATTCCTGAAGGTTTTGTTGTGCTGGGGAGTTCCCAAGCCCTGAGCGGGCTGTTTCAGGGACTTGCAGGGTGGGAGGTGTCTGGATGTCGATTTGGTGAGATAGTGACAGAAGAGATTCTTGTGAGAGGTTGAATTTTGGGTTTCTGACACAGAGGTCAGAAGTTGTGGGTGGAGCCCCTCCCCTTAGGGCTGGTGGCCCAGCTGCGGCGATCCCTGAAATCTTTGTTGTGCTGCAGTACTCCTGAACCCTGAGTGGGCTGTTTTGGGGGCTAGCAGGGCAGGAGTTGTCTGGATGTCAATTTGGTGAGACAGTGACAGAAGAGATTATTGTGAGAGGTGGAATTTTGGGTTTCTGACACAGAGGTCAGAAGTTGTGGGCGGGACCCCTCCCTCTAGGGCTGGAGGCCCGGCCGTTGCAATCCCTGAAGGCTTTGTTGCGCCGTGGTGTTCCCAGGCCCCGTGTTAATAAGATGCGTGGCTCCCAGGTCTGTGTCCCCTAAACCCTGGTGGCCCACACTGCAGAGACTCACACACCGTGAGTCTACAATATCACGCACCTTCCATCCCTGAACCCACCGCGCCCTGAGGTCCATCAGAGGTCCTTGATTACGATAGCCCTTGGCTTTTTTTTTTTTTTCTCTCTCTCTCTCTTTCCTTGAACTTGGAGGAGTGTAGCAGCTGATTTGGGGAGAGTCTGTGAAGAAAACAGAGGCGAATCTGTTGAGGAAGCCCAATTTACCTAAACGTCCTGGAATAGGAAACTTCTTCTGGGAGAAGGTGGAGTCAGAAAATCAATTAGACCTCTCCTAGCACACCTAAGGGGGAGGGACTGTAGGAGGTGCTACTCAAGCTTCCAATAACATATTTCGGGTTTCTGGTGAGATGTAGGTGCTCTCATGGTGGAAATAAAGAGTCATAGCCTTCTGTGTTGAGTTGGTTCAACAAGGACCTACCTGAATCTCCTACAGGCAGCTTTCCTGCTGCCCTGGGAGAGAGAGAAGTTAGGAAAGGAGAAAGGGGAAAGGTCAGATCCCTAAGTGTATTATTTAACTGCAAAGAGGATTCCTAGCTTGAAATGTTGGTTCTTTTTTTTTTTTTTTTTGGTCGTGGTTGCTAATATTGCATTGTCTCCTGGTCTTTTCTCCAGTTTTATCTCCAAGGTCCTTTTTCATTTATTTAGTTTATTTTCTTTTTTTCTTTTTCTTGCTTGTTCCTCCCCCCCTCTTGTTGCCCCCCTTTTCTCTTCTCTTTTTTTTCCTTTTCTCTCTTCTTCTTATTTTCTTTTCTTTTTATAATAGGTGCTATAGGGAGCGCTTCACACTTACTGTGTTTCCTCATCCTCCATTTCCTCTTTTCTGTGTGTATTGATTTTGGCCACCTACACTACCCCCTTCCCCCACATCTTTCTATCCTCCATCATCTACTGTTTCTCTTACATTCCACCTCCCTTTCTTTGGCCCCCAAATTGTCTGTCTTTTTATTTCTAATAGTTTATTCTGTTTTTTTTTTTCTGTCTTTTATCCACTCTTGATATTATTGTCTTTCTTTTCTCTTTCCCTCTCATGAAAATACTGGCCTTTTACTTCATACTATATTCCTCCCCATATTCAGTTGACTGTCCCATTATAGGTACTCTACTTACTGTTAAAACTCTACACAACTTGCATGAGTCTAATATCCATTCTCCTACATCTCCCATTGTTGCTCTGTTAACATTTATTACCAATACTACTTTATGCATTTTCTTTTCTTACTCATTTTGCTTTCCCTGGCCCTACTATTTTCCTTCAAAGTGAACTTAGCCAGCAACAAGAAAATAGAGTAAGAAGAACAAAGTGACAAAGAGAAGACATAACACCGATGTATGAACAACAACTAATTAATCCCCAAGACTAGACAAAGAAGCTAAGGAACTGATTAAACCCGTCAAGATAAAATGATGACCAGACAGCAACAAAAAACTACAAACCAAACCAATAATCAGGAAAACATGGCTGAATCCAATGAACAGACTGAAAACCAGGAAGGGGAGCAGAACATCGGCAAGTAATTAAAGATCTCAGAACATATATTAGAGAAAAACTTAATGAAGTAAAGGAAGAGATTAACAATATGGAGAAAACACTTGGAGAGGAAATTGCGGACATACACAAAAAGAGAACAGATATGATGATGATGAATACCACAGTTCAAGAGATCAAAAATACACTCTCAGCAAATAGTAGCAGATTAGAAGAGGCAGAGGAGAGAATCAGTGACGTGGAAGACAGTAATCTGAAATCAAACAGATAGTAGAACTGATCGATAAAAGATAGAAAAAATCCAGCTAGGATTTAGGGACCTGAATGACAATGCAAAATGCACAAACATATGTGTTATAGGCATCCCAGAAGGAGAAGACAAGGGAAAGGGGATAGAAGGGGTGTTGGAGGAAATAATGGCTGAAAACTTCCCAAATCTACTGAGAGAAATGGATGTACATGTCCAGGAAGCACAACGCACCCCAAACACCATAAATCCCAACAGGCCCACCCGAAGACATATACTTGTCAAATTATCCAATGCTCAAACAAAGAGAAAATTCTAAAAGCAGCAAGAGAAAAGAAAGCCATCACGTACAAGGGAGGCTCCATAAGATTAAGTGCTGATTTCTCATCTGAAACCATGGAGGCAAGAAGGCAGTGGCATGATATAGTCAAGGTACTAAAAGAAAAAAATTTCCAACCAAGAATACTCTACCCAGCTAAACTAGCATTCAAAAATGATGGAGAGTTCAAAATATTCACAGATAAACAGAAATTAAAAGAGTATGCCAACAAGAACCCTGCCCTTCAAGAAATACTAAAGGGAGTTCTGCAGAAAGAAAGAAAAAAACAGAAGAGGCAGAGTTGGAGGAGAGTGTAAGAGCAACAAAAAAGACAAAAAGAGAAGAAAAAACAAACAAAATATGACAAACACAAGTCCAAACAAAGTATGGCTAAAGTCAATAATTCCTTGAAAGTAATAACACTGAATGTCAATGGATTAAACTCACCTGTCAAAAGATTCAGACTGGGAGATTGGATAAGGAAATATGATCCATCTATATGCTGTCTACAAGAAACACATCTTAGACACAGGGATTCATGGAGGTTGAAAGTGAATGGCTGGAAAACAATCTTACAAGCAAACAAAAACCAAAAAAAGGCAGGAGTAGCTATATTAATATCAGACAAAATAGACTCTAGATGCAAAACAATTGTGAGAGACAAAGATGGATACTACATATTAGTGAAAGGGATAATCTGTCAAGAAGAATGAACGATCATAAATATTTATGTTCCTAACAAGGGTGCCTCCAAATATGTGAGGCAAACACTGGAAAAACTAAGTGAAAGAATAGATGCCTCTACAATTATAGTGGGAGACTTTAATACACCACTATCAACTTTGGACAGAACATCTCAAAAGAGAATCAATAAAGAAACAAAGGGAAACGGACTTGGCCCAAGATGGTTAGGGCGTCCGTCTACCACATGGGTGGTCCGTGGCTCAAACCCTGGGCCTCCTTGACCCGTGTGGAGCTGGCCCATGTGCAGTGCTGATGCGCGCAAGGAGTGCTGCCCCACGAAGGGGTGTCCCCTGCATAAGGGAGCCCCATGTGCAAGGAGTGCCCCCGTAAGGAGAACCGCCCAGGCGAAAGAAAGTGCAGCCTGCCCAGGAATGGCACTGCCCACACTTCCCGTGCCGCTGATGACAACAGAAGTGGACAAAGAAACAAGACGCAACAAATAGACACAGAGAACAGACAACCGGGGGGGGGGGGGGGGAATTAAATAAATAAAAATAAATCTTAAAAAAAAAAATAAAGAAACAAAAACTTTGAACAGTATATTAGAGGAGCTGGATCTAATAGGCATTTACAGATCCTTACACCCGAATACAGAGGATAAACATTTTTCTCAAGTGCACATGGATCATTCACAAAGAAAGTATCAATGAATTCAGAAAGATCAAAATCATACAAAATAATATCTCTGACCACAGTGGAGTGAAGCTGGAAATCTGCAAGGGCCAGAGGCCCCAATTTCACACCAAGATATGGAAATTAAACAGCACACTGTTAGAAAAACAGTGGATCAAAGAGGAAATCTCAAAAGAAATTAATAATTATCTTGAAAATGATAACACAACATACCAAAACTTATGGGATGCAGCAAAAGCAGTACTGAGAGGGAAATTTATAGCCATAAATTCATATATCAAAAAAGAAGAAAGAGCAAAGATTGAAGAACTAACTGCACATTTGGAGGAATTAGTAAAAAAACAACAAAGTAACCTGACAGGAAGAAGAAAGAAAGAATTAACAAAGATAAGAACAGAACTAAATGAAATAGAAAATAAGAAAGCACTTGAAAAGATAAACAAAACCAAGAGCTGGTTCTTTGAGAAGATCAATAAAATTGACAAACCCTTAGCTAGATTAACAAAGAAAAAAAGAGAGAAGATGCATATACACAAAATAAGAAATGAAAAAGGAGATATCACCACTGACCCCACAGAAGTAAAGATTATCTTAAGAGGATACTTTGAAAAACTATATTCCAACAAAAATGGCATATCAGAGGAAATGGACAAATTCCTAGAAACACGTAAGCAGCCTATATTGATGAAGGAAGAAATTGATGATTTCAACAAACCAATCACAAATAAAGAGATAGAATCAGTCATTAAAAACCAACAAAGAAGAGCCCTGGGCCAGACAGCTTCACAGTGGAATTCTACAAAACATTCTGGAAAGAACTAAAGCCAATCTTGCTGAAACTCTTCCAAAAAATCGAAACAGAAGGAACATTACCTAACTCATTCTATGATGCCAACATTACCCTAGTACCAAAGCCAAACAAAGACACCACAAGAAAGGAAAGTTACAGACCAATTTCTCTAATGAACCTAGAAGCAAAAATCCTCAACAAAATACTTGTTAATCATATTCAAAAACACATGAAATGAATTATACACCATGACCAACTATGATTCCTTCTGGGTATGCAAGGATGGTTCAACATAAGAAAACCAATCAATGTACTACACCATATAGACAGATTGAAGGAAAAAATCACATGATTATATCTAAAGATGCAGAAAAAGCATTTGACAAAATACAGCACCCTTTCTTGGTAAAAACACTGCAAAAGATCGGAATACAAGGAAATTTTCTGAACATGATAAAGAGTATATATGAAAAACCCACAGCCAGCATTGTTTACAATGGTGAAATCCTAAAATCTTTCCCTCTAAGATCAGGAACAAGACAAGGATGTCCACTATCACCTCTTCTATTTAATACTGTCTTAGAAGTACTTGCTCAAGCACTGAGGCAAGAACCAGATATAAAGGCATTCAAATTGGAAAGGAAGAAGTAAAAATTTCATTATTTGCAGATGACATGATCTTATATATAGAAAACCCTGAGAGGTCTACAACAAAGCTGCTAGAACTCATAAATGAGTTTAGTAAAGTCGTATGTTATAAGATCGATGCGCAAAAATCAGTAGCATTTCTGTATACCAATAATGAGCAAGCTCAGGAGGAAATCAAGAAACAAATACCATTTACAATAGTCAATAAAAAAATCAAATACCTAGGAATAAATTTAACTAAAGATGTTAAAAAAACTTATACACAGAGAACTACACAACACTGTTCAAGGAAATCAAAGAAGACCTAAAGAAATGGAAGAATATTCCCTGTTCATGGATAGGAAGATTAAATATTATTAACATGTCTATCCTACCAAAACTGATCTACACATTCAATGCAATCCCAATAAAAACCAACACAGCATTCTTTAAGGAACTAGAAAAACTAACTATGAAATTTATTTGGAAAGGAAAGAGGCCCCAAATAGCCAAAGACATATTGAAAAAGAAAAACAAAATTGGAGAAATCACACTACCTGACTTCAAAACATACTACAAAGCTACAGTAGTAAAAACAGCATGGTATTGGCACAAGGAGAGACACACAGACCAATGGAACCGAATTGAGAGTTCTGATATAGATCCTCATATATATAGTCATATAATATTTGATAAAGCCACCAAACCCTCTCAACTGGGAGAGAATGGCCTATTCAACAAATGGTGCCTGGAGAACTGGATATCCATATGTAAAAGAATGAAAGAGGATTACTATCTCACACCTTATACAAAAATTAACTCAAGATGGATCAAAGGCCTAAATATAAGAGCCAAGAGGATAAAGACTTTGGAAAGCAGTGTAGGGAAGCATATACAAGACCTTGTAATAGGAAATGACTTCATGAACTTCACACCAAAAGCACGAGCAGCAAAAGAACAAATAGATAAATGGGAGTTCCTCAAAATTAAAGCCTTCTGTACCTCAAAGGAGTTTGGCAAGAAAGGCTTCTATACCTCAAAGGAGTTTGTCAAGAAAGAGAGCCTACACAATGGGAGAAAATATTTGGTAACCATATATCTGATAGGAGACTTATAACCTGCATATATAAAGAGCTCCTATATCTTGAAAATAAAAAGACAAACAACCCATTTTAAAAATGGGGAAACTATTTAACCAGACACTTCTCCAAAGAAGAAATACAAATGGCTAAAAAGCACATGAAAAAATGCTCCAAATTTCTAGCTATTAGGGAAATGCAAATCAAACTACAATGAGATGCCATCTTACTCCCGTAAGATTGGCAGCTATGAAAAAAACAGAAGACTACAAAGGCTGGAGAGGATGTGGAGGAATGGGAACACTCATTCCCACTGCCGGTGGGAATGCAGAAGGATCCAGCCATTCTGGAGGACAGTTTGGTGGTTTCTCAAAAAACTAGCTATAGATTTGCCATATGACCTAGCAATTCCACTGCTGGGTATGTACCCAGTAGAGCTGAAAACAAGGACACAAACTGATATATGTACAGCAATGTTCATAGCAGCATTGTTCATTATTGCCAAAAGTTGGAATCAACCCACATGCCCATCAACAGATGAATGGATAAATAAAATGTGGTATATACATACAATGGAATACTACTCAGCTTTAAGAATGAGTACACTACAAACACGCGTGATAACATGGATGAATCTTGAGAACCTTATGTTGAGCGAAGCAACCCAGGCATTGAAGGACAAATACTACATGATCTCAATGATATGAAATAGATAAACCAAGCTGCCTCAGAGAGCTAGAGACTGGATGATAGGCTTAAAGGTAAGTGGTGGGTAGAGGAAGGATGTAAGCTGACACCTACCAGGGTGAAATCTATGATAAGCTGGAGGTAAGTATTTGTACAAGGAAGGGATAAAATGGGGCAATAGGGTTACCTTTGGGTGGGGCTTTGCAGGCTTGAGGGGGCTAGAGATGGGAGGATGGGTAATATTGCCCAAGAAATTGGGGGGAGGGTGCGGCAACATATGAACATAGGAGATTGTCAGGTATTTGGTTGAGAGTATAATGCTGAAAAAACTTTTTCAAAAATATAATAAGGAAGGTTACCTGTTTAAGATGCTTAAAGGGAATAATCCGATGTAGGACAGGCTCCTGGGGAGTATATGAATGCTCATTTTGCCATAGTGGATTTTACCATTGGATAGAGACCCATATAATGAGAGTGAAGGTATACCCACATCCTGGGGAGGACTGATGTTCTCAAATAGAGAGAATTGTATCTCTTCAAAGAAATGGTGGCTCCCAGTGCATTAGGGCAGTTGAGCATGTTAAGCCCTCAACACTGTTGCAAGTATCTCTGAACATGGCCCTTCAAGCAATGAAGATTGACTGTTTCTGTGGGCCCTAAGGGGAGAGGAAAGAGGTACTGAATAGATGGAACCAATGTAACTGTGTGGGCAATAGAAGTGTTCCACAAGATTACACAAGGATGGATATAAGACATGTTAAATTACACCAAAATGTATAGGGGCTGATAGGCTAAAATGTAAATCATAATGTAAAACATAAGATAACTAAAACTTTAGAAAATTGAATAGTCTAAAACATAAACCACAATGTAAACCCAAATGTTACCTTGTTTGAAAGCTATTGTCTCAATATCTGTACATCAGTTTCAGTAAATATAGTATGAATATGTAAAAAGATTATTGCTGTGGAAGGGAAAAGGGTTTTATGTTGGATATGTGGGAGTACTGTATATTGAATATATGAATTATTGTGATCTAAACTTTTGTGAAGATAAGCTTAATAATTAGAAAAAAAAAAAGAAAAAGATAGGACGTAGACACTGAGGAAAAGGCAGAAATAGTTGCCTTGCCAATTTGCATACAGGGCAACACTTATTGCAGTGATGGAAGACAAAACACCAAAAACAAAGCTTTTGCATTTTTAAATTTTTAGATACCCCAATTTATTTTTACCTTAATTTTTCTAAATTAATATGTATTCTATATCTAACTTTTAAACTCATTACTATATCCCATTTTACTATTATTGGAACCTCGCAATATATTGGGCTTCACTTTTGAAGAAGTTTTGGATCACAGAGAAGTTCAATGATGGCAGGGGTGGAATACTGGTGTGGGATGTTATTGACAGGGGACACATTGTTTTCAGGGAGTTCTATGGGCATATATCCAGGGTACATAAAAATGTTTGGATATTTTCATAGTGTATACAATTAAAAACAACAACTGAGAGAGTGCTGAGTTCCTCCCAGGGGAGCTCTCACAGTCCCTAAAGGAACAGCAACAATCCCCCAAGCGCAACAGCAAAGACCAACAAAGAAGGAAGGTCCAACAATGAGCCCTTGATACTAATGACTATGCTTGTGAGCCTGTGCACCTGAAATAAGAACACAGCCTAGAGCTGCAGGGTGCCTAAGAGTTACCTCCTGAGAGCCTCCATGTTGCTCAAATGTGGCCAGTCTCAACGCCAACGTCAGCATGTAAATGTGTTGCCTTCCCCCCAGCATGGGGAATGACTCCCGAGGATGAGCCTCTCTGGTGCCAAGGGATTATTACCAAGTACAAGCTGATGATGTAACTAGAAAGTGACCTTGAATGAAAGGGTCAACTTGCACCAGCAGAATATCTCAATCTACATATAATACCAGGAGTTAAAAATGCTTTTTGACCTGAATCAAAGGGGGAAATGGAAAGGACAAATGAGTTTATATGGCTATGAGTCTCCAAAAAGAGCCAGAAGGTTATCAGAGGAGTTGCCCTTATGTACACCTGAGCAGAGTCCCAGAGACATATAAAGTAGATACAACCCCAGGTATTGGTTCTTCTGAGGGCTACAGAGACCCACAGGTTCTCTGGCCATGGCAGATGGAGTTCAGTGCCATGTCAGTTGGCCCTACTTTGGAGTTTGTGTTTCTGTGTGATGGAGCTGGACTCAGATGCAATCTTTGTTCACAAGACTCTCCTGTTACTTTTACTGGAACTGTAGTTGGTGCTGGGGTTTAATGTATACCCAGGGGTCCTGAATCTCTGGACTGACCATGTGATAGCCAGGCCCTGAGCCTCAACAGACTTGCAACTCCTACACTCTGGTTTATTGGACTTACCTCACTCAGCTAACATGGAGGTGAAGAAGGTCAACCACCACACCAGGGAGCCAAGGGTGCCTACAGCTGAAAGCAGGAGAATTGCATCCAGCATCGATGTGGAATCTAAGCCCCCTCTTGATATAGATGTGGAGTGGACACAACCATTCCAAGGGTCACAGGATGGAGGAATAGAGTATGGATTAGAGTGGGCTTATTGATATGAACTATTGTGATTAGTAATGGAAGAAAATGTGGCATTGGTATGGAGAAAGTGGCCATGGTGGCTGCTGGGGGTAGGGAATAGGAGGAAGAGATGAGTTGTGGGGGCGTTTTCGGGACTTGGAGTTGTCCTGGGTGGTGCTGCAGGGACAGTTACTGGACATTGTATGTCCTCCCATGGCCCACTGGGTGGACTGTGGGAGAGTGTGGGCTATGATGTGGACCATTCACCATGAGGTGCAGCTGTGCTCAAAGATGTATTCACCAAATGCAATGAATGTCTCATGATGATGCAGGAGATTGTTGTAATCAGGGGAGAAGTGGGGTAAGGGGGGTGGGAGGTATATGGGGACCTCATATTTTTTTAATGTAAAGACAAAAAAAGAAATGCACCAACATGAATTCTACAAACCTGCTAGGAACATGAATTTTAAGAGACACCTTGAAAGTACTTTAGCAGAATGTAAAGAAACGTCTACCCCCAAGATTTCGTCTGACTGTAACTTCTAAAATAGACATTCACTGAAGAATTATTTTAGAATAAAAGAAAGCAACAGCAAACAAGATAGAGCAGGTAAAGAAGAAATTTAATAAAGAATAAATGATGAAGAAGGCCAAAAAAAAAAGTGTGACTGGAGAAAGACACATGGTTATTTCAGGAAATAAAAGTTATTTTATAGCTCTTGCTTGCTAGGGATGGAAAAACAGCATCGTGTAGTGCAGGGACAGGACTTGGAGCTCCATGGGCCAGGATGTTTGTGCCCAGCTCTACCAGCTTGTAGCAGTTTGATATTATTGATGAATTCCAAAAAGAAATACTGGATTATATCTGTAAACTGATCTTTTCTTCTGGGCATATTAGATTATATTGGATTCATAGGTTTACTTGATTAAGTAATTATGTAAACCTCTTGTCCCAGCAGGGCATTGAATCCCCACCCACCGAAGGGTAAAAGGCATGGCAAAGAACAGAGTTGGTAGTTTCTGATGTTGGAGTTTTGATGTTGGAGTTTGATGCTGAAGATTTAAGTTGGAGTCCTGGGAAGTAAGCTCACAGAGGAAACAGAAGCCAGCCCCAGGAAGAAAGGAACCTTGAACCCAGAGGAAAACAAGCCCTAGGACCGTAGGAACCCAGGAACCCTGAACCCTTGTAGACGTCAGCAGCCATCTTGCTCCAAATAGACTTTGGTGAGGGAAGTAACTTATGCTTTATGGCCTGTAAGCTCCTACCCCAAATAAATACCCTTTATAAAAGCCAACCAATTTCTGGTATTTTGCATCAGCACCCCTTTGGCTGACTAATGCACAGCTCATAAAGATATTTGGCAGGAGGGCTGTCCTGAGGTTTAGGAGAGGTAGACAAGTCACCAGAGATCTGATGTACTCATATAAACTTTTGTTATTTTTAATTGACTTTGAGCACAAATTCAGAACATGCCTGGATGGCAAATCCCACCTGTGAGACATTGAAAGGAGAACCTATCACGTCAGCATCTATATTTGCTTCTGTAAAGAGACCTTCCTTGGGAAAAATAGTATCTTGTTTATTTACCTTAGCTGGTCTTCACTGGATGTGTGCAACCCACTCTTGCCTCTAAATGGGTTTCCAGGTGATGGTTGCATTCCCCAGTAAGGTCCTATGTCCACTTTAGGCTTCTATTGTTGACTTTCTGGATAAAAGTAGATGGTGAGACAACAGGTGATGTTCCCCAGGAGCTTCTAGGTTTTGCTAATTTTAGGCCATGGTTTCTGTCAATTCCAGCCACCTTTTACACACATACCCACATACTCATATGACCCTGAATCTTCTGTTCTTCTAGTACTTCTGTGTGATCTAGACCAGCAAATATCTTTTGAAATACAGGGAAGGAAGCAGATCTCAGAATTGAGTGACTTACCGAAGGTTAAATAGTTAATAGGGAGCAGAGTATGATCATTATGCAAAAGAAGATTGCTGTGGGTGAAATAAGAACATCCAGACAATGAAACTTTTTAAAAATTCTGAAAAGGACTATGGGCTATTTGTTCCAAGAATTTCTATTGTAAAACAATTTATTCTATTGTTCTTAAATAATGCTTAAAAAAAGGCAAGAAGGTGGTTTGCCATTTCAGTTCGATTAATGAATTTAGAAGCAGTTCAATGGGCAAATACATAAAAGAATCACAGGCATATTTTTGTAAGAAATTTAGCCCTGTTTTCTCTGTAAAGACTTTTGTATGATGGGAGTAGTCCCACTACAGAAGTGTAGAGCAAATGTATAATACATTCCATGAATATATTAATAATTTTTAGTGTTATTCATGAAATCAACACTGTTAATAAAATGGAATTATATGAAATATGATGTGTTTTAAGACAAATCCTTCTTTGATAGGAAAACCAAGTCAAAGATTTTGACTAGATTAGCATATGGGTCTTGCAGCTAATTCTGTGACTGAAATCTGTAATACTGCATAAACTCAGAAGTTGCTGGTGATATTCCACATCAGCAACTCTAAATGTTGCTTTTATCTTTGCCTCAGATTGCGGTAGTGAAATTAGGAAACAAACATTTCTGGAATGATCATGATCATGTATGAGGTTCAAGTTCTGGGAGAGCACACGAGAGTCAGGTGCTCCCAGAAAACCCCTGGATTTTGTAATAAACCGTCACCGCTTGTGTAAGGTTCATCCCGAGGTGCCAACACTCCAGTCAAGTCAGCCAACCCAAGTACTTTCCCTAATGGACCTTCAGTGTGAGTTGAATTACAAGGCCTTTTCCTATGTAATGTATACCTCTCCCTCTCCAAAAATAAAATCCACATGAAAATCATGTCCTTTCCAGTGCACTTATTCCTGTCACCTCCTGGTGACTGGGGAAGAGCCTTCAAGCCCCACACGTGGAATGCTCCCCAACAGCTTGTTAAAGTTTCATGAGCTCATCTGTGGTCTTTGGTGAGCACCCCCCCACACTTAGTACCCCTGCCCCTCCACTTGCACACAAGTCTTCCAGTATTTGAAGAATTTTAGAGAAGGGAGGTGACTTCAACGTGCTGAAGTGAAGCCAAATTCCACAGCTGGCCCACACACATTGCCTCTCGTCTCCAGCGATTGGCTCAGGGAGGTTACACCACATGTTTGCAAATTAAATGTAGGCCCCTTATCCAAGAAGTAGACGCCTGCGCGTCATGGGCCATAAATTCTTCATTGTGCATATTCAGTGCTGTTCACAGAAAAGTGAAGACCATGCATTTCGAGACTCAGAGGTTTTATTTTTGTCCGAGGCTCAAAGGCTCAAAAAGTTTTCCTCTCTCAAGACATTAAAAAATCATAGAAAAGTAAAGAAAACAACCCAGAATCTGTTGGTGGTAACTTTTTGGTTTTGATGGGTGTATTGAGTAACTTTTGAATCTGGTGCTTATATTTCTGGGAATAAAGAGGCAGTGTTGTGTCACTGTGACCTCTTAAACTCTTTCATCTAGCTAGGGATGGACAAAGTAGGACCTTTTGCCTCATTTGAAAGGACCAGGATGGATGTTCCACTTCTGTCTTATCGGAGTAAAGAATTTTACAGTTTCAAAATCACATGGATGGGCTGTACCTCATTATTCTTATACCACAGGCATGTTGTTTTCCCATCATATAGAAGGGGAAATTAAGTCTAGGGGAGCAGGGTGTTTGATTGCTTGTAGTCTCACACTAAGCAACAAAAATTAGGATTAATTTACTTTGCATAGGGAATGAAGTTTTATTCTGGAAAATCTCTCACCCCACAGGATTATGTACATCTCTCAGAGGCAATTTCAAAGGAGGATTTTCAACAACATTTTGAGCAATTATTTCAACAAACACTTGTAAAGTACTCCAAAGCAATTATTCTAAAGGAGGCACCATTCACTTGGATGTAGAAATTCAGGATATTTGCTAAAAGTTGGGCCTTCTCTTTAGTTGGGATTAATATTTAGATTTCATAGCTTTTTTTCCAGTGTTCTTCCCTTTACTCCAGGGCCTCAGTGCTTTCTGTCTTTGTTCATGTGGAAAGAATACTGTGAGATGACACTTTCATGTAGAAACTTCCTGTAATAAGTTGATAAAGAGCCACAAATCATGACTGCCCAGAAGGGGCAGAAGAATTAAAAGTAAAGATGCATCATCCAAACAAAATGCCTAAGCTTTTCTCTGCTTAGGTAAGTGATTCAAATATGGGTAGGATCTATCTATCTAATGTATCTCTCTCTCTCTCTCTTTATCTCTCTCTCTTCCTCTTTCTCTCTCTCCTTCTAAACGGGGAAAGTGTGGTGGAGGGTTTATAAGACATCACAGTTCTATGATTATTCTAGAACATGATTTGGTAATTAGTATGCAAGTTAGAGGCGATGGGACTTTCATTCCCAAACTCAGTCGATAAGTGAGGGCAGGTGGTTTGTATGGTGAGAAGAGTACTGGCTCTGGATCCAACTTTGGATTTGGGTTCTAGATAGGGTTCTGCTACAGTGAGCTATGCAACTTCAATTAAGCAGTTGCTTCTAAGCTCATTTCTTCTGTAAAGTGAGAATCGGCATTTGCTTTATAGTTTATTGGGAATATTAAATCAGAATCTGAATGTAAAGAACTTAGCCAAGTGCTTGATATATAATAGGCACTTGGTTAAATAATCTTAATACTCCTACTAGTAATAATGAATATAAGAACTTGAAAGGCTATATGGTGTTCTAGGAAGATCATCAGTCACGAAAATAAAGGACTTGAGCCTGAGTGATAGATAATCCAGCAAATAGTGAGCTACTCAGGGTGTTTATTGTCACTGGGCTTTTATAATACACTATGCAGTGCAATGGGACTTTGCTGAGATTCCTTTCAGTTGTAAACCTTCAATTGTTGTGCTACTTGAGTTAGTTTCTGGTTCTCTGAATAGGATAAATGCAAATCCTTCCTCTCATCAAGTCAATCCTGATGCCATCTGAGATGGAGTTAATATGTGTCTGACTTAAACTCTTGAAGCCACTAAATTTACTATGTCCTCTTGCAAGAATATTAAAATTCTACCTCTTTTTTTCTTTGTGGTTTTAGCAGTGATGTGGGAAGTGTGTACTTGTGGTTTCTGAGGTCTGGAGGCATGGTCAACAGCTGTGACAGTTAGTGACAGTCCCAAGACATTTACATGAATTACTCCCTGCTCCCTTGTTTGAATTCCTTCTCAATGTGTATGTGACAAGCAGAAGAATTAGATTCAGTGATAATCTCCTACTAGCTAAATCCAGTGATATTTTTGTAGTGTTTATCTTCCTTGATAAATCATACACATTAAGACATTTGACTGCTATGTATGGAGAGTGGTAGGGGTGGCACCCTTTGATGCATGTGTCTTAAGTTGGGGTCACCAGAAGTGAATTTGCAGAGTGCAGAATCTGTGATTCATTGAGGAGCACTCCCAGAAAAGACTGATCAGTGAGTGGGGGAAGGAGGATGGAGAAGGAGCAAGTCAAGCCCTGGCATAGTCTTTGGCAAGTGTCCCCTTCAGCCTAATCCTGCAGGGGGACTCAGCCACAGAGTTTGTCCCCACAGAGGCAAGGGAGCTGGACTATCAAACTCCCACAGCTGACAGTCATTGTTATGGGCCACTCCGGGGGAACATAAACTCTAGGCATTTTCAGCTCTGTGCTCATTTGGAAAGAGCCGCTCCAGTGACCTTGGGTCAGTCCTCTGCAGAGAATCATGTGTGCTGGCTGCTCGTAAATGAGATTGAAATCTGGTCAGAACACGGCACGGTCCACTACTCTGTGGACTTGTTCTCTCCTCCTGTTTCTCCTTAAGTGCCTTCCTCTGTCCATTTTATCCATTCGCATGATTATAGCATAATGACGCTGGGGATTTCTAAACACTTAACTCTGAACTTGACCTCCTACTAAAATTTGTGTCTCCCTTTCATCAAAAGTAGATCCAGTGTAACTTCCCCAGTTCCTCACTTTAGGGAAGGTTGTTGCGGGGGACTCACAGACCAAGCTCTTGTAGTGCCTGGGTCTTTCTTGGGGTTATGCTGCTCCTTGTTGAAATCTCAGCGGGTAAGTGGATGTAGATTGGGCTCCACTGGGGAAACCTATGCCTCTTTCAGGAACTTCCTCTAAAGTGCCTCTACATGCCACATAAAGTTTGAAGATGTTATAGAAGGGTGGGAAAAAATGGAAGAGGATCATAATATAGGGAAAACTTTAAAATGGCATACTAAATATAACTTTGCCAACAGTTAAGGAAGAGTTGCCCCAGGAGTTAAGCACTCATAAGAATGACCCTCATGAAACTGGTTCCTAAACTTGCTCCCTTGACCCCAGGTCCTTGTCTCTTTTCAAGGCAATTCTTTCAACTCCCAAGTTACAGCTCCCCAGTCTACTTTGGGAGAAACCCTACTGTCCCTGTCACATCCTCACTAGGCTCTAGCCTCTTACACCACTGGAAGTTTTGTGGATGTGATGTTTCCTGATAATATATGTTCTAAGTCTAGGTTTCCAAGTCTGGAATAACACCCAGCATAATAATGAGAGATAATGGAAATAAGGAGAAAAGCCCAATCAGCATGGTCCAGGATTGACTTTGCCTCTCGCAGTCCTGTGGAAGAGCTTAGGTGGGGGACACTTCACACCAGTTTCCAGGCATGATTCCTTTGATGGTATGAGTTGCAGGAATGTCTTTTTAAAAAAAATATTTTACACACACACACACCAATTCTGTGATGTTATACCATTGAGATTTAAGGGGTTTTCTGTTAGAGCAGCTAGTATTATTCTAACTAACACATGCCTTTACTTGAAATAAGTAATGGCCCACTTTGGACCACATGCCTTTTAATGGATGCTTCATTTATCTCACAAACACCTGACCATTTATAAGGTCTGATTATGTTCTTAATTAAGGTTTTAGCCTCCTCCCTGGTTCTCAGTGTTTGTATGGTGGTGGTATGTGACAGGAAGGGTAGGTGATGTTGTTCTTAAACCTATACATTTCATGACAAATATCTCTGGTGAACACTGGACATAGTCAACTGCTTTTCTGATTAAAAAAAATGTTTCAATAATTGGCATTAGTTTTACAGTTACATAGACCAGCATCCTTCTTTCAATTTTCTCATCTAATTAGTCAAGGAATCCTTTTGACTTTATGTTTTTGTTTTTTTTTTAAAGATTTATTTATTTATTTAATCCCGGTTGTCTGTTCTCTGTGTCTATTTGCTGCGTCTTGTTTCTTTGTCCGCTTCTGTTGCCGTCAGTGGCACGGGAAGTGTGGGGGGCGCCATTCCTGGGCAGGCTGCACTTTCTTTCGCGCTGCGCGGCTTTCCTTACAGGGCGCACTCCTTGCGCGTGGGGCTCCCCTACACGGGGGACACCCCTGCACGGCAGGGCACTCCTTGCTCGCATCAGCACTGCGCTAGGGCCAGCTCCACACAGGTCAAGGAGGCCCGGGGTTTGAACTGCGGACCTCCCATGTGGTAGACGGACGCCCTAACCACTGGGCCAAGTCCGTTTCCCATGTTTTTAATGTCCCTCACATCTAGCCCTTATTTTCTTCCCATTTCCACTCCACTCTCACCATCCTAGACCCCTGTTATTTCTTATTTGGGTTATTGTCCTGGCCTCATAATGTCTCAGCCTCTTCCAAACCCTTCTATATCTTACTGCCATATTAATCTTCTGAAAGCTCTATTCTGAATCATTCCTTTATTCAAACACCTTCAACAATTTTCCATTGCCTACCAAGCATTCATATTCCTTGCAAGGCATTCAAGACATTCCATGACCTGATCCCAACCAAATTCCCAGCCTTATCTCCCATTGCTCTCCTTTACAGAATTGTACTCCAGCCAGACTGGACCACTTACTATTCCTCAAATGTGCATGATTTCCTGCCTCCTTACCTTTTGCTCTCTTTAAATGATTTCTCTCAGCTTATGATTTCCTATCTACCCATTATAGCTTGTCAAAACCAAGCCCTCCTTCAAGGCTCAGATCAAATACCTCCATGAAATCTTTTCTGATCTCCTCAGTGAGAAGAAATGCCAATAACACTTTGCACGTATTTTCCTTTTGACACTTGTGACATTTACTTTGACTTGGAGATGCAATGAATTGTAAAGCATTTGGTGTCAGATAACTTAAGTTTGAATCTGAGTTCTGCCTTTTTTACTTCTGTGTGATCTTGGCACAAATCATTTAGTCTCTCTTAGTTTTCTTTCAAATTAAATAAGAATGAACACTTATTCTACAAAACTCACAGGGTTAATCTGAATATAAAATGGAAATATATATATATATATAAGTTTTACACGTAAGTTTATATTTTTCTAATCTCCTCAACTACATAACAAATTCTCTGAAGCTAAGAAGTATGTTTCATTGATTTTTTTGGTATTTTAGTTCCCTTACAATGTGGGATTTATATATAGCTGGTACTCAAAAAGTATTTGTTAAATTAATTAATTTTTAATACAATAAATTTCACAGAAAAGGAATGCAAATTAAAGTTTACACTTGTATTAGTCAGACACAGGGGTGCTGATGCAAAATACCAAAAAATGGTTGGTTTTTATAAAGGGTATTTATTTGGGGTAGAAGCTTACAGAAACCAGGCCATAAAGCGTAAGTTACTTTCCTCACCAAAGTCTGTTTTCACATGTTGGAGCAAGATGGCTGCTGACGTCCATGAGGGTTCAGGCTTCCTGGGTTTCTCCCTTCCAGGGTGTTGCTTCTCTCTGGGTTCAGGGTTCCTCTCTTCCTGGGGTTCCAGCTTAGGGCTTCAGCATCAAACTCCAACATCAAAAACCCCTAACTCTGTCCTTTGTCTTGCCTTTTATCTGTGAGTCCCCACCCACCAAAGGGTAGGGACTCAACGCCCTACTGGCACAAGAGGTTTACATAATGTTAGTCAAGGAAACCTATGAATCAAATATAATCTAATATGCAAAGAGGAAAGAATTAGTTTATAAACAATCGAATATTTCTTTTTGGAATTCATCAATAATTTCAAACTGCTACAACACCCTACATAAACATTTATCTCTTAATGCAATCCTTCCCTTTGTCTATTTATTTGAGATTTCTTCTTAATATACTTTCACTCTTTAATCCAAATGGTATAAAATCATACTGTTTACTTTTATGGAGTAATTTCCTCAATGTTGGTAATCCAGTCTGATTAAAATGTCTGTTAATGATGTATTGTGCCCTTTGATGATCAAAGTAAAAGGATTTCTTTTTCCTCCTTCAGTTTGGGAAATTTCTAGAAGTTCCCACATACAATTCTATAGTACTACAACTTTAGGAACTTAAATCTTATTCTTGTACTTCAAATAAAGTCAAACATGCACAAATAGTCACACACACAGGAAAATGAATAAAAAGAAGAATTTTTTGTTTGTAAATAAGATTGCATATAGAAGAAGGGATCCTACTCCTTATATCCTGAAGGTTCATCCATGCATGAGAAACAGAAGGGTAGAGGTCCAGGACTTACATGATATCCATATAATTTGCACTCACCCATACAGCCTGGTCTGCTTTTTGGTTAAGTAAGATGATTGCCCAACTGGATTGTTACTATTTGTTTCTTTCTTCCCTTCCTTCCAATGTATTCCATCCAAATGTCCTTTCTCAGAATTATCTAGCACTTAGTAATGAGACCCACAGGAAGAAGGGAATGTTGAAAGATAGAGCAATATTTAAGAGACCCCAGCTTTAGAGGATGTGATCACAATGAGAGTGTGTCTCATTAGTAAATGCTCATTTCAAAGGAAAAAAAAATCACTGTTGTTTATTTCTTTGATTGTACCAGTGATGAATCAAGCCAAGAGACCAAAGATCCTGCTCCTGGTCTGTAGAGAGAGCTAAAGATGCACTCCTTCTCTAGTAGGAAGAAAGCTTGTTTGGGTTAGTTAGAGGCAGCATAAGATAGAGGAATGACATAATCTCCTTCTTGGAAAAGTCTGGCTGGATTTTGTGCCTTTTCGGAAAATGAGGGTGATGCACCAAGAATGACAGACTGCTCGGAAAGAGAGCTACGTGGAAACCTCTTACCCTTCTTTGGGTTAAATCCAAGGAGAAATGAGAGGGTAAGAGAAAGCCTAGGTAATAATGCACAAGTTATTGCTAATAGTAATATGGAAAGAGTTCTGTGCCTGAAATACTTAAAAGCAAATCTGTCTGATCCCATGGGGACTGTATACGTGAAGATGGACTCCTACCGAGATTATATCAAAGATTCTGATGTAGAATGTTCCATCTTGTCTAGAGTTCAGGGAGGTTATTGCATGAGAAGAGGGAAATACAAAGAAAAGGATTATCAGAACCTGTGTTGAATCAAGGAAGCTTGAGCTGTTGCTTAGACAGAAATGGTAGTCATTGCCATTGCTTCTGAGCACTCCAAGCTTGTGTGAATTGGCTATAAGATGTGGCTAGAGGGCTGGATCTGGTTTAGGACTCAGTATTCTCTCAATTGCCCATGCTTGTGGAGGGGGCAGTGGCAGTCTGGGTAATCCAATATGGGATTATGCGCCCTCTCACTCTCTCTCTCTCTCTCTCACACACACACACACAAACACACACATACACTTCTTTTCTGGTTTCCTAAGAGAGGTAACTCTGCTCTTCTCTAAACCTCTCTTTCTGATTTGACTAGGCTCTCTTGTCCCACATATTTTCTCTCCTTTCCCTCTTGTTTTGCTAGAAGGCAAGTCCATCTAAATAAAAGTAAATAAGTTTTCGGCAAATTACAATGATAAGAACAGCTTCTTATCTTCAAAAGGTCAAATGATAGCCAATTGACTTCATTCTTAGTCAACATGATAAAAAGTTACATCCTGGAAAAGGTTAATTACTTTTTTAAAGAAGCCCACTTTGTCCCAGAGACTGAGGCTGCATGTCTAAACCCAGTGTCTCTTGGACGGCAGGGACTATGTTACATAATTGTACTTTCCTACATCTTTTTGCCAGTGACTTCTTAATGAATGACTAGAGGTATTGGTTGTCAGAGCTGCTGATAAGGTATGTTGATGATACTATGTCTACTGGAAAAACATCTCGAAATGATACCTTCTGGATTTCTAGGTAGGAAAGTATTTTGAATTCCAAGCAATGCAAGACAATGACCTGGGGAAGAGGCTGGAATGGAACAAGAATGCTCATTTTATAAATTTAGCTACCACTGGCTTGCTTTTCTTTTCTTTTTTAAACTTTTTTTTTTTTTTGTCCTCAGTTTACTTCTTTAATCCTTTGGGATGTCCTGGACTCCGGTCTCTGGTTCAGGGAAGCAGGGCTGTGTACAAATGCCTCTTGGCCCTGGTACCCGTACTTGACTAGCTAGGAGCACACGTGGGGCCAGTTATTTGAATTGAAAACAGACCTGAAAGAAGAGCTAGATATCTGCATTGCATCCCAGTACTCCTATGTCCAACTAGTTATCAGAGCCTGTGTGGAATGATTTTCCAGCAATCCGGCCTCCTCGCTGCCTAGTGATTTAACAAAGAGCCCAGACCATAAATTGGACTTGACGTAAAACAGCAGCCAAGGCTGGGAATCCGCCTGGGGGTGCGGGGTTCGCCTCAGGCTGACCTAACCAGCAGGCATGCTGTCACAGTCTTGGTCGTCTGCTGTCAGTTGATGGCTCCTGTGGGAGGTCCGGTTGCAAGCATTTCAGTAGTCTAGACGGGAGGTGACAGACATACTGACCTTGGGGATGAGATTGATCTCTGTGTTTTTTGACAGGAGGTCTTTCCAGAAGAGAGTCTCAGGAGGAACAGTCTAGAGGCTTCATCATCTGTGAGTGGAATCTGTTCCACCCAGACTGCAATGCCAAAGAGAATTTCCCAAGGTTGTTTTTTTAGGGCTAAAGGGTGATGTTTATTTACTTCAACAGTTTTCCTAAAATGTTCAGATTGGGGTTTAGGAGCAGACTATTTGCTGAAGGCAGGAAAGAAAAAGGGAAAAGAACTTGCTTTGATGGTGTACACATTCTGAGGCCCACTCTAGAAAAGGTGATTTTCCACATGCTATTTCATGTAATCCTCAACAGTGTTATGAGTTTGGTATCATTACCCTCACGTGGAAGAGGGAAATAGAGTCTCAGAGATTATTAGACTTATACAAGACCAAGCAGCAAGTAGTTTTCAAGACCCACATTTGAGCCAGGTTTAACTTTGTCTTTGGACTATGATTACTTCCCACAGTCTGGTGTGTCTGATTACATTAAGTTCCTCCTGGAAGTCTGGGGAAGAGACAAAATAAAAATATTTAAAGTGCAGACTTTTGCTTTTCCACAAACTATACATTTCAGTAAAATGAAATTCATCTCCACCTTTTGTAGCCATGGCTGGTTAGGTATCTGATTACCCCTGAAAGACAATAAGGATTGCTTAGTTTTGAGGTGAAGTTAGAATCAGTCTAGACCAAGGTGTCCTAAAGTGCATTCTGTGGAGCACTATCTCCTGGACATTCTCTGCACAAGAATGGTTGGGAAACTTGGCATATAATATTCCCTTCATGGAAAGTCACAATTAGATGTGCATTTTGTTGAAACCCAAGTTTTCAACTTAATGTATCATGCAATCTTTTCCCTTACTAGAAAACTAATAAACACCACATGAATCTGTGTTCTGTGAACCACAATTTCCCTGGGCCTAGACTCTCAGAAGCTTTATTGCCTTCTCCTAGGCAATGAGAACAGTATCAGTTGTCCAGGTTTTCAGCTCCTTGCTGTGGGAAAGGTTCTGAGCTATTAGCAAATAGAAGGATGAGTGCACACAGCTGGAAGACTAGTTAAATATTTTTTTTCTTTGGGATTTCTATATTTCTTTATTTCTATGATTTTTATCTTTGCTAAATGGCTAATTTTTAAAATTAAAAAATTATTGAAGTATATTACTCATACATAAAATTTAAGTGTATAATAATAGTTGTGAACTTAGAAAACAAACACATATAACATCATACAGGACTCTCATAACTCACCCTACCACCAATAACTTGGATTGTTGTTAAACCTTTTTAACTAATGATTAAAGAGCATTGTCAAAATATTACTACTAACCAAAGTATTTTCCCCCAACCAATCCTATTAATATTTTTATATCATTTATATATGAACATACATGAACAATTAAGTGTATAGCAAAAGTTGTGAACTTACAAAGCAAACATGCATAACATCACACAGGGGTCCCATACATCAACCCTCCACCAACACCTTGCATTGTCATGAGACGTTTGTTACAAATTATGAAAGAATACTATTAAAACCTTACTACTAATCATAGCCCTTGTGTTACACTTGGTGTGTTTTTCCCCCAACCCACCCTATTATTATTTTTTAAATATATTTTTTTATGGCAGAAGTTGTAAACTTATAAAACAATAATGCACATATGCAGAATTCCCAAACAACACCCCTCCATCAACACACCATGTGTGGTGTGTCATTTGCTACAGATAAAATAATATCATCTGATTGTTACCATGTCCTTAGTGTACATTTGACTAACATTTTTCATACTTCCTCAGTATCAACACAGTACATCTTTCACATAGATGCAAGAATATTATATTATTACTATTAACCACAATCCATAGGTCATTCCAGCTATATTTTACCCATGCTTCTCCACATTCCCAACACCCTGCAGTAGTGATATACATTTGCTCTAGTTAACAAAGGACACTCTTGCATCTGTACCATTAACCACAGTTCTCATCCACCTCTTGGTTTACTGTGCAATCCAGTTCCTAGATTATTCTCTAGCATTCTGTCAATTGGCATTTACATAGCTAGGCTACCATTTTCAGTCATATCCCCATTTATAAACTAGCTGTTACTCACTATGTGTTACCATCCACTCTATACATTTCCACATTTTTATGGTAAAGCTAATTAAAACTTCTACATACATTAAACATCAGTAGTATACTCAGTCCTCCTCTTATCTCCTTTAAGAATCCACCACCTACCACCAGGTCTTAAAGATACTTTCCAATAATTTCTTCCAGAAGTTTTATGTTCTTGCATTTATTTTATTTATTTTTTTGATCCATTTTGAGTTAATTTTTGGATAAGATATGAGATAGGGGTCCTCTTTCCTTCTTTTAGCTATGGATATCCAATTTTTTCAGCACCATTTGTTGAATGGATTGTTCTGCCTGAGCTGTTTGAGTTCGACAGACTTGTCAAAAATCACTTGACCATACCTGTGAGGGTCTGTTTCTGAATCATAAATTTAGTTCCATTGGTCTGTTGTCTATCTTTAGGCCAGTACCATGCTGTTTTTACCACTATAGGTAGGTTTTATGGTTTAAAGTCTGGAGATGAGGGTTCACTTTTCCTTTTTATGATGTTTCTGGCTATTCAGGACTCCTTACCCTTTCAAATAAATTTAATGATCATGTTTTCAGTTTTTTCTTTAATGCTGGTGGAATTTTTATCAGGATTGCATTAAATCTGTATATCAATTTGAGTAGAATTGACATCTTAATGAGTAGAATTGACATCTTAATGATATTTAGTCTTCCAATCCATGAGCATGGAATGTTCTTTCAGTTATTTAGGGCTTTTTAAAATTTATTTTAACACTGAGTTGCAGTTTTCTGAATACAAGTGCTTTACATCACTGGGTAAGTTTATTCCTAACTATTTGAGTTTTATCTGTCATGTTTTATTTTCACCACTCTTTTGACACTTTTAGTTACTTTTATTGATATAATCTTCTTTTCTGGACTCTCTTCCAGGTCTCTGTCTCCTGTCTTTCTTTTCAGGTTCTAGCACACCCTTTAGTATTTCCTGAAAATCAGGTCTCTTGCTTAGAAATTCTCTCAGTTTCTGTTTATCTGTGAATATTCTAATTTTGCCCTCATTTTTGAAAGACAGTCTTGTTGAATTCTTGGCTGAAAGTTTTTCTCTTGTAGTATATTAAATATATCAAACCACTGTCTTCTTGCCTCCATGGTTTCTGGTGAGAAATCAGCACTTAATCTTATTGGATATCCCTTATATGTTGTGCATTGCTTTTCTCTTGCTGCTCTCAGAATTCTCTCTTTGTCTTTAGCCTTTGACATTCTGATGAGTATGTGTCTTGGAGTTGGTCTATTTGGATTTTTTCGGATGGGAGTATGTTGTGCTTCTTGGACAGGGATATCTACTTCCTTCAATGGGGTTGGGAAATTTTCTACCATTATTTCTTCAGATATTCCTTCTAGCCCTTTTCCCTTCTCTTCTCCTTCTGGGATACCCATGACACATATGTATGCATGTCTTTTGCTGTCATTTAGTTCCCTGAGACCTTGTTCAAATTTTCTGTTCTTTTCTTCATCTGTTCTTTTGTATGTTCACTTTCAGAGGTCATTTCTTCAGGCTCACCAATCCTTTCTTCTGCCTCCTCAAATATGCTATTATATGATTTCAATGTTTTTTAAAATTTCATTTCTTGCACCTTTCATTCCCATAAGATCTGCTATTTTTCTATGTATGCTTTCAAATTCTTCTTTGTGCTCATCCAGTGTCTTCTTAATACCCTTAATCTCTTTTAGCCATCTCATTGAATTTATTAAGGATATTTGTTTGAACATCTATGATTAGTTGTCTCAACTTCCTTATGTCATCTGGAGGCTTATCCTGTCCCTTTAACTGGGCCATAGCTTCTCGTTTCTTGATGTGGATTGTAATTTTTTGTTGATGTCTTCACATCTAGCTCACTCAAGCATTTTTCTGGAGGCAGCTTTTTCTTTAGTTTAGGGCTTCCTACCCTTTCTTCCTTGCTGCTTGTGCAGTAGGAGCCAACATGTATTTGGTGCTGTAAGCTGTGGAGGCTCAAGTCACCCTCATTGTGTCAGGGACCAATGAAGCTTCTTCCAACTTTCTCCTTTGCCAGGGTAGGGACAGAGTCTCAGCTGTGTGGAATAATTCAATGCAGGCCTAGACTCTAGTTGCCCAGAGAGACCGATGAAGTGTCACATACCTTTCTCCCCTGCCTGGAGTGGGGATGGAGCTGCAGGAGTGGGCAGCAATCTATGCAGTGCAGGTCTGCGATAACCACAGTTGCCCTGGCAGATTTCTAATTTTCAGTCTATGCTAGCCAAAGTTACCTGCAGTTACCTATGTAGGTTGGTGCAGGGCTCCTCAGCTTCTTCCCTGCCAGAGGCATGGCTGAAGCCTAGGCTAGGGCTGATCCTCGTGAACTCTGAATGTTTGAGTCAGCCTGGCTTCCCCTCAGGCTGGGGGCGGAGTCAGAATGGCGGCTACTGGCCTCTTTCTGACTTGGGCTGGTTCACACCCCAGCTGTTCCCAGGGTTATCTCTTAGCCAGCCAAGTCTTCCAATCAGCAGCCGAAATCGGCAGCCAACCATCTCCTCCTCCCCTCTTTCTGGGAATTGGAGTTTCCAATTCCAGCCACAGAATAGCTCCTGGGGTGGCCTATGCCACCAGAGTAGGACAATCACCAGCCTCCACGGCTTGGCCGGTGACTTCACAGAGAGGCTGGCACAGGGCCCCACAGCTTCCTCCCTGCTAATTGTGGCACTGGGGCCTAGGCTAGACCTGCAATTTGATCTGGATGGAAAGAAGCTGGTCCCCACCAGCACTGGGATTTTCAGTCCGCCCCGCTTCCCCTTGTGCCAGGTGTGGAGTTAAGATGGCAGCTCCCTGCCTCTTTCTGACTTGGACAGGCTCAAACTTCAGCTGTTCTCAGGATTATGCTGTAGCCTGCTGAATTTACTCATCAGTAGCTGAAACTGGTGCCCAAGCGTCTCTTCCTCCCCCATTTTGGGGAAGTGGAGCTTTCAATTCCAGCTGCGGAACAGCTCCTGAGGCGGCTTGTGCCTCCAGTGGAGGATGGGCACTGGCCTCTGTAGTGTGGAGCGCTCTACTTACGAGTCTTCTCTGCAGACGGGCAGTCTCCTCCTTCCACTCCTTCAGTGGTGTTGCAGGATGCTTTTCTTTTTTTTTTTTTTTTTTTTTAATTTTTTTATTTTTTATTGACTTTGTAATAATATTACATTAAAAATATATATGTGAGGTCCCATTCAACCCCACCCCCCCACCCCCCCCTCTCCCCCCCCCCGACAACACTCGTTCCCATCATCATGACACATCCATTGGATTTGGTAAGTACATCTCTGGGCACCTCTGCACCTCATATACATTGGTTCACATCATGACCCATACTCTCCTCTATTCCAGCAGGATGCTTTTCTATCCTCCTGGAGCCCCCCCAAACAGGTGCTTCAGCTAGCTCAAGAGAGCTCTGGGTATTTGCTAACTGCCCTATAGCAGGAGCTGACTCTAGGAGCTCCTTACTCCACCGCCATCTTGCTGGTTCTTGCTAACTTATTTTTAATTGACGCTATAAGCTCTCTGTTTGTGTCTGTTTGAAGGTTTGATGTTTGATATTTTCCTACCTCTGAATGGTATTACCAAATTAACTTCTGAAATTCCTTTAAAGAACTCTGTTCAAGTTGACACAAAGATAAAATAAGCACTTATACAAATAAATTAATGCTCCTATAATTCCAGAAATTAAGGAAAACAAACTTCTAGTATTTCCAGTGAAAACAGAGTGTTCATAGAAATGAATCCACATTTTTGAAAAATTAAAATTTATAAAATTTAAGTAAAACCTTAATAATGCATGTCCACTTTCAGGTTTAAAGTACTGGATCTGATATTTTTTTCTTCAATTCCATATTTTTTTGTTGCATCATCTTGCTGCAACTCTTTTCCATGCGGGCCAGCTTGCCTTCACCAGGAGGCCCCAGGAATCAAACCCTGGACCTCCTATATGGTAGATATATGGTAGATGGGAGCCCAATTGCTTGAGCCACATCTGCTTCCCTTAAATACTCTTTTAAAGACAGTAAAGAGCTTTGCAAGTCTGAAAGGAATACCCTAGGCTGTACATGTACTCTTCTAGAGTAAATGGTTTGTGTTTCAAAACATTTGTACAGATCATCTTTCAGTAATGTATGATTACCAAACATAAATATTTTAAATCCAGAGGCATTTATTTTTTGCAGATTAAAAAAAAAAAAAAAAGAAATCCAAACCAAAATGCTCTTGAGTAATTTGGCAAAGGCAAATGTGATTTTCTCTTTTTATCATCTTTCTTCCTTTCTCTTTCCTTTCTTCTTTCACCTTCTACTCCCTCTCTTTACTTTTCTCCTCCCTCCCTCCCTCCTTTCTTCAGCTTTGCCCTTCCTATGCCCCAATTTTGAGCACTTTATTGAAATATTACCCAACCAAAAGCTTTGTGGCAAAAGCATCTGTAGCAGATTGATATGACTATGAATTCCAAAAGTAGATATTGGATTATGTTTGTAATCTGGTCTGTACCTGGGCATGATTAAGTTGTGATTAGGGCCTTTGATTGGGCAACATTATTGAGGCATTGAGTCCCCCTTGGTGGGTGAGGACTCACAGATAAAAGTCATGGTAAAGGACAGAATTGAGGGTTTTTGATGTTGGAGTTTTGAATATGGAGTTTGATGCTGAAGTCTTAGGCTGGAGCCCCAGGAAGTAAGCACACAGAGGAAAGAGAAGCAAGTCCCAGGAAGAGAAGACTTGAGCCAGGAGAAGAACACAGAGAAATAGAGACGACTCCTTAGACATGGCAGAGTTCCCAGGAAGAGAGACAGAGCTGTTCACCTGATAGTCTACAGCTGACCTTGTGGAGAAAACAGAGGAGCTGAGAGCTGAGCCCAGAGGAACACAGGAAGCCTGAACCCTCGCAGATGTGCTGTCTTGCTCCAACATGTGAAAATAGACTTTGGTGAGGGAAGTAACTTATGCTTTATGGCCTGGTAACTGTAAGCTCCTACCCCAAATAAATACCCTTTATAAAAACCAACCAATTTCTGGTGTTTTGCATCAGCACCCCTTTGCCTGACTAATACAGTGTCTCTACCAAAAGACCTAAAGGAGACAGCTGGGGAAGGGAAAAAGGTGAGAGAATGAATCCACCAAGGCCTCATGGAAGAGGTGTCTCTGCTTCTCAGCTTTGTAAGCTGGTGACCTCTTCAGAACTCACAGGGAAAGTTCACCGATCTTCATATTTCCAAGAAAAGTTCAGATACAGCCTTCGGTAACATGATGGTAGAAATATAGTTAAAATTTAAAGAACATCATTTTGAGGCAAAGAAGTTAGCTCTATTTGACCCTGCTTTAGTCCTTTATCTTATGATCCTGGGAGAATGATCTTTAAGGAAGCAGAGGGCAAAAGAAACAAAATTACTTGGTATTATCTGAATATGTTACTTCACCTGCATTAGGAAAGTGTCTATATACAACAGTGAGTAACAGCATGATTCACAATAAATGCATTTAGAAAGGAGTCATGCATGAATGGTATATGGAGATGAGCAATGGGCTCAGTGAGATGAAATCTGCTCAAGTATATCAGAAAAGCAGCTCCTAAATGAAGTGTTTGGAGTGGGAAATGCCACTGAGACAGGCAGTGGGGGGCTCTCAGGACGGTAGTTTAAGAGGAGATTGTGAATAGGTACCATGTTTATAAGTATCAATTTGAACTCTTGCTCCAAACGTGTGATCTTATTCATATTTATAACACAGTTCCATGGTGGCAAATAATCTGGCCTTATTATCCAATATTATCAAAGATCTCAAACAAATTGTGGATTTGGGCTTCCCTCCACATCTCATTGCATCTGTAGCCCATTGTTTTCCAGAATAGTTTGTCACTCTGGGAATACATATGATAATACTTAACATAGACAACTTGATACCCATAAGTCTTTAATCATCTTGGATTTGAACTTTATATGTATTAGACTTGCCGATTTTAAAAGAGATTTTCGTTGAGATTAACCAGGATTTGTGGGTAATAAAATCTATTCTAGGGAAGCAGATGTGGCTCAAGCAGTTGGGCGCCTACCTACCACATGGGAGGTCCCAGTTTGGTTCCAGTGCCTCCTAAAGAAGATGAGCAAGACAGTGAGCTGACATGACAAGCTGATGCAACAAGAAGATGCAATGAAGAGACACAATCAGAGACAACAAGCAGGGAACAGATGTGACTCAAGCAATTGGGGACCTCCCACCCACATGGGAGGTCCTGGGTTTGGTTCCCAGTGCCTCCTAAAAAGAAGATGAGGAGACATAGCACACAACAAACAGACACAGAGAGAACAGACAGTGAGTGCGAACAATGGGTGTGTATGGGGGGCGGTTGGTGGGGAGAAATAAATAAATAAAATAAATCTAAAAAAACCCAAAACTATTCTGGTTGAGAAAAAATTTGAACCAATATCTCCGTCTATGAACTACCAAATAAAATTATGTGATTCCTTCAGTTACTTGTTTTGGATTTGTTGGAGTGTTTAATGGTACTCTAGAGATTTTTTTTGTTTGATTTGAAAAAATAATTATATTAATATAGAAACAGGTTTCAAAGCTAGTGGGAACTATCTAAGCATATATACTACTTTGATTGTTTCAAGGTATTTATTAATTCATTTTACAATAGTAAAACATTTCACATGGACTGCCTGAGTAAAAGGGAATAACATGTAGATCAAATATTTCCTTTAAATTATTAGGAAACTGAAATTTCATTTTTATTTGCTCTAATAAACACAAAATCCAATCTCTCAGCTCTATAATCCCACACTTAGAGAATAACTCCCCCAGCAAGGAACTTTGAGACAGCTTAATTTCTCCAGTGGAAAGCTTTATGTATGTACCAGCCAGGCATAACCAGGCATTCATTGTCCTAGGCTTGGCTGAGGATCCCAATTCAAAAACGTTTCACAACCACAACCAGTAACACACTCTTTAAAATAAGAAGAAGAGGGAAATTACCTACCTCTGACTCCTCTACCCATTATGAAAATAACTTATCTACCAGGCATGGGAAAACCAAATCTTGAAGTAGGATTTGGAGGCTTGAAGAATATAGACCTTTTATCTGCAAGGAATTTTCAGAATGCTTTTAAGTTGGTTTCTTGGTTTGTGTCACCAAAGCCAAACCCTAAAGTTCAGAAACTAACTCAAGGTTCTGTTTCTCCCCCTTCTTCCTTTACCACAAGCCTCTTCACTATGTCATAGGAGTTTGTTTACACAGAGAGGCAAATTGCTATAAAATGAGGTAATCACAGCAATGAACAGCTAATAAATTTTAATACAGTTAAAAAGATATTTGTCTTCCATGGAAAAGTTCACATGAGCTGAGACTTCAGGTGGCTGAGACAAAATCTTTTTGTTTGTTTGTTTGATTTTAATAGTTTAGAAAGTAGAAAAGAACGATCTGATCCCTAGAATGTTTTAATGCATTAAAAACACTCATTTTTCAGATAAAGTTAATTGAGCTTCTTGGTTTTTAATTTTTTTTTTAAGAGTTAGGGAAAGTTGATTGCATACTGAGAACTGACACACAAATGAGGAAATATGGTAGTTAAACATGGGTTTTAAATGCAATTGGAGTGCCTACATTCAAATCCTGGCTCCACCACTTACTAAATAAATGGACTTGAACAAGTTTCTTAACTTCTCCTACCTCAGTTTTCACATTTGCAAAATCGAGTGAATAATAAAAATGCCTGCCTCACAGGGTGTTAATGTGCATGTAGCCTGACAGAGAATGCTCTCAATAAATGCTTGCTATTATTATCTTTACTACTAAAAGTAATCGTACTTTTATTACAGGTAGCTCCTGTTAGCTACCAATACCTATGTTTTTTTTCCCTGGATGAATGAACAAGGAATGGGCATTTTTGCCATATTAACTGACTTACTGAATCAGTTATTCAACTTTTCTTTTTTTAATAGTAGGCACCGGGGATTGAGCCCAGGACCTTGTATATGGGAGGCAGGTGCTCCACCACTGAGCTACAATCACACCCTCAGCCCATTTTTCATGAGTGGGCAAATACTGTTCTTAGACTGGGGATATAGCAAAGAAAATAGAAACAAGGCTTATGTCTGTGTAAAACTTGTCAAGAGGGTAATCAGTAAAGAAATAAATAATTAATTTCACATGGTGACAAAAGTGTTGAAGAAAATAAGACAGAAAAAAGTGGTTGGAGCGATTGACTTCAGATTAGGTGGTGAGGACAGGCCTTAAGAGGAACTGTTATTTAAGGTGATACCTAAATTAGGAGATAACGCAATCATTCGGAAATCTGGGGAAAGAGGTAGAAGGCACACTAAGGACAAAGGCCTTCAAATGAGTTTGAGGCTGGAGTGTTAGAGCAATTGAAAGAAAACAAACCTGATTAGAGCAGAATGAGCGAGGAGAAGGGTGGTAAGGAAAGAGTCAGAGAATTAGGCAAGGGCCAAGTCAAGACAGCCTTAAAGGCCATGGTGAGAACTAGAGATTTTATTCTATAATGGTATTAATAAATGGTATTAATAAATACCATTATAGGATATGTAGGTTTATACATATAGAGATGATTCTGTGGAGCTTCCCTATAAATGAGAAATGCTTCTTGTTTTCTAAACAGTGGAAATAATTTTACATTGTTCTCTCTCTCATTGGCCATCTTGGGCATAAGTCAGTGAAAGGAAGAGGTTGAGCATTTGCTCACAAGAGTGAAACTTTAAGAACATTCCACCCATGACTTTAGCTGTATTAGAATTAGGCTTTAGCCTGACGTCTTCAACCTATCCACACTGTTGATAAACATTCAAAAATGCCCCACTGATGAGTCTAATATGTCCTGGTGAGGGTTAGGGGATGTTATCCATTATTTTCCTTACACCGGTTAACAAAAAACAGAATTCAGATTCTCCATTCTCTCACTAGACAGAAAGATTTTGTCTCGTTGTTCTTTCTGTAGTTTGTAATACATAAAAGGAGAGTAAAATTTCCACATATAAAATGGTGTTACAATTTTTCCTACCACACCGAGCTTCTGTCAGGTTGAGCCTCCATCCTCTAACCATATGGGCTAAACAACTAGGAATCTTTTAACTGCTGCACTGGGTTTGATGTTCTGTCATTTTCTAGGTGTCCCTTGATGTCCACTCAGTCGGTCTCACAGAACCATGCAGAAAGGTCAGAGGAGGTGCCGCTCATTAGGCTGGGTGTCAGGAGACCCTCATTCTAGACCAGCGCTGTCTCTCATCTGCTAAATAACCTGAGCATGTCACTTGCTTTTTCTGATCCTTCCTCCACCCCATTCTTTACCTGCAGAATGTGGAACTTACATTTGCCCTGCAGGAAGATTCCCTTCAGGTGCAAGCATTTATTTATAAAATTGGCTTAAAACCCAAGAAGGCAGGGTTAGTCCTAGGCGAAATTGTGAGGGAGAGAAAAAAAATTATTGCTATGGCCCGACTTCCCATTCTTTAAACACTACCCCAAAGGCAGAAAATTCAAAATGTGGTACTTCAGACGTTATTCATTGAATGGAAAAATATGGCAGAGAGCAGTGAGCCTCCCCATCCCTTAAACACATGTTGTGCAGACAATAACCTACTCTGTCTCTAAAGAAGCTTGTCTGAAAGCTCTTGTTTGTACCTTGGGAGAATTTCCATGTTGATGTGTGTGTTGGAGGTACGAATGCTCCTCCTTCTAAGTTATGCTTTGTGAAACTCAGTAAAAGTCCACAGTCGAATTTCTTCTTCCTTCTTCCCACTTCATATTTTCTTTCTTTCCTGCTCATCTCTCTCCTGTCTTAGCAAACACATAATAATGATTCTGGACAAGGTTCAGTTCTGTGGGTACCCAGCAATATTGGTGGATGAGCCTGGAGCAGACAGTGACGTTTTTCACTGTTCGAGGTGAAAGCTGGGGCTCAGGATGGTAGGATGCTATACTGAGACCCAAGTCTGCTAATCTACATATCAGCCCATGGAATAAAAATGGATTTGGCAGAGGTCTATACCCCAAAGAATTGAAAGAAGTGGTTCAAACATATACTTGTACATCAATGTTCATAACAGCATAATAAACAATAACTAAAATGTGGAAACAACCCAAGTGCTCATCAATAGATGAATGGATACACTAAATGTGGCATATATATATATTTTCATCTGTAAAAAATGACATTCTGATACATTCTACAACATGGAAGAACCTTGAAACTATCATGTTGTCTGAAATGTCAAGACTCAAAAGGAAAAATATATTATGATCCCATTTTTATGAACTAACTAGAATATGCAAATTCATAGGGACAAAAAGTAGATTAGAGGTTGTCAAGGGGTGGGGGAGAGAGAAATGGGGAGTCATTGCTTAAAGGGTAGAGTTTCTTTTTGAGGTGACGAAAGTTTTGGTAATGGATGGTGTTGATGGCAGCACAACATTGTAAAAGTAATGAATGCCATTGAATTATATACCTAAAAATGAATAAAATGAGAAATAATTAAAAAATGGATTTGGCAAACGCACGTTCTGTAGGCCACAACTAAGTCAATTTCTTCTCCTACCACCAGCCCTACAGGTCATGATATAGGTTATATCTTTCCAAGTCATTTTAAGGCATCGATTACATAGTCAGTGTCTGCTTGGTGTCTTGGTGTTTTAAACCAGGCCAAGCCACTCATACACCATGCGCTGGCCAGTTCAAAAAAAGAAACCTCATACCGAGGAAAGTTCTCCGGCTTGCCCCCTTCCTGTTTTCTGTGATTCACTCACAAAGCTCTCCTCTCCCCTGTCCCATGTTTGGATGATTGCAGAGTCTGTCCAGTAAAAAACGCTACTCCTGACATTGCCGAGGGTGGAGGAGTGAGTTGGGAGTATTTGTATAGTAGGAGGACTTATTTCCCAACTTGCTTATGAAAATAACTCCTTGTGCTTTCTAGTTACTCTGCTGCACATTGGTATTTTCCAAAGGAAGGTTTAAAGGAGGGAAAACTATTATGCTGGGTCATTTTAGTCATAAATTCCTTCATTAGCACATCAAGCTTGTCCATGAAAACTGCTACCTAAAACAAGAGCTGAAACTGTTTGCCAGTACCTTGCTCCCTGCAACCTGGATATTTCTAATAAAATGACTGTTATTTTATCACCTCCATAATTACCTGCCACACTTTTCAGCAGATGACTTGTCCCAGTTCAATATTACTATTATTACCTTCAACCATTTCACATACCAGAAGGAAAAACATAAAAAATTCACAAATCAGTTTCAAGAGAAAGCAGAGGAATTGTAGGATAATTCGACGAACTTTCATTATGGCTGAAGGCAAGAAAATAGCCAAGTAATAAAGAGGCACTGAAGAAAAACAAACCTAAATGACTGACTGGAGTCTGTAGAGCTTTCTCTGTTGATGGAGATAAAACCTTAAACAGGGTCATTTTCTGACTCCAAAATCGTCCTGAAAATGTTTGTGATATGCCTATTAGAGAAACTTCTTTCTTTCTAAAAGTTGAGATGAAATAAGGTAACAGAAATGGGGTAAAATCATGTATAATGTAAACACAGGTTTTAAAATAATCTAGAATAGTAGTTGTTTTAGCGCTATGTATATATGTATACCTTTTATACAGTGTTCTTAAAATGAGTAAAGCGGTGTTTTCGTTTCCCAGCTGCTGAGACAAATACCATACGATGGGTTGCCTTAAATAACAGGAATTTATTAGCTCGCGGTTTTGAGGTTTGAAGAAGTCCAGAATTGAGGGGCTGGCAAGGCCATGCTTTCTCCTGAAGACAGTGACACTCTGGGTCTGGCTGCTGGAGATCCTTGGACTTTGGCTTTTATGTCACATGGCAATGTACATGGTGGCATCTTCTCTTTTCTCTTGGTTGTTAACTTCCAGCTTCTGAATGCTGTGAAGGTGATAAAACAGGGTAATGTGTTAGAGTTTGTTACTGGTATGTATGTGCATGTGTGAACGTGCTTCGGAGAAGTGATATTTCTGCCTTGAGTCTTGAATAATGAGAAGAAGCTGGTCATGCAGAGAGATGATCACAGGTGTTCAAGGCAAGAGTCAAAGGGACTTTGGTGACCTACACTGTGTTTAGTAATGAGGACAAGCAGTGAAAGCATTCCACAACTGGACTTCTGTCCGTTTGTCTAACTTTACCCCTTTCTTTAGATCATCACCCTCCAGACACATCGACTTGCTTTCTGTTCCTAAGCCAAGCTTGTTCCATCTTCAGGTCATTGTGCTTGAGGTTTCCGCCACCTGGATGCTCTTCCACCATCTTTATACAAAGGTGCATCTTGTCCTTCACATCACAGTTCAAATGAAACCCCTCAGGGAGGCCTTCCCAACCAATCCATTTATTTACCCTCACATTGCTCTCATCATCCTACTTATTTAATGGTGTGTCCGTCAGGAGATGGACAATAAAGCTCCAGGAAAGTAGATAATGTTTATGCCTGCAAAAATCCTGAAGTAAGTTATCTCTAGTTCCAAGTACTGTTCTATGCATTGGGGTACTGAAACAGGTCAAAAATCCCTGCCTTAACCAGGAGAGGGTCAGGTGTTGGTGGAGAGTAAAATGCCGAGAAAATCATATCAAAATATAATAAAGAGGGTTACCTGTTTAGAATGCTCGGAGGGGAGGGTCTGATGCAGGACGGGCTCCTGGGGAATGTCTAAATGCTCATTCTGCCAGAGTGGGTGACACCATGGGGTAGAAACCCAAGTAGTGAGAGTGGGGGTGGACCCACATCCTGGGGAGGACTAATGCCATCCAATAGAGGGAACTGTATCCCTCGAGAGAAAGGGTGGCTCCCAGGGCATTGGGGCAGTTGAGCAAGTTAGGCCCTGAACACTATTCCATCTATCTCTGGAAGTGGCTCCTCAGGAAACGGAGGTTGGCTATCACTGAGGGCACCAAGGTGGAAGGGAAAATGGACGTTAAATGTGTGGAACCAAAGTAAATGGGGGGTAAGAGAGGAGTTTCTTGAGAGTACACAAGGATGGATATAAAACATGTAATATTACACCATAACATATAGGAGATGACAGACTGATAATGTAAACCATAATGTAAAACATAGGATAACTAAAAATGTAAAGAACTGTGTATCCTAAAGTATGCACCATAATGTAAACACAGATGTCACCTTGTTAGAAAGCTAATGTCTCAGACTCTGTACATCACTTTAAGTAAATATGATATGAATAGGGCGTAAGAGTATCACTGTGGAAGGGAAAAGGTTTTCTGGTGGATGTGTGGGAGTGCTGTATATTATATATATACATTGCTGTGGTCTAGGACTCCTGTGAAGAAAAGCTGAATAATTGGGGGGGGGGGGGGGGGGGGGGGAAAGAAAAAAAAATAGGATGTGGAATTTTTTCAAGTCAACATTCTCTATCTAAGTTCTTTATCTAACTTTATCCAAGTTCTTTATCTATCCTTTAAACTCATCGCTATATGCCATTCCCTAGTAAGGGACCATGACATTATATTGGGCTTCAAATTTCGGGGAGTTCTGGATCACAGAGTGTTTCAACAATGGCAATGGAGGGATACTGGTATGGGATACCAATGACAGATGATATATGACTGACAGGGAGCTGTACAGAACATATGTCCAGGGTGCATGGTAATGTTTGGATATACTCATAGTGGCAACAATTAAAAACCACCGTAGGGGGGGTACTGGGTTCCCGGCCAGTGGTGCTCTGTCGTGGTCCCTAGGGGAGCAGCGACAGTCTCCCAGGTACAGTGGTGGGGACCGGGAGGGAGTGAGGGTTCAACAGTGAGCCCCTGATACTAATGACTATGCTTGTGAGCTGATAAACCCAAAATAATAACAAGGCCTAGAGCAACTTTGTGCCTGGGAATTTCCTTCTGTCAGCCTTCATGTTACTCAAATGTGGCCAGTCTCGAAGCCAAACTCAGCATGTAAATGCAATGCCTTCCCCCCAGCGTGGGACATGACACCCGGGGATGAGCCTCCCTGGCAACGAGGGACCACTATCAACTACCAACTGATGATGCAACTGGAAAATGACCTTATACGGAAGGTTCAATGCGGATCAGCAGAATATCCATGTCTACATAAAATACCATGACTTTAAAATGCTGTTTGACCTAAAGTAAGGGGGAAATGGAAAGGAGAAATGAGTTTATATGGCTACGAGTTTCTAAAAAAGAGTCTGGAGGCTGGCAGAAGGTTTGCCCTCATGCACAACTGAGCAGAGTCAGAGAGACAGATAAAGCAGATACAACCCCCAGATATTGGTTCCTTTGAGGGCTAAAGAGACCCATGGGAGTTATGGTCATGGCCGATGGGGTTAACTACCAGGGCAGATGGCCCCTCTTTGGAAATGGTGTTTATGTGTGATGAATCTGGACTCAGATGGGATCTCCCTTCATAAGACTTTCATGCTAATGTGCTGGAGGTGCAGTTAATGTTGGGGTTTAAGATATATTTAGGGGATTTGAATCTCTGGACTGACAATGTGATAGCCAGATCCTGAGCCTCAACAGACTCCAGCACCTACAATCTGATTTATTGGACTTACCACACTCAGCTAAGATGGAGGTGAAGAAGGACAACCACCACACCATGGAGCCTAGAGTGATTACAACTGAAAATGGGAGGATTGCATCCAGCATCCAGGTGGAATCTGAGCCTCCTCTTGACATAAAGGTGCAATGGACACAACCAATCCAGTGTCCACATAGAAGAGGTGGCATTGGATTGGGAAAAGTGGACATAATGGACAAAGGGTATGGGGAAAGGCAGGAAGAGATGAGAGGTGGAGGCGTCTTCGGGACATGGAGCTGCCCTGGATGGTGCTTCAGAGGTAATCACCGGACATTGTAAATCCTCACAGGGCCTACATGATGGAATAGAGGAGAGTATGGGCCATGATGTGAACCAATGTATATGAGGTGCAGAGGTGCCCAAAGATGTACTTACCAAATCCAATGGATGTGTCATGATGATGGGAACGAGTGTTGTTGGGGGGGGGGAGAGGGGGGGTGGGGGGGTGGGGTTGAATGGGACCTCACATATATATTTTTAATGTAATATTATTACAAAGTCAATAAAAAATTAAAAAATTAAAAAAAAAAAAAAATCCCTGCCTTCATGGAGCTTAGGTTTTAGTGGAGGAGACCTATGATAAAGCAGTTAAATAAGAAAAATAACCTAGGTAGATGGTGATAAGTACTACAAAAAAACTAAAGTATGGAAGGAGGATGAAGGCTCTGATGTGGGCGGGGGTGACCTATGATTTTAAATAGAATAGCCTTCACCGAGAAGACTTCTTCCTCTCCGGGCGGGGAGGATTAGACCTTCCCGTGATATTGAGGTTGGGCTTGCTTCTGCCAATGAAATATGAGTGAAGTGGCGTGTGTCATTTCTGGGCAGGAGCTTTAAAAGCCCTTTGTGCTCCACCCTATTCTCTTTGTTTCTCTCATTCTTCTAAGCAATGGTGCAGAGAGGGGCTGCCCCATCAACTGGGTCACCAAGTGAAGATGATGCAGAGGAGCTGGTCTGTGATGATTGTGTTCCAAGAGTGAGGAGAGCACCTTTGTAGTAAGCTACAGACATCTTGGAGGTTATTTGTTACTGTGGCATAACTGAGAATATCCTGACTGATACAGAAATATGCTAGCTTTGCTAATAATAGCTAAGAGAGTGCAAATCTCTTAATGATCATAATAATCATAGTAATTATAAGGACAGTTAAGGTTAATCAGTACTTTCTATGCGCCAGACATTGTATTCAGTATGTCAAATGCATGACGTCCTTTCCTCTTCACAGCCTTCTGATGGAATATGTATTATTAATGTAATACACATTTGACAGATGAGAAAACTGAGGCAAGGAGAGTTTATATAACACAACCAGCAAGTGACAGAGCTTGAATTTGAGCTTGGTCATAACTAATGCAGAGCCTGGACTCTTAAAAGTTTGCTGTGCTGTCATTCATCTTTATCATCTTGATTCTCAAGCTTTTCAGTTGTGTCGTGAGATTAGCCATACCTACATCTATATCCTTTTTCCTTCTCTTATGGTGTTTTGAGGAGAGACCAGATGGAGAAAGGGCCTTCTGACTTTTCCACTGCTTCTAGGTTAATGGAGGCGGAATCTAACAACTCCAGATGTGGCTGGCTCTGGGACATTTAAACCAATAGTGGGTTACCTCTGTTTGACCTCTGGGGCCATACACCAAAGCCGGGATTCAGTCTGACCTCGTCAAACAACTGGCAGGCTGTGACTGGCCACTATGGCTCCAGAACAGCTTCAGGGAGATGAGAAGCCAGGGTGGAGGCTGGGCTCACAACTCAGTTACAACTCCCTCTCCCCCCTTCCCCTCCTCCTTATCCTTTTCCTTTCCCACCTTCCTCTCCCTCTTCCCCCTCCTTTGCTCTCCTCCCTCCCCTTCCTCTCCCTCCTCTCCCTCTTTTCTCCTCCTTTTAAAACAGAAAGACCACTACATTTCACAGATGTAACTTGCTGTGTTTAAGGCATTGGTCCTGGCGCTTTGCAGGACTCAGAGATAAATGACACAATAGCTTGACATCAGAGAGTGTAAAGGATGGACACATAGTAGCCATACCACAAAGCAAGAAGTTGCCTTATACGAGAGGTAGAGAACAGCTGAGTTCACCTGGGATGCTTACAGCACTGTGGGAATTTATGGGTTTCTAGTGTACTTTGTGCAAATCATGGGTCAAAAACTGCACAAGAGAAGGTGATGAAATGGAGGCTATCCTGGCAAAGGTGTCACGTTTGACAGAGCCATGGTCCCTGCTTAGACTCCATGTACAAAAGGAGCTGCTTATTATGATTTGCCTCCTCCAGGCCCCAGGACTGCAACCACAAATGTCATTTGGGCCCACCCTGTTCAGATATCAGCAAAGACTACCTGAAGAGGCTATTTTAATTTTGTAACTTATGAAGTGACAAAAATATTTGTGAAGAAGGCTCCTTTATAAAATGCATTCACTAACTTAAGCACAGGCACAGCTCCAGCCTTAACTTCGGAGTCAGTCACTCCTCATTCAGAGTGGCCAAGGAAAATGTCTATCTACTACTTCCGGTCTAGAGCCTCTTCTCTGAGGAGTTACTGGTCCCATATGTTTTCTTGATTTGGTTTTTTTTTTTTTGATTCTATTCTAATCCACATTGGTCCTTGTGATTCCAATCACTTCCTTGGCTCAGAACAGCTATACTCATTCATTGCAGAGTGATAGTTTCTTGACATTTAAAGAATACATTTTTTATCGTATCATACTTACACTTTTTATTTCATCCATAGCTCTTACTGCTCTCTGAAACTATTGGTTTCACCACTGCATCCCTAAATATAAACTCATGAAAGCAGGGACTTAGTTCCCTGCTGGATCCCCAGCACCTGGAACTTTCCCTGGCACAAAGCAGACTCTCAGTAAACATGTGTTGAATAAATGAATGTGTTTGTATGGATTTAGTTATTTCTGTTCCTGTTTGATACTGCATAAATTTGTGTAAATTAGGATTTCTGAGACTGCAGCATTCCTGTGATTTTGTACTTTCAAATACGTTCTCAATGTGCCTCTGTGGGAGGGTTTTTCTATTTCCCTGTTTTTTGGCAGGAGGAAATAACTTCTGAGTTGAGCACTCATAAAGAGGCTACCCACTGTTTGGATGTTGCGTAATCCCTCGCTGGGCACTGTCAGTGCCACGCCATTCAATGTCTTGCCCTGACTCCACATATGGAGTCTTTCATTGCCTCTCTGAAGTTTTACAGTTTCGTTGTTTAATTACCACGGAAAGCATAGGCTACAGAGCCAGACTACCTAGCTCTGCCACTAACCAATTTATGGATCACCCAGAAAAGTTATAAAATTTCCTTGTGCCTTAGTTTTCCCCTATGTAAAATGGGCATGGGAATAGTATCAAAAATTAACAATGTTTGTGCCAGATTCTATTCTAAGCATTTCACATAAACTAAACTTTAATGTACACTAACAACCTTATGAACTAGGTAATATCGTTGTTCTCATTTTGTAGACGAGAAAACCAAAGTAAAGAAAGGTTAAGTGCTTCACCTAAGGTCTCGTAGATGCAAAAGTAGAGCTGGGATTCAAACTCATGGTGTGGACTCCAGACTCAGTGCTTTTAGGCCTTATTCCCTGCATTGGGAGTTTACGAGAAGCGTACCAGATACATATAACATGTCGGCATACTGGACCCAACGTACCACTCTATAAATGCGGATCATTCTTGTTCTAATAACTAATCTCCTTTGTGACAATACAAGGAAGAAGTTCTGAAGACCACAAACTTCAGCTGAAGATTGCAAAGGGCAAAGTGAAAGGGGTCAAAGGGTGAATGAGGATACTTTATTTATTTATTTTTTTAAAAAAGATTTTTATTTATTTATTTAATTTCCCTCCCCTCCCCCGGTTGTCTGTTCTTGGTGTCTATTTGCTGCGTCTTGTTTCTCTGTCCCCTTCTGTTGTCCTCAGCGGCACGGGAAGTGTGGGCGGTGCCATTCCTGGGCAGGCTGCACTTTCTTTCGCGCTGGGCGGCTCTCCTTACGGGGCGCAATCCTTGCGTGTGGAGCTCCCCTATGCGGGGGACACCCCTGCGTGGCAGGGCACTCCTTGCGCGCATCAGCGCTGCACATGGGCCAGCTCCACACGGGTCAAGGAGGCCCGGGGTTTGAACAGCAGACCTCCCATGTGGTAGACGGACGCCCTAACCACTGGGCCAAGTCCGTTTCCCGAGGATACTTTAATAGGAAACAGTTTTAATGGAAGAGTGAATCCTGAGCAGGGAGGAGAAGAAGATGTAAAGAACCCCAGTGATTCCTTGGCATCGAGGGGTTATTACCAAGTACCTACTAGCAAAGCACCTGGAAAAACAACTTGAACATAAGGGAGAAATGGTAAACTCAAATGAGTTCTTGTGGCTAAGAGATTTCAAAGTGAGTTAGGAGATCATTCCAGGAGTTGCCCTTATGCACATCTCATCAGGATCTCCTTGACTGCCACAGTAAATATTGCCTCAAACAGCAGGGCTCCTGAGGCCTCTAGAGACATCCAGACACTGTAGACAGGGCAGACAGCTCAGTAGTTTGGCACCCTGCCAGTGGGCCTTATCTTGGAATTTATGCTCCCATGTGACAAAGTTGGATTCAGTTGTGGTTTCTCTGCACATGTCTCTTCTACCACTTCTATTTGAACTGAAAGTAAGTACTATAATTGATAGGTGTATGTCCAAGAGACTTACATCTTAGGTCCATCCATGTGCCAGTTGGGCCCTGAATCTCAGCAGAGTTGCCACACCTACTCTTCAGTTCTTTGGACTCATCCAGGACAACAAACAAGGTTATGATGATGGACAATACCCATCCTAAGGAATGGAGAGTGTCTGCAACTGCAAGCAAAATAGCTCCATCCATCTGCCCCATGGGGTCTAAGCCCCCTCTCACTCAGAGGCAGAGTGGGCATCACCATCCCAGAATCCTCAGGATTGGGGAATGAACTGTGGACTAAAGTAGGCTTACTATTATTCTACTATAGACTTATTGTTATTCTAGCAACGGAAGAATTTTTATCATTGATTGGTGAAGTGGTCATTGAAGGTTCTGAGGGGAGGGAGAGGGAAAAATAGGTGTAATATGTGGGCATTTTTGGAACATTGGCATTGCCCTGCATGATGTTGCAGTGATGGATATAGGCCATTAAATATTTTGTCATGACTTACAAAATTGTGCAGAGCAGAGTGTGGACTATAATGTAAAGTATAATCCATGGTTAGTGGCAATGCTTCAATATGTGTTCATCAATTGTGACAAATGTACCACAGTAATGAAGGATGGCGTTAATGTGGGAAAGTGTGGGAGAGGGAGGTAGTGGGGCATATGGGAATCCCTTATATTTTTTAGGTAACATTTATACAATCTAAGCTTCTTTAAAAATAATAAATAAATAAACAAAAAACCCAAACCAAACCAAAACTTAGTGCTTATGTACTAAACAAGCAGAGAAGTTTAAGGCCTTTGATTGAGGCTGGCTTTGAGAAGGCTCTATGGAGGCAGTTCTGCATGTCATGTCCCTGAAGGAAGGAGAAGGCTATATGAAGATGAGGAGTGATCCCTGCCTACATAAGATCACACCAGCTGGGGGAAGAGAAGATTCTCAAGACAGACGTGCCAGATGGATGACGTAGGGCAGGAAGGAGAGTTGGTTCCAATCCCAGAGTAAAAAATTTCCCATGGTTTTTTATTCTCTGTGTGTTTACTTTATCTTGTAGGATAAAGGTCTTTGAAATTCCAACAGGAAGATGAATGGAGGTGACTTCAGAGAGGCACTGAACAGAGGAGATGATAAGATGTAGTACCTTAGCAGAGATTAGGGAAATAGATTTAAAGAGTTACAGGGCCTTCCCAAATACTAGGAGAAGAATATGTTTAGATCATACTATATCACCTTGCTGAGAAAGTTGAGAGACCTGGGAAATGACATACACACAAAAACATGCTTAAGAAATTATTTTAGAATTGAAATAAGAAAAAAATAATGAAGATGTCTAACCTAATAAAACACCCCAAAACTAGAAAGTTCATCTTTAGGAAGGGTGGCAGAGAAAGCTACTTTGACAAATCTAAACAACTGAAAGAAGATCTATTAAGAAATATGAAGTAAAGAGAAACAGTGTTTAGGCTTTGGGAGATGGGCTAGGATGACACCTAGGTGCTTTTCTTTGTGATCTTGCCTCATGACATCTTTTCTTAGGAGACTAGAATCTTCCCTGGATAAACATTTAATCAAGGGCTCAGCTTGTTTCATTTTTGGAGAATTGTGAGCCAAGATAAGGACAAAACTGGGAGGACAAGATGGTGGTAACAGTGTTGAGGGTGAGAGACAACCCCCCCCCCCTCCCCATCTTCTTCTTCATCCAAAACTGGCAGATGAAAGTTTAGAGGAAGGCTTCTCCAAATTTACTGTGCTTATGAAGCACCTGGGGAGCTTGTTAAAATGCAACTTCTGATTCATTGAGTCTGGGTGGGAGTGGAAGATGGGAAAAAGACCAGAGGTACTGCATTTCTAACAAGCTCCCAAGTGATAGAGGAGGTGCTGGACTATGGGCTACACTTTGAGTAGCTGGTATAGAACATATGAAACTAATGGTGACCATTGAGAAAGCAGGCACATTTGGGGAGAATGTTAAGACACATGCAGGAGTGAATGTGTGCGTGTGTGTATGTGCGAGAGAAAGAGAGCGGATGAGAGACAAAGTTATGAACTCCTCCTTACAGAGAAGTTTGGGATTTTAATGAGAGACAGCAAACAAATAGGGAGGAGGCAAGGAAGAATGGGAACATGGTAGCAGAGTGAGATCAGTATCCCATATTCATTAGTGTCTCTAGTCTCTGCTCTTGCTGATATGCTTTCAACACTGTCATTTCTAATGTCATGGATGTGTAAAGCCCAGTCCCTGTCCTTGAAATGTGCCTTCCCTACAGTCTATTACCAGGCCCCTTCATCTTTTGGAGAAGACTTCTCTCATCAGGTAAGCTCTTCATCAAATGATACCCTAGCCCCTAGCCCTTTTTGCTGTTGAGTACTTGTCAGACTTATAAATATTCTCTGTTTTTCCAAACACAGGGATGGGTCCATTTGGCTCTCTCCAAATACTTTAGCTCCTAAACCAATACAGCTTCTGGTGCAGAGGAGGTGCTCAAGGGACATTTTAAATGAATAGATGAAATGGTGTGGAAGTTCATATGTCCTAGATTTTCTGGGGTTTAAGCCTTTCTGACCATGTGCAACCCAATTGATTAGTCCAGCCTAGTTCCAGAGCCACCAGAAAACATGAAGAGGATGAACTGAGGGGTAAAAGAGAAGGAAGCAATTCATCAATGGTCAGCCATTTAGACAGGAGAAAGATATGAATTCAGCCAAAATAAGGTATGAAGAAACCACCAGATAATAATATGAAGGATACCGTTTTCTTTAAGCACCTGGTATGTGCCAGGTGTGGTTATAAATTTATTCAATCTCATCTCATTGAATCCTTACGAAATGCCATAAAGTAGCTATTAGGTGGTATAAACTGCTCTAGAGAGGGTAATAATTTGCCAAGGTCCCTTGGCAAGGACATGCCAGAGGAGGGTTCAAATTCAAAACCTGAGAATGGATGTTTGGAGACTTGTTCACTGATCCATCATTAATGCAGTACCTAATGCCCAACACCTGCGCCTCCAGCAGCTTCAAGCTCCGGGAGGGTAGGAGTGCCTGTCCCATTCTTGGCGGAGTTGCCAGCATCCAGCACGTTTTATTGCACATTGTATGCACTCAAAAATAACTGTTGAACAAATGAATGCTCTGTCCAATTTGAAACTATATGTCCTTTCCTGTGCATTATGCAGGCTGTAGACCAGTAAAGGGAAGCTTTGCAAAAACATATTAATTTTCTTGCTTGACCTTGATACTTGTTTCTGAAAACTCCTGTTTTAGGATAGAACAGTATTTTTCCACCCTTTAAAAAAATCAGTGACTCCTCCCTGCCCAAGGAGCCTTTAGAGACAATTTTTTAAACTAATAATGACCCCCATGAAATTTTAATACCGTAGTTATAGTGTAGGTCTGTTATGTACTGTGCATAAGCCTATGCTTTATACACAATAAAGTTAAGACTTTTTTGCCTCCTCCACAAGAGCCAATTTCTCCTCATTGGGGGCTCTATCACCTCATTGAGAATGCATGGATTAGAAAGATGCACATGATGAGTAAAACTTAAAAAGCACATATTTTATGTTTATTTAAAAGAGTTCCAGTCATGGCAGACTGCCAATTATCACCCCATGTCCATCTCTCCTTAGTTTTACGTAACCATCTGCAGATTTTTAGCTAGCATATCACCATCAAAATAAAGGAAACTATTTCTTAGCCTCCTTTGTAGACTCCCTTTGGCTGCCTGCTCAAGTTATGGTCAATGAGCTTTCAGCAGTGAGAGAGAAATAAATGTCTATATTAAGCTACTATTTTTTTGGAATGTCTCTGTTATTCAGAGCTGAACCTAATACTAATTGATACAAATCCCATTTTTCATTACATCTTAAATTATTAATCACAAGTTCTGTATAATTAATTTACATTCATCAGGCCATACTCCCTATAAATTTTTCAAGATTTTTTTCCCTCTGCCCTTATTTTCTGTCTGCCACCTTAATTTTAATGAGTTGCATTAAACATTTGTATAGCAATGCAGACAGAAAAGGTAATAACACTTTGTATGTATAGTATTTGCTATAAAACAAGGTGACTACAAAGGAAGTCCACTAATCTTGAATTTATGACTTACAGTGTATACATAATTGAATTTTGAATAGGGGAGTTCTCAATTAGGGGAGGATCATTGAATACTAGAATAACCAGGAGATAATTCGAAGAGAGAAAAGAGGAGGAAAAATGTTAAGATTAGATAACAAAGTCAGGAATGATAGAAACCACGCATTGTTTAGATTCCTTCTGAGAAGAAGGAAGAAGACCAGAAGGAAGGACATATTTGGGTATTCACTTTGAGTTGTTATTGATTAACAGGGAAAATAAGGTCAAAGTAACTGCCAGAGAGAAGCACAATTAAACAATGGAAGCGTTTAAGGAAAGAATGAATTCCAGCCACAGTTGAGTGTGTGCAAATTTGGATTAAGCTTTGCCACTGCTTTGGAAGAACCTCTGGAGAGCTGTGATCAGCAGGCTTGGTTCAAGGGTGTTGTGGGTTGACTTGTGTCCCCCAGAAAGATATTTTGAAGTTTTAACCCCCCAATACCTCAGAATGTGATCTTTTTTGCAAATAGGGTCACTGAAGATGAAATTAGTTAAGATGAGAGCAAACTGGAGTAGGGTGGGCCAACTTCCTCAGTATAAGATGGAGAGAGACCCAGACTGACACAAGGGAGAAGGCCATGGGAAGATGGAGGCAGAGATTGGAGTTATGCTACCACAAGCCAAGGACTGCCGACAAACACCAGAAGCTGGAAGAGGCACGGAAGGGCTCTCCCCTATAGGTTTCACAGTAGCCTGGTCCTGCTGATAGATTCGTTTTAGACTTTCAGCCTCCAGAACTATGAAAAAATAGCTTTCTGTTGTTTTAAACCACCCAGTTTGTGGTACTTTGTTATGGCTGCCATCAATTATTTTGCTTAAGAATGATGGGTAAGAGGTGACATCAGGATTTGGACTTCTGTAGGTTTTTCTTTTTTTCTGGGAATTTGATTGCAAAGCCTTTTGTAGTGGTAACCAGCAGAATGACTCACAGTGAAGTACAAAATTGAGCAATAAAATTGTAGCCTCTTGGAGATTTGAAAAGACACAACAAAACACACAAAAACAAGAAGAGAGTTTGGTTGCCTTGTGAAACTGGATCAAGAGAAAGCATTTGAGAGGATGGATCTTTTGTTGAGTTTAAGAATATGTGAATACACAGGTTCTCTTCCCAAGCCCCAAGTCACAGAAAAGATGTTATTAAACATGTGTATGGAATGTCTGTGTGGTAGACATTGCTAGTATCTGACCAGTAACCATTCCCTACTACTTCTTTGCTAACAAAACAGTCAGTTTTGTCAGAGACGTGAAGTGCTTTGCCCCAGAGACTGAATCTGTCTTGGTCCAAGTCAGTCATGGAGCTCCTTTTCTTCTTGGTCAGATTTTCACTTTCAAGCCTCCCTTGCAACTAAGGGTGGACATTTGACTCAGTTCTGGCCAAAGACCTATCATTAAAAGTCTGCTAGGGAGCATCTATGAAAGACTTTGCTGCCTGGATAAAAATGCAAAGATTTACAAGGAGAACAATTGTTTCCTGGCTTCCCTTTTCCCTGCTTAGGTGCTAGTGTGATAATGTGATGACCAGATCTGTAGTGACCATTTTGTGATCTTGAGGTAACAAACAGGAAGATAAAAAGACTCTACATGGATGCTGATAGAACATAAATATGAAAAAAGCCTGTTTTGTTTTGTGTGGTGCTTGGGTTTTTCATGACATTATTGAGCTGTTAGATCACCTTGTGGTTGATCTTGGACAAGATGCTCTAAGCTTGATAGTGCAGTGAGAAATAGTAACTAACTAAGGCAGCAAGAATCCCTTTCAATGATAATAGGGCACACCATTTTGGGCTGACATTGCTGACTGTCTTCTAGATATATGGTATCAGAGGCAATGACCACATGTTTTCAGATTCCCTGACTTAGTGGGTTCCTTGTACTGACTCCATTCTTTGAAATCAAATTTGTGATCATTCTTAGATTCTTAGAGAATCATTAACTTGTCTTCTAAGTTCTTGTATACCTTTTTTTTTTTGCCAGTTTTGTAGTAAAATGAAGAGAGAAGTATAATGAAGTCACTCTAGACATTTCTGAGTTGTTCTCATTAGTCTTTGAATCTGTACAAATTTTTGTGATCTTGACTAATTTAAATATCCTTATGGTTTAAGACACTGAGAGTGGGGCCGTCTGTTACTTGTAGTCATAAGCATTCCTAATGCATACCCACAATAATCCCAGCAAGGACTGGGTAGATCAAACAGAAGATAAGGGCCGTTGGAGGGGATAGTCTGTGTCCAGGCAGTCTTGTCTTAAATGCTGAGAGTAACACTCAAATTTAAAAAATTGCACAAATGAATAAGAATTGTGAATGCTGTACAAATATATGAGAAAAGAATATATGTGTCTATATACACATTCATACACACATATTGAACTCAATTACAGCCAAGCATTGGCAATAGGAGCAGTAGACACTCTGCACTTTTACATAAGGCCAGAAAGAGTTGGAATTCTTGGGTTTAAAACTTGGCCCCATCACTTATTTCTGAGTGACTGCAAGCAGGTACATAACCACTCCGAGCTTCAGATTCCTTACTTGTAAAAGGAAATAAAAATATCTACTTCATGAGATTGTTTTGAGATGATTTGAAATAGCAGATAGTAAGTTCATGATGAAGTATGCACTGGATTCTGAGTGATTGAGAAGATAATGTACTGTTTTCAAATCTTTGAGATGAGTATAGAAAGTTCTTGGGTTCTTTGTGAAAGTCACTTAAACATCTTTGGACTTCTAGTATATAATCTACACAAATGAAGAGTTGAGACTAAATGGTTTCAATATTTTTTAAAATTTTAATTTTTTCCAAATATGTGTTTATTTCTAAATATAGAAGAATAGATTGAGGAAATAAGAAAAAAAGAGGAGAGGAAAATATGACGAGAAAGAAAAAGTATGGAAGACTGGCCCTGAAAATCAAAAGGGGGCTATAGGCAAATTCTGTCTTTGCACCCTCCTTTGATTGCCTCAGAGCCCATCTTCCAAAGTGTTCCTTTGAAAGGAGAACTTCAGAGAGGATACACAAGGCATGAAGAAAGGAGGATCGTGGTAGTGGCCAGCCTTGTGCTTGGAGATAATTAAAAAAGGCATTCCTCTTCCCATCTTGCCTTATGTGTATACCCTTGACAGTTCTCACTAGCAGACAGTCTGGCACAAGGTAGCATTGAGATGGGAGTTTTAATCTCTCTTCTGGGTCATGATGCAATCAAGTGATACAATACTGTGTGTGCCTGTTCTGATACCTGTAATATAGGCTCCTGCTGTTGTGGTGGGAATGAGTGGAAATTTTAGGGAAACTGAGTGAGCATCGTAAGCTGGGAGGTGAAAACACATCTAGGGAAATTTTGATGAGGATGTAGTTAGATATACAAGTCGGGAATGAAAAGAACAGCAATATTGAACTCTGACAGTACGGGACTGTGGGAGACAATGAGAAGTGGAGGACTCTATGAATCTGTATGGGGATGGGTGCCTAATATAAACGATACTAAGGGATAATTTTACTCCAAAGTTGTGAAAACATACATGTTATAATATTTATCATTTAATTCTAAAAAATTATTGACTTTGTTAAGCCCAGTATATTCTCATCATTGCTGGCTCACCTTGGACTCTCCACTCTCTTTGGCATTCCTTACCAGGTGGTCTTAGAGCCACCCTTCATCATTTGTTTTTTGATTTATGCCAGAAGCTTTCTAACTAATCTCTCTGTGAGCAGAATTTCCCTGTGAAAATGTATATATCTGGGTCACAAAACTGGTGGTGGTGTGGAGCTACAGACCCCAGAGAAACTTGTTCTTAAACTTAGTCCATTTCTGTGAGTATAAATCCTTGTAAATAGGAGCTTTTGAAGAGATTACTTCAGATAAGGTTTGGCCTAGAATGTTCATGATTGTATTACTAAAGGCATTTTAGGGAAGGTCACAGAGAGAGATAAAAGCCACCAAGGGAGCAGGCAGAAGCTGAGTGTCAAGGAAACCCAGAAGAGAAGGGAGAGGCCAGGAGATGCTGCCATGTGCATTGCCATGTGACAGAAGAGCCAGGGGCCGAGATCACTGGCAGCCAGCCCCAGAGCGCCAGTCTTTGGGAAGAAAGCATCACCTTGAGGCCTTGCTGATGCCTTGATTTGGACTTCTCCTAGCCTCAAAACTGAGAACCAATAAATTCCCATTAGTTAAGCCAACCCATTGTGTGATGTTTGCTTTAGCAATAAGAAAACTAAAACAGCAAGTAATACTCTATTTATGTTAGAAATATTAATTCATTTAATCTGCTGAAGAGCTCAGTGAGGCAGATACATTATTATGATTCCCACTTTACATAAGTGGATACTGCAGTACAGAGAGGTTTAGGGGCTCACCCAAAGTCACAGAGCTAGTGAGTGGTGGAGCCAGAATACAAACCCAGGTTGCCTGGCTCCAAAGCCCACACTCAACCACTGTACTCTGCTGCATCTCCGTTTATGAAATGCTGTTTTCATGGTTTGTTGTAGGTTTAAGAGGTTAATTGGGTAGGATGGATGGCAACCTATTTGGTCTGATATAGAAGGGTGTTAATCAACAGACTCCATTTATCAACCTTGCTGTCGTTGTTCCTTATAAGGCACCTCTCGTTGTTCATCCCATCTCCTCAAGCAGATCTTTCTCAATGCTGGAGGCTTGTGTTTTCACCACTGTTTGCAATTCTTTCCACACAGAGCTCAGCCTGGGCCACCTTTTAGTACATTTTCCCTTCCCTAAATTCTGTCGAATTTGAAGTCTGACTTAGCCAATTTAACAGTTGATTAAAAAGCACTTTGGTTTTTTATTTTATTTTATTTTTTAGCCATTTCAAAGAATGTCTTATATCCTGAACTAGGTCTAAAAGTCCTCTAAGGCAAGAGCCAGATCTTCTAAATAAATCTAAATCCTCCAGATCTCAGTTCTTTCATCTATATCATGACAAAGACTTTCTAAGCTCTTGTCCAGTTCCGGAATTCTTGAATGTTTCTGGATGTGTCCAGATGTGAAACAAAGTGCTGTGCAGAAATAGGTGCTTAATAAATATCAGTTAGTTTGGTTCATTCTGGAGTCCTCCTGAAATAAACCAAAGATCAGGATTTCTTTGATTTGGTTAGAATTCTTGAAGACTAGAATCATAGTAGGTTTTCAGCTTCTATTTTCCATCATGGAGACAGGAAAGATAAAAATGATTGTTTTGGCTGAACTTGCTAGCTTCCCTTTCTAGTTTAAACTGCTTTGTCAACAGCTTATAGCTCAGGGAAGCAGGATTGGGTTGTTCTTTGTACAGGGAACGCCTTGATTAGATTAGAAGTGTGCTTCTGACTTAAGTCTTCCCAAATCCAGAAGTTGACCTCAAAAATGGATAGAGTTCGGTAGGTTGGATGATTATGAGGCAAGCTTATTTGCCTGGCTCTTTCCAGAATTAGACTATGGGAAATGGGTGACCAATTGGAAATGATTAAGGAATGGAGATGGAGATGCCCTAAAAGGTAGAGAAAGAAGGGAAGGGAGAAGAACGGAGTGAAGGGGAAGGGAGAAAGATTGATTGAGAATAGAGAGGACATTCAGGCTGAGAGCTGCCCACAGTCTCTTAGCTTTCTACTTCAGTTCCTGCTCTGGTCCTTGTGTTTCCTTTGGATACACAAACTTTTTTCATTAAATATATTTAATTAACCCTATGCTAGTTAAGTTATACAAATTTGTCAGTGCAAGCAGGGCTTTGCACTAAAAACAAAATGAATCCGTCTTTTGCTCAGAGATAACTATTAAGCACCCTGTATCTTAAATGAATTGTGGTTCAAATAAGAAAATTTCATTAGTTTTTTTTAACTCAAGAATGTATTTTAGAATAAGATCTTATAGTATCTTATAGGGGGAAAATCCTGCAATTCATGACTTACAAAGAAAAAGGAGTTTTGTCTTTAAAACAATATCTTATGCAGTTAAGAGCCAAGTGAACCTAATTACTATGTAAATAATTCATAGAGGCAAATTGACTCCAATAGGAAATATTTTGTTCCAATGTGGTCCTCTTTACCCATGCAACTTAAATTAAATGTGCCCCAGTCACAGAACTGTCAAGATTTTAAGGTTCTGAAATCTTTCTGTTACATTCAGCAAATATTTGTTGATCACCTTCTATGTGTTCCCATCCCAAACTCCTTATAGTGTTTTGTCCTCTCTTGGCTTTGTTGCTTTGCTTTTTTCCCTCTTTCCCTTGGGGCAGAGCAGCAAACTTTTCTTTCTGGGTTTGTTTTTCCTCCATTCTCTTCCTCTATTCTGTATTCCTGCAGCCAGTCCTCCAACTTTCTCCATCAGAGTGGGGGCAGAAGAAAGGAGAATCAAAATGGCGGGAATTGGGTGGGGTCGGTGGGGTTGAATGGGACCTCATATTTTTTGAATGTAATATTTAAAAAAATAAATAAATTAAAACAAACAAACAAACAAACAAAAAAACAAAATGGCGGGAATTTGAGTTGCCACTGTCAGGCAGGGTTGAAGTTGCAAGGCAGTGCTCCAACAAATTTAATACAATAAATATTTGTAGAGGGGACTACCCCATAACAGACCCTATGCCAGAGGGTATGAAGGAGTCAAAGAAACACTTCCAAATATTGTCAAAAATTTTATCAAATGGTGGAAACAACAGGTCTGTACCCAAGCATTGTAATATAAACCAGAGGGATATATATTTTAGCAGAATTATTAGATGACAGATGAAGAGAACATACATGGAAAAGGGTCCCTGAAAGTGATGAGTTTCAGGTCAACTTGTGAATAAAAAGTTCAAGTTATTCACAATGATGAAGAAAGCAGAGAGGAAGACATCACACAGCAGTAATCAGAATAAGTAAATTTCTGGAGGGAGAAACATGTCTGGAACCAATGAAAAAGCATGTTTAAGTGTATTGGACCTAGCTTGACTGGAGATGAGGAGTGGGTAGGTGGGAAGGTATGAATTTGGACATTGGATTCATGCCAGATTGCAGGGATCCTTAAATTTCCTGCTGAACAATGCTGTAGCAACAATAATGTAAGAGAAGTCATCTTTTAGAGGAAATAATGCAGATATTAAAGGGAAATATTAATACCAGGATTTGCTATATTTAACAAGAATTTTTCATAAGATTTACCTTACAAATATCAGTACCTTAGGGCTAAAAATTTTATGTGGAATTCCATTATCCCAAATAACTTTCTGTGATCAACTCAGACAGAAAATGTTAAAACAGTAGTGTAATGAATTGTAGCTATTTTATAATGAATACTATGTACTAATGAGTTGAGGTAAAGTTGTGAGGAGAAAAACTCTCATTTGAGGGGCTCAAAATGTATTCTGAATGCCAAAGTCAGTATATTTGCCAAATGGATAATTGTTCACTTACTTTTGTAGCCCTATTCAAAAATTACCATGTTAAAACCCATTCAGCATCCAAGTTTCCAGAGAAAGTTATAAGGTAAGAATTGCTTATCATCAAAGCATAAGGTAGTTTTGGAAAACCCAACAGTTATTGATCCAGGCTGATAGTTATCTAATGGGATAAAGTGTAAATTTTACTCTGACTAACGCCTCAGTAATGGATGGAATCATGTGCTGCCCAGATCCCCTTCAGGACCAACACGCTTATTTTCTCAGCTCCTGGGAGTGTTGGCTGTGGATGGCTCATAGCTGAATCTCTGCCAAGGACTTGTTTTTGGCCTTAAGGAGTCGCCTCTCCCAAGGTTAGAGTCCCTCCCTAGAGTCGGCTTCCATCCAATGACTAGTTAGTGTGGGGTACGAAGGCCTGCCCCACCCCTGCCTTGTTAGGGGATGTTATGGATTGAATTGTGTCCCTCATAAAGCTGTGTTGCAGCCCTAAACCACAATCCCTCAGAATGTGAACTCACTCAGAAATAGGGTTGTTGCAGAGGAGGTGAGTTAAGATGAGCTCCTGCTGAATTAGGGTAGGTCCTTAATGCAATGTGACTGGTGTCCTTATTAGAAGAGAAGACACCCAGAAGGAGCACACAGAGAGAAGGTCTTGTGAGGACGCGGGAGGCAGGGACTGGAGCGATGCAGCTACAAGCCTGGAACGTTAAGCTTTGCCAGCAACCACCAGAAGCCAGGAGGAGGCAAGGAAGGATTCTTCCCTAAAGCCATCAAAGCAGTGTGGGCCTGCTGAAACTTGGATTTCAGAGAATAAATTCCTGTTGTTTTAAGCCATGCAGCTTGTGATAGGTTATGGCATCCCTAGGAAACGAATACAAGGAACAACCTTGAAGGTTCATCCTAGAGCTAGTGCTCCTGGCGAAATGGACCAAGGCCTCGGTTGACCTCCTCCTCCCTTCTGCTCCATCATGCTGCTTCCACTCTTTACAGGTGTTGATCCCAAGAGCACTTCCCAATTAAACTCCTGCACTCAAAGCTCTATATCTCAGAATCTATTTCATGGGGAATCCAACTTAAGACAGCATATATCTATAAAATGCCTAAGTAATTCCAAAGTCAATGTATGCATTCTGTAGGATCCTGAATTTCTTTGATTTTTTAAAGATTTATTTATTATCTATTTCTCTCCTCTTCCCCCCCTCCAACCCCAGTTGTCTGCTTTCTGTGTCCATTCGCTGTATTCTTGCATTCTTTTCAGTGGCACATGGAATCTGTGTCTCTTTTTGTTGTGTCATCTTGCTGCGTCAGCTCTCTACGTGTGGGGCACCACTCGGCTGTGCTTTTTTCATGCGGGGCACCCTCCTTCCACTTGAGGCACCCCTCCGCAGGGGGGGCCCTGCAGTGCAGGGCATTCCTTGTGCGTATTAGCACTGCATGTGGTCAGCTTACCACATGGGTCAGGAGGTCCTGGGGATCGAACCCTGAACCCTCCATATGGTAGACAGAAGCTCTATCAGTTGAGCCATGTCTGCTTCCCCTGAATTTCTTTTGATTCCAAATTGAGTGAATGATAGTGGAACAAAGTACATTTGGTATTTCAAAATCTTATCTGCCATTAAAAGAAAAAACATCCAATATATTTAAATTACTCCAGACCACAGAAAAGAGAAACCCTGAATCTTTTTATAATTTCTAGCATAGTTTTAATACTAAAAGTTTGTCAGTATATTATAAAAATTATAACTTCTTATATTAATATAGATATAAAAATTCTGCATGGTGTATAGGTAATTGATTTTAGCTGTGTAGTAAAAGAACATTATAATATTTGTCCTAGAAGAGTTTATTCTAAGATCATAAGGATAGTTCAATATTAGGAAATCTATCAGCTTAATTTATTACATCAACAAATTAAATGAAGAAAGCCAATGATTATATCAATAGATGCCCAAAGGCATCATAAAATTCAACAGCCATGCCTAATAAAAATTCCAGTAGTTTAGAAATATAGGAAACTATTTAAATATGATAGATTCTTTTTATAAAAACCCAATAACAAATGTTATAATATACCATGAAATGCTGAAGCCAGTTCCATTAAAATAGAGAGCTGACTTCTTGTTAAAATGAATATGTAGTGAAATGGGCCACGCCTCTCTTTCTACCATCACCCCTCTCCCCCATCACCCCCACTGGGCTGCGACATTCCACGAGTACTGTGCAAGGACATATTTAGATGTCTTTTTCTCCAATTAGACCAAGACTTCCTAGAGGCAGGTGTATGACTCACACAGTTTTGTATCCTTAGTCCTTGACATAGTTTCTGGCACAAAAAATTTATTGAAGGCATAAACAATGGAATGAATATAGTAAGGAGAATTTCACACTTTATGAAAGGCCATTTTTCCTTCCCCACGAGAAGATTGAGTCAATTTGATTTGCATATAAGATGCTGAGCATATCATAAGCATAATTTTCAAAAACTGCTCCAAAAAGTCCAGAATTTTATCTGAATCACAGAGCAAAGACCAATAAGCCCAAACATTTTCACTTTTTATTGTATTATGTTTGCATTTTATTACTTTAAAATCCCGCATAGTTTCATCATGATCAATCTGGAAGCTCCTTCCTCATTTTTCTAGGATTTATCCATCACATTTAGAAGACGCAATAGTACAAGTCTCTCTGCTTAAGTTTGTACACTTTAGAAACCATAACAACAAGATTGAAAAACAAATAAATAAGCAAAACGCCCCAAACTATTTGGGAAATGCTCTAAAAGGAATTTTAATTTCTTGTCTTTCCCATCTTCTAAAACCAAATTTTCTTCAAGTTCATTTTTCTTCCAAAATTGCCGTTTAACTCTGAGGACATCCACATATTTAACTTCTCTGGAGCTGTTGGTTATTTCCCTTAAAGGGCCAGGCCTACCTGCCTGCAATTTGCTGCTTTTGCTTCAGAAGCTCCTGCCTGTGTTTGCTGCTGAGTTTTTTTCTCAAGAGACAATAGTTCTGTTAACCCAAGATGAAAAACGGAAGTTGAATCCTCAGGACCCTGTGCTGGAAGGGTTGATCATCCATCCCCAAGTTAACCCCACTTGTTATTTATTCAGCAAGTTCCTATGAAGTGCAGCAACTGGGATGGGTACAGAGTGAAGACGGGACCAAGGAATTTATGGTCTGGCACTCTTCTTGGTCCCTTGTTTGACCTCTTTACAGCCTGTTTCTTGATGGTGTCCTTCGGTGCAATAAGGCAATAAAAAGCCCTGTTCTTCCATCCAACAAATCTACCTGCTCTAATGGGTGATTTTAAAAAGCAAACACTTCCTTTCCTTTCTCTCTTTCTTCCTTTCTCTAATCATCATCATTATCATCTATCCATCTATCTAAACATCTGTCTCTTTCTCTCTCTACATATCAATCATCTATCTGCTTTTCATCTATCATCTAATTTATCAGCTTATCATCTGTCTATTATCTATATCATCTATCTAATCATCCATCTACCCATCTGCCTATTATCAATCTCTCTATATCTATCTTTATCATTATCTATTTTTGTCTACCTTTCTATTTGTCTATATCTATCTATCTATCATCTATCTATCATCTATCGATCAACTATCATCAATAGCTATCATCTTTGTTTTGGTCTGCCTAATTTCTAATCTCAATCCCCTCCTCCTGGGAACAGAACCCATATTTCCCTTGGGTAATCCACTGTCTTCCATTGTCAGACCATGTGGTTGGGTGAGGCTGATGTCTACCTCTGTGTCAGATACTTTCGTGTGAAGTTGCTAAGTTGGCAGAATTTAATCCTGGAGCTGCTGGTGGTCATCTTGTCTGCATAAATGGAGAAACTATATGAGAAGCAAGCTAAACACAGAAGAAAATCAACTGACTGATGAAGGAAGGTATAGTCTGATGAGACCATTTGAGTGCTTGATTTCAGACAGGCCTGAAGCTAAGATTATAGGCTTTTCAACTATGTGAGCCAATAAATTCTCTTTTCTAAAAAATGCAGTGTGAGAGACAATTTTGTCATTTGCAACTCATATGCATATAATAGGAGCATCTAATATTTAGTGGCTGAACAGGAGAGCAATGTCCTCCAAAGGGGTGCAGAAAGAATTAATCAAAAGGTAGGAGAAAAATCAGAGGATTATGACATTTTAGCACCTCAGAGGCCAAGACTGGAGAATATATCAAGATGATGGTGAAGAGTGAAAAATGCTACTTAGCATCAAAGAATGGTTATAAGTTAAGGCAGGTTATTACTATTGCTTGTCTTTAAAAGGTGGCACCAGAATATTTATTGTGGAGAGATATGGGTTTGTTGGGGGGGGGGGAAATCTCTTGAAAAGCACTTGTTAATAAAACCACTCATGCCAAGGTTTCAAAAGATAGAAAAGTTGATCTTCACAATAGATGGAGAATTTGGAGATCTTGAGGGTAATTATAAAAGGGAAAGAGCCAGAAAGATGGCAGAGGCCCAGCTCTCTGTATGATATGACCCTCTCATGGAACCTCACAAAAATCTTTTAGGTTTTAATAAACATGTGCTTGATTGAACTTACTACTACTACTACTATTACTACTATAATTAGTATTATTCTAAGGAGACTGATGAAGCATCTTAATTTCAGGTTGGAATAGGTATGGATGAGGGACAGAGAGAACAGATGACAAAAAGGAGGCTGAGGATATAGAGGAGGTCTTGGAGCCAGGTGAGAAAAGTTGGGTAGAGCTGAGGCTAGACTGTGTAGGCTTACCTACCAGTCAGGGTGTTGGAACCACACTGAGCCTCAGCCTTCTTATCTGCAGAAATGAGGACAATAATACTTCCTAGTTCATTGGAATGTTGTCAGGATTAAATGAATTACCACATGTGCCTGGCACATAGTAGGATTTTAGAAGACATGGGCTATTTTTGCAAAGCCCTTTGGAAGACGTTGTACTTCCAGGGATGTTGGGATTAAGGTGGGGTAAGGCAATTTTCTTTAGCGTTGAAGGTCAAGAGAAGTTCCCAACTGATGCCTGCCTTGTGTAAGAGAAAGACTGAAAATTGTTTATGGGATTTTGCCACAAAGATGGTGCTATTTGTCCTAGAGAGTACAGTCTTAATGAAAGGATGTGGACAGAAACCAGACAGCATTGTGTTCAAAAGTGAGTGGATGGAGATGTAGAAAATTTTGACTAGGAAAGGCAGGAGAGGGGTGGGGAAAGGGGAGTAGCTGGAGAAGCCCAAGGAGGGATGAAGGGAGGATTGTCTTAGAATGGGAGAGTTTTGAGTATTTCCGTGTTGATGGGCTGGAGCCTTATGTCAGAGGTTGTCTGTTCACCCAGGGTAGTTTAATCATCTCTTCTAATAAAGGCGATACTACTCTGAGATCATGAAAATTGCCTTCATAGTTCTTTACTCTATGTCCCATTTGTTATTTAGATTTCAAGAATACAGTCAAGACATAAAAAGCGTAGGCTCTTGTGAGTTTAAATTTGTATCTTGTGCTTTAAAGAAGCTTATTAACTTGTCGTGTTTATGTACTGAGACCTAATCTGTGCTGCATAACCTCTCATATTTTCTTCCCAAATGAAGAGAAACATCTCACTGGCATGTCATCACTCTTTGATAGCTGGTGTCATCATCAAAAACTTCGATAATAACCTTTAACAAGAATAACTAAATTTTGAATACCTAGGTTCCACCTCTTAAATCAGGGTAGAGTAGGTTAAAAAGACAGGTTGACTTTTGGCTGGAGTAGTACACATAAGTTATTTTTAATTGGAAGTATCACCTTTGTTCTCCTGAGCAGCTGCCAAGGAACTTTCTACATGTGACTTGAGATAAATGGGAAAGTCAGGCAACAGTTTGCATCTCTAGGATGAACTGCTGGCCTGTTCCTTTGAAATCCTAAAGGGGATGGTGGTGATTAAAGACAGTTTTTACAACCTGAGAGAGTTAAGAAGCCTGAAGGAAGAGGCTGGGCTCAGGGAAACCCATGACCAGTGATTCTGGGATGCTGTCCTTTTGTTTTTCTTATTAACGCTAGAGGGAGGTTGCCTGGGAAGACACACTAGGAGAACTGTAGAGCATGAATCAGAGCATCAGTCTTTCTTTGGTAAAGAACAAAGGGAGCAAAAGGAAGCCCTGAGAGGAGGATTTCAAAGCTCTGAGAGGAGAATTTCATGAATGCATTCTCTTCTCCCCAAATCTTTCCCATTCATCGAGGACTGAGACTGAGTCCATCCTTCTTTGGAGGCTCTAGACTCAATAAGTACATATTGAACATGGTTGTTATGCCACGGAAGCAGTCTGGGTAGAGAGTCAGGGGACTGAGGTTGAGGTCTAGTTTACTCACGTCTCTGCTACTAATTTTGTAAATTTAGGCAAACCTTGATCCCTCTGAGCCTCCTTTTCTCCATGTGTAAAATTGTAGAAGGTATATGGCCTCTACGATTCCTGCCCATTCTGATGTTCTGTGTGTCTGGAAAGATGGCAAAAGAAAGTGTATTTATAATAAGAAGATTAAAAGAAAACAGCTTCTTGGGCATTTTGCTTTGGGAATTATATGTATCATTTGATTATATGGGAGAAGGAAGAATGGGTGTGAAACCTAGGCATCTCAGGTTGGCATGTGCAGACAATAATATTCTTATATAAAATTTTGGATAAATACTTATTTTACACTTGCTTTCACCCCAAATATTTGGTTTTCAGTTTCCTAATCCTCTGGAATGCTGGAAATTACTTTTGGCATTTTCATCATTCCTGGGGTACAGCTTTATGCTATTTGAAAGAGAAATAGTTTCAGCCTCAAAATAACACAGCTACAGCTAATCAACTCAAAATCATCCAAGTCACACATACTATCGGAAACCAGAACCTGTTTTTCTGGAATAGGGAATATATTTGCTTAGTCCATGAGATTGAGATCAAATTTGGATATTATTTTCCAGGCTCTCGTCTTTGGAAAGTAGACAAAGAATACCCCAGTGGCATGAATTGTTTTGTGAGTAGCAAACTCTATCAACATTTCTTAGGAACCACATTTTGGCCTATGAATAAATCAGGCAGATCATGAGTGCATTTTCATAAACTTATTTTATCTTTGAATCCCTCATGCTTAGTGTGGAGGGTGGCGTATATTTAATCCTCAAAAATGTCGAATAAATGAATGAATGTGTACATAGATGGCATTTAAAAGAGACTGGAAAATCTATCCTTCAGTAATTTTCCTAATAAAATTTAATTATTACTATCAATTTTGATCTGTTATGTAAATAAAATGATTGGCATTTAATAAATTTCTGAATAGACTCTTTTGAACTTGTATTGAGATAGTCTTATTAACTTTGAATTGCTTCTATTGGCATCTGACTTAAAAAAAAAAAAAGAAAAAAGAGAATGAGCCTGACTAGTTATCTAGACATCTCTGGGCCATTCAGGGTGCAATTCTATCTGGGAATAGCTCCCCAAATCAGGTAGGATATATCTGAGATGTGTTCCTCTGTTAAAAGCTCCTTGAGTCCCTGATGGTACCATTTGCAGGCATGCTCAGATTCAGAGAGAAATCTGAAAAGCAGACATGTTGATGAAAGGAGGATGTGATTGCTTTTGACACTAAAAAATGAGGGGGAAAGTGCTAACTATTCTTTATTATTCTGGCCCCTGGCTAAAAATGTGAGTAGAAGTTTTTTAGATATGTCCCACTAGCTGAAACTTGGCAATCTTTAATTTTGATCAACTATTTTCCTTTTTGATTAAGATAATTTTTCCTCGAGGCTTTGCCTGTGGGAAGCAAGCTCTGCAATCTTGGGCTGGTATTGAGACTTGATCATTATGGCTGCTAACGAATCCGTTGAGTGCATACATTATAAAAGACTATCCAGTTGGGACCAAACGTTTAAAGGACTTCTTTTCATCTTGCCAGTTGACTTTTATAGGTTGAGATATCACTCCAGGGTTGGTCACACGTATTTATTAGAAGAGTAAGATTATTTTTTTCTAGCAAACACACACCAAATTGATCACTAGAGCTGATTGACTGCACCAACATCCTCATTTTATGAGGAGAAACTGAGACCTGGAGAGGTGAAGTGACTTGACCAAGGACACTATTAACCAGAACTAGAATGCAGGATGTTTTTGAAATTTGTAACAGATGATTCATTGCCACATCTTGACCCATTCTACATAAGTTCTACACTTGTATTGAAGTGTCACTTGAGATAGAAAATGGTGTGTTTTGAAGAGCTCTCAGTGTGTGACTATTACTGCTCTTAGATCTTTCCTAGTCATCATATGCCTGCATAGCTCAGGAAACTTTCTTTCTTGGAATTAGATCCCATTTCATACATGCAACAATGGATCTGCATATCACTGCATGGACAACAGTAAAAATGTGATTTATTTGGTTAGATCTTAAGAGCTTATAGACTTACAAATATACAAGTAAACTATGGGGCATCAAACTGGCTTGCATCACATTTAGTTCTTATCCAACTGATCTTCACCTCACTGAGGGGCTGTAGGCTTCTGACCATCCCTTATGGAGAGGCTGCAGGCTCAATAACAAGAGGAAATGCTGTAAAATGCAAATCAAATCCTCTTCATGTTCAAGAGATTGCACTGTGCACTCCTGTGGGGAGGACATTGGTGGGGCCAGGCTTCTCTGCTCCACAAGCTTGTTCTGTTCCCAGCTAATGGAGAACGTGACTTTGGGCAATTCACCTGTCTTCTCTGCATCTCAGCTTTCCTGTCAGTGAGAGGAGGAGATGGGTGAGATGGCCTCCAAGCTTCCCTTCAGCTCTCATACTATGAGGACTTCGATGTACTCTCAAGATCAGAAAGGGCAGTAAAGCCTGTGGACTGGAAAACATTTCTGCTGAAAGAAGTAGGACAATGTTGGGAGAAGAGCACTGGACTCACAATAAGAACATCTACCTCTGAGAGTCCTGTGCCTCAGGCAAGCCACTTAGGCTTCTGTTGCTCGGTTTCTTTAGGTGTCATTTGAAAACTGTCCTGTGCCAATGCCTCAAGGAACTGTTGTACTGAAGTCTCCTTGTATACCTACCATCCTCAGTCAGCAGTGACGCACTGTTGGTGATGTTTTTTATTTTGGAGGGGGTGTTCAGGGCTGGGAATATGTTTGAAGAAAGCCACTTGAAGAAGTATTAAAATAATAAAAAATTTAAAACCACCTCCTGGGTTAACTCTTGTGACTTCTCCTTGCCACAATGAAATTCCAGTCAGCTGAGTTTGTGTTCTGGGTTTTACAATGACTGATAAGAAGTTCCTGCCTGAGCTTATCTTGCAAAAGAGCAGACATGGGAGTGATATAAGGATCAAACTACTGTTCTCTTTTTACTTCAAAAAATGAGAACTTTTTCCTCTTTTTATTCAAACTTTGACAAAGTGTTTTCCATTTCTTCAATGTCCCTTAGTTTTGTAATAACTTAAAATTATTTCATTCCCTTTATGTTTGAAACCACTTAAAAATTTCATTTTTGGTAGCATCTTTCTTGAGATATAATTCACTTACCATACAATGCATTGAAGTGTACAATTCAATAGTTTTTAGTGTATTCACAGAGTTGTGCAACCATCACCCATAGTCATGGAACCACTACTTTTGCTAGTTATGAATGAGCTCCTGATGATCACATCCAGTATTTTCAGTCCTATTCTCATTGACCTTTCTGTGCATCGAGTACAGTTGAATAGTCCCTCCTTGATATTTCTATTCCCTTTCCTTAAGGATGTTATCAATCTCTTATGTATTTTTCACTATGATGGGTAAAAAAAATCATTCCATTGCTTTTTTAATTTCCTTCTTCCTCCTCTAGATTTGACCTACTTGAGAATGAAAATCTTGGCTTATTTACCTCTGAAGCCCCAGGACAGACCATCAGAACACAGTATGTACGTAATAAATGATTGTTGAGTAAATAAGTCATGTAAAACACACCAACCACTGTTAGGCCTGAGTTTGTGCAACTACTGAACAGATAGATGTACAGGCTAGCGTTGATCAATACTCTGAGTTTTCTTGGCAAGATGAGTCAAGCAGTAAATGAATGATTGAGAGGATGACTAGAATTGTAGTCACTGAAGAGATGCTGGATTTAAGGGATGTGAGCAGCAATAACTTCTGTTTGTGTGGCAGTTTCCAGCCCCTAGAGTGCTTTCCCATCCTTGATCCTCTTCAGCTTGTTAAGGCAGTTATTTACAGCTCTATTTTACAGGTGAGGAAACTGAAGTTTATATAGGTTAAATAAATTGCTCCACATTGTATGATTAGTGTGGATTTAGAACTCAAGCCTTTTTTGTCTCATGATTTGGTAAATGGGCTTTTGGAGTAAAGATAGGCTGTACCTAAAATAATTTCTCTGCAAAATTTCAGTTTTTCAGATTTTATCAGTTTAGGAATGTTTGCATTAAAACCAGTGCCAATTTTCCTTAGTGCAAAATGATAATATGTTGATAAATATAATTTTTGTCAGTTTCATCAAACATCATATTTAGTGCATATATGATATTGATAGATGGCTGCAACAAAGACCCCAACTTAACAGTGATTTAGATAAGATAGAAGTTTATTTTTTTCACATTTATATAAGAACAGGTGGGTAGTTTGGGATAAGTATGAAATCTCCACAGTCCAGGGACCCAGCATCCTTCTCTCTTGATCTCAACATCCCATCAGATTGGTAGCTTTGTCCTCTCAGCAGAAAGTGCTACAACATTCCATGGATTGCCGAGACTTTTAGGCTTTGGAAGCTAACTGAAGTAAACAGCTGGCACCTAAGTTCTGACTACCTGGCCCCAAGCATTCTTTATAAAATGGTTCTCATTCTTGTCACATATAAAGAAAGAGGAGCCAATGCTCTCTGCTGGTGCATGGTCCCTCTATGAGAACAAAGTGCCTCCAACTCCACCTGGGTCCAAGAAGGGTTCTCTGCAGAATGCTATGAAATCAAGGACTCTGCACTCCTGCTCCCCTGAGTTCCAGCCTTACCAAGTGACGCTTTTGGCGTTTACTACAAATTCTCAGAATATCAGTTTGTTGTGAGGATTAAGTGAATGAATATGTGAAAAACACTAAGGATGGTGCCTGGTGTTAGCTTTCAAATGGGCATAATCACCGAATTAAGAGGGCCATAGTGAGATAACAGATGTGAAAGCCACGTGGAAACTATAACAAACTGTACACATATGAGCTGTTTTTACTATAAGCTACATCTATCTTTTGTACCGTAGTAGCCTCTTTATCTCACCTGGGGTTTAAACAGAAACAGGAGTCATGTCAGTGTTTATTGCGGAATGGAAAGAAATGAGCGTATATGTACACCTGGGCAGGAGGACTTTGAATGTAATCGGCTTTCCTTCAGGGATTAAAGTCCTTAATTATTTTGAAAGGATTTTAAAAGCTTTGTTAGATTTAGCCTTGTTTTTGGGTCGTCGGGATGGGGGATGCCTTTGCCTCGCCTTGCAGTAACTAACAAAAATCACATCCGTGCCTTTCCACAGAAAGTTGTTGTAAACCCGTCCTTTTTTCCCCTCACACTTTCCGATATATAAATATATTTTTATGTGTTCTAACAAATCTCAATATGCATATGAAAAAGATAAATTCCTGTTAAAAATACCGCCAGGTTGCTAGTGCCTAGAATGAGAAATGATATGTCAATAGCATGAGCTTAATTATCTCAAGTTATGAGCATAGGAGACCTTTACCGTGAATACAGCAGAAAGGAAAATATTCAATTGGCTATAATTACTTCATAAACGACACCTCCAGAAACTCGAGAGTCAGCCTCGATTCCCAACTCTCCTCCACATCATCTTTTCAATTCCGTTTTCAATATATCTCAAAGCCATTCACTTCTATTACCTTTGCTGCTCTCTTAGTACAACCTGCCATCATCTTTCACTTGAGCGTCTACAAGAGCCATCTCTCTGCTTATATTTTTGTCCTATTCCAATCAATTCTTTACGAAGATGTTAGAGTAATCTCCTAAAACCTAAATTGGGTCATGTCTCTTCCCGGTCTCCAGTAGCTTCTTACTGCACTTGGAGTAAAACCCAAACTCATCAACATGGCCTGCAATGATCTGTATAAACTCACAAATTTTGTCCCCTGTGCGGGAAGATCAGCTACCCTGATTTTCTTTTAGTTCCTGGAAAGTCCTAGGTATGTTCATGCCCAGAGCATTTGCACCAGCTGATCTTTTTCACTCCCCCACCCTTTTACTCTAGTGAACCCTTACTCTCCTTCTGTCTTAGCTCAAATGTCTTGTTTGACACACACACACGCACACTTCTAAATAAGGTCCCTGCCTTTATTCTGGGACACTGGGCCTTTCGCTTACTGCACACCAATTTCAGAGCACATAAATGCATTGGTATTTGGTCACGTATTCGTTTAATAGTTTTGTCCCTCAGTGGATTGAAGTTCTATGAGGACAGGGACCATGCCGGTATGTTAAATACTGACTACTGAGTATCTAGCCTGGTACCTAGCACATAGTAGGTGCTCAAGAAATTTCAATCCCATGGGGGGAGTATATGGGGACCTCATTTTTTTTAATGTAACATTAAAAATTAAGTAATTAATTAATTAAAAATACATAAAATTAAAATGTGAAAAAAAAACCAAAACAAAACCAAAAGAAATTTCAATCCATGAACAAATACATTGTTCTAAGTTGTAATAGTATGAAAAGTTGAGGAGACACAGGGATTTTCCATTGAACTACAGTTGTGTGGGCGAAGGGAGGAGACCTTAGGGAACACATTGGGAACCCTGGATTCTAGATCTATTAGACCTTAGGCAAGTTATTAAACTTCTCCTGACCCCTTTTTGTCATTGGCAAATCAAGAAAAATAAATAATCATAATGATCCCCCCTTCTACCCTCCAATGCGGTGGTGAGGATCGAATGAGAGAATTGTTATAATAATGCTTTGAAACCCTAAAATATTTATACAAATTTACATTATTGCTATTATTAAATGAAAAACAGTGTCTGCAAAGAGAAGAGGAAAAGAAGAAAAAGCAGACAGAATGAGAAGAAGGGACAAATGAATAACAGCCTAAAGGTTGTTGGTAAATAAACACAGTGGCCTGTAATTTTTTGTCCATCCTTTCAAATTTCAATATTTGAATAAAACCAAATTAATCAAAGCAATCATAAAGCATTTACAATATGTAGATTCTTAACCTGCTTATACCTTTGGCCAATCTCCTAGCAAATAAATCCCACTCAATTGAGAGCAGATGCTATCTGTATTTTTAAACTTCTTAGATCTTCATGATTTTGAATACTGCATCAACATTCAGTACTTAACTTTTGTCATGCATCATTTCATATCTTCCCCAATTCTCCTTTGCTTTTGTAAGTCATATGCTAATTTATAAACCTGTATGAATTCTTTTATGATGCTAATGATTCCTTTCCTTATGCCCATTTAATATACTTAATTCTCAATTCATTAAACAATTTAGGCAAACCTAAAAAGCATCTATTATAATCTGTGTGATTGCATTTACTGTGGTGATTTTAGCTCAGAGAGCACAAGGGAAGCTTGTGACTGCTAGAATCATAGTGGAATTTATATGAGGACAACCATACCTACTTCTAGTCTAAAACATTGTACGATGGAGAAACATCAGTTCTGGTCTCCAAGTGAGGAAGAAGCCACTGTGAATACAAGACTAATTACCTATACTTTTGAAAAATTCTGGATCAGAGAAGTATCTTAGTTCCTCAAGTGTGAATTTAAACTCTTTAAAGAAAATGTATGTTTGACACAAAGTAGGTGCTCTAGGATGCTTATGATTTCACCCATCCTTTTATTCAATAAACTACTGATTATGTGCCAAGCCCTGTGCTAGGTGCTAGAGATAAAATAACAAAAAAGCAAATAAGATGACCCTTAACCATGGTTTCACTTTCTTATCCATTTGTGTCTTTGACTTGGATTTCAGCTAGGGAAAACCCATAAAACTCCATCTTGGTATGAAGAGGTCTGATAGTCTAGAGATTTAATGGGCCATTAATAGATACTTGATAGTTGATTCTCAATGCTACTTTTGCAAAACCTGAGTTGTGATTAGTCACAGAAGAAACGTACACACTTTCTCTCTCATTTTAATTCATTTTAATTTTCTAAAAACAAAGATGCCATATTGCTCTGGTTGACATTCTGTCTTGGTCAGGATCCTGGTTAGGCTACTTTTTCAGAAACCATAATAACAGCTTAAAACAGGTAGAGGCTTACTGAATTCGTTTGTAAAAGTCCAGGTCTCTGAGGTCATTCGGAACCAGGTCCTTCGTTTCCTAGCTGCTAAGACAAACACCGTGAAATGGATCGACAACTGCAGGAATTCACTGGCTCTCGGTTTCAGAGGCTAGAAGGTTTGCTTCCTCCTGGGGTCAGGATCTTCTGGCTGGCTGGCCGTCTTGGGTTTCTTGGCTTTTCCCTCACAGGGCAATGCATATGGCAGCATCTTCTCCTTTCCCTTCTGGGTTCTGTTAGGTTCCAGCTTCTGGCTGCTCCTTGTGGCTTCTTCTCTCCCTGTCTGAATTTCATTCGGTTTATAAAGGACTCCTGTAATCCTGATTAAAGCCTGACCTGATTCAGCGGGCCACACCTGAACTGAAAACAACACCTTCAAAAGGTCCTATTTTCAGTGGCTTTGTACCCATGGGAATGGGCCAAGATTAAGAACGAAATTTTCTAGGGTACATAATTCAATCCCAACACCCAGCGTTTTCCTGTCCTGAGACTCTGCCATCTCCTAGCTTCACCTTCTCCAGCGTGGGTGACACTCACTACCTGCCTGTGACCCAGCCAGAAGGAAGGCGAAAGAGAGAGGGAGCACACAATTTCCTTTCTTTTTTAAAAAATAAGTAATGCTTTTATTTTATTTTATTTTTTTAAGATTTATTCATTTATTACCCCCGTCCCCACCCCATTGTCTGTTCTCTGTGTCCCTTCACTGTATGCTTTTCTTTATCTGCTTGTACTCTCATTAGGCAGAATTGATCCTGGGAAATTCTGGAGTGGGAGAGAGGCGATCACTCTCTTAGGTCACCTCAGTTCCCTGTCTTCTTAATGTCTCTCCTCTGTGTCTCTTGTTACGTCATCTTGCTGCACCAGCTCTCTGCGTTGGCCGGCACTCCTGCACAGGGCAGCACTCCCGTGTGGGGTAGCCCTCCCATGTGGACTGGTACTCGGCATGGGCCAGCTCACCATGTGGGCCAGCTTGCCCTCACCAAGAGGCCCTGGGCATTGATTGGACCCTGGACCTGCCATGTGGTAAACAGAAGCCCAACTGCTTGAGCCACACCCTTTCCTACAATTTCCTTTCAAGACCATAACCTGGTCAGGTCATAACTTGCTCAGGTCACTTCTCACGCCCCAGTGTCCAGATCTATGCCACTTGACTGCACCAAGCTACCAGTGAGTCAAAAACTCAGGGAAATCAGGAGAATGGACACTGGGGGATAACTAGTCATCTTTGTGAGCATGTCCTGACTCTTTCTCCCTCCTTTGAATACACTGTACTGTTAAGAGAGATTTTGCTTTTGTTATATAAAAGTAAATTTAAATATGAAAAGATACCGAGAGTTTTAGAACAAACACCCCAAAGAACTCAACATTCAGAATTGACAATGTTTCATGCTACTCCTGGACTAAGTCCCAAGGCATGGAAATTCAGATTCCTTAAACAATCCAATTCTCCTCTCAAGAAGTGGGAGTAGGTGCAATGCCCCCCAACACTAATCAGAGAGGAAGATGCCCATTGGGAGGAAATGGGCTGCAGCAAGAGCAGCCTATTAGTGACAAGTGATAAAATTTTATGTATTTTTCATAAGGTGACCTCCAAATTAAACATGTGTGAAGTCAGGGCTGAATTTGGCCACCTCATGAGCTGACTCCTCCTAGCAATCATTCATTATTCTGGAAATCAGCCTTGGCTTCTGGGGATTCCTTAAAGTATTCATTTATTCACTTACTCAGTCAATATTTATTGAATACCTGCTATGTGCAAGGCACAGGTGCTAGCTGTTAGAAGAGTGGGGATAAAAGAGTAAAAAGTTTGACAATCCTTCCCTTAAGGTACTTATGGTCTGGAGGGGAAGACAAGGGATCCACATACTTAATTAATTAATCCTGTAATGTAAAATGGATGTAGAAAGTAGAGAGTAGGTGATTCAGAAACAGACTCAATCTTTTCCAGTGTGGAGGGGGTGTGCTTCAGGAAGAAGGAGGTGGCTGCTTAAGATGTGATGGCTTTTTAAAGGTAATGACAATAGGGGACTTTCTAAGCAATGGGAATGGCATGAGGAAAGTTGTGGAGTCTGGGAAGTCTAGGGGTGATACTACCCAGACTGAGATTCCTCTAGCCTCTGAGAGAGAAGTGGAGGCACTAAGTACATCGTGAACACGATGCTTGCTCCCTGAGGCAGCTCTATCAAGTGGCCTTGGGGGCAGGCGTCTGAGCCACCCCACAGGCTCCATAGCAGCAGTGCTCTGCACAGGGATATGTAAGGACAGCTCTCTTGTCCTCACAGGTCCTGGCACTGTCCCCACATTCTCCTGCATTTCCAGGATAATTGGGCTCACTAATTCCTTAAGTAGAGAAGCCTGACTCACCAAGGGAGTTTATTTCTGAACATCACCATGGCCCAATATACTTCTTGAAATATAGGAAATTCAGTATGATGCATTCTTTTATTATTATTATCTGCTCTTGTTGCTGCTTAACTTGTAAATGGCAAATCTCCTTCTACTGTGAAGGATAAGGGAACTTGTCCCTCTGCCACGGGTTGGGCAGAGAGATGTGATTTAGGAAAGTAGATTATCCGAAGAGTCGTTTGAGAAGTATAAATGAAAGAAGATTATTCCTGTCACTTTTCAGAACACTCAGAAGTGAGACTTTCATGAATTAATTTCTCAAATACAGGAGAAACAACCAACCCTTAGGGTCTCCAATTCTCTTAGTTAAATAAAAGCATGTGAGTTTCGGTGCTGAGTGTAGAGATTCTGCACACTGCTCTTGCTGGATACTGGAGCCTGAAACAGAATGGAGGCAAACTGTAAAAATTGTATTAAAATGTTAATTTCTCTCCAGTCTTTTCACTTATAACAGTTTCTGAATTCACCGAGTTGAAAAGAATGGTTTCAACTTTGCCTCAATAGGACAATGTCTGACTGAACTGTGAGCATTTTAAATCTGGAATAAGTGTTTTGATTTTGATTTACATTTAAATGAGGCTCCTTGCAGATGGAAGAATTAAGAGAGTTGTCATGCCAGGAGTTGCAGATTCTGGCTGAGGAGGAATCCAAAACAGAGGGAAGGGGTTAGAGGGCCTACCAAATAGCTGATTATTTTGGTCCTATCTTTTCATCACAACAGGGATAAATGCTAGTGTTGGTGAAATGTTTCGGCTCCCAGGAAGAAAGGGAATAAAACAACCCAAGGTTGCGTGGATATCTTTGCCATTATTTATGAGATTTAAAGCAAGGCAAGGAAGCCTGGAGATATTTCAGGGCAAGTCTCTTCTCTAGGTGGAAAATATATATTCAACTGGTGAGAGTGAGGCGCTAAGCGCTTTTTCATTTTATGGTCCAAAGCTTGTTTACTTGCCGTTTATTGGCTCTCTTTTAAGTATCTATGACTGAATAGGCAGATTGTTCATGGGGCAATTTGGTGAGTAATAGACCCATGAATAATAAATTGGCATTAACGTTCAGACTAGACTCTTCTCACCTTTCCTACTTTTTAAAATTAAACATTTCCTGAAAATGTTCTGTCTCCCAAAATATCTCTGAGGCTTGGAAGGGTATTCCTTGCCAAAATAACATTTGGTAGACTATCAAAATCGACTCAACCTAACTGAATATCTGGAATGGAGAGGTTAGGAAGGTGGACCTTAAGTTGCAATGCACCTTCTTTTGAGTTGACTCGAGACACCCATGGGATGAGTTTGAGGCAAATAACTTGTTATAGGTTTTAGAGCCAAGGCAGATAGTCTATGTTGCTTGCTGGCTGGCCCACTTTGAAACCCCTGTACTCCACTTTTAACAATGAGGATAAAACAGCAGTATGTAAGAGATTTAAAATGAGCTACAAGTAGACAGGAGATGCCTGTTTGGCTGCAGTGCTCGCCTTTTGTATTGATTTCTAATGGTCAAGCTCTAGGTCATTGGGAAGCCTCAGTGAAATGTTTTTTCATCTTAATTAAACATGACTTCTTTTGACTTTTGAGATTAAGGTGTTCAGGTTTATGGGCCTTACAGTAGGTAGCTCTTTCTAGTGCCCATTGGGAAATGCTTTTCATTAAGCCAGCAGAAGTAGCTTCTGGGAAATTATTTGGGTTACTTTTCATTATTGACCTTATGCTATCCCTTTGCTTGACTGTTGTATAGAAAAACTAGTATATCGTAAAGGTACCACATAATAAGTAGCTGGAAAACATTTCCTATTATAGACCTAGTCTGAAAACCTCCCATTCAAACCCTATTAGGTAGCCTGGTGTTTTAGTCTGCTAGGCTGCCGAAATGCAATATTCATTGCATTGGCTTTTAAATGGGAATTCATTAGCTGAAAAGCTTACAGATGTGAGGTTGTGGAAATGTCCAGATCAAGGTATTATTAGACAATATTTTCTCCCCAAAGACTAGCTGCCGGTGATCCTTGACTCCTCTGTTATATGGCAAGGCACTGGTGGTGTCTGCTGGCCTCTCCCTTCTCTTCTGGGTTTCATTGCTTCAGCTTCTGGTCTTCTGGCTTTGCCTTTCCTTTTGTGGCTTTCTCCCTGCCTTTCTCTGTATTCCTCCCATTTATAAAGGACTCCAGTAAGAGGATTAAGACCCACCCTGGGCCTTGCCTCGCTGAAGTAACCTAATCAAAAGGTCCTACACACAATAGGTTTACACCCACAGGAATGATTAACTCTAAAAACATAAATTTCTGGGGTCCATCTAGCTTTATTAATATGTACCAATAAAATTTTTAAATGCTTAAAAATTAAATAAAAAAAGATTCTGACTCTGACAGAGCTGGATCCTAATGCTTAAAAAAAAAAAGCCTTTGAGTTGAAGAAGAAGCATGTGTTTCCTACACTAAAAAAAGGCGTAAGACAAATGAAATCTGAAAGGGTCATCAATCTGCTTTGAATGGGGGTGGCAGATGTGAAAAATGCAAAGAGAACAAAAACTTAACGTATGCCAAAAAATTGTTCTGTCATCTCAGTATAATGGTCATTTCAACTGAGTTCAACAAAAATTTCTTGTATCTTCTATATGTTGGTGTAACAAAGAGAACATCATGATTAAAGGTACATAAGCCTGTGTTTAAAGAACAAGAGATTGTCCAAGGTGGTCAACATATAAGGCACAGGAAGCAGTGGTAGTGGTGGGATTGGTGGGAAGAAAGATAACCAAGGACTAGTCAGATCATAAGGGACTTTGAATACCCAGAATTAGGGCATAATCCTGTAAGCATGCAATAGATGCTCTGAATTACTTTTAGTCAGAGACTTGATAGGATCAGATTTATGCTCTGCAAAATTTGAGCATAAATTGAGGCAGAAGAAGGAGGCAATGAGTGCAATTAGGAGGCTTTGCTTCTTGGGAGGTGACAGAAGCAGCCTCCCCTTCAACATTCATTTTATTTGCAGAGACTGGGGCAAGAGTACAGATGGAGACCACTTCCCACCCCCCTACCCCCCACCTCCTGCCACGGCCTACTCTGTGTTCTTCCCATCTGCTGTGCAGGGTCCTCACAAACCTACATTCCCATGTTTAAACTCTGACTGTCTACTCCTTCCCCCTCTCACAAATAGCTTCCCCTTGGTCACAGCCCCGACCTGGAGGCAATGCATACAGGTTGCACTGTCTGCCTTGGAGAATGATGTTCCTTGTTCAAGTCCCTGCAGGTGCTGGTATATGCTCAGGGCTGCTTGGATTAGGAATTCCAGGTCCCAGTTACCCAGAGCATGGTCTAGAAGCAGGGGCATGGGTTCCATGTGGGCATGGGTTCCATGTGGGCATGAGTTCCAGGTGGAAATATATCCTTGGCCCTGTAGGAGGTCCAGAGCAGGGCCCTGGAAAGCACAGAGCTTGTGGCAGGGGCTCCAGTTGCCGATGTTTAAGGGAGGCACTGGAGGGAGATCCAAAGATTCCTTTTAGGAAACATCACCTTTTCACCAATGTGTGAGATGCCACACAGAATTACACCATACCTTAGTGTGATGCAGACACCAAAAAAGAGCAAAGCAGATACCATACTCTATTCTCTTGTGATAAACAGATAACACTAGGGAGATAATACAAAGACTCCGTGCTCTCCTAATTGCTCATTTCAGAGGTTTTCCAGGAACTTTTTTTTTTTCTCATTCTTTAATTGGCAGAGGTGTTGACAGACCATATTTCCACTTTATCTATCCTCTGGTCTAAAACGGTCTAAATGAAGACCAAGTGTTCTTCCAGAGTGCAAACACACCCCTGTGAGCCAGTGCACTCCACTGGGCATGTTCACCGTATTCTCAGTGCCAGGCATCTCCTGCCTTGATCCACACCCAGCAGCTCTGATTTCTCTTCATGGATCCATTGCTTTAAGGACATGTAGAATGTTGAGTGTGAGCATGGAGGAGTGCACGTGTGTGTGTGTGCACATGTGTGATACAAAGAGGGACAGAGAGCAAAGGTGGAAGGATAAAACACATATACACTCTGAAGAAGGGATCTCCCCCGTTATTCTCCTCCCTTCATTTGAACAGTAGGAACATAGAGCTGAGTAATAGGGGTGCTGAGTTCTAGTGCTGACACCCATCAGTGACCCAGTGGCATGGAATAGTCCCTCAGCTTCTCTGTATTTCAGTTCAGTTTCTTCTTTTGCAATACGAGTGAAGCACATCCAATCAAAGGCGACATGAAGCAGGCTTTGGAAAGCACGAGGAAGGGTAGGACTTTGAGTAATGCCTTTAGGACTTCCTCCCATTCCATCTCTATTTTTCTGTAATTTCTTCAGCTGAGTTAAGAATAGGAAGTGAGGAAAGACAGCATTCTGGATTTTGATTTTGTTTTCAAGAATAGAGGCTCCCTCTGCTCCCAGGGCAGGCTGATGTTACTACTTGTGGACAACCATATCATGAAGCTCTCAAGTCAGAGGAAGTGCTTATAAGGGATTTTGAATCCTTTTAATTTTATTTTCCTCTCAACAAATCAGTTATCTAGGTGTGTCCATGCCCCCTGGTGCGATTTCAGGCCACTTGCCTCTGTGATGCTCACCAAGACTTGGATTTGCTAACATTATGTCCTTTCTCCTACAAAAGTCACTTTCTGGCCAGTCTTGTGTTTTCTGTATAAACCTCTAATTACACCTGCAGCACCTATGTTTTCTCCAGAGATTCGAGAGGGGCAAAGCAGCACTCAATATCTTCTCCAAATGGGACTGTGGAATGTAGGGAAGAATAAGTGAAATGATTACAAAACAGTTTTAAGAAAAAAAAATTGATTATTTGATTCTTCCTACTCGCTATGGGCCACCTATTTTAAAAGTTAGAAAACTGATCTCCTTTTTGTCTTCTTGTTTGCACGCATCAGAATGTGGAGTGGAAAAGAAGTTGTGAATTCAAATTCTGGCTTTGTTATTTGCTGACTATCCAATATTGAAGTTTCTTAATGTCTTTGAACCTCAGTCCTCTCATGTAAAATGAATTTAAAAATATAAGTCTCCCGGGATTTTTGTGATGCATCATAAATGGCATGGTTATTAGGTATGAACACATCTAGCACCAATAGTAATCCACTGAATACCAAACACATTGCAGTGTGTATTAATTTTTGAGTCTGTCTTTCCTACCATTTCTCATTGCACAAAATTGATGGAGCAAGAAGTAATGATGCACCTTGGATAGAGAAACCATTTGCAGGGGCACACAATGTTTGCAACCATCACACTAAGTTATTACTTATGGATGGGTCAAGGGGAGGGAAGGTTCTATAGCTCTTAGTCTCATTATAGCCAGGATGTTACACTCTTGATTGAACTTGGTTCTTTCATTTTTTCTGCAGCAGCAAAAGATGACAGAAAGTCTTCTTGTTCATTCTAAGGAGATTAAATTATCTTTTGTCTCCTTAAACTTCTTCTTCCCTGAAGAAGAGTGAATTTCCTTCCCAATTCCCATACTTCAATAATCAGCATGTACATGTAAGGAGGCAGGTAGCAAAAACTTAAAATCAGATTTTTTTTTTTTACTGGAAGTTTATAGATTCCCAGAGGAAATCAGAATAGCCTCACTTAGATGGTGGATTGGTAGCCCTTTTGTCCCCCAAAAGTGAGTGGTGAAGTTCTTTGCATTTCAGGGATAAATGGGAAAAGCCATCTGATTTTTGGGGAGGAAAAGGAGTAGTGGATCCCAGGGAAGAAACGGATATAGTGGATCTATATCCCCAATTGGCTGAAACCTGAACTGTTGTGAAAGTGTTGGGAAGTAAGCTTGGTCCTTGGAAGCATGACTCCAAATGCTACTAAGAGCTACAATTTTGGGAATCTATAGTGGGTTGAATGGTAGCCCCTAAAAGATATGTCCATGTCTTAACCCTCAGACCCTAAGAATGTGAACCTTATTTGGAAAAAGGGTCTTTGCAGATGTAAATAAGTTAAATTAACTCATCTTGAGATTAGTTCATCCTGGATTACCTGGGTGGGCTCCAAACCTAATGACAAGTGTCCTTATAAGGGAATCACAGAGAAGAGACATGCAGAGGAAAGGGTTGTGTGAAGATGGAGCTGGAGGTTGAAGTTATACAGCCACAAGCCAGTGAATTCCTGGAGCCAGGAGAACCTGAAGGAGGCAAAGAAGGATTCTCCTCTAAAATCTTCAGGGGAAGCAAGGCCCTGCCAATACCACCTTGATGATTTTGGACTTCTGGCCTCCAGAGCTGTGACAGTATGTATTATTGTTGTTTTAAGCCATGGAATTTGTGGTGATTTGTTACAAGAGCCTTAAGGAAACTAATGCAGAACCCAAAATGTTTTTGGTCAAACGAGATCTTCTTCCTGTCACTATCCAGGGTGGTCTCTCCGTAAGGACATGGATCAGCAGCAGCCCTGAATAATGCTGAGCAGAGCTGGGAGTGGACAGGTCGGACTCCACACTCTTCTTCAAGCGTGGATGTCTGAATCACTCCACCTCTCTTCTGTTTTGGAACTCTAAATCCTCAGGCCTTTTGGAAATTTTAAGGAGTGTAATAAGAGAATATCAGATGTTTCACTAATTTGGCAATAAAGTCTCAATACAGCTTCTTTTAAGAAAAATGAAGGATATGTGATGCTAATTATATCTTCAATGTGTGAAGCAATTTGTTTCACTTACTTGGGTCTGCATTAGTATTTGTCTGCTTGAGTTTTTCTTTTTGTCTCATATTTCAAGTTGTTTTCGTTGTTGTTTTTTGGCCTGTGTTCTTTTCATTTTCCATAAAAAAACAAATCCTAGACTGGCCTGCCTGGCAGATGGATCAGACTGGGGAAACAAGGCATGTTCTTATTGTCAGTTATTACTTGTCTTTCACCAATGCTGGTCATGGGTTATGACCTGTGTTCTCAGCTTTTGCTGGGAAATTACTCTTGTAGACTGTGTGAGCAGCTGTGCCTGCCTGCTCGCCCTTGTGTATCTGGGGGCCAAAACAGTCATAGGAAATTCTTTTTCTTCTTATGGAAACCATATTGTATTGTTAACACTCCCTTTTCTATTAGCCTGCAAATTGCTGTCTTATTGGGCATATTTGTGGTACTGTCATTAAATATATTGAGTCTCCTAGGAAAGAAATATCAGAAACACAAATAAGTGGGGTTATTTTGTGAATAAATTCTTAGACTACAAATAATGTTGGCTGGCAACAGGAGAAAGTATGCCTCCCCACAAATAAAATATCAATTGGAATTTGTGGCAAGGCAGGTATGGTCTTTGCAGCTGAGGGCCATAATGAATGATTCTATTTTGCAGTTTCTAAAATGTAAGTATTTTCAATTCATTGATGCAGTGTTTGGTCTCAGGAGAACAGTGAGAATTTCTAAAGTTATTCTCACTTTCTAAGTACAAATTGCTCAAAGAACGCCCAATGGATAGGGCGTTCACCTACCACATGGGAGGTCCGCGGTTCAAACCCTGGGTCTACTTGTCCCGTGTGGAGCTGGCCCATGTGCAGTGCTGATGCACACAAAGAGTGCCCTGCCACGCAGGGGTGTCCCCCACGTAGGGGAGCCCCACGCGCAAGGAGTGCACCCCGTAAGGAGAGTCGCCCAGTGGAAAGAATGTGCAGCCTGCCCAGGAATGGCAATGCACACACAGAGAGCTGACACAGCAAGATGACGCAACAAAAAGAATCACAGATTCCTGTGCCGCTGGTAAGGATGGAAGTGGTCACAGAAGAACACACAGTGAATGGACACAGAGAGCAGACAACTGGGGGAGGGGAGAGAAATAAATAAATAAATAAATAAATCTTTTTTAAAAAATTGTTCAAAGAGGAACATTGTGTATTGCATGCTGGGCTGGACCAGTTGTACCATTTCTGAAGAACACTGATTTGAAGTTGATTTAAAAAGGTCAGTGATGCTGCCCTAATTTGTCAAGAAACTCTTTGTTCCTCATTTTGTTTTGATCTGTATAATTTGGACTTTGGGTAGTCCCACTCCTTTTCAGAACTATATGAAATCTCTTCCATTGATGGAGACGGAAAACATTCTTTTAGGACTTTTGCTTGTATCACTTAGGCCTCTGAGACATAAAGTTGGGATGCCCTTGTCTTCCTCACCTTTTCAAATGCTTGGGGACTAGGTCTAAGGGGCAATAGACTTGTAGGCCCATTTCCAAGGGCTCCTATTACATCTTTGCATAATAGAGAGAAAATGTTTCCTCTCCCATAATTGTTCATATGGGAGTGCACATTCCTGAAAGTGTGTTGTGCAGCCTGGGACAAAGGCATCAAGAAATAGGATCATCCCACGATTATTCTGGGGTGGGAGGGTGATTTTATCTTTTCTGCTTGAATTCCCAAGGTCATGGGATGGTGAGCCTTGAAAGAATGAGCTATTACAATTTCAAAACTTTTACTTTTAGAATAGAAAAATACAAATACCCAAATGTTGTTCTCTTTTTCTCTTTTTAAGTGTCTTTACACTTTCTTCGTCCTTTGCACACATATGCTGGATTAGATGAAAGGAGTGTAAGGGGAGGGAGGCAATTAGTATTTACTAATCTCATCCTATGTGCCAAGTACAGTACTATACACAACACTTAATGAAAAGATTTTCCTTAATTCTTGAAGCATCTCTTTGAGGTAGCCTCCTTTATGACCCCCAGATGAGGAAGTAAGACAGAGACTTAGCATAACTTCTCCTAGATCATATAATAGTAAGAGGCACAGCCAGGATGGAAACCCAAATCTGTATCAGTCCTCAATCTTTGCTCTTTTCTCCTGTACCTTTTCTCTTTATTAATTTTTTCTTCACTTTTCTTTTCAGTGTTTCTTTCTACCATTATTCTGGTCCCAAGCTTGTTTGCCTAGAGAACAACATTCCTAAATCTCCCCTTGCCTTTCCCTTCTCTCTTTGCTGCACTCTTCTTGTGAGTTTAGCTGGCTGGCTAGCTAATCTCATGAATACAGTTCAATCAAAGAGCTTAGTGACAGACAGGGATATAATATTTTACCCTTCTAACATGATGTCTGCATTTTATAATAATTCTCAGGTATCTTAGGGGACTAGATGTGAAGGCTTACTCTGGAAAACCAAAAAAATTAGTTCAGCCTAGTGAACCCACAAAAAAATTGTGGGTTTTTTCCATGATGTCTGAAGAGAGGTCTCCTGTACTCAAGAATAGTTTGTCTTTCTGCACAGGGGATGATGAGAAGATGTTAAATAAAAGTGTTTTTTTAGCCTTCTCTCATGTGAAGGTATGTATAGAAGTCCCCTTTGGGTATGTAAAGCAGTTGTGAGCTTTAGTGGGACTTCCAAGTTTATTTCACTGTTGATCCAGATAATGTACCATCCAATTGTATTTGAGAGTACACTCCAACTTGGATCTGTATAAGACATAGTTTCTAAATTCATTCCCCATATCCACCACAAGTCTATTATATTTCTTTTATAATATGGTGTAGACATGAAGGAGTCTATTTTCAATGTTTTTTTCCTAAAAACTATATGGTTTGAAAAGCAGTGCTTTGAATTCCAGTCCTCCTTCTCTGCCCCACCAAAACCAACCAGTCAACCATAAACAAACCAACAAAAGGTCTAGTCTGTCTAAAAGACAGGTTTTGGTTGTCAGAGAACATGTCATTCACTTGAATTTCTGAATATTAAGGAACATTTCCTAAACAGGGGAACTCTATTCAGCACTGGAGTGTAGGAACAATGTCAACAAAAGCAGTATCTTGCCCTGCACTGTAGCCTCCTAACTGGCTTCCCACCAGTTTCCTCTAACCCACTGGTCCTCAAATATGAGCCTTTTAAAACACAGATTTGCTGGGTCCTACCCCCAGAGTTTTTGATTCAGGAAGTCTGCAACTGGGTCTGAGAATTTGCATTTTTAACAAGTTTCAAGTGATGCCGATAATACTGGTCTAGGAACGCTACTTAGAAAACCATTACTCTAATCCATTCTGCACAACAGCATCCAGAGTAATCTTCAAATATGTAAGTAAGATCATGTTATTTTCTTACTTACAGCCTTTGAGTGTCTTTCTATTCCATTTGATTCCATTAAAATGAAGTCAAATTCTTTTCCATGACTCTAAGGCCTTGCGTGGCTACTCTCTGCCTACTTCAAGTTTATATACTTCTAGTCCCTCTGTTTGGTTACAAGACTTAGACACTCAGGCTCTGTTTCAGATTGTCCTTAAAAATTTAGAGCTCTCTGTTCTTTTAAGGTTTAAGCACTTTGTTTCTTTTCTATTCACTGATTCCTTCCCAACCTTTAGGTCATGGATCAAATGACCCCTCCCAGTCTCCCACCCCAGAAACCTTTACTGCCAATACCATCCAATGTAGTCTCCCCACCTCGTTGGAGTCACTCTCTATCACATTATCGTATTTCATTTATAGTAGTTATCAACATCTGAAATTGTCTTCTTTATTCAATTGTTTGTTTCCTGTCTACTTACTCAACTAGAATATAGGCTCAGGGATGGCAGGATCCTGTCTCTCTGGCTCACAGCTGTACCTCCAGGGCCCACAGTTATGATAGTACATTGAAAGTGCTTGGTTATTCTCTTGTTGCACAAAGAAGTGGAATTTAAACAAAAGGAATGAATTATACTCCCTAAATAGGGCAGGCTTTGGACCTAGGAAGCCTCTGTGGAGCCATTGGAGGTAACTATCAGTGAGATCCAATTTTACAGCCGACTGGAAACAGAACTAGCCCAGAAAGACTAGTTGGGGCAGGGATCTTTGAACCTGTGGCAATGCTTGTGCTGGTTCCACCCACAGGAGAGAAGTCTACAGCCCAAAGTAGGGAGGCTTGGAGCAACAAGTTATCTCCCTTACTATTTTCCCAGAGGCTGATCCTAAAGCCATGATGCATTATTAAGTCCATGTGGGTTTTAGGAGGGGTATACTGGAAAGGTAATGCCAATACTCAGCTCTTCGGTGATGGTCCTGGGGGAAGGATGAGCCCTTCTATTGGGTTAACCTTTGCTCCCCGGTGAGGAGATGGTCCCTGTCTGTGTTCACATCTGTCCAGCAGGGGGCCCAGACTTTTGTTTCAGCACCGCAGCTCCAATTTCCACCTCGTTCCAGGTGAGGAGAACATGGGAAAATTCAAAGTAAGGAGGAGGGCTCTTTGATTTTGCTTTGACTTACAACAGGTTTTGGTGTATCTCCTTGATCTGCTATTTGGTGGCACTTGGAAAAGGAAGATTTTCCAGTGTTCTTTGGTCCCCACAAAATGCAATGGAACAAAAAAGTGATTTCTCCCATCCAAAGGTCCTCAAAATTGGTTGGACTTTTGTTCGCATTCCTTTCCCCCCAGCAGCAGTATTTTATGTAACAGAGTTTGTAAACCGGGGCAGATGAAGTGACTTTAAAAAAGGATTGCTGGTATTGGAGTTGCACACCAGAGAAGCTGAAGAAAAAATGATCTTATTTCCCAGCTCTTGGTTCAGTTTGTAGGAAACCAGTTTTACTGCGTCCTGACCCCAGGACAACACAAACCTTAAAGTGGTTTGGGATCCTCTATACTGGGAGTATTGCAGCACCAAGGAGTGAGCGGCTTCAGCCCAGTCTAGAAATAGGCCAGTTTCTGGTAGAGGATCGCTGTTTTAGGCAATTGTCCTTTCTTGTTCTAGTTGTGAATTCTAACTGAGTCTTCAAAAGTAATGAAGACCCATGCACCACTCCACGGGCTCTATTTAAGTTGTAATCTACCGAATGGCACCTCCAAGGAAAGCACGATGATTTGGGTGAGAATATGTCCAGATTTGCCTGCAATGCCTGCATAATTTGTAGTGTCCCTTTGCATTCTCTGTAGTCCCAACATAATTATTAATAGCACCCCTTTTTATTCTTAAAAGTCTTCCTATTTGGAAGGGAGCTGTATTGACATGCTAATGATAAAACATACTTGGCTGTCTCTCTGAGAGAAAGCTGCAACCAGACCTTGTAGCACAAATCTCCAGCAGGTGCTGCCCAATAGAACTTTCTGCAATAGTGGAAATGTCTCTGTCTCTGCCATCTGATATGGTAGTCACCAACCACATGTGGCTATTGAGCCTTTGAAATGTTGCTAGTGCAAATGAGGACTTTCAAATTTCACTTAATTTTAATTATTTCAAGAAACCACTTATGGCTAATGGCTACTAAAATCCAAGACCTTCCCCATTTAAGTCTCCGGATTATCTCCCCATCCCAGACCTGTCTGACTTTTATTTTCTCTTTAAATCCACCTGTATCACTTCTTTCCCTGCAAGGCTGTCGGCAGAATGAATCAGTCTTCCCAGGAGTCCCCAGAGGCAAATGTATAGGCCGTGTCCATCCTAACGACTTTAGCCTTGACCACCACAAGTGAACAGAGAACACGGTACAGCCACAGCAGTAATGGAAGAAGAACCACAAGGGATGATGGAGAAAGGAAGGAAAAGAGTTGAAGCAACCACTGCAAAGTGCCAGATCCCACACGGGTGGTTAGAGTAGGATATACAATACAAAAAACAGAGTCTTGTCACTTAGAATATGGTAGGGAAGATGCAACACTCTTTGAAAGAAAATGCCAGCTATAGTGATAGCATACTAAGTTGTGGTTTAATTAGAAATAAGGGAAGATGAGACCAGGACTAAAACACCAGCAACAACCCTATCATCAATTATAGCAAAAACTTGGAAATCCAGTCAGAAAGCGATTTGGACTTGTTAGTCTGAATGAGGATCGTGTGTGACTAGAAACACACATACATTTGAAAGAGGAGGCAGAATGGAACTCTATCTCTTTTTGTATTTAAACTTCCCTCACAGCTAAGCAGCCAATTTTGGTGTGCAAGATTTAAGGATTTTGAGAAAAATCAAACTAGTGGTCTAGGTGTTTATTTTTTTTTTCATCGGTTTGCAATGTGAAAGCAATCATGAATGATGGGAAAGGGTTTATTAGAACAGAAACCAAAGAAATTCCAGCCAGATGGATTATGGAGAATGTAGATGCAAGAGGAATTTGATGTTGGGTACCCATACTTTCCAATCTGAAAAGGGAGTACTACGCAGTGTTCTGAAAGAATCACCATAGCCATCCCCTTTCCCCCCACCCTGAAGTCAAGTAAGAGAAGAGAAGAGGCAATCTTGAACGGGAATGGAACACAGTAATAGTCATTTAGTTGGTAAAGAAGCAGAACTGAGAGTTTTAACTCTCTTATTTGTGTTTGTCTGGGTTGAGCTGAGGAGGAAGTGCTGACTGAGGTTTGAGGAAAACACATTGCCAACATGATAATTCTATATGTGTGAGAGTGGAGCAAGGAAGCATAAATGAAGTTTATTTTCTCCATGGTTTTGATTCCTCTCAGTAAACCAGACTTGCTATTTAAAAAAAAGAAAAGTTGTTGCAATTTTGTTACTTAGAAGATTTTAACAAAAGGTTTTTGGATAAAACTACTAAGAGATAGGATAGTTGTAAAACTTTTTAGTTTCTTAAATATCGATTGGTTCATGTGAAGAAAGATGTGTTTTTCTTAAATGAATGAACAAAAATGTCTAGTGAGCGGTGCCCTATAACTCTCTCTTCTTCCCTCAAAGAAGAAAAGAGAAAGTTTTTTTTTCCCTACGCATAAACTCATATAACTTTAGGAAAGGAAACAAACATATATTGAGCACTATTATTTGCCTGGCATTGTTCCTGATCCTTGTCTCATTTAATACTCATAATAAGTCTTTACCTCAGTTTATAAATAAGTAAAACAGAGACTTAAGAGAGATTCAGTATTTTCCTAAAGTAACACAAGTGCCAGTACTAATTGGAGTTATAGCAATAATAATATTCGGCAATTTTATTGAGCACTTACTATGTGCCAAGAATGGTTCTAAGACTTTCCATACTATTTTACATACTTAATGACATAGCCTGAATTAGAATCTGATTACTTGATCTTCTGACTGCCATTCCCTATTTGTAGGTATCATGACTGACGCTTAGCAAAGTATGTGCCCAGGGTTTCACAGGTAGGTAACACCAGAGCCTGGCCCAGTGGCCATATCAGTGCTGTTTTAGTGCATGTTCCTTGCTTCCTTCACTTTGAGAAGAGAAGGATAAGCCCTATTTAACCAGGAAACAAATTATTTGTATTGGGGACAAACCCTTCAAAGGAGACATTTAGTGTCTGTTTTATGGGCTTGTAAATGTCTACCAAAAACATGTTGTGTATGTGCGTGCATTTTGATTTCTTTGAAAGAAGAGCAACAATGTGCTTAAAAGCACAGGGAAGATAATATTCATGTTTGATGTCTATAAAGGCATCAAGACAGGACAAGGAGACAGTGTCCATTTTCTTGGTTGCAGTTTCGACTCTCAAATGTTTGCTCTATGTAATTTATAAATACCCTTTTCAGAATTTTCTGCGGTTGATTTGTGGTAACTGTGGGAATGAATCAAAGATTATTCAAAATTTTAAATTACAAATTACAAGGTATTTTTAGAGCTATGTTGGGCACGTCTGACTTTGGAAAGATACCGTGTTACGAGAGAATAATAAAACTGAGGCATGAAGTCCTTGTCTAGGATGGGCTGGAGAGTTTTGTGGGTTCCACATTCTATTTTATAACTAATTCCTTTTGCTTGTGAGTGAGACCATTGACTCTCAGACCGAGGCCATGCACCTTTCTTTGCTTTTCCTTGCTTCCTTCTTGCTTCTCCTAGGTTCAGGGTGGTAATAAAATGTTTTAATTTTATGATGCTTTCCTGGTATCAGAGCTGAACACAGAATCCACAGGAACCTCACATTTTTCCTTCCAATTTCCTGCTGGAGTCGAGAAGAATTCAGATTTGGAATCAATACATAACATGCTGCGAAAGAATTAAATAGAAGACGTGGTAACATGAAGATAAAATGTCTCTTTCCACCCTTAGGTTTTCTTTGGCTAAAGAAAGAAGTAGAGATGATAAAAGGGGGAACTTACCTTGAGCAGGCAATTCATCCCATGCCCTGTAATCAGACAGTCAACTCGTTTTACAACACAGGTCAAAAGGTGAATTAAAGCAATATTATTTATTCACTTCCCAGTATGAATAAATGGATCTGTCACTTTCTAAGGTGGTTATGTTCAATATTTTGGAGGAGTTGTCACTCTGAAATATTATCTTTCCTGTGCTTTTAAGCACATCGTTGCCCTTCTTTCAAAGAAATCAAAATGCATGCACGTACACAACATGTTTTATTAGCTAGCCTCTCTCCTCTCCCTCAGGACACCCAGGGAATGCATAGACAGTAAAGTGCCGTCCACACAATTCAGCAATTTCACTGTGGGCTTCTATCAATATTTACTACCCATGGGCCCTGGGGCTTCATACAAGCCTATTCTGGCTTCGAGTCAAAAACCTTTGCAGTCTTGCTCTGATTTCAACACGATTCAATTTCCTGACCATGGAAAAGGATTTCCACTAAAATTTCCCCTCCATAAACTTGGAATTGTAATAAATAAATGTTTCCTTCTCACCACCTCCAGCCCCCAAGGACCACCTGGTATTGGTGAAGATTCAGTAATATTCGTGAGTGAGCTTCTACCTAGGATGATCTCTCATAAGTGTGGTGAATTTCAGGTCATTTGGTTTTTCTGCTCTGCTTAAGGATTTATTCTCTTGGCTCAAAGCCTAGATTTGACCTCTCAGAAGTCTAAGTTCTTATCCTGTGACATAGTGCCTGAATCAGAATAAATCTACTTCCAAATTTTATCAAAAATCTGTCCTATTGCTTTATCCATAGTTCTGTATTGTCCACCCAACCTTCGATTTAAGTTCTGCTACCTCTGTAATCAGATAGGAGCTACATTTGGAGAGAGATTTGTCCTTCTAGTTCTGGTTCAGAGCTGGCCCCTGCCCCTGTGCTTGTGGGGACGGGCTTGAATTGAGAACAAAGGACTGATCTGGAAGCCCTTCTAGTGACAGAAGAACTGATGGTTTAAAATAAAGTAGTTGTTGCCTTACCAATTTGTATACAGGGCAACATTTATTGCAGTGATGGAAGGCAAAACATCAAAAACAAAGCTTTTGCGTTTTTAAATTTTTTGATACCCCAATTTATTTTACCTTAATTTTTCTAAATTAATATGTATTCTATAACCTTTAAACTCATCACTATATTCCATTTTACTATTAAGGGAACCTGGCAATATATTGGGCTTCACTTTTCAAGAAGTTTTGGATCACAGAGAGGTTCAACAATGGCAGGGGAGGAATACTGGTGTGGGATGTTATTGACAGGGGACACATGGTTGGCAGGGAGTTCCACAGGGCATATATCCAGGGTACATAAAAATGTTTGGATATTTTCATAGTGGATACAACTAAAAATAACAACTGAGGGAGTGCTGAGTTCCTAGCCAGGGGAGCTCTATCACAGTCCCTAAAGGAACAGCAACAATCCCCCAAGTGTAACGGCAATGTCCAAAAAAGAATGAAGGTCCAACAAATGAGCCCTTGATACTAATGACTATGCTTGTGAGCCTGTGCACCTGAAATAAGAACACAGCCTAGAGCTGCAGGGTGCCTAAGAGTTACCTCCTGAGAGCCTCCATGTTGCTCAAATGTGTCCAGTCTTGAAGCCAAACTCAGCATGTAAATGTGTTGCCTTCCCCCCAGAGTGGGAAATGATTCCTGGGGATGAGCCTCCCTGGTGCCGAGGGATTACTACCAAGTACCAGCTGATGATGTAACTAGAAAATGACCTTGAATAAAAGGGTCAACTCAGACCAGCAGAATATCTCAGTCTACATATAATACCAGGACTTAAAAATGCTTTTTGACCTGAATCAAAGGGGGAAATGGAAAGGACAAATGAGTTTATATGGCTATGAGTCTCCAAAAAGAGCTGAGAGGTTATCAGAAGGGTTGCCCTTATGCACACCTCAGCAGAGTCCCAGAAACAGATAAGGTAGATACAACCCTGGGTATTGGTTCTTCTGAGGGCTACAGAGACCCACAGGTTCTATAGTCATGGCAGATGGAGTTCAGTGCCATGTCAGTTGGCCCTACTTTGGAGTTTGTGTTTCTTTGTGATGGAGCTGAGCTCAGATGTGATCTTTGTTCACAAGCCTCTCCTGTTACTTTTACTGGAACTGTAGTTGGAGCTGGGGTTTAATATATACCCAGGGGACCTGAATCTCTGGACTGACCATGTGACAACCATTCCCTGAGCCTCAAAAGACTTCATCTCCTACACTCTGGTTTATTGGACTTATCCCACTCAGCTAACATGGAGTTGGAGAAGGTCAACCACCACACCAGGGAGCCAAGAGTGCCTACAGCTGAAGGCAGGAAGATTGCATCCAGCATCCATGTGGAATCTAAGGCCCCTCTTGATATAGATGTGGAGTGGACACAACCATTCCAAAGTCCCCAGGATGGAGGAATAGAGTGGACTTACTGATATTCTATTCATGAACTACTGTGATTAGTAATTGAAGAAAATGTGGCATTGATGTGGAGAAAGTGGCCATGGTGGCTGCTAGGGGTAGGGAATGGGAGGCAGAGATGAAATGTGGGGGCGTTTTCGGGACTTGGAGTTGTCCTGGGTGGTGCTGCAGGGACAGTTACCAGACATTGTATGTCCTCCCATGGCCCACTGGGTGGAATGTAGGAGAGTGTGGGCTATGATGTGGACCATTGACCATAAGGTGCAGCGGTGCTCAGAGATGTATTCACCAAATGCAATGAATGTCTCATGATGATGGAGGAGATTGTTGTTATGGGGGGAGGAGTGGGGTGAGGGGAGTGGGGGATATATGGGGACCTCATATTTTTTGAATGTAATATAAAAAAAAAATAAAGACAAAAAAAAACAGTAAAAATAAAATAAAATTAAGATAGCTCCTCTAAAAAGTGACATGGCTTGCCTTGATCTCTTCTCCGGGTTGCTTTTTCATTTTTCTTTTGAGTGAAAGCAAGTGGCAGTGACCATTTACCTCTCAAAGGACATAGGGTTAATAGGAGAGGTTCAGTCCAAGGCTGGGGTCCTGGGCTGGAGATACATGCTAAAGCGGGCTGAACACTGCATGCCTAGTCAACATTGTTGATGACAATATTGTCTCTCTGGTCTCCTTGCTTCCAATATTGGGCCCTTGCCCTTTTAATATTATAAATGGGATCAGTCATTCTGCTGCTTAAAATCCTGCGGTGGCTTCCATTGCCTGAGACCAGAGCACCAAATTCCCAACGAAACTGGCAAAGTCTGACTTTGCCTTTTCCTTGCCTAATTCTCCAACCTCCTTTCACTTTCTCCTTGGTTGCTTCTCTCCGGTCACATCAATTTTCTTTAATTTCCTTAAATTTGCCAAGCTCTTTCTTGCCAGAAGATCTTAGGTCATGTTTTTCTTGCCTGGAAAGTTCTTTGTCCATTTGACTCCTACTAATCCTTCAGCTTTTAGCTTAAATGACACATTCTTGGAAAGACCTTTATCATCATATTTCAGAGCAATTTGTTCTTTTCTTTATTAGGGTATATGTTTATTATCCGTCTTAACTCCTGGATTGTAAGATTTGAAGGATAAGAGCCACGTTCGTCTCGTTCGCCGCTGAACCTCCAGTAACAGGCATGTGGTAATTACTCAAGTAGTATGGATGTGTGTATCTTGGGGTCAAGACCAAGGTGAGCAGTCCAGATTCAGATCACATTCAACATAAAACCAGGTAATGAGATGAAACTAGGCACATTGTCGGACCCCAGGAGCCCCAGTTCTTCAGGAGCAAGGTCATGCATCCAAGTCCTGGCATATAGGACAGAGCTAGGAGATTCGTGGGCTCTGCATGCAGAGGACCAATCCAGATAAATACTGGGGAAAGCTGGCAGTGCGAGGAAGAGTCAGAACCTTAGCAAAGGAGGAGGTAGTAGACACACACCACCAATAACAAGGAGACCTCAAACAAAACAAAGCAAAACAAAACACACACACACAAACCCCCAAACAAAATATTGGCAACTCATGCCACAACCAGGAAGTTTTCCATATGAGAGCATCCAGATCTCACTGCAATGATCTACCTTACCAGGTCTTGCTGAGACTATCCTATCAGAGCTACTAGGCCTGATGGGTCCTGGCATCCCTTTTCACCCTGCAGACTGCCTGAAATGTCTGCATGCGATGCCTTGTCCTGGCCGTGGGCTCTCCAGTGTATGCAATACCTCAACCCAGGCAGAGAGTGCTCTGCAAACACTGCTTGACAATTTTTGGTATTCACCATACAGTTTGTGATTATGACAGCTCCCTTCTGTTTCCAAAGGCATTTAGATTGGGAGATAGAACATTCTCATCTATTTTAAATGAGTTGTATCGGATTAAAAGAACCTGAGGCTGAAAAGCCCACAGAAGTAACAAAGGGGGAAAAAAACCATTCACTGCTGCTTTTACAAATGATTTTATTTTCCCTTTGTAAGGGCTACCCACCCTTATCAGGGAAGAGAGAGGCAAAATAAATGGCCTCGACTCTTACTGGGTTGATGAAACAAAGACTGTTTGAATAGGACATTTTAGACTGTTTTTCAAATCATTTACCTTTCTTGGGTCAATTTATCGGCTTTGAATGAAAAAGTTACTATTATCTTCAGGGATCCATCTTTTATTCTCAAGGTTTTTCCTCCAGTGTTCCCATATAAGGAAAAGACACAAACGCTAACAAGGTCAGCCACATTTCCCCTTCTGATTCTGTATGTATTTCAGTTTTGCTGAAGAGAAGGAAAGCATTTCTTTTCCCTATATAACAATGACCCAGTAAAGTGCATACCACATCCCGTGGCCTTCCCTTTTGCCTGTGTGGACACTTTCTGGGAAAGCACGGTATGTTATGAAAGAGAAGCAATGGATTGACTTTTCCGGGAACAAATTTTTATGGGAGATCCACCATAGCAAAACCAGAGAAAACAAATAAAAAGTAGCAGCTGTTAAACTTTGGCCCTGAGTGGGCCCAAAGTCATAGAGTGGAGGCAGGGAAACAGGGTGACGCAGCTGTGTTGGTTATAGCAGCACAGCACATCCGGGGCTGGGGAGCTAATCCTCCAGCTTCGTCGTGCTGCATCCCAGTGCTGCTCTGCAGATACGCACGAAAAGGCATAGTGTCTGCATCCTGCAAACGCAGGTCTGAAATGGGTGATGGGACAGCAGAAGAGTTTAAACAGAAGGTAATGATACCTGTCTGAAATGTGGTTGGCAAGAGGCACAGAACAATCCATTGGATACTCAGTTTCGCTGCACACTAAACCAGAAAGGAAGGAAGAGACACAGTGATTACTTCTGGAAATAGTACACATTATTTATTTACTGTGGATTCACCAGGATATTATCATTGTGTGGTTATAGAATGCTTCTTAATGAAAAGCCTCGTGAGTAGACAGATGCCCTCTTAATTTATAATTTAATACACAGCTCTTCAGTGACTAGATTTAGCAAAGGAATTTGGTCTTTAGTCAAAGAACCAGAAGATTCTATTTATAGGTGGATATCTATATCCAGGTACCTGTAGTGTGGTTTTTCTTTTTCTTTCTCTCCTCCCTCCCTCTTGCACTTCCTCTCTGCCTCACTCCCTCTCTCCCTCTCTCTTTCTTCCCTTCTTCCTCTCTTTAGCAGGTCCCTTCTCTCCTTCCCTCTTTCCCGGCTGCTTCTGAAAACAGCCCAGCATTGGATAATTCCCTTGGCTTTCTTTCTTGGGACTGGAGCAGGCATTTCCCCTCAGTGATTCAGTTTATCAGGAGGAAATTACAAAGAGGGGATGTAAATAAGAAAAATGACCAGGAGTCTATTTTGAAGTTCTTCGTTGAAAAGAAGGTGAACCTTCCTCCTCCCTCTTGCAAAGAAAACTCCCTCACAAACATGGATCTGCCTGAGAGACATCCCTTCCCAACAGCTTGTCTGATAATCCAACATCTTCTCACCCAAGCTGAGTTTTATATGTATATAAATCTCTCTGCCATAAAATGACAACTGAGCCTGCAGTTGTGGAGCCACTTGGAAATTATAGTTCTTGCCAGCCTGGATGGGCCAGCCCTAGACTATTTGAATTGAGCCTGAGGGTTTATAAACCAGTGCTTTGTTGGACTCCAGGGTGAGAGGAAATTTCTTAATCAAGAGGTCCTCATGGAAAACATTGTTTCTGTAACAGCCTGAAGTCAAACTCTGGGACTAGCAAGCAAGAATTCCTCTGGCAACGTTTAGTGGTCTTGAGGTTATGAAGGGAGAAAGGAATCCCTTTCTCCCCTTGCCCCTTCCAAGATGCAGGGTGGAATGGGGGGGAAGGGGGGGGCTGGATTCTGAACTTTGTTTGCCTCAGCCATTTTTGTTGTGCTCCTAGAAGCAGACAGTATCAATTCCAGCTGAGGTTGTCTTCGTTGTTAAAAAAAAAAACAAAAAAAACGCTTCTGCCTGGGGAAGCGCTGCTTCTTTGTATTATCAGAAATACCTACCAGGGAGGAAAAGAGGAGCTGCAGACTCCAAAGATTTTGCTTATGTGCTTAGAATATAGCATCATGTGCCATGTCATTCAAAGGCAGTTATTCTTAGAAGCGTTTGAAGTAAAATCCTTAAGAGGTCATCGTCGTAGGCATTATTCAGTCACAAGGGGACTTTTAAAACCAATTGTTTTCAAAGTCTTATTTAAAGAAGTTCGAGGAGGCCGTTGTAGCAACTTTTGAGATGAAAAAAAATCCAAATGCATGGTAATTGGGTGGGTTGGGGGTCATTAAAGTTAATTAGGGTAAATACCACATGAAAAATTTCGGACTCAGCATATGTCTTAATTTTTTTCTCCTCACTGAAGTTTCTAACGTCCAACATCCCATGTAGGGGACGAGTGAATGGAGGAGGAGGCAGGCACACCCAGTGAGAGGCTATGCTACTCTTCGGCCTGGTTTGAGTACCTTCCTTAAAAGCAGATCCATACAAGATAGCTGAGGTCCTCTGAGGGGAGCAGCCCAGGCCAAGCTTACGTGGTAGCATCTAGGACACTGTCTGGTGCAAAGCAGGCACTCACCTAATACCTGTCGAATGGAAATATGATGGGGGGAGGGGAAAGAGCTGAAAACCGCTTGACCTAGTGACTTGATTTACCCAACAATACTTTTGGAGAATCAAAAGAGTAGGCAGCGACTTACAAATATTTTGTTTCATCTAAAATATTTTAACCCTAATTCAGTCACCATTTACATTTTGGATTTACCCAGTAAAAAGAGCTGTAAAGATCATTTTGTGAAAACATTAGGTCTTTAATATCCACTTACATTCCTTCGTTTATTCTCTTGCGTACATCTCCTCCACAACCATGGAGCCTCAAATACAGGAAGGTTCTTAGGGTGAGGTAGCCAGGGGTGAAGGTTTGAGATGTCCCTCGGGGACCTCTAAGAACTCTCATCTTTCCTAATCCCTCACACTTTAGTCCTTATTTCAGAGCTGAAAATCTGAAAACTTTTACAAACCTGAGCATCGTGTCTAGGGAAGGGACAGGAGCCCATCCTGGGCATTCTCAAGGACAATCAAGCACCTTCCCAAACCGGGCCACTCGGCCGACTGTGGAAGGGACGTTTTAGCCACGTACCCTACGGTGATTTTCATGTAATTATTGCCATCAATCCTAATTTTCAAATGCCTTTTAGGACTTGGAGTACAAAGATCAGGACATGCCATTTTTTACTCTGGACTTTTGTGGAGGGTGATGCAGGGGGATTTATCGCCTGAGCCATAGAAGAGGGGTCTGACACTTTTTGGGACCTGTTCTTAGAGGTGGGGGCTGGAGAGGAATCGGGATGCCCTGAGGGGCGTGTGCTGCTTGGTGTGCCTGAGATGAGTGGGGCTGGCCGCACTGGCCTTGTGCGAAATGTTTACTGTGGATAATATTCTGGGAGACAAAAATATTGATTTTCCTCAAAACTTATCATCATCGTAATTGGAGGTAAAACAAGACACTCCAGAATCCATTCTAAGTTAAAGGAAGAAAAAATAAACAAGCCACCTTTTAAAAAGCAATGTTGTGGAGAAACATATTAATTATGTTTTTTTGCCTTTGATTTCCTATAGCCAAGGTCTTTCGTGACTTTGAAAAAAAATCTCTGGTTCTGATCATTTGAAGAGGATTTCAGTGCCTGTCAATGCATCTCAGGACATAAAAAGCCTTTTGGATCTCACCCCTCTTGCTTCACCTCTTACCCCTTCTGTACTTCAGGTTTGTTGAACTCTTCCAGGACCTGAAGGTGCTTTGTCTTCTCTTCTCACCTGCTGTCTCTTTGTATCAAACACTCTTGCCTCACCTACTCACCAGCTGAGTCCTGCTCACTCTCAGTCTCCAAGAAGCCTGTGCTAACCCCCAAGGCTGGGTGAGGAGCCCCTGCTGGGTGCCCCATGGCACCTGCCCTCCCCCAGGGCGGGACTTAACATGCTGGGTTGGCAAGCCTTGTTCTATTTGTCTGTGTCCCATTCCACTACAGGAAAGTTATCTGTGCCTCAGTTTCTTTATCTGTTAAATGGGATATTAGGTATACTGATTATAGGGAGCATGAAGATGAAATGAATGACCACGTGCCACAGCACTAGGACGGTCTCTGGTACATGTGAGTGCTCTGCCAAAGTCAGCTGTGATTTTTATTATACTTGAGGGCGGAGAATGTTGCCTGGGCTTTCTGCGTCCCTCGAGGCTGCCTCGCTGCTCGGCGGAGTGAGCTGCCAGAACCTATTTATTAAATACATGGGAGAAGTTCAAGAACTGTGTAAGGGCTGAGTCATGGGCTTAAGAGCACTGAAGCGTCTGGTAAGATTCCTGCGGCTCTGCAGATGTGCACGCTTATTCCAGCCATCGTTCTCCTACGTGGGGGCAGCAAGGCCTTGTCCACAGCACAGGCACGACGGGACTGTTCCTGGGAACGACCGAGCCTCTCTTCTCTCGGCAGTCAGGGTCCTGCTTACAGGGCACTAATCGCCTGAAGAGGAGGAAGCTGAGAGGTATGCAACACATCCACCTGCTCAAAGGTTTTGTAGAAAGACAGGTAAATGCCAGAGGCAATGTGTTCAGTGATGAGAAAAGAGCTAGGCTCTTGAGTCAGATGCATCTGATTTTCTTCCCAGCTCTGCAAAGTAACTAGCTCTCATCCAGCGATTAACCTCTCCACCTCAATGTCTTTGTCAGTAAGATGGGAATTGGGTGCTTTGGAGTTAGTTGGCCCTGAGTTAGAAAACTAATTTTGCTGTTTACTTGTTGGTGTGATATTGAAGCAGTGACATAACCTCTTTAAGCCTCAGTTTACTCATCAATAAAACAGATATAATCATAATATCTGAAAATAAGGTTGATGAGCAGATTCAATGATGTAACATATACAAAAGTTCAGCATCTCTAAGTGCCCAATAATGGAAGCCCTGCCTGCCTGTGGTGTTGGTATAAATTAGTTCTTGAAATATAGCAATTGCACCTGGTAAAAAGAATTCTGGTTTGTCGAGTAAAAGCTTAAAGGCATGTCTTCCTACCCTCAAACAGCACATTCCTCTCAGGAAACAATCTTAATATGAAGAATGCTAGCACAACTGGCAGCACAGACGTCCAATTTGTTTAACTCTCTATAGCATTCAAAATAATTTTAAATATTGCAATTTCTTTGGTTGCTTTTGGCAAGAAGCACTTAGTCACACAGAGAAACACATCAGTGACCATCTCCTCCTAATAAAGCATGTCTTTAGACACAACATTGTGTGCAATAATATTGCAAACCATTATGGGGTGGTCTTCTTACTAAGAAAAGCAATGGAGCAAGCCATGGTAATTCTCTTGGGACTTTGCCCGGCTCAACTGAATCCCAATAATACTTCCTTTTACAAAGTGCCCGAGAATGGCTGGTGAATCTGACTACCAGTCTGACTCAACATTCTTCAGACTACATTTTTCATGTTTCTTGCTTTGGAATCAAATACCCTTAAATTGTTCTACTTTTAGTAGATGGATTGCATTCCATCTTGAGATCACACTGAGGAGGGGAAAAAACACAACGCTAGCAGAATTTTTGGTTTAGCTGCTTCACATTCCTCTGTTTTACAATGAAAGTATCTCGTTTATGCCTTTTGGCATCTGTGGGTAGAATGTTGTATATTTAATGGAGCTCTGAGCAAGCAATGGTGTGGTACTGGTGGGTAATTTATTGGCAGTTCTTCTGCAGTGGACCCAGCGATAAGCTTGGGTGGCCTAATTTTTAATTCCAGTGATTCAATTAGGAACATCTTTGGAACGCACAATTTCTAAGCCAGACGGAAAAAAAGTACTAAGGACACCTTTGCCTCAGGGGCCTTGAGGACAAAGAAAAGATGACTATAAAATAGTCTTTGACTATATGGCATTTACTTTCTGGCACTCTAGATCCAGCCTTTACACAGTTTCTAAAAAGTGTCCTGTGTCGAAACCAGGGATGGCCATAGGCTAAAAGGAAGTCCAGAATAAAACCACTGTCTGAGAACTCTTTTGCTCATCTGCATATTTCATGTGCAAATACTACCAGCAGGATCAGTACTGGGCTCTGGGGATTCCAGGGGGAAAATTATGGGGCTCCTGGGCTTCAAGGACCTTATGGGGAAGCCACATGCAGTTAGTTAGAGTATGAAGTGATGTGTCTCAGAAGAACTAGCTTGGAGAGTCTGCAGGATGGAAAGTAGTTCTACCTGGGAAATGGGATGCTGTCATGGAGGATACGGCATTTGAGACAGACCTCAAGGGACACCACAGTGTCCAGAAAGGCTCTTCTGTCAAATAAGATAAAAAAGCAAAGGTGTTTCTAAAAAAGGCTCTTAGGTAGGTGAGGTGGACAGGATGGGTGATATTATTTCCAGTTTATAGGAGAAGAAACTATGTCCAAAGAGGCAGAGTGATGGACTTGAGTTCACATGGACAGACAAGGGTAGAGCTGGGAAAAGGTCAGGATCCTAATTTGGGACTCTTTGGCACCTTCTTGGTCATGTGCTCCCACTCTCAGAGCCTGTGAAAGAACCGGGGTCCTAGGGCATTATCAGCTGACAGCTGTGTAGCCCATACCAGAAGTGCTCCCCCTTAAAATGCAGACACACTGGTGGCCCTAGACTGGGCCAGACTCCTGTGCGCTTGGGTCTCCTGATGGGGAGAAGTTTCAGCCAGCAGAGGAATGTGCTAAAGACTCTGCAGCACCCTGCAGTTCCTTATTTGAGCCTTTAAGGATACAATAGAGCAGCCAGAGACCTAAGGGGTGGGCTGATCCTCCTTATAACCAGGTGCTTTTTCTTTATGTGGCTAGTTCTCTGATCCTACAACAGCTCTGTGATGTCTGAATGACAGATGGGATTTTCTGAAAAGAGACCAGGATACTGGAATGCAGAGAGGTTAGATGACTTGCCCACATAACAAATAAACCATATACCTTAAGTTGGAATGCAGATAGCCTTGTAGTCCCACTGGCTTTACAGTCTACTGAGGGATGTGACATCTTGTCATCTCAGTTCCTGGAACTCCTTTGATAGGAAACAATGCCTTTTTCTCTATAATAGAGCCAAGGTTTAAAATGAAGTACTAGTCTGCCTTCAGTTCTTCCCACACCATAAGTCATCTATATTGGATCTTTCCCTGATAGCAACTTTTGATGAATGGGGAAGGTACCAGGAGAGACTACTGGCATGTTGAGACAGACTCTGAAGGAATGGGAGGAGGAGAAAAGTGAAAAAAGCCAGTCTGAAAGACCAAGAACCTGACTCCCAAGACCCTCAGTTAGGACCTCAGCCTCCCCAGAATCTACCTGTTCTCTGTACATATATTCTTCTTTACCTCCCCATCCTCAAACACGTTTTGGCTTCTCTACCTTGGTCATGTTGTTTCTTCTCCGAGCACTGCTCTTCTTGACCCATCTTGACTTGTTAACGTCCTTCCAAGTCCATTTCAGGTCTTACTTGATGCCCCTACCTGGAGTCATTCCCTTGGCTTTGAGTTCCATACAAAAGCTCTGAGCACTTAGCATGCATCTCTGCCTTATTGGTCCTTGAATTAGAGTAGTGCTCTTGTATTATTCCCCCACGAAAGTGCAGAAGAGAAGGCCTACTTCTCAGAGTTTCTAGTATATAGTACATAATGCATATATCCACTCCAGAGGAGGCCCAATTATCAGGTCGTAAAAATCCCTGGACCTTGGAGAGGAGCTGAAAGTCTTGAGGGATCTTCTTGGAGTGTGGAGAGTTTGATGAAGGAGAAGCCCCTGCAAGAGAGTGCTCCACGTCCCAGTAGTTGGCCATCTGTGGCCCCCCGCCTCCAAGGCTGTAGCATAGTTGTTGTTTGACTAACTAGCTGCAGTGATTTGTCCAGGGTGATCAAGGGGGGAGAGAGGCCACTGTACCCCTAATTCCCAACTTTCAAGTGAAGCTGTTCAAATGCTCTTTACTTGTTTGACATGTTGACTTCTATCCAGCCAATGTTTGGAAATCTCTGACTCACATGAAGTACTTTATTTTTTCAACATGACCTCAGTGTAGTGGATGAGAGAAGGCTATTTGAGGTTTAGGTGTTTGTGAGTGCAAATAAGAATCCTGAAATTTCTCAGCAGCCCATTTAATATATGCAGACCTTGAGAGCTTACAAAACAATTTCACGCATATTACCTCATTTGGCCCCCATAATTACTTCCAGAAATAAGTAGGGCAGGTATTATTATTTCCTCTTTAAGATTAAGCTAAGAGTTCAAGAGCCTTTTCTGACCACAAAGTTAATGAGGAGCAAGGCAGATTCTGGAACCCAGGTTTTCATTTGACAAGTCTATGGCTATTTCTGCTATCCAGGAGGTAAAGAAGAAAAAAAAAAAAGGAAGCTGTCTGGGGCTATGCAAGCCTAGAACTAGTCCAGAGAGGAATTTATTACTTTATTTTGCCAGAGGAGTTTTTGCTTTTTCAGAGAAGAAAAGAAAATGAGAAATATGCCCAAGAAGAGATCTTGTTGTCTGCCTGATACTACTTCCTTGACTCTAGCACTGACTCACAATGTAGGGGATGGAACCAGGGATACTGCTTTCCCAGCCTCATTGCAGCAAGAACATGTACATGTGACTTAATCCTGGCCACCTGGGACCTTAAAATACATGCTGGGGGACTTCTAGGAAAGGTTTTCTGCCCTGATAAAAAGAGATAGGAAATAGAGAAACTGCCCTTCTTGTTTTAGGATGGTGTGGTGTGAGGGCGCGATGTCCAGAACTGCAGCAGCTACCTTGAGACCATGAGGGGGAAAGCTTGAAGATGGAAGAGAGTGTGCTAAGGAGAGTAGAGCAGAAAAATGGAAAGAATTTGCAACTCTTGTCTTATTGTTGAACAGTTTATAAACCAATCTTTCAATCATCCTACCTCTAGATATTGTCATATGAGCTACAAATACTGTGGATATGAAACCCATGTGGATAGAAACCCATTCTAACAGATACCTGTGGCAATTACCTACCCTCAGTGGAATCTCTTTCTAGGATCCTGACACTGTGGGATTCTGCTAGTCTGTTTTGAGAAGGCTATTTAATCCCCATCCTATACATTAAACAAGACCTCCATATTTAAGCTGTAAAAGGAAATCTGAAACAAAAACACTGCAAAAGTTATTTGTGCACTGTCAATAATCCACCCCTTATCTCAGTGGATTGCTCCGTAATAATAAAAAAAAATCTTCTGTATCAGCAATTGAATAAAAACCAAGTGAACACTCTTAATTTTGTTTACCAAAATGCCATCAGCTAAATGGCATTGATTTCAACAATGCCATGTCATTCCTAATACTGCTGATGCAAACATTCAAAATTTGCATCTCTTTTTTATATATTCTTGCAGCATTTTTTTTTCCTCACCTGGTTTATTCACATAGGCATCAGTCTCAAGACGTCATCTATCCTTAGGCAATTTTATCATAGACTTTAAAATTTGTGTAGCATGTGAATCCAAGAATTGGAAAACTTCTTTGAAACCATAGTATTACATTTCTTTGCCACATTTCTCGGCAGAGAGGAAGTAAAGGCTGTTCTCATTTCTCCTCAGTAGTAAAAGGAGGCTAGCAAAGAAGCAAAGCAGTGATGTGGAAACAAGAAAAGGCAACTTTAGATCTTTTCTGTCTTATAAGAATGTCCCAAACACAACTTTAGCAACAGTGAATACTACATTTGGGGGACAAAGGCTGAAAGGCAGAAAAACCATGATTCCTGGCAGCACTGCAAATTGACAATGATACCATAAACTACAGCTCTCGTGTGATAGAGGGAGCAAGGAACAGCTTCTGCAGGGCCTGTCCTGCAGAAAAGCTCACTGTGGCAGTGCTGGGCTTGCCCCTCGCTCAGCCCAGTGCCTGTGGGATTCATTGATAACATGAAATCCACTTGATGTGCAGCTTGTCTGCAATGAATAAATGTGCTAGGGGATCCTGAAGTGCTTTGTGTCTAATGCTGATTTTTCACAGTACATCTGCTTGACCTTTTTTTGCGGTTTGTAAGCCTTTTGTGATGTGTGTGTATGTGGGTGGGCAAGCCTGTAAGCCTGTGTGAAAATGGGGTGCTCAGCGAGAAGCCAGCTCATCCAACACGGTCTTTAGATCAATAAGGAGGGAAAGTTAGTGTGCAGGTGTCACAGTAAATAATTTTCCCTTTTCCTACACTCGGCCTGTAAATGTAGCTTTCCTGAAACTTTGAGGCCCTGCTCCTTGTCTTGTCTTCTGCAACGAATGATATTGTTGCAAATGTCAGGGCTGGTACAAGCTCAATTTTGTTGTACAAGTGGGAGACTGAGAAGAAACAGCGAAGTCACTAACAGCTTCCACAACCAAACATGGCAAGGTGCATATTACAGGAGGCAATTACATACATCTCCGGGACATTCGATAGACTCTGACGCTGACTTTAATGACCCCAAAATCCACTTGCCCTTTTCTGTTTCTTTTGTAATTTCTAAGTAACAAAAATATTGAAAAAGTTATTGTAACTATAAAATTGCAGCAGAGTTTCTTTAAACAAAATTAAAAAGCTTGATTTATCCTTTGACTTAGAAAATGTTTCACTATTCAAAGCAAGACTAAGACCAGGAAAGCAGGAAGGGACTAGCTCAGTTTGTCTGATTTACTTGGCACTGAATCATTCAGGCTCCAGCCCAAGATGGATGGTTTTTGCATTGCTACATTGGAGGAGGCAGCCTGTTCCACACTCGGTTTTCAGGTCTCTAAAGATCAAAGACCAGCTATAATCTTATTACTGATACTTAGACTTTGGAAAGGCTTTCTGAAATTGGATGAGAAAATATCCATAAAACATCAAATGTAGTCACCAAATTATCTGCCAGTAGAACCCTCATTTTGTCAAGCGCCTACTGTTACCTGTGGTCCCCTTTGTGTTACTGCAAAACAGTATCTTTGGAGTGATGCTACCCCTGAACGTCATCTGTCGTTTACTCTAGGAAAGGGCCCAAATTGTCTTATAATGAAAACATAAGGTCTCCCTCCGCAGTAGTTCTAAGGCACCATTTTACATGTGTCTGTTACAGAACTTGTCACGTGAGTCCAGATTCCTGACATCACTGTAAATTGCCATTGATATGATAAGCTGCAGCTTTTGTGCCTTAGTATGGTAGTATGAGTATGGGCTTGTTATTTGAGGGGGAGAGGATGGATATAGGGAATATCGAAGACAAACTCTCAGTAAACAAACATTTAAGGGATATGAGAAAGAGGCAAATTCAATTAAGAAGAGCAAGAGGGAAAAACAAGAGAGCAGGAATGCAGTGAATGGGAGGTGTGTTTCACCCGCCTCTCTGCATTGGAAGAGCTTATGGGCAGGTTGTATTTAGTCTATCAAAACAAAAACGGTCTGGTGACCTTTTCCCATCAGCATCGTTCCTGTCAGTGAGCTCACCATTCTTCTCTGGGAGCTCTTGAGTTTCCTATAAAGGAAAAGGGGTTGTTTACATGAGGCAGTTATTCTGGGAATAAGCCCTACTGGGGACAGAACTAGGCATCTTCCTGCTGATTGATCCTAAGAGAAGTGATGGCGCCAGCCATGGGAGGTCCTCACTGAATGCCAGAGGGAAGGGCATTGATGTGAGGTACTAATTCGACTGGAGGACTAGATGGTCTGGGACATGGCAAGGCTCTCATATACCTCTCTGATGCTGACAAAATATTGTGGTGCTCAAGGGTGGGCATAAAGTTCTCTGGACATCATCTGCCCTCCACCCTGCTTTCTCCTCTGCTCTGAACCCTACTTGATCCCCTTATTATTGTCTTTCTTCATTGTCTCTTTTTTCACCTTCCAAAATTCAGAAACTTTATTCAAGGGTGGGAAAAACAGCTCTCCTAAGCGCATATCCTTCCATTTACCTTGCCTTACACCTGGAACTTTGCTTTTGAAATTCTATATAGTTTCTTTTGTCTCTTGTCTTGCTGTGGTAAGGGATAAGATATCCCATGTCTGTCAAATGTGAATATCAGAGGAGGAAAGTGATTGTTCGATATATTAAAATATTATTCTACTACATCTGGATAAAATGGAACCATCGATGCTCAGGGAGAATTTGAGTAAGGAAAGTGTAATAGATGCAACAAATTTTTAAACAGAATTAAGGGAAAATGAAGATAAAGGTTTTGTTTTTTTAAACTGGTGGCAACTGAAGTTGCTGTATCATCAACCCAAAGGGAACTGAATCTGGATTATGGAGAGTTGGAAAGGAAAGGGAGATCAAGAAACAGAGATGGGCTCCTGGCATTTTAGAACAGGTCTCTGAAGGACCTTTTCAATAAATACAACTAGCTTCTGAAAAAATTGCAACAAATAGGTTTCAGTGTATTGCTAGGCCTATTGAAAAGCTCAGAAGTCTCTTAAGAGTGTGGGAGTGGGACAAAAACATTAAACAAGGACTTCCTTTTTGATTGCACAGACTGTATAAGCTGCAGACCCAAAGGGTGATATTTACATACTATACATTTTGTAGTTTTCAGCTAGTCTAAAACTTCTTTAAAAATGAAGAAAAAAATGTTACCAGCTACCACTTCCATTCACTACTGCAGATCCCTGCCAGTGCAGCAAGGCAAGAAAATAAAATAGAAGGATGAGGATTGGATTTATAAAACCAGCAACAAATAGAAAATATAATACCAAAGAGATTATAAGAGTATCAAAAACATTGTGTCCAAAGATAAATGTAACAAAGAATGTGCAAGAGCTGTATGAAGAAAACTTTTATTTGTATATCAATAAAACTTTATTGAAAGATACTAAGAAGACCTAAATAAATTGAGAAATATATTATTTCCATGGATAGAAGGTCTCGATCTTATAAACTTGACACTGCTTCCTAAATTTTATAGATTCCAGGCAGTTTTCAACAAAATCCCCACAGTAATTTTTGAGGAAAATTTAAATGGAGGAGCAAAGTCCCAAGTAGAACCAAGACTATGCCCAAGAAGAAATATTTTAGAGGGATTTGCATTACTAGATACCCAGTCTTATTATAAAGCTATTGTAATCAATATAATGTGACGTTTCTACAGGGAGTTATAAGTTAAATTAAAGAGAATGGACAGCCCAGAAGAAGGTCTACAGATGGAACTTTATATGACAGAGGTGGTATGGTGAAAGACTAGAAAGGGAGGTAGTGGTCAGTAGATGATGCCGAAGGAGTTGGTTCTTACATATGTTTTATTTTATAAACAGGGAGATGAAAATTAACACCACTTTTGTAAAGTTCAAAACCAGACAAGAGTAAGTAATACATTACTTATTTGTAAACATATATGCTAAAAGTATAAAGCACATCAATGATGAACACAATATTCAGCAGAGTGTTTACCTGTGGAGGGAAAGGGAAAGAGCAAGCATGCAGGTGGATTCAATGCTAAGAGCAAAGTTCTAGATCTTAAATAGATTGGAGGATTCATAATGTTCATTTTATTCTGACCCTTATAATTTATGTATTTGTTGTGCATATTCTTTAGTATGCATCAAACTTCACAAAACTTAAAAGTCAGTGGGGAAAAAAAAAGAAAAAAAGAGAAGAAAATGATCATGGATACAGACTTCTCTCTAGTTCCTTGCCTCACAAACTCCATCTTGTAAGGTGCGCCTTTGAAAATGTAAGTGAAAGACATGGACCTATTTTCAAGTGCTGGATAGAAAGGATCCCAGGTCTCTTGGACCCTGACTCTTTGGCTACTGCTGTACAGATGGCAGCAGTTGACTCATTGTTTATAGAATGAAGCAAAGGATACCATGGTTGCTCTTTGAAGATAAAATGGCCCTGGTGCTGTGTTGTACCTAGCACCACATGCAGATGGTTGTGGTTCTTTAAGAAATGCTTTTTTATTATAGCAATGATAAGGAAACGTATCCCTTTGACTTATGCCCATTGGCAGGGTCCTGAAGCATGCAGATGATAAATTTTTTGGCATTTGGATAAAGTCATATAAGGGATTTGTGCTTCTTTGATTTTTCACTCTGGAGATTGCCTCTGGAGGCTAAGCAAGCAGTTTTGCGGTATAGTCCATGCCTCCTGGGGACAGTTCTCTGGGCATTATGGGTATATGGGAAACATGTGAGTTTGTGCCAACTATCTCTTTTCCTCCTCTAGAATCCAGTTGGTCAATAAAGTGAGGTTGGGGGAAGCAGGGTAGTTGGCACTGTTTCACCCTCCCCTGACCTTCCGGAATTCTCAACAGAGCAACAAGAATGAAAGGGCAGCATTTATCCCATTTCCCCAGGGTTCTTGGGCATTCTCAGGCTGGCTAATGGAAGGGAAAGGACCCTCTTGAAATGTATGTCTATGGCTTAAACCATCAGGGTAACCACTCTACCTGTCTAGACATATCTGGATGCTGCTCTGGTTCCTTTGCCCAGGGAATGGCAAGACCACCTGCTCCTTTACCTTCAGGACCAGGGTTCCTCCTAGGAGGGCAGGTTGTCAAAGGGAGAAAAAGAAAACTCTCCAAAAAAGAAGGCAGGTATTGATTGGAAGTCAACAAACGTCATAAAATAGAGACCTCCCTCCTCTTTAAAATAAAAAAGAAATGAGACTTAAGCAATGATTCGAAAGACAATGTGGCAAGCCTGAATTATTTTTGCTGGTTTTTAATTTTGCCCTTACTTCTGCTGCTCATTTTATCCTCTTTTCTCGAACTTTGATGAACTATATGGAAGAATCCCACACTGCATCTCTCAGACTTTAGTGGTCCCAGGGGAATCCCTCTCCAGTTCCCTGAATCCCTCAGGGTGAAAGGATCCCTCCCTTTGAAATGTTTCTCCCTTCCTCCCTCCCTTCTTCCCTCCCTCCCTTCCTACTTTTCTTCCTTTCTTTTTCTTTTTTTTGTCTGAACAATGTATTTGGCAACAAACCTTGTTCTGCCTCTTGGTTTTGATTGTTGCTGAGACCTGCTATTTTAAAGCAGGACATGATACAATAGACAGAACATGAGCTTTGGAATCAATTTAATCCAAATTATTTATGGAGATCTTGCTTCTTTCCAAAAAGGAATTGCAAAAACATAAAAAAATACAGTTGCAATAAAATTAAGTGCATAGCAGAAATATGCCAATCATTAGAATAAATAGAGCTGAAAACTGGGCACTGAGCTGCCTGTCAGCACTGTGAAAGGAGAAGCATGACAAGTTACAAAGAGCTCATTACCTAAGAAGAAACACCAGCTCTGAGGAGTAGGTTAGCCCCTTCCCCCAGCATGAAACTCTGAAAATTTATTTAGTTACTTCTGAACTCAAATTCCAGCTCTACCACTTACTAGCCATATATCCCTGGCAAGTTAATTAGTTTTTTAACATCTCCAAGATTTGTTTTTTTGTGAAACTGCCAATGGATATAAATACCTAACAGGGTTATTGTGAAGATAAATATAAAATAAATATATGTGAAGCAACCATCAGAATGCATGGCACATGATCGCTACTCTCTGTCTGTCTGTCTATCTATCCATCCATCCATCCATCCATCCATGCAATATATATATGTATATATACATGACATAATTTCCTCTTCCTCATAAATCATTTACTGTTATTTCATTTTTCCATGGTTTTGGTAATTTTGTCACTTTTGTTCCATGAGATAGTAAACTTTGGAAATCAGAGATTGTGTCTTATACTCTTTATTCACTTTCTTACCTTTAAAACACTGGTCATAAAGCTGGCATTCAATAAGCATTTATTGGTTTGGTTCTTAACAAGAGAACGTCTCAAGTTCTCATTTACTTCCATTTTCTCAGGAGCATTTACCTTTTCTGTTAGGCTTCCCGTTCTTCCTCACTTCAGTGATAAAATATTCCACTTCCTGGACTAGACCTCTGGGCTAACTCCTCCCATGGGAAGTCTTGATGATTTTCCAGCTCCTTCCTCAGAAGGGAGAGAACTGACCATTGCCCTGCTGTGAATATCACTGAGCTCCATTGATGCTCCTCCCCAAGGAAGGGGAAGGAATGACAAGCGATTTCGCTGAATCCAAATTCTGAGCAATCAGAGCTGCAGCCTGAGAGGGACCTCCCAGCAGGTGTGTGGGAACATACCTCTCTGAAAGGAACTTGGAAGTCTTTCAAATCCACAAGGCCTTTTTTTGCCCACTGGCCCCAGACTGTTTCCTGTGTGTAAGGGTGGCCCTCTTTAGTCAGTGAACAATGTGAGTGTCCCTGCCTCTGTTTCCTGGAGCATCCTTGCATTTAGAGAAGCAAAGAGAGCTATTATGTCCGGCAGGATGAGTTGGCATTCAGATCTTCCCACAGACCCAGCCAAGCCTTGCGGAGATGACTCTCCAGGCTCTGAAGTTTGGCTATCCTTTGAAAGCCTGGCGCCATGGCCTTCCCTCCTCTTCTGCACCTTGTTTCCCAGGATAGCTGCCATGGAGCTGCCCACCAACTGGAAGGAATTAAGACCCTCTTGAATTGTCTTAAGCTCTGCTTTCAAAGAAGGTGCCATCTATTCATTTCTGCACTCTAACTCGAGTTCACAGAACTGTCCCAAGAGTTTATATCTCCCATATAATTTAAACCTCATGAGTACTCTTCCAGACAGACTTGATCGCCCAAATTTTAAGGAAAAGAAATCCAAGTTTAGCAAATACTGGCATCAAAAACCCATAATCGGGTAGCAGATGTAGCTCAACTGGTTGAGTGCCTGCTTCCCATGTATGAAGACCTAGGTTTGATCCCAGTACCTCCTGAAAAAAACAACACAAAACAAAACCAAACAAATAAAAAAACCAACTCTCATTGGGAAGCAGATGTAGCCCAGTGGTTGAGTGCCTGCTCCCCTTGTACGAGGTCCTGGGGTCAATCCCCAGTGCCTCCTAAAAAAACAAACAAAAACAAAACAACACAAAAAACTTCTTTCTTACTTCAGAGCCCGTGCTTTGCACAGTGGGTTGGGATGCCTTTTTTCCAGAATATAGAAATTTGATGTTTATTAAAAAATCATTTCACATGGCAACTCCTACATGTTATTAAAACACCATTTTGAGTTTGATTTTTTAAAAATTTGGGGTGCCTGGTGACAAGTAAATCCAAAGATATTTTGGAAAGCCAGAAGTTGGAAGCTTATTTAAAGAAGCAATGGTGTATTTAGAAATACAACAACCTAGCAGTGAAAATCCAAAGGAGAGAGGCAGAAGGCTTGCACATCAAAGCCAGCTGTTGGGACCTACTGACTCATGCACACTCTCTTTCTTCCAGATGGTCTCCTTATACCCCTACTCCATGATGCTTTTGTAAACCAATTTGAGATATAATGCCTGTGTAAACCAGACTTTATATTAATGAAAGAAAAGAGAAGAAAAAAAACTTCTAAGAAGCCCTAAGCACATATATTTTTTCTTTAGCCTTATATTTAACGAGTCAGAAGTGGGTTCATTATTTGAATTCTGATTGGTTCCTACTAGACTCTTTTTTCCCTCTTAATTTGTCATGTTTCTTGATATAGTAAAGCAACTGTATTATCAGGGGAATCTTATACGTGTCAATATTACAATTCTCAAGTTCAAATAAAGTTGAACTAATAATTTGAACTGTTGGTTTGCGCATTATACTTGGTAGGTGACATTTTCTTTCTAATGCTGCTCAGCCCAACTAACTATGAAGATGAGAAGAATATTAAAAATAAACACAATAAAACAGGTGTGAAAGATTAAACACAAGACTTTTCTGATGAACATAAAAGTATGAATTTAAATAACTCTCATCAGAAGGAAAAAATCTTAGAAATGCCATAACTTGGATTTAATTTTTCATGGCATTTAAAAATTGTTAAGTCATATATTGGAACAACTAAAAGTTACATCATTATTGTCATATACTAAGTTTTATTAGAGATAACTGTACTGGATTTCAAGGTGTGGCATTTTTTCTGGTTTGGATTGGTGACAATTCACCTTTTTCATAATCTCCCTTAGAGTAGTGATATCTATTGAATTGGTCCAATTCATTGGTTTTTTAGGACAAATCATTCAGTAGCCAGACCAGTCTTTTTAGGGTCCTGTAACTCCTAACATAGACAAGACTTGGAAAAATTGACTAACTGAACTTCTTCTGACTTTACCTAGTTGCACAGACAAAGCTTTGGTCTTTAGTTCATTCTTCTGTTGAATTTGGCAACTTTGGAGTTTGAAGCTCTATATAAAGTCAACCAAATTGGCAGTTCCAACCACATAGTCGGGACTAATATTATAGCGAACAAGTATACTCTGGGCAAAATGAATCAGGCTGAATTGCTGGGAGTCCTGCAATTTTCAGATATCCTTTACCTTTCCTGAAATTTTGAAAACTGTTCCTTAAGGAAGTAGTTATTTACATTAGTCTTCTAGAGTCTTGTGATTTTGTTTTTCTTATACTCTTGTGTATCCATTGGTAGGGCCATTTTTAAAAAGCTCCAAATATTCTTAGCTGTTGCTTGGATTCTACTCGCTGTCAAATCTACCATTTTTTGCTTTACTCTCCAGCTTCTTGTAAAATGAAAACACCAGAAACCACCCTCCAATCCCTCTCCTCCATAAAAGAACTGGTTTTGTAAAAGTAAATAAAGCAACAAGGAATGAGGAGACTCATTATGTTGATTTTGGAATCAAAGTGTGATAATGGATTTAGTGCATGTTATTCAACTCTGAGGACGTATTGAAGTCAACCATGTAAATCAGGCTGCTTGTATAGCCAGACCTAATCAGGAAACAGCCCAGCAAAACCAAATTTAGCAAGCTCTGCCACTCTCTTCAGATACTGCAGCTTTTTATAAGGTCTTCATAGGAATGTTATTTTGTAGGCGTGCTTGAGCACATCCATCTGATCCTTTTTTATAAAGACACAGTGTGAGTTCTAAATTTTATATATAACTATATATGTATGTATATGTATATATATGTATATATATATATTCACATGTACACTGTTGCTCTTATGTTTTACAATGCATCTAACTTCATATCTAACATCAGGCAATGGGATTTGTTATGATTAGGCTGAAATGTCAACTCGGTCAGGTAACGGTGCCCAGTTGTTTGGTCACATGAGCACTGAGCTAATTGTAATAGAAGGGCATTGCATGGACTTTAATCATCAGCGAGTTGATTGCATAGATGGCTGATTACATCTACGATCAATTGAGGAGATTGCCTTCAGCAATGAGTGAAATCTCATCCAATCACTTGAAGACTTTGAAAGGGGAAGTGATCTCAGCATTCAGAGAGAGAATTTCCATTTCTACTTCAGGGAAAGTCAGTGTCTCCTGTGGAACTCATTAAGGACCTTCATTGGAGTCCCTGGTTTGCCTCCTGCTCTATGGAATTTGGACTCGTGCATCCCCACAGTTGTGTGAAACAATTTTATAAAACCTCATAGTATTTACAGATATCTCCTGTTGCTTCTGTTTCCCTAGAGAACCCTGCCTAATACAGGGTGAAACTGGAACCCAGACACCCATTGCAGTCTGGTCACTATACCATGAGATTGTGGGAATATTTTGATGCAAAACTGGAATCTTTCGGGTAGAAGCCTGATATTTTAATTTGGGCAGCTGGGGACCTGCCTCTGCATTGCCACCACCAGGACATACTACATACTGCATCATTTCAGAAGTGGAGTTCTGAGAGTTCTGATTTGACCCATTACCACTGTATACACATATGTTTAAACTAGAACTTTGTGGACTATCATGGGAGAAGGTAGGGCATGGCATGAGAAGAGGTAGGTGGAGCACAATGGCTTTTAGACAGGTGTCGGACTTCCTCTCTCTAAGTCTGTTTAGTTCTTAAATTGACAGAATAATTAATGACTGCATGGATCTTCAACACTGAATTATTCACTTTGGAACTTGGCTATGTGTAGTCAAAATATGCCTATGTAAGTGTTGCCAGTTGTTACAAAATATCAAATAAGCCATTTGGTTAAAAAAAACACACAAGAGAATTAAATTAAAGTTGCCTATAGTTGCCAAATCCATTGACTGTGGTGATGTGGACCCAGGCTAGAATCAATAGTCCAGGGATCTCAGATTCAATGCTTAAGATGTTATGCATATAAGCAAATGAAGTAGCTTAGTTCACCGCATGCCCCAACAAAAGGATACTACCCTCAGGTCCAGGAATTATGGCCATGTAGGAATATGGCAGCTTCTGATTTTCAAAGGAACTTCTTTTGTTCTCCGTACCTTCTGCCCCTCACTTACACATCTATGACTCTTATTTAGCCTTTAAAACTTTGTTTAAATTTTATCTGCACTGGAAAACATTTCCTGACTCTGATGGGGAGAACGAATTGTTCTGATTCCCTTCTTATACAGCATGTTGTACAAACCTCTAATAGTGGCTGCCCTTCGTTAATGGTATAGTAATGACATGTTTAGTGGTAATGTCCCCAGCGATGCAGTGAACTGTTTGATGGCAGGCTCCATGCTTTACTCAACTCACAGTGCCTGGCCCTAAGCAGGTGCCAAGCAATGCTGAATGGATGAAATAAGGCCATGGAGGCAGGTCGATTTGGTGGCATAATGGTTAATCATATATGTCATTTGGCTAGGCTGTGATGTCCAGTTGCTTGATCAAACACTAGGCTAGATCCTATTGTGAAGGGTTTTGTAGATATGATTAGCATCTATAATCAGTTGACTTTAAGTAAAGGAGATTACTCTATATAATATGACTGGGCCTCATTCAGTGACATGAAGACCTGAAGAGCGAAAACTGAGAGTTACCTGAGAAGAAATTCTGCTTCAAGACTGCAGCATCCACTCTGCCCTGAATTTCCAGCCTGCTGGCTTGCCTTAAAGATTTCAGACTTACCAGGCCTCACTATCGCGTAAGCCAATTCCTTAAGATAATTTTATTCATATATCTGTATATATTCTATTGGTTCTGTTTCTCTAGAGAACCTTGACTGACACAGGTCAAATAAGGGAAGCAATAAAGAAGCAGGGGTCAATCCTTGGCAAAATTTGTCAATAGCCTTCCTAAAATCTTTTAAAATGTCTTTTCTATGTTTTAGTGCCACTTACTACATTCCTTTTTCCAGCTGTCACTTTAAATACAAACCCCATCCTATTCCATTATATCCTATTAGATATTACAATAGACTCTGAATGTTTAATCTTTGAACCCTGGGAGTCTAGTGCAGTGCCTAGAATATAGCTAATAAATGCTTTAATGAGTGAGCAATTAACACATTCATGAAATTGCTTTCTGTCTGGGGTGGGTAGCTAAGAGCAAGCCTGAAAGGAGACATGATCCTGGGCAGGCAATTAGAAAAGCAGACCACAGAGTAACAGAGAAGAAGATCCATAGATGTGAAAATTGCTGGCTTTGTAATTTCCTTGGGGACTGAACTGAGCTGGCAGGAAAGCCTGACCTGAAAAATGGGGCCATAGCTAATAATTTTGTTGTTTGCTTAATTTTACAATCAGACTTTAGGGTTCTAGAATTCTATTCGTCATCATATAAAGTTGCAAATCTTTGACGGATATATAAACTGCCTTCAGCTACCTTATCTGTGAAATGGAATGAATAATAACTTTTACATAGCCATTTGGAAGTTCATTTAGAAATCCCTGATCTGGAAGAGATAGCAGGTCTAGTTGTTTATCGGGCTTGTAGACTGGGGTCACATTTGATGATGGGGCCATAATATTTTCCTCAGAACTAAGTTAATGCAACACAGAACATGTTTTTCTCTGAGGCATGGCAAGTTGCTTGTGTGTAACAGATTACGCTCACTACGTAGCATGAATCAAGCCACCTCACCCCCATTACAAAAGACGTTATTGGATATTTTGTCTTGGGTGGGGAGAAAAAGTAACCTGCAGCCACAGAGCCTAACAAATTGTTCTTGTCAGTTTCAGGTGCTTTGGTGACAGGTTAGTACTAAAAGCAGTGCTTGCATTATAATAATGTCCATTTTGTGCCCCCAAACTATATCCTACGGGTAAAGGGAAGGTGACTTAATGGTCTGCTGTGTTCAATATTTGTGGGTTTCATGGTTTTAAGTTCCTGCAAAAGGAACTTAATTAAGATATAGTAATAAAATAATAATACTGCTGCAGTAATTGTGGCAAAAGAGATTGAGTTCAGTTTTCCCCCAGTTTGCTGTACATGCAAATGCATTCCTATGCAACTGTTTGTGCAAAACATGTAGCAACATCTATAGATACCACGGAGCTCTATTTTGGCCACTTTTCCTAGGCACAACCTTTTAAACTCTTTAAGATAGGATATCAAGAATAGTCCTAAGAAGTAGGCAGTCAAAGAAATACTTGCATAATTGAGTAGAGCACCACACTTGGTTATTGCTATTAATTTTTTTTTACATCATTTACTTGTCCGACATTTCCTTTATTTATTCTCCCACTAGTGAGTGGGGTAGAGTATCTTATTTTACACATGGAGGAATTAAACCACCAAAAGATTAAGTGACTTATCCCAGGTTATCCAGATAGTAACTGGAATAATCAGGAGGAGACCGCTGAGTGTTCTCCAGACTCCCAGCTCAACAGCTGTGATCCTGTAGAAAGTTGTGAGCACAGAGAGTAAAAATCCTTTTAAACAGTGCATTTCTATCTGTAGTGGTTCAGGGACATAATGCCTAGAAGCCAAAAGATGGACACATGGCATACTTAATTCCCCCCCCCCCCCCCCCAGTATAAAACCAAGGTCCTATGTTATTCTATCTGGTGAGAGCTGTGCCCACATATTAAGAACTCAAGACTGCTGAGCAACCTTAGGTTTCCCCATGAAATTAGCCTCTAGGAGACTAAGAACGGGCACCAGTACTAAGAAACAAAGATGGAAGGGCACAGGACTTTTACCCCACATCTTTCCTGGGGTGCATACCTACCCAGGTGTGCCTTCAATTCACCTGCCTGCAGAAAAGCCAGGAGTGTTCTCACTGAGGCCACGTTATTTTATGTTACAGTCCAGCTGGCCTTCCCCCATTCTCGAGAATCACCTACTGTTGTTAAATAATTGCTATTGCTATTACGGCTGGCATTGTTTTTGTAACATTGCCCATGTGAGAAGCAGCTTGGGGCAAATCGACACCTGTTTTGCAGAGCAAGTGCTCTTTTAACTTTTGTTTTAAGACTCATGTTTGAAACTGCTGTTTGGCTCCTCAATCCATGGCATCTCTCATTTGATGGGCAGACTTCTGTACCTTTTTTTTTCTGGCTGAGACTGCGGTCTTTAATCTGCCTTTCAGAGCTTCCCAAAGTGAATTTCATCAGTGCCATTCAATCTATGGTTTGAGTCATACCATCCCAATAGGAACTCCAAATTTGATGAAAATCCATTTTGTGTTAGGTGGAATGATAAAGACGGAAGTTTATTTTTATTTGTGTAAATTCCAACATCAGCCTATCTAAAAGACAATAATATCTTCTTTTTAGAGGCCCATGGATGTGCCTAGGTATTTTGCTTTGGTCTGATTTTATTTACTTATCTGGATCCTCCTTTGTGAACTTTTAAGGTCGGGTTTTAAGTTTCCCTTTACCCCTTGCTTAACCGATGGCCTCTAAATCAGTATTTCTCAAACTGGAGTCTGAGAAATACTGGGGTGTCAAAGGGTTCTGACGGTTCTCAACAATAATTTAAAAATTATGTTTTAATAGTAATCTGAAAAATTAATACAAGCATGCTCTGGATTGTGGTGGACATTTTTTATTGGTTTTGTGAGGCACCCATTCCCGGTACCACTGACTTCCTTTGGAAACCACTTCATTCTCTTTTTTCTGGCATGGGGCTTGGGTGAGATAAAGCCCCCCCCTCGTTTCTGGCATGAGTTCTGATTGCAGCTGGTGGTCTCAGGGATGAGCACAACGGGGTGTGTTTGCCAGGGATTCTGGGAAGTACGTGCTTTCTTTATCTTCCACAAGCAATTTCTAGAGAAACCCTCTCTCTTCCTCTAGCTTTGGTGATGTACAGACATGAAGATTCGAGCTCTGAAGACCTCCTGAGAATAACCAAACATAAAGAGAGGTAGAGCTGGGAGGTGCAGATAAATGAAACCTGGTGATACACCTCAACCTTGAGGATCAAGCCGGGCCTGAAACGAGAGGCACCCTGCACTTTCAGTTACTACCCAGTTTGAGTTAGATTTCCTTTTATTCTCAACATTAAGAAATCCTGACAAGTACATAGATCATTTGGATGAATTCAGTGCCCATGTTTGTGCTTATGTTTCCCATCTTCAGTGCCAAGTAGTACTACCTTTATTATCTTGAGCTAATAAAATGTAGAGGCTGATTTAATATGTAAATGATACAAACGCACATTTTATAAATGAAGATTCTGCAGTAATTCAATTGAGAGGTGTGACTCATCAAATGGCATCTACTTTTTTAACTGTAGAATCTGAAAGGCCCATACCATAGGTATCTTGGCTGCTTCAGATTATAAACAACGATTAACTCTCAGCAACACAACACCATCCATCACATCAAATTAATATTGCTAATTAAAAATTTATTGGCTTGAAGTTTTGTTTTTATTTAATTTAAAACTTTTAAGTTGTACAAGAAGTATAAGCACAAGGGCTTTTATATTTATAAGTTTAAGTTTGTGCATTTTTGACTGACAATAGCATAAAATTAAGGGAATACCAGGGGCTCCAAGAGAAATGTGTTTTTTTCTTTACAGGGAGTCTGTTCATTTCTTGTGTTTTGGAAGTGTTGCCATAAATGGTAAGAGGTATATTTATGTAAAAAAGACGGACTATGGAATTGGATAAACATCCTCCTGTCTGGAACATTACTGAATTGTATCACACTATATAAAAACCTATCTTTGAAATTCCAACCCTTAAAAAAGGAACTTCTTTCTTTGAAGGAGGACTAAATGTTTTGCAAGTGTAACTGCTCTCATTGGCACCTTAAATGTATGCAAGTTCATTCAGCAAGCCCCTTGGAATGGATGTGAGAATGAAGCCAAAGTTCAGCAAATTTAGTTTCCCGACTGCAAGAGGAGCTCATTTTACCCCAACCTCTGTTAAATTTACTTCTAGAGAATAGCTGAGGATTGGCAGGGCTGGGTGAGGGTGAGGGTGAGGTGGGCTTGGGTAGTGGGTAGAGTGTGAGAGTAACCCCTCCTTTTCCTGCAAGGGGTCTCTAAGGACTTGATCCATATTGGGTGGATCCCCAGATCTCAATGGTCACTACAACTTGGAAATCATGAGTTGTCTTATGGAACAGGCTAAGTAGCAATTTTCTGTCACTTGGACAGTGTCACACAGGGAGTGGCCATTTGGGGAAGGAGCCTCTGGGTGTATACGGCAGAGGTAGTCTGTATTTACCTGTTTGCAAGAACAAGTCAATTCAGGTCAAGTCAACAAATACTGAGTTCCTGTCACATGTTCAGCAAGGTGTTGTGCATTTGGGGACACATGGGGAGATTAAGATGTCTTTTTCCCTCAAGAAGTTGATAGTGTGAAGAAATACAGATTTCAATACAAAGTGGTAATGCAGTGGCAGTGATAATTACTGGACACTATGGAAAACCATCCACTCACCATCTGTCAATTCAGAAAGACAAATAAGAGAGAGAAAACCAGCTCCACATTCTCCCTCTTTCCCACCCTTCTCCCCCTCCCTCACTCTCTCTCTCTCTCCTTCCTTCCCTCCTGCTCCCCACTCCACACAGGTGTTTGACTTAAATATTCTGCTTTATAATTGGTTGCATCAGCATCACCTTAGATAGACCTAGGTATTGATCAGTGCAAGATGGAGATTCAGCTGCGTTGCATAGTAATCAAGACTGCTGCTGATGTTTGACTCGCATAATTCAAAGTTGTTGGCAATATTTTGGCCAGTTTAATTTTGCTATTTAAGAAAGCATAAAAGGTGATACAATTACAGCTTTTATTTCCACACCTGTGCGCAATGAAAAGTACTCTTCCTTGCCAATATAGCAATAGTGCCATCTTCCTAACTATACACTGGCAGGTTGAAGTCAGAGTATGCTTTTAATGCTCCTTAGACTCCAGTCTTCCTTGCTCACTAATTCTGGTTGTTCCTTTAAGTACTGAAATCTTCAGGACCAGATATTGCTGGATACCGGGGAAGAGGTGGTACTCTTTGTTGAAACGACTTGCAGGAGAGAAGGTGTATGGGGGGGTGGGATACAGATATGTGGTGGTTGATGAATGAGGTAGGAAATGGCAGCATTTAAATCATTGTACATTTTTTTCCTGAGCATCATAAAGAGAGCGTTGTAGTTTCAGAGCTGATTTTTTCTCTGTTTTGCTTGGCTTCGTAATTTAGGCCAATATGTCTGGATTGTCAAAAACCACATCCTCCTTATTTAAAGTCTTTCCATTTTTACCTTTCACTTCCTTGCCAGCCCAAACCCTTCTTGTGTTAATTCTATTGATTCCTTCCTTTTCTTATTTGGAAAAAAGAACCTTGAAAGTCATGCCATAATAATGTGGATAGCATGTGTCTGAGACAACTTTTCTATAAAATTGAAAATTTTTAATGCATTAGTAGAGGATATTTTCCTTTAAATTTCTTTTTGGGTTTTACCTAATGGTGCATTAAAAATTGGCTGGATACTGAATTTATTAAGTCCAGAAAAATGCAATGTAATCTAATAAAGACTTAATTATGCTTAGAAATAATGAGGTCTAAAGATCCCAGTGGACTGCTCTCTGAGTGAACTTGCTCTCATGATACATTTCTTAGTACTGGCATAAAAAATCATGTGGAGATGCTCTCAATATGTGTATTCCTCTTTAGAAGAAAACGAGAGTTTATGTGGTGTGTGTGTGTGTCTGCATAAGTATTGCCCAAAGCTGTTTATGAAACAATAGATCTATTTTATATAGTCTTTTGAAAGGGGCCTAGATGATTATCATCTTTAAGAGAACAGTCATATAGAAGAGCAGCTAATTCTGGCTCAGCTAAATTATTCATCTAGTCCTCTGTCATTTATTGAATACTCTTATGGGGGATTCATAGAGATACAGCCTAAGGCAGTCCCTGCCTGCGTTTTTCAATGTACTTAGTTCTTTTTTTTTTTTTTTAAAGATTTATTTTTATTTATTTAATTCCCCTCCCCCGGTTGTCTGTTTTCTGTGTCTTTTTGCTGCGTCTTGTTTCTTTGTCCACTTCTGTTGTCGTCAGCGGCACGGGAAGTGTGGGCGGCGCCATTCCTCGGCAGGCTGCTCCCTCCTTCGCGCTGGGCGGCTCTCCTTATGGGTGCACTCCTTGCGCGTGGGGCTCCCCTACGGGGCTCCCCTACACGGGGGACACCCCTGAGTAGCAGGGCACTCCTTGCGCGCATCAGCACTGCGCTTGGGCCAGCTCTACACGGGTCAAGGAGGCCCGGGGCTTGAACCGCGGACCTCCCATGTGGTAGACGGACGCCCTAACCACTGGGCCAAAGTCCGTTTCCCTGTACTTAGTTCTTTTGAAAATTGAGTTGTTAATACAGGTAAGGTTGAAGAGGACCAGTAGTCAGGTGTTAAGAAAACATTGCTTGCTTATACACCTCTAGGAAATATATATTGTGCATTTAGTTAAAGGCTCTGAATTTTCTTCCCTAAAATATGTTTCCTTTTATTTAGCTTAGACATTCTAATTCTTATTCGACCATGGATATGCTCTTCTTTCCTGGTGAGTATCTACAGATCTCGTGGGACAGAAGCTAAGAAAAAGGAACCCATACTGGTATGTTCATTGTCTAAGACTGTTGACTGATACAAGCTAGTGTCATATAGACACCACCTTTCCTGGAACAATGATTCTCAAAACGTGATATATTTATGATAAAATGATAAATCCTCTTTCTAATTCAGGGTTGCTTTAGTACTCTGCCAGAAGCTCGGCCACAACCCCAGCATCCTGCCTCAGGGAGGGCATCAACCTGCACCCCACATCTGCTAGGCTAAAGTACTCACTGCCTCCTTTCCTTTCCTTTCAGGTTTAAGGACATTCCTGGGATTTCTCACACAAATCATCACAGCAGTCTCACTCTTGCTTTTTGGTGTTTCCCCTGCTTTTTCAGTTCTCCCTCTGAAGGGCTGTTTTCACGATGTGCAGTGTGTCCAACCCATTTGGTCCTCTAAGTAGGTTCACCTTGGAATTTGAACAACTCTTCTAATTCCTGGTGTTGGGGATCAACTCATGACCCCCACAAAAGACACGCATTCCTGGGTGTGAGACTATTTGTAAATAGGACCTTTGAAGATGCTATTATTTGTTAAGGTGTGGCTCATTTGTGAAAAGGAATTTGGAAGATCCTATTTGGATGAGGCCAAATTGAATCAGGGTGGGCCTTAATTCTATGACTGGAGTCCACATAAATAGAGGAAATTCAGACTCATTCAGTAAAAGCCAGAAATCAGAGTAGACTTCAGGAATCAGAGGAATAATACAAAGAAAGAGAGATCATCATGTGACAGGATTGCTGGAATGTTACAGATTCTAGGAGAAAGTAACCCCTGCCAACACCATGATATCGGACTTCTAGCCTTCAAAACCGTGAGACAACAAATTTCTGTTATTTAAGTCAAACCATTTTGTGGTATTTGTCATAGTAATCCTGGCAAACGAGGATACCTGGCTTCCCCCTTTCCTTAGTCAATTCCTAGAAATATTTATTTCAAGATACCCTAGCAGAAAGAAAAGTTTTGCAGAGATAAAAAATATTTTTAATATGAAGTCTTTGAACTTTTTATTGTAAGGGATTCTAGAGATAATAGTTCCTTTTATTTATATATTCTTTTCTAAGTGTTTTTCCATTCATTATCTCATTTAATTACCATGAATCTTGGAGAGATATCCATATGAAGAGAATTCACATTAGATAGATTTTCTGAATTATCCAAAATAGCACAGTTAGGAAATGATGAATACCCAGGACTAGAAACCATAGCTCTCAAGGCAATGAACCTTTCTACAGTTCTAGAGTTTCCCATGGCACTAAATGCTATTGCTTTACAAGGTAAGAATGTTAGTCACTGTGGTGGTAAACCATGTTCTTGAAGCTAATCCATTCTTGTAGGTATAAACCTATTGTAAGTAGGACCTTTTGATGAAGTTCCTTCAGTTAAGGCATAGCCCAGGGTGGGTCTTAATCCTCTAACTGGAGTCCTCTATAAGAGAATGAAATTCAGACAAAGAGAGAGAAAGCCATGAAAGTAAGAAGTTGAAAGCAATGAAACCTGCAAGAGAAGAGAAAGACCAGCAGACACTGCCATGTGCTTTGCCATATAACGGAGGAGTCAAGGATCACCAGCAGCTAATCTTCAGAAGAAAGCATTACTTTAATGATGGCTTGGTTTGGACATTTTTCTCATCCTCAAAACTGTATGCTAATAAATTCCCATTGATAAGCCAACCCATGTCATTGTATCTGTTTTCAGCAGCCTAGAAAATTAAAACAGTAACATTAAATATTTTTTTTTATTTTTCAGCATTGCAGAGTATATAAAGGAGAAAGTTTCTTTTTACTTCTAGATTTTGACAACTCTCTAACATTGATGCATCTCTCCTTTAAATGAAAATAGAGCAGGATACAAAAAACAGTATATTACCTCCATTTTACATTATTTTCTCTTTCTTTTTACTTAAAACATTGCATTATTGACAAGATAATATGTGCACATGGTACAAAATTCAAAAAGCACTATTTGGGTATACCATTTACTTCTAGCCACCAAAATTTTCTGTAAAGACAATGGTAGTCATCAAAATTTTGTTGATGTTTCCAGGGATATATTATGTATATTGTGTAATATGTATGTGTGTGATTATATACAGTTGTTGTTGTTGTTTTGTAAAATCGAAATGGTAGTATAATATTCATGCTGTTTTGTACAATTGCCTTTTTTCTGTTAAACAAGTTGAAACTTGTTCCTGGATGATTAAAGATCAGGCAACTGTCTTATACTGTGCTCTCTCTCCTATTGTCTATAAATGAAAACCAGAAAAGTTGTTGAGAATTTTGCTTCAAAAATAAAACTTGCCTGATTACAAGAGGTCTAATCACAGGATTTTTATCATGACGTTTTTTCTTTAGCTTTCCTTGAACTAGAGGAAGGAAAAGACCTTTACTTAATAGCAGTGGAGAAGAGAGCTGCACAGAGGGAACAGTGCTAATAAACATTTCTACCCCTAATGGTTCAGAGGAGCCTGGAGCATGAATCAAACTAACAAAAAGGGGAAATGGTTTTTCCTAATGGGTTTCTCTCTGGAAAGCTAAGTTGATTTAACAAAAAGATGTCAATAGTCTGATTTGCTGAGGTCCAAGCAATCCAGTCCACAAGTTGCAATAACTTGGGGAAGCAAGCAGTCAGCCCAGCACAAACTTTGGAGTCACCTGCTTTCATTCTTATCTAATAGGCAGGCTTTTCTGTTACTGGGTTTTCACCAAAAATACATTTGATCAGAATATTAACGTTCTTTTAACCAATTCATCTGGTAAGTTCTATGAAATCACGAATATTCAACTTCAAATGGGTATAATTATGTCTTCAGAGGGTTAAAAAATCAGCTTAACTGTGTTCTGGGCTAGTTGACTCAGTTCTTTGGTGGATGTGGGGGAAGTGGGGAGTTAAATGTTTGGGGCAGAGGGAAAGCTGCTCATTTACCTCAGATGATGCCCTGACTCTCAGCTATACCCCTCCCGAGGGCAGGAGGTTTTTCTCCAAGGTGTCGGAGAGGAGTGATGAGGTGATTTAGGACAGACTGCTTCCACTTTTGGAGGGCAGACTCCAACCAGCCAAGAGCACATTATTAATTAATTTGTTGAACATCTCCTGAAAAGTTACAGAATGCTCTCTTTAGTTCTAACAACCATCCTGCCAGCATGATATAATATATAATAATGATTACTATTAAATATTATGTACAGTATTACTAGAATGATTTATTATTATCACCTCCGTTTTATCTAGGTCAGAAAGCTCAGGGAGGTTTAGTTTGACAACTTTCGTACAGATAAATGGCAAATCCTAACTCAAACCAGGTCATGAGTCAGTAGCCTCACCTTCATGCCTCCTGAATCACTTGCCTACTACCCCAGTCTAACTCTTTCTAGCACCTGTGTTCTTAAAATTTTAATCCCACGTGAAAAGCTTAGGTGGAGTGCAACTGAGTGCAAACCATGGTATAAGCTTTTATTTGTTTTATAAAAATTCATGGTGGCACATTAGTCATGCTATTCTACTCACTGCTTTTGCCAATTAAACACACATCTGGGGGCCCAGATATGACAAAATTTTGAGGCTGGTACATGAATGACTGAAGGCCATATGAATTATGTCCACTGACATGTTCAATGGAAGATGATTCTTAATTCCCTCTGCATCATGATCACAAAGAGAAGCGGAACACTATGAGAAACACAGTGTTCAAAGAAGAGTTCTGGGACTGTTGGAGCTATGATCCCATGACCTGGTGTTCAAACACGATATGGAACTTATAAAGGGCTAAGCAGGGATGACATTTGTCATCAACTTGTTTGAGCTGAGCCAGCTGTATCTACAGTAATGATTTTAATGCTGAAAGCTCATGTGCTATAAGAAAATGCCAGAGGGCAACAGTGAAAAGTGGTAATTATATTCCCTGAAGATGCTGTTTCTTTTTAAACTGGGGGCATCAAATGCCTGCTGTGTGAACAATGTTAGGACCTGTTTCTAGGTATAAGGTAACTAATTTCAGCTGTTTGACCATGTCCTATGTGAAAGACTTTCCCCAGAAGAAGCATCAGTTCCATGAGCTCTACAATGAATTCTGCAAATGATGAGTGTTTTCTAACAAGTGTGGTGCTTTCTTCAGAGACTGATGTGCTCACCTAGTCCCTTCCACAGTGGACACAAAATCATCTTGATGCTGCACTTTATGGGATAAGAACACTTGACCTTGGATACTCCAAATGGATTATATTTTCTGCCTCTTCACTAACCACACTTTCTTCAAGACACTCAATTGCAGCAAAATATAAAGGCATTTATCCAAATATCTGAGGTCCACTCAAGAGCTAGATAAATGTTGTCATGTTTATTTTCTGGAATCAGGGTTAACAGAGAGGGTTAAGGGTTGGAATTCCCCTGATTCAAATCAAGTTTACTGGAAATGAAGTAATCATACTTTGTACAAAATGCTGTTTTTCTCTCTCTGTTAGACATAATAATCTGGCATGCTATAATAACTCTCCAACTGTCTCAACTTTGAATGTTTTATGCCTGTTTTATTTGTATTTTTGGTTGCAGTATTGCTGAGGACAGAGACTACCAATTTTGGCAAGGTGGTTTGGCTCTACCTCTCTGGTGGTAGGTAGTCAATATTGGCAAATCTGTGCTTTTTAAAGCCAGGGTAAGTATATTCTCAGCAATCCAAAGTCAGCAACCGTGTGGATGTTTGGGTAAGTGTAATAATTCTCCGGAAATGTGCAGTAAGTGCTTTAAAAAAACAAACCACCGGCACACCATGAGAACGTTAAATGATGTGAATAAAAACAAACTCAGAAAGTAAGGAGTCTGGACGAATAATACATCATGATAACCCTTTCACCTTCCCAGCCATGAGGCAAATATGCATTTCATGCTAAAACTAAAGCGTACACCTGGCTGAACTAGGAATGAACAAGTTGGTGAATGGTATTTCCTATTCCCTGAATATGTAACACTCTTCACCCCTCTTTGACGTTGCACAAAATATTCCCTCTTCTTGACCTTGTCTCTCTTCTATTTCATTTATTGAAATCTTTCTTTGCAAGAAACTCCTCTGCACCTCCAGTACCATTTTCCCCACCTTCCAGTGGGAGAAGGTTGAGTTGAACGCATGGCTACCCAGGTTAAAGACAGCCTTCCCCAGGGTCTCTTTTCTGTTGGTAGTATCTGGGACTAAGTTCTGGCCAATGGGATATAAGCACAGGTAACAGCCTCTCCTTTTCTCATTCTCTGCCCTTTTCCTATTCCACCACTGACCAGCATGGAGACCAGATGGTGGAAGCTGGAGGAGCTCTTCCAGCACCCAAGTTGGCATGGAGAATGGAGTTCAGACATGGTGAAGCATTAAGGGAGAGGGCACCTGAATGCCTGATACTGCAGAAAGCCAAGCCAGCCCTGGGCCGCCTGCCTACACCTTAGAGAAAAACAAACTTGTAGACGATTGAAATCATTATTATTTGGGGATTTCTGACACAGAAAATTTAATTCTAACAAGCCCACCATCTCACTTTTATGCCAGCATCATGTGCGAGAATATCAATGGCGAAGCCCATTGATTGCCCAGCTTCCCCTACCACATGGAGGTCTTTTCGGTCCTTCCTCTTTTCTTTTCTCATAGGCTCCCTGAAGACCCCTCTTCTCCAGCCTCCCTTCTAGACAGTATTCTTTTAGCCAGAAATCATCCCTTTTAAGGGATTTTCTGGACAGGCATGTTTTCGCTTTGAACCAGGCTTGCAGCTTGGCTGCCCAGAGGCCCTATCTCTTGCTCATTTGACTTTTGCCTCTATGTTTCTAGAACTGTGTGCGCAGTTGTAACCCCTGTGCTCAGCAAGTCCACAGGACCATTGCTATATGTCCACCCATGCTCCATGGGTTGCCTGACCCAGGGCATTTGAGGCCACTCTGATGCTCCCCAGGTGCTCTGTTTCCCACCCCCTGTATTTCTAGGCCCCCCATCAGGCCTCAAGCACATCATTCCCTCCACATCTCCCCAGCACTCCTGAGGCCTCACAGTGCCAAAAATAAGAGCAAGACACCCTTTAGACACATGACTGGGCCCCAGCATTCATCCAAATTCATACCCCAAAGGCCTTGCTCAGTGCAAAAATCATCACTTGTCTGTAGTCTTGATGGTTTACATACCGTTATTAGTCTTATCAGAGTCCATCACAGTCAGTGTTGGTTATTGTTGTTTTGCTTGCTTATAAAAGTAATACTCACTGTAGAAAATGTGGATATACAAAAACATATGAAGAAGAAAATAACACTCTCAGAATTCCTTAACCTAGAGGGAAACATATTTAAAGTATTTATTACCTTCTAGCCTCTTTGGGTGTGTTTTCGTGCATATTTTATTTTACAAAGGTAATGTATTAGTCTGCCAAAAGGCTGCCAATGCAAAGCACCAGAAATCTATTGGCTTTTAAAAAGGGTATTTATTTGGGGTAAAAGCTGACAGTTACAAGGCCCTAAAGAGTCCAAATCAAGATTGCTTTCTCGCCAAAGTTAGTTGCCACCTGTTGAAGGAAGACGGTCCCTGCCTGGCCTTCCCTCCATGATTCCAGTCCTTTCTCTCCTGGTTAGAGCTCATCTTTCAGGGCTTCCTGTATCTCAGCTGTAGGCTGGCATAGGGCTCATCTCTCAGGCTTCTCTCTTTCCTGGCATCTGGGTTTTCTATATCAGTCTTGATTCTCTTCCCAACAGTCTCTGTAAACTATCGGGCAAATGGGGCCGCTAGATCAAAAATGACAACATTCTTTCCTCGTCCGTGTGTCTTCTCAAGTTTCCATTTTATATCAGACCCACTAAGGGGGCGGGGACTCAACCTGAACTACACCTTACTGACATAGCCCTATCAGAAGCCTCTACTTGATTTTATCAAGTAACTTAGTCAGAGGCCCCCACTTAATTTAATACAATCAAAAGGTATCACAGTCAGAGGAACAGATTAGTTTACAAACATAATCTTTCTCTTTTTGGGATTCATAAAATAATCTCAAACTGTCCCAGGTAACAATATGCTTTCTATAAATTTTTGTAATCTAGCTATCTATTAATATCTGTCTGTCTATCTAATCTAATCTAATCTATGGCTAAAACATTCTACTTTGTGGATATGCTAGAATTTAACCAGCTTCTTATTGTTTAATAGTTAATTTTCCCCCCTATTTTGCATTATTAAGTGACATGATTCAGATTTATGTATATACATACTTTTTTTCACTTTGGATTATTTCTTTAGGCTTGACCCTTCAAAAGTCAAGGGCTTCTAGAGTCTTACAAGGTTTGAGGACTCGTGAATACATATTACAAACTGCTTAATGGAAAGTTGCATCAATTTTTCTCTCCCTAACAATGTCTCGGCATCCCATTAGTTATACCTGGATTAAAAGAAAATTCTATCAATACTACAAGTTACTCCTTCAGCACGAGGTAATAACTACAATAACAACAAATCTGCTTTGTCTGTGGTTACACTCCCCTCTTATTTTTGTTCGTCACTCGGTCTTGAGGGATTTGGGACGATGTACACTCTGCCTCAGGCTGAGAAGGGATGTGTAGGACAGAGGAAAGGAATTGTTTTGCCTGCAGTTGAAGATCCTCCTTGTCCATCATCATCATTTTGTTAGTTGCGCAGGGTGGGCCCGAAGAACTGGAGAGTGGGAGTTGGCCGCAACTCTGCTGGATTTCAGGGCTCCTCCGGAGCATGAACAATCTGAATATATACGTCTCTGAGAAATACACTCAACAGGTACATTGAAAATTATAGTTTTAAATATAAGGAGTAGAAGAATCATGATTAGGGGAATTATAAATGAATATAAAAGTATGTTATGTTGAGGAACTAGATCTTCATATATTCCCAGATAGGGCCTGCCAAGGAGGTGCTGATTTCATGCGGCCACGTGGCTTACTCATGGTATCCAGATGTCCCTAGAGTCCTCAGGGCATTTTGCTGGAGGTTTTGTTTCCTGTGGCAGTTTGTGAAATCTGCCTGAGACCCGTATAAACGTAACCTCCAGAACGACCTCTTGATTCCCTTTGAAATCTCTTATTCATAGGAACTATTTTATTTAATATTGCCCCTCTTGGTCAAGATCATTTTCTAAATCCTTTGCTGATTAATGCTTGGTAATAATCCCTTGGTGCCAGGGAGGCTCACATTGGGAGAAGGTAGTGAGTTTATTTGCAGAGTTTGCCTTAAAGAGTGGCCACATTTGAGTAATAAGGAGGTTTTCAGGAGGTAACTCTTAGACTTTAGTTATAAAGTTTCATTATTACAAGAATAAGGTTCATAAGTACAAGCATTAAGATTGAGGACTTGGCTTATTGACCTGTTTTCTTTCATGAGGCAAGGTCTATATATTCCAGAGTTTTTGCCATCTTATTCGAGGAAGTAGCAGGACTTTCCCAGAAGGAAAGTGTAGTATATTTTTAGCTATTATATAGGCCTCTATCTATCCAGAAAATAGCACGGATTCATTTATATCCCATGGAAGTATGCTTTCGGTGTATTTTCCCCGTATTTTTCCATCCACTATCAATACTTTGTACTAGTAATGTACCTTTGCTTTAGATTCTGAAAGAACGTTCTTATATTTATATCATAAACCACAAACCTTAGCCACCATAGAGTTCATTGTGCTATACCATCCCACATTTTATCCTCTAGCTTTCCTTCTAGCAACACAGAAGACCCCAAATTTCCCCTTTCGACCACATTCATACACACTCCTCATCGCTGTTAATTATGTACATATTGCTGTGTCACCATCACCTCCATTCATTCCTAAACCATTACAATCAATTTAATTATAAATTCTGCACAGATTAAGCATTGGTTTACCATTTTCTACTCCCATTCGATCTCCTGGTAACCTATCTTCCAGACTCTACCTCTATGAGTCTGCTCACTATAATTAATTCTTATCAGTGAGATCATACAATATTTGTCCTCTTGTGTCTGATTATTTCATTCCACATAAGGTCCTCAAGGTTCATCCTTCTTGTCACATGCATCAGTACTTTAATCCTTCCTACACCTGAATAATATTCTGTATTACTCATATTATTATACCACATTTCGTTTATCCATTTATCTGTAGATGGACGCTTGAGTTGCTTCCATCTTTTGGCAATTTTGAGTAATGCCACTGTGAACATTGGTGTGCATATATATTTGTTTGTGTCCCTGCTTTCAATTTTTCTGGGTATATGCCTAGTAGCAAGATTGCTGGGTGACATGGGCATGCCTAGATTTTTATCACTGAAAATCTATATTAGTTTGAAGGTTTAAAAAAAGTATGCTCTTTTTAAAAAATATGCATTTCTTTGATTATAACTGAAGTTGAATATATTTTTGGTTAATTACTAATTTGTATTTCTTCTTTTATGTCTCTTTATGTCCTTGGCCCATTTATCTGGAATGATCATTTTTTTTCTTAAAAGTTTGAGGCAACTCTATAGAAAAGATATTTTACCCCTTTGCCTGTCATATTTAGTGAACATATTTTCCCAGTTTCCAATTTGACTTTTAATTTTTTTCACCACGTTTGTGATTAACAACTATATATAATGATGGGATCAAATACTTTGATTTTTCCTTTTGTGGTATTTTTTATAAATTTTCATCTTAGAAAATCTTGCTTGCTCCAACTTCATCCCCAAAGCTCACCAATAGTAGTTATGGAATTCTCCCTCCCTCCCTCGCAGTTACTTACAGTGATACTTTCATTACATTCTCCTAAGTATCTATTTTGGGTGTTTGTTCTGCAGTCCCTTGATTTATCCATTCTGTTCCAATATTACTGTGTTCATTATTATAGCTTTGTAATGAGTAATGTGTTCATTATTATAGCTTTATAAAGAATGAGCTATTTCAGCCCATAATTATTGAGGGCCCACCATGTGTCAGGATCTGTGCTTGGTTTGGGGACACAGTCCCTGCCCTCACAATCATGGTTTCTAGTGCAGAAGTCAGGAAAGTAATTAATGCATAAGTCAGGAACTATGAGAAAGAATTTACCCAAGGCTCGGAGTCAATGATACTTTCTCAATGACTGACATCTATGTCTAGAACTGGGACTTATGGTGGGCAGACAAGTAGATGTGGGAGAAAAATGTTTCATCTAGGTGGAGCAGCATCCAAAAGATTCCAGAGTAAACAGAAAGCCTGGTGAATTTGAAAAATTGAAAATACTTTTAAGTGTTTGGAGCAGAGAGTGGAGGGTTGGTTCCAGACAGGAGCCTGTTCAAGAGGTACTTAAGTCTTATAAAGGAACATGAAATTTACCCTGAGAACAATGGGGGCTTTTTTTTTTTTTTTGGAAAGTTTTTTCTTTATTTTTAAAGAAGATTTAAATTACATAAATGTATAAAAAATATAGGAGATTCCCATATACCCCAACTCCTCCCACACTTTCCCCATTAACAACATTTTTCATTAGTGTGGTACATTTGTTACAATTGATGAACACATAATGAAGCATTTCTACAAAGCGTAATCTATAGTTTACATTATGGCTTACACTTTGCACCACACAATTTTATAGGTTTTGACAAAATGTATAATGGTTTGTATCTGTCATTGCAATATGATGCAGAACAATTCCAATGTTCACAAAATGCCCCATGCTACACACATTTTTCCTTCTCCCTCCACTCCAAACCTCTGATGACCATTGTCTTTTTTTTCTTCTTTATTTTCTTTTAAATGTTACATTCAAAAAATATGATGCCCCCATATACCACCCACACACACACACATCAATAACCTCTTCCATTTTCGCGGCACATCCGCTGCACCTGGTGAATACACTTTGGAGCACTGCCGCACCACATGGACAGTGGTCCACATTGTAGTCCACACTCCCCCCCAGTCCACCCAGTGGGCCACGACAGGACACACAACATCCAGCATCTGAATGGGGACTTATGGAAAGGGTTTAACTAAGAGAGTGATTCCATCAGATTCACATTCTAGAAAGATCTCTCTGGAAGTAACGAAGGATAAATAGAAATGGAAGCAAAAATAGTGGCAGGGAAATCAGTTGTTCTAGTAATTCAGATGGAAAAAAAAAAAAATGATACTGGCCTGAGCTAGGATAGTGGCACCAGGAGTAGAGAGATATGAAAAGATTTGAAAGATGTGGTATATTTGGAAGATATTTAGGAAGGAAAATGGGCAGAAATTGGTGATTATTGTACATGTGACCCAGGGAGAGGAAGAGTCAGGATTGATACGTTAGGGCTTCTTCATTGGGCCATTGGGTACCTGTTGGCTTCATTCATTGAAAAGGATTGCAGGAAAGGTGAGTATGAGGTGGTACAATGATTTTTGAATATGTTGCACTTGAGCTGTGTGTGGTACACCCAAAACTGCATGTCCAACAAGCAATTGACTATGCTGGTTTGAGCCTGGATAAGGGTGAGATAACAGGGACGTACAGATTTAGGTGTCTTTAGCATTCAAAGGATGAGTTAAACTACATGAGTGGATATAACTTCCCAGGGAGTGTCCACAGAGTGAAAATAGCAGAGGCTCTAAGGAACACCAGTAGTTAGGTTGCAGCCAGCGGATAGGGAGTCATAAAATGAGACAGAACAAGCAGCCAGAGGGGAAAAAAATGGAGGAGAGTGGTATTCTGGAACTGGAGGGAAGTTGTTTATTTTTTTTTAGATGACATTGTTGAATGCTCTTGAAATATCAGGAAAGGTAATGACTACAAAGTTGTTACTGGCTTTAACAAGTATGCTGTTAGTGATCTTGAAGAGAATGATTTCAGTGGCCTCGAGAAAGTACAAGACGGATTACAGTGAATAGCAGAAAAAATGGGAAGCAAGGAACTGGAGATGGGCAGTCTCCACAATCCTTTAAAAATTTTGGCTCTGGAGGGAAGCACAGAAGAGAGTGATAAAAGGAGATGTGAGATCAAGGTAATTCAGACTTTCCACCCAGGAATGTTTTATGCTTCTCCTTTTATTTATTCAAATCTTCTTTTACCATTCTCTGGGAAATTTATAGCTCTCTGTGTGGATTTTGAAAATTTGTTTTCATGGTTCTTCCAGTTTAACTGATTTTCTCTGATTTTCTTTACCCTGCCCCTTCTTCTTCCTCTTCTCCATTTATAGTTACTAACTAGCTATTGCTGGTAATCAAGAATCAGAGTGATTTTCTGTATTTGTATAATTATCTTTTTCTCATCCATTTTACTGAAATCTCTTGTTATATTATTATTTTATATAATAAAACTAACAATACACTATTACTATAATAAGTATTATAGTTAACTGGTCATCTTGAGGTTTTCCTGTAGGAATAACAGATGCTTGATTGCTATTACTGTTTTTGAAAGCAATTTTATTGAAATATATTCACAGACCAAACAATTCATCTGAAGTGTTCATTCAATGGCTTTTGGTATAATCCCAGAATTGTCCATTCATCACTGTAATCAATGTTAGAGCATTTTCATTACTCAAAAAAAAAAAAAAAATACCTCTACCCCTTAGCATCACCTCTCAATCTCTCCTTTTGTTGTCATACATAGCTGCTAATCTAATTGTCTCTACAAATTTACTTATATTGTGACCAATTATTGATTGACTAATTATTAGTGTGAAAATCATTCCCTCCCATAGTATATAAAGGAAGGGACTAAGTCTTAGAATATAGAAGTGAAATAAACCTTGTAAATCGCTAGACTAATGTTTTTATTTTAAATGAGGAACCAAGGTTCAGGGCAGTTAAGTTTCTACAGTCTTATTCATGGGTACTTTCCCAGGTCCTGTTACAACACCATAAAATAGATGTTCATTTTACTTTCCCCAGAGCACATCAGCTCAGGATGGGGGGAGAAAGAGTAAAGGCTTGTATCATAATACTTATGATAACGTGCTATAACTATCAGTGATGCCTCCAGAAACTTCCTCAGAAGCTGATTAAAACTTGCTGTTGCTGCTGGTGCCAAAATTCACTGTCCTGTGGCCTTGGCTGGCTCTTTTTCATGACTGCTGTTGTGGGTTTTGTGTTGTCATCACTGTCTTGCTGCCACCCTCACTTGCTCCTGACACCTACCACTTGGATTTCTAGAAGCCGGGGTCTGTCATGTCTCAGTTCCCTCTGCCTGTATGTGTGGTAGTACAGGTTCCCAGACTGGGGGCCTTGGGCCCTGTGGGAGACGTAGGTCCTTCTTTTAAAACTTTAAAAGCCAACTCTACTAAAATATAATTTATACACAATAAGGCTTTGGAGGTGCAGTTCAATGTTTCTTGACAAAGCTGTACTGTGAAACCATCCCAATCAGGGCTCTTGCCTCTCACCCGCCAAATTCTCTTGTATCCCTTTGCAGTCAATCCCATGCCCCAAACCTGACCTGGTTCCAAGAAACCACTGATCTGCTTTCTCTCACTAGATTAGTTTTGTCTGTGCTAAAATTTCAAATAAATGAATCATATGGTATTCTTCCATTTGGGGGCTACTATGAATAAATGTACTATGAGAAATTGTGTATATATAATTTCTCTTTGGTATATATTCAGGGAATTGCTGGATCTTAAGCTAATGTATGCATTCCTCTGTCCCTTTCCTTTTCCAGATTGCTTATAGATATTTTCTTTCTTCTTATAATTCTGTCAGTTTTCACTGTCTACATTGTAAACCAATGTTGTTAGATGGATATAGAAACAGAATTATAATAACTTCCTGGTGAGTGGTTCCCTTTATCATTGAATGGCAACTTTCATTTTTAAAATAATAATTTGTCCAAAACTGTTTTACCTGATATTAATATTCCTTTCTTTGCTTAATATTTTAGTAGTATATTTTTCCATATTCCTATCATTTAAAAAATTCATTTACATTTTCTTAAAAATAATATGCATCCATAATTTAGAAAGTCATATGTACTATAATGCTTAATGAAAATCTGCAGTCCTTCTTCTCACCTCACCCCACCCACAATTCTCAGTGGCAAACAAACTATTTTTCCACATTTACTTTCACATTTTTAAATACAACATTTAAAATATAATCTTAAAATTTATCCATTTTGGGCATTGTCTATCGACTTCCAAGTATGGTAGATGCTTCCCCATCCTCCTAACATAAATAGACATTATTCTTTGTCAAAATATAATTCAGAGTTTATACGACATAAGTATTTAATATTATTTACCCCTAAGGCATAGAAGTGGTTTACAAAAGCCCTTGCTTTTTCATATAACTTTATTCATCCCAGTGTTAATAACTGTTACTTTTGCTGATTAATTCAAACTCTATTGCTATATTTTCCTCACAGTTTTCAGCATGGCCATATGTACTGGGTCATCCATCTCTTCCATTTTCTTTCGTAATGGAAGTCCTCCGTCCCTCTGCCTTAATCTGGACTTTTAGGTCCAGCCGGCCTTCTTATAATGCCTTTTTTTTTCTTCTCAGCACTGGATTGAGTCTTCCTGCCTCATTTTTATTCTGCCTTACGCTCCTCCTCCTTCCCAGGGCTTCCCTCTTCCTTGGTCCATTACACACATGACACCAGTTTAGCGCCATTCCATTAACCTCAGACTCCTGAAATAAGTACAAATCCTCTTCTGTTTTTTTGTTTCCAAACTGCAAGTAACAATGGAGATTGAAAGAGTGAAAAGGCTGTTGAAGAGTTTTAAGTATGGGAGCAATGTGTCAGGATTTGTACTTGAAACCATCACTAATCGCAGAGTGGAGAGTGAGGGGCAGCTGCGGAGCCAGTTGGTCCCGAGGTCCCCAGATGAAGGTGGCCACTTGGACTGAGGGGTCGCCATGGCCTGGAGATAGTAAAGCTGCAGTTTAGAGTTTGGTAACTGGATGGTGAGGGATGAGGAGGTAGGAGGAGTCAAGGATGACTCCTGGGATTCTGGTGGGGTGGATGATGGTGCTATTTACCAGGGTGGAATATTGGAGTGAGAAAGGAGGAGGAAAAGAAGAAGGAGGAAGGAGAGCCCATTTGTGTGATGTGATGGTACCTACTGTCTACAAGTCATTTTCACATATATTTCCCTACATGCCAAACTTTTAAAAGGTAAGTGTAGGCTGGTTCTGACAGAAATAGGATGGGGAGGTGTGGTGCCCTGCCCGATTGGTAATTGCGGCTGGATGCTTAGTTAAACCCCGGTATTTTTCCAGGATTAAAATTCTGGTATAATCAACTACCCTAATAAATGGTCCTGTTTATTCACTTCTATTTATCACATTGGGAAAATGTTTTTGTCATATTCTCTCCTTCCAGGCAGAAAAGATAGGCCTACTTAGTAAGCAGATGAGGTTGGAAACTGAAGTGGAACTTTTCTGAAAATAGCAAAATGGAAAACAAAATGTGAAAAGGTGAAAAACTTGAACTGAAAAAATCCTAGGATGAAAAAACGCAGTAAGCTACTTAACGAGCCAACCAATTTCAATAGGAAAGTATTCTGAAAAGACGTTTTTTGAAGGACAGGTAGGGTTATTTCACCCTCACAGAACACAGTACCAAAACAGCTGCTGAAAAAAAAAGTGCAGACCTATTCCACAAGGAGAAAGGGGAGGCTTACGAAAAGTGAGACTCTCAGGGGTCTCTAAATCTCTACAATTAGAAGGAAATGGGATCAATTAATTCTGAAATCTCATGAGCCTAAGTCATGTAACAATCTTACATATGTATGTGTATGTGTATATATAGTCATATGTATATATAATTATGCTGAATTATAGCATGTGCCTTGCACCACAGGGAAATAGAGGACTAAAAAAGTGACATTAGCACTGACTGCAGAGGCCTGATTTGTGTCATGCTAGAAATAGAGTCATGTAACAAAATGAGCTACTTCCCTGCTGGCCCCTTATCTTTGAGGAAAGATTGTAAGGCTGCATTTTCTTCATTCTAAATCATGTACAAACTAAATCACATGTTTCCTAACGAAGGCAGGACTGCTTTAGTGTCTGATAAATTTATAAGGAAGCAACCTTGAACGATCCCTCTACCTCTACTAAATTTATGCTTTGCACACACATTTCTCTGCTATTATTATTCATTTTATTATTATGTTATTATTGAAACATATATTCCCTTGCCAAACCAGTATGTTTGAATGAAGATGGTGACTTTTTACAGTAGAGATAAAAAGAATAAGTCACTATTTTTTTTCTTCTCCAGAGTTAATGCAAAAGAGTATATTGAACCAGCAAGAAAACCCTGAGGAAACTATTCAGATTCATTTCCAGCTAAGGGCCTTCTTTGCTGCAGGTTCTGGGAAGGTGATACTGTACCTATTTTCTCATCCAATAAGATACATTGAAATACTTTCTCAAAGTCTGAGCAAACACTGAAGTTTATCTAGGACTCTTGGTTTGGGTTTTAGAAGTTTTGACTTGCTGAAAATTTCAATGCCCATATCATAGAGGAAAATCTCACAACTACAATTAAATTGAACTTCTGTCTTACTAAGTCTTTCTATGACATGGGAAGAATAAAAGGAATCATTCCGTTGTATCCTCCCCATGGCATTAATGTCAAACCCTGATAAGTTCTTCTCAACTAACAGAATCCTCAGTGTGATATAGGCAAAACATTCAGATGGTATGAAGGATTTTTATTTTATTTTGCTGATGCTATACAAATAGGTCTATGTGATGAAGACACAAATTTGCTGAAACGATTTATTTATGAATCTGCACTGATGCTGCTGTTGCCCTGAGGAGGTTGTGGGTTGGTAAGATTGTAGTTTTATCCCACAAAAAACAGCATAGAACAGTGGAAAGATCATGAGATTCAGAATCAAATACCTGGGTTCCAAGCCCAAGCAGTGCCAACTTAAAAACTGTGACACTAACAAGTGTCAATCAATCTTACCTTAAAACAGGGACAATAGTAACACCTGGGTGTTACCTCACATGATCACTGTGACGATCAAAGAACTCAGTGACATGCTCTGTGAATGTAGTACAAAAAAATGCAGTTTCTCCCTACTGTTTCCTTGCTTGTATTCCCTTTCTTGGGTAGAGTAAATGATCTGGACCGTGACCACAATGGTGAAGTGGTGAACCGACTTTGTTACTGAATTATCCATAAGCTGCATTTGGAAGTGAATATTATTATCTTTTAGAGTTGGTGTGAACTCGGCTGAGAAGACCGCAAGTCTGATTTATAAGAATGAATCAAATACTGACGGCTGAGGCACACAGTTCCATAGTTTGGTACTCCATGTGTTAGTTTTTGCAATAACAATTTAAATGCTTCCCCACAAGACAGGAAAATTTATGTTGGACATACTTGCTGCATCAATTTCATATTCCAAAAAGGCACTCTGGAGTCCATGTACCGAGATACCGAGATCAATAACGCGGCCCATCTGTAATGCCTGACTGTAATCCCGCTGGTTCCCTTGTGGGAATTTTCAGAAACTCTGAGCAAAGCGGCCATAATTCTGTCAACACCACACACCACAGGAGCAGGGGTTAGGACTTATCCCTGGAAGCCTTGCAATTAAACGTGCTTGATAACACTGGGATAGAATGTGTGGACTTGCTTAGGATTTGGCCCCGATGCCGCAAAAGCCACTGTCCTGAAGAGCTGTCAGAAGAGCTGGCCGCTAACACCCGGCTGCTGATGCTGCCCTTGTGATGCTCGGTGGATGCCCCAGATCTCCGCGGAAGGAGGCAGGGGAACAGCCCCGGCTGAAGCAGGGCGTCTTCTCCGCACTGGCAGGATAGGAAGTTATATAAGGTGCTGATTTTCCCGTAAATCTCTCACCGCATGACTGGGGTGACCAGGACGAGAATTGGAATTGTTGATTTGACCCAGTCAGAGGACAGGGCTGTGTGTGAGCGGTAACCGATCCGTGGTGGGCTGTGTCCACTGCCCACCCTGCTCCGGACCCCGGGAGGCTGTCCTGCAAGGACAGGATCAACCAGCTCTCTTGCCCTCTGGCTTCAGTTGGAGGGTCCTCTGAGGAGCCATAGCAGATCAGTGGGAGGGAAGAGAGAAGGGCAAAGTGTTTTTTTTTCACTCTTGTCTCTGGAAGGGTTGTCAATGGGTGGCCACAGCTCTGTCACTTGTCTTCTTTGTCTCTGGTTCCAATAACCAAACCCTCCTCTCGCTCCATCAGGCCCAGGGTAGTGAAGGTGCGGGATGCTGCAAGGTTGGTACTAGCCCAGGGTGATAGCACTCTCCTTGTGGTTTCCCTGTTCCCTGCTCATAAATAATGAATCGCCCCTTTACTAAATCCTCCAGTGCATTCCACCTTGAGTGGGTCATCCTTCCTGCCGAGACTCTGATACACAAGGCAAGCTGAGACTGCACAGGGCTGCAAGTGGGGCAAAGCCACCCTTCAGGCGCCAGTAAATAGTGGGTAGGATGTCATTCAATTACCTTGACAACACGGAATCTTCTACTTTCATCACTTTCTTAATAAGGGTTGATTTCTCTTAGTTCTGTTGTAAAATGTCTATCAGAAATGTCTGATTTCATGATGAGATCTAACTCTCTTATTAAAAGGAGGTTTGGCCCACTGAATGGACTGGGAGAGAGTGTAAACTACAACATTACCTAAAATCCATGCTGTGTAGCAGTGCTCCAAAATGTATTCATCAAATGCAATGAATGTACCACACTGATGAAAGAAGTGGTTGATGTGGGAGGAGTGGGGGGTGTGGGGAGTGGGGTACATGGGAACCTCATGTATTTTTTAATATAACATTTTGTGTGATCTATGAATCTTTAAAAACAAAAGACAATTTAAAAAGTTAAAAAAAATGAAAGGAGGTTTGGGATACTATTGCATAATCTATAGACTGGCCTATTGGATATATTTATTATGGATGGTATAAAGTTTCATGTGCTACTTTTGTTATTTTGAAAAAAATTTAATACCTCTTCTCACTCCTTTCCCATAGGTACATTCTTTGCCTTATTAATTTTATATTGTTCCCAGTTAGAGTATGTGTCTATTATCCAGAACACCAGATTTGGTCAGTATGCATACTCTGAAAAAAGTAAGAAGGGAAAGAATATCTCACCACTTTTCAGTGCTTATCATTATGAAAATATTGAAACGTTTTATATTTTCCGGTGACAGGGCTATGTGGATCAACACCTACATTGGCATATTGTTGTAATAAAAATGATCTATTTAAGTTGATCATTTATGTATGGTAACATTGTATTTTAAAAATTTCAGCATACACTGCTATAAAGTAAAGCATACTCTAAAGTGGTATGCCCTCATCTTTTTGGAGATACCTTAATCCTTCGCTAGCACCCCAGCCCCCGAAACACTGTGTGCATACATACTTTAAAATAGTATGTAAAGAATGACTTAATTTCGTTTTAGAAACATTGTGCTCCCTATCATCATTTTAAAATACATATCTCAAAGGTACTTTCTGCCTGATACCTTCCGTTCCTCCAGGAAGAATTTTCCCTTCTTTTGGGAACTGCTCCTTCCCCATTTCCAACCATGGAGTTACTTTAGGAGCCGCGCTGTTCGTCTACCACTCTGCACTACTCTGATCATAGCTAAGTGACCCAGAATGTGGCCAAAGATCAGTCAGTAAGAGTATTCTTCTCGGATTTTTCTGATAAGGGTCATAAAAAGAGAGTCAGTTCCTCTCTGTAGATGGGAACCACAATTTGAAAACTCAGGTTGCCCCGTGAAGGAAGTCAGTCTTTGATGGGAGAAATGAAAGGTGACACTCAGGCAGAGGCAGACAATGGGAGCAAGAAAGCATCCTAGTAACAGCCAAGTCCTTGGTTGTAGCTGTTCCAGGAACCCAGGCGCATGGCTGCCTTTAAGTTTTATTGTTCAGATATCCTTCAGTTCTGTGAGATATACTCAGTATTATATATTAATATTTCCCACTTGCCTAAGCTGGTTTGATTATGGTCTCTGTCAATTACAATCAAAAACATCCTCAGGGGAGTGGGTGTAGCTCAGTGGTTGAGTGCCTGCTTCCCATGTACGAGGTCCCGGGTTCATTCCCTGGTCCCTCTATAAATGAAATAAATAATAACAATAACAAAAAACCCAGCATCCTCACTAAGACAAATAGCTATAAATGTTACATTTAAATTTGTCTAACAAACACTTACTGAGAATTTATTTTGAGACAAGTCCTCTAAAGAAAAAATTTTAGTATGAAATCTTGTTCCTATTTTCTGTGAGCTTATGATATAGTAAGAGAGATAACAATAATGATAACATAATGATTATAATAATATTAACAACAACCCTAATAACATACATATATAATAATAATGACATACACATAATAATACCACAATATTCTGGGCCAGGTACCGTGCTAAGTGTTTTACATGCATGGTTTTATTTAACGCTCATTAGGAACTATATGAGTGTGATAACGTCTCGTTGGGGAGTTGATGTAATTAAGACTCAGCAAGCTTGAAGTCACACAGCAAGTAACAGATGCAGAATTTGAGCTGTGGATTGTTGGACTTCTAAGTTCTTTCTCTTGTTCACTATAGTCTCTTATACATAAGGAAAAATATATGTGACAATGGTAAATTCAGAGAAGGCAGAGGTAACATTCATTTTGGAAGGCTCTAGAGAAGTTTAATAGAGATGGCATTTCTATGGACCTCCAAGAGATGTAATGGGATGCAGATGGGCAGAAAGCACCATTCTACAGACTCCATCCATCCTCTAAGTAGCCTCACAACTGAGACTAGACCAAGTTTAAAAGTAGCTCAAGGTCACACAGCCAGAGTTGAAATGTGAACATAATTTTATACAACACAAAACTAGTGCTTTTACTTCTGCAAACTGTAGGAAAGCATTATTACTATTCATTGAGTGGGGATACTAAAACCTGGAAGTTAAATCATTTGCAAGGTCACATGACAAGTCAGGAAGAGATATTATCTATATCCAGTCACAGCATGTATGCTTTTATTTAATGCTTGTATCAGAACAACTTCTAAATGATGCTGAATGTTGGATACTGGTCAGAAATAGAACACATGTAGGTGAGAAAACACACTATTTGGAAAAAGGCGAAGTCAAACTTTTAGAAAAAAATACATGAGAATTAAGATTTAAAATGATTTCAGGATTTATTGTTATTACTGGTCACAGCTGGTTACCAACCTGCTTCCAATTTGGCCATTTATTTGGGAAGGTGTTAATGTCAGGCTCCAAATATGTCTACCCTGGGCACCTTCAAAAGTAATCGGTTGGTCAGATGATACTGTCGCACAGATACTCTTTGTAAAACAATGTTCTACTAGGAAATGACAGAAAAGCCATCTACAAATGACTTTTTCCCGCCTGAAAAGAGCCTGACTAGTTTGAGGAGTACTGTGGTACCACCTGAAAGTGTTGACCTATCCATTCAAGACAGATGATTTTACTTTACATTATTATATGACCATACTTAAAAGAACTGCACTTTTGCATGCATTGGGTAAAGTACCCAAGGTAAGCAATTAATGGTACCTTTATTTCATATCTAATGTTAGATGTAGTTATAGCCCCAGCTAGGAAATAACTAGAGTATATCGTCTTTGGATGAAGAAGCATTAAAAGAATCAGGTAGAAAAAACTGTCAACACCTGGGTATCATTTGGTAAGCCCTGTACTTTCCTGTAAGCTTCTAACTTTAGTCATGTGAGAAAATTGTCTACTTGGCCTCAGATGTTTTTCCACGGTGAGAAGTTTCTCTTAATCATGACATCAATGTTGAACCTTATCAGGTAATGCTACATGCCTCCTGAATTAAAGCAATTTTTAAATGTTCAGAGAAGTGATAATTCTTTCCTAAATTGGCAGCCATAGGAATTTTGGGGGGAACTTCAGTGAACCTGGATATCTTCACACAACTTTTAACCAAGTAAGTAAGTGCTGGTAAAAGCTTTGTGGATTAAGAAACATAGGATCCAGACCAATGAAATCAAACTGAGAGCTCAGAAATAATTAACCCTCATATTTATGGCTAACTGATTTTAAAATTTTTTTAGCAATTTTATTGAGATATATCCATATACCATGCAATCCATCCAAAGTGTAAATTCAATGGGTTTTATTATAATCATAGAGTTGTGCATTCATCACCACAATCAATATTAGAGCATTTTCATTACTCCAAAAAGAAAACCATTCCACCCCTTAGCAGTTACTGTTCAATCCCTCTATCCATCCTCTGCCATACATATTCACTAATCTAATTCCATCTCTATAAATTTAATAATATTTACAATTTGTATAAATAGAGTCAAATAATATGCAATACTTTGGTGTCTACCACTTATGATAATTCTTTTTTTTAACAATTGATGAAAATATTAATATATTAATATTCATTACAGTTCATAGTTTCCTTTATGTGCATTTTAGCTCAGATACCATACAATTATTAACATCTTGTAATATGAATATACACTTGTTCTGATTCATTGACAAACATTCTTATGTTTGAACTATTAAGCAAACTCATTATCAGCAACAAGGTTCACTTTGCTATACAGTCCCATGTTTTATCTTTCATCTTTTCTTCTAGTGACAGACACAACCCTAAGCTTTCCCTTTCAACCACAATCATACCCCCCACATTGGCAAGGCTAATTACATTTACTTTAATATGCTATCATCACCTCTATTCAATTCCAAGCATTTACCATCAACCTAATTACCAATTCTGCATAAATGAAGCCACTGCTCCCCAATTTCTACCTTCATTCTATCTTCTGGTGACCAATCTTCTAGCTACTAACTCCATGACTTCGCTTATTATATTTAGTTCATGTTAGTGAGATCATACACTATTTGTCCCTTTGTGTCTGGCTTGTTTCATTCAACATAACATCCTCAGGTTTCATCCGTGTTGTCATGTGCATCATGACTTCATTTCTCCTTACGGCTGAATAAATATTCCATCGTGTGCATATATCACCTTTCGTTTACCTGTTCATCTGTTGATGGACATCTGTGTTGTTTCCATCTTTTTGCAATTGTGAATAATGCCTCTATGAACATCTGTGTGCAAATGTCTGTTCGGGTCCCTACCTTCAGTACTTCTGAGTATATACCTAGGAGTGGAATTGCTGCCTTGTATGGCAGCTCTCTATTTAACTTCCTGAGGTACCACCAAATAGTCTTCTACAGTGACTGCACCATTCTTCAATCCCATATATTTTCCAACACTTGAAGTTTTCTGTTTTTGTTTTTTTTAAATAGTGACCATTCTAATAGATATGAAATGATATCTCACTGTAGGTTTGATTTGCATTTCTCTAATAGCTAGTGAGGTTAAACATCTTTTCATGGACCTTTTTGTATGGCAAACTGATTTTTGACAAGGGGCAAAGACCACTCAATGGGGAAAGAATAGTCTCTTCAACAAATGGTGCTGGGAAAACTGGATCTCCATTTGTAATTTAAAAAGGAGGTCCCTACTTAAATCATATACAAAAATTAACTCAAAATGGATCAAAGAACTAAATGTAGGAGCTAGAACTATAAAACTCCTAGAAGAAATGTAGGGAAGCATCTTTAGGATCTTGTGTTAGGAAATGGTTTCTTAGAATTTCTACCCAAAGGACGAGCAGTAAGAAAAAATAGATAAATGAGAACTCATCAAAATAAAAAGCTTTTTTCCCCTCAAAGGACTTTATCATGAAAGTAAAAGATAACCTACACAGTGGGAGAAAATATTTGGAAACCAGGTATCTGATAAAGGCTTAATATCCATTATAATATGAAGAAATCCTTCAACTTAACAACAGAAAGACAAACAACCCAGTTAAAAAATGGGCAAAGGACTGAATAGACATTTCTCCAAAGAAGATATACAAATGAAAAAGATGATATACACATGAAAAGATGGTCCAGATCATTAGCCATCAGGGAAATGTAAATCAAAACTGCAATGAGACACCATTTCACACACATTAGAACAGTTGCATTAAAACAAAGCAAAACCAACCAACCAAACAAACAAACAAAAGCAACAAAGAGAAAATAACAAATGTTGGAGAGGATGCAGAGAAATAGGAACTCTTTCATTGCTAGTTACTATGTAAAATGGTGCAGCTGCTGTAGAAAACAGTTTTGCATTTCCTCAGAAAGCTAAGTATGGAACTACCATATGAACCAGTTATCCCATTACTAGGTATATACCCAAAAGAATTGAAGGCAAGGGCTCAAACAGATATTTGCATACTGATGCAAATTATTTACAATTGCCAAAAGATTGAAGCAACCCAAGTGTCCATCAACTGATAAATGAATATATAAAATGTGGTATATGCATACACTAGATTATTCAGCCCTAAAAAGGAATGAAGTACTCACACATGGATGAATCTTGAAGATATCATGTTGAGTGAAATAAGCCAGACACTAAAGGACAAATATTGTATGATCTTACTGATTTGAAACAATTAGAATAAACAAATTCATGGGGTCAGAATCTAAAATATAGGTTATCATTGGACATGGCGGATATAGAGAATGGGAATTTAAGAATTAAAATGTACAGGGTTACTATTTGGAATGATGGAAATGTTTATGTAATGGATGGTGGTGATGGTAGCACAATATAGTGAATGCAATTAACAGCACTGGAATATATTTCTGAATATAATTAAAAGAGGGAATGTTAAATTGTGCAGTGTATCTCTAAGGCATATGAATATGTTCAAGTGTTCTTGAGACCCTGTCTCAGTGGGTGGAGATCCACACCTAAAGAATATTGAAGTCCCATCCTGGGGAGTTCTGCTACATTCTCTAATAGGACAGCAAAAATCCCCTGAGTACAAGGGCAGTGCCTAGTGAAGAAAGACAGATCACTATGCCAGGCCCTTGATACTGATGATTGTATTTATGAACCTCTTTTTGTGAAATTGAAACATAGCCTGGTATTATATATTGCCTAAAAGTTACCTCCTGAAAACCTCCTTTTTGCTCAAATGTGGCCTATCTCTAAACCAGCTCACTTCCTTCCCTTCAGCTTGGGACACGACTCCTGGGGATGAGCTTTCCTGACATTGAGGGATTATTACCAAGAGCCAACTAGCAATGCATTTGGAAAAAGACCTTGACCAAAGGGGGGAAATGGTAAATACAAACGAGCTTTTGTGGCTAAGAGATTTCAAAGTGAGTTGGGAGGTCATTCCAGAGGTTACACTCATACAAATCTCAGCAGGATCTCATTGACTGCTACAGTATACAGTGCCTCCAATAGTGGGGCTTCTGAGGGCTCTAGAGAAATCCAGAAACTATAAGCAGGGCAGACAGCTCAAGAATTTAGCACCCTGTCAGTGGGTCTTACTTTGGAATTTATGCTCCCCAGTGTAAGAGAGTTAGACTCATTTACAGGTTCTCTAAACATGGCTCTTCTACCCCTTTTATTTGAACCTATAATTAGCACTCTACTTGTTAAATGTACATCCCAGAGACTTAAATCTTTGGTCCATTCATGTGCCAGTTGAGTCCTGAATTTCAGCAGAGTTGCAACATCTATTCTCCAGTTCACTGGACTCCCCCAGGACAACTAACAAAGAGATGATGATGAACAACACCCATACCAAGGAACAGAGAGTGTCTGCAACTGTAAGCAAGATAGTTCTAACTATTTGCCCCATGGAATCTAAGCTCCCTCTCAGTTAGAAACATAGTGGGCATTACAACCCTAAAATCCTCAAGATTGGGGAATAAACAATAGACTAAAGTAGACTTATTATTATTCTAGTATAGATTTTTATTATTCTAGCAATGGAAGAATTCTTATCATTGATTTAAAGGAAGTGGCCACTAGAGGCTCTGAGAGATGGGAGAGGAAAGAATAGATATAATATGGGGGCATTTTCGGGACATTGGATTTGTTCTGCATGACATTGCATGACAAATACAGCCCATTGTATATTTTGTCATAACTTACAAAATTGTGCTGGACAGAGTGTAAACCTAATGTAAACTGTAGTCCATGGTTAGTAGCGATGCTTCAAGATGGGCTCATCAATTGTAGCAAATTTACCACGCTAATGAAGGATGTGTGGGAGGGGGAAGGAGTGGGGCATATGGAATCCCTTATATATTTTTTGTAGCACTTACGTAATCTAAAGCTTCTTCTAAAGAATTAATTTAAGAAAAGGAAAAGGAAAAGCTTGACCAATCTTCTATAAATAAATGACAGGGAAAAAAACTGTAACATGAGATTAAAATGGCAGACTGCACATCTCCTAGACCATAAGCCCTAGTCCTAGATGAATTCCATCTTTACAGTGTTCCTTGCTAAATAGATCATCCCAGAACAAACCAAAAGTTTACATTTGACTGGAAAGGAAGGAAAAGCTTAGGGGCACATACTGTCACACAGATGCTCTCATTAAATGTAATTGACTGATCGATGGACTGATTCACTCATGTCTCAAACTTTAATTGAGGAAATATGGGGCACTAACACATTTTCTGGTGTTGGGAAGAGAGGATGCAAGTAAGTATGACATTAGTCCCAGAGCACAGAAAATGTATATGAAGTGCAAAATAAGTATATGACAATTACAATTATAGTATTAATTACAACCCAAGATGGTAAGATTTTTTTCTTTGAGCAAATGAAGTTTGACATACTGCTGAAATCCTATAGGATGACTTGAAAAATCTCATCTTAACCATGCACATTTGACTGACAATTAAATCAGTTTTATTTCCAGAGTTGAGCATTTTTAGAGTCCATTGACTTGTCAGGTTCTATTACCTCTCAATAGGTATTCAGTGATTTAAAGGAAATGAATTGACAAGCTTCAGGCCACTTCTAAAGCACCACTGTCAGGCCTTAACAAACTGCAACAGAAGTTTCAACAGAGGAAAAAGACAGCAAAAAGAGATTTGTCTTCAGCGGAACATTTTTGTCTTTGCAACTCAGGGTTTTTGGGGGAGTAGGAAATTATCTCCGTTTCTTAGTCATAGGCATAGGAACAAGGAAACATAACTTGTCCCCGGGCTTTTCGATCAATCTTAGAGTTCTTAGGGGCAACTTCAAGCCAAGTTCTTCAGGGCAGAGAGAAGCCCATTCTTTAATTTACAGCAATTCTTGTTTATTGTATCTCATTTGGTCAGGTTTTAGAAAGCACACTTCTTTTTTTCCTTTCCTTGTTCTCTTTCACCATCTTTTTACCATCTGTCTGAATGTCTTACTCTCTCTAGGTCCTGTCCCACTCCACCTTTTAATTGTTGCTTCTGTTAATTCTAAACTCTTTGGAGTAAATGCACAGATTTCCCTAGTGTCCAAAATAGGTATGCCTATAGATCCCATTTGAGTATATACTTCAGTTGAATGCTATGCTTTAGCAAGAAAATGAACTAGAAAAGTGGGAACAGTTTGTTGGACCTTGCTAAGTGGTGTTCAAAGTTGCCTCTGTTATTTTTCTACTTCTTTTGTTTTAAACATCATTCCTGGGGAACGGATATAGCTCAAGTGGTTGAGTGCCTGCTTCCCATGTTCAAGGTTCCAGGTTCAACCTGTGGTACCTCCTTTAAAAAAAAAAAAGAACAAACGAAACCATTCCTTCTATTGTGAGGAGGGTAAATTACTTAACATGTTGACTTAAAGAGCTGTTGTAGACTTTGGTGATTTATAAATGACATTTGCTAGCCAAATCCCTAACTCTTTGCTGGCCTCTAATAAATGTTAATTCCTTTGGCTTTGCTTTCATGAACTTTTTCAGGAAAAATTATTGACAGTAGATTTCTGAGAAGAGATGAGAGTGCATGAGACAGAAATTGTAATATCTCCGAGAGCAAAATTGGGCATTATTAATTGCAATGGTGAGCCAGCCCACTTCTAAACATTCTCAATTTTATTTTTGGATGTCACTATTCTAACCATTTCTGAGACACAGATAGGACAAATGGATTTCTTGATATTGGAGAAAGTTAATGTTTTCTTCCACCAGAATTATATGAACCTCTCACAAGGATTTTATGAACCTTTGATGATTCCATATGCTTTTTTGCCTATTTCCTCAAGGTTCAAATAAATTTTTGCTCAATACTCTCTTATTAGACTCGTTGACATCTTTCCTTTCTTCTTCTGATCTGTATGTGTGTAGTTACACAGCAAACTGTATTTCTCCATCTTTTTTCTCTCCTTGTCCCTGTTTCCCCATCACAAGTAGGACCCCAAAGACATAAAAAATTGGATGTGTGCAACTTTATGGCAAAAACTACTTCCCCATAGCCATCAGTTCAGTTGCTCATAATCCCTTTGGAGTTTCATGGCTTTCAGTATAAATCAACTTGTTTGTATGTTTTGTTTTGTTTTAAACATAGAAATCTGATTTATAGCTAGTTGGTTTTGCTAGATTGAAGGAATTACCTTCAGCAGGACTAGAGGGGACATAGGAAATTTATTGGCTGAACTTTTAAGTAGCAATCAATGGGGGGTAATTTACGTGAAAGAAAAAGCAGCATGGGGTTGCTGTGGGAGTTACAGGTACTTTTGTTAGAAAGGAAAATATCACATCTGACCAAAATGGAGCGAATGGTTCAATGCACACAGCACTCCTTTCATTGGTAAACGGTTTGAAAATCCAGCAAGTGAGAAATGAAATGCTGATTTGGTTTAAAATTGAAACTGTTCAGATAAATTTAATACTTATCCCCAAGTATCAAAGTTTTTGTTTTCAAAGTATAGAGCTGTGGGCTGGAGTAACAGACCTGGTGATGTGAGATATTTGTGCTTGCAGAATTTCTGTTTCAGTGGAAATGGGAAAAGACATATTTGGAATGCAATAATTTAGATTTTATCGAGAGCAGTTGTACTTAAATACGTTATACCTCTTCAAGACAAGTCAAGTTGGGAGTCACCTAGCAGAGCGAAAGCTGTGATTTCCAATACTCTGATACCCAGAAAATTCTGGGAAGTTTCCACTGAGTTTTGAAACTAAGAATAAGGATTTGGAAGGAAAGATAACTGGAACACAGTGGTCAGTATGTTGTAATAGCTTGGACTTTTAAAAGTTGGTTTGAAAACACAACATTTCTTTTGTTTAGGAGGGGAGTTGTAATTAGTAGGCTTTATGCCTTCAAGAGCCTTTGTAGACTCTAATGACCTAACAAACAAAAGTTGCTAGCAATTGCCTGATTCTTAGTAGGCTTTCAATAAATGCTTATTTCCTCCCCCACCTCCTTGCCCTTTAGAGTTCTTAAGAGAACCTAACAGAGAAGTAATGTAAATGAACTCTGAGTTAATTCAAGTTTCAACTAGTAGAGCTTTTCTATTTCCAATAAATTTGGAATATAACTAAATATTCATTTATTTGAAACACATACAAGCATATTATATACATGTATGTAGGGTATGTATGTGTGTAGATATGCTAATGTGGGATTTTCTGTAATGTGGGACTTTGAAAATCTGTATTTTTAATTGAAATAAACCAAATTCTAAATTTTCTAGGCATAGGACCCAAAATATAGAGTTAGCTCTAGGGATTATAGAATCCTAGAACTTCTTTCTGGAATGGATCTAGCATCTGTCTAGTCAGTCCTTCCTCATCATTTTTCAAATGAAGAAACAAGGTACAATAAAGTGAACTGACTGCCTTGATTTGTCAATGACTATGACCCTAATAGTGGCAAATCTTTATCAGAAAAATGAAAAGTCATTTGGAGCTAGGTCTGTGGAGCATCTTGATCAAGTTGGATAACATTCTTCTTGAGGCAAAAATTATGCCCTCAAAAACCAGCCACTGAGACAGTGTCCCAACTTGCCTTCTCTCCCTGCCTGAACTCCTATTTCTGGAAGAGTTACCAAAACCTCTGTAATAATAGCTGCATCACTAGAAGAAAACGTCCATCTTTCTAAGTTTATTTTAAAAGACGTCTCTAATTTGGGTGTATAAATTCCAGTGTGTGTGTGTTTCTCTTTGCTTTCGTTAGGAAAATTATGTGAGCTTGATCTCATATAAAAGGGTGACCTTAGACCTGGGACAAATGTCCCCACTGTCTTTGATTTCTGTAGCATGACAGTTGTGTCAATGAAGGACTCATGGATTAAAAACAAACACACACCATCCCCATACACAAACAAAAATGTTTTTCTTGTCTTATAAAGCAGTAAAGAAACAAAATATTATTCTCTTAAATGATTTTAAGTTATTTCAATGATATTCTTAGGAAACTCTGGGTTAGAGATCTAAAGAAATATTCAGACAATTTGCTTGGTTTATTAACAATGATTAGCTTTGAAAATCTTAGTATGCTACTTTTATGCTACTTAGTATGCTAATTGCTGCAAATCAGCTATGTGTGACTACAAATTATAGTTGTATGTGATTCAAGGGAATGTACAATACCTTTTAATTCAATTTTATCTGGTGAGTAGCCAACAGTTGTATTTCCATCTATGATAATCAATTCCATTACTTAGTAAACATATTTGTCATTTGCTCAGCGATATTTGCCATTGGGCAGAGACCCAATTCCCCCATCTCCCTGGGCAATGTTCTTCCTGACGAAAACAACTACAAGAATATTCCTCATATCCCCTGCAGCTGGGTGAGGCTATGTGATGAAGATCAATGCCATTGAAATAGAAGCTGAAGATTTCTGGAAAATGTCTTCAAAGCCTTGTGTCCTTTTTAATTTATATTTTTATGTATTTCAAAATACTTTCAAATTTATAGGACAGTTGACAAAATAAAAACCTCATAAGGAAAACTCCAGCCTACCCCTATCCCCCCAGATCCATCAATTTTAACATTTTGCCATTTGTGCCAAATCTCTCTCTCTTTCTATCATCTATCTATCTATCTTATCTATCTATCTATCTATCTATCTATCTATCTATCTATCTATCTATCTATCTATCTTATCATTTTCTGAACATTGGAGAGCAGGTTGTATACATCATACTCCTTGAACACATAACACTTCCATGTACACTTTCTGCAAATAAAGGCATTATGCAATCACCTTGAGTGCACTTATCAACCTCAAGAAATTTAACATAAAGTTTCTATTCCAGTCTCCAATTTTTTTCTTATATCCCAATTATGTCCTCTTCAGCCATTTCTCCTCCATTCTTAGATCCCATCCAATATCATGCATTGCATTTAATGGTCATTATTTAGTTTCTTGTTCTTTCTTTTTTAAATTATGGAAATATATATACCTTGCAAATCGTCCCATCTCAACCACTCCCAAGCACACCTTTCTGTGGGATTAATCACATTCACAGTGCTGCAGTCCCCTCACCACCATCTATTATTATGACTTCTCTTCACCCCAATCAGAAACCCTACACTCATTTTGCATTAACTCCCCATTGCTCCTGCCTCCCACCCTGGCAACCTGTACTCTATTTTCTGTCTCTATGAGTTTGCCTTTCTCTAAATATTTTCTTTATGGTTATCATGGGGTTTAAATTTAAAAACCTATATCTATTACACTTATTTGCTTTCCTACCAACTTAACAACATCAGTAGCATATGTGAGCCATATTCCTATACTCCTCCACTCCCCCTCTTTATGTAGTTCTTGTCACAAATGACATACGTTGACATTATAAGTCCAAATCCATCGATTTATCATTACATTTTATGCATTTGCCTTTTAGAACCTGTAGGAAGTAAAATGTGGAGCTAAAATAAGTAATACAATAGTACTGGCATTTATGTTTACCCAAATCATTATCTTTGCTAGAGATATTTGTTCCTTCATGCACCTACAGTCAATTGTCTATTGCCCCTTCCTTTCAACCTGCAGAACTCTCTTTAGCATTTCTTGTAGGACAGGTCTAGTGGTAACAATCTCTCTCAGGTGTGTTCATCTGGGAATGTCTTAATCCCTCCCTAAATTTTGAAGGACTGTTTTGCCATAAATAGATTCCTTTGTTGGCAATTTTTTGCTTTCAGCACTTTAAATATTTCTTTCCACTGCCTTCTTGCACCCACGGTTTCCAAAGAGAAATCAGCACTTAATATTATCGAGAGTCCCTTGTATGTAACATATTGCTTCTCTCTTGCAGCTTTGAGAATTCTCTCTTTTTCTTTGGCATTAGACAGTTTGATTATAACATGGCATGGTGTGGGTCTATCTGGGTTTATCTTGTGTGGAGTTTGTTGAGCAACCTGGATGTGTATATTCATGTGTTGTGTTAAATTTGTGGAATTTTCTGGCATTACATCTTTGTATATTCTCTCTTTCTTCTCCATCTGGGATTCACACAATGTTTATATTGGCATGCCTGGTGGTGTACCACAGGTTTATCAGGCTCTAATTACTTTTCTTTATTCTTTCTTCATTCTGTTCCTCAGTCTGGATGATTTCAATCATCTTTTCTTCAAGTTCACTGATCCTTCTGCCAGCTCTAATATTACATTGTACTCTTCTAGGAAATTTCTTCTGCTGTGGTAGTAAGCACTGTTTAGTTCTTTTTCATAATCTCCATCTCTCTGTTTTTATTTTTTGTGTTCATCTATAGTTTTCCTGATTTCCTTTAGTTCTTTACTCATGGTTTTCTTTAGCTCCATTTTCAAAAGTTTTTGCCCGGAATATTCCAGGTTTGATCCTCCTCAGTGATGGTTTCTAAAGCTTTAAACTTCTCCTTCGCCTGGGCCATCACTTCCTGTTTCTTCATATGTTTTTTAATCTTTGGTTGATACCTGGATGTTTTGATATTTTAATGTGTTAGAAATGGAATCTAGACTCTGAGGCTTCTGTTCCTGAAGACAGCTTCCAGCTGTGTTATGACAGAGTTTTCCCTGAATCCCAGGAGCTAACCAAAAGAAAAAGAAAAAGGAAAGGTAAATACTTTCCTTTTACTAGTCTTTTCAGGTTGACCTGTGGAAGTGCCGTCCTTCAGGGCTTATCCATACAATGATGGCCCTCTCTGATCCTTTCTCTTCATGAGCCTTGTCTTGGGCATGCATGCGTGGCCCTAAGAATTCCCCAACACACAGGGATACTAATGCCCAATCTTCTTTGGGAAAGTTTCTTCATGGCCCCAGGCACTGCACTGTATATCCTATAACCAGCAATCCCTTGCCCAGGGAACATGACTTAACACTTTCCCAAAGTGTTCTGTAAGAGAGTTTGGTGAACTACTTTGTATATGAAGGGCACTTTCTGGGACAATGAGTCTCTTAGGCCACTATCAGTCAGACTGGACCAAATATATTTGCTCCCAATGTATACACAATGGTTATTCTGCTCCCTCCAGTACCAGAACCAGGGATTGCACTGGCAGAGCAGGCCATCTTTGTGCCATGCTGGAAAGGGGTGGGGAAGGGACCAGGCAGGGAACCAGGAGATCTTACTGCTTTTAAGTGTCTTTTCTCTTGATTCAGTGCTACCACTGTTACGGCAATCCTTTAATTGTTTGCTGGAGCTTTTAAAAGGATGTTTTTTTTCCTTGCTGGTTTTTCAAAGCTTCTGCGGTGGACAGAGACATGAAGCATCTCAGTATGCCATTTTGTTTAGGGTGGAACCAGCTCATGCCCTTTAATTCTTAGTCTTTTCTTTCTTCCAGTTTCCTGGAATGTAGTCATGATAGCTGGAGCTCCAGCAGTTTTCTTGAAACATGAAGTAAACTTTAGTAGAAATAAAAATAGGTGAGGTGAAATTTAGGGATATATTGAAATCTCATTCTTTTGAAGTGCCAAGTCATTTTGATGATGATGATATGATGAGCACTCCAAAACAATAGAACTGAATGAATTTCTAAGGGAACAGTTCATGTAAGTGTCATTTCAATTTACAAGAGTACTTAAACTACAAATCTTTGAGTTAACCAGAATTATAAGATATCACTGAGCACTTGGAAATGAGGATTTATATAAAAAGAAATGGGGAAGGGAGGGATGTGATGTCCTTCTAAGAGATATTTCCAATATTTAAAAATGTTTCTGCTATTTAAAAAAATAATTACAATTCTCATTTGATATATTTTCAGTGTTTTCATAACTTTCAGGAATATAATTCATGCATTTAATGAGTCACTTCTCCTAATACTACCCTTTTGTTCAGGAATGTACTCTTTCTCACTAAATATCAGGGACGTCTCCAAATCCTGGTTTCACCAAACTATAGTTACAAAGTGAAGCAATGTTTTACTTAACACCCATATTGTAATGATTCTGAGAATACATCTGCCAAGTTAGCTGGAAATCCAGTATCTTTTTCTTAGGTTTCTTTCCCTTTCTAAGGATCCTTAGAGTGGTATCTTTATCAGTTCTTCTTGTTGAATGTCTACTGTCCTTGCAGGTTTGAGAACTCAGACAAGCCATTTGAGGTCAAACTCCAAAACCTGGACAATCTGGTCTGGACAATCCCTTTTGCTGATTTCCACTTCTTCTGGAGCTGCTGCCTTGTCCATGTGGCAGGGGCTGGTGTTGACAGCTGTGCTGAAGCCCAACAGGCCCCTGAAAGCCTGGCTGGGTTGCTCCTATTCCTGGCCAGTGCTGACAGCCTGAGGTTTGACTCCATCTCAGGCTCCAAGTCTGGCCTGTCACCCACTCTTTCTGTGGCTAGTGATCTGTTCTCTTTCTGCACAGCTGCAGGTGACTGACAATTTGTTCTGCCTTCACGGACTTCTTAAACCAGAGAATGGTTGCTTCTTCCTTCAGTGTTCTGCTCAATCTGGGGTATTTTACAGCCAAACTGTCCTGTTGCTTAATTCCAGGGGAACAATTTCTATACAATGCAATGGGAATATTGTCATTTAGAGTAATGCCATACAGCTTCCTCATCCGGGACTCAAATATGATCTCCATCAGTGTCATTGCTTTAAAAAAAATTTTTTTTAATGTATGTATGTATTTATTTATTTTTAAGAAGTACTGAAAATTGAACCCAGGACCTTGTGCATGGGAAGTAGGCAGTCAACCACTGAGCTACACCCACTCCCTAAAGAGAGTTGGGTTTTTTGTTTGTTTGCTTTCAGGAGATATTGGGGATTGTACCCGGGACCTTGTAAATAGGAAGCAGGCACTCAACAACTTGAGCTATATCTGCTCCCCTGCCGTAGCTTTTAATTCACCCAAAGAGCATATTTGGAGTGGTATAATGTTATTTCCTATATGTTAAAATTAAATATAACAATATCTATTGTATAATTACATATAAAGTAAGGTGCACCTTAAATAAGGGATGAATGAAAGGAAGAAACAGGAGTGCTTAGGTATAATATAGTAAATTAAAGAGGAAAAAAATCAAGGTGGAACTCAAATGTTCAAGAGAATATGGGAACCAGAGAGAAGACCAATAGTTCAGCCAGTTTGGGATAACTCAAGGAATAGGTCTAGAGACCCAACCCGTTGGCCTGCCTTCTCTAGGAAGGTGAAAGATGCTTCATTAGGTTGAGAGGGGGTGATAGAACATAAAATGATTGCAAAATTTTGAGAACCAGATAGAGAACTCTGTAGGCAAGAATCGCTAAGGCCACCATAGAATGGTTAAGTTTCTACGATGGACATTAGTAGATCGTCACTTCATTTTTGATTTTTCTGCTCAAATCCATATTATTTCTGCAAGTATTTATGGAGTGCTTACAATTCTTCATACTGGGGATTCAATGGTAATCCTTCATTCCAGATTTCTGTTCTCATGAGGCTAACATTCCACTGAATAAATGAAAGAAAAGAAACATGTAAACAAATAATTGTGGGTAGTGATAAGTTTTAAAGTAAATAAAACTGTGTTTATTAGACAAAGTTTGAAGAGAGGGGTGCCCACATTATTAGGAAAACCTTTCTGAGAGGACGCTGCTCCAGACGGGAGCTAAGTGATGCCTCAGGCAGCGAGTCGAAGAGTTAACGGAGTAGCGTTCCGGGGAGCAAGAACAGCAAGTGCAGAGCCCCTGGGCTGGAACAAGCTTGGCTTGTTTGAAGGACTGAAAGAGGGACAGTGCGTCTTGATTATTGTGGAGGAGGAAGGGCATTTTAGGAGATGAACTGGACTGGCAGGAAGGGGAGAGGGCTTCTGGGTCTTTATAGGGAGGTCACAAGTTGGGATTTGGATTTTATTCAAATTAACAGCTACTGGCGGGCTTTATGCAGCAAAGTGGTTTATATTTCAAAAAGATGATCCAGGCTGTTATATGAGGCTTGGGTTATGGAGGCAAAGAAACCAGCTTGGAGGCTGTCAAAGTAGCCCAAGTGAGAGAAGACTATAGTTTGGACTAGTGTGGCAGTAATGGGGATATGAGTCCTATTTGGAGATACCTGCTTGAGTAAATTAAAGCTGTACAAAAATGACATTTTGTTGAGTGTGGTTATTAGGTGCATGTTAGAATATGCAATATATAAGGATACTGAAATAGAATTCTATAGCCCTCAGGTAGACACCAAACCTATGGAGAGTGATGTAGATGCGGTAATGAAGCCTGGCATTTGTCATAAAATTAATATTCTGGAAAAAAAGCATTTTCTCTGTCATGGAGTTAATAATTGTGATGTATTGGTTATTGTGAAGGAGGATTCACATTAAGTTGCATATGAACAAAAAAGGAAAAACAGCAAGTAATTAACCTGATTTTCACTGAATGATGTTCTGAAGAGTAATCTGGTATGGTAGAAGTATTAAAGGCTCAAACCTAGAGTTTGTATGATCCATGTCAACTGAGATGTAAACTTGTCTCAGCTGAGGTTTACACTAATTAATTTTGCCTCTTAGATCTGGTTCCACCTATCAAACGGAAGTAGACTTGTGTTGTATCTTCTAATCTGAGTCCAGATAAACTGGTGCACTCAGTACTTAATAAAAATGCAAAACTCTCCCAAATTTCTGTAGGGAATGGAAGTTTCCCTAACCCGCTAAGCAGTGGGCTCTTCCTGGAATTTCTAAGCATATGAAGGAGAAGTTGAATACGAATGCATATTAAGCACTTCTCTGAGACAAAATCCCAGGTTCCTCTAAGACAGTATTTAATACCATTGACCCATCAATCCATCAATTTACCTTTTTTTTTGAAATCCATTTATTCAGTCTATTTATGTAAGAAACCACAAGCTTCCTTGCTTTATCTTCTTCCAAAGATTTTAAGCTGGTGGCTACTAAGTAAAAGAAGCCAACATAAGCATGATTTCTGGTCCAAATCCTCCAATATTTATGTTCCCTCCATACTCATCAGTTGGTATTCTACTGAAAGGGCAAGCCCTGCCTTCATGACTAGTTTATCTATTTATTTATTGTCAGTATGGACTCATGGAGCCCTACTTTATTCATTGAATTATAATCCATTACTATCCTTAAATTTTTATGCTCAAACAGTTTTCTAGATTTGTAGAGTGGGAACCCATTCAAGCTAGCTCCTGCGTTATTACTATTCTCCTTTCTTTTTATTTATTTATTTATTTATTTATTTATTTTTAATTACATTATGAAAAATATGAGGTCCCATTCAACCCCACCGCCCCCGCCCCCCACTTCCCCCACAGCAACACTCTCTCCCATCATCATGACACATCCAACGCACCTGGTAAGTTCATCTCTGAGCATCACTGCACCCCATAGTCAATGGTCCACATCATAGCCCAGACTCTCTCACGTTCCATCCAGTGGGCCCTGGGGGGATCTATAATGTCCCGTAATTGTCCGTGAAGCACTATCCAGGACAACTCCACGTCCCGAAAACGCCTCCACATCTCATCTCTTCCTCCCGTTCCCCACACCCAGCAGCCACCATGGCTACCGTTCCCACACCCATTCCACATTTTCTCTGTGGACATTGGATTGGTTGTGTCCATTGCACATCTATGTCAAGTGAGGGCTTAGATTCCATATGGGTACTGGATGCACTCCTCCCGCTTCCAGTTGTAGACACTCTAGGCTCCATGTTGTGGTGGTTGACCTTCTTCAACTCCATGTTAGCTGAGTGGAGTAAGTCCAATAAATCAAAGTGTAGGAGCTGAAGTCTGTTGAGGCTCTGGGCCTGGGTGTCATATTATCAGTCCAGAGATTCAAATCCCCTACATATATCTTAAACCCAGCACCGACTACAATTCCAATAAAGTAGCATGCAAGTCTTGTGAAAAGAGATCCCCTCTGAGTCCAATTCCATCACGCAGAAACACCAGCTCCAAAGAAGGGCTATCTGTCATGGCAGTGAACCCCTTCTGCCATGACCATAGAACCCGTGGGTCTCTTTATCCCTCAAAAGAACCAATACCTGGGGTTGTATCTACCTTATCTGTCTCTTAGACTCTGTTCAGTTGTACATAGGGGTATTCCTTCTGACAACCTCCAGACTCTTTTTTAGAGACTCACAGCCTTATAATCTCATTTCTCCTTTCCATTTCCCCCTTACATTAGGTCAAACAGCTTCCTGAAGTCATGTCATTATATGTAGACAGGTATATTCTGCTGTTCCGCATTGAATCTTTAATTCAAGGTCATTTTCTAGTTGCTTCTTCAGCTGGTATATGGTAGTGATCCGTCGGTGCCAGGGAGGCTCATCCCCGGGTGTCGTGTCCCACGCTGGGGGGAATGCATCGCATCTACACGCTGAGTTTGGCTGTGAGAGTGGCCACATTTGAGTAACATGCAGGCTGTCAGGAGGAAACCCCCAGGCACAATGCTACTCTAGGCCTTGTTCTTATTGCAGGTGTATAGGCTCAAAAGTGTAACCATTAGTATCATGAGCCCACTGTTGGGCCCTCCTTCCTTCCTGGTTCTTGCCATTGCACCTGGAGGGTTGCTCTCCCAGGGCCCACAACAGTGACCCCCCGGCCAGGAGCCCAGTACCCCCCCAGCTGTTGTTTTTGTTTCCACTATGAGTATATATAGACATTACCATATACCCTGGGCATATGCCCTGTATAACTCCCTGTCAACCATATATATCCTGTCAATAACATCCCATATCAGTATTCCTCTGCTGCCATTGTTGAACCACTCTGTGATCCAAAACTTCCCGTAAAGTGAATCCCAACATAATGCCAGCTTCAGAAGAGTCTTAGATCACCAAAATTCATATATACAATATACAGTATTTCCCCAGATCCACCATAAAACCTTTTCCCTTCCACAGCAATAATCTTTTAACTTATTCATATCATATTTCCTGAAACTGATGTACAGATTCCAACACTATAGTTTTCAAACAAGGTGACATTTGTGCTTACTATGTGGTCCATATTTTAGGCTGTACAGTTTTCTAAATTTTTTAGTTATCCTATGTTTTGTCTTATGGTTTTCATTATTAGTCTGTCGTCCCCTATATGTTTTTGGTGTAATATTAGCTGTTTTATATTCATCCTCGTGTACTCTCACATAACTCCTCTTTTGCCCCTGTATTTACCTTTGTTCCATCCATTCCACATCCATTTTCCCCTCCCCTTAGGGCCCACAATGCCTGCCAATCTAATACCCTGGGAGCCGTCCTTTCTCACGAGATACAGTTCTCTCTATTCAACGGCATTAGTCTTCCCCAGGATATGGGTCCACCCCACCCAATGGTAGAACCCACCTTGGCAAAATGAGCCTTCAGCTATTCCCTCCGGAGTCCGTCACGCATCAGACCATACCCCCTGAGCGTCCTAACCAGGTAACCCTCCTACTTATACTTTGATACGTTTTACTCAACATTTAGTTCTCAACGAACTTCTGACACTCTCCCATATTCGTATGTTGCCCCTCCCTCCCACCTATTTCTTGGACAATATTACCCCTCTTCCCATCCCCAGCCCCCCTCAAACCCAGAAAACCCCACCCGAAGGTAACCTCTTGCCCCCATTTTGTCCCTTCTTTGTGCTCATACTTACTGCCAGCTCATCACAGATTCCACCCCTGCAGACATTAACTCACATCCTTCCTCCACCCCCCGATTTCCTGTAAGCCACTTTTCCAGACTCTAGCTCTCTGAGGCAGTTAACTTATTTCATATCATTGAGGTCATATAGTATTTGTCCTTCAATGCCTGAGTTGCTTCACTCAGCATAAGATTCTCAAGGTTCATCCATGTTATCACGTGCAATTGTAGTGTATTGGTTCTTACAGCTGAGTAGTATTCCATTGTGTGTATATACCACATTTTATTGATCCACTCATCTGTTGATGGACATTTGGATTGATTCCAACTTTTGGCGATAGTGAACAATGCTGCTATGAACATTGGTGTACATATATCGGTTTGTGTCCTTGTTTTCAGATCTGATGGGTATATACCCAGCAGTGGTATTGCTGGGTCATATGGCAAATCTATGGATAATTTTTTGAGAAACCGCCCAACTGTCCTCCAGAATGGTTGGATCCTTCTGCATTCCCACCAGCAATGGATGAGTGTTCCCCTTTCTTCACATCCTCTCCAGCATTTGTATTCTACTGTTTTTTTCATGGCTGCCAATCTTATGGGAGTAAGATGGTATCTCATTGTAGTTTTGATTTGCATTTCCCTGATTGCTAGAGATTTGGAGCATTTTTTCATGTGCTTTCTAGCCATTTGTATTTCTTCTTTGGAGAAGTGTCTGTTTAAGTCTTTTTCCCATTTTTTAAATGGGTTGTTTATCTTTTTGTTTTCAAGATATATGAGTTCTTTATATATGCAAGTTATAAGTCTCTTATCAGATATATGGTTGCCAAATATTTTCTCCCATTGTGTGGGTTCCCTTTTTACTTTCTTGACAAACTCCTTTGAGGTGCAGAAGGCTTTAATTTTGAGGTAGTCCCATTTATCTATTTGTTCTTTTGCTGCTCGTGCTTTTGGTGTGATATTCATGAAGCCATTTCCTATTACAAGGTCCTGTAGATGTTTCCCTACACTGCTTTCTAAGGTCTTTATGGTCTTGGCTCTTATATTTAGGTCTTTGATCCATCTTGAGTTGATCTTTGTATAAGGTGTGAGATGGTAATCCTCTTTCATTCTTCTACACATGGCTATCCAGTTCTCCAGGCACCATTTGTTGAATAGGCCATTCTCTCCCAGTTGAGAGGGTTTGGTGGCTTTATCGAATATTATATGGCTATATACATGAGGTTCTATATCTGAACTTTCAATTCGATTCCATTGGTCTGTGTGTCTCTCCTTATGCCAGTACCATGCTGTTTTCACTACTGTAGCTTTGTAGTATGTTTTGAAGTCAGGAAGTGTGATTCCTCCTATTTCGTTTTTCTTTTTCAATATGTCTTTGGCTATTCGGGGCCTCTTTCTATTCCAAATAAATTTCATAGTTTTTCTAGTTCCTTAAAGAAGGCTGTGTTGATTTTTATTGGGATTGCATTGAATATGTAGATCAGTTTTGGTAGGATAGACATCTTAATAATATTCAGTCTTCCTATCCATGAACAGGGAATATTCTTCCATTTATTTAGGTCTTCTTTGATTTCCTTGAACAATCTTGTATAGTTCTCGATGTATAAGTTTTTTACCTCTTTAGTTAAATTTATTCCTAAGTATTTGATTTTTTAATTTACTATTGTGAATGGTATTTGTTTCTTGATTTCCTCCTGATCTTGCTCATTATTGGTGTATAGAAATGCTACTGATTTTTGCGCATTGATCTTATAACCTGCGACTTTACTAAACTCATTTATGAGTTCTAGGAGCTTTGTTGTAGATCTCTCAGGGTTTTCTATATATAGGATCACATCATCTGCAAATAATGAAATTTTGACTTCTTCCCTTCCAATTTGAATGCCTTTTATATCTGGTTCTTGTCTCAGTGCTCAAGCAAGTACTTCCAAGACAATGTTAAATAGGAGCGGAGACAATGGGCATCCTTGTCTTGTTCCTGAGTTTAGAGGGAAGGATTTCAGGATTTCGCCATTATAAACAATGTTGGCTTTCGGTTTTTCATATATACTCTTTATCATGTTCAAAAAGTTTCCTTGTAGTCCGATCTTTTGGAGTGTTTTTATCAGGAAGGGGTGCTGTATTTTGTCAAATGCCTTTTCTGAATCTATAGATATAATCATGTGGTTTTTTTCTCTCAATCTGTTTATATGGTGTATTACGTTGATTGATTTTCTTATGTTGAACCATCCTTGCATACCTGGAATAAATCCCACTTGGTCATGGTGTATAATTTGTTTAATGTGTTGTTGAATACGATTAGCAAGTATTTTGTTAAGTATTTTTGCGTCTAGGTTCATTAGAGAAATTGGTCTGTAATTTTCCTTTCTTGTGGTGTCTTTGTTTGGCTTTGGTACTAGGGTAATGTTGGCATCATAGAAGGAATTAGGCAGTGTTCCTTCTGTTTCGATTTTTTGGAATAGTTTCAACAGGATTGGTGTTAGTTCTTTCTGGAATGTTTTGTAGAATTCACTTGTGAAGCCATCTGGCCCTGGGCTCTTCTTAGTTGGGAGATTTTTAATGACTGATTCTATCTCTTTGCTTGTGATTGGTTTGTTAAGATCATCAATTTCTTCTTTCGTCAGTATGGGCTGCTTATGTGTTTCTAGGAATTTGTCCATTTCCTCTAAATTGTCATTTTTGTTGGAATATAGTTTTTCAAAGTATCCTCTTATGATAGTCTTTATTTCTGTGGGGTCAGTGGTGATATCACCTTTCTCATTTCTTATTTTGTGTATTTGCATCTTTTCTCTTTTTTTCTTTGTTAGTCTCCCTAAAGGTTTGTCAATTTTGTTGATCTTCTCAAAAAACCAGCTCTTGGTCTTGTTTATTTTTTCAAGTGCTTTCTTATTTTCTATTTCATTTAGTTCTGCTCTTATCTTTGTTATTTCCTTCCTTCTTCTTCCTGTTGGGTTACTTTGTTGTTGTTTTTCTAATTCCGTCAAAAGTGCAGTTAGTTCTCCAATTTTTGCTCTTTCTTCTTTTTTGATATATGAATTTATGGCTATAAATTTCCCTCTCAGTACGGCTTTTGCTGCATCCCATAAATTTTGGTATGTTGTGTTATCATTATCATTTGTTTCAAGGTAGTCATTGATTTCTTTTGAGATTTCCTCTTTGACCCACTGTTTTTCTAAGAGTGTGCTGTTTAATTTCCAAATTGTCATGTGGAGTCTGGGTCTCTGTCCCTTGCAAATTTCCAGCTTCACTCCACTGTGGTCAGAGATATTGTTTTGTATGATTTCGATCTTTCTGAATTCATTAAGCCTTTCTTTGTGGCCTAGCATATGGTCAATCTTGGAGAATGTTCCATGTGCGCTTGAGAAAAATGTATATCCTGCTGTGTTTGGGTGTAATGATCTATATATGTCTATTAGATCCAGCTCTTCTAATATACTGTTCAAATGTTTTGTTTCTTTAGTGATTCTCTTTTGAGATGTTCTGTCCAGAGTTGATAGTGGTGTATTAAAATCCCCCACTATAATTGTAGTTGCATCTATTCTTTCACTTAGTTTTTCCAGCGTTTGCCTCACATATTTAGAGGCGCCCTTGTTAGGAGCATAAATATTTATGATTGTTCGATCTTCTTGACAGATTGTCCCTTTCACTAAAATATAGTATCCTTCTTTGTCTCTCACAATTGTTTCGCATTTAAAGTCTATTTTGTCTGATATTATATAGCTACTCCTGCCTTTTTTTGGTTGTTGTTTGCTTGTATGATTGTTTTCCAGCCATTCACTTTCAACCTCCATGAGTCTCTGGGTCTAAGATGTGTCTCTTGTAGACAGCATATAGATGGGTCGTATTTCCTTATCCAGTGTCCCAGTCTGAATCTTTTGGTAGGTGAGTTTAGTCCGTTGACATTCAGTGTTATTACATTTAGAGAGTTATTTATGGTAGCCATATTTTGGTTGGATTTGTGTTTGTTATATTTTGTTTGTATTATTTTATTTTCCCCTTCTATTTTTGTCTTTCTTGTTGCTTTTACACTCTCCTCCATCTCTGACTGTCCTGTTTTTTCCTTTCTTCCTGCAGAACTCCCTTAAGAATTTCTTGAAGGGGAGGTTTCTTGTTGATATACTCTTTCAGTTTCTGTTTATCTGTGAATATTTTGAACTCTCCATCATTTTTGAATGCTAGTTTAGCTGGATAGAGTATTCTTGGTTGGAAATTTTTTTCCTTTAGTACCTTGACTATATCATACCACTGCCTTCTTGCCTCCATCGTTTCAGATGAGAAATCAGCACTTAATCTTATGGAGTTTCCCTTGTATGTGATGGTTTTCTTTTCTCTTGCTGCTTTTAGAATTTTTTCTTTGTCTTGAGCATTGGATAATTTGACAAGTATATGTCTTGGGGTGGGCCTGTTGGGGTTTATGACCAGTGGAGTGCGCTGTGCTTCTTGGATATGTACATCTGTCTCTTTCAGTAGATTTGGGAAGTTTTCATTCATTATTTCCTGCAACACTCCTTCTGACCCCTTTCCCTTCTCTTCTCCTTCTGGAATGCCTATAATACGTATGTTTGAGCGTTTTGCGTTTTCATTCAGGTCCCTAAGTCCTATCTGGATTTTTTCTACCTTTTTATTGACCACTTCTACTATCTGTTTGATTTCCAATGCACTGTCTTCCACATCACTAATTCTCTGCTCTGCCTCTTCTAGTCTGGTGATATTTGCTGCAAGTGTATTTTTGATTTCTTGAATTGTGGTGTTCATTTCCATCATATCTGTTATTTTTTTGCGCATGTCTGCAATTTCCCCTCCAAGTGTTGTCTTCATGCTGTTAACCTCTTTCATTACTTCATCAAATTTGTCGGTGATAAATGATCTGAGAGCTTTCATTGCTTGTGCGAAGTCCTGCCCCCCTTCCTGATTGGATTCAGCCATGTTTTCCTGATTACTGGTTTGGTTTGTAGATTTTTGTTGCTGTCTTGTCAACATTTTTTCTTGACGGGTTTAATCAGTTCCTTAGCTTCTTTGTCTAGTCTTGGAGATTAATTAGCTGTTGTTTTTGCGTAAGTGTTATATCTTCTCTTTGTCACTTTGTTCTTCTTATTCCAATTTCTTATTGCTAGTTAAGCTCACTTTAAAGGAAAGTATTAGTGCTGGGGAAAGGCAATTGTGTAAGGGAGGAAAAAGTGTGAAGTAGTATTGGTGATATATGTTAACAAAGCAACAATATGAGTTCTGGGAGGATGGAGGTTAGATCATGTAAATTGTGTAGAGTTATAGTAGTAGGAAAGTACCTATAATGTGGTAGACGACTGAATATGGGAGGAATGTGGTACGTACTAAGAGGCTATTGTTTCCGTGAGAGAGGGAAAGAGAAAAGAAAGGTAATAGTTTCAGGGACGAATACCAGATGGAAAACTAAACAAAGGTATTAGAAATTAAGAGTTAGACACTTTGCGGATCAAAGAAAGGGAGATGGAATATAGGAGAGATAGCAGATGGTGGAGGATATCAAGTTGTAGGGGAAAGGGGATAGTGTAGATAGGCTAAATCTATTCACAGAAAAATGAGGCAGTGGAGGGTGAGGAAACCCAGCAAATGTGAGGTAGTTCCTGTAGGACCTATTGTATTGTTAAGATAAAATAGTATAAGAAGAATATTGGGGACAGGAAAGAGAGGATTAAAAAACAACAACAACAACAACAACAAAAATAAAATAAAATAAAAAATAAAACAAAACAAAACAAAAAAAAAACAAAAGAAAACAAAAAACAAAGAACAGAAACCCCGCCGCCAGGCTCGGCTGGGCTCCGGTCCCCTGCCCTCCGCGGCTCGGCTGGGCTTGCCTGGGCTTGGCTAGGCTCGGCTGGGCTCGGGTCCCCCGCCTGTCGCGGCTCGGCTGGGCTCGGCTGGGCTCGGCTTTCCCGCCCGCCGCCCGCCGCGCCGCAGCGCGGCTCGGCTCTCCCGCCCGGCGCGGCGCGGCTGGTCTCGGCCAAGCTCGTTTGGGCTCGGCTCCCTCGCCTGCCGCGGCTCGGCTGGGCTCAGCTGGGCCCGGCTGGGCTCGGCTTCCCTCCCCGCCACCCTCCGCAGCGCAGCGCGACTCGGCTCTCCCGCTCGCCGCCCTCCGCGGCGCGGCTGGGCTCGACTGAGCTCGGCTGGGCTCGGGCCCCCTCACCCTCCGCGGCTCAGCTGGGCTCGCCCGGCTCGGCTCTCCCGCCCGCCGCCCGCCGCAGCTCGGCTGGGCTCGGTTCCCTTGCCCGCCACCAGCCGCTGCACAGCACGGCTCGGCTCTCCTGCCCACCGCCCACCGCGGCCCAGCTAGGCTGGGCTCGGCTCCCTTGCCTGCCGCCCGCCGCGGCGCAGTGCGGCTCGGCTCTCCCGCCCGCCGCCCACAGCGGCGTGGCTCGGATCCCCCGCCCGCTGCCCACCGCGGCCCAGCTAGGCTACCCTGGCCGCCTCGGCGCGGTGCTAGCTGCCTCGGCTCTGCTACCCAAGGAGGGAATCCTCCACACGTAGCTGGGATCTCCGTGTATATTTCACGGATGGATCCTCTCTGTTACCTTCCCTCCAAATCGATGTCTAAACACCTTGGGACCAGGGAAAATCCTGAAACAGCCCGGTCCCAAGGAGTCTCCGACGCCTCCCAGCCGATTCCCTCCAGGAGCTAGTAACCGGGAAGTTCACTCAGCCGCCATCTTGCCTCCAACTATTCTCCTTTCCTCCTCCTCCTCCTCCTTCTTCTATTGAGGTGATTTAAAATTTTTTAAACTTTTAATTTTAGAATAGTTTTAGAAAAGTTGCAAACATCTTACATTTTCTAGTACTTTTGTAACAACTAGGAATTAACCGTGGTACATTTCTATGAACTAAACGCCACACTTCATTTGAATTTCACTTTTTTTCTTTAATATCCTTTTTCTGTTTCAAGATCCTATCAGAATACCACTTTACATTTAGTTGTCATGCCATCATAGTCTCTTATTGTCTGTGATAGTTTCCTAGACATTTATTGTTTTTAATAAACTTGAAGAGCACTGCCCTGTATCTTTTTTACATTTTCTATTATTTATTTTTTCGAGAACTTCCTTACTTTCTGGCATAAGAAGATGATTCAGTCTCATTTTGTTACTTCCCTATTCCATTCCTGGAATTTGTCATTTCTTTAAAAAAATCCCAATTCTTTTATGGAAAATGGCATTTAGAAACTAATATTTGGTCACTAAATTGGCTTATTGTTATGGGATATTATTATTCTAGGCCATTTCAGCAGACAAAGTTAAGAGATATGGATTATCTCTAGATAGAGATATAGAATCATATAGATATCTACAGCTTCAGTCCAATCCCACATTGCTCTTCCTTGCCTTCCTCCATTCCACATTTGTATCTTTCTTCTTTTAAGATGATAACCTGGCCCTTCCAACATCATCTACCCTTTCTCAGTTATTTGCTAAATTCCACAATATACATAAATTAGTTTCGGAATTACTACACCAATATCACCACAGAAACAAACCTACAAAAAAATTCAAGATTTGTTTGCAATGTTCTTTTCTCTTTAGACTTTATTAAGAATTCAAAAGATATACTAATTAGGTTCTTTTTTCCCTTTTCAGTGTGATCATATTATTTATTTGGAATGCAGCTGGGTTCATTTGTTTCTGTTTATATTCAGTTTTAGACCAATCGCTAGAGATATGAGAAAGTTGGTTAGAGGTGAGAATATATCCTTAAAGGCATGTAAGAATAAAGTTTATAAACAAGTTAAAATATGATAATAGCAAATACATAAAGCACTTACCAGACAGTGTGGAAAGCAGGTCAACAGGTTTTAAAAATATCATTTAGCAAGAGATTAAAGATCCAGTTCAAAGAATGATGGATGATGTCTTCGTTTGCCAGACTGTGAAGATGAATACCACATAATCGATGGGCTTAAAGAACAGGCATCTACTGGCTCATGGCTTTGAGGCTTGCAAAAGTACAAAATCAAGGTATCAGCAAGGCTTGTTTTCCTCTGGGGTCTGTAGCGTTCTGGTGCTGGTTGCAGGCACTGCTTTTGGCTCCTTGGTTTGTGTCTCTGCCTCCCGTCAGATGGCAATGTCCTTCCTTTCTGCTTTTCAGATGTCCAAGGACCTATGGCCTCATCCTGTGGACTTCTCCAGTTTCTGGCTCCTGGTTTCTTCTTTGTCAGGCCTCTAGTAACATGGACCAAGACCCTCCCTCATCAGTTATTCCACATCTTAACTGAAAATATCACCTTCAAGGGATCCTATTTGCAATGGGTTGACACCCCCAGGAATGGATTAAGATTAAGAATGTTTTTTTCTGGGGCACGTAATTCAGTCTACCACAGGTGACAGTTCATTCTTAAATTATACAAACTTTCAGAAGTAAGTGAAGAAATCTATTAGGGGTGGAGAAAACCTTACAGAGGAAATGATAACTGAGAATAAACAGATAAGCTTCTTTTGCCCCCTAGAATTTTGAATAAAGAAACTAAGGAAATGGAATCTCTTGGGGCATTCCTTTGAAACTACCACAGATAAATTTTTAAATCAATCACCCCTGAACCAAACGTCCAAATTAAATGACACTCTTCGTTCTCTGCTTAAGACACATTGATTGATGTGCACACAATGCTGAATGTTGGAGACTATTCGACTATTTATATTTCCACTCCCACCAGTTAAGCCATGTGCTTATCAAAGTCAGTTGACTTTGTTCTTAAACTTATGGCAGTTAAACTTAGCAAATTATATCATTTAATTAAATATTTATTCCATTTTACCAATGTAATTAGAACGTTAATGAAATATTTAAATAATCAATGGAATATGAGTAAAAACAAGGGAAAAGTTATTCCTTCTAAAACAAAACTGAATGCCTTGGAAAGACTCCATAAAGGCCAGCCACAAAATAAAAACATACTGTTGAATTATGCATGGACAACTACCGTAAAAGGCTGGTGAGGGGACTATAAAGTTTGAGAGGAATCTTAACTCAGAGAGTGCACAATTGTATATAAGTGTCCTTAAGTACCTTCTTTAAAGTATCTTGCATCACTTTAAAGAAACTGCTACAGGAAATTGTAGATTATGCATCATGGGTGTAATTATAGAAGAAAGATGTAAAAATCTAATCAGAGTTCTTTCAAAATAAAAACCATGGCCCTATATCAAAAGATTGGCCAATGGATGTAAAATTACATTCTTTAAGTTTAAAATGAAATGTTTGTAGTAATTATGCATTGTTTTAAATGATTCCCAGTTCAATACCTTATTTTTAGAAAACTATGAACCAACTAATAATTTGTTCTATTTGCACTCAAACGGAGGACCCATGCACTCAAAAAGACACCCAACCACTTATTCTTCCTCTGTACCTACAGGTGGCACATTTGAATGAAACACAGTAAATACGTGTGTATGTGTCTGTGTCTGTAGGTGAACACTGATTAATAAATGTGCTGAAAATCCTAATTCAGTTTCTATGACTGATATATTCAAGTCTTTCTCTTTAAGATGGACTTTTGAAAAGTTGCTTTTGGTCCAACAATAATGCTACTAGGGTTCACGCCGGCCGGGCTGGCTTCACGCATGCGCAACTGGTGCGGTCTCACAGGGCCTCGTACTTGGAAGGGCCTCACGCTTGGTCTAATGCTTTGCTATTGCCATCTTGAAAGTCTTAATAATTTTATCTTTGAACTTGTATTTCGTGAGCAAAGTCTGCTGTGACGATGGAGCATGCAAGGAAGCAGAGGAGATAGGTGTGCAGCATGTCATCCACAGCTCCTTGCTGCCCCACCCGCCCACAGTGTCTGCAATGCCTTATGAGTCTAGGGTTCCAGAGGACCTCACTGCTCGGCGAGGCTCTGGATGAGTGCAAGGTAAGCAGGTCATATCGACAGCCGAGGAAGTGGGGCGCTGACAACACCTCAGAGGCCACCCTTGGCTTTCCATTGGAACAGAACTTGCTTCAAATGCCAAAAGAAGGCAATGGCATTCTAAGAAACAAGTATCACCAAGGGACCCTGTGGGAGGCAGAATATTTTGCCTTGCTAAACGTGTCCATGTTCTAGACCCCAGAATCTGTGAATGTGCTAAGTTACACTGCAAGAGGAATTAAGGTTGCAGGAAAAGAATTTAGGATTTCTGATCAGCTGATTTGGGGATGGGGAGATTATCCTGGATTGTCCAGGTGGGCCCAATGTAATCACAAGGGTCCTTATAATAGGAAGACAGAGGCAGAAGGGAGAAAAACAGATAGAGAGCATCTGAGAGGGCTTGACCCAATGTTGCTGGAGTTGAGGGTAGAAGGAGAGGCCCCTGGCCAAGGACTGAGGGTGGTCTCTAGAATCTGGAAAAAACAAGGAAACAGAGTCTCACCTGGAGTACTCAGAAAACATGCAGTCCTGTCAACATGTTGATTTTTGTCTAATGAGACCCATTTTGAACTCTGATCTCCAGAACTGGAAGAGAATAAAGTTGTGTTGTTTTATCCCACCAAGTTTTTAGTAGTTTGTTATAGCAGCCATCAAAAACAAATATAAACCCTATCATCTCCTGTTTTACTTGTACTACTTTCCTGTATTAGCCAACTATTTGCACTTAAAATGATGGCACAGAAGGCAGGGGAAAGGTAAAGCATCCATCCCATAATTTTGTTTTACTTCAGTCCTTCCTTACTCACAGCAAGGCACAGTGTGTTGGTAGAATGTGTGCATATGAAGAAGTGAAATAAACACAGGGTTGAGTTACTTTTGTGCAGTATTTCTTCTTCTCTAAGAACAAAATTCATCTGCATGCACAAGCTACAAAATACAAACTGCCTAATTTTGGTGATTCCGCGTATGAGTTAAATGCTCTAGTATTTTCATTTAAAACTGGAATTGCGAAGTACGAAGATGAATGGAAACATTCACGCTAAAAATGTTAAATTTTAGTACTTCCCGACTAAATAGCAAATAACACAAGAAGTTGAGAGGCCATGGAAGAAGTTTCATACTTTAGTATCTTTAATGACCCTTTTTTTCCTGCTTTTTGAACAGGATTCCAATATTTTTATTTTGCCCTGAGCTCCGCAATTTATGTTATCTGTGGTCCTAGCACCAGGAACAAAAGCCTGGCCCTCCGTAGATACTACATAAGTATTTTATGAAAACCATTGAAGAATAAAACAATCTTAAAGTCAGAGCTAAAATGATGTTGGTTTTTCCAACACCAATATTCAGGAAGGCAGTTTTAAGCCAGACCAACACCCTGCAGGAATCTCAGTGCTCCCCTCAGTGGCATCTGACATTTGTGGTAGGTCTGTTTCTGATCTTAAAGAACAACTAACTTTGACCCAGAGCAGTAACACCAATTGGAAGGGAAACAGGTCTCAGACCCCTTCAAAATCAGAGCAGTTGGAAGCCTCCCAGAGGCCTACATTTACTTGCTGTATGAGAAACACAAACACGGGACGGCTATTCTTTGAGTATACTTCATTTGGGGATAAATGATGTTGTCCAGCTTACACCAGTGAAAACATCAGAAGTCTTGCAACCTCCTATACCCCTTCAACGTGTGGAACTCATCACCACATCCTTTTACTCAAGTCCCCGGAGCAGCCCTTCCTCTGGGGAACACTCAGCTAATTCTGCTCCGACATGAGAGCCTGGAGAGGGCGCCTCGCAGCAGGTGCCCAACAACTTGTTTAGGACCAGCAGAAATAAGAGCCATCAACAAGCCTTGAAACCAGAAGCATAGAACTTTCTAGAAGTCAAAAGGAGAAAGTTAACTTTTCATCCTTCTGGAGTCTTTTTGCAGAGAGTAGGGCCAGCAATTAATAACTTGGTAAACCATCCTGTGACAAATTTCAATGACCTAAAGTAGGTTAAGGAGGTAGATCGGAAATACCTAACAATATATCACTTTCAACCTAAACTCCCTCTCACACCGAAGAATTTCCTCACCCTCTAAACTTGTGTGATAATCAGCACCAACCTAAAACCCTCCAATATAAGAAAGAAGCAGATCCTGATGCTCAGGGAGGGCTGGGGAGGCAGCTGACGCAAGTCCCTGAACTTCCTTTTGGCCTCCCTAAAGAAACCTAAACCTGTCCTGTGAACAGAAAAATGACAGTCTAATTTCAGCTCAAGACTCCAGGGCTATTGGACTTCCTAGGTGAAATTCTCAAACGCCATGTTGGGTGGTTGAAAAGCAGGAATTCTGGATTGTGGTGGGTCAGTAAATCCCCTTAAACCTCCCTCTGTGTGCTTAGCTGATCTTGAGGAGCCAAAGCAGGCTCTCAGTTAAAGCTGAAGCTGACCCTTTCTTCCTCAAAGCCCAAGCTCCTAGAGTTCCCCAAACCAAATCAGACTATGGCACAGACAAAGGACATGCTCTCTTATTGGAAGAAACAGCAGTATTTGTGAAGGATGAATATGATTGATTACGAAAAACAGAGTTCATCTCCAGCAGATGTGCTCCTGAGAATTAAAAGAGTTGCTGAAACCGGACAGAGACAAAATTTTTTTGAACAAAATTTTCTTCCTGAAGGAGCTGGAGAAGGACTTCCTGGTTGGCAATGAAAACCACATCCCTGAAAGTGGGCGCTGTGAGGTTCCTGGCACCCTTGAGCATCCTGGCCAGGGCTGGATGGGGGCACAGGTCCTGGGGCTGAGAAGGAGGAGGCCTTGGCCATAGCTGTTGGCTGTGGGGTTCCAGCATTTCGTCATGATGTCTGTCTCTGACTCTGATCTGCCTCTTTCTGCTAGAAAGTTCAGGCCTCTGAAAGCCACGTAAAGGCTGCAGGGACATCCATTGGAAGGATCCACCTGTGCCTAGACTCTCTCCTTCAGGTCCCCAGCTTGAGGTCGATGCCAACCCCCATTTTCCTCCCTGAGTTCTGCCCAGTGACTCTCTTGTTCTATCAATTTCTAGTACTTTACTGCCCATAAAGGCAGCTCCATTCTCCCCTGGGCTTAAGCTCTGCACAGAGGCTGCCCTTGACAGGGCTTGTGGCAGGAAATCTTCCTCCCTTTTGCCTTTCCTCTGGGGTAAAAGCCAGTGAAACAAACTCCCAATCCTACTTCTAAATTGCCTTTTGGGGGGAGCCTGTCTCCTCTGTGGCAGGAACCAGGGATTTCTTCACTGTGGTTTCTGCTCATCCCCTGTCCCGGGTGAGGTAGGCAAAAGGTAGAAAGCCCAATCCTGCTTCCCTTCTTGAGGGTCTTTTGAGTCACTTGAGGTGTCTACTCTCTCCAGTTGGGATAAAAAATAACTTTGGGGAGTTTCCCAGCTCATTGGATTTAAGGATCTCCCTGGATTTTGGTTGAAGACAAGGGGACTCTTCAGCCTTCACTATTTCCTTGGATTCCTTGGCCACTCGGTGGAATTCTTGCCTCAGCTGCAGCATCTTTCACCTCAGGAAAGATGGCTATTCTGTGGCTCGGGTCTCTTGGGACATAACTTCCACTGTCATCTCCTGGTTCATTGCCTGCCAGCGTTCAAAGGGTCCGATAGACCCCCACGACAGTCTCAGTCTGCCAGGTTTGATCCATGATGCTGGGTGTGAGCAGATGAAAATTCTGTTTGTTCCTTTCTGCAGTCTGAGGGGCTTCTGTCATCCGATGTCAGAGCAGGACCCTCTCACCTGTGAGTGACCAGTAGGTAAAAGGACTGTCTAGGGTGGGACTAAATATTGTCCTCTCGTCTGACCGAGTTGCCTTAGGGTTTCTTCTAAGAAAGTTGACATGCTCAGTTGTAGATGAGGGAAAGGCTGACTGGGGAAGAGTCCAGGAGGAGGCCTCCCTCAACAGTTTTATGGATTCAAGAACAGTGATGGCTAAGACCCAAAGAGCATCAAATGGGCTTTTAGTAGCCGCCAATGAAAGGAAACCTCCTGGGACTTTCCAGGCAATGATACTGACCCACCAAAGGTGCCACGGTTTACTTTCAGGCAGCTGTGGGTCTTTCTAGAAGTAACTACCGTAGAGTGGGCACAAGCCATGAACAATGCTCACCCATTGGAACCTGGTGATCTGCCCCAACTCTTGCCTATGGGAACCTTTTAGCGTGCTCATTTACTGCTCATCTAAGTTTCCCCTTTGCCCTTAATCGAAGGGCTTCATGGAGAGGTAAGTGGCAGGCCATCTTTTTCTCTGCTCCCTCTGCCCCCGGGGTTCCCTGTAGTTTGAGTTGCTGCCTCTCAGCATCTCTCTCCTGAGTGATCCGTGGTGCTGCAGCGATGTTGCCAGGGGCAACTGGCTGTAAAAGCAGCTGGTCTGCATTTTCCATTGCGGAAGGTGCTAAAGACTGCTGTGGAGACGGTAAAAGCAGCTGTGGGAATGGCGTAGGGCTCTTTGGTGCAGATGGCAATAAAGGCAACTGCGGGGATGGTACAGGTGCTCTCTGTGATGGTGATAAAAGTGGCGGCGGGGATGGTGTGCGCGTTGCACTTCCCCATGTGAATTATAACAACGGGGCACTGCTTAGGGACACTAGATCATTTTCATTCCTTAGTACTGCTGGGGTAGGAGCAATAGCATAAAGTAGAGGGAAGTCATTTTCCTGTGGCCCTTCTAAAATGGGTGGGTTGGCACTGGGCTTGGGGTGCACTTTCTCTGGGCCATATGCACAGTGATTATTTGGTCTAGTCCCTGGGATGGCATGCCTCAGTTTTTGTATTAGGCAAATCCTGGCTTCATTAGTCATGTGCTTGCCTAAGCAGGGCGGACTTTGACTCACAGTGTTTTCCCAAGCATCAATGTAGGGGAACTGGCCCGGGTGTCCTGGGTTTCCAGTTACTGCATTGTGGACTTCATGGATGATCCAGGGATCTGGGGCCAGCCCATGCCAAAAGTTGACCATTCTAATTCACAAAGCATCCTAAGCTTTCCTGGCTGGAACCTTTGGCCGTACATATCGTCACGGAATGCACAGGGCAAATATTTCAGCATACACCCTAATGGGGTCCTACTGTGTGTGTTTCCCATGTTTCCACCCTGTGCTGACGGTGCACAACACTCACTCAAGCCTTTTGCTTCGTCCGTCTCTGGCCGTGTCCCTCATGGGAGCTTTGCTTTTGGTGCCTCTTAACCTTAGCGGGTTGGTATAAGCCCCTGACTCAGAAGAGGGTCCCTTTGCAGGGATCCCCCCAGACTGCCCTTGATCATATGAGGTCACCACAGAACCACAGATTGGGACTCCACTCTTGCCCCGCAGAAGTGATTCTCTGCGTCTTACTCAGTCGCCACAATCATACACACACAACCACCTGCCTTTTTTCTCGGACCTGGAGAGGAGGCGGCTTCCTCCTGTATTCTCAGGAGTACTGGGGTCTCCCCTTTAGAGAGTGGATTAGGCTCCCTCCTAATTTTAGAATTAGGCTTTTCCTGTGCTATGTCCCCAGGGGGTCTTACCCATCTGACGTGCCGAGCTCCTTGCTTTGTTCTCAGGGTCTCTCAACCCCTCCGGTGCTCCAGTTCTTCTGGGAGGGCTCCAGTGAAGCCCACAGCCTCTTTCTGGACCAAAAGGGGAGTCCAGGGGCGCCCAGGGCTGGGTTTCACCTGGGTTCTCCCAGCCACCTCAGAGGCATCCAGGAGGGGCAAACAATTGTTGCCGCCTCTGACCTTCTCAGTGCAATCCCAGATGAGCCCCCAGAAATGTAGCAGCAGAGAAGATGGATGTATGCAGTATCAGAGGCCAGGACACAAGAACTCTGAGAAGGAAGATAGTTTATTTCAACTGGCCAGACTCGGTGGACTCCCTGAGTAGAATTTTTGGGTCCCTTTTATACAGAGGAAATAAGAGTGGGGAGACAAACGGTGCTTGTATGCAAAAAGACTTTTTGTTAGTTTCTTTAAGTGTTTTATCTGAGTATTAGAAAGGTTATTTCCTCCAGGTAAGCTTGATTTAGCACATATTCCCCACATTCCAAGTCAGCTTTTAGCACGAATCCCCCACATTCCAGATAGTCTTGATGCATTTGGCTTACATCCTCCCTGAATATCCAAAGCCTATAGAGTTTATACTTCTCAAATGGCTTTCTAGGCATATTTGGATATAAAATAAGTTTGGATTTATGCACAGACTATATTAAGGGTATACATCTGCCCTTCGCTGAGTTGTCCCTGGTAATTGGCCTGGGATGCGTCAGTACCAGAGGCTCTCAGACCATGAGCTCTAGCCTCATCAGTGCGGGATGTGTCTCTTTGGAAGTGGTGGTCCAGTTGGTTCCTGAGCTTGCTGCTGGTAATAAAATGTCCAGGAAAGATGGAGACCAGAGCATGGTCCTACGAGGTAAGGGAAGGTTAGAGCTGGAGCACTAAAAAATGCTGGGAATATGTGGACTACAGAGAGTAAACCCCACAAATTATCTACCTATTTTTGTAACAGGCACCATTTAAGGTGTTCAGTGTCTGTGCAGTCAACAGCTCCTCATTCAATGCTCTTGAATAGGGCACTCTGCAGGCCTTAATCTGTGATAGATGAGAAGTTGGGAGGAGTGAGAGTGAGGATTAAGCTGGGCCCAGGCTGGGCCTGGGTTCAATGTAGGGATTGTAACAGGCAGGGTCCAGCCCAGAGCTGTGGGGTGAAGCAGGCCCTGGGACAGGGTCAGGGGAAGGATGGGATCCCTTAGCCTGCATCAGAACTGAGGGTACACAGGCTAGCCCCTGATTAAGACAAAGGGTGACTCTAGTGGGGAAGAGCTAGGAGAGATGATGACAATTGCCACGCAGGTCTCTATGTGGACAGATGGCACCCTGGTAGAGGTGGCCCCATGTCTGCTGCATCTGGTGTCTTGTGGCCATGGGATTTGTGGGCTGCCTTGGTTGCTGCTGCTGCTCTGGTTTGCCTTCAGTGCTCCTGAAGGTTTGGGGATTGTGGTGTCCTGGTTGTCTACAAGTGTCTCACAGGTGTCCCAGATTTCTCTGGGTAGCCTGTCCTCAGGAATTTTGGAAATGATTTGTCTTCTTTCTTGTTCTCTTCCCCAATTCACAAATCCCCTCTGTTGGTGACTCCCTTCTCTAGGTGCTTCTGGACATCAAGGGGGAGGAAAAAGAGTCTGGCAGCCTCCACATGCCTGTTTGCAGGGCCTTCTCAGAGAGGGGCTTCTGATGAAGGGATAGAAACAAGCTCTTGCAGGAGAACATAGGGAGGAGGAGTGTGGAGCAGGTACATGTGAGGTGCCACCACCAGGAGAAGACCGAGATGGGCAGGCATGAGGGGCCATTGCCTGAGATTGTAGGGACAGAAGAGGCCAACCACCTGCAACACCTGGAGACAAGCTCTCTAGGACAGGACTCGTGGTATTGGAATTAAGTCAGATGGAGTCAAGTTAAAGTGGAGAGGATCTGACTGTCTGAGGTGAAGAGGATAGAGTGTGTGGAGGCAGGTGGCAGTCAAATGAATCAGTGGACTTCTTGTGGTGGTCCAAATTTGGTGAGAGATCCATATCTTGATAGCATGGGATCACTTGGTCCAGGTACCAAGTGAGGTTTGCATGGATAATGGGATCCAGTGTCTGGGTGTTCTTTGGTACTAAAAAGGGAAGGTCCAGTGCTTCCTGGATCATATCATATATCAATCCCAGAGCAAGACATACATAGACACTAGTTAATAAGGAATCTAGGAGGAAATCAGTGAAAGAATAAATCTTTTAACATAAAAATGATCTAGGACAGCAAATTAATAGTACCTTAAGTTTGTTGTTGTTGTTGTTGTTGTTTTTTGAGTATTACAGCTCTTGAAAATAAATTCTGGTTCCAAATATTTATCAATTATTTGCTGAATGGTGTTATTAAAAATTCTTTTAAGCACTAATCCAGTTACATTTTTCTCCCTTCCATCCTGTCCTTTATCTACTCAATTCTGCCCCAGTCTCTACCACTCTAAGTAACAAAGTTTTTTGTTGTAAAAATATCAAATCCAAATACATTTTCTTATTCTCCCCTCCTTTTATTTGGGAGATGCTACATCATTTATTGTTTTGCATATTTTTTCCACTTGATAATAGGCATTAGAAATCTTTATTAGTTTAATGGAAACTGCTTTCATTCTCTTTTACTAAGCTGTGTAGAGTTGATGTACATTTCCCCCCCATCTTTTTTATTGTAGACAATGACAAAAGGAATAACCTCACATATACATTATTTCACAAAGGTCCAAGTTTCCTTGTAGAAAAAATTCCCATAAATAGAGTTGCTGACTGCAAGGGTACATGAATTTATAATTTTTATGATTATTGCCAAAATGCCTTCCATATGGGTTGTACCAATTTATATTCACACCAGAAATATGTAAGTGCCTGCTTCCCCACAGCCTTGCCAACAGAGCATGTCATCAAACTTTTTCGATTTTTGCCAGTCCGAGAAGTAAAAAATAGTATATGGATGTATATAACTGCTTGTATATTTCAGTGTCATTCTCCCCTTCACTCATACACACAAACACATGCTACATTTCCCCATCTCTGTTTTCTGAAGTTTTCTATTATGAGAATAAGAGAAATAGGTTACAAGCCTAATCTAATGTCATGTCTTCTTGCTCCATCAAGGAGAAAAGAAAAGTTAATTGTCTGAAACCCACTCTTTGGGGATAGGAGGATGAGTAATATTGATCTCTTCGAATCATCTACAGACCTAAGCATCATGTCCTACAAACCCAAGAAGAAATAAAACACCCATCTGGTGGTGGTAACTACTGGGAAGCACCAGGTTGTAAATCGTTGAGAGAAAAATCTCTAGTGCTCAATTCTGCAACACTGCTGAGCAGCTTGAAATGTCTGATATGAATCTATGTCTATCAACAGAGCCATACATTTTAAGATAAGGTTAATTAATGTCATCAAAAAAGGCCTGATTTGAGAAGGGAGAGGCAGTGCAGAAAGACAAACCAGAATGGATTGGTGCATTGTCAGACTGTGAGCATAATTTGCATCTGTAATTGTATTCAGTAACTCCCAGATGGAATATAAAGAGGGTTCCTATTTTTTGTTTATCTTGTCATAGATCATGCTTTCGGTTAAATTAGCCTCGAAAGTTTTCTTGACTATTTTGGTCCATCAACATTATCTTTGGTTTACAAATGTGTCAGAATCTGCTGATATTTTACAAATGACACCTCCATTTAATTACCCACCCCCACTTCCTACTGCAATACACCACTCGAAATTAAGGGGCTTTCTTTTTTTTTTTTTAAGGATTTTTTATTTTTATTTTATTTTATTTTTTTATTTTTTATTTTTCTTTATTTTCTTTTAAATGTTACATTAAAAAAATATGAGGTCCCCATATACCCCCCACCCCACCCATGCCACCCCTCCCACATCAACAACCTCTTCCATCGTTGCGGCACATCCACTGCACCTGGCAAATACATTCTGGAGAACCGCCACACCACATGGACAGTGGTCCACATTGTAGTCCACACTCTCCCCCAGTCCACCCGTGGGCCACGACAGGACACACAACGTCCAGCATCTGTCCCTGCAGCACCACCTAGGACAACTCCAAATCCTGAAAATGCAAGGGGCTTTCTTAATTTTAAATTAAATTTAATAGCTTCCTACAGTAACCTTAGGCCCAAGTTCCCAAAGGGATTCAAGCTTGATTGAAATTATAGTAATTGTTAACATGTAATGTGCTCATTATTTGTATAAAGTTATTAGCCTTCACTGCAATTTCATGAGCTAGACATGATTATCATCCCCATTTTAAGATAACAAACTGAGGCCTCCAAAGCTTAAATGACTGGCCCCATATCTCTTACCTCGATGTGCAGAGCCTGGTTTTGAATGTTTTAATTGCATAAAATAAATTATATCTGGTGCCACCTCATCTTGCTTGGCCTAGTCATAATTTCCGCTTTTGAACCACCATCCCAGCTGGCCTTGCCTGGGTGTAACTGAAATTAGCAAGACCTGCTCCTCTATATAGCTTGGATGATAAGCCATAGAGAGAAGCCAGCTTCCCCAACATGCCCATGCAGCTTCTGCTTTTCACACCTTATTTTTTAAAACCTCCAGTCCCTAGAATCCCTAGTATCCACAGGGTCACAATAAAGACAAAAGCCCAGGACCCACATGTGCTTCTCCCCTTCCCTCCTCCCCTCCTCCCGTCTCCTGCACCTCTTCTGAGGACCCTGTGGGCAGCCTAGGTTAGGTAAGCCCCAGACCCTTTGGCCACCCTCACTCTCCCATCACCTCATCCAGGCTCTCTGAGCCAATAAAGCTGTCCTTTCACGCATTCTTGGCTGGCTGACTGGCTGTGTTTTCCTCTCGTCATCCGCAGATCTTCCCATAGTATCCAACAGGACTGGTGCAGTGAGCAGGGTGATTTGATGCTGACTGCTGTGCTTGGCTTGCTAATGTGCTGTCCCAAGTGGCTAGCACCATCTGGGAAGGCTCTCCCACTGGCTGGTGCTCACTGGCCATCCTCTGCGCTGCCACTCTTTGTTTTTGCCAGCTGTGGCCTGGGTTACCCGTGAGAGATTGTGGATGCATTAAAGGCCCAGGGCCCTGCAGAGAGGTGTGGGGGCTCCTGGAGATTGCTGAATTCAGTTACCTGCCATTGTAGGGCAAGAGGGGAGACAATGGATAAGTAGCGCTCCCCTGAAAAGGAACACAGGACTGGGTGAGACCAGTGCAAAATGGCTATTGTCCAGCTACTCCCAGTGGTGGCCCTTTGACACTTACTCTCCCACTATAGATATTTATGCTTTAATGTGTTGCCTGGAATAGGATCAAATCTTTGGCTCCCTTGGTGAACCATTGCTAAATGGGACCCCCGTGGAACTGCCTCTGCCAATCAAAGTGCTAAAGCCACAATACTGCCTGAAACAAGGTACTGTATACAAAGCCTATAATCCAAGATCTGCTCTTAGAGGAAGTCGTTATCCCTGCCATTTCCCCATACGACAGCCCTATTCAGCCAGTTCTTAAAGCCTCCACCAATGCAGGGTGACTAAGCATCAATTACATTAACCCTAAAGCACAGTAACTGCCAGTCAGAGCTCTTATTCCTAATATCATCCAATTAAACAAAGAAGAAATATACACAGGAGCATGGGCAATTGCTTTGCTGCAACTGACTTAGCCAATATGTTTTACTAAGTGCCAATACCTTAAAAAAATTTCCTAACTGCTGCTGACAAGACTTTAACAAATGGAAAAATTGTTTAATTGTGGCACTATGTAGCCTCTGTCTGTTAAGGGGCAACTCTAAAGCAGGACTCTGAACGGACCTAGCCACATTCCAGATCATTTATAAAAATGAGGCTGGGCAATAGCATCCCATTAGATATAAGGGCCATCAACCGCTGCCAAATTCCTGGCCGTCATCTGGTCCTCTAAGGGTAGCCAAATCCCTACCACCGTCAAATTCAAGCCCACTCAGGCACTAAGACATGCATGGCACGTGTGTTCTGGGGATCCCACATCCCACATGTCTCACTCTTACTACAGCCCATATCCAAAATCACATGTACGTCTGCTGCTTTCCCTTGGGGTGAGCCCCAACAGTGCACCTTAGAACTGACACACTAGGCCATTTCCCATACTAGGCATGCCCTTCGTCCCACTGGAACAGCTTTTAGATTAGAAGCCCTGGCTACATCCAGATAGGCCTCTTGGGGTCCTTGAACTAGGCAGGGCAAATCCTAGCTGCTTATTGAGCCCTTCTGAAAATAGAGGTGCTCATAGGGCTGCCGCTGGTAAGCCTGCACAAGCAGATTCCCATAACGCCACAGGTGAGCAGGAACTTAGCATGGCCAATGAAGACTCCCTGGCACAATGCAAAGGGTACCAGATGAACAGGGCCTTTCCGAATTACAGGGGCATGCAGCCTCTCCCATGAGCAGCTCCTTGCTGACTGATCTTGAGATGCTGGCAATGGCGCCCCCACAGGATGTGGATAAACTCTTCTCCCATTGCCATATTAATGACTTGGGACCACGTCCAACACTGCCGGAGCCCCTAAAAATTAAAGATTATAGCTTCCAGAGCAAATAGTGGAATGATTTGGGTTCACCTTTAGAGAGGAAGAAAAGTTATGTCTGGTAGATAACAGACACATTTTAAAAATGACCTCCTTTTACCCTGCCATGAGTGTCTATTACTCCAGCAACCAGGTGGCAAACAAACACAACATAGAGCAACTTTTAGGAAAACCGTTACGTGCTCCCTCAGCCAGGGAGAAGCAACATTGGGTCCAGCTGTCATGACAAGTAGAGTCCTGAAACCAGTCTTCGCTGACAGACGCAATGTCCGTGTTCACGCTGGCTCTGGGATCTAGTATTTTTGCTGGCTGCAGGGGTCATAGTTTACTAACCAATCCACAAGGCCTCGTCATGCAGGCCCAGGAATGTTCTAACAATGCTCAGCTAATCCTAAAATTGTACCCAGGGATGGGACAGAGGAGACTGCTGGTGGTCACTCCTCAACCATCTGCCCCCAATGCGTCTCTGAGAGTATCGCTTCTCTGGCACCAATGCATAAATCATTCTTGACCCAGGCATACCTTAAATAAGATTCTCACACAGCACAAACAGCCTCACAAATATAATCAAATCAAACCCGCATGGCTAATTGTCCTCTATGCCAGCCTGTGGACATAGTACTATTCTGAGACAGGGGCTTAGATTGCAAAAAGAGCCTACGGGGGGAAAAATTAGCACCCAATTGGCATATAAGTATAGACAAAACATAGTCTTCCTGTGGAAAGAAGGGCAACAGGCCATGAGGGAACACACAGGCAAAGCCTTTCCTGGCTGTGTCTTCGATGAACCCCTAAAAGTCATAGAAGTTCTGTGAAGGCAACCATTTTACAAAACGCGCAGTGATATCATGACTAGAGCTGCCTAATGGTATTTCAAGGCCCAGGACAAAAAATGCCCACCCTTTATGGATTGCTACTTGGAAGGGATACCCACCCCTGGGTTGGCCCTTGGCCATCACCGTGTCACCTGAAAGGATGCAACCCTCGCCCGTGACCTCGTCCCTGGAGAGGACCTAGCCCTGGGTCAAATCCACTACCGGCGTTGGAGTACAGGACCTACAGCATTGCTTACAGCTCTGGAACGTAGGCTTGGAATTATACCCCACATAGATTGCCAACTGCCTATCCAGCAAGCTCCTGCAGTACCTTAAAGCCTGTGAAACTGTAAGCCACATCCCTATAACAACAACCAGATGCCCTCCAGGCCAGTCAATGGTTGTCAGCTAAGATGGTCCAGCATGTGCAACTGGCACGGCTGACCCTGGTCCTCGTGCAACAGCAGCATAGTTCTCTAGCTCAAGTGATCTTTGACAGTAAACTAGCATTGTGTCATCTACTGGCTAAGGAGGGGGCAGCCTGTTGCATGTACATCAACAACTCAGGGCAAGTCCAATATAATTTACAAATGATGCAATGACAGGCACACATGATTAATAATATCTCCAACACTTTTGTTAAAGTTATAATTCCTCCCAAACCCTCATTATCTTCAAGCTTGAAAGGGCCTTTTTCTCAAGGCTAAGCTCCTCGGTCTGGGGAAACTCACTTTACCAGGCCTTCTAATGACTAGTTGTAGGACTAGTTCTCATTATGATCAATGGTGCCTTTAGTTAGACTGGTCATTCAAACCATAACGAACAGCTTAAATATGTCCTTAAATATTGTGACTACTCAGGCCACATCCATTTTTGAAAATAGTTCCAAGGAACTACAGGGTGGATTGCAATGGCATCAAATAAATTACGTTTGGTGCCCGGTCATCTTGCCTGGCCTACTCATAAGTTCCACTTTTGAGTGACTACCCCAGTCAGCTCTGCCCAGGGTGTAACTGCAGTTAGTAAGACATGCACCTCCATATGGTTTGGATGATAAAAGTCGCCCCCAGTTCCTCCCGATGGCCCTGGCTACGTTGGTCTGTGCTCTGTATGGTTTAAAACTGCCAATCCCCAGTATCCTCGGGGAACATTCTATCTCCCCTTCTGGGTCACAACAAAGGCAAGAGCCAGCACCCACATGTCCTCCCCTCCTCCTTTGCAGACCCTGGAGGGAGCCTAGATTAGGTTAGGTAAGGCCTGGAGCCCTCCTCTGCCCTCATTCTCCCTTCCCCCTCTAGGCCCTTTGAGCTAACAAAGCCATCCTGTCATACATTCTCGGCTTCTGCTATCTGCATTTGCTTCTCATCACTTAAAGAACTTCCACATAGCATCTGTGAGAGAATGCAGGTAGTCTTGCTCTAGAACATGGAAGGCTAAAAAGTGTATCTCAGAGAGAGAGAGAGAGAAAGAGAGAGAGTGCGAACAAGCTCACATATTTCTTTAGGTAAAGTAACTTCTTGATTTTATTCAAGCTTTAATTTAACCCACTCAAATCTCTCCTTCTACCTTATAAATTTTAATAACTTTAAAGTTACCAAACTAAATATAATGCTGAAAAGATTTACTTTTAATCCTATCAACATAAAAATTTTTAGCACTTTTCTGTCCTCTTGATCTTTGAACATTTAACATATAAAAATTTTATATCACTATGATTACAGCAATTATGTCACTTTATATTCTATTTTTAAATTAATAGTGTATCATAAATATTTTCCATGCTTTTATATAGTATTCGTAATTATTTTTAATGGTTTTATAATATTCTATGCAGTTAACCCACCAAATCGATTACATTATTCCCCTTTTGTTGGGTTCACGAGTTCATTTAAATTCTTCTACAGTCACAGGTAACTTGGCAATAAATATTTTAATGCTTATAGCTCTATGCTTCAATCTGACTTACTTTCATAGAAGAAATTTCTAGAAGTGGGTAAAAAAACATAAATGTCTGTTGTGATTGCTGCTGCCATGGTAAAGAATGGGCATGCTGTTTTCCCCACAACCTCATCAGCAATGAACTATTTTGAAATAATTGGCTTAACTTAACAGATTACAAAATTATCAGAGTGTGAGTTTGTTTTTATATCTTTATTAAATTGAAGTATAATTTATTTTAGAAGTAACAAGTGATATATAAAATAAATAAACTAGTCTTCTAGGTTACATCATTCAGGCTTTTTTTTTTCCTACCTAAACACCTAACCGGATCCTGAAATTACTGTTTGAGCTGGGATAAATAGGTAGCTATTCCTTTATTGAGCTCTACTCCAATTATGTTCCAAAGGGAACACAATTTTCTCAGCTTTCTGCTGCCACTAGGATGTGATACGCTATGTTCTAACCTGGGTAATCTCGGTCCAGTGCCCTTGAAGGATGTGGACTCTGTTTTCATTGCCAAGATCTCAATGCACGTAGAGTGATAGCCTTTGTTGAAAGGAATGAAGGAAGTGGGTAAGAACAGGTAAGAACATGGTACCAAAAAGAAACTAGAAACCCACTATCTTGAACTCAGTCTAATGAGGTGCAAACATGGCTCCAAATTGGCACCAAATTTTAAATCTCTAAATTCTCCCAGGAAAAACCAACTACACTGATTTTGCTTCTTATGCCATTAAAGGTCAGAAGGAGAAATACTTTGCCCTTTAAGATAGCTTATAAATAGGCTGTTTTTCGCTGAGATTTTCCTATATAGCTCTAATATCTTATTCATCACTGCCCCTCAGCCAACCGAGCTTAGGCTTTATGAGAAAGCACAAAGGGAGGCCACTTGGGGGGCCTTTGCACTATAATTCATAGGGATGAAATGCCTTGATATGTGCTCCTGTGGGAACTATGGGCACTATGGGATAAAGCTGCTGGTTATGTCATTTTGCTCAACACATCACATTACCCCAAAGCCCTTCTTTATAGGGTGTAAATAAGATGCAAAATGACACCACTGAACATTGCAAGGCTCATTCAAGGACTGCATTACCTGAGAGAAAATGGACAAATGAAATCTGTATCAATGATCATTTTTCTTCTTTGCAAATCAAATAAAGATATCTCAAGAGCAGTTACTGTGGTACAGAATGTGAGAGTCTTTGTAATTAATGAACAAGGTGTAAAGTCGAGAGAGAAGTTCTTTGGAGTCTGAGTGCGTCAAGAACCCTTCTGTGCCATAACTCACTGCCTTAAATTTTCATAGGCCTTTTACATTTCCAAAGTAATATGTATGCCAGGGTTCAGATTTTTTTTTCCTGTATGAATTTTTGTGTTTGTAGGATGTAGTTTTTTAGAGCAGTTTGCCCAGAATAGCTTTTGCAGCAATAAAAGGTGATTTTATTGAAGGTCTGCTTTATTGCTACTGAACACAATGCATTTATTATCTACTTTTATTTTCTGTGAGGAAAGCCTCAGAGCAAAAAGGAAATCTTTGCGAGTCTCACATTCCAAAGTTTACTTAAGTGCATTGATAGCACCATGGATAGCAATTCACAACCATAAAGAAGTCTGAGCCCTACAGTTGCCTAATTCCTTAGTTAGGTAGGGAATATTAACTTCTTTTAACAGATGAAGAGACTGTCCCTCAGCAGTGCAATGGGGTCATCCAGTTAACAAACAGAAGAGGGACTTAAGATTGGCAGTCCCTTGCTCTTGTTGTTGCAGCACCATGACTCAACTGGGAATAGCAAAATGTTTGAGATTACAGACCAAGGTTGGGATCGAGGATTAGGATGCATCTTTCTCCACATTCCACACATCACTTTTTGCCTCGAAGTAGGGTTGCGGAGCCAGAATCGACTCTTGCAAACTTCAGTCTGTTCCTTTGCAGACATTGCCCAACCCTTCTAAATCTTTCTAGTTCTTTCTTCCACATTGGGATAGCAGGCAACAAGTAAAGGGCAGAAGGAGCGTATAGACAAGTTTTAAAAACTATCTTTGAACAACTGAAGGCAGGTGGCCAATACTATCATCAGAGAAAATATGTAATTTCTGGGAAAGGTTCTGAAGACAAAAGGGCCAAGAAAGATTTGAATTTGCTCACATCTTTGCTGGCTTCAAGCCTGTAGATCTGCACAAAGCTCATTCTAATACTAAACCCGTTGGACATAATTCACCATAAGCCAGAGTCCCCTTGGATCTGAGTAAAGAGATTTATTTACTAAGTTGCCAAGTAGACTCCATTATATGGATATTTCTTGAATTAGTCTTCTTTTGATAGTCTTTACTCTTTCCCACTTCCCTAATAGGATGATAAAATTTCTATGTATATGGGCCATTAAGTGCAGGACATTTCTCTAAGATATTTTTGTTCATTATTCTTTGCATAAAATATACCACAAAGGTCATGGGAGAATTCAAATGACAGCAATTTATTATCTATCACCAAAGTTCTGTGTACAATTTCTCACCTGTTTTCAGTGGGTCTCCTTCTTCACACTGTTGAGGAAGGTGAAAGACAAAGGTGTGCAATTAGAGAAAATTTATCATGGCAATTAGCAGTGGTGGAAAAGAAAATGTCCATGGCAGAAGGGAAGTGCAGGAACGTTTAACAGCTGGCAGCAATTGCTGGCACTATGATACTAATTAAACCTTTAAGGGCCTGCTTCATCCTCTAGCCTTACACAGCTTGTTCTACCCATGCAAAGTGAAGGGGCAAGTCAGGTAATTATATGGATAAGGTAAAAACTATCTCTTCTTCCCCTGCTTTCATCCTTTATGATAAAAATGAGAATGATTCATGCCAAACATTTTATTTGCTTGAAGATCCATATTGCCTGAGCATATATAATGTGACTATATAGACGTGCAAGCGTATATTCACATGACATCGAGCGCCCAGTCCTACTGTTGATGTAGCGCTAGGTTAGTAAGTGTGGGGTCGATTGTCTATACCTTTGAAATGACCAAGCTGAGCATATCATATACAAACTCCTGACTTGTCACATGTATTTCCCTACTAATATTGGAAAGAAGGGAGTCTGCGTGACATCCTCTATAGGTAAGCATCCTGGAGTTGTACTCCCCATAGGGGTATGTTTAAAACAAAACACCTCCTTTGAGGATGAGAATAGATGATTAAAGTCAAGGATTGTTTCAAATTATTTTGAATAAATAAACATTAATAGAGTTCACAGTTCTCCCCAATATTTTAATTAAGCTTTTAGAGACTTGATACCATAACAATTCAAGATCATTTTGAGAATGAAAATAAAAACACATTTTTTGTACTTCCATCAAAATAAGGAAGAGGGACCGTCTTGTTGGGGCATAAGGAAATAAATGCAGTATTTAGAGTAATGGACTTGATTTACGGGGAGGAGAATATTGTTTTCTTATCCTTATTTTCACTTATTTTTAAACTGCTTATATAAATGCATGTTTAAGATGTATCCCTTAACATGCCATAAATTGTATTACATTATACATAACTGGATGGAATTGTTGAATAATAATCAAAGCAGACAGGTCCAGAATGCCAGGAAGAAGCCTTCCCACTAGCAGTTTACTACCTGGAGCTTGTGTGAGCTGGAAAGGGCAGTGGAAGTGGAAGAAAATCAAGACTGAGTAGGATCAGTGAAGAAGCACCCCATGAGGTCATGGCATATTCAGGGCCTTTGGTTTTGCATCCTTTAAGAAAGTCTCAGTATAACAAAAATTAATATAGGGTGCTTTAGCCTTAAAAAGGCATGACCTTAAGCTATGGGGGATGTGGGAAAGCCCTCTTACTTTCTATCTAGGAAATCAACTTACACACATAGACCGAAGGAATATGCACCTTAATAGTGTGGTTGACTTGAAAATTCATGTTAAATTAAACATCCCTAAAGGATTTCCACTCACTGTAACTTTTTAGTGACCACTCTAAACAGGGAACTCTAATCCATTGTTAATTTGTTTACACTCTATGGCCATGGACCAGTCCGGTTTGGCCCAAGCTGTCACCTGTACATTAAATAGTTGAGATAGCCTTTCATGATTAACTCTTAGCTCACCCTCTCTGGTATGTGTTAGAAAGAGGTGTACGTATCAGAATCAACAGCCAAATGGGAAGCTTAGGATTTATTAATGGCTTATTATTACTAATCTTCTTAATATCTGGGCACCCAAACGATGTCCCCTCATTGCAGGGCTTTTCTGGCAAGTTTTGCTGGAGCATGTGGCCGAGTCCAGGAGACTCAGAGTCCGTGCTGCCAACCAGTGGCATAGACAAGGAGGACAATCCACCAAAGAACAGGCTCTTCCATGCTTACTTCATGGAGAAAGACTGCATAATCTTTTGAAGCACCAACTCTGTTCCAGAGACTGGAGAGGAAGTGGGGCTGGAAGGAGACATTGCCATTTCCCTTTCGAATCTTATGATCTGGTCCGAGCACACAGGTTGGGAGCGCCATCCATTAAACGTGCAGGTTTAACCCGAACATGTCAGCTATGAGGGTCCTAGGGCAGTCTTCCTAATTGCTTCAAGGAGGCATTTCTGAGCCCTATCAGGTGGTCTTCACACTCCCTCCTTTCTCTGAACTCAGGTTTCTGAATTGCCTAGTGCTGTGGTCCTCAAACTGTGGTCCCTGGATTAGCAGAATCAGCATCACTGGGAACTTAATAGGACCGCAAATTCTAGCCCCTCTCCCAGATTTATTGAATCAGAAACTCTGAGGGTGGAGCCTAAGTAATTTGTGTTTTAGCTGGCCTTCCAGGTGATTCTGAAGCACCCTAAAATTGAGGGCCCAGGCTCTAGAACTGTGCTTCTCAAAATTACTGGGCATACAGAACTCCCGGAGGGATCTCGTCAAAATACAGACTCTGAGTCAGTAAGTGGGGCCGAGATTCTGCATTTCAAACCTGCGTTCATGATGCCAGGACTGGTGATCTGTGCACCACATTTTGAGTAGCAAAAATTTGGGTGTCCTCATTGTGCTCGATATATGTAGCTGAAGATGTTCAACCTGGTGGTAAATGCCTCCTTCTCTTAAGAAGGCGGCTTTAATCTTACTTTCTCGGGTACATATGGACACTGAAATCTGATTCTATTCCAGCATTTGCCATATTCTATCATAATTATTTGTTTGTCTTTATTCTCCATTGGTTAGTCAACTTTTTGAGGGCAAAAAGAATGTGTTTGCAACAACTTTAAGTTGCTGGCTTACAGGATGCCTGTGATAAAGGGTGATACAAGATTCTGATGTCTATTTCTGTAACAATATCCATTTAGCCTGGGAGATGTATTAAAACTCCTTGTGGGAAGCGGACTTGGCCCAGTGGATAGGGCATCCACCTACCATATGGGAGGTCCAAGGTTCAAACCCCAGGCCTCCTTGACCCGTGTGGAGCTGACCCACACACAGTGCTGATGTGCACAAGGAGTGCCCTGCCACGCAGGGGTGTCCCCCGCGTAGGGGAGCCCCATGTGCAAGGAGTGCGCCCCTTAAGGAGAGCCGCCTAGCACGAAAGAAAGTTCAGCCTGCCCAGGAATGGCGCCACATACACGGAGAGCTGACACCGCAAGATGACGCAACAAAAAGAAACAGATTCCTGAGTTGCTGACAACAGAAGTGGACAAAGAAAAACATGCAGCAAATGGACAGAGAGAACAGACAACTGTGGGGGAGGGAAGGGGAGAGAAATAAATAACATAAATCTTAAAATTAAAAAAAAGACTCCTTGTAAATAACTTCATTATTTATTTGGCAACCTTCTGAGAGTTGTTTCCTGCCAGCTTATGGTGAACTGGTTAAATCCACAAGGCTGAAATTCTTCAAGCACAGCCAAAGTGATAGGAAATTTAGTCTTAAATGTCTATGTGTCTAGTAGAGGGTGTGAGTAAAATAAAGCTGATTTAGTTTGGTTCCTGGTGAACTGTTGCTAAGGGGTTACTACCAGCTTTCCTTTTTCAGTAGTGATTGTCAATTCTCAGGAGAACATGTGGAGACTTCAATATTCTACTTTGAAAAAAAGTAGTCTTATTTTATCCATGACAGAAGCTGGAATTCTTTTCTCCTTCCATTCAGAGTAATAGCGTCAAGATGATGGACTTTATCTTTTTTAGCCAGTTTTCTCTTAATTAGTAAATCCTTGATATGGATAAAATTTTGTACCTAGCCAGTAGAAACAGCCAGTATTATACCCTAAAAAGCCCTGGTTGGTGAGGTCATCTCACCATGCTACTATTTTTCTCATGTGTTCAGAGGAATTATCTTTAATTGCATGAAGATTGGCACTGCTGAGGTAATGGTATTGGGAGAAGGCCAAAGATGTCTGGTAATTTCCACCTGAAAATCCTATTCCACCCAAAAGAAAACTGACTTGAGAGATTTGGAGTACCTGTCTTTGTAGAAAGAAAGTCCCACACTAAAAATGGCAGATTGTGAGAATTCAGTGAATAATTTGAAGTAAAATTGAGGGGTCTACACTTACCCATCCTAGGTTAAATGAGCATAAAAGTTTGAAAACACACCTTCACAGATATAGATTTTATTTATTGCCGAGTTACAGGTTTCAGTGATGCATGATAAAGATCTCCAAAACTAAGAGCAGTGCCCAAAGCACTATTTACCAAAGATCTAAGAAGGATGCCCCTTTCTTCCACATACTACAGAAAACAGCAGTTTGTATTGCATTTTCATTAGATGTTTAATTATCAGTCTTTCACAAAGCACTTTATCTACAACTCCCAAATTCATTTCACTTGGGATCACAGGAGTTAGTCTATTGGAATGATTTTCAGTAAAGTCTGGCTTTAAATTAAGACCGGCTGGCTTTCCCAGATCAAGCAGTGAGCAGGAAATCTATTGTACCATCCAGACCACCAGGGCTATAAATTGATTTGAAGCTCTGGCCTAGTGAAATGTGTTCTTCTCCAGGCAGCTGTCCAGCGACAGCAATAAAGAGGGCAATTACCTTGTTTTGTAGTCATTCTCTCTTATACCCAAATGTTTCTTTTTTCAGGTTTATATTTTCAAATAAAAATTTTCTGCTAATGTGGAAGAATATTTTGTTGAATCTTTATTACAGCTGACAATGGATATTTTGCTTCTGTGGGAATTATCAATTAGGTTATTAACCTGAAAAAAAAATAAGTATATATCTAAAATCCCTACTATCTCGTTTTCCCTAGCTTTACCCTTAGTGCAGACAGCTGAGAAATAAAGAGCTAACCTTCTTTCTGGAGTTTCCAAGTAGAGTGTGGAGAGAGGAAAAATCTTTCTTGAAAAATCTCTGGTATCTTAATTTATGGTCCAGAAAATGAAAACTTTATCTGATTATGAAACAATAGGCTATGAGCTATTGATACTGCTTAGTCCTCATGAGACCAAAGAATAGGATGATTATTTAAGTTTTAGGTTTTAAAAATGATGTATCAAGGAGAAAGATTAATAGCTTATTTCAACTTACCTCTTCCAGAACAGGGGTACATACCTGATTGCTAATTGCTGGAGGCCAAATTAATACAGGGCCCTCAGCTAGTTCTAAAAGACACCATTCATTCATTCATTCACTCATTCATTCATTCGTTCATTCATTCGTTCGTTCGTTTGTTCATTCATTCCATAAGTTTATTGAATAAACTAATGGGGGAATATCATTTAGATGGCATAACCACACTCTACAGGCATTTAGAACCCATCTTGAAGCAGCCTTTCCCAGAGGAGAGCAATTTTGCAGGAAGCCTATGTAGTTGAGAGGAGGAACCAGTAAAAGCTAACTGCTGCTTAGATTTGGGAAGGCACTGTTGATTTATTCTGATGCAACAATGGAATCTAAATGAGGAAAGGGAAGGAAAGAAGAAAAAAAAAAAGGAAAGAGAGTTTGCCAGCGCTGCCTATCCAGGAGCCTCCTCTCAGTGTTAATGTGAGAAAAGGAAATGATATTTTTATTTTCATTAAAATGCAGAAAGCATCAAAGTCAGAAAATAGATTATCTTTCCTCATGGTTGGAAGCAAACAGAAGCAGATGAGCATGTGCTTTCTGCCGGGTGTTGCTGGGGCTTCTCTAACTCAGATCCATCGCTTGGCACGGGATCCCACCTTGCAGGCAGGAAGAGGGGAGGCCAGAGGACTGGGTTGGTCACTGTCCAAGCAGGAGAAGCAAGTGCTCAGCTAGTTCTGGAGAATATGTCATTCACCCTTTCCTTCCTCCCTTCCTTCATTCCACAGGTCTGTACTGAATGCCTTCAATGTACCAGAGGCACTTTTTAGCCCTGGAGACAAGAAGGTGACCAAGACATGGTACTGTGTGCAGATGGCTCACTGTGTAATGGAAGGGACAGATCAATAAGCAGGAAACTGCAAACGGTGTTTCACTACCACATATAAGAACTTTAAAGACACCTTCAGAAAGGGCATTCACTTCTAACTTGGGGGTTTGGGGAAGGCATTGCAGAGAGGTAACATGTAGGCAAGTTACCTGAAGGATAAATAGGCCAGGTGACACTGTGTGGTGGAGGGGGCGAGCAGGAGAACAGAAAGTGATGGGATTGGATGAGATCATAGCATGCTCAGAGGCCTGGCAGTGAGAGAGAGCACAGAACACTGGGCACCAACACATAGTGTAGCATGGCCAAAGCATGTTCCACAAGGAGGAGAAATGAGGCTGAAGAGATATGAAAGAGAAGATCCTTATAAGCCTTGCTAAAGAGTTTGAATTTCATCAAAAAGTCTTGGAGGAGAGGGGGGGTATATGTTAGTCAGGGTTCCCCAGAGAAAGAGAGCAAAGCGGATATGTATTTTAGGAATTGGCTCATAAATGGGGATTGGCAAGTTTGAATTCCATAAGACAGACTGCAAGCTGGAAACTTCCATGAAGGTGAAGTTGAATTTCCCAGGAGAACTTTGTTGGCTGAAACAGAGGCAGCAGTCTTTCTTTCTGACTTTAAGACGTCCAAGTGACTGGATGAGGAGACTCCCCTCATCGCTGAGGGCAATCTCCTTCGTCCATTGTATTCCACAATCAGTCATAGAAGCAATAAACTGAGGAAAGATGCAAATCCATCCATGAAATACCTTCACAATAACCATCAGGCCAGCACTTTCTTGGCCAAACAACTGGATACCATAACCTAGCCAACGCACACATGATATTAACCATCACAAGAGGTCACATCACACACACAGAATCTCTTACCTACTTCAAGGCACTAAAGTGATTTGTCTACATTTCCATTCAGTCCAAACAAATTTTCAGTTTCTGGAGAGCAAAGAACACTTTTTTTGTAAAGCTCTTAATTTTCTCACTATGGGGGAAATAACTTATTGGGATCTGCCATGTTGAGGCCAGAGTCATAGGTAATAAACCCCAGTCCCCCCAGAACAAGACAACCACCAAACTTTCCAGCATTCCCATGCCATCAGAGGATAATGATCATGGAAGATGAGCACTATAGTAATTAGTTTTTAGGAAAACACTACTCATTTCCAGGCATTTTTCTACTCTTTCAGTAGTTAACAGAAATAATGATACCAGTTACCAAAACAATGCCAATGTGCCAAGGTAAAGCTCCTTTGTAAAGGGGCAAACATTTTCCACCAAGTGGAAAATTCTGGAAACAGGAACTCATTGAGAACAACTGTGCCAAGGAGATCTTTGAGCAATCATGTAACAACCAAGTAGGGAAAGAAAGATGGGTACCAGTAATATCCTGAAGAAGGTGCAGAATGATACTTGAAGGAAGGACCATTCATTTGTCCATTCAGACATTTATGAAGACCCACTGTACATTAGGCAATGGAAATCCAAAGCCAGAGAAGGTACTGACATTGCCCACTAGGATCTCACAGGATGGTTGTGGTGTGGTGGGAAAAGGCACAACCCTTATAACACAGTGAGGTCAATGTTGTGATAAAGCCATGCTCAGGGCACTGGGAAGGGGAAGGAGTAGCAGAGGGGCACTGACTCAGCCTGGGGCTGTGTCCCGCATTGACTAGTGGTCCCTCAAATCATATGGCCACTTGGAACCAGTGAATGTGACATTACTTGGAGAAAGGGTCTTTGAAGATGTAATTAAATTAAGGATCTCAAGATGAGGTCATAGTGGATTAGGGGGACCTCTAAGTCCAATGACAATTGTCCTTATAGCAGACAGAAAAGAGGACACAGACTCGAAAGAGAAGGTGACGTGAAGGTGGAGGCTGAGGCTGGAGTGATGCTGCCACAAACTAAGGATGCCTGGTACCCCAAGACGCTACAGAGAGGCAAGGGGCAGAGTCTCCCTCGCAGCCTCCAGAAGGAACCACCGACGCCGCAGTTGCAGGCTTCTGGCCTCAGATCTGGGGGAGAATAAAATTCTGTTGTATTAAGCCGCGCAGTTTGTGATAGTTTTTTACAGCAGGCGTAGGAAACTCATACAGGGTGACATTGTGGTGTTGAGTGAAATCTTGAAGACAGAATTGGAGTGGGCCAGCTGAAATGATCAGGGAATGGGTTGGAGGGAGATGGAAAAAGAGGTAAGTATGGAAAGCAAGTGATAAGGTATTCAAGGAAGGATCTTGAAACATAAAGCCATGATCTTGGCGACTTACTTGTACTTAATCACCTCATGGTTGAAGTGATATGGCCAAAGAGAAGAGGGCTTAGGCAAAAAAAGTTCTATGACTAAATCGGTTGAGAAAATTTCTATATTTGTATTTTAGAGATCCAACATTAATATAACTACATGGATATCCCTGAGAAATTATGCCTTGTTTCATCCAGAGTTTCAAACTTCTTTGTGTGTATATGTGTGAAATTCCTATCAATAGTGCAAGGGAAAATGATTCTAGAGCACATGTGGGAAACACTGCTCTAGAACTGTTTAGAGGATATTAGGAGCACTTTCCTTTTGTATGGCAATTAAAAAAAAAATTGTAATTATGCACTTTGTAATTTTTTTGTAATAGTAAATAATTTTACAATTTTTTTAATTGCGAAATTTTTCAAATTTTTTAATGTTAAAAGGCAAATGCTTTGCTGCCAAGGGTTTTCCTTTTAAGCTGTGATTCATCATTTTCACCTCAGAAATCATGAAGAGTAGCTTCTTTCTGCAAAACAGGTTTAAATCAGGGCAAGTGTGAAAGGCCATGAAATGTCCTGAGAAAAGGGAAAAAGTTCCTCAATGTGGCAAAGTGGTGCAGGAGTGATGAGGGAGCCAGAGAAAGTGCCAGAGACACTAAATGCCAATTTTGGTATTGTCAGGATTGGGCCTGACCTCTGCTGTGGGCTCACTTTCTTCTGTTCTCTGTATCATTTATTCTTTGTTCTATCATTTCGAGTCTGCTGTTGTATGCCTCTACTGTGCGTGTGTGTGTGTTTTAGGATTTATTTTTATTTTATTTATTTCTCCACCCCCATTGTTTGAGCTTGCTGTCTGCACTCTGTGTCTGTTTGCTGTGTGCTCATCTTCTTTTTAGGAGGCACCAGGAACTAAACCCTGGACCTCCTAAGTGGGAGGGAGGTGTCTAATTACTTGATCCACCTCTGCTCCCTGTTTATTGGGTCTCTCATTGTATTTTTTTACTTGTGTCTCTTCATTGAGTCATCATGCTGTTTTAGCTGACTGTGCCACCCTGTCACATCAGATTGCTGTCTTGCTCATGTTCATTAGGAAGTTGCAGAACAGAACCTGGGAACCCCATGTGGTAGGTAGGTGCCCAACTGCTTGAGCCACATCCACTTCCGTCTAATGTGTTTTTGATCTCACCTATCATGTCTTTCATTCCTATGAGCTCTGTTACTTTTTTAATCAGGTTTTCAAATTCTTCTTTGTGCTGACTTAGTGTCTCCTTTTTTTTTTTTTAAAGATTTATTTTTTATTTATTTTTCTCTCCCCCCACCCACCTCCACTGTCTGCTCTCTCTGTCCATTCACTGTGTTTTCCTCTGTGTCTGCTTGCATTTTTGTCAGCGACACCGGGAATGTGTCTCTTTTTGTTGCATCATCTTGTTTCCTCAGCTCTCCGTGTGTGGCACTACTCCTGGGCAGGCTATACTTTTCTTGCACGGGGCAGCTCTCCTTATGGGGTGTACTCCTTGTGCATGGGGCTCTCCTACTCAGGAGACATCCCTGTGTGGCATGGCACTCCTTGCGCGCATCAGCACTGTGAGTGGGCCAGCTCACCACATGGGTCAGGAGGCCCTGGGATGAACACTTGACCTTCCATAAGGTAGGCAGATGCTCTACCAGTTGAGCCAAATCTGCTTCCCTTAGTGTCTTCTTGATGTCTTTTATCTTTTTACCTATATTGTCTCTCAACTCAATAATTTGATTTTGGAAATTCATGTGTATCTCATTGATAAGTTGTCTCAAATCCTGCGTCTCTTATGGGGCTTTGAAATATTCCTTTTCTTGGGCCATTTCTTCCATTTTCTTATATGGCTTACAATTTTTTTGCTGATGTCTAGCATCTGAGTAGGGTGGTGGCTTTACTCAGACGCTCAATTTCTTTTTCAAAGGGTTTTAGTGTTGGGAGGCGTGTGTTTCTGCTCTTCTTTGATTCTTGGTTCAAGCTGTTATGGGTCTTTAGAATTGTCCCTGTTACTTGCTCAAATATGGGCCATGGCCCTAGTAATGGATTGCAGGCCTTCTTAGGGCCTTGGGGAGGGAGGCTGTAAAGCCTGGAGGAAGCCTCTCTTACTGATTTAATTTCCTCACACGCACTTCTTTGGTCTGCCAGCAGATGGCACACTTTGGCTGGCCTCTAAGTTCAAGGCCTGGTCAGAGTGTGTTTGCTTCAGCATGGGCCAGATCAATGGGACAGAGGTTCCTGGCTGGAGACGAAGAGCCTCCTAGTAATTCAAACAGTCTCAGAGGCAGTTCTCCAGACTCTGCTGGCAGCTCCCTCCCTTTTCCCTGGTAGGAAATAATCCACTCCCCTCTGCATCCTCATCAACCAGCCCTGGTCAGTAGAGAGGGAGATTGAGGGGGTGGCACCTGTGTAGTCCCCTGCTGGCTCCCAAAGCAAACAACGGTGTGGCCCCACCAGCCTGGAAGGGCTCCTGGAACACCACAGACTGAATTTGTGGGTCAAAAGCTGAGTCAGCCTTAGGCTGAGTCCCTTTCACTCTCTTTCCTGGGAAAGTGGATCCCTGGGGACCCCTTTTGTCTGTACCCGGAGAATTCAAAAGTGTCCGTAGTGTGGGAGAGGACGCTGGGAGCAGCAGCTGCGGCTTTTAACTCACAGGTTTGCTACTGTGATTCTTTTCCATTGCACCTCTCTCCTCTGGGCAGTGTCCAGCCTGCCCCTGGTGTGCTAAATCCTGGAAGATTTTGTTCCTGGGTCATTTCTGCCTGTCTTCTCGCTATTTTTCTGGGAAAGAAGAGAGTCTCGTGTCTTTCCAGCCTGCCATCTTCCCGGAAGTCCCCTGTGGGTTCACTTTGAGGAGGCATATTTGCCTTTGTAGATGTTTCTCTCTGCCCTTTAATTTGTCTTGTCTCTGACCAGGTTTCTGACCAAGCAGGCAGGACTCTAGAGTTAAAGGAGGAATGTCTACACTTGCTGTGGGCCTTGGCCATTTTGCCATACTTTTTTAGGATACTGCATTATTTTCACAGGATGGACAGAGAAAGATGAATGCCTTTCAGAGGATGACATTTACAGATAAGTTCTGTTTGACTAGAGCAAATTGTAAGCATGCAATGATTAAGTTAGAAATAATTGAAAAGAAGGTTTTATTTAAACAACAAAAACAAAAGTCCCCAAACCAATCTGTGTCTGAGGCCACATTTTACAGTGGTAAATTAAATGGCAAAAAAAATGAAACCTAGCACCTCTGGGCAGCTCAGGGGCTCTCTCACATAATGGTTCCCAATTTAGTTCATTTAAGGCCTTTGGAATCTTAACCAAAAGCAATTTATAGAAAAAATTTTCTTCTCTTAACAAACATTCAAAGCTATTACTAATTGGCTGCCTTCTCTCTCTCTCTCTCTCTCCCCCTCCCTCTCAACTAAGGTTTAGTTTTTTATGTATTTGTTTTATAGATTGTGCCTGATTTTAAAGTATCTGTAAATCTTTCCCTAAGTAAAGGACAGGCTGCTGCTCTATATGCAAATTATATACTTGCCTGCCTTAAAAATTTAAGATTGACTTTGAATTGACCCCACACTTCATCCCTCAGTGGAAATCTAAGAAGGGATATTTATAATACCTATGGACACTGTGTATGATACCAGTGGGATTTTTCTTCAAAGGCAGATGAATAGCAGAAACATGGGCAGACTAAAATGTGGCAGATATATGCAAAAGGCAGATTGAAACTGATTTACATAGCTGAGTATCATTACTGTAGCTCTTTGTGGTCTCTTCCTCTCATATACTAAAATACTATGATTTTCTGTAAAAATGAAGAATATAAAACTGAAAAAAGCATACATATGAGAAATGCCAGTTGGGTCCCCAAAAGTTTAGAATGCAGATTTCATTTTCTTTCTTCTCTAAATATGGCATAAATTTGAGGGCAACATAAACAATTTTTACAATGACCTTTTTCCCACCTGGGGGTAAGCCACAAAAATCTTATTCATGTTGTTGAACATTCATGGACTTCAAAATATATATCCCACTGCATGTCAGCTTCCAACATTAGCAGAAACTTTTTATTTTTCTAATCTCTTTTCACATTGCCTTAAAAATTAGAATAGACAGAGCGGAACATTGACCTGGGATGAAATATGGATTTTTTTACACTTCTTTTGAGCACAAAGTTTATTAAGTTTATTGAAAATAAGATCACTTCCCTTAAAATGCCAGAGAAACCAAAAGGATAAAATTGCATGAGATTAACATACCTATTCTTATCCTACGACAAACACATTCTCATTCCAAACTCAGGGATTGCTTGGACCATGCTTTGCACGGTAGCACATTAACTGTTCTGTGCTGTTGAAATTCTCCAGGTCACTGCAGAAATGGCTGGGCCCTAGGTCCTCATATCCTAAGGGTCATGACTTAAGTCTTTTCCTTCAAAGCTTTGCGTTTATCGGCTCACAGAGGAGCGACCAGAAGTGCTGGAACTATGCATCCCTAAAGGACTGTCACGTGATTGTACAAGTGCTGCTGCTGCTGCTGCTGCTCTCCTTTCGTTGCCCTTATTGCCCTCCAAGAGCCCCCTCTACTCATCCCATCTCGTGCCCAGGGCCCTCGTGTTCTTTTTTCTACACTTCAATGATCAGAAAGCTCTCCTTCGTTGAATGCATAGCCCACAGTAGGCTCTCAATAAATGTTAGTCATTGCGTGAATAAAGGGATGAATGCATCACTTGCATTCCAGTTTGGAGAGGTTAATTAGAAAAAATAAAGAAAGCAAAAAATGGAAAATCCTCCATGAGTGATCTCTTTTCCATCAAAAGCAAGAAAACAAGTTGCACTTGGGGATCCCAGTCTTTTGCTTATTAGGGTAAGAGGTAGAAACGTAAGTAAGTGTTGACGCCTGTTTCAGAAGCAGAAAAAAGGGAGAGGTAGCAGGAGAAGGGCTGAAACTTTTAGTAGGTGTAAATTATTTCGATCCCTTCTGCTATGTCCTGACCTGGCATCATTTCTGAGGGCAAAGGTCTATTGTGAAAGGAAATTACTAGGAAGTGATTATGTGTTCTATAGGAGGAGGGAAAGAAGGCAAGGTGTCCGGTGGAGATAGAAGACATAAATTTGTAGTGCACCCAAGAGGAGCTCTTGAGGGTCCTGACTTTGCGGGAGAAAAATTCTGGCTTTGGCTAGCCTGTTGCATTTCCTACTTGTTCTGCCATATAGATAATCACAAAACTGGATTTCCTTAAGATGAGAGCTCACACTCTTGACTCCTGGGTGAGTTCATCTGGATCCAGTATTGCCTTTTTTTCCTCTTTAACCTGTTGGTGTTCCTTCTGTGGAAGATGGGAGAGGAGAATAGGGATTCCCCAAGGAGAACCAAGTCACCTCCTGAGTGGAAAAGAAGAATTTTGGAATTTCTCCATGAATGTTGTGTCAAGTAAAGAATATAACTTTTTTCATAACTCCTCTTGGAGTAATGATCAAACTACTTTGACTTGTGGGTTGCCATTTCTTTATTGTGGGAGCTGAAAGTCTAAGAATATGTTGCCTTTCCTGGGAGAATTTGAATTTTGTGAATTTGTTTCATTAGGAAGTGATTGCTGTCAAAGGGGTTTTTGGCATCATTATTCAAGTGCAGAAAAATTAAGGTGTTGTACCAAAGCCTTCTTAGCTCCTCCAAACAAAAATCAGGAAGGCAGCTTCCTTCTCTACTCCATGTATGGAGTGGCTGCTGGGAGCAGAAGTGCCAAGTTCAACCTGAAAGGGGTCCAGATTCCCTGGCTGTGACTGTGCCCTCCAGCCTCTGAGAAAGAAAAGAACAGCCTCTGACACTTAGGAACTGGCTTGATGCTCACAGACCAGTTTGGACTGTAGCACTCTAGTTTGCAAAGCAAAGAATATCCAATCCAAAAACTCACTAAGAAAAAAAAAGGATTCATTAAGTCTTAATGAAAAAGTCCAGAGACACACATGTGGCTGTAATGAGGTCTGAAACAACATAATAAAAAAAACCCAAAATGATTCTCTCCATCTCTCATTCTTTTTTCCATTATATTGGAAAAGTTCATCTTTTTTGTTAGCTCTCATGGAAACCTATCACTATGAACCAGGAAAGTGCAGCACTTGAAATGACCAAGCCTAAGACATATGGACCACCACTGTATCCCAGGCCATATGGAACAGAGCTGGAGAGATGGGCACAGACAAGCTAAAATTCATTGTGTTTTACGAATATTATTGCATGTGATTTGAGTGACCCAGGCAAAGATTTTGGGAGCACAACTCTTGGGGACTATTGAGGTGAGAGGAATATACTACTCATGTCCATGCTTGCTTGCATAACACTTCAGAGAATTTTAGGACTGGCATGGACTACAGAAATATCAGAAATTTCAGGGGATTTTTATTGAGGAAGATATGTAAAATCTAAAAACAAGATTTTAATGACTAAGTTATAAATATATGGGGCCAACATTCTCCATTGAGAAGTGAGCACACACACACAAACTAAAACAGGATGAGTGGCAGCAAGAAGAGGTGAACTAGTCTTCCTCTCCTTGGGCAGCTCTTTCTGTTATAGTCACTGCTTCACCCCTAGTTATCCTTCGGGTCCCAGTTCAATGACATATTTTCTGGGCAAGTCATCCCAGACCTCTTAAATAGACCAGATTTCCCCTCCTATAGAATTTCATAGCATCTTTTCCTTTTCTTGCATTGCATTAATCACAATTTTCATCCATATTTATTTATGTAGTTGTTTGCTTAAGTATGAATATTTGTTTTCTCTGTTAGACTTCACTCTCCCTGAGAGCAAGGTTTGCCTACTTTATGTACCCCGTGCCTACCACAGAATCTGGTACACATAAAATATACAGTGGATATTGGTTCAATAAATGACTTTATAAGGATAAGCGCCCCAATGGATGGTTTTAAACACAATAATACTTTCTAAGAATCATGGTGTGTCTTCTTCTGAAAGGTAGTAAAGGTCAGACAGGTATTCAGTTGCATCAAAGGGATGGCTGAAGCCTACACCATGGCCTTAGGAGGGAAAGGGGTGCCATTCAGCTTTTAATTTTGAGAATTGTACAGAATGATCTTTTGAGTTCCTGCTTTTGGCAAATTCTAGAGTGTGCATGTTCCATTTCAGGCCAGTTACCGAGAACCAAGTGACTCTCACTGATCCCAAAACATACACTAAATGCTTGCTTTTCACATACACTAAAGTCTTTTGGGTTTATTTGTAATGTCAATTTCCAGTGACTTGGGGCTTTGTAACAAGGAAACTAAGAAGCTCATAGAAGACAATGATTTTCAAAACATCACTGGGAGAATACCATTTAAAAAAATTCCAATCTGTGGAAGATACTTTTGTAAATTAAAATAAAAATGAATTACTACCAAGATGAAATAAACAATGATATACGAACTCCAAGCTCAAGTTTTCATTAGATGAAACAGATATAAATTATACTTTGTCAAATTGCTATCAAGGGAAGCAGATGTGGCTCAAGCGATTGAGCTCTTGCCTATGACATGGGAGGTCTGTGGTTCGGTTCCCAGTGTCTCCTAAAGAAGACAGCGAGATGGTGCAATGGGCAGGCATGGCAAGCTGACACAGCAAGATGATGCAACGAGAGACACAAGAAGAAAAACATAATGAGGAACACAACAAAGCAGGGAATGGAGGTGGCTCAAGTGATTAGGTGCCTCCCTCCCACAACAGAGGTCCCGGGTTCATTCCCCAGTATCTCCTAAAGAAACAAGGAAGACAAACAGATACAGCAAGTGCAAACAACAAGGGGTGGGGAGAAATAAATAAATTTTAAAAATTGCTATCAAAGTGTCTAAACACTCTCAATTTTGTACTTTTTTCTTGTTTTTTTTTCCTTGTGATGCCTTAATTGATCTACACATGAAATAGCACTATACGCAATTGCATAAAAGTCACAAGACAACAGTCTAGTTCACAAAAATGTGTGCAAAAATTTCAGCAAATTATTGCTTCTCATTCTCAAAAAATCATTCTGTGAAAAATAAGAAAACCAGTATGAGCAGATAGGCTTTCTGTTCATAGAGTACAATTTAGGAGGGTGACAAGATTGCTACAATTCAAGGTTCCACATGATATTTGAATTTTTTCTATCAACTGTTAAATATGAAATATTTAAAAATTCAATGGAAGACATGAGTCTAAAAAAGAGGGTGAAATGAGTGATACACCTTGTATTAGTTTGATGTTTTAAAACTCCATACCCTTTAACAAATAAAATCTACATTTCCTTTTAAATGCTGGGACTTCCATTTCCATTACCTTAGAATTTAAGTAAAAAGAAACACATTGACTAAAGCACTACTAACATGTTGCCTTCACCACAAGTATCAGATCATAAGGATGGTAGATGAGATGCTATAAAAATGATTTTGTTAACTTTGACCAGTATGACAAGGCACTTCATTTCACATCATTTGATTTTATACACAAAATATACCACTGGGATGAAATCTGATTTTCTTTGACAATCTGTGGGAGAACAAAGGATCTGTGGGAGAACTACATTATCATAATTGTGAGATTAAAACACACACACACACATAATAGCACCCAAGTTATCCAGTACTGGGAGACTGTAAAACTTGATTATTGCAAAGGTGGATTGGCATATTAATTAAAAATAAGACTGACATTTGAAGCATATTTCAAATTTCATGGCAAATTTCATCATTCTAAATATAAGTTCAGATTAATTATGACACATTTGGTGCTAAGCTATTTTAGAATTCAAAACACTTCCGTCTGGGAAACGGTTGCAGCAAATCAGGGTATTTGATCAAGTCTGCACAGGAAAGAGACAGAATTTAATATTCCAGGTCTCCTCATAGTCTGCCTTTAGCTTTTGTTTTCTGTGTAGGCTAAGTTGGTGGAATTATGCAAGATGATGGGGTTTTGTGTGCAAATGGGATTTGATTTTTTTTTTTAATTTTTCTTTATTTTTAAAGAAGCTTTAGATTACATAAATGCTACATAGAAAATATAGGGAATTCCCATATACCCCAAACCCCCCAATTAACAACATCTTTCATTAGTGTGGTACATTTGCTATAATTGATGAACACATATTGAAGCATTGCTACTACCAATGGACTGTAGTTTACCTTATGGTTTACACTTTGCACTGCACAATTTTATAGGTTTTGGCAAAATGTATACTAACTTGTATCCATCATTGCAATTTCAAGCAGAACGATTCCAATGTCTCAAAAATGCACCATGCCCCATGGTACATATTCTTCCTTCTCCCTCCCCTCAGAACCTCTGGTAACCACTGTCTTTATATCAGTGTTACAAGTTCTTCCATTGCTAGAATAATAATAAGTCTACTTCAGTCCATTGTTGTATTCCTCCATTATGTTTGTTCATTCCTCAGTCTTGAGGGTTCTGGGATGGTGATGCCCACTCTGCTTCTGACTGAGAGGGGGCTTCGATCCCATGGGGCAGATGGATGGGACTGTCTTGCTTGCAGTTATAGATGCTGTCTGCTTCTTGGGATGGGCACTGTCCATAATCGTCCTTTCGTTAGTTTTCCTGGGTGAGTCCAATGAACTGAAGAGTAGATATTAGCTACAACTCCGTTGAGATTCAGGCCCGCCCAGCATATGAACAGCCAGAAGATTTAGTTCTCTGGGACATATATTTAATGGATATCGTGCTAATTGTAGGTTGAAATAAATGGGGCAGAAGGATCATGTGTAGAAAATGTAGAGAAAGGTCACAGCTGAGCAACAAGGAGGCCCTCAGGTGTCAACTCCCAGGCAATAGGTATTACCAGGCTAAGTTTCGATTTCACAAGAACAAGTTCGTAAGAACAAACACCAATGTCAAGGGCCTGGCGCGTTGAACTGCCCTCCTTTGCTAGGCACTGACCATGGACTCGAGAGTCTCGCCACTCCATGAGAGAGTGTAGCAGGGCTGGCTTCCCTGGATGGGGATTCAATAGTCTTAGGTTATTCTGTGGGTTCCCACCAACCAAGACAACACTGCATGGCCCCATGAACTTACACTCCATGGAGGTGTGCCCCAGGCGCAGGCCCCTCCACATCCCCCTGCCCCCGACCCCTGAACCCATGATCCTCCCCTACCCCAGTTGCCACCCCTCTGCAACCCAAAACTTTCAACAGCACAGCCAACAAAAAATAACAGTAACAAAATAAATTTCAAAAATAATAATAAATAAAATTTTTAAAAGTTTTTTGCATTGTGCCTTCCATCACCATAAGAACTGTTATCTTTTACGTATATTGACAATTTCTTCTGTATGTTCCTCCATCGTCTTTTTTCTTTTCACTTTATTTCCCGTGAAGTTTTAGGTTATAGGAAACTCACGTAGAAAATCCAGGGGATTCCCATGCAGCCCAATCCATCCTCCCTACATCCTCCCTTACCAAATACACCCGACATGAGTAGGATTTGACATTTTGAGTGTAAATAAAAATGGTTTGTCTACTTGCAATATAAGTCACTCTTCACTAGCTGTTAAAGTGAAAGCCACAGAACTGTGGGGTATTCAGTCTTTTCATACACACCAAGGAATTTTATATTCAGTTATTGCCGTGAGCATTATTTTCCTCTTTTCTTTTCCAATTTATTGCCTCATTACAGGGATCGATAATGATGCTTCTCCTGAATGACTACTATACACATATTTTTTCCGACTATGGCTAGGAGCTGGAGAGATAACTTTTATCTGGCCTTCAGGGGGTTTCAAAGGCAGACACTCTTACTTTTCCTAAGGTATATGAAGATTGGGAAATTTTATAATTTCTTTTTACTCTTTGTTTCTCTAATGGTTTTATTGTAGTACTGAACAAAGCATATGTATTGCAACTTCATTTTCTCCCTAATCTTAAAATGGGAGAGAAATGGTGAGGGGACGAGGCAGGAGCAAATTGAGAAAGGAGGGTGATAAAAGCTCTGAGCTGGAAGGAATGCTTAAATCCAGGAATGCTTAACTAATGTCAGTGGACCTCCTAACTCCTTTTTCAGATAAGGGAAATGAAGGACAGAAAGGGTTTGTAATTTATCTAAGTTTTCCCAGCTAGTTAGTCACAGAACTGACTCCAGAATATAATATAGGTCAAAACAGATGAGTTGGGAGTATCCTTTCACCATCCTGAGCTTCATTTTCTTCATCTGTGAAATCAAGCTCTTAGACAAGAAAATCTCTAAAGGCCCTTCTGGTGCTAATATTTCAAGAACGGGAGTTGTCACGCATTAGCGTTTAATTCCTGGCTCTGCCTCTTTACTGGCTGTGTGATCAGGAGCGGGTTGCTAAAACTTTCTAAGCCTCAGTTTCCTCAACTATAAAATCGTGGTAATTAGTTAATTATCTAATCAATCCATATTTATAGAGTGTCTATCTTGTGCCAGGCAAAGGGGTGAACTTGGCTGAAATGGTCCCTGCTCTTAAGAAATTTACATTCATTCATTCGGAAAATACTTTGTGAGTGGCTCCCCCTTGCCAGGCAGTGTGGCGGGGGCTGGGCACCCATCAGGAAACATTCCGAAGGTGGAGGCAGGCAGCCCCAAGGCCCCGGCAACAGCAAGAAGATTTATGAATGAGACAAACATGAAAATGAGAGAATAGGAAGGTGGGAACTCTGTCCTTTAGAAGGGAAGGCTTCTTATAAAAGTAACATTTAAGCTGAATCTTAAAGGACAAAAGGAAACTAGTCTGGCAAAGAATGGAAGAAAAGAACCTAAGTGCATGTGAGTGGCTAAGGGACAATCAGAGCAGCTGGGAGGAATCCCATAGAGACGGTCCAAGGCCAGGCCTCAGGGGTGGCTATACCGAGTTCAGGCACAAGCTAAGGAAGGCTCCTTGGGGGAAGGACACGGGAGGGGAGACGTGAGCAGTGACTTGATCGGTTTATGTTTGGAACATCTGTCTGGCTGTTTGGTGGAGCGTGGATAGGAAGGGGCGGGAGTGGAAGCAGGCTGGTCAGTCGACAGTGCGTTGTAGCCAGGTGGGCCAAGGATCACCACGCCACGGACTTGAGTGGAGAGGGCACAGGGGAGATGTCGCTGATTGGAGAAACATTTTTAAGGTAGACCAATCAGAATTTGCTGATGAATTGGGTATGGGGATTTAAGAAAAGGGTGCAATCTAGGATAACCGCTGGTGTTACAGGCATAGGTTTGGGTTGGGGAATCAAGCGTTCCCTTTTGGGCATGTTCTATTCGAGATGTTGATGCAGAGAGAAAGTGAAGGTGCCAAGTCCTCAGTATCCTCTGTGAGTCTAAAGCTCAGGGAAGAGGGCTGGGCTAGAGAAAATAAATATGGGCATCATTGGCAAAGGTCATGAGAATAGAATAGATAGCAAAGGTCATTAGGGAAAGGAGGGGCAATAAAAGTTTAGTTCCCAGAGGGAAGGAACTACAATATTTCGAAGTCAGATATAAAAGCAGGTTTCCCAGAAGAAAAACTCACAGCTGCTGCCAAAAAAGGAAAAGGGAATAAAGGACACTGTGATGGTAGAAGCTATGAAAGGAGAGCGGTTCAAGAATGAAGGGGTAAGCAGCACTGAAAGTTGCCAGGGGGTCATGCAGATGAAAGACAAATATCCACTGTCTTAGATAATGCGGAGTTTGATGGCTGTTTTAAACAAGAGAAGTTTGAGTGATGTTTTAGGGGGTGGGGCATTCTAGAATAGATTGGGATGTAGCATAGAAGATGAGAAAGTGGAAATAACTTCTGAAAGTTGAGAGCAAAAATTGGGTAGTAGTTGAAAGAGATGAAGGCTCAAGGATGGTTTCATTTTCTTTTTTAGAGATAGGAGGTGTTATGCAATGTTTCTAGGCTGATGGAAACTAGCCAGTGGCGGGGGTGTGTGTGTCTGTGTCTGTGTGTGTGTGGACACTGATGTTGTAGAACATAAAGGAGGAAGTAGAGGGAAAGAAAAGTCCTTGAGAAGGTGAGAGGGCATGGGTTTGGGAGCCCAAACAGAGAAGCTTATATTGACACATAATAACTGGCCAGTAAACAAATATTGATGATGGCAATAGCTCCAAGGAGCTTTTCCTTACCTCTGTATTAGCATATTCTGGGAAGAAAATGCAGTTGGAGGGACAAATCCTGGAAGTATAGAGAGAGGTGGGTGGAGTCACCAAGTTTTCAGATGCAGTGTTATGGTTTCATGAATGTAAAACCGTGAATATAAAAATATATATAATTCTTGACAATAGAAACAATAAGAGAGCAAACTTGAATAAGACAAACGGGCTTGTAGAGAGATTAACCAAGAGTCTTTTCCCCCTGCCACACACACATATACACACACACACACACAGCCTTTGAAAAATGTCTCCCTTCTGAGTACAAAGTGGAAAATTTTCCTTTCCCATGGAAGAAAATTTGCTAATACCTAACACAAATTCACATGTATTTACCCTTTTACAAAATACTTTTTCTCCTGGGAATTTTACCCAGAAGATACATTCCGTAAATATGGGAAAGAAAACACATGCACACTCACATGCACAAGATTTCTCATTGTGGCATTATTTGTATAAACAAAATATTGGAGACAACATAAATAACCATTTGCAGGAGGGTAATTGAATAAACTATGGTTCATTTGCACAGAATGAGGAAGATCTCTATGAACTGCTATGGTATGTTCTGATTTCCAGAATATAATGATAAGTAAAAGAAGCAAGGTACAAAAAATGTATATAATGCATTTGCTTAAAAAGGTGGGGATAAGAATATATTTTATATGCTTATTTTTTGCAAGAAGATACACAGGAAGCATAAACCAGAGAAAAATGAAGTGATCTACAGGAGGTGGGTGGGGACAAGATGGATGAAATTGGAACTGCAGTGAGACCTCTTTGAGAATAACTTTTTATCTGTTTATACTTATAAATTATGTAAATATTTAAAACTTTCTATATAAGTAGTATAAAATGAGAAACCCTGGCATTGAATATAGGCAGAGGCCAAAAAACATAATAATACTCTGGATCTGCTATTTTAGTAGGATATATATAGAGAGAGACAGAGAGAGAGAACTACAAGGAAATCTTTGACTTTGGTGGGTTTGTTGTTGGTAGTGATGTTATAAATAAATTATTATTTTTTATATTACAGAACAAATCAAATGAGTATTTATATAGGTATTGCTAAGAGTCAGGGTTTTCTTAGTGGAAAAGGGTAGATAACAAATACAGAATGGGAAAATGAAAAGGAAACTTCTAATATGGTATTGGATTAAAATTAATGGTGACAAATGAATGGTATCAGTATAATAATTATATACATATACATTTCCTGACTGCTGAGAGAGTCTGAAAGCAAGGGTATGTTAGTAGGAATAAGCATCCTCATGCCCATATATTAGTTTCCATTAACATTTTCCCACTGTGGTGGTATGTCAACTTGGCTAGGTTATGCTTCTGGTCAAGCATGCACTGGTCTCTTTTTTTTTTTTTATTACCTGAGGGTATTTCATAGTTGGATTTACATCTATACTCAGAAAGAATCTCTGCCTCAACATCGGTCAGACAGCTTCCCCTGGGGAATTCGAATTCAAGGTAAGCATCACCTTTATCAGAGTTTCCAGCTTGCAGCTTGCCCTGAGGAATTTGGACTTGCCAGTCCCCATGGTAGTGTAAGCCAATTTCTTATAATCAATCTCTCGCTCTCTTTCTCTCTCTTGCTCTCTCCATGTGTGTGTGTGTGTGTGTGCCTGTGTATATATATATATACACACATATATATATGGTCTCCTGCCAGGTCTGTTTCTGTGAAGGAACCCAATAGATCCACTAAAAAGAACTGGAGATTCTTGAAGGAATGGCTGATTCCATGTTTGAGGAAGGGAAAGGATAAGGTGAGCTTGGGATCAGAATTCAAGGAGTTGCTTGTTTATTAACAGACACATTTGCAAAAGACCCAGAAGCTGGCTTAAAGAAGACCACTGGCCAAATTTGGGACAATTTAAGTGTCAAAAGGAAAAATGGCAACAATGTGTTTTTTAAAAAAGATTTATTTATTTATTTATTTATTTATTTTTATCCCCGCCCCCCCCCCCCCTAGTTTTCTGCTCTCTGTGTCTATTCACTGTGCATTCTTCTGTGACCGCTTCTATCCTCATCAGCGGCATCGGGAATCTGTGTTTCTTTTTGTTGCGTCATTTTGCTGTGTTACCTCTCCGTGTGTGTGGCGCCATTCTTGGGCAGACTGCACTTTCTTATGTGCTGGGTGGCTCTCCTTATGGGTGCACTCCTTGCGCGTGGGGCTCCCCTACACAGGGGACACCCCTGCGTGGCACAGCACTCCTTGTGCGCATCAGCACTGCGCATGGGCCAGCTCCACATGGGTCATGGAGGCCCGGGGTTTGAACTGTGGACCTCCCATGTGGTAGATGGACGCCCTATCCATTGGGCCAAGTCTGCTTCCCCACAGTGCGTTTTAACAACCTGAATTAAAAAGAAAACAGGAATCCATAGCGATAAATACATAATACTGAAATGAGAGGGAAAAGGGAGAAAAAGGGAAAGTTCTCTTCACTACAGAAGAACACCAGCTAATAAACGTGAAAGGAAAGATAGAATTAGAACCTGGCCTTTTACATCACTAATGTAAATAAGTTGAATCAGGCAAGGACCCTGAATGGATGCTAAATCCACTAGGGAAAATGTTGAGAACAGATATTCACATATTCTCAAAGCATTACTCAAACAATTACTTACTACTTGCAAAGAGAAAAGGCCAAAAGTGTTTAGCCTGAATCAAATTACGAGCAAGCCATGAGACATTTTGATAAATACTTTCAAATTTCCCTCCAAAAAGTTCTTCCTATTTAAATGCCCTAACTTTTGCCTATTCCTCTACTGATTATTTACCTTTTTCATATTAATGTTCATGAGCTATTTGTATTTTAATAAATCTACTTCTTTATTTCTAATGGGGATCATAAATACAAAGTTTCCCCTATTTTAAAAATTTGTCTTTGTCTATGGTATTTTTTAAACAGAAATGCCTATATTAATGCCTACGAATACCTATTAAACCTATAGCACTTACTAATATTTTAAATATTTTATTTAATCACATTTTTCAGTCTTTTACTTTGTTGTTTTTGGGAAAGAATTCCAGGCTCTTTATTAACCTGAAGGTGGTGAAGAGTTGGAGCATTTTTAGGACATGCAGATTAAAATAATTTAGCATGAAGTTGCAAAAGCCAATTTTCAATTTGACCCTCCAGTTTTCCCAGGCTCTATTTGCATTGGCCAATATTTCCTTCTTTCCTTTCAGTCGTGATTATTTTTCACTGGTTTCTTCTATACCTAGAGCACATGTCTTCCCTATGTCTGCCTATGTGTAAGAAGGTGAAGGAGAAACAAAGAGGAAGCAGATCCTATTTCCACTCTGTTTATAAACTATGAGGGGAAATGAGATGTACATATCAGCACGATCCATGCCATGAGAAAGGCAAGAAAAAATGTCCGAAGAGTTCCGAGGAGGGATCACTTATAGCTGAGAAAAATCAGGAAATGGTTTGGGGAAAAGGAGGCTTTGAAACTGTATCTTAAAGTCTAGGTAAGGTTAGTTGTGTACAAAAACAGGTTGGGGAACCAGCAGAAGCATAGACACAGGACAAGAAAAGCAGAATGCAAAATAAACAGCTAGAAGCCTTGAATGTAGGCTGCACATACAAGAAAATGCACTAGTGCAAGGGTTTTGGACCTAAATCATTCAATCACGCATACAAACGCTTTCTTTTAGAGTGTGTAGACATAGCAAGAAAGGAAATGTTGAGCATGGAAGACGTGAAGTTTGTTAGAAGTGTTAATTACACATGTCAATTTGGCTAGGCTATGGTACCCAGTTATTTAATCAAACACTCATCTAGGTGTTGTGGGGAAGTTATTTTGTAGCTGTGTTTCACATCTACAATCAGTTGACTTTAAATAAAGGAGATTGACCTTGATACTGTGGGTCAGCCTCATCCAATCAGTTGGAGGTCTTAAAAGCAAACCCTGAGGTTTCCCAGAAAAGAAGAAAATTCAGCCTCAAGACTCCAACAGCAACTCTTGCCTGTGTTTCCAGCCTGCTGGCCTGCCCTACAGATTTCAGATTTCAGATGTAGCCCCCACAATCACATGAGCCAATTCTTTAAAATAAATATATCTCTTTACACACACACATGTCTTATTGGTTCTGTTACTCTGGGGAACATGGCCTGATACTTTAGAAAAGGATGCAATTCCAGTTTTCATCAATTCTCTTTATGAATGTCTTTCTCTTATAAATCCTTTCCTTTCTGTTCTGACAGCCAGTGCCACGGCTCAGTCCTCAATTTTCTCAATTAAAAATACTGGATCAGGAATTCCTGCACTGTCCTGATCCATTGAACCATTTGCTTGTGTCCCAATTGCAGGCTGTCATTTATTGCATAGTTTATTGAAAGTTAACAGCATCACTGTCTAAAAGCATACTGTTAAGTACCTTTCAACACCGTCTCTGCAGTGGCACTTGGCCTCCTGAACTCAAAGCCAAGCAAAGGCTCGGTTCCACTTCCTCTGGGTTTGGGGGAAGCTTGAAATAGTAACCCTTGGGAAGGTTTCCAGCTATTAGAGGGATATGCAATTCTCTTAATGTGGAAGACCAAATCGTCCCCTTTTCCTGAGGACTGGAAACATTTGGTCAATGTGACAACCTCCTTGCTCATCCCAGAAATAATTGTATCAACTTGACATGGTGGCCTGGAGCGGGGGAGGGTTTTGACAGTAATACGATTTAAACTCCCATTCTTTTCAGCTGCTGGCTAGAATTAGTGACTGGAGATAAATAGAACCCCTTTGCTGTTTTAATAAATCCCAGCTTTGATGTAGATTTAGACTTGGAATATCTGAAAATTTCTTCAGAGATGACATATAAAAAGTACCAGTGGAAAGGTACAGAAAGCCTACCTTTGGTTAAGGAATTTGGCTCAGTTTCTCTCTCAGACAGCATTTGGGAAAATGATCTCCATGAGGTTTATTACTACCAATCACTCTATACTCCTTCCTGAGCATTTGTCAACAAATTGCTTCAATAAACGTACCTCTAATAAATCCCACGTGTCCTCTGGATTCACTGCCTTGTAGGAACGCTCCTCCTTGGAGATATTGCACTGTGGTGGTTCAATGGCTTTGTAATTTAAACTGTAACTAGTAGAAGGAAGGAAACAACTTAATCTTCTCAAAGTAATGACTTAAAGCCACTATATTGTGGACGTGAGAGCTTCATGATTCTGTTGTTTTTATCTTGCTTCTGTGTTCATTAGAGTGTGCTCAAACTGGGGAGGGAGTAATTGAGTCTGAAACGGTTTCAAATCAAGAACTACTGAAACAACTGTGTTTATTCGTATTGGAGAAGAGAAGACATGGGGACACATGCTAAAAGTATTCAAATATTGGAAGGGAGTTATCATTAAGAGGACACAGACTGTGCGTGTTTCTAACAGGGATGAACTGCAAACATTAGTGGAAAATTACAAGGGGGCAGATTTAAATTTAATAGAAGAATGAATTTTCTAACATTATCCAGCAATGGAACAAACCACCCAACACTAAAAATTTCCTCGTAGAGACTGGATAACTCTATTGAGATTATAATTTGTTAATCCCTAATATCTCTTGTCAATATTAACAATTACTTCATTAATTCATCCCCATTAATTATTATTGAGAAATTATTGCCTAACTATTCTGGAAACAATCCCAAAACACAACAGATGTGCCCCCTAACATCATTGAGGTTATGGTCTGGTAGAGAGAGGGACAGTGAGCAAATAATTATACAGTGCATACATGATTTTAAACTGAGATGACTTCTAAGAAGGAAAGAAATGTGGTCCTATGAGAGCACATGACAAAGGAGCCTTCCTAAATGTGATGGGGTGGGGGTTTGTCAGGAAAGGCTTTCCTGCTGGTATGATGCTTGAGTAGAAAGCTGAAAGATCAATGGATAAACTTACTGCGGTGGGAAGAAGAGGAGGGAAGGGGAAGAAGAGGTTTTGAGCAGAATGGACAGCCTGTGAAAGGTCCTGTGGGGCAAGACATCATGGTTTGTGTTTGCTGATCTTTCCTGGTAGTAAGAATCATCTCAGACACTTGTTAAATATAAAGCCCTTTAGGCATCTCCCCTTAAAGTATTACCTTAACTGGGGTATGGAATGGGGCTTGGGAATTTAAATTGATTAAGTAAACTGTCTGATTCTTTTATTATCAGGGGAGGCTCAGAAACATGATATTAGAGAAGATGACCAGTGTGGCCCAATCATAAAGTCTGGGATTGTAGGATGAGAGGCTATGTTAAGTGTATTGCTCTTTATCCTAAAAACAATAGGTAGATTTGAAGACATAACTGAAAATCGAGGGGATTTTTTCTTATAGATTCTGTTATTTCTGTGAATGAAGGATGAAAGCTGTCTGGCTGAGAGTAGGGGCAGGCTGAGCAGTCATCAACACATTTTTGAGAAAAGTTGGCTGGGAAAGAGTAGTAGGGTTAATTGATGGTCAGTGTTAGAGGCTCACTTAAAGTTAGTGATTATGAATTTATAGTGATAATTTGTTCCACTGTGTTTTTATCTAGCAATTATCAGGTGGTTAGGGGTCACCACAGATAAAGGTCAATAGGAGGATTGATCCCAGGCTGGATGTGACTAAACACAAAGCCAAAAAATAGTTTAGGATATTAGACAAGAGTGATCTCAAAATGAACAATAATGGCATGTAAGCTAGATAAGGGAGAAGTGAAGAAAGGAATGGGTTAAAGGATTGCTTAGCACAGAGGGGTAAATAGATTAGTCATTCTGATAAGACTAAAGAATGAATAATTAAAAGTGATCAGGGGAGAGCTGATATCCTGGTAAAGGATGATATGTTTGGAGTCATGATTTGGAGATCTTACATAATGACGAGGTCCAAAGTATTATGGTAAGGATAGGTTTACTGTTGTGGAGTGGAGGAAAAGGTTATTGGAAAAACATGGACCAAATAATGGAGAGGTAGAATCCTCCTCATCTCTATGCATATAATTCAGGAGAATCAAACTAGAAGAGGGAAATTTGCTTCAGCATGTGACCTGTTTGCTTCCACTCTACTGGTCAGCATGTGTGTAGCTGTAGATCAGGGAGCTAGGCTGGGACTGGAGCTGATTTAGGTAATCACAAACCCCAAGAACTCAGGGGTTAGGACAGCAATATATCAGGCCAGGGAGCCAACAGAAGACAAGAGGATCTATGTACTGGAGAATAAAATATGACAAGTGTCAGAAACTGAGGGAAATGATGAGTAACTAGAAGATCTTTAACACTGAGAGAGAAGAATCAGAAGAAAGATCAAAGAATAAGCAGGAAATCAGGCATAACCAAGAAAGGGCATCCTCACAATATACAGGACACCTGCAATGGAGGAGAAGCCTAGCTTTGCTTAACCTGAGCTGCATTATTCCCCTATGCCCTTAATGGAAACTAATGTGGGACAAGTCTGGCCTGCATATGGTAGTAAACGAAAACATCCAGTTAATAGGAAAATAGCTGCTTGAAATAAATGTTAAAAAAAACATGTGGTCTTTGCCTTTGAAGATGGCCCTATTATAATTTAGACTCTAAATTGGGACCTGTGGCCAAAAAGAATTACCTTCCTCAGTGATAGCTTATTAGCCAATATAGCCGTTGGAAAATAGAACTGTAATGCTTCACAAGTCCTGAAATAATGTTTTCCAAAGGACCCATCAGGTGGGAGATGGACACCAAATAAACACACTTATCCTACTTTTGCACAAAACCAGTGCATCTGAGGCTGGCATGCTCTGTGCATTTTAGGATGCTTCATTTTGAGAAAAATAGGATGAAATGGCTTGTGCAATATTGTATTATTTTATTTTATTTTTAAATAAGTTTAAGATTATACAAATGTCACATCAAAAACATAGGGGTTAAAAAAAAACAAAATGAAAACAGGGGATTCCCATATACCCCACACCTTCCCCTCCCACACTCCTCCCCATTAATAACATCCTTCATTTTTCACTACTGATGAACATATTGAAGCATTGCTACTAATTATGTTCTATAGCTCACATTATGGTTTGCACTTTGCACCACACAATTCCATAGGTTCAAACAAAATGTATAATGGCCTGTATCCATCATTGCAATGTCATGCAGGACAATTTCAGTGTCCCAATAAAGCCCCATGTTATACTCATTTTTCCCTCTCCCTCCCCTCAGAACCTCTGGTGACCACTGCCTCCATATCAATGTTACAACTTCTTCCATTACTAGAACAACAAAAAGTCTACTTTAGTCCATAGTTGCATCCCTCCCCATCCCCCATGTTTGTTCATTCCTCAATCTTGAGGATTTGGGGATGGTAATGTGTTCTGCTTCTGATTGAAAGGGGGCCCAGATCCCATGGGGCAGATGGATGGAACTGTCTTGACTGCAGTTGTAGGTACTCTTGCTCATTGGGATGGGCATTGTCCATCATTACCCTTCCACCAGTGGTCCTGAGTGAGTCCAATGAACTGAAGAGTAGGTGTTGGCTGCTACTCTGCTGAGATTCAGGGCTCAACGGTTACATGAACTGTCAGAAGATTTAAGTCCCTGGGATACATATGGAATGGGTATAGTGCTAATTATAGGTTCAAATAAAAGGGGTATAAGAACCATGTGTAGAAAAATTATAAATGAATCTAAGTCCAATAAATTTGGGGGATAGGTTATCATATTTTCCGAGGTAAGGCCCACCAACAGGGTGCCAAATTTCTGGTGTTGTCTACCCTGCCAAAAGTGTGCAGATATTTCTAGGGCCCTCAGAAGCTCACAATATTTTGTTTTGACCTAGGGAAGGCAGTGACCATGCTTCAGAAGGCCTTGCTGCAGCCCTTGTCTGGCTATACCTCATGCTATAGGCTGAAGAATCCCTGAAGCCAAGGGGATAGAGTCATTCAGAGATGCATTCCCATTGTAGACCATGCTCTGATATTTAGGACCTTGGAATTCCCCAAGTGGCCTCCATCCTTCAGAGCCTGGATGGATCTATCTCCTTGTTCTTTGCTCCTAGGGACAAATTGGCACTACTTGTGCATGTTCTCTAGGTTGAGTGGTGACCAAGGGCCATTGCTTGTGGATGCTGTGGGTGGAATTTACACATTTAGCCTGGGGTTTCCAAATGCATATGCGTAAGTGTAGAAAGGAGCCAGCAGCAGGAAAAGGAGAGAAGATTGGTAGCCATGGGCCAGCTTTTCCTGAATGCCCCTGGTCTTTCTCAGACTAAGGAGACAGCCTGAAGAATCTGAGAAGTCTAAATTCAGACCTCACCTTTCAAATTTTATGAAGTTCTGCTGTTAAGGTAGGAAGCTAGAACATATTTTATTTAGCAGTCTGTTAGCTTGATTTATATCTCTTAAATATTTAGGCATAAGATACATGGGCCACCATTTGTACTCTTGCCCAGGCCCTGAATATTTATGGCAGGCCTGGGCTTACATGTACAAATTACCCCAATTTTATCTATTCCTCTGCTATCAAACTATCTTCTGCCTATCAGTTTATGTGTCTGTCTTTCTTAGGCCCTTTACTTCTCAAATCCTATCTTATTTATCTTTAAATTACCCAGCATGTAGTTGATCGTCTTTTGGCACACCGGTAAGGACTCAGTACATACTTGTTCAATCAACAAATGAGTTATACAATTGTTAAGGTTCTCTGGCTGAGGCTATGCTGCTGATAGATCCTTTCTCTGTTCCTAAAGTCCCAGGGTCTCCTCCTCTTCTTCAGAGCCTGCTGATAAGCATATATTTCCTTAACAAATGTTACATCCCTCTTCTGTGTTACATGTGAATGTGAAAGGTGGAGAAAAATTTATTCTTAACAGGTGGCTCCAGCTCTCCTCTAAGCAAGACAATGGCATTTGTTTTGAAAAGTACCATGAGCATCTACTATACTCTGTGCTAGAAATTTTGTGGAACCCAGGAAGCTTAAGTGCTGACTGAAGCAAAAAATATCACAGGGAAAGAAAAATTACTTGGTAGCAGAGAAGATGAAGGATTCGGAGTTGTGGAGGGCCATCTAGCAAGAAGCAGGGAAGAGAAGAAAGGAGAGAGCAAGATGGTAGACTCAGATGATGTGACCCGTGTTTGCACCCGCCCCCATCCACCCAAGTAACTATGGTTGAATCCCTGCATGCAAGTTAATGGGATTTTTTCCCCTGGAAACTAAATATAGAACTGCAAACTGCATTGGAATTATGTGCACGACAGAGGCAATATGCAAGAGTACAGAACCCCAGACATCAAGATTACTCTGAGAATGAAATGTTAGCTTTCTGTGAAATTTGCAGCACTCCCAGGGAGGGTTTTTGAACTTTCATGAATTGTTGAACTGGCAGGAGCTCAAGGCTGTCTTGTCTAGGTTATGAGGTAGCTAGTACCCTGTACCTGCCCATTCTAGTCCTTTCTCTCTCAGATGCCTTGTGAGAATTTGTTATGAATGCCATTCCCCACTTCTCATCCCTCCCTTCCAGGCGTAAACTGTTCCTAGCTTGTAAAGGGGATTCAAGTGAGGTCATTTCCCTCTCAGTGTTACCTAGATTGATTTTTACTTTATTAGTGCTTTTGATATACAGAAATAATACGTTAGAAAGATTTATTACAAAAAATTATAAAGTAAATTAATTAAAAATATAATATAAACACAATGTTTATTACTTTATCACTGTACTTTAGGATTCTATATTTGGATGCAACAATAGTCTACTCTGTCTAATTTAAATGGAAAAGGAATTTATTAAAAACATTTTAAGGGATTTGTGTGTAGGTATACACACAAACATCTATTGATGTACTGACATACATTTCTTAAGGAAGAACCGAAGCAAAGGTTGAAGAACTAGAATAAGACCCCGGCTTTGGAAAGAATAGGAACCAGAGTAGTTCTGGATATCGTGGGAGCAGGAATTCACGGAATTTAGTCATGTACCTCCTGTTGGCCTTCATCAGGTCTGTCCATTTTCATGCTTAAATGACTTACATTTGAGATTCAGATTCCCAGGAAATTGTCTGATTGCCTAACTTAAGTCATGAGCCTGCCTCTTGTTTAGGGCGCCTTGATCAACAAAGAGGATGGGTAGTCTCTAGAAAAACATATTTCCATTTCTAGAAGCTGAGGGAATGAATTTGTGAACCAAAACATCAGGTGTTTATTAGAACTTTAAGTGTTTGTTTAATGCTCCACTGTTGCCTTCTTTTTAAAAAAAAATTTCTTTTTATTGTAGTAACATATATATATAACACAAAATTTCCCATTTTAACCCACTTTAAGTGTACATTTCAGTAGTATTCATTACATTCACAATATTGTGCTACTATCACCAATATCTATGACCCAAACTTTTCATTACCTCAAACAGAAACTCTGTACCCATTAAGTAATAATTCCCTCCCTCTCTTACCTCCACTGGCTCCCGGTTTCCTATAATCTATTATCTATCTGTCTCCATGAAATTTGCTCCTTCTAGGTTTTTCATATCGGTAAGATCATAAAATATTTGTCTTTTTGTGTCTGGCTTATTTCACTCAATGTGAAGTTTTCACAGTTAACCCATATTGTAGGGTGTATCAGAACTCTGTTCCTTTTTATGGCTTCTTTATAATTTTTCATACATCATATATCATGGGCATGCATTTATGGGAGCTTTTATGGATCTAACCTTTTAAAAAATGGCGTGTTTTTAAAGTATGGATTGGGTATTTAGGTGTCAAATCCTTTATGGACAGGGGATGTTAACTTGGAGTTTCTTCTCTTATTATTCAACAAGTACATTTTAAACTGTAGGGCTTTGAGTTGGCCCCTAGTTTTCACAACACTGCCTGATCTCAGAGCTTCTAACCTGGCCTAGGCTGCTTGAACAACATTGGAAACTGACCCCTGCCCTCAAAACCACATTCTGATTTGGAGTCAACCTCTTGAAATAAAAATAAGTTTGCAGCGGGGTGCAGGGATTGTTGATTTTGCATTGTAGGTAGAGTTTCAGGGCACACGATTTTTGGAAACTTGTAGCTGCTGCCTATTTTCATAATAATAGCTCCCATTTATTGAGCTCCTGCCATGTGCTAGGCACATTTACCTACTTTATATTTACTCCTTATAGAAATCCCAGGAGTTAGGCTGTGCTAACCTTCAGAGACCCAGAAATTGAGGCTCAGCAAATATTAACTACTTGCCCAAGGTCTCAGAAGACCTGGGTTGGGGTTTGAAATCAAGTCTGTTTTACCCTAAATCCTTGGCTTTTTCCATGCTGCAGTGCATCCACTCTTAACCTATACTCGGCAGTTTTACTTCAGCCCATTTCTCCATCTTCCTTTTGGTGTCTGCCTCTAAGTTATATTAAAAATTGCTCTGAAAACACAGTGGGTATTTATCATCATGTATCCCACAGCAATGAGCATTGTGCTTTACACAAAGTAAACGTCCTTTCTCTCACTGTCATATTAAATCAGTACACAACACATTCACATACCCCCAAAGGATTGGAAACAGTGAGTTGTTTTAAATTATATAGATGACTGTTGAGTCTATCTTCTGATAAGCAAATTTCTGCAACTAATTACTCAACAAGCCCTTCCTGTAGCAATTGCTTAAGTAAAGTTTGAAAACCCAAGTGGTCCCTGTCTAAAAAGCACAGGGAATCAAAACTTAGACGTTTTCTAGAGCAATTGCAAATGCTTCCTTAATAGTTTCTCCACCTTGCTCAGGCCCAGTGGGGGAACAAATGAGGCTAAAAAGTCATGAAAGACAAACACTTATGAGCACAGAAAGCGGATTTCAAGGAGCCAGCTAAATTCTAATCTATGCAAGTTGAATATATTTGTGCAAATTAAAAATGAGATGAGTGACCTTAGGAAAGAAAAGTGCTAGAAGAAGCCAAATCTAGAGAAAAAGGTGAAATATTCATGACTTCCCTCCATCAGGTTCAGGAAGATGAAAGGACAGCATTATAATGGGGAAATGAAGAGACAGGAGACGAAGAGGTTCATTTGAGCACAAGTATCCAGAGGAATAAAATACCTTAAATGCACTTGAATTCTAACTTACACTGTACCCTTTCACCCCTCATTGAGAGGAAAACTGTGAAAGAATTTTCTACTTTTTTTAAAAAAGATCCAGAGTTTGCATAGGTAAATGAAAACTCAGAATTCAGAGACGTTTTTTGGATGACTCAGACCCCAAATTTATGATACTAAGAATAATGGGATCTGAGATGAAGGGTGAAGGGAGGTTGAATTATCCAACTTTTCCTTGCTCTCCATTTGAATTTGACTGTGAAAATAGAGCATTTGATAAATCATAAAGAAAGAAGTCCATATCGTTACTAAGGTTCTATTTGTTGAATAGCCTTTACTTTATGTTCATGTTCATATTTAAAAACATATGTAACACCTTGCAGGTTAAATATCTGGTTTCCCTGATTTATTGAAATGAGTGATATTTCACCTTCATTTCTAAAGATGGGTCTCAAACTGTTCTATGAGTAAGCACTAGCTGGGAAATTACTCCAAAGTACAGATTCAATCAATATTAGAGCATTTTTATTACTCCAAAAAAGGAAAAAAACTAAATAACAAAAGACAAACTACACTGTACCCATATGTTAGTACTATTCATTAAAAATCCTATGATGTGCTTTCACCATTTCTATTTATTTCCAAATATTTACAAACAACTTTTTACCCATTCTGTACAAATTAAATCTCAGCTTTCCATTCTCTAACCACATTCTATTCTCTGATGACTTATATTCTAGCTATTAACTCCATGAGTTTGCTCACCATATTTAGTTCACAATTGTGAAATCATACAGTATTTGTCCTTTTGTGCCTGGCTTATTTCACTCAACATAATGTCCTCCAGGTTCATCCATGTTGTCATATGCTTCACGACTTCATTTCTTCTTACAGCTGAATAATATTCCACCATATGCATACACCACAGTTTGTTTATCCATTCATGGGTTGAAGGACACCTGAATTGTTTCCATCTTTTAGCACTCATGAATAATGTTGCTGTGAACATTGGTGTGCAGATGTCTGTGTTATTGCTCTCAGTTTTTCTTTTTTCTTTTTTTCTTTTTTAAATTTTTTTTGTCTTTATTTTTTTAATATTACGTTAAAAATATATGAGTTCCCCATATACCCCCCTCCCTACTCCTTCCCCCATAGCAACAATCTCCTCCATCAGCATGAGACATTCATTGCATTTGGTGAATACATCTCTGGGTGTATACCTAGTAGTGGTATTGCTGGGTCACATGGCAGATCTATATCTAACTTCCTTAGGAACCACCACACAGACATCCACAGTTCTACATTCCCACCAAGAGTGAAAAGCGTTCCTATCTCTCCCATCCTCTCTAACATTTGTAGTTTTCTTTTAATAGTGGCCACTCTAGTAGATGTGAAAAGTTACTCCATTGTAGCTTTGATTTGCATTTCCCTAATAGCCAGTGGTGTTGATACTTTTTCATGTGTTTTTTCTTCACTATTTGTATTTCTTCTTCATGTCTTTTGCCCACTTTAAAATCAGATCATATGTCTTTTTTTTGTTGAGTTACAGGATCTCTTTATATATCATGGATATTAGACCCTTGTCAGATGTGTAATTTCTAATTTTTTTCTCCCATTGAGAAAGGTGCATTTTTACCCTCTTCACAAGGTCCTCTGAGGTGCAGAAGTGTTTAATTTTGAGGAGGTCCTATTTATCTATTTTTTCTTTTGTTCCTTGTGCTTTGGGTATAAAGTTTAAGAGACCCACACCTACCACAAGTTCTTGTAGATGTTTCCTTACATTATCTTCTAGGAGTTTTATGGTTCTGGCTTTTATGTTTAGGTCTTTGATCCATTTTGAGTTGTTTCTTGTATAGGGCATGAGTTGGGGTCCTCTTTCGTTATTTTGGTTACAGGTATCTAGTTCTCCTCATACCATTTGTTGAAGAGACTGTTCTGCCCCAGAAAAGTGGACTTGGTAGGCTTATCAAAAACCAGTTGACCATAGAGGTGAAGGTCTATTTCTGAACTCTCAATTTGAGTTCATTGATCATTGTGTTTATCTTTATGCCAATACCATGCTGTTTTGACCATTGTAGATTTATAACACACTTCAAGGTCAGGGAGCACGAGTCCTCCACCTTTGCTTTTTTTTTTTTTTTTTGGATGTTTTTGGCTAGTAGGGACCCCTTTCCCTTCCAAATAAATTTGGTAATTGATTTTCTATTTCTGTAAAGTAAGATGTTGGAATTTTAATTGATTTTGCATTGATTCTATAAATCAGTTTGGGTAGAACTGACATCTTCATGATGCTTAGTCTTCTAATCCATGACCATGGAATGCCCTTCCATTTGTTTAAGTCTCCTTTGCTTTCTTTCAGCAGTGTTTTGTAGTTTCTGTACACAAAGTTTTTACATTCCTGGTTAAGATAATTCCTAGATAGTTGAGTTTTTTTGTTGCTATTGTAAGTGGATTTTTTTTCTTGAGTCCTCCTCACCTTGTTCATTACTAATGTATAGAAATACTATGATTTTGCATGTTGATCTTGTATCCTGCTAATTTGCTGAACCCATTTATTAGCTCTAATAGCTTTGTTAAGAATTTTCTAAATATAGGATCATGTCATCTGCAAATAGTGAGAGTTTTACTTCCTGTTTTCCAATTGGATGACATTAATTTCTTTTTCTTGCCAAATTGCTCTAGCTGAAACCATTCTAACACAATTTCGAGTAATAGTAGTGACAGTGGGCATCCTTGTCTTATTCCTGATCTTAGATAGAAAGCTTTCAACCTTTCCCCAGTGAGTATGATGTTGTCTGTGGGATTTTCATATATGACTCCTATTATGTTGAGGAATTTTCCTTCTATGTCTATCTTTTAAAGCATTTTTTATGAAGAAAGGATGCTGGATTTTGCCAAATGCCTTTTCTGCATCAATAGAGATGACCATATGGTGTTATTCCTTTCAATTTGTTATGTGGTATATAATGTTAATTGATTATTTTCTTAAGTTGAAACACCCTTGCATACCAGGAATAAAACCCACTTGATTGTGATGTATAATTGTTTTCATATGCTGTTGGAGTTGATTTGCAAGTATTTTGTTGAAAGTTTTTGCATCTATGTTCATTAGAGAGATTGGTCTGTAATTTTTTTTTCTTGTAATATCTTTATCTGGCTTTGAGATTAAGGTGATGTTGGCTTCATAAGAAGGTGTTGGGAAATTTTCCCTCCTTTTCAATTTTTTGGAAGAGTTTATACAGGGTTGGTATTAATTCTTCTCAAATTAATCTGGACTTTTCATTGTTGGATGATTTTTTGATGACTGATTCAATCTCTTTACCTGTGATTGGTTTGTTGAGTTCCTGTATTTCTTGCAGAGTTAATGTAGGTTGTTTGTTCTTTTCTAGTATTTTGTTTATTTCATCTAGGTTGTCTAGTTTGTTGGAATACAGTTACTCATAATATCCTCTTATGATTCCTTTTATTTCTGTTGAGTCAGTCATATAGTCCTGCTTCTCATCCCTTAAATTTTTTCTTTGCATCTTCTCTTTTTTTTTTCTTTGTTAGTCTAGCTAGGGGTTTGTTGATTTTAATCTTCTCAAAGAACCAGCTTTTGGTTTTGTTAGTTTTCTCTATTTTGTTTTTGTTGTTATTCTCAAATTCATTTATTTCTCTCTAATCTTTGTTATTTCTTTCCGTTTGCTTTGGTTTGCTGTTCTTTTTCTAGTTTCCCCAGGTTTTCAGTTAGGTCTTTGATTTTAGCTCTTTCTTCTTTTATAATACAGGAATTGAAGGCTATAAATTTTTCTTTCACTGTCTTCACTGTGTTCCATCAGTTTTGATAAATGTATTTTCCTTTTCATTCATCTGTAGATAAATACTAATTTCTCTTGCAGTTTCTTCTTTGACCCACTCATTGTTTAGCCTCCATATATGTGTGAATTTCCCCCTTTCCCACCTATTATAGATTTCCAGCTTTATTCCATTATGATCAGAAAAGATGCTTTGTATAATTTCAATCTTCTTAAATTTATTGACAGCTGTTTTGTGATCCAAAATGTGGCCTATCCTGGAGAAAGATCCATCTATAAGCACTTGAGAAGAATGTATAATCTGCTGAATTGGGGTGCAATGTCTTGTATATGTCTGTCAGGTCCAGCTCATTTATCATACTGTTCAAGTTATCTGTTTCCTTCATGATCTTTTGTCTATTGTTCTATCTACTGATGTGAGTGACATGTTGAAATCTCCAACTATTTATTGTAGAGATGTCAGTTTCTACTTTTGGTTTTTCCAGAGTTTGCCTCATGTATTTTGGGGCACCCTGGTTAGTTACAGAGATATTTATGAGTGTTACTACTTCCTGATGGATTTTCCCTTTTATTAATATATAATGGCCATCTGGATCTCTCTCACTTTTTTGCATTTAAAGTCTGTTTTGTCAGACACCAGAATAGCTAGCCTGCTTTCTTTTCATTACTGTTTGCATTAAATATCTTTTTCCAACCTTTCACTTTCAGTCTGTTTGCATCCATGGGTCTAAGGTGAATCTCCTGCAGGCAGCATTTGGATGGCTAATGTTTTCTTTTCCATTCTGTCAGCCTATATCTTTTGACTGGGGAGTTTAGTCCATTAACATTCAATGTTATTACCGTACGGGCATCACTTACTTCAACCATTTTATCCTTTGGTTTTCATATGTCATGTCTTATTTTTTGTTGATATTTTTATCCTTTTGGTTACTTTCTGATAGTCTTCACTTCTATACTTTCCTCCAAGGCTTTCTCTCTTCTTTTTTCTTTTCTGGCTGCTGAATTTCCTTTAATGTTTCCTACAGAGTGAGATTCTTCTTTATGAACTCTTAGTTTCTGCTAGTCTGTGAATATTTTAAGCTTACAATTATATTTGAAGGACGGTTTTGCTGGATAAAAAATTCTTGGAAGGCAGTTTTTCTCTTTCAGTACCTTAATTATATCATTCTACTGCCTTCTCACCTTCAGTTTCTGAAGAGAAATCTGCCCTGTCTTACTGGACATGCCTTATATGTGATATTTCACTTCTCCTTTGCTGCTTTCAGAATGTTCTCTTTACTTTTTTTTTAAGATTTATTTTTTACTTATTTCTCTCCCCTTGCCCCCCACCTCCCGTTGTCTGCACTCTGTGTGCACTCACTGTGTGTTCTTCTGTGGCCGCTTCTATCCTGATCAGTGGCACCAGGAATCTGTGTTCCTTTTTGTTGCGTCACCTTGTTGTGTCAGTTCTCCATGTGTGCAGCACCATTCTTGGGTAGCTCTTTCACACTGGGCAGCTCTCCTAGTGGGGTACACTCCTAGTGCATGGGGCTCCACTGTGCGGGGGACTCCCCTGCATGGCAGGGCACTCCTTGTGCACATCAGCACTGCACATGGGCCAACTACACATGGGTCAAGGAGGCCCAGGGTTTGAACTGTGGACCTCCCATGTGGTAGACAGACACCCTATCCATTGGGCCAAGTCTGCTTCCCTGTTCTCTTTAGCATTTGGTATTCTGAATATTATGTGTCTTGGGGTAGGTATATTTGGATTTATTCTAACTGGAGTATGCTGAGCTTCCTGGACACATGCATTCATGTCTTTCATGAGAGATGGCAAATTTTCAGCCTTTATCTCCCAAATTCTCTTTATACTCCTTTTGCTTTCTCTTCTTCTGGAAGTCCGATAACACATATGCTGGTGCACTTTGTGTTATCTTTCAACTCCCTGAGCCTCAGTTCAATTTTTCCCATTCTTTTTCTATCTATTCTTCTCTTTGCAGTTTCAGTTATTCCTTCCTCTGTGTCACTGTTTCTTTCTTCCATGATTTCAAGTCTGCTGTTGTATGCCTCTATGCCTCTATGCCTCTATTGTATTTTTTCCAAGGTTTCCATTTTTTCCTTTTTGCTTGCCCAGTGTCTTTTTTATTTCTTTTATTACTTTTGCCATATTTTCCTTGAACTCCATGATTTGATTTAGGAGATTTGTATGAACATCATTGATTGGTTGTTTTAAGCCTTGTGTATCATCTGGAGCTTTGGTTTGTTACTTTGCCTGAGTCATACCTTTATTTTTCTTGGTATGACTTGTAATTTTTTGCTGGTGCCTAAGCATCTGATTATGATGCTGAGTTTATGCTGATGTTTAGTTTCTCTCTCTTGTCTAGTGATTTACTTTCAAGAACAGATTCTTATCCAACTTCTTCTAGATATTTAGGATTCTACCTATTTAACTGCTCAAACCAGGGCAAAGGACCCAGTAGTGTAGTGCAGGTGAGTTTCCAAAGGTTTTGGAGAGTGGGACAGTAAAGGCACCTGGTTGCCTCTTTTATTATTATTTTTCTCTTCTTGTCATGAACTTTTATGACCTGGCAGCAGATGGCACTCTTTGGTCACCTCTCAGCTCAGTCTCCAGATGCTAGTGAGGAATGCATTCACTGCAATCTGCCTAAGTGGGCAGTTTAGAAGCAATGTCCTTAGGGCAGGCCAAGCCTTGCAAACAACCTTTCTCAGAAGCTGTTCTCCATTGATCAACCATACCCTCCTTACTTATGTGTCCTCAGCAACCAGCCTATGGTAGTAGGGAGGGTGTTTGAGAAAGCAAATTATTTTTTGCTCCCTTCAAGCTCTCAGGGCAAACAATGTTGGGCAAACAATGTTGCTCCAATGCAGCAGACCAAGTTCTCCAGCCAAAATCTGAATTTGCTGTAGACTGTGTCCCTCCTTCTCCCCTCTCTTGGGGAAAAGGGCTTCTGCAATCCCCTCAGTTTGCAGCCACCTGCCAGGGGCCAGAGGACCACTTCTGTATGCTCTGAGAATGGGGAGGATCTTTGCCAGAAGCTGATGCTACAGCTCTACTCATGGGGTTTTCCACTGAGCTAAGTCTCCTTTACTTTACCCTTCTCTCTTCTGGGTGGTGTATAGCCTTCCCTTGGAGTCTTAAGCCCCAGAACAGCCTTTGAGACAGTATCCTCCTGTCTTCTAGCTATTTTTCTGGGAGAGTAGTGATCCCTCTTCCTCTCTAGTCCTCCATCTTCCTGTAAGTATCTCCATCAATATTTATAACATTGACAAAGTAAAATGATTCTGAGGGTATTGACAGAAATATCTTGTAGTATTCAATTATGTACCCTAATTTAGATTTGTTCTTTTTTTTCAAAGATTTATTTTTTTTACTTATTTCTCTCCAGAAACTTGTGTTCTCCTCCTGTAATCTATCAACTTCCCCTTTTTCTCCCACAGGTATCTACCAGAACCTGAGGTTGTACTCTATTTCTGCTTCAAAATCATCATTCCAGGACATCTATTCTCTACTCTCCTAGGTTAGATTCATCGTTTTCCTGGAACCCATGTTTCCTCCTTTCTGGGTTTATCCCTTGTATTCTTAGAGTGCATTTTCAAGTAACTTTCTTGAAAGTTTACTGGGAAGAAAGAATTCTGAGTCTTTTAATTCTCTAAATATCCTTATTCTACCTTCACATGGGATTAATGGTTTGGCTGAATACAGTTCTCTCATGATGTTGACAATACTGCTTAGTTATTACAAAATAATTATTGTTGAAATGAAATGTGAGGTGTCATTATTAGATTTTACTGTCTTAAAATACCTTCAAAAAGTAAAATTAACAAATACCCTTCAACATGCCCAAGTTTACAAGTCAAATTTCAAGAAACGCAAATTTCAAAAATTTCTAGAAAGCTGTGAAAAGCATATATACATTTTCCTTATGACTTTATGAAGCTTCACACTTTTGAGAAGTTGCTAAGTTTTAATATCAATTTCTTTGCATGTCACCTTTATCCCCCCAGAAAGCTCACATCTTAGATATAGCTTCCCTTCTGATTTCAGATACAGCCCTGTTCAATCTTTCTTTAGTGAAGGCACACAACCTTATGTGAGAATACCAGGACTGCACATGTTACGCTGTGCTCAGAGTTTTAACAAAGATAATGTAAACATATAGGTTTAATCTGATAGTGAGTCTCTCTTCCCTGAACCACATTCAGTTACTGATGAAAAATTGTGGGTCATTATTTTTTGATTCATGACCTGAAGGCTTTTAGAATCTTCTATTTCTCCTTGGCTTTTTGAAATTTCATGAGGGTGTATCTATGTATACCATTTCCAGTCATTCAGCTGGACATTCAAGAGTCCCATTCAGTACAGAGATTCATATTCCTTTTTTAGGTTTGGAAAATTGTCTTCTCATTCTTTGAAATTCTCCCTTCTATTTTCTTTATTTTCTCTTTCTCGATGTCAGATGTTGAATCTCATTGGTAAATCCTTATTGTCATTTTTACTTTTTTTCATATTTTTGTCTCTTTATCTCTTTGTCTATTTTCTTAGAAATTTCCTCAATTTATTTTCCAAACATGACTATTAGGATTCTAAAGAAAATTCCTCCCTATTCTGGAATTTTGGGTTATCCAAGTTTATAACTGATTCCTTACCTGCTAAGCCAAAAGCAAAATCTTCTAGTGGGCAAGCCCTGTCCACATACACAGATATTCTACTCAGCTTTTTTGTTGCCTCATTCCCAAATGAGAACAGATGACCAAGGATCAACAGGCATTTGCAGAATGCTTGTGACATAAGATGTAACTAAGTTAACTAATGGTTAACTAAGGTAAATGACCAGAAAATGTAACCCCAATAGAAAGAGATAATTCAGAAATCAAAAGATAACAAAAACAAAAGCTACAAGTGTAATTGAATTATCTTTTCAATATATCCTTTCATTAATTTCCTTCTGGGGAAAATAGGATACCATTTCATTACAAAGATTCTCAATGTGCGGGGCAATAAATACATGTTTGCTGTAAGATTTTATACAGCATAACAAGTCTGATTTTAAATTGTTTTGCAATTTTTTTTTGCTTACCAGTTGATGGTGCATATACTCCCCAACAGCGTGCTGAGTTATCAAGATATATTAATTAAAATATAATGATACTGACAACCAGCAAGATGGTGGCAGAGTAAGGAGCTCCTAGTCAATTTGTGCTACGAGCAGTTAGGAATCACCCAGAGCTATCTAAAGCACCTGTTTGGGGGCTCCAGGAGACCAGAAGAGCACCCTGCCACACCCTTTAAAGAAAGGAAAGAGTTGACTGCCCATCTGCACAGAAGATTCATAAGTAGAGTACTCCATGCTGCAGAGGTCCATGCCCATTCTCCAATGGCAGCACAAGTGGCTTTGGGAGCTATCCGTGGCTAGAATTGGAAGCTCTACTTTCCAAAAACAGGGGAGGAAGATACAGTTTGGCACCAACTTCAGCTACTAATTAGTAAACTCAGCTGGTTAAAGGATAATCCTAAGAACAGCTGATGTTTGAACATGTCCAAGTCAGAAAAAGGCTGGTAGCTTGTATTTTAACTCTGCTACTGCCATGAGGGGAAGCAGGGTTGACTGAAAATCACAGTGAAGGTAGGGACAGGCTTCTTTCCATCCAGATGGGATTGCAGCTAAAGCCTAAGACCCAGCCTACCTCCAGCAGGAAGGAAGCTGAGGGGACCTGTGTCAGCCTCTCTGGAAAACTGTAGGCCATGCTACAAAGGCTGGTACTCATCCTACTCTGGCAACACAAGCCACCACAAGCCACTTCAGGAACTATTCTGTGGCTGAAGCTGGAAACTCCATTTCCCAAAAACAGGGGAGGACATGACGATTGGCCGTTGACTTCAGCTACTGATTAGTAAATTCAGCTGACTAAAGTATAACCCTGAGAAAAGCTAAAGTGTGAACCTGTCTAAGTTGGAAAGGGGGTAGACACCATTTTGATTCCACGAGGGGAAGCGGAGCTGACTGAAAATCACAGTGCTTGTAGGGACTGGCTTCTTTCCACTCAGATGAGAATACAGCCCTGACCTAGCCTTTAGCACCACCTCTGGCAGGGAAGAAGCTGGCAGAACCTGCACCAGCCTCTCCAGGTAACTTCAAGTACATTTGGCTGGCACAGACTGAATAGTCAGAAGTCTACGGGGCAACTGTCATCATTTTGGACCTTTAAAGAATAGATTGCTGCCTATAGCTGCAGCTCCATCCTCACCCCAGGCAGGGGAGGAAGAGGCATGAAGCATCATCAGTTTCTCTGGTCAACTACAGTCTAAGCCTGCACCACTTGGATTAATATGCCCACCTGTGGCTCTGTCCCTACCCCTGGCAAAGGAGAAAGGTGGGAGAAGTGTCATCAGTCCTTGGGGCAATGTGAGCACCTTCAGCCTCCACAACTTACAGCACCAACTTTGTCCTCAGCTCCTACTATATAACCAGCAAGTGGGAAAGGGCAAGAAAGCCCTAAACTAAAGGGAGAAACTGTATGCACAAAAAATTACAATCCATACCAAGAAACAGGAAAATATGGCCAAGTAAAAGGAAAAAGATAAGCCTACAGATGACATAGAGGAGTTGAGAGAACTAATTATAGATGTTCAAACAAATTTCCTTAATAAATTCAATGAGATAGCTAAAGAGATTAAGGATATTAAGAAGACATTGGATGAGCACAAAGAAAAATTTGAAAGCATACAGAGAAAAATAGCAGACCTATGGGAATGAAAGTGCAATAAATGAAATAAAAAATACACTGGAGGCATATAACAGCAGATTTGAGGAAGCAGAAGAAAGGATCAGGGAGCTCAAAGACATGGCCTCCAAAAGTGAACAAACAAAAGAACAGATGAAGAAAAGAATGGAAAAAATTGAACAAATTCTCAGGGAATTAAATGACAGCAAGAGATGTGCAAACATATGTGTCATGGGTGTTCCAGAAGGAGAAGAGAAGGAAAAAGGGGCAGAAGGAATATTTGAATAAATAATGGTGGAAAATTTCCCAACTCTATTGAAGGACATAGATATCCATGTCCAAGAAGCACAATGTACTCCCATCCAACTGAAGAAACCAACTCTGAGACACATACTAATCATAATGTCAAATGCCAGAGACAAAGAGAGAATTCTGAGAGCAGCAAGAGAAAAGCAATGCATAACATATAAGGGATACCCAATAAGATTAAGTGCCGATTTCTCATCAGAAACCATGGAGGTGGGAAACGGACTTGGCCCAGTGGTTAGGGCATCTGTCTACCACATGGGAGGTCTGCGGTTCAAACCCCGGGCCTCCTTGACCCGTGTGGAGCTGGCCCACATGCAGTGCTGATGCACACAAGGAGTGTCCTGCCACGCAGGGGTGTCCCCCGCATAGGGGAACCCCACACGCAAGGAGTGCACCCATAAGGAGAGCCGCCCAGCGTGAAAGAAAGTGCAGCCTGCCCAGGAATGGCACCGCCCACACTTCCCGTGCTGCTGATGACAACAGAAGCAGACAAAGAAACAAGACACAGCAAATAGACACAGAGAACAGACAACCGGGGGGGGGGGGGGGAGGGATTAAATAAATAAATAAATCTTTAAATAAAAAAAGAAAAAGAAAAAAACTACGGAGGTGAAAAGGCAGTGGTATGATATATTTAAGATACTGCAGGAGAAAAATTGCCAGCCAAGAATTTTATACCCAGTAAAATTATCTTTTAAAAAAGAGAGTGAGATTAGAATATTCACTGATAAACAGAAACTGATAGAGTTTATAACAAAAAGACCAGCTTTGCAGGAAATATTAAAGGGAGAGTTACAGCCTGAAAAGAAAAGACAGGAGAGAAAGGCCTGGAAGAGAGTCTGGAAATGACAACTGTATCAGTAACAGTAACTAAAAGTGCCTAATATAAAATGACAGATAAAATGCAAAGATCAGAATAGATGAAATAAAAACTGCCTTTACAGTAATAACATTGGATGTTAATGGATTAAACTCCCCAATCAAAGACACAGACTAGTGAATGGATAAGAAAATATAAGCCATCTATATGTTGTCTGTAAGAGACTCATCTTAGACTCTAGGATACCAATAAATTGAAAGGTTGGAAAAAGATATGCCACACATGCAGTAACAACAACAACGAAAATAGCTGGGATAGGTATACTTATATCAGATGATATAGACTTTAAAAACAAAACTGTTATTAGAGACAAGGAAAAATATTACATATCAGTAAAAGGGATGATTCACCAGGAAGAAATAACAATCATAAATATATATGCACCTAACTAGGATGCCCCAAATTACACAAGGCAAACACAGGCAAAACTGAAGGGAGAAATAGACATCTCTACAATAATAGTTGGAGACTTCAGTACACCACTCTCAGCATTGGATAAAACATCTGGGCAGAAGATAAATAAAGAAACAGAGAGCTTGAATAATATGATAAATGGACTAAACCTAATAGACAAATACAGAACAATGTACCTCAGAACAGCAGGACATATATTCTTTTCAAGTGCTCATGGATCTTTCTCCAGGATAGACTATATGTTGGGTCACAAAGCAGATCTCAATAAATTCAACTAAATCAAAATTTTACAATGCATTTTCTCTGATCATAATGGAATAAATTTGGAAATCACAAGCAGCAAATTAAGGGAAAATTCACATATATACAGAGATTAGATAACACTCTTAAATAATCAGTGGTCAAAGATGAAATATCAAGAGAAATCAATAAATATCTCTAGAAGAATGACCATGAGAATACAACATATCAGAATCTATGGGATGCTGGGAAGGCAGTGTTGAGAGGAAAATGTATAGCCTTAATGCTTACATTAAAAAAGAAGAAAGAGCTAAAATCAATGCCCTATCTACACAGGTGGAGGAACTAGAAAAATAACAACAAGCTAATCCCAAAGCAAGTAGAAGGAATGAAATAACAAAGATTAGAGCAGAAAAAAATGAAATTGAGAAAAAAAAGAGAGAAAATTAACAAAACCAAAAGTTAGTCCTTTAAGATTAACAAAATTGACAAACCATTAGCTAGACTGACTAAGAAAAAAAGAGAGAAGATGCAAGTAAATGAAATAAAAAATGAAAAGGGAAACCTTACTACTGACCCCACAGAAATAAGAGAGATCATAAGAGGACACTATGAACAACTTTATGCTAAAAAACTAGGCAAGTAGATGAAATGGAAAAATTCCTAGGAATGTACAAACAACCTACACTGACACTAGAAGAAATAGAAGACCTCAACAAACATAAAGAGATTGAAATAGTCATCAAACAGCTCCCCAGAATGAAAAGCCCAGGACCAGATGGTTTCGCGGGTGAGTTTTACCAAGTATTCAAAAAGATTTAATACCAATCTTACTCAAGCTTTTCCAGAAAATTGAACAAGAAGGAACACTACCAAACTCATTCTATGAAGCCAATATTACCCTAATACCAAAGCCAGATAAAGATATTTTAAAAAAGAAAATTACAGACCCACTTCTCCAATGAATACAGATGCAAAAATCCTCAATAAAATGCTTCCTAATCCAATCCAACAACACATTAAAAGAATTATCCATCATGATCAAGTCGGTTTTACACCAGGCATGCATGGCTGGCTCAACACAAGAAAATCAATCAGCATACTACACCACATTAATAAATCAAAGAAGAAAAATCACATGGTCTTATCAATTGACACAGAAAAGGCATTTGACAAAATACAGCATCCTTTCTTGATAAAAATACTACAAAAAGTAGGAATTGAAGGACACTTTCTCAACATAATAAAGGCCATATATGAAAAACCAACAGCTAACATTGTACTCAATGGTGAAAGTCTAAAATCTTTCCCATTGAGATCAGGGATAAGACAAAGATATCCACTGTCACCACTGTTGTTCAATATAGTGCTAGAGGTTCTAGTTAGAGCAATCAGGCAAGAAAAAGAAATAAAAGGCATCCAAATCAGAAAGGAAGAATTAAAACTTCCACTATTCACAGATAATATGATTGTATATTTAGAAAGTCCTGAAAAATCTACAACAAAGCTGCTAGAGCTGATAAATGATTTTAGTAGAGTGTCAGGATACAAGATCAATACACAAACATCGTGGTGTTTCTATACACCAATAAAGCACAATTTGAGGAGGAAGTCAGGAAAAAAATTCCATTTACAATAGCAACTAAAAGAATAAAGTATTTAGGAAAAAACTTAACCAAGAATGCAAAGCACTTGTATTCAGAAAACAATAATGCATTGCTAAAAGAAATAAAAAATGACCTAAATAATTGGAAGAACATTCCATGCTCATGGATTGGAAGATTAAATATCATTAAGATGTCAATTCTACCCAAATTGATATACAGATTCAATGCAATATCAATAAAAATTCCATCAGCACTTTTTAAATAAATGGAAAACACAATCATCAAATTTATCTGGAAGGGTAAGAGGCCCTGAATAGCCAGAAACATCTTAAAAAGGAAAAGTGAAGTTGGAGGACTGTCACGTCCAGACTTTAAATCATATTACTTAGCTACAGTGGTAAAAACAGCTTGATATTGGAATAAAGATAGACACATAGTCCAATGGAACCAAACTGATGGTTCAGAAACAGACCCTCACATCTACAGCCAAGTGAGTTTTGACAAGCCTGTCAAGCCCTCCCAGTTGGGGCAGAATAGTTTATTCAACAAATGGTATTGGGAGAACTGAATATCCATAGCCAAAAGAAAGAAAGAAAACTCCTTTCTCACACCTTATACAAAAATTAACTCACAATGGATCAAAGACTTAAATATAAAAGGAAGTACAATAAAGCTCCTAGGAGAAAATGTAGGGAAATTTCTTCAAGATCTGGTGGTAGGAGGTGGATTCTTAAACCTTACACAAAAAGCATGAACAACAAAAGAAAACATGGATAAATGGGACCTCCTCAAACTTAAACATTTCTGTGATTCAAAGGACTTCATTAAGAAGGTGAAAAGGTAGTCCAGTTGATGGAAGAAAATATTTGGAAACCACTCATCTGATAAGGGTCTGATTTCCATTCTATATAAATAGATCATACAACTCAATAACAAAAGAGCAAGCAATCCAATTAAAAAATGGGCAAAAGATTTAAATAGCCATTTCTCCAAAGAGGAAATACAAATGGCCAAAAAGCACATGAAAAAATGTTCCATATCACTAGCTATTAGGGAAATGCAAATTAAAAAACCAATGAGATATCATCTAACACCACGTAGAGTGGCCATTATTTAAAAAACAGACAACAATAAGTGCTGGCGAGGATGTAGAGAAATAGGAACACCCCTTCACTGTTGGTGGGAGTGTAAAATGGTGCAGCCTCTATGGAAGACAGTTTGGAGGTTCCTCAAGTAGCTAAATATAGAACTGCCAATGATCCAGCAATTCCTCTACTAGGAATATATCCAGAAGAACTAAAAACTATGACACAAACAGATATCTGCCCACCAATGTTCATAGTGGCATTGTCCACAATTGCCAAAAGATGGAAACATCCCAAGTGTCCATCCACCAATCAATGGATAAACAAAATGTGGTATATACATACAGTGGAATACTATGCTGCAGTAAGAAGAAATGAAATTGGGACACATATGATAACATGGATGAGTCTTGAAGACATTATACTAAGTGAAGTAAGCCAGACACAAAAGGACAAATATTACATGGTCTCGTTAATATGAACTAAATACAAATAATAAGCACATGGAATTAAAACCTAGTGTAAAGGTTATTAGGAGATAAGAGGAGGGTTGAGAAGAGCTATGGATGTTTAATGTATGTGGAAGTTTTTAATTAACTTGACAGTAAAAGTGTGGAGATGGATAGTTTTGATAATAGCACATTATAGTGAGTAGCCACTGGTTTATAAATGGGATTATGGCTAAAAAAGGTAGTCTGGGAAAGTAAATATCAATAGAAAGAAAGTTAAGGAATAATCTAGGGACTGAAAAACACAGTGAACCCAGAGGCAGTTGAGAATTGTAGTCAAGTTTACAAATGCAAGAGAGTCCTTCTGTGAGCTAGAGTAGATGTACATCACTATTGCAGGGTGATGGGAATATGGAGAAGCATGGGAAAACTACAACTGGTGTGACTTATAGACTGGTTAACAGCAATACTATAATATTCTTGCATCAATACCAAAGCTGTACTATGTTGATAATGGAGATGTATGGAAAAAGTGTGCCAAATGTATGCTATGGACCATGATTGCTGGTAACAGTCTTGATGATATTGTCTCATAATCTGTAACAAATGTTCCACCAGGGTGTGGAGTTGTATGGGAAATCTACACATCTGTATGATTGTTTAGCAAGTTCACAATATCTGCAACAAAAATATATTAAAAAAAAATAGAATGTGTTGGGGGAAAAATTCACCAAATGTAAGATAAAAACTATAGTTGGTAATAATAGTTTGATGATGCTCTTGCATAGTTTGTAACAAATGTTTCACAACAATGCAAAGAGTTGGTGGAGGGGTGATGTATGAGACCCCTGTGTAATGTTATGTATGTTTATTTTGTGAGTTCACAATCTTTACTATACACTTATTTTTTAAAAGATTTTATTTATTTCTCTCCCCCTCCCCCCCCCCCCGCCCTTTCCCCCTACCCTGCCCCAGTTGTCTGTTCTCTGCGTCTGTTTGCTGCGAGTTCTTCTTTGCCTGCTTCCGTTGTTGTCAGTGGCACGGGAATCTCCATCTCTTTTTGTTGCAACATCTTGTGTGTCAGCTCTCCGTGTGTGTGGTGCCATGCCTGGGCAGGCTGCACTTTCTTTCGCGCTGGGCGGTTCTCTTTACGGGGTGCACTCCTTGCGCATGGAGCTCCCCCACGCGGGGACAGCCCTGCGTGGCATGGCACTCCTTGTGCACATTAGCACGGCATGGGCCAGCTCCACACGGGTCAAGGAGGGTCGGGGTTTGAACTGCAGACCTCTCATGTGGTAGATGGACGCCATAACCACTGGGCCAGTCTGCTTCCCTATACTTACTGTTTTTGCATGTTCATGTTTGAATGACATACTTCAACAAAAAATTAAAAATTAAAAAATTTATGATACCAAATGCCCCACACTCTTAATTACATCCATCTGTGAACTATATCCTGAATTATGAAGTTGATGCAGAGCTCATTTTATGCTGCTTGCTCTGGCCAACATTGACAGTTACTACTCTAGCCAGTGTTAAAGTATGCTAGCAAAGACTAGTTTGTGTGATTAGAGGCTGCATTCAGCATATACTTTGCTTCCATGAAAATTACAGAGGAAAATGGAGTTTGCAGAAGAATAAGTAAATATTCTTCTGTTATGATGAGTTCACAGATACCTGACAATAGGTAGTGAGAGGGCAGATCAATGATATGAAATGTTTTTGTATACTTCCTTAAAAATTTTTGAAAACTTATGTATCCCTTTGCATATTTGTAAGTAGACATCTTAAGTTTTCTGTTGAGAGACTAAGTAATTTCAAAGGATATAAATATTAACATGTAAAAGTGAATTGTTATAGCACTTTCAAAATTTATGCAATGATATCTAAATATCACATGAATTTATATCCCTCATTATCCATTAAAAAATATGTAAGTAAGCTATTCTTTAGCAGTGTATTTTCACTGCAGTTCCCCCACTGCATTTTATCTGAAGGTAATGCATATTAAGGTTGGAAAGTCATTAATTAATGGCCTTTATTGATGAATTCTTTGAAAAAATATATGAAAGCTAATTACAATTGAAGTATTTAATGTATTTCCTGCTATTGTAAGGAGACTCTAAGTGTTCATTTTTTTCTTGATTGATTTATCATTACAATCATTAATAGCACCCAGCTCCTCAAAACAATATTAATATATTACAAAATTTGAAAAGTATTCAATAGAAAATAGAAAAAAATTAGAAATGAAACTTGTAATGAGATGAGTAGAGTTATTTACCCTGATTAATTCACATAGTCATGAATAAATATTTCTAATTTCTAAAATGAGACAAGGCTCAGCACCTTTTCTAGTTTTTTTCATTTCTATAGATGTAAGCAACAAGGGCTTACCTCTTAAGTAGATGAGAATAGGTAGGATTTTGTTACAGCAATGCCACAAAGTTTTGGAACTTCTTTTGTCAAAAAATCACAACCTATTTTGGGAAGAAAATCATTTTAATGATCTAGAAGTCTGACAACACTATTAGGCCCTTTTTTAATTTTTTTGAGAGTATGACTTGGAAATTACCTGATATGCACACAGATTTGTTATCCAGTTATTACAGTCATTCACTTTCCCAACACCCACACCAGTGTTTTGAATTTGTTTGGTACCTCATGAGTTTTTACACTCTGGAGCAGTACACCGTATTAAGATGCAGTGGGTCTTATTCCATTCTTTTGTAAAGTGGAAGAAGAACAGTTGTGAAAGTGATGTCTTGACTGTATCATGTTCCCAGTCAAATCAATTTTAGGAAAGAAAATACTTAGAAGTTGAGGACCCAAAGTGATTCTCTTCAAACCACCCTACCCCTTGGGAAGGCTTTATGAACTCCCAGAGAGAACAGCTCCCCTGAGCATTACTAAATTATAGGATTTCAGTTCCCTTCAACCTTTGGTTTTAAGAATCACTGGTGTTTCCTTTATCCCAAAAAAGGGCACAACAGTTTCAAAATATTTTAAACAAGGGTTCAAAGTAGTTGGGTAAAAACATAAATGCAAACTGCAGAGGAGAAAAAGCTCTATGGTAAGAATCCCTATAGACAATCAGAAGAGACTAAAGCAGAGAGAATCAAATAAAACCCAGTGTTATGATCTGATGACAAACAGAAGCTTTAGGATTTAAATTATGAGAGAGGGCACAAGGAAAAAATACGTACAAATTGACTTTTTGTGCCAAACAAGCAGGCAGACTTCTTATCTGAAGAGCTTTAAAATCATAATAAGTTATCATTAATTTATAATGTGCTTTTTTGGAAGATTCTGAGTAAACGTGGGTTGACAGATAATTGCTCTAAGACAGTGACTTTCAATCTTTTTAAACACAACCCACAGTAAAAACACAATTCACATCTATAAAACTGAAACAGGGGTTTTATATTTGCATAAAAAGGTGAGCACAATAATAAAATTACCCTTACTATATTTTGGAGTTCTCTGATATTTTCTCTTTTCTCCTCTGCTCTTGTCATCCATTAACAATAATGCTGGTCAAAGATCACCAAATTTATTCAAAATCCACTGATAAGTAATGATGTAGAGTCTGAAAACCACAGCTCTAAGTTCTTCTGAGAAACAACTTTATACATTTGTATTACATTTTTATTCAAAACCATCCTTGTGAAGAAAAGCTCACTTATACTTGATTTACCTTCATGTAGGAGAAACCGAACTGTTTACACCTCAAGAAAAGAACCGGAATCCCCTTAGTGACAATGCATCCTAGTTGTAGGCATAGAACCTAGGATGAAGTAACCTATGGAATGCAATAGAACAACAGTAAATAAGAAATCAATCTAACCCATAATCAACTCCCTCAGAAACCAGTTCTTTAATAGATGCAAACCTGCCTTTCTGGGGTGATAGAAAATAGGGGTACAGTAAGGGCGGAGGAGGCAGGAGGATTGGGAAGAAGCAAGATTGAAGAGAATGGGTGATGTAAGTGGAAAGATAATTACTGGATCTTCTTCACACAAATAATCATCTTCCCAGTACAGTGCTAGATTATCTATGTGGTCCACACATCTTGTATCTGATAGCTGTCCTCGTTTGCCTTCTCTCTCTAACAGGAGAACTATGCAGAATTAAATAAGGACATCAACTTCCTAAGGAATGTGCTATTGAAATTGGCTTAAGCTATGAGGACAAGCACATCATTAGGGCACAATCCAAGCAACACAAGTAAATGAACACAACTGAAGAAGTCTCTGAGAAGACTGCTGAGGACAGGAATTATTTTTTTAAAGCAAGTAAAATTAAACCTACTCATTTCTGTAAGGAAATACTTCAAAAGGTCCTTTTTAAAGGTAAAAGAAAAAAGTAAAAGGCAAAAGAAACAAAAGTCTCTGAGATAGATAACAGTTATTACTTCTGGATCAAATTACAGAACAGACTTACAACCCTGAGTTCTTTCATGATTGAGAAATACTCGGAGTGTCTAGGACTCGGAACAGGTAAAACTCCCAGAACTGTCAATAGAGAACTCAGTGGAGGAATTAAAAATGAAATAAATAAAGGAAAGCATTGTCCTAAAATTCATAAGGCCATTGGAGAGTCAACTGAAGTGGCCCTAGATCAGTGCTTCTCGCTTCTCACAGTTAGCTTCACTATGGAATCAGCTGGGAAGCTTTTTTTTTTTTTTTTTTTGAGGTGCTAGGGGCTGGAGAATGAACCCGGGACCTCATATGTGGGAAGCCGGCGCTCAGGCACTGGGCCACATCCTCTCTAGCTGGGAAGCTTTTAAAACTCCAGATATCAAAGGCCAATCCGGATCAATTAAATTGGAGTCTGTGTGGAATAGGACACAGGCATTGGGGTGTTTTAAAGCCTAATGTGCAACCAAAGTTGAGACTCATTGTTCTAGACCCTCACTGCTCACAGTGTGATCCATGAACCAGTAGCAACAGTATCATCTGGGAACTTGCTAGAAATACAGAACCTCAATTCCTACCTCAAACCTACTGAATCAGAATGTGCAATTTGATAAGATGCCCAGGTAGTTCTTGTACACATTGAATTTTGAGGCACACTGATTTAGAACACATGCAGAACAAAAAGTCCTGGTGTCCACTGCTTCCTCAATATTTAGCTATCTGTTGCTTGCTGTTACTCTGCATCATAGAACCTTGCATGAGCCATGTGCGAGCCCCTGCCTGGTTTCCCTGTCTTTGATTATTTCTGCTCAGAGTTGGTGCCCCAATGCCTAAGACCTGCAGGGCCAATTCCTGTCTGATCTTAATTATGAACAGCTCTGGCCCTTCCCCAGTGGGATCTGAATGTTGCTAGGATACTACCTAGAGTTCATTTGTATTTCAATGCCAGTCAGATTCTGAACAAATTTGGATATGCTGCTCTTGTTTATCTATTTTTTACCTTGGACACTGATGTTAACTCTAAGTCCCTGCTCTTGCCTTTTCCTTCTTACAGGTTTCTCTTGGTTTTACTGCTAATTCTAATTAGAACACCACACTGAATCCAATAGAGTGGCTGTGAGACCAGTTGAACTTCCTTGCTTTTGTCAGTTCTCTTTCCAAAAAGGTGGGTGGAGTTCTGAAGACATACATGGAGACCTGGAGGATGATGGTACTGCATTGTCACTGTTGGTACCAGCTTTTCCATGTATCTGAACTTGCCTGCTAGGCCTTTTTAATTTCCTCCCTCCACTAGGCCATTGGAATGGGAGGTGGTCCATAAAATGACTACTAGAGCAGAATTCCTCCTCTATTCTACTGCAGAATGACCTCTATGGCAGAATCCCTCCAGTCCCTGCCCTGGAACTTTCATAAAGTTCCTACGTTAGTCTTCATTTGGTTGTTTGTGACCCATAAATCTCCATGTCTCATCCCCAGTTGACCTCTAACATTTGTCCTACAGTAGATGCTCAATGTATAGTTATCTCAGGTTCCATAAGACTTTTAAAGAACTCCCAGCAGGCTTCTTTGTGTACGTGCAAAGAAGCAAACAATAAAAGGAGAAATGCAAAAATAACCTTTGTTGAACCAGAAAAGTATTTTCCACTATTTTGCTGGTGAACATCAAATTATTCCTGGAGACATTGGATTGCCTTTTTATAGATAGTGCTCTGAGATGCTGGGGTAAGTGTCTCTCCAGGTACTGGAAGTAGAAACCTTAAAATATTCTTCTGTGACTTACCCATATTGTTCTAGACCGAATTTGGAGACATGGGCCACTCTGGCTCTCTGAAGGAAAATCAACATCTGAAATGGAGGAGCTTAGATTCTTCCAAAATTTAACATGAAAGTTCATAAGGCATTCAAATGATAGGACCAAGATTTGGAGTTAGTTTAGAATCAAGAACTTTTAAACTGACCAGCTGTAACCCATTTGGGCAGTTATGCAAAGCAGAAAGTTGGCAGATGAGACACTTTTTTCAAACATTAAACACAAGATGCTTGGGGCCAAATATTGTGATTAGGAAATCAAATATTTTCTTTTTCCCCATCCAACCTGTTCTCAAATGTAGAAACTTATATGATTTTTCTTCTCTGACTCTCTGGTTGTGGTTATAGGGAACTGCCTGCCTCCTCACCCAGTCTATATTCAGCCACTGGAAGTCAGTTCAGTTCAATTCAATTCAATTCAATTCAGCACAGTCTTGTCTAATCCACTCCAGTTTAATCCAATCTAATCTATCTAATCTAATCTAATACAATTTGACCTTTCTTTGTAGGAGACCCATAAAAACATAAAGAATTTAAATGCTCTGGAATCTGAAATATCAGGTTGTCCCAGCTCACAGCTCAGTTCATAAAATATCTTGACTCTGGTGCAATATCTCTGCCTCTTTGCTTCCACTGTGGGTTATAGATCTGGTTTCTAGACACTTTCTGGCACCTGGATTCTGTTTCCTCTATAATTTCCAGATACTACACACAATCGATTTTTCCAGTCTATGTAGCTATGACCTGCTTTTCAAGCTAACAGTGTTGCTCTCGTACCTCATAACTAACTATAACTGATTTAACTGCAGCTGCATTCACCCCGACTCTTTCTTCTGGTACAAGTCTGCACCTCTGTCCTTCAGGGCAACATTTCCGTCTTTACTCTCTCTCCCCACCCTGGCCTGGCAAGCGCTCCTCCCTCTAAAAGGTTTTCATTTCAAGTACACATGCAGAGAAATGTAGGAACATCTGATGTAGACTTTTTGTTCAGAATCAGCCCCTAGTGAAATATGGAGACAGCTACCCTGAACAAAAGAGTGTAAAAGCAAGATTAATGAGAACAAAGTATCAGAGAAATGACTTCCCATCTAGAAATCCTTAAGAATCTGCATTGACCACATTTGAATAGTTGTGTGTTTGGATTCCAGTTTCTTTCTAGAAAAGGCTAAGTTGCAGGAAGTAAGGATTTCTAGTGAGAAGTGGCTGCTCAGTCCTTGCTCTCATAAGGAAAGGGGTGAAGACAAAACTTCTATTTAGCAGTACTCACCCAGAATGGTCTTACTGGTTGTTAAAATATTGAAATACAACCTATGAATTTGTGAATAGCCTTTTTTCCCACTCCTCCTTTTTGGCCCAGCCAATTCCACTGGTTCCTCTCCTGCCTCCAGCAATTAAAAGTTTGCCATTCTGATTGGTGGGTCCTGGGCTTGATTCCTTGATAAATATTGTGAAAATCATCCCTAGATGAAACATTCTCTTCTCACAGGAATAGAATGCTTAACGCCTGTTTGGGATCCAATAAGAAAGGGAATAATCTTTCAGGATTATTTTAGGAAGTACTATTGATGTGGGCTGTGTGTGTATTCAAGAATGATATGGGCTGTGTGTGTATTCAAGCTTACCTAGTTCCTGGAAAGCCCCCAAGCCCGGAGAAGCCTAAACTTTAACTTTTCATGCCAAATGTTTCTTAACCCAACTCTTCCAATGCTCTCTGTATAAAAGCAGCCTAAAGGACTGGTTTGGGGCTCAGTTTTTGAACTCCAGTCTGCCGGGCAAGGCCGGCTGTCATAAGCTTCCTTCCCACAAAGGTCTTGAGTCCTGACTTTCAATACTGTGATCATAGAATCCTTCTTGATGCCACAACACTACATATATAAATTGCTTAAATTCTTAAGGGCTGCACACATTTATCCTACTCCTTTTGCTTTACCCTTTCTCCTTATCAGTTTGGTGTTTGACTATCAGTCTGGTTCCAAGCTTCCTGTCCCTCTGTCCTCTATCCAGCTGGCTATCACCATAAGACACCGCTGTATACAATTTCTCTTCATATAATGACTCAATAACTTTCCTGAACAGGAACTGGTTTGTTCCAAGACTGAGGAGCAGATTCTTCTCAAGTGTTCATTCTAACACCTCCACAGAGTCACGTGCCAGGTTCTCTGTTGCAACTACCAGAGGTAATCAGAAACCAGGTAAGGCCAGTATCTCCTGCCATTCTCCCCCACGGTATCATGGCGGGAAGAGAGGGGCAGCTTTGAAATCAGATAGATCTGGGTTTGAAATCCAGCTCTTCTTACTACCCAAGTTAATTGAGCAAATGACTGAACTTTTATGAGCCTGTTTTTATCTTCAAAATGATGGTAGGGAATACTTCTTAGGGATGAAAGGAGGAAATGAAATTATGCTGTTGTAGTGACTCACTTATTTTCTTGGTCTGTCCAGCATCTTTTTAGGGAACCACCCCTTTCCTATTTTTAATGTATGTGGTTTGGCACTAGGAATGGCTACATGACCCAGGGAACCAGAGGACTCCATCCCTCTGGCTATGGTGGTTAGTTCTCATGTGGGCATATAATGCAAGCTCAGCCAATAAAAATCTTCCTTGAGAGTTTGCTGAAATGAGCCACAAAGAGGATCTCTCTTTTTATTTTTTAATTTTTTTATTTCTCTCCCCTTTCCCCCGTGTCTTCTCTCTGTGTCCATTCACTGTGTGTTCTTCTGTCTGCTTTGCATTCTTGTCAGTGGCACCAGGAATTTGTGTATCTTTTTGTTGTATCATCTTGCTGCAGCAGGATCTCTTTTCATGAGTGTACTTTGAATAGATAGTAAAAGAAAAAGAATTATCATGTATTTTTTGATCTACATCCATAATGTTATGGATTTTCAGAATAATGATTATAATGGTGTCCTCACATTTGCAACATAGAGTTTGGGGACATATGCATAGCCTCAACTCCTTCTCTCTCTCTCTATTGAGCAGTAAATAAGTTTTCAATAAATAGTAACTGCATTAGTCCAAACTTAAACTAGCTTGAGAAAAAAGTGAATGTTTTGGTTATTGATTCATGCAACCTGGTATGAGGTAGGCTGTGGGTGTGTTGTGGCATCAAGGAGGATTCTATGATTGTGGTATTGAAAGCCAGGACTCGAGACTTTCATGGGAAGGAAGTTTATTACAGGTGACTAGGCCTGGTGGACTCGATTCCAAAAACTGAGCCCTGAGCCAGTCCTTTAGACTGCTTTTATACAGAGAGCATGGGAGGGGTGGGGTTAAGAAACATTTGGCGTGAAGAATTTAAGTTTCGATTTCTTGGTGCTTGGGCGCTTTCCGGGAAACCCACGTCATTCCCCCTTTTGATGCCTGCTTAAATTTGTTAAGCTTCGGCATCACTATTGTTGGAGTCATGAGGTGGGCAGTTGTCTGTGTTCTTACTGCATTATTTATCAAAGCGTGTATTCTAACTATTATTAGGGAGAGGAAGCAGTATGATGAGAGCATGGGAGGAATTCTAGCTGCTCACTGCTTTGACTATTTATTTTTTTCATCAATTTCCCAGGAAGACCCAATGATAAAGTCCTTAGGGACTATCCTGGGCTTCTTCTGGCTTCTGGAAGAAGTCTTTTTCTGAATGGCAGAATTTTGGGGAGAGTCTTCCAGCAGCCATCTTGGTGGTTATTGATGTCTACATGGACCTCTTGCCAAGTTCCAGATCCATCTACTGATTCCCTATCTTACTAGACTGTTTCATTCCCCCTTCAGAGAGTTTACACCTTTAATCTTAAAGGGGTGCTAAAGGGAGATGATCTTTTTTTCCTGTAGCTACTTCCTGCTGCTTAGGGGCAATAGGTCCTACCTGACAAGGTGTAAAACTCTTTTGCTATTCTATCTTGGTTGGAGGAGGATGGATCTGGTATCCTGGGCGAAGGTGGATACAGTTCCCATATGGCTAACAAGATATTGATTCTAGAAGAAATAAACTTAATTAGAATTTTCAGAATAGATGGTTTCACTAAGAGGACACTGGACCACAGAAGTAGAAAAGGCCAGGTGTTTGCAAAGACTGCATTTTCCCAAAGTTGATGGAAAACAGTACTTTTCCTTGAGTTATTTTTTGCTGTTGGTTAACTCTAGAAATTGTGATAGACAACAGAGTTAGGTATAAATTGCCAAGCATTTCCCTTTACAGTTAAGCTATAGATGAACACAGATAAGGTTTTTTTTTTTTAATGGGATGTTTGGTTTGTACTCCCCCTAGCAGTAGGCATTTGGGCTAGAGTTAGAGGGAACAGCTGACTTTGACATAGACACTACCTAGCTTTGTCTCTTGAAGAGGTATTTCAAGCCATCCGGTGACTGGTAGTCATGCATCCCATGAGGTGCTTTTGGTGAACTGGTACTTTTGGGCAGTTGGCTTCATTCAGGATTAGTGTATCAAGCTGGACATTCCTTTAACTTTCATAGCTGTGAGAGTGATCAGAACTACAGAGTAAAGTTCTTTACATTTTTTGGCTTTAATTGAGTAACTCCTGGTAAAATTTTTTGACTGTTTTTACCAGACTTCGTCTTTTGAAAAATCTATTTTGCTAAGCTGGTTAAGAGTGTCAAGGCAGGAGTGGAGCTGGGGCCCCTCAGGATCATACTTTGGGCGCTTTACCAGCCATAGGGTAGCTTGAATGAGAGTTTGACACACCCTTATTTGCATCTCTGGGGTGTCTAGTAATTGAGCCTGGTATTTAATTAACTGGTTACCTGTAAGCCACTGGTGGCCCCTGGCCTAAAGCACATTCTACACCTAGTGTGGGGTAAATACTGAGAGAGGTTGCTCCCAAGTTAGTTTGGTGACTTTTTCAATTAGAAGGGCTGTTGGCCTCACTGCTTTCAGGCAAGATGGCCATTTCTTTATCTTATAGACATGTTCATTAACTACTCAGAAGATGAAGTTTACCAGGACTTCTAACATGTTCAATGTCCTTCTGCATGTGATCTAATAGGAATATCACCATAATTATTAAAAGATTGAGAGAATAGGATATAGGTACAGAACTTAATACTAATTAATGTACTTCTCAATGCATACATTTTTATTTGAGCTGCAATTAATAGATTTAAGTTTTAGGTTTGCAATACCTTACATGTTATCTCTCTATGGAAGCAGACTATAATGCCAATTGTGTTTAAGTTCTACTCACAGTACTCTGGTATTCATTGCTCCACTTGGCATGTTCTTCACAGAAGCTACAGCACCATTGACCCTAGAGAGAAGCTAGAAAAGTAGTTTTCAGTATTCCACTGGCCTGGTGCATAGTACTCTTTGGCACTATGAAACAGTGCCAGTCTGGAAGCAATATCTATTTGGCTGTATTGAACCATCAATGGCTGCTGTAGGAGTTTGAAACTGCAATGTAGTCTCCATTAACTTCAGGAGCACAACCAGAAATGTAGTAGATATTTTTATTGTTTTAGGGGTCAGTGACCAACCTAGCCAATAATTTAAATGGAGAGGAAACATGCAGTGTATTGAAGGCCTAGTTTGAAGGCACAAGAGAGTTTGACAATGCTGAAGTTTATCTCTTGATTTTTATATATACCTTTTAACATTTCCAGTGCAATGTGTAACATATCAAATGAACTTTTTAGTATTTTGCTTCTTATTTTAGCAGCAAAGGAAAAACTATTTTTATCTTTTTTAAAAATGAAAACTGGAAATTTTCAATGGAATCAAAGCAATTTTTCATTACCACCACTTGAATATGCACATTGAGGTGACTTTCAGACAGGTTTTATTGCTATGAAGTTACATTTTACTGTTAACATTAATTTAGGTTTCTAGTTAATAATGTCTTCTTAGAACTAGCTACTTAAATGCTTTAGTTCAGAAGTTACTTTTACAAACTCTTTATAATTGACCACCACAATATAGACTGACTAATTTATCTTAGATTATAATTAGCAACCAATGAAATTTACTTTATGCATTTAAGAGAGGACAGATTTACATTAAACATGAACTTACAAGGACAAACTGATTTTTAATTCTTTCTGCTTAGAAGAGTTTTAATCTGTTATACCTGGCCTCTCCCTCAGAGCTCTTGCAAAGAGAGGGCCTTGGGGGCTGGGTAGGTCAAAGAGCTCAGGAAAATCCTTTTCCTTTTCTCAATGTTGCTATTTTTAGATTTCTATATGAACAATTTGAATAATGCTCTTTTATGTATTATTTGTCAACTTTATATTATCATCCTGATGCATGAAGATATACACTGAGCAAATAGGCAGACATTAATAGTTTGACACAGAAATACAACTCGAAGTTACTTAAAACTTTCATTATTTACAAAACTAGTTTAACTGTAAAACAACATTTGAAAGATCTCCTTGAAAGCTTTTCTTTGCGGGCTTCCCCAGAGTAGGGGTTCACAGTTTCCCCCCTTTGTGGCTTCATGTAAAGGGAGGTAGAACAGTTTGCTGAGGTCTGGGAGCCCAAGACTTGGTGCTTCCATGAGGGCTCACTTGAGAGTGTTGAAGGCTTTCCTTTAATATGCACTATGACCATGCAGTTTTGCACAAGAATTTTGTTTTTTAATTAATGGCTTATAATCAAAATGTCCCCAATGCTTTCATACAATTTTTTTTTTTTTTTTTTTTTGCTTTAGAACCTTATATTTTACTTTGACTTTAGTAGACTTTGGATGAGCAAGACTAATCATATGTATACTCACTGAGGCTATTAAATCCTCAGGGACCAGTAGGATAGGAGACAGAGATGTCTTAAGTTTGTTTTCTCCTGAGCCATAGGGGCAGAGGCTGTTAGGCTAAATTCACCCAAATATAATTTTAGTTATTATCCTTCTGCTGTTTTATAACACAAAGGCATCTATAAGTAATCTTAACTCTGAAATAACCATAAGCAAAGACAAGGGGTGAGGCCAGACTTGAAGTGACCATAAATGAAGGTAAGGTCAGTTTAGAATTTAATTACAGTTTCTAATAAGTTTTTACCTTAAGGTGATTGGAGACTTTTATTAACTAAGCCTCAAGAATTTTATTAGTAACAACTTTGTGAACTTCCTCTGCTTTTTCAGCAATTAAATAAATTCCACTTGTGATTTATGCATTAAATCCACGAGCAAGACAGTATTGACATTTAAAGATTCAATTTTAGGTTACCTTTCACTGTTACCCAATTTCTAACAGGTGAACCCCAAATCTGATTTCCTAGGCATAAGTAAACTGACAGAGTTAAATGCAGATTTCAAAGTTGAGCACAGAGTTAAGCACAGATTAAAACAGAAGAGAGAATTTTACACCTTCAGCATTTTTAGGAACTCTGATTTTAATTGATGGCATATGAGCCTTTTTTATCTTGATTACTATTCACATCTTTTATAGGCACAACTGAATTTAACCTGAGAAGTTTGAGGTATATATCTTTATTTTTTTTTAAGGAGACATGACTTGAGGTTTCTGGCCTCCGATTTATCTGTCCTCTTTTCTTACACTGGTTTAACTGGAATCCAGCATTTTATACAGAGTCTGTTTTTGGCTATACTGTGGCCATGTGGACCAGCAGTAGGCAGAATTTCCTGATTCCTGAGAAGAGACTCCTATGGGGAATTTGCTGATATGCTAGAGGCTGCGCCCATTACTTTAGGCAGAATGAAGGAAGCACTTTCTTAGTCAACTGATCTGGCATCCCAGGGTCCTAGTCTGACTAAAGTTTACCACTCCACATAATTTAATATTACCATCCAGAGTATGAAAATATACACTGAACCAACAGACAAACACAAAAGAGTTAAAATATAATAAGAGAAACATAAAGTTTGCTAATTTGATTAATAATTTTTACTCTTTTGGTATGGTTGTTTCCAAGCTTTCCATCATTTCACTTTTTTTTTTTTTATTGCTTTTAAGATCTTTGACTGGGACTAAAGGGGGCTCACACAGCAGTAACTCACAACTTTTTTATTTCTTTATTTTTCTACAACTCGAAGATTTGAACATATGGGAACTTTTGGCTGTTTTTTTTGTTTTTTTTTTTTTGCTGTTAACAAAACAAGTTTAATTGCAATATAGTATTAAAATTCAAAGACCTATTTCTGGTCAAATTTTTCTCTCATCTAATCTATATCTAGACCAAGCTTCATTACAAAAATTAATTAATTAATTTTTCTGTAACCAAGATCCCCCAAATTTAGGCCAATTTTTCAGGATGCATCCTAGTGGGGAGCACTGGGGTACTGATGCCTCATTCTGCATGGCAGCAGAAAGACAGAGAGAGAGAGAACAGCCAAAATAAAGGCACAAAAAGGCAGCAGGCTTCACCTTAAAGGGAGCAAGGGAGTAGGACTCTAACCCATGAAACCTCTCCCACCACACCAAACTTTCACTACCTTAGTGAAAGTAAACCAAATGCTAATTCATGGTGTTACTATTTTTATAAAATGTTTTAAAAACATTCCAAAGCACAAACCTAACACAAACCTGTAAAGAGAAATTCAGTGGCAAGAAGCAGGAAGATGAAAATGTGGGTAAAGGTTTTCATCATGCAACATAGTGGGGTCCTACTTTGTGTGTTTCCCATGTTCCCACCCTGCATCAGTGCTGTGCAACACACATTCAGCCTTTCACTTTGTCCATCTCCAGCCACTCCCCTCACAGGGACTTAGAGTGCCTCTTAGTATGGCAGGATGGTAAAAGCCCCTGTCTTGAATGAAGGGTCCTTAACAGCGCTCCTCCACTGCCTTTCACTATAAGAGATTTCGCCACAGAACTGTCACTCGCCCCACAAGGGTTCTTTGCATCTCACACGTTCTCACTTCTCAGTCACACACACACAACCACTCTCCTGCCCTTTCTTTCTCAGACATGGAGAAGATGGTTTCCTCCCCTCTTGGGAGTACTTGGGTCTTCCTGGGATGTGATCAGGCTCCTCTTCTGACTTTCAGTGTCAGGATTTCTCCAACACACAGAGCTCCTCTACTTCATTCCCAGGGTCTCTTCCAGACCTTTTGGCACCCCCACTTCCCCGGGAGGGTCTTGGCGGAACCCACTACTTTATACTGGAGTAAGAGTCTGGGGGCGACTCAGACAGGGCGTTCACTAAGACCCTCCTGGTCTCTGCAGGGGATCCAAGAAGGGCAACTAAATGTTACCATCTCTGACTTTCTCAGTGATCCCAGATGAACCCCAGAAATGTTGTGGCATTGAGGAGGATTCTATGATTGTAGTATTAAAAGCCAGAACTTGAGATCTTCATGGGAAGGAAGTTTACTACAGCTGGCTGGCCCCAATGGACTTGAGTCCAAAAACCAAACCCTGAGCCAGTCCTTTAAGCTGCTTTTATACAGAGAGCATGGGAGGGGTGGGGTTAAGAAACATTTGGTGGGAAGTGTTTATGTTTCATTTTCTCAGGGCTTGGGGGCTTTCCAGGAACTATGTAAGCTTGAATACACACACAGCCCATATCAGGTGTTGTAATAAAAAGCTGACCTTAGAGACTCTAGGAAAACTTAAAGTGTTATCTCTGCTTCCTTTACGTCCTGTTGACTTTATGATCACTACAGCGGATGAGCTATTAAAGGGGGGACAAAGACATGACCAAAGGCAGCTTCAGGTCTTCATAATCTCAGTTTAATAACCCCATAGGAAAGACAGAACATCTTTCTCTCTTACTGTCTATGTACATTCCTGAAATGCAGGTTGGCCTTGATGATTGCTGAACCAATCATTGAAATACATGTGTATGTGCATGTGTGTAGGTATGTTGCAAATTGTAATTGACGTGTTCACTAAAACTGCATGATGTGGTGAGCAGTGTTTCTTCAAAGGAAAGGAGGTACTGTTGCCCAAAGAATGGTGGTAGAGAATTCTGGGCAGGCCACAGCAGTAAGTATCTATTATTGTTGTTGTCATCATTGTCGTTGACACCATCATCATCATTGTCATCATTATTATTTTTACAGGATGTGTACCTATAACAACAATTGACCATCAGATTGGTGCTCAGATCATGGCAACATTTGAAATGAAAGGGAGATGTGTTTTTTGACAATAAGAATTGACTTGCCATCTATGGCAACAGCATAGGTTAGCTGGTACTGCCTTATTGAAGAGAGAAAAAAACTTCATCCCTATCCATTTTTAAATGTTAGTATTAGTCGGGGTTGAAACTTCATGTGGAAAATGTTTTAGCTATGCAGACATTTCATGAACCAAAAACTCCCAGAAATAGTGTCCTTACCTTAAGGCACTCATACCCCATATAACAGCCTGGTGTACTTGTGGCCACTTAATGAATATGAATTAAATTCAACTCCTGAACCAGGAGAATAGAGGCAATATATTTTAGTAGTTCATTTTCTAGCTGTCACATCTTTGGTAGTAAGGTACCAGAAGGGATATATCTGGTTGTGGTTGGTTAGTATTACTCCAGATGCATTAGAAGATATGCAAATATCTATTTCTCCATTTTCAGTAGCAATGTTTATGTGATTTTACTATGTAATATGCCTTTAAAAAAATAAGAAAACATAAAACAAAGTCTCTCAGAATAGCATAAAGAAGTTGACGTGACAACCAATTCACCTAGTGTATTGTGGATTTATAAATGCAGACGCATGCTTAGGAAAATTCACAAAGGCACATCATAGAATTTCTATTTTATACAAATTAGGAGATCAAATGGAGATTTTATGGCTGTTGGTGATAAACTATATTAAATCAGCTTTTGAAGAAAATGGATTTTTATTCTCCTATATTGTATGCTTTCAGGCCTTCATCATTTGATATTAACATGTTATCCCTCTTACCAGACATCCACTGTTTAGTAAACAAACATTCATATTCCCTATTTTTTTTTTTATCTAATTTTTCCAAACTATTGGGGGAAATAGTAACATTGCTGGAAGTAAGTTCTGATTTCAGAAATAGAGAAGATATTTCCCCTTTAGACACCCCACTCCCACCTTTGCCTATTTTCAACTCTACCCTGAGGTAGGAATGACAGATTTAGCAAATAAAAATAAATGATGCCCAATTAAATTTGAATTTTAGATAAATGACAAAAATTTCAGTATAAGTATTTTCATACAATATTTGGGATAGACAAACTTTTTTTTTTTGATGATTATTTGGAGTTTATTCCAGGAATGCATTAGTTTAACATTGAAAATCAAATACTGTGATTTATCATATTAATATTCCTTTTTTCCCCCAAATTCTACTCAATTTATTCATTTTTTTGAAAGATATTACATTAAAAAAAAATATGAGGTTCCCATTCGCCCCCACCACCCCCACCCCACCACTCCCCCCACAGTAACACTCTCCCCCATCATCATGTCACATCCATTACGTCTGGTGAGTACATCTCCGGGCATCGCTGCACCCCATGTCCCATGTTCCACACCATAGCCCACACTTTCCCACGTTCCATCCAGTGGGCCATGGGAGGACATACAACATCCGGCAATTGTCCCTGGGGCACCACCCAGGACAACTCCAAGTCCCGAGAAAGCCTCCAGATCTCTTCTCTTCCTCCCATTCCCTGCACCCAGCAGCCACCATGGCCACTTTTTCCACATCAATGCCACATTTTCTCGATTATTAACCACAATAGTTCATGAATAGAATATCATTAAGTCCACTCTGATCCTTACTGTATTCCTCCATCCTGTGGAGCTCGGCTTGATTGAGTTCATTCCACATCTATGTCAAAAGGGGGTTTAGATTCCACATGGATATTGGATGCAATCCTCCTGCTTTCAGTTGTAGGCACTCTAGGCTCCATGGTGTCGTGGCTGACATTCTTCAACTCCATGTTAGCTGAGTGGAGTAAGTCCAATAAATCAGAGTGTAGGAGCTGAAGTCTGTTGAGACTCAGGGCCTGGCTATCATATTGTCAGTCCAGAGATTCAAATCCCCTAGATATATCTTAAGCCCCAGCACCAAGTACAATTCCAGTAAAGTAGCATGAAAGTCTTGTGAAAAGAGATCCCATCTGAGTCCAGCTCCATCATGCAGAAACACCAGCACCAAAGAAGGGCCAACTGGTATGGCAGTGAACCCCATCTGTCATGACCATAAGACCTGTGGGTCTCTTTAGCCCTCAAGAGGACCAATATCTGGGGTTGTATCTACTTTATCTGTCTCTGAGACTCTGCTCAGGTGTGCATAAGGGCAATCCTTCTGACAACCTCCAGACTCTTTTTTTTAGAAACTCATAGCCATATGAACTCATTTGTCTTTTCCATTTCCCCCTTACTTTAGGTCAAACAGCATTTTTAACTCCTGTTATTATATGTAGACAGGGAAAATCTGCTGGTCTGCATTGAACCTTTAATTTAAGGTCATTTTCTAGTTACGTCATCAGCTGGTACTTGGTAGTGATCCCTCGGTGCCAGGGAGGCTCATCCCCGGGTGTCATGTCCCACGCTGGGGGGAAGGCATTGCATTTACATGCTGAGTTTGGCTTTGAGACTGGCCACATTTGAGTAACATGGAGGCTGTCAGGAGGGAACTCTTAGGCACAGTGCTGTTCTAGGCCTTGTTCTTATTTCAGGTGTATAGGCTCACAAGCATAGTCATTAGTATCAGGGGCTCACTGTTGGACCCTCATTCCTTCCTGGCCCTTACCATTGCACCTGGGGAACTGCTGCTGCTCCCCTAGGGACCACGACAGAGCCCCTGCCCAGCCAGGAACCCAGTACCCACCCCCAGCTGTTGTTTTTAATTGTTTCCACTATGAGTATATCCAAACATTTCCATGCACCCTGGACACATGCCCTATATAACTCCCTGTCAACCATATATCGCCTGTCAATAACATCCCATACCAGTATTCCTCCGCTGCCATTGTTGAACCACTCTGTGATCCAAAACTTCCTGAAAAGTGAAGCCAATTATAATGTCAGGTTCCCTTACTAGTAAAATGGAATATAGTGATGAGTTTAAAGTTTAGATATAGAATACATATTGATTTGGAAAAATTCTACTTCCTATCTTTTTCTTTTCTTTTTTCCTAATTATTGAACTTCTCTTCGCAAGAGCCCTAGATCACAGTAATTCATATATACAATATACAGTACTCCCACACATCCACCATAAAACCTTTTCCCTTCCACAGCGATAATCTTTTAACTTATTCATATCATATTTACTGAAACTGATGTACAGACTCCGAGACAATAGCTTTCAAACAAGGTGACATCTGTGCTTACATTGTGGTCCATACTTTAGGCTATACAGTTTTCTAAATTTTTTAGTTATTCTATGTTTTACATTATTAGTCTGTTGTCCCCTATATGTTTTTGATGTAATATTACATGTTTTATATCCATCCTTGTGTACTCTCATGAAACTCCTCTCTTGCCCCCACATTTACCTTGGTTCCATCCATTCAACATCGATTTTCCCCTTCCCTTGGGGCCTACAGCGACAGCCAATCTACATTTCCCGAGGAGCCATGTCCAGAGATACTTGCAACAGTGTTCAGGGCCTGACTTGCTCAACTGCCCTAATGCCCTGGGAGCCACCCTTTCTCTCAAGAGATACAGTTCCCTCTGTTTGATGGCATTAGTCCTCCCCAGGATGTGGGTCCACCCCATTCACTACTTGGGTCTCTACCCAATGGTACAACCCACCCTGGCAAAATGAGCACTCAGACACTCCCCAGGATAGACATAAACTTAAAAATATATTTTCTTTTTATCTGAAATTCAAATTTGACTGGGCATCCTATTGTTTTCATTTGCTAAATCTAACAACCCTACCCTGAGGGCAACACCTGTCTCTTTCAAAATTTTGTGCACTCACTTTTTTCTATGCCTCTTCCCACTAAAATATGTCGAAGGCAAAGGATCACCAAACCCTTTATTCCAATATATAAACCTGTAGGCAACCCTTAGGGCCTCGCTCGGCAGCTGGTGTGCCCAAGAGAAACACAAATCGGATTTAAAAAAAAAACACAACAGCCTTGTAAGGGGAAGCAAATCTTTCCTGCTAGTCCCTTGAGTTCATATAGCACATCACACAGTGCATCTTTATTAAAGAATGCCTTCTTCTACTGTCTTTCTCCAAAGTCTTACACTGTGAGGCATTTCTTCCTCATCTAGCTTCTTTTTCTCCCAACTCTTTCCAAAATCCTCTCTCTACCCCATTATATTCCATTATCTCTGTCAGGCTTCTGTCATTTGCATCTTCACACATATCCCAGCATAAACAGTAGATTTGGAAGAAGGAGGTAAAAGGGGGAAATGCTGTGAATACTTGCTTATTTTGACATACCCACCCACCTACCCCCACCAAACACTACTACAAATGAAATAATTGTTTTATTGACTGGGAAGTTGGATTATATTTAACTTTCTAATTTTTCTTGCCAAATAAAATTATTTGAATTTCTGAAAATGTACCCCTCAACTGTTGCTTGAATTTATGTTATCCTTTAATATCTTATGTGGTTACTTCTGACATAATATATACACTAAGAAGTCTCTTTTCCTTCTTTGTAGCTAGTAGAGTCATACCAGAAGCCAAGAAATTTTTCCAAGAAGGCAGAATTCCATATACTGCTCTCTCTCTGGATAAATTAGGCTTGTCTACAGTAATTCTCAGCATTTCCATCCCCACACACTTATTATAGCTGCCATTGTCCCCTACTCATCTTAACAGCTTATAAGAATGCTGGATAGGATTGAATGGAGCCAACCCAATTCTGTCATTTAAGCAGCCAAAATCATGAGTCCAGGCATCGATATGCAATGTTACAAACCCCAGAAGCCCATTGTAACTGGCTGTAATCAGTATATTCTGTGGGTGGGTCAGCCTGGTTATATGTTTTGGGTCAGTTAGACACCCTCTACAGCAAAGCAGATGAGGTATGAGATTACAGGTTGAATTTCTTTGCCAAAATCTACCCCAGATACATATATATATATAAAATATATAAAGCCTTGTGCAATCCAAGCCTTGTGACAGTCAAGTGCAGACTTGAAAATAGCTGTTTACCTTTCACTTGCCCAGAATAAATAATGATTATTTCTGGATGTAGAGGAAAAAAAATGTTTGTTTACCTTATTTTCCTAGCATTAAGACACCCACAGCCACCACAACAACCAAGGAAAATCATTCTGGAAAAGCATTTGTAGGATTAGATAACAACAACAACAATCCTACAGGGACACATTAGAAAATGTGACTTTAAAAATAATGCCCTGCTAAAGGCTAGACCATATCCATCTGGAGAGTGAAAAAGATTATTGACTGTAATTGAAAGCAAACAGAGAGCTATCCTGCCTCTTTCTACACAATTTCTCATTTTGTCAAAGATTTAGCTCTAACTCCGTAAATGAATTAGGCAGCATCTATACAGTAGAAAAACATCCAGTTGAAAAATTGTTAATTCAGGCAAAGGACATTTAAAAACCACAGTATAGTGCCCCCAAATTGATGGATTCATTTGATTTCATGGACCTATTTAAGCATATAGCCACACTCTCTGTCAACTATTTCCCTGATGATATATCGTGACTGGCTCTTCCTATGACTCAAAATTACCTTTTAGTCTGGAATAGATATTCGGATTATGCAAAGACATTATTTGGCTCTGATGATTGTATCTCTTTCTTAAGTGTTTTAGGAGATAAATCTGATAAAATACTGAGCCATATGTGGGCTATGCCGGTGACACTTACGGGCATATGAAAGTCAAAAAGTAACAAAAAACTGGACACAAAGAAAATGATTGATTATAGCTATGTAAAAGTATAAAACACATTAGCAAAACACAAGGGTTCATTTGGAGGATAATAGTCTAAGATTCATTAGAGGTGTGTATGTGTATGTGTGTGAAGTGTGTGTATGAAGTTTGGTTTATAATGATTTAAAAAATAAAAAAGGAGAGCACATGTGGCTCAAGCAGTTGAGTACCCAGTCCCACATGGGAGGTCCCAGGTTCGGTTCCTGGTGCCTCTTAAAGAAAAACAGACAACCACCACCAACAAAAACAGACAATGAGCAGATAACGAGCAAGAACAACAAGCAAAACAGATGGGGGAGCCATCTAAGGGCAGGGGTTGGAGGGTGTGGGTGGATTAAAATAAAAAGTGCCCTGGAAGGAAAAGTGCTAATTTAACACTTGTTTTAAAATTAAGTTATGTGCTATAAAAACATGCATACATAGCCCAAACAAATTTTTATTACAGGTGGAATAGGGATCTAGCGCGTTTTATTCTTTAAAAGAAAAAAAAACAAAAACGCAACAGCACAAGATTCAAATTTTTAAAATTTACTTAGAACCAAAACACTACTGGCCAAGATATCATGTGTCTATTTCCCTTTCTGAACAATTTTTACAGGCACTTATAACCTCCCTAAATTATAAGTTTACGTGAAAAAATAAGGGGTTGTTGTATAATAAGGAAGCTGACAAATCTTTAACTGTAACAGTACTAGTTATTGCTACCGTAATTTATGCATAGATACCGATTCTAATTAAGTAATAGCAGAGGTTGCCTTTGAATTTATGAGGCTATAATCAGCTCCCTTGTGCTCAATAAATGCCACAGCTACAGTCTGTGGTGTTAATTTCACACTACAGTGGGAACTAGTGGTTGTTGCCAAATATACTCATAAGTCACAGGCAATTTGGATTATTACTGTAGTGTGCGCTGCATCGAGAAATGAACTAGTTTATAATCACTTTTTAAAGTCATTATTGAGCGTTTGTGTCTGATAACTCTTCTGACATTGATGAGGCATAGTGCAGTAGCTTGTCTTTTTCCAGAAAGTCACTTCCAGATAAAATAAATATGCAGAGCCCTCTGGAAAATAATAATATAAGAAGTCCCCGTTTCCCTAGCTCTCTCACTGTTTGGTACAGGGGAGCTGGAAACTTAGGATTTTTCCTATAAATTACCCTCTGTGTGATGTTCCCAAAATGAGCGTGCCTGATATGGGGACATTTCTATTTGGGGACTTCATAAATTAATGTGATGGGATTTTATAAATGCCATAGGTTTGCTGGCAAAACTCTATCCTGTTCTATTCCAATTTCCTGAAGTAAAGCTGGGTGTCAACTAAAGCACTCTAACTGTGAAGCTCAATGCCAGAATTACTTTCCTTAAAATGTCACAAAAAAAGTAGATGAGAAGTGAGCAAAAATGCTCACATAAACAAGGTATACTTTCTTTTAGCCTCTCTCTTCTATTTCAGAGGAGTTACTCTTACCAGTGGGGTTTTAAGTATTCTATCCAGGACTGCATCTTACTCCACATCTTACTCTTAATACCCACACCAATGGAGTGGCTCCTTATTGTCTAACAGTGAACAGATTCAAATACCAGATGTTTGTTTGTGAGAGGTCTTACTTGGTTGTCACGGAGCAGGCATTTGCATTAATTCCAAGGACAGCATGCTCCGGCTGGTTTCAGGAGCCACACATTGCTGTTTTAAGTATGTTCACATCATATTGTGAGGAACTCACTAGACTCCAGTGCAATCAGCAACGTAACAGGGTAACCATGTTTTCTTCATAAGAGACCTGCAAAGAAGGCAGATGGCTCCCCACGTGATGCTGTTTTAGACCTGCCAAAATTAGGATGCCAAGAGACTCATGCTAGTCGAAGTTTCACTCTTCATTATTCTCTTCCAAATAAGATGAAATAGATATTTCCAACACTGTTTTCCATTATCTGCCAAGAGAAGATTCTTCAAAGATCTGAAAGACCCTAGAGCTGGGAATTGAAAGGTCTCCTTTGGTAATGGGCTGTACCCAGAAAGAGGATTGCAGCAGCCCATAGCCCATGCCCTGTGGAGATAATGGGTAATCATTCATGAAAAGTGTGTGTGTGTATGTGTGTATGTGTGTTCTGATACCTCTTATTAACATTCGAGGGGCAGAAATTATGGCTTTATGGTGTCACATGGTCATAACTTCTCTGAATTTAATTTCCAATGCAGAAGAACATGTTGTCTCTCTTCCAATATGTATAGATACACAATAACCAAAGATCAGGCCAGCAGCTTTACAAACAAAGAGGTCTTAGGAAGATTTGAAGTTGTTACATATTCTACTCTTTCAATGCAGATGTACAGCCTAGCTTTTTGGAAGGAAGACAGAGTCTTTTAACAAATCTTGCTTGACTACAGAGACAGAAGTTCCAGTCTATTTGTGATGGCCTCATGGAAATGCCATGCTTGATTTTCCTGCTAGAGAGGACTGCTAAGAGGTACCTTATTAGTGGACAGCCTCCCACTACCTTACCCCCCCATTTACCATGACATTTATGACAAGATTGTGTTCACCCCATACAGCTCTCAGCCAATGACTGAGCATGGTGGGGATAGTGGAGCTGGGTCATTTCTTCCCAATTTGGGACTCCTGGAATGCTCAATCTTTGTTCAAGGGCTCCTCATCAGCCTTACTAAGAAGGATCTGCACTGCAGTCTGAGACTCATCCTACTCAAACTTCCTTCCTTCCCTCTCTCTTTTCACAGGAGTCAGACCCACATCACTGACTGAAGGCTCTCTCTTTCTACTGCTCCCAAGTCCCCTTAGCAGAAATGACTAGACATTGTCCAATGTCTACTGGGACGACAAAACTGTCCCTGGTTGAGAACCATTGATATATGGGAAGAAAGCTTCTTTGGGGAGAGCTAAGTGCTTCGTCCTTGGGCTACTGTATCACTTAGTTTCTTTAAAGCATTTTTCATGCTTGTCATTGTTGATTTATCTATTGGGCTCTCTTGTTAAATTATAAGTTCCTCCAAAAGAATGGCGTCTTTCTAATTAATGCATTGTGATTCTCCAGCCCCGTTTTGTGAAAGGTGTTAATTTAAATGTTGAATCAGGGTGGAAAGGGAAGGACGAAGGGAGTGAAGGAAGAGAGAATCAGCAAAGAAGTCAGGAGAGAGTGGACCCATTGACCATTTTTCTCTGCTGTCTTGGGATGTGTTTATATGTTGAAGCTTGGGCAGTCCTAGTTATTGCTTCCCATTTTAGCCTTACCGTGTGAATCTTTCTTTCTACAGTATTTGTTTGTTCAGTAACTGTTCATTTATTATACTCTAAGTATTGAAATACTCTTTAGTTTTTGGATCTTCTTTTAGCCTCTTCTGACCACTTTGAGGATGTCTCTAGGCAACAACTTGCAGCCTGTGGCCCCTTCCCAGTCACTGACAGCAGTTTACCTATCAATAATGTCATCATATCAGACACCAGGGCACAGCTCCAGAAGGTGATCACTTGTGTTTGGGATTAACAAAAGCTATTCTAAATTATGCACAGTCCCAAGTGGAAAGGTAGGTAGGAATGCAATCAAGTAACTTGGATGAGGTCATAATCTACATCAGCAGCAGAAGAGGTAGAATTCTAGCCCTTCTGGTACACAAATCTTTGGAATGTGATTAGCAGTATTCCAAAGGGCTTTAGGCAGCCTGTTGTGTTTTATTTCTCTGTCATTATGGTAGGCCCAAAAGATTTAGAAAAGGATTCACTTGGTTATTAAAATGATTTAGAACTCAGGCTAACAGGAATGAGAACGACACCGATAGGCACGGCAAAATTGTACTGGCGTCCGTTTGGGTTCATCTTGCTCTCAAAGCTTGCATTCTTCTGAACTATAAGAGGGAAGATACAGACAGAGGTGAAGTGACCTGGTGCTCAGGCATGAGCCAGATGATAGGACCAGCCCTAGGAGTGCCCCCAACCCACACCCTAGGTCCCTCTAAATATGTTCTAAATCTGTTCCCTAGGTAAAGGTTTGCCAAGTTTTAAAAAAATTTTTAAACTTCTAGAATTCTTAGTCTTTGATATATTTCAGAGTCTGCATAGCAGCTAAAATTATCCTTTGCCATCTATCTTTGACACCAGGGAACACTTTGCCATTGTCATCCAAATGAGAGTTTCACGGAATTCTAAATTTGTAAGGGATGAATAAATTACTAAATTCTGTAGATCCTAAATTTTAATGAATAAAATATCCACAGGGTGAACTTATTAGATATTCAGATTCCAGGATTATTCTGATACAACCCAAGAATTGGTAATTTTTTCAATGAGATATAATTTATATAAAACAAATTTTGCTTATTTGAGGTCTATGGTTTGGTGAATTTTGATAATTGAATACAGTCATGTAAACTCCATCTCAATCAAGATATAAAATATTTATATCACCCTACAAAGTTTCCTCATGCCACTTGTCAATCTTTCTTCTCTCATCTGTAGCCTATAGGCAATCACAGATCTGCTTTCTGTCCCTGTAGTTTTGCTCTTTCCAGGATTTTGTGTAAATGTAATAGTGCAGTATATAGTTTTTCATGTTTCAGTTTTTTCCCCTTAACATCATGTTTTGAGATTTCTCTGGGAATTTTGCAGTTTAAACAGAAACTCTAGAAGATTCTGTACAGAGAATTCATGGCCACAAATTGAGACACACTACTTTGGCCAATCTTCTTGTTTCATAGATGAGGAAACTAAGGTGTAAGAAATATAAGTCCTTGTCTGAAGTCAAATATCACTGAGAAATCGTGGCCATATGTCCTTGCAGAGACTTCCTTTAATCAGTTAATTTTCTGCTACTTACCTATGATAAGAGATTGGGTCCCTGAGGAAGCACATTAGCAATTATATCTTCAAATACTTTCCTTATTTTGGATTCTCTTGACCACTGGTATGGAATACAGAGTGAATATCCTTTGGATTTTTTTTCTGGATTATAGAAAATCATTGCCATGACTTTCCTTAAATTTGGAAATATTTACCGAGGGATGAATGATTTAGCAGTAAAACAACTTTTTACAACATTTTTTATAATAGTACATAATAGTACATTTGGTTTTGTATATGGTGAAATGCAGTGAATAAGACTTGTAATAGAGAACGCTCAGTTTTAACTTGACCTCAAGCCACTGAATAATTGAATGGACATGTTATCCACTTGCCTATCCCCATCCTTCCTAGTTGGAAATAGATGGTATTGATCTTAAAGGAGCTAGCACAATGAAGGTCCCTCTCTCTACATTTTCTGGATTACAGTCCCCTTTGAGAATTTGATAAAGCTCCAGAGCTACTTGGGGGACAGGTGGGAAAGGGAAGCACAGGGAATATGGCAGCTAAACAAGAGGATCCAGGATCAGGCAAACCATGGTCAGGGCCTGCTTGGGTAGGTCCACATAGGACCAGCTGCAGTTCCAGGAAATACTCCTCAAGTATCAATGCTTGATAAAGGTACCCCTGCTACCCAAGACCTTTGACCTTAGGGAGCTCAGGTTTACCCCTTCAGTGCTTGGTTCAGTTCTGGCCAGCTCTGTCACAAGCCTACTTAATCTAGCCTCAAATCTAAATCATAAGAATAGATAGTCATCTTCCCCACCATATCAGAGTATGTTTAAGCATGGTATTAACATAGCTTGCTCATATTTATTTGTGACAAAGTTTAGGCTTTGGAAAGCCAACTGGTTTAATCTCTTACAGTGCTTGAATATAGAGAGAGATTAAATTTTTTTTTTATACTAACAGGAGCATATCTGCTGAACAGCAAATCAATATCTTGCTATAATAGTTGGGGCTGATAGATGTGGTCTAGAACAAGGAAGAACCAGGAGGAGTTGAGTTGGCTCCTTAGAAAAAAGTGGCAAATGCCTTTGTGCCTCTCTTTGAGCTCAATGGTTATGCACTCAGAGCAGTTCTCTGTAGGTGACAGGGATAGCTGGTCTCAGAAAGGGCCTTGTAGGTAAGTACTCTTTGGCATAACTGATGCCATAACTTGAGCATTCTGAACCATGGGTAAAGTGTTCTGGGTTACGCCTTTATCTGGAAAGGTGGAGGAGTCTCATATACTGAGAATGGACTAAAAGATATGTATGACATATCCGTGGATTATCAGCTAACAGTGTGCTAAAGGTGTAAGCATGTTGTCCTCCCTTTCATAAGCATTGTTGTGTGAAAGTCTAACCTTTTCAAGTTAAAGGACCTGATATATTGGAACATATGGAACAAGGCTCCTAGTCCATTCCTCTCTGCTCTCCTTGCACCCCCACTGCACATTAACTGGTTGGAACTCTGAGTAAGCCTTGGGGATCACATTCCTCTGAAATGTAAAATTTGCAGGAGATTCTCTTTGTTTCCTTGCCTTGAAAAAGGAGGACATGTTGAATATTTTCTTTCAATCTAGACAATTGAAATTTTCATGGATAACATTGGTGGATCCCCTTGCCTTCTGGCTTCTGAATGCATTCAGTAAATGGGAAGCACCAGCAAGGGAAAATGAGGGTGGAAGATAAGACAGATTGGGGTTTCTATTTTCTAAATCTTTCTTTGTGGAATCACTGCAGGCTGGTGACACGCTTCAACCAATGTATAGCTATTGTCTCATTCATCTTGCAGGGTAGGGATCCGTTTGCAGGTCTCCATCTTTTCAAGTGTTTTTTTTTTTTTAAGATTTACTTTATTTTATTTTTCTCTCCCCTCCCCCCCACCCCAGTTGTCTGTTCTCTGTTCTCTGTGTCCACTTGCTGCGTGTTCTTTTTGTCCACTTCTGTTGTTGTCAGCGGCACAGGAATCTGTGTTTCTTTTTTGTTGTTGTTGTTGTGTCATCTTGCTGCATCAGCTCTCCTTGTGTGAAGCACCATTCCTGGGCAGGCCAAACTTTCTTTTCACGCTGGGTGGCTCTCCTTATGGGGCACACTCCTTGTGCATGGGGCTCCCCTACGTGGGGACTTCCCTGCATGGCACGGCACTCCTTGAGCACATCAGCACTGCTCATGGGCCAGCTCCACACGGGTCAAGGAGGCCCAGGGTTTGAACTGCGGACCTCCCGTGTGGTAGACGGACGCCCTAACCACTAGGCCAAGTCCGCTTACCTCAAGTGTTTTTAGAAAGGGCAATTTTGGACTCTTCTACTGCGACCAGATAGCACAAAGCCAAGATCCATGTGGATGCAGTAGTGGGTAGGAGTGGCAGGAAATTGGGAATTCCCACATGATAACATTCTTTTGTCGAGTGTGTGAGAAAGGAGGAGGAAAATGCATTCCTGGAGCACAGAAAGAGGAGGTAGTGGAGTAGAGGGCTTGAGGGGAGTGGAAAAAGTTGGAGAGAGTTGACTCAGGAAATATATACATTTAAAACATCTCTGATGACTGCATGAAATTAGAGAACATGAATTTGTAGTGATGCCAAGTTTCATGTGTTACACTTAGATCCCTGTGAGTAGAAGCAGAAGAGATAGCTGGAGAGCTGTAAAAGTAGGTTGCTAGGCATCAGAGATGGAGAAAGGGGTATGGAGGACTTGAAGATTTGTGCAAGAGGGTGACTGAACAACTATTAAACATGCATGAACTATCTGAAACAACTATTTTGAAATTCTGGAGGCCAGTAGAACATGGCATCCAGGGAAGAGCAGGAGGAAAAGCCTAGTAAATTACTGTAACGATCACTAAGTTGCTCTCTGTGCAGGAGTTACTGGCACCCATTCCCCACCCTCAAGGCAGGGTGGGCTCCAGCCCTTCGCTAGCTCCCTGGTGACAGAAAGGAATATAAAAATCTTCCCAAAACCAGAGGTGGGCACAGTCAATTGCTGATCAAAGCTTTTGAGTAGCAACTTACCCAGCTCTGAGGGTAGCCATTGTTCCAACCTGCCCTGGACAAAGGTGTGGCATAAGAGACCCTACACATCCTTGGCTGTGGGAGACAAGTTCAAGGCCTGCATTTGCTTGGCAGGTCAAGAAAGCTCAGCTTTTGGAAGCTGTGGAAGAATTTCCTAGTACTCTTGCCTGACCGCCTCCCTGGGGCATTCTGGAGAAAGTCTGTGCCCTCTTTGTAGTCCTTGGTTCTATTTCAGCAGGGAAAGAATGAGTTAGTAAACTCCTCTCAGGATGCTCCCACCTCTCAAATATGACCTCCAGGCAAAAGCAGCCTAAATCAAGGGAAAAAACTATAGAGGCTGATAGCGTGGGGCAAAGGCTTGCCTGCTTTAAACATCCAGGAGAGGGAAGTCCATCTCCTGGGAAATGGAGGGCCCAAATTTGCAGATGCAGGAGCGAACTGAATTTCTGAGAAGACAAAAATCTTCCTGTAGCCAATAACTCCCTTCGTCATGCAATCAGTACCTAGTCAGTCATGACTTTAACCCAGTCTTGGTGGGCTCCAGTACCCAACCTATGTTCTCTCCACTATTTTCTCCAAAATGGAATGCAGAATTGGGATGTGGGAGACACATCAGCTGGTGATAATTTACAAGCATGGGGAAAAACTCTTCAAGGCCCTCATGATTTAAAGGGATAGTGATAGTTTATAAGGCTCTTCCCCTTTTGCGTTGCTTCTCTAAAAATTGGATGTGCTGCCAATGCTATAAAAATAAAATGAGTTAATCATCCTTCAAAAGTAGTAAAAGGAGAAATGATCGTGGGAAGATGGTGAAAAAGGGAGATCCAGGGCTCAGTCCTTCCACCAAAACAGTTATTAAATAGGCAGGAATAGTTTGAAGCAACTGTTCTGAAACTCCAGAGGCAAATAAACAAAAATCAAAACACCACTGTACGGCATCCAGAAAAGAGCAGGAGGAAGAGCTGATAAATTATGGCAAAGAAGAATAAATTGCTCACTCCATGAAGTGGTTAACCACCCCCTTTCCCTACTCTCATGGCATGCTGCTGCAGGGTCTAGTTCTGGACTAGCTGACTGGTGACAGAAAGACATAAAAATTCTCATCCTTTGTGAAGCAGATGTGTCTCAAGTGATAAGGCCTCTGCCTACCATATGGGAGGACCCGGGTTCAATACCTGGTGAAAAAGAAGAAGAGAAAGCATGCCTGCACAGTGAGCCAGTGCCTGTGTGACCAGCCAAGTACCTGCACGGTGAGCCCAGTGCCCACACGGTGAGCTGAGTGACCATGTGGTGAGCTGAGTGCCCATGTGGGTACTCTCATGGCAAACCAAGTGCCCACATGGTGAGCCAAGTGCTCACATGAGTGCCCGTGTAGTGAGTCAAGTGCCTGCATGGCAAGCTGAGTGCCCACACGGTGAGTTGAGTGCCTGCACAAATGCTCGCATGGCAAGCAGAGTGCCCACATGAGTGTCTGTGCGGCGAGCCAGTGCCTGTGCCGTGAGCCAAGTGCCCGTGTGAGTGCCTGCATGGGAGCCAGTGTCTGCATGGTGAGCCACTGCCCATGTAGTGAGCCGAGTGCCCACGCAGCAAGCTGAGTGCTCACACAGAGAGCCAAGCTCCGTGCAAGTGAGTCATGCAGCAAGATGATGACACAACACAAAAGAGACGAAGGGGAGAGTCAAAGTGAAGCACAGCAGAGATGAGGAATTGAGGTGGTACAATTGACAGGGAACCTCTCTTATTCTTCTTATTAGGAATAAAGAGGTTCCCAAGATTGAATCCTGGTGAGTCCTAGAGGAGACAGACAGGAAGAGAAGATAAAAAGAGAAATAGATTCTGAAGATCACACAGCAAATGGACACAGACAGCCAAAACAACAGGGTGGGGAGGAGGAGGGGAAGGGAAAAATAAATATATAAAAATACAAAAAAAAAAAAAATCCTCATCCTCCATAACAGAGGAGGGCACAGTCAATCACTGATCTCAGCTTTGATTAGCAAATTTGGGTCCCTGGAATTGAGGGCAGGTATTATCTCAACCTTTGCCAGACAAAGGGGACAGTGGCCATGTTGCAACCCTCCCTGGACAGGGTCAGAGGTGGTAGAGATTTAAAGATGCAAAACACTTCCTCAGGGCTGCAGGGGACAGTTAGCCGAAGGGCTTCGTTTTCTGGGCCGGCCAGGAAAGCCCAGCTTTGGGGAAACATGGAAGAAGTTTTTGGTACCCTTCCTGTTCCCTGCCCAGGGCATTTTGGAGCTGGGCTGTACTTCCTGCATGGGTCCCTAGCCCTGAGAAAAACTGACTTGGGAAAGTCCTCTCCATTGTGCCCTCATCCCAGAATCTGTACTCCAGGCAAAAGCAGCTTGAGACAACAAAATGAGTATAAAAAACTAGAGAGGCCAACAGTATGGGAAAAAGCCTTCACTGCAAACACCCAGGAGAGGAAGGCCTGCCTCCTGGAAAAGAGAGGAGACAAACTCCTGAACAGGGACATTCCAAAACAACTAGCAAGCAAAATCTCAGGACAGGACAGAGGCCCAGAAAGACAGGGAAAACCCAGCACACTGCCTTCACCTTCATCGTCTTCCTGATAAGAGGGATAAGAGGGCTGAGGCACAAGACCACAATAAGTGAGGTGAAAAATTCCCTGAAGAGTTTCAACAGCATATTGGAACTGGCAAAAGAAAGAAACCAAGAACTTGAACATAAGACAATTGAAATGATTTAGTTTGAGGAGGAGAAAAGAAAAAAAAAAATTAAGTGAACAGAGCCTAAGTGACTTGTGGGACACCATCAGACACATCAATATATGCATTATGGGAGTTCCAGAAGGAGAACAAAGAAATAAAGGAGCAGAAGGACTATTCAAAGAAAGAGTAAGAGAGAACTTACCAAACTTAGTGGAAGATATGAATATCCACATCCAAGAATCCCAGAGGGCACTAAGTAGGATAAACACGAAGACAAATACACCTTGTCATATATTTATCAGACCATTGAATAAAGACAAAGAGAAAGTCCTGAAAGCTGCAAAAGAAAAGCAATGTGTTACATACAAGGGATTCCCAACAGAATGAGTGCCAATTTCTTTTCATAGAGGCAAGATGGCAATGAGTTGAAATACTTAAAGTCCTGAAGGAAAATAATTGGCAGTTAAGAATTTTGTATCTGGCAAGACTTTCTTTCAAAAATGAGGGCAAGATTAGAAGACGTATACAAAAAAAAAAGCTGAGGGAATTTAGCCTTGCAAGCAAAGCTAAAGAGAGTTCTTCAGACTGAAAGGAAAGGACACTAGAAAGCAGTTCAAAGCAACATAAAGAAAGACTGGGGGACTGGGAAGCAGACTTGGCCCAGTGGTTAGGGTTTCTGTCTACCGCATGGGAAGTCCAAGGTTCAAATCCCAGGCCTCCTTGACCCGTGTGGAGCAGGCCCATGCGCAGTGCTGATGCGCGCAAGGAGTGCCCTACCATGCAGGGGTGTTCCCGCGTAGGGGAGCCCCATGCACAAGGAGTGAGCCCCATAAAGAGAGCCGCCCAGCATGAAAGAAAGTGCAGTCTACCCAAGAATGGTGCCGCACACACGGAGAGCTGACACAAGATGACGCAAAAAAAGAAACACAGATTCCCATGCCGCTGACAACAACAGAAGTGGACAAAGAATGCAGCAAATAGACACAGAGAACAGACAACCAGGGTTGAGGGGGAGAGGGGAGAGAAATAAATAAATAAATCTTTAAAGAAAAAAAAAGACTGGGGGTAAAGTTAATCATATAGGTAATTAAAAACGAAAGATTTATTATAGTGTATTGTTTGGTTTATAATACCACTTCTTACTTCTTACAGGTGCTATTCTTACAGATGCTAAAATATGAACATATAAAAATAATTGTAGCAGTTTGATATGGTTATGAATTCCAAAAATTGATATTGGATTATGTGTGTAATCTGATCTGTACCTGTGCATGATTGAGTTATGATTAGGGCATTGAGTCCCCACCCCTTGGTGGGCATGGCAAAGGCATGGCAAAGAACAGATTTGAGGACTTTTAATGGAATTTTGATGTTGGAATTTGATGCTGAAGCCTTAAGCTGGAGCCCTGGGAAGAGAAGAACCTTAAGCCTGGGAAGAAGCAAGCCCTGGGAAGAGAGCAATCCAGGAAGCCTGAACCCTGGCAGATGTCAGCAGCCATCTTGCTCCAACATGTGAAAATAGACTTTAGTGAGGGAAGGAACTTATGCTTTATGGCTTGGTATCTGTAAACTCCTACCCCAAATAAATACCTTTATAAAAACCAATCAATTTCTGGTATTTTGCCTCAGCACCCCATTGGCTGACTAATAGTGTAATTATAAATCTGTATTTTTGGACAAACAGTGAACCCAATGCTCACCATAAATAAAATAGAAGGAAAATATATCCAGAGAGAAATAAGAAGGCAGTAACATGGTACAACACAAAAAATCTAATAAATATAAAAGAAGGCTTTAATAGAAGTTAGATATAAGACTTAAAAAGGCTAAATAGCAAAATGGCAGAAGAAATTCCTGCATAATCAGTAGTGAAGCTAAATATAAGTGGTTTAAACTCTTTAGTGAAAAGACAGATACTGGCAGAATGGATAAAAAAGCATTACCCAAATATATGGTGTCTGCAAGAGACTCACCTTAAAGTCAAAGATACAAGTAGGTTGAATGTGAAAGGACAGAGAATACATATCATACAAAAGAGAGAAGGGATGGCTATAGCAGTATCTGATAAAATAGAGTTTAAGTCAAAAAAAGTTACAATGGATTAAGATAGTCATCATATTCTGATAAAGGGCACAACTCAACAGGAAGATGCAATAGTTATAAATATATATGCAAATATATGAAGCAAATATTGACAGATTTAAAGGGAAGAATGAACAGTTCTACATTAATAGTAGGAGACTTTAATAAACCACTCTCAGTAATGGGATAGAACATCTGGTCAGCAGATCAATTTAAAAAGTACAATATTTTAATGATACTCAAAAAGCTAGACCTAATAGATATAGCTAGGAGACACTACACCTAACAAAAAAAAAAGGATACACATCCTTCTCAGGCATAGATCATTCTCTAGGATAGATCATAACTAGGTCACAAGACAAGTTTCAAATAAACTTTAAAATATTGAAATCATACAATGCATATTTTCCAACCACAATGGAATGAAGTTAGAAATCAATTACAGAGAGAGAAATGGAAAATTCACAAATGTGTAAAAATTAAACAACATACTCTTAAACAACCCATGGCTTAAAGAGGAACTCATAAGTAAAATTAGGAAATATCTTGAGGTGAATGAAAATGAAAATAAAACATACCAAAATTTATGGGAAAAAGTGAAGGCAATGTTGAGCAGGAAATTTATAGCTATAAATGCATGCATTAAAAGAGAAGAAAGACTTCAAATCAGACTTAACCTGAAAACTGCAGGAACTAAAAAAAGAAGAGCAAATTAAACTCAAAGTAAGCAGATAAACTTATGAGTGGAAATGAAATAGAAAATAAACAAACAAAAAACAATACAGAGAATAAATAAAACCAAAAGTTGCTCTTTGAAAAAATCAATAAACTTGACAAACTTTCAACTATACAGACAAAGGAATAAAGATAAAGGATGCAAATAATGAAAATCAGAAATGAAAAGGTGGATATTACAACTGACCCCGCTGAAATAAAAAGGACTATCAGAGGATAGTATAAACAGCAAAAAATTAGATAACCTAGATGAAATGGACAAATTCCTAGACATATAAACTACCTACATTGACTCAAGGTAAAACAGAAGATCTCAACAGACCAATTACTAGCAGAGATTGAATCAGTTACCAAGCACCTCTCAACAAAGAAAAGCCCAGGACCAGATGACTTCATAGGGGAATTCTACCAAACACTCCAAGAATGCTTAACTCCAATTAGGCTCAAATTCTTCCAAAATTTGAAGAGGAGGGAACACTCCCTAACTCATTTTATGAGGCTTGAAAAATAGACAACAAAACTCCTAGAGCTAATAAGTGAATTCAGCAAAGTGCCAAGGTATAAGATCAGCATAAAAAAATCAGTAGTGTTTCCATTCACAAGCAATGAACAATTGGAAGAAGAAATCAAGAAAAGAATTCCATTCATAATAGCAACTAAAAGGATCAACTATCTTAGAATAAATTTAACCAATGATGTAAAGAATTTATAACAGAAAGCTATAAAAATTGCTAAATAAATCAAAGAAGACCTAAATAAATGGGTGGACATTCCATATTCATGGACTGAAAGGCCTAATATTGTTAAGTTGTCAAAACTATCCAAAGAAATGCAAAGTTTCAACACAATCCCAATCAAAATTCCAAAAACCTTCTGTATCAGTCAGCTAAAGGGGTGCTGATGCAAAATATTAGAAATCAGTTGGTTTTTATACAAGGCAGAAGCTTACAGCTACAGGCCATAAAGCATAAGTTACTTCCCTCACCAAAGTCTATTGCCATGTGTTGAAGCAAGATGGCTGCAGACATCTGCACAGGTTCAGGTTTCCTGGGTTCCTCTCATCCTGGAGCTTGCTTGCCTCTGGGCTCAGCCCTTCTGTTATCTCCACAAGGCCAGCTATTAACTATCTGCTGAACCCTTGTTTTTCTTCACAGGGCCTTTTCTCTTCTTCACAACCAAGCTCCTCTGTGTGCTTATTTCTGGGGGCTCCAGCTTCAAAAAACTCCAATTCTGACCTTTGCCATGTCTTTTATCTGTATCTTTTATCAACACCCTACCTATGTGGACCAGTCAAAGCCCTAATCGCAATTTAATCACACCCAGGTACAGACTAGTTTACAAACATAATCCAATATCTAATATTGGAATTCGTGAACCATATCAAACTGCTACACCTTCTTTGCAGAAATGTAAAAGCCAATCATTAAATTTATATAGAAGGATAAGGGGCCTGAATAGCTAATGCCATCTTAAAAAAAAGGAGAGTGAATTTGGAAGACTCACACTTCTTGATCTTAATACTTATTACAAAGTCACAGTAATCAAAACAGCATGATATGGCAGGCATATAGACAAATGAAACTGAACTGAGAGTTCACAAACCAATCCTAACATTTATCACCAACTGATTTCTAACAAAGGGGCAAAGACCACTCAATTGGGAAAGAAAAATGGTGCAGGGTAAACTATCTTAATTTGCAAAAAGAAAAGGAGGACCCCTATCTCACACCATTTATAAAAAAATCCTCTCGAAATGAACAAAGGACCTAAATACAAGATCTAGAGCTATCAAACTTCTAAAAGATAATGTAGGGAAGCATGTTCAGGATCTTGTGTTAGGCAATGTGTTTTTTCAGATTTTATACACAAAGCACAAGCAAGAGAAAAAAAAAAAAGATAAACAGGACTTCAATGAAATTAAACAGTTTTGTGCCTCAAAGGTCTTTATCATGAAAGTAAAACAACACCTTAACAATGGGAGAAAATACTTGGAATCCACATATCCAATAAAGCTTCAATATTCAGAATATATAAAGAAAGTCTTCACCTTAAAAATACAAAGGCAGGAGGTTCAGGGTTCAGTTCTCAATGCCTCCAAAAAATAAAAATAAAAAGACAAGCAGACACAGAAAGCACACTATGAACAGACACAGAAAGCAGACAGTGAGTGCAAACAAAGGGGGAAGGGGGATAAATTAAAAATATAAAAACAAAAATGAAAAAAATAATACAAAGGCAGGGGAATGGATGTGGCTCAAGCAGTTGAGTGCCTGCTTCCCACACGGGTGGTACTATGTTCGATCCCAGGTGCCTCCTAAAAAATACACACACAAAAATGAACAAGCAAAAATAAATGAAAACAAACAAACATATCAGGGGAGTCAGTGTGGCTCAGTGGTGAGTGCTGGCATCCCACATACAAGGTCCTGGTCTCAATGCCTGGCCCCAGTACCTCAAAAAAAAAATACTAAGAGAAAGAACTCAATTAAAAATGGGCAAACAACTTGAATAGACATCATTTCTCCAATGAAGATACACAAATGGCCAGAAAGTGCATGAAAAGATGCTCAACGTCCTTAACCATTAGGGAATGCTATTGGAAACCACAATGAGATACCATTTCACTCCCTTTAGAATGGCTGCTATTAAAAAAACAAACAAACAAACAGAAAATAGCATGTGTTGGAGAGGACATAGAGAAATAGGAGCACTCATTCATTGCTTGTGGGAATGTAAAATGTTGTAGCTGCTGTGGAAGACAGTTTTTTGGTTCCTCAGAAAGTTATGTGTAGAATTACCATATGACTGGCAATCCCACTACTAGGTATAAAACCAAAGAATTGAAAACAGGGACTCAACGAGCTATTTGCACACCAATGATCATAGCAGCATCATTCACAATTGCCAAAAGATGGAAGCAATCAAAGTGTCCATAAACTGATGAATGGATAAATAAAATGTGTTATATATATATACAATGAAATATTATTCAGCCCTATAAAGAAATGAAGTCCTGATGCATGAGATGACATGGATGAATCTTGAAGCCATAATGTTGAGTGAAATAAGCCAGACGCTAAAGGACAAATATTGTATGATCTCACTGATTTGAAAAATTTAGAATAACAAACTCAGAGTCAGAATCTAGAATATAGGTTACAGAGGATGGGGTGGGGATAGAGAATAGAAGCTAACGCTTAGAATATACAGTGCTCCTATATGGAATGAAGGAAATGTTTACATAATGGATGGTGGTGATGGTAGCACAACATTGTGAATGCAACTTACAGCACTAAAATATATATCTGAATATGCTTAAAAGGGGACATGTTAGATTGTATATGTGGTAGCAGAATAAAAAAATTTTTTTAATCCATGGAACTATACTACACAAACAGGGAGCCCTGAGTTAAACCATGGACTTTAATTAATAGTACAATTACAAAAATGTGCTATCATCAATTGTAACAAATGTTCCACACCAATGTAAGGTGGGGTGGAGTAGGGGAATCCTGTATTTTATGCATGATTGTTCTGTAAATCCACAACTTTGCTAGTAAAAATAAAATAGTGAAAGGAGGAGGAAAGGACCAGACTATAACCTTGGAAGTAAGCAGACAATTCTAAAGATAATATTGATTTTCATTTATGACTTTTTTTGCTAGTCTTCAGTACTCAAAACTTGAAATTTATTGATCCTGAAACAGAGTGATACCAAATATTACTGGAGAAAATAACATAATCCTTGATGTGAAGACAGTTTTAACTCCTATTACATCCCAAGGGTTTGAGGTCAGATGGGCAATTCTGTGCTCACTTGCTTTTCTGTGATCCTTTTTCAAAGCTTCCAGGAAATGAAAAAATGTGAATGTCAAGAAAATAAATAGACTGAAGATATGAATTACTTTTATAATTAAATTGTTTATTAACATAAATTTGTACATTGCAACAGAAATAAAACTTGTAAGATTTTTAAACAGCACACAACACACATTAAATGTATTTTTTAAAGTTTTGCAAATAATCAAATAGCTCAATAGTTCTTGGTGTCTTTCTGGTCGATCTCTTTATCAGTGGTGGTGACCAGGCTCTTCCTTCTACCTTGAATTCCCTTTCCTTCTTTCTTCACCTGAAAAACTTTCAATAAATTTTCAATATTTAGTTTAAGCATCAGCTACTCTGAGAAGCCTTGCCTGACTTTCTGAGGGTGGTATATCTCATTTTAATTAAAAATATATCTCATGATATTACTGTAGTTAATTCTCCCATTTATCACACTATTAGATTGTGAGGACTATTTTACTCAATTTTGTGTTGCTTAGCATGCAGGTAAGACTTAGTAATGCTATACAGTAGAATGAATGAATGCCAACCCCTATTTCTTCCTGTCACTGCATCTCCCAAACTCCACTTCACTTTCCTGCACTAACTGATAACACCGATATCTTGCTATGCACTTCATTTCACTGCCTCATATTTTACTATCATCCTGAGAGATTTCCATGTGATGAATATATCCAACATCCTTGACATGAAGTCAAATGGGGTTTTTGTACAAATTCTGCTTCATGAATTCATTCCCATTTCCTAAGAGTGGTTCTTGTCATTTCACCAAAATGTTTCCCTTCCAAAATAGTAAATTCCAATATGCCATTCCATGACTTTAATTTCATATCCTTCCATTTTTATTATCCTTTCATTCCCATTAAATCGGATTTTAAATATGTGATTTCTCCAAGTTCCTTTCTCTGAGTTTATTGGCCCACTCTTGAACATGATTCATCCTCTACTAAGTCCAAATTTTGATTGGTCCTTTCATTTCTTACCGGCAACCTCACTTCCTTTCACCTTCGACTAATCCTAGCCCAGAAATCTTCAGTCTGAACTTTACAATGTAGTTATAGCTCTCTTATATATGGGCTGCTGAATATTGCGGGAGAAAATAACAGTCTTGTGAATTATTGTCAAGATGAATTTATGGTATCCAATGTGCTTTCAGGGCTGCTTAAAATTTTACTCATTTTTCAGGAGCAGTTGGCCTTTGAAATCTTCCTTATTATTTCCAAGGTAACTAACTTCCTGTTTCATACATGTCTTATGCATCATGGCACAACTTCTTGGTTTTATATCATTCCTGGGTCCTCAGTCATTAGTTTTGCCCCAGCTGCTTCTGGAAAGGTCTGCTCTGTATGGACTCTTTCCAAGTCGTGTTTTGCCCACCATCTTCATACAGACATAGAAGTTCATCTCCTACCCTGGGACTTACCTGGGAACCTGTTAGCCATCCAGATATGGGCAACCTAGTGGGAATTGACACTCTCTGGGGCAAACTTTTGACCAATGGAGCCAGGAACTACTGGAAAAATTATTCTCCCTCCCTCCCTGGACTGTCCCACAATATTTCACATGGCCTTCTTCAAATGGACCTCTGATGTCAAACGATCAGTTGCACTTGATACCAAGCAGTAATCAGGACATTACTGGTATCTCGGTAATGTACCTTTTCATACTTGTTCTTCCTTCTTCCTTTCTCAAATGCCTTTTCCCTCTATCCTGCTTCCCTACAATTGCCCTTTCTCCCCTTTGAGGTTCTAGAAAATAAGCTTTTGCCCTAAGTTCTGTTTGTTGAGTAATCCAGACTGGGATATTTCTTATGACCCACTACTCTCACTCTCAAAAGACAACTTGCTTCTAGTTTCATAGAATAGAGGTCACAAGGTGTGAAATTTTCAACCTCCTTCTTCCGCACATACAAACTCATTTATCTGTACCCCTGCTTGATCACAACCTCAGAGAAGAGGCATCACTTCTCAAATACAAATCTAAAATCTTTCATTATAAGTTGGAACCTATTCCCTCCCTTTCCTCCAGAACTGTGACCCAACTATTATAACTCCCTCTTTTCTATGATTTCACTCTCGAAAATATGCATAAATCTCTTACATTAAGAAAAGTACTTCTCTAAAACGACATCCCTCTTCTTCTCTGACTCTTAATGAACAAATTTCTTAAAGGAATCGGTAGCAGTTTTTCTCCCCTTTATCATCCTCAAACCCACTCTTCAATTCATGTAATGTGGTTTCTGCCCTCAACACTCACATGAAACTTTCCAATCAAAGGTCACCAGTCATTTCATTGTTACTATCCCTAGTGCAGTTTTCAATAGTGATTTTCCTGAGGATTTTCACCTTTGGGACACTTTTCTTCTTTAAACTTTCTCCTCTTTTGATTCCAGGATTCTACTCTCCCATATATCCCAAATCTGATTTCTCTTAGATTCCTTTCCTGGCATCTTTTCCCCTGACCACCTTTAAAGGGCAATTCCTGAATTCTATCATCCTCCCATTTCCCACCCCCATTGCTTCTCACCCACTGCTATGATTCTAATTAATGCCAAGTATTTTGATGACCCTTAAATTTCTTTCTAACTGAAATATATCTCTCAAGTACAGACCTACCTGACCAACAACATAATAGGCATCTCTTTTTAACAAATCAACGAAGCATGGCAAAAGTCTCATGCTTGTTTTGGGTTCTGTCTTTCCATAATGCTCTTCTCTGCCAAGTCCACCTGTCAAACTATTTTCATCCTTCAACACCTATTTTAATTTCATCTTCTTCAAAACCTTTAAAGGTAGAGTTGATCACTCCATCCTTGGGCTCCACTTTGCGGAACTTCTTCCAACAAACACTCATTGATAACTTTATGCCAAACCCTGGAGAAGGATGGTTTTGAAAGTAGCTCACATGACAGCAGAGAATTAAATCTGGAGGAACAAATTCCTCTAGTAGAGGAGATGGGAGAGAGGATTTGGTAAGGCCATGGTTTTCACAGTTTGGTTTGTGGACATCTGGAGTTCCCTGAGACCATTTCAGCGAGTCCACAAGAGCAAAACTAATCTCGTAAGAGTGGTAAGACATTATTTGCACTTTCCACCTTATTGACATATGCACTGATGATGTAAAAGCAACGGTGGATAAAACTTTATGGTGCTTTATAATATATCAAGGTAGTGGCATTAAACTAGTATATGGATTTTTCATTGCCATGTACTTGCAGTAAAAGAAGATGCCAGTTTCACTTAGAATGTCCAGTAAAAAAAAATTCATTTCAAATTTCAACTTTGAGTGTAAGATTTTTGTTTTTGTTTGTTTGTTTGTTTTTTAGATACTGGGTGCTGGGGATTCAACCCTGGGACCTCATATGTGGGAAGCTGACACTCAACCACTGAGACACATCAGCTTCCCTGAGTTGATTCTTTTGCCTGCTTTGCTTGCTGTTCATTCCTGTCTTTTCAGGAGGCACTGGGAACTGAACCCAGGCCCTCCCATGTGGGAGACGGGAGCTCAACCACTTGAACCACATCTGCTTCTGAGTATAAGTGTTTTTAATTGTCTGTGTACACATAAAATACTTCTGTGTAAGTATGATGATTTTCTTGAGGAAAAACATTTAAGTGATTGTTTGACTTGAGAGGTAAGCTAAGCTAGCTTTTTGTGTGTGAAATGTTATCGAAAGAATGACTGACAAGCAAACTATGGTTATTTATACTTGGGTATTTGGCAAATATTTTCTTCTGTTTGTTTGTGGTGTTTTTTTTTTGTCTTTTTAAAAAAAAGATAAATAGATGACACAAAACGTTACATTAAACAACATAAGGGAAACGGACTTGGCCCAGTGGTTAGGGCGTCCGTCTACCACATGGGAGGTCCGCGGTTCAAACCCTGGGCCTCCTTGACCCGTGTGGAGCTGGCCCATGCGCAGTGCTGATGTGTGCAAGGAGTGCCGTGCCACGCAGGGGTGTCCCCCGCGTAGGGGAGCCCCACGCGCAAGGAGTGCGCCCTGTAAGGAGAGCCACTCAGCGCGAAAGAAAGTGCAGCCTGCCCAGGGATGGTGCCGCCCACACTTCCCATGCTGTTGACGACAACAGAAGCGGACAAAGAAACAAGATGCAGCAAAACAGACCCAGAGAACAGACAACCCGGGGAGGGGGGGAATTAAATAAATAAATAAATCTTTAAAAAAACAAAACAAAACATAAGAGGTGCCCGTATACTCCACTCCCCACCCCCACCCCCAACTCCTCCCACATCAACATCCCCTTTCATCAGTAAAGCACATTCATTGCATTTGGTGAATAGAGCCTGGAGCACTGCCACACCGCATGGACCATAGTTTACATTGTAGTTCACACTCTCCCCCAGTTCATCCAGTGGGTTATGGCAGGATATACAATGTCCTGCGTCTGTCCCTGCATTATCATCAGGAAAACTTCAAGTCCCAAGAACACCCCATATCACACCCCTTCCTCCCTCTCCCTGCCTTCAGCAAACTCCTATGGCCACTGTCTCCACATCAGTGATATAATTTCTTCTATTCTGGAGTCACAACAGTTCTATAGTAGAAAATCAGCAAGTCCACTCCAATCCATATTATATTCCTCCATCCTGTGGACCCTGAGATGGCAATGTACACTCTACCTCTAAATTGAGAGGGGGCTTAGATCCCGCCTGACTTATGAATGGGAGTCTCCTGCTTGCTGTTGTAGACACTCTTGGTTCCCTGGTGTGGTTGTTGACCATTGTCACCTCCCCGTCAGCTGATCTGGGTAAGTCCAATGACCTGGAGAGTAGGAATTGCAATTCTTCTGAGGTTCAGGGCCCAGCTGGCACATGGACAGTCCAGAGAATCAAGTCTCCTGAGCATACACAAACCCCAGCACCAATCAGAGGTTCAAAAAAGTGAAAGAAGAGGCATATGTAGAGAGGTCACATCTCAGTCCAACTCCATCACAATCAGGAGCACAAAACCCGAAGTAGGGCCCACTGGCAAAGCAATGAACTCCAGAGCCATCTGTCAGGACCATAGAAACTGTGTGTCTCTGTAGCCCTCAGGTGCACCAGTACCTGGGGTTTTATCTACTTTGACTGTCTCTGGAATCCTGCTGAGACATTCATAAGCGCGACCTCTCTGATGACCTCCCAACTCATTTTGAAGTCTCTTAGCATATAAACTCATTTGTCTTTACCATTTCCTCCTTTTATTCAAGGTCTTTTTCTAGTTGCATCACAAGCTGGTGATGGTAGTGATCCCTTGGCACCAGGGAGGCTCATCCCCAGGAATCATGTCCCACACTGGGGGGAAGGTAATGCATTTACATGCTGAGTTTGCCTTAGCGAGTGGCCACATTAGAGCAACATGGAGGCTCTCAGGAGGTAACTCTTAGGCATCCTGCAGCTCTAGGCCTAGTTGAAATTTGAAGCACACAGGTTCATAAGCATAGTCATCAGTATCAAGGGCCCATCATTGGACCATCATTCTTCACTGGTCTTTTTTCCTTGCACTTGGGGGATTGTTGCTGCTCCATTGGGGAGTGTGACAGAGTTTCCCAGAATGAGAACTCAGCACTCCTTCAGTTGTCATGTGTAACTCTATCCATTATGACAGCATCCAATGAACATCTGAACATATCTATATACTCTATATGCATGCCCTTCTATTTTTTTCTCCTCTAGGATTCACCAGGATTCAATCTGGGTACCTCTGATGTGGAGAGATGTTCCCCGTCACCTGTGCCACCTCAATTCCTGGTTTCTGCTGCACTTCACTTGACTCTCCCCTTCGTCTCTCTTTTTGTTGCATCATCATCTAGCTGTGTGACTCACTTTCGCGGACACTGGCTCACCACGTGGGCACTCGGCTCACCATATGGGCACTCAGCTTGCCATGTGGGTATGGGCTCACTGTACAAGTATATGCTTTCTCTCTTTCTTTTTTTATCTGGAGACCCCAGGGACTGAACCCAGGTCCTCCCATATGGTAGGCAAGAACCTTATCACTTGAGCCACATCCACTTTCCTGAATGTGATTTTCTGATATTATATAATGAAATGTGTCAACATTTAGAAGATGTGTCTCAATGAATCAATATTTTCCAGATTACTAATGTATTATGTTAGAAAATCATGCGTGAGTAAAAGATGCATTCAAAGTGAAATATTGATCAATGAATTTAATTTAAAAGAATATTAAAGGTTCATTGAAATGGTTTTGGATTACACATCACAGCTAACCTTTAAGAAACTACAACGTGGCAAGTTTTAATGCAGTATTATAAAAGAATATCCACAGTTATTGAAAAAGGCTATTAAAATATTAGTACTTCTCTTTTTTCTTACTATATATCTGTGAGTCTGGATTTTCTTCATTATATTTTTTGACTTGAGAGCTAAACTAGTTTTTTGTGTGTGAAACTAAAACTAAACTAAAACAACATATCTAGAGCAGATTGAATATAGAAGCAGATATGAGAAGCCAGCTGTCTTCTATTATGCCAGACACTAAGGAGATTTGCAAAGTGTAAAACAACTACACCCTTGTTACAAGTTTTTTTTTTAAAGAAAATATAATTTGTTAAAAGACAATTTTCAAAAAAGGTAAAATCATGACTCTTAGACAAATGTAAAAATGAACACAGGCTAAAGATATTATTCTACTTATTAACTAATGAGGGAACCAGGCTAATCTTATAACTAGTTAAAAAAAGAAGTTATATTCAAAATTAAATAGTGTAAAGTTATATTGAAATAAATTGTAAACAGAAGCAAAATTTTTTTATCCACAGTGGGGAGACAAGTCAATTTACTCTTTATAAATGGGGCAGAATTTGCATGCATATTAGTTACCTACAATTTACAGAGTTGTAAAAATAATAATAATAATGAAAAACTGCAATCCAGCAACACATAAGGGTGTCCTCTAAACAATGTATAGCTTACAACTGAAACAAATTTTTTCAAGTTAATTTTCATGTAAAAAATATTAATTATGTCAACAAGGTTTATTATACTTGCATTCAAAAAACATAAACCAATATTTTAAAACTTTATTTTACTTTCTAATATGATAAATATAGATACATGTATCCCATCCAAAACAAAAACCCAAAAACCCTCTTTGGAGTCCTCAACTATTTTCAAGCTTATAAAGGGTTCCTGTATCCAAAATAGCTTGATAACCACTGTGGTAAGTGGTAAGGATTTGAGAAATGAAATAATCCCCATCCCTGCCTTCTCACTGGATTAGGAATTTCTCAATAGTTAATCAATCCTGCAATCTGGTCTAACTTCTTTCAAAGATGAAAAGATGTGTCCTCTTCTCCCAGTATTAGGGTACTTCTGCAACTATGCCCCTCATAACCTATATTCTAGGTTCTGACTCTATGAATTTGTTTAGTCTGATTGTTTCAAATCAGTGAGATCATACAATATTGGTCCTTTTGTGCCTGGCTTATTTTACTCAACATGAAATCTTCAAGGTTCATCCATGTTGTCATATGTATCAAGACTGCATTCCTTTTTACAGTTGAATAATATTCCATTGTATGTACATGCCACATATTTATCCATTCACTAGTTGATGGACACAGGGGATGCGTCTATCTTTTGGCAGTTGTGAATAATGTTGCTGTGAACGTTGGTGTGCAAATACCTCTTCAAGTCCTAGTTTTCAATTCTTTTGGGTATATGCTGAGTAGTGGTATTGCCAGTTCATATGCTAATTCTATGCTTAATTTTCTGAAGAATGACCAATCTGTCTTCCACAGCAGCTGCACTGTTTTACACTGCTACCAGCAATGAACCACATTCTCTCCAATATTGTAATTCCTGTATTTTTAAATGCAGTCATTCTAGAGGGTGTGAAATGGCATTACATTGTGGTTTTAATTTGTATTTCTGCAATGGCTAAAGAAGCTGACCTTTTCATGTGCTTTTTGCTATTAGTATATCTTCTTTGGTGATATGTTTGTTCTTTTGCCTGCTTTTTAATTGGGTTGTTTTTCTTTTTGTTGTTAAATTGATGAATTTCTTTATATATTCTCGATATTAAAGCTTTATTGGATATGTGATTTCCAAATATTTTCTCCTATAGTGTAAATTGGCATTTTCCTTTCATAATAAAGTATGTTGAGGCACAAAATTTTTAATTTTTATGAGATACCACATATCTATTTTTTCTTTTCTTGCTTGTATTTTGTGTATGAAGTCCAAGAAACCATTTCCTAACACAAAGTCCTGCAGATGCTTCCCTGAATTTTCTCCTAGAAGTTTGATAGTTCTGGCTTTTATATTTAGGTTTTTCGTTCATTTTAAGTTGATTTTTGCATATAGTGTAAGGAAGGAGTTTTCCTTCTTTTTTTGTAAAAGGAGATCTAATTTTCCTAACACCATTGTTGAAAGGGTTACAATTTCTCAATTGACTGGTCTTTTGCCCCCTTGTCAAAAATCAGTTGGCCAAAGTAGGGTCCCCTGGCAAGGCAATAAACTCCAGAGCTATCTTTCATGACCATAGTACCTGTGTGTCTCTTTAGCCCTCAGGAGCACCAGTACCTGGGGTTGTATCTACTTTGGCTTTCTCTGGGATCCTGCTGAGATGTGTATAAGCGCAACCACTTTGATGACCCCCAACTCATTTTGAAGTCTCTTAGCCATATAAACTCATTTGTCTTTATCATTTCCCCTTTTATTCAAGGTCTTTTTCTAGTTGCATCACAAGCTGGTGATGGTAGTAATCCTTTGGTGCCAGAGAGGCTCATCCCCAGGAGTCATGTCCCACACTGGGGGGAAGGTAATGCATTTACATGCTGAGTTTGCCTTAGCGAGTGGCCGCATTAGAGCAACATGGAGGCTCTCAGGAGGTAACTCTTAGGCACCCTGCAGCTCTAGGCCTAGTTGAAATTTGAAGCACACAGGTTCATAAGCATAGTCATCAGTATCAAGGGCCCATTATTGGATCATTTTTCTTCACTGGTCTTTGTCCTTGCACTTGGGGGATTGTGGCTGTTCCATTGGTGAATGTGACAGAGCTCCCCAGGATAGGAGCTCAGCACTTCTTCAGTTGTCATGTGTAACTCTATCTACTATGACAATACCCAATGAACATCCAGACATAGCTATATACCCTATATGCATGCCCTGGAGAACTCCCTCACACCCATGCATTCCCCATCAATGACACCCCAACAATGTGAGGACTGATTTCTGAGCACTCAACTTGATTCCATTGGTCTATATATCTATCCTTGTCCAATACCATGCTATTTTGATGACTGTGGCTTTGTAGTAAGTTTTAAAATCAGGAAGTGTGAGTAGTCCAACTTCATTCTTCTTTTTCAAGATGTCTTTTGCTATTTGGACTCATTATCCTTCATTACAAATATGATGGTTGGTTTTTCTATTTTTACAAAGAAATGTTGTTGGAACTTTGATTGGGATTGCATTGAATCTATAACTTGCTTTGGGTAGGTTTCACATTTTAATTAGCTTTATCTTCCAATCTATTAATGTGTAATGTCTTCCCATTTATTTAAATCTTACATGATTTCTTTTAGCAATGTTTTGTAGTTTTCTGTTAATAAGTCCTTTACATCCTTGGTTAGATTTATTCCTAGATATTTTATTATTTTAGTTGCTATTTTAAATGAATTTTTTTCTTGATTTCATCTTCAAATTGTTTATTGCTTATATATAGAAGCACCATGGATTTTGGAATGTTGACCTTGTACCCTGCCACTTTGCTAAATTTATTTATTAGTTCTAAGAGCTTTGTTGTGGATTTTTCAGGATTTTCTATAATAACATATCATTTTCATGTAAGGAAAGTTTTACTTTTTCCTTTACAATTTTTATGCCCTTTATTTCTTTTTCTTGCCTAATTGCTGTGGCTAGAACTCCCAGTACAATGTTGAATAACAGTGGTGACCATGGGCATCCGTCTCTAGTCCCTGATCTTACAGGGAAAACTTTCAGTCTTTCACCATTAAGTAGAATTTTAGCTGTGGGTTTTTCATATATGCCCTATATCATGTTGATGAAGATTCTTTCTATTCTTAGTGTTCTAATTGTTTTTACCAGGAACAGAGGTTGAATTTTCTCAAATGCCTTTTCTGCCAAAATTGAGAAGTTCATGTCTTTTCTTTCTTTTATTCTGGTAATGTAGTGTATTACATTAATTAATTTTCTCATTTTGAGTCACCCTTGCATACCAGGGATAAATGTTGCATGATCATGTTGTTTAATTCTTTTAATATGCTGTTGGATTCAGTTTGCCAGTATTTAGTTAAGGATATTTGTATCTATTTTCATAAGAGATATTAGTCTGTAATTTTCTTTTCAGGTGATATGGCTTCTGCATAAGAGTGATGGACTCATAGAATGAATTAGGGAGTGTTCTCTCTTCAATTTTCTTGGAAGAGTTTCAGCCGAATTGGAGTTAAGTCTTCTTGGAATGTTTAGTAAAATTCCCCTGTGAAGCCATCTAGTCTAGGGCTTTTCTTTGTTGTGAGGTATTTGATTATTGATTCAATTCTTTACTAGTCATTGGTTTGTTGAGATCTTTGATTTCTTCTTGAGTCAATGTAGCTTGTTTATGTGCTTCTAAGAATTTGTTCATTTGATCTAAGTTATCTAAATTATTGGTATACAATTGCTCATACTATCCTCTTTTAGTCCCTTTTTATTTCAGTGCTGTTGGTAGTAATGTTCTCCTTTTCATTTCTTCTTTTTATTATTTGTAGCCTTTCCTTTTTTCATTGTCAGTCTAGCTTACAGTTTGTCCATTTTATTGATTTTTTTCAAAAAACTGACTTTTTTTGTACCATATTGTTTTATCTAATGGAATGGTAGAAATGAACGAACTTGGTGGATGTTGACACAATTTATAAAAAAGGTAAACCCAACATGCATGCCCTGCAGTATAGACCATGGGACCTTCTGGGCAAACTGGTATAAAGCTTAACTCTTGTCATAACTGCTGCCCAGAGTGTGCTTGTCAAAGAGATACTCTGCCAAGCCAGAATCTGGGACCCCCATCTTGTACAAGTTGGCTACACAGTCACCCAATTCTTTGATGGACTTTACCTGATCATTAAGGCAATGCATCTCAATGGAATCACACAAATGGGGTCGTTTTTGTCAGTAGTCAGTCTGTGCAGCTCCAGTAGTGATTGAATCACCCTTTTTTCAAGTGTCATGCACACTCCTTTGCATTCTGCCCATTCTACCAATGGTTTTGTTCTGGTTTCTTGATATCTTAAAGAAAGATTCAGTCAACTCATTGGTTCTGCAGCTTCACAAGTTTCTTAGCCTGTTCTCTCTCCTCATGAGATCGGTGAAGAAAATATTTAGCAAAGTTCTTCAAAGTCACACCATCATGGTCTAAGTAGTAAGGCATCAATAGGTAGACATAAGAAGTGCAGAGTTCCAGGTTGATCTGGTGATTGATGGTTGGTGATTGTAATTCTGGCACGCAGGTGATGGAGACATGGTCATCATGGCAGGTAGTTGAGGAGAGGTGATAGCTATTGAGTGGCACTGGAGTGGTAGCAGAGGGCTTTTTGAAGTGTCTGGCCATTGAGAACAAGTGCTGGGTTCTGTTCAAGTGCCGTTGAAGCAGGAAACCATGGTGACTCTCAGAGAAGACATCTGAAAGAACAAACTTTTGATTTTTGTTGATTCTCTATTTTTTTCTATTTCATTTATCTCCTTTCTAATCTGTTTTTTTTTAAATTTTTCCTTCCTTCTGCTTACTTTGGTTAATTTCCTTCCTTCTGCTTACTTTGCTTAATTTCTTCTTTTTCTAGTTCTTCCAGTTTTGAGGTTAGAGTTCTGATTTGAAGTCTTTTTTTTTTTTTTAATATATGAGCATTTGGAACTAGAAATTTGCCTCATAGCACTGCCTTTGCTACATCCTATAAGTTTTGGAAAGTTGTGTTTTTATTTTCATTCATCTCAAGATATTTCCTGATTTCTCTTGTGATTTCCTCTTTAACCCATGGTTGTTCAAGAGTATATTATTTAATTTCTACACATTGTGGATTTTCCATTTCTCCTTCTGTGATTGATTTCTAGCTCCATTCCATAGTGGCTGGAAAAGAAATATCATATGATTTAAATATATATTTTTTTTGCTTTTTATTTTTTTTATTTTTTATTTTTTTCCAAATTCTACTCAATTTATTCATTTTTTAAAAAAATATTACATTAAAAAAATATGAGGTCCCCATTCACCCCCACCACCGCCACCCCACCACTCCCCCCACAGTAACACTCTCCCCCATCATCATGACACATCCATTGCATCTGGTGAGTACATCTCTGGACATCACTGCACCCCATGTCCTGTGGTCCACACCATAACCCACACTCTCCCACATTCCATCCAGTGGGCCATGGGAGGACATACAATGTCTGGCAGTTGTCCCTGGAGCACCACCCAGGACAACTCCAAGTCCCAAAAATGCCTCCACATCTCATCTCTTCCTCCCATTCCCCACACCCAGCAGCCACCATGGCCACTTTCTCCACACCAGTGCCACATTTTCTCGATTATTAACCACAATAGTTCATGAATAGGATATCATTAAGTCCACTCTAATCCTTACTGTATTCCTCCTTCCTGTGGACCTTGGCTTGGTTGTGTCCATTCCACATCTATGTCAAGAGGGGGTTTAGATTCCACATGGATACTGGATGCAATCCTCCTGCTTTCAGTTGTAGGCACTCTAGGCTCCATGGTGTGGTGGTTAACATTCTTCGACTCCATGTTAGCTGAGTGGGGTAAGTCCAATAAATCAGAGTGTAGGAGCTGAAGTCTGTTGAGGCTCAGGGCCTGGCTATCATATTGTCAGTCCAGAGATTCAAATCCCCTAGATATATCTTAAACCCCAGCACCAACTACAATTCCAGTAAAGTAGCATGAAAGACTTGTGAAAAGAGATCCCATCTGAGTCCAGCTCCATCATGCAGAAACACCAGCTTCAAAGAAGGGCCAACTGACGTGGCAGTGAACCCCATCTGCCATGACCATAGAACCTGTGGGTCTCTTTAGCCCTCAAAAGGACCAATACCTGGGGTTGTATCTACTTTATCTGTCTCTGAGACTTTGCTCAGGTGTGCATAAGGGCAATCCTTCTGAAAATCTCCAGACTCTTTTTTAGAGACTCATAGCCATATGAACTCATTTGTCCTTTCCATATATTTTTAATAAATCAAGACTTGTTTTCTGACCTAGATATGGTCTATCCTGGAGAATGATCCATGTGCACTCAAGATGAATATATATCCTGTTTTTGTTGGATGAAATGTTCTATATAAGTCTATTAAGTCTAGTTGCTTTAGAGTATCATTCAAGTCTTGTACTTTCTTAATGATCTTCTGACTAGATGTTCTATCCATTATTGAAAGTGATATGTTAACATCCTCCTACTATTAATCAATTTCTCCCTTCAAGTCTAACAGTATTTGCTTCATATATTTTGGGGCTCTGCTCTTAGGTACATATATATTTAAAATTGTTACATCTTCTTGTTGAATTGTTCCCTTTATATGAATATAATAACTATCTTTGTCTCTCCTAACAGTTTTTGTCTTAAAGTCTATTTTATCTGATATTACTATAGCTACACCAGCTCTCTTTTGATTACTACTTGCATGGTATCTATTTTTTCCATCCTTTCACTTTTAATAAGTGTCTTCTCTTTTCTTTCCAGATATATTTTTCAGATATTTTCTTTGTGGTTACCATGGGGTTAAAATTCAGTATCTCGAATATATAACATTCCTATTTGGTTTTATACATATATACATTACCTATACTCCTCTGTATCCCATCTCTTTTTTTTTAATTACTTTTTTTTTTAAAGATTTATTTATTTTTTTTATTTCTCTCCCCTCCCCCCCCCACCCCGGTTGTCTGTTCTCTGTGTCTATTTGCTGCGTCTTCTTTGTCCGCTTTCTGTTGTTGTCAGTGGCACAGGAATCTGTGTTTCTTTTTGTTGTGTCACCTTGCTGCATCAGCTCTCCATGTGTGCAGCACCATTCCTGGGCAGGCTGCACTTTCTTTCGTGCTGGGTGGCTCTCCTTCCGGGGCGCACTCCTTGAGCGTGGGGCTCCCCTACGTGGGGACACCCCTGTGTGGCACGATACTCCTTGCATACATCAGCACTGTGCATGGGCCAGCTCCACACGGGTCAAGGAGGCCTGGGGTTTGAACCGCAGACCTCCCATGAGGTAGACGGACACCCTAACCACTGGGCCAAGTCTGCCGTCCTATCCCATGTCTTTTTATACTTGTTACCACTTATATATTTGTACATTATGTGTGTCCATCATTTTAGAGTTTAACTATTATTTTTATGCATTGTATTTTAGAACCAGTAGGAAGTAAGAAGTTGAGTTACATACTAATCAATATAATACAATTATACTGGCATTAATAACTACCCAAATGATTATCTTTACTGGAGAGTTTTTTTCCTTTATGCCACTTTAAACCACTATCTAGTCTTTCTTTTCAGTCTAGAGAGCTCCCTTTGGCATTATTTGCAGGGTAGGTCTAGTGGTTGTGAACTCCCTCAGCTTTGGCTTATTTGGGAAGGACTTAATCTCTTCCTCATTTTTGAAAGAAAGTCTCACCAGATGTAAAATTCTTGGTTGGCAGTTATTTTCTTTCACCCACTTCCTTCTTGCCTCCATGGTTTCTGATGAGAAATCGGCACTCAGTCTAACTGAGACTCCTTTATATAACATGTTGCTTTTCTCTTGCAGCTCTCAGAACCTGAAATGCATTTCCCTCTTCCTTTCACACACACTCAACAAAAGGATGTCGTCATGTGGGAATTCCCAATTTCCTGCCCCACCTATCCACTACTGCATGCACGTGGATTTTGGCCTCATGCCCTCTGGTCACAGTGGAAGAGTCCAGAATCATCCTTTCTAAGAACACTTAGAAAGATGGAGCCCTGCAAATGGAACCTACCCTGCAAGGTGAATGCGACAGAAGTTGTGTGTTGGTTGAAGGGTATCACTAACATGCAGTTATCTCACAAAGAAGGATTCAGAAAATAAAAATTCCAATCTCTCTTATCTTCCACCCTCATTTTCCCTTACTGTTTTTTCCCATAGACCAAATGCATTCAGAAGCCAGAAGGCAAGGGAACTCACCAATGTAATCCATAAAAATTTCAATCTCCTAGGTTGAAAGAAAATATTCAAAATGTCATTTTTTTCAGAACAAGAAAGCAAAGAAGATCTTCTGGAATTTTACATTTCCGGGGCATGTGTTTCTTAAGGCACACGCAGAGTTCCAACCAGTTAATGTGGAGTGGGGGTGCAAAGAGAGCAGAGAGGAGTGGACTAGCAACCTTGTTCCATAGCTTCCTCTATATAAGGTCCTTTAACTCTAAAAAGCTAGCCTTTCATGCAACAGGTCCTTTAACTCTAAAAGGCTAGCCTTTCATGCAACAGTGCTCTTGAAAGGTAGGACAACATGCTTCTCAATATATGAGACTGCTCCATCCTTCCAGATGAAACCATAACACAGAACATTTTACCCATGGTTCAGGAGGCTCAAGCAGCAGTTATGCCAATGATTATTTACCTATGAGGCCCTTTCTGAGACCAACTGTCTGTCACTTACAGAGGAGAACTGGTCTGAATGCATAACACATGAGGTCAAAGAGAGACATCTTCCTTGTTCTAGACCACATCTATCAGCCCCAACTATTATAGCAAGAGATTGCTTTGCTGTTTGGCATTATATGCTCCTGTTAGTTTAAAAAAAAAAAAATTAATCTATATTCAAGCACTGTAAGAAATTAAACCAGATAGGCTTTCCAAAGCCTAAACCTTGTCACAAATAAATATGAGCAAGCTATGTTAATACTATGCTTAAACATACTCTGATATGATGGGGAAGACGAATATCTGTTTTTATGATTTAGATTTGAGGTTAGATTGGGTAGGTTTGTGACAGAGCTGGCCAGAATTGAACTACAAGCAAATCACCTTCAGTGAGCTCAGATTCGATAATGGGAAATGAAATCACCAAGCTAAAATGAACTGAGCCTCACAAAAGACTTCCTTAGTGCTCCTGTTTATATAGGCAAATTACTCACCCTGATGACTCCTGGGCCATTGCCCTGGCTGGGCCTCTGCCTGCTCTTTTTGAGCCAGTGATTTATCAAAACTAAAGCTTTATTAAAAATGTACCCTCCACTCTTCAGAGAACAAATATGAAAATCTAGTTTCAGAAGATATCAGAATCGTTTATTTTTGAAGTTGGCAGAACTGGCTGTGAATACTACTCTGGGATGGATCCCTTCTCTGGAAGGGGAGTTATATATTTTTCAGAACAGGCTTCTCTTCTTTCATCCACAAAAAAACAATGAAATATTAAATGTGGTATGAAAAAATTAAAATGTTTTGAAAGGGAAAAAGAAAGCAAATCACCTACCCTGACTGGCAACCTGCGCAAGGCGCCCCTCTGATAATAGTAGGGAAAGCGATCAGACCTCTGATCATCATAGCTGTCCTGCAGAGCTGGCTGCCAGTGCATGGTGACAGTGTTATCTGCTCCAGGGCATAAAGGTAACCAGAAGAGGTTGAGCTCTTTGAAGCAGCTCTCCATATCTAGCCACTTCTAACACAACACAAGAACAAGTAGTTGAGAAGTGAAAAGTCAGCCAGTCCTCTAATAAGTACTTGCTTATCAAGAGTGAGAAGAGATGGCTTGTATTATGGACTGAATTGTGCTCCCCAAAAGAACATGTTCAAGTCCTACCCCCTATCCTATAAATGGCATCTTGTTTGGAAATCAGATCTTTGAAGATACTGGTTAATAGGAGGCCAAACTGCATTAGGGGGAGAGCCTTAATGCAACATGACTGGTATCCTTATAAGAAGCAGAGAAATGGACACAGACAAACAGAGGGGGGAAGGCCATGTGATAACTGTGGGAAAGAATGCCATGGATCACTGACAAGCCACTGCCAGAAGCCAGGAGAGAGACCTGGAGCAGATTTTTCCTAAAGGCTTCAGAGAGTGTATGGCCCTTCCAATACCTTGACTTTGGACCTCTAACCTCTAGATTGTGAGACAATAAAATTCTGCTGTTTTTAAGCCACCCAGTTTATAGGACCTGGTTATGGCAACCCTAGTAAAACTAATACTGTTTGGAATTAGAAAGATGTGTATGAATTCCAGCTCAACCATTTGCCCACCATATGGTCTTGGAAAAATCATTTATCTCCTCTGACATCCATTTTCTTAGCAAGGAAAATAGAAATAATTATATCCACCATCAACCTAGAGGGATTAAATATGAGCATTAATGTGAAACACCTGGCCCAGAGTAGACATTTATCAGAATGAAAATAGTAAATACTTCTATGGAGCTTATGCTGTACCAGGCACTCTCCCAAGCACTTTATGTATTAACTTATTTATATTTAATCCTAAAATGACCATTTGTCATAGATACTATTTTTGCCCCCATCTTACAGATAAAGAAACTGAGGCACAGCAATGTCAAATAACATGCCTCAAAACACAAATACTGATGGTAGGAGCAGAACTAGTATTCAAGTTTCAGCAGTCTCATGCTGGCTTTCAAGCTCTAAGACTTTTCTCTTTACTGTGGGATCAGTATGTGGATTGATGTTAAATTTCCCCTGTGAATAGCAACAGTTTGATTTTTCTTCTCACAGAAATGAAAAGGGGTTTTGTTTTTATTATTGTTGCATAGATATAGCACTGATGAACTTGAGAGTATGTCCCAGGAGTCTGGATTTCTTTTTTGCAGGGAATGACCTCCTTTGCACTTTCTAAAAACTCCAACACACATTAAGTTGGTGGTATTTAGGTCAAGCCAGATGACTTATTTACATGGTTGCACCACAGACACACAACTGGTTGTTTAGACATTTCTAATTTTTTCTGGTTTTTGGGGAATTGTGGAGATATTTTAAAGCTGGAGAATTACAGACCATAAAGATATAATCCAGGGATTTCTGGAAAGATGGTGTCGGAGTAGGTAGGCTGGGCTCAACTCTCTCACAAAAACAATGGAAAAAAGACCAAAAGCTCTCTGAGGGACCTGCTTTAGGGATCAGCAGACCAGAACAGTGCTGAACAACTCCCAGGAGGGTGAAGGACAGAAAGATGAAGAACCTGACACAACAAACATGAGTAATCAAACCACCATGGCAGCTGGGAAAGGCTCCCAACTTCCACCACCAAGATATTAAGCTAGGATAAAACCCCTGGCTCAATGCAGCAGACTGAGAAGGGAGCAGATGTCTTCTTCCCTATCAGCTGTTACAAAGGAAAATGGAGGGGGAGTCACAAGGCTTCTTTTCAGTGAATTTGGCTAGCAGAGCCCACTTTGAATCTCAGCTCTGGACAGACCAAAACACAGGAAAGCAGAGATTGAAAGAAACTCCTTCATGGAAAGGTACACCAGCAAGCACCATCTATTGGCCAGTCTGGAAACTGTACAGAGAAAAACTGCTTTTAGGCATCTCTTAACCCAAACTTCTGGGAGATAATCTGTACTCCATTAGCTGGTCCCTGACCTGATTTTGATTACCTAAACTGGGCAATTTTAAAGATTAGAATAAATTGAACCAAATATCAAAGAAAAGCTGTGAAGAAAAAAAAAAAAACCATAATAAGCAAGAGAGAGAAATTGGCCATCAGAGTAAATTCACCAACATATTCAGATGTCTAGACATTGGCAAAAAATTACAAGCCATACTAGGAAACAGGAGAGATGGCCCAGCCCAAAGAAAAAACCAAGTATCCTGAAGAGATATGGGTTTGAAGACAACTAATCAATGATAATCAATATTAAGTGCTGACCTCTCATCAGAAACCATGGAGATGAGAAAAAAGTGGTGTGATATATTTAAGGTACAGAAAGAGAAAAACTGCCTGCCAACAATTCTGTATCCAGCAAAACTGTCCTTCAAAAATGAGGGTGAGTTCAAAGTCTTCACAGACAAACAAAAACTTATAGAGTATGCTATCAAAAGACCAGAATTATAAGAGATACTAAAGGGAATGCTGTAGTCTGAAGGGAAAAAGCATGAGTGAGAGACTTGGAGAAGAGTATAGAAATGAAGATTATTAAGAAGGGTAAATTAAGGGGTAAATGACAGGCAATCATAAGATATGACAACAGAAAGGCAAAGGACAAAATGGATGAAGTAAGTAATGCCTTTACAGTAATAATATTGAATGTTAATGGCTTGAACTCCTTAATCAAAGACATAGGGGAGCCAATGTATCTCAGTGATTGAGCACTGGCTTCCCACATACAAAGTCCCAGGTTCAAACCCTGGCCCTGGTACCTCAATAAAAAATAAAAAAAAAAAGAAAGACATACAATGATAGAATGGATTAAGAAAAAAAACCATGGCTCATTTATATGCTGTCTATAAGATGTTCACCTCAGATATAAGGGCACAACCAGGTTAAAAGTGAAAAGTTGCGGAAAGATATTCCATGCAAATAGTAACCACAAAAGTGTTAGAGTAGCAATACTAATATTGTACAAAATGGATTTTAAGTGCAAAACTGTTATAAGGGATGAAGAATGTCATAATATATTAATAAAAGGGACAATTCACCAAGAAGAAATAAATATACTAAATATTTATGCACCTAACCTGAGTGCCTCAAGATACATGAGGCATACACTGGCAAAACTGAAGGAAGAAATAGATATCTCTACAATAATAGTTGGAAACTTCAATACCCACTCTCAGTATTGAATAGGACATCTGGACAAAGGATAAAACAAAGAAACAGAGAGCTTGAATAATATGATAAATGAACTAGACCCAACAGATATCTATAGAACATTGTACTGTAAAACAGCAGGATATACATTCTTTTCAAATGCTTTTGGATCATTATCCAGGATAGACCATATGCTGAGTCACAAGACAAGACAAGACTCAATAAATTTAAAAAGATTGAAATTATACAAAACATTTTCTCTTATAACAGAATGAAGCTGAAAATCAATAGTGGATGGAAAAAGAGAAAATTCATAAATCTATAGAGATTAAACAACACACTCTTAAATAAACAGTGGGTCAAAAAGAAATTGCAAAAGAATTCAGCAAATATCTTGAGATGAATGAAAATAAGAACACAACATATCAAAAGTTATGAGACACTGCAAAGGCAATGCTGAGAGGGAAATTTGTAGCTCTCAATGCTTACATTAAAAAAAGAAAGAGCCAAAATTGAAGGTATAATTGCACACCTGGAGGAACTAGAAAAAAGAATGGTAAACTAATCTCAAACCTAGCTGAAGGAAAGAAATAGTAAAGATCAGAACAGAAATAAACGAAATCAAGAACAAAAAACAATAGAGGTGATCACCAAAACTGAAAATTGGTTTTTTGAGACCAACAAAATTGACAAACCCTTTGCTAGACTGACAGAAAAAAAAGAGAACAGGGCAAATAAAATCATAAATGAGAGGGTTATCATTACTACTGGCCCCACAGAAATAAGAGAGATAATAAGAGGATGCTATAAACAACTGTATGCCAAAAAAAACTAGACAATGTAAACAAGATGAACAAATTCCTAGAAACACATGCACCACCTACACTGACCCTATAAAAATTAGAAGACCTCAACAAAGCAATCACAAGTGAAGATATTGAAATAGTCAATAAAACTTCCCCAAAATGCTTACTAGCACCAAAGATCCACTCAAGGCTTGTCAGCCTAGAGGGGGAATGGTAAGGAACTCAACATTACTCAGTTCTGTTGGGGATGCCCTGCTAGCTCTTGTGATTCTATATTTCTAGACACAACTTATGCTTACCAAAACACTTCACCAAAGATGCTGTGGGCATGTTGTAAACTAGACCCCTAGGGTCTGGAGTAGAAGTTAATTTTTTTTTAAAGATTTATTTATTTATTTATTTCTCCCCCCTCCCCTCCCCCCCCACCCCGGTTGTCTGTTCTCTGCGTCTATTTGCAGCATCTTCTTTGTCCACTTCTGTTGTTATCAGTGGCATGGGAATCTCTGTTTCTTTTTGTTGCATCATCTTGTTGTGTCAGCTTTCTGTGTGTGTGGCACCATTCCTGGGCAGGCTGCACTGTTTCGCTCTGGGCGGCTCTCCTTACAGGGCGCACTCCTTGCGTGAGGGGCTCCTCTATGTGGGGGACACCCCTGAGTGGCAGGGCACTCCTTGCGTGCATCAGCACTGTGCATGGGCCAGCTCCACACAGGTCAAGGAGGCCCGGGGTTTGAACCATGGACCTCCCATGTGGTAGACGAATGGATGCCCTAACCACTGAGCCAAGTCTGCCGCCCAGAAGTTAATTTTGTCTAAACGTCTAGAGAAGTATCCTGCTTCAGGATCCAGGGCTCAATGGGTATACATTGGTACTGTCTGCTAGCTGGTAACTATAAGATCTAAAGAGGGTTCCAGCAAACCAATAACTAATCTCACATTTGCTGCTACTTTAAACTATCAAGATGGAATATTCTTCTCTGTGAAGACAAGGCTTACTTCTCCTTACCTCCCCCTTGGACCAGCTTATCTCACTAACATACATCACACCCTCTATCTACTATGGTCCTGAAGATCTCACCATGCCATTTCCTGTATTTTCTCACCATACAATAACTAAAAGGGCAGCCTTTCTTCTCATCTTTGGCATTACTACTACTGTGTGAACTGGGGCAGGCAGTTTATACCAAACCCTGCAGGTCTACCACAACCTCCTCTCTGGAGCTAACTAACAGCATAGAAGAAATAGCCGTATCTTAGATGCCCTCACACAGCAAACAGACTTTCTTGCTGCTGTGGTGCTACAAAATTGCAGAGCTCTAAACATGCTAACAGTTGTATAGGGAAGGACATGTCTGTTTCTCAAGAAAGAATTCAGCTTCTATGTAAATTGCTCTGAAATAGTCCTAGACAGCATTTGAAACCTGCAAGATGAAGCTCCCAAACTTCAAGAGGATGCAGCCTCTGGAGGCACCTGGGCTTTCTCACTTTTGTGGCCCAGTATGTCATAGCTGGCATACATTTTGAGTCTACTTACCATCATCTTCTTTATCCTTTCAGTGGGACCATGTAGCTTCAAAATTCTAAGTTTATTTTTTCCAGAGTCAATAATTTCCAGAACAAGATATTAGTCATGAAGGATTTCATCCAGTTCCAACCACAGTGCTGGATCCATCTTTCCTCAATCTCAGTAGAAGAGCCAGAGAGTTTTATACCCTGTCAGGCACAGACTACTGCCCTAACTAGCAGGAAGCACCTATAGAGGAATGATCATCACTTTTCAGCCCCCTTAAGAGTACGGGTGTAAACTTTCTGAGAGGGGATGGAGGCAGGTTAGTATAGGGAAAAGAGGAAAAGATGATTCACAGCTGGGACCTGGCAGAGAACATAGCTGTGAGACCTGGCCCAGAAACCCCCTGAGGGAAGGCTGCTACTAAGAACAAAGCCAGAAAGATACCACCAAGGCTCTGGCCATGAGGTCCCATTTGGAACTCTCCTGAAGTCTAGGGAAGGCCCTGGATAACACTAAAACAGGCCTCCCCATTGGTCCCAAATAATTCCAAATGAAAGGCCTCTTCATTTGTTCCCTGGGTGCTAACAGGTTGAGCAACCAATAAGAGCAACAAACAGCTGGGGATCCTCCCCCAACATTAGGAAAGGGGAGGAATGAAGAATGACTTTAATGAAGGCAGCTCCCACCCCCAACCCCAAATGTTCCTCTTTGCCTGGAGGAGCCTGCATCCACATCTGGCTGTGTACTTTTCTTTTATTTCCTAAAAAACTCTTTTTACTGGCCAATCATACGAACAAATAAACACTCCAAAAGATGAAAAGCCCAGAACCAGATAGTTTCACAAGTAAATTCTACCAATAAATAAAAAAATGATCTAATACCAACTTGCTCAAGCTCTTCCAAATATTGAACAGGAAAAAATGCTGTCAAACTCAATTTATGAAGCCAACATCACTCTAATACCAGAACCAGATAAAGATATTATGAAAAAAGTAAACTAGAGCCCAATATCCCTAAAGAATATGATACAAAAGTCTTCAACAAAGTACCTGGAAACCAAATCCAAAAGCACATTAAAAGAATTTTATGTATCAAGTACGTTTAATCCGAAGTATGCAAAGGTGATCCAACACCAGAAAATCAATCCGCATAATAAACCACATTGATAAATTGAAGAAGAAAAACTCACATGATCCTCTTAAATGATGCAGAAAAGACATTTGACAAAATTCAGGACCCTTTCTTGATAAATAAACACTCCAAATGATAGGAATAAAAGGAAGCTTTCTCAATATGGTAAAGTGCATATATGAAAAACAGCTAGCATTGTCCTCGATGGTGAAAGACTGAAAGCTTTACAGCTGAGATCAGGAAAAAGACAAGGATACACACTGTCACCACTGTTATTCAATATTGTGTTAGAAGGTTCTAGCTATAGCAATTAAGTTAGATAAAGATATAAAAGACACCTGAATAGGAAAGGAAGAAGTAAACTTTCACTATTCATTCTTTTTTTTTTTTTATTTTATTGACTTTGTAATAATATTACATTAAAAATATATATGTGAGGTCCCATTCAACCCCCCACCCCACCTCTCCCCCCCCCCCCCCCCCCCCCCGCAACACTCCCTCCCATCATCATGACACATCCATTGGATTTGGTAAGTACATCTTTGGGCACCTCTGTACCTCATAGTCAATGGTCCACATCATGGCCCATACTCTCCCCCATTCCATCCAGTGGGCCCTGTGAGGATATACAATGTCCGGTGATTGCCTCTGAAGCACCATCCAGGGCAGCTCCATGTCCCAAAGACGCCTCCACCTCTCATCTCTTCCTGCCTTTCCCCATACCCATCAGCCACCATGTCCACTTTTCCCAATCCAATGCCACCTCTTCTATGTGGACATTGGATTGGTTGTGTCCATTGCACCTCTATGTCAAGAGGAGGCTCAGATTCCACATGGATGCTGGATGCAATCCTCCCACTTTCAGTTGTAATCACTCTAGGCTCCATGGTGTGGTGGTTGTCCTTCTTGATATGATCCTCTATCTAGAAAATCCTGAAAAAGCCACAGCTAAGCTACTAGAACTAATAAATGAGTTCGGCAAAGTGGTGGGATACAAGATTAATACACAAAAATCAATAGCATTTCTACACATTACTGATGTGCAATCTGAGGAGGAAATCAGAAAAAAAATTCCATTTATAATAGCAACTAAAATAATCAAATATTTAGGAATAAAGGACTTGTATTTAGAAAACTACAAAACATTGCTAAAAGAAACTGAAGAAGACTTAAATGAATGAAAGGACATTCCATGTTCATGGGCTGGAAGACTACATATTGTTAAGATGTCAGTTCTACCTAAACTGATTTACAGACTCCATGCAATTTCAATAAAAATTCCAATAGCCTTTTTTGCAGAAATGGAAAGGCCAATTATCAAATTTATTTGGAAGGGTAAGGAACCCTGAAGAGCCAAAAATGTCTTAAAAAGAATGAAATTAAAGGATGCTCACATCCTCACTTTAAAACATATTACCTAGCTACAGTGGTAAAAACAGCATGGTACTGGCATAAAGACAGACACATTGACCAATGGAACTGAATCAAGAATTCAGAAATAGGGGTGGCAGACTTGGCCCAGTGGTTAAGGCATCTGTCTACCACATGGGAGGTCCATGGTTCAAACCCCGGGCCTCCTTGACCCGTGTGGAGCTGGCCCATGTACAGTGCTCATGCATGCAAGGAGTGCCCTGCCATGCAGGGGTGTCCCCCGTGTAGGGGAGCCCCAAACGCAAAGAGTGAGCCCTGTAAAGAGGGCTGCCCAGTGCGAAAGAAAAGTGCAGCCTGCCCAAGAATGGCGCCACACACACGGAGAGCTGACACAACAAGATGATGCAACAAAAAGAAACACAGATTCCCGTGCCGCTGACAACAACAGAAGTGGACAAAAGAAGAAGATGCAGCAAATAGACACAGAGAACAGACAACTGGGATGGGGAGGGGGGGAAGGGAAGAGAAATAAATAACTAAATAAATCTTTTTTAAAAAAAAGAATTCAGAAATAGACCCTCACATCAATAGTCAAGTGATTTTTAGAGGGCTGTCAAATGCTCCCAGGTGACCTGAAAGGCTATTGAGCAAATGGTGCTGGGAGAACTGGATCGGTACATCCGAAAGAAAGAAAGCAGACCCGTATCTCACACCTTATATCAAAATTAACTCAAAATGGAACAAGGACCTAAATATACAAGTGACAACCATAAAACTCCTAGAAGAAAATGTAGGAAAGCATCTTCAAGATCTTGTGGTAGGCAGTAGTTTCTTAAAGCTTACACCCAAAGCATGAGCAAAAAAAAAAAAAAAAATAGGTAAATGAGACCTCCTCAAAATTAAACACTTTTGCACCTCAAAGGACTTTGTCAAAAAGATGAAAAGGCGGCTGACTCAATGGGAGAAAATATTTGTCAGTCACATATGCCATAAGGTTTTCATATTCATGATATATGAAGAGATGATATAATTTAACAATAAAAAGGCAAAATATTTAATTAAAAAATGGGCCAAAGACTTGAAAAGACAATTGCCCAAAGAAGAAACAATTGGTGAAGAAACACATGAAAAAATGTTCAACATCACTAGTGATTAGGGAAATGCAAAAAAAAAAAACTAAAATGAGATATCATTTCGCACCTTTTAGCCTGGCCACTATTAAAAAGTCAGAAAACTCTAAGTGTTGGAGAGGATGTGGAGAGATAAGAATGCTTATTCACTATTGCTGGGAATGTAGAATGGTACAGCCACTGTGAAGGACTGTGTGATGGTTAGGCTTTGTGTCAACTCAGCCAGGTAATTGTGCCCAGGTGTTTGGTCAAGCAAGCACTGGGCTAATTGTAATACAGGGGCATTCATGGACTTTAGTCACCACTGACTTTACTGCAGTGGTAAATCATAGATAGCTGATTACAATTACATTAATCAGGGAGATTGCCATCAGCAATGAGTGACACTTAACCCAGTCAGTTGAATGCCTTAAAAGGCGAAGTGATTCCAGCATTGAGAGAAAACCTTCCTGGACTTTCATTGCACCCCCTGGTTGCAGCCTGCCTGCAGAACCTGGACTTGTGCATCCCCACGGCTGCACGAGAGACTCTTATAAAATCACATACCGTTGAAAGATATCTCTTGTTGATTCTGTTTCCCTAGAGAACCCTGACTAATACAGACTGCTTGGCAGTTCCTAAGAAAGTTGACTATAGATTTGCCACATGGCCCAACAATACCATTCCTAGGTATATACCCAGGAGAACTGAGAGCAGTGGCATGAACAAACATCTGCACACCCCTGTTCATAGCAGTGTTATTCACGATTGCCAAAAGTTGAAAACAACCCAGGTGTCCATCAACTGATGAATGGATAAACAAATTTTGGTGCATGCACATGATCTAGAATGTTATGAAGTGGTAAGAAGAAATGAAGTCATGAATCATATGACAACATAGATGAACCCGGACAACATTATGATGAGTGAAGCAAGCCAGACACAAAAGGACAAATATTGTATGCTAGTGCTATTATGAACTAAATATATTTTATAAACTCAAGAGTTAATAATTAGAATCTAGGTCTCAGAAAATAGGAGGTTAGAGAATGGAAAGCTGAAGGTTAATCTATGCAGAATTGTTAAAACGGTTGTTTGTAAATTTTTGGAAATGAATAGAAATGCCCTTCTGCTTAATACCAAAATTTTATGGAATATAAATACCCCCTTCCTACCATCACAATCCCTCTCTCTGCTACACCCCCCACCTCCACCACCAAGCCTTTCCAACAGATCTCAGGGTTGCTGTCTAATCAATTTATTTTTATCCCAGAGGCACTGAGGTAGTAACTTAATGGCAAGTTGAGTTTTCCAAGTAAAATGTAAACCTTGTAATCATATCTCAGTAGAGATAAGAGAATGAGCTAAAGGAGAAACTAGTTGAATTCTTGACCCAGGTTATCAAGAGTTCAGTCTGATAGGAATTTTATGTTTCTAGTAAGAGCTGATGGTGCGAACATCAGACCAGCACTAAAACTACACAGGTACAATGGCATTTGAGGGAGTCAAGTGTTCTGTGATTTTTACCCACATATATTTACATTATCATAAGATCATGTCTTTATCTAATATGGTAATTCTGATTCTACATGCAACTTCTAGTATCAGATTTACATGAAGGAAAGAACTGAGATGGGTTGGGATATTTTCAGAATTATTAGAGTAGGAGAGATTGGAATCAGTCTACTGAGCTCAAAACTAATTTTAAATCTAAGAATAGATGCAGTTTGCATTCAGCCCTTAAGAGGATGTTTTTTCATTCTTCTCTGTGCAAATGCATTTTATTTTATTATTGTTAACTGTTTAATCAGCACAATTTAATTTTTCTGCTAAGGTAAAATAGCACATTTGTATAGATGGGTGATTCCTTTGCACTTTTTCAGACAGTAAAGCAGTCATGGTACAAGTGACTACAGTGAGTCCCCTTGTTTTCTAGGCATGAGATGAACTAAAGGAGAGAATTCACTCAAAACATAGAATAAAATAGAAAGGAAGTACTGAGAGGATTTGAAGACTCAAAGACTAGAAAAGGAACAGAGCAAAGCAAAGTGAAAGACTTGTGTGAAGTTTTTAGCTTGTGTAGAAGCAGAAACAACCTGCTAAAAGACAAGAATCAGTCAGGATGGGGAAGGAAAGCAGTCAGTAGAGAGTGGGTTTGGGTTGAGACTTGGTGGAAGTGAGATAAAAGTAGGACAAAGAGGTAGAATGACCAGAAGGCAGATGGAAAGACAGAAAGATGGTGAGAGGATAGAAACATCTGCAACAAAGGAGCACTAGATGCCTTAACAATGAAGGAGTTTTGTTTGGTAATATCCTTATTAAGGATTAAATTGTGTCTCCCCCCAAAATTGTCTAAGTCCTAACCCCTAAGCTCAGAAAGTGAGCTTATCTGGAAATAGAGTTGCTACAGATGGAGTTAGGCAAGTTAAAATGAGGTCATAGTGGAGTAGGGTGGGCCTTTAGTACCAAATGACTGTCCTTCTAAGAAGGGGAAAATTAGACAAGATGGACAGATGAGGGGAGAACACCATGCAATGACTGGGTCAGAGAATGCCGTGAATTGCCAGGAGCTGAAGAGGCAGGGAAGGATTCTCCCTGTAGGTTTCAGAGGAAGCTTGCCCTGCTGACACCATGACTTTGGACTTCCAGTCTCTAGAACTTGAGACAATAAAATTCTGCTGTTATAACTCACCCAGTTTTGTGGTACTTTGTTCCAATGGCCCTAGAAAACTTAGAAAATCTTAACTGTATTTAAAATTTTATCAGATTTTCCTAAATAGCTTAATTTACTTTGAGGGAAGAAAGCCAAAGAAGAAAGTACGAGAAAACACATTCTAACTCGAGATAGATTGAACAGGAAAGCAGATGTAGTTCAAGCAGTTGGGTGCCTGCCTACCACACAGGAGGTCCCAGGTTCAGTTCCCAATGCCTCCTAAAGAAGATGAGCAAGAGCGCAAGCTGACACAATAGTCTGGCATGGCAAGCTGATGCAATAAGATGATGCAATGAGGAAACGCAATGGGGAAACACGGTGAGGGACACAACAAGCAGGGAGTGGAGGTGGCTCAAATGACTGGATGCTGCCCTCCCACTTGGGAGGTCCTGGGTTCAGTTCCTGGTGCCTCCTAAAAAGAAGATAAGCAGACACAGAGAACACACAAGGAACAGACACAGTGAGCACAAACAATGGGGGGGGGGGCGATAAATAAATGAAATAAATCTAAAAAAAAAACCAGATTGAACACATAATGCTTATCTCCCTACCTTTAGAGGCAATATTGAAATGATAAAAGTTTTAAAGAGAGTGAGAGGAGAATGGGATGGAGGCAGCAGTAGTTGAGAGACTTTAAGAAATGTGTGGAAGATAAGAAGTGCATGTTTACAGATGAAAGAGAGTGGGACATCCACCATTTTTAAAAGAACATGCTATGAGGGTCTGCAGTGGAGGAGAGTGGCCATCTAAGGGGTGGAGTCAAAGGAATGATAAGAGAGGAGTGAGTGGAAGGGTTAAACAAGGGAGGGTTATATGAAGGGTCCCTCGCAGTCCCATTTGCTCCCTGACTTCTGCACAGCTGCAGGCAGCCTGGCTGTTACTTCTAGCATCTTCTTCTAAAGATACTGAACAAATCAGGGAAAGTCATGATCTATTCTGAGAGTTTTGACCCCTGAGAATAAAACATTCCTCATTCTGGCATCTGGTAGCCCTGAATATGTCTGGCATCTCCACTCCCACTGGCTGAAAGGCTGATCTTGCCATCTTCCCCTCCCTCTGGCTCAGATCTTCCAGGCAGACTCCCCTCCCCAGGCATGTCTTACTGAACAGAGAAGGGACACACACACCTCATTCTTCATATGACTGGACGACCAAGGAGGATCAAACACACAATCAAAACAAGTAGCATGAAAGAGAAAGACCACAATTATTAGAGGAAATAGATATAATTCAGAAAACAGAAGAGAATGTTAAAAAAAAAACACCTGTACCCTCAAAGAGATTTGAAAAGATATTATATCCATAAAATAAAAAAATTACTGTCAAATAGATGCAGAACAAGTAAGAGTTTTCAGAAGTTAAGTGTAGTTGCTCTAAGATAAAGGAGAGAAAATCTGTACTGCAAAGAGCAAAAAGATAAAGAGAAGACAAAAATGAAAGAAAAAAACCCAGAGACACAAAGGATTATTTCAAGAAGTCTACCTTCTGACTAATGGACAATTTCAATAAAAAGAAGGGATGAGAACTCTTGAATAAAATTAAAAGAAGAAAATGTCCCAGAGATAAAGAGGGACACAAGTATTGAAATTGAAAAGGCATACAGGGGGAAATGGGAGGAATAAAGAAAAGATTCTTTTCTAGAGTCACCCTCACAGAATTTCAGAACAAGAAGGTTAAAGAAAATTTCTTAAGCTTTAAGAGAGGATAAACTGGTTACTTTGAAGGAATGAGAATCAGACAGGCATAAGATGTCCTATCAGTATCAGTGGATGTTAGAAGACAATGAAGAAATGCTTTCAAAGTACAGAAGGAAGGGAAGCAGACTTGGCCCAGTGGTTAGGGCGTCCGTCTACCACACGGGAGGTCCACGGTTCAAACCCCAGGCCTCCTTGACCTGTGTGGAGCTGGCCCATGTGCAGTGCTGATGCGCGCAAGGAGTGCCCTGCCACACAGGGGTGTCCCCCACGTAGGGGAGCCCCACACTCAAGGAATGCGCCCTGTAAGGAGAGCCACCCAGCGTGAAACAAAGTGCAACCTGCCCAAGAATGGTGCTGCACACACAAAGAGCTGACACAACAAGATGACACAACAAAAAGAGACACAGATTCCCGTGCCACTGAGAACAACAGAAGCAGACAAAGAAGAACGCACAGCAAATAAACACAGAGAACAGACAACTGGGACAGGGGTGGGGGTAGGGGGGTGCGGGGGTGAGGGGGGAAGAAATAAATAAATAAATCTTTAAAAAAAGTACTGAAGGAAAATTATTTTCAATCTAGAATTCTTTCTGAAAAAATTGATGTAAAATGGACATGGTGACATGCACAAATATTAAGTGCATAACCTGATTGTATGTGTGTTACACCATCTAGATCAAGAAATTGACTTTTTCCACCACCTAATTTCCTCATGTCCTTTCCCTGTTGTTTTAGTTTTCTAGGCTTCTCCAGGCAAACACTGTAAAATGGGTTTGCTTGAACAATGGGAAATCTTTAGCTTACAGTTTTGAGATTGGGAAAATGTCAAAATCAATCTCTTTTTCTGTATTCATTCCATATATAACAGACTCCAATCAGAGGATTAAGATTCATTCTGAATGAGTTGGGTCACACCTTAACTGAGGTAGTCTTATGAAAAGGTCCTACTTACAATGGGTTCACACCCACAGGAGTGGATTAGAGTTAAGAATATGTTTTTCTGGGGTACATATAGCATCAAACCACCATACCTTTCACTACATATCAGTCCCATGCCCCAGGTAATCCGTGTTCTGACTTCTATCACCTTAGATCTGTTTACCCTGTTCTTGAACTTCATTCAAATTTAATCATAGAGTATATGCTTTTTATGTCTGGTTTCTTTTGCTCAATATAATATTTCTGAGATTCATCCAAGTTGTTGAATGAATTGGAAGTTCATATGCTCATATTGTAGAATAGTGTTCCATTGTATTATTACACATAATTTGTTTATCCATTCTCCTTTTGATGGATATTGAGTTGTTTTTAGTTTGAGACTATTATGAATAAAGTTCCTATAAACATTCTTGCACAGGTTTTGGGGCCTTTGTAATAATTTCTTTTGGGTATATAACCAGGAGTGGAATTGCTGGTCATGGGTAGGTGTGTGTTCAAATTTGTTAGAAACATCCATACAGTATTTCACAGTTTGACCCATTTTAATCAGTCATCAGCAATGCATCCTGAGAGCTCCAGTTGCTCCACGTCTTCACCAATACTTGGTAGTAGCAATTGTTTTAACTTTGACCATTTCGGACAGGATGTAATGATATTTTCTTGTGGATTTAATTTGAATTTTCCTGAAGAGCACTAATCCTTAGTAGCTTCTTCCATAGTTCTTGGTCTTTGGTTATCTTCTTTTTTGAAATTGCTGCTCAAGAATTTGCCCAGTTTTTAAAAATTGGATGGTTTGTCTTTTTCTTATGGATTTTTAAAAAGATTTATTTATTTATTTGTTCCCCCTCCACCCCACACACCACCCCATGCTGTCTGGTCTCTGTGTCCATTTGCTATGTCATCTTCTGTGTTTGCTTATCTTCTCTTTAGGTGACACCAGGACCCGATCCTGGGACCTTCTGGAGTAGGAGAGAGGTGCTCAATCTCTTGCACCACCTCAGCTCCCTGGTCTGATGCATCTCTTATTGTCTCAACTCTGTGCCTTTTTCTGTTGCATCATCTTGCTGTGCCAGCTCTCTGCTCAGGCCAGCTTGCTGCATGGGTCAGCACTCCACTCGGGTCAGCTCGCCACATGGGCCAGCATTCCATGTGAGGCAGCTTTCCTTCACCAGAAGGCACCAGGAATCGAATTCTGGTTCTCCCATATGGTAGACAGGAGCCCAATTGCTTGAGCCACATCCATGTCCCTTACTGATCTTTAGAAGTCGTTTACATATTGTGGATGTAGGCCTTTTTTCCAGAGTATATGTATTGTACATTTTTTTTCCCTAGTCTATGGCTTGCCTTTTCATTTCTTAAATTTAGCTAGAATTCTATGCTTGGCCAAACTGTCCACTAAGTATGAGATAAAAAATGAAAACATTTTTAACTGTAGATGTCTCAGGGCCTCCTAAGAGATCCATTCTTAGAAGTTATTTGGGGATATCCTCTAAGAAAACAAAGGGAAGAAACCAAGGAAGAAGTGGGATACATAATATCCAAGAAACAAAGGCTCCCAGGAAGATATCTAAAGGATGTATGAGGACTAAAGCTGTACAACAGGTCAGAGGAGTGACTATTCCCAGTGGGAGCAGAAGAATGCAGAGTTCAGGGAGAGATGTTTGGTGGGGAAATGGTAGACTCTATACACTGGACAGTATGAGTTAATGCCTGGATAATCTTAAGGATAAGACAAAAGTGAGTCATTCTTTTACCAATAAGGTAAAGGAAAGCAATTACAGATTTCAGGAAAAATAAGTTATACAAGAAATTATGGTTCAGATATGAAGTAAAGAAGAATGTATCACACTTTAAAGTATTTAATTGATTGAGTATAAGAGAATTCATTTTACCTTAATGCTTTGAAAAAGAATATTCACTTTTAATTGACCCCAGGGTTCATGCTATTAGATCCTTTATGGATTTTTTATTTTTAGAATCAACCTATTTGGGCAAAACCTATTTTGATCTGAAAAACAGAATATAAACATTAAAAACCTTGACAATATATAAAAATACAAGTGCAGCTATAAGTTAGAAGAGTAGGGCACTCATAGTCTTACCTTAAATGGCAGGGATTAGTTGGGTTGCTGAGTTAGGTAGATGGCACAGAGCTGGGAGAACATAATGTTAGAAAGTTAGAGGCATGAGGGTAGGGATTTTTTTTTCAGGATCTGAAAGGATGACTCTTCACTGCTTTATCCCTGGCACCTAAAACAGGGCTTGGCACATAATTTGTCCTTAATAAAAATTTGTTGTGTGAAGCACACATTTAAGGTTCCAAAGGTAACAATGAGAATAACAAAATAGATACTGCCTCTTAATTGATTTCCTCATCTTCACCCATTTCTTCAGGAGGCAAGTTTGGTGGTTCCTGACTCTGGACTAGCCCATGGAAAGAATTTGTCACATTTCTCTTGCTCCCGTTTCTGCAGCCCACTGTCACATCTGTGTAACATCTTCGCACATGGCCTGGCTCAATTCTGTCACCCAGAATTCAGGCTGGCTGCAGAGGCGAGTTGGACAGAATATGCCACTGCCCAACTGTGGCTCTTTGTTTTCAATGAGAGCCATAGGAGCTAGGAATGGCCCCAGTGACCTGCATTGGTAGGAAGAAAAGGGACTTGCCCATTACTAAATGACACATGGAGTCCTGAGGGCACCAAGTCTTACCCGACTAGATGGAACAAAGATGAGCTGACATCAGTTGAAACCACGTCTTTGAGGTGCTAACCTGTTTGCTGTCAAGGAAATGCATAGCAAATTTCAGTTTGACTGTGCTTACCTTTTTTATCTTAACTTGATGCAAAAAAGCTTGTTGCATTGATCAGTTTGAGACTTTGGGACTAGAAGCATGTGGCAAAACACTGGAACATGTCAGGTGAGACACAGAATCCTTAAACAGGAAATCTGTAATAGAATCCCCTCATTTTACAGAGAAGGAAATAAGGAACAAGAGAGATTTATAAACCTAGTTGATTTCTTGATGTTAAAATAAGTCTTAGGAGTAGATTAGAAACCACTTGAATGCCAGCCAAGCGCTCTTTCTACAGTCAATGACCAGCTACACATGGCCAGAGGACAGTGATTTTATTTCTGTTGGACATTTAAAAAAATGACTTTTGCCATCTTTAAACACAAAACCTTGGTCAGTTCCTTTAAGAATTTTAAAGAAAAGCTGATGAATGAGACTGTGTAACGATGGTAATAATGTGGGGTAAAGAAGACGCTCCATTAATGGAAGACATAATCCTATGAAGAATAAGAAGAATGAAAACAATCTCACACTGGGATTTATCAGCTGTGGATATTTTCAATGCATCTATACATTAAAAAAATTATTTTTAAAGTAGGTTGCGAAAGGATAGCATCCTAAAACTTTAAAAATAATTAGTTGAACCTAGTAAAATAATCCATCTCATCAGCTTTTTAAAATATTTTTCCATTCCACAGCATTATTCATAATAGCCAAAAGCTGTAGACAACCCAAATGTCCATCAAGAAATAGCTGGATAAAAAAACATGTGGTACATACACAAAATGGAATATTATTTGGCAAAAAGAAAGACTGAAGTTATGAGACATGCTGCAACATAGAAGAATCTGGAAAACATTATACTTGGTGAAATAAGCAAGTCACATAAGGACAACTATTGCATGATATCTTTTCTAAAAGTTGATTAGAAATAGCAAAAGTGCAGAGATAGAAAGTAGATTATCAGCGGCAGACTTGGCCCAGTGGTTAAGGCATCCATCTACCACATGGGAGGTCCGCGGTTCAAACCCTGGGCCTCCTTGACCCGTGTGGAGCTGGCCCATGCGCAGTGCTGATGTGTGCAAGGAGTGCCGTGCCACGCAGGGGTGTCCCCCGCGCAAGGGAGCCCCATGTGCAAGGAGTGCACCCCGTAAGGAGAGCCACCCAGTGCGAAACAAAGTGCAGCCTGCCCAGGAATGGTGCCGCACGCACGGAGAGCTGACACAACAAGATGACACAACAAAAAGAGACACAGATTCCCGTGCCGCAGACAACAGCAGAAGCAGACAAAGAAGATGCAGCAAATAGACACAGAGAACAGACAGCAGGGGTGGGGCGGGAATAAATAAATAAATAAATCTTAAAAAAAATGAAAGATTATCGGGATGGGGTAGGGGGAGTGTTTAGGAAAAAACGGAGAATTTTATGCAATGTTAATTATATTTCAATAAAGATGTTAAAATAAAAAAGATATCCTTAACAATTGTCCATTTCACCAAATTCACCATGTACATACTAAGCTCTTTGAGTGAAAATGCCCATATAAGAAACAAAAGAAAGGGGCATGCAAGTATATGCCATACAGCTTGGAAGTATCCACAATAGGTGCTAGCAAGGTTTGTATCTAGAGCGGGAAGAGGAGTTAGTAGGGGAGGGGTGGGGCCTACATTTCAGCATATACTCGTTTGTACTTTTGAATTTTGTGTCATGTGCATGAATTACTTATTCAGAAAGAATTTAAGTATAATTTATTCTTATTTTTTATTTTTATTAGAGAAGTTGTAGGTTTACAAAAAAATTATGCAAAAAATTCAGAGTTCCCATATATTCCCCATACACACAGTTTTCCCTATTATTAACACATTGCATCAGTGTGGTAACCTTGTTACAATTGATGAAACAATATTATTATAATTATATAATTAGCTATAATCCAGAGTTTATATTAAGGTTTACTGTTTGTGTTATACATGCCTATGGTTTTGTTAAAAATTTTTATTCTAGTAAAATATATTATCCTAACATTTCCCCCTTTAATCACATTCAGTACATAATTCAGTGGTATTAATTGCATTCACAATGTTGTGCTACCATCATCACCATCCATTACCAAAATTTTCCCATTTACCAAAACAGAAACTATAAATTAAGATTGAACTTCTCCTTCTTTATATCCACCCCAGCACCTGATATCCTGTATTCTAGTTTCTGACTCTATGAATTTGCTTTTTCTAATTATTTCATATCAGTGAGATCATACAATATTTGTCCTTTGTGTCAGACTTATTTCTTTGAATATAGTATATTCTAGGTTCATCCACGTGTCACATGTATAAGCAACTTCATTCTATTTTATGGCTGATTAATATCCCATTATATGTACATACATTTTGTTTATTTGTTCATCTATTGACAGATACTTGGGTTGCTTCCATTTTTTTGGCAGTTGTGAATAATACCACTATGTACACTGGTGTGCAAGTATCTGTTTGACTCCTTGCTTTCAACTATTTTGGTTATATAGTTAGAAGTGGACCACATGGTAATATTTTACTTAACTTTCTGAGGAACTGCTAACTCTTCATCAATGTTGCTAACTTGCACCATTTTACATTCTTACCAATAATGAACGAGTGTTCCTCTTTCTCTACACCCTCTCCAAAACTTTTTATTTTCTTTTTTAAAATAGCAGCCACTCTAGTGGGTGTGAAATGGAATCTCATTGTGGTTTGAATTTGCATTTCCCTGATGGGTAATGATGTTGAGTGTCTTTCATGTGCTTAAAGACCATTTATATATCTTCTCTGGAGAGATGTCTATTTAAACCTTTTGTCCATTTTTTAAACTGGATTGTCTTTTTCTTGTTGACTTGTAAGATATTTCATATATTCTGGGCATTAATACCTTACTGGAAATGTGTTTTCCAAATATTTTCTCCCATTCTATAGGTCTTCTTTTTACTTTCAGAATAAAGTCCTTTAATGCACAGACATTTTAAATTTTGATGATAACGCACTTACCTATTTTTTCTTTGGTTACTCATGCTTTTGGTGTAAAGTCTAGGAAATTATTGCCTAACACAAGTTGCTGAAAATGTTTCCCTATGCTTTTTTTCCTGTAATTTTAGTTTGGATATTTATATATTTAGGACTCTGATCCATTTTGCGTTAATTTTTGTGTGTGGTGTGAGACAGGGATCCACCTTCATTTTTTTGGATATAAATATTCAATTTTTCCTACACCATTTGTTGAAGAGATTATTCTTTCCCCATTGAGTGGACTTGCCACCCTTGTCAAAAATCAATTGACTATATGCATATACCATTGTGTATGATATTAGCTATCAGTTTTTCATATAAGCCTTTATCATATTGAGGAAATTTTCTTTTATCCTAGTTATCTAAGTGTTTTTATCAAGGAGTGGGGCTGAATATTGTCAATTGCCTTTTCTGCCTTAATTGAGATGGTCTTGTGTGTGATCTTTTTTTGTGTTTATAGTATGTTACATTAATTGATTTTCTTATGTTGAAATACCGTTGCATACCTGGGAAAAATCCTACTTGATCTTTCAATGTGCTGTTGAATTTGGTTCACTAGTATTTTGTTAAGGATTTGGTATCTATTTTCATAAGATATATTTGTAATTTTCTTGTGGTGTCTTTATCTGACTTTGGTATGAAGGTGATGTTGACCTCATAGAATGAGTTAGGAAGTGTTCCATTCTATTCAATTTTTCTTTTTTTTTTGGAAGAGTTTGAGCAGGGTTGGAGTTATTTCTTCTTGGAATGTTTGGTAAAATTCACCAGTGAAGTCATCTGGTCTTGGCTTTCTATATTGAGAGGATTTTTATTTCTGATTCAATCTCTTTATTTGTTATTGACCTGTTAAGGACTTCTTTTTTCTTTTTAAGAGGTACCAGGGACTGAACCCAGGACTTTGTACATGGGCAGCAGGCATTCAGCCACTTGAACTAAATCCACTCCTCTCTATTTCTTCTTGAGTCAATTCAGGTAGTTTGTATGTTTCTAGGAATTTGTCCAGTTCATTTAGGGCATCTAATTTGTTGGCATATAATTGTTACTGGTATTCTCTTATAATTCTTTTTATTTCTGCAAGGTCAATAATAATATCTGTCTTTTCATTTCTAATTTTGTTTATTTTGTCCTCTCTTCCTTTCTTTGTTGGTCCAGCTAAAGATTTATCAATTTTATTGATCTTTCCAAAGAACTAATATTTAGTTTTGTTGATTCTATTATTTTTTACTTTATATTTCAGTAAACTCTGCTCTAATCTTTGTTATTTCCTTCCTTCACTTTGGGTTTAATTTGCTCTTCTTTTTCTAGATCTTCCACTTGTGAGGTTAGGTCTTTTTTTAATGAAGCATTTATAGTTCTAAATTTCCCTCTCAGCATTACCTTTGCTGTATTCCATCAGTTTTGATATGTTGTGGTTTCATTTTCATTTGTCTCAAGATATTTTCTAATTTCCCTTGTGATTTCTTCTTTGACTCTGATTAAGAGTGCTTTCTTTAATTTCCACATATATGTGAATTTTCCAGTTCTCCCTCTGTTATTGATTTCTGGTTTCATTCCATTGTGGTAAGAGAAGACACATTGTATGATTTCAGTATTTTAGAATTTATTGAGATTTGTTTTGTGACCTAACATATGGTCTATCCTGAAGAATGATGCATGTGCACTAGAGAAGAATATATATTCTGCTGCTGTTGGATGAATCATTCTATATATTTCTGTTAGGTCTAATGGGTTTATAATATCATTCATTTCATCTATTTCCTTATCAATCTTCTGCTTAGATGTTCTATCCATTATTTAATGTGGTGTACTGAAGTCTCCTACAATTAATGTAGACCCATCTAAGTCTCCTTTCAAACATACCAATATTTGCTGCATACATTTTGGTTCACTGCCATTAAGTGCACATATATTTATAATTGTTATGTCTTCTTATTGAATTGACTCCTTTTCCAGTATATAGTGACCCTCTCTGTACCTTGTAACAGTTTTACACTTAAAATGTATTATATCTGATATTAGTTTAATTACACCAGTTCTCCTGTGGTTGTGATTTGCATGGTGTATTTTTTCCCATCCTGTCACTTTCAGCCTACTTATGTCTTTGAATTGAAGGTGAGTCTCTTGTAAACAGAATATAGATGGGTCAGACTTTCATATCCATTCTTCTAATCTCTGCCTTTTGACTGGAGAGTTTAATCTTTTTTTTAAATTAGAGAAGATGTGGGTTTAACAAAACAATCATGTATAGTACAGGAATCTCATACACCACCCCACCACTAACACCTTGCATTGATGTAGAACATTTGAATCCATTTACTTTTTAAGTAACTACTGATAATGGAGGACTTTTTCTTCTACTAATACCTCCATTCATATTTATTTGTTTTTATTTTAAATTTTTTACATTCATATATATTTGATTTTTTTGTAATGCACTCATTTTTTTCTCTGTATATATTTTTCGTATATTTTCTTGATGGTTACAGAGGGGCTTAAATTTAATATCCTAAATCTATAAAAATCATGTTTGATTTGATAACAACTTAAGTATAGTAGCATACATGTATTACATAGTTTCAGTACATCTCCAGTTTTTTGTTGTACTTGTTACAAAAAATATTTATATAGCATATGTCCAAGACCATATATTTATCATTACTTTAATGCATTTGCTTTTTAGGACCTTTAGGAAGTAAAAGAAAAAAGAAGAAGAAGGAGAAGGAGGAGGAGGAAGAGAGAAGGTAGAGGAGGAAGAAGAGGAAGAAGAAAAAGTGGAGTTACGCCCAAAACTACAAAGCAACAATATTGAATTTTTGCTTGCCCACATAATTACCTTTACCAGAGGTTTTTATTTCTTTATGCTGCTTCAATCCACTGTCTAGTGTCCTTTCTTTTCAGTCCGAAGAATTCCCTTTAGTACTGCTTGCAGGACACATAGAGTGCTGAGGAACTCCTTCAAATTTTATTTGGGAATGTCATAATCTTGCTCTCTCTTTTTTTTTAACAGTCTTGCCTGATATAAAATTGTTGGTTGAAATTTTTTGTCTTTCAGCTCTTTAAATATTTTATCCTACTGCCTTCTTGACTCCATGGTTTCTGATGAGAAATCAACATGTAATCTTATTGGGACTCCCTCCTACAGGATATGTTGCTTTTTTATTGCAGCTTTCAGAACTCTCTCCTTGTCCTTGGCATTAACAGTTCGACCACTCTGTGCTTGGGCATGATTTTCTTTGAGTTTATATTGTTTGGGGTTTGTCAGCATTCTTGAACATGCATATTCATGTCTTTATTAAATTTGGGAAGTTCTCTGCCACTATTGTTTTGAATAAGCCTCTGCCCCTCTCTCTTCTCTTTCTAGGACTCCCATAATACATATATTGGTATACTTAATGGTATCCCACAAGTCTCGTAAGCTCTGTTCACTTAATTTTTTTTTCTTTCTGCTCCTCAGCCTGAATCATTTCAACTGTTTTGTGTTCAGGTTCTTGGTTTCTTTCTTCTGCCAATATGTTGTTGAAACCCTGTAGGGAGTTTTTCATCTCAGTTATTGTGGTCTTCAACTCCAGCATTTGTTTGGGTCCATCTTAAATTTTCTGTCTCTTTTTTAAGTCCTCATATTGTTCATTCATTGTTCTCCTGACTTCCTTTAGTTCTCTCTGTGTGTTTTTCTTTATCTCCTTGAGCATATTGAGCAACATTTTTTTAAGGCTTTGTCCAGTATACAAAAAGTCTGGTCTTGTTTACTGATCATTTCTGGATTTTTATCTTGTTCCTTTTGATGGCCAGTCATTTCCTATTTCTTTGTTTGTTTTGTAATCTTTTGTTGTACACTGTTCATTAACATTTTGAGGTGTTAACCCCGGGATATAGTCCCCAAGTAGTCTTTTCCTTAAATTTGCTTGCAGCTAGTGACATGACAGAGATTTCCTTGAGAGCCAGGAGCTAACAAAAACAAACAAAGCAAAGTAAAAATCACCTTTTCAAATTTGTTCTCTATTGACTGTTGCTTTCCTTTAGAGTTTAGTTCTTTTATCAAGAAGATCATCCAAGGCAAAAGTGAAATGCAGATCCTCTCCTTTTCTGAGCTTTCCTCTTCTCCTGGCTTGTTCTTGTTTCTGGCCTTAGGAATTCCTCTGTTTATAGGAATTTGAATGCCCCCTCTACTCCCTATGAAATAGATTTCCTTTCCCTCTTGGGTGCTGTATTGTATGACTCAATGCAGGTAATTCTTTGCCCCAGGTCACTATGACTTATTTGTTTCATACACTGCTTTAGCTGCCAGCAAGCTACTTCTGCGTAGTAGATGAGTTTCCCTGTTCAGTCTTTTAGGCAGCCGCTCAATAGACTGGCTGCCGCTGAAATAGGACCAGGGACCCACAATGGGATTGCACGCTAGCTCCACTCCACACTGGGTGGTGGGGTGAGGGGCATGGGGGGAGGCCAGCATGTATACAAGTTTCTTCTACCTTTTTATAAACCTTTGTTTTCTTAATGCAGCACTTGCCCAGTGACTATAACTTTTAGCTGTTTTCTAGAGTTCTGAGGGAGATGGTTCTGCAAGTTTTTGTTAGTTGTTCAAAGCTTCTGTGTGGATGGGAATGGCATCTTGGAGCCTCTGGTGCCGCCATCTTGATTGACTGGCAGGACAATTTATCTTTTTAGTTAAAAAATAAACCTCACTGAGTTTTTAAAGTTAATTTTGGAGGACACAATAAGCTGTTTAGTTACTCCTGGGGGTAAGATCTCCTGAAATATCGTGGCAAAGTTTCTAGTCATTTGTCAGACTACTTTAGAAAAAGAGCCATGGCCTCCACCAGCGTTGAGCTGCTTTGTTTTTTCATTCATTGTAGCCAAGACTCCATGTTATGCAAGGCCCCGCAAGAGAAGGCTGCACCTTAGTCACTGGCAAAGAACTGACTTGAGAAGTTTGTTCTCTGCCATGTTTTCTCAATGGGACTTCATGCATCACTATCTTTTTTTTATATCCATACAAATGTCAATGTCATATTCACATTTCCAACTGTAAATTTAACATGACCAACCAAAGGGGAAGCTGTCTGCCTCCTAAGACTTGCCTTCACTGTGGACTTCTCATGCATAAAGCTTTTAATAAGCCCTCCACATGCAATATTTCATTTCCTTCAGATAAGATGCTACCTCATCGACTACACACACTCTCCCCTTTGCTCTCTGCAGCTGCCACGCCATAGTGTAACCTGCCCCAAGTGATGTCTAACCTTCCCACATGGAACCCAGCATGTTTTATTAATAAGAGAAGTAATATAGTAACTAAAATTTTGAAAGTGAGCCACTTTTCTTTAAAAACAACAAAGTTGCATGTTTATGCAATTATAGAGATTAGCTGGATACCTGAGCAAAACCCAACAAAGCTACAGGGATTACAAATATTGAAGAATGCTACAGGAGAGGATTTTGAGGCTTTGGGGCTTGGCACTCTGAAATATCACATATTTTCCTTTTTCTTCCCTACTATTTTTTTTGGATCCCCCAAACAACAAATACTATTTTTCCTTGGAACAAACATGGAATTTAAAGATGAATCCACAACCATTTTTGACACAAGTTTTTCATTAAATGTTGAGTAGAATAGGGTGAGCATTTTCAGAGAGAACTCACCAAGAAAGGAGGTAAATCAGCATTTCCACAATCAGCAAGGAGGATTTGAAAAGGCAAGAACTCAAATGATACTGTTAGGAATTATAGGCCTTGCTGTAATTGTAATTGGCACACTGGGCCAGCTCCATGGAGGGAGACTGTTATTTATCCCTCTAGTCCTATCATTTCTGTTTTTGGTTCTTATGTTACATATACGACTCGAAGAAATCAAGTGCTCCATCTGTATAACGTGGGCAAAGACATAATTTTCATCCTTACAGCTACTGCTTCTCACTGTTTGCTCTGCAGGAGCGGTAAGTCTGGTGAGAAGAATTCAAAAGCCATGGATAGTTGGGAAGGAAGGATGAAAGAATAGACATGGCAGACATTGGATTGGCAGGTTTGTGTGTGTTTTGGCCCTTGCCAAAATATCAGGGCTGACTTCCACTTAGGTGAGGCCTAATTTTAGTCCTTTAACATTAGCAAAGATTAGGAAATGCAGGTTCAGCAACTCTCCAAAGTTTTCCTACTTCTCTGTAATCTAACTCTGTGCTCACAAGATTCTTTCCTATATTACTCTTATTTTCCTTTTATTTTTGAGCATCTAAGAAGATGTGTACTAACCCATCTTTTTTTTTTTTTTTTTTTTTGAGCAAAAAGAGAGTTTTGGCAACAACTTCATGATGTATCCCTTGAAGTTGGGGTGAGTGAGTAAGGGAGACTTTTGTCCCTTTTGTTACTTCCCTTTTGGAGTAGGAGGAACATGAAGGGGTGGAAACGCTTGGCAGTGTTGTGAAATGCATTTTAACTCTTTTCAATGGAGTCCCTGTCCTTTTCTCAGAAGCTAAATTAAACAGTAACAAATCCTTCGTGTGAACAGAGAAACTTTTCCTGGAGAATTTGCAATTATTCTGTGTCCTGCTTATTGTAACGTGTGAAATTTATCTTTTTGGGAAAGGAACAAACAGATTTTCAGAAAAAGAGATAACAGTTACAATTTACTAATCCTATTTGTTTCCTCAGATGGGAAAAATATCACTAATTTTATAGCAAGCACCCATATTTTATGGAATATAATGTCATTGACTGTAAGGAGCACCATTATTTTATGGATTGCTAAGAAAGAAAAAAAATGCTATCAATTAAATTTATATAATGTTCTAGTCTCAGAGTTTTTATTTTCTACTATTGAAAGAGCTATTTTAGACTTATTTAGACAGAGATTTTTATGATCTAGCACTCTGATGCATTTTTAGAGAAGAAACACATAGCAAATTAAACTGTCTAATTGTCTAAAACCTCTTTAATTTCAGATGCTGACTCTTCGGAAAACTTCTCAGCTCGAAGTTGTAGATATTGTGATTTTTCCACATACTATTGTCCCACATACTAATGTGGCATCATTAATGAGTCATGCTCACGTTTCTTTAAAAAGTGCTCCAACCATCCTCTCCAGGAATTCCTTCCAAGCTACTGCCACCCAGCTTACTACTTTTATTGCACATACAAACCACATCTACATATCCCAACTGCTGCCTGGTTGACAGGGATTGGGAGATGCCTCCCCATTTCAGAAATATAAGATGTGGGAAAATAATCTGTGTCTTACAATTGACACACTTTTAGGAATTTTATCTCTATAAAGTATGATTTGACCAAGGTATCCCAAAGTACTATGAAATGTTGGGATAGACATATATTGATCTTTTAAATTTATATACCATCATACCCCAACCCAATTATAAAATTCATTCATCTACATTCTTTCATTCATTCATTCATTCATCTATGTACCCAGTCACACAAAATGTTTATTGAAGTTCCTCTCTGTCCCAAGCATAATGCTCAGTACTGCCAGTACAAAGTTAGTTTACACAAGTTCCTTGCCTTTCTGAAACTAATAACAATATTGTAAAATAGAAAAACCCAATAGTTCCAATAAAATGTAATCAGGAGAACAACCAAGATATGTTATAAAGAAAGTAACATACACTTTTGCTCAGGTAAGTTTAAAGGAGAGAAAATTTAGATCTGCTCTTGAGAGCATGCAAGGACATTCCTGGTGGAAGAAAAACTTGCCTTCTTTAAAACAAGTCAGACATATCCCTTTTTTTAACCCCATCCAAAAAATGTTTAATTGCTTCCAAAAATGCACATACTGGAATGTTTTTACCTGACATAGCAAAAAGAAGAGAGTAGCAGTTTGATATTGTTTGTGAATTCCAAAAATAGATATTGGATTATGTTTGTGAACTTGTCCATTTCTCTGGGTATATTAGATTGTATTAAATTCAGAAGTTTCACTTTTACTTGATTAAATAAGGATTAAGGCTTTGATTCGGCCAGATCAGTAGGACGCTGAGTCCCCACCCCCTTGGCAGAGGAGTTTGTTGGAGTTTTGGATGCTGGAACCCCAGGAAGTAAATACATAGAGAAGAACACAGAGAAATTGAGACGGCTCCATAGACACAGCAGAGATCCCAGGAAAAGAGATGAGCCTTTCGCCTGATCATTTATAGCTAGCCTTGTGGAGAGAGCAGAGCAGCTGAGTCCAGACAGGAACAAGCCCTGGGAGAGAGATGAGACTTACCCCAGCTTATGGCTGATATTGGAAGAAGCTGGGACCACAGATCCTTAAAGGGAAGAGGAAGCCTGAAACTTTGCAGACATCAGCAGCCATCTTCTCTAACACCTGGCAACAGACTGTGGTGAGGGAAGTAACTTACACTTTATGGCCCTGTGACTGTAAGCTTCTACTCCAAATAAATATCTTTTTATAAAAGCCAACAGATTTCTAGTATTTGCATCAGCACCCCTCTGGCTGACTAATACAAAGACAGTTAGGTTCCCCAAAACTTCCTTGTGAGGTCAGTCACCACTGAAGCAGAGTAAGGAGTGTGGCAAAGCACCATGACAAGGTATGAATTCCTGTTGAAAAATCAGTGTTAGTATTTATGACTCCATAAGCATGCTGTGCTTACATACTTCTTAGCCTTATTTCATTCAAGTAGAGAGTGTTGCCTCACTGGAACCACCCCTGTTCACCTCTGACTGGTGCTGTTTGGTTGCTTGCAAAGTGCACTCATGCCCATCACTACTGGGACAAGGAGAAGACAAAGAGCTGGAAAGGTGTGGGCCAGAGCAGATGAGCATCATTGACTATCTTTTCTTCTACTTCTGATGGCGTTTGGGGTGGGGGGTGGCAGGGGCATGCCCAGGCCCACCCCATGCTTACTTTTTTACTTCTTTCAGTCGTCTCTGGTGCTTTCTGTTCTCAAACAGTAAGGTGCCCTGGGTAGGGCTCTTGACCCCTTTACCTTAGAAGGGTATTTCTCCCTTCTAAGGGGAAGGCAAACCATGCCTTCTTTACCCTCTTTCATCTCACATGACAGCTTCATCTCAGCTCAACAGCCCAGGCCTGTGGAGGCCGGCTAGCCGAGGCAGCCACTGGTGATAATTACATGATTTCTTCATGTCTTTCTTGTTTCCTTGTCCTGTCACTGATAGGTGTGTTTGAGTTGGCTTCCCAATGGACGGGGGCAAAGGTGAGTGTTGATATGGGCCAAGACCTCATTAAGCCTCTTGGCTTTAGCCATGCTACATAGCCTTTGCTAGAAAGGTTCTCATTAGCTGGTAATTTTCTAATATATTTGACCATTATTCCTCTGTGCTTAATACATTCAGCAAAACACTTGGAAGATAGAAGAGGTGTGTGATAGAATGTGGGCCCCAAAATCAAAACTCAGTCTGGGGTCCTTGAAAATACCACCGTCCAGAATTAATGGTAGGCAATCAAAATACTTGATTGTATAAAGAAACTCAAGTGCCTGTGTATTTTTACTGTGTTTCTTCATCTACAGAGCCCTTTCATTTTCACTTTTTCCAATCAGTTGGTCCAAGGACCTCTTCCACTTTGTCCTAGAAACTAAGAGTTGCCATTTAGCATATGCTAATTCAGTTTCCACAGGAGGCAGCGATATTTCTAAACTAAGTTATAGACTATTATAAGTTATTTTCATTCACTGGAATCCAAGATAAACAGTGCATCTTCTGCCTTTTGACAGCAATTGTTTGTTTGGAAGAACATTTTCTAAGGTAATGTGTCATGAAAATAAAATTACAACAATCAGAAAGTTTTGCACACTAAAGAGGAACAGACAATGCAGAGTTGAAAGGAGAAATGAATCACACTGCAGTTTAGAAAATGCTTCCTAAAACACACTTGTAAAATGCCACATAACAAGACATTCAGCTAAAGGATAACAGTTCCATTTGAACAGAATTTTTGGCACTATGTAAAATTATTTTCTATAATTAGTGTTTTCTACATTAAAGACATTTCTTTTATATTCATGAGACCATCTTTTAAAAGGAAAAGGAATAGAAATATTTTGCTTTTATGAGTGCCAGAATGTTTCTTAAATTTAAATAATACCTCGATTTAAAGTTTTTGTTTCAAAAAATTAAGCTTTTCTCTAGTGAAATGAGGTGTCTTGACAGTGCCAAGTTGTTTGACCAAATGTATTTTTGAAAAATTGAGAGTAGTTGAAGTCTGTGAAAGAACAATCTGTTTTAAAAAATTGTAAGTAGGTGATAATAAAGAACTGTTTTGCCTCAATTTTGTATTTTTGACCTGTTGCTTGGTGGTATATAGATACAAAATTAATTAAGGGTAAAGAGCCCAGACCTGTGAAATCTCCTGTGAATATATAACTGGCTAACTGCATCGTATGCCTTTGGATAAGACAATTAAATTTGCTGAGACATAGTTTTACCATTTGAAAAATTAAGGCCCAACTGGAGGTCCATCTTTGCTTTATTCCTCTTTCTTTAGATTGCTTTCACCACTTATTTTACTTGGGAAGAAGAAGCCTGTGTTTTATAACACTGTCAGTCAGTTGCTACTGTTTGCATTTCTCTTTTTTACTCAGATATTTATTTCCAACCCTCTTGTTTTACTGGCTCTTATCTGTGGTAGCAATGAAATGTAGATGAAACGCTTTGTACATGTAATAACTTCAGTCGAAGCCCCTTTCTTCTCTAATATTCTGATGACTTAACATGGAATCTGTGCATCAGCATTATGTGAGGGCTGAAAAAATGACATTTGATCTATACTTTACAATAGAACAAGGGAACTAGGTTCCATTGAAAACACTGTTATTTTTATCAGTGTTTTAAGAGTGCAATGCTGAGTTCTCTCACTTTTGGCTGGGCCTGCATATGTAAACATATATTCTTTTCAAATAGTGTTTTTATTTTCATAGCTACTTCTGAAGTGTCTTCTAAGTCATATGCAGTTCTAGATACACAAATTGTGGTGGCTAAACTCCAAGGTGCCCCTCAATGAATATCACTTCCTCCATTGAATAAGTTGACCTGTTGAAGCCAATAGGATATTGTGGAGATAACGATGCATGACTTCCAAGACTAGGTGATAAAAGACATGTCGCTTCCACCTTGAGCTTTCTTTGATCACTCATTTGAGGGGATGTCAGCCACCATGTCATGAAGACATTCTAGCAGCTTTATGCAAAGGTACATGGGGTGAGGAGCTGAGGCCAGTAATTGAGTGAGCCATCTTGGAATCGGATTCCCTCAACCTTGGTCAATCCTACAGATAACTACAGTCACAACAGTCATATTTACTGCAACCTCATGAAAGATTCCAATCCAGAACCATCCAGCAAAGCCACAGGCACTGTATGAAATAAATACTTATAGTTTGTTTTAAGCTGTCACATTTTGAGAGAAATCTGTTACGCCGTAATAGATAACTAATATGCAAATCAAAAGGAAATGTAGCGGGTTCAAAGTTTATGGTCACTAACTCTTGTGTGTATAGGGGTGGGGTGGATAGAGTTCTTTACTTTTTATAACTCAACTTAATATCTATTTTAAACTCTGTTCTGTCCAATTATGGAGAAAATATTGTTAATCCATTCTAGAATAACTCAATAACTTCAGATTTTAAATGTTAATTCAGAATTTTTCCTCACTCCCCCATTTGCCTAGGAGAAACCTCTGTGGTTGAGGGTGGTGGCTTACACTGCCCTGGCACATGGGCGGATGTGAGTTTGTTATCTCTGGTCTTTATAACATGTCTCAGGAGCATACACTAAAATATTAGTGAAAAACATAAATGATATAGGTGTATTACCAATGAGAATTATAGAAATGGAGTTCTCAATTTTCTTTTTAGGTCAAATGCTTTTTTCACTGTTTAGTCAACTTTAATAGTTCATTAAATGGAAGCAGATGTGGCTCAAATGATAAGGAACAGGTTTGATCCCTGGGGCCTCCTGGTGAAAAAGAAGAGAAAGCATGCCTGTGTGGCGAGCCAGTGCTTGTGTGGTGAGCCAAGTGTCCATCTGGTGAGCCAAGTGCTCACATGGTGAGCCAAGTGCCCATGCAGCAAGCCAAGTGCTCATGTGGGTGCCCACACAGTGAGCTTAGTGCCAACATGAGTGCCCGTGTGGTGAGCCTTATGCCCGCACAGCAAGCAAGGTACCCATGGAGTGAACTAGTGCCCGCGCAAGTGAGTCACAGAGCAAGATGATGACACAACAAAAGAGAGAGGAAGGGGAGAGTCAGGGTGAAGCGCAGCAGAGATCAGGAACTGAGGTGGCAAATTGACAGGGAATCTCTTGCCACATCAGAGGTCCCCAGGATGGAATCCTGGTGAATCCTAGAGGAGAAACACAAGAAGAGAAGACCAAAAGAGAAATAGATACAGAAGATCACACAGCAAATGATACAGACAGCAAAAACAGCAGGGGAATGGGGAGGGGAAGAGGGAGGGGAGGGGAAGGGGAGAAGGAAGGAGAGAAAAAAAGAAATACAAGTTGAACCCTTTAAAAAAATAGTTCATTAAAATCTAGGGTAATTGTACAGGGCACAGAACAAACCCATAAAGTCCCACTTAAAATTCTATGGCTTCTTGTGGAGTTAGAAGGCCAATGTTAATTTAAATGTGTGTATTCCTTTGAAAGTCCTTTCTTTTGCTAATGTGTCATAGATGCTTCATAAAAGTTTATTAATACCTCAAAGCTATTCTGAAGGGCAGAAAGTAAAAGAAACTACTTTTAACATTAATTGACTCTTTAAAGTGAATGCTCATTTGGAGAGCTTTATTCTGGATTCCCCAAACTCTTCAATATTTTTAAACAATATATATATATTTTTACCTGCAACTTTACTCTTTCTGGAACAACTGTCATTGTCCTCCCCTAGGGTCATAAAGAAGTGAGTTTGCTGGATAGAAGACTAATAAAACATCCTAGTGACAGAAATGTGGATTAGTAGCACCCAGGATAGGAGTTGTCATATAATGTTACTTAAATAGATAAGGCTCAAGACTCTTGAAAATGAGGCATGTCGCTCCACCTGGTAAAACTCAGAAATGAATAAAATTGACCCTCACAGTGCATCTCATTTGAAGACTTTCCTTTTGTTGCTTAGTCTTTGTCTCAGGGCTAGATTTAAATGGCTTTCATTGTGTTCCATGTTTAGTTATGTCTCAGGGTTTGGGCCATTTCCTCCAAGTAACAGCCTAAGACACATTCCTGTCACACTGCTCCCTCTCTATTTTTATCTTAGCAAAAGCAAGTCACTTGTTAGCTTCTATAATTCTCATATAAGCTAAAGGATAAAAATAATATATTGAGAGGATACTCATGTGTGAAATCTTTCTCCTCAGGAAAAAGAACATTTCATGGCCCATTTGTGCTTTGGATTATTCTTGATATGTCTTAATTTCAGGGTCATTGTTACAGGGGGAAAATCTGGGTCATCAAACTGCATTACCCTTCACTCTGTAGTCATGTATTTATTTTTCTGTCTTACATATTTGTCTTTTAGTTGCTTGTCTATTTTGGAATTGCATTGTCATTCTATATTGTTCATTTTGATTCTTTTTATATCTCTTGGTTTATGAAAGTAAACCATAAAGAAATATCATGATACATTGCAAAAAGTGGTAACAGATAGAACAATGATATTAAGCCTTGAAATGATGATTAAATCAAAGAAAAATGAAGAAAGACCAGTGTTGTATTGGGGGCCAATAGCCAGGAGATTAAAATGGACTGATTCTTATGATCGTTCATATATAAAACCATTTTGGTAAACAAACCTGAATTCTGATGTTTGAGGAAGGTGAAAGACAAGGAATCTGAGGATGACAGTGAGCCTAATTACTGTAGTAACAAGTGACACCCTGAACTGAGGGTACCATCAATTACCTTGTCCCTTTGAATTTCCACTGCAGCATTAGAGACTCTTAGTGAAAAGTATTCTTGGAGAGAGAAGATATTCTACTTAAAGTCAGGAAATTCTACTCTGTGAACAAGGATCTCCCCTTCCACAAAATAATTTTTTCACTGTGGTATTTCAGAACTTTTGCTTTAGAAATGTTTTCTTTCTATTCATTATATAGATAATATTTAGAAACATGGACTTGTTTTAATTTCCATGTTTATGATGGACTCTGTAATCATCATCCTCCCCATCCTCAGCCCTGCACCAGTTTTTGCACTGCCAACCATTCAGTTATTTAAAGCAGAAAGTAGGGCTCTATCTTGAAGTTGCCCTCATCCTTACCTTCCCTATTGCTGTAACCTTCCCAACTTTTAAGTCCTATTGATTGTGCCTTCCTAATATCTCTCAAATCTTTCCAAATGCCACTGCCTTGCTCTACCGTCAGCATCTCTGTCCCAATTTGCTACTAAATGCACTAGCCTGCTGATCTCAAAGAGAGCCGAATTCAGGTCCCACATTGAGAAAGGACTTAACCATAGCTGAGATGGCCCCCATGCTGTCTCCATGCTCTCAAGCTATAAAACTCATTGATTATAAACACTCAAACTGTAGCTCCTAGAGGAAGATAAGCTTATCCCAATAAAGCAGGTAGGAGGCAAAGAGAATGTACTAATTCTATATCAAAAGAAAAGAAAGCCTGGACGCAGCCACCCATGTCATTCCTGAGCAAGATGGAACAAAATCACCTTGCAACTATGAAAACAAACTACAGCCAAAATTATAGGAGAATGATGCTCACATAAAATAGAAAATCCAGTCTAGAAGAAAAAAAATATGCTGAAGAGCAGAGGCAAATTTCCTACCAGATGTTGGCATTTAAAAATTTGATAAGAATTGATTAAATAGGACATCAAAAGCTGGATGATAAATCAAGAATAAGATTAAATAAGAAATTGCAGGCTAAAGAAAACAAATTGGAAATTAAAACAATATCAATATATATCCAATAAATAAATTAGAAAGAGCAAGGAACAAAATAGGTAAGACTGAAAGTTGACTTAATGGGATGAGAAAAGGACATGCTATAATCACAATGACCACAAATTAAAGAGCAAGAGCTTAAAACAATTAGAAAAAACATGATCATTAGACAACAGAAAAAGATAATACAACATTAAGATTATTAGGATTACTAATATAGAAGAACCAACATATAGATAGAAAAAAAATTGCAAAATATAATTCAGGAATGCTTCCCTGAAATGAATAAAGAAAATAATTACAGATCAGAAGGACACAATTATGGACATTAAAAACTTAAGATAATACAATGAATAACTTTGTATTAATAAAATGAAATCTTAGATAAAATGAAAAATGCACTGAAAAGTACATAACATTACAAAAGTACTTCAAAAATAAGTAGAAACTTGAATGGATGTCTAGCAATTAGGGAAATTCTAATTAGTAGTAAACAAACAAAGAAGTAAAATAAAATACATATGGTCCATAAAAAATAAGCTCTGTTATAATAAATGTTCAAAGAGCAAAGCAGTTACACTTTTTGAGAGAGTAAGACTTATTCCATGAGGACAGTATAATCTTTATACAAAATTAGATAAGAACATACAAATTAGGAAAATTTCAGAGTAACTTTTCTGCTAAACCCAGATGTAAAAAAGCCTAAATGAAATATTATCAAGCCCAAACCAGCAACATACAAAAGACCTTTGTATCACAGATGTAATGAGTTTATCCCAGGAATGTAAGAGGGGATTAGCACTAGAAAAATTATAAATGGATTAATAGATTTAAGAATCCATTAATGGATTAAAGAACAAAAGTCATATGACCAAAGCAATAGAAACAGAAAACTCATTTGACAAAATATAACATTTCTTCCAGTTAAAAATGTGTTAGCAATCTAGGAATAGAAGAAAACATTCTTATCCCAATAAAGATTATCTACAAATACCTAGGGCAAACTTCATTCTTAGTGGGAAAATGTTGGAAATATTCCCTTTAAAATTAAGAGCATGATAAGAAAGTCCACTATCATTGCATATATTCAACATTTACTGAGACCTTTGTAAGTGCAGTAAGACAAGAAGAAAATATTAAAGGAATAAAGATTAGAAAGGGTGCAACAAAATGCTCATTATTTGCAGATTGATTTTTTTTTGTTAATTATTAGAATAAACAAGAGAATAAAGCAAACTGGGTGCATATGAGATCAATATACAAAAATCAACTGCATTTCTAAATCCCCAGCAATAGTTTGAAATTATTTCTTTAATATATGATATTTAAATAGAAATGTAAAGTATAAAATCCTTGGGAATAAATATAATAAAAATTGTGCAAGGCCTATTTGGAGAAAACTTTATGGAATAAAAAATAACTTTATGGAAATATATTACAGAAGACTTAAATAAATTTCAGGTATACAGATAGAAAAATCCAATATCTTAAAGATATTAATTTTTCCCAACTGATCTATAGATACAATGCAGTTACAAGAAGAAAACAAAACAAAACAAAACCCCAAAAAACTAACTAACAAAAACCCTCAATAGAACTCTCAAAGACACAGGAAAACTTGTTTCTAAAACATATATGGAAAAACAAAGAGTCAGGAGTGGACAAGAATAGATAAGATAATCCCAAAGAAGACTAGGTTGAGGGATTTTCCCAACCCCATATCAATACTTATTAAAGCTTTACTAATTATGAGAGGGATGCAAGTGGTACAATCTCTGTCATAAACAGAAGAGAAAGCCAGAAACAGACATACACATTTATCAATACTAGATGTATTATGGTGCTACTATTTCATAAACATTGTTGAGACAATTAGTTATCTAAATGAGGAAAAAATAAAATTGCACCACTACCTCATTCCATGTACAAAATTATTTCCAGATGAATTAAAAACTTATAGGTAAAAGGCAAAACTTCTAAACATTTAGGAAAAAAGTATAGGAGAATATTTTTTTGATCTGGGAATAAGAAAAGATCTCTTAACAAATTTAAAATGCACCAAATACATAAACAAAAGAAAAGATCGACAAATTTGCCTATATCCCAGTTAGGAACTTCTGACTTTCAAAAATTACAAAGTAAAGTAAAAAGACAAACCAAAAAAGTGAGGAAATATTTTTAACTAATCTACATTTAAAAAAAGAAAAGAAAAACAATTTAAAATGGACAAATAATGTGAACAAATATTTCCCAGAAGAAACATGAATGATCAATAAACATTTGAGAAGTTGCCCAGCCTTATTAGTAACAGAAGAAACGTAAGCTAAAACCATAATAAAATGTTATTTCCATCTACTAAACTGGCCAAATGTAAGAAATCTGAAATACCAAGTGTTGGCAAGAATATGGAAAAATGGCAACTTTTATATACTTGTGGTAGGAAAGTAAATTAGTCAGAATAGTTTGTAAAACAATTTTGCATTATCTTGTAAAGATAAATGTTCAAATGACCTGAAATCCAACGACTCTACTCCTAAGTGTATTCCCCCTAGAGAAACCTTGCATGTGTGCATCATAATATAAGTAAAAGTGTTAATAGCTGCACTGTTAAACTAGAGAAACTGGAAACAACTCACGGGGCCATTAACAGGAGAATGGAATTAGGTCATAGACACACAATGAAATATTATGCAACAGGATGGATGAATCATAAAACCATGACTGTGGCCAAACACTACACATATTATATGTTGAAAAACCTCAAAAGTACACAAAACTAAACAATATATAGGTTAGGGATGTATTTATATATATATGATAAAATTCTTTGTACAATGCTAAGAAATGGTAAGGACAGAATTCAAGATAGTTTTTATTTCTGTGATACAAAGGACTGGGACAATAGGGAACAATGTTAGTAGGTACAATGATCTTGACAAATTTTTTATCTTCAGAAAGATAGTAGTAAGTTTAGAGGAGTTTATTTTTTTATTATTATGTTTCCACATGTAAAACATCATTCAAAAACAATAGCACATTTAAAGATCACTCTTTACACCAAGAAAAAGTGGTATAAATCACATTCATATATTTCGGAATATATTTTTGAATTTTAAAAATGAGGAAAGATTTCTGACAACAACAAATGGGAGGAAACACCAAGTTGTCCTTAGACTTCTCCACAGTAGAATTCAATATTAGATACAGGGCGGCAATATCTACAGTTTTTTGAGAAAAAAAAGTTTGGCCAACTGAGTTGCCATTCAATTTTAAAGACAAAAGCCATTCTCAAACAGTGGAAGAATTCTGGAAACATGGCAGCTGTGGGACTTTCTAGAAAAAATAAATCTACTTGATACTAAAATCCAGTGAACTAGAGATGAATTAATGAATTCAGCTTTGGGGAAGCCATTGTCAAGATTGTTGGATCCATCTTAATACAGAACTAAGATTAGCAAGTGGGAGGACTATGCACAGAGGAGAAGGAAACTGTGATAAACTCTGACCAAAAAAACAAGCAAACAAAAACATGAAGAACAATCAACAAAAGAACAATCTACAAACAGTAGATGGAATGGGGAGAATGACAACACTGCTATCCCCTCTATTTCATAGCAGGGAGGCCAGCGATACTGCCTGCAATTGAACATAGCTACACACGCACACACACGCACAGTGATTCTAATATCTAGTGATCTTTGTGGTGCAATTTCTTAACTTAAAAGGATATTTTCAAAATCAATATTTTTGAGTAGTGAAGAAAGATTTTATAAAAATTAACAATTCCCGACAGTGAGATGGCAGCAGAGTAAGGAGCTCCTAGAGTCAACTCCTGTTATAGGGTGGTTAGCAAACACCCAGAGCTCTCTGAAGCTAGCTGAAGCACCTGTCTGTGGGCTCCAGGAGACCAGAAGAGCATCCTGCAATATCCTTGAAGGAATGGAAGGAGGAGACTGCCTGTTTGCAGAGAAGACTCATAAATAGAGTGCTCTAAGCCACGGAGGTTGAGGCCCATCCTCCATTGGAGGCACAAGCTGCCTCCGGAACTGTTCTGGGGCTGGAATTGAAAGCTCCACTTCCCAAAAACAGGGGAGGAAGAGACAGTTGGGCACCAACTTCAGCTACTGATGAGTAAATTCGGCAGGCTAACGTATAATCCTGAGAACAGCTAAAGTTTGAGCCTGTCCAAGTCAGAAAGAGGCCAGGAGCCGCCATCTTAACTCCGCACTTGGCAGGAGGGGAAGCAGGGTGGACTGAGAATCCCAGTGCTGGTGGGGACCGGCTTCTTTCCATTCAGATAAGATTGCAGCTCCAGCCTAGGCCCCAGTGCAACCACCAGCAAGGAGGAAGTTGCAGGGACCTGCACCAACCTCTCCAGGAAATTACCGGCCAAGCCATGGAGGCCAGTGATTGTCCTACTCTGGTGGCAGAGGCCACCCCAGGAGCTATTCTGTGGTTGGAATTGGAAGCTCCATTTCCCAAAAACAGGGAGGAGAAGGTTGGCTGCCAATTTCTGCTACTGAATGGTACACTTGGCTGGCTAAGATATAACCCTGGGAACAGCTAGGGTGTGAACCAGCCCAAGTCAGAAAGAGACCAGTAGCTGCCATTCTGACTCCACCCCCAGCCTGAGGGGAAGCCAGGATTGAAAATCACAGTGATGGTAGGAACCAGTTTCTTTTACCCAGATCAGTCTGCAACCCTAGACTAGGCTTCAGCCCCACCTCTGGCAGGGAGGCTGGCAGACCCTGCACCAGCCTATCTAGGTAACTACAGGTATCTTTGGCTGGCACAGACTGAAAATCAGAAGTCTACCAGGGCAACCAGGGTCATCTTGGACCCACACTGCATAGATTGCTGCCCACACCTGCAGCTCCATCCCCACCCCAGGCAGGGAAGAAAAGAATGTGAAGCTTCATCAGTCTCTCTGGGCAACTACAGTCTAGGCCTGCATGACTTGGATTATTCCACACAGCTGCGAATCTGTCCCTACCCCTGGCAAAGGAGAAAGTTGGGAGAAGATTCATTGGTCACTGGTGCAGTGAGGGCAGCTTGAGCCTCCACAGATTATAGCACCAATTACAACCATGGCTCCTACTGTACAACCAGCAAGGGAGAAAGGGCAAGAAGACCTAAACTAAAGAGAAAAACTGCACCCAGAATAAATACTCTAGTAAACCAGATGCCTAGACACCAACAAAAAATTACAATCCACACCGGGAAACAGGAAGCTATGGCCCAGTTAAAGGGACAAGATAAGCCTCCAGATGACATAAAGGAGTTGAGACAACTAATTATAGATGTTCAAACAAATCTCCTTAATAAATTCAATGAGATGGCTAAAGAGATTAAGGATATTAAGAAAACACTGGATGAGCAGAAAGAATTTGAAAGCATACAAAAAGCAGATCTTATGTGAATGAAAGGTGCAGTAAATGAAACTTAAAAAACATTGGAATCATATAATAGCAGATTTGAGGAGGCAGAAGAAAAGATTGGTGAGCTTGAAGAAATGGTTTCTGAAAGTGAACATACAAAAGGACAGATGAAGAAAAGAATGGAAAAACTTGAACAAGTTCTCAGGGAACTAAATGACAACAAAAAGCATGCAAACATACATGTCTTGGGTGTCCCAGAAGGAACAGAGAAGAGAAAAGGGGCAGAAGGAATGTTTGAAGAAATAATGGTAGAAAATCGCCCAACTCTATTGAAGGACATGGATATTCATGTCCAAGTAGCACAACGTACTCCCATCCAAAAAAATCCAAACAGTCCAACTCTGAGACACATAGACATCAGAATGTCAAATGCCAAAGACAAAGAGAGAAATCTGAGAACAGCAAGAGAAAAGAAATACATAATATATAAGGGATACCAAATAAGATTAAGTGCTGATTTCTCACCAGAAACCATGGAGGCAAAAAGACCGTGGTCTGATATATTTAAGATAATACAAGAGAAAAACTTTCAGCCAAGAATTTTATATCCAGCAAGACTGTCTTTCAAAAATGAGGGTGAGATTAGAATATTCACCATTAAACAGAAACGGAGAGAATTTCTAAGCAAGAAACCAGATTTCCAGGAAATATTAAAGGATATGCTAGAGCCTGAAAAGAAAAGACAGGAGAGAAAGGCCCAGAAGAGAGTCCAGAAATGAAAATTATATCAATAAAAAGTAACTAAAAGTGTCAAAAGAGTGGTGAAAATATAATATGACAGATAAAACTCAAATAGTCAGGAATAAACTTAACCAATGATGTAAAAAAAAATTAACAATTCCTTTTATTTTATCTCATATTCTTTTTCTTCTGTTAAATCAAGGAAAATTATTCACATCCTGTTTAAAATGCTATGTATAGTGTTTTCTCATTTATATTAAGTGATTTCTCTCCTTTTATCTTTCCATAATTTCTTGATTTCTTCTACATATATGTTCAGTCAATAACACTGGTTATTTCTCATGGTAGGATTTGAGGTGATATCTTCCACATTGTTTGAATTATTTCTACTATATGTTTCAAATATATGTTTTAAATATAACAACGAAGTAATTACTTAGAAATAATTAATCTTTGCTCAGTGGAAGAATAAGAGGTTGAGGGGTTTTCAAGGCAGTAGATTGGTTTAATGTTGTAGTAATGAATAAGATGGCAACATCCTGGAAAGAAGGAGCTGTCTGTATCATGTTAATATCCTTACAACACCATGCATGCGTCAAATGATTGCTAAGTTTTTCTTAAATAAAATGCTGTATTGTTTTTTCTGTTTTTACTTTAGATTTAAGCATTGTCAGAGAGAAATCACCCCCAAGAAATCATCATTTAAGCACTCCCTAATGGGGATTCCTATTGAATTTTTTGCTGTCTCTTCCCAAAGCCACCTTCCCTCAGTTTCTCTGCAGGTTGACACTGAAGAATGGATAATCATCTTTTGGATCTACACTCAAGTCATTATTTCACTTATGGTTCATTGCCTCATCCAACAGATAGTCATTAAGCACCTGCTATGTATAAGTACTTCTCTGTGCTGTGTATACAGCAGTGAACAAAAGGATGTCCCTGCCCTCGAGGAGCTTACACTTCAATAGGAGGACATGGAAAAGAAATAAGTACATTTCAGATGGTAATAATGCCAGAAAAAGAACATAGGTAGGAGGAGGAAAATGGCAAAGTAAGGGGCTTAAGATGGCCTCAGATGGCCTCTCTGATAAGTTGACATTTGAGCAGAGACCTGATTACCTCGGGGAGGGAGCAGAGGAGATATCTGGAGGAGAAGCCATCCAGATGAGAGTATATGGAATACACTGTTCCAAGGCCAATCACAGGGTGGGTCTGAACACCTGAATGAATGAATGAAAGGGACATTTAATGAGATGAGGTTTAGTTTGGCAGGATGAATGGTACAGTAGTGTGTAGGATATCCAGTTTGGTTTTAGATGTGTTTCATTTAAGATGCCCATAAGGCCACCAAAGTGAAGGGGTGAGTAAACAACTGGAAGATGAGTCTGGAAATAAAGTAGATGCTTAGTAAATAACTGGATATATGAGATTAGAAGTCAAAGCACATGTATAACTAAAAATTTAAAACATACACTGACAAGTGTAGCCCACCTTAATGTAACACAGGTAAAAGAATAATGATCATTTCTCCCTAATGAATAATCCACTGACTTTGAAATATGAAAAAAAAAAATGGCAAGAGCCAATTCTGAGAAATTTTTTTCTTTCAAATTGTTTGTGGAAAGAAAACCCTCTGGTTCAGAGCTATGGCACAGCTGTCTTTCTGTGTGCACATTTGAAGCTGCAAAGCAGATGCTTGTCAACAAGGCTTTACAGACTGGAGGTGAGCTCCTTTGCCTCACTGAGGCTCGTACTTACTGGTCTGCCTGTGCACAATATCCTGTGACACCTGGTGATTTTCAAGCGTAAAGACCAAGCACATAAAAGAGCCTCTGTATCTTTGGAACCAGGGCTTTGACCAGCAGGTTTGTTCCTGAAGAGGATCCTCAATGGAGTCAAGAAAACAAAGAGGGAATTCTGCCAATTAGTGCACAGTGATTAGCTCCAGGACAAGGTATGACTAGTCCGGGCTTGGCAGCAATTGTACCTAGAGACAGGAAACTTCCATTCCCACTCATCCTGTGCCTCATATTCCTCAAATGCCACTGTTTCCAAAAATTGTATGTTGTCAAATTATCTAAGACCTGATCAGTTCTCTCAAAGTTTAAATGAGGCCTTTCCTCTTCTTTCTTTCTGTTCTCCCACCCTCGCGTTTGGCCAACACTGGTTTGGGGGAGTGGGGGTTAATGAATATCAGCCACAATGATGTGATCCCAACCAACTATGGCACACTTAATTCAGAGTATGAAATAGTCCAACTCTTTCCGATCTAGAAAATGAGCACCATTCCCATATGTCTCATAAAGATGAGGGGATACACATCACACAACATTTTCATCACAAGAATGTCTAAATATAGGGGATACGTGACAACTAGATATACATTTGGAATCACGATATATGTTTTTTTTTCCATATGCAGAATTTAAAGGCAAACCCTGGGGAGCAGATGTGGCTCAAGCAGTGAGTGCTTGCCCCCCACATGGGAGGTCCCGGGTTCAGTTCCTGGTGCTTCCTGAAGAAGACAAACAAACAACGAGCAAACAACAAGCAAAAACAATGAGCAAAAAGAACAAGCAAACAGCCATCTCAGGGGGTGGGAGGAAGCAAACCCTAAAATAAACCGAGGTTTCCATGTGCCCTGGAGATCTCACAATTGACTCAAACTCTCCACTCCGCAGCCAGTGACAGCCCAAAGTCTTCTCTCAGGGTTTTAGTTAGTACTAAAAACTTAAAAATGTTCATGGTCCCCTCTATCCCTGGCATCTGTATCCACATTTGCTGTCTCTCTTTCCCTCATATCAACCCAAACTAGAAACTAAAAACTTTTGTTGGTTTTCACAAAACATTCAATCCCAGAAAGCATGAGTTTAGTAGCTTTACTAAAGATTTGAAAGCTGACAGAAAAGGCCCTGGGTTTTTCCCTCTTCCCTCCCCCACCCCTCCCACAAGGCCAGGCCCTTTTATTTTTTCTCGTCTCAGGCTCGTCTCAGGCCAAGTAGTTTCACCATCTTCCCCAGAGCTTCGGTGCTAGCCAACAGCAAGCTCCTTAGGGACTCACTCCCAACAAATTTATACATGTTTTATTTGCAATAAAAGGCAGCTCTCTCCTTAAGTGGAAATCTAAAACCAGCTGCCAAGAAATGCAAGTTTCTCCATTTTATTGTACATCAGAAACTAATTAATTTTCCATTACCCGGAACCCCTGCTTTTCAGCACGAGAGAGGTTTTCACGCGGTTGACTCTTCAGTCCTGCATTCAGGTAAGGACCACTGGGTCCCCTGGTGCTCCTGTTGGCAGAAGAGCCCCGATCCATTAGCCCCGTGGTTCTGTCGTGGCTGCCTGCTAGGATTACCTGTGGAGCTTTCACACTCCCGCTGCCCAGGACCAGCCCAAATCAGTTTATAAGGGTGAGACCCAGGCGTACGAGTTGTTGAGCTCCACAAGTAAGGCAACCCATTCTATTAGAATTAAAAATTATCTGGACAGAAGAAGGAAAAAGTAATTAAAGTGGAGTTTGATGTCAGATAATCCTTAGATATAAGGCACAGTCTATGGAAGCAGAGGAGTTAAAACAGCAAGAATCCTTTGCCAAGAGATGTGCAGCAAAGTTTAGCTATCAGCATGCAAAACCACAGCTGAGAAACCACATTGTCCAGCACCAACACCAAAAAATTTCAACCTGTTCTCTCAGGGACTTTTACCTATGGAAAATAATACCTAACAATAACAATTGTAGAGGAGGGAAGAGAGAGAATTTTTTGCCAAAATTTGTTGTATACTCAATTAGAAATTGTCTAGGCTAGGCGAATTCTCTTTCTCTCCTCTTCATCTCATTCCTCTTTTTCTGCTACCTAATTATTTGAATCTTCTTGATTTCCTCCTGCCTTCTTGAGCTCCAGTCATTTACCCTAATGCGTGAACAATTAAGAACACATTAGAGAAACACGTTTATTTCATTTTTTCATCATGGTTTATTGATCATATATTGACGGACATTGTGCTAAGCCATGTCTAACTACTGAGAGATGTTGGGCTAGCCATTTACTTTTGTTCTGTTTTAGAACCATCTTCTCTTAGCCCAACACTTCTAGACTGATATAAATGAAGAGTTTCTCTTTATGTCATAGGTTGTTAAACAAAATATCACTACTTTGTTTTAATATGAAACTGAATGTGAATTTAGGAAACATATAATTACCATACCTAGAGAATACATCCCACCAGTATAAGTGCTGTAAAAATTTGCCATATGTTTATTTTCTAAATAAATTGGTAGCGAAAAAATCCTGAATGTTGAAGTGGCAGGTATGTCAACTCTAAACCTCTTTTTATGAATTAGTGCCACCAGAAATTTATCCTCAAAAACTGACATTGATGCTCTTGGTGCTGTACTTTCTAAATTCTCTGCTTTACAGAGACTGGTGATTATTCTCCTGTTTGAAGTGGATACCATAATTATTCTTGTCTTCTTTAGATTTGATTAACAGCTGAGGCATTTCTTCTATGAGAGTATTCTGAAAGTATTTTAGATGATTTTGTTGGGTATCATCAGTTGTCACCTTAAGAGGACCACTTACTTTATCTTTTAATAGGAATGCCTACTCTTAAACCCTTTGTAAAACTTCTCTGCATTGCTCTAATACACACATTAGAATGGAGTGATGACAGGCCTCTGGCGCCTTAGGAAACCCTTGCTGCCATATTTCCATGCTGTAGGGCACTCACTATAATATTCACATATATATTTAGAGTAGAAGGTGTGATGCCCTTGGTCAGGTTTCCCTTCAGGGTTGAGGCACTCGTCCCCCAGCTACCATCAATGATAGCTAATTCTCTCTCCAAAAATTGCTCTCAACGAAAGAAACTTGCTTCACTCAAGATTAGATCCCTCTAGAGGCAGCCCACATCCAAGAATTGGTCTCTGCAGGGCCATAAATGTCTGGCCTCTTGGCTTCAATTCAAAACAAATGTGAAGGGCCATACCAGCACCAGAGCTTCCTATGTGTGATGGTTTGGACTGGCATGCACCCCAGAAAAACATGTTCTTAAAGTTAACCCATTCCTGTGGGTGTGAACCCATTGTAAGTAAGACCTTTTGATGAATGAGGTTACTTTAGTTAAGTGAGACCCACCTCAACTAGAATGGCTCCTAATCCTCTTACTAGAGTCCTGTATAAGAGAAGGTAAATTCAAACAAAGAGTGAAGGAAAAAAGAAGCTGAAATCAATGAAACCCGGCAGAGAAGGGAGAGAGCAGCAGATGCTTCCATGTGCTTTGCCGTGTGACAAAAGAACCAATGATCAGCTGCAGACTTGGCCCAGTGATTAGGGCATCTGTCTACCACATGGGAGGTCCGCGGTTCAAACCCCAGGTCTCCTTGACCCGTGTGCAGCTGGCCCATGCGCAGTGCTGATGCGCGCAAAGAGTGCCCTGCCACGCAGGGGTGTCCCCCGTGTAGAGGAGCCCCACGTGCAAGGATTGTGCCCCATAAGGAGAGCCACCCAGCGTGAAAAAAAGTGCAGCATGCCCAGGAATGGCGCTGCACACACGGCGAGCTGACACAACAAGATGAGGCAACGAAAAGAAACACAGATTCCCATGCCGCTGACGACAACAGAAGTGGACAAAGACGACACAGCACATAGACACAGAGAACAGACAACTGGGGTGGGGGGGGCAGGAAGGGAAAGAAAATAAATAAATAAATCTTTTAAAAAAAGAAGAACCAATGATCATCTACAGTTGGTCTTTGGGAAGAAAATACTGTCTGATGATGCCTTGGTTTTGACATTTTTCTGGCCTCAAAACTGTGAGCAAATAAATTCCTATTGTTTAAGCCAAGTCATTTCCTGATATTTGCTTTGAGCAGCATAGAAAACTCAAACACCATGGGAACAGCTGAGGCCCCTCCACAACTTCATTGCTTTTCAAATTCTCCCTCTGTTCAATCCTCATTCCTTCACTCTCTGCAGATGTTGCTCCTAAGGGGACACCCAAATATACCTCCTGCATGCAAATCTCCCCTTGGAGTCTGTTTCTCAGGAAAGTGACCTAAGATGGCTGGTACCATAAGTGGCCCTAGGAAAGAATCTCTAAAATGGGATTTTGAAGGAGGATCACCTTTTGGCCTAGCTAATAATAAGGAGCACATCACTGTAGCTCCAGGCATGCTGAAGCAGTGTGCTTGTTACAACTTTCTTACAAGATAAGAGCTCCCATCTCCGATAGGAGAGTACTACATGCTAGTGAGACTGAGTCATATAAATATATATTGTAACCTAATCATAGGAGTGCCATCTTATCACCTTTTCCATATTCTATTGCTTAGAAGTAAGCCAAAGGTCCTGGCTACATTCAAGGGAAGGGAATTATTAATATGTAGTATATAATACCAGGGGGCCGAGATCACAGGGGCAGCATAGCATTCTGCCTACAACATGTCTTTTATTTGCTACTTAATGTCATTGTAAGCAAAGAAAAATTAAAATTTTAAATTATTAGCAGGAACTTTAACATTCTTCTTTATATTATGCAATGCCAGCTTTAAATGATGTGAAATCACTAGTTACTAATCTATATTTCATAGCTCTTACATACATATGTATTTTGTTCTTACCAGAGAAGTGAGTGCAGAGCAACTCATCAGCTATTTTTATTTCACTTCTTGATAAGTGAACATTCTGCCTACATGCTCTACTGTCAGCTTACTGGTAAGGAAGAACTGAAAGGAAAAGGAACTATGAATTACCTTATTCTCCCTTTCTTCCATGTCATCATTTTCAGCATAAGTGGTAGGCTAACATGAAGTAACATTAGTAAGAAAGAATATGGTAGGGCTCCTTGATAATTTGTGCCTTTTAGAACACTATAACCTTCTATCTGTGTTTGAAACAAGTTCTGATCCAGAAAGCGTGGCCTCTCAGGACTGTCAGTATCTCCATCTACCTGGCTGTAGCCCTAACAAACTTATCTTCTATTTACTTTGTGTCTCATTGAATTCCCACACATCTTGGGCCCAATAGAATTCTATGCTTACAGGGCATTGTGGACAGCTATCAGATTTGTGTAGTCCTGGCTTATACCTAATTAAATAAACCTTTGAGATATCCCAAACCAAAACCACTCAACCAAGCCTCTTGCAAAGTTCTGACCCACAGAAACTGAAAGATAAGAAATATTTGTTACGCAGTAATAGATAACAAGTACAAATTTGCCCACATATCTCTGCTGACAATCCCAGGTGGCACCATTTTGCCTTGAATGCAGTTCATAGTTTTTATTCTGTGGATATTAGATTGTAAGCCTGGATTTTCCCAGAGAGGACTATCCCTCTGGAACCAGGAGCTCATGTTAATTCTAAAGTTGAATTTATTAGCTTCCCAGATTTGATATGAGAACAACTAACTCCGAAGACATTATCCAGGTTATGAAAGGATTAGAAATTATAGTCCCAAATAATGCATACCACTTAGATAGTACATGTCAATTTACAGACTGAATAGTAGAACTTAAACTTTATGGTCAATCAAAAACAACTATACTATAAAAATGCAGACTTCCAGATTCTGATTCATTAAGTCTATGGTGTAGCTGAGGAATCTGCATTTTAATAAAAATTCCAGACATCAGGAAAATTCAAATAAAACCACAATCAGATACCATTTCACACCCATTAGGTTGACTATATTTTAAAAGACAGATAATAATAAATATGGGTGATAATGTGAAGAAATTAGAACCCTCAATGCTGCTGGGAGGAATTAAAATAGTGAAGCTACTTTGGAAACAATCTGGCAGTTCCTCAAAAGGTTAAACATAGAGTTATCATGTGATCTAACAATTCCATTCCAGATATATCTCCAAGAGGAGTAAAAACATTTGTCCATGCAAAATCTTGTAAACAAATACTCCTAAGAAATATTATTCATCATAGTCCCAAAGTAGAAACAACCTAAATACCCATCAATTGATGAATAGATAAATAAATGGTGGTTTATCCACACAATGGAAAATTATTCAATAATAATAAAAAGGATTGAAGTACTAATACATGTTGCAACATGGATAAACCTTCACTACATTATACTAAGGAAAGAAACCAATCACAGAAATGCATATATTGTATGATACTGTTTACATGAAATATCCATAATAGGCAGATCATTAGAGACAGAAAGTAGATGAGCGGATGCTTAGGGCTGAAGGGATTGGGGGAAAAAGGGAAGTGGCTTCTAACTGGGTACAGGGTTTCTTTCTTTTTGTGGAAATGAAAATATTCTAAAATTGATTATAATGATGATTGCACAATTCTGTGAATATACTAAAAACCATTGGATTATACACTTTAAATGTGGTTAAATGCAGGGAATATGACTTATATTTCAGTAAAGTTATTAAATAAATTAATCATCCACAGATGGTTCTAATTCTAGCAGTCCAATTATTACACTTTGAGAAATGCCATTCAAGGCTTTTAGTATTGACAGGCATTTTTTTTAAAAAGCAATACTACAATAATTCTAATCAGTTTTCTTATTATGTTCACCATTTACAACTTTCTGAAAAGAAAATACAAATGGGATAAGGAAAATCTTGGAATTAGACAGACCTTTAACTTCAGCAAGAAATGACTTTTAAACCATCTGGTGATCTTGGCAAAAGAACAAATATAATGACAATGGCAACAAAGATTGAAATGAACTCTTGAGAAGAGAGCAGGTGTATCAAAGAAAAAGAACATTAATAGTTCTTCTTACAAGGCAGTAAAGAGGAGCTTTAATTTCTCCTTGAAATGGTTTTTTTTTCCTCTTCTTCTTCCTTTTTTTTTTATTCTTTAAAAATCCTGTCTAGACCTGGTCATAATCAGTGTCATTCATTTTGTTTTCTTTCTGAGATGAGTTACTCTATTCTATTGTCTGGAACAGAATGACAAGAAACAGGAAGTACTTTTTAATTTCAGTGAAAGCAGTTTTATTGCCATTCACTGTTTGTTGATGCCTACCATTTTGCCTTTCTGTAGAGCTCACAGACACAGTAATTATTTAATTGCCTGAGTCTTGTTTGTCATATGCAAGGTGTGAGCTCTATTGATGTTGACTCCTGAATCTTTAAAAAGAAAGGAGCTCATATGCACTGAAAAGTTTCTCCTTTGAAAGATGCATAATCCTTCTTTTCTCTTATAAAATGGAGAAGATTTTTTAAAAATTGCCATTTCCACCTTCTATTCCTTAACCATCAGATCCAAACTTTAAAAAAAAATATGGTCTTTTGGAAAAAAAAAATCAACTTCTATACAACATTTAGAAATACTTGAATATTTCTCACAAAGCTCACAAATTAACAATGGACTCATTTGCTGAGACTTCAGAAACGTCTTTGTAAATATCTAAGATGGCCATAACATCTGATAAACATGAAGCAGAGTCATTCATAGGGAGAAAAGCAGATTCCCATGATTGCGTTAGATTTGCAAGCTATATGCACTAGATTTTCTGAGCTATATGATATATACCACAATATTCATGAACAAAATTTAATTTGAAAAAAGAAGCAAAAAGAAAACCTTTTTTCAGCCTTGAGCACCTTCCAGAGGCTCTGTGCCCTATGTATGTTAGCAGTGAGCCCAATGCATGGCATGATGCCTGGCATAGCTAATGCTCAGTAAACGCTGGTGTTGACATTGCCTTCAGAGCTCGCCTATCTCCCCTTTGGCATACCTTCCTTTGCTTCCATCCCAAATCACTATTCTCCACGTCATCTCAAGCACTGCCTGAGTGGGATGGCCTTGTCTGGAGCACAACTACCTCCGTGGCAAGATGTTTTACAACGGGGCCTTGCTGCATTTCATTGAAGGCTGTGCGCTCTGAAATGCGAGGTAGCAAGACCACTTTTTAGGCTGCAGTGTACCCGTTTTTCAAACCGCTTCACTGGAAGAAGGGGCCTAACCTTCCCCAAGGAGCTCTGTGAGGTCAGTTCCACGTAGCTGTAATGGCATTCATTTGGGGAAAATTTTTGGGACTTGCCCTGTCTGCTTCATAGTTTACAGGGTAGATAAATAAACAATTAGTACATTATTATGTGATCAATACTATGAGAGTGTGTTCTTTACTTGTTTTACAATTTTCCCACTTTTCTATTCAATTTAAATGTTACCCTCAAATTTTATCCTGTTAGTCCTAATTGTTCTTTTATCATCTATTCATTTCCCATTCAGTCCTACAGGCCCAAGGTATTTCTTTTTTCTACTTGAGACATCTCATCTCCTTACACACTATATTCACATCTCTTGTTCTTGATTTTAAGACCCTTCACTAACTCAGTTTTTGGTTTCCCAGAGTCACTTTCCCAGGCAACAATACTATTTTTCTGAATAGTATTGGAAACTTTCTGTATGATATAGCTCAGCAATGGCTTTCCTGGCCTCTCAAGTTCATCAGGTTTCCATGACAACATGAGCCTCCATTCATAATTTTAACTTCTTTAGCTCTGAATTCTGTTTCTCACCCCCTACCCCATTTCTCTATTACTGTACTTCAATCCCATATTTTACTGTGGGTTGCTTTGTAATTTTCTCTGTATGGTCCTAAGCTTGAAGAGTTCTAAATATGCAGCTGAGGTCCTTTTTAAACATAAAATTAATTTTATCTAGTATGGGTCATTTAGATTCTTGACAACTGCAGACTAAAGTGCAAGAACATGCTGGCTGAAATTGCCCACTCCCAAGTTTTGCAAGCTCACATGGTCACAATCACACTCAGGGATAATTGACGGGTATGTCATAGTGTTCATGAAAAGTATGACCTATCTTGTCACTTAGGAAGGGTCTGTCACATTTCCAAGAACAAACTTCTATTTTCAGTACTTTATGACTTTTCTATAAAAGAATTATTTTGGAATGAGAAGCCCAGAATGAATCTTAGCTTAGAGCATTCTTCCCACTCTTTTCTAAATGATATTATCAATTTTTCATTATTTCTCAGTCTGGGGAGTTAGGAATCATCTTAGCTTAATGGTTTTCCCAATAAGTCGTACATGAAGTCAGTAGGATTTTTGCCTCTTCAGAGTTTTCACATATACTTTGAGGAATAAGTACCTGAAAATATGGTGCAAATTGAAAAATAAAAAAATCAGCTTACATCACTTGAGAGGGTGTAATGGAGGAAAACAACAACTGAAAAATTCTCATTGTATTAAAAAATGCAAAAGCTGCAACTGGATTCCTTCTAAAGTCACACAAAAAAATGCATCTGCCTCTCTTGCCATAGGCACCATGTTATTTGTTACTCACTGTTACTTTCTTCCCACTGCCTCTTTGCCTTCCCTGATTCAGCCATCCTCTGCTCTCCCTCTACAGTATCATTAAATGAGAAACACTGAAAGTCCTTAACTTACATCTGCCTGGCAGATGGTAAGTGCTCCAAAAAGGTTGGCTACCATTATCCATACCTGCAGTCTGACTTCTAAAGCATTTCTTTGATTATGTCATTCAATGTTCTGACAACCTGTAGTGATTCCCTATCTCCAAGCCCAAACTTTTTATCTGGATATCTAAGGCTCACTCTTAATTGGCCTAGTCATAAGTTTTCATGATCGTCTCTCACTGTGTAACCTTTGACCCTACTAGGCTGATTTCTAGCTTATGCTTAGGTCTTACTTGAGGGACGAAACGGGGTCCCTGTTGCGGGACGAGTGGGGTCCCGTTGTGGGACAAGAGGGGTCCCTGGCGTGGGGAAGAAAGCCTCGTACGGCCTCTGAGGCTTCCCTCGGGGGCTCCGAAGGCATGGAGGGCGCACAACCCAGGAAGAAGTTGCAGAGACAGGCTGATGGCACAAGTCTGGTTTATTGCGGAAGGGGATGCAGATTTATAGGATTAAGGAGTGGTGTGGCGGGTTCTGATTGGCTAGGGCAAATGCTGTTTCCATATAAGGCAATGTTCTGGCATTGGGCTAGTGATTGGCCAGTAGAGTATGTGCTAACTCTTGATAGGCTGACACTGTTACTAAGCTGATAGGTGTTGTAAGCTGTTGCTGGGCAAACAGCATACTAAGAGATTAGGTTTAAGGGAGGGGGAGGGGAAGTGAGAGCTGGGCTAGGCGCGAGATAGGAAGGGGGAGGGCGGTGCTGGCTAGCCGTTAGTAGCAAAGGCCTAGTCAGGCGTGGTCACCTTGTCTAGGCCCAGTGGGCAGAGGCAGTGTCACCTCTTGCCGCACTGTTTGCCACTGAGGCAAGCCGGGTGCCCCTCCTCACACACTTACTCATCCCTGTTCTGGTAACTTCAACTAGGATTTATGCATCATCCTTTGCATTTCACACCAACACTCTGTAGGTAGGAATTCTCATCCCCATTTTACAGATTATACCACTAAAATTTAGAGTGGTTAAACAATTCATTAAAGGTGACATAGTCAGGACATGGCTTAACCAGAACTTGGATCCAGAGCAATCTAACCAAAGTCCATGATGTTCACCAGGACTCCTTTCTTCCTTCATGCCTCCAACTGAAAAGCCCTCATCCAACCTGCACCATCTTTGACACTCCCCAACTCCAAGATGCATCTCTTTTCAGACTCTTTCTTGACTAGACCTAAAGACATCAATCTTTCTCTGTTATTCCTTTGTGGACACATTCTTATGCTGTCTTGTTGGATGCTTAATGTTGGATGGTTTATTGTCCCTATTGTCATCTCTTCAATCATTTAGTCACTTGTCTATGGTGTAGGCTAGTGTGTGTTTCTTTAAATCATCATGGTTCAGCAATATGGGTATAGAAGCTTAAAAGAGGTAAATGAAGGAATGTTTAGTAGTGGAAGCATTGGGCTTTCAGCTGTGCCTTTTGGCAAGAATGTTCCTGATAACCTTGATGGCTAAATATGGGTAGAGAGGTTTTTGTTTGTTTGTTTTCTTTTGTCTTTTTAATAGAGAGTTTTGAGCTGAATTCTAGCAGGGATGACCAGCCCTGGCTGGCTGCCTCGTAGAGGAACATGCTGCACATGGCCAACGTTCCTGAATTATAGAGACTGGAGAAAAAGCCTATGGGATGCTGGATTTTGTTCCCATGGCTGTATTGGGGAACTCCTGCTGGGAGAGGGCAGGTCCAGCGTGCTGAAATATTTACTCCTTTGCAGATGAAATTGAAGCTACAGGAATAACTGTGGATTGTGAAGCAAACTATTCAAGCAAGAGCTTTGTTTCCAGGCTTCATGAATTTACCTTCTCTAAAGTCTTCCCTGCATGAAAATGTCATTTTATCTAGAATATGCCAAGAATGTAGCCATTAAGATACAAGGTTCTGTGTGGAGTTGGAAAGTGCAGCATCATCCAGTGTCAGGAATCAAATGCAAACTTGTGGCATGAAAGTAATGCATACGATTCAATGTCTTGAAGAGATTTTAGTGTGTGCAGGGTTGAAGGGCTAATCTTCACATCTGCCAATCAAGCAGCAATGATGTGGGGTTTGTAGAAATTTCTAAAGTGGAGTGAGCAGGCACCATATGTGTGCACTCTGTATATAACGGCTGCTTAGCAAGGCTCAATGCTCTGCTTCTATCCTCAAGGGATAGTACAATGGCTTTCCAACTATGAAGCCAGGCGTGTTCTTTAAAAGAGAAGAAATGTGACCAAGAGTAAGCATTAAATCATGTTAAGTCAAGCTCAGTGCTCTGCTTCTATCCTAAAGGGAGAGTACAATGGCTTTCCAACCATGAAGCCAGGCATGTCCTTTAAAGAGAGAAGAGAAGAAACCAAGAGTAAGTATTAAATCATATTATGTCATGCTCCTTTAAGAGTGAAGGTAGACTGGTGATGATTACTTCCACTGGCTATCAATTTTAAAGGATTCGACAAGACAGGAAAAGAAAATGTGGGCAGGGCCAATTAAATGGTCAAGAATTCAGAAGCTATATGAATTTAAATGGAATTTGAATGCTATGGATCCATAGGGTATGCTTTGTTTTCAGCTGATGTTTCCTTGGTCCTTGTGAAGACAAAGTGAATGCTTGTTTAAATTGCATGTGTTAGAGTCCCTAAGAAAAGTTGCGCTTTATCTTTGAAATGTATGAGAATAAGGAAATCCATATTGCTTTTGTAGGTGAAAATCAAGAAAAAGGTTCGCCCACACACCTCATCAAGAAAGATATTTATTATACCTGCTGCATCTAACCAGGTACCCTTGGGCACCTACCTAATCCTCTTATAATGCCTCTTATTCCTATCTTTTAATTTTTTCCCCCTTTTGTAGGCTTACATTGGATCCTTCATGTTGTTTAAAATGTTTCTTTTTGTGTTTTATTTCTGAAGGATTCGTAAGTAGTGTTTGAAGTAAAATCAGAATACTAATGCTACTTATTCTATTTTTACTCACTCATAGTTTTCTTTTGGGCTGAGCCTTTATATTTTGTTCATTTTCCCTCTTCCATTTCAGAGCTAAACCTGTTAGTCTATTTTGTATGTGAACAGATCTCCAGTGGGAAATTTAGCTACCAACTTGAGAAAGACTAAGCTTTTAAAGTATCAGTACAGCTTAATGGCTGTGAGAAATTCTGGTGGATATGTCAATTCCTAAGGAAATCTGTAGAGTGTATATTGTTTATAGAATGTGGTTTTCAGTTGGCAAATCTGAAAATATATTTGATCATTTTAATTCACTGGCTTCTAACAACACTATGAATTTTTCACTGTGACCTATTTGTGATTGTAGAAAAAGTGTGACATACTGCATTTGTGCTCTTAAAATTGGCATGCTCATGATTTTTCATATCACTATGGCATATTCCTATACTTATTCTCCAAAACTAACTCCTTCATTATCTTGTCTTTATTAACGAAACACTGCAGGGATGAAAGTATTTTTCTCTACATCCATTCTTTTATTCAACCAAATTTTCCAAGGTCCTTTTTTTTAATTCTTCTTCTGTGTTTTTGGATTTCCCTTCCCTTTAACTTTGAACACAACAGAACTGACACATAGGGTTTTCCAGGCTGAGAAACCATAACTCAGAGCTGGTTGTATGCATCTCCTAGTCAGGAGCCAGCTACGTGGGAGATAAATGGTCCGGCAGAAGGACAATTACCACTGAACAAAGGGAAAGGGGAACTAAAGAGTTGCAATAATGGCGGCATTAGATATATTAAATGAGGCAAGCTGCCTGGAGGCATAGATCTTCCCCGGCATTTCTCTTTGATGATTTATGATATGGTTACATTGAGTGTCCTTGTGGCCTCATCTGCAGCAGGCATTACTTTGATTTTCTTTTTTCAGGCTTCATTTCATTCCGCAGAGCACAATCAAAGAAAGCCAGAGAGGTTCCTGTTCATGCTCTGTACTCCACTTAAGCACAGATCTTTTCTGGTTGAGGGAGAAGGGGAAGGTGGACTGAGGAACTTATCTTGTAGAACAATAATGAACAACACTAGGCAAATCACCTTTCCTGGTATACTATCCCTTACCCCCAGCATCATATGATACCATTCCTTTCATGTGCTTTTTCCTATCCATAAAAATCAGAGCATAACTGCTCAATGAAATACACATTTTTAAATTTCTTTATCTCTACCACTAACCCAGATATTTTTAAAAATATCATTATCTCATTTAAATTTCAACATTCCTGAGAAATAGGTATAATCACTAAATCCACTACAGAAACTTACACAGCGAGACACATTTAATAACTGGTAGCATTAGAATTCAAACCAGAACAGAATTAGGATTAACATTCAAAAACCATATGTTTGCCATTACATGATACTAAACTCTTGCTGTTTCTCTATAAAATATGCATCATTAAGAAGAAGGTATCTTCTATACCAATAACTCATTCTGGGCACTATTCCTCTAAAAACCCAAACTTTTAGATTATATTTTTGCTCTCTGCCACTGGAGCTCATTCTTTCTCCAGCTAAAGGATTGTAGTCAAACACAGGATATAAAAGGGCAACTTAGGACAAAAAGGAAGGGACTGTGCTTACTTGAACTGATATAGAAACATTTCACATCCTATTATAAACCATTCTTTAAGCCAAAGGGGGAAAATAGTTCTTGTTTTGATGGTCTACTATGACATTATGAACGAAATCATCAAATGACATGATTCACAAAGAAAATGCCATCTTTTCTCCAGATGGAGTACCAGGATATAATCAGGATTCTGAGATCAGATTTTTCCCCACTTTGGAATGAAATTATGGGTCTGAGTCACATTTGTTTTTTTAGTTTCTTTCTTCTCCCTTCTTTAAAGATTCTAGTCAGTGGCTTTACTTCTAAAGCTTATGAGTTCCTTTTTCATTGAGTAAACGAATATTTTAATTTATTTTATTGACTCAATCCTAACCACTCTCTACTAGTGGTCTATTTGATACTTTAGCTGGACTTTTTCATGTCTTAAGTTGCATTCTCCCAAAAGCAGACCAGAGGCAAACATTTGAGAACAAGTAGTTTATTTGGGAGGTGATCCCAGAAAACACCAGTAGGGAAGCAGGGAAGTGAGCAGGAAAAGAAATAAAGTCAATAAAGCATGTATTTATGAAGCCAGTTACTATAGTGAGCAGTTGATGCTGATGCCTGTTCACAAACTGCTTGTTACCAGTTAACAATGAGATAGAACAGAATTGAGATCAAGCATTTATAAACGTGTATAGCAATTTGACAATACCACTTTTATTAACTGTCAAAGGGATGCTGATGCAAAGTACCAGAAATCTGTTGGCTTTTATAAAGGGTATTTAGTTAGGGGTAAAACTTACAATTCCAAGGCTAAATCAAGGCATCAGCAGAGATGCTTTGTCACAAAGCCAGCTACTGTTGATTCCAGGGTGTTGCCACATTGTGAAGCAAGATGGCTGCTGATCGTTGCAAGGTTTCAGTCTTCCCCTCTAGGCTTCCTCTCTCAGGCTCAGCTGCTCTGCTTTCTTCACAGTTTCAGCTGCAAGCTGGCATAGGGCTTGTCTCTTAGGTCTTCCTCTCTTTCCTGGCATAGAGTTGTTTCTTCCTGGTCTTTCAATATCAGTCTCAGAAGTTCTGCTCTCTATCCAATTTCAACGGTAAGCTATCAGGCAAAATGGCTCAACTCTCCTTGGGGTCTCAGCTATTTGAGCCTTCTCCTCTCTGTCAAATGGTAGTATAAAAAATAAAAGTACTACTGAGAGGCAAGAAGGGGACAGAGTAAGGAGCTCCAAGAGTCAGCTTGTCCTACAGGGTAGTAAGTAATCAACCAGAGTTATCTAAAGACATGTTTGAGGCAGAGGGCAGGAGACCAGAAGAGCATCCTGCAACATCCTTGAAAGAATGGAAGGAGGAGACTGTCCACCTACAGTGAAGATTTGCAAGTAAAGCACTCTACACCATGGAGACTGGCACCCATCCTCCACTACTGGTGCCTGCTACCTCGGGAACTATTCCATGGCTGGAATTGAAAGCTCCATTTCCCAAAAATGGGGGAGGAAGAGATGGTTGGACACTGACTTCAGCTACTGATCAGTGAATTCGGCTGGCTGAAGTATAATTCTAAGAACAGCTAAAGTTTGCAACTGTCCAAGATGGAAACAAGCTGGTAGCCACCATTTTAACTCTACTCCCAGCATGAGGGGAAGAAAGGCTGATTGAAAATCACAGTGACAATGACTGTAAGGACCAGCTTCTTTCCATCCAGATCAGATTGCAGTTCTAGCCTAAGCTCCAGCCCCACCTCCAGCAGGGAGAAAGCTGGGGGGACATGCACCAGCCTCTCTGGGCAACTGCAGGTGCTTTCAGCCAGAACAGGCTGTATAGTTGGACAACTGGGGCTCCATCCCCTCACCCCAACAAGTAGGAGGGGAACTGTGTTTCCTTGGCCTCTCTGGGCAACTGGAGGTGCTTTCAGCCCACATGAACTGGTTGTTAACCACCTTCAATTTCATCCCCTGTCCCCCCAGAAGGTAGAAGGAGACTGGTGTTGTTTCAGCCTCTCTGGGCAACTGCAGGTGATTTCAACCTGCATAGACTGGATATTTAGACCCCTGTAACACCATCTCTGACCCCCAATAGAATAGGAGAGAAGCTGTGTTCCCTCAGCCTCTCTGGGCAGTGGCAGGTGCTTTCATACTGCACAGTTTTGTTGAGAGCCTGGGACTCCACCCCCCAAAGGATAAGAGAGGACTGGTGTTTTCTCAGTCTTTCTGGGCAACTTCAGGCACTTTTGGCCTGCACAAACTGCACTGTTGGGAGCCTATGGGTCCACCTTCACCTGCAATAGGACAAGAGAGAGGTGGAGTCTCCTCAGCCTCTCTAGGCAACTACAGGTGCTTTCAGTCCACACAGACTGAAAAGCGAGACACCTGTGCTTCATCCCCACCACTCAATAGAATAGGAGGGGAGCTGTGTTTGCTCAGCCGCTCCAGGCAACAGCAGGCACTTTAGGCCTACACAGACTGGACTGCTGGATGGCTGTGGATCCCTCTCACATGGATAGGAGGGGGCTGCTGTTTCCTCAGCCTCTCTAGGCAATGGCAGGTACTTTCAGCCTGCATAGACTGGACTGTTGGGTGCCTGTGGTTCCATTCCCACCCCTTAAATGGCAGAAAGGACAGTATTCTCTCAGCCTCTCAGGGTGATTTCAGGTACTTTTGGCCCACAATGAATAGATTTCTGAGCACCCCAGAAGGTCCATCCCCACACCTGGCAGGGGAGAAGAGGGGTGGTACTATGTCACTCTACCTGGGGATGAGGTCAGTTTTGACTTGCACAGCATAGTGAGCATAGTTTGCTGCTCACACCTGTGGCTCCATCTCTGCTCCAGGCAGGGGAAGAAGGGGCCTAAAGTTTCATCAGCTCTCTCCAGGCAATTACAGTCTGTATTGGCCTACATAGCTTGGATTACTACATATGGCTGTGGCTCTGTCCCTACCTCTGGCAGAGGATAAATGTGGAGAAGCTTCATCAGTTCCTGTGGCAATATGGGCAGCATCAGCCTCCATAGCTTACAGCACCAACTACATTCTTGGTTCCTTCTATACAACCAGCAAGGGGAAAAGGGCCAAAAAGCCCTAAAGAGAGAAATTGCACTCAGAATAAATACATCTAGTAAGCCAGATGCCAAAACAACAACAAAAAATTACAATCCATAACAAGGAACAAGAATATATGGCCCAATCAAAGGAAAAAGATAAGCCTCCAGATGACATAAATGAGTTGAGAGAATTAATTACAGATGTTCAAATAAATCTCCTTAATAAACTCAATGAGATGGCTAAAAAGATTAAGGATTTTAAGAAGACACCAGGTGAGCACCAAGAAGAAATAGAAAGCATACATAGAAAAGTAGTGGATCTTATGGAAATGAAAGACACAATAAATGAAATTTTAAAAATACACTGGAGGCATATAACAGCAGATTTGAGGAAACAGAAGAGAGGATCAGTGAGCTTGAAAACATGGCTCCAAAAGAGAACATACAAAAGAATGGGAAAATTTGAACAGGCTCTCAGGGAGCTAAATGATGACAAGAGTGATGAGTATCCCAGAAGGAGAAGAGAAAGAAAAAGAGGCAGAAGGAATATTTGAAGAAATAATGGTAGAAAATTTCCCAATCCTCTTGAAAGACATAGATATCTGTGTCTAAGAAATATAACATATTCCCATCTGAATATCCAAATAGACCTATTTTAAAACTACTAACCAGAATGTCAAATGCCAAAGGCAAAGAGAGAATTCTGAGAGTGAAAAGAGAAAAATGATGCATCACATACAAGGGATACCCAATAAGATTAAGTGCTGATTGCTCATTAAAATCCATGGAGCAAGAAGTCAGTGGTATAATATATTTAAGATACTGCAAAAGAAAAACCACCAGCCAAGAATCATATATGTGGCAAGATTGTCTCTCAAAAATGAGGGTGAGTTTAGAATATTCACAGATAAATACAAACTAGAATTTGTAACCAAGAAACCAGCTTTGCAGGAAATACTACAGGGAGTGCTATAGCCTGTAAATAAAAGACAGAAGAGAGAGACTTGGAAGAGAGTTTAGAAATGAAGATTATATCAGTAAAAGTAACTAAAAGCATAAAAAGTGTGGTGAAAATAAAATATGACAGATAAAACTCAAAGGTCAAAATGCACCCATTTTGCACCATTTGTAAAGGCAGTAAGAACTGCCTTTATAGTAACAACATTGAATGTTAATGGATTAACACCCCCAATCAAAATACACAGACTGGCAGAATGGATAAGAAAATATGAGCCATCTCTATACTGCCTACAAGGGACTAACCTTAGACCAAGAATACTAATAGATTGAAAGTGAAAGGCTGGAAAAAGATATTGCATGTATGCAGTAACCTTGCCTCAAAAAGCTGGAGTAGCTATACTTACATTGGATAAAATAGACTTTAAAAGAAAAACTGTTATGAGAGACAAAGAATTACATTATATATTAATAAAAGGGACACTACACCAGAAAGAAATAACAATCATAAATGTATATGCATCTAACCAGGATGCCCCAAATTACATGAAGCAAACACTGGTAAAACTGAAGAGAGAAATAAATGTCTCTACAATAATAGTTGGAGGCTTAAGTACACCTCTCTCAGCATTGGATAGACTACTGGGCAGAGGATCAATAAAGAAACATTGAACATGAATAATATGATAAGGGAACTAAACTTAATACAAAACATTGTACCCACAAACAGCAGGATATACATTCTTCTTAAGTGCTCATGAATCTTTATCCAGGATAGACCATATGTTAGGTCACAAAGCAGATGTCAATAAATTCAACAAATCAGAATTATACAAAACACTCTCTTTGATCATAATTGAATAAAGTTGGAAATCAACAACAGGCAAAAAAAGGGAAATATCACAATTATGTGGAGATTAAACAACACACTTTAAAAATCAGTGGCTCAAAGAAGAAATTGAGAGAGAAAGCAATAAATATCTCAAGATGAATGAAAATGGAAACACAACATAGCAGAACCAATGGGATTGCAGTGAAGGCAGTGCTGGGAGGGAAATTTTAAGCCCTCGATGCTTATATTAAAAAAGAAGAGCTAAAATCAATGACATAACTCCACAGTGGGAGGGACTAGAAAAAGAACAGCAAATTATTCCCAAAGCAAGCACAAGGAATGAAATAACAAAGATCAGAACAGAAATAAATGAAATTGAGAAAAAAAAACAATAGAGAGCATTAACAAAACCAATAGCTGGTTGTTAGAGAAGATTCACAAAATTGACAAATTCTTAGCTAGACTGACAAAGAGTAAAAGAGAGAAGATGCAAATAAAATCAGAAATGAAAATAGGGACATTACTACTGACTCCAAAGAAATAAAAGAGGTCATAAGAGTATGCTGGAACAACTGTACACCAACAAACTAGACAATGTAGATGAAATGGAAAAATTCCTAAGAATGTACAATCAACACTGACCCTAGAAGAATAGAACAGAGCTCAACAAACCAATCACATGTACAGCAATTAAAACTGTTATCAAACAACTCCCCACAATGAAAAACCCAGAAATAGTTTCACAGGTGAGTTCTACCAACATCCAAAGAAGATTTAATACCAGTGTTGTTCAACTCTTCCAAAAAATTGAAGAAAGAACACTACCAAACATTCTATGAAGCCAATATCCCAAATACCAAAGTCAGATAAAGATATTATGAAAAATTAAAATTAAAGACCCAATTCCTTAATGAATATGGATGTAAAAATCCTCAACAAAATCCAACAATACATTAAAAGAATTATTCATCATGATCAAGTGGGTTTTATACCAGGCATGCAAGAGTGGTTCAATATAAGAAAATTAATGAGTGTAGTACACTACATTAATAAATCAAACAAAAAAAATCATATGATCCTATCAGTTGACACAGAATAAACACTTGACAAAATACAGCATCCTTTCTTGATAAAAATACTACAAAAGATGGGAACTGAAGGAAATTTTCTCAACATGATAATGGCTGTATATGAAAAATCCACAGCTAACATTGTGCTCAATGGTGAAATACTAAAAGCTTTCCCATTGAGATGGGGAACAAGGCAAGGATGCTCACTGTCACCACTGTTGTGTGATATAGTGCTAGAGGGCCTACCTAGAGAAATTAGGCAAGAAAAAGAAATAAAAGGCATACAAATCAGAATGGAAGAAGTAAAACTTCACTGTTTACAGTTATGGTCTTATACCTAGAAAGCCCCCAAAAAATCTACAACAAAGCTGCTAGCGCTAATAAACTATTTCAGCAGAGTGGCAGGATTAATACGCAAAAATCAGTAGTGTTTCTATGCACTAGTAATGTGCAATCTGAGGAGAAAGTCAGAAAAAAAAATTCCATTTATAATAGTGAATAAAAAAAACAAATATTTAGGAATAAACTTAACCAAGGACAAAAAACACTTGTATTCAGAAAACTGTAATGCATTGCTAAAAGAAATTTTAAAAGACCTAAATAAATGGAGGAACATTCTGTTTTAATGAATTGGAAGACTAAATATCATTAAGATGTCAGTTCTACCCAAATTGACATATAGGTTCAATGCAATCCCAATAAAAATTCCACAAGTATTTTTTAAATAAATAGAAAACACAATTATCAAATTTATTTGGAAGGATTAGGGACCCCAAATAGCCAGGAACATCTCAAAAAAGAAAAGCAAAGTTGGAGGACTCTCACTTCTAGACATTGAATCTTATTACTTAGCTGAGTGGGAAAAACAGCATGGTACTGGCATAAAGATAGACACATAGACCAATGGAACCAAATAGATGGTTCAGAAACAGATCCTCACATCTATGTCATGTGATTTTTTACAAGTTATCAAACCTAGCTAGCTGGAGCAGAACAGTCTATTCAACAAATGGTGCTGGAGAATTGGATATCCATAGTCAAAAGAAAGAAGTAGGACCCTTATCTCACATCTTACACAAAAATTAACTCAAAATGGATGAAAGTCCTAATTATAAAATCTACAACCAGATAGGTCCCCCTAGAAAAAAATACAGGGAAACATCTTCAAGACCTGGTGATAGGTGGTGAATTCTTAAACTTTATACCAAAAGCACAAGAAGAAAAGAAAACATGGATAAATGGAATTTCCTCAAACTTAAACACTTTTGTGATTCAAAGGACTTTGCCAAGGTGAAAAGGCAGCCCACTCAGTGGAAAAAATATTTGGAAACCACATATCTGGTAAGGTTTTGATTTCCATTCTAAATAAAGAGATCATATTACTCAAGAATAAAAGAGCAAGCAATCCAATTAAAAATGGGCAAAAGACTTAAATAGACATTTCTCCAAAGAGGAAATACAAATGGCCAAAAAAGAACATGAAAAAACATTAAATATCACTAGATATTAGGAGATGCAAATCAAAACAATGAGATATCATCCTATACCACATAGAATGGCCATTACTAAAAAAAAAAAAAAACAGAAAATAAGTGCTGGAGAAGATGTGAAGAAATAGGAACACTCCTTCATTGTTGGTGGGAATATAAAATGGCACAGCCTCTGCGGAAGACAGTTTGGCAGTTCCTCAGGAAGGTAAATGTAGAACTGATATATGATCCAGCAATTCTTCTACTAGGAATACATCCAGAAGAACTGAAAAGTGTGATACTAACAGATATTTGCACACCAATGTTCATAGCAGCATTATTCACAACTGCCAAAGATGGAAGCAACCCAATTGTCCATCAACCAATGAATGGATAAACAAAATGTCAAAATGTGGTATATACATACAATTGAATATTACACTGCTGTAAGAAGAAATGAAATTGGGACACATTTGATAACATGGATTAGCCTTGAAGACCTTAAGTGAAATAAGCCAGACACAAAGGGACAAATATTGCTTTGTCTCACTAATATGAACTAAGTACAAAGACTAAACTCATGGAGTTAAAACCTAGAATATAGATAGTTAGGAGATATGAGGAGGGTGAGAAGGTGTACTGATAGTTAATGTATGTAGAAGTTTTAATTAACTTGAGTGTAAATACGTGGAAATGGATAGAGTTTGCAACACATTATAGTGAGTAGAACTAACACAGCCAGTTTATAAATGGGATTGTGGCTGGACACAATTGAAAGAAAGCTAGAGAAGAATCTAGGAACTCAGTAACAGTGAATTCAGAAGTGGATGAGAACTGTGGTTAATAATACAAATACAAGAATGACATTCCATGAACTAAAACAAATGAGCATCACTATTGCAAGGTGGTAAGAATGTGGAGAAGCATGGGAAAAATCCAATGCTTATGGACTACAGTTAGCATCAATATTGTAATTTCTTGCATCAATGCCAAAGATGTACTGTATGAATAATTGAAGGGTGAAGGGGTGTTGTATGGGAAATCTACACAAGTGGATGATTGTTTTGTGAGTCTGTAACCTCTCTATAAATATATATATATATATTTAAATGACATAACTCTCCTTCTGCTGTGTCTGTCTCAGTGAGAGTCCATTTATATCAGATCTAGCAAAGGGGAGTGGGGACTCAGCCTGAGTCACACCCACAGATGCAGTTAAATCAAAACCCGTAAACTTAACAGGTAAACTAATCAAAGACATCTCAGCTGAATTTAATGCAGTCAACGGTATCACATCCACAGGAATAGATTAATTTATAAACATAATCTTTCTGTTTTGGGGATACATAAAATAATCTCAAACTGCCACACTGTGATACACGGAGGGGGTTTTATTGTATTTTATAAAAGCATTGGGCAGAAGCAAAGAACTAGTACCTTAGAACATTTTGAGAAGTATTGGTGTAGTGCACCTGCCTCAACATTATCTTGCCCAAGGGGTAAGTGAGCTGTGGTATTTAAACTCAGGTCGAAGCCATCATTCGAGTACTGCTCCTGGGGAGCTTTAATAATCCACCTCTCCCAGTCTGCTGTACACGTGGACAGAGCAGGCAAGAAAATACAGGTTTTGGTGGTTGGTAGTTGAATAGGATACCAGCAACATCTGTTATAACTTATTTTACCAAAAACAATTAGTAAGTTAGTCTATAAGTAATTATATGGCTAGGGCACAAAAAACAAATGACATCATCAGGAATAATAGTCACTGGGCATCCTTGAAAAGCATTTTTACTTCCTCCTTGGTTTCGGTATTCCTTACCACCATCATGGAGATTCACACATTATTGATTTGATCATGACATAAATCACTTCACTCCCATTCCTATCACACATTTACAGTCTATTTTAGAGGATATTTAGAGGGTTTTAAAATAAAAACCCAGAGGTTTCCACTTCAAGTATGGTGGTGAATGCCCCTAACAGAACAATATTCCCACAGAAAACATCTATAAACTTGGGAACACTTTTTAAAAATCTATCAGAAGATTTTGGAAAGGAGTCAAAACTTAGGAAAAGGTGTATGTGGATTTTTCAGTTTATACACCACCGTACTGGATATAGAAACTGAGATTTGAGCTACCTTTCATCACAGATGTTGCAAAGTTTGTAGCTTGAGTCTGACCAAGTCAACATTATTCAGAGAACTACAGTAATATCCACAGTCACCACAATATCATATCCTTAATTTTCAAGATACAAAGTAAAATGATTTAAAAAAAGAAGAAACAAGGAAATAGTACCCACAAAAGACAATATACGGATACCAACCCCAAGATAACCCAGTTATTGGAGTTATCAGAAGAGACTAAACTAGCTATCATAGTTATGTCCATTGAAGCAAAGGAAAATACTGAGAAAAACAAACAAACAAAGATAAAAAGAAAATCTTGAGGGAAATGGATGTGACTCAACCAATAGGGCTCCCATCTACCATATAGGAGGTCCAGAGTTCGATGCCCAGGGCCTCCTGGTGAAGGCAAGCTGGCCCACACAGTGAGCTGGCCCATACAGAGTGCTGGCCACCCTACGCAGAAGCACCACCCTGTATGGGAATGCCACCCAACACGGGAAACCCATCCCGTACAGGAATGCCGGCCCATGTGGAGAGGTGGCACAGCAAGATGATGCAACAAGAGACAGAGAGGAGAGAAAATAAGAAGACATAACAAAACAGGGAGCTGAGGTGGCACAAGAGAGTAATTGCCTCTCTCTCACTCTGGAAGATCCCAGGATTGGTTCCCAGAGCCTCCTAATGAGAATACAAGCAGATACAGAAGAACACACAGCAAATGAACACAGAGAGCAGACAACAGGGGGAAAGGGGGGGTGTGGGGGAGAGGAGAAATAAATAAAACGAATCTTAAAAAAAAATCTTGAAAGCAGTTAGAGAAAAATGACATACTATATAGGTTCACAATTCTAATGACTTCAAACTTCTCACTCTACAGTGCAAAATGGAAAAGAAAACAGACCAAAAAATTGAGAAATATTTTCAATAAAGAAGGTAATAACACTTTCAGATTGAAGAAGTCTAGGAGAATTCATGTCAACAGAACTGGAACACACGAAATGCTAAGAGAACTTTTTCAGGCTCAAGGGAAATGATATCAGAAGGATACTTGGATCTGTAGACAGAAACAAAGAGCATCATAAATGGTAAATATAAAATATTTCTTTTACCTGTTTTTAAAAATACAAATATTTATTTAAAATAAAATATCAGAACATTGTCTTGTGGTTTTGAAATACATATAAATACATGTGTGTTTTAGTTTCTAGGCTGCTGAAATGCAATATACCAGAAATGGGTTGGCTCTTACAATGGGGATTTATTTGCCTGCAAGCTTACAGTTCTAAGGATGTGAAAATGTCCAAATCAAGGCATCATCAGGCAATGCTTTCTCCCTGAAGGCTGATTGCCAGTGATCCTGGACTCTTCTGGCTTCCTTGCCTTCAGCTTCTGGCTTCCTCTCTGCTTCTGCTGCTTTCTCTCTCTCCTGTATTCATCCTATTTATAAAGGACTCCAGAAAGAAGAGTAAGTCTCACCCAGGGCCATGCCCTAAATGAAGTAACCTAACCAAAAGTTCCTTAACTAAAGTAACCTAATCAAAAGTCTCCACCCACAGGAATGGATTAACCCTAAAAACATAATTTTCGGGGACCCATCCAGCTTCAAACTGTCACAATACAAATTACAGCATAAATATCATCAGAGACATATATGATCCCAAGGTTTCTGTGTTTTATGTGAAGTAGTACAATACTAACTTTATGTAGACTGTGAAAACTTAAGAATGTATATTATCATCTCTGGAGCAATCACTAGAAAATGCATTGAGTTATAGCCAATAATACGTTACATGGAAATCTAAAATCTATTTAAATAATGTAAAAAACATGATAGGGAGAATATAGAAAAAAAACAATGGGGGAAAACAATAACAAAAAATAGAACAGACCTAAATGCAACCATATCAATAGTTACATTAAATATTAATGCCTAACACATTAATTAAGAGGCAGAGATTACCAATATAGGTTAATAAAAAGAAAGATTCAACTCTATGCTTTCCATAAGAGATACACTTTAAAAAATAAAAATCATAGCTAGGTTGAAAGAAAACAGAAGCAAAAGAATATGTACCATGCAAACAATAGACTAAAACCAACATATTTATAAGTTTTCCATTGGTCAAGAAGATCACATGGGAAATTAGAAGACATGTGGTACTGAATGATAAAAAAAAAGTATCAAAATCTATGGAATGCAGTTAAAGTAGTCCTTAGATGGAAATCTATAGCTTTTAATGTTTGTATTTGAAAAAAAAAAAACACATCTAAAATCAACAGTCTAAGCTTCCACATAAAAGCTAGATAAAGATGAAAAAAGTAAGTCAAAAGTAAGCAGACTGAATGTAACAATAAAGGGAAGAACAAAGACCAATACAATGGGAAAGATATATAAAAATGTATCAAAGCCAAAAGCAGATTTCGGTTTTTTGGTGGGTGGTGTTTTTTTTTTTTAAGTACCAGGACCAGGAATTGTACAGACCTTACATGTGGGAAGCCAGTGTTCAACCGCTAAGCCACATTAGCTCTCCAAAAGCTGTTGTTGTGGTGGTTTTTTTTGGAAAAAAAAAATCAATAAAATCATTAAATCCTTGGAAGCCTGAGTAAGAAAAAAGGGAGAGAGAGGACAAATCAAGGGATTATCACGGCAGATCCTAAAGATTTTTTTTTTTAAAGAAGAGACTATTATGAATAACTTAGTGTCAACAACTTGAACAAATTAGGAGACAAGAACAAATTCCTTAAAAAATACAAGTTACCAAATCAACACAAAGTGAAACATAACATTTGAATAGTCCTATATCTTTTAACTAAATTGACTTCATTATCAAACACCTTTTGTGGAAATTTGAAATTTCTTTAAGAATCCCAAAAAAGAAAGATTATGTCTGTGGGCTGGTCCACTCCAATGGGTGAGAAACATTTTTCAACTGGGCTACCTCAGGGAGGCATGACTCAGGTTGAGTCTGCCCTCTTGCTGGGTCTGATTTAAAAAAATGGAAACACACAGGAAAAGAGCAGTCTGGCTTGTTTGATCCTGCCTTGAGACAGAAAGGAGAGGTTCAAGTTGCTGAGGCTCTAGGGAGAGATGAGATGTGTATCTGATAGCTTGGGGCTGAAATCAGGAAGAAAGTGCAGCTGCTGAGCCAGAGAGAGGAGGACTGGTAAGAGACCTACGCCTGGTTGCCCAAAGTTGAGCTCAGGGAGCCAGTACAGCCCAGAGGGAATAGCAGAGACCAGGCACAGATCTCCCACCATATTGCTTCCACACGTGGCAGCTGACTTGGGTAAGAAAGTACCCCTGACGGGGCCTTGAGTTGAACATTTCATGGCCTTGGAACTGTAAACATTTACTCCAAATAAATATCCTTTATAAAAGCCGACACATTTCTGGTACTTTGCAGCCCTTTTGCAAACTAAAATACCTTCCAACCAAGAAACCATCAGGTCCAGATGGTTTCACTTTAAAATTCTATGAAATATTCAAGGAAAAATAATACCAATCTTACCCCCAACATTTTTCAGACAGTAAAGAAGTAAGGAGCTCTTCTCAACTTATTTTATGAGGTCAGCAGAATCCTAACAAAACCTGACAAATACATTTCAAAGAGAATTACAGACAATAGACATAGAAACTGATACTTAAAATTTGTAAATACATAATGGGATAATATAGTATGATTTAGTAAGGTCTCTCTCAGGAATACAAAATGGTTTACTAATCAAAATTCAATTAATGTAACTCACCATATTAAAAGAATCAAAGTTAAAAACCATATGATCATTTTAATAGATGCAGAAAAAACATTTTTCAAAATATAACACCCATTCAAGATAAATACTTTCAGCAAACTAGGAATTTTAGGAAATTGCCTCAAACTGATAAAGGGCATTTATAAAACACCTACAGCTAAAATCTCCTTTATGGTGAAAAACGGAATTCTTTCCCCCTAAGACTGGGAACAGAAGAAAGAAGACTATGATCACCACATCATTTCAGCATTATCCTGGAGGTCCTAACTGTTATAATAAAGCAATAAGGCATAAAGATCAGAAAATAACAAGTGAAACTATTTCTGTTTGTAGAAGGCATGACTGCACGTATAGAGTTTCCAAATGAATGTACAAAACAATTTCCAGGACTAATAAGGGGGACTAGTAACAGCAAGCATACAGAAAGTAAGCCTAATACAAAGGACTTATAAATAAATTTAACAAGCTTATGTTATAAGATATAAAGTCAATAAACAGAAATCAATGTTCATCAAACAAATAGAAAATGAAATTTGAAACAGCAATTTACAACAATATAGAAAAAAATAAAATGCTTCATAGCAAATTTAAGAAGACATGCAAGACCACTACACTAAAACTACACAGCATTACTGAACAAAATTAAATAAAACAAAAACAAATAAATAAAACAAAAACAAATGTTCATGGATTAGAAGACGCAATATTATTAAATGCCAAATACACCTAAATTGATGTATAAATTCAACACAATCCCAATTAATATCTGAATGAGTATTTTGGCAACATTGACAAATGCATATGGAAAAGCAAATAACTTAGACAAGCCAAAGGCATTTTTAAAACCAAAGTTGGAGAACTTACATCAGCTGTGTGCAAGATTTATTATAAAGCTATAGTAATTAAGATAGTTTGGTACTGCCTAAAAGATAGAGTTCGAAACTCAAAAACGATATTTTCGTGATCCACTGATTTCTGATAGAGGTGTCAGGGCATTTGAATCAGCAAAAGATAGTCTTTTCAGCAAATGATGCTTATCTGTGAAAAAATTAACATCAATCCTTATCTTACCTTATATACACACAAACAATAACTGAGTCCAAATGGAATACAGGCCTAAAAGTAAGAGCTAAACTATAAAACATATAGAAGAAAAAATAGGAGCAAATACTTGTGAATTGGGGCAGGCAAATATTTCTTAGTTAGGACAGAGACAACACTTATCAAAAATGAAAATTTGAAAAATTAGACTTTAATAAAATTAAGAACTTGTACTTTTTGAAAGACACTATTAAGAAAATGAAAATTGAGTTACAAAATGTAAGAAAATATTTATAATACTTATATCTGGCCAATGCCTTTTTACAGACTATGTAAAGAATTTTTACAACTGATGAAGACCCTAAACAGCCCAATAAAAATATGGGCAAAAAACTTAAACAGGTGCATAACAAAAGAAAATATATGAATGGCCAATAAGTACATGGAAAGATGCACAATATCATTAGTCACAGGGAAATGAAAATTCAAACCATGATGAGATAACATTATTTACCTTCCCATATAAAAACTAATGTTAAAAGACAGATAATACCAAGTATTGATGGGATGTCTAGGACTACTGAAATTCTCATATACTGCTGTTGAAGATGTAAATTGATACAACCTCTTTGGAAATCTAATGGCAGTTTCTCAAAAAGTTAAACATGCACTTGCCAAACAACTCAACCATCCCACTCCTTTACCCAAGAGAAAGGAAAACACAAATGTTCACAGCAGCTTTATTCCTAAGAGGCAAAACTAACTTCTGCATACACTTAGGATATAAAATGCTGCTATGTCCTTTTTAATCTACCCATGAAGAAAACGTGAGATAAAAATCATAAAATTTCTTGAGCCGTTCAGAGAGCGAGGTTACAAGGCAACCTGTAAACTGAATTCAAAGAGGGACAAGCCTGCAGGGGTGGAATTTAAGACGAGATGGTGGTAAGTATGAACACAAAGAAGAGATAAAAGGGGGGCAAGGGGTTGCCTTTGGTTGGGGCTTTACGGGTTTGAGGGTGGCTGGGGAGGGACGGATGGGTAACGTTGCCCAAAAGTGGGGGGAGGGAGGGGTAACATACGAACACAGGAGAGGGTCAGGAGGTGGTGGAGAGTAAAATGCCGAGAAAATCATATCAAAATATAATAAAGAGGGTTACCTGTTTAGAATGCTCGGAGGGGAGGGTCTGATGCAGGACGGGCTCCTGGGGAATGTCTAAATGCTCATTCTGCCAGAGTGGGTGACACCATGGGGTGGAATCCCAAGTAGTGAGAGTGGGGGTGGACCCACATCCTGGGGAGGACTAATGCCATCAAATAGAGGGAACTGTATCCCTCGAGAGAAAGGGTGGCTCCCAGGGCATTGGGGCAGTTGAGCAAGTTAGGCCCTGAACACTATTCCATCTATCTCTGGAAGTGGCTCCTCAGGAAACGGAGGTGGGCTGTCACTGTGGGCACCAAGGTGGAAGGGAAAATGGACGTTAAATGTGTGGAACCAAAGTAAATGGGGGGCAAGAGAGGAGTTTCTTGAGAGTACACAAGGATGGATATAAAACATGTAATATTACACCATAACATATAGGAGATGACAGACTGATAATGTAAATCATAATGTAAAACATAGGATAACTAAAAATGTAAAGAACTGTGTATCCTAAAGTATGCACCATAATGTAAGCACAGATGTTACCTTGTTAGAAAGCTAATATTTCAGACTCTGTACATCACCTTAAGTAAATATGATATGAATAGGGTGTAAGAGTATCACTGTGGAAGGGAAAAGGTTTTCTGGTGGATGTGTGGGAGTGCTGTATATTATATATATGCATTGCTGTGGTCTAGGACTCCTGTGAAGAAATGCTGAATAATTAGGGGGAAAAAAAAAAAAAAAGGATAGGATGTGGAATTTTTTCAAATCAACATTCTTTATCTAAGTTCTTTATCTAACTTTATCCAAGTTCTTTATCTATCCTTTAAACCCATCGCTATATGCCATTCCCTAGTAAGGGACCATGACATTATATTGGGCTTCAAATTACGGGGAGTTCTGGATCACAGAATGTTTCAACAATGGCAATGGAGGGATACTGGTATGGGATACCAATGACAGGTGATATATGGCTGACAGGGAGCTGTACAGAACATATGTCCAGGGTGCATGGTAATGATTGGATATACTCATAGTGGCAACAATTAAAAACCACAGCAGGGGGGGTACTGGGTTCCTGGCCAGTGGTGCTCTGTCGTGGTCCCTAGGGGAGCAGTGACAGTCTCCCAGGTACAGCGGCGGGGACCGGGAGGGAGTGAGGGTTCAACAGTGAGCCCCTGATGCTAATGACTATGCTTGTGAGCTGATAAACCTAAAATAAGAACAAGGCCTAGAGCAACATTGTGCCTGGGAATTTCCTCCTGTCAGCCTTCATGTTACTCAAATGTGGCCAGTCTCGAAGCCAAACTCAGCATGTAAATGCAATGCCTTCCCTCCAGCGTGGGACATGACACCCGGGGATGAGCCTCCCTGGCAACGAGGGACCACTATCAACTACCAACTGATGATGCAACTGGAAAAGGACCTTATACAGAAGGTTCAATGCAGATCAGCAGAATATCCATGTCTACATAAAATAACATGACTTTAAAATGCTGTTTGACCTAAAGTAAGGGGGAAATGGAAAGGAGAAATGAGTTTATATGGCTACGAGTTTCTAAAAAAGAGTCTGGAGGCTGGCAGAAGGATTGCCCTCATGCACAACTGAGCAGAGTCAGAGAGACAGATAAAGCAGATACAACCCCCAGATATTGGTTCCTTTGAAGGCTAAAGAGACCCATGAGAGTTATGGTCATGGCCGATGGGGTTAACTACCAGGGCAGATGGCCCCTCTTTGGAAATGGTGCTTATATGTAATGAATCTGGACTCAGATGAGATCTCCCTTCATAAGACTTTCATGCTAATGTGCTGGAGGTGCAGTTAATGTTGGGGTTTAAGATATATTTAGGGGATTTGAATATCTGGACTGACAATGTGATAGCCAGGTCCTGAGCCTCAACAGACTCCAGCACCTACAATCTGATTTATTGGACTTACCACACTCAGCTAAGATGGAGTTGAAGAAGGACAATCACCACACCATTGAGCCTAGAGTGATTACAACTGAAAATGGGAGGATTGCATCCAGCATCCATGTGGAATCTGAGCCTCCTCTTGACATAGAGGTGCAATGGACACAACCAATCCAATGTCCACATAGAAGAGGTGGCATTGGATTGGGAAAAGTGGACATGGTGGACGATGGGTATGGGGAAAGGCAGGAAGAGATGAGAGGTGGAGGCGTCTTTGGGACATGGAGCTGCCCTGGATGGTGCCTCAGAGGTAATCACCGGACATTGTAAATCCTCACAGGGCCCACTGGATGGAATGGAGGAGAGTATGGGCCATGATGTGGACCATTGTCTATGAGGTGCAGAGGTGCCCAAAGATGTACTTACCAAATCCAATGGATGTGTCATGATGATGGGAACGAGTGTTGTTGGGGGGGGAGAGGGGGGGTGGGGGGGTGGGGTTGAATGGGACCTCACATATATATATATTTTTAATGTAATATTATTACAAAGTCAATAAAAAAAAAAAAACAAAGAGGGACAAGCACTTCCAAGGAGTGATAGAAACATAAACTATTTCACTTTTAACAAAACATAGGAGAAAGAGGGACCTGCCATACAAGCAGATTGTTTAAAAAAACATTGGTTAGAATTGTGACAAATTCTTAAAGGTCAAATATAGGCTAGAGTTGCAGTTTAAAATACCTTGGGGTTTTCATTGCAGATTTTTCAAAATGAATGAGCAAATGAGTTTGACCTATAAGCTCCCTTTATTTCTCTATAAATTCTGATTTGCTTGTCCAAAATGTCTCCTTCGTTTCCAAGCCTAATTTTTATTATTCCTTTTTGTAATTGAAAAACTGTATCCAGTTCTTCCCAGCAGCTTCCTATCGTAGCTGGCATTTTGCCAGCCGTGTTTTAGGCTCAGGATAAGGTGGCCTTTTTCTGTTATCTTCCCTTCTGATTACTTCCACATTTGAACATATGTTACTCTTCCCAGTGACAGTGCGCTCCTTGAAGATCGTTTACTGGAACTATTGCAGATTCCTAGCCTTGAGGTCCTGAACTTCAATTCTTTGGCTTCACTTCCTTATGTTAATATAGGTCATCTGTAATGGAAAGATGCTTTTACTCTCCAAAGTAGAGATTCTCTTCCTTCTGACAATAAACAAACTTGATAAAACAAAACTTTTTTTTTTTAAACAGGCATGTGCAACTTCTTTCATATTCAGCTTCCTGGTTATCTTCTAAACCTTCAAAACCCAATTAAAATTCTATTTTCTTCAAAGACTCTTTCCCCAGTGATTGGAAGAGACTCTGTCCATGCCCTATGCTGTATATATACCAACATGCATTAATGTTAGTGTTGTTAACTTTAACTCATTAGCTCCTTGAAGAAAGGAAAACTTTCTGTTTAATTTACATATCCTTTCTTAAGGGAAGAGAGAAAAGATGAAGACGGAAGGAGGAGGATGGAAAGAATGAAAGAAAAGAAACAATGGAAAGGGAAAAGGGAGGGAGGAAGGGATACAAGAAGGGAAGAAAAAAGAGATATGGGAAGAAGGGGTGGAAGAGAAGAGAAGGGAAGAGGACAGAGGAGGCCGAGATGGGGAAAGAGAAGATGGCATCCATTTTGGTCAAGGGTAGAGATGTTTAATTTAGTCAGCATAGGCAAAGTATTTAAAAATGCCCTAGTAAGGAATTAGAAGTCAGAGTCAGAGTTATATGTATTACTTCAACGTGATTTCCTAACTAAAGGTTTGCAACAAGGATTCTTCACCCACTTGTCTCCTACATTGCAATACACGTTGTGTAAACACAAATGAGGCTCCTTTTGGATATGAATGGATGCATCTCAGTGCTTCAATCATCAGTGATGATGTTAATTTTATATATACAATGATTTTTTTCCAGTGACGACCTTAGTTCCACAATACTAATTGGTGTTACTCAAAATCAAGAGCTGGTATCCCAAGTCACTTCCAATAACAATGGTGATTTGCTCTTCTCTTGCTCGGCAATTTCAGTCAGATGGGTTTCCAGAACCATAAGTCAGGTATGAAAGAAAGATGCCTGAGCATAAAGGAGCTGTCCATCTCAGGACTGACATCATGCGGCTCTATAGCTGCTGGACTGCGGAAAACCTTATTCTCTAAGAGAGACACTGAGGCAAATTAGTGATAGGGGTGTGCTCTTGGGATTCTATCATGGAAATTTCCCCAGGATACTCCACGGCCAATCTGACTGTCTGTTAAAGTCCATTCTCCTGAAACGACTCTGAGAGACGATGAAATCATATTAGTATCCTAATGTGGGGACTCATGTTTTTCATCATTCTAGTGGTCATTGAGACTACTCTGTGGACAAGAGTAGGGTAAGGAGAGCTGCGGAAAGCCATGTATGGGCACTGTGCCTTATGAAATTCTGGAAAATTACCAGCCTTGATTTAAGTGATATTCAAAATCCAGAAAGGAGGAAAACAGTCTGGCAATTCCTCCAAAAGTTAAACATAGAATTACAATATGGCCCAGCAATCCCACTTCTAGGTATATACCCCAATGAATTGAAAACAAGGACCCATACAGATATTGGCCCACCATTGTTCATAGCAACATTGTTCACAATAGCCAAAAGGTGCAACCAACCCAAGTGTCCACCAACAGATGAATGGATAAACAAAATGTGGTATATCAATACAATGGAATATTATTCAGTCATAAAGTGGAATAAAGTTCTGATGTATGCCACAGCATGGATGAAGCTGGAAATCATGCTAAGTGAACTAAAATGCCACAAAATGATAAATACGCATGCTTTTACTTACATGAAATAGCTCGAATAAGCAAATTTGGAGAGATAAAAAGTAGGTTAGAGGTTACGAGGGGCTGGGAGGGAGGGGGTTCGTGAATTAATGCTTAATGGGTAAAGAGTTTCTGTTTTGGGGGGGGGTGAATGGTAGTGAAGACAGCACAACATTGTAAATGTAATAATACCACTGAATTTCACCCTTAAAAGTGGTTAAAATATAGAACTTTATGTATAACACAAAAAATAAAAATTGAGAAGAGAGAAATGAGGCCGTATAGGGTTCAATACCTGCATCCTTAGCAGGGTCCTCCAGAAATCAAGAACCGGCTCAGTCTGTTCCTCTGTCCCTCTCACTACAGCCCTCCCTCTTAAGTAAGAGAACGTCCCATCACAAGCTCCTCTGTCCGCCTGGAGTGCAGTGAGGAATTACCAAGAACTGGCTCCTAAAAATCAAGCCAGATAGAATAGAACACCTGGGAAACCTGAAAGAGTCGTTTATTTAGTAATAATTTTTTAGAGCTTCTTCAATAAGAAGATCCGTTTTAACTTGCTTATATATTAGATATTCTCTCAGAATCTACAGTGTGTATTTATTAGGTATGAATTCTTGTTGAAGTGTCCTCTAGTACAGAATTTATTCAAACACGGACTACAGGTATTTCTGTTACCTATAAATTCTTAGTTTTACTTTAAGGAGACAGAGTTGAAAAATAGCTAATATTTTGAGCTGATAGAATAATTTGAAGAAAGCAGAGCTTTCCTGTTTTTACATTCTGAATTTAAAAGGTTCTAAATATAAAACTTAATAACACTCCTGGACATCAGCACAAGCAAGATAAAGTGAGTGTCTTTATTTAGTAACTGAAGCCCAGTAGGTTTGGTTTGCACAACAATCTGTAAGTGACCTTCTTATATATTATAGTTTATTTTGGGTTTTTTAATTTGATGTTAAATGTAAAACAAAAGTCCATATGTGACTTGTGCTTTATGTTTTTACACAGTGGAAGCATAAAGAACTTTCTTACAGTGAGAGATAGCCATACGTAGATATTGTAATGACTTACCAAGCGTCAACGATATGGGAGAAGGTGGTAGGATTTTAGACCTCAGTGACTCTAGGGGATCCTTCAAATTATGAAATTAGATGGTTGTCAAAGGCAGATTTGTTTGTCTCAAACGTGGAGTATCCACCTTTATACTGGCTATGTTTATTTCCCCTTTGGCCTTCCATGTTCTCCACTTCCAATGCTTCTGTCCTTCATATCTGGTTTTCTTTGTCCCTGGGGACTTTTGATCATCTGTCTCTTACTCTCCCTTTCATGTCTAGTGCTTTTATAATCCTGCTCTAGCCCCATGGTAGACAGACAAACCCAAAACCGACTTTCAGAATCAGCAGGAAGTGAGGGACTTAGGAGACATGCAGTAAAAATGTTGCCTCTCTAAACTTCAAAGTGTGTTGGGCTAAAGAAAGTGATGGTAGGAAGGCTCTAAGTGGGACAAAGGCATCTTGTAATTTGGAAAATGGGAACAATTTGTCTCCTTCTGGAAGTAGTTTGTCTTCTGAAATGTTTTCTTCCAAGCCTTTGTCTTTCCACCTTTTTTTAAACAAGTGCTTTACTGCTCTTGTTATTCTCAACTTTATATTCACTATCAAAACATATGTATCCTATGTCCCTTTACCTTCCATACTTTACCTTAAATATTAGCTACTCAGACAAATAAATTCTAGCAATGAGTATTTGTGGTTAATATGCTGATGCTTTTTCAGGTGAAGTATTTGCATCCCAGGAGAGGGTGTTTATTTTAGGGACCCTGCTCTCTAGAGGGTTGGCCATTAAGGGAGACATTTGAAAACCCTCTAAGGACCCTCAATGCATTGGGGAGGCAGTTGTCCATCCTGCCTGTCTTTAGGTACCAGTTTGAGGAGGGCACATCTCCTCCTCCTATCATTTCTTCTTTTGTCCTCAGATGATACTACCCAGTGCTGTGGTCAGAAAAGCAAGGGAAAAGTGTGACTTGCCCAGGATGCTCTCTTTTTAGTGATATTGACAGGAGGTGTGGTAGCAGAGGTGATCCATGACCTGGCTGTGAATCACAAAGGCTGGGGCCATAGCAGGAGCCCAGAAGAGGAGACCTTCAGAAAGGTGGTAAAGTGGTGGGCTTGCTGCCAGCTTATTGGCAGAGTCTTACCTTTAACTTCCTGGCTCGAATTGTACTGCAGACAGTCAGTCTACCAATCTACCCCCATGAGGTGTTGCCACACTTCCCCTCTCCATGCCTATTTTCAAATTCTAGATGTTTTGACTCCTAAAAGTTCAATCAAAATGTTCAATACCCTTTTATAGGTGAGGCATCAAAGCCAGTGACCAGAAATCACCTAAAAAATCAGGCACAGACATTGGACCCAACTCTGGTCTGTCTGACCTCTTTGCCAAAATCCAAATGTCAAAGTTTGTTTTTTGGACAAGAGGTAAACATCCACAGGAATTTTGTTTTGGAGGTCATGCCAATTAGCTATTCATTTCGAAATAATACCCTCAGATTTCCTGGAACAAATTAAACACCTGAACTACTACCGTACCTTCAGCTTAGCAAGATGAGCTGAGAGAAGTGGTCCAGTCCATACATGTAGCAAATGTTCACTAACATGGTATGAGGAAGGAGTTCCAAGAAGTGTCTCTCCACTGGTCTGTCCCCAATGCCTGAAACCCCACCATGATTGCTCATTATCTGTGAGGAGCAATAACTTCTTCTTGTGATTTTTTGGAGGATATTAAAATGTGTTGATTCTAAACTTTGGACTAAGTACTATGCTTCATACTTTCATACAAATGATCTCATTTAATCCTCACTACCTCCTGGCAAGGTAAATGTTATTCCCAGTTGACTGGTGAAGAAACAAAGGCTCAGAAATTTAAGGGATTTGTCTAAAGCAGAGCTGTCCAATAGAAATAGAAGGTAAGCCTTGTATGTCATTTTTAATTTTCTAGTGGGCATATTAAAATTGGAAAGAAACAGGTGAAATTAGTTTTAATGATATATTTTATTGAACCCAATATAACCAAAAATATGTCAGCATGTAATCAACTAAAAATTATTAATGAAATAGTTTACATTCTTCTTTGATATTAAATCGTCTAAATCCAGTGTGTTTTTTATACTTGCAACATGTTTCATTCAGACAAGCCACATTTCAAATGCCTAAGAGCTACATGGGGCTGGGGCTACTATATCAGACAGCACAACCTGATGTCACAGAACTGGTTAGTGGCAGAGCCTGGACTCAAAATTAAATCTACAGATTACAAACCAAACTCTTTCACCTGATGGTAGCAGCAAATATAGTTTCCATATTGATTTATTTTCTCTACAAAAAACACAAAGGAGCAATGGGAAGGGCAAGGATAGCTTACGGGATGGAGGTTGAGAGAGCTCTTGAAAAAAGGAGAAAAGGGCACAGAAATAGAAGTAAGAACTTCTTTGATCTTCCAAATTTTCGACAGACTTGTACCCAGTATTCTTTTAGGCTGTATTGGGAATTGAATCATATTCCCCACAAAAGGCATGCTCAGGTCCCATCCCCTGGTCCTGTGGGTATAAAATCCATTTGTAAATAGGACCTTTGAAGATGTCATCCACGTAGGTGTGCTCAAACTGAATGAAGGTGGGCCTTAATCCAATGAAGCTGAACTCCTTATAAGCAATGGAAATTGGACACAGAAAGAGAAGCCACAGGGAGCAGTGAGAAGCTGGAAGTCAATGGAACCAGGAAGAGAAAGGAGAGGACCCTGCCACGTCCATTACCATGTGATGGAAAAGCCAAGAACCCCAAAGATTGCCAACAGCCAGAATATACAGGTCTGAAAGGAAGCAAGCCATCCAGCCTCCAAAACCATGAGCCAATAAATTCCTGCTGTTAAGCCAACCCATTTGTTTTTGCAGCTAGACAACTAAAAAATAGGCAGCAAATCTTGGCAGCTCAATTTCATGCCAGTTAATAATGTTGACTTTCAGCTGTACCAAATAGACACAGCATACAACAACCTTCCCTCTAATCCTTATCAGTGCCAAAGTTTTGAGTGGTTAAAGGCCTCTGTCATCTAACTAAAGGGTGTGGTGAGGTGGGGAATCCCACCATGGCCAGGCATCGGCTTCCAAGGTATTGCAAATACAGCCCCTCAGGAATAAACAGATTGGATCGTTTCCTCTTCAGTGCTGAGCTAAAAATAAAACTACCAGGCTCCTTCAAGGTGCTCCTGTATCCAGCTGCCTGACATCCATTACTGGAAAAGCCTGGGTAAGAATATTGACTAGTGCTTCCTGCATTTTGATCAAAATGGTCTGAATTTAGATCTTTCACATTCACTACTAGTAGTTCCATACAGAAAACTCTACTCTGGGCCCTCTCCTCACCTCCTATCTGAATCTTCTGTATTTCAAGTGAATAGATATGTGGAAGTTCCAGGACTAGATTTTGGGTGATGGCTGCCACATGACCTCAAGAAGAGAATAACTTTCTGAAGCCTTATCATCACAGGACAGTGGGAAAGGCTGGTGGGTGCTGAAGGACTGTGGGAGACCTATATTTCCCTCTCTCCCACAGAACTGCTAGAACCCCATCTATCTCAGCTGGCCTGAGGAGGAAATTCATCACTAACTAGCTTTTCTCCTATGGTTTCTGTCTATATCTGTCAATATATCCTTTGTCAAGGTGTTGCTAAGCATCAAAACCTCTTGATGGCCTTCAACCTGATATTGCTGGCAAAGCCAGCCTGTGAGATTTTCCCAATTCATGAACCATTTAGAATTTGTTTTCCACGTGTTGTTCCACCTTCTTTCCTAGAGTTCCCCACACCAACCCTCTTCATTGGTCTGCTGACCAATCCTTAGGCATGTTGGAGATAGTCCTATCTCCAAACATTGTTCACACCATTCTTCCTGCCTGAGATGTCTCCCTCTGTCTCTCATTCTTTTCCCTCCCTTCCTCTCTCCTCTTCCCCCCACCCTGCAACTTCTCTCTGCTATATTAATTCTTTAAGATTCAGATCAATCCTCTCTTCCTCTGAGAAGTCCTTCTCTCCTGTCAGTCTTTAACCTTGCTTCTTAAAATGGGGTCCATATTTTTGCAGCAATAGTATCACATGGAAAATTTCTGGAAATGCAAATTCCTTAGCCCCACCCCTGTTCCAGATTAACTGAATCAGATTTGGCATTTTCACAAGATACCCAGGTGATTGGTAGGCACACTAAGTTCGAGAAGCACTGCTCTACAGCACCAGTTATCTAGCTTATTTGGAAATAAGCAGCTATCTCCTCAAATAGGACCTAACCTCTGAAGGGAGAGACCCTGGATTCTGGGTCTCTGTGTCCCCTAGAAAGACACCATGCTTGGTTCTAAGGATATTAATGAAATTGGGACCTTATTCTTTCAAATATTTTCATGTGCATCTTCCTACCCAATGTAGTCTTTTTAACTGGTTAGTTATATGACTTCTAAAATCAGAATTCTAATTACCAAGGGAGAAGTTCAGAACAGATTCTGAGAAGCAAGTATCAATATCTGCTATAGGTCTAGTGCTACCTCCTGATGTTACTATCATGGTATATTTGTCTCTCTGTTGTCTTTAAAGAGAATTGACATCTTCTAATAGTACTGTTCTCTATTTTCCTGCTGTTAAAACCATGCATACTTTCTACTGGCTACTAAAGTCTCCTGCCTTTGGATCTAAGCAGTGCCTTTTTAAAGAGGGGAAAAGGCAGAAGAAACCATTCCCAACCAAGTGGAAGAACACTCTTTGGCATCCCTGAAAGAGACCTCTCTCCATCTGGTCTCCTGGCCAGCAGGGCTATTTTTGGTGAGTCAGTGATACAATGCTCAGTGTTCATACATGGTACAATGTGTAGAGACATAGAATTCCTTTCACACCCCATGAATTTCTGCCCTCTATGCTGGCTCACAGATGCTCCATTTAGCTGTCCAGGTCACCTTCTTATACCATTGAAATGTGGTCTGACTCACATCATTTTGTTTTTTCTACTGATAATCTCCATGCATCTTAAAGTTGTAAACTGAAAGGCAGGGTAGGACATCTCAGTAGGAAGCTTATAGGAAGAAATTCCATGCTTTGTTGGCAGAGGAATTTATTTTAATCTTTGCCTCCTATAAGGAATTAGAATTGGGAGTTCCAAAACCCTCCTCTTGGAGTCATTGTTCTGGGTACTTGACAATGAGCTATTGTGATGTAAATCCAGCCACTAAAATGGTTCTCCAGAGTCCTTCCTTGAAGACAATTGATGTATTGAGGTCTTAATAAGCTTGAGGACCATATTTAGCCATTTAATAAAATGTCTTGCAGTTCCTTTTTAAAGTACAGGTAGTAAATATGTAGTCAGATTTAACAATTAATATCAGTTTAAGACTGCCACAAACCCCAGTATAATCTTATCCTAAAAGGGTTTATACACACAGATAGCAAAAAAGAAATGAGGAATAGAAGTGAAATATAATAGAATGATGGAGCCCAAAAGTTTAGTTCATTGACTGTCAGATGTTTGAAATTCTCGATAAAAATGAAGCTTCATTTGCAAAAGACACAACAAATTCAAAGTGATAACTCATCTCCAGCTTCTCCAGTGTTTGTGGAGGAACCAAATAAACAGTAAATATCTCACTGATATATGACTGATGAGAACTGAGTTACACCTGAAATTAAACTACCGTACCATATCAAAGTCAGAAACTATAAGCCAAAAAGGTAAAAATAAAATATTTGTCCTTTCCTGCTTACTCCTGGGAGATTCTGTTATAAACCACTATTTTTCCTCCATACATCTTCCCAAATTTGCTCCTCTTATTTTCATAAATTAATAGAGAAAAAAGTCATCAGCCTCAAAACTAATTTAGTCTTTTGGTGGAAACTACACAGAAGATTAAATGATCAACTAACAAAGGGGTGATATAAAGGCCATCCCACCCTCTTTTTGTAACCCACTGATGAATTATTTGACAAGATGCCACCAAAGTAGCTCAGTTTAAAGAATGGCATTAGTGTGGGCACAAAAGCAAGAAGCTCAGTGACGACCATTAGCCCAAGTGTGTCTGCTTTTCACGTAGTGAATGCTTCAGTTTCCTAATTATGTGTGACAGGCTGATATGAGGTTTAAATGGAAAAGGTGAATTTTACCAGCCTCATTCTAATATTCCCCCCCACAGTCAATTATATAAAAATACTTTCATACAATACTCCTGTTATAGTCAAAAATAGAGAAGGAAAAATGAAAAGAATAATTGGGGGACACAGGACAAAGGAATAGGAAATATTAAAATGCCCTCCAATTGTGGAAAAAAGCAAATTGTGACTAAAGCAACAAGCCCCCAATACCATCAAAAGAGGATGGGGAAAGACTCTTTTTAATTTTTGCAACACTTTATTAGGGAAAAAGTCATCTTAAAAACAATGAAAACCATTAAATAACGCAAGATACCAAATTAAAGAGCAGTGTTCTTATCTACTATCTTACAAAAAAGAAACTGTCTAGTAACATCAGATGTACCTGGGAGGATGTGACAGTTTGAAGTTATTATATAAATTTAATTGCCAAAAGAAAAAGATGATGTTCTTGAACTTATACATTCCAGTGAGTACGAGACCCTTTTGATTGGACTACATCAGTGAGGCATGACTCAAGTTGAATCTCTGCTCTCTTGCTGGGTCTTTTATAAACAGAGACATAGAAAGAGACACACAGAGAAAAGCCATTGCCTTTTTGATCCTGCCATGTGAGAGAGGACTCATGAATTGCTTATAGCCAAAGCTTAAGCACGAAGCCCCTAAGAGGCTGGGCCCATGGAACAACTCAAGTCTGAATAGATAAGCCATATGTCTGATAGCCCACAGCTGAACTTGGAAAGAAAGTGGAGGAACCAAGACTGAGAGGAGGCCCAGAAAGAGATAAGCTCTATGCCTGATTACCCACTTCTGAGCTCTGGGAGATGGTAGGTTCTGAAGGGGATGGCAGGGACCTCAATGGAGATGACCAACCATCTTGCTTCACCATGTGGCAGGACCCCAGAATCACCAGTGGCTGACTTTGGTGAGAAAGCATATCTGTTGATGCCCTCATTTACAGTAAGCTTTTACACTAAATAAAATTCCCCATAAAAAAGCCATCCCCTTTCTCATACTTTGCATCAGCAGTCCTGTGGCAAACTAAGATAGAAGGGGTTAGAGGTTGTTTAGCTATTGATAATAGACACCAAGTGGCTTCATTTAAACTTGGTTGTTTAAACATTCTCCATTTTATAGTCTCAGAAACTCTAATTCATTAATACTTCAAATGTGGTTAGAATTAGGGGTGCTGAATCACACAAATAAAATTCACATAAGATTATTATTTATAACCATAAAGAAAATTTACTTATTCACAATAGGTAACATTACTTTCACAAGCAGTAGATTATTCATCTTTCATTTTGTTCTTATTGAAAACCCATACATCAACAAAGATGTCCTTCAAATGGTGAGTGGATAAACCACTCACATACAAGGAACATTATCCATACAATGAACATTATCCAGCAATAAAAAGAAATCAGCAATAAAAATAAATGAGATATTTCATTTTCCTATTAATTGAATTTGGCAATATATTAGGCTTCATTTCTGAAGAAGTTTTGGATCACAGAGGGGTTCAACTATGGCAGGGAAGGAGCACTGGTGTGAGGTATCATTGATAGGGGATGCATGGGTGGGAGGACTTTCTCCAGGGCATGTATATAGTGTATAAAAATATGTTCAGATATTCGTTGGGCATTTTCATAGCAGGTGGAGTTACACATGACAACTGAGGGAGTGCTGAGTTCCTAGCCAGAGGAACTCTGTCACATTCCCCAATGGAACAGCAACAATCCCCCAATTGCAAGGGCAAAGACCAGTGAAGAAGGATGGTCCAATGATGAGACCTTGATACTGATGACTATGCTTATGAACCTATGTGCTTGAAATTTCAACTAGGCCTAGAGCTGCAGGATGCCTAAGAGTTACATTCTGAGAGTCTCTTTGTTGCTCAAATGTGGCCACTCTCTAAGCCAAACTTAGTGTGTAAATGCATTACCTTCCCCACAACATGGGACATGACTCCCAGGGATGAGCCTCCCTGGCGTGGAGGGATTACTACCAATCACCAGCTGATGAAGCAATAGAAAAAGACCTTGAATAAAAGGTAAAGACAAATGAGTTTATATAGCTAAGAGACTTAAAATGAGTTGGGAGGTCATCAGAGGAGTTACGCTTATGCACGTCTCAGCAGGACCCCAGAGACAGCCAAAGTAGATACAACCCCAGGTAGTGGTTCTCCTGAGGGCTACAATGACACCCAGGTTCTATGGTCATGGCAGATGGCTCTGGAGTTCAGTGCCTTGCCGGTGGGCCATACTTTGGAATGTGCTCCTGAGTGTGATGGAGTTGGATTCAGATGTGACCTCTCTACACATGCCTCTTCTATCACTTTTACTGAACCTGTGGTTGTCGCTGGGGTTGGTGTATACTCAGGAGACTTGAATCTCTGGACTGGCCATGTGCCAGCGGGTCCCTGAGCCTCAGCAGAGCTGCAAAACCTACTCTCCAATTTGTTGGACTTATCTACATCAGCTAACAAGGAGGTGAGGATGGTCAACCACCCCAATAGGAAACCAAGAGAGTCTACAACTGCAAGCAGGAGAATTGCATCCATCAGCCATGTGGGATCTAAGCCCCCTCTTGATTTAGAGGTGGAGTGGACATCACTATCCCAGGGTCCATAGGATGGAGTAATAAAGTATGGATTAGAATGGACTTACAGTTATTCTACTATAGAACTATTGTGACTCTAGCAAAGGAAGAAATTGTATCATTGATGTGGAGACAGTGGCCATGGGAGTTGCTGAGGGCAAGGAGAGGGAAGAAGAAGTGTGATAGGGGGCATTTTGGGGACTTTGAGTTGTCCTGAATGGTACTACAGGGACAGATGCTCATTATATATCCTGCCATAACCCACTGAATAAACTGGAGGAGAGTTTAAACTGCAAAGTAAAATATAATCCATGTGGCATAGCAGTGCTTCAAAATGTATTCACCAAATGCAATGAATGTGCCACACTGATGAAAGAGGTTGTTGATGTGGGAGGAGTGTGTCGGGGGGTAGGGAGTAGTGTATATGGGAACCTCTTATATTTTTTAATGTAACATTTTGTGTGATCTATGTATCTTTAAAAAAAAGACAATTAAAAAATTTGCTTAAAACAAAAAAGACATGGAGGGAGAGCAGATGTGGCTCAAGTGGATTGTTTCCTGATGCCTCCTTAAAACAAAAACAAACAACAAGCAAATAAATGAAAAAACCAACTCAGATGAGCCAATGTGGTTCAGTGGTTGAACACCAGCTTCCCACATACAAGGTCCTGGGTTCAAATTCTGACCCCAGTAACTAAAAAAAAAAAAGACATGGAGGGACTTTAAATGCATATTGCTGAGTGAAAGAAGCTAGTCTAAAAAGGCTGCATACTTGGGAAGTGGACTTGGCCCAGTGGTTAGGGCATCCGTCTACCACATGGTAGGTCCACGGTTCAAACCCTGGGCCTCCTTGACCCATGTGGAGCTGGCCCATGTGCAGTGCTGATGCACAGAAGGAGTGCCATGCCACACAGGGGTGCCCCCGCATAGGGGAGCCCCACACGCAAGGAGTGCGCCCCATAAGGAGAACCACCCAACATGAAAGTTCAGCCTGCCCAGGAATGGCACTGCACACACAGAGAGCTGACACAACAAGATGACGCAACAAAAAGAAGCACAGATTCCCGTGCTGCTGACAACAACAGAAGTGGACAAAGAAGAACACACAGCCAATAGACACAGAGAACAGACAATTGGGGAGGGGCGGGGGGGAAGGGGAAAGAAATTTTTTAAAAAAAGCTGCATACTGTAAAATTCTAACTAGATGGCATTCTGGAAAAGACAAAACTAGAGACAGTAAAAAGATGAGCACTGGCTATTGGGGACTGAGAGTGAGGGAGAAAGGGATGAATAGGTGAATTCCAGAGCATTTTTAGGGCAGTGAAATTATTATGTCTGATACTGTAATGGCAGATACATGACATTATACATTTGTCAAAATCCATAGAGCCAGACAACATAAAGAAAGAACCCTAATGTAAACTATAGACTTTAGTTAATAATGATGTATTAATATTGGTTTATCAATTACAAAAAATATAGTACACTAATGCAAGATATTAGTAACGGAAACGGGTGGTGAGAAGGGAATATGGAAACTCTACTTTCTGCTCAATTTTTTCTGTAAACCTAAAGCAGCTCTATAAAATAAAGTCAATTAATTTAAAAAATACAAAGAGACAATTAAAATTCAAAAGATTGCTTCATGAATATGGAAAATTAACCATGGAATACAGAAGTTTAATATCATGGGAAATTGAAAGCCAAGTGCATCCATATTCACAAGGGTTACCTGTTAAGTGGGCATCTACTTCCAAGAATAGGTGCTCTTTTGTTTTCTGAATCTCTTTTGTTTAATTTCATTTCTGACCTCTCCCTCTCTGTCTTTCTGACTGAGGCATTCTTTCTGTAGATGTGATACTAAGAGCTGTTACATATTATTGTCATTGTTGTCATTGTTGTTATTGTTATCAGTCTGTCCTCTAAACAATTCTCATTTCTTTAAAATATTAAAGCACCTTACTTCTCAAAGTGTGGTCTAGGGACCAGCAGCTTCATTATTCCCTGAAAACTTGTCATAAATGCAGAGTCTCAGGTCCCATCTCAGACCAGCTACATTTTAATAATATCTTGAGTGATTCAGTTGAGTATTGAAGTTTAGGACACACTTCTTTACCTCTTGCCCTCCATCTCCTTCCATCTCTCTCCTTCAACTCCCATCCCCGCCCTAGTGCCCGTAAGATTGAGTTAACTCCAGTGCAATATTTAAGATTATTGCACATATATTCTCTTTCCTACATTGGCCCATTATGCTTGAATTTTTGTAAGGAAAATCTTAATTTCAAATTTTTGGAGGCTACTTCGTAGTTGCAATCCAGCGAAACAAGTTCTTTGAGAATTAACCTGAAGTTGAGTCACCCGGGCCCCAGTGGTATACCTGGGACATAGTGGGTGCTTTATAAGTGAATGGATAAACCTAAATTCTGCTAAGGTTTCCTGCTTTTGGATTATTCAGGATTATGCAAAGTGCGAGTTGCAAGTTACAGAAAAAAAACAACTAAATCAGTTTAGGTCAAAGGAGCACTGCTGGCTCTCAAAACGGGCAAGGTTTGGAGTTTCTGTCACTGGTGATAAAGAAATCCAAGGGCATCCTGATGCCAATGCCTCTGTCTTATCCCCTCTCTTACCAGCTTTACTCTTTCCTCCTCTGAGTCTCCCCCCGAGGCTGGTTGCCAGCCCTCAGTGATTTAGCTGCTGGGGAGGTTACAGTACGATTTGCTTAGTAACACAACACCATTTCTCATTCCACTATTTGGGAGGCTGGGGTTCCTGATCAAAATGAACTAGGTTAATTTTAATTTTAGTTAATAACCTAACTCCATTACTTATTGATCCAACCATGGAAATCTGAGGAAGAACATTAGTAAGCAGATGAAGCAGAGGAAAGAGGTGGGCTTGATGGATCCATGATTCACCCCTATAGTGTATCCCCCCTACACACACACACACACACAGATAGGAGAACTCACCCAGCATTGTGCACTGGATTAGTGGCCACACAGGTAGATGGTTGTTTTTTCCATTAAGTGTTATTGTCTTTGTTCTAGTTCCATTTATAATCTATTCATTATTTCTAGCAAGAGTCCAAATGCATATAGCTAATCGAGACCCCCAAAATTGTTTTCAATATCTTTAGGATTGAAAGCAAGTATTAATAGGTATTTCTATGACTTTATTCTAATCATCACATCACAGAACTTGCTAGATCGATGTTTGCGTGTAACTCCCACGATATGATTTTTACATAAGTATGAAAGCAAGAACAAACCACTTTGGGGGAGAAGCTTGTCAGGTTTAATCTTGTTTCATATTTGGAGTGATGTCTCATTCAGGGAATAGGAACTTGACACTGCTATTTCTACATAAAGCAAGCTTCATAAGGAATCACATAATAAAATCCCAAACTTTATGAATAAAATTAAAATCAGTCATCCTTAGAGATATTACTTGAACTGTTTACTAATCAGAGCAAGTATGGAAAATGGATCCCAGAGAACTACTGCTAATTTTTTTCTCCTTTTCTACCTCCAGTCAAGTATAGCTTGTTTTTAAAAGCAAACGTCTATGGTTAGGACAGGAGTTTACATGTACTGTTGAGGAAGCACCATTGATTCTGAACCTTATAACATTCCTTAATTTGACTAAGTGATGCTATGCCCAGCTGACTTTATTTTGTCTTCCCTATGAAGGATACAAATTTCTTTAAGGCACAACTTTGAGGCAATGCAACTATCAGCTTTCCATCATGAAGGTCATCAGTAAATGGGCTTCTCACCTGACCAACACAGATACTGGGCAGTCCAGCCACTAGATTAGAACTGTTTAAAAGTGATGGGAAAGCTTAGCAGTTCAAAGAGCACTGTTCAGATGAGGCATTTGGAGATGGTCCTGGGGACCAGTTGTCATACCACAATAATACTGATGATTATTCACTGAGCACTTATATAAATGTATCCACCAAAATATCAGAAAGAACCAAACAGCATACACAAATGGAGTAATACACACAGATGTATTAATGGGGTATTCATATTGGTGAGAGCAGGGTGTCAGGGAAATGAGAGAGCATGCAGGACCCTGAAAGTAATCATAGCTGTGCACTTTAACCACTGCTCACTGTGAAAAGATGGGAACCTGCAGTGAGAGCCATGCAGAGCTGGGACTAAGGTTTGGCACGTGAGGCACTGCAGGTGCAAATTTTCAGGATCCTTTCCTTGGCTCCTCCCTCACCCTCTACCCCCACCATTGAATGGAGTTTCCCCCTGGAGGAGTTCATTTCCCTGTAATTCTGATTCCCCTACATCATTCGATGAGTCTTGAATCAGAAAGGGGCCAACTAACAGAGGAAACTTGTGGTAGGAGTAAGGTGACTGCTGGTAAGGTGAGGTTGTTTTTGCCTGAAAACAGAGGTAGATTAATGGGGCAAAGACTCCTGGCACCAAGATACTTGCTTCCCACACCTCCAGGTGAAGCCTTAGACGGACAAGCACTCAAGTACATTCACCAGCATCTTATTATATTGCTTTCCTTTTGACTGCCTCCCCACCCATTCCAAAGAAATCCAGAAGACCTTTGTCATCTAAGAGACAGGAGTAAGACACTATTGTGTCATGCATTTGGATGACTTCTTTTATAAACAGCAAAACCAAAACCCTTTTTTTCAAGCTTTATTAATTTTTAACATATATTTTTAGTATTATCTCTTTATTCTTTGTAGTTCTGCTGTAACAACTCTACCCTGAAAACCAAGAGTTGCACTACTCAGTGGGGGGTGTGGGAAGGAAGCTTGGAGTAGCAGGAACTACAGAAGCATGGGTTAATGTTTCCAGGTAGAATGCCCTGCCCCACACTATATGCTGAGGGGTAAACTGGTTAATTTCTGGATGTCCTCTGTCTTACTTCTTAGTGCAGATGGCTTGACCTGCTCCATTCTTCCATTTCTCAGTAGCAACTCCCACCTCTCACTTCATCTCAAGAAAAGCTGACTTGCCAGATTGGTCCTTAGGCTTTTGTAATGGAAAAGATGGAGAGAAGGAAACAGGTGGAGAGTATAAAGAGACATATAAAAGGAAGGAAGGGTTAGGGGAGCTTAGGGAATGGAGTTAGGGAAAGCAAGGTTGATATGTGAGGGCAGTGTTTATAGCAGGAGAAAATGGAGGTTATAAACAATCATTGCTGGAAATTGTGTGTCCTCTTAATGGTATTCAAGCGATACATATAAAGGACTTGAGTTGCTTCTAAATTATTTTTTATTACATGGACCATGTTCTTTTAACTGCAGCAGCCCAGGGAGACTGAACCACAAGAATCACATTGTATAGGCATTCGCAGTCTATCCTTGGAAGGACCTCTGTGTCTTTCTCTCCTTCCTCATTTCTTTTCTCCCTTTTCTCCCACCCCCTTCTTACCCCTCCCCTTCCTTCTATGTTCCCTGCCAGGATGTTGTCTTTCAAAGTGAGTTTTTGCAAATTTATAGACTGTGAGGGATAGAATATTATCCTATCCACAAATTTAGAGCATGGTAATTAAATTTTTGGCTTTCAAATACTGTTATGTTACATATTGCCATATATTACAATTCAAATGAATGTTGCTGAGTCTTTCTTGATTTCACCTATTCTCTCAGCCATGAACCCATTTACTCTAAGGACCATGCCTTGTCCTGAACTTGCTTCCAGTCCAAGCCAAGTACTGGGCAGCTTCAACAGCCCTTCTCCTTTAATTGCACACTGCACATATTACAATTCAAGGCTATGCAACAATCACTTCCTTTCCCCCTCACCCATTGTATTAGTCAGCCAAAGGGGTGTTGATGCAAAATACCAGAAATCTGCTGGGTGTTATAAAGGGTATTTATTTGGGGTAGGAGTTTACAGATACCAGGCCATAAAGCTTAAGTTACTTCACTCTCCAAAGTCTATTTGGAGCAAGATAGCTGCCAACATCTGTGAGGGTTCAGGTTTCCTGGATTCCAATGTTCCTGGGGCTTGCTTTTCTTTGGGTTCAAGGTTCCTTTCTTCCTGGGGCTGGCTTCCCTTTCCTCTGCATGCTGACTTCCCAGGGCTCCAATTTAAGTCTTCAGTATCAAACTCCAACATCAAAACTTCAACATTGAAAGCCCTCAACTCTGTTCTTCACCATGCCTTTTATCTGTGAGTCCCCACCCACCCAGAGGCAGAGACTCAATGCCCTAATGACGTGGCCCAATTAAAGCCCTAATCGTAACTCAATCATGCCCAGGTACAGACCAGATTACAAACATAATCCAATACTATTTTTGGAATTCATAACCATATCAAACTGCTACACCCACAGACACCACATCAGCCTGAAGCAGCCAAATCCATCGAGTATGTGGCTAAGAGTCGACACGGCAGCTGGGTTTGCATCCTCTGGGTCACTGCTATTCAATGTAATGTTAGACATTCAACTTGCTCTGACACTTCAACCAGACCTTTTCTGGAAAAGTATTCACCCCATGGGCTATCGGGATACATTTTAGCAAAGGGCTGTGGCAGGTCGGTGTGGTTGCAGTAGTGGCATTGAAAGCTCACCAAGAGTAGCCAGCTATCCAGAAAGGCTACCTCATCTGTAAGGCACCACCCAGTTCTGTTTTTTTATGAAACAATTCGGAGAATGTTGACAGCTTGTTTGACAATGGTTTAAATAATTCTCTACTATCAATAAAGGAAGAACCAAGTTCTTGGGAGTAAATTTGATTTATTGATATATTTCTATTTTTATGTGCTGCCTTGTAATGCTGATTTCTAGAACTAGATAGAACTCCAGGGCAAAGGCAGAAATGAAAGGCCATTAAGGGGCATAAAGAAATTATCTACTGCTATCTGGACTTCTGAATTGAAAAGTGAAAATAAAACCAAAGGTTTGGCTTTTTTTTTAAAGTAATTTACAACAAAACTGACACATAATGCCCTAATAATTTATTTCTATGTAACCATCACTGTCTATATCTCTGAGTATAAACAGAGAAATCTAACTGTTGTCTTGAGGTTCCCTGACCACTGAGTATCATTCTAGCCTGGCTTGGGACTCATATTATTGAATTGGTGAATGAATCAATATTATCTCTGTCTTCAAGATCAGAAAACTGAGTCCCAGAGATATTCAGTAATGTGACTAACATCCTATCATTAATAAAGTAAGAGCCAGGATAGGAATTTTACATCTTTCTCCCCTTAAGACAGGGAAAGAAAGGTCCTTGAATATGGAGGAGGACTTGCCAAGGTCATACTTCACTTCTAGATTTGTTTTGCCAGAGTTTCAGCTTGGTTCAAATCGTTCTCACTGACCAATTTATTTTACAGTTTTTTAAAAAATTAAATCACAATTTATGTACAGAGAAATCCATCCTATATTTTAGTGTGCAGTTCCACAAGTTTCAAAAACACACCCACCTTTTGTAACCACAGCCAAAATCAAGAAATAGAACATGTCAATCAAAATTATACATGTATTAGGTCACTCACAATTGTCTTACAATTCACTGGTGGTCATTATTTCCAGTAAATTTGCTTCAGACATTTTCCTCTGTGTTTCATTTTGGATAGTTTTATTGCCACATCCTTAAAATCCTGATATTTCCTTCTGCAATATCTAATATCCTGGTAATTCCATCCAATGTATTTTTCATTTCAGACATTGTGATTTTCATACCTAGAGTCTTACTTGGGTCTTTTTAACATCTTCTATATCTCTCTTTAATATGCTAATGTTTTCCTTTATGTTGTTAAACATAGAATATTTTTTTAGTAAGTGTTTTAACAATACATGGTACATGGTACTAATAACATCTTTGTTATTTCTGGGCCAATTTTGGTATGTTGATTTTTCTGCTCTTTATAGGTCATCTTTTCCTGCTTTTTTGCGTGCCTGATAATTTTTTATTGGGTGCCAGATGTTCTTAATTTTATCTTATGTACTGGATATTCCTTTATGCTTAAAAATATCCAAAAGCTAAGAAACAGATAAGTTACTTGGAAATTCTTGGCTCTTTTTGAGGCTTGCTTTTAAACTTTGTGAAGTGGGATCAGAGTTGCCTTTATTCTAGGGCTGATTTTGTCCCACGATTAAGGTTTAACCTCCTGGGTGCTCTGTCCAGTGGCCCACATGTTAGGGAGTGGTCCTCTCTGACTGATACTGTGTGAGTCTGGGGATTGCTCCACCTGCTCCTTAAAGATGGTTCTTTCCCTGACCTATGCTGAGCACAGCTAGGCTAATTTTCATGCGTGTCTCTGGGATTCTTTCTCTGTGCAGCCCCCTTCCCTTTCGTGCTCTCTTCACCTTCCCAAACCACCAACTCCATCTCCTCAGCTCAGGGAGACCACTAGGCTTTTCCTGGCTTTCCCTTCCTATGCTGAAGCCTGGAAACTTTCTGAGCAGTAAGCTGGGGTACTGTCTGTTGTCTAACATCCGAAGGACAATTTTTTCCATATATTTTTTGATCGTTTAGTTCTTTAAGACTGGAGGGAAGGAGGTGGTGGTAAATCCAGTCCTCATTATTCCATCCGGGCAGGAAGCAGGTCATTGGTCTCTTTTTGATTGTATCATTCTCTCATCCAGTCACCCATGAGGTGACTCTCTCAGTGTCTTATCCTTTTTCCCTTAACAATAACTGCTTCAAATTTCCTTCCTTCTCATGTTGTCTCCAGTTCTTAAATAAATTGGCAATGGGAATAACTTTATTATTTCATTTGTAGTCAGTCACCATGACCTTATCAACTGGCATCCCCTGTTCCTTCCATTTGCTATCGAATCCTAGCACAAATGATCAATGCTCCAGGAGTTGTCTCAGAGGACGACTGAGTTCCTAGCATTTGAGTTGATCCCATCCTCAGTAACCCCACCACCCTCATGTCCAGGTCTTTGTAATGTTCTCATTTATTAGTATACATTCAAACTCTTGTGGTGCACTGACTAGTCTGGGCCCATGTTAGGCTCTGGGAACACAGCAGTAAGCAAAGTGGCCATGGTTTCTGTCCTTATGAACTTTACCATATAATGAAGATAATAAACATTAATCAAATATCTGTCTACATATTTAAGGATACAATTTTGAAGACTTTCATTTTTTGCAATATTACAGACTATCTGTACTGAAAAAAATCCACTTCTGGAAGATTTAAAAACGTTGGATGAGGTGTTGTTGTTTTTTTTAAAGCATAGCTGAGCAGCCAATCAGGTAAGAGGAAAAAACTTATAAACTAGATATGAAGACAATGTAATTCCATTTTTAAAATGTCATAATGAGCATCAGCGTCTGCATTCTTTGGGTATTAGGCTGGTTTTCAAGACCATGCCTGAGAAGGGGACAAGAAACAAACCTGGCGCTCAAGAAGAGGCCGGGTCAGAAAACCCTACCGATGGCCAGGGCCTTGTGAGTCATGTCATCAGGGAAGGAACTAGCAACAATATCCCACAGAAGGAGGAGCTTCAGTCTCACTCTCCACCCAGGGTGGAGCAGAAAAAAGAAAAAGTCTCTGAGAATTCATTACTACAGCCTTCAATTACCTGCTATTGGAGTATGGATTTAAATGTGAAGCCCAAATATCCTCAGGACAAAATTTCATTTAAAGTATTGCTGACAAATTGAGCAGACTCACAGCACTGGAGTCTGGAAGATAGATTTACAGGAAATAGAAAGGGAGAAGAAGGTTGTGAGCCAGTACCTATATGAGCAAAATCTATGATAAGGTGGAAGTGTGTAGTTGTGCAGTGGAGGGGCATGACAGTGATGCAGTGATACTACTGGGTTAGGTGGTGCAAGGATGTGAAGGGGGTAGGGTGTGTGGGGGAGGTGGACTGTCCATGGGACTGGGGAAAGGCTTGGGGGAGGGAGCAAGTGAACACTGGGGACTGGTGGGTACATGGTTGAAACTACAATGTTGGGAATGCTCTTTTTGGCAATAGGGCAAGGTAGGGTTACTGGTTTAAGGCTTTGGATGTGGGAGGCATTTGGGACAGGGAGCACCTAGGGCAGGCTTCTAGGGAGTGTGTGAGTGTTCATCTTGACATAGTGTGTTTTATCAGTGAGTGGAGACCCACATAATGAATGGGAAGTTGTTGGACTTCCATCCAGGGGAGGCCCACTGTGTTCTCAAAGAGAGGGGCAGGAGTCTCTCGAGAGCATGGGCAGTGCCCAGTCGGGGAGGACAGACCAGTGTGTCAAACCTCAGTGTTGTTGCAAGTAACTATGAATCTGGTCCTGCAAGGAGTGAAGCCTGGTGGCTTCATGAGTCCCTATGGGCAAAGGGAGGGAGGAATAAAATAGATGGAAGGGGCAGCGTTTTGAAGGCAATGGAAGTGTTCTACATGATTTTGTAATGATGGATACAGGCCATATTAAGTTTTACCACAATTTATAAAAGTGTATGGTCCAAAATGTAAACCATAATGTAAACAATTTGACCATGGTTGGTAGCTATGCTTCAATATTTGTACATCGATTGTAACAAATGTACCATCCACATAAAAAATATTATTATTAGTTAGGAAGGGGGAAAAGGGAGAGGATATTGGCTATATGGGAGTGTCCTACATTCTGTATGTGACTTTGCTCTGACCTAAAACTTCTTCAAAGACAAAATGGAAAAAGTAAGACACTGGGGGAACAAATGGAAGAAAATGTCACTGTACATACAGGACAACAGATCTTACAGGGATGAAAGGCAAAATGTCAAAAAACTTTTTTTTCATTATTTTTTATTATCCCAAATTTTTTTATTTTTTTATCTTTTAATTTTTTTGTACTTTATTTCTTATTTTTAAAACTATCATTATTATTTCATTTTCTTATTAATTGTATTTGGCTATTTTATGGACTTCATTTTTAAGAGATATTGGATCACAGAAGGGTTACAACTATGGCAGGGAGGACCAATTGTGTGGGGTTCAATGATGGGGGATACACAGGAGGGGGTTCTCCTGGACATATATATAAGGCATGTAAATGTGTTCAAATGTTCATGGCGCATTGCCACAGTGGGTGGAGATTCACACAATAACTGAAGGAATATTGAATTCCCATCCTGGGGAGCTTTGCCACATTCTTTAATGGAACAAGAAGAATCCCTAAGTACAGAGGCAATGACTAGTGAAGGAGGATGGTTCATTGATGGGCCCTTGACATAGATGGCTGTGCTTATGAACCTTTACTCTTGAAATTGAAACTGAACCTAGTATTACAGGGTACCTAAGAGTTACCTACTGAGAGCCTCCTTGTTGCTCAAATGTGGCTTCTCTCTAAGCCAAACTCAACATACAAATGCAATAACTCCCCCCCAGTGTGGGACATGACTCTCAGGGATAAGCCTCCCTTGCACTGAGGGATTACTACCAAGCACCAAGTAGCAATGCAACTGGAAAAGACCTTGACCAAAAGAGGGGAAATGTAAAGACAAGTTAGTGTATATGGCTAAGAGACTTCAAAGTAAGTCAGGAGGTCATTCCAGAGGTTACACTTATGCATGTCTTGGTAGGATCTCATTGACAGACAAATTAGACACTACTCCAAATACTGAGGCTCCTGAGGGCTTTGAAGACACCCAGGCACTATGGTCAGGGCAGATAGCTCAAGAGTTTGGTGCCTTGCCAGTGGGCCCTACTTCGGAGTTTGTGCTCTGCAGTGTGACAGAGTTGGACTCAGTTGTGTTTTCCCCACACATGGGTCTTCTGTCCCTTCTATTTGAACCTATAGTGGGTGTTGGACTTGATAGGTGTATGTCCAAGAGACTTGAATCTTTGGGCTGTCCATGTGCCAGCTGGGCCCTGAGCCTCAATGGAGTTGTAGCACCTACTCTCCAATTCATTCAACACACCCAAGACAACTAACAAGGAGGTGTGAGGATGGACAACCACCATACTGAAAGAGTCTACAACTGCAAGCAGGAGAATCCCATCCATCAGCCGTATGGATCTGAAGCCACCTCTCAATTAGAGGTGGAGTGGGCATCACCATCTCAGATTCCTCAGGATTGGGGAGTAAACTATGGGCTAGAGTGAACTTACTGGTATTCTACTATAGAATTATTGTGATTCTAGCAATGGGAGAAATTATATCATTGATGTGGAAGCAGTGGCCACTGGAAGTTATGAGGTCAGGGAGAGGGAAAACAGGAGTAATACAGGGGCATTTTCAGGACTTGGGAATTGTCCTGAATGACATTGTCATGACAGTGACAAGCCATTATATATCTTGCCATAACCTACAGAATTGTGTGGGGAAAGAGTGTAAGCTACAATGTAATCCACGCTTAGGGGCAGTGCTCCAAAATGTGTTCATCAATTGCAATGAATATACTACACTAATGAAAAACATTGTTAATGTGGATATATGTGGGCAGTGTGGGGAGCAGGCCATATGGGTATCCCCTACATTTTTTAGGTAACATTGATGTAATCTAAATGTCTTTAAAATATATACATATATATGAAAAATATGAAGTATTGCTGACAGGTAAAGAGATGCAAATGACTTTAACAGATGACAAGATGATAAACTTTGGTCATAATAAAAGTTCAGTGAGATAACATTTTGCAGCTACCAAATCGGCAAAAAATACAAAAATGCCTCTTTCTCCACTGCTGGCAAGGAGATGGAAAAATAGGCATTTTTTTTTTAAATGAGGCACCAGAGATTGAACTCAGGGTCTTGTACATGGGAAGCAGGCACTCAACCACTGAGTTACACCCACTTCCCAACAGGCATTCTTATATACAGTTGTTGGTACTGTGAAATGCTTCAACCCTAGTAGAGGAGACTATAGTAAAATTACCTAAGCACTTGCCCTTTTGGACAGCAATTCCATTTCAAGGAACCTACCCCAAAGATCTATAAGAAAAAATATATATACATTACTATCAGCCTATGGCTAAAAACTGCAGCTCTGTTTCTAATATCATGATGATGGAGGAGATTGTTGTTATGGGGGGAGGAGTGGGGTGATGGGGGTGAGGGTATATGGGGACCTCATATTTTTTTAATGTAACATTTTTTAAAAAATACAAAAATTTAAAAATTTAAAAATTAAAAATTAAAAAAAATTTTAAAAAGACTGGAAACAACCCAAATGCCCATAGAGCACTGGATGAATAAATTAGAGTAATAGAATACTGGGAAGCTGACTGTACATAAACAAAAATGTCTGCTATATGCTGTTTATATGAAATATATCAGAAATATAAGATTTTTTAATGATTCGAAGTAAAACGATAGAAAAAGGCACATCAAGCAAATAGCCACAATAAATGGGGGAGGGATTAAATATAGTTATTTCAGACAAAAAAGTCTTCGAGACAAAAAAATATTATGAGATAAAGATAATATTACATTAATAAGTGGTTAATTTCACCAGAAAGATATAACATTTCTAACTTTGTATACTCCTTATAGTGTAGGAAAGAAATATATAAGACATACTTGACAGAACTCAAATAAAATTGACAAATCCAATAGCATAGCTGAAGATATTTGATGACATTTCTCAATAATGATTAGATCAGAAAAAATCATAAGGTTTGAGGCCAAGCTGCCTACTTTCCCCCCAATATTTGTTTTTTGTTTCTTTCCTCTTCAGTAAGGTGCTGGGCTATTTAGGATAAAGAGTACATTTCCCAACTTCCTTTGCACCTGGGTGTGACTGTGCAGCCAAGTTCTTGCTAAGGGAAAAAGTGCAGAATCAGTAAACACAATTCAGGATCATGTTCTTAAAAGGAAAGTGTGGGCCATCCAGTTCCCAGCTCTCTTCCTTCCAACTGGCTGGATGGAAGCCATGTGGTGACAGGGAAGAGCAAAGGGACCCCTGGCACCCTAAAGGCCTTGAACTGCTTATGGGATAACAGTTAAGTGAGAGGGAAATAAACTCCTGTTCCATTGAAGCACTGTTATTTTGGAGTTTTGATACAGTATCTGTATTATAGAAAATATAAATGAGGTCCCTGGAAGTGGAGCTGCAGGAACAGAATCTAGATGTGTTATTCAGGGGTCTCCAGAGAAATAGAATTATTATATACATAAAGAGATTTATTAAAAGGAATCAGCTTATGCAACCACAGGGGGCTGGCAAATCCAAACTCCATAAGGCAGGCCACAAACTGGAAATGCTAATAAGGGTGAGGTTCAAGTCCTTATTCCAAATTTCCCAGGGGAACTACTCTGGCTGGAAATTCCAGCAAGAACCAATGCTGAAGTTGAATCCAAATTCCTCTTCTGATCCCTGAAATCCTCAGCTCTGGCCTTAGAGACCTCTAACTGCTTGGAGGAAGTATTCTCCTCATTGTTGTGTCCAGCGCACTCAATAACTCTGTTTTACGTAGGATCTTAGGCTGCAGTCACGCTAACATGGGGCTCTCCAGAAACAATGGGTCTAAGAAGCCTAAGGGAATTTTGGCAAAGAAACCACAAGCCAAGTCTGCACAAAATCTGTGGGTTTTGGCTTCTTATTGCAATCTCCAAGCCCCAAAGTGACTACACTACCACTGGCCCCTCAGCACCCACCCCTAAAACCCACTTCAAGTAGCTAATAACCACTTCAATGTTGCTTTAGGGTAGGTAATGGATGAGGAAGCACTTTCTGAGGGCAAAGCCAGAGACCCCAGAGGACAAGACAGTGGCATTCCTTCAGGACACATGAACCAATAGCTGCCACATAGACTAAGCAAGAAACTCCTGCCACTGCCAGGCCACACAATCTCCACAAGTCCTTCACAGCAGCATTCAATTGTCCTGTAGAGGAGTGACTGCTGGGTGTCACCAAGGTACCCCTTTTTAATGAGCAGCAGTTTTTAGTGCCGTGATCCCCCTCTTTCCTCTCCCCTGTGTAGGAATAGCATGAGGTGGACATATGAAAAGCCTTCATTGATAGGTCCTAGGTCCTGTGGAGCCCCATCCACACCTGACTGAGTGGACAGGCATCACCAGGGCTTCTAGGCTTCTGGATGGGATTTCAGTATGGGATCGTCGTCCTTGAGGAGGGAATGCTTTGCTATGTGTGGTAAGAAGTATGTTCAGGTAGGTACACTAATATGTCTCATCAGCCCAGGATTGCTTAGGCTAGGATGATTTTATGAGAGAATAAACTTCTAACTGGTTTAAGTCACAGACACTTGGGACTTTGGCATAGTAGCCTGGCTTAGATTTCATCCAAAATGTAGCAGATTTGAATAATAAAACCAAAAAGGAGACATGTGCAAAAATCTCCATAGCAGCTAATTTTAGAATTATAACAAAAACTGTGTAGTTAAATAGTCTCCTCTTCACCCCACTGATGAGGAAGGGATTCCTGCCCCAGGGTCATTGCCAGACACACAACATCCGACACTGCAAGATGACAACGACAGCAGTTTATTAGTCACATGCACTCACAGCCGAGGGGAGGAGGATGCCACATGCCACTTGGGGCCACATAGGAGTTGAACTTGGGAACAGAGTGAAGGACCAGAGACTGTGGGAGGCAGGCTTCGCAGTAAGAAGAGCTTGGAGTGCGCCTGGCTTTCCTGGGAGCATGTGATGCTCCTGTCTGGATAGTTCCACATTGCTGGCACTACTCAGGGATCCTATGACACCGGGAGGGCTGTTTGACTAGAGGCCTTCTCCGTGGGAGCAGAGTGGGGGGAGAACTGTGGTTAGGCCACGTGAGGCCCTGCTGGTTTTCCCCGGATGTCAAGGCAGCACATAATATTGAACCTTAATTTTAGGTATTAGGCAACACTGTTTAAAACCTAAACATCCATCAAAAGTAGCATGGATTAGTGCATTGTAGTTTATGAGACAATGGTATATATAGAAAAGACCAAAAAAAAAAAAGGGAATGAACTACTGCTGCACCAACCATGTTTCAGAGTATGATGTTGAGTAAAAGAAACTAAGTTACAGAAAAATGTATGCAGAGTATTCCATTTATGTTGAAGATTTAAATCAGATGAAATGAAAGGATGTTTTGTTTCAGGCCACAGCCTTCTGTGGTAAAACCATTTTAAAAAAATAAAGCAAGAATGATCAACAAAAATTCAAAGCAGCGGTCACACTTGTAAAGGACATTAAAGAGGGTTACACCAGGGACTTCACAACTGATGGCAATGTTCTACTGCTTTACCTGGGGATGAACTTTCTGAATGTCTGGCTTATTATTAGTCTTTCAAGTATACTTTTATTATATATTCCTTTTGTATAGATGACATAGTTCACAGTAAAAAAATTTTAATTAAATAAATTGTAACTCTGACAAGTGTGTTGAAAAAGAGGTTCAGATTCTATAGCTTCCTAGAGAAGGGGAGTCAAAGAGACATCCCTGCCTGTGCTCGTCAGGCTTTCTGAAACTGAACCTGGTCATTATGTTCATTGATTGAGTGCACAAAGGACTTCCAAATAACGTGTGTCCTCCCTCTACATGCAATTAACTAGGAAAAGAAGAGTTTAGTCGTTCCTTGTAAATGCACTAGCTCAGCAGCTCCCAAAGCAGAACAGAGAACCATTCTCTGCTCCAGAGCGCACAATGAAGTCATATCACACTCAGCAGGAGGCAGGCATTGGAAACATGCCCCTCCTAATTTGGTGCCAAGCTTCTCTGGTTAATCCCACTGGGATTATTTCAGACAAGAAAAACGTTAGTGCTTAAGAAAGATAAACGTCAAAAAGAAAGCACATGGGAAATCACTGAGTGAGGTGCCAAGGGAAGTGAATTCAGTTCACTGGCAAGTTTTCTGCCCTAGTCATGATTCATTAATGGAAGAGTTTAAAATCCTCCAAATAATTCTCCCTGGCTGGTGTTGGATTAAAGCTGGATGCTCAGTTAAAGATACAATGTTTTTCTCTTCTGACTAACTTGGGTGTGTGAAAACACCTGTCCTTCATAGAGGAAATTGATAGAAAATACATTTAATGTGGACAAACACTATTGTGCAGTCTACATAAATGAAGAGTATTTTATTAAAGCAACATGAAAAAAGTAGATAATTACATTTTATGTGGCAGTTGGAGGTGGTTGTATGTATGTGGGAGTGGGGTTAGGAAGATGCTATCACAGTGAAATAAGATTACCTATCATTTATTAAATGCCTACTGTGTGCCAGGAACTATGCAGTCACTATAGGTGCATTACTTCTTATTTTTACAGCAACCCTATGCTGTAGGTTTTACATCCCCATATGACAGAGGGAGGTTCAATATCTTTCCTAAACCTGAGAAAGATTCCTGGCTTGAAGCAGAAAGTGTAGAAATAGCTGCCAACTCCTGCCTAAATTTGGAGTGGTACACTAAAGTACCTCTGGTGTGCAGCTGCTTTTACTAACCTGGGTGAGAAAGACTGCTCCTGCCTTATTTTGTAACTTGTCCAGCATTTTCATCATCATAAGGAGTTGGAATTCTCCGTTATTCTTCCTCACTCCTTGCCTATATTCGCACAAGTGTTGGCTTTTTCCCCACATCCCCTCTTTCTGTGCTTGGTGCTCCTCTATTGGGCCACTCTTATTTTCTGATGCTGGCTCCTTGTCAGAGTTTTCATTTGCTGTCATGCTGGGCAGTCCTTTACCTTCTGTGCAGCACTTTGTGATAGTCCTTGTGTATGGTCCCCAAAGGGTGATCTAGTACCAAGTTTTGCACTCATTCCTCTGATCTCATTTTACCGTAACTAAGAATAGCCATAAAGATAAAGTCCAAACACTCACATATGGCTTATTTAGCAAGAGAGTTTATTTACTTTGTTGTCTTCTGTTAAGTCTGCTATAGGAGACTCAAAAGAATGAAAGGCTAAATGCTTCTTCCATGACACTTCTGGAAGGACAACCAAGCATCTCTGCTCTGGGACACTTCATGCTAGCAGTGATGGGGATCAATAATTCTTTTGCATTTCCAGAACATCCCTCAAGGTACCCCTGAAAGGCTTCGTTGGGGGTGTGTGGATTTTTCTATGAGAGAATAGGGATTGGTACTTGGAGAGGAAGAGGAATGTGACCCAATGCCAGGGGGAGAAACAATTCTTGGTCCTCAGAAACTGGAGGGACAGATGAGTTGTGGGTTTCATGAGTAGCACGTCTAGGGCTCTGGTTTTGTTCATAGCCTTGAGATGGCCGAACCTCAGATGTGTGTGTGTTCAGGGACACTAAGCCCTGAGTCCAGTATCTTGGGATCCAGAGACAAAGTGTCTGTCTATGCAGTGTTCATCATGAAACAAGTGATGCTGCTGGGCTCTCAGAAAGAGAAAAGCCCAAAGAGATCGGAAGTAGCAGCTAGAATAGACTACACATCATAGGTGCCTCAGCAACTTCTCTGGAATGTAAATAGTGGTAGTTAGAATTATTTATGAATTCCAGAAAGAGGTATTTTATTATGTTTGTAGACTGGTTTGTTCCTCTGGGCATGTAAACCCTTTGATTGTATTACATTCAGTTGAGAGGTCTGATTAAATTGTAAAGATTAGGTCTTTGATTCAAACACGTCATTAGAGTGCAACTCAGCCTTGAGCCTCAGTCTCTTTGTTGAGCTGATAAAACAGACCCTCACACAGAAGTGGATACACAGAGAAAATATACAGAGGATCCTGCAGACCTGGGAAAAAAGATGAGTCTGGTAGTTTACAGTTGACCTTGTGAAGAGAATAGAGCAGCTGAACCTGGAAAGAAATGAGCCCAGAAAGAGAGACAAGCTCTATGCCAGCCTACAGCTGAGATTGGAAGAGGATGGACCCTCCGAACATTAAGCGGGAAGAGGAAGGCTGAACCCTCGCAGACATTGCCTATCATCTTGCATCGACAAGTGGCAACAGAGTTTGGTAAGAAAGTAACCTTGAGTTGGACTCTTTAGAGCCTTGCAACTGTAAGTTGATACCTCAAATAAAAGTCTGTATAAACGTCAACAGATTTCTGGTACTTTGCATCAGTACCCCCTTGGCTGACCAATACATGAATATTCCAGAATTCCTGTTCAATACGGGAAGAGGAAAGGATCACAAAAATATGACTGATAACAGTTATCTCTCAACATTAGCAGATAAGAACTGAGTCATATTTTTAATCTTCGAAAAAATAGAGAGATATTATTTTTCTTGGATCTCTAGAGTCCCAGTGCAAATTTATGCATTAGCACATCTGCCCAGCTTTGATCTAGCCATTTACCAACTTGTATTTTTCCCTTGCTCTAGTCTCAATCGTTCAAGCACACCATGAGTTTTATTGCCTCCAGACCTTTGGATTTGTCATTGCATATGTTTGGAACATTTCTATCTTCTACTTCTCATTCCCAACCCACACACATACACACAACTTGGCCCAAAATACACCATCCCTAGGTGGATGAAAGTGGAGAAAGGGGCCAAATGATCCTAGAGTTGCTGGTAAGCCTGCCTATTCTGATGCAGTCATGTGGCTGACTATTTAATTTGATCACTATCCTAAATACAACATAGGAAACACACATAAAAAAGAAAATTTATGTGTGACTCTAATTTGGAAAAGAAAAAGTGCTAGCAGAGTTAAGAGAATCTTACAGAGAAATATGCTTTCAACCAAAGCTGGGAAAACACTAACCAAAAAGACTGTCACTTGCCTTTTATTATAAATTAGAAGCAAAGGCCTTGGATTATTCAACTCTATTTACATACCCATAAAGCAGTCCTCTCTAAGGAGCTATTTCAACCTTTTTTATATAACACTCGTTATAAATTAATTCTCACTGACAACTAACTAGGGAAATTATTTAATCTAGGCAGACAAAACCATACTCTTCTAAGAAGCCACTGCAAGTTCTATGTTCTGTGACTAGAAAGGATTTCAATATGGTTCAGGAGTGATTTGCAAACTAATGTTGTTTTGATGTTTCTAATATACAACATAGTTGCTGGGTTTATCTACTGAATTAGTCCCTCTTGGTACACATTACACTGGGAGTAATCTTGGGGGATGGTAGTGAAATTGAACCTTGTTTCATGTTTTGATTACCTGTATTATTATTACATCTCCCTCTGAAAGGCTTAAAAAAAACAATTAAATTTTTCTTGGGAATAGAATGAGAGCAAGTAATATTCTGCTATGCAGATATACAAGTGTAAACATACCACAAATGTTTCAAAGAAACCAAAGACAAGTCTACCCACGGGAGGTTTGTCTTCTTGTCAGAAGCATATAGATTAGGTTTGTGACATTAAAATCAAATAATACATATTTCAGAGAAAGGGATATTGAAAGTAGAATTATATTTCTGTGTTCTCCACATAAAACATCAGCAAATAATTCAGTCTTTGCTGTACAGTTGTTTCTTTTGGTAGGGATTTTGCCGGCATGTTTTGTAGCTTTGCATTTCTCCTGAGCAAAGTGATAAAGGTGATGAATGTCTATTTTGAATTAACTCCTGTTACAGTGAAGTGCCAGTTGATCCAAGCTCTTTCAGTCATGACAATTCAAATATATCTTGTTCTTCTCATAAAGATCTAGGCAATACATGCTTGAAATGCTACATCAGACAAGCAGTATACCTCCTTGGAGATAAAAGATGGATAGGAATCATTGGATTGATTTTTGAAATGCCATTGCTGGATTGCACTGGACATTCTGCAATCACTCAATTGCGAGGTTGCTCCCTGGCCTGTCTTCTCTGTTCCGACATCAATTCCATCTACGGGTGAGTCCTTGGGGATTACAGAAAAGAGAAAGACATAGATTTTGATATCTTCCTAAATCTTTTTTTTAATTGTTTTGACCAATTTAACTAAAGTGTGAATATTACTCTTTCTGACAATATAGAGAATTTTAAAAAATAGTTTAAAGTTAAAAGAAAGCTGAATCACCTTTGTTTTATCCTAAGGAAACACTGGCCACAAGCGGTGACATGGCTTAGTAGTTAGTCCCTAGAAAAGCCTGAATTAGAGCTTAGCATAATACAGGGTATAAGAATAGGAACTCCATAAGTTTCAGCTGAATTTAATTGAATTTGGAATATATTCTCCTAGGTCCTGGCTCAGAATTCAATGAAGGGGACTTTCTGCTTTACAGATGCTTAAAAGAGAAAGAAAGCCATCTCTGTTGAGGAAGAAAAATAGCTATCATTTCTTGAATGTATACTATGCACCAAGGATTAGACTCAGTGCTTTATCAACATGCCTTATTTTACACAGTTTAATCAGGTCTATCTTTCTTTTTTATCTTTTATTTTTGTTCCACGAAAAAGCCAAAGAGCAGGAAGATTAAGTAGCTTGACCTAAGTTACTCAGGTAGTGAGTTTAAAACCTGGGATTTCAACTTGGTACAATCATACTCCAAACTTCCTTTTTTAACCACTATTGTGTTACCAAGTGTTTTTATTTGCCAAGTTAAAGAGTTGAATTGTCCACAGAATGGCTCCAAGAAGTGCCACATCAAGAAGTACAGATTTGATGGTACCAGGAGATAAGATCTGAAAAATGCAAAGACAGTAGTCTAGTTTGACTTTCAATTCTGGCAATTTGGCAAATTTAGCTAATCTCTCCTATAATAACTTGGAGCTGTATGGATTTATTTTTAGTGTGATGTCCAAGAGGCACGTAACAGGAAATTATTCACACACACACACACATGCACACACATGTATGACTGAAATGATAATATAGAACCTCTCAGAAATAAGATGCACTGAATAAAAGAACAAACGTAGGAAGAAAACCCAAGCAAGAATTTCTAGAACTGGAAATACACAGGTTTAAGTTAAAAACTCAATGTAGAATTTAATTAGCATATTAGAAATGGCTAATGAGAGACCTGATATAATTGAAGAGATATCTAAGCAATTCTCCAGAAGACAGTGGCTCTAAGATCTGAAGCATTGAAACAAATGGAAGAGATGCTAAGGACCAAGGAGAACACAGTGAGAGGGTCCAACATTATCTAATAGGAGTTAAAAAGGAGAGAACAGAGAGAATGGGTATGGGAAATATCAATGAAATAATGGTTGATAAATTTCCATAGCAGATGAAAGACATGTATTTTCAGATGGAAGGCATACACATTCCAATGAGTTTAAACAAAAATAAATCTACTTTGGACCAAAGTCTAGAAAGAAATCTCCTTTCTTTGCCAAAATTAAAATTCATTAAAATATTCTTTTTTTATAAGGCAATAAATGAAAGGCTCAGAAATTCAAGGAAAAGTCATTCATCAAAAGGATTTTTCAACAGATTCACTGATCTTCTACTTAAGACAACAAATGACTAATCAGTAGCTATTACTTTCATAGTTTTGCAAGGCTCTGCATTGAGATTTATTTCGTTTAATTATATCCTACATTCTTATACATCTATAGTTGCCATCTTAGTAAGAACAAACCCAAAGAAGTTTGTCCATGGTAAAGCTTTGTGGATACAATCTAGCCACCATTTCCACAAGCTAGACACCACAAGACCACAGCATATCCTAGATAACCTGATGGATTCAGAAATAGTCATGGGTGGTATAGCTACCAAATGAGGAGGGAGGGAGGAAAATTTAAATCCATATAAAACCAGAAAGGGAGAGAAGGCAAGCTAAGAAAAGACATTCTTCATTAAAATACAAGGTAAGATGGAAGAAATAAATCCATATATACCATTAATCACAATAAAGGTCGATGGGCTTAAACTTCCAAGTTCAAAGAAAGAATCTCATTTTGCATGAAATAAATACAGCTATATTATTTCTAGAGAAGACACACTGCAGACATAAGGTTACAGAGAGAGAAAAAGGGAAAGGCTGGAAAATAGATATCAGACAAAGGCTAAGAAAACATTGGTACTCCAGATGGACACAGCCCCAGGACAAGGAGCACAGAGGGGCCTCATCAAGTGTTCTGAATGTGAATATGCCACAACTTGTGAATGACATGAGGAATAGAAAAGGATCACTTTATGATTTTTTTTTCTAACTTCTTTACTCAAGCTGTATTCTTAGCTCATTAATGATCAATGGTCAATCTTCAAGCGTTTTGCCTTTATATGTAATATATATGCACATAGGTATATGTACATATATGTTCATGTATGTATGTGTATATAAATTTCCCTTTAAGTACCAGTACATTCCCATGAGTATTAATAATGTAGTGTTTTCATTGTCAATACTTCTAAACGCTGCAATTTCCATTAAGATTTATTAATTTTAGAAGAGAGAATTTTAATTTCCAAATATTTGGGGAAGTTTGTTACCTTTTCATTTTTAATTATTATTTATAGAGGTATAAATTACATATAGTGATAAAAGAGGCAAAGTCCCTATCATCATGGTACTTATATTTACCAAGGAATAAACTCTAGACAATGTACAAGCTATTAAAAATAAATGAGGTAATTTCAGATCATGATATGGGCTAGAAAGATGATAAACTATGATGCTGTAGGAGATATTATATGAAAAATAGTTTTGTAGTAATGTAACTTTGAGATATATTGTGCACTATATAACCTCTTAGAGATTCACTACGTCCAGTGGCATATAAAAAGATAAGAAATGATGTGCAGTCAAGTGACCTAGCTAACCAAATATTTTCTAAAATTATTTAACCAGTTGTTTTGTTTTGCTTTTTAAATGTTATCCCAATTGCAGCAAACACTATTAGTGCCTTGCCCCATCCCCTCAAAACTCAACATTTCAGGACATGTCCGTGCTTACAAGCAGCTGAGAGCTTTCCCTGCTCTATAGATGAGAGAAAAGCTGGAAGTGCTAGGGAGTTGAGGCCCTGGGAGCATTGCTGAATGGGAGTTAGAAAGTAAAAGCTTGCTTGCTCTTTGGATGAGGTAACTCCTGGATGGGAAGATATGTTCTTTACTATCTCTTAGAGTGCCCCAGTGGCACAGAGCCCCAACTGCCCACAGTGAACACCTGCTTTATATCACACTTTTTTTTTTTTACTTTCTTCCCTTCCTTATCTTATATCCCCACTCTTTATTGAATGATCCTGAGATAGTGGCCCACATAAACTATTTGCCCTCAGTTCTTCAACTCAGGGTCTGCTTCTGGGGAGATTCAACCCAAGACACCAATGCACAGTTTGAAAGGTTCTAACATCCTGAAAGGAACTGAGTTTGAAGAATGGCGTTCTAAAGTATTGGGCTACCATCAACTCACTTTACTTTTCTGAGGAACTAGAGGAATTTATTCATATTCAGGAAACATATTTTATCCCAGCAGAGAGCTTATGGTCCCTCATTCTACTTTTGGAAACCTGAAACATTTGTTAAATACTTTCACTTTAGGCTGCTGTATTTACAGAATATCATGTATCCCAATGATGTGGGGTGTTAAATAATAAGACAGAATCTTGATGGCCCCTGAGAAGAACATGCCATGAGTTGTGGCATAGAGGAAAAAAGGAAATACATTTCCATTTTATATTTACATTAAACATTTTCTAAGTAAATTACCATGGGACAATTGTAAATAGACAAATTTTAAACTCCTTAGTTAGGAAGAAAGCAGATAAATGGACTAGCAGCCACCCATCTACATTTTGGATGCTACCACGTGAGGCAATTCTACCTAGCATTATGTTCCAAGAGTTTGGGATTTAACATTCAGAAAGTGGAACTTATAGAAAACAAAAAGATCAGGAAGAATGCAGGTACAAGGATATGTACATTCCTTTTGTGTTTGTATTTGGGTTTGTGTGTTTGCATATGTGTGAAATAAAGGGAGAAGGACAGAAATGGCAGTGTAGCATTTCATCCCAGGGAATGTACATCAACCACTCTCCCCGTACAGCATTGGCGACAAAAGATGAGTCCTAGTAGCAATCCTTGCTAAGATTGCAAAAACAAGCAATCCTTGTTGTTTTTGTAAAAACCATTAATTCAGCCAGTCACGCAGTTGCTAAGATGAGTGTATTGGAGGGAAGGGAAGGCGGAAGGGAGGAAGTGAACTGCTGTCAGGATTTCTGCTGTGGGATCACATGTGCAGCCATATGCAGCCTTAAGAATTTGGGGGTAATTCTTGGCACACAGCAAGACAAACTAAGGTCTGGAGTGTGGGCTCAGCAACCCCCATAGATAATGGAAAGGCCACAGCTGAGCACCTAGTAAGATACCTGACTTCTAGGAGTAAGTGCTCAAAGCTATAGCCTCCCTGCTGAATGTTCAATAGCACAAGTCCCTTAACTGGACTTTAATCTGAAAATGACACAGCAAGACTTTATGTTACAAAGGAAGCGTAAAGGGGAAAAACATCTTTTTTCCAAATAATATGAAAGGATATTATGTAGAATGGGGCAGGATGATTGTCACTGATTCCCTTATAAGACCCATAAGTACTGCCTGCCTGGGTCTACTCCTCAATAACGCCCTTGGGCTGTGAAGACCCTGTAGGATAACAGTTAAGAGCTCACCCAGGGCCCTAATCCTGCATCCGTAATCATTTATTACTCACATGTCCTTCAGTAACTGACTTTATCTCTGCACCTCAGTTCCTTTATCTATAAAATGGGTGCATGTCGGGAGAAGAGTAAAATAATATCTTCCTCATGGAATTGTTCTAAGAGTTAAATGAGCTAATACGTGTTGAATGCTTGATAAGGACCTGATGGGAAGGAAGTAATATGGAACTGTTACACACCATCTGCTCAAATTTCAAAATTACATTGAGCAACTGTATAAACTCAAGAGGCATACCAACACAGCAAACTGAGTTAATAAGAAAGAAAATGGGAAAGAGGATTTGGCTCAATGGATGGAGCATCCGCCTACCACGTAGGAGGTCCAGGGTTCAAACCCAGGGCCTCCTTGACCCGTGTGGAGCTGGCCCACATGCAGTGCTGATGCGTGCAAGGAGTGCCGTGCCACCAGGAGTGTCCCCCGCATAGAGGAGTCCCATGCACAAGGAGTGCACCCCGTAAGGAGAGGCGCTCAGTGTGAAAAAAGTGCAGCCTGTCCAGGGTGGCACCGTGCACATGGAGAGCTGGTGCAGCAAGATGACGCAACAAAAAGAGACACAGATTCCCAGTGCTGCTGACAAGAATACAAGCAGACAGAGAAGAACACACAATGAATAGACACAGAGAGCAGACAACTCGGGGTTGGGGGAGGGGGGCAGACAGGGAAGGGAAGAGAAAGAAATAAAGAAATAAAAAATAAATTTTTTAAAAGAGAGAGAAAATGCTAACTGGTTTTATTTTCTCAATTCTACTTCTCCACCTCCAGGAAAGGGACTTGATATTTTGTTTCCCCAAAATGTTTCCCTAGAGGAAGTATGGTAGATTGTGCTATTGTTCCCAGTTTTTCGATGCACTTCCCAGTGAGTATTATACTTCCCTATCCATCAGCATCAAGTTTGGCCATGAGGTGTTTGGGACAAAATATTGTGAATGAAGCAATGGGCACAACTTCCAAATAGAAACTTTGTACAGTTGAAACATTGGTCTTTTTTCCTCTGCCAAGAGGCCCATGTGTCTCAGGTAGGGGCAACTCCATCAACTTGGATTCTGTATTGAGGAAGACATTAGTCCAGAGCCAGAACCAACTTGCAAGTGACATGCAACACAGTCAAGAAATAAACCTTTGTGCTGTAAGCCCACTGGGAGTTTCGAGTTAGTGCAACATAGCATGCCTAAGCTAATGGATACAAGGGAGTATGGAGAAGAATGCAAATTGGGTAAAGGTAGAATGTGTCAATCCCAGAGGGAGAGAATGTCCAAGACTGGTAAAGCATGCTTTATCAGGTACCCACTCCTATTCCTCCTGCCCTATGCCCTCTCTCAGCCTAGAATACAGGACTGACCTGAGGAAAACAAGCAGCTTTATGCATTTAAGTAGGAAGAGCATTAGTTACAGAGATGCTGTTGAGCACACATCTTCAAGGGACCGTACTGACTTATCTACATGAGCATATCACAATGGCCTCAGTGGACAGGAAGCTAAAGGGTTCTCCCTGAATGACATGGACCTTGTAAGCTCCAACCCAGGGCTTTAGCCTAACCTTGGTGGAAGTGAGAGCTCCAAGAATGACAGATTGAATTTCTCATACCCAAAAATGATTGGAAATTTGATTTAGATAAAGGAAGTAATGTTATACATCTTGCATACAATTGTGGTAGCTGTGAGTTCAGGCTTGCTATATTTGTTTGAATCCCAGAGACAACATTTTTATCTTAAGAGCTTCTTTAGAAAAACATTATTTTCTTAATCATTAACAGATACATTTCCTGGATATTGAAACAAAGATTGAGTTAGAGACCATTATAGCATAGTGCCTGTGGTGATGAATTTTTAACATGGCAATTTATTATGATCAGCATAAAATTTTATTTTATTGGCTGATATCTTTATTCCTCCAATTTCTTTAAAATTCTTTGCATTTTTAACTTATATCCATTCAATTTTCCCAGCCTAAGGGGTTGCTTTCTAACTTGTGTTTTAATATCTACAAGGTTGCTTTACTATTAAAATACTTCCAAGTTCATTTTTTCTATGGAAAACAATAAACTGTGTGCTGTATACATAAAATATTCCTGGAAAATAGGATGTTAATAGCAGAGTACCACAACTGAGGAATCAGATTAGCAAGAGTCAAGTCCCATCAGCATAGAAACACCTTTTAATTCTTTCTTCTTATATTAAAAAAAAATACTTTTAGGACCTTGATTCCCCCCTAAAAGTCATTGTACCATTTCTCTACTTTCCTTTACATGAAAATTCCTTTAAATATTTTGCCTATTTTTACCATTTCCCATTCTCTATTTCCTCTCTTCATCCCACTTCAATCAGGTTTTTACTTGTTTCCCAATGACCTCCATATTGTTTAGCCCGATAAGGAACTCTCAGCCTCATCTTCCTGAAAGCAGCATTTGACAGCACCTCATTGCCTCCTAGAAACCTTTTTTCACTTGGCTCCTGATACCACAGTCTCTTGGTTTTCCTCCTATCTCCCTGGCTGCTCCTTTGCAGACTCCTTGGACTATTCCTCTTCTCCCCGCCTCTTGATGTTGGAGTCCTCCAGGGCTCAGTCCTTGGGTCTCTTCTCTATGCTTTTCTTCACGATCCTTTTGGTGATCCCATCCACTTTCACTCTTTCAGATAACCTCTTTATGCTGTTGGCTCCAAAATATTTATCTGTAGCCTGGTATTCTCCTTCCCTGGCTCTAAGTTCATATATTCAACCACCTTCTGAAGATCTTTGATTAGATGTCTTAAAGACACCTCAAATTTATCCATTACTAAAATTCTGGTCTTCACCTATAAAACTGTTCCACACATATTTTTCCTCAGCTCAGTTAATGGAAACTCCCTCTTTCAGTCTCTCAGATAAATGTCTTAGTTGTCTCTAACTCTCCTCCAGACACCATATATCCAATTCACCAGGTAATTCTGTTGGCTCTACCTTTAAAGTATGTCTGGAATTCAGTCACATCTTTTCACCAGGGTGAACCAATCCACCATCACCTTTGGTTAAGAATATCCTAATAGCCCCCTAAATGGCCTCCCTGCTTTCACTTTTGCCCCTTCCATTTTGAGCAGAGTCACAGGGAAGATAGGTTACCAGGAGACAGAAGGGGAGTTGAGAGTGATGAGTTGACACTCAATTTGGGAAAAATCAATGATCAGGTTGATGGGGGTGGTTTAGTAGTGGACAGGGGTGATGGTGGTACAGCAACGTGAGTGGGATCGACAATGCTGGAGTGTGAGTGGGGTTGGGGGGAATTGGACTAGCCATTGAGCTGGGGGAGACTTGGAGGAAGGGACAGGTGAACTCTGGGGAGGCTGAGGACTGCAGTTGATAATACAATTGTGCTAATGTTCTTTTGGCAACTATAACAGGGGAGGGTCACTGGTTTGGGGAGTCAGTGGTGGGGAGATGTGCAGGGAAGGGTGCAACTGGGGAATGCCTCTATGGAATATGAATGTGTTCATGTGGTCTAAAAGTATTATCTCAGTGGGTGGAGACGCACACAATAACCAACAAAATATTAAATTCCCATCCTGGGGAGTCCTGCTATGTTCTCAAGTAAAGTGGCAAGAATCTCTTGCCTAATAAAAGAAAACAAACCAGTATGTCAAGCCCTCAATATTAATGCTTGTACTTATGAACTGTATTCTTGTAAAATTGAAACTTAGCCTAATAATATTTATTGCCTAAGAATTACCTCCTAAATACCTCTTTGTTACTCAAATGTGGCCTCTCTTTAAGCCAAACTCAGCAAATAAATTTACTACCTTGCCCCTGGTGTGAGACATGACTCCTGGGGATGAGCCTCACTGCACTGAGGAATTATTAAAAGCGCCAACCAGGAAACATTTGGAAAAAGATCTTGACCAAAAGGGGGAAACATTAAGTATGAAAGAGTGTTTACAGTTGAGAGATTTCAAATTGAGTTGGGAGGTCATTCTAGACATGACGCTTAGGCACATCTCAGGCAGATCTCACTAACTGGTAAACAAAACCTCCAACAGGGTGCTCCTGAGGGCGCTAGAGACATCTGGACGTGATAGGCAAGGCACACAACTCAACAAAACTGGCACCCTGTTAGTGGGCCTTTTTTGGAATCTATGATGACCTATTTCCCCAATGTAACAGAATTAGACTCATAATTTCCATACACATAATTCTTCTACCTCTTTTATTTGAACATATAATTATGAGTATACCTGTTAAATATGTGTCCCAGAGACTTAAGTCTTTGGTCTGTTCATGTGCTGGTAGAGCCCTGAGTCTCAGCAGAGTTGTACATTCATACAGCTCCCCAGTTCAATGGACTTGCCCAGGACAACTAATAAAATGATGATGAACAACTCCCTCCCCCAAAAAAGAGGACCTACAACTGCAAGCAAAACAGTTCCTTCCACCTGCCCCATATCTAAGCCCCCTCTAAATCTGAACCAGCACAGGTATCACCATCTCAAAATCCTCAAGATTGAGGAATGAACAAACTAAGGGGGGTGGGGGATTGCAACCATGGACCAAAGTTGACTTCGCATTATTGTAGTAACAGAAGAACTTGTAAAATTGATATAAAGATAGTCTTTACCAGAGGTTCTGAGGGGTGGGGGAGAGGAGAATAGGAGGAACATAGGACATTTTTTGGGCATTGGAACTGTTCTGTAGGTTCAGAATGGATACAGGCCATTATACATTTTGTCAAAACCTAAAAAATTGTATGATGCAAAATGTAAACCATAATGTAACTATAGACCTGGGTTAGAAACAATGCTTCAATATTTGTTCATCCATTGTAGCAAATGTACCACACTAGTGTAAGATGTTATTAATAAGGGAAAATGTGAGAGGGGAAGGGGATGGGATGTATTGGAATCACCTATATTTTAGATGCAACTTTTCTATAATCTAAAACTTCTTTAAAAATAAAGTTTATCTTCAGAAGGAAAGGAATGTTTTATGGACCATTTGTTTTTGTGTGACGGTTTTGAGTTACTAGTTTTTAAAAGCCGTACTTTTTAAATGCAAACAACTTGACCAAAACTCTGCCACAGAATTTTGAGACCCATTAAAACAGTTTAATGAGAAAAGTAAATAAATAAAGCTTATTATATGAAAAACAAAAGAACCCCCCCCCCAAAAAAAGCATCCAGAATGATCCTTTTGAAGGTAGAACAGATTATCTCACTCTTCTACTCAAAATATTTTAGTGGCTTCCCATTTCTTTCAGAATTTAATCCACAGTCTTTACAATGGACAGTAGATCTTGTCTGTGCTCCCTTATCTTCCTGACACATCCTTTATTCCTCTCCCACTTACAGTTTAGTCACACTGTCCTCTTCGTAGCTTTTTAAATATAGCAGGCAAGTTCTAGCCTCAAGACCTTTGCACTGATTATTCTCTCTGCCTAGAATTACTTACACCAAATATCTGTATGACTCACTCCCCATTTCCCTCAAGTCATTGCTCAAATGTAATCTTCTCTCTGTAGCCCATCCTAACCACCAGCACCTAAAATGGTAACTTTTGCTGGTACTCCCAAGTTTCCCTTGCTCCTTCTCTCTTTATTTCACCAGAGTACTTACTGTATGCCATATAATTTTTTTTAATTTTCATTGTTTATTGTTTGTCTTTTTTTACTAGAATGTGAGAGCAGGGATTTTTTGTGACTTTTTTCATTGAAGACTTACAATAGTACCTGGTACAAGGAAGATGTTAAATAAATATTCGTTGAGTGGATTAATGAGTAAATTAAGTGCAGTATGGTACACCAGTGGTCACAGGCCAGAGAGAAAGCTTCCACCCTCCAGTTTGACTGATTTTCACTATAGCTGGGTGGACCAGTGCTGAAAGTTCTAGCTTGTCTGAGCCTGGGTTAAGCCCTTACATGATCCCAAGGGTAAATGCTTTCTTAAAGTTTGTGTCCAAGGCAACTTATTTGCTTTACCCTAGTCCTGGCCCAGTCTAAATGCAATAAAGTCTATTCTTTAAGTAAAATTGAACAGAGAAGATGGTAGAGAAATAAATATAACTGAATGAATTTTGAATTTTACCTTCCATAAATCTGGTACATAAGGTATTTTCCTTATTTGATAGAGTGTTGTGATCAGAAAAGAAATAGAGAAAATAATCTTCTTCTGGGGAATGCAAGTATATCTTCAAGAAAACTGTGATTACTACCTCTTATACATGTTATTTGTGTCTATTGCAGAAAAAACTGGTGAAGTTGTACATTAATTTGGAAGACATTAAATATAACTATTTCCTTTCTACCTGTTAGACTTCTTATTCAATTCAATTTAGTTCAGTTCAGTTCAATTATTAGCATCTTCCTCCTCATATCGACAGGGGTAATTTAGTTATCTGTGAAGTTGGTCTTAGACTTCAAGAGATAATATTGACTTGCTGAGAGACAAGCTGCAGGCATGCCATTCACACATCCAGAAACGCTGCGATGAACTTCTAAGTGGCATAAACTCTTTTGAATTCTGATTGTTATATTGCTGTCTGCTTAGGTTTTGATATTGAATGCACGCACACGCAAAAAAACCCAAAGGATCCATTGTGTGACCTCATGCCTCAAGTGTATCTAAAATTCTACTCTCTAGGTGATGATTTGAAACTGTTTGTACCCCCAGAAAGTCATGCTCTTAAAGTTAATCCATTGTTGTGGGTGTGGACTAGGAAATAGGACCTTTTGGTGAGGCTACTTCAGTTAAGGTGCGACCCACCTCATTCAGGATGTCTTAATCCTCTTACTGGACAGAAAAAAAGCTGAAAACAAGGAAATCCAAAAAAGAAGGGAAAAATCAGTAGATGCTACCATGTGCCTTGCCATGTGGCAGAGGAGTCGAGGATCACCTGCAGCAAAGAAAGCATCAACACCATCACGCTTTGATTTGGATATTTTCCTTAGCCTCCAAACTATAAGCTAATAAATTCCCATTGTTAAGTCAACCCATTTCATGGCATCTGCTTTCGGCAGCCTAGCAAACTAGGCTTCTCAGTATTAACATTTCAAAGGAGAAAAGGGAACTCTCTCAATTGGTATTTATTTGCTTGCTTGCTTGTTTCTTGCTGCAGTAGCAGTTGTGGCAGAGATCTGGAACTTCAGTAAAGAGAAAACGTGCTCTTTTACCAAATTAAAAATTCTTCTGATTGCTTTAACATGTGTGGTTCATTTAGTTTTATTTAAATCACAAATTGAAATTGGCAAACTGCCATAACACTGTAATTAATATTAATTATAATGGCAATAACCCAGAGCCAAGAGGGGTGTGTGTGAGGCTCATTGAAAGCAAGCTGTCATTGTCCCCTCCTGCGGCGCAGGGCAGTTTACTTCAACACTGAATGGAAGTGGACACCTACGCTGCACAGAGCCCTGAGCTCCTCTTTGAAGCCCAGTCCCTCAGTAACATGTAACCTGAATAACCAAAGAACAAAGTTTCTCTTCTCCCAGCTCCACCTTCGACCGTGGTGGAATAGTTCTGTCCTCTGCTAATTACAAGCCAGAGAGGCAGGCTGAGAAAGAGACCGTGGGCTGTTGTTTTTCTAAGTGTCTTCATGGAGAGGGCACCACATAGAAAAATCTGGCAGGAGCATATGTTTGTAGATGCTTTTTATATCCCAAAACGGAAAAGGAGGCGGACACCACAAGATTAAAATTTACATTTGGATTACTTATTTATATGTTAAACAGAGACTCCATGGAGGAGTGTTTCTTTCAATTCATGGGGCAGACCATAAAGGCCAAACCTTCTCCTGTACACCTTCTCTCTCTGCTGACTTGGCAACTCAGTCCCCCAGCTGCCAAGTAAGTGGGTTTGCCTTCTATCCAATCCCATGTTCTATTCAGACTCCTTGAGTTTATACAGTGGATGCTAAGATTACCCTGGGCCTAAGACACAGATTTCCAGTAAACCTGCCTGGCTATAGAGCTGCTCAGCTACCTGCTAGCTTTATGACTTTGGACACATGGTTTAATGATTCTAAATCTCAGTGTCCTCATCTATAAAATAGGATAATGATAGTTCTTCGATCGTAGGGTTTTTCTGAGGACTAAATCCATATAAGGAGTGTGGCTCAGGGCTTGGCATAAAGTATTCACTAGATACTACTAAATACTACCTGATATTATGATTTCTTACTGGTACCATGAAATAGTTATATCTCAGATAGTTTTCAGAAAGAAAAATCTGAAATTCTGGTATGTGCTAAAGATTTCCTGGTCTCTACCTAGTTTGGGCTCACCTAAAAAGATTTGGGTGCAAATGATTTATTTGGGAAATAATTGCAGGAAACATGGTAAGAAAGTAGAAGTGTAAGAGAAGGAAGAGAGGAAAGTCAGTTAAGGATATGTTAATGTCACACTCTTGAACGGAAGCCAGGTCATAACTGCTTAGGAAAGCCAATTATTATATTTTCAGGAATTTTGCATGCTTGTTATTAAACTCAGTCACTATTAAAAATTAAATCATATAAACTTTCAATTAAATGAGTTGAAAAACAAAGGTTCTTATCAATTGTAATTATTTGACTAATATCTATGCTGTTGAGGTTATGCACTTCTATTGAATCTGTATAGTGGAAATATAGTGGCATGCTTACATACCTCTCCTCCCTACTTGGTGTTTAGTGATGTTGTGTTTAGTAGTTTGAAATCAGCCATGGTAGTAACTGGCAAACCCTGCTGTTGGGGATGGAATTATATACCCCAGAAAAGCATGGTCTTAATTTTAATCCATTTCTGTGGGCATTAACCTACAGAATAGGACCTTTTGAAGAGGTTATTTTTAGTTAAGGTGTGGCCAACTAAATCAGGATGGGTCTTAATTCAATAGAGAAGGCCACCTAGAGAAAGCCACAAGAGAAGCAAGAAGCCAGAAGTCAACAGAACCTGGAAAGGAAGGACAAGATGCTACCACTTGCATTGCCATATGACAGAAAAACCAAGGGCCAAGGTCACTGACAGCCAACCCCAGAATGCCACAATTTTGGGGAGAAAGCATCATCATGTTGATACCTTGATTTTGGACTTCTAGCCTCAAATCTGTAAGCTAATTAATTCTAGTTGTTGAACTCAACCCATTGTATGGTATTTATTTTAGCAGTTGGGAAACTAATACAACTACTAATTAGGGCAATTTTTTTTTTTCAGAGAGCCAGTTGTTAAATACTTACCACCAGACCACTGGTTATTGTAGGGGTAACTGTTGTGGACAACTGAGGTTCAATCCAGCTGGGAACCTCTGAGAGAATGTGTGGAACATGCCACACCATTATTCCACTGAGGAGTGAGGAAGCTAGGATAAAATATAGCTCCTCAGATTAAGTTTGCTAGTGATTCACCTAACCTAACCTAGTCGGTCCCATGGCTATAAAATAGCTACAGGGAGAGACCTGGAGACCTCTAGAATGTCCCACTTTGTATGCTATATGCAAGTGAGGTTACAAAATAAAAAGAAAGTTTTTTATTTTTATTTAAAAAAAAAAAAACAAAATACTATTGACTTTCCTTTTCATTTTTCAAAAAGGTTTTATTTTGAATTGCTTTTGAACTTGAGAGTTGAAAAATAGTAGAGAGCCTCTATATATCCCTTAACCATCTTACTCTAATGGTAACATCTTACCTAGTCATAAAGCAATTATCAAAACTAACATTATAAAAATTAACATCAGTATATTGTTATTAAACTATGTGTCTTGTACAAATTTCACCAGTTTTTTTCACTAATATCTTTTTCTCATTCCTGAATCCTATCCAGTATCTCAAATTGAATTTAATTGTTATTTTTCCTTAGTTTCTTCTAATTTGTAACAATTCTTCATTCTTTCCTTGTCTTCCATCATTTTGACACTTTTGGAGCCTACTACCAGTATTACAAAGATAATAACTTTACAGCGGAAAAACCAGGAGACAGTACACTAACCAAGTAATCAAGGTTAATATTCTCACAATAAGACATAATGACTTATGAACCTGTTGATATGGTGTACTGGGGAGGACTTAATGTCATTTCTGTGTTATTATTGCAACATGTGTGTGTGTGTGTGTGTGTGTGTGTGTGTAACCTCATTCCAATCATGAGAAAACCACATAAACTCAAACTGACTTTCCTTTTATTTTCAATTATAGTATCTGTGAGCCAGAAAATCCAAGTTTCCCCCTAGGATTCTCCACAGCCCACCCCCAACATTCAGGATTTCTTATGCTGGCCCATATATAGATTCTCCTTCTCTCTCTTACTGTGAGAAGAGTACAGGTACCAAGGAGAACCCTTTAAAGTAAATCTCTACAACTGTTGACCTTAAGAAAGCCTCACTTGTAATTCTCTTACTCTTCCCAGTAATCCTTACTCTCAAGAGCCTCAGACCACAGGAGTGCTGGGTTCTCCATTCTTCAGATATTCATGACCAACACTCCTGTCTCGCTCTTTCCCTAAAGACATCCCAGAGGGCCAGGATAAAGGAGGCAAGAAGAAATCCAGCCCATATACTCAGAACCAATGTTCCCCTATGACAGCCTGCATCCTTCTATTAAGACCAGCTCATCAAACCAAACTTTGCCTTCCTGAATCGTGAGTTTAATCTGGGAAGAGATGGCCTTTTACTAGTCAACAGCTCATTTCAGTCAGGAGCATTTCAGTCCAGCAAACACATTCTAATATCCTAATATCTTTGACTTTTCAAAGAGCTGTAACCTCGTTCCACTCTACTTCCTCAATACATTCCCCCAAATCCCTTTGAATACAAATAGATATACGAAGGGAGTAAAACAACTAACCTTCACCCATCAATTTAAGGTAAGTACCAGACTCTAGTAAAACTAAAAAGTCCTGGAACATTTTTTTTGTTTGTTTCTTTTTTTAACTGTTTTTTGTTCGTTGTCTGCTCATTGTCTGTTTTTGTTTTGTTTTTCTTTAGGAGGCACTGGAACTGAACCTGGGACCTCCCATGTGGGAGGCAGGCACTCAACTGCTTGAGCCACATTGCTCCCTGCTCATTTGTTTTTGTTCATTGTCTGCTCCCTATTTGCTCATTGTCTTACTCATTGTTTTTGCTTGGTGTCTGCTCATTGTCTGCTCAGTGTTTGTTTGTCTTCTTTAGTAGGCACCAGGAACCAGACCTGGGATCTCTCATCTGGGAGATATGCACTCAACTGCTTGAGCCCCATCTGCTCCCTGGAAATTTTGAATAGAAACAATTTGAAAACTCCATGTTTCATTGGGAACACCACTTTATGAGCAAAGGTTTTATTGAGTAAAATAGTTATAAACAACCTCCTAAAAAGGGTCCAGTTGCTCTATTCCTCCAGATACTATAAAATTAATACTTTGATTTTGATCTGAGCATCATGCTGTGTGTACCTGGAATTCAGCATAATGTCACTTCCTGGAATTAGCCATATTAGACATTTTGCCATAATCCTAGGTTGAGAGGGTGCTCCCTGACACCCCATTAAAATATTTTTTAAAATTGGGGAGCAGATGTGGTTCATGCAGTTGAACACCACTTCCTACATGGAAGGCCTGGGATTGGTTCCTGGCGCCTCCTAAAACAAACAAACAAATAAACAAAACAAACAACAAGCAAAACAAACCAAAAAAACAATTAAAGGGAGCTGGTGTGGCTCAGATGTTGAGCACTGGTTTCCCATACACAAGGTTCCGGGTTCAGTCCCTAGCCCAGTACCTAAAAAGAAAGTCTTAAAAATGTTTCAGTATATCACACCCATTAGAATGGCTGCTATTGAAAAATCAGAAAATAACAAGTGTTGGGAAGGATGCAGGGAAATAGGAATATTCATTCTTTGTTGGTGGCAACATAAATGGGAAAGCTGCTATGAACAACAGTTTGGCAGTTCCTCAGAAAGTTACACATAGAGCTACTGTGTGTTGAGGCAATCCCACTACTAGGTATACACCCAAAAGAATTGGAAGCAGGGACTCAAACAGACAGTTGCACACCACTGTTCATAGTGGCATTATTTACAATTGCCAAAAGATGGAAGCAACCCAAGTGCCCATCAAATAATAAATGGATAAACAATATATGGCATATACACACAACATAATATTACTTAGACATAAAAAAGAATGATGTCCTGATAGATGCAACAACATGGATGAACCTTGAAGACATGTTATGAAATAAGCCAGACACAAGAGAACAAAATTGTATGATCTCACTGATACAAAGTAACTAGAATAAGCAAACTTGTAGCATGAGACTCTAGAATATAGACTATCAGGAGACTGGGCGGGGATAGGGAGTGGGATATTGAGGCTTCAAATGTACAGAGTTCCTATTTGGAATGATGGAAATATTTTAGTAGTGGACTTTGATGACTGAATGTGATGCACAACATTGTGAATGCCATTAATATGTATCTGAAAATGACTAAAAGGGGAAATGTCCAATTGTATATATAGTAGCAGAATAAACTTTAATTTAAAAATCCATGAAACTACAAGATAAAACAGGTAACCCTAAATTAAACCACGGTCTTTAACTAATAATATAATAATTAAAAAATACTATCACCGATTGTAACATATGTTCCATACCAAAGCAAGGTGTTGGTGATAGGGTATTGTATGGGAATCCTCTATTTTCTCCGTGATTGTTCTGTAAACCCACAACATCTCTAATAAATAATAAATGTTTCACAACATCATACCATGGGACCATGGAGTGAATTTCCTTTAGATTTTAATGGCAATAGCTTTGGGATATATATCCTGTATACCCAGTATACATGAGCTATACACATTATGTGTGTGTGTTACTGATAGTAATTCTTTCTTTGCTTTTGCCACTAGGAAGTACACAGTTAAATTTGTTGTCTATATACAGCAAGCATACAGGATTTCATGACTTATATTTTATGTATTAAACACAATCCTGGTTTTATCTTATTTTTCATGTTAATATTTTCCCTTTACTCTAATTTTCTTATTTTTATGTTTTTATACATGTTTTATACATAAAATATACATTTTTATATGTGTTTTATTTACTGTCTTGTGGTACTTTGTAAATCAATACAAATGGCTTTTGAAATAAAAATATTCATAGATAAACATATGCATAGTGTGATGGTTGGGCTAATGTGTCAACTCAGCAAGGTAATTGTGCCCAGTTGTTTGGTCAAGCAAGCACTGGGCTAATTGTAATACAAGGACATTTATGGGCTTTAGTCATCAGTGAGTTTACTGCACTGATTGCATCTGCATCAATCAGGGAGATTGCCATCAACAATGAGTGACTCTTTATCCAATCCGTTGAATGCCCTAAAAGGGGAAGTGATTTCAGCATTCAGAGAGAATTTTCCAGCTAGTCTTTGGACAGCCAATGTCTCCAGGAAATTCATCAAGGACCTTCACTGGCCTTTCACCAGAGCCCCTGGTTTGCAGCCTGCCTGCAGAATCTGAATTTATGTATCTCCACAGTCACATGAGAACTCTTATAAAATCTCATACTATTTACAGATATCTCCTGCTGATTCTGTTTCCCTGGAGAACCCTGAATAATGCACATAGTGTACAACCTTACCCTTACCCTTAAATGGCCTCACCTTTCCCTAATCCCAACCTTAGCCACAGCTTGCTCTTTTCTTGTGTGATTAATAGTATTTATTTTTATATTCTTTCCTTTCATTTACCAATTTTCAAAATAATAAATGGGTTTCACATCATGCTACCAAAATGATCAATTAGGTTTTCTTATTATCATTATGAACATGTGGTTTAAATACATTGATGTGTTCCATTCCTTTTTAGTGTAAAAAAAACAAAAAAACAAAATAGAGTTATTATGGCTAACAGATTTTAAATAGTCAGGGTGTCATTCTGGAAGTCATTAATAAGCAAATATCAGATATAACAAACTGTCGATGTATGCAAAGCTTCAAGCAACAATGTTCCTCAAAACAGTAAGAATATCCTTCTGATCACCATAAACAAACCACAAGATAGAGCACTCAGTGGAACTTCTCTATGGGAGAAAATAGATACAGGACAAGAAGAAACTGCCTGGAAAACTGTTCTAAGGCTTATGACACCACCCAGAAGGGAGAAAGGCAAAGAAAAGGAGTCTCTGCTGGCTGGAAAAATCCCATGAGGAAAGCTGCAGCAGAATCTGCCATCCCCCCACCTTCAAGGCAAACAATACCGGGTCCTCTGGCCCCTGGCAGGCAGCTATGGACTAAGGTGATTGCAGAGGTCGTCTTCTCCAAGAAAGGGGAGAGGGAGGGACAGAGCCTACAGCCAATTCAGATTTTGGCCTGGGAGTTTGGTCCCCTGCATTGGAGGGATAGCACACTTCCAGGTTGGGTGGAGCCAGGACATTGTTTGCCCCGAGAGTCCTCAGGAGGCAAAAATTACTTCGCCTTCTCTAATATCCTCTCTACTGCCCTAAACTGGTTGCTGAGGACTCAGAGGGAGGGAGCTGGCCAAGGAAGAAGAGCTTCTGATAAAGTTTGGGTGGCTTGGCCCACCCTGAGGACATTGCTTCTGTACAGCCTGCCCAGGAGGGGGTACAGTGAGTGCATTCCCCTCTAGCACTTGGGGTCTGAGCTGAGAGGTCTGCTGAAGATCACCATCCACTGGCAGGCCAGGAAAGTGCATGAAAAGAAGGGGAAAGTCACACGAAATAACTGAAAGAGACAATCTGGTATCTTTATTGACCTCCAAGTCCCTTAGAAACTGGCCTGCACCCCATTACTCAGTCCTTAATCCTCGTTTGAGCCATTAAACAGGGGCAATCCTAAATGTCTAGAACAAGTTGAACCAAAAATCAAAGAACAGTAGTAGCAAACAGCTTTTTAACAGTAAATCCTTCAGCAAGAGAGAGAAATTGAACACCTGTGTATACTCAGGATCATAATCAGAAGCCTAGACATCAGCAAAACTTTACAAGCCATACTAAGAAAAAGGAAGATATAACTCAGGCAAAGGAACAAATCAAAGCTCCACATGAGACAAAGGACTTGAAACAACTAATCAATGAGGTTCATACAAATCTCCTAAATCAAATCATGGAATTGAAGGACAATACTGCTAAAGAAATAAAAGATATTAAGAAGATACTAAGTGAGTGCAAATAATAATTCGAAACCCTGTATAGAAAGGTAATAGAGCTTATGAGAATTAAAGACATAATATGAGAGATCAAAAATACAATAGAGGCATACAATAGCAGATTTGAAATTATGGAAGAAAGAATCAGCAATGTAGAGGATGGAGCAGTTGAAATTGAAAAGAGAACAGAGAGAGAAAAGAATGGGAAAAAATGAGCAGGGCCTTAGGGAGTTGAATGATACCATGAAGCCCACCAACATACTTATAATAGGAGTTCCAGAAGGAAAAGAGGAGGGAGAGAAGCAGAAAGCATATTTGAGGAAATAAAAACTAAGTTAACTATCTAGCCTGCAGGACATTTGGAGTACCCCAAATATCCACCAACCACAATCATCTAATGCAATTTTTTTTCTTTAAAACCCATTGCCTGAAAGCACCAAGACAGGACACAATTTGACTTGTTCCTGAATCTGCGCTTTCCTAAGTGCAACTCTAAGACCTCAAATAAACACCTTTCTGTCTTACAACTTAGTTTGTTATTTCTTGGTTGAAATTACATGTTGTAGGAAACGAGATCAAAAGCAACCATCAGCCTGACTCCAGAGCTGCCATTGGATTCAAGCACAGTACCAGCAAGAGCTGCTTGCATTCTGTCATCTCCCCGACAGCTCCAGGATTTCTGTCAGTAAATCCTCTTGGTTCTGAATCTCCCTCTTTTCTGAATGAGGTTCTATCCTTTCTTTGATTGTCTTCTGGGAAGGGCATTTGAACTTTTGTACTTTTGGTTTGGGCTGGTGGCAGCAGCCCTTTTGTGTTTGCCCTTTTTGGTATATAAGGAAAATTTCCTTGTCTGGTAAGTACTTGAATAGGACTTTAAAAATTTCCACTTCAGTATTGAGCTCTGTTCAGTGCTGGGACACCTCCCTAACAAGCAATTTGACCTCTGTTCTGACTGAGAACAATCAAATAATTATTTGGTGGGCACAAGATGGATGATTAAACACTATTTAAGTGCTGCACCACCTTTTGATCAGAAGCCTCAGTTTCCAAAGAGCAAGACTCCTGTGAAAGGATAAGGTGGTCGTGGATGAGCTAGACTGGCACAAGTTCACCCGTCACCCTCAAGACAATTTCCATTAGGACACCTGCTAGTGGGTTGGACAACTAGACCACAAGCTGTTCAGAAGGTAAAACAAGAATCCTGTGGAAAGAACCCTGTAAAACATCACACTTACCCAAAACCCATACTATTTCTCTCAGACTTAGGATTTAGGATTGCTCGCAATCAGAACTAACTAAAAGATAGGCTTTGACCCATCTAGGAAATTTAATAGTACACTACCATCTAATATACCAGCTGGTTTCACATGCAAAATTTATGGTCCTGCTTCATTTAAATCTTATCCTTCTGGGCCTAGAGAAAGTCTTGAATTAGAACGGCCACAGTGCAGACCTTTGATATGTCTAATAGAGGCTCTTTAACTATTTTTCAGTTGGTACTTATTTTGATTGGTACATGGATGCTTCCAAACCTATAAATAATTCTAAAATCAACTCTCTTCAAGGAACAAATACTAAATTAACAAAGACTAACTGAAACTTATCTAAGCACATTATCAAACTTGAAAAATTATCAGGAACTCTTGACTCTGACTGTTCTAATCCTTCTTTAAACTTCTCTTGTCCTCCTCCTCTATTTCCAAGCTTAGCCAGACTCCTCTTCCATAGTCATCAGAGTTCCTAAACCCTACTGAAGACCCAGTTGGTTTTACAAAAAAATTCAATCTTATCATTCAGACTTTTAAGCCTGGATACTGAGACTTTTAACTAATTAATTTATATGACTGCTGGTGAAGGTAATACCAGAATCTGGATAGACAAAATTAATTGGAAAGATCACTTAAATGACTTTTTAAAATGAAGAGCTATTAACAAACTGAAGCATTTAAGCTAGCTAAGGAACTTCATAGGTCACACCTGAAGTTTTTCCTCAAATTACTAGTTGGAGAAAAATCCAACAATGTGCCAGAAACTCAATGAGCTCATATCTGAATGGTATAACTGACTTGAAAAGAACTTTTGAACAATTTCAGGTCTGGACCATATTAACTATGAAATCTCCTCCTTCTTTAATTAATTCTCCTTTTGTTAAAGGCCTTTCAAAAGAATTAAGCACCACTTCATAATGTAAGCAACCAAATTGGGCTGCAATGAAACCTAACTATTTAGTAAATATTACAGAGCAATTAGATCACAACTTTAAAAAGACTGAAAAAGGAAATCCTCCCAAGAAAATACAATTAGCACAAAACTTGAATTTCCAATTACAGCAGTAAAATAAACCCCCAATGAACCCTTTCAGGCAGGAGGATTCAGAGCACTGGTACTTGTAATTACTGTAAATAAACCAAGACATCTGAAATAAGACTGCCCAAAACTTAAAAAACAAAATAAAAAACAAACAAACAAACAAACAAAAAAAGCCAGCAGCAACCTCCTCTCCTCCCAAATGTCTTTGCCCTCTAAGAAAGTAAGGTGACTTTCAACAGATTGTTAGGGCTGTTCTGGGGATATACCAGATGTTTTTCCAATAGTCTTTGTCACATCTTCAGATAAAATAGATTTAATCATTGGAAACTAGAGTATATAGGCTCTATTAGATACTGGAGCCACTTCCTCTGTCTTGGCATCCATCAATTTGTACTAGTTCCATTTCCCCCGATTCGCCTTCTCAGAAGAGATGTCCTTGGATTATTCCAAGCACACCCATCTTTCTCCCAAAAGTAATCTGGAACTCTTCAAACCTTTCAACAGACAAGAATAAGGAATTATGTTCCATACATGTTCCTATCCTTTCAGTCAAAGAATAAAATTTAAACACAACCCTTTTTTAAATAAAACAATAACAACAGACCCTAGGGCCTCCTCCTAGACCTTGACCAAATCCAAAGCATTCTAACTTTGTCTCCTCCCAAGACCAAACATCAGTTAAGAGGATTTTTAGAACTTGCAGGATATTGTAGAAATTTGATTCCTGCTTTTTTCCTTGATTGCTCAACCTTTATATGCTTTATTTAAAGCTAAAAGAATAAAATTAAAATGAGCCCCTTATTTGGGATGAAACTAGTCAAAATTCCTTCAAGGAAATAAAGTCTAGTTTGCTGGCACTCCTGCTCTGGGACACCCTAATTACAAATTATCTTTTTCAACTTGTTCTTGACCAAGAAGAGAATGCCTTAGGTTTCCTTACACAAGAGCGTAGAGACTACATAGAACTCTAGGATATGCTGGCCAGCAATTGGATACTCTAGCCAAGGCATACCCTCCTTGCAGGACACCCATTGCTGTGAAGGCAAAACTTAGAATTAATTGGAGAATTAATTATGGGATCTCCCTTAACTATTTATGTCCCTCAATTCTGTTAAAGTTCTTTGTATCACCAGATGAACTTCTTACAAAATTCTCTTAGTTTCCCCTCCCAGTATCTCCAGGGTTCATTGTCACAAACATAATCCTTACTTTACTAATTCCTACTATTTCTGAGGAGACTCCTCCGAACTGACTAGTTGTTAACCCCTCAAATAGAATTATAAGAAACCTCAATTGATAATGCAGATGTTATCTGGTATACGAATGGTTCTTCCCTTAAAGATAGCTCAGGAACTGTCATTTTGGATATGCTAATACTTCTAACCATGAAATAATAGAAGTAAATCACTTACCTAATACCACATCAGCCCAGCAAGCTGAACTTTTTGCTCTCACAAAAGCCTGTATATTTGCAAAAGAAAAAACAGCAACTATATATACTGATAGTCAGTAGCCTTTGGGGTTCTTCACGATTTAGGGATGTTATGTAAACAATGAGTTTGTTTTGTTTTGTTTTAACCTACAATGTGAAGGGAAAAAACAACTCTTGTGTTATGGAATTGCTAGATCCTATACTGTTACCAAAGACTTTGGCTGCAATTAAAATTTCTGGTTGTTCTTGGGCAAGTAGGAAGAAAAAGCTGGCAACCATGTGGCAAACACAGTTGCAAAAAACGCAGCAACAAATTCTAATCCTATTCCTGTTTCTATAATTAATTTTGAACCAAATAACTCTATTCAAAACATAAAGACATTACTCCTTGAGGTTCCACAAAATGTTCCTTCTTGGGAGATTTTTTTTTTTTTAATGGAAAAATGCCGGCTGCTTTTATAAGCCTACAATTAAATCGTGGTTTAGCCCTAATGGTAAACCAGTTCCCCTACTTGCCTCCAGGAAACAGTTTTGGAAATTATTCATAATATGACTCATTGAAACACTGATAAAATGGTAAGCTAAGGAAAGCAATATTTCTGGAAACCATCTCCTAAAATAACTATGAAAATATTTCACAACTGTTTAATTTGTCCTAAGCATAATCCAAGAAAGCCTTTCCATAGCTCTCAAGGCCTTTTTCCCCCTTACTGACTGGGCCTTTTGAAATTTGGCAATTGGACTTTATTAAATTACCCCCATCCCAAGGTTATAAATATGTTTTAAGAATGATTTGTATATACTCCCATTGAAGTCAAGCTACTGCTGCTACCATCACAGAGGTATTATTAGAAAAAAAATAATTCCAAATTGGGAAATTCCCTTGGAACTTCACAGTAACTGAAGAACCTACTTTACAAAACAAATTATGGGGGGAAGTGGATGTGGCTTAACAGATAGAGTGGCTGCCTACCACATAGGAAGTCCAAGGGTTTGATACCCAGGGCCTCCTGGCTCATGTGGTGAGCGGGCCCACCGGCAGTGCTGCTGACACAAGGAGTGCTGGCCCACGCGGGGATGCCCACACGTAAGGGTGCCCACTGCACGAGGAGTGGTCCCTGCGCTAGGAGAGCCACCCCGCGCAAAACCACAGCCTTCCCAGGAGTGGTGCCACACACACAGAGAGCTGACACAGCAAGATGATGCAACAAAAAAATACACAGATCCGCAGACACAGAAGAACACCCAGCGAATGAACAAAGAGAGCAGACAACAGGGCAGGGGGAGAGAAATAAATAAATAAATCTTTGAAAGACAAAAAGAACAAATTATGGGGGAGTGGATGTGGCTTAAGCAGTTGAGTGCCCGCCTCCCACATGGGAGGTTCCATGTTCAGTTTCCAGTGCCTCCTAAAGACAAGGAGCAAACAACAAGCAAAACAGACAAGGGAGCCAACTCAGGGGAGCAGATTTTTTAAAAAATTATTGCCTAGTTTGCCACATTTTCATTTTGCCTATCACCCCCAGCCCTCAGGCTAAATAGAAAGAACAAATATCATTGAAATTCAATTAGCTAAATTCATGGAAGTCCTCAAGTTACCATGGCCAAAAGCCTTTTCTTACAGTCTTCTTAAATCTAAGAGCCACTCCTTTTGGAAAACATAAGTTGTCCCCATTTGAAATTATAACAGGGAGACCTATGAAAACTCTGGAATATATGAACCCTGCCACATAAAAGGAAATACGTTAACCTATTATCAGAGCAAACCAAACCCTTAAAAAATGCCTCCATCTGTTGTTTTTGTGTGATTTTTAAAAACAGGGAGGTTTTCTTTGTGATATCTCCAGTTTCTCTCCCCCTCCCCATTTTTATCTGGACCTGCTCTTTCCTTTGTCTCTAGTGAACATGTGCTGCTCAATCTGAATTTCATTCCCAGCAGTTTCTCCTCCGGTGGAGCTTTGTTTTGGAGAGTGCATTGGTTGGTTAGTTTTGAGAGTTCATGAGGCTGAGCTTGCTCCAGCCCCTTCAAACCTTACCACCGAGTCCTTGCACTCATCTGATATTTTTGCCATCACACTGTACTGTGGCCATCATTTCACTTCCCTGTGACCTGCATTAGATTATAAACCCCAGAAGCAAAGTGCCAACATTTGTCTTCATCGTCAGGAGAAGAAGACAGAGGAATAGAGAGAGCTCTTTATGCACAGCAGAAACCCCTGGGAGAGACAGAGCTGTGCACCTGATAATCTACAGCTAGCCTTGTAGAGAGAGCACAGCAGCTGAGCCCTGAGAGAAACGGGACCCCGCAAAGAGAGGAACCCAGAAAGCCTGAACTCTTCGCAGCCATTTTGCCCCAACATGTGGCAACAGAACTTGGCGAGGGAAGTAACTTATACTTTATGGCCTGGTAACTGTAAGCTTCTACTCCAAATAAATACCCTTTATAAGAGCCAACGGATTTCTAGTATTTTGCATCAGCACCCCTTTGTCTGACTAACACAATGTTTCTCGCCCAACTCTGCCGTCAAACAGCTTTTCCAAGCTTTGTAGAAGAGTACCCATTTTAACTTGCCCATCTTTAAAAATAAACTACTAAGAATACTGAAAGTGTTTAATGATCTGAACTATACGTACAAATTGTTTTCATACTTATTTTCATGTGACAAATCAACAGAGTGGTAAAATGGGCCTGTATTATACCTCTGTTTTATTCATTACTCAGTTTCTCGAATACTTACATGTGAAAACTTACTGTAGGATCACAGAGCTTAACTGGTTCAATATGTGTTCATAGTTTTTGTGTAAGTAAGACACTAAATAGTAAATATATCATATTATATTGCATATATATATTTATTTATGTACTATACTTCAAGACCCTGAATGATTATTAGTTCTCATGGAAGCAATCCATCATAGTGGAAAGAATATAGGGTTTGGAGTTGGATAGACAGGATTTCAAAACATGCAACTGTCACTGCTAACTGCAGCGATTTCAGGCAAGTATTTCACATCCTTACATGTCAGTTTTCTCATCTGTGAAATAGAAACAATGGGGTCTTGCTGGCAGAGTGAGGAGACACAGCATAAAAGGCTGGCACAAAGTAGGTGTTCACAAAAGGTTCAGTTACTTTTCCTATCATTGAAGCTGATGCACTGCATCTTTCATTTACCCTCTGAAATTTCTTGTCTCTGTATAGCAACTTTTATTCAATTTTGCTGATGTGCTGGCAAGATAGGTTTTATCTTTCTCCTCTTACACATTTCAGGCTTTTGTTTGGTATCCCAACCTATTGTTCAGCTGTGATTGCATTTCTTTTCTGTTCACAGGCAAGGGGAAAGGAATTATGAAACAGGTTAAAGGATCAAAAGTAATAATAAAAGTGCCTTCAGCATGGGCTGAAAGCAAATATCAATTAATGCAACCCAGTCGAAGTAAAAAAGTCCGTGACTAGAGCTGAGAAATCAGTCCACTCACCTCCCTGGGCAGCCCTGCACGTGCTGGGGCATGCTGTGTGTGCGATAGTGTTGCAAGTGCTTTACTGAATATCACTTTTAATGCTACCGTTTCTCCAGTTGCTCTTTACTTCTCAACACAATTGTCCCTTCAGTTTTGCTGAGGATTTCTGTGTTTTTTGCATCTTCATTGTTTCCATGGCCCAAATTGCCTTCCTCCTCTCCCCTTTTTCTCCTTCATCTAATTCCGATTCATCCTCACACCGTTTGGCTTAAATGATATTCCTCTGTGAATGCCTCTGCCTCCTTCAAACCAAACTGGTCGGTCATTCCTTCCTCAGCCTGCTTGGTTTCCTAATTTGTGAAATAGAGATGATAATAGTGCCTACTAGGCAGAATTGTTGTGAAGACTCAATAGTACAAGGAAATAAATCACTTAGCAGAGTGTATGTAGCAGTTTGGTATTATTTATGAATTCCAATGATAGATATTGGATTATGTTTGAGAACTGGTTTGTTCCTCTGTATGTATTAGATTGTATTAAATTCAGAGGTTTCACTTTTACTTCATTAAATGATGATTAAGGCTTTGATTGGGCCATGTCATAGGATGTTGAGTAACTGCATGGTAGAGGAGTTAATTGGAGATTTTTGATGCTGGAGCCCCAGGAAGTAAAGACACAGGAGAACACAGAGGAATAGAGATGGCAGAGGCAGAGGCCCCAGGAAGAGACAGCCTTTAGTCTATAGCTGACCTTGTGGAGAGAACAGAGTAGCTAAGCCTAGAGAGAAAAAAGCTCCAGGAGAGACACAAGACTTATCCCAATCCATAGCTAATATTGGAAGAAACTGGGACCATGGGGCCTTAAGAGGATGAGGAAGGTTTGGACCCTTGTAGATGTCTGCAGCCATCTTGCTCCAACATGTGGTGACAGACTTTGGTGAAAGAAATAACTTATGCTTTGTGTCCTGGTAACTTTAAGCTCCTACTCCAAATAAATGCCTTTTTTAAAACCAATACCATACGAACATGGGAGCGTGTCAGAAGTTCGTTGAGAACTAAATGTTGAGTAAAACGTACCAAAGTATAAGTAGGAGGGTTACCTGGTTAGGATGCTCAGGGGGTATGGTCTGATGCGGGACGGACTCCGGAGGGAATAGCTGAAGGCTCATTTTGCCAAGGTGGGTTCTACCATTGGGTGGGGTGGACCTATATCCTGAGGAAGACTAATGCCGTCGAATAGAGAGAACTGTATCTCTCGTGAGAAAGGACGGCTCCCAGGGCATTAGATTGGCAGGCGTTGTGGGCCCTAAGGGGAGGGGAAAATGGATGTGCAATGGATGGAACAAAGGTAAATAAGGGGACAAAAGAGGAGTTATGTGAGAGTACACGAGGATGAATATAAAACAGCTAATATTACACCAAAAACATATAGGGGACGACAGACTAATAATGAAAACCATAAGACAAAACATAGGATAACTAAAAAATTTAGAAAACTGTACAACCTAAAGTATGGACCACATAGTAAGCACAAATGTCACCTTGTTTGAAAACTATAGTTTCGGAATCTGTACATCAGTTTCAGGAAATATGATATGAATAAGTTAAAAGAGTATTGCTGTGGAAGGGAAAAGGTTTTATGGTGGATCTGGGGAAATACTGTATATTGTATATATGAATTTCGGTGATCTAAGACTCTTCTGAAGCTGACATCATGTTGGGATTCACTTTACGGGAAGTTTTGGATCACAGAGTGGTTCAACAATGGCAGCGGAGGAATACTGATATGGGATGTTATTGACAAGATATATATGGTTGACAGGGAGTTATACAGGGCATATGCCCAGGGTATATGGTAATGTCTATATATACTCATAGTGGAAACAATTAAAAACAACAGCTGGGGGGGTACTGGGCTCCTGGCCGGGGGGTCACTGTTGTGGGCCCTGGGAGAGCAGCGGCAATCCTCCAGGTGCAATGGCAAGAACCAGGAAGGAAGGAGGGCCCAACAGTGGGCTCTTGATACTAATGGCTACACTTTTGAGCCTATACACCTGCAATAAGAAGAAGGCCTAGAGTAGCATTGTGCCTGAGGGTTTCCTCCTGACAGCCTTCATGTTACTCAAATGTGGCCACTCTCACAGCCAAACTCAGCGTGTAGATGTGATGCATTCCCCCCAGCGTGGGACACGACACCCGGGGATGAGCCTCCCTGGCACCGAGGGATCACTACCACATAACAGCTGAAGAAGCAACTAGAAAATTACCTTGAATTAAAGATTCAATGCGGAACAGCAGAATATACCTGTCTACATATAATAACATGACTTCGGGAAGCGGTTTGACCTAATGTAAGGGGGAAATGGAAAGGAGAAATGAGATTATAAGGCTGTGAGTCTCTAAAAAAGAGTCTGGAGGTTGTCAGAAGAATACCCCTATGTACAACTGAACAGAGTCTAAGAGACAGATAAGGTAGATACAACCCCAGGTATTGGTTCTTTTGAGGGATAAAGAGACCCACGGGTTCTCTGGTCATGGCAGAAGGGGTTCGCTGCCATGACAGATGGCCCTTCTTTGGAGCTGGTGTTTCTGCGTGATGGAATTGGACTCAGAGGGGATCTCTTTTCACAAGACTTGCATGCTACTTTATGGGAATTGTAGTTGGTGCTGGGTTTAAGATATATGTAGGGGATTTGAATCTCTGGACTGATAATATGACACCCAGGCCCAGAGCCTCAACAGACTTCAGCTCCTACACTTTGATTTATTGGACTTACTCCACTCAGCTAACATGGAGTTGAAGAAGGTCAACCACCACAACATGGAGCCTAGAGTGTCTACAACTAGAAGCAGGAGGAGTGCATCCAGTACCCATGTGGAATCTAAGCCCTCACTTGACATAGGTGTGCAATGGACACAACCAATCCAATGTCCACAGAGAAAATGTGGAATGGGTGTGGGAACGGTAGCCATGGGGGCTGCTGGGTGTGGGGAACGGGAGGAAGAGATGAGATGTGGAGGCATTTTCGGGACGTGGAGTTGTCCTGGATAGTGCTTCACGGACAATTACGGGACACTGTAGATCCCCCCAGGGCCCACTGGATGGAACGTGAGAGAGTCTGGGCTATGATGTGGACCATTGACTATGGGGTGCAGTGATGCTCAGAGATGAACTTACCAGGTGCAATGGATGTGTCATGATGATGGGAGAGAGTGTTGCTGTGGGGGGAGTGGGGGGCGGGGGCGGTGGGGTTGAATGGGACCTCATATTTTTTTTTAATGTAATAATGTAATAAATAATTAAAAAAAAAAAAACCAATACCTTTGGCAAACTAATACACTGTGTATTTTTTTTTAAGTAACTATTGTGTTAATATTTTGTCATTGTCCCAGCATCATTATTGTTTCTGGGTGTCCATATTATTCTGCTTGTGCTTTTGTTTAGTGTTTATTTTATTCTGCCTGATACTAAAGGAAACTATTTACTGCCTGTTACTCTAGTAAAGTGTGAGCTACTGGCAGAGAGTAAGCCTGTTTCCATATCATATCCCCACTATCTTCTCCAGTGCCAGATGAAAAGTAGACACTCATTAGATTAAACCCCTGCAAAAAAGGGATAAATTCCTTTGTTTCCATAAAGCAAATTGTTAAGCATCCATGTGTGTGGTTTAAATTTAGCAATTCTCACCATGAAAATTGTCTTGACCATTCAAATTGATTAAAAGAGGAATTTCTTTGTTGTCTTTCTTTATTAAATGTTTTATGGTAAAAGAGCTTTTCCTGTTGCAAAGTAGTCCATGGAGACCAAGGATTTGAGAAAGAATTGTGTGACTTGTGCAACCTGGAATGACTGGGCTCACTTCCCCGGGGCCTGAGCCTCACCTTGAGGGTTCACAAGGTAACTCCGGCCGCTCACTCGGGCATAGAGTGCCCTGGAGAACCAGCAGTTCAGGGCAGTCAAACTCAGACCTGGCTGCTGGACTGAACGTTTTTTGAAAAACACCGTTTGTCTGGTCTCGTTTCACTAAAAGCCCCTACTCTTTGGAATATAAGTTTTTTTGTTTGTTTGTTTTTTAAGATTTATTTATTTATTTAAACCCCCCCTCCCCCAGTTGTCTGTTCTCTGTGTCTATTTGCTGCGTCTTGTTTCTTTGTCCGCTTCTGTTGTCGTCAGCGGCACGGGAAGTGTGGGTGGCGCCATTCCTGGGCAGGCTGCACTTTCTTTCACGCTGGGCGGCTCTCCTTACGGGGCGCACTCCTTGTGCGTGGGGCTCCCCTCCGCGGGGGACACCCTTGCGTGGCAGGGCACTCCTTGCGCGCATCAGCACTGCACATGGGCCAGCTCCACACGGGTCAAGGAGGCCCGGGGTTTGAACCGCGGACCTCCCATGTGGTAGGCGGACGCCCTAACCACTGGGCCAAGTCTGCTTCCCATAAGTTATTTTAAAGAGATCATATTATGGTTAGAGAAATATTTCATGCCATTAATCATATTCCTCTATGCAAGCCAGATTTGCAGAGTTAGCAATTCCAGTTTTAGCACATTCAGTAGGGAGGGCCCACACTGTTCTGTGCTGGAAATTTCCCATAAATCTGAAGATGGAGGGGTTGGAAGAATCTGGCTATTGCTGGAAGGGATCTTACTTCTGTTCAGTCCACCAGTGGAGGCTCTGTCCCTTGGGGTTTGCTATAAAAGCGGAGACTACTGCCTGCATCTTATAAAAGCAGGAGACTACTTACTGCCTGCCTCTTAAGATTCAGTTCTCCTGTGTTGGAAAACTCCCTTCTTACAGAAACTCCCTTCTACTAAGGAGATGTTCTTGAAATTGTATTCAAAAAATAAGTTCAAGCTTTGAAATCTTAGTGGAAAATTTATAAACTGAGACCTTCAAGTATCATAAGCAATTGGGAACTTGGATTTGCTCTTTGAGACAAATAGCCCTTTCTGCAAAAGTCATTTCAATGGACTTTTGGTAGTAAAAAGCAAAGACAAGCAATAAAAGGGTGGAATCTAAGTAATCCCATTAATACATAAATTTTTTCTTCTCTGTGGTGAAGTTCAATCTCTAGATATCACATGATTTAGGAAATTTTTTTCGTAAGTGTGGATTAAGATTGCACTTTACTTGAAACTTGCTTTTGGAAGACATATGTGCGTGTATGTGTGTACTCATTCAAGCAATTACATACAGAAGACTGGGATTGGAAACCAGAAGATGGCAGAAAGAATTCAGGGACATATTCTTATCTCATGCTAGTGGAAAAGGCATAAAGACACCAGACTTTGATTGCCTGCACCAAAGAGAATCGTATATTAAACTATTATACTTCAACAGTGTTATTCCAAATGAAATTCCCTAGATGTTGATGAATGTATTGATATTAGATATTTATGATCTGATAGATAATCCTGAAGGGGCACTAGAGCAAAACCAAAGAAAACTCCCAACGATAGGGTGCATTGAAAAAAAATTGTTTTTATTATTGTCTTTTTTTTTTTAAGATAAATAGATCACACCAACTGTTATGTTAAAAAACATAAGAGGTTCCCATATACCCCACTTCCCACCCCACCCCCCACTCCTCGCACATCAACATCCTCTTTCATCAGTAAGGCACTTTCTTTTTTCTTCTTCTTTATTTTCTTTTAAATGTTACATCAAAAAATATGAGGTCCCCATATACCCCCCATCCCTCCCACATGAACAACCTCTTCCATTATTGCAGCACATCCACTGCACCTGGTGAATACATTCTGGAGCACTGCTGCACCACATGGAGAGTGGTCCACATTGTAGGAAGTTGGGGGTAGAGAAAGGTTGCGAGTTGACACCTACTTGGGTGAAATCTATGATAAGCTGGAGGTAAGTATTTGCACAGGGAAGGGATAAAATGGGGGCATAGGGATAACTTTCAATAAGGCACTTTGATTGCCTTTGGTGAATATACCCTGGAGCACTGCCACACTTCAAGGACCACAGTTTACATTATAGTTCAAGGGTGCATGTTTTTAATGAAAACAATGAGTGTCCCAAGAGCCAATCATCTCAGAAAGGGAAGGATCTGAGATGCAAAGTGATGTCTCAGAACACAGGTCTGAGGCAGGAGATCACAGAGGAGATGGTTGGAGGGCTGGCTTGCACAAGTGTGCACACACGCTCTCTCTCTAACTTTCTCTCCTGCCCGCCTTCCTTTCCTTCCTCCTTCCTTCTTTCTGTATCATTCCCTTCCCCTCCCCTCTTCACTCTCTCTCCTCTCCATCTCCCTCTCTCTTGCATCCAGGAGAATGGCAGACTTTCTCCACACAGCACATGAAAGCTGGCTCAGAGACAGGCTGTGAAACATCTCAGAAGGATCACCCAGAGAGGGGCTTGAACATGGTGTATATGAGATGAATCATATCTACTACCTGGGCTCATACTTCTTTTTCTTTTTTTAAGAAGCTTTAGATTACATAAATGTTATATAAAAAATATAAGAGATTCCCATATGCCATCCCTCCTCCCCACCCACACTTCCTCACAATAACAACAACCTTCATTAGTGCAGTACATTTGTTACAATTGATGAACATATATTGAAGCATTGCTGCTAACCATGGTCTATAGTTTACATTATAGTATACACTCTGTTCAGCATAATTTTATAGGTTATGCAAAAATGCATAATGGCCTGTACCTGTCATTGCAATGTCATGCAGGACAATTCCAAAGTCCTGAAAATGCCTCCATGTTACACTTCTTCTTCCCTCTCCCTCCCCTCAGAACTTCTGGTGGCCACTGCCTTTATACAATGATAAAAGTTCTTCCATTGCTAGAATAACAATGTCTATAATAGAATAATAAGTCTACTTTAGTCCATTGTACAATGCCCAATCTTGAGGATTTGGGGATGGCGATGCCCACTCTGTTTCTAATTGAGAGGGGACATAGATCCCATGGGGCAGATGGATAGAACTATCTTGCTTGCCGTTGCAGACACTCTCTGTTTCTTGGGATAGCCATTCTCCATCATCAACTTCTTGTTAGTTGTCCTGGGTGGGGCTCACACTTCTATGATATATGCAATTCCCTCCTGTTATACCCAAGCAATCAGTAAAGTTTTGTGAAAGGTTTTAGCCTAGTTTGGGCAGTATTGTGTGAAATTAGCTGTGTCCATATTTAGCACACATTGTAAAAAAGAAAACAGCTGTCCCCTACTCCCATATTGCCACTCCTCAACCCTATCTTTTTCTGGGATAGGGTTTTCTGTGCTGCTGTTCTCAGAAGAAATAAGTCTAGGACATCCATGAAGTGACTGGCAGCAAAATAAGAAGTTCTCCAAGGCAAAGGGGAGAACAATGATCTGGAACCAGTCAGCGACAAGAACACAACCTGTTTCCTAATGAGATGGCAAGAAACCTTACTAAATGTTTAGGAGATAGATTTGTTCATCTCAATTTAGTCATTAAATTACAATATCTTAGTTATTATTTTATCTGGCTGACAATACACTGTGCCTTGTTACTTTAATGATTAACCAGGCAATAGGGACTATTTCTTTCATATGTGTTGTACCTAATTGGCCCTCAATAGTCTTTCAATAGGTTTGTTAATATGTTCCTAAGATTATGCTGGGAATTTTGTGCAAATGATGTGGAGGATAAGGAGTATCGTCCCTGTTTTGTTTTTTGTTGTTGTTGTTTTGTTTATTGTTTTTTGTTTTGTATCATAACTAAAGCTCGCAGTTGACAACAGAGAAGTCGAAGTGCTCCCAAATAATTTCAGAATCCCTAAAGGTTGGGGAATGAGACACCACAGGACTTGCTGAGAGATATCATTTTTGGCAGAATGAGAATTACCTTCATGACCACAGCCAACAATCTAGTCAATATGCAAGAAGGGCTTGTAAGATGAAAGTGCAGTATCTCCTTGCCTCTTCTTCCCATGGAATACATACATACATACATATATATATATTCCCAAAACTGCCCCCAAGATTCCCCAAAATAACTGATTATAAGGTTTGAAAGTCACTGCAAGAAAGGGATCCTGGAGCTTTATCCCATGGTGGTAGGCCTTCTTTTCTCTCAGGCCTGGTGGCCTCTCCCAGAGTAGTAGAAGGAGCATTGTGGAGGTTTGGAGTGTGGTGCAGACAGGAGACGAAGGAGCAAGATCAGCCCTTTACAAGTTATGTTCTCCAGAAGCACATGAAGGAAAGCGTGAGCCTTCTTTCCTTCATGATTTCCAGATTTGAGACAGCAGAGGCTGGATGATCATGGTGGCTGCAGGTTTGCTTGGATCCTTCACAACATTTAAAAAGGAGGTTCAAGAATCACAGGACAATGATGTAAGACCTCCAGCTCAACATCAAAATTCTCAGGAGACCATCAGTCTAAAAGAACTATTTGAGAATGAGTTCCTAATGATTGGGTCTTATAGAAGAAATTATCAATTCTTGATGAACTTAGGCAGTGAGCTAGATCTGCAGGGAAGATCAACAGAAAAGGAACAGCAACTGTGACCAAGACAAACAAGTAAGGAGTTATTTTTTACACTTATTCTTCCTCACTACCCAAGAATCAGGTGGAAACTACCAGGAAAGGTCAAGGTACATATAGTAAGGACCAATTATGTAACCCTCAGTATAACAACAGGAGTACATCACCCAAGTGAAAGAAACCCTTTACTTACAGCACAGTAGAAAAATACATTAAAATTTTCAAATCTAAGCCATGATTATAAATTGTTGCAGCAAGTGCTGTATAAAATACAGAACCAGAATCATTACTGGCAAACTAGAGCCTGCAGGCCAAATTTAGTCCTTTGCCAGTTTTAATGGCCCATGAACTAAGAATGATTTTTCCATTTTTAAATGAAAAATGAAAAAAAAAAAAAAAAGACTTTTAGGATGTTCTATGGCTGGAGTAGTGGCATGAGGTGTTCTGCAGACCTATTTCCTAGCAAAACAATCATAATTGATTTAAAAAAAATTTAACTTGAGTTTCTGGTAATTATTCTAAGTATATATGGCAAATAAGAATTTATTCAACAAATTTTACTAAATATTGGTAAAAATCACAACAGCTGTGGCACTTGAACCACAACCTGTTCCCTTCCTCCTTTCCACCAGCTCAATTTGATGGAAAAGCCGCTCTGGGCTTCTTCAGCTGGACTGACAAAGCGAAAAGGAGAGAAGACTCAAATAACTAAAATCAGAAATGAAAAACAAGACTTTTTTTCCCCTTTTTTCTTTGCATTTTTAATATGATTTTTATTAGAAAATTTGTAAATTTGCAAAAATATCATGCAGAAAATGAAGAATTTCCATTGCCACCCCCCAATATTATCAACAGTAGTATTTGTGTGGTATATTTTTTATAATTGATAAGACAATATTACCACATTTATACTATTACCATTGACCCATAGTTAACATTACAATCACTGTTTATGCTGTGCAGAGCTAAGGGTGTTGTTTTTTTTTCTTTTAACAACATTATACAACTTAATATTTCCCCTTTTGACCACATTTATTTATTTATTTGTTTGTTTGTTTATTTATTTATGTCTTTTTTTAAAAGATACATAGATCACAAAAAATGTTACATTAAAAAATATAAGAGGTTCCCATATACCCCACACCCCATCCTCCCCACTCCTCCCACATCAACAACCTCTTTCATCATTGTGGCACGTCCATTGCATTTGGTGAATAATTCTGGAGCACTGCTGCACTGCATGGGTTATAGTTTACACTGTAGTTTACACTCTCCCCCAGTCCATTCAGTGAGTTATGTCAGGATATATAATGTCCAGCATCTCTCCATGCAATATTATTTAGGACAACTCCAAGTCCCAAAAATGCCCCACATCACATCTCTTCTTCCCTCTCCCTGCCCTCAGCAACTACCGTGGCCACTTTATCCACATCAATGATACAATTTCTTCCATTGCTAGAGTCACAATTGTTCTTTGGTAGAATGCCAGTAAGTCCACTCTAATGAACAGCTATGCTAACAAATTAGGTAAGTCATTATAGATGAAATGGAAAAGTCCAAATTCCTAGAAAATCCCATTTTTCTACAACTGACTTGAGAAGAAATATTACATCTTAATAAACATATAAAAAGCAGAGATTGAAACAGCAATCGAAAACCTACCCCCTGACTAAAAAAAAAAAAAAAGCCTAGGGAGTTTCCAAAGTTTCTGGATACAAGGTCAATATACAAAAATCAATTCTATTTCTATACACTGCAAAGAAAAAACCTGAATTTTAAATTAATAAAATAATTCTTATTTATAATAGCACCAAAAAGAATAAAATGCTTAGAAATAATTTTAACAAAAAGAAGTGCAAAACTTATATTTTGAAAGCCACTTAACTTTGTTGAAAGAAATAAAAGAAGATCTAAATGGATGGAAAAACATCCCATGCTCATGGGTCAGAATACTTAATATTGTTAAGATGGCAATACTCCTCAAATTTTCAGCTTCAATCCAATTCATACTACTTCAGACATCATAGTTCTCAATAATGAGTGACTTGACTTAATTGGCCCAACTCCCTGTTTTCAAACTCCACCTGAATTTTCCATTTCAAGGAATACAAAGAGGGTTAGAGAGGACCAAAGGTTGCTCTTGAATGGAAACTGAAGTTAACCACATATGGCCTTTTATTATTTAGAATATGTCCTATTTATAGCTATCCCTATTTTTCAGTGACTCTTTGGGTATCACCAAATAAAAGTGTTGCTCATTTTTCAATAAATAAGATGAAGTAATACTTCATTTGGTATGTCTCTGGCTTTCAGTTACAGCTGTCTTTTTGTGACGGAAGAGTTCCTGGAGCCCCTGAATTTGTCATCTCCTATTGGTTCAACGACAGTTATGCATCTGAATTTAGGGCTGGGGCTAGAAGGAAAGGGAGAAACGAGGTCTTCTCACACAAGTCCAAATCTGGAAGCCTCCATGGCTAACATTGATGCAAAAACTCCAGGGAGCTATGCCCGATCATAAGTGAGAAACGAAATTCCTATTTGAGCCTGTCTTTAACCACAAATTCTGTCAAAATTATAATTCTAATAGAAAAGACATACAAAGGCAAAATAATAATTATATTTTCAAGGTTGTGCTGCCAGCCAAATGAAGAACTGGAAATGGACTTCAGACATCTGCCCATCTAGGCTGATTATAATACCCCTTGTATTCACCTTAAAAAAATCTCCTGCCAAGATGAATGAAGAAAGCGATAGAAACATGGAAAGAAGCATCAGAGGTTAAAAAAAATTCAAGATAAAAATCCTTCCAAATGCAGCTATGACAAAAGACATCTCTGCAAGTCAGTCTATAAAGTGGCTGTGATAATTCAGAGAAATTATTTAGCACTCAGGAAAACATTGCCTTTGAATGATGAAGGGGTCTGGCAGGAGAAATTGTCAAAAGACTGGCATCAATCACCGTTAAGTGTGGTGTCTGTGCTGATTACGTGTACCCTGCAGCGAGCCTGCCAAAACAGATCTCTGCTACAGCGACAACATGCTGATGGGCGACTGTGAAGATGACGGATGGCGTGGCCACGCCAGCATCTGGGACTGGAAGGAACAAGTTGTTAGTGCTGTGTATTTTGAATGCAGAATAATTCTTTGTGATCTAGGCATTAATTCCTTGAAGCTAAATGTACACAATGAGAAAGGGGAGGCCTTCGGCGGCCTGTCTTTCCATGTGTACGAGCTTATCCTCATTCTTTGCGAGGGAATCCAAAGCAATCTAGAATGGTCTCAGATTGGTCTAAAGTATCCTAAGATTCTACCAAAAAAAAGTCTTTAGAATTTTTCTCAAGACCTATGAAATATTTAGTGTTTTCTTTACACTTTTTAATGAACATTGGCACTCCTTAATAATAGCACCTACCATATTTTGAGTATCATTTGTGTGCTATATCCTTTATATATTATTTCCAATTTAAGATCCACCCTACTAGGTAGATATTAATTAGCCCTTTCTATAGCTATGGAAACTGAAATTCAGATAAATTAGGTCATTGGACTGAGGCCACCCAGCTTGTAAGTGACAGACACACCTCTTTACCCCTAGCTGGAACTCAGGAGGGTCTGACTCCACTGACTGTCTCCTTGCCATTCTTTCATACCACCTTTACCCAAAAAGCTGCTTTTAATGCTCTGTGCCTGGGTCTTTTAAAGATCATGTAAGCACCAGATGAGCAGTGGTTTTGAACTCGTTGTTTGGAGTAGTTATACTTCCCATAGGCATGAAGACTCAGATGTAGTACCTCTCTTATTCAAACAGCTCCATTCACTTCAGTCTTTCCATTGTGGGAACAAACCTATTTGGGTCCTGTCCAAGTCCTACGTAAGCACGAAAATTAAGAAGCCAATAGCTCATACATGTAGCTTATCAGATTTATCATGTTTTAGATTGGTGGTGTCTAATAGAAATATTATGCTAGACACAGTGCAATTTTTAATTTTCTTGTAGCCACATTTAAATAAATAAAAAAGAAACAGGTAAAATTTATTTTAATAATACACCCAAAGATTATCACTTCAATATATAATCCATATAAAAATATAGTTTTTGTTCTGTGCCTTCAAAATTTGATGTGCAGAACATCTCAGTTCAGAGTGGCCACAATTCAAGCGCTCAGTAGCCTCCTATGGCTAGTGGCTGCCATTTGGACCTCACAGTTTTCAATATTGAGTGACTTGGCTTAACTGACCCAACTCCCTGTATTTAGACTTCACTTCATCTATTGACCAACCTACCCACCTATCAACTACTTTATTTATTTTTACATTTTCTCAACAAATTTGAGAAGTGCTGACACTCATCTAAATATCACCTACCTTATCTTCCTGCTCATAGGCTCTGATAGCCTCAAACTTCTGAAACCCCGATTTTGACTAAAGTCAGGACCATTTTGTCTTCTGGCTCTAGCTGTCCGGCTACTACCCTGAAGATTCTACATGACCCTGAGAAGACTGTTAGCTTTCTTTTTCATTTAATTATCTTTTTTTTTCAAACGTTCACAAATCTTAAGTAAGCACCTCAATGAATTTTCACAAAGCGTGCCCACATAAGTTTCTTGGCTTCCTAGGGCAGCCATAACAAAGTACAACAGATTGGGTGGCTTGAAACAACTGGGATTATTGTCTCACAGTTCCAGAGGCTAGATGTCTGAAATCACAGGTCAGCAGGGCTTGCTCCCTCTAAAGTCCGGCAGTGGCTTGCCAGCAGCCTGTGACAGAATCCAACCTCTGCCTCCATCACATGGTCATCTTCCTCTCCTGTGTCCTACTGGCCATGTCCCAATTTCCCCTCCTTATAAGAATACCTGTTATATTAGTCAGCCAAAGAGGTGCTGATGCAAAGTACCAGAAATCTGTTGGCTTTTATTTGGGTATTTATTTGGGGTAGGAGCTTACAGAAACCAGGTCCTGAAGAGTCCAACTCAAGGTGACTTCCTTATCAAACTCCAATGCCATGTGTTGAAGCAAGATGGTGGGCAACATCTGTGAGGGTTCAGCCTGCCTCTTTCCCCTTAAAGCTCCATGGTCCTGGTTTCTTTTGATCTCAGCTATAGGTTGACATAAGGCTCATCTCTTTCCCTGGGGCTCATTTCTTCTGGGCTCATCTGCTCTGGTCTCTTCACAAGGTCAGCTGTAGACTATCAGTCTCATCTCTTTTCCCGGGGCTTCTGCTGTCTCTCTCCCTCTATGTTCTTCTCTGTGTATCTACCTCCGAGTGAGAGTCAGTTTTATTAGGCCAAGGGAGCAGGGACACAATCCTACATGCCCCAATGACATGGTTGAATTGAAGCCCTAATCTCGATTTAATAAAGTAAAAGTAAAACCTCTGAATTTATCACAATCAGAAGGGTATCACAGGAAGCAGATTTGGCTCAACTGATAGAGCGTCTGCCTACCACATGAGAGGTCCTGGGTTCAAACCCAGAGCCTTCTGACTCATGTGGTGAGCTGGCCCACACGTAGTGCTAATGCGTGCAAGGAGTGCCGTGCCACGCAGGGGTGTCCCCTGCATAGGGGAGCCCCACACACAAAAAGTGCACCCCATAAGGAGAGCCACCCCACACAAAAAAAGTACAGCCTGCCCAGAAGTGGTGCCGCACACATGGAGAGCTGACACAGCAAGATGACACACACAAAAAAAGACACAGATTCCTGGTGCCGCTGACAAGAATACAAGCAAACACAGAAGAACACACGGCGAATGGACACAGAGAGCAGACAACTGGGAGGAGGGGGGAAGGGGAGAGAAATAAATAAAAAATAAATCTTTAAAAAAAAGGGGGGGCATATCACACCCAGAGGAACATATCAGTTTATAAACATAATCAATATCTCCTTCTGGAATTCTTAAATAATATCAAACTGCCACAGCAGTCATATCCACTCTGCTGTTGATGGGTATTTGGACTGTTTCCAGCTTCTGTCTATGATAAGGAGTGCTGATGTGCACATTCAATTACATGTCTTTTGGTGGGAATGGGGAGAAATTGTATGTGTATGTTTATGTGTATGTGTATGTCTGTATGAAGGGAATTATTTCTGAATAGTAGTAGATGGTGCTAAATGGGTTTCCCAACTGGCAATTATCTGTTTAAAAGGGAAAATAATCTTAGTTCCCTAATTACAAACAATATTAAAATGAAAAATACAAGCTCTAAAGGGAAAGTTTAAAAATAAAACAGTATGCAGAGTAAAATTATTCCCCTTATTCGCTATACTAGACTCATGCCAACTATTATTTCTTCTAACTCTGGTTCTATCCCTAGAGTTCAATATAATGTTGGACGGAACCACAAAATCTCCCAGAAATTTGGGGGACGAGAGCTATTATTTGACTAGCAATTTGCCTCAATACTTTCTATTCTATCATAAGGCTACCTTTCTTTTTAAGTTGAGAGTCAGTTCACTACTTGGAGTTCAAGAATAGCCATGTATAATGTTGCTAGGTATTTTCATTTACACTTCTTTTATTTCTCATGTGAAAGAACCTGAAAGGGAGGCTGAGGAGATAGATGAGAACAGGAAAGCACCAAGTGACTCCAACTAGCATGGATAATGAATATTTACTGAGCTTTTAAAACAGTATGGCCTTAATGCTTAAGAACCCACAGACAAAAAGCAACAGCTCCCTATGCATCCTTTCCCAACTTCTTAGTAAATATTTAAATTATTAAAAGATACAAGATGAAGAACAAAGGCAGAGATTCTGAACAAACACCATGAACTATGAAAGACCACATAATGTTAAGAACCTTATGGTAAATTCTGACATAAATATACACAAATTACAATTCCCCACTCACAGAATGCCTCAACTTCATACCCTTCCCTTTGGGACTGAACCAGTAAGAAAACTAAGCCAATATTCATTGCCATCCTTTGGGTTCTGTAAAGAACTCTTCTCTATCCTTCCTTCCCAACTCCCAAGTCTGATAACAAGAGACATACTGAAAATCCCAGGAAAAAAAAAATATTAGAAACTAGTTAGAAATGAGTGGAAACACAGTGCTTCTGAGAAATAAGTAGTTTTCCATATCAGGTCAGAATAATAAAATGAATAAAACAGAAAAGAGAACAAGATAGAAGATGTAACTGCAAAACAGCAGGCACCTAGAGATTAGAAAGTATGATGGAAGATGCATAATCATGTCGCTGTTCAGTTATGACTTAGGAAAATTGCAGGATCAAGGATTATCCATCTTTTGGCAATTGTGAATATTGCTGCTATGAGCATCAGTGTACAACTATCTGTTCAAGTCCCTGCTTTCAATTCTTTGGGATATATATCTAGAAGTGGGATTACTGGGTAATATGGCAATTCTATACTTAACTTTCTGAGAAACCACCAAACTGATTCCACAGAGGCTGCACCAGTTTACATTCCCACCACCAATGAATGAGACTTCCCATTTTCTGTTTTTAATAGTATCCTTTCTAGTGGGTATGAAATCATATCTCATTTTGTATGGATTTGCAATTTGCATTTCTCTAATGGTTAATGATGTTGAAAATCTTTTAATGTGCTTTTCTGGCCATTTGTATATCTTCTTTGAAGGAAAGGTCTTTCAGATCTTTTGCCCATTTTTAAGTGGGTTATTTGCCTTTTTATTATTGAGCCAAAGGGCTTCTTTATATATTGTGGATATTAAACCCTTGTCAATATGTGGTTTCCAAATATTTTCTCCCATTGTATACTTTATCATTTTTTCTTTCATGATAATGTCCTTTGCTGCACAAAAGTTTTTAACTTTGATGAGGTCCCATTTATATATTTTTTCTTTTGTTGTTTGTGCTATGGGTGTAAAGTCTAAGAAACCATTTCCTAATAGAAAGTCCTGAAGATGTTTCCCCACTTTTTCTTCTGGAATTTTTATCATTCCAGTTTCTTATATTTAAAAATTTTATCCATTTTGTGTGGATTTTTATATATGGTGGGAGGAATGGGTCCAGTTTCATACTTTTGCAAATAGAGATCCAGTTTTCCCAGCACCATTTTCTGAAGAGACTATTCTCTCCAAATTGAGTGGTCTTTGCCCCCCCCCCCCCCGACAAAACCCAGTTGGCCATAAACATGATGGTTGATTTCCATTGGTCTATTATGTCTGTCCTTGTACCAGTACCAAATTTTGACTACTGTGACTTTGTATTAAAACTTTTTTTCTATTTTTTTCTTCTTTATTTTCTTTTAAATGTTACATTCAAAAAAATATGAGGTCCCCATATACCCCTCACCCCACCCATGCCACCCCTCCCACATCAACAAACTTCCATCATTGTGGCACATCCACTGCACCCGGTGAATGCATTCTGGAGAACCGCTGCAGCACATGGACAGTGGTCCACATCGTAGTCCACACTCTCCCCCAGTCTACCCAGTGGGCCATGACAGGACACACAATGTCCAGCATCCATCCCTGAACACCACCTAGGACAATTCCAAATCCTGACAATGCCCCCACACCATATCTCTTCTTTCCTCTCCCGACCATCAGCAGCCACCGTGGCCACCCTCTCCACATCACTACAACAATTTCTTCCCTTACTAATCACAATAGTTCCCCAGCAGAACACCAGTAAGTCCACTCTAATCCATACTCTATTCTTCCATCTTGTGGACCTGAGATGGCTATGTCCAGTCCCCCTCTACATCAGGAGGGGGTTTAGATTCCACATGGATGATGGATGCAATTCTCCTGCTTGCAGCTGTAGGCACTCTTGGCTCCCTGGTGTGGTGGTTGACCCTCTTCACCTCCCTGTCAGCTGGCCAGGGTAAGTCCAAGAAACCAGAGGGTAGGAGCTGCAAGTCTGCTGAGGCCCAGGGCCTGGCCATCATATGGACAGTTCAGAGATTCAGGTCTCCTGAGTATACACCAACCCAAATGCGAACCACAGGTCCAGTAAATGTAACAGAAGAGGCATGTGTAGAAAGGTTATATCTGAGTCCAACTCCATCACACTCAGGAACACAAACTCCAAAGTAGGGCCAACTGACATGGCCCTGAACTCCAGAGCCATCTGTCTTGACCATAAAATCTGTGGGTTGCTGCAGCCCTCAGGAGCACCAGCACCAGGGTTTCCATATACCTTGGCTGTCTCTGGTACCTTGCTGAGGCATGCATGAGCATCACCCCCTGATGACCTCCTGCCTCTTTTTTGGAGACTCTTAGCCGTATAAACTCACTTGTCCTTTCCATTTCCCCCTTTTTATCCAAAGTCAAAAGGCAGTTTTTAATACCTGATATTACATGTAGGCTGAGATATTCTGCCAGTCTGAGTTGACCTCTTTGTTCATGGTCTTTTTGTAGTTACATCATCAGCTAGTGCTTGGTAGTAATCCTTCAGTGCCAGGGAGGCTCATCCCCAGGAGTCATGTCCCATGCTGGGGGGAAGGCAATGCATCTATATGCTGAGTTTGGCTTACAGAGTGGTCACATTTGAGCAACATGGAGGCTTTCAGGAGGTAACTCTTAGGCACCCCACTATAGGCCTAGTTCATATTTCAGGCACACAGGCTCTTAATCGGAGCCATCAATATCAAGGGTTCATCATTGGACCATCCATCTTTATTGGTCTTTGCCATTGCACTTGGGGGATTGTTGTGGTTCCAAGGGGGAAAGTGATAGAGCTTGCCTGGTCAGGAATTCAGCACTCCCTCATCTGTCATTTCCAACTGAAACCACTATGAAAGTATCCAACTCTTTCTATGTACCCTGTATACATGCCCTGGAGAACTCCCTCCCAACTATACGCCCCCTACCAATGACATCCCACACAAGTTCTCCTCCCCTGCCATAGTTTCACCTCTCTGTAGTCTAAAACTTCTTCAGAAAGGAAGCCCAAAACATTGCCAGGTTCCATTAATAGAAAAATGGAATATAGTAATGGATTTAAAGGTTAGATATAGAATACATAGAATTTTAGAAAAATTAAATAAAGGGAAAATAAATTGGGGTATCAAAGAAATGAAAAAATGAAAAAGCTTTGTTTTTGACATTTTGCCTTTATCACTGCTACAGGTGTTGCCCTGTATGTACAGTGGCAAGGCAGTTTCTTCCATTTCTTCCTCAGTGTCTACCTCCTTTCTTTTTTTTTTTTTTTTCCTGATTATTAAGTTTCTCTTGACATAAGTTTTAGGTCACAGTAACTCACATATACAATATATGGTACTCCCATATATCCAATATCAAACCCTATGTCCCTTCCCCAACAATGATCTTTTTACATGTTCATATTATATTTGCTGCAGCTAATGTACAGATATTGAAACAACAGCTTTCAAATGGTTCCATTTGGGTTTACATTATGGTTTATATTTTAGACTATACAATTTTCTAAATTTTTAGTTATCTTATGTTTTACATTATGGTTTACATTTTAGCCTATAGACTTTTATACATTTTTGGTATAACTTAACAAGACCTATATCCATCATGGCATGATCTTGTGGAACACTTCCATTGCCCCACAGTTACCCTGATTCCATGTATTCAACACGTCTTTCCCACACCCCTCAGGGCCCACCATGACAATCAATCTTCATTACTTGAAGGACCATATTCAGAGATATTTGCAAAAATGTTGAGGGCTTGACATACTTGACTGCCCTAACCCACTGGGAGCCACCAATTCTCTCAAGAGATACAGTTCCCTCTGTTTGAGAACATGAGTCCTCCCCAGGATGTGAGTATATCTTCACTCTCATTGTATGGGTCTCCACCCAATGATTTAATCGACTATGACAAAATGAGTACTCACACACTCCCCAGAAGCTTGCCCTATGTCAGATGCCCCCCACTTAAGCATCCCAAACAGGCAACCTTCCATATTACATTCTGTAAAGAGTTTTCTCTGCACCACAATTTCAACCACTACCTGACAATCTCCCATGAAAAATGTTCCCCTCTCCCTCTCCCCAATTTTTTGGGCAATCTGACCCATCCTCCCATCCCTAGTGCCCCTAAAGCCCATGCAGCCCTACCCAAAGTTATCCCTATGCCCTCATTTTATCCCCTCCCTGTACTAATACTTACCTCCAGCTTATCATAGATATCACCCAAGTAGCTGTCAGCTCACAACCTTTCTCTACCCGCCAACTACCTTAAAGTTTATCATCCAGTTTCTAGCTCTCTGAGACAGCTTGGTTTACTGATTTATATCAGAGAAGCCATTAGTATTTGTCCTTCAATGCTTGGGTTGCTTCACTCAACATAAGGTTCTCAAGATACATCCATGTTATCACATGTGTTTGTACTGTATTTGTTCTTATAGCTGAGTAGTATTCCATTGTATGTGTATACCACATTTTATTTATCCACTCATCTGTTGATGGGCATTTGGGTTGATTCCAACTTTTGGCAATAGCTAATAGTGCTGCTATGAACATTGGTGTGCATATATCAGTTTATGTCCTTGTTTTCAGATCTTCTGGGTATATACCCAGCAGTGGAATTGCTAGGTCATATGGCAAATCTGTAGCTAGTTTTTTGAGAAACTGCCAAACTGTCCTTCAGAATGGCTGGATCCTTCTGCATTCCCACCAGCAGTGGATAAGTGTTCCCATTCCTCCACATCCTCTCCAACAATTGTAATCTTCTGAATTTTTGATAGCCAGTCTTATGGAAGTAAGATGGTATCTCATTGTAGTTTTGATTTGCATTTCCCTAATAGCTAGGGATTTTGAGCATTTTTTCATGTGTTTTTTAGCCATTTGTATATTAGCTTTGGAGAAGTGTCTGTTCAGCTCTTTTTCCCATTTTTTAAATGAGCTGTTTGTCTTTTTATTTTCAAGATACAGGAGTTCTTTATATATGCAAAATATTAGTCTCCTATCAGATATATGGTTACCAAATATTTTCTCCCATTGTATAGGCTCTCTTTTCACTTTCTTGACAAACTCCTTTGAGGTGCAGAAGGCTTTAATTTTGAGGAAGTCCCATTTACCTATTTGTTCTTTTGCTGCTCGTGCTTTTGGTGTGAAGTTCATGGTGATAGTCTTAATTTCTGTGGGATCAGTGGTGATATCTCCTTTCTCATTTCTTATTTTGTGTATTTGCATCTTCTCTCTTTTTTTCTTTCTTAATCTAGCTAAGCGTTTGTCAATTTTATTGATTTTCTCAAAGAACCAGCTCTTGGTTTTATTTTTTCAAGTGCTTTTTTATTTTCTATTTCATTTAGTTCTGCTCTGATCTTTGTTTTTCTTTCTTTCTTCTTCCTTTGGGGTTAGTTTGTTGTTTTTTAACTAATTCCTCCAAGTGTGCATTTAGTTCTTCAACTTAAGCTCTTTCTTCTTTTTTGATGTATGAATTTATGGCTATAAATTCCCTCTCAGTACTGCTTTTGCTGCATCCCATAAGTTTGGATATGTTATGTAATCATTTTCATTAGTTTCAAGGTAGTTATTGATTTCCTTTGAGATTTTCTCCTTGACCCACTGTTTTTCTAAAAGTGTGTTGTTTAACTTCCAATTCTTGGTGCCAAATCTAGGTCTTAGGCCCTTGGAGATTTCCAGCTTCATTCCACTGTGGTCAGAGAAATTATTTTGTATGCTTTCTATCTTTATGGATTCATTGAGACTTTTTCTGTGGCCTAGCATGTGATTATCTTGGAGAATGATCCATGTGCCCTTGAGAAGAATGTATATCCAGGTGTATTTGGGTGTAATGTTCTGTATATCTCTATTAGGGCCAGCTCTTCTAATATATTGTTCAAAGTATTTGTTTCTTTATTGATTCTCTTTTGAGATGTTCTGTCCAAAGTTGATAGTGGTGTATTAAAGTCCCCCACTATAATTGTAGAGGCATCTATTCCTTCACTTAGTTTTTCCAGTGTTTGTCTCACATATTTGGAGGCACCCTTGTTAGAAGCATAAATGTTTATGGTTGTTCTTTCTTCTTGAAAGATTATCCCTTTCACTAATATGTAGTGTCCATTTTTGTCTCTCACAATTGTTTTGCATTTTAAGTCTATTTTGTCTGATATTAATATAGCTACTCCTGCCCTTTTTTGGTTATTGTTTGCTTGTAAGATTGTTTTCCAGCCATTCACTTTCAACTTCCTTGAATCCCTGGGTCTAAGATGTGTTTCTTGCAGACAGCATATAGATGGGTCATATTTCCTTATCCAATCTTCCAGTCTGAGTCTCTTGACAGGTGAGTTTAATCCATTGACATTCAGTGTTATTACCTTCAAGGAATTACTTATATTAGCCATATTTTCTTTGGATTTGTGTTTATCATATTCTGTTTGATTTTCTTTTTCTGTTTTTGGCTTTTTAGTTGCTCTTACCCTCTCCTCCAACTCTGTCTCACTTGTTTTTTTCTTTCTTCCTGCAGAACTCCCTTTAGTATTTCTTGAGGGGCAGGATTCTTGTTGGCATACTCTCTTAGTTTCTGTTTATCTGTGAATATTTGAAGTCTCCATCATTTTTGAATGCTAACTTTGCTGGATCGAGTATTTTCAGTTGGAAATTTTTTTCTTTTAGTACCTTGACTATGTCATACCACTGTCTTCTTGCCTCCATGGTTTCAGATGAGAAATCAGCACTTAATCTTATGGAGCCTCCTTTGTATGTGATGGTTCTCTCTTCTCTTGCTGCTTTTAGTATTTTCTCTTTGTCTTGAGCATTGGGTAACTTGACAAGTATATGTCTTGAGGTAGGCCTGTTGGGATTTATGCTGTTTGTGGTGGGTTGTGCTACCTGGACATGTACACCCACCTCCCTCAATAGGTTTGGAAAGTTTTCAGCCATTATTTCCTCCAATACCCTTTTTGTCCCCTTTCCCTTCTCTTCTCCTTCTGGGATGCCTATAATATGTATGTTTGCACATTTTGCATTGTCATTCAGGTCCCTAAGCCCCTGCTGAATTTTTTCTATCTTTTTATCAACCAGTTCTACTATCTGTTTGATTTCAGATGTACTGTCTTCCACATTACTTAATCTCTCCTCTGTCTCTTCAAGTCTGCTGTTATTTGTTGAGAGTGTATTTTTGATATCTTGAATTGTGCTGTTCATCACCACCATATCCATTATATTTTTGTGTATGATTGCAATTTCTTCTGTATTCTCTCCAATTGTTTTCTTCATATTCTTAATCTCTTCCTTCACTTCATCAAATTGGTCCTTAATATATGTTTTGGGATCTTTAATTACTTGTTCGATGTTCTGTTCCTCTTCCTCATTTTTAGTTTGTTCATTGGATTGGGCCATGTTTTCCTGATTATTGGTTTGGTTTGTAGGTTTTTGTTGCTGTCTGGTCCTTATTTTATCTTGACAGGTTTAGTCAGTTGCTTAGCTTCTTTGTCTAGTGTGGAGTTTAATTAGTTGTTTTTGTGTGCACATTAAGTCTTCTCTTTGTCACTTTGTTCTTCTTATTCTATTTCCTTGTTGTTGGCTAAGTTCACCTGAAGGAAAATATTAGGGCCAGAGAAAGCAAAAGGAGTAAGAAAAGAAAATGAATAATAGTAGTATTGATAGTAAATATTAACAGAGGAACCATGTGAGATCTAGGAGAATGGATATTAGACTCAGGTAAGGTGTGTAGAATTATAACAGTAAGAAAAGTAGAGTACGTAAAAATCTGCATATGGGGAGGAATACAGTGTGAATTAAAAGGCCTGTGTTTTCAGGAGAGAGGGAAAGAGAAAAGAGAGGACAATAATACAAAGAGTGAAAATAAGGCAGAAAACAGAACAAAGGTATTAGTAATAAAAAGTCAAAAAAAATAGGGGGGCAAATAGGTGTAATGTAAGAGAAACAATCAATGATGGAGGATAGAAAGATGTAGAGGAAAGGGAATAGTGTTGGTGACCAAAATCAATACACACAAAAAAGAATAAATGGAGGATGAGAAAATAGAGCAAATGTGAAGCTCTCCCTACAGCACCTAATGTAAGAAGAATAAGAAAGCAGAGAAAGAAAGAAAGAGGAAAAAAAGGGACAAAAGGGAGTGGGGAAGTAAGTAGGAAAAAGAAAAAGAGAAAGAAAGAAAAAAGGGCCTGGGGGGATAAAGAGGAAGGAAAAACCAGCCAAATACTAGGGAAAGTTTCAAGCAAGGAATCCTGTTTGTAGTTAAATAAAACGCTTAGGGATCTGATGTTCCCCCTTTTCTCCCTTCCTCTCTTCCCTCTCTCCCAGGCAGCAGGAAAGCTGCCTGAGAGGTCCAGTAGGAGATTCAAGTGGGTCCTTGTTGAATCAGCTCCACACAGAAAACAATGACTCTTAATTTCCAGAGAGAGAGAACCCATGCCTCACCAGGGACCCCAAGTATGCTATTGGAGGCCTGGAAAGCACCTCCTACAGTCCCTCTCCTTTAGGTGTTCTATGAGAGAGCTTGTTGATTTTCTGACTCCACCATCTCCCAGGCCAAGTTTCCTATCCCAGGGTATTTAGGTGAATTGGGCTTTCTCAGCAGATTCGCCACTCCTCTCTTCCCAGACTCTCCCCAAGCCAGCCAGTATGCTCCTCCAAGAGCAAAAAAAAAGAAAAAAGAAAAAAAGGCGGGGCGGAGGGAAACACCAGAAAATCGAACCCACACTAGCCAGGCCCCCTTCTGCACCCCCCACCGAATCCCTCCCACCCACGGAGTCAGTCCAAAACCAGAGGGCTAAGGTAATCCTGGAACTCTGAGAGTACTGGACTTGGGAAAGGGAAGTCGGGGACTCTGCAGACCCAGGGCACGTAGGTCCATGGAACACAGGCTATGGGGACTCAGGGGACACTGACCTGGGGACCATGCATCAGGGACCACGGGGCCCAGGAACGCCACCACACAAACGACAGTTCTCAGGAAACACCGCGGCCGCCAGCCCCAGGAGGAAGGGTCCCACTTGTATTAAGTTTTAAGATCAGGAAGCATAAGTCCTCTGACTTCATTCTTCTTTTTCAAGATGACTTTTGGCTATTTGGGGTTCTTTACCCATGCATATAAAGTTGATGATTGGCTTTTCCATTTCTGCAAAGAAAGTAGTTGCAACTTTGATTGAGATTGCATTGTATCTGTAAATCACCTCGTAGAATTGACATCTTGACAATATTTAGTCTTCTAATCCATGAACATGGAATGTTCTTCCATTATTTAGGTCTTCTTTGATTTCTTTTAACAATGCTTTTTAGTATTCCATGTACAAGTCCTTTACATAGTTAAATTTTAAAATTTTTTTCAAACAAATCTATGTTTTGATTCATATTAATAAAGCATACAATTCATCCAAAGTGCACAATCATTGTATTTGGTACAATCACATAGTTCTGCATTCATCAGTAAATCATTATTAAAGCATTTTCATTATTTCAATAATATAATAATAAACAAAAAAAAAGAGATGAACAAACAAGCAAGAAGATTCGATTTTTCTTCACTTCCCCCACTGTACAAGTTTCTATTTCTGGTTAATCTTGCACAATTATTTATTTATGAAGCAGTTTTCTTGAGATATATTCATGTACTATACGATCTATCCAAAGTGTATAATCAATGGCTTTTAGTGTAATTATGACATTGTGCATTCATCACCATAAAAAATTTTTCTTTACTCCAAAAAAGAAAAACTCCACAACCCTTAGCAGTCCTTCCACAGTCCTACATAAACACTAATCTAATTTTATCCTTATAAATTGATTTATATTTACTTTTTGTATATAAATGTAATCATACAATACATAGTACTTTGTATCTGGTTTCTTCCACTTAGCATATTTTTTGTCTGATATTAACATCTTGTAGTATTAACATACATTTGTTCAATTTCAAAGAAAAACTGTCTTATATATGCAATTTTATCCATATTCATATTTCACAAGCAGGTTTACTATGCTATACATTCCCATGTTACATTTCTTAGCTTTCCTTTTAGTTGTATATACGATCTTAGACTTTCCCTTTAAACCACTTTCATACCATATAATAATACTGCTAGAGAAAAGCATTATGTTGGGCTTCTCTTTTATTCATTTCCAAAGATTCACACATATCTTTCTTACCAATTCTGCACAAGTTAACCCTCAGCTTTCTGTTTTTTAAACATTCTATTTTCTGGTGACCCATATTTAATTTACTAACTCCATGAGATTACACAATATATTTAGTTCATAATAGTGCATTCATCCAGTAATTGTTCTTTTGTGTTGGCTTGCTTCACTCAACATAATGTCCTTCAGGTTCATCCATGTTGTCATATGCTTTACAACTTCATTTCTTCTTACAGTTGCATAATATTCCATTGTGCGAATACACCACAGTTTATCCATTCATCAGTTGATGGACACGTGGGTTTTTTCCAACTTTTGACAATCATGAATAATGCCGCTATGAATGTCAGTGTGCAGCTGTCTGTTCATGTCACTGCTCTCAGTTCTTCTGGGTATATACCCAGTACTGGTATTGCTGAGTCATGTGGCAAATCTATATTTGACTTGTTTAGGAACTGCCAAACAGTCCTCCACAGTGACTGTACCATTCTACATTACCACCAACAGTGAATAATTCTTCCTATCTTCACACCTTCTCAAACACTTGTAGTTTTCTATCTTTTTAATAGTGGCTATTTTAATAGGTATGAAATGATATCTTATTGTATCTTTGTGATGCGTGTTTCCCTAATCACTAGTGATGGTGAACATTCTTTCACGTGTTTTCTTACAATTTGTATTTCTTCTTTGGTGATATGTCTATTCAAGTCTTTTGCCCATGTTTTAATTGGCTCATTTGTCTTTTTATTGTTGAGTTGTATAATAGTATCTTTGTATATCATGGATATTAAACCCTTCTCAGATATGTGATTTCCAAATATTTTGTCCTGTTGAGTTGGCTGCCTTTTCACCCTTTTGACAGAGTCCTGTAGATGTAAAAATGTTTTAATTATGAGTAGATCCTATTTGTTTCTTTTTTCTTTTGTTGCTTGTACTTTGGGTGTAAGGTCCAAGAAACCACCACCTACCACAAAGTCTTTAAGATATTTCCCTACACTTTCTTCTAATAGTTTTATGTTCTTGGCTTTTACATTTAGGTCTTTGATCCATTTTAAGTAAATTTTTGTATAAGGAGTGAGACAGCGGTCCTCTTTCTTTCTTTTGATTATGGATATCCAGTTCTTCCAGCATCACTTGTTGAAGAGACAGTTTTGTTCCATCAACATAAACTTTGTAGGTTTGTCAAAAATCAGTTGGCCATAGAGGTAAGGGTTTATTTCTAGACCCTCAATTTGATTCCACTGATCAATATCTCTATCTTTGTGCTAGTACCATACTGTTTGACCATTGTAGCTTTGTGATATGTTTCAAGGTCAAGCAGTGAAATTCCACACATGTCGCTCTTCATTTTTAGAATGCTTTTGTCTATTCAGGTGCACTTTTCATTCCAAATAAACTGGTAATTGCCTTTTCTATTTCTGTAAAGTAGGCTGTTGGAATTTTCATTGATGTTACATTGAATCTATAAATCAGTTTAGGTAGAATTGACATCTTTACAATATTTAGTTTTCCAATCCATGAACATGGAATGTCTTTCTATTTGTTTACATCATCATTGATTTCTTTTAGCATTGTTTTGTAGTTTCCTGCATAAAGTTCCTATACTTTGGTTAAATTGATTTCTAGGTGTTTGAGTATTTTTATTGCTATTGTAAATGAATTTTTTCCCCTGATTTCCACCTCAGATTGTTCAATACCAGTGTACAGAAACATTACTGATTTTTACATGTTCATCTTGTATCCTGCTACTTTGCTGAACTAGTTTACTAGCTCAAGTAGCTTTGTAGTATACATTCCAGCATTCTCTAAATAAGGAATCATGTCATCCACAAATAGTAAGAGTTTTACTTCCTCTTTTTCTATTTGGATGCCTTTTATTTTTCTTCTCTGATTGCTCTAGCTAGAACTTCTAGCACAATGTTGAATAACAATTGAGACAGTGGGCATCCTTGTCTTGTTCCCAATCTCAGAGGGAAACTTTTCAACCTTTCCCCATTGAGTATGATGTTATTTTTCATATATGCCTTTTATCATATTGAGAAATTTTCCTTCTATTCCTATCTTTCAAAGTGCTTTTATCAAGAAAGGATGCTAGATTTTGTCAAATGCCTTCTCAATTGATGATGATGTAGGTTTTTATCCTTCAATTTGTTAATGTGTTGTATTGCATTAATTGACTCTTATGTTGAAATGCTCTTGCATATAGGAATTAAACCCACTTGATTGTGATGTATGTCCTTTGATACACTTTTGGATTCTATTTGCAAGTTTGTTTGGTTTTTGTTTTGTTTTGTTTTGTTTTTTGAGAATTTTATCATCTGTGTTCATTAAAGAAACTGTAATTTCCTTTTCCTGTAGTTTCTTCATCTGGCTTTGGTACTAGGGTGACGTTGGCCTAATAAAATGTGTTAGGTAGTTTTCCCTCCTCTTCAATATTTTGGAAGAGTTTAAACAGGTGTTAATTTCTTCTTGAACTGTGTCTCGAAATGCTTTGTAGAATTCACCTGCGAAGCCATCTGGTTCTGGATTTTTCTTTGTTTGGGAGGTTTTTGATGATGGATTCTATCTCTTTAAATGTGATGGTTTGTAAATTCTTGTATTTTTTAGCATCAGTATAAGTTCTTTGTACATTTCCATGAATTTGTCTATTTCATCTAGTTTGTCTGGTTTGTTGGCAAATAATTTCTCATAATATCCTCTTATGATCCTTTTTATTTCTAATTGTTCCCCTTTCATTTTTTATTTTATATGCTTGCATCTTCTATCTTTTTTCCCTTTTTAGTTTAGCTAAGGGTTTGTCAATTTAATTGCTCTCAAAGAACCAGCTTTCAGTTTTGTTGATTTTCTCTATTTTTTTTTGTTTTATTTTGTTTTTTGTTCTTGATTTCATTTATTTCTGCTCTAATCTTTATTATTTCTTTCCTTCTGCTTGATTTGGGAATGGTTTGCTGTTCTTTTTCTAGTTTCTTTAGTTGTTCATTAGATCTTTGATTTTAGCTCTTTCTTCTTTTTTAATACAGGCATTTAGGACTATAAATTTCACTCTCAGGACTGCCTTTGCTGCATCTGTGTGTTTTAATAGTTGTGTTCCCATTTTCATTCATCTCAATGTATTTACTAATTTCACTTATAATTTCTTCTTTGATCCACTAATTATTTAGGAGTGTATTGTTTAGCCTCCACACATTTGCAAATTTCCCCTTTTCCACCTATTACTGATTTCTAGTTTCATTCCGTTATGAAATGAGAAAGTGCTTTGTATAATTTTAATCTTTTCATATTTATTGAGACCTGCTTTTTTACCCAACCAGTGGTCTATCCTGTCTATCCTGAAGAAAGATCCATGAGCACTTGGGAAGAATGTATCACTCACTGAGTTTGGGTGCAACATTTTGTGTAAGTCTGTTAGGTCTAGTTTATTTATCATATTGTTTAAGTTCTCTGTTTCCTTCTTGCTCTTCTGTGTAGGTGTTCTATCTATTGATGTGAGTGACATGTTGAAGTCTCCAATTGTTATTGTAGAGAGAGCTATTTCTCCTTTCAATTTTGCCAGAGTTTGCCTCATGTGTTTTGGGGCACCCTAGTTAGGTGCATAGATATTTATGACTGCTATTTCTTCCTGGTGGATTATCCCTTTTATTAATATATAGTGTTCCTCTCTATCTCTTATAAATATTTTACAATTAAAGTCTATTTTGTCCAATATTAGTGTAACTACCCATGCTTTTTGGGGGTTACTTTTTACAAGGAGTATCTTTTTCCAAACTTTAATTTTTAGTTAGTTTATTCCTGGATCTAAGGTGAATCTTTTTAGGCAGCATATTGATGGCTCATGTTTTTTTATCCATTTTGTCAGCCTATATCTTTTGATTGGGGAGTTTAATCCACTCATGTTCAACGATATTACTGTAAATGCATTATTTACTTCCACTATTTTATTCTTTGGTTTTCATATGTCATATCTTATTTTCATCTGTCTTTTTCATCTTTTGGTTATCTTTTCTGCTATTTTTTCTTCTATACTCTCTTCCAAGCCTCTCTCTCCTATCTTTATCTTTCAGCCTGTAAGATTTCCTTTAATATTTCCTGCAAAGATGGATTCTTTTCTATGAACTCTCTTAGTTTCTCTTTGTATATGAATATTTCAAACTCACCTTTGTATCTGAGGGATAAATTTACCAGATGAAGAATTCTCAGCTGATAATTTTTCTCTTCCAGTATTGTAAGTGTATCATGTCACTGTCTTCTCACCTCCATGGTTTCTGATGAGAAATCTGCACTAAGTCCCTTATATGTGATGGTTTTCTTCTCCCTCGCTGCTCTCATAATTTCTCTTTATCTTTGACAATTGATATACTGAATAATATGTGTCTTGGAGTATGTCTATTTGCATTTATTCTGATTGGGGTGCACTGCACTTCTTAGAAATGTACGTTCATTTCTTTTGTGAGAGTTAGGAAATTTTCACCTCTTACTTTCTCAGATACTCTTTCTACCCCTTTTCCCTTGTCCTTCTGGAAATCCCATGGCACATATGTTGTTGTATTTCATGTTATCATTCAACTCCCTGAAAACCAATCTCAGCTGTTTCATCTTCTATATCACTTCTTTTTCTTCTGTCATTTCAAGCCTGCTGTTGTATGCCTCTAACATGTTTTTTAAAAATAAAAATAATTTAATAAAACGAAGAATTTAGATCAAACATCAGACATAGACAATAAATGTGGGCATGATAAGCTCACCCATGAAAAGTGAAAGATTTTCAGAATACCTCAAACACAATATCCCTCAATATACTGCATGAAACAAACACAAACAAACACAACTAAAATGAACTGACTTTTAAAGGTTACAGGTTAGAAGTAGGCAAAAGGACATCATGCAAATGTTATTGAGCAGCATGGTAGATTATATATGAACATCAGGCAATATTTGTGCACATCTTAGAGTAGTTTCTGAAATAATTTGCCAGAAGTGAAGTTTCTGGATCAAAAAATAAGTATGCATTGATTGTACTCTTTGGATAAATTTATGCTTTATTAATATGTGCCAATAAAATTTATTTTTTAAAAAAGTATACTTTAGGGAAGCAGACTTGGCCCAGTGGTTAGGGCATCCGTCTACCACATGAGAGGTCTGCGGTTCAAACCCCGGGCCTCCTTGACCCGTTTGGAGCTGGCCCATGCGCCGTGCTGATGCGCACAAGGAGTGCCCTGCCACGCAGGGGTGTCCCCCATGTAGGGGAGCCCCACGCACAAGGAGTGCGCCCCATAAGGAGAGCCGCCCAGCACGAAAGAAAGTGCAGCCTGCCTAGGAACGGTGCCACACACATGGAAAGCTGACGCAGAAGATGATGAAACAAAAAGAAACGCAGATTCCGGTGCCACTGACAACAACAAGAAGTGGATGAAGAAGACGCAGCAAATAGACACAGAGAACAGACAACCAGGGTGGGGGGGGGATAAATAAATAAATAAATAAATCTTTTTTAAAAAGTATACTTTAAATTGTGATATAGGTACTGCCATAGAAATTGCTACATGTTGTAAGTAATTAATACTGGTTCAATAATATATATGAAAGAAATATCATACAAAAAAAAAATAATATATATGAGTATACCATGGCCAACTGTGGAAAATGTCTACCTTTTTCAATTTGTTAATATGATAGGTAAAAGAAAAAAAAGGTATTTGTTTTCATTTGCATTTTCCTAACTACTAATGAGACCAAATATTTTATTTTTTATATATATATTAGCATCTTGGGTTTGTTGATTTTTTTTTTTCTGGAAATAGCCTATTCTATAATTGTCTGTTATTGATTCATAGCTGAAATATTTGGATTTCATTTATTAATACCTTTTACACACAGATATTTTCACCTTGTCTGTCATTTGCTTTTTTTTAAAAGATTTATTTTTATCTTCTTATTCTCCCATTCCCCCACTCATTGTTTGAGGTCTCTGTCTACTCTCTGTGTCCATTTGCTGTGTGCTCTCTGTGTCTGCTCATCTTATCTTTAGGAGGCACCAAGAACCAAACCTGGGACCTCCCATTTGGGAGAGCAGCACTCAATCACTTGAGCCACCTCAGCTCCCTGGTTTGTTGTGTCTCTTTGTTGCGTCATCTTGTTGCATGAGCTCACTGCCCCTGCCTGTTGAGCCAGCTTGACTTCTCAGTGGTATTTGATATAATCACATAGTTGTGTTTTCATCACTTTGATCATTATTAGAGCATTTTCCTTATTTCAATAATAATAATAATAAAAAACAAAAAAGAGACAAACAAGAAAATTCTTCACCATTCTTAAGTGTTTTTTATCTCGCCTATCATGTCTTTCATTCTCATCAGCTCTGTTACTTTTCTATTCAGGTTTTCAAATTCTTCGTGCTTGCTCAGTTCTTCTTGATGTCCTCTGTCTCTTTAGCCATAGTATCTTCAATTCATTAATTTGATTTTTGAAATGTGTATGCATCTTATTAATTAGTTCTCTCAAATCCTGTGTCTCTTCTGGGGCTTTGATATATTCCTTTTTTTGGTTCATGTCTTCCTTTTTCTTATTTAGCTTATAATTTTTTGCCGATGTCTAGGCATCTGATAAGAATGGTGAGTTTACTCAGATATTCAATTTCTCTCTCTTTCATAGGACTTAGTGGTGGGAGGCTGTACATTATTTCTGTTCTTTGATTCTCAGTTCAGCCTGTTCCGGTTCTTTAGGATTGTCCCTGTTAGTTGCTCAAATATAGGCCATGGACCCAGTAATAGGTGCAGGTCTACTGTCTAGCACCTTGGGGAGGGAGGTTGTAAAGGCCAGAAAATAGCCTCTCTAACTTATTTCCTTTTAATTTCCTCACTTCCTTGGTCCACCAGCAGATGAAACTCTTCAGCCACCCTCTCAGTTCAATGCTTGGTTGGAGTGTGTTTGCTGCAACTGGGACCCTATCAATGTGAGAGGTTCTCAGCTGGAGGCTAAAACTTTCTCAGAGGCAGTTCTCTACATTTAGCTGGCAGACCCCTCCCTTTTCCCTGTGTAGGAAATAATTCCACTCCCCTCTGCATCCTCAACAACCAGTCCTGATCAGTAAAGAGGGAGATTGAAAGGGTTGGTTCTCTTTAATCCCATTCTAGCTCCCAAGGCAAACAATGGCACAGCCCATCTAGCCTGGAAGGGCTTGTGGCACACAGCAGACCAAATTTATGGATCAAAAGGTGAGTTAGCCTTAGGTTGTGTTCCTCTCTTTCCCCTTAGCTGGGGACATGGGTCCCTAGGGCACCCTTTGTCTATAGCTGCCAGCCTCCCAGATCTGAGAATTCAAAAGTGTCTGTAGGGTGGAGTAGATTGCCCAAAGCTGCACTTTTAACTCACAGTTTTGCAGTTGCAATTCTTTTCTTTTGCCCCTCCATCTTCTGTGTGATGTCCAGCCTTCCCAAAGTGTCCTAAACCCTAGAAGATCTTTTCCCAGGCCATTTCTGCCTGTCCTCTAGCTATTTTTCTGAGAGAAGAGAGTCCCATGACTTTCTAGTCAACCATCATCTTTAGTTAGATCTGTTCCTAGATATTTGATTCTCTTAGTTGTAAATTAAACCTTTTCTTGATTTCCTCTTTCAATTGTTCATTATTAGTGTATAATAACACTATTAATTTGGGGTTGTCGATCTTGTACACCACCACTTTGCTTAAGTCCCTTTAGCTGTAGTGGCTTTGTTGTGAATTTTTCAGGATTTTCTGTATATAGGGTTATATCATCTGAAAATAGGGAAGTTTTATTCTTTCCTTTCCAATTTTTATGTCTTTTCTTTTTTCTTTTTTTTTTTTTTTTTTTTTTTTTGCCTAATTGCTCTGGCTAGAACTTCAAGTATAACGTGAATAGCACTGATGACAGTGAGCATCCTTGTATTGTTCCTGATCTTAGAGGGAAAACTTTCAGTGTTTAACCACTGTGTATTATGTTAGCTGTAGGTTTTTCATATGCACTCTTTATCATTTTGAAGAAGTTTCCTTCTATTCCTAATTTTCTAAGTGTTTTTATCAAGAAGCAATGTTGGATTTTGTCAAAGACCTTTTCTGCATCAATTGAGAATTTTGTGTTCTCTTTTCCTTCATTCTGCTAATTTAGATTAATTGATTTACTTATGCTGAGCCTTCCTTGCATACCTGGGATGAATGCCACTTGATAATGGTATGTAATTCCTTTAATGTGCTGTTGGGAGAGTTTTAATCAAAATTAAGTAAGGAGAAAAATAAAACAAACATGACCCTGAACATGAGGTCAATTAAAAAGTCCTGCTCAAAAAGCAGGAAAACTATCATTCAGGGGACCCAGAAGGAAAACATAGTCAAAATAATTTGCTGAAAGACACAGATGAAAATTTCAGCAAACTGCCTAGCATCCTCTATAAAATGTGAAAATATATGGATTCTATTAAAAGCCAAAAAAGACTAGATAAAAATTAGATGGATTAGATATGAAGGAATTGCAAGAGAACCCAAATTGTAGCATATTAAGTAAAATAGCAAGTGACTGAAAACAAATGAAGCTAAACAGTATGCTTAGAGTATACACATATGATAAAATTATTTCTTAAAAATTCAAGGCAATGTCAACATTAACAATGATAAGTTACATTGATAGTAAATAAAAATGATATAACCTGATGAAATGATTCTTTATTTTAGTGATCTTCCAGGCAAAAAACTCATAATCCCAATCTAATCACATGAAAAACGTCAGACAAATGCCAAATGAAGACATTCTATGAAATATCTAACCAATGCTCCTCAGAACTGTCAACTTCATTAAAAACAAGGAGTGGTGGACTTGGCCCAGTGGTTAGAGCGTCCATCTACCACATGGGAGGTCCGCAGTTCAAACCCTGGGCCTCCTTGAACCGTGAGGAGCTGGCCCATGAGCAGTGCTGATGCGCGCAAGGAGTGCCCTGCCATGCAGGGTTGTCCCCCGTGTAGGGGAACCTCACGCGCAAGGAGTGTGCCCCGTAAGGAGAACCGCCCAGCGTGAAAGAAAGTGCAGCCTGCCCAGGAATGGTGCCACACACACGGAGAGCTAACACAACAAGAGATGCAACAAAAAGAAATACAGATTCCTGTGCCACTGACAACAACAGAAGCGGACAAAGAAGAATACACAGCAAATAGACACAGAGAACAGACAACCGGGGTGGGGGGTAGGGGAGAGAAATAAATAAATCTTTAAAAAAAATAAATAAAAATAAACATAAAAACAAGGAAAGTCCAAGAACTGTCACAGTCAAGAGGTGCCTGAGGTGCCTAAGCAGACATGACTACCAAATGCAATGTGGTAGACTGAAGGAGATACAACAACATAAAGAGGAAGTTAGGGGGAAGCAGATGTAGCTCAAGCACTTGGGTTCCTGTCTGCCATATAGGAGGTCCAGGGTTCAATACCCAAGGCCTCTTGGTGAAGGCAAGCTGGCCCATGTGGTGAACTGCCCCACGTAGGAGTGCCACCCCACGCAGGAGTGCCGCTCTGCGCGGGAGTGCCAGCTCACACGCAGAGTTTGCACAGCAAGATGATGTAATGAAAAGAGACACAGAGGAGAGATAATAAGGGACGCAGCAGACCAAGGGAGCTGAGGTGGTGCAAGAGAATAATCACCACTCTCCCACTCCAGAAGGTCCCAGATTCCAGCGCCACCTAATGAGAATATACGCAGACACAGAAGAACACACAGCGACTGGAAAAAGAGAGCAGACAATGGAAAGAACTGGGGAGAAATAAATAAATAAATCTTAAAAAAAAAAAAAAAGACGACATTTGGTAATCACTAAGGAAATCTGACTCACTTGTGGACTTTAGTTAATAATAATAATGCATCAGTATTGGTTCATTCTTACTAATGAAGATGTTAATAATAAGGGAAACTGGGTAAATGTATATAGGAACTCTTGGTTACCATCACAATTTTTTTGTAAATCTAAAACTGTTCTACAACAAAAACTTATTTTAAAATATCAAGAGAATGATAAACAAAAAATTTATAGCATTAGTGATGAGTATTATGGGTAGTGTAACTCAAGATGGAACTTAAGTTATGATATTTCATTTTATTATGCTCAATAATATATATTAAAATATTAGCTTATTTGTCAAATATTACATAACAATTTTTAAATCAAAGTATCAAAATGAAATCCACAATTGAGCAAATAAAGGTCAGATCTGATACCATAGAAGTTAAACTTTAATAGTTTTCTATGAAGAAATGAAAATAGAAAGAAAAGATATAATAAATCTTGTATACAGAAAAAGAAGAGTTAGCACCTAGAACAAATGCAGCAGAAGAAAAATAAAACTTTCCTGTGTTGATGGAAGAACTGTGTATTGAATAAACTCACTCCAAGAGAATGCAATTAAGAGATCTATTTCTAGATCCAGATAGGAAAAAAATTTCTGAAGTACAAAGATAGAGACAAAATATTTTACTGGTTTTCAGGCAGAATAAAAGAAGACATTTCTAACAAAGAAATAATAATCAATTTGCTTTAAGTTTCTTTTCTATAACATTAAATTCTAGAAAATAATCGAATAACACCTGGAGTTCTAAGGGAATTGCTATGACACAATAATTTTTAAAGCCGCTATTCATATACGAAGGTAACAGAGAGACATTCTTAGGTATGAAAAAGCCCAGAAAATAGGCTACCCACATACCTATCTTAGGGAAAAAAAGAAGTTAAGTTACATTCCAATCAATTGGAAGCAAAAGCAAGTGCTACACAAGTTGGAAAGTCCTGATATGTAAGGGCTTGGTCATATTCATATTTTTAAATGTCTAAATAGTATTGTGAAACTGCCAAAAAGCTGGCAGTGAAAACAAAAGATAATTACGTCAAGAAAAATAATTTCACAACTATTATCTGGTCCTTAAAACTCAAAATAGTTTGCAAGGATTCCCAGTAAGACTTCCTCCTGCCAGCCCTGGCACTGCCATTGATGAGAACCCTACTCATCCCTCCCCACCAGCACCAACCACATCAAGAAAACCATCTGCCCACAAGACCACAGAAATAGCCTTAATATGTTCAGTTCTTTACATAAGTCATACAAGAAGCCCAAGACTTTAAGGTATCTTTCCTCACCTAGGCTCTCATCCTCACATAGCCCTGTAAATCCCTTATACTGATCCAGTTTCCTACTGTCCCCAATGCTACAAAACCTTCCACTGTACACTTCTCTTACCTAATATGTGGCTCTTTTCCAAATGGTTCTTTTACCTTCTTACTCAAATTAAAATCTGGTTCTCTCCTGAGGACCGTGCTGCCTGTCAGCCCTCACAAGGGATAGCTGTTTCTTATCCCACACTTATCAACGCCATGAGGGCTGGAGTTAAGGTAGATACCCTCTTTGATTCTTGTTCTTTGAAGACTTTACTACCTGGATCATTGTTGTTCTCCTAGAAAATATTCCTAACATAATTATTGCCAATATCTATAGGCACGTGGATCCCTGTACTACTTAACATGGTAGCCACTGGATACATGTGACCACAGAGCACTTGAAATGTGCTTAGTGCAGCTAAGGAACTGAAGTTTATTAATTTAAACTAATTTTAATTTAAATAGCCAGATGTGGCCAGTGGCTACCACATTAGATGGCGAAAGATGGAGATAACACTTTTCAATAACCAATACTTGCAGGTCCTTGATCTCTATTTTTCTAATTACCTTTTCCTCCACACTAACTCATGCACCCACTTCTAGATTCTAGAACATATCATGAACAACAACTACATCTCCAAAAATTCAGTTGCAAACATCTTACTCACCAACCCACATTCTCTCTCTTTGCAGCTCATTTTTTCTGATATACTCACTCTGACATTTATACAAATTCACTGGGACATATATGCCTGCAGTACCTTTGCCCCTCTCTTTCCAACTTAATAATTTTACAAAATACTAACCCTGGTTACATCCAACTCTCATTCTATTCCCACTAACATATAGGTGACCATGCTGACCAGTCTTACTTTAAATTCATGTCACTATTCTCCACAGGGCCTTTAACTCTCCTAGCAGTCTTACTGCTCTTCTCTAGTCCATTCACTCTTCACTCTCCTAGACAATTATTTTATGACCTCTCCCCACTTCTCTTACCTTTCAACACCTCCTTTCACTGTTTATTCTTTGCTGAAGACTTGACTTCTATTTCACTGAGAAAACAGAAGTAATGGAAAGAACCCTTCTCTTTGCTTCCACTGACACGTCTCCCAGCCCACCCACATCTGTTACCACATACTCTATTTCTGTTTCTGTGTTTGAATGTGCAGTAAATTCTAATCCCTGGACCAATTAGTCCTTATTTCTCCCTCCCTTCTGGACATTCTCATCAGTATACAAATATGCCATATCTCCCATATTAAAAAGCCAAAAGCTTGACTCATCTGACTCATTTTCCCCTTCAGCTAAAACACCACAAAGGAATTGTTTGTAATTGCCATCTTCATGTCCTCTGTCCAGTTCTCTAATAATTCCTTATTTCTTCATATTTTATCCCACTACTTTTACTTAGGTATCCAATGACCTCCATGTGGAAAAAGTCAGCTTTCAATTTTTAATCCTTATCAAACTTCACAACAGTATTTAATGCAGTTGATCACTTCTTCATTCTAGAAGCGTACTTCTCACTTGGCTGTCAGGATTCCTCTCTTAGTTTTCCAGCTACCACTCTGGCTTCCTTTAGTTCTACTTACTGCTTATTTCACCTCATCTCCTTGACCTCAAACATTGGATTACAGCAGAATTCAGTCGTCTGACTGTTCCCTATCTATTTTCATTCAGTCCCAGTAGCACATGCGTCTGATCTTGGGACTTTAAACATGACCAATGTGTTGATAACTCCTACATTATTTTTCCAGAGCAGAACTCTCCCCTAAAGTCTATACTTACATTTTCATGGCCTGCACATCCAACTGCCTGCCTAACATCTTGGCTTGGATAAACTAATAGGCAATTCACATAGAACATGCCCAAAACTGTTCCTTTCATAGTGTATATCATCTCATTTAATGGCAATATCCTACCAATTGTTCAGACCAAAACCCTTGATTGAAGTCTTGAATTATTTTTCTCTCTCTACATCCTACTTCCAAACTGCCGGCAAGTTCTAGTATCTCTACCTTCAAAATATATTCTGAATCTAAGCACTTTTCACCAGTTTATGACCATCATCCTATACTTAAGACTATTCAATAATGTCCTCCTTTCACCCTTGTCTTCTGAAGTTCACTAGCAGACTTAGCAATCCTTTTAAAATATAGGTCAGACCCAGTCACTCTTCACTTCAAACCCTTTAATGGTCCCCCTCTTACTTGGAGTGAAGGTCTTTGAAACGGCCTGCAAAGCCTCACTTGACCTGGCCCTATTCCTGTGATCATCTCTCTGACTTCAGAGCCTACAAATCACCCCTAGTTTAATCCTCTTCAGCTACCTTGCTGTTCTTTAACAAACAAGCTCAAATCTCAGGATGTTGGCACTGAAGGTTCCCACTGCTTAGAATGCACTTCTACAAGATACCCACATGATCTGCTCCTTATGCCCTTCCCATTTCTGCTTAAATTTGTTGCATATCATACCAAATGCATATCATTTGACCACTTTATATATAATTGCAGCAGCACTGCTTAAAAGTCCATATCCCTTTTACTCTGCTTTATCTTTCTTCATAACACATATCACCATCTGAAATAACTCTATATCTATATCTTTTATAATCTGCATCTACATTGGTATCTACATATTAGAGAGACCTTTCTCTGAGGGCAGTGACTTTTTGTGTGTATGTGTGCATTATCTCTAGTTCTTGGCACTTATTTGCAATCAATATATATTTTTGAATAGATGAAAGAAAAGCAATTAAGAGAGAAAGGAAGGAAAAAATAATGAAAGAAAGGAAGAATGGAAGAAAGGAAGGAAAGAAGGAAGGAAGGAAGGAAGAGAGGAAAGGAGGGAGGGAGGGAGGGAAGGAGAACGAGGATAAAAAAGCTGTTTTAAGCCATGAAGGTTTGGGGTAATTTGTTGCACAGCAATAGATAATTAATATATGGATCAAAAAGAAATAAAAGCTGTATTAATAGACTTTTAAATTAAAAATGTGAAATGAATTGAAATGCATATGAAAACTTATTTAATAAAACTGTAAATGACTAGGGAGAAATTTATAATCTTACTCTTATTTCCCACTAACATAGGATAGAATCAATAAAAAGAAATGAATCAGCATTAAACTCAGGAAGCCATTAAAAGAACAAAAATTAAGCTTAACTAGGCAAACCTCTTGCAGGCCTATTTGAGACAAATTCCCTGATGTTACAAAGGAAGAGGGAACCTAAAGCCAAGACTAGAAATGTTAGCTAAAGACAAATGGGCCACAGGACTAACAATCACGTACGTGTACGAAATGCCTGAGGTGTCAATGCTTTCATGGCCACAAGAGTCAAATTTTCAGACAGAGTATAAAGCAAGGAGAAAGAACTGAGATACCCACATAAAACTGGGGGTGGAAAAGACCGTCTTTTCTATAAAATAGCCCCACTGGCTAATGGATGTGGCCTGGAAGCCTTCCATTAACCAAGACAGACAATCACATAAAAGGAATTGGAACCTCAAACCTTCTCTAAAAATGGGTATGGGCCCAAGTTTGTACCACACATAGGTAGAGAGAGTCCTGAGCCAAATTTATGTAAAAGTGGTCCAGAACATGAAATATATAAGACATCAGAAGAGGCAAACTCAAATGCTCCATGGCGATGCTTCCATAAATTAGAATCCATTGCACTATATTAAGGAACAACCCTATTCCCTGTCACTGCCCCTCTTGAAGGCCAAAAATTTCAAAAGCTCATGAGAAAACATTGTACTATAACATAAAGTTTATTGATAATATAAATTAGGAATATTACACTTCAGGAGCTACAGATAAGAGAACATTCTATTAAAAAATTACACATATATATAAATATATATCCCTTAGCTATATATACAAGCCTCCTTTAAAATCTTCAGAGAGCTAAAGAATGTAAGGAATAGATACTTGAGGCTAACATTTTTTTAAGACCTGAAAAAAAATCTGGTATATTTGACAAAGAAATGAATACAACTTCTAGAAACAAAAACCATGAGGATTAAAAGTGAAAAATGAAACCTAAATAAATGGATTTAACAGAAGATTAAACAGATGAAGATCAATAATTAGAAATCACCAAGAATGCCAAAGAGATAAGAGATGGAAATTATGAAAGAGAATAACTAAATAATAAAAAACTTTAAAATACATTGAGAATTTCCAGAATTGGAAAAAACAAAGGAGCAGCAGTATTGAAGAAATAAACTTAAAGAAAACTAACTGAAAGAAGAGCACTATTTTTTATGGAAATCCACAGAAGATCCAAGTATGATAAAGGAAAAATATGTAAAAGATTACAAAACTACAGACTATCAAAAATAAAAAGAAGATTCTTAATAGCTACCAAAAATTAGATATCCCTTATCTGAACAGGTAAGATAATCAGTCATAGCAGATATTTCATCAGTAAAAATAGAAGGCAGAAGACAATGCAAGAACATCTTCAAAATGATGAGTGGAAAATAACTCTCAACCTTTTCATATTTCCACCTGTAATGTATTAGGGTTCAAGTTTTTTCACATCTTTGCCAACACTGATTATCCATCTTTTTTACTATAGTCATCGTTGTGAGTGTGAAGTATCTCATTGTGTTTCGAATTGCATTTCCCTAATCACTCATGATATTGAGTACATTTTCATGTGTTTATTGTCCTTTTGTATATCTTCTTTAGAGAAATGTCTATTCAGATCATTGTCCATTTTTTTTAACCTGGGTTGTCTTTTTAATATTGAGTTGTAAAGTGTTCTTTATATACTTTTTGATACAGGGTCTTTATCAGATTATGAATTGTAAATATTTTCTCTCATTCTGTGGGTTTTCTTTTCACTTTCTTCATAGTACGATGTGAAGCATAAAAGTTTTTTATTCTGATGGAGTCACATTTATTTTTTTCTTTTGTTGCTTAAGCTCTCAATGTTATATCTATGAAACCATTGTCTACCTCAAAGTCACAAAGATTTTTCTCCTACGTTTTGTTCCAAAAGTTTCAACTTTTACCTTTAAGTCTATCATCCATTTTGAGTTAATTTTTGTGGAAAATGTGAAATAGCAACCCAAATTCATTCTCTTGCATGTGGCTATCCAGTTTTCCCTGCACCATTTATTGAGAATACAATTCTTTCCCCATTGTCAAAAATCAATTGACCGTAAATATAAAGATTTATTTATGGGCTCTCAAATCTATTCCATTCATATATATGTCTATTCTTATGCCAATACCATTTTTTCTTGAATACTGGAGCTTTGTAATAAGCTTTGAAATCAGGAGTAAAATCCTCTAACTTAGTTATTCTGTTTCAAGGTTATTTTATCTATTGTGAGTACCTTGCCTTTCCATATGAGTTTTAGGATCAGCTTGTCAATTTCTGCAAAAAAAAAGACCCCGGGGTTTTGATAGAGATTGCAGACAATCTGTACATCTATTGGGGGGATATTTCCATTTTAACAATATTAAGTATTCCAATCCATGAATATGGAATGTCTTTCTATTTACTTAAATATTTTAATCTATTTCATCAATGTTTTCTAGTTTTCATTGTACAAGTCTTCACTTCTTTTGCTAATTTTATCCCTAAGTATTTTATTTTTTATGTCATTGTAAATAGAAATATTTTCTTAATTTCATTTTAATAATTGTGAAATGTCTCTTTATTTAGTAATATTTTATGTTTTAAAGTCTATTTTTTGTGCTATTAATATAGTCACTCCATGTTTTTATGGTTGTAGTTTGCACTGTGTGTCTTTTTCCATCCTTTTACTTTCAGCCCTTGAATCTCAAGAGTGTTTGCAGTAGACAGCATATTGTTAGGTATTTTTCATTCAAACCGACCATGACTGCCTTTTGATTAAATTGTTTAATTAATTCACATTAATTTTATTATTGATATGGTTGAATTTGCATTAACCATTTCATTTTTTGTTTTCTATATGTCTCATATTCTTTTCCTTCCAATATTCCCCATTTACTGCTTATTCTTTTCCTTCCTCTATTCCCCCTTTATTGCTTTCTTTTGCATAAAGTGAATATTTTCTACTGTAACATTTTAATGATTTTGAACTAAAACTTAGAACTTATTTTATTAGTTGTTCCTCTATGACTTACAAGACACATCTTAAAATTACTTCTTGGAGGTTTACACTAAATTAATTCAATTGAGATATAGAAACTTTATTCCTGGGACCTCATATTTTTTGGATGTAACATTAAAAAAATAAAGACAAAAAAAAAAGAAACTTTATTCCTGTATAGATTAGTTTCCTATTCCCCTATTTGTGCTATTACATTTATATAAATTATGGTTATATACACTACAACAATATATTGTAATAATTATTACTTTTTATAATTCTCTGTCTTTTAAAGCAGCTTAAAGAAGAAAGGAAAATAAGGATATATTTGTAATAACTTTTGTTATATTAATCTTCTTATTTACCCCTTCTAGTTTTTTGCATTTCTTCTTGTGGATTTGAGTTACTCTCTTGTGTCATTTCCTTACCTCAATACCTTATTACCATCCACATGCTTTGTTTTGTTACTGTCAAATATACAGCATTTTTATAAGTTAAATGCCCAAGAATACAATTATATACATATTGTTTTATGCAACTGCTTTTTAAATCTGTCAAGAGAAGAATTATACTGTCTTTGTAGTTTCCTACATCGTTATCTTTACAACATTTTTTTCATGTGGATTCAAATTGCTGTCTGGTACAACTTGCTTTCAGTCTGAAGAACTTCCTTTAATATTCTTTGTATGATGAGTCTGCTTGCAACAAATTCAGTTTTGTTTATCTGGGAATGTCCTAATTTAGCCTTTGTTTTTTTAAAGACAGTTTTCAAGGATATTACATTCTTGGTTGGAAATTATTTTACTTTGTGTCATTCTATTGTCTTTTGGTCAATTTTGTTTCTAATGAAATTCTACAGTTCACCTTATTGGAATCTCTGTATGTCATGAGTCATTTTTCTCTTGCTGCTCTCAAGATGTTCTTCTTGTATTTGACTTTCACATTTTTACCATGATGTGCCTGAGTGTGGATCTCCTTGCATTTATCATACTTGGAATTCTTTTTTTTTTTTTTTTTAAAGGTTGTAACTTTTTATTTTTTTATTTATTTATTTAATTCCCCTCCCCTCCCCTGGTTGTCTGTTTTCTGTGTCTTTTTGCTGCGTCTTGTTTTCTTTTGTCCGCTTCTGTTGTCGTCAGCGGCATGGGAAGTGTGGGCGGCGCCATTCCTCGGCAGGCTGCTCCCTCCTTCGTGCTGGGCGGCTCTCCTTATGGGTGTACTCCTTGCGCGTGGGGCTCCCCCTACGCGGGGGACACCCCTGTGTAGCACGGCACTCCTTGCGCGCATCAGCACTGCGCATGGGCCAGCTCCACATGGGTCAAGGAGGCCCAGGGCTTGAACCTCGGACCTCCCATGTGGTAGACGGACGCCCTAACCACTGGGCCAAAGGAATTCTTTGATCTTCCAGGACACTAGGTTATTGTTTTTCAGTAAACCTAGCAAGTTTTCTGCCATTATTTCTTTGAATATTTTTTCTGTTCCTTTCTCTACTTTCCTTGGGGTACTCAATTGCACATATATTGATGCCCTTTATGGTGTCCCATATTTCTCTGAGGCTCTGTACATTTTTCTTCATTCTGCTTGCTCTCTGTTTTGAGATTGTATAGTCTATTGATCTAACTTCAAGTTCCTTGATTTTTTTTCTTTTGCAAGTTCAAATGAGCACTTGAGTCCCTCTGGAGAATTTTTCATATTAGTTACTGTACTTCTAAACTCCAGAATTTATATTTGGTCCTTTTTAATAATTTATATCTCTTAGCTGATATTCTTTAAGAGACAATGTCACCATACTTTGTTTTAATTATTTTTTTTTAAGATTTATTTATTTATTTATTTCTCTCCCCTTCCCCCCTCACCCCGGTTGTCTGTTCTCTGGGTCTATTTGCTGCATCTCCTTTGTCCGCTTCTGTTGTTGTCAGTGGCACGGGAATCTGTGTTTCTTTTTGTTGCATCATCTTGCTGTGTCAACTCTCCGTGTGTGTGGCGCCATTCCTGGACAGGCTGCACTTTCTTTCACACTGGGCGGCTCTCCTTACGGGGCACACTCCTTGCGTGTGGGGCTCCCCTAAGTGGGGGACACCCCTGCATGGCAGGGCACTCCTTGCACGCATCAGCACTGCGCATGGGCCAGCTCCACACAGGTCAAGGAGGCCCAGGGTTTGAACCGTGGACCTCTCATGTGGTAGACAGACACCCTAACCACTGGGCCAAGTCCGCTGCCTGTTTTAATTATTATAAGCATGGTTTCTTTTAGTCCTTTAAACGTATTTATAATAGCTACTTTGAAGTCATTGCCTGCTAAGTCCACCATCTGGACCCCTTCAAAAGCAACTTCTTTTGACCACTTTTTTTCCTGCATATGGGTCACACTTTCCTGTATCTTTGCACATCTTGTTATTATTTATTGATAAATAGACACTTTAGATAATATATTGTAGCAACCGAGTACTGTGATTTTTCCTGCCCCAGGAATAGTTGTCATTATTATTTGCTTTGTTTTATATTTCAGTGTTTAGTAACTTGACTGAAATAATTCTACAAAGTCTGTTACTCCCATAGTGTGCAGCCTCTGTTGTCCTTGGCCACAGTTTTCTTCCTTGCTTGTATCTTTTAGCCAGGCTATATAGGTTTGTTCCTCGGTCAGCATTAGCCACTTTTGCATCAAATGTTGTGCTTAAGTGCCCTTAGTCAGTTATATTTTTACTCTGTACCACTGGATATCTGAGTGGTTAGGAGGCTTCTATCACAGCATGGTGTTTACACTTTTTGGCCTTACCTTGAGCCACAGTCTAGTAGTTTGCTTTAGTAGCCCCTAGACCTTGTTCTAGTTGCTCCTGACAGGGTATAACCTTTGGCATGCACACACTTTCAGTCTTCCAAAGGTGGCTATGGTATTATTTTTAAGCAGTACATCCTGGAAAATGAGCCTGGGTCAGGATAGTTTATTGTTCCATTAGTACTTGGTGAGAGGTTGCTTTTAAGCCTTTCTGCCAGTGAGGCTTCTGCTTGGATTGATAGGTCTGTGTAAGACTAAGGGAATGCTTTCAAGTCTGTCCCATATCCTGATCTGATTGTTCTTAATTGGATGAAGCCTAGCACATGTACAGTCTTTTTGGACCCGGAGTTTACTGTAATTCCCAGGCTCTTCTTGGCTATCTGTTTCCCTCATTCTCTCCATTAAACATCTGGCTGCTCTGCCATTTTGCAGTATCACAGAGTTAGGAGCCTTCTCTTATTCACTCTCCACATACATCTGTTTTGTTTTCAACAATATCACTAGGCTTGGATTTCTGTTTTCTGTTCCAAACAAAGTTAGTCAACTCTGGTAGAGCTGTGGAGCACTTTTGCTCCGAAGGCCTGCCTTTCTTCCTCAGCAGAACCACTGCCTTGCTACACTGGGGCTGAAGGCAAAAACCTATTTCTCCCAGAGTCACATTTTCTACTCTACAGATGAGTACTGGTCAGTGGGGCGGGGTGTGGGAGTGACAGCCTCTGGTCCTCTTGGCTTTCCCTTCCTAGCATGAAACTCCTGCTGTATGAGTGAGCTAGGGTACAAGTGACTGGGCTCCATGACTGTCACATCTAGGGTAGAGCTTCTCCTCTATGAGTAGGAGGCTGAGTGTGAGAAGAGAGACCTAGTTCTCTCAACTACACCTAACTGGAATACAGCTTCTGGAACATAGGGCTGGGGGTTGGGGGAATGCCAGCAGCCTTCCCATCCTGGAATGAAACTATAACCCCAGACTGGGAGTGGGAAGCCTTCTTGGCTACAGATGCGCAGGAAAGAATTTCCATAAGATGAAATTGGCTTGAGGAGAAGGGTGCATAATGAAACAAGTTGTGGTTCAAATCCCATAGATGCTTGCTATTCTTACTGAGATTTAGTAGATTTTCTTGATCCTTTCCATTTGTTGTATGCCCTTAAGAACATTTCCAGAGACTTTAAATTTTTTTTCTTAATTTTCACCAGATAAATTGTTTTGTTGGGGAGAAGGTGTGCTGAGCTCTTTACTCAGTCGTCGTGGAAGTCCTCATTTCATTCATTCTTATTTATATGTAGTATTCTATTTTATGACATTTTTATTAATGCTGATTTGTTTCCAGTTACTTTGGTTACTATGAATTTTCTGTACACATCTTCTGAAGCTAATGTTCAAAAGTTCTTTAGGGTATAAATAAACAAGTTTAGGGCATGACATACATCTTCAGTTTAACAAGATGTTTTAGTTTACCAAAGGGTTGCTGATGCAAAGTTCCAGAAAAGGGTTAGTTTTTATAAAGGAGATTTATTTGGGGTAAAAGCTTATAGTTCCCAGGCCATGAAATATCCAAATCAAAGCACCATTGGAGGTGCTTTCTCACTAAAGTCAGTTACTGTTGATCCTGCTTTCTGGTCACATGGCGAAGCAAAATAGCCACCACTCTCTGCCTGCGTCTCTACCTTCCCCTCCAGAATCTACTGTCTCCTGGAGCTCAGCTGCTCTTTCTGGGCATCCTCCATCAGTCTCTATTTTTCTATGTTCTGCTAGCATTCAGCTGCAAGTTATCAGGTAAACGGCCCATCTCTCCCTGGGTCTCAGCTCTTTGAGCCTCTCAGAGGCTTCTCTCCTTGCAGCTGAAGTCTCCCACATTGCAGGAAAAAATATTCAGGCTCCCTTTTTCTGTGTATCTCCTCTGTGTCTCTGTTTTTATCAGACCCAGCTAGAGGGCATAGACTCATCTTGAGTCATGCCTCACTGACGTAGTCTAGTCAAGGGACGCGTACCCACAGGAATGGAATAGTTCTCTTTTGGGATTCATAAAAGAACTTCAAACTGTCACAGGGGTAATGCCAAATTATTCCCCAAAGTGGTTTTAGTGAGAGTTCTTATCATTACACATCTTCCCAACACTGGGTGTTGCAAAATGTTACCGTATTATAATTTTACGTTTTATATCCATGAATACTAATGAGTCTGAGCATGTCTGTATTCAAGTATTGAAATTTGTCATATAGAAAGTTTATATATATTTATATACCTAGATCTGTTTATAGACCTTTAATTCTGTTTCAGTGCTCTACTTGTCTATCCTTAATCCACTATGACAATGTATTAATTACTAAAAATTAGCGGTAAAGTCCTGAAAATCTGGTAGGACAAGTTACTCTGTCTGTCTCTTCTTCAAAATTGTTTTGGCTATTCTTTTTTTTTTTTTTTTAATTAATTCACCACCACCACCACTGCTGCCTGCACTCACTGTCTGCTCTCTGTGTTCATTTGTTGTGCATTCTTCTGTGTCTGCTTGTCTTCTCTTCGTGTCTTCTCTTTAGGAGGCACTAGGAACCAATCCTGGGACCTCCAGCATGGGAGACAGGCATTCAGTCACTTGAGCCATCTCAGCTCCCTAGTTTGTTGTCTCTCATGGTCTTTCTTCTGTGTCTCTTTTTTGTTGTTGTTGTTGTTATCATCTTTCTTACATCAGCTTACAGTGCAGGCCAGCTTACCACAGTGGGGGCCAGCTCAACTTCACCAGGAGGCCCCAGGAACCAAACCTGGGACACCCCCCCCCCCCACCGCATACAGTAGATGGGAGCCCAATCGCTTGAGCCACATCTGCTTCCCTCAGCTACTCTTGATAAACCAGAAATTTATGCTGTCAAGTTCTAAGAAAAATAATTTTAAATTTTTATTGGAATTATATTGAATTTCTGTAACATGTTTGGGATATTTGACTATTCCTATGCACAAACATGATATTTCTCTCAATTTCATAGTTTTTCTTAATATACTTAGGAAAGCTTTACATTTTATTTATTCAACTTTTGAAAATACCTTGGTTAAGTTTATTCTTCAGTATTTTGCATTTTTTGTTCTTTTTCTAAATTATATCTCTTTAGTCCATTTTCTGTTTATTAAAGTTACTTAGGAATGTTATTGATTTTTTTCAATTTTATTGACATATATTAATAAAGCATGAACCCATCCAAAGAGAACATCAATGGGAATTGGTGTAAGCACATGTTTGTGCACTCACTACCCCTATCACTCCCAGAGTATTTTGATTATTCCAATAATAATAATAAACAAAAAACAAACAAACAAAACTCATCAACTCTCACTTTGTCATTGATTTTTATACACTGTTATTTTATCAGTCAACTTTGCTAAACTCCTTTATTGATCTTATTAATCAGTCTATTTTGGTTTTCTCAGTAGACAATTGTACCATCTGGAATTAATCACAGTTTTTTTCTCATTTCCAATCTTTATATATTTTATTAGGGTTTTTTTGGTCTGTCTTGTACTCTTATTGACTAAAACTGGTGGTGGTGAACAGCCTTCATTTGCTCCTGATTTTAAAGAAATTCTTTGAACTTTTCATTATTGAGAATGATCTTTGCTATGAAATATTTGTTGAAATGTTTGTTGTTACTATTTTTCAAGTTAGAAAGTTCTCCCCTATTCCTGGTTTTCTAATTGAATTTTAACAAATATTACAATTGGGATGAGCATATGGCTTTTTCTTCTTTTATCTGTCAATGTGATGAATTACGTAATTTTTCTACCTTTGACATAACCATGCATTCCTGACATAACCAGAGCAATCATAATTTACTTTCATTTTTAAGTATTTCTGGGTTTTACTTACTAGTATTTTTACTAAGGTTTTTGTAGCTACATTTATGAGTGTGATTGGCTTGTAATTTTTATTTCTTGTATTGTCATATATCTGGATATTATAGAAATGCTATGCTAAACTCATAAAATAAGACATTTTCCTCCTTTTCCTATTCTCTGGAAAATCTTATGTATGTTTGTAATTATATGACCCTGCAGTATTTGTTAGAACTTGCCAATAAAACTCTCTAGGAAGACTTTAAATTTTTTATTCTGTTCTTTTAATGATTATAGCAACATTTGTGTTTTATTTTTCTTCCAAGTCTTTTTGAAAGGTACATTTTCTTGGAATTTTTCCATCATGCCAAAATATTAAATTTTATTTTTATAAAATTGTTCATTAACCTCATTTTCTTATTTTTAAAAAATCTGTTCCCTATGTAATTGTGATCCATTTCATTTTATTGCCATTATTATTTGCACAGCCCTATTTTCTTGATTATTCTTACTAGAGATTAGCCAATTTTATCATACTTTACAAAGATATATTTACTTTGTTTATCCTCTCTATCCTAACAGTTTTCTCTATTTTGCTACTTTATGCTCTTATGTTTATTATCTTCTTTATTTTACTTTTGGGTGTTAGTTCTGTTATTCTTCTAACTTCCTAAGTTAAATACTTAATGCATTAAATTTCAGCCTTTCTTCTTTTCTAATATAACCCCTTAATACTATAAATTCATTTATAAGTTCTACATTAGTAGCTTCTGACAAATTGTTTATAAGCAGTATCGTCAATATCATTCAGTTTTAAGAGTTTTCTAGCTTCCATTACAATTTCAAAGCACAAGAGGTTTTTAAAATTGTTTTAATTTGTATTGAAATTATTTTGGGTTCCTAGAAAGTTGTCTGTCTAATCATTTGTCAGGGATAATCTTTCAGGCAAATCCATTTCCTTTCTGCTTAAAGGTCTTTTGTCTTCTCTGGTACCTTTTCTATCACTGATCTATCAGTGGTCTCTTCTATCACTCACAGAAAGGACAGAAATCTCTACTTCGGGCTCCTCTCCTTTCCCTAATCCCTATCTCAATCTTGAGAACATCTGTAATCAAGTATCTTGAGTTCCTCACTGGTATGTATTTTTTTCACAAACTCTTAGCTTTCCTCTCCTGCCCAATGCTCCAGTCACAGTCAAATACTATACCATAATCCTGTTACAATCCCAGGGCTTAATGCTGATGCTCCTCAACCTCTTACTCAGTAGGTTTCCATTCCCAATATTTTTCTACTTTAAAATGTTTTTCATCCAGCTGTGTTTTTGTCCCTTCCCTTATGACTCCTGATTGGGTCCTGATTAGGTCCTGATTAGCTCTAAACCTCTGTCCCACTGGTTTCACATTTAGTCAAAATGCCCCTCTGTTTCCCATGAATATCCATGTTATAGTTTTAACCTATTTTCTGTGGCTATCCACTGGCCTTAGGGTTTCTGCGCTTCCATCTTTAGCCTTGGTTCTAGGCATCAGTAGTTTGTTCCTTCTAATTCTCCATAACTACACTCCTTTTATTCTGCGTGGAATCTAAATATTACAGTCTTAATTCTTGTTTAAATCTAGTGCTTACTATTATAAGTGCCAGACACTATTTTCAGCTCCTCACAAATATTAACTCAGTTGATACAGAGGTAGATACTATTACTACCATTCTCGTTTTATAGCTGGGAGGATAAAGAAATTGCCCAAGGTGAAACAGCTAGCAAGTGGTTGTGCTGGAATTTTATCCTAAGTAGTTTAGCTGCAATGACCCTGTTCTTAACCACTACTCCAGAGGGCCGTTCTGAATTCCTCTCTGATCCCCTTGTCCTTAGAACAGTTCCCCCCTCTTCTGAGCTCTCACTGAACTTCACTTGTCCTTCAATCTTGACACTTAAATTAGAGTCTTCTTACAAGTGAGCTCAGCATGTGTCTTCTCCACAGATCATATGCTATCAAGGGCGGAGATTGTTCTTTGTTTTTCTCCATCCCCAGTTTGAGCACAGTATAAACATTCAAAACATGCTTATTGAATAAAGGGAGACCTTTAATCAAGAGGTCTCTCAGAAGGTAGCAATGGTACAGTGGAAGAGACACAGAACTTTGAATCAGGGAAATTGGGTTAAAATTCTGTCTCTGGAATTTGATAGCTATACAACCTTGGGAAAGTCACCTTACCTGCCTAGCTTCAGTTCCCTTGAACAAAAATAGATAAAATGTCACATAATCCATATAACCTTCATGTTTAAATTAGCATCTATTTTACATGAATTACTATAGTCTTCCCTTTCCCTAACTCACAGCTCCATGAGAACTCTGACAATGTTTCCTCCTTAACTATACACAGCTCTAAACCATCAGAACAAGCTTAGATTCACTTCTTTACCTTTTCCTTGTGTAACTTCATTTATATGTGCTGTTTAAGTCTCTGAGCATACCAGGAGCAGCAACCATTTCTATATTGAGCACTGCTTGCACTGGATTGTGCTCCTGTCACCTTGGTTAAGTGAGGAACTGCATTTTCTAGAATTTCTTTCTCTCTGGGAATCTGGTTAGAGTTGGTCAAAAGAGAAACTTACATGACTTTCGGTAGACAAAATTAAACAGCCATTACTCTCAGAGACTCTTCTTCACAATCAGATGCAGAGATGCCAAGCAGGTCCTAGCTTATCCCAACTTTCCACTGTGCCATGTCCAGGGGTTTCCTTAAATGATGGTCCTGCTGATGAACAGCTGCCCAAAACCCACCTCAAATGCTGGATGCAGAACAAACAGCTCTCTGTAGATTTCCCCACATGTTCCCTCTTCTCAACAATCTCTCTTCAGTGCTGGATGTGCTCACATTCTTGAGTTTCCCTTCACAACCCAACTGCTACACATGTTAAAAGAGTTTAAGACTGATTAACATTTTAATCTTTTGTCTTCCAACTGCCCCTTCCCAGACCTTCACTTCCTCAGCTCCTGAGCTCTTCCCACATCTGTACAAGGCTACATACAGGTGCTGTATACATACACATACACATAGTAGTGTCTGGCATAAAGTAGAAGCCCAAATAAATATTTATTAAATAAATGAATGAATGAATGTGAACCTATATATTGATTTAATACTCCCATAAGATTGTATGATCCCTAAGATCAGGGGCTATATCTAAAGACTCTATTTACTATATTTTATTTACTGTTGTTTACAGTACTAAGTAAATACATGTTAATTCTTTTTTTTTTCCTAGGTATTGGAGCTGGGAATTGAACCCAGGACCTCCATATGGGAAATAAGCACTCAACTGCTTCAGCCACATCTGCTCCCTGTGTTAATTTTCAAAATGGAAGAACTGTGAATGATGATAAATTCTAATAATAAGGAGATAAGAGGGGTGAGGAAACACAGTTTGTTTTGTGTTTTTTAAGTATACTTTTATTTATTTTTAAAAAATACATAGATTACATAAAACGTTACATTAAAAAATATAGGAGATTCCCGTATGCCCCACTCCCCACACTTCCCACTTTCCCCCACATTAACAACTTCCTTCATTAGTGTGGTACATTCATTGCAATTGGTGAACACATTTTGGAGCTTTGCCACTAAGCATGGATTATAGTTTATATTGTAATTTACACTTTTTCCCACTCCATTCTATAAGTTATGCAGGATATATAATGGCCTGTATCTGTCTTTGCAGTGTCATTCAGGACAATTCCAAGTCCTGAAAATGCCCCCATATTATACCTCTTTTTCCCTCTCCCTGCCGTCAGCAACTCCAGTGGCCACTGCCTCTACATCAATGATATAATTTCTTCCATTGCTAGAATCACAATAAGTCTATAGTAGAATACCAGTAAATCCACTCTAGTCCATATTTTATTCCCAATCCTGAGGATTCTGGGATGGTGATGACCACTCCACCTCTAATTGAGAGAGGCTGTGATCCCATATGACTGACGGCTGGGACTCTCTTACTTGCAGTTGTAGACACCTTGGTGTGGTGGTTGTCCATCCTCATCTCCTTGTTAGATGTCCTGGGTGAGACCAATGAACTGGAGAGTAGGTGTTGCAACTCTGCTGAAGCTATGTGCCCAGGTGGCACATGGACAGCCCAGAGATGCAAGTCTCCTGGACATACACTTACCAACTCTAGCACCAACTATAGTTTCAATTAAAGGGCAGAAGAGGCATGTGTAGAGAAGTCACATCTGAGTCCATAGTTTGTTTTTTATGTGACACATTTGAACACCATGAAAACAGAGCTAAAGTCTATAGACTCAAGTAAAAACACAGGGCAAATCATATCTTGGAAAAATGATCATCCCATAAAGTCAATACAGGATAGGGTCCCCAAAGCAACAACCTAAAGAAGGGATTCTCCTCTATTTATAGTCTCTGAATAATCTGGAAATAAAATTTCTGTGGGTTTCATATATAGGTAGATTTCATGTTCTAAAAGTCAAGTTATGCCCCCTTTTCTTATGCTGCCCTTCCACTAGTGAATAATTTGAATTATACAGTCATGGAAGAAAGAAATATGTAATAAGAGAATTTGGTCCATTGACTGTGAAGTCTATGTGTAATAAATCTTTCGCAAACTCTAGTCTAAGTCCTCACTGTAGTTTTGTTTTTCTCTCTCTCTCTCTTTTTAACTCCATGGATACTCATCCAGATGTTCTATCCCTGAATGAGTGTGACATGCTTGAGACATACTTAATTAAATGAGGATTTAACAGGAGTATTTAGGTGAGACTATTCTTTTGAACCACATAAAAAAGAGAAAGCCAAACCTATGGTAATGTGACATTTAAATTGCAAAGGCAAACCCCAAAAAAGTAAGAAATGTAAATTTAGTGTTGTCATAGTAATTCTAGCTAAACCGCAGTACACATAGTATACTTGCTGAGACTTCTTTGCATAAGTCTTTTATATTATATATTCAAATATTTTAATGGTGCATGGTACATGATCCCTACTAAATATGCATTTATATGAACATAAAAATCAGCTCTTCTTTTGCTTACATATTTTATTATATTCACATACCCAAAGCAAACTCTGAAGCCTTTTTCACAAATTCATGGGAAAATTTTGAATTCTGGGTAGTTTATTTAAAATGTCTTCCTTTCCCTTTGCTAGAACATGATATTTGGAGCAATGCATTCAATGAGATATGGGCTGATCTCATTTAGCTTCATCAGTATTCACATCAAATATAAATAAACTCTCCAAGTTGAAATGAAACATTTAAAAAAAATGTACAGAATGCTGGAATCTGTAACCCCAGTTGACTTTTTCATCATTTCTACATACCAGGAACACATTAATCTCAGGTGCTTTAGGACCCCTTCCAGCTTGGAAAGCCCATGATTCTATGATTCTCCCAAGTTACAGATGTCATCTTCAAAACACACCCCATCACTTCTCGAATAGCTGTTCCACTATCCCCCTGATGAAATCTCATTTATTTTTATAAGACAAGACAAAATTGAAACATCCCTCAGGTAACAAATAATAGTATACATATTGTAACTTTTTTCCTTCACTAAAAGTTACATTTTTCTTTGGGCAAACTTTGATAGAAAAACCAAGACTTTTATGAATAACCTGAAGGCAAATTATTATAACTCACACCTTCATAACTTCCAAGCACCTCAGCCAAGAAAGTATATAACTCTAAATGTTAATATAAAATTTTCAACATGTTCTATCAAATGAATCTAAGTGAGGGTAAGGATTTTTAATGTCCCTGTTACTTTTAAGCATCATTCCAATTAAACATTAACCTCTTCTAAGGGGAGTCATTGAAGCTAGGTGCTCTCAGCTTTATCCAAATCCAGCCACCCTGGCATCCCGGATCAGGATAAGGCTCATCTCAGGGTTTTGCAATCCTGTCTTACTTTCTGTTTCCTGTGTGGATCAGAAGGCCCAGGTCTTACCCTGTTGCTCTATTTTGCATCCTGGCCACTTCACAAAGTGCTTGCCACAGAGTAAATACACAAATACATATTTGTGGGATGAGTTATTTACTCAGTTATGACTTATTAAGCCTATGTCTCCCAACCTGCCTGCTATTATTGCATTCAGTGCAGATGCTCAGTAAATTTTTGGTGAAGAAAAGGGAAGAGAAAGAGGAAAAGAAAGCCTCTAGCAGCACTCTGAGGTGAGTAGCTATTTCAGACATCCAGGAGAAGAATGGTGAGCCAAAGGAAGTCACAGTCATGGGTGACCACCAGAAGGTTAACTATTTTGAGAATGTAACATACTTGATACCACTTTCCGAGATGCTGGTGGCCTCTACCAAAAAATATTCACAGATATGGCTAAATAAAATGTTTGCCTGTGCAGTACTTTGCAAGGCTCAGTTCATATTTGGTAGTCGAAGTCTGCTCCAAAGTTGAACAATGCCATTCTGTTGCGTCCAGGTGTTTGGCTACATCTGGGCTATTTTGTCTTCATTTGCCCTGTGAGGATGTCTCCTGATGACACAGGCCACAGATTGAAAAGAGCTTGAAAGGCAGAGACAATAAGGAGTTATCATAGTCCAAAAAAGCCTTGGGTCAACACTTTTTTTTCTCTTCACCATTACACAAAGTGAGGGATCCACAAGTATTTAAAGATTAGGAGAGGAAAACCTATTAAGAAGGCAGTTAGTACTTGGTGGAGGTATAATGAGTCAAGGTTGGAGGTGGGGAATGGGTGAGGAGTTCATTTTTCTTTCTTTCAAAGTAGCCCATATACATTCTTAGATTCATTCCGTGTTTGCTGTTATAAATGCTTGCTAATATTCATTGAACATGTACTATATTCCACTAGAGCTCTTAGTTCTTAAAAAGTATTACTGATCTGTACAACATCCTTAAAAGTGTATCAGACACTGCTATTTGCCTAACTGTATTAGTCAGGGTTCTCCAGAGAAACAGAACCAATATGCGTTGTATATATATAAATATATATCTAACTAGAAGAACTGGCTCATACAACCATGGAGGTTGGCAAGTTTGAACTCCACAGGGCAAGTTGCAAGTTAGAAAATAAAGGTGAGGCTTAAGTCCTTTACCTAAATTCCCCAAAGAAACCTGGCTGACTGAAATTTCCAGCATACTGAAGCTGAAGCAGAAATTCTGATTTTTTAAATCCTCAGATCTGGCTTTTAAGACTTCCAACTGATTGGATGAGGAGACCATCCTCAATGCTGGAGGCAATCTCATTTGTTGATTGTAGATGCAACCAACTGAAGGTAGATGCAAATTCCATCTACAAAGACCCTCACAGTAACGAGTCCAGTGCTTGACCAAACAATTGGACAATATAACCTAGCCAAGTTGATATTAAATTAACCATCACACTAACCATTACTCATTTCCCCTCTTTCTTCCACAAAAACAACACCACAATTTTGTTTGGAGGTGGCGATGTGACCACCCTTACATGGTCATGTAATAGATTTCAGTCCAACTAGATAGAAGCAAATAAGGTGAAACATTTCAAGGGAAAGACTTTCTATGCTTTACTCCATTCCCTTTCCCCCTCATTCTGCCTGCATTATGACTATCTATAGGTGCAGAAACCATCTTGAGACCATGAGAATAAAAGCCATTTATTTGTTCCACACATAATGAATGGTGATGCAAAACAATAGAAGAAGTCTAGGACACTGGTGATCTTGAGGAGCCATTGTGCCAGCCTTGGACTGCCCTGTCCTGACTTTTTGTTACACTAGAAAAATAAACACTATTTGAATAAACCACTAAACTCATGTTTGTTATATGCCCAAATGACCACTGATAGAGGTAGGTATTGTCTAAAACTCCACATTTCTGGTGAAGAAACAAAGGCACAAAGAGATTTAGCAACTTGTGCAAGATCTCTCAGACAGGAAGTGGAAGGGCTAGGATATGAGCCCAGGCTAGTGGCTCCAGGGCCCTTGTGTCTGGGCATCCAGGCCCCAGCACTCTCTCAACTTGGTTTTTACAGCTCCTCGGGGACTTGACTCTTGTTCTTTCAAACCCTGCTTCAGCCACCCCTCTTCTCTGGTTCCAGCATACATAAAGATGCAAAGGTCAATGTTCACAACATGCTCCAGAACATTCAAAGCGCTGTGATGGAGAAGACTATTTCAGAAGGAAATTATTCATGACTGATACTGAGCAAGGTGGGTTCTTGCCTGAAGAACTTCCGAGACCAGTTCCTGAAATACCAGGATATCAAAGAGAAAGGCTTTTATTTGCTAGCACATAGCAAGGCGCTAAGAAGGCCTAGAAGCCTAAAAGTCTATGTCCCTGAGTTTGAGGAGTTTAGGGTAATTATGGATTTCCAAAAGGGAAGGGTGAAGTTGTTACCATTTCAATAAAAATAACCATAAACAAGGTAAGATTAGTCTAGACTAATCATCACAAGAGCAAGTCATAGTTTGCAATGACCATATGTAAAGGGTGAGGTCGACCTAGCCAGTTTTAGTAATTTTGGGTTTTAATTTTGGCTATTCTATAATATATTGGAGAACCAAAAAAAAAAAGACATCTATATAATGTTTCAGTAATCATAATCATTTGTTAATTCTTAACTTTCAGTTACATGATATTTCTCTGGAAGAATTAGATTACCGTTTTCAACAAAATCCTAAACTAATAGGTTGCAGATTGTTCTTTCAATGGACTTGGGAAAAATAAACTGCAAATGAGTGAAAATGTCTTTCATTTCCAAGGGCTAAATCACTGTTTATCATTAAGACAGTGTAGTTTTAAACAGAGAACCTTGGCTTGATTATCAATCTTTGACCATCATGTTCTCAATCTTTTTTCTCTCCAAGCGAAGTTTAAGTGGAGATGCATATGTTCTACTTATTGATATAAATTGTTGTAATTGCTTATTAAAGTTGAAAATGCACAACTGTGAAAAGCAAGAAGAACGCAAATTTTCTACTAGCAGTCTTTTCCAAGAAAGCTCTCAGCATGTATAGTGCCATTGGAGGTGTAATTTTATCAGATAGAGCAAGGGGAGAGGAAAACAAGAGAATGTGTCTAAGATTTGGAAACAGGCTTGATCCACTCACTGACCTCAGGAGCATTCCAAAGTGGTTATTCCGCTATTTTAAGGACAGCCTTTACAATGTAAATTACTCTTCTATTGAAAAAGAAAATTTCTGAGTACTAGGATTAAATAGTAGCTGATTTTTTTTTCAGAAGTAACTTAGAGCAACATTGCCAAAGGGTTTAATGGACAAATTTAGGAAATGCTAAATTTTGTAAAATTTTGCAAAGCTCATTAACATAAAACATAACATATTACTGTATTAAAAATCCATTTGATGGGTTCTGCAGTAAAGGAACAAGTTTGACATTTTTAAGTGTATTTGGGGAAATATGTACTACACAGAAATTAGAAACAACAGCACATCTTTTCCTTACTAGAGTAATGCTTAAATTTATATTTTTACAATCCTTCCCCACTCTTACACCAAGGCACAAAGCCCTTAGCTATGTGGGTATGTTGAATCAATTATGTTCATAGTTAATCAATTACAAACATTTCTTCAATGCATAAGAACAAGGAACTAGTAGAAAACTTTACATGTGATGGTCTGGGTTTGAGGTTATGTTTTATTCCTCTGGGGTTCTGATAGATACACATACTTCATTTAGGGCAAATTTAGATCAGAGTAGCTTTGGAGCAATAGATGACTCTGTGGATGAAATGCTACTGGTAAATTTCTCTTAATTGGTGCTATTGGACTTTTCTGTCCACGTCACAGACAGTTCATGGGAGCTGAGACCAACCGTGGCGGGGGCGGGGTATAAAGACTAAGAAGGGGAAAGGAATGCCTTAGGGAGTTGAGGTTTAGGGACAGATGAATGAAGATGGAGAAAGAAATACCTCAAACCACAAGAATGAAAAGGGAACCCATTTCTAGTGAAGCTTCCTATCAGTATTTAGAATCCCGTTTTCTCCCCTCTGCTACTAAATTCCTACTACTTCTTCTAAGTTTACCTGAAGTCTCTCTACTAGTTAGTCTCCACTGGCCACCCCCAGCCCAGATCCTTCATTCTCCCCCCTCAGTTGTGTTTCTATAGGCCGCATACATCTCCTGGGTTCTCTTGCTGGCCTGCTAAGGCAGAAATTGATAGGAGGTAGGGCATGGGAGAAGAGAGAGCTCAACGTACTTCTTCCCATCTTTCCCAGGGTGATTTTCTTGGAGTTAGTCGAGTGTACCAAACCCTAGGCAAACTGGGATGGTTGGTCATTCTACCTACTCCCTCTCTCCATGTCTCTGTAGTAACTATGTCCCATGATTATAGCTCCTGCCAGGGGAACTCTCCTCCATGCCTCCACGATTCCAGTCTCATCAGGTCCTAGGAAATGGATCTCTTCATCTTACCCCTTTGGATCTAGGGTTGGGAATCAGGTACAAAACTCTCCCTTGTTTGTTCCTAAACTCCATCCACATCTCCATAAGCAGTCCTCTCGTGAAAGTCTTTCAGTCTGAACCATCTACGGTGAATTATGCTTCCTCCCATTACACTGAATGATGATCCTATTCAGAGGTGGGCTTGTTCTCCTTTACTTCGCCTCCTGGAATGTTCCTATAAATCCTGAGTATGCACCAATATTTTCCTTGATTTGACATCATTTGTTTGTTCATCATCTCTTTGTGGTTAGAGGCAGTGCCCAGTACTCCTCCAGTACTTAACCCAGAGCTGGACACTTAGTGCCCAATCACTGTGAAATAAATGACTGACTAATAATGAGTGAATGAACCCAACAGCAATGACCACATTCCCAGTGAGAACCATACTGGCTGCTTTTTTGACTCCTGCACCACTGTTCAATTTACAATTTTGACTCAGTTGAGATGTTTTCCTCCAAATCTCTAATGCAGCACAATAACAAGATAAGTATTGAAATTTAAAAGACTATAAGACTCCAGCATGGACAGAATCATGACTCCCAAAGATGTCCATGTCCTAATCCCCACATGAAAATGTTAGGTTGCATGACAAAGGAGAATTAAGGCTGCCAGTCAGCTGATGGGGAAATTATCCTGAATTATCTGGGAGGGTCCAATGTAATAATAAAGAAAAAAAGAAGGTCCTCATAAGTGGAAAAAGGAGGCAGCAGGAGAGTCAGTGTTGGAGATTTGAAGGTGCTACTTTGCCTGCTTTGAAGTTGGAGGAAGGGGCCATGAGCCAAGGAATGTAAGCAGCCTATAGAAATGGGAGAGGTAATGAAATGGATTTCCCCTAGGCCATCCAGAAAAGAATGTAGCACTGCTGCTACCTGGATTTTAGCCCACTGTGACCCTTTCTGTACTTCTAACCTCCAGAACTGTAAGATAACACATTTGTATTATTTTAAGCCACCAAGTTTGTGGTAATCTGTAATAGCAGCAGGAGAAAAATAATAAAGTTATGTCCAAAAAAATAGTTGTCCTCTGTTAACAAATGTTCATTTGATTTCACAGCCTAACCTTATAGGATTAAAAAAAAAAAAACTTAGTTAAACTTTCTCTGTCCTTCAATGTATATATTTAACTCTAATTTAGGCATTACCAGTAATTAGCATTTATTTATGCCTATATTTACAGACTTCTTTAAAATATTTTAAAATTTAGAAACATCTTTTGTGTACTGTTAAGATCAATTATCTTAATAGAAAATCGTAAAATGTTTCTCCCTAGTTTTTGACCCATAAATGGCTATCGTGGGATCTTTCACGCAAACCCTTCTGCTTTGACTCCCTGATTTTGCCCTTTTAACCCACCCCCAGTTAATTAGTTATATCATTAACTACTCAATTCTCCTGAATTCCCAAGGGCTGAAAGATAAAAGTCAAAACTTTACATTTAATCTGATCACATTCAGCTAAATTCAAAACACTACCGACCCATACTCATCTCTCTCCTCCAAAAACATCTTACCTCAGGCTTTGGGCATGCCATAGATCAGCTATCACCACACTCTGCTCTCAACATTTCAAAATTGTATTCTTCCTGCAAAGCCTGATCCACTCTGAACAAGTAAGGATTTATCTCAATTATTTGGTGGTACACAGTATTTTGTGACGGTGAAAAATCACCTCTATATCCCAGATCTAATTTCAATGTATAATTTAACTTTTATGTACATCCATAATTGTATGCAGAAAAGAAATGAACAGAGCTTCAGTGTACAGTGGAACAACATCAAGCATTCTAATAAATACCTAAATTTGGAGTCCCAGAAGGAGAAAAGGAGGCAGAAAGATTACTCGAAGAAATACTAGTTGGAACTCTTCCAAGTTTAAGAAAATTATAAACCCGCAGAGCCAAGAATCTCAATAAACTACAAGCAGTGTCAGCACAAAGGAAGTCAATACACCAAGGATTATTAAATTGAAAGCCAGCGATAAAAGGTCATGGGTGGACCACTTTTATTTGCTGATATTCAAATATCAGATTTCATCTGTAAAATAGGGGTAAAATCTACCTTTTCGGTTTTGTTTCTAGTATTAAAGATTCAGCATATAAAGAAACAGCATGTTTGCCCATAGTAGAGTGATTATTACCAAAGGCTCAGGATTCCACGAGCCTGGGTCCAAAGCTCAGCTCTGCCATTTAGCTCTGAGGCAGGTCACTTAAGCTCGCTGTGCCACAGTTTTCTGTTTAGTAAATGGGAATTACAACAATTGTACCTACACCTCATAGGGTTGTGAGGGTTAAATTAGATGATGGCTATCAGACATTACAATGCCTGAAAATAACTCATGTTCAATAGATGCCAGTTACTATTATTCCATGAGAAGAAAAGTCATGTTCTAGGACTAAAATGATGTCCACACTCCCAATCTATGCTTGCTGCATTCTGACGTGTGGATGGCACTCCATGATCCTTGAAGAGAGAACGCATTTTGCTTGCGTGGTGTACTGAATCACGTACCCCAGTTTGGACATATTCTTGGCCTTGGTCCACTTTCTGCTGGGTGTTGATCCATTGTAAATAAGGTCTCTTTAAGATGTTACTTCAGTAAAGCTGTGACCCCACTTAATCAGGTTGGGCTTTAATCTGGATTATAGGAGTCCTTTATAAACCCAGGGAGAGACAAATGGAAAACGAAGTCACAGGGAACCTCCAGAAGCTGAAAGTCAAGGAACCCAGAAAGAGTGGAGAAGACACCTCTGTGTGCACTGCCATGTGACAGAAAAGCCAAGGATTGCCGACAGCCAAGCAGCCCCCCCCCCCCCCCCCCCCCAGAATTCTACAGTTCCCTGGGAGAAAATATTGTCTTGCTGATGCTGGATTTTGGACTTCTCATCTTAAAAAATAAATCCCCATTTTTTAAGCCAACCTATTGTATGGTGTTTGTATTAGCAAGTAGGAAACTAAAGCAATTAGTGAAGAAAAGAGTCAATCATCTTCTTGAGGAATGCACTTGAAAAATCAGTCAGAATCTAGTTTACCTTAGGATCTCCTGATAGTCCTCTATTTCTGCAATTAGCGTTTTTTTAAAGTAGAATAGACTTGTTTTTTACATGCTTTTTTTCTCTTTCAAAGAATGGAAAAAGAATTTTAAAAGTAATACCCATTCTGAAATAAAGGATAAAGCACTGGCCCCTGGAACGTATAGCCTCCTTTTTTTTTCTTTGCCTATTCTGGTAAGATTCAGAACTGGATGTAAACAAATACATAGATAAAGCAAAATCAACATCATTTATGTGCAAGAAAATTATGACCAATTCACATAAAAGGAGAGCTGTCCATCATTCTCTCACCAAAATCTACCTCGCTTTGTTGGATTTGGCATCTTAATAAGACCCTTTTATTTTTAAAAGATTGGCCTAGTTCAGTAAAACCCTGTTTGGAGTTTCATTTTAAATTTATATCACTTCATATCATCGTAGGACTAAGGGAATTGAATCAATATCCTGCTTCCCCCTGACTTTACCAACAACACTGCAAATATCATTGCAGAGGAATGGAAGTGAAAGCGTTCATTGACAACATCTAAAGAAGAGAAGATTAGTGGTTTTCTGGTGAAATAAAAATGACCCGATTTTCAAAACCCCTGTTTGAAACTGGCTGCTCGTGACCGTATGTACAATGGACACTTAGAGTTATATCTTCCTTCCAAGTGGAGACAAACTTCGTCAAGTTTCTTTGGGTGGCAAGTAATTGACAGCAAGTTTCTTCAAGTTTGTTTGAGGAAAAAAAGTATATTTGTTGGAAAGTTAGTAAATTCCCTTGCAAAATCCAGGCAAAACTGTGCATATCAAATAACTATACCAGCACTGGGAAGTCAACAGAAATCAGACTGTCTCACTCTGTTTCTTGTCTCTGCTCCTCTCAGTATTTCTCATTTGTTCTCTCTTTACCAACCCGTTTTTCACCTGCTCCTTGCACATGGCAGAATGTGTCTGGCCCACAGCTCCCTCATTACATTAATTTAGTCACAACAATAGGCAGAAATTAATGGATTAGCTCTGAATCCCAACGTCAGGTTGCTAAGAGTGAAATCTCACAGTTTGAGCTCAGGTCCGATGTCCTCTTGTGATCTAATAAGAATTGCCAACGTGTATTTGCAGTTTGGAGGTGGGGTTATGGCACTCAAGCAAGTATATCCAAGATCCACTTCTGTGGGACATTAGGGACATTCTCAGAAAAGGGAGATCTCCCCACAAACATTATAATAATCATTTTTTTATATATTAATAATATCTATAGAGAAAGATAATGTCTCTGCTTTGCAAAGGATTCAGCTTTTTTACTCCACCAAAATCACTTTGTGTTAGGAAGCAGGTCTCATATTCAACACTGGTCCAGTCTGAAAGAGGCATTGGTGTGTAGATCTTAAAAAGGTCAAATCATTAAGAAAACAGAACCTGCAGTCTCTGAGTCCCCCAACTCTCCTTTACTATCACCACACAGCAGAGTTTTTAAAAAATTCTTTGTGCAATTAGTGGGAATTTAAGCTTGAACCTAAATATTAGCAGAGACAAAATTTTATCTAGAACTTTGTACTGTTTATTTTTTAAAGCATTAAAATATATGGGTGAGCCATACTGGGTTTAAGAAGTAATAAAACATGGGTTATTCCTTTGAGATAATATCTTGGGAATATGTAAAGGAGTTGATGAAACCTGAAGCATATTCCATCTTAATGTGTTGACTTGAATTTAAAACTGTTATACTATTTTTCAGAACGCAGCTATACATTTCTGGGCATTATTTTTTCATTTGTATCATCTGCCTTCCCCTCAGATTTTTATCCTAAATTTATTCAAAATTAACTTTGTAACTTCCCACTTTCCAAGTGGGACAGACTCAGACTAAGACAGACTCAGAGTCACTCCATTAAAGTATCTTTTAAAAAATATTTATGTAAAAGAAAAAGAGCGTACATTTTAGAGATGTAAGTTGAAAAATGTTGAGATAAAATGGCATGACATCTGAAATTTGCCTTAAATATGTCAGCAAAGAAAAAGAAAAACAAAAAAAAAAAGGCATTGATGAAAGTGATGTGGCAGGGTCTTAATAATGGGAATATAGAGGACGATTGCACTATTTTCTCAACTTTTATGGATATTTGGAAATGTTAATAATAATAAAAATATTTTAATATATTAAAATAAAAATATTATCATCTAGTCCAGCCATTCTTTTGATGTTAGAATCCCTCCATAACACCTCTGTTTCTGTATTATTCAGCTTCTGTTTTAAAATCACCAGATCAGGGAATTCACTGTTCCTAAGGCAGCCCATTCATTCCATCTTGGTATAACTGTGACAATCTCACATTGTGTTAAAATTAACTTATCTAAAGCATCTATTACCCCACATTTAATTGTTCTTCTTTCTACCTGGCAGTCATTCAAATAGGAATTGAAGGCACTCGTGTAGGAATTACTGTTAATTTTGTTAGGTAAAATAATGGAATTATTTTTTTCTTTATTTTTAAAGAAACTTTAGAGTACATAGATGTTACAACAAAAATATAAGGGATTCCACCCCCACACACACACTTTCCCTCATTAATAGCATCTTTCATTAGTGTGGCACATTTGTAGCAGTTGATGAACCACATATTGAAGCATTTCTACTCACCCATGGTCTAGAGTTTACATTATGGTTTACACTTTGCACAGCACAATTTTATAGGTTTTAACAAAATGTATAATGGCCTATATCTGTCATTGCAATGTTACACAGAACAATTCCATTGTCCCAAAAATGCCTCATATACATCTATTCTTTCCTCTCCCTCCCCTCAGAGCCTTTAGTGACCACTATCTTTATAACAATGTTACAAGTTCCTCCATTACTGGAATAAAAATGTCTACTTTGGTTCATAGTTGCATTCCCCCTTATGTTTGTGCATTCCTCAATCTTGAGGATTTGGGGATGGTGATACCCACTCTGCTTCTAATGGAGAGGGAGCATAGATTGCATGGGGCAGGTGGATGGACCTGTCTTGCTTGCAGTTGTGGACACTTTTTTGGGATGGGTGTTGTCCATAATCATCCTGTTGTTAGTTATCCTGGGTGAGTCCAATGAACTGGAGAGGTGTTGGCTGCAACTCTGTTGAGATTCACGGCAACGCCGGCAAACGAACAGTCAGAAAATTTAAGTCTCTGAGGCATATTTTTAACAGGTATAGTACTAAGTGTAGGTTCTAATAAAAGGGGCAGAAGAACCACGTGTAAGAAAATTATAAATAAGTCTAACTTTGATACATTAGAGAAATATGTTACTATATGTTCCAAGGTAAGACCCACTAGCAGGGTGCCAATTTCCTCAGTTTTTCTGCCCTGCCTGTGGTGTCTAGATGTCTAAAGAGCCCTTAGGAGCACCCCTGCTTGAGGCACTGTTTACTGTGGCAGTCAGTGAGATTCTCCTGAGATGTGCATAAGTGTAACCTCTGGAATGACCTCCTGACTCACTCTGAGATCTCTTAACCAAAGAAACTCATTTGCATTTAATATTTCCCCTTTTTGGTCAAAGTCTTTTTCCAAGCGCATCACTAATTGACACTTGGTAATTGTCCCTTGGTGTCAGGGAGGCCCATCCCTGGGGTTCATGTCCTATGCTAGGGGGAAAGCAGTGTGTTTATATGCTGAGTTTGGCTTAGAGAGACCCCACATTTGAGCAACAAAGAAGTTTTTAGGAGGTTACTCTTAGGCAATAGTACTAGGCTAAGTTTCAGTTTCACAAGAACAAGGTTCATAAGTATAAGCATCAATAGCAAGGGCCTGGCATATTGGTCCGTCATCCTTTGCCAGCACTGCCCATGTACTCTAGAGATTCTTGTTACTCTATTAGAGAATGTAGCAGGACTCCCCAAGATTGAATTCAATATTCCGTTGGTTATTGTGTGGGTTGATTACTTTTTAATGTCCTCATTTAGAATATTTAGATGTGAAATGACATGACGTCTGAGATTTGTTTTTAAATAATTCAGCCAAATAAAAAATAAAAAAAAATAAAAAACTTGGAGGGATTGAACATAAGAGGTTGATAATTATTAAAACTAGGAGGTGGGGGTAAGCTGGGATTCATTACAATGTTCTCCAAACTTTTGTGTGGCTTTAATATTGCTATAATAACATTTATTTTTTAAAGACAAATAAAATATATTTTGCAGAATTTTTGTGAAGATTACATGAAATATCTTAAATGTTTTCCAAAAAGATGTTCTATTAATGATTGTTTTAAATTTAACTTATTTTAAATAAACATTTGTTAATATTTTGCTTCATTTCGGTTCACACTCCTTTGGCCATGTGCTCACTTGGTGCTTATTTCCTCTCTTCTACAAAAGAAATTAGAATACTGGTAAAATTGTGAAAATCACCTCTTTCAGAAATCTGGAAATGAAGCAAAGGCTTTTGTAATAACAATTCAGGGAACATTTATTCAAGAAAAATGTCTGAATATCAGTAAAAAAAACAAACAAGAATTATGGTGTTTTTAACTTGCTGTATTCCTATCCTTCTATCCTCAACTTTGCAGTAGCCTTGAAAGCCATACTTACATTGAAAACCTGTGGCCTACTAATCACTGGAGGTGGCAGAAAGGGGCTGGAACTCCTCCAAAGCTATATTTCCAGAGAATTGTCACTATTGATCTGTCTGGTAGTTTCCTGGAAAAGCTCACTAAAGGGGCTTGTCTTTATTTAACCTGATTCAGAGCCTACCCATTAGGAACAGAGAAGCCTTTTCCCCAGGGCTGTTTGTTGCAAACAGTACGTAACAATTGTTTAACATCACAGCTGTCTTGGATGATGAGAACAGTTGAGGCAAACAAACTGACCCAAAAAGCTAAAACCAAAATTGAAAAATGAAAAGCCAAAACCCAATGTTGGAGATATCCTTAAAGGGCATGGCAAAGCTATTCCTGGGAATCTAGGAAGCCATGCACATGTGTAAGGCTGTGTGTACAACCAGGGTTGTGTGCATGGTTAGGAAAAACATAAGAAGCCTATGTCTCACCTCTGGCTGACTTTGAGGTCTTCTCAGGCAGTAAGGGAAGGCTCGAGCAGAGTGGCAACCTGCATGAACAATGAAGGCATGCCTTAACATACATACAGAGCCCCTTAGAAAAAGTCTGGGAGACTTATTGGTTGCAAGCATTTATGGAAATTTTCCTCCAAACATTAGATAACCAGTAAAGTAATCAAGCATAGACACACTGGCCACATAAGACAAAGAATAGATATTTTACAGAATTAGTTTAGAAAGTCAATAAATAAATGGCAACAACAATGATAATGAGTGCCGAGAGGGAGGAAAATCTCGTTTCCAGAATTGCCACACTATATGATTTATTCAGTTTTCAGCAACAAATGATGAGATATGCAAAAAACAAGAAAGCATGGCCAATACACTTGGGTGGCAAGGGGGAGCAGTTGGTAGAAACTTTCTCTGAGGAAATCCAGAAGCTAGATGTACTATGTAAAGGCATAAATCAATATTTTAATTATGTTCAAACAGTTAAAGGAAACCATGTCTAAAAATACTAAAGGAAAGTGTGAAATATCTCCAGAGAATATCTATAAAGAGATAGAAATTATTTTTTAAAGAATCAAATAGAAATTCTGGTGTTGAAAAGTATAATAACTGCAATGAAAAAAATCACTAGAGGGATTCAACAGCAGATTTGAGCTTACAGAAGATTCAGCAAGCTTAATGATAGGTCAATTTAAATTATGCAATCTGAGGCAAAGAAAAAGTAAAGAATGAAGAAAAATGACCATGGCCCTAGAGACTTGTGGGACACAAACAAATGTGCTAACATACACATAATGAGAGTCCCAAAAGTAAAGGACAGAGATATTAAAGGACAGAAAGTATATTTGAAGAAACAGTAGCTAAAAACTAACTGAATTTGATGAAAAACATTCATCTACACATCTAATAAGCTCAACTCCAACTAGGAGAAACTATGAGATTCATAATTGTATTAGTCAGAGTTCTCTAGGGAAACAGAACTGCCAGGAGATATCTGTAAAAAAAAGACTTTATAAAATTGTCTCATACAACTGTGGACAATTCCACATTCCATAGGGCAGGCTGCAAACCAGGGGTTCCAATGAGGGTCCTTGATGAATTCCCCAGGAGATGTTGGCTTTCTGAAATAAAGATGGGAATTCTCTCTCTGAATGCTGAAATCACTTCCCCTTTCAAGATCTTCAATTGATTGGATGAGACCTCACTCACTGCTGATGGCAATCCCCTCAGTTGATTGTAGATGTAGCCAGTCATTTATCCAATCAACTTACTGATGATTAAAGTCCATGAAATGCCTTGTTTTACAATTAGCCCAGTACTTGCTTGACCAAACAACTGGGCCCCATTACCTGGTCAAATTGACACAGTAGCATAGCCTTCACAATAATCAAACTGTGAAAGACAAAGACTAAGAGAGGAACTTGAAAACAGCACGAGAAAAGTGATTCGTTATGTGCAACAAACAATCTTCAATAAGAAACCCTGGAAACCAGAAGGCATTGGGATATGTTCAAAGAATTCAAAGAACAATACTGTCAAACGAGAATCCTATATCCAGCAAAATTCTATCACAAAAAAAGAAAGAGGTGGCGGACTTGGCCCAATGGTTGGAGTGTCCGTCTATCACATGGGAGGTCCAGTTAAACCCGGGGCCTCCTTGACCCATGTGGAGCTGGCCCACGTGCAGTGCTGATTCGCACAGGGGGTGCCGCCCACGTGGGGAAGCCCCACGCCCAGGGAGTGCGCCCCATGGGGAAAGCCACCCAGCCCGAAGGAGAGTGCAGCCTGTCCAGGAATGGTGCCACATACACAGAGAGCTGACACGACAAGGTGACGCAACAAAGAGAAACACGGATTCCCGTGCCGCTGATGGGAACAGAAGCGGACAAAGAAGACGCAGCAGCTAGACACAGAGAACAGAGGACTGAGGTGGGGGGCGGCGAGGGAAGGGGAGAGAAATAAATAAATAAATAAATCTTAAAAAAAAAAAATTAAGATATTACTAGATTACAGAAAACCTGAAAGAATCATTATTAGAAGACTTCCCCTAAAATAAATACTAAATGGAGTTCTTTTAGGCTGACATAAAAGAGAATAGTAACTCAAATCTGCACCAGTAAAAGATATTAAAAAGGTAAATATAAAGACAATATAAATGTGTTTTTGTTGTTTTTAACTTTTTTACTCCTATCTGATTTAAAAGACAACTGCATAAAGAAAGAATTAGAAATTCACATAACATGACAAAAATACCAGACAAGAAGGAAAAGGGAATAGATGGGTGTTGTCATATGGTATTGAAATTAAGTTGTATTAATCTGAAGTTCATAGTTTTAAATTAAGGTACTACTTGTAATCACCAGGGCAAAAACTAGTTAAATAACAACAAAAAAAAAAAAGGTTAAAAAATGAAAAGGAAATCAAAATGTTACACTAGAAAATATTTATTTAACCCAAAAGAAGACAGGATACACAGGATACAAGAAAGAAAGGAACAAAAGAGACGTAAGACATATATAAAACAACAAAATGGCAGACATAAATCCAAACTTAGTAATTATGTTTGATTTAAGTCAATTAAACAGTCCAATCCAAAGGCAGAGATTGTTGGAAATGATTTTTAAAAATCATAATCCTACCATATGCTATCTACAGAACATAAAATTTATATTAAAAAACACAAATAGGATGAAAGTAAAAGGATAGAAAAAGATATACAATGTAAATAACAATCATAAAAGGACTGTAATGGCTATACTTATATTTTAAAAAATAGATTTTTTTAAGGCGATACCAGGGATTAAACCTAGGACCTCGTACATGAGAAGTGGGTGCTCAATTACTGAACTACATCTGACCCCCAATTAAAGTTGTTTTTTTCTTTTGTTTTTTAGGAAGTACTGGGGATTGAACCCAGAACATTGCACATGGGAATCAGATACTCAAACACTGGAGCTACATTTACTCTCCCAAAATAGATTTAAAGACAAAAAATTACTACTGGAGAAATAAGGAAATTTTATATGATAAAATGGTCAACCAGTCCATCAAAAAGATATATTTATAAACATATATGTACCTACCAACAGAGTTTCAAAATATATGAAGCAAAAACTAATAAAATTGAAAGGAGAAATAGGCTATTCATAGTAGTTAAATAGTTAAAGGATAAATATTTTAATAGAAACAAAATTGAGAATAAAAAATAAAGGAATCACAAAAAAGCAATAGCTAGGTACGATAGACAAAAAAGATCCAACTTATATATAATACAAACCCCAAAGAAGATAACTAAGGCAACAGAACAGAACAAATATTTTAATTTATAATTCAAGAAAAATTTCCTCATATAAAAGATGTCTTGAAACTATATATTAAAGAATCATCTCAGGATAAAATCAACCGTATAATAGGGTGAGACTTTGGGGACCTTGGGATGGAGTGAATGCAATTTGCATGTGAGATGTACTGCATACCAGAGAAAAAACAAAATGACAAACACCAGTATATATTCTAATAAAACAACAGACATTAAAGGAAAAGGAAAAAAAATACTTTGGACATCCAGGCAAAGAGAAAAGTCCGTTTATAATGGAAATAAAATAAAATTGCCATCAGACTTTTCAAGAGCAGCCCTTTATGCCAAAAGAGGAAGTGATGTATTTAGGATACTCAAGGAAATAAAATGTAAGCTATATCTTTTTTGATCCAGTCAAATTAATCTTCAGATAAAAAGACACCGTGTAGAGGCTATGAACATGCGGAAACACACGGAGTTTGTTTCATGAGCCATAAGCCATGCTGAAGACAACTCCTTGCTCTTTGTGTAGGAAGTAAAGTGATCCACAATCAGGAATATCTATCAGGAAGGAAAGACTCTTTGCTGCTTGGATTTGTGGGGTTTTGCAGTTTTTCAAGACAGTTACAACCCTTCAGAGAACCCCATTTTGACTTCCCTCACCATTTTCTGTTCTTGCAATGAATTGGAAAGGAGCTGGGAATGGCTAAAAAAGTCTCATGCCTCTCTTATTTTGTATTCATTCTAATAAATTCACTACTCAAATTTAAAGACAAAATGGGCCTTTCAGAGTAGCTGTGTGCAGGCACCTGTTTATTAAACAGTCATCTGCAATAATAAAACAAATCTAATATAAATTTTAAACTATAATACATGAGAATTTGCCCAATAAGCAATATAGAAGTTTAGACTTCAGGCTTTTCTGTTTGAAAGTTTGAGAGCTGTTGTTCTGAATATGACCTTCATGGGGGGAAAAAATGCACTTGGAAAAAAGATTTACACAAATATTAAGAAATTTTCCCCATCTTGCAATTCCTGTGGGATATATTCCTGTACTAACTTCTAAAGAGATGTGTTAATACCCAAGGTTTCCTGTATGCTGCTGCACAAATGACTTGAGAATTCCCATTTCCATATACAGCAAGCCAAGGAAATAAATACATGTTTGACTGATTCATCTAGGACAAGAATGTGCAAAATAGTTAAGATGTATTTCTTGTTTTTCTTTTCCTGAATATAATGGTTCTGAGAAAGTCACAATAAGCAAAAGAGAATTCTGGGAAATTCATTAGCTTCCCTTATGGAACCCTCAGGGCTTATTAGAATGGAGGGTGTTCTTGTCTTGTCTATGCTTCTGCAATGTAAGCCATTTTTCCAGTCTCTCCAATAATCACTTTTTTCACTTAAAACTTTAAGAGATATGGCTTCTCTGGTGAATTGTCATGTAGATAACTGAAATCAAAATTGAGAACTATGAAAACAGCATTACATCTTGAATTTAGTATGCCCAAAAAAGAAATATTGATTTTTAACCTCTCTAAACCTGTTATTCCTCTAGTCTTCTCCATCTCCGTAATTGGCACCATATACTATCTAATTGCTTTAACTAAATACCCAAGAGTTATCCTTATTCCTTGTTTTCTTTCACACTTAACAGTCAACTCATCAAGTCTTACCAACTCTAACTCCAAAGCATATCTTTAATTCATCTACTTCTCTATGTGCCCACTGCTACCATCCAAGTCCAAACCATTATTTTCTCTTACATGGAGTACTACTATAGCCTCCTAACAAGTATTCTTGTTCCATTCTTGCCCTAACTGCAGTCCACTCTCTCCTGAGCAACGAGATTGTTCTCAGTAGCCTATGTCACTTCCCTGCAAAAACCATCTCCCAAGATTCCCATTACACATAAAATGACATCCAAACCAGTTCCTAGCCCATTCTATTAAGCCCCTGCCTCCCTCTCTGACCTCCTCTCCTACACTGCTCACTCACTAGGCAACACGCTTCTTTCTATTCCTCTAATACACTAGGCTCATTTCCCCTTTAGAACTTTGCATGTCTGAGACATTCTGGTCAAGTCTCAGTTTAAAAATCACCTCCTCAGAGCTCTTCAGTGATAACTACTCAATCTCATACCTTTCCCATTACCTTGTTTTATTTTAACCATAGTTCTTGTGTTTTTTTTAACATTACTTTGTTTATTTTTTAATCATCTGTGAACTATAAGGTAGATAAAAGGAAGCTTTTGTTTGTTCCTCAATCTAACCCCAGGACTCAGAAAAGTGCCTGGCATCTAGTAGGAACTTAATAAATATTTGTTTCATAATTGAGTACATTTCAAGGCTGCATTTACTAACCAGTAAGTACCTGAGTTCCTTGGAAGATAGTTATTTTCCACGAGTCTTTTTCAAGGCCTTATTAAGTGCCAAGCATGATGCCAGGAGCTAGAGGTATAAAGCCTAAAATCTTATCTTGGTATACCACTAGGTATACTCAGTACTGGCCCTCAATAGATCATTGATTAATATTGAATAATCAATTTATTATGCCAAGATTAGATTACTGCTGAGGATATTGAATATTCTCCAGTTTCCTACACTGAAACTATTAAGGTATTTAAAGTTTAAATAAGGGACTATTAAGGTATTTAAAGAACAGATGTGCAATGTCTAGAAAGTGTTGGGTCACTAATAATAATGTACTAGTATGTTATTATAGTTGTTATGTTATAATTAAGAAAATAACCTCAGTATAGGACATCCCCAAACTTACGCTCACATGGCAAGCCCCCTGGGACAGGAAAGCAGTTGACTTATCAAAGAGCTCCATTCATGAGGATGTCAGTCTATACTAGCACTCAACCAAACATAGAGGTTGACTCCAGGATGATCATCTCTGCTGTCCAAGACCCAGCACCTTAAAGAACCTACTGGCTATGTCAGACAAATGTCTGTATCAGGTTGCAGGTCATGACATGGATTCAAGGCAATTCATGAATTGGAATCAAATAGTTACTGAGAACCTACAGTGTGCCAGACACTCAACTGGGCACTGGAGATAGAGAGATGACTAAGATATGAGTTGCATAGGACTGAAGAGTGGCTGATTCACTGAAACACAGAGTTCAGCACTCTTAATCTTCCCTCAACATTCTCTGAAGACTAATTACAAGTCATTCTAAAATAATAATTAATAAGAACTTTACAAATACTAATACATCTAATCCTGATCAGATCCCTGTGAGGTGCATATTATGAACATCTCAATTTTAAAAATCCAGGAAGCTGAGGCAGAGAGAGATTAGGTAACTAGTCCAAGGTGACACCTGATAAGTGGAAGACCCATGCTCAACACCATCGGCATCCTCCATGTGACTTGATTTCCCTATTCTACTCTGAGAACCCCAATCCTATACCTCAACCTAGATCTTACTCCTTTTGAAGCTAACCTCTTTGACCTGGTAGACTTCTAACTTCTTCTTTTGCTTGCTCCTTTAAGTAACATTTCAACCCTCCCTTGCCAAGAGCCTGAACAAGCTCTTTTTCTGATTTAGGTGCAGTAATCCCTTCCCCCCAGCCCCAAATTTCTTTAACAGCAATTGTCAGTTGGCTATGATGACTATCCAGATGGACTGGTGGTTTTGGAATCCTTCATTCAACATAAAGTTGAGTCACTCTGTCCCCACCACAGACGTCTCGGAAACTGTCTTCATATGGGCGTAAAGGCAGCTCACAAATACAGACAAGTATGTGGAATCCCTACCGGTAAATAGCAATTTGAATGCAAGACTATTCTCTTTTCCAGTAACTTTATTTGCCAAAGGGACACTACTTCCAGAGCCACAGAGAGAGCAACACTGCAAATAGACAGCACACTTAAGCACATGGGACACTCAGGGGACATTGTAACTGTTATTTTCAATTTTTAAACGTATTTCTCTTTCTGCCCTACTGCCCTCCAGTCTTACTAATGAGGCATTTCTCTGAGTGTGTGTTTTCTTTCTACATTTGAAAGAGATGTCTATCGATGATTTTATTTGTTATAAATAGGAACATCAGCAGAAAAGTGATTAGGAATTCTACAATGAATCACAGATATTACATTTCTCTTAATGCATTTGGCACTCTGCAGTGTTGTTTCCCAGATAATGGGCAAATAACCCCAGGTCTTATGGGTTTATGAACCATAGGTTAAGCCACACAACAGTTTGTCCCTAGGTTCACCTGGATTGTAAACTCCTACCTTCCCAGGGGGGGACACACTCAGAGTGTTCCCTCTCTTCTAAAATGTATTTAGCTGGGAGTCCCAAGAGAGGGGGAGGTGGATGCACGTGTAATTTTTCTGACAGCCTGTATATCTGCGGTATGACCCAGCCAGCTCTTGCCATCCTTTGACCTGTTTTCTAATCACCTGGCTTAGAGTACTTCTGGAACTCTTCTGAGATTACTTACCAGGAAAGGCTGACCTGACCTTTATTTCCATTGCCCTGCAATGTCTATTCTCACTGCTATTGCCACCTGGAGCTCTGTAACTATCTGGCTGTGAATTTCCATCCCCAAATGTCACCTGCTATGGTTCTCTGTGCCGCCAAACCACTGTCAGTCTGTTCTTGTCTTTCCCTGATCTGTTTTTGACCTCTGGTGCTCACATCTCCAGCTGATAAGGAAAAGTATTTATTGCTTCATGTCATACTGTTTTAAAAGTAAGAGGAAAGCCTTTCAACACATTTATATAAGCCCCATAGTTTTCAAGTTAAAGGTCAAGTTGTTTTGTTTCACAATCTTCCAACCTTATGCACTTATGCATCCCAAAGGTGCTTGGTCAGGGTGATTTACATATAACCGCATTCCATAACTCTTCAGTTCATGCCGTGTTGTCTGGTCCAGACCCAGTCTGTAACCTGGCACATATCTACCTTCTCCAAAGTCTTCAGACATTCCTGTAAGTACCTGACTCTAACTACAAAGAGGATTCAAATATTTTCTTATGCCCTAAGGAAGTATCAAAATATGCGGCAGGGAAGGGGATATGACTCAGTTGGGTGCCTGCCTACTACATGGGAGGTCCGAGGATTGGTTCTCAGGGACTCCTCCAGAAGACAAGCAAGACAGCGAGCTGATGCAATGGGCTGGCACAGCAAGATGATGCAACAAGGAGACATAATGAGAGATACAACAAGCAGGGAGCGGAGGTGGCCCAAGTCATTGGGCACCTGCCTCCCACACGGGAGGTCCCAGATTCAGTTCCCAGTGCCTCCTAAAAAGAAGAGAAGCAGACACAGAGAGCAGACAGCAAGTGCAAACAATGGGGAGAAATAAATAAATGAAATAAATCTTTAATACAAAAAAACATGTGGCATTATATATTCCCCTTTGCAAACTTTTGCAAATGTAAATGGAGAATGCAAAGAACAATCAGTGGGATGATAGTAGGGAGAAGAAGGCTGTATATGGAGTGCAGATGGCCAGTGCTAAGAGGCTGGCTGGACAAGAATGGAACTCAATGCCTATACCTGTAGGCAAGCGGGTATATGGGAAGAAACACCTAGACTGGAAATTAAAGCAAATGTAAAACTGAAGTACCAGGCCACAGCAGGTAAAAAAAACTGGGGAAGCCAAGAGAAAATATGACCCAAAGTGCAGAGCGAAGTAGAGATCCAAGTCAAGTCACATGATTAAAAGACCAAAAAAAACATACATAAGAAGAGCAGTAGAAGGATAAACAAAACAGCAACAACACATCAGTGGAGGAATCTAGAGATCTGTCTCTATTTTCCTCTTGCTCCTTCGAAACCTAATCTCCAGTAAAGGCCTAGAAACCTAAGTGGGATTATATAGAAAAATATTAATAATAACAACACATCTGTAGATAGCAAAAGGCAGGGTATTATTTAAGAAGTATTTTCTTTAGAACAATCTTGGTATCAAGAAAGATGTAGAGGCTAGGGGATGTGGCTCAAACTATTGGGCTCCCATCTACCATATGGGAGGTCCAGGGTTCGAGTCCCATGAGTAAATCTTTAAAAAAAAAAAAAAAGATGGAGAGATTTGTTTGTGTATATATATTCATGAGAAGATAAGGTTCTGAAAGTTCCTAAACCCTGGGACTTCTAATCTGTTTTTTAGTTTGCCAAAAACTGCTGGGAGCAATATACCAGAAATGGGTTTGGCTTTTATAATAGGAATTTATGAGGTTAAAAGCTAACAGATCTGAGGCTGTGAAAAATATCCAAATAAAGGCATCATCAGAGGTGCTGTGTCACCAAAGTTCAGCTGCAGGCTATCCCAGACTCCTTCCATGTGGCCAGACATAACAGCAGCTCTCCAGTCATGGTCTCCAGTCTCTACTCCAGGCTCACTTTCTCCCTGAGCTCAGCTGTGGACCATCAGGCATATGGCTCATCTCGCCCCTCTCCTCCTGTTCTCTTTGAGCCTCTCAGGGGCCTCTTTCCATCCCTCTGTGCTTTGCTGATTCTAGCCTGTGGATTAGAATCACCCTCTCTCTCACCCTTTCAGGGTTTCTGTGTCTGCCACTTTCCCTCTGGGTGTCTCTGTTTCAGTCTTCCATTTGTAAAGGATTCCAGCAAGAGGGCCATGATCCACCCTGGGTCATACCTCACTGAAGCAATCCAACCAAAGTTCTCCCAAATGAATTGAATCCAATCCAAGAGTCCCACATGAATGGATTAGCTCCAAGAACAGGATCTTTTCTGGAATCCACCAAAAAAAAGCTTCAAACTGTCACACTATTAGTCCACTGGTCTGTAAGTGCAAAGGGACAATGTACATGTGACCACTGTCACAATTTATTGTTGGTGAATAGAGAACATACGATTTTTCTATGTCTGGAACCCCTGTTTGCATCTATAAAATTGCAGTTGCAAGTCCCTAAATAGACAAGTAGTCAGGCACTCTGCTAAGGACCATGAGAGACAGAGAAAAATAAAACCAGTCCCTGTACTCAAGGAACTTCTAATCCAATAGAGAGCCAGCCCAAATAATTACAAATACTATTATCTTCTGTATTACAGATGCTCCAAAAGGATGCGGGAGTCAAAGGATGATTTGGTTTGTCAATTTGAGAAAATGTTAGAGGAAGCCCCCTTATCATTTAAAACAGCATATAAAAAATGGGTAGAATAGAGGTTTTAGGATAAAGATGACTGGTTGAGTACATGCATTTAATTCCATGGTCTGCCCAAACCTCCTAAAATTATGCAAATATGATTTTACAGGATACACCCACGAGGACAAAAGAGAATGCAAGAGGAATCTGGAATACAGGTGAGTAAAGAAGAGAAAACTGAATCTTCAGTGGGCAGTGGACAGTGAAAAAGAAAACCGATTTATTCCAAAGAATCCTCCAAAGTCTCAGGAACTGACTGCCCCAGTTACCCGGTGCCTAGGTGTGATGGTAGAGCTAAAAGCCTGAGAAAAAGCTGTTTGTAAGGATCAAGCCCTGATCCCTTCCACCCCTCTGTACAGCCAAGTGCTGCCCCTCCCCCACCTAGTAAGGGTAAATTAGGGATTTCTGAACCGTAGGACATAGACATAGTTGAGGGTGACGGTATAAGAGAGAAACAAGAGAAATAAATGACTATTGCCACACTGAATATTTAAACCCCAGCCTTCTTCTCCCAGTTAATTTCCAGAACACTGTCAGACAAATTGGACCATCCCAGAAACTAAAGATTTTTCCTGTGAAATCTATCTAGCCCAGAGGCAAGATCAGAAGATAATGACACGGGGCTTCCCCAATCATATCCTCACTCATTCTACAAACCTCACACCCACGTTCAGAGCATCCAGCTTTTTAGAGTTTCTTTCTTAAAATATCAGCACTCCTAGGTCTACATGCAAGGGAAATGAAAACATACGTCTACACCAAAAATAATACACAAATGTTCCTAGTAGCATTATTAATAGTAGCCAAAAAGTAGAAACAATACAGGTGCTGGGCAACTAATGAGTGGATAAATAAAATGTATAGCCAAACAGCAGAGTATTATTCACCAATTAAAGGGAATGCAGTACTTACATGTGCTACAGCATGGATGAACCTTAAAAACATTATGCTAAATGAAAAAAGTCAGTCACAAAAGACCACTTATTGCATGATTCCATTTACATGAAAAGTCCAGAACAGGTAAATTCGAAGGAACAGAAAGTAACTTAGTGGTTGCTAAGGGCTGCAGAAAGGTGGAAATGGGGAGTGATTGCTAATGGATATGAAATTTTTTTGGAGAGAGATTAAAATGTTCTAAAATTAGATCATCGTAATGCTTCCGTAAGTCTATGATATACTAAAAACTTCTGAATTGTACTCTTTAAAAGGGTGAGTTTAATGGTATGTGAATTATATATCAATAAAACCATTATATATATATATATATATATATGCACACATGTCTAGAGATTAGATAGATAGATAGATGGATAGGCAGACAGACAGATGATAGATGGATAGACACAGAACAACCAAAGTTCACCAGTTATCTGAGGGGAAACATCTAACAGAGCACTGCTGTTAGAAATATAATGTGGGGAAATGGATGTGGCTCAACCAATGGGGCTCCCATCTACCATATAGGAGGTCCAGAGTTTGATGCCCAGGACCTCCTGGTGAGGGCAAGCTGGCCCACATGGTGAGCTGGCCCATGCGGAGTGCCAGCCCACACAGGAATGCGGCCCTGTGCAGGAGTGCCACCCTGCATGGGAATGCCAGGCAGGTGAAAGCTGCCCTGTGAAGGAATGCCCACCAATGTGGAGAGCTGGTACAGTAAGATGACACAACAAGATGACGCAACAAGAGACACAGAGGAGAGAAAATAAGATGACATAGCAGAACAGGGTGCTGAGGTGGTGCAAGAGAATAATTGCCTCTCTCCCACTCTGGAAGTTCCCAGGATTGGGTCCCAGAGCCACCTAATGAGAATACAAGCAGACACAGAAGAACATGCAGCAAATGGACACAGAGAGCAGACAACGGGGGGAATGGAGGGAGAAATAAATTTTTAAAATCTTTTTAAAAATTTTAAAAAATATATAATGTGAGTCACATATATAATTTTAAATTTTCTAGTAGCCACATAAACATAAGTAAAAAGGAAGAGATGAAATCATGTTTACTACTATATTTTTCCCAGTATACCTTTAAGATTACCATTTCAACATGTAATCAATGTAAAAATATTAACGTGATATTTTACCCTGTTTTTCCATTTTAAATCTTCAAATTCCAGCATGTAATTTACATTTATAGTAAATCCGATTTGGGGCTAGTCACATTTCAAATACTATATAGCCTTTGTGTTTAATGGCGTCTCCACTGGAGAGAAAGGCCAAAATACACACACACACACACCTTAGAGAAAACAGAAACTAGAGGAAGAAGAAGACTTTTAAAAACTAAAGAGAAGCTAAAAGAATATTAGCCTTGTTATGATCATAATTACTATGTAACTATATTAGGAGAAAAGATCAGAAGTGTGGAGGGTAGAGCATGAAAAGAAGTCTTAATCTTCCATTGCGGGAGGTCTGGCTTTTATCAGACATCTTCAAACTCTCAGCTTGTGTAATGTCATTTGCCTGCTCACTCTATTCAATGTCCTTCCTCTATGTAGTGGTTTGATTGGTTATGAATTCCAAAAATAGATATTGGATAATGTTTATAATCTGGTCTGTACCTGGGCATGATTTAGTTATGATTAGGGCTTTGATTGGGCTATGTCATTAGAGGGTTGAGTCCCTACCTGTTTGTGTATGGGGACTCATGGATAAAAGGTATGGCAAAGGACAGAGTTGAAGGTTTTTGATGTTAGAGTTTGATGCTGAAGCTTTAAGCTGGAGCCCCAGGAAGTAAGCATGCGGAGAAAAGAGAAGCAAGCCCTGGGAAGAGAGGATCTGAGCCAGGAAAAGAACACAGAGGAATAGAGATGACTCCTTAGACACAGCAGAAACCCCAGGGAGAGTCAGAGCCATTCACCTGATAGTGTGCACCTGAACTTGTGGAGAGTGGCAAAACCTAGAGAGCCGCACAGTCTATAGCTGACCTTGTGGAGAAAACAGAGTTGCTGAGCCCAGAGGAACCCAGAAAGCCTGAACCCTCACAGACATCGGCAGACATCTTGTTTCAACACGTGAAAATAGACTTTGGTGAGGGAAGTAATTCATGCTTTATGGCCTGGTATCTGTAAGCTCCCGCCCCAAATAAATATCCTTTATAAAAAACAACCAATTTCTGGTATTTTGCAGCAGCACCCCTTTGACTGACTAATACATTCTACTAACTACATCTCCCAGACCCCTTTGCCAGCTATTTTTGTGCTAGTTTAAGCCAATGAGAGGAAGTGGAGAATGGAAGAATCTAGGACATCCCCCCTCCCATTTTTCTAGGCATCTGGGAGATCTCAGAGTGACTCCCTCTCCTCTCAAGTTCCCTGGTTCTCCCAGGCCAGACCACCACCTCCTTCCATGCCCCAGTTCCCATCTGATGGATACTAAATAAGTAATGACTTAATGTCATCATCATCTTTTTAAGAAATAAATGAACAAATTGAACAAATGTTCTTTAACATTCAGAAATTTTAATCATCCTTTTCTTTCATCTGATTTTTTCAAATTTCCATTCTACTTCTTTTACATAATTTTATATAAATGTAATATTTTAGCCCTGAAAGTCTTTCATTTATGCCTAGAAAAAGTTTAAATTGGTTCACTTTCCTGTAAGTCTGACCACGATCAAATACAATAATCATTTGTAAACACTTGATAAAAAATATTTATATACCTTAAAATTTGTTAAGTAACTAAAAAGATAAGGAGTAAAATTTTATCTCAAGTGCTCTCCAATGATATCTATCCATTTCTTATCTCAATATATTCATGTAGCCATCGATGAAAATGGCTTATTGCCAAAATGAAACAAGGGTTAGCATTGATTCTGTTTCCAGTTTTTGCTTTTATAAACATAAGCAACAAAAAACCATGTTCACATAAATAAGTAAATGAGATGGGCGTTTCCTCTTGAAAAGTAATATCAGTTGATTCTTTGAACTCTTTACCAAAATCTCATAATGCTCCAACATCAAAATTTTGTTGTGTTTTTTTTTAAATGATTCATTAGCTGACAATTTCTTTGGATTTTTCTTTGGTCTTATGGAATGTAGGATATTGGAAACTGCCTGAATTTTTTTATAAAATTATAGTCTTTATCCATACTTAGAAAATTATTATTAATTATACTTGTTACTCTCCTATTTAAAGGCATCTTGTTTAACTGCTGGAATATAAATTTAGTATATTTTTGCAGTTGCAATTTCTTTTATTAAATCCTTTTATTTAAGCATGGGCTTTATTTAGTTTTTGTGTTTTTTTATTTTTTTGTTTGTTTTTCTTTTTTTTTTTTTTTAAGTCACGGTCTTTAAATATAGCTTCTCTACAAATTTGGAGCTGCAGATCTACCTATTTGGGTTATAGAATTCTCTTTCATATCACTAGCAGGAAAAGTTGAATCTCATTGTCTAACTCATCAACCATTTAAGACCCACTTTCTGACAGAAAATAAAGATTCTATTTTTCAATTTCAATAAACATATCAGTGTGTACTTCAGTGAATAGGTATTTTTTCAAAGGCATTGAAAAATGGTAGATCACATCTTCCAAAATATGTTACTAAAATTGTTGTACATCTAAGATAATTAATACTTCCATTCCATGAGTTAAAGAGAACAATAAATCAATATTCTATTTCTCATTTTCTATTTAATGAGAATTTGATGTGCAGATAAAATTGTGTTATTTATGGAGCAAGGAGTATGGGAAAGACACAGGGTTCAGTAAATATAATCTGATGCTTGGTTTTTAGATATAATTAAATAAGAATTAAGTAAAATAAAATGACTTCCTCTATTGAGCATTAGTGGGTGGGACCCCTTTCCAAGAAAGGATTTCCTAAAAGACAAAAACAATTGACCTGCAGAGGCTGTCTGAGAAAATGCAAAAATGAAAAGCACCCTACAGAATTGCAGAAAAGCAACACCTGGTAATAAGCCAGTTTTGATCTAGGAAAGATAGCTTATCAGAATGGACAAGCTTACTGTATTAGTCAGCCAAAGGGGTGCTGATGCAAAATATCAGAAATTGTTGGTTTTTATAAAGGGTATTTATCTGAGGTAGAAGCTTAAAGTTACCAGGCCATAAAGCATAAGTTACTTCCTTCATCAAAGTCTATTGCCACATGTTGGAGCAAGACAACCGCTGACATCTGCCAAGGTTTAGGCTTCCTGGATTCCTCTCTTCCCAGGGCTCATTTCTCTCTGGACTCAGAGCCTCTGTTTTTTTCCACAAAGTCAGCTGTACACTAGGAGGCTCTTACGGATTTTCCTCTCTCAACAAGGCCAACTGTAGACTATCAGGCGACCGGCTCTGTCTCTATCCCCGGGGCTCAATTGTCTCAGGCTCAGCTGCTCTGCTCCTCTGTGTGTTTACTTCCCAGGCTCCAGCTCAAAAACTCTAACCTGCCTTTGCCATGTCTTTTATCTGTGAGTCCCCATCCACCAGGGGGTGGGGACTCAACATCCTACTGATGTGGCCCAATCAAAGCCCTAATCATAATTTTATCAAGTGAAAGTGAAATCGCAGACAGGTCAGTTTACAAACAAAATCCAATATCTGTTTTGGGAATTCATGAACAATATCAAACTGCCATATCTACCATACTAATCAATATCTGCTCTCCATTTTGTAAGACACCACCCCATATAATATAAAAACTTATCAGCCAATAAGTTTGCATTTCCCATTTCTTCATTAGACATTATAATCAAACTTTACTTATATAATTAACAAAATTTACTTATATAATTAAAACATGACAATTAGCTGGCATTTGTTGTTAAAAGGAAATGGAGATACTGAATATTTTATAAGATAAAATAAAGATTTACTACATTTGAAACAAACATTTTAATATACATTTCAATAATATAACTACTACTATTAAATAACACACCTGAAACTCAGAGATCACATAAAAGTTTTATCCATGGTATCTTTGTTTCCAGGCTTTATGACAAATACCACACAGTGGATTGGCTTAAACAATGGGAATTTATTGGCTGTTGGTTTCAGAGGCTGGAAGGCTTGCTTCCTCCCAGGTGGGTAGCATTCTGGTAACAGTAATCCAAATCCTTGGGTTCCTCAGCTTTCCCACCAGATGGCAAAGTCCTCTGGTGATGTCCTCTCCTTTCTCTTCCCCTTCACTTGACTTTGGCTTGCAGACACCCCTCTCCACCCCCTCTCTCCCTTCCTTCTTTATAATGCCTCCAGTAATAGGTTTATGTTGCATCCTAATTCAATTGGTTGCACTTTTAACAAAAATCATCTTCAAAAGATCCTATGTGCCATTCCTAATCAGGAATAAGATTAAGAGCATGTTTTCTCTTTTTTTCTGGGATACATGATTCATGTGTAGAGAATGGCTGAAATGAATTTATATTTTAATATTTTTAAAGCTGTTCAATCTTTTCTACCGCTTTGCTCTTAAGGGACGTTCTCTCCACCTGCCCTCCACCCCACCCCACTCCTGCCTCCCCCAGGAGAATTGCCATTTATTCCTTAAAGTGCCAAAATCATCACCTAGGATCCCCTGAGTGTATAAGGAGAAAGAGGAGGATCGAACACTGATTTTAAAGACTTAAGGCGTTTGGAAAGAGTGGGGACGTGGAGTGGTTGGGGGGACCCCTAGCTGTCCCTCCTCCTTCTAATGCCACATAAAAGGGGTCCTCCTCCTGCCAGCACCACCCCCACACACCTCCCGTGTCTAGCTTCTCTTTGGGAGGTCGGGTTGGGAGATACGGGAAGAGCACTTAGTGTGACCTGGCCCCTGGTGTAGGGCTCCCATTTTATACGCACTCACGACACTGATCTCCCAGGAAGCAGAAATGAGGGAAGCTGGGCCGGGCCAAATCCCCCAATTCCCCTCAGGATTATAGAAGGAAAGGGTTAGTATTGGGGACCGGGGTACTGGGGGTATCATGGGAGGCAGGCCGGGAACCCCACCAGGGAAGAGAAGTAGGCTGGCGGCGCCCCAAAATGAGATGTATCTGGTTCAGGGAGGGTTCCCAGGGGGCGCTGGTGGCGCTGGTTGGTGATGTGGGAGCCAATGGCCCGGCACTGCTTGTTAGAGTCCTTGGTTCCCGGTGTCATGGGGACCACCGGCTCACCAGGTCCTCCAGGGCTGCGTTGGTCCTCCAGAAAAGACTCCGACGTCCTGAGGGCCAGGGGGAATGGATTGGGGCTGGGGATCCCTACCACCTCCGTCAGGGACTTCTGACCCGGCGCATCTCAAATGCCCCAGGGCTGCCACTAAAGGGCACGGGACCCTCAGGAGTCCTCTAAGACTCAGTGGTTTGAAAAGTTGTCATTCCCCCTCTCTGCCCTACTCTACCATCCATCTGAACTCCGAATATGCCAACAGGAACCAAAATACCCATATTCTAAGAGCAAACAGAAAGAGGTCTAAGATAAGTCTTACTGGGTTACCATGACTTGATTGAATGATCATCGAAGGAGCCTCCTCCTTCATTTGGCTCTCGAGGATTTTACACACCAAGAAAGATTTTGGCATGGATGAGAAGAAATGCCTTTCCTTTGCCAATTGGATCAAGAGCTGTTGTGAACTCAGGCTCTTCTCAGATACTGTAATTTCAGAAAAGATTATATGTGGAAATAGAAGGCTTAAAATTGAATCTCTAAATCTGTGCCTGCAGAACCCTTGGAAAATCTTTGTGTGCCCCACTTTGAGGATCACCTCATCTTTGTGGTGTTTGGGTTCATCTTTTTTTTTTTTTAATTGACTTTGTAATAATATTATATTAAAAATAAATATGTGAGGTCCCATTCAACCCTATCCCCCCACCCCACCTCTCCCCCCCCCCCCCCCCCCCCAGCAACACTCCCTCCCATCATCATGACACATCCATTGGATTTGGTAAGTACATCTTTGGGCACCTCTGCACCTCATGGTCAATGGTCCACATCATGGCCCATACTCTCCCCCATTCCATCCAGTGGGCCCTGTGAGGATATACAATGTCCGGTGATTGCCTCTGAAGCACCATCCAGGGCAGCTCCATGTCCCAAAGACGCCTCCACCTCTCATCTCTTCCTGCCTTTCCCCATACCCATCAGCCACCATGTCCACTTTTCCCAATCCAATGCCACCTCTTCTATGTGGACATTGGATTGGTTGTGTCCATTGCACCTCTATGTCATCTGATGACGGCTGTGTGCCCTTTGTGTCAGGAACGTGCAGGAAGCTTCCTCACTTACTAACTTGCCTGAGGTTTCCTCTGGGAAATCTCTTTTTCAGAGGACCCCTGTGAAGATTTGACCCCAGAAATGACAGTGAACAGCTATGACTTTCTGACTTTACCTAATCTCAGTTCTTAAAGACCTGTTCCATTTGTTTCTGCTGTAGGAAGGGCTTTTAAACTCCCTTGGTCACAGTAACTTCCTGTTTTCGGCACAAGGTGAAAAATTGACCATTGTATAGTGGCAAGATACTTCCTGTGTAACACAATTAACAACCCCTCAAGACGTCATTGCTACCTCTTAGCAATATCATGCTCACTGTTTCGTGGGCTTCATTTACATCTTCAGAAAATATTATTTCTGAAATGTTAGTATAAGTGGCTTTAATTATTTTGCAAACAATCAGAATTTTCAAACACAGAATTTCATTAATGATTATGAAGTATTTTACTTTGGCTATTTCAACTTCAACAAGCCACATTTAACATTGTTTCCATTCATTTACTCATTCAGCCAATATTTGTTGTATACTGTGTACCAGGACAGAGATGGGTTAAGAGGATGAGTACCCTAAAAGGGCAGCATAAGGGAATTCCTCTGTGGTGATGGAACAACTCTGGTTCAAAAGGTGAATGCAAAGCAGAGGCAGGCAAACTTTTTTGTAAAGGCCCAAATAGTATATATTTTAAGGAAGTTATCATTCAAGAAGCAATCAGTATTAGGAAGATAGAGATTTGTTTGTTTGGAAGGTGTTTCCCTCCAAAGAATCTGATGGTCTTTCACACTGTGGATGGAACCTCCAAACCTGAATCCACCTTTCAAGGAAGGAATTGGGAGCCGTGGTAACAAGGCAAAGGGCTGTGAAAGTGTATGGGATAGGAGGGGGGTGAGGAAAAGGAGGGAGGCCAGAAAGAGGGGCACTCCCATGTGCCCACGGACGGAGACTCTGTATAAAATGACAGAATGGGAAAAACACTGATTTACATTAGGGGCTGGCCAACTACAGCCTGTGGGTCAAATCTGGCCCATCACCTGTTTTTGTAAATAAAGGTTTATTGGAATACCACATCCATTCATTTCTGTATTGCCAATGGATGTGTTCGTGCTACTAAAGCAGTTAAGTTGAGATCATCTGGTCCACAAAGCCTAAAATATTTACTGTCTAGCCCTTTACAGGAGAAGTTTGCCAAATCCTGTCTTATAGGCACCTTTGGATTCTGTGACTTTCTGTCTGTCATTGTGCCTGTACTGGTCTCTTGGATGTCATGAGCAAAGCATAGGAGTTATATTGAGTTCATCCATGTCATCCATGCATCAGCGTTCTCTGCAGCTGTGAACAAAATTTTGTGTAACTTCTATATGAAGAGAATATTTTTTGAATGATCAATATGATGTATGTGAAAAAAAGTAAGCTGCAGAAGAGTAAATGTGGCCTAAAGTCATTTAGTAAAATATGAATAGATTTGTATACTTACAAAGTAAATATACATTTTTATATGCTTATAGAATACATTCTTTATAAAAGTGATATTATATGGCACTTTTACTTTTTAATTTTTACATTTCTATGTTACAGTCATACCTTGGTACTCATCTGCTTCAAAACTCATTGAATTTGGTACCCAACACATTTTGATATGAAAATTTTGTCCCAGGACTTGTCATTTGTTTGGTACTTGATGCACAAACTGGTATTGTTGGTGTCAGTTGCCTTGTTACTTGCTACACTCTCCAACCAAAACAAAGGGTCCGTATCTTTGCCCTGCGCACATCCCATTGCAGTCTTGTCTTAGCTTCTATGGTCATTTTGTGTATTTTTGTGGGTTTTTTTTCTCATCATGGGTCCTAAGAAAATGAGAGGTGATAGCACTGAGCAGAAAAGAAAATTACTTGGCATCACCATTGGGAAAAATAAATAAATAATAGGCAAATATGAGAGCGGTATTCACATTACTGCTCTTGCTAGGGAATACGGAATGCCTACAACAACAGTCTCCACCATCACTAAGAATAAAGAAGTGATAAAAAGGATGATGTTGCAAAAGGAGTTAAAGCAGTAGCCAAGCAGCCTTCCCAAACACTTGAGGAAGTTGAAAAGCTGTTATTGATTTGGGTAAACGAGGAGCAGTTAGTGGACAACAGTGCATTGGAAGCCATGATATGTAAAAACCGAAAGTGTTGCACGCTAATCTTTTGAAAAACAAACCAGTATTGAAATTTTTAGGCCAGTCAAGGCTGGTTTGATCATTTTTAAAAGAGGACTGGCATCCATAATGTCATGAGGCATGGCGTGGCAGTGAGTGCTAATACAAAAGGCTGCTGATGAATTCGTCAGTGAATTTCAAGACTACATAGAGGGAAGCGGACTTGGCCCAGTGGATAGGGCATCCATCTACCACATGGGAGGTCCGCAGTTCAAACCCCAGGCCTCCCTGACCCGTGTGGAACTGGCCCACGTGCAGTGCTGGTGCGCTCAGGGAGTGCCCTGCCACACAGGGGTGTCCCCTGCGTAGGGGAGCCCCACGCACAAGGAGTGCGCCCCGTAAGGAGAGCTGCCTGACGCGAAAGAAAGTGCAACCTGCCCAGGAATGGTGCCGCAGACACAGAGAGCTGACACAGCTAGATGACACAACAAAAAGAAACACAGATTCCCGTGCCGCTGACAACAACAGAAGTGGACAAAGAAGAACACGCAGCAAATGGACACAGAGAACAGACAACTGGCGGGGTGGGGGAAGGGGAGAGAAATAAATTTAAAAAATAAATCTTAAAAAAAAAAAAAGACTATGTAGAGGCTGAGGGTTTTATTCCCTAGCAAGTTTTTAACTGTGATAAGACCAGAGTTTTTTGGAAAAAAATGCCAAGTAAAACCTACATCACAAAAAAGGAGAAGGCATTACCAGGTCACAAACCAATGAAAGACAGACTTAATTTGCTAGCGGGGACTTAAAACTCAATCCTCTATATCATGATGAAAACCCGCAAGTTTTCAAGAAGGATAATGTCATAAAAAGCAACTCCATGTGATGCTGAGGAAAAACAGCAAAGCTTGGGTCATGAGGCAATTTTTCACCTAGAGGATAAATGAAGTGTTTGCTTTCTCAGTGAAAAAATATTTACTGGAGAAAGATTTGCCTCTGAAAGCTCTCCTACTTTTGGAGAATGTGCCTCCAGGCTTAGAGGATGCCTTACTGGAGGAGTTCAGCTTCATCACTGTAAGATTCCTGCCTCCCAATGCTACTTCTCTCATCTAGCCCATGGACCAGCAGGTCATTTCAAACTTCAAAAAGTTGTACACCAAGGCGCTTTTCTAGAGGTGCTTTGAGATCACCTCTGACACCCAGTTAACCCTCACAGAATTCAGGAAGAAGCATTTCAATATCCTGCACTGCCTTAAACTTATTGATAAGGCCTGGACCAAGTCTCTTATAGGACAAGGAATTCGGCATGGAAGAATTTGTGACCAGAAGATGTGACTCAGAGAGACTTGGAAGGGTTTGAAGCTGACCCCAAACCGGTAAGTCCAGAGGGTCTAGTTGTGCAGGATATTGGATCTTTGGGCCAATCCATGGGTCTGGAGGTCGATGCTGCTGATGTTGCGGAGTCAGTGAAGGAACACTATAAAGAGCTCAGCACTGAAGAGTTGTGGGAACTACTGCAGGAGCAGCAACAAGAGGTGCCTGGAGTGATTTCTTCACATGAAGAAGCGCTAAGGAAGGATGTCCCCAGTTCCTTGATAAAAGAAATGTGTGCAAAATGGGCAGAAGTTCAAAACTTTGTGGAGAAGTACCATCCGGACAAAGCTCTGACAAGCAGAAATGTCGGTTTATTGAATAACCAATTTCACACTTTTGAGGAATTCTGAAAAGAAGACAGAAGCTGTCCTCACTGGGTAAGTTTTTAGTAAGGTGACAGAGTGTGTCAGAGCCTGTGGTGCAGGTTGAAAAAAGGCAGAAAAGAGAAAGAACTCCTGAAGTGCAAGTTGTTCCGCTGGAGGGGACTCTCCTGCCAGCACCATCCCCGTGACCTCCCCCCTCACCACTCTCTGCCCACCGTCCCATTAGGCCAGGGGCGCTTCTCAGTACAGGTGAGGGAAACTTTCATTTTATTTAATCTAAGTATTTATTAATTTCTAAGTTTATTTCTTATGTAATGATATACAACCCTATCTTTTTACATATTACCTTAAAAATGTGCATTGTCTTTGGTTTGGTTACACATTAAATTTATTTACATTATTCCTTATGGGAAAACTTTCTTTGGTACTCATCATTTTGGTACTCATGAGCCTCCCAGAACCAATTAAGGAGTACCGAGGTGCCACTGTATTTTGATTTTTCACAAGGTATGTTATCTGGTAATTAGGGAATAAAAGTTTCTGAGAAAATAAAAACATCAAATATTTCCAGATTAACCTGGACTCAAACGTGAGAGAGATTAGTTCCAGCTATTGTATGTGTGGGCAAGGAAGCAGGCAACTGCATAGGCAAGGTAATGCCAAATTCTGAAAGAAACAGGGGGAAAACATTCCAAGACAGCTGTATATGTTAGAGTCGGGGGTGGAAAGGATAAGAAAAGAGTGAGAGGAAACTATGTTATCAGAGCTGGATGAGAAAATCACTTGGTGACTTCATAGACCCAGGGGAAAGTAAAGAAAAATATTTCAAGATAGCAGATAGGAGATTTTAAAAGCTGTTTTGATGTAATAGGCAAGTGTTACACAATTTTAAACATGAGGAAATTTACCAAATTCATTTAGTCATTAATTTCTGAAAATAAAAAAGGATGGTAGCTAATTCACTTTGTTTTCTTTTTAATGAACTGAGTTGGCTTCCAAGACAATATGCACAACATTTTATTTGCATGATAATGTATTTTCCTCTGGACTAAATTATTCTCCTCAACATCTCTCTGTGGTAGTTTGGATTGTATACCCCAGGAAAGGGAAAGTACAAATTCTGAATCCTAATCCATTCTGTGGGTATGAGCCACTTACAAATAGGACCTTTTGAGGATGTTGTTTTGGTTAGGGTGTGGCCAACTGAAAGAGGATGGGTTTTAACCCAGATTACTAGAGTTCTTTATAAACAGAAGAAATTCAGTAATAGAGAGTCATGTGGGGGAGCAGAAGTTGAAAGCTGGAAGATGGAAGAGAAAGGACATGGCCATGTGGCAGGAAAGCCAAGGAACCTCACGGATTGCCAGCCACCAGAAAGCCACGGACCCCTGGAGGAAGCAAACCTTCCATCCAGCCTCAAACCATGAGACAATACATTGCCCTTGTTCAGGCCAACCCATTGTATGGTGCTTGCTTTAGCAGCTGGGAAACTAAGAAACTTTCTAAGTGGAGTTTCTTGCAATGCTTTTCAAGACTTATGTCTAAAGTCAAAGGATTTGTGTGTTAAACCGCCATTGACTTTTGTGTGCATTGCATTTATTTTCCTTGCCAATCTTGGCTAGCATTTTTCTTTTCTATAAGACAAGCTTGTTCTACTTTTTTATTGACCTACAAGGTTGGCATTGAGTTCAACAGTATGTACTAAATTAGTGCCAGAAGCCCAAATTTCGGTTGATTACATCAATTGCAGGCATCATCAATGGGGCCTGTGAAGTAATGACTGTAAATTCAGAAATAACAGTTTATAACCTTCCACGGTTTTCAAGGCAAAAAATAAGAGAAAAAAGGGAAAGATCCAGTCAGTAGTATAAGAAGAAGGAGAAGATTCTTTAAGGAAAAAGTAGTTATTTTATATCCAGGTAAATTTCTTATTATTAGATAATAGTGATAAAGAAAAATTATTTTCAAACACTGTATAGTACAGCTTTAAAGATAAGCTATAAGCCCTCAAAATATATACAGTCAAATATAAGTAATTCAAATGTCAATCATTTAGAATTTCTCATAATTTAATCAGAGACTGGGCTGAAGTTTATTTTTCCAGTTATATATGAAGAAGGCATAGCAAAAGAGAAAGAAAATTAGGTTGGCCCAGAAGTCAGAGAGTGTCTTCTAGTTATGTAACCTTAGGCAAAACACTTAATTTTCCAAACATCACTTTCCTTATTTGAAAACAACTGAAAAATAAATTTCTCATCATTCCTTAAATGTGTGAGGGCCAAGATAATAAAATATGTGGACGTGTTATGCAAATATTGGGCTTTCCGTAGGATAGTTGATTATTATCTTCATTAATTGTGCTGTGGGATATTTCAAAATAGAATCATAGAAGAGAAAACTATATTATTACCCTCTAAAATATGGAATCATAACTTTTGATTTTTTTTTTAAGATTTATTTTTATTTATTTCTCTCCCCTTCCCCTCCTTCCCCAGTTGTCTTTTCTCTGTGTCCATTTGCTGCATGTTCTTTTTGTCCACTTCTTTTGTCAGCAGCTTGGGAATCTGTGTTTCTTTTTCTTGTGTCATCTTGTGTCAGCTCTGCGTGTGTGCGGCGCCATTCTTGGGCAAGCTGAACTTTGTTTCACGCTGGGCAGCTCTCCTTACGGAGCGCACTCCTTGTACGTAGGGTTCCCCTACGCGGGGACACCCCTGCGTGGCATGGCACTCCTTGTGCATATTAGCACTGCACATGGGCCAGCTCCACACGGGTCAAGGAGGCCCGGGGTTTGAACTGCGGACCTCCCATGTGGTAGACGGACGCCCTAACCACTGGGCCAAGTCCACTTCCCTGGAATCATAACATTTGAGAGCCAAAAGCTATCTTTGATATCATACAGTTCATTCCCTTAATAGTCTGAAAATACTTCACCTGTCTTTTCTACCAAGTCACCACACTATTCTGATTTTCCTTTTACAGCTCTGACCACTTGTTCCTAGGCAACTTTGCCCACAAGTCCTCCAAGGCTTTTTAATATTGGACTTCCTCCAGGCCGATTCCTAACCACTCTTTTCTTCTTACATTACACCAGGGGTTCTTCACCTTTTTTGTTCCAGGGACCCCTTTGCCAGTCAGGTGAAAACCATGGATGCCTTCTCAGAATAAAGCAGCAGATAGTTTTATGACACTCAACATCAGCATGTCTTTAAATTAAATTTTAGGATTATTCAAAATTATATTTTACAACTTTCCCATCATGTCAATACCTGGTAACCTAACACAGTTCAACATCTGTTCAAATGATCATTTTCAGCAAACATTTACAAATTCGAGTTTTCCCTCAGCGTCATAAAATCATCTCCACTGGGAGGCAGACTTGGCTCAGTGGTTAGGGCGTCCGTCTACCACATGGGAGGTCCAGGGTTCAAACCCCGGGCCTCCTTGACCCGTGTGGAGCTGGCCCACGCGCAGTGCTGATGTGCACAAGGAGTGCTGTGACACTCAGGGGTGTCCCCCACGTAGGGAGCCCCACTCACAAGAAGTGCGCCCCATAAGGAGAGCCGCCCAGCACGAAAGAAAGTGCAGCCTGCACAGGAATGGTGCCACACACACAGAGAGCTGACACAACAAGATGAGGCAACAAAAAGAAACACAGATTCCTCATGCCGCTGATAAGGATAGAAGCGGTCACAGAAGAACACACAGCGAATGGACACAGGGAGCAGACAACCGGGGGGGGAGGGGTCGGGGAGGGAAGGGGAGAGAAATTTTTAAAAAAATAAAAAATAAATAAAAAATAAATCATCTCCACCATCCTTACCAATCTTTCAGCAGGCAGTTATCCACTGCACTCAGAAAAGGCTACATCAAAATAAAAATCATACCAAGTCCACACTATGCTGTGTATTATTTAATAAATATCACACCCATGCCAACTCATCCCCACAAGAATGTTTTTAAATGCATAACATAAAATTATAGTTACATATATTTAACTGTACATATATTTAAATACAGTTTAAATCAGTTACATATATTTAAATAGTCACTAAATTTTAAAAAAACATATAATACTATACATATGTGCTACTTTCTTAACACATTAAATAATCCAATACATCAAAAACATAGGAATGTTAAAGTTAAAATTTATTTTTTAAAGACATGTCAATGTGCAGATGATATTTATCTTGAATTAAAACATTAAACTGTGGTATAGTATTTAACAAGGCAACATGCATATGAATTTGGATATCTAATTGAGTTGATTTTTTTCAATTCAAGCTCACAAATCCCCTGAAATCTTTTCACAGACCCCTTGGGATCTGTGGAGCCCTGGTTAAGAACCCCTGCATTACACCCTTTCCCTAAGCCCTCTCACCTACTTCCATCATCACTGCATGCAAACTATCTGCCAAGATTCTATCTCAATCCACACCTCTCCCCCAACTCCCAACCCAACTAGCCAAGTGCCAATTAAATACCTGTATTGTATGTTTTCAGATACAGTTATAATGAAACTTTTCTGAAATTAACTTCATATTCTCCTTTTCCCTCTATCCCCTAAACTCGGTCATCTTCCAATGTGCTTATCTCAGTGCATCTCAGACAGATGTATCTATTTGCACAAGTCAGAACCTTGGGTATTTTCCTTGCCATTCTCTTTCCATTACTTCCCATAATTAAGAACAGTAAGTCCTGTAGATTTTACCTTTAAAATTATATTGGATCTATCTACTTCTCTCCATCTCTGCCCAAGTCAGATTACTCTCATCTTTCACCTGAACTACTTTAACACTATTGAACTCTTCTCTTGCTCCTAGAATCTTGTCTTCCCACATCCAAAGTGATCCTTTTAGTCTATTATGATTCTATTGTCAACCTCCTATGGCCCCTTAGGGTAAAAAGGAAAATACAAAATTCAATCCACTAGTTCCTGCAGGATCTGCCCCATTACCTCTCTTGCCCCACAATATTTCCTCCCCCTGAAATTCTTCATTTCAACCACCTGGCCTTTCTGTTCCTCTAAAATGTCCCACTTTTTTCTGCCTAAGGGTCTTTGCACAGACTTCCTTCTGCCTGGTACTAGTCTCCCCACCAATTCACCCAGAAAATTCTTATTTATTTAGCAGATTGAGGCCAAATGTAATTCAAACCAATTGCTCTATCATAACATTCTCTATTTTTCCTTCAGTGTATTTATCACAGATTGTATTACATGTTTAGCATATGTGTTTTATGTGATTTTTGTTATTGTTGTTTAACATCTGTCTATACTACTGGGTTATAAGTATTATCAGCTCAAGAGCCATGAACCGCATCTGTTTTACCATGTCAAGTGTGAGCACAATGCCTGGTACTCATGAAATATTTTTTTAATGAAAGAAAGAACAGTTGGCTCATAGTGGAGCTAAACTTCACAGATTGTCTCCCTGACTGATGATCATTCCATCTCAGACTGAACAATGTCAGCATGTCAGGACATTTCCCTTTTTAAACAGCTCTAATAATTAGAATGCTTTTAAAGTCTTGAAGTCTAGCTTCCTAGATTCTCCCATATAGTTCTTCCCAGTAGAACAGAAATAAACAAGCTTACTCTCTCTTCCTTATCTCTCTCTCTGAGATACTAGAAAATATCTATTGTGAATGATCATTTTTATTACAGATCTCCATGATTTTTCAGTTATTCTTTTTCTCATATGATTCCTATGCCCTTCATTACTCTGATAGCTTCACCTGTGTAGTGGTTTGGAGCATGAACTTCAGAGCCACATTTCATGTCTGAATCTTGGTGCTTGCATTCATGAACTTAAGAAAACCTGGCAAATTTCACTACATTCTCTGCCTCTGTCTCCTCATTTATAAAATGGTAATAATAGTATTTTTCTCAAATGAGCCATTATATCAAACCTTTTAGAAGGCAAAGAGTAAGCACTCTTCAGATACATAACGGTAACCATAGCTACACACTACACAGTGTCAGCTACAATTACTGTTAAATAACTTACCAACCAGGGTTCAACTGAGGGAGACAACTCAGCAGCAGAGGAGGACCAATGGAAAACTACCACCAGATAGTCCCTACCAGCTGTGGAGAAGCACCAGCCCAAGGGCTGGTGCTGGAAGATAGCAGATGATGAGAGGCCCACCCATCACCTGACCACTGCAATGCTTCACCGACCCCACCCCTGGACAGTTTCCACTAAACTGTAGTTTTCAATCCCTCTTTTGCATAAGGCAGAACAGTCAATGTGGCCGTTGGAATTCATGGGTCCTCATTGACATGGAGGGGGGAAGAGGGGGTAGCCCAAACTTAATAAAGCAGCACCCATAGCTCCTGCAGGCACGACTCATCTGAACACACCTGTACTCCCATATTGAGTGTGTACTTTCGCTTTGCATTAAATTCTCTTGCTATCATCTGACTAGTCCTTGAACTCTTTCTCGTGACTATGTCAAGATCCCTCCTGCCCAAGGTTGAGGTCTTTCTCTAAGACCTCCCAGGGCCCTACCAATATCACAATCAGAGAAGCAGATATGAGTTATGAAGGGAATTAATATAAGAATTACATAATCATGGGAGGAGATGGGAAAGTGAAGTTCTGAAAGGAGTAGTTAAGAAATAAGAGGAGACACCAAGTCAATCTGAAAGGTCAAATGCACACAAAGGGTGCCACAAAGGGAGGATTGGGAGAGACATCTGTGGGAACCGACTGTGGATCAGTATCGGAGCACCTGCCGATGGGCAGGGGGCCACTATTGATCAGCAGTGTCAGTAGTCAGGAAGAAGACCTTGATGCAAGGTGAAAACAAGGATAACCCGCCATCTCTAAGTCTGTCTGTCGTTGCATCTAACCACCACAACCTTCAGAGAGCCATGGCTGCAGTTTTCACTTCCACCACTCCTATCTCAGGAAAGAACCTCTTTGACCAGCACTGTCACAGAGCGGTGTAGTGAAGTTGATTCAGGAAAAGCAGTTCTGTCATAACCAAGTAGACAGCACAGTGTGTAAATTGCTTTCTTTTCACAGCCTTAAAATCTGTCCCAACAATAGAACCCAAGCAGGGCACTGCAACATAGCCCTGGGTGGGTGGGGGTTGCTGCAGTCCATATTCTGCCAGTAAAATTCTCTTAGATCCACCTAAGCTTGCATGATTTTTTTGGTCACCAAAGGCACCATTGTTTCATATTTAAACTTCTGACATTGAAAATCCCATGACCGCCTTCGAATAAGCTGTTGTTGGAAGAGATCTCTGACACCCATTCTTTGTGTATTTGATTTGCTTTTTTGTGTGTTTTTTTTTCATAAGTTACCTTCATTCAAATTAGGGGTCGTGGTTCTACCTGTCCCAGTTGAAATCCATTTTGTACCTTGAGGCAAATATTAACTAGCCTTCCTTCATTTGTTGTCATATGCAAATTAATACACGTGTACCAGGTGGAGGGAAAAAAAAAGGCCCTGAATAGGATAGATCTTAATAGCATTTCTCAGGCTGGTATACCATGTTTCACTAATTCACAAGATGTTCAGCCCAAAAGCTATAAATGCTATTTCTCCTCTTCATGCCCCACTAAATAACTTTGGGAAATGCTGAGTTCAACAAAACTTTACAGATTGCTTTGTTGCTGAATATCCCAGAGCCTTAATAAATATGTATTACAAAGCTCCCCACCCACCTGCCTTGGTTTGTTTTAAGGAACTGAATCTTTTGGCACCAAAATAAGGGTATCATGGTGACTCTGGCATTTCCTTTACCCGCATGTGCGTCATCAGCTTTTCTTCCTCACAAGGACCAAACACATAGACACTTACTCTGGTCCAGCCTAGACTTCCCCTTTCCTCAAAGGGTCTTGTTTCAAAACCTTGCCAGAGGGTCTTCTCTGAGACCAACCTAGTCCACCTTAATTCATCTCCAGAATCCTAAATCTCAGAGAGTAGATATGGGAAGAGGGGCTAGTATTTGCCTTTTTTCTTCAGAATAATCTTGAACTCCTTATGCAAATTTGGTTGTCTCCTCCAAGGACTAGCTTCACACACCAAGGTTCTAGAGAGTTATAGTATTAGTCTAAGCGAAAAAAAAGTTCTTCTTACTATAAGAAGAAAATTGAAGTGGCTCTGTTCTGAATAAGAAGGTCTATTTCTGAGCCCTGCCATTTCTACCCTTTAATGAAAGAGAGAATAGCATTCTTAATATCTCTTTAAATCCTGTTTAATTTCTGCTTTGACCGGTGTCCTGTTATTTACCTCCAAGGATTGCAAAGAACCTTAAGTAAAAGATAACCTATATGAAGTATTTAGTATTGCTTCTCAGTCTTTTGGCTAAGATCAAGTGTGAAGCATTTAGCATAGTTTGTGGAATGAACTTATTACTCCATAAATGAGAGCTATTATCATGACTGATTATTTTAATCTCCCTAATTACCTTTAAGCACATTAAGGACAGACACTATGTCTTATGTTTCTTTGTATCCTTCTCTAAATTAGCAGTCTGACTCATAGTTAATAAATATTTATTGAAGAATTATTTCACAATTTCCTTTTGCCTATTTATGCCCTTAAATTCTTTGGGACCCAATTGACTAAAATAATAATTGCCACCTGAAGCAAACATTTTACACTCAATCCAAATTCCTCAGAAAAAAATTGTTCAGGAAAAGCAGAGTTTGAAAATCCCTTTTGGTTATGGCTATATCTTCTAAAACCAATTCTAAGACTCAATCAATAGCCACTTAGACACAACTTCTTCATTTACATTGTCAAAAAGGACCAATGTCCCTCCAAAGTCTTCTGTTCACTGTTGGGTGATGATTTGGCAATGAGGGATTCATTCTAAATGTCACTGGACAGCAGTGAAGGTCATAATCCAACTGTGGAGCCCATGGCATGCCTACTGCAGTTTTTTTTTTTTAATATTTATTTTTATTTATTTCTCTCCCCTTCCCCCCACCTCCCAGTTGTCTGTTCTCTGTGTCCATTTGTTGCGTGTTCTTCTTTGTCCACTTCTGTTGTTGTCAGCGGCATAGAAATCTGTGTCTCTTTTTGTTGTGTCATCTTTCTGCATCAGTTCTCGTGTGTGTGGCACCATTCTGGGTAGGCTGAACTTTCTTTCATGCTGGGCAGCTCTCCTTACAGGGCGCACTCCTTGTGCATGGGGCTCCCCTATGCGGGGGACACCCCTGCGTGGTACGGCACTCCTTGCGCACATCAGCACTGCACATGGGCCAGCTCCACACGGGTCAAGGAGGCCTGGGGTTTGAACCGCGGACCTCCCATATGGTAGGCGGATGCCCTAACCACTGGGCCAAGGCCACTTCCCAACCTACTGCAGTTCAACTCTGTTCTAAGCAGGAAGTAAAAAGATGGGATTGGCAGTAGTTTTCCAGTCCTTCAAAAATCAGAAGATAATCTCCTTTAACGGAGATTAGAAACAGAACGTTTTCCTTAACTTCCCAAACCAACTCTGTCTAATAGAACTTTTTGCAATAAAGAAAATGTTCTATATCTGAAGGAAATTCTACAGGGATCCCTCTGGGTTCTTGCTCAGAGTGGATGAATTAGAGTTTACAATGGGATGGTCAAGCAAGAAAGCCTGTTTATTAATGCCTGTGAAGGACAGGAGACAGGGCTGTCGCAAATCTGCCTTCCCCAAACCAGGGGAGCAGGAGTTTTTATGGATTCACACAGGGGAGAGTAGCGTGGTTGCCATCACAATGGCAAGTATACACAAGGCTGAGCCTAGTTTTGAATAACCATAAACAAAGGTAAGGTCAGTTTAGCAAGTTTTAGTAATTTCAGGTTTTAACTTTTGGCTATTCTTAATATACTGCAAAAGTAAGAAAAAGCATTTATATAGTATGTCAGTAATCATAATTATTTGTCAATTCTTAACTCTCTCTTGCTTAGAGTTTCAGCCTTCATTTTTACTTCAAAAGAAGCTGGACATTTTTGTTTAACTAAGCAACTAAACTGTTTTAATGTTAGGTCATAGAGAGAACAGGACTGCCTCATTTAAGACTCTGGTGTTTGCAGAAACCAAGGTGGGGCTAGATTTAAATTGCTGTGGTTCATATCAGTGTTGCCCAGTATGGTTGCCACTGTCCACATGTGGCTATTGAGCCCTTAAAAATGTCTGTAGTATGACATTTAAATTTAATTTAAATTTTTAAATTTAATTTACTTTTAATTAATTTAAATATAAATTTTAAAAAGTAATTTAAATTGCCCCATATAGTAGTGGCTATATGTTGGTCAACACAAACCCAACTCGTGGAATGAATCCTTGAAAGGGTAGCCAACTAATGTGGCCCATTGTTCAAATGCAAGAACCTCAGTTTTCTTGTCAGAGAAAACTAATTTCTCTATTAGAATAATAAAACTATTCTGTTATGTCACATAATTTTGAGGATCAAATAATATAACAAATGTGAGAACAAGTAGTGAATGATAAAAGAAAATCCTCTACCAATACAAGGCATTTTTATACAATAAATATATAGTTTATACTTACATCAATGATATGTAGATATTTTATACATACTGCACTCAGATTTAATCTGACTGAAATTTTAGAATAATATTTGCTATAGATATTTGAAATTTGGGTCTATCTAATAGCCAACCCCCTCTTTAAAATTATCCCATATTCCTTTGGCAAAATCACCTTCCCTCTGCCACTGTTCAGTCTTTATGGAGGGTGGGGTAAATGCAGATGCTGTCCTCCCAATACAGAGGCCATCCAGTTTCTTGAGTCTCCTTCTGCCACATCCTTCTTTTCATTACAATGCATGATGGGGAGGTAGCCTTCAGTATAAGCTGAGTCAAACAAATACTCTCTCCCAAGACTTCAAATATTAGGGAAGTGAGGCAAGGATGGAAAAAAATAGAGCTTAATCACTGTGGCATATGCACCTTGATCAGACTGTTCCTGTAGTCTCTGCTACTCACATAGTCCCACACTTTCACTGCATTTATTCCTTCTACATTTTAGTGAAGATAGGAAAAGGGAAAAGATGCTTCCTTACATGACTGCCTATGGCAAATGGACATTCCCCCCTCTTTGTGATTAGAACCACATTTCAGTTACTTAAACAAATACGCAACCTCCTTCTTATGTCTTCTCTTTGCACTCTCCAGTAGGGACTAACCACTGGATGTCTGACTGGCAATTGTGTAATAATTTGTGTTCTGGTTCTTGAGAGGTCCTACCTGAGGCTTCCAGCATAGGCAGTGGCATGGGGCATCTGGCTGAATCTCTGTCCCCTACCTCCACCCCTGGTGGACCATGGGCTTGCCTCCTTCAGATTCTTGAGGCTGAGATTATCTAGGCAGGAGCCAGGTATCTTAGGGGGATACTTTATGATGGCTTATTCCCCACCTATCTTTCATGTTTCCAGTTTACCCATGGAAAACTCATGTTTTCTTGCTTAGTCAAATGATGGGATGCAGCTTGATCATTGGCACCCCCCTCTGTCAGTGCAGGCTTTTCTCCTGTACTTTCTCCATTCTCCAACAAAATCAAGCTCAAAGCATCAGATGTTCAGGGTATGAGGAGCTTTAACCTTTTCAATTAAGAGTCCCTAATCTAGTGGAAATGCAGAATAGTCCAAATTACTACAAAAGGCTGGTTACCATTCTACATATTTGGTGGTCCCCACAAGATGATCTCTTGCTTCCCATAAGCTTCTTTTATATTGACCCAGGATTGGGGGAGAGCGCGAATGTAGCTGTAGTGCCTCCTAAAAAGTTGCCTCTCAGCTTGACCCAAGAGAGGAGAGATGACTCCACCACTGGTAGTTCTCAGAAATCAGAAGGAGGGATAGTTGATGTCCTACCCTCAGTTATGGGACCTGATGGTCAATTTCTGGGTAAAAAGAACCCCTTTGACACCTCATACCACCATGTTATGTGAGGGAGGGGAAAGTAGAAAGGAGCATGAAGCAGAACGACTCTGGCTTGAGGTTGGCCTGATGGTTGTAAATGTTAGAGCATGAGAGCAGGAAATTATCTTTGGCGCCAGATGGCAATGTAGGTTGAGTGACAATGTGAGCCAACTGGAAAACATGGGAATTTAAGCAGGAAATCTCACACCAGAAAATGTAGGTGTGCACTTTCACTTGAATGAACACCTACTATGTATTTGGACTACATTGGTTAACAGAACAGACAAAGATCCAAAGCCCATCTCCACCCCAACAGACTAAGTGGGAGAAATTCAGACAATCATTAGCATTTTATACTGAGCAACTTTCCAGTATGATAGTTACTAGTCACATGTGTCTTTTTTTTAAAAGATTTATTTTATTTATTTCTCTCCCCTTCTCTCCCCCCCTACTGTCAGCTCTCTGTATCCATTCGCTGTGCATTCTTCTGTGTCCGCTTGCATTATCAGGTGGCACTGGGAATCTGTGTCTCTTTTTGTTGCATCATCTTGCTGCGTCAGCTCTCCGTGTGTGCGGTGCCACTCCTCGGTGGGCTGCGCTTTTTACACGTGGGGTGGCTCTCCTTGCGGGGCGCACACCTTGCACATGGAGCACCCCTATGCAGGGATGCCCCTGGGTGGCATGGCACTCCTTGCTCATGGCAGCACTGCACATGGGCCAGCTTACCACACAGGTCAGGAGGCCCTGGGGATCAAACCCTGGACTCTCCATATGGTAGATGGACATTCTATCAGTTGAGCCACGTCTGCTTCCCCACATGCCTTTTGAGCTCTTGTAAACTGTCCAGGCTGAATTGAAATGTGCTGCAAGTATAAAACACACACCAGATTTCTAAGACTTAGATTAAGAGTGATGTAAATATATATCACTGATTTTTTTAAAGATTTTTATTTATTTCTCCCCCACCCCCACTCCGTTGTTTGCTCTCACTGTCTGCTCTCTATATCTGTTCATTATACTCTCTGTGTCTGCTCATCTTCTTTTTAGGAGGCACATGGGAAAACTCGGGACCTTCCTTCCATGTGGAAGGGAGGCGTCCAATTGCTTGAGCCACATCTTCTCCCTGCTTGTTGTGTCTCTCATTGTTTCCTCTTTGTATCTCCTCATTCTATCAGCTAGCTGTCTTGTGTGTCTTCTTTAGGAGGCACCAGGAACTGAACTGGGACCTCTCGTGGTAGGTGGGCTCCCAACTGCTTGAGTCACATCAACTTCCTATTGTTGATACTTTTTAACACTAATTACATGTTGAAATAACATATATTATCAAGGTTAATGTCACTTGTTTCTTTTCATCTTTTTTAATATGACTACTGGAAAATTCACAATTATATATATGGCTCACATTATATTTTTGTTGGGCAGTGCTGCTCTGGAGCCAACTGAATTGGGGCTGGTCTGAGGCTAACTCCTGTGAATTTTCACAAACAGTGCTGGGTACCAATATATTTAGAGAAGAGAGAGGAACCCTGAGAAATGTCTGTAAGAGGGCTTGACACGTGGGCCCTTTCTGAGAAAGAGATGTAATAATTGCCCTCAAAAAAACCCACATTTCACATTGATACAAGAAGCTACTAGATTTCTTCTCTCAGCAGCTATGGACCTTTGTCTTTTCACCTCTGAAGTGGTATAGTTCCTAATGTTTCTTCCACTAAGACTAGAAAGTTTCCTTGCTATGTTGAAAAAGAAATATATGTATACCATGTATACCATTGTATACATAGAAGAAATATATTTAGGTCTTAGAAAATGTTTTACGCTTTAGTCTTTTTTCTTTGTTTGTCCCTGTAAGAATCCATGTACAATTTTGTCTTCTACTGGGTAGTTCAAACTCAAATGATATGTCTTGTGACTGAAGTTCATTGTGTAAGAGAAAGATTTTCTGGAATGCTTGGTGTATTCGTCAGCGCTCTGTAAGAAAACAGAATCAACAGGAGATATCTGTCAATAGTAAGAGATTTTATAAGTCTCTCACATGACCATGGGGACACACAAATCCAAGTTCTGTAGGCAGGAGACAAACCAGGGGCTCTGAAGAAAGTCCAATGGAGGTCCTTGATGAGTTTCAGGGAGATGCTGGCTGTCCAAAGATGAGCCGGGGAATTCTCTCTGAATGCTGGAATCACTTCCCCTTTTGAGGTATTCAACTGATTGAATAAAAACGTCACTCATTGCTGACAGCAATGTCCTTGATTGATGTGAATGTAATCAGCTATCTATGCAGTAAAGTCACTGGTGACTTAAGTCCATAAATGTCCTTGTATTATAATTAGCCCAGTGCTTGCTTGACCAAACAAATGGTAAAATTACCTGGCCACGTTGACACATTAGCGTAATCATCACACTTGGTTTCTGCAGACAGCTTCTATGTATTCACTACTGTCTGATAACATTTATTCATGTACACCTGTAAACTGACTAGAGACATTTACCAACAAGGCAAATTCTATAGGAAGCCATGATCAAAGCCTTCTTACCATCCTTAGTCACTGGGTGCCCACAGAACTGATGATTCTTTTACCAGGAGCTACCAACATAACTTTTTCTCTAGCTGCGGGGTTCTTGAGCTCTAAAGAGGTAGTTCAACAAACGAGTTAATCATTTTGGAACTAGCACTCCATATTTTCACATTGCTGTGTATTATATCCAAAGAAGAACACATGCATTTGTGGAGAGCAATCAACAAAGTAACTTCTTTCGTATTTATTCAAAGAGGTTGTGTATCTATACCCCTTACTTATGTTGATATGAATTGGATATGAGCTTGAGTATCCACAGGACTTTAACTTTAAATGCATCATCCAAATTCAAATGAAGTATAAAGACATATTTTCAATTTTACAACTTTGAAGGCAATACTTCTCAAGTTCAGAGTTGTGTAAATATCCTAACTTCTGATAATTAATTAATGTTTACCACAGTTTAATATTGTCCAGGCCACTTTATGACATTTCTGAAAAGAAATAACACATCATAGGTATTCCAATTACTCCCAACCCCCTGATTTTCTTTATTCTAGAGTTGATAAACATCAGCAGTGTCTCCTTCTGTACTGTATCAGAAACAGGTTTCCACTATAAAGTTTATTAACCAAAGGAATTCCAAGAATATTCCACCACATGGCTAACAATGACCCTAAAGACACTTGCTACCCTTTAATGCCTTAATAATAATGTATTAGTTTACTATTACTGTTATAACAAGTTACCACAAACGCAATGGCTTAAAACAAAGAAAAAATTTATTCTCTTATACAAGGTCAGAAGTCCAAATTTAGACCTATAGGCCTAAAGGACACATGATCATTTAGGGTCCACCCTGAATAAACCAGTATAATCTCCCCATCTCAAAATCCCTAACTTAATCACATCTGTTATGTAAGGAAACATTCACAAGTCTAGCAATAAGGACTTGGATATCTTATTTTCCCCAAACATCAATTTTATTGATACATATCAGTAGAGCATAAAATTAATCCAAAGTGTACTATCAGTGGTATTTGGTGTAATCACATAGCTGTGCATTCATTAGTTCAATCACTATTAGAACATTTTCATTATTTCAATAATAATAATAATAAACAAAAAAGAGACAAACAAGAAAATTCTTCCTCTGTCAATCTGTTTCCCCTGCTGCACATAGCTATTATTTCAGGCTATTCCTGCACAATTATTTATTTATTTATTGACCAGTTTTATTGAGATATATTCACAAACCATATAATCTATCCAAAGTGTTTAATCAATGACTTTTTGTATAATCACAATGTTGTGCATTAATTACCATAACAAATTTTAGAACAATTTCATTACTGTGAAAAGAAAAGCTCTACACCCCTTAGCATTCCTTCCCCAGCCCTACATAACCACTAATCTAAATTTCATCTTAATAAATTGATTTATATTTACATTTTATGTAAATGTAATCATACAGTATGTTACACAATAGTTCACAGTAGTACAATCACACAGTATTTGCCCTTTTGTATTTGGCTTGCTTCATTCAACATAATGTTCTTCAGGTTCATCCATGTTGATCCATGTTGTCATATGCTTTACGACTTCATTTCTTCTTACAGTTGCATAATATTCCATTGTGTGAATACACTATAGTTTGTTTATCCACTCATCAGTTGATGGACAACTTTTGGCAATTGTGAATAACAGTGCTATGAACATAGGTGGGTAGATGTCTGTTCATGTCACTGCTCTCAATTCTTCAGGGTATGTACCTAGTAGTGGTATTACCAGGTCCCATGGCAAGTCTATATTCAACTTCCTTATGAACTGCCAAAAAGTCCTCCACAGTGGCTGTACCATTCTACATTCCCACCAACAGTGAATAAGTGTTCCTCTCTCCACACCCCTTACAACGCTTGTAGTTCTCCATCTTTTTAATAGTGACCATTCTAATACGTGTGAAATATCTCATTGTAGCTTTGATTTGCATTCCCTTTCGCTAGTGATGTTGAGCATTTTTCAAGTGTTTTTTTTTCCCATTTGTATTTCTTCTTTGGACAAATGTCTATTCAAGTTTTTTGCCCATTTTTTAATCAAGTCTTTGTCTTTCTATTGCTGAGTTGTAACATCTCTTTATATATCATGGATATTAAACCCTTATTGGATATGTGATTTCCAAAATATTTTCTCACATTGAGTCAACTGCCTTTTTACCCTTTTGACAAAGTCCTGTGAGGTGCAAAAGTGTTTAATTTTGAGGAGGTCCCATTTATCTATTTTTTCTTTTGTTGCACGTGCTTTGGGTGTAGGGTCCAAGAAACCACCACCTACCACAAGGTCTTTAAGATGTTTCCCTGCATTTTCTTCTAGTAGTTTAATGGTCCTGGCTTTTATATTTAGGATCTGGATATCTTTGGGGACCATTGTTCAGCCCACCACAGGTGAATAACACCACAAAAATGTCACCTATTTTGTTGGGGTTACACAAAATTTCTAACTTGCTACTTGGTGTTATAATTGCTCATCCATTTCTCTATGTGCTGTTGAAAAGGTAATGATTTGACAGAATTTGGAACTAGTGACATGGACAGTTTCCAGAGCAAATGATATTTTCCCCAGGAATAATCTAATTTCCTTATGTACTATAGAGCTTAAATTTTCAACCGCAGGGTAAAGTAGCAAAAGCTGTCTTTCTTTCTCTTGTGAAATGTATCCAATTATCCTCATTTGTGGGTGAAATGACTTTCTGTTAATAAAAAGGTGCAAATTATCTTAATAAATTGGGTAATTTTGCAAGTTGAGAAATGTCATGCCATTTGAGATGTTTCAGATATGCATATGAGAAAACTAGCATCGAAACAGGCAAACTCTAGCAGGTGACTAGGAAAGAAGCCAAGATTGTCTGCATATAAAGTACGCACATAGATGTGAAGATAATAAGGTAATCAAGGCATACTTGTTTCATAAAGAATTGGAGGAGGGGGCAGTTATAAATTATCTGAATCAGACCCTCTCATTATACAGATGAATAAACTGAGCCCAGAGAGTGATGCAAATGTTCAAGGCTATGAAGCCCCCTTGGGTATTTTTGAACTCTGAGTGTGGAATAGCAGAAGTGAGCAGGTTGTTCTGCTGTATACATTGGAGGTTTTACCTAACACCACTGGTACCACGAGTACATTGGTACACACTCACACTCTTAACCTCATAGTCCCTTACACTGTCCTCCTTTAAGTGCACCCAGAATCCTGACAAAGGAAAAGAGGGACAGGCTGTAGACATGCTGGGGGTGAGGAGGGGAAGGTGGCCTGGCCAAGTCTCCAGCAGGTCACAGCCTTCACACTCTAGCAAGTGGAGACGGCATGAAGCAGCTTCCTGCTTTTAAAGAGGAGATCAGAGAGGTCTTGCTGTGAGCTGGACGTGACACGCAGCTTCTTCATAAGCAGTGCCAAACAAGAGCACAGCCCCAGACCACTTGCCAGACTTGTGCCTTGCTGAAAATGCCCTCGTTTGAAGCTCGTGGTTTATTGAAAAATGAAGATCTCAAGAAGCAGACTCACAGAAATTAGGGGCTATTTCATATCACTGAAATTGTGGGATATCTTACATGTTGACATTAAAGTAATGCTTTACCGTTGAAAAAAATAACAAGATTCTTCTGTCCTCAAGATAATTACAGGATTTATTAACTATACAATGTATACTAAATAATATTTCACTTTAGGCAATGTAATCTGGAAAGAGATGCAAATATAAAATTACATGATGATCTTCTACCAATGTGGTCAATGAATCTCTGTGATAGTGTACAACCTGAGGTGTTGTCAGAACTCCACTATGGCAATTGAATTTGCATTTAGGATTAAGTAATATAAATGTGTCTGAATAGGATTTTTTTAAGTAATGCTTCCATAATTTGTTAATCTGCCTTTTGTCTGTGAGATTATTTTTTGAGGTTGAAATAAGGTTTACTAATTTTGGGGGAAAAAAGTCACCATGTGCCATGATAAGCCACAACTATAACCATGGGCCCATAAGATTTTTGGAAAAATTATTTACATAACACATAGATAAACATCTTACAGAGAACTATATCGAACTGTTAACCCCTGAGGAGGGAAATGGGATCTGGGAAGAGAGAGGGCATCTTGGTTTGCCAGGCTTCCATGACAGATACTACACACGATTGGCTTCAACAACAAGAATCTACTGGCTCACAGTTTCAGAGGCCAGAAACCCAAAATCAAGGTGTTGGCAAGGCCACGCTCACTCACCAGAGTCTGTAGCATTCTGGTGCTGGCTTGCGACAATCCTTGGACTCCTGGGCTCGCATCTTTGTCTCCCATTGCATGGTGAGCACTCTCTCCCCTGAGGTCCGCTCTTCCATTTCAGCCGACTTTCATCTTCTTCTGTGGTCTTCTCTGCCTGATTGTGCCAGTATTTCTTCTGCTTATAAAAATCCCCAGTAACACAGAGGAAGGCCCATCCCTACTCAGCTGAGCCACACCTCAACTAAAAAATAACACCTTCAAATGATCCTATTTATAAATGAGTTCACACTCGCAGGAAGATGGATTAAGATTAAAAACCTGTCTTTGTTGGGGTACATAATTCAATCCACCACCGAGGGCACGCACATATGTTGACTTCACTTTTTTTAGTTTGAAAACTTTTTTTTACAATGAATATAATTCTGCATAACTTGTATAAGTTAAAAGGAAAAGAAATGTTTAATGTCCTCATGAAAAAGTATCTTATCTAAGGAAGAGTCAAAATATGACAGAACGTAAGTCTCCCTGACAGGAACCATTCAGGAGATTGATGTATTGAGTATGCCCAGGAAGGAAATGTAAGGTAATCCTCTGAAGCCCACATAATAAAGAGCAATGTATAAAACATACCCACGTGTTGTAAAGATTCATACACAAAAATTAAAATGGAAAAGTTCATTTCTGCTCTCTACTAAATCCACCTTCTCAAATAAATAAAGGAAAGATTTTAAAACACTACCCTCTACTGATAGCACGATGCCCTAGAGGCTATGAGAGGATTTGGGAGTCCTAAATTCTAATGCCAGTATTCCTGTTTACTAGTTATTGGGCCAAAACAAGCAAGCTCATCAGTGACTGGAAATAATAACCCAGTTGCGAGCCATATTATTTTATCTTCTAAAAATCACTGCGGTTAATTCAGGTTGAAAATTTTCCAGATCGTAAACATCACGACGTAATAGGAAAAGCATGGGGATGGGGCCAAGGAGTCAGAAAATTGGGAGGGGAGAGGTGAGGTAGGGTGAGAGATATCTAGGCTCAGCTAACCCTTGTGAACTAAGGCAAACCACAGCACCTCCCCTGCCTTCCCTATAAATCTGTTAATAGAGAATGAATAGAATCAAGGAGGAAAGGCACACCACAAACTCTGAAGCATTTTCCAAATATGTTAAAAATTAGTATTGACCTCATTTCCCACTTGATATAGTTGTAATTGTTTTGGATTGTGCTATTATTTAAAGAACTTTGTAGCCTATTTAAATGTTTTTGGGGAACAAGATAAAGTAAAATAAAAAATTTTTGAGGACATTTTCTTTGTCCCCAAATCTTGCCACTGATAGGTGACTATTATCTGATGCAATGTCACATAGGTAAAGTAGCACAACTTTGGATTCAAAAGATCCTGGGTTCACATCCTACTTTTGCTAGTTTAGGAGGCTCTAGTTAATGTACCTTGAATCATAGCACCCATGTGTCAGTAATAGCGTGGAGATCAAATGAAGCAAAAAGTGTAAAAAGCCAGTTGGTGCCTTGAAAACGTGTGTTTCCTTCCCAGGTAAATAATAAGATCACACAAATGACTTAGGCAGCTTCACAGAAAAACAAAGCAGTGGAAAGTCCTGACAACACCTCTACAGGTTTGGCTTTGCATTCCAAGGCAACGTTCAAGGCACTGAATCCCAGCTGCGGGAAGGAAGAAGAACAGGAGCTATTACGGAACACTTCCAAACCACTTCCAAGACGGCTTTTTTTACTTCTGGACAAAGCACTTTATCTTCTCTAGTTTAATTATGCGCAATTGTGGCTCTCTGCTAAAATACCATAAACCAATATTGGCTTCATTCTTCTAGAACAAAGCTATACATCTCCAATGTGGGAGCTAAAAAGATTTTTTTTTTTTTAAAGAAGAAGTAAACAAAAATTTTTAAAAAGGCATTAGGAGCTTGTTCCTCTCCCTACCACAAATCCCGTTTGGTAAATGAAAAATGAATGAGCCCAGCAGGCATCACAGCCAAGTTATTCCTTCCCAAGTCTCCTAACATTTTGCAGAAGGAACAGATGGCTCGAGGTTGTCTGGAGAGTATGAAGAAATCCAGGAAATGGGATCAGGAGACCTGGGCTCTAGACATTAGCACTTTATGTGACCCTGGGCCACAATTTTCTCAGCCAGCCCTGGTGGTCAATGAGCCTTCAGTTTATAGATTCAGAGATATGCAGGTCCTGTCTCTCACTGCCTCCTTTTTTAAAAAAAATTCTCTTTGGTGGTTCTTATTTGCTCTCTTGATCACACCGATGGCAGTCTCACACTATGGTTTAAGCTTTAGTTTGAGAAGAATTTACCATCTGGGAGACCTCGGAAAATTATGCACTTCCTCTTAGCTTCAATTTTTTCACCTTTAAAATAGCAAGAGCAATACTACAGAGCTTATAGAGAAACTGTAAGATTTAATAAGATAATTAACATAAAGCCTCTACAATGTATGGAAAATAGCAATAACTAAACATAGGTTAGCAATTACACTTAATATCCTTTTTCCAAAGCATTCCTTGGGCTTTCTCTTTCCTTATGGCCTTATCCATACTCTCACAGCCTGCCTCTACTGTTTAGAAATGAAAACGTTCATTACTAAATTAAAAAATGAAATATTTTTGATTGTTTATTTGTAAGGTTAGATATAAGAAATATATCTACTATACATGTCACATTTGTCACCTATTTGACTAAATTTTGGTAGAGTAGGACAATATTTTATGAGCCATAGAGCCTCAACAGGGGGTCAATTCATTAATATTTCATGAGTTGAGTTCTAAACTCAGCTTTTTCTTTTTTTTTTAATGATTTATTTTATTTATTTCTCTCTCCTTCTTCCCCCCCCCCCCCCCCGACTTCCCCAGTTGTCCTCTCTGTGTCCATTTGCTGTGTGTTCTTCTGTGTCCACTTGCACCCTCCCGGCACCAGGAAACTGCATCTCTTTTTTGTTGTGTCATCTTGCAGCATCAGCTCTCTGTGTGTGCGGTGCCACTCCTGGGCGGGCTGCACTTTCTTTCGCGCTGGGCATCTCTCCTTGCAGGGTACAATCTTTGCGCATGCGGGGGTGCCCCTGCATGGCACAGCACTCCTTGTGTGCGGCAGCTCTGTGCTTGGGCCAGCTCACCACTCGGGTCAGAGGACCCTGGGTATTGAATCCTGGACCCTCCCATATGGTAGGCAGACTCTCTATCAGTTGAGCCACATCTGCTTCCCAAAACTCAGCTTTTTTAATGGCATTGCGTGCATCTGAAGAAAGGGTACTTTTCTTCCACAAAATAGAGCTACCTGCAATAATCTTGTCAATGGCTGTAGCTTTCCAGCTATATGAAAACTGGCCATGCTCTTGTTATAACACATTCATATAGGCAGGTTCTCTAGACCCTAAGCCATATGGAATGGGCTTAGTGTTTAGACTCAAAATGATTAGAATGGGTTTCTCTTTCTCCCAAAGAAAAAGTCAAACAAGAAAGTGGCCCATGTTTTCTGCAATTTCTGATTACTTAGATTTTTTTTTTTAATGGGAGTTTGGATTACTTGGGTTTTTGTAGGGGGGGAGGTTTGTGGTACAGGGAGGAAATACTCTTTCTTTTTGGGAATTGACAAAAGCTGAAAGAGGAGGTTCATGGCTTCTCTCCACTCATCCCAACTGCAGAAGTGTCTGGTCTAAGACCCATTCTGCTCCTAAACTGCAAACCTTTGGAAGAAGGTCTAACTGAGCCTTTCCCAGGCCCTCCAGCTTAGCCTCTCCCTCATTCGTGAGTCCCAGACTCAATAAGTCTTTATTTACTGTCTTCATCATTTGGCCTGCATTGCTTTATCCACAGTAGACAGTAAGCTCCTTGAGTGTGAAAGCCATGCCTTTCTGTGTTGTGATAAGCACAGACCATACTGTAAAGCAGATGCTTGAAAAAGGTCAATTCTGATGTCACAGCTTATTGTCCAAAACTATGCCCTTTCTTGGTCCAATCATACAATTCCCACCAGGGGTGTCTCAGCTGTCACCAGTACCATGATGGGGATAAGGGCTGCCTCATCCAACATTGTACTCCTGCAGCCCAGTGCAGCACACGACACATAGCAGACATGCAATAATATTTGCTAACTTAATAGAATTTTCAAAAATACTTATGCTGACAGCTTTTTTTCTCCTTCCAAATCATCACATTCAGGAATATCTCAAATTTCTCATTTGTTTTTGGTCCCCCAAGTACTGCAGAAGCTCATTGGAGAGATACAAACTCAAGTCCTAGTTCAAGGGTAGGGAAAACATAGGGCTAAATTCTGCCTGCTGCCAGTTTTTGTAAATAAAATTTTATGGGATGTTGGAAACTGAGGCACAGTGGCCTCTCAAGGAGAAAGGTGCTGTCTCCATGCTAGTGCTGTCTCCGTGGCTACACTTGCAACCTAAGGAATGTGGTAATTAAGAGTTCCCAGCAAATGGGATGAAGCTGTTCAAGGCTGAAAGAAAAGATGAGCACATACCTTTTGTAGTGAATAGAACACTTAGACTTTGTACCTTGAGATAAGATTTTGTGAAATTCCTTAGACTCTGGGTAATGCTGCTTGATGTCATGTAGGCTTTGTGTTCCTGCTTGTTGTCACGTACACTGGGGTATATAGAGAGCCCCTTGTAAACAACAAAGTTGTCTGAGGAGTTATTACTTGCAGACCCCCTGATCCCAGCTCTCTCACGTGTTTCTTCCCCCTCTTCTCTTTCTTTCATTCCCGATACCCTTCGGGTCCAAATCTCCAACGATGGGAACACAGCCATGCCCATTAGTTTATGAAGTGTCTATAGCTGTAACCAGATTTTGTCTAGGTTCTTGACTATGCTGCAGAAATGAATTTCAATAGCACTTCAGGTGAGTGAGGCCAGTAATTTATTAAGGTAGGGAGGGAAGAGAAATGGGAGAAAATAACAGATCATGGGTCCCAGGTAGAGAGGAACGGGCTGAAAAGTGATAAAGCAGGCTGATTCACAGACTACAGTTTCCCATTATAGATTATAAATGCCCAGATGTACTTGTGTACTAATACATGGGGTGAGGGGGGGGGGGGGAAAGGGGCAGCAGGATATGGCGAGAACAGGGTGAAGAAGGCAAGAACAGGGGTCCAAAGGCAAGGAGAGAGATTTGGCCTTTGTGCTTGCTTTTTGAACCTTTAATTATTCTGCCTCTTTGCTACCAGCATAGGAGGAGTCCCAGCTGTTTGCTGTTTTGATTGATTACCCCACCCATGGATCCTCCAGGAGGGACCAATAATTAAGGCCCCTGGGCATCTCTGGAGGAAATCTTGTTATGAAAGGCAGAATCTTATGGGAGAGGGTCTTCCAGCAGCCATCTTGGGTTTCGATGTCCACATGGACTTCTTGCCAGGGTCCATAACCATCTATTGATTTCCTATCTAGCCTGCTTCATAGCTGCTTTCAAGCTGCAATGACAGAGCTAAATAGTCGCAACCATATCCATATTGAAGCAGGCTAGTAAGACAGGGAGTCAGTAGATGGATCTGGAACCCCGCAAGAAGTCCACATGGACATCAGCAACCCCAAGGTGGCTGCTGGAAGACCCTGCCCCAAGATTCTGCCACTCAGAAGAAGACTTCCTCGCGAACTAGGAGTAGCCCCAGATATTCCCCCAAGGACTTTATCATTGGGCCCTCCTGGGAGACCGATGGGGGACATAAGCAATCAAGCGTGAACAGCTGGAACTCCTCCCCTCCCGTTAGCAAAGGGGTGGAATAACTAGCAGTTTGAAAAGCAGTGCTGGGCCTAAGTTCACTCCCCACACACACACACTCCTTCCTCTGAATCCATTCCTGCCCTCTGCACACCGCTCTCCATTTTTCCTCTGCCATGTGGCCACAAAAGTAAACCTAGGGATTTATAACCTATAATGGGGAATTGTAGCCTGTAAATAGCCTGCTTTATCACTTTTCACCCCCTTCCTCTTTACCTGGGACCCCTGCTCTGTTATTTTCTCCCATTTCTCTTCCCTCCCTACCTGAATAAATTACTGGCCTAACTCACTCAGCATGCTCTTGAAATTCATTTCTGCAGCATAGCAAGAACCTAAATAAAGTCTGGTAACGATATGACCTGCAAAGTCTAAAATATTTACTATCTGGGACTTTACAGAAAAAGTTTGCAGACCCCTTGTCTAGTGTAAGTTATAAAATCATAGCACTTCCGGAGTGTATCTTGGTTGTGAAAAGGACAAGGAAGAGAAACTCCAAATATACTCTGATACAGAAAATAATATTTTTGTAATAATAGCAACTGTTTGGTATGTACACCCCAGTTTACAAACTGCTTTCTCATGTATAGTCTCACTTGATTCTGCCAACATCTGAGTGAGGTAGGCAAAGCAATTATTTTATCCCCCCTTCACAAAGGGCACAATATTAGAGATAAAATACTTTTTAAGAACTGTTCATGTCCAACTAAATCTATCTAAAATACCCAGTTATTGAACAAGAAACAAAAACAAACAAAACAAAATCACCAAAATGCCAACTGTCTTACACACTTATTAGTTCTTGACCATTAAGCTGGTACTTGAAGATCTTAGTGCTGAACTGCGAAGGGTGCTATTTAATAGAATTCCAAATGCTGGAGCAACCATGGTACTATTACGTGGGTAGAATTCACTTCATTTAAACCTTTATGGACCCCATTACCTGGGACAAAGCTCCGAAAAAACTTTGCAGAGTTATAAAGGCCCTTCTTTCTGTAAGTAATCTCTCAGTGTCACTCTGGAGTTTCTGATTCAGTCGATCTCAGGGTGGGACCAGACAATTTGCATTTCTAACAACTTCCCAGACGATGCCCATATTCCTGGTCCAATGCCATGCTTTTGAGAACCGTGCCCTAGCCTAGAATCTGCACTTAGGTAAGAGCTTCTGGAACTTGAATGTGCACATGAATCCCCTTGTGATCTTAGGAAATGTAGATTCTGATCCAGCAATTCTGGAGAAAGGGGCACTAATTCTGCATTTCCAACAGGCTCCCGGGTGTTGCCAACTCAGCATATCTGACCCAAATAAGTGATGTTGTTGCCGGTGGCTGGGTTTCTAGGCTCTTGGCTACGTTGTGAGAAGAAATTTAAAGACACTCCAGGTTAATTTAGGCAAGTAAAAGGGTTTATTGAGAAACTAAAGAGAGTACACACTCGAGATTTAAGAGCGGGTATGCTCCAGGGTGAGACCCGGGCTGGGGCTGGGGCTGGGGCTGGAGCCCTTTTAAGGCTGGCCTTTCCTCCTCCGCCTTTCCCATATTAAGGAAGGATCCTAGACTATAGACCACCCAGGTTGCACCTGCTTGCTTTCAGGGAGACAATGGGAGGTGCTTCTGTTTGAAATTATCCAGGGCTTTTAGAGCCCCGGAGTTTCAAACCCAACCTCATGACCAAGTTCTTGGTGGACTTTTGAGCCGTGATGGTTACAGCTGCTCTTGACCAGGCTGCCTTCCCTCGGGGTTTCAAGGCAGGGTCTCCTGGCCATGTTCTTTGCTAGGTCTCCGCTATGATGGTTACAGCTTTTTCTGACATTCTGCCATCCCTTGTTTCCTATACTAACCTGTCTCAAAGTGGGGTCTATTTTGCAAATGACATTAGGCTTTTGAAGTTTTTGTGACATTAGAGCATGCTTCAAGACTTAGTTTGCAGCAAGTATTTTTGTACTAAATCCAATGCCTTTCGTGGCTTTCTTCTTTTCCTCTTCTTCCTTCCTTCCTTTCCTCTTATAAACTCCAGATTACTCTTTTTTTTTAAAGATTTATTTTTATTTTTATATATTATTTTTATTTGTATATATTTTTATTTTTGTATATTTTTTTAAATTTATTTCTCTCCCCTCATTGTTTACACTCAACTGTCTGCTCTCTGTTCGGCTTCTTTTTTTTAGGAGGCACTAGGAACCGAACCTGGGACCTCCCATGTTTGAAGGAAGCACCCAATCACTTGAGCCACCTCTGCTCCCTGCTTATTGGGTCTCTCATTGTGCTTCCTCGCTGTCTCTTTGTTGCATCACCTTACCGTGTCATCTTACTGTGTCACCTCACCGTGCCAGCCATAGTGTCAGCTTGCTGTCTTGCTCATCTTCTTTAGGAGGTATCAGGAACCAAACCTGGGACCTCTCATGTGGTAGGTGGGTGCTCAACTTCTTAGGTCACATCCGCTTCTCCAGATTACTCTCTTATCTTCACCTATGTGTAGTCAATTTGTCACCAAGTTGAGGAAAGCTTATTATACCGAACACAGATCTGAGAGTCAAATAACTCAGATTCAAGTTTGGACTATGGTTCTAAAAGGTTGTGTGATACTGGCAGTTCACAGACTCCTTCTTGGCCTCAGTTTTCTCAGCTTCAAAATGATGGTGATCTTTAAGTCCCTTCAAATTCTCAAAGACCACTATGTTAAATGCAACTGAAAGCCGCACCAAAAAGCAGTAGTACATGTGCTGCCATCTTTAGGTAGAAAACATATCCAGACACAACTTTGAAATGAAAGATATTTTACTGAATCTCTCATAGCCTGCAGCCCCAATGCCAATTTAATATTTCTTCCGTATGATTATGATTCATATTGGTTTCCCTTTAAAGTGGAATTTCAGGCACAAACCAACATAAATTTGATTTTGATGCCACTTGCCTTTACATATATTAAACCTTTACAGCTTGATCAATGTTCTATGGATTTTATTTCATGTTAGAAATTTTCTATGATTTCAGACAGTTTAAAGTATATACTGGTTTGTAATGTATCCCAATTAACTTATTGATTTATGAATAACTGACCAACTTTAAGAATATACTGTGGGTGATGAAAGATATAATGTACAAAAACATTTTTATTTTATTTCAATTTTTTAATTTTTTATTTAGGTATTTTATTTGTTATTTTAAAAATTATTTTATTTTATTAATTTTATTTGGTTATTTTTTTGGCTTCATTTTTGGAGAGGTTTTGGATCACAGAAGGGTCACAATTGGTGGCGGGTATCAGTGATGGGGGATGCATGGGGAGGATTGCAGCTGGGACATGCTTCTAAGGCATATGAAAATGTTCACGTGGTCCATAGGGCATTGTCTCAGGGAGTGGAGACCCACACAATAGCTGAAAGAATATTGAATTCTCATCCTGGGGAGTCTTGCTACATTCTCCAATTGAACAGCAAGAATTCCCTGAGTATATGGACAGTACCTAGTGAAGGAAGACAGGCCATTATACCAGGCCCTTGATACTGATGGTTGTACTTACGAACCTTTTCTTATGAAATTGAAATTTAGCCTAGTATTACATACTGCCAAGAATTACATCCTGAAAGCCTCCTAGTTGCTCAAATGTGGCTAAGCCAAACTCAGCAAATGAAGGTACTACCTTCTCCAACTCCCTCCCCCAGCATGGGACATGACTCCCAAGGATGAGTCTCCCTGGCACTGAGGGATTATTACCAAGCCGACAACTAGCAATGCAAATGGAAAAAGACCTCAACCCAAAGGGGGAAATATTAAATACAAATGAGCTTTTATAGCTAAGAAATTTCAAAGTGAGTCAAGAGGTCATTCCAGAGGATATGCTTATGCCCGTCAGTCACAGTAGGATCTCATTGACTGCCATAGTAAATAGTGCCTAAAAATAGCGAGGCTCCTGAGGACTCTAGAGACATCTAGATACTATAAGCAGGGCAGACAAGCTAGGAATTCGGCACCCTATCCCTGGGCCTTACTTTGGAATTTATGCTCCAGTGTAACAGAGTTAGAGTCATATTATAGTTTCCCTACACATGGCTCTTCTACTCCTTTTACTTGAACCTATAGTTAGCACTCTATTTGTTAAATATATGTCCCAGAGGCTTAAAACTTTGGTCTGTTCATGTGCCATTTGGCCCAGAATTTCAGAAGAGTTGCAAAGCCTACTCTCCAGTTCATTGGACTCATCCAGGGCAACCAACAAGGAGATGATGATGGATAATGACCATCCCAAGGAACAAAGAAAGTCTGCAACTGCAAGCAAGACAATTCCTTCCATCTGCCCATGAGATGTAGGCCCCCTCTCAGTTAGAAACAGAGTGGGCATCACCATCCCAAAATCCTCAGGATTGGGCAATGAACAGTGGACTAAAGTAGACTTATTATTACTCCATTATAGACATTATAATTCTAGCAATGGAAGCCCTTTTATCATTGATATAAAGGCAGGGGCCACCAGAGGTTCTGAGGGGAGGGAGAGGGAATAAGAGGTATAACATGGGGGCATTTTCAGGACTTGGAGGTGTCCTGCATGACATTGCAATGACAGATACAGGTCATTGTACATTTTGGTATAACCTATAAAGTTGTGCAGGGCAGAGTGTAAACTATAATGTAAGCTAAAGTCCATGGTTAGTAGCAATGCATCAATAAGTGTTCATCAATTGTAACACACATACCACACAAATGAAAGATGTTGTTAATGTGGTAGAGTACAGGAGGAGGAGGAAATGGGGCATATGGGAATCCCCTATATTTTTTCTGTATCATTTGTGTAATCTAATGCTTCTTTAAAAAGAGAAAGAATGCACTGTGGGAAAACAGAACAGAAATACTGGAATTGGAGTAAGATTGACTTAGATTTTAATTTTTGACTGTCACACTTTCTAACTGTGGTATATTTAGAAGTCCTTTAGCTTTTCTGTGCCACGTTTCTTCATCTGTGAAATGGTTTCAAAATACTTCCCTCATTAAGGGGTTAAAATAAATTAATGTGGAGTCCCTGGAAAAGTTGTTAGTACTTTGTATGTGCTCAGTATACAGTAGAGACTAGAAAATAGTCCCTGCAAAGCAGCTTGTAATGTTGAAAAGGAAATGGATTTTGTGATGCCAGAAAATTGGTTTCAATCTTTGGCTATTTCACTTACTAGTTCTGAGTCAGTTTCCTCATCTGTGTAATGGGAAATAAAACCTTCTGGAGTTGATTGAAGATTAAATAATAAAATGTACCTAAAGCCCCACTAAGACTTTGAAAATGTTAGTTCTTTTTCTTTTCTCCTCTCCCCTACCCCCTACTCCAATATACAGAATGTTAAACAATTATTATTAGAAGATTAACTCAATTCCAAAGCCATGAAGAATTAACCTGAATTAATTTCCTAGCCACTAGAAACATAACTTTTACATAGGTATGATAGTAGTTTCTTCCAGTTGCTGAAGTGACAAGAAACTAAACTAAATCCCATTATTTTTGTCTGCCCTACACAGACTTTAGATTTGGAAACAACTCTTAAGGAATAAAAAAGAACTATGCATTGCAAATGAGGCTGGTCACCTTCACTGCTGTCACCTGCAGATGGGATTCTGTAAACAGACAAGTGGCACCTATCCCTAGGAATAGAAGCTAGCATATTTGGGTTTGTAATCCACTGTGGGTAAATGTTCGCAATCAGGTCTCATTCAGTGGAAGGTGGCTGTGATTGGAATATGGTCTGCTATCAAAGGGAGAGCAGTCTTGGACCCTACGAAGGGGTCTCCTGTCCCAAAGGAGACAAGTTTTGCCTAACAAGAAAGTTATCTTTGGAAAGAGTTCCCTACTCAGTGAACTGGAGTCTGGATCTCCCAATGAAAGGATGAATCCTTTGGCATTTCTAGCAGTGGGATGAGTGCAAAAGAAAGAAAGGCATGTTTCCCCCAACTGCTGTTGGGATACACATTTCCCTGGGTCCTTCATTTTTTTGGAGGTTTAGTGCACAAAGACACAGGACTATTTTTTTGTTCTGGACTATTTTTTCAAAAATGGTTGTGTAGCAAACAGCCTTGGAATGTAAAGATAATGTCTCCCTTGAGGGCAAGGGGCCTGCATGGTTACTGCCCGGTACAAAAGATTTGCATCTAAATTCAGGGTTTCTCTCTTCTAACACAGGACACTGCCTGTGCAGGTATCATCAGGCTCTGATCACATCTGAATAATTAACTATCCTTTGTCTCTGATCCAAGAGTCTCAAATCTTTTACCAGCTTCCAAAAGCCTGAGGCAGGCTAACTTTTTAGCATGCAAAGTAGGTAAAATCTCAGACCCTTAACAGTTCTTGACACTTTTTTCATCCCTGAACACCCAGATCTTACTTTTCTTCTAAAGTTCACTTCAAATGTTTCTCCTTTATATAACTATCCTGGTTAGTTTTTTCTCCTATCTGTAAACTGGAATAAGGATAACCATAGCCATTACTTATTTGGGTTTTTTTGGTGCAGCTTAAATGACCTAATATAGAAATAAACAGGGTCAAACATATAGGAAGCACTATAAATGTTGATAGTATTCTTATTCCTTTACTCCAAAAAAACTTTGAGAGGTGGCACGGTATCTTCAGCAAGTGACAGACCTGCTTCGGACCCCATATCTGCCTGTGTCTAGTTCTTTCACTTAAGGGCAAGTCACATGGCTACATAGCCTCAGTTTTCTCATTATGAAAATGAGGATGATGAAATAGCTAGAAGAAGAAAATTCGTAGAGATAGAAAGTAGATTAAGGTTATCAGAGGCTGGGGGCAGGGGAGAATGGGGAGTTATTGTTTCAGGGGTACAAAGTTTCTATTTGGATGAAAAATTTTGGTAATGAGTGATGGTAAAGAAAGCAACATTGTGAAAGTAATAATATCACTGAATTTTACACTTAAAAATGGTTAAGATGGGAACTTTTATGTTACATTTAAAATTTTTATGATTTTATATATATATATATATATTTAAAACCACAATAAAATAAATATAAACCGTTTAAAAAAATGAGGATAGTAATTCCTACCTTTCATAGGTGGGTCTAGTAAATCGTACATAAAACACATAACACATAGTAGAAGTCCAAATAAGCATATGGCTAAGTTATTATGTCACTTAATTTCTACTTTGTATGCTATTAATTTATGTAGGTGTCTGCTCTCTTTGATTAACCGGTGACTTCACTTGGCAATAAGAACTCTAGGGATTCGTCTTAATGGACACCTAGCATAAAGAAGGCATCAAATTTTTGAGAAATCCTTTTATTCATTCAAAAATATGCATTGATAACCAACTATGTGCCAGAACTCTTCTAAGCAGTGGGATTGCGTCAGAAACTATTAATATTAAATAAGAGTAGGAAAAACAAAAACCATCACTTAAATTTAAGTTTCTATTTTTCTAGGGATATAAAAAGCAAGATTCTGGGATCAGAACATGGGCAAAATACTTTCTTATACAATCTGAGCCAAAATGCAAAATTACCGTATCAGGTAAAGCTCATGATTATTGCATTTAATCCTTAATTTCTGTAAAACAATCTTATTTTCTCCATTGTTGGGTATAACTTTTCAAATGTAAGCTTAAAAAAATAGGCATACAGTCGGATTGATTTGGTGACCCTTCCATTCTCATTTATTCAAAAATTCCATGCATCTGCATCTGCAATTTTCCTTATCCAAGCCAGCCTCCTACACGAGGTCTTCAATTTTCTGTGCAGGAAAACAGCTTTCTCAAGAAGACCAGCTACCAGGTTCAAGTACGGCCGGGGACTCCACCCCTGGGGCTTTGGCATCTGACCCTGGTAGGAAAGGTCTCAGCATTGTAAGTGTAGGAAGGGTGGGGGCATTTCAATGATCTCACCCATTCACTGAATGAATAGGTCTCTTCCAGATAACAGCCATTCTGAAACATGACTGCCGGAAGGGAAGGGCCAATTTCATCAAACCAATAATGAGCCTCAATACCCTGAGAAAATCGTTTTTCTGAACCTTGTCTTCAGCTGCTCTAGCGCTATGCAAACTTCACTGTCATCTCCCTGAGAGGTGTGTAGAAAAACAAAATCATACCTATAGTTATAATAGTATTTGCAATAACAGAAATGAGCGTAGTTTTGTGCCAAAGATTTTTTTCTTCTTCTTTGAAACTCATACATATCAAAAGACACAATAGCCAACCTCAGATAATGCCTTTGATTATTCTTGCTGGGATCCTATTGCCAAGTTAATTTCCTGTTTATTTTTTTTATTAACTCATTCAGCACAAAACATAAGAAACAGTAAACGTAAACTTCATTTTATAAGAAGTGCTAAAAAGCAAGGATGGTAACAGCTCTCCAAGGAGCTACTACTGTCCTTCTTTATTGCATGGTCCAAAGAAACATAAAAGTGGTACAAGTATCAGGATCCTCGTTTGTTCTCCCGTCCTGAGAATAGTCCTCACAAAAATTGCCAAGATTACATTTGCAAAGTCAACTTTTCCAACACGCTTGGAAAATGGAGGGACTCAAAAAGTATTACCCTAACCAAATTGAAATGTGTTTATTAAATGTCAGGGAAATGCAGTATACCGGTGTCACAGTGCATCTGGTTCTGGATGTCAGAGATCTGAACTTGTTACTTAAAATCCTAATAGAGGGAAACGGACTTTGGCCCAGTGGTTAGGGCGACCGTCTACCACATGGGAGGCCCGCGGTTCAAGCCCCAGGCCTCCTTGACCCATGTGGAGCTGGCCCATGTGCAGTGCTGATGCGCACAAGGAGTGCCGTGCCACACAGGGGTGTCCCCCGCGTAGGGGAGCCCCACGTGCAAGGAGTGCACCCATAAGGAGAGCCGCCCAGCACGAAGGAGGGAGCAGCCTGCCGAGGAATGGCGCCGCCCACACTTCCCGTGCCGCTGACGACAACAGAAGCGGACAAAGAAACAAGACGCAGCAAAAAGACACAGAAAACAGACAACCAGGGGAGGGGAGGGGAGGGGAATTAAATAAATAAAAATAAATCTTTAAAAAAAAAAAAAATCCTAATAGAAGTCAGCTCACCTTTAAAGCAAACTGAATGAGATGGGCCTGCAAAGAGTTGAGTCTTCTACCTCAGTGAGCAGTTGGGTCCAATTACACAGTAGCATGAGGTTTCCTACAGTCCCCAAGCTCTACTTGTTTTCCGAAAATGAAGGAGCACCTTTCTATTACCAAAGAAGATGTGCGCTGGTGAAACACCTGTTCATTCACAGAACTCTTGTGAAGGAATGCAGAAACAACATAGGCATAGGGATGCATTCTAGTGTGAAATGATTTTTATATTATTGATATCATTTGCCTAGCCATTCAATATTCATTGATCACTTACCTTTTCACATACCAGGAATTCAAAGCTGAAGAAGCTGCTGTTGAAGGCAGGCAGGCTCCTCCACACCCAGCAGTTCCTGGGACTAAAACTGCCCCCCTCTTAAGGCTGCTTCCCAGGAGACTGAGACTCTTGGGGTGTGGAGGAAGGTCACCTTGGGTCCCTTTGTGACACTACCCCACCCTCAGAGAATTCATTAGGCATCCTCCAGGTTCACACAAGGAAACAAAGTTTGAGTTCAAGGATCTCTCAGCCCCTAAGAATCCTCTACTTGCCTGCTACTGATTCATGCAATTCTTTTAATTATGAACAAAGCCTTTCTTATCAATTAGAGATAACAATTTTTATTTTATTTTTTTTTTTAAACATTTATTTATTTATTTAATTTCCCCCCCTCCCCTGGTTGTCTGTTCTTGGTGTCTATTTGTTGCGTCTTGTTTCTTTGTCTGCTTTTGTTTCTTTGTCCGCTTCTGTTGTCGTCAGCGGCACAGGAAGTGTGGGCGGCGCCATTCCTGGGCAGGCTGCACTTTCTTTTCACGCTGGGCGGCTTTCCTCACGGGCGCACTCCTTGCGCGTGGGGCTCCCCCACGCGGGGGACACCCTTGCGTGGCGCGGCACTCCTTGCGCGCATCAGCGCTGCGCATGGCCAGCTCCACACGGGTCAAGGAGGCCCGGGGTTTGAACCGCGGACCTCCCATATGGTAGACGGACGCCCTAACCACTGGGCCAAAGTCCGTTTCCCGATAACAATTTTTAAAAGGCAAATACTTACTTGACCTTTGCATGGGTTTTACTTTAAATGTAATCAATTTGCCAATCACAAGTGATACAGATTGGTGGCACCTAGTGTTTATGATTTCAAAACCTTAGGTCCGACCACCAGGCCCCCTGCCTGCACGATGATGCAGCCTGACCTGGACTTCCTGGAGCCCCTGGTTTCCTCTCTGAAACATACCTGTCCTCCCTCAAATTTGTAGAACAAGTGACAAAATGAGTTGGAATGTGTTTTGTAAGCTGTGAGGTGTTGTGCAAACAAGGGATGATGATAATGGTAGTGGTTACCAACATCATATGGTTCCAGACACCCCATCCACCTTAAACGACTCTATTTTTTTCATAGGGCTTAATGCCACCTGGCAGATGTACATCAATCATCTCTCCAACTCCTCGCCCCACTAGAACTTAAGCTCCAGGACAAGCTCTTTTTTTGCTGCTTTCTCCCCAGACACCCAATAAGTATTTGTTTAATAAGCAAATGAGTGATGAGTCAATATTTCATATATTTTGCCAAATATTTTATTATTTTATTAATAATAACAACATAAGGAGCTTCATTTTCCAAAAAGTTTTATCAAAACTCAGTTGAAAACTTTGTGCTAACTCTCTAAGTTCTTTAAGAATGCTCTTTTGAAAAATTACTCTTTCTTATGTTTTACCGGGAAAGAGACATTATTTATTATTATCACATACACTTCCTAAAGCTGGAAATGGTCAACAAAGATGACTATTGTATTCCCATTCTATAGGTGAGAACAGAGTCCAGAGATGTGAAGTTTCTTGGGTCTGTTGTGGTGATGGTGGCATCTGGAGGCTGACAGGTATATGCCTTTTGTCTGGGTGACTCTCCCTCTCTCGTCTCTCTGCAGACCCCCCGTTGAGTGCCTGAGAACCCTCTGACATTCTGGCTTCTGCCAGATAAGACTTTCTCTGTTGATCCTATTATAAGTGGATGTTGTCATCCTCACCCTCAAGTGACTTCTGTCAAAGCTCCAAGGATAAGGAGGAAAAGGAAGTCAATGAGGATGGAGTTCATAGAAAGGGAGCATCAAATAGTGAGGGGAGAAGAGATTAAGGAAGGAAGAAATTAGTGACTACTGAAACAAGCAGAGCAGGCAGTTGTTCATTTAGGAAACACCAAGCATCTATTGTGTGCATGGCTCTGGGGAGACAAAGGTGTTTGCCACCACGGGTAGAAAGATACCACAGGTGTTGTCAAAGAAACTGTATGAATTGAAAGTTGGGAGCTCACTTGAGCTTGACTGTCTCACTTCACACCTGTTGGCAAGTCTCACCAGGTGCATGAAGGAACATGCTATTATGAATTAGTGATATTTTATCATTAATACCCACCCACCTTACATTATAGCTGCCAGTTGGACAGCTCCACCTTAATTAAAGATGTTCAAAACTAAATTTCCTCTCCAAACTTCCCTTCCTCCTTTATTTCCTGTCTGCATTAATGCCAGCCAGTGGTCAGATCCAGAACCCTAAAAGTCAGTCCAGATTTTTGTTCTTACACATTCCCAATATCCGGTCAGTTACTAAATCCTATTTAATCCAATCCCCTGAATTGGTCTCTTTTCTCTCCCACTGCCTCTGACCTCATCCTTCTCCTCCTCTCTTTCTCTGCTTTAGCATTGACTGGGTACTCCTAACTCCTATCTCCATGAGGTTGCAATTCTTTTTCAATGCATCCCTCACAGTGCTGTCAGAGCAATCATTCTAAAATGCAAATATAATATTATTACCTCTCACTCAAAGTCCATCAATGACTCACCACATATTTTAAGTTAGTTTTCAAATCTAGTAGTTTAGCAAACAAGGACTTTCATGATCTGACAGCCTTTCTAAGTGTACGTGCTGCTCACTTCTTTCCATCCCTACCTTCACTGCCCACTCCAACTCCCAAAGCATATATGCTCTTTGCTCTTCAATGCGTTCAAATTGATTCAAATAAATCCTGCTGGTTTATATTTCTATGGCTTTGCACATGCAGTTCCTCTGCCTCAAATATTCTGATTCCTTTGAATTGCCTAAGAATTGCCTATTCCTTATCATTCCAATCCGCCTTTGTCTTTGGAAGTCTTTCAGGGCAAATGATCTGGGAGCTGTCTCACCTCTGGCCACTAGTAGTACCATATGCCCATGTCTCAGAATTTATTACACTGTCTGTCTGTTTCCTCCAATAAGTTATGAGTTCCTTGAAGGAATGAATCAAGTTTTAGTCAACTTTCAATCCCAAGGGTCTAGCACAATGCGTGGAATAGAGTAAATGCTCATTAAATACTTGTGGATTTAAAAAATAAAGGAGGGAAGAAGATGTGGCTCAAACAATTGGGTTCCCATCTACCATATGGGAGGTCCAGGGTACGATTCCCAGGGCCTCCTGGTGAAGGCAAGCTGGCTCACATGTTGAGCTGGCCCCAGCGGAGAACTGGTCCAAGCAGGGTGCTGGCCCAAGCAGAGAGCTGGTGCATCAAGATGACCCAACAAAAAGAGACACAGAGGAGAGACAATAAGAGATTTAGCAGACCAGGGAGCTGAGGTGGAACAAGAGATTGAGCACCTCTCTCCCACTCTGGAAAGTCCCTGGATCAGTTCCTGGTGCCACTAAAGAGAAAACAAGCAGACAATCAGACACGGAAGAACTCACAGCAAATAGACACAGAGAGCAGACAATGAAGGCAGGGCAGGGGGGGATAAATAAATAAATCTTTTAAATAAATAAAATAAAAATTAAAAATAAAGGAGAGAACTATACAAACAAAACTTGTCTATTTTTAAAAGTGAACCTATTAAAATCTGAGGAAAATTGGTTCTGACAGTGGACTGTGTTTATGTAAATGGTATCATTGGGGGAGGCTGGGTGAAAGGTAAATGGCAACTCTGGAATATTTTTACAACTTCTTGTGAGTCTTAAAGTATTTCAAAATATAAAACATTTTTAAACTAAAGAAACCAACCTCATATAGAATTTAGTTTCCATAAATTATTAAAGAACTCAACATACTTTTTAAAAATTAAAATCTGTTTTTCTTATTATTATCATTGAAATAATGAAAATGCTCTAATAATGATTGAAGTGATGAATGCACAACTATGTGATTATACCAAATACCACTGACTGCACCCTTTCAATGAATTGTATACTTTATTAATATGTATCAATAAAATTGATTTTTTTTTAAATTAAAATCTGTTCTAGTTTCTTCTAAAAGAGAATAGATAAGTGTCTTTCGAGAATCTTTTAGGAAAACTTAAGAGTACATTTTAGTCATTGTCACCTATTCCCCAGCACCCTCCTCAGCAAGAGACATTTGCGATTTGTTTTTTGTTTGTTTGTTTTTGGTCTAAAGACAGTTTGTGATACAAAAAGACTTCTCTGTCATCATAATCTGAGGACAAGAACTATGTTTTTAAAATACGTGCATTTTAATGGAATGAATGTGGCTTAGTGGTTGAGTGTCTGTTTCCCTTGTATGAGGTCCAGGGTTCCCTAGTACCTCCAATAGATAGGTAGGTAGGTAGGTAGGTAGGTAGGTAGGTAGGTAGGTAGGTAGGTAGGTAGATAGATAGATAGATAGATAGATAGATAGATAGATAGATAGATAGATAGATAGATAGATAGATAATTTGGCTTTTCAACAAACAGTGCTGGGAAACTGGGAAACTTCATATAAAAGAATGAAATTGGATTCTTACTTCATACCAGATACACAGAAACAAACTCAAAATGGATCAAAGAACTAAATGTGAGTATTAAAACTATAAAGCACTTAGAAGAAAACGTAACAGTAAATCTTCGTAACCTTGGATTAGGCAATGGTTGTTTAGATATGACACCAAAAGCACAAGCAACAAAAGTTACATGTATTTGACATCATCAAAAAATAAAACAAAGCAAAAAAAATATGTGCACTCTATAAACTGAACATTGCTACATATCACTCAAGTCACTGACAGCAGCATTTGTTTTGATGCTATGAGAAGGGCTGGGGGCATTAGCAGATTTAACATTTATCGTCCAGACTTCTGGCCCAAGGGCTATAATGGGGCCCCTAATCAATATTCACTCAGTTTAGAAGGGTTTTTCTGGAATAACAGCGGAGTCATTGTCACTTTCTAAGGCTGGGAAGCAGCAAGTCAGATTATATTCTTCCGTTCTTACATGGTGAGAGACTGGAGTTCATCATCAGCTTCTCCTTTTGTAATGATACACCATGTAGAGAGAGAAACAGAAGGCTTGGCAAAGTAGATGTTATCCCTGAGAGTGGGAAAATTATGAGACCTGTTCAATGAAAGTATGCTCTTCCCTCTTCAGGGAACATTTTACTAATTTTCACCTGGCTAAGTCCTACAAGAATTTCAGGTCATTAACTTCCTCCCAGAAGCTCTTTCTGACCCCATCTGACACGAAGAGACTGAGTATATGCCCCTCCAAATGCCCCATGCACCATATTGTGCTTTTTCCTGTTGTAGGATCACACGTGTGAATTGTAGGTACTCACTTGCCTAACTGTCATCATCCTCATTTGGTGTGATCATACCCCTTAAGGGTAGGGATTACATACTGTATTCACACTACAGAAATATCTGTGGAGAAAATAGTATCATAGCTATAGTTGAGACTCAAGGGACCAGTCTCTTCTAAACCCATAATTAGGAAGCAGATGTGGCTCAAGCAATTAGACTCCTGTCTACCATATTGGAGGTCCAGGATTCAATCCCCTGGGCCTCCTGGTGAAGGCAAGCTGGCCCACACAGAGAGCTGGCCCGTGCAGCAAGCTGGCCCAAGTGGAGTACTGGCCCACGCAGGAGGGCTGGACTGTGTGGCAAGCTGACCTGAGCAGAGAACTGGTGCAGCAAGATAACACAACAGAAGGAGACACAGAAGAGAGACAATAAAAGACACCGCAGACCAGGGAGCTGAGGTGGCACAAGAGATTGAGCATGTCTATTCCATTCCAGGAGGTTCCAGGATTGGTTCCTGGCACCACCTAAAGAGAAGACAAGCAGACATAGAAGAATGCACAGCAAATGGACACAGAGAGCAGAAAATGGGGGGGGGGGGGGTGGACACCAGTAATTCTCTCAGTGCTCCCATGGATTTTATACCTTCCATATGCAATCCAAACCATATATTAAACTAACATTAAACTATTTGAATGTTTAGTTAAAACAAAACAAAAAATCTCAGAGGATGTTGAAAACTCAGTATTATTGCACAATACACAATGCTAACAAACCAACTTCCCTGAGGTTCTGTGACAATTATTAGTCATTTTTCCAACTGAGATGGTTCCACTGTTCAGTACCAGGTAGATATCCTCAGGCATTCTTTGGAATCCATCATTTCCCAACTGCACATAGTTTCCATTGCTGGTATGTCCTTTATCTCTCTTTACAATAAAAGCTGCCTGTGTGGTGTGCACCTACACACAGCAGATGTTCCAGCTGGCCTTCCGTAAACAAGGACTTCTCTAAACCAAGATTTGTTCCCATTAGTGCATCAATTAACATTTCAGTTAATCAACAATTGTTTGTTCACTATGAGGAACTATTCTAAGCATTGAGAATATAAAAGGGAACAAAAGAGATAACTTCAAGGAGCTCACATAATTCAAGGAGTATGATCTTTGTTGTTTTGGTTGAACAACAAATATGAAAATAAAGTTGTAAGAAATATCCAAGCTTTAAGGAAATAACAGTTAGATCTTTGCTTTATAGAGTGACTGGCCCAGTGCCAGAGAAAGCATTGGTTGTAGGGATTATTATTGGAAAGAATTTGTTGTGATTAGGTAAACTAAGTACTGTTAACTGAGCCATCCACAGGGATATGGAAATAGAGGACTTTCTTTGAAACGGCATTAGCAGCTATGGGATTTTGTCCTTGGGCACCAATGGGCTTTAAAATAGAACTGTATTATTTGGCACAAAAGGAATTTCCCCCTTTAAATGTTTGTCTTTAAGGAGCAGTATGATTTATTTAATGTAAATAAATATGAATAATGTAAATACATATGAAATACTTCATATGTAATGAAGTAAAAGCTAGTTGAAAGAAATTTCGGACACATTTTTTTTTCTGCGTAACTCATTAGTGGTCTATCCCACCACAAAACCAGATACACAACATACATGAGAACTTACCATGGAGTCAGAAGATAGAGCACTGTGTTTATGGTCAAGTCAAGTACCTTCAGTACCATCTTCATGATTTTTTACTTATCTGTGTGTACTACCTGAACTATTATTTACACAACAGTTTTCTGTGATGACTAGTTTTTTTATTTAAAAAGGAAACTAGATGTCATCAGGGATGCAAAACCTGTATAACTGCCATAAATAGAATGTAACCATAAAAATCAATATGATAACTCAAGCAATGCCATTATAGTCTAGCTAGATATTGTTTTCTGCTGGAGGCTGTGATTTTTGAGGCCTGCACTTCTTTGTTAGAAAAGGGAAATTGACAACTGTGAAGGGGGCTTTGGGAACATTTCAGCTTGAGATTAAAGCATCCTTCCTTGACGCTATGAAAAGGAATGCCTGGGAACAGAAAAGGAAAGAGACTTTCTCCCTCCTTGATTCAGTGTTATTTCTATACCCATGCAGAAGCTAAAATAATATCCTGTTCTATGAGTAGAAGGTTCTCTACACTTTGGGAAACAGTGGACTAGATGAGCTTGATAGTAACTTCTAGCTCTGAAATGGTACAATTCTCTGAGGCATACCTTCTAGTCCGGGGGAGGGAGAGGGATGTGCTCTGAAGCCCACTGCTGGGCTGCCCAGCAAGTCCTGTCCTCCCAGCCATAGCCCAGATACTGCGTCCTGTTTTCTGTCTACCTGTTGGAGACAGGTCAACCAACTTCAGTCTGGAAAATTCTCTTCAGTTGTTGGAGATTTGGACCCGAAGGGTATCGGGACTGAAAGAAAGAGAAAAAGTAGAGTGAAAGAAAGAGAAAGAAAGAAGGAAAGAAAAAGGAAGAATGAGAGAGTGGGATCAGGAGGTCTGCGACAACTTTATTGTTTACAAGGGGCTCTCTATGTACCCCAGTCTACGTGACAACAAGCAGCAACACATACCCTACGTGACAAGCAGCAACATGCAGTTAACTATCAGCATTACCCATAGTCTAAGGAATTTTTAAAAAATCTTATCTCAAGGTACAAAGTCTAAGTGTTCTATTCACTACAAAAGGTATGTGCTCATCTTTTCTTTCAGCCTTCAACAGCTTCATCCCATTTGCCAGGAACTCTTAATTACTGCATTCCTTAGGTTGCAAGCGTAGCCATGGAGACAGGGCGTCTCTCCTTGTGAGGTCACTGTGCCTCAGTTTCCAACATTCAGTGCCTTCACGGAAAGATGGAGGAGTAAAGAAGGGAGGAAACTGAGATTTCAGCAGTCAGCAGGCTGTCCAACTGATCCAGGACAAAGGAGAAATGAAAAACCTTAGCTTCTTATGTAGGCTCTGACATTAAACTATTTGGAAATAGTATATGTGGAGAAAACATGTCGAATCTTCATGGAAGGGTTCACTTTTCCTGAAGATGATTGGAATCCAATGAGAAGTACCTCCCATCACCTTAAATACCAGTTTATTTCCTGCCAGAATTGTTTGTTATTGTCACTTAGACACAATAATGGGGTCCTATATTTACTCTTAAATACATAATTTTTTATCAGTTTGTGAAGAAGGAGAAAAGGCACTAAATAGATATTGAATTCTTTATGAAGCTGAGGAGGAAAGTTAGAAGCTTCCTACTTCATTATACTAATAAAACTCAATCTATGTTTTTGTTGTCTGCTTCATTTAGTCTGTTTTCTCTTTTGGTGTTTTGTTCAAATGAGGAATTAGTCATAATTTAATCTAAGTAAAAGAAATTAATAAGCCTTGTAATCTGTTTTAATTGTTTATGAAAGACCAGTTAATTATGGTGCTCAAACGGTGTGGTTTGCCTAAATCTTTTCATTAACGCTCTGCATAGAATTTCTATGATTTCAGAAAGAGCACTCCCTCTTGTGGCAAGAGCAGTTTTTGCAGGCAATTCCAGAACATTTAGATTCTTAGATACTTACCAGCTGATTAAGAATTTGGAAACCCCCTCTTTTACACCTGCAGTAACTGAAACCCGGAGAGAACAAGTAGCTTAGCGTTTTTGTACCTGGTTGGTGACAGCTAGATCTAGTGTCCAGGTCTCCTGTCTCCCAGCGAAGGACATTTTCTCCGTATTTTAAAAGTTTAAGGAATGTTCTCACTGGTGTAATGTCCATTCTCAGCGCTCCCCTTTCTGTTGCCTGTGAACTGAGGGGTGGGTGTGCCCCTCTCATTCTGGGCAATGGTCTCCTCCACGTGAAAGCTGCCTCTTGGTGAGCTGTCTCTATGAGGTAATGAACCACTGCCCAGAGCAGAGCTACAAGCCACATTCCTTCCACTTGACAGCAGTTCCGCCCACAGGACAAGTGCTCTCTTCATGGATTTGGGAACAGCCACCTTCAGTCATCACCTGGGTGCTATTTCCGTTGCAATTCTCTCTCACAGTCTTTTGGCTTGCTGAAGACTAGTACAAAGGATAGTGCTATAAACACAGCACGAGGCTTCACAGCCACAGTCTGCCTTCCTACTAGAAGAAAAATTGTAACGATAAGAAATTTGATAGAACTGTCCAGAGTCTTCCTCTCCAAATGTGCTCTGTGGACCAGTGGCATCAATATCAGCAGGGAGACTCCTAGAAATACAGAATCATCTTGTTAAAAAGCACATTCTGATTTAGTAGTACTGGGGTAGGGACCAGTTGCTGAGAGTCTTTTTCTTACAAACTCCCAGGAGAAAGCAGTGTTACTGATCACACATTGTGTGGCAAGGATCGAGAGTAGATTAAGTTACCTCCCCAAATGGTAAAACACAAGCCACAGTTTGGTTTGTTCTGTGACTGGATACAGCTTGAAAATTGTTCATCAAAGCAAGAAAACTATAAGTTCTTGGATCTCATAAACTTGTGAGGAAGGCATCCAATGACACAGCTAAGTAAACTGTGCTCCAGTCCATGTAAATTTTAGTACCTGGAATGTCCTACGAGAAAAGACACATTCTTGGATTCCCAAGGATTAGGATAGCTCTCATCCTGCCCATGTACCTTGTCTCTAAGTCTATCTTATAACCTCAAATCCAAAAATTAGAGCATTTCTGATTAGAATAAAAGTCTAAGTCTAGAAGATCCATACCTCCAGTTTCACTATTCTCTGTGGATAACTCTTCAAGTTATTCCCAACAGATCTTCCAGCAGAAGCTTCCAACAGTCTTTGCCTGCATTGACAATTGAGGCAAAGAAAATTCAGGAAGTGAAGCCTTTTGGAAAAAGAATGAAGCAGCATGAGGGAGCCTAAAGGAATGTCCACTGGAGGAAGAGGAAGCTGTACAGCTCAAAATAGGCCTAGATCTCATACAAGTCTGGTGACATCCTAGAAAAATAATATTTGTAATTGCTCACAATTCCTTTACTTTGACTTGTAGCTTGTAGATAAACATTTCTTACATTGTTAATGTTTTGACTGCATTAATTAATTTTGGGTCATAGCCTCAAGTTTTCCATCTATTGTGACTAGCAGAAACGATGAAATTTTACAAAAATAAGCTGTAGTCTAGTCCTGAGTGATCTTATAAATTACTCGCAGCAAAGTAAACACCCAGGCTTCTTGTCCCCACTTGAGAAATGCAGATGGGGAAGCAATGAGGCTGAGCAGCTTCTCAGCAAAGTGCCTTGGAAATAGCCTCTTAGACGGAGATTGGTTTCCTAGGGGAGTGCCATGGGGAATCACACCTGTCAGGGAGTGAAGGCTTGGGAAGCAGGAGCCTTTCCGGGAATATTGGGTGGAGGGAGAATTGATCTGTTGATGGAGTTACAGCAGAGATTCGGCTATTCCCACAGGGAGTTTGGAAGCAGGGTGGCCCTTCAGAGATCTCCCAAACTGAGGGAAAGGGGCCTGGCATTTTTACCTGTGCCATCATTTGATGTGGACTGCATCTGGAGAGGGATACAACCTTGGGTGAAGCAGTTTCCTTAGGTTGAGGCAATTCCCCAGGAGGGATTCAGATGTGAATGCAGCCTACAGGAGCCCCGGTCCATGGAAGCTTGGGGAAACGGATATCTTGGTTCTGAAAGCAGGGACAGGGAATGTCAGCACGTCACAGCATCTACTAAAGGGGCCAATTATCAAATTTCTTCTTATTCCTTGATACAAATGATGCCTGGTCAGTCGTTGGGACCGCTGTCTTCCAGTTGAGGGAGGGGGTGCATTTTTCGAGCAAAGTAGACTCATCTGGTCACACGTAAAAAAATGCCTATATCCGGTCTCCGATTTAGTTGATTTTAATGTTTGTCAAGGTTGAGACCCTCTAAGCCGAATAGATCAGATTCTTAAATCTGAAGGGCTATAATGTCCCTTAACATGTACGTGCAGGGTCTCAGGATTACATTTGGCTGGCATGGGGCAAGACTGTGAGCTGTGAATTCCAGCCACTGCCGTTCCAAAGGGATTAATTAGAGATGTCTAAGGTGTTTAGGGGAATGAAACAGCCAACGTAAACACATACACTACCACCTCAGTCATGCTGCCGTCACCCAGAACTTTGCAGATGAGTTTTATTGGCTCAATTTTTAAACGTTTGAAGCTTATAGTTTATTTCTTTTTCTTTCTGAAGCTTGTAGTTTGTTTCTCTTTCTTATTTTTGGTTCAATGTCTGCCTTTGGGTCCTTGTATAAAGGAGACTTTTATCCAGCTAGCTCTTGTAATCCCCCACCAGTTTTGGCTGAAGTGCAGTAGCAGTCAGCCTCTTGTGGCAGAGCGAGAAATGCCTAGTGTCTGGTTCAAATCTTATCCTCTAAGCACGATACCCATGTGCTGTTAAAGTGAAACTTCCATTCCTTTTCACTCTTCCCCAAGATACTATAACTATAAAGGCAGTATTCTCAGGATAGGCTTTTTGTTTTGTGTTTTGTGATGCGTGTGTTTATATTATTAAAAATTTTAAATATACAGACATGTACAGAGAACAGTATATTTAAACCTCTCTTTTTCATCATCAACAATTTATTGACCTGTGGCCAATTTTTTTCATCGATACCCACCATTTCTACCCTCTCCCTTACAAAGCACTAGATTATTTTGGGAGCAATTTCTAGATATTTCATTCAAAAATATTTCAGAAGAGACATGTTCATTAATCTCTGTCAGTGCTTATTAATTTGTCATCAAACCTCCTGAAAATTAAGTGATGTGAGCCATCAGTTTATATAACAAGAGGTCCGTGAGCCTCAATTGAAATTCAAAAAAACATCATTTTTGTGGAGATGTGTTGGTGCAGGTGGGATATATTTATTAAATAATACACAGTATAGTGTGGATTTAGTAAGGAGTCCATGGTTTTCACCTGAATGGCAAAGGGGTCCATGGAACAATAAAAGTTAAGAACTCCTGGAATAAATGGGAGACTGTGGAATTGTTCAATGGGCAGACATTAGGGATCAAACACATGCTTGTTGCTAAGGATAGAAAATAGACTTGGACATGATGTTTGTTCTCAGGAAATTTTAAATTCTGTTTGTGTGTGTGTGCGTGTGTATGTAGATGCATAGAGGGGAAGGTGGGGAAAGACAAGTGAATATTTGGCTCTAGCACAGTATTATGGGCAACAGAGGCACAGGCTCTGGGAAAGCCTTCTTCCCAGAACTGATCTCTTGAATTTAATTTTCAAGATCAGTCACCAGTTGATGAAATGGGTGTTGAAGGATGTTCTAGGCAATGGAAAGAACTCTATGAAACTCCCAATTTGTACATCTGTTAAATGCCCATATGTCCATCTGTTGAAAACTGCTCCATTAAATGGGCTTTCCTAAGGGGGTCCATTTAACAACACTCTACCAACTGGGCACAGAGAGCCACCCTGATTCCAGACCAACCCTTGAAACATAATCTAATCACAAAGAAAGAGTGGGTCTCCTCTCCATAACTTCTTTGACAGTCAGCAGCAGCTCTCATCTGTCTAGATACCCAGCCCACCCAGACGAATTCTCAGTCAATACTGCGTGGATGGGGATGTTCATGTATCTGGGCAAATCAGAAAGCATGATCTATGGGGAATGACTCGGTACTATCATCTCTACTCTGTGAAAATCACTTAACCCTGCTATCTTATGACCAAAAAAAAATGTGCCTTATATAGATGTTGGTCCAGCGTTATCTGTAACTTAACCCCAAAATTGGAAACAGCTTATATTGTCAATACAGTAATTATTATATATGTGCTGGTATATAAGAGATACCTATAAATGTAAAGCTATAAACATCCACGTGGTAGACTCTTCTACAGCCAAGAAAAGACATATTTAAAAAACAAATGGGGAAATGGATATGGCTCAACCAACTGGGCTCCCATCTACCATATAGGAAGTCCAGGGTTCGATACCTGGGACCTCCTGGTGAGGGCAAGCTGGCCCACAAGGCGAATTGGCTGATGTGGAGTGCCAGCCCACGCAGGAATGCCACCCCATGCAGGAGTGCCATCCCACGTGGGAATGCTGCCCAGCACAGGAAAGCCGCCCTGTGCGGGAGTGCCGGTCAACATGGAGAGCTGGCTCAGCAAGATGACACGACAAGAAACAGAGGAGAAAAAATAAAAAGACATAGCAGAACAGGGAGTTGAAGTGGTGCAAGAGAGTAATCGCCTCTCTCCCACTCTGGAAGATGCCAGGATCGGTTTCCAGAGTCACCTAATGAGAATACAAGCAGACACAGAAGGGCAGCAGACTTGGCCCAGTGGTTAGGGCGTCCGTCTACCACATGGGAGGTCCGCAGTTCAAACCCCAGGCCTCCTTGACCCATGTGCAGCTGACCCATGCACAGTGCTGATGCATGCAAGGAGTGCCCTGCCACGAGAGGTGTCCCCCACGTAGGGGTGTCCCCCGCGTAGGAGAGCCCCATGCGCAAGGAGTGCACCCTGTAGGGAGAGCCGCCCAGCACGAAAGAAAGTGCAGCCTGCCCAGGAATGGTGCCACACACATGGAGAGCTGACACAACAAGATGACACAACAAAAAGAAAAACAGATTCCCGTGCCACTGACAACAACAGAAGTGGACAAAGAAGACACAACAAATAGACACAGAGAACAGACAACCGGGGTGGGGGGGAGGGAGAGAAATAAATAAATAAAATAAATCTTAAAAAAAAGAGGACACAGAAGAACACACAGTGAATGGACACAGAGAGCAGACAGTAGGGGGATTGGGGTGGGAGAGAAATAAATAAAATAAGAGAGTCTTAAAAAAATTCACTTAAAAATAAAATTAAAAATTAAAAACATGGAGGGAAGTGGATACTTCCCTCCCACCTACCACAAAGGAGATTCCAGGTTCAGTCCTGGTGCCTCCTAAGGAAGACAAGCAGATGCCCATACCTGTCACATCAAGACCTAGACACCTGCACCTGCTGCAATGAGGACATGCCTAAATAAGCAGATGCCACAAGCCAGCAGATGCTGCAGCCCATGGGGAGTGGATGTGGCTCAGGATATTGGGCACTTGCCTCCCATGTAGAAGGTCCTGGTACGGTCCCCGGTGCCTACAAGAAAAGGTGAGCAAACAATAAGCAGACAGATGAGAGAACCATCTGGGGAAGGGGGGATAACTTGAAAAACAAAACAAATGGAGAAATGGAAAGAATGTATTTGAAATATGTAAGTGAAAATAAATGAAAATCAAATATTAAGATAGGATGAAAAGCTACACATTTATATATGTACATTCATGCATATGTATATGTGTGTATAATTTTTCTAACACAGAAGGAGAAAGAAAGATGGAGAGAAGGAGAAAGAATTAAAAATGTACCTCCAGGTTTATTAAGAGTTAGAGATGTTTAGAGAAGGTTGTCAAATATTTCTATTTACTGTTCTATACAATCAGAAAAGAACTTTTTATTTTTAAGTATGTCCATCACTACCATTGAGGTCATTAAATTTTGGGTTAATGTGTCATAAATGTAATTATTTTACAAATTGCACTTGTGTTCCAACATTACTGCTATTTCATTGTTTTCTATGTTAGGAGGAAAATTCAAAGAAAATTATATATTTAAATGCTGCTGAGAAGAACATTTCTAGTCCTGCCTTTATCCGGACCCATTTCCAAATGCTTTTTTTTTTAAGATTTATTTTATTTATTTCTTGCCCCCCTCCCCCATCTCACCATTGTCTGCTCTCTGTGTCCACTCATGTGTTCTTCTTGTCAGCCTGCACTCTCGGTGGTGGAAAACTGCATCTCTTTTTTGTTGCATCATCTTGCTGCATCAGCTCTCCATGTGCACAGCACCACTCCTGGGTGGGCTGCACTTTTTTTCATGCAGGGCAGCTCTCCTTGGAGTGTACTCCTTGCACGTGGGGCACCCCCACGCGGGGGCATCCCTGTATGGCACAGCAGTCCTTATGCACTGCAGCTCTGCACATGGGCCAGCTCACCACACGGGTCAAGAGGCCCTGGGTATCGAACTCTGGACCCTCCCATATTGTAGGCGGACACTCAGTTGAGCCACGTCTGCTTCCCTCCAACTGCTTTTAATAGAAAATAATGATGGGAAGCAGACTTGGCCCAATGGATAGGGCATCCACCTACCACATGGGAGGTCCATGGTTAAAACCCCAGGCCTCCTTGACCCATGTGGAGCTGGCCCACGTGCAGTGCTGATGTGCGCAGGGAGTGCCGTGCCACGCAGGGGTGTCCCCCACATAGGGGAGCCCCACGCGCAAGGAGTACGCCCCATAAGGAGAGCCGTCCAGCGCAAAAGAAAGTGCAGCCTGCCCAAGAATGGCGCCATACACATAGAGACCTGACACAAGATGATGCAACAAAAAGAAACACAGATTCCCAGTGCTGCTGATAAGGATAGAAGTGGTCACAGAAGAACACTCAGTGAATGGACACAGAGAGCAGACAACTGGGGGGGGGGAGGGGCGGGAATTTAAAAAAATTTTTAAAAAAAGAAAATAATGATACACCCTCACAAGAATTGCCTTTCTTCAGACTCCTGAAGGTCTTTTCTTAATTGATATTTATCTGACACATTTAAGCAAAATGGTCCATTAGCCCATATTTGCAGGAGGATACATAAAGATAAGAGATGATTAGAGATTGTGAAATATTCTGTACCAAATTAACTGCTGCAGCACAGTGTTGACATAGTTTTCTTCAATTTTGCATGGAGTCACACTTCCTTCATGTATACCACATCCTCAAAACTGCCTTTTCTTTAAATAATGCAGTGAAAAAATTAAATAATTAAAGTTGCAGGCAAGAAATATTAAAGACTTTAAGCAGAAAAGGAAAGAAAAGTGAGGGGAAATAAATGAATACTTTTAGAGAAAATTCTTGAAACATTTAAATACATCTGCTATTTAATTTAAAATTTTAATTTCTTGCTGTTTAAAACCAGAATGAAAGAGACCCAAATGCACGGGGGAAATGGCCATTCTTTGTTAGACAGGAACTGATGATCGTTGTTCACTGTCTTATTTGAGTAAGCCCTCTGGTATTATTATTTTTTTTTTTTTTAAAGATTTATTTATTTATTTAATTCCCCCCCCCCCCGGTTGTCTGTTCTTGGTGTCTATTTGCTGCGTCTTGTTTCTTTGTCCGCTTCTGTTGTAGTCAGCGGCACGGCACAGGAAGTGTGGGCGTCGCCATTCCTGGGCAGGCTGCACTTTCTTTCACGCTGGGCGGCTTTCCTCACGGGCGCACTCCTTGCGCGTGGGGCTCCCCCACGCGGGGGACACCCTGCGTGGCAGGGCACTCCTTGCGCGCATCAGCACTGCGCATGGCCAGCTCCACACGGGTCAAGGAGGCCCGGGGTTTGAACCGCGGACCTCCCATATGGTAGACGGACGCCCTAACCACTGGGCCAAAGTCCGTTTCCCGCCCTCTGGTATTATTGATTGAATTGCAGAATTTCGAGTAAATTTTAAATTGTTTTATAAAACCATCATTCAGGATGCTTAAACTTATTGGAAACATGCTCCTGTTCTGTTTATTGTAGAAGCCAAAGGCTGCATTTGGAGAACCTGTTCACAGACCGAGGTCTCAAACAAAGATCTTCATAGGAAGGTTTACAATATTCTATTTTCTTGCTCCAGTCTGATTTTCAATGTATATTGAAGACCAGCAGATTATTTTGAATGAAATTTTAATATCTCAGAGAGCAAAGTAGTAGTCTCCAGCTCCCTTAAAACTTTCCCTTAATCTAATCAAGAGGCCAGACTCATACTTGGCTCAAAAGATGACTGTTAAAATTAAGGGAAGACATGAAGGCATGAAGATTGGTCGGTACTTTTCATACCATAGAGCTGGAAAACTCTACAAAGTAGAGTAATAAAAAATTCCTAAGATCTCTAGTAAAAGACATTGCAAGACATACCAATATTAGAATGTGTTGGAAACTGAGGCACAGTGGCCTCACAAGGAGAGACATGCTGTCTCCATGGCTACACTTGCAACCTAAGGAATGCAGTAATTAAAAGTTCCTGGCAAACGGGATGAAGCTGTTGAAGGCTGAAAGAAAAGATGAGCACATACCTTTTGTAGTAAATAGAATACTTAGACTTTGTACCTTGAGATAAGATTTTTTTGAATTCCTTACACTCTGAGTATGCTGATAGTTAACTGCTGTTGCTGCTTGTTGTCACATAGGCTATAGGTTGCTGCTCGTTGTCACGTATACTGGGGTATACAGAGAGCCCCTTGTAATCAATAAAGTTGTCTGATGAGTCTCTACTCGTGGACCCCCTGATCCCAGCTCTCTCTTTCTTTCTTTTTCTTTCTTTCTCTTTTTTTTAACTCTCCTTTTTCTCTTTCTTTCATTCCCAATACCCTTCAGGTTCAAATCTCCAACATCTGGTGCCCAATGTGGGGCCTGAAGAAGTCAGTGAGTCTTCTAAATCAGTATGGGGAACTGTGGAAAAGACCTCATCAAAGGTCAAGTGATACGTCCAAAGCAGTGTGACTCAAGTCTTCAAGATTAAGTAGGTATCATTTCCGCGAAGTCATCAGGGTAATGGGTAATCAAACAGGATGTGTGGAAGCATATTCACCACAAGTGTTAAAAACTTTATTGAAAGTTAATGGGGTGCCTGTAAAAAGTTATGAACCACTAGAATTGTTTGCTTTAATACAAAAGCATTTTTGATGAGTCAATTGTAAACTATATGTTTGTATTGGTGTGTTTTAATTGTTTTGTGTTTGTCTGTTTGTTGAATGTCAGTGTATATTTTGATACCTCTGGATGGTGATATAAATTAATAAATATAAAGAGCTCTATTCAAATGGCCAAAAGTTATTAAATAAGAGCTTATATTAATACATAAGTTTAAATGTTAATAAGATTGCTACAATGATAAAAATTGTAAGTCTTGATTAATAAAATTACTGTAAGTCTTTTCAAAAAAGTTGTTCTTGCCTAGATTGAAATGAATATTTTTCTTCACAGGATAAAATGAAGGATGTAAAGCTTAAATGAATATTAAAGAAGGTTAAAAGTTTGTGGGAATGCTGACTGAAATTTAATAAGTTTTTTCAAAAAGGTGTGTTTTGTCCTAAAATAGGATGGCTAATTTTTATAAACTCTTGGGACTTAAATGCATGTGGCAAGTGGTAACTTTAAGTAAGGGAATGTGTTCTCTGAAGGTAAAATTTGTCTTAAAATTATAAATAATTATAAGAAGTTTAATGAAGCATTGTTTAAATTAAGGTATTTAAATGGCTAATTCCAAAAAGTCATTATTAAACAAAACCTGAATTGATAATAATAATAATAATAATAAAAGGTAATTTTATAACAGGAAAACTTGTTGACAGCCAGCCTCCCCTGCCAACTTGCTTCTAGGGGACTGTTTCTGGTATTGCATGCTACTAAGTATTTAAAGTAAAGAAAAGTTCATTATTTTAACAAGCTTGTTTAGTGTTGATGGCAACTATATGTTGTAAGAAGTTTGCCTGGTAACTTAGTATGTGGAATATATAGAATGCGTTTTTATTATTAAAAATAATAATAATTTTGTCCTAAGATAAAATGATTGATTATTGGGAAAGAGTAGAGTGTGGGACAAAACCTAGGTGAATACTGAAGGTGTAGAAGGTTCGTGGAAAAGAAATTTTTATGATTAAAGTTGAGTAAGATTTGATGGGTTTGTCAATAAAGTTTTAAAAGATTTAGTATCAAGTAGTATACTAATGCAAAGTTAAAAATTTTGTTCTTTTTCAAAGTCTCTCAAATCATTAGTCTGTTTTAGTAAAAGCTTATGAAAAGTTTTTCTCCTGAATAATCAGTATGCAAAGAAAGTCTGTTTTACCAGAATAGCTTCTTGTGCTTTAACCTCATCATTTCCTCAGTGTTCAAAAAAGAAAAGGTCTTATCTCTTTTAAAGGAAAATAATGTTCAAACCTGCTTTCTCAAAATCAAATCCTGAAAAGTAGCCTTTTATTCCAAACTAATTACAAGAGATTTGTTCTTTTATCATGAAGGAAAATTTAAAGTAATAGTTGAGTTCATCTAATATAAGTAGAAGGTATTTAAAAGTGTTATAAAATTAAGTTTTTAACCCTCTGTTAATTAAAGTAGTAGGAGTAAAAATTTCAAATGAATACTTAAGAGTGTATAAATTTACCAATATTTCAGCATAATATTAAACAGAAGTACAATGTGGTTAATTATGGTTTTAATTATTATAAAAAGATATGTGTCACAGAAACAACCTCTTATCATAAATTAAAATAACAACACTGCTGTATGCAACAGTCCCAAATATTGCTAGTTTGTTGCAAAAAGTTAATGTCCAGCTGTGTCACTATCACTTTGTTTTAAAACGTGCTAAGACTTTCTTTAGTGTCTTCTTAGACAGGTCAAGCCAGCCTGCATTCTCCTACCTGTAGAAAAACCCAACAATGGACTTTTGCAGTGCTTCCCCAAGGCTGTGTGTATAGCCCAACCATCTGCCCTGGCCTTGTGGCAAAGAATCTGGCTGTGTAGAAAACATCCGTGGCTAAAACCCTACTGATGACATTGTTAACCAGTAATCCTTTTTTCAGAATGAAAAGAAACATCAGAGGCGGTGGACTTGGCCCAGTGGTTAGGGTGTCCGTCTACCACATGGGAGATCCGTGGTTCAAACCCCAGGCCTCCTTGACCCATGTGGAGCTGGCCCATGCACAGTGCTGATGCACGCAAGGAGTGCCCTGCCATGCAGGGGTGTCCCCCGCGTAGGGGAGCCCCATGTGCAAGGAGTGCGCCCCATAAGGAGAGCCGCCCAGCGTGAAAGAAAGTGCAGCCTGCCCAGGAATGGTGCCACACACATGGAGAGCTGACACAACAAGATGATGCAGCAAAAAGAAACACAGATTCCCATGCCACTGACAACAACAGAAGTGGACAAAGAAGGCGCAGCAAATAGACACAGTGAACAGACAACCGGGGTGGGGGGGAGAAGGGGGGATAAATAAATAAATAAATAAATAAATAAATAAATAAATAAATCTTTAAAAAAAAAGAAAAGAAAAGAAACATCAGAGACAATAGTATGTTATCTTAAGAGCCTGAACTAGGCAAACAATTGGGACAGGCTTCAAAGTCCCTGCTGCTCTATCAAATTCCTAAATGTGATTTGGTTGGGTGGGATAAAACTATGCCCTCTTTTGTAACTGATGCAATGCAATGTTTTCTCATGTTAATAGAGTTTGTAATATTGTTGAAGTGCTAAAAATCTTTCATCCCTCATTTAGCTCAAATGTTAAAACCATTGTATGTATTAATTGCGAAAAGTTCTTCATGGAAGTAGGAAAACCTCCAGCAAGCTGCTTTAAATAACAATAAAAGGAAGGTAAATTGTGGACATTAACTTAGCTTATGAATTGGATGTAGCAAACACCAATATTGGCTTTGGGTGGAGTTTGTAGCAAAAGCAAAATTCTAAACAAGTCCCCTTTGGGTTTTAATCACAATTCTAAAAAGAAGCCAAAAGCAAAATATAAAAAAGCAATTGTGTGCAGCATAGGAGGCCCTGCTAAAAGTGAAAGGCTTAACCCAATAGTGTCTGGTCACTCTAAAGACTGCCATCTCTATCCAGGGGTGGATTGCAAACACTAAATACAAGACAGAAATGATGGCATTATAGTACCGAAGGACCAATTGGCAAAAGCTTTATTCACTTTAAATTTCCTTAATGTATATGATTCAATAATGCCTTCTGAATGGCATTATGCATTGGATAAGAATCAAGAATAGGTATTGTGTGACTCAGCTAAATATCAGCCAATATATTGGAAAGATGTACTAACTAACACTTGGCAAAAGGGAAAGGTTAAAGTATGGGGACGAGGATATGCTCTTGTCATTACAGAAGACAGGGAATAAATTTGGCTGCTAGCTCAATGGATTAAACCATGTATGGAAGAGAAGAAAGAGAATGTTAACAATGATTTCTCCTCTCCCGATCATATTAATAGTAATTCTGGGTCATGCAGGTGAAAATCATACTTATTGGGCATATATTCCTAATCCACCTCTAGTACGTGCTCTAACATGGAAAGACCCATCATTTCCTGTATTTTTGAATAAAACACATGTGTTTCCTGAGCCTATAGATGACAGACTACCCTTAAAACCTGATGAAGGGAAGGAAATATATAATCTTATCCTTCCTTTTGATCATAGACCATTATGTATTGGAAAAAGTCCCCCTTGCATGCAAACAAAAAATCGAACTGTGGTTATCATGAAAAGTAATGGTACCAAATTATTAATAACTTTGTTTCCCTCATATAATTCTTTCATAACTAAAAAGCAAAATTATAATTGTCCACCCCGAGAACCTGAAGAGAAAGAGGGATGGCAGGAATGCCATATAGGAAAAGGATCTGTTGTTTTTAATGATTCCTATGGAATAGTGTGGGAAAGTGCTCCTATGGAGACCCCCAAAGAATATAACAGCAGATCTATATGGTATGGACTTAACAACAAGGGTCAACAAGTTAGTAATATGCAATATCCTTTTTCAGAATCTCTATTCTTGGGTGAACAAGTGGTATATACTAACAATTTTACTATTTGGAAATGTAAAGGAAAATGGTTACCAGCAGCTTGGATTAATGACACCTAGAATCTTAATATACATAAAAATTTGTGTAAAGTATTTCTTGGACTTGCCCCTACTTATGAATAGATTGGTAATTACAGTCAAACAGGTCAATATCTGCAATTAAATCAAACCCATCAATTGAAAACCTATGTCAGGGATCCTTTCGTAGTCATTACTGGAAAAATAACTATAAAAGATAAAGCCTTGTTTTATAAAAATGGTGCCTTGTATACATGTCTGTCAGAAAGTGTATTGCAGGATGGAGACACTGTGACAATAGCCAGAAAATGATGAGGTATATGGATTCCCATCCAAATGAACCCAATATAGGGCAGTCATCACCTGAAAGTCAGCTATTGCTTCACACAGTGCAAGAAGTCCTGAAATGGACAAAAAGATTTGTTGGACTTTTAATAATTGGCATAATGGGACTGATTGGAATGATCACAGCTGCTGAAACTGCTGATGTGGCTTTGTATGAGACTGTTCAGACTCAACAAGATGTGCATGATAGGCATAAAAATGCTAGTGATCTGTGGCATAGCCAAGAGCACATTGATGAACAGTTAAATAATTGAGTTAATGATTTAGAATGGGCTCTTTTGCATATTGGAGATCAATTGTATAATTTAAATTTAAGGGGGTTGAGGTGTGATTGGAATGAAAGTAATTTCTGTATGACTGCATATAATTCATCAGATATAGTATGGAAAAAATTAAGAATCATTTATTAGGCCATAAAGTAATATCTCTCTAGAAATAATAGTTACAAAGGAAAATATTAGAGATGTCTCATAATCAAATTCATGTAGCAAATGATAAGGATATTTTCTCAGATATGATTTCACATATTACAAAATTTAACCCACTTAATTGGTGGAAATCACAGCATTTTCTGTCAGTTTTAGGAATAGGGCTAATCATATTTGTTCTGTTGCTCATGATTCTCACCTGTGCCAGACAGCGCTTTTAAAGAAAATTGCAAAGTGTAACAGCCATGGGACATGCAAATAATCTGGTGCTAGCAAAAGCACTTCAATAATTTCCCCAAATAGAAGAGCTTGGCCAGTAGTCAATGATGGGTAAGACTCTCAGAGGAGGGCAACCTAAGACAGACACGGTCGTCTCAACTAAAACAAAAAGGGGGAGGCACAGTGGCCTCACAAGGAGAGACATGCTGTCTCCATGGCTACACTTGCAATCTAAGGAATGCAGTAATTAAGAGTTCCCAGCAAACAGGATGAAGCTGTTGAAGGCTGAAAGAAAAGATGAGCACATACCTTTTGTAGTGAATAGAACACTTAGACTTTGTACCTTGAGATAGGATTTTTTAAAAAATTCCTTAGACTATGGGTAATGCTGATAGTTAACTGCATGTTGCTGCTTGTTGTCACATAGGCTATGTGTTGCTCCTTGCTGTCACGTAGACTGGGGTATATAGAGAGCCCCTTGTAAACAATAAAGTTGTCTGATGAGTCTCTACTTGCAGACCCCCTGATCCCAGCTCTCTTTCTTTCTTTTTCTTTCTTTCTCTTTCTTTCACTCTCCTTTTTCTTTCTTTCATTCCAGATACCCTTTGGGTCCAAATCTCCAACAAGAATGATGTGATATTTTCCAATCCTCCACCCTTTAAAATCTATCTCATACTCTGTTTTGCTTGACATAGCCAGGACAACTCCAGCAGCAACTTCTTTATCCTTTCACTTTCTATCCCTTGATCTCGGCACTTGGCATTGGCAATTAGACAAATTAAATAATACTATAACAGGTCAAGATTTTTACCAAATGGTCTGAAGTTTTGTGAAAATGGCCAATTCTCTATTAGTCATTGATCATAGCACCTAGGCTGTCTTAGCTGGATGACTGGTTGATGACTGGATGGATGAATGGATGGAGCAGCATGGTTGGTAGTCAGGGTAGTAGATTTTGGGAATGCTATTGGTGCTAAGATAAAAGCTGATTTAGTTTACCATATTTATCAACCACTTCATCTGTTGCAATTACCTACCTTGTCCCTCTAGATATTTGAGGTTTCAGGCCATGCTTTAATTTTTGAGTCATCAGAAACTTGAAGATTGTGAATTCATTCTAAAGAAACAGCCTAAAACATCCACAGCCCTTATTCATTAAAAAAAAAGCTCTCTGCAGTATTAGTTAGATCAATGAAAATATGAAAAGAATTTAAATATCTTACAATGAAGTTTAGCATGAATTCAATGGAGTATGGCAAATAAAATGATTACATATTTATAATATGTATTATGTAAAAATGCAGAATATAAATTTTGTATGTGTTATGTTCATAACTTTATAAAGGTGTATTTTTAGACCAAGGCTAGAACAGACATAAAAAAGAAGATAGTTGTTTGGTTAGTGGAAGTATTAGTATATTCCTCCTTTCAAAGTATTCCAAATGTTTTTGTTTTTAAAAAAAATTTTTTATTCCCCCCACAGCTCCCTTGTTTGTCTGCTCATTGTCTGCTCATCTTCTTTAGGAGGCACCAGGAACCAAACCCAGGACCTCCCACATGGGAGGCTAGTGTCCAACCTCTTGAGCAACTTCTGCTCCCTGTTGGTTACATCATCTGCTGGTTGTGACATCTGCTTGTCTTCTTTAGGGAGGACTGGGAACTGAACCCCAAACCTCCCCTGTGGAAGGTGGCCACCCAATTGCTTGAGCCATATCCTCTCCCCCTGTCCCAAATGTTTTTTTCTTTTATTTTTCCAGTGAAGATTGGGGTAGTTAAAGACAACATGTGATAAATAAACAGAGATGTTGGAAGAAAAATAGGTATAATATGGGATGAAGACACTAATTTTGCCATAAAGGAGAGGAGGAGATTCAGTTAAAACTGCTTCACCTAGAAGGAATTTTACTTGTGGCATCTACACATTTATTTGTTTCTTAGTTCATCCATTTATTTTTGCATGAATCATTTTTCATCCTTCTCAAGTTCTACTGATCAGTGTGATGTATATTGGGTATGCACATGTGGGGAGGGTGGAGAGGATCCAATTTTTTAAATGCACCTTTGACCATCAAGTAAGAACAGCTCTGATTTTGGAACCACTTGTAAAATAGGCATGCTACCGGGAATTCTAAGAAATCCTTAGGAGTTCTGGTTATAATGAATTCTAGCAGATTTCCCAAAAGTTTCTCCTAACACTACTGGAATTTCATCACAAGGAGCAGATTGCAATTAATCACATCTGCAATTTGTATGACCTGGATAATTAACAAATGGGAAGAAAACCTCTGAATTCAGTTAGGATGGAAGTAAATTATTTTAGATACAGTGAATCACCCATCAGCTTTCCTTCTGGAAACTTTTGGGGTAATGTTGATTTGGATATCTATCTGGGGGATTGAGTTGAGGAATGACTAGACTTTGAAGTGAAGAGAGATAAGGGAAGGAAGTGAGAAGTAGCTGCTACTTAATGACAGACTCAGGAAACCCTGAAGGAAGGCCCTTAGCTTTGAATTCTCCTATGTCTCCTTCTCAACTGACATCATGACCCACAGACTTTTAAGAAGTTCCAACTTTAAAAAAAAAAGTGAATGGTAAATGTACATGACTGGACAGAGGTACATATTTTAGGAGGATTGCCATGGCTGATTTTTTTTTTTCCCTTAAGATTTAAAAAATTCATTTATTTCTCCCTTCCCCCCTCTTTTGCAGTCACTATCTGTGTCCGCTCATTGTGTGCTTGTCTGCTTGTCTTCTTTTTCAGGAGGTAACGGGAACCAACCCTGGGGAACTTCCATGTGGGAGGGAGGTGTCTAATTGCTTGAGCCACCTCTGTTCCCTGCTTATTGCATCTCTTGTTGTGTTTTCCTCATTGTGTCTCTTTGTTGCATCATCTTGTTGTGTCATCTTATTGCATCAGCTCCCTGAGCCAGCCTGTTGCACGAGCTGATTGTCTTGCTCATCTTCTATAAGAGGCACTAGGAACTGAACCTGGGACCTCCCATGTGGTAGATGGGTACCCAACTGCTTCAGCCATGTCTACTTCTCCCATGGCAGAGATTTTGTTGTAACTCTAGGATGGTGAAAGTATCACAGATTTAGAAAACTTTGAGCTCTATCACTTACTAGCTGTGTGCAGCTCGACTAATCATTCAATAACCCACTTTCCATATCTGTAGAGACACTGGAATGGCTATGACAGGGTTAGAATAATATGATGCCTCTACCTATTTGGCTTGTCTCTGTCTGGAGTAAATATGGTAATAACCTGAAAGAACTGTGTATACTCTAAAATGCTATATCAATATTAGTTATCAAGATCACCCTGGGTCTTTATTTATCTGGTCAATGTGGCAGGGCTTACTTTTACCCTTACTATGTGGATTCACCAATTTCTCTTTTCTTTTGATCCAGATGTTTTTGGGGAATTTGACTGAATTTGTGGAAAGGAAAAGACCTGTTCCTGCCTGGAACCCACTTGGCAGAGAGTCTATCATTAAATATATGGAGATACAGAAGACGTGACTAACAGGAGAAACTGCAACATTCTAGGTCCAAAGTAAGTGAGAGCTTCCTTGGATAATAGAATATTAATTAGCTAGTTTGCTTCAGAGTCATTAGTTTCCACGTATAACTGAACCAATTCTGGAACATCACCTCTCTCAAATTATGAGAATCAATATGCTAAATCCAGGGCTTCCCACATGCCTTTGAGTGGAAAGAATGTTTTTTAAAATGTTCAGAGTGTTACATGGGAGGTCCACAGTTCAAACCCAGGGCCTCCTTGACCCATGTGGAGCTGGCCCATGAGCAGTGCTGATGCGTGCAAGGAGTGCTGTGCCACGAAGGGGTTTCCCCCGCGTAGGAGAGTCCCACGCGCAAGGGGTGCACTGGATAAGGAGAGCCGCCCAGCGCAAAAGAAAGTTCAGCTTGCCTAGGAATGGCACTGCACACACGGAAAGCTGACACAAGATGAGGCAACAAAAAAAACCGTAGATTCCTGTGCCGCTGACAACAACAGAAGCAGACAAAGAAGAAGACAGCAGCAAATAGACACAGAGAGCAGACAACGGGGGAGGGGGAGAGAAATAAATAAAATAAATAAATCTTAAAAAAAAAATGTTCAGGGTGTTAAATGCAAAATCAATTCCATGTAGATAAAGTTCTTTCATCAATGATGTGGCCTTGACTATTTCACTGCCCTTTAGGAGGTTAACCTCTTGCTATAAGTTTAACTTTTCTTTTTCATCTGGCATCCAGGATCCAGCTTCTTAGAACCTGGAAGTTTTCACTTCTACTAGGCCTTATGATTTTTTTTTTCAAATAACGCTTAGCCCAGTTTTACAGAATGCCACCAAGTTTTGCATTGTTGACATTTTCTGCAAAAGTCTTCTCATTTTTCATTTTGCTGCCAAAATGTCAACTTGCAAATATTCTATGAATTTGCCAACTTGTATCTGTATGGACACAAAAAAATGTACAACAAAGACTAAAATAAGAAATGATAAATGATACCAAATATATTGCTTGCTGTTTCTGCACAGGATTCAATCTAATTCACCTTTCACAGTTCGGAATGCTTCCAGATCACAAAACAATGCTCTGATTATTTTTAAATAACTAAGCAGCAGTACAAGTTGTACTAGAGAAAGATGTTTTCCTCACCCAAACCCTTTTACGATGCACAGTCTTCTCATAAAACTTGGTCTCATCTTCACACACGGTAGACAATTTTTAGCATTTATACAGTCAATTTATATTATAGTCTTATTTAGCACATCTACAAAATAAGCTTTCACTGTTTCTACTGGGAGAAATTTGAAGAGAGAATCTTGCCTCAGGGCCTCCAGTGATTTAGTGGATTCTCGGTTCCTGAATTTCTAGGGAAGCCAATTTGTCAGAGGTCTTAGAGAGGTAGCATTCACCAGAGTTCACCTGGGGGTCTGCTGTATGCAGGACGTTTTTGAGTAGTCACAGGGAATTGGTAAACACAAGGCCAGGGAGATGGTATCCTTCTGAAATTTGAAAGCCCTGGAAAACTTTCTGTGAAACTTTATTCCTCTAGCCTTTATAAAAACAAAATTTTATAAATGAAATATTTCTAAGTATGGAGTAACCTTTTCAAAAATATGAATTTACTGCCCTGCTAGATGCATAATAGAAAAGGATAGTTGCTGCTCATTGGTGTAAGATTAAACTGAACTTCTTCTCTTCCAGGCACTTATGCTATTGCAAAGAGGTTTGGCTCTGGCCTCTCTTACTGATATTCGGTGTAGGATAATTTACCATGCACCTGAGGGTTAGGGGTAATAGAAGATATGCATTTTTTCCCACATATTGCTAAGATCTGAAGTAGGGCCAGTGGCAGGGGTAGGGGAGATTGATAGGGAGGTGCTCAAACAGCAGCTACACCATGGCTGCATAAAAACTACATTCTGAGCGCACCAGCAAAGGGTGAAATCAGGTCACACACCGGGAGGGGCTTGTGAGCAGCTTCTGGAAATGAGGGAATGTGATCAGCGCTAAGGATGTGCTCACGTGGGGTATTTGTAAAACCATGTTGTTATCATTTATCTTGCTTCAGATAAACAAATGAAAGTCATACTGACTGTGTTTTGATTTAGAATGTGTCATTTGGCCTAAATAAATTAGAGAGACCCCTATCCTCAAAAAATGTTGTCCTCTATAGAGCCCGTGTAACTCTGTTTTTCTAAGTAAGGTCAAGTAGTTGAGTGAGTAGTTATTAAAACCCTGATTCTCTGAGGAGGTTTTAAGATTAAAAGAGCCAATAAAATGCTTTGGGAAGAGGGTGCAGAAGCACTATAAAAAGAGCAAGTCTTGGCTTTTGGGGGGAGGCTTGATGCTATTGATTTAGGATACCAGTTCCTTTTGGTGTATGAAGCTTGAACACCAAACCCATTCCTGACCTCCCCCCCCCCCCCCCCCCCCCCCCCCCCCCCCCCCCCGCTTTCCCCTGAACAGAGCTTGAGGTGGCAAGGGTGGGAGTGGGGCAGCATATTCATCCACTGAGGGTCACATCTGTCTCCTGAGGGGGATTCTGCTCTGGGACTAGGGCTAGAACCTGGAAAGTGACAGACAGTTGGTGTCACTTCCCTTCAGTCATCTGCAACCTTCATTCACACATCCGTTCCAAATGGGAACTTTCTGGGAACCATTAATCACTATAGAATTTAAATGTCCACAGGAGAGGGACAACTGGGTCAATCTAAGTCGACTGCAAACTGGCCAAAGGAGGAACTACAGCATCCTGAAATGGGGGATGTTAGTTCTCTGCTAGAGCCCTGTATTTTAAAGAATATGTTATAAATCGTCGTGTTTAAACACATAATGAATCTGAAATGTTTAATCAAGTTTTCGTTCTTCTGATAGGGTTTATCTTACTCATCCTTTTTTTTTTTAATTTCCGGTTTTTCAGTGGACCTTTGTTTCGCCATTTTTAAGTGGTTATGTATGAATATACAAATAGCAAGGGACCGGCCACCGGGCCCATGGGCTCTCCCCAGCCTCGACAATACAGGTGGTCAAGACACATCCCGCCCAATGTCTCCACTCAACCCTATTACCCAGACCCTGCCTCTGTCTTTTACTTAGAAACCCCAATAAAAACGTTTTAAATAACGAACAGCCTGGTTATCTTGGAGTCTGAATTCTAGTTTTATTTCATAGCATTCAAGAGTTATACTGCATATAATCATCAGTATGGCTAATAAAATCACCACTCATTATAAATACCAACCAGGTTAAATAATACTCTTTTAACTATCCTTCCTGCTTCAGGCTGGGGTCAGATTCTTCTCTTATACTGGAACAGTCATTTTTATTGATAAAATCTTGAGCATTTTTCTTACATTTTCTCTTCCTTCACTGACGACACCCAAGTCTCCCTTCTGTACAGCTCTTTCCCGTGAATTCTAAGGTTAAACCAAAATATTTTCAGGGACTCATGTCTTAATAAATTAAGATTAGATTAATTTGAGATCTTTGATTCATAGCACATTGTTATCCTTGGTCCATGCAGCTCTTATTTTGTTTTATTTATATAATTTACAAACAATGCTAACTAATTTTTTACAGGTAGGATTACTGTCCTCCTAAATGGTTTCCTGTTGACCTCAGTTTTCTTACTTATTAAATAAAGAAGTTGGTTTAGAGGATGTCTAAGGTCTCTTTCAGCCCTGATGCTCTGTAAGTGGGATTAAGGCCTGAAATGTGTTTGGCCCAGTGCCTGGCATATCACTAGTGCTTATGAAATCGTAGTTATTGGTATAATTTATTATTATGATTGTTATTAAATTTGACCCATTTCCACTGCTGATTCTGATTTTAATATTCAGGAAAACTGTTAAGGATCCCCATAAACTCTGGCAATTCTTCCACAGTGAAATGTTTAGTAACATTTTTTCCCCTTGGTTGGTTCCAAACTGCCCATTACCAATTTATCACTGATACACAGAATCTCAGGTTAGAAAAGATTTTAAAGGTCGATTTCTAGTGAAGCAGGGAGCAGAGGAATAAATGAGTTATCTCAGAAGGCAAAGTCTCCCCAGAATAATTCCAGTTTGCAGAGTTTTAAGACGATTCCTCGTGGGGTCCTTGTTCACTTCTACCCAAGTGCCTGGATTTCACCGAAATTTTCTTTCAGAGCTGAAAGGTACCTTGGCATAGAGGCCAAACACTAGTGGAGCCTCATTATCAAGTAATATGTTGCTAAGTATAAGGCAGAGTAAAACTTAAAACTGCCTGGTTTCCTGCCATCTGGCACGTTCCAGAGGGAGAGTCGAGGGTCAAATCACGCAGCACTCTTCTCTGAATACAAAAAGGAGACATTCTTGTAAGCCTTGGATTCAGCTTCTTTTCCAGTGTTAGCAACGGTTTTGCACTAATTAATACTATTCTCCTCCCTTTGGCTACTGAGGGATTTGTAATCAGGCTGACTGTGATAACCAACAAAGCCAAGGTCATGAAATAGGATATTCTTTTGCTGCAAAGATAGATCCTTATCTAGAAACTTCACTCTTGGCCAAAAGGCTCTAAGAAAGTAATGAGTTCATTAATGCAGCTTCCAAAGCACTAAGCAGGGTGCGCCTGGGTGTCAATGAGAGAGGGACTTTGGTATCATTTAAGTTTAGGAATCATAGTCTTTGAAAATGCACTTACAATTGAAGTGGAAGATATGTGCTACGGTGACAAACATTCGTAAGTTCCATTTGGCAGACGAATGGGGGTTCCAAATCTTTTTTGGTTATTGTAGTTAAGTTTTTCTCTTACATATACATGTCCATCCAAATGAAAGAATATGCCCTTTGAGTAAGCTAAATGCTGGCCCAGGGGTTGGTTTACCAAGCAGCAAAGTGGCTTGCCCACTTCCTACTTCACTTTCTAATTCTCTCTCATATTCAGTGCAGTGAATGGCATGTGTGCGCCAAGCAGGGCACACTCTCAGAAGGCAAGAGTGCGAGTGGAAAGAGAAAGACACTATGGAGAAAAAATATCAGTGAGTAATTTTGCCATTCCTAGGGAACAATCTCCAGGCCTCAGGAAACCTGGTACAGTGAGTAATTCCTCTTCATTTCTTTAAGTTGAAGCACAAGAGGTAAACATGGCTTTCAAAGAGATGCCTTTTGAGTGGCCTTTGCAGTCCTAAGCAATAATGGTCCTAGAGCCCTAGAGAAAACCCACAGGCCATGCTTCAGTCCTGCCTCCCCATGCAGCCTTGTGCAGTCTTCACGGTGGACACCGGCCTGTGGACAGGAGGCTCTCCCTCCCTCCTGACATGCAAAGGCTCACAATTCTGAGGAAAGGAAGACTGACCGTCCCTTGGATGTGTATAGAGAGTTAGATCTTGATTGAGCTCTTCCTATCACACCTGAAAGCCATTAGTTTCTAGAAGGATCCGTATGCATAGATGCTGATGGGCCAGGTGGCAGTTAACAGGGACCAAATAGACTCCCTGGGAAGGGTGGAAGAGATGTGTACAACAGGATTGGCCTGTGGGGACTGCACCAAAACTCTAAAGCCCAAGCAGAGGGTTTACGCTTTTTCACCTATAAATAATAATAAAAACATCACATTTACTCTGGAATTATTCAGAATCTGAATTCCAATAAGTATTTTTACCTCCTTCCCTTCCTCCATTTCTCCAGTGTTCAGCAAAATGCCCTGTACATACTAGGTACTCAAAACATTTGCTGATTTAGTAGATAAATAAATGAATAAAAGAATACATGCCCTTCTGCAAGTGATTTAGTTCTGATCCATCATGTTTTCATCCACAATGTGATATTCCATGATTGTTTTGAAAATTAAATAATATAGCAAATCTTAGACAATTTGTAAAATTGTTACGATATTGTGTTCCAAGGTGCTAGCAGAGTTGAGTTTGCAGATAGGTTTTAGCCCCAGGGAAAAAGTGAGGTCCTAGGCAGATAAAAGAATTATTACCTAAAGCTAGAGGGTGTGATGGGTTAATTAATCTCAAATACATTTAACTAATGCTAAAGAAGAAAGTTAACTGGGTTTGGGGGGAGGAGGGGAGAAACAGGAAGGGGGGGTTGTTAGTGAATACATTCAAGATCCATTCAATTATATCTTAAGGAGCAATTTTTCTTTTCACAAGGAATCGCTCTGTGGGGGGAAAAAAAAAAAAAGGCAGGGAGGTTGTACTGAGAAAGAAGCTGGCTGATCCGAACTCCTGCCTGTCCTCTGCACAGTGCCTTGCACAGTGAGGAAGAGCGGACTTCCTCTATGGTTCTTTTTATACTGAAGCCTTTCACTGTTACTGGGCTGTGCTTGGAAAAGTTGGAAAACGAAGTACTCATCAGACTCAGTCCAACAAATAAAGTTATTCCCTTGGCCCAACATCTCCACCTATTTCATACCAAATATTCATAGAAGCATCCTTTCTAAATTCCATGGCTGGAATTTCACTCTCCCGTGGCGTTGCCTAGTATCAGATACACCGATTTCGAAAGTCAGCAGGAACAAACTTGGCTTTGGAACCACGGTGGCTGGCTTTTGTAAGAGTTGATGCACCTTATGGTACCGTGTGGTAGCCTCTCCCAGGAGCAGAATGTGTAAAATAAACAGTTGCTGAAAAGTATGAAGAATTAACGAAGTGAAAAGCTCGGGTTATTTGTTTGGTAATTGACACGCAAGTGACCTCCTTAAATACTTAGTCGTTAAGGACGTTCCGAGGGAGGATGGATGAATCTTCGGGGCGCTGGACTCTCCCCAGCCTGCACATCCCTTTAGCCTTTCGCGAAGTGGAGATAAATTAATACAAATCCTTGAGGGAGTGGATTGAAGGAGGTAAAACCACGAAAACGCACCTCTCCTCCCAGCTCTTTGCTGCACGGGACCCTGGAGGTTACAGCCGAAAGAACCCGGCGGCGCTAGGACCTGGTTAGCGCCGGGCTGCAGCCGCTTTGGGGCGGGAGGAGGAGGGAGAGGAGGGAAAGGAGGGGTGCTTGGGGGGGGGCGAAGAGGGGGCCGTCATTTATGCAGAGCCGGCGCTGCTGCCATTGCCGCTCACACTCCCCGCGCGCTGCTTGGAGCTGGAGAGAGCGCGGGGCGGCGAGCGAGCGAGCGCGCGCTCAGAGCCGGGGCCAGCAGAGGGGGCGCCAGGCCGCCGTCTCCACTTCCCCCGCGGGCCGCCGGCATCGCCTGCGTCGCCCTCCGGGGCCTTGGGAGCAGCGAGGTCGAGTCGGAGAGTCCGGGAGTCAAGCCCGGCGGGACGCCACTGCCGGAGGGCGCCCGCCCCGCTCCGCTGCCTCCCGCGCCGGAGCCGAGGAGCGCCCGCGGTCCGCCCCGCCGGCGGGAGAGCCGGGAGCCCAGGTCGCCGCGGTGCCAGGCATGGTGTAGGGGCCCGAGCGAGGCTCGCCGCTCCGCTCCGCGCCGGGGCTCGCCGCCTCCTGCTGATCGCCCCGGGCTGCGAGGCTCGGCGGCCGGGGGGCTGCGCGCCCGGGCGGCCCAGGCCAGAGAAGTTAGTTGTGCGCGCGGCTTCGGGCGCGCAGCGAGCGAACCAGCAGGCGACCGAAGCAGCGAGGCGCCGGGACCATGGGCTGGGGGAGCCGCTGCTGCCCGGGACGCCTGGACCTGCTGTGCCTGCTGGCGCTGCTCGGGGGCTGCCTGCTCCCCGTGTGCCGGACGCGCGTCTACACCAACCACTGGGCGGTCAAAATCGCCGGCGGCTTCCCGGAGGCCAACCGCATCGCCAGCAAGTACGGATTCATCAATTTAGGACAGGTAATGCCCGGCTGAGCGGTCCCTCGTCCTTGCAAGCTGCTTGGGGCAGGGAGGCGGGGGTGCCTGCGAACCCCAATCTCTCCCCCTCCCAGTCGACCCCTTCCCCCTCTTCCAGATGTGCTGCAGCAGCTATTGACTCAACTCCTGGGCCATTCTCTGTCTCGCCCTGTCCCACCACCACACACATATACACACACTTGCAAAGTTGCCGGGGCTTGTGTTTTGTTTACAAGCTACGCGGGACAGGTAGGGTCTCTGGAAAAATCCGGACTGTGCCTGCCCCGGACCTTTTGACCTGCAAAATCTGGGAGCGTAGTTGGCTGAGGAAAAGTCTCAGCGAGTGGGCGTGAAGAGGGGGGAAATCGGCAGTTTCGGGGGACCCTGGAACCGGCTCCTGGTGCTTTTTGAGAGCCGGGAGGAGGTGGACCATGGGAAAGCTTTTTCTGTTTGGAGCCGAATTTCTTCCAGAAAGTAGTTTCCTCTTCTTGGGCGAGAGAACCTCTGGGCGCTGGAGGCTCGAGGACTGGAGCTGGAGGGAGGCGGAGAAGGAGGGCAGAGGGGGCGGGCGCGGGCGGGAGCGCCGGTCTGGGGAGAGACCTCCTGGCTGCCTCGCCTCCCTAGCACCCAACCCGCGTGGGGCCTCCCGGAGTGGGGAAGGGCGGGTGTCGAAGAGGGAGGTAGGAAACTTCCGAGACGCGTTCTGCAACGCGAAAGCTGCGCGGGTTGCGGGGCAGGACGTGCAGGGCCGGGAGTCGGAGCCGTGGAAGGAGAGTCGAGAGGGCAGCGGGGTATTTGTTGGGAGTGCCTCTCGCAGTATGTAGGGAGAGCTGCCCTGCTGAGGAAAAATGCCAATAAAGTGAGGTGATGCTAGGGGATGATAGGAAACGGAACAGATCTGGGGGCACCTCTGGACTAAATCATCTTAGCTCCCTTGTTTCCTCTCCCCCGGTCCCCCCCCCCCCCCACCCCCGGGTTCCGCGTCCCTCGCCCCTGCAAGAAATGGAGTGGAGAGAGCTGTGTAAGCGGGTTCCAGCAAGTGCCCCGCTCCAACACACACACACTCCTCCCGCGCGCTCCCCGCTGGGAATGGAAGTCGAGCTTGGGGGGTGGGGGGCGCACTCTCGCAGCTGGCGCGCTTCTGGGACGGTGCCGGGTGCTGGAAGACACCGCGAGGGCTGGGGTCTGCGACCTGCGCGCCCTGACCCCGCCAAGGCGGCGGTGCCGCTGAAGTAAAAGAGCGCAGCGCTTTCCGATGTCATTGCGTTCCAAGCCCAGGAACGAGAGCCTCGGAGCGCGGGGACCCCCTGGCCTCCCCGGGGACGCGGCACAGGGAGATGAGACAGAACTGCTGTCGTCGCGTCTGCCAGGGTGGCCGAGAAGGAGCTGGGGAGCGTGGGTGGCGGGAGGGGTTCGGAGGAGACTGAGCAGGATGTCTTCTTGCTTTGTCCATTCAGAGGGAGGACATGTGTCAGAGGAGCAGGTCCTCTGGCAAGGGGCACAATTTCTCCTCCCGCCCCCCCCCCACTTCCCGGGGAAGTAAGGAAATCCACAGAATTTGTTGCCCTGTCATCTGCAGAAGCGTTCCCTTCCAGCGGTTTGTTAGTATTCTGTGGCCTTTTTCTCCGGAAGAAAACACTGAGGCTGTTCAGATTTTTTTGCCGTGAGCCTTAAGTTGGGCCCTTTTTCTGCCTCCAGGAATGTAACTGGGAGGGTCAACCCTGGCAGTAGGCATGTTGTCATCTTTCCAAGGACTCATCTCTCAGGTTCAACTAACATTGAGCATCTCCCATATGTCAGGCATATTTGGAGGGATAAGATCTTGAGCATAACCTTCTTTCTTAATTCTCAAAACAACCTTGTTTGATGACTATTACTTTATTTACAGTGGGCTTGGGAACCAAGACTCTTGAGAAGTTGTAAGCCACCCAGGGCCACCCAGCTACAGAGTGAGTGGCAAAGCCATGATTGAAACGCTTGGCTAACTATTCCAGACCCACTCCCGCTAGGATCCTGCCTTTTAGGGAATCCCTTCAAACCTTGTGGGGAGGGAGGAAAAAACTAACATCTCCATTTTCCTGAATAAAGAGTATAAGTATTATATTTAAAGAGGTTTTAGATTACAGAAAAGTACATTGAAATTTTTTAAAAAGATTATTTATTTCTCTCCCCTTCCGCGCACCCCCCCCAACTTGTCTGCTCTCTGTGTCCATTCCCTGTGTGTTCTTCTGTGACCGCTTCTTTCCTTATCAGCAACATAGGGAATCTGTATTTCTTTTTGTTGCGTCATCTTGTGTCATCTCTCGGTGTGTGCAGAGCCATTCTTGGTCAGGCTGCACTTTCTTTCGCGCTGGGCAGCTCTCCTTATGGGGCGCACTTCTTGCACGTGGGGCTCCCCTACATGGGGTACACCCCTGCGTGGCAGGGCACTCCTTGCGCGCATCAGCACTGCACATGGGCCAGCTCCACACAGGCCAAGGAGGCCCGGGGTTTGAACCGTGGACCTCCCATGTGGTAGGTGGATGCCCTATCCATTGGGCCAAGTCCGCTTCCCTACATTGAAATTAAAAGGGATCGCCATATGTACCACCCCTTAACTCTTTCCCCTATTAATAACATCTTAAAATAGTGTGGTACATTTGTTACAATTAATGAATAAATATTGAAGCATTGCTACTAACCAAAGTCTATAGTTTATTTTATGGTTTACACTTTGCACTGCACAATTTTTGAAAAAATGTATAATGGCCTGTATCCGTCATTGCAGTGCCAATGCCCGAAAAAATGTCCTATGTTGTACCTATTTTCCCCCCTCTCCTCAGAACCTCTGGTAATCACTATCTTTATGTCAATGTTACAAGTTACTGCAATAGTAAGTCTACTTTGGTTCATGGTTGCATTCCCTCCTTATGTTTGTTTATTCCTCAGTCTCGAGGATTTGGGGATGGTGATGCCCACTCTGCTACAGATTGAGAGGAGCTGAGATCTTAAGGGGCAAATGGAAGGAACTGTTTTACCTAAAGTTGTAAATACTCTGTTTTTGGGGGATGGGGGTTGTCCATCATCATCATTTTGTTCATTGTCCTGGACAAGTTCCCTGAATTCTGATTTAGTGGCTCAGTAGACTGGAAGCAGGCATCTGGTCTTAATTCACAGATATTTAGTTCAAACAGATCTGGACTTCCGGCATTTAAGAAGCTTCATGCCTAGCAAGGAAACACTTGTTTCTGAACTCACTGAATAGAGCTTAGGTATTTACAGACTCTGAAATAGTGAGGAGTAAGAAATAGTCACCAAACCCACTTTTGAACATGCAGACATTGCAGTGTCAGCAGCCTCACCTGACTTTACAAAGGGCCTTATAGTGAAGATCCATGACTTTTCCTAAAAAGTAATAAAGAGGAATGTTTACATACAAATAACACCAAACACTGTGGTGGTTTTTACAATGCTAATGAGAAAATTGAGTGCTTACTGAGGGCCCCTTGAACTAATGCTGTCACCAGTATAAAAAGATCAGCTGTTCTTGCAGTGTAAAGCATTTCCTCTGTAGATAAAAGGAGCCTAACCCTATTCTAAGTCTTTGGAGTGGTAAATTCAGTTCACACATGCAATATCATTGCACCGTAAGAGCCAAATGATATTGCACTCATCCTTCACTGCTCTGACCTTTTAACACTTAAGACATCCTTTTGTTATTCTTTCCATCACCAAACCAGCTGTGGTTCAGATGCTGCCGGGGCAGTAACTAAATTGTGAATGTTGTGTCTCTGGAAGGTTCTTCTCGTCTTCACTCATTTGGGCTTGGGGTCCTACCTCATGTATCACTAATGGGAATGGAAACCTGTTACTTTTTCTGAAGTCCTTTGATACCCTGGTGGTATTTTATATATCTTCAGTATATTGTATATGAAAAGGTAGTGAGTTTTGACTAAATAAAGCTACTGCCAGTTGTCTATGTAGAATATAATGTAATGTTAAATAGCATCTTACCATTTAAACTGTCACCAGAGATAAAATATCGGCTTGGAGATTTCTACAACAAAGAATAGGTGTGCCTCTTCTGTTCATGAAAGATAGGATGTGCAGTGTATCTCAAGAAGCAAGCAAACAAATAAGCAAAAGGACACCCTTGACTTCCTAGAAGGGAGCAATGAGGGTTTTCTTGTCTCTGGTTATAGAGGCAGCAATACGTTTTGGTAGGTTTTTGCAAAATGTGTATATTTTGTGAATGAAATGCCTTGAAACCATGATTATCAACAGTAGTAGTTGTCAGCAGATATCGTATTTTCCTGGTATTATTATCAGTTGGATGCTCTGCCTGCGGTCCCCTAAGAGCCCTGGGGATGTCTAGTGTGTCATTGACCAGCTCTGCTGGGTGTGTTGCCTGCTGGCCAGCACTGGGAGAGTGGAGGATGCCTTTGGCCTCCTCACTGAACGTGTGCTCTGCCCCTTTGAGCTAACAATCTACTGGTTACAGAACAGAAATGACAAAAATGGACAATACCTGACATAATGTTAAATGTGAACCTTTGCTTGGACTGACTCTCTGCAAATGAGGAACCGTTGATTTCTGGTTATTTGAACCCCAGGAGTAGGTCTCCTGTGAACAAATTGTTTGCAATCTACAATATCTGTATTTATCCTTCTGTGGGATGCTTATAACCCTTGATTCCAAGTCTGAGATTACCAGTAGCAAAAAAAAAAAAAAAAGAAAATCCTTCTGCAAACTATATAACTTATCTTAAACAAGACTCCAAAGGATAAAGCCAGATGCAGGCAATAATGAGGAAATATTTTACCTGGGGATGCCATTGAAAACACTGGAACTCGGAAACTCTGTAAATGCCATTTGCAAGGTCTGTGAAAGTGGGAAAGCCATTCAACTTAGCAGAGCCCCTATTCCTTCCTCTGTAAAATGATAAATCTCTAAATAATAAAGTATATTAACTGTCTATTACTTAGCACAAAGTTAAGCTTCCAGTAAAAGGTTTGTTGAATCTGAATCTGAAGAGAAGCATTGAAACATTATTAAGAGATGGGGAAAGGAGGACATTTTAAATGGGAAGATGCAAAATATGAAGATGAGAAAAATAAACTTTTGATGACTGAGTTAGAAGAACTGAATGAGAGTTTGTAGACTGGGAAATGATTTTCCATTTAGTCAACAATTTAAAATAGTTTTGGATTCTAAACTAATTATGAGTGATTTGTGATACCCTTTCCCTGAGATCCTTGTTGTGGCACCTTAAATATTATGGGATAAGCTTGTTGAAGATGGGAGAAAGGAAAGAACAATATCAAGACTATTTTATCAGGTACCTTACCTGGATAAATTATGTTAAAACTTATTTGAATATCTATTTTGTTTAATTCTGTACATAATTTGTGTGGGTACATTTAGAAGATGCATTTTCCCAATCAGTGGGAAGAGATACTTCAGCCTTAAGTAGCTTGTTCAGAGGTATCTTGAGAGCCATCTACTCTGCTGATAAATTTTCTCCTGAGGGGATGCCTGGAATGTCAATTAATAGTGGAGTGTGAGGGAAGTTCTACGTACTTGTGGATGGCATCGGATGGGGGCCATGGCTAGTCTGATGGGTTGTGTGGTATTGGACAGTAAATTCCTAGGCATTTTGTGAACAGAAATGTAAACTGATTTGGTGGTCCCGGGTTGACCCCTGTGTGATGCATTTGGCTCTGCACAGAGCAGCTTTTTAAACCTAAGAACGCCAACTCTGCCCTCAGCTAGCCACATATTTGTGTGTTTCTTATCACAAGAGGAAAATAGAGGGAGAGCAGGGGATCCTTTCGAGAGTGGGGGAAGCACTTCAGAGTACCTGCCCTAATGGTGGTGGATCTGTTGCATTAGCCTCATAGGCAAAGACTGGCTTGTATGTGGTTGTTGGGGATTTGGGGGTTCTCTTTGAAATGAAAAACTGCATTTTTTGTAAGTCCAAGGCAGCTGAGTTTGCCTTATCAGTATCTTTCATGGGCCTATATCCAGAGGTCCTAACCTTAAAGGTCAGCCAGAGAGGCAGGGTAGTATGCCGGGAAAATGTCCAGCAAAGTCTGACTCTTTGGATCAGGGAGCCAGTCCAGACCCCAGAAATATCCCCTGGGCAGGGAGGGGTATTTGTGTTGTTGGTTCAAGCTGTGTGAAGCAGTGAGTAGGTTTTCCCCAAGGCTGAAGGATATCCAGGCATCTCTGTGCCTTCCAGCTTCATCATTTGGCAAAACTGTGGTTGAATTCAATGAGAAAGAAGCCAACTTCGACTTCCTGGCTATTAAAAAAAATTAATGCTGGTAAACATTCATGCACACTAGTAGATAGATAGATATATACATATACATATATATGCACTTGTGTGTAGACTCATCGTTTTTATTTTTTATCCAAGTTAAATTTGCACATTGTTTAGAGTGAAGTGTTAGTACACATGCAGTAGTCTCACTAGCTTCAATCTCTAAGGGTACCAAAGAGGAACAAACAATGCCAATAAACTCATCAGTTAGAAAGAAAACAGGACTTAGGGGTATGAAGGTTTGAGTGAAATTATAGAATTTTTCCTTTTCTTAACCAACCTGCCCCTCAGTTCCTCCTTTCTCAAATAGGGGCTCATACTATCACAGGGTCACTGTTATAATCAAGTGCCTTAGAAATTGACGTGAATGAATAAGTAAAATAAGGCATAGGGTGCATTGTATAAATGAATCTATAAGGACACTGAGGAGATACAAAGACTTCTCAAAGGAAAATAATGGTTTTTTTTTGTAGTGAATTATTATTATTTTTGGTAGTGCTGCCTCATTCTCCCATAAGAAGCCATTGTAAGCTCTTCTTCCCTGAGAGCCGTGGAGAGAGGTGTGGGTCTGGGTCTGGGGCAAATGAGGAAAAAATCAACCAGCTGTTGTTCCCCATCTCTTGGTTGTTCTGCCTTGGTTTATAATGTATATACCATAGGGGGATGGAAAATTTTTAATCTAAAGAATCAAAATATAGTATTTTTAATTTGACTTGAATGTGAGTATGTATAGAGGAGTAATGGGAAATGAAAATATAGTTAGGCCTATAAGGAATATAGATAGGGCAAGTGTTGAAAACCCAACTCATACTGCTTAAGTAAAACTAAAAAAGTTACATAAATGAACTAGGAATGTATTGTTTAGATCCACATATCCTTTTGTGCATTTCTGATATTGAAAAATAGAGCTCTTTTTGCCACAAAACCTTACCTAATCTACACATCTATACTTTCTTCATGGCAAACATAACCTGAGCAAAATTAACATGAGGTTATTTATAGTCCTTATCACATTTAATTAAGGCATTAGTTTGTTTATTGCAGAATTATTAATGTGTTTGATTACAGAGATGTTGTCATAGACCCAGGTAGAGGTGTATATTGTATATGCCATTATATGCACCATTTTACTTTTTTCAAAATTTTTTCAGAAAAACACTTCTAGTTCCAAGAGTATCAGAAGAGTGACTGGACCTGTCCAGCTGGAAAGCTAGAGGTAGTGCTAACAGCAGACATCTCTATGTCCCTATATTGACTTTATTCTCAGGCAGGCCCTTTCCACATGGTGTCAAAGTAGTCCCTCCATACTTCAGACTCCTATGATTCTTAGCACTCTCTTACCAGTATTGACATTACCTCTGAAAAAGACTCCCAACTGGTTCCGATTGGATCACATGCCCACTCTTGGGCCAATCACTTTGTCCAGGCAGGTGGCAGTATTTTGATGGGTCAGCGTGGGTCATATGTCCACCTTGAAATGAGGAAGGTGGTAACTCTTGATGGGCAAGCCCACCAGCTGAGGAAGGACAGTTCTCCAGAGAAAAATGGGATGCTGTCACTAGAATAATGGAAAGCAGATGTGGGACCAGAAAAACAGCATTACAGATCAGGTTATATAAGGCCTCAAATGCCTAGACTAGAGAGTTTCAACTTCATTGTGCAGGCTAAAAGGTAATTGAATGTCCTTGAGAAGAAAAGACACAATAATCTACTGATCGAACAAACATGGGCATCCACCATGTTACATATAGATCCCATAAGATATTCTCTGTTCTGAAAGAACAAGGACATTTTTACCCATAACTGTTGTTTAGCAAGACAGTTACCAGTGGAGTGTGGTCCAAGCATTTCTGGTAGCAGAATGCATAATGAACTGGAGGAGGCAGAGAGGCTGTTGTGTTGGTAGAGCTGTGGCATTGTCTCATCACTCAGTAAGTAGTGGTTGAATGAGTTAATGACAGTCTTTTTCATTTGTGCCATTTTCACTCATACTCAGGAGCCTGAGTTTTTAAAGGACAAAACAGGGAGTTAGAATTTACTAGGGTGTGAGAGAAGGTGGGAGAAAGAGACTGTGGGAAGCCAACAAGCAAGTAATTCTTAAAGACAAGGGTACCATCTTTGAAATGACTGACTGCAGTGTCCAGGTTGTGAGGAAGTGGTGGGGTCAAAATGAGATGGGTGCGCAAGAGTATCGGTGTGGGGTATAGTGGTTATTGTTAACAATAAAAAGGGAGGCAAGTTCCATAAGAGTGGTAAAAGTGCAAGGGGGGGGGGCTGTCTCAGGGTATTTTTTTGTAAGCTACGAGTTAAAGGTATTCTGAATGATGGTAAGTTCCCAGGTGTGGACATGCTGGTGGGCTAACCAGGGATTGAACAGATAAAGGCCAGCGGATTGGAAAGAGTCAAGCAACTCTGAGGTGGGGATATTGGAAGGGGTATCAGTTTGGGTTAAAATGGGGATTCTAAGTAAGTCGTGCTTGTATACCCACAGGTCTGATAAACTTGAAGTTTGCTCCATATCTTAATTCTCCTTGGATAAATTTAGCTGTTATCTCTACTTTACACATCTGTGTGCAGGTATTTGTACTGCAGGTCCTGTGTCGACTTAAGGGATACAGACAGACACATGGGTGACTGCTTCCTACTCCCAAATGTGCCTTCCCATATTTGATTTAAAAACTGAAGATTGGATTGAGCAATGAACATAGAGGGAAGAGTGTAAACAGAGAACGTGAAACCAGGAATATATTTAAGTTTGATTTTTAAATGGTATATCCTCTGTCATGTTTTAGGCTTATACCTCTACCTTATGTTGTCACATTGCCTACTTTCCATCTCTGTATTGTAATAAACTATTGTAACTAGCATTTATTCAGCACTTATAATGTACTGTTCCCTTTCCCCATGTTATTTCATCTGATACCACAGAGTATATTCTGGGCATATATATATATATATATATATATATATTTTTTTTTTTTTAAGATTTATTTTTTATTTATTTCTGTCCCTCTGCCTCCTTCCCGCTTCCCCTCCCACTACACTCCCCTCCCCTCCCCCCAGTTGTCCGCTGTCTGTGTCCATTTGCTGTATGTTCTTCTGTGACTGCTTCTATCCTTATCAGCGGCACCAGGAATCTGTGTTTCTTTTTGTTGCGTCATCTTGTTGTGTCAGCTCTCCATGTGTGCGGCCGTTCTTGGGCAGGCTGCACTTTCTTTCGCGCTGGGCGGCTCACCTTACGGGGCGCACTTCTTGCGCGTTGGGCTCCCCTACGTGGCAGGGCACTCCTTGCGCGCATCAGCACTGCGCATGGGTCAGCTCCACAGGGTCAAGGAAGCCCGGGGTTTGAACCGCGGACCTCCCATGTGGTAGACAGACACCCTAACCATTGGGCCAAGTCTGCTTCCCGTGGGCATATCTTTCACATTCTTAGCCTAAACTTTACCACCTTATAGGGATATAGACATATTTAAAAATACATGTTTGAAAAAGTATTTGTAAATTATTCTGTATATAATATATAACATTTTTAACTTGTTCTATATTAGATTAATCCTGTTTACATTTGTATGTTAATTTGGTTGCTAATTTAGGGTTAACATCACAAAGAAAGCATTAAATTTCTATTTTAATCTTCCATGCATTATCTAGGAGGTGAATTCTAGCCTGGGAAAATTACATTTTGGGTACCATGCCAGCACTGAAACTAGTTAAGATTTATTTAAATCAAGTCTTTCCCTAATGTCTTTCCCAGTGTTACAGAACTGTTAAACACACATATATAAATAAAATGTATATATGTATATATATATGTACACCCCCACCATATTTATATATTTGTAATAAGTACTTAAGATCTGATATTTTTGTAATAATTACTTATGGTCTGGTATTTTCCTATGCTGAGAAACTCTTACAGCTGTAAAAATATAACAGTTCCCTCCATATCGAAGTTCCCAGGCTTGTGCCTTGTTTTCTCTAGTTGAAGTTTCTCAACCAAAATAAAATTAGACAGTGTTCAGCTAGTTTGAGTACATACAGTGCAGACAGAGGAGACCATCTAAGAGCCTGTAATTTGTAAGAAAATAGTCCTAACTATAAGTTTAGAGGAACGCTGCTTGCTTATCCTATGCCTATTTTAGTTGCATTTAATATTGTGAGTGTGGGTGTGGGACCCCATTCATTAATTTCAAAATTTTCCAAGGGAAGCCAAATTGCAATTGTGAACCATTTAGGATTAATTACAGGCTAGGTTCCAGCAAATCTTGTTTTTCCTTGATACTTTAACTGTGAGGCATCTCTCTATTTGGTTAGCTCTCATAAGCCAATTTACCAAATTCTGTGTTCTTTGACTCACCATGTGATGATGTCATTGCCACTGGGCTGCGTGGATGATGCTGCGAACCAGTGGGCAAAACTCAAGGCTGCAAACCAGGTGACTCGAATTTCCTTCTAGGACCAGCCCTGCCTCTAATATCCCACATACTTATGGGTTGGTCACAGGTTTTCTCTGTCATTAAAGATTAGTTCCATTCATTCCCTTACTTAAAAAATAGTTATTGAAGGACACCATTAAGAAAATGAAAAGAGTGCCCACAGAATGGGAGAAAATATTTGCAAATCATAACTGATAAGGGACTTATATCCAGAATATAAAAGAATTCTTATGCTCAATAATAAAACAAGCCAATTAAAAAATAGGCATAATGGATCTGAATTAACCTTCTTCTTCCAAAGAAGATATACAAGTGACCAATAATCATGAAAAAATTCTCAATTTTATTAACCATGGAAATCAAAACCATAATGCTACAACATGGATGAACCTTGAAAACATTACATTAAGTGAAATAAGCCAGACAAAAAAGAACAAATATTGTATGATTCCATTTATATGAAGTATCTAGTATAGACAAAGTCATAGAGCCAAAGTAGATTAGAGTCTACCAGGGCTGGAGTAAGGGTGGAATGAGGTTATTGCTTAATGGGTACAGAGTTTGGAAATAGATATGGGTGATAGTTGCACAACACTGTGAATATAATAATACCCACTGAACTATACACTTAAAATGATTAAAGTGGCAAATTTTATTTTGTATTTATTTTGTTGCAATAACATTTAAGAGAAAAACCATAATGAGATACTAGTTCTAAAATAAAAAAGCCAGTAACAAGTGTCAGTGAGGATATGGAGGAACTGGAATCCTCATATACTGCTGTACAATGGTGCACCCACTTTGGAAAACAGTTTGGTAAATTCTTCTAATGATTAAAGGATTCAGTACCTAGACATATACCCAAGAGAAATGAAAACATACACATACTCAGTAACGTGTACACAAATGTTTGTAGCAGAATTATTATTCATAATAGCCCCAGAATGGAAACAACCCAAATGTCAACTGATGCGTGGATAAACAAAATGTGAATATCCATTTAATGGAATATTATTTGGCCATATAAAGAAATGAATTACTGCTTTGTTAAAACATGAATGAACCTTGAAAACACTGTTCTAAGTGAAAGGAGCCAGTCACAAAAGACCAGATATTATATGATCCCATTTATTTAATGTCCATATAGGCATATAGGATAGGCAAGTCTATGAGATAGGAAGTAGAGTAATGGTTGCCTAAGGTTGAAAGAGTTGGGTGGAGAGGGGAAGAGAGGAGTGAGAGTGCCAATTATTGGGTACAATGATTCTTTTGAAGGTGAGGCAGAGGTAAGTGCTAGTGCAGAGCCTGCCAGAGGAACAGAAAGCAGGTCAGTGTAAATGGTGTCTAGTTAACAAGGAAGATGTGGTAAAGCTTGAAGTTGGAGAGGATGATCTTAAAGCTTCATTTTGGTGATGCCATTTCTGTTTGGAAACAACCCTAATTCCCATTTGCTTAGTTCATTAAAACCGATTACTTGGTTTTTTAAAGGACTCCACCACACAAGTCTTGAAATACTTTTTCCATTATCTCCCCTCATCTGTTTCCTAATAATGCCAAACTGGATTTCCCATTGTTCCTGATACATTCAGTGCTTTCCTGTGTATACATTCAATGCCTTCCTGTGTCTGTGCCAGTCTTTCCATGTGGAATATTCACTTGATGTTGGTCTTCTTGAAATTCTGTCTCTTCTTGAAGGCACATCTCAGATGTCACCTCTTTACCCATCCCTCTTTCTGGAGGTGATTTTTCAACTCTTTGACTCTCGTAGTAGTTTGCCTAGAATTCTCTTGGGTAATTTAGTATTGTTTTCCCTTTTTTCCCTCCTATGGGGTCTTGGTAATTACTCTGTAGCACCTTTTGTGGTGTTTTGCTCAATACAAGTAATTGTAAAGTATTTATAAACATGATGTATATATAAAATGCAAAATAAATCTAAACCTGGAGAAAAATTACCTGAAATTCTAACCAGTTAATAAAGAAGGTTAACAGGGCATGGACTATTCTAAAATAGCATATGGAAAAAGAAGTGATCTAGGACTGAGTCATTTGTGTATTGATTCTAAAGTCCAGGGGCTCTTGGGAAATAGCCTAACCCTTATCTTTAAGTGTTCCAGACCTTGGCACCATCAGCAGGGTTGTTCCTTCTGGTTTTGACTTCATGAGAATTAACATAACGGTCAGTACACAGTGTGATGGCATCTACCCCAGGGGCCAAGTCCCAGATCATCCAAGAGCTGGAAGTGCTTCTCTGTGGAGCCCCAAGGACCCTGCTGGCTATGATCCTGTCCCTGGAGATGGCCCTGGAAATCATGTGTCTATTGGAACAGTGGGAAGAAGAGCACAGAGAGTTACCCCAAAGAAGGAATTAGCAGTGTTGACTGTTTGTGGGGAGGCAGTGGGGGTCCTAAATCTTTGTATAAAACAGCACAGAATCTCATAATGGTTAAAGGCTCATGGCAGACCCACCTCAACTGGCCAATTTGAAGGGCCAGAAAGTTGAAGAAGTTAAATCTACTTGCAGACTCCAGGGTAAACAGACAAAAATTAAGCCTAATAGCTTAAGCCTTAAGGAATGATTTCATAAGTACTCTTGGAGGATAGGAAACATCAAACTGAGGACAAATAGAGCAAATATCTATTGGGAGTGAGTCCCCTTAATTAGAAAAGGAATATTCCCTTGGTTGGATGATATGGTCAGAAAACAATCTCTCAATTGAGATGAGTCTCCCCTGTCTTACCTCATCACTTCTTTTTTTGAGGTGCTAGGGCCGGGGATTGAACCCCGGACCTTGTATGTGGGAAGCCAGTGCTGAACCGCTGAGCCACAACCGCTCCCATCTCATCACTTTTATGAGATCCAAGCGTCAAAATGACCTGTCCTTTGGACAGATAAAGGGAAAAGTGAGTTATATTTTCTGGGTCAGATGAAAGAGAATTGGAAAAACTGTTTTCATCATGCACATGGCCCTACAGTAGAATGTATTCCCTCCTCAACCCTAGTGGGGATTCTGTAACTAAGGCCTTTGTTACTTCTGGTTTGTACTATTCACCAGCCCTACCATCACCCCATTGTCTTTCCCTTCAAAGCCTGCTACGTTAGGCAGATTAATTTTTTCAAAACTCATTTCTCTGCTCAAAGCCTTTTCTTTTTTTGTAAACATTATTCAACCTAAACATGTTGCCATTCTTTGCAAATGAGCTGCCATGTCCTCCCTTTGTCCTTTGCTCATGTCATTCCCACTTCCTGAACCTCCTCATGTCCAGATCTCACTCATTGTGCAGAGCCTTACTCAGATGTCGCCTCCTCAAGTCAAACTCCCTGCAGCTGAAACCTCCTTTGTTTCAACTCTCATTAAACCGTGTGTGCCTTCTTATTGGTATTTGATGTTTTCGTCTTGTATTCATTTTATTTATATGAGTATTTTGTTTCCTTTGCTAGCTGGTAATATCTTTAAAGTCAGGATTTTTGCCTGGCTCATGTTTGTATCCCACCTAGAAGAGTACTCTGTGGTTAAAATGCCCTCAGAAATGTTTTCTGAGATGAATAAATGGTTATGAGTAAAGAGAGGGAGGGAGTAAATAGAAGTGGTGGCAGTATTGCCACTGATTATTTCTGGTGCAGCTTCTGACTGACATGAGATTGCATTTCCCTAATTTGGGTTTTGAGTGTAGCTATGACTTCCTTTGGCCATGGGATGTGAGTAGAAGTGGCACGTGCATGTTTGGATCTGCATCTGCCCTGGTGACGGGTGTTGCTCCAAGGGGTGGATGCTGAATTAGCCTGGATCCTTGAGAGATAAAAGAAGCAGCCAACTCACATGAGCTAAAAATAAACTTTTGTTGTTTTAAGCTATTCAGATTGGGTGGGGGGTCATTTGCTACCACAGCAGAACCCTGCCTATCCTGACTAATACTAACGTAGACTCTCAACAACTTTTTCCTTTAGACTCACCCATTGTAAAGACTAAGATATGTGATAGAGGCAAAAAAAAAAAAAAAAAGGATTATGTGATACTCTGGATAAGAACCCTGTGACTTCATGGGAAATCCTAAAAAATCAGAAGCCAGATAGTAGGTATTTGCAAATATATGTGATTCTGTTGTTTAAAGAAGATTCAAATTTCCCGAAGGAAAACTAGAACTTAATTGCCCTTAGAGATGCTTCTCTGTCCTTACAAAACATACTAGTCTAGCCAGGTCTCTGGATGAGATTTGTTCAATGAGTTCAGATATGTTTCATGACTGATAAGTCTCTCTGGAAATTTGTTGTTTCTGTTTTTTTCTTTTCCAGTAATATAGAAACGTAGGGTGTTGTAGGTTGTTTTTATTTCTCCCTATCAAATGAAAATAATGCATTAACTTTGTTCTTCAAAAAAACGTTTAGTAGGGAACTTGCTTTCTGCTTAGCCTTCTTGGAGAGGGCCAAGCTGTGCTTTTAGAATTACAAGGCACACTGTTGGGTGTCACTTAAATTTGCCGCCTCATTCTAGTTGACATTATGTCTCAGTTGTTGGAGAACTGGTTTGACCAACGTGTGGGTATCAGTGCACTCACTATATATGTGATATGGACATAGCAGGGAACATCTGAGACTTAAAGTGTTTGAATTTCCAACTGTTGAAATAAATCCAGAGCTGCAGCTTTTTCTTCTTTGGCAAGATGCAGTCATTGGTCTGCTTATTTGCGATCTGTTAAAAATCGGAATAAGTTAAAATGAGGAGAGCTAAGTGCTGCATAATGTTAAAACATTCTAAAGGTCACATGGCTGAGCATCTTAGACAAATTAAGCACCATGTAGCTAGAACTATTTTGAATAAATTGGAAGCCCTGTGTGGGAACGTGTGGATTATATTTTTACTAAAATGTTCTGTTACCAATGTTGACATCAAAATTTAATTTTGTCCCAGCTAACTCTGAAAGGGCAGAGGTTTTGATGAGCTCAGGAGGTCCATGTCTCACTAAGTAAAGGCCCTAGTGTCTCAGCTAGGAATCCAGCCTTGCCATTTCTTCACTTCTTTCATTTGTGAATTTTTCATTCCCTACCAATTCTGTCCTTCAACATTTATTCCAAATATGTTAGAATACACACACTATGCTAAGCAATGTACTAAGCCCTGGCGATGTAGCAGTGCACAAAAATCTCTGTTTTCTTGGAACTTACATTTTCATAGGAGCAGTGTATCAGCTTGCTTCAAAACAGCTCATCCCAAAACTTAGTGTCTTAACAGCCACTAAAGCTAAGGAATCTGAATTGACTCTACTTGACTGTGAGGTGACTGTAGGCTCTTGAGTCAACTGGCAGGTCTTCTGGGCACTCGTTGCTCTAAGATAGTGTCATTTGCATGTCTGGGGTCCTGGCTATTGGTTTGGGTTATGGGGTAACTGACCACATGTCCCAGCCTATGACAGGCCACCTCCAGCTTCTTCCCTTAGTGACTGGAAAGTATCTCAGCAGATGAGAGAGAAAGCTTCAGTGTGTAACCCCTTTCAAATTTCTGCCTATGTTATATTTGCTAACATGCCATAGGTCAAAACAAGTCATACGACTAAGCCCAGGCTAGATTTTGCTTAATTACAGTGCATTTGTCTTTTGAGGTAGGGGGATGATCATTGCACAGATAGAGATATATGAGTATCTAAGTGTTTGTTGGTATTTCATGTCACATATTTGGGTTTTGTGTAATTGCTACTGAAAGTCCCTGACCACATTACAAATTTCTGAGAGAATTCCAGGACCTTAACTGGGGACAGGATAATAGGAATATGGACTAAGAAGATCATGTGGCTTTGGGTTTCATATTTACCCAATATCTTCCAATAAGCTTATAGGTAAAGTGTCAGATATGCCCTGAGCTGAAATATGATGTCCTCTTCCTTTGAAAAGTTTGATCTCATGTCTCATTCCCAGACCAAACTGCTTATAGTACACTGGGAATTAGTATATATTGCTTATTCTGAAACTCTCTAGAGAATAGCATAGTTGTATTGTATTTTTGGTATTAGATGTAAGTAAACATTTAAATAAATACGCTACTTACGTTGGCATTTCTTTATTTTATAATACACCAGGAGCCTCAAAAGATAGAAGTGGCCTGAGGTCTGTCTCAACAATAAGAAGTCCTTCTAAAACCCTGTGGGATTCATTAGGAGAATGCTTTTTTTCCTTTTTTAACCCAGCCTATATTTACATAGCTATTATTTGAGGTCCTGTTTGTTCTTTAAATGTCTTGTTTTCTAATCTGAGTGGAAAATAAAGAAAATGAAAGGCAGCAAAATATTATCTGCAGATTGTGTTACAAATTTGCTGTATCACCATGTACCCAGAATGGCTTTTCTGTGCATCATTAACTTGTGACAATGTTGAACTAATTATTAACTCAACCAGATGGATTTACTTGAGTGTTATCATAAAGGACTCTAAGATGTGAGTGTATGACAAAGTTCCATATGATTTATTGCTTGAATCTTGCTGGATCTACATTCCATTAAGGCACTGCCTTTTGCTCCCACAGCACCAACATATTGGATTTGGTTATCCCACATTGTTGGGAAGACTGTTTGTGTGTATGTTTGTGTGTGTGTGAGAGAGAGAGAGAGAGAGTTTTAATTAATGGTAATTAATGGAACCTCATATGTGGGAAGCTGGTGTTCAGCCACTCCCCTGCTGTTTTTTTGTTTTTAGGAGGCACCGGGGACCAAACTGGTCAGGTGCTCAGTGCTTGAGCCACAAGTCCTTAAGTGGTTGGAGGTCAGGTGCTCAACCGCTTGAGGCACATCTGCTTAACATCTTGAGTCCCATCCACTCCCCCCTCATTGGGTTTTAAAGTTGGGAGCAATAATGTCACCTAGCCATCTTGTTAAAAAGATGAAGAAATTGAAACCTAAAATGAAGAGGTATGGATAGAGCACTGAACTGGTATTTTGGAGACTTGAGTTCCTTGAGTTGTGATTATAAAGGTGACACCTGAGAAATGCCCAAATAATAAGGTAGAGAAGTTTTTCTAGTCATATATATTGGGGTGGGGGAGCTAGATCAACTGATTTTATATGTGTGAATAACTCAATTTTGGAGACAATGTTTTTCCTCTAGTTCTGTGAAATCTGACTTTTATACCCCTTTCATTAAACTGCCTTGATAAGAAATGATAGATATTTTTTCCTGACTTTGATACAAGCACAAGGTCTGAGGAGTAGTTTACAGTTCTACCATGGGAGAACTATTTAGCGATAAGGTAAGGTAAATGATTGCTGTGTTGGCTACAGCGTGAACATCCTAGTTGGTCCCTGGGAACCAGAGAACTCTTTCCTTAGGAAAGCCAGTTTAGGGGTGGTGGGCATGGGAATCACTTTTACAAATGTTATAGTGGCGGTGCCTTTACAAATGACTGCAGTACTTAGAGCCTGCAGGCTAAACTTGGCTTTCCTTGGCTGATCCTGGCTCTATTACGTGGTTTGTTAACATTGTGTGCCTGAGGGGTAAGTTGCTGCATCCATCACTCTGAGCAGTATAAGTTCCTTCGATAGGTCTGTGGAACTATAGCAATAAGAAAGTAACAAGAGACTTATCAGCATATCGAAAGCGGTCACTGTAAGAATTCAAATTAACATGATTCGTTTGAAATGGGAGTAAGTGCTTGTGGCTACCCCAACCATTCTCCACCTAGGGTCTTTGTCACTTTCTTTATTGGGGGTTTAAACTACTTTCACAGCTTAACTACAGAATATTGGCATGTTTGAACTAAGAGGTAGGAAAACTTGTGAAGCCCTGCTCTTGTACTAAATTGCATGCATCTTTTTGGGTGATGCAAACGTAGCCATCAGGCAATATCCAGTGCTGGGAGTATTTAAAATAATTCATGGGTTAATTTTCAGTCCTGTAGAAGGTGCAGATAGAAGCTGAATATCTATTAAATGTACTTACTTTTTCTTCATTAATCCAGATATGAGGCATTTGTCCAGAGAGTATATGTCTCCTGTTACTGCAAATATCTATAAACATTGCAATGATTCTTTTGGTAAAACACTGTATTGGGTTTATCTTTTACGTCAACAGTAAGTACTTAGGAATGATAGAAGAGAGATACTTAAAACTCAATCTACCACACCAAGTACATTTTCTTAAACATCACTTCTAACTGTCAATTTTATGGATACAAACATTTACTTGGTAGGCATAATGGTTATTTAAACTCTCTTTCTTGGGTTTATTTGACATATATTTAAGACCAAGCAGGCTGTTGAGATAAAGGTCAATGGATTTTTTATGTTAAAAAAATTAAAAGCTTGGCATTTTAGTCAGGTTTAGGAATTGTTGAAATATTAATCCTAAAATTAATCAGATTGTAGTTGAAACTTTAGTAATCAAAAATATGACTCCAAGCAGAGCTTGTGAAATTCTTTATAGCCTATTCAGGTTTATTATAGAATAGTGGAAGTAGCATTGAGTTTGGAGTCAGAAAAACCTTGTTTCTATCACTTGGTAAGCCTGAGCAAATCACTGAAAGTAGCTTGGCCTCAGTTTTATTATTTCAAAAATGGGGTTAATACAGGCATATCTCGTTTTATTGCCCTCTGCTTTATTGTGCTTCACAGATATTGTATTTTTTACAAATTGAATGTTTGTGGCAACCCTGTGTCGGGCAAGTCTATGAGTGCCATTTTTTCAACTGTGTGTGCTCACTTTGTGTCTATCTTTCTCATTTTGATAAAGGTATGCACGTTGCTTTTTTACACATAATGTTATTGCATACTTAATAGACTACAGTATGGTGTAAGCCAAAAAATTTGTGTTACTTATTTTATTGCAATATTTGCTTTATTGTGGTGGTCTGGAACCAAACACATGATGTCTTCTAGGTATACCTTTAATACTTTACTTTTATGAAAGTATTCATTCTTTTCCTCACTTATTCTACAAATGTTTCCTGAGCATCCAGTATGTGCTAGGCACTGTGATAGGTGTGGGAATCTAGCAGTATTATTAAAGATTAGTAAGAAGATAAATAGCCTGATCAGATAGAGAGTGAGCGGGGAAGGCCACTTAGCAGAGATTTTCTCTGAGGAAGGGACACTTGAAGTAAGATCTAAAAAATGAGAAGGAATTTAGGCACTGGGAGATCAAAGAAAGAAAATTCCAGGCAGATGGAATAACAGGTGCAAAGGGCAGAGGCTGAAATATCCAATGAGTACATGAAAACATGCTCAACATCATTAATCATTAGGGAAATGCAAATCAAAACCACAAAATACCACTTTACACCCACTAGAGTGGCTTTTTTAAAAAGCCAAAAATAACAAGTATTGATGAGGATGCAGAGAAATTGGACCCCTCAAATATTGTTAATATAAAATGGTGCAGTCACTATGGAAAACACAGAATATTAAATTTAGAATTACCATATAACCCAGCAATTTCACTTTTAGTTATAAACCCAAAAGAGTCTAAATCAGTGAGTCAAACAGATACTTATATACCAGTGTTCATAGCAGCATTATTCACAATAGCCAAAAGGTGGAAACTTTGGCTGTCCATTGACAGATGAATGGATAAATAAAATGTGGTATATACATTCAATGGAATATTATTCATCCAGAAAAAGGAATGAAGTTCTGATACATGTTATAACATGTATGAACCTAGAAGACATTATGCTTTGTGAAATAAGCCAGACACAAAAGGACAAATACTTTATGATCCCACTTATATGAAATAACTAGAATAAGTAAATTCACAGAGACAGAAAGTATATTAGATGTTACCAGGGGTTGGGGGCAGGGGGAATTTATTGCTTAAAGGATACAGAGCTTCTATTTTGGGTTATAAAAAAGTTTTAGTAATGGAAAGTGGTAATGGTAGCACACTGTTGTAAAAGTAATTAATGCCACTGAATTGTACATTAAAAATGGTTAAAGTGGAAAATTTGTTATATATATGTTACCACAATAAAACATCTTTTTAAAAAAGGTCCAGAAGCTGGAAGGAAGCCAGTGGGGTTGGAGAATAGTGTGGTTATTAGGTAGACAGAGATGATATTAGAAAGATAAACTGGAGCCAGATCTAGCAGCCCCTCAGGGCCAAATAAAGACTTTAGAAAAATATTTTATTATAAAAGTGACGGGAAGTAATTGACCAGTTTTTTACAAAAGGGCATGACATTATCTTAATTACTTATATAAAACAATGTGTAGGAAAGCACTTTACAGATGGAAACAACATGTAATCTATAAATGTTATTATAACATAGGATAAAAAAGAAAGACAAAAAACCTAAGGACTGCTGAGTTACTTTATCCCATATATAAGGTTGTAAAATCCTTACAGGGGGCAATTACAAATGATGCTAAAATACATAGATAATCCAAAGCATTTTGCATTTTTTTAAAAAAACTTGTTTTGGGGGCAGTTGTGTGCATGTTGGGGAGGACATATTTCACTTAAATAGAAGTTCAAGTGTTGTTGCTTTCCTTGAGCCATGTATGTACTGAATGTGTCACCTGGGAACTAGCATCAGATTAAATATTTGTCCCTAGGCAATTCAAAGAGTACATAATCCATTTGTGTAGTACTAGGAATTTATAGTCTTTGGATATTTTGGACAGATAGTGTAAATAAAGCAGGACCCCAAGAGGACACATTGCTAATTTAATGCAAATAAAGTCTTGTTTTATAAGTTGAACACATTTGCTGATGTAATTATGATGATATTTGGGACTATTTTATTCATTTTACTGGTGCTTGATGAACTCTCATTGAACTCACTGAAAATAATGATTTTCTACTAAGGTATCTGTTGAAGTATCCAAAAATTTTCTTAAAAGAGGAAGGAAAACACATTCTGCTTTTTAGGGTTTGAGATATTAATTGAAAATTTAAGAATCGTTATTGATCATTCAATATGGGAAGCAGAAGCAAAGAAACTACAATCTGTATAAGGTAGAATATTTTAATAGTTACAATTATTAGTTTGTATATCACCTGTGAAATTTTAGTTCTACTTTTTCTCACTAGGTTATTAAATGAACTGAGTTTCATCAAGATAGTCTGTCATAGAAAACTTACAACTGTTTTAGTGCTATGTTATGGATTGAATCATGTTCCCCAGAAAGACATGTTCAAGTCCTAACCCCTAGTCCTGTGAATATGAACCCATTTGTAAATAATGTCATCAAAGACTCTATTAAGATGAGGCCAAATTGAGTTAGGGTGAGCCCTAACCCAATGTGACTAGAGTCCTTGTAAGCAGAGGAAATTTGGACACAGTAGAGAGAGGGAGGAGGAGACAGAGAGAGACAGATGGGCATGTGATGGAGGCAGAGATTGAGTTAGGGATAGTTGGCAAGCCACCAGAATGCTACAGACTTTAGAGAAGGCATGATCCTGTTGATACTTTGGCTTTGGACTTCTAGCCTTCAGAACGGAGACAATGAATTCTTGTTGTTGAAGCCATCCAGTCTATGCTATTTGTTATAGAAGCCCTGGCAAACTAAGACATACTGTGAACATTTTTATTTAAACAGATTGAATCCATAGCATTATAAAGGGTAAAACTTAGAAAATAAAACCCTGTCGTACTACAGAGATTGTAGTTCATTTATGGGGGGTAAGTTGTATGTCATCTTGACTGCACAGTTCAAGGTAGGCAACAGTGTGCTCACAAGCTTTTTTGAATGTTGCGTCATCACCCGCTCATGGTGGTCACCTCCAGATCTCTTGAACTCAGACATGCGCCGAGCACAGTCATGACTAGTTTCTGATTCAGGATGGAGTGGGGCTCATGAAGTGCATTTCTGCCCAGCTCACAGATGAGGCCAGTGCTGCCGGTCTGATATTTCCGGTGCTGGGGCTGCACTTTGAATATCACTGCTTTATAGATTTTTTTAACATATTTTCAGGGCAGTTGTATTAGATGTATGACTAATAGCACTTAGGAGACTGAGCCATTTTATGCTTTCTCATCTTCATTTCAAAATTATCACTCATATTTTCAGGGTTCAAAATATTTCCAAATGACTCCATCATATTAGCATAATCTATTGTATTCTGTTGTGACTAAGGTGGTCATGTTAATAGAAAGCATTATTTTACCAAGAAATTTTTGAAATATTTAATTCGTTGGCTAAAATGAAAGCTTTGTGTATCATGAATGATTGTGTTTTCTGTTTGTGCTGTGTAACTCCAGATGTTGAATACGGTTGCTACGGCTTTAGGGAAGCTCCTCAATTGACTCAAGCCAATTCAACAGTATATTTTAATCCAAATAAACAACTTAACTTTCTGCCTTTTTATTTGCATTGCCTTTCCAACTTCCTTGCTTTGATGACTGGGCTTTTCCCTGTGGACCTTTTCTTTTGCTTGTTTGTTTTTGATCAGGTTTATTGAGGTATAATTTACGTGTAGCAAAACTCACTGCATAGTTCTAGGAGATTTGACAGATAGATATAGTTGCATAATCACCACCAGGGTGCAGGTATACAATGGTTCTATGAAAAAGAAATTCTCTAGTGCATCTTTGTAATTGTCTTCTTGTTCCATCCCCAACCCCTGGCAACCCCTGATCTGTTTTCTGTCCTATGGTTTTACCTTTTCTAGAATGTCATGTAAATGCAATTGTACAGCCTTCTGAGCCTGGTTTCCTTTCCTTAGCAAAATATCTTTGAGATTTAACCATGGCAAATTAGTAGTTGTAGTTTGTTTTTATTTATTGCTGGGTAGTATTCCATTGTATGAACATATCAACATGTTTATCCATTCAGCAGTTAAAGAACATTTGGGTTATTTCCTGCTTTTTTGTGTGTGATTATTTCTAAAACTGCTGTAGACATTCACATACAAGTTTTTATGTGAGAATTAATTTTCGTTTCTCCTTATTTCTACTCCAGGCCTGGGATTGATGGATCAAATAATAAATGAATATTTAATTGTAAGAAAATACCAAACTGTTATCCAAAATATTCCCAGTAATTCCAGTTGCTTCACATTCTCACCATTGTGATGACATTGGTATTACCTTTACAAAAATTTCTTTTAGCCATTCTTATAGGTGTGTGCATCTGACAGATTTAATTAATGTAGCTGGCTAATCATGAAACTTGTCAGCTGCCCATTGTGGCAGAGCCCTTGGAACACCCAGCCTCACATCTGCTGGATGAAGAACTTCACATCTGGCTAAACACTTCCCCACTGCCCCATTATTCTGAAGATACTGCTGCTTTACTCTTACTCCCCTGCTTTGGACCTGGTTTTGTGGTCACCACCTACTTCATTAGTGTTAACTTTACTAAGCCCCAGTAATGACCAAGATGGGAACAAATGAACAAGGCAACTCTGAACAACCATTAACAAAGGATATGGGGGAGCTTTTCTTCCCAGAAGTTTTTCCACTCAGAATGACAAGGCTGTCAACTGTTCTGAGACTAAAGTGGGCCTTGCAGCATGTATCGACTTCATCACATTTTCTTTCATCCTCTGAGTCTTCCCCTTTAAGATAAAATGGGTCGTTTAAATTCCATAGACCTCAAAATGACCTCTGTTTACCAATATGATAAAATAATTGGAAACTTATACTCTTCTAATTTGGGGGGGGATGTTGAAATAATTAAAAGAATGAACAAAAGAACAAAATGTGCCTGTTACATAAATGCTAAAATCAAATTAATTAGCTATTTTCTCATTTAAACTTTAGATTTTAATCAAGTTAATAGTAATAGTTGCATGAAGATTATAGAATTCAGGGTAAATGTTTCTATTTCCTGCCAAATGAGATGGATGGATTAGACCTGTGGTTCTCCACGTTGGCTGTACTAGATTGACCTAGAAAGTTTTTAAAGAAAATACTGACACCCTTGCCTTAACTCAGACCCTTAAGTTGGCATTTCTGGAATAGGGATGGGAGTGAATCCAGGAATTAGTATTTCTTTTTAAGTCTCCAGATAATTCTCATGGATTGCCAGATTGAGAATCACTGGGCTAAAAAGAAAGTTTCCTGTTCCAGGGGTAATTCTGGCAATGTTCCCTCCTATCAAAATATGTACCATTATTCTATTTGCTTCCATGTATGTGGAAATGCTTTCAGTTGCTAAGTTGATCAGTAATGAAAAAAACAACCACAGTGAAAAAACCATACCTAAAGTAACCTGGCTGACATAGCCTACCTGTGCTCCTTTTCTTTCAGGTTCTCTTGGACGCTCTCATTTGTGTGTGTTTGTATGTATACTACATGTGTGTCTTACAAACAGGTGGAGTAGCTTATGTATTGAACAATGATTTCTTTAGGGTCTTGAGAAATTACTTACAGATTTTTTTTTTTAAAAGAGTAGCTGACTATAAATAGCAGCAAGAAATGTTCTTCTAAGGAAATAGTGCAAGGATTATTTTACATTGAGGACCTCATTACTCATTTTGGACAAAAATGGATTGAAGAAAATAAAACCTTAAAGTCATGTCTAGTTCATTCTTGAATAGCTGTACAAACATATTCTAAGTTGAATGTTGAACCCAACTAATCTTTATCTGTAATTACTAATATGAGCAATTATTTGAGTACTCTTGAGAAAAAATACTCTGATTTAGTAGAAGACATAAATTTCAAATTTTCAGATGACATAATGAGAATCAGGAAGGGATGTTATCTCCATGTTAGCAGGGACTTTGTTTTGTTCACTATCTTTGGATCAGTGCTGGGCACATAGTACATACTCTGGAAATAAATGAATGTCTAAACAGACTGTAAAAGCATAGTATGGAGTATAGAAAATAGCACCTAATAGAGTAAATTAAATTCCTATCATTTACATTTATGTTTAGAAAATTAAAGTATAGACTACACGAGAACAAAATCAGAAAGGGTTCCTAAGGACTATTTAGTTGACCAAGATGAACTAAAAATATTCTTCCAAAAATATTCCAATTTTCAGCTACTTTTATGAGTAGGACATAGTTAACGAGGCCATGATGCCATGGCTCTCTCCTGACAAGCTACACCTGGAGAGGAGACTTGGCATATTCTGGACTCCAAGTTTTTTGAGGAGATATTACAAATGTTGGCTTGACTAGGGGAAGTATTGTGCAAATGAGGAAAAAATGGATAAACTCGGATGTTCAGCCAACTGAACAGGGAAGACCCAGTAGGGACACATTGGCCATCTTGCATGTGGAAGAGGAAGATGCTTTTGGGAAGCCTCCCCAGGCTCAGACCAAGAGCAGCTGAGGGGATGACTGGGAGGCAGATTTAGCCTAATGATCTGGAAGAACCTTCTAACCAATGAGCTGCCGTAGAAAATGCAGGGCTTTATAGCTGTTCAGGGAATGGATTCCTGCATCTAGTAGGGAAGGTCAGATTAAAATCCTGCTAAGGTTTTTGCCAACTCTGAGATTCTATAATTTGCTTTGAGGCACATTTCATGTCCATGTGAATAATGGGGCAGACTCTAGCTTTCTCATTTGAACCTGGAGAAATTTGGGGCTTGGGTTTCCTTGGTGAAATTGTTGTATCTGTTTCTTATGTACTTGTTCAGGATTTGTAGTCAAAATGTTTTTGATTACCTGCCTAGATTCTCCTCTCCTTGGCTGATCAGGTAGCTTTAGAATAAAATAGTGAGTCCTCATATTGGTGAAGGCAAGGGGGTTGATAGGGAATGGATCATATTTGAGTGTGCCTGTGAAATTGTAAATACGTGGTTATATAAAACCCTTTGAATACATTTTAAGTAAAAGCACTGTGATTAGAAAAAGTTGAGATTTTTAAAGTCAGACTAACCTGGTTTCAAATCCTGGCATTTCCTCATTTGGACACATTACTTAACTTCTCTGAGGTTTAGACTCAGCTTTTTTGTCTATAAAATTAGAATAGTCTCTCCTTTGCAGAGTTGTCCTAAAATTAGGTATAATGTAGGAAAGCAAGCAGTAAGTGATGGCTTTTGTTAGTAGTATTAGGAGTTACACAATGGCTTTAGAAATAGACAACCCATTTACTAACTAGTATTATTTTGTTGGGCAGGTTACTTCATCTTGAACTTCAATTTGTTTTGAGGATTAAACAAGCTAATGATTATAAAGTGCTTAGCAGAGTGCCTGGCCAGTGTTAAACACTACTATTATATTGTTATAGCTAACTGGAAATGTAAAACAGAATATTCAGAAAGTCCTGAAAATTACAAAGAATAAAAAGACTCCAAATATAGACTGCCTCGTTCCATTTGGTTTGCTTCTCATGGATTTCTACTGAGGTGCTAGTTTTCTCCTGTACTGGTTTCTGATACTGTAACAAATTAGCACCACAAATTCAGTGGCTTAAAGCAACCACAGTTATTAACCTACAGTCCTGGAAATCAGAAATCCTCAGCTAAAATCAAGGTGTTGACAGGCTGTGTTCCTGCTGGAGGCTCTAGGGGACAATTCATTTCCTTGCCTTTTCCAGTTTTTAGAAGCTGCCTGCTTTCCTTGGCATGTGGCCCCTTCTTCCACCTTTAAAGGAACAGCATCTCATCTTCAAATCTCTCTCATGTACCCCTCTCCCCAACCCTCTACTTGCATTGTCATCGTTCTGTCTCTGGCTTTCCTGCCTCCACCTTGTAAGGATCTCCATGATTAGATTGGTCCACCTGGAACATCCAGGATAGTCCCACTATCTCAAGAGCCTTAAATTAATCACACCTGCAAAGTCCCTTTGCCCTGTAAGGTAACACTCACAGGTCCTGAGGCTTCGCATGTGGGCATTTTGGGGGAGCATTATTCAGCCTACGACATACCTGTTTTATAAAGTTGCCTTTGAAGTCAAGGAGATTTTTCATCTTTCCTTTCTTGAGTCAGAAAATCATTTCAGTGGTTTGCTCAGAATTCATGTATTCTAATGCCTTTTTCAGAAGAGCTCAGTGTGGAGCCTGGTCGAAAGAGTTAGGAAGAAAATCACCAGGACTGTCTGAGTGATTGACCAGAAACTAAGGACAAAGAAAGGTATTTTTCATGTCACTGTGGCTTTTTGTGGTCTAGTGTAGACCATTTATGATGCTTGGTACTGGGGTTTTGCCCTTGTTTAACTCAGAATGCCTTTTGAAACTCGTGGTAAAAGTATATCTTCAAGATTCTTTCCCACTGACTTCAAGACAATAATATAAGTTTCCTTGGGTGTCAGGCATAGAGCGGGAAATAGATGCCAGGTTCCTTGCCTCCTAAAAGCACAGGAATGACTCTCTCTTACTCCTGGAATACTTGACAATGCTCTTTTCTTACATCTACCCCAAAGTAAGTGTGGTATCCCTTGGAATACTCCTTCTCTGTAGTCTTGTGATAAGTAAGTGAGATCTTTGGGTAGCTATAGGTTTAAGTTCATCCTTAGAAACCCTTTATCTTAAATGCCTTTTAGAGTGGATAAGAGCAGATGGCTCTGGAATTAGGCCACCTGGATTCAGCCTGAGCTCTAACCCATTACTAGACCCTAAACAAGTTCTTAAACTTTGTCAGCTGCTGCTTTCTCATGTGTAGTGATTTTGCTCTGTATTCATGTAATCTAATATCTTTTTCTGAAGAGCTCTTGCTGAGCTTGGACTTGAAGGAATTTAGGAAGAAATATAATGATAATTATATCTGCTTCATGTAGTGAAATAATGCCTGGCACTTAGTTTTTGCTCCATAAATATTAGCTATTAATCAAATTTCTGCACTTCCTTACCTTCTAAGTTAATAATTCTAAGTGACTTCAAAGCTTTGTTATAAATATCCACTTTTGTTCAGTCATTCCAGATGGGATTGGGGCAGGGGTGTAGGAGGGTGGGACTGAAACACAGACTGCAGACTGGTGGTAACATGGTGGTTGTTCTTGGTAAATTCTTAATTTCAGATTTGTTTACATTGTTAAGTATAAAACATGTTATATTTTATTTTAATGATATATCACAAAATGGTTGTAAAGGTTGAGACATTCACACCATCGATATGAGTTCCTCAAGGGCAGGGGTCATTCATTCATTGGTTCATTCATTTATTTTGTACATTAATTGTGTGCCTGGCATTGTAATAGGAGCCGAGGCTAATCCAGCAGTGAATAAAACAAAATAAAACAAAATATTCCTGCCCTTGTGGAGTTTGCAAACGCGTGGGGAAGACAAACAATAAATGAGACCAAAAAGGGTGGTGGGGAGGGGACTGTACAAGATGAGTTTAAGAGATGACAGTTACATGCTTTTCAGGTTTGGTCAGTGGGAAGGGGTCGGTCAGCGAGAGCAATGGTCTGTGTGACTCAGTATTTTCTTACCTCTGCTGAGGAGCTGGAAAGAAGCATGGGCTGGGGGATAAGCTGGAGCCCTAGGTTACTGGGTATTTCCATTTCCCAAATGTTCTACAGATTGGGAAGAGATAACCCCTGACCCAGAAGAGAAGAATTTATGAAATCATCATTATTGAGGAATACGTTATAGACAATAAAATGAAGCCATTTCGTGTACCACTGGATGAGTGTTGACAGATGTGTGCACCTAGTGGTAAATACTTAACCACTGACTCTTCAGAGGAAAAAAGAAAGCCCCGATTTGGAATCTTTGCCCAGTTTTCATGATGTAATTCCATCATTGTTGATTTCAAGTCATCAAAATAGTGTCGTTGAACATGATGTCGGGGGAAATAATGCAGTCAGCTCCTACAAGACTCTGAACTGGTTCCCACACACTTACACACTTATGACTGATGTAATACCATCACAGTCAAGACACAGAACATTCTCAACACTCCAAGTTTCCCAGGCCTTTTCCAGTTAATCCTCACAGTCATTGATCTGCTTTCTGTCTCTATCTATTAGGTTTATCTGTTCTAGAGTTTCATATCAATGGAATCCATAGGCTATGCACTTTTCTGTGTCAGCCTCATGTTTTGGAATCCATCCATCTATGTCAGTAGTTTTTTCCTTTTTATTGCTGAGTAGCATTCCATAATTAATATATCACTCATTGATGGACATCAGCATTGTTTCTAGTCTGAGGCTTCTATCAAGAAAGCTGCTATGAACATTTGTATGAGTTTTGTTTGGAAATATGCTCTTATATTTCTTTTGGATAAATGCTAGAAATAAAATGGGTCATGAGGAGGGTGTATGTTTCATACGAAATTCATAAGACACTGCCAAACTGTTTCCAAAGTAGTTGAACCATTTTACACCCTCACTGGCATTGTATGAGAGTCTTGATTCTCCACAATAGCACTAGAACTTGGTATGGTCAATCTTTGTAGGGTTAGCCATTCTAGTGTGGGTGGGGTGCAAACTCATTTTCTCATTATTTTAATTGACTGTCCCAGCTTGCCTGTGACTGCCTAGTTGTAGTCCGAAGAGTCCCTCATCTGGGAAACACCTCATTCCTGGGCAAACTGGCATAATTGGTCACTTTATATAGTTATGTATAAGGAAGCTGCGAACTATATAGTCAGGGAGTCATTAGGTTGTTGGGATGTTTAGCTGCAGACACAGGTGAACTGTTAGTGGTGAGTGAATTCTGAGCAGCCGCCAGCTCCCCATCAGGGGCAAAGCCAGGATCAAGTGTGGGTCTTCTAGTTCCCAGCCCTCTGCTCTGATGTCAGTAGCTCACCCCAACATGAGAATCTGGGGACTCTGGGAAGGTTCCTACCTGCTGCCACGGGGAGGGGAAAAAACCTCCAGTGATGACTTTTTTTTTTTTTTTAAATACAAGCACTATGGACTCATTTATTTGGCTTAAGTTTTAATTTTCTAATAAGATGCAGGTAGACTAAGGACTAAGATCTTGAGTTTTTACCAGCCATGTAAGCCATGTGTAAAAGCATTTCCTAAGAACTCACTTGGGCTTGAAGAAGGGTAGAGATAGGAGAATTCTGGGTGCAAAGGTAAGGGACTGCCACTAAGGAAGAAAAAGCATCAACAAAGTAGACAGAATTAGGAACCAAAGAAGAAATCATCTACTTAGAGTTGTTTGTAGAGCTGTGTTGCCAGGCAGGGAGGCATGTGTGTGTGGCTATACAGAAGAGGAGCTGAAGATGGCTGAGAGGGAGGCATTTATTCTTTTTCCTTCATGTGTTGTTAAGGAAAAGGTTGGGCTTTGAGCTCTGCTATTGTTTTGATACTTCAGATACTCCTATTATTCTTAATTTATTTATAAAATGTCCCTGTGCTAGCTATATATTGTTTCTTGTTTTGGTCCACATTGCTATTGTGTAACATGTAAACACAGTCATCTTTTGTTTTACAGTGCTTCAGAGGAGCTAGATTGAATGCCTACTTATAGATAATATTGCTGCTCTGTTTTTATACACTGTCTTTCTTTTGAATAACTCCCAACATGTTATGACATTTTTCTTCTTAATGTTTATTAAATACCCTCAGCTTTCTTGGCGCTGTTGAAAGAATATAAAAGACACAATTCTTGCCAATAAGGGACATACATATTAATAGATGAGAGACATAAACATGCTTTTAAATATATATGTATATATAATCCTGGGAAGTGATAGATTATTTTGTTTGGATGAGGCAGAATAACTGAACTAATGAACACTATTCCTTAGCTGCTATCTGGCCAAACAAAACAAAACTAAGCAACAAATATAGAGACCTATCAATATATAACCTTTGAACTGCAGCCCTGGCAGAAGTGGCACTTCCGTTAATAGAGAATTGGGTCATTTTTTCTAAAATTAGCCTTTATTTGATAATTTTATAATACTTTAGATATTTGAACTGCATATAGCTGTAATATATACACTTTAATTCTTCAAAGGCTCTGATTTTTGTATCATTCAGCAGTCTTCTGAGAACCTGGTATATGCTGAACCATGTACTAGAAGCTCGGAATAACACAGTGAGCAAAACCAGATGAGTCCTTGCCTCAGTGGAACATACAGTCAAGTGGGAACACAGACATTAAATACATAATTATGCTCATCAAGGCATAATCATGGACAAATATTCTGATGATTCTTGAGATGATATAAATAAAGGAAACTGACTGAGTCTGGGCAGGTAAGGAAGACTTCCTCCTTTGAGACATACAGGATGAGAAAGAGGAGTCCAAGCAGAGAGGGTGGGGTGGATGAGTAGCTGCTGCAGGTAGAGGGAGGAGCAGATGCCAAGGCTTGTGGTGGGAGGAAGTGTGACACAGTCAAGGAAGCAAAGGAAGGCTGGTGTGACTGGAGTCCAGAGAATGAAGGCAAAAGGACTTTGAGGTGAGGCTAGAGAGGGAGGCCTGACAAGATCACTGAGGCCCTGTAGGCCAGAGTGGAATAATGCCTTTGTGCACTGAGTTAGGTAAAGCATACAAAATAGTTGATATTCTTATTCTCATTTATTTTTTAAGAGGTATATTATTATTATTTTTTAAAGATTTATTTATTTCTCCCCCCCCCCCCATTTGTCTCCTCTCTGTGTCCATTCGCTGTGTGTTCTTCTATGTTCACTTGCATTCTTGGCAGCACCGGGAATCTGTGTCTCTTTTTTTGTTGTGTCATCTTGCTGCATCAGCTCTCTGTGTATGAAGTGCCACTCCTGGGCGGGCTGTGGTTTTTTTGGCTGGGGGAGGCTCTCCTTGTGGGGCTCACTCCTTGAGCGTGGGGCTCCCCTAGGCAGGGGACACTCCTGCATGGCACAGCACTCCTTGCACACGGCAGCACTGCGCATGGCCTAGCTTTCCACATGGGTCAGGAGGCCCTGGGTTTGAACCCTGGACCTCCTATATGGTAGGCAGACGCCCTATCAGTTGGGCCACATCCGCTTCCCAAGAGCTATGTTATTAGGTAACATTAAATTAATGGTTACTATTTATTTAAAGAGCAAAGGGAAGCTACTAAAGGATTTTAGGCAGAAATATGATGTAGCCAGATGTGCAATTTGTCAAGATTGTTCCGGCTACTGTGTAGAAAACAGATGTGAGAGAGGAGGGTGGCGCAGATGACTGTAAGAGACCAGAGTGAAAGTAGTCTCCTAATTGGATGTCAGAGTAGACACAGAGGGCCATCACTGGCCATCCTATAGTCAGGAGCTCCTTGGTGCTTCTAGCCCATGACTCAAGAGGATCTCCAAGTTATGTTGGATTGTGTTAAGGCTACAGCCCCTTTTTAAAAAGTACTGCCTGTGTAGTTTTAGATATCCAAGGGAAACGCCTACAGAGAATTGAATTGATTAGTTGGTCTAAATGGAAGAGATTTAGTATAGGCTTTTTAAATAGTTTATAGAACCTATCAAGCTTTCAGGGGTATTCTCCAAAGCCATACCACAGAACTGAGTCTCCAAGCAAGCCGCTGTTCTGCCCCACTCAGGAATCTGAGGAACGAGGGAGCTACCCTGTGTTGCCACTGTTGCTCTTTTACAGTCTCTTACCAACTCACCGATAAAATAGAATGTGCAAAATGGATGCCCAGAAAGTGGGAACGAGATGTGAAGACCTGAGCTACAGTTACTGCAGAACATGCAGATGCCCCAAGAGCATGCCTCATGACCCTCTCCTTCTGTCTGCAGCTGATGGGTAGGGTCTTAATCCCTTCCAGAACCCCAGCTGCATAGATTCTGGCTTTCTAGCTCTGCAGTACAGGAAAATGTACGACGAGGACATAGAAATGGGTATTTCAAGTTCTGTCCACGGGATCCATCACAAAACTTACCTGAATTCACCCCATGCTTGTGAATTCTCAACAAGGATTCACATTTTACTGCCTCACAATCAATACCAATTGTGTAAATCTAGGCACTTCCAAAGCCTCGGTATCCTCATTTATCAAATTGACCATAATGATATTTATCTCCAGGGTTCTTGGGAAAATTAAGTCAAATATATAATATAGAAGAGCGCAGAATGCCTGGCTCTTGGTTGAGTTTGAATAAATGAGGCACCAATTAATAAATGAACACCATTCCATGGCTCCATAGAGGAAGGAGAATCTCTGAAAGATGGAGATCGGGTAGTGTTTATTGCTGTAAAGATTTGATGGCCTGAGTAGATGTGACCCTTGGAACAATTCCCATGGGCTTTTGGAGCATAGGTGCCCCTGGGAAAGTAGGCAGGATTTTAATGTGCGCTATTTCATTTATTTGTTTGTGTAACTTTTTTTTTTTAATTAATAGAAGTAATGCCTCTGCATAAGCAATGGCAAGAAAGTTCCTCTTTTTGGTTTCTTGAATATCCTTTCTGAAATATCCTATGCATATAGATATATGTATAATATAGAGTCTCCCTTTTTTCTTTTGCAAAAACTGGGTCATATATATTTTCTGCACCATTATTTTTTTCACTCATTGTGCTTCGGCGATTAATCTATTTTAATTCACATAGAACTAATTCACCTTCTGTGGCAGTTGGTTGTTTGCATTCTTTTGTACCACCTTAGAGGGTCTGTTCCTTTCCACCAGGAACAGCCTTGACAGAGTCTACATAAGAAGAAAACCCTAAGCGTCTTGTGATTTTTAAGATTCATAGCTATAGGGCCCTCCCTGAATTCTACTCTTAGTCCTCTGGAATCTTAACATTGGTCTTTAAATTCCTTCTTGGAACATTCTTGGAGCCTGGGGCTGCGTTCTGCACCCTCTAGGTAGTTTGCTACTGTTTCAGAGTCCCGAGTCAGTGAGTTAAGAGGCTTCAGCTGTGATTTCCTTGCTCTCATTCACCACTCATCTTCAGAGCTCAGGATCTTTTCTGTGGAGGTCAGGCCAGTATTCACTTGAATAAAAAATGGGAAACTCAGGCTTTCTTTCATATTTTAATGATTCTAAGAGATCCCATTAGCACATAAAGTCCCAAAGTGGAGATGACTCCTAAATGGAACAGAAATTGGGTTGACCATCCTTATTGGATGGAGGAAGACGATGATTGAGACTGTGATGAAAAGAAGGAAATAAGAAATAAACCTTTCAGCTGGAAAAATTTAGCTGGGCCAATTTCTTGAATTGTCCAAATTGGAAAGCATCCTGATGATGGCATTCATTTAGGGCAGAGCCATGGTATTCTGAAGAAATAGCTTCATGATGTGTTTGTCCAAAGCAAGTAGAGTGTCAATGACAAAGAATGGAACTTGAGAACTGTGGTAATCTTAGAAATTAACCAGCTCCAAATTCAGTTTTATAGAATAGGAAACCAAGGTTCTGTAAGTGTATGTGATTCACCCAAGAAGACCCTTCTGTGAGTGCCAGCTGGAACTAGAACCAAGCTCTCCCATCTTCTTTGTATGGTTCAGTTTCCATTATGTCATCCACATTTTATGATCTGCTGAGAGAATATGGTTGTTTGGGATTCTGTCAGTTTGTTTTCTCCAAGTGGACAGGGACTTATTTTTAAAGCTTTATTAAGTAGGCCTAACTAAGCAAAGGGGAACATAAACAAGAAGACTGAAATGTTAAAGAAATAGATAAGATACGGTATATTGTACTGATTTTACAAAGGAAGCTTGGATGATAGGTAAGATGTGTTTCTTTTCTTTTCTTTTTTTTTTAGAAATTGCCTGTCCATGTTTACCTTGGCAATAACTGAAGAAGCGCTATGCATTTATACCACTTACTAAAGTCAGAAAACAAACTAAGTAGTGTTATCTTGGTGAATAATCTACTGCTTAAGATTTCTCTCAAATTAATGATATAAATAATGTAACAAGGTACTTCATTGTACATTTGTGGGAGCAAACAAAATGCAGTGTTTTAATAGCTGTTTGAGTTTTTTTCCTCTTTCTTACATTTGGATGTAGATTGATATAGAATTACTTAAAATGCTGCATATAAATTAAACATTGAAAGGGAGATATGGACAACTAAGCTGTCCCATTATAATCTCTTAGTTCCGCAGTCACTGCCCAAGGACACTCCACTTCATATCACATGTCTTTCTTTTGGAAAATGATCACCAAGGTTCAAGTGACATTTAAGCACAGCAGGCCACTGTATAATTTATGGGCCTTTTTTTTTGTTTTGTGTTCTTCTTTTAATGAAAAACAAGAAAACAGAAGACTGTTTTAATGTGTTAATGTCCCTTTCTTTTTCTCTTTCTTTCCCACCCTGCCTTTGTAGATTGGGGCCCTGAAGGACTACTACCACTTCTACCATAGCAGGACGATTAAAAGGTCAGTTCTCTCAAGCAGAGGAACCCACAGTTTCATTTCAATGGAACCAAAGGTAAGAAGAACCTGCTGGGTGGGGACCAAGAGGCAAAGCTTCTGCATTTTTCATTGGTAATATCAAACTAGGAACTGATGACCAGCATGAAGTCTCCAATTTCTAGACCTCTCTTTTGTCCTTTGGTCCAGTGCCTTTGCTTCCTCTTCAGACGAGGAATAAACAAAGACCTGTTTTTACTGATGTTCTGTTACCCTCCCAGTTGTACAATCCAGGGGTGTCCATGTGTTTGGGTTCCTATGGAGAAGAGGGAGAAAGATTAAAATTGATTGAAATGTTACAAGTACCATGCTTTCTACCCATTTACATACAGAACTGAAGTTCTGTGAGCTCCAAAGTGGGAGGGGTCTCTTCCAGAAACTTTATGTCAGGCTTCAGATCATCAGGAATCATCAGGATTTTAGCTGGCATTGACAGAGCCACACCATTGGCAGCTCGAGGACTAGATCAATCTGGGACTTGAGGGATACTGAGCACAGATGGGGTTGAAGCTGGCTCCTTTTCCTGAGGCTGGTATAGGGCATACCGCCCTTCTGGGACTGATCTGATACCTTTCTTGTACAATTTTCTTTATTCCTGGTCCTTTTGGGTTGAACAGACAATATACCCTGGGAGAACCTAGAAGTAGCCATGAGACACCTATTTGGATGGGTGGGGGCAACTTTGAAATGGGAGATGAGAAGCTGGGGAGTTCTAGGGACATGAGGGAAACAAATTAATAGCTGGCAACTAAGGTCTCTCAGGGTGAATTTAAAAATATCTGTCCTAATTAATTAAATTTGAGGAAGGGACTGAGCCTTGATGGAGAACAAATTGGCCTCTCAGGGGTGTTGCGTAAATGGAAAGAGAGGGAACCAGTACCAATTTGCCCCATTCCTCTGTGGGCCCACTGCATATTATTTATTGATTAGAATGCTTGTTTTTCATTATGACTTGGGTTTGCTGCATGAACTCATTTTAAAATAAATTGATGATCAAATCTGTCTTAGTGAGCATAGCAAACTCAACTAGAGATTCCTTGAAAATTATATTCCTTCTTAAAGCAAAAAGGCCATTATTTGAATTACTATGCAAATCAAGTTTACAGTTTGAAGTCCTTACCTCTGTCATATGCCACAGAGCACCTTGTTTCATTTTTTTCTGGAATATTAATGGGACAATGTCATAATTGTGAAACTATATCTTGGTGCTTAGAAAAAGCACATTTCTTCCATTCCCCAGTTTTCTGTGGGTTCTAGGAACATCCCTTAATGCTTTCATTCTTGCGCCTATGGACTGGATTTTCTTTTCTTTTGTCTTTTTTCAGAATTGAATATTTCTGGAAAAGAAATCTGTTGGGACATTTTTGAATTAGCGAAGTTTTCAAAGCAAAGTCATGTTTGTCATCTGTTAAGTTTTTTGAGCCTTCTTGAACTTTGATAATTAAAATGATTCCAATTCCAGACCTCATGTCTGATGTGAATTTGAAAAATCAAGCACAAGTTGGTTTGGGATGTAAGAACAGAATGTAATGGTGAAGCACTAATTGCTTGATGAAGGATTTACTGAGGATGGAACGATTTCAACCCTTAATGTTATCTTGGGACACATTGGTCTTCATTTCTTTTTTCTCCTACAGAGACCTTGGAGGGTGGGGTACATAGTCCTGTTCCTCACCATGAGCAAGGCCATTTCAGACCAGTCCAAGAATACAGGCTGAGTTCCCTTTCCTCCTCAATAAAAACATTGCCCAGAGTGGGGCCATATCTTACTTTCCAGTCTGATACCTCCTACCAGTCATTCCCAGGACATTTATAGTTTACAGTGCTTCTCAGTGCTGAGGAGGGTGGAGGTGAGGAGAAAGGTAACTATTGCCTTACGATTACATTCACCCTTTTTTTTTTCCAGCTTCCTCTTCAAAAAGCTCAGGCCCACTTTAATTACTTTTTCTTTTAAATTTCTTTAAACTTTTTATTTACAGAAAAGTTGCAGAAATGTTATGAAGGATTCTTATATATTCCTCTCAGATTCCCCCAGTGTTAACTTTTACAACACTTATTTTATCATTCTGTATCTCTACACACGCATACAAATAATGTATAGATATTTATACATATAAGGTTTTTTTTTAAGAAAATTGAGAGCAAGTTGTAGACATGATGCCCCTTTACTTCTAAACATGTCACTGTGTATTTAATAAAAACAAGGACATTCTGTATAACCATAGTAGGAGAATGAAAATCAAGATATGAAGATTGATTCAGTATTATAGTTTAATTGACAGTTTCTTCAAATTTTGTCAGTTTTCTCTTTTCTGGGCCAGGATCACATATAGTTGTCTTGCCTCCCATGGCCTCTTTTAATCTCTCCTATTCCCTTCAGTCTTGTTTTGTTTTTTCTTTATTTTTTTATTAACTCAAAGATTTTTGAGGAGTACAGGCCATGACTTTGTAGAATGTCTCTCAAGTTGGTTTTGTCTGTTTCCTCATGAATAGATTTAGCTTTGGCAAGAGCATTTTGGCAAGAATACCAGAGAAGTGATATATCCTTTCCAGTGCATCATATCAGGAGGCACATGGCGTTGATTTGTTTTGTTACTGAAGACCTTAACTTTGATCAGAGATTTCAAGTCTGCCAGGTCTCTCCACATTAAAATGATGACTTTCTCCTTTGTAATGCATAAGTATCTTATGGAGATATGCATTGAGATTATAAATTTCTACAGGCTTTCTTTATATTTTGCATTCCCAGCTATGGGTGTGTAAAGTAAGAATCTCAGTGTGACTTAGTTAGGGAAGTCTCCTTTTCTTTAATCTTGGGTGTTTGTGATGGGTGATTTCTTGCCAGATTGAAAGAGCATTTGTGAGTATGAGTGATGGGACCATGTGATGTGGCTTGTTGGAAAACATTGGAGATGCAACTATAAAGTTATTTTTGATCAGCACCTTCTCAAGAAAGGAGAACACATTGCTGAATGGTAGGCAGCATATACAATAAACAGATCTGGCTTTTCATTGCTGTAGTAAATTGTACAAATTCCTTTTTTCTTGCATCTTGTTTTTACTTTGCTGATTTTAAAGGAGGAAGTGCAAAAATGGCAACATTGTAAAAACAACCCTCTTGGGACTAACAAAATACTGTGGTCAGTTGGAACACATGAGGCCAGAGAATGGATCACAGACTTTTTTTTTAAAGATTTATTTTATTTATTTCTCACCCCTCCTCATTGTGTTCACTGACTGCTCTCTGTTTGTCGTGTGCTCTCTGTTTGTCATGTGCTCTCTGTTGTGTGCTCTCTGTTTCTGCTCATCTTTTTTAGGAGGCACCAGGAACCAAACCTAGGACCTCCCATGTGGGAGGGAGGCACCCAATCATGTGAGCCACCTCTGCCCCCTGCTTGTTGTGTCTCTCATTGTGTTTCTTTGTTTCTCCTTGTTGCGTCATCTTGTGTCAGCTTGCCATGCCATCCTGTCGCGTCAGCTTGCTGTCTTGCTTGTCTTTTTTAGCAGGCATCAGGAACTGAACCTGGGACTTCCTGTGTGGTAGGCAGGTGCCCAACTGCTTGAGCCAGATCTGCTTCCCAGATCACAGACTTTCAAGAACGGCATTACTAATACAGTAGTAATAGAGTCAAGTTTTGCAGAAAGTATTGGTATGGTGGTATAGTAGTGAAATCAATAGGCCTTCCAACTTTATGTCCATAACTTTTTTTTCACTGATCAACCTTTCATTAAAATACTGAAGCTAAATTTTAGAAACAATAGTCTTACTTAATTAACATTCTTAGAAGCTTCTCAATCTGTTTATAAATCATTGCCAACCACAGACATTTTGGACAAGAAGGATGCTATCTGTTGAACCACTAGGGAGAAGAAACTCTTTATGACTCTAGTTATCCATGCAGACAGGGAGTGGGGGCGGGGGTAGTCATTTTCTTTTCCTCATTATTCTCTCCCTTAATCATACATAGAAAATAAGAATTTGAAATTTCCTATTTCTTATTTAGAGTATGTCATATTTGACTTTTTTTTTTAAACAAACAAACAAACTAGTCAACTACTTTTCTTTACGTTCAACACCTAAAGTGGAAGTAATTGTATAGGCATAACTTTTTTTTACTGTTACATTTTCTCTTGAAGGTTCTCTGGCCTGCCAACCTTTTACTTTTCCAATCCCTTTTCTATCTTCAAATCTACCACAGATTTGTCTTTATCCAAATCTAGGATAGAATCATTTTCTGCTATAGTGTCAGAGATGGACACCTTTTCTATCCTCTTGATTCCTAAAGTTCTTCTTCAATCAGCTTCCTCATTTGAATGTGTATGGCTATATCTCAATTATGGAAAATCTACTTATATAATGTTAGTTATCATAGAGTTATAGATTTTTTGGAATTAGAACTGATTAAGTCTTATATCTTCCTTATCCAGTGTTCACATTCCTTCCATCATGCTCCTAAAAGGAATTTTTTCCCCCATCTGTTTGGAACATGTCCAATGATAGGGAATTCACTACTGGACAAGGCAAATATTTCTGTTTTTGAGGAGATTTAACTAATTGAGTCATAATCTATTTGCCTGTAACTTCTAACCGTTGGATCTACTTTGCCTTCCAGGCCTGTAACACAGAAGTGAAGCCACTCCTACGTAACAGCTCCTTAAATGTTTGTAGCCCCCTTGCTTATTCTTCTGGATGAGCAATTGTCCTTCTGACAGTGGAGTCCAGAATGAACTCAAGGCTTCAGCTCACAGATCTGCTCGTTTGTTCCATTTATACAAAAGCCATTTTCTCTGCAGAGAATTTCAAAGCAGAGCATTCACACAGAGATGTAATGGCAAATAAAGAGATATAGGGAAAAGGATGGGGAAGGAAAATGTAGTAATTGGAGATAGTCAGCAAGATAAGATGCTTTCATATCTGTGAAAGAAGAAAAGTAAGTTCCAGTTCCTGACTAACCCAGGGTGATGCTTCTCATGCTCAGAATTTGATTTTCAGATGACCAGAGTTTTTTATTTTTACCCTGAATAACTAGAATACATGAGCAGTTCACTGTTATAATGGCTGTGTTTCTGAAAACTTGTACAAATCCACTTATCAGGCAAATTCCAATTCCCCGTAGATTCACTTCATAATTTCATAATTATTTTCACTGCCCTGCTGATCTCTTTGATCCATGGAGCCACCTAGCATCTGTTTGTCCTTAACTTGGAGACAAAGCATTTCTAAACTGTTTACAAACACCTGGATCTACTAAAAGACGCTCCTAGATAAAGAAGCCTTATTTAGTTAGAAATGTATGTAGTTAGAAATTATCAGACCTCAATCTTAGCTCCTGAATTGCAGACATGCCTTTTCACACATAATATTCCATTTGGCCTGGTACAGCATCAAAATTAGTTTCACCCTGAGTTCAAGTGCTTCCGATTCAGGCCGCTGCTCCGTTTCCTCTCACCCCACCTGCCCTTGTTCCAGCTGGTGCTGCTGCAGACTGTATTCTTTGGCAGGTTAATTTTCTGCTTTTCAGTTTTAAGTGTGATAATGACCTAATAGTTTGACTTTCTTTTGTGAAGTGCAGTTTTATAAGTGTGATATAACATTCCTGGGTTTGTGTTCATCCAGCTGTGTGGGACGATTCCGGGTTGTTGAGGTGTGTGGTTTTGGCTCCATGATTCTGTATGAGAGTGATTGTGTTTGCTGCGGCAGTTACCCAAGGCTTTGTGTTGTTGTTTAGCACATGTCATAACAGCAGTCATTTCACATTTGCCTCTTACCATCTCACCAGTGAATGAAGATAGTTACTGAATATTTGTAAATGCCTTGGATTCTCCTGGAAACAGCTTGGATTTTTGTAAATGCCTTGGATTCTTCTGGAAACAGCTTGGATCCAATGATAAGCAGAGAGGACGTGAACATGATATGGTGGTCAGGAATTTGGGGAAGCCCTCTTGTTCCAGGCTTCATTCTTCTTCTTCTTCTATTGGTATTATTGCCATTTTAACCATTGTAAGTGTCCTATTCTGTGGCATTCATTACATTCACAGTGTTGTGCTACCATCATCACCATCCATTACCCCAAACATTTTCATCACCCCAAGCAGAAACTCTGTATCCATTATGCAATAACCCTCCGTTTTCCCTTACCTGAAGCCCCTGGTAACATTTATTCTACTTTTTGTGTCTATGAATTGCATATTCTCGGTATTTCATATATGTGAAATCATACAGTGTTTGTCCTCTTTGTGACCAGACATCTTTCTTTGCCACTTTTTCACCAGCCAGGAAATACAACTCTGATAGCAAATTCTTGCCTTTGGCTTTTGATAGCTTTTCTGAAATCCCTCTAGAATAACCCCTAGGAGGAGTCAGGACAGAGTATGGGAGAGACATGAGCAGATCCCATTATATTCTCCTCCTCCTCTTCCATTTTGTCTCGTTGCTAGATCTCCCAGATGCCGAGAGTGTTGGAAACCAGGGCGTCAGATTGTATGCCTCTGGATATCTGATGGGAAAGTTCTAGGTCAGGGACTAATTTCCTTATAGACAGGAGTGGAAAAAAGAGCGGGGTGGAAAAGGGGGTTTCTCAGCTACTTTGGAAAGGTTGCCAATTCTTTATTCAGGAGCACTTGGCAGCACTTCACTTTGAAAGGTCATAAACTCACATGCCTACAGTGCTTGGGCAGGTAACCAGAATGAGCGAGAGGGGCCAGATACGAAATAATTGGGCATATGGCACAGTGTAGAACCCTGGCTGTGTGTAAGGCAACAGCCGCTACTCAGCTGTAGCCAATTGTCATCATGCTGGTGCGCTGGCTCCATGTTGTTAATTCAAAAGAACCTTCAAGTCCAGATTTTCACATAACATTTCCTGATTTTAAACGTTGGCAACTAATTCAAAAGTTTTAAAATATTTGCATGGGCCAAAGAAAACACATCTAAGCAGCATACCAGTTTGAGGTCTCAAATAGGCTCTGTGGGGTGAAAGGCAGGATAGGCATGAAATAGAGATGCCAGCTTTTCATATTTTTGGTGTGTTCACCTGGACACCTGGTTTTTAGTTCTTTTGGGCACGCTCCAGTGTATGGCTCATGTTTCCCTGTGTCCTAGTCTCTAAATTGAATGCAAACCTCTTTTAGGCATAAATAATAGGCTCAGGTCTTTCATCTTTGGTGAGGACAAAAGGTGGACAGCCCATTCTAACTATTCTTGCACTTTGCCCAGTTTTCCACTGACACCTGCTTACTACACTGGTAGAAACAATCTTAATAGGAAATAAAGGTTGGAGGAAACAGGCTAGGCCAAAGTCATGGAAACTGCAGAAAAGAACGAATATGGGAAATTAAAATGATGGCCATGAAAGTAGGAGGAGGGGTTGATTGGGAGGAGGTGAATAGATTATGGATTTTGCAAAAATCACTTTTGCCACTTGAAGGAAATATATTCACTGTAAAATCTTTGTTATAGTCTCAGGTTATTTGATGTTTTAAAGTGTCAGAATCTGGGAAACGGACTTTGGCCCAGTGGTTAGGGCGTCCGTCTACCATATGGGAGGTCCGCGGTTCAAACCCCGGGCCTCCTCCACCCGTGTGGAGCTGGCCATGCGCAGTGCTGATGCGCGCAAGGAGTGCCGTGCCACGCAAGGGTGTCCCCCGCGTGGGGGAGCCCCACGCGCAAGGAGTGCGCCTGTGAGGAAAGCCGCCCAGCGTGAAAAGAAAGAGCAGCCTGCCCAGGAATGGCGCCGCCCACACTTCCCGTGCCGCTGACGACAACAGAAGCCGACAAAGAAACAAGACGCAGCAAAAAGACACCAAGAACAGACAACCAGGGGAGGGGGGGAAATTAAATAAAATAAATAAATCTTTAAAAAAAAATAAATAAATAAAGTGTCAGAATCTGAAAACGTAGATATTGAATCTAGAAAGTGTAGAGTAATGTTATTCTAATTTTCTAGACAGGTCTTAAGGGAATTTTGGGGTCATGGTTTCTGTTGAAATCTGGGGCAAGTTAGGGTAAAATAAGTAAGTAAACCTAGGGAATAAGGAAAATAGCAAACAACAACAACAAAACAAAGCCATTTTCATTGTCATATTGGTTCATGTATTCATTTTAATGAATGTAAAAATAAATAAGAAATCCAATTATAACACCACCCTTGAAAAGACCTTATTTGTTAGTTATCGCTTGTGAGTTTTGTTTCTGTGCTCAGTTCTCCCAAGTGGCAAACAATGCTAATAATCTAAAATGAGGCAAGATGGTACAGCAGAAAGAACCTTTTGGTTCGATTTCCTGTTGTGTGTCAGCCTTTTGGCTAAAATCAAGTGCAGTTCTAGTTCCTGTTCTGATCTCTGTAGGGTGAATACTTCTGTTCCTCAATTCTCCCCATTTGAAGGTTCATAACTGTTACTGCACATACTCAGAGCTAAGTATACAGTATAATGAAGTATAAAGAACTGTACATGTAAGAAAATGTCAAAAATGCAGGTTAAATGCTTATATAGCAGGAAACCATTAAGATTGTATGTAAATGTACAATTACTCATAAGAGAAGATCCCCAAAATAATAAGTAAACTGAAAAAAAGTAATATACCGCAAGTCTGTAAGATGTGTACCCACTTATGTTTTAAAACAAAAAAGGGCCTATGTGTATGGGTATATATTTACATGCAGGGTATTTTTGAAGGGCTACACAAACACATAAAAATAGCTTTGAATGTTACCTTTCCACACTGGATGGCCTTTTTTTTAAAAAAAAAAAAAACAACATACAGTGAAACTGCTTTTGTTGATGTCAACAATGCTTTGAGGTTTCAAATCCAGGGAATACTTCTCAGTTATCACCTGACTTCACTTTTCTTTTGAAAGGGTCGATCATTTGCTCCTTTGTGAAAAGCTTGAGCCTCTCACTTTCTTTAGACCACTACCCCAGTTTTCCTTCTACCTCTGCTCCTGTACCTTCTCAGTTTCCACAGTACCTCCTACACTTTGCCTGGAAAGTTTGGAGAGCCAGTGCTCAGTCCTGACCCGCTTCTGTCAGCCTAGAGAGGGCACATTCCATTCACTCCTATTGTTTTTAAAAAACACTTTCATGCTAGTGTCTTTCTTTTGAGCTTATATCTCCTGCTTTCACCTATTGACATCTCTAATTCATTAGCATCTTAAACACAGTATGACAAACATGGGACTTGTTTTTTCTGCCCTTCACCATGGCCTTCAAACCTTTTCCTTCCCAATAAATGGTACCATAACTTATCCAGTTGCTCCAGCCAAAAATTGAGCAGTCATTCTTGATTTCCTCTTTTCCCTCATTGCCCCACATCAAACCATCAAGAGATCCCATTGCCTCTACCTCTAAAATTTTTTTAAAAATTTATTTAGGTGGGACTGGAGATTGAACCTGGGACCTTGCATGTGGGAAGCCAGTGCTCAACCACTGAGCCATATCGGCCCCCCTGAGTTGGTTTTTTTTCATTTGTTTGCTTTTTTTTTTTGTTTTTAGGAGGCACTGGGAACCAAACCTGGGACCTCCCATGTGGGAAGCAGGTGCTCAACCATTTGAACAACATCTGCTCTCCTCTAAAATTTTTTAAAAATTATTTATTTGTTAAAAAAATTTTTTTGTCTTCCCCCTTCAGATGGCTCCCTCATCTGTCTGCTTGTTGTTTGCTTGCCTTCTCCAGGAGGCAGCAGGGACTGAACCTGGGAAGTAAGTGCCTGAAGACTGAGCCTCATCCGCTGCCCACAGGCATCCGTGTCTGCTGGATTGTGGCATCTGCTTGTTTAGGCATCTGCTCGTTGTGGTGGGTGTGACATCTAGCTCATTGTGTCTGATGCAGCATCTGCTTGTCTTCTTTAGGAGGCCCTGGGACCTCCCATGTGGTAGGCAGGTGTCCAACATCCGCTCCCCTCTAAAATTTATTTTGAAGCCATGAATCTGTGGCCTTTTTTCCTCCTGCACTGCCACAGTTTGGTTCATGCCACCTTCATCTTTGAGCTGGACCATGACAATTACCCATATCCACTCTTGTTTTTCCACAATATTCTCCACAGAGAGTATGCTTTTTAAGAAATAAAAAGATCAAGTATTTCAATGATTTCAAATTGCTCTTGGAATAAAATTCCAGTTTTTTGTAATGACCTTAAAGGGTCATCAAGCCCTGGCTACCTCCTCCCCCCGAGCTAATCTTTGAATCCTCTGCTCATCACACTCATCTGCCTTGGCCCCTCTCTCTCCCTCAAGCATGCTAAGGGCTTTGTCTTGTTGTTCCTTTTGCCTGGAATATGCTTCCTTTGATCTCTCCACATTTGATGTCAATTCATCCTTCACCTCTCAAAACAAATGTCACCTCCTTTGAAAGACCTTCGCTGCTGACCTCTGCTGCAATAGTCCCTTAATCTCGTTTGCCCAGCTACTGTATGGCTTCAACATGTCTATTTCCTCTATGCTGCCTCTTTGCATTTGAAACTATATTGCTTATTTGGTTGCGGATGTTTTTTTCTCTTTCCAGGATGTAAACTCAATGTGGGCAGGAGCTCTATGCTTCTTGTTAACTAGTATGCTTATGACCTGTTATAGTATCTGGCACAAAGAACACCTTTAGGAGATGAGCGAATGAATGAATGATATTTTAAAATTAATTTCTCAATGCTGGTGATAATAGTAAACTTGGGAGCCATCATTTTCTCTTATTTCCCTAGAATGTAAATCGTTTTAAGGTACTTACCCCAGTACCGTCTTATTTTCGTATAGATATCTGTGTGGTTGGGTAGAGAGACAGTGTGACATAATTGCAAGAGGCGTTGATTGGGTTTGGGATACTTGGATTCCGGTGTCAGAGATACCTCTAGCTCAGAGTCACTATTAGTGTGTAATTCCTCATTGCGCTTATTTCACTTGTAAAATCATGAAGCAGATTATGTTCTAATGTTCATTCCAATCCTTTAATTACCATCAGAATCAATTCTATACCCCATGGGCAATGTTTCACTGTAAAGCTGAGACTTTTGAAGACGTCAATTAGTATATTTGGTAAAAGCTTTTCACTAACTCATCTCCAGTTTGTATTTATACCTAGGATTGCTAGACAGCATGCCTATTTTTTAGTGTGAGTATGTCCCAAATAAATAATGAGATTTCCCATATTCCCATTTCGTGCTGTATTCCTTGAAAAACACCATCATTATAAATGAACATGTATGGATTAGCTGCCATTTATTTTTTACCATATATTTATGTTGGGAATTTAGGTTTTTCCCCCTTGTTTATAATAGTGTTGGTAATCCAGCAGTTAAAGTCTTGCCCCCATGGTGATAGTTTCTTTGTTGTTTGGTAGAATGACAAACTCATTTTAGCATGTTGTAAAACATTTTACAAGCTATCTTTGTTTCTTCTAAGAGGCATCTTCAATTTTCTTTGATCCTTAGCTTCATATACCTGATCTTAAACCTCTCTAATAAATATGTGTGTGTGTGTTTTGGGCCTGCTATAGCTCATCTTCTGGAAGCTACCAAAACAAGGGCATTTTAAATGAAAGCCTCTATTTAGCAGCCTGTGAGCTTTCAGATTGTATGATTATAGGCAGAGCAACACATTTTGAAGATTTGTAGTTTGGGGACATTTTATAAGCACTGTAGTTGTAGCACTGTTCCTTTACCAGAGAAAGTTTCAACTCCTAAGCATAAGTTCTAACCAGTAGTTAGTATTAACTGATAGGAGTAGGGTCAGAAGTCCAGCCTGGTAACACATCTAAGATTGCTGAATTACCCCAAGAGGGCAAAGGCTCCGTGTGTAGACCTTAATGAAGATAACAGGATGAATCACCAGCACATAAAGCTGGCCTTTTCCCGTTTCATGACACTCTGGCTCAGACTTTGGGGATCATTGAGATTGCATCATTGGTAATAAAATTTAGAGACAGTTTCCCCCTATGCTCTGTCTCAGGACCCTGTGTTGTGAGTTAATAAAGCGGCAGGGAATTATGAATGTATTCTATAAAGTCTTTCGGTTTTCTCAATGGGTAAGTAGAGCCCCACGTTCAGCATTGCATGCCTAATTCAAGCTTATAGTGGAGCAAACCCTGTGAAGAGACAGGCAAAACACTGCATTTGTGCTGTAATTTCCAAGCTTTTAATGTAAATAATCATGTTGTTTGGCTAGAAAAGGATAGCCATAGGAAAAATAGCACCCCATTTCTTTTTTTATTTTTATTTTTTTGAGGTACAAGGGCCAGTGATTGAACCTGGGACTTCATGTGCAGAAAGCCAGTGCCCAACCACTGAGCCAGTTGGCTTCCCGGAGTTGGTGTTTTCTTTTGTTTGTTTGTTTATTTGTTTAGGAGGCACCAGGAACCGAACCTGGGACCTCCCATGTGAGAAGCAAATGCTCAACCCCTTGAGCTGCATATGCCTGCCCCATTTCTTTTTAAGAGTTAATGGTGTATGTTTAAAAATACTTCACAGAGCTTTATAATATGTATATATTTTAATTCCTTAGAATTTATTTTTCCCAATATTTTATTACAGTAATTTTCAGACATTCATAAAAGTTGAAAGAATATAAAGTGAACACCCCTATAATCACTACCTAGATTCTACCATTAGCATTTTACCTACTTCCTTTATCACATAATTATGTATATACTTATTCGTCTCTATATATCCATTAATCTTTCTTATTTTGGTGCATTTCAAAGTAAATTGCAGACATCGGTACACTTCCCCCTAAATACTTCAGCATGTTTGTCATTAACTATGATTCAGTGTTTATAGTTTTTCCTTTTGATATAAACGTTAGATACAATGAAATTCATAAGTTTTATGCATTTAATCTTCGAGTTTTGACAAATGCATATATTCACGTAACCCAAACCCCTTTCGAGATCTGGAATATTACTGACACTGCATGAGGGTCCCTTGCCTTCCCCATCTGTTGTCTCCTTTCCGGAGACAGTCACCATTTTTCTTCAGTGTACAGTTCTGTTTCTGTGAGTTTTGACAAATATATACAGTTGTGTAGCCATCACCAAACTCAAGATACAGAACATTTCTATCACTACCCGGAATTCCCTGGGCTCCTTGAAGTCCACCCCTTCTCTCATCCCGAGCCTCTGGCAACCACTAATCTGGTTTTTGTCTCTGTAGTTTTACCTTTTCTAGAATGGCATATGATGGAATAACATAGTATGTGACGTTTTGAGTCTGGATTCTTTATTTAGCATACTGCATTTGAGATTCCGTTGATGAGGTTGTAAAGGACAGCACCTTTTCATTGCCGAGTAGTATTCTAGTGTATGGAGGTACCACAGTTTGTCTGTCTGTTTGTCAGTTGAGGGATGTTTGGTTTTTTCCCTCCAGTTTTTGGTGATTATGAATAAAGCCACCAGAAGGTGAATGGCAAACGTTTTGAAGCTACTAGGAGGGAGATTTGCATTTTCCAGATTTTGTTTGTTTGAAAATTCCCCAATCCATTACCAGATAAAAGACAAATGCACCATAGATTGCTAAGGGTATGAATTATGTGAACTAGGAGATTGTTCAGTTATTTTATTCCTTTGAAATCTCCTGTTTGTACAGTCAGGCCACCAATGTGCATTCCATTACCTTTTGCGTTTTGACTTTGGGAACCTGAAAAAAAAAAATCATTAACTGAATTTCAAGGTCTAAATGGACTGTCTCATTAGGGATTTTTTTTTTTTCAAGTAGTTCTGGAGCATTTTTCTTTCCTGGAGAGGACAAATGTTTTAATTTTCCAGTCTCACCTCAGAAGCAAACACAATCCACCCTTATACTCTGAGCACTGAGTGATACAAGTATTAAAGATTTGATGGTGAGGAAGCAAGAAAAGTGAGATTGGAGAAAGGGGATAAATTAGGCCTCCAAGAAACAGTAGCAACCACCAATAAATATTTCATCATGTTGCTATGTGGCAATGGTTACACCAGTTCAAATTGCTTAACAGTAAATCAGGTTGATGCAGGGTTTAGTTAGCCGAGACGCTGATGAGGGATGAATTTCACCATAGGAGTGTAGTTTTGTTCCAGCCAGGCATCTGGTGCCAAATGTGAGAAGCCGCTGCTCTGGCCAGGTGCCTACTGGGAAGAAACCTGCTTGTCTCTTCTTGCTTCATGCATTTTCTGTGAAAGCAGAAACAATTTGGTAGTTTTCATTTACATGCATGCATGTTTGTGTGCATGCATGCAATTTGTAATGGAACTGGACATAGCAAAACGCCATGTATTTGTTTCATTCACTTACTCATTTACTTTTTCAACAGGAATGTTTTAAGTATCCATCAAATCTTTTCTTTTGAAACTAAATCAGGATAATCAGAATTTAGTCAAAGAAAAAAGATTTATATGCAATTTTTGTCACTATTCAAGAGTTAAGAGAAAAGATGGAATTTTACTTTTGAGCCTTGGTAAAATCCTGTGGGTAGCTTCTCTCCCCTCTTTATATCTTAAAGCAGTAATTTGAACTTCAAAGGAGCAAGAAGGAAGAGGTGTTATAGAAAACTTTATATTTTGCATTGATATGGGAAGGTGTTAAACTGATAAACTTCAGATGGAAATAAAAGGACACTGTAGGCCATCTAAGTAGGTTAATCATTGGTGATTGGCTAACAGCCCTTGGAAACATAGAAAACAAAGTGATTTTGCAAACATACCTGGCATTTTGCTTCTTCAAACAGGCCTGATTCCCCCCATCACTCCTGTAGAGTTTGTATGTGGCTTCTGAGATTATAGCCAGGGAAGCATTTTTCTGTGTAGGTATATACTTGTTTGGGTTAGGTTCACCAGTCATTTGAACATTTAATAACATCAGTAGCCTGTCCTTGTACTTGTAAATTTTTATGCGCCTTGTGAATTTATAAGCCTACCTGGTGAGACAGGTCCTGTCCTGAGACAGAAAGAAAATGCATCCCTGAATATCTGCCTGCTCCTAGTACTAAAGAAAGCTGATGAAGTACCCAGGAAAACACTATAATACCTTTTTTAAAAAATATTTATTTATTTCTATCCCCCCCTACCCCACCTCCACCCCAGTTGTCTGTTCTCTGTGTCTATTTGCTGCGTCATCTTGTTGTATCAGCTCTCTGTGTGTGTGGCGCCATTCCTGTGCAGGCTGCACTTTCGCGCTGGGCAGCTCTCCTTACAGGGTGCACTCCTTGCGCGTGGGACTACCCTATGTGGCGGACACCCCTGCATGGCGCAGCACTCCTTGCACGCATCAGCACTGCACGTGGGCCAGCTCCACACGGGTCAGGGAGGCCCGGGGTTTGAACCACAGACCTCCCGTTTGGTAGGCGGACGCCCTAACCACCGGGCCAAGTCTGCTTCCCACTATAATACCTTATCCTTATTATAATGATAGCTTTGTTACAAAGTTATTGAGTTACACTGCTTTGGTTTCTTTCAAGATCAAATTTACTCATAATTGAGCTATTACAAAGGCAATTTCTTACACTTAAAATGCTTAACTCTGTAGAATGTTGGTATTAACTAGGGTGAAGAAGAAGTTTGGCTTTATGGATGAAATGGATTTAGACCTTAGAAAAATCGAAGGGAAATACCTGAATACAACCTGGAAGCTTCCAACAGCAAAACTAAGCCAGCACACTGGGAGTGTGGCCTGCTAAGCTGCCTACTCTGCCCTACTCTACAGCTTTTTCTATAGGAGGTTTGCCAGAGAGAACAGAAAATTATGGGAAAACACACTGTTTTATTTTTGTAGTGGTTGCCTACACATCTCTGAAATTTGCATTCTATCTGAACCCTGAAACATATTTCTTTTCTTGTAAACATCTTTTTTTCAAAATGTTTTGGAAATGTTTTAGATTCTATGCTGAGCATTGTATCCTAATGAAAATCTTCATTCTATGGTTCATAATAACTCAAAATATATATTTTGAACTGAAAACTAGTATTTATTAAGTACCTGCTATATGCTAGGCACTGTGCTATGCAACTCGTGAACATGGTGTCATTTGATGTTCTTGACGTACTTCTGAAATGGGTGGGTTTTTTTTTTTCAGAAAACTGAAGTTCAGGAAGTTTGGCAAAGGTAACTTTGCCAAAGCACGTGCTGTTTTCACTATACCATGCTGTCCTCTGTGTTTGTTTTACTTCTATCTGACGAAGATAAAAAGTAGTAGTGCAAAAAGACAAAAGAGAAACAGTTTAAACTTAGGTATGGCTGAAAAGTCAGCCTCCCCTCTCCCACTCTTTGAACCCCCTCCCACCAGTACACATACTTTAAGGTGGTTTTTAATGAGTTAAGTAATTACAAATAGCTTTAACACTTAACTTGTAAACTCTTTTCTATCTAAGTAAATTGTAGTCGTAATATATTTAATTGGTCCAGGATACTGCTATAACTAAGAATAAGAATAAAAATAATTATTTCTCTGATGCTTATTGTATGTCAGGCCCTGTTATAAGTGCTTTATATATACTAACTCAGTGTTCTCAACTTTTTTTAAATTATTGTCCCCCTGAGGAGAAACATTACATCAACTTAAAATTTAATTTGAATCAAATGCCTCCCTATTCAGAGAAAATAATAAATACAATTTTGTGTAAGTTGGAGCTTTAGAGGGGGTACAAACCATTTTATTTTTTTATTTTTTTCAAACCATTTTAATAGCTAAGATTTTTCCTCTCCCCAGAGCCAATTTTCTTCCCCTTGGGGACAAGTCACCCCAGTTGAGAATGCATATATACGAGATCATTTGATCCTCTTGCCAACCCTACAGAATAAGTACTGTTATTCGTCGACCCATTTTCTAGGTGAGAAACAAAGGCCCTGAGAGGTTAACTAACTTCCTCAAGGCCCAGTTGGTAAATAGTTAGAACTTCCAGTGTGTACCCTTTTAACCACTTGTGCTATACTGTGTATGACTCTAGTACTTCATACCAGCTGCTGCCTACCTGAAAACACATTTTACATCCAAAATGGTAATCTTTAAAGGCAGTATGATCCAGCCTGTCAGATGTGCCAGCTCGTTAACTCCCAGTTAATATAAGTTTGAATTCTGGCTTCTGCATATCCATACTCTGCCTCAGACCAAGCTCTTCACAACTATTATCTAAGCTCTTCCTATCTATTATCTAACCGTTCTCTTGATGGTCTGTAAAGTAGGCATCATTTCCCTCATTTTACAGATAAGGCAGGGAGGAGATGTGAAGTCAGGGAATCTGTCCAAGGCCACAGGGCTAATGAGCTACTGAGCTGGGCACCCAATCCAGATTAGTTATATTTTAAAACTCATCCAAGTCCTTGACCGTTTTCCAGATAATCCCCTGTGGCAGCGTAATTCCTAGTGGGCTTTCAACATCTCATCACACATTCATAAAATGTATCAACAGCATTCAAATTTTTCTTTGAAATAATTCTTGACTCAGACATTCCTCCTGCAAATCCTATGAGATTTATAGAAAGTTTTCCTACGTAGAAATACTGAAGACACTGCTGCCTGAAGATAAATTAGAAAAGAAGAAACTTTACCTTGGAACATGGGCAACATTAGGAACCAGTCTCAGTTTTTTCTTGGTGGCCCCTCTCTCCCTGAGGTCATCTTTGTCTCCCATGTCTCCAGCTCTTTCTGTTTTGCATCCTCACATCTCCAGACTGGCACTCACAGCCTTAACTCACAATAAGTTATACAAGACCAATAAGAGCTTAAAGTACTGTTTCTCTCCAGGGGAAGAAAATCAAAATCAGAAATCAAAACATTAGAGGACAAAATACTCAGGATGACATACTAGGATTGACCTCGTGGGGAAATCCCTGGGAAGACGGGTGCCTACCCAGATGGCGATGTCCTGCCGACCGCCTGGGCATGTTTCTCAGATTATGTCGCATTAATGAGAGTTGATTTCGTAGGATTTTCTCTCTGCCCACCTTTGTCCAGACATGAGTGCCCCTGCTAAGGGAAGCTCATCTGTTTGCTGTTGCGTCTTGTTATTAAACCAATCTTAATTCAGTTGCAGCAGAAGGATCTGGGTTATCAGGAGATGGCTTCTGCTCTTGCTTGTGACGACGTGGGTGGTCTCACGTGCCTTGGTTTCTCCATCTGTTTTACTGGAAGGGATGGTAGCATTCTTGGAGATCACACAATGGAATGTGCTGTATAAACACCAGCCAATGTTGTTACAATAAATAGCAAATTAGTGACTCTTGCTTAAATTTTCTACACTTGATGACTTGTGGGTGTACCAAAGAATCAGAAATTGTCACTAGGAAAAAAAAAGTCCTTTTTTTTGTTTTCTGACAAAAACAGCGTTTTAGAATTTGGCTCCCATCTGCTGAGAAGCTGTGGTTGAGCCTGGCGTCCTCCTAATTAATGGGCTTGTTAATATCTGCCTCAAGGTTTGAACCTGTGTGTCTAGGTTTTTCTTTTTCTTTTTTCCTAATTCTAATTTTTACCAGTTATTTTTATAATTTAAAATATCTTCTTCAAATAACGGGCAGTATTAATATTAGCGTTTTCCTGTTTGGCAAGAAGAGAAGTTGAGAATATCTTGGCTTTAATGGTCTGGATTTCTAATAAATGGAAGCAGTCAAGAAGGTGGAAAGAGCAACTGCTTTCCAATTGTTCTGTGACCTGACTTTCTTTTCTGTAACTCTTGGTTTTCTGTTTTTTGTTTTTTAATTCACTTTGTTTCTTTTCGGTAATTCTGTTCTGAGAGATTGTGTTCTCATCTGGTGTTTCAATAAGGATCCAGGGCTGAGCAGTCGGATCCTTCTCTCCCACCCGAGAGCGTATTAAACAGAAGACAGAGTAGTGGCCTTGAAGCCCTAAAGACCAGGTCTCAGATTTGTCCCCTACTAGCTGCTAGTTATTGGCAACAGTAATAGCTGCCCTATATCCCTGGGTTGTGAGCTCAAATGAGATTTCAGACTGTTTTGTAAACTCAAAAAGGATATAGCAAAAAACAACACATTAGCAATAGCAAAGTTTAAGGTCTGAATTGGGACAAGCCTGCTTAGTTTTATATGATGCTTGGGTGAAATCAACCCCCTGAAACATGCCTGCAACAAACTTGACCTTTGATCCAGTTCAGGCTGGACGACTCCTGGACCTGACCTTTCCTAGCTCCTGTCCCAGTTGGAATAGAGTGGAGTTTAGAGGCGAACGTGAAGCAAGTTTATTAGGACAATTTCCTCTGTGTACTTAAGAGTGCTTTGCCCAGCCTGACTGGAAACAAATGGAAGAAATTCTGTTTTCTGAGCACCCATTGAGTATCCATGACCTGTGCAAGTTAGAGGCAGCTCTTTTCAGAAGGGCATGAGCTTTAGAAGCCAAGGTCTGTGGTCAGGACCCAGGCCCATTCCCTGAGCTTGACACTCTCTTTGCCTCAGTTTCCTCTGTCCTGCAGAGTTGTTTTGGAGATTACAGGAGATAACACACATGGAATTTTCTTTCCATAGAGGACTCCACGAGTCCTTGATTTGGAGCCAGAAGATTCTACCTTTTAATAACTATGAAAACATTTGGACAAGTGATTTTTTTTTTTTTTTGAGGTGCTAGGGGCCAGGGATTGAACCCAGGATCTCATATGTGGGAAGCCAGTACTCAACCATGAGCCACATTGACTCCCCTGAGTTGGTTTTTTTGCTTCTTGGTTTTTTGTTTGTTTGTTTGTTTGTTTTTGTTTTTTAAGGAGGCACCAGGAGCCAAACCCAGAACCTCCCATGTGGGAAGCAGGCACTCAACCACTTGAGCCCCTCTACTCCCAAAATGATTTTTTAATACATATTTTTCATTAGAGAAGTTGTGACCTTACAAAGCAGTCATGCATAATGTGCATAATTCCCATACATCACCCTTCCACTCACACCATGTATTGTTGTGGAACACTTATTACAGATTATGAAAGAACATCATCAGACTATTACTGATAACTATGGTCCATAGCGTACATTTAGTATATTTTTCCATGCCCCCCTATTATTAACACCATGTATTAGTATTGTACATTTGTTATGGTTCATGAGAGAACACTCTCACATTTGTCCTGTTAACCACAGTCCATCTTCCACCACATGGTTCACTGTGTTATACAGTCCCATGTCTTGTACATTCTATCCTGCGTGTACACTCAGTGGCTCTCACGTTCATCACAGAGTTGTATCACTTCAATGCAGTCATTACTTCAATGCATTTTTGAGTGTTTTTCTTAGTCCAAAAGAAAAAAATCCCATAATCCCCTATTAATGACCTCTTTAGCATTGCTAATAGTACCTTCTTTGACACTGATGCAAGAATATTACAATATTGCTGTTAACTATAGTCCATAAGCTACATTAATTGCATTTTTTCCATGCATCACCATATTCTTACCACCTTTTAATAGTGATGTACGTTTGTTCTAATTCATAGAAGAACATTCTTATATTTGTACTGTTAACCACAATCCTCATCCACCTCCAGAGTCACTACATTATTCAGTCCCAAATTATTTCTAGCTTTCTTTGTTGACATTCACATCCCTAGACTACCCTTTTCAGCCACAATCTCATTTATAAACCAGTTGTGTTACCATCAACTTTATCCTATCTATGTATAAAATGGAAATAATAGTAATGAGCTTATAGTAGTATGAAGATTGGAGAGGCTAATTTTACAATATTTATACACTTAGAGTAGCATATTCATTCATTCATTCATTCAGTCAGTCAGTCAGTCAAGACTACACATCTACTCTGGATTCTTGCCCACTAGAGTTAGCAGTCTAGAGGACAGATGGACCCAGAAGCTGATAATTATGACATGCTGTGATTAGTCTTCTGAAGGAACAGTGAGGAAAGAGTATACTTGTTTGGGGATCTGGAGTGTCATCCCAGAGGAGGAGAAACGTTGAACCAACATTTTTATTTTATTTTATTTTTTAAAGATTTATTTTTTTATTTTATTTATTTCTCTCCCCTTACCCCCTCCCCCCCATTGTCTGCTCTCTGTGTCCATTCACTGTGTGTTCTTCTGTGTCTGCTTGCCTTCTTGTCAGCGGCACCGAGAATCTGTGTCTCTTTTTGTTGCGTCATCTTGCTGTGTCAGCTCGTCATGTGTGCGGTGCCACTCCTGCTTTTTTCCGCACTGGGCGGGCGGCTCTCCTTACGGGGTGCACCCCTTGCGCGTGGGGCTCCCCTATGCAGGGACACCCCTGCGTGGCAGGGCACTCCTTGCGCGCATCAGCACTGCGCATGGGCCAGCTCCACACGGGTCAGGAGGCCCTGGATTTAAACCCTGGACCTCCCATATGGTAGGTGGATGCTCTATCAGTTGAGCCACATCCACTTGCCTTGAACCAGCATTTAAGGAGTAGAAGTTTGCCTTTGGACAAGAGAATCAAAATGCACAAGGACATTCCGAGGAAAGACTGGCAAGGCTTCAGGTGTGTGACAGAGAACGGCATTGTTTAGGCCACATTTCATTTTGGCTGGAGCTTAGGTGTGAGGGGAGGGCATGTGTGTGGGGAGGGACAGGGGAAGAGGCTGGGCTGATAAGACAGATACCCCAGGAACCAGGCCACAATGGCCTGATTCTTCCACGTTGAAGCATGTGGATTTCCTAGTGCATGGGCTGGATGTCATATTATAGGTATATGGGACTATAGAGTATCCTGTTCTTCTTAAAAGATGATGCCAGTAAGCTGCCCTGAGCAATGTGATAGCTCCTCCTCCTCTCCCCATACTGGAGAAGGAACTAACCCAGTTAACTTCTTGTACAGCAGTTGAACGCTCGGCTTGGGGCTGACACTGTGATTATGGCATGGATTTTTGCCAGGTGGTGATTAAGAATTGTTATGGAAATCAGCTGTGCAAGCTTGGTCTTATTTGGAAAGCAATAAACATTCAACTTAAAAGAACATTTATTGGACACTGACTATGGCAGGGGAGAAATGAGGATGAGTAAGATAGGCTTAAGAATTTATAGGAAAATTGTTTTCCCAGATGGAAAGGTTTTGGTAGTAGATGGTAGTGAAGGTAGCAAAACATTGTGAATGTAATTAGCACCACTGAATTGAATATTTGAAAGTGGTTAAAATGGGAAATTTTAGGTTTATATAATGTTATCTGAATAAAAATTTTTAAAAGGCCATAGAACCACACAACACAAACAGTAAGCCCTAAAATAAACTGTGAATTACAGTTAATAGTTTAATTATAATAATATATTTAATTGCTTGTTAACAGAAGTGCCACACTAATGCAAAGTGTCAATAACAGGGAAAACTGTGCATGTGAGGTGGTATATGAGAAATCTGTACTTTCTGCATGACTTTTTTGTTAACCTACAACTTCTTCTAATTAAAAATAATGAAAAAATAGTATGTCCATGAAAAAAAAAATTAGTAGGAGCATTGTTGAATGCTCATTGTGTGTCTGACATGAATATAAGTGCTTTACTTTTATTAACTCATTTAAATGTTCCAAAGCCCACTGAGGTGGGTGTTGTAATTCCTAGTCAATACAGACCAGAATAAGGCACTGTTAGCTGGTTTACAGAGGAACTGGGAGTCAGACTCATGGTCTAGCATCACAGCCCATACTTGTAATCCTACTTGTGGTATGTGATGAAGACAGACTAACAGTATATAAGGTGATGACATGGAGAGTGAAGGAGATTGTAAGAAATACAGAGAGTAGAGTTGGGATCTTTTTTCAACTGTAAAATAATAATTAAAAAAAAAAACTGTTCTTGACAAATCTTTCCTCTTTTTCCTACATTTCCTAAACTGTAAATCAGAAGAATCAATTAAAGCAGTTGTCACCTTCAAACAAACTGGAGAATTGAAGGGGAAATGAAGGGTTGGGAAGGAGTAGGATTAGTCTGAACAACTGGAGGTCAGGTCAGCTCGATAATCTAGACTTCTGAAGGAGTGAGAAATCCAAGGCATCCCCTAAAGCTCTGTGGGCAGTTAATCATTGAGAAGGAATGGAGGGCGGATGATGGGAAGCAAGGCAATAGAGAGAGAAACTGCCTGAGGAAAAACTAATTCTAATATTTAGGGGAAGAAGAGGGAATGTGATTGTGGGGAAAGGCTGGACGATTAGGAAAAGACGATTGAAAAGCAAAAGGAAATTTCAGACAAAAGATAGCTAATTAAATCTTGTTGGTATAAATGCCAGTTTTAAGATTTTTATATCACAGGGTGGTATTTGTTTATTATTCCCCTAAATTATATATTATATATCTCCTATATATAGGAGAAGAAGGCCAGAGATGAGTATCTCACATCCTCAGGGCTCTCGCCTTGTTCTTTTCATTGAAATTCAACACTGCTTGCTGAACACCTGGTACGAACTCAGTTCTCTGAGAGGTGCCATGCTAAATTATCATCCTCCAGAATTTTGAGAGTGGAAATGATGCAAATGACTCCACGACAACAGGCTTGAAGTGCAGTTGTTCATTGACGAAGAAGGTTCTCTCCACCTCTAAAGGTGTTGACGGTCCTCTAAGGGAGGCTGAAATATGTATATGGCCAATGAGAATGAAAGGTAAAGTGTGGCAAAGTACCAAAGGCCTGGCATTGGGCTGCGCCTGCCCAGAGGAAGGCCTTCTTGCTAATTCAAACAAAAGAGCTGTGTGGCTCTTTTGGCCCTGTGTCCCTGATTCCATCAGTTACTTACTGAATGGCAGATAAACAAGGTCCTTGCCCTCAAAGTTCCTGCAGTCTAGTTGCTGCTGAACTGAATTGAATCTTTGTGATTGAAACCTGAAGTCCAGACCTTCTAACTCCATCTGTGCCTCTTCTGTAGCCTTATCTCCCAATTGCGGCACAGACCACAGGGCAGGCGGACTCCTGAACGAAAGGGATGCAAGGGTAGGGTAACTTGCTACAAAGTAATTTAAGCTCCAGAGGAAAACCATGACATTTCAGGCCTTGTAATAGATGGGTGCCACCAGCATTTTCTTAACAATCATTTGACTGATTCATGTTTTGGAATTCATTTTTTCTCACATAGTCTTTCAAATCTGAATCTCCAGTGTGGTAGCCACCAGCCACACGTGGGCCACTGTGCCCTGGCATGTGGCGAGTGCATCCGAGGTACTGAATTTTGAGTTTTACTGAATTGTAATTAAATTTCAGTTTTAAAATTGACACTTGACTAAGTTATTAGAAAACTTGTAAGTATGTTTGATATAATTTGGCGATGTGAATCAGCTTCTTCAACTGTCAATTTTATGAAATCGAAATATAGGGTAAGTATTTCTGATGAAAATGTGGTATCCAAGTTGAGATATGCTGTAAGTATAAAACACACACCTTATTTCAAAGCTTTACTACCCAGAAAAGAACATAAAATAGCACATTAATAATTTGTGCATTGTTTACATGATGAATTGATAATATTTGGAATAGAAATATATTATTAAATTAAATTATTATAAATAATAATATATATTAAAATTCCTTTCACCTGTTTCTTTCTGTTTATTGTGGCTGCTAGCAAATTTAAAGTAACCAGGTGGCTTGCATCTTTCTTCCGGCCAGCACTGAACAGGTATTGATTACCTGCAGTGTCCCAGGCGCTGTTACCACAGGTTAATAGGCATGAAGTAAGGCCCCTGCCCTGGTGGAGCCCAGGGTTCCTGGGGAGTGGGGAGTGGACAATAAACAGAAAAATGTAAATAATCAACATGAATTCAGATTGTGGTAAATGCCGGAAAGCTGTGTGCATGGTGATCCTCAGGTAATTGGAGGAGGGAGGCCACATTTAGAGAATGTATCAGAGAATGGAATGGCATTCTGAATAAAGTGACAATTGAGCTGGGACCTTGAAGGATGAGGAGGAGCCAGAAAAGATTATGTAAAGTTTCTCAGAAGAAGAGGCTTTTCATTCAGATACACTTCTTTCTTGGGCTACTAATGGCAAAAGAAGGTGCAGATCCAGCTGGGCCAGGGGCCAGACAATCAGCATGTACATGGGGAGTCTGTTGGCAGATTTTATATTCCAGAGCCAACTGCATGTTGAGCGCTAGGAACGTGACCGGGTGGCTCTTTAGGATGGAACAGAACACTTTCATCTGGACAACTGGGTTCACAGCAGAAACTATACTAGGTTTTACATTATGGTGTTGGCATGTTTGCCTGGCTCCATTGTGAGGCCTAACCTTGAAAAGGGGCAGAATGCACTTGGGTAGATAGCTCACAGTCGTCTGCTCATGCAGGTCTCAGAGAGATTTGGAAGTAGGCAGAGAACCAGCAACTGTGATGGACACACGTAATTTGACCCATCTATAGAGAGCAGATGCTTTGCTGAGTGTCAGGGAGCTGGTACGACATCACACCTGACTGGCTGACCTCACTTAAAATGGGACCAACAAAAGTGATGAGTATACAGGTCATGAATATCTCCATGTGGTGCCCAGTAGTGGTGCTGCTCCTTTCATCAGAAGCGGTGTATGTAATGGTTAATCACATGGGCTCTGGAGTCAGACCTTGTCTGAATCCTGCTTTGGCAATTACCAGCTGTGGAAACATGGGCAAAGAACTAACCCCATTCTCTATCCATAAATGATGTCATTTACATGATGCCAACCAATCCTCTAGGACTGTTTTGGGACTTAATGACATGATATGTTCAAAATACTTATCACTACTCCTGGCTCATAGAAAGTGCCGATAAGTTGTGGCTATTGTTATTGGCACTATATTTGTTATTCCCTTGGGGTTTTTGTTTTTTGTTTCAATTTATTATAAGTTTCTTTTTTTTTACTACCACATAAAAGCAAACATAGACAATCAGGCCGTAGCTTACATGCACACGCAGGTTAGCATTTGCGGGGAGGGGGTACTTCATCTGACACAATCGGACAATTGGCATCACTGTAGAAACACCCCGCTCTGGGAAAAACAACATAATCTTGGCTCTTCTAGACTGCAGACTTTGGCAAACCCACGGAAGTCACAGCTTTCTTCTGAAATGATTATCGCATTTCCAATTCTAACAATATACAGTGAAAATCGAAGGAGCTTTTGTGTTTAAAATAAGCATCTTGGAAGAAAAAGAACTATAGAGAGTCATCTTCACCTGAATCACTTGGTTGTCAGTGTCTGCCACATAGAGCATCTTGACATTTAAGGATTTCCTGGATTCTTAGCCAACTTAAAGAGGTGTAGACGTATTGTCATGCAAGGGAGGGAGTGGGATGGGGGTGTAAGAAAATTATTTTTCATTTTTACTTTTTGTTAAAGATGAATTCAATGATTCGGGTATAATATAGTGGGAAAAGCACAATCCTGGGAATGGGTTTACATCCTCCCTCTGCCTAGTTGATACTGGGAAACCTTGGGCAACTTGCTTAGCCATTTTGAATCTCAGTGTTTATATCTGGAAAATGGAAATAATATTCAGCTTCTTTCTTCACTGAGAATATCAACGGCTATATATGTGGAGCCTCTGGTTGCTGTGTTGCTTTCCTCCCTAAAGGGAGCCATGTTTAATTGGTTTGGGATGGGTTTGGGATGGCACAAGCCAGGCTACCCAGAAAATCTGAATTCCATACTTAGGTAGGTCAGAGCATAACTTACTGAAAGTCTTTTGGCAGAACACAAACAAGTCAGAGTTCTAAGAATTCCTTATATCACAATGTTTTTCTTTTTCTTGATATTTTTACCTCAAGAAAGTTGAGTATTTAGATTGCTTAACTAACATGTTTGAGTACTTGGAGAGTGTTCTCCGAACGCTCTTTCTGACATTATCTCAGTGTTCTCCAATGTTTTACACACACCTTGAGATAAAAAGCAGTGAAATAAAACATGTATTCAGGACACAGTTGAAAAAACGTCAACAGTGAAACAAGTTATGTGGCAACTAGTCCAACCCCACCAATGGCTGCCTGCTTTCACTAAGCCCAGTCTCTCTCTTTCCTTTTTCCTTGGGACGTTTGTCTTTGGTATTTGATGGTTACTTACAATACAAGTGAGGGAGAAAAGCCAAATGCCAGTGCATGACGAATAACCATAGCATTTCAGTCTTATAATTGCCATTATTAATTCGTGCTTCATTTCAACTTCACATATTAATTACATGTTCACTGCCTGTCTGTTATTACGCATAACAAAGCTACTTCCTTGTAAGTCCATATTGCATATCAACAGGTATTTGCTCAGCTGATGATTGTCAAATTTTAGAAAGCCAAAAATTTAAGTACGGTCTTTCTTGCCCCTGTGGGGGGGTCATTATCCATATTGGTTCAATTGTGTGTGTAAACCAAGCATTGAGTATTAGACTGTGTAAGGGTGGAATAGTGTGGCAAAGGAGCAGAACTGACAGTGAGGAGATTTGGGCTCCAACCTTTCCTATCACAAATTGTGACCCATTTTGGACTCAGATTCCTCCCTTTGCAAAATGATGATCCCTGCCCAAAAGGTGAAGAATCTGTGTGCGGAACACAAAAGGTTAATATGTGTTTGAAGCACACCATAACCTTTCATTGTGTGCTTATTGGTGCCTTTTTTTGGTAAGGCTCTTTCCCCTTTCTTGGGCGAAGTGTGTATGGAGCAAAGGCTAATGAATGTAGAAAGTCAGCTGTTTGCTTTTTCAGTCATTGAGTCTAGAATAGGAGTGTATTCTTGGGGTGAAAAACATCCTGATCTCTGCAAGTGTCCCCCAAGGGCTATACTAGGAGGAGGGTGGTTTGAAGTTAGGATGTACTATCCAGGATGCGCACTGTCATTGGCATGCTAGAGATAGGTGCAGAGGGTGGATGAGAGGTATTATGAGATGGAATGTACAGCACAGAAAAAAGAAGTGGGTCCCTGCCCTCAGGGTTGTGCCCTGTGATGCTGGTCTGGCCCTAAGCCCTTGCATCTGCCTGTGCATCTCCAGTTATTCCAGGGTATTGCCTTAGGTGCCTTATCAGCCTGTGTTGGGGCAGGACTGGAAAGGGCCCTCCCTTCTTCACCCTGGAAGCAAGTGAGACAAAGGAACTGTGTCTCCAGGAGTCTTTCTGGAAATCTAGACCGATTGTTTACCACCTGGGAGTTGGTCCAGATGCCCGTCAGAGATTTCTTGTAATGATGATGGGGAGATAAAAACTCTTGACAATTTGATCATATTCCTGAGAGAGTGGGGTAGCTCAGAAGTGAAAAATGACACCATGGTTTTCACCTGCAGTGCGACCTACTTATAAATCAGATATTTATTGAGTCTACCACCCAAAAAGAGAGCAACTCACCATCCCAATCTCTTGGGATGTGCTCTTGAGAAACCTCTCTTCTTGCTATAGAGGTAGTCATGTTTGTTAGTACTTTAGATGCCCATAAAATTTAATTAATTGTAGATGGGCCCATCCATATTTTAAGTCTAGTAAGTGGCTTTTGATCTGTCAGTAAACATACATGACAGTTTCACAGCAACAGTGACAGGGGCAATAATGTTTTCTACCCATTACCTATCATGTGTCCTGAACTTTGACTCACAACAACTTGTCAAATAGAATCTTTGTCACCATTTATAGATGAGGAAACTAATAATTAGATAGATCAAATCACCTGGGCAGGGTCACATGGTTAGTGTGGCTGCCTTGAATTAAATTTAGAACCATCTAATTTTGTCTGTCCCAATTCTACTACAAGATGTATTGTGGAACCATTCGGCCCTGCAAGTTGTATCTTTACAATAAAGGAAAAGTAGTTCTACCTCTCCATGGTTTGGATTGTCTCAGTCTGGGTCATAGTCTGCCTCAGTCAACAGAGTCTCAAAGGAGAAGGAGGTAATTCATTTTCCCTTGAGGCTTACAGCAAAGATGGCATGATATTTTTTAGAAAGAGCCCAGAAGGAACTATGATACTATTAGATGCACACCTTTCACAGGTATGCCTCTAGGATTAGGTTCTGGTTCCCACTTTATATATTGTTGACCCACTTTACACAGTACAGTATAGTTTTAAGATCCTGAGCGCCAAAACTAGAACTCCGTGCTTCATTCTCAGCTCTGCTGATTGACCTTCGGCAATATGAACAGTCCCAGAAGCTGCTTTAGTGTGGAGCTGAAGCCTTTAAAATGTTGCCTGGTAGATCATTTTAGAGCAAGGGGCCACTGGGAGTCCTTTGTCACGAAACCATGTTCCCCTTGGTATTATAGCTCTCCCATGGATCTGTGAGTGCTGGAAGGCAGAAACCAGCCTTTTACTTATTTGCCAGCAATGAACTAAATTGTCTTCCCTGCTTGAGAAAGTCAGAGGGCTGTTATGGAATCATCGACACAGTACCTAGCACAGTGCCTAGGCCCTAGTAGGTGCTTAATAAATGGGTGTTGAACCAAACATTTTATCAAAGCAATGTTGAAATCAATCTCAGGAGGTAGGCCAGCTGATACAAGGCCTTGAACACCAGCCTAAGTATATCAGACTCCTGCTATATTCTTCATATAGTAACAAAAAATAAATTCATTCAATGAATACTTACTGCACATCTGTTTATCTGCCAGTTAATCTGCCAAATGCCAGGACATGTATGAAAAATATAGTCTCTTCCTTCAAGGAGTCTAAACTTTCATGGAGAAGACTGACAAATAGTTAAAATGCTTTTTTTTTAAATTGTCTTTTTAAAAATGATACATAGGTCACACAAAAAAGTTACATTAAAAAGTATAAAAGGATCCCATATACCCCCCACCCCACCCCACCCCTCCTCCCACATCAACAACCTCTTTCATCATCATGGCACATTCATTGCATTTGGTGCATACATTTTGGAGCACTACTGTACCGCATGGATTATAGGTTTACATTGTAGTTTATACTCTCCCCCACTCCATTCAGTGGGTTATGGCAGGATATATAATGTACAGTGTCTTTCCCTGCAGTATCATTTGGGACAACTCCAAGTCCCAAAAATGCCCCCACATCACATCTCTACTTCCCTTTCCCTGCCCTTAGCAACTACCATGGCCACTTTCTCCACATCAATGATACAATTTCATCCATTGCTAGTCACGGTAGTTCTGTAGTAGAATACCAGTAAGTCTGCTCTAATCCATATTTTAATCCTCCATCCTGTGGACCCTGGGATGGTGATGTCCATTCCACCTCTAAATCCCACATAGCTGATGGATGCAATTCTCCTGGAGTTGTAGGCACTCTCGGTGCCCTGGTGTGGTGGTTGACCATCTTCACCTACCTGTTAGCTGACCTGGGTAAGTCCAACGAACTGGAAAGTAGGTGTTGCAACTGTGCTGAGGCTCAGGGTCCAGCTGGCACATGGCCAGTCCAGAGATTCAAGTCTCCTGAGTATACACCAACCCCAACGCCAGCAACAGGTTCAGTGACAGTGACAGTAGAGGCATGTGTAGAAAGGTCACTCTGATCCAACTCTGTCATACTTAGGAGCACAAATTCTAAAGTAGGGCCCACTGACAAGGCACCGAACTCCAGAGCCATCTGCCGTAATGGTAGAACCTGTGGGTCTCCGTAGTCCTCAGGAGCGCCAGTACCTGGGGTTGTATCTACTTTGGCTGTCTAATAATTGTTATTGTAGAAATAAGCATCATGTGCTCGGAAAGCACTGGGGAGAAAGATAACCTTCACTAAGAAAATGCTAGGGTAAAAAAAATTATCTACTGAGGTCTTCTGGCAAAAACTTGAAAGATGAGAGAAATGAAGGCCAAACTAGAAAAATTCGGCAAGGGGATTATTAGTGATTTCAGCAAGCAGGATATGAGATGATGAGAGTCTGAGTGAGTTAGGGATATTGATGTGGAAATGCTGAAAACTGGTCAGCTCTCATTCATCTTGTGGAGAGAGACTTATTAATTCTCTATAGTCAATATTAGAGACCAGTTTGTGGAATAATTTTGTAACCTTTAATGTAAACTTAAATTTTTTGCATTATCTTATGCACCATTGTATATATTTTAGTTACCAATGTGCTATTCTACACATGGCTTTGGTGAATCCCAACACATGTGTGTTCATTGGAATTATTCCACAGAAGGACTAGGAATCCAGTTTAATGGGGAACTATCATGGCCTGTCCTCAGAGGAATTCTGGTATCAACATAGCTTTCCTAAGTAGCCTTCATCCTGAGGCTACTGCTGATTATGCCATCAGAAAAAATAGTTGGAAAGTTTGTTTGCACAAAATAAAGCAAAAAAAAGCCAACAAAATACCAGTGTGTGTATAATTTTTAAAATATAATCTGATGTCAGTTTCTTGGAGGTTTATTCAAATTAACCTAATGCTAGACAAAAGTAGACCTCACATTAGAGACTCAACAGGATTTGACTAACTGCATTGCATCACAGCACCTTTCCGATAGCCTTTTCTGTTCTGAAGCAGAACACTTTCTTCACTTGGAATCTTATCAAGCAGAGATGCTCTACTTTGGTGGGTGAACAGGAACATTGATTGGCCTTACTCCTTAATCCTACTTCCTTAGGTTTGGAGGTGCCTCTCCAGATCCCTGGGGCCCAGTCACTGGTCTGGCCCAGTCCCTTAAGCTTGTCCACATAGAATTTAAATCAAAGAAGTAATAGGGCTAATTTCCAGTTTAGTGTATTTATTTATAAGACTTATACCTTTAGTGTCATGTTCTGATCAATTGGGACTAAATTCAAGTTTACAGCTCTTTGGGCTAATAAAAGAAGTAAACTTGTTGGCCATAGTTTGGCACACCAGCAGATCACCATGGTTGCATGGTGACTATTTCTGTGTCAGGAACTGTGCAAAAGTAAGCATTTGAGGTGAATTGGCTCATTTAGTCTTCAGGCTCAGTTCTCTTCTCCATTTTACCGACAGTAGGTAAGCAACTTGTTTGAGGTCACCCAGCTTTCCGTTGGAGAAGCAGGAATCCTCAAACAGGGCCCTTGGACTCAAACCCAACTCATAATCAGTAACCATCATTTCTTCCTTTGTCTCATCCTGTCAACTCAATTTAATTCAGAGCAGCTGGGTAACTAAAGATTTTTGTTACAATAAACTAGTTTTTTGTTTTTTATTTTGGAAAATTTCAGGACTTGAACTTTACATGCTCTTAAATCACAAGTCAGAAGGTGCCCCCAGGGGAAAAAGGATTTCTATCATCACTGCCAGGGCTGCACTTAAGAATTGTTTTGCCTCATTCACATTTTTATTCCTTACTCATCAGACAATTCTACTGCCATTTATAAACTAAACTAGTCCCTTAACCCATTTAAAAATGCTTCTAGTCGAGTAAGTTGAGGACACAGCAAAATTCCTCGCAAGGATGATAAAAGTTCTTAACACAGGCGTATGCTGTTCTCTGACCTACTCTCTTCCCTCACCTTTCATGCAATTAAGCTTCTAGTAAAGTGTTTGATCAGTTTTTGCCTAATTTCCTCCAAGCACAGAAATGTGATGACCCAGAGGGGGAGAAAAAAGATACGTTCCTCTGCCCTACTCCATCAGGTAGGAGGGTATCTCAGAAAGGAGTCTCTGTGCTCTAGGGAAAGGCACATAGTCAGGGTTCTTGTTTTATGTCCCCTAACCATCGTGTGACCTCATCAAGTCACTTAACCTCACCATGCCTTAGTTTCCCCATTGGTAAAGGATGATGCTTTCATGCAACAGGTTGGTAGTGTTAATGAAACAATACTTAGGAAGATTTTATTTTTCACAGAACTATGAAAAACGTGAACTACACTTTAAATCATTAGAACCTGTGAATTCTCTACTCACTAAAATCAAGGTACCCGAAGAAGAAAAAAAATCAAACTACGTTATTTATACCTTAGCGTAATCATAAAAACTTCATTTGACCGTTAGGAACCTACATCTAAAGGCTACTATTTGAAAATGACATTGGATTATTTTTTCACCTCTTTCCAGAGACTGAGAACCCTTATACTAGGGCTTGCTTTTTTACTTTCTTTTACATGCTCCTCGGGGGCTGAAAAACAACTGGACTACCAATTATTCTTTTACTGAAAGATCAGTTAATAAAGTCATTCATTCCAGAAATCCATACTGGCTCTCTACTCTGGGCAAGGCACAGCATCGCTGCTGTGAGAGCTAAAGAAACTCATACACTGCTGTGGCCGTTCTGGACCGTAATGAAATCTCTGCCTAAATCTCCACCTCCTTCCAGCCAGTAGTTTCCTTCTCATCCTGTCTTCCTTGCCCAGACTCCAACCTGCTAATGAAGTCTCTAAGGACTCACTCAGCAGGTGCTAGGATCTGGAAGGTAGTTTCTCTGTAGCCAGGACTCCCTCCGTAGGTTTGCTGGCACCTTTGGTGAAAGCCAGCTCCCCCTCCAGCGCTGAGGACCCCAAGTGCCAGATGGAACTCTTTATTTGTGGGCGGGGATAGAGAGTAGAGGGGCAGAGAGAGAATTACTGACAACCCTCTGGTAAAGTAAATGCTTCACATTTCCGTGAACATTGCTACAACAGACTCTAGGGTACGCCATCCAAAACACCCAGCGTGAAAGAAGGAAGCTCGATGGCGGGAGATCTGCACTTCCGGGTCTTCACGCTGGAAATGTGTCGGATTTGATGACGGTAATGAAAATGTGTTTTCTCTCTCGTTCCAGGAGCCTCGGGCTCAGGGCTCCTGTAATTTACTGTGGTGGGTATGAATTACGAGTGCAGTAAGAGGGAGGCCGAGGGAAGTGACTTAGCACACTATTCTGCTGTGACACCCTTGAGGACCGCCAGAAAGGGGGAGCCGGGCGCTGGGGGAAGCTGCAGAGCTCCTGCAGCCCCGGGAGCTCTCATCCATCAGGCCCTGCTCCAGGTTTTTCTGTGCAAGTTTGATCAAGCACCAAATTGCTGGAAGCCTTGTCAGTGGTTTCTGAGGTGAAGGAATAGCACTCAAAAGGAAGAAACATTTGGTTTGCTTCAGGCAACTGGATTTGGGAGAGAACATGCCTACCCCTTTCCCTTTGCCCAGAGATTTTGGACTCTGTTCTTCCCTGAGGCTGAAAACCATGCTTCTCCCCCACCCTGACTAAAGTAGCTGTTTGCTAAATATTTCAGAGGGTGATGATGGTGTTTAAGAGCTGCCACAATTCCAGCATTTGGTTTGCAAGAACCCCTGCCCTCCCTGCCAAGTGTAATGTTATGGTTGCAGTAATGGACCTTCATCTAAGGCTGGCCTTTTGCATTTCTCTCTGCTGCTTGGAGTCCTAATGGGGGCCCAGTATGGGGATCCTCTGACCAGATCTCTCCCTAGTGACTTCTGTGCATTCTCTCTCTCTCTTTCATTCTGTGTCTTGCTCTCTCTTTCTCATCTATTAATGGATTTTGAACTCATTTTAGAATTTTAAAAATGTGGCAAAACCTCAAGGGAACACAGAACAGTTGTGTAGCCTTCACGCAGTACTCCCAATGGTTGCACTTTTATCTTATGGCAACAGGAAGAAGTTGATTTTTTTTTTTCACCCAAGCCCACTTGATTCATAAAGCTAGAGCTGTGTCATAACAACTGGTGGAAGGATTCTTTAATTTCCAAGATTTTAAATCTTGAAAATGAAAAAATAAAGGTGCTATGAAGATTTAAAAAACAACACTGAAGGTTTTAGTTTATTGAGACGCTAACATTACAAAAAAGAAAATAAAATGGATGAAATAAAACTTTGCATATGCAATTCTGAATTTTTATACTCACCTCCCCATCCCCTCAATTTTTCGTTTGATCAAAATCATGGAAATTTAGAAACAAAGGCTATTGCCATTTATATTTGAACAGCTAGATAAATAAGACAGTATGTGCACTCGAGGTGAATTAGTCACAAGGGAAGAGTTTTTATCCCCATATGAATATAGTTTTCATGATCATTGCTTGTGAGCTGAGGAATTAAGTGATGCGTTATACTGAGGAGTAAGATGCTGACATACTTTTTGATATTTAGCAGATCACCCCATGTCCTCAGCTTGGGGAAATAATGAGAATGATTGCCCTTTCTTTTGCCAGCATTTGCCTCTTTATTTTAATCTCAGATGAATTGAACAATTTCTCCAGTCTGTACAAAATAAAGCTCCTCTTTGTATTCACTTGATGTACAACTTGAGGGCATCCAATTTTTGCAAATACAGATCTGGGAATATCTTAAGTGATTTATACACAGAGTTGTAGAATTGGTCAAAGACAACCAAGATCCATTAAGCTATTAATGCTTTATTTTTAGGTAAAATTGTCATTCTTGCAGAAATCTAAAACTCCAACTATACTAAGGGCCGAATGAAATATAACTTAAACTTACTTTAAATGCTGTATGGATTTTATTAATTACATTGTCTTAGCTTTAAAATGGCTTAGAAGGTGATTATTCAAAAGATAAGCACATGTAGAATGAAGTCATGCCACTGTGTTCTTAATGCAGTGATAATCTTGATCCTAGAGTGAAGCAGTAGGGAATTATGAGCTGTCCCAATTCAATCCCTGCATTAAGATTGCGTTTAATCAGACGTGTGAATTTAACCCCAGGTGGCATTCAGACAGTAGAATTAGTTTGAGGTACTTTAGAATTCCATTTTCTTTTAATACTTGAGCAATCAAAATTGTTCTCAAATTTCCTCTCATGGTTTAAATTAATTGTCCTAAAGTTTAAAGGAGAAGAACTTGAAATTCAAGTTAGAAAATAGAAGATTCTCTGAATATGATCTTGTCATTCAACAAGTATTTATTAAGTTCTCATCACTGGCTTTTCCTTTTCATACCCTAGAATGTGCCATATGCGGGTGCCCCTGAGCCTGAATAGAGGGTAGCTGGCCCAGAGAGTTTATTGTTTAAATCCCTGGGTGGTTGTGTACAAATGGGACAGAGTCCTAGAGGTCTAGGAAACCCAAGACACAAATAAAACAAGACTGGCTAGTCTGTCTAGATGTTTAGAAGTGCCTGACATATGTTAAAAGTAGAAGTAGTAAAATATTACTTTGTAAATATCATTTTGATCAAATTCATAGAAAATTTGTCTTTTGGAAATGATATTGTTAAACCATCTCTGTGAGCAGCACTGTATATACTTGTTCCTTGGTTTGGAGGAGGCGGGAAGGAAGCAATTGCAAAAGGTAATATGCTAGTGTGTTCATACTTGGGCAATTTCAGGCAACACTTTTTCTGTATGTTCTATGCATTTTGTTTGGTTTATGTATAGTATATATAGTGGACAAATGAGTCCTACTTTTGCAACCTCTAGATGTTAGAGGTTGCCAGTGTATGACAAGGTAGATTTAGTAAAATTAGCCTGTTTTGTATACTTTGTGTTGAAATCCTTTGGAAAGCTTGTCTTCTGTAACTGATCTTTGAATATGAGTTTGTTCAGCCAACTTTAAGCATTAGACTTGCCTATACTTGTCCACTGAACTGGTGGTGGAGAAAAGGAAGTGAGGAGGTAATGGTTCAAGGCCAAGATGGTCATTTAGGAGATGCCTCAGATTAGAACCATTGTTATATGGCTGCAGTTTTATTTAACAATACTATGCATATTGTGGACAAGTTAGTTCTTATTTGAAATATCTAGTCTTTCTAAATGTTTTAGAAGTACTTGATGTGCTTAAAAATAGAGGTAGTAGAAGAACACTGTAAATAACTTAAAAATCGGTGGGAAATATTGCCTTTGGAAATAGAATAGTACTCTTGTTCATTGGTCTGAGGGAGGTGGGAGGGAAGAAGGTGCAAAAGGTGTTTGCTAGTGTGCACCAGAAAAGTTCTGGTCATCCATTGCCCTTTGTGTTATGTTCCTTCATTTAACTTTTTTTTTTTTGGTACCCAGGGCAGGGGATTGACCTGGGATCATCTCGTACATGGGAAGCTGGCGCTCAACCACTGAGCCACATCGGCTTGCCTGAGTTGGTTTTTTCTTTTGTTTTCTTGTTTGTTTTTGTTTTTTTCAGGTTCTGGGAACTGAACCCAGGACCTCCTGTCTGGAAGGTGGGCACTCAACCACTTCATCCACATCCACTCCCGCTTTCATTTAATGTTGCTATATTATCTATATTGTGTATATACTGGATGAATGAATGCTAATTTTATAATATCTAGTCCCTAGGTATTAAACAGGTTGCCAATGTATGACAAAGTAGTTAGTAAACTAAAACTTTTTGTGTACTTTGTTTTAAAATTCTTAGAAAGGCATCTTCTGAAATGACTTTTGGAAATGAAATTGTCAAAACACATACACACACACACACTCAAGACTGGCATTTCATCCTGGAAAGAAAAGGCAAAAATACATATATTTATTTATTTCTCAACTCTCACGTTGGGGAAAAAACTGTTGCTAATGAGAATTATTACTGGCAGCCAGGGTGATTAAAGCCTTAGATTTAAATGTTCAAAGATGAGTCTCCTCTAAAGATATAGGGGTATTTTCCTTATCAGTTTGACACCTTTCCCCTCTTAGCTAGGAGGTGGTTTCCAGTCATTTCCTTGCTCTTTGTATTTCTTTCTCCGTAACTGTTTTTAAAATCAAACTTCTACTGTGTTCTCGGATTATGGACTAGTCATTGACAATTAAAATGTTGGAGATCCCATTTGTCAGTCTGGGAAGATGCATCACTTACTTAATACTGTGGGACTCATTAAGTTTATTCAGTCCTAGGCCTGTAATGCTTACAAAATGACTGCTGGTATCTGCAGTAGTATTCCAGGGTCTTGACTTGTGTCACCAACGTTTTGTCCTTCTGTGTTTATCCATTTTACTATAGACACTCTATTTTGTCTCTTCCGAGATTTAGACTGATAAAGTGGAGGAAATGATCCAATCTCAAAAGATTAAAAAATCTTTGCAACAGTGGGTTTCAAGTGGGAATCAAACAGAGAGTTCAATGATACATTAAAAAATAGAATGATATGTAGAAAGAAAACATCCTTCATTAATATTTTATATGCTATTCACTGGTACTAATTTAATCATACCATCTTTCTACTGAAATACAAAATACTATATTATTCTTGATGGGATTAAGCATATACTTCTAATTACCTGTTTGTCCCCTTTTCTGTTTCAAACTTCCAGCTGTTTTTTGTTTTTTTTTTTTTTGATACCTAGAAAACTTAGACATGCCTACCAGAAAACTGTGTCAATGCAGTACTGAAATATTATTAGTCCATTCATTCTGCACCTATTTACTGAGGGCCTGCTGTCTGCCAATCGTAGCTCTCAATGTTACAGATGTTAAAATACAGTTATTTTCCACTAAAGAAGTGGGAGCAAGCATACAGTTAAGAGTATGTGGTACTAAGTGCTACCAGAGCTTGCTTGCATTTGTGTAGTATATTATAGTTTGACTCTCATAACAATAAGACGATTCTACAAATGAGGATATAGACACCAATAATTTATGTGATTTGCCCAAACTGGCCAGGCTGTTAATTGTCACTGTACTACCAAGAATTTGGGTAGAATGCTTTCCCATTTCGTTATTCTACCTGTCCATGGAGTAGTCTAGCCCTGCTAGTCCCCTCTTGGCCCAGAGGGCCTCATGCTATTGCATGGGTAAGGAACTACTGGGTTTGGGGGATATAGTTCCAGAAGTAACACCTAACTCCCCAACCCCCTAGATGGCTCCCTCGTCTTTTTGCACATTGGTTGCTCATTGTTTATACTCATTTTTGCTTGTTGTCTACTTGTTTTTTGCTTATTGTCTGTTTTTTCTTTAGGAGGTACCAGGAACCAAACCTGGGACCTCCCATGTGAGAGGTGGATGCTCAACTGCTTGAGCCACATCTGTAACCTGCTCAGTGTGTCTGCTTGTTCGTCAGCTCATTGTGTTAACTCATTGTGTCAGCTTGTCTTTTTTAGGAGGCAATGGGAACCGAACCCAGGACCTCTTATGTGGGCACTCAACTGCTTGAGCCACATCCATTCCCCAACAACTTTGTTTTTTATGCAACCTAATTCAGTATTAAATTTTTTTGCAAGATTTGTCCAAAGACAAGCACTACTGTTTTGTGTTTTTCATGGAGTTACACAGGTAGTAATTGATATGCCTGAAGTAATGATTAAATATCTAAGACCTTCTAAGTCCTAGTACAATATTAGACACCTGCTGCTACACTAAATTGTGTTTTATGCTCCTGTCTTTTACTTTTGTTCGAATGTTTCTTACTTGGGACCCAGTCTTTTTCTCCCAGAGGTCGTTTTATAATTTGTCTCTTGTTTTGATGACATCACATCAACCTATGATATTTTACTGTGTAGTAATTGAAAGGACAGAATCAGCATCAAAACCCACTTCCTGGACCAGTTCATACTAGCCTCCCAAGGGAACCACTCCTAGTTTTGAGCAAGAAATCTCTGCCCCAGGCCCCTTGCTTTTTCGAGCTTTGCTTGAGACCTCTTTCAGCCGAGTTGTCTCTGTCAGCTGCCTGGTTTGTGGGGCTGTGGGAACATGCCCACCTTGAATCTTGTCCCCCACCCCTCCCCTTCTCGATCATATTCTGAGTTCTCAGGACCTCAGAATTATCTGTCCAGATGGTAGGAATCTGCTTCCATGACCTGTGTGAGCCCCTTTCCTAGCCTTCCACTGCAGGGTGAAATGTACTGCTTGTGTGAACCCCCGAGGGTCTGAGGGGCTGCAATGGGCCTCTGTGGCCCATGGATGAGCTCTAGATGAAAACACCCAGACACACAGCTGTTCTGGGGCTTTCACCTTAACTAGACATAGGTATCGCGTTCACCATGGTATCTTTTCTCAAACCTTGATGTGGCCAGCTTCAATTAAAATATGACCTCTCCAAAGAGGCCTTTCCAACTTGACTACCTTACATAAAATAGTGCCTTCCCCCGTAATCACTCTACCGCCTTATTTATTTTTTTCATCATTTGATCTCATGACAGTCTATTATGTTATCTTTTCAATTTATTTGAATGTTTATTATCTCTCTCACTAGAATGGAAACTTCCTGTGGCCTGGAGTTGGTAGTTTTGTTCATTGCTATTCTGTAGCACATGAAACAGTGCCTGCCACAAATAATTTTGGAGTGAATAAACGAATGAAAGGGCCTTGTGGGCGGGGAATAAGTTTTTCTGCTTTAATTTTATGTAGCCGTTTATTTTTCCCTTTCACACATCATCATGTCAGTACTTGGAAGGGGGGAGGACAGGCAACAAACTAGGAAATTAAATCTTTAGAAGTTGCAAATAATAATGGAATAGTTTAAGTGGAGAAATATGACTTTAATTCTTTAATACAGTTAAAGCAATAACGCATGACTTTTCCCACTGAAAAAGGTATGGCAAGATTAAATTGATAACACGTATTTCTAAAATTTTCACTTGCTTGGAAAAAGCCAACTAAGTATAAAATTTTATGATAGGTTCGAATTCTTCAGTTTCGTCTTGTTTCACCTTCTCTAACATTATCCTGGATGTACATGTAGTCCTTCAAAATGAGTTTTCAAAAGTTATGATATCCCATATTCCTGGCTGACCTTTTCTCTAATATAAGCTTCTGATGTTTGCAGTCATTAAATGGGATTCAAAATGCCTGTCGCATACTCTTCAAGTAAAACTCTCCATCAAATAAAAAGTAATGCTTATTTTGCTCACAGGTAGCTGTCTGAAATAAGCAGAATTCATATCATTATGTTTTTTTTCCTGAAAAAAGATGACTCATAAAAATAGCAATATCAATATTTAATAACTCACTAATTGTCAGTTACTAGATGGAAAACGATTTAAAGAAACAGATTGCCCTTGTCTAAACACATTCTTTCACTAGGTCCTCTGATTCTTTCACTGTTTAACTCCAATTTCTTAACTGGAGTTTTAAAAACTTGTGATACATGTTGGCTTTGAATTTTAGGGCTTGGGAATGACATGTCAGTACTAAAATATCTTCGTTGATACTTCTCTTGAATAGCAAAAAGGCCATTATGTATTTAACTGTCACTTTTTTTTTTTAATCAAGGCAACTGTCTATTTTGTTTTCAAACTCAGAAAGGGGGGGGGGAATGTTTTCATGCTTTTTAAAAAAAAAACATTTTTTCAAAGATAACAAAAGTAAAATATGGAATCCCATAGTTTTTATTTCCTGGCAACCACTAAATTCTAATCACCAAACAAATAATATAATTTACTGTACCCCTTTCCATTGTTAGTCTTTCCTCTTCACAGAATAACCTAAGTTCATGTGTCAACTTTTTTTAGAAAAGATTTATTTTATTTTACTCCCCTTCCCCCCACCCCCACCCCGTTGTCTGCTCTCTGTTTGCATTCACTGTGTGTTCCTCTGTGTCTGCTTGCATTCTTGTCATGTGGCACTGGGAAACTGTGTCACTTTTGTTGTGTCATCTTGCTGCGTCAACTCTCCATGTGTGCAGCGCCATTCCTGGGTGGGCTGTCCTTTTTTCATGCAGGGTGGCTCTCCTTGCAGGGCACACTTCTTGAGCATGGGACACCCCTACGCGGGGGACACCCCTGCATGGCATGGCACTCCTTGCACGCGGCACCATGGCACGTGGGCCAGCTCACCACACAGGTCAGGAGGCCTTGGGTATCGAACCCTGGACCTTCCATATGATAGGCAGATGCTCTTCAGTTGAGCCACAACCACTTCCCTGTATGTCAACTTGAACACAAACTTCTTATTCCCAGGTGAGTCAGAGATTAGGACTATCAATGGATGGGGCATCTGCCTACCACATGGGAGGTCTGCGGTTCAAACCCTGGGCCTCCCTGACCTGTGTGGACCCGTGTGGAGCTGGCCCACGCGCAGTGCTGATGCATGCAAGGAGTGCCGTGCCACACAGCGGTGTTCCCCGAGTAGAGGAGCCCCACACGTAAGGAGTGTGCCCCGTAGGGAGAGCCGCCCAGCGCGAAAGAAGGTGCAGCCTGCCCAGGAATGACGCTGCACACATGGAGAGACGACACAACAAGATGACGCACATTCCCAGTGCTGCTGATAAGGATAGAAGCAGTCACAGAGGAACACACAGTGAATGGACACAGAGAGCAGACAACGGGGGGAGGGGATAAATAAATATAAATTAATTAATTAATTTTTAAAAAGCTAGATGGAGGGGACTAGAAGGCATATATAATCTTTCTTTTCTCATTTTACAGATAAGACACAAGGTATACATCGATTTTGTAAAGTCACACAGGTGGCCTGGTAGCAAACCTAGGATTATAAATTAAGTTCCCCAAGTTCTAACCACTTAAAAAAAATCTCACCTACCTTTTCTCAATATTTAAATTATCTTAGAACATAATATAAAACAATTTCATATGCCACCTTTCTTTACTGATTTTTATAAAAATATTTTGTAGTTTAGGCATTTGGTCACATGTGAAATTGTTTTGATTATATGATAATCTAATGGGAAATACTAAATTAAACGTTTTATTGTTTGTTGAATAGGTAATATGTTCACATTCACAATTAATAAGGTATAAAAGGGTATGTAGTGAATGTTTTTCCTCCAATTCCTATATCCCAGTTACCTAGTTTGCCCTCCAAAGCTACTAATGTTATCAGATTTCTTTTATAGAATCACTTCAGAGAGATGCACAGATACAGTATGATTTATAAACAGTTTTACCTTTTTTTCCCCACTTAAAATTTTATCATGGTGATTATTCTGTATCAATGCATAAAAATCCATTTCACTGTCTGTTATGGTTATATTGTATTCTACTTATTGATGTGTCATTATTTAGCTAATCTCTATCAATATATATTCAGATTGTTTACAAGCTTTAGTTTTGCAAACAGAGCTACAGTAAACAAACTTGCACATTAACATATGCAAGAAAATATGTAGGATAAATCCCTAAAAGCAAGATTACTAATTTTGTAATATTTGTAAATATTGTCCAGTTACTCTCTGTAGAGTAGTACAAATTTACATTCCCAAATTTGCAAGACTATTTTTCTTACCTTTTCTGACAGCATGTTATCAATTTTTAGGTGGTTTATACCTAAAAGTGAAAAGTGATATCTTGGTATAGTTGTAATTTGCTTTTGTCTTATTTTGAATGAGACATATTTTTATGTTTAAGTAACTTGATTTACCTTTTCAGAGATTACTGTACTCATATTCTTTGCCTGTTTTCCTATTGAATTTTTTCTTATTATTTGTGGAAACTCTTTATTAGGAAAATAGCCTTTTCTATTGTAGGAGCTGTGATGGAAACCTTTCCCCAGTTTGTCTTTTACCTTGCTTTGAAGTTTTTGCTCTGATAAATTTATGAATTATTATATAGTTCAAAATATCAGTTTGTCTAAATCACATTTTGATTTTGATTTTATTTAGTCAAGCATCTCCCACTATAAGATTACATTTTTCAAAAGCTGTATTTCTTATGGTCCTTTTATGGCTTTGTTTACTTCTACATTTAAGTATTTGATTCCTTTGGAATTTAGTCTGATGTTAGATGTGAGAATGGTTTCAGCTTTATTATTTGAAACCTGTTCTCTTCTGATTTAAGATAGCACCTTTATCATATACCCATTTTTTTATGTGTTGAGTCAATTTCTTTATGTTCTCTTCCATTGATATATCTGTAGACATGTGCTACCAGCATATGCTTTACTATATATTTTTTTATTTATTTTTTTTAGGTACCGGGGATGGTGATTGAACCCTGGACCTTATATGTTGGAATCTGATGCTCAACCACTGAGCCACATTGGCTCCCCTGAGTTGGTTTTTTCATTTGTTTGCTTTTGTTTTTTGTTTGTTTGTTTGTTTTAGGAGGCACTGAGGAGTGAACTTGGGACCTCCCATCTGGGAAGCAGGTGCTCAACCTCTTGAGTCATATCCGCTCCCTGCAATATATTTTAATAGCTAATAGGCTGATTCTCCCTTACTTCAGGATGCATTTTTTTTTTAATCCCTCATTCATTGTTTGCATTTGTTGTCTGCTCTCTATGTCTGTTCATCTTCTCTTTAGGAGGCACTGGACACTAAACCTGGGACCTCTCATGTAGGAGAGGAGCACTTTAATTACTTGAGCCACCTTGCCCTCTGCTTTGTTGTCTCTCTTATTGTGTTTACTCTTTGTGTTTCTTGTTGTGTCATCTTGTTGTATCAGCTTGCTGCACCAGCCCATCGCACCAGCCCATCATGCCAGCTTGCTGTCTTGCTCAACTTCTCCAGGAAGGACTGGGAACTGAACTTCCCATGTGGTAGGCGAGAACTCAACTGCTTGAGTCACATCTACTTCTCTGCAGGATACATTTTTAAGTGATGCCATAATTTGTTTTCCATTTATATTTGTCATAATTTATATAATGTACATTCAGATGATAACATCTTTTTTCTTCTCCTTTGGCTTATGTGCTTAAATTGCCTTTCCCATGTATAGTATTAGAAAGTTGGTAAACTCCAGAATAAAGATATAGACTTTTGAGCTGAAATTGTGGGGCCACTGTCCCATAATTTTCAATTAATGTGTTATGTTTGGTAAGAGAGAAGATCTGATGAAAGGAGCCAATCTTCAGACAGAGTTTCTTGAGAGGCAGTCAATATTCACTTGGATTTGGAAGGGTGGGAAGCTGTGAGTTAGGAAGAGGGAATAGGTTAAAAGCATCTACCACATGTGTGTTAAAATTAATGGAAGCTAGACTGATGATTTCAAAGATCCTGTGGCTTTTACATTCTAGATTAACTGTAGTTCCTTTTTGTATAGGAAAATAGAACTTTTGGAAGTCAAGGCACTAAGGGAAAATACACACTTTTTCTTTCCTTCTGGGTTGACCATACTTTTACAAAATGAGCTTTTATTGGACTTGTTAGCAAGAAAGGAAATCCGTATAATGTATTACTTCTGAGCTTTTCCCTTAAAGGCCTCAAGGATAGACATGGATAGTAGTTTAAGATTATAAATCTGGTCTTTCCAGTCATAGACATCTTCCCATCCAAGAGGTGTTTTTCCTCCTTTCCAAAAAATGTAGGGCTAGTTACTCATACCCATCAAGCACCAAGGCAAAACACATGGTGTCTAACACCAAAATAACCACTAGTCTTTTCTTGAGCATTGCAGCCTTGTGATCAGCCAGCGTGATTTGCAGCCAAATCTAGATGTCCAGTTATTGTGCCACCTTCTAGCCGCCAAGCCCTGTAACTAAGCAATTTTGCTTTGTAAAATTACAGGATAGAAACTGTTTGGTAAGGTATTTTGTTCTATTTTAGTAGCTATGGTTCATCTAGGAAAATGGCTCTTACTTGGTTTTCTGACGTACTCATCCCATTACCTCTTTGTGTGTGTGCTTATGGAGATGTGAATACTTTCTGTGTCATTGTACAAACGATGACCGTCCCCCATCCCAGTATAGACTGTTCTAATCTTGAGGAATCTTTTTATTGAGTACACACTGGGAAAGAGGTTCAACACGTTTTGGTTTGTGCATACTTATTTGTTGGCAGTTCACAACTTACAGAAAGGCCACTGCCATTTTAGGATTGGTTTGAAAAAATCTCTGTCTAAACGTATCTGCAGCCTTCTTTTACCAAGAAGGCAAGTAGGAAATAATCCAACTTTATTGGCATAAGACCTATCAACAATCATTTAAGGTAGGGATTGCAAAATTTTCATAAATTGTCTAATTAATCTGGTGATAGGGCCTATGCCAGATGTCATTCGTAGAGATGCTTGTGGAGTACTCAGTAAATTTCCCTGGTTAAAAGTAAGTCCATTCTAGACAGGGACAATTCTTACTCTTTTTAAAATATACCCTGCACAGTGTCTGGCAAGGAATTGGCACTTCATGCTTATTGAGTGAGTGAAACTCATTTCTTAGAAAGATTGTTTGTAATGAAAATATTTAAGTGCTTCCTTGATATGAGAAAAGTACATGCATGCCCATGCTTGCTGCTCTACTTTCACTGAGAAGGAAATTGATTTTTTTACGAATTTTCAGAAACACAGTCTATTTAAAAATTGCTCCCTTCATTAAAAACAAATTACTCACATTTTTAAAGTCACATTAGCTTAGACGTAGCTTTTTTAAAGCAGTTTTTTGTGCTGAAGATAAAAAAACATAAAGGATTCCTGTTCGCTTCTTCAACAACTGTTGTTCAAATAGTTTAAAAAATGAAATGTACTTTCAGTTGAGCATGGAAGTGTGTGTTTGTATGTGGGATGTACTTAGAATGATTTGGTGCCAGAGAATCAACTGGTCTAGAGGAAGTAAAATAGGAGTAGAAAAACATTAATGTTCTAGAATATTAGTTATTCATTGATTGATTTTTTTTTCATATAGCCATAGTTTGTTTAAATGACCTGCCAGAGAAAATGCATATGCGATTCTTAGCTGTGATCATAATCACACATAGATTTGTTTGCCTTGTTAGTGATGCAACTAGAAATTTCGCTGTTGGTCTTCCGCTTGCATACCAGTATTCTCATTGAATATGTTTCCCAATATGAAAACCATAGAAATTTACTTTTGGCCTCAGTACCTTCATTGCGGTGCATTTTGAACTTGTTAATCAATACCTTAGTGTCCTTTCCCCTCCAGTAATCCTCTAATCAAGTAGGCAAGAGGCATTGTGAAATCTTTACTGGGTAGGTGCATATGGAATCACAGCAGTGGACTGCAAAGCTATCTCCTCCCCATTTTTAATTCTTTTGTGGGGAGTTGGGCTAAATGCTGAACACAACATTTCAGAACATTATGTCAATTATTATTATTAGCTGTTGTCAGAAGAAATCAAACAAAAGAGCATTTAGGAACAAAATGTAGAATGCCACCGAGGCTGATACTGCCTTTAAGATGCTCAGTTGAACGGGAACGTGCGTATTTTTGTTGTTGTTGCTGTCATTATCACATGTTCCAGAATTCTCTCCCATACATCTCCTACCATTAGATTCAATTTCTACCTTAAATTCAAGGTTCTCAGTTATTTTTTTTTAAGCAAAGGCTAGGCGGCTAAATAGTAACACTTTCTCAAACGTAATCTGTTAGAATTTTAAAGCTGTTGAGGAGCTGAGGAAATTGAGTGACTTTTCCAATTTTGTGCCAGAGACAGGCCTAAGGCTTTTGCTTTTCCAATTCCCCAAATAGTCCTTTTTTTCACCACACTATGTTGTAGAAAGCCATTTTAAAAGTTTGATATCCCAGAATGTTTGATTCCAGGACATTTTTCCAATTTGATCCATGACTAGAGTTTTTTTAAAAATTTGATGTATAGTGTAAGATAGGGGTAGTAAACTGTGGCCTACAGGTCAGATCGTGCCTATAGCCTCTTTTTGTACATAAAGTTTTATTGGAGCACGATCACATCTATTCATTTATGTATTGTCTATGCTGCTTTCATGCCACAACAGCAGAGTTGAGTAGCTGCAAAAAAAACCACATGAATGAGAATGCTAAAGTTTATTATCTAGACCTTTAAAGAAAAGTTTGCTGACCCTTAGTGTAAGGCACAGATGAAAAAACTTACATTAAAAATATAATGCTTTCAATTTGTAATAAGTTGTGAGGGAAATATGCCATCTAAAAAAAAGTTAACTGATATTCTACTATGGAACTACTGTGACTAGTAATGGAAGGAATTGTAGCATTGTTGTGGAGAAAGTGGCTATGGTAGTTGCTGAGGGCAGGGAGAGGGAAGAAGAGGTGTGATATGGGGGCACTTTCAGAACTTGGAGTTGTCCTGAATGATATTGCAGGGACAGATCCTGGACATTATATATCCTGCCACAACCCACTGAATAGACTAGGGGAGAGTGTAAACTGCAATATAAACTGTTATCCATGTGGTGCAGCATTGCTCCAAAATGTATTCACCAAATACAATGAATGTGTCTCAATGATGAAAGAGGTTGTTGATGTAGGAGTAGTAGGTGAGGGGGGTGTGGGGTATATGGGAACTCATATTATTTTAATGTAAAATTTGAAAAATAATAATAAAAAGATTGTAGGAAAAAAAAATCCAACAGGAGCTCTCTATATATTCTGTAAAATAAAGTCCGATTTCTGTTTAAAAGTAAAATAAAATAAAAATAAATTAATAAATGAGAACCAGGTTTCTAGAAAATCTCTGAGCTCCTGGAATCAGAGATTCTAGTTGTTAGAATGAAGACTGTGACTTGAACAGTGTTGACTTGAGATGAGAAATGCTCCAGGCTGTCATTTATTTCGTGTTAACCTCATGGAACTTGAACAGTCACCAAATGTCCTTCTTCTTGGCAGGTGGAGTGGATCCAACAGCAAGTAGTAAAAAAACGGACAAAGAGGGATTATGACTTCAGTCGTGCCCAGTCTACTTACTTCAATGATCCCAAGTGGCCAAGCATGTGGTATATGGTAAGCTGGCAGAGGGAGGCTCGCCTGGTCCAGGTCACCAGAGTTGTGCAGGGAATGCCTCCTGGACAGGGAGCACATGAAACAGTGACCAGGAGCTAGTTCCTATTTCAAGGTCTACTGTTTGAGATCCATTAACGGCCTGCGATGCTGTCTAGATCTTTGTTGAACTTAGCTCTTTGGTTCTCAGGAAAAAGAGAAGGGAACATCGATTCACAGAGTGTCTGCTTGAGAACTGACTATGCAGTAGCTTTCTAAATTTGGGGCAGAGATTAGTAAGATATATGAAGGTGCAGACATTCTTTCACCTACTGGTTATAGTGTTCACTTCTTATGCACATTTCCTCCACTTTGAAAGCAGACTCATTAATGGCTACTGGTTCTTGGAAATCACTGAAATGACTTTGCTGGTAATAACCAGACTCTTGACTTAAATCATCTAGCGTGTGCCTTCTCACTTTAGTTAATAGCTTTTAAAACTTAGACTAAAACAAAAAGAGTTGGAAAGTGTTTGGCTTATACTTAGTTCAGTGGTTCAAGCAAAGAATTCTTTCAGGAAGGGATACTTAACAAATTGGAGAGTGATCCACAAGTTCACGTACCTTTGCCTCTTTTAAAAATATGTTTCTCTAGATTGTCTTAGGGTTTCTGTCTTGATCACTGAGAAATTGATTACCATATGTTACTTATTTACTAAAATTGGATAAAATAGACTTTAAATGCAAAACTATTTTAAGAGACAAAGGACTCTATATATTAATAAAAGGGGTAATCTGTCAAGAAGAACAATCATAAATATTTATGCACCCAACCAAGGCGCCCCAAAATACATGAGGCAAACAATGGAAAAACAAACAAAGGGGAGAAACAGATGCCTCTACAAATTATAGTGGGCGACTTTAATACACCATTATCACCATTAGATAGAACATCTCAGCAGAGGGTTAGTAAAGAAACAAAGACCTTGAGTAATATGTTAGAGGATCTAGACCTAATAGACATACACAGCACATTACTCACCCAAATACAGTAGGATATAAATTCTTCTCAATACATTCTTAAACAATCAGTGGGTCAAAGAGGAAATTGCAAGAGAAATAAGTAACCACCTTTTTTTTTTTAATTTAAAAAATTTATTATTTGTCTCTGTTACAAGTCACTCATTAACAATTATAATAACAATTTATCTGCTTTGTTGTGTGGTTACACTCCCCCTCCATTTTTGTTCCTTCCTCAGTCTTGAGGTCAATGTGTACTCTAGGCGGAAGAGGTATTATGGGGCAGCGGAATGGAATTGTTTCGCTTGCAGTTGAAGATATTCCTTGTTTTTGGGGTGGGGCTGGTCCGTCCTCATTGCATAGTTGGTTGTCCAGGGCAGACCCGAAGAACTGGAATAAAGGAGTTAACTATATATCTGCTAGGTTTCAGGGATCAACTGGCATATGAACAACCTGAAGAGTTTTAGTCTCCAAGAACTATATTTAACAGGTAAATTGAAAATTGTAGGTTTCAGATAAAAGGAGTAGAAGAATTGTGATTAGGGAATTTATAAATGGGGTATCTATGTTATGTTGGAGAAATAGATTTACATATATTCCCAGATATGGGCCACTGAGGGGGTGTTGATTTCATTAAGCCGTGTGGCTTGTCTATGCTACCTGGCCTTCGCTAGGCTCCTCAGGAGCATTTTTGTTTGAAGTTTTGTGGCAGTTCGTAATGTCTGGCTGAGGTCTGTATAAGTGTAACCTCTGGAATGACCTCCCAGCTCACTTTGAAATCTCTTAGCCATAAAAACTCTATTTTATTTAGTATTTCCCCCATTTGATTACGTTCTTTCTCCAAATGCATTGCTGATTTGCACATGTTTATAATCCTCAGTGCCAAGGAGACTCATCCTTGCGAGTCATGTCCCACATCAGGGGTGGGGGTGAGGTAGTGAGTTTATTTGCAGAGTTTGGCTTAGAGAGAGAGGCCACGTTTAAGTAACAGGGAGGTTTTTGTGAAGTATCTTATCCTTAACCATGAAATCCATATATTACAAATTTTCCCTGTTACCTGTAAAAAGTCCTTTTTCCTTTCCCTTCCTCAGAAATTTTTTTTGCTATTTAATACCAGCGTACTTTTTTCTATACTACTTTTATTTATTTATTTTTTTGCAATCTTTCTTCCTACCTCTCTACAAAGTGTCTCCTAATGGAAGAAAGAACAGTCTGTAGCATTTCCCATGCCTGCCTCACATTTCCTGCCTCCTTGCCTTTCAAGGCCTCTATCCTCGTCCTGCCTTCTCAGGTCAGGGCTCTCCCATCCTTCAGAACCTACACCCAGTGTTGACTGCTGCAGAAAGTCTTCCCTGTGTCCTCATCTGTCTTCAGATTTCCTGGACCCTCTGTTCCTCTGGACCCTCTGTTCCTCTGCTTATGGTTTCCATTGCTTGGCACTGTGTATTACAGTTATTAATATTGATTTCAGTATCCTCTATTAGACTGGGGAACCCTTGAAGATAGGGTCTGCATCTTGATTCCTCCCTATATCCCCTGAAGACCCTAACCCAGCACTTGGCAATACCAGGAATGTGTGCTTATTTGGAGATTGGGTGAATGTGGCTCCTGTTTCTCCCAATTTCCTTTTATGGTCTCATCCATAAGTGAAATTTTGTGGAAATGTTTTGGACCCCAAACAGAATTTTACCCGTAAGTCTCTCAATGTACAGAAAAAAGGAGCCATAAAGCTAAGTTCAAAGGGAGGTGGGAGTCTAAACACTACTTGAATAGGAATCACCAGAGGGCTTATTAACTGTAAGACCAAGAAAGGATAAATCACAAGGGAAAGCATTATAGTGAGTGTTGGCAGGAGCTAAGGAGATTTGTCTGAGCTGACAAAATGATAAGAATATAATGGCATTGGGCTGGAAGAGGGGGCAGGGAAGGAGACCCTCTGTCTTAACATTTCTTCTTGCAGAAAAGAGCCAAATTGCTGTCTGCACACCTCCCACTGGAGGGTGGAAATGTGCTCTAGCTTGCCCTGCTTCCTCTCATCACTCTAGCAGGACAGGCTGGTCTCTAATTTTAGGAACCATGGCTAAAGGCTTGGTACGTAAGATTTCATTGCTTATGTAGTGAGATCCTTCACTTGGAAGAACCATTGCTAGTTCACTGCAACTCCTCTTTCTCATTATTAGAAAAGGTTGAGGGAAGATCTTTTATTTCCTGTTTTTCAACACATTGTTAAATAATAATTCAAACAGCTAACATTTACTCAAACTTACCATGTGACAGGCAATGTGCTAAGTACTTTATAAATGTTTTTCTAATATAGTGTTAGCAAAAGTCTGAGTTACTATTGGCCCCACTAGAAGCTAGAGAATCTGGGGCTCAAAGTTTAGGTAGTTTGCCAAAGATAACTCCCTTGAAAATGGTTCAGCAGAGAGGGAAAACCAGAGTCCACAGGAATCACATGACGTTCTATGCCCACGCTTCTGGTTAGAAGCACTGAGACGAGGAGAACACTATTCCTGCCCCCCCAGGATCTTCTAATCTAACAGCAGAGAAATGACTAAAACAAAAGCAGAATGGTGGGTACCATGGAGGAGGAACCACAAATCAAGGGAACAGCCAAGGAGCTTCAAAGATTCCTATTAAATAATTACTTTTCCCTTAACAAAAGGGATGGGAAATAGGTTACACACCCGAGGCTTCTCTGTCAGGAGTTGTATGACAGAATGGAAGTTAGGACCCTCACATCTGCAGACCTGCACTTAAAGTCCCAGTCCATCAGTTATTGTGTCTATGATTCAATTATGCGAACCCTCCAACTACAAAAAGTAGCTAGCTCTTACATAGGAGCCATCTGTTGCTGCATAACAAATCACCACAGAATTTAGTTTTTAAAACAATTGTCCCTCAGGTTCTGTGGGACAGGAATTCAAACAGGGTGCAGCAGAGATGAGTTTTCTCTGCTTTGTGATGTCCGGGGCCTCCGCTGGAAGACTCAGGCTTGACTGGAGCTGGAGGATCCACTCCCAAGGTGGCTGCCAAGTTGGGGCTGGCAGATTGGTTCCTCTTCACGTGGGCATCTCTGTAGTGCTGCTTGAGTGGCCACTTCATGTGGTGTCTGGCTTTACCAAGAGATGGTGTTGAAAATGGCAAGTCTTCATGACCTAGACTCAGAAGTCACAAACAGTTCCTTCTTTAGTTTTTTGTTGGTCACAGGTGTTAGCCCTGATTCAGTGTGAGAGGGGGACCTACAAAAGGCTGGGTATACTAGGAGGTGAGGTTCATTGGGAGCCACCTTGGAGGTTGGCTGCCATGATTAAAGAAAATGTCACATGAGAAGCCTTTAGGACAATGCCTGAAAAGCCTCAATAAATCATAATTGTTATTATTATTCTTTGCTTCCTTAATTACAATTCATGCTGCTTCCTTTTTAATCTATTATTTAAATTGCTACTAGTCAAGGAAGGATGGGTTCGCAAGTCTAGTGGGCATTCTTCAGAGTCCTCTTGGGGACAATGACACAGCTGAGGCAAGGTGCTGATTTCCATCCTCTTCCTTTTGCTGAGCCCTGACCCTGCTGCAGTGTTTTTGAAGGTTGCTTGGCAAGCTTCCATAGGGTCCTGCCTCCAGCTCGTTAGCCCAGGCCCGTCCCTGTCCTTCCACATTTATCACAGAAGAATGGAGATTAAAGAATGGCATGAAGTGTGCCTGCATGTCTCTTTTAATTAATTTAAAAGCTTTGCCCATGTCACTCCTCCCCTTGGAAACTGGTGTGTGAAACCATTATGTCTAGCCTTGAGGCTTGGAAAATATATTCAAGGAAATGTTCATTTACAAGAGTTTGTTATGGAGAAGATGGCTGTGTAATTACTCTTCCGTCTTGAAATACTGCGTTCAGGTTTCCCGGCCAAATCCTAGAAATACAACTGTACTGATGAACTTTGCCTGCATCTACTCTTTGTCAGATATGATGCCAAGCACTGAGGGTTTAGTAAAACATGATGTGTGCTTCCTGAGAAGATCAGTAAAGCTGGGGGAAAATATAAGCAACAACTAAAGCATGCTGGGCAGGCAACTTCCCCCTGAAATTTTCCCTGGGGTCATATGTACCCATCCAGCCACTGTTCTTGGGGCATTGGGCCATCATGCTTGCTTGCTGGTTTGCTGCTTTCATTAGAATTTCCTAAGTAGCTTTTAAAACATATCAAAGCTTGGACCCCACCATCAGAGATTGTTATGCCTTGGTATATAATGGGGCACAGGTAGTGGTATTTCAAAGCACCCTGGACACGTCTAATGTTCTGCCAGGATGGAGAACCACTGCATTCACCTGCTCCTTGAAACCAGACAACCTATATTATTCAGTGCCCACTACTGGTATCTGATAAGTGCTCAATAAAATGCTAATTGAGTAAGCGCATGAGCAAATAGGAACAAAAGTGAGTCTGTGATAATCTCCATAGTAGAGAAAATAATTGCTCGTAGGTGTTGAATGCTTACTTTGTGTCGGGCATTTTGCCAAACTTTTACGTGGTTAATCTTACCACTGACCCAGTGAGCTAGGGACCATTATTATCTTCATTTTATAGGTAAAGAAATAAAAGCACAGAAAAGCTAAGTCACCTCCTTAAGAGCACACCGTTTTCTAGGGGCAGACCCTGGTAAATAGACTTAGTGTGTTCACTACAACCCCAGAGGCCTAGGCAGGCAACTATTGCAGGTCTCAAACTGGCAGGCATCAGAATCACCTGGAGGGCTTTTAAAACACAGACTGCTGCTCCCCCCTCCTCTCTCCAGTGTTTTTGATTCCCTAGGTCTGGGTTAGAGTCTAGAATTTGCATTTCTAACAAATTCCCATTGGATGCCGATGCTGGGAGTGCAGGGCCTCCTTGGAGAACCACTGCTCAGCAAGCTTCAAACAAGAGGTTGTGTGAGCACCCTGTGCTCCAGTTATCAGCTAGAGGAAGAGGGCTTTTTATAACTTTACGAACTTTAACTCATCAGTTTACCTTGTGTTTCTTGATCTTATACCTGTTTCTTACTCACAAAAGTGTTCTATTTGGGAAGCTGGCAGCTTTAATATGGGAAGATATTTTCACTTTACTTTTATTGAAAATAATCTTGGCTTTTATATGCTTTAAGATGCTCTAGAGGTAAAGAATAGCAGATGGGAAAGGTTGCCAGGCTTTGGCCGAGTCTTTGGGAGCTTGGTATAAAATAAATGGTTTCAATGTACCCAACTTGCAAAATGGACCATTTTTTACACTACTAAAGACAATTCAATTCAATTCAATTCAATTCTAGAGATACCAGAACAACTCCTCGAGAGTGTGGGAATGTCGATTGAGCAAATTGAGGGAGTTAAATATTTTTAAGTTTATTATAAAATATTTAAGACATATAAACAGTTTAAAGAGTATTACAAATGCCACCCACCCCCTAGTAAGAAATAGAATATTATTTATGTAGTTGAAGCTCCTGCAGACCCCATCTTTATAGTACCCCTCCTCCCCTAGCAGATGCTGACTTTGAAATACATTGTGGGGAATCTCGCTTGTTGGCAGGATGGCTTCTCTTTATGGGAGGGGTTATTCAATTTATAATAGATTTCAGTATTTTAAAAAATCATTGTAAAACACATTCAGACATGGAAGTTAACACTTGGGCTGTTCTGAATTGTCCTGAAAAGATAATTTGGATATTAAATTTGGGTTGAAAATATGTTTAATAGAAAAACTCTTTTATTCCTATGGTAATGTAAATATATTACTGATTAAGGAAATTGCTGTAGCATTGGACAGTATTTCTTGTCTAACTTAAGAACTAATAATGATTTTCAAGAAGCCCATATTGAATAACTTAAAAAAAATTCTTCTGCCTTAGGGGAAGCAAGCTCAATTCAAAAGAGGAAAATAAAGAAGAACTGGTGAAATCTTGCTATGTGACCCTCAGCCTCCAGTAGTTAGCATAATTGGTATTTTTAACTCATTGTCTTAGTTAAGTACAGTAGAATTTTTTTGTGATGAGTACTGGGTGGTCTATTTAATGCATTATTTATGCATTTTTTATAAGTCAGACTGCAATGAATGGTCTCACTTTTGATATACTCCCTCAGATTTCATGAAATCTCCCTGGGTGGTTTTTCTAAGGAAAAAATTCATATTTGCTGATGAGCAAAGTAAAAATTAGCTGATTTCGGCTATGCATGTGGGGCATATCTGCCAAGAACAATGAACTAGCTGGGATAGTAATTGTGAAAAATGATTTTAAGCCACTTGGGTCTCTCTCAGCCAACTGGATGGTGTTTGGTACGCCAAGAGTGTGAGGCATTGCTGTTTCTGTGTTTGGCACACATTTTCCTAATGATTTATACTGTCATTTGAGTCTAATAAAATCTGGTGGAGTATGTGGCATTATTATCCTGGCAGCTTGAAAATTATCCCTTTAAAGCACCGCATTTAGCTGTTTTAATTGAAAATGCAACATGGTGGAAATCTGTAACCATGTGGCACATCCTGATGCAAGCAGGAGGCCTTATAGGAAAGGACAGCCTCCAGCCAGGGCAGCAGATGATGCTCGGTAGGAACTACTGGGAGGTGAGACATGGGTTTAGTGAAGTAGCGTTTGCCACTAGGTAGTTCTGTAACTTGTAGAAAGGTACTTTACCTTTCTCAACCTTAGCCCATCTGAAAAAATGAGGAGTCTAAGCTAGATATTTTCCTAGGCTCATTCCTATTTAAACTTCCTCATGGCAAGTTCTACTGGATGTTAAATCTAGAGAGACACTTCATTCCAAATACCTTTGATGGACCTATGTCTTGACCTCTATCGCAGACCGACTCCATGAGCCCCAGACTGCTATTAGTCATGCTTTCTTTATATTACAGTTCAAATTCAACATGTTTCCTGTCTTAGGGAGGGTCCCCAAGACCACCCCCAGATTCTGTGATTCACCAAGAAGACTCACAGGACTAAGCACATGGTCTTACTCATGGCTATGATTTATTACAGAAAAAGGATACCAGTAAAAATGAGCAAAAGTAAAAGGCACATGGGTTGAAGTCTGAGGGATACCGGGCATAAACTTCCAAGAGTCCTCTCCCTGTGGAATCACACAGAATGTGCTTAATTCCCCCAACAATGAATTGAGGCAGCATGTGTGAAATTTTGTATGCCAGGGAAACTCATTAGAGGCTCAGGGCCCAGGATCTTTACTGGGGACTGACCCAGTAGGTACCCTCTGCCTAGCATACACCAAATTCCAGACTCCCAGGAGGAGATCAAATGCACAGCGTAAACCATATTACTTATACAAACAGTTAAGAAAAGTGAGCTGCTGTTATCAGGAAATGGTAGAAATACTCCCAAAATCCAAATTCCCAGATGCCAGCCAAGGACCAACCTTGAAGCAAACTTTTCTAAGGATAGCAGTCTCAGGCCTGGTATGAGGACTCTTTCTGCACATCCCTAAACCGAATCAAAGCAATTTCATGATCTTTTCCCTCCCCCCCCACCCCCATTTGCCGTTTTCTTCTGTTCCTTCTCTCGATGAGAAGATAGAAACCTGGATTTCATCATTGACTACCCTCAAAAGCCAATCCAACACCACCAAGTCAAGACCATGTTACATCCTAATTATCTCTTGAATCAGTCGCCATCTCTTTCCCCCTCACCACCGCCCTAGTCTAAGCCAACATACTTTCTTGACTAGACTATTGCGATAGCTATTTATCTGCCTCCCTATTTTTACTTTTGAGCTGTTCCAATCTATTCTATATATTGCAGCCAGAATCAACCAACTAAAGAAAACATCTCCCCATTTAATCACTTCCCTTTGCTTAACCATTGAATGGCTTCCCATTGCAATGGAATAAAGGCTTCAATCCAAATCAGTCCTCCAAGGCCTCCCTTTGTTTGCCTACAGCCCGTCTCTCCACATAGATTGACATAATAAATACATTGCATTGATTTCTGCCACGCTTCCTGCTCTCAGCCCCACAAGTATTACTTTTCTTCCTAGTCACACCGAGCTGCTTCTCTCCACAGAGCTGCCCCTCTTCTGTCTGCATACGCCTCCCCTGCTCATTTGCCTCATTAATTCTAACACTTCCTTGAGATTCCAGTCACTTCTTTAGCCCTCCTTGAATAGCCAAACCCCTGTTATTTCCCATAACCATGCACGTCCTCTTTTGTAGCACTTAAACACAGTTAAAATCTTTCTTCTGAGTGTGTAATTTTGCAATAACTATTTCTCTTATTGGACAATAAATTCTGTGGGGGAGGTGTAACTGGGTTTTGTCTAGGTTCTTGACTATGCTGCAGAAATGAATTTTCAAGAGCATGTCAGGTGAGTTAGACCAGTAATTTATGAGGGTAGGGAGGGAAATGGGAGAAAATAACAGATCAGGGGTCCCAGGTAGAGAGGAAGGGGCTGAAAAGTGATAAAGCGGGCTGATTCACAGACTACAATTCCCCATTATAGATTATAAATGCCCAGCTTTTACTTGCATGTTATCCATATGGGGGTACACGGTGAGAGCAGAGCATAGACGAAAGGAATAGGGCAGGAACTGGCACTGGGACAGGGCAAAGGCAAGAGAGCAAGAGGTCTTTGTGCTTGCTTTTTAAACCATTAATTATTCTGCCTCTTTGCTAATGGCAGGGGAAGAGTTCCAGCTGTTTGCAGTTTTGATTGATGACCCCACCCATCAATCCCCCAGGACCACCCAATGATAAAGTCCTTTGGGACTATCCGGAACTTCTCCTGGCTTGGGGAGGAAGCCTTGTTCTGAATGGCAGAATCTTGTGGGAGGGGTCTTCCAGCAGCCACCTTGGGGATATCGATTTCCACATGGACTCTCTGCCAGGTTCCAGATCCATCTGTTGATTCCCTATCTTACCTGGCTTCATTGGGAACCATAAAAATCTTTGCCGTCATTGACTCCTCAGTGCCTCACACGTTCCTGATACATAATTGGCCCCTGTGAATATCTGTTGAATGAATGAGTGTATCACTGAAGCATGAATGAGTACAAGATTAATGTTTGTATTGTACTGTATTTTTGGTTTATATTAAGTTCTGTAAACTTCTAGTAAAATAGGTATTTTACGATATGCTTATTAGAAGAAATTTTGTCTTGTTTTACCTAGGAGTGATTTTTCTGATTTCCTGAATTTGTTGTAGTGTTTCTAACGTGTCATCATGTGGTCCTGTACGTGCTATGTTTACAACTGCCCTCTGTCTCCTCTAGTCACAGTGGACTTTTTCTTTGACTTGGACCTATAGGCTAAAAGGAGCTCTACTCTTTTAATAGCTGCAAATGTTGGTATCTTCCTAACAAGATACATACATATATATTTACATACACACACACACACATACACGTACCTCTTTAAACTTGTTCTCTTCCCAGTGATGGATAACTTCTTTGGATAGCGAAAGACATATAATTTGATGATAGTCTCTACCATTTTCTCCATCCTTTAGAATTTCTTTTATCATAGATGGTAATCATAATTTTCTATGGTTAGGAAGATTAACACCTTCTATGGCATTTTGAAAATCTACATTACTTTCCAATTTAAACCTTGATATTCTCAAATAAGGTAATGGGGGTAGCAAACAGGTGAAAGGCTGGTTTGGAATAATAGTCCTCCCCCTTTAAAAAATTGTGGGCCACTAAATCAACAAATTAACACCAAGTGAAAATATGGATAATTATTCATCCCAAGGAAAGATAAATCTTGGATCCCAGGTGTAGTCCATTTTATTCCACAACCTGGGAAATGCCAACTGAATCCAAGTTCCTAAGGGGCAGGTTTTCATTCATGCATGAATTCATTCATTCATATTCAGCAAAGATTATTTCTCAGCATCTACAGTGTTCCAGACACTGAGGATAAAATGGTAAACAAGGTAACCATGGTGCCATCCTTAATGACGCTTAACAGGAACATTTTATGGATAAGAGTGGATAATTTGGTCAGTTTGCCTAATCAGTTGAGGCTGATCCAGAGAGTGTCCAGAACCTTAATTAGTACTTGCTGATTTACTCATGATGATTATGATGATGGTGATTTTATTGTCCAAGGATGATGCACATAATGGAAATGGGTATGTTAGGAGTGTAAGTTAACCTATAAAGAACTAGTCAAAGTACTTCTAGAAAAAGCCAATAATTAAAGATCCACTCAGGAAAAATCACTTCAGATAACAGCCATTCCTATGTGGTGCAGATGATTACAATCATTTATGAATTTCCTTGGGAAAAATACAGCCTTTTCCTCTGGTAATATATCTTCTCAGCTTTGCCCTCAAAGAGTTTACTGTGTGGGTAGTCTGTCCCTCTGGGCCCCACTCTACAGTGATGAATAATTTCTTAACATAAACAAAGTTGTTTTTATCAAGATGTTAACCAAGATTTTTATTTAATTAGTAACTCACATTTTATTAGAGAGCAGATAGCAGTGACCCTTGAGCTCACTTAATCTCATCTGTGTTGACTTTCTGAACATGTTGATTCAAATTCTTTTATCAGACAGTGTCTCTGAATTTTCCATTTTTCCTTTACTTTTTACCTGCTAGTGGAAGTAGTTATAGTGTTGAACAAAGCACATTTTTGGATGATTTTAACCCATCTATCTGTCAGTAAATAGGTTGCTCTTAGTAAGTGCTTAATAAGTATTTGCTGATATGAAGTGGAGAGTCAGTCGATTAAACTTTATCATTTTCCAAATTCCCAGAGCCTGAACTTGGCTATTTTTAAAGGGTGATGATGCCTTCAGATGTACTGTGCTGAGAATTCTTAAATATTTTGAGACCGGGATGTCTAGAATGCTACTTACCTTTAATTTGGTTGGGAGTAAAGTTAGCCAGGGTATTGATGGGGTAAGAAGAGTGATTCTTAGCAATCCAGTGATGAGAAAAGTTAGAAAGAAAATGCTTAATTTGCCTGGGGAGGAGAAAGTAATAACCATTTTCAAATAGAATGCACATGCAGATTAATGTGCTCTTTTAACTTTTTCAAATGTAACAAAATCCTTGGTGGACTACCTCAGTCTAAGGATTCTAGGCTGGTGATGGATAGTCCAATATATAAATGGTACAAGCTAAAAGAGTTGCTGCATAGCAGATGAAGTCAAATTATAGTGAGAAGTAGAATAAAATTTTAATTTATAGAAACAGGAATTAATTACTTAATTGCCTAAGTCAGAATCAAAATTGGGTTCATAATGCAGAAGTGTTATTCTTGATGGTAGGTGATATGGGACAGAGTCAAGAATGCATTCACTAAGTATTTTTTCATTGAGTTGAAAGAGAGCAATCTTATGAGAAACCTGATCTCTGCCTTTATGCTAAGGAAAAGCAGTCCGTTTGTCTGTATACTGTCCTTCAAATCTTCGGTGCACGATTTGAAAGACCTGGAAAAACTGTAGTTTTCATTTTGTTTTCTTTCTGACTTAGTTTCCTGGTGGGTTTTACTAAAATAAGTTTGAGTTTTAACCCTTGTAAAAAGCCTCCTGGTTTGGAAGTGCTGATCCAGACATACTAAATTATCATGTCTGAAGCAAAGCAAAGAAAATTATGCCCAGGTAGAATAGGACTATGTTCTCCTAATGATCACTTTGCATGGTTTCCTTGAAACATAGTGTCAATTAGTGTCTCAAGAAAATGGTATTTGGGTTTGTTGTTAGTGATAGAGAAATCATTCTTATATTTCAGTGTACTAAAAAGAGATGCAGCAGGACTCAGAGCAGTAGTAAGTATAGCAGGTAGTCGATACACATAATTTTTTTTAACTCATTCTTATTTTGCTGAAATATTTTATATGCCCCTTCACCTTTCTCTCCCATTCTGTGCTCTCTCCCATTTCCTTCCCTTTCATGTCAATGTATATTAAACAAACACAGAAAACAAATGCTGTGCATGTCGTTGTATTCTGTGCTTACTTTGAATCAGGCAGTCTTTAAAAAGAGGATATGGAGGGGGTGGAGTAGCTCTTAGACCACCAAGTTATAATGGGCTGGAAGTGTAACTTAATTCCACCCCTCACCTCATACACAATACCCACTTTGGATATTTTCAGTAGCAAGAAATGGTTTCTATTCAGTAGTCCTTCCTGCAGTGAATAATTCCATTCAAAATCCCCTTTCTTGCATTTCTGAGACACTTGCTTCCCTGTCACTCCACACATTCTCCCTGGTCAGTATTGCAGGGGTGGGGATTATGTAAGTTACACCCGACTCCTGTTTCACATGCTCACACTGCAAACAGTGCAGACAGTTGTGGGAAGTTTTAAGTGGAAACAGAAGTAATGAGAATAATACAAGTAACACCCATGTCACCATCACAACTTCAACATTATGAACATGTCAGTATTCTCCATTTATACCTTCCTACTGCCTCCACTGCTCTGACTGTATTAAAGCAAATCCCACACTTCATTTTATTTCATTTCCATGAATATTTTAGTATATATCTCTGTAAGAATGATCTTACCATAATAAGACCAAATCATCATCAGATTTAAACAATAAGAAATACTTTATTTATGTTATCCTATATTCAGTCAGTTTTCAAATTTTCCCCTTTGTCTCATAATATTTTCTTTGTAATTTGTTTGGCTTCATATCCAAATGAGCTCCATATATTGTCATAGGTTGATAAAACCCTTAAAAATCTTTTTTTTTCCCCCATTGAAACACAAGCTGCTACTGGTGTAACTTTATTTCAAAGCTTAGTAGTATACAACTGTGGGAATGCAAATGGGGCAAAATGATAAACATGAAACTTCAGCAGGTCCCCAACACCTCAACCGTTCTCCTGCCTAAATGGTACCCAGGTTATTTACATATACACTATGCATAAAAGGAAAGTGATTTTTTTTGTGTGTAACATAACACAGGATGTTTAAATGGGAAGCACATAGACAGTTTTTCACTTGACCTTGACAGATATCAACAGTATTAATAGAGAATTGTGCAATAAAAATTGTTTTTATATAATTCACTATGATTTATAAAATGTAATACATTCATCTCATTTGATCTACATAGCAAGACTGTCAAGAAGCAAAGTCAAATATCTGTACCTGGTATGATCTTCTCCATGAATTCTAGGCATAATTATAGTGTAACACTTCTGTATGTGGTTGGACACTGAAGACTGTAATCTTAGAATAAGCTGGGTCAATCTGCTGGCACAGAAAGGAAGAATCATTCTCCCTCACGGGACTTCCTTGGCCTCTTCTGAAGCCTGAATCAATAGGCAGCATTTCATAGAAGGAGCAGCAGTATCAGGCAGCATGGGAGGCACCAGCACTCCAGAGCTCACATTGGTGGAAATAAGCTGTACAGAAATGCCAGTATTCTTGTTCCATTATTTGTTATGGAATACCGTGTAATTTCCTAACGGTTGGGAGAAAAAGGGTGGAGAAACTGAAAAATGGTGTGCTAGATTGAACTTACAAGCATTTTCTTAAATCTCTTTTTGCTGAGTAGGTCCCCTCCACTTCTTTCCTTTGAAAATCTTTAGTTGAAGAATCTAAGTTATTTATCTCAAAGAGCTTCATGTGGTCTGCCTTTTGCTGATTGCATTCCCATGAGGTCATTTAGGATGCCCTGTTCCTGATACCAATAATTTGGTAGTAAGAACTAAACACTCAATCAGATTTCAACATCACTTTTAATTTTGAGGGGGTGAAGGCAAGCCTACTACCTATTTGGTGGTTTGTGCTTCCATCAGGAGGTGAAAAATAAATGTCTTTAATTCATTAGGGTTTGCAAAATGGTGATATTTTCTTTCTCTAATTCCTTCTTCATTTATTGGTTGGGATACTTTTATAAATAGAAACTTCTTGTCAGTTATTTTATTACCTGGGTTACATTTTCTATAGAAAGGCAGGATTGATGCTCAATTCTTTCATTTGAATTACTAGGCATTAACCTCTTTACCATCCACCAAGGACCACCAATGAGATTTTTTCCTAGTATCATTATGAATTCATTCATCTAAACATATTTGATGTGTTTCATTTCATTGAAGTTACACACTTTATTCTTGCTTACATTGTACCATCTTTGGCCAGTGAGAGCCTCCTCAAGCTATTTTGCCTCCTATGTCATTTTTTTTTTTAGGAGGCACCAGAGTTTGAACCTAGGACCTTGTATGTGGGAAGCAGATACTCAACCACTGAGCCACACCTGCTCCCTGCTCCTATATCATATTTTTAAAGGTTTATTTTATTTATCTATCCCCTCCACCACCACCACCCCCCCCCCCCCCCCCCCCCGTTGTTTGCACTGGCTATCTGCTCTCTGTGTCTTTTTGTCTTCTTTTTTAAGAGGCACTAGAAACTGAACCCAGGACCTCCCATGTGGGAGGTACCCAATCACTTAAGCCACATCTGCTCCCTGCTTTTTGTGTCTTTCCTTGTGTTTCCTTGTTGTGTGAGCTTGTTGCATCAGCTTGCCACACTAGCTTGCTGTCTTGCTCGTCTTCTTTAGGAGGGACAGGGAACTGAACCTGACCTCCCTTGTGGTAGGTGGGTGCCCAACTGCTTGAGCCACATCCACTTCCCTCATATATCTTTTTGATATGACCGCACTATTCTTTTCTGGTGTGAAAGGACATTCCAAACTCATTATGCCCCAGACCAGAAGTCAGCCATTTCTCCAAAGACTCCTTTTTAAAGAAATTGATAGAGACCACAATGTAAGTACTGATATTCTCAGTGTTATTGGGCTAATTCAGGGGTTCTTAACCATTCTTATTCCTTGGACCCCTTACTAAGTCCACACTATACTGTGTATTATTTAATAAATACATCATACCTGCACCAGTACGTCCCCACAAGAATAACGTAGTTTCTTTTTTTTGAATTTCGATTCAAGCTCACAGACCCCTTATTAAGAACCCCTGGGCTAGTTATTGTTTTTAGGCCTTTTCTGTGAACAGAGTTAGTAATATGCATTTTTATGTATAAACTTCATCATTTATACAGATATTCAATTTAAGTCCATTTCTACAGGATTTTAATTTAACCTCATCATTTTTACATCTGTATCATTTACCCACACTGAAAATCCTCTTTCAATGATACCAGTATAATTACTCATTGGTTTTATTTTGCACAATAAACATCACAATCTCAGAATAATTACACTAGTACTACCATCAGCACTATGATGAAAAATTTAAAATCAATACAGTTCTTTTTGTCTGTAAAAATATATCCCATATATATCAGATAATCAAATGACCTGTGTGAAATTACTTGGAAATTTTCTTTCTCTGCAAACACTTTATAATAGCTGTCTTACCACCAAGAATAACCATTCAGTTCCTCCAAAAATTGTTTATATAACATATTATATGGCTTTAAGTCTATTTTGCCGTCATAGGTTTTTTTCCCAACAGGCTTTAGTTTTTATTTTCTCTGGACTGTCATTGGAAGGTTAGAAAAGATTACAGAGGCATGCATTGTACTAGCTTATGCAGGCAATAGATGGAAGGTAAAAAAATCCATCTGTCCTAGAAATAAATATTCTATTTTGAAGGGATGAAATTAACTCCACTAGGTCTATGCACAGCAGTGTATAATTATTTACCCTAATGTGCCTACTTAAAAGAAGTGTGCTATACTTGCCATTCTTTATTAATTTGAAAGATGAGGTAATATAGGTGTAAAAAACATTTCTAATTGTAAAAGTTTGTCCGTGAAAATGAAAGATTAAAGAGATCTGTAAAGATCAAACCTGATTCATTCTGGACAGAGAAAGGCAATGTACAGTGAACACATCATTTAAACCAGTTGTAGATGCTAATGAGCATTGAATTAGTTCTATCCTCCCAGGAATTAAAAACTAGGAGTTACTACAGACTGTTCAATAAAAGCATTAATTCAGTGTGTAACAAAAGGGAAAATGAAGGAAAGCAAAAAGAATTGTAAGTTCCACAGTAAAAAAAGTAAATTGTAATGATTTTTTTCATTCAAAGACATTTATTGATCTCCTATGTATTAGGTATGATTCAACCTGCTAGGATACAAATATGAAAAGGTTATGTAGTCTGCTCACTAGCAGATCATAGTCAAGCTGAGAAACAAATAACTTTATGTAATATACTAACAGTATAGTACGGGCATGCATGCAAAGTACTGTTAAATCCCTGCAAGAATATTTAAGCATTGTGACCTTGAGTTGTAGTCTCTGGTTTGATTATATGAACCTCAAATTCCTAATGTGGGAATAGACATATGTTACACATTAAAATTAAATGATGACCTCCTGACTCTTTTTGGAGACTCTTAGCCATATAAACTCATTTGTCCTTTCTGTTTCCCCCTTTTATTCAAGGTCAAAAAGCAGTTTTTAACACCTGATATTACATGTAGGCTGAGATTTCTGCTGGTCTGAGTTGACCCTTTTATTCAAGGTCTTTTTCTAGTTACATCATCAGCTGGTGCTTAATAGTAATCCCTCCGTACCAGGGAGGCTCATCCCCAGGAGTCATGTACCATGCTGGGAGGGTGGGGGAAGGTAATGCATTTACATGCTGAGTTTCGCTTAGAGAGTGGCCATGTTTGAGCAGCATGGAGGCTCTCAGGAGCTAACTCTTAGGCACCCTGCAGCTCTAGGCCTAGTTCATATTTCAGGCGCACAGGCTCATAAGCATAGTCATCAGTATCAAGGGCTCATTGTTGGACCATCCTTCTTTATTGGTCTTTGCCATTGCACTTGTTGATATTCCATTGGGGAATGTGATAGAGCTCCCCTGGCTAGGAACTCAGCACTCTCTTAGTTGTCGTTTTTAACTGTAACCACTATGAAAATATCCAAACATTTTTATGTATCCTGTATAGATGCCATGGAGAACTCCCTCCCAACCATGTGCCCCCCCCCCCATCAATAACACCCCACACCAGTGTTCCTCCCCTGCCATAGTTGAACCTCTCTTGTGGTCCAAACTTCTTCAACCTCAGCATGGTCCCAGAGATAGCCAAAGTAGATACAATCCCAGGTACTGGTTCTTCTGAGGGCTACAGAGACCCACAGGTTCTATGGTCATGGAAGATGGCTCTGGAGTTCAGGGCCATGTCAGTTGGCCCTACTTTGGAGTTTGTGTTCCTGAGTGTGATGGAGTTGGACTCAGATGTGACCTTTCTACACATGCCTCTTCTGTCACTTTTACTGGACTTGTGGTTGGTGCTGGGGTTGGTGAATACTCAGGAGACCTGAATCTCTGGACTGTCCATGTGACAGCCAGGCCCTGAGCCTCAGCAGACTTGCAACTCCTACCCTCTGGTTTATTGGACTTACCCCAGCCAGCAAATAGGGAGGTGAAGAAGATCAACCACCACACCAGGGAGCCAAGAGAGCCTACAACTGCAAGCAGGAGAATTGTATCCATCGTCCATGTGGAATCTAAGCCCCCTCTCGATATAGAAGTGGAGTGGACATAACCATCCCAGGGTCCACAAGATGGAGGAATAGAGTATAGACTAGAGTGGACTTACTGATATTCTACTATGGAACTATTGTGATTAGTAATGGAAGAAATTGTGGCATTGATGTGGAGAAAGTGGCCATGGTAGCTGCTGAGGGTAGGGAGAGGAAGAAGAGATATGATGTGGGGCGTTTTTAGGACTTGGAGTTGTCCTGGGTGGTGCTGCAGGGACAGATGCTGGACATTGTATTTCTTGCCATGGCCCACTGGGTGGACTGGGGGAGAGTGTAAACTACAATGTAAAACTACAGTCCCTGTAGAGCAGCAGTGCTCCAAAATGTATTCACCAAATGCAGTGAATGTCCCACGATGATGAAAGAGGTTGTTGATGTGGGAGGAGTGGGATGAGGGGGGGAGGAGGGTATATGGGGATCTCTTATATTTTTTTAATGTAACATTAAAAAAAAATAGAGAAAAAAATCAAGGCCAAAAAAAAATATTAAATGATGATACTGGGAGGATTTTATTGCAATAAACTGACATATGAGTAATTTCTATACAATTATTTTTAAAAAATTACTCCCCATGGAACACTACTTCTAAGGCTTATTAATAAGCATTTCCAAAGTTAAGTAGCTTGGGGCATACTGATTTGCAAAAAAGTAAAAAAAAAATGTTTTCTTCACTGCAGGACTTTTCAGAGCCTTTATTATCCTAATATGCTTTGTGAGGTGACAAGAAGGAGATATAAGTAGGGCAGCATATATTTGTCTAGCTTATTTGACCACAGAATATATTTTTCCATGAAGCATTGTTTCAACTGAGATTGGATTGTAAGTGATCAGAAATTTCAATTCAAACCGACAAAGGAAATAAAGAGTGTGTGGGGATAGAGGATTTATTGACTTGTGTATGTCTAGACAGGCATGCCTCACTTGATCCAGAACAGAGAAAGATAATGTACAGTTAAACTCTGATCTCTCTTTAAGCCCTGATCTCTCCAGTTAGTTGTACTCTCAAACAGGCTTTCTGCTCATAGCTGCAAGTTAGCCTTTCCTCTGGCATTCTGAGGAAAATTCCTGGGAGTGATGGTACACATCTTCTTTTCCATCTCTCCTCACCTCCTTGCCTGTTCTGTTATTTTCTGACCATGGAGTCTTATCTGCCATGGCAGCTACCTTTGGGACACTGGGATTTAGAGGGAGAGAAGTGAGTAAAAGGTAGCAGGAGTCTACAGAGAAACGTGAGGTTGGAGAAAGGTTACTCTGCCCCAAGAGAACTCTCTGGGCCAGGGCAGGCATTCTTGTTGGGTATGTTCCCTGGGCAATGTGGAACTAGTGGTTGATGAAAAGCTTTCACCAAATAGCGTTCAAGAGACAGCTGGCATGCCTGCTCAGCAAGGGCAGTGCGTGGTGGTGGCTGAAAGGTCAGTGTGGGTGGTCTGTCTGCACTGGCTTGGCTTCCACCTGACTCCCTGGTGCTGCTAGATCTGCTTGCCTCACCCAGGATCATTTTGCAATTTATCATTATGGCATAAACTCATTGGTCTGTATTCCCAGGGGGCCTTCCCCTTTGATACTTTTTTAAAAGCGTGTCCATGATGTGTTTTTTCCCCCCTTCAGTTTTTTGTTTTGATAAATTTGAAACCTACATAAAAGTTGAAAGAATGTAGGATGAGCACATATATTCCGTTCACCTGGCTTTACCAGCTATTAACATTTTGTCACATTTTCTGTCTTTGTACATGTACACAAAACACACACTTTTTTCTTTTGCTTAACCATGTGAAAGTAAGCAATTTGAAAATGTACTTTCTAAAGATTTCAGGATGCAACTCTTAAGAACAGTAATCTTCTATATAACTACAATGCCATCCTCACCTTTAAGAAATTTAGCATTATATGATAATTTTACCCAATATACTGTCCACATTCAGGTTTCTCCAGTTGTCCCAATAATTTTTAAAATAGATTTATCCCTTTTGATTTAGAACCCAGGCTCATGCATTTCCTTTGGTTGCCTCATCTCTCTATCTCCTTTACTCCTGAATAGTTTTCCTGCCTTTATTGGTTGTTGTGGTGATGCTGGAGATGCTAAGTTTATTCACTTAGTTGAGATGATATCTACTAGATTTTTCCCTTGCAAAGATTTTTTTGTCTTTATAGTTCATAAGAAATTTGAGGGGGTGAAATTATGAGACTTAGGAATACCCCATTACCGTCAATCTTTTCCAAAGGTTTTAACATCTGTTTTAATTTCCTTGCTGCCAAAGCAAATACCATGCAATGGGTTGGCCTAAACAATGGGAATCCATTGGCTTTTGGTTTTGAGGTTAGGAGAAGTCCAAACTTAGGGTGTCATCAAAGTGATGCTTTCTCCGGAAGACTGTTGCATTCTGGGGCTGCCTGCTGGTGACCTGGTCCTTGGCTTTTTTTCACCTGCTAATGCACACGGCAACCTCTCCTGGCTTCTTCTCCTTACTCTTCCGGTTTTCATTGACTTCCAGCTTCTGGGTGGCCCCTCTCTCTTTCTCTTTTTCTGTGACCTTCCCAATAAAGGATTAAGATCCTTGATAGGATTAAGATCCATCGTGATTAATTTGGGCCATACCTGAACTGAAGTATACTTATCAAAATTCCTTTTAAATGGGTTTACACTCACAGGAATAAATTAAGAACATAATTTTCTGGGGGGACATAGCTCCAAGCCATCAAAGCACCTAGATTGCTGACCCTTGCCTAAATCACCAGTCGTTGCAAGATGATGATTTGCTAATTGCTTATTTCTTTCTGTATGTATTAGGTGGCTTTCTTCTGTAGGGAAAAGATTTCCCTTATTCACTCTCCTTCTGCTTTTGCTTGCTTTATGGATTCTTTAAAAGTATAATGTATTATAATCCATTACTGAGATTATTCTTTTTGGTTCTTAAATTGTCCCAAGTTTGACTAGTGGAAGATATTTCAAGGTCACGCTTGTGTCCTTTTTTTTTTTTTTCCTAATCCTTGCTAAATCAGTTCTCTGCAGCGCTTGCACGCAGGGCAGCGTTCTGCAGCATGTGGGAGAGCCTGCCTTCACAAGGAGGCCCCGGGTGGTGAGCCCAGGGCTTCCCATATGGTAGATGGGAGCTCATCTGATTGAGCCACAGCCGCTTCCATCTTGTGTCCTTTTACAATGTTCCCATCAGTTTTTTAGAACTTCCTCCTTTATGGCACAATCAAATGTTCACCTTGCATTTTTCCTGTGTATTTAGAGCTAAAACTAGCCATTTCTCCAAGTAGATCGTTTCTTTTGTTGAGGAATGGTATTTACAAATCAACATTTTAGTGGTAGGGATGTCATTTGTTCTAGGTCATTTTTCAGTGGACAGAACTTGAATAAATTCTTTTTCATTAATACAAGCTAACTAATTTGCTTTTGTTCTGTTCAATTTTAGAACTTTATCCTTATATATATATATAATTTTACTAATGTACTTTTATTTTGGAATATGTGAAATATGTCTCAAACTAGAATACATAGAATACATTTTTCCTTTTTTGCCTTTTCATTTAATATATTCTGCATATCACTCCATATTTATAGAGATCTTTATTATTTTTTAAAGCAATATTGATGTGGCAATACCAAAATTTATTTAACTGGACTCCCATGAATGAGCTATTAGTTTGTTACCAATATTTTGTTTTGAGAAATTATAGTGTATGGGGATAATCTTATGCATATAATTTTAGGCATTTTAAATCACTCTGTTTTAGGAATTGGCTTTTGTGATAAGCCAATTTTTATGTATATACTTCATTTAATAGAGACTTAATCTCATTTGTATTGATAAATATGACCAATATATTTACTCTCAGGTCTGTCATACTATTTTGTTTTATGTCACATATATGTTTGTATTGTTATTTTACTGCATTTCACTCTGGGGTCTGTTGCGCTTTTTGTCTTGAGGAAGATTGTGTTATTATTCAAATGCTTATTTCACATAACTTATATGCTATGTCCCTTTTTCCTTGCTTAGCTTTCTGTGTTTGGTTTGTCAGTTTTAATGATATCCATTGACTCCCTTCTATGCATAATTTAAATTAAAATAAATTTAATATTTAAAGTTAAAATAAACAATAAGTTTATTTTAATTTACAGTTTCTATCTCCTCATTCTACTTTTTCAGAACACATAATATATACAGACTGTTCTTCTACTCTTATTCCCAGCTTGGCTTTAATCTTAGATTTTCCATTAAATGTATTTCATGCTCATCAGTTCTTTTGCCAGTCATATCTTAGTTGCATGACACTCATTCTCTATTAACCTACTTAGAAAGAGCTTGTAAATACAGTCTCCCCTGAGTTCCTAATGTATAAAATATTCTCTATATCCTTAATACATGGATAGTTTGGTTGATTTTCTTATCTTGCAAGTGATGTGGTCTTTTTGTCTGGAGGTCCAAGGGTTATTATTTTTTTTAAAGTGTAGTGATAAAAATTAGTTCTGTTCATTGTTCTGTTTTTGTTATTCAGTAACAAAGCTTTATGTGTGTTGGATCTTCTTTGACAATTTTCTTTATTAATTCCATTTCTTGAATATTTTTAACTCTTCTTTATTTGATTTTTGTTTTCTTTCCTATAATTGTGCCCTTCCTCAATGTTCCTGATCATAATTTTCGTTGAATTCATTCTCTTTTGGACACCCTGTAATTGAGTTTTTACTTCTAATATAATGTTTTCAATTTATTTCAAGTGTTTAGTAAACTCTAGTTTCACATCTGTTTTTTTGTCCATATCTCTTCTGAGTTAATTTTAAAATTTTTGAACTAGTTCATATCTGCAGATTCTGTTTTAGTGTATTTAATTAATATTTGGGCATTGTGTTACAGTTTTGTTTTGTTGCAGGTTTAGGGAAAGAATTTTTATCAGCTGGAATATTTTGATTATCCCTTAGTATTTTCTTATAGGATCTTTGGATCCTTTGGATCCTGATGATTTCCATTCATTTTGAAATGTTTTATTTTCTTAGGTCATTCATAACAGTTGTATGTAGAAAGAGGTGGGCATTTGGTGATTTATTAGATTCCATAAATCAGAATTGCTCTAGTATTTGAGTTCACCCAGGTTCCTTGATATAAACAATATCAGTGGCATCTTTTGGGAGGAGTGGGAAGAAGATAGATGATCTTTTTGTTTTGTGATTCTCTGTCTTGTTTACAGAACTTCTAATTTCATCTTTTTCTTCTCCTTCTCCAGAAGGGTGATTTCCTCTGATTGCCATCTCTGGTCCTGCACACTTTTGAGCTCTATTCAGGTCCCAGAACTGTTCTCAGTTTTTCCCTACTGAGGATGGATCTTTCTCCTTAAGACGCTATTTTATCTGCATTTCACAACTGCTAGCCTTCTACTCCCTTTTAGTTTTCTTTTCGGTCTCTGTCTGACTTCCTGCTCTGGAGTGGTCTCCAAAGCTGATTCTGCTTGATTTGAGTGTTTCCATCCTACTTACGTGTCATTTGATGTCTGTTGTATTCTCTTTCTTCTAGTTATGATGTGGGTACATGTTATAAATATTTTTATATTTGCTCCTTGTCTGAACCATATGTGTTTTTTTAAGGGCCACATGGAGAAATTAAGACTTAAGTGGCTTAGCTTACTCTTTTGGGACCAGACCCTTATTTTGTTTCTCTAGAGCCTATACTGGATATTGAGACAATTTAACATGGCATGTTCCCTTCTCATATTCCTGCTATATCAATCTCATTTCTTTTTAAGAACTATAGATGCAATTGGTTAAAATGGGAGACATCCTAGGATAAATTGTTATCATGACATAAATGTACCCTCTGTCAGACCAGAGGTCCTTTTAGAGTAGGGTTGCCACATTTGTCAAATGAAAACATAGGATACAAAGTTAAGAGGTACTGGGGCCAGGGATTGAATCTGGGACCTCATACATGGGATGCCAGTGCTCAACCATTGATTCACATTGGCTCCTGAGTTGGATTTTTTGTTTGTTTGCTTGTTATTTTGTTTCATTTTTAGAAGGCATCGGAAACTATACCCGGGACCTCCCATGTGGGAAACAGGGGCTCAACTGCTTGCGCCACCTCTGCTTCCTCAAAATATTGTTTGAATTAAATATATTAATTTAGTAACAAACTTGGTAATCATAATTTATGTCACTTCCTAATGAAATACGCAAATGTGCTAAAATATCTTCATTCCAGTTCTATTCAATCTCAATCCAAATTGAACTAAAATACTTTTTTTCCCCAAATTGGACTTATTTAATTCTTGATAATAGTGTTCTTCATGTTTTTCAAATAACCTTTAAACGTCCAACTACCTTAAATTCTCTGTAACAATGTAGAGTAGATATTTAGAAGAGAATAGTACATAGCTATTAATAGATCATTAATTTTTCTACTGAAAAGTAAGGTGTCCTAAGAATGAGATGGGAGGGAGTCGGGTTTTCTGCCATCTTGACTGAGCAGTTGTTTGGATTTCTGGAACTCCACTTCAACATCCTTCTCCTTTTGTCTATCCCTGTTTCAGTCAGCATTCTCCAAAGGAACATAACCAATAGGATAAATATATAAAGAGATTTATATTAAGGAACTTGCTCATGTGATTGTGGGAGTTGGCAAGTCTGAAATCTGTAGGATACAATGTCTTCTTCAGCAGGAAACCTCAGTTTTGCTCTTTAGACCTTTCCACTAATAGGATAAAGCTCGCCAGCATTATGAGGGAAAACTCCCCTGCTTAAAGGCAATTGATTGCAGATGCTAATCCCAGCTACAAAAATACCTTCACCGCAACACCTAGATTAGTGTTTCATTAAATAACTGGGTACTATAGCCTAGCTAAGTTGAAAAAACAAAACAAAACACCAGACCAAGAAAAGAAAAGAAAAAAAACTAGCCATATTTTCAACATCTTTCCCCATATTCTCCACTTTGAGAATCCTTATCCTAAATCAAAGGTGAAAACACACCACTGTGAGGTGTGAGGATGCATTAGACCGTGATTGTCTGTGAAGTATTTATTCCAGTTATCCATGGAGACCTTGTTAATTTGTAGGGTGGAAGAGACAACAGATACTTAGAAAATTATGTGCTAAATGATGTGCATGGACCTGGTGAGTGTGGATGTGGAAAGCTGCAACACTAGTATTGGACCTTAATTGTATTAACATCATTTCTTTCATTAGTGAATGCGAAAAAAATGTGGCTTGGGTTAGAGGAGCAGCAGTGTTCCACTTTACCCTGAAAATGCCATTTAAGTGTTAGTTGTTACTACACAAAAAGTTCAATGTCCTTACCATATAAATGAAGATGGGCCACTAAGTTTGAATAGCTCCTTTTCTGCAATATTACTTTTCTCTAACTGGAGAAATTTTGTAAGATGTTATTAAAGCACATTGCTTGGTTAGATTCTTGAAAGGATTGGACTTTTTTTATTAATAAGAAAAGCATTTGGGATGTGAGGGCGATCTGGCTGTGACATCTGTCACCCCATTGATGGCCAGGGTTGATTCGACTGATCTGGCCGGCTAGGCGGGTGTCCCCTTCCTCCCTCCCGAAGCTGCGCCCTTGGTGGAAGAGGATGACCTTCCCCGCTAGAGGAGGACCGTTCTTCGGTCAAGGGTATACGATTAGCTGCACTCCCCTGCTAGAACCTCCAAAGAAGCTCTCAAGAAAAACATTTGCAATTATGCTTGCTAAAGTAGATAAAGATGACTTTACTTTCTTGCTCATTATATCCAGGGCGTGGAGAGAATCTTACCAGGATGAAGAGGCAGTCTTCTCTGAAGGTTTTTTTTTTTTTTTTTTTTGAGTAGCTAATCAAATACATTGCTTAGAAAAGATGAATCCTTCATCTTTTCTGAAACCTCTACTCCTGAATACAGTAGAGAAAGTTCCACACCTATGATTGTCCTGTCCCAGCTGGGCAGTGCCAATGTTTCATTTTCCTTGTGAGCTGTTCTGTAAATTTTATACTAGCTTACATCCTCAATGGACGTGAAGGCAAAGATGTCAGGTAGTATCAGACAATTATTTTTACAAAGTCTAGAAGGAACAATAGTAAAGTGGTCTTTTTAGTAGCTATCTGAATTGATTTTGTTGATTGTCAGAGGTAAGATTGGTTTTGCTTTCCATTGCAAACAGATTTATTTTTCTGTGGATACATCACAGTAATAGCACATATCACATTCTTTATAGCTATGGGTTTTTTGGTCTTGGAGAATTTTTTGTTTTTAAATTTTTATTTGAAATGTGAAAGTGGTTTTTGTTTTTGTTTTTTTAAAAATTATAAATGGCAATAGGTCTGGAACCTCAATTTTGCTCCAACTTGCTCTTCCAAGGCTGAACTTTATTGCCTGATGCCTATAAGTACCTCTTTTGAAAATGCAGTTTCTGTGTTCATTGAGTAAAGGTCAGCTCAACAACAGTAATAGCAGTATAAATTTAATAATACATTTCTCCTAATGTTATCCAAGGCCCCTTTTCTTATTTCATTCATAATTATTAACATAACCTGTAACTATATTGTTTTCTCATTTCTCATACATATTTATCATCTATCTACTCTGTCTTGAATGAAAATTTTGTGAGGACCAGACCATATGTTTTCTTATTCCCTGATGTAGATTCAGCATCTAAAAGGCATTTAATGAGTATTGATTGGGGGGGAAAAAACAAAACAAGTGAATGAATGAAGTGTTTGATAGCAGGTATAGAGTAAGAGATATGTAACAAATAATACATTTCTTTCTGAAGGACTTGCAGGTAACTCAACTGGGGTAAATATACATTATAACTAAATTAACACATACAGTTAAATTCTATAGCTGTTCAAATTCTGAATCACTTTTTGAATATAACTTTTACCTCAAAGTTTGAATAGCTTTTATTTACCCTTGAAAAAGATAAGGGTACTATAACAGGATGGGGACTTTCCATAAATATCAGTATCTGCATTTTCAGAAAAATATATTTTAATGTAACATATGTTTTGGGACCCACTTGCATTGCATTGAGGTCAGTACTACTTTATATTTCAGTTGGAGAGAGAAACTAATGAGAGACAAATTTCTAAGCTTTTACTAACATCAATAAGACTTCTGTTTTGAATTTTCTATGGTTAAAATTTTCCCAGCTAATTTTAAGGACCTTCTTAGGAACAAGGCCAAGATGATATGGAAGGGATGGATTTGGCTCAAGTTTGCTCGTTTATATAGTTTAATCCGTACCCCAGTGAAAGGACTGATCTTCAAGAAGACAATATTCTGTATGCCCCAGTGGACATCTGACTGCAACTGCATGGGAAGCCCCAAGTGAGCACCACCAGATGAGCCCTGCCAACTCATAGAATTGAGAGGGATAATAATAAATTATTGTTTTAAGCTATTAAGTTTTTTTCCCTGCCCTCCCCCCCCCCCCCAAGTTGTCTGCTCTCTGTGTCCATTTGATGTGGGTTCTTCTGTGACTGCTTCTATCCTTATCAGCGGCACTGGGAATCTGTGTTTCTTTTTGTTACGTCATCTTACTATGTCAGCTCTCCGGGTGTGTGGCGCCATTCCTGGGCAGGCTGCACTTTCTTTCACGCTGGGCGGCTCTCCTTACGGGGCGCACTCCTTGTGCATGGGGCTCCCCTACGCGGGGGACACCCCTGTGTGGCAGGGCACTCCTTGCGCGCATCAGCACTGCGCATGGGCCAGCTCCACACAGGTCAAGGAGGCCCAGGGTTTGAACCGCAGACCTCCCATGTGGTAAGCGGACACCCCATCCCTTGGGCCAAGTCCGCTTCCCAGCTATTAAGTTTTGGGGGTAGTTGGTTTATACTATTAGGAATAAGAAAAAGTTGACAATGTAAACTTCATCTCTTGGTACTAAGGAATTTTTCTCCTTTTTGAAGCAACACATGTTCATTATATGTCACTAAATATACTTGACCCATTCTTTGATTATATGAAGGCAAAGACTAGATTATATTTGAAGAATTCATGTTGGAATAGCAAAAAGAAAAATTTATAGATGTCAAAGGGGGCTAGTGTGTTGGTAGCGAAATAAAGTTGAGTTCCAATTTTGTCTGCACCTAGTTATGGTCCATGTCGGCTTTGGCCATCCTACCTCTTCTTATGTCAGTATTTAATTTTAAGAATAACAACCTTGTCACACTGATAATGTGATTTCCTAGTTTTAGAGCTTCTGTACCACAATCATTACAGATTTTTAAATTGAAATAAGTGTATTTGTGGGAATAATTTATGAGAGGGCATGGTGGAAACCCCTTATACCTTGAGAATATTCACAAAGTTGAGAGTAATCTCGTAGATCTAGAGAGAAGTAAGGTTTAAAGATCTGAGATCTATTTGAAATTCAGCCTCTTATTTACTTTTATACATAAGCCAACTCACTGATAAATCTGTTTTGTCCTTTAAGGATATTGGGGATTCAATCAAGTTCCCTCTAAAAGGTACGTTCAGATCCCAATCCCTGGTCCTGTGCGTGTGAACCCATTTACAAATAGGACCTTTGAAGATGTTGTTAGTTAAGGTGTGCCCAGACTGAATGAGGGTGGGTCTTAATCCAATATGGCTGAAGTCCTTATACACAAAGGAAACTGGACATGAGGAGAAGCCAGGAGAAGCTAGAAGCCAGGGGGAGCAGCCAGAAGTTGGAAGTCAATGGAATCCGAAAGAGAAAGGAGAAGACACTTCCATGTATATTGCTGTGTGATGGAAAAGCCAAGGAACCTGAAAGATTGCCAGCCAACCAGAAGATACCAACCCCAGGAGGAAGCAAGCCTTCTAGTCTCTGAAACCAGGAGCCAGTGAATTCCTATTGTTAAGCCAACCCTCTGTATGATATTGATTTTAGCAGCTAGGAAGCTACTACAATGGGTGTCTGCATTTGGGGCCTATTTTTGAAACAAAAGTTACCACTGTTAATGTTTATGACCAAAATTGTGCTCCTTTGTTAAGTTTAAACAGACTAAATTGTGTCTTTTAGACACTTCAAGTGGTTCTAGTTCTTGAAGATGAGGAGACCATCTAGTCATGTTGGACATCCACTGGAATATGCACAGCTTCGTTGTTAAATGGATTTGGTCCTCTCTCTCCCATCCCTCTGTGCCTTTTTTCTATGTACATGCCTCCTTTGTTACTTGGTCTTGATTGAAAGGGAATATCTAATACTTGAGAGTTTGAGGGGTTGACTTAGGGAAGTTGAAGGGGCTTTTACTGCTCCAAAGTTCTGGAGAACCCCAGGGTGAGGTATTTTGGAGAAATTGGAAAGGTAAAGTGCATGTATTATTTATTTATTCGTTTGCTTGTTTATTGAAAGGATAGTTAAAAACTAATTGCAGAATGTTTTGAGGACTCAGGTGGGTCTTCTTTAGGAAGTTCTTTATATACTTGAAACCAAAAACTAGATTTTTTTTTTTCCTTGCTTGAAAAATAGCTACCTCTGCCATTATGCTTTATAAGAATGGTGCCATTCATGAAGCAGTATAAATGCAGATGATGTTAATAAAGTTGTGGTCAATGTTTGATGTTAAAATTTCCGCTCCCCTGATTAAATATCTCCAATATTAGAAAAAATTGTTTTCCTTCATTTTTCTCAAAATTTTTTGTGGCTTTGGAAAAATCAAAGTAGCAGGGCAGGGAAACAGCTGTGGCTCAATCAGTTGGGCTCCTGTCTACTATATGGGAGGCCCTGGGTTCGCGTCCCCAGGCCTCCTTGTGAAGGCAGGCTCGCCTGCATGCTGTGGAGCACCACCCAGCCCACAAGTGTGCAGAAAGCTGACTAAGCAAGGTGAGGCAACAAAAAAGGGAGACAAGCAAAAACACAGAAGAGCACTCAGCGAATGGACCAGAGAGCAGACAGCAAGCAAGCCCAAGGAGGGAGGGGAAATAAAAGAAATAAATGCAGACACAGAAGAACGCACAACGAATGGACACAGAGAGCAGACAGCAAGCAAAAAGCTACAAGGGAGGAGGGGCATTAAAAAAAAAGTAGCAGGGCAATTGAGTTCAGAAGTCAATTGGTTATGCTTATTCAACTCATCTTAAAGAAACAAAAAATTTCTCCCTTCGATTAGCTCTTCTCCCTGAGACCTTTGTGGAAAAGAGGAGGCAGGAGTTTCTGAGCCAGATTTATACAAAAAGGAGACTAAGAGGGTGAAGAATTCTGTGCAAGCAGAATTTTGTAAACAATGTAAACAAAGAAATTACATTTTAGAAAAGAATAAGGATTGCTTCTTGCTAATATTTTCCTATAATTATTACATAATGTAGCTCAGTTGCTTCTAAAATTCATTTTCATAAACATTGAAGAAATTGTTTCTTGGCTTATAGGCACTTAAGGACAGCATTTTAATTGAAATCATTGCTAAACAAACACCGAAACACCAATTTACTAATTGCTCAGTATGAAGAAAGAGTAGTAGATTAAGAAATATTTGCTTATTGATTCACAGTTGGCCAGGAAGAAAGTCATTTAGTAAAACTGTGTGTTTTTCCTCAATTCATGGAAGAATTAGCTGCATTGAGCCATGGACAGACCACCAGAGACGAGTTGAGAAGGATTCCCTTCAGTCAGTGCCAGTGCTGTTCCAAAGGAAACATACCTCTCCATCTCTGAGCTCTTCCCCAGCCAGGAGAAATTTCCCACTAGGCCAGTAAGGGTTGTCAGTTGCCTGTCTTTAAGTCTTACTACTTCTGAGCTCTGGTTTAAGTAGTGAACATCCTTTGTGGAACATTAGGATAATCAGCACCCCCAGATGAATATCTTCTTTTCTCATATAACATCCTGCGAAGGGTTCAGTCCTTGCCTCTGATTTTTCTTGGGCATTTTCATTTTAAAGTGCCCTATTGTATGCCAAGGTGTGGAAGACATACCTTTCTGAATCTTGTTTGAACCTCTTTTATTACCTGCAGTGCATGTCTTGACTATGTAAATTATCTTCTTCTACATTTTATCTCAGTTTACTTCTGCCTTCTCTTTTGATTAAAAAAAAAAAAAGATTTATTTATTTATTTTCCCCCTTCCCTTCCTCCCGCCTTCCTGTTTTTGCTGTCTGTATTTTCTTCTCTTCTCATTTTCTGTCCTCTAGGAGTCACTGAGATTCGATCCTGGAGACCGCTGATGGGGAGAGAGGTTCCCTGTCAATTGTGCCACCTCAGTTCCTGGTTTCTGCTGCACTTCACCTTGACTCTCCCCTTGTCTCTCTTTTTTTTTTTTTGATGTGGCATCATCTTGCTGTGTGACTCACTTGCTCAGGGCACTGGCTCACTGTGCGGGCACTCGCGGAGGCGCTGGCTTGCGGTTTGGGCATGCTTTCTCTTCTTCTTTTTTACCAGGAGGTCCCAGGGATTGAATCCAGGTCCTCCCATATGGTAGGTGGAAGTTCTATCACTTGAGCCACATCCATTTCCCATGCCTTCTCTTTTAATCGTCCCTCTAACTGAACATCAATTCACTAATTATTGAGTATTTTTACTATCAAGTCCAGTAGTTATAAAGATATGTAATAGACTTCATTACCACAAATAGCTTGTAATTTCTTTGGGAAAATAAAAGCTCTAATCAGAGATTACTTATATGATGAGTGCTGGTCTAGGTGAGTAGAAACATACCGGGCTTGCAATGAGAGGAATGTCCCCATGAATGCACAGGGGTCTTAGAATTTGCTCTAGGATCATATACTTAATGTAATTAGCTATCCTTACTGTACCTCCTCCTGATTATACAGCCGATTCTTCTCTTCTGGGTAAGCCAGTCCAACTGGCCCAGACTTTCTCCTACCTTTCTGGTTTGGATGACTTCTCTCGGACTAATAACTTTGTATGTCATTTGGCTTTTGCTACATAACAGATCACCCCCTAAACATGGTGGCTTCAAATGACAGCTGTTTATTAAGCTTATGATTCTGCATGCTAGCAATTTGGGCTGAGCACAGCTGAGTAGTTCTGGTTCTATCGGCAGTGCAGCTTCTGGGTCAGCTGGGAGCTGGCTAGTCTAGGATGGTTCCAGCTGAGAGAGCATATATCTGCTGCACATGGTCTCTCATGATGTGGCTGTCCTACTAGCTTGGGCTTGTTCATAGCAGCCAGCAAGGATTCCAAAAGGAAGGGCTTGGAAGGCTTGGACCTGGGACACTAGCACTTCTGCTGTATTTTATTGGTCAAAGCAAATCATAAGGCCAGCCCAGAATCAAAGGGTGAGGAAATAGCCTGATTGCCTGATGGGAGGATTGCAAAAGTCACAGGTACAGGCAAAGGTGAAGAATTGTATCCATTTTTGCAATCAGTCATATCTGATAATAATTCTTAATTTTGCTAAGTTCCTCTACGTACTGCCCTTATGGGTTTTTTTGTTTGTTTGCTGCTGCTGCTGTTGTTGTTTTCACTTTGTGGCCATAAATGGCACCATCAGTGTAGGTTCATTGCCAGATTGTGGAGGGACTTAAAGGCCATGATGTTAGTGCTTTATAGCCATGAAAAAGGTTTGAGGTGGGGAATAGAATGAAGCAAAAATTGTAGGAAGGATCCAGTTGTAGATCTGCGCAGAAAGAAAATTTGGATCAAGATATCCGATTCCTATAGGCTAGTCCTGTTTGGATGTCCTAAAGACATCTTCATTTCCATATTTCAGAAATTGCCCTCAACATCTTCATTCTCCAACCAGATTTTCTCTTCTTTATGTATTTTCTTTCTCAGTAAGAAACCCTACCATTTACTAGGTATTCCAAGCCATATATTTAATCAGCATTCATGACTCCTCCTTTACCTTCTCTCCATTCATTCATTGCCATTGCAACAAATATTTAGAATGCCTACTCTGTGTCAAATTCTTAGTTCTCACTGCTTCCAGTAATCTAGGCCACTCTCATCTCTCCTCTTTGTCACTGGCTCAGTCTTAAAATTAATTGATCTCCATTCTTTCCTTCATGTTCTGTAGGACCCACAGAGACTTTTAAGAACCCAAAATCCCATTCATTCATTCTGAGCACCTACTATGTGCCAGACATTGTGGATACAGAAATAAATAAAGCAAAGTGACTGTCTTCATGGTGTTTACAATCTAATGAGACAGACTTACGATAAGGAGGTAAATTGGTATATAATGTATAGTGATGAGTGCTACGAAGAAAAGCAAAGCAGAACAAAGGGTGGAGAGTGACAGGGAATGCTATTTCACATTGGTTGATTAGGAAAGCCTCTCTTGGATCTTAACAGCATAAGAGAGGGAGCCATGTTGATATCTGAGGAAGAGCATTTTAGGCTGAGAGAATAACAAGTATTGAGTCCTTGAGATGAGAGTGGAATCTTAATGGATGAGAACCAGTCCTGTGGCCAGCATAGCTATAACAGAATAAGGATGAGAAAGGTGGTAAAGAGGTCTGGGAGACGGCCTCACATCAGGTCATGAAGCACCATGTAGGCAGTGGGAAGGACTTGGAAAATCATTGAAAGTATTGATGAAAGCCGTTGGAGCTTGGAAATTATTGGGTATTTTTGTTAGGAATAAAATCTGATCAATTTTATAGTGATTGCTTTGGCTACTGTAGGGATTAAGAGATGATAGTGGCTTGATAAGTGTGTAGCTGTGAAGATGATGAGAATAGGTTAGAAAAGAGATATTTTGAAGGCTTTGTTGATGGGTAAGAGAAGGAGAGGGGCTGTAGGTGCCACTTCCTGGCATGGGGACGATGGCGAGCCCTGGGCACTAGTGACCTTGTGGGTGTCCATTGGGCTAGTTAAATTTGAGACACGTTTTAGACATGCAAAACATGACAATCCTTATCCTAAAATCTTTCAATAATTTTACATTGAATTATGATAAAGTTTAGACTTTTTACAACACAGCTTATAAGATCTTTTATGGTCTGGCCTCTTTTACTTCTCTAGTCTCCTCTCTTTCCACCTTTCTCACCTGTCATATCACCTTGCTCCTCCTGTGTCTTCCAGCACTCCTGAATTTCCTTTGCCATTCCAGTCTCTCTTTGCTTATTCTATACCCTTTACTGAGAATAAACACATCCTTGTCCTCTTATTTGGCACATAGCTGACTAATATTTGGTTTTTCAGTTTAAATGTCTTCTTCTCTAAAAGGCACTCCCAGCCTCCCCGACACTTCCCCTTGACTAGGTTCTTTGTTCTCACAGTCACCTGATCAACCCGTTATAATGCCTGATATGTAGTTTTGTAATTATTTGCCTGTCACGCAGACAAGATTTGAAGGTCTTGAGGATAGGAACAGTGTCATAGCCAGTTGAGTGACTGGAATGTATTAATAGTAATCATGTAGGGAAGCAGATTTGGCTCAATGGATAGGGCGTCTGCCTACCACATGGGAGGTCCACGGTTCAAACCCAGGTCCTCCTTGACCCGTGTGCAGCTGGCCCACGCACAGTGCTGATGCGCAGGGTGTCCCCTGTGTAGGGGAGCCCCACACGCAAGGAGTGCACCCTGTGAGCATAGCTACCCAGCACGAAAAAAGTACAGCCTGCCCAGGAGTGGCACTGCACACACGGAGAGCTGATGCAGCAAGATGACACAATAAAAAGGGACACAGATTCCCCATGCCACTGACAAGAATATAAGCAGACACAGAACAATACACAGCAAATGGACACAGAGAGCAGACAACTTGGGTAGGGGGGTGGTCAGGGAAGAGGAGAGAAATTTTTTGAAAATAGTAAGCACGTAATAAATATAATTGTAATTTTTGAATGAGAGGGGGATAGGCTAGAAGCATAAAAATGGGTTAGAAAGACTAAAAACAGTAGGTCGCAGCAAAGTGACTGTGAAAATTGAAGGAAATATGGAATGACCTGAGGACTAATTATAGGAACAAGGAAGAAAGAGGTAATGGTTTCAGACCAAGATTTCCAAACCCTGGCTCAGTTTTTGGACATGGGGTATTGGAGAATTCTGTAAACCCTGGCAGGTGCAGCTGGGTTAAAAGTGCAAAAAGTAGGCTTAGTCTTAGTGTCACAGAAGCGCCCAGAAAGTTTTAGAGACCCTGGTTACCCTTTAGCACCAAGGCCAAACACCTAAGATAAGACATGTAGAAATTCCATAAAGGAGACAGAAGATTTAATTGTTGGTTTATTAATTTTTATTTTGCTTTGTTAAGTATTTTTAGAACTGAAAGTTTCTTATTCAAGAAGGGTCAGGTTTGGAAAGAGTTGAGGATCACAAAGAACACAAATGAGATAAACATTGTCTATTTACCTAAAGCCCCAGACAATCTAATTATCCTTTGGCTGCTTTGCCTCAGTTCCTTTTTTTTTTTTTTCAAGAATTTAGTTGTTTTGGTTTTTTTTTTTTTAGATTTATTTATTTATTTTATTTCTCTCCCCTTCCCCCCCTACCTCGGTTGTCTGTTCTCTGTGTCTGTTTGCTGCGTTTTCTTTGTCCAGCTTCTGTTGTCAGTGGCACGGGAATCTGTGTTCCTTTTTGTTGTGCCATCTTGTTGTGTCAGCTCTCTGTGTGTGCGGTACCATTCCTGGGCAGGCTGCGCTTTCTTTCACACTGGGTAGTTTCCTTACAGGGCGCACTTCTTGCGTGTGGGGCTCCCCTACGCAGGGGACACCCCTTCGTGGCACGGCACCCTTTGCATGCATCAGCACTGCGCATGGGCCAGCTCCACACGGGTCAAGGAGGCCCAGGGTTTGAACCACGAACCTCCCGTATGGTAGACGGACACCCTAACCACTGGGCCAAGTCCACCACCTGCCTCAGTTCCTTGATCCCCATTTGCCCCCACATACAGGCTTACTTTTTCTTTTGAGGTACCAGGGGCCGTGGATTGAGAAGCCGGCTCTAAGCCATATTGGCATCCCTGAGTTATTTTTGGGTTTGCTTGTTTTGCTTGTTGTTCATTTATTTTATCCCCGCAGGAGGCACCAGGAACCAAACCCAGGACCTCCCATGTGGGAAGCAGGAGCTCAATTGCTTGAGCCACATCTGTTCCCCATATAGGCATACTTTTACATAACAGTTATTCTTCTCCCAACATCCATTCCTTTCTCCCACCGCCTTCTGTTTTTGCTGTCTGTATCCATTTGCTGTGTGATCTTCTATGTCTCTTTCCTTTTGTCTTCTCTCCTCATTTTCTACTGTAAGCTTCCCCAGGATTCGATCCCTGACACCAGAGGAGAGAGGTTCCCTTTCACTTGCACCACCTCAGTTCCTGGTTTCTGTTGTGTCTTGCCTTGACTCTCTTCTGTGTCTCTCTCTTGTTTCATCATCATTTTGCTGCGTCGCTGGGAGGTCCCAGGAATCAAACCCAGGTCCTCCTGTATGGTAGATGGAAGCCCAATTGCTTGAGCCACATCTGCTTCCCATCCATTCTTTTCTGATCTTCCCTTAGTATCATGTGGGACAACCTTAAAATTTTATAACTAAGAAATGATCCTCTGTCAAAGCTATATTATTGTTTATGTGAACCACAGTTTTAGGAGAGTTCATATGCTGGTATAAGCTTCTGGAGTAAAGATGATTCATGGAAGACCAAAACATTTGACCAATGTACGAATCTGACTGGACCCGGGTGACTCCTCCTCTGTCCCTTGCCCCAGTCTCCAGCCCAGAGCCCAGCGCACAGCCCCAAACACAAAAGGGTATTCTTAAAAACGAATTTCCCTCTCAGGTTTCCTCTGGACAATGAACAAAACCATCATCTCATTATCTTCTTCATCTCTCGTTTTTTGAAAACCAAGTCTTCTTCCCTAAACTGTTCGGTACACTGATGCCTCCAGTCAGTGTTCTGTCATAGGGAAGCGGACTTGGCCCAATGGAAAGGGCATCGCCTACCACATGGGAGGTCCCCAGTTCAAACCCAGGGCCTCCTTGACCTGGGTGGAGCTGGCCCATGCACAGTGCTGATGCATGCAAGGAGTGCCGTGCCACACAGGGGTGTTCCCTGCGTAGGGGAGCCCCATGCGCAGGGAGTGCACCCCGTAAGGAGAGCTACCCAGCGCGAAAGTGCAGCCTGCCCAAGATGGCGCCACACACACGGAGAGCTGACACAACAAGATGACGCAACAAAAAGAAACACAGATTCCCGGTGCCACTGACAAGGATAGAAGCAGTCACAGAAGAACATACAGCGAATGGACACAGAGAGCAGACAAAAGGTGGGGGGGGGGGGGGAGTCAGGAAGGCAGGAAGGGGAGAGAAATAAATAGAAAAATAAATCTTAAAGAAAAAAAAGTTCTATCATCAGCACCAACATGACCATAATAGCAGCAGTCATGTGTTACATTCTTTATCATCTTTAACCTTTAGCGCAGCCTTCTCTTCAAGCTCCAGATGAGGTTTTAAGAAGTTAGGTAACTCAACAAAGTCATACAGCTGAGAAGTAGCAGAGGTGGAATTCAAACTCCCCTATACCTGATTCCCCTGGCTAGTGACCTTAGCTGCTATGCTGACTTTGGTGTTTTTGAAACATATTGGAATTCCTTGGGATTTCTGGATAATTCACAAATTCAGTAATCATTCTCTGAATAATTGGACAATGAATCTATTTTGGCCAGGGCCTTTTATTTTTTTGTGACCAAAAAAAAATGGAGTTGAAGTCCATCAAACTGGCCATAAGTATAATAGTCAATATCTTAGAATTTACCCAACTTAATTTAGATTTTCAATTCTGTAAAGGTATCTTCAGCTTTAGAAGCACAGAATTTCTACTTTATACTTCCTAAAGAAACCCATCAGCATATGACTTTCCTTACAGAAGCCCAAAGTCCAGTTTTTTTTTCAATAGCCTGGAGAATGAAGGGCTAAAGAAGACCTGAGGGTTTTCTCCAAATAAATGAAAGGGAGTATAAAATTTTTGTCTAAAATTGCAAAGGGAAGAACTGAGCTCAGGTACTTTCTAGTACTTACCAAGTACTGGGAAACAGCTTTTAAGATCCACTGGAAAGGTTGACTTCATCAGAAATGCAGCAGGACTAACAATAGAATAGGCTTTTCAGTGCCTTCCTACAGCTCTTGGGAGCTGACTCTTACACATTCAGGAATTTTCCAGGCCGCCATTGGCTGTTTAAAACTGACCATGAGTATTTGCACCATGGAAACTGGCAGATGCTACAAATAAAGGTTTTCTTTTTTCTTTTTTTAAGACCAGATTTATTAGCACACCATTAGCTCCTTCATAAAGAAGTAAACTTCCTGTCATTAGAAGTATTCAAGTAGAAACTTGGTGCTTTTCTAAGAAATGTGTTGAAATTAATGAAGTAAGGCAAAACCAGGTCTTATCCAACTACATTCCACTTTATCACTTAATGTACTAAAGGCCGTTTGATTTCTGTTACTTGAATCTTTACTGGTGCTACCTTCTATCTCCAGTATCCACTCCTTATCTACTACTTATCTGGCTTTATATGTGTTTTCCCCTGCCCTCAGCACTTTTTGTTTTAACTTTTAAAAGAAGAGTTTCCATAACCCTGTGCTGTGATGTCAGACTGCTTGGGTTTAAATCCTCATTCCACTATTGACTAGCTATTTGAACTCTGGCAGGTTATCTAGGCAGATGAAGTGTTATTTTCTGTATTTGTTAAAAGCAGATGATAAAAGTACCTCCCTCAGATGGTATTTCTGAGTCTTAGATGGAACTAATCCATGTAACATGGTTAATACAATACCTGGCCATGGTAAGAACCTAGTGGATGGTAGGTGCATTTCCACTTAAGGGAGCATCAGATCTATTTTTTTCAATTTCTTACAACTCCTGAACTCTAGAGTTTATAAAGAATTTCACACTTCGCTAAGTTGACTATTCATGTTTGTGAGATTTTTGTGTTTTTAATTCTACTTTCTCATGGACATTGTATAGTCAGAGATGCAGTCTTATGGTACATCGTATCAATAATAATGAACTAAACAGATGTTTTCAATATTAGAAGACTATTGGCAATACATATATCAACAGTTCATTGGAAACACCAAACTTAGAGAAGGTAGAAAAGAATGATGTTGAGGGTTTTCTGAAGAAAGTCATGGTAAGGACAAAACAAAGCAAAGATGTTTATTTTGGATGTAAACTATTCTTTTATTGAGGAAACACTGCGATATGTTTATGAAGACACAAAAGGAGTGGACACACCCAGAGTGGTTTTATAAGCAGAAGAGAACAACTCATAACTCTGGTAGGGAGAAGGCTGTTCCTAGAGCACACAAAGCAGTCTTTAAAATTTGATTCCTAAAAGGAATAGATGTTTTTATGGATAAAAGAGGGGGAGGCCTAGGCAGCAACCCTTGTTTCTACACGATATTTTATGTTTTGTGTGTCCATTGTTGTTTCTAAATACTTAGTCATCTCTGTATAGACCATCATTGAAGTACAGTACATTATTCAGACTGAAGGTACATACATTTACTATAAATATTTATCTTGCATATAATGTGCACATTTGTGATTTTCATTCAAATAATGCTGGAAGTTTCTGACTAGCCCTTATTGTGAACATCAGGCTATGAACTACACATGTGGTAACACAGTTTCAGACACTGCTCTTTAGTTCCAGGTCTGGCAGAGATCTTCTCAACATGGTTGACGTATGAGGGAGGTATGGCTAATACGTGTTCCTTTTGCCTTTGCCCACTGCTTTAGCATAGTTCTCTGTCAAGTAAATTGGGACCAGTTTAAAGACCATTCCTTTCAGGCAGTTTAGGAAATGATTAACTCGTTCTCATCCTTCTGTTAGATGAAAGCTCTGGGTTCTGGGCTTCTAGGTTCTTGGCTTATGTTGCATAAAAGAATTGAAGGACATACCATAAGATAGGCAAGGCAGTAAAGAGTTTATTAAGAAGCAAGAAAATTAGAAAAGTACACAGTCGGAGGCATGAACTGTGGGCATGCTACAGAGTAGGAAGCATGTGGGGTCCCAGGTCAGGCCTTTTTAAAGTCTTCTCTCCCTTCTTAGTGTTGGTGGAGGGGCCCCAGGTGTTTGCTCTTCTAATTAGTTGCCCTGTCAGTTCCCAGAGGGCCAATGATGAGGCCTTTTGAGGGTATCTGGGGCTTTCCCGTGACCCCATATGGGATTATCATTCCAAACGGGATTCTTATGGCCAGGTCTCGCGGGATCCCTCAGGAGTTTTCGGGGGAAGTCGCACGGCCATGTTTTCTGTTGGCCGTGTTGTCTGCCGGATCTTCAGCTGTGAACCGCGTGTTCCCTTTATCTATACTAACCTGCCTCACTTGGTCAGCTTTGACTGGCACCAGTATTTCCCATAGTCTTTGCTCTCTGGATACCTTGGGTATATGAAACAATTGTATTAGAAACATGTGTGGAGACCTGGACCAACTTAAAATATGTATAAAAATCCAAGGTTCATGTTCAGTATTTAAGGTCCTAATTTAAAGTTTCTCTGGCCTTATTATTCGTTTGCAAAAAATATACCAGGTGTTTATGGAATATGATTAACTCATATTGTTTCTTTCACTTTGACACTTTGGCTACTCGCTATATTGGATTACCCAAAAAATGGATAAGCTGAATATTTCCTCTCCTTTACCTACCTCCTATCAACACCATGGTGGTGGATGAAACGGAAAAAAGAAAAGGCGGTACAAGAATATTCAATGGTAAAGCCAGAGTCAACAGAAGCAAAGTCAGAAGAAACCTAATTGCTCTACTTTTAATACACATGTTTTCCATAGATGGCTGGTTTTCTTCAGTTTTCATAATTACAATTTCAGGCAGCATCCTCCGCTCCAGGACGGTTATCCCATTTGTGGGTTATCCATTTCCTGTGCATTTCCTTCCTTCAGCCCACCTCTTGGCTACATAAACATTACTTCATGTCACAATTGATACCGCAGGTGGTCAGAGCAAATTGTGAAGAAAAAAAAAGGAAAAGGAAACCTGTCAAAGTTGTTTTGTGTTAAATTAAAATATTTTGGTGAGGAGAGACCTGCACTTGTGGCCAGAACGAGGCTTCTGAAGAAAGTAGTTATTTCGGAAATCTACCTTATTTCTTTCATTAACATCTCAACTAATCAAACATTTGCTAGCTAAATATTTTTGCAAAGGTCAACAAAATGGCCATTTTGAACTTGGAAATAAAGTTGAGGCTATGTCTTCATTTCTGATATATAATCAGCTAATATTTACTGAAATCTTAGGTTACACTTAGTTTAATGCGTGGTTTCTAGGGGCTTTCAATAGAGACAAAACTAACATACAGGATTCAACAGTGGACAATTCAGTCATATACATGAAAAAGGGTTGGATTGTGTAGAATAGAATATGAGTGTGTACCTCCAAGTTAAGGGAAGAGAAAAAGATGAGTAGGGTGGAGAATTGGAAAGGCTTTTGGGGAGGAGGTAGGACCTGAATTGTGCCTGGAAACTGGTGAGGTAGGTGAGTGTGGGAGCTGAACTCAGATAAGTAGATGGGACTGTGTGTGTATGTATGGGGCCTCCGGTGGCAGGAAGGTGGGAAGAAGATGGAAATGTCCATGACAATATATAAGATTCTACTATGAATGAAATTTGTATTGTCTCTGATGAAAAATGGGTAACCCCTTTCTTAAAATGAATGCCCAAAACTACTCCAATATATTTGTGAACATTCAACAAAAGGCAGTCTCAGTTGGGGAGTGAATTAATTAACAGATTCATGTTGGGAGCATTGAGGGTAACTGTTAACTAATTAGCATTTGATTTTGAGGTTTTGGAAAGACAGGAGCTTCCATTTAGGTTGTACTTGGAATAAAGCCAAGTCATGACCTACAAAACCCTACATGAACTGACCTTGAAGAATTTGCCTTCGTCTGTGCTCTTTCTCATTCACTAAGTTCCAGCATTATGAACCTTCTCTCTTTCTTCACAGTTAAGTCTTCCTGTGCATGGTCTTTGCATTTGCTGACTTCTCTAAGAGGATGCTTGTCCCAGGCTCTTGGATGGCATGGTTCTTTTTCATTAGTCACATCTCAGTTCATATTTCCCTTTCTCAGAGACTGGAGTCTTTTTCTGAACATCTCACCTAAAGCATTCACCATCACATCACCCTCTCTCATTCCTTTGAAACACATTCCTCTGAATGGTCTAGTTTGTTTGTTTGTTTATTTTTCTGTATCTCCCCCCAGAGGGGTCACAAGGGCAGGGCACCCCATCAGCCCTGTCCTCTGCCATACCCCAGCATGTAGTAAGAACTCAGTAAAGTATTTGCTACATGAGTCAATAGCAGCAGAGTCTTCATTATGAGGAAAAGCTTTGCATTCTTTCCCCAACATGCTAAACTGTGAGAAAGCAGGAAAAGAATAGTGCCCGATTAAAGACCTGGGGTGGTTCCTGTTGCTATGACATTGCTTTTCTGCACATCTCTTTTCCTTTGTTCTGTTTCTGGGAAACAACACTACTCAGAGGCGTATTTCAAAGAGATGGGCTTGAAAGGAACAACTGTGTGGTTTGGATGAGGACTAGCAAATCCTATCAGGAAAAGCTGCTGGTTTAATTCATTTGTTAGAATCTTTATATGCTGTGGCCATTGTGAGATGAAATCATTACATGTAATGAGCTTAGTTTCTGTGTTTTAACAGCCTGCAGCACGTTCTCCTGTGTATGTCACCTTTCTGTGCTTTGTGCCATTCTTCATTCCTTTCCCCAAAGTAGCCCTGAATGAGTCTGTCTACTCCCCTCAAATTATAGTACAGCAGCCATTGTTAATTTAGTGACAGAAGATTGGAGAACCTATTATTTTCTCTCATTCATGAGTTTCTTACCTCTGATTGACACTGTGCAAAAGCTACCTGGGTTATTCTGTGCCTAGCTGGATTGGCTTCTAGTACTTGCTTAAGAAATTTATCGAACACCTTCAGCTGCCTGGTTTGGATTTGTAAATGAAATACTATGATGCCTATTTATGGTTTATCCATGTCATCACTACATGCCAAGAATAAAATGATATATCCCTTGTTCTGCTATTGAGATAGACTTCATATCAGAACAGTTCAGAGCTGGTGAAAGAGGCTTCCATTACCCTTGCTTCTCCACACCTGTCTTTCCTCCCAGCCTCTATTACCATGCTGGAGATCCATGTTTCTGTTCCATGAGGTATTTCGGTCAGGGTCCTCCAGAGAAAAAGAGCCAACAGGATATATGTATATTCATACATATTCATAAAGAGATTTATTATAAGGAATTGGCTGGCACAATTATGGTGACCAGCAAGTCCAAATTCTGTAGGGCATCAGGCTGCAGGCTGGGAATTCTATAAAGGTGCTGTTGAAGTCTTGGATCTGAATTTTTTAGGGGAAGCTGGTAGGTTGGAAAATGGGTTAGAGTTGATGTTGGAATCTTGAGGCAGAAATTCTTCTGACCTTTCGAGCCTGCACTCTGTTCTTGCCTTTAACGTCTCCTATTGATTGGATGAGGCCCACTCACATTATGGAGGGTAATCGCCTTTACTTATGGTCAACTGATTTTCGATACTTGTTACATCTACGGAATACTTCCTCAGTAAAAACTGGGCCAGTATTTGACCAAAAACTAGACATCATAACTTGGCCAATTTGATACAGAGAATTAACAGTCACACCAGGCAATCTACCAAATTGCTGTTAATTTCATGCACTTTCCTAAAAGGTAGGTTAATTCTCCCATCCTCTCACTATTCAGTAATCTGCAATGTACAATTCTCCCTCTTCCTCCTTAAGCATTGCAGCGACAACACGCATCCTTGCCAATCGGACATGAATATTGAAGGGGCATGGAAGAGAGGCTACACAGGAAAGAACATTGTGGTCACCATCCTGGACGATGGCATCGAGAGGACCCATCCAGATTTGATGCAGAACTATGTGAGTGTTTACTGTGGTTGGAACGGCTCCTCTCCTTGGGAGCAAAGGAACTCAAGTTAGGATTATCAGAAAAGGGGAAGGCCTACCGAACAATGCAACAAACAGATACATTAGGCTTTATATATTGCTCCTTTCTTGTAAAAGATATGCTGTTGGAGTGCAAGAAGCATGAGATAACACTTGAAACTATCTGATGCCTTTGACCTACAAAGAGCGGATGGTACAGGAGCAGAAACTCCACCACCAACACTACCTCGTAGTCACTGTTATAAGCAAACAGTCCAGCTTTGGTTTTTGCAGGCACTTTTGCCTTATTTTGAGACACTGACATATAGTGAAACTGTTGATTATTTTAGTTAGGACAGACAGTCTTTTGGGTATTAGTAAAAAGTTTGAATTGTAGACTCCTTTATAGCAGATAGCAGTATCTGAAACCAGACAGTTACTGTCTGTCTAATAGAAGTCTCTGGATACCTGATATAATAAGTATTTAATGCTGATATGTAATTGACTTGCTAATTATTTATGAATGATTTCTGTTTTCTAAAATCTTTGAATTATGTTAAGAAAGTTATACTCTCAAGAAATGAAGTGAGAAATAGGAAGTTAGTCCACATAGAATAAACCATTTTGCTCCTCGGTAGTCAAGGAACACTTCACAGAAAGGTGGTAATTGAGGACATCTTAAAGGATACCCATTTTGTGAAGAGGGTGAGGGTTCCATTCTAGATACGAGGTAAGGCCATGAATGACAGAAATGGACTGGGTATTTCTTTGGTCTGGTAGAGTATTTCTTCCCCTTAAAGGGGAGAAATACAACACTGATTATTATTGAATAAGTGGGCCCTCCCTAAGGCAGCCTAACACCACCCAACCAAGAGCATATTACTTAACCTAATTACTCTACTGCAGAAATGCGTTTAAGAATACCTGAGCCTGCAGGTCAGTGGCTAAATTATGAACATCCATTTCCTTTCTCTTGCTCCCTCCTCTGTGGCCTGTAGGATGCTTTGGCGAGTTGTGACGTGAATGGGAATGACTTGGACCCGATGCCTCGTTATGATGCAAGCAACGAGAACAAGTAAGGTCCAAGTGAAGGGTGGCGGGTGTGTGGCTGGCAGGGCCCCTCTCTGGAGCTCTGCCTTCTGCGCGTGCTGTGGGGAATATTCTCTTAGAAAGCCGTGGTCACAAATGATCCCTAATTTGCTCCAAGATGAGCAAGTGCTGTTTCCCTGAAGCTTCTTGTTCATAAAAAGGGGTGGTCCACATAGTTAGAATGGCTGCCCAGAGAGAGCCCTGGGGTATAACTCAAGATTGCCAACTCTTGAGGTTGAACTGGGGACTGTTGCCCCTCACATGGTAATTGGCCCGTAACCCATTTGTTTGGGCAATGGGGTGCTAAAGAGAGGCCAAACTGAATACCCTCAAAAGAGTTTTTTAATTCCATTAAATTCAATAAATTTGATTGACCGTCTGTTATATTTGAGGTCCTCTGCCAGGGGCTTTCTTGTTTTGGTTTTCCTCTTCTCTCCTCCCTAGTGATTACATTTCCTTCATGGAGCAGGATTAGCTAAAGTCCACCTTGCCCTGTCCACTAATAAGCCAGGAATACCTTTAAGAATTGCCCATATGCAGATTGCATTACTTTTCTTATCCCCACAGTGAAAAGGCACAGAAATTCTTCCTGGTTAACTATACCTTCTAGTTAGTAGAGTAATTTTAATGAAAGCAAATGAAAATCTACATTCATTTGATAGCATAGACTAGCCTAACATTTTTTCAGAAAGGAAGCCGGAAGGGTTTTTCTTGTAAAAATGAACCAGATCTTTTAAAAGATTAATAGATATTTCCAATCCCTGTATCATTTTAACTGACTTTTTTCCTTTTACTGCCAAGTTCCTCCAGGATAAATGCTGTATTTTAGATACGTCATTTGAATTTTTATTTACATGTTTTAGTTTGGAAACAAAGATGTTGCAAAGAGCATTTTTGCCCATTTATTATTAGTCTTTTCCAGTCTGCCTGTTTCTTTAGGGAAAAATTTCTCAGCTACTCTTATTTGATTAGGTAAGGCAATAAATTTAGATAAAACCACATTACTTAGGAAATCGTGACTGTACCTACCTGTGACTTTTTTTTTAACCATCCACAAAGAAACTGCAACAAATAGTTGTATTAAATATGCTGTGTTTGTTAATATTAACAGCCAAATAAATATTACAGATCACATTCAGTGATAAACGCAATAGACAAATTCATGTAGATAGAATTTTCCAGAACTTTAAAAACAGAGAGAGAGAGACCTAAATTGAATTGGATAGTTTTCTTCCAGATCTGGTTGTTGCTCTCTAGCTTACAATTTTTATAATTAGTGAATTTCACAGAGTTAGACTTTTAGACTAAGTAAGCTCATATAATTAGCCTTTTACAAACAGCATGAAACACACCAAAGAACTAACCTGAATCTCTCAATACTTAGAAAGTTACAGCTGATACATTTCAAATTCAGTCCATTCTGGTTCTCCTATAATGCAACATATGCATTTCTTAAAATAATCTCACTCTGTAAAATCTAAAAAATACTACGTTTGTGGGAAAATAGAGTTGGCTACAACACTCAAAAACTTTATCAGTGACACATGCACAAAAGATAGGGACCAAATAAAACCAGTAACCAGTTTCACATGTTTCAGTTAAGAAATGCCTAAAAACAAAAATAAGTGTGGTCCTTTACCTTAAGGAAGACCTGACATTGGCTGCTGAAGAATATGGTCACCATACCTACCCCTGCTTACGGGCCCGCCACCCTGTGTGCAAGAGGAAAAGGAAAACAGAGTGAGAGAAGAGAGAAAGGAAGAGAGAAAGCAGAGAGGGAAAATACAAAATAGGCTGAGAGGAAGGAGGGGAAAAATAAGTATAAGGGAGGCAGCCCCAGGATGGCCTTCAGAAAGGCTGCATCCTGCAGTCTTGTGCAGGGGTGGGAGGGGATTACCTGAAATCTGATGGAAAAGTTGCTACAGCAGATGTGGATGAGAGCGGTCCATCGTGCTCATCAGGTGTGTACCTGTGTGCTTTGTGGATTCCTACATGGCTCATTTCAGATGGGCGCTATTTCCTGCATGTACCTTGTTTCCGGGACAAAATCATGCATAAGCAAATGCAAAATTCACCAAAATGCTCCTTAATAAATCAGTCATATTGGAAGAACTTCATGTTTTCAAAATAAGCATTAGAGCAAAATTGACTGTCTTATATCCTTTAGCTAAATGTTTATCATCAACATCTGTATAGAGAAGAGAAACAAGAAAATCGAGGTCATTTTAGCACCCAGAGACTCCTTGGGCAGAGAGATGAGGGACAAGAGAGGCTCTAGGAAGAAACTGAAAATCAGTGCTTTGAGTCCCATAGGGTTATATCTGAATCTGCATTGGCAGTTTTTGCATAGAAAATCATCAGTGGTAATGGAAACTGTTCTCCAAGGCTTTGTCTGATCTTTGACTAACAGTGCTAAACACAATGTCCGTGTGCTGGTGTCTTTCACTATTTGGACAATCCTTTGAGTATTGGCTTTGATGGCTTTTTATAGACTGCCTTTCTAAAACGATCATTTTTATAGTTTTAGCTTTATGGCCTTTGGAACTTATCCCTCTGAACTTTGGTATTTTTTTTTTTAACCTCTAAAATGGGCATAATAATACTTATCTGTAAAGACTGGCAATAAAATATGTAAAACTCCAAGCATAATGCTGACTACATAATAGGTGCTTGATAAATAATAGCTGTTAGTATTGTAATTATATTTTCTATTCATAGATCTAACTCTTGATATGTAGTCCATTGAAAATTATTTCTCAAAATACATGTGCATTGAACATTTTGAATTTAAGACTTGGAATTCTTTGTGTGTTTTGCAGAGGTAGAGGTTTAGATAGGTTTTTCTGCCTTCGTAGGTCCTGGGAGCTACGACTCATTCAGTCTTTAATTTCATTTTTCCATCTCCTTCGGAGGAGCATGAGGGCTCACAATTGATGGAAGATAGTGGAGATGAGGAATTTGTAGTCATGTTCAGAAGGAGGAAGGTGAGGTATCTGCTCATTGTGCAGTAAGGCCAGTCGGCTTCAGAGCATATTTAGAATTATTTCAGATCTTGACTGCATTTGTTCGTTCATTCAGCACGTATTCATTGAGACCTGACTTTGTGAATGGCTCTGTGCTAAATGCTTGGGGGATACAAGGATGAAATAGCATAGGTTACCAGCTAATGGGGTTGAAATGGGAGATGATTTAGTAAAAAGCAGTACTGCCTGAAGGGTTTTCAGTACTAAGAGAGAATGTATCCTGAAACTTCATGCAAATCATATCTCTTAAACTTGCACGATTACATTACCTTTCTAATGCCAAAGCTTTGAGGTGAAGAAAATCACCTGCAAAATATAAAAGTTGTAACAATCCCTTTCTTGTCGCTCTTTCAAGATCCCAAATGGTGATGTGTCAGACATAAATAATGCTGAAGAAATGGCATTATTAGAGGAGATCATAAAAACGTGTCCTTCCTTTCAGCATTGCATCCCTTCGTATTAGCTCTTTTAAGTCTAGAAAGACTTAAAAGAGAAAATGCCTCCCTGCAAATGAAGCAGTCTCCTGGCATTCCGTACCATTATTCCTATTTCTCACAAATGAATTATTGATAGCTGAGTTAGACTATCCTTTCCCTAGGTTGCTTCATGCTAAATGTTCTCTCTGCTTAAAAGTCATAGCAATGTATTTAGTAGGAGATGAGACCCCAGCATTTTATTTTGAATGAATGTATGATATGTGGACCCAGAATCTAATTCCTTTTCAAAACAATCCAACCCATAGGTTAAAGATTCATTTTCCAAAAGGAATGGATTTCTTTTCCCATTTTATTCCTTATCTCTATTTCTGGAAAGATTTAACCAGGGTGGATGGAAGAACAGTCTTTTTGGTTCTTTAATTCTCTTTCACACATCATTTCTGGTTTTAAGAATATTGCCGTGTTACAGAAATCAAAGTGTGTGTCCATCTCTCATTCCTGCAGATGAGGACTGTTCTTGGGAGATAGAGTTCCAAGGCAGAGCCAATGAATGTAATCAGTTTTCTTCTCCATTTATCATTATAAAAAAATATTTTAATTCATAACTAGAAAGAAAAAACCCACAGCATAGCTCTGTAGCCTTAACTGGTAGAAGCATTATTTCTTCATAACTGGGACTTAGCCAAATATATTAAAATAATGTTATCCTATAGCAAAGTAGGTCAAACCAGAGCTACCAAAGAAAAGTCATGCCATTATCAGAAGCTGATATTTTCAAAAGTTTGCCTCTAATACTTTTGTTTTTTATTTATTTTAATTTTTATTTTTTGAGGTACCAGGGCCAGGGATTGAACCTAAGACCTTGTATGTGGGAAAGCCGGCACTCAACCACTGAGCCACCTTAGCTCCCAACCTCTAACACTTTTGCAAAATAATATCTACAATATTCCACATAGTAGGTACTTGATTGATAAGTTTCAAATGAGTTTATATAATGCCGATTATAGATGTACATACCAGAAGCTTAAACAAGCACTTTTGAAAAATATCTGATACTTTGCATATATAGCTGTAGATTTTATGTTCATGGAAGAAACTGCAGTGAATATGTTAGAAAACTCATTTCCATGTATAGGGTTCATGATGTGATACCCTGAAGTAGTAAACACTTTTGGTCATCTTCTAGGCTCTGAAAAGTGATCTGGGTGCACAGGTAGTAGCAGCACAATATGATAAAGCTTCTCAAAGACCAGAAACCAGACATTTTTTCCCTTCCTCCCAACATCCAATTAGTTAGCAAGTCCTGTTAATTCTTGCCATTTAATCACCCTCTTTTAATAGCTCTCTGAAGCCTCACTGCCTGTCTCCCCATTCCATCCACTAGCCATTGCGTTACTTTATCCCTCTTCTCTTACCTTGATCCTTGTAAGGGTTGCTTAAATGGTCTCCCTGTCTCCAGTCTAAACCCCATCCTTCTTCCCTGAATGATATTATGGAAACAAAATATGAACACTAAAATACCTCAGTGTCTGGGAGTGGTTGTAGCTTAAGTGGATGAGTGCCTGCTCCCATGTAGGAGGTCCTGGGTTTGAGCCCTAGTACCTCCTAAAAACAAACAAACAAAAAAACCAACACTCACTGGGAAGCAGATCCCAGATACCCTAAAACAAAACAAAGAAAACACCTCAGTGTCTTGATGTTTTGTAAAAAATAAAAGACCCTTTGGGATAAATCTTCCCTCATTATTAAGCCCCCTGAATTTTTCTTCTTTGCCTCCCACTTTCCTTGTCCATTATACAGGACTTTGTGCAGCTCCCTCAATGTGCCACAACTGCACCCACTGCACAAGTCCACCCACTGCACCTGAATAATTCCTCCTCTGCCTTCAACTCACATCACCTCCTCTGTCATGCTTTCTCTCACCCTCCCCGGTGTGAGCTGGATACCCCTCAGTGGAGATTTCACTGCACCTGTGAATTTATTATCTCTTTTATGACCTTTTCCCATTGTAGATATGGTCACATTTACCAAGGTTGAGAATGGAGAGGCAAGCACAAATGCTGAGCAGATGATTTTGAGTTCAGCGTGGGATATAAAATGTCCATTTGGCCTTTCAATAATTATGAGATTACTGACCCTGCTTAGCAAAATGTGTTCCAAATCCAAATGGTGTTACATCTAGTGGGCTATTGTGCCGAATATCTTTTTTGACTCTCCACCCCGCCATATATCCCAGAAAGCTGTCTAGGGACTGCATTAATGGGCTTCCTTGTCCTCTAGCTTCCCACTGGATTTGGCCAGTGGAAGGCTCAGGCAGGAAGTCAGTGGACTACAGGAGAGTGAGGAAGGGGTATTTATTCTCTGTTCAGAACTCCTTCCAGGTGGCCCTCCCTGCATTGCTGCCCTCTGTGGGTACCACTGACCACACCTTCCCCAAGTTCTCTTAGGTCTAGGGCTCATTCCTGAGCATTCCCTTCCTCCCTCTTGGTTTCCCTAAACCCTGCCCACACCTGTATATAAGTCCTTCAAGTAAGATCTCTCATTGTTCAATATGAAAGTGGTGGGCGTTTCTTGATGGTTCCCTGACTGACACAGGTATAGTTAGTCCATTATCCTGGTGTCATTGATAGAGTAAATGGGAAATTGTTCAGATGCTTCTAGGGAAAAAAAACAAACTAGACCCACAGGCCCTGTCTAAATAGCTCTTTATTCTTTGATGAAGGCTGAATAAATATAAAACATGGTTATCTAACCTCAAATTACTCTAGACCTGTCAATTGAAGTGTAAATATTCATTTTTATAAAACAATACATTCATTATTCCAGGGCTTATAATCATGATAGTGCTTTGTTCTTTCCTTTGTCAATTTTCATTTGCTCACCTCAAGGATTTGGAGACTTAGACTCTTTGGGCTCTCTAACGATTTTGATAAAGGGTCTTATTTGATGCTATGAGTTGAAATGAGGTTTGGGTAAAATTTATGCTTACCGAGTACACTATTGACATAATAATTGATAATGGCTTGAATTTAATTTTCTTATTTAAAAAACAAACACACAAATTCCTGGAGCCTCTAAAGTAGATGGAAATTGCAGTAAGAGAAAGAGATAAGTAACCTTTTTAAATAATGGATTAAGCATTTGAACAGGTTTTCCGGTCAGCTGTGTTTATTTATTTCTCTTTTAGTCTTCCTTCTCCTCTAACGTTGCCCTTAGATCCTTATATTTTCTCTTGTTTCCTTTTACCCAGAAATATGTAAAATTTAGAGCATGAAAGGACTTGAAAGGTCAGTGCTAGGAGTTTATTATTCGTATTATTGCAGAGCATTAAGGAAGGCATCCAAGAACTTTCACATCAGATTGGCCTCTGGACACTTGGGTAGGATGCGGAACAAAGAAGGCAAACTGATGAGAGAAAGAGCCTACATTTTATTTATTTTACTCCCTGTACAGTATCCAGAAGAAGAGCAGTCTGAAAAAAATAATCAAAATAAATTGGAAATGCTTTATTTTTATAATCTCAAGATACTATTTAGATAGTGGTAATTTTCCTATTCAAAGTAAATGCCTTCTAAGTTTAGGGACTAAAATTAGAATTTTGTTTTTACAAGCTAAATGAGATGTCATAATTTTGATGTTTGGCAGTTTAATTAATTGCAATCAAAACCTGTTGTTCAAGGTATTTTAGTATCATATTGTGTGTGTATATGTATCAGTTGTATGTGTGTGTTGTAATTATGAGCCTTAAAAAAAGTGCACGTGTAAAAAATATGTCCCTTAACTCAGGGCATCTTTTCTTAGTTCACAGAAAATACGTTACTAAACACAGCAAGGTGATATCATTTAAAAATGTTCTGTTTTCAGAGAAGAACCTGGGCTCCTGCCCGAGCCTTGCTGGTCATTGTTTGTGTGACCTTGGCCAAGCATTCACTTCTCAGTGCCACATCCCTTGCCACATCAGTATCTCAATGTTTAACTTAAACCACCAGCCAACACAATCTGTAGATCTAAAGAGTCAAACCTAATTGAGCTATTTGACTATACTTGAATGCAATTTAAATGAGTCCTATTAAATTAGCACATCTGCAATGGTGTCTTATTTACAGTTCACAACAACCCACCTTTAGAGAGAAATCTAGAGAAGTTAAGTAACTTGCCTAATGGCACAGAAAGATAAAGTAAGAATTTGACTCATCCATTTCCACAGAGTACCTAAATTAATCTGTGGTCAAGTACAGAAGAAATTAATTCCTTGTGTTCAACACATGCTTCAGTAAGTTTACTACCTTCACAGAACCGTAATCGCATTGCTAGAATGCTACAGCATTGTGTTCAGTAAATACTTAATAGCATGGCTCTGTCACCTGCCGGTATTTAGGGATCTGAGTATCCTGAGAGTATCGAAGGGGTTGGTCTTAAAAAGACTGCTAACCTCTTATATGTACGTGTAGCTTGGAACAAGTAACAATGGTTTATTACAGAAAATATTCTTATAAATTTTGACTCTATAATGGTATTTGTTCTATGGAAATAGTTGAAGACCACCCAAAAGAACACAGAGGCTCTTTATTCATAGCTTGCTATAGCAAGGGAGTCAGCCTCCATCACTTGCATCTGGTAGGCGCAGGACAGGAGAGGTAGGCACAGGTTAGGGAAAGCTTTATGGCTGACAAAAGGGAAGGCTTCAGGTATACTCTCACTGGAGGTTGGCATGGGGAAGCTGGAGCTTGGGTCTCTCCATTCTCAAAAAATTCCACTAGTATAAACAGGATTTTTTTTTTTTTCAATTAAAGAGTACTAGCTCATCATGATATAGGTAAAAAGCTTTTTGGAACTTTATAAAAGTGCCACATATATTATGTATGTTATTAACATTAAGGGTGATAATAAGTAATAAGATAAAATTTTAGCCTCATTCTCAGGGGGCATGTAGTTCTTATATTTCTCAATTTGGAGATATGGCCTGTCTGAGGTTGGAATCACATAAACTAAGAGACATTTTCCGAGTGTTTTTGCACTTACATGACAATACTTAGAAATTCTCTGAAAAGGTGGGCTGTAAAAGGAAGTTTCTCTATAAGAGCAAAAGACTGAGCCCAAGGAGAGGTTCTGGGAATCAGAAAACTTCCTCTCCTTCATACAAGGGTATGAAATCTTGAGAATGTTCTTTGCTTTGAAGAATTGTGGCAAATACACCTAAAAAGAGCTCCAGGGAATTGAGAAGAACAATAGGCTACTTGTGATTTTCCAGCAGATTCCTCTGAATCGCATTTCTCCACTGCTTGTTCTCATCACAAGCTGCCATCTCATGAATTTTAGAGAAGAGTGACCTTTGTTAGAAGAGTTTACCTCTTCCTATTTTTAGTTATCTATACACCATCTGCATACAATTTACATATGCTAGGAAATGCATTTGAATTTCCATGAATAGCAAATAAAATACCTCATGTGACATCCTGGGCTGAAATTAGCTGAGTGCTAAAGATTTTGTATGACCTTTTTGCTCTTGTTTGGATTTCCCTCCTTCTGAGGCTCATCCTCATAGGATCACACCCCCAACCCCCACCCCTGTCCCTTTTTTTCCTCCCCAACCTTACAGCCCTACCTATATCAGGTTGACACATATCCTTTTCTTTTTCCACTTCCTGATACCCTGATTCCCACCCCCATAGGCTTTAGCATCATGTGTTCATCATAAGGAGAAAGAAACCCACATTTATCTCTAGCAAGTGCCCCAGCGTTGCCACTGGTCCACTGCATTTTTTTTTTAAAGATTTATTTCTCTCCCGTTCCCCGCCCCTGCCCCCAGTTGTCTGCTCTCTGTGTCCATTCCCTGTGTGTTCTTCCGTGTCGGCTTGTATTCTTGTCAGCGGCACGGGGAATCTATGTTTCGTTTTGTTGTGTCAGCTCTCCATGTGTGACAGTGCGCCACACCTGGACAGGCTGCACTTTTTTTTGCCCTGGGCAGCTCTCCTTACGGGGAACACTCCTTGCACTTGGGGCTCCCTTGCGTGGCAGAGCACTCCTTGCGCGCATCAGCACTGCGCATGGACCAGCTCATCACATGGGTCAGGAGGCTCTGGATTTGAATCCTGGACCTCCCATGTGGTAGGCGGGTGCTCTATCCATTGAGCCAAATCCGCTTCCCTCACTGCATTTTATACTAGGTGACAGAAGTCGCATTGGTCAGCAATTTTAATTGTAATCTGTATTTTTAATTTTATTGGACATCATACTTTTCCTCAAAATTTGTTTTATTTCTTTCTTCCTAAAGGAACGACAATTCCCCTTAATGGTTTTTAAAGGAGTATACATACTTGATCCTGTACTCAAAACAAATATACTTGATTGTTTTTTCTGCCTCTTATCCACCCACCCTTATGCATAACATAAGGAATATTGGGGAAGATTGGGCAATGGAGCACCTGAGAAGGAAGTGGGGTTTGAATTGAAGAGACCAAAAATTGAGGGGGCAAAACTGTATTGAAATTTAATTCAGAAGGAGGCAAAAGGGATCCCCAGCGTGAGGGACAAGCTTATCTTGGTGCTGAGCAGAAGCAGCTCCCTAACAACCATGCTTTTGCCTTAGTCGTTCACACTTTGAAGCAAAGCATTCATGGAACAGTGGAAATCCCATAATTGTTCTGTTTGTGCTGATTTTCCCAATACACAAATGCCACAGCAACTGTGGCTTAATTCTTCTACAGAGTGAATGTACGGTGGAATGTGCAGACCCCTGCAGGGAGCCCTACCTGCATCGTTCTTGTGGTGGAATCATACACCACAGCACGGAGTTGTAGGAGCCAGACCAATTGTGCTTGTGTATTTGTGGGTGTCTTCATTCATATTTGTTGAAATCTTTGTAGCCCATATGCAAATGCAAAAAGGTATTTGGGTAAGCCATTGCAAATTGTGTTCTTCCTTCCATATTTTATGTTTGCATATACTGTTTTTGCAACAATTCCATCTATCTTCTCATCATTTTTCTGTGAGCTTTTGTTAGATTTCCCATTGTAAAACTTATTTCAGTTATAATGAATAATAACTCACGTATAATTTTTCCTGTGAAACAAAATACCCTTAACTTTATCATATCTATTAGGTCCTGTATTGTGGGGTTTTTTTCTCCATGTCCTTACTTTGAGAAATGTTGTTTCTTCTTGTGTTTAAAAAATAGATTTTGTTCAGCATGGTCCCTGTATCTTAAATTCATGCAGTGTTTCTCTTATAACATGTACATTAATAGCACACATGTAGATTCCCAAGACTTATATTTGGTTTGAAGCATAAAAGTGTATATGGGAGAGGGAGACCCATGTAACTGTTTGCTAGGTAAGTTGCTTAATAAAATTGAATAATCCTTTTATCTACTGGGAGAGGGTTTTGAGCAATATACCATAAAAGCATGCCTGTTCTGATACATGGACAAACACCACATGTTGTTTGTACTTGAAAAATTATTCCTATGTGACTATAATAATTTTTAAAACTCACTGCTTATTTGGTTTTCCTCTGAGCAGTTCTGTAGCTTTGAGAAGCTTGGTATATGATTTGGGGGGCTGGGGGTAGGGATGTGGGGGGGTGGGGGAAGAATTTAATCTGGGGGAAAAAAAAAACCTTGACTGTTTTTGCCTTGAGCCTCAGCAAAGTCTAAAGAGAATTTGGAAGGGTCGGGATAGGTTTTCCATGAGAGAATGGGGAAAAAGGGGCAAACTGTATGGTTCCCTTTCCTGGTATTAGTCCTTCCAAGATATTTCAGATCTCCTGATCTTCTCAGACATGGAGAACATATCCACTAAGAAAAATTAATTTATCTAGAATTTGGGATAGTAGGTGATTGTTTTGTTCCTCTAGTATCTAAATTTGTTTTTTTGTGTTTATTTTTTTTCCCCTTCTTTTTCTGTAATGTATAAAGAATTTTCTGTTTTATGCATCTTGGTGGAGAAAAAAGGCTACTCTCCAGTATGGTACCTCAGTATGCCAGATGCTACTTAATCACCCTCCCTTGCTCTCATCCAGGGTACTGGCCAGATCATTTAGAGTCTAAAAATCATTAGCACTTGTTCAGGCTAGTGAGAAAGAGGCCAGGTAAGCCTCACTTGCATGTACTCCCTCTCGCTCTCTCTCTTTCTGTTAGCAGCTCTTTACTCACCAAATAACAATGTCTTTTTCTTGATCCTTAGCCTTCACTTTGGTTCTTCAGTGGCCACTGCCCCCACATCAATGATAAATGTTCTTCCATTGCTGGAATAACAATGAGTCTATAGTGGAATATAGTAGAATAACAATAAGTCTACTCTAGTCCATCATTCATTCCCCAACCCTAAGGATTCTGGAATGGTGATGCACACACCACGTCTGATTGATGGGAGTGCTTAAATCCCATGGGGCAGATAGATGGAACTGTCTTGCTTGCAGTTGCAGACTCTCTCTGTTCCTTGGGATGGGTGTTGTCCATCATTGTCTCCTTGATAGTTGTCCTGGATGAGTCCAATGAACTGGAGAGTAGGTGTTAGAACTCTGCTGAGATTCAGGGCCCATCCATTCCTTCTTCACTTACAGTAAAAACCTGAAATTGAAGCATTTTATTAGTGCCTCTTCTTTGCAAGGGGAAAAACTAAAATTCAAGACAGGATCAAGACTTAAGAAAGTGAATCTGGCTTCCTAACTTAAGCTCTTTATCACGATACACTCTAAGTTGGATCACAGTGCTGGATATTCTTTTTTTTTTTTTTTTAACAGAGCATTCATAAGAATAGCCACTTGCAGTTCATGGAATAAGAATAGTTGGTTTCTGAGAGTTTAGTGTTTTATTTTATGGCATATAGTGTCATTTAGAAGAGACTCTGAATACTCACTATGAGCATAGCACTGTGCTTTTGTGACGTCTTAAAAATCAAACCAGTGATATTATAGTATGTAGAAACCTAACCTGATCCATCACTTACATAATAATATAATACAGCAATTAAAAACAAATCTTTTGGCAGAATGTGCTATGGAGACCAGTGGTTTTCCAAAAGTGGTTCATGGAACTGAGAATCTATTGATGGACCTCACAGATTTTACCCAGGAGCTCAGGTGGAATGGCTGTAGCTCCTTCTTTCTCAACCAAAACAACTATACTCCCCCATTCTTTAAATCAGTTTTCCATAGTGGCATTCCTCCTAGAATTACATTTGAAATGAAAAGTTCTGTTTCAAAAAATAAATAAGTAAATAATTGTAAACCATTACTATAAACAGTAGGAAGATGGGTGTAGAGGGGTTGCCTCAGGAGGTAAGAATTGTAGAGAAGGCTTCCAGAGATAGTTGTATTGCACCTAGGTCTTGGAAAATGACTGTGCAAAAGGAACATTCATTGCTGAGAGAATGTCTGTAATGACTGAAAGTGTCCTGGTATTAGTGAGAACATTGTGAGCTTTGGAGTGAAAGGCTTCTTCTCATTTGGTCATTTTTGTCTTTTCTTTTTTATAAAAAGTAAAAGCCAGACACATCTTATTTTCGCTGAGCCTCTCCTTTATCTGAAGCACAAATCTGAATGTGTTTTTCCTCAATTTTAAAACCCTTTTGACCAAGTCCAAATTCTTTAGAAATATACAAAAAATTTGTAATATGCTCACTATCATTTTAGCCTCACATACACCTCTTCCTACATTATGTTCTAGTTTTACCTAATTTCTTTCATAGCTGTGTAAAAACACCTTGCTTAGTTCATGCTGGTGACTGATGAATAGTAGGTACTCGGTAAGTGGCATATTATTATCATTCTACCATGTTTGATAGTTCTTAAATATAAGGTGGTGCCTCAGTGTGCACTAACCCAGTAGGAAGCTGATATTGTTTCAGCCCTCTCTCTGGCAGACTCATTGGCTTTCTGTCATTTCTTGAGAAAATAGCAAAAAGAAAAACCTTGAAATGCAAAACCTCCAGGTTTTATGGATGAAGAATCTAAAAGCAGTGCCAGAAATGAAAGTTTTTAATTTGTTCTTATTTTAAATTATTATGTAAAATTGCCCTAACTGACATTTTTGCTTTTCATTTCCATTTGTCTTAAAAGATTCTAAATAGCTAAAAGTTTCAACAACAGGGGAAAAAAAAAAAAAAAACACCTTTCCTTTATACTGAATACTCAATGTGATTGTTTTCCCTCTAGAATTAAGAAACACTCTCCCCTGTTTATGTACAAACTCTATTGTGGGAAGTATTAGAACACTAAAATAGTGGTGTTCCATCAAATGTTTGTGATGAACATGCATTGAAATGGCCTGTAATCCCTTCCCCCTGAGATGTATCCTATGAAAGAGTTTAGGGGTGACAGCTTCAAGTGGATTGGACTGTAGCATTAATAAGATGGAAAGCTGGAGGTTTTAAGCCCAACTAGTCTCCCAAGTTTTCCTATTGTAAAACGTTTGGCAGACCGGCTAGGAATAAAAGAGGGTAAAGAAATGCATTTTCAAAGTACTTCCATATATTAAAAAGACAAGCTTGGAAAGAAAATGTTGCAAGGTACCTGGGCCTGTGTTCATTAACATTGCCTGATTCTTATTCTTAATGACCTGAAAGAAAATTCTAAAATGATTAACCTTTATTTGGGTTTCTTTTTCCTTCAAGGTGTTATACACTGACTTTCCTTGAAATAAGGAGGTAAATCACGTGCTATAAGCTTTAAAAAATGTTTTCACTAAATAATTTTAGGAAGAAAAGGTGAAAATGGGCCATGCACGTGTAATTAGTGATCAGTAAACTTTTGAAATGATTACTTGAGGGATTTGAATTCTAGTGGAAATCAATCTCCTCTCTCTCTCTCTCTTTCTCACACACACACACACCTGTGTTATAGAGTGAGTAAATATTTTTAGGGACAATCTGTTTTAGAATGAAAGAGGACTATTTGGCTAGGAGATCAGGTGTAAATTGTGATCCCCTTGGGTAAATGAGGGTGTATAGTTGCCCTACCAAAATTTAGACAACCATGATTAATTTAATTAGACATTTATGTTTTTAATCCTTAATGTCTTTATTATTCTTATTTGTTATAAACGTTGATCTTAAAAATATAAGTCAGCCCTCTCAAATACTGTAAGTATAAAAGAGTAAACAAATCAGAAATATTTGGACCAACTTAAGGAACACCTTCAGATATAGAATTTAGCTGTTATTTTAACAACTTGAGATTTTAAAAAATTAAAAATAAGTATCATGCATGCTTTTAAAATAGCAGTGGTTGAAGTCAGACATTTTAACCTATGTTTATCTTTTACTAATATGAGAAGATTGGAATGAAGGAGACATCCTGATGTTTTTGAATTGGTGTCACAGGCTGGAAACAAAGAAGTGATGACTATGGATGTGAAAGTCTGATAGATGGCAATAATGTAGAAGTGCATAGAAATAACTTTGGACAAGTCTTTTTCTGACTTGGAGACTGAAGTGTCTCCTGAATATAAAATGGAAAAAAAATAGCTGCTTGAAGTTTGCTGTGAGAATTATAGATAATACATTCTGAATGTTCAGAATATCATAGTTTCTATTAGCCTGTATAATAACACATGGTATTAGAGCTAAGTGAGAGATTTTGGCATAAGGAATGTCTAGTAACATAGCTCCAAGTTAAATGAATCACTGTCACTTTTTGTCCTGTTATTGCTTTGGGGGCAGTTATTTCCACCCAATAATATTCAACCAGTAGAAGTGATATCTGGTTCTTGTTTTGTTCTGTTTTACTTTTGCTCTGAAATTCTCTTGGAAAGCCGAAATGGATGAGAGCTACAGAGATCATCTCTGCTTTGCAAAAATGGATTATTTCAATGATTTTTTCAATTGATTAATTGATTTTTATAAGAGAGTTTCACAAAAGGGATTATTCCTTCTAAATCTCTTCTAGAATACTGATCATGGCACATCCCTTGCCTGGAAAGCACATTTCTTTCCTTATGCATTTGCTAGGAGAATGTAGAGGATCACGATCATAAATTTCGAAAAGAGTTCTTAGGTTTACTTGACAACCCCAAGGTTTTCTTGATAAAAAGCCATAATAACTCATTTTATTTTCACATTTTATTATTCACTTTATTTATTGGGCTTGCATAGCATTTTTCCTTCAAGGAATGGCTGAAAAAATCTCACGTGAATACAATAATTTTTGTAAATATGAATCAGTGGTGAATTACTTATCCACACAGACATCTCTGTGTAGTCCTGAGATTACAGATCATGCTCTCCATCCTGATACAAGAAAAAAGTTTTAAAACAGTGACTATTTCAACATTCTTGTTCAAAAATGTGATCTACCTTGTTTTCACCAGTTGGTGACTGGTTTCCATGGAAATGGAAATGGAATAAGCATTCCTCGCTTTAGATTCTCGGCTGCCCCATGCCAACTAAGAGCTGTAAATGCCATTTGGTTAGCAGCAAGGATCCAAAAGCCTTCCATTTTAAAGTGGCAGAGGGAAAGCAAAAGAAAATGTTTGCCAAGTCATTTCTCTTTTCTCTCTTTGAAAAGAACACAGTTTTATGATGGTCTAAGCTATTGACTGACAATTATCAGACATATACAAAGTCCATCAGTGCCTCTTCTGACTAATCAGTTTAAATCTGTTTTTCCACCCTTCACAGATGTGCTTACTGTATTACAATTTAACTGTCCTGTGATTGCCTCCCTGGTTGGCTACCTGTTGTCACTGTGGTGGGCACCAAACAGGAATGTGGCCAAATTATTGGCAGGAGACGAGCTGGTGACCTCAATGATATGTGACCTGAAGGGTTAAAAAAAAAAAAAAATTTATATATGTGTGTTATATATATATATATATCCATTGATAAGGGAGCGGGGGGGGGGGGCGGGGGGCAAATTGGAAAAAATTCTCCCTTCTTAGAGAATGTTTATTCTGCCGTGGGGATTTTCCATTTCTGCTTATAACTGCTACATTCCCTGGAACTATTCCATAGGAGGGGAAATAAAGCATACTATAAATAAATGCTTTAACATAAACTGGTTAAGCATCAATACAAGGTTTTTTCTGTCTTTGGAGTCTGAAAAGTTTAATCAATCTGGTTCCTAAAATAAAGCTTAAGTAGCATTAACATGTAATGTTTCCTTTTATATTTTAAGATGTTTAGATACTATATTGGGAAGAATGAGACTTTAGTTCTTAAAAATAACCCAGTGAAATTCTGTGAAGATACTTCTCCTCTTGGGGGATGAAAAGGAGTTTCTGTAAGTCCCAATGTCTAAATTCAGTAGAAAACAAAAAACAAAACACAACCAAATAAAATGGCCTCCATGTATGTGCTGCCCTGTATTTCAAACCTATTATATAATGAAGCCTCACACCTAATCAAAGCAAGTAATGTGTCTTAACTTATTCCTAGACTTGGGAAACTACGTGAGGAGTCATGTATAATCATATTAACGCTGAACGTGCAATTCAGGGCCTGACCTATTTTCTTTTATCATCTTGTACTCATGGAGGAGTATCACTTTGATAACTTTCGGTATAAACAGCTTGTGCATTCCAGTGCCTTGAGAACAAAGCATTTATGATATTGTATTAGTTTCCTAGGGCTGCTGTAACAAAGTACCACAAACATGGTGTCTTAAAATAATAAGAATTTCTTCCCTCTCAGTTCTGGAAGCCAGAAGTCCAAAATCAATGTGTTGCCAGGGCCATGTGCTCTCTGAAGGTTCTACAGGAAGAATCCTTCATTGCCGCTTTCAGCTTCTAGGAAGTGGCCAGCATAACTCTAGTCTGCCTCTGTCTTCACATGGCTTTCTGTTTCTCTGTCTCTTCTTGTAAGAACTCCAGTCATCTTGGATCCAGTATGGTTATCCAGTATGATCTCATTTTAACTAAGTACATCTGCAAAGACCCTCTTTCTAAATAAGGTCACATTTACATGTACTAAGTATTAAAACTTTAACATATCTTTTGGGGAACACAGTTCAACTCATAACAAATGTGGAAAGGCAATTGCATAAAATACACATTGGAGTTTACGGTAACAATCTCCTTCTGGACATGCAGGACTCAGCTTGGTGACCATTTCTACTCTCTCAAGAGAGGGGCTCAATTTCATTATTTTCCTACTTGATCCACAGCCTACCCTGTTTGGAAAGGTAGTGTGGAAGGAGCTCATTATCAGGATAAATGGATGTGGGGGGAGGAGAGCATTAAAAATTAATCTATTTAAATTGAGTCCAGAGTCTTGTAATGAATGGTGAAAATGGTGCTTTGTTTTAAACAATAAAACTAAACTTGTGTAAATACATTTAGTTTTTTATTTAACAGAACACACAACTGCAGTCGGTCTTACATCAAGCAAAAATGAATCATGTAAAGTTGCCATTTTTCTGTAATAATATGAAATTTTGATTTTAGTAGGGCCATAAACAGATTCAGTTAATAAAAATATTTATGGGTTTTTCCAAGGGCCATTTGGATTCATTTTATTGACAGATCCTTCTCATTTTAAAACCACTGTCAACATCATCATCCTTGTTGATTTTTTTCTCTCCCATTTTTACTGATGTGACTTTTCTGATTCAGTTTAAACAATGGCTTTGAATGTGATTGCAACTGTTTTCAAATATTATTTTCATTGATTGTAAAAAATCCTATGTCTTTTGAAATTTCATTAGGCAGTTGATTTGCTTGATTTCTCTTTTATTGTTTGCTTGCGTTTTATGTTTACACAGAGATATAAAGTTTTGGCACTAAAAAGAAGAGGAATGCTTGAGTTGGCACTAATTTCATAAAGAGTAGGATTGTTCTGAAACCTCCATAAATATGGCACCCTGATAAATGGAACCTGTTGGATATAGCAGTAATCCACGAAGCTTCAAAATTTGTGTCAGGAAAGGTCTCAAGTTATCATTACTTTGTTCTGGTCCTGATAAGCATCCAGGCTTATCTGCGAGTATGTGCATGTATGTGTCTGCGAGTATGTGCATGTTCTTCCTTAAATTGCGTGTGTATTTATTGGTGTGGGAATTATAGGACGTGGTGTCAGAAGGTCTGGATTCAAGATCTTCTGGCTATATTACTTTGGGGGAACTCTTCACCCAGAAGAATCTAAGGTTCTTTACTTGTAAAATGGGGATAAAATTAGATACAGTGCAAGATTATTAGAGAGATCAAATGAAATTGTCAGAACCTAGGTGAAAATACCTTCGTTGATTTGATGTCTAAATAGCAACTGTTCTTAAGTATTCTTTTAAATGGAAATTATTATTTCAGTGGATATGAGCAGCATTGAATTTATCAAGTTGAATAATTTATAAAAAGAGCTTTCTATGTACATTGAAGTAGAAATAGAAAAGAGTGTCAGGGGGAAGCATGTGTTTTGTGATTCCTAATAAGAGATAAATAGCAATGACTGCATTTACCCTTCATGCTAGAGACCAGGAGTTGGCAAACTCGGACTGAGGATCAAATCCAGCCAGTGGCTTTCTGGCTAAAATGTTTTTCACATTTTCAAAGGGTTTTTTAAGCACGCACACACACACACACACACATAAATCCTGAAGTATTTATTCTTTGGCCCTTATAGTAAATGTATGCTGCACCCTGCTTATAAACTCATGCAAGTAGCATCATAATGAAACCCCATCCTTACGTTATTTCTAAATGAAATGTGATATACATGTTAAAATGTTGAATTGATAATTAGGGATTAGGATAAATTATGTGCCTTGGAGGATATCTCCTTGATGCAGACCACCTTCCAGTGTGTGAGGAAATGGCCCTGGTGACCTCTGTAAGGGGACCAAGAATAGCTATCAATAAATGGAAGAACTGGCAGCTGCATGGTGTAACTAAGCTGCTGGTGACATGATAGCTCAGTGTTTTGGCTCATTACTTGTAATCTAGAATCTCTTTCCCAGAGTGCAAGCTGTCTTGGGACCAAGCATCACCCAATTTCACATATCATGAAATGTATTCCAGAAGAAACTTGGTAACACCGAGGGGGCCCTTGGGTCAGAATCCCATGGCCACCTGTTCACTTATATTTCAGACAAATGGGATTGTGTAATAGTCACTTACTTTAGAGCCTTACTCCCTGCACAGTAAGCCTCAGTTCTTCAGAGGTGTTTGGACAATTTGTTCATGATCTGAAAACAGTCTTGAGCAAAATGAAGTTGAACATTTATAATATCACTCTTTTCTGTCAGTCAAGTAAGAGATTTTGAGTGAAACCACAATTTTTAGCCTATTTTGCTGTGTATGTACATTGAGTGGTATCTTTACCTGAATATTTTAGCAAAAGCAGACCAGAAGCAGATCTGTTAAATAGATTTACTGCTAAATTAACATGAACCTGTGAATTAATGTTTCTTATTCAGGATTTCATGGCCAGTAGAATTCATTTAAACTTTATCAGATCAGGTCTGTTTTTCTCAATATTGGATCCTTAGTGACTGATACAGTCTTTAGCACATGGTTGATGCTCAACAGATAGTTACTGAATGAATGAGCCAGAAAAGTGAATTAATTATGGGCTAGGGCATGTACTCATAATGTACCATTAAGTGAGGCTTTATAATATTATTCATAAAATGGGAGCTCACCTATATACAGGAGTACAGATAAAGTTGAAAAGTTAATATCAGGGTATATTCTAGCATCCTAGTCTCTTGCTTTTGCTAATTTAGAAATATTTGTATGATATAGAATTCATTGTGCAATGGAGAAGAGAAGATATATGGAAATAAATAGACCACAAAAAAGTCAAAATTATAATTTGATACAGGTCATTATTTCTTTCATTACTTTTATAGATCTTTCTCTGGTCTCCCAGCAGATACTCTCAGTATGTATTTTATATGTCATGCTTTACCAAGTTCTAATTATGAAATTTTCTTTTCATTATGATGATGTGAAATTACAGGAACATCAGTTCAGTGTAAGGAAGAGGAAGTTGTTTAGATTCCATACCAAGCTTTTTTCAATCACCAATCCCAAGCAAGAACTCTTGGGGTAAAATTCCTTTGTACATAAACTTTGATTATAAACACAACATTTGATAATTATTTGCATAAGTCTTACACTACCACAGCCAGTGGTCTTAAGGGGTTCAGTTGGTTTATCAAACTCATAGAACTCATTAGGCCACAACAGCCAATTAGAAGGATAGAAATAGAACATTCCAGGAGGGCAGTATCAGCTGTGCCAATTCAGTAAGAATCCTCAGCTGTCCCAGGACTATTTCCTATACCTCCCCCAATCCCTAGTGATAGCCCAGATGTGCAGTAAAGAACCATATTTAGAGGAGGAGGCATGGTGAGATTCACTTTGCCTTAGAAGCTCCACATCCGTAGGAACATTATTTCTTGCAGTAGCCTAGAAATATAGCTTGCAGGACCTTGCTAGGAAGGACAAACTCAGTTTCCACAGTTAATGCTCTCAGAAGCACAGAGCTAAGGCTTTCCACCATGTGTTTATAGTGCTGGCCACAGACGTCTCAATTCATGATAATTTACCAGCTAGGGTTCATTTTTACTTTAAGAAGGGTTGCTTTGTAGCCCAACTAACATTCCACCTTTATCAGATAACCAGGAGAACAGAGCTAGAAGGTTAAACCAATGCAGATTTTCCATTGAACAGGAGAAAAGATTTTTCTTATTCCTTTATTCAGAGTTTTCCCCCAAAGATTGGAGGCATCCTGACCTTAGATTATCCAATTTTGTATGCTTAGGAAATGCTTCGCATAGTGTTCGAATAAATATTTAGACTTGGAAGGAAGACAGGCAGGCAGGAAGAAGGAAACGAGAGGGAGGGTGGGAGAGAAAGAAAGAAGGAAGGGTGAATGGGAAGTAGGGAAGGAGGAACTAATATTGTTAACTAAAACATTTCTTAGGAAGTACCTTGTTAATTTTCATGAAAATAAAAACAGCATTCCTGACAGTGTGGAGTGCATTGCTTACTTAAAAAGAAAACATTATATTTATATTTTCTGGGATTGTAGTTACTATTTATCTCAGTAAAGCAGACAGATGTGCTATGAGAAAAATGGGTCACATTAGACCTCCAGTTCTAGGGAAGAGTTAAATCCGCAGATCCAACTCCACATCCACGTTTGTGAACCTTTAAGAGAAAACCTTTGACTCCCAGCTCACCAAGAACAGACCTAAAATGAATCAGCAGGAATGACTAATTTCTGTCTATTCACAGTCAAGGGGTAAGGGAGCAATTTCTCAGTCCTCCATTTGTGGTAGAAAATACGATCAGACTGTTCCAAAATCTCCAACTTCATAAAGTAAAACTAGTAGACCGAAGTTTCAGAAGACTAAGTAGATAGAAGTTAGAGAGCTTTTAGAACAAGGATCTAATAGACGTAGTTGGGGAAGGAATAGCATCATGGAATCACTAGCCAATACAGACCAGCGTAGACAGTCATTTCATAGAAGAAAGGAAAACTCAGCATTAAAGCAAAAAGAGGAGCCGAAAAGAATTATAAGGATGAATCTGGAGGAAGCCTGTTGTATCATCATGGTTGGAATATTTCATCAACAGGGATCTTTCACAACCTTTTGCCTTTTCCTTATTGTTGATCCCTAAGACATGGGTGGGAAGAGGGTTAGGTCAATAAGGAAGTAGTTACTGGGAAGCAGATTTGGCTGAACAGATAGAGCTTCCACCTACCACATGGGCAGTCCAGGGTTCAAACCCCGGGCCTCCTGACCTGTGTGGTGAGCTGGCCCACACCCAGTGCTGATGCACGCAAGGAGTGCCGTGCCACACAGGGGTGTCCCCGGCATAGAGGAGCCCCACACACAAGTAGTACGCCCCGTAAGGAGAGCTGCCCAGCATGAAAAAAGTACAGCCCACCCAGGAGTGGTGCCGCACACACAGAGAGCTGATGCAGCAAGATGATGCAACAAAAAAGAGACACAGATTCCCGGTGCCACTGACAAGAATATAAGCGGACACAGAAGAACACAAGGCAAATGGACACAGAGAGCAGACAACGGGGTGGTGGGGGAGATATAAAGAAATAAATAAACAAGTAAATAAATAAAATATTTTTTAAAAATAAGGAAGTGGTTACTAGTTTGGTCAGGACACATTTGCCTCTCTTAAAATTTTACTGTACTTCATTACTCCATGCAATGTTATATTTGAGAAAAGCAACAGAAGCAAGGTAAAGAACTGGGTTTTCTGATAAACCAAACTATTTATTCATTCCTTTAGACATGAACTAGCATCGTTTTTATGTTCCTTCAGTTAAAACAGTGAATAAACTATTTTCCTAGGCTGGGGTGGATAGAAGGAGAAGGAAAAAGGCCTCAAAATTCTAGATTTGGGAAGATAGAAGATGAGGCAAAATGATAGAGGTAAGAAAACATATTTAAAGAAGTATACTGACAACTTGGGTTATATTTATTTTGTTGGGCTTTAGTGTCGATATTATTTTGTGTTAAGACTGAAATATCCTTCAGGAATTACAGTCAGTCTTACAGATAGCTGGACAAGTTGTTCTGGATCTACAATGATTTTTTAAACTTTTTATTTTGAAATAATCATAAATTTACAAGAAGTTGCAACAACAGTACAGAGAGCGGTCCCCTGTGCCTGTCTCCTGGCTTCCTATAATGTAGCACCTTATGTAGTTATAGTACAATGTCAATTAATTAATACAATATATGGACCTTATCCAGATTGCACCAGTTTTTGCAGGCAGTCTTGTGTGTGTGTGTGAGATCAAATATATGTAACGGACCAAAAAAATACATTCTTAGTGTTTTTCATGCTTACCAGTCATTTACATATGATATATTTAATGGTAATTAACAGGTGGTGGCCTATTACTACTTAACACTATGAAATATAGTTTTCATTTTATTTCCTTGTCTATAGCATATTATCTTTCAGGTGTTAGAGTGGTTGACTAATACTAATTTTTGTTAATTTCTTAAAATATGTTATATCTTTTCCTGAAGGCAGAAAGGAAGATTCCCAATATCTATTGCTAACTTTAAAAGGCATCATAGCTTGAACATTCATGCTTGGAGTCTTTCAATATTAGATTATCCGAGGAACTCTAAACATAATCTTGAATTATTTTATGTATTTATTTGTTGCTTTGAACAAGCTTTCCTGAATCTGTTCCCAATACAAACAGAAGACTTAATGTTATTAAGGCCTCATGGCCTGTATATGATTGCAGTCACTTCAGAAGCTATTATCTTAACTGGCTCAGAAAAAACTAATCACCAAAAAATAGAGTGTGTGATTTCTGTTTTGCTTTTGAATTTTTTAAAATTTATTTAATTTCCTTCTATGTTTCTTTAACTTTAGTCACTTTTTACTGAATACAGGAGGTTATTTCATTTTCAGCTATTTTCCATTCTTAAGTTTTCATTTTTAAGATTCCCAGCATTTCCCCCTCCTAACTTAAGTTGAATAATTTATCAGGGCAGCTGTATAAAATACACTGTCAGATATTCTGTCATCAATAGTAATGAAGGAATTAAATCTTCTCTACTTCACAGAGCTTCAAGAAAAGTAGGGTAACAGGAAAAAAAGTCATAGAAAATCTTGGTGATTACTCATTCACCTTTAGAAGGTGAGCCTCTGCAAGACTTGCTGGAATACTGAAAGGTGTTACATAAGCACCCAAAAGACCAAATTCTAGTCCTTAACCTGCCACATTTTATGCTTTCCATCTGATTGGCTGAATTTTCTCATTTGTAAAACAAGAGAATAATATATGCTTGGTTTAATTCATAGAGTTGATTTGAGAATCAACTGAGAATATAAAATACTTTGAGAACTAGAGTGTGTTGTCAAAGCAAGGTAGCAGTAAGAGTAGTCAGAAACAGTTCAGGATGATTATCAGAGACCACGCCATTAGTTCTTGCTTGCCCTCTCCTCTCCTAAGTGGCTTTTGCAATAGAGTTAAATGGCAGGTTTTCACTCAGCTTTATACAAAATCAAAACCTGGCAAAAAGAATGGGCATGGCTGATGTGAGAAAGGTATGGTGATGGTGAGAGGGTACACAGAATCCATGAGCAGCTGAAGATGTTTGTTCCAAGAATGAAATAGAAAGTCATTCTCCCACTTGCCTTTGCTTGATTCCTATAAAAGTAATTTTGTCTTGTTCAAGCAATGCAGGGGCAGAATTTGATTCCCCTGAGAACCCACATGGTGGCCGAGTGGTGGGTGAAAGCACAGAAACTGTAAAGGACAGGTTCCTGCGTATTTTCCTGGTATCTCTGATCCAGTGCTGAACTTCCTGGTGTCTTGTGTTTAGACTGGTGGTGAAATTGATATTTCTGTCCCCACCAAGTCATATGGAAGGATGAAAGGTCACAAGGCAGTGTGACTAAAGGACAGAGAAAAAAACCAAAGGAGTGAAAGAGGCATTTACCACTTAGCAAAATATAATAAACACCATGAATTTATATGCTTTACTCGCATCACCTAACTTGTTCGTGTTCATCATATTATAGAAATGAGTTACCAGGTACTCTGTAGTCTGATTTTCTATCTTTTCCATCAGGTAACCCATGTAAAGCTCCTTGAGACCTTTAATTAGCAATGGCTTACTGTTAGGATTGTTCTTTCAGCTTTCCAACTTAGTTTCAGCTTGCAGCTTTGGCTTCTTTCCTGCATGAGGAAGAGAGTCCCGCTGGGCCAGAGAGGTGGAACATGTCCACAAATTGTGAACAAAAGGGGTAGAGTGCTTGCTTGCAAATCTCCTCTTGGATATCTTGACACCTGTTAGGCCCTTGTTGATTCAGCACTTCACATTTCAGATATTGTGCACATTAGTAAGATTGGGTTTGGGAAGTGTTGTTTTCCATGAAGGAAAAATATCATTGCCACAGGGTCAGTTAAAAAGATGTAAGAGGAAACAGGTAATGCAGTAGATAATAAAACCTGTTTGTTTGTTTTTTCTAAGCAAGAAAAAGCAGTAGAATGTAGACTGGAATGATCTTTAAATCAGGATGTTCTTCAAAAACCAAACTTGTTTATTGAGGTAAAAATTATGCAATGAAACATTTCCCACTTACTAGCGCCCTGGCAGCAATCACTATATCCTTAAGAGAATCAGAGAGGTGATTCAATAGGAAGCATTTTTAAATTCCTAGTTTGTCTACGTCTCCCTTTATTTTATTACTAGATTATGCCCAGTTTCTTTTAAGTCATTGGCATATAGATCTGTTTTTGTTTGCATAATAGACTCTTGAAGTCACAAAAAATTTGTCTTTGTAATATTGTGAATACACACAAGAGAGCTTAAAAGGTGATGACTAATTTTCCAAGGAGAAGTTGCTGCATGAGAATTGGCTAGTGAAGTTAATATTTAGGTGCATGTCTGTGAGAGCTAAATATAATGAGTATATTGTTTTCTGGATTAAAATCTATTAAAGCTCTCTCCCTAAGCTTAAAGCACCATAAATGTTCATAATCTATGGTCTCTGAAGGAAACTATATCTGAAACCCAGGCTTTTGTTTGTTTTGTGACTTTTATATTTAAATGACATCATGAATATAATTATTGCTGACCACCCTTGTTCTTTGGGAGAAAGAAAAAGATTGAATGTTGTTCACATACTTGAACTACAAACAGGTCATGATGCTATCCATTGTTCCATGGTCTGTTTTAAGTTCATCTCAAAACCCTGAGTCATACTAAGATATAAAAATAAAAAAGATGACTGGTACTTTTCTTGGGGTAATGACCATTGTCATCTGAAGAGAGTGGGCCATTTAAATATAGTTGAGCCAGCAATTAGGACCCTTGATTACAGTATGCTGCAGTATATTATTTAGCTGATACTTAAAACACATGCATGAGAGCAGAGTGAGGATTCAGCTCAGAACCTCACTTTCTCCCAAGAATGATTTTGCATGATTTTACATCCTGATGTAGAGCAATGTACAGAAATCTTTATAAGGAACATTTTTACAAGGATATAGTCACTCTGCTTTTGACTCAGCATTCACTATGCTTTAACAATCTATGTAATATATGCAGAGCTTTATTACATTTTGGAATATAGAACCATGTTGGAAGTTTTTTGGTACGATGGTAAGATAGATATTCAATTAAACCTCTTCCAATTCATCACATCTAAAGTTATGGGAAAATATTAAAGAACTTTCTAGTGCATGGTTGAGCTGGTGGTATACCAAGAGAATTTCTCAGAGACTAATAATTATGTGAAAGTTCCTATCTACAAGACATTCGTACATATATCTCAGGCATTTTCTAGGGTGAACGCCTGAATATTAACAAGTTCAGGGATGGCGGGAGAAAAGCATTGTTCCAGTGGGGTGAGAGAAAATGTCTGCATAAAAAAGAACCCCTGAGGTACCACTTAGTGCATTAAGTATAGAAAACAAAATAACCTATACAGAGAGACACTAAGGACATATTTACTTGCTCTGCCTTGGTATTAGGTGGAATGAGAAGATAAATAAATAAGTACCCTTTAAGAATTACTTACTGCACTCAAAGGATGTGCTCCTGTAATTCATATTACCTGTATGGCCCAAATTTTAAATTTCGTTGGATAGGTCCTGGTTGGGGTACCCCCGGGTACATGGTAGAAGCAAATTTAAATCTTCTTTGGATCAAGAAGCTTTCAACCCCAGCCTCAAAGGATTCACAAAGATAAAAACCCAAGCAACATGAACTCCTAAGTGAAAAAGTTACCAAATAGATAGGTGAAAAATCACCATGAAAACAAATCAACAAAAAGCACAGAATTAGATTTACATATTTTGAAATTATTAGATATAAATTAAGAATATTTTATATGTATATAAAGAAATGAATATTGAAAAATGTAATACTTAAAATGAGTAATTAAGTGAATGATTTAATTAGCAAGTTAATAATAGCTGATAGAATTTCTGAAGTAAAGAATTGAACAAGTTACACAGAAAGTCTAGAGTAAGAAAAGGATATGGGAAATTTGAAAGAGATTAAAGATTAAGATAGCGTATAAAGGCGTAATTTATGCTAATTGGGATAGAAAGGAAGAACTAGAGAGAATGAAGAAAGGGCAATTTTCAGAGATAATAGCTGGGAATTCTTCAGAATTAAGCATTAAACTACAGACTTAAGAATTCCAAGCAAGATTTTTTTTTTAATAAATCCATACATACATCTTATTAAACCTGCAGAGTTACATGAAGAGAAGATCTGAAATGCATCAGTAATTACCTAGGTGACTGATTTCACATCAGAAACAATGGACACTAGAAAATAGTGGAATGATATCTTTGAAATGCTGTTAATCTAGAATTCCATACACAGTGTAGCTATTTTTCAAGAATAACAATAATATGACATTTTTCTGAGAGGAAATAAAATGAAAGTGTAGACTACCAAAAGACTAACTAAAGGGTACATTTATTTACAGGATGTGCTTCAGAAAGAAATCAATAATTCTAGAAGGGCGATATGAGCTACAAAAAAAAAATAGTGCAAAGAATGTATTTGTAAATTTAAGCAAATATAAACAAACGGTGATTTCCTAAAGTAGTAATAGTAATGAGTAATTGCTAAGATTAAGAAAATGAAGGTAGAACTATAATCATGGGAAGCACTTTAGAAGTCAAGAGGTAGGAATAAGACAAACATTCTAGGGTCTGGGTTGTTTGAAAAAAAAGAGAAAAGGTATTGAATAACTTTTGACTTGGTAATGTTGTATATAAAATACTTACTGGGTAAACAGTAAATAATAGAATATATAATATCCAAACTAATGCAGAGAAAAAATGCTTAAATGAACACAGATTTATCAAAAAGCTCAGTCACTGTAAATCTACCTAATTGTCTAGTTAAAGAGAAAGCTAGTTAGCCTGGCTTGAAAAAAATATAATTATATTTTGTTAATAGAGACATAGCTCAGATGAACACAGAATGATGAAAGTAAAAGGAATGAAAAAGTATATATACAAGTATTAACCAGTTATCTTTAAGGCTAAAATTACTGTGGGAGCCATAGAGTGTTGCTAAATATTAATAAATACTAATAATTCCACTCTAAAAACAAAAGATAGAAATGCAAAGAAAATCAAGATACCTTCAACATAATGAACAAACTTTATATAATGGACGCATTAAAAAACAAAGAATATACATGCCTCTGAAGCACATGGAACATTTATATTTGAAAAATTTAAAGCATCTAGATAACCCATGGGCCAAAGAATAAACCAGAACTGAATTAGAAACAGAGATTTCATAGTCCAGCAGAGCTTGTATTATTTAATTAATAATAGATACTGTGAAGTATAAGACTGTGGACTCATTGAGGGACTTAGACATTTGAATAAAAATAAGTTACTACTTCGGCCAGTCTCGAAGCCAAACTCAGCATGTAAATGCAATGCCTTCCCCCCAGCGCGGGACATGACACCCGGGGATGAGCCTCCCTGGCAACGAGGGACCACTATCAACTACCAACTGATGATGCAACTGGAAAATGACCTTATACGGAAGGTTCAATGCGGATCAGCAGAATATCCATGTCTACATAAAATACCATGACTTTAAAATGCTGTTTGACCTAAAGTAAGGGGGAAATGGAAAGGAGAAATGAGTTTATATGGCTACGAGTTTCTAAAAAAGAGTCTGGAGGCTGGCAGAAGGTTTACCCTCATGCACAACTGAGCAGAGTCAGAGAGACAGATAAAGCAGATACAACCCCCAGATATTGGTTCCTTTGAGGGCTAAAGAGACCCATGGGAGTTATGGTCATGGCCGATGGGGTTAACTACCAGGGCAGATGGCCCCTCTTTGGAAATGGTGTTTATGTGTGATGAATCTGGACTCAGATGGGATCTCCCTTCATAAGACTTTCATGCTAATGTGCTGGAGGTGCAGTTAATGTTGGGGTTTAAGATATATTTAGGGGATTTGAATCTCTGGACTGACAATGTGATAGCCAGATCCTGAGCCTCAACAGACTCCAGCACCTACAATCTGATTTATTGGACTTACCACACTCAGCTAAGATGGAGTTGAAGAAGGACAACCACCACACCATGGAGCCTAGAGTGATTACAACTGAAAATGGGAGGATTGCATCCAGCATCCAGGTGGAATCTGAGCCTCCTCTTGACATAGAGGTGCAATGGACACAACCAATCCAATGTCCACATAGAAGAGGTGGCATTGGATTGGGAAAAGTGGACATAATGGACAAAGGGTATGGGGAAAGGCAGGAAGAGATGAGAGGTGGAGGCGTCTTCGGGACATGGAGCTGCCCTGGATGGTGCTTCAGAGGTAATCACCGGACATTGTAAATCCTCACAGGGCCCACTTGATGGAATAGAGGAGAGTATGGGCCATGATGTGAACCAATGTATATGAGGTGCAGAGGTGCCCAAAGATGTACTTACCAAATCCAATGGATGTGTCATGATGATGGGAACTGGTGTTGTTGGGGGGGGGAGAGGGGGGGTGGGGGGGTGGGGTTGAATGGGACCTCACATATATATTTTTAATGTAATATTATTACAAAGTCAATAAAAAATAAAAAAATTAAAAAAAAATGTTGATAATGTAATAAAATGATTTTTTAAAATAAAAAAAAAAAATAAGTTACTACTTGAAGTAATATGTATGAAAAGCCTAGTAGAAAGTCATAGTTAATAATTGCTGGCTTCAGGGAAAATTAGTAGTTGTTCAGGGTTTAAAGAATAAATTTTACTACTACTACTGCTGCTGCTACTATTAACCAAAGTAGTAATATTTTGACAATGCTCTTTAATCATTAGTTAAAAAGGTTTAATAACAATACAAGTTATTGGTGGTAGGGTGAGTTATGAGAGTCCTGTATGATGTTATATATGTTTGTTTTGTAAGTTTACAACTATTATTATACACTTATTGTTTATGTATGAGTTATATACTTCAATAAATTAATTTTAAATATAAATAAATTTTTTTTCTTTTTAAAAATTAGTAATTTTTCTGATGATTAAAGTGGTCCTACCAAATACCAGAAGGGCAAGATAATTATGAGCACATAAAAATTAAATACTTATGTAAGACAACCCACAATTGTTGTAAACAAAATTATGTTCCATATACAAACTTGGTAGCAGATATGATGGGAAAAACAGTAAGAAAATTGGGCAAAGAGTATGAAAGATTATTCATAACATAAAAAAATAGAGATAGCTAATAGATGTTTGAAAAGATGTTCAGTATCAAATGTAATTGGAAGGGAAAAAAGGAAAGCAGCAATGAGATAGCATTTTCAAGTCTGATTGACAAGGACTAAAAAGATTGAAAAACTCATAGTGTAACAGGAGTGTCATTATATATTCTTTGTTTTTCATATTGTCATTCAACTTTTCTTGCTGTGCATAGAATTATAACGTTCTATAATATTTGTCAATCTTGCAGTTTTTATAAACTTTGTTATATTACTTTTGTGTGCTGATAGTGGAAGTGTTAAATAATTTGACAACGTATTAGGAAATGTATGTACTCTTTACATCCAGTAGTTCCATTTGTAAGAATTTGTCCCATAATGTAAAAAGGTACATGTACTCAAGATTGTTCTTGTAATATTAGTAAAAACTGGGTAAATTTCCAGGAATAGAAAATTTGTTAAAGAGATTATGTTGTGTGCATATTCATACATATATATCATTAAAATATATACCATTTAAAGAGTTATATATATTATTATACCATTAAAATTATATTTACATTGAAAGATATGCCCGACATTGCTAAATGAAAAATGTAGTGTATATCTCTCTTGTGTACTGTTGCATATGTACCTGATCAGTGGTAAACAGTAACTTGTTTATATTTGTGCAGACAGTAGTCAGATCCCATGACAAGCTATGCTGTCAACTAAAAAGTACTGAAATGTAATTGGTAGCCCTGAGGTTTAGTCGGTGATTTGCTAAGCGCATGCTTTTGATAAATCCATCCCAGGCATCTTAGGTGTCTCATTTCTAAAACTGGGGAAAAGGATGGGCACTGGACCCCATTCACAGTGACAAGCACATTGCTGCCCATCCCTCTCCAGCAGCCATGGCAGATGTTGGTCACCAGTCAGCGTTCTTTCTCTGGGTTCAGTTGCACCTTTCATTCTTCTCAACACCTTGTTTTAGGGCAACATTTCTAAACAGGTTTTACTGTGCATTTGAAATTTCTTTGCTATTCCTGGAGCAGATGATTTTATAAGTCCTTTCAACTATAAGAATTCTTTGATCAAGGAATGTTATTATTATGGCAAAAAATAATAAGGAATGCCTTCCAGAATTTCTTTTTTAACTTTCTAATAGCCATATTTAAAAAAAAAAAAAAGGTGAAAAGAAATAGGTGAAATTAATTTCAATAATGTATTTTATTAAATAAAATATTTCATTATGTAACTGACATTAAATTATTATTAGGTATTTTACATTCTTTTTCTATGCAAAGTCTCTGCAATCTGATGTGTATTTTATGCTTCCAGCTTATCCGTTTTGGATGATAAAGTTCATTGACAATAATTGATCTATATGTAAATTTACAATTTAAAAAGTAGATTCACATACCTACATTTTTGTAATAAGCTTTGCAATAATTGAGTTGAGTATTAGTTTAATTTAAAATTTTTTTTAAATTTTTATTCAGATGAGGCTGCAGAGCTTTGGAGAATACAAAGAAGTATATGATTTGGTTTTAGCTTTCAAGTAGATTTTTCTGGTTGGGAAAGCAAGGTATCAGGAAGAACCATACCAAGAATATAATCCAAAACAGAATGTATTTAAGTGTTGAAGGTTTTGCTGTGTACAGGCTAAGTGCTACTTGGTAGGAAGTTCCAAGAGCACCCACAGCTTGATACATTCTTCACCACTTTGAAGTCTGAGCGGTGGCAGTGACGTCTTGGGCTTGCAAGAATGTAGCATCATACTTTAGTAAGTGTGTGTGTTCTCATCGCAGGCATGGGACCCGCTGTGCCGGAGAAGTGGCAGCCGCTGCAAACAACTCTCACTGCACAGTCGGAATTGCTTTCAATGCTAGGATTGGAGGTATGAGAAACAAACTCACACAGATTTTGAAAAGAGCCAAGAGCTCTTGTGCTAACTGGTTTTCAGAAATCTTTTTTTAACTAAAGACAGTCATACATTTGCATTAAAATGTTCAACTACTGATGACAGCAAAATGACCACGTGATCATGTGTTGCAGATACAGTAGAGACTTGTAAAGCAGTACCCCTGACATGTTGCAAACATAGACATTTCTTCCTTTAAACAGGCATGAAAAATGTGTATTTGTTATTGACATCAGTACTGAAAACACACAATTGGTACGTGGGTAAGAAAGAGCCAACAATATAAACACCAGGCAAAAATATTTTTAGGGAAAGAAGCAGTTTGAAATTTCATCAAAGAAGAAAATACTTGGTTTTGCTTAGACTTTCAATTAAAATGGTAAATGGTAAATCTCCTTTTGTGGTCCCATATGTAGTGATACTGTTTTCATTGATAATTTCAAATTATACACACACATATACACATATAGGCACACACACAAACATTCACATGCTTGCTATAAGGACCTGGCTAACCAGTATAAATACAAACTTGAATAAAATCAAAGGCTAGCTTTATATGTATAATTATCTTTCTTAGTAACCACTTTGATGCCACAGCTGCACACAAATGGGAGGAAAACATTGTAAGAGATGGGAGCCCAGTGACCTTATCATTATAGTTGGCCTGGAGGTATACCCTAGGCCTCTCCGAAAAAACATCCTAAGGTGAATGAAGTTTCTGGCACTAGGCTGACCTCTTTGTTTCCAGAAGGTAAATAGAGTTAAAATTAAAGAATATAAATGACAATCCTTTCTAGAGTAAGGTTGTAAACATAGAGGTCCTGTAACATGAAATATTTAGGGAGTATAATACTGGTGCTAAGAAAATGTTACTTGAGAAAATCTTGAATGTCAGTTCACAATTAATTTGACTGAGTCTTACCTTTCACCCTGAATTCTTAGAGTTTGGCAGCTTGTGAACAATAAGAACTGTGAGAACATCTGTTGTGTATCAAGGGGAGAACTCATGGAGGAGCTAAGGGGAAAAGAAAAAGGCTTTTCCCTGAGGCATGATGAGGGGGCTGGAGGCCCCTGCTCTTCCCAAGAGAATCAGATGACTCCAGTGGCTTCCCCACCAACCCTTCTCCCGTCCCAGCCTCACCGCCTCCCACACACCCATAACCCCGCACCATTACTCGCCACCACAGACCCAGCACTCTTACTGTCCTTGAAGAGATGAAGGATGACCTTGTCAACCTGACTAATAAATCAGTGACCTACCTTAGCAGTACCTCAATAAAACATGTATGGCGAAGAAGCACAAATATTCTAACACCCTAAAAACGAGAGCATTCTGAATTATACATATAATCTCTCGAATCCAAGGCATGCATCTTGGAGTCAAATGAAGAGAAAGAAGCAGCCTTTCATCTTCAAACTTTAGGAAATGAAATTCTGATTGTGAATTTTTGGTCAGAAAAATGTTTCCCTTTTTCTATGATTTTATCAAGCATTTTTTTCATGGATGTCACATAAGTTGCAGAATAGAGAAAGCGAATTACATGTTATGTAGATATTCCCATACACTGGCATTTGGATAGATTATTTGGGGGCAACTGTATGGTACCATTCTCCTTTTATGGTACAGACCTCCTTGTACAGGTAAATAGTTTCATTTTATACTTTAAAATTAGATAAAGTAAGAATATGAAGTAGTTTAACATTCTTTGGTACAAAATGTGCAGATGAATTTTGAATATTCGAGTAAAATTAAATAAATATGCCAATAGCTACTTGGGGCCCAGTGTATACATTCTGCTGGATACTCTACTTCCATAAAACAAACTGATGGCAACCCTTTAAAAGCATTCCATAATTTATAAAGGGACTGTTCACAACTTCTTGCACCACAGCACCTGTTTAATATACTTTTCCTTTAAAAAGTCAAACGTCTAGAGGAAAAAACACCCAAGAGACATAACAACCAACAGCAATGTCTTTAGGGACACTTGGTGGAAATTTCATGTTCCCAGGGTATGAAGGGCCTTAGTTCCATATTTTTCTTTTAAAAACATTAAAAATGTAGTGTCTTGATATCTGCAATGCAATTTAAAATGATTCAACCTAATACTTATATTTTAGATGCATAAAATGTGGCAAAATGTTAATAATTGTTGAGTACTATCTATATCAGTGTTCATTATAATATTCTTTTTCTTTTTCTACATGTGAAATTGTTTATAGTTAAAAGTTAAACCTATTTTTAAGACTGCAAGGATGGTCTAGTTCCATTGAGATTATTATTTTCTAACAGAATTCAAGCCACATAGTACTTAAAACTGCCTGATTTGGGGTTATATTTAATTCTCATTTATTGGTAAATGAATAAAAGCTTGACATCCTACTGGTTAATAAGATTTTGCAAAGGAGTAAATTTGACTGTAGTAGATATAATTTTTAAAATAATACATTGTCTCAGTGATAGTATTTAGCCTAAGCTGAAGGAAAGGAATGTTCACTCAGATGTTTTGTTGTTTTTCTCCATTCATAGCAGACATGATTTTTTAAATGCAAGTCTTCAAAATAAAAGGAAAAAAGGGAAGCCTAGCATTTGGCATATACTTTATTTCTGAGTATATCAATTTCTAACTTTATAAAACAGGGTTAATAATAAATTCCTATCTGTCTGACAGAAACATACTTAAGTAAAGACTGATGACTAAACATTGCTAAAACCCTTTGAGAATTATTTCAAGTGTTCCATGCACAGAGAACATTCTCATTTATTATTTGACTTAGAAATAACTTGGCAAAGAAGTAATAGTAAGTTCACTTCAGCCTTACAGATTAGGAGATAATACTAAATATGGAGGAAATTAGGATCAACCTAACTTGGCAGTTTTCCAAATTTGTAAGACAGTTAAGGTCAGAATGTTTTATACCAATTTTGAACACAAGTTATCTAATAAAAAGAAACTTAGGGAAGATGGATTGCTTCCTGCTCTCCCTGCTAAGCACGCGCTTGAAAGAGGGGTAAAGAGAAGGGCGGGATGGTGGCAATTGTTGAGGAGTTCCACGCCTTGAACAAGATGAGAGCTATGCATGAAAACCTGAAAAAGTTTAGCTCTTCTGCATTCAACATAACTTCCTTTCTCCCCAAGAAAGCTTCAGCAAAGTCTACGTTTTCCTTTTACCAGGGAAAGTATGCTCACTTAAATGTTGACTAAAGGTAGTTTGCAACCCCCCACCCCAATTTTGCAATAAGTGAAATATGCTTGGGTTGTTGGGGGTTTCCTGCGGAAGCCCCTGTCATGCAGCTCGTTTCCTTTCTGTTTTGAAGGAGTGCGAATGCTGGATGGGGATGTCACGGACATGGTCGAGGCAAAATCGGTTAGCTTCAACCCCCAGCACGTGCACATTTACAGCGCCAGCTGGGGCCCGGACGACGACGGCAAGACCGTGGACGGACCGGCGCCGCTCACCCGGCAAGCCTTCGAAAACGGCATCAGAATGGTGCGTTTCCAAGCGCCGCGGCCCGCCGGGCCAGAGGGGGCGCTGTTCACATAAGCCATCCCTGGAACCGGGGTTTCCAGTCCCCCGGCCTGTGGGTGGCGTCTGTTCTGCCAGTGAACTAAGGGCCGGCGTCGATGGGCACAGAGCCCAGAGCCTGCCCTTGTGGCTGTGAGAAGGCGCATTTCAGCCCCTTTTGCCGCCCCGTCCCCTTGGTTGGTACCAAGGTAGGGAGCCTCCTGAAGGCCCCCGTCCCGCACCAGCCCCGCACCAGCCAAGGGCAACGCCAGCCCTTCTCGCATCCTGCAGACCTTGTTTCTGTGGGAAGTTCCCCAGCCCCGGGGTTGAGGGTGCTTTTCCTTCTCTGTCTGCTCTCTTGCTGTATTTACGTTTCTGTTTACAAGTTGGAATGGGGTCCTCCCGGGAGTGGCAGCCCTCCCCAGCCCCCACGGCATCCTCAGGAATGTTGTTTGCTCGAGCCCCTTCCTCAGCCGGCTGGACTCGACCTCCCCTCTCTCCCCACCAAGGACCACACTGTGAAGTGATAATTGCCTTGAATCCCCATGCGGTTTTATTATATTTTACTTAGAGCCCCCCTCCCCCCCAAAAAATATTTTGGATGCTTAGATTTATTCAAAGGAAATATATAAATTAACATGATAATCTTGCATTTCAAGAAGTGAATTCTTGGAACTACAAGATTGAGGGGAAGTGGAGATACAGACACTCTCGTGCAGGTAATAGATTGTCCAACGTCCTTCTAGGCATTTCCCTTTCTTAGGCCCTTTTCTGGTCTCACCTCTGTGCAAGGATAATATTATTTTTGAGCTGGCTCCCAATCTCCCAAACAAGATAATGTGATTTCACTGAAAATTCACTTATCCCTCTCCTCTTCTTAATTATGAATGGACCTTTGGAGTGATTTTAAGCACACATGTAATCATGTTCATTTACAGCCTTGGTGACCCAACCCTCACCTCCCTTTCCTTTCTTACCCCTTTTTCTCCTTTGTAGTATAATCTTGTTTCATTCCTTATTCTCTGTCAATGCACAGTGCTCTTCTCAGCATCTCTTTCCTATATGGTACCTTCACACCCTACCACTGTAGAGCAGAACCTCTTTGACCTTCAAACCTCAGCTGCAATGTTACTACGGCTCTTTTCCTGAAGTCCTAAGCAGAATGTGACAACGTTTATAGAGCATCCCTGTCACTTTTTTGTTGCCCAAAGCAGAATTAAGTACAAGTGCTCCCTACCCTGTGCTCCCTATACTTTATATTGATACTGATGGTACATGTGTAGTCTATATCTTATTGTGCTTTATTTTATGTCAGTTAGTTCTGGGTATATCTTCCTTAAATTTTAAGTTCCCTGCCTGTGTGGTACCCATCTTTGTGGACTGTGGAAAACCTAGACAGTGCCTCAATAAATGTTTGTTGAATTCAACTGAATCTACTATGAATTATGCTAACCACAGTGTAATTGTATATTTAGACCAGATTTAGAACAGTGGAATGCAAACAGTTGATTAATGTAGCATTGTGCTAGATCACAATGATGACTCTCACACCTTTAAATGGGATCGGTGTCAGGGTTTTAATAGGAAGACTGAGCTCAGTATTCTCTGATTATTCTGAAATGGACTGAAGGGGAAAGCTTTTGTAGACACTTTCCAACTAAATGATAGTTCAGGTTTGATTAAGATAATCACCTTTCTGGCACTGTCAATTTGCAGCTAACTCAGATCTCTTCTAAGCTATAGGATAATATTTTAAATCATGGCCTAGAGTTTTCATTTCAAGGTCCCTTAACACCAAGTGAATGAACTTTAAGTAATCTGGTAATTGTATTACCAAAGCCCTGGAGTACAAATTACTGTTCTCTCTATGTGATCAATGGAATGATCATTCAAGTTAAATAAGCCAAATTTAGTTTATATTTAATTTTCAAAATGTATGTGAATGGCTCTTAATATAATAAAGTGTAATCTAGAATCTCGTTAATATGAATATACTTGTGTTAGTAATGTACATAGCTTCGTGAAAGCCCTACAGAAAGTGCCCTGTATTCAGTAGGGTTTTACTGACAGGCATGCCTTTGGGTCAGGTGACTTGAACAAGTTTGTTTTGTTTTGTTTTGTTTTCAGTTTATTTTTGCTGGGGAATCCTTCATTTAAAGGATACCTTAACTGGAACTCAATGTGTGAAACAAGTAAACAGTGAGGTGCTTTGAGTAAAGGATGAGTGAAAAAGGGTTAAACTGGTTAAGCTATTCAAGCGCATAGGAAGATTATATTTAGGAATAAAAAATTTGGAAAATATTTTACTCTATATCAATTGTTAACTACAAAAGTTACCACATTTCATTGTAGCAATTCCTATCCAATAATGTATAAAGATAATTTTTTTTATTTTATTTTATTTTTTTATTGACTTTGTAATAATATTACATTAAAAATATATATATGAGGTCCCATTCAACCCCACCCCCCCCACCCCACCTCTCCCCCCCCCCCAGCAACACTCGTTCCCATCATCATGACACATCCATTGCATTTGGTAAGTACATCTTTGGGCACCTCTGCACCTCATGGTCAATGGTCCACATCATGGCCCATACTCTCCCCCATTCCATCCAGTGGGCCCTGTGAGGATTTACAGTGTCCGGTGATTGCCCCTGAAGCACCATCCAGGGCAGCTCCATGTCCCAAAGACGCCTCCACCTCTCATCTCTTCCTGCCTTTCCCCATACCCATCAGCCACCATGTCCACTTTTCCCAATCCAATGCCACCTCTTCTATGTGGACATTGGATTGGTTGTGTCCATTGCACCTCTATGTCAAGAGGAGGCTCAGATTCCACATGGATGCCGGATGCCATCCTCCCACTTTCAGTTGTAATCACTCTAGGCTCCATGATGTGGTGGTTGTCCTTCTTCAACTCCATTTTAGCTGAGTGTGGTAAGTCCAATAAATCAGATTGTAGGTGCTGGAGTCTGTTGAGGCTCAGGACCTGTCTATCACATTGTCAGTCCAGAGATTCAAATCCCCTAAATATATCTTAAACCCCAACACTAACTGCACCTCCAGCACATTGGCATGAAAGTCTTAAGAAGGGAGATCCCATCTGAGTCCAGATTCATCACACATAAACACCATTTCCAAAGAGGGGCCATCTGACCTGGTAGTTAACCCCATCGGCCATGACCATAACTCCCATGGGTCTCTTTAGCCCTCAAAGGAACCAATATCTGGGGGTTGTATCTGCTTTATCTGTCTCTCTGACTCTGCTCGTTGTGCATAAGGGCAATCCTTCTGCCAGCCTCCAGACTCTTTTTTAGAGACTCGTAGCCATATAAACTCATTTCTCCTTTCCATTTCCCCCTTACATTAGGTCAAATTTTAATATACTTCTCCACCCATTTAGGCAGCCGTGGTTAAGTGTATAGACCACACTCTCCACACTCTTGTGCACATAAATACTCCAAATAGGGTTTCCATGATAGGCACATAAGTCTCCGCGTGTTGTTTTCATCCTGGGAAATCCCTAAGGATAGAACTCATTCATTTTATTTGTTTCAAAATTTTTAGAAAATGGAGATACCATAATTATTCAACATTCCATTTAGGATATTTCAAGTTTTTAATTTTGGGGGGGAGGAAGGAGTTTAATTTTAGAACATACCATTTGTTTTTCAGAGTTAAGATAATAACAAAAGAAATAACTTAAAAAGAACAGTTTATTCTCTGGCTCCTAGCATTGCATGTCCAAATATGGAAAAGCAACGGTGACCCATATAAACATGATAAGATCAACAGCATAGCATTTTTATGTGTTTAATATACATAGGCTTTGGAGTTAAGCTAGCATTAAGTCCAGCCTCTGCCACTTACTGCCCTGACTTAATGCAGATCATGTTACCACTCTGCTTTCTTATCCCTGTCTAACTTAGGATGATAATAGTCTGTGCTTACAGAGATGGTGTGAGTATTAGATGAGATAATAATGCATACAAAGCAACTGACGCAGTACCTGAAACATAATAAGTGCTCAATAAATACATTTTGTATTTTTATTAATTTTGTTTTCAGAGATGTAATCACATCTATCCAAATAATTACATTTGTCCTCAGTCCCCCATCCTTCTCTTCTATACCATTTTCACATTGCTGAGTGCTAGGTGATTCCATTGAATTACCTACTGTGGTAGGTTAAAAATAATATGCTAACAGTCAGCTTAGACTTTCTGAATTCTGCAGTGTCACTTGCTCTGTTCGACTTTTGTGTGTATATGCTTTCAATTTCACCTGCCCTTAAGATCATATCTTCAACTTCACTGAGATTACCTCTAGATACACAAAATCATTTTATTTATCCATGTTTGTAGTCCTGAATTTAGTTTATATTTTCCCAAGGGGTGTTTCTCTGATATCTATGAATATGTAATTTATTTTTTTAGCCCTGTATTAGATAGTCTTTTCTAGGAAAAAGAAAAAGAGAAAATAAAACTTTCTTCTTCCCTTTCTGTTATCAGATAAAATGCAGTAAATTTTATATTCTTTGAGGTAATGCTGATTTGTATTCTTCATATAGTATTGTGCATGTATTTTCAAATACAGAGAAAATAATTGCATAAATACTTTATACAACCTTAGGTTATAGAACACAATAAAGACATAAATAAGTATGTGTTGGGTAAATGAATGAATGATATGAAAATGAAGAAATAAATTACTGATAAAAGATCCCCTCCAGTTTTCTAACTGAAAACCTATGTAACAGTCCAAAGTCACTCTGACCTGTTGAGGTATTGACTAGATCATCTGCAAAATGCAGGAATTGGAATTTTTTCTTTCTTTTCTTTTAAAGATTATTTATTTTCCCCCCACCTCATTGTTTTATGCTGTCTACTCTCTGTGTCCATTTGCTGTGTGTTCTTCTGTGTCTGCTTGTCTTCTCTTTAGGTGGCACCAGGAACTTGTCCTAGGACCTTCTGGAGAGGGTCAGTCTTTTTGCCACCTCAGTTCCCTGCTCTGCTGCATCTCTTATTGTCTCTCCTATGTGTCTCTTTGTGTCATCTTGCTGCACCAGCACTCTGCATGGGCCAACATGCCGCATGGGCCAGCTGTCTACTTGGGCCAGCTTGCCACACGGGCCAGCTTGACTTTTACCAGGCGGTCCCGGGAATCAAGCCCTGAACCTGCTATATGGTAGATGAAAGCCCAATCACTTGAGCCACATCCACTTCCCTATTCTTTCTGTTAAATTCAGTGAGCTCCTACTTTTTAATCACTGTGGATAAAGGAGTACAGAAACATCCAAGTTTTGTATTAACACATAAAAATCCCTTCATTCTAGTGACAAGACAGGAAACAAATAAGCACAGAAACAGTCACGACTTTTTCAGGTAGGGATAAGTATTATGAAATAAGTAAAACCAGAGAGGACAGAACTGCTTTAGTTAGGGAGGACAGGGCATCTCTCTGAGAAGGTGACACAATTGAGAAGTCAGTCATGTAGAGAACTGGGGGAAGAAAGTTCCACACAAAAGGGACAGCAGGAGCAAAAAACCCAGAATGGGCAATGAGTTGTTGCGTTCTTAGAATGGAATGCTGCTGTGGACGTGGGAGCAATGCGAACTGAAAGGAGCAGTAGGAGAGGGTCAGGGAGGTAGGTAAGGGCCAGGTCAGGGGGCCTTTCTAAACCATGGTGAGTGTTTGCATTTTATGCTAGAGTTGCAGAAAGCCTCTGCAAAGCTTTAAGCAGGGTAAAAGTATCCCTGTTGTGTAGATTGGACTGTGTGTAGGGTGGGAGGTGGGAGGTATGAGTGGAAGACTGAAATGGTCCAAAAAGAGAATTGATGGTTTGAACTAGGGTGGCAGTGTCAAGAAAACTTCTACCAAAATGGGGTGGCAAAGGAGAGAAGCCCAAGACTTCCTTAGGGAAGCTGAATAATTTCACAGAGGAAATAAATACATTTGCTCCAGGAATCCAAGTATTGATTACAGCTGTTCCTTCTGCTTACTAATCAGAAAATGTAGCAAATATTGAGTTTCAAAATGCCCCTTATTTGTTTACTATAAGAAAGCATTTGGTCCAGTAGAATGTTACACTATTTTTAAAGACTTTAACAAAATCAGAATTGATTCAATTTATAGCCCCTTTAGAATTAAGGTGCTAACATTGCATTAGAGAAACCATGCTAAACAAACCATTTCACAACTAACAATGTACTTAGTTTTTTCCAAGGACTGCATTTTATTTGATATTAAGAAGGGGTAAAATTAAATTCAAGTTCTGTAATTTGAACTGCATAAAATTAATAGCAACAATAGGTAACATTTTGCATATTATATTATAGTCATTCTTCTAAGCCCTAAAATAGATTACAATGTATAAATCTTCACAGTCATCTCATATGATAGGTACTGTTCTCCCCAATTTTATAGACAGTGAAAACTGAAATTCAGCACAGCTAAAGTAGTTAGAATGTGCACCTTGAAAAATCTAATAAGCTCTGTTATGTGTTATCTCTGTTTTATTTGGCACAGCTGATCTCCCACCTTCATTTCTGGCCATATACTCTAGCTTTTATCCTGTTACTCTGGTGAATTAATTGATTTTCTCCCTCAGGCCACCTCTTCCATTTGTTCACTGAGTCCTGTCCATTCTCAACCATCAAAGATGGACATCAAAGACTCAAGCAATTCTCTTTCCTTTCATCATAAAAACCCCCCTCTCAACCATATTATTACCATCAACATGCTATTTATGCTATTAATTCTCCCTTCTTAAAAAGAAAGAGAAAAGAAGAGCTCTCTATTTTCCACTCTTCTCTTTCTGGTTATTGCCCCAGTTCTCTCTTTCCCGTTAGAACAGAATTCTTAGAAACCCTTATCTATAGTTCTCCTCTCCAGTTTCTCTTTTTCCTTTTTTTTTTTTCCCCCCTATCTGGTTCCATCATCATCTTTTTGGCACCTCTCTGCACCACACAGTTCTGGGATACCTTTTTTTTTTTTCTTTTTTTACTGGGAGGTCCCGAGAATCAAACCCAGGTCCTCTGTATAGTAAACAAGAGCTCATTGCTTGAGCCACAGCCACTTCCCTCCCATTATCTCTCAAGCCCACTGCATCAGGATGCTGCACCAGCACTCCACCAAAGCTGCCTTTATCTAGGTCACCAGTGGCCTCCCCATAGGAAGACCAGGGCCCTTTCTGACCTCTCTTCTGGCCTTTCCTACCCGGGAGGCCTGTAGGTTCATCCCACTCATAATCACACAAGCACTGCTACCTCTTCATAACCTCTTCTTGTCAGTCCTTCTCCCCTTCTATTTAATGTATCTGCTTACCCTGTTGGGTGTCTCCTCTGCAAAGGCAAGGAGTCTGACTATTCAGCTCTCTACTCTAACCTAAGTACCCCAGAAAATAATGTCAGGCCCACAACAGGTACTCAACAGTATTTAGTGAAGAAGGAATGAAAGAGTAGATGCATATATGAAAGACTTTCTTGACAATTTGCTCCATGTTCAAAGTTAATTTACTTAAAGACCGTACATACATTGTCTTGGCTTAATATTTTGCAAATAGTTATTGACCTATGTGATAATGTGCAGGTTAATATACCCAGGCTCTACAGTTGGGAAATGTGTGTTCTAATCCTTTCTTACCTTGTTCAAGTTAATGAGTCTCTCTAAGGATCAGTTTATGGATCTATAAAATGGAACTTCATGCAAGTAATTAAATGCTAGGACTGCTGTGAGGATTACATGATGATTAATGCCTATGAAATGCTTAGCAGCATTGCTGAAACATAGTAAAATCTCAATAATTATTTTATGAATCTTAATCATTGTCATCACTGAAAGGAGTCAAGGGTGATAGAAGTGAAATGCTAATTAATCGTGTAAAGATTGTAAAAGTCTTGATTGTACTAAATCTCTTGGTGTAATTAATTCCATGTGCTCAGTAATACTTGTAGAAGGTAAGTATGCAATCTTTGGATTATTATTAAGAATGCCCAGATGAATAGAGAGAAAATATCCAAGATAGTATTTTCTAAAAAGAACTTTCCATAAAACACTGATTTCTGAAAATACTTTTTAAATACTTTTTTGCTGGCAAATATACTCAAGAAACATGACCTATTATATGCTTCCTTTGGGGATTTAAAGGCTATGAGAAGTCCTGCAGTGAAGTGATGTTTTTAAGTTTACTTAATCAAAGAAGTTTATATTCTCCTAACTTTTGTGAATTGTTTTTAAATTTAATTTCATTTTAAATTCTGAAGAACTACTCTATGAAACATTCAGCTAAATATTCAGTCAGAATGTTAGAACTGGAAATAATTTCAGCGCTTAGGTTGATTTATAGGAACATTTATGTATTTACTTACTGTTGATTGTACCACTGTTCACCCAGTCTCCCATTCCTAAAATCTGATTGCTTTCTTTCCTCACCCTAGCCATCCAATGTCTTCCCTGTGCTACTTCCTAAAAGTCTGTGCTCTCTCCTTTGGTTCTTAAATTAGGACAAATTATCTTTCATATAGACTTTGGCAACAACAGTCTTCCAAAATTTCTATCCTCCCAGCTTGAGCCTTACAACTTTACAACTGTCAATTCAGCCTCAACACTGCAGCCAAAGAAATGTTCTGCTCATATGCAAATCATGTCATTTTTCGTCTCTTTAAAACTCATTACTGCTGTACATGGAACATTCTGAATTTCTTAGCAGAGCCTAGAAGGCCTCTCACAATTTTGCCAGGGGTCTCAGAATTGAAATCTTCTGTGTCATCTTAGTGAAGGACAGTTTATTGTTTCCTCTCATGCAGACTGACATAGTTCCGTTTACTATGATGAACCTTTGGCCTGGCTCCTTGATGCAAGTGGCCAAGGGTTTTCTGAGTGGAAATTTTTTCCCTCATCTACCCAGTCATTTCTAAATGGGAAAATGAATTTATAAAACACATGCATGAATTGGCAATGTGTCAGATACAGGTGACTGAATAAGAAGCCACAAGCCTGAAACTTTAATTGATAATACTCTTCATTCACCCACCTATTCTTGACTGAATTCAGGAGACATTTGCTGGGTGATTATTATATTCCAGGCATTGCACTAGATGAGAGGGAAAGATGAGTAATACCCAGCCCTGGTCTTTGGTGACCTCACCATACCATGATGAATAAATGTTCTAAATAAAGTACAAGCGAAGTCCCCAAAGTCCCCTCAATGTACATACTCTGGTAAGCAATAAGAAAGAATGAATTACACAAGAGAGCATAACTTACTGTAGTGCAGTGTGGCTGCCTTGTTATCATCCTCTTTTTTTTTTTTTTTTTTTGCCTCATTTGGATTATTAAACATTAATAAGACTTGGTACAATTGATAGTCTAATGCACTGGCAGCATTTCAAAATTCCTGACAAGTGTGTTTCAAAATGCCCTTTAGAAAAAGAACAAAAAACTTATAAGTGAATCTTTTCCTTTTTACTTTTTCCGTAATCAGAAACATCTGTATTTGGTTGCCAGTCTTTCCCTTATCTTTTATTCAAGAAATATTTCTTAAGTATACACCATGACCCAGGTGCTGGCTCGGTATTTATCATAGTCTTTTTTTTCTGGAGAAGTCATGTATCTCCTTGTAGGTATAGTGGGGACACAGATTAAAGTTTGCTTTGTCATTTTGTTTACAATGACACTTCAAATACTGGTTATTTTTCTTTGAGTTTTTATGCTTTGGAATTACTGATTAAGGTACTTCAATGCATTCTTAATAGAACACAGGCAGTGTCAAAAGGGGAGGAGCGAGCACAGATGTGGCTCAAGCCGTTGAGTGCCTGCTTCCCTCATGGGAGGTCCCAGGTTCAGTTTGCAGTGACTCCTTAAAAACAAACAAACAAACAAACAAACAAAGGCAAATAACAAGCAAACATGAAAAAAAAAAAAAGAACTCAGGGGAGCCAATATGGCTCAGTGGTTGAGTGCCAGCTTCCCATATACGAGGCCCCGGTACCTCAAAACAAACAAAACAAACAAAAAGGATTGTAAAGAAGAGTCTAGAATCATTGTCTTCATAATCTTCTTGCTCAAACTGTGGCCTTATCCCAACTTCATTTTACTTTTCTATTTAGGGGTCCAGATGAAAATGAAGACACATGACAGATGTCGTTCTGCAGATATCTGGCTGCTGAGGCATTTATAAAAACCCTGGGATTTATTTTATTTATTTCTCCCCACCCCCTTGTTGTTTGTACTTGCTGTGTCTGTTCATCTTCCCTGTTTTTCTAGGAAGCACCTTATCATTTGAACCACCTCTGCTCCCTGTTGTGTTGTTTCTCTCATTATGTTTTCCTCCTTGTGTGTCTTGTTGCATCAGCTCGCCCCGCCTTCCTGTTGCACCAGCTTGCTGTCTTGCTCGTGTTCTTTAGGAGGCAATGGGAACTTAACCCGAGACCTCCCATGTAGCAGTCTGGAGTTCATTCGCTTGAGCCACATATACTTCCCGCAAATATCTTTTTGATTCACCAGATTTTACAACTGATTAGATATTTGGAGTATTTGCTGAAAGCAGAAGCTCAATGTAAAGTCACACATGGTCTCTAACACACAGACACATATTTCTCCACCCTTAAATTAAAGGCATATGTTCACAGGGAAGGGAGAGAAGACCTATAATGGACTTGTATAATAAAAGCAGCAATAATAATCATAATAAAATTACAAATTCCACCCAGGAGGGATATGTTTTTATCTGATAGGCACCCAGCTGTAGCAGGATTGGTACCAGTTTGCATCTTAACAAATGACAGATTGCTGTGAAATTAGTTGGCCAATGTTGTAAAACTTTGGAATGATTTATGGGCAGGCAAAGATAGACAAGGGTGCTTATTTAAAATTAGTTCCACTTTGTGAAAATTGACTTTAACTGGGTTTGTTTTTAAAACCTCCTCAGGATTTAACTATATCCTGGTAGAACTATTTGTTTTTAGAGTTTTAACAAAGCTATAACTTGCCAAGTGGACTCAAAATAGTACCATCCATCTTGGAAAGAAACAAATTGTGTCTTTCCTTAAATACATATATCATTTCAAACTTTATCGTCTTCACAAAGTTATCTGATGTAGATTAATACATTAATGTGGATTGTGATATATTTTATAGTCTTCACAAAGTTATCTGATACAAAAAAAATCAAATGTAGATTAATACATTAATGTGGATTGTGATATATTTTTGTAGGGATCTGAAATATCTATTGTCTCTCGGTTTTCAATTTTAGTTCATAGATTTATTACCTTCTGCAGATTCCATTCTGAATTCCTCAGTTAGGCTAGCCTACTAACATTAACATGAACAGTTCTGATTGTTTTGTTTTTAGTTTCTGGTGACTGCAGGTGCCTGAAGGATAAGTAGGCTTGATATTTATCACAGGAATCTTTCTAGTACAGCCTGGAAGTCCCTGTTACGAGGGAATACTCGATCTCATATAGGGATTGAAGTAGGTCAAGTTGAGGTCCATCACCAGTCCTGAGTTTTTGTGATTCTGTACATAGTTTTGAGAAAGTCGATGGAGCGGACAGACAAATCTAGTTCTTTCAACAAGAGATGGCAGTAATCAGAAAGAAAAACAAAGGTCGTGCAATAAACAAGGGTAAATTGAACTGGGATGAGAATATCAAATGATTTGAAAGTACATATGGTTTTACTATCAGATGGGTTTTTTTTCACTTAATCTGAGTCTACATTCCTCATCTCTAGGATGAAAACCATACGACCTAACATTCAGGGTCCTAAACATTATTATGATCTGTAACTCCGACCGTCAGTCGGGTAAGGCATTCAGATGAGCCTCAAGGGAACTCACCCACTCTATAGACTTGGAAGCTAGTCTAGACTAGATTCAGTGGGCTGGCCAGTCAAGGCAGGCCTGTAGGTCATACTGCAGTCTGACGTCTTCTGCAGCCTGTGCTCTTGGCCACCGTGCTCTGTGTGATCTCACCTCTAGTTGTAGTCCTTTCTGTGCACTGTCGACTCTCAGGCAGTGGGAGCTGTCATGAAAGGGGACACTGTATCAGGGATCTTTCTCTTCTTTGAATTCTGAAGCACATATCATCCAGGCAACTGGTTGGGCACATTCCAAGCTCCGCTGTATTGTTGGTTTTCTTTCTACTCATCCTTGGAAGCAGCCTGGATGAATAGGGGCCTTGGAGTCCTGTATTTAAGTCCCAGGTTGGTGACTCTCTAGCTCTTTTGCCTTGAGCAGGTTACTAAGCTATCTGAGCCTCTGTTTCCTTGAGAAAAGGCTAGAAGAATGCTTACTTTACCCAGTCATTATGAGGACTGACAGAGATCTCACATATAAAAGTGCTCAGTCAAGTCAATACCTGGTCTCTTCCTCAGAGATGGGTCTCTTTGGGTCTCTTTTTTTTTTCATTAAAAAAAATTTTTTTTGAAACATATCATTCATACATGAGCATAGATAAACAGTAAGTATATAATAAAAGCTGTGAACTTACAAAACAAACATGCATATCATCATACAGGGCTCCCACACATCACCCCATCACAAACACCCTGCATTGTTGTAAAATATTTGTTATAAACTCTGCAAGAGCATCATCAATCATCAGAATATTACAACTAACTATAGTCCATATCTCACATTTGTTATGTTTTCCCCCCAATGCACCAGATTATTAACACCCTGCATTAGTACTATGTATTTGTTATATCTCATGGGAGAATTCTCTCATATTTGTTCTGTTAACCACAGTCAGTCTTCCATCACAAGATTCATAGTGTTATATAGTCCCCTGCTTTGTACAATCCATTCAAAGTATATACTCAGTGGCTCTCATTTTCATCACAGAATGAGACGAAATTACCTCAGTCAATTTTAGAATGTTTTAAATTCTCCAAAAGGAAAAATCCCAGACCTCCTTCTAACCCATATTTTTGCCCATTAGAATTAATGTAATTTCTTCTTTGCCATTACTGCAAAAATATTACATCATCCATAAGTTATATTTGTTGCAATTTCCCCATTTATCACCATATTCTTAACACTCTTAGAACATTCTTACATTTATACTATTAACCACATTCTTCATCCACCAGCAAAATCACTATGTATACAGTTCCTAGATTATCCTCTAGCTTCCTTTTAATTGATATTTACATAGAAAGGGCCTCTTTTAATATAGCTTTCAGGTCCTCAGAGCATCCACCACACAGTCTTATAAATAATATGAGCCTAACAGTAACTGTAGTTTTTAACTCATTACACTTCATCATTTTTCAGAGTTGTAATTTGTTTTAGTCAGGATTGTGTTTATGGCAAGAAAATGTAGAGGACTGATTTTATTTCAGGAATGTTGTGAGCTGCTCCATCTAAGGTGGAGGTTATTGTTTCATGTGGTAGAGCCCTTGTGACAACATTCACATCCCCATGGCGGGCTTTGGAGAGGGCAAGTCTGTTTACCTTCAAGAAGGTGAGCTGGCACTTGGAACCAGTCGACAGACAGACGTTCTGTAACCCAGCACTGAAGTTAGAGAAGAATATAAACTTTTCATTATTGCTGGAGTATCCCTCTATCTCATTTTCCAAATACCTTTCCAAACATTTCCAGTAAATTCCTTTCCTACTCCTGTTGATAATAAATGTTTTTACCCTCTAGGTGGAAAATTTTTTCAAATATTTTTCCTTATCAATATGTTCTTAACGATGATGGCACATTTCTAAGAAGTTTCAAAATAGGTAATTAATGTCAATATCAGAATGTCTTTCTCAATTTCATAAACCTAGCCCTCCTGAAAGTCTGAGTATGATTTTGCTTTTGCTGTGTGATGATCAAAGATGCAGAAACTTGTGTTGTATGAAAGGAGAGAAGGTTAGCACTCCCCTTGACAAGGATGGAAGAGGCCCTCGGGCCTATACAACACGCATACGGTTAAGGCATTGCCACCTACTTCGTGGCATCTAACCACTGTTTTTACCATGAGGTGCAGAGGTGCCCAAAGATGTACTTACCAAATGCAATGGATGTGTCATGATGATGGGAATGAGTGTTGCTGGGGGGGGGGGGGGAGAGGTGGGGTGGGGGTGGTGGGGTTGAATGGGACCTCATATATATATATATTTTTAATGTAATATTATTACAAAGTCAATAAATAAAAAATAAAAATAAAAAAAAGATGCAGAAACTTTTGGCAGATATAAGAAGAGCATTTTGTCCTCCAAAAAGTAGGGACGCTGGAGTTGTGAATGTACCAAAGAACAGCTGTGTGTTAGTGCTGTTGTAACTGATCATAAATTATCAAGTAGTTTTGGCCCACCAAATTGTATTTTAGATACTTCCTGACCCTCTAATATAATGCATTTAGATTTGATGTATGTTAAACTTTAAAAGTAGCCAGAAGCAAACATCTGTAACTGTTGTGAGTCAGTGAACTATCACCTAGGTGTTTTGTTTTTTTGATGCTGATGCTGTATTTTGTAAACTGCATAAACTTTATCTTTCATCTGAACTGTAACAAAACAACTTGTGACTAGCCCCTTCTCTTATTTTGCAATCCTGAAGCCTGGTATTTGCTCATGTAGCCCTAAGTGTTTATTAATGAAATAACATGAGTCAGCCCAGAACTGATCAAGCCAATTCTAATTAGTTAGCCCACCTGACATGTGCAATAGCCTAAACCATAAATGTCAAGTGAACAAAACAAGTAATCAATATGCGCATACTCAAAGAGTAAACTCACAACTACCCACTCATCTCAAACCACCCACTCGTCATGCTCAACACATCACCTTCTAGTCATGTAACGTGTGAGGCAGCATGATGACCACCTGCCATGTTGCCCACTGTTGTGCTGCTATGTTCTCAACCATCTCAACCCTACCTCTCTTTTTGTTCAAGCCCACAAAAACCATAAGCACTTCCAAACTCAAAGTGACAGACTTGAGGACTTCCCTCCTGTCTTCAAGGGGCTAGCCTTTGTCAATAAACTCTTTCAAAATTCTGGTGTCACTTAATTCATTCTCTTGGTGCACATCGGGCAAGGACTCACTTTTAAGCTAACCATTGTTAATTGGCGTTTTGTGTGATTATGTGAGCGCATCTGAGATGCAGGTGCGCTTTCAAACTGCAGAGACCTGCTTGTCAGGAGAAATTAAGAAATCTAGTCTGCATGTTCCTCCTCCCAACCAGTGTTGGTATCCCTTCCTTGAGAAAATGGCTCATTCCAGACTCAGGGCATGGAGCACTGTGGGACGGGCCAGAAGTAAATAACCACGTGAGTGTTGCTGTGACTTCTGTGAGTCAAATGAAGGCAAGGAATTCTGAGGTGAAGAAAAGAAAAACACGGGAAGAGGATAATGAATTGACCATTGGTAGAACTCTACTAGCAGGCATTTATTTTGGAATTGTTGTTTTGGCAAATGAGATACAGGAGGAAAGACATTGTTTTTTTCCTTATCCATTGTTCAGGAATACTCAGTGTCTGTACTAGTCACTGGTGGGTCAGCAAGCTGTGTTTTGGGGAACTGGGTGCATTCTGGTCCCAGCCTGGCTCCTGGCTGGCTCTGCCAACTCCATTCCCCTAGTTTCCTTATGTAGACATTTGAAATTGGACCGAGTAAACCTCTTGAGGTCCTGCCCATCTCTAAGTGTTATTCCATACCACATTATCCAATCCCAGTTTTTTAGTATGTGAAGTTCCTAAATGTACATTGTATCTAAAAGTTAATAGTTCTTTGCTTGAATGCATTAATAGACATTCCTGGTTTTTGTTTGCTGTTAGTTATTCTCCTAGCCTTGCAGAATTACTGATTTTCTTCTTCCAGTTATACTTTAAACAATAAACAAAGTCAAATCCACAATGTCCTACTGGCATCAGAAACAAGGGACCCGCCATCGCACACTTATGTGTTAAAGTGTTGGAAGCTGTGTTATGTGTGCCAGCCCTCAGTAGCAATCCTTCTGAAGAAAGGACAGCTTTGAGAACAGGATTGATCCTACTATGCCTTAGTGATTGGATGCACTACCAAATTTATATTCAGGCAGGTATAGTGAAGAAACGTCTCAATTTGTATTCTTCTTTCTTTCTAGCCACACCATAAACATAGAAGTAGCTGTTTATCAGCAACACGAGTGGGCATGGGGCAATGAGGAAGGAGGGCCGTATTTGAAGCCTTAATGAATTATTCTTTTTTTTTTTTAAAGATTTATTTATTTATTTATTTATCTCCCCTTCTCCCCCCCACCCCCACCCCTGTTGTCTGTTCTCTGTGTCTTTTTGCTGAGTCTTCTTTGTCCGCTTCTGTCGTTGTCTTTGGCACGGGAATCTGTGTTTCTTTTTGTTGCGTCATCTTGCTGCTTCAGCTCTCCGTGTGGGCAGCGCCATTCCTGGGCAGGCTGCACTTTCTTTCGCGCTGGGCGGCTCTCTTTACGGGGCGCACTCCTTGCACATGGGGTTCCCCTATGCGGGGGACACCCCTGTGTGGCAGGGCACTCCTTGCGCGCATCAGCACCGCACATGGGCCAGCTCCACATGGGTCAGGGAGGCCCGGGGTTTGAACCCTGGGCCTCCCGTGTGGTAGACGGACGCCCTAACCACTGGGCCAAGTCCGCTGCCAGTGAATTATTCTTGAGTGTCATCTTTAGCCACATTATTCTCCCTCTCCAAATGTCCCTTTAGAAAACTGAGGTGAAGTCAGCTTTAGAGGCCCTAAATTCAGTGCAACATGCTGCCTATTCATGGATACAAATATGAAGAATATTGTGAAAAGATACAAAACATTTGTTATAAATGACACTCAAATTTTTGTCATTTTATCAGAAGTGCTTGCAACTAGGGTCACCAACAGCTGACCCCATAATCATAAATCAGGCTCTCTGTTCCTCTAAAAGTGAAGTTGGATGTATTTGATATTCTCAGGAAGCTTTTAAAATGGGTTTTCATTTGTACGTAGTAAAATTAATATGATTGCTAATAACTGTGCCCAGTATTTCCAGTTTGTTGTGAAAAAGTCAACAGAACATAAAAATGTGCTTAATATACATGGTTTAATAGCCTTTTGTGTATACAGCAAATCTGACTACAGAGCATCTGGCATGGGGCTGAAGAGGTGGGTGAGGCTGAGATGGGGCAAAGAGAAATTAGTTGTGTCCTATCATACGGAAAAATGGTAGGAAGACAAATAGGGAGACATTGCTTATTATTCACAAGAGCCTTCTTTGTTCCACTTTTAGTACATTTTTTTCCTGGAAAACTAGAAAACCTGCCTTTGTGTTTTACATCTCACTCTCCTCAGCCATCCTTTGACAGGCTAAGAGCATTGAAAGGAGAGTGGTGATGATCCATAGAGTGCTTTTTGCAAGTCAGTCTGCGGACATTTAGTCCCTCCATCCTTACGATCTGATTTGGGTCTGGCAACTGACATGCTAAAGCAGGTACAAATAAATGAGAACAGCAGCCAAGGCAAGAACTGGGCCCAAGGGTGCACTAAACATCAGTAGGTGCTGGCGGAGGGCACTCACTTGCTATCTGCTGCCCTTGTCTTTGGGGAAGCTGTTGCTTTCCATTGGTGAGCATTTTCAATTCCGGAATTTTTGCTTGGTAGTAGGTAGAGTTACTTAAATGTCAGCTGCATACAGGCCATCAAATAAACCGTAATTAATTTCAGATTGGGTTTTAAAATACATATAATAGTTTTCAAGCACTTAACTTCATTATTTTGAAAGCATAATAATTAAATATTCTAAGAGCACACGTGAAATCAAATGAAATCTTGTGTACTCATTATATCAAACATTCCAACTTGTAAAGTAAATCGTAACTTAAAAGCATGCTGGTTTTTGCAGATGAGGATACCAGGGCCTGACAGATTTAGCCCTTTGCATAGGATCATTGATGCCAAAGGAGGACTTGAACTCTGATTTTCCCAACTCTTAGAGGCAAAGTACTCCTTTCACTTCTTTAAAATTATTTATCTGTCTCATTCTGTTGCTTTTGGATGTGTGTGGGAAGGGGTGGGTCCCCTTTGATTCCCTAGGTCCAATTCAGTTTAATAAAATTAACATCCACCTTCATCTTACCCAAATGAACTGATCATTGAAGCACTTCTCTGGTCACATTTCTTTCTCACAAACTCTTTTCCAAAGCCATCTTATTTGTATGTACAGTGGCTGCATTCCCCATACACCCCAATGAAGCCTTACTCTAAGTCATATCAGTTTAATTTCCATGCCATTGGGATTGGTGTGGCCATGTACTCCTGATTTGTTTTCAATTGTGGATTATATAAATTTATTTGTTTGTTTGTTCGATAACTTTTCAGGTGACTTTAAGAGGCTTGTAATTTCAGGGGATTCATTTGTCCTATTGATGATAGCAATTCAAAAAGTAATTAAAGACCTCTTAAAGAAGCAATACACTTTAGAATTCTGGAATCAACATCTTGTGTGAGACTACAGAGCCCTTGTTTTGTTTGGTTGGTTTTGTTTCTTTTTTTTTTTTTTTCTTTTGCATTATGTTTCTAGACCGACCTACTTCTTTTTGTGAACACTGTTCGTTTTAGGAATAAGATTTATTTTGGAAATGATAGGCAAAATGTCCTTGAGCTTTAAACAGATGAACAGTTTCTCTTCCTATCTTAGCTATTAATATTGATAGTTGTTATTAATATCCTTGATCCTTGCTACCTCTCCCAGCCTGAAGCCCCCTTGAACCATAATGGGAGAGCTTACAGGAAGAATTAGAGGATAAATGGCAAAAAGGTGGGAAGAGGAGCAGGGAAAGGCTATGGTAAATCAGGTGTTCAGGCTGTGCTTGGAAGACATCTCTGATGACTTTGATTTAACTGTCTCATCCTAAAGTTGTTTTATTGTGCCTCTTCATGTTGACACATTCAGATACATATATTCTAACAGACTTTGTTCTCCTCTTGCCTGCCCCTTGTGCTGGTCATATGATACTGGGCACATGACTTAAATTTAGGAGGCACAGTTTCCCAACCAGTAAAAATGAATATAGTAATCATATATAACTTGCTATTGTTGCTCTAAATTAACTAATATATGTGAAAGTATCTAGCACAGTGTCCAATCCATACTAAAATGTCTAATAGCTATTATCTCTTTTCATCCTCTTGTAATGCAGGAAGTCAGCAGCCACTTATTCATGCCCCTTCAAGAACACTTTCTAAACAGTACAGAAGAAACCAATATTAAAATACCAAATAAAACCTAACCGCCTTGGTTTAAAATATATCACACCATTTTAAAGAAAGAAACTAAGCTCCATCAAACACTCCAGCTCTCAAAACCAGGCCTGGAGTGTGCCATTTAATTGCTAATTCATTGCACAGGGCCCTTTTTTGACCTCCTGAACCACAAGAAAATCCAGTTTCTTTCTATTCTTTAATAATGATGCTTATGGGATATTATAAATTGATTTTGTAGGGCCTTTGTGAGAAGGAACATATGCACGTTTACACACAGTGAAAGAACATTTAGTTTGGTCCAGTGGGACCTGTGTGGATTTCACAATACATTTTGCCTAAGTTTATTAACTTTAAACTCAGCCCTGCACTGAGTTGGAGTTTTCTTTCTTTCCTCATCCAAAGCCAAATTTAAATAAGCAATTATAAGCAGTTGCAATCACAATACTTCACCAAACTAGAAAATTCCATTATTTCTTACACTTCAGGAAACTATGCCTCAAGCTTCTTTCCTCTTTACAATATTCCATCCCCCATTCCCTCTTGCCATCTTCCTACACTCTGCATTGAAGTTTAATTCTTAAATAACCCTGAATTTTGGAGAAATGTCCAGATTTTTTTTAACCACATGTTTTAGTTCTGAATATTGTGCACTAATGAAAACCCCCTGTGCGTCTGTAGTGAATAAATCTTTGAATTGCTAATTGTTTCGGGTTAACCTCATAGATCTTTAGCAGCTGTCTTTGGCATTTTGAGCCCACAATTAAGTCTGTTTCTGGGACTTTAATTATTAAACATACACACATGCCTAAAGTTCTGCCTGCCTTATGGATAGGATGATGGCAACACTTGCACGTTCTGTAGCCTCAATGAGTGCAGATCATCCCTTCTCTCAGCCTGTCACCTCAGGGACTTTGCCAGAAGTTTCCCATTTGACCCTCTAGATCTGCTCTTCCCTTTTCTGTGCTCAGGAAATACTGAATTATGTGGTCTTTCTTTCTGGGCTCCCAGGTCCCCTGGCTTTTCTGATGGGGGTACACTGGCATAGGTGGGAGAGGAGGAGGAGGAAACTGGGGTCTCAGTATGTATTCCACTGGTGCCCTCCCTGGCAGACCAAAATGGCGGGCATGGCCCTTGTCTGATTCTCACCTCTTACTGCCCCTTTCGTCTAGTCACAGTACTGCCCCTCTTTTTTGGCTCCCTGCAGGCATGGTAGGTATTACTAACCCACACTATTCCTAGTTGTTTCTTTTCACCCTGACCAACTGTAAAATAGTTCCTCTTTACATTCCCCTCAAATTATTTGTTTGATACAAGAATGTTGCCTGTCTGGGAGAGATATTTCCAGGGTAGCAGCAACCCACAGCTCTCAATCCAGTGGCTCCCTGGAGAGACCTTCGGCAATGTAAATTGTTCCTCCACAGCGTTGTCATCTGTGAATTCTGTCAGGATAGAATGACTTTTGGTCATTCTTCTGAGGAGCCCTCTCTGGTTGGGATTTCCAAGGAGAATGTTGGATCAGAACCTACATCCTACCCTTTGACCTAGTAAGAAAGGATGCTCAGGTCTAGGCAGTGCATCGGTTCCGGTTCTCCCACCATATCTGGAGAGCACTTGGCAGCTGGTCTGCGCTTTGGTCCTAATGCCAGGCTTCAGGAAGCCACAGGAGATTTGACTGAAAACAGCGCAAAAGAAGACTGTCGTGAAGACTAAAGCTCAGGCTCTGGCTACAACCAGATTTCAAGGTCTGACTCTGCTTTAGCAAACAGTTCTGAGCCTCAGTTTACTTACCTGTAAAATGATGATAATATAACTTGGACTGAGTGGAATAATGATTTACAGTGCCTGATGCATAATAAATTTCTATAAATGTTAGCCTCTGTTATTTTTAAGTACATAATGGACCTTCTAGGGGTAAACCCCATTTTGATCATAAAGTAAAAAAATTCAAGGATTGGCTCTGTATTTTCCCTCTAAATAGAGGAATAAATAATGTGTTTGTTTATAAAAACAGTTCACAGTCATTGAAGAAAGGCATAAAAAAGGAAATAAAAATCTTTCCTTATCTTAACCAAAAAGGACAGCTTCTCTTACATTGTCACTTTCTGGTAGCTAGGCTTTTGACTATGCATATTAACTTGTTTACATACAGGCCCACATACTTTTTTCCTAAACTGGGACCATAATACGTATTCTATATTTTTATCTGTATCATGAACACAAAGGTACTTTCTGAGTATTTTCTATTAAATTTTTTAAAGATCTATTTGTTTTAAATATCTTTCAGTTGACTTTTTTATACATTTACACACAAATATCTTTTTACATAGCTATATAAATGTGATTGATCATAGCACTTTTTTTTTAATTGGTTTTGATTTTTCATTTGTCATCTGTTAAGGAGCCTTATAAGCCAGGTGGGTTTTTGCATTCTGTCATGTGTTGTGTTGACTTGTCAAGTAAGACTCCATTGTGACTGTACTTTTTGCCTGCTGCACAGTCTCTCCATATCTGACGATGGTGTTGATTAGAAACCTTCTTCTTCCTTCTTTTCTGGCCATGATGCTCTAGCTCTGAGGTCTCGATGTGAGTTGGTCTCCCGAGTTTCTTGATCTGGCTACCCACATCCGAGTAAGGAGTAATTCTTCCTAGAGACGGACAAAGAACTGACCCAAGATCCTTAGCTTATAATGGTTTGGAGATTTTGCATCCTTCCCCATGTTTCTTGAATACTTTGATGGGGAATTGAGGGCTGCTAAACCAGGCACAGTTGTCTAGTAGCAGTAGCAACCCGGAACTTCCTCCCCTATTTCTTCATGAATTTTACCCATTCCTATGAAATCATATTGCTTTTTTTTTTTTTTTTTCTCACTTTGAAGGACAAAAAAAATCTATATTCAGGCCAGTCAAATCATGTCATAAATATTTTGTTCCTTGAGGATTTGAAGTCAGGGAGAACTTATCATAGACACTCCAGATTCTTTATAATATCTCTCTCCTTGGCTCTTTTTATAGAAATTTCAAGACAGTATCCCAAATTCTTTCCCCCCACACACATGGGTCCATAGAAATTAGGGCCTAAAAGGAAAAAGACTCAGCCATCACTAGCTGTGTGACATTGTCCTCACTTCCAAATGGTGGAATTGGCCTAGATGCCCTACAACATGACTTGCAGGTCTGAAACTATAGAGTTTCTCAAGGATCCAACTATATTCCCAGCAATACTCTCCCCTTTGGTTTATTTCTCTGTTTTCTCCTGAAGACCTCATCTTAAATAGTCCATTTGCTTCAGTACATCTGTGTTCTGCTTCATTTCTGCTCCTTAATTAATTTATGGCCTTAGGAAAGTCTTCTGTTATCCTTTCTTTAGCTACCAGGTTTTGGCATAAAGAATGTGACTACCTTTCCTAGAATTGTAAGAAAAAGATAATGGGTCTGGTTGAAGAAGCCATTCATGTTTAGACAGATTACTTTATCAAATATATTTGGAAGTACATTAGACTGTGTCTCCCTCTTAGAATTTTGCAATGAATATTCACTTATTAAAGGCTCCTTGAAGTTCTGCAATAAAGGAGCATCTTTAATTTTGCTTAAGTTAGGGTTTCCCAAACATATTTGATCTTGAAATCCTCTTGTTTCTAGCAGCAACCGTTAACATTGTCCCTTCCATGCATAGGGGAGGCATGGCTCTAGAAGGAACCAAGTGATTTGTACCTGCTTTTACCTCTCACTGATTGCGTGTTGTCAGACTAGATTCATAATATTAATATCTCTACACCACATGTTCCTCATGAATAAAATGAGGGTGCAAAGGAGCCCCTAATCATGATGGATGTCAAGATATAAAGCAATAGTGTATGACTATGATGATGACAACTAATGATAGTCCAATTCAGGAGTCTGACTGTTCAAGTTTTGCCCCACCACTTAGTAGCTATGACACCTTAGCAAAGTGACTTAACAATTATACCTCATAAAAATTGTTCCAAACTCACAGGTTGTTGAAAGAATTCAGTCGGATTCATATAAAGCATTTAGAATGTGCTTAGTACCTGGTTGGCAGGTACCTACTAAATGTTAGCCGTTAATGTCATCTTCATTGGTGTTTGTTGCTTCTGTGAAGATGATGTGTAAGCGATTATTTTGGTTCCGCAACTTCCCTAAATACCCAGAGCCTCTTAAATTTATCATCTTAGTGAAATAGCTTTAGATTCTTCCTACAAATATTTGCTTTTGCCCTGTCGATTTTGATCTTCTCTTCTTCATCTAGGGTCTGTTGCATTCCTTGTTTTCATGGTTTAACTTTTCCTGTTTGTGAACAGGGGCGGAGAGGCCTTGGTTCTGTTTTCGTCTGGGCATCGGGGAATGGTGGAAGGAGCAAAGACCACTGCTCCTGTGATGGCTACACCAACAGCATCTACACCATCTCCATCAGCAGCACTGCCGAGAGCGGAAAGAAACCCTGGTACCTGGAGGAGTGCTCATCCACGCTGGCCACCACCTACAGCAGTGGAGAGTCCTATGACAAGAAAATAGTACGTGACATCTGCATGTCTGTCGTGATTTATTTATTTATCTTTGATTTAGAAAGACTTAAGGAAAACACAAGTAATGAGTGAGAATAGAAAGTGGTTGCTGAGCTGATCCACTGTACACCTCATTGTCAATGCTTAACACATTTCATTATTTAAATCAATTCATTGAGATGCTTGGCCATGTAATTACATCCCTGCATTGAGTGTGGCCTTAGGCATGATCAAGCTTCATTTTTATTGAAGACAAAACTATGGATCCAAGTATACATTGTGAGTAGAGGAGAGACTATAACCTGACTAGTCTAGGGCCAACTCCTTTCCCCCAGTCCCACTTGCACTCTGTCCACTGTGCTGCTGTTTAACATTAGCTTCAGTGCTTTGGCCTCTCAGTACTGCTAATCCAGTGTAAAAAGCAAAAGTTATGACAGGGAAACTCTGAATTATTCCATTTCAGCTATATTTATTTGACACGAATTAAGCATATACTAAAGGTGCTTTTCTAATACAATGGCACAAAGTTTGGCAGAAGAATCCGCAAGTCCCATTTGATCTCTTACTTACGAGCCTGTCCTGCTCTCTAGGCAAACAGCAAAATGATTACACACTTGGGTTGCAGAACCTGCCTGCATCGTTTCTGTATTGGTTTCCTTGGGATGCTATAACAAATTACCATATACTGGGTGGCTTAAAACCACACCAGGGAGCCAAGAGTGCCTGCAGCTGCAAGCAGGAGAATTGCATCCATCATGCATATGGAAGCTAAACCCCCTCTTGATGTAGAGGGGGACTGGACATAGCCATCCCAGGTCCTCAAGACGGAGGAATAGAGTATGGATTGGAGTGGACTAACTGGTGTTCTGCTGGGGAACTACTGTGATTAGTAAGGGAAGAAATTCGTAGTAGTGATGTGGAGAGGGTGGCCACGGTGGCTGCTGATGGTCGGGAGAGGGAAGAAGAGATATGGTGTGGGGGCATTTTCAGGATTTGGTATTGTCCTAGGTGGTGCTGCAGGGAGGATGCTGGACGTTGTGTGTCCTGTCATGGCCCACTGGGTGGACTGGGGGAGAGTGTGGACTACAATGTGGACCACTGTCCATGTGCTGCAACAGTTCTCCAGAATGTATTTGCCGGGTGCAGTGGATGTACCACAATGATGGAAGAGTTTGTTGATGTGGGAGGGGTGGTGTGGGAGGGGTGGGGGGTATATGGGGACCTCATATTTTTTTAATGAAACATTTAAAAGAAAATAAAGAAGAAAAAAAATATTCAAAAAAAAAACCCACAGGGATTTATTCCCTCACCACCCCAGAGGCTAGAAGTCCAAAATCAAGGTGCTGGCAGGGTCATGCTCTCACTGAAGGCTCTAGAGGAGACTCCTCCTGGTGGTGTCTAGTTCGTGATGGCCGCAGTCATTCCCTGGCCTGGGGCAGCATCATGCCAACCCAATCTCTGCCTCCATTTATTTATTTATTTTTGTATTATTTTATTTTTTAAGTTTCTGCCATAGCTTTTTTTTTTTTTTTTGATTTCTGTTAAAGTCTTTTTTTTCTTTAAGATTTATTATTTTATTTATTTCTCTCCCTCCCCCTTCCCCTCCCCCCCGTTGTCTGCTGTCTGTATCCATTCACTATGTGTTCTTCTGTGTCCGCTTGGATTCTTGTCAGTGGCACCAGGAATCTATGTCTGTTTTTGTTGCATCATCTTGCTGCATCAACTCTCCATGTGTGTGGTGCCACTCCTGGGCAGGCTGCACTTTTCTGGCATGGGGCGGCTCTCCTTGCAGGGCGCACTCCTTGGACGCGGGGGACACCCCTGCGTGGCACAGCACTGCTTGTGTGCACTGCATGTGGGCCCACTCACTACACAGGTCAGGAGGCCCTGGGTTTGAACCCTGTACCCCCCATATGGTAGGCGGACACTCTGTCAGTTGAGTCAAATCCACTTCCCATCTGCCTCCATTTTTTTACATGGCCTTCTTCTCTGTCTCTATGTCCTTTTCAGTTTCTTAGGACACTCTCATTGGATTTGGGGCCACCCTCCTCCGATATAATTTCATCTTGATCCTTGCCTTAATTACATCTGCCAGAGACACCCTATTTCCAAATAACGTCACATTCTGTGTTTCAGGTGGAAGTGAGTTTGGGGACACTTCAGCTCTCTATAGGTTCCTTTCCCTGCCGAACTATTCGCTAAAGGGTAATATTGAGCAAATCGCTTAATCATTTTTGTCTTAATGTCCTTCCTTGTAAATTGAGGGTATTTAATACTTGTAATTCATGGTATGATTACAAAACTATGAGGAAATAAATGAAAAACGCTCAGCACAGTACCTGACTTAGTAGTGTTCAAAGAGGTTTGATTTTCTGGGTGTGCAGCACTGTGTTGCAGTGTGCAAACTCCATTCCAAATACCTTTGCACTTTACTCTTTGCCTGGGTATTGTTTTGTGAACTGTCATAGGATTTGCCTTTCTAAAGTGAAGCTAAGCTGCTGTACCTGCCACTTTTTTGCATTTAGCTGAGACCCTGTTCTTGGGTCTAGCAGTTTCAGTTCTCACTCTGCTGGGGCCACATCTGACTTTTCCTCGATGGTAGAAATTTAGGGGGCAGGACACAACCGCCTTCATTCGTGCAATTCTAATCTACATCCCTTCCATTCCTCTTGACTCCTAGTTGTATCATTTTTATGTTTGATTTCTCAGCCACTTTTTAATACCTTTTTTAGTTATATTTTTGTAAGTTGATTGAAGTGAAAACTTCCTACCCATAAAATTGTCCCATCTTCCTCCTTCTTTCCCTAATTCCTCCACAATAACTGGGTTTAAAAATATGCACATGTCAGCCTTTAAGTACCTCCATTGTTCATCAGTAAGCTTAATTCCCCCCACATAAAATAAACTGAAAAAGGAGAAAATACAGAGTTGAGCAAATTTTGAAGTTTCATGGCTTTCTTAGCAGGAAAATGATGCCCCAGTGATATTTTACTTTCATGGTAGAAACTTTACAATCTAGGAATGTTCTCCTTGCTTTTAAACATGAAGACCTGTCTCTAATTTATAGTTATGGCCCACTAATACTGAATGGCATCCATCAGTTCTGTAGCATGAAAATCCTGCTGAAAACTCTGGAATAAGATGAGTTCTCTTCTTCATACTTCTCAAGTCTGAATCCTAGAAGGCAACTTAAAGGCACACACTCTGTTGCTTCCACATAAATATGCCTATCTATTCTATGATTTCCCCATGGGGAATGCTGTGAGGAGGCTGTGTTCTGTTCCCAGGAAGGGCAGACCCAGCTATGCAGGTGACGACAAAGATTTCTGTAACAGCCAGAATGAAGGACACGGGGGAGGAGGCTCCCACAGAAGAAACAGCCCCTCTGGTAACAGACCATTGGAAAACTCACTGGCCTTGGAGGTAACCTGGGTGGGTACTCCTGATTGGATATGATGTCTTCAGGACATCTTTTATTGTCACTTAACCTCAGCTTCCTCTTCTTTAAAAAAAATGGTAATCGTACAGTTTCTGTCATCCCTACTTATTTTGCAAACTTTTCCAGTTCTATGCAGAGCACATTGTTAGATGGGAAGGGTATTGTCCCCTTCCATAAATAACTTTTCCAGCAGAATCTTAAGAGTCTCAGTGAGTAAAACTACCAAAGAAAAAGAAAGAGTTGCCTGGGTCTGGGATGGCAGCACACAGCTGGAGAGAGGGACCTCAGAGTCACTACTGGGAGGTCTACTCCCTAGACTTCTGCTGCGGTTGTGTGACACCTGCTGTAGCCCCCAGGCCACTTAGCCATTCGCAATTTTCTCATGAATGGATAGTTTGATTGGGGTCAGAGATAAGGGTTGAGGGGTAAAATGGACACTTTGACCTAATTACGTTAACTTTCCATAGCCAGATCATATACTTCACTTTTTCCTGTCTGCTGCTTCTGATATCAGACTTTTGCTGATTCACTTTAAGTAATTAATCTTTACTTTTTCTAGCTTTTGTTTAACCCCTTTTTTCTGTTTTCCTAACAGCAATTTATTCATAATTTTTCTCTTTTCAGTTCTTATTTTGCATGCATCTCCAAATTAGCCCCAACTGAGGAGGACACTTGGTTAGCTAATTGAAATCACAGGCATTGCCAGTCAGACTTCTCCTTGGCTAAGCGACCCTCAGGGAGTCTTGGTTTCCTCAGCTGTGAAACAGAGGCAATACCAGCAGCGACCTCCCAGATTTTGAGGAAGATAACAAGATACTGTGCTTGACGCACTTGCTCAGCACCTGGCACACGTGAGCAGCTGAGTAAGGGACTGGCACCATCATGACTTCAGTCAGGACCGGTTTCTGCACTGGCTCCTGGGAAGCTAGGCTGGTCTTTTTTTCTAGCTGTTGTTAACAGAAGTGCTTGTTGCACCTTTCTTTTTCCAGTCTATAAAATACTGCTCTCTTTTCTACCATCCCATATAAAAAAGGCACTTTTGTCATGAACAGGTTAACATTTTGAACATGAGTGTTGTGGCAACTCCACCAGCCTTTTACGGTCCATCTGTCCCCTCTTCCTTTCAGATGTCAGAATGACAGATAATCGTAGGTTGCATCTGGGACCTTTTCTTCACCAGGCTTTGAACCTAGTCGCCTGTGGTCCCTTGGAGATGCCCACATCCTGTCAGTGGTATGTGTGATTGAGTGTTACAGGAATGCTAGTGTCTTCCTTTGTACTGGGGCTCTTCCCTGGGCTGTTCATTTCCTTTTGTCATTTACAGCTTCTCCAGAAAAGCACAAGTGTCACTCTTCATTCACAGAGCACCTTTGTGGTTTAAACCAAGGCACATGCTCAGGCTCTAAGGAGAGAGGGTAGTTTTCTCTGCTTCTAGAAAAGCACTTTTGTTAAATATATTCTACATGTCTTGGACAGAATGCCATTTCATGGTATACAAGCAGAAAAACTTTGCCCTGGATTTCAAAACATAGCCAGGTCTCAGTCCCTTGGTTTCCTGCCGATACTATTGGCACGATTGCAGGCCTTGATATTGCATTCATGCTTTAGTAGACTCGGATAGTGATGGCCTGGTATCTTATTACAGCAAATGAAGCATCCAAAATATCAAGATTACTACAATAAGAAGCTCTTCTATAAGCTAAATAGAAATCAGTTGAAATGAGAGGTTGTTATAAAGCTATCTATGGAACCACACATTTTTATATGTACTGTTGTTTGCATTTGAGTTTGTGTTTCACATGTAATCTAATTATAGTTATTATATTTACATAATATAATTATAGCATTTCTTCTAATATGTGCCTGCACTGTGCTATACACTTGGCATGCATCATCTCCTTGTATCCACAAAACCCTCAATAAGAGTGTCAGATATTGTCCCCACTTTACAAATGAGAAAACTAGGTCTTGAAAAATTAAAAACAAAACAAACCAATAAACAACACAGCACACAGTTAATAAGTGATTGCCTGGATTTCAGCCAAAGAGAGAATGACCCCCCCCCCCAAGCCCATCTTGTAATCAGTGTGTTAGGGGTTCTCTTACACTAGCTGACATTCAATATGATGTTGTATGGAAGAGTGGATATTTCTTACCTATTTTGTGTTCTTTACACAGTGATTTGAAAAGATTTTTTAACTATATATAGGTATCCATTATTTTTCACTATTTTCACTATTTTGAATTTCATGCTATTTTCCCTTTCCATTAACCACCTTTAACAATCCTTCCTCTTATAAAAAACTAAAGCTCTCTGCAAATATGAGTTGCTAGTTCCCGCAGCTCAGTGCTAGTGCTGAGCTCCCAGGGACTGTGCCTATTGTGTGCCATTCAAACCAGGACTTTCTCATATGTGAAAAATCTTCCTCTCAGCTTTTGTAAAGATCTAAATCACAGAGAAGAGAATGGGAAATTTTTTCTTAAATATCTTATTTTCATGAACTCCTAGGGGATGAGAGGAATCCGCCATCGTACCACAGCCTATCATGGCCTGTGATCTCGCGCCAACCCTTCTTGGCTCCTTTCCTATCCCTGTCCCTCCCTCACTCTACACGTCTCTTGGTTATGCCTCCTGTTGAGAACACTCTTCTGCCAGGTATCACTTCATTTGTGTCTCTTCTCAAATGTTGCTTCCAAAAGGATTTTCTTGATCACCACCCCTAAAATAGCAATGCTCCCTCCACCACTCTAACCCTTTATCCTGTCTAATTTTCTTTCTAGTATCTATAACTATTTTAAAAGTTATTTTGTGTTTCTTTATTTATTGTCTATTTTCCCTGCAAGAATGGGAACTTCTAGAGAATGGATACTTTGTTTTGCTCCTTCCCAGAGCTTGAAATTAATAAATATTTGTGCATGAATGACTCTCAGTTTCTGGAAGGATGGAAGCTTCACATGCTGCTCATATAGCCACATGAAGACAGGGTGGTGCTCTCTTTCTTTAAGAGAAACAACTTCTCCTGGTCGGTTGGTGAAAGGCAAAGTGTTTGCTCCAGGATATTTAGCATAGAAAATTACCAGCAGGAATCCTGGTGCAGATAAAGCTGTACATACAACCTTTCTTGGTGTCAAAGAGCATAGAAGCAAAGGTCCATAACCCCTCACTCCCTCCTGAAATTTCTCCCAAGGTCTATTTTATAGCTAAAGCTCCCCTATCTCACCAGTCACTCCCTTCGTTAAATTATCTCCTTCTTTTGGGACTAAGTCAGCCTTTGACTTTTTTCTCTAGTAATTTGTCTTGGTGACTTGGAATATGGGGGCCATCATATTCCTCCTGGGACAGTTTTGTGAGCCAAGATTTAGAGAATATATGCTCTGCTCAGGTCTCTCCTGATGTCATTTTATTTATCTGTGTTCATAAACAGAGTTGCTGCCTTGAGTATCTCAGGGTTGGCCCAAACTACCAATTCCACATGGAAGAATTACTTTATTGTTTAATGATCCTAAGCAGCTCCACGTCTCCCTCTACAGAAACAGCCTGCTCCCTTCTCCCACCCACCCCATTCATTTTTCAAAGGCAGTCACCATTTGTATTAGACTCCCTAGCATCTCTCTGCTTCTCCCTTTGATTTGGAAAATATCATTATTTTTCATGAGTAGAAGACTAGCAAATCCAGATGTGTTTAGTTTGTTCGAGAGTTTTAATATTCTCTTAAGAATGTTAAAAAGAGCAAAGGAAAATTTGTTCCTGAAAAGTTCTGATTTTAATTTTGACGTGAAGAAGAATAACTGTACCCACTTACTGACTTGGGCTGTATCCCAAGGCCATTTCTGCCATTTGGTCGCAGCAGTCTAGCTCTGCTGCCTTTGCTCTCATGCATGACTTTAGTCTATAATTCGGCTTTTTCTTTTGCTACCATTTCAGAATTTAATATCTGCACCTGTACTAGCCCTATAGTAGCTGAGCATCCTTGGGAAACTTAGCCTCGCTGAGCCTCCGTTTCCTTAGGTAGTAAATAATAATAATATGATATTTTCCTTGCAGAGTGTCTCTGGATTTAAATGTAATTTTAAATGTAAATGCACACACACTGGTTACACATTGCTTCATTCACTGCAAGTTGCTCATGGTGGTAGTTTGAGGAGGAGTGAGGTTAGTGGTAGCAACAGTAGTTGTGATAGTAATAGGTATACATCCCTGGATTGTATGTAAACATACAATTGATCCTCATTCTTTGTAGATTCTGTATTTGCAAATTTACCTACTCACTAAGATGTATTTGTGACTCCAAAACAATAGTCATGACACTTTCCTGGTCATTAGTGCACATGCACGGAGCAGCAAAAAATGTAAGTCACCTGACATACATGTTCCCAGCTGAGGCCCAACAAGCAGGTGCTTTGCCTTCTTAATTCAGCTCTTATACTGTAAACAGGTGTCTTTTTTGTGGTATATTTAATGCCACATTTGTTACATTTTTGTGCTTTTCATGGATGATTTCACTGTTTAAAATTGCCCTCAAGTGTAGTGCTGAAGTGCTGTCTAGCATTCCTAAGCTCAAGAAGGCTGCAGTGTGCCTTATAGAGAACATATGTGTTTTAAATAAGCTTTGTTTATGCAACTCATATTGACCATGATTTCAATGTTAATTAATTGAAATAAGAAACACAGAAACACACGTGAAATAGGTTATTAATTAGTTTATGAAAATGTTGTGACCAGAGACTCCTCTGTATTTCTCTTACATATAATGATTTAGTGTTCACAACAACTTTAAAACAAAACTATCGCAAATGATGAGAATTGACTTTACATATAAACATAATTTTTGTAGCTTGCTCGTATGTTTATGTGAGTTTTGTTTGAGTAGTCATAAAAGAAATGACCTTGAAGTGTTTCCTTATAGGTGAGAGAATTTAAAGCATGCAAAATGAGTATAAAGGAGCTTGACTTTAGCAGTTCAATTTAGCAAGTAAATACTGGTGTGCTGAGCTGAACATTATGGAGCTGCAAAAGTGATATAAGATAAGATCCTTTGTTAATGCTAACCACCTTACTTTCGTAAGCAAAACCTTCCATTTGTACTTTGCATTCATAGATTGTGTTGGCAACACAGGAGTGGGATTTTTGTATGGACTTGTCAGTCATTTAATTTTGAAGCAGTTTTTGTGATTGCTGTGGACATGAAAAGCATTAATTGATCCTCAGCTCTCTTTTATATTGCTGTGCTTCATAAACCAGCTTCTTCTATTTTATTTATTGCTACATTTAGGATTTAATTTCTACCCTTATCTCCCATAGCTGTATCTGAAACAGCTTTCTTGGCACATTTCTAATCCAAATCAACACCAGAAACAAATTCAACCTAACAGACAGTAGAATCTTTTCATGTTTTAAAAATATCTGTGCAGTTGCTCTTTTAACAGATCTGAGACAATATGGCACCTTCAAAATAAAACAGATCTCATGGTACCAGGGAGAGAGACTTAACTATGGGTTTGCCATAAAGGCTTGTCACTTGTGGCAAACTTGAGTCTGAACTAAAATTTCTTCGAGAATTATACCAATTGGCAAAAAAACAGGTCCAATCAGATCAAATAATAAAATGTGAAATATTAGGAAATAAGATCTTAGGATGAGAAAAAGTGATGATTCTTCTCAGATGAAGCCTGACTAGACCTGAGCAATACCATCCCATTCTTACCAAATAAAGATGACATCCCTAACTTTGTAGAATCCAAAAACCATCTGCTATTGATCGTGAGAGAAGCTGAAAATCTAATTTGCTGATCACGACAGCTTTGATCTGGCTTGGGACCTGGTGTCATCTCTTGTTTCCTTCCCTCTGATGGACACCAATGATATTTTCTTGAGCGATCTGAGAAGTTTGTTGGAGAAAAATTCTGTTTCTGATTTTGGTAATGACTGGAGAGAATTTGGAACATGCAATATGTGATACCAGGATTGAGACCATATTCTGAGACATTCTTGAAAATAGACTGCAAAGTTAAAGTGCTTTACTATTCCGGTTTTGCATATAGACTCTCTGGACTCCCTGCCCTGTGGAGTGGGCTGACCATTGACTGCAACTTTCTTTTAAATTACATTGTCAGATCTTGTATGCATGTGTTGTGATTAATGACATTACCCCATGTGGTTCCAGTTTTTGGAACATCATTTTTCTTCAAGATTGCAGGCTCCTTGGTGGTCTTTGCCTTTCCTTTCTAAAGATAGACATAAAAATTTGCTAATACTGTTGCTTCTTCAAATGATGAAAACCCTGCCTTAGATCTTTCCAGTAATTTACACCTAAATATCTCCACCACAGACAGTAAACTTCCTCTTGAAATGACCCAGCTGGAATTTCCACTTAAAGCAGAAGTAGAAAGGAGTAAGGAAGGTTTTGTTTCTTTTCTTCTCATTCCTTTAAACTTTTACCCTGTCTACCACCTTCCTGCCCTACATGCCCCTCCACTGCTCCTCACCACTTTCAAGTTTCATTTAGTTAAAATTGTTGAAAAATAATGAAAGCACAGTGGTGATTTAGAATTTCACAAGCTATATTAAAAGTATTTAATACTTTAATAGTTTTTATATATAAAAGCATGGAGTACCTTTTTACTTAAGCATATATTATGTGTATATACACATAATATATACACACACATACCTTCCCCTGTTACAAACCCAACATTGTAAAACTATCATTGCTCACATTTGAGATTGGCTAGAGGTAGTTATTTATTATAAGCAAAAATGCTACACACACTTCTAGTATTAATTCTGGATTGGTTTCTGTGCATTGAAAGTGTCTGGTGCAGTTGAAGAAGGAAGCAAAGAGTGTCAAGTGGGAAAACATGAAATGTCTTGAATCCAGGCACAATTTATTGAGGAAAAAAAAATTGAACAAAGGAATGTGGCCATGAGAGTGAGGTAAAACAGGAAGAATGCAGGCAAGGCCATTTCTCAACAGCATGTTTGGAGACCTAGAAACAAGTTGCTTCTGTTGTGTTCGTGAATTGACTTGGGGACCATTGCTTTGGAAAACAAGGCTGCACGTTAACCCATAATTTCAAAAGAGGCAGAAACACATTTTTAAAGTCAACAATTGAAATTCCAGAAAGAATTGTAATCTAGAACTGGGTAGAACTCTTTTTCACAGATGCCTTGAAAGCATCAAATGGGGATGTTCAATAGATGAATACCAGAGTCTGTTAATTAGGAAACAATCTTACCTGCTTGTCAGACATGCTCTGCCCTGGCTCTTGTAAACTGTTAAGGGTGGAATTGTATTCCTCAAAAAGATAAGTTCAAATCCTAACTGTGGTCCCATCAACATGACTTTATTTGGAAATCGGGTCTTTGGAGGTGTGATTAAAATGAGGCCAATCTCGATTAGAATGGGTCCTGATCCACTTGGATCCTTATGAGAGGGGAATTTGGACATGGGCAGGCAGGTATTAGAGAGAACACCATGTGAAGATGGAGACCCAGGGAGAAGATAGCCATGTGAAGACAGAGGCAGAGAGTGGAATGATGTAGCTACAAACCAAGGAATGTTAAGGATGGCCAGCAAATACAGAAGCTGGAAGACATATAGAAGGATTCTCCCCTACAGGTTTCTGATTTCTGACTTCTGGCCTCCAGAACTGTGAGGACAGACATTTCTGTTTTAGCCTCCCAGTTTGTGGTACTTTATTACACAGCAGTCCTAAGACACACAGCAGCCAGTTATGCAGGAAAAAAAAACAGTGCAATATTCATCTGCTACACCACCCACTGCTCTGTCATCTCCATGCTTCTACATATTTTGATTCATTCTTCCATTCTCCTTTTAATACCTATACCTACCTGGTACAGATAATCTGGTAACAAGAGAGGAATCAAAAAGAGTAAAGAAAAGACAGTGAGAACCTGGGGTCTCATGAAACTAAATGGCCAGGGTGTCAATCTAGGTCCATAATGTAATTAAAGAGTCCACTTAGATGAAGAAATTTCTAGAAAAGGCCCATCTCTTAGTAATGCAGCACTTTTTTCCTGTGGAAATTTTTTTCTAAATCAAAGTCAACTAAATTTTCATACTCCTTGAGGGAAGCATCTGAGAATGATGGTTCATTTTCAGCTGCCTCTCCCCTTTTACCTTTCTGCTGACCTCTCGCCTCAGTTCTCCTATCTATAGACAATATACTTGTCTTGCTGCCCAAGAAGGTTGGCTGATTTCTTCCAAAATTGGAATGAAGTCAGTAACTCATCTCACACACCAGTAACCCTTGTGCATTTTCAATGAGTATGAAAGGATTCTTGGGGAGGGATGGCGGGGGGGGGGGGGGCCGTTGCAAGCCAGTGGAGGAACACGTCAGAATAATCGATATTACAATGGTTTACAAAATCTTATCCCATAGTGCTTAATTTCTCTTGTTAGGGAAAATTTATTTTTTTCTTCATGGTGGGATAATAATGGAAGAAAGGTTGAGAAACACTGCCCTTGCTGGATCATAAAATGTTATTCAGCCACAGCTTAAGTGAGCTGGATTCAAGTCAGGAGAGGGAAAAAAATTATCTGGTTCTCACATTTGACCAAAAAAAAAAAGGCTAATCTCCTTCAGTAATGGTACCAGCATTGACTTAATGCTATAATTTTGGATCACTGGATTCAATGTTGTTGTAGTATCTGTGTGAACTGTTAAGGAAGCTTTGATTCATTCAAGCAATAAGAATTCCTGAAACAGGTGTACCATTAAAGGTTCTTTCTAAGGCAGAGCATACATTTTACTTGAAACTAGTGACTTTTCCAAGGTAACAATTCTGAGAGGACAAAGACTATGTGCTTATCTCTAGTTCAGTGTTTGGTTATTAATTCAACAACTTTGGTTATTAAAGAAATTTTGGGAAAATGAAAAAACTTGGTTTTATTCAGGATTAATTGAAGCACATAAGTTCCAAAGGAGCAGAATTTAAGGAGTCACTTGCTTGACCCTTATGTTTTGAACTGTTTTTGGAGAATGAAAACATTCTAAAATTAAGTGAGGTGATGACAGCACAACTCTGGGATGAAAATGAGAGTGTACACTTTGAATGAACTGTACAAAGCATGAAAATGTATAACACAGGGAATCCAGTGGTGAAATAAAGACTGTGGTTAACAGAGCAAATATGAGAACGTTCTTTCATGAACTGTAACAATAAAAAATACTAATACAGGGTATTAGTATTCAAGTGGGTTGGGGGAAGAATACACCAAATGTAAGGTGTGGGCTATAGTTTATAGTAATATTTTGATGATGCTCTTTCATAGGTTGTAACAAATGTTTCACAACAATGCAAGGTGTTGGTGTTGCGGTGATGTATGGGAGCCCTATATGTGATATACCTGTTTGTTTTATAAGTTCACAACTTTTACTATACACTTACTGTTTATGTATGTGCATGTATATATGATAAACTTCAGTACAATTATATGTTTTTTAAAATTTCAGTTGCCTCACCCTGCCCCCAACCCTGATTTTAACAGAAGTGGAGTCCAATTTCCAGATGCTTCCCGTCTCAAAGGTGATTTTCTCTGAGTGGAAAAAAACCACTGGAGCACACGAACAAGGAATTTAAGACAAATCCCTCAACAACCCTTCCATTCCACTTTTATGGATGAATTTCTTTCTACCTACATGCGACTCACTTTGACTCCAGAGATCTAAACTTTTCACTTCTTCTGACTTCTAGATCACCACAGATCTGAGACAGCGTTGCACGGACAACCACACTGGGACGTCAGCCTCAGCCCCCATGGCCGCGGGCATCATTGCACTGGCCCTGGAAGCCAAGTAAGCCTTGGTCTCTATATGTCTTTTTCAAGGGTGACAGCCCCTCACCTCAAGAACTTATCCCTCTAGTGTATAATTCCTCACATAAAAATCCAGAATATAGTTTTCCCAATCCCATCTTTAAAACTTCAAAGATGAGGGTTTTATTTTATTTTTTTAATGTTTTCCCATATATTTAAGAAGAAGGCAATTTTGGGTTTTTATATGCTTTAAAAAATCAAACTGTGTAATTACTTTATTATGGAGTCATAGTACAAGCATGCCAATTGGCTCCGACACTTCTGTCTTGCTGAGGTTTTTATTCTGGTCTGGGAATGTTGCTGCGACTCCCAAAAAAGTTAGTTCTGCCCACTTTTGATCCCTTTCCCTGTAGAACAGTGGGGCAGCTCGGGTGCCATGGCAACAGCACCATCACAGCCAGGCTCTGCAGGAGAGAACATGTCAGGGCCATATGACAGGAGCCCAGGCATAAGGACACCCCACTTCTTGCAAACCCTAATGTAGTCAAATTCTGTTTCTGAAATGTCATTCTGGCAGGCCCTTTTGGGTTTTTTGCAATAAGCCCATCTCTTCTTTCGCTAAGTACAAACCGATTAATTTTTTTCTTATGTCTTTGAAAACTTCGTACAGTTCTACAATCCCTTATCCTCAATTTCAAAATCCAAAATGCCCTGAAATCTGAAACTTTTTGCAAATTTGACACCAAAATTCATTTGCTGGCAAAGCTAACTTGAACTTATTTATTCCATTTATTATATTTATTATATAAATTCCATTTATCATATAAATTTATTCCATTTATTATATAAATTCTTTATTCTTTTTTTTCCATTTATTATATAAATTCTTTATTCCATTTATTATATAAATTCTTTATTCCATTTATTATATAAATTCACAGATTTCACTGCATATATCTCAGTGTATTTGATTATGAGGTGTTGGGTCAACCCTGATGGGGATTTTGTGTACTATATGCTATGTATAGGCATTATGTCTGAAAAAAATTTTGAATTCCAAAACATACCTGGCCAAGGATTTTAGATGAGTGTGTGGGCCTCTACTCTGAGGCTCACCCTGCAGGGGGGAGTATAACAAAAAGGAACCAAAATCACATTAGCATTTTTTCAAAAATGGCATCACACTCCTCTGGGGGGAAAAAAAACAGAAATATTAGTTCATCTGATTGCACCCTGAAGCAAGAGCAATAGAGCAAGGGCAGGTGATGGGGGGAGAAAAACAAGAATATTGAAGGGCTTTAGACATTAAAAGAATGGTGCTATTTCATTCTCAGTACACAAGTATATGCCCAACATTTAAACTGACCCTCTTTCGGTAATAGGCTTTTAGGTACTTAGATATTAAGGCAGTTGGGTCTTAGTATAGTGTGGACAGAGTAAATTGATGAGTCCTGCAAAACTTATAGGCAGAAGAGCAGAGACTCTGGATATGGTGCCATTCTTTGGGTGGTCTCCTGCCCAAGTTCTAACCTTGAGAGATACCCAAGCCCCCATGAACATTTGGATATCTTTTGTCAAGACAAGGTTAAAAGTTAAGTCATTCCAACATAATAAATATCTTAAGGTGTGACACGTTTGGACTTAGCAAGGAACTAGCACATATCCTATTAAATTCTCACTTTACAGCTTTCACTGGAGTATTCTGGCAACATTAATCTCATTTAAGTATTTGTGTTTTTAATTTGGTGGCTCCAAATACAGACACACATACATACTTTTTCTGAATGTTTTTTTTTTTAATTCTGAAATTCTGAGTTGTTCTTTGGAGTATTTTCCTGCCCACAAAATATTGAAGAAAAAAATAAGGAAATTCTTCCTCCATCCCCTTCCTCATCCCCACAAAAGGAGATAATCTCAAACTCAAGCTTGGCAGCATAGTACTATTAAAATATAGGTGCCTCTATGTGGACCTAGGTCATCCTCAGTTCTCTGCAATCTTATACTATTATTTTCAATAACAGTTCTTTTAACCGCTGTCTAACTTTATCCCTCTAACAGTGACTCACAGATAAGGTCACTTGGGGGCTGGACAACACACTGACTCTATCTGTTTTATTTTACTTTGCATTTTGAGTGTTTTTTAGATTGATTGTTGCCAAAAGCGTGATGGGTAAGGGGCAGGGGGAAGGCCCCAAGTTACAGTTTACCTGAAAAATCCACTTTAAGATTTTTGCGGTCCAGTTCAATTATGGGGCCAAAGTAATTGGTGAGCAATTGAATGAAATGAGAAAGAATAAGCTTTTCCTTGTAACTCCATCAGGTTGTCCAAAAGGCCAATCTTTGCCTATAAGTGAAGCAGAAATTAAGAGGAAAGAGGTCTGAGTAATGAGTGGATCAGGTATTGATGTTAAACTAGCATCAGTAAGCAGTGTACCTCCAGCACGGATGGAAAATATCTACAACTAAGAATTTGCAGAGAGGAGCTCAAGTAAGAGAGCAGCATGGCTGTAATCATTTTATTGCAACAACCCAAAGCTAATTCTAGCCTTTGCAGATGTATCTCACGGATTTATCCAGCCTCCACCCTTTGCGATCTCCTCGTGCACTATTACTTCTCAACCACACTTGAACGTTGGTATTTTGAGATTCCTCAACCCTTTCTGCCACAACCTGAAGAGCCTGATCTGTAAGATACTCCTTTTTACATCTAGGGGAAAGGAGAGAAAATCACAACCAGGCAGGATGACAGCTCAGGACACTGCCCATTGCTCAAGAAGTGCATTCCCTGTCTAGGTAAGGGTTTGCTGAGTGTCTTAATTTTGCCAGGCTTCTATGACAAATACCACACACCAGTTGGCTTAACAATAGTAATTTATTTATTTTTTTAAATTATTTATTTATTTTTTTAAAAATTACATTAAAAAAATATGAGGTCCCATTCAACCCCACCGCCCCTGCCCCCCACTCCCCCCACAGCAACACTCTCTCCCATCATCATGACACATCCATTGCACCGTAGTAATTTATTATCTCATGGTTTCAGAGGCTAGAAGGCCAAAGTCAAGGCATCAGCATAACCATGCTTTCTCCCCAAAGTCTAGTGTTCTGATGCTGCCCTGTGTAATCCTTGGGTTACCTGGCTTGTATCTCTGCCTTCCGTCTTATAGGGATCTCACTCTCCTTGTATCTGACTTCAAGCTTCCTCCTGTATGGCCTTCTCTAATTGCATCCAAATTTCTTCTGCTAATAAAAAGACTCCAGTCTCCCATCCTGGTTCATTTGGGCCAGACAGTAACTAAAAATAATATCTTAAAAGGTCCTAATATACAAATGAGTTCACACAAGAATGCAGATTAACAATGAGAATGTCTTTGTTGGGTATATAATTCCATCTACCACGCTAAGTAACTGGATGGGGCTGAACCTTCAGATGAAAAACTGCAGACAGGGACTGCCACTCCCTGTTCACCTACTTATCCCAACTATGCCTGCACAAAGAGAAATGTCCATTTCTCAGAATGTCACTAGGCTACAGTATTTACTCAGTGATAGGGACACCAGGGAAAGTTCCCACCTCCTAAGCTTCTCCCACCCTGCTTCCTTTGCATTCCCTGTGTGCTTGCCTGGACCAGGAAGACTGACTCGAACCAACTCTGGGGGCCTGCCTCTGCCGTTGGCCTCTCCCCATCCTGATTCTCCTGGTGGTTTAAATTTTCCAAAAAGACTTCTGCTCACGAAACTAAGGGAAGAGAAGACAAACTCAAAGCAAAGAAACAGATCCATTTGAAGTGTCCAGATCTCTTATCTGAACTCGGCAAAAGTTTGGTTGTGTATTAACAGGAGCCCCAGGCCATCCTTGTCCAACTGGGCGTGTAAGAGCATGTGTTGCAATAAACTCCACCATAATATACCCCCAGGATACTGGACAGATTCTCAGCTCCAGAACTCTGCTCCTTACCTTTTTTCCCTGCATTCCAGCCTATTGGGTTGGAGTTGTGTTCAGCTCGCCAGCTGCCTCCAGCGGTCATGAACCTTACCTCTCTAGTCAGTTAGGCAGTTTCCTCTCTGATCCCGAAGAGGCCTCCTGGTGGATAAAGCTATAAATCCTTTACCCTTCTAAAAATCATGAACTGTTTTAGAATAAGAGAAAATATTGTCATCTTAAAGAAGAGAGGAGAAAAGCATTTTTGTGTTGGGTACCCTCATCATTAATGATTGTTTCAGAAGGTTTATAATATTTCAGTTTTGTTCATTTTGTGAATTTTTTGGTAATCTTCTAGTTTTTAGCTGAGTGAATAGAGAACATGTAGTCTGTGATTACAAGTGAACTAGTTACCATATGGGCCATTGCTCTTTAAAATGATGTGTTTTTAAAATACTGCATAACTCAAAACATTCAAATAAAAAGAATGTCCCAGAGAGAGGGTTCTTAAGTAAAGCGAGTTGTGAAACATGACTGCAATAATTTTAGATGAGCAACTAAAGGGAACACCAAGTCACATTTATAAGGTGCTTTGCACCTATTTCCCTTTCTCCTAGCTTGTGGGAAAAAAGAAAACCTTGCTAGCATATGACATTTCATTAAAATGGTTGAAATAGCTGACATTCACCACAATGCAGAAGGCTCAGAATAATAAACTGTCTTACTGAAAGTTTTCCTGACCTGAATCTGCAATTATTAGCAAAGAAAAGCTATTTTGATGGAGTATTTTATATGTTAAAAATCGTCAGCATTAACTCAGGAAATTTAAATGTTAAGTTCACCAAAGAAATGTTTTTGTCTTGTATTACAAAGGGTCTTTCATTGAAAAATTGAACAATATACTTTCAGCTATCGATAAATGTTACTCTATATAGCGAATGGAAAATAAAGGGGCGTGTGTCAGGGAGAAATTTATGAAATCATTTAAGACCTGGAAAAAGGTATTAATATAAAAAACCTTCTGCAAATCTTTGTTTTGAGTGACCCAAAACCTTCTTCCACAAATTTCTTACCTCAGGGGCCACAGGGATGGATATCTTACGTTGAGAAAACCCAATATATCAAGGTCTAAATTTAGCAAGTAAAGAAATTGGGGTAGCAGCTGTTATCCTACACTAATAGTATACTTGCTATATATTAAACATCAGCTACTCCTTTTACGCTATATATTAGGCATACATTTACACACATTTCTAACCGGAATCATCAACTTTCTACATGTTGTCTATCTGTTCCATCCTATTACCATTGTCTCATATTGGTTTAGAGAACATTTGACATCATTTAGATAATCTATATTATTGTATTTTTCCTATTTATATATTTATATGTAAATTTATTCATATATATTATTGTACTTTTGTGTGTATTATTTTCCAAATGAGGCTTAAATTCCTGAAGAATAAGAATAGTATCTTATTATCTTGATTTATGTGTATATAACAAATAAACATGGAACACTAAAAAAACTCAAACATCATGCAAGGAACTAAGTGAATTAGGCAGGGTATAAGGCAAATATTTGTAGAAAATGCCATTCACCCTCAAATAATCTCATAATCTTCAGGAAGCAAATGTACACTGAGAGATACACAAAAATTACTTGAGAGGGTCAATGAGCTGGTGTGGGGGGAAGGACCTGGAAAAAAAATAGAAAATAGTCAGCCTTGATGATCCAAATTGAAATGTAGGTGAAAATTGCCACTTTTATATCCTAAATTATATCCTCCATGGCACCGACGCACAATATTTTGAACACGGTCAATTCCCAACAAATATTAAATTAATCAATTTAGTCCTGCCTTCTTATTGTTTTGGACAAGGGCCCAAGTCCTAAAGAAGTTTACAGAATTGCTCAATTTTAGGTATTAGCTATTTTTACCTTTCAGTTCATATCGTTTATATATTGATTCATGATTTCTAATCCCCAAACTGCCTCAACTCATCTCCTACCCTTAGTGTTTACTTCTCATTGCCTAGGACTGGCCTTCACCAGAGTGAAACAAAGTCATGCAGGTATTCCCGTCTGTTTCCCAGGGAAGTCCTACTGCCTTCTATTGTGGTGGAAAGGGTCATGTGAGACATAGAAAGGTACAAGTACAAAAAATAAAGGAAGAGTTGAGCCAAAAGATGATTCACACCATATGTTGTTGATTCCAATACACTATCCTGAAAATTCTTTTCTCAGGAAATTAAACTGAACGTCTGCATTTCTTGCAAGCTAAAAATTCCCATCTGTATAAATTTTATGCAGTTCCCATTGATCAATCACTTTATGTCTTTACTTTCACCTTTTGTTGTATTTATGCATATTTCCAGTGCAGGAATTATATGGGGAAATGTCCAAAATATTTGGGATACAATTATTATCAGAAGTTAATACCTTGGCCAGTTGAGAGAGTCTGGAATTTTTAACAGGCTAATTCTCAAAGTGTCTATAATCAGGGGCAGGCGGGGGTGGGGAAGGGGTCAAATTTCTAGAAATGAGCATGTTGAAGGGAGGCCACATAAGAAGGATTTAATAGACACAAGCATTTCTAAATATTGGGATTATCATTTTAGTATCAATTTCTTCTCATCTGTTCTTATCTCCTGTGTTTTGTTTTCATTAAACACACATTTCGTATAAAACGTTCCATTAAAAATTTTCCCAAGGGCCACATTCAGCTGTATGAAATGCTACATGGGTGGGGAACATAAATGCATTTAGTTATTGAGGTAAAATACTGGAGGACATGCCAACCCTTTCCTTTTAGGAGAGTTTTATTTATTTCAGTTAGAACTTAGGAAGCAAATGCGTGCACAAACCGCGAGACTACAGACCTCTATTCCCAGTCTCAGTATGGTTACGCTGAGAAAGGCATCACACACGCCTTTCCTTTAAGGCCTTGTAATGTAGTTTGGGCTTAGGATTTAGCTAAGATTTCTGTCCTGTATGGCTGGAATATCCAGCGTGAGGAGGGTTAGGAGAATTGAAAGATAATCAGGGAGGCTTGCTGAAAAGAGAGTTTGTACTGTGAAAACAGCACACATTCGACTTGAGACTGAGTGGACAGAGAAGGGATGTACTGTCCCGGGTTATTCCCTATAGTGAAATAATTGTAACCAGACCCACAGAGCAGTTACCACGGGCCTTCTGCCAGGACTGTGCATGAAAATAGCTTTGTTATGTCTACACACACACAGACAATACACTCTGTCCTCTAGCACTATTCAAGTTCAAATTAGGCAGCAGCCAGTTTTCACTGGGCTCAACTCTACCTTGTTTAAAACAGTGCAGTTTCCAAAGGTGTCCTTTCTTACTGGGAAAAGCTTGGCCAACAGACGTATTTACCTTGTATTATCTTGATATTTCAGCAGTGCTTTCCAGCTCCCTCCCTAGATAGAAACTAAAAACATGTTGGACAGTTGAGTTCCTTAGCACATGAACTGAGGACAGAAAAGTTCCCAGGTGATTGTCACCTCATGCTGTTTATCTGTATTCTTAATTAACAGAACTGAAATATATATATATTTATCTGTATTCTTAATTAACAGAACTGAAATATATATATATATATGAATGTGGTTATGGTAATAGAATAAACATTAAATTTTTAAAAATTCATGGATCTGTTAAACCAGGGACTATAATTAATAGTATAATTATAAAAATGTGTTTTCATCAACTGTAACAAATTTAGCATACAATGCAAGGTGTTAATAATAGGATGGTATATGGGAGCCCTGTATTTTATACATAATTGTTCTGTAAACCCAAAAATTCTATAGTAATATACATTATATAATATATATTACTCAATGAACATATAATACTCTTAGTCTACTAATAATGAAGATTATATTTTTAAAAAGTAATTCTCAGTCTTTTTGCAATCCCCAAACCTTTTCCTTGCATAGCTTGTGAAGTACTGTTTTCTTGTCATGTTATCTGTTGAGAAATGTCTTCATATTTTCAATATCAAATTTGTCATTCAGACCAAGCAAATGCCTAAAGCTTAAAATTTAGACGTAGAAAAGGTCTTCACAGTATCCTCTAGGATGTGATTAATTTCATGGCAATTATATCATTATTTGTGATATGCCATCCTCTCTGCCACCTTAATAAGAATCCCATCTCAAAGGACACTATGCCTGAGAATTCTATAAATATACCACCCTGAGAAAATACAAGGTAGAAAGCGTTTCCCAGTATAAGTCCAACACAAATGTGGATGTGCAAGAAGGGATTTTGGAAGAAAACTTCTAAAGCTTTTTTTCCCCCTCCATCTCTAAAGGGTGTCGAGGGAGAGTATGGGTGTTGCTGACATACACCTTCGGTGGAATCATTCATTCATTAAACACATGTTAAATGTCTACTAGTTGTCAGTCCCTGTTAGGCATTGTGAATTGAATGGTGGCTGGACAGACATGGAATTTGCCTCCTAATTAGGGAGGGAGTCAGTAAACAAATTATAACTACTAAGAAAGTCATACACAGAGTAGTGCAGCATGAAGTGACTGGTGGGAGGGAACTAATTATTTAGAATGGTCAAGGAAAGACCTCGAAGAGGAGGTGATGTTTCAGCCGACACCTGAACTAGGAGGGGAAAAACCACCAAGTAGAGAACTGGACAGACCATCCCGTGGAGAGGCAGGAGCAAGTTGGAAAGACCATGTAGTTGGAACCAGGATACTGGATTTGAGAATCAGGAAGATCTTGTTTGTCTGGTGTGAGCTGAGAGATTGGGAAAGTCCAGATCACGCTGGACATCATAGTCCTAAGTAAGCAAGATGGAGTCTTTTAAGAAGGGAGATGTGATTTGATTGAATTTTTTAAGGATCATTCCTGCTTCTCAGTGGAGAAGGAATTGTTGGGAGCAAGACAGATAAACTATTTGGGAAGCTGCGTACAGAAGTTAGGAGAGCGATTAGGGTAGCTTAGCCTAGGTGATGGCAATGGGGATACAGAGATGTGGACAGATTCGATGAATATTTTCTCAAGTATAAACAAAAGAGAATTAGATACTTGCCTTGGGGAAAAGGGAAGACTGAGGTCTTAATCCTTCACCGAGTACGTGGGTAGACTGTGGTACCACTTATTGAAAGATAGACCCTCTATTTTTCCCATGGGATTCTGGGAATTAGAAACAAAAACCTGAGGGGACAGGAAGATCCCTGGGCCTACGGGTCTGTGGCAAATTGCTCTTGCCATTTTTTATTGTCCCTGGGAACATCGGCTCACCCAGCAGGTAATTAATCCGAAGAAAATGTCTTTCAATAACCGTTCACATTTTTAAAAAGAGAAAGAAAATAGAGAATATGGATTTATTTACATTATAAATTGCTCATCTGTGATTTAACTTAAATAGGGTGTTAAAAGTGAATTGACCTTATGCAGTTGATAAGAGTGCATAGAAATTTTGCTAATATATTAGTGAGCTTACGGGAAACATGTAAAATTTAGTATTTAAATTTAGTCTCTTGAGGGTTTCTGGATTTTACACACTCTAAATACTATCAAGTACAATTTTCTTTGCTAAGTGAAAGAGAAGCTGATTTTTTCTCAGGGTTCATTATTAATTTCACATCATAACTTGCTCCTTAATTGCTTAAGTCAAAGCATATTTCAATACATTCTGCAAAATTATTCATTTAGATTACTTTATCACATATCACTGTATTTTATTTGAAGAATCCCAGGTATATTCCTAGACCCTAGATTGATGCCCAGTTAAAATTTAAATATTTTTTTGTGCCAGATGTTCTTGGGCTGAGTTTTGAATCAAGCTGACCTATGCTAACATTGACTTGACCTATACATTTTCACTTCTAGGACATTCTTGTCATATGCAAGTTAGGAGTTTTTGTGTCATTTGCTCCGAAAAGTATAGTTGTTCCTAATGATACTAGAATCTAGGTTTTGTATTATGCTGATTCCAGCATTCTTTTCTCTTTTTTTAAAAAAAAATTTTAATCATAATGCAATTTGCAATCAGTATGAGAAAAAAAGTAAATAGAAGAGTATAAATGACAGATTGAAAGGCATGTCATTTCACTAAAATACATGATTTCTTCATCCTGACATAAGTAAGTCATTTATGGCATTGATGTGTCAAAAGCTCCAAATAACAAATTCATAGTGAAATAAACTGTGATACCTGGAATAAATCTCTCAATGTAGAAAGACATTTGAGATTTGGAAGATTAGATTATTTCTTACCATCTTTGATTGAGTTTTCATTTCTCTATTCATGATGATTCCAAATCTTATTGATTCAGAACCATATATGCGACTCCGATGAAGTCAAGTTTCATGTTCTTTGCATATCTCAGAAAGACAATAAGCCTGCAAAGCTTGGTAGCATCATTCCAATGTAAAGATCATAGCAAATCTGAACCATCCTGTATATGAGGCATAGTGCAAGCCCTCTGTGAGAGATAAAATTCTTCTTGCCATTGATCCCAACTGAGTATGGAAACAGTATGTAAGATTGCAAAAAGGTAAAATAAAAATTAAAACGATTTTTTTAAAAATCAGCAGTCAGCGCTCATTGATTGCTTATTCTGTGCCAAATACTGAGCTGTGTGCTTTACATAGATTTTCTCTTTTATTCCTCAAAGCAGTAGACATTGTTGCCATATTTCAGAGTTGGAAAGTAAGAGTGAGCCTTAGGACAAAGAACAGTGTTTGCCCCTGGTAGGCAATCAAATATTTGTAGCGTGAATGAAGGAGTAAATGGAAAGAAGGAGCTCTCCCTGTACTTATTCAAATGTGTGGCTAGGTACCTATTCAGTTATCTGTAGTCAGCGGGGGATAATGCTAACAAGTTGAGTTTTTACTCTAAATATTGATTAACTCATTTAAGAAATATTTACTGAATCATGTAAATTACCATAATTTTACAACAGACATTTTTCACATCCCTGAAATTGCCATGTATCTAACAATCATAGTTGCATATTTAGCATCATGGTTTTGATGCAGTTTGGTAAGTGTCTGTTATTGTGCCAAGAACCAGAATATACCTATGAACAAAACATGCATGATCCATGCCAGAGCTGCCAGGAATATGTGGGCAGGTTGAACACCACTGTATGCAGTGCCCTGAATTTGGCTCTAAAAGAGCATTCATCCCAGTTAAGGGAGGCACAGACTGAAGATCACTATACCTGATGTTAACTGCTAAGAAGTCAAAAAGCATGTTATGGTGATGGAAGGTGATGGTGGAGTATGGGTAGGAAAGGATGAATAATGTAAATACTTTAGGTAAGACCAGGCGGTCTATGAGGAGGTAGCATTTTTGCTGAGATCTGAATCATGAAAGATTTTACTGGGCTTACTGTTTGTTGGCGACATTGACCCAGTTTCATCTTTTTCATCCCAGCGTTGCTGTCACACATTGTGACCACACCGTAAGTAATAGGAAGGCCAAATGAAGAGGGAAGTCTGAAGGATCTACTTTTTTTTTTTTTTTTAATTTCCACAACAAATTTAGAAACATGCCTGTACATAATTGAGAACTTGTTAGGCATCCCTTCAGAGATTAATATTCTTCATCCAGGGCATCAAAGGTGCCAAAAGTTGTGCATTTATAAAGGTCTCAGAGGAATGTCTGAAAAAATTCTGCATAATCTAGGGATATTGGGAGGAGGGAAGAGAATTTGCAGGAAATTTAAGATAGGGATATGTGTTTTCCTAACAGATCCAAGAGGAGTCCGCTTGTTATTTAGCTATTGGAAACCTTTACCAACAACTTGAAAGAATGTTATAGAGAGATTCCTGGAGAAAATCTGCTACAAGTGATCATATTAGTCATGCTGAATTCTTATTCCTTGCTCTGAATTTAGGTACCACTGGAGTTGACATCTAATAGCCTCATTTGCCATAGCAGATGTATTCAATGTTATAATTTTCATTGTGCTAAAACTCTCAATTACATGGTATCCCATAACTGGAATATAACATTATAAAGTAATTGTTATCAGTTTGTGGAATCATAACATTGGAAGGTTGCCCAGACACCATCTGGTCTGTAGAGATGCTATTCAGTGTTCAAGGATTGCCGAAGGAGAATAATAGTGATAATGTAGTGTCGATTATTTTTAAAGTAAAGGTTTGGTTTTTTTATTTTATTTTTAAAAATTTTATTCTATTCTTTTCTATTCTATTCTATTCTTATATATTTAAAATTATATACTATTTTAATATAAAATTTTCTTATTGGTATAAAATGATACTTTCCCTATTTGACAAAATTGAAAGTCGCCAATCTTACATTGATTCCCAAATTTAAAAACCATGTGGCAATCTTTGAAATCCAGAGGTTCAAGAGCCTTTTTCATCTTAGTGGTGCTTGCAGACATACTACTGTTTCTATTTGATACCAAGTTCTTGGAAATAAATAAATATTTAATGCTGAAAGATCCAAGAAGACTATCCCATAGCTACCCATGAACCATATAAAACTAAATAGATTTTTATCACCAAAAAAATAAATACTCTTGGCAAAAAAAAAATATTATAAAGAATGCAGAAATGTACATTTAAAAGTTGAAAATCTGCCTACCCAGTCACCTTTCAGGGTTGTTTCATGCTTGAGTAGTGCAATGTCTCCAAAAACTCAAGATGGTGGAGAATTCTTTTCCATATATTCATAATATATATATCTGTTGTGAAAAATCTTTCACTTTTTCTTTGACTTGCAATGTTGTTTTCCTTTCAGATCCTGGTTGTGCATTTTGTTGTTCTCCCCTCATCCCTGTAACTTTCGAATCAAACTTTTTTTTTAAGATTTATTTTTTATTTACTTTATTTTTCTTTCTTTATCTCCCCATCCCCTAGATGGGCCTCTCATCTGTCTGCTCATTGTTTGCTCACCTTCTCCAAAAGGCACTGGGAACTGAACCCAGTACCTCCCACGTGAGAGGCAAGTGCCCAACAGCCTGAGCCACATCTGCTGCCCATGGGCTGCAGTGTCTGCAGGCTGTGGCCTCTGCTTATTGTGGTGGGGGACAGAGTCCAGCTCATTCTGGCGGGAGGCAGCAGTGGTGTCTAGCCCTTTTGCAGCAGCATCTAGTTCTGTTGCCATGGGAGGCGGCATCTGCTCATCTTCTTTTAAGAGGTATTATGACCTGAACCCGGGAACTCCCATGTGGTAGGCAGGTCCCCCCAAGTGGTTGAGCAACATCCACTTTGCTGAATCAAACTTTTTTTTTCCAAATAATGCTTTGTCTAACCTGCAAGCAAAGAAAATTAGATTAAAGAAGTTTTCAGGTCTTTGTGGTTGCTATCTCCATTCATTTGGTGGAAATTGTTGGGTATTGAGAAATTCCTGAATTATACTCATACCCAAATTTAATCTCAGAAATTGAATTATTAATTTATTAGTTTGAAAGTCTCTGAAGAGAAGGAAATAATAGTACAAATCCCCTATAAATCATTTAATATTCTTTTATGTTGCTAATATTTTTCTTATCAGTATAAATATTTTTAATATATTACCCCTTGGCCACAGTTGTTGCTAGTATTTTCTCAATTTGTCATCACTTTCAAGGTTTTTTTCTCATACAGCTTTAACATGGAGAGAGGTGTTTTTTTGTTATTTTAAAAATTATTATTTAATCGAATATCTTCATCCTCTATGACTCTTCAGTTATATAATCATACCTGATCTTTTGGTACATTCAGGACAATCTTATGTTTGCATGTGAAAGCAATGTAGACTTTCCCCCTAAAATATGCCCAAATACACATCGCTGTACCTTAGAATAAACCATGGACCCCAGGCTTAGAAAGCTTTGTCTGAAAATCTTTTAATTACTTACTTACATTTTATCATTTCATTTTTCACCATTTATTTTCAACCAGCAAAAATTATTTTGGTGTCTAGTGTGAGGATCAAAACTGAGTTTTTATAAATGACATGAGATTTGCCCCATGTCGTTTGTTAAATAATCCATCTTCTCCAAAAACATTTTGTTTTGCATTGTTTGTCACATTTATGAAGGTCTCTTTTAGAGTTTTCTGTTCTATTCCATTTTCTGTCAAGTCTTTTTAACATTACATTATCACTGTTCTTTTTGAGCATTTTCTTAAACATTTTTTAAATAGAGCACTTGTAGGTTTACAGAAAAATCATGCAGAAAGTAGAGTTCACAACTAGTCCCCCACACACACATACTCACAGTTTCCCCTATTAGTTAACATTTTGCATTAGTGTGGTACCTTTGTTACAACTGATGAACTGATATTATTATAATTATATTATTAGCTATAGTTTACATTAGGATTTACTGCTTATTAATTGTAAAAAGAAATGAAGTTTTGATATATGCTACATCAAAGAACCTTAAAGATATCATACTGAGGGACACAAAAGGCACATATTGTATGCCCTCACTTATATGAAATAATTAGAATATGCAAGAATATAAAGTCCTAAACTCTAAAATACAGGTTTCCACAGAGAGTGGTGGGGATGAGAGTTAATATTTAACTGGTACATAGTTACTGTTCTTAAACATTCTTACCTGCTCATTATTTCAAAGAAAATTCAGAACCGTATTTCATGTTCCAAAAATAATCTCAATGACAATTTATGATAACTGTATGAATCTTAGCTTTTTTACAATAGTTGGTTCTCCCATTCAAAACTTATTTGTCTAAATCATTTAGATCCTTTTTTTATAGCACAATGAAGTTTGGGGCTTGTCTTCGGTTCCATAGTTTTTGGTTCAGCTTTATAAAGGTTTGTTATGCACTTCTCCTTATGCCTTAACTGGTTATTGTTTATTTTTAACAGAGCTATTGTTTTTGCATTGTTTGTATATTTTTCTTATCTCTAGCCATTTTAATTTACATTATGTTATAACTGATTACCTGGGTTTTTTTCCCCCTCAGTATATGCATGATACCTGGAAGTAGTATTACTACCCTCTGTTCATTTGTGATGAGCATTTTTCACATTTGTTTTTATGGGATGGTGGTACAAATTGGTCATTATAAACTCAGGCTTTGGAGTCAGTCTCACTTCCGTCCCAGTCCTGCCTCCACCATCACTACTTAGGTGCCTCTGGGCAACAGGAAGCTTAACTTTGTTGAGTCTCAGCTTCGTGTCGTGTGAAACACAGAGTTGTTGCTAGGATTAAATGATCTCAGGTATATGGAAAGTGCTAGAAATACTGAAGCTGACATCAACATTAATACTATTTCTATTGCATTAGCTAAAATTCAAACAGGGTGAAGTATAAAGAGGGATAGTAAGTTTTCATGTCCTAGATCCTGATGTTCTGTGGATTTTTTTATCCTTCTTTCTTCACCATTTTTTTCATTTGCTTTTCTTCTAGATGGCCTTCATTACACCTGTGCAGCATTTTTTTGGTCTTATAAAGATATTGTTAGGAATGAGAGTTGCATATTTTCTCACTATCTGTTGAAGTTAATATATAGTTTCTCATGCTAGAGTTATATATATGATTTTTAGACTAATGGCTATCTTATACTAGTCTCACCTTGTATTACCAAAGTACATTTAGTTCTTTAATGTGCTATTGGTTTGGTTTTGTATTAGTCAGCCAAAGGAGTGCTGATGCAAAATACCAGGAATTGGTTGGCTTTTATAAAGGGTATTTATTTGGGGTAGGAGCTTACAGATACCAGGCCATAAAGCATAAGTTATTTGCCTCACCGAAGTATTTTCATGTGTTGGAACAAGATGGCTGCCAAAGGATGCGGGGGTTCTCGCTTCCTGGGTTCCTCCTTTCCAAGGTCTTGCTTCTCTCTGGGTTCAAGGTTCCTTTCTTCCCAGGGCTTGCTTCTTCCTGGGTTCAGGATTCCTCTCTTTCTGGGCCTGGCTTCTCATTCCTCTGTGGGCTTACTTCCCGGGGCTCCAGCTTAAGGTTTCAGCATCAAATTCCAACATCAAAAGCCCTCAACCCAGTTCTTTGCCATGCCACGCCCTAATCATAACTCAGTCATGCCCAGGTACAGATCAGTAAACAAACATAATCCAATATCTATTTTTGGAATTCATAACCACATCAAACTGCTACACGTTTCTTAATTTTTTATTTGTGCTTTAGGGTTTTCTTTCTTGAGTAAGATTTAGTTTCTTTTACTGAGTAAAGTATATGGGTCTGTGTGGATATGTACATTTAATTAATTCTGTATTATTCTTATAGAGGCTAATCTTAATTGTGTACTTATGGCATATTAATGGCTTTTTTAAAATGGCACCTTTTAAAGCATTCTTCATGGTTTATGTCATTTAATCCTTCCTGTAGGGTAGATGTTTAAAAAAAAAAAATTCCCAGAATAACATGAATAGTAAATGGAGAGTCAGAGGCTTCATAAAGCAGAATGGTGTGACCTCAAAGCTGGCCCTCTGTCTCTGTCCATTTTTGGTATCAAGTGACACTAAATTTACAAAATAAATTAAGAAGATTTTAAAAGTTTGTGTTTTCTCGGGTGACAATTAGGATCTCTGTCCTTGTAAGTTTGAAAGAAAGCATCTGGCCTCAAAGCCTTTTTGAAAGATAATTATTTGATAATTTTTTTCAATGTGATTTCATTTATATTTTATGGAATTATGTCAATTTCATCAAGATTTTCACATTTGTTAGTCAATGATTATATATATAATATTTTGTAATACTATGAAAAGCTCCTATATTACTCTTTAGGGCTGCCTTAATTTTGGAATTTATTTTATTATTTTCTTGATTAGATTTTTCTATTATCTAACTATTTATGTCATTGTTTTTAAAAGAGCCAGTTCTTAGATTTGTTCATCAGTAATGCTGCTTTTTTCTTTGCACTTTTTTTATTTCCCCAATTTTTTCCCTCTTTTCCTTAGAGTCATTCTTTGTTCTTTTATTTATCTTAACTGATTGAATCATGGTTCATTTATTTTTCCTTTTACATCAATAAAATCTTTTAAATATTTGAATGTGCCTTTGGACACACCTTTGGTTGCATCCCTTAAAGTTTGCTATGTTTTGTTCTGATTGTCATTATTTTATATTGATGTTTTGTTTTCCTCTGATAGAATATCAACTGGGAAAAGTACTTTCAAATGTGTATTAACAAACTTTGTTATTGGGATTTGCTATTGACGCTTTCACGGCACTGTGATTAGATAAAAGGGTCAGAATCACACTAATGGTTTGTGAGACATTGTTTTTCCTTGGGGCAATAGTTGAGACTTCCTTTTGGCCCAGTATATCTTAGGCTTTTCTTTCAAAACTCTTTAATTGATCCATGAATTCTTGAAAAAAATTACTTTGTAGATACCTTTTAATACCTCTATAAACAAACCCTTTATATTCTTTCTCTTGAATTAGATTTAATTATCTGAATTCTATAGTGTTTCTTAAAGTTTTTGACTCATACATGTTAATGGGGAAATTTTATGGTATTAGATATTCACTTTAGACTACCATGGTTTTCCAGTAAATTGAACTTGTCACTTCAGTGTTTTTTATCCAAAATGTTACATGTTCTGTCACTCTTTTGACATCCATATAATTTTGCTTGTGTTTAATGGAAAAATGTACATCTATTCTTTCATTTTTAGGGTTTTTTTTTTGTTTGTTTTTCTTTGTTTTTTTTTTAAAGATTTCTTTATTTATTTCTCTCCCCTTCCCCCCTGCCCTGGTTGTCTGCTCTCTGTGTCTATTTGCTGTGTCTTCTTCTTTGTCCGCTTCTGTTGTCAGGGGCATGGGAATCTGTGTTCCTTTTTGTTGTGTCAGCTCTCCATGTGTGCGGTACCATTCCTGGGTAGGCTGCACTTTCTTTCGCGCTGGGCGGCTCTCCTTATGGGGTGCACTCCTTGCGTGTGGGGCTCCCCTATGCGGGGGACATCCCTGCGTGGCAGGGCACTCCTTGCGCGCATCAGCACTGCGCATGGCCAGCTCCACAAGGGTCAAGGAGGCCCGGGGTTTGAACCGCGGACCTCCCATGTGGTAGACGGATGCCCTAACCACTAGGCCAAGCCCACTTCCCCATTTTTAGTTTTTATATTTCATTGTTTTGGATAGTTGTAAATAAACAAAGCTGGGTTTTTTTGTAAAATATATATATATAATCTTATAATAGGGGTGTTATTCCCTTTGACTCCCTGTGATGTAAATCTAGATTATATTTACTTCACTGCCCCATCTACCTATTTCCACATCTTTAATATCATAATCTGGATTTATTCAACTTTCTACTTTAGTTCATCTTCTACCACTATTTTTCTTAATTTCTCCAAAGAATTCTGTTAAAACAATTATTGTCTTTAATTTTATTGAGAGCTCATTATTGGGTCTTTTATAACAACTTCTACACATTTTAGGGTTTTTAATTTTGACTTACTTATTCATGAGCTGAAATAAATCTTTGAATTATTTGTTTTCTGTTGATTTGCACGGTGTGTGTTTGTAGTAGAATAGGTTGGTATAGTTTCTCAGTCTTGCAATTATGTATCTGCTGCCTTTACTCATGAAGGACCACTCACTTAATATAAAATTTTTGTGTCCATTCCCTTCAGCTGTTCTTTCATTGTCTCTGAGAAATAGTTTTCCAGTCAAAGTCTTAAACCAAGAATCCTATTTTGTTTTTTGAGTTTTTTTTTTTAATTTTTAGAAAATTTCCATGGTTAATAGCTATGTTTCAATATCTGTACATCAGTTGCAGCAAATGTAACATCCACATGTGAAAAGATCATTGTTGGGGAAGGGGTAAAAGGGTTTGATGTTGGGTATATGGGAGTCTGCTATATTCTATATAGGACTTTACTATGACCTAACACATTTTTGGAGACATAACTTTTAAAAATGGAAAAGATTGCCTTGCCACACATACACAGCAACAACTATTACAGTGATGAAAGGTAAAATGTAAAAAAAAAATTTTATGATGTTTTTCATTTATTTAATACCCCAATTTATTTTAGTTTTTCTAAATTACTATGTATTCTATTTCTAATCTTTGAGCCTATCATTACTATTTCATTTTCCTATTAATTGAATTTGGCAATATATTAGACTTCATTTTTGAAGAAGTTTTGGATCACAGAGGGGTTATCTATGGCAGGGGAAGAGCACTGATGTGGGGTGTCATTGATGGGGCATGTATGGGTGGGAGGGAGTTCTCCAGGGCATGTATATAAGGTATATAGATATGTTCGGATGTTCGTTGGGTATTGACATAGTGGGCAGAGTTTCACACAACAACTGAGGGAGTCCTGAGTTCCCATTCCAAGAAACTCTGTTGCACTCCCCAGTGGAGCAGCAACAATCCCCCAAGTTCAAGGGCAAAGACCAGTGAAGAAGGGTGATCCAGTGATTGGTCCTTGACACTGATGACTATGCTTATGAATCTGTGTGCTTGAAATTTCAACTAAGCGTAGAGTTGCAGGGTACCTAAGAGTTACCTCCTGAAAGCCTCCATGTTGCTCAAATGTGGCCATTCTATAAGCCAAACCACCATGTAAATACATTACCTTGCCCCCAGTATGGGACATGACTCCTGGGAATGAGCCTCCCTGGCATTGAGGGAATTACTACCAAGCACCAGCTGGAGATGCAACTAGAAAAGTCCTAGAATAAAAGGGGGAAATGGTAAAGACAAATGAGTTTATATGGCTAAAAGGCTTCAAAATGAGTAGGGAGATCATCAGAGGGGTCAAGCCTGCACAGTTCTCAGCAGGATCTCAGAGGCAGCCAAAATAGATACAGCTCCACGTAGTAGTGCTCCTGAGAGCTATGGAGAAACCCATGTCCTACAGCCATGACAGATGGCTCTGGAGTTCAGGGCCTTGCCATTGAACCCTACTTTGGAACTTGTTCTCCTGAGTGTGATGAAGTTGAACTCAGATGTGACCTCTCTACACATGCCTCTTCTCACTTTTACTGAACCTGTGGTTGGTGCTGGGGTTGGACAGAAGCTTTTAGGATGTTTTTACTATAAATGTAATAAAATGTTGTTTTTAAGGGTGAGTCTAGAGGATGAGCTGTTTTCGTTAATTTTTCTTGAAACACATTGAGTCCTTTTAGCCAACCTTGGGTGTCTTTCATCAAACATATCTTTGATTCCTGCAAAGTCCACTTCAAAGCTTGGGTCCTGGAGTCTGAATACCTGAATTTCAAGACCTTATTCTGATTCTTATTAGTTATCTGATCTTTGGCAAGTTATTTAACCTTTTTAAGCCTTATTTTCCACATCTGTAAAAAGGAAATAATAATGTTGTGTACCTCACAGGGTTGTGTTGCCTTCATTAAATGATGTGATGTATGTAAAGCGCCTAGTAGAACCTCTGGTAAATAGTAAAGACTCAGTAAATCGTTGGTCTTCAGAGAAAGACAAAGTTAGAATTCTTACGTTGGATTTCTGTTTTCTGTCTCCCATACTTATCATCTTGTGTTTCCTTGTCATCTCTTCATTATTTTCCTAAAAAATATGTGTGGTATGTGAGAAGTTCTCAAATTTTTACTTCTCATCAATTCTATATTCCAGCGTATCCAATAACAATTCATTCCCTCCAGTGCAAATTTTGCTTTTGCTCATGCCACTTAATACTCTTCATAATCTTTCTTAATCTCTTTCAGCTCCTTTTTTCAGTATCTCAGTTTGCTTTATTTATGTGCATTGTCTTTTATATTCTCTTCTCTCCTTTTCAATTTCCTCAGTCTATTGGGAATGCCCAATCATTTTCTAAAATTTAATAATTGATTTTCAGAGATGTATTCTTCCTGTAATACCTAAAAACAGTGTTTTGGGGTGTTTTTTTTTTTCTGCACAGTTTTTTTCTATAGGCCCCATATTGTTTTTGTTTTTCTTCTCTGGGCTTTTCTTTTTCTTCTCTTCCTTTTTTCTGTTCTTTCTATTCTCCTATCTTTCTTTTCCCTTCTCTTTCTTTTCCTTCCTTTGTTTCCACTCTTTAAAAAAAAAAGTTATTCATTGAGAACCTCTGGCTGCAGACAGAATGGGATGAGATATAGTTTCTTCACTGCTTAGCATCCAGCACAAAGATTCTCAAAACTGCAATTAAAGGTTGGGATGATGGACAAAAACCCCTGCCCAATTCCAATATCCTAGCAGAGAGTTATCCCAAGTATCCTGGGTGGAAATAGAATCCTTTCCGACACCTTCTGCTCATCCCTACAGGCGTTGCTAACTCGGCTCTTCCACTGTGGCCCTTCCTCCAGTTCAGCACAATAGTCGTGAAGCAGCTCAGATCTGGGACTTAGGAGTCAGACTGCCTCATTGTCAAGACTGCTTTTGCTTATCTTGTGGCACTGAACAAGACCATTAAACTTTCTGTGTTTTGACGCCCCTGATTTGGAAATGAAAGTATTAATAGTATCTGTCTTGTGAAGTATGATTATAGAGTGCTTTTCACAGTGTATCTGCCACATGGTGAAGCACTCAGTAAATGCTATCTACATCTCCCTAATTTCAGGAATACATCTTTTAGGGTTTCTGTTCAATAGCAAGAAAGAATGGCTTCTATAAGAAATCCACAAGTAGGCAGTCAAGGTTTTGGTCCAGAAGTTCGAGGCTACCAAAACCAAAGTCTATGAAATGCTCTTGGTCTTTTCCTAATGGCTGCTGGAACTCCATTCTAGTAGCCATTAGGCTGGGAATATCCACATTCCAGATAAAAAGATGAAAGAAAGAATGAAGCAGGATTAGGCAATGCCTATAACAGGAGCGTTTCACACTTTCTCAGAAAGCCCCAGCAGACTCCAACGTATCTTTTATTAGTCAGAACTTTGACTTATGTGCACCCCTCCCTATCAGGTAGTCTGGGAATACCAAGTGTTAGTATCTGAACATCTACAGTAAAAGAAGATAATAAAAAGGAATGTTGGAATTTATCCCATTTCCTACCATAGTTTCTGGAGGTTGAGATTCTGAATAGTGAGCTGCCTTGAGAGGAAAAAAAAAAAGAGTACTTGTCTTGTAGAAAAGTATGTGCCTAGTGTTTTTGACCAATGAATACCTTGTATTTTTAATTCACTAGAGAGACAGGGAAACAGGGATGAGATTTGTTGGGATTTTTTGGATTTTTGTTATTAAAATCCATCCCACTTTCCTTTTGTCATAAGCCAACTTTGTTTTCTTAATGTAATACATCAGGAAATTAAAAATTATTTTTCTCATTCCAATCACCTCAGCCATAGAGTTCTTAGAAGTCTCCAGGATTTTCTTTGTAATAGGTTTATCTTAATCTTATTTCATCATTTTCAATGTTTGTGTGGTGTATGCAAGTGTTAAATACCTTTTGTCACTATAGATATCTAAAAATTTAGAAGTACTGCTAGGTCTTGACAAAAATAAACAATAAGTCCTAAAATAGACATAGTAGCATTTACTTCAAATTCTGGAATGCCAAGTGCTTAGTGATTCATTAAAATTTAAAATTAAAGCTAAAGATTGAAAAATCCTTGGTTTAAAAAAATATACCAGGAAGCAGATGTGGCTCAAGTGATAAGGCCTCGGCCTACCATATGGGAGGACCTGGGTTCGACCCCTGGGGCCTCCTGGTGAAATAGAAAAAGAGAAAGTGTGCGTGCGCGACGAGCCAGTACCCACATGCAAGTCAAGTGCCCAGGTGTGTGCCCCTGTGGCGAGCCATTGCCCGCGTGGCAAGCCAAGTGCCCACGTGAGTGCCTGTGTGGTGAGCCAGTGCCTGTTTGGTGAGCCGAGTGCCCACACAAGTGCCTGCTTGGCAAGCCGAGTGAGTGCCTGCTTGGTGATGCCAGTGCCCGTGCAAGTGAGTGACGCAGCAAGATGATGACGCAGCAAAGGAGAAACAAAGGGGAGAGTGAAGCGCAGCAGAGACCAGGACCTGAGGTGGCACAATTGACAGGGAACCTCTCTCCACTTCAGAGGTCCCAGTGAATCCTAGAGGAGAAAGATGAGAAGACAAAAAAGAGAAATACATACAGAAGATCACACAGCAAATGGACACAGACAGCAAAAACAGCAGGAGGGGGAAGAAAATAAAAATATGTATGTGTGTTTGTGTGTGTGTATATATATATATATATACTTCATTGGACGAAGTATATATGTAAAACAGCCATTTTAATCCTCCATATTTAACATGAAAAAAAATGGAAGAAAAAGATTGCAAAGTAATTTAGAATAATAGTAATAAGAAAAATGCAGCAACTATTTTTGTCACCTGTTCAAAGGTGACTGCTGGGTTCTGAGGTAAGAACCCTGCAAATGCCTGCACTACGTAAAAAAGTATCATGAATACTTCAAATCTGTCAGTTAAGTTATGAGAATAAGTATGCTTGTAACCCTCGTTCTAACACTTGATACTATGTAACTCTCTAATATTAAATAATATTTCAGCCTCTACATGACCTCAGTGGGCAGTCGTCAATACAGAACTCCAACGGACAATCTGTTACAACACTGTGGGTTCAAAAGATTCCCTACATGAGTCCACAACACATCTACTGCCCCCCCAGTCAACTTGCCGCCTACTACACCGTCAGCTTCTTAAATCCAGATCTTTTTGACAGATCTTAGTAGCATTGTTATTTTGCTAAGCAGAAATATACTAAGGTGCTGAAAATGTTATTTTTTTCAACTGTTACAGAAACTAAAAGTTGTATTATTAAATCCGAGGAACATCAAAGAAAGCTTGACTAAGTGGTGATAAGTCAAATTCTAATGTAAATTCAGAAAGTGGTCCTTCTGAATTCTTATGGTATGGCAGGCTCATACACCAAGCACTTTATATTCATTAGCTCCAATTTTGCGAACAGCCTGCAGAGTAAATGGTAGCAGCAACACGTTGCAATTGAGGAAACCTAGTGCCAGAGAGGTTTAATAAATTGTCCATCATCACGGAATTATTAAGTAGCACACTGTGATGTAGCCCTCTGCCCTGGTCTTCCTGACCTCAAAACACTATTCACACCATTCTGATGCAATTTGAGAATGTGTTTATTAGTATTCTGATACCAGATTTAAATGAGAAATAGAAATAATGGGAGTAACAATGTCTTCCCCCAGGACTGGGTCATTTAGCCCACAATTCCATATTTACTTTTGCCAAGTGCTGGTGTGGCTCACCAAATTAGAGGAAAGGGGTGAGTCGGCCATGCACTCCAACTTCCTTCCCAGACTTGGGTCTCCCACCATCTTTAGGGGATAAGATTAGAGAGGAAGCTCACGTAGTGCCGCATTTTGTTGACTTCAGAAGATTTTTACATCTGGCAACAAAAATTGAAGGGCAGACTTAAATTCCGGGTTATGGATTGAGTAAAGAGAGGCCTTTAGAATGACCGGGATGTATAGTCTCGGGGTAATAATTTGGAGGGCCTTGAGTGAACAAGGGAGAGCCCGGGAAAGGTTTGTTATTATGAGTTGATTTCAACCCACGTGGTCTCAAGTTAATAAACCTCCAACTGATCATTCCTCAAAGTTTATTCCTTGAGAGTTTGTGTAGCAAAGTATTTCAAGGAAGTAATTCTTGATACTGCAAACAAAATATCAGTTGTTGCTTAGTGCTGCAGAAAATTTAATTGTGATCATTTAGATATAATAACAGATACCTACAGCATTAAGCTAGGAGTTATAAGAAAAAGAAGGCACTGTAATTAAAATGACAGAATTTTTCTTTATAATTTAGGGGTTATCTTTCCTTAAGTATATTTGGAGATCAAATTTCTTTACCTTTAGTTTAGACCAAACTCAGGATATCAAAGAGTTGGTTCACAAGAGAGTGGAATAAAAATATTATTTGGATGGTCCTGGACCAATTTTCTGTTTTCTTCCATCTTTTCCTCCCTCCCTCCCTCCCTTTCTTCCTTCCTTCCTTCTCAAAAAATATGAGGTCCCCGTATACCCCCTCACCCCACTCCTCCCACATCAATAACCTCTTTCATCATCATGCCACATTCATTGCATTTGGTGAATACATTTTGGAGCATAGTGGTTTACATTGTAGTTTCCATCTTTTCTTGTTCCCAGTTTAGTCTAGGTATGGATGGATCATAATTGGATATCCAGGTGATAGCAATACAACTTACATTTTTTTATTAATATTAAATCTGGAGGTATTTTAATTAACTGTGCTTTCCATTATTGGAATGCAGTGTAGGCCTAGAACTTTTAAATTACTGTAGAACACAAAGCAAAACTAAACCAAACAAATGCACCCCCATTCATGAGGTACTCCTGCTTGGAGTGGAACTGACAGTCTGGTGATCCTTTCTGGTGCTTCATTGCCTAACAAAAGGAGATTGATTTCCTTTGTTGGATGGTTTGTATTTTATTCTTGAATCATCATTTGCATCCACTGACTGCAATCAAGTAATGTTTTTAGCAATCTCAGTGGAGATTTTTGCCTTATATTTGTTGTTACATCTCACAATGAATCCTTTTGTATAACTGCTGGGTTGTGGCTTTTTTCTTAGCATTGTACAATGACATTAAATTTCTGGCTACTTGTTCCAATTTCTATTTTATACATTCTTAAGAAACAAAAAGGAAACTGGTTTTGCCTTGCATCATTGTTGAATATTTAGCCAGTTGGATATTTGGCTGATTGCTGCTGGATCATGCAGTTTCCTCATTGATCTGTTTCACATAATCCCTCATCATTGTATTAGACAGAATCACTCTTTCATTTAAAGAAGAATGTCTGTTTAGGAAACACTTTTCACTATCTGGAATTGCCTTTACTGATCAATTCTCTTTCTATAATAAGATGTACGTCCATTTTCTCTTATTCAATAGCCTTTGATGATAATTCTTTCGGGGGCAAGGATGGGGAGTAAAGACAGTTCATTTTCTCTTTAGTAAGAACAATTGAGTAAGTCACCCCAGATGTAAAATTGGTCCTTGTTTTTTTTTGTTTTGTTTTGTTTTGGTCCTTGTTTTTAAGGACTACTGAGTACAGATTTATTACCAACACTCACACATGTGCAGAATTATCTGGGAAAACTGGGGTGGGGATTTTTTTTTAATTTATTTTTTTTTAGTTTAAGTGGTAACAATTGTACTTTGAAACCCAGGAAGAAGCACTATACAAAATGTACCCCATGGGATATGTCCTGCTTCTTCTAAACCTAGTGTCAGGTCCCTGGAATACTTTGAACTGCTCAGAGCACAGCTGTAATATAAGAGGCAGGTAGTGATCATGTCAGTTATTCTGTTTTTGCAGCTGAAGACTTGAAGTGTCTGGGGTGAGGGTCAGGCTGGAGAAGAGTTGTCTAACCAGGCTATAAACCCCACAGAGATAGTCAGGCAATTGACAAATTCATAGCAATAATATTATAATGTAATCATGTGATAGCATAGTACAAAATATAAGATATTATTAAAATAATATGATTTTCCTGGTGCTACACACCATACTTGACTTTGTTAAAGAACTACCTTCCAAACCAGTGTGCACATTTGTCTGCTTCATCTCTGTGGATGTGTATGGAGAGAGTCACATAGTGGGTTTATAATGTTGGTTCTGCAGCCAGGTCCAACTGGTTTGAATCCCCAGCTCTGCCACCCACTACCTATATGTACTTGAGTTATTTTGTGTAACTCAAAGCCTCAGTTTTGTCGTCTGTGAAATGGGAACAAGAATGTAGCTATGTGATATGATTTTCAACATGACTTAATAATAGTGGATGTAACATACAGCACCAGGTACTGAAGAAGTGTTCAATAAATGTTACGTATTATTCCAGGAAAAGATTACACACACAGGACAATCCAGAAAATAAAGTTCATGTTCTTGATTGAAGAATCATAGATTGCTAGTCAGATCTTGTGGACATTTATAAAAGTTACCTTTTTAGTATATAACGTTATTTAAGGATCATTGTCGACAGTTCTAGAAAGAAACCTGAGGAGTCCATAGCATAACTGCATGTGGGTTATTTGGTGGCAGTGGTCACCAGACTCAGTGTTGATGCTGCACTTTTTCTCTAGGTCAGAGAGACGTTTTGGCTTCTCAATGTTGCTTGCTCCAAAGCTCTTGTTGCTCAGTCTCCTTTCCTTGGAGGTGAGAGGGCACTTGGTTTTCAGAGGCCAGTGGAACATGGGCCCAGGGGTATTTCTTAGAGGAGATCATTTGTGGGAGCTGTACATTACTGCTGTGTTCTTTGGCATCCCCAGCAAAGGGGTTCAACCTTCGCTTCTCTAATTCCTCTCTATATTTGTTTTACCAGATCTTTGAAAGTTTGACTTAGTCTTCATTTTACATCAAACCTGGAAGCATAAATAGAAATAGGAAGTAAAATATGACTCAGACTTCCCCATAAATAAAATTCCTCTCAAGATAGAGGATAACTAAAAAATCATGTCTATGAAAATTAACCTATGCTGATTCTTAAGCCAGAGTTACCCTCATGAAGGTAGAAACACCACTGATTTCAACACCATTATAATCTTGCTCACTTTATTTGGGTGTTTGCCAGGGAATTCTGAAATTAAATCCAGTCTACAGTGGTGGACTATGAAATGTTAGAGTAAGATCATCTGAATGCCTTCTTTGCTGGTATAGTTCCAGCTTCCTGAAGAATATTTTTTCCTTCTAATTACGCACACTCCAAGAAGAACTAGTTTTCGAAACTCAACGTTAGAGCAAGTCACTTATTTCTTCAGGCAGAGTTGAATGCAGGAGGTTTCCCAAATCTGCCTGAATATAGCGGCTTAAGGTACATGATACACTGTCCTTAGTTTTGTTACTAATTTTTGTTAATGCTAAGGCTCACCATGGCAAATGCTTATCCCTCAGGGGTCAGATCCCAAGCTCGATATTTCTGAAGGACTCTTTCCTTGGTGACAGGTAACATGGGAAATGTGTTTCTTTTCTTCTTTTCCCTAAAGGGTAAGATTTTAAGATGTGAAACTTATAACTGCGTGTTAGATGTTTTTGTTTTTTTAGCACTATATTGATTTAGACATGTTTATGAGATCCAAATGTACTTTTTAGTGTCTTGCTATTTACTCATGAAGAAAATAAAAACATGTTTGTTCATTTGAGAGGACTCAGCTTCACCATAAACAAGTGGTTGGGATGTCTTTCTGGATCGCGCTTCTTTGTTGTTACTTTTGCCCCTCACCCAAATAACTACAATGGGAAGGAGAAGGGACATTAGCGTTAACCTCACAGGTGGAGCTGGAACAACTTCTGTTAAGACTGCCGTTCAGAATAATCCCCTGACTCTTTTCCTAACGTTCCTGGTATTAGTTCATTGACTATGCTAAGTTATCACATGGATTCAGTAATTATTGATCAGTAAAGGGCCAAATCATTGCTATTTGTTTTCAAAACAAAAGTTTCTTGCCTCCTGAAAGTTTTTTTTGGAACCTGTCTTACAACCTCCTTTCCTTTCTTGAGAGTTTTATATCTTATCAAATTCTAAAAGAGGTTCTAAAAGTGTCTCGAAAATAATTCTGGTTTCATGTCTTTCATATTTTTAAAGCTCATGTATTTGGCTTGTAACTTCATCAATAAGAGATCTTTCGGGAAAGCAACCCTACACAATAGTCTAGATCCCATCTTGCCCCTTTTGAAAACTTTGAAAATGGCAGTGCTGACTCTTTTTTGTAGATCAGAAGGAAAAACACAAAGGTATCAGAACTTTATAGTACTTCTGTCTTTGTCTCCTTCATATTCAAGCTGTCAGAGAACTGTGGTTGATAAAATTATCACAATGTTTTATTATCTGCCACTTCTTCATAGCTTTTATGTGCCAGGCATGAGGGTACTTGACGGTACCGTAACTAATGAATTTGGCACATGCCAGTAAGTAGGTATTAGCGTTTACATGTTAAGTGGGGAAACTGAGGCTGTGAGAAGGGAATGGCACATGGAGGAGCCAGAATCTGTTTATTAGGCCACCCTCCAAAACATATATGTGGTGAGTGTGGTGGTAAAAAAATGCAGTCTGAGGTGAAGCAAGGTACAAGCTCCATCATTAAGAATTAGCTGCAATTAATTCTCCCCAGGCCTGGCAGGTCCCTATGCATAGATCTATACATCTACATTTATGAGGGTGAACAGTCAAACTATGTAGGGAATAATTTTCTCCTCTCCCCCAAATGTTCTGGCCCATCCTTGGCCAGTATTTCTTCTAAAATGAAGGTGGCAGATGAGAAATAAAGGGGGAAAACCCTGCAGAATAATTGCCAAATTTCTTAGTTAAGTAAAAGATTGCCATAGCTCAAATTCAACATTGAATTGAATAAGTATCCTAATTTAGAATTTCATGTATGCAGTTAATCAAGTACCTTCTAGTAAATACATGTATGCATATTCTTTAAAAGAAGACAAAAGCTATCTCTGTACTTTGACTTGTTTTCTGTATGTTCATGATTAGCATTGCAGTTCTCCAGGGAATGTATATCCTACCAATAATTTCTTTTTGCTCTTCAATGCTAACAAGTCATAAGAAATAGATATCCAATAACTTGCTATAATAACTACCTTTTACAAATAAAACATACTCCATAGCTGTCCCTGCCTTAAAATGGGGACTTGGTTTCAGTTAAGGCTTTTTCCATATCACCCATATGTATGCTGAAGGCTAAAGAATTGCCTTTGGTCCATTACAAATCTATTGCTTCACTATACAAATGAAGAAAAATGTTCCAGAGGGCTTCAGTTTTGACTTTAGCTTGCTATAATCTTCAGCAATGATGCAAGCTTTTATACAAAGGATGAAGATACCACAATTGGCAGCTATTTTGTTGAGGAAACTGGAAATCCTCACCCTTTTACAAAGTAAGTTACACTGAATAATATCATATTATTTCTCAAATCTGAGGTTATGTTTCTTCTGCCCATAGACTAATGTCACCTCTCCATGTTGAGAAAAGAACATTTGTCAGACTGTTTATTCCAAACCCAAAGTTCTGACCCTTCGTTTTTAGTACTTTGCCATTTTGATTTTGCTTTTTGAATTGCTTGTGACTCTCTGCTTCCCCCATCTTTTTTTTTTTTTTGGTACAATGATTCTTACCTTGTCTTTCCCCAGTCCGTTTCTGACCTGGAGAGATGTGCAGCATGTTATTGTCAGGACTTCCCGTGCAGGACATTTGAACGCTAATGACTGGAAAACCAATGCTGCTGGTTTTAAGGGTGAGAACTTCTTTCATATTCTGTCACAGGCAAAATATTTTTATTTTTCCCCCATTTTAAATGGAGAGCAGGAAATAGAACCCCTCAAAAGAAACTTCAAATTTTATGTTGACACCCGAAGAGCTTGAGCTTTCAGTAAATAAAAAGCAGATTATTTTTCAAATTAAAGTAGCACATATAAGGCAGATTTCCTTGTTCCCTACATAATAGGTCAATTTCTTAAAAAATCAACCAATTTCCAAGTATAGTTGACCTATGAGACTCCTACTAATTAGTTTACTATTTGCCATCACTGATTATCTGGGTGATATTGGTAACAACATATTTAAAAATTCCTCACCTTCTACAGTGATTATTTCCTCCTAAATAACTGGTTTATCTTGTTCCGGTCAATATAGCACTATTAGTTACTAGGCCATGCATTCTGTAAACTGCCTTTATATGTTAAACTTCCACAAACAGAAAACTAGGCGTAATTCTAAGAGGTGTTACATTCTATAAAATAAAAGTTCAGACTAAGGAATTTATGAAGTTCTTATAAAGCTTTATAATGCACAGTCTTTATGTAATTATATATAAAACACTGAATAGTCTTCCCATAACTGTTAGAGATTATCATTCCCTCACATTGTTTTGGTAACAGGAAGCATTTTGTTTGTTGTCATAGATAACATGTTATAATAAAAAGAAAATAATTACATAAAGCAGATGTCCTAATGTTTAGTATATTTACTCAAGTTGCAGATGATCTAAGTTTTAAGACATTAGCTTGTTACAAAAAAAAAAGCTTTTTATCATAGCTATAATCTTAAATTTACTCCTAAATAATGTCTTTTTTATTATTTTATTTATTTTTTTTTATTCCTATGGATGGAAAACAGTATTCCGTAGCAGAGGCAATAGAACATGTACTTAGAAATTGAGTTCTTGGTCAGTCCTTCGGTAACTTGTACAATAATCCTGGGCAAGTCATTTCATTTTTCTGGGCCCTACCTTCCCCAACTTCGCTATTATAGAAGGGAATAATGTTGTCTATCTAGGATCACACACATAGTATCTTAATATATCCTTAATGAATTATATCTGATGTATACAAATATTCATTCAGAAAGGTATATTTTTAAATCTATTTGCAACTAGTTTATTATAGACTAGTGCTAAGCCAAAACCTATAAATATGCCAGGTAACTAGAGTGATTAACATCTTCCCTGAAGGCTTCATTTCATTTCCAGAAAAATAATCTACCTCCTCTTTTGAGTATAATCAAACACCTTTCTATGCTTATAAACTATATAATGCAGCATTGTTCAATAAACTTTTACATCTCGAAAGTTGTGAATACCTGTTGGGGTTCCCAGAGACCTGTCTGAACCCCAAATCAAGCCCGTTGATCTCAAAATTACGATCTGCAGTCATATGGGTGGCATCAAAAATTCTTGAAATTTTGTTTGTTTCAGAAAATCCAGGATGTAACTTTCTATATGTATGTTTCATTTTCATTAGCTTCCACGTGCTCTCAGCTCCTACTATATAAATCCATGAGGCTGGGGGGAAGGTAGGGACCAAAACAAAACCTTGATTGGCTCAATAACCGCAGTGAACTTTTTAGTGGAAGGTTCACAGACTAAGTACATTGACCTCCATGAAGCTAAGGAATCAACTGTAACCCAAATACAAGTCTTAGTTTTACTTATTGCTTTTTGGCAACTTAAAAAGAGCAAATGGTTCCAATAAAAATGCAGTTCTTTTGAAAACCTCTATTGGTTTTGGAGAGTAGGAAACAGAGGATTTAAACTAAATCAGCAGATCCAAACCTGAATCTGAAGGGGACTGTACACTGCTTCTGGCAAGAAGGAAATAGTATTTTACTATTGCACGTGGCAATATTTAGTATAATATTTCACTCCTCTCTGAGTTTGCTGCCAAGAGTAACAATTAAAGTTCACTTTTTCATAGATGAATTACTCTGTATGGTCTGGGCTCCCTGAGGAATTGTTTTGTAATTTTGTTGATGGCAAGCCCCATATTTCATCTAAACATGATCATAATAAGAATTTTTTTAATAATTAGTTTCTTCCCTGCTCTAAATATTACCATCCTCTCCCTAGTGTCCCACAAATAAAAGTGATTAAGGCAGAGGTTAGCAGGAGAAGCAGTGTGCTTTGGGAAGTAGAGAATGCATGTCACTAGAACTGGGAAAGATGGGCTAACTCTTTATGAACTAAAAGCAGAAAGAATAAAAACTAATGCTTGGAAGAGGTTCATGCAATGAGAGTTCTGCAAGAGCTGGTCCGTCCAATTAAGTTAGCAGGCTTCTGCAGGCCTTACTTAGCAGAAACACATGGCATATGGATTGCATGGCCCGATGCTTTTCATGGACAGGAGAAAAGGAAGGGATGATGTTTACAAACACATTGACTACAGGTGCCCAACCTTGCCCCTCCCAACTCAGTCCTCAGCCTGAGTGAATGTATGTATGAATGAACTGGAAATGCCTGTGCTGTCCTGAGCTTGCTTTTATGCCCTAATGGTGAGCAATTTAACTTTATACCTGAGAGCCATGTAGCAAGTTGTTTGGTAGGTTCTTATCTGCAATGGGGACATCACTTTCAGTGCCAGAATTTCTCACTAGGTAAAGCAGAAGGAGCTTGGGGTTGCAAGGCTTTGGTTTTTGGGGTTGCACATTAACAGGCTTGGTGGGCCCTTGTCAAGGCAGCTCAATCCACGCTTACACACACATGTCATGGGCCTGGAAAATGGAAGCAGCAGCTCCTCCTAAAGCAGCAGCTAGCTCCTGATTCTCATTCTCGCAAAGAAATAGGCACTGAAAAAAAAAACTAGAGGAATGTGGCCTACTACTGACTGTGTGTGTGTTTCCCTGAGAGTGAAATTACCCTGGAATTGCAAATTGCTGAGAGCTTAGTGGGGAGAACTTTCTTCTCCTTTCTCTGTGATCCGATAGGGACATTAGCACACAGGCAGGGGATCCCCAATATAGAAGCTGCGCATCAACATTTTTCTGCTAACGGTACCTTAATTTTTAACATATTTAATTGAACTAAGATTTATTCTGCCCTGCTGCTTCTTAATAATAATAATCTCTTCTAGTATTATTAAAATGTTTATTTTTCAAATTAGACATAGCCAGTAAATAAATGCCTATGGAAAGTGACTAAATATCATCTTACTTGTTCATCTTGTGAATAATCCTGATTACATTTCAGATGATACCTTTTAAGATAGCTTCTTTAAAAATAAGTGAAATAAATCTCATGTATGTATCAAAGAATCTCCTTGAGACTGTGCATAAAAATAAGAAAGTATTTTTCTGAGATGAGATAACTGATAAAATATTCAGCCTCTTGAGAACTAAAATCCAAATTCTGGTATTTTGCTACTGACCAAGATTTGCAATGCCAGTTGAAGATTTTGGCATTAAGCTGTTTTGGTTTTTTTTTTTTAATTTTTGTTATTGTTGTTTTCTTGGGTTTGTTTGTTTGTTTGTTTTCTATTTTTATTTTTGTCCCTTGCCCCCTTTCCTTTCCTCTTATGAAAAGACGTTTCTGTTCTTTTCCTTTCTATTCTTTTTAATACTTCCCCATGCTCCTTAGAATGTACACATCAGCTGTAGGAGTGATGGTCTTTCCAGTCCAAGTGATTTTCTTCAAGGAATTTACTATATACTCTTCATTTATTTATTCACAAATATTTCCTGAGCACCTTCACCATGCCAGCCCAGCACATGTTGAAGTACACCCAGAAGTGGAGGGGCATGTCGGGACCGTGGCGTTGCCTGATCTGATGATCTTGCCACAGTAGTATTTACATGCAGAAACATACATTAACACAATACCTTTTTTCTTTGATGCCCAAATGACCTGCCAGGTCATGTTAGATAAGTGACAGCTACTTTTCTCATCATGTGAAACGTAGCCTAACTTCAGCAGCAGAAGGCAGATAAAGTAGAGAGTAGATGTATTTTGATCAGCTCTGTCTGTGTATCTGTGGACCATGGAGATCAGCTATGCTGAAGACATTATTCTGGGGACTCTGCTGCAGTCCATGGCTCATATCACTTCAGAAAGAACTTACCACTTGATTGTGATCTCCTACCTTCTTCTAGTTCTTTAACCTGAAGAACCTATAACTTCATCTCACACTCCCAACCTCTTAAGTGCCTAAACTGTGCAGGCTGGTTCTTTTCCCCAAAATCCGTATCTTTGGTTTGATTATGCAGCTGTAGTTATAATGGGATGCATGCAACATTAGTGCTGTAGTTTTTTTTTCAAAGTGTTTGTATTTGGATTATATGACTGTATACAGTTAAACGCTCTTAAATCTAGGAACAGGAATAGACATCAGATAATAAATTAGGACCTTCTGTCATCTTTACTAGGCGAAAGAATGAAAAAAATGTCATTGAAAATCAAAAATGACAACTAAGTGAGCGAGGTTACCACGCCTTCCATTTCACTGCCCTCCCAGGCTATGTAAGTCTCTTTTTTTCTACCAGCATGTTGCTGAAACCTCCCCTACCCCCACTGACTCTTTCCCTGACCACAACTAAACTACTAGATTTTTTAAAAATTTCTAACTGACACCCATCATGGGGAAAGCAATTGACAGTCTAACATGACTTCTTAGCCTCCAAGGCCTTAACTTTTAATAACCTTTATTACTTTTAATTGTCATTATTTCATTTCCACTGGTAGGCCTGGTGATTTTAAGATGTTCCAATATATATTTAATACCTACCTGTCTTGCTTTCATTTTGTAACACTTATTAAAAAGAACTAGAAGTGCTGAAACTATTAAGCATGCCATGTATTGAATTGAAACTAAAGGTTTTGAAATGTTTTGAGTATATAAAATGATTTCTATTGTGTTACCTTTTGAAAGGGTAAAGTTTCATATATTTTATTATTTCACTGTACAAATAATAGTCTATCTTTCCCACCTAGCAAGCTGATACGATGTTGGTATCTATGATTAAAGCTCCATATAATGCATAGTTGGTGATCTGCACATCATGTTTTTGAAGAAAGGTCAAAGTGAAATGTCATTTATCTGTTTCGTGTCAGAGGTGATATTAGAATTAGATGCTTGACTCCAGCCCTAATCCCATTTTCAGGAATAAGGCATTTATTTATTCTCTTATGTAATGCAAAAATAGAGGGGGGGTAAACAAATTTGATTCTACTTAGTAGACTTGGCTCACTGAAAATGTCTCCTGATTTTTTTTGAGATTCTGTATCTCATACCATTGTGCTCTATGAAATTACATTCATTTAATATTTATTGACCTTTCTTTTTGATATTTATTTCCCCTTGTATATAGGAGCTTATCTTTGTTAATTTACAGAAAGAGTGAAATTCCACACGTTAGGTATTTTATCATTATTCTTTTGTCTAGTGGATAACTTACCTAAACATCTACAAGATAACAGTAATATAGAACCTCTGTGGGCAAACCCCACTTGATCATTATTTATCTTCATACTTGTAGAGTCTGGTATCCAAAATTTCCATATCAGAATGTTCAGCTCATGCCTTCAAAATATGTGAGGTCTATACATATTTTCTACAAATGAAGAGTGTTCTTTTCTCCATGCTAGTTTGGACTGACAGGTAGTGTTAGATTTATTAAGTCTTTGGGGATTATTGTTTTGTTTCATTTTTTCATCCCAGAGTACATAAGTTTTAAATACATGTACTTTCGCACTTAAAATCCATCCTCAAAACAATTAAAATGTTAATGGTTGCATTACTGCGCTATTATCTCTTTACCAGATATAATTAATTGATGAAGAGAATTATGTTTGGAGTGGTTTTGTTATTTTGCCACAATTTAAATTCAAGTATGAAGTCTGTTATTGATATTTCCTGTGGCCTTTGGGGAAGGTTTTTGTACCTTGGTTTCTGCAGAATGTAGGTAACTAATACCAAACTCATGAGAAGGCTGAGTTGAATGAAAAAGTGCTTTGAAAATGGAAAATACATAAAAAGAGCCTTAAAAGTATATTTTTATACTGGGCAGTTTTTTACTCCCTGCAATTAAGATAAGGATGCAAAACTATGTTGTGAATTAGAATGCTGTTCAGGGATTTAAAATTAATTAAATTACTTTGAGTGGGCTTGATAAAATGTATAAAGAACTTTGTAGTAGAATACATCTTCACCCTTTTCTTAATTCCAAAACACAACAATACTTAAATTGTTTTGCAAATTATCAAGGTCACCTTGACTTCAGCATCCTAAATCCCAGGACTGAGAATTAATTGCTTCAATATAGAAACTAGTAATAGAAATCTGAACTGATTGAAGCCTATCAGCATCTTAACTACTCTTTACCCGTTCATGTACAGTATAAAAGCTGTGAGTATAAAGTATGATTTTTTAACAGAATGCAAAAGCTTCTACATTTAAGAAAAAGTTTGTCTCTTTGTTTAATCACCTGAAGAAACTCAAATCACTAACTCAGTGAAACTAGACATTCCCCCAGCTATTTCTAAAACTCTTCTCTTGACACTTGGGTTTGGCTGTCTTTAGTGGTACCAAATCTTGATATTTTAGACAAAAATAAAATTCTCCAAGCCCTAAGCCTGGTGATTACAGAGGATGATCAACCACAGCCATTGCTGTTTTCAGGCCAAAAATGTTTTGTGGCTATGAAGTAATGAAATTTTCTTTGAGCCACTCATAATTGGATTCAGAATCCACTTCCAAAATAAGATACCCAAAAAGAATTTAAGCCTGGAAATCTTATCGACTGCACGCACACACATACACATGCAAGCGTGCATGTCCTTACTTTCTCTCTCCTCCAGAGACTATTTTGAAATTCAATAATCATTTTCTTATTTGAGGTTTTGTGTTTATTTAAAACAGAAAAGACACTCAGCATAGTGGTTGAGAGCATGGGTTCCAGAATCAAACAACCTAAGTTTGAATCCCAGCTTTCCAAGTAAATAAATAGGATATCTGGTGATCTACATATATTCTTAATCGACTTTATTGGTGTAAATTTACAGGCAATAAAAAACAACATTTTAAGTATACAGTTTGATGAATTTGAACAAATATATACATCTATGTAACCTACACCACAAATAAGGTATAGACATTTTCATTGCCCCCAAATTTCTCTGGTGTTCTGGCCAGAGAACACTTATGCCCATCCCATACAACTACTGACCCTACCTTCTGTTGCTCTAGAGTAGACTGTCTTTTCTAGTGTTTCATATAAATAGAATTATTTGAAACTGGTTTCTTTCTCTCCATGTAATATTTTTGAGACTCATGCATGTAAGTAAGTTTATCTTTTTTATTGCTAAGTAGTACTCCACTGTATGTACATAACGCAATTTGCATTTTCATTCATCTTTTGTTGGGCAGTTGCTTTGTTTCCAGTTTAAGGTGATTAAGAATGAAGCATAAATAAATATAATGAAAGGGCAGAAGGTGTTTGCCTGAAAACTTAAGGGTTGCTAAAAGATTACTGAAGACTATCTGAAATAATTTCTAGACCTGTTGGTCATTTTAACCAGATAAAATCTTTTGTGTTTTTGCATTTTCTGGAGATTTGAGATTATCACTTTATGAACCTGTGGACAAGAGAGCTATGGTGAAAGTGACAGCTTGGAGTAAGGGAGAAGAGAAAGAGCCTAGACCCAAATGAACAGATGCGGTGAGAGTCATTTGAAAGAAACTGAAAGCTGAGCTATTGAATCCTGGGGTTAGGAGTTCTCTTGATTTGAAAAACAGTTTGACTGTAGCTGCTGATGGTAGGGAGAGGGAAGAAGAGATATGGTGTGGGGGCATTTTCAGGATTTGGAGTTGTCCTGGGTGGTGCTGCAGGGACAGATACTGGACATTGTGTGTCCTGCCATGGCCCACTGGGTGGAATGGGGGAGAGTGTAGACTACAGTGTAGACCACTGTCCATGTGGTGCAGCAGTGCTCCAAAATGTATTCACCAGGTGCAGTGAAAGTGCCGCAATGATGGAAAAGGTTGTTGATGTGGGAGGAGTGGGGTAGGGAGGGTGGGGAGAATATGGGGACCTCATATTTTTTGAGTGTAACATTTAAAAGAAAATAAAGAAGAAAATAAATACATTTTTAAAAGGGGGGGAGGGGCAATGTTTACCTTTGTCCATAGTAGATGTTCGATACGAAGGTTTTATTATTAAATTCCTATTTCCACTACAAAAAAGAAAAAAAAATAAAGTTTGAGCCACAGCAGTGATTTGAGAAAGCGAGTAGGATAATGTAATGACTTTCAAGCAAGTTGATTCTAGTTGCCTAATCTAATGTCAGAAAAATTTTTTATTTCTTAAACTGGTGGTATGAATCTATTGGTCTTATGATGTGTCCTGTGAAATGAAAAGTATATATGAAATTGGCTGTGCTAAAATGGATGAACATTCTCTTCCAGTGATCATTTTATATTATCTTAGTATGCATTTGTAGTATCATGACCTTAAGGACTATGACATTCAGCCATTTTTATGTAATCATCTCTTGGCCTCGTAAATGAAGAGAAATATGGAGTTTTGGGATATATAGTGATTTTTTTGCTACATCCATTTTTTAAATAAGAAAGAGAAATGCTTTTTGAAATGGCTCTTTAATAAACCCAGGGCAAAGGGTATGGTGACAAGATTGGTTCTTGAAAAGCATCAGGCCAGAAATTGTGCTTTGAGAGGTCTTTACAGATTTCCTTTGACCGAAGTCTTTTTGCTGGCTGCTATTATTCATCATGACCTGTAGAAATCCATTAACTAGTAATATTTGACTTTTTTTTTTTTTTGGATAAAGTTGTCTTTATATTTGTCATGTGACTTTGCAAAGAGTTAAAGAAAGTAAATAACAATTTCAGTTAGCACCTTGAGTAAGAATGTTATGTAGGCATAGTGACAGAAATATTTAAAGCTTATGAATGACTGTTTCTCTTTCTGAAGTATTACATTAATATTCTTTTTCTCTATCATGAAGCCAATTTAGAATCTTCAATAGTTTTAGAAAGCTTCATTGCTTTTGTTAAACCTGCCAGAGGCTACAATATATATGCCTTCTTAAAATACTGTGTGGGATGATTTTGTCTGGAAATCATTTGCTTCTTTTCATGTTTTACCCTCAAAAGTATCTGCAGACCCAAGACAGAAAGTATGTGTCCAGCTTTTTTCCACGGTTCAATATTGCGTATCTTAGAAGTCCAATTTCCCCCTCTTCACTGAATTCTGACCACATATCACTAAAGAATCAGAGGAGATAGCTAAAAATGCACCCCCCCCCAACAAGTCTGTGATAGTTTACACGGCTGCCACAGTTAGTTACATAGATGCTTAACTACACAAAGAAGCCAGCCTGACGAAGTTGACTAAGGACTGTAATCCAGTCTGTGATGCTCTCACCAAACCACGTGTCCTGCAGGGCGGAAGGTCTCCCTTAAAGAGAGAGACTGTTTTCGCTGATTGACATAAAAGTTCCACGTGAGCAGCCCTGTTGCGTAGTCCAGTTATGACTCCAAAATTTTCAAAGGCACAGGTATCTTTTTAAAGGTATCCATTGATTGACTGGTTTTGTTCATTTTAATCTTGATATTCACAAAACCTATACCTTCAACAGTAAAGTAACTCAGTGTTTTTAGAGTCAAATAGAGTTTTCTGGTATCTGTGACTATTTCACCACCATCTTTATTGTCAGCTCTCCAGACAAAACTAGAAATAAAATCTTAGAACTTTAAGTGAATGCTAAGCACAAATCTATTATTCTTTTCATAGTCTTTTCATAGTCACTCTTTTTCATAACCAAAAATGAATGGAGCTTCCTGGATTCAAATATGTATGTCATTATTTCATTTTGGGGCCAGTAGAAGTTGATTCATATTTGAGGTAGAGAGTCCTTATAAGACCTGACATCTGCAGGATGCATGAGCACTGACATAAAGCAGTGGTGAAAAGGCTTTATTTGTAGCTTTCTATGATTTTCATCAAGCTGTCTTATGAAAGTATTCCCAACAGACCATCTTATCTATAGAGGTATAGGACTTTAAATGGAAAAGTAAACAACATGATTGTGGTGAAGAGCAGAGACTCTGTTATTGAAATTAAGACATGAATGTTAGTTTGGGCTCTGTGATCAATATTCCAGGCATTGACTACAGCTCCAGATCTACACTCTCCTCTCAGGACCAGAGGGCTCTAACTTGCTGTGACCACACTAAGACCATGGTAAATGGGTGCTGCACTAGCTGTGCAAACATGTTCAGGATCAATAAGATGGCCACATGAACAGGAGGAAAAAAGATTCTTATGATTATATCTTTTCTAAATATAATTTCAGTAAAGATGGTTTAACCCATCCTTATTTGATATCCAGAGAGATCTTATATCAGTGCCAGAGACTACAATATAAACCAGATCCAGAGATTCAAAAAAGAAATCCTGAAACTCAATCCTGCCTTAGTTCTGTGCATGACTTCCTAAGGCCGTTGCATCTAGCAGGATACAGTGACATGCAAAGCCAGAGCTTCGCAGAATCCATCTGGATACATATTATGTGAAATAAACAGATCCAGATTTCTTGCCTTAGAATCTCAATTCAGACTCTTTACACATGTTTACATCTTGCTAGCTTTAGGCATTGCAAAGCAATTAAACATCTATTACACTTTCCAGTAAGAGTTTCAAAGGCTTCAAAGTTTCAAAGGTCACACTAGAAGACACATAGTACACCCTGAAATTTCCAGAGTCACCCTTCAAAGTGCAAAAAGAAGGGTATCATGATCGCTGCTGGATTTGAACAAATGAGAAGTTACTCTTTGGCACTCAGTGCCATGCTTCCATTAGTGCATGCCTGGTTAGCTCCTCCCCTACCCACTGCCCCCCCCCCAAAAAAAAAACAACAACAAAACAGCCTCAGCATGACAATTATGAAATAGAGGATCTTTTCCATATTAATAAGATCTTCAGACTCAAAGAAAGGCCCTGATAGAAATCACTGAAGGTTATTTCTTAGCAAGAATAAAGGAAGTGTTATGGAAATGTTAACTTTCCTTCCAAGCCCCACATATTTCTTTTTCTGCACATGATATTTTAATGAGTTTTGAAGTACAGCACGGTTTTTATGCAACTGATTTACAAAAACTAAAGAGAAACGATTTTTCCAGCGTCCATTTGTGGTATGGAGAAAACTTCCCTAAATGCTTTCCCCACCTTTGCTATCCTACAGGATTATTCTGAGGATTATGAGTAATTTGAGTACCTTAGCTGAAGGAAATACTGTGAGTCTTGCAGAGAATAGTAATCGCTGGGTAAATCATACAGTAGAAAGAACTCTGATTTGGAATCCCCAAGATCTGGGCAGGAGTCCCAGAGACCCTGGGCAAGTTCTTTTAATGTCCAAAAGATAAAATTTTTTCCACTGCAAAAACATAAATAATATTATCTTGCTAATATGATTGTTGTGAAGATTTTCTTAGCTAATATCTAATGAAGTGCTGTACTTACATAATATATAATTTTTACTTCTCATATAAAATTTATTCAGACATCTTTTGGAGGAAAGCATGCATGATACCTTAAACATTCCTCAATTGTAGAGGAAGTAGGATCGGGAAATAGATGTATATGTAGATAGATAATACAGATCTAGTCTTGATACTTAAGTGCATTTCTTATTTTAACATTTCTTAATTAACACCAACCATGATTTTGTATCTCAACTCAGTCAAACATTAATTCTATCCTAACCATGCACAGAACTTAATGCCTTGAGTAACCTGCAACCAAAGAAGGAAGTACCTCAACCAATCTGCTTGACTGGTTATGAAGAGTTGAGGGATCATGAATTCACATATTATAATCACATGAACTTCATCATCTTAAATTATTTTTAGAAGAGAAACAAGCATATTTGGACTAACCATGTGAAAAGATACTGACATCATGTACTGTACAGCCAATTCTCATGTCCTGTGATACAGGGATGAAGGGAAGGGCTATTTGTGAATCATGCTATCAGAGTTTCAGGCCCCATATTGGAGATATTAGCCTAATTGGCCAGCCTTTATCAGCTGGGATTCCAGGAGAGCTGCCAACACTAATATCATAAAGAAGTGCTTCTCAAAGCGTGGTCACTGGACGACAGCATCAGCATCACCTGGGAACTTGTTAGAAGTGCACATTCTAGACCCTGTCTCAAAACCACTGTATTGGTGGGACTGAGCAGTATATGTTTGACAAGTCATATACTGGGTGATTTTGATGCACATGCAAGTTTAAGAACCAATGACCTAAGATATCCATGATATGTAATGACAGAGCTTCACTGATATGCATGTAGAATGGTGCTAATTAAATACCATGATTAGAAGGATGAAGAGAACATTCTCATCATTTTCTGTTTTAGGTAGTTGTAGTTTGCAAAAGGAAACCCATTCATGAAAGTTAGTCTCGAAAAAATCTCATCTTTTCCCAGTTCCTTAGCCATTTGCTACCAACTCAGTTTCCTTTTTGTCAATTGGGCCATAACCCTCTGTTTTTTTGTTTTGTTTTTTAATATACCCCATCTTGGGGATGTGGTAAGACATTTTTCCATTATTCTGCTACCTTAGTTCCAACCTTCCTTTCACAACTAAAATTTTCTAGCTAGTAACCTGAATTAGCTGCCTCTCGTTTCCTACTGATCAGTCCCTCTGTAATTCTCTGCTATCCTGTTTCCACTTCCTCCTTTGAAGTGAAATTACTCTCCAAGACATTCAACCATCTCCTGCTTGCCAAATCAGAAGGTCTCTACCGATTGCCATAACCTGGTTTGTGGTCTCCTGTGCCTGGATTGTTAAAGTAGCTTAGTCTCCTAACTAGTTCCCTGCGTCAAGTCTTTTTGCCCTTTGGTCAATCCTATATACCAATGCCAAATAAATCTTTCCAGACCATCTTATTTCCTTGATCATTGGCTGCTCATTGCCTCTGGATTAAATCCAGGCCCACATAGCTTCCTTGAGGATGCCACCATTCCAAATATCCTGGTCTCATTAATTATCCTCCATTACAGTTCCATGAATCCAAGTCTTACTCAAGGATTTAAGATCCATCTCAAGTCTTATTTCTTTTAAGAGAATACACAGTTTCTATTTCTGTCCTACTTTTCTGGAATTTTACAGAAATTTCCCTATCATTGTCCTGTAAGCTTAAAAATTATTGAGTTTCCCATGAATAAAAAGGAACATTCACAAGAGGCCTAACAAAGTGCTTGAGACTTAGATAAATGGTTGCTTTCTCTCCGATGGGATGATGATATTCCCAGTTGCAAAGAACAATTCTTCCATGTTATTACTGTCCTTTGTGATTACATCCATCACTTCCAACTATGAATATAATGGTTCCATAACTGGTGAGCCGATGGAAGTGTGGGTAAATGAAATAAGCAAACCTTCACAACCACTGAAAATGGTTATATCAATACACTCATTTGAAAAAATATATATATATATATTAACTAGATTTTCTATTTCTTACTTTTATGAACATTTAAGAAAACATAAAAATAAAGGGAAATTAAATAAAAATTGTATAAAAATAAATTCTGAATAAATAGGAATTTTGGCTGTTGACTAGTTGAGATCCCATTCTGTTCACTTTTTGCTCAAGTTGTACTCCAAGAAGGTCGAGACTGGGGAGCTGACATAGGTCAATCTAATCTTCAGTCAGCCTTTGCCCTGAAACCTCTGAAGTACATTTCTGATCTTGTTCCTCTCTGTCCAGACAATCCCCATTTCCTAAAAAAGCAAGCATGATTATGATCTGGATATGCTCTGAAATAGATGGCTAGCTGTCTCCAGGCTGGTAGAGTATTTTCCTACTTCCTTTTAAGAAATACCAGTCAATTGCCTTTGGCATATTACTTCCTTACTATAACCATTTTGGAAGCAAATACTTGAAGAATGCCAGAGAAGAGAAGAAAATAATTAGACATTTCTTCCTTACTAATAAATGGAAAAGATGGCCTTGAGAGTAGGCAAGCATGTCTCCTCCTTCTCTTAATTATATGAATTAATATGTCTTTTTATATATAATATATACATATATATGCATATATGTAGGTGTGTAATGAGATACATTATACAAGGAGAAGAGGAACTCAGTCATGCTTCCCTAAACTGCCATTAGTTAGTCTCTGTTGTTGAGCCTGTCTGACTACCTAGAGCTTCTGACCAATCCCCATCACAAGAGGAGCTTTGAAGTGCAAACCCAGCAGACAGCCAAGTACCCAAGTCTACACACCGTCCACGTGCAAGTCCTCAGTAGCGCTGGTGATGGCTGGCATGTTTGGATCTGAAGTTGTTACTAGAGCCTGAGATTCTAGGAGGAGCAAGGGAAAAATACAAACCAGCCATGCAGAATCATAGAGGTGCAGCCTCCTCCATATTCCTACCCCAAGGGAGCCTGCATTTTGCACTTTGCAGCAGAAGGCAATGCTGCAACTCCAGTTCTGATTTTCCCCCTCAAAGAAGCTTATATGCCTTTCACAGTGGAGCCCAAAAGAATACATAATGAAGAGATGCTGGAGAAAGGGAGTAAGAGAAACAATGGGTAATTCTGGAAGTATCCTGGCTTTCATCAGTCTGATAAGGTTAGAGATGGAATTGCCAAGATCAGGAGACTGGAAAGCATCTCTCCCCACTTATTCATCCTCATGAATCTTAACATTCTGTTTTCATCTTTAGCAGTCTCTTTTCACTTCCAGACAGGGGTTCTTCACCTTTTTTTTCCACAGACCTCTTTGCCAGTCAGGTGAAAACCATAGACTCCTTACTAAGTCCACACTAAACTGTATATTATTTAATAAATATGTCACACCCACATCAACATGCCCCCACAAGAAAAACGTTTCTGAATTTCAATTCAAGCCCACGGGCCCCTGGTTAAGAACCCCTGCTGTAAAGGGAGCAGTACTAAGCGTTTACCTTGTGCATGTGGGACTTGGTGACCTAAGGAAGGCATTCCAGCCCTCTCGCATTTCATCCATTCCTCTGATACTGCACATTTGGTCTTGGTTTGATTAATATGTTCAGGAGCTGCAGGGTCCCTAGTGGGAGCAGTTATTGCAGAGCAGGTGGCTCAGCACATTGAGGATCAAAGAACCAAAGGTACTGGGGCTCCAGCAGCTGCAAGCAGCTCTTTGATCTCTGGTTCAGAGTTTCTACCCACCCCACAGATCCACCTTCAAGACAGGAATTTGAGTAGCCACCTTTTATTCTGGGGGGTTACTTAGAGGCAGGTTAGAGTACCGCCAGCTTGATGGATGACGGAGGAAACCCGACAGATTGTTGTGGCTGGCTTTGGGTTCTCCTGCAACCTTGCCTTGCCTTCTAGAACCTGCTGTGATTACCATCGTCCCCAACCCCTCCTGACCGCTCTCACCCTACACCCCATCCTCTCTAGGGATGCTGGTTTCCTCCCTAACCCAAGGAATCCTTAAAGCACAATCCAAATATCACTTATCCCTCTTAAGTCATCCTACCTGACTCCAAATTTCAGCTAACATTTATTGAGCATTTGTTATACAGCAGACTCTGGTAGGTTCCTTCCCATCCATTGTCGTGTTTAATGATTTCTCCTTTGAAGTCCCTTTACCCTTACAGTAAATTCACATTATGGTGCTTTTAACTGTTTCTTAATTAAGTCATAAAAGTTTTTCTTGTCTCACCCCTCCTAGACTGAGGATGTAAATCATTTTCTATTTCTTTTGGGCTCTCACTGTTCAGTGTTGGCACTGAACACATATTAGGCACCCCACAGCCCAACTGAGTGATATAATAATTAATGGATACATTGTTAGCTTATATTGGTGAATTATATTGAAATTGACCCTTTGTAACCAATCAGAGACTCAAACCTAATTTATCAATCATGTTTTGTATTTTGATGATTGTATGTGTATTTTAATAAATAAAAATGGAATTTCTGAGTGCCTATACACCTTCTGGTTACTAGATTATTTGATACTAAACCATATGGAAGCTATGTGCCACTTCATAATAACATTACATTAATATCTTAGAATCTTGTTGTAAGGAATGATTTCCTCAATGGAGAGGTTGTCTCTTCTTTGATATTCAGTATTTATGGGTAGTTGCCAGTTGCATTACTTCAGTTGTAGGCAAAATTTTATATTTCTCATTGGCTTCTTATACAGGGATTTTTCTTGTTTGTCTGTCTTGTTTTATTTATGGATCCTGCATTCTGTCTGTACATTTGACAGCTGGTAGCAGAGAAGCCCCTACCAGGGCCAGAAAGCTTAAAAAATTCAGGAAAATAACCACAAACTCTTTTTAACCAAACAACTAAGTTATTACATATTGAATGCTTTACAAATCTCATTTTACAGTCATAATGAAACATCTTAAAATACCTGATTCTAGTAAGGCTAGTCCATTAAATGAAATAAAAGTATACCAGATTTTCCTGGTCATAGCTTCCTGAACTCAGAAACTTCCAATATTTTTTTTTCCTACTGAGCTTTCTAACTTTTCTTTAGAATTGAGTTTTCCAGGCCTCTTAGCTAGAACTGTTGCTTAAATTAACTGTTCAATATATGCAATCACTTAACTTAGACATAGCTTCTCTCAAGACTTCTGGTTCCATCAGAAAATGAAAATATATCTGCTGGAAAGCACCTATGTTTCCAATCAGAGAAGGCTTTAGGTGACTTGGAGTATAAATTAGCTATCCTTCTGGCTCAAGCCTTTACCACATTTCTGAACTTACCTGCATAGATGAGCCTGTTCTTGAGGTCTCAGTCGCTGCCACCCCTGTTTGCTTTGAACACTGCATAGATTCAGATTTGCTAGAAGCTAATAGTCTCGTGGGCTGCATTATGCGTTCCCTTACCATATACATAGCAGCATATAAAAACACTCATGCTGCCTAAAGGAGCAGATAAAATGCTATGCAAGTGTTTTTTAAAATCCCCTTTATCAAAATAGAGCTTGTCCTTCATCGCTCTACCAAGAAATAATTTACTTTCTAAAATATACTTGAGTAATTTTGCTTCAAGATCTTTATATATATATATATATATATATATATACACATATATATATATTTCTCGTTCCCTCAATATCTCTCTAAATATAGATGTTTGACTCTTAACTAATGTTAACATTTGAACTGAATGTTTACTACCCCCACTCCTAGGAATAAACAATTCTATTTGAAGTGGCTAGGAGTCCTCCTCACACCGGCGTGTATAGTACTCTCATTTAGGTAGAATTTTGCATTTTGTACAGAAAGGGTTTCACTTGATCATTATGAAATTGTATTCAGGGTCAGGTTTTGCTCTGAAAATGGCATGAGAAATGTGCATAAATACATGTACTTTAGTAAAAGAACGGACATACCACAACTGGTTGTTTCCAGGGTGTATTTGCTATCATCACAATTTTAAAAAATGTGACTGTCACCATATTGGCTATACTTGAACAGTTTTTGAGTGCTAATGATGACTTTATGGAGATCAGTAATAAAAAAAAAAAACCCTCCTAATAGTCCTGGCAATGCTCTAGTAAACACTTTAGATCATTTGGTAAGTTAAATAGAATTTCTCATCGGTTCGTTTATTCATTTCACAAGTATATATGGAGGCTTTCCTTTAAGCCAGGTCCTCTGCGGCCTCCAGAGAGAAATAATACCATGTGCAGTTTATGTTAACAGTATGACGGGCAAGACAGAATTGACTCAAATGGTCACCAAAATATCAGTGCTCATGTTAGGGGGTAAAATGTTGTATTCTATAAAAAATTATTGGTGCTCCCAATTATTTAATGGTCATTTCCCCCATTTTATTTGCCCAACATTTATCATGTAATTATTTATTTTCTCAATAAATTATTTATCAAAAAACACCTGTCAATCAGAGTATATGGAGTTAATATATTGCCACCCAAAAAAATGTATTTCATGTTTTTTAGGTTGTGTATCCTAATTGTAGACAGATAAGTGATTTCCTGTATTTTTAAAATACTGCAGATCTCCATTACTGACTCAATGGCTTCCATTGATCTAATCCATTTCCCTCATTTATTATTATTATGTTAATATAAATTTTTTTTCAGGTGGCCTGCCAGTCTGTAGTAACTAGCTAGTTACTCTTTTTCTGAACATCTATTTTGAGTGTTTTGGGAATGGGCATTGTCACTGGAAAGCAGAAATTGAATTGGGAAGGGAAACAAATTTATGGCCCTCATAAAGACTCAAGGTGCTTTTCTACTTAACTCAAGTAGTTGTTTAAAAGGCCTGAAGTGTTTGTTGTATTTGACGACTCTGTTAATTTATGTCCTAATGGTTGTTAGGCTGACAGTTATTGGGGATGAGGGTGGAGATCAGAATGGAGAGGGGAAAAAGTCCGAGGAGTGCACTGCGCTTGGGCAGGGTCCCTCCCATGCTACAGCAGTTGCAGTTTTGCAAAGGCTGCTCAAAGCCCTTGTTCTCCCCTAGGCTCCCAACCACCCTCCTCCCCACCCACCACATGCCACTCAAGTCCTTAAGTGGATTTCCCTAACCCAAGATAAAACGATTAAATTGTGCTGATTTAAAACCACTTGACACTAGCATGGGGACATTTGAGTACTAAATAGCATTATGGAAGCCAGGCATAGCATTTTTGGTTAAAAAAAAATATTTTTTTTTCCAATTTTCCCTGAATGGAAATACCTTAAAATGTTCATGATGAAATAGTAAAGGCTATGGTGAAATGTTGAGTGAGAATATATGATTTATGTGAACTTTATCAAAAGATCTCTAAGCTATCCACAATTTGGTTTCCTAAAGCCCAAACTTGACATTTCTTCAACATCATGTGGATCCTTTTCTCTTAAAAACTAAGGGACTGAATTACTTCACACAGTAGTATTATCTAACTAAAACTAAATGTACGTAATTGTTAAAAGTTGTTCCCAATTTGAGTTTTCTATTTTTTATACTTTTCTGGTTGTATTTAGAATTATTTTACAATGGCCGTATGTTACTTTTAAACAAGAAAAAATCCTTAATAATACAAGTTGCACAACTGCATTTATTAAAACCTTACACATATCCTTGCCTTAGCAAAATTGGTTTCTTCAATTTTATTCAGACAGTAATGATGGATTGCTTGATGTCATAATAATGAACCATTATATTTGCAAAGTTCTTTACACAGATTTTCTCAAATGGGGCATATAATAATACATAATGGTGATGGGATAGATAATAATATCCCAAAACAAGGAAACTGGGGATTAGATACCTTAGACCTGCTTTGTAAGAACTGTGGTTGCATATAGTAAAAATAGAAGTTGAATTCAGTATTTCTGAATACTAGCACAATTTTCCTATTATAGCTTCTCTTTCTTATGTACATAAAGTCCTGTTAAATTCCATGGAACTTACAAGGACCTAGGTCCTGCCATCAAGCAGTTTATAATACAGTCAGTAGAGAAGATCTGCTGACAGAGAGCTAATTAACCATTTAGGTGACGGCACCGATAAAAATTGCATTGCCTAGACCATAGAAAATGATAGAAAATACTCAAGAAATGTTGGTTGGATAGAACAATGGCCGGATGGATGGATGGATGGATGGATGGATGGATGGGCAAATGGATGACTAGAGTTATAGGACTAGAAAGGAGAAAAGCTCAGTGGTCAGAGGTGGTTGAAATTCTGTAAGTACCTATTGACTTTATTTGGTCAGAGAATACTTCAAGGAGGACATGGAAGACGATAGCTACGCCTTGAAAAACATGAAAGAGTAGATTTTGACTCTGTAGAGAGTATGAGTGAGGGAATTTCAGGCCCAGGTTCAACGGGGGCAGAGGTAGTAAGGCAGGAAAAGTAGTGAGGAGATGATTGGGGACCCTACCAAAGCAAAAGGTCTGGTGATAGGAATCGTTTTAAATGTAGATGGGACTACATCCAAAAACATCTTGAATTTCAAGCTGAAGTATTTGAATAATCATAAGGGTGGGACCTATAGAAGTTTTTACATGAGACAATGCCACAATAAAAGAAACTTTAGGCAACAGACCTAGCAGAAGAATGAGTTTGTGTTGGCTGTAAAGATAGGAGATAGTTTAGTACAAAATGGAGATTTTGAATATTCCACTGGGATTTAAAAGTATTTCTAGAAACAAATGCACGTGTAGTGTAGATCTTGCCACATCATCATTAAAATATTTCTATATATAATTTCGGTTTTGGGATAGTTATGTCCAATTCAGCTTTAGGTCAGTGAGTATTCATTGAGAAGTAAAAGATGACAGCCTTCAAAGATAAGGTGGCTTAAATGTCTAGAGGTCTCCCAATATTCCATGCATAAAGTTTAATAAATGTTTTACATGCTAGAGGAAAGATAACATATATCTTCTGGGCTAGTCATCCTTAGAAAGTTGCTATTTTTTGCATGTAAGTCCTTATTGCACCAGGAGAAGCTGTATACAGTGTCACTTCTCTTTAAAGTTATTAATTATTTTAATCTTACAAAATCAATGATTTCATCACTTCAGTGAAAGTGGTTCACATTGGGTCTCTGGAGTAAAATTATGTGGGTTAGAATCCACCTCAACCACTGACTTGCTATTCCATCTTGGCCAAGTTTATCCCTTTTCCTCAGTTCACTCCTCTGTGAATACTGATGATAATAGTTCTAACCTCATAATATTCTTGGGAAGATTAAGTGTAAAGAAGGAGTGGCTGTGGCTCAAGCGATTGAGCACCTGCTTCCCACACGGAAGGTTCCTAAAAACAAAAACAACAAGGAAACAAACAAAAAAAACCCACTCAGGAGAGCTGATGTAGCTCAGCGGTTGAGGACCGGCTTCCCACATAGGAGGTGACAGGTTCATTCCCCATCCCTGGTACCATAAAAAAAATAAAATAAATTTAAAGAGGTAGAGTAGTGCCCAACCATACAGTAGCAACCTATATGCAATAGTCATGTTATCAGTAATAATGTATCATCAATAATATACATTCATTTTAATTTTCTTCTCGTTTATTTGCTTTATTGTTGATTGTTTTTCAAATCACTGCCAGAAAGATAGTTAGGATTCCACAGGGAAATGCCTGAGGTCTCTCCTCTGAGTGACATCGTCACTCAGCATATGTAGCATGGGCTGTTGCTAAGCGCGGTGAAGCTGACCATCCTCTTGCCTTCCACAGTGAGCCATCTGTATGGATTTGGACTGATGGATGCAGAAGCCATGGTGGTGGAGGCGGAAAAATGGACCACAGTTCCCCAGCAGCACGTGTGTGTGGAGAGCACAGACCGACAAATCAAGTAATGTTTGCTACGAGCAGACAGCATGACAGTGCCCTGAAAGAAAGCCGGCCAGCACCAGTACTGGCAACTGCCCTTTGTTGCCCAAGGAAGCTAAAAGCTTGTGTAGTTTGTTTCTAATGTACTTTAAAAATTTTAATAGAATGTCTCGGATTCTAAGCTGTAAAATACATACTAGTATAACCCAAGAATCCTCAAAAGAAAGGCATTCCTTAAAAAGGGATTGGGGGGGGTGGTTTACAGGTGGGGTTCTCAAGTTTTCTACTCTACCAGTATTTCTGTTTGAGGGTGCAGGTATTCTCTAGCAGTCAGGCAACTTCAAAAAATGAAGCTTAATGTTCTGGAAACTTAACTCCGTGACACCTGAAGAGTGATACAAAATGTACAGCAAATGAGGTGCTGTTTCCTCTGGGATTTTAGGGCCTAATCCCCTGTTTTGGCTGCAAAAAAACTCTGAAGCTGTGCTGACAGACTTCATCAAATGCTAGTCTGCGGTCTCTCCTGTATGTAAATCTGAGGACCAGGAATCCATCGAATTTTTATTAGTGTTTTAGTTTTATTAGTATTTTACTCTTGGCTTTCTTCTCAGATCTTAAAATATTTACGAACTTTGGTTTGTGATAAACCTTGAGCCATTATAATTTAAGAAGCAGAAATAAATGTACTAGAGTTTTCTTTTCCATTCTATTCTGTTGTGGCAAACAGTGAGAGAAGAAAAGAATGGAAAGTTAACCAGTACTTCCTGAGCTCTTTTGGGCTGAGCCAAGCACTAGAACCTTCGTGTGTGCTTTCTTATTAAAACTGTATAACCACTTGCATATTATTCCCATTTGAAAATGAGGAAATAGAATCAGGGTGATTATTTATTCATTCACTAATTCCTTCATCAGTTCAACAACTATATTTTCTTGCACTTAATGGATATCAAGCGCTGAGTTAGATGTTAGGGATAAATGGGAATAGGACAGAAATGTTTCCTGCCCTCATAGAGCTTACAGTCTAGTGGAGGCATCAAATCAGGAAGAAAAAGAGTCCGTAGATAATTACACATTATAACAGTAATAAACAGGGTAGAAAACAACAGGGAAGGGACATAGTTTGCCTGTGTGGTTTAGTGAGGGTCTGAAATTTAAGCTTTGACCTTTAAGGAAGGGAAAGAACCTGTCATCTGAAGAACAGCAACAAAAACAACTAAACCAACTTCAGGCAGAGGTAGTGTGTGCAGTGGCCCTGAGGTGGGAAAGAACTCGAGTTATCCCAGACCTTGGACTGACACCAGTGAGGCTGGAGCACATTATTTCCAAGAGCCCAGGGGGAAGCCAGAGATAAGATGGGAACCTGTAGGCCACAGGAAAGAGTATGCTTATGATGGTAGACCAGGCATTTAAACCCATGTGGTGCTAACTCCAAAAGCCTCCACTATACCACAATACCATGTATTCCTGGTTCTCAAAGTGTGCTCCCCAGACCAACAGCATCACTGTCAGCTGGAGATCTGTTAGAAATGCAGATTCTTAAGCTTTACCCCAGTCTACTCAATCAGAAACTCTGGAACTGGGGCCCAAAATCTAAGAAGCCCTCCAGGTGATACCAGGGTACACTCGAGGTTGATATCCACTACCTGCACGAAGATCTTCATTCCTCTTTTCCTCTCTTTCATTTTCCCCACTGCCCCAGCCAATCATTTGGTGATAATACTGCAGTCCTTTCGCACCCCAGGACCAGCTGCTTGCATTACATTGTATCATCATTCGAGGGATCCTTGTTCACTCGGCTGAGCTCTACCCTGTCATTGTTTGCTCAAACTCCCTCTCTCTCTCTGTTGCAGGACAATTCGCCCCAACAGTGCAGTGCGCTCCATCTACAAAGCCTCGGGCTGCTCCAAAAACCCCAACCACCATGTCAGCTACCTGGAGCACGTGGTTGTGCGCATAACCATCACTCACCCCAGGAGGGGAGACCTGGCCATCTACCTGACCTCACCCTCGGGAACCAGGTCCCAACTCTTGGCCAACAGGTAGGGTGATGGCCTCTGCCAACCAGGGTAGGATTCACGCTGACATTCAGCCAGTCTTTAGGGGTAGGAAGGGTCAGTGGCACCTGGCTCCTACCCCAGGAACCAGCTAGGGGGCAAGAGATACCATGATGGGATGGTTTTCGATATCGCTGCTGTGAGAAGAAAGAATGAGGCTACCTACAGTCCAAAGGCGTGGAAAACCATGGCCTTTGAAGTTGGGTAATGATAAATGCAACAGAAAAAATGAGAGCCACCTCTTCTTCCTCCTTAAAAAAAACCTCAGAGTACCTACTCCTAAGACCTCAGAGATACACCTCCCTCCACAAATATCTGGTGACATTTGTTTAAGGTTACGTGAATTCTCTTGCCCACTCACTTTCCAAAGTTAAAGGAAGTTCTGTTTGCTTTCAAATCAGGTGTTGGCAATTTTTTTCTGAGTCTATGGCCAGATAGTAAATAGTTTGAGCTCCGCAGACCATGTGATCTCTGTTTCATTATTCCACTCTGCTGTTGCAGCGTCAAAGCCACCGTAGACAATATAAATGGGTGGCTGTGATTTTGTTCAAATAAAACTTTATTTACAGAAACAGGCAGTTGGCCAGATCAGACCTGAGACCTGTAGTTTGCCAACTGCTGTTCTAAAGGCTGACTGATTAGTCTTGACTGTCCCAGAGAACACGCAGTTTCTCATCTCCGCTTCATTCCTCCTCTCTTTTCCCTCACGAATATTTTCCCAGCAGATAAGTAACTTCCTGCTGAAAGAATATGGCTAGAAAGTCCTAGCACACATTTTCATTTTGCTCCCTTGGCTTTTTTTTTTTTCCGTTAAGATTTATTTTTCTATTATTTCTCTCCCCACCCCCCACCCTCACCCTCATCGTCTGCTCTCTGTGTCCATTTGCTGTGTGTTCTTCTGTGTCTGCTTGTCTTCTCTTAAGCAGCACCGGGAACTGATCCTGGGGCCTTCCAGAGTGGGAAAGAGGTGCTCAATCTCTTGGACCACCTCAGCTCCCTGGTCTGCTGCGTCTCTTACTGTCTCTCCTCTGTATCTCTGTGTCTCATCATCTTGCTGCAACAGCTCTCTGCTGGAGCCAGCTCGCTGCACAGGCCAGCTCTCTGCTCAGGCCAGCTCACCACATAGGCCAGTGTGCCTTCACCGCGAATCCCCAGGAATCAAACCCTGCACCTCCCATATGGTAGAGGGAGCCCAATCGCTTAAGCCACGCCTGCTTCCCTCCCTTGGCTTTTTTGAGTGTTTGGGCACATGGGAGGGAGCTGTCAGCAAGTTAGACCAGAGGGAGATATCAGGCTGCCTTCTAGACCTCATTCCCATTATGATTCTAAAATACAAAGCAGCAGGTAAGACCCCAAGAGCTTCTTTAATATAAGAACTTCCTTATTTTGACTTTTTTCCTCCAAGAGGAACATATAACAAGACCCTTCTCGTTTGTGCTATCTCCTCAGTTCAAATGAAAAGCTGACCTTTTATGTGATAAGTAGACACAGCCCCTGTGCACCTGCACGCAGGTGGCCCTGTCAGAGGATCTAGGCGTCCAGGGCTGCTCTACAGAACGTGGGACTGAACAGGAGCCAGTGGCTTTTCAGAATCCCCGTACTTCACCTGCTGTAGGACCATGAGCAGAGATAACAATAGCATTTCCAAGGGACAGTGAGTAGCAGGTTTCAATCTGAAATCTTCAAGTACATTTGATTTCCGTGCTCAGAAGACTGGCTGTGTTCTTCCTTAAAATCAACAGCTTCCATCAAGGCATGGGGAAACCTGGGCTTCATGTTTAAAACATGAAGCCCAGCTGTGCCAGAATCAAGCAGATGCAAGGAACGGCAGGCTGCTTTGGCAGCAGATCACTGGGCCCTTTCCCTGGCCTCCTCCCTCTGAAGACAAAGAGGCCTCCGCTGCTGCCTACTGGGCCATTGCCGCTACCTGCCTGGTGCTTCTTTCCATGCAGGCAAGGCCTTCAGGTGTGCAATTATGTGATTAATGAAGGTCACACCAGCTGCTGAGACTGAAGCCAGGGAAGGCCTTTGTTGCTTTCTGGTTTGTTCTCTTCTTTATGGTTTTTCATCTGGCTTTCGCTTGAAAGAATATGCTGGTGAAGTACTGTGACGTGCAAAGGTTTCTTTCACACTGTGGGGATCTGCTCCCTGGCCCCCTGGCACAGCAGGGAAGCTGCCCCTCTGCTGTTGCTGTTTGCTTGGACAACTCCACCTCTTCAGCCTTTCTGGGCTCTTCCTGCATATTTTGGTATTTACTGTTGGCTTTCCCCAAAATGACTTCAGTGAGGAAACTTGTGCGGCAGACGCGCTGTGGATTCCATCACGGGCATTTGGGGGATGACAGGGTCACTGGCTCGGACCTGCGTGCATTCCTCCGCGGCGGACATCTGCTCTGCTGTCCGCAAAGGGCTCAGCTGATTTTGTCAGGGAAAAGAAACACGGGTTTGAGACACACAGAGTCTGGGGTCCGTGAGGTTTACCTCCGTGTCCCCATCAAGACCACCTGGAATTAGGTTTGCACCAGGAACTGTCTTCTCGGCCTTGAGCCTTTTCTTAAAGTGCTGCTCTTTTGTGTATCCTCCAACTAAGTACTGAAAGTAAGCAGTCAAAGAAGGTAAAGAGGTGGGTGTGGAGAAAGGGGGCTGGAGACACAGAGATGTAAAGGGTGTTATGAGTTCGTTTGTCTACAGCTTCCCAAAAACATCGCTCCGGGCGACTGGCCACATCCAATCCCAAACTTTTAACCCTGTATGGCCACATTCCAGGGCCTGGCTCCCCTTTCTTGTCCTTGAGACTAGTAGCATCCTCCTACTGAGGCAGCTAATGAAAGACGGGGTTTCTTTTGGCCTCTTTTCCTTCTGGCATATTTTGCAGCTTTATTTTTATTAGAGGAAATCTCTACTCAAAACTTCTCAGTCTCCGACCTAGTGGCAAGGAGCCCTCATGTGGTCTCACCTTGGCCCTCTTTCAAAGCACATTCCCAGGCTTGGAAACTTAGTGCAAGAAGCATAGAGAAGGGGAAAAGAGGGGGTGGAGGAGAGTCCTGCTTTGCTCCCAGGGTCCTTCATGTTTGTCTGCATGGGAATGTTTTCCTCAAGGAAAAGGTGAAGAGGTCAAGTTTTAGAAGGAATTTCTGTGCCAGAAACTATTAATAACAGCAATAAATAATTCCTTGCTGGATATTTGTCTTTCTTTCAAAGATGTCAAGCTTTTCTAGAGAGAACCATGGAAAGCAAAGAGCAATGTGCAGTTAAAAGATAAGAACTCTGAAAAATTTTAAACATAACATTTCCCTAGTGGGGATTATTGGAAATGATGATGCAGAGCTGTCATGGCATCTCCACGACATCTCCATTTCTTCTCCTCTGCCCTTGCATGAGATGTGACTCAATGCCCCCAGACTTGGGATTTCTAATTCTGTGCACTTAAGTGTCTGGCAGCCAATGTGCAAACTCCCAGGCATTTGAAGCAGCCCCTCCTCCCCCCTTGCCAGGCTTACCCCCTGGTTAGGTGAGAAGTCAGAGTGCAGAGACCCAGCTCAGACCCGGAATCAGGAGGCTCACAAAGCAGCATTTCCCCACTATGACTTAAAAATGAGAGAAGACAGAAAATGAGGATAAGCCAGGAAAGAGAACTGAGATGACAGCAGCCTTATTATCTGAGACAGTTCTCATTTTCACTATCTTCAAAACATACGTCCTAGTTTGGGGATCTTGACAATGTGGCCACTATATTTAGGGAACGGTACTGAGGCTACTACCCTGACTTCAAAAGCAGTGGCAGGGTCAGTTTTATTGCATTACCTCAAAGACAAGACACCTAACCCTACGTGAAAACTCCATTACTATCTGCCATTGGCTTAGAAGAAGTGAAAGAAAGAGATCATGGAAGAAAGAGATCCCGCATTCTGGTCTGTGGACTCCAAGCACAGGTCTCTTTATGTTTATATAATAAACCTGCTATTTTTTTTTTTTTAATTTTTTTATTTTTTATTGACTTCGTAATAATATTACATTAAAAATATATATGTGAGGTCCCATTCAACCCCACCCCCCCACCCCCCCCTCCACCCCCCAACAACACTCGTTCCCATCATCATGACACATCCATTTAAACCTGCTATTCTTACTGAGTGCTATTAAGTTCATTTTGTGTGCCAGCCTCCCTTAAAGAAAAAAACCAATGCATTATTTTGAAATGTAGAGGCTGGTCTTGGGTAGTAAACGTATTACACAAAAAAGTGGACTACATTTTTAAGAAAATTCAACTGCACCCCCAGAGTAGACTGGAAAGCAAACAACCTTAAAAAAAAAAAAAGTTAAAGGGGTCATGGTTGGCTCCTGGACGACCTTATCCTCCTCGACATTTCAGCCAGCAATGTCTTCAGGATGTTTTCTCTCCTCGCCTCTCCCTCAGTTAATTCTTTGAGAGTCAGTTCTCAGCAACGTTGTAAGGACCAATACACTCTGGCTTAGCCTGTGTAGGCTGTCTGGAGCCCCTCAGTGGCTCCGTGGCCCAGCTGACTGACGGGCAGTTGCCTGAACTCCTGCGGAGAACAGCTGTTGAAGGGAGAACAGTTCGCCCAAGCTTCTGCAGGTGCTGAGCCCTGGGGCACTCGGCAGCACTCCAAACACCAGACCAACTTGAGCTCCATATCCCGTTAACCCAGCAGGCAAGCACCCCTGGCAAGCCGAGTTGATGTTAGTGGGTGGGAGCTGTGGGTAAGCAGAGCTGCACAGAGCCACGCCGAAATGGACAAAAGCCGATTCCCTTCTCTTCTCTTTGGTCTTTCCCTACCCCCACCCTTTCGGCCTTCCTTCTTGGCCTGTACACTCTGCCTGACTAAACCGAGCTAAATGCAAATGATTTATTTCCATGGAGAATATGGAGGTTGGGTGCCGTCGGGCTGGAGGGCTTAGCCTCGCTCAGGCCCAAGAGTCAGGGGCGGGGCTCGCTCCTGCCGAACCGCCGGCGGGGGGTACTCCCGAAGGGAGCACCGGTTCTCCAGGCGTGGGGGACGCGCGGTTTGGGAAAAAACCACGGAGACCGCTTGAGCGCAAGAACAGGTCTGCTTATTATGGAAGTGCACTAGGTTATATAGGGTTGAGAGGGAGGAGTAAGATGGAGGGAGGGCTAGCTACGGGGCAGTAGTGGACAGGCTGAAGCTGATGGACAGCCCTGAGGTAAGCAGTTACCAGGGAAGAGGGCAGATTGTACGTTGGCAATATGGGCGGGATTGGCGGGAAAGATAGCGACGGCTGGAAAGGGGAGGAGGGGTGGCGAGAGGCAGCAATAGTTGGGCACTGTGGAGAGAAGTTTGGTGGGTTTGGGGCATTTTTAAATATTTTGAGATAAGAGACTTTAGTGGAAGCCTTTATGCCTTGACACATTCAAATTCTGCCTGCATAACAATTTTTCAAATAAAAGCTTGTCCCATCAGATTTTGCCTTCAACTGTATTTGTGAGAATTAGGAGAAGCAGCCTTGCCCCTCCCCCCATCTAAATCTGCCCCCTCCACCTGGATCACTGAGTTTTAGATATATTGGCTCTCTGTTCCAAATTTTGGTCTCTGACTGAAACTGAAACTGCCTCCCTTTCTAAATTTGATTATAGATGATGTTCTGTTCCTAATTATGGTCGTAAATAGAGGGAAGGTACATTTTCTAGTCCAAAATGCTAAAAATAAAGAAACCTATAGGGTTCTGTAATTAACTATGCTTAAAATATAATATTTATACCTTAATATTTTTGTTAGTGCCCTACTCAGCTGTTCAACATACGTAACAGTTGTTTGACATATGTAAAGTATTATGGTACTTAAATGCAGTTGTGGCTTACAGTAAAAATTGCACTCTGGCAGTGAAGGTTTTACATTCTGATCAAACCTTACCACGAGTATCCTCTCTCTTCGTCCAAAGAAGGCACAGCCTTTGGAGTTAGAGTTGGGTTTGTCTTGATTTCACCAATTTCTATGTTTTACTGTGGAGAAATGAATTTCCTTATCTGTAAAATAGGTATAATAATACCAGCCACACAGGGTTGTTGCAAATATTCATTAAGATAATACAGAAATTACTTAGCACAGCTCTTAGCTAGTAATTGGCAACCTTTTTAGCACAGTGATTCTCAAAGCACCTGGTGAATGATTTGGTGAAACACAGATTGCTGGACCCTCTCCCAGAGATTCTGGTTCTGTATGTCTGCAGTGAGGTTCATGAGTTTGCATTTCTAATAAGCTCCCAAGTGATGCTGCAGCTGCCTGTCCACAAACCGATTTAAAAGATCATCCTGCTTTGTCCTACATATTCTTGGTTTTTTTTCCTCCTCCTCATCAAATGACCTGTGAGCAATATGCTCCTGGAGGCTGTGCAAGTAATTTAGAAAGGAATTTCTAATATAAAACAGATACCTAGATAAAGGCCATCAAGTATAGAATGGAATAAATCTTCAAGATTAAGTTCTTACATCATGCACCCAACAAGGAGGAATCCATTTTGGGGTTGATGAGTGAGTTGGTAATAGTTGAAAAAGTCCCAGATATGTATGCTCAAAGCTTATAGATATGTATGCTCAAAGTTTAAAAAACTACTCAGCACTTGAGGTGTTCCAAGCCACTAGACCTAGTATCTCTCTTTCCCCCTGCTCTCTCTTTCTCTCTCAAAATTACTTAAAGAAGCTATTTAGAGTTCAAAAGAGAGAAAAACAAATGCTATGTTTGAAACACCCCATTTTAGAAGCAACTTATAGAAGCCTGGCAAAAACCAAACATCTAAGGAAAACAAAAAATTCTAGTATAATTGAGCCAAATACGTATTTAAAGCATTCTAGAAGATTTACCTTAAATTGTGAGGAAGCACCAGAAACAAAAAGAAGAGAAAAAGAATGCTCCCAAAAATATTGGTCTGATATCTAATTCTGTGGCCAACATAAAGCCTGTTTGGGTAGTAGTGGATGATTGTGAAATTAAGGTCCATTTACAGTTTTAGAAATAATTACATGATAACACATGGCTGTCAGGTTATATAAAGGGTCTGGTTATTTAGTTGCATAACTTCATAGACTGCTGTGACCTTGACACATTGGCTAGATGCTTTTAAACGAAAGAAAATGAAGAGCTTACTGTGATTATGAGTTATTTCTTGAGTTAATTCCTGAAAAGGATATACTACATTTCCTTTTATATACTGGCAGTCTTTTCTACCAGGTTTCATCCGAATTAATTTATTTGAAAATTGCTCACAGAGCGAGGACTGTGGGGCACCATTTTAATAACTGGGTACATAATTCGTACCACTGCATGCAAACATAGTTTTATTGAGCACATGATTATGAAGTCAACTTTGACCGAACAGAGTTTCACTGCAATACATGATGTAGATACAGGCGTGGAGTTAAGCTATCCCCACTTCCAGCACCCTCACTCTGTTTTACTGACAATTCACCCGCAATAGTGATGTTGGCATATATCTGGTTTCTCCACTCTTGGCACACCATGGAAATTCAAACTGAGCGTTACAGTTTTCAGTTGATAAACGTAGACTACACAATAGAATCTCCTTAGCAGGTAGCCAGTGATCTCACATTTGATTGTTTTGAACATGTTCTTTGCAACACAAATCTAATCTCCTAGCTACATTACCTATTGCTGTATGCAATCACAGCTTTTTCTTAATGTTATGATGCTAAAAAAGAAATAGGGTATCATTTAAGTATTGAGTCAGAATTAAAATAGAGAATCTCCATTTAAACTCTCTGTGCTTATAATGGACGGATGAGTTTAGAAAAGTGAATGTCCGTTTAGGTGAAACAACAATCAGTGTCTATTTTAGCTCCCCATCACCTCTTGTAGCAAAATTTAATGATAGTGTTTGGCTGCATTTTTTAAATCCTCCCCTTAACTTTTATATCCATATGTCATTATTGAACTTTCCAGCTATGCATAAGGTGAAGAGATCAGGGATCAGGGTGGGAGGCTGCTTAGCCAGACAGACAAGCCCATTTGTATTTGGGCTCTGAATACTTATTTGAATACTGATTTACTAATACTTCTCTTTGGCACCAATTTATCTCTAATTTTCATTCCAAATGTAATTTTTAAGTGATCAATAGCCATGGATTGATTTTCAAAGGTAGACAGGAAAGGATGGGAAGGGAGAAACTTTGGGTTCGCTAATCCAACAAGCAAATAATTGAACCCATGAGTTGGCTGAAGTCATGGAATCAAGGCTGCCCCTGATGGGATGGCAGCCTCATCTCCTTTGTAGTTTTTGGGTAAGAGGTCAAATGTCAAACTGTCTGGGGAGTGCTTTTAAGTTAGGCACTCTTAGAAAGGTATTATTATGGACAAGTTATGCCTTCAGTACCCTCCAGTGGCACGATGTGCTGAGTGAATTAGAGTCTAGGTTAGAGCTATGCACTATTAGTTGTTCTAAATCCGTTTTCTGCCTCCATCCTATTTCTATGTCAATATATTCCTTTTAATAACATCTCTCTGGCCAGAAGAGCAATTTGAAAATGCCCCTCTTCCCTTATCGCTACATTGTTGCTTCTCCCAGCCTACACACTTTGAAACCCACTGGTCTGGGTTTTAAGTGAAGGACTCTAAATATGGAAATATATGAAGCAATTTCTGCATAAATCAGTTTCTTCAGGGGCAGGTCCAGTTTCAAGCCATAAACTTGTGAAACCAGCCCTATCATGGTTGTGATTGTAGGATCTCCTAAAAAGTACTATCCTAACTATTGAGAATCAGAGTGGGGAAACATTCATTTAAGGAGCCACCATTCTCTTCCTTATTATCATAAGGGAAAACAGCCGTATCCAATGTAGTTCTCATTGAAATGTCACACCCCTCTCTCCAAAGAGGGAGCCTTTATTATAAAATATACAGATGTTCTAAAAAAAGAAACAGGAATCTTATCCATGTAAGTTTTGAAAATCACAGCCTACCATTAGCCCCATTCTTGGGATTAATAAAACACATTAACATATTTCAAAGCTCTGCGATATCCTCTGAAAAAAAAGAGATCAATTCAATTTTAATTTCCCTGAATTTTTTAGCCATGGGACACTTTGAGAACACTGCTCATAATTTTCATTTTTCTTTCTTTCAATGGCTCAAGAGCTGGCAACTTTCCTGTTTATTGTTTTTCTCTAGTACTGCTTGAGTTTTGGTCATTTAACCTAACATTATCGATGATTGTGCCACCCCAAACCTTCTGCTTTAGAATCCAGCTGGCGTTTTAGAGGGAGCCACAAACTCATTATTAATGGACTAATTTTTTAATGAAAATTCTAATGTGTGTTAAGTTATAAGGAAACATATAACTATTGATTAAACTAGTTATTTTTGTTTTTAGAAAGACACAATTTCTCCCAATGGGAAAATCCATATAGATCAAATGATAATAGCCAGTTTGTTGGTGAACAAATCAAAATCAGAGCAAGGACAGTTGTTTATATGTTTCAAATAGCCATCAACCTCCAGATGCTGTGACCTTTGCATTCATTTCCATGACAGATTCAGTCCAGTAAATGGGCATCATTGGTCCTAAGATCATGCTAGAGATATATCTCCTCCCTGTTTGCCTCCCTGACTCTTAATTTTCCTTTTCTTATTTTATTGGCTTTTTAAAATCAAAATAATAGATGCACTTAATTTTTAAAAGTACTGAAAATCTGTCTTTTGTACCACCTTTTACTTTTTACCATTTAGGTCTCTCCCCTAGAAAAAGCTTTTGGATAGTTCTTTCAGTAGTTAAATCTATATTGTATCCCTGTAAAACTTTTTCTGATGTGCAAATTTAATGCATTATCTATTAATATTTCTTGATCTTGATGAAGATGATAATTATTTTTTCTGGATTGATATTTTATATGCATCAGGATTCCATTACAGGAAACAAACAATTATAGCTACTTCTAGCAGTAAGAGATTTCATATAGGGAACTAAGAGTTTACAGTATCATTGGAAGAGCTGTAAGACCAGACTCTAGGCTGGGTTTCCAGACATGACTCCTTAAACTCAATAAGAGTAATGGGAAGAGTCTTTTGACTGAGGTATAATTTACCTGTAATGCAATTTGACTTATGTGGTTAGTTCATTGAGTTTTGACAAATCTATACGGTTGTACTAATATAACCACACATTCTCACTGTCAATATATAGAACAGTTTTACCACCCCAGAAAGCTCCCCCTTGTCTTTCCCCTCCCTTTCCCAACCTAGTCCCTGGCATCCACTAACCGGTTTTCTGTAACTATAATTTTGGCTTTTCTAGAATGTCATATGAATTGAAACATATGTTACGTAGTCTTTTGTGTAATAGTTTTGAAATTCATTCATGTTGTTGTGGATATTAATAGTTCATTCACTTTATTGCTGGTAGTATTTACCCATTTAATGATTGATGGGCATTTGAGTTGCTTATAGGTTTTGGTGATTATGAATAAAGCTGCTGTGAAAATTCATGTGGACATCCTTTGTATGGACCTATGTCTTCATTACTCTTGGGTAAATATCTAGGAGATGGATTGTTGAGTTTTATGATGTGTATGTTTAACTTCGTAAGAAATCAGCAAACTTTTCCAAAGTGGCTGTACCATTTTTCATTCCTATCAGTAGTTCCAGTTGTTTCACATCTCCACCAACACTTGTTGCTACCAGTCTTGTGGACAGAATCTTGGCCTAGTTTCCCTGATACTCAGTTGGTTATCCCTCCCAGATTTGCCATTGTATGACTAACCCCATGTCTGTTTCGTTCTGGTAGAACAAGGATATAAGGATGAATCTACTATTTGTAATGTATGTACAGGATAAAGACAAGCTCCAGTGTTGTTGAGCTGAACAGGCTGATGGAGACACCATCATTGATCATGGTCTTGACTTGACTCTCATTGGATTTAAATAACACCCAAAGAATGATTTATGGTTCTCTTGCAGGTTATTTGATCATTCCATGGAAGGATTTAAAAACTGGGAGTTCATGACCATTCATTGCTGGGGAGAACGAGCCGCAGGTGACTGGATCCTGGAAGTTTATGATACTCCCTCTCAGCTAAGGAACTTCAAGACTCCAGGTTAGAATGCCCTTTTTATAGTTTGGTGTACTGTGAAGAAGAAAATGACAGGGTATATTCTGGCGAGGGTGTTTCACATTCACATATCAGTATCATCTTTTGTCACATGACTCTGGGCTTTGAGTTATCTGCATATATTCTAGTTCTCCAGATTACCATTTAAGAAGTAATCATTTAAAAAGAAGAAATAAAGAATATATACTACTTAAATATAACTATAGAATAAAAATGTGACAGCCATGGATTGGTGTTTGAGAATGCATGATCCACATCTCTAACCAGCTTCCCTTACTTTCTCTGTCCTTAAACAAGTCAGCGTTGTCCAGCTGTAGTGAGTTCTTCACAAAGGTACAGGCTTCTCTTATAGTTTTTCTGTGTTTACTCCAAATTTAATTTTTTAGTTCAGACAAGACTTTGAACTCAACCTATGGTAAACTAGTTACCACCAAAGAGAATGAATGATGGTATTCTGCTCTGCATGAGCCCAAGAACCAGAGAAACAGAACACCTTCTTGATATGTGAAATGTGGAAATTGCTATGTCAACAAAGGTCATTTCAGGCAGTCTCAAACATCACCGCACTCAACCCATACCCTCTCTGTACTAACATAGAAAGATTGTAACAAAATTAAGGAAATGTTAATGGAGCATGGGGTAGCAGATGCAACAGTTTTCTTCAGCAACCCCTGTTGCCCATGACAGTACACCTCGTGGAGTACATGGCTCGGTAACTAATGATCTGTTTGAGAACTAACCCAGCTTCCCACCCATCTGTGGACCCTTCATTGACCTTCAGATAAAGGCATCCTTCTCAGTTCTGTCCCTTCAATCTGCAGAAGAATCAGACCTAAGGGAAATTTTAGAGCTGATAACCAATTCTTGCCCTCCCATTATCACAGAATAAACTAACCCAGATATTCCATGATTTTAAGGGTGTGTACCATTCAGATATGGGGAGTCATATCTGAAATACAAAATGAAGTGGGCATTTACTGTAAGGGAAAATTACTTATTCTGAGAGGTATTTTTGATAGTTCTTTTGGCCATCTCTTTTCCCTAATCCTGCGATAGGTTTCAACTGTGTTGGCTCAGGGGTCCCAGAATCAGAGAGGTCAAAACTGCCACTGTGGGAAGGTCACAGTGGGATAAAAGTTTCATTGAAGAGTATCGGAGCCTATAGTAGGCAGCCTGGGTTTAATGGTTCCCAAGGTTTTATCCAGAGATCAAACATCTGTCAGCAGGCATGGTTCATAGAGAAAACATTCAGATTAACTAGGCCAAGATTTCCAGATACTTTCGCTTCTTCATAACTTGCTTACTTCCAGGACATTCCACTCTCCTCCCGCCTCTTTTCAAGCCGCAGTCACTGTCCTTCCACGGAGAAGCTTGGGGTCATGGCACACACAAGCAGGAGTGATGCGGTAACTGGGCCTGCCTGCCCTCACCGACAGGCAGCCCCCAGCTCCCAGCTGACCCATCAGCAGGTGTCAGCGAGGGCGGTTATATGTCAAGAATTCCCAGAGAAGCAAACACTAGAAACATAGGGACTACACTGGCATAGCAAGGTGTGGCCAGGGGTGTAGGCATAAGAAGTGCATTATCTGTTGAGAATTTTACACAATTATAAAACTGAATAAAAGTCTGTTCATTATTACTATACAATTCTGTGGTAAAATACCCACAAGTCACACTGATTGAGTGGACATAGCATACAAGGATAAGGGGCTCCAGATATATATATCCCTCTGCCTCAGGGAGGCATTTTCTATATCCAGAGCTCACTAGGATTATCTGTGTTAAAAACACTCTGCGGTAGTCCAGATAACTTAGAATTATCTATTTGGTAGCATTGGGTTTGCATTAGTCAGGGTTATCTAGGGAAACAGAACAGACAGGAGATAAATATACAGATGGTAAATATTATGAGATTTATTATAGGCATTGTCTTGCAGGACTGTGGGGATGTGCAAGTCCAAATTTCATAGGGCAGGCTGCAAGCTGGGAACTCCGTTGAAGGTTTTTGATGACTTCACCAGGAGAGGCTGGCTGGCTGAAGCAGATAGGGAAATTTTTCCTTCTGCCTGCTGAAGTCATCACTTCTCCTTTTAAGGCCTTCATCTGATTGAATGAGACATCTCTCATTGCTGACGGCAATCTCCTCAGTTGACTGTAGATGCATTTAGCCAACGTACTGATGATCACGAACACTCCTCAACAGTAACAATCAAGCCAGTGCTTGCTTGACCAAACAATGGACACCACAACCTGGCCAAGTTGACATATGAACTTAGCCATCCCAGTCTTCTCCTTACCCTATTTAAATATTCACATATAACCCCAGTCACCTCCAGTAATATCAGAGATCTTTTCTATGCCAGAAGACAGATACTCTAATGCTATTACTGACCTAGTGTCGAGGGGCTTCAGTGGAAACACATGGTCTTCTCCAGCCAACCTTTCATTCCAGAATTAGAAACCTTTGGTAAGGAACGTTTGAATTTTCTGTTCATTCATGTGTATGTGCACTTGCTCACGTGTGTGTGTTCATGCACATTTCTATTGTTTCATTTCTATGACATAAAGGCCTGTGGTAGATTTCACCTTTTCTGATTAATGAGTGATTTCTTTAGCAGGCTACTGTCTAGAAATTCAGTTGGGATCCAGAGCTTTTCTAGTTCCTTTAAATAGTAGAAGCACTCTTGACTAGAAAATCCTCTGTTGCAGCCCTATCCAGTAGAACTTTTGCAGTGATGTGAATGTCCTACATCTGTCTGATAGAGTTGGCACCAGCCACATGTGGCAACAGAGCACTTAAAATGTGATTAGTGTGATTGAGGAACTGAATTTTTCATTTTAGTTCATTTAAATTTAAAGAGCCAAACATATTGGACAGACATACTGGACAACGCGGGCCTCTGTAGGATAATACAAATAGTGATGGATTTTTAGAAATTAAGTGGCGCAAACTAGGTGTTTTTACCTATTTGATAAGTCAAATCATAATCCAAAAAAATGTTTTTAACTCAAATAAGACTTCTATAGAATAGTTAATTATGCAAAGAGTGGTAAATGTACATTTGTACCTCTGCGTCTGACACAGTGATTCATCTGAATATGATTCCCACAGTTGTTCTACTGATGCTTTTTCTCAGGTGAGAAGGAATAAGGGAAGTTATCAAGCTGAAGAATGAATTTTTGGTCATGCAAAGGTTTCATTTTTGTTTCTCAAGGTAAATTGAAAGAATGGTCTTTGGTCCTCTATGGCACCTCCGTGCAGCCCTACTCACCCACCAATGAGTTTCCTAAAATGGAGCGTTTCCGCTACAGCCGAGTCGAGGACCCCACAGACGACTATGGCACAGAGGACTATGCAGGTGCGCTGGCTTCTGTGGGAAACACAGCCTGGGGAAAGAAAGCTCATGCAGCACCCCCAGGGAGGAATAAACCATGACTCGTATTCTGATATAGTTTCTTTCTTCCCAAATATTTATATGTATTTTCATATTTACCTATACTTTTAGGTATTAATATTTTCAAATACTCATATCTGTTTTCTACACAGTTAAAGCCATCCCATAGATAGCATACCTTCTTGTTAGTATTACTCCTAAGTATTTTGGGTCTTGTTGCTACTAGAATGGGAAATATTCCATATTTTCTAACTAGTAGATATTGCTATATTGGAAGTATATTAACTGTTGCACATTTGTCTTACATCTGGCCACTTTGCTTAACTCTCTCAGCAATTTATATGTTTCTGAGTTAATTTTCCAGGGCAGTTTAGGTATTGTAGCCTTATCATCTGCAAATGTTTCTCTCCTTTACAGTGTATTTCTGATTCCTGTCTTGTTACTTGGCTAGAACTTCCAGAAGGAGTCAGTTCTTCTGAGATGTGTGATATAACAATGCCTAATGAACCAAGCTTCTCATAATGGAGGACCATTTATAAATAACATTTTAATGTACCTTTAGAAAGAACTTATTTTTTAAGCAATTTTCTGAGATTTTCCTCTAGATACTAAATAAAGTACTCCATTAATCACCCTAAACAGAGTATCATAAATATGTATGTGGTTCCTTTTATTCTGAATAGTATCCCAAAGTCAATAATAAATTTGGATAATTAAGACCAATTGTGCTAAGCAAAGCTGGATTGTGTTAGATTTTGTTTTGTTTTGCTGTTCATGTATATGTAGCAAACCATTTTGTCTTCTCTGATAGGAGCAAGTGTATCCAAAAACATAAATCGGTTATAATAGTAACCTATTATTGTGTGCTTTATGGTGTGTTTCCAATTCAAATTTTGGTAATGTTAGGACTCTGAACAAAGTGGGAAATAACAAATATACATCTTTGTGGTTTCTTCCTACTCCATCTCGAAAATGTCCATTTTGGTAGTTGTGTGGGAAAAAAATCCAATTATCTCATTATTACCCTGCGATCCATAATGCTAAAGCTGCATCTAGGACAGTTTAAGATTATAAAATAAACAGCACAGACTATGAACTAGAATGCCTTGCTGCCCTACAGAGCCCTTTTGGCACATAAAAAAAAAATGTCTTTTTTTTTTTTAATTTTGGAAATCATTTGGTGAAAATTTAGGGCCACTCATGACTCCTTTCCTTTGGAACTGTGATTTTCACTTTCACTTAGAAGTCAGCCTGGCTAGAGGCTTTATCATAACCAGATCCTGTACTGTTTCATCCCAGTGTCTGTGAGCCCCACAGCTCCCCGAACTTCAATCCTTACGCATCAGAGATGCCACTCCCCTGGTGTTCCATAGTGGACAGCTGAAATGCCCCAAGTTCTACTAGCTGTGAAATTTGACTCAGAGATCAGTTTAAGACTTTTGCAAAAATCGGGATAAATAGTGCGGTCAGGTAACACTTGCAATTAATTAGAAATACAGTTCAACGCTGCAGTTTTTGAAGTGACTCATTTCCATTCAGATCAAGAGGTCATCTGCAGTACATGATTTCTATCTCCAAGCAGGAGGCAGAGAAACAGAGCACATACTGATCTCAACTCTCGTAGCCAGATGATCTTGAGCAAGCCATTATAACTCTTGAAAAATCTGTTGGCTCATTGGTGAAATGAGGGTGTTTACTAGATTTTCTGCAAGTCATTCCATCCCAGCTCTAACTTTTTACACTTCTGTGAGCCAGTAATTGTAGAACATAGTCCCACTGTGACTTAAGAAGACCAAGGTTCAACAGTGTTTTTGATTAAAATAAGTATGGTTCATTCAAAGCATTTCTGGTACCCTTGCTTACCCTTTGTACATCTGTGCAATACATTTTTACTAGTTACAATCCCATGAACTTTCAGTGGGAAAGATCTTAAAGATTATAAGCCCAAATGTCCCCAAAATATGGATAGTTCAAGCAATGAAACTTTTAAAACTAGTCCACATCCTTAGAAAGCTTTTCATCAATCACAAAATAGCTCTATTTTTCTGAGAGTTGTTTTGTTGTTTGTTTTTCTTACCTTGAATTCTTTCTAGATGTGGACCAAAGAATATGAAGCAAGAAAGATTAGGAAACTTCATCCCAGGTCTAGAATTCTTTAAACTTGCTTGTATTTTAAAATTTATGTATAGTTTTCCTTTGTTGATTGCCCATTGGCCTGTGGGTAGGATGCAATTTTAAATATATTATCTGTGCCTGAAATACCTGCTTTGTAATTCAAGACTAGATCCTGATAAGCTTGTGCCAGATACCATGATGTTGTTTCTTGCTGACTGTTATCTCAGAGGTATTCAGGGACTTTAATGACCTGGGATGAGGCAGGCAATCTGATCCAGGCATTGAATAATCTTTTTTTTTTCTGTCAACAACTTTACTTTTCATTTTTCTATAAATCCGGCATTTTTATCAAGATGTGTGTTTAATCACAGTTGGTTTTTTCAGGTTGCTACAGTGGCATTGTTGATTTGAATTTTTTTTTTTAATTTTCTTTTCTTTTTTTTTTTTTTTAAAGATTTATTTATTTATTTAATTTCCCCCCCTCCCCTGGTTGTCTGTTCTTGGTGTCTATTTGCTGCGTCTTGTTTCTTTGTCCGCTTCTGTTGTCGTCAGCGGCACGGGAAGTGTGGGCGGCGCCATTCCTGGGCAGGCTGCTCTTTCTTTTCACGCTGGGCGGCTTTCCTCAGGGGCGCACTCCTTGCGCGTGGGGCTCCCCCTACGCGGGGGACACCCTTGCGTGGCACGGCACTCCTTGCGCGCATCAGCACTGCGCATGGGCCAGCTCCACATGGGTCAAGGAGGCCCGGGGTTTGAACCGCGGACCTCCCATATGGTAGACGGACGCCCTAACCACTGGGCCAAAGTCCGTTTCCCATGTTGATTTGAATTTTGAAATATTTGTTATCTCTCACAAGGCAGCCTTCTATGCTTTGAAGACCAGTCCTTGACTAGGATTTATAGTCTCGATACTTAGGCAACTGAGGTTTTCCAGAAAGAGTCCAGAGTTCATTTCTGGGCTTACGGCCCACATTGACCATCATTCTTCCATCTTAAAGAAACTCTTGCTGCATAAGGGAAAAAAAAAAGGTCTATTTTATACCAAATCCAAGGTAAAACTGATGTGGCATTAAATCCTCTTTTTTTATGTTGTTCTAATGTGTTCTGGAAAGGTCCGTGTGACCCCGAGTGCAGTGAGGTTGGCTGCGATGGGCCGGGACCCGAACACTGCAATGACTGTTTGCATTACTACTACAAGCTGAAAAACAACACCAGGTGAGGAGGCCACTCCAGGTCCCCCCAGCATGCGCAGGTGTTTCCAGAGTCCCACCACGCCTGGGTGGTGGTGGCACAGGCAGCGTCTTCTGATGTTCTCCCACCAGGATCTAAACCCAGAAAAGATGCTGCTGTGCATGCCCACCACCTCCCCATGTAATTCAAAATGGCAAAAACGCTACTGAATTCCAAAACACAAAGCGTGCACTGAGGCTGTAAAGTTGCAAGTGCTTTCTCTCACCTTTGGGGAGAGGCGGGAGAGAGAAGGCTCAGCACACACCTGGTCTGCTTCCCCTGCAGATCTTTCCATCCTATTGATACTTGATGCCACAGCTTCCCCTGCCCTTCAAACTGCTGCTTTCCCACATGGCCCGGTGTACAAGCCCTGGATGCATCACAGGCCCTGACCCTGGGTTGGTTCTCAGGGTTCCACTCCGGGCACTGAGGCAGACCTGCCTGAACCGGTGCTCTGAGCCATGGCTTCTGCCTAGAGCCATGCAGACATGAGTCCATCGGCCAGATCATAAACGCAAAACGCCCAGTCAAAGTCCAAGCCCTCCACCCCACTCTCTCGTGGACGTGCCCACCTTCCCCCTCCTCCTTTAGGTAAAAACCCTCCATGTGGAGCTCACTTGTGATGAGTCCACACCCCAGTCACCCCCACAGGCCCAGACATGTTCAAATTCATGTTCAAGTCCAAGCCAGAATTTAAATTCCTTAAGGGAAAGACCTTTGTCTATCTGAGCACCTCTGTTATCTCCTGCACCTAGTAAAATACCGGGCATTTAATTGGTACTCAGTAAGTATTTTTTGTTAATTGAATAAATAACTTAAGCTGGATGCCCTGGCCTTCAGTCATAGGCAAACAAAAAAGATACAAAAATGATTTCTCATAAGCAACATCCATTTAAATAGAGTTCTATATTAGACAAACACCACCACCATCTCCAACACAGGAGCCATATGACCAAAGACACAAAAAAAATAGAAGTGACCCCTTATTAGACTTTTTCACATAAAATCCCAGTTACTGCCTATTTTCCCTCCAGTTTACCACCACAGGTGCCCCCTTGAGTCTCAACTTCTACCCATCATTCCCTTTTAGTTGAGCTAGAACTGATCTACAAGATGGTTGGGACGAACACCAGCCTTATTTGGTGCCCTTGGTGTTGTGTAACTGCTTTGCTGCTTCAACACCCCGCAGGAGAGGAAGCTTTAGCACCTCTGGGTGCAGCGCTAGCAGCATGGTTTAAGAAGGATTTTGAGACTGAGGACCGAGCCCCCAGTGACACGTCCATCTTTCTTGTCATTCCACAATGCAGGATCTGTGTCTCCAGCTGCCCCACTGGCCACTACCACGCCGACAAGAAACGATGCAGAAAGTGTGCTCCCAACTGCGAGTCCTGCTTTGGCAGCCACAGTGACCAGTGCCTGTCCTGTAAATACGGCTACTTCCTGAACGAGGAAACCAACAGCTGCGTGACTAGCTGCCCTGATGGCTATTATCAGGACACCAGTGAGTTGATGGCAAATGTTTGGGATTGAGACGGAAAATGTGGGCTTTTCATTTAAGTGAAATCCAGGCTCTGCTTAATCACAAACAGAATCTAGTCACCTGGCAATTTTCTAAGAGAACAGTTTAGAAGCTTTCTGTAAAAATGCCTATAACTAACGGTGTAGGGGGGTTCCCAAGACCACCCCCGTATTTGATGATTCTCTGGGAGGTCTCACAGGACTCAGCATATACTTGTACTTTTAGCTATGATTTATTCACGCGAAAGGATACAAAGGAAAGTCAGCAAAGGGAAAAGGACATTGGGCAAAATCCAGAGTAAAGGAGGCACAAGTTTCCAAGTCTTCTCCCAGTGGAGCCACACAGGACGTGCTGGATTCCCTCAGCAACAGTTTGTCACATCACATGTGAAAAGTCTACCAGGGAAGCTCATTAGAGACTCAGTGCCCAAGGTTCTTAGGCAGGATGGTCATTTAGACACCTCTGCCTAGCACATCCCAAATTTCCAGACTCCCAGAAGGGAAGCAGGTGGTCAGCATAAACCACATTATTTATACAGACATGAGGCACAGTGAGCATTCTTATCAGTCAGGGTGGGGGGCGTGCTCCTGAAATCCAAATTCCCAGACACCAGCGGTGGGCCGTCCTTGTAGCAGTTCTTTCTAAGGATGGCAGCAAGGCCTGCTCTTTTCTGCACACTAACCACGTAGGAGCCAGGCCCAGATGGTATCAAAGTATAATTTTCCAAAAGCTAAAGAAATAAATAAAACATAACTCTCATGTAAATGTAGAATGAGCATATGTCAAACATTTCTTCCATTAATGAGGTAAGCTGCAAATGGGATCAAAGGTGATTAAATACTATCAGGACCACCAGGAAAGGCAGAATAAAATCTGTTTGCTGAGTTAGAGACAAAACATTAATTTCCTACATGGTAATACAACTAGAATTCGGGGAGTTATTTGTTCACTAATGGACAAAAATCATTTGCAACTACCAACAAAACCCTATACATTAACATGAAGCCTCAGGGTTTGTGCCCTAATCAGCAATCGTTAGTAAACAGACAAAAGTGCATTCCCCTAGAGAATTACATAATTCTTGGCTGGGCCTGTTAGTGTTATGGCACAATGCTGAAAAGGCTTGCAGGTATCTTTTGCTTTATTTCCAAGTCCTGGATAATTTGTCTTAACAAGGGTATCACAGCATGGTATACGGTGACACTGAGATTTCATGTTTTTACACAGCCTGAGAAAGAAGGTCTGTTTTTTGAAAAAATCAGGCAAGAATTCTAGAGTGGATATTCTTGCTGCTTAAGCAGTGAAATTCTCAACTGATTCAAAGGCAGCATTTCTCTAGGAGGCAGATGGGGTTTCTTATCTAACCCTTTTTAGAGCAGTGAGTAGGGATTCCCCTGTAGGTCTTATTTGTCCCCCAAATTTGGAATATGAGTTAATGTTTCAAATTAATGGAGAAAGGAAAAAATTGAGGGTGGTTAAGAGCCATAGAAATATGCATTAGTCCTTAAAAAAAATAACAAGAAGCCTGAGCCTTGGAAAAGAAATTCAGTTCTGGAATGTTGTATGACAGTATCAAGATAATTGAGAGAGTTTGTTCTTCTTCCAAAACCTGGGAGGTGGATAATTAAGGAAGGCTGTTCAAACAATTACTTCAGCTACCATGTAGTGTTGATCCAAGAGGAGCAGCATATCTCCTCCTTTTATGTAATTATCTTTTATTATAGTTTCCTCCTTTAATGAGTCCATTTATGTACAGTGTGGTGACACATGTGATCATGCCTAATAATAATTACTGCCAACATTTGTATAGTGCTTTATAGATCACAGAGTTCCCTTGCTTACTTCCTTTAAATCCTCAAAACAAGCCGAGAGGGGGGCATCATTGTGATCTCCATTTAACAAATGGGGGCAGACACCCTGAACTTGCCCCCGAAGGTAATAAAAGCAGAATGCAAATCCAGGTCCTCTAACTTCAGATCCCATGCCATGCCAGTATTCTCGATGATGCAGTAAGGAAAATCAGATGATAACTCCAAGAAGAATGTAAAAGGCTTTGCATTTCATGCCAAGGGACTAAGATTCCAGTAGCTCCTTACAGTGGTCCATTAAAGCAGTGTTTCTCTGAAGAACACCAGCGTTTAAAGAACAGATAGGGGAAGAGAAACCCATGAAGACAGACCGCTTCATTCAGTTATACCTGTATATGCAGATATGTTCTGCTTGCAGTACAGAGCAGGTACCAAGTCTCCAGCGGAATTTTGTCTAGGATAAAAAGGACTTACTTAACATACCAAATCACCATTTCTCACAATAAAACAATAAACAGGATACCCAATCATAAATTCACCATTTTTCCCCAACATAGATATGGGTTTGGTTATAACAGGGAAACCAGCATTCACAGCATAATCAAATACATTTCTATATATTTCTATTCTCCAGAGTACAGATATTACCTGAAAGATAACACTTATTTCAATTCCACATAGCTATAAGGTACAAGACACTGTTCTAGAAAAGGCAAAAAATCAACAAGTGACCCCAGCCTTGGAATATAAAATGTAGGTTGCCTTTTCGAGTACAACTCAGAGTAGTTCTAAAAACTGACTGAGCATAGGAGTGCACCTTTCTATTCCACAGCCTTGAGCATAGCCTCTAGCTTCATTAGTGGGAATTCTCATTGTCAGAAGTTACGAAACCTTGGCTGGCAGAGAGAAAGGGAAGAAGAAAAACAAGCTTATAAACTTTATAAACTATAGGCTTTTTACGGGTGACAGTTCTCTCATCTGCAAAATGGTCCATGATCTCTAAGGCATTTCCCGGTGCTACCTTCCTGCCTGTGTTTGATTTGCTGAGAAGTGATAACAGATGGTGAGTCTGGGGCTTTTCCCACAATTTTCTGTTCAAGACTATGGGTACTATAGCATACATTAGCAAACATTTGAATATCACCATGTGCTTTTACAGAAACCAATTGACCAATTGATTTATAACCATATTACTTTTGGTTTGTTTTTAACAGAGAAAAACCTTTGCTGGAAATGCAGTGAAAACTGCAAGACATGCACCGAATATCATAACTGTACAGAATGTAGGGATGGTTTAAGGTAAGAGAGTAAAAGATTTCATCAAATAGCACAGCCCAAGCAATTTCTCAATATAAAAAAAAAAGTAAAAAGTAACCTTTTCACATCTCTCCTTGGTTTGATTCTCATTCAAATACTTGACTGCCATTTGTCTTATCTCTACCATCATGTGTGACAAATTGGATGCCATCTTAATTAAGGAAGGTTTATAAACCAAATAAAATTCCCTTTAGAAAAGATTGCACAGATACAAGTAAATCACAATGACCATTTGAGAAGAATTCTTCATGCTTTGTGACCTGCAGTGTGCCAGTCAAGGATTACTGTACTGGTGATGCCAAGGAATTATATTTTATCCTCCTAATTCATTCCTTTGGCAGCTGGAAACTATTCCCTTATCTTTTTTATGTTTCTCCCTTTGGCCAATCATTCTCTTATCTTAAGTACCTCAGGCTTGGCTCCATTATGCTAGGTCTGTACAAAGACACCTGCAGGGATGTTTTCCTTGAATGGATGGTTTGCTCTGTGTGAAAGCTAAATAGTTGGTAGGATCTGAGAGAAAGTAGCACGCTGACAAATGAACAAGGTAGCCCTTGATCTCAGCAGGGAGGGTGGACCATCCTACATTGATGAAGCGATGGTCTCAGAGTTTACAGAGTTAGACTTATGTTCTGTTTATCTTTGAATATTGATAATACCTTCTTTTTTTCTTTTCACCAGAGATGATATAGGTAGGGTCTAGGCAATTTCCAAGCAGATAATTTTTCACATTACTCAATATTGGTACATCATTTTTTTGTGTGTGTTATTTTTTTTTCAATTCTTTTTGTCTTTATTTTTTTAATGTTATATTCAAAAAATATGAGGTCCCCATCATTTTAATTTAGATTTATTGACTATCTGTTCCATAAACTTCAGTGTGAGTTTGCTTAGCACCTTTCATCTCAAGATTTCAGTCTTAATAAATACCAGTCTATTAAGCTTCTTGTTTCTTCTAGGAAAAGTTGCAGAACAGTATAAAAAAGAAGGAAGGTGGATGTGGGTTCAAATTCTCCTGCTACTTGTTAACTGTGTGACCTTGGGCAAGTCACTTAAGCCCACTAAGCCTCAGTTTTCTTATATATGAAATGGGAACAGTAACCCCTACTTTGCTGGATTGTGATAACGTGTGCAAAGTACTTATCCCAGCATCTAGAACATAATTGGTCCATAAGAAATAAAAGATTATTTAAGATTGTTTTCTTTATTTCTGAAGGAACATTTTATAGAGTACATTAGACCAGCACTGTCAATAGAAATATGAGGGCCACATATGTAATTTTAAATATTCCAGTAACCCCGTTAAAAGAAGGAAAAAAGAAACAGAAGAAATTTATTTTAATAGAATATTTTATTTAATCCAACATATCCAAGATATTATCATTTCAACATGTAATCAATATTTTGAAAATTTAGTGAGATATTTCACAGTCTTTTCAGTGGTACCATGTTAGTGAAATCTGGTGTTTATTTTACCCTGAAAGCACATCTCATCTCAGACAATTTTTGATTGGAAATACTTGATCTGTATTTAGATTTCATAAAATTTAGTTGAAAAAGGAAATTTATGTCACCAAATTCTTCCAAACTTAATCACAGATTGAGTGCCAGCTTTTAAATATAAGCTTAATTAAAATTAAATAAATGTCAAAATTCAGTTCCTTGGCCAAGCTAACCATATTTCAAGTGCACAGCAGCCACGTGTGCTAAGTGCAGGTCTAACCTGGCCCGTTTATCAAAGAGAAAGCAGAAGCCTTTCCCCAGCTGTGCACAGAGCCAGCTTCATTTGCCTGTGATACGGGAGGTCGGAAGCTGCAGCAATCCTCAGAGTTCGCAGCTCATTCCTTACATGGTGTAACCTGTGTCCCTCTGTCTCCTGCTGAGTACATGATGTCCTTTATTAGAAAAAGTAAGCGACTTGAAAAACTTGATACTTCTTTTTGGTGGTCTTAGTTGCTCGCACAAAAGGATGCCATTTGATGCAGTGTCCTATTTTCCAGCTCTCCAAAACGAGGTATTTACTTTTCCTGGTTGTTAACTGACAGCTGTCTCTGGCCAATGAGAAAATCTGTAAATGAAATACCCATTCAGTTAGTATCCTTGAGGCTCCTTGCAATTTCTTTTGGGCTTGCCGCAAAAGACCATCCTGCCAAAAGAGACCTGTAAATTTTTGCATAGTGGTTAAAAACAAACGGGGCAGGAGGGGTGGTGGTGGAAGTATCTGTGCATAAAATCCTGGAAGGAAATGAACTCAAATGTTAACAGAAACTATTTGGGATTCTTTTTTTTTTTTTGCCTGCTTACTTTTGTACTTTCCAAATTTCTTTAATGAGCCTAGAGAAAAATAAATTTTGCTTTTCAAAATTAAAAAGGAAAGTCAAGACGTGAATAGGAACAGTATGGTGAGCTTAAAAAAATAGAAACCATTCTACCCTGTTGCTTAGACATGCATCTTCAAGTGTTGTCCATTGGCCGAAATAGGATTACATTTCCTTCTCACTGATTCTAATCACATTATTTGGTTTTTCAGTTACTATTTATATATCAAATATTTTGTTCTATTTATTTTTTTCGATTTTAAGGACAATCTGTGGACTCTGAGAAAAATATAGCTGACAAAAATTAGAAGAAGGGAGAGAAAAATATATGTCCCTCATCCGACATTCTGGCAATTCATTAGATATTGTCACACATGCTAGACTGAGAAATATAACCTTAAATAAGATAGTTAATATTGTATAGATTACTACTAGAAGAAAACTAAAAATAACAATATACCTAAGAAAAGCCAATATGTTAGGGGAGCAGCAATATAGGTAGATATTTTTGTTAAATTCCTTGTTAGTGTTTAAAATCAATAAATCAAGAAACAGAGGTGGAAATATTAGAGTTTTGTCATTTTGCTAGAAACAAATAGAAGAACTAAGATTAGAAATACTTAAAATTTTTAAAAAGGCCATTCCTGGGAATTTGGGCTGGGGATGGGGTAAGGAAATGTTGGTGTATACTTTTAATCAGTGGGAATTCATTTTACCATGTGCTTCTGTTGCATTTCTTTTTTTTTTTTTTTTTTTGAGATTTATTTATTTATTTCTCCCCTCTCCCCCCGCCCCCATTGTCTGCTCTCTGTGTCCATTCGCTGTGTGTTCTTCTGTGTCATTAGGCAGCGCCAGTAACTGATCCTGGGACCTTCCAGAGTAGATGAGAGGCTCTCATTCTCTTGTGCCACCTCAGCCCCCGTCTGCTGTGTCTCTTATTGTCTCTCCTCTGTGTCTCTTTTTGTTGCATGATCTTGCTGCACCAGCTTTCCGCATGGGCCAGCACTCTGCGAGCCAGCACTCCTGTGTGGGGCAGCACTCTGTGCAGGCCAGCTCTCTTCTCAGGCCGGCTCACCACGTGGGCCAGCTTGCCTTCACCAGGAGGCCCTGATTATCAAACCTCAGACCTCCGATATGGTAGAGAGAAGCCCAATTGCTTGAGCTGCATCCACTTTCCTCCTATTGCATTTTATAGTTACAAAATAACTCTTTAAATGATTATATAGTAGGTCTGAAGATTAGGGAACATTTCCTATTTTTGGAAATAAAATTTCCTATTATTGCCCATAAAATGCTTTTATAAAAACCTCTGGGTCGGTGGGGTAGCAGATGTAGCTCAGTGGTTGAGTGCCTGCCTCCCACACACAAGGTGGTGGGTTCAATCCCTGGTACCTCCTTTAAAAATAAATAGGTAGGTAGGTAGGTAGGATGGATAGATAAATAAACCCTCTAGGTTGGAAGGTGATGCTCCAAACAGGAGCATATCGGCCTTTCAGACACAAGAATGTCCTCAAAGCCTACAGCATGTGTACATGCCAGAAGCATAGAGAAGCAGTATAGGCATCTGGAGGGAGAAAAAAAGAGGGTCCAAGGGCTATTTCTGCTGCTTTGAAGCTTTGCCAGGTCTGCTGATCTCCAGGAGGAGCTATATTTGTGACATTTGGAGTTGGGGTGGGAGAAGTCGTTGCCTCTTTGCCTTGACCACCACAGTCTGCCTAATGCTCTGTTCCTTTTCTCCCAGCCTGTGGGGATCCCGGTGCTTCATCACCTGTGAAGACAGATGGTACTTCAATGGCCAGGACTGCCAGCCCTGCCACCGCTTCTGTGCCACTTGCATTGGTATCTTCTTCCCCAGTTCTTTCATTTATGATAGTGGCTCTGATTTTGCTTTTGTTTCTTGATCTCTTTTAGTCACCACTATGCAACACACTTGATATTTTTCAAGTAAATGCTGGAGTTTCTCAGAAATCTGAGAAGCATATTTCTCTTTGGATAATATGTACATATTCTCACCAAAAGTCATATGCATCCTGTCACCATTGAGAAGCATAAATATTGCTGTCCTTCTCTTTCAAAAAAGATTTGAGGTTTTTGGCCAATGGGTTTGGTTTAAAATGTAGCTTTTCCTTTTTGTCAAAGAATGTAAGAAAAAGCACAAATATTAGTTCATGAGTCTTAAAATTGTAATGTTAGGGCTATTTTCGCAAACTATTAAAGAAAAAGCGCACCGTGCAAACTCTTGAAGTTTTGTTTCTGTTCCTGCATTTGTCTGCTTTAAGGGCCAGGGGCCGATGGATGTGTTAGCTGCACCGAGGGTTACTTCATGGAGGACGGGAGGTGTGTGCAGAGCTGCAGTATCAGCCATTACTTCCACCACTCTGCAGAGAGTGGACACAAGTCCTGCAAAAAGTAAGTGTATTTACCCCCTCAATCCTAGCTTTTGATAACTGGGTTCCTTATATGACTGCTTTCATCAATAATATTAAAAAATTAGAATTTTTAATGATAAAATAGGTTCAGAGATTTACAAATGGACTTTGCCTTGCGACATTAACCCAGCTTATCTTTGATATTTTTATTTTTTGCCTCTGAAGCATTACAAAATCTTTAAGGAAATATTTCCATTCCAAATACTTGCTAATATCCTCTTTAAAATCACGGCATCTACCTGCTCGGTTTTCTTTAAAGTTATCCAACCTAGCAACTATCATAAGAAACGGTTTTTGTGTCATTTCCAAAGGGAGAAGTAAGTGTAAGACATTAACGCTTTGATAGTAAACATACCTTCTCCTGTGCATGATGTGTTAAACGGTAATAAATTATACGTTTTTCCCATAGATGTGACAGCAGCTGCTTGACTTGCAATGGTCCAGGATTCAAAAACTGTACAAGCTGCCCCAGTGGGTACCTCTTAGACGTAGGAACGTGTCAAATGGGAGCCATCTGCAAGGATGGTGAGTTCAACACCTCATTTTGATCTTCTGAGCAAAGTGAGATCTCTAAGGTCTAATATATTTCCACTCAAAAAACAAGAAATCATCAATCATGCATCAGATAGGACTGTTGGCATTCATTCTTCTTAAAGTAATGCCCTCATTGGGTTTGTTTGATTGTGTTTAATTGCAAAAACAAATAAGTCACCTATAGTCCCACTGGCTAAGACTGCTACAGTTATTTTTTTATGTTTCCTTCTAGCTTTTTTCTATATGTACTTTTTAGCCAGACTTTTTTTTAATACCATATACATAGAGTTTTTTATCCAGCTTTTGGCAATAACATTATCCTATGTTATTACAAAGTCTCAGGAAATTTCATTTTTAATAATAGCATTAAAAAAATTTTTTTAAGTAATAGCATAATATTCTGTTACAGTGCAATTCCATTGGTTTTTTACCATTTTCCTATTATTTGGATTGTTTTATAATTTTGATATGTAAATACATGGCAGTGGACATATATGTGCATAAAGCTTTGTTCACACTTAAGATTGTTACCTTTGGAAAATTCTTAAGATACAATTTTTAGTATTCCCCATTGTAATTCACCATCATTTAACAATTAAAACCATTAAAATGATGGAATAAATGAATTTTTCTTTTTCAGACCTATAATAAAATACATACAATAATAATCAATATTTAATTGATTACCAATGGAAACTTAAATCATGAAGCCAAGAGAAAAATTACCCATATGTCATAAGATATTATTTTATTAAGTACCCAGATTTGTTTTAATGAATCTCTTAGTTTACAGACTGACATGGCAAAGTAAATAATCATCATATGGTATCCGAATCCTTCATTAAGCCCCGGAGCCTGGGAATTTATATTCCAGTCTCGTAGAAGAGAAAACCCAAAGTGTGTAAACTAGAAAATGATAGCGCCAAGTATAGAATTTAATTCTTCAAATTGTTGGTTCATATTTTTTTCCTTTGCCCTGGTGGTTCTCAACTAAGATACCAGGACCCCACTGTTGCCCCAGATATTCTGATTCAGCTGGTCTGGAGTGTGGCCTGAGCCTGGATATTTTTTGAAGCTCCTCAAGTGTTTCTAAAAGGCACCCCTGGCAAATTGGCAAATGACATGCCACCTTACTTCTCTGGGCCTCAGTTTCCCTATCTGTAAAATGTGTAAATTTAAATTATTCCAACTCCAATTTTTTGTGAGCTTTGACTCCCAATACAATTCATGCTGAAGGGGACTCAAACTTGCATCTAAATTTCATGTGAGCAATACATCTCATTAGTGTAGAAAGAAATTACTGTGAGCCATTGTGCTAAACATCTTTGGATTATAATGTAAATTTTAAATAAGTTTAAAAAAGAAAGCATGCATTTGGAAGAGTCTTACCTGACAAGATTATCCTCCTGGGTTTATTCTTTCCCTTCCTTTAAATGTACCTTGAAATTTCTTCTGGAAATTTTACGAAAGACAGGATAGTACTGTGGATGGGTCAGGAACCAGACTGCTTACATTCATTTCTGGCTTCGAACCTTGGGCAAGTCATGAACTTCCCTGGACCTCACTTCCCTCATCTGTAAAAACGAGGAGACTAGTACTGACCTCGTACGGTTATCAGTCTTCCATAGGCTACAGCTACCTATTAGGAGCCTCAGAAAGGCACAGAAAGAACTGGCAGAATAAAGTTAAGTGCTAGGATTTCAGAAAGTTTTAGGTGTCCTTGGATGGAAATGATTTGTGGAAAGATAGAAACAAAAGCCCAGGTCATGTTTTTATACCATGCTGACACTGATAGATGATCATTTACGATCTCATTTCCATGGAGCATCCTAGGTGCTTTGGCATCTTCTTAGCTTTTCTGATGTACAGCTGGCCTGGCAGGGACAGGCCAGTTGCACTCAAGCTCTGTGCTCTGAGGGTTTCTTGGCCTGGGCCAATTCTTACTGCACAACCCTGGGTGAAAGCAATATGTGGTGGTACCAGGGACCATGTAAGTATTGCCTTTTAATTATAGGAAGTGCCTCCCTGTCCTTGATTGAAAACATGGTTCCCCTATGTCTGAATATGACTGGAGTTTGCCCGATTAGTAACCTGAAAACTAAAGACAATTTTTAAATAACTGACTCAGGAAACCCAATGTAACTCAGATTCTACCCGCAGCACTTGTACGGGGCATTTCAAGATTTGTGATGCTTTCCCTACTTTCCCTAAACCATTGTACGCATAGAAGAAGTTATGCCAAGGGGCCTTTTGGTAAAAGCGGAGTGTTAGGATTGTAGGTACCAGTGGAAAATGAAGAATCATAATTTGCAATGAATCCATTTTCAAATCAGTTAAAGAATGAGCTCATTGGTGGCTCAACCAGACATCTCACATCCCATGGCAGTTGCATTTAAGGATGTGCTTTTAATTCTCTTTCAACTGTCATATTTCAGTGAGTCTAAGACATACAATTTTTTTACATTTTGACATTTATGAAGTAGATGCATGATATAATTCATGGCATCTTTCTGTGGCTTTTGCCCAGGGGGTTGATATGACATCGGTGTAATTTCTGAATATGAGACTTGGTCACAGTGAAGTCTGCTCAACTGAGTTAGACACATGGCTACCACTCCCTGTGTTGAATTTCATTGTAGTTCAAAACAGTGTCAGAAAAGTCAACTATGGTTCAGTATTCAAAGAAGGCATCATTGTGTAAACACAGAATCAAAACAGCATGCTATATATATAAGCATAACAAATTCTTTTAATAAGTAAAAAATTAGAATTCTGAGTGATGAAATGTGTCATTTTAATAAGTAGTGTTTTTCTTTTTAGTGCTTAAAATAATGGTGCATTTTAAATCGACAGTGTCTTAGATTCAATGAAATATGGGATAAATGACTGTATACTCTTTGCTCTAAGTAATTCTTTTAAAAAAACACCTTGCTTTTATTATTATTGGTTTCTAATTTATTCTTTTTCTAATCTTTTTTTTTTTTTTCCTTTCACAAATGGATACCAATCACATTTCCTGTTGGACTACAATATCTCTCCTTGAAAAACAATGCTGTTGACTAAAATCACTTTGGGTGGACCAAATTTCCTCCTTGGTGACTGCTCCTGAATGGTCTCTTCCAATTCCCCAATCTGCCTCTCTGACCAATCAAAACCTTCTTCCGTGTGTGTACATCACGCTGCTCCCGTCCTCAACTTCCCTTCTCTCTTGCTGACTTCCTGGAAAAGCAACGGAAGAGTCCTGGGCTGAAGGAGGCTTCTGTATGCTAGTGAAAAAGAACAATCTGTGCCAACGGAAGGTTCTTCAACAACTTTGCTGCAAAACATGTACATTCCATGGCTGAATGGCCATCCCAGACATCTTTGTTCCTGTAGACTTATAGATTACTCCATATTATTATTAAAAAGAAAAAAAAAAAAAAACAAGCAAAAAAAAAAAAAGCAAGCCACCTCTCTTTCTTGCTCTCCTTTTCTCTCTCTCTCAACTTTGTGCAGGGAGATGGTGAACTGTTTTGTCAGATCTTAAATGGAAAAAAATAATAAACCTACAACAAGCCTACCTTTTATAACTGGGTGTTTAGTGCTAAACAACCAGGACCACAGAGACAGTATTGTATGACCAAAGCATTTGATGCCAAAATTTGGCATTAAAGTAATGATTTGATTTCCTGCCCTGGTTTTAAAGGTCCATTTTTTAACTTTTGCATTTACTTGCTTGCTCCCCTTTGAGATGCCTAAAAATACCTTTCAAAAACACCACAAGAGCATACATCGATAAAAATGAAACAGAAAGCTCTTGTATCAGTCATTTTTTTATGCTTGTGTCCACCATTGGGGAAAATGTCAGAAAACTGGACCTGGGGGCATTAAGATCCCACAAAGTTGTGTTCAGTGTTGTTTGTGTCAGCATTTCGCAGTTGAACATTGATACCCTCCACACATAATTTATTTCATTCATTATGTGCTGGTTTTGCATTATCCTCACTTGATAAGTCAGCTCCACTGGTTTCATCAGATAGACTTGCTGCTACTGGCTTTTCCATTGTAGACTGGGTTATTTTACACACAGCTAGTCAGATGGGATAGCTCTGTATAGTCAAATTGGTGAGGGACAGAATACAAAGTTACTTAAAAGAGCTGAGAAGGAGGCAGCTCTCCTGAAATCCAGAGTGTTAACTTTATGGACCCTGCACAATCTCTTGGTGCTATCTAGCCATTATCCCCATAGCATTTTTTTAAAGACCATCAGAAATTCCATTTGTTGTGGTGGGAAGCATTTTAGATATTATGCAGGGAATTTTTTCCTGGAGTCAAAAGTTTCTAAAAGGTCCTGTATTTTTTAATAAATGGAATTTATTTAAATAATATTTAAGCTTGTGCCCAAGTTGGCCGGGCATTGTTTTCAATGGTGCTTCTTAGACATTTTTTTCATCTTGTCATTAAAAAATAATAAACTGGAAATAGAATATGGGTGGCATGATGGTACCTTCCTGCTTCTGAGTTTCCCATTTCTCTGTCCCTCTACAACCATGCATGGATACATGTGTTCACCGAATGTCGTTGAGATCATTTGTTTTCTTTAAAATATCTTCACTGGTTTTCTGTAACTCCCCAAACATACCATGGAAACTAGCATACTGAATTATGAGAAAACTATTTTGGATTAATGGTCAGAAAGGAGGAAGCCTGATAGATCTCTTTACCACTTATGAGTTTCTCTGTTTAGGAGAGTATAGCTTGATAACAGGTTTTTTTCAGTTCTCATGTTAAAGCTCCATTGGTGACCTCATTTGCTTTGGGAGTGATCAGCCATCATTCAGGCTTTATGCTCTGTGACCCTCACTTCTAAATTGACACCGGCCTTCACAGCTGAGAAGAGAAGAGGTATGAGCTCAACAAGGCTTTCCTGGGAAGGAACAGGGAAGTGGATGCTCAGGTCCCCGTGCAAATAGCAAAAATATGCATTTCTACACATCAAAGTTCACTTCCAATCCAAAGTGAATAATAATAGCCTAACAACCCTCTTAATAGAGATGATTTGTAAGTAACTAAGGAAGCAGCTGATTTCACTGGACAATTTTCCTCATCATACCACCGCAGGCCCTTCTTATACAAAGAAAGCAAGTTACTCCTGGGCACAGTTTATCGGGTCCAGTCCTGTGGACAAATGTAAGCACAAGCCTAAAGCAGATGGTGTAAACCAGATTTGCCTACAAAGGAATCCATATATCTGAAACAGCCCATAATATTTGCAGAAAGATAGGAAACATAAAATGATGTCTGTGTTCTTGGACAAATAATCCACATGACAGCCAAATTCTATGGGGGTTCACCAGTATATGTCCCATTTCCCACTGACCGTGTAGGCTCACATTGCGGAAATACTGGTTTAACTACTAGAGTGTTACTGCCTCATTTATATAACATACATAACATTATTAACTAGAACATAATGCTTTCAAAGTTTAAGTTAATGTTATATATTATGTATAAATATATATATTCATAATGAGATATATGTAATGGATAGTACAGAATTTGGAGACTTAGCAAATGTTCTAACCTTCTAGAGACAAAAGTTCTATCTTCTGTTTTCTTTTGTCTTTATTTTTAATTAGTGATCCACTGTTAAGTCCAAATCCACTTTTACTGAAAAATGCTGTACATGTGTAAAATGTTCAGTTGTTTTTTTGTAAAATATAGAACGGTTGTAATTGATACTGGCCAAAATCAATGTTATCCCATATTTTATTTTTTCTATTAAATTAACCTAAGTTCCTGTTTATTTGATCTGTTTATACCCATGTGTAAACATCTCTGAAAAGGTGAGAGGTGCTGAGAAACTGTTCTCCGTTTCCACATAAGAAGCTGTATATGAAGGAAAGGAAATAGACAAATGATTCATCTAAATGGGGAAAGTGGGGAAAGAAAGGGCAGGCAGAGATAGAAACTGAAAAGGAGAGAGAAAGAAACAGCAATATGAGAAGGAGACAGGCGTGATATGGTCATGAATGTGTGCTAAATCCTGGTTTTGGAAAGAAGGTTATGAGGAAAGAAAAAGTCTTTAAAAGTTTAGTATGGTTTCTCTCCAGTTGCACAGATTCTGTTCTCTAGCATTTGGGCGCTCTGGGCCCACTGTGTCCCACATGCTTGCCGTGGACTTACGCAGTGCACAGGTGTGGAGGGGTTGGGGCTATTGGGTGGGGAACAAGGAGGCTGGAGTGTGAAAGCTGCTGAGGAGAAGGTAGCCTTGTTATTTGCTGACAACTTGTGTAAAATTGACTGTGGCTGTATCTGTAGACACCCAGAGGATGATTTTGTCTAAAATAAATCTCCAGTACATGCCACAGGGTGGGACTGAAGAGTTAGCAGAAATAACCATGGAGTATATAGATCTTTGACTTTTTGAACTCTGCTTTAAGATGCAATCACTAGCCTCAAAGGTTTAATGCCTTTTGAAAAAAGAAATGAGAAATCAGCAAAAGCAACAAACAAATTGAGCTCCAGCTAGGTTTAAAGATCTGGGGATACAAAAAGGCATGAGAGAGAATCTCTTGCTATCATGAAGTCCCATTATGGCGATAGGGAGACATTAGTATCAGCCATTTACGACATGCAGCACCCTGTAGGAATGCACGGTTATATACATAAATAAATAAAATGGAAATAAAATCATCCTTAATTCACACAAAAATCCAGAGAAGAGGTACAGGTTTTATCCTCTGCTCACAAACAAGAGAGAAAACTAAGGCACATAGACTTGCCAGGCTCAGAATAATATTAATATTTTAAAAATAATAGACAATTGACAGTAGGTAATGAATTCTAGATATTAAATGAATAGAGTGCAGTGTGGTAAGTTCAGAGTAGAAAAGACTCCTTTGAATTGAATTGGTAGGGGCAAGTTCCCTAAGAGAATTAGTCTGTGAAGGAAGGTTAAGTCTCAGGTAAGCTGAAGGGGAGGAGACGAGCCTTTACAGGCAGGAGGACATCAGCTGCGAACTTGCTGCATAAGAGATGTCCAGGGAAGCAAGATCTTTGTAATGGTTTTAATCTAATTAGCTCATTGTTACAAAGGACAGTGATTCCACATTTGATGGACAGTCAAGAGGACTCTAACACATTTTTAGACTTTCTTGAAGATAGACCGTGTGCCTATCCTCCTCCTCAACCTACCACCCATGAAGACATTGCTAATCAATCACTGTCCATTCATAGACTGATCACAATTTTCTCACAAGTGAAAAACTTAACTTTCCATCCCACTATCCCAGACTTATCATCATGCTTCTGATCTCTTCTTTCAGATTCATTGTTTTCCACACAACACTCTGCCCTTCCCTGAGTACTTGGTCGAGATGTGGAGGTGATTGTTCTAGTAACTACTAATCTAAAGATTCTCAGTCCAAGTGATCAATACTTGAGGCACATCTGGGTATGGAGATTTATAGCACATTAGCCCCCTCGTGTGAAAAAAAAAAATGGTTGTATGACTAAAATATAAAATACAAGTAGACAGCGTTCTTAACTGTTCTGTATCCTCATTCATCCTCACACAGAGATGCAGAGCCGCATGATGAATGAAAATAGCATACTGGAGGCAATTTTAAATTATGGCCTGGCCAGTTCAGTTTTCTTTCCTTCTACGCTCTAAAACAGAATGCAGAGGAGGAACAAAGGCCAGCTACCACTTGACGTCATCTGGCCCAAACTGCACCCTGAGCCCCAAATTCAGTATGTGTATCTGACAGAGGGTATAAACCTGCTTCTCTTGTCAACATGCATTTCCAAAATTGTGTTTTTGTTGCAAACCATAAAATGTGAAGATCTCAGCAGAATACTTTGGGGCTATTGATAAATTTAGCAGCGTATACCCAAGGCAGATATAAATTCATTTTAACTCATTGGAGCTACTTCGTACCCAGAAATGAGACTGCAATCTATATTCACATCTGCTCTTCATCACATTTGGGCCAGATCCACAGGCTTCATCTGGGCCCCTAGATTTGACCCAGAGTCAGTTCTTTGTCAAGAGGGATACAGTTGTGCATTATCGCTAAGTCTCAGCAGGCCCATTTATGAAATGGGAGTGACACCAGTTCCCTCCCATTCTCTCTAATGGACTACAAGGATAGATTTGACTGGGTTGTTGCTAAAGGATTTCCTTACAAGTTCTCTTTAAGGGGCCCTTGTTTGGGGATCAATTCTTGCTTTTATAGGGCCAGGTCCAGAAAGTTTGTATCCTTGTTTCCTAGAAAATTCCAGAAACATTTCTTGAGGACTGAACTGTAAGTCCGCCAATGTTTTGTTTTTTGTTTTTTAAGTTTAGGAATGAATACATTATTTTAAGAATATGATGTTGCACGGTTGACAAAGTTTTCACTTAAGTGGTTTTATTTAATGTGGCCCACATAACAGATATGTGAGATGGGTGAGGCAAAAACTTGTATCTAGCCTTGAAGTTGAAGAATCAGAGGCCTATAGGCATTGACTCAAGAGTCACAGTAAGGTGTGTGGCTGGGATTTAAACCTTCAGCCTTCCACACAACACTGCCTACTTTTTAACAGTGTCAGAGAAAACCAAGGCAGGCAGTAAGAGCCTTTTCTCCAGGGACAATAGAAAGCATACTGTAAACCTGGACTTGGCTATTTTCTCCCTAGAAACTCAAATGAATTACTTCCATAAATAAACATCATTAAGTCCCTATTGTACATCCCAGGCTCTGAGGTCCTTCTTGCCCTCTTAGAGTTTATAGTCTAAACAGACACGCAAAAAAACCCACAAATTTTTGTAATATGAAACTATGTAATGCCTTAAGAGAAGTGTAAAGCAAGTATTACTGGAAATCCAAAGGAGCGAGCCCACTTTACCAGCTAAGGTCTAAAGCATGCCTGTCCTTGCACTACAAGCTGCTCAAAGGCTTCCAAAAATCGTGTGAAACAGAAAATAGAGTTGGCCCTAAAATACACAAATAAAACTGCAAAGATCAAAATCAAGGGATATTTAAATTAAATATCGACAAAATGCAACATATCAATCTAGTCAATTGCAACTCTTAAGGAATTACGTATAATTAAATTTGAAGTTTGATATGGGTAAGTTTTAATATGCTTGATATGATGTGAGATACAGAGAGGTTGAGGAATCTAGGACTCACGGGGATCTTAAATGAGCTCAGTAAAGGAAGGAGAAACTCACTCTACTGGGCTAAGGGATGGGTTGAGGGAATATGGATATCTTCCTAGACACTATCCACCTTGCTTTCTGCACTTACTTGCAAGGTGATATCCAGACTTGTGGCTTAAATACTATCTATCTGATGTTGGTTTTATATGAATACATATCTTTATTCTGACCTCTTCCCTCAAGGGTCACACCATCAAGGGTCACACATATAGGTCCAATCATCTATTTGATATTTCCCTTCATATGTCTAATAGGCATCTCAAAATGAGCATGTGCAGATTCTCCAGCCCCTTTTCCATTACTACCATCAAATCTCCCATCTAAGAAAATTTCATTTCAATTCACCCACCCAGTTATTCAACCCCAAACCTTAGGACTCCTCCTTTTTTTTTTCTCTCCCACAAATCCAACCTACCAGTTAAGGTCTGTTAATTCTACCTCCAAGCTGTATCTATCTCTAAATGGCTTACTTCTACCTATTTCATAGCTGTAACTTCGGGCCTAACAACCATGAACTTTAACCTGGTCTACCGCAGAAGCCTCCTAATATGCATCCCTGTGACTCTCCTTTTCCCTCTTCTCTTTTCACTTCTCCCTATCCATTCTCCACATAGCAGCCAGAGTACTATTATAACATGGTATCAGGTGTCATCTCTCCCTTCCTAGTCACTCAGAATAAATTCTGGAATCCTCACCATGGTCTTCTGATATCTCCTATTACCCTCCCCTTGCTCATTATGTTCTAGTCATGTCAACTATTTACTCCTCAAGCAGAAAAATCTTGTTTGTGTCCTATAAAACTAGCTCAAAAATAGCTTCCTCAGAAAAGCAACTCCCTCTATTACTCTTACCCCACAGCCCACTGCTTCTCATTTTTCTTAGTTCTTACTACAACATGACATGAGATCATTCATTTACTTCTTTAGTGTCTATCTTCCCCACTAGAATGTCAGCTCCACAAGACCTGGGACCTTGTATGTCTTATTCCCAGCTTTATCTTGCATGTCCAGCACAGTGTCTTGCTTAATAAATATCTGTGGAATAAATGAATAAAATGACTTCAAAAAGAATTAACATTTGACCAGAATCTTGAAGGATAAGCAGGAATGTGTTAGTCAAGGTAGGCTAGGATGTTTAAGGTTACTCCTAAGAAAGAACAACCTACACAAAGGCGCAAAGCCATCAAAGGGTTTTGGGGAAATTTCTGGGAAAATGGAGGATTAGAGAAACACATGACTCACTTCTTTCCCAGAAATATAGCTAGAGGACAGGGAATGACTGTCCAGAAAACTGTTCTAGGGCTTAGGGCATCAGTGGAAAGCTGGACACCTCCCAAAAGAGAGAGGGACAAAGTAAAAGAAACTCAATGGGAAAGATCTGTGAGTAAAAACTGGAGCTGCTGGTACCCATCCCCCCATCCTTGGAGCAGACAGCACTAAGTCCACCAGCCCCTGGCTGGTGGTTACAGGTAGAGGTGGCCACTTGCCCAAGAAAGGGCAGGGAGAGGCACACAGTCTATGCCAATTCAGCTTTAGGTCAATAAATTGGTCTGCTCTGTCCCACAAGTCATGCACTTACAGACCCAGTGAGACCCCACCATTGTTTGCCCTAAGAGCCAGCAAAAAACTAAAGAGCTCCTACCTTCTCAAACACTCTCCCAGGAAGCAGACTTGGCCCAGTGGTTAGGGCATTTGTCTACCACATGGGAGGTCCACGGTTCAAACCTCGGGCCTCCTTGACCTGTGTGGAGCTTGCCCATGCGCAGTGCTGATGCGCACAAGGAGTGCCCTGCCACGCAGGGGTGTCCCCGGTGTAGAGAAGCCCCACGCGCAAGGAGTGCACCCCCTAAGGAGAGCCACCCAGCGCGAAAGAAAGTGCAGCCTGCCCAAGAATGGTGCCGCACACGTGGAGAGCTGACACAGCAAGATGACACAACAAAAAGAAACACAGTTCCCATGCCACTGACAACAACAGAAGCGGACAAAGAAGAACACAGCAAATAGTCACAGAGAACAGACAACTGGGATGGGGGTGGGAAGGGGAGAGAAATAAAATAAACAAATAAATCTTAAAAAAAAAAATCAAACACTCTCCCTACTGACCTGGATGGTTGCTGACAACAAAAAGGAGAGTGGAATTATTTACTCCCCAGAAAAAGGGAGGTGGTGGCCAGCCAAGGGAAAAGAGCAGCTTCTGGGAATGTTTGATTTGTGAGGCTTGGCTCTGAATACCCCACCCTGAGGGAAAATTCTCCATCACATTGTTTCCATACTGCATGTGCAATCTGTTACAGTGAATACATTCTGACCAGGGATTGAGCAAATAGGTCTGCAAAAAGCACCATCTGATGGCGGACCAAAAAAGTACATGCAAGGAAGACAAAAGTAAATAAAAGAGGCACTTCTGGACTTTCATGGCCTCCTTTCCCAAGGTCCTTGGAAGCAAGTCTGCATTCTGGGTCAAAGGCACTGATTTGTGCAACTAAGCTCAGACAATCCTAAAGACCTAGTACAAGTTAAACCAAAAATCAAGAAACAAAGGTAACACACAGCCATCCACCACTGAATTCCTACTCAAGAGAAAGAACTGAGGATCAGAATAAATTCACCATCATAATTGGACACCTAGACATCAGCAAAAATTTATAAGGCATACTAAGAAAAAGAAATCAGGACACAGGATTTCTGTAACTTATCAGTGATATTCCTATGAATTTCATAAGTCAAATCAAGGAGTTGAAGGATAGCATGGCTAAATACACAAAGGACTTCAAGAAGACACTGGGCAAGCATGAAAAAAGAATTTTAAAACCAGAATAGAAAATAAAGGAAATTATGAGAATGAAAGACTCAATAGATGAGATTAAAATCATATTAGAGACATACAACAGCAGATTCGAAATCATAGAAGAATCATTGATGTAGAAATCAGAACAATGGACATTGAAGAGAGAGAAAAGAATGGAAAAAAACGAGCAGGGGCTCAGGGAGTGGAATGATAGCATGAAGCACAAAAAACATATGCATCATGGGAGTTCCAGAAGGAGAAGAGAAGGGAAAAGGGGCAGAAAAGGAGTATTTGAGGATAAAATGGCTGAAAATTTCCCAACTCTCATGAAAGACATGAATTTACATATCCAAGAAATACAGCATACTCTAATCAGAATAAATCCAAATACACCTACTCTAAGACACATACTACTCAACTCAAAATGTCAAATGCCAAAGATAAAGAGAAAATTCTTAAAGCAGCAAGGTAGAGACAAACCATTACACACAAGGGACACCCCATAAGACATAATGTAGATTTCTCATCAGAAACTATGGAAGCAAGAAAACGCTGGTATAACTAAGATAAAAAGAAAAAATTGCCAACTGAGAAATCTTTAGCCATCAAAACTGTCTTCCAAATATGAGTTTAAAATATTCACAAATACTCAGAAACTAAGAGAGTTCATAAATAAGAATCTAGTTTTGCAGGAAGAACTAAAGAGAGGTCCACAGCCCAAAAGGAAAAGATATGAGAGGGAGGCTTTGAAGTGTCTATAGAAGTGAAGACTAAGGATAACCCAAAGAGTAAAGGGTAAAGGAACAGACAAAAATACGATATGATATATGAAAGCCAAAGAATAAAATGGCAGAAGTAAATAGTGCATTTACAGCAATAATATTGAATGTGATTGGATTAAACTCCCCAATCAAAAGATATAAGCTGACAGAATGAATGGGAAAAAAGATATTCCACACAAACAGTAACTAAAAAAGAGCAGGGTAGCTATATTATCAGACAAAACAGACTTTAAATGCAAAAAAAAAAAAGTTACAAGAGATTCAAAAGGCATTATATATTAATAAAAGGGACAATCCACCATGAATTCCATGAAAAAGTATCTATGCACCTAACCCTAAATACGTGAGGGAAACTGGCAAAACTGAAAGGAGAAATAGATTGTCTCTACAATAACAGCTGTCTTCAACATACAATAACAGAATCTTCAACATGAATCTTCAACAGAGTCTTCAACATATCACTCACAACAGCAGATAGAACAACTAGGTAGAAGATCACAAGGAAACATAGAACTTGAACAATATGATAAAAGAGCTGGACCTGACAGACATACATTAATACAAAATATTCGCCCCAAATCAGCAGATTATACACTATTCTCAAGTGCTCATGGAGCTTTCTACAGGATAGACCACATGTTGGGTCACAAAGCAGGTCTCAATAAATATAAAAAGACTGAAATTATACAAAGCACTTACTTTCTCAGATCATAATGGAATAAAGCTGGAAAGCAATAATAGGCAGGAAAGAGGGAAATGTGCAAATGTGTGGAGGCTAAACAACACATTCCTAAACAATCAGTGGGTCAAAGAACATCACAAGGGAAATCAGTAAATAGCTTGAGATTAATGACAACAAGAACAAAACATATTGAAACCTTTATGATACAGCAAAGGCAATGCTGAGAGGGAAATTTATAGCCCTAAATACCTATATTAAAAAAGAAGGGGAACGTATGTGGCTCAAGCAGTTCAGCACCTGCCTCCCACATGGGAAGTCCCAAGTTGGTTCCTGGCATCTTCTAAAAAAGACAAACAACAAGCAGACAACCAGCAGACATTGAGCAAAAATAAGCAGATAACAGGGGAAAAAATGAGCAGGGAGCAGATGTGTCTCAAGCAGTTGAGCACCCACCTCCCACATGAGAGGTACCAGGTTCAGCACCTGGTGCCTCCTAAAGAAAAAATAGACAAAGAACAGACAAGCAGAACACAACGAGCAGACAACAAGCAAAAACAACAAGCAAATGGATGAGGGAGCCATCTCGGGAGGGGAGGATGACATTAAAAACTCATTGAAACAAAAAAAGAAAAGCTAAAATCAAAGACCTAACTGAACATCTGGAGTAACTAGAAAAAGAACAGTTAATTAGTCCCAAAGTAAGCAGGAGGAAAGAAATAACAAAGATTAAAGCAGAAATAAATGATACTGAGATCAAAAAAGCAATAAAATCAACAAAACCAAAAGTTGATTCTTTGAAAAGATCAACAAACCTTTGGCTAGACTGATGAAGATAAAAAGAGTAGATACAAATAAATAAAATCAGAAATGAGGGGAGACGTGACTACTGACCCCAAAGAAATAAAAGAGATCATAAGAAGATCTATGAACAACTGTACACCAACAAACTAGACAATGTAGACAAAAATCATCAAATTCCTAAAAACATGTGTACATCCTACACTGACCCTAGAAGAACCAGAAGACCTCAGCAAACCAGTCACAAGTAAGGAGATTGAGATGGTCATCAAAAACCTCCAAAAGGAGGTCCTGGCTTTGGTTCCGGGTGCCTCCTAAAGAAAAACAGACAATAAGAAAACAAAACAGAACAACAATGAGCAGACAATGAGCAAAGAGATGAGGAGACAACTCAGGGGAGCCAAAGTGGCTCAGTGGTTGGGTGCTGGCATCCCACATGTGAGGTCCTGGGTTCAAACTCTGTCACAATACATTAAAAAAAAAAATCTTCCAAAGACCAAAGATGAGCCCAGTGAGGACCAGGTGACTTCACAGGTGAATTCTACCAATCATTCAAAGAAGAATTAGTACCAATCTTGCTCAAACTCTTACAAAAAAAAAAAAAGAATAGGAGGGAATGCTACTGAACTCATTCTATAAAGCCAACATCACCCTAATACCAAAGCCAGATAAATTTAACATGAAAAAAGAAAATTATAGACCAATTTCTCTAATGAATATAGATGCAAAAATCCTTAATAAAATACTTATTAAGCAAATACAACAGCACTTTAAAAGAATTATACATCATAATCAAGTGGGTTTTATTCCAGATATGCAAGTGTGGTTCAACACAAGAAAATCAACCAATGTAATACATCATGTTACTAAACTAAGGAAGAAAAATCACATGATTGCCTCAATTGACACAGAAAAGGCATTTGACAAATCCAACATTTTTCTTGATGAAAACTCTCCAAAAGATAGGAATAGAAGAAAACCTTCTCAACATGATAAAAGTATGTATATGAAAACCCCACAGCTAACATTGTACTCAATGGAGAAAGATTGAAAACTTTCCTCCTGAAATCAGGAACAAGACAAGGATGCCCACTATCCACTTGTGGCAGTTTGAGATTATTTATGAATTCCAAAAAGAGATTATATTTGTAAACTGATCCATACCTCTGAGTGTGATAACCCTTTGATTGTATTAGATTCAGCTGAGACATCTGGTTAAATTAAGTTACAATTAGGGCTTTGATTCAACCACATCATTAGAGTGGAACTCAGTGTTGAATCCCAGCCCCCTTAGTGGGTTAATAAAACAGACTCTCCACACAGAAGTAGATACATAGAGAAGATACACCGAGGATCCTGTGGCCCTGGGAAGAGAGATGAGCCTGATAGTTTACAGCTGACCTTGTGGACAAAACACAGCAGCTGAGCCCAGAAAGAAACAAGCCCCAGGAAGAGAGAAGAGCCTTAAGCTGAGATTAGAAGAAGCTGAGACCACAGAGCCTTAAGAGGAAAGAGGAAGGCTGAACCTTTGCAGACATCACCCACCATTTTGCATCAACACATGGCAAGAGACCTTGGGTAAGAAAGTACATCTTTTGGTACTGTCAGTTGGACTCTTTAGGGCCTTGTGACTTTAAGCTTCTACCCCAAATAAATGCCCATTATAAAAGCCAACAGAGTTCTGATACTCTGCATCAGTACCCTTTTGGCTGACTAATATACAACTGTTATCAATATTGTGCTAGAGTTCTAGCAAGAGCAAATAAGAAAGGAAAAGTAAAATATTCACTATTTGCTGATGCCATGATCTAATAGCTAGAAAATCCTGACAAATCCACAACAAAGTTACGTGATCTAATAGGTGAGTTCAGCAAAGTGGTGGGATATAAAATTAATATGCAAAAATCAGTGTGTTTCTATATGCTATTAATGAGCAAACTGAGGAGGATGTCAGAAAAAAATCCCATTTACAATAGAGATTAAAAGAATTAGATATTTAGAAATAAACTTAACCAAGGACATAAAGGACTTATATTCAGGAAACTACAAAATATTGCTAAAAGAAATCAAAGAACTAAATAAATGGAAGGATAGTCCATGTTCATGGATTGAAGACTAAATATCATTAAGATATCAGTTTTACCCAAATTTATCTACAGATTCAATGCGATTGCAGTAAAACTTCCAACAGCCTTTTTTTACAGAACTGGAAAGACCAATTATAAAATTTATTTGGAAGGGAAAGAGGTCCTGAATAGCCAAAAATATCTTCAAAAAGAAAAACAAAGTTGGAAGACTCTCACTTCCTGACTTTAAAGTATATTACTTAGGTACAGTGGTAAAAACAGCATGGTATTGGCATAAAGATAGATATGTTGACCAATGGAATAGAACTGAGAGTTCAGAAGTAGATCCTCAAATTTATGGCAATGATTTTTGACAAGGCTGTCAAGCCCACCCATCTGGGGCAGAAGCACATGTTCAACAAATGGTGCTGGGAGAACTGGATATCCACATGCAAAGGAAAGAAAGAGGACCCCTATCTCACACCTTATACAAAAATTAACTGAAAATGGATCTAGGACCTAAACATAAATGCAACAACCATAAAACTCCAATGTAGGGAAACATCTTCAAGATCCTGTGGTAGGTAGTTGTTCCTTAAACCTTAAACTGAAAGCATGAGCAATGAAAGAAAAAATTGATAAATGGGACCTCCTCTAACTTAAACACTTTTGTGCTACAACAGACTTTGTCAAGAAGGTGAAAGTGCAGCCAACTAAATGAGAGAAAATATTTGGAAACCACATACCCAATAAGAGTTTGATATCCATGTTTTATAAAGAAATCATACAACCCAATGATAAAAAGACAAGCAACACAATGAAAAAAAAGGGGGCAAGATTTGAATAGACATTTCTCCAAAGAGGAACTACAGATGGCCAAAAAGCACACTAAAAAAATATTCAACATCATTAGCTATTAGGGAAATGCAGATCAAAACTATACTGAGATATCATTTCACATCTTATTGAATGATCATTATTTTAGAAAAACAGAAAACTACAGGTGCTGAAGAGGAGGTGGAGAAATAAGAACCCCCCTTCAGTGTTGGTGGGAATGTAGAATGGTGCAGCCTTTGTGGAAGTCAGTTTGGCAGTACCTCAAGAAACTAAATATAGAACTGACACATGATTCAGCAATCCCATTACTAGGAATATATTCAGAAGAAATGAAAGCAAGGACATGAAATGACATGTGAACACCCATGTTCATAGCAGCATTACTCATAATTGCTAAAATATATAAACAACCCAGGTGTCCATCAACTGAAGAGAGGATAAAAAAATGTGATATATACATACAGCAATTCAGTTGTGAGAGGAAATGAAATCAGGATGCATACGACAACATGGATGAACCTTGAGGACATATGTTGAATGAAATAAATCTGACACAAAAGGACAAATATGGTATGGTTTCACTAATATGAACTAAATACAATGAGTAAACTCACAGAGGTAAACTCCAGAGTATTATGTTTCTCGGAAATAGAATGAGGGTTGAGAATGGGAGCGGATGCTTAATGTATGTAGAATTTTTATTAAGGTTTATTGTAAATGTGTGGAAATGAATAGAGTTGCTGGCAATACATTATAGTGAGTGTAACTAATAGTGCTAATTTATAATTGTGATTGTGGCTGAAAAGGATAGTCTGTGGATGTAGTATTTAAATTGAAAGGAAGCTAGAGAATAATACAGGGGCTGTATAACAGCAATTTCGGTGGTGGATGAAGATTGTGGTTAATTATACAAGAATATTCTTTTATAAAGTGTTAAGAACATTGTAATATCTTTGCAGCAATGGCAAAAATATATATATCAATTCTAAGAGGAAACAATAAAGAGGTATAAGGGGGTATGGGATTTTTCCTTTTGGAGTAATGAAAACATTCTAAAATTGACTGAGATGATGACAGCATAACTCTCTGATAAATATGAGAGCCACTGAGTGTATACTTTGAATGGATTGTACAAAGCATGAGACTGTATAACACAATGAATACTGTGGTAGAAGATGGACTGTGGTTAACAGAACAAATATGAGAACATTCTCTCATGAACTATAATAAGCATATAATACTAATTCAGTGTGTTATTAATCAGGTAGATTGGGAAAAAAATACACCAAATGAAAATTATTGGCTATAGTTATTGGCCATAGTTATTAGGAATATTTTGACTATGCTCTTTCACAGTTGTAACAATTGTTTCACAACAATGCAAGGTGTTGGTGGTGGGGTGATATATGGGAGCCCTATATAATAATATGCATCTTTGTTTTTCAAGTTCACGACTTTCACTATACACTTATTGTTTGTGTATGTTCATATATGAATGATAAACTTAAATTTAAAAACTTTTTTCAAAAGGAAAGAAAAGATATTTCATACAAACAGTAACCAAAAAAGAGCAGGGGTAGCCATAATATAATAATATTGGACAAAATGGACTTTAAATAGAAAGAAGTAATAAGAGATGCAGAAGGCCATTATGTATTAATAAAAGAGGCAATCCATCAGGAAGGAGTAATGGTCATAAAATATCTATGCATCTAACAAGGGTCCCCTAAATAAATGAGGCAAACTCTGGCAAAACTGAGAGGAAAAATAGACACCTCTACAATAAGAATTGGAGTCTTTAACACGTCACTCACATCGGCAGCTGGAACAACTTCAACAAGGAAACATAGAACTTGAACAATATGATAAAAGAGTTGGACCTGACAGACATATACAAAACACTGTACCTCAAATCAGCAGGTTATACATTCTTCTCAAGTATTCTTTCTCCAGGATAGACCACATGATGGATCACAAAGCAGGTCTCAATAAATAGAAAAAGATTGAGATTACACAAAGCACCTTCTCAGATCATAATGGGATAAAGCTGGAAATCAATAATAGGTGGGAAAGGGGAAATTTTGCTAAGTGTGGAGGCTAAACAATATACTCCTAAACAGTCAGTGGGTCAAATCGCAAGAGGTATTAGTATAATATCTTGAAATGAATGAAAACACAAACACATATCAAAACCTACAGGATACAGCAAAGGCAATGCTGTGAAGGAATTATACAGCCCTAAATACCTATATTAAATATAGAGAAAGAGTTAAAATCAAAGACCAAACTGAACACCTGGAGGAACTAGAAAAAGAACAACAAACCAATCCCAAAGTAAGCAGAAACAATTAGAGCAGAAATAAATGAAATTGAGAAAAAAAGCATTTCTGGACTGAGTCTCAGATTGGAGACTGAGGCATGCAGGGGTGGGTGGGGTGAGACACTGGAAAGAGGGGGTAGAAAGACCCCTTGAAGTTCATTTGTAAAGGACCCTCAACTTTCATGGGTTCTTGACATTCTCCCATCACCTTGTCGTCACAGGCATCACTTTTCAGTGAGGCTAAATGACTTGCCCATGGACCCCATCAAGTCACCTCCTGGCCTCATGCCAACCTAGCCCAGAAGCGTTCATTCAGACTATGAAGTCCACAGCCAGAGCAAAACTTAGGTGAGGTCTACTTGCAAGGCTGGACTTGGGGACATGTGCCTGCTCAGAACCCCCTTTTCTTCCTAAAAAAAAAAATCCTTGCCCTCCAAGCAGCCTTTCCAAAGGGAAAGAAAGCCATAAGCTCACACCTCCCTTCCCTGATAATAGCAACAAAACAACAATTAATGATAATAACTCCTATGTACATAGTACTTCCTATGTTCTGAGAATTGCACTAAATGCTTCATATGAGTTATCTTATTCAATATTTCCAATCGCCCTATTACATCCCCTTTTTACAATGAGAAATCAGATGAGGTAAATGCCTAATGTATCCTAATGGTAAGTAGAAGATCTGAGGTTGTTTTTTAACCCAGACAATCTGATTTCAGAGTTTCCAGAAGGAGAAATACCAGCGCCAAGGAGGATGTCTCTCAAAACCAACCTTCAGGCCATGAGCATCAGGATTTTATATTTTAGCAAGTCAAGTCAGGTTCAAGGTCCATGTTATTTCTTGCAAATCAAGCAATGACCAACCAAGAGAACTCATCATGATCACATAGTGCTTTGGTGTCCAAACCAGGAATTAAGCTGTACAGATAAAAGAAATCAGAATGGATCTAAGGAAAATAATGTAGTGACAGTTAAAAGGAAGCAACAGTTAAAAGAAAGTATCATGCCTCCTTTCATACTAATATTTTTTTTATGAGGGGATTGTTTTCATTCTCCAATCCCAGTTGAAATGAGGGAGAAATAGAATGGAGATTATCTGCTAACATGGAGACACTTTAGGATGCTGAAGTTGTCATATGATACAAACCCTGTGAGCTTCTTTGCTGTATCTGGTAGGACTTAAACTCTTTCCAGGATTTTTCTTGTCACCTGAATTATAATATGCAATGTTGCTAAACTATTAAAAATTATTAGTAGTAAGCTAAACTACCAAGAAAATGCAAGTTTTTAAAAATTATACCTAGGAATCTGATTTTTTAATTGACTTGTGTTATAAGAAGAGCCACATATGGCAGAAGCCAGGAGATCCCATCTTTGCTTAACTCTCACATCAGATCCATCACCAAGTCAAGACAATTCTACCTCCAAAATATGTCTCAGATTCATTTTCTGTTCTCACCACTGCTACCCCCACCCTAGTCCACACCGCCTTGGATCAAGCTACCTCTCACTTTATCAGATGCAACACAGCCTCGTCGTATGCACTCCATGTGTCCACACGTTCTCTCAGTCCAATCTCTGAACAGCAGCCAGAGTGCTCTTTTGAAAATATAAAGCTCAGCATGAAACACCATGGCTTTACAGCCCCAGTAGCTTCCCATTTCACCTAGGGTAAAATTGAAATTCCTTACCTTGCCTTAAAGCCCATGATCAATCTGACCCATCCCACCTTTCTAAACTCATCTCACACCATTCCCTCCCTCCCTTACTATTTTCCAGCTACTCTGACTTTCCCCTATTCCTCTACTCTGCCCTGTGCCTTAGAACTTTCCCACATGATGTTCCTTCTACTTTAGTGATATTCTACCCCTAATCATCTATTCCTGGTTAATACCTATTAATAGTTTGGGCCTCAAAATAAATGTTATTCTTCAGAGTCCTTTCCTGATCCTTCCAAAGAAGGTTAGATCTCCTTATTATAAGTTCTCATGGTAGCCTCTACTCTTCTTTCATATCAATTATATTATAAATGTCTAGTTACTTACAAGGAGTATTTGATTATATAATTCTCACTAGATTGATTGGTCCATGGGGGCAAAAACTATAAATGTTTTGAATTATGAATCTAGAAAATAGAGAAAGTGCTTGATACCTCTGATGAATGAATGAATAATTAAGTGAATTACTGAGTAAGTGACAGGAAAGAAGTAGCCCTCAGCCAGACATTGGCAACTGAGTTCTATTCCTGGTTCTGTATAACTTCCGAATAGCCCTGAATGTATCTGTACCTCAGTCTCCCCATCTTTAGCATCATCCCTGTGAACCCCTCCAGCACGTCTACTCAAAGTAATGAGAAACTAGCAGGAGACTTCATGGAGAGTCCACCACTGGTCCTAAAACACACCCAAAACCATTGGCACTAACTCAGTAAAGCTAATACTTTACCACTCAGAATTTGTTCTGTGGACCAGGAGCATCTGCATCAGCTAGTACTTGGTTAGTGCAGTAGGCAGAATTCTAAACATGTCACCCAATGTTCCATTCCTTGGTTATTCAATCAAACAGTAACCTAGGCACTTTGTGAAGGGACCTTGCAGATGGAATTAAAGTTTATTATCAACTGACCTTAAAGTAGAGAAATTGTGCCACATTATCTGACTGAGCCCAAGTAATCACTTGAGCCCTTACAAGCAGTAGGGACAGTCAGAGAGATGCAGCAGCAGAGGAGAGATGAGGCAGCAGGGGAGGTCAGAGAGATTGGAAACAGGAGAAGGACTTGACCCACAGTTGCTGGCTTTGAAGATGGAGAAAGGGGGGCCATGAGCCAAGAAATGCGGGAGGCCTGTAGAAGCTGAAAACCACCCCCAACTGACAGCCAGCAAGGAAACAGGGACCTCAACCCAGCAAGGAAACAGTCCTACGACCACATAGAAATGAGCTCTGCCAACGATTTCAATGAGCTTGGCGCAGATTCGTGCCCAGAGTCTCCAGGAAGGAATGCAGCCTGCTGACACTTAGATTCCAACCTTGTGAAACCCAAAGCAGAGAGCCAGCTGAGCCACAAAGTACCCAGACTTCTGACCTACAGAACTGTGAGATACTAAAGGGGTGTTGTTTTAAGCCACAAAATATTTGGTACCTTGACATAGCAGCAATAGAAAATTAATACAAGTAGAAATGCAGGCCAGGTCCCATCCCAGGACTAGTGAATCGAAATCTCTACTTGGCGAAGTCCCAAAATCTACAAGCCCGTCAAAGTTTGAGAAACGCTGTCGTGGATGACACTTTTCTCCTGAGTTTGAGGTAACTACCTTTGGTTTATTGAAAGCTACGCCTACAAACGGCATGGTTTCTTAAAGGATATGCAGAGAATAGGGCAAGAAGGTATCAGTCCTTGGCTCCCCATTAACCAGCAGAAATGAGGCAAATTAACAGCCCTCAGATCCTTCCCATCCTGTAAGCCAGATAGACCTGGGGTTTTTCTGGCTGAAGGTGTGGATTGGAGATTTGTTTACAGGTGGCTTGAGGCTGAATGGTACCTGGCCTGCAGACTTCCAAGGCTGGCTCTCATGATGAGGCAACGAATTCTGTCCTTGAGTGTTTTAACAACCAGGCCAGGTCACCACTAAATGTTGTCTTGGTACCATTTATACTCACCAACAGGAAAGGCTCACTTCTTGTGACCATTTTCCATGCCTGTTCTTTTGAATGAACTGCATGATTAGCAATATTTTTGGCAGATGATATTTTGGTTTCCCAGCTGCTAAGACAAATACCACACAGTGGGTTGCTTAACAACAGGAATTTACGGGCTCACGGTTTCAGAGGCTAGAGGGCTGGCATCCTCCTGTGGTCTGTAACTTCTGGCCAGCAATCTTAGGGGTTCCTTGGCTTTCTGTCACATGGCACTGTCTTCTCCTTTCTCTTCCAGTTTCCACTGGCTTCCAAATTCCAGCTGCTCCCCATAGCTTCTCCTTCTGTGTCCAATTTCCTTTTCTTATAAGAACTTCAGTCATGTCGGGTTAAGGCCTCCCCCTTTCAGTTTGGGCACACCTTAATAACATCTTCAAAGGGCCTTTTTACAAAAGGTTCACACCCATGGGAGTGGAGGTTGAGACCTGAACATGTTTTTTGGGGGGGACCTGATTCAATTCCCATCAGATGGATATGTTGTGAGATTTATCCTTCTTTACTTCCCTTACTGCAGATTCAAATTCATCATTCACTTACTGATGACCTACTGTAGCTAGCTCTTTCTACTTCCAAGTTATTTGATCCTCAAAGCAATGCAGTCTGGTTGTCCTCATCTCAGCGTGGGCAAGTGGAGGGTGAGAGTGGCCAGCTGGCTCTCTCAAGGTCATGCATCAGCCAGGTCTTGCTGCTCTGAGCCCAGTGATTCTCCTTTGACAGTACAACTGCCCTTAGCCTTTCCTTTACTTCCACATCCCAGCCTTCCAAGTCCATCTAGTGGGCTGTGCATCTGTGTAGCTAGGAACAGACACCAGGTTCAACGTAGGATATTTTGAGTTACTATCTATCTTTTTTTCCAAGAGGTCATTCAATGTTGTAGTTACAATCACAAAATCTGGAACCAGGCTTCCAGAGGTTGAATCCTCACTCTGTCACTTCCTAGCTGTATGATCTTTGGGAAATCCACTTAATCTCCCCATACCTCTACTTCCTCATTTACAAAATAAGAATAATAATAGTCCTACCTCTATACCAGGGACATTGTGACAAATGACTTGATGCATGTACAGCATTTAAAACAGTGCCTATATGTTTTAGATACCTATGACTTAACCTTGTATTCTTCCTTGATCCCTCCCTTTCCCTTCCCTACATACAATCCATCCCCAAATCTAGTTAGTTTGTCCCTTAAATATCTTTGGAATCTGAACTTGTCCTCTTCTCTCTCTCTCTGCCACTACCACCCTAGGTAAGCTGCCATCATCAATTGCTTGCATTACCAAAGCAGCCTCCCAACCATTTTCCTGCATCCTCTCCAATCCCTTGTTTGCAAAGAAGCCAGAGTGATCTTTTCAAAATGTAAATCTGATCACAACATTCTGCTGTAAAGCATTGCTTCTTAGATAAATACAGGATCCTTTAACAAGCCCTGCAGGGCCTGCCCACCTCCACCTCAACTGGCATGTCTCTTTCTTCTTCTCCTTCTTCTCCTTCTTTCTTTCCTTCCCCCTCTCCCTCTGCCCCCTGACCACTTGGGCTTTCTTTCAGTCCTGCATATCAGACAAGCCCCCTCTTACCATGGAACTTTTACAGATACCATTCCCTCTGGCTGGAATACTCCTCTCCTCTCCCCTCCCCCCATGCTTTTGTGATTCTGGGATTGACATCTATTTCCCATGCCAAATGGTAAGCTCTGTGAAGGCAGAAACCATGCCTGCTTTTGCTCACCATTGAATCACCCATACTTAGCACAGTTTCTGGCACATAATATGTTCTCAGTAAATAGTTTTTGAAAGAATAAATGAGTCCATAAAAATACTCTGGCACGACGGTAGAGGCAGGAAAAAGTAAGACTGGTACCTCTATTGGTTTGGCTTCGGCTCGGGGGGCAGGAAGGTGAGGAGCAAATTTTGTAAAGTCAAAAATTTCAAGTCAGTGACTGTTTAGTCGATGTAACTTTGCCAGCATGTTGCAAACTAAGTTGGAAGAAGCTGCAGGAGGAGCAAGGGGAAAAGGGTTCGGCAAAGGTGTCATCTCAAATATGTTGCAAGTATAAAGGGTTATATAAAAACCAAAAGCTGAAAAATGGCCTTTCCACACTCTCACCACACAGTATCTCTTATTTCTTTAGGGCTACTTTCTAGAAAAATTTTATATTCAGACTTTTTCCCACCAAAAGACATAAACCTTAATTCGCTGTGATCTCGCTCCTAGGTTAGGCCTTTCTGCCCTTGTCCTTAAGCAACCCGCCGCCTGCCCCTGCCAGCCCTGCAGGGGTAAGGCACGATGACCCGGAGCTGCCGCAACCAGAGCTGCTGCTCCCACGGAGCTCGGTGTGAGGAGGTGGTGAGGCGCCTGCAGACCGTGCAGGCCTTCTCGGGGGTGGGCAATGTGACCTCCAGTATCGGTGCCAGGAAGCCGCTTATTATCCAGGAAGGTCCAAACACATGGCTCGGCCTTTCACGAGACCCAGAGAACACCGAGGGCTGAGGTCCTATGCCTGGCTCTGTCCTGTTCCGTGACGTGTGTCCTCGGGGCTTCTGATCCTTGCAGTTCTGGTTCATAAACCCCAAGAGCATAGGAACTGGACCTAGCACCGAGAATTCCAGAAACGGGCAGGTCCTTAAGAAGGGTGGCTTCGGCTAACGGTTGCTGTTTTAGTTTCCTGGCTGCTAACACACATACTACGCAGTGGGTTGGCCTAGACGATGGGAATTTAAGGCTCGTGGTTTGGAGGCAGGAGGCATCACCAAGGTCTTTCCCTGAGACCGTGGCATTCTGCTGCTGCCCGCTGGTGATGCCTGGTCCTTGGCTTTTCTGTCACAAGGCAGTGCACAGGGCAGCGGGCTCTCCTGCCTGCTCCCTCCTCTTGCAGGTGCCATTGACTTTCAGCCTCTAGCTGCGCCCTCTGTGGGGCTTCCCCTCTGAGTGTGACCTTCCCTCGAAAGCCTCCAGTAAGAGGATGGAGACCCATTCCAAGGGACCGTCACTCAAGCCACCTCACCCGAAGGTCCTAGTGACAAGTGTTCACACCCACAGGAATGGAAAAAGTTTGAGAACACATTTTTCTGGGTACATAGCTCCAAACCACTGCAGTTGCCAGCAGAAACTGCACTGGGCTCCTTTAGTGTCTTGGGCTAATTTTTAGACAACTCTGCAATAGAATAGAGGTGATGTTTACCCTGATCTTTATTCTTGACAAATTCTTACTATGTGTTTCGTATCAAGCTTACTGTATAAGCAGTTGGGAGAATTTCTCCTCTATGCTGGATTCTTCTTCTATCTCTCTGCTAAACCTCCATCAAAAGGCCTTACAGCACAGTCATCATCTGGAATGGCACATCTGGGCAACATCTTTGCACTGTGCACACTAGCCAACTCCTGCTGGTGGCGCTAAGCAGGAACTCAGAGCGGTGAGCACTCTGAGCCTGTGCTGGCCCTGCCAAAGGACTCTAAGAATAGCAGAGAGCACAGGTTCTCAAATTTCAGGACGCATCAGAATCACCTGGAGAGCTGGTTCAATAGCTGGCTTGGCCCCACCCTCAGCGTTTCTAAGCAGTAGGCTTTGACTGGGCCCTAGAATTTGTAGTTTGAATAAATTCCCAGGTGGTGCAGAGGCTGCCGGTCCCACCTTGAGAACCACTGGCTCTGATGTTAGACACACAGAGAAGTAATCAGACTAGAAAGACCCGGGTTCAAGTCCCAGCTTGGCCACTTACCAGCTGTGTGACCTGAGATAAGTTGATCTCCCTGATCTTTGCTTACTTATCTATAAAATGGAAATCAGGGCACCATCCAATGGCACTGCTAAGGATTAAATGAGATAATGCCCAGGATATGCCTGGTGCCCACAGAGCACCCTCCTCTCACCACCCTCAGCAAGGTGGAGCCCCTTCCCCTGCCCCTCACCCCGCCCCACCCTTCCCCAGCTGAGCCATGCTCCCCAAGACTCTCTCCAGCAGGGCTGCTGGGACACCATTTGGGTGGTGGGCAGGGCACAGTGAGTTCTGTCACCAGCCCCCTCTCCACAAGGACACCCTGCCCACAAGGCCAGTGCTGAGATGTGTGCCAGCACCCCTCCTCTGCCGGCCTCACGGAGGGAGCAAGAACGGCACCCCACCTAGCTTCCTTCCCGGAGACCAAGAGGGTAAATGACTCCTCCCAAACCACACAGCTCCTCAGGGCAGGCTTGGGGCAAGGCATCTGCTGATGTTTCCATTACCAACTAGCATTTGTCACCTTGGTGTCTTCGTTTCCTCTAACAAGGGATCACAACTTGTTGGCTTAAAACAACACATAATTGGGGAAACGGACTTGGCCCAGTAGTTAGGGCGTCCGCCTACCACATGGGAGGCAAACCCCGGGCCTGCTTGACCCGTATGGAGCTGGTCCATGCACAGTGCTGATGCGCACAAGGACTGCGTAGGGGAGCCCCACGCACAAGGAGTGCTTCCCGCAGCAAACAGACACAGAACAGAGAACAGACAACCAGGGGAGAGGGGGGAATTAAATTAATTAATTAATTAGTTAAAAAAAAAACACACACATAATTGTTAACCAAGAGTTTTGGAAGTTAGAAGCCAAAACCAGTTTTCCAGGTTGAAATCGAGGAGTCACCAGGGCCAGGCTCCTGGAAGATCGAGGGCAGAAGCCACTTCCTTGCCTTGTCCAGCTTCTAAAGCAGCATTCCTTGCATTTCTTGAGGGCTCTTCCTCCATCTGCAAATCCAGCAGTAAAGCATCTTGACATCTCTCTGCTGAGGTCGTGGCATTGCCCTCTTCTATAGTAAAGTCTCGCTCTGCCTGCCTTTTATAAGGACACTTGTGATTACATTCAGGGGCCACCCCACTTACCCAGGATGATCTCCCTCTCCCCAGTCTTTAATTTAATCACACCTCTAAAACCACTTCCCGTACAAAGTGACATTCTCGGGTCCCAGGGATTAAGACTTGGATATCTTTGGGGGCACTATCCAGCCCATCACACTTGGGTAGGCCATCTACTCCTCTGGCCACCATTTTTCCATCAGTAAAATGGAAAGATTAACATTCCCTCATGAGGATATTGCTACGTGGTAAATCACTGAAGAAACCTTTGTTGAATAGTTAAATGCTTCTTGATACTCTTTAGTGCTGATCTTATATTAATTCATTAGCTCATTGTTTTTGATTCACCTAATGTTTATTAAACACCTACCATGTGCTAAATACTATGCTAGGCACATGGGGCATAATATACTAAGGAATATAACATGCTCCTGCCTTCATGGGCTTTATATAAAATAGAGAGAGGAAATGCCCTGATGTGTTAACATATGCTATGAAAAGAAATAGCAGAGGAATCGCTGGGGCAGAGAGGAGTGGGTTGTCAGTCCTCTGGGGCAGGAAGTAGGACTGGAAGGATAGAGCTGGAGAACGGAGGCTGGCAAGACCCAGGAAGGTGGAGACCGTGCGGAGCATCTGGGAAACTGCCAATGGGATTTCCCATTGTTGGATCCTCAGGTGCAAGGGCTGAAGCTCAGTGAGAGAGAGGGAGAGAGAGAGAGAGGCAGTCACACAGGCGGGTCGGATGGTGGGTTGTCTTGTGTGCCCTGTAAGGGAGACTGGATTGTATTATGTGCTGCTACAGACAGCAATTGAAGAGTTTAAAACAGCCCTTCTCCATGTCCCATCTCCCACAGGGTTCGGGACTCCCAGCAGGACATGCTGAAAGTTTTGGCCTCCTCACAAATATTTAAATATCAAACTCTGCAGAGAGTCCTCTGTGAAGTGGTACTGGTTTCTTTAAGTGCCTCTTGCCTTTTCTTCCTCATTAAGACTTTTGTGATTTATGTTTTCTGAACTCTATTTTTAGAGCCTCCCATTATAGTGAGCTATCATCCCCCTAAGAATCTCTTTCAATCTCATTGTTAAATCATTCACTCTTAAAAATATTCTTACACCACTAAATCCCATTTAACCCCTTACTCTTTGCACTTCTTTTTCTTTGAGAATGTTCAAAAGGTAAATTCTCTCTATTAACTATTAATGGATTAGGCAGAGCACAGTAATTTTTATTGCTCATGCAGTAATTTTTTTTTTCCCCGACCTGGGTGATTTTGCTGAAAAGTGGATTGATGGTAACTGTGATGTGAATTTAGTTTAAAATATCTGCTTTCCTACATGTGTAGTCTCTGGTCTGTTTTATCTTTTCACTGTACTGCCTGAAACTTAGTACCCCTCTCTAATACACTTTTGTAGATTGATAGTCTCTCTGTGAACTTCAATAAATTAGCAGTGAACTTCTGAGCTGAAAACACATTTTGCACTAAAAATTGGATTCACAACAGGCAATCTGCCTGGGGACCACATGTCTAGGAAAGTAGTAATTTTAAGTAAGGATATTCCAAGCCTAGATAGAAAAGGGCTGCTTTATTCTGAGGCCACAAATGTCCAGCCTACTGGAAGCAAAATTACTGTACTGCAGGTTGGTAATTAACCTTGTCAACTAACTTGCAGAACTATTCCAGCATAATGCACACACCTTCTTCTTGGGTCTATTCCTGAGGTTTCTGGATTCCATTATAGTCTATTTGCAACCTGCCTTCCCATCACTGCCCCTCCCTGACACTCCCTGGTCTGCTTAACTCAGTTCTACTTTTTTTTTTTTCCATAGCATTTATTAGCTTCTAAGCATCCCATAAAATTTACTAGATTATTGTCTTGATGGTTTACTATCTCTCTCCTATGCTATAAAGTAAGTTCTATCAAGGAAGAGATCTGTGTTTTTTCCACCAATGTATCCCAAATACCTGACATGTAATAGACCTTCAATAATTATAAGATGAATGAATTAATCCGTGCATTTTCATGGCACTTCCAGCTATCAGGTATCCTTAACATTCAATGTGTTAACCCATTTATTCACCAAAATATTTTGACCACTTTACCGCATGGCAATAGTGGGCCAAATTGTGGGAAATCATTCCTGATCTCAAAGATCAGCGAGTCCCGTGGGGGAGACACTTGTGCATAAATACCAGTTGATATTAAACATATGCACAATGCACTCCAGAGCACAGAAAAAAAATCAATTCAGCTGTATAATGGTGTGATAGGAAAGATGCAGGGAAAGCTTCATAGAGAAGGCAACTTTGACTTGTAAAGAATGAGTAGAAGTTCGCTGGCAACAGAAAGGAGGGAATGGGTTGCAAATCAAATGGATAGTCTTAGCGGGAGAGTGCAGCCTGCTTAGAGAGTTAGAGGTCTCTGGGGAGTGTTGGTACCTAGGCCTATGCCTTAGTTGGTCCTCCCAGAAGCAGACCTTGAGCAAAGATGCAAGAGCAACAAGTTTATTTGACAGATGAAAGAGTTTGCCATTGGTAGAGTGGGAAAGTGAGATACAGGAGAGAAGCCGCCAATGAAGATTGGGTTATAAGCCAACTCCCAGTGAGGGCAACTGGAGTGCCATCCTGTGGGGAAACTCTGGACAATAGTCAAGAACACAGGCCCCAGCCTTCTCTTACTGGAGGGCCAGCAGAGCTGTGGTGTTCATACACCAAGTCTCCATCCCGCATTGGTTGAGAACAGCTCCTGGGTGTGTGTTAGTTCCCCGGCTCTCCCGCCATGCTGTGTGTGTGTGCCAGAGTAGCTTCCCTGGCATCGGAGAAAGCCTCACACAAACACAGGCAGATCCTCCCACCTGGAAACTGGTTTCTGCATACCCACATGGTAAGGCCAACAGATGGGGACAGGGCAGCAGAAATTTACCAGTTTTAAGGAGAGAAGCGGCGGATGAGGGGATTTAGGCAAGGGCCAAATGTTGAAGGCTCTTTTTTGTTAGTCTTTGGAGCCTTATTCTGAATTAATAGAGCAGCATTGGAAGATTTTACCATATTAAATCAAGATTTGGGATTTGATTCGCCCACATCAGTAGGATGTGACTCAAGGTTGACTCCCTGCCCCCTTGGTGGGCTATATAAACAGACCTTCACTCAAGAAGACGCACAGAAGAAGATACATGGAAGAAGAGAGAGAGAACTCAGTTTTGATATGGGGCCCCGGAGAGAGCTGACCCATTCGCCTGATACTTTGCAGCTGAAGAAACCAGAGCCCTGAGGAGCTGAGAAGGCCAGGAAAGAAACGAGCCCTCCAGCCTACAGCTGAGATCAGAAGGAGCTGGACCCACAGAGCCGGAAGAGGAAGAGGAAGGCTGAACACTTGCAGAGTTGGGCAACCATCTTCCTTCAACACATGGCAACAAACTTTGGTGAAAAAGTACCTCTATGGTACCTTGAGTTGGACTCTTTAGGGCCTTGTAACTGTTAGCTTCTACCCCAAATAAATACCCCTTTTAAAGTCAGCAGATTTCCGGTACGTCGCATCAGCACTTCTTTCGCTGACTAATACACCAAGCTATAAATGACATGGCCTCTGTCATCTCTGGATATCGTCTGCCTTTATTTTTCCTCCACATTTTTCCAAAATGGTTATTTTTCCCTTGACATAGTTGGAGAACAAACAAGACAAATTGGGTGATTTGGGGCAAATAGTATAAATGCAAATTACCAACCGCTTCATCTACAGAATGGGGGTCTCAAAAGTGAATATCAGGTTATTTGATAGTCAATTGAAGAAACTCTCCTGCAAGAGTCACACTTTTCAAAGCTCTAAAGAGAGAAGTCACGTCTCTTTCTCCTGATCACAAAATACATCAAATTCATCATCTTACCTTCCAAGGAACTTAGTCTCATTGGTACCAGAACACGCCTCACAGAAACCCCCAGGCACTGGGCTCCACGGCCACCAGGCCTTTAACCTGCTGCTGTCAGTTTGTCTTTAACTAAGGTTTGGCAGTTGATTGAAAAGCCGCTGACCTTGGGAACATCTTTTAGAACGGTGCAAAAACCAAGCAGCTGAAACCACTGTGATAAGAGCCTTTTGTAATGATCTACCATCCTGCTGCATGGGTTTATGCCTGAGTGCCTGCAGATGTCTGACTATTCTACCAAACAGTTATCTTGGCAGTAGGATATCCGTCTCCAGGTGATGATGGGTGATGATATTTCTTCCACCAGGTTGGTATCTAAACATAGAATGCTATCTGGCAGCAATGATTCCAGCTCCCACTTGTTTATGGCACAGCTCTAGGTGGAAGGGGCTGTGAACACCTGCACTACATTTCCCATCAATTTTCATTACAGGTGTGTCAGAGAGACAATACACCTGACACTGAGCAGGCCCAAGAAACAGCCACTGTCAAAATACTGCCTGTGTCATGTAAATAAATGTACAGAGTTATGTCAAGAGTTGCACTGTTTCAAAACATCTGCTAAGGGAGCAGGTGTGGCTCAAGTGGTTGAGCACCAGCTTCCCACATACAAGGTTCCAGGTTCAATTCCTGACCCTGATACCTCAAAGAGAAAAAAAAATTCTGCTAGAACTTCCTAACAGGCTTCCCTCACATTCTCAGGTCCTGTCAATGCATCATTTCTTTATTCACTCAACTTAAATTCATGGATTTGACTCTTTCATGCCTTGTACAGGTGGTCATCGTTTATCAATAATACTAGTAATGCTATTTAGTAAGCATTTATTATTTGCCAGGAGGACCCTGTGCCTTTAAATGCTTTATCAAATTTGGTTGTTACGACAACTTTATGCAATAGTTGCCGCTACGGAAATGTGTTAGAGAAGTTCAGTAGCTACCCCCACATCACACAGCTAGAAGGTGGCAGAGCTGGAATTTGGATCCAGGTTCCTCTGCCACTAACCTGTACGATATTCCCCTCCCATGAAGCATTAAACGCCTATCTTCCCCTCCTTTATGTAGCCTTTTGAAGTCTCCAAAGTGCCATCTCATGGGATATCATTTGATCCTCCAAAAAGACCAGCGAAGTAGGCAGGACACGTACTGCCTCATTTTCACTGCAGTGAATAAGACTCACAGAGTTTAACTGACTCGCTCAAAGCTACCTGCCTGAGCCTCAACCCAGATCTTCTGACTCTTTTCATCATTTCCATAAATATCATGCTTTATTCCTTCAAAGCTGCTATTTCTTCTTTTGAATGAACGCTGTATGAAATTTACTAGGCTATTCTGGCCTACCTCAAATAAATTTCTGACAGTCAGAGTTCTCCAAAAATGGAAGAGGGGGATAATGAGTTCTCCATCCCGTCCAGTGTTCATTCAAACATTGTGCAGTCACTGAGCTAAAAAAAAAAAAAGTCACCCCTGGGATGGGGGAGAAGGAGGCAGCTAGAATACACAAGCACTAAGGCCCACCTCTCCCCGAGATCCTAGGACTGCACTGGGGGGACCCACTCTGTCTTCACCATTCTCGTTGCAGTAGCTCCGCTTGCTCCTGCCTCACTGACAGCAGCAGCCTCCTAGCTGCCGCCCTGAACCTCCCCTTCTAATCCGCCCAGCCTCCCTTGGCCAGGGTGGTCTTACACCAAAGTTGTTCCTGTCATAGACCGTCCCTCCATCAAAATCTTCAAGAGCTCCCTTTGGCCAACCACGCCCATTTGATAGTCCTCTTTCTGATCTTACATGACCCATCTGCATCGTCTATCCAAACTCATTTTCCACTTTCCCCCAAATTCAGTTTCTGTTTCAGTCAACGCAACCATTCACTTGCTTCACAGAAACAACATACTAAAGAAAATAAAGCAAGTATGGGAAAAGCCTTCCATTCATGCAGAGAGGTCACGGAGACCCAGCAGTGAGCGAGCAATGGCTCATCCTCGGGCGGTACAATCAAGTCAGCTGAACTGAGAACCCTTTGATTCTGAACACTTGATTCCTCTTTGGCTTACGTTCTTGGTGTTTTGTGTGCTGATTCTGTCTTGTCCCATGAAGGGTGGACACTGTATCTTCTCCTCTTTCCTACACAACCCCAGAAAATTATAAGCAAGTGACAGTTATGGGTGGCATGATTGAGGAGTCTAGGATTGCATGTTTTGACCACCCTCTGTCCACATTGAGAGCATGTGCACACACACACATACCCAGTCCACCAATTAGTTGATTGACTTCCTGGCCTGGTGGAAGGTTCATGTCCTATGAAGTCAAATCGGCTTGGGATGAAATCCCATCTCCATTACTTTCTGGAAAAAGAGGAATAGAAAATCCTGGTTAAAAGAGCAGAGTTTGGAGTCCGAACTCCTGAGTTTAAGTCCCAGCGCTGCTACTATCTGGGTGGCTTTAATAAGTCATTTAATATCTCATCACCTCAACTTTCTCAACAGAAAAAATGAAGATTAAAAAATTTTTAAAAAAACAATGATACACATCCCCCATCCCCCCCACTGCACCCCTGCAAACAGGTTTATTTTAAGAACTAAGTGAGTTAATAGGAATAAAGCACTCAGAATAATTCCTAACAAATGATAATCTGAATAAGTTTTAGTTATTATTGCTAATTCAATGACTTTGGACATATTGCAAAGATTTCCTGAGCCAGAGTTTCCTGGTCTTTAAAATGGGAGTAATACCCATCTCCATTAACTGGCTCTGAGAATTAAATGTGGAATTATGGAGAAAGGCCCTAGCTTTCCCAGGAATGCTTCCCTTATCTTTAGCCCAAGGCCTGGCTTTATAACCCCCAAACAACACAACTACACTGCCCTTCTCCTGTCCCTGCTCTCATCAGCTGTTCTCCAAGTCTGCTGTTCATGCTACTAAAGCAATCTGGTCATTTTAATCCCATAGAAAATGTTGGCTTGTTAAAAAAAGAAACAAAAACACCATCTTTAGAAAATTACAACCTTAAATACACTAGACAACTGCATAAGGAAAATAAGGTTCAAGTTCTCCTAGCCCACAGGTGGCATTTCTACAGCCCATCCCTGCCCATTTTGGCAAACTCAATAGCAGAGAGAGGACAGAGAGGGCTTGGGGCCCCAGGCACATCACACCGTGTAAAATCTGGTTAAGATGAATATCAAGAGCAGCCTTGAAAGCAAAAAGGAGTCAAAGCAGGTCAGACAGCAGCCTGAGGGAGTTTGGGAAGGGGAGGAGGGCCTGACTCACCAGTTCAGCCTGTGGAGATCACAAAAACAGTTTCCAGCCCTAAAAGCTGAGCGGTGACTCGCTGCTTGGTGGGTGCAGACCTAAGCCATGGACGGGCTCTGCAGGCCCAAAGACCCCTAAAAGGAGGCCCAGAGTGGTCGGCTGTTCCCTAGAAATAATGCTGAAGGGACAGCCAGCGAACTAGTGCAGGAAGGTGCAGTGGCCTCTGGGGCAAGAGGATCAGGCCTAAGCCAGGCGAGCTGGCCTCCCTGAGGTACTGACCTGCCCGTCTGCCAGCCGGGTCAGCTCCCCGTCAGAGGGACCGAACCCTTCTCAAGACTCATGGAGGCTTCGTAGAGCTATGCTGTCTGTCTCCGGTGAATACATTTTTTGCAGGATCCTCTGTTCTCTGTGACTCTTCTGACTGGCTATACAGGGTAGATGAGTTCTCAGCTAAGACAGGAGTGACCCCACCATGGGGCCAAGAATCCCACTGACCTGGTGAAATTCTGCCAGAATCAGACAAAAGGAAGAAGCCTTGTGTATCCTGTCACAACTCACATTCCTCTCTTGGATTCACCCATTTCTGACAGACTTTCACCTCAGCAGTGTGAGGGGCACAGCCATGGCTCTGAATTTTCTTCCACAGCAGAGTTTGGGAAAAACTGGCTTTACTCTGCTACAGAGAGGCTGCCTCCAAGGGGCCGCTAATAATAAAAAATAACTTGTGTAGGTTGCATCTTACAGTTCAGTTGCCTTGAGAGGTCATTGTTCTCCAGCCACTAGGTTATTAATTTTAGTTGCCTCATTGCCACCCACCTTAGGCAGCCAGTACATTCTTTTAAGCCCCCTTAGGGTTGGTAGAAAAAGGACAATTTGGTATCCAGTCAGGTCTGGCTTTGAAGAATGTTTAGAAAGGGAACATTGTGATGCTTAAATTCCTCATTTGTCAGCTGACAACCCATACATACCCCCACAGGATTATAGGAGGTTTAATGAGAACACAAAAAGTACCCCATAATTATAGCTGACTTTTACCATCCACTGGGCTAGGTGCGTTAGATTTGTTTTCTCGTTTGATTCCCCCACATCCGATGAGGAAGGAATTGTTATCCTCATTTTACAAAACAGAACGTAACTTGATCGATGGCAGCAGGAGAGCAGTGCCAGAATCAAAGCCAGGTCAGTCTGACTCCAAAATCTGGGTACTCACCCAACACCCTATAGTGAACACACGAAACCACTTCCTGCCGTTGTGACACGCAGTGAGCACCTGGCAAGCTTGGGGTCTCCTCTTTATTTCCACTTGGGTTTTTTAAAGAGCACAGTCTGGACACTTCCAGTAAACACACAGCAGCCTGCTTCTCTAGCCTCTAGGGCCCCGATGAATTCTTGGTGCCGTGTACCATACAGACCTGTCACTATTCAAATCAACCCCTGTAGGCACGGAGCAGTGTCCACTGCCCACGGGAGAGGGGGCAGTGTTAAATGACCCAGGAAAAGACTGATGTGTCAATTAGGCAGCCAGGACCAGCTGCTCCTGGCTTGGAATGAAAATGCCTCTTCTTTTCCCGGGCCTTTCTTTGCTCTTGATTGACCTTTAGGCAGAAATGTCCTAGCACAGAAAGGCAGCACTAGAGGAAAGACTAGGTGAGCTGAGTGTGGGTGAAGAAAGAGGGAGGAGAAAGAGGGCACCTTGAGGGTGCTCCCTCCCCAGGGGCCCTGGAGAAGTGACAGCAGCCGTGCTAGGAAGGGTTGTGAGAGCAAGTTCACAAGCTGTTTAGGGAGGCTCTTTGGGTGGCTCTAGATCTGAGAGTGCCTGATAGCAAGCGTCATCCTTGTGCCTGGGTCTCAGGACGGAACATTTTGATCTTATTAAGCCCCTTGGGAAGGACTTCGGGCTTTAACTGATCAGCACGCTAGGACCCTTGTTGAAGTCAGAAGTGGCTGGAAAGCTCAATGGGCCACACTCCTGCTACTGTCACCTGCCAACTTCTCCAAAGTGAAAGGAAATGATTCGCTGCTGAGGGCTGGGTGGTACCCCCTCGCTGGGTTTATGGAAGCCCTACTCAGCACCCTGTCTCCCTCCTCTGGATCCCTGCCTGGCATCCCACCCAAGGGGAGCAGCCTTTGACAAGTTCTCAGCACTTTTGAGTCATGCACTTTCCCAGCAATGGTCTCCCAGATGTGACCTTTGTCAGGTAGGTTGCTAAGTGTTCCAAAAAGTAAACAGGTTATCCTCTCAAGTGATGGCCATTTGCTTCTGTCACCCTGTTTAAAACCCACGCACCCTCTCACCTCATCAGGTACTGTACAATTCCCCCATGAGAGCTGTCCCTCTGCAGCCACAGATGGTAGGAACATTTGGGATATAAAACCTCAAATCCTGAGGAGTAGGAGGACTGAGTAGCAAACCTGTGGCAGTTCTAGGCTCATTTACATAAATAGCAAAGACACCCTCTAAATAAAGAGGCGGTCAAGAAGTTTTACATACCTGAAGGGCAATGAATGGAAATCCATCTCCTGTCCTCAGCTTACAAGAAGCTTTCATGATTTTCCTCATCCACAGATTCAATTATATGCTTTGTAAATTTATTTTGTTTGCCTGCAGATAATAATCACATTCATGCCTTTTTCATGCCTATGGCTGGGCTTCCCACCAAGGGTACAGTGTCTTTTTTTCTTTTCTTTTTTGTTGTTTTGTTTTGTCTGGTTTTTTTGTTCTTTTATTCAGTCTTTTTTATTACTAGTATCCTCAAACTAGGACTTGGAGTGACTTTTCATTAACATAGAGTCAATACAAAAGTCTCCTAGTTGAGGAAATGTATTCTAGATTTTCATATAAATTGGGGAACAAAGAGAAGTTACTATAATTCTGCTTGTAAGCTATTTCTGTGGAGCTGGTTTATTTTGTTTTCAGATAGGAGTTAAGTAGTATAAAAATCCGTATCCAGGGCTCTAACCAATTTATTTTCGCCACTCAAAAAGTATTTTTTAATTCCTCTTAGGAGCCTACAGCCTAATAGCCAGAACAAACTTTGTAAGATCTCAGCTTACTTCAAAACTACAATTACCTTTTAATAAATGGTGACCATTTTATCAGAGAAAATAAATTCTTAGGGTACATTCAATCATTGAGTAAATCCGCTTTTTCAGCTTACCTGCTGCAAGTTCCTTTGTTTTCGCAGTGAATTCCTTTTTGATACCCTTACCTCACCGAGTGGTTAAGAGAAGTTTCACTTCTTTTTTTAAATAAAGCCGAGCCACTTAGAACACTAAAAAGGGAAATTAATCCAAACCAGCAAAGTACTGCAGATAATGCAGGGGCTCAGGATCAGCCACACCTAGGGTACAGCCAGCGCTGCCACTCATCAAGTTGAATTAATTTGTGTAAGACTTTTAATCTCTCTGAGTCTCAGTTTCTCATCTTTAAAAGGGGTTGTTGTCTGAATTCAACATTTCATAGAATAGCCATTATAATACGGGAGGTGTCGATGAATAGAAGCTGCATGATTGCTATTCCACCACGATATTCAAGTGTGGTGCCCAGGACTCCTTGTGAATACACGTTTTTAGTAGACTGAATGCTCTCTAGGCCCAAGCAATTGTGGAAGCGAAAAGGGTCAACTCTTAATTCCTTCCTCTTTGAACACTGTGCAGGCTGAAGGAGACCAGGCATTTGCATGTGTATTGGATCCAAAAGTTACGCCTTGCTGCAGGAGTGCCCACCCGTGGCAGGCAGCAGGGGACAGTGTAGCATTTCAGCGTATTTACAAAACCACACCAGTGATGCCAGGACCTGGGAGCCAAAAGGCAATTGGACCAGAAAGGATTAAGTCTTGTCAGTCAAAAAAGCCTGTGTGGGGAGGTCAAGTGCAAGTAGTTGACAGAGGATGGACTAGAGAAGTGGTGTCCCCCAAACCCTGTGGGCTAGAGCTACACAGCTCTCTCTAGCTGCCTGCCATGCACATGCTGCCTTCAGTGTCCTGAGGAAAATGGGAAACACAGCATTTTCCATCCTCCAGGTGATTCTCTTATCCCGGATTTTCTACCAGGATGTCTCTCGGGCCTCAATTCCACAAACCAGCTCCCCAAGATGGTTGACACTCTTTGGACCCATCCCAAAAGGCAATCCTAAGAGTTTGGAGGGATTAGAATTGAGTATTAGTCTGCCAAGGAACAAACTCATTGCGTAAACCTTGTAAGTAAAGATGTTATGGTCTCATTTGATGGTCTCTTATTTCAAGCCTCGCTATAAAAGTTCATGCTTAACAAGGCTTTAAAAATGGATGTATTTCATTAGTGTGTAATTAATTTAAAGTATTCCTGAGCATTTATTGTAGTTGGTGGAAATCAATAAATATATGGATTCCTTTTCATAAAAACTGTCTTCACACAGTGCTATCAAGTTGGAAACTAGGTATTGGCACCCTTCCAAAGAAATAGTATTATTTGATTAGCTCTTGTGGTTAGAGTTATCCAGTACAGTCATACTCTAAGATTTCTGGCATCTCTATGATAAGGCACATAAATAGGACTCACAGAGGTCTACAGATAATTTAGCACCCCATGGTTGATCTCTGAAATAGCCACATCAAAAACCACAAGGCTGATTTCTCCTCAAATGTTCTACCTAATACCTCCATCACTAATTATCCTTGCAAAAAGTAGTTTTAAACTCACATCAGAGTCAATTTACTTATATTTATTAACTTATTTAGTTTATATATTTATTTGTTTAAACTCAACTACAAATATGACTCTAGGCAAACATTGAAATATTTTGAGGTACAAAAGAAAGAATACTATTTCTTCAGAAGAAATGAAGCTCTTTTGACACCCCCAAAAATACTAGTATGTGAGTAGCAATCATATTTAGTTACAGTGGATGACCTAATAAATGCTCACCTATTTTGGATATTTTATAACGTTTATCTTGGACTGGTTGACACAAGCACATTCTACAACATTATCTAGAAGCAGAATAGGACACTTGCACATTTTTTTAAACTGTTTCTTCAACTTTTGAGTCCCCATTCCTCCAATGCTTCTGACTTTTATCATGTCCTTTCAACTGGGCTTGATAAATTATAGGATGACATGAGGAAGGAAATACTAGGCAGATGAAATACTTTTGATCGGAGGGGAAAGATAATTTGGACATGATAATAATGGATGAAGATACTAGAAAGAAGAGCTTGTAAGGCAAGGTGGAAGACAAAATATTGGCCCCTGAAGTCTCTGCTAAAAGTAACTTTTTGTAAAAAGAACTTTGTATATTGTGCCTGTCATAAACATTCAGTTCCGTTGTGCAATGAAGATAGATGACAAGAATTTGCTGCTCCATACTCCAACAACCAAAAAAAAACAAAAAACAAAAAGCAACTTCACCAAGTCCCTGGAATCTGGCTTCTTCAGTTCCAAATGTCAGTGGAAAACTTGTGCCTGTGAGGGCTGGGGGCAATTGTTATGTAACTAATTGGACATCTACATAAATATGGAAATCAGGCAGGTTCCCTCCTTCTCATCTGTTCTGAAGCCAGAGTTTGCTCTAAAGTTAATAAGTGTGCAGACTCAAGAGAGATGCATGGTTTAGCTGCCCTACACTGACTATCTTACATAAACCTCAAGGTTATGAAGTTTACTCCATTGTGTGTCCAAATGGTAGGAAGAAAAACACAAATTTTAAGAGTCACTAATCAGAGATGGAAAGAAAAGACACAGCCCAGTGGCTGATAGAGTGATTTTTTGGGTTAGGGGAAAACTGAGCTTGTTTGTAGTTTGTAGTCTTTAATTAATTTATCTATTTATTTTTAAAGATTTATTTATTTATTTCTCTCCCCTCCCCCCCACCCCAGTTGTCTGTTCTCTGTGTCTATTTGCTACGTCTTCTTTGTCTGCTTCTGTTGTTGTTAGCGGCACAGGAATCTGTGTTTCTTTTTGTTGCGTCATCTTGTTGTGTCAGCTCTCCATGTGTGCGGCACCATTCCTGGGCAGGCTGCACTTTCTTTCACACTGGGCGGCTCTCCTTGCGGGGTGCACTCCTTGCGCATGGGGCTCCCCTACACGGGGGGGGCACCCCTGCATGGCACGGCACTCCTTGCATGCATCAGCACTGCGCATGGGCCAGCTCCACACTGGTCAGGGAGGCCCAGGGTTTGAACCGTGGACCTCCCATATGGTAGACGGACGCCCTAACCACTGGGCCAAGTCCGCCTCCTGTAGTTTAGACCACCCAAGGAAGTAGAAGGTCTCTGGCTGCATCTGGATTGTAACTATCTCTTTCAAGTCATTCTTCTCAAAAACCTTTTCAACCCCAAGAGCAGTGTTTCCAGCTTATTAATCTGTTTGTCTTTAGATTTCACTAAGTATCTGCCACATAGATGCTCCAAAAATATCCAGAGAATGAATGAATGGAAAAGCTATGCTCTCTATGAGCCCACATTTCTCTGGAATATATTTTGTTCGGATATTGAAGCCTCTGGGACCCTCCCCATTCCTGTTCCACTCAGCATAAATCTTTTGAAAGATACAGAGTTCTCACCTGACTCTGTAAACACAGATTATTGACATTGGCCATGTAGACAAGACCTACTTCTTCCTATAGGTCTGCCCGGGTACCTCTGCTCTTAGGCTTGCTGGTCTCTAGACTGATAATTGTATCACCCAATTGGGTGTGGCTCCTAGGACAAAAGTGGGAGGGATTACAATAAGGACAGTAAGTAAGAGGTGGAGCAGCAGAGCCTGAACAAATACAAAGATGGTTGTAAAAATATGACATCTCTGTTAAGTGAGACAGTCCCAACTTGAAATCACGATCCTACTAGATGGATGCCCTGGCTGTTTTCTGCCTTGGGAGCACCAAGACTGCAACTAATCCATTGAACACCTTCATGTAAATTAGTAAAAGTTTCCCCATACCCCGGGCAGATGTGACCAACACCAGAGAACATGGCTTGAGGAGAAAAGCATGGATTGGATTTCATCCTCCACTTGACCCTGTGGGCAGGTACCTTGTGCAGTGAACAACCTGTACTTTGGCAGGTTTCATCCCTGCTGGTTGCGCCCTCCCTGCAGAATCACTCTTGAGCTAAGAACCATAATCCCATTCTACAAGTTACACATCAGATCCCTGGTCCAGCCTGTACCTTGGTAACAGTTAAATGACATGGAAAAGCAGGGTCCAGGATTTCAGGTGTGCAACTAGTAGATAACTGGCATCATGCTGAACACATACTTTTTCCCTTCTATTTGCAAAACTAATAGGATAACTCTACATGAAAGACTTTTTCTGCCTTGTAAGGGCAAACTGTAGCTGCGCCTTCATTTTCATCTTTGTGGTTTAGTACTAGCAGGTGGACGACTGATTCATATACGGTTTACCTTATGCAGCTCTATCGGTGCATTAAAGCTGTGGGAAAAGGCAGGGGGGTGGGCTTCCCTCCATCCCTCCTCATTGGTCAAATCTATGTTTCCAGGGCTTTTTTCAATGAAACTACAATATCAGGCAGTGAAACTTAGAGTTTCAGTAATCCCATTTGATTAAACTATGGGCAAATCCTGCTGCCTCACCATGCCAGCTGGATCTCAGATGGACAATTCTCAAACATACTTGTAGAGTTGTGGGAGTGGGGATAGAGGGGAGTTGAGTAAAGATTGTGTCTATGATTGCTGAAAACTGAAGCTATATTTTTCTGAACACGATCAATTTCTGAACTAGAAAAAGGAACTCTTTGGATCAGACAATGAATGGCAGGGGAGGATGAATATGGTATAGGTAAAAGATTGAATTCAGTGAGTAGAGACCCATCTTTGGATTATTATCTTCAATGAGTTTGGCCTCTCTACCACCCTCTCTGTGGGAATAATTCCTTAAATGTTCATAAGAACTTTGTGAGGCTGGGCTTGCTTCTGTGGAAAGGCCTCATATGTGTTTTTCCTTGGGAAAGAAAAACTTTCCAATTAAAGGAAGAATGCTCTGGCTATCTCCTCATTGTTACTCTTTCAGGGTGAGATGTAGCTCACATCTGCCACTTGTCAGGCAAGACTCGACTCCCATTCTTAACCAATAACCACAATCTCCCTCCAGACTCATGGGGCAAAATCAGGGTGGATCCTGCTTGTTATTTGCCTTGAACCATGATTATAAGCTGGGCCTGTGAGGGCCAAGAGGCTTCAATATTTAACTGGGGCATCAGTAGGAGTTCAGGGAAGGGATCCTGGGAGAAACCCCCTTGGCTTCTTCCTACTTATAAAATCTGTAACACATGTTGACTTGATCCAAAATTATGTCATTGACTTAAAACTTCTTGAGGTTCCAACTTCTGGGGCCCCTGGGAGAGGAAAAGTTGTTATTATAAGGTCAGGATTTAAGGCTGGCGGCTGAAGCCAGTCAGAATCTCTGTTCTGTGCTGTCCCTATGGCTTTCAGGCAGCTACGGAGAGATCTGGCTGCTCTCAGACTGACAGCTCAGGTCACGTTGCCGTGTAGACAAGGAGTAAACAATTAGATTTTTTCCCCCCAGGAGAATACATCGACGAGCATGGCCGTTGCCAGATCTGCGAAGCCTCGTGTGCCAAGTGCCGGGGGCCAACCCGGGAAGACTGCACTGGCTGCCCCGTCACAAGGTGAGTGACCTCTTGTGTCTGCTGGTGGCTGGGAATACATGGTCACTGCAAGGGCAGGTTGCAGAGAGGCACTGGGCAGGCTGAACCTGCAGGAAAAGGTCCCAAACTCCTCACAACACAGAAACCCTCCTTGACCTGGCCATGGCCCACCGCTGTAGCCCCTTCTCCTGAGATATGCGGTACCCATTTCAGGAACCAGTTCCCTGGTCATTAGGGACTTCCTTGTCGATGAAGATGGTGACTTTGATGCCACTTTTGATGCCTGGAAGTTCATTCCTGTCTGCACACCCATTCCTCAACCATCACTTCCATCTACTGGTCAAAATCCACTCATATTTCTAGCATTAGTTCAAGGGGGAACTGTGCTACGAAGCTATCTCTGACTTCTTCCTGCAAAATTAACATCGCCACCTGTTTGCTCCACTATGGTCTATATAAGGATCCATAAAAAGTACTTGGAATATTTTAAGATGTTGTTCATTAAAAATCTGTCTTTTCGTTAAACTGTAAATCCCTCGAGACACTCATCTCTGTATCTCCAGTAAGTGCCACAGTACTACGAAGAGAGTAGGCCCTCAATAGATGTTTTTTATGTTTTCTTTTATTCCCACCCCCTTGTGGCTTGCTTGCTGTCTGCTGTCTGTGTCCATTCACTGTGTGTTCTTCTGTGTCTGTATTTATTTTTATTAATTTCCCGCCCCTCACCTTGCAGCTTGCTTGTTGTCTGCTCTCTGTGTCCATTCCTTGCATGCTCTTCTGTGTTTTTGCTTGTCTCCCCTTTTTGCTGCCTCACCTTGCTGAGTCGGCTCTCCATGGCATTTGCGGGTCGGCGGCACCCCATGGCGCTTGCAGGCCAGTGGCACCCCGCAACATGTGGGCAAGCCCACCCCCAAAAAGAGGCCCCAGCGAGTGAACCCAGGGCCTCCCACATGGTAGAAGGGAGCCCAGCTGACCGAGCCACAGCCGCTTCCCTCAATAGCTGTTTGATAATTGAATGAATGAAGGAATAATAAGTACCTAAAGAGCATAAGCATCAATGTGAATACACTGGAAATATCTGATGAAGAGAATTGGGGGCCTGTTAAATTTTTAGTCAATGCTCTTCTGACCCTAGCACTCAATATTTATCAGCTTCCTGAGTGTTTGAATGCTCTACTGCACTAAACGTGTAGAAAGCAGGGTCTCTTCCCAGAACAATAGGACAGGACCACTCCAGTGGCCAGTGCTTTGCATCTCTATGCTAGACTTTAACTCTGCTTTGCACAATCATCATATAGTCTAATTCTTCTTCGGACTGTGATGGCTTTGAGAATAGGAACTGTGGTGTATTTATCCCTTTATTCTCTATAGTGCTCAACACTTTGTAATAATTCAATAAACACAAATTTATTGTCTCCCAGTTCTGGAGGCTAGACGTCTGAGGTCTGTAGGGGAGAAACCCTCCTTCCCCTTCTGGGTTCTGGTGGTTTGCTGGCAATCCTTGGGCTTCAGTCTCTGCTTCATCATCACATGCCCTCTCCCCTGTGTCTGACTGTGTTTTCCAGTTCTCCTCTTCTTATAAGAACAGCAGTCATATTTGATTAGCACCTACCCTAATCCAATTTGGCCTCATCTTAGCTAGTAACATCTTCAAAGACCTATTTCCAAATAAGGTTACATACACAGGGCTGTGAGTTAAGAACTGGGCACCTCTTTTGGGGGGACACAATTCAACCCACAACAGCATGTTTTACTGAACTTAAAAAAGTGTGTAATCAGTACCATGGGCTTGGCTCTCCAGATAACTCACTCAGAAAGAGGGAGGGAGGAGGTTATAAAAAGTACTGCCTTAAGAATTCTCAATGATAACTGTGATAACATTTTCCAAGCATCTCTCTAAGATATCTATACCTCTGAATATTAAATTGGCTTTAAAGAGCTTCAGGATATACTATAAGATACAGACAGTATACTAAAAATGAGGTCCAATTTCTCCTCTGATTCCCCACCTTACCAATAGTCAAATCCCATTGCATATTGTAGACATCCTTTAAACTAGGGAACCAGTTTGGCATTTATTTGGTAAAGCAGCTATCACCATCCAGTACACAATGTAGGAGTCATAGTTATCTCAGGCTCATAGGAAATGAGAAAACAATTTTATCTCATTTAAACCATTTTTAAAAGTCTAAGTCCACCTGTATAAGAAGATCAGAGTACACCTGCTCAGTCATCTTGGCAGCTCAGTTCCATTTATTCATTTAATTAATCCAGGCTCTATCATTTGAAGAAAGGAAAGCATTTGTAAAGATCTTGAATGAATGTCTCCTCTTAAGAAAATTTCATTTCCTGGGAATCATTTTCTTCTCATCTCTCTGAGTGCTCCCTTTCTCTTTCTCCATTTCTCTTCCTTTATGTCCATTACTTGCAAACATGTCCAAGACAGAGTGTCATATCATGTCAGTGAATGACCCAATTTCTTTTCTTTTCTGAATTTTCCATGAAAGAGGTTATGAGGATGAAGACAAAGAAACTACATGGAAACACCGTGAGGGTGACTCCTTTGTTCTTGCAAGGGCAGAAAATATGCAACACTTTCCTTCAATAGAACTAGGTCTGTTCAAGACAAGTCACCAGAACAGGTTCTATGCCCAGCCTTGAGTTAAGTGCGGGTTCAGTGAGCTTTTTAGGACACACTCCTGACAAACAATAGCGGGGAAGCATCCACGCCCTAGGCCTGAAGCAGAAGCGGGAACCCTGGGGAAGACTGATGGAAACTGGGGCTGCAGAGGAGGCAGCTGCTCCAGAACCCAGACCAGGGCAGAGTTGGGTGAGGAGCTAATCCCCCTACCTCTCTCTCCTCCACCCTTGGCTCTGCTGGTGTTTCCCGTTGTCTGAATTCCTCTGGAGGCCAACGGGAAATACTACTTACAAGGGCGAGTGAGTGAGCTTGGGAATACTGTTAATAGTGGGCATGCTTGCAGGACACAGGAGAACAGAGTATGGCAGAAAGTGGACCTGGGGTTGGGCTGAGGGATGGGGCACAATCAGAATAAGGAGGGTATTTGGTCTCTCTGAGTTTCTTCCTTTCTTAAATGTTTCAATATCTCCTGTCCTGGTAGAAAGAAACTATTATTGGGAGAGGGATGTTAATATTTAACTTGTCAGTTTTCTTCAGAATGATATAGGAGGGAGTTAAATTCATGGGAGGGGGGCACTATAGATGAAACAAGACTGGCCATGCATTGATCATTGAATCTGGTTGAATACATGAGAGGGATGTTGTACTCTTTTGTTTACTTTTACTTGTGTTTAAGTTTTCCCATAATAAAAATTAAAAGATAAAAGCATTTAACCCTGATGTTGCTTATAGGAAACAAAAAAATTTGAAAGTCCTCTCTTCATCTTATTATTTTCCCTTTAAATTTCTATAAAACCTCAGGTTTCGCTCCTTACAAACGATTGAAAACTTGGAGGAAAGAAATGCCCCTTTGACCCTGCTGTTGCACCCGCATAGTTCTGCAGTGCAAGGTCCTCACTGCCCAAACTAACCAAGCCCAGTTCTGAAGGGGTTGCAGAGTCTGGTGAATTAGTTAAAAGCATTTAAAAGCTACCTCTGTTCTTCCCCACCCTCAAATGTTTCCTTTGATCTGCTTCACTGAGTTCAGGAAAAAAGACATTTTGCCAGATTTCATTCTGTTAAAGCATTGGAGCACCAAGAAACCATGTTTAGTGCCCTTGTTCTGGCTTCAGTTAGGCCAAGGCAGCAATTAGCACAGAGAACCAGCAAAGCCGGACTTGCCATTTGTACCCTTCACATCTCCCCTCACACAACCTGGGGGCTTCTGGCGATATTGAGGGCATCATCTCTGCTTGGCTTTTCAGCCCTTGGCTCCTTTGAGCCTTGCTGGACCTGGAATGACGCACTGTCACTCGGTGCTGAAAAGGTCAAGGGCATGTATAATTTGGTGGAACTTCTTCCTCTGTAGAGATTAACTTGCCTGAGTGTCTCAGGAATTCACAACATCTTGAGATGGCTTTAAAGAAAATTTTCATCGGTCCCATGGAGCCCAGAGCAAGGCAGCTATTCTCTTCCATTAGGGAAGATTTATTGGTGACTATGGAAAACTGGCGATTTGAAAAGGTGCTTCTCCTCAAGTCCCTTAGCAATGGTACTTGAGGAGGATGGAGAATACAGAGCAAGTAATGTAATTCAATGCCTTTAGTTAAGCATGATTACTTTTCCTATCTTTTGTTCTTTAGAAAGACTCAAGTTCTCACAGCAATGGGGGTATCACCTTTTCTTGGGATAGGGGGTGCTGGTTTAAAGTATAATTAATGTGCTTGATACCTCCTTAAAAATCAAGCATTTGAGTCAAAAAGACAGCCCCTTTCCTATATAAATAGGAAAGAATTATACTGTCTGCTCCCCCCCTCCTGTTTCTGTATAGTTTTACATTGTTCCGACTAAGAATATTAAATCTCTCCCAAAAGAAATTATTTTCCCCCTTGACCAATCTTTTCCTATAAAGAATAAAATGATGATGTATTGTGCAACCTTTTCTCAACTCAACGTAGACCCCAGAATAAACATGCCCCATTCTTCTTTTGAGCACAGCATCAGAGAGCTTCCTTGTTTAAAAGCCTCAGAAAGCTCTTAGGCAGTTTTTCTTATAGAGTCGTGTCTTAGTGTGTGAGGGCAGCTATAACAAACACCACAGACCAGTCAGTTTAACAACAGGAATTTATTGTCTCACAGTTTTGGAGGCTAGAAGCACAACATAAAGGTGTCAAGGATCGTGTTTTCTCTAAAGTTCTTAGCATTCTGGTGGTAGCTAGCCAGCAATCCATAACTCAGTTCCTGCCTCTGTCACATGGCCATCTGGCTCTTTCTGTCCCCTCCTCACTTGTCTGTGTCCCTAACTGGATTTCCTCTCCTTGTAAGAATTCTAGTCATATTAGAGTTAGGCTCACCCTGATTCAGTTTGAGCTCACCTTAACTAATAGGATCGTCAAAGATCCTATTTAAAAATAAGTTCACATCCCCAGGACCAGGGATTCAGACTTCAACATGTCCTTGTAGGGGACAGGGTCCAATCCATAACAGGAGGATGTTTTTTAACTAGTCACATCCAAATTATTCCTTGAAATATCTTCCATTTCAGAAACCAGAGCCAGTCTGGGAATGGGATAATGGCCATTGGCATTTGTTCTCAAAATCTGGGCTGGGTGACTGTATGTGAGGGTGCCTGGTATCTGCTTGGCTGAGGACAAGCGAGTGAGCGTGACCATCCATTCAGGGTCCTACAGTGGACCAAAAGGATTGTTCCCTCCAGGGTTGCAGTCACAAGACCAGACACGGGGGGCTGAGAGTCCAAGAACTGGAGGGGTCCTCTGCTTTAATCCCATTTGTTTCCTCACAGATGCAAATTACACACTTTCAGGATGTGGGGGACTAGACTGGAGAATGCAAACCACACAGTATTTATGAAGCCTTGTCCCCCCATACGCCGAATTTCCTCCAAACCTGAGTTTGACCTGGCCAGCCCCAATTCAGGGGTTTAGACAAACCAGTGCGACTCCAGGAACAAGTTGCTGCTCATGGTCTACACCTGGCCTTTCATGTAGTAGCCAACCTGAGTGGTGAAGGTTAGAGAGAGAGGAGCCCTCTGCCATGTGTTCCATTAACCTCACAACCAAACCACTATTCAAGAGCTACCACTCCAAGGAAACTCAAAGAAACACCAATTTGCAATCACCTCTGTATCACTTAGGAATCTTTTAGCAAATATCCAGTAATCCAAACTATCAGTGTGCGGAAGGTAGGACAGCAGTTTGCAAAGCTGCCTGCCCCTCTCCAGTCTGCGCCTCAGACCAGCAGCCTCAGCAGCACCCAGAAACTTGTCAGAAATTTAAGTTTTCACCTCTCTCCCCAAAAGCTACTGAATGAGAAACTCTGGGGACAGAGCCCCCCAGCTCACTTCATTTACTCACATTACCTGTCTGATTCCTGAAGTTGATGAACATTTTGCATTTCCCTGAACAGAATTCCTGGATATGATTCATTTAACCACCTTTGCTCTTGTGATTACTTTGCAAGGAAAAGAGAAGCAAAACTATGGAAATATTAACAGTGATTTTTTTGCACATATTATGTGTATATAAAACCAAATATTTTGGAAGTCCAGAGGCTAACTAATTTGCAGTGCCCTTGTAAGTGTTGGTCAGAAAATGGGGGACTGCAGTACCCCATACATCAGGAAACATTTGCAAAAATGACACTCTGAGTTCATTGATTATCTACAGCTTGCATAGGCCAAGTTTATAAGCAGCACCTTAGCTACAGGATGGCTAGTACTTTGCTCTACCCTGGGAGCAGCTGCAAAATTAGCATTTCCCTTGCAAAGTATTAACATGGTAAAAACTAAAGGAAAAAGATTTTTTCCAAGACCTGTGGATTCAGAGGCCTGGTTAGTATCTTGAGAGTTCAGGGAAGCAGACTTTGGCCCAATGGATAGGGCATCCACCTACTATATGGGAGGTCCACAGTTCAAACCCCGGGCCTCCTTTACCCATGTGGGGCTGGCCTACATGCAGTGCTGAGGTGCGCAAGGAGTGCCAAGCCATGCAGGAGTGCCGGGCCATGCAGGGGTGTCCCCCACATAGGGGAGCCACACGTGTAAGAAGTGCGCCCTGTAAGGAGAGCCACCCAGCGCGAAAGAAAGTGCAACCTGTCCAGGAATGGCGCTGCACACATGGAGAGCTGATGCAGCAAGATGACTCAACAAAAAGAAACACAGACTCCCAGTGCCACTGATAAGGATAGAAGCGGTCACGGAAGAATATACAGCGAATGGACACAGAGAGCAGACAACCGGGAGGGGGACGGTTGGGGAAAAGGGGAGAGAAATAAATAAAAATAAATAAATCTTTAAAAAAAAAGTTCAGAGACTTCTGACTATTGGCTGGGGTTGGCTGGGGCCTACAATATGGATTCAATCTCTGTGGGCACTGATTGGCTTATTTGGAAATTAAGTCAGGTATTGCATCCTGTGATCACCCCTGCCAGTCTCTGGCATGTTTATTGTTGGGTCCAAACCTTGGTCCAGGGATAGGAAAGTGACTACTATTTCACATGCTCTACTGAAGATGGGTCCCAGGCATCCCCCTTGTTTTTAGAACAATGAAATCAAATCTGCAGCTAAATGTGAACTTCACATGCTGTGAAACTTAAGACCATTCCAGAAAGTCACCCATACAAACTCTAACTAAAGTCTGCCTCTCCTCTCCTTGCTGCTCTAGGATTTTTGATGATGGCCGCTGCGTTTTCAACTGTTCCTCACAGAAATTTGAATTCAAGAGCCAATGTCTTCCCTGTCACCACACCTGCCAGGAATGCCAAGGGAGTGAGCCTTCCAACTGTACCTCCTGTGGAGCAGGTGAGCAGATCTGGCCACTGGCTTGTTCTTCCTTGCCTCAAATCTCTTCTTTGACCAGTGGCCTTTATTTGGTTTGACTCAGAAGCTTTATCTCAGGGGTTAAGGTTAAACAGCTGCTCATAAGAGAGCATTTACAACCTTGAAGTTTCTGCTTGCTGTCAGGACAGGAAAACCTCATTCACATTAGTGTAGACACAGACTTACCTCTAAGCGAAGAGCTGTCTTTTTCCAGAGAAGTAGAAAGAGAGGGTATGGAAACATTAGGTCATTAATTCAGACATGAGGACAGAAAATAAAGCAAAGACCCATTGAGGAAATTAAGCCAGGAAATTAAGGAGGACACATTCAATCTTTAAGAGAATTATCATAATAGACGCTGTGTGAGGGGTTCCTCATACCTGAGCTATGCCACTTGGAAGTTGTCAGAGAACTGCAGGAACAAGGAAATCATCTCAAAACATAAATATGCCCCAACATTAACACCTCTAAAAGTTTTCTGCTCTCATTGGATTATATCCCATGGTCTCAGAGGTCCTCTGCAGTTTGACCCCTGACTCTTTTTCCAGGCTCATCTCATATGCCTGCTCTCCCTCTTTGACCTCCCCTGGCAAAATACTCTGGACCAGATTCTTAGTTCAGAAACCTTAATAATGCAGTACTAAAGAAGGATGGGTGGTTGGATTGAAGCAGGCTTTAATAAAAGGCTGACAATCCTCTAGCTGGGGAGCCCATCTACCCTATAAAGCTGCCCCATCAACTTGTAGAAAGTCTACCCCTGGTGTAATTGTAATCATGGAGGTTTAGGTATGGATCTCTTTGATAATGCACATCTCCAGGGAAGTTGTTGAAGATTCACTCTAAATTCTCTCCCAGATTTATCCCCTGCCCTACTGGATGCAAAGCTACTTTCATCTACTCATACAAGAGCTAAAGAAAGCAAAATTTTGAAGTAAACATCATAAAATGTATGCCTTTCACTCTTTATCCTTGCCAGCAGTCCCTTCCCCCATATGCCTTGACCTCATTCATGCCTCCTCTCCTCTCACAGGCATCTGAGGCCTTTTCTTTGGTCCACCTTCTCTTCTAAAAAATCAGCCACTGAGAAATGTTCAGTAATAGTTAGTTACCCTTCAGTTAGAATGAAAGCCAGTCTAAACTTTGGCATCACCTGTATTTTAGCTCTTGTCTCATATTATCATGTGAAATGTTTTGGTACCTCTTATGGATTGAATCATGTCCCCCACAAAGACATCATGTTGAATGAAAATAAATGAGACACAAAAGGACAAATACTATATGATCTCACTGATATGAAATCATTAGAATAAGCAAACTTATAGAGTCAGAATCTAGAATATAGGTTAGCAGGGGATGGGGTAGGAGTAGGAAATGGAAATTCAGGCTCAAAATGTACAGTTTCTATTTGGAATGATGGAAGCGTTTTGGTGATGGCAGCACACCATTGTGAATGTAATTAATAGCACTGAAACATATATCTGAATGTGATTAAAAGGGAAATGTTAGGGTGTATGGTAATAGAATAAACTTTTTTAAAAATTCATGAAACTGCACTATATATGCAGTGAACCCTAAGTTAAACCATGGATTACAGTTAATGGTACAATTATAAAAATGTGCTGTCATCAATTATAACAAATGTACCAGACCAATGTAAGGCGTTTATAATAGGGAGGCAATGGGATTCTTGTATTTTATACATTATTGTTCTGCAAACCTATAACTTCTCTAATAAATATTTTTAAAATTTTAAAAATGAGTCCTAACCCCTGTGGATGTGAACTCATTTGTAAAAAGGATCTTTGAAGAATCTATTAAGATGAAACCAGACTGAATCAGGGTGGGCCTTAACCCAATGCAACTGGAGTCCTTCTAAGCACAGGAAGTTTGGACATGGAAATAGTAGTGAGGAGGAGGCAGCAGGAGACAGATGGCCGTATGATGGGGGATTGAATTATGGATTGCTGGCAAGCCATCACCAAGACGCTGCAGACTTTGGAGAAAGCATGACCTGATTTGGGGCTTTCTAGTCTCCAAAATTGTGAGACAATAAATTTCTGTTATCTAATCCAACCAGTCTGTGGTGCTGTTATAGTAACCCTGGAAAACTAAGGCAGCACCTACCAGCAAACATCAGCCCTTTCTTGCTGGAATCAGCTTCCCCCCTACATATCATTACAATAATTTAATTTCTGAGACTCTGGGCAAGTAGCCAACATTTTATGCATGGTATTTAAATCTATGTGCTATCCAATTATCATCCATAACTAAGCAAGCTGGCATATTCAGACTATCAGATATATGACCAAATCTTGGCACAATCCTAGGACCAAACCTTTGGGGAAGCTGGCCATGGTCAAAGCATCTAAGTGACTTCCCTTAGCATGGTCCATGTATTTTAAGTGCCAAGGCCCTGAAAATCTCTGTCTTTTAAAACCAAATTATAATGCCGAAAGAGGTCCAAATAGTAAAATCATGTCTATACAATAAAAATAAAATAAAAACATTTTATCCAGTAGCTGAGTCCATCACCATTCATTTTTATTTTAAGATTGCTGAGACAGTTGGATATGTAGGAAAAATATGAATATTGTCAAATATCCATTCACTCCTTCATTTATTAAATCATTCAACAGATAATGTAGTGAGAGCTTACTATAAGCTAGGCTGTCCCCAAACCTCTGGATCCTGACTTGATATCATGAGAATGCCTTTGGGGTATACAACAGGCTTCTTCAAGGCTCTCTCTCATAACCCTCCTTATAGCTGAGAGATACAGAAGTTGGGACCCTCTGAAAAATGGAATCGTTCTGAGTAAGTTATGGTGGAAATGAGGTTTGCTCTTGTTTCACAAAGTAAATAAGAAGATCATAACTTGGGAGATTAACTCCATTGTGATCTCCTGAGATCCTAGGTTCTACTAGATCAGGATTTTATGCTCCACAACATTGATCTATGGTTGTAGAATTTCCAAATGTATATTACAGCCTCCCAAGTGCTCTACATCCCTTAGAGGATAACGTTTTTCTACATCTAACTTGGAGGCAGCAGGCATTTTTTTCCTACTGCCTCTCTAAAAACCTTCTTTATTTTCTTTGTCCCAAGGGAAACAGCGGGCTCCTGGAATGAAAACACATTAGAAAAGAAGCGGCTTAACAGCCCATAATCCAAGGGTGTAACTTCTAAATTATTTTTTGAGCCAGAGCTTTGATTAAATAAGAAACATTAGGTTAAATCATTTGTAAGTGCTGAGCTTACAGGTCAAAAACAGATGAAAATAAAATTTAAAATAAAACTTAAAGGTAGTTGAATACTGGGAAACGGATGTGACTCAACCAATTGGGCTCCTGTCTACCATATAGGAAGTCCAGGGTTCAATACCCAGGACCTCCTGGTGAGGGCAAGGTGGTTCATGTGGCAAGCTGGCCCACGCGGAGTGCCAGCCCATGCTGGAATGCCACCCCGTGCACAAGTGCCAACTGACGCTGAGACCTGGTACAGCAAGATGACACAACAAGAGACACAGAGGAAAGAAAATAAGAAGACACAGCAGAGCAGGGAGTTTAGGTGTCACGAGAGAGTAATCTCCTCTCTCCCACTCCGGAAGGTGCTAGAATTGGTTCCTGGAGCCACCTAATGAGAATACAAGTAGACACAGAAGAACACACAGTGAATGGACACAGAGAGCAGACAACGGGGGGCATGGAGGGAACGGGGGCAGGAATAAAACAAGTCTTTAAAAAAAAATAGTCGAATACCGCAATACCTAGTCTCATATTATACTGGCTTTCAGCTTCTGCACTTACCACAGGGAGCTGGTGCTATCTTTATCCACAGATCCAGCAGGCCTAAATCTTGAAGGTCAATGGTTCTTTATCTCCATGTGGCGTGTCACATGATGAGTGGACGCTAGACCTGATTGTTCTGGGTAAGGCAGATGTGCTAGTCTTCAGTGGCAGGGGCATTTGAGGGGCTCTGATTCTCCCCAGGACACAGCCAAAGAATACGATGACCTGAGCACACTCAGCACAAACACAAAGTCTAGAAGGGAGAGAGGAAGAGACATCTAGGCGCATCTGTGCTCATCCTGACATTTTTTTTTTCTTTTAATTTTTATTGTGGTAGCCTATGTACAACATAAAATTTCCATTTTAACCACTTTCAATATCCAATTCAGTGGTATTAATTACATTCACAATGTTGTGCTACCATTACCACTTTCATTACCAAAATGTATGTGTGTGTGTATTTTTTTTCTTTTTTTTTTTTTTTTTTTTTAATATTTGTAGCTGTTTGCCATCCTTTGTAAGTGATTAGAATTTCTTATTCCCTCCAGTAGCAGATTCCCATAGTCTGGGAATACTGCCTGATGATTCTTTCCTTGCAGTGTCCAGTGTTCACAGAAGTCAGGAACTCTCAGGAGTGCGTGTGAAGGATCATTCAGCTGCTCTTGGTCAAGTGCTTCAACAGGCTGTCATTATAGGAATTGGCAGCCGTGCAAAAATTCAGAACTTAGACGGTCAGCACAAGCACGCGAGTTTGATAACAGAATTCAAAATCATTTTAACAGGTTGCACTTTCATAAAAAGTGCCAATCATTAAGCACTTGTGTAATCCCATGGGATCTCTATTGCCCACAAGTCTGAGAGATGGCACAGATATCAAAAGGAGCTCAAAAAGTTAAACATAAGCTGAATTGTAGTTATTCACAGAGCATAATTCACAGATTTGCACTGACAGCCCAGAGTCTGGGCACTCCCCCGTCTAATACGGAAAGATGACCCCCTGCAAGGAAAACTTTTCACCTACAAGTATATATATATATTGCACTTTTCATTCCATCCACTCAATACTCCTGGTCCCCTAGGAGCAGAAGCATGCAATAGTATATATATACATATATATATATATATATATATATTTTTTTTTTCCCCAAATAATAAATTCTTATGTTTGCTTCATGGTTAAGTTTGGACATTTTTCCTCTTTTCGTTGCCCTCTAACTGTTCAGATGAGCACGGGCGAGAGCGCTTCCTGTTCCGGGACCAGTGCCTGAAGAGCTGCCCAGCGGGCTTCCACCCTGCAGAGGGAAACACCTGCCTCCCCTGCCCAGACAACTGTGAGCGCTGCCACAGGCCACGTGTCTGCACACGATGCAAGGACGGCTATGCCATAGTGCCCACTAATCATACCTGCCAGAAGCTAGAATGCGGACAAGGTAAGGCTGCTCTGAGGCCACAGCCCTGTACAAGGAGCCTGACTGAGGAGCCGTGGGCCTGAATGTTTCAGAGACTTGAAGTGACTTCCTGGTTTTAATGTCAGCACCTGGGATGACCCTGGGTGATTCCATATGCCAAATGGGGACAGCAACCATTGCCCCTATCTCTTCTCCCACACACCCTTTCTCTGGGTTTCCCAACACCAACCACAGGAACACAGCTAAGCATGGAGAAAGTGACATGGAGTGAGGGTTTTGTAGGGAAGAGAGAAAAATTAGATTAGACTCCAGAAGTACTGGTTCACAGTTTTCTCCTCCCCATTTACTAGATATGAGACTGGACAAAATTAACCTAATTTTTCCATGGCTTAGTCTCTTAATTTGTGAAAGGCAATAAGACAGAGCTGCTACGAGAGGCAAATGAGAATCACCCCACTTAAAAGTACTGAAAATACAAAAATGTTCTATAAATCATATACTATTGTTATTGCTCAACTTGTTATCTTTTTATGGGAAAAAAAGGAGGTTAAAAAACACTTACTGTTTTTGTTTTCCTCCAAGTATGCAGCATACTATTCATCTGCTTTCTTTTAAGAATTATGCCTGGTCTGGAATTAAAGAGAGCTCCAAGACATTTTAAGAATAATTTAAAACATTCATTTTTTTCCCCCTCTTAATGTTTATGAACATTGTATAGGATTTAAAACAAGCAACAGAAAGGGTTTAGGAAGATAGATGAAAAAAAGAGAGAGACAGACCCTCTTCACTTACATAGAAAATTCCATTTTCCCAGAAGCAGGACTTCTTTCTCTAATAAATGAAATTTACCAGCTTGACTTCAAAACTAGTTGCCAGGCATATAGCCCAACCTGATTCTATTTGTACCCTATCAAGCAGACCCAATCTATTAAATTAATAGAGATAAAATGTGGGTGACATATATATCCTCATAGAATGACTTTGGGCTTCTTAATTGCTCTGTGATATACTTAAAAATAAACTACATATCAATATATTTTTATAGCAATTAATGTCTCCACTCAATGGAAATGAGTTGTGCCCTTCCCTCTTTTCACTGCTTAGGTGAAGTGCATGACCCAGACTATGAAGAATGTGTTCCTTGTGAAGAAGGATGTCTAGGATGCAGCGTGGGTATGTCATCTTCCTTTGTTGCTTAAAGAGCTGAAATAGCTGCCTCTTTTATCATACAGCCTCAACCTGTTATCATGTTGCTTCAGCAGAAACTTTTCCTGTCATCACGGAGCCATCAGCATGCATTATGTAGGCTGACTCCCATGCAAACCAGGGTCTTGGTGATGAGACTTTGGCTAGAGGCATTAGAAAGGCCACTTGTCTTTATGTAACTAGAGTTCAGGAAAGGATGGTGGCGTCTTTTCCTCTGCTTGTTAGCTCTTGGTAATCATTTTTCGGGGACCTGGGACTCAGCCTCTCCTCATCTTCTCAAAGTGACAACTTTTGAAGGTGAACAATGGTGGAGGAGAAATAAACTCAGGCAAAGAAATGCCTCATTATTCTAATTTCCTTGGTATGTGAAACACAAAAGCATACGGGAAGGGAAAGTAGGTGTAGCTAGTGGTTGAATGCCTCCTTTCTGTGTATAAGATCCTGGGTTCAATCTCTGATCCCTCCTTAAACAAACAAACAAAACTCTACTGATTGGAGCTATAAACTCCTTAGAGAAGAAAGCAATGTAGTAAGAGTGCTTTGAAATCCCCATCATGCAGTGAAAATCACTTAGTCTTCAATATAATTCTTTAATTCAAATCAATAGCTCATCCTTTCTCCCCTCTCACACACCTGGATAGCCCCTGGAAGGCATGGTAGAGGCATTCTGTAATATCCAGCACCAGTGGATTGGATGTAAAGTGAAAACTATGGAGGCCACCAAATTCCAGGAATGTACCTTAATGTCAATTTAGACAACATACAGAAAATAATTAGCATTTGGATTTGTGGATCTACAAAATAGAATTTTTAAGGAACAGAATGCCATTCCCCCATTACCTTCCAGTATGAAATAAGGCATATTTTACTAGAAAATAAAATACAGTAATAAAGTCACTTAAGAATGGGGTAACACTTAGAGTCAGAGATTTAAAGGTAAAATACTAATATTCTGGGAAGCAAAAATAGACCTACACGTAAATTTAAAAATACTAAAATTTTAAAATTGGCAAAATCCATTGACTCTTATGTGATAGGAAATAGTCTCCCAGGGAGCAAGGATTAATGTTTTGACTACCTTGATTTCACTTTATTCGTATTTATCCATTATGTTTCACCCCCTCCCCCATCTAATTATTGTGGTCTCCTCTTCCAACTCTGCTGTTGCATGTCCATGCTAGTGTTTTTGTGCATTATAGAGATATAGATATGTATATGTGTATCTATGCATAGAGATCTTAGACCTCAGATTTTGTCTTTCTTGGCTCTGTGCAGAGATGATGGTAGAAAAGGCCACTTAACAAGTTCTATATCGAGAAAAGATGTTCCTTCCATTTCTTTAAGACATCTTGAAAGGGATGTACAAATATGTGAATTCATTTAGGATCGGTGAAAGATTGGCCCAGAGGTGGGATACAGTGATGGCCATGGTCACCAGGGAGCTGCACTGTGTCCACTCGCTCCTTAAGTGATCCCACTAAAGACGAGACTGAGATGAAGTTGAGGGGAAATTAATTCCATTGGCCTATACTGATCATTGGGACTCAAAATCCAAAAGAATCTACTTGAACAAATAAATAAATTAGAAGGATAAATTAGAAGTACTTTCAAAAGTACTATTGAAATATTTATGTCCAGCATATGATAAAAGCACACTATATGTAAAAATGTTTGGTGAATTGAACCAGAGAATTGTCCAAACTCCTAACAGAGAGTCATGGCTCAGACTACCCAGGGATTTAGAGAGGATGTTTTCTCCCATCACTCTGTGGTTATGTAGAAGTAGAAGAGGAAAAAAATTCATACAATACAAAAATAAATTATTTTTCATGGAATATTAGGATTGTTAGGGAGATTGAAGAGAAGGATATGGTATATTAGGTTTCATAATTTTAATAAGATATGAATAATTTGCTATGAATTTTCCCAAGATTCTTCTTATGAGAAGGGACATCAACCTTTGGAGAGAACTCAGATTTATTCCATTTTATTAATGTAGATTTATCTTTGGATGAGGTACAGAAAATCTCTAAAGGAGTTAGTGGAGAAGTGAAATCAGTCACTTCATGACATTTTAACTACATTATAAAATAATTACTGTTAGAAATAGTGAGAATTTTTCTGAATTTTTCATTCCTTTCCAGATATTTGGCACATTATAGAGTAAGATCTACCTTTTATAGCAAATAAAGAAGAATTCAAGCACCAGATTGAGTGGAATCTTGTCTCTTTCCTGGGTGGAGCTAGCTATTTGATCATTTAAAGATTGATTACCAGAAAGGAGACAGAAAACAAAACACATGACCAAAAAGTGATTGTTCTGTTGGAGGAAAATACTGAATTTGATACTCTGGGAAGAAACAAGGGTTTTTTTTTTTTAATTTATGTGACTAGATTTTTCTTTTTTACCAGGCTGTACACAAGCAGATAACATTTTATATAATACCTTTTTGTTCCAAGAGGATTTGGTGCCAAATTCTATATCTTTCTAATCAGCATCCTGAACAGAAAGTTTAAGATAAATGAAAGTGTTCTAAATTATATTTTGTCACTAATTAAGGAGAGAAGTAAATGTACCGATTTTATTTTTAGAAAATCCTTTTCATTTGCCATTTAAAGTAATTATTATGGGTGTGTATATATATATATATATATCATAAAATTTTCCATTTTAACCATTTTTTTCCATTTTAAAGGTATCGTTCTTTATTCCAAATATGCTCTAAAATCTTTATTGAACAGAGAAAAAAGAAGGGAGGTAAAAAGATGAAATAAATGTTATATTCACAATTTTCTTCAAAATTCTGGTTAACTTCATCTTTAAATGTGTGACTGGAATTTCAGTTCTCAGCTGGTCCTGGTGGAGGAATTCCTTACTGTATTTTTGTTGTTGTTGTTCCATCTGCTGATGATATTCCAGCTTCTGAGCTTCAAGTTGGTCATATTGACATTGTAGCTCTTTTTGTTTCTAAAGCTCATCTGCCTTTTTCTTAAGTTCTTTTTCTTGTAAAAAGGTATGATTTTCATACTCTTTTAGTTCTTCCTCTGTAAAGAACTGTTGCTGACCCAATGTCTCCAGGCTATCTGACTCCAGTAATTCCTTTCTTTCTGTAGCTTTCAAGTATTCTTCCAGAGTCAGCAATTGGTCTTTGGTAGCATCAACCTCTTTGGTAAACAGGGCTTCTAATTCTTGTTCATTGAGGAATCTGTCATTGTTGACATAGTGTAATTTGAAAAATATCTTGGGATCAAAGTCATTAGGATCCAATTTCTTCTCATACAACTTTCACTTATCTTTGCTTCTGGATGATTAACTTAGGGATGATTTTCATGCTTTTTCTTCATTTCTTCAAATATAGACTCTTCTTCTTTTCTCTCTTCTTTATTCAGTATTTTTAAATATTCTCTCCTTCTGTGTCCCTCCATCATTTCATATTTTTAAAATTCTTCATGTCCTGTTTTGTCATAGTGTTCCAGATCACATGTAGCTGCTTTGACTAACATATCTAAATCTGGGGATTCAAATGTGTCAGGATTCAGGTGGTTCAGGGATCAAATTGTTTGAGAAGAGCTTGATGGTCTATACCTATATCTTGAAGGGAATCCAATTTAGCTTTAAGTAGCATTCTTAACTTTGCTGCTTCTTGCCTTTTAGTACATCAAGTTTGGTACTCACATGGAAACTAGTAAATCCAGCTCTTTGCTTAGCTTCCCTCTCTTTAGTTCCTTTGTGTCTGTTTTCTGGAGTTTTTCTCTGAAATGTTCATCTGTTTGCCACACATCAGACACTTGGTTGAGATATTCATCATAATGAAGCCCAGTCTCCTTGTTCCAAGTTGGCAGGCGAAACTCTGCCTGCTGAGCACCCGCAGTGGCTTCAATTTTAACCATCTTAAATTGTTTAATTCTGTGGCATGCAATGTTTTCCCATATTGCCACCATATAATACCAACATTTATTTATTACTCAAATAGAAACTCTGTGCCTTTTAAGCAATAACTTCCCACTCACTCCTCCCCTCAGCCACTGGTAACTAATCTACTTTCTGCTTCAATGAATTTGCTTATTCTAGAAACTTCATTTAAGTGGAATCATGCAGTAGTTGTCCTTTTATGTCTGTCTTATTCACTTAGAATAATGTCTTCAAGGTTGTATTAGTCAGCCAAAGGGGTGCTGATGCAAAATAGCAGAAATTGGTTGTTTTTTATAAAGGGTATTTATTTGGGGTAGGAGCTTACAGATACCAGGCCATACAGCATAAGTTACTTCCCTCACCAAAGTCTATTTTCATGTTTTGGAGCAAGATGGCTGCCAACGTCTGCCAGGGTTCAGGCGTCCTGGCTTCCTCTCTTCCCAGGTCTTGCTTCTTTCCAGGCTCAGGTCCTTGTTTTCTCCACAGGGTCAGCTGTAGACTATCAGTTAAACAGCTCTGTCTCTCTCCCCAGGGTTTCTGCTGTGTCTAAGGAACCACCTCTATTCCTCTGTGCTCTTTTCCTGGGTCAGGTCCTCTCTTCCCAGGCCTTGCTTCTTTTTCCTCTGGTGCTTACTTACCGGGGTCTCCAGCTCATGACTCCAACATCAAACTCCAAATCAAAACTCCAACATCAAAATCTTCCAACTCTGTCCTTTGCTATATCTTTTATATGTGGTCCAATCAAAGCCCTCATCATAATTTAATCACGCCCAGGTACAGACTAGTTTACAATCAAATATATATTTTTGGAATTCATAACTATACCAAACTGCTACAAAGGTGCATCCATATTATAACATGTTTCAGAATTTCATTCCTTTTTATGACTGAATAATATTTCATTGTATAGACACACATTATGTTTATCCATTCATCTGTTGATGGACATCTGGGTTATTTATACCTCAGCTACTGTGAGTAATGCTGCTATGAACATTGGCGTACAGATACGTGTTTGAGTCCCTGTTTTCAATTCTTTGTGGTATATACATAGGAGTGGGATTGATGGATCATTCTGTGCTTAGCCTTTTGAGGAACTGCCAAACTGTTTTCCTGGAGTAAGCTTTACAAGATATTTTGAGGCACCTTTTAAACACTAAATGTAGAAAATATATTAATAGTTATAACACTTGACTGTAACCTAAGCTTAGGGGCCTATGCCAATATCATCATAGACTTAATTGATTTTAATGATATTGCATAAAGTCAACTTACTTTGTAACCTAATCAATAAAGCAAAAATTAATATGCCTTAACTTGGCTCAGAATTTGTTAATGAATCTCTACTAATATCTACTCACTGAAATTGCTGCAGTGCCTACTCTTGTGGAAAAATATACACAAATTTTAAACAAATAACTGCCCAAAAATCCATATAAATCAAGGGCTAAATAGTGGTATATGCCCCAGAAGAATTTAAAAAGGAGGGCATCTCTCTGCACTGAAGTGGTCAAAGAAAGCTTGACCATCAGGCGTGGGATAAACCTTGAAGATTCCTTGAAGGAATTTAGACAGAGCTGAGGGCAGGACTGCAATAGGGAGAGTCTTTTGATTTGGAAAATAGGATGGAAGAAATGTTTGGAGAGGAAGGAATGTACACTACAAATCTTAGGGGCACTGAGTATACTGGTTTTGCAAAAAGACTGAGCAAATAAAACAAGAAAAAGAGAAGTTTGGAGGAGTTGTTGAAAACCAAATGGTAAATCTTGAATTCCAGACTAGGTTTAAAAGTATTCCATGGCAAAGGAAATAATTGACATTTATTTACAAAGAGAGTGTTTTGGAGGGGTGTTTTAAGATTAATTTGGTAACCATGTGTAGGGAAACTGAAAGAGAGAAGGGCTGTAAGGAAAGAAGCCAGCTAGATGGTTTCAGTAATCTGGGTTTGAAGTGAAAGGTAGCCTGATACAAGACGATAACCAGGAAATTACAAAGAAAGAGACAGCTTCTAAAAATCACTTGAAATAAATGGCCTTTAAGACTAAGAAAAGGTGCTTAATTTTGTTCATTAAATAGGAAATGCAAATGTAAATTGCAATGAATTACCATTTCTCACCTGTCACAGAGGCAAAAATTCAAAAGCTTAATAACATACTCTACAGGCAAGGCTGTAGGAAAACAGGCACTCTTTTTCATTGCTAGGGAGAGTATGAAATGGCACAACCCCTGTGGAGGGAAATTTGGCACCATATTATGCAACTGCCTGTACATTTACCCTTTACTATGCAATACCTCTTCTACAAATTTACCCTGAGGACATCCCTCCACAAACTCTATTCACAATATTTTTCACTATGACATCATTTATTGTGGTACACTATTAGAAACTATTTAGATGCCCATCCATGGAAGACTTGTAAACAACAAAGATCTATATGAACTGATAGTGATTCCACAGTGTACTGTTGAACATAGAAGACAAAGTGCAAAAGAGTATACGTGGTATGCCACCTTTGGGTAAAAAAAAAAAAAAAAAAAAAGTTGAGGTAAGAATATACGTTCTTGGGCCTTCGGTTCCGTGAAGGAAGCAGGGCTGCGCGGCGTCTCACTGGAGAGGCAGCCCCAGGAACCTGCCCACCAGCTGGTTTGACGCCAGCGCTGTCAAGTCTCCACAATGCTGGGTCCGGAGCGAGGCGCTCGTGGTCAAGCTCCGTGGCTTGCCCTGGTCTTGCTCTACTGTGGATGTGCAGAATTTCCATTCCGACTGCAAAATTCGCAGTGGGTTCACTGGTGATCACGTCATCCACACCAGAGAAGACAGACAGAGTGGCGAGACTTTTGTCGAACTTGAATCAGAAGACTTTGTAAAAACGGCCCTGAAAGAGGACAGAGAGCGCGTGGGCCGCTGAGGTAGTCCAGTCCCACAGACCGGAAATGGATAGGGAGCTGAAGCACGGCGGCCCGAACAGCGCCGCCACCGCCGCCGCCGGCTTTGGGCGGCTTCGGGGACTCCGCGGACTCCGCTTCGGATGCACAAAGGAAGAGATCGTGCAGTTCTTCTCAGGACTGGAAACCGTGCCCAACCGGATGGGATCCCGCTGCCTGGAGACCCCGAGGGGAGGGTCACAGGGGAGGCCTGGGTGCAGCTTGCCTCGCGGGAGTCGGCTGAGAAGGCTCTCCGGAAGCGCAAGGCGAGACTAGGGCCCCGGATATCCGGGTGTTCAAGAGCAGCCAGGAGGGGAGGTCTTCTTCGGATCTGCCTCTGAGGTTCACGTCTGCACGGCGGGCACTGCCCGGTGGTACGTGGGCATCTCAACCGGGCGGCTTCGATGGGATGCAGCCCGGGGCCTGCAGCGCCGGCTGCGGGGGCCACGAGGAGTGCAGCGGGCTCGGCGACCCCGGCGGCTTCACCCGCGACCTGCTTGGGCGAGGCCTCACCTACCGCCTGTCGGGAACCCATGACCACAGCGACGGGGATGGCGAGTTTGCTGCCCAGAGCCCAACTGGGCGCTGCGTCCCCACGAGGGGGCTGCCCTGCAAGGCCACCGAGGACACGTACGACTTCTCTCCGCCCACCCCTGTGAGGGGGCTCAGCGAGATGGGCCCAAAGGCAGAGTGACCCGCGAGGCCGACGTTGAGTTTGCCACCCGTGAAGAGGCTGTGGCGGCGATGGCAAAAGACAGAGCCAACGTGCAGCTCAGACACACACAACTCTTCTTGAGTTCCTCCACCCGGGCCAGCAACGGCGCTTACGGCAGCCAGATGGTGCAGCGAGGGGCTGTGCACCGTCCACCCACGGCGGCCACCCGGGCGGCTGCGGCGGCCAGAACAGCAGGGGCGGCTACGACTCGTTTGCTAGGAGTATTTTGAGTTATTGCAATCAAATGTTCACAAGCAGCCAGCAAGCGGTGAGGAGCAGTTATTACTCTAGAGGAACCATTTTGCACCATAAGTTTGTGAAATCTGGATTTAAAAATTACCTCTTAGGTGTTTTTTTATGCAAACTTTCTTGTAGCATGTCCTGTTGAGTAAACAATACCTTAAACTATTTTCAGCTTTCCTCAATTACCGTTTTTGGTCGTGTACTTCAGAGCGAAGTTATCTGAGTTTAAAAGTAGTTTCAAATTCGTTAAATATGGGTCTTTTTACACCTCCTCACAGTGAACACATTCGGGAGACATGCTTTTTTGGAAAATTCAAAGGTGCTAGATCCCTAATTCAAAAAGAAACGTTTCTCATGTTCTTTTGTTTTACTTTAATTTTCATTTAAAATCTTCTAGGTTAAGTTTAAGCTTTTAAAAAAGTTAATTTTTGAAAATTGATACACAATACTAATACTGTAGGAATTTGTGAGGTCTTAGACCTTTCTTTGTACTGTGATTTCCTTTTGGGTGTATTTTGCTAAATGAAACTTGTTAACTAAAATTTTTTTCTTAGAATACTTTTTCACACACAAAGAATATACATTCTTGTGTGTATATGCATTCTATGTATATCTATATTTCCTTATTTTTTGCAAAAAAAATGGAACTAATGAAAATGGTTATGTATAAAGAAAAGGCTAAAGAGGATGGGAGTATAGGTATATGTATTTTTATAGTTTTATAGTTTTGAACAGAACCATGTAAATATTTTTACTTACTATATTCAAAAACAAGTAAAGATAAAAAAGACAAACTTTCAAGTTGAATACAAAGTTAAATAAACCCAACTGTACATTAAGTTGCTACTGTAACCACACAGTGAAAAGAATTAATACAAGTACTTTTTTTTAAACACAGTATTGTTAAGAGATTTAGTGGGATATATTCCTAGTGAGATATAGTCTAAGAGCAAAACTGAGATTTTACTTAGTGGATTTGTTGTTAGTAGTGGCATTTATGTAATAATACTGATGCTGTCTTATGTATGCTGTAGAATAGAACAAATAAGCAATTATATTGTCTATATTGACATTGTTGAGATCCAGGGCTCTCATGGTAGGAAAAAGGAGATGCAACCGTGAAATGGGGAAAAATGAGGATGGTTTCTATGGTGATGGGTTTGAATTGATGGAACCTGTATGGATGCATTATTTTTAAATATGCATATATAACGTGTGTATATATATTCAAATATATCATAATAAATATCACTATTGATACATGGAACTTTTTAATATTAAGAGTTATTTTAATTAATAAATTAATGTATTCGTTTTACTCTCGTTGGCCAAATTTGAGAAAATTAGAACATCAAAAAATATTAATAGTAGAGAATTACATCTCCATTAATTTTTTAAAAATCCATATATCAATCATGATATTTAAAGAAGAGAGAAAGTGAAGGAGAAAAGCCAGAATAAAGGAGAAAGTTCTCATTTAAAGAAAAGTTTTAGCTGGTAGGTAGAGAGAGAGAGAGAAAATTGGGAAAACCATCATTTGCATTCCCTAGTATATTGACTCAAGGGAAAAATATCAGTGGATGCTAAAATCATTGGATGAAAATTTGTCAGGGAACAGGATCATCACACAGACTCAAAGTACCACTGCAATTAATAGTTAATTACAATGGAGAAATTTGCTAATTACCCACCTTAGCAAAATTATTACATGTAGCACCACTATCTTTACTTCCATACTGTTATATTGTCAGTCTCCTGATGTGAAACATTAAGAGGTACACAACATGACTTTATAGTTCCCTTGACAAAAGTATCTAGACCAAGATTCTCAGCTGGAGGTGATTTTGCCTCCAGGGAACATTTGACAATATCTTGAGACATTTTTGATCCTCACAACTGGGGGTTGTTGTTTGCATCTAGTGGGTGGAGGCCAAAGATGATGCTGATATTTTATAATGCACAGGCCAGCTCCATACAACAAAAAATTATCCAGTCCAAATATGTCAATAATCTTGAAGTTTGAGACACCACTATTTAGACTGAAGATAATCATCAGATAAACCCAGAAAATGGGAATGTCTGTAAGACAATCAATCAGGACTCTTTGAAAAAATAGGTACAAATATTATGAAAACAAAAAATAAGAGAGGAGCAGAACATTGTGAATGTAATTAACTCCACTGAATTGTATACTTAAAAGTGCTTACAAGGTATTATTGTATATATGTTTATATATTGTTATATTGTATATATGTTTACAATAAATTTTTTAAGTAAGAAAATTAATGAAAGAGACTAAAGAGATAAAACAACCAACTAAAGTGTGTAAATACTGAATAGAACCTCGATTTTTGTAAAATTTGAAAAGATATTTGGCTGACAGGAATATTTGAATATGATTGGATTATATGCTTGATTAATGTTTTCTCAGATGTGGTAATTGTAGTCAGGTTGGTGTTGGTCCTTTGCTTAGGCGATGCACGATAAAGTACTTAGGGATGAAATGTCAGGATCTCCACAACTTATTTTCAAATCATTCAGGAAAAAAAAAAGAATCATGTAAAGCAAACAGAGTTGTTCATTGTGTTACTATTTCAGCCTTTCAGTAAGTTTAAAAATTAAAATTGTGAAAAGTTTTTCATGTTCTGTCAGCTGAGAGGGTCTAGAAGCAACAACACCCTAGTAGCAATAAGCACATGTAGCACCCAGATTTTGGTTTCTAAAGCCATTCTCCAATGAAAGGAACCAAAGTTCCTTCGAGAATTGACTTGCTGGGGTAAGAAATATACAAGACAAACCTGGAGAATCTTATAGTGCCAGAAAGTAAAGAAGTGCTAAAACACACACAAAATGAGTGGCAATAAGACACTGGAGCCCACTGAAAAAAATTCTCAAAGCTGGAACAATTTAAAAAACAATATAAATAAAGTAGTACTGGATTATAACTCAAAGTATAAAATAAATATCTATGAGTCCATGCAGATATAAATAAATATATAAACAGGGGAGAAGAGACAAGTCGCCCATGCAGAAGAATTTCAAATAATAAATATAGAAACTTTAACTTCAGAGGTGGTGGATACTTTCTCACTCCTTAAGTGTGGGCCATGCATAAGTGACTTCTTTCCAAGAGTACAGTATGGGGGCAGAGAAAGGGGAAAGGTAACTTCGCAGTAGAGAAACCTGACAAAAATATTTCAGCCAGGTGAGCAAGGTCAATACCAACAGTGACAAGTCATGGTGAGAGCATGTGCCCTTGATGTGATGTGATGAGAAGGGCACCTGGCCTCTGTGGTCTTCCTCCCCAAAATCCGTAACTCCAGTCTATTCATAAGAAAAACATCAGACAAATCCCAGCTGAGGGATATTCTACAAAACACTTGAGCAGGACTCCTCACAACTGTCATTATTAAAAACAGCAAAGGGAAACGGACTTGGCCCAATGGATAGGGCGTCCGTCTACCACATGGGAGGTCTGCGGCTCAAACCTCCGGCCTCCATGACCCATGTGGAGCTGGCCCATGCACAGTGCTCATGCGTGCAAGGAGTGCCCTGCCACGCAGGGGTGTCCCCCACATAGGGGAGCCCCACGCGCAAGGAGTGAGCCCCGTAAGGAGAGTCACCCAGCGGGAAAGAAAGTGCAGCCTGCCTAAGAATGGCGCCACCCACACGGAGAGCTGACACAACAAGATGACAAGATGACTCAACAAAAAGAGACAGATTCCCATGCCGCTGACAACAACAGAAGCAGACGAAACAAGATGCAGCAAATAGACACAGAGAACAGACAACAGGGGCGGGGGAGAAGGGGAGAGAAATTTTTTTAAAAAATAGTAATAATAAAGTAAGTGAAGGAGAACTATGATGCTGGAAATGTCCTATATTTTGATTATTGGGGTGATTACATGACTATGCATTTTTCAAAATCCATAGAACTTTATATCTAAAAGGGGAAATATTACAATATGAAAATAATATCTCAATAAATCTAACATTTAACCAAAATATTAGTAATAGGGAAAACTTTCATCACTTCCATCATTGTTAGAGCATTTCATTATTCCACAAAAAAAAGAAAGAAAGAAAAATAATAAGGAAAACTGTATGTTAGAGGGGGGTGGTATATAGGAATTCTATATTTTCTGCATGATTTTTCTGTAAGTATACAACTGCTCTAATAAAAATAATAAATCTGATGTTTCAAAAAAAGTCCTTCAACATTAGAATGGACCTGTCAATGTTCCTCTTTTCTGTCTCCACATAGTGTAACTTTAACAGTAACCGAATTGCTAAGTTCATTGAGTGTATTACCTCACTTAACTCCAGGCAGAGATGTCATGATTGCTCTCCTTTTGCAGATGAGGAAATTAAGATCAGAACAGTTAAGCAATTTGCCTAAGGCCATGAGGCTGGCTACTATTAGAGCCAAGACTTGAACCTAGGTAGCTCAAGATCAAAACCCATATGTTTACCACTACGCTATCCATTCCACCAAATAATCTTGTCCTTGGTTCTAGACTGAAGAGTATCATGCTGTTGGAAATAATAAAAAGATAAAAGGAAATCTTTTCTATCTCTTTTCTAATGCACACCAACAGCTAGGCTTACTTTGCCAACAGCTTTATGCCATGTGGCATAACTGAATTTAACAGCCAAACAGTGAAACTGTTCATAATAGATGTATATTGATTTTGGATCATGTGACAGTTTGAAGCTTTTTGTGGATCCCAGAAAAGTCCATGTTCTTGGAGCTAATCCATTCCTGTGGTGTGGGACCTGTTCATTGGATTGGGTTCAGTTGGGGGTGTGTGTGTGATTGGATTGCTTCAGTGAGGCATGACTCAGGGTGGGTCTTGGTCCTCTTGCTGGAGCCCTTTCTAAACAGAGGACTGACAGCTGAGACACAGAGAAAACTCCAGAGAGACAGAGAGAAGGAAACCAGAAGCTCAGGGAAGAAGCCACAGGTGGAGAAGCCAGAAGCTGAAGCAAGAGATCCAGAACAGAAGCAGGTGCCTCCATGTGCCTTGCCATGTGGAAGGAGCCCAGGACCGCCAGTAGCCGACCTTCAGTGAGACAGCATCTCTGATGATGCCTCGATTTGGACACTTACACAGCCTTAGAATTGTAAGCTTTTAGCCTAATAAATTCCCATTATAAAAGCCAACCCATTTCTGGTATATTGCTCCCGATAGCTTTTAGCAAACTAAAACAGCAACCTTGTGCTTAAGTTTGATCACTTTGTCTCCACAGAGGAGGTAGTTGGCTTAGAAGTTCTTTGTCACACTAGGATAGACAAGGATGTGCTGTGATAACAGACAACCCTAAAATCTCAAGGATTTAAAAGAACAAAGGTTTATTTCTCACTCATGCTACATCTTCGTCATAGGCCAACTGAGCTCTCTGTTCTGCATTGTACTCAATCAGGGACCAAGGCTGTTGAGGCAGAGGCACAGCACATGTGGCTATTAAAGGATCCCTTGGGATGTGACACTTGTAACTCAGCTCATATATTTTTGGCAAAAGCAAGTCACAGGGTCCTGCCCAAAATTATGGGAGTGGGAATGGAGTGCCTGGAAAAGAGGGAGAAACAAATGTTTGTGAAACCCTAGTGACAGTCTTGCCATGATTGTGACTGGGACTGTTATAGGCACAGTCCAAACTCTCACACCAGGTGTTTGCCCATGAAATACTCTCAAATGTGTGCCCACTCTGCCTTGCTAAACAAGTTTTTCCACTGGGGTTTTACCAAATTGTCCATTATCTTACTTTGGCAGTTTCTGAAATCTTTCCTTCTCTCAAAAGTATCTTTTAAAGATGTTGCTCTTTTTTTTTTTTTTAACTGAGGGCTTTTCCCAAAGCATTCTGCTTTCTGCTATCTCACCTTTCTGATCTCTGGGCAACCAAAGGGTCAAAAAGAGGGCCAGTGATAAACAACAACATATGGTCAACAGGTGGACTGTCAGCTCAAAGGAGCTTTTTTTTTTTAAGATTTACTTTATTTATTCTCCTGCCACCCCTCATTGTTTGCACTCGATGGCTGCTCTCTGTGTCCATTCTCTATGTGTGCTCTGTGTCTGCTTGTCTTCTCTTTAGGAGGTACCAGGAACCGAACCTGGGACTTCCCATGTGGTAGAGAGGCACTCAATTGCTTGAGCCATCCCTGCTCCCAGCTTTGCTGTCTCTCATTGTGTTTCCTCTTTGTGTCCCTTTATTGCGTCATCTTGTTGTGTCAGCTTGCTGCGCCAGCCCATCACGCCAGCTTGCTATCTTGCTTGTCTTCTCCAAGAGGCACCAGGAACAGGACCTGGGACCTCCCATGTGGTAGCAGGAGCTCAATCACTTGAGCCACATCTGTTTCCCTCAAAGGAGCTTGACCCTCCTTTTACCCCCATCATTCAAATCCCTACTGTGAGAAGGACTGTGTCCTGGTATCTCTTACTCTCATCTGTTGCTCAAGGAATGTACTGACCCATAGGATACCAGTCTTGGGAATTTAGAGAACTCTCATTTTTTTAGTTTGGTCCAAGAAATATGCATTGAGCACCTACATCATTCTAGGAATGGGGATATAAAGTTGAATAAAACATGTTGTCTTCTCTCGAGGGGCTCACATGTAAATGGTAAGCCCAGTATTTCTCAACCCTTGGTGCATGTTGGAATTAATGGAGTGATGTAAAATGGAACGCTGAGACCCACTCCCAGCATGTCTGATTTAAATAGTCTGGGGTGAGGCTGGGGCATCAGTATTTTAACTTGGTAATAAGAGTTGAGAAGCACTGATTAAGATGGATATATGTACAGATAATTTCAACATTATATTAAAAATACTTTACTGAAGATGGAAGCTGAAGCAGAGCCAAACACATTATTATATTATAATAATTATCACTACTTATAACAGGAATTATCCATTACCTGCTAGGCCCTGCCCTAGGTAGGCACTTTACAAATAACTCTCAAAATGATCCTCTCTGTTTTGTGGATGAGAAAACTGAGACCCAGAGAGATCATGTAATTTGCCCAAGGTCACATGGCTGGGAAGTTTGAGAGCCAAAATTCAATCTTAGGGCTATCTGGCTCCAAACCCACAGCCCTTCCTCTTGCTCTTTTCCAGAGTGGCCTGTACTCATACACCACTTTCCTGGAGAACATGAATGGAAGTCATGGAAAGGTCGTCATGCAGTATTCATTTCATTCTTGTTTATGTTTTTCTGTTCCTCATTTGTGTTTCCTGAAGATTCCCTTGTCCCTCCTCCTACATTCAGGTTCACATTTTTATGGTTATGGAGAAGAAGAAAATAGTGGCGAGGAATGCTAAATTCCATTCTAGAGCAATTAGCTCATCATCTTGGCCCTCCGTGTTATTACTCTATTTTCCCCCAGAGCGGATATAGTCAAAGTTCCTCCTACTTGTTGTGTAACTGACCTGCAAAGTCAAGCGAGCCAAGTCTGCCTGGATCGTGTATGCTTGCAGAAGGAGAAGTGGCCAAGGGCTTCCAAAACAATCCCAGTTAAACAAAAGTGCAGAGTGTGTCCAGCACAACAGAAGGGGGAAAGAGGCTCCTAAGACCACCTGCCATTGCTGATGGCAACGAGGAGTCTGTGCCTCCAGACATCCGGCTGATTGAGGGCAGGCAGGGGTAGCTGGACTGGTGAGCTGGGTTCTGCCTTCACAAAAGAACCTAGAAACCATGGAGAATGTCTTTTTTTGTATGTTTGAGAATAGCAAGATGGAAATCATTGCCAAATTACTTCTTTTTAGTGAAATAACTGATTTTTCTGAAATCCTTAGTTCATGCCTATTAAACAAGTTTAAAACAAAAATCAAAGTGAGACCAGCTGTAGTGACTAAACCTTTGGGAGGTTAGGTTTTATTTGGTTTGCAGGGAATGTAGAAAATGGAGTTGGAAATCTTTGTATCTACCCATCTCCATCTTTCCCCTTCCACTATGAAAATCACTGAGCACATCCTATACACTTTTAAAATCTTAATTTTTATAAGTGATAACATCACACAAGTTGCCTTTTACCTCCAAATATGACCCTAGAGATTATAATGAAAACTAGGGTGATCATATCTTGAGCTCTTCAAGACAGAGAAACCAAGAGGCTTTTTTATTCATATCAAAATAAAATTTAATTTGTTTTCCTCTACTTCCTCCCTTTTTCTTTCCTATCATCTCTGCCATCATCAAGAGCCCTGTTGCTAAATCTAAAGGCCCCCTGTCTAAGCTGTGTGGCATTTTATCATTAACCCTTTGCATAGAGCCTGTCACCGAGTAGGCACTCAGCACAGATCTGTGCCTGTTGTGCCTGCTGGGAGCTGTCCTCATCTCACCCCAACTCTCCCTCTCACTAAGCCATTGCCAAACTGCCATTACATAGTCCTTTACCAGATGGTAGGAAGAGCTTCAAGCTCTGCTGGTTGAAGAGAAAAAAAATTGATCTGAGTCACAGAGCAGACACCAGAACAGAGAGAAGCTGCATGTGGGTGAGGGCGAGCATCTGCATGTTGATACCCAGCTGCTCAACAGGCAGGTCTCCAGCAGAGAGTTGGGCTGACAGTGAGTGTCAGGATATTGCCTCTGCACCTCTAGAGTCTGAAATTCCAGCCTTCCAAAAGTCAACAGGAGGGTAATTTGGTAGAAGTCCAGACTTATCCTTTCCATGAAGTCTCCCTGCAACTCCCACCAGAGAAGCCTTGGCTACAACACTACCAACAGCCTTCAGCTCAGCTTCTAGCACAGTGGGCCAGCCCAGGGCATTAGATGCTGAATGGGGTCTTGGATAGCATGGCCAGCTGGAGGAAGCAACAGCTCAGGGATGGGGTCCCAGACAGGCCATGCCTTGTTGGCCACCACTGGCCAAGTACCCAAAATTGAAGCACTAGAAGGCAGGTGTTGTCCATGCTGACATCTCCAAACATTAGTCATCTTCTCACTGTTGATGTTAGCAGGTCAGTTGAAACTTTGTTCCTCCCAGCTGTGCCTATGGCCATCTGTAGCAGCCAGTTTGTTTGTTTTTTAATCCTTTCCATAAAAACAGTATGTTCTGATGAGCTCTAAACTCCCCATCCCTAAGAGAGACAAGTGAATGATGTTCTGTATGAACCATGCAGGCATCCAGGGATGGCTACCTCTCAGCTCCTTGTCCCCAGCCACCAGGGACAGCTAGACCCATGGCAACAGTAGGAGTGAAGCATTTCTGCCTGAGCATCCCCGTTCAATCAGATCACCAAGACGAGAGCAAAGCCCCAAACAGGCGTGGCATTACCTTCAGAGGAGTAATGAGTGTAATCTGGAGATGCAATGGGTTGAATACTAGAGTAGAAATGTTTCTCAATCTCTCCAGCCTCTACTTTGGGCCAGACAGAGCTGATAGCTTGATTTATCTTCATGATGGGACTTTATGCCCTAAAATAATTGGTAGAAACTTGGATGTTCCTCTAGGAAAATAAATCAACCTAAAAATGTAGTTTCCATACCATCATGACCCTAGCTTTTCAGTGATGACATTGAGCCTTTGGGTCAGGTGTGGAGGTCAATTTCTAAGAGAAAGGTTGCTTTGAAAGAGTGCTTATTGAAAAGCCTAGTATAATTATCCTAGCTGCCCAAGCCAATTGTAAAATTGTAGATTTATTATGTTTAACAGAAATGTAGCCTGTGCATTTGAAATATTATCCAAATGACCTGGCTTTAACTTAGAAATCTTAAATGAATTGAAATAAGTGAATTAGGAAAGCCTTTTGCCTTTAGCACTAAAGGGTTTGTGGGAGGTAAGTCAAGAACCATTTATAGTAGTGATAAAATACTATATTTAAGGCTGTAAAAATTTGGCATACAAGGTCTCAGTTCAGAAGTAAATTTGTTTTATGTGCTCGGTAAAGGAACAACTGAAAAGTTTTACAAATGGGAAGTTTGACCTACTGAGATTTCAGTGATAAAATATGTCAATTACTCCTTGGGACAGGGTCCAGTAATCAGTCCTTGGATGTTGAGATGCAAATCAGAGCAATGAAGTCAGTAATGGGTTAACTTGACCATGGTACGACGCATGTCTAATGACAGTTACCCAAAGTCATTGTCCAACTGTCATGTCATGTATCCAAATATGCATTAATGGGAAAGGACACTTGGGAATAGAACCAATAACTAAGATAAGCACCTCACCTTGTCCAGTCAGCCAATACCTCATCTGACGGGGCATCATGCTTTTGCTCTGCCAGTAAGCCCGTGATCCTTTACTTGGGAATTTCATGTCTAGCTCAAGCTAAAATGAGTAGATGAGGCTTGATAACTGATGCAAGTGTGTTTCAGTTTTTTAAAATGTATTAATTATAGACTTCTACTCACCTCTGGCCTCATCACACCCCTCTCCCAAGCTACACTCAAGAGTTCTGTCCTGATTGCTCCTAGCCCTTTCCTGCCCCAGGGCCTTCCGTGAATGGGTCCTCTGCCTAGAATGTTCTTTTTAAATCCCCCCTGTGCTCTTCTTGAAGTAGTAACATGGTCAGCTCCTTCTGTCATCACATCTGCATTCAAATGTCACCTTCTAAGAGGCTTCCCCTGAACACCCAGTCTAAAGAAGCCAACCCATCAGTCTCTCTCGCTACTTCCCTATTACACACACACACAATCACCCTATATTAATTTTGACAGATCACATACAATTATCTGACATATTAATTTTTATTGATTTTTTTCCCTTTTTTTTTTTTGTTTGCTATATTTCTTCCCCTGCTAAAATGTAACTTCCAGGAGGGTAGAGACTTTATCTGTTATATTTACTGCTGTGTCATCAGCACGTAGAATCATGTCCAGCACATGGAAGTGTTCAATACGTAAGTTTTGAACAAACAGATGGGCTGAGACCTGACAAGAAAATCTATGGTACATAAATTTGAAAGAGCCCTGTGTGGAGACGGGAAGAGCCAGACTCCTGTCCCAGAACTCTCCTCACACATCTTCTCTCTGCTGCCCTCATGTCCGGACCTGGAAACAGAGGGTCAGTTACCCACCACCTCTCCCCCACCATCCAATGCTCCCAGTTTAATCATGGAAGCTTTGCTTTCCTCCCTTTTATACATTTGATTTTTTCTAGTTTTTCATTTGATAAAGTATTCTGAGCTAAAAAAAGTTTGAAATCTGCCGATTAGATAAACCCTTCTACTTGAAGTGAATCCTGGCCCAGTCTCTTACCAGCTGTGAGGTCCTGAGAGATTAACTTTTCTAAACATCAACATGCTCACATAAATTAGGGATAATTTCAGTATTGACACCACAGTAGTGTTATGAATATTAAATGAGCTTGTCATCGCTGCTAGATAGAATAATACCCTCCCAACGATATCCACCCCTTAGCCCCAGAACCAATGACTATGTTATCTTATGTGACAGAAGAGACTTCGAAGATATGTTTAAGGTTAAGGACCTTGAAATGGGGAGACTATCCTGCCTTGTTAGGTGGACCCAATCTAGAAAAGTAGAGCCCTTTCTGGCTGCAGTCAGACAGAGAGATGAGACAGAAGGAGAGACCTGTCATTGCTTGTTGACAGCCAGCAAATCAATGGAGTACTCAGTCTTTCTTACAAACTCCAAGGAACGGAATTCTGCCAACAACACACATGAGCAAGGTGATGGATCCTCCCCTAGAGCCTCCAGGAAGGCACCCAGCCCTGCTGCTTCCTTGACTTTAGCCAGTGAGACCCACACCGGATTTCTGACCTGCAGAACTCTAAGATAATACATTTGTGTTGCTTTAAACTGCTGAATATGTGTTAATTTGTTACAGCAGCAATAGGAAACTGATACACCATGTAAAGTGAAAGAAGCACTTGGCATATGGTAATGGCTCAATAACTGTTAGCATTTCCTATCAATATTATTAATAGAATAATTATTGATATTGCTTTATTATCTCAAAAATCTCTTCTTACCTTGATGCTGGACTCTGAACTCTGAAACACGTCTTCCTGCCTCACTGGAGTAGCTTCCCCTCTGTTGTCTGAAAGAAATTGTTCACCAGCTTCAAGGGCTGAGTTTTGTGCAATATTGAAGTGAGCAGAAATTTCTTGAGATGCAAAACCAAGGTTGTGATCCTGCAAAGAGAAGGAATTGATAGCATTTTAATGCCCATTTAGTCCACATTTTTCTTTTCATTTGTAATTCCATTTGATACTTATTTTTATCATGCCTTGCCATTGTTTTCAAACTTTTAAAATATATCGCTTTCAAAATTAGTGTAAAGACAATTTCCCCTAAACTTCTCTTTAATTATGTTAAATGTAATCCCTGGTCAAAGAAAGTACAATTTTCAAATAATCAACTAGCAATAGAAATAATCAACCAGCAACTAGAAATAACCAGATAATAGGCTGAATAAACATATTTCCTTAAAATGGTGGCAAAGCTGTCAACAAAACTGAATTAAGTAGCACATTTTTTAAAAAATCTATGTTACTTACTACACGTAGACATAATTGACTATAATGGGTTTGAAGGAGAGATCATAGTGGCTTGGATAAATAACAGGTGTCTCCTATGTTTCTAAATATGTGCCTATTTAATTCTCCCTTTCATCTTTTATAGAGTTGGTTAAAAAAAAAATTGGTGGTCCTTGGTATTTTTATGAAAACTGAATCATGTTCCCTTCCTACTGAATATATGAGCATTCCATGGCCAAACTCAGCCCCCTTCCATCAATGCCAAACTTCGTAGAAAATACTAGAGATTCTTAAAATGTATCAGTGCTTTGGGAAATTGCCTCACCACCAAGAGTGAACATTCATGCACTTAAGGACACACATGTGCATCCAGCATTCAACAGTGTCTCACAAATCAACAAAGGAAACAAGTGTCTTTCCGGCAAGGCCCATGGCTTTTCTCAAAGAGAAGAAAGAAGCGCTGAGCACACTCATCTGTGTAATTTGTGACCATTCGAAAGACTGTTAGATGCTCTTTCATTAAATCCTTTTGGACTAAAAACATAGCCTGTCTGGAGAATAAAAGCTCCCCAACCAAGAGAAAAGAGAGCACAGACCAGCGGCTTCCGTGCTCTTTTCCCTATTCAGAGGTGCTAATACGGAAAAATGCTGAATTACTATGATTACCCTGGACTTGAAAAAAAATAGCTTATCACCTGCCAATATGAACGAAGGCCCCTGGAGGGCTGTGAAATGCCAGGAAGAACAATGGCCTTGGAGCCAGAATCTTTGGAGTGTCTGAGAAAGAACTCTCAGCAGACGGCCTTATAAAATGGAGCTCGTATTCGAAGTGAGCCTTACAAACCAGTCCTGGGGTGTTGCTATGCCATAGAACAGCTTTCACAGAATGATGGAGCCCTTACAACATGAAGTGGAAAGACAGTCTGCAATTTTCCAAAAAAATCATATAGCATAGGCAGCCAATTACAGGTATTTCATGGTAGGGGGGGGACACTCTCCCCAAATTTGGCGAATAATTGTCAACCAGCTTTCTACCTTGTGTGTTATTGTGTAGGCTTAATCTTAATGTGAAATGCCTGTTGCTTTCAGGCCTGAGTGGCCACTGGAAAGCTGTCAGGCAGGTCACATGGGGTTGGTTAGGAAGAAGAGTTTGGCTTTGTAAATGCCGGGTGTTTGGTCTTTCCCTGAATCTTTTCTCCATGATCATAAAACTCCTTGTGTTACAGTCATTGTAGACCCTAAAGCAAGAGCATCTCCCGGGCCTGCAAGACACAATGTCTCAGCGGTGGCTGGCCTCACTGGCAGGTGCTAAGCTTTTATTTTTTGTTATTACAATGGATTTGTTTCCCCGTGAATCCTTTAGACTAAACATTGCCACAGCCTGCATTCCCTTTTATGGCTATCTTTTCTCTTTATTTACTGCAGCATTCAAACCAACCAAAATTTATTTATTAATTTGTGTTCTCTTTGAGAATGGATTCAAGGAGAAAATTCTGTCAAAAGATGAAAGATGTTGCCTTTTTGTTCGCTAATCTGTTGCCCACCCCCACAAAACCCATCCTCATGCTGCTGGGTGTGTACACACACACACACTCACACTCACACACAGACCCACACACTTCTGGGCCCACCCTCACCCCACAAGCACAGCCACCTTCCAACATGGGATCGGAGACATGTGCAGATGGTGCTGAAGACGAGTCAAGACCTACGCCGTTAATTGATGGAGGGGCAAATAACATAAACATGTTTCCAGGTTTTCACTATGTTCTCTAGATAAATGAGTTTTATACACATAGTGCTTCTAATAACATCCTTTCATCATGTTCGTAATCCCTAGACCTCAGATCAACATATTACATTTGAAAGATCTTGAAAAGTCACCACTTTTGAATAATGCTCCAAAATCTCTCCCTTCTCACCCATCCCACGCACACAAACCCGTGCTACCCTGGGAATGGGTTTCTACAAAGTAATAATTCCCTTCTCAGTTCAAATAACACACACAGTCATGACTTTGTTTCCTGGTGATAGCCTGCATGGATTTACTTATTTCTTAGTCATGGTCAGTCTGAAATGCATTTCTGAGAACTTAGCATGTCCTCTATGCTGTAGGCTATAAGAAACACTATAAAACATAGAGTTTTGGTCTTCAGAGAACTTGAAGCCCTGGGCCACTGCTCAGGAAAACTGGATTAAGTATTCAAGCCATGAGAGATTAGTCATTAGGCTTTGGTCAAGTCCTTGAAATTTACCAGGTCTCAGTATCTTTAAAATTGGGGGCGTGGGTTGGAGATTGGACAAGCTCAATGGTTTGAAATTCAGATACCTACAGGTACCACACAGGTGCCATAATCAGTGAGCCAGGTGGGGACTGAGTCCGAAAAGGGTATACCCATCTGGAGGAGTCATTTGCTCCCATGCTCCAAATAACTGTTGCCATGCAGAAGTTGAAATAATTCATATTTTTATGAGAAACCTTTTACTTTTGCTAAGCACATTGCAGATCGACACTGAGCTGGTAGATAAGAAATCTCTGCACACCAGATTCACCTCATGGCTTCTGGACTACAGCTTCTTCTGGACTCCAGGCCCTTCAAGGTGCTGCCTCCCTTATCTTTTTATGACATTTAGAGCCATCCAGCAATTGACATATGAACCAACTAGAGCCGGCTAGTAAGACAGGGAATCAATAGGCAGGTCTGGAACCTGGCAAAAAGTCCACATGGACATCAATACCCTCCAAGGTAGCTGAATGGAAGAACTCCCGTTCAGAACAAGATTTCCTCCAGAAGCCAGGAGAAACCCTGGATATTCCCCAAGGACTTTATCATTGAGCCCTCCTGGGGGATTGATGGGTGGGGTAATCAATCAAAACAGCAAATAGCTGGAACTCCTCCTGTGCCAGTAGCAAGAGGATAGAATAACGGTTTAAAAAGCAAGTGCAAAGGCCTTTTGCTTTCCTGCCTTCACCCTGTCCCAGTGCCTCATTCAGGCCTTCTTTACCCCCACTTGGCTCAATATGCAAATAAACCTGGGGATTTATAATCTATAATGGGGAATTGTAGCCTGTAAAGCAGCCCTCTTTATCACTCTTCAGCCCCTTCCTCTCTACCTGGGACCCCTGCTCTGTTATTTTCCCCCATTTCTCTTTATTCCCTACCTTAATAAATTACTGGCCTAATCAACGTGGCTTGCTCTTGAAAATCATTTCTTACAGTTTAGTCAAGAACCTAGACAAAATCCAGTAGCACAGCTACCCAGAGGAGTGAATGCAGGTGGGAAAGATGGGCCACTCAGTCCCTCAGGCTATCAAATAACTAAGTACTGGACTGATCATTTCTAGCTGTTTCAGGGGGTCCAAGTGTTACTAACAGAAATTGAGATGGGATTGCTGACTTTTGAAGAGAAACCTAAAAGGAACATTAAAGGAAACCAAGAATAATTTTTAACTGTATAGAACATTTCCGTCTGATGGTAGACATAAGGAAAAGCAAGTAGAAGAGCTTTGGGATAACTTACCACATTTGCCTGGAAATTCAGCAAAACCTTCCAAAGCTGTGAAAAATAAAAGCAGTGGAAGTCCAGAGAAAGGAGCAATCAAAACGTACCTAGTATTCCACAGAAGTCATCACATAGCACAGAAGAGAAAATACGCAGCAATAAATAATACACTGATACAGCAAAAACTCTCAGATGAAGGGAAACCTTTGTAAAGATAACTGTTTCCAAAATCTGTGACATTTTTTAAAAGATGGAAGCAGATGTGGCTCGAGCAGTTGAGCTCCTGCCTCCCACACGGGAGGTCCTGGGTTCAGTTCCAGGTGCCTCCTGAATAAACAAAAACAAACAATAAGCAAAACAAATGAAAAAACCAACTCAGGGAAGCTGATGTGGCTCAGTGGCTAAGCACCGGCTTCCCATATACAGGGTCCCAAGTTCAATCCCCGGCCCCTGGTACCTCAAAAAAAAAACAAAAAAACGGGTGGAGTAAAGGCAGAGGCTTGGACCTGGGGGGAAGATAATTCTCTGGCTACTGCCTCCTGATTAATGAATAGAAAGTGATCCAGTTGCTACAGCAACTTGAAGATACACAAAAGAAAACATCACTTCTTTAAAATATTCCTGATGATGAATAGGTAGAGTCTTTCAAAATATCTTTTTTAAAATGTAAGAGACTCCTTTTTCTATTTTTAAGGGTGAATCAAACAGGATGACTCTTAGATTTTTTTTTTTCCCAGATAACAGGACTTGTTTGCCTAAGCCCTAGTTTGTTTACACAAACCAGCAATTTGGGCAAAAAATCAATGACCAGAAAAATGTGTCTGTTGGAGAATAAGTTTTGTTTTTCAAAACTGTTTCTGTTTGGGCAGCAAGGGAGATAAATGTACGTTGTCTTGGTTTTCTTTTTTCTGACAATATATTGGGTTGGGGAGTTTCTTTGGATGCTGAGAATATGAAATGCACCTAAGCAGAGTCAGGAAATGAAAGGTTATGCCTCTGGAACTTTCCCTTGTCTATTGGGGTAATAAAATATGATTTTGGTGGGACAGCACACCCAGCGCCTTTGGCTTCTCCAGCTTGGCTCCTGCAGCTCCAGACATTTATTTCAGCATCCAAGAGGATTGTTCGCTTTTGCTCTGGGCAGTTCCACTTTAACAGAGTATCCTGGATAGACTGGAGATTCAAAGCAAGGTTTTGAAATGAAAACTGCAATGATTAAATATCCTAGGGACCCCTTATGTGGGAGGCGGGGGACTCTTAATCGGATGATTTGGGTAAATTATTGGTGCAAAGCCCAGCTGAAGTGAACCAAGGCCTGCGGCCTGAACAAACGTTCTTTGGCTGATAGTGTGCTGTGGGCTTTTGCTAACCAGTAGAGGGGTCCGTGATCTTGAGTAGCATAATAAGGTTGGATTTTGTGGTCCTCTTAAATGGGATATGTGAATATTTTTTAAGCGAGGATATGTAATCTCAAATAAAGGCAGTGCAAATAAGATAGTGAAAGCACTTGGAATTTGCAGAAGCAGAAGTCCCCAAATCTGCATTCTTTCTGTGTGACCTTGGGCAAGTGACCAAGGTTCTTTGGGGTTCACGTACTCTCCTTTCAATGGGAAGTTGAACCACTTTCAATTCAACAAAAATGTTAAGTACCTCCAATGTGCTGTCGTCTCCCACCTGGGTCCCCAGCTCTCCCTCCTCCTGAATTATATAGTTTCATCATTAGCATCACCTCGCTGCTCAAGCCCAAATCCTAGGAGACCCTTTATTCCTCCGTCTCCCTCTAGGCTTTGTTAGAAATGGAAAGATAATCATCAGTCATACCTCTCTCCACAGTTCAGGACCATGCAAGCACTAAGATAGAGAAGAAGATCAAAGTTCCAGCTTTACTATTTATAAGGCTAAAATGGAGAATTAAATTAAATCCATGGAAAGTGAGCTTCCTAACTCTTCCCCACTCTGAATCAATTTTGCATCTCACTCAGTGGGACATGCTGAGTTCTTTCTTCCAAATTCGCCAGTCATACAGGATAAGCATTCCTCTTCCCATTCAAAAGGAGGTGAATTAGAAAGAAGGGAAGGACGCTATATCCCAATATTTTAAACATAATGGCAGGAACAGAGAAAAATGGTGTTCCCTAAACACTTGCCACATTCTGGGAGTGACCAAGTCTCTTTGACTCCCTGAATATTTTCTACTCTGTCTGCTTTACCCATCTCCACCACTGCTCAGCTGGATACTGCAATGGTCATCTTACTGGTCTCCCTACTGCCAATCTTTTTCTACCCTTCCAGTCTCAGAATCTGTTCTCTAGCCTGCAATTAGTGATGTTCTTCCTAAAATTTAAACCTGATCATGACAACTGACAATTCTGAAATGACTTTCCTTGGCTCTCTGGATAAAATCCATACCTCCAAACTTAACAGAAGAGCTTTTTTTTTTTAAGATTTATTTTTTATTTATTTCTCTCCCCTTCCATTCCCCACCCTCCCCACCCCCCGTTGTCTGCTCTCTGTCTGTCCATTTGCTGTGTGTTCTTCTGTGACCGCTTCTATCCTTATCAGCAGCACCAGGAATCTGTGTTTCTTTTTGTTGAGTCATCTTGTGTCAGCTCTCTGTGTGTGCGGCGCCATTCTTGCGCAGGTTGCACTTTCTTTCACGCTAGGCAGCTCTCCTTATGGGGCGCACTCCTTGCGCGTGGGGCTCCCCTTCGTGGGGGACACTCCTGTGTGGCAGGGCACTCCTTGTGAGCATCAGCACTGTGCATGGGCCAGCTCCACACAGGTCAAGGAGGCCCAAGGTTTGATCCGTGGACCTCCCATGTGGTAGGCGGACGCCCTATCCATTGGGCCAAGTCTGCTTCCCTCATAAGAGCTTCTTTATGCTCTAATCACCTGTCTCCTCAACTTCTCTCTCCTGTCGCTTCTTGCCTCCTCTTTGTTCTAGCTACCCCCTACTCTCCGTGATCCAGTTTGGTAGTGCCCCCATTCTTCTAGTTAAAAACCTATCAGGAGCAGGTGTAACTCAGTGGTTGAGTGCCTGCCTCCCACATAGGAGGTCCCAGATTCAATCCCTGGCACTCCTTAAAAAAACAAACAAGCAAACAAAAAACCTATGCATATTTATTAAACAAAGCAATTTTATTAATAAAGCAAAGTGTACAATCAAAGGTATTTGGTATAACCACAAAGTCGAGCATTTGTCACTTCATTATTCTAGCATTTTCATTGTTTCAATAATAATAATAATAAAACAGACAAACAGACCAACAAGAAAATTCTTCACATCGCTCTCTCTCTCTCTCTGTTTCTCCTGCTGTGCATAGCTGCTATTTCTGGCTACTCTTGCACAGTTATTTATTTATTAAGCAGTATTATTGAGATATATTCACATACCACACAATCTACTCAAAGTGTATAATCAATGTCTTTTAGTATAATCACAATGTTGTGCATTCATCACCACAAAAAATTTTAGAACCTTTTCATTACTCCTAAAAGAAAAACTCCACTCCCCTTAGCAGTCCTTCCCCAGTCCCCCATAACCACTAATCTAATTTCATCTTTATAAATTGATATTTACATTTTATATAAATGGAATTATACAATATGTAGTGCTTTGTGTCTGGTTTCTTGCACTTAGCATAACGTTTTCTTTGTCTCATATTCATATTTTGTAGTATTAACACACATTTGTAAAACCTGTATGTTTTTAAAGCGAGGGCAATTATGTTATATTCTGACAAGATCTTGTCTCTCCCTCACCAGTTTCTTCCAGGGGACTCTCATGAACCCTTGTACTGAAGGAATTATCTCTCTCTGCCTTCAGCCCTCTCCACATGGCTGTGCCTTTCCCTCTTTCCCTCCCCCCCACCTCTAACTAATCCATCTTTCAGATTTAATCTGAGCATTCACTTTTCTGAGGAACCCTCCTTTCACTGCACCCCTCATATGAACACACCCTGGGTTAGTGATCACCCTATTCTCTTAGCTAATTGTTCACAGTGTTGACCACGCAGCATTCGGTCGTGGTATCTTTTTGGGTGCTGCATTCTCCCCTATACTCCAAGCTCCATATTATACTAGGAATTAGTTATCATTACAACCCCAGCTATAGTGGGGCTCAAAATGTATTTGCAAAAGGACAGACTTAATGCTAAGCACAACACTGGAGTTGCAGAGATGAGTAAGATATAGTCCCTGGCTGGCACAGATCGTTACCAATTCACTAGATCCCAACTGATATATTCCTAGCAGCAATATCAATATGAACAAAAAGTTTACTAAAAGCTCGGAAAAAAGACTGATTCTGTCTGGGGATCAGAGGACTCAAAATAGGGAAAAAATGCTCTATACGTTTAGGACATTTGAGGTAGGATTTGAGCCTGAGTTCCCTTCTGGCTCCTATATTCTGTAACTCTCATTCCTCCATCAAAATTTCAAGGGACTTTCTACCACTGTTTTAGTGTCTCTTTGAAATGACTGATGCTCTTTCATCCACTAAATTTTTCAAGTGTTCTGCTAAGGTACTTTCTTCCTTTTACATATTACATCTCTTTCTCCTTCCCCATAGGCCAAGTTTATTCTGCAGTTTCAGTCCAGTGGTTTTTCTAATAGAAATATATATGTTGTTTGCAATTCTTTGGCTTCCCTGCAACTAATGATTGGCGTCTAAATAATTCTGGAATATTCTCAGTCATTCTGTTCTCTTTGGATATTGCCTCTTTCCCCTTCTCTCAGTTATCTCTTTCTGGAACTTTGACTTATGTTAGACCTTCTTATTCTAACCTCTATGTCTCTTAAACCCTTCTTTCCTGTTCTCTATTTTTTTTTTCTCTCTGGATCTTTTTATCTATCTTGGAGTTTACTGATTCTCTTTCTATTATGTCTAATCTACTATACATTAAATTTTAAATTCTGATATTTGTCTTTTAATTCTAGAAGTTATATTTGGTTCTTTTCCAAATTCTTTGGTCATTTTATATTTTTAAGATGTTCATTTATTTCTTTAAACATATTAAATGTGTTATTTCCATATTCTGTGCCAGAAAATTTCAAGATCTGTGGTTTCTGTGGTCAATAATTTCCACTGACTATCTCAGAGTGCCTGATTTCTTGTGTGGCTTGTGTTCAAATTGTCAAGAGGTTTTTATTGTTATTGTTTTAATCTACCAAGACTAAGACCAGCATGATTTTTCACTTTCCTCTCCTCCTGGGCAAGTTTATTTTTCATTCATCCTTACACTGAAACTTGTAAACCTTGACCTTAGACTTTATCTCCTGAATACCTGCCCCTAAACACACACACACCACTTTGCAACTTTCAAAGGGAAAGATCAAGGGCCTAGTTTTTGGTAGGTAACCTAAAGGTGAAAGCAAGTTTTGTAGTTTATTTACAACTCAAGAGTTCTTATTTCACTTTGACTTTGTGCCAGGTCAGCAGTGCATTTAAAAGATGATTTTCATGTTTTACCCAGAACTGTTTTAGTTAGGAGAACCATATAAACTATCTTAATCTGCCATACTGACCTTCTATCGATTTAAAAAAAACAGTGTTTGGTAATTATCACGGCTGTCAAATTAGCAAATAAAATACAAATATTGCAAGGAACATACTTTTACTAAAAATTACTCATTGTTTATCTGAAATTCGAGTTTAACTTGGCATTCTTTATTTTATCTGGCAACCCTAGGTATGATAAGAATGATCTGAATTTTTCCTGAAAGGGAGAGATAAAAGCCCAATTAAGTAGGAAGAGACAAGGGGAAAATCATAACTTTGTTTCTCTTAGTCCCTGAACAAATATTTCTCTGGTATACTAGATTTGTTTATCCATTCTGACATTTTCCACACTATTGTTTCTTCTCTAATTAGCCGTATTAATTATTGTCCCATCACCTCCTTGAGGAAAGAGTCTGTCTTTCTCATCTGTTTATATATGCTCCTTATAAGGTATGGACTATAGAACAGGGTCAGTTAAGTGCTTATTTATCCTCCTAAGTTCATTTCACTGCTGAGTGCTCTTCTTTTCCCATCCATCCAGGTGTTCAAGCCAGAACCAATGAGTCACGCTACTCTCTCACCCCCCTGTCTTGTCATTAAATCTTCTCAATTTTACCTTTCTAATCTCTCTCAAATCTGATTTTTCATTACTGCAGCCACATTCATAATTTAGCCTTAGTCATTTATCCTCTGGCATATATCTTTAAAAAGCGCTTCTCAAGTGTGTTGTGTGGAATCCTAGTCTTGAGAGATTTAATAGATGTAACCACTTCTAAACTAAAGAATGAGTAATTTTCCACACAGCACCCACAACACCTGCTGATGTCAATCTAACTACATCAGGTCTTTCTAAAAAGCTTCTCACAGCTCCCCATTACTCATGGGTTAGAATGCAAACTTACGACCGCAGCCTGTAAGACCCTCTTTGATCTGGTCCTGCCATGACTCTGACCTCATGTCATAACATTCTCCTTTTACCTCCATCCACTCCAGCCCACGGACCTACTTGATGTTCCTCGAACAAGCCAAACTTTTCTGGCTTCTATCTGGAATGCTTTGCTCTCAGAACTTGACACAGCCAGCTTCTTGGTATCTTTGGATCTCTACTCAAATATCAATTCTTGAAAGACACTCTCCCTAAATATTCTATTGAAATAAGATCTTTCTCCTCCACCCCAACCTTATCACTCTCTAACACTTTAAGCCTCTTTTATGCCATAGCACTAATCACTATCTGAATTCATATACCTATGTGTTTATTCTCTCTTTTCAATGCATATTTATGAAGGATCTGTTATGTGCCAGGTACTGGAGTTACAGGAAAAACCCAACCAAAATAAAAAATAAACCCTGTCTTCATGGAGCTGACATTCTAGTAGCTGTTTACCGCGTTGTTGAACAGTCTGTATACACTTTACTTACATTCTGATAGTTATCTAATTCTTCTTTAAGTGGCCTGTCTTCCCCAAAAATGTAAGCTCCAGAATGAATGAAGAAGTGAATAAATGTGCAGTTATGGTAGCTATCCTTGTAGGAACTCGGCCATCTGTATTCCTCCATCATTCCACCTAGCAGTTGGCCTAGAGAAGCATGGAAATCCACAAACAGCTTGCCTATTTTGATGTTGCGTTGCTGGAATTGGAGGCTTGGTAAAGACTGGAGTCCAAAAGAAGACTGAGCCCACTTTGGGCCAACATTTGTAGACAATGATTTATTTATTCAGGTCTTTTCTACTACTGTGTTCCTCCAGGGGGTTCTGCTGCATTGTCAGCTGTGCCATTTGCAGATTGCCAATCAAATATGTATTCATTGTCCTTGGACACCAGTGAGGGCAAAATGGGTAGAAATCGTCAGTAGTCCCTCTAACCAAATAATTTGTATCCCAGCACCATTGAACCTTCCAGAAAAATCTTCTGCTTTGGCAAGGCTGTCAGAGGGTCCATTCTGTATTTGAGTGTTAATTATTTGAAGCAATTCTAAGTCCAAGGCTTTTTTGTGTTATGTACTTTCTTGTGCTGTCTGGGGTTTATAATTAGTTGCACTCTTCGGGCATATAAATCTCTTACCCAGTTCATTATCTTTGGGTGGATTGAAGAATGTCAGTGGCTCTCCTACCAATTTGTACCGCATCATTCAATAATTAAGTACATATTTGCTCTGGAAGAATATACATTATTGACAATGTGCTTAATTACTGCACCAAATAGTTCAAGTATTGGCTGCTTGTAATGCTGTCTCTCCCCTCAAACGGAGCAGTAATGCATCTCAGTAGGGGATGGACATTCTGTTGATGCTCTAACAAGACAGCCCGTGCTCGTAAAGGAGATTGTTTAAGGATGCTTCGTCCCCTGTGACAGGCCCTAGTCCATTTAGCAAGTCTGAGGCAGAGCCAAAAATAACCCAATTTCCTTGTCATCTGCTTCCTTGACAAAATCCTGTCAAAAATAATCCATATTAAACGCAAATTTTTTCAAACAGAGTTGGTAGAAACACGTGCCACTGTTTTAACCATACCCCATAGAATAACGTGATTTTTGTTCTGGTAATGTAAAATTAGGAAGATTTGAGAGAAAAATGAAAATATGACACAAAGTGAGCAGGAAAGGGAGAAAAATTGAAGAGCATAACCAAATGGCACACTGCCTCAGGAGATCTGTGGGAGGTGAATGTTTCTAAATGCTTGGCCCAAATGACCCCTGGAATGCATAACCTAAGCATCTCCTTTCTGAATAACATTTTTTTATTCTAATTATTTCTGAGTCATATTTATTAGGAAAATATAGAAATATATACATGCATAAATAACATGACAGAAATAACTACTGTTAATGTTTTAGCTTTATTCTTTTAATTCTTTTATAAAGCCATAGCTATACATATAATATACACATTATGTACACAGACGTAAGTAAAGTTTATCATCTTTTTCACATAGCCTAGCATGAGAATGTTTCCATGTTACTAAATACTCTTAAGAAACAAAATTTTAATGGCTGTCTAATGGCCCATCTTATGTATGTGCACCATAACTCATTTAAGCTATTCCCAAAAAATGAAGGCTTAGTTTGTTTTTCATGGGTACAGCATCATTGGCAATTTTCATTTAGAAAACTCGTTCTGGGAAACAAATTTACGTATTAAAGATAGAGGGTAGTAGATTAGAGGTGGGAAAGGGGCATCAAATCATATCATCCAGGGGCAGCGGACTTGGCCCAGTGGTTAGGGCATCCGCCTACCACATGGGAGGTCCGCGGTTCAAACCCCGGGCCTCCTTGACCTGTGTGCAGCTGGCCCACGCACAGTGCTGATGTGTGCAAGGAGTGCCCTGCCTCGCAGGGGTGTCCCCTGTGTAGGGGAACCCCATGCGCAAGGAGTGTGCCCTGTAAGGAGAGCCACCCAGCGCCAAAGAAAGTGCAGCCTGCCCAGGAATGGTGCAGCACTCACAGAGAATTGACACAACAAGATGACGCAACAAAAAGAAACAGATTCCCGTGCCGCTGACAACAACAGAAGCGGACAAAGAAGACGCAGCAAATAGAACAGACAACTGGGGTAGGAGGGGTGGGGGGGAGAAATAAATAAATCTTAAAAAAAAAAAACACTTTAAAAAAAAAAAAAATCATATCATCCAAACACTTTCATTCACAAGTATATTTTTCACTTATCTCCCAACCCAAAGATGCCAGGCAAACAAGTTAATTAGAATTAAATAGTGTGTCGACAGCTAAGGAAGGACTAGAAGCCAAGTGCTTGGGGGTCCTTACATGCAGATAAGCGAACCAGTCAGAGAACCATTCCTTGCACCTACGACTTTAAGAAAAGAACAAAGGCAAACCATGTTTTTGGAAGATTAATGTATGAATTCACTAGCTTATGTGTGGCTTTAGGATGGGTGTAGCCTGGGTCACTGGTCTCCAAAGAGAAATTTGCAAGATAATCCATTGGGCTGTAAAAATAAATAAATAACTAAAACTTGTGCTCACTTTAATTTTTATGTTATCTTCTTAAATGTTCTGTTTTAGCATTCCTTTTATATATGCAAAATATTAATGCACCAATACATGTAAATAATTGATATACACACACATATACATATTGCAGATGCATGCTAATTTTTTTAAAAAACAATGGGGCAATCAATCAAAAAACTATGAGGAGATTTCTGGGAAGATAGAGGACTAAAGAGACACAGGATTCACTTTTCTCCCAGAAAAATACCTAGAGGACAGACAGAAACAGCCTGGGTAAAAAAATGTGCAAGGGCTTAGGAAACCAGGGGAAGGTTGGACAACACCCAGAAGATGAGGGACAAAGAAAAAGAGACTCAATAGGAAAGATCTGTGAGCAAAAGCTGGATCTGCTGCTGCCAATACCCATCCCTCCACCCTCAAAGGAGCAGATGGCTTTGAATTCTCCAGCCTCTGGCCTATGGTTAAGGACAGAGGGAGCCACAGGAGTCCACCTCCCCAGGAAAGGGGAGAAAGAGAGACACAGCCTAAGGCTGATTGAATTTTGACCAACAATTTGGTCTTCTGTGTCCCATGAACCCTTCCAGGCAGGATGGGGCTGCACCACTGTTTGCCTGGGGAGCTGTCACTGGATTAAAGAGATCCAATCCTCTCAAACACCCCCCTACTGACTGGGCCTAGTTGTTGAGATGCAGAGGGGAGTAGAATCGTTTCCTATGCAGAAAAAGGGAGCGGGCTGCTGGCAATGAGTGGAGAATAGTTTTGGAGAAAGTTTGATTTGTGAGGCTCTGAATAGCCCTGAGGCAGAATCCTCTGTCACACCCGTTCTGAACAGGTTTACAGTGAGCACATTTTAACAAAGGTTTGAACTGAGAGGTCTGCCAAAGAGCACCATCTGCTGTCAGACCAAGGAAATACATGCAAAGGAATTAAAAGTAAATAAATAAGAGAAGCTTTTTGGGTCTTTACAGTCTCCCTGCCCAAGGCCCTTGGAAGTGGGTCTGCAACCCATTACTGGGCCCATGACTCAGATTTGAGCAACTAAACAGGGACAACCCAAAGAGCTAGAACAAGTTGAACCAAGAATCAAAGACCAGTAGTAACACACAGCCTCCTGCCACTAAATCATAAGCAAGAGAGAAAAATTGAGCTCACCATCACATTCAGATGCCTAGACATCAACAAAAAATTACAAGCCATACTATAAAAAAGAAATAAATGGCTGAAGCAAAGGAATATATTAAAGCCCTAGATGACACATAGAATTTGAGGCAACTAATCAATGAGGTTCATATAAATCTCCCAAATCAAAGCAATGACTTGGAAGGCAATATAGCTAAAAAGAAAAAGGACATCAAGAAGAAACTGGGTGAGCACAAAGAAGAATTTGAAAACCTGAGTAGAAAAGTAACAAAACTAATGGAAATGAAAGACATGATAGGTGAGATCAAAAACACATTAGAGATCCTTTTGTGGTTCATAAACATGATGAATGGGGGTTCATGTGCTTGAGTGAGTTGTGCCTCCCTCTAACCTTGTTATGACGTTGGCACAGTACCTGTCTGCTGTGAAAAAAAAAAAAAAAGAGGCATACAACAGCAGATTTGAAATGATAGAAGAAAGAATAAGTGATGCAGAAAACAGAACAGCTGAAAATGAAGGGAGAGAAGAACAGAGAGAAAAAAAGAAAGGAAAAAATTGAGCAGGGGCTCAGGGAGATGAATGATAAGGTGAAACTCAACAACATATGTGACATGGGAGTTCCAGAAAAGGAAGGAAATGAAAATGGGCAGAAAGAATATTTGAGGAAATAATGGCTAAAAATTTCCCAACTTTAATGAAAGAAATGAATTTACATGTCCAGGAAGCACAGCATCCTCCAACCAGAATAAATCCAAATAGACCTACTTCAAGACACATACTACTCAGAATGTCAAACACCAAAGATAAAGAGAAAATTCTGAAAGCAGTAAGAAAGGAGCAAACCATCACATATAAGCAATACCCTATAAGACTTAGTGTGATTCCTCATCAGGAACCATGGAGGTATGGGAAACAGATGTAACTCAAGTGGCTAAGCACCTATTTCCCACAAATGAGGTCCTGAGTTCAATTCCCAGTATCTCCTAAAAGCAAAAGCAAAAAAACAAAAAAACATGGAAGTGAGATGACAGTGGTATTATATAATTAGGATACTGAAAGAGAAAAATTTCCAACTGAGAATTCCTTATCCAGCAAAACTGTCTGCAAACGTGAAGGTAAGGTTAAAATTTTCACAAATGAACAGAAATTAAGAGAAATCATAAAAAGAATCCAGCAGGAGGTAATAAAAGGAGCTCTCAGCCCAAAAGGAAGACAGGAGACAGAGGCTTGAAGGAGAATGTAGAAGGCAAAAATAGCAAAGAATAGAAAAGAATAAAAAGATAGATGAAAATATGATATGACATGAAAGCCAAAGAATTAAATGGTGGAAGTAGATAACGCATTTACAGTAATATCATTGAATGTGAATGAGATTAAACTTCCTAATCAAAATATATAGGCTGCCAGATAGGATAAAAAAAGCATGAAACATCCATATACTGTCTATAAGAGACTCACCTTAGATCCAGGGATTCAAATAGGTTGAAAGTAAAAGGTTGGAAAAAGATATTCCATGCAAACAGAAACGAAAAAAGAGCAGGGGTAGCTATACTAATATGGGACAAAACAGAACTTTAAATACAAAAAAAAAGTTATAAGAGATGCAGAAGGCTATTATATATTAATAAAAAGGAAACTCCAACAGGTAGAAGTAACAGTCATAAATATCTATGCACCTAACCAGAGTGCCCCAAAATACATGAGGCATAATTGAAGGGAGAAATACATACATATACAATAATAGTTGGAGACGTCAACACACCACTCACATCATTAGACAGAACAACTAGACAGAAGATCAACAAGGAAACAGAGAATGTGAACAATATGATAAATGAGCTAGACCTAACAGACACATATAGAATGTTGCATTCCAAATCTCAGGGTTATACATTCTTCTCAAGTGCTCATGAATCTTTCTCCAGTATAGACCATGTGTTGGATCACAAAGAAGGTCTCTATAAATATCAAAAGATTGAAATTTTATGAAGCACCTTCTCAGGTCATAATGGGATGAAACCGGGAATTAATAATAGATACAAATAAGTAAATTCACAAAGGTGTGGAGGCTGAACAACATACTCCCAAATAATCAGTGGGTCAAAGAAGAAGTTGCAAGTTAAATTAATAACTACATTGAGACAAATGAAAAAAAGAACACAATTTATCAAAAATTATGGGATACAGCAAAGGCATTCTTGAGGGGTAAATTTATAGTCCAAATACCTATATTTAAAAAGAAGAAAGAGCTAAACTCAAAGATTTAACTGAACAACTGGAGAAACTAGAAAAAAAAACAGCAAACCAATCCCAAAGCAAGCAGAAGGAAAGAAATAATAAAGATTAGAGCAGAAATAAGTGAAATTGGGAAAGAAAGACAATAGAGATAATCAACAAAACCATAAGCTGGTTTTTTTGAGAAGATCCATAAAATTGACAACCCCCTAGCTAGACTAACAAAGAAAAAAAGAGAGACGAGGCAATTAAATAGAATCAGAAATCAAATGAGAGAAGTTACAACTGACCCCACAGAAATAAAAAGGATCATAAGAGGATATTATGAGAAACTGTATGCCAATAAATTAGACAAGGTAGATGAAATGGACAAATTCCCAGAAATGCACAAGCAGCCTACATTGTCTCTACAAGAACTACAAGAACTCAATAAACCAATCACATTTAAAGAAATTGAATCAGTTATCAATAATCTCCCAAAAAAGAAAAGTCCAGGACTAGATGGGTTCACAGGTGAGTTCTACCAAGCATTTTGAAAAGAATTAACATCAAACCTGTTTAAACTACTCCAAAAAATTGAAGAGGAGGGAAAATTACCCAACACACTTTAAGAAGCCAACATCACCCTAATACCAAAGCCAGATAAAGATGCTACAAGAAAAGAAAATGACAGACCAATCTCTCTAATGAATATAGATGCAACATTCTCAAAAAATACTGCAAATAGAACCCAACAGCATATTAAAAGAATTATACACCACAGTCAAGTGGGATTTATTCCTGGTATGCAAGAGTGTTTCAACACAAAAAAATTGACTAATGTAATACACCACATTAACAAATTGAAGGGAAAAAAAACACATGATCATCTCAATCAATGCAGAAAAGGCATTTGACAAAATCCAGCATCCTTTCTTAATAAAAAATACTTCAAAAGAGGAATGGAAGAAAATTCCTCAATATGATAAGGGGCATTATATGAAAAATCCAAGGCCAACATTATACTCAGTGGGGAAAGTTTGAAAGCTTTCCCTCTAAGAACAGAAAAAGACAAGGATGCCCATTGTCACTATTGTTATTCAACATTGTGCTAGAAATTCTAATTAGAGCAATTAGAAAAGAAAAATAAATACAGAAAAGGCATCCAGGGAAGCAGATTTGGCTCAACGGATAGAGTGTCCGCCTACCACATGGGAGGTCCAGGGTTCAAACCCAAGGCCTCCTGACCTGTGTAGAGCTGGCCCACACGCAATGCTGATGCGTGCAAGGAGTGCCCTGCCACGCAGGGGTGTCCCCCACTTAAGGGAGCCCCACACTCAAGGAGTGTGCCCTGTAAGGAGAGCCACCCTGCGTGAAGAAAGCACAGCCTGCCCAGGAGTGGGGCCACACACACGGAGAGCTGACACAGCAAGATGATGCAACAAAAAGAGACACAGATTCCTGGTGCCGCTGACAAGAATCCAAGCAGACCCAGAAGAACACACAGTAAATGGACACAGAGAGCAGACAATGGGGTGGGGAAAGAAATAAATAAAAAATAAATCTTAAAAAAAAAGGCATCCAAATAGGAAAAGAGACATGCAAAATCTGTACACCAGTATTGAAAATAGAATGAGGGTAGAGAACGGAAAGCTGTTTAATCTACACAGTTAGTAAAAAAAAAAAAAAAAAGTTGCTCATAAATCTTTGGAAATGAATAGAAATGGTGAAAGCACATCACAGTGTTTGTAACTAGCAGTACTAATATACAGGTATGACTGTGGTTAAAAGGGAAAGTCTAAAGTCATGTATATTACCAGGAAAGCTTAAAAATGCAACATGGAATTGTACAACATAGCGAAACCTCATGTGAAGTATAAGTATAGATAATATTGCATATTTAAGACTGTTTTTATTTGAAATTGAACAAATGTGCATTAATGTTGCAAGACAATAACCACTAAAGCAAACTACGGACAGTAGTGCAGAGCAATAAATTAATAATTAAGGGTAAGAAAAAAAAGGAACTTATACTAAGTGAAAGAAACCAGACTAAAAGTACTACATATTGTTGGACTCCATCTATTCAAAATATAAATACAATTGGGAGATAGAAGAGAAGCTATGTAGATCAGAGGAAGGACAGAAAGATTGAGGGGTGATTCATTAAAGGGTAGAGTTTTTTGTTTGTTTTTTTGTTTTCAGCATTATTGTTTTATTGGAATAGTGAAAATGCTCTAATAATGATTGAAGTAATAAATGCGCAACTATGTGATTATACTAAATACCATTGACTATACAGTTTGGATGGATTGTATGCTTTATTAATATGTGACAATAAAATTATTTAAAAATCACACACACAAGAAAAAACTATGAGTACTATTGCTTTAGATTTCTATTACTGATGACGCTTGGAATGCGGTTGGAGCTAAAAACCTATAGAATATGGATGGCGCTTAGGTTTGGTCTAATACTTTGCCTAAATGTGGGCGGCATTAGTCAGCGTGAATCCCAGGAACGGGAATAGTGTCTGGAGTTTTGTGGACTCAGGTGACCGGCTCCTGCTGATTGAGTGACTGGGTCCAGGTGAGTGGGTCCTGGGAAAGGGACTGAACCAAAGGGTAAAGGTCATCTAGGGAATGTAAGCAGCCAGTGTGTAGAATTGCAATAATGTGGGTGATGTTTTCTGGAACATTTACAGCTGTGGCCTGAAGTCATAAGAGAGCCCAGGTAGGAGCCTAGGGAGTCCAGGACATCTGAGAGGATACTGAGGCAGATGCGAGCCTTGGAAACTTCTAAGAATACACCTTTAAAATACGAGTGAGTCGCTCATCTCAGGAAGTGGCAATAGGATGCAGGGTCGATGGGTTTCAAATAGGGAGTGGTAGATAGAGTTCTGGAGTATCGTGAAGTATGGATAAAAAGTGCCAGAAGTCTGAAAGGAGATAATCAATACAAGAGAGAAGCACCCCGAAATCAAATTTTCCCCACAATTTTGTACAGTCGATTTTGCCTGTGCGTATTATCTAAATCCATGGCTAATTCTAGGATACGGAGATACTATGTGACAAAGGGGTTCTCTCCTCAAGCCCAACGAAAAACATACATGCAATAAGAACAATAAAAAATCAGCAAATTCAAGGCATTTTAGCTTGTATGTAGCCTTAATAATGTGACATCAAGATTACATAAACTCTAAAAATAGAATTATTCTTCTCAAACACTTTTAAATGTTCAGTTCCATCTCAAGTTTAAAATATCCCCTTTCCCATACATTCTGTAGGTAAGATGTCCATAGATACTAACGTGGCCATATTCACTCATACAGGCTATAGGTATTATTGCGAACAAAATAACATGACAGAGAATGTACGTTGACCGGCAAATGTGTCGTGTCAGCAGAAGTCAACATCTCTGTGAAGGGCAGCAGCCCTCAGCAGTTCTTGATTGAGGCCCAGCCTCCACGCTTTCCAAGTAAACAGGGAGAAGTTGAGGCAGAGAAACATGAAGGCTTTCAAGACAAAGCGGACATTGCAGTCCTGCCCACCCCATGTCCTAAAGATGAGATAATAAGAAGGAGTTTTCTGAAGAAAGGAAGGCTGTATCCCAGTCTTGACAAGGCATCTGCTCACACATTCTCCTTAGGGGGGACATCAGAAGCTAGAAGCCAGCAACTGTTTCTGAAGGCTTCTTTCCAAATGTGCAAGGCTCTCTGAATTCTGACGGAACTTGCCCCACCCTTCCTCAAAATACTCTCTCTCAGTTCACATGTTTGACAAGACTACATGCCCAGAGCTATTTAAATATTCTACTTTGGATAAAACCGTCCAAGAGCGGTAACATGTTAGCTAGCTCATTTAGACCGCCCACCCTCCCACGCACATGCGGACACTAGAAGGCAGGAAATTTCATCTTTCTCCTTAAGCCACCCCTCCCTACCATTCCAATACCAAGTTGACTAGATTGGGGAGTGTTACCTTCTTCCTTAATCCCATAACATCTGCCTCTCAGTAGTCAAGCTAAATCCATTGACTCGTGGATCTCCTGAGGGGCAAAATTGTAAAATAATTCTTGTTCTTTTGAACAGCTGATAATGAGGAGAACAGTTAATGGACATTCATAAGCTATTATAAAACACAGTTCCTGTTCTATGCATTATTCATTTATGCAAACTGTTGTAAAGGTACCAAATTCACTGTGCAAGTGGGCTGGAAAAGTCCCTGAACTCAAAACTAGAATGGTCTGCACATTTCTGAGGCTTGGTTCCGTTTAACATTTTCGTCGTGACCTGCTTAAAGGAGCAGAGAGCAAGCTCATTAAGTTCCTAGATGGAAGGGATGGCCAGAACATTAGAGACCACGATTAGAATTTTCCCAGCTCCTGCCAAATTAGCAAACCTGTCAGAGTCCAACATAGTCATTGGGGACATGCAGAAAAAAGCAAGCTGCCCAAATGTGAGCTGAGCAGTAGCAAGTCATTTAGGAGAAGAACTAAGATGAATATAGATGCAAAAATAGACTCAGGGTAGGAAATGAATTTGCCTATCAGAAACAGTGGTGTTCATTGGTACCTCTGCATCCCCTTAAAAAGGATTCAGAGGCCCAATCCAAGGATTGTGGAAGTGTAAAACCTACCCAAAGATTTCTGAGAATTTCAGAGAGTTTTGTTTCCTCATGGGCACTTCAGATTCTGGGTTCCTCTTAATTAGCATGGTTTCTGGATCATTTCACTGTCCCGCTTTAGCTGCCTTCTAAAACACCATGTTGACCTAGGCGTTAGAAGCCATTTCCCTCCCATGAGCAATTCACAGCCACCTGCAGACCCACCTGGCTACCTCCTTGGTTGTTTGACTTTCACTCAATCCTTCCAATAAAACTTCTATCACAAGTAATTTAACAAGGAATTATCCTAAATATAGTTCCTCTAAGAGGAACTCCCAGGCCAGCTGTTAAGATAACAGCATTTATACCAACATCAACTAACACGGCGAGCATGACAAAATCATGAGTCAATGGTACTGCAGCCAGGGGTTGGCAAACTTTTTTCTGCAAAGGGGCAGATTGGAGATATTTTCAGTCTCTGTTGCAACTTCTCAACTCTGATATTATGGCATGAAAGCAGCCAGACATAAGTAAATGAATGGACATGGCAGGATTTGGCCCCGAGTGACCTATAGGTTGCCTACTCTTGTGAGATTCAATTTCAGTATCCTTGACTTTTGGGGAGCTTAAAATCATCTTGTCCAACCTGCTTATTTTACAGCTGAAGAGTCTAGGTCCCAGGACGTAGAGTAACGTGTACGCAAGTTCAAAGACGGTTAAGGCCAGGTTAAAACTTTAAACTAGAAGCAGGTAGCTCGGCTCCCATGCTGGTGCCCTCCCACTCTGGTTCTGGGAATTCCCACTCAACTGACAGAGGCTCTGCTAGAAATTTTTCTGCTATAACTTTTGGTGCAATGCATTAGCCATATTGCATGTAATACACGGTAGTGTCATTTTGCAATGACAAAGGACCCCAGATGAAAGTGAGACTAAACATTTGGGTGAGGTTGTCTCTACGCCAAAGGGTAGCCTTTGAGAAAACCAGAGTTGACTCAAGAATAGATGAGAAAGCAAAGCTATGCACAAAGTCTAGAGGACAGTTTTATTTCATTTAAATGAAGTTAAAAGGGACATAAAAATCTTCATGTGCCAAAGGAACATTTTAAAGAGGAGCAGATGTTCTCCATTTTTATTAGAAAGCACAGGACTGGGGTATGGATAAAATAGTAGACGGAACGTGCCCGAGGTAACTGTTAGGCACAAGAATCTCAGGCCAGAGGTCATAGAATTCTCTTAATAATCAAATTTAGGAGTTGAACCTCCTGGAAGGCTTAGGAGGGAGGGGAATAGGCTGAGTTGGTGATATTCAAAATCCCTTCTTTCTCCCTTTAAGTCCCCTGAAAGCTGCAGGAAAGAGTCCTCTCTGAGCCAACAGGGACACTTGCACACACTGCACTTAACGAGGACAGCAGTTTCCTTAAGAGGATCGTGAAGTGCAGAACACGAAGTGGGTATTCTTGTTGGGAAAGATAATTGCCCAGATTTCAAAGGAGCCTCCCAAACGACACTCCTTCAGTTGGGCAGGCATTCGGGGTAACTTGTGGAAAGCCCACCATCCGTGGTCTGAAGCTTGCAGCCCCTTCCAAATGTTTGTGTGGACATACCAGATGCCTCTACCTAGACGAGAACAGGGAGTTCTTCGCGGGGAGTGGTTTTTGCTCTGCAATTTAAAGACCCAGTAGCTTTGGCCTGTTCCTTCTTGAAAGTCAGGGCCAAGCATTTATGAGAACTCTGATTTTACTACCTTGGATAAAATGAACTATAGTGTACATCCTGTTACTAATTTAAAATGGTGCCATCTGTTCAGATATCAGTTCTGGACAGCACATTTCCTAAAACGAGCTCAGGAGGTTATTTGTCTCAAGTCACAGCTTTCCCAATGACAAATTTCTGGTGATTATTATTTTTCATTATTATCCTTTTTTTTTTCCAGATGATCCAGGAACCTGTACCTCCTGCACCACAGGGTATTACATGTAAGTTTGACCTTCTTTTTCATGGCACTCACTTTTCTGCAGTTTAAGCATTCCTAGCCTAATCCTGAATCCAGTGATTAAAGCGAAGAGGCCCTGTAGCCTGAAGCAACTCTGTCCTGTCAGGCTATTAATGAGCAAATCTTGGATTTAGCAATAAGAACCCAGCTGTTTTCTTGCCTCGAAAGGAGACCTTCCCTTTCCTGATCCTGGAAGTCATCCAGCCTGACACTGGTGTCTAGGAATCTTGCCATGGCTTACCAAGATTCAGACCTGGCTGTTTATGGACAGACCTTAATAACAGACCCGAGCCCGAGCAAGCTGTGTCCAAATGTCTGTATGGAGCCCTTGTCCTTAACTCAAGTCAGACGCTCTGGCTGAAGCCACGTGCTGGGCTGCACTCTTCGTCATCCCTTGGCTAACGAGGGACACAAACCTTTGGGTTAAATGAAACATCAATAACACATCATCCCCAAAGGGCTCCAACAGACAGCTACGAAGTCTAAGATGGTACGTTCCACATCACCTCCCCTTCCTATTCTCTTACTAGTCTCCTTTCCATTATGCATCGGTGCCTATCCTGGAAGAAAAACCAAGAAAAGAAGGGAGAGGAGAAGGAAAGGGAGGCCCCGCATGGTGCACAGGCTCCCTCGTTCCTCCCTGTCATCCTGACTACACAAACTCTTATGTCCGCTCCTCTCTTCCCCTGCCCAGCAAGGTTTTCAGGGATACAGGATGGATGTTACTCTCCAGAAGAGGAAACGGAAGCTCAGAAAGTTGATGGTTCCCCTGAAGTTGCACCCCAAGCTAGTGGTGGCCTAGCTCTGGGTCTTCTCCCTGTTACCTCCATTGCCTTTCACTCCATCAGAGTCTGTGGCTCACAATGGAAATGGCTCAAAATGCAGATGGGCAACCACTAACGGGGTGGGGAGTGGATGCGAAGGAAAAGGAAGTCCCAAAAGCTGAAACTTATTACTTCACCTACAGCTTTAACCCAATTTTTCCAGAATAGCCTGTTATTCTCTCCAATGGCTATTGCGTCTGCAACTTCTCACCCCTGATCTGCTGAGGGGAAGGAGTGGTGAAGAGGCCCCCCAGGTTTGATTACTATAAGGTAGACCAGATGACATTTCATGACCAGACAGCTATTTGTTAGCATGCTCAGAGCTGGCACGCACCCAGCAGACCACCTGCCACAAGATCCCCAGGGAGGGAGTAGATGTGGCTCAAGTGGTAGAGCACCTGCTTCCCACACGGGAGGTCCCAGATTTGGTTTCTGGTGCTTTCTAAAATCAACCCAAAAGACCAACAACAAGAAAACAAACAAGAAAACCAACTCAGGGATGGCAAGATGGCTCAGTGGCTGAGCACTGGTTTTCCACATACGAGGTCCCCAGTTCAATTCCTGGTTCCAGTACCTCAGAAAGAAAAAATCAAAAAAAGATCCCCAGGGAGAAATGGCAGAAAGACAGCCATTCCTTGGTGAGGTCATGTGGTTGGGGGACACATCTAAGAACCAAGGAAGGAGAACTTAGGCTCAAATAAAGAAATGGTGATCATGTACAAGTAGGCGAGGAATTCTCCTCTTCGGCCCTCTTATATTAATAGTTCTGCCCTCTCCAACCTAACTCTACCCTGGCTGCCTTCTTCATTTTGACACCTGAACACACCCCCTAACCTGCATCTACCTCCTCTGTCGCTAGTGACAGCTTTTAAAAGTCCTCTTTTAAACTTTGGCACTGGCCCTATCAGCTTCTCAGGCTCACTACTGCCATGCTAAAGAGCATGCTTCATAAAACCCCTTGACAAACAAATACACTAAAAGAGCATGTCCCAACATCACTAAATGGAAAACAGAGGTTTTGTAAGTTTGTTTCTCAAGAAACACACATGAATTACCTTTTAGAGTATTTTGTCATTTTGAATACAACTAATAAAAATTAGCTGAGCAATAGAAGTTCTTAAGGAAGTAATGCAAAGATTTCCCCTGATAGCTTTTTTTGTTTTGCTTTTTTAATTTAGGATGTACCAGGGATTGAACCGGACCTCGCACATGGGAAGCAGGCACTCAATCAATGAGCTATATCCTCTCTTCTCCCCTAACATCTTTTTTTTTTTTTATGTGGGAAGCCAGTGCTCAACCACTGAGCCACATCCATGCCCCATCCCTTAGATCTTGGTGCTATGACATTCACGAAAGGGCCATGAACTTCACTCCCCTCCTCCTTCAAGTGAGCTTACAGTTCAGTGGCATTTGAATTACAACTGGAGGTATACTGTGTGAGAACAAGAGATAATATATATGACTTAAAAGCTAATAATCTGGTGGTTACAGACACTTTGCTTTGATAAGCTTTTTGGAACTCAACTTTGGGCTCTTTCAGTCCTTGCAAATGCCAGGTGTGATGTGGCAAAAGCACACCAACTAGCCATTCAGAAAGACCTTGGCTAAAGTCCCAGCCCCATGTTTAACTACCTACATGACTTAGAGCATTTAACTTTGAGCTTCAGGTCCCTTATGTAGAAATTAAAAATAAATAATGTCTACTGCGTTGGGATTGGGTGAAGGTTTAAATGAGCTAATGCGTGACACATAGTCAGTAGTCCATAAATAACTAGTTTACTTCTTTCTCCTTTCCCTCTCTCAAACCCTCTCCCAACTGCCCTGATGAAGGATGGTCAGAGGTCCAGAGGAGAAGACTTGGTTTGGGGCACATAACAGACCAAGAGGAAGTCTCTTCCTTTGATATCCATATCTACCCCTGTTTTTTTAAAAAAATTCATAGACACAAATAAAGAAATTAATCTATGGTGCTTAAAAAATCTATGCCAACACATCTCATGGAAGAAACTGCATCTTCTTCTAGGTTTGAATACCGTTGTTACAGAACCTGTCCTGAGAAGACCTACACTGAAGAACATGAATGCAAGAGGTGTGATACCAATTGTGGCAACTGTGACCAAAACGAGTGTTACTGGTGTGAAGAGGGCTTCTTTCTCTTGGGTAAGCCAGAAAGTGCCACCATATGGCACTTGCAAGACTCCAACCCAGCACCCAGGCAGAGCAAAAGGCGAACTCAGTTGATTGATTTCAGTCTTTGTGTGTTGGTGACTCTTGTCCAAAGAGGAATTTTAATTTGGCTTGAAAATAAACATTAGCCAGAACTTCCTTCTGCTTTTATTCCTAAAGCTTAGTTTGTATTTCACTAATTAATCTCAAATATCTCCAAGTTGACGGAAATAAGGGGTAGGGGTGGGGTGAGGAGGAGAGGGGGAAATAGGAGCTGGGTGCCTGAAGAGAAATGCCTTGGAACTGAAGTCACCTGGAACTTGCACAGCCATGACCCTTTCCCGGAGACGTAATCCATGTTACGTGTTCCTATGCAGTGTAAGATTTAACAAGACCCCTTCTCTCATGTCTGGGTCAACCCATTGACTTTGACGGACATGGGTGGTTAGGAAATAAATAGACCGTGATTCTTCCAACAGAAGAACTAACAGACCAGCGCTCTTGAACGTTTGTGGGGGAGGCAGTGGGACAGAGCCCATGGCAATCTTCGATATTTCCCTATCTAGAGATTCATTTTACTTGGAGTTTTTCAAGTCCTGGAGAATGGAAAGTTCTTTATTCAGGGTCCTTAACCCTTTGAGCTGATGGACAATTTAAATTCCCAATTGGAAGAGAACCAAGGTGATGTGTTGGCTCCTGCCTTCACGCTTCCTTTCTGTGTTCCGACTTAGGTGGCAGTTGTGTGCGGAAGTGTGGCCCTGGCTTCTACGGCGACCCAGAAATAGGAGAATGCGAACCCTGCCATCGAGCCTGCGAAACCTGCACTGGTCTTGGCTACGACCAGTGCAGCAGCTGCAGAGAAGGACTGCAGCTGTCGCATGGGAAGTGTGAAGATCCCGCCGAGACCCAGGTGGAAGGCAAATTCTGGAATGGTATGTATCTCCCCAAAGAGAGGGCGCAGGGATCTAGCCGCCTACTCTGCCTTCCTCCCTCTTTTAACCCTTGCTTTCCAGATAGCAAAGAGATGAAGGCTGGGAGGGGAAGCAAGAGCTTGGAGGGAGGACCAAGTCTGGGCTGCTGTCTGGTGCTCCCACGGTAGGAGGCTGTTGTTGGCATCTGGCCAGCAGGGGGAGCCCAAGGAGCAACAAGAGCTTCTATGGGGGTGGAGTTGACCCAGGAGCGTGTAAAGAGAGCCCTACAGAGAGATGACCCAAGCTACCATTTTCTCAAACATTTTAAAATCATTTCTATCACGTGCGTGGACATCTTCATTATGACTAAAGAAAAGAGGCAGGTAGAGTAGACTTTTCCAGCCAGACAGGGAAGAACTGCTCTAAAGTATCAGAACCTTATCTTCAAACAACTGAGCTTTCTGACTAAATTAGAACCTGACACCACTGGGCTTGCCTTTTAAAAGTTGCCCTCCCTGATTTCAGAATGAGGAGCTGGGAGGTTGGCATGGGTCTCATTCTCACCTAAGTCTTCAGAATTGGCCTCCTCACTTTTGAGCCTCGGTTAGAGGCTTCACAAACTTGAGTGACTTCTCCATGTCTGAAGTGGTTAAAGAAACAAACTCCTCTTCCTGCTGGAAAAAAAATCTGATTCACATTCTACACAGAGACTCTCCCGGAACAAGAGATGTTCTCCATTTGATTTCTAGGCAAGGACTTTTGTTAAAAGGGTCATTTCAGTGCAGGAGCAACAGCAGCTGCGAAGAGGTCCACACAGGATGAGTTTTCTAAGGGCTTGAGAGAGTGATAGATCTGGGGCAGGATAAAAGCCTCTTGCTGGGTTTGAGAGGAAGGATGTCCATGGCGCTGTCTGCTGGGACAGTGTCGCACATGTGACTTAAAGGAACAGCAGCTCGGAGCAGCCAAAGGCCAAGGAGAACACAGGGCCAATTTTAGAGACAGAGCTGGGAAGAAAATTATTCAATCCAGATTGGGATATCTCCCGTGAATTACAGCTGAACTAAAATGCTGAAAATGAGTTTGTCTGGCATTCAGGCATTTAAGAGGCAGTACAAGCCAAGAGGAAAATGGTCTGGTGCTGTGTTGCTAGTTCAGAACATCTGTATTTTATCTGGCATACCAGATGATGAAAAGATCCAGGGAGCCAAGAGTCAGAGCAGACTTGATTCCCCCAAATGATTACGCGTCCCTTCAACTGGACTACGCATTTTGCAAGAAAAAATCGGGCTCTGATTGTTTCCCTTTGTCGAAGCACCGCACCCACCCCTTCATATTTTCCACCATCAAAATGCAGTATTGTTGAAGAGATGAAGGAATTGATCCATTTGGGGGCTTAGTACTACTAAGGACTTTGGGCAGCAGATGAGAATGTTTCTCATGGCTGGACAAAGGCAATAAATTCAATGATATGGTTCCACTTTTCCCTTTCTACGATCTATGAATAAGACATGCAGACCATTAACAAGAAGGGAAAAAATGTTTAGTCACCAAGAAAGGTAAAGCCAGAGCTCAGCTTCCCCAGGAAAGCTTAAGGCAACGAAGTGGATAGTCAGTGGGAAATGCAACCCATAAAGCCCTGGGAGGATTTAGCCAGTGCCTCTTTCTTTCTCCTGACTTCTATTCCTTCCAAACAAAGTCGGGAGTATAATAGGAGAGCAGAGGGTTCCAGAGAACAAACACTAATTTGCCACACCTTGAAGATGATGGAAAGCAGATTGCAGTCCTCCTAGGTGAACTTAGAGGAAGCCCAGACAAATTTGTGTTTGTGAGAGGATGTGGTTGCCTAGGTGGCACCAGCAAGGTTGTCTTTGTTGCCTGTTTTTTTAAGCACATACTTAGGAAAGGTAAGATGGGACAAATATCAGTCCATTCCTTCACCCACACTGCTCCCCAGTGGAAACAAGAAGGTCATGTTTGCATCCGAAGACTACGACCTACCACATGAGTATATGTTAGCGTGTGCTGGGAAAATGCCCTTGAAATAAAAATCCATACAAGTGTTCACCAAACTCCTCTCTTAAGAAGGCGGCTAATCAGGATGAGAGTGGCAAGGATGAGAGAGAGGGCCATCATTCTTTGTCAACTAGCAGCAAAGTGGCAATACCTCCAGCCCGGTCCAAGGATGGCGATTCCCTCACATGTCAGGCCACGCCTGACGAATCCTCCAGCCAAGATGGATTAATCTCCAAAGATGGCTACTCAACTCCACGCTTCCCACCACCAAAAATCGCTGCATTGCACCAAGAGTTCAGATTATTCCAGATCCCCTGTCCCAGTCTCCAATATATTGTGATGATTAGTCTACTTTTCCACAAAAGGTAGGAATGGAATTGATATTAAACAGGCATAGATGCTTCATCAGTGACTCGACTACCACCACTGGTGGAAATGTTCAGGTGCTGGAACCACAAACTTTGAAAGATGATGGTTTCCACTGGTTTCCTGAAACCATTGTTGGGAATGGAAAGAGTTGACAGTATTACTGTTAAATCATTTGGATTTTAAGTGGTTTTCCACCTGGTGGCACTGGGACGTCCCAGGAGTAATTCCTTCCCAGTTCCCTCCCCACCTCTTGCCAGCATTGATTAAAACCATGTATGTAGCAGGTTCTAATTAAGTGTTCTGATGATAGTTTAATCTTCAAAGTGCAGATGAGGCAAATTATCTTTTTATCTTTGACCACATCCCAACAATTTATCACTAGCCTGTCTTTTGATCTTATAATTCCTCGACTGGAGGTTGAACTGGAATCCCAGAGTCATTCAGTCAGAAATACTGAAAGCCATGTGAAAAATTTCCTAATAGTGGGGAGATACATTGCCTAATAAAAATGAACTCTAGGGAACCTTAAAGATGACACAAGAGTTGGATTTTTAGAAGGACTTTGCAGATGCATGCAGTTGCGTTACTTAACTTAGAAACGAGAACATCATTTTTAGTTAATTAACCAACCAGAACTCGAGTGCAGAGAGGGCGTGTCACTGGGTAAAGAAGCCCGTCCTGTGAAACCTCTAGCCTAGTGGTGAGAAGAATTCATGTGTGTCAGCTTTTGCTGATTATTAAAAACTTAAGAATTCAGTAAGTAGGTTGTTAAACCCCTTGGCAGCTTGAAACCAGGCATGTGGGAGTATTTACACCAAAGAAATTGGCAAAACACAAATCAGGTTGTTCATTTTGTTTTGTATTTTCAGAGAGCAAGTTTGCCAGCACTCCACTGCTTTGACCTCTGTCAAATTATGAATAAAATTTAGATTTTAAAATCTAAGTTAATTATTCAAAAAGCTCCCTAATGAATAGGGGCTTTAGACTTCGGTGTGCCTGCATTCATTCCCTGACTCTGTTCTTTACCACCTGTGTGAACCTGAACAAGTTACATGACTGCTCTAAGCCTCTGTTTCCTAATCTATAAATTGAGATTATGGAATCCCTCACCCAACATCTTTGTGAGAATTCAATGAGAGAACACACATTAAGCTCCCAGCGCCTAATATGTACACCATGATAGTTCATCTATCCCCTAAGCCTTCAGCCTGATCCAGTTTTAACACATGAAACACTAGTCCACTTTCCAACAGCCTTCCCTCGCTCACGAAAGAAAGCACTTTTGGGGGCCTGCAGAGTAATACAGGTTTGTGAAAAGCAGCCCTAGAAAGAAGCAACAAAAAAGAGTCAATTTGGCAGGGCCTGACATAGCTAAGAATAATGAGTCTTCACAAAGATGTTGATAGCAGTTTTATTTATAATAGGGAAAAAAAGGAGGTGAGCAATCTAAAAATAAAACAAAAGAAAGCAAGTTAAGTGAATTCTGGTTCATGCAAATAAATAGGCAGACCTTTACAAGTGATGTTTACAAAGAATTTTATGTCAAGAAAAAATACCTGTGAACTTTTATAATGTTAAGTGAAAAATACAAGATCAGTGTTATAGATGTAGAATATGTAAATGACTGCACAGATAAATACATATATGTAATTATGCTCACACATCCAATATAAAGATGGGAAATCTATGTGCCAAAGGGTACGCAGCAGACATTTCCTGGGAGGTGGGGTTATGGATGAGGTTATCATCTTCTTTATCCTTTTTGCATTAAAAGAATAAAACACTTTTCTTTTTAATAAAAAAGAACCCGCGACCATTGCAAGCCCATCTTTGATGAAGAGCCTGCTGCAGGAAGGACGAAGGTGGAAGGTTCAAACCAAAAGAGGTAACAGGGAAACAGGGAGAATGAAGACAAACACAGCACCTCCAGAGCGTCCCTGTGCTGTAGGAACAAACCCAAGATCTGGGAGGCGGATAATCCTAAGAGAGAAACGGAGAGGGGCGGGTGGCCAGAGCATGACTTAAAAGTGGACACTCAAAGGGGAAAGCCTGAGAGGAAATTCAGCAGTGGAGATTTCTGTAATCTACAAGGACATTCCCGACATGTTAAGTGTTTATGTCTGGGGGAAGCTATCAAGAAAAGCCTCCGTGCTTTCAGGTCTCTGAGATGGCGATGAAGAAGCATATTTTGCCTTCCCAATCACTGCAGCATTAGTTCAAATAGTCAAGATTGGACGCAAACTAAATGGTTAACAATAGGCATACCATGGAGCCATCAAAACGAACGAGAACGTTCTTTATGTACTGATGGAGAGCTGTCTCCAAAATATCTTGATAAAAGGAAAAAAAGGCAAGGTAACAAAGTGTAAATAAATGCAATTTGTATTAAAAAAGGACAGAGAAGGGGGGCAGCAAATGCACACATGTATTTGCTTGTATCTGCCTAGGGTATTTCTGGATAAGTGGACATGAGGCTTGTACAATTGGTTGCTTCTGGAAAGGGGGAGGTGTCTGGGGGCTCAGACCTGGGAGGGAAACTTCATAGTATATGCCCTTTTCTACATTTTGAACCATGTAAGTATTGCTTATTCAAAACAAATTTAAAAGGACCCCTGTTTTATTTGGTTTAGCTATAGTCATTTCTGAAGGCAGAGCACTATAAACTTTATTGGTCAAAATAAGAAAAAAAAAAATTTCTTTTGAGGTTCTCTACAGTCTAGAACTTCTGGAGTGGAAAAAATATATAACCAAGGTCAAGAGAGAAACAGGAAAATTCCAAAATATACTTTTTGAAATTAAGTTGCTAATCTTTCATGTTTCATTACAAAATCAATCTATATAAAAGGTGTTACCACACAGTGATAAATTTGATCAGAAAGCCTAGCTGGAGATAACTTCGCCCATGGCCCATAGCTAATTGTAAAGTTAAATGCTTGTACCGAGCTCCCTCCGGTGGATAAATGAGAGCATTACAGAATTTTAAACCGAGTGTGAACAGGAAAATGTCCAAGAGCCAGAATATATTACATGTTTTAAAAACATGAGAAAATAAGTGAAACTATCTCTAGTAATACAAAATTTTAGTATGAAAAAGAGAAACTCAAATAAGCCCATGACCTGGACATAAAACATTAAACATTTTCCAGGTGCTCCAGGGAATATTTTCTACCGTCCAAGGAATATTCTTTGTTGTTGTTGTTTAAAGACTATTTTATTTATTTATGTCTCCCCACCCCCTCATTGTTTGCACTTGCCGTGTCTGTTCATCTTCTTTTGTTTCTTTAGGAGGCACTCGGAAGCAAACACGGGACCTCCAATGTGGGAGGGAGGCACCTAATCACTTAAGCCACCTCCACTCCCTGCTTTGTGTCTGTCATTGTTTTTTTCCTCTTGTGTCTCTTGTTGTAGTCATCTTGTTGCGCCAGCTCGCCATCCTGCCTGTCCTTTTTAGGAGGCACCAGGAACCTCTGCTCCCTGCTTTGTTGTGTCTCTCGCTGTTGTTTTTCTTGTGTCTCTTATTGCCATCTTGTGTTAGCCTGCCACGCCTGCCTGTCACGCCAGCTTGTTCTTTAGGAGGCATCAGGAACTGAATCATGGACCTCCCATGTGGTAGGCAGGAGCCCAATCATTTGAGCCACATCTGCTTCCCCAAGGAATAATCTTTGGTTAGCATTTTTTAACTGCTCACCCATTAAGTGAGCATCTTGACTGGTCACAGAAAAGAAACTGCTTTTTGCTCATCTTTCTGCTGCCTTATCCCAAGTCTTTCTTCCTGCTGTTAACACCTGTCAGGTTGGAACAGCCTTCAAGGAAAGACTCAGGCGTGCTGAGAGGCTCGGGCCACTTTGGGATAGCCATGTGACTATTGTTCCTCCTTCCAAGGCTAATCTGACTGCTCAACAGGTCCCCCCAGGGAGAGTTCCTCAGTCAGTCACCAGCTTTAATTAGTCTACTGGAAAGCCAGGCCAAAATTTTCTCTCCATACTAGGAAAAAAAACTGCCACTCGGCATGGACAGCCACATGTATATGTAATATTTATGTGTGTGTGAGTGCATCTGGATGTATTCGCTATCCATGGATATGTATTTCTGCATAAACAAATACATAAATGCATATGTTTACATAAGTTAAACACATATACAACATACATGCAAATGTATATATTTGAATCTAGTTCCCTCGGTAGCGAGACTCAGCAGCTTTGGTAACCGTGAGCACCATCATGGAAACCAAACAATGCCTCCTCTAACAGGTACAGGGTAGAGAAAAGAGAGAGGGAAAGAGAACAAAAGTCTCTGAGATGGGCTGGAGCAGGAACAAATAAGGAAGTCAGGAATGAGAAGAAATGAAACAGAAGCAACTAACATTTACTAAAACTGTGTTAAGCATGTGCTACGCATTATCTCATTTAAGCTTCACAAAAGTCCTATAAGAGAGGAATCATTTTCCCTCCTTTTAGAGACACGGAAAGGTGAACTCTGGGAGTTGAATTACTGTTTCCATGGTTACCTGCCCAGTGGGTGGCAGAGCTGGACTCTGAAGGCAGGTGTGACTAGAGAGCCAACTATGCCAGGATGTCCGGGAGAGAGGAGAGGAGAGGGATGGGAAGGAAGGAAAAGAGGGAGGACGGGAAATGCAGGGGAATCCTAAGATGCCAACCACTGACGGAAGGGCCAAGGTCGTTCATCTTATACATTCCAAGCTCCAGCTTCTTTTTCTAATAATTTCCCTGTATGAGTCCTGCTAAAGCTGAAATGCAAATTCTTGAGCTTTAGTCCAGATCTCAACAAGTACTGGTTGAGTGATGTTGTTGAGCTGTTGCACACGTCTCTGAAACTGTCCCACTGAGTTGCTAGGAAAGACCGCCCATTGAATGTTCTGGAGAGGGAGGGAGAGGGAGGCACGAGGGGAAGCATCTGCAGTCAACGGTGCCTTCATCTGACTAACCCGAATGATGAGGGGTGGGTCCGTACATTTTTTACAACGATTTGGGACAAATTGAAGATGAGATTGACTTAGGTTGTATTCCACCCAAATATTGAGCAATAAAATAATACTTCAAAAGAAAGAGAGAAAGGGAGAGAGAGGAATAGAGAAGGAGGAAGATGGAAGGAAGGAAAGGGAAGGAAGTAAAGGAGGAAGGGAGGGAAAGAGAGGGGAGAGGGGAAGGAAAAAAGCAAAGAAGAGAAGGAGAGAGAAAGAGAAAGAAGGAAAAAGTTGATATGTTTCTCCACAAGAGGCTAAATGAATCTTCATTTATCAGCTTGCAGTAAAGAAAGGTGGTCATCTAAGAATTTTGAGGAAGGAAGTGATTTGTAAACTCATTCACATCCCAAGTGTATACACAAACACTCTCCCACATATCTTTTTTTTTTTTTTACGGTTCTTTTGTTTAAAAGATTAATTATATTTTTTATTTATTTCTCTCCCCTTCCCGCCGCCCCACCCCCTTGTCTGCTCTCTGTGTCCATTCCCTGTGTGTTCTTCTGTGACCGCTTCTATCCTTACCAGCGGCACTGGGAATCTGTGTTTCTTTTTTTGTTGTGTCATTTTGTTGTGTCAGTTCTCCATGTGTGTGGTGCCACTCTTAGGCAGGCTGCACTTTCTTTCATGCTGGCGGCTCTCCTTACGGGGCCACTCCTTGCACGTGGGGCTCCCCTACGCGGGGGACACCCCTGCGTGGCAGGGCACTCCTTGCGCGCATCAGCACTGCGCATGGGCCAGCTCCACACGGGTCAAGGAGGCCCAGGGTTTGAACCGCGGACCTCCCATGTGGTAGGTGGACGCCCTATCCATTGGACCAAGTCCGCTGCCCCCTCACACATTTCTAATACATGAAAGAAGCAACATTTGCTAGTTCAAATATCACTAAGGGTTCAGGCGTATCTTCTAAGATACCAAGTTCCTTGTCACTGGAAATTTACAAAGAAAGTCTTGATATTCAAAGGGCCAGTTATCAATGAATTAGAGAAATAAACAAGAAATGAAGTTCACACAGTAGGCCATGGGCTGGTGCCAACATCTGACGAATGTAAAATTGAAAGGATTCTACTTTGGGGAGGAGGGGAGACTGAGTTACCCAGGAAATATTTTCCAACTCTGCAAAACAATGAGCTTTTTCCAAGAAGGAGACTGACTTGTTGTTTCTTTCCCTATAACAGACATTTTGAGAAAATACCAGCCTTGTCATTCTTCTTGTAAAACCTGCGATGAGTCTGCGACTCTGTGCACCTCGTGTCCCAAAGGTTAGTGTGGTGTGTGACGGGAGGGCACCGTGGCCTCGTCGATTCACGGGACGCGTGTATTTGAGCATCTTTGCGTGGGAGGTTTGTTCAGCCTCCATCTAGACTCATCCCATGCTCCCCTCACCATGGCCATTCGGGAGAGACACAGGTTCCCAAACACACTGATCAGTCACGACAATTGGCTTTTTACGGAAAAAAAAGAAAAGAAAAAAAGACAAAGAATGTTTCTTCATCCAACAGTGTGACAAAGGTATTGGTTGATTTAGCCACGGAACTTGCTAGAGTCTGTCAGTGCCTAACGTTTTCTGAGTTTCCATTATCCTTTTAAAGTGCATTAATCCAAACAAGAAAACTGAAGGCAGAGAATGTAAGTGGGAATAAATAGTCTACCTGTTATTTCCTCCTCTATTACTGACCCTGAATTGTACAATTAGGCTGAATTTCATCGGGGGAGAGGGGGTGGGGAGAGGGGGGAACAGTGGAACAAATTATTAATTGCCTCATCATCTATACAAACAAAACATCATAAATAACGTACCATCTCCAAGTTAGGGGGATGTCTTATTGACTTGGGACATAATTAACATAAAGAACATTTTGCTACCACTAGAGTGACGGTTATGAAGATCAGGTTGGAATGTACAAGGTTAATAGTGAAATATGCAAAAAGAGCAGAATTTAAAATAATAGGTGTGCCATGATTATAATCACACAAAAATAAAAGCTTACACTGAAAGGAATCCCAAGGAATTTTCTTGGAATTTGAGGATGGAGGATGGTTTTTAAATGGTTTCCTTTAAGAATGGCATTATCCGTTTGTTTCCATTAAAAATAAGTAGACGGACCCTTGCTTAAAGATGAGAGAGTTGCTACTTACCCTAACTGAGCAGGCTTTGGGGGAACAGAATAGACTGCAGCCAGCTGCGCATGTCTAAGTGCTCACACCAGGAAGCCACAGAAAAGAGGGTTGATGAGAAAGTCAGCTCAGCCAAAGGAAGCCCATAATAACCTCCACCTACTATCAGGAGAAAGCCACAGAAACAGGGCAAGGGCCTCCTGTCATCAGTTTCCTTTCTAGAGATTTGACTCATCTTGGAAGACTTAGCATCACCAGTAAATGTTTGGTAAGCCTGGAATAACTCTTCTTGGAGACCCAGGGGCTTTGGACAAGGCTTTGCAAGGTGCTGACAGGGTGTCGGCTCTCTGCACAATGTGGGTGCTCTTCTCACCTGCTCTCTTCCCTGTATTTCTAGGAATGTACCTGTGGGCTCAGGCTTGTGTGTCCTCCTGTCCCCAAGGCACATGGCCTTCTGCGAGGAGTGGCAGCTGTGAGAACTGTACAGAGGACTGTGCCTCTTGCTCTGGAACCGATCTTTGCAAGAGGTGCTGGGTTCAGCCCGACCGCCCTCTCTTCCTCCATGACGGCAGATGCTTCACCAAGTGCCCCGAGTACGTGTCCATCTTCCCTTTACTTCCTGTTGGTGTCATTGTCCCGCAGCACTTTGGGCAGCAATGCCCTCTTCGTTGAAGAGCTGTCCTCTCTAGTTAGAACAGCCACATAAATGTCCTCTTTTGATGACTTGACATCACTGTTGGCCACAGCAGCCAAAACTTCTGTAAGGCAAAGTACACACGTCTCTCTGTGACTATGACATGGATATATATATATATATATATATATACATATTTTTTTTTAATATTTATTTTATTTCTTTCTCCCCTCCCTTCGTTGTTTTGCACTCACTGTCTGCTCTCTGTGTCTGGTCATTGTGTGCTCGTCTTCTTTTTTAGGAGGCGCTGGGAACAGAACCCAGGACCTCCCATGTGGGAGGGAGGTGCCAAATCACTTGAGCCACCACCACTCCCTGCTTGTTGTGTCTCTCATTGCGTTTCCTCACCGTGTCTCTTCGTTGTGTCATCTTGTTGCATCACCTCGTTGCACCAGCCTGTCATGTCAGCTCGCTGCCTTGCTCACCTTCTTTAGGAGATACAGGAAACTGAACCCAGGGCCTCCCATGTGGCAGGCAAGCGCCCAACTGCTTGAGCCCCATCAACTTCCCTGTGTGGATATACTTTTACTTATAAAGATAAGTTATTTTGCCACCTTGTACTAGTGACCAAGTGTCATCAGCTTTTAGTCTCCATCACAAAAGTAAAGTTGTGAGAGGGTGTGGAACACATGACCCTCTTCTAAAGTTTGAAGTTGTTCTTCATAAAAGCTTTATTAAGATACAATTTTCACAGGAAGCAGTTGTGGCTCAAGTGATAGAGCATCCTCCTACCTTATGGAGGGCCCAGGGTTCGATACCCAGGGCCTCCTGACCCGTGTGGTGAGCTGGACACGCACAGTGCAAGGAGTGCTGTGCCACACAGGGGTGTCCCCCGCATAGGGGTGCCCCATGTGCAAGGAGTGCGCCCCGCAAGGAGAGCCGCCCTGTGCTAAAACAGTGCAGCTCGCCCAGAAGTGGCACCACACACACAGAGAACTGATGCAGCAAGATGACGCAACAACAAAAAAAAGCGACACAGGCGGCGGACTTGGCCCAGTGGTTAGGGCGTCCGTCTACCACATGGGAGGTCTGCGGTTCAAACCCCGGGCCTCCTTGACCCGTGTGGAGCTGGCCCATGCGCAGTGCTGATGCGCACAAGGAGTGCCCTGCCACGCAGGGGTGTCCCCCACATAGGGGAGCCCCACACGCAAGGAGTGCGCCCTGTAAGGAGAGCCGCCCAGCGCAAAAGAAAGTGCAGCCTGCCCAGGAATGGCGCCGCCCACATGGAGAGCTGACACAAGATGATGCAACAAAAAGAAACACAGATTCCCATGCTGCTGACAAAAACAGAAGCAGACAAAGAAGACAACGCAGCAAATAGACACAGAGAACAGACAACCGGGGTGGGGGGCGGGGGGAAGGAGAAATAAATAAATAAATCTTAAAAAAAAAAAGTGACACAATTTCCCAGTGCCGCTGACAAGAATACAAGCGTACACAGAAGAACACACAGCAAATGGACACAGAGAGCAAACAACGGGGTGGCGGGGACAGGGAGAGAAATAAATAAAATAAATCTTAAAATATATATATATATAATTTTCACACCATACAATTCTCCCATTTAAAGTGTATAATTCAACGCTTTTTAGTTTTTTCACAGTTATGCAACCCTCATCACAATTCAAGAACATTTTCATCACCCCAAAAAAGAAACCCTGTATCCTTTCAACAGTTACTCCTAATTTTTCTCATTCTCCCCAACCCTAAGCAACCACTAATCTACTTTCTAATTCTATAAATTTGCCTGTTCTGTACATTTCATATAGTCTTTAGTGACTGGCTTCTTACCTTCACCTAAGTTTTCAAGTATTTGGAAAAAAGGCTTAATAGCGAATAGCTCTTGAAGGATTTTACCAAGCATATTGTCAGAAGGGGAGGAAAGCTTCCATTAGAGACCTCAAGGGGAGAAGGCAGTATGGGGAAAGACACACAACCAGAGGCTCCTGAAACTCCCAGCCTCCCTCCACCCTGTCAACCCAGCTCCAGCCTCAGCAAAGTCAGCAAATGTATTAGTATAAAACAAAGGTGAAGGCCAGAAATCTATCAACCAAAGTCAGTCATTGCTTCCTCGTTAACCCCTGCCACGATGGAACGGAACTTATTGCCATTTTTATTGCCGTGCTTATTTAATCATTGCAACCATTTTCCAAATTTCTCTTGGATTCTTCGACTGTTCCAGGAGTTGGCAATTCATTAAAATGAGGGAAAAAGGGATGCATTTGCCTTTCTCCAATTAGTTGACTACTCAACAGTTTCCTTGTCAAAGGCCTGGCTTGAACCACTCTTCTGAAGCAATGTGTATGTGGCTACACAGCCAAGTTATTATTTTTTTTAACAGTTGGGGAGCCACTACCAGGGCCTAGAAATCCTGCAGGCTATGGAATGAGAAGCATGTGCCCTCGTGTTTTGTGGAAGGTTGTCTGGTTACTGTGACGCCCCACATCTTTGTGTTTACCAAGAAAAAAACAGGGGAAACGGAGTCTGAGGAACACACACCGTCCAGCTTGTCTTGGAAGGCTTTGACGCTATTTCTGAGAAGTCTCCCTTTTTGAGTTTTATCCATCCTGAAGATCAAAAAGATTTCCAACAGGAACACAACCTGCGATGAAATGGCACTGAGGTGTTGAGAATTATTTATAAGCCTGCTTTAGTGGCCACCACTTTTTCAAACAGGGTATTTGTTCACAAAAGAAGAATGCTTGAGTAGTAACATATATTATGATGGTAATTGTTTAAAAGGCAACAAAAACTTAAGGTGTACTCAATTTGACAAATATGAACAGATTTGTCTCTGTGGCAGGATTGAGAAACAAGTCTTTTAAGCACTGGCTGTCACCATTTCAGGTGTCTGTAAAATATCTATGGAACTGCGGATCTGAAAGCTTCTGCGTGACATATTTATCTGGGCTGAAAGACTTCAACACAAAGCACTTGGAATTTAGTGATTTAATACATGTGGCCATTTCTTTTCAAAAGAAATGATATTTGTCATTTTGCATAAAAATAGTGAAATAAAGTGTAACAAAAAAGTCTTGTATATGCAGGGAGAATGACCAGGTAGAGGTGGGTAGAGAAGGCTGCTTTTATCAGAGAAGCTCACTGAAAAACTCCTGTTGCCTTCTGGCCAGCTTGCCGACAGGGTTTCTGATGTTCACTTATTTTTGACTTAACAAACATCTTCAATGGGCTCGTGTCCATGCCTTTCAAGTCAGCCTTTAATGCAATATCCACTGCCCTTAGCCTCATGCTGTTTCTTTTTAGGTTCTTTTCTAGAACTACTCATCTTCATGGTCTGGAAATTATTCTCTAGACTCCTTATCCAGGCCTAGCTCTAAAAATCTGTATGATGAAATGAGTATCTGGATGGAAACCTTTGCAGGATTTCTATCAGAATGTATGAGGCACTCTGAAACCCTAAGAATTACAGCTGCCTTTGGAAAGCTGCTGTGGATTTGCTAGGATGTTGGGAATTAGAGCAAGCTGGAAAAAGACCAGCATATCCATCATAACCCTCCAAAATGAAGACTCCTGGGTTTTCATAGTACAGGAACAATGAATCCATCAAATTCTCATTCAGGTAGAAGATGGGATATATTTGAGAATGTACTAAGTTTAATTAATTTCAAATTTTTTTAAATTCAGTCAAAATCCTGGTGAGCATATACCTTTCCACCCACTATTGTGTCAAAATTCATTTCTAAGAGCTGGATGTGGTGGGATACAGTAGCAGTAGTACCTTTCTTCTTCAAGTGTTCTCCATAGTGATCAAAAAAGCTAAAGGTGAAATGTATTTTAAAAATAATAATAGGGTGGGTTGGGGGGAAAACACACCAAATGTAAGATAAGGACTATGATTAGTAGTAAGATTTGGACAATATTCTTTCATAATTTGTAACAAACATCTCATGACAATGCAAGGTGTTGGTAGAGGGTTAATGTACAGGACCCCTGTATGATGTTGTGCATGTTTGCTTTGTAAGTTCACAACTTTTACTATATACTTGTTCATGTATGTTCACATATAAATGATATAAAGATAATAATAGGATTGGTTGGGGGAAAATACTTTGTTTAGTAGTAATATTTTGACAACGCGCTTTAATCATTAGTTAAAAAGGTTGAACAACAATGGAAGTTATTGGTGGTAGGGTGAGTTATGAGATTCCTGTATGATGTTATATGTTTGTTTTGCAAGTCCACAATAATTATTATACACTTATTGTTTATATATGAATGATATACTTTAATAAATTAAAATATAAAATAAAATAAAAAAGCTAAAGGTAATAATGCATAAGGATGCCTGATCTTACCTTTCAAGTCCTTCTTAAAACCCTGTTTAAAACGAGGTTTCATTCCTCATCCCTGTCATATTTCTTCCTGACACACTCCATATATTTGTGTTTAATGAATCAATAGAATAAATGACTGAATGAATGATTAAATGGATGTGAATGAGTTAATTAATTGAATAAAACATCAAGTACTGATTCCGTAGAGGAGGGATCTCATATTGGCACCAGGACTTAAGGAGGACTCTGGTAGGTTAAGTCACTGGCAACAATTCTTCGCCCCTCCCCCTATCCATGCCTTCTGCCTTGCAGCTGCAGCAACTCCCACGAGGCAGAATGTACTTCCTGCTCTTTGTGTGGCTTGCTTGGCCATTGGGCTGTTAGCAGAAGAAAGACTTAAAATGTTTGCCTGGCTGGGCTTGCTTTCTTGGGCTTCTGTCCTTGGTATGAGGAGAACATGCCCCAGTAACAACCTGTGCCAGGGAGGATGAAAGAAGGGGGAAAGACCTGGAAACAATATTGCAGGTTGGAGTCCAGCCCAGCCAAGTTCCTCTAAGATCTTCCTACATACAGACACATGGAGTGAGAATAAATGATTGTTATTTAAGCCATTGAGTTTTGGGGTCATTTGTTACACAGCACTTTTATGGCACTAGCTGACTGATAGAAGGACTATGATAGGAAACCATCAGAATAGGCACCTATGACAACAGAAGTCCATTTGCTCTAAACTATAATTTTCCTGCTACTACAAGTTCCAGCTCTTCCCTTCATCTTTTCACTTCAAAGAAAAATCATTTATTCTCCTTGTCTCCCAACTCTCCTAAGAGGGTTAGGTTTCCATATTTATTCATTGTGTTCATATACCAGTAAGGAACTTCTATGGTATGATAGTTAAATCACCTGGAAGGAATTCAATCCCACACACATATTCACCTATAGCAGGTGCTCAAAATACACTTGGTGGTGTGTGTGTGAATGTTTATGTGTGTGTGTTTGAGAAAACTATCAGAGGTTGGCATCTGAAGAGCATCCAAAAGCAAACCTTGGTGAAGTGGATGTGGCTCAAGCAATTGGGCTCCCGTCTATCATATGGGAGGTCCCAAGTCAGTGTACCAGGGCTTACTGGTGAAGGCAAGCTGGCTTGCGCGGACAGCTGGTCCACTCAGAGAGCCGACGCAACAAGACGATGCAACAAAAAAGAGACACAGAGGAAAGACAGTGAGAGACACAACAAACCAGGAGCTGAGGTGGCTCACAAGATTGAGTGTCTCTCTCCCATGTCAGAAGTTCCCAGGATTGGTTCCTGGTGCCTCCTACAAAGAAGACAAGAAGAGAAGACAAGTGGACACAGAAGAAAGCACAGCAAAAGGACACAGAGAGCAGACAGCGAGCACAAGTGACAAGGGGAGGGAATAAATAATAAATAAAAATACATCTCTTTTTAAAAAGGCAAACCTTGGTTCCAACTTTACAGGGCATTAACTCTTTTGAGCTCTCTAAAAGTTAATTTATTAATTTTTTTAAAAGTGATTAGATTTAATAAAGGGTTTTCCTATACTAAAGTAAGGTTCTAACAAGATGAAGAAAAAAATAAAACCTAGAATATAAAGTAGAGAAATTAGGAGTGACTAAACCATATTCTAATTAATAGCAGTTGTCTTCCCAAAAGACAAATTCACAGTGATAGTACATATCCCCTTCATTTGATTTGTCTAGACTTTTCTTTTTCACAGTATTTCCTCGGTTAATCTCATTGATGGACTCGTTTCGGTCTGCGGGAACAACATCCTTTCATTTTCAGTCCTAATCCCTTTGCTCCCAGGTATGACTCATTTCTTAGTTCCAAAGCTTCTTCAGTCATTCTCTCTTCCCTCCCCAGGGGCTTTTATGCAGAAGACGGCGTATGTGAACGCTGCCACTCGCCTTGCAGAACGTGTGAAGGAAAAGCCACCAGCTGCCGCTCCTGCGAAGGCAGCCTCGTCCTGGACCAGGGAGTGTGCCAGGAAGTCTGCTCAGAGAGGCACGTGGCCGTGGACGGGGTGTGCGAGCACTGCCCGGAGATGTGTCAGGACTGCCTCCATGAGAAAACATGCAAAGGTAGCTGGGAGCACCCCTTGCTGGGACCGACCACCGCAGGGTGGGTTTGGCTTCGTTTCCTGGGGCAGCTCTGATGAAGTACCACACACTGAGTGGCTTAAAACAGCAGGGCTTTATTGTCTCACAGTCCTGGAAGGCAGAAGTCCAAAATCACGGTGTCAGTGGGGGCCACGCCCCATCTGTGCTCTGAAGGGGAGACTCTTTCCTTGCGTCGTCTTGCTTCTGGTGTTTGCATCCCTTGGCTATAGATGCATCCTCCAATCTCTGCCTCCTCTGTTTTCACGTGGCTGTCTTCTCCCCACTGTCCGTCTGCTGTGTGTCTAAATTTTGCGTCTTCTATAAGGACACCAGTCGTACTGAATTAAGGCTCACCCTGACCCGGTTCGCCCTCAGGTTAACCAATCCCATCATCGACCTTACGATTTCAAAGGTCACGCTGATGGCACCAGGGTTAAGACTTGAGCTTGTCTTTTATGGGGACACAATTTAATCCAAAATAGCATCCAAAGAAAACTGTGGAGACCAGTCTCCCTAAGTTGGCTGAAGTGTGTCTATCTCCAAGCATAACAGTGAGGAAATGGAGTGAGGCTGAGGCACAGCCTTTGCATTATGGACCCTCCAACTTAAGACAAACAGGAGCCCCTTTTTGCATGATTTCTGCCTCACCCATACACTGAGCCCTTCGTACATGCCACACACTCTCCCAAGGGCTAGAGACATCAAGCATAAGATAAGGGCAGAAAGGTCCACCTCGATAGAGCACAAAATCGTAGAAGGGTGACTGCTACCAAACAACTAAATGCAAAGGAAGCCAGAGAATTTCAGTTGTTATAAAAGATAAGAAAGAAAAGTTCAGGCAGCTGTAAACTCTGAAAGCAGCACTTTGACTGTGCATAGGTTTTTTTCCTCTGGAGTTTACTCCCAAGAAAGGCTGCCCAATTTCTTCCCCCAAATAAAATAGACTCACTTACGTGGAAACTGTCCTATCCAAAGGATTCCCTTGGTGGGACTTAAAGTGTTCCAGGATTCCCCCAAAATAAGGAAATGTACACAAATTAAAACACACACACACACACATATTTCAGTCTTCATACCGATTAAACATGTATCTCTATTCGTCTACCTTATCACTAATGAAAAATTACCTAATCCAACTGCTTTCTGTATTGAATAGCGTAGGAGGTTGTTTCAGTTTCCTAGGCTGCTTAAGCAAATACCGTGAAATGTGTGGCTTAAAATGGGAGTTAATTCGCTCATGATTTTGAGGCCAGGAAAAGGTCCACATGGAGGCATCATCAAGGTGAGCTTTCTCCCCAAAGACTGGGGCACTCTGGGCCGAAGATCCCCGGTTCCTCTGGCACAAGGCAAGGCACGTGACGGAGTCTCAGGTCTCCTGCTTTTCCAGGCGCTGCTTCAGCTTCTGGCTTCCTGTGACTCTCTCTCTCTCTGTCTGAATTTCATTCTCTTATAAAGAGATCCAATAATAGGATTAAGACCCGTCCGGAATGAGGTGGGCCACACCTTAACTGAAGCAGCCTCCTCAGCAGGTCCTGCTTACAATGAGGTCACATAGTCCACAGGAATGGACTAGCATTAAGAACGTGCTTATGTGGGGTGCATACAGCTTCAGACCACCACAGGGGTGCTCAAGGAATTTTTTGTAAGTATTCATGTGATAAGTACAATCGAATATATCTCCTGGGTTTTCTCAGAACCAACACAGAAGTTACATTTCCTGAATTCACATAGAATTATGTGACAGGCATCCTCTTCAGAACTAGGACAAGAAGACCCCTGAAAAGCTAATTAAGCCGGTAATAACGCACACCTCCCCGTTAAAATCAAGCCCCACTTAACAAGTTACCTCCCCCTGTGAGACTATCAGGTTCCTGCTCCAAGCAACAAAACCTAGCCAACCTCCTTCTCTACCGTTGATACCGCGGCTCCCCAGCTCCCCACTGATGCTTTCCCTTTTGCAGGCAGTTTCCTTGCTGCCGCAGCAATCCTGGTGTCAGGAACAAAATGCTGCAAGCTGCAGTTTCACTCTGATTTGTCTTTCAACACAAGGTTTTCAGGTTTCCAGGAAAACACTTTCAACATCTCACCCGTCAGTTGTTTGCAGTAGCACTGCCATCTCCTGCATCCCCAAGGACCAGGTCATGGCCCAGCTCAGGTGCAGCACCATCTAATCAGGCCCCATCCGTGGCCTTCTTCTCCCAGGGCAGGGCTCGTCAGCTATCCAGGGCTTGTCCCGCAGGTGGGAATGGGACGAATGTCCACTCCAGGCCACAGGAGCCAGCGTGGTGGGGAGGGGGCTAGCCCGCAGGGAAGGAAGGCGTTGCTTTCTTGGATCCCCCGCCGGGATAAGTGCTGTTCCCTCCTTCCCCGCAGAGTGCATGCCTGACTTCTTCCTGTACAACGACGCGTGCCACCAGGCCTGCCCCCGCAGCTTCTACGCCGACTCGGGCCAGTGCGTCGCCTGCCACGCAGACTGCCTGGAGTGCCGGGGCCCCGAGGCGGAGGACTGCGCGCTCTGCGCGGACGCGGACGCCGTGCTCCACGACGGGCTGTGCTTGGACGAGTGTCCTGACGGAACTTACTTTGCAAAGGAGACTAACGATTGCAAAGGTAAAGAGTTTGGGGCAGCAGGCCGAGCAGGAGGAAACTGATGCTTTGAAATGTTAATCACTCCCTCTAAGTCACCCAGCTAGTTAGGGCAGACGGGGAATCTGACTCCAGGTCTTTCCCTCCAATGCCATCAGTCTTTGCACAGTCTACAGGGCAGTGAGGCTGAGGGAAGCTGGTATTGGAAGAAACTAGAGTGACGACCTGACTTTCCAAAGAGAAGAAACAAAGGTCCTGGACTGAAAGTTAAAATCTGGGCAGGTATAGAGAAACGTTTGGAACCAAGCACCCTCCAAGCAGGTTCACCTCTAAGAAACACAACACTGGACTCTGAATCTATTCTGTGTTCCCCAAATCATCTGTGAGATAGGGTAGGCACCTCTAAACGTCCCAGTCTTTTCCTGAGGCATTGAGGCAGAAATAGCAATAACTATTCTAAGTCCTGGGCTCAAACCTTGGCCCTGCCCTTCTCTTTTTCTTTCTTTCTTTCTTTTTTTTTTAAGATTTATTTATTTCTCCCCCCTCTCTCCATTGTCTGCTCTCTGTGTCCACTTGCTGTGTGTTCTTCTGTGTCTGCTTGTGTTCTTCTGTGTCCCAGGGAACCAATCCTGGGACCTTCCAGAGTGGGAGAGAGGCAACCATGCTCTTGCACCACCTCAGCTCCCTGGTCTGCTGCGTCTCCTATTGTCTCTCCTGTGTGTCTCTTTTTGTTGCGTCATCTTGCTGTGTCCGCTCTCTGCGTGGGCCAGCACTCCTGGGTGAGGCAGTACTCTGCGTGGGCCAGTTTGCCACACAGGCCAGCTTGCCTTCACCAGGAGACCCTGGGTATTGAACCCTGGACCTCCTGTATGGTAGACGGGAGCCCAATTGCTTGAGCCACAGCTGCTTCCCTGGCCCTGCCCTTTTCAAACTGAATGACTTTTCATCACTGAGCCTCAATTTCCCGATCTAGAAAAAATGAGATGCTACTGCTGCTGCTGATAATAATAATACTGCAAATCTTGTCATCCAGCCAATTTTTATGGGGGCTTACTATGTACGATGTGTTCTTCCAAGGCTGGGGAACACCAGGAAACAATAGAGACAGAATCCCCATCTTAATGGAAGGGCAGCCTATAAAGAAGACAAGTAAAGATTTAAATAATGTAGGAAAAGGGGATAAGGAAGTTGGGCAGGATGGAGTTCAAATTGGAGAGAAGATGATCTGGAAGATATCACTGAGAAAGTGATATATCTTGGAGAAGAACATTCTAGGCAGGGGGAATGACAACTGCTAAAACCCTGAGGTCAGAGGGAATTACTGTTATTTATTATTGTGTGTAGTGTACATTTTTTTAAAAATAAGCTTTAAAAGAAGTTTTGGGCCCACAGAAAAATTGCACAGAGAAGTACAGAGCTCTTATATACTCCCCCAACTCACAGTTACCCCTGTTATTAAAATCTTGCATTAGTATGGTATAGTTGATGAAACCATATTGAGACATTGGTTACTAAAATACAGTTTACACTAGGGTTCACTCTTGGTGTTCTTCGGCTCTATGGATTTTGAAAAGTGGAGAATGTGTTACGTCCTATATCCAGCATTACAGTGTCTTCCAGAATCGTTTCACTGCCCTAAAAATGCCCTCTGCTCCACCTCTTCACACTCCCCACCACCAAACCCATGGAATTGTTCTTATTTTATTCATCTAACAAATAAATTTACTGAACACTTGTTATATGCATTCATAAATGAATACAAAAGACGTCAAGGAGTCAATAGGTAATTACGATGTATCTAAACAATTGCCATAGAGTGATGAATGTGAGGGATTCTAGGAGTTGGGTGGAGACGGTGTCATGTAGGACAACGGTGCGGTAGACCTGGTTATTACCTGTTGCCGTTTGGGTGATCATGGTGAGTCTTACTGATCTTTCTGAGGCAGCTACCACGAGAAGGAGCTGTCTGGGTATGTAAAGCGGCCATTTTTTCTCATTTTGCAACAAGAATGCTCCACCCAGACCCCAAGGGCTGTACCCAACTCCTGGCCCACACCCTTGGCACAGAGCCCTAGAGCTCTCTGGAAGAAATGTAAGCACCCTTTCCAGGGGAATTACTTGCCCAGAGGGCCCCCTCAGCCCTGTCACTCGCTGCCTGCTGCCCCCACCGCCCACAGATTGCCACCAGACCTGCCACACCTGCTCGGCGCCCGGGGCCTGCAGCACCTGTCCAGAAGGCACGAGGGTGAGCAGCCATGGGAACTGCGTGCCTTACGGGGAGTGCGCCGGCTCCGAGTACTGGGACGTGGAGGCTCACGAGTGCCAGCCCTGTCACACCAAGTGCTCACACTGCTCGGGACCGGCCGAGGACCAGTGCCACAGCTGCCCCGGGGACAGCCTTCTCCTCAGTGAGTTCCAGTTCCTCCCAGCGGAGGCGGGGTTTCTTTTCCATTCTGTCTGGGAAGCTCCTTGCTCAATGCCCGATGCACAGGGGATCTGATTTCATTCTTCTCAACCTTTTACTTCGTATTTGGAATATTTTCAAACCTAAGCAGAAGTTGCAAGAGTAAGAATAACACACATACACACACACAAAAACAGGAATATACCCTTTACCCACTTCCCCTGTCAGCATCTTCTCATCTTCTACCATCTTATCCCATATGCTTTGTCATCCCTCCCTTTTCTCTCTCACACACAATCTATACAGGGACAAAATATACAATTTTTTTCCTAACAATTTAAGGTATGTTACATACATCATGTTTCCTTTCTTCCAAATACTTCAGTATATTTCTTAAGAATAGGGATATTTTCTTACAAAGCCACAGTAAAGTTATCAGCTCTAACAAAGTTGACGTCAGTAGAATACAACTATCGAATATACCCCCATTTTCCAATGTTGTCAATTCCCCTTTAGAACAAGGTCCGATCTGGAGTCAGGTGTGGGTTTAGTTGCCATGTCCCTTTAGCTACCTTTTATTTCAGACATTTCCAGACTTTCTTTGTCTTTTACGATCCTGACGTTTTAGAAGAATACAGCCCCGGGTCCTGATTTTGGGTTCGCCTGACATTTTCTCACGGTTAGATTTAAGATTATGCATTCTCAGCCAGAATACCATGGGGTGCTATTGTGTCCTTCCGAGAGTACATGCCTGGAGGCACAGGGCGTCTGCCGCCCCCGTGGGTGATGTAGATTTTTGTTAAATGTGTCCAGTTTCTCCGTTGCTTAGTTACTTTTCTCCTTGTAACAACAAGCACTCTTAAGGTGTGGTGAGACAGCTTAAGAACAGGGAAATCTTCAGCAGCTCATCAAAATTTCCCCCAGATTTAGCTTCCATTGACATCGTTTTAGCCACCAGGGCTAGTTCACCCTGACCTGCTTGCTCTGAGCTCATACGGCCTTCTGGTTGGCTCTGTTCCTGGGCATTCATCTTATAACTGTTCCCAAGTATGTCCATTCCCCTCGGGGACCTTGTCTCGTTCCTCCTGTACCCCCATCCCTTCTCACAGTGCACAGTAAGGAGCATGTAGGGGGCCTGGGGACCCGTGGCCTGACGCCCACAGACCTCTCCTTCCCTTGGCAGACACGACCTGCGTGGCAGCCTGCCCCGAGCGCTACTACGCCGATGCGGGCAGCGGCCGGTGCGCCCCCTGCCACAGCTCCTGCAGGACGTGTGAGGGGAGACGCAGCGTGCAGTGCCAGTCCTGCCGGCCCGGCTGGTTCCAGCTGGGAAAGGAGTGCCTGCCCCGGTGCAGGGAAGGGTAAGGTGCTCAACCCACTTTTCCCTCATTTAATCCCACAGCCTCTCCAGGTGTCACTGTCAGCAAACCCACTCTGCAAGTAGGACACTAAGACTCAGACACTTCTAACCAGCTTGAGGTCTCACTGCTGTAGGGAACTGAGCTGACGGTCCAAAGCCAGACTGATGCTCTCTAAAGGATTTCAGCCAGTTCACAGTAGCACAGGAGAGGCAGAATGAGCCCATGAGATAGTGCAAAGGGTCATAATGGCGAATCCGACTGACACGAGTCACTGATCTCACCCAGTGCCAAAATCCACTAAAAAGAAAGCAAAGGATACATGCAAGTATAAGGCATTCTTCTCTAGCAGAAGTTCAAGACTGTCATTGTAGGTGATTTTTCTTCTACATTAGAATTTGTTCTGATTCAGATTTAGTATGTGAAGTTTAAGAATCTGGATCATTGCTCTTGCAAAGGGAGTGGTTTCAGTTAAACATTTCCATTTATACCCCCAGTCATTCCCCAGTCATGCCTATTAATCGATAAATTCCAAGTTTATTTACGATATGCCACCTAGACCAACCAAAAGTGTTCTTCTAAAAGTATGTCACAGTAAGGCCTCTCCATTATGTTTCTACTAGGAAAAACCAGTAGTGTGCTTATCAGGAACTCTGGTTACCAGTATATTTGGAAGAAAACAGGGCCATGTTTTTTTTTCCTGGACATGCCCAATAAAGGGAAAGATTGGTAATACTCCTCCTGTTAATTCTTCCTACCCAATCAATAATCTATAGCTGAGTGTTTCCATACCCCAATTGAAGGGGAGAAACCTTGGGCTTTCCCCAATTGCTTTCACCTACATTGGCACATCTCTCTCTCCTCTTTCATTCATTTGAGTTGTATCTACTGCCTTCCATTTTGTCCTCATATTCATACAGTCATTCATTCAACAAATATGTAATGACCAGTGCCTTGTATGTATCAGAAAACTAGTTAGTGTTCAAAGATAAACAGGATAGAGATTTGACATTCAAAAGCTCATATTTATTCTTTTTTTTTTTTTCTTATATATCTCCTCCCAAGAAAAATTATAAGCTCCTGGAAGAAAAAAATATATCTCTTACTTTCCATACATGTTACTGCAACACTCAGAACAGTCTCATGCATTAGCCGCCTTCAAGAAACACCAGTGGTATAGATGAGTGGAGAGCAGGTCCTGCTCGGCAAGAGGGTGGATGGGCTCCCTGGCTTAGCCCTGCCTCTTCAGTCTAATGAATCCCTCAAAAGATCTGGATCCTGTGCAAAAAAAAAAAAAACACAAGCAAACAAACAAACAAAAAAACTCTGTGTTCCTTAAAACAAGTCATTAAATACTTTCAAGCATGATAGGTAGGTAGGTAGGTAGGTAGGTAGGTAGGTAGATAGATAGATAGATAGATAGATAGATAGATAGATAGATAGATAGATAGATAGATAGATAAAGTCCTCAGTCTAAATGGATTGTAGACCATGGAATTAAGAAGACAATTGTTCCACAGCATGTGAAGTTACAGGTTGGAGAGAGAGGCACTGGTTGCCATAAATTTCTTTAATGGGGTATAAAGGAAGTATTAATGGGGTATAAACAGAGGCATTTCACTGAAATTGTTCCCTTTGTGAAATCAATGTCCCACATGCAGTGCATAAACTTCATATGTTAAATTTCTTGTCTTGGAAATGTAGATGTAGAATTATTTTGGTGTTTAACCCCAGGGAAAGTTCTCTAAGGCCTTGGTTACTGCATATGCATGAGATTGTCTTCAAGGCTGTGAGGATAAAGAGATTTCATAGTCACCTCATGCAAAAGAGTTATAAAAGTTAGCAGTGGCATGGTGCTTTTCTTTTAATCTCATCTATTAAATTCTTTATTGTCTTTCTCTTAGCATTACTCTTTGATAATTTTTTTTTTGTGGAGGCTCTGGGGATTGAACCCTGGACATCATATGTGGGAGGCAGGTGCTCAACCACTGAGCTACATCTGCTCCCCTTTGATAATTTTTAAAACCTGCTTGGTACTGATAAGCCTTCTTTCCCATGGTTCTTCCTGATGCTTTTCATCTTTATAACTACCTACAATAGCAACATTAATAAAGCACATTTGTACACTGGTTTCCCAAGTATCCCACTCACAATGTGTCATTAAATTATGATATAATTCTACAACAATCCTACAAGGTTGCTATTATTCTCTCCATTTTACCAATGGGGAGACTGAAGCTCAGAGAGGTTAAGTAGCATGCCCACCATCACACAGCTACTAATACATGGAGACGGCCAAGACTGAACATCAGATTATCTGAATCCAATCTTGTGTTGCCTCAGTTCTGTGTGGATTTCCATTTTCCTTATTGATTCCTCTTTTGAGCCTTATGTGGTCTTTTTCCAAGATACAGCATATGATTAATGTTTCCTTTTGTTCTCTTTCTATTACTTTGGCTCTCAAATATGTCAGGGTCTTAATGAGTCACTGGTAGTCACAGTTGGTCACCTGACTGCAGAAGGTGAAGCAGGTCTTATCTGCCTCCAGCTGGGGCACTGAGACACGGGGTGTAGTCCAAGACCTGAGGCAGGTGGCTGTGTGGAGGCAGGCTGAGCAGTCCCTAAGCACTGTGGTAATTTTCAGCCTGTTAGGAGAGTGAAATAAACTTTAAAAGAAAACAACAACAACTATTGGGCTAGTAGTTTTCCACTAGAAAACCAAGGATGAGCCTTCAGATCTCCAGGATAACTTCAGTGTCCTGATGTGCAGAGATGGGTCAGATGATGATGTCTAGAAGTTCATCTTTGACAAAAATCCCTTTTCCTCTTTTTATCTTACTTGGAAAATCTTTGTTGACCCTCAGTTAATACACAAGTGCTTCCATAGAATGACATTTAACAAATTAAGTGCAAATCACATTGTCCCACTTCACTAGCTGTTTGACTTTAAGAAGTTGTCTACATTCTCTGAGCCTCTCTGTAAAACAGGGTTGATAATATCTAAATCATAAGGTTTCTATATGGAATAATCCTAAAATTAATAATTACTGCTAAGATGAATTAATTATTTGCAACATGCTACCCACTGTTGTAACTACTTTCTCAGTATTAACTTGTTTAATTTGAGGTACTAACATTAGTCCCATATTACAAATGAGGAACAGAGATGTGAAGTGACTTGCTGTAGGTTGCACAGCTTCTGAGTGGTAAAGCTGAGATTTGAACACATGCAGTCTTATTCCAGAGGGCAAGCTCCTAATCCCCATGCTCTACTATCTCATTATTAGGTTCAATGAGGTGAAACAATGTTCCTGAAGTCTCAGGTATACCATCTTACTTGGTGTAGTAGAAACTAACTGAATGGTGATGATTGTTATTATATTTAACCTCCAAAATTCTTTGCAAGAGAGATTACTTCTGTCATGTCAAGGTCTTCAACATCATTCAGGTCACCAACTATTTCAAGAAGTTTTTAAAATTGAGAAATCAGTAGAGCCACTCCATTTCCCTGATCTCACTCAGTACAACTTAAAGCTTGAATTTCAAAGTGGAGAAGGAAATGGCAGGAGAAAGCCAAAGGTAGCTAACAATTATTGAGGCACTACTATCTGTGATAGGTACTGGGTCCTTTCCTGTGTGTTATCTAATATCAGGGAGGGAGTGAAAAGCCCAATTTCAGATAAGATAGTAATAATGAATCTAGTAATGAGTCCAAAGTCACCAGACTTGTAAGTGAACCCTGTCTAACTAGCCCTGTTTTTAACACCACGCCCAACTTAGAAGCAAGCTTAATACTCAGACTTTGGTCCCCCTTGGTTTCAGATATTACGCAGAAAATGCCACCGGACAGTGTAAGAGGTGCCACAAGAGCTGCAAGGCATGCTGGGGCCCGAAGCCCACAGACTGCCTGTCTTGCGATACATTTTTCTTTCTCCTGCGCTCCAAAGGAGAGTGCCATCGCACCTGTCCAGAGCATTACTATGCAGAGCAGAGCACCCAGACCTGTGAGAGATGCCATCCGACCTGCGATAAGTGCAAAGGTGAGCAGGTAGCAATCATTTGTGCATTTGTGAACAAAAGGGTTTCCCTGCTGCTTAGCCCCTCTCTCCCTTCTCCTTGTCCTTGGGGGCTTCTGCCTTGACCTCACAGCCAGTCCTTTGCAGCATCAGCACCCTCTGTTCTCTTAGCTGCTGCGTCTTCCCTCTAGCCTGGGCTGTTCTGCATCACACTACTGCCTCCTGCGAGCCTTCCCTCCTTCCAGCCCAGGTCCAGGCACCATCTCCTCCAAGCAATGCTCTCCACCTCCTCCATCCTTCTCTACCTGCCGAACTTAGAAGATTCTACCTCGGCAAAAATAACATAAAACCCATACAGAGAAGGCCCACGTACCTCATTACCACCCAGATAACCAGATCCACCAACTTTTAACATTTTGCCACATTTGCTAAATTATTCTATCCATCTATCCATCAATATATCTCTTCATCCATCTGTTTGCCCATCTATCTATTCACTTTTCTTTATCTATTATCTGAACATTTAAGAATAGGTGCTATTTATTCTTTCTGTTAATGAAGCCGACATCCAACTATTTGGCCAAGTTTGATACCTTGATGTTTCCTGGGCTCTTCTCTTTCCCTCACTTCCCTTTGATATTTTTATCTCTTTGACCATGTGTGGTTTGTGCTGGATTAATTCTTCAGGACTCTCTTCTATTTCCCTAATTTGCTCTCTACATACAATCTAAAGTTCAGCCCATCTATTACTACTTTTGTGTTCTTAATTTCAGTGACTATATTTTTATTTTGAAGATTTCTAATTGTTTCTTTTTTCATCTATTTTTGTTTCATATCCTCCTGTTGATGTTTCATAATTTATTATTTTTGTGGATTTTTTTCATTTTTGTTTTTGAGCATCTTAAACATTCTGATTTTAAAGACTTTGCCAAACTTTCAATGAAATTACTTTCATCTGATGTAAATTCACATTCTGGTTGTTAATTGTGTTTGTTTTCTTTTTTTAGCGATCATTGCACTCATATGCATTGGAATTTTGGTTTCAGGCTCAAATAGGACATTTTGTTTTTTGTTCATCTCTCCTTCTTTCCCTTTATATTCATTCTTCATGGTTCGGTAGTTTTTCAGGTAACTCTATTCCTACTCCCCATGTAGGGACTCAGTCCAGAAACAGAGCTTTTCATTTTCAGTGTTCCTAGAGGATACTGATGACAATACAGATTCCATCAGCAAGCCACCCAGCAGATAGGGGAGTTTCTGGTCAGGACATGATGTCTCTGTGCACAGAGAATCCCAGCCCAGCTCCTGTTTTAAGCACTAAACCTAGCTTTTGGCCCTGGTCTCAGAAGAAAGAAATGCTTTTTGTTCCTATTATGATGGAGAAGTTGAACTCTGAGCCACCATTGCCTGCTTCCAGGAGCAGAGCAGGAAAGTGGCTTGAACCTGACTACCATTTTGCATTTATATTCCCTTTCTGAAGCAATTTCACCTTATTTTTCAAGTCCACCTAGTGTTTTGTTTTGGTTTTTTTTTGGTTTTCTCTTTTAATATTTAGTCTATCATTTCAGTATGATTGAGTGAAGGGATTATGTCAGAACCTGACCTTATGTATGATTTTTTGACGTGCATGTGTCACAAATGGGTAAGCAGATTCTTAGAAGATTATTATACCTGGTTATTGACCAGCCTCGTTCTGCTAATCCAAATGCCAGTGGGTGGGATGAGGTGGTGGGTGTATTTAAGACTCTTTTTTAGGGTGGGGGAGCTTAAGACTTTTGGATGGAAAAACCAAAGGCGAATCTGTCAGAGCCTGTTTCTAATCTTGCTCCTTCTCCCTTTCAAAATGATTCATGTCAGAGCAGTGGATTGACTAGTTAGAAATCTTGCACTGAATCCTGTTATATAACATTGGTCAGGGCAGAGCTTCTCCAAGTGAGCAGAGAAGGGATCTTGGAACCTCCTCTGATTCCCCCATTTGTGCTCCACCACCACCACCAGGCCACCCAAGGCAACTCTGAAAGCCCCAGCATAGGTGGCTCCCAGGCTTTGCCCAACACAAACTGACTCCAACCTTTGAAAGAATTATCCCTCCATGCACACTGCATTGAAGTAATCATTAATATTTACTCCCTTTTCTCATTCCAGAGACACATATGGTTGCTAATCAAAATATGTAGTCAGAATAAGATAACCTGATAAGAAAGTACACTGAATTGGGGGCGGGGTGGGATGGAAGGGTGGTGGAAAGCTGACATTTTCATTAGCATATCAATGTGAATGATGGCTTTCTATTAGATCTTTTTTTTAAGTTGGAGGTATTTCTATGCCATCATTACTAGATGTGTGAGGTCTTTATTCCAACTAGGATTGCCAGATAAAATACAGGACACCCAGTTAAATTTAAAATTTAGATGGACAATACTGTATGGGACATACTTACCCGAAATGTTATTTGCTGTTTATCTAAAATTCAAATTTAACTGGGTAGCCTGTATTTTGATTTGATAAATCTAACGACCCTAATTCCAACCCACTAGGGTTATGCAGGGGGTAGGGCAGGGGGCTACTGGTGCGGGCTTTTGGTTTCTAATCAAGGCCAGGCAACCATCATGCATGTTTTATAACATAAGTTAATCAAAACAAGACAACGCAAAGCCTGTAAAGCTTCACAGCACAAAGTGTAAACCATACTGGAGATCCTGATTAGTAGCAATGTTTCACTTTGGTTCATCAATTGTAACAAATGTACCACGCTAATGTAAGATGTTAATAATAGGTAAAAAGGTGAATGACGGGGAGTTATACAGGAATCCCCTGTACTTTTGATGTAACTTTTCTGTAATCTAAAACTTCTCTAAAAATAGTTTATTATGAATTAAAAAAAAAAAAAACAAACACAATAGGACATGAGCTTTTTAAGATTTTTGGGTAGATTTGAGAAATTATTAGTGATGTTGTAAGCACAGTTTGAAAAGTCAGATTTCTTTAATTGGGTTTGAGAATTCCTAAATGTATGAAGAATGATGATTTTGAGCATTCCCAGTGTCAAAAGTTCTTCCACAGTTTTCTCTGAGATTGTGTTCAAGGGACGATTGGATTTATTTGGGTGAATCTTTTTTTTTTCCTGTATTTTTGTTTATTTTTTGTCATAATTATATATGAAAATGTTAAAGAAAAAATATCAGAATAGTTTTCTATTGAAAGTAAGTTTTTAGCTCTTTCTTCTCAATTCCCTTTTCTTTTTTTTTTTTTGAGTGCATTTCTTTTTGTCTTTGTTTTTTTAATGTTACATTCAAAAAATACGAGGTCCCCATATACCTCCCACTCCCCTCACCCCACTCCTCCCCCTATAACAACAACCTCCTCCATCATCATGAGACATTCATTGCACTTCGTGAATATATCTCTGAGCACTGTTGCACCTCATGATCAATGGTCCACACCATAGCCCACACTCTCCCACAGTCCACCCAGTGGGCCATGGGAGGACATACAATGTCCGGTAACTGCCTCTGCAGCACCACCCAAGATAACTCCAACCCCCGAAAATGCTCCCACATCACATCTCCTCCTCCCACTCCCTACCCTCAGCAGCCACCATGGCCACTTTCTCCACACCAATGCCACATTTTCTTCAATTACTAATCACAATAGTTCATGTATAGAATATCAGTAAGTCCACTCTAATCCATACTCTATTCCTCCATCTTGTGGACTTTGGAATGGATGTGTCCACTCCACATCTATGTCAAGAGAGGGCTTAGGTTCCACATGGATGCTGGATGCAATTCTTCTGCTTTCAGTTGTAGGCACTCCTGGCTCCCTGGTGTGGTGGTTGACCTTCTTCACCTCCATGTTAGCTGAGTGGGGTAAGTCCAATAAACCAGAGTGTAGGAGTTGCAAGTCTGTTGAGGCTCAGGGCCTGGCTACCACATGATCAGTCCATAGATTCAGGTACCCTGGGTATACACTAAACCCCAGCATTGGGTGAATCTGGAAGCTATTGTACGTGGTTGTATTTCCTCCTGTGTTTTACTTGAACCCTAGACCTTGCCCAGCTGACACTTCCTGTGTCTTGATACCTGTTTCTTCTACCATCCTCTCTTCACCATTCCACACATGTTCTTTGCTGCTTAGTGGATCTTTATGCTGTTTTCTGGATTTGCAACACAGAGATCACGAAATTTGGCAACAGGTTTATAAACTGGGGGGAGGGCAAAACTGGTGAGTTCCTTCTTAAAACATTAGCTGTCAAAAAAAATGTGATTCATGAAAGGATCGGGAAAAATTTAGCAACCTAAACAAGCAATTTACACACTAGATTTTACTTCATTCACTTTTGACTGCCCACTGATTTCAGGATATATATATTTTTTTTCATCCATTGCTTTTGCTGTTTATTAGGTTTATAAAAAATGTACTTTTTTTTTAAGTAAAAGCATTAACTTAGTACTGGTATCGAATAGAATAAACATTCATTAATAGGAAAATATTCTGATTTTTATTTTTGCACGTTATTCTCAAATACACAATTACAATAATGTCACACATCCCTGTATGATTTCCTTTTATTTTCTTTTAATTATTTTACACACTACACAGAGGGAGGAATATACATTATTTACTAGTATATTTCTACAGAACAATAACGTACATTATGTCCTTGTAAAAATCTGTACACTTTAAAACATTCAATTGAAACATACATGTTTTTTAGCTTTGCTGATCGAAAGTGTTTTAAGAATTAAAACTAAATTATAACTGGGAGCAGATGGGGCTCAAGCGGTTGAGTGCGCCCCTCCCAAATGGTAGGTCCTGGGTTTGGATTCCGGTGCCTCCTGATAAAACAAAACAAACAAGCAGAACAAACAAGAAAACCAGCTCAGGGAAGCCGATGTGGTTGAGCACGGACTTCCCACATACGAAGTCTGGGTTCAAGCCCTGGCCCCTAGTACTTCAAAAGAAAAAAACAAAAAACAAAAAACTAGGTTATAACCAATGTCCATATATAACGGTGACTACAATTTCATTTTCTCTGTATAAAGACAAATGCATGTTGTCATATTCATTTCTCCAAACCCTTAAATACCTTTTAAAGGCTTCAATATTGTGCTTTAAAAAAGAAAAGAATTGTGTATAATTCCAGATTATGTAAGAGAAATATAAAATGTGTAAAGTGTTAAGTTCTTTATCTTTCACTTTATTTTTTAAAGTATAGTTAAAGGACCAATTACTTATAATTTTTTAAGTTAATTTTATAGGATGTTTTAGCATTCTTAAATTTCCACTTTCATTTAAATGTTTTCTTTTACATTATTTCAGGGAAAAATAAAAACTAAAGGATATTTTAAAGGTTCTCACACATACAAAAAAAACCACAAGAGCTTTCAAGAATAGTACTGCAGGGCAATGAATCAAATAATTGTAAGTTACTTATTTAAAAAAAAAAAAAAGGAAAGAAAAGGGAAAAAAGGCATGTTATTGGTACCAAGAGAGTATAGGAATTCAAAAACCCATCTTTGGCTTTGACTGGCGTTTACGATGGAGTTCCTACCAGCCTAAAGCACTGGATTTAGAACTAGACTAAATCAATCTAGCATTTCAGAGGCTTGCCAAACACCAGATATTTAGTTTTCTAACCCTAGAATTAATATCAAATATGAGAACGACTACAAATATCAGGATTTTTTAAAAATCAAAACTTAAATGCACAATGAGGCCTAATATGAAATTTTTGTATGCAATTGTTGTTCCTCCACAATTAGCTCACTCATTGTCCTCACTTACTTCTTATATATCCTCCCCATAAAATTGTTTGGAATCCAAATCCTGACTCTCCTTTCTGCTGGAATCAAGGGCTGCTCTGCTATGTTGAATTGGTCCCTTGAGGGTCAGTCCTTGGAGGAGCAGGTGGTGAGTAGTTCTGCATTTTAAGGAAATGCCAAGGCTGTCTTTATAGATCCCAAGGCCCCTTGCAGAGCCTCAGAAGGAATGACAGATGTAGGGTGTTGAACTTGAAAACAATAGAAAGCATTATGGAAGTTGACAAACTGCCTTTGGCAAAAGACTTTGGGTACTCAAAGTGTGCACGTTTTCAGTAAATCACGATAAATCACAGTAGGACGTATAAACGGAGTTACTGGTTTGTAACCAGTGCCTTTGGGGACTGCCCAGGATCTATGCCTTGGCCAGATTGTTGCTGGCCTTTTTCTCGAAAATGTTACCAATTTTAAAGCACAGATTTGATGACCTAATTTCCTCTGTTAATTTTTCCCACCCTTTTCTCTCTCTCTTTTTTTTTTTAAGGCTTTTTTCCTCTTTTAATTTTTCTTTTTTTTTTTTTAAGATTTTTATTTATTTATTTAATCCCCCCCCCTCCCCCGGTTGTCTGTTCTCTGTGTCTATTTGCTGCGTCTTGTTTCTTTGTCCGCTTCTGTTGTCGTCAGCGGCACGGGAAGTGTGGGCGGCGCCATTCCTGGGCAGGCTGCACTTTCTTTCGTGCTGGGCGGCTCTCCTTACGGGTGCACTCCTTGCGCATGGGGCTCCCCTGCGCGGGGACACCCCTTCGTAGCATGGCACTCCTTGCGCGCATCAGCACTGCGCATGGGCCAGCTGCACACAGGCCAGCTGCACACGGGTCAAGGAGGCCCACGGTTTGAACCACGGACCTCCTGTGTGGTAGATGGACGCCCTAACCACTGGGCCAAGTCCATTTCCCTCTTTTAATTTTTCTTACCCTTAATTTCTCTTCATCAAAAAAAAAGGGGGGGGGCTCCTAAGTTATTTTAGAAAAATGGAAGGCAGGGGAGGGAAGGAGAGGGGAGAAGGGATAAAGATTAATTCTTTCATACGAGACCACAATTATGTCCCAGAACATGTAGGAAATTCTGAATAAAGCTAGATGTAAGACAAAAATAGAGTGGCTTTGTATTTATATCACTACAGGTAGCCCTCAACCTAAGAAGCATTGGGTAATAAAGATTTATACTTTGAGCTATTTTTCAGAGTTTAGAATTCATTTTTCCTCAGAAACAACATTATAGATGATTGAGTTAACGATTTAGACGTGAAAAGGTGATTTAACTCCACAGCAAACATGAAGGATGGGACTCATGGTTCTATTTCAAGTGCAACTAACCACTCTCACCCATACTGTTCTGATGGGAGCACAGACACCAAGTTCCAACTCACAATCCCTGGTACCGGGAAGCGCACTTGGCCCAGTGGTTAGGGCATCCATCTACCACATGGGAGGTGCACAGTGCAAACCCCGGCCTCCTTGACCCGTGTGGAGCTGGCCCACTCGCAGTGCTGATGCGTGCAAGGAGTGCCCTGCCACGTAGGGGTGTCCCCACGTAGGGGACCTCACACGCAAGGAGTGTGCCCCGTAAGGAGAGCCGCCCAGCACAAAAGAAAGTGCAGCCTGCCCAGGAATGGCGCCGCACACACGAAGAGCTGACACAAGATGACACAACAAAAAAGAAACACAGATTCCCATGCTGCTGACAACAGAAGCGGACAAAGAAGAACACCCAGCAAGTGAGGAGAAGGGGAGAGAAATAAAATAAATAAATAAATCTTTAAATTAAAAAAGAATCCCTGGTAACTTCCATGCCCTTCTCTCTCATGCTGCTGTTTTGAAATTCTCGGAAAAATGCCAGAGCCTTCCTAACAAAGCAAACTAGAGCTCCAAAGTCTTTCCAGAGAGTTTGTGTCTTGATATCTGCACAGAAGAAAATACTTCAGTCAGTCGATTTTGGGTGTCTAAATTAGGGGAGAGGGTATTGCCTTCACAGGAAACAGAGTCTATAGATTCAGATTCTCCTCCATGAGGCAGTTCATGTGATAAGGCAGAGTGGGATAGAAAAAGAGCTGGACTGTAAGTCAACAACCCTGAATTTGGATTTTGCTTCTACCATTACCCATGTAACCTTGGATAAGTGACTTTGTATTTCTGGGCCTTAAATTTCATTGATTTAAAAAGTAATACATAAATAAATAAAAAGTGAACAATGTGCAAAAATTCTGTGGACAGAGCGCATAGTTTTCATGAGATATGCAAAGGAATCTATCCCTATCCTCCCAATCCTCCACCCCCTGTGACTGGATAAAATAATCTTTGGGTCCCTCCCTTTTTTTTCCTTTTTAAAATTTTTTTATTTAAAAATTTTTTATTGGAGTGGATAAATTATATACTAACATACATAAATAAAAGTGTATAGTATGAGTCCCCTTTCAGCCCTACTAATTTAAGTTCCAAGTCTAGTGTTGTTTCTCAGTTGGGAACGGTCTCTTCGTGGTTGGCTCACCAACTGAGCGTTGGAACACTCCAACCCCTTTGGTATCACCTTCCATACTACTGAAAGGAAAAACAGAATGACAAACAAATCTTTAAAACTTTCTTCGTGATTTCTCATTCTCTGAAAATCACTCTCTTCCTGTGCTATGTGATCTGTCATCCCCAAATCCTTTCTTTCCAGACTGAAAGTCTACATAGATTGGACTAATTAGATAATTTCTAGGTCTTCCCTGTGTGACTCTGTCTTGTAGGTTTGTTTAGTTTGTTTTTTTTTCACATCCTCAGTCTAGTCACTCGTCTACTTCACACTACTCTGACATATTCCTTTCTCCGAAGCGTTTTGGAATCAAGACAGAGGTTGATACCTCATAACTTAATCACTTTTTTCTTTCAGGAACAGGAGCACTGAATTGCTTGTCCTGTGTGTGGAGTTACCACCTCCAGGGAGGAATCTGCAACTCAGACTGTCTCGTGGGGAAATACAGAGTGGGCGAGGTACTCGGACTGATAAGCTCAGCTCTAGCATATCATTCTGGGTAAAGTCAAACAGGCCTAAAATTCCTCCACTTAGTAGAATTTAGGCGTAACATTTTAAAAATCTTATATAAGGAAAAAATAAAATAATAAAATTTAAAAATCTTATATAAGCACATGATGAAATGATGGTACTATTCACCTGTAGCCTTAATTTCAAAGAACCTGAGATAAACAATGGGAAAAGTAAGTAATGAAGGCCTCAGAAATAACCTTATGTATTAGTCAGGGTTCTCCACAGAAACAAAACCAACAAGACATATAAATATATTATATATAACATAAATATATGCTAAATACTAAGAGATTTATTACAGGAATTGGCTCACAAGGCCATGGGGATTGGCAAATCCAAATTCCATAGGGCAAGCCACAACCTGGAAACTCAGATGAAAGCTTCAGTGAATTCCTCGAGAGAAACTGGCTGAGTGCCTTAGAGGTGGAAATTCTTTCAACTGCTGAAATCCTCACTTCTCTTTTTAAGGCTTTCAACTGATTAGAGGAGACTCTCTCAATTGTGAAGGCAATATCCTTAGGTGATTGTAGATGTAATCAGTCCTGTAATTGTCCTATGCAATCAACTTACTGATGATTTAAATCCAGGAAAATACTCTCAATCAGGCCGGTGCTTACTTGACCAAACAACTGGACACCATAACCTAGCCAGCCGACCCGTGAACTTGAGCATCACACCCTTCATTCATCGTTCATGACCTCTGAAGTCTCAGGTCTTCAGAACTGAAAACCTTGCTTTCTCTTACTTCTTCTGTCTAACCTGAATAAAGCAGGAACCATGCACCCGAGCGTGGTCTTTCCTTTTCTCCACCACTTCAAAGTGCGTTTGAAGGAACTATTTCATTTGCTTACATAGAAGCTATGGCTTTTCTGAGTCCACTAACTTCTTCTATTTATTTTTTCAGTTGTTCAATAAACCATTTATATTTTTAAAACAATTTTATTGAGATATATTCACATACCATACAGTCCATCTGAACTGTACATTCAGTGGCTTTCCGTATAGTCACTGAGTTGTGCATTCATCACCACAATCAATTTTAGAGCGTTTTCATTACTAAAAAAGAAAAATCCCCTACCCCATAGCAGGCACTTCTCAATCCCTCTCTCCCTCCCTTGCTGCACATAAACACTAATCTGATTCTGCCTCCATAAATGTATTTATATTTACATTTTATAGAAATGGAATCAAATAATATGTAGTACTCCACTAATTTCTTGGTTGTGTTTCCAAACTTCAGAAAACAAGTAAATCTCTCTGTAATGAAATTAACATGAACCAGTATGTTCACACGTGGCCTCTCTTTAAATTGCAACAACAGGCCTCATTGCTGTTTAGAAGAAACTGAGGCTCAGAGACATTAAATAATTCGCTAAAAATCACAGATCTATTAAGTAACAAAACTGGGGTTGAAACCCAGGCCCTCTGACTGGAAATCTAGGATTAATGAGATACTAATGGTGAGAAAGCCCTGTTGCAGTGTCTGAAACATACCAAGGTGCTCCACAAACCTATTTCTAGTTTTAAACCATACCACCAAAGTTCTGTAAGTAGACCGGTACCTTTCCTAGCCTACACTTCCAGCCTCCAGTCAAGGGGCAACTGGGAGGAAGGGAAGCTACTTTCTTCTCACCTCTCAATCCCTTCTGAATGAGATTTAGTTGTTTAGTTGCAGGGCCACAGCTGACATGATTCTGGGGCAGGGCCACAACAATCTCATAACCACAGAGACCAGGCAGAGCATATAAACGAGTGAACAGTGCTGCCAGAAGGAAACCCCACCACGAGCTTGATGAAAAGTGGAAACTGACGGGTCACTTATGTGTTGGTGACACACTAGCCAGGGAGGGGGATTGCGTCCAAGGGGAGAGCACAAAAAAGGGGGCCAATGCCGCTCAGCTCTGTCTGAGGTGTGGCCATGTGGGAGTGAGGAATCCAGTGTTGACAGATCTCCTAGAAGAAATTAGGGATTGACTGACATGTGAAATGTCCCAAATGGGATATGTGGGCAACTAATTCAAAATGTTTTAAACCGTGAAGGCCAACATAGCGGAGGCCAGACAAAACTGGTCCTTAACTGGATACAGCACAGGAGCTTTCCGTTTGTACCCCAAACTGTTGGAGAAGTCTCTTCTCCCACCTGGCTGTTAACAGATCTCAGAGGGAAAGGCCCAGCAGTTGGTTCCATCCAAGCAGACAGGCACTTCTGTCTTTCACCACCACAGATAAAACAGACACAACAAAACCTCCTTTTCCCCTGCACACGCCTCCTTCCCTTATGGAGACAAGATGGTATTCCCAGCTGGAGACTCCAGGGCACAAAAGGGAATCTGCTGATTGTTCTTAACAGGGAGAGAAATTTGACTGCGAAAAATGCCACGAGAGCTGCGTGGAGTGCAAGGGACCCGGGGCGCAGAACTGCACCGTGTGTCCTGCCAACCTGTTGTTACACATGGATGACGGCCGCTGCCTCGGCTGCTGCAACACCTCCGATCCCACGGACACCCAGGAGTGCTGTGACTGCCACCACACCACGGGTGAGAGGAGGGAAGGGCAGCCTGCAGAGGAGGGCACGTCCTCGGGTGGTTGTTGGTGGGAGCCGGGGAGAGGAGGATGGGAAGGTCCGAGGCATCGATATGGCTGCCTCTGGTGAATGCCCAGTGCATGCCTACTACACCCAAAACTCCATGCCCAAGGCGGCATCCTTCACAAGGCGGCACCATTAGTGCCATTTTGCACAGAAGGAAACGGAGGCTCAGTGAGGTTGGTTATCATGCCTAAGTCCACACCAATATTCTGGGGCACATCTGGAATTAGAATACGGGTCCTTTTGCAATGCCTGCGTTCTTTCCACTGCTGTACTGTCCCCAAGACTGAGAGCTCACGAATACCGAGAATTTCATCTTTATATATTCACCTTCTTCCCTTCTGGATGAAACAAACCAACTATCAAGGAAGTTGATGCCAGTATCATCTTTTTTTTTTTTTTTAATTTTTATTTTTATTTTCTTTTTTTTTCTTTTTTTAAAAATTATTTATTTATTTATTTATTTTTAAATTACATTAAAAAAAATATGCGGTCCCATTCAACCCCACCGCCCCCGCCCCCCACTCCCTCCACAGCAACACTCTCTCCCATCATCATGACACATCCATTGCACCTGGTAAGTTCATCTCTGAGCATCACTGCACCCCATAGTCAATGGTCCACATCATAGCCCAGACTCTCTCACGTTCCATCCAGTGGGCCCTGGGGGGATCTACAATGTCCCGTAAGTATCATCTGAATTCTGCTGAGAAATCATTCTACGAAATCAGCCCAAAGTCAGGCCACCAATTAGAGACGTAAGGAAATTTTATGAATGAATTTTTCTTGAAGGCAAGAAAGAAAAAAAATCCCTTTTACCAGTTCTCAATCTCCCAACTGTCTCCCACCTCCAACACCATTCATGTAAGCACTTGGTCTTCATTTGCCATACTCTTGGAAAGACCCCAAATGGAGGTATTCATGCTAAATATTGTTTTATTTATTTATTTACTTTTAGGAGGTACTGGGGATTGAACCCAGGACCTCACACATGGGAAACAGGCACTCAACCAATGAGTTATATCCACTCCCCAATATATTCTTGTGGTTTTCCCCCCCCCGGGGGTTGGCTCCCTTGTCTGTTTGCTCATTGTTTTTTGGTCATTGTTTGCCCTTGTTGTCTGCTCGTTGGTTTTTTTTGTTTTTATTTTCTTTAGGAGGCACCAGGAACTTAACCCAGGACCTCCTGTGTGGGAGGCAGGTACTCAACTGCTTGAGACACATCAGCTCCCTGCTCATTTTGTTTCTGCTTGTTGTTTGCTTGTTGTCCTGCTCATTGTTTTTGCTCATTGTCTGCTCATTGTTTTTGTTCATTGTCTACTCTTCATCTGCTCATTGTTTGTCTTCTTTAGGAGGTACTGGGAACTGAACCCAGGACCTCCCATGTGGGAGGTGGGCGCTTACCTGCTTGAGCCACATTCACTCCCTCAATATATTCTTAAAATACATTCTATAGTCCAGAAGGAGATGATTTCTTTGGGGTCCAGATTTGTTAACTGTAAAAAAAGAGATGTCATATTTATGGGAGCCTGTCCATTTATATGTGAAGAAAATCCCAGACTCACATCTGTTACCACCCATTTTTTTAATTTTTTATCACCCCTTTAAATAAGTTCTATATCATCTTTCTGAAAACCAGTTATTTCCTTCTTTCAGCTTTCCACCCCTACCAGGTGCAGATTTCCCAGCCCCTTGTAGATATCCATTTTCAGGATCTATTTTCTAATATCTAAGCTGTGTTAGCTAAGAATAATAACTTTCGTTACATCAATATCTTTAAATGCAACAGGATGTGGGTGCAGAGTTATGCAAGCTTATTGCAACAAAGAATAATTTATTTAGCTTTCGTGATCCCTCTGCGGCTCTTGAAGATCCAACTGGGGCAACTCTGCAAAAGTCTAAACACTCTTGATTACCTACTCATTTTTTGCTGTCACACTCTACCCCAGATCACAGAGGCTGACTTTGACTCTGCAGTCCTAAGGCTGGAGAATAGTAAATAAGATGTGATTGCATATGGCACCCTAATAATTGAAACAGCCTTGAAAGATCTTTTGTTGATTCCCCTGCTTCAAGCAATATTTATCTCAAAGTACCACACACAGATGGCTTATCTATCCCTCTAGTGCTTTAAGATTTCCACCAGGGAAAAATTCTGTGCTGATATTGCTAATGATGACCACGGCAATGATAGTGCTATTATTTTAGAAGGGAAATAATGCTCAATGGATAAGATGCCATGAGAATGAAAGCTACAATAAAATAGAAAATTTGTTTAGCACTAGCAAGAAGAGAGGGAACTACAGAGTGGTAATGAAGCCTACCCAATTAATCAATATCTAATAAGCAAAAATAATGGTACTGGCAGCAGTAGTACTTCCATTAAGCTAATATGTATAATGTACCTAGATTCTCTCATCAAATAATTGTGGGGCAGATCCAAGTGGCTCAACAAATATTTATGGGAAAACCTACTTTGTAGTTCAACTTGTACGTACAAGATAGTCTGCTGGTCCTTTCTCTAGTTATTTCACATCCCCATTTGATGGGTTAAAGAACAAAGCCCCCAATAAATTAGGTAACGTGCCAAAGCACATCACATGAATAAATGAGTAAAAAGAACAATGAGCCTATGGCTGCAGTCATGGTTTAATTCTTCAGTGATGTTTTGGTTACTTTATTGTTCTCAATCAAGGCATCAAAACGGAGGCTGATGGATGAGAGGCGCAGAGCTCTCAAATTCGGAAATCTTAATTATGGTAGAAGTCGTGTCACCCACTTTGGTAGTCAGGATTTAAAGATGGCACACCTCTTTGTCAGGCAGAAGCCACAGAAGCTAAGAAGCCAAGAAACAGTTGTGAGAACAATTTGCCCCAGTATCTTTTGCTTGTGGAGGTAGGACTCCTGGGTTTGAATTCTGATTGATCTCCTAAGAAGCTCTTGCTTCTGACAATGTGACAGTTCACTTACTCTCTAATGGGCCTCAGTTTCCTCAAATGCGGAAAGAGGATTGGCCTAATTAATTTCTAAGGCACCACACAGCTTTATGGTCAATGATTTTCTAAATAATCTGTTCCCACCCATAACGTGTTGGACAGTCATGCTTGGACCATAAGGAAAGCTGGAGAGGGGTCAGTCTTAGGAGAAGTCAGAGTCGGGACAGAAAATGGAGCATTTAGCAATAACTAAAGCTAGCCTAGGAGGCAGTGCTTTTTTCCTCAAGAGAAAAATACAAGAATCCCTTGGTTAGGCTGGAATCTCAGGGACGAACCCATGAGGTATGGAGACAAGGGGGCGCCCTATGGATCTCAAACTGATCTTCCCAGAAGGATGTGTTGGTTTTCCCAGGCATGGACTGGGCCTCTCCTGGGGTACATCCTGCAGTTTCATAGAGCAGTGTGCCCTCCAAGAAAATCAGTGACTCTGTCCTTTTAGATTTTCAAGCTCAAGGCAAAGTCCTTTACCTCAGTAACTGACCGATTGTTCCCCCTTGCGTTTCTTCTCCCCTCTTCCTTTGGGGTCCTCTTCCAGCAGATGAGTGCATCCTGCAGGCAAACGAGGTCGGGCCAGCTGCTGAGCGCTCCAAGACAGCCCTGCTGGTCACCTCCTCCATCCTGCTGGTGGCTCTGCTCGCGGCAGCCGTGCTGGTGTGGAGGAAGTCCCAGGGCCGCGCGCAGCTAGCCGCCAAGGCCCGCTATGAGAAGCTGGCCGACCAGCACAGGGTGTCCTCCTCCTATAAGGACAGCCACCGCGAGAGCGCCGGCTTCGAGGAGGACCAGGTCATTGAGTACAGGGACCGGGACTACGATGAGGACGACGAGGACGACATCGTCTACATGGGCCAAGATGGCACCGTCTACCGGAAGTTTAAGTACGGGCTGCTGGAGGACGAGGAGGAGGATGAGCTGGAGTACGACGACGAGAGCTACTCGTACTAGTAACGCGGGCCGCGCCCCGCCCTCCCCTCTCCTGCGCACGCGCGGGAGCGCAGCTGCTTGGGGTTTTATCCACACACACAAGGCAGAGACGCGAGTGTGTGTGTGTTTATCATCCTGAGTTCAATCGGAGTATCTTAGAGTGCTGAAATATTTTGCTCTTCTTTGGGGTGGCTAAACCCATCTAACAGTTCCTGTACAACAAGGATCCAATTCAGAGGCATTTACCTCGAAGCAATATATTAAGACACAACATATAGGAAGTGACAATCAGTGACATGTCTACAAACTGTTTTATGTGATTTTTTTTTAAATTCAACTTCTAAACATATACCCAAAGAAAGTAAAAACAGGATCTCACACAGATACCGGTGCATTAGTGTGTATAGCAGCATTATTCACAATAGCCAAAAGGTGGAAACAACCCAAGTGTCCATTAACATATGAATAGCTACATAAACACAATGGAATATTATTCAACCATAAAAAAGAATGAAGTTCTGAGACATGTTGCAACATGGAAGAACCTTGAAAACATTATGCTCAGTGAAATAAGCAAAATATGTATGGACAAATATTGTATGATGTCACTTAAAAATGTTTAGAAATAACAAAGCCAAAGAACCAGAAAGTAGACTACCTGGAGATGGGGGAGGGGGGAAGGGGAGTGTATGTTTGGTGGACATGTGTGCAAATACAATTAACTTGAAAAAAAACAAAACCAGGGAGCCTATAGGAATTCCATTTCCAACCTGTTATTTTGGGAGACTGGAACATTTCTTTAAATAATTTTAGGGGGATGGGAGGACAAAAAAACTGTTTGTTTTAGGGGATTTTTTCTCCTCTTTTAGCTCTCTTTAAGCAAAATTTGTTCTATAAGGGCCAAGAAAGAAGCGCTCTCCTCTCCTACTGCTTATCAGTTGGCGCTGGACCACCCCTGCTGAGGCTGCCCATGACTATTTAGAGATGAGGAAAGAAACTAGGTAGTGTCCTAGCTGAGGAACCACGTGTCCACTGGGTCCTAGGGCCTTCTTCAGTGGTCCAGCCATAAGGGTTCTAGGGGCAGGACAATCTCAGGTGGGAGGCCAGCAACAAGCCCAAGGGAAAAAAAATCCCTGTTTCCAAGAAACACAGCATTACTCCCTCATGATTTTCAAGCAGTGTTTCCGGTAGGAAACATCAGCTAGAACATCAAGTAATAAAGGGAAAAAGCAGTGTTAACCCAACATAAAACAGGGTAAAATGATAAAAAACATTATCCACTCTAAAGAAAGGTGTTTTCATAGGCAGCCTATCTCAGAACTGTTGTGCCCACTTTTGGATTAGTGCATCCAGGGAAAGTTTTTGGACAGATAGGAACACAGAGAGAGGGGCTCTTGCTATACAAAATTACGTAAACAGGGCCATATTGATTTCTCTGCCAAGGCAGTTCTAGGCAGTTCTAGGAATGGAGCTCCAACAAGTGCAAGTGACATTTTCAGATGATGATGATGATAAGAAAAACAGATAAAATTTATTGCACACCTACAAGTACCAGGCTAAATAATTCCTTTAAAAAAAATCACTCCACTTGATACTCACCATAACTCCATAAGGTCAGTACTCTTATTACCCTCTTACTCAGGAACTGGAGGCTTAGGAGAGGTTAAGTAACCAGCCAGCATCACGGAAAGCTGATCACCTCGAAATGGCAGTACAAGATTCAAGGGAATAAAGTGACCCTGAAACACACGTTCTTAATGACTAAGTTACACCAATGGTTAAGTTACATAAAGTGGGAAAAGAAGCATCCTGGATATAATAAAAGCATGTCTATCATTTTATTCTATGATGTCGGTATCTGTCAGCAACTAAATTCATGTATTTTCTTTCCTTTGTTTTTTTTTAAGATAAGTATCATTTACATAGGAAATCTCTCCGTTTCTCGAAGGTCTCAGTGTTTCTTTAGAGGAAAGCTCTTAAAACAAGGGTGAACAAACTTTGTCTGTAAATGGCCAGGTGGTAAATACTCTAGGCTTGTGAGTCATAGGATCTGTGGCAACTCTTCAACCCTGCCTATGTGGCGGGAACACTGCCAATATATCATGAAAGGGCGTGGCTGTGATCTTGCAGAATTTTAGTTGTGGACACTGATACTAGAAATTCAGAGAAGTTTCACATATCATGAAATATTTTTCTTAAAAAAATTTTTTTTTCAAACCATTTAAAAATGTAGAATCCATTCTTAGCTCATGACAGTACAAAAACTGGTAGCCAGCTAGATTTAGCCCATAGGTTATAGTTGACTTACACTGTCATTAAAAAAAAATTCTCATGAGAACACATGTATCACGCAGTTAAAAGGCGTACATAATGTTTCCCAAAATTTGATTTTAAAATCATCTTTTCAAGATCTACTTAAAGCCCTGATAGTTCTTTTCAATCCTTAGAAATATGTAAGAATACATGTAAAATAGCCATCATATCAATAAAATAATTTCTCATGTTTTGCTGTGTAATTACGGATTATAATTATAGCCTATGGAGACAAGTAATTTTGTTTATACTGTGTTGTTCATTTTCCTTGGTAATTCTAAAGCTCTGATAAACTGGGTTTGACATTGTTTTTTGTATCCTGGAACTTGTTTTCCATGAAAAATCTGTGTTTATGAGACTCAGTTAAAGGTTGAACGAGGTCGAGTTGACATTGAATACTAAGAAAAATTGTGTTGTTATTCTTTGTGACCTGCAATGAAAAGAGGGCTCATGCTGTGTGTTAGTTAGGTTTGCCATCTTTTCCTTCTTTGTTCTTAGTCTTGTCACATTATACTCAGTCTTCTTTTGAATATTGTGCTAACAATTGTTTCAAGAAATAAATATGTGATTGGAAAACAAAGCCACTTTTTGGTTTTCTGTTTGAAAAACCCTGGAAATATTCAGAGAATCCCTGTAGACCAGAGGTACAGCAAGAGGCTGGGCAAGAGTTTGGATGCTTCCAATTTATAGAAAGTCATTTTAAAATGAGAAATAAAATGAAATCAAGACCAGAAAATGCTATGGGGACTTGCTTATTAAAGGACTGTTTCTGAGCACGTTTTATGTGCCTAGAATTTTTTTTACCGAGTTAAGAGGTACAAAGCAAGAATGCTTTTTCCTCTTTATCTTTCTGTAGCCAATGACCAAGCTAGTCTTTTCAATTATGGCTTCTAAAAGTCCATGCAGTCCTGCAGCCCTATCACCACTGCCTCAAACAGGCCCACATCCTCTCTCATGTGGACCACCCCGCGGTGCTCAGCTTCAGTCCCTTTCCCTTCCGATGTACCCTCTACTCTCTATCAAGGATCATCCCTCATGTCCACCAGGTGTCATCCCGGGAGACATCTTCAGGGGCTCCCCATCACCTACACTGATTATGACATTCAAACTTGCCAAAATACGGTCTTTGCTTCTGCCTCCAGTCTTTTCTTCCTGATTTCCTGGTCCCCACTCACTTCCCAGCTTCCTGTTTTAGGCTCCAACAGTATTGAATAGCTTCTTGACTTTCCAGGGTAACATCCTATTACCTCAAGTCCTTGGGTGCACCTTGTTCGCTCTCCTTAGAATATTCTTCTCCCACCTGTACCAGGAGGAAAATTCCTGACACTGCCTTAAAATCATGTTCCTTCATCACCTCCCCTGGGAGGACTTTCCTGAACTTGGAGAAGATTAGTCACTTCTTCCACATCTCTGCTTCTTAATACTCCTTATACACAGTTTTCCACATCACACTGTATGTAATTGTTTGATTATCTGTGTATCCACTAAAAGGTTGGGTACTTCTTGAGGCAGCTACCACTTCCTTTCCAGAACCTAACCCAGAGCCTGGCACCTGGCAGAGAATCAAGCAATATTGGTAGGTCAGGAGCAGATGTGGCTTGAGCAGTTGAGCACCCACCTCCCACACACGAGGTCCCAGGTTCTGTGTCCATGCCTCCTAAAAACAAAGAAATGCACAAGCGAACAAACGAAAAATCCAACTCAGGGGAGCTAATGTGGCTGAGTGTTCGAGCACATGTGAGGTCTGGGATTAAATGGTTCAATCCCTGGGCCTGCTACCTGAAAAAAAAAAAAGATATATTGGTAGAATTTAATTTTAAGAAGACTCCTATGTATGAAACAATTAAACAATGATATCAATATTTGTTGTACTTGGAATAAACGGTGCAATCCTATTTGGTCCTGAGTGTAACTGGCATGGGGGTGCAGTAGGGGGTTGTCAGTTAAGGATGAGATCACTAAATTAGTTTCACTGGGTGAGGGTTGGTGTTTGGATTTGATTTGAAAAAGTAAAGAGGATGCGGAGGGCATTGCACGAGGAAGGCCTCGGAACTGTTGAAATTTTAGACACTGACCTGACTTTCCTGATAATAGTAATAACATCCAGGGAGCGGAGGTGGCTCAAGCACCTGGGCTTCTCCCTCCCACACTGGAGGTTCAGGGTTCGACTCCCGGTGCCGCCAAAAGAAACAAGACAAACAGACTCAGCAAGTGAAAAATAACAAGGGGGTGGGAAGAAATAAATTCTGCCCCCTCTGGCATCCAAGCTGCAAGACCAGCTATGCTGCAGTCACCGTCACCGTCCTCTCGCCCAGCCTGCTGGGCTGCTGGCAGGGACTGATTGCGGACCTCTGCTCCTAGGGTGCAGGAGGCAGGGCTATCAAATGATCTGCCCCCTCCTGTTCTCCCAAGGAGAGGTTCCCATTTCTTCCCAGCCCTTGTTCCGAGCTGCATTTCAGTGGACCACGGAGAGGCAGGGTGGCTGGAGGGGGAAGCTTGGCAGGAGGCATACGGGTACTGTGAAAACTCTTCCTTCTACTGCCCCCCACCCCCCATTGGGAGAGGGGCTTGGATTTTGAATGTGAGAACAGCACAATAAACTTGATGTTTAGGGCAGTGTCCCCCCACACACAAAAAAACTAGTAATAATATCCATTCAACACATGTTGATTAAGAATCTACCATGTACCAGGCACTGTTCAAGTATACCTGGGGAAGCAACAGCAAGGGTGACTGATCAGACCTAGGGCCTCATGGAAGGTATTTCCTTACAATATTTTTGGTGCCTTCCATGTGCCAGGCACTCTACTCATATTATCTCATTTAATATCTTCTCTCTACTCTACCACTCTGCTTCTAGCAGAGAAAAGACAGAGCCCCTTGGGGGATGGAATAGTTTTAGCTGGGTGGGATTTGCTGTACTGATGCGCCCCCCAGAAGCCTGCAGTTCAGGAGTCCAATCTGGCCTTGAGGCTTAGTGATAAGGGTCAGTGAAGAAAGAAATAATTTTAGGTAGTTGTGAACATTATAATTCAATTCATTCACTGTGAGTAAAAGTGTTCATGAGAGATTCTACCATACGTAAGAAAAAACATCTCTGGGAAGCAGATGTGGCTCAACTGATAGAGCATCCGCCTACCATATGGGAGGTCCAGAGTTCAAACCCAGGGCCTCCCGACCCGTGTGGTGAGCTGGCCCACATGCAGTGCTGATGCCTGCGAGGAGTGCTGTGCCACGCAGGGGTGTCCCCCATGTAGGGGAGCACCAGGCAGAAGGAGTGCACCCCACAAGGAGAACCACCCAGCTTGAAAAAAGCACAGCCTGCCCAGGAGTGGTGCTGCACACATGGAGAGCTGACACAGCAAGATGATGCAACAAAAAGAGACACAGATTCCTGGTGCTGCTGACAAGAATACAAGGGGACACAGAAGAAGACACAGCGAGGAAGCAGATTTGGCCCAATGGATAGGGAGTCCGCCTGCCACATGTGAGGTTCAAGGTTCAAACCCAGGGCCTCCTGACCCGTGTGGAGCTGGCCCACGTGCAGTGCTGATACGTGCCAGGAGTGCCCTGCCACCAGGGGTGTCCCCCACATAGGGGAGCCCCACGCACAAAGAGTGCACCCCGTAAGGAAAGCAGCCCAGCACAAAAAAAGTGCAGCCTGCCCAGGAGTGGCACCGCACACACGGAGAACTGACACAGCAAGATGACACAATAACAGCAACAACAACAAAAAATGAGACACAGATTCTGGGTGCCCCTGACAAGAATACAAGCGGACTCAGAAGAACACACAGCAAATGGACACAGAAAGCAGACAACTGGGGGGGGGGGGCGTGGAAGGGGAGAGAAATAAATAAATAATAAGTCTTTAAAAAAAAAATCTCAGGAATTATGAATTTCCAAATATGGATTCAGAAGAGGTATCAAATAGGGATAAAAGACTGGCATTTGGAAAAACTGAAGATAAAGACTTTATGTTCCTAATAAATACTTTTGATACTGGAATAACCCTTTAAGGTCTATTTCAGAGTTAAGGTGGTCCACTTTACAGTTTGTGAAAAAAGAAACCATTCGGTGTACTATCTAAGAGAAAAGACAAATTTAGATGACATCAACTGAAATAAATAGTAGTCTGCATTATGCACCAAAATACAAGAAATGTAAATAGTCTGCACTTCACAAAGAAATGTAGGAATTCTCTCAGTACAGACTTGACACCCAGATTTTGGATCCAACCAATCCCTGCAGATCAACAAGACATGACAATTTGGCAAGGCACTCTGAGAATGAAAGAACAAAATCAAATTTTGCAGACATATTTGGGATTTGACTCTTAAAGTCACCTATGTCTACGTTGCATTGTTCTCAAACATGGGCCAAAAAAAGTCATGAAGTTCAGAAAAACTAGAAAGGGATCAAGTCTGTTTTGTTCCCATAGGTTGTGGCCCCAGTGTTTAGCACACGACGTGGTACACAGGCAAATATTTGTTGAGTGGTTGCAAGAATGAAACAATTGCATATATGAGCCTTCTGAGCTAGGAGTAGAAGCCAGAACTACATCCCATGGCTGTCCTTAGCTGTAAGGAAAGCTAGAAAGCAAATATGTGTTACCAGTTATCAGGTAGGGAGTTTCCCAAGATGGACTTAGAACAGTCACTCATCTACCAGGTCTTTGCTACTCCAAATAATAGTTGTTTTCCATTATCAAGGACAAGGACAGTAGGGCAGGGTGGCCTGGTAAGAATAGTTGTCACACTATGAACAGTGGCATATAGTAATATATTAATAACCTTCCATGAATGGTTAAAATAAAAAAAAGCTTGCTAAGTGAAAGAAACTAGACAAAAGTACTACATGTTGTTTGACTCCATCTACACAGAATGTTTATACATATAAAGCATGGAGACAGAAATAGATTAGCAGTTATGTGTAACAGGAGAATGACAGAGATACTGAGAAGCGATTACTAAGGAGTAGAACTTTTTGTTTGTGTGTATTTTTCTTTTTTTCTTCTTTTTTTCTCTTTTCTGGAGTAATGAAAATGCTCTAAATATTGATTGAAGTAGGAATGCACAACTCTGTGATTATAACAAATGCCATTGATTCTATACTTTAGATGGATTGTATAAATCATAAAATTGATTTTAAAAAAAGAATGGCTGTCACTCTAATAAATATGTCCGCAGATAAGAACCCCTCCCAGCCTGTAAAGAAAGTGATAGAAACTTGTTAAACACCCACGTGTTATTTCACAGATCTGTAGGTCAGTGCCCAGGTGATCCCAGCCAGGTTCTCTGCGTGGGGTGTCACCAGGCCAGAATGAACGCGTCAGCCAGGCCAGGCTCTCGCAGGAGGTTCTGGGGAAGAACTCCACGCCAACCCATTCACACCACTGGCAGAAGGCAGCTTCCTGTGCCTGGAGGACTCGCCTCCCTCTTCTCTTCCTGGCTGTCTGCCGGGGGTCTCCCAGGTCCTAGACGCAGTTAGGTCTCTGGTCCTGGCACACAGCCCCTCCTCATCAGGCTGGCAACCAGGCATTCCGCTCTTCTCACGCTCTGAATCTTTCTGACGTTCTCTCTGCCACCAGCTGGAGAAATTTCTTTATTTTAAAGGCCTTGTGTGATTGGATTAGGCCCATGGGGATAATCTCTCTTTTGCTGTAATGTAACAGAAGCACAGGCATGGTATCTCAGGATTAGGGTGGAAAATCCTGGAGGGCTGCTTTGGGATTCTGTCTACCATAGCCCAAGAAACTTTTTAGAACTCGGTTTAGCAAAATGTATCAAGAGTGTTTTAAATGATCTATGTGAATTCACTAATTCCATTTTGGGAAATGTTATAAACAGAACCAAAGCTTTCACACACACACACACACACACCCCCCCCCCCCCCGCCAAAACATTCATTTTTGTTTATTTATAATTTAAAAATACTTTACCACATTTTAAAAGCAAGTTTATAAGGACTATATAAAATATGCTGTAATATAAGTAACATGTAAAAGTTTATGCACATTACCATATCAAGTATATTTCCGAAATAAAAAATAAAAACCTATGAGGACCATGCCAGTTAAAGTGTAGAAAGCAAAGATAAACAAGACACATTATCCACCCCCGGAAAGCTTAATAGTGAGGAGTAAAAGTGAAATGTGCCCACATAATCACAGTATGAGGAAGAATACAAGCAGTGCCATAATTCAGAAAAAAAACACATGCAAAAAAAAAACACACAGTGGAATCACTGGAACACAAAGTATGGTGAGACGGCTTTAAAAAAAAAAGGAAATGGGTGGACCTACAATCATTTTGGAAGAAAAGTTGAAGGGAAATGTTCAGAAGAATAAAAGGATCTTTAGGGCTCATTAAAAATGGGAGGCAAATCTCTAGCTAGACTTTCTTCTGGTCAATAAAATGATGAAGCACTTTTCGCATGAACTTGAAATCACAGATCAATATCAATTAAATGTGATAAATGGCATTAGTCCTCAGGCCAGCCTGGGCACCTGGGGGTTAGTGGAGGTGAGGCAGAAGTAACAGCCGCTCAGTGGACGCTACCTTCCTTTCCCATTTTGTTTCCGCTTTCCTAGGCCCTTGTTTCCCAAGTCACCCACGCTCGTAAGAGGTGGAAGTCCCGCTGCTGATCTAAATTGGCCCAAAGCCAACTTGAGGAACTCACTTCATTTTCAATAATTGCATCTTAATCTAGTCATTTGTAAATAATTTCTAAATACACAGCTCTTTTCTTTTGTTGATTCTTGGTGGGTGACACCATGACTAGGTTCACCGTGCCTGTATTCCTTTTCAAAAAGATGTTGGGGTATAATGGAAATATCAGGAGATCAAAGATTCCTGGGTTGGAATGCCAGTTTGGACCCTCTCAAATGTGTAATCTTCGGCAAATTACCAAATTTCTCTGATTCTGTAAGTATGGAAACATTTAACCCTTGAGACCTCTCAAGGCTGCTGTGAGGATTAAATAAATTTGCATCTGCAAAGGACCTGACGTAGAGGAGGGGCTAGAGAATCGCTAACTCACTCCTTCCCTCTCCACCCCCACAGCCCCTCAGCCTCCATTATCACTTTTGTAGCAGTGTTGGCTGGTCAGTAGTCTCCCACAAACCAACTATTCTGGAAAGTTTTGTGAAGTGAGATCACATGAGGGAGAGGAAGGTAGATTTAACTGGCTCTCTGAACAACCTGGAACAAAAGACACGCCCACTCAGCCCTGGGCCTTCCCTTTCTCCTCAGCAGAGCAAAAGCACTCTAATTAGTGGTTTTACATAACCAGATCATTAATTGGATTTTCTCCCATTATTTCCCAGCAGATATAGAGAAAGAGGAGACTGTTCTTTCAGAAACCTGAACGATTTGCTCCAAACCAAGGAAAAAATAAAATTCATTTTTCACTAAAATGATTAAAATATAAAACTTTGGACTAAAGGACCATAAATTCAATAAACACACCAGGGGAGCAGATGTGGCTCAAGCGGTTGGGTGCCTGCTTTCCCATGTGGGAAGTCCTCGGTTCAGTCCCTGGTGCCTCCTAAAAGCAAACAAGCAAACGAAAAAAATAACTCAGGGGAGTCAGTGTGGCTCAGTGGTTGAGTGCTGGCTTCTCACGTACAAGGTCCCAGGTTCAATCCCCAGCCCCAGGAACTCAAAAACAAAAACAAAAAACACAACAGCCAAACGTTCAACCTCTAATGAAATCTGATTTTCTCCTCTCAGCTTTTCACTCTCTACAAACCAACCTCAAGCCATCCCAGCAGAAGAGTTGCTTATTAAAAATCCTATTTAAACTTGCTTATCTAAGAGAGCCCAGGCTTCTGCATTAAACCTCCTCTGCCTGCTCAGGTCTCAAAAAAACTCAAATGTTCATTTGGCTATGATACCTCAGGGCATCTCTGGAGAGTGCAGAGAACATTAGAAAAAGAAGAGTCATCTAGGCTTTTTCTAGGTCATTTCTACTTGAATCTACATAGAAAATCCCTTAGAAATGCAAATCAAATCAAATCTATAATGAGATATCATCTTACACCTATTAGACTGGTTAAAAAAAACAGAGGGAAGCAGCTGTGGCGCAATCAGATGAGCTCCCGCCTACCATATGCGAGGCCCTCGGTTTGCAACCCACGGCCTCCTTGTGAAGGCAGGCTCATCCGCACACTGCAGAGCGGCTGCCCAGCACGCAGATGCCTCAGAGCACAGCCCCACCCGCAGACACTGCGGAGAGCTGACTCAGCAAGGTGACGCAACAAAAAGAATGAAGACAAGCAAGAACACAGAGGAGCCGGTAGCAAATTGACACAGAAAGAAAACAGCTAGCAAGCCACAAGGGGGGAGGGGAAATAAATAAATACAAACACAGAAGAACATACAGTGAATGGACACAGAGAGCAGACAGCGCACAAAAAGCCATGGGGGAGGTGGGGGGACTAAAAACAGAGAACTACAAGAGTTAGAAAGGATGTGGAGGAAAGGGAACTCTCACCCACTGCTGGTGGGAATGTAGAATGGTGCAACCATTGTGGAGGACAGTTTGGCAGGTTCCTCAGGAAGCTAACTGTAGAACTGCCGTATGATCCAGCAATCCCACTGCTGGGTATATACCCAGAAGAATTAAAAGCAGGGCCACAAACAGATACATGCACATCAATGTTCATAGTAGTATTATTCGCTATTGCCAAAAGTTGGAAACAACCCAAAGGCCCATCAACAGATGAATGGATAAGCAAATTGCAGTATATGCATCAATGGAATATTACTCAGTTGTAAGAAGGAATGCGGTATTAAAACATGGGTAACATGAATCAATCTTGAAGCCCTTATGTTGAGTGAAGCAAGCCAAGCACTGAAGGACACATATATGACCTCACTGATATGAATTAAGCAAATTGAGCTCTGGAAGATAGGTTTACAGAAGATAGAAAGGGAGTAGACGGGTGTAAGCTGATACCCATAAGGGCAAAATCTATGATCAAGTGGAAGGGTATAGCTGTGCAGAGGATGAGGGAGACAGTGGTGCAGTGATGTGACTGGGCTCAGCGGGGCTGGTCTTTGAGGGGAAATAGGGTGGGTGGGGGGTTGGGTTGGATTATCCATGGAACTGAGGGGAAGGTCTGGGGAAGAAGCAGATAAACTCTGGGTTTTTGCAGGTCTGTGGTTAAAACTACAATGCTGGGAATGTTCTTTTGGCAAGTATGGCACGGGAGGGTTACTGTATAGGGTGTTAGATATGGGGGAGTACGTGGGACAGGGTGCACCTGGGGCAGGCTTCTATGGAACATGTAAGTGTTCATCTTGTCGTAGTGTGTTGTATCAGTGGGTGGAGACCCACACAATAGACAAGAAATTATTAAAGTCCCATTCTGGGGGATCCTGCTGTATTCTCAGAGGGACAAGACTCCCTTGAGGATATAGGCAGTACCCAATACAAGAAAACAGACCAATATTTCAAGCCCTCAATATTACTGCAAGTAACTATGAATCCTCGTCTTCAAAAATTGAAACTTAGTGGTTACCATAGGTTCCAAGGGGAAGGGGAGGGAAAAATAGAAATGATGGAACATAGGGCATTTTTAGGGCATTAGAACTGCATGATCTTGCAATAACAGATACAGGCCACTTCAAATTTTGTCAAAACTTATAAAAGTGTAAGATCCAAAATGTGAAACACAATGTAAAATATTGACCATGGTTAGCAGTAATGCCTCAATATTTGTACATTAATTGTAACAAATGTACCATCCATATGTAAAATGTTATTAATAGGGGAGAGGGGGAAAAGGGGAGGGCACTGGGTATATGCGAATCCCCTATATTTTCTCTGTGACTTTTCTGTATCCTAAAGCTTCTTTGAAGAGAAAATGAAAAAAATAAAACACTGGGGGAATATATGGAAGAAAATGTCAATGTACATATAAGACAATAGATCTTATAGTGATGAAAGACACAATGTCTAAAACAATTTTTATGTCAATTATTTTTAATTTTTGGTATTTTTATTGGTTATTTTTAAAATTATTATTTCATTTTCTTAATTTTATTTGCTTATTTTGCTGGCTTCATTTTTGGAGACGTTTTGGATCACAGAAGAAACACAACAATGGCAGGAAAGGATCACTGGTGCATGTTGTCAGTGATGGGGGATGCATGGGACGTAGTTCACCTGGGGCATGCCTCTAAGGCTTATGACTATGTTCAAGTGTTCATAGGGCATTGTCTCAGTGGGTGGAGACCCACACAATAACCTAAAGAATATTGAAATCCCGTCTTGGGGAGTTTTGCTACATTCTCTGATAGGACAGCAAGAACCCCCCAAGTTCAAGGGCAGTGCCTAGTGAAGGAAGACAGACAATTACACCAGGCCCTTATATTGATTATTGTACTTATGAACCTTTTCTTGTGAAATTGAAATTTAGCCTAGCATTATATACTGCCTAAGAGTTACTTCCTGAAAGCCTCCTTGGTGTGGCCTTTCTCTAAGCCAAACTCAGCACATAAATTCACTACCTGATGTGGGACATAACTCCCAGGGATGAGACTCCCTGGCACCAAGGGATTATTACCAAGTGCCCACTAGCAATACATCTGGAAAAAGACCTTGACCAAAAGGGGGAAATGGTAAATACAAATGAGATTTTATGGCTAAGAGACTTCAAAGTGAGTCAGGAGATCATTATACTTATGCAAGTCTCAGCAGGATCTCATTGATTGCCACAATAAACAATGCCTCAAATAGCAGGGCTCCTGAGGGCTCTCGAGACATCCAGAAACTATAAGCAGGGCACACAGTTCAGGAACTCGGCACCCTGTCAGTGGGCCTTACTTTGGAATTTATGCTCCTCAGTGTAACAGAGTTAGACTCATTTATAGGTTTTCGACACCTGGCTCTTCCTCCCCTTTTATTTGAACCTATAATTAGTACTATACTTGATACATATAGGTCCCAGAGACTTAAGTCTTTGATCCATCCATGTACCAGTTGAGCCCTGAATCTCAATAGAGTTGCAACACCTACTCTCTGGTTCATTGGTCTCACCCAGGACAACTAACCAGGAGATGATGATGGACAATGCCCATCCCAAGGAACAGACAGTGTCTACAACTGCAAGCAAGATAGTTCCATCCATCTGCCCCATGAGATCTAAGCTCCCTCTAAATTAGAAGCAGAGGGGGTATTATCATCTCAAAGCCCTCAAGATTGGGGAAGGAACAATGGACTAAACAAACCTATTATTATTCTGTATAGACTTATTATTCTGGCAATGGAAGAACCTTATCATTGATATAAAGGCAGTGGCGAGTAGAGGTTCTGAGGGATGGGAGAAGGAAGAATAGGTGTACTATGGGGGCATTTTTGAGACATTGGAATTGTCCTGCATGATATTGCAGTGACAGATACAGGCCATCGTATATTTTGTCATAACCTACAAAATTGTGCAGGACAGAGAGTAAACTGTAAACTGTAGTCCATGGTTAGTAGCAATGCTTCAATATGTGATTATCAATTGTAACAAAGGTACCACACTAATGAGGGATGTTGTTGATGTGGGAAAGTGTGGGAAGGGAAGGGAGTGGGGCATATGGGAGTCCCTTATATTTTTTATGTAATGTTTATGTAATCTAAAGCTTCTTTAAAAATAAACAAAATTATTAAAAATAAAAAACAACCTTAGGATACTGAATTTGAAAAGTGCTCTGAAAATAAAGTCAGAGAAGTGGGCCTGTCTAACCCATGGAAGTGAAAAATCATGAACACATCCAATTTTACCTCCTTTCCACTCCCAAATGGCCATGAATTGAGAACAAAGTTGCAGTTTATCTTGCTCCTGCTCAAATCCAGCCGGCCAGAGCCTTGTGATGAAGTAGCCCAGCTTTGGGTGTCATATTAGAATTGCAGCTGTGCTAACAAGGCAAACTGCAGATCAGGATCAGAAGCGGGGGGAGGCGGCAGGCCAAGAAGTGGAAGCAAGTCAGTTAGAAAAAGGAATAAATTTGATACTGGAGACAACATGGATGAATCTTCATGTTGAATGAAATAAGCCAGACACAAAGGACAAATATGATCCGAGTTTTATATGAAGTACCTAGAATATGCAAACTCGTAGAGACAGAAAGAAGATTACACGTTACCAGGGATGGGCATGAAGGGAGGGAAGTTAATATTTGATAGGTACAGAGGTTTTGTTTGTGGTAAGGAAAAAGTCTGAGTAATGGATGGTGGTGATGGTAGCACAATATTGTGAATTGTAGCTCAAAGAAGGTTAAAAAGGGAAATTTTGAGTTGTAACACAATTAAAAAAGAAAGAAACATTAGTTAGGTGTTGTGGGGTTGTCAAAAGATTGTATTTGGCCTGACCAGCCATCCTGGTCTCCAGCTGGCCAGCTTATGAAGGTGGTTTGAACAGTGTTTTCAAAATTGATCCGTTCCTGGAACAAACCATCATAGAAAGCTAATCAGATTGCTAATCAGTAAGTGTCGGGCCAAGACAGAATCCTTGGCAAAGGAGTTTTCTGCTGGACTTTGTGAGAAATATCCCGGGCTATGAGGAGTCAGGAAGGTTCTTTGTGTCTGATGTTCAAGGAAGCGCCAAGATGCTCCACAAAGTCTCTTGCTCCCTTGGCCTGAGATTGGAATTTTTATTCCCCATGATCCCTTTGGCCAAACTCCATGCTGAGCCCTTTATTGCTTTTGTGACTTCTTTTGCAGCACAGCTGTATACCATCTGGATAATTTTTCTGTCCTGTTTTTCTGTTGATCTTCACTTTTTAAGAGCTGTTTGCCATTTGCCTGTCAAGTCAATTTCCTCCGCTGTAGTTGGATTTTGGTCATATGCTGGTGAGGATTAAAGGGGATAAAGCACGTGAAAGTCTGTTGTAAGCTGCAAAGTGCTACACCACTCTTATGATTTCCACATTTACCTGCTGTGCATCTTAGTCATGCCGTTTCTACTGAGGAAACCAGGAGAAATCACATACTATCAGGCCAGCCATCTGGAATTTGTATCTCAGAAAACTAGCCAGGCAATCAGGAATAGCAATCAGGACATAATTTGTGGCGCCCGGTGTAAAAAGTAACAATTCCAGAATGGCATCAGCAGAGCGTGGAATGAAAGAGGAGGCCCTTCTGAGAGCCCGGCGGTGGGTGTGCAAGGTTTGCCTGCTCCCGAGGCTGACCCTGCTGTCAATACATTCCGAGCAATGTCAGGCTCAAAAAGTTCACCAGCTCCTGCTTCCACCTCTACCCCCAGTAGGTCAAAGGATTTAGAAACCAAAAGGTGGTAGCTCGAGGGACGGGGTCCTTAACCTTTTTTTGTTCCATGGACCTCTGCCGGTCAGGTGAAAACCAGGGACCCCTTACTAAGTCCACACTCCACTGAGCATTATTTAATGAGTACATCATACCTGCACCATGTCCCCACAAGAGTCATGGTTTTTTGAATTTCAATTCAAGCGCATGGACCTCAGGTTAAGAACTCCTGCTCTGAGGGAAGAGGAAGAACTCTTTAAAATCTACAAAACACCTGGATATAAGGAAAACTCCAAGATATGTCCCTGTGCGTTTTGTGTTATAAACTTGCAAATGTGCATAATAAAGTGTCGACTTTTACTGTTGCCATTTTTAAAGGTAGTCGCTGGTTACTTTCTTAATAAAGCCAGAAACACATTCTGGCATTCTGCCTCACCTATCCCTTCTAAGGGGTGCGGAAGGGTTTACATTGTCCCTCAGTCTTTTTAATTTGATTACCACTCCCTCTGTGCCTCTATTAATTTCATCTGTAACCTGCTTGGAAGTCTTTGCCGAGCTCTGAAGGTTGGGATAGAGGGCTTGCCATGCTCACGCAGCCTGACCTCCCTTGGGTTGTGATACCAGAGCTCCGTTTACATAGCTGAAGGGATGGGAATATTGGAATATAGAGGAGGAGACCACAGGGCAATTCAGAAGAACATCGCTTCTTTTTTTTTTTTTTCCTTTCTTTCTTTCTTTTTTTCTTATTTCTGGCTTGTCAGCTACTTTTAGGATCAAAAAGAGGAGAACCCAGTGAGGTTCTTCTCTGTCAGGTGGAGCTGTTTCTCATTCCTTTCCTGCAAACTGTTGTGAATAAAACTCTATGAAACAGAGTATGTACAAGAGTGAATTTGTCTTTCTTCAAATGAGGAAGAATGGGAACCTTTGGCATTTATAGAAATGTCACCTCTGTGGCTGGCCTTTCCTCTACCTCTCTAAGATTTTGGAAAGATGAACGGACAACCATGGTCCCTTATTCATTGCACCTGGCTAAGGTCAAGGGCGCTCATGGTTCCTTCCATCTAAAACAGGGGTTCTTAACCTTTCTTGTTCCATGGACCCCTTTGCCAGTCAGGTGAAAACCACGACCCCTTACTAAGTCCACACTATATTATTTAATGAATATATCCCACCCGCACCCACCCACACCCACAAGAATAATGTTTTATGAATTTCAATTCAAGCTCACGGACCTCTTGTTAAGAACCCCTGTTCTAAAGACATTCAACACCTATTTCCTAGAGACTTAAATCTTGCCAGGTACCATATGGGGGTGATGGAGATAAAGCTAAACAAAGCAGGATTCCTCTGAGAAGCTACATTCCTCAAAGTCAGGGCATCGTTTTATTAACACTTTGCTAGCACGTAGCAGAACGCCCAGCACACAACAGTTGCTCCCTAACTATTTGTGGAGTTCATATTTGTTCGCAGAAATCAGCTGAACAAAGCCAGACTTTATGCACATAATCTACAGGAGGATTTGCTGTGTCCTTAAAGCTGCAATGTTACCTTTGGCCATGATAAGAAATCGCCCCACAGAGAGGTAGAAAATTTTGCCAGAGTTTGTACAGAAAAGACCCGGCTCCAGAGGCCTTGTTCCTAATCCCCCACATTGTAGCTGCCTGGTCCTTCCAGAAACAGACAAGGAGAGAGGGAATCAAAGCAGGAATTTAGAAACTCTTTTGACTGTTACCCAGGATAAAAATAAATAAAACTCAAACAACATCCATTTTAAAAATTGGAGTAAAAGTTTTAGGAAGAAATGTTTATCCAAACTACATGATAGTTTCCATCTTAATTTAATGTATTATTATTTTTTAAAAGCTGATCATAATCTAGTAACTGAATTTCCCAACCCATAGTTCGAAAACCTCTAGGTAAGGGAAAAGAGCTGAGCCCCAGCTGGGCACCCTCTGAGTTTGCTGTGATTAAAACAAATTCTCTCTGAATCTTCCCTTCTGGGACCCTTCAGTTGCCATGTCTGCAGTGCACCCAAATGTTCCACAAGCGCACTGCTTCCAACAGACCTTCAGACCCTGGGCCTCTGGAAATCCTTCTTCTGCTCTGCTTCTGAGTCACTTCACCACTCCAGGCTGCTATCTTGGGTGGAGTGTCTTTGAGATATGGCCTAAGCAATATCAGGTCCATGGGAGGCACCATCGCCTGCCGCACCCATTGAAAGTGAAAGCACAGTTTTGTCTCTTTTTGCTCTATTGTCTAAGACCAATCTAACCACAGCTTCTCATACAATTCTAATGTCCCACCTCCCAACCTAAGGGGACAAAAGTCAAGCTCTCTGATTGATCTACATAATGCTCCTTTCACTTGAGGACATACAAAGCATGCAGATACCTCTCTCTAAAGGAATTCTTCCTCTACTCGTCAACTCCACTCCTTTATAAGTTGGAATGGGTGATGTGCTAACAGAATGGGTTTCACAGTCTCTTAGTATGTCCTGGATTTTCTAGGATTTAGTATTGGAAAATGGATGATTTAGCGTATTCTACAAAGATTTTATCCTTGGCAACTTTTTCCAACATATGAAGAATAAAGGAGTTCCATTTTAACATCTTCTTTTAGATCGATAGGCCATGGATAAATGGAAGGAATTGGAAAAGAATGGGTAAAGGCTTGGAGTCTGGAATAAGCAATGGAAGTTGGGGGATCACAAGGGAATAGAACACAGCTATGCAGCACACATGTACATAAAACTCTACAGTGGACAAAAGAAGGATGCCTGAGTCAAATGGAACGATGGCAGGTAGCCCAAGGAACTCTCCAGGGGCTTAGGGCTTAAGCCTGGGCACTCTTTCCCCTGACTTTGGTTGGACTCCTTGGTTCAGTCTGTGAACTGGAACTAATTCCTCCTGACACAGAGAACTTGTCCCTGTCCACAGTGAGTCAAGTCGATTAAGGCTTCTATGTTTGCAAACTTTCTGCCTTTTCTGCTGCCTTCTGCTTGGCTCATTTGATCCTTGTGCCTGAAACACTCAGCCTAGTAGTGGCAAGAACCAAGCAAAAGGTGAGCTGCCATGTCCTGCCAGCAGGGGACCTGGGGATGAGCCTCACTCATCTCATCATCCATAGATTCCAGGGTTCTTAGCTTCGATGTACACAACTCCAGGGCAGGGCTGCTAAGCTGGATTCTGCTACAGTGGTTTCCCTCTTAAAATAGGCTAAAGGTCTGGGTTCCATGCACAGGGCAGAAATTTACTAGCTGTATAATTTGAGTTGGTCTGAATTTAGCATTGACTTTCAGCTTCTTCATCTGAAATGTGTTAACAATTACATGTAGGTAAATGTCTCAGACTTAATGTGAGGAACAATGAGGTAAATTTAAAAAGCACATTGAAGATCCTGTTGCTTCAATGCTAATGCTTATCAGTTTACCTGGTCAGTTTACCAGGGTTACCATGTATTTTAATTTGTCAAAGGGCTGCTGATGCAAAGTACCAGAAATGAGGTGGCTTTTATAAAGGGATCTATTTGGGATAAGAGCTTACAGTACCAAGGCTGTGAAAAGACCAAATCAAGGCACCATAAGGGATGCTTTCCCACCACAGTCAGCTGCCATGTGGGGAAGCAAGATGGCGGGCAGTCTCGGCCGAGGTCTCTGCCTTCTGTTCTGGGCTGCACCATGTCCCAGAGCTCAGCCGGGGGCAAACAGGCACAGGGCTTGTCTTTTACTGGGCCTCCTCTCTTAGGCGGGGCTGCTCCCCTTTCTTCCCAAGTTCAGCTGCAAGCTGTCAGGCATATAGCTCATCTTTTCCTGGGTCAGAGTTCTTTGAGACTCTCCTTTCTCTCACACGGCAGGATCAAATACGGTGGCACTTCCTTTTTCTGTGTGTCTCCATTTATATCAGACCCAGCCAGAGGGCAGAGACTCAACCTGAGTCATGCCTCATTGACATAGTCCAATTTGAATGGGCTCTCACACTCACAGAAATGAATTATTTCACAAACATAATCTTTCTCTTTTTGGGGTTCATAAAAGAATATCAAACTGGCAAACGGACTTGGCCCAGTGGTTAGGGCGTCCGTCTACCACATGGGAGGTCCGTGGTTCAAACCCCGGGCCTCCTTGACCCATGTGGAGCTGGCCCATGTGCAGTGCTGATGTGCGCAAGGAGTGCCCTGCCACGCAGGGGTGTCCCCCACGTAGGGGAGCCCCACGCGCAAGGAGTACGCCCCGTAAGGAGAGCCGCCCAGCGCGAAAGAAAGTGCAGCCTGCCCAGGAATGGCGCCACCCACACTTCCCATGCTGCTGACGACAACAGAAGCGGACAAAGAAACAAGATGCAGCAAATGGACACAGAGAACAGACAACCGGGGGAGGAATTAAATAAATAAATCTTAAAAAAAAAAAAAACTGCCATACCCTGTTTACCAGGGGTCAGTAAAATAAATGGAAGGAAAGTAATTACTAAAATCTTTAATGTCTGCAATAGAAGGGGATTGGGAAGCAGATGTGGCTCAACTGATAGAGCATCTGCCTACCATATGGAGGGTCCAGGTTTCAATACCCAGGGCCTCCTGACGCACAGTGCTGCCACGCAAGGAGTGCCATGTCACACAGGGGCAACCCCACATAGGGGTGCCCCACAAGGAGTGTGCCTCGTAAGGAGAGCCGCCCCATGTGAAAAAAGTGCAGCCCACCCAGGAGTGGCCCTGCACACATGGAGAGCTGATACAACAAGATGACGCAAGAAAAAATGAGACACAGTTTCCTGTGCCACCTGACAAGAATGCAAGCAGATACAGAAGAACACAAAGCAAATGGACACAGAGAGCAGAAAATGGGGTTGAGGGGGAAGGGGAGAGAAATAAATAAAACAAATCTTTAAAAAAAAAAAGGTGATGACCTCACTCTTCTTTTGCCTCACTTTCTTTTGAATGTTCAGTGTGCATCTAATTTATCTGTTTGACTTGTAAATTATTATAAAGAATGTGATATCCTCAAATGTAGTTAAGCTATTGCAGTAATAAAGATATTTTCTTTATCTACTCCTTTGCAAGTCTAAAAAGAAGAAAATAAACTTTCAAAAAAGGCAGAGGATCCAAGCTAAAATTTCTAACTTCTAACAGAAAACTTCAAAAATGTAGTGAAAATGGATGGCCGTGATTGTATCGTGGCATTGAAAATTTAATTAACACCACTGAAGTTTATACTTGAAAATGGTTAAATGAGAAACATTATGTTGTATATACATTACAGTAATTACTGGCCCCCACTCCTCACCCAAAACATAAAATAAAACCAAGTCCACAGGAATTAGCAGAGAAGAGAAAAGGTTGGCCACTCAGAGCAAAAGCTGGGTGGAAAGGCTGGTTTTGAAATCTGGTGTGAATTTCAGAATATTTTGTGTGTTTTTTTGGGGGGGGCATTCAGAAGATAGATTTGATTAAAAGAAAACTGCATTTGATAGGAATAATGCGTTATAAAGGAACCCTTAATAAATTGGACATACTCTCAAGTTATAAGCCTAACAACTGCCTGGGCAGCCCTAGAAAATATTTTGAAGGCTCAGAGGACTAAAGGGACTTAATGTTTATCTGGAATTCCCAGGAGTAACTCATTGTTAACAGCAGGCATTTGTTTACATAGATCCAAGTAGAAATCACACCAGCAGTGTTTCAATGATTAAGGTGGATTCTAAATTTGAGTCCAGGTGGAGGTCAGGTGAAAACAGTGGGAAACTGAGGCCATAATGCATAAAGAAAAAGAAACTCGCAGATCCCAAAGAGGGGTTTGGGGAGCATATAGGAGCGGGGTGGAGGTTAGCTGATTTCCTGCAGAGTCAAGGACTGGTTAGGTTAAAGCAAACATGTGGAAAGGTGAAAGGACTGGGGATCTGAGGTCGTGGCGGTGGAGAGCTTAACATTTGGGATCAGCTGTGGGTTTGGGGAAAGGCGTGTGGGTGGCAGGGATGGTGGTGGCAGATGTGGGTTTGGACACTGGGGGAATTTGTGCCCCAGGGTTGGAAAGCTGCTTATTCACTAGGCCAAAGGCCAACGTTGAGGCAAGCGGCTTAGCCCAAAGGCCTTGCGGCCAAGGCAGCACACATACAAAATTTGATAGTGGACAAACAGGAAAGACAGACTGCTCCAGGATTTACATCCACCTGCTTTCCCAAAAGAACTTGAGGAACGACTATAAAATGAAATTGTGGAGATGGAAATTGAGACTGTGAGCAGTGATGAAGAAAATCTAGTAGACCCAACTGGAGGCCCCCTGTGCTAAGCCCCACGTCAGCAAAACCAAAATCTGAGGAAGTATCTAGTCCTTGGAAATGCTGGCCCAGAGAACAGAACTTAACTGAGCGAGTCGGGAGGGCCCGCTCCTTGTTCTTACGCCTGCTAACTTCCTCCTTGCTGAGCCCACGCCTGCACTAGCCTGTATTAGCCAGGGCGGGAGGCTGGCTTCAGCTATTCTCGCTATGCTGGTTCTCTGACCAGGTTTTGGGTTGTTTTTTTGTTTGTTTTTGTTTTTTTCTTTCTCTGACATGGTTCTGACTCTGGCTCCAGTGCAGACGACCCGAAGCTGCCTTTTGTTTCTCACTCAGTATTCAAACCTTGTTTTCCAGCTTTCCTGTCCCTTCTCTGGGCCACCTGTCATTCTTCCAGTAAATTCCTTTTCTACTTAAATCAGCCAAAATCTGTTTCTGTTACTTACAACTTACGAGATTCCTTTTCTGAAGTGAAGATGTTTACAAGGCTTAGGTCTTCTTTTTGAAAATACAGAAGATAATACTGAATTTGGTTTAAGAAAATTCCACTCTATGGGCTGTGTTGGGTGAGTTTGAGCGAGAAAAGCAAGATTCCTTTTATTTGCTTAGTCACCCTTGTCTGTTCAAACTCGGCTAAGGCCTCTATGTACCAGAATAATGAGGACTTAGCCAAAAGGCAAAAAGAAATTTAAAAATTAAGCTTAGGTTTGAGTATCAAAGGATCCAGGTTTTAGCTATTTAAAGATAAATTAAGGGAAGGATTGTACAAGGCATGGAACAATATAACACAGTTAATCATGTGGTGGAAGATGGAGTGTGGTTAACAGTACAAATATGAGTGTTCTCTCATGAACTGTAAAAATGTACAATACTAATACATGATGTGGGGTGTTTGGAAAAATATACCAAATGTAAGCTATAGACCATAATTAGTAGTAATATTTTGATGATGTTCTTTCATAATCTGTAACAAATGATCCACAACAATGCAAGGTGTTGATGGAAGGGTGATGTTTAGGAATTCTTCATGTTATGCATGGTTGTTTTGTTTTTTTTAAAGATTTATTTCTCTCCCCTTCCCCCCCACCCCCGTTGTCTGTTCTCTGTGTCTATTTGCTGTGTCTTCTTTGTCCGCTTCTGTTCTTGTCAGCGGCACAGGAATCTGTGTTTCTTTTTGTTGCATCATCTTGTTGTGTCAGCTCTCTGTGTGGGTGGTGCCATTCTTGGGCAGGCTGCACTTTCTTTCGCGCTGGGGGGCTCTCCTTATGGGGTCCACTCCTTGCGCATGGGGCTCCCCTAGGCGGGGGACACCCCTGCATGGAAGGGCACTCTTTGAGCGCATCAGCACTGCACGTGGGCCAGCTCCACACGGTCCAGGAGGCCCGGGGTTTGAACCCTGGACCTCCCATGTGGTAGGCAGACACTATCCGTTGAGCCAAATCCATTTCCCTAGGAATTACTTATATTGTATTTTTTTTTAAGTATGGGTTCACGAAGGATTGGAAATAACCAAAAAGTCTAGGAGACACAAATTTGTGAAAAGAAAATTAGCAAAGAGAAGAAAAAGCCCATCACAATGACCTCAACGAGGCCTCAGCTGAGCCCTCCAGGGAAGGCTTTGTCATTAGCAGATTATACCTGGGAGAATGAAATGGAGCTAAGGGGACAGAACCTGAGCAGCATGAACAATTATTTTTTTCACAAACTGGTTCCCAGAAAAGCTTTCTCTAATTTGGTTGGAGCATTAATATTCTAGTACCAGAGATATGTTTATTTCTAATTAATCTACATTTGGGTACAGAGTACTTTCTATACACAAGGTGCTAGAATTAACACACAGCCCAAGGCCCCTAGAAGCTTACACTGGAGGTAAGAGCTACAGATGATGAAAACACGAGATACTCGAGCTTGTGGGAGGTTGCTTGAGGTCATTATAAGGTTGGTATGTGAATTCATATACTTGTGAGTGCCAAGTGAAGTACATACATCTCCCTTCAGTTAAATGCCTTTCAGCCTAACTGAATAATGTAATCCTTTGAGACCCTTAAGGAAGGCAAATGTATATAGGAACGGTCATCCACAAAACCCTGAGATGCAAATGACGGCAGCCTACTCCCTTTTCAAGAGGTTGGCTTCCACATGCCAGCAAGTAAACTTCTATGCAGGAGAAGAATTTTAGACTTTAATGCCAATATGGGAAAAAAACAGGCTGAAAATAAATGATCATTTAGAAAAAGAAGAGCAAACTACATTGGAGTAGAATAATATGATTAACTTCTTAAAGGCTAAATTTTTTTTTTTAAAGATTTATTTTCTCTCCCTACCCCCGCCCCAGTTGTCTGTTCTCTGTGTCTTTTGCTGTGTCGTCTTCTTTGTCTGCTTCTGTTGTTGTCAGAAGCACTGGGAACCTGTGTTTCTTTTTGTTGCGTCATCTTGTGTCATCTCTCCGTGTCTCCGTGTGTGTGGCGCCATTCCCGGGCAGGCTGCACTTTCTTTTGCGCTGGGCGGCTCTCCTTATGGGGTGCACTCCTTGCGCGTGGGGCTCCCTCACGCAGGGGACACCCCAGCGTGGCAGGGCACTCCTTGCGTGCATCAGCACTGTGCATGGGCCAGCTGCACACGGGTCAAGGAGGCCCGGGGTTTGAACCGCGGACCTCCCATGTGGTAGACGGATGCCCTAACCACTGGGCCAAGTCAACTGCCAAGGCTAAATTTTTATTTTCATAAAGTTGTATATATACATAATTTAAAGGAATCAAACTTTTCTACAAGTTCTATTAAGAAAAGGAAATATTAACCTGTCTACTCCCACCACCCAAACCATTTCCCACTTCTCAGAAGCAACCAATTTCTAAGTGAGACACTTAGACACAGCTGCTTTTTGTTTACAGGACAAGCATCTGTCTATGGATTTCCACTAATAGAAGACGAACACTTCTTTTCAAGCCTCTTCCCTTCCATTTGTTATGCACACTTCCCTTCTCTTGCAAAAAAAATTTTTATATGAAAATTCAGTGTCATAATTCTTATGACTATGCAAATGATATTGACAGCTGAGCTATATAGAATTATTTTTATCTGTGCATGAAGAAATACAAAGCTCCATGAATTTTCACTAAAGGAACACACTTCGTAACTGTCCCCAGACCTAGGAGCAGGACGGTAGGGTATGACACCCAGGACCCCTCAGGCTCACCCCTATCCCCATCCCCAAGGTGACCCCGCCTTGACCTCTAGCACTACAAACTGGTTTTGCCTGTTTTTGAAATTTACATAATCATACAGTACTTAATCCTTTTTGTTTTCTTTTGCTGTTGATTTCCAGTTTTTTTCTAAGATGAAACCTTAGATCAGTTATCTAACTTGTGAAGTATGCATTTAAAGCTATAACTCTTGGACTTACCAAGCTGGGGCTCAACCTAAGAGGAAGCTAAATGTCAAAGAAATGTACAGTCACAGCCACATCGGAGTATATGGAAGGATGGATTTGGAGCTGACAAGTAAATGACAGTCTATTATGGACTCATCAATGATCACAGATCACCAATTCTCTCCAATTGTCTAATGGTACTATTTACCCCATCTCAAGTTTTTAATTTCGACTGTGTTTTCCATCACTATAAAATACTATTTTGAACAATTTTCAAGTCTGGCTATTCATTTTTTATAGAATCTTGTAACTTTGCCATTTTTTGATACTCTGCATATTAAAGTCATTCCAAATTCTGATAATTCCTGTATCTACCGTCTTTATAGATCTTGTTCTATAGTTTGTTAACTCTTGCTTTATGGTGGCATCTCTTTTTACAGGGTAGATTTCTTTTCTAGGTCATTTCCACTCTCTTCTATCAGCTCCACATTCATTTACCAGGTAAGAAAGGGCAATAGAAAAATGTTCTCACTTTTGGCAGGAAAGCAGGTCTTTCACTTATATTTTACTGATCAGAACCATGTCTCATGGCCAGCCCTAGGTGCAAGCTTTAAAGCATCCATAAGAGGAAGATAAACAAGGGCTCTGGGGATGAGTGTTAGAAGTGCAACAAGAATCTGCACACAATAGAGATGGACAAATGAACTCCAGGTTACTGCTTATGGGGTTGATGGCACAAAAGATGAGGTTATATGGGGAGTAGATGTGGCTCAAGCAGCTGAGTGCCTGCCTCCCACATGGTAGGTCCTGGGTTGTTTCAGCGCCTCCTGAAAAATACAAACAAAAACAATTCAGGGAAGCCAATGTGGTTCAGTAGTTGAGCACCAGCTTCTCACACATAAGGTCCCAGGTTCAATTCCCAGCCCCAACTACCTCAAAAAAAAAAAAAAAAAAAAAAAAAAAAAAAAAAAAGCTATAGAACCATGATTTAGAAGTTACGAACCCAGACCTTCTTGTTGTTATACTCCTCTGGCTCTTGTAAGTCAGATAAATGGGGACCCTTATGTTTAGAAATTAAACTTTAGGGAAGAAATACTGATAGCCCTGTGAATACTCTCCAACCTCAGTTTGCTGTGCTGCTGGCATAAAATCAAGGGTTCTTGACGGCAAGGGCCTTGGCTGTAGACTTACCACTGCATGCGAAGTTCTCCTTACAGCTGTCACTTTTAATAAATTCCTATTCAGGGCCTTTCACACACCTTAAAGCAGGGGACCATAACAATTCTGTGAGCTTGAGTTGAAATTAAAAAAAACATTATTCTTGTGGGGACGCTGGTGCAGATATATTTATTAAGTAATACACAGTATAGCAAAGACTTAGTGAGGGGTCCGTGGTTTTCAACTGACTAGCAAAGGAATCCATGGAACAAAAAGGTTAAGAACCTGTCTTGAAGAAATACATCATTAGCTGTTCTTCCATAGGCTTAAAAAGAAAGCCAACAAATTAGGAAAGAAATAAGTATCACTTAGTCAAGATTTCAATGTCTGACTAATCAAAATTCAGACTAATCAAAATGGTATGATTATGGTATGGTAATTTCTTAAAACACATAAATACTTCATATAAAACTTTTGAAAATGTCAATACCATGACCTAACCTCTAAACAAGTTTATTATCAGGTTTTCAAAAGCAATGGCTATTTGAAAAACACAAGGCAACAATAAAATATCAAAGAACTTTCACATACTTATGGGGACATAACTGGCAGCAAGCTATTCAAACAAAAATACAAACCTGTTTTTACACTTTGCATGATCATTTAACTCTGCTTCATAATTGAAGCATCTTTTGTTCATGTATTTTATTTCTAACATTACATTTTCTTAATATTTTAATAAAGAAATGAAACATGCCAAACTGCTTTGTTTGCCGTGTATCATAAAACACAACCAATTGAATTTATATAGATTTCCCCTAATCTGGTGTGGTTTTTAGATGTTCTTCTATATACTTCATTCTAATTCATTTATGCAGATTAGGGAAAACTACTTTATAATGATTTCACCTTTAAAATCACCTTCTATATATTGCCCTTCCTTTCCTGCAAATCTGGTGTGAAAATAATGATGCAATGTACTATGTCAGGGGCCCAAAGCAATCTGTAACCTTAATTTCTCAAATAACAATTTCAAATTTCTGCCAATATAAAAAAAAAGGATGCAAATGGCAAAATAAATAAATAAAATCATAGCTGGCAGGAAGGAAAGTGCATGAGATACAGATTATTTAACTAGAACTTTATTATGTTTTCCCTACATGCTACAGGCACTCTTTTGACTGGCATTAAATATACACAACTACAGAGCTCAGACTTTCTCAGGAACATAATTACATGAAAAATAAATAACTCCCTACCTCTTTCATAGTTTAATTGGCTCTTAAATATTTTCAGGGGAGGGAAATCCCAATCATTTTGTTAAGGGATCAGCATATACAAAAGAACTGCTATGTGTTCAATTAAATCTTGAAGAAACCTAAAAAAGTTTTTTTCCCCCTAAAAGTGCACTGCAGTTATGCATGGCAATCACTGTTGACATAGTGAAAGGAATGGAATGGTAAAGGCAGATTCAATGCCCTGTAAGTGTACAGTTGTAAGTTATTCTAAAAGGAAAAAAAGATAAAAAACTTGACACTAACAATCATTTAAAGGAAGAAAGAACCAATCAAGAAAAAAGTTGAAGAACAAGAATATCTCCTCTTAAAAAGAAGAAAAGTGTTATCCAACATGAAAATGGGAACTACAGATTTGAAAAACACTTGTTTTTCTTCGTCTTCAAATACAAATAAAAAATGGGAGGGGTCAAGACCATTTATAATTGAGGCAAATCTATACAAATATGGAACAGTGTATAGTGATTTCATCTCATGAAGGAAATGACTGAAATGAAATTTCGTAAGTGTTCATGTAATAAAATATATTAATGCAAAAAATTAACAATTATAAAAATATAAAGTCTGAATTTTTCCTTTTAGGTTTATAATAAACTACAAACTTCTGTTTAATGCATATACTTCTACAAGCCTTTTGTTTAGCAGCACATACTATACAAGTATATACATACTGGTACTTTACCATGAGAATCATATGTCCTATTTCAAACTAGTGATGTGTCTTTTATACAGTTTATTTCCATTAAAAGAAAGTTAAATGGTACATGGTACATTTTAGAAAGCTTTGCAAGTGTTTTTAATCAAAATATTACATAAAAAAAGAATCTTGATTTTTAAACGAATCTCTTTAGTTCTGTGGCATGATGGGTTTAACAGCTGAAATGCAACATAGTAATTAAATTTTATTGTTTAAACTAATTCACAGCTTTAGGAAAATGACTGATTTCTTAAAATATAGCTAACATGAGACTGAGCAGTGAAATACTAGAAAACAGCAAATAAATAAATAAGATGATTTTTCAGCAGTGGCCATTCATTATTTTGCTTTTAGGAACCTGGAAGAAATTGTCTTCTTTGAGCTTCAAATGTTCTGGTAATTCTAGTCGTGTCTTAGCTTCCTCAATATCACCTTGAATTGCTGAAATAAGTGACTCTGTAGAGAGAACATAACAGGTAAAGATGATTGAATCATGACCTTTGAGAAAAATTTACAATATCCAAAGCAAAAATCTTATGAAGTAAACAAGCTGAAATATATGTAAAGTGATTTGCTGTTATAAATTCTTTTTATTGTGGCAACTAACATATATATATATATATATATATATATATATATATATATATGTTGGGGGGGGTATATGTTAATTATATGCTATATATGTAAAGCTTTGGTTTTAGTGAATGAAACTGCTAACATGCTTTTTACTACACCTTTGTTCAGCTTCTCCTAAAAACTCAAACACTGACAATGTCTACTCTATCCCTACTTCCAGGCTTAAGAGTCAATGGGGGGAAGAGGATTTGGCCCAACAGATAGGGCGTCCGCCTACCACGTGGGAGGTTCAAGGTTCAAACCCAGGGTCTCCTAACCAGTATGATGAGCTGGCCCATGCACACTGCTGATGTGCACAAGGACTGCCATGCCACGCAGGGGTGTCCCCCACGTAGAGGAGCACCACGCGCAAGGAGTGCACCCCGTAAGGAGAGTCGCCCAGTGTGAAAGAAAGTGCAGCCTGCCCAGGTGTAGCACCGCACACATGGAGAGCTGATACAGATGATGCAACAAAATGAGACACAGATTCCAGGGGCTACTGACACAAGTGGACACAGAAGAACACACAGCGAATAGACACAGGGAGCAGACAATTGGGGGGTAGAGAAATAAATAAAAAATATATCTTTAAAAAAAAAAAGTCAGTGGGGGACAACCAGCAAGACAGCAGCAGAGTAAGGAGCTCTTAGTCAGCTCGCTAGAGGGCAGTTAGTAATCATCCAGAGCTATCTAAAGCACCTGTCTGGGGACTCCAGGAGACAAGAAGGGTATCCTGTAATATCCTTGAAAAAATGGAAGAAGGAGACTGCCCATCTGCAGAGAAGATTCATAAGTAGAATACTCCAAGCCACAGAGGCTGGTGTCCATCCTCCAGTGGCGACAGAGGTTGCCTCTGGAGCTGTTCCGCAGCTGGAAACGGAAGTTCCACTTCCCAAAAATGGGGGAGGAAGAGACGGTTGGGCTCCAATTTCAACTACTGATTAGTAAATTTGGCAGGCTAAAGGATAATCCTAAAAACACCCAAAGTTTGAACCTGTCCAAGTCAGTAAAAGGCCAGTAGCTGCCATTGTAACTCTGCCCCCATCATGAGGGGAAGAAAGGATGATGGAAAATCAGAGTGACAGTAGGGACCAGCTTCTTTCACCCAGATCAGCCAGCAGCCCTAGCCTAGGCTTCAGCCCCACCTCTAGCAGGGAGGAAGCTGGTGGGTCCTACACCAACCTCTCCAGGTAACTGCAAGTACATTTAGTTGGCACAGACTGAATAGTTCGAAGTCTACTAGGGCAACTGCGGTCATCTTGAATCTGCACAGCAGACTGCTGCCGACACCTGAGGCTCCATCCCTGCCCCAGGTAGAGGAGAAAAGGGCTGGAAGCTTCATCAGTCTAGGCCTGCACGACTCAGATTATTACACATGGCTGTGGCTCTGTCCCTATCCCTGGCAAAGGAGAAAGTTGGGAGAAGCTTCATCGGTTTCTGGGGCAATGAGGGCAGCTTGAGTCTCCACTTTGTACAGCACCAACTAGATCTTCGGGAGAAAGGGTAGGAAATTCCTAAACTACAGAGAGAAATGCACACAGAATAAATACTCTAGTAAGGCAGATGCCAAGACACCAACAAAAAATTACAAAGCATACCAAGAAATAGAAAGATATGGCTCAGTTAAAGGAACAAGATAAGTCTCAAAATGACATAGAGGAGTTAAGATAACTAAACAGAGATGTTCAAACAAATCTCCTTAATAAATTCAATGGCTAAGGAGATTAAGGATATTAAGAAACCTTTAGATAAGCACAAGGAAGAATTTGAAAGCATACATAGAAATATAGCAGATCTTATGGGAATGAAAGTCACATTAAATGAAATAAAAAATACACTGGAATCATATAATAGCAGATTTGAGGAGGCAGAATAAAGGACTGGTGAGCTTGAAGAAATGGCCTCTGAAACTGAACATACGAAAGAACATTGAAGAACAGAAAAAATTGAGCAAGGTCTCAGAGAACTAAATGACAGCAAGAGACATGCAAACATATGTGTCATGGGTGTCCCAGAAGGAGAAGAGAAAGGAAAAGGGGCAGAAGGAATATTTGAAGAAATAACGGTAGAAAATTTCCCAACCCTTTTGAAGGACTCAGATATCCATGTCCAAGAAGCACAATATACTCCCATCCTAATAAATTCCAAATAGACCAACTCTGAGATACATACTAATCAGAATGTCAAATGCAAAGACAAAGAGTGAATTTTGAGAGCAGCAAGAGAAAAGCAATGCATAACATATAAGGGATACCTAAGATTAAGTGCCGATTTCTCATCAGAAACCATGGAGGCAAAGAGACAGTGGTGTGATATATTTAAGACACTGCAAGAAAAAAAAACTTCCTGGCAAGAATCTTATATCCAGCAAGAATGTTTTTCAAAAATGAGGGAGAGTAAGACTATTCACAGATAAACAGAAACAGAGAGTTTGTAACCAAGAGACTGGCTTTGCAGCAAATACTAAAGGGTGTGCTACAGCCTGAAAAGAAAACACAGGACTGAGAGTCTAGAAATGAAGATTATACCAATAAAAATAAAGTGCCAAAAAGAGTGGTGAAAATATGAGATAAAACCCAAATATTTAGGAATAAACTTAACCAATAATGTAAAGCACTTGTATTCAGAAAACAACCCATTGTTAAAAGAAATTTTAAAAACCTAAATAATTGGAAGAAAATTCCATGCTCACAGAAAACTAAATATCATAGACGTTAATCCTACTCAAATTGATACACAGATTCAATGTCCCAATGAAAATTCCACCAGCATTTTTTAACAAATGAAAGCACAATTATAAAATTTATTTGGAAGGGTAAGGGGTCCGAATAGCCAGAAACCTTAAAAAGGAAAAGCAATGCTCGAGGATTCTCACTTCCAGACTTTAAATCATATTACCTAGCTACAGTGGTAAAAACAGCTTGGTACTGGCAGAAAAGACAAAAATATGGACCAATGGAACTGAACTGATGGTTCAGAAACAGACCCTCCCATCTAGGGTCAAGTGTGATTTTTGACAAGCCTGTCAAACCCATCCATCTCAGAACAGTACATTCAATAAATGGTGCTGGGAGAACTGAATATCCATAGACAAAAGGAAAGAGAACCCCTATCTCATACCTTATCCAAAAATTAACTCAAAATGGAACAAAAACCTAAATATAAAAGCAAGAGCCATAAAGCTTCTAGAAGAAAATGTAAGAAAATATCTTCAAGACCTGGTGGTCGGTGGTGGATTCTTAAGGGAGATAAAAGGAGGACTGAAATGGACTACTGATTTTATGTGTGTAGAAGTTTTAATTAACTTTACTGTAAAAGTGTGGAAATAAATAGAATTGATGGTAACAAATTAAAGTGAGTAACAGGTGGTTTATAAATTGGAATGTGGCTAAAAAGGGTAGTAGTCTAGGGATGTGAATGCCAACTGACAGAAAGCCAGAGAATAATCTAGGGACTGAATAACATGGTAAACCCAAGGGTGGATGAGAGTTATGGTTGATGGTATAGATGCAAGAGTGTCATTTGTGAGCTAGAGAAGATGTACATCATTATTGCAGGGTGGTGGGAATGTGGAGAAGCACAACTTGAGTGACCTATGGACTGTGGTTAACAGTAATAATGTAAATTCATGCATCTATGCTAAAGATGTACTGTGTTGATCATGGTGGAATATGGAAAAAGTGTGCCAAATGTAGGCTATGGACCTGGTAATAATCTGGTTAATATTATCTCACAATCTAACAAATGTTCCATTGCAGTGTGTGTGCTGATAGAAGGGTGCTGTGTGGGAATTCTGCACATGCGCATGATTTTTTAAGTTTACAATTCCTGTCACAAAAATATATTTTAAAAATAGTAACAGGGTAGGCTGGGGGAAAAATACACCAAATTTAAGATAAGGACTATAGTTAGTAATAAGATTTTGGTGATATTCTTTCATAATTTGTAACAAATGTCTCACAACAACGCAAGGTATTGGTGGTGGGCTGATATACGGGACACCTGTATGAAGTTATGCACGTTTCCTTTTGTAAGTTTACAACTTTTACTATACACTTATGCTTTCTGTATGTTCACGCATAAATGATATAAAAATAATAACAGGGTGGGTTGGGGGAAAAATCCATCAAATTTAAGATACTTTAGTTAGCAGTAATATTTCGAGAATACTCTTTAGTCATTAGTTAAAAATGTTTCACAACAATGCAAGGTATTGGTGGTAGGGTGAGGTATGAGAAGCCTATATGGTAAGTATGTTTTGTAAGTTCACAACTATTACTATACACTTATTGTTAATGTATGTTTACATGTGAGTGACATACTTCAATAAATGAAAAAGAAAAAAGTCAATGGAACACATAAAAGTATTACCAAAAACATACATTGCAAAAAACAAATGGAAGAAACAAATATTCATTATCTATTCTCGTTGAGATTTACAATTATAAAGAAACTACAATAGAATTAAAACAATCATACTCCATTGATACCCAACACCACTTATTTCCAATATTTTCTGATGTACTATTCTTCAAGCATTTCTAAAGAATCCATTATTTATCACACTACTCTTGAATAAAGATTTCATTAACTCTGTACTGCTGGAGAGAAGCATCATGTAGTGTGTGGTCAAGAACTCAGGTTCTGAAATCAGTCTCGTGGGTTGGAACCCAGGCTCCATCACCTACTGTATGTTCCAATTTCTTAATTTACAAAATGGGCACAATATTGCTACCTCATATTGTTGCTATAGGAGATGAAATGAATTAATTCATGTAAAGCACTTTAAACAATGCCTGGCACATGTAACATGCCCAAATATTCTCTGTCCTATCATCATTATTACTGACAGTAGCAGTAGAAATAGTTGTAGTAGCAGTAATATTTAAGAAGATATAAACGAGAACTTACCTAGAGAATCAAAGTTCTTTTCTGGTCTGAGGTAGCCAACGATCGCCACATTAAGGATTTCACCATAGAAGTCCTTTTTGTAGGTATGTATAATATGAGTTTCCTACAATCAAGAAATGTTGGAAAATTACTATCAGATTACAAAGTGTCTGAAATTTGAAATACATCTTTCTATTTACCATGGGTTAAGGTAAATTTAAATGAAACAATCAACCCTTGTTTTTAAAGATTTATGGTAAAATCTAAGCTCAGTTTTTCTAAATTTTTCCATCACTCCTGTTTCGGCCTCTGCCCTTACATTTAAAGGTTATAACCAAGAGGTAGTAAGTATGTTTTAATTTATAGAAACCTGGTATGATTCGATTTATAGGAAAAACTGTTGTGTGCCAAAAGCAGATGGGAGTTTTATTAAGGAGGAAAAAAGGTGAGCAAAGCACAAGAGATGTTACTACCAAGTTATGGAAACCTTTAAGGGTGAGGCAAAGCTGAAGTCTGCTGTGGGGACAGGCAGAAGAGACCAGGGAGGATGTGACAAATGGCTACAGGACAAGTTAAGGTCAGTCAGTGGAGGAGACAGAAGATGCTTCAGCATCTACAATTTAGATGAATCATCCATATTTTAGCACTCTCCCATAAAGAACAAATCTTGAGTCCAGAAGGCAGAAAGACTAGTTAGGAAATTAAACAAGTACAGAAATAAGATAGCAGAAGCTGAACTAGGATGGTGGCACTAGAAATGGAGACGCAGAAACACTTCATAACAGGTAACTTGATATAAGAGATAAATTTTGAAAGGTAATATATGAAGTGGTCCTTAAACCTGCAGTATCTACCACAAATCTGCTAAATCATTCAGAGTTATAATAAAACCAATAATGATAAGAGCAAATTACAGTTAATAAGAATGGCCTATTTAAAAACAAACTAAACCTGAAAATCTGAATAACTAAGGAGTTTACTCTTTCTTCCCTAAAATACAGCATATTAACCACACACATATTATTTAGACAAAAAAAAAAAAAAGAGGAAATTTTACAAAGAACTTTTAGAGTATGGTGAGTTTTATTTTATCTCAACAGATAGGACTAAAGCTCTTATTAAAAGCCTTGATTTTATTAGATTAATAAGTCTAAAATTACTTATATAAGAGTTTGAAATGGCATACTATGTTGAGGTTGTTTAACTGAAGCAGGGCAGTACTGTGTGGTAAGAATACTACATTAAGAATCAAGAGTCTGGGGCTTGGAGCATTTTCGGGACTTGGGAATTGGGAATGACACTGCAATGACAGATACAGGCCATTATATAGCTTGCCATAACCTACAGAATTGTGTGGGACAGAGTATAAAATACAAGGTAAACTATAATCCATGTTTAGTGGCAATGCTCCAAAATGAGTTTATCAATTGCAATGACTGGACCACACTGATGAAGGATGTTGTTGATATGGATGGGTACATGTGGGTAGGCGATGTGGGGAGTGGGGCATATAGGAATCCCCTGTATTTTTTAACATTTATGTAATCTAAAATCTTCTTAAAAATGAAAATAAAAAATACATTGAAAATAATAAGACTAAATTAGATTGAAGAAAAAAAAATCTGGGGTTCCATACTTGCCTAATCATAACTAGCTTCTCCAGGGCTCAGTTTTTTCAGCTGTAATTGAAGGGATTGAATTAGAAGGTAAAAGGTGCCCTTTGGCTTTCCCACTTACTGAATATAAGTAGAATGATTAATCAAGTGGACTGTCAACAGAGAGTTGATGGTAATACATTACAGTAAGTATAACTAACATGCCAATTAATAATTGTGATTGTGGCTCAAAGAGGTAGTCTAGGGAGGTTTAAAGAAAAAAGAGACAATGATAATTAAATACAAAATATGATCCTGGCTTGGGTCTAATAATGAAGGAAAAAATACCCAAAAGGACATGGTTGGAACAACTGATAAAACTGGAATATGGACTGTATATCTTACATCAATGTTAAATTTCTTAAACTCGATAGCTATACTTAAGTGGTTACATAAGTATGTGGTTCTAGTCTAAGGAAATACACATGGCAGTGTTAAGTAATAGAGGACAATGATGTATGCAACCTACTCTCAAATATTTACAAGACAGCTCAAGATAGATAAATTAATTGATGAGAGGCAGATATAATTAGATCAAATGACATACCAAATGTAGAAAAATGCTAATAGTAAATCTGGGTTATGCATGGGGTGCAATAGAGTTCTATGTATTTTTTTTTTGTATTATATTTGCAATTTTCCTTAAGTTTGAAATTATGTCAAAAAATTTTTTAATAAAAAGGAAACTAAGATATTTAATACCCTGAAAATAAAAATTATAAGAAATAACTGATAGAAATTGTAAAATATATACTCTCCCTAACTTGATCTAAAGGTTCAGCACTATCCCAGTCAAAATCTGAGGTCATTTTTATTAAATAATGGAAATTGACAAGAGATTCTAAAATGTGTATGGAAATGTAAAAGGCCAAGATTACATAAGAAAATTTTGAAAACTAAACTGGAAGACTTATACAACCAGATATTAAGACCTACTATAAAGCTATGGAAATTAAGTGTGGCAATGGCCTAAAAACAGACAAGCAGAGCAAGTATGTATGGGTATATTTCTGAACTCTCACACATATATGAGGTCACCTGATTTATGACCAAAGTGACAATACAGTGCTGTGAGGAAAGAATAGTATTTTCAATATATAGTGCTGGGTCAAGTCAATAACAAAATGGAAAAAAATAATGTTGACCCCTACCTCACCATAAATTCAAAAAATCGATTTGATTTTTTTTTTAAAGTACAAGTATAAAAGTGCTATCATCAATTGTAACAAACGTTCCACACTAATACAAGGCATTGGCAGTAGGGTAGAATATGGAATCCTGTATTTTATGCATGATGGTCTGTAAACCCAGAATTTCTCTAATTAAAAATAAACAAAAACAAAACCTTGATGAGAAAGGTAAAACAATTAAGCTTTAGAAGAAACAGGTATCTTCATGACTTTGAAGTAGGCAAAGATTTCTTAAACAGATTATGAAAAACACTAATCAACCTTAAAAGAAAAATGGATGGACTATATTAAAATTAAGAATTTCTCCTCTTCAAAAGTGAGTAAAAAAGGCAATATAGAGTGGGAGATGAGTATTTGTAACACCTAGTCCCCCCAAAAGGAAGTAGATCTAGTTCTATTAAGAACTTCTTTAAAACAATAAGACAACCTAATTCTTTAAAAAAGGGTAGGGGCTTGAATGGGCATTTAAGTGCGTTATTGGCAAAGAAAAACTTGGAAAAGCATGAAACTCCTACCCCAATGGAAATTTGAGTTTCTCCTAAGGAAGGACTTCCGAGGCATTCCTTAATTTAGCTCTAGAGTAGTAATTGTCTCTACAATATTATTTCTGTTATCTGAGTAGCTAATAAACATAATTCATGAGATAGTCTATCCTTTCCTTCTTTTCCTCCCTCATTCTACAGAAAACTACTTTATGTTTTCACTAATTTGTTTCCTTACCTTCTCTTACAAATAATTTGCACATCTTTAATACTCAAAAATAAGTGAAATATTGAACAAAATGTTAAGGAGTTTTGGGTTATTTCTATTGCTTAAACCAACACGACTCTGATTTTCCAAATGACACACTTCTCTTCAAAGATGATGAAATTTAGACTAATTGTAAATGTTTTCTTGTCACACACACTTAAAAAAACAAACAAACAAAAAAGATTCAGCAGTATCCAGCAGATGAAACAAAGACATATGGGTCCTGTGGGGGGATAAAAAAGGAGGGCAACAGACTAGTATCTCCTCAATTTCCACCAAAGTCTTGTATGAATACCATTTGCAATTATATCAGAAAGCACCATCTCTCTAGTAAGCAGTGTTACCCTAACAAGGGTAAATAAGTAATTAAACAGTGAATGAGGAGGCGGACTTGGCTCAATGGATAGGGCTATCCGCCTACCACATGGGAGGTCCACGGTTCAAACCCCCGGCCCCCTTGACTGCTGTGGAGTTGGCCCATGCGCAGTGCTGATGTGAGCAAGGAGTGCCCTGCCATGCAGGGGTGTCCCCCACATAGGGGAGCCCGACGCGCAAGGAGTGTGCCCCGTAAGGAGAGCCATCCAGCGCAAAAGAAAGCGCAGTCTGCCCAAGCATGGCGCAGCACACACGGAGAGCTGACGCAACAAGATGATGCAACAGAAAGAAACACAGATTCCAGGTGCCACTGATAAGGATAGAAGCAGTCACAGAAAAACACGCAGCGAATGGACACAGAGAGCAGTCAACTGGGGGGGGGAGGAGAGATAAATAAATAATAAATCTTCTAAAACAACAACAACAGTGAATGAACAACATTAACTGTGGCAAGCTCAATTTTACCAAACATGTTTTTAAACACTTCAAGCGTGCTGCCAAAAATTCTAGTATTTGAACTATGTTGTGATTCCCACCAATGTGTTCTATGTGCATCCATACTGAAAAACTGAGAATAAACCATCCCATTTTCATTTACCATACAGAGAGAAACACATTTCTTACCATGGACTTTTTTGTATTCTTGTAGTATGGGTTCCATCCTATGCTGACCACCATCTTATGGACATCTCCATTTCCAACACTGGCCCAACCATAATAAATGCCAGTGGATATATCTGCTGGAAGATTATCTACTACTTGTTCAGGAAAATTAGCTAAACAACAGAAGTAAATAGTCTGAATGTTAAGAACCTTATATTAAATATTTACAAAAATTACAAGCAAAGCTAGTCTAAATCATTAAGCTCAAATAATTCTTCCCATTTACCAATCCTATTTTTCCATATTCCAACTGGGATTTCTTTCTTCTCTTCATATTGATAGGTTAGAACAAGTATCTTATTATAGCATATACAAGCTGGCCACAAAACGTACATTCTCGTCGTAGAGAAGAAAACAAGAACATAAAATGTCGGGAATTTTTGGACTGTTCCCAATCACTTGGGGAAAAAAATCTTATTTTCGAATTAAACAAGCCATGACTCCAAGTTCAGCGATTGGTTTTATAATGAGGCAGCCCTGAGATGCATTGGGTTTTGCTTTTTTGAAGGTCTCCTAAGTGACTGGTAATGCAGCTATCATTTTTTTTTTGATGAATTAAGGATACATTGGCTCTCGACTAATAAAACTAGTGTAGACAGACCAAGACAGATATATATGGCTCTTACTCAATTGAGTTAACACTTAAACAAATTTTAAAACAAGTAAACCTCAAAGTCGGCTTGAGAATTCAGCCGAACTATGGGCAAGAGACGTGATACACTTGGCAGGAAACTCATCCCGGCGGGACAAGGAGAGAGAGAAGGGGGATTCCGCGACTCAGCGCTCGCTACCTACCCTCACCAGTCCCATCCCCGTCCCCGGTGAGCTCGGAGCCAAGGTCACGGTTGTGCTCTCCAACCCAATCTAAGCTCCACCGCCCCAACGAAAAGAGAACGGGACTCAGAGGAGGATGACACCTGTGCCCGCCGTCCCGGAGGCCCCACCACCCGCTCCCCGGCCCCGGCCTGTCCTTCCCCCCCGTCACCCGGCCCCGGGGGCTCGGCGCCGCCCGCGCTCACCAGTGGGGATGCCCAGCTGCTTGGAGCCGCGACCAAAGCCCCGCACCACAAGGCCGCGGCAGAAGTAGGGCAGGGACCTCATGACGCCACCCGCTTGCGGCGCGGGGTCCGGCCCAGTCCGCGCGTCCGGCGGCGTCGCCGTCTAGGCGGAGCCCGGACCGCCCCCGGACCAGCCAGGGGAAACCGGCGTGAGTTCAGCCGGTCCGCCGGACGCACAATGGGTCGGGTGGCTCCGATAACGCGCCGCAGCGGGTCCCTCACACCGCTGAAACAAAAGAAACTACCGGCGACGAGGAGGCAGCGTCTCAGCCGTCCGGAACCGCAGCAGGGGGAGGAAGTAAACGCAGGCGTGGGTGGGGAACACGATCGAGGCGAGCCGCCGGCGTAGGTGCGCCGGAAGCGGCCGCGGCACAGCGAGCTTGTGCCACGCCCTCGGCTGAAGAGCCCGCCGCCCGTCCGGCTTCCGTAGGCCCGCCCCGCGTAGCCCCGCCCCCGAGGCGCCGCCCAGCCAATCCCCGGCCTCTGCGCCTCCGCTCGGCCTTCCAGCGATCGCAGGCGCTGGAGTTCTGCGGTGCTGGGTCGCGGAAGCACCTTCCCCAAGTAGTGCTGTACGTTTATTTCCTCTTCCACCTTATCACTACTGCCCGGCGAACGAAGAGTTCTTAAGTTCCTTGGCAACGGTCAGTTCCACCGTTAGTCATCGCTTATTCACTCTTCAGACATTTGTTAAGGCTCCCACGTTCCAGCTTAAAGATCACCCCTCTACAAACGACCCTCCTCTCTCCCAAGACCGTTGACGAGGGTGGGAAGTTATATCAGAATGGAAGGTCCAGAGAAACTGGTCCTTGTCTGAAACGGTGTAACCCCAGTGTCTAGTGGAAGGCTGCAAGATGAAGATGTCCGTGACGAAGGAATCGGCTGTCTACCCACCCTGCCCCCCTCAGAGAGTTCCCTTGAGATGAATAGGCCTGATTTAAAAAGGCCTCCACCACTCTATTTTAAAATGTGAATTCGTGGACCTTCTGACCTTTAACTTGAAAGTTAAACACCTCAGCAATTAGCTCAGGGGATGCTTAAAATGTATTGGTAAGTCAATCACGAGGTGTCTGCTCTAGTATCTCAAGGAGAAAGACATTTTCATTGTTCTCTCTTTTACTTTTCTGTATAAATTTGTGTGAGAGTCACTTTCCTATGACCTTATTTGCACTTTCGTATTATTAAAATAGTTTGGATGCTCAATGTAGTTTATTTACTTGCTTAATATTGCAAGCTGCCAATACAACCAATGCACAATAACCTGGTCAAGGGCACACAACACAAAAGGTGGACGATAACCAGAATTTTTACAGCCCATAAGCCCAAGGTGGGGGCACAAGGTAGGCAAGTACCTTTAAAGAGAGAGCTTGGGAGGTGGTCTGACGCCCCATCATTGGGAGGATCCAAAGCCATTGGCTGGAGGCCTGGTCCTGGTGCAGCAGCAAGGGCACAGGCATTGGAGCTGGAAGTCAGAGTGACTGGGTGTCGGTCAGCACTCGCTGGAGTGGTGTCTGCACTAGGTTTTTGCAAGGCCTCAGTTCTGGTAGCTGATGTCCGAAGGAGTGTCCCTTTGGCAGGTGTGAAGCCAGTTCATATCATAACCTCATATAAGTGTCTGCTCCATCACTTGTTACAAACATGACTTTCTTTTTTAAAATTCTATTTGTAGTCGATGTGTTTACATTGTTTTAGGGATTCAAGGTCATTTATATCATTTCTTTCTTGAGATTTATTTTCTCTTTTTCACTCCCCACCTCATTGTTTGTGCTCGTTGTCTGCTCCCTTGTATCTGTTCACTGTGCACTCTCTGTGTCTGCTCGTTTTCTTTTTAGGAGGCACTGGGAACCAAACCCAGGACCACCCAAGTGGGAGAGGTGCTCAATCACTTGAGCCACCTATGCTCCCTGCTTTGTTGTCTCTCATTGTGTTTCCTCCTTGTGTCTCCTTGTTGTGTCATCTTGTTGTGTCAGTTCACCACGCCATCCCATCCTGCCAGCTTGCTGTCTTGCTGTTCTTCTCTAGGAGGCCCTGGGAACCAAACCCAGGACCTCCCATGTGATAGGCAGGTGCCCAAATGCTTGAGCCACATCCACTTTCCCATTTACATCATTTTAATGCCCAGCAATATATTAAATGGTTAAGAGCATAGGTGCTAGAGCTAGGTAAACTATGGTTTGAATCCAGACTTTGTCTCTCATTTAATAGCTGGGTGACCTTGGGCAAAGTGCCCTGTCTGAATCGCAGGGTCCTTCTCAATAAAGTGGGGATATCAATTGTAGCCATTTGATATTATTGATGAATTCCAAAAAGAAATATTGAATTTCATGTTTGTAAACTGATCTTTTCCTCTGGGCATTTTAGATTATACTGGATTCACAGGTTTATCTGATTAAATAATTATGTAAACCTCTTGTGCCACTAGGGAGTTGCATCCCTACCCTTTGATGGGTGGGACTCAGAGATAAAAGGCATGGCAAAGGACAGAGTTAAGGGCTTTTGATGTTGGAGTTTTGATATTAGATTTTGATGCTGAAGCCTTAAGTTGGAGCCCTAGGAAGAGAGGAACCCTGAAGCAGAGAGAAGCAAGACCCTGGAAGGGAGGAACCCAGGAAGCCTCACAGACGTTGGCAGCCATCTTGCTCCAACACATGAAAATAGATTTTGGTGAGGAAAGTAACTTATGCTTTGTGACCTGGTATCTGCAAGCTCCTACCCCACTTCTGGTACCAAACAATAAATTGTTAGGTAGAAATATATATACATATATATATATATATATATATGCATGTTTGTTATTGTTTTTACTTGGAGACTAAGTATGACTTAAGGTAATGTGTATGGTTGCCAAGTTGACAAGGGGTGGACTGTGATGGTTAGGCTAATGTGTCAACTCAGCCAGGTAATTGTGCCCAGTTTAGTCAAGCAAGCACTGGGCTAACTGTAATATAAGGGCATTTATGGACTTTAGTCACCATTGACTTTACTGCAGTGGTGCATCATAGATAGCTGATTACAATTACATCAATCAGGGAAGCGGACTTGGCCCAATGGATAGGGCATCTGCCTACCACATGGGAAGTCTGCAGTTCAAACCCTGGGCCTCCTTGACCTGTGTGAATCTGGCCCATGCACAGTGCTGACGCACACAAGCAGTGCCCTGCCACACCGGGGTGTCTCCTGCGTAGGGGAGCCCCACACGCAAGGAGTGCGCTCCGTAAGGAGAGCCGCCCAGTGCGAAAGAAAGTGCAGCCTGCCCAAGAATGGCGCTGTACACACGGAAAGCTGACACAACAAGATGATGCAACAAAAAGAAACACAGATTCCAGTGCCACTGATAAGGATAGAAGCAGTCACAGAAGAACACACGGTGAATGGACACAGAGAGCAGACAACTGATGGTGGGGGGGAATAAAAAACAAACAAAAAAACAGTTACATCAATCAGGGAGATTGCCATCAGCAATGAGTGATGCTTTATCCAATCAGTTGAATTCCTTAAAAGGGAAAGTGATTCCAGCATTGAGTGAGAATTTCCCAGCTCATCTTTGGACAGCCAACATTTCCCAGAACTCAGTCAAGAACCTTCACTGGACTTTCATCAGAGCCCCTGGTTGCAGCCTGCCTGTGGAACCTGGACTTGTGCATCCCCACGGTCACATGAGAGACCTTTATAAAATCACATAGTATTGACAGATATCTCTTGTTGATTCTGTTTCTCTAGAGCACCCTGACTAATACATTAATAATGTTGTGATTTATTTTGAAAATGAAATGAGATAATGTATATAAAACACTTAACACATTACCTGTAATAAGAATTAAGTAAATATTCAATGCCATTATTATTGATATTATCACCACCATCGTTGTCATCAAAGATATACCAAGATAAAACCTGGAGGTGAGAGCCTTGTAAAGCATCCCTTCAAGTCCCAGGGTTCCAAGGTATAAGAATTAAGTGAGATAAAGAGTCGTGCAAGGAAAGTGGATGTGGCTCAAGCAATTGAGCTTCCGCCTACCATGTGGGAGGTCCCAAGTTTGGTTCCTGGTGCCTCCTAAAGAAGACGAGCAAGACAGTAAACTGATGTGATGAACTGTTGCAGTGAGCTGATGCAACTAGATGATGCAAAAAGAGACACAAGAAGGAAAAACTAATGATAGATACAACAAAGCAGGGAGTGGAGGTGGCTCAAGTGATTAGGTGCCTCCCTCCCACACCAGAGGTCCCAAGTTTGGTTCCTGGTGCTTCCTAAAAAAAAAAAAAAGGGAGACAAGCACACAACGAAGAGACACAGCAAATACAAACAATGAGGTGGTGGGACGAAATAAAATAAGTCTTTAAAAGAAAAAAGTTATGCAACATAAATAAGGAGGGGTGGTTTTAAGAATTACTTGAGACAATGCTAAATACACACTTTATCTCATGGAATCCTCACATCAAATCCAGAAGAGGAAGGCATTATTCCCAATTTACAAAGGAAAGCTTGGAGAATTTTTAAAGCAGAACTTTTTTTTATTTAACTGCCTTTGACATGTCTATTACTATGCATAATTATTGTGAAATCAGCATAGACTATTGAAGGGAGAAGAATTCTGATCCTTTTCTAATCCTGCTCAATAGACCCCACTCATTATAGAATATGATTCAAAACCCAGGGTCCCTCCAAGGCTTCTATTCAATCTACCATTGAATCTCTAAGAACTCCTCCTCAAGTACTTTTATCTTGTAGTCAAATTAAACCCCTCTATCCCCACTTAAACTGCCATATGATTCATATGATTATTCTGTAGTCTTTATGATTTATAATTTTCCCCACTCATTTGAATCCAAACATCTTATATTACCTAGCTTGCTTTAGTTACCCTTTTATATGTAAATTCTGGGAAGTGGACTTGGCCCAGTGGTTAGGGCGTCTGTCTACCACATGGGAGGTCCGCGGTTCAAACCCCGGGCCTCCTTGACCTGTGTGGAGCTGGCTCATGCGCAGTAGTGATGCGCACAAGAAGTGCCCTGCCACGCAGGGGTGTCCCCCGCATAGGGGAACCCCATGCGCAAGGAGTGCGCCCCCTAAGGAGAGCTGTCCTGCTTGAAAGAAAGTGCAGCCTGCCCAGGAATGGTGCCACACGCACGGAGAGCTGACACAACAAGATGACGCAACAACAAGAGACACAGATTCCCGTGCTGCTGACAACAACAGAAGTGGACAAAGAAGAACACGCAGCAAATAGACACAGAGAACAGACAACTGGGGTGGGAGTCGGGGAGGAAGGAGGGGAGAGAAATAAATAAATAAATCTTTAAAAAATATATATATGTAAATTCTGAGTTTAGAGTGTATTTGGATGGAAGGGTCTGGGTATTTGCCAAGGTTGGTGCATTTCTCTAAGGAAGTATTTAAAAAATAAGCTCTCTGTAGCCCATTCCTACCCATCCCAAGACTCCAGCTCAATCCTCCCCTCTTCCAGAAAGTGTTGTCCAGCGTACCTACTCACGGGCCCGCCTGCCAATGCTCTGTAGCGCTGTGTCAGGTTACGAGGCCAAAGACATCAAGCTATGAATAATAATAAAAATTTTTATGTCTCATGAAATATAAGCAAAATTGCATCCCCCTCTAACCAAACGGGATTTTAAAAATATCTCTGGAAAATCAGATCCCAATATCAGGCCAGGCCTGGAGACCAACAATTGACCTGAAAACTCAGGTGTTCTAGAAAAATTGATGATAGCACTTCATTGTGTTATTTCAAAAGGACACACTCCAGATCAGGTGTGGGATAATTATTATTAATTTCTTTCACATAGTCCACATATATTTGAGTACTCACTATTCCTTGTGCATTTCTTGTGTTTTTTCAGTGAGCAACTATCACTTGTATAATCGGAAAAACCATAAAAATACAATATGTTCATTCTCACCACCAAAAAAAGTCTACAAGGATTCCATTCCCCAAACATCCACAAGGTGGCATAGTACCACTTTGTTTTCTTACTTCACTGACACTCAAAATTAGAAATGCACATGTAAAATCAAACTGAGGGAATTAGGTTGGCTTCACGGGGCACTGCTAGTATGCACTGGAGAAGTCTACGCTTCATAGACAAGTTTGATTTGCTCACTGCTTTATGCACTTGGACTTGGTTCTCTGGGGGGCATGACTATTGTCCTCTCTTCCTCAATCACAAACAGAGGTAATAGACTATTGTAATGGAAAAGTTACAATTTTGGGAGCTCCCTTTGAAAATGTTTCATTAAAGGTGGAGAAAAAAGTGGAGGGGAAGGAGGAGATGATAATCTAGAATTACTTAATGGAAAATTTCATATTATCTTCCCATTTAAAATTTTTATATATATATATATACATATATATATATACACACACAGCACTAGTATGGTATAGGAAAAAAAGATAAGCTAAAAATTTCTGGGAAGAGAAAGAAGGAAAACTTTCTAAGGCATTGGGCTATTTTTATATTAATTAGTAAATACTTTTCAGATTCTGGAGGTGAACTTCCACCTCTATTCAAGGAACTTTCCCTTTATAGGCAGGAGTTTCTGATTATGAATTTATCTATTCTTTAGCTTTGTGACAGCCTTCTATCCAGTGTTTTGTTAACCTCATGACACCTTCTTCATGTGACAACCATGGCAAAAAAATATATGGGTTCCCAAAAGTGATTACATGTTTAATTATTTCAATTTGTTTTTCAGGTAGTTTTCAGGTAAATTTTTCCTTTCTCTTTTTCACATTAAAAATATGAAATGTTTAAGTCTTCAATTTTTTTCTGGCTGCATGTTCAAAATAATATAGGTACCCAGAAAACTGCACCAATCTACTGAGCTGTCTTCAACATGGAATATATGGAAGAAAACAAAACAAAACGTGTAGCATGGTTTGGATTGAAAAGTTATCACCAGTTGAATAAAATATAGTGTGGTGTATTGTGTGGTACAGGCATAAAGATATCCACTTGTAAAAGAATGAAGTTGGGTTCCTACCTTACACCATATACAAAAATTAACTTTAAATGGGTCAAGGACCTAAATGTAAGTGCTAAAACCATAGAACTCCTAGAAGAAAACAGGGGGACCCTTCATAACCTTGGATTTGGTAGTGCTTCCTCAAGTATAACACCAAAAGCATGAGCAACAAAAGAAAAAATAGATAAAATGGTCTTCATCAAAATAAACATCTTTGTATGTCAAAGGACACTATCAAGAAAGTGAAAAGACAACCTACAGAATTGGACAATATAATTGCTAACCATATATGGTACTTGAGACTATCTGTATCCCCAGAAAATCATGTTCTTAAAGCTGGTCCATTCCTGAGGGTGTGGACCTATTGTGGGTGGGAACTTTTGATTAGGTCACTTCAGTTAAGGGCCTTTTGATTATGTTACTTCAACTAAGGCGGTGCCCAGGATGAGTCATTTTTTTAAAGATTTATTTAGTTATTTAATCTCCCCCTCCTGGTCCCCCACCCCCCACTTTGTTGTTTGCGCTCGCTGTCTGCTGTGTCCGTTAGCTGTGTGCTCTCTATGTCTGCTCATCTTCTCTTTAGGAGGCACCGGAAACCAAACCTGGGACCTCCCATGTGGGAGAGAGGTACTCAATCTCTTGAGCCACCTCCACTCCATGCTTTGTTGTTTCTTTCATTTTGTTTCCTCTTTGTGTCTCCTTGTTGCATCAGCTCGCCATGCCAGCACATCACACCAGCTTGCTGTCTTGCTCATATTCTCCAGGACGCACTGGGAACCAAACCCAGGACCTCCTATGTGGTAGCAGGAGTACAGTCACTTGAGTCACATCTGCTTCCCTATAAAGTCTGTAGGGTGTTTTTTTGTTTTGTTTTGTTTTCTTTCTTGATGTACTGGGGCCAGGACTTGAACCCAGGACCTCATGTGTGGGAAGCCGGCACTCAACCACTGAACCACCTCAGCTCTCCTGAGTTGCTTTTTTGTTTATTCACTTGTTGTTTGCTCTTTTGTTTTTAGGAGGCACTGGGGGCTGAACCCAGGACTTCCCATGTGGGAAGCAGGAACTCAATGCTTGAGCCACATCTGTTCCCTGCAGGGTGGGTCTTAATCCTCCTACTGGAGTCCATTATAAACAGGATGAATACAGACAGAGCCACTGAAGCAGGAAACTGAAGGCAAGGAAGCCCAGAAGAGGAGGGAGAGACCAGCAGGTGCCCCACGTGCTTTGCCATGTGACAGAGTCCAGAATCGGCCAGCACCTGGTCTTCAAGGAGAAAGCATTGCCTGATGATACCTTGATTTGGACATTTTGATGGCCTCAGAACTATAAGCTTGCAAGCTAATAAATCCCCATTGTAAAAGCCAACCCATTGTAAATGCCAACCCATTATATTGCATTTTGGCAGCCTAGCAAACTAAAACACCACATATGAAGAACACTTAGAACTCAACAAAAACAAGACAAATAAACAAATTTAAAAATGGGCAAAAGAACTAAAGAGAAATTTCTCCAAAGAAGATATACAAATGGCCAATAAGCAAGTGAAAAGATGCTCAACATTGATCATTGGGGAAATGCAAATCACAACCACACTGAGATACCACCTCACACACATTAGGATGGCTATAATTAAAAAAACAGAAAATAGGAGGTGTTAGCAATGATGCAGAGAAGTAAGAACTCTTCTGCATTGCTGGTGTCATTCGAAAATGGCCCAGCCACTATGGAAATCAGTTTGGCAGTTCCCCAGAAAGTTAAAATAGAATCACCATATGACTGGTAACCCTATTTCTGGGTATATACCCAAAAGAATTGAAAGCAGGGACTCAAATAGGTATTTTAAACTCATGTCTATAGCAGCACTATTCATGATAGCCAAAAGGTAGGTGCAACTCAAGTGCCCATGAGCAGATGAATGGATAAACAAGATGTGGTCTATACAAACAATAGAATATCATTCAGTCATAAAAAGGAATGAAGCTGGGGAGCAGATGCAGCTCAGTGGTTGAGTGCCTGTTTCACATGTATGAAGTCCCAGGTTCAATCCCCAGTACCTCCTAAAAAAGGGGGGAGGGGGAGTTCTGATGAATGCTGTAACATCGAGAAGCCTTGAAGACATCATGCTGTATGAAATAAGCCAGCCACAAAGAGATGAATACTTGATAATTTCATTTATATGAAATACCTAGGAGAATCAAATTTCATAGAGACAGAAAGTAGATTATAGGTTACCAGGGGCTGGGGGCAGGAGAGGAGAAGAGGAAGTTATTGCTTAATGAATGCAGAGTTTCTGTCTGAGGTGATGGAAAAATTGGAGTGGTGGATATTGGTGATGGTAGCACAATATTGCGAATGTAATTAGTACTACTGAATTGTGCATTTGAAAGAGGTTAAAATGGGAAGTTTTCAGTTGTATATATATACAATAAGAAGTTTAAAAAAATTCAAGAGGGCAACAGAATGATACTGAGTATGCAAAAACAATGATGCCCATCTCTGTGGCTAACACCGGCATACCACTGTAGTTGCCCTCTGTATGTATAAACTACGCGTAAACTAGGTATAATTCACTTTTTAAAAGTGCGATTTATTTAAAAAGCAGTATATTCTTTACTGTTCTTTCCATGGAGACATGGAGCCAATTTTTTTCTCCCCTTAAAAACTGGTCTGCCCCTGTAACTTTGGCCCATAGAGTGTGCAGAAGTGATGCTGTATTATTTCACAGGGTGGAATCAAAGAAATCTGCAGCATCCACTTCGTGTGCTTGAAAGTGAAGCACAGTGTAAGGATTCCAACAGCCTGCCACAGAAAGAGAGGCCTGGAACATCTGGCCTGGGCCCCAGCTGACCCACAGAATCATGAAAAATAATAACTTGTTTTAACTTATTACATTTTGGAGTGGTTTGTCCATCTGGAGAGCTCTGGTTTGCCAGTATTTAAAAATGTATATATTTTAACAGATGAGAAATGCGATTTGGTAGCCAAAGTAGTGCTAGTCAAACAATAAGATTGTGTTGAGGGGCTAAAATCAATGGACAAGAAAGTGCAGGATCTAGTAGTGGCTGTACACATTATAGAAGGTGTCCTTTTAAGATTAGAACCCTCATAAATTGCTGGTGGGAATGTAAATAGGTGCAGCCACTTTGTAAAACAATTTGACAGTTCCCCAAAAAGACACAAACCATATGACACAGAAATCCCACTCCTACTTACATACCTGAAAGAACTGAAAACAGGTATTCGAACAAATACTTGTTCACACATGTTCATAGCAGCATTACTCACAATAGTCAAAAGGTGGGAGCAACCCAAATGTCCATCTACAGTTGAATTGATAAACAAAATGTGATATATACACACAATGGGATATTATGCAGCCATAAAAAAGAATGAAGTTCTGATACATGCCACAACGTGGATGAATCTTGAAAACATTATGCTAAATGAAATAAACCAGGCACAAGAGGACAAATGTTGTATTATTCTATTTATATGAGATGTCCAGCACAAATACAGAGAGACAAAAAGTAGATGCGTGGTCTCCAGCTATTATAGGATGGGGAGATTGGGACTAACAGCGAATAGGGATTTCTTTTTGGGGTGATGGAAATGTTCTGGAATTAGATAGTGATGATGGTTGTACAACTTAGTGAATATATAAAAACTACTGAATTGTAAACTTTAAAAAGGTGAGTTTTATGTTAACTATCTCAATTTAAAAAACACATTTAAAATAATAAAAAAAAAAATAGAGCAAAATACGGAGCAGGGGGAGAATTTATAAGTAGATTTATTTGAAGAAAGCTATTGTAGTGCACCCAGAAACTTCCACCTCCAAAGGGAATGGGGAGTGGGGGGTAAGGAGCCTTAAATTAGTTTTGGATTATTTGCATGGGACAGGACAGTTGAATTACAGAGTGGAGAATGTGTCACATGTTCGCTACTGGTGAACTGAGATTCATAAACATGCAACTATCGTAGAGCAGGTAAGTTGAATACATTTTGTTGAAACAAATCAATTTTTTGGTACACAATAATAAAGCATACAATTCATCCAAAGTTTACAATCAATAGTATTTGGTATAATCACATAGTTGTGCATTCATTACTTCAATCATTTTAGAATATTTTCACTATTTCAATAATAATAATAAACAAAAAACAACAAACAAGTAAACAAGAAAATTCTTCACCTCTCAATCTCTCTCCATTTCTCCTGCCTACATAGTTGCTATTTCTAGCTATACTTGCACAATTATTTATTTATTCAGCAGGGTTGTTGTTTTTTTTACATATAGTCATATGATCTACTAAAGTGTATAATCAATGGCTGTTGGTATAATCACAACGTTGTGCATTCACTACCACAAAAAATTTTAGAACCATTTCATTACTCCAAAAACAAAAACTCCACACACCCCCTAGCATGGCTTCCCCAGCCCTACATAACCAGTAATCTAATTTCATCTTTATATATTGATTTACTACATTTTATATAAATGGAATCATACAATATGGTACACAATATATTTATTCATAGTAGCCCAATCATACAATATTTGTCCTTTTGTGTCTGGCTTATTTCATTCAACATAATGTCATCCAGGTTCTTCCATGTTGTCATATGCTTCACGACTTCTTGTGTGAAATTCTTACAGCTGCATAATGTTCCAGGAATGAATAAACCAGTTTGCTTATCCATTCATTGGTTGATGGACAGCTGGGCTGTTTACAAATTTTGGCAATTGTGAATAATGTCGCTATGGAAAATGGTGTGCAGATGTCTGTTTATGTCACTGCTCTCAGTTCTTCTGGATATATACCTAGTACTAGATTGCTGGGTCTCATGGCAAGTCTACATTCAACTTCTTTAGGAACTGCCAAACAGTCCTCCACAGTGGCTGTACCTTTCTACATTCCCATCAACAGTGAGTAAGTGTTCCTATCTCTCCAAATTCTCTCTAACATTTGTAGTTTGCTATCTTTTTTTTTAAAGATTAATTTAATTTATTTATTTCTCCCCACTCCCTTGCTGTTCTTCACTTGCTGTGTCTGTTTGTCTTCCTTGTTTCTTTAGGAGGCACTGGGAGCCAAACCTGGGACCTCTGATGTGGGAGGAAGGTGCCTCATTGCTTGAGCCACCTCTGCTCCCTCATTTGTTTTTCCTCCCCATGTCTCTTGTTGCATCATCTTGTTGCATCAGTGCGCTCTGCCTGCCCATCGGGTCAGCGATGTCTTCTTTAGGAGGTACCAGGATCTGAACCAGTTACCACCCATGTGGTAGGTGGGAGCCCAGTTGCCTGAGCCACATCCACTTCCCGCTGAGCCACATTCAGTTCCCACTATCTTTTTTTTTTTTTTTGTGAAAAATTCTCTTTTTTTAAATTTTTTTTATTTTATTGATTTTGTAATAATATTACATTAAAAATATATATGTGAGGTCCCATTCAACCCCCCCCCCACCCCCCCCCCACCTCTCCCCCCCCCCCCCCCCCAGCAACACTCGTTCCCATCATCATGACACATCCATTGGATTTGGTAAGTGCATCTTTGGGTCACCTCTGCACCTCATAGTCAATGGTCCACATCATGGCCCATACTCTCCTCCATTCCATCCAGTGGGCCCTGTGAGGATTTACAATGTCCGGTGATTGCCCCTGAAGCACCATCCAGGGCAGCTCCATGTCCCAAAGACTCCTCCACCTCTCATCTCTTCCTGCCTTTCCCCATACCCATCATCCACCATGTCCACTTTTCCCAATCCAATGCCATCTCTTCTATGTGGACATTGGATTGGTTGTGTCCATTGCACCTCTATGAAAAGAGGAGGCTCAGATTCCACATGGATGTTGGATGCAATCCTCCCACTTTCAGTTGTAATCACTCTAGGCTCCATGGTGTGGTGGTTGTCCTTCTTCAACTCCATCTTAGCTGAGTGTGATAAGTCCAATAAATCATATTGTAGGTGCTGGAGTCTGTTGAGGCTCAGGACCTGGCTATCACATTGTCAGTCCAGAGATTCAAATCCGCTAAATATATCTTAAACCCCAACATTAACTGCACCTCCATCACCTTAGCATGAAAGTCTTATGAAGGAAGATCCCATCTGAGTCCAGATTCATCACACATAAACACCAGTTCCAAAAAGGGGCCATCTGACCTGGTAGTTAACCCCATTGGCCATGACCATAACTCCCATGGGTCTCTTTAGCCCTCGAAGGAACCGATATCTGGGGGTTGTATCTGCTTTATCTGTCTCTCTGACTCTGCTCAGTTGTGCATGAGGGCAATCCTTCTGCCAGCCTCCAGACTCTTTTTTAGAAACTCGTAGCCATATAAACTCATTTCTCTTTTCCATTTCCCCCTTACTTTAGGTCAAACAGCATTTTAAAGTCATGTTATTTTATGTAGACAGGGATATTCTGCTGATCCACATTGAACCTTCCGTATAAGGTCATTTTCCAGTTGCATCATCAGTTGGTAGTTGATAGTGGTCCCTCGTTGCCAGGGAGGCTCATCCCCGGGTGTCATGTCCCACGCTGGGGGGAAGGCATTGCATTTACATGCTGAGTTTGGCTTCGAGACTGGCCACATTTGAGTAACATGAAGGCTGACAGGAGGAAATTCCCAGGCACAATGTTGCTCTAGGCCTTGTTCTTATTTTAGGCTTCCCACTATCTTTTTAATAGAGGTCATTCTGATATATGTGAAATGATATCTCATTGTAGTTTTGATTTGCATTTCCCTAATCATGAGTAATGTTGAACATTTTTTCATGTGTTTTTTTGTCATTTGTATCTCTTCTTTGGACAACTATCTATTCAAGTCTTTTGCCCATTTTTTAATCAGGTCATTTGTCTTTTTATTGTTGAGTTGTAGCATCTCTTTATGTATCATGGATGCTAAACCATTATTGTATATGTGATTTCTAAATATTTTCTCCCACTGAGTCAGCTGTCTTTTGCTATTTGACAAAGTCTAGTGAGGTACCAAAGTGTTTAATTTTGAGGATGTTCCATTTATCTATTTTTTCTTTTGTTGCTCATGCTTTGGGTGTAAGGACCAAGAAACCACCACCTACCAAAAGGTCTTTAAGATGTTTCCTTACATTTCTTTCTCGGAGTTTTATTTAGGTCTTTGATATATTCTGAGTTGATTCTTGAATAGGGAGTGAGAGAGGGGTCCTCTTTCATTCTTTTGTTTATAGATATTCAATTCAACCAGGACCATTTGTTGAAGAGACTGTTTTGTCCCATTAACATGGACTTGGTAGGTTTGTCAAACACTAGTTCGCTGTGAAGGTAAGAGTTTATTTCTGGACTCTCAATTATAGTCTGATGATTGATGTGTCTATCTTTATGCAAGTACCATGCTGTTTTGATAACTATAGCTTTGTAATATGTTTCAAGGCCAGGCAGTGGAATTCCTCCCATGTTCTTCTTTTTCAGAATGCTTTTGGCTATTTAGGTTCACTTTCCTTTCCAAATGAATTTGGTAATTGTCTTTTCTATTTTTGTAAAGTAAGCTGTTGGAATTTTGGATTCATATGGCATTGAACCTATAAATCAGTTTGGGTAGGATTGACATCTTCATGATATTTAGTCTTCTGATCCATGAACACAGGATGTCTTTCCATTTGTTTAGGTCTTCATTGATTTCTTTTAGCATTGTTTTGTAGTTTTCTGCATATAGATCCTGTACTTCTCTGGTTAAATTGATTCTAAGGTATTTGAGTCTTTTTGTTACTATTGTAAATGAATTATCCCCCTGATTTCCTAATCAGATTGTTCAATACTGGTGTCCAAAAACATTACTGATTTTTGCATGTTGATCTTGTGTCTTGCCACTTTGCTGAACTCATTTATTAGCTCAAGTAGCTTTCTTGTAGATATTTCAGGATTTTCCAAGTATAGGATCATGTCATCTGCAAATAGTGAGAGTTTTACTTCCTCTTTTCCTATTTGGACACATTTAAATTTTTTTTCTTGTCTAATTGCTCTAGCTAGAATTTCTAGTAAAATATTGAATAACCATGGTGACAGTGGCCATCCTTGTCTTATTCCTGGTCTTGGAGGGAAAGCTTTCAGGCTTTCCCCCCTGTGTACTTATTTTGGCTGTGGGTTTTCCATATATACCTTTTATCATATTGAAGAATTTTCCTTCTATTTTTTGAAGTGTTTTTATCAAGAAAGAATTCTGAATTTTGTCAAGTGTCTTTTCTGCATTATATGGTTCTCTAGGGAAACAGGGTCATCAGGAAATATCTGGAAATCGTATGAGATTTTATAAAATTCTCTCATGTGACACAGGGATGTGTGAGTCCAGATTCTGCAGTCAGACTGCAAACCAGGGGCTCTGATTAAAGTCCAATGAAGGTCCTTGATGACTTTCTGGGAGACATTGGCTATCCAAAGATGAGTTGGGAAATTCTCTCTGAATGCTGAAATCACTTCCCCTTTTAAGGAATTCATCTGATTGGATAAAACACACTCTCATTGCTGATGACAATCACTGTGGTTGATAGATGTAATCATCTATTTATGCAGTAAACTCACTGATGACTAAAGTCCACAAATGTCCTTGTATTAGATTAGCCCAGTGCTTGCTTGACCAAACAACTGAGCACAATTACCTGGCCTAGCCGACATATTAGCCTATCACAGTCCACCCCTTGCCAACTTGGCAACAATATACATTAACTTATACCATACTTAGTCTCTAAGTTAAAACAATAAAAGACATGCATATAACACCTAACAGTGTTCAACTCTCCTGCATACAACCAGAAATGCATTAATTCCCTACACAGTATGGTGCAAGTCCTTGGGTAATATTCACTCTAAACTTGACATCCTTAAATATTATGACTTGATACTAATACAACTTGTCATACAATAAGGGAAAAGGTTACAGAAGAAAACAAAGATATTCATTTTATAATCATACTCATAACAAAACAAGGAAGAAAGATTTATAACTATTACATTTCTGTAACTGGTCATGTGGTTGAAGTTCATATTTATCACCACCTTCTTCTACTACCCATTCCATGTTCCCATTACCCTCAGCAAGCACTTCAGCTGGCCATGGTTCTTTGTCTGGTGGGGTGACCCAAGCTTTCATTCCTGAAGATTCTAGACCATTGTTAGTCCTGCTTGGATTGAGTCATTGCAATTTTCCATTTACTTTAATCACAGGACATGGCAGTATTGAGATACCCTAGAGGATCTTCTGTATTCCAGGAAAACTCTTCTTTACCCATATTATGTAGATGTAGCCCTATTTCCCCTTGATAGTCAGGATCAATCACCCCAGCCAGTACAGAAATTCCCTTCTTTGCTTGTTGATTCAGAGGCAAGAGGAGCCCAAAGTGGCCAGGTGTCTGTCTTAACTTCCAGTTCAATGGAATCATTGTTGTGTTCCCTGGTGGAAATGCTCCTCCTTTTGGCACCCATCTACTAAGATCTGTAGACCAGCAGACCTTAAGGTTGCAGGGATAGGAAGCAAAAATTTTCCTAGTGAATCACTAGGGGTAATAAGGAGTTGTGCCATGCCCATTTCCACCCCTTGAATCCTGGACCCATGAATTCTGGCTATGGAAGAAACAGTACCATAAACTGGACACTGATTTAGAGCATACACAACCTCCTGCAGCACATTGCCCCAGCCCTGCAAGGTATTGCCACCTATTCAGTGCCGTAATTGAGTCTTCAAAAGGGCATTCCACTGTTTTATCAATCCATTTACTTCAGGATGAAGGGGAACATGGTAAGACCAGTAAATTCCATGGCCATTTGCCCATTCTTGCACATAATTTGCTGTGAAATGGGTTCCTTAATCAGAAAAAATGTTGTGTGGAATGCCATGGCAGTAGATAAGACATTTGGTAAGTCCACGGATGATAGTTTTGGGAGAAGCATTGCATGCAGGAAATTCAAACCCATATCTGGAGTATGTGTCTGCAGGGGTAACTAGAGCCCAATAGTTAAACAGCATAAGCATCCTGCCTACTTCTTTGCTACATCTGGGAAATAGTGACGCAGCAAAACTGCATTCAGCTTCCGGGGCATGAACTTGATTCCAACTGACCCATGCACCAGCTAATCGGTATATGTAATATGATAGGCGAACCACTGTAAGAGCCAATCATACATTCTGATAGTAGTGACATAAGAGCAGCTCCCATGCAAACAGAGGAGTGGAGAGAACAAAAGAAGCTTGAAGGAACAGGACAGAGAGGCAGAGAAAGGTGGAAAAGAGCATGGAATAAACTCAATATGCATAAACTCCCTGCGGCTCCACCTGCCTTCTTTTTTGCTAATGGCCCTGACTCTCCCACTCTGACTGAGGGGCCCAGCTCAGACCCCAACAGTGACTATTCCAGTTAAAACAAATCATTGCTCCTCCTATGGTGAAAGTGGTCCAATGTAATCAACCTGCCACCAGGTAGCAGGGTGATCACCTTGGGGAATGTGTCATGTCGGGGGCTGAGTGTGGGTCTCTGCTGCTGGCAGATAGGGCACTCAGCAGTGGATGTAGCCAAGTCAGCTTTGGTGAAGAGAAGTCCATGTTGCTGAACTCATGCATAACCTCCATTCCTACCTCCATGGCCACCTTGTTCATGAGCCCATTGGGCAATGACAGGAGTGGATAGGGAAAGAGGCTGAGCATTAGCCACAGAGTGGGTCATCTTATCCACTTGATTATTAAAGTCTTCCTCTGCTGAACTCACCCTCTAGTGAGCATTCACATGGGCTACAAATATTTTCATGTTTTTGGATGACTCAGAAAGGTCTCTTCAGACCTCTTTGTCACCAATTTTCCAGTCATATTCTGTAGCAGTTTGATATTGTTTATGAATTCCAAAAGGAGTTACTGGATTATGTTTGTAAACTGGTTTGTTCCTCTGGGCATATTGGATTATATGGTTTCACTTTTACTTGATTAAATAATGATGGAGGCTTTGAGTGGGCCACGGCAGTAGGATGTTGAGTCCCTGATGACAGAAACTCACAGAGAAACCACACCACAGAGAAGGGAGATTGATTTTTTCATCCTGGAGCTGGGGAAGTAAACACATAGAGAATCAGATACGTGAGGATGGAAAGAAAGCTCAATTGAACACAGCAGAGGCCCTGGAAAGAGAGATGAGCCACTTGCCTGATAATGTACATTTGGACTTGTGAAGCGTGCAGAGGAGCTGAGCCCAGAGAGAAACAATCCCTGGGAAGAGAGGAACCCAGGAAGACTGAACCCTTGCAGATGTTGGCATCCATCTTGCTCAACATATGGCAACAGACTTTGGTGAGGAAAGTAACTTACACTTTATGGACTGGTAACTGTGGGCTTCTACCCCTAATAAATATCCTTTATAAAAGCCAGCAGATTTCTGGTATTTTGTATCAGCACCCCTCTGTCTGACTAATAAAGAATTTGGTACTGAGGAATAGGAAAGTGCTTTTGCAATCACCAAAATGCTGGACTGGTTTTATAAATGGGTAAGGGGCATTTTTTTGGAAGAATCATGAGTTGCATGATAGAAAAGGCCAAGATTGCTTTGCAGAGGCTGTTGATAGGGATATGGATGCTAAGGAGACTTTTTATGATACCTTAGAAGTAAATGAGGAAAATGGATGTAGCTCAACCAATTGAGTTCCTATCTGCCATATAGGAGGTCCAGGGTTTAATGCCCAGGGCTTCCTGGAGAGGGCAAACTGGCTCACATGGAATGCCAGCCCATGTGGGAATGTCGCCCAGCACAGGAAAGCCACCCCACTCAGGAATGCCAGCTGATGCAGAGAGTTGGTGCAGCAAGATGACACAACAAGAGACACAGAGGAGAGAAAATAGTATGTAGCAGAACAGGGAATTGAGGTGGTGCAAGAGAGTAATCGCTTCTCTCCTACTCTGAAAGATCCCCAGATCGGTTCCTGGAGTCACCTAATGAGACTACAAGAAGATACAGAAGAACACACAGTGAATGGACACAGAGAGCAGACAATGGGGGGAATGGGGTGGGGGGAGAAATAAGTAAAATAAATCTTAAAAAAAAAAGTGAATGATGAAACTATTATTTGAAATTGGAGGAAAAGCAATCCATGTTTTAAAGTGGCAGAAAACTTAGCAAGATTAACTCCTTGTGTTTTATGGAAGGCAGAATTTGAAAATGGCAAGCCTGGGCATTTAGCTGAAGAACTTTCCAAAAATAAACTTGGAGAATGTGGCTTGGCTTCTCCTTACAGCTTATAGCAAAATGTTAGATGACTGAGATAAGCTGAATTATTGGGCACAAAGAAACCAGGAACTGATTCTGGAAATTCCAAGCCTCTGGAAATCAAGTCCCCAGATGATAGTGCCCCATTTGAGGACTTAACTAAACTTGGAACTTGTAAATCAGGATTGAAGATGAAGTTATCTAAGAAAGATTTGTGGAAAGTCTTACTGTCTGATGGCGTAGACCCCTGCTTCTTGCATGCTAAACCAACAAGCTTTTTAAGAGAGCTGTATGAACAAAACCACTGTCAGTTTGGACTAAAAGGGACATGGAAAGGAAAGATTGAAGGGGAAGCAGCTTTAATAGGAAAAACATGGAAGCTGAGATCTGGAATTAAAATATCTCCTTGGGCCAAGAGAGGAACCCCACCCATGTGTACAGAGAGGGTAAGTTTGCCCCAGCAGTTGAAGAGGGTGGATGTTCCTGCCTGATGTTTAGGGAAAGTTTTGCTGCCCCAGGGCACAAAAGGGCAGTGCATATTCCCCAAGGATTAGGGAGGTTAAGATTGTCACCCCATAGGTCTGAGAGGGATGGACCTGTCCCCGATGGATTAGGGAAGGCCAGGTCATCAACTTATTACTCTGAGAGGGTTGAGCCTATATGCCAAAGGTTAGGGAGGATGTTGTCTTCACTTCACTATACTAGGGTGGTTTAGATTTTAACCCAAAAATTGGATAAGGTGTGGCCATCTCCTCAATGCTCTTGGAGGGTGAGGTCTGGAGCTTGGTCATCACTCAGTTGTTTAATGAGGGTGGAACCAAGAAAATGACCATTGGGCAAGGTTGTGGAAAGAGTGGGTCCTCATGAGGCCCCAGGAAGAAGAAATCATAATCTTAAGAATGACTTTCAGATGTTGAAATCAAATGCAGGTTTACTGAACTGTAGAGAACCCATGACTCATGTTTCCCTCCCAATTTCTCCTTATGGTTATGAAAATGTTTTCCCTCTGTCCATTTGTGCACTGGAAGCAGATAAATTGTTTTATGTTTCAGAGGTTTACAGCCAGACAGGACTTTTGCCTCGTGACAAACTATTTCTTTGAACTGATTGTGATATGATTCTGTATTTAGCATTGTACTGATTTAAAGGTTTTTTAAAAAATATTGCAGTGTCTTTTTGGAATTCAGAGGGTGGAGTGTAGAAGTTTGATATTGTTTATGAGTTCCAAAAACAGATACTTGAATATGTTTACAAACTGGTTTGTTCTTCTGGGTATATTAGATTATATTGGATTCAGAGTTTTCACTTTTACTTGATCAAATAATGATTGATTTGAGTGGGCCACATCAGTACAACACTGAGGGCAGGGACACACAGAGAAACCACACCACAAAGAAGGGAGTTTGGAGTTTTGATCTTGGAGCCCAGGAAGTAAAACACATAGAGTATCGGATACGTGAGGATGGAGAGAAGGCTCAATTGGACACAGCAGAGGCCCCAGGAAGAGAGACGAGCCATTTGCCTGATAGTTTAGAGCAGAGTGAGCAGAGGAGCTGAGCTCAGAGAGAAAAGAGGCCTGGGGAGAGAGGAACCCAGGAAACCTGAACTCTTGGCAGAGGCAGCCATCTTGCTCCAACACATGGCAACAGACTTTGGTGAGGGAAGTAACTTAAACTTTATGGCCTGGTAACTGTGGACTTCTATCCCAAATAAATACCCTTTATAAAAGCCAGCAGATTTCTGGTATTTTGCATCTGCATCCCTTTGACTGACTAATACATGTTCCTTCCAAGTCCCTGACCATCCAACCAAACCATTGGTAACATCCCCTAAATCAGTTACAAATGCACCTCTGACCATTTTTCCTTCCAAACAAAATGAACAGCCAGGTGCACTCCTCAAAGTTCTGACCATTGGGAGGATTTTTCCTCACCACTGGCCTTCCCGGATGTCCCAGAAAAGGAATGCAGTGCTGCAGCTGTCCACTTTTAGGTAGTATTTGCATATCATGCAGAACCATGTGTAAACCAGGCCTGAGTTTGCTCTTCCTCTGTCAACTGATTATAAGGGACTCCCCAAGAGGCCAAAACTGTGATCAAGGAAAGAGAAGGTAACATGGCAGGGGTGGTGACCATGGGCATCTGGGATACTTCCTCATGTAACTAACTTGTACTTTCAGGACCTGCTAGAGTCTATCTCATATGTACCACTTCTACTTTATTATGGAATGCTGCTGTGCACACCTATCTTTATGGTTTAGTGGGTCAGATAATACTCAGTTCATGATAGGCAACTCAGGTCTTGTGGTAACTTGATGTCCTATGGTTAAGCATTCAGTCTGTACTAAGACCCAATAGTGGGCCAAAAACTGTTTCTCAAAAGGGAAGTAGTTATCTGCAGAAGAAGGCAGGGCTTTGCTCCAAAATCCTAAGGGTCTGCATTGTGCTTCTTCTATAGGGGTCTGCCAGAGTCTCCAGACAGCATCTCTATTTGCCACTGAAACTTCCAGCACTATTGTACCTACCAGATTATAAGGTCCAAGTGGTAGTGCAGCTTGTACAGCAACCTAGACCTGTCACAGAGCCTCCTCTTATTCCAGTGCTCAATCAAAACTAGCAGCTTTTCTGGTCACTGGGTAAATGGGCAGGAGTAGCACACCCAAATGAGGAATGTGTTGTCTCCAAAATCCGAAGAGAGCAACTAAGCATTGTGCATCTTATTCAGTTGTAGGAGGAGCCAGATGCAACAGCCTATCCTTCACTTTAGAAAGGATATCTCTACATCCCTGATACCACTGGACACAGAAATTTTACTGAGGTGGTAGTTCCCTTTATTTGTGTTCAATTTATCTCCCATACTCTCTCATACAAATGCATTACCAATAAGTTAGAGTCTTTGCTACTTCTTGCTTGCTAGATATCATCAATATAATGGACCAGCATGATGTCTTGTGGAAGGGAGAGATGATAAAGTTCCCTGCAGACAATATTATGACTTAGGGTTGGAGAGTTGATATACCCCTAAAGCAGGACAGTGAAAGTATACTGCTGGCCTTGCCAGTTGAAAGCAAACTGTTTCTGGTGGTCCTCACTAATGGCAATTGAGAAAAGAGCATTTGCCAGATCAATAGCTGCATATCAGATACCAGGGGATGTGTTGATTTGCTCAAGCAATGATACCACATCTGGGACAGCAGCTGTGATTGGAGTCACCACTTGGTTAAATTTATGATAATCTACTGTCATCCTCCAAGATCCACCTGTTTTCTGCACAGGCCAAATAGGAGAGTTGAATGCAGATGTGGTAGGAATCACCATCCCTGCATCCTTCAAACCCTTCATAATGGCACTAATCTCTGCAATCCCTCCAGGAATCTGGTATTCTTTTGGTTTACTATTTTGCTAGGCAGAGGGAGTTCTAGTGGTTTCCACTTGGCCTTTCCAACCATAAAAGCCCTCACTCCACATGTCAGGGATCCAATGTGGGGATTCTGTCAGTTACTCAGTATGTCTATTCCAGTTAAGCATTCTGGAACTGGAGATATAACCACAGAATGGGTGCCAGGACCCACTGGACCCACTGTGAGATGGACCTGGGCTAAAACTCTGTCAATCATCTGACCTCAATAAAGCCCTATTCTGACTTGTGGACCACAGTGACATTTTGTGTCTCCTGGAATTAATGTCACTTCTGAGCCAGTGTCTAATCATCTCTGAAATGTCTGATCATTTGATTTTCCCCAATGCATAGTTACTCTGGTAAAAGACTGTAGGTCTCCTTGGGGAAAGGTGGGAGAAAGATTAACAGTATAAATTTTTGGCAGTTTAACAGGATCCTTCCCCAAGAAGACCTGTTCTCTTCAATTAAGGGGCTCTGGGTCTCTAAACTGTCTCAAGTCTGGAAATTGATTAAGGACCTGTGATTCTCTTCCCCTGTAATTTGAGTTAAGGTTTTATTCACTAGAGATAGAACACCTCTGCTTATACAGATCCAGGAGAAATTTAGTATATTGCCCATCTATTTCACCTCTAGGTACCCCCATGATGTATTACCAATGCCATAATTCCATGTGATTCAGAATATTTTGAGTGCTGCTTTGAGTCTGCCTTTCACTGTGGTAGCCATGCCTACATTGTCTTTGGCGATTAACTGCACATATTTGAGTTTTATTGACCTGAGATCTGATCATTCCTATAATGTTTAAAGATTCTAATTCCATTATAGTCCTCCCCACAGTAATATCTGGACTACAGAGAAGAGCAACTACAGAGCTCTTCAGGAAAAATGGACATAGTCTTACAAATTTATTCCTCATAGTCATGGTTAAAGGTGTGTCCTTTGGATATTCCTGTGGTAGGTGGGCAGCTCTCAAATGGTAAATCCATTCTAGGATTCCAATCTCTCTAAGCCTTTGAATCCCCTCATCTACTGTATACCAGGGCAAATCGGGCATCTCAGCCTCAGACATGCGAGGCTGTCTTTTGGTCCATGTTTCAGTCAGCCATCCTAACAAACTACTAGAGTACTTTCTAACCCCTCAAGCTACAGTGTTGAATCCAGAATTTCTGCTTAGTGGGCCCACATCAACAAATTCAGCCTGATCCAACTTTATATTCTTTCCATCATTATCCCATACTCTTAGTATCCATTCCACACATATTCCCCTGATTTTGTCTATATAAGTTGGAAAACTCATGCAGTGGATTGATTTTCTTACGTTAAACTACCCTTGAATACCAGGAATAAATCCCACTTGGTCGTGATGTATGAGTCTTTCGATATGCTGTTGGATTTGCTTGCAAGTATTTTTTAAGAATTTTTGCATCTATGTTCATTAGAGAGATGGGTCTGTAATTTTCTTTTCTTGTAGTATCTTTATCTGGCTTTGGTATTATAGTGATGTTGGCTTCATAAAATGTGTTGGATAATTTTCCCTCCTTTTCAATTTTTTGAAATGGTTTAAACAGGATTGCTATTAATTCTTCCCAAAATGCTTGGTAGAATTTACCTGTAAAAGTCACCTGGTCCTGGACTTTTCTTTGTTGGAAGATTTTTGGTGATAGATTCAATCTCTTTAAATGTGATTGGTTTGTTGCATTCCTGTATTTCATGTAGCGTCAGCATAGGTTGGTTGTGCATTTCTAGGAATTTGTCCATTTCATCTAGGTCGTCTAGTGTGTTGGCATAGTTTCTCATAATATCCTCTTATGATTCTTTTTATTTCTGTGGGGTCAGTTCTAACTTCTTCCCTTTCATTTCTAATTGTATTTATTTGTATCTTCTCTCTTTTTTTCTTTGTTATTCTAGCTAGGGGTTTGTCAATTTTATTGATTGGGATTGGTTTGCTGTTCTTTTCTAGTTTCTTCAATTGTTCAATTAAATCTGTGATTTTAGCTCTTTTTTTAAAAGATTTATTTTTCATTTCTCTCCCTCCCTTCCCCCCCTCCCCAGTTGTCTGCTCTCTGTGTCCATTCACTGTGTGTTCTTCTGTGTCTGCTTGTATTCTTGTCAGTGGTACCAGGAATCTGTGTTTCTTTTTGCTGCATCCTCTTGCTGTGTCAGCTCTCTGTGTGTGTGGCGCCACTCCTGGGCAGGCTGCATTTTTTTCACACTGAGTGTCTCTCCTTACAGGGCACTCCTTGTGCATGGGCCTCCCCTACACAAGGGGACACCCCTACACACAGGGACACCCCTGTGTGGCACGGCACTCCTTGCATGCATTGGCACTGTGCATGGGCCAGCTCACCACATGGGCCAGCAGCCCTGGGTTTGAACCTTGGACCTCTCTCTCTTTTTTTTTAAAAGATTTATTTATTTATTTCTCTCCCCTTCCCCCCCACCCCAGTTGTCTGTTCTCTGTGTCTATTTGTTGCTTCTTCTTTGTCCTCTTCTGTTGTTGTCAGTGGCACAGGAATCTATGTTTCTTTTTGTTGTGTCATCTTGTTGCGTCAGCTCTCCGTGTGTGCGGCACCATTCCTGGGCAGGCTTTCGTGCTGGGCGCCTCTCCTTATGGGATGCACTTCTTGTGCGTGGCCTCCCCTACACGGGAGACACCCCTGTGTGTCATGGCACTCCTTGCGTGCATCAGCACTGCGCATGGGCCAGCTCCACACGGGCCAAGGAGGCCTGGGGTTTGAACCACGGACCTCCCATGTGGTAGACGGATGCCCTAACCACTGGGCCAAGTCCGCCGCCCTGGACCTCTCATGTGGTAGGCAGACATGCTATCCATTGGGCCAAATCCATTTCCCAATTTTAGCTCTTTAATATAGGTATTTAGGGTTATAAATTTGCCCCTCAGCACTGCCTTTGATGGATGTAGGATGACCAAATACCTGAAAGTAACTTGTTTCTCTCCCTGTTACTAGGATACAAAGAAAATAATTGTATGTAAATCAGAAGGTAATGAACTGCAACCCTCTCTTTGTGCCAGATTCTGCTTTTGGTCATCAAGAATATCCTGTTGAAGCAATGAAGTATGAAAACTACCTTTAACTAGTTGGCTGGACCTGCCCAGAAGAAGCCCCTTGCTGTCCTCACTTCAACTTGCTTAATTAACATAGTAAAATTCCCACCCAGGGGTGGACTTATCTACCCCATCTGGATCATGCAATGTATATGCAAGTGTGATTTCCTGAACATACCCAATCATAAAATTATATAACCAGCTATGTGTGCTCATTCATATGCATAAAAACTAATGCATAATCAAAGCAAATGCTAAGTAATAACTTGGGTATTTAAGCAAGAGTGAAACTACAGCACAGGGAGTTGAGTCTGAGTCACTTTAGACTGACCTTGGCTCCTTACCTCGGCAGACATAATAAATGTGAGTTTGTCTAACTCTTGTGTTGAAGTTTTCGTCATGCCATCTCTGGTTATCCATAAAGGCCCTGTATCCCCTATATTTTGATAAATTGTGTTCTCTTATTCATTCATCTCAATATATTTACTAATTTCACTTAGAATTTCTTCTTTGACCTACTGATTGTTTGGAAGTGTGTTGTTCAGCCTCCACTTTTGCCAAATTTCCCCTTTCCCATCTATTATTTACAGTTTCTTTCCACTATGATCTGAAAAGGTACTTTATAAAATTTCAATCTTTTCATATTTATTGAGGCTTGCATTGTGACCTAACATGTGAAAGTTCCATGAGCACTTGAGAATAATGTATAACCTTCTGATTTGGGATGCAACATTCTATATATGTCTGTTAGGTGTAGCTTGTTTATCATTTCATTCAAATTCTGTTTCCTTATTGATCTTCTGTCTAGTTGTTCTATCTCATGATTTGAGTGGTGTGTTGAAGTCTCCACATATTGTTGTAGAGATTTTTTTCCCTTCAGTTTTTCCAGAATTTGCCTCATGTATTTTTGGGCACCCTGGTTAGGTGCATAGATATTTATGACTGATATTTTTTTGTGGTGGATTGTCCCTTTTATTAATATATAATGGCCTTCTATATTTATCAAAACTTTTGCATTTAAAGTCTTTTTTGTCTGATATTAGTATAGCTTCCCCTGCTCTTTTTTGGTTACTGTTTGCATGGAGTACCTTGTTCCAACTTTTCACTTTCAGCCAGTGTGTATCCCTGGGTCTACAATGAGTCTCTTGTAGACAGCATATGGGTGGCTTAAATTTTTTTTATCCATTCTGTTTGCCTATGTTTTTTGATTGGGGAGTTTATTCCATTCACATTCAATGATATTATGGTGAATGCATTATTTACTTCCACCATTTTATTCTATGTGTTTCACATGTCATATCTTATTTTCATCTGTCTTTTTTACTCTGGTTATCCTTTCTGTTATTCTTGCCTTCTACTCTCTCTTCCAGGCCTCTCTCTCTTGTCTTTTCTTTTTAGTGCTTCCTACAAAGCTGGATTCTTTTTTATGATCTCTTTTTTTTTCTGTTTGTTTGTGAATATTTTAAAGTCACCTTCATATTTGAAAAACAATTTTGCCAGATAAAGAATTCTCAACTGGCAGTTTATCACTTTCAATATCCTGATTGTATCATACCATGTCTTCTCGCTTCCATGGTTTCTGATGAGAAATCCACACTGTTCCTGGCATCCCTTGTATGTGATGATTTGCTTCTTCCTTGCTGCTCTCAGAATTTTCTCTTTATCTGTGACATTTGACATTCTGAATGGTATGTGTCTTTGAGTAGGTCTATTTGCATTATTCTGATTGGGATACACTGTGCTTCTTGGACATTTAAGTTCTTTTCTTCCATGAGAGTTACATATTCTTTCTGCTCCTTTCCCCTTCTCTTCTCCTAGAACTCCCAACATGTATGTTGCTTTGTTTCGTGTTATCATTCAACTCCCTGAGTTCCTGTCCAATTGTCCCCATTTTTTCCCCTCTCTGTTCTTCTTTCTTTTCAATTTCATCTGTTCTGTCTTTGATATCACTTATTCTTTCTTCTATCATTTTGAGTCTTTTGTATGGCTCTAATGTGTTTTTTATTTTGTTATTTTATTTATTTTTAATATATTTTTTTAAAGATACCTAGATTACATAAATGCCACATTAAAAATACAGGGGATTCCCATATGCCCCACTCCCTACACACATTAACAACATCCTTCCTTAGTGTGATACATTTGTTGTAATTGAACACATTTTGGAGCATTGCCACTAAGTGTGGATTATAGTTTACATTGCAGTTTACACTCTCTCCTGTACATTTCTGTAAGTTATCTAATGTGGTTTTTTTTTTTATCTCACCTATCATATCTTTCACTCCCAAGCTCTGTTATTTTTCAGGTTTTCTAATTGTTCTTGATGCTCTCTTGGTGTCTTCTTTTTTTTTTTTTTTTTTTTTTTTTTTTTAAAGATGTATTTATTTATTTAATTCCCCCCCTCCCCTGGTTGTCTGTTCTTGGTGTCTATTTGCTGCGTCTTGTTTCTTTGTCCGCTTCTGTTGTCGTCAGCGGCACGGGAAGTGTGGGCGGCGCCATTCCTGGACAGGCTGCTCTTTCTTTTCACGCTGGGCGGCTCTCCTCACGGGCGCACTCCTTGCGCGTGGGGCTCCCCCACGCGGGGGACACCCTTTGCGTGGCACAGCACTCCTTGCGCGCATCAGCACTGCGCATGGCCAGCTCCACACGGGTCAAGGAGGCCCGGGGTTTGAACCGCGGACCTCCCATATGGTAGACGGACGCCCTAACCACTGGGCCAAAGTCCGTTTCCCTCTTGGTGTCTTCTTGATCTCCTTTATCTCTTCAGCCATGTTGCCTTTCAACTCATTAATTTGATTTTGGAAATTTGTACCCATTCTCACTGATTAGTTGTCTCAAATCCTGTGTCTCATATGGGGCTTTCTTTCTTCCTTTTTTAAGATTTATTTATTTATTTTATTATTTTTCTTTACTTATCCTACCCTCCCCCCTCTTGTCTGTCTGCTCATTGTTTCCTCGCCTTCTTCAGGAGGCACCAGGAACCAAACCCAGGGCCTCCCCCATGAGAGGCAAGTGCCCAATAGCCTGGGTCATGCCTGCTCCCTGTGGGCTGTGGCATCTGCATGCATGTGGCATCTGCTTGTTGCAGTGGAGTCTTGCTTGTTGTGGCAGGAGGTGGTGTCTAAGCTCATTGTGGCTAAAGGCGGCATCTGCCTTTCTTCTTTTAGGAGGCCCTGGGACCCAAACCTGGGACCTCCCATGTGATAGGCAGGCACCCAAGGGGTTGAGTCACATTTGCTTCACTCACATGGGGCTTTAATATCTTCCTTTGCTTTGGCTATTTCTTTCATTTTCTTAGTATGACTTGTCATTTTTTGCTGCTGTCTAGGCATCTGACTATAGTGGTGCCTTTACTCAGATGCTCAGTTTCTCTCTTCCCTTGGGATTTAGTGGAAGGGGGGTATGTTACTCCTGGTCTTTGATTCTTGGTTCAACCTATTCTAGGTCTTTAGGATTTTATTTTCTGAAATCTGGGCCCTGGATCAGTAACAGGTTACAAATCCAATTGCAAGGACCTTGGGGAGGGAGGCTGTAAAAGCCAGAAAAAGCCCCTCTTGCTTATTTACTTTAAATTTCCCATGTGCACTACCTTGGGCGACCAGCAGATGATACTCTTTCGCAGGCCTCTCAGTTCAGGGCCTGGTTGATGTGTGTATGCTGCATCATGGACTGGGCCGATGTTAATGAGGATCCTGTGTCCAGGCTATTTAGAGCCTCACAATTCAAACTTTCTCAGAGGCTGTTCTGAAACATTTGCCTTCAGCCCCCTCCTTTTGCTTAGGTAGGAAATAATTCCACTCCTCTCTGCTTTCTCAACAACCAGTCCTGATCGGTAGGGAGGGTGTTTCTGAGCATGGGATCTCTTTATTCTGGTGCTGGCTCCCAAGGTCAACAATGGTGTGGCCCCTCTGGCCTGGAATGACTGGTGGGACAGAGCAGACCAAATCTGTGGGTCAAGAGCTGAGTCAGCCTTAGGCTGTTTCCTTCCCTCTCTCATTTCCTGGGGAGGCAGATCCCTGTGGGCCCACTTTGGAAGTCTCAGGGATGAGAAGAGTCAAACACAGTAGGAAAAAAGGAGTTTGAAGTGAATAAAAGAAGAGAAATAGAATGATTAAAAGAAAGGGCTCCAATTACACATAGATTAGGCCACTTAGAAGTGGTCCCACCACTCATTGATGTTCTGTTTATATTTTCCAGTATTTTTCTTTCGTGATTAATTTTCTATTACTGTCACAGTTTTTACTGTTATGTCTTCAAAATCACTAATCATTTCTTCTTCCCTGTCTAATGTGCTGATAATCCCATCTAATGTATTTTTTCATCCAAAATATATTTTTTATCTCTGGAAGTTCAGTTTTGGCTCTTTCACGTTGCTCATAATAAGCTCAATCTTTCCTCCACCTTCTAAAACTTATGGAATAGTTTTAACTGCTTGAATGTCCTTTAACATCCTTCCATTATCTATGTCATTTTAAAAAATCTATTTCTATTGCTTTTTCTTCTGAGTCATATTTTCCTGTTTTTTTCACATGCCTGATAAATTCTGATTGAATGCCAGACATTGTCAATTTTACCTTTTTAGATGCTGGTTATTTTCAAATTATGGATACTCTTGAGCTTTTTTTCCTGAGATACTGTTAAGTCACTTGGAAATAATTTGATCTTTTCAAAGCTTGCTTTTAAGTTTTGCAATGCATGACCAGAGCCCCACTACTGAATACTTTATCTGATGCCCCTTGAATGACACGGTTTCCCACTCTGGCTGGAGGGAATAGGCACTATTCTTAGTCCTTGGTGAGCTCTGAGGATTGTTGCATCTGCTCCTTTCAGGTGGTTCTTTTCCTGGCCTCTTGTAATTTCCTCACCTACATGTGTCCTCAACTAAAGACTTGTGGGGGCCCCCTACAGACCTTCAGAGTTCTTTCTGTGTGCTACCCTCTCCTGTCAGACACTCTGTATAGTCTAGCTACTGTGGTCCTTCCAGGATCCCAGCTCTGTCTCCATAATTCAGGGAGCTGATTGAGGCCTTCCTGAGTTCTTTCTCCTTGTGTTGCAGCCTGAAAATGTTCTCTAATCATGCCATTACCAGATTTCTCTAGGTTCTTGCCTATGTTACATAAAAGAATTTAAGAACATGCCAGTTTAGTTAGGTCAGTAGTTTACTAAGGTAATGAGAGAAGAAAATAGAAATGGGAGAAAATAACAGATTACAGGTCTCCAGTTGTACTGATATGGACTATGGGTGGGAGGCTCTTTGTCTCTTCGGAGATAACCTTAACCTAAGCTGTCCTGACTTGTGGGAGTGGGATGGTGAGAGGCTGCAGCCTTGCCCTTGGTAACCATGGCAACGACTCCAGTCCCAGGAAACAGTTTATCAATGCAAACTCTATAAACTTCAAATATTCAGGGAAAATGCAAACAAAATGTGCTAAAAGCTTATCTAGAATGTATGAAGTCCATGCTAAAAGCTTATCTAGGATGTAGAAGATATATGCTAATTCAAGCCTATTGAGAACTGAAACAAAAGGATCATTTGGCCTTTCCTCTCTGTATAAAAAGAACTCAAACGTCTTGTTCAGGACTCGGGTTTGAAACAGAAAGCTCCTGAATCTGGCTGGCCGTCAATAAATCATTTTTCCTTCTCAAAATCATTCCTGAGTCCTGGTCTTTCTATATGCAAATAATTGAACCTTTCTCAAATTCTACAACAGTATTTGCAGGCTGCTCCAAGCAGAGAGAGATTTGGCTTGTGCAGTTGCTTTTTAAACTATTAATTATTCCTCCCTTTGCTAATGTACAGGGGAGGGGTCCCAGCTGTTTGCTGTTTTAATTGTTTACCCCACCCATCAATTCCCCCAAGGGGGCCCAATGAGAAGGCCCCTTGAGAATACCCAGGGCTTTTTCCTTGATCCTGGATGAAATCTTGTTCTAAATGGGGGATTCCTGTGGGGTTCTTCCAGCAGCCTTCTGATGGGGCTCTTTCCCAACGGGGTTCCATGGTCATGTTTTTCATGGCTATGTTTTTCTGCTAAGTTTTTAAAAAATTTGTCTTCCCATTCCCTAAACTAGCCCACCTCAATAAGGCTTGCCTCCTTTGTTCCCCTTTTCTCAGGGATTACCATCCTGTGTTGCCTGATGTGCCATGTCTAAAAACCATTTGTCTTAGTTTCCCAGCTGTGATCACAAATATCACAAAATGGGTTGGCTTAAACGATGGGAATTTATTGGCTTATGGTTTTGAGGCCAGGAAAAGTCAAAACTGAGGGGTCAGCAAGGTGATGCTTTCTCCTGGAAGAAATGTGGTGTTCTGGGGCTGGGAGCCGGTGACCCCTGGGTCCTTGGCTTTTCTGTCAGATGGCAGTGCACATGGCGGCATCTTCTTTCTCTTCCAGATTTCACTGACATCCAGCTTCTTCTCCTCTATGTGGCTTTCTCTCTGCGTCCGAGTTTCATTCTGCCTATAAAGAACTCTAGTCATTTAAAAAACAAATTAAAAGAAATATCTGCCTTATTTTATTTTATCAACGCCCCCCCCCAACTGGGTAGCATCTTCAAGAGATCCTATTTATGATGGGTCCACACCCACAGAATGTGAACCAACACCAAGAACATGTCAAAACTGGAATACAATTCAATCTACCACATCATTATTTCAATAAATTTTACCTAATTTATTTAATTAATTGTTTAATTGCCCAATTTGTTTAATTAATTGTTTAATTGCCCAATTTAATTGTTTCAGGTGGAAAGGTAAATCTGGTTTTTGTTACTTCATTTTGGCCAGAAGCAGAAGCTAATTATTTTTGAGAATACTAGCGAAATATAGTGGATTTTCACATTGGACAAAATATTTACTTCTAATATTTAATGTATATAAAACTAGAGCTGATTTTCATGATTCTTGGCTATTTTGTTTCTGCATGTGTTTTGGATGCTACCACCAGAGGGAACCTCTGCCACACTTCATGCATATAAAGTCAGTATTAACACAGGCAAGTCAGTATTGAAGTATCCTATTAAACAATTTTTATATCTGGAACACTCTTGTTCATTTAATGTAGGAACTCGAGGGCTTGGCCCCAAATACCCTGTGAGCCTACCTGACTTTTCCGTCCCCTTTCACTTGCTGGGCCGTTCTTGCTTGGTGTCCAGCCATGCCGTCTTGTTTCTCCTGCCCCTTCTAGTGCTTCCCCCTGCCCACCCTCCTCGTCTTTCTTTTTTTCTGTGCCAGGTCCGCATTGTTGTGAAAATTCCCTCACAACTTCTACCTGTGCATTGTCTCCCTCCAGAGAGCCCATTTAACATCATGACTGCACCAACCATCCCTCTCCAGGTCGCTTCCAAATAGGAATCCTTAGAGTCCAGACATATTTCCAGGAAGACAGAGGTCCTCTCCAGAGTCATCACTGCAGATTCAGTGCCTCCCAAGCCTGCCCAATATCTATTCTCCTCTTCATTTGCCCCTTCTAGTCTTTTTTCAACACACTTTTTAAAAAATTGAGGTAGAATTTACATACAAATACATCCATTCAATTAGTTTTCAAAAATTAGTTTTGACATGTACCCATGAAATCACTACCATGACCAAGATAAAGAACATTTCCAGCAACCCAAAAAGGAAGCCACCCACCCCCTCCCCAAACCCAGTCCCAAGCAATAACTGCTCTGCTTTTCGTGACTATAGTTAACAGCTGCCTGTTCAGAATTACTGTACATACCTTTTGTGTTTGGCATCTTCCTCTCAGCGTACGGTCTATTGGATTCATCCATGTTGTTGTGCGAATGGGTTCCTTTTTATTTTTTAAATCAAGGTGTAGTGGAAGCAGAGAGTATGCAGCGATTTCGTATTGAAGGTTAGGACTCAGGAATTTTCTGAGAAGGAAGATTTATTACGACGGGCCAGGCCTGGCAGACGCCTGTCCAAAAAGCCAAGCCCTGAGTAGAGGTTTTAGGTTATTTTTATACAAGACACACACGTGGTAGGGCCAGAAGTTTAAGGGTCAAAAAGACTTTCTTTGTTAGTTTTTTAGGGTTTAGGCATTTGTTTGAATACCAGCTAAACTTGAATTAGCATGTCACCCACATTCCAGGTAAGCTTGAATTAACATATTGCCTGCCCTCCAGGTAAGCTTGAATTAACTTATCGCCCACATTCCGTCTGGATTAACTTTGAATACACGTTCAGTCTACATACTGTCTGAATATTTAAAGCCTATGTTACTTAACTGGCTTTCTAGAAACTAGGCACATTTGGATACAGAATTAGATAATTTTGAATTCATGCACAGGCTGTATTACAAGTAGTATTCCATTGTATGGATATGCCACAATTTGTTTTTTTTTTTTTAAAGATTTATTTATTTATTTAATTTCCCCCCTCCCCTGGTTGTCTGTTCTTGGTGTCTATTTGTTGCGTCTTGTTTCTTTGTCTGCTTTTGTTTCTTTTGTCCGCTTCTGTTGTTGTCAGCAGCACAGGAAGTGTGGGCGGCGCCATTCCTGGGCAGGCTGCACTTTCTTTTCACGCTGGGCGGCTTTCCTCATGGGCGCACTCCTTGCGCGTGGGGGCTCCCCCACGCGGGGGACACCCTTGCGTGGCACGGCACTCCTTGCGCGCATCAGCACTGCGCCTGGCCAGCTCCACACGGGTCGAGGAGGCCCGGGGTTTGAACCGCGGACCTCCCATATGGTAGACGGACGCCCTAACCACTGGGCCAAAGTCCGTTTCCCTGTTTTTCCATTCAGATAGATATTTCTTTTAATTTGTTTTTGCTGGTAAGCGTCCTAATTGGCATCTGCAACCTGTAATTTTTTTTTTCCTTTTTGACAGAAATGCTAACTTTACTACTGACTTGTTTATCCATTTATTTTATATATTTTTCTCAAACTGGAAATATCTTTTTGAAGAAATGATCATTGTAAAAACATGTTTATTTTTCCTTACTCAAGTAATAGAAAGTTAACATCCTTGTGATATATTGATATTTTTTGCTGTGACAATATAGAGTCATCCTTGTTTACAACTGCATAGTATCAGGGCAACATAATTTTTCTATCAATGAACCATGTAGGAAAATTTTTTGTGTTTCGATGGAAAACTACACATCCCCTATAGCATATCCTTCTAGGTTATAAATTCTAGTGTGGTCTTTGAGCTATTTAACCATAGGTAACTTCTGGCAGCTGAGAGACATGTAAATTCTTTCCTGCTTGTTCAGGATATATAGGCAGATTTTTTTCCTGTTTGGTCATGAGTTAATTGACAATCCCCTCTCCCATATGGAAAAACCAGTTTTATCTTCATTTGCAATTCATCTCAACATTTCTTTATCCCATATAAATCTGTGCTGTTTTGGCTTTTCCTATGAACTGGCTATAACATCTGCCTGACTCCCTCTTAGAACATAAATCAAATAAACTCTTTAACATGTTCATTTTCATATCCATATGAGAGTTATGATTTTACCTTTTGATGAAAATTGTCTAGCAAGCTTTATACAGCTTCTAATATTTTGAGAGTATAAAGAGTGAACAACCTTATTCAAAAATCTTTGTACATTTGCAATATTCTTTTCATAGGATAAATTGCTAGAAGCATGACTATAATAATACTCACATTTTAAAATTTTGAAATATTGTCCAACTGACTTCTAGAAAGATTGTAGGAATTTATAAACTGACACTGCAGCATAGGAGAGCGCCTGTATCCCTATATCCTTGCAAATATTGGGTTTATCAATCTTTTTCAACTTTGCCAATCTGAGAGGTGAAAAATGATTCTAGTTTTAATTTATACTTCTTGGATTTTTTATCAGAGTTAAGAGCCTCTTTATATATGGATTTCATTTGTGAACTATCTGATCAAGCCTTTTGCCCATTTTTTTCCCCTTGGGCACATTGATATTTATTTTAAAATTTGATTTGAACAGAACTCTGTTAAGAAAATTAATGTTTGCTTGCATACTATTGTATATATATATTTTTTAGTTTGTTGGGTTTTTTAAAAAGGGGTAATACTTTAATTAGTAGCAACAGTACCATTTTGGATTATTCCCCCCTGAGATGGCTCCCTCATCTGTCTACTCACTGTGTCTGCTTGTTGTCTGTTCATTGTCTCTGCTTGTTGCATCTGCTCATTGTCTCCCCATTGTGTCCATTCACTGTCTGCTTGTCTTCTTTAGGAGTCACCAGACACTGAACCTGGGATCTCCCATGTGGGAGGTGGGTACCCAACTGTTCGAGCCATATCCACTCCTTGTTGTTTGATTTTTAACTTCATCTTTTGCTGTACTCACATTTAACATTTTAATGTACTAATAATTAAGTCTATCAAGCTTTTTCTTTGTGATTTTTAGCTTTAGGGACATTCTGAGAAAGGCTACTTACCCTTAAAAAAAGAACTATATTATTTTCTGTTTTTTAAATTTTAGGACTTGTGTGTGTGCTTTCCTTTCCCTTCTTTCTTTTTAGAAACACATTTCAGACTTTATTCTGCCTGGAATTTGTATGCTTGGGAAACAAACTATTTTTTCCCCTTAACAGTGCATTTATTATTGAATTTGCTTTCCCTATCTTTTTTTTTTTTTAAAGATTTATTTATTTATTTAATTCCCCCTCTCCCCCGGTTGTCTGTTCTCTGTGTCTATTTGCTGCGTCTTGTTTCTTTGTCCGCTTCTGTTGTCGTCAGTGGCATGGGAAGTGTGGGTGGCGCCATTCCTGGGCAGGCTGCACATTCTTTTGTGCTGGGCGGCTCTCCTTACGGGGCGCACTCCTTGCGCGTGGGGCTCCCCTACACGGGGGACACCCCTGAGTGGCACGGCACTCCTTGCGCACATCAGCACTGCGCGTGGGCCAGCTCCACTCGGGTCAAGGAAGCCCGGGGTTTGAACCGCGGACCTCCCATGTGGTAGATGGACGCCCTAACCACTGGGCCAAGTCCTTTTCCCATGCTTTCCCTATCTTAATGTCATACTCTTACTTCTTTCTCATGGTCTATTCAATGCAATTTTGTTGAGTTTTTAAAATAATTTGAAACTAATTTCATAGCCTTGTCAAAATAAAAAACAAATCCAGATTAGGTAGGTAGAAATTTTATTCAAAAGGATTACTGCAATTAGGAGAGCAGGACTATTGCAAAAGTGCAGGGTGGTGGTGTTGGCGATGGTGGTGATGGTATTTCTTCAATGATTGCTCTCTTCCAGGAGCAAAGAACTCACCAAGAGGTGGGTACTGAATGCCCTAACGACATGGCCCAATCAAAGCCCTAATCATAACTTAATCACACCTAGGTACAGACCAGATTACAAACATAATCCAATATCTATTTTTGGAATTCATAACAATGTCAATATGCTACACTCAACCCTCTTAATTCCAAAAGACATTAAAATATTTGAAAAAACCTTAAATCAGTAAAAATGCAAGTACTAAATCATATCATAATCAATTTAAAGAAATACATTTTGGCTTGGGGCAAAGTTTTGTCTGCTATAGATCTCTGAAACTTACAAAACAATTTATCTGTTTCCAATACACGAATGGACAGAGGATAAACATTTTCATTAGAATAAGGAGAAATTGGGGGAGGAAACATGAGTCATGGGTCCTCTACAGTTCAGTAAACCTGCAGGGCACCCTCCATTCAATTTCAGTCTGACAGTCATTCTTAAAAGATGATAGTTTCTTCTCCTTGATGCCTTATGTGAACCCACCCTTTCCACAGGCTTGCCCAATGGCCATTTTCTTGGTTTCACCCTCATGAAGCATCTGGGTGTTGACCAAGCTCCAGAACCTCACCCTCCAAGAGTGTTGGGGTGATTGCCACACCTTACTCAATCTTTGGGTTAGAGTCTTAACCCTCCTAGTACAGCGACATGAAGACAGCATTCCCCCTAACCTTTGACATACAGGCTCAACCCTCCCAGAGCAACAGTTGACCACCTGACCTTCCCTAATCCATGGGGACAGGTCCGCTCCTCTCAGACCTGTGGGGTGCTGACCTTAACCACCCTAATCCTTGGGGAATGTGCGCCACCCTCTCTGTACCCTGGAGCAGCAAAACTCTCCCAGAAAATTGGGCAGGAACATCCACCCTCTTCAACTGCTGGGGCAAACTCACCCTCTCTGTACACATGGGTGGGGTTCCTCTCTTGGCCCAAGGTGAAGTCCTAATTCCAGATCTCAGCTTCCATGGCTTTCCTCTTGATGTCATTTCCCCCTTCAATCTCTCCTTTCCATGTCCCTTTTATTCTAGTCTGACAGTGGTTTTGTTCATACAGCTCTCTCAAAAAGCCTGTTGGTTTAGCATGTAGGAAGCAGGGATCCAAGCCATCAGACAGTAAGACTTTCCACAAGTCTTTCTGACATAACTGCATCTTCAATCTTGATTTACCAGTTGCAAGTTTAGTTAGGTCCTCCAATGGGGCACTTTCATCTGGGAGCTTGATTTCCAGAGGCTTGGAATTTCCAGAATCGGTTTCTGTTTCCTTTGTGCCCAAGAGTTCAGTCCTTGGCATATTTCTCTCACATAGCATTATGCTATAAACTGCAAGCAGAAACCAAGCTGCATTCTCTGGGTTTACTTTGAAAATTTCTTCAGCTAAATGCTCAGGCTCACCATTTTCAAATTCTGCCTTCCATAAAATACCAGGAGATAATCTTGCCAAGTTCTCTGCGACTTTAAAACAGAGATCACCTTTTCCTCCAGTTTCCAGTAACATTTTCATCATTTACTTCTAAGGCTTCATGAAATGCCTCTTTAGCATCCATATTGTTATCAACATTCTCTTCAAAGCAATCTAGGCCTTTCCACCAAGCATTTCACGATTCCTCCCCAAAATACCCCTTAACCATTTATAAAACCATTCCAGCATTTTGGTAATTGCAAAAGCACTTCCCCACACCTTGGTACCAAATTCTGTATATCAGTCAAGGTGCTGTTGCAAAATACCAGAAATTGGTTGGGTTCTAGAAAGGGTATTTATTCAGGGTGGGAGCATACACATACCAGGCCATAAAGCATGAGTTACTTCCTCACCAAAGTCTATTTTCATGTGTTGAAGCAAGATGGCTGCCAATGCTTGTGAGGCTTCAGGCTTCCTGGGTTCCTCCTTTCCAGCGTCTTGCTTCTCTCTGGGTTCAGGGTTCCTCTCTTCCCAGGGTTTGCTTCTCCCTGGCTCAGGGTTCCTCTCTTCCTGGGGCTTGCTTCTATTTTCTCTGTGAGCTTACTTCCTGGGGCTCCAGCTTAAGGCTTCAGCATCAAACTCCAAAATCAGAACTCCAACACCAAAAACCCCCAACTCGGCCCTTTGCCATGCCTTTTTATCTGTAAGTCCCCACTCACCAAGAGGTGGGGACCGAATGCCCTAATCACAGGGCCCAATCAAAGCCCTAATCATAACAATCATGTCTAGGTTTAGACCAGATTACAAATATAATCCAATATCTATTTTTAGATTCATAACCATATCAAACTGCTACAACCATGTATGACTAATTTGGGGCTCTATAGATAAAATAAAATAAAATAAAATAAAATAAAATAAAATAAAATAAAATAAAATAAAATAAAATAAAGCATCAAAGATTTATTTTCTTTCATTATTTCTCCCCTCCTCTACCCCTGTTGTTTGTACTTGCTATGTCTTATTTGTCTTCCTTGTTTCTTTAGGAGGCACTGGGAACTGACCTCGGGACATCTGATGTGGGAAGGTGGTGCCTAATCACTTGAGCCACGTCTATTCCCTGCATTATTGCATCTCTCATTATGTTTTTTTTCTTGTGTCTCTTGTTGCATCATCTTGTTGTGCCAGCTCACCACGCTTGCCTGTTGTGTCAGCTCACTCTTCTTTTTTAGGAGGCACCGGGAACCTCCATTCCCTGCTTTGTGTGTCTCTCATTGTATTTTTCTTCTTGTGCCTCTTGTTGCATCAGCTTGCCTTGCCTGCCTGTCACGCCAGCTCACTGTCTTCTTTAGGAGGCACTGGGAACTGAACCACAGACCTCCTATGTGGTAGGCAGGAGCTCAATTGCTTGAGCCACATTCTTTTCCCTACTCTATTTTATTTTTTTAAAGGAGGTACCTGGGATTGAAACTAGGCTCTTGTGTGTGGGAAGCAGGCACTCAACCACTGAACTATATCCACTCCCACAGACTGATACTCTAAAGCTACAAGGGACAAGAGAAAGAGTTTTGTGGCTTTGAGGCTCTGAGGAATGAAGTTGGTGATGATGCAGGTGAAAACAGGTCGGAGGAGAAGGATAATGATTAGGTTTGTTGCCAGATTTTCTCTAGGTTCTTGGCTAAGCTACAAAATGATTTTCAAGTGTAAGTCAGTTTAGTTAGGCCAGTAATTTAAGGGAGGGAGAGAAGAGAAATGGGAGAAAATAATAGATTATAGGTCCCAGGTAGAGAGGAAGGGGCTAAAAAGAGATAAAGAAGGCTGATTTACAGACCACAATTCCCCATTACAGGTTGAAAATCCCCAGGTTTACTTGTGTGCTGATCCAGGCAGGGGGAGGAAAAGACAAGAACAGTGCTGGTTTAGCTTTTGTGCTTGCCTTTAAAACCATTAATTATTCTGCCCCTTTGCTAATGTATGGGGAAGACTCCCAGTTGTTTTGCTGTTTTGGTTGATTACCCCACCGATCAATCTCCCAGGAGGGCCCAATGATAAGGCCCATGGAGAATACCTGGCACTTCTCCTTTATTCTAGAGGAAATCTCATTCTGAATGGGGGTTCTCGCAGGTTCTTCCAGCAGTCATGGTGTCAGGTATTTGTGACCACGTGGGTTTCCTGCCGGGTTCCAGATTCGCCTCTTGATTCCTAATCTACTAGCCTGCCTCAGCATGATCAGCAGCTAGGCTGGGGAATACAGCCCAGAGGTGTTAGGCAGAAACCCCTTAATTGAATCCCATATGTCTCTTGGTTGTTGGTTTATGGCGTGAAGCCACTTGGCTTGCTTGAAAATTTCCTGGATTTCTTGGCTTATACAGTGGTACTGATCCAAGTACAACAGGATGTGCTGGCAACAACTGTCCTTCTGCCAGTAGGTAATCTAAAGCTAACTGTTGTCCACAGTTACGGCTGTGAGGGAACTGAGAGAAGTAGTTAGTCCTTGCAGGGCTTACCCCCGTTTCTTGAGCTACAGCTTCAAGAGTGGCACTAAGGTTGCAGATGACGTGTTCTTGCTATCTGAAACCTATTCAGGGGCCTGAAAGTCCAAGTCCAAGCCCTATATGAGCAAGAATTAAACTGATAGCCCTTTTATTTTGTGTGGGGGAGGTAAAGTTAAAAGGGTGGAAGTTGGGGTCTATTACAGAGACAACTGTGCATTGCCCACCAGCTCTGGGTCAGTGAGCAGGCAAGGAGATGCTACAGGCCCTAGAGTGGTGTTGCATAGGAAGGTGACACTTGAGGGGAGACAGAAGAGTCTTTGGTTCCTGAGCGAATAATCAAAAGAGTAGAGGTAGGGGTCATTTTAACTAGACAATAGGGCTAGGGAAGACAATACTTGCAACAGCCTAGATAAAGGCAGTGGAGTTAACTGCAGCAAAGAGAAGATAAGAGAGTTAATAAGGGTCCCTAGGGGGTCAGTCAGCGAGTTCTTGCTCTCAGGGGAGAACTATTCATTCGTTAAGAAAATGACAGGGGAAGTGGGCGTGGCTCAACTGATAGAGCGTCCACCTACCATATGGGAGGTCCAGGGTTCAAACCCAGGGCCTCCTGGCCCATGTGGTGAGCTGGCCCACATGCAGTGCTGCTGTGCTCATGGGGTGCTGTGACACGCAGGGGTGTCCCCCACAGGGGAGCCCCAAGCACAAGGAGTGCTCCCTGCATTGAGCTGCCCCACGTGAAAAAAGCACAACCTGACCAGGAGTAGCCCTGCACACACAGACAGCTGACGCAGCAAGATGACACAACAAAGAGAGACAGATTCCAGTGCCACCGAGAATGCAAGCGGACACAGAACATACAGTGATTGGATACAGAGAGCAGACAACACGGGAGGAGGGAAGAGAAATAAATAATAAAATAAATCTTTAAAAAAAGAAAGAAAATGACAAAAGGAAATTTAAGTGTACTTATCCCTGGTCTTGGCAGAGCTGTCTGCATTAGACACTGGCTGCTTCTGGACTTGCTGACTGGTTGCAGTTGCAGGGTCAGGTCTCTGATGTTTTCAGTGATCCACTGGGGTGACAGGATTGGCTTTAGGTGCCACAGGTGAATCCAGGATTCTTCGAAGCTTTGCGGCAGTGCGGGTGGTAAGGAGGACTTGAAAGGGTCCTTTCCATCGGGGCTCAAGCCTGCGTTTCTGAAGATGCCATTTCCAATATACCTAATGCCTTGGTTGCACAGGTGGTAGAGAATTGGGGAGACCTGTAGAGAGAGACTTAGAAAAGTTTTGTGGAGCTCAGAAACAGTTTGTGAGAGTTTGGGGCAGTAGGTAGCCACGGAGGAGCTAACTTTGGCAGTTTATGATGAGGGAAATAAGGACATGGGTCTTCCAGTAACTATCTTGTATAGGGAAAGCTGGTGAGGGACACAAGAGTGTCCCCATAAGTTCTTGAGGACTAGGGGAAGAGCTTTAACCCAGGGCTGGGGCGGCGGGTGGGAGGCCAAATTGCTCCATAAGTTTTCCGAGCTGTGTCTCGGTCAGGCCATTGGAACACTCAACCAGACCCGCTGATTGGGGGTGATGGGCAGTGGAGGTGCAGCAGGATGGGTAAAAGTGACAGAAGTTTAGAGAGGGGCTGCCCTGTGAAGTGAGTGCCATGGTCACCATGGGTTTTTAACAGAGTTTCCACAGGATGAAGCACAAAAATTGTAAGAGTCAAGTCTAGGGCTACTTCAGAGACTGCCTGCGGCAAAGTCGCAGCGGCAATGACTGTGCCAGGCAGGAAGTGTACCTGAATCTTGTCTAGGTTCTTGGCTATGCTGCAGAAATGAATTTCAAGAGCACATCGGGTGAGTTAGGCCAGTAATTTATTCAGGCAGGGAGGGAAGAGAAATGGGAGAAAATAACATATCATGGGTCCCAGGTAGAGAGAAAGGGGCTGAAAAGTGATAAAGAGGGCTGATTTACAGGCTCCAGTTCCCCATTATAGATTATAAATGCACAGGTTTTACTTGCATGGCGACCATGGCAGGGGAAAACAGCAAGAGCAGGGCACAGAAGGCAGGAAGAGGCACACGGACCAGCACCAGGACAGGCACTGGGACAGGGTGAATGCAAGAGAGCAAAAGGTCTTCGTGCTTGTTTTTTAAACCATTAATTATTCTGCCCCTTTGCTAATGGCAGGGGAGAAGTTCCAGCTGTTTGCTGTTTTGATTGATTACCCCACCCACCAATCCCCAGGAGGGCCCAATGATAAAGTCCTTGGGGAATATCCAGGGCTTCTCTTGGCTTTTGGAGGAAATCTTGTTCTGAATGGCAGAGTCTTGTGTGTGTGTGTGTGTGTGTGTGGGGTCTTCCAGCAGCCATCTTGGGGTTTCTTTTTTTTTTTTTTTTTTTCCCTAGGTATCCTCTTTATTTATTTTTTTTAATATTTATTTATTATTATTATTTTTAATTACAATTAAAAAAATATATGAGGTCCCATTCAACCCCACCGCCCCCGCCCCCCACTCCCCCCACAGCAACACTCTCTCCCATCATCGTGATACATCCATTGCACCTGGTAAGTTAATCTCTGAGCATCACTGCACCCCATAGTCAATGGTCCACATCATAGCCCAGACTCTCTCACGTTCCATCCAGTGGGCCCTGGGGGGATCTACAGTGTCCCGTAATTGTCCGTGAAGCACTATCCAGGACGACTCCACGTCCCGAAAACGCCTCCACATCTCATCTCTTCCTCCCGTTCCCCACACCCAGCAGCCCCCATGGCTACCGTTCCCACACCCATTCCACATTTTCTCTGTGGACATTGGATTGGTTGTGTCCATTGCACACCTATGTCAAGTGATGGCTTAGATTGCACATGGGTACTGGATGCACTCTTCCTGCTTCTAGTTGTAGACACTCTAGGCTCCATGTTGTGGTGATTGACCTTCTTCAACTCGATGTTAGCTGAGTGGAGTAAGTCCAATAAGTCAAAATGTAGGAGCTGAAGTCTGTTGAGGCTCTGGGCCTGGGTGTCATATTATCAGTCCAGAGATTCAAATCCCCTACATATATCTTAAACCCAGCACCAACTACAATTCCAATAAAGTAGCATGCAAGTCTTGTGAAAAGAGATCCCCTCTGAGTCCATTTCCATCACGCAGAAACACCAGCTCCAAAGAAGGGCCATCTGTCATGGCAGTGAACCCCTTCTGCCATGACCATAGAACCCGTGGGTCTCTTTATCCCTCAAAAGAACCAATACCTGGGGTTGTATCTACCTTATCTGTCTCTTAGACTCTGTTCAGTTGTACATAGGGGTATTCCTTCTGACAACCTCCAGACTCTTTTTTAGAGACTCACAGCCTTATAATCTCATTTCTCCTTTCCATTTCCCCCTTACATTAGGTCAAACCGCTTCCTGAAGTCATGTTATTATATGTAGACAGGTATATTCTGCTGTTCCGCATTGAATCTTTAATTCAAGGTCATTTTCTAGTTGCTTCTTCAGCTGGTATGTGGTAGTGATCCCTCGGTGCCAGGGAGGCTCATCCCCGGGTGTCGTGTCCCACGCTGGGGGGAATGCATCACATCTACACGCTGAGTTTGGCTGTGAGAGTGGCCACATTTGAGTAACATGAAGGCTGTCAGGAGGAAACCCCCAGGCACAATGCTACTCTAGGCCTTGTTCTTATTGCAGGTGCATAGGCTCAAAAGTGTAGCCATTAGTATCAAGAGCCCACTGTTGGGCCCTCCTTCCTTCCTGGTTCTTGCCGTTGCACCTGGAGGATTGCCGCTGCTCTCCCAGGGCCCACAACAGTGACCCCCCGGCCAGGAGCCCAGTACCCCACTAGCTGTTGTTATTAATTGTTTCCACTATGAGTATATATAGACATTACCATATACCCTGGGCATATGCCCTGTATAACTCCCTGTCAACCATATATATCCTGTCAATAACATCCCATATCAGTATTCCTCCGCTGCCATTGTTGAACCACTCTGTGATCCAAAACTTCCCGTAAAGTGAATCCCAACATAATGTCAGTTTCAGAAGTCTTAGATCACCAAAATTCATATATACAATATACAGTATTTCCCCAGATCCACCATAAAACCTTTTCCCTTCCACAGCAATAATCTTTTTTTTTTTTTTAATTTTTTTATTTTTTATTGACTTTTTAATAATATTACATTAAAAATATATATGTGAGGTCCCATTCAACCCCACCCCCCCACCCCCCCTCTCCCCCCCCCCCCAACAACACTCGTTCCCATCATCATGACACATCCATTGGATTTGGTAAGTACATCTTTGGGCACCTCTGCACCTCATATACATTGGTTCACATCATGGCCCATACTCTCCTCTATTCCATCATGTAGGCCCTGTGAGGATTTACAATGTCCGGTGATTACCTCTGAAGCACCATCCAGGGCAGCTCCATGTCCCGAAGACGCCTCCACCTCTCATCTCTTCCTGCCTTTCCCCATACCCTTTGTCCATTATGTCCACTTTTCCCAATCCAATGCCACCTCTTCTATGTGGACACTGGATTGGTTGTGTCCATTGCACCTTTATGTCAAGAGGAGGCTCAGATTCCACCTGGATGCTGGATGCAATCCTCCCATTTTCAGTTGTAATCACTCTAGGCTCCATGGTGTGGTGGTTGTCCTTCTTCACCTCCATCTTAGCTGAGTGTGGTAAGTCCAATAAATCAGATTGTAGGTGCTGGAGTCTGTTGAGGCTCAGGATCTGGCTATCACATTGTCAGTCCAGAGATTCAAATCCCCTAAATATATCTTAAACCCCAACATTAACTGCACCTCCAGCACATTAGCATGAAAGTCTTATGAAGGGAGATCCCATCTGAGTCCAGATTCATCACACATAAACACCATTTCCAAAGAGGGGCCATCTGCCCTGGTAGTTAACCCCATCGGCCATGACCGTAACTCCCATGGGTCTCTTTAGCCCTCAAAGGAACCAATATCTGGGGGTTGTATCTGCTTTATCTGTCTCTCTGACTCTGCTCAGTTGTGCATGAGGGCAAACCTTCTGCCAGCCTCCAGACTCTTTTTTAGAAACTCGTAGCCATATAAACTCATTTCTCCTTTCCATTTCCCCCTTACTTTAGGTCAAACAGCATTTTAAAGTCATGGTATTTTATGTAGACATGGATATTCTGCTGATCCGCATTGAACCTTCCGTATAAGGTCATTTTCCAGTTGCATCATCAGTTGGTAGTTGATAGTGGTCCCTCGTCCACAGCAATAATCTTTTAACTTATTCATATCATATTTCCTGAAACTGATGTACAGATTCCGAAACTATAGTTTTCAAACAAGGTAACATTTGTGCTTACTATGTGGTCCATACTTTAGGTTGTACAGTTTTCTAAATTTTTTAGTTATCCTGTTTTGTCTTATGGTTTTCATTATTAGTCTGTCGTCCCCTATATGTTTTTGGTGTAATATTAGCTGTTTTATATTCATCCTCGTGTACTCTCACATAACTCCTCTTTTGCCCCCTTATTTACCTTTGTTCCATCCATTGCACGTCTATTTTCCCCTCCCCTTAGGGCCCACAACGCCTGCCAATCTAATGCCCTGGGAGCCGTCCTTTCTCACGAGAGATACAGTTCTCTCTATTCGACGGCATTAGTCTTCCCCAGGATATGGGTCCACCCCACCCAATGGTAGAACCCACCTTGGCAAAATGAGCCTTCAGCTATTCCCTCCGGAGTCCGTCCCGCATCAGACCATACCCCCTGAGCGTCCTAACCAGGTAACCCTCCTACTTATACTTTGATACGTTTTACTCAACATTTAGTTCTCAATGAACTTCTGGCACTCTCCCATGTTTGTATGTTGCCCCTCCCTCCCACCTATTTCTTGGACCATATTACCCCTCTTCCCATCCCCAGCCCCCCTCAAACCCAGAAAACCCCACCCGAAGGTAACCCCTTGCCCCCATTTTGTCCCTTCTTTGTGCTCATACTTACCTCCAGCTCATCACAGATTCCACCCCTACAGACATTAACTCACAGCCTTCCTCCACCCCCCGATTTCCAGTAAGCCACTTTTCCAGACTCTAGCTCTCTGAGGCAGTTAACTTATTTCATATCATTGAGGTCATATAGTATTTGTCCTTCAATGCCTGGGTTGCTTCACTCAACATAAGATTCTCAAGGTTCATCCATGTTATCACGTGCGATTGTAGTGTATTGGTTCTTACAGCTGAGTAGTATTCCATTGTGTGTATATACCACATTTTATTGATCCACTCATCTGTTGATGGACTTTTGGATTGATTCCAACTTTTGGCGATGGTGAACAATGCTGCTATGAACATTGGTGTACATATATCGGTTTGTGTCCTTGTTTTCAGATCTGATGGGTATATACCCAGCAGTGGTATTGCTGGGTCATATGGCAAATCTATGGATAATTTTTTGAGAAACTGCCAAACTGTCCTCCAGAATGGTTGGATCCTTCTGCATTCCCACCAGCAATGGATGAGTGTTCCCCTTTCTTCACATCCTCTCCAGCATTTGTATTCTACTGTTTTTTTCATGGCTGCCAATCTTATGGGAGTAAGATGGTATCTCATTGTAGTTTTGATTTGCATTTCCCTGATAGCTAGGGATTTGGAGCATTTTTTCATGTGCTTTTTAGCCATTTGTATTTCTTCTTTGGAGAAGTGTCTGTTTAAATCTTTTTCCCATTTTTAAAATGGGTTGTTTATCTTTTTGTTTTCGAGATCTATGAGTTCTTTATATATGCAAGTTATAAGTCTCTTATCAGATATATGGTTGCCAAATATTTTCTCCCATTGTGTGGGTTCCCTTTTTACTTTCTTGACAAACTCCTTTGAGGTGCAGAAGGCTTTAATTTTGAGGTAGTCCCATTTATCTATTTGTTCTTGTGCTGCTCGTGCTTTTGGTGTGACATTCATGAAGCCATTTCCTATTACAAGGTCCTGTAGATGTTTCCCTACACTGCTTTCTAAGGTCTTTATGGTCTTGGCTCTTATATTTAGGTCTTTGATCCATCTTGAGTTGATCTTTGTATAAGGTGTGAGATGGTAATCCTCTTTCATTCTTCTACATATAGCTATCCAGTTCTCCAGGCACCATTTGTTGAATAGGCCATTCTCTCCCAGTTGTGAGGGTTTGGTGGCTTTATCGAATATTATATGGCTATATACATGAGGTTCTATATCTGAACTTTCAATTTGATTCCATTGGTCTGTGTGTCTCTCCTTATGCCAGTACCATGCTGTTTTCACTACTGTAGCTTTGTAGTACGTTTTGAAGTCAGGAAGTGTGATTCCTCCTATTTCGTTTTTCTTTTTCAATATGTCTTTGGCTATTCGGGGCCTCTTTTTATTCCAAATAAATTTCATAGTTAGTTTTTCTAGTTCCTTAAAGAAGGCTGTGTTGATTTTTATTGGGATTGCGTTGAATGTGTAGGTCAGTTTTGGTAGGATAGACATCTTAATAATATTCAGTCTTCCTATCCATGAACAGGGAATATTCTTCCATTTATTTAGGTCTTCTTTGATTTCCTTGAACAATCTTGTATAGTTCTCGATGTATAAGTTTTTTACCTCTTTAGTTAAATTTATTCCTAAGTATTTGATTTTTTTATTTACTATTGTGAATGGTATTTGTTTCTTGATTTCCTCCTGATCTTGCTCATTATTGGTGTATAGAAATGCTACTGATTTTTGCGCATTGATCTTATAACCTGTGACTTTGCTAAACTCATTTATGAGTTCTAGGAGCTTTGTTGTAGATCTCTCAGGGTTTTCTATATATAGGATCATGTCATCTGCAAATAATGAAATTTTGACTTCTTCCCTTCCAATTTGAATGCCTTTTATATCTGGTTCTTGTCTCAGTGCTCGAGCCAGTACTTCCAAGACAATGTTAAATAGGAGCGGAGACAATGGGCATCCTTGTCTTGTTCCTGATTTTAGAGGGAAGGATTTCAGGATTTCGCCATTGTAAACAATGTTGGCTTTAGGTTTTTCATATATACTCTTTATCGTGTTCAAAAAGTTTCCTTGTATTCCGATCTTTTGGAGTGTTTTTATCAGGAAGGGGTGCTGTATTTTGTCAAATGCCTTTTCTGCATCTATAGATATAATCATGTGGTTTTTTTCTCTCAATCTGTTTATATGGTGTATTACATTGATTGATTTTCTTATGTTGAACCATCCTTGCATACCTGGAATAAATCCCACTTGGTCATGGTGTATAATTCGTTTAATGTGTTGTTGAATATGATTAGCAAGTATTTTGTTAAGTATTTTTGCGTCTAGGTTCATTAGAGAAATTGGTCTGTAATTTTCCTTTCTTGTGGTGTCTTTGTTTGGCTTTGGTACTAGGGTAATGTTGGCATCATAGAAGGAATTAGGCAGTGTTCCTTCTGTTTCGATTTTTTGGAATAGTTTCAACAGGATTGGTGTTAGTACTTTCCGGAATGTTTTGTAGAATTCACCTGTGAAGCCGTCTGGCCCTGGGCTCTTCTTAGTTGGGAGATTTTTAATGACTGATTCTATCTCTTTGCTTGTGATTGGTTTGTTAAGATCATCAATTTCTTCTTTCGTCAGTATGGGCTGCTTATGTATTTCTAGGAATTTGTCCATTTCCTCTAAATTGTCATTTTTGTTGGAATATAGTTTTTCAAAGTATCCTCTTATGATAGTCTTTATTTCTGTGGGGTCAGTGGTGATATCACCTTTCTCATTTCTTATTTTGTGTATTTGCATCTTTTCTCTTTTTTTCTTTGTTAGTCTCGCTAAAGGTTTGTCAATTTTGTTGATCTTCTCAAAAAACCAGCTCTTGGTCTTGTTTATTTTTTCAAGTGCTTTCTTATTTTCTATTTCATTTAGTTCTGCTCTTATCTTTGTTATTTCCTTCCTTCTTCTTCCTGTTGGGTTACTTTGTTGTTGTTTTTCTAATTCCTTCAAGTGTGCAGTTAATTCTTCAATTTCTGCTCTTTCTTCTTTTTTGATATATGAATTTATGGCTATAAATTTCCCTCTCAGTACCGCTTTTGCTGCATCCCATAAATTTTGGTATGTTGTGTTATCATTATCATTTGTCTCAAGGTAGTCATTGATTTCTTTTGAGATTTCCTCTTTGACCCACTGTTTTTCTAAGAGTGTGCTGTTTAATTTCCAAATTGTCGTGTGAAGTCTGGGTCTCTGTCCCTTGCAAATTTCCAGCTTGACTCCACTGTGGTCAGAGATATTGTTTTGTATGATTTTGATCTTTCTGAATTCATTAAGCCTTTCTTTGTGGCCTAGCATATGATCAATCTTGGAGAATGTTCCATGTGCGTTTGAGAAAAATGTATATCCTGCTGTGTTTGGGTGTAATGATCTATATATGTCTATTAGATCCAGCTCTTCTAATATACTGTTCAAATGTTTTGTTTCTTTAGTGATTCTCTTTTGAGATGTTCTGTCCAGAGTTGATAGTGGTGTATTAAAATCCCCCACTATAATTGTAGATGCATCTATTCTTTCACTTAGTTTTTCCAGCGTTTGCCTCACATATTTAGAGGCGCCCTTGTTAGGAGCATAAATATTTATGATTGTTCGATCTTCTTGACACATTGTCCCTTTCACTAAAATATAGTATCCTTCTTTGTCTCTCACAATTGTTTCGCATTTAAAGTCTATTTTGTCTGATATTAATATAGCTACTCCTGCCTTTTTTTGGTTGTTGTTTGCTTGTATGATTGTTTTCCAGCCATTCACTTTCAACCTCCATGAGTCTCTGGGTCTAAGATATGTCTCTTGTAGGCAGCATATAGATGGGTCGTATTTCCTTATCCAGTGTCCCAGTCTGAATCTTTTGATAGGTGAGTTTAATCCGTTGACATTCAGTGTTATTACGTTTAGAGAGTTATTTATGGTAGCCATATTTTGATTGGATTTGTGTTTGTTATACTTTGTTTGTATCACTTTATTTTCCCCTTCTATTTTTGTCTTTCTTGTTGCTTTTACACTCTCCTCCATCTCTGACTGTCCTGTTTTTTCCTTTCTTCCTGCAGAATTCCCTTAAGAATTTCTTGAAGGGGAGGTTTCTTGTTGATATACTCTTTCAGTTTCTGTTTATCTGTGAATATTTTGAACTCTCCATCATTTTTGAATGCTAGTTTAGCTGGATAGAGTATTCTTGGTTGGAAATTTTTTTCCTTTAGTACCTTGACTATATCATACCACTGCCTTCTTGCCTCCATCGTTTCAGATGAGAAATCAGCACTTAATCTTATGGAGTTTCCCTTGTATGTGATGGTTTTCTTTTCTCTTGCTGCTTTTAGAATTTTTTCTTTGTCTTGAGCATTGGATAATTTGACAAGTATATGTCTTGGGGTGGGCCTGTTGGGGTTTATGACCAGTGGAGTGCGCTGTGCTTCTTGGATATGTACATCTGTCTCTTTCAGTAGATTTGGGAAGTTTTCATTCATTATTTCCTGCAACACTCCTTCTGACCCCTTTCCCTTCTCTTCTCCTTCTGGAATGCCTATAATACGTATGTTTGAGCGTTTTGCGTTATCATTCAGGTCCCTAAGTCCTATCTGGATTTTTTCTACCTTTTTATTGACCACTTCTACTATGTGTTTGATTTCCAATGCACTGTCTTCCACATCACTAATTCTCTGCTCTGCCTCTTCTAGTCTGCTGATATTTGCTGCAAGTGTATTTTTGATTTCTTGAATTGTGGTGTTCATTTCCATCATATCTGTTATTTTTTTGCGCATGTCTGCAATTTCCCCTCCAAGTGTTGTCTTCACGCTGTTAACCTCTTTCATTACTTCATCAAATTTGTCGGTGATAAATGTTCTGAGATCTTTCATTGCTTGTGCGAAGTCCTGCCCCCCTTCCTGATTTTCAGTTTGTTGGTTGGATTCAGCCATGTTTTCCTGATTACTGGTTTGGTTTGTAGATTTTTGTTGCTGTCTTGTCAGCATTTTTTCTTGACGGGTTTAATCAGTTCCTTAGCTTCTTTGTCTAGTCTTGGAGATTAATTAGCTGTTGTTTTTGCGTAAGTGTTATATCTTCTCTTTGTCACTTTGTTCTTCTTATTCCAATTTCTTATTGCTAGTTAAGCTCACTTTAAAGGAAAGTATTAGTGCTGGGGAAAGTCAATTGTGTAAGGAAGGAAAAAGTGTGAAGTAGTATTGGTGATATATGTTTACAAAGCAATAATATGAGTTCTGGGAGGATGGAGGTTAGATCATGTAAATTGTGTAGAGTTATAGTAGTAGGAAAGTACCTATAATGAGGTAGACGACTGAATATGGGAGGAATGTGGTACGTACTAAGAGGCTATTGTTTTCGTGAGAGAGGGAAAGAGAAAAGAAAGGTAATAGTTTCAGGGACGAATACCAGATGGAAAACTAAACAAAGGTATTAGAAATTAAGAGTTAGACACTTTATGGATCAAAGAAAGGGAGATGGAATATAGGAGAGATAGCAGATGGTGGAGGATATCAAGTTGTAGGGGAAAGGGGATAGTGTAGATAGGCTAAATCTATTCACAGAGAAATGAGGCAGTGGAGGGTGAGGAAACCCAGCAAATGTGAGATATTTCCTGTAGGACCTATTGTATTGTTAAGGTAAAATAGTATAAGAAGAATATTGGGGACAAGAAAGAGAGGATTGAAAAAAAAAAAAAAAAAAAAAGAACAACAACAACAACAACAAAAAACCAAAGAACAGAAACCCCGCCGCCAGGCTCGGCTGGGCTCAGCTGGGCTCCGGTCCCCCGCCCGCCGCCCGCCGCCCGCCGCAGCTCGGCTGGGCTCGGCTGGGCTCGGCTTTCCCGCCTGCCACCCGGCGCAGCGCAGCGCAGCTCCGCTCTCCCGCTCGCCGCCCGGCGCGGTGCGGCTGGGCTCGGCCGAGCTCAGCTGGGCTCCGCCCCTCCGCCCACCGCGGCTCAGCCGGGCTCGGCCGGACTCGGCTACCCTGGCCGCCGCCCACTGGGGCTCCGCGCGGTGCTAGCTGCCTCGGCTCCACCTACCCAAGGAGGGAATCCTCCACACGTAGCTGGGATCTCCGTGTATATTTCACAGATGGATCCTCTCTGTTACCTTCCCTCCAAATCGATGTCCAGACACCTCCGGACCAGGAAAATTCCCGAAACAGCCGGTCCCAAAGAGTCTCCGACGCCTCCAGCCAATTCCCCCCAGGAGCTAGTAACCGGGAAGTTCACTCAGCCGCCATCTTGCCTCCCCCTCCTGAAAAGTCTCAATTTATATCTTATAGACCAGTCCTTTCCGTTACCTTCCCACCAAATCGATGTCCAGACACTTCCTGCCCTGAAAAAATCCTGAAAAAGCCTGGTCCCAGAGAACCTCCAGCGGTGCCCAGCTGCCTCTTCCCAGGAGAGACGGCAAGGCAAGCTCACTCAGCCGCCATCTTCGGTATCCTCTTTCCATCTTGGGGTTTCTGATGTCCACTGGACTCTCTGTCAGGTTCCAGATCCATCCATTGATTCCCTATCTTACTAGCCTGCTTCATTCCCCCCTCAGAGATTTTACACCTTTATTCTTAGAGGAGGGCTGAAGGGAGATGGTCATTCTTCTGTAGCAACTTCCTGTTGGTTAGGGGCAGTAGGCCCTACTTGACAAGGTGTAAAACCCTTCTGCTATTCTATCTCAGTTGGAGGAAGATGGATCTGGAATCCTGGGCAAAGCTAGATGAAATCACCATATGGCTAACAAGATGTTGATTCTGGAAGACATAAACTTTATTAGAATTTTGGGAATATATGGTCCCACTAAGAGGATACTGGACCGCAAAAGTAGAAAAGTTCAGGTGCCTGCAAAGGTTGCATTTTCCCAAAGTTGGTGGGAAACAGTATTTTTTCTTTAGTTATTTTATGCTGTTGGTTAACTCTAGAGAGATTGCAATAGACAACAGGGTTAGGTATAAATTGCCAATCGCAGTCCTATGGTAGAGGAGAGGAGTGAGAAGAGGCATTGTCCTTTTTAGTTAAGTTACAGGAGATAAAAACAGACAAGACTTCTTAAGGAATATCTGGTATACTTCCACCCCCCACCCCAGCAATAGGCCTTTGGGCTAGAGTTAGAGGGAACAGCTGACTTTGACACCGACACTACTTAGCTTTGTCTTGAAGAGGTATTTCAGGCTGTCCAAGGACTGGCACTTGTAACTCTCATCAGATCTTCTGGTGAGCTTTACTTGGGATAAGTGCACCATGCTGGGAATTCCTTTAATAGCCATGGGAGTGATCAGAACTACAGAGTAAATTTCCTTCCATTTTGGCTCTAATTGAGAATGAGGCTTGTTTTCTTGCCAGGTTTTTATCAGAACCTGGTTTCCAGGTCCTGGGTGAGGAAAGGTTGCCCATGGACCATCTCAAAGGGGCTAAGCTGAAGTGGGTCTTAGCCACCTCATTTACTGTTTCCTTTCTGGTGGGAAATGCTTAGCTCTGGAAGGATGGCATGTGGATCTGCCAGTCCTCCCCAGGGTATGAGTGGGACAAGTTCTGGAATAAGGGCTAGGAGGGAGACCTGGGTTAAGCATGTCTTACACCTGGTGTGGGGTGAAGATGGAGAGGTTACCCCTAAGTTAATTTGGTGGCATTTTAAATTAAAAGGACTGTTGCCCCCACTGCTCTCGGGCAATTCTTTTATCTTACAGGCACGATTATTAACTACTTAGAAAATGAAGTTAACCAAGACTTTTTAACATGTTCAATGTTTCTCTGCATATGGTCTAGAATAGAAAAGGTATTACTATAATCATCTGGCATATATCTAGAACAGGATACAGGTACAGTACTGATTACTAATTAATGCACCATCCAATGCATAAATCTATTAATTGCAGCTCAAAGAGAAACTTAAGTGCTAGGTTTGCAATACCTTACATGCTATCTATCCATGAGAGTAGACCATAATGCCATTTTGTTTAAGTTCTACTCACAGTACTCTGGTGATCATTGCTACACTTGGTATGTTCTTCACACAGCCAGCAAGCTGCAGCACCATTGACCCTAGAGAGAAGCTAAGAAGGTAGGCTCCAGTATTCCTTCAGCACTATGAAACAGTGCCAGTCTGGAGACAATATCCATTGTATATTTGGCTATATCCAGCCATCACTGGCTGTTTCAGGAGTTTGAAAATGCAATACAGTCTCCATCGACTTCAGGAGCACAACCAGAGATGTAATAGATACCTTATTGTTTTAGGGGTCAGTGACCAACCTAGCCAATAACACAATATGGAGAGGCAACCTGCAGTGTATTGAAGGCCTGGTTTGAATGCACAAGATAGTTTGACAATATGAAGTCTATCTTTTGATTTTATACACTTTGTAAGCACTTCCAATGCAATGCGTAACATATCAAATGAGCTTAACATTTTTATACTTTGCTTCTTACTTCTACACTTTTACCATGAGACACTAATTAGCAGGTATTTTACTTTAGCAGTAGAGGAAAACTAGTTTTTCCATTTTTTAAGATGAAAACTGAAGATTCCCAATGGAATCAAGATTATTTTTCATTACCACCACTTGAATATGCACACTGAGGTGACTTCCAGACAGGTTTCACTGCTATGAAGTTACTTTTTGCCATTAACATCAATTTAGGTTTCTAATTAATAATGGCTTCTTAGAACTAGCCATTTAAGTGCTTCAGTTTAGAAGATGCTTTTACAAACTCTTTATAATTAACCACAACCACATAGACTGGTTAATTTACCTTAGATCACAATTAGCAACCAATGGAATTTATTTATTCATTTAAACAAGGGCAGATCTATATTTCTTTAACTTAATTTCATTAGGTATGAACTTAACTTTCATCATCTTGAAGATTTAACAAATTTATATACTTGGTATTTCATAAACCTAGGGAGATAACACCGAAGCTAAATAAAATGGAAACAGTTATAGTTTATGCAAAGAAATGCACACAGGGGCGGCGGACTTCGCCCAGTGGTTAGGGTGTCCATCTACCACATGGGAGGTCCACGGTTCAAACTCTGGGCCTCCTTGACCCGTGTGGAGCTGGCCCATGTGCAGTGCTGATGCGCGCAAGAAGTGCCCTGACACGCAGGGGTGTCCTCCGCATAGCGCAAGAAGTGTGCCCTGTAAGGAGAGCCGCCCAGCGCAAAAGAAAGTGCAGCCTGCCTAAGAATGGCGCCGCCCACACGGAGAAATGACACAAGATGACGCAGCAAAAAGAAACACAGATTCCTGTGCCACTGACAACAACAGAAGCGGACAAAGAAGACGCAGCAAATATACACAAAGAACAGATAACCAGGGGGGCGGAAGGGGAGAGAAATAAATAAATAAATAAATCTTAAAAAAAGAAAAGACATGCTAGTTCTGGAAAACTGCTTATTTTTAAAGATCTTTCAAGGACTTTTTTACTTGTTGATATTTGGTAATAGGATTATTAATCACCCTTATTTCAAGGCTGTTAAAAGGTTTAAATTGAGGGAATTATAGGACAAACTATGATATTTAATTCCCCAGCTTAGAAGATAGTTTCAATCTGTCACACCTTGTCTTTCCCACATGTATAACTGCATATTTGATTTTAGCTCATCTATGAATTTTCATTTGTTAATTTGATATTATCATCCCAATGTCTAAAGTTATATATCGAACAAGTAGGCAGACACGAATAGAGTTTGACACAGAACTTGCTGTTATAATTTTCATTCTCTTACAAAGTAAGTTTAACTATAAGATAAGGAGAGATTTCTTGGAAGGCTCCTTTTAGTTACCCTAATTTGCATGGTGACCATGAAGATCTGCACAAGAATTTCATTCCTTAATTATTGGCTTATAACCAAAATGTCCCCAGTGCTTTAATAGAGTGTTCCTTTGCTTCAGAATTTTATTTTTCACTTTGTCTTTAGCAGACCTTGAATGAGCAAGAATAATTCTGTGTATACTCACTGAGGCTATCGAAGCCTCGGGGAAACTGGTTTTTCTCATGAATTGCCACTTTCAGGAACCCCCATCAGTCAAGGCAGGAGGCCTCCTTCACTTCCCAGTCTTTGGAGATAACAGGACTCCAGTGGCTGCTGGACTGGAAGAGTGGACATTCAACCCCAAGGGTCAAGAATTCCTCCAGGCAGAAACTTAGTCCATACTTGGAGCCACAAGAGAAAGCAGGGTCACGAATACCAATAGGACAGGAGACAGGGATGTCTCAAATTTCCTTTCCCCTGAGCATAGGGGCAGAAGCTGTGATGAAATAACCATAAGCGGGAAACGGACTTGGCCCAGTGGTTAGGGCGTCCATCTACCACATGGGAGGTCCGTGGTTCAAACCCCGGGCCTCCTTGACCCGTGTGGAGATGGCCCACACGCAGTGCTGATGCGCACAAGAAGTGCCTGCCACGCAGGGGTGTCCCCCGCGTAGGGGAGCCCCACGCGCAAGGAGTGCGCCCTGTAAGGAGAGCTGCCCAGCGCGAAAGAAAGTGCAGCCTGCCCAGGAATGGCGCCGCCCACACTTCCCGAGCCGCTGACGACAACAGAAGCGGACAAAGAAACAAGATGCAGCAAATAGACACAGAGAACAGACAACTGGGAGAGGGGGGAATTAAATAAAATAAATAAATCTTTAAAAAAAAAAAAGAAATAACCATAAGCAAAAGCAAGGGGAGCAGCTAGGCTTGAAGTGACCATAAACCAAGGTAAGTTCAGTTTAGAATTTACACTTACAATAGTAGGTTTAGGCTAAATCTACCCATTTTCAGTTATTGTCCTTCTGCTGTTTTAAAATATAAAGGCATCTATAAATGACCTTAATTCTTAATTATAGTTTCTAGTAAGTTTTTACTTTAAGGCAAATTGGGTACCTTTATTAACTAAGCCACAAGAATTTTATTAGTAACAACTTTGCAAAGTTTCTCTGCTTTTCTGGCAGTTGAATCAATCCTACTTGTGATTTATACATTAAATCCAATTGCAAGACAGTACTGACATTTAAAGACTCATTTTTAGGTTATCTTTCACCATTATCCAATTTGTAACAGGTGATTTCTTAGGTGCAAGCAAACTGACAAACACAGATTAGAACAGAAGAAATTTTACACACTTAGCTAAGTTTAGGGAAAGACTTGACTTTAGAATCACCTGACACAAAGCTTCCAGTCTCTGCCCGTGGCAGAAATTTCATGAAGGACCCTCCAGCTTCCTTCCTCCAGGAAAATTCCTGGGCAGCTGCTAGATATAGAGCTAAGGGGTCTAGAGAAATTCTGCCCCTGATGAGACATGAATTGGAGCTGCATCCCATTAGATACTTCCCACAAGAGGTAAAACCCTTCAAGCCTGTTTTGCTGGAAGGATTGGGGTGTTTCAAGGAAATAGTCAGGGAGCTAGGAAAGCCAGGAACCTTTTAATTGTAATTGATGGCACATGAGGAGGGTTCCTTATCTTTAGGAGAGGTTTAGTAACCAGTCTGGATCTCAATCTCTATTCACACCTTTTTTTTTTTTTAAAGATTATTTTTATTATTTCTCTCCCCTTCCCCCCCACCCCAGTTGTCTGTTCTCTGTGTCTATTTGCTGTGTGTTCTTCTTTGTCCGCTTCTGTTGTTGTTAGTGGCTCGGGAATCTATGTTTCTTTTTGTTGCGTCATCTTGTTGTGTCAGCTCTCTGTGTATGCGGAGCCATTCCGGGGCAGGCTGTACTTTCTTTCATGCTGGGCGGCTCTCCTTACGGGGTGCACTCCTTGCACGTGGGGCGCCCCCTACACGGGGGACACCCCTGTGTGGCAGGGCACTCCTTGCGCGCATCAGCACTGCGCATGGGCCAGTTCCACACGGGTCAAGGAGGCCTGGGGTTTGAACCGCGGACCTCCCATGTGGTAGGCGGAGACCCTAACCACAGGGCCAAGTCTGCTTCCCCATTCACACCTTTTATAGGTACAACTGAGTTTAAACTAATAGAAGTGTGAGGTGTATTTCCTCATTTCTCTAAGGAGACAAGACATGAGGTTTCTGGGCCTCAGATCTGTCTATCCTCATCTTTTCCCCTGGTTTAGCTGGAATTTAGGCTCCTAGGCAGAAGCTGCTCTCAGCTATACTGTGGCCACATGGACCAGTAATAGGCAAATTTTCCTGATTCTTGAAAAGACACTCCTATGGGGAGTTTACTGGTCGGCTAGAGACCATGCCCATTATCCTAGGAAAAATGAAGAGGCACATTTTAGGCGACTGATCTGGCATCCTGGAGGCCACGTCTGATTAAAACGTTCACTACTCCACATTATTTGGAGCTGATGCTCTGGTCTCACTGTCCTGAGAATTTTAATTCCAGAGCCTTGCCTATAACTGAGGTTTGGGGGGGGGGGGGCTGGTGCCTGAAAATTCCAGAGATCAGACCAAAGCGCCCACGCTGAGTTGGTGGGCGATGTTCTGAGCAGTTATCCCAAATCAAAGCGCCCAAATCAGGGCCTATTAGGCTGCCCTCTGAATGTAATGGCCCAAGGAATGGGGGCCATTTAGAGTTTACTGCCTTGGTTCTTGGCACCCCTACATGCCAGGGTCTGAGAATGACTGCACTGTTACACAGACAGAAGCTCCTGAGCTAAATTTTAGGGAATATTTGGCTGGTCTCTGATTCCCACCACCCCGGGAATCCCATAGCCCCTGCCACCAGGCATTTCCAGGGCTGTTCTGGACTTGGAAGACAGACCGAAGAGAGTGGATGCCTTTCAAGCCCAATACTGCTCCTTCCTGGAGAAGCGGCAGAAGACTTTTTCCTCCTATTCTTCCAGAGGTCTTAGACACAGTCCTAGTTTTAGGATCTTACTGTCTGATAGTTTCCCAGTTAGATCAGCCATCAAAAGGCCATCAAGTGATTAGACATCAACTGTTCTAGCCAAGAGGCTCTGAGGCCCTGAGGCCATCACTTCCTGGAGAGGAAATGCATTTTCGGTTTTAGTTTTAAGATATTCCAAAGCATTTCAACACAAAACTGTAATGAGAAATTCAGTAGTAAGAAGATAAAATGTGGGTAAAGGTGAACTATGCAGGGGCGGCCTGGCCTGTGACCCCTGGGAAAGGAAACTCCCATGGCACCATTTTGGCCCTGCCCGTGGCAGACCAGGGGGAAGGTGTGGTTGGCAGGAAGGCGGGCGCGCACCGGCGCAGACCCTTCGTGAGGGGCAAGCCCCCAGCTCTCCATCATTGCTGTGCTGCCACCGAGGGGAGAGGCAGTGAGAAGGCAATGGCAGCCCGACCAGAGGGCAAAGCCGACCGCTGCTAAAAGGGCTTAAAAAACCTGCTTTGCAACGCCCGGCGCCCTGCCGGGGAACCTCTGTCTTGTCAGGACCCTGCTCTGAGCTGCTGTCCTGTGCCCCAGCCTGCCCCGCTGGGGTCAGATCTCATAAGCCTGGGTGCACGGCGTGAATGCAGAGGGTTCCCACGCGCCGGCCTCCTCCCTCCTGGGAGTACGTTCTGTGGGGGCTCACAGACGAACCCGTGGAAAAAAACGGTAGTACTTTGAGGTAAGGCCACAGCTGCAATATAAAATCAACAAGACAAGCAAAAACGTGAGTTCCTGGGCTCTGGGAGTTGCCTCCTAGAAGGGCGGCTCTTATCTTAAAGATAAGGGATGAATATTCCAAGGAAGTCAGGAGATGCAGGATGCAGGCACACATCTGCCTTTAACAGTCTGATTGATTGTGGGTTGTTGCTACAGTGGCAGCCCAGGCAAGGAAGAAGTTAGAAGAAGCCCTTTGAATCTGGGAAAGAAGTCTAAGTGAAGCAGGCCAGGTAGGAAATCAATAGATGGATCTGGAACATGGCAAGAGGTCCACATGTCATCGGTACCCCCAAGATGGCTGATGGAAGACCCCCACGAAATTCTGCCATTCAGGACAAAATTTCGTCTGGAAAGCAGGAGAAGCCCCGGATATTCTCCAGGGACGTTATTATCGGGCCCTCCTGGGGGACTGATGGGTGGGGTAATCAATCAAAGCAGCAAGCAGCTGGAACTCCTCCTGTGCCAGTAGCGAAGGGGCAGAATAATGAATGGTTTAAAAAGCAAGCATGAAGACGGAATCTCTCTCTCTTGCCTTTGCACCCCTGTTCTTGCCCTCTTCACCCCTACTTGGGTCACTACGCAAGTAAATCTGGGGATTTATAATCTAATGGGAAACTGTAGTCTGTAAATCAGCCCTCTTTATCACTTTTCAGCCCCTTCCTCTCTACATTGGACTCACCATCTGTTATTTTCTCCCATTTCTCTTCCCTCCCTACCTTAATAAATTAGTGGCTTACATCACCCGACATGTTCTTGAAATTCATTTCTGCAGCAGAGTCAAGAACCTAGACAAAATCTGATTACATAAAAGTGCTAGCACAAATGTTTAGAATGTGCCCGGAGGGTGAGATTTTCTCCCATAGGCCCTAGGATATTTGCTTAGAGTGGGCAAGATCTGGGTTCACAATACCACACAGGTTAACCCTCCAGAGGAGCAGATCTTTATGCCAATTGTGGGTTTTTTTTTAAGGTACTGGGGACAGGGAATGAGCCTGGGACCTTGTACGTGGGAAGCCAGTGCTCCACCACCAAGCCACGTCAGCTCTCCTAAACTGGTTTTTTCATTTGTTTGCTTTGTTTTTGTTTTTGTTTTTAGGAGGCATGGGGATCGAACCCAGGACCTCCATGTGGAAAGCAGGAGCTCAACTGTTTGAGTCACATCCACTCCCCACTAATTGTGTTGTACCAGCCTATGGCAATTCCTCTATGGCCACTCTTTTTGTGTAGCCATAGGGCTGTTTCTTCATTATTTTTAGAGCTGGCTGACTTTAACGCTGTGTTCCAGTTGTCATACAGGTCCTTAAAAAATTTTAGGGAGCTATTAGGTTATACACAGAGTAAAAGCATCTCAGGATTTAGAAATAAAAATGAGAGATCAGAGCCCAGGGATAAATGTAACAGCTTAAAGAGTGTACAATCTGGCCCTAAGTTCCTTAAATAAAGCTGTTTCTGGAGATTATTAACTAAAACCTATAGTAGAAGTTTTGTTCCTGTTACTTTTACACCATTAGTAAAATTATAGCAGGTCTTTTACTTTAGGAGTACAGGAAAAAACTATTTGCTTAATTATTTCATGGAAACTTTAGGTTTTCAATGCATTCAAGATTATCTTCCCCCTACCACCACCTTAATATGCAGATAGAAATTTATTTTGAAGTTACTTTTTGTTATCAATATTAATTCATATTTCTACTTAGTTAATCTCCAAACGACTTCCTGGAATTAGCCAATTATCTAGAAATACAGTGACACCTTGGTACTCATCATTAATTGGTTCCAGGAGGCACGACAAGCACCAAAAATGATAAGTACCAAACAAATTTTTCCCATAAGGAATAATGTAAATAAATTTAATACATTAACAATAATGTATAAGTAATAAATTTAATACATACAAATTTAATACAAACCAAAGGCAATGCACATTTTCAAGGCAATATGTAAAAAGATTTGGTTGTATATCATTACATGAGAAATGAAACTAAAAATTAATAAATACTTAGATTAAATAAAATGGAAGCTTCTCTTTACCTGTACTGAGAAGAGCTCCTGGCCTAACGGGACGGTGGGTGGAGAGTGGTGAGGGGGGAGGTCATGGGAGCGTTGCTGGCAGGAGAGTCCCCTCCAGCGGAACATTGGGCTCTTGCACTTCAGGGCTTCTTTCTCTTTTCTGCCTTTTTTCAACCTGCACCACAGGCTCTGACACACTCTGTCACCTTCACTAAAAACTTACCCAGCGAGGACTGCTTCTGTCTTCTTTTCAGAATTCCTCGAAAGTGTGAAATTGTTTGGTCATTCAATAAACCCACATTTCTGCCTGTCAGAACTTTGTCCAGATGGTATTTCTCCACGTTTTGAACTTCTGCCCATTTTGCACACATTGCTTTTATCAAGGAACTGGGGACATCCTCCCTTACCCCTCCTCACCTGAAGAAATCTCTCCAGCTGCCTCTCATTGCTGCTCCTTCAGTAGTTGCTGCAGCTCCTCAGTGCTGAGCTCTTCGCCATGTTCCTCCACTGACTCCTCCACACCAGCCTCGACCCCCAGACCCACGGATTGGCCCAAAGGTCCAATATCCTGCACAAGTGGACCCTCTGGACCTGCAGGCTTGGGGTCAGCCTCAAACCCTTCAGAGTCTCTCTGAGTCGCAGCTTCTGGCCACAAGTTCTTCCAAGTCAAATTCACTGTCCTATAAGAGACTTTGGCCCAGGCCTTATCAATAAGGTTAAGGCAGTGCAGGATACTGAAATGTTCCTTCCTGAATTCTGTGAGTCTCAACTGGGTGTCAGAGGTGATCTCAAAGCACCTCTGGAAAAACACCTTGGTGTCCAACTTTTTGAAGTTTGAAATGACCTGCTGGTCCATGGGCTGGAGGAGAGGAGCAGTGTTGGGGGCAGGAACCTTGGTGATGAAGCTGAACTCCTCAGTAAGCCATCCTCCAAGACTGGAGGGTGGGCAGGTGCACTGTCCAAAAGTAGGAGAGCTTTCAGAGGCAAATCTTTCTCCAGAAAATATTTTTTCACTAAGGAACCAGATACTTTACTTATCCACTCAGTGAAAAATTGCCTCATGACCCAAGCTGTGCTGTTTGCCCTCCATATCACATGGTGTTTGCTTTTTATGACGTTATGCTTTTTGAAAACTCGCGGGTTTTCACTATGACAGACTAGTAGAGGTGTAAGTTTTAAGTCCCCACTAGCATTCCCACACAACAATAGCGAGCCTGTCCTTCATGGGTTTGTGGCCTGGTAATGCCTTCCCCTCTTTTGTGATGTAGGTCCTACTTGGCATTTTTCCCAAAAAACTCTGGTCTCATCACAGTTAAAAACTTGGTGGGGAATAAAACCCTCTGCTTCTACATAGTCTTAAAATTCACTGACAATCCATCAGCAGCCTTTCTGTTAGCACTCGCTGCCTCGCCATGCCTCACAACACTATGGATGCCGGTCCTCTTTTTAAAATTATCAAACCAGCCGTGCCTGGCCTTAAAAACTTCAACACTCTCATCACTCCATTCCCAATTGTTTTTCAAAAGACCAGCATGCGACACTTTCACTTTTTCACATATCCTGGCTTCCCATACGCCATCGCTAACTGCTTCTCATTTACCCAAATTAATAATAGCTTTTCAACTTCCTCCAGTGTTTGGGAACACCACTTTGTTCCTGCTTTAACTCCTTTCACAAAATCAGCCTTTTTTAATTGCTTCTTTATTCTTAGTGATGATGGAGACCGTTGTTCTAGGCAGACCGTATTTCCTAGCAAGATCGGTAATGCAAAGATAGCTCTCACATTTACCTATTATTTTTTTTTTTCTCAATGGTGGTGTAAAGTAATTTTCTTTTCTGCTCAACACTATCACTGCTCATTTTCTTAGGACCATGATGAGAAAAAAAAAAAAGCAACAATACACAAAATGACCACAGAAGCTAAAATAAGATCACAATAGGATGTGGCGCAAGGCAAGAGCTACCACCTGACTCACGCCTGACTCTTCGTTTCAGTTGGAAAGGTTAGCGAGTCACGAGGCAACCGACATAAGTTCTAGCTTGTCTGCCGAGTACCTGGGGCCTCCTAAAAAGAAGATAAGCACACAGCAAACAGACACAGAGAGCAGAGAGTGAGCACAAAACAATGACTGGGGGTGAGGGGGGGTGGAAATTAAATAAAATAAATCTTAAGGGGAAAAAAAAAAGAAAAAAGCACATTGACTACCAGACTCTGGAATGTGGAATATATGAAAATTGTTTAATTTGTTTCAATCATAATTTAGAAAAAACTTTCTGTAGCTTTTTCTTTTTTTAACCAGGGGTTGAACTGGGTACCCCGTATGTGGGGAGGCTGCACTCAAACACTGAGCCACATCAGCTCCCCTGAGTTGTTGTTTTTTGTTGTTTGTTTGTTTTTGTTTTATCCAGGGGGTACCAGGGGCCGAACTAGGAACCCCCCATATGGGACGCAGGTGCTCAACTGCTTTAGCCACACCCACTCCCCTATACAAATCTAATTTATACAAAGTCTGGAGAGAAGTATTTATTCTCAAATGAATTACTTTTATTTATGAGCATTTAAAATATTTATTTTAGATTATACTCTATTTTTATTATGATTTTTAGATTGCAGTGTATTGAAAAGCACATCTGCTTTTCTTTTCGAAATGGTTTTATCTAAATTTTTGCATGACTTTTACCAGCAGTCCTGTAAATTAACTGGCAAAGGCTTGAGTATCCAGGCTTAGAAATCTGAATAAGATTGAATTCTTTACAAGGCCCACTGAATCTTCATTAGGACTTGGAAAATCTTATTATACGAGAAGGGGAGTTAAACTAAGTTAGAACCCAGAGGGAAAAGACAGAAGGATTTGAAAGAGCCCCAGAAGCTCAGCTTCTCCAATTTCTGGGACCCTATAAGTATTAATTTATCTTCAAGCAATTTGAATAGAGTTTTCTAAAGAATTTTTATTTGCTAATTTAATATTACCATCCAGAGGTAGGAAAATAAACATTAAACAAACAGACAGACACAAACTACAGAAACACAGAAGTACAGAAATATAAAACTTACTGACTGAATGTTTTCTACAACAGAGAAACAGTAAAGAAACAGAAAGAGAAGAGAATTCTCTTACCTGATGGCAGAAAACAGAGGCCATGACAGACGGCTGGACCGGACTTTAGCTCAACAAACAGATTTTGACCTCAGCCACAACATGGCAGGAGTTCAAAGATCCGCAAGGGGCTGGGTGGGTGAGCCAGGAGATGGCCCAGAGAGGATGGAACACAAAGGGTTCCTGCGGGTGTCTTGCTCCTCTCCAACGTGTCGGAAGCATTGCCCTGGCATCCGCCTTTGGAGCCCACTTACGTACACCAAGTACTGTTGCGTTGAAAACAAAATAAAGGATTTTTAAAAGTGGATACAGAGCAGAGTTTATTGAACTACAGTTGCATTAACCAGGAGCAGCACCAAAGAGGTTTCTGCTTAAAGGGGTGAGCTGAGGGAGCACTTTATGTGGCTGCTTGAGACAAAGGAGAGGTGTGAGGGAATGGATGGGGATAAAGGGAACATGATTTATGGTTAGTACATATGTTCTGTGAGCTGTGTGGGTTACGGGGGTACAGGGCTGTTCGGGTAGAGTGTCCTTGAGGCCAGTTCATCAATTAGCAAACAGGATGTTGATGTAAGATTATGGCCATTTGGTGAAACTCAGCAGACTTCGCTGGGGTCAGCTTGAACTCTTTGTTACAGTTCTTCCTTCCAGTCTGGGGCGGGGCTTTTTATCAGCACCATAGAGGATTGTTAGTGTGTCAGCCTGCTTCAGTTAACCTCTGTTTCTTCTTTCTAATTCCCTGGATAAAGTGGAAGCTCAAGCAAATCAAGGTGATTAGTAAAATCATTCTAATTTCACACTTCTTAAAAGAGGAATACCTCAAATGAAAAAGATAAATAGTAAGATAAAAGGTTGTAGGAAGATCGAAAAGATCAGTGGATGAGATTTTTTCAGTTATGCAGTATAATTCCTTGAATTTCTTTCTTTTTTTTTAAAAAAGGATTTATTTATTTATTTATTTCTCTCCTCCTCCCCCCCCCCACCCCGGTTGTCTGTTCTCTGTGTCTATTGCGCGTCTTCTTTGTCCGCTTCTGTTGTCAGCGGGATGGGAATCTGTGTTTCTTTTGGTTGCGTCAGCTTGCTGTGTCAGCGCTTCGTGTGTGCGGCGCCATTCCTGGGCAGGCTGCATTTTCTTTCGTGCTGGGCGGCTCTCCTTACAGGTGCACTCCTTGCGCGTGGGGCTCCCCTACGCGGGGGACACCCCTGCGTGGCAGGGCACTCCTTGTGCGCATCAGCACTGCGCATGGGCCAGCTGCACACGGGTCAAGGAGGCCTGGGATTTGAACCGTGGACCTCCCGTGTGGTAGGCGGATGCCCTAACCACTGGGCCAAGTCGGCTACCTCTTTAAATTTCTTGAAGCTAAGATGCAGGTGCTCTTAGTGATGGTGCCCACAGTCTTTGTTACTTCTCACGTGAGGACATGCATGACCTGAGTATTTTGCCAGACTTTGTGACCCAGAGAATGAATGGCTTGTTCAGGGAAAAAACCAGTGTATGCACCATCTATTGTGGTGATCCTTCGGAGTATATATCAATTTGTGGGGTGTCAGCTCAATGTGCTTCTTCAGATCCTGGGAGTAAATGCCAGTTACAAGATAACCTAGAGTCCCAATAAAATCTGGACAGTCACGTTTTAGTTCTTGGTAAAGCCAAGTGAAGAGGGAGGGAGAAAAATGTGGAATGTTGTTTGGAGGGCTGTAGCCAAATACTGAAAGAACTTGGAAGAATTGAAAATTGGTAAGGGCTGACAATTTGTGCAAGGTGGTAGGATCCGGTCCAAGTTACCGGTGGGTAACAAAACTGGTTTTTCCACAGTGGAAGAAGTCAGTTAAATCTCTGTCAGACAAGATAGTTTGCACATTGATCATTACCTACAATTTTAAAAAAAGATTTATCAATTTTTTATTTATTTCTCCTCCACCCCCTCATTGCTTGCACTCACTGTCTGCTTTCGGTGTCTGTTTGTTGTGTGCTCTCTGTGTCTGCTCGTCTTCTTTTTAGGAAGCCCCAGGAACTGAACCTGGCACCTTCCATGTGGGAGGGAGGCACCCAATCACTCAAGCCACTTCTGTTCCCTGTTTGTTATGTCTATCATTGTGTCTCCTCGTTGCATCATCTTGTTGAGTCAGCTCACCATGCCAGCCCATCACGTCAGCTTACTGTCTTGCCCATCTTCTTTAGGAGATACTAGGAACTGAACCTGGGACCTCGCATGTGGTAGATGGGCACCCAACTGCTGGAGCCACATCTACTTCCCCTACAATTTTTAAAGAGGAGCAAAAGTGCTCAAAAACAATGAACAGAACCAGAATCTGATAACCAGGAAGGAGATCCTTCAAGAGATTTTATAATCTAATTTGGTAATAACATCCAGGGGTCAGAAAATATTATGTATATTCATACATGTAAACATACGTATATAAAAACATACATACATGTATATATATACATAAACAAATAGACACAAACTAATAGCTTATAGTTCAATCCAGACGTTGAAATACATTGGCTTATATAAAAGAGCTGACTTTTGTGCTTCTCCCACTTTAACATGTTTACCAGGACTGTGTTTTTGGCAGATGGGGCAAGCTGAGGTTACTTGCTCACTGTGAGAGCTGAAACCGCCCCACCAATATTTGTGGTGGAGACCCTAAGCTTTCCTGGGCTGTCAGATGTAATCTTAGGGAGGACTAAGTTTTGAGTGAGGGACTGAAGAGCAGCAAGTCGTCATCTGGTGTGTCCAAAGCCCACCTGAGTAGATAAAGCATCCAGTCTGTTTCCAACTAGCATTCTCAGCCTCAGTGGTTGCTCTTGGAGTCTGAGCCCCTTGGGAACCCAATCAGGAACCCAATCAAGCCTAAGGCTTGAGTGGCTATAGGGAGTTGAGGGGCTAGTGTGGGAAGGGGAAGTGGTGGGCAGATACAGAGGTGGAAGAGGTAGAGAAGGTGAAGGGAGACAGAACAAAGGATTCGAGGGAGCTATAGAGAAGATGGAGGGTGGTAAAGAGAAGGAGGAGTGGAAGAGGAAGGGATTGGGGAGGTCTCAGATGGGCAGTTTGGGAAAATCCCAAGTTTCTCAAAGAGGCTCCTGAAGTTCTATAAACTGCCTCTGGTAATCTGCCATTTTTGAAGATCTTGATCTGAATTGGCTATAATGGCAAAGCATGCAATCAGCAGGAGGAGAGGCGGTAGGGTAGCCACTAGAGTTACCCACTGGATTAGTATCATTAAGCCAAAGAGAAAAAAGCTTTAAAGGAGCCAGGAAAGAATCCCACTCAAACAATTCTCCCACACAATGCCAGGGAAGAGACCTCCCAGAATGGCCAAGGAAAATCCCTTTGTCCCCCCAAAAATCAAAGTACCTCCCTATTCTGCTTTAACAGACAAGACATCCAAGCACTGGTTCTGGAGCTGGACTCACCAAAAGTGCCCTCGACTGCTGAACAAGGTGCCGTTACCGGGCTGGGGATGGTGCAGGTCCTCAAGTGAGGCCCGATCTCAATCTGACTCACAGAACTAGGAAAATGTCAAATAAAAAACCAAGCCGCTTATACCAAAAGCAAGAGCAAAAAAGAAAAAAATAGATAAATGGGACTTCATCAAAATAAAAAACTTTTGTTTGTCAAGAACATCAAGAAAGTGAAAAGAAAACCTACAGAAAGGGAGAAAAATATTTGGGAACAATATGTCTGATAAAGGTTTAATATTCAGACTATATAAAGAACTGCTGCAATTCCACAACAAAAAGACTGAATTTAAAAATGGGAAAAGAACTTGAATAGACATTTTTCCAAGAAGCTATATAAATGCCAATAAACATATGAAAAGATGCTCCACAGTTTTAGCCATTAGGGAAGTGCAAATCAAGGCAAACCACAATGTGATTATCACCTCACATACTCTAGAATGGCTGTTATTAAAGAAATGGAAAAAAACAAGTGTGGCCAAGGAATTAGAGAAATAGGAACAGTTTACATTTCTGATGGGAATATAAAATGGTGTAGATGCTGTGGAGAACAGTTCTGTAGTTTCTCAAAAAGCTGAATATAGAATTACCATATGACCCAGCATTAAAACTTCCAGAGACTCAGATAGGAGGACACCAATATTCATAGCCGTATTATTCACGGTAGCCAAAAGGTGGGAGCAACTGAGGTATTCATTGACAGATGACTGGATAAACAAAATAGTATAGCCACACAAAGGAATGAATCAGCTATAAAAAGGAATGAAGTTCTGAAACATACTACAACATTGGTGTAACATTGTTGTTGAAAACATTATGGTACATGAAATTAGCCAGACACAAGAGGACAAATATTGCATGATTCCACTTATATGAAATATCTATACTAAGTACATTCATAGAGAGAAAGTAGAGTATAATTTATAAGGTGGGAGGGGGGACTGGGAATTTATTACTTAATAGGTAAAGAATTTCTGTCATAAGTGATGAGAAGTTTTGGAAATGGATGGTGGTGATGGATGCAAAATATTGTAGAAGTAATTAATGAAATTGGATTACACACTTAAAAATGATTAAAAAACAAAAAAATTTTTTTTTCTTTATTTGAGAGTTTGTGAGTTTACAGAATAATGCATAAAATACAGGAGCCCCAGATACTACCCCACCACCAACACCTTACATTGATGTGGGAAAAGATACTCCATGCAAACAGTAACCAAAAAAGAGCAGGGGTAGCTATACAAATAAAAAAACAGACTTTATTTATTTATTTTTTAAAAAGATTTATTTATTTCATTCCCTTCTCCCCCTCCCCCCACCCTGGTTGTCTGTTCTCTGTGTCTATTTGCTGCATCTTCTTTGTCTGCTTCTGTTGTTGTCAGTGGCATGGGAATCTGTGTTTCTTTTTGCTTCATCATCTTGTTGTGTCAGCTCTCCATGTATTCGGTGCCATTCTTGGGCAGGCTGCACTTTCTTTTGTGCTGGGCGGCTCTCTTTACGGGATGCACTCCTTGCGCATGGGGCTCCCCTGCGCGGGGACACCCCTGAGTGGCACAGGACTCCTTGTGCACATCAGCACTGCACATGGGCCAGCTGCACACGGGTCAAGGAGGCCCAGGGTTTGAACCGCGGACCTCCCATGTGGTAGACGGACGTCCTAACCACTGGGCCAAGTCCGCCGCCAACAAAACAGACTTTAAATGCAAAAAAGTTATAAGAAATACAGAAGGCCATTATATACTAATAAAAGGGACAATCCATGAGGAAGATATAACAATCATAAATATCTATGCACCTAACCAGAGTGCCCCAAAATACGTGAGACAAACTCTGGCAAAACTGAAGAGAGAAACAGACATCTCTACAATAATCATTGGAGACTCCAACACACCACTCACATCATTAGATAGAAGATCAACAAGGAAACAGAGAACCTGTTGGAGATTTGGACCCAAAGGGTATCGGGAATGAAAGAAAGAGACTTAAACTATTGCTACATCATACAGCATTTGTCGCCAACTCCTGCCCAAGTTCCTATTCCCAATAGCTGTTCTGCTGATATAAGGACCCGAGGGTCTTGATTAGCATTTTGCCGGGCAGTCATATTAGCCTCATCGGTCCACCAAGTTTTAAATTGCAGAAATTCAGCAGGGCTAAGAACAGTACGGGCTAACGTTTCCCAGTCCCAAAGAATCAATCTATCTGCCTGAGCCATGCCCTGAACTAAGCCAAACGTATATGGAGAATTAATCCCATGCTGAACGCAAGCCTGTTTTAATCTTTCAGTAGTTTAAAAGGTATTGGTTCATGATGGAACGCAGCACCTCCCTGAGGATTATTAGCATCTGATGGAATTGGTCGTGATATAACCTGAAAAGCTGATAAAAATTGCACGGCCTCCAGATTCCCTTGTCGAGATCCTTGCAATTAACAGCGCATCAAGGGTGTTTGAGGAGTGGGGTTGGAACACAGGGTATAGTGTCTGCCGTATCTGAAAAAATTCCAGGTGCTGAGGTCGGGGCAGCCATTAGCGGCGGCTCATCAGGTGCAGTAGGTTGGACTGGATATAAGCTAGGATAAGCACCTGGATGAGATATACGGCGATTGGATATTTCATTAGAGATGTGCTCATCTTCTCTTTCAGCCTTTAACAGCTTCATCCTATCTGCCAGGAACTCTTAATTATCACATTCCTTAGGTTGCAAGCTTAGCCATGGAGACAGCACGTCTCTCCTTGTGAGGCCACTATGCCTCAGTTTCCAACAAGAACCTGAGCAATATGATAAACAAGTTAGACCTAACAGACATATACAGAACGCTGCATCCAAACTCAGTGGGTTATACACTCTTCTCAAGTGCCTATTTACCTTTCTCCAGGATAGACCATATATTAGGGCACAATGCAGCTCTCAATAACTGTAAATAGACTGAAATTATAAAAGCACCTTCTCAGATGATAATGGAATGAAACGTGAAATCAATAATAGACAAGAAAAAAGTAAATTCACAAATGTGTGGAGGCTGAACAACACACTCCTAAATAATCAGTGGGCCAAAGAAGAAAATGCAAGTGAAATCAATAAATATATTGAGACAAATGAAAATGAGAGCACAACTTATCAAAACTTATGGGATACAGTGAAGACAGTCTTGAGAGGGATATTTATAGCCTAATGCTTATATTAAAACAGAAGAAAGAGCTAAACTCAAAGATTTAACTGAACAACTATAGAAACTAGAAAAAGAACAGCAAACCAATCCCAAGGCAAGCAGGAGGAAAGAAATAATAAAGATTAGAGCAGAAATAAATGAAATTGAGAACAACAACAACAACAACAAAACAATAGAGAAAATCAACAAAATCAAAATCTGGCTCTTTGAGAAGATCAATTAAATTGACAAACCCCTAAAGAAAAAAAGAGAGAAGATGCAAATAAATAAAAAGAAATGAAAGAGGGAAGTTACGACTGACCCCATAGAAATAAAACAAATCATAATAGGACATTATGAGAAACTGTATGCCCGCACTCTAGACAACCTAGATGAAATGGACAAATTCCTAGAAATGCACAACCTACCACTGACGCCAAAAGAAATACAAGAAGTTTAAAAACCAGGAAGCGGACTTGGCCCAGTGATCAGGGCATCCGTCTACCACATGGGAGGTCTGCAGTTCAAACCCTGGGTCTCCTTGACCCCTGTGGAGCTGGCCCATGCGCAGTGCTGATGCACACAAGGAGTGCCGTGCCATGCAGGGGTGTCCCCGCGTAGGGGAGCCCCACGCGCAAGGAGTGTGCCCTGTAAGGAGAGCCGCCCAGTGTGAAAGAAAGTGCAACCTGCCCAGGAATGGCGCCACACACACGGAGACTGACACAAGATGAGGCAACAAAAAAAACACAGATTCCTGTGCTGCTGACAACAACAGAAGCGGACAAAGAAGACCATGCAGCAAATAGACACAGAGAACAGACAACTGGAGGGAAGGGGAGAGAAATAAAAAATGAAAAAATTTTTTAAAAATTAAAAAAAATTTAAAAAAAGAACTTAAAAAGCCAATGACATTTAAAGAGATTGAATCCATCATCAAAAACGTCCCAGCAAAGAAAAGTCCAGAACCAAATGGCTTCACAGGTGAACTCTACCAAGCATTTCGAAAAGAATTAACACCAATCCTGTTTAAACTCTTCCAAAAATCGAAGAGGAGGGAAAATTACCAAACACGTTTTATGAAGCCAACATTACCCTAACAACAAAGCCAGATAAAGATACTGCAAGAAAAGAAAATTACAGACCAATCCCTCTAATGAACATCGATGCAAAAATTCTCAACAAAATACTTGTAAATCGAATCCAACAGCATATCAAAAGACTTACACATCACAATCAAGTGGGATTTTTTCCTGGTATGCAAGGCTGACTCAACATAAGAAAATCAAACAACGTAATACACCACATTAGCCAATTGAAGGGAAAAAAAACACATGATCATCTCACTCGATACCAAAAGGCATTTGACAAAATCCAGCATCCTTTTTTTGATAAAAATACTTCAAAAGTTAGGAAGAGAAGGAAAATTCCTCAATCTGATAAAAGGAATATATGAAAAACCACAGCTAACATCATACTCAATGGGTAAAGGTTGAAAGCTTTTTCTCTCTAAGATCGGGAAAAAGACAAGGATGCCCACTGTCACCATTTTTACTCAATATTGTACTAGAAGTTCTAGCTAGGGCAGTCAGACCAAAAATAAATAAATAAAAAATAAAAAAATTAAAGGAATCCAAAAAATAGGAAAAGGAAATAAAACTCTCACTCTTTGCAGATGGCATGATCCTATACTTTAGAAAATTCTGAAGTATCCATGACAAAACTACTTGAGCTAATAAATGAGTTCAGCAAAGTGGCAGGATACAAGATCAACACACAAAAATCAGTAATGTTTTTGTACACTAGTACTGAATAATCTGAGGAGGAATTTAGGGGGGAAATTCCATATACAATAGCAATAAAGTCAGTGGTTTTGACATGGGCTATGGGTGGGAGGCTGTTCATCGCTTCGTTAATAACCTAAGCTGCCTGTCCTGACTTGTGGACGTGGGACAGTAAGAGGCTGCAGTCCTGCCCTTGGTGACCATGGCAATGACTCCAGTCCTGGGAGGCAATTTAGTGATACAAACACTTTATACATACCAGTCAGTCCAGGGAAACTCTGATGGTGGTGATGCTGAAGCTTAAGGGAACTTGGACTTGGCCTCAAATGGGAAATGTAATATAGCCTGTGCATAAATTCAAAATCATTTAATTCTGTATCCAAGGGTGCCTGGTCTCTAGAAATCCAGTTAAGTGATAAGAGCTTTGAATGTTCAGGAAAGATATAAGACTAAATGTGTATTCAAAGTTGCATCCAGACGGAATGTGGGTAAGATGCTAATTCAAGCTCACCTGAAATGTGGGCGTTATGTTAATTCAAAACCTACCTGGTACTCAGGCAAACACTTGACTAAGAAAGAAAGTAGTTTTCTTTGATAAAAGCACCATTTGACTTCCCACCCTATACAAAAGGAACTTGAAAATCTTACTTGAGGCTCGGGTTTGAAACAGAAAGCTCCCGAGTCCAGCTGGCCGTCAATAAATCATTTTTCCTTCTCAAAATCATTCTTGAGTCCTGGCCTTTCTATACGCAAATAATTGAACCTCTCTCAACTTCTACAACAGTTTAACTTAGGGTTCACTGTGTAGTGTAGTTCCATCAATTAAAAAAAGGTTTATTCTGTTACCATATATACAATCTAACATTTCCCCCTTTGTATATTCAGATATATATTTCAGTGCTGCCAATTGTGTTCACAGTGGTATGGTACCATCAGCACCACCCATGTCCAAAATATTTCCATCATTCCAAATAGGAACCCTATACATTTTAAGCCTTAATTTCCCATTCCTATCACCATCCCATCCCCTAGTAACGTATGTCCTAGATTCTGACCCTGTGACTGCTTTTTTTTTTAGGAGGTACTAGGGATTATACTAGGATTGAACCCTGGACTTCACACACGCAAAGCAGGCACTCAACCACTGAGCTTCAACCGCTCCCGTTTATTCTAATTGCTTCAAAATAGTTGGAGCAAACAATAGTTGTCCTTTTTTTGTCTGATTTATTTCATTCAACATGATGTCTTCATGGTTCATTCACATGTATCAGGACTTCATTCCTTTTTGTTTCTCTTTATAAACTAATTTATATTTACATTTCATATAAATGGAATCATACAATATGTAGTACTTTGTGCCTTTCATTCCTTTTTATGACTGTGGAATATTACATTGTATATAGATTCCACATTTTATTTATCCATTCATTGGTTGATGGATTGAGTGGCTTCCATCTTTTGGCAATAGTGAATAATGCCACTATGAGCACTGATGTATAAAAGCCATACTTTGAACCTATTTTAACCGCCATAAAATTAAAGAAAACTTATTGCTATTATGTTAGTCATTACCATACCAACTGTGTTTACATTAGGCACTTTTCTACACTATAATATTAGGACAGTTGACATTTGTATTCACGAGCTTATCCCTCGTGCTGGTTATTAAGGTTCGCCTCTCAGTTCACACCCAGCCTTCCATGCTGTGCTGGGATGCTGGTGCTGGGATCTGGCAAACAGCAAACTCTGTAAGGCTTTGTCAGTAGGGGCAGCTTGAGGAGACTGAAGGCTGGAGGAGGGATAAGGGATTCGCTCCTTCCTACTTGCTTGCTGTTCCACTCAGTTCAAGCAATAGCTCTTCACCCTGGCTCAGCAGTTGGTTCCAGTACCTAGCTTTTTAGTCCAGCTTCCCAGATGCAGCCTCATTACTCTCCTTTGGCAATAACAGAAGCAGGTGGGCAGAGCCCGCAGCTCTCAGGTTCAGATAATCCCAAGAATTGCCTTTCCCAACCCCCCCCCCCCCCCCCCCCGACCCCCAGTTAAATATGTAGGTGCCAGCTGCTTCCTGCAGTTACTATTGCTTACTTAAATTTCTTTTTTCCTTTTCAGTCCTTCATTAGCAACATTTAACTAATTTTTTTTTAACGTTCTCTCTAAAAATAACTGGTGTGATTTTTGTTTCCCAGACCCTAATTGATATATCTCTAATAGATCCGGATATACGTTTTGAATTACTTGTATAGCTTTATGAAGGGTATGTTATTGCAATAATTAAAAATAATTTGATTACATTTATGGCATATAGTCAGTATCTGACAAGCCAGATATGTTGCGAAGGGTAATTTACAAGCCTGTTGTTTGGACCTTGAAATTAACTTTCTTATCAAAACAACATGCTGCACTAACATTAGATTATCAGATTAGTACATCAATATCCACAATGTAACTGAAGTAAAATAATATTGTATAAGCCTTGTTACAGAGCAGAATTAGCATTTCTTTAGCATCATATATTCAAAGGTCCAACGTAGGATGCCAGTTACAAATTGTAACCACCCTTTTAGTAATTAAAAAGTCTGAGAGTATGCTTGAAGGCATACTAAGTATTGACAAATAAACACACTTAAAATATCCTTGACTGACACACAAGAAGATAAAACTGGTCAAATGTAGGAGGGAGGAAACATGGTTTATGCTAGTGGAAAGGATAAGTGGCAGAGATAGCTTCAAACATTAAAATTCCAATCTTTATTAGTTTAATTTCATAATGCATTATAAAGGTTTTTGCAGCATATTTGCATCTACAACGTTTTTACTTGAGGAGTTAAAAAGCATCATTTTGCCTCTAGTAAACATGGTCATGTGGATTACCAATAGATAGAGAACAAATTGTAATTACTTTTCTCTAGTTCTGACAGACTTTTGCTTTCATTATTAAAATATCACTCAAAAAAAAAAAAAAAGAGGACTCCGTGTATTTCCCTTGTTTTAGGTCTTGCTCATAGTACATTATATGAAAATTGCTTTCTTAAATAAAATGTGAAAACAACGGGTTCCAAGATTGTCATTAGTGGAATCCCCTTGAGGACGAGGCAAGATTCCCCGTCCCTCTGGGATATTTCATTCAGTCCTACACCAGCTGCTTCACCGGGAACGCAGGCACAAGGGTGGGGAGTGGTGGTGTAAAGGCGTCCGCAGCAACCCTCTCAGATGATCCCAACGCACACAAGGGAAAAGGCCAGGAGAGGTGAACGTGAAACCACCAGGGTGGCTAACTCGTGCTTGGCATAGGGGCCCACCTTACCCTCTTTCTGTGTCGGTGTGGTGTGGACACGTCTTAGCGTGCACCCTCCAGGGTATTTAACCTCCTCCAGATCCGGAGCCCCAGAGGGTGAGCCCCGGGGCCTCAGGGGATCCCTCTCCGCCAGCCCAGGCCTGCCATCCGGGTCCACGTGTCTCCCGTGAGGAAGAATGAGGGAACCAGGCACGCACTCCAGTTTCCAGACGCCCGCCTCCTCACTGGGTGCCAGCTTAGCCCTGCAGCCCCAGCAGGACAAGGGGGGAGGCGAAGCGAGAGTTTGCAGTCATCCCTTCAATCTCTGTGTGTTGAATGAATGAATGCCTTGAAGATGAAGAAAATCCTGTTCTGGGCTCTGATTTTTAGGTCTTATGGGAAAATGCACGTGCATTTAATGCGTTTTTAAATGATAAATTTCGCAAGCCACGGTCGCCTAAAAAAAAAAGCAAACAACTACACGGACGATTCTAAACGTCATGAGATATAAAGACCCTTGGCATTTAAATTCTTGTCTTCTTTGTCATCAAACATTTTCATTTTAACATCAGGAAAAGCAACACGTCGCGTTTTCTGGCTCCGAGGGAGGGCCGCACAATTTTTAGGACGTCGGGAACGCACGCCCAGGCCCCTCTCCCTCAGGCGGTTTCCAGAACTAAGAACCAGAGCAAACCTGAGGAGCTGCCGGGAGGAAGCGCACGGGCGCCGGCCCCGGGCGAGGCCCAGGGGGCGCCCTGCCCTCGGCTCAGGAGCCGCGCGCCCCCAGCCCGGCGCCGAAGGAGGTGGGCGAGGCGGCGGCGGGGGCTGGGCCTCGAGGGGCGGGCCCGGGGGCGGGGTGCGCGCGTGGGAGGCCGGAGGCGCGGCCCGGGTGCGCCCCGAGCGCCGCGCGGGGAGGGTGCGGAGCGGCCCCGCGCCGTTAGCGCACCCGGGGGCCCTCGAGCACCGCGGAGGCCAGGCGCCGGCTGCAGGTAACCGTCTCCTTCCCCGCGCCCTTTCGGGGGAAGGATGGAAGGCAGAAAGCTGACTCGTAGCCGGGGCCCTGCTGCCCAGGGCGAGGTGGGCTCCGGCGGGGCAGAGGAAGCCGAGCCGGCCGCGAGCTCGCCGCCGGCGTGTGCGCTCGGGCCGGGGATGGCGCGGCGGCCCCTCCCTCGGCTCTCCTTTTCCATCCGATTTTCAACCTGTGGCCAGGGCACCGGTGGCCGGTGTCACCTGAAAGTCACTTTTTGGTGGCTTCTTTCCCTCTAGTCTGCGCAGAGAATTGGAACTTAGACATCGGAGGGGTTGATCGCGGGCGTGGACAGGCTGGGAGCGTTCAGTTACGCCCGTTGCTTACGCTCGCCTCTTGGGAGCCAGCGCTTTTACTTCGTTTAACTCCATTTAATCGTAGCGAGTTACTCCCATTTTATTGATTAGAAGGAGGGCGGTGGGATGATAAATGGCTCGCCCTGGGGCACAAACTTAGAAAAGAATAAACTAACTTGAAGCTCTCATCCCTCTTCCTTTTCCTTTCCTCCTTAGTCGCGCTGCTGGATTCCTTATAGAAACAGGTGATTCCTTTTTAAATCAGGAAGCCACACTTCGGTAGTGGTGGGGTTTGTCGTTTTAAATATCCAGTTCGAGTCGTTTTTTTTCAGTTTTGGTTTCTAGCTTTTCGAAGTGGAAGAAGCTTTTTGCTCACGGCTCCTTTTCTCTCTGCAGAGCTTTCACCTCCAGGGCAAAGTAAAACAGTGCACATCTCTCTTTACATCTTTCTTGGTGGACGAGGTCACTCCCGCAGATCCAGGCCGGGTTTAGGCACCGACCAGGTGGAGGTAAGTTCTGACCCGACCATCTGTAGATTGGTATAAACGTTGCGCTGCACACCCTTTTCCTCGTTCTTTCTTTCGAGAAGGGAGAGTCTTTTTACAGGTACCAGGAGAGCAGGTGAGTTGGTGGGATGTATGGTGTTTAGAGAAAGCTGTGGTGCCTCCAGATGAGACTATATTTAGCCACAGTTTTCTGTGACCTGAAAGAGGTGTCTGAAGGCTTGAGACTTGCCATCGGAGACTTGGTGTCATCCCCCCTCCTTGGCATTCTGCCCCCACCTCGGGGTTGTTCTGAAAGGCAGGTTTGTTTAATAGCAGGGAGGAGGAGGGGTTAATGGTCTTTCAGTGTAAGTTACTTGCTCAGAGCCTAGGCAGTTTCAGAGGAGCTGCCGCGGAGGATTTGGTGACATTTCATTTCTGGCAAAAAAAGCACTGGCTATCGACTTTTGGGAAATGGATTTTTTTTTTGGCAGGCCTCCAAAATGGTAATTTCAGAAAACTTTGAGTTCTCAGAAATAGCTTACTCCTCTCTTTTTGAAAACACTCTACCGTGCGGTGAATATAGTTTTTAGAAAGTGCTTTTTGGTAGATCAAAGAGGTTGCTATATTTTCCATTTTGTAGTGAGAATTTGAAGGTTTCTGCTACCTCCTCTGCATTTCCTAACCAATGGCCCTGGAAAGAACCTTCTTAGTATTGGCCCCAAATTTGTATTGGGCTTATTCTTCTCTAATTATAAGACTACTTCTGCTCAAATGTTTCTTCTTTTCCATTTGTAATTTAGTTGCTTAGTGCTAAGAGAAGTGTTTCTCCCTAGAATTGGGATCAGGAAATCACCCCCGGACTGAACCAGTAATGGGCCTGGTTGAGCTAAATCTTGGGTGGTGTCTGGCACTCCTGCCAGTAACCAGGTGGGGCTTTTTTGGCCCAGTAAGGCCAGATCTTCCTTTTTCGTTTTTTCTTACTTTTTCCAATAGTAACTAAAAAATCCTTATTTTCTTTAAAAAAAAAAAAACAAAAAACAAAAACATAAAACTGGGTTTTAAATATTGGCTTTTTAAAAAAAGATTTATTTTACTTATTTATTCTCCCCCCCTCCTCATTGTTTGTGATCGCTGACTGCTCTGTGTCCATTTGCTGTGTGCTCTCTGTGTCTGCTCATTTTCTCTTTTGGAGGTACTGGGAACCAAACCTGAGACCTCCCATGTGGGAGAGAGGTACTCAATCACTTGAACCAGGTCGGCCCCCTGCTTTGTTGTGTCTCTCATTGTCTTTCCTCTTTGTGTCTCTTCATTGTGTCATCTTGTTGAGTCAGCTTGCTTTCTCCAGGAGGCACCAGGAACTGAACCTGGATCCTCCCATGTGGTAGGTGGAAACCCAATTGCTTGAGCCACATCCACTTCCCTTGGCTCTTTTTTTTTCTTTTTAAAAACACCAAGAATCAAGTCAAATTTGGTTCATGCGTCATTGGTTTGCAGCTCTCTGCCAACTGCTAAAAACTGCTGTAAATGGTGATGACATTCTCAGATAAGTGGAAAATTCTAACCTGTTGTCAGTGTCATCTTACTGCATCAGCTTTCCGTGTGTGCGGCGCCACTCCTGGGCAGGCTGCCCTTTCTTTGCCCAGGGTGGCTCTCTGTAGGGCACACTCCTTGCACATGGGGCTCTGCTACACGGGGGACAGACCTGTGTGGCACAGCACTCCTTGCACACATCAGCACTGCACTTGGGCCAGCTCACCACACGGGTCAGGAGGTCCTGGGTTTAAACCCTGGATCTCTTATGTGGTAGGCGGACGCTCTTACCAGTTGAGCCAAATCCGCTTCCCTCCCATTTTTTTTTTTAAGATGACGGAGTAGCAGTTCACCATGTTTGTTGATGTGTGAAAATGGGAACAATCCCTAAGTATTTGAATCCCCAAACCAAAAGTTCTAAGCAAACATTTTAATACTGAGACTTGGCATGATTATATCATGTGCCGAGTAGGCTATAGTTTTAGGGAAAAAAAAACTTTTTAGCTAACAGCAGTCAGAGAGACTACTAGCATGTAACTCTGCATGAAAAATCCTAACTTTATGAATTTAGGAGCTCTCAATGACAAATGATATTTCTCATATCTGAATTTTTTGAAAAAAGTGTTCTGAAAATTTGATCCTCTTTTTTTTTTTTTTAGGTCTTCTGTAAGCTCAGGGAAGTTAAAAAACACAGCTCTGGTTGTAAAAGATGATGCATCCTTAGTAAGGGATTGGCTACCCATTAGCTCCTTCCAGAAATCAAATTCGTTAAACTTAGGGTGGCGTGGTAACTTACCAGTCTCCTTGTTCAAAATTTAAGAATTTCAAGATGTCTCCAGGAGGCAGAGCATTAACCCAAGCAGGGGTGGGGCCTTTTGCTCCTGCCTTGAAACAGGCCCTGGTGAAACACTTCCTCTGTAGCTGAAAAGATGGCTGCAAACGCAAATCCAAAACAGAGCATAGGACATCTGCCCCCAGGGACCCAGAGTTTGCAATTCATTGACTGCAATTCTTCAGTCAGGGGTCCTGCCTGTGTTTGCAATCAGTGTAATAAAGTTACTAAGAAACTCTCCTGTGGTAAATTTTTCTCTTGCTAAAGAGGCGGCCAGGCAGCTTGCATTTAACAGCTGTTTACTGGGCACCAGGCTTTGTTAGTCTGGGGATACAGCTGTGAACAAGATGGAGTGACTCTGCGTTTATGAGACATGGAGTCCAGTGGCTAGAGGGGAAGACAGACTAGCAAATAATCACACAGTCACCAGCCTAAGTAGAGCTTTGCAAAGCACAGGGTGTCAGGAGAGCATGTAACTTGAGGGCCTAGCCTAGTTTGGGGGATTGATTGGGGAAGCCTTCCTGAAAATGTGGTATTTAAAATGTGGCCTGAGTAGGAAGTGGTCCAGTGAATGAGGGAGGGAGTTCCAGGTTGAAAGGGCTGAGAACAAGGCGGGAAATGTAAGTTGGGGATGAGGGAAGAAGTTAGGGGCCTCAAGGGCCATTTTTAGGGGTTTAGGCTTTAACAGAAGAGTGTGGGAACCCATTGAAGACTTTTAAACGGGAGAGGAGGTGAGATTTGGGTTTTTTAAGTGATCACTGTTGCTGATGTGTGGAGAGTGGTTTGGAGGTGGGTGGACCCATTAGAAAAGATGTGTTTCTTCCGGTGAGGCTTGGACCAAAGGCACCTCAGTCAGTTGCCTTATGCCGATCCAACCTGCACAGTCACGTGGCTGCCCTGGGGAGGGGGAGAATGAGTCAGCGTTGGCAGTGCAAAGGCACCCACCCCCAGGTGAAAGATGAGGAAGCTAGAAATAGCGTGGGTGGGGTGGTGGTCCTGGAGAGAAGTGGATGGCGGGGGTTGGGGGATGTTGAGTCTGTGGTTAAAATCAGAAGGAAGGTGGTGATTATTTGCATATGGTTGATGGAGAGGGAGGTACTCAAGATGATTCAGACGTTTCTGACATAAATAACTGAGTGGGATGGGATGGTGAAACCGTTTATGGGGCTAGAGAACACTGGAGGGGGAACAGGTTGGAATGAGGTGGGGGAAGGAAGAGATTTCCATCCTGGACATGTTTTGCTTTTGAGACATCCAAGTGAGGAGCAGGCAGCAGGAACTTATAAAATAGACCTGGGGTGGAAATACATTTTTGGGAGCTGTTGCTTGTAAATAATTATTAGGAGTGAAAAAGATCATCCGGAGAGGGATGTAGAATAAGAAAAAGACTGGCCCTGAAGAGTTTGATCACTGGTTTGGTAGAGGAGGAGAAGTCAGGTAAGGCCACTGAGAAGCCAAGTAGACATGCAGGGTAGGGAGGGAATGTGGGTTCTAGTGGTTTTATTTCTTCTTTTCTTTAAAAATTGAGATAGGAGAGCTTGAACGTGTTCTAATGCTACGGAGTTTTTGGCAGAGTGAGAGGCTCAAGACATGGGAGACAGAAAGAAATGATAGAACCAGGCTTCAGAGAAGGATGATTCTAGAACACAGGGGCAGGGATTTGTTTTTGGAAGGAGAGGAGGAGAGAAGGAAAGAATGGATAGAGATGCCTGTGGAAAGAATGGATAGAGATGCCTGTGGATTTGGGGGCCAGAAATTGTGAGGGCTGCTGCTTATTTTTTTTTATTTTTGAAAGCTTTGTTGTTTTGTTTTTAAAGATTTGTTTATTTATTTCTCTCCCCTTCCCCCCCCCCAGTTGTCTGTTCTTTGTGTCTATTTGCTGCATCTTCTTCTTTGTTAGCTTCTGTTGTTGTCAGCGGCACGGGAATCTGTGTTTCTTTTTGTTGTGTCATCTTGTGGTGTCAGCTCTCTGAGTGTGCCGTGCCGTTCTTGGGCATGCTGCATTTTCTTTCATGCTGGGCGGCTCTCCTTATGGGGCGCACTCCTTGCACGTGGGGCTCCCCTACGCAGGTAACACCCCTGCGTGGCACGGCATGCAGGGCACTCCTTGTGCGCATCAGCACTGCACATGGGCCAGCTCCACACGGGTCAAGGAGGCCCAGGGTTTGAACCGCGGACCTCCCATGTGGTGGACAGACTCCCTAACCACTGGGCCAAGTCCACTTCCTGGCTGCTGCTTATTGAGCTTTGTGATGGGTTTAATGGGTAGTATAGCGAATGAATGATGTTGCTTACCATTAAGCCTGGCCCTGTAGTCACTTACCACCTCTTCTACAAATTGCTTCCCACCTTTAACTTGGTGCCTAAAGGCAGTGATGCTCAACTGAGAGCATACCTTTTGATGGACATCAGAACCACAGGGGGGAGGCTCTTGGAGATGAAGGGCCATTTCAAGCTCCTTCTCACCACCCTGATACTAGTTGAAAATAATGGTTCTTAACACTGACTGTACATTAAGAATGCCCAGGGAGCTTTTACAAATCCTGATACCCTGGACAAACTTCAGGCCAACTCCATCAAATCTCTGGGAGGGGTCTCAGGTATTGGTACTTTTTGAAAGTTTCCCAGTGTTTCCAGTGTGCAGCCAAGGCTAAGAGCCACTCCCCTAGGGGGTGGCCACCAGTCCATTTCAGCCACTCTGCCATATTTTGCTCCAGCCCCCATTACCTGGAGCTTAGTGTGTCAGTTATGAAGGTTAGAAAGTGGGGTTGACGCCATTGTGAGCCACATGTGTTGGCATCTAGACAAGATGAGAGTGACAGTGTTCTGGGGTGTTGAAGGAAAGAACGATAACATCTATTTATAATTTTATGAATATTTAAGAACAAAGTCAAGCTGTATTGCTTGTCTGTGGTGCCTTCCTCAGTCTTGTGTCCTCTTTGGTGAGTGTGGGTTTTTTGAGGTGGAGAAGAGGGGCCCTTCACCCAGACAGGATCCCACTCATCCAGTTATTAAAAATACTGTGAGGGATTGCAATTTTTGAGGCCCTGTGTGGCATTCATTTGTTCAATTTTATAAATACACGAGCTTTAAATGAGACCATCCCTCAACAGGTGTACTTAGAATTTAGCCCTGAATGGGTGACAGGTGGGCCAAGACCCTGATTCCCTCCAGGCGCTCTCCCTTCAGCTGAAGGAGCTGAGGAACAATGACTGTTTTGAAAGTTTATCATGGCATGACATGATAGTACATGAAGTTTTATAATAATTTTTTTTTTGAGGTACCGAGCTGGGGCTTGAACCCCAGACACACCCTATATGTGGGAAGCCAGCACTCAACTGCTGAGCCACACAAGTTCCCAAGTTGGTTTTGTTTGTTTGCTTGTTTTGTTTTTTAATTTATTTTTATTTTTCTGTCTCCCCATGCCCACCGTTGTCTCTTCTCTTGTGTCCATTTGCTGTGTGATCTTGTGTCCGCTTGCATTTTTGGCAGCACTGCAAACTGCATTTCTTTCTGTTGTGTAGTCTTACTGCGTTAGCTCTCCATGTGCGTGGTGCCACTCCTGGCAGGCTGCGCTTTTTTTGCATGGGGTGGCTCTCCTTGCGGGGGGCACTCCTTGCATGTGGGGCTCCCTTATGCAGGGGACACCCTTGCGTGGCATGGCAGTCCTTGAGCATGGTAGCACTGTGCGTGGGCCAGCTCACCACACTGGCCAGGAGGCCCTGGGTTCGAATCCTGGATCTCCTATATGGTAGGCAGATGCTCTATCAGTTGAGCTACGTCTGCTTCCCTGCTTGTTTTGTTTGTTTTGTTTTTTTTAGGAGGCATCTGGACCTGAACCCAGGACCTCCCATGTGGAAAGCAGGTGCTCAATAACTTGAGCTACATCTGCTCCCCAGTTACATATTTCTTTAATATAAAGTCATGATTTCCAGATTTACTGCCCTTTTCCAATGTTGCTGTACCTGTCAGTAGTCTAACTAGTTTTAAAGTCTTTTAAGTGTAGAGTATCAGTGAACTTGGAATCCATTTGTTATATTTATAAAAATTTAACACCTGCTAATAGTTTGAAAAAGACACTTGATTGAAAGCTGAATTTCATCAAAAAATTTTGTCTAATTGGTGGATGGATTAAAATCAAGGGTTATGATTTGGGAGCCAAGGGTGAACTACTGACATCGCTAATGCATCCCGGTCAGCCCAGACAGCCATTAAAACAAAAAGTTAAACTGTATGGAACTTGGAAGCAGACCTTCAAAATACTGTACACAAAATATTTAAGATATTTAAAAAATAAGGAAGGCTACTTAATTGCTTTTATTACAGATAATACAGACATACTTTGGAGATATTGCAGATTCAGTTCCAGACCAACATAATAAAGCAAATACTGCAATGAAGCGAGTCACACCAATTTTTTGGTTTTCCAGTGCATACTGTAGTTGTGTGCAATAGCATTATGTCTAAAAGAGCAACGTACTTACCTTAATTAAAATGTGACTCAGAGACAAAAGTGAACATGTACTGTTGGGAAAATGGCACCAAAAGACTTGTTTAACACAGGGTTGTCACAAACCTTCATATTGTGAAAACCTGTATCTGCCAAGCACAATAAAGCAAAGTGTAATAAAACAAGGTATACTGGTAATCATTTGTAGTGAAGAAGCAATTTTGTACTGCAGATAGTTAAAGCTAATAGGTTTCATTTCTTTTCCTTTGTGTTTTTTTTAAATTAAATTACGTTTAAACCCCCCCCCGCCCCCCGGCTGGCTTCGTGTCTGCTCTCTGGATCCATTCTCTGTGCATTCTTCTCTGTTTCCCTTTGTTGTGTCATCTTGCTGCGCCAGCTCTCCGTGGGTGCAGGCCGTCAGCTTTCCACGGGCGTGGGGCAGCACGCCTTCACAAGGAGGCCCTGGGACACGAACCCAGGGCCTTCCATATGGTAGACAGGAGCCTAATTGATGGAGCCACAGCCGCTTCCTGTGTGGTTTATAATATACCTAATTGTTACAGTGTTACAAACTATTTTAAAATGAATATACACATATGGAGCACACTAACTCCAAGTGTTCACTCATAAGGTTTGTAATTTTAAAAATTTGCAACCTTTTCAATAAAAACTGAGTAAGTGCCCTCTGTACATATATTTATTTATAAATAGGACAATTTAAAAATTTGTATGCCTCATAAACTTTTAATAAAAACTGTCTCTTGGGAGCAGGTGTAGCTCAGTGGTTGAGCACCTGCTTTACATGTATGAGGTCCTGGGTTCAATCCCCTGTACTTCTTTTAAAAAAAACATAACCTAAAAAACTGCCTCTCTTTCCATGATACACTTCCTGTAGACCAACCAGTGGAAAATAAAATCCCTACCAAAGTAAAAGTAAGTGCTCACCTCTGAAAAACGATGAATAATGTGTGTGTCCGGTTTGTCTTGAGATGTGTACATTGTCAAAAGGCAAATCGGAGTCGAGTTTGTGAACTACAGCATTTTATTCGGGACGTCAGAGTTTTACTGCAGCAGAGGAAGCCAGAGAGCTCTTGCAAGGGCAGGTAGGTAAGGGTTCTAGGAATGGCAGACGATTTCTACAGACGTGAAAAGGAAGTTAGCTTGACTCCTATTGATTGGATGAGGGTTTGTTCATCTTCTAGGGGTGTGTTTAGGGCAGATGGGCTTTGTTTTGTATTGGGTCAAACTGACCCAGGGGCTTGATTGGCTATCTGGATCTGCTGCTTTGGTGGGAATTTTAAAGATGGCAAGAAGAAACTCAAGTGTATTCAGGGAGGAAGTAGGCATGAGGTTTTGGCTGGGGCAGGGTTCTTGGGGAGGTGTCCCTGGCGCTTTCTCTATACAATTTAATCAACATTAAACTTCCTTTAAATGCACCACTTTGAATTTAGGAACTTTAAGAAATCTTGTGGTTTAGTCTCCTGCTTCAGGGCGGGTAACTGCTTTAAATTTAAATCTTTTCAACATAGATGAAAAGATTTTGTTTCTTATTCTTTCCTCGCCAACTGGACCTCAGTTCTATTGTGCCCAGAGCTTTTGTTGTGAACTGGCCTAAACCAGTTTGGTTCTTTCTCATAAGCAGGTAGCAGTAGGTGAGGGCTCCACCTCCACTCCCAGGCAGCTGTACTAGCAGGCGAGGAAGGTCAGCGCAAGTGCCTGGTCAACGCTGCCCCTTCCAGGCCCTCTGAGTGGACTGCGCTCCAGGGAGAGGGTCATGTAAGGCACATGCATCTTGCTTTCCAGCAGCAGGACTCAGCTGACCATCCAGGACAGTCAGGTGATCAAGAGTTTTCTGGAATCAGCATCTTGACACAGGAATGAGCCTGGGACTCCATCCCGAAGGGCCCAGGCTATGGGACTTGCCAAGTGTACTTGTCTTATTTTCCTGCGAGTGCAGGAAGTGCCTCTAAAGTATCCCTAGTCTGTTCACATAGATGAAGCACTGCACATTTCATCACAGTGAACCCATTTCTCGCATCCTTTATGCTAATTAACAAAACCTCTGGCTTGATTAAAATGCCCAAAGCACTTGTAGCTGCTGCTAGAGTGTCAACCGTCACTGGAATCTGTTCCTAATTAGGGTGTGTAACCTTTCCCAGCCTTCAGGGTATAGATGGCTGTGCAGAAGTACTTTTAAAGTAAATTATTACCTTTTATCAGAGAACTTGGGAGTTTCCTGAAAATGTGAGGCAGGGCTATAAAAATACATGATTTTTTAAAAAGTGTACAAAACCACTAAATGAGTGCCTTTTTTAGTATACACAGATATTTCTGACAATTTGGGGGAATGTCCTTTTCAGTTATGAAAGGGACCAGTTTTTGCTGGTGGATGTAATTTGGGAAAACAAATTTGTTTGGCTTACAGAGTAGATTGATCAGGCTTGGCAATACAATTTTTGGTCAAAAATTAAATGTGAATGTAAAATAGAATTTAGACTAGATTTTTTTTTTTTTTGGCTCATACAGAGGTGTTTTTCCTTTTTTTTTTTTTTTTCCTGGTGGTGATTATAAAATTTGATCTGTATTGAAGAAGCAAATAATAAAAAGAGAACCGATGTTTGATTGACATTAACCACAAAGGAATGCCAGATTTCCCATCTGGGGTTCTATGGGTGGCCCTAACTGGGAGAAAATAAAAAGTAGAATTGAGTTGAGGCAGCAGAGTATAAAAGGATATTACACGGGTGAAGCCCCATGTTATGGTAGCCCTACCCTTCCACTAATTGTTGAACCTTAGAAAAGTCACTTAATGTTAAAAATTTGTGATTGGGTAGGTCTACCAGACTCTGGCCCCCAGTTTCCTTGAATGTTCCAGAGGGGAATGGATTTTGGGAAGCACTAGAGAGACACATTTCGCTGTGGGGTGATAAGCTCCTGTAAAGTTTTCTTGGTCAAAAACCTTGGAGAAATATTGAATACCCTATTTCTAAGTATATTACAATGAGCATTACTGTCTTAGGGCTAAGAAGCCCAGCAGTACAGAATCGGGTTTAGCTTTATTTATGCCTAGAGTTCTCTTAATTTATTGGACCTCAGAATCTACCCCTTCAACAAGATCTAGTAATAGCTAGATCAAGCATCTAGGACTAGATGCTGTTTAAAGATCCTTTCAGCTCTACAATGGATGCATTGTTCCCAAAATAGTTTTAAACTATTGACCAAACCTGTAATTTGCCCCTGAAGCTCAGTAAATAACCACTGTGTGAATTTCATGAGCTCAGGGAGTATGTGTTATTTATGTTTATATTTTTTTCCAGAACTTAGGAATCTGCTTTGTTAAAATAGATACTCAGTGTGGAATTAAATTGAGACCCTTCAGGTATTTGTCAGTAAACTTTAAAAATGATTTCTCAGCTTCGAGGTCCAAAAAAGTTAGCTTTACTTGTGAATTAAAAATTTCAATAAAGTTCAGACAAGAGGAAATAAAAACAATAATAAATGAATCGCTAATGTTTCTTGATGGTTTATTATGTGTTATATACAGATAAGTGTTTTACAGGTTGACTCACTCTTTATAAAACTCTTAAGGTATGCATGATCATTCCCAATTAAATTGTGTAAAGCTAACTAGTTTATTTTTTTTACATGTAAGCTGAAGCAGAGAGGTTAGTTAAGGATTTACTGGAGTCATTTTGGCTGCAGAACCTGAAATCATTGCTACCATACTCTCCTGCTTCTCACCTGTAAAGAAACTCAAGAAAAATATTCAGCCACTAGTAAAGAAATACAAAGTAAAACCTCAGTGATATACTATTTTACAGCTGCAGTGTTGACAAAAGTACACACCTATTCATATGTGTAATAATTATACAATAAATGTAGGAAAAATTGTACTTCAGTATTACTGGTGGCAAAATAAATAAGTATGGTACCTTTGGAAGTCAGTTGAACCATAAAAATGTAATGTTGACCCAAGAATCCCAGTCCTGGAAATTCCAAAGAAATCCTTTAAAAGCCAAGAGAAAACAAAGCTAAGAATATATGAAAATACTCACAGCTCATGTTTATAACAGTATAAATTTGAAAAACCCTGAATACACTACAAGGAAACACAAACTAAGTGTGGCAAAGAACAGTGAAGACTCTTTGATGTCTGTTAAATGAGAAAAACAAATAGATAACTGCATCTCATTTGGCTTATTCTCTTTGAGCAACAATGTAAATCTGTAGTGTACGTGGACAAGCCACCAGAGAAAAATGTGAAAAGTAAACTCTGATACTGCATAAAAGGAGGGCGGTTGTAATGGCTTTTTGTTCTTTTGGAAATTATCTTCACTATAATGCTTTGCAAATATCTTTAACTAGAGCTTTTGTTGGAAGATTGAGGCCATTTTCCATCAGTTTGCAATAAAATAACAGTGAAAATTAAAAATTCAAACACATACAGTACTAGGACTAACATCTGAATTCAGTAAGGCCACATGATATAAGATCAATTTACAAAATTGAGTAGTATTTCTATATATTAGCAAAAAGCAATTCAAAATGAACAGTTCCAGTCACAATGACCCGAAAAAGAATAAAATACTTAGGAGTAAATTTAACAAAAGATGTGCAAGAATTCTACCCTGAAAATTATGAAACATTGCTGAGAGAAACTAAAGAAGACCTAAATAAAGAGAGAAATCCATGTTCATAGATTAGCAGATTCAATATTGTTGAAATGGCATTTCTCCCCAGATCTATATTATAATCAAAATTTCAGCTGCTTTTTTTTTTTTTTGGTAGAAATTGACAAAGTGATCCTAAAGTTCATATGGAAATGCAAAGGACTTGAAAAAGAACAAACTTGAAAGAGAACTTGAAGTTCAGAAAAAGAACTTGAAAAAGAACAAACTTGGAGGACTTACACTAGCTGATTTAAAAACTGAACCTTCTATATAGAGCTACTCAGGACAATGTGATGCTGGCATAAAGGTAGACATATCTGTATATAAATCAGTGGAACAAAATTGAAAGTCAGAATTAAACCATTATGGTTATGGTCAATTGATTTTAACAAAGTTGCTAAGGCAATTCAATGCGGAAAGAATAGTCTTTTCAACAAATGGTGCTAAGATCATTGGAGGATCTTATCCAAAAAGATGATTATATAATCTTGCCTCACACCATGCACACAAAAATTAATTCAGAATGGTTCATAGGCCTAAAATAAAGTAAAAAAAACTGTAAAACTTTTAGAAAAAACCACTGGAGAAAATCTTCAAGACTTTTTGTTAAGAGAAAAGTTACTTGATAACTGTAATGTGTCATCTTGGCTCCACTGAACTTGGAACTATGTTTTGCAGAATCCTCTTCCTTGTATGTCTCCTGTTAGGATCTGCTGCAAGAGAGATTTTTGCAAGCCTTAGATGGTACAAGGAAGGAAAAGCCCTTTTTTAGCTGACACATGTTGCTGCCGACCTGTTGGCTTACATCCTGGCAGGTAGCAGTGTGAGGGATTGCAAATTGCTCGGCTACCCTTGAATCCCTCCTTAAGTTTTGACTCCCCGGACTAGCGTGTGTGTTTAGTTTTTTGACAAGATCCAGTTCTGCAAGATACCCTGGTTACCAAGGTCAGAGACAACAAGAACAGACATTGGAAGCCTGGACAGCTGAAGAGGGTAGTCAGTGTAAGGGCCATTTCATCCCTGAGAAGGGACGACCCTCGCCTGGGGTGATGGTAGTTAGCAAGATGAACAAAGACGTGCAGATAAGAGCAGCGATTAACCAAAAATTGGTAGAACCTGGAGAAAGAGAATGCCTGAAAGAGTGCTGAGAGCTAAATTACTTGAATGTGGCAGGAAGGATCTACTGAAGGCACACTGTAAAAAGGTAATTAAAGAGAAAGGACTGGAACTTTATTTACTGGTGATGCCTTGGTGGCTGAAATCACTACAAAAGGCAGAGCTCTGGTACCTGACAGTGTGAAGAAGAAACTCCTACAAGGAATAAGAACATTTCCTTGCTCAGCATGCCAGCCTTAAAGATTGAATTAGATTGTGTTATTTTGTGGTTTTATTTCTGAAAGTGGAACTTGCCATAAATTAGCAATTTCCGCAAATAGAATCCTTTTTTGTATGATGGTATACAGTTTTCAGTAATGATGTGTAAACTATTGATTTTTCCCCCCTAAATGTGTTATTTTAATAAATATTTCATGAATGAGGGGCAAAAAAAAAAGGACAGACACTGGTGTCAGTCCATGCTTGTGAGGTGTTACTGACTGCTTCCCCTGTGGACCTGAAGGCCTAGTTTTAGGCAGAGAGATACAATCTTAACAGAAATTCCTTAACCAGACCCTACTCTTACATAAATCAATTCCCTATATCAAACCCATATTTCTTATGTATTATAGTATATATACATACACATATATACAGATTATGCATAATCTCCTACTGATTCTGCTTCTCTGGTTGAACCCTGACTGGTAACAAGTTCTTAATACAATACTAAAACCATGATCCATAAAAGAAAAGATTGATTAATTGATTGGACATCATCAAAAGTAAACACTCTTGGGCTTCAATGATAACCATTAGGAAAATGGAAAGACAAGCCACAGACTGAGACTAAGTATTTGCAAATTATTTTTCCAATAAAGGACTTATATCCAGAATATATAAAGAACTCCTAGAAAAAAAAAGGGGGGGGGGGCAAGTATTTGAATAGACATCTCAACAAAGAAAATATAGGAATGGCTAATAAGTTCATGAAAAGGTGCTCAACATCATTAGTTATTTGGAAAATGCAAATTAAAACCCCAATGAAATACCACTCCACACCTACTATAATAAAAAAGGCAGATAATAACAAGCATTGTTAAAGATGTGGAGAAACTGGAAACTTTATATATTGAGATGGGAATGCAAATTGGCACAGCCATTTTGGGAAACAGTTTGACAGCTTCTAAAAAAGATAAATTTACCATTTGACCCAGCCATGCTACTCATAAGTATCTACCAAGAGAAATGAAAACATATATCCACACAAAGACTTGTGTGTGTTCATAGTGGCATTATGCATAAGAGCCAAAAAGTGGAAACAGTCCAAATGTCCTTCAACTGATGAATGGATAAACAAAATTTGGTATATCCTAACAGTGGTATGCTATTCATCAATGAAAAGGAACGGATACATTCTATAACACAGATGTACCTCAAAAACATTATGCTGGCGGCGGACTTGGCCCAGTGGTTAGGGCGTCCGTCTACCAGATGGGAGGTCCATGGTTCAAACCCTGGGCCTCCTTGACCTGTGTGGAGCTGGCCCATGCGCAGTGCTGATGCTCACAAGGAGTGCCCTGCCACGCAGGGGTGTCCCCCGCATAGGGGAGCCCCATGCGCAAGGAGTTCGCCCTGTAAGGAGTGCACCCCATAAGGAGAGCCACCCAGCACGAAAGAAAGTGCAGCCTGCCCAGGAATGGTGCTGCCCACACGGAGAGCTGACACAACAAGATGACTCAACCAAAAGAAACACAGATTTCCTTGCCGTTGACAACAACAGAAACGGACAAAGAAGACACCGCAAATAGACACAGAGAACAGACAACGGGGGTGGGGAGGGGGAAGGGGAGAGAAATAAATAAATAAATAAATAAAATCTTTTTAAAAAACCATTATGCTAACTGATAAAGAAACCAGACAGAAGACCACATATTATACCATTCCATTTATACGAAATAGCCAGAAAAGGCAAATCTACTGAGACAAAATCAATTAGTGGTTGCCTGAGGCTGGGGGTTGGAGCGAGGACTGACTATAAAAGGGCATGAGGGATCTTTCTGGGGTGATGGAAATGTTTTAAAATTGGATTGTTTGATCGTTGCACAATTCTATAAATTTACTAAAACTCATTGAATTCTGGACTTACCATGAGTAAATTTCACAGTATATAAATTATATCTCAATAAAGCCGTTCTTTTTAAAAGTTAAAAAAAATTTTTTTTTAAACATTACAAAAATATATGAGGGGAGTGGGTGTAGCTCAAGTGGTTCAGCATCTGCTTCCCATAAAGAGGTCCTGGGTTCAATGCCTAGTACCTCCTTAAAAAAAATGGAGGAAAAGACATCCCCCTCATCCCCTCTACCCCCTCACGAAGATAGGTTTGGGTGTCTGCTTTTTTCCGTGCACATTTGCAATGTATTCAGTGGCTTATTTTTAATGTCTTATTCTTTTTTTTTTTTTTTTTTTTTTTTTTTTTTTTTAAAGATTTATTTATTTATTATTTAATTTTCCCCCCCTCCCCTGGTTGTCTGTTCTTGGTGTCTATTTGCTGCGTCTTGTTTCTTTGTCCGCTTCTGTTGTCGTCAGCGGCACGGGAAGTGTGGGCGGCGCCATTCCTGGGCAGGCTGCTCTTTCATTTCACGCTGGGTGGCTTTTCCTCACGGGCGCACTCCTTGCGCGTGGGGCTCCCCCACGCGGGGGACACCCTTGCGTGGCACTGCACTCCTTGCGTGCATCAGCACTGCACATGGCCAGTTCCACACGGGTCAAGGAGGCCCGGGGTTTGAACCGCGGACCTCCCATATGGTAGACGGACGCCCTAACCACTGGGCCAAAGTCCGTTTCCCTTTAATGTCTTATTCTGAACACCTCAGCTCACAAGCCTCCTTCCACGCTATTACACAGAATTATTTCATTCCTGGCTTTAGGGAAGAATTTAAAGTTTACCAAGTGATACTTAAAGGTAATTTAGAGCGAATGAAAATGGAGGACACAGTTTACCGTTCTATGAAGCTGCTTAGAAAGGCCCATTCAGAGCTCAGGTGAGGGTTGAAGAGGTTGCTCTGGTTAATCTAAGGACTGAAGCCTTCAGAAGGTGAATTTGTCTTATTTGCACCTGCAGGAAGGTTTGGGAGCTTCTGGGCTTCTTGAACAGTCAGGAGGTGGGGCAAGGTATTATGAGAAGCTGTTAATAACTGGATCCAGTATTGTTCTTGGCCAGGAAGTGAGACTCTGCTTTGCTCCTCCTACTCCCTGGGAGTTAGCCCTGGGTTGAGCTGGGGCCTCACCTCTTACTGCTGCTAAACTAGAGCAAATGGCCCTCTTCAGAGTAGCTAAAGCCTCAGGTTCCTTAACTGTTAAGTGAGAATAAAAGTAGCTTTTATTCAACTTACAGGTTGTGAGAATTAAATGAGAAAATACATGTAAAATGCTTGGCAGGGTGCTTGTTGACTATTTTTTAATTTTTATTGTGGTAAGAGACAAACCTAACACTACCCTTTTTAACCATTTTCAAGTGTACCGTTCAGCGGTGTTAATTACATTCCCAGTGCGGTGCCACCATCACCACCACCCGTTAGCTTGCTGACTATTAATGTTAACAATATCCTCATTTCTGAGACAGTTTGACTGTAAATGCGTCATCAGTTTAATAGCTCTTTGAAGAAATAAGAAACACCACCACAGAAATGCAAACCTATTTTGACAGTGTATCAAATGGGTATCAGTTTCAAGAAATGTTAATGTAAGGGGAAAAATGTTTCCCACTGTTGAGGAAATACAGCGGAACAGTATTTTGCCCTCTGCAGGCCTTCCTTACTTACCATCCTCCACTTTCCTGACGCACAGCCCAGTAGCTGTTCAGCCTCCCCCACCCATCTCTCACTGCCTCTGCCCTTTGTCATTCAGGAGCTGGAGACCTGTCATCAAACCCAACCTCTCCTTTGGGCAGAGGAGGAGACCCAAGTCCAAAAGGGCAAGGTCAACCTCAAGGACAGATGAGAACACCAACCAGGAGGAGACCTTTCCTTTCTGGTTTCTTTAAGACCCAACCCTGAGTGTTGGGAATTTGCTTAACACTCCCTCCCTGGCACACTATAATTTGGAACATTCCAGTATTGTCCTTTAGTTTTCTTATCTGATAAAGAGTGTGACCTACAAGGCACATTTAACAAAAAGCATCCAAAATATTACCCTCCTTTTTTTAGGTAGAGCGGTAGAGGGGTGGGAAGTGGGTTGGATTTTCAAATAAGTGAGTCAGGGAACAGTGTGTGTAGAAGTGAGGGAAGGAGGCTGGGGGAAGAAGCCTAAGGCAGACTAGATCCTCGCCACCAGGAGCTCACCAAAGCATGCCTGTGGATTAAAGGAGACAGGGTTATGTGGGATTAAGAGTGTGAAAGTGAGAGGTGTTGATAATTCTGTTTATTGAGCATCTGCTTTGTACCGACCATTGTGCCAATTGCTCTCCAGGTTATTTTACCATCCACCCAATAAGGGGTTGTTATGAGCTCCATTTTTCAGATGAGGAAACTGAGGCTTGGAAAGGTTAATAAGTAACTTGCTGAAGTCACATATTACGAAGTGGCTTAGCACTTACGCTCATTTCTGTTGGCTTCGTGCTTTTTATTTTACTAGGCAACCTCCAACAGTGAATGATATTGGATGTCGAAGAAAGGAGGATCATTGTGGTTTCGGAAAGGTAGGGGTCAAGCTGGATTTTGAACAGGTTGAAGGAAATCGGGCAAAGAGACCACTTTGCATTCTTGCTGAAGTTTAGTTTTATTATCTTGTAGTTTGGAACAAGGATTCCTACCCTAGTAGTCATGTTTAGCAAGTCAAAAATGCTGATACATGGTGGCATCTGGAATTTGATGAGGGAATCTAGTATTTTGGAATTAGAATTTCTGGAACTTTGGGAGACTTTAGGAGGCTAGAGACTTGAAATTGAGATTGTTCAGAAAACCTAGGATCTGTGGCCAGCAAGATGAGCTCAGGTAGTTTGCGATTTCACCCAGCTTGGTGGCCTCAGGGCCTACAGCAGTGCCACCATAGGTGTCCCTGTGGACGACTCGTTGACTTAATGGCCTAGCCAACTGTGTAACCTCTGGGCTGTAGTTTTTTCATCTTTAAAAGTGGGCAAAATGAACTTTAAAGAGCCTTTCACATCTAAACTTTTGATTCCTTAAAACTGGTGCTATGTAATTCAGTTACTATCGACTACCTAGTTTTGGAGGAAAGACAAAAAGTTCATTACTCCTCAGGCTGGAGTGTTAGTGGGCAGTCAGATCATTTGCTCTTTTTTGGCCTGCAGTAGTAATGTGGCAGAGATTCCTTTTAAAAAATACTATTACCTTTTTTTTTTTAAGCATTAATAGATCCGCTTCTGCTGTCAAAGCCTATCAGGAATATCCTTTGCAAATGAATTCTACTTACTGCATTGGAGGACAGATTTTTCTGACTTAAAATTTAGTCTAGCCGTTACTCATACTTGAAGGAAAATATGAGGTCATACCGAAGTGGCATAGGCAGTAGGAAATACTGGCCACTGAGAGGGAGTCAGACAGATAAAATATCTCCAAAATTTTCAGGGCTGTAAACTTGAAAAAGGTCCTTTTTTTTTTCCCCTTTCAGGCAAAACCTGGGGTTCATGCCTTCCTTTACCCTTCTAATATATTTTCTTCAATTCATTTAAATATCCTGTTCCTTTTTATTGGTGCTCACTTATCTGAGGATGTCTAGTCAGGTTATAATCCAGTGGCATCTTTTTATAAAAATCAAAATCATTGCAAAGAGGTTGTATTACAAAATAACCCTCAAAGTTTAAACTATGTCCCAGAGGCAGACTAGGAAAATCATATGCTTTTCCTAAGCACTACTGTCTTAATTCTGTGATTTAGGTATAATAATAGGCATTGCTTTGGCTTTCAAGGGAGTGTATGAATCTTGGGTGGGTAAGTCTGTATATATCTCTAGTTGTAAAATTTAAATTTAGACAGAAGTTGGATGAAGGATATTGAGAAAGTACTGGGGAAGAGTGGGGCTCTTAAGCCTTGAGGGCGCACAGTCTTCACGTCCTCTAGGAAGTGAGGGGCCCAGAGCCTGCATCGCGTCCACTTTTGCCAGGTTCTTTAAGCCCTGCAGCTCCAGCCGAGGCCCCGCTCTCATGGCTGAGGACACGCTTGACCTGGAAGGAAAGGAGACGACCCTTGGAATGAGAGTTCTTTCTTAATGCGTACCACCTGGCCCTGCTGGCCCCCCCCCCCCACCGCCACCGCCCCAATCTCTCCTTTTTTTTTTTTCTGTGACTCTACTTTCTTAGGGAAAGGACGGACCCATGCCAGTTATTGGATCTTCTTTGACCCTTTCAGGCTCTCACTGGGTGATTGAAGAGAGAGACCCAAAAGAAGAACATTGACATTTAGTCTGAAATATTCAGGCAACACACCAGTGTGTTGGGGGACAGGGGTTGGAGGGCCAGGAAAGAAGGGCATTCAGAGAATAGACACCAAATCAAGCCTAGTCTCTGTGTACTTGCAGTTCGCCTTATATTTACAAAGGAAAGTTCCAGAAGAGTGTTTTGGTTCTTCCCAGTTTACTTCCTTTTGGGGGAAGGTTTGTGTGTTTTCATCATTACTGGGCAGAGCTCTTCATGGACAAGGAGCTGTCCTGGGGAGGCCAGAGCTGGAGTCAGGCTACGTTACTTCTGCACAGAATTTTTCTCCGCCTATCAGGCTGCTTCTCAGATGGGCTCTTTATTATGAAGTGATCATTTTAATCGTTCTGTGTATGTGGGTAAGTGACCCCTGTTTATCATCACTCCACTGAAATCTTAACACTTATTTCCACAGATGCCCTTAGAGATTCACTCATTAGCTGGGTCATGTTGGGGGAACAGACCTAGTGACATGATACATTGGGGAAGGTCTTCTGGGTTAGATGCCATGAGTGGCAAGCAGCTGCTGTCGCTTACTCATCTTCCTCCTCTCTAGCACATCCTGATCTCTTACTTTCAGATTCCTTTTGCTTCAGGCTTCTTCCTGAGCAAGAAAAGAAGTATGGAATGCATCAATCTCCTACATCCTAATATCTTAATTCCTATCCATTATTTAAGATCCAGGTCAGTTGTAATCAAGGAAGCCTTCTTGGATCCCTGCGGATGGAATGGTCTCTTCTTCCCTTCCCTTTCATTTCCTCCTGATGAATTCACAAGTTTTGGCTTTGCAGCACAGACTGGGTGGGGTGTCTCATCTTTCCTTTAAATTTGTAGGCAGGAACAGTAGGTTTCAGTTCCTTCCCCAGACTGTCAGCTTCTTGTGGCTCTGGTTGTGCCTCTGAGGAGAGTAATGGGAAGGAGAAGAGAGGAATGAATACTATTTCCCGTAAAAGATGAAGTGCAAGGTTAGTTATTTAAGAGACATTTTGTCCCAAAGAGGTATAATGTGGGGGAAAAAATTCTGTACAACTTTTCATAGCATTAATTCAGGCATTAATTTTTTTCTTCTGTAGGTGAGCACATAAATGGACTCTAATTTTATTTTATCTATTTTAAATAGAATTCATTAAGTTAGGAACAGGGCATTGAAAAGTTTATGGATTTTATTATGTATTTAAAATTTTGTATTATAAAATATGCTTTATGACTTTTAACAATGTGTTTGTATAAAGAGGGTAGAATGGAGAAAAGGAAATCTGCTTATCAAGGCTTAAAATATTAATTGATATCAGCTATCTTTAAAAACTGATTATCTTTCTTGCTCTTTTATCATTACTTTGAAGACTTAGAAACAATCTTTATTTTAAACAAAGTTATAAATGCTTTTTGTTTTAAGAGGTCGATATATAAGATCAAGAACTATGAAGAGTCTAAGATTTTGCCCTACTTGAAAGCTCACAAGTCTGCCACAGATTTCATGGATACTGGTAGAAAACACAAGACTCCTAGACCAGCGATGAAAGACTTATTTATTACCCATAGCAATAGGCTTTTTTTAAAAATTAAAAACATGAATTAACTTTTTAAAAAATGTTAGTGTTTTGATCCCCAACTCCCACAGGGCGCAGGTGAAGAGAGCCAGATAATACCTGCCTATTACAAGAAGGGAACCCTGAGCTTAGGGAACTTGAATCTTTTTTAGTGGGCCGTAAGTCTGTTTGTCTTCTGCTAGGGACAGAAGTACGTTATCTTGAGGGGCCTTTTTTTTCTTCACTAGAGAAGTTGTGGGTTTACAGAACAATTGTGCCTATAACATACAGGGTTCCCAGATACCACCCTACTACCAACACCTTGCATTGGTAGGGAAAATTTACTAAAACTGATGAAAGCACATTTTTATAACTGTGCTATTAGTTAAAATCCATGGTTTAATTTAGGGCTCACTGTGTAGTATAGTTCCATCATTTTTTTTTAAAAATGCTATTCTGTTACCATATATATAATCTAACATTTCCCCCTTTAATCATATTCAGATATATATTTCAATGCTGTTAATTGAATTCACAGTGTGGTGCTCCCATCCCCACCATCCATTACCAAAACATTTCCATCATTCCAAATAGGAACCTTGTATATTTTAAGCCTTAATTTCCTGTTCCTTGTCTCCTCTCCATCCCTCGGAAACCTATATTCTAGATTTTGACTCTGAGTAGCTGAAACAACTCTATGAATTGTTTCAAATCAGTGAGAACTCATACAATATTTGTCCTTTTGTGCCTGGCTTATTTAATGGAACATGATGTCTTCAGAGTACATCCAAAGTATCAGGACTTCATTCCTTTTTTACAACTGTATAATATTCCATTGTAGGTATATGCCATATTTTGTTTATCCATTCATTGGTTGATGAGCACTCGGGTTGCTTTCATCTTTTGGTAGTTGTGGATAGTGCCACTATGAAATTGGTGTGTTAAATATGTGTTCAAGTCCTTGCTTTCAATTTTTTTGATCCCTCTGCCCAGTAGTGGGATTGCCAGGTCATATGGTAGCTCTATACTTAGCTTTCTGAGGAACTGCTAAACTGTCTTTCACAGTGGTTGCACAATTTTACATTGCCACTAACAATGAATAAGTGTTCCTGTTTCTCTGAATACTCTCCAACACTTACTATTTTCTGGTTTTTAAATAGCAGTTATCCTAATGCGTATGAAATGGTATCTCATTGTGGTTTAGATTTACCATTTCTCTGATGGCTAATGATGTTGAGCATCTTTTCATCTGCTTTTTGGCCATTTGAATATCTTCTTTGGAGAGATGTCTGTTCAAGTCTTTTGACATTTATTAATCGGGTTTTTTGTTGTTGCTCTTAAGTTGAGGGCTTCTTTTTATTAACCCTTTATTGGATATGTAGTTTCCAAATATTTTCTCCCATTGTGTAGGTTGTTGTTTTACTTTCGTGACAAAGCTCTTTGAGGAACAAAAGTTTTTAATTTTGATGAGATTCCATGTTTGTTCTTTCATTGCTTGTGATTTGGGTGAAAACTATAAGAAACTGGGAAGCAGCTATGGCTGAAGCAGTTGAGCTCCCATTTACCATATGGAGGACCCAGGTTTGATTCCTGGGACCTCCTGGTGGAAAAAAAAAAGAAAAAAGGCATTCCGAATATACAAGGTATGGAAAGGCACAGGCCCCCACGCAGGGAAGCAATGCACCAAAAAAGACAATGATGCAACCAGATAGGAAAAAAAATTTAAGAAACCATTGCCCAACACAAAATCCTGATGATGCTTCCCACATTTTCTTCTAGGAGTTTAATAGTTCTAGGGCTTATATTAAGGTTTTTTTTAATCTACTTTGAGTTGATTTTTGTATATTATATGAGGTAGGGGTCTTCCTTTTTTTTTTTTTTTTTAACAAATGGAGATCTGGTTTTCACATCACCAATTCTTGAAAAGACCATTCTACTGCTCTATATGTCTGTCCTTGTGCCAGTACCATACTGTTTTGATTACTGTGGCTTTGTAATAAGGTTTTTCCCCCACCCTACTCCCCCTTACGTTCCTGCATGCGGGAACCCAATCACGTCACTGCACACCACTATCACCCCCTTCTGCCTTTTCATAGATTTTGCCCATATTGAGCTTTGGCTCACTACCCTTTCTGTCTCCTGATAACCTATCTTCCAAACCCTTGGTCTGTGGGTCTGCTCAGTACGCCTAAGTCCTATCAGTGGGGTCATGTAATACTTGTTCTTCAGTGACTGGCTTACTTCACTCAACATAAGGTCTTCAGGGTTCATCCCTGTTGTCCTGTGTGTTAATCCTGCCTTCTTTCTGTTTCCCTCATTGTGGTTTTGATTTGCATTTCCCTAATAACTAGTGATACTGAGCATCTTTTTGTGTGCTTTTTTGCCATTTTGTGTTTCTTCTTTGGAGAAGTGTATTCAAATCTCTTGCCCATTTTTTAAATGGGTTATTTGTCTTTTTATTTTTGAGATGTAGGATTTCTTTAATATTAGGATCTTATTGCATAGATTGTTACCAAATATTTTTTGTCATTGAATAGGCTGCCTTTTCACTTTCTTGACAAACTCCTTTGAAGCACAAAAGTTTTGAATTTTCACAAGGTCCCATTTATCTTTTTTTTTCTTTCATTGTTTGTGCTTTGGATATAAAGTTTTTAAAATCATTTCCTACTACAAGATCTTGTAGATGCTTCCCTACATTATCTTCTAGGAGCTTTATGGTCTTGGCTCTTACATTTAGGTCTTTGATCCTTCTTGAGTTGATTTTTATATAGGTCATGAGATGGTAATCCTCTCATTCTATTGGATATGGATATCCAGTTCTCCAAGCACCATTTGTTTAAGAGGCCCTTCTCTCCCAGTTGAGTGGGCTTGGTGGCCTTGCCAAATATCATTTGACCATATAGGTGAGGATACATATCAGAACTCTCAGTTCTGTTCCGTTGGTGGGTATGTTATCCTTGTACCCATAGCATGCAGTTTTGACCACTGTAGCTTTGTAGTATGCCTTAAAGTCAGGTAGCATGGTTCCTCCAATTTCGTTTTTCTTTTTCAATATGTTTTTGGCTATTCACAGCCCTTTGCCCTTACAAATTAATTTCATAATTAGCTTTTCCAATTCAGTTAAAAACACTGTTATAATTTTTATTGTTATTGTATTAAATCTGTAAATCAATTTGGGTAGGACAGACATCTTAATGATGTTTAGTCTTCCAGTCCTTGAATATGGAATATTCTTCCATTTATTTAGGTCTTTTTTTATTTCCTTTAACAATGTTGTATATTTTTCTGATACATGTCGTTCACATCTTTAGTTAAATTTATTCCTAGGTATCTGATTCTTTTAGTTGTCATTGTAAATGGAATCTTTTTCTTGATTTCCTCCTCATGTTGTTCATTATTGGTGTACAGAAATGCTCCTAGTTTTTTAAGCACTTTTTCAACTTTATTGATGCATACATAATTCCATCCAAAGAGGACAATCAGTGGTATTCGGTTTAATCATATGTTTTGTATATCCATCACCCCAATCACTCCCAGAGCACTTTCATTATTCTAGTAATAATAATATGCAACAAACAAAACTCATCACCTCTCAATCTCTTTATGCCTCATCTGCTGTACATAGCTGCTATTCTTTTTCCTTCTCTCTAGTATATTTGTATTTATCTATTTTTTGTCTTATATATGCAATATCACCCATATTTGTGTTTTACATGAGGTTTTACTATCTTATAGAGTCCTATGTTACTGTTTTTAGCTTTCCTTCTAGTAATATACATGACCTGAGACTTGGCATTTCAACCAGTCCTACCCATACGGTAGCATTGCTAGTTGCAAACTCCATGATGTGCTTTAACCGTTTCTATTCACGTCCAAAGATTTACAGACAACCTTTTTAACAATTCTGCAAAGATTAACCCTCAGTTTTCTATTCTCTACTCTCCTATTTTCTGGTGACCTATATTTTAATTATTAACTCAGTGGGTTTAAACAGTATGTTTAGCTCATAATAATGCAATCATACAGTATTTGTCCTTTTGTGTCTGGCTTGCTTCACTCAACATAATGTCCTACAGGTTCATCCATGTTTTCATATGCTTCATGACTTCATTTTTTCTTATTGCTGCATAATAGTCCATTGTGTGTATACACCACAATTTGTTGATCCATTCATCAAAATGCTACTAATTTTTGTGTGTTGATCTTACATCCTGCCACTTTACTGAACTCTTTTATCAGCTGTAAAAGCTTTGTTATAGATTTCCCCAGGCATTCTTTTTATAGGATCATGTCATCTGCACATAGTGAACTTTTCACTTCTTCCTTTCCAATTTTTTTAAAAGACTTATTTATTTCTCTCCCCTTCCCCCCCCCCCCCAGTTGTCTGTTCTCTGTGTCTGTTGGCTGCGTCGTCGTCTTTGTCCGCTTTTGTTGTTGTCAGCAGCACGGGAATCTGTGTTTCTTTTTGTTGCATCATCTTGTTGTGTCAGCTCTCCGTGTGGGCGGCACCATTCTTGGGCAGGCTGCACTTTCTTTTGTGCTGGGTGGCTCTCCTTACGGGGCGCACTCCTTACACGTGGGACTCCCCTACGCAAGGGTCACCCCTGCGTGGCACAGCACTCCTTGCCCGCATCAGCACTGTGCATGGGCCAGCTCCACATGGGTCATGGAGGCCCAGGGTTTGAACCGCAGACCTCCCATGTGGTAGATGGACGCCCTAACCACTGGGCCAAGTCCACTTCCCATTCCTTTCCAATTTGGATGCCTTTTATATTTTTCTCTTGCTTAAGTGCTTGAGCAAGTACTTGTAACACAAAGTTAAGTAAGAGTGGTGAAAGTGAGCATCCCTGTCTTGTTCCAGATATTAGGGGGAAAGCCTTTAGCATTTTATCATTGAATATGATGTTAGCTGTGGGTTTTTCATGTATACCCTTTATCAGGTTGAAGAAGTTGCCTTCTATATCTTTTGAAGTGTTTTTATCAAGAAAGGCGGCTGTACTTTGTCAAGTGCTTTTTCTACATCAATAGAGATGATCATGTAATTTTTTTCTTTTCAGTCTGTTCATGTGTATTACATTGATTTTCTTTTTTAAAGATTTATTTTAAAGATTTCTTTTTTAAAGATTTATATGCCCTTTATCATGTTGAGGAAGTTTCCTTCTATTCCTTGTGTTTTAAGCATTTTTTACCAAGAAAGGGTGCTGTATTTTGTTGAAATGCCCTTTCTGCATTGAGATGATCACATTTGTCTTTATCCTTCATTCTGTTAATGTGGTGTGTTACATTAATTGATCTTGTTATGTTGAACCAACCTTGCATACCAGGGATAAATCATAGTGTATGTGGCAGTTTGAGATTATTTTATGAATCCCAAAAAGAGAAAAATTATGTTTATAAACTAATCTATCCCTCTGGTTGTGATACCCTTTAATTGCATTAAATTCAGCTGAGAGGTCTTTGATTAGATCACTTGTTAAGAACAGGGCTTTTAGATTTGACTAGATCAGAGGACATGACTCCGGTTGAGTCCCCACCCCCATGCTCTGTCTGATATAAAGGGATACTTACTCAAGAAGACACACAGAGATGAAAACTTTGTCATTTTTGAGCCTGCCATGTGATAGAAAGGAGAAGGCTCACACAGCTAAAACCTCGGAGAAATGGACCATTTGCGTGATTGATAGCTGACCTTGGGAAGAGATCAGAAAGATGCTGGGCCCACAGAGCCTCAAGAGGAAGAGGAAGCCCAGAAGGGAAGGCTGAAACTGGGCAGAGATTGCCTACTATCTTTTTTTCCTCTCTCTCCCCTCTCCCCCCAACCTCCCTCCCCCCCGTTGTCTGCTCTCTGTGTCCATTTTGCTGCATGTTCTTTGACTGCTTCTGTTGTTGTCAGTGGCATGGGAATCTGTGTTTCTTTTTGTTGCGTCATCTTGTTGTGTCAGCTGTCAGCTCTCCGTGTGTATGGCACCATTCCCGGGCAGGCTGAATTTTCTTTCGCACTGGGCGGCTCTCCTTGCAGGGCGCACTCCTTGCGCGTGGGGCTCCCCTACATGGGGGACACCCCTGCATGGCAGGTCACTCCTTGCGTGCATCAGCACTGCGCATGGGCCAGCTCCACACGGGTCAAGGAGGCCCAGGGTTTGAACCGTGGACCTCCCATGTGGTAGACGGACGCCCTAACCACTGGGCCAAGTCTGCCGCCCTCATGATGTTCTTAATTATAGCAGACCCCCAAGAGCTTTTCGTAATAAGTTTGGAAGGGTAGGCAAAGCTTAGGGTCTTTGCGTTTCTTTTAGTGGGAGACCTCAGAGAAGCTAAGTAATTCCAGCAGTGACTCTAGCATTCAGGTGTCAGAGACAATGCCCCAAGGCTGGGATGGAGGAGGGCAGAGATTGTGCCAGCCCAGGGGAGGTGAGGCCACAGAGCCCAGATGGTCCGAAAGGACCCCTTCACCCAGAGCCCTGAGGCCTCTCTGTCTTGTCATCTTATCTGTGTCCTCCTTGCTTTGGTCTGCTTTGTGATGGCATTTGGACATCCCAACTTAAGTCACAATCCTGGTGAATTATTTGCATAGCTTTGACTTCCTTCCTACTCTTGGGCATTTCGCTCCAGTCGCAGCAGCCTCTGTGCCACAGAATAAGTCTTTGGAGAGAGTTGATGAAATTGAGCCCAGGCAGAGAATTCACTAAAACCAGAGACCAACTGAAAGAACCTAGACCGTGCTTTCCCCTGCAGAAGGGCCATAGGTCATGGACTCTGATTTACCCATCCAGTTTTTCCTTTTTCATACCTCTACTGGAGTGTGCATACATGTTGAATCTGCGCGCATGTGTGTATGTGCACTTTGTTTAAGAAGGAACATTTTCACTGTGTAAAATAATGGTAATAGGTAGAGAGAATTAATCCTTCTCTCTATACTATTTTTGTTTGAACTTAAACCAGAATTACGTTGGTGTAAACTGTACAGAAGAAAAGAGTTTACCTTTCTGAATTCTGTCCCCCACTTTATCACAGTTCACGGTAGTATCTTTCAGCAGTGACCTTCACAGAGCACAGAGCCCCTTCCTCTCCTGCTACTTGTTCAGGAGTCTCGGTATAATTAGAAGCTGAGCAGAAAATCCTGATTGTTCTTAGAGGTATGTATGTATGTGAATATTCACATATAAATATGTTAAAAGCTACTTAAAGCTCTGAATGTTATATTAATTTATAATATAAGATGCCCTTCTCCACCCCTAATTCTTGCTTTGCCTTTCTTATTATAAGTAAAAAGGAGAATTAAGGAGAATGTACCCTGAGTCAGAGAGAACTCATTTCTTTAAGTATTTTTCAGTTTCTTCTCCATATAGTAATCTTTCTCTAAATTAACTTACAGTAGTTAATGTGTGATATTAGGATGCTATCTCTTTTATCTAAGAATTGGTTTACTTAAAATATAGAAGCATATGCTACTCAAAATTAGTAGATTTTAGCCTTGAAATAGTACTGTAGCTCTTCTTTTCTACATTATAAGTAATCATCCCATGTTTCTTACTTATTCCAACCTAAAATGTAGATCTGATAATCAGTGGTCCTTGGATGTTTCTTACACTTATCTCTTCATCTCTTTGTCACTGTGAAAACAGTCCTGCAGTGGGTTGTGTCCTTTACTCCATGTATTAGCCAGGGTTCTCTGGGGAAACAGAACCAAGAGGAGATATCTGTAAATATCAAATTTTATAGAATTGTCTCACATGTGTGTGGGGCTGCACAAGTCCAGATTCTTTAGGGCAGGCTGCAAGCCAGAACTCTGATGAAGATCTTCAGGAGATGCTGGCTGTCTGAAGTACAGAAGGGAATTGTCTCTGAAAGCTGAAATCACATCTCCTTTTTTTTTTTTTTTTACGATTTATTTATTTCTCTCCCTCCCCCCCCTCCCCCCCAGTTGTCTGCTTTCTGTGTCCATTCCCGTGTGTTCTTCTCTGTCCGCTTCTGTTGTTGTTAGCAGCATGGGAATCTTTGTTTCTTTTTGTTGCATCATCTTGTTGTGTCAGCTCTCCGTGTGTGCAGCGCCATTCCTGGGCAGGCTGCACTTTCTTTCACGCTGGGCGGTTCTGCTTATGGGGCTCACTCCTTGCGCGTGGGGCTCCCCTACACGGGGGACACCCCTGCATGGCAGGGCACTCCTTGCGCACGTCAGCACTGCGCGTCGGCCAGCTCCACACCGGTCAAGGAGGCCTGAGGTTTGAACCGCGGACCTTCCATGTGTTAGACGGACGCCCTATCCACTGGACCAAGTCCGCTTCCTTTTAAGGCATTCAACTGATTGGATGAGACATCCCTCATTGATGAGGGCAGTCTCCTCGGTTTATTGTAGATGTAATCAGCCACCTGTGTAATCAACCCACTGATGATTAAAGTTCTATGAAATGCCCTTGTTTTACAAATAGCCCAGCGCTTGCTTGACTAAACCAACTGGGCACTGTTACCTGGCTGAGTTGACACATTAGCCTAACCATCACACCCCACTTCACTTTTTCTATCAGGTCCTTACCTTTTTTTTTTTTTTTTCTTTATTTTTTGTGATCCTTACCATTTTGAGCTGTTAAAGTCAAGGGCAACTGGTGGTAGAATAAAATTAGAAGGTCTTTGGATTCCAGCAGCAAAGTAATTTCAGAAACACATCCCCATTGCAAGTTCTGTAATGCTTGGCAAAGTACGTAACCCCTTTCTTTCCACACCCATCCTTCTCGTTGTTCTGGCTCCCAAATATAATCTTATTGGATTTTGGTTGGATAAATAGTGTCTGCATTATTAAAACTGTATGTTCTTCAAGTATACTATGATTAAAGACATTTCTCCCAAGGCCTTTTGACTGTCATCAGTCTGCTCTGCTTGTTTCTTGTCATGGTACACAGCCTAGGCTATCCCTTCACCCTGATCATTTTATCTGTCCTCCCACTTCAGTAAACATTCTGCCGCACCCTAACTCTCATGGCTGGTAGATATTCATTTTATGTTGGAATGCTTCTAGTGCCCGGTATCATTACCTCAGGGGCCTTTGATAATTTTTCCTCATCCTCTCTTCCTTATTACTGGCATTATAAAGGAATAGAGTTTATTTTCAGTTTTTCTAGAACTTAGTCTTCTGTGCTTCTTGATTTTAGTTTTTAAAAGTCATGTATTGAGAATCATTATTCTCAGGAATTGGTTTTACCTCATTTCTTCTCATGGTGGAATTAATTCCGTCCACCATTTCTTCTTCTGTTGTGTTTTCTAGTTGAAATGTTCATGTTGGAATCCACAAAGAAGTCTTCTCTTGAGGAAAGGCATTGGTGCTCTCTTGAGGGACCTTCTCCAGGATACATCTCAGAGTTGCCAAATCATGTAGGCCTGGGGAGAGCAAGTCCTAGAAACTGTGGAACTTGTGTTTTCCTTGCTCTCTTGGAATTCACGAACATTTGTTATTTAGGGTGGATCTTATTATTCAGTTTTTTGCCTCATTGAATATTCCTACATTCCTTCCTTCAAGAAAATCCACTTCTTCTACAAAGTTTGAAGGTGAAGGAACACTGGGTCTAGCAGTGCTAACCTCTGCCAAAAAATTTTTTTGAATATTTTATAAGTTCATTGTCATCTGTAAATAAAGATAATTTTACTTCTTCCTTTCTGATATGGATGGACGCCTTTCTTCCTTCCTTCCTCCCCGCCCCCTCCTGCCAGATATTTCTGTCTCTTGCATGTACACTCTTTCTCTTTCTCTTTCTTTTTGACAGATTTTAGCTACTGTTCTCATTGTTTTTATGGAAGAGCAAATTCCAGACATCTACACCACCATTCTGGAAGTACAAACTATTATTTGTTTTTACAATATATATTTTAAAATTTTGTTTGACTTTAGTGTTGCTTTTGTATTGATTTTGGAGAGAGTAGATTTTTAGCAAGGAAGGATAGACATGCATGGTATAGAAATCCCAAAGGAACTCTAATGTTGCAAATCCCCAAACTCTTAAAGGCCAGCCTGAAGAAAAGTGGTTTGGGAATTGCTTAGATTGTTTAGTTCCATGTGTTTTAGTGGTTAAGATTCATCAGTATTATTTTGTTGTTGTTGTTGTTGATTGGATTTCTCTTTAGCAGCCTATCCCAGTGTTTATTTCCTAATAAAGGTTGGGAGTGATAGGGAGGTGACTGAAATATTTGGGAGACACTGAGATGAACAACTAGCTCAACTGCAGAATTTGCTTTGATTGTTCTAGTAAGCATTAGGAATCTTCCCATTAATACGTTTCAGATTTATTAATCATAGCAGTTCATTAAACTACTCTTTGGCACGTGCTTTGGGAAATGCGTATTTCCTCCCCAAAAGTTCAGATTGATGTGGGCTATGGGTGGAAGGCTCTTTGTATCTTCGGAAATAACCTTAACCTAAGCTGTCTGTCCTGACTTGTGGGTGTGGGATGGTGAGAGGCTGCAGCCCTGCCCTTGGTAACCATGGCAACGACTCCAGTCCCAGGAAACAGTTTTATCAATGCAAACTCTATAAACTTTAAATATTCAGGGGAAATGCAAACCAAATGTGCTAAAAGCTTATCTAGAATATATGAAGTCCTAGGATGTGGAAGATATATGCTTATTCAAGCCTATTGAGAACTGAAACAAAAAGACCATTTGGCCTTTCCTCTCTGTATAAAAGGAACTCAAAAATCTTGTTCAAGGCTTGGGTTCGAAACAGAAAGCTCCGGCCAGCCGTCAATAAACCATTTTTCCTTCTCAAAATCATTCCTGAGTCCTGGCCTTTCTATACGCAAATAATTGAACCTCTCTCATATTCTACAACAAGATAACCTAAATTACAGGGTGTTTTCAAACCTTTATCAATCAAAAAACATACAATTAGGAAAATAAGATTGGAGAGAGAAATCAACCAGCCATTATTTTAAGAAGTAAATATATATATAGGATTAGTTCACCAGCATGCTTTTTCCCATATGCATATCCATCCCTTCACATGTTTTTCTTTTCACTTCACAGATTTTTAAAAAGCCTCCTCGGATATATCACCATTGTTGGATGCTTGTATATTTAAGTGAGCTGATTGCATAAGAGATCCTTTGAATTGTCCAAGAAGGCTACCTGGAGGCAGAGGACTAAATGACCCAGCCTTTCCTTAATGCTGCCTGGTAAGAAGTTGAAGTACTTTTCTTAAATATACAAATAATGTTCCATTTTTATTATTTATATTCTTTTTATTTTTTAAAGATTTATTTATTTATTCTCCACGCCTCTTCCCCCCTCCCCCCCATGCCTCGTTGTCTGCTCTTTGTGTCTATTTGCTGTGCATTCTACTGTGTCTGCTTTTCTTCTCTAGAGGCAGCACCAGGAACTGATCCTGGGACCTTCCAGACTAGGAGACAGGTACTCAGTCTCTTGAACCACCTCAGCTCCCTGGTCTCCTGCATCTCTTATCATCTCTCCTCTGTGTCTCTGTTGCATCATCTTGCTGCAATAAGTTCTTTGTTCAGACCAGCTCTCCACTCGGGCCAGCTTGCCTTCACCAGGAGGCCCCAGGAATCAAACCCTGGACCTCACATATGATAGATGGGGGCCCAGTCGCTTGAGCCACATCTACTTCCTTTATTTATATTCTTAATATTCACAGTTTATTTTCTTAATGAAACATTTAAAAGTACCAGTGTTAATTCTGGTATTAAAAGCTCATTGAAAGTCTCTGAAAATGGTAGGGTGATAGTTGGTGGTGTTTGGCTTTCTCTACTGAACAATGCTTATTAGACAACCAATTGCTGAGTTGCAAAATTGAGTTTTTGATAAAATAATATTTGAATATTTGTAAGCATTTTATATAGTAGAAGTGATGTGAGTTCCTGGCATTTGAATATTGACAAATGGTTTGTTGTTAAAGTAAGCACAGCTCTTTGCAATGCAGGGCCGGCCTGATCCAGCATGGCAGAGGAGAAGCACAGTTCTCAGTGAGGTGGTGATGATTTATTGTGAGTGCAAGAGCAGGGAACTGGGAGAATCTTCCCCAGATGAGATCAAAGTGAGAATGGGAGCTAGGGTTTTAAAGGCAAAGAAAAAGGGGGTAGGTGAGTAGAAAAACAAGTTGAAAGAAAAAAAAACAAGTGATGCCTCCAAGGGGTTTGTGAGGCGGATACTTGGGATTTCTCAAGCACATCAAACTTGTCCTGGTTTCCGTGGCTTGTAAATCACAGTTTAGATATTGTGCAAGGTCTTCATGATTCCTTTCTCACCCGACCACTTAAGGATATCAAGCTTTTTTCTTTTTTTTTCTTTTTTCCTCTGAGGAAAGCTACAGATTTAGGGGGTTATGAGATGCTCCTGGCACCATTTTGTCTGGTTTTGCTTTGAGACATTATCATTTTCCTGTAGGCAAAACTGAGAAGGTCTGGTTAATATCCTTCAGGGAACTAAGTCCAAAGAGTAAACTGCTAAAATTAAGATTGATAGAAAACCAGCTCGGTTAGTGTAGTAGAATTTTCAGAGCTGCGTTTAAGTAAAGACATTTTTAGTAAGCACATTTTCCAGCTATCATTGTAAATTACAGTTTGTATACAATTGTTGTTTTCCGCAGGGTTTAATTTTTACACCCTGTTATAGCCAGTGCAGGAAATGCATGGCATTGCTCCGTTGTGCATGTCTTCTCTTCCTGTAGTGCCAGGCATGGGACAGAACTCATTGTGGGATCAACTTGCAGCAACCCCAAAGCTGGCCTAGTTTCAGCAGACGTTTTTTTGTTGTTGTTTTGTTTTGTTTTTTGGAGCAGTTTGAAAATTCAGTTGACCCACCCTTCTCACAAAGATTCGTGTAAGTCATAGCCATTCTGAACTTCTCCCAAAGTTAGTCCCCCAATCCTGAACAGCCTAGAGCAGAATAGATCTGATCTCTTCAAATATTGAAGCCAGGTGATGGACACTAATGGATCTGTCTGGAGGAACCCAGATTAGCCAATGTTCTCAAAGCAAGGTGTGCTAATTCTTAGAACTGGCACAGCATCAAAAATTTACCAACTATGGGCAAGTCAACAATTGTAGCCTACGTCTTCAACGTAAGTTTTTGCACTTCCTTGTACCAGTAAAACATGGAATGTTCTTTGTAGCTCCTTGTACTGGGCATTTTTCTTTTTTTTTGTCTTGTTTTCTTTTCTAATACAGCCTGTGGCATAAATATTAGAGGCTGTAACATTGCCCTTTTTCCTCTGATTATCCACTTTGATTTAGTTTCAAAAACTGGCCCTTAACAAAGTTTGCTCTCATAGCAGAAAGGACGGGCTGAGCTTGAGAAGATGTTGCGAAAGAGTATTTATATATATTATTTCTGTTTTTCTTTTAGTTCTGTTCTCTGTTTCAAGATGTCTTTGCACTTCTGATAAATGCAAACTGACAAATCTCAAAGCCAAGACAGAAGGACAATTGATGGTGCTTGAAGCCTAGAAGACTGTGCTTTAACAAAGCAAAGTCCCAGATTGTTGTTTGAAATGCTGAGGAATTTGCTGCGGAGGAGACTTTTTTCTTATCCCACCAAATACTACTTCTTGGTTCTCATTTTTTCCCTAGTCACCTTCTCAGTTTTAATAATTCATCAAAAGCCCCAATTTGTAAGTGTGGGACATTTGGAGCTGATTGGGGAAAATCCTAGTAGTAATATTAATTGTACCAAAATTTTACAGGGTGACAGAGATGAAATTGAAAAGGTAAAGCTTGAGATAATAACAGTGAAATTTAAAAAGCGCCCTCGATGGACAACCCATGACTACGTAAACATGACCAGTGATTGTACTTCTTTCATCAAGAAGCGCAAATATATTGTAGAATCCCTTAGCAAAGAAGAGGCGGAGTTTCCAATTGCTTATTCAATAGTGGTTCATCACAAAATTGAAATGCTTGACAGGCTCCTGAGGGCCATTTATATGCCTCAGAATTTCTATTGCATTCATGTGGACAAAAAATCAGACGATTCCTTTTTAGCTGCAGTCCTGGGCATTGCTTCCTGTTTCAGTAATGTCTTTGTGGCCAGTCAGTTGGAGAGTGTGGTTTATGCTTCATGGAGTCGGGTTCAGGCAGATCTCAACTGCATGAAGGACCTCTACAGCCTGAGTGCAGACTGGAAGTACTTGATCAATCTTTGTGGTATGGATTTTCCTATTAAAACCAACCTGGAAATTGTCAGGAAGCTCAAGTCGTTGATGGGTGAAAACAGCCTAGAAACTGAGAAGATGCCACCCAATAAAGAGGATCGGTGGAAAAAGCACTACGAAATCATTAATGGGAAGCTAACCAACACAGGGACCAACAAAGTACTTCCTCCTCTTGAAACACCCATTTTTTCAGGCAGTGCCTATTTTGTGGTCAATAGAAAGTATGTGGGGTATGTGCTAGAGAATGAAAAAATCCAAAAGTTTATAGACTGGGCAAAAGACACATACAGCCCAGATGAATACCTCTGGGCCACTATTCAAAGGATCCCAGAAGTCCCAGGCGCACTGCCCTTGAGCCCAAAGTATGACATGTCTGACATGCATGCGGTGGCTAGGTTCGTCAAGTGGCACTACTTTGAAGGTGACGTCTCCAAGGGCGCCCCCTACCCACCCTGCAGCGGGGTCCACGTGCGCTCCGTGTGTGTTTTCGGGATGGGTGACTTGAACTGGATGCTGCGCAAGCACCACTTCTTTGCCAACAAGTTTGACGTGGACGTTGACCCCTTTGCTATCCAGTGTTTGGATGAGCATCTGCGGCATAAAGCTCTGGAGGCGTTCAGACGTGAACCATCGTAGGCATTTTTAGAAATACGAAGGATGCGGAAAATATACCCCACCTGGCTCCTCTGACATGTTAATAAGGATCAAAAAACTGTATGGGGAGCTCTTGGGTCAGGGACTCAGCTGGTTCTTTACGTCAGAGAAGCTCTGCGTTTTCTCTAGAGCACAAGCTGTTAGAAGGGCTATAACATTAAGTGTCTACCTGGAGTTAAAGTGAGGGGGGAAGGAAGTTAAAGTAGAGGCCAGAGGAGGCTGTGGGCATTGTGGGGAAAGTTGCCCGAGGTGACAGGGGAGAGATACAATGCAATAATCAGTTCAGAAAGCTCAGGGACTTAACAAAAGGAAAAGATACGAGCCTGTGCCAAAATTATCTGACAGCTTTAATTCTGGTGATTTCCTGATTTGAATAAATTTATTGCAACAATCATAAGAAAATAATTTATCTTGTATGTTATATAGTTGAAACAAATTTGATTTTACTCTAAATGATCCTTGTAAATTATTTTCTGCTGAAATATTGTGCTGTGTAATATACCTTTGTATGTCGTCTCAGGGACCTTAAAAATGTGCTTGATTTAACATTAATATCTCTGGCTAATTTTTGCTTATCACTCTGCACATATGTTTTAAAAAAACACAAAAAAATGACAATTTCTAGTTGATTCTGTGAATCATCTTAGGATATTAGAAATATTAAGGCATCTCTTTGTTACAGTTTTTACGAAGAGTAGCACTCAATTTTTCTATTTGTCTCCCTCCTCCCCCCACCCCGTTTCCCCAGTCCCTCCTGTCACCCTGTGCAAAAACTTAATTTCTAGAACCTTATTTTACCGTATTAGTAGATCTGATTGGCAGCAGACTGTACAGAGAACCAAGAGAGAAAGGGTGAAGTAGGTTTTGGAGGGCCGAGGGACCAGGAGGAGTCACATTAGGCAACACCTGAGGACAGTGATGACTTCTCAAAACCAGCAGTGGGCACTGGACTCCCCAGGAGCGGGAACGACTGCTCCGCCGAGGCACTTGTGTCCAGCCTCCCTGGGTCGCTGCATCGTCGTGTCTCCCGAGCCACCATTTGAAATGAAATGGCCTCCCCTGTTCTTGCTTCTTCACGCTACCCGCACAGATCCTTAGTCTCACTGATGGTAATTTTCCCTGTCACAACCTTGGATGAGGGGCAGGTAGAGAGTGCTGCTGTTCCAGAAGGTATACCTGAAGGCCTGGCAATCCTAAAGGGAACTTTAGTTTTGAGACAGATTTGGTACTGGTACCATCCACAGCATAAAGTTTTTACTCTCTCCATTTTTTGCCGAAATTGATGATTTGGGGTTGCTCTCATGCTGTCTCTTGGAGTAAATGAAGATTTTTTCCCCCCCAAAATAATGTTCCTTTGATAAGCTGACACAGTTTAGCCAAAGATGTAATAGAAAACATGAAGCTTTAACATTTAACGGTAAACTTTTTATTTTTTAAAATTTTTGGGGGGGGTACCAGGGCCAGGGAATGAACGCAGGAAGCCAGCCCTGAGTGACACTGAGCCACATCGGCTCCCAAGCGATAAACTTTCAACAAGAATCAAAACCATGTACTTTATTTTTTAAATGTAGCCAACTCTTAAAACAGTACACGAGAAATCCATACTACCAGGCGGCTTTCAGGCATTCAACTGAGAAAACATTTTTCACTTCTCAAAGTTAGAAAATGTTTTCATTTTATTGAGGCTTGTTATTCTGGCCATATTTAATGGAAGTTTCGTGTCGTTTTTTAAACCTTTATCTGTAGAAGTACAAGTCAGTGGATTGCTGGATTTTTGCATGAAATCATGGCAACCTGTTTTGGACCAAGAGAAACGCATGTTTTCCTTTTAAAACTCAACAGACGATGTTGAAAAGGGCATTATACACATTGTGTGTTATATCCTTCTGGCTTCTAAATCAATGTTTCCTTTTAATGCACATGTTATTTCTCCCATGATGTCTTAGCAGGAAGGTTTTACTTAGAATATAGGGCATTAAAAAAAAACAACTCTAAAACCAGTCACCTTCAATGACATCCTTCGTATATCTTTTTTTTTTTTTTTTTAACTTCATTCATGGTGTATATCTTACAGAAATTTTTTCCTTTGAATATTTTCAAATTGACAGGAAGGATGAAGCAACAGTGTGGACAACATCTGTTTACCCTTCCCCTGGAGTCACTGGTTGTTAACACCTTGCCCCATTTGCTTTAAGTTTCATGTGTTTTTGAATTTAGCAAAATCTGAAAATTACTTTAAAAAATATCCCAAGTTAGCATGCATCTCAACACTTGCTTTATGGGAGTGTGACTGCTTCTGATTTACATTTAAATTGGCCGGTTTGGGAGAATTTTTCTTCTTCATCGTAGGCATAAATACAGAAATAAGCATCTATTTACCCAGTTCCACACTAGAACTGTGATCCCACCTTTTGTATGCAGCTCTGATACCTCATCTTTCCAGTATGACACTTGTTGAAATGTGTGTTAGCACTGTCCGACTGGTGATACCTTTTACAGGGATTATATAGGGATTTTCACTGGAACTAAAAGTATTTTATTTTTAAACTTTTCAGCATAGTTGAAAAGCAATGAAATTCATACACTAGGACAAGCAATTCGAGGACACAAAAAGCTGGTTCTAAAAGGAAGTTGATGACAACAAATTCAGGACCCAAAATGCAAGCTCTTTGGGAAAGATATAAAAATTATTTGTTACTTTGTAAATGTCAGTTATTAAAAATGAATTTTTTACTGTCATTTAGTCTTATAGGAGATTATTAGAAATCATATTCACAAAATTAGAATAAATGGCAATTTTATGATGTAAGGATGTTTAGCTATTAAACTGCTCCAAGGTTAACATATTACTACAAGACATGAGTTAGTAAAAATGGTTCTATATTTTATAGGCAATTACCTCGACTCTTCCCAGATCACAATAAACGGTGGCTTGGCCTTGAAAATGTGGGGCATTATTGTCTCTAAGGTGTGTGTGTCATTCATTCATATACCTGTTTTGGGGGAAGGAGCCATATTTTGGTCCATTTCATCTGTTGGGTTCTTTGAACTGGATGTTTTCAGTTGCTTGGAAACAAAAATAATTTATCATTACAGTATCTATAAACTCAACATTATTTCATAGCAAAAGTGTTTTCTGTAAGTTTTACTCTAATGAATATGGGAATGACAACGCAGTTGGCTCCAACCGGATTACCATTAAAATCAACCGTTCAAAAACTAAAATATTGTCTGCACAAATCATTCCTGTTTGCTTAGTTGTCAGCACTTAAATTTAATAGTTGATGGAGTTCACTGTACCAACAAGATCACTTGTGTGTGATTTGAGAAACAAGGTTAATTTGCAAGGCAGGAAAGTCTGATATGGAAGAGGGAGTGGCAAAGGAAGAAAATTTAACACAGATTAGGCAAAAAAGCTAGGGCAGGGAATTTGAGAAGAATGCTGCTTGACAGCCAGTATTGGATTCTAGGGCATTATTAGCTTCAGCTTGTGTCTGCTGAGGGAGGAGAGCAGCTTTCCAGTCAGATGAGATTTTAACAGCTCCTGCTGGCTCTGTTGTGTTTTTGGTAAGCACAGCTGCGGGGAAGTGAAAGCACAGGACTGAGTGCCTGTCTCTATGTCTCACCTGATGTGTTCAGTTCTTTGGATGCCACTAGAAAACTGGTGAACCCTATTGACATCAGGTTATTCTCTAAAGCTTGAGAGCTTTATATAGTCTACACATTATAAGACCGCTTGTGAAAGATTTAATGTGTGCTGCTTAAAATTTCCAGGGCTTGTCAGAATATGGATTTAATTTTGTTTTGAACGATAAGACCCAAATTAAGAGTTAAAAATTTTTGGAAAAGAAGATGATGGTCCAACGGGATAACCTAGAATTCTCAGGCTTAATATGAAATTAGCAAGTATATCCAGATATTAAATTTTTTTTCAGGCAAAAAAATTAATTTTAAGACAGGATGTTACCATTCATGGCAACAAGCTCTGTAAAATGTATATGTTCTTAAAGGGTTGATAAGATTATTCTAAATATCTTTTGAAAGAAAAAAAATGCAATAGCTAAGAATACCTTGAAAAAAGAAAGTCTTACAATACTAGGTATGAAGCTATATTTTAAAGCCAAAAATTACTAAAAGGATACCATTAATTTACTCTCAGGCCAATGCAATAATAGCCCCAAATTAGACTTTAGTATAATTTTTTTAAAAAGTCTTAAAATGGGACCATCAGAACTTAGGAAGGGGAGAGTAAAATCATTCATTGAAGAACATTAGACTGTAGCTTCACTAATGTACACAAAAATTCAGTTGGATTAAAAATGAAAATCTAAGGGTAATATATCCACTAGATGAATAAAATACAATATGTAACTTATAAACCTTAGGGGTAAATAGAAAAGCAATCTAATATGAAGCAGAAAAATTTTTAAATGAAAATAAATCCAGAACATATCAATGGCTCTCTCTGGATATCATGGAGTTTTCCAGAATAAAAGCAATGGATTTTTGGAATGTGTGAGTTCATTAAGGAATAGAATATAGATTTAACTCAAAGTGTATATATCTTCTGAATATTAGAAGGCAAAAAGAATTGGAAAGATCGCCAACAAATTTTGAAAGTGGGAGGCATAATACCTTACTATATAATATATGCTGTTTTAAAACTGCTTTATTGAGCTGTTCACATACCATACAATGCACTCATTTTAAATGTACAATCCCTTGGTTTTTAATAGAACCATCACCACAATCAATTTTAGGATATTTTCATCATCCCAAAAAGAAACACTATACCACTTAGAAGTCATTCCCCATTTCCCTCCAAACCCCTAATGCTAGCATGTTTTTAAAAAGCATTAAGATGCCAAGAAAAATTAACAAAGCATGTAACTGTTCACAGAAGGTGAAATAAGGGAAAATACAAATGACTAATAACAAAATTTGGCATTTAATAAGAATTCAAATTGAAACAAATTTTATATACCAAATTGGCAAAGATTTTTATCCATCCTTGACACTTAGGAAATGATGTTGAGAAATGCATGGATGTACCCCAGGGAAGAGTGGTGAAACCTATCATAAAAGCAGTTTGACCCCATGAAGAGTCTTTAAAAACATTTAAAATCTTGGTGATCAGTAGTTCCACTTCTTGGCAAATGTCCTAAGTAATAGCCAGAGATCAGGGCAAAGACTCAAATCCATCCAATGTTTGTCATGTACTTATTTATGGCAAAATGCAAAAATATATAAATCTCCAGTTACAGGAATGAAGTACTTTTTTTTTTAACATTCATGTGATGGGCTATTATGAAATACTATCTTTTTATAGTATCCTTAATGCTGTGGAAATTAAGTGCAATAAACCAAGTAGAAGACTATATAAAATGTGAGCTCAATTATGGATGTAAAAAAAAAAATTGAACAGAAAGGAGCATTCAGAATTTCTCTGAAATCACATCTTGATATTTTGAGAGCGATTCCTTCTAGCTTCATCAGATTTCTGCTTGCCAAACATTTATTTGGAGCACTTTTCTCACATGGTTTATCTTAGGGAGCTTTATTCTCCCCACCCTCACCCTTTATTTGGGAGAGAGGTGTCCTGCTCTCTCTCCACTCTCTTTCACCGACAGAAATGGTTTTAGATTTAAGCTTTGGTGCTTTGGCAGAGTGTCTTGAGACCTTATACTTTTGGTAACCCTGTAAGATGCTCCAAATACAGAACCCTGGTAGAGACAAAACCTCTTGCGGTCAAAGGTATAATTTAGCCACCCCTATAGGCGGCTGTCAGTCTGACCTCAAGACCTCCAGGATGCTTAACCAGGCAGCAGTTTGCCTCTGGCACCTTAGAATCTATCTGTGGAATTTCACATTCTGATTCCAAATGTACTGTTAATTAAATTGCTTGTTAGGTGAGGGTGGTCTGGTTCTTTGAGCTGCCTGCCAGTGCAAAGCAAATGTTCCCCTTCAGCAGGAGGACTTGAATATATTCCTACTCTCCAGTAGCATCCATCCAAACATCCGGCTGTGGGAGTAGCATGGATGAGCAGTATTAGTGCAGGAGGGAAATGTTGTGTGTCTGAATAGAGAATTTTGTCACTCCGTTGGAGGCTCAACTACCTTTCCAATTAGCTAAGAAACAGAAACCAATGTTTGAAAGAAAACACTTAAAAAAAAATTTCAGCATAGCAGAATACCACTCACTAATCACTGGTTAAACTTTATTGGGTATTTATAATTCACTTTTTCTGCCATTAGACTCATAAATAAACTCATTATGGCCCAATTAGAATCCCCTTGATTAACTTGAGATTTTTTAAAACAAATTTTATTGATACATATGAATAAAGCATAAAATCAACGTGAAGTGTACAATTAATGGCATTTGGTATAATCTCATGGTTGGACATTTATCATTTCAATCGTTTTTAATTAGAGTATTTTCATAATTTCAATAATAATAATAAAAAACAGGCCAACAAAATTCTTAAACCCTGATGTAACTTGAGTTTAACTTACTTCAAAGGAGAAACGTTTTCTTTTCCAGGAAGCCTTTCCTGCCACTCACCTCAAAGAATCCTCCTTCAGTTAGGTTCCGTGTCTGCCTTAGTAAGGAGCCCAGCTCACATTCCTTGGACATTTCCTGCCAGCAAGCCATGTTCTCCGCACTCATGAAGTTCCTCCTTTCACTCCACAGCAGCCTTGGGAGTGTGAACTACTATTGGCCCAGTTTAAAAAGGAGTCAGAGAAGGACATGAATCTCTAACGAATGCCATCCTTTTAAGTGTTTTTCCTGAGTCCATCTTCTCTACCACCTCGAACTCTCCATCTCATTCCCCAGACCCTGCCCTGCTTTGAGTGTAGCACTTTTATTTTTTAAACAAGTATTGAGAAAGAAAAGGATGGAAACTAAAAAAAAAAATGAATTTATTGATGTGGGCTATGGGTGGGAGGCTCTTTGTCTCTTCAGAGATAACCTAAACTATCTGTGACTTGTGGATGTGGGGTGATAAAGGCTGCAGTCCTGCCCTTGGTGACCATGGCAAGGACTCCAGTCCCAGGAAACAGTTTAGCAATACAAGGTCTATAAACTTTAAGTATTCAGGGGAAATGCAAACCAAATATGCTAAAAGCTTATGTAGAATGCCTGAGGTCCATGCTAAACGCTTACCTAAAATGTGGAAATATATGCTAATTAAAGTCTATTGAGAACTGAAACAAAAGGACCATTTGGCCTTACATCTCTGTATAAAAGGGACTCAAAAATCTTGTTCCGGGCTCGGGATTCAAACAGAAAGCTTCCGAGTCCGGCATAAACCATTTTTCCTTCTCAAAATCATTCCTGAGTCCTGGCATCTCTATACGCAAATAATTGAACCTCTCTCAAATTCTTTAACACTATAAGTGTGGGTGAAGTCACCCCAAAGGCAGGTGCAGAGGGAGAGGAGAGAGCAGCCTGCTGTGAGCACCAGTGGACAAGGCTGAGGAGGAGAGGCCCGTGAAAAATCTTAGGCCTCAAAAATCCTAAAGGCTTCTGTCACTTTTACCGAACCTGTGGTTGGCGCTGGGGTTGGTGTATGCTCAGGAGACCTGACTCTCTGGACTGTCTATGTGCCAGCTGGGCCCTGAGCCTCAGCAGAGTTGCAACACCTACTCTCTGGTTCTTTAGACTTACCCAGGTCGGCTGGCAGGAGGGTGGAGATGGTCGACCGCCACACCAGGGAACCGAGAATGCCTACAACTGCAAGCAGGAGAATCCCATCCATCAGCCATGTGGGATCTAATCCCCCTCTCGATACAGAGGTAGAGTGGACATCGCCATCCCAGGGTCCACAGGATGGAGGAATATAATATGGATTGGAGTGGACTTATTGGTATTCTACTATAGAATTATTGTGACTCTAGCAATGGAAGAAATTGTATCATTGATGTGGAGACAGTGGCCATGGGAGTTGCTGAGGGCAGGTGGAGGGAAAAGGAGGTGTGATATATGGGCATTTTCGGTTCTTGGTGTTGTCCTCAATGATATTGCAGGGACATTTTGTATCTCCCCCATAACCTACTGAATGGACTGGGAGAGAGTGTAAACTACAATGTGAACTGTGGTCCATGCTGTGTAGCAGTGCTGCAAAGTGTGCTCGTCAAATGCAGTGAATGTGCCACACTGATGAAGGAAGTTGTCTGTGTGGGGGGAGTGGGGGATGTGGGGAGTGAGGTATATGGGAGCCTCTTGTATTTTTTAATGTGGCATTTTGTGTGATTTGTGTATCTTTAAAAAAGAAAAAGATAATTTTTAAAAGGGGGGGAAATCCTAAAGGTCAAAGGAGAAGCAGGAGAGGGCAGTCTAGAAGCCACAATGGGGAAAAGAATTTCAAGACCTGTTAGTCTAACTTTTTTTTTCCTGGAGGTACCGGGGATTGAACCCAGGACCTCATACATGGGAAGCAGGAAGCAGGCGCTCGACCACTGAGCTACATCCGCTCCCCAGTCTAACACTTTTGAAGAAAGTGTGGGAGGTTTGAGAGGAAAACACTCTGGCATAATATATATGGCAAATACCAACCCCCAATGTCCAGGGCCAGTCCCAGCTTAATTATTCTTTCCTCTTTTAGACCATTGTTTCCTCCATCTCATGTAACAAATACACCCTCACACACACAAATAAGGGTGACCGGACGATCCCCACATGGCCGGCGAATGTGAGGAACCACCGTGATTTTTGTTTGGCCATCCTCCTGGGGCTGGCCTTTGTATAGCTGAAACCTGCAACTGATGCGATTCCACGAAAGAATGTGAGGGCAGGAGACACCAGACAACAGTTGAAAAGATCAGAAAGGATTCTGTTGGGGGCAGGGAAGCAGGTGGACCTGCGGCCTAAGGAGAAAAACGTGAGGAAAAGAGGAGAGCTTTCAAGGGGATTTTTTAAACGGTTTGCCTGCAGGGTGTAATGTTTATCTTCCTTGTCTTGGGGGACCAGCTATGTTGGTTTGCCCCTGACTGGGGAGGTTCTTGGGAAGCCACTCGTTGAAGGACTGAGGAGGTTCTTGGGAAGCCGCTCTTTTAAGGCTAAAACCTGGGTGAGGTAATCATCTGCCATTATCTTTCCACCAACTCATCAGCGCACTGAGAATGGAATGTGTGTTTTCTGGGTATTAAGTCACACATACAGGTGACATACACACAGCATTCAGCTATTCACAACTATTTGCTTGCCAGCTGACAGGCAAAGTTTCTGATTAAGGATAGAGCTATAACTAACCCCGAGAAGCTTAACCCAAATTGCTTGCGCTATGTCACCCCACCTCTGAGGGGTCTTTGTGAGCGGTGCTTGTGGGTGGTTAGAAATTGGAACAAGACCAGTCATACTGGTTCCAGTTACTTCATGTCAATGCACAGAGAAAGGCCCCTCCAACCTTGACAGTTTCTACTTTGGAAAACAGTTCTACCATCTACCCAGTGACTGAAACTACCAACCTCGGAGGCTTCCTTGAACGTTCCCTCTCTTCCCACACCCAGTAACCCAAGTCTTTCTCCTCAGTAGTGCTTCTATTCAAAAGCTCCTCTCCTGTGATCAAGCCCTGGCCATCTCTTCATCTCGCATGTAGATTGTTGCCACTTTTCCAACTGGCTCCCTGCAGTATCACCACAACAACCTGGTGATAAGACAAAGCAGAGTCTATTGCTTACTGCGGGAAGGGAGAGCCACCTCCACACAGCCTCCGTAGCTCTCAGAGGAGGAGGCTATTTGTGAGGTTTTGAAGGCTTTGAAGGTTAAGGTAGATGTAATTATAAGAGTTTAGGACTGGAGGATGTGGCAAGATGAGGGTTTTAGAGGGAAGGGTTCAAAGAATCTTGGGGAAAAATTTTTTTAAGGATTTGATGGGTCTCTGAGGATGTTCCTGGAGTGAAAAACAGTTATTCACAGCTATTGCCTTCCAGGATGTTTTAGTTTGCCCAAGGGCTGATGTGGGCTATGGGTGGGAGGCTCTTTGTCTTTTCGGAGATAACCTTAACCTAAGCGGTCTGTCCTAACTTGTGGGTGTGGGATGGTGGGAGGCTGCAGTCCTGCCCTTGGTAACCATGGCAATGACTCCAGTCCCAGGAAACAGTTTATCAATGCAAACTCTATAAACTTTAAATATTCAGGGAAAATGCAAACCAAATCTAGAATGTATGAAGTCCATGCTAAAAGCTTACCTAGGATGTGGAAGATAGATATGCTAATTCAAACCTATTCAGCACTGAAGCAAAGAATGATTTAGACCTTCCTCTGTATAAAAGGAACTCAAAATTCTTGTTCAGGACTTGGGTTTGAAACAGAAAGCTCCCGAGTCTGGCCGGTCGTCAATAAATCATTCTTCCTTCTCAAAATCATTCCTGAGTCCTGGCCTTTCTATACGCAAATAATTGAACCTCTCTCAACTTCTACAACAGGCTACCAGAAATGGATTGGCTTTTATAATGGGAAATTTATTTGGGAAAAACTTACAGTTCTGAGGCTATGAAATGTCCAAATCAAGGCACCATCGGAAACGTTTTCTCACCAAAGTCAGCTACTTCCTGCCATGAGACAAAGATGGCCACCTATCTGCCGAGGTCTCTGCTTCCCCTCCAGAATCTACCATCTCCTGGAGCTCAGCTGTGAATGTTCAAGCGTAAGGCTTGTCTCTTTTCCCGCCTCCTCTATCAGTATCAGATGCTCTGCTTTCTTCCCGAGTTAGCTGCAAGCTAGGCATATGGCTCATCTCTACCTAGGCCTCACCTCTTAGAGTCTCTCAGGGGATTCTCTCCTTGCAGCTCAATTGTGGACAAAACTGGAGTCCTTTCTCTCACAGGGCAGGACCCCATACAGTGGATTCCCTTGTCTGTGTGTGTCTTTCTCTCTGTGTCTCCATTTATATCAGGCTCAGCAAGAGGGCAGACACCTAAGCTGCTCATGCCTCACTGTGACGTACTCCAATCAAAAGCCCTAAAGTGATCTTATCAAGTACTCTCATCAAAGGACCCCACACACCAACGGGAATGGATTAGTTCAAAAACAATCTTTTCTTTTTGGAATCATAAAAGAACTTCAAAGTGTCACACAGGGCAAGGGTTTCCTGAAATAGTCAAGTTATGGTGATGAAGGCAGTAAATGGGGGGGGGGGGGGCGGGGTTTGATCGCCTCCAATCTCAAACCCTTCCAATCTAATAATAATGATAAAACAAGAATGAACAATGCCAATAGGAGCAATAGTAATAATAAGAGTAGCAGCAAACACTTAATTAGCTCTGACTATGGGTCCAGGACCATCCTAAATATTCTGCAAATACTAGCTCATTCAATCCTTATCACAACCACATTCTATAAGTGGAACTGAAACAGAGAGAGACTGTTACTTGGCCAAGTTACATAGCACCTGCACTGTTAGATTGATCTATCAGACACACAAATTTGGTTGTTTCACGCTTTAATGGTTCCCTGCTGTCTAAAAGAGAAAATCTAGGGAAACGGACTTTGGCCCAGTGGTTAGGGCGTCCGTCTACCATATGGGAGGTCCGCGGTTCAAACCCCAGGCCTCCTTGACCCGTGTGGAGCTGGCCCACGTGCAGTGCTGATGCGCGCAAGGAGTGCCGTGCCACGCAAGGGTGTCCCCCACGTGGGGGAGCCCCACGCGCAAGGAGTGCGCCCGTGAGGAAAGCCGCCCAGCGTGAAAAGAAAGAGCAGCCTGCCCAGGAATGGCGCCGCCCACACTTCCCGTGCCGCTGACGACAACAGAAGCGGACAAAGAAACAAGACGCAGCAAATAGACACCAAGAACAGACAACCAGGGGAGGGGGGGGGAATTAAATAAATAAATAAATCTTTAAAAAAAATAAATAAATAAATAAAAGAGAAAATCTAAATTTCTTCAAATGACTGGTCTCTGCCCAACTTTTCCAGTCATCAGCATCTTCTATTTTGCATATGATGCTCTGTGCTTTCCTGGAACACATCTCAAAACATGATGTTATTTCATGTCTCCATGAAAGAATGCTCCCCTGAGATTTTTGTCTCCCAGTCCTACTCAGCATTCATTTAATAAAGCACTAATCTGTGGAAACCACCTCTTTCCCCACTTTCAGCCTGTTGCTGCTGATGGAGTTGACTCCATCCAGTCCCAGGGATAAGCAATGACATTTAATGAGACTTTACTAAGGCTTCTTGGAAAGAGAAATGAGGGGGGAAAGGTGCTGGGGCCTGCCCTATATAAATGCCCACTCCATTCCCTGGGTTCTGCAGTACCCAGAGCTTATCACCACGTTTAGAATATGCCATTGAACCTCCTTGTGTACACGTCTGTTTTTGTTTCCTAGGCTGCTCAAAGCAGATGCCATGAAATGCGTTGGCTTTAACAATGAGAATTTATTAGCTTACAAACTTACAGTTTTTAGGCTGAGAAAAATGTCCAAATCAAGGCATCATCAGGCAATGTCTTCTTCCTGAAGACCGACTGCTGGCAGTCCTGGACCCCTCTGTCACATGGCAAGGCCCGTGATGGTGTCTCGTCTCGCCCTTCTCTTTTGGGTTTCCTTGATTTCAGCTTCTTGCTTCTGTGACTTTCCCTCTTTTTGTCTGAATTTCGTCCTCTTATAAAGGACCCGAGTAAGAGGATTAAGAAGCACGCTGGGCCATGTCTTAACTGAAGTAACCTCATCAAAAGATCTTACTTGCAATCGGTCGACAACCACAGGAATGGATTAGCTTTGAGAACATGATTATCTGGGAGTATACACCATGTTTTTGTAGTTGGGTGCATTTTTAAAAACAGAATAATGGCAATGGAAACATAGTAAATTACTGATATTGCTCCTTGGGGATAGGGATATTGTCTCATTTTTATCTCAAAGGTCTTAAATACATCTTTGTATTCCCAGACCTAACACAGAGCATGATATACAGTAGGTGCTCATTAAATATGTGGTAAATGAATAACATCAATTAATTGATTTACCTCCCTTAAGGGGAAAAGTCTGGTTTTCCTCCAGACAGAAATCATAAGAACAGAAGGCAAAAATATACAGAATTTAACTCAGACTCCTGACTTTTGGCTAACTTCAGCTTGTCTTCTTTCTCTCAGTGAAATAAAACCTTACTGAAAACTAAATGCTGCCCCTGTATTGAAATGTCCTGTCACTTTTTTTTTTTTTTTTTTTTTTTGTGCCAGCCTACAAATATTTCTGCTCAGGAAACTTGATCTTTAGGAATCTGATGCTCTTTCCTCACTGCCTAAATACAGGACTGAGGTAACTGGAGAGCAGGACCGGTCTCTGGTGAGTTGCGATTCTTTTTGTTCACGAGGTAAGAGGAAGGCACATTAAGGAGTAGGAGGCAGAGCAGTGTTTGTAGGTCCGTGCATGCATTTTAACACAAGCCACAAATAGAAACTCCACAAATGGGGTCAGATTACATCTGTTTCCTATGAAGCTGAACTCCCCTATGTATAAGGTGCAAACAAGGAAGTAAGGATAGGTAATGAAAATAAGGAAGATGTGTATAAAGATTTGGGGAAAAAAAAACATTCTTAGTTTAGGATGAGCAAAAGCAAACCAGTGGGATGGGAGAGAAGAAAGCCTTCCCCAAGATTCTTTCCACATGACTATTTTATGTTTAAAATAAGAGCTGGAAACTTCTGGGTTCTGTGGCAGCCAAACAAGGGCCATTGTTCTAAACTATTCATCTGTCCACTCTCCCACACTCCTTATACATTGGGTAATAAATGCTGTGGATTGAATTGTGTACCCCAGTTTGGACATGTTCTTGGTTTTGTGTACGTTTGGTGGGTGTGGACCCATTATCAGATCTCTTCAACGTATTACTTCAGTTAAGATGTGGCCCCAGTGAATCAGGTTGGGCTTTAATCCAATTACTGGAAAGAAGCCAGAAGCAGCCAGCCAAAAGTCAAGGGAACTCAGAGAAGAAGGGAGAAGACATTGCCATGTGACAGAAAAGCCAAGGACCAAGGATCACCAACAGCCAGCCCCAGAAGCCACAGTCTTCTGGGAGAAAGCATTGCCTAGCTGAAACCTTGATTTTGGCTTTTCCTACTCAAACTGTGGCTGGTTTAAGCCAAGCATTGTATTTTTTTTTTTTAATTGACTGGGAACTAAAACAATAGATTTATCCACTGCACAGGTATATGGGCATAAACACAACGTAATGCTTAAGTATCCCCTAATTTGTATTTTCTTCTGTAATTGTTCTTATCTTTCTATGTGTACCAAGTTCTCTGAGGGCAGCACCTGTGTCTCATTTTCGCATGAATGCATATTTGGCAGTTTCCTTTCAGTTCTAAGTGGTAGAAACACAAATCAAACTAACTTCAACAATAAAAGGTGAAACTGTAGCTCCTGTAAGCCAACCCCAAGGTGGGTGGAGCTGCCTCATACATGAACGGACCCAGGAGTGGCTTGTGAATTGTACACCCCTGGGCTCTGTATCTCACTGGACTTTTCCTTGAACTTCATGCCCTCAAGTTTCTCTACAGGCCTGAAACATGCCCCTGGCAATTTTCACATCACATGAGTTCAGATTCAGTGGAAACTTCCTGGAGAAGAGCCCAGGTAGGGCAGGTTTGGGTTGTGGGCCCATCTGTCTTAGTTTGTTGGGGCTGCAATACCAAATACCATAGACTGGTTGGCTTAAACCACAGGAATTTATTGTCTCACAGTTTGGGAGGATAGAAGTCCAAAATCAAGTTCCTGGCAGGATCATGCTTTCTGTGACGTCTGTAGCATTCTGGTGGTGACTGATCAGCAATCCACCTGCCTCCTATTTCCTCCTGTGGCTGTGTCTAAACTTCCTCTGCTTACAAGAACTCCAGTCATTTTGGATTAAGGCCCACCCTGATTCAGTTTGGCCTCATCTTAACTAGCAGGATCTTTGAAGATCCTATTTACAAATGAGTTCACATCCACAGGACGAGGGCTTAGGATGTGAACATGCAGGGGCCATGGCTCAATCTATAAAACCATCCCCAGACTGTTCACTGTGTCTGCAGTACCATGATTGGCCCAGACTGGACTGTGTGCCCATTTCTGTGGTCAGAGGGGCAGGGATATTCAAGAAAAGAATTCTGGGAAGATAAGGACAAAAGTTACCCATCCTCCCAGGGCTTCTTTTCAGGCTACTAGCCTAGTGGTGGGGAAATGGTAGGCACCATACAAAGACCCAGAGAACTTATGAACACAAACAAGTTTCTCATTCATCATTAATGAAACATGTCCTTAGTGCACACTCACCAAGCTCTTTCCCAATTTCAGAACTCAAGACAGATACTGTGGAAAGAACTCCAGTACGGGTATTTTAGAGGTGTGACATTTTTACTCTTAACCTAACTTCAGCTCACTATCTTGATGATTGCCAGATAACATGGACACCCCCCCACCACCACCGCCAAAGGAGAGTAGAACAAAGAAAACCCAAAGGACAACCTCTCGCACACCAGTGTTCTCAAAAATAGACAGCCTCAGCTTCAGTAACAAGCTTTTGCCTACCTGATTTGGGATGGTGGTTTCTCGCTTTTGAGCCTCTTGATCCCTTTTTTCCTGGTCCACCCCACACCTCTTCCAATCTCTAGCATGGAGAAAGATGAGGGCGGTGATCACTGGGGAATTTGGATGCTCCTGGGAAACAGGCTGAATGTGACAACGTCCCATGCAGCACACTCCCTGCTCCCCCCAGCTGGCCTGTCCTTCTGCCAAAGGCAGGAGAGGCAGGGAAGGGAGGAATCTACCTCATTTCCTTTCCTAGTTTCCTCATGTGAGTAGACAATGCTATGAACTGTGATGTGCTAGAAACTAAAAGTTTGGGGTTTTTTAAAAAGATCTATTTTCTTTACCCCCTCCCCACCCCCTCCCCTTTTGTTTGGGCTTGCTGTCTGCTCTCTGTTCATATTCTTTTTAGGGGGCACTGGGAACCTAACCAGGGACCTCCCATGTGGGAGGGAGATCCGCTCCCTGTTGTGTCTCTTATTGTTTCCTTGCTGTGTCTCTTCATTGTGTCATCTTTCTGCATCATCTTGTTGCATCAGCTCATCACACCAGCCTGTCACCATCAGCTCACTGTCTTGCTGTCTTGCTTACTTCTTTAGGAGGCACTGGAAACTGAACCTGTGACCTTCTATGTGGTAGGTGGGCACCCAGCTGCTTGAGTCACATCCACTTCTCTAAAAGTTTTAAATTTTGTCTCTGCATAGTCTTAACCAACCCAGGTTATGATGCCAGAGTGCTCAATCAAGGATTGCTCATAGAACCCTAAGATAATTTTAAGAGCAGTTGCTCAGAGCTTTTAAAGGAGATTTTTATGTTTTTTTTACACACATTATAGAAGGATTCAAGTATACATTTTATAATTTAAAAACAGTTATTATTAATTATTCAAGTTATGTTTAGTCTGAAAGTGTTGGTTTCTCCGTCACTAAAATGCCTGTGCCATTTAAGCCATAAGGAACTATACTTCTTCTGATACAGAGATCTTTTTTGACATAAAAAGTGACTTGAGAAAAAGGCTTTTCCTGTGCTTTTCCATGTCTTGATGAAAATCAAACCAAAGACTTCAAAAGAATAAGACTATATGAACCTCTTCTTCCTTCCTTTTGTATTAGTTTCATATCACTATTTCTATACCTAACTACTATAAATTTGATGCCTTAAAATAACACAAATTTCTTCTTACAGATCTGGAGGTTAGAAGTCCAAAACAGTTTTAATGGGCTAAAGTCAAGGAGTTGGAGGACTGGTTCCTTCAGGAGCCTCTGGTGAACTGTGTCTTTCCCTTTCTCAGCATCTGGAGCTGACTTCCCTCCATTCTTTGGCTCATGGCCCCTTCCTCCAGCTTCAAAGCCAGCAGTATAGCATCTTCAAATGTTTCTCTTCCTCCTTCATCACATGGCCCTCTCTCTGACTGTGGCCTTTCTGCATCCTTCTCGTGACTCTTGTGAGTAAGTCAGTCTAACCCAGGATACTCTGGAATAATCTCCCTATACCAAATTCCTTAATCACTTGTACAAATTCCACCCCCCTTTTGAAAAAGATTTATTTCTTTATTTCTCCCTTCCCCCATTATTTATGCTTGCTGTCTGCCCTCTGTGTCCATTTGTTGTATACTCATCTCTTTTTTTTTTTTAGGAGGCACCAGGAACTGAACCCAGGACTTCCCATGTTGGAAGATGACTTGAGCCACCTCCGCTCCCTGCTTATTGTGTCTCCCACTGTGTTTCCTCTTTGTGCCTCTTTGTTGAGTAACTCATTGGGCCTTCTTATTGCATCAGCTTGTTACACTAGCCTATCACGTCAGCTTGCTCTCCTGCTTGTCTTCTTTAGGAGGCACCAGGAACCGAACCTGGGACCTCCCATGTGGTAGGTGGGCACCCAACTGCTTGAGCCACATCTGCTTCCTGCAAATTCCCTTTTGCCATGTAAGGCGACATAATAACAAGGTTGTTATGGGTTAGGATGAGGACATCTTTCAGGCCTTTATTAATTATTCATTCTATCTTTCACTAAATCACCATATCTTTTACTAAATTAATGCTATAAATGGAGAGAAATTATAAATCAAGAGACATTTACCTTGAATTTGTGAAAAATTACTAAAAACATAACACAATGGGTGCTTCTTCTGCTCCCCAATTTTTCTCTTAAAATTTTTCTCCTTAAAAAAAAAAAGTTTTTAAAAATGTCAAAGTGCAATGTACATATAATAAAGTTCACATAGCCTCAATACAATACAAAATGTATTTTTGCATACACACTCATGCACACTTGTGAAACCATTTCCAGATCAAGATTTCTAGCACCCTGAAGGCTCCCTCATGCCCGTCCCAGGCAATAACGTCCCCTCAAACTAGCTTCTGTTCTGACTGCTATAACGCCAATTAGCTTTTGCCTGTTCTTGCACTTACAAACATTATGAACTCATTGTTGTTAATGTACTTTGCTCAACATAATGTATGTGAGATCTATCTGTATTGTCACCAGCAGTGGTTTTTTTTTCTTTTATGTTGCTGTGTAGTATTTCCCTGAATATACACCAGTTTCCATTGTACAATGGATAGACATTTGGGTTGTGTTTTAATTTGCCAAAGGGATGCCAATGCAAAGTACCAGAAATCCATTGGCTTTTGTAAAGGGGATTTATTTGGGGTAAAACCTTACAGTTCCAAGGCCATGAAAGTCCAAACTAAGGGACCATCAGAGATGCCTTCTCACCAAAGTCAGCCACTGGTGATCCTAGTGTGTTGCCATGTGGTGAAGCAAGATGGCCGTCCATCCCTGCCCAGGTTTCAGCCTTCCCCTCTGGGCTCACCCTTTCCTCTCCAGCTGCTCCGTGGGCCCAGTCTTTTGGGGCTTCATGCTTAAGTGATCCTGTAGTCCTCTCTCTCTCCTGGCATAGGTCTTGTTTCTTTCCAGGCCTCCTGTATCAGTCTCAACTATTCCGCTATCTTCCCAATCACATAAAATAATCTCAAATAGCCACAGTTTGTTAGAAAAAGATTTTAATAGAGATTTTAAAAAAGAAACCATGTTTTCTGATGATGTATTGGAAGACTTTGAAATTTGGTTCATCCTTAAAGATTTGGATCAAATATGTCTCCTGGACTGAGAAATGTCCGCTGGTATTCTCCCCCTTACCTCCCCCGTGAGTACCAACGATTTTGGCCTCTGCATTTTCATGTCATGACTTGTTACTGTCTATTTCCTCACTTGGAAAAGAAAATGACAATTAATCATTTCTAGGGATTTCTTCCAGAAAAATTTTGCATATACTTCCACATTAATGTATAGATGTTTATATTTGTTCATGCAAAAGGAATCTCACCCTATACAGTATTCTGCACCTTGTCCTTTTCATTTATTAGTAAACTTGGACTTGTTCTGTTCTCAGCACCATGCACCATTGCTTTTACAGGCTGCAGAGAATGGATAAACTATAATTTATTTAAACAGCCTCCCCAGTGAAAGGATATTAAGGTTGTTTTCAGCTTTTTCTATAACAGACAATGCTTCAGTGAATATCTTTATATATTTTGTTAATATTTTAAAGCATATCCACAAGATTCCTAATGATTATTTTATAGATTTAATAGTATATGTTCTTAAAATGTTGATAGATATCATTGAATTGTTCTCCAAAATGTTGTACTGCTGTAACCTCCCAACAAAAGTATACGAGAGTGCCTCTTTCCCACATTCTAATCAATCCTGTATATTATGAAACTTTAAAATTTTTGTCAATCAGCTAGGGGAAAAACAATGATATTTGTTTTGAATGTCTTTCATTATGAGTGAGACTTAGGGATTTTTTTTTCTTTTAACTTTGTAGTTCTTCTGTAAACCCTCCTATTATTACTTTTGCCCATTTTTGAATTAGGTTGCTTCATACCTGATTTCCTATTCATGAAATGTAGCCTCAAGATGTCCTTATTTTTCCATTCATGAACTTTAGAATAAAGTTTGAACCTTTCTCAAAATCTGAGAGTCTAAAAAAAATGGACTTTGTGCCATTTTTTTTCCCCTAAATTTTATAATGGAAACTTTTTGATCACATGAAGTTTATCTAAATTTTTTTATTTATAATTACTCAAAATTGCTTTTTATCTTTTCTTTTCTAGCTTTTAAAAAAAACCTATTTAATTCACTAAGGCCACATCTAACATTAAGTAACAGATAAGGCACTTCCCCTCATCAAGCAATGTTTTTTGTTTTTTTTTAAGATTTATTTTTATTTATTTATGCCCCCTCTCCCCGTTGTGTTTTTGTGCTTGCTGTCTGCCCTCTGTGTCCATTTGCATGTGCTGTCTGTGTCTGCTTGTCTTATCTTCTCATCTTCTCTTTAGGAGGCACTGGGAACCAATCCCGGGACCCTTGATATAGGAGAGAGGCACTCAATCGCTTGAGCCATATCAGCTCCCTGGTTTGCTACATCTCCCATTGTCCCCCCTCTGTGTCTCCTTTTGTTGTGTCACCTTGTTGCACCAACTCTCTGCACAGGCCAGGACTCCATACGGGCCAGCTTGCTTTCACCAGGAGGCCCCAGGAAATGAATCTGGGACCTCCCATATGGTAGACAGGAGCCCAATCGCCTAAGTAACATTCACTTCCCAAGCAGTGTTTTGATTGTGGCAGAGCTGCCATAAATGGAATGAAATTAGTCAAAGAATTCTGTGCACAGATTTCTATATTTACCTACAATTCCATTAATTATGCAATCCAAGACAGTTTGGCCCTTTATGATGGAACCTTTCAATTAATTATTCTCTGACACCTCCTGGTTGTGAGAATTCATTTAACTGTCTGACCCTGGAACTAAATGTAAGGGAAGGCTCTTTTATAAAAAGCAAAGCCCAGGCTAAGCTATGAGGATGTTGAACCCAGTGTCGTTTGTGTTTGGAGTAGTCAAAATATCCTCACACAGGTGAATGGCAAATAAATCTATTCCTCCATCTAATGAAATATTAGGCAATTATTTATAAGATGGTATAGACCAAAGTTCTCAAAATGTGTTCCCTGGGGTCACATTGTTAGAAATGCAAATTCTCAGGCTCTCCTCCCCTGCTCCAGAACTATTGATTTAAAGACTCCAGAGGTGAGGTCCAGGAATCTGCATTTTATCAAGCTCTCTAAGTAATTACACATGCTCAAATTTGAGAACCACTGGAATAGACAAACACTTATTAACATGAAAAGAAGTCCACTATATAATGAGTTAAATAAAAGCAGATTACAGAAGAGTATATATAGCAGGATCCTGGTTTTGAATATTCAGACATGCATGTGAATATATACAAAGATCTATAAAGATGTACATTAAAATGTTGATCAAGGTTATCACTGGTGGGGAGATTTCTTTTTATTTATCTATTTCAATAGTGAATAAAAATTACTTATATAATGTTAAGAAAGAGGGGGGAAAATACCCACACTTTCCATGTGGAACGATTTGGCAGACCAAACGGATCCATCTGTGCCCAGAGTTTTACTTCTAACTTGGGGTATCTCTCTCCTTCTCATTACCTCTTGCCATTAACAAACATGTTCCTGGAGTGTACCGTCCCTTCTAAATCTCTCAGGCAGACAGAAACAAAATTGCCTTCCTTGATTTCCCTCAGTACAGCTGGAATTTTTAAGAAATGCTGTACCAAAAACATACTAAGATAACCAAAGATAAGCCCAGAAAATATGAGAAATATAAATTTCAAAAGGACATTTCAGATCCTAGCACAGCTACCTGTTCCTTTTTCCATTTCATATTTGGCCTGAAATGTTTTCTATATTCTGGTTATCAGGGCTGGATCACTTCATAGCACTTCCTCATCCAGGATTTCTCTTTGGAGCAACTCTTCCAGCTGGATATCAAAAGTCTCTGTTTCCTCCCTGGCTGCTGGCAGAAGTGTGGTGTCAGACTTGCCTGATAAACACATTCTTCATGTGTGACTTTGACTTTTAAGGAGTTGAGCCTGTGTAGAGCCTAGATGCTTAAACATGACGTAACTTTGTAACAGGTATAATTTCTTAGTCACATCGGCCCACAGAATTCAGAGGTACAAAAATATAACTTTACTTTGAAAGTACGCAGCTTTATACAGATATCATGGGCTTCACTTCTGCTAGATAGAAAATTTTAATTTTGTTAATTCTAGGTTTCTTTGCCCAAACTGTTGATTGGGGGTTTCTTCATGGTTAAAGGTCCATCCTAATGGGTTTACCTTCTTCCGGGGTTTTTCTTCCAAATACCCTATGATGGTTAGGCTAATGTGTCAACTTGGCCAGGTAATTGTGCCCAGCTGTTTGGTCAAGCAAATACTGGGATAATTATAATACAAGGACATTTATGGACTTTAATCATCAGTGAGTTGATTACATAAATGGCTGATTACATCTACAGTCAACCAAGGAGACTACCATCAGCAACAAGTGACATTTTATCCAATCAGTTAAATGCCTTAAGAAAGGAAGTGATTTCAACATTCAAAGAGAATTTTCCAACTCAACTTTGGACAGCCAACATCTCCTGGGAACTTATCGAGGACCTTCATCAGAGACCCTGGTTTGCAGGCTGCCTATGGAATTTGAACTTGTGCATCCTCATGGTCATGTGAGAGAATTTTATAAAATCTCATAGTATTTACAGATATCTCTTGCTGATTCTGTTTTCTTAGAGAACCTTGACTAATACATACCCTTACCCCTCAACTGGTTCTGAATTCTTGAGTTCTTATCCCTCGATTAAGAGAAATAATTGAGGCGTTGGACTTGGCCCAGTGGTTAGGGCGTCCGTCTACCACATGGGAGGTCTGCGGTTCAAACCCCGGGCCTCCTTGACCTGTGTGGAGCCGGCCCATGCGCAGTGCTGATGCGCGCAAGGAGTGCCCTGCCACACAGGGGTGTTCCCCACGTGGGGGAGCCCCACGTGCAAGGAGTGCGCCCCATAAGGAGAGCTGCCCAGCGCAAAAGAAAGTGCAGCCTGCCCAGGAATGGCACCACACACATGGAGAGCTGACACAACAAGATGATGCAACGAAAAGAAACACAGATTCCTGTGCCGCTGACAACAACAGAAGCAGACAAAGAAGATCCAGCAAATAGACACAGAGAACAGACAACCGGGGTGGGGGCGGGGAGGGGAGAGAAATAAATAAATAAATAAATCTTAAAAAAAAAAAAAGAAAAGAGAAATAATTGAGAGAAAGGAGGAGTTACTCTGCTTTTTGGTCTTGCTCTCTGTCATCTGCAGGTCTTTGTCTCCAAATATTCCTTCTCTCGCCAGGTCCTTGACACTCATGTGGTTCCCAGGGTTTTCCTAGTGGTGGCACATCCACAGGTGCAGACCTCACTTGGTTCTCATAGCACTGCAACCCATGGAAATGCCATCATGTTACACTGGCTATTACTTATTTTAAATCTTACAACATACACATGCTTTGTATCTGTCTTTCAGGTTCAGCCAAACCCAGGGGACAATCTGGAATGCATCGTCAAGGTATGATCAGCTATCATCACATCAGAAAGGACTGCACTCCAGAGCTGGTTTCACCAAACTGACACTTCGCTAATCAGCATACTGAATGTCAAAAAGGGGATTTTATTGAAGAAACACTAGTAACTTGTTAATTAGCATGATGAGTCTTAGAAATGAGCCCTCTGGTGATGTTATAAATATTTAAGACTTAAGAATTTAGGGAGACTTGGAATCTGGCTTGATCCCTAAATGGTCCTGTGCCCAACTATTGGTGTAGGAGGATTTCTTGAATGATGCCAAAAGCAAGAGAAGAAGTTCCCTCAAATTTCCAAATAGTTAAATATATATATCCCAAAGGGGTGTTATTGACATTTTTCAGTAAAAAAAAAAAAAAATTTAGCTTTGTTTTGCCCAACTATTCTTGCCTCCCAAGACATTTAGCGTTCCTTAATCTTGTTCACTAAAAGCCAATGGTTAAAAACTTTTTTAACCAAACATTTCCAAATGCCCCTTCAGGGAACGTACTGGCCTGATTGAGAACCCCTCAACTCAACTCATCTTCAAGCTACTTCACAGATCTCCAGGGACAGCTGGAGGAGGGAGGCAGATGGTCAAGATGATAGGCTCCCGTCCATTGCCTCCACCACAGCAGCTTAGCTTTTTTGTACTTTATTTAGTGGGTTTCCTTGTAAAGACAAAAAGAGAGAAATCTCTACCAGGTTGGTAAAAATTCTTTACAGTTCTGAAGTTCTGACTCAAACCTATGATTTGAAACAGGTTTTCTTAGTAAATGTATGGCTTTCCTCTTGTTCCTACTATATTGGTCTAATGGCTTCTTGGAGCCTGACCATAGTCGTCTAGTTGTATTTGCTGAATTGTTAGCCCAGAAGATCCTGGATGCCTGCATACATATATGTGCTCTTCCCTGGAGGAGACATATCCTTGGAAGTATGAGCAGTGACTGACTCCATGCTAGGTAGATGATTCTTCTCTCATGCATGACCCTTTGAACATGACTCACAATATTGTTCATAGACACAGAGTCTTCAGGTCTCCTAAAGTCAATGCATAACTCAGGGCACAGTCTGTTTTCCCATACTGCAATGATGTCTACAGTGTATTTCAAAAGTAAAAGCATTTCTGTATCAACCTGTGATTTCCAGTTCCTCTTTACCCTGGTCTTTTTGACCATTTCTTTGAAGATGGCTAGAGCCTCTATACAGCTTTGAACTTTAACATCCAGCGTGATATGCTTCCTTTATCTTTTGCTGAAGGTCTAGGAGTATTATTTATACAACTTTTCTTAGGTATGGTAGATGAAAAATTTTCACCAGAACTCAAATTAATGGTAGAAAGAAGCCATATTAGAGTAAGTTTATACTGTTGTACTGGGTTGAGTTGTGTCCTCCAAAAATTCATGTCTACCCAGAACCTCAGAATGTGACCTTATTTGGAATCAGGGACTTTGCAGATATAATTAATGAAGTTAAGATGAGGTCATGCTAGAGTATGACCGTTATATATGGGACATTAATCCCATATTACTGTTGTACTTATAAGAAGAAGAGAGACACAGAAACAGAGACACAGAGAAGAGAATGCCATGTGAAGATGGAGGCAGAGATTGGAGTGATGCTTCTACAAGCCAAAGAATGCAAACCACCAGAAGCTAAGAGTGAGTCATGGAACAGATTCTTCCCTAGAGACTTCAGAGGTAGCAGAGCCTGGTCAACACCTTGATTTCAGACTTCTGGCCTCCAACTGTGGGGCAGTAACTTTCTGTTGTTTTAACCTATCCAGTCTGAGGTAATATATCATGGAAGCCCTAAGAAATGAACACAACTCTATTAACAATGCTGGTATTGGATTGTTTTAGACATAGACATTGATGTAGACATACTTTTATTTTTGAAATTGAAATATTTGACTTTAATTGTGTATTTATATATTTGAACATATATTTGGCTTTAAATGTTATATATATAAAACAATATATGCATCAGTGTTATATATGATATATATATAATATATATATGTAAAACAATCCAAACGTAGTTTTAGACTTTGGATTCCTGGAATAACAGATAGGAACAAATGGGAAAGTACAAGAGAGTAAAGCTAGATTAGGGAATCAAGAGACAGATCTGGAACTTGGCAGAAAACCCATGTGGCCGTGGATACCCCACAAGGTGGTTGCTGGAAGAACCTTGTGGGAACCCCTATTCAGAACAGGATTTCCTTCAGAATCAAGGAGAAGCCCTGGATATTCTTAAGGGGCCTTATCATTGAGCCCTCCAATGGGATTGAGGGGTGGGGTAATCAATCAAAACAGTGAACAGCTGGGATTCCTGCCCTGACATTAGCAAAGGGGCAGAATGATTAATGGTTTAAAAAGCAAGCATGAAATCCAAATTGCCCCTGTTTTTGCCTTTTCTCCCCCTGCCTAGGTCAGCACACAGGTAAACCTGGGCAATTGTAATCTGTAACAGGGACTTGTAGTCTATAAATCAGCCCTTTTAATCTCTTGTCAGCCCCTTTCCTCTCTCCCTGGTACCCATAATCTGTTATTTTCTCTCATTTCTCTTCACTTCATTCTTTGATAAACTACTGGCCTAACTAAACTGGTTTGCACTTAAAACTCCTTTTTTTTTTTTTTTTTTTGTAGCTTAGCAAAGAACCTAGAGAAATTCTGGCAACAATAGGACATTATCTCTTCATTAGCCCAGACTCACAGACTAGTAATTACCTGGAGAAGCTATTTATACAAGGGACTTTGGGAGGCTCCAGGTAGCAGTTTTAGAACTTCTTAGAAAACATGCCATGAAAATTGGCAGACTGAGGAGTCTCCCCATCCAGCTTTCATACTGTGGTTAGGATGGGAAGCACTATTCTGCTATTTGGGCCCCGAAGGGTGTGAAATTTTGGAAACAGCAGTTAGATAGGAAAGCTGAAGTATGTACCAAAGTAGCATTGGTGAAGAGATGCTGACTTGGCTTCTTGGCAGTGGAAATTAAAATAAAGGGTGGAACAGACTAATTTTATTGGCTTTGTTACTTAACCCATGTATGTGGTCTACTGAAATAGCAGAGGGAAACTGAGAAATGAGCTAAGGTCCCATAGCTCTGTGGATAGAGCCCACCCAGCTAGTGGAATGTGCAAATTATCAGAGCTAATGTCATTGAAGACATTGGGGCTACATATTCTTAGACATTTGAGCCAACATATTGAATGACTGCTGGGGCTGCCTTATGATTTTTGTGGGCTCTTAGGAACTTTTGTGGGCTCCTTCCCACATAAAAAAAATATCAAACATTATATTTTACAACTGCACTAGTATAAAGATGACTATAATCCAAGCTGGATTCATTATTATATGCTTCTTTTTTCTTCTGATTTTAAAAGACATTAAAGTTAAATAATTTTTGTGCCCTCTAAAAGTATCATATGCCCCAAGCATTTTGCCCGCTGTGACTAATGGATATGTTGGCCCTGGGAACCACTCCTGTTTTTTTCCAGCAACTTATTTCCTCTTCCCTCAATTCTGGCCTCTCCTGACTAATTCATTGATTTCCATCCAAATTGGCCTTTTCACTCAGATTGGAAAATTGCCTGTAAATTGGCCATGTTTAATCATTTGCCAAATATTTCAGTTTTAAAAAACATACTTATTCCACTATCAAATTGTTGTTTTCTAAAAAAGACTTACTATTTTGAAAAAAACATATATACCTATACACTCAAAAGCCAATTTTCTTAAAAGCAGGAAGCTATGGTTTTCTGTGGGTATATGTACATCAACCCTAAAAAAAGAGTTTTTTTCCTCCTAAATTCCAAACCCAGGTTGTTTGTGTGGGTTCCAGAATCGGGGAGTATAGTTCTGTGGGCTCTGATATTCAGAAGATACCACAACCAACTGAGTCAACACACTTAACTTGCTTGCCAACTAACCCATGAGCAACCTCTCACACTACTTACTCTTTGATGGGAGGGTACTACCAGAAAGTTTCGTCTCAGATTAAAAACAAAACAAACCAAAAACTGCTATGTTTTTAGAAAAGAACTATTTACTTAGATTTCTATATTTACCCTCTCCTCTCTCCATGTTGCTCATTTTACACTGGAAAAAGTTTGCTGGGCTGGATTGGTTTCTTAAGGGGGGCGGTGTGTGTTTATCACTCACCCTCAATCCTGATCTGCACTGAATGTTGGATTTTATGGCTTTAAGAGAAAACTAAAAGTAAAAGAATACTTCTAAAATTGGCTAGAAATATCAAGTATGAACTAGAAGAAAACAAAGAACTGAAGTAGAATATAGGGTGCTCTATAGAAAGTTTGATCTGGGTATATGCGTCTTCCAAGAACTTTTAAACTCATCAACAACCCTTTATGGGGTGAAGACATTAATTAAGGGCGGAGTGGCAGTCAACCCAACACAACCAAACCAGAGCGTCCCAATTTGGTGCTAATTTACCTCTCTAGTTGCATATTCTACATGCTATTTCCTGTCCCTTGTGCTCCAACCACTTCAAATTTTTCTGAATTCATTAATCATAAGATGTTCTTTTTTCAGTTAAGCAGTAGGCATGCCCCTGTTTCTGCCTGATGTGCTTTTTTTCCCCCAGCACATACTCTTCATCTAAGCAACTCCTCCTCCTCCCAGACACACCCATGTCTCTTTGCCTCTGTATTCCTATTGGAATTAGTTCATTCTTCTATTATGGCACTTACCAAAGAGAATTGCAATTTATCTGTTTATAATTACCTTTGAATTGCCTTAAGGCCCCATTATATATGATTTTGCATTTCTGATATTTAGCATAATATTCAACATATAGTAGATGCTCAGTAAATGAGTGACTGATTTAATTAATAACTACTGAATGAAATCAGTTCAATATTTTCTTTTTTTAAAAAATGACTTGTTTTTATTTATTCCTACCCCCCCCCCCCGGTTGTCTGTTCTGTGTCTATTTGCTGCTTTGTCGTCTTTGCTTGCTTCTGTTGTCGTCAGTGGCACGGGAATCTGTTTCTTTTTGTTGCACGGGAACCTGTATTTCTTTTTGTTGTGTCATCTTGTTGTGTCAACTCTCCGTGTGGGCAGCACCATTCTTAGGCAGGCTGCACTTTCTTTCACACTGGGCGGCTCTCCTTACGGGTGCACTCCTCGCGTGTGGGGTTCCCTTACACGAGGGACATCCCTGCGTGGCAGGGCACTCCTTGCGTGCATCAGCACTGCTCATGGGCCAGCTCCACATGGGTCAAGGAGGCCCGGGCTTTGAACCGCGGACCTCCCATGTGGTAGGTGGACGCCCTAACCACTGGGCCAAGTCCGCTTCCCAATATTTTCTTATTAAATAAAGATACCAGGGATGGAAGTCAAATACAGTAGAATAGCAAACACGAGAAGCAATGGTTAAAATCCCAGATGACTAGAGTTGGAAAAACAGGGTTGGAATGCCCGATGTGTCCCTTATTACCTGTGTACCTTTTGCTGGGTAATAACCTCTCCTTTCAGGTTCCTTACCTTTAGAATGGCAGTCATAGTGGAACTTAAATTCGTGGGAAGTCTGTGAAGATACAAGAAGAGAAAACATTTCAAATAGACCACACAGTGTCTAACCCACCCCAAGTGCTTGGTAAATGTTTGCAATGGGGCTGATGGAGAAGAAGATGATAGTTACTGTTATCATGGTTCTTACTGAGGCCCAAAATCTGATCGGGCAAACACCAGGAAGGGCAGACTTGAGAAAGCTGTCCTGATTTGGTAAACAGCACTCAGGAATTCACTTAAATGCTGCAAGCATAGGGAGATAAGCAGAGAAAACATTCACAAAGCTGGAGTGTCTGAGAATGAGAAAAGAACAAAATAAAAAAATATTCAACGATATAAAACAAGGATCGTTGCTGAAATGATGAAAGATTTTAGTCTACATAATGACAGAGTACATCCTGTCACTGGAAAAGAATTAACACAAGACAATTTACTGAACATCAGGACTAAAGGAAGAATCTGATGGGCTTCAAAGCAGAAAAGGCAAGACGAGTCCTAACAAGAGGACAGTTTGGGCCTGCTGTACACTCTCCCAGCCACGCTCAGAGCCAGAAAGCGGCAAAGCAAGGCTTCCGGTGTGTATTTGTGTCCTAGGGCTTCCATGGCAAGATTTCACAGACTGGGTGGCCTAAAACAATAGAAAATCTCTTGCCTCACAGTTCTGGAAGCTCTAAGTCCACATCAGGTGATGGCAGGGCCAAGTTCCCTCTGGAGGCTCTAGGGGAGTAGGCTTTTTCACCCTGTTTCTGTCTCTGGGGGTCCCAGGCAATCCTTGGTTTGTAGCAGCCTCACTTTCTGGCTGCCTCTGTCTTCACATGACCGTCTTCCTTCTGTGTCTGTGGGAATGTGTCCAAATTTCCCTCTTCTTATAAAGATACCAGTCATATTGGATTTAGAACCCACCCTAATCTACCATGATCTCATCTTAACTAAATACATCTGCAGATAAGGTTGCATTTTGAAGTTTTGCAAGGACGTGCGTGTGCATGGGGCGGAGGGACATTATTCAACCCAATACAGCATATTCTCAGGGACAAGTGAACGCAAGCTGTTCTCTATGTAAGAATATATGATACAATATGATATGATTCTGGAAAAACCAGGACGATTGTTTCCCTAAGACACAGCGCTCAAGAACCTTTCATGGAAAAAAAAAGATTTGGAGGGGGGGTGGCGCAGGATTTTGTTGACAAAACCTAGTCAACCAAGAGAAAAACTGAATGTAAGAGGCCAGAAATATAAAAGGTTTGGTAAAAGGACTGATAATAAACATTGCGTATATTTACATATAAAACAAAAATGAAATGACTGTGGAAGTTATATTTTAGCACATAATGTTAGTTGTATAACCTTTAACAGTGTAAACCAAAAACAGTATAAATAAATACTGGACAGTGGAGAGAGAGAAGGAATTAGGAGGTCAATATAGTGCTAATTTCTTTATGTTTTGTAATAGGAAGGTCCTATCTAGAATGGAAACTATGATTAAAAAAAGAAACCACAATGACTCTAACTTCTTGATGGTTTTACACACTGTTTTTACCAGCTTCAGAAGTACCTTTTAGGTATGAATACACTTTACTGTAAAGAAACCTTTATTTGAAGTTGTACTATAATTCTTTTTTCTTCTTCAAAGAAATATTAAATTATAAACTTGTCTATTAAAAATAGCTCTTATAGTGTATGCTTCTTTTCTTTCATCTGTCTTTTTCTATTTATCTCTCTTGTTAGCCACAGAAAATTTGAGAATAATGATGACTAAATATTGAGATTGTTTGTCCCTAGGTATTTGGATTTGGGGTGTGTGTGTGTATGTATTAGTCAGCCAAAGGGGTGCTGATGCAAAGCACCAGAAATCTGTTGGTTTTTATAAAGAGTATTTATTTGGGGTAAAACCTTAGTTACAAGGCCCTAAAGAGTCCACCTCAAAATAACTTCCTTACCAAGCTCTGTTGCCACGTATTGAAACAAAATGGCAGGCGACGTCTATGAGGTTCAGCCTTTCTCTTTCCTCTTAAGGCTCCTTGGTCCCAACTTCTTCTGACCTAAGCTGTAGACTGGCATAATGCTTATCTCTCTCCCTGGGGCTCATTTCTTTCCAGGCTCAGCTGCTCTGTTCCCTTCACAAGGTCAGCTGTAGACTATCAGGCTCATCTTCCCTCCTAGGGCCTCTGTGGAGCTGTCTCTATTCCTCTGTGCTCTTCTCCTGTGTACTACAGTGTGAGAGTCTGTTCTATCAGTCCACCAAGAGGGCGGGGACTCAACGCTGGGTCACACTCTCTAATGATTTGGTTGAATCAGAGCCCTAAATCTTAACATAATTTAATCAGACCTCTCAGCTAAATCTAATACAATCAAAGGGTTATCACACCCTGAGGAACCAACCGGTTTGCAAACATAATTAATATCTCTGTTTGGAATTCACAAATAATATCAAACTGCCTTGGGGGGATAAAAATGTTCTTTGTGCTTTTAAAGTATTTTTAATTCTAAAAGCACCAAACACATAGGTATGTTTTCTCTATAAACAATAATACCATTATTCTTTTTTATAAAAGTTAAGACTTTCAGATGGGAAAATAGGTCCAGAGAAAATTGAAAACTTGTCTGAGGCGACTTCCATGGTTGCCTTTTATAGCTACTTAGTGGTGGAGCTAAGACCCAGACCCAGGAATGACTGATCAAGAATTTACCATCTTTCCACTAAGCTACAGTGGTTTCTGTAAAATTATCTTCTAAATTATGATGTAGAAACAAAAAATGCTTGGAAATTGAGGTAGGTGTTGGTGGCTTTAGAAAATTATCTGGAAGAAGATAAATAGCAAGATATTCGTAGGCAGCGGAAAGTGTGTAAGCAAAGGTTTAAAGAAGACAGTAAGTATAATGTATCTGTGGGTTTGGGTAATGGGAGGCAGATCAGGGTACAGGACAGTTTGAATAATATAACCCTTTCATTGTATACACACATATATATATACATGTACCTACATTTATGTGTGTTTACATGCACATATATGTTCATATGTAGTAGATTATAAAACTGTGTGTGTGCATTTGCCTTCATGCACATTTAAGGAAACCTCGCCTACACCTCCAGGAAGGAAAGTCAACCATTATGCTTCTAAGGACGGTTCCCTTTACCGCTGAGGGGAAAGGGAATATGTTTGTGTTACTGTAGTGGTTTGATATGGTTATAAATTCCAAAAATAGATACTGGATTTATGTTTGTGATCTGGTCTGTACCTGGGCATGACTGAGTTATGGCTTTGATTGAGTCACATCATTAGGGCACCAAGGGGTGGGTACTCACAGATAAAAGGCATGGCAAAGGACAGAGTTAAGGCGTTTTTGATGTTGGAGTTTGATGCTGAAGCCTTAAGCTGGAGCCCTGGGAAGGAAGCTCACAGAGGAAAGAGAAGCAAGCCCCAGGAAAAGAGGAACCCTGAGCCCAGGAAGAAGCAAGACCCTGGAAGGGAGGAACCCAGGAAGCCTGAACCCTCACAGGCATCGGCAGCCATCTTGCTCCAACACGTGAAAATAGACTTGGGTGAGGGAAGTAACTTATACTTTATGGCCTGGTATCTGTAAGTTCTTATTCCAAATAAATACCCTTTATAAAAACCAACTAATTTCTGGTATTTTGCATCAGCACCCCTTTGGCTGACTAATACAGTTACTAAAAAGTAAGGATCCATTAAAATATTTTGGGCAGATTTCACACGAAAATGTTACTAGTATTTTGAGGGGGAGAGGTTGGCAGTGAAGGAATCTTTATTTCATTTGTCCCCTTCCATGTCATTTGCATTATACATATATTTTTTATCATGTACATGAATTACTTGGTATGCTAATAACTCTAACACCTAATTTAAATTTTAAAAGAAATGAAACTAAGCCTTAGACTGATTAGTTAGGAAATCAAAATCAAATTTATAAGAATTGTTCTACTCTTTCTGAAGTTGTTTCATTGTAGATGTGGCTATGTGCTAAAAAGAGAAGCCTGCTACTTGGACAATTTTAAGAGCCCTACGAATCAATGAAAGACAAAAGAGTTTTGTTTTCACTTTATAGAAAGAAATTTTTTTTGTGGTTTTATAATGTACCATTTGCCATTTTAACCATTTTTAAGTGTACAGTTCAGTGGCATTAATTTCATATACAAGGTTATGCTACCATCATCACCATCCATTACCAAAACTTTTTCATCACCCCAAACCGAAACTCTGTACCCATTGAGCAATAACTTCCCCTTTTCTCCTCCCATAGCCCCTTGTATCCTCTACTTTCTGTCTCTATGAATTTTGGTGGCAGTATTTTTTTTTACCACAGTCCCGCTTCCAAGTTGGTTACGAGGTTGAGCTAACAGAACCCACAGCCAGCCTTACCATCTGAAAAGCAACTTGGGATTTGAATCTCAGCAGGCTGCTCTCGTGAGCTGCCAAGCCAGCATATATTATCTGGAGCTGAGCCCGCGATGTTTTTTCACTCACTTTTCCATTTACAAATCAAGACAAAATAAAAGCCTCCCAGACACTTGGGTTTCATGTTTTAGAACTTGCACTGGCAAACTTTTCCTGGCAGGGTGCCCACCAGAGTGGAGAGGAGGATGGGAGTGGCAGCATCCACACAGGAGGCCACTGAGGAGATGGACACCATTGCTAAGGCACCTTGCAGGGCAGCCAGGCTGAAATAATCTAGAAAGTCAAGGTTCTGATCCTCTTTGCTTAGCTGCTTGTTTTAGTTTCTCAGCTGCTAAAACAAATAACATACATTGGGTTAGTTAGCAACAGGAATTTATTGGCTCATGGTTTCAGAGACTAGAAGGCTTGCTTCCTTCTGGGGTCAGTTTCTTCTGACTGGCCGGCAATCTTTGGGGTTCTTGGTTTTTCTGTCCCATGGCAGCATCTTCTCCTTTCTCTTCCAGGTTCCACTGATTTTCAGCTTCTGGCTGCTCCCTGTGGCTTCTCCTCCTGTGTCCAATTTTCTTAGCATGTAAAGACTTCATCTATTAATATATTATGCCAAAGCCTGCCCTCATTCAGTCTGGGTACACCTTAACTAAGAAGATCTCCAAAGGTCCTATTTACAAATGGTTCTCACCCACAGGATCAGGGGGTGGGGCCTGAACATGCCTTTTGTGGGGGACATGATTCAATCCCCAACACTAAATTAAATCTTTAACAGCCTGTAGTAGTTTGATTTTATTGATGAATTCCAAAAAGAAGTTTTGGATTATGTTTGTAATCTGATCTGTACCTGGGCATGATTGAGTTATGATTAAGGCATTGGTGTGTGGGGACTCACAGATAAAAGGCAGGCAAAAAACAGAGTTGAAAGTTTCTGATGTTGGAGCTCTGATGTTGGAGTTTGATGCTGAAGACTTAAGCTGGAGCCCCAGGAAGTCAGCACACAGAGGAAAGAAAAGCAAGCCGCTGGAAGAAAGGGACCTTGAACCCAGAGAAAAGGAATCCCCAGGAACGTAGGAACCCAGGAAGCCTGAACCCTCGCAGACGTTGGCAGCCATCTTGCTCCAAATAGACTTCGGTGAGAGAAGTAGCTTATACTTTATGGCCCGGTATCTGTAAGCTCCTACCCCAAATAAATACCCTTTATAAAAACCAACCAATTTCTGGTATTTTGCATCAGTACCCCTTTGGCTGACTAATACACAGCCCTACGTTAGAGTCACGAGGGCACACTTGATCTGGCTCTTGCCTCTCTGTCAGGCCTCATTTCACAGCACTTCTGCCAGAAGTGCTGATTTCTCCCTCACCGAGGGGCATTTGCTCTTTGCATGGAGGATACAACACTGGATGCAGTATTTTTGACATAGCCTCTTTTTTTTTTTTTCTGAGAAGGAAAAATTTATTATGACTGGCTGAGCCCAGGGACTCCTGTCCAAAAAGCCAGGTCTTGACATATAGCCTATTTTTTTCCAGCCAAGAATTTTATTTTATCTTATTTTTCCTTCTTTCTTTTTTTTTTTTTAATGTTACATTCAAAAAACATGAGGTCCCCACATAGCCCCCACCCCCCTCACCCCACTCCTCCCACATCAACAACCTCTTTCATCATCATGGCATATTCATTGCATTTGGTGAATACATTTTGGAGCACTGCTGCACCACATGGATAATGGTTTACACTGTAGTTTACACTCTCACCCAGTCCACCCATTGGGCCATGGTAGGACCTACAATGTCCAGCATCTGTCCCGGCAGCACCACCCAGGACAACTCCAAGTCCTGAAAATGCCCCCATATCATATCTCTTCTTCCCTCTCCCTACCCTCAGCAATTACCATGGCCACTTTCTCTACATTAATGCTACATTTTCTTCCATTACTAATCACAATATTTCCAGAATAGAATATCAGTAAATCCACTCTAATCCATACTCTATTTCTCCATCCTGTGGACCCTGGGATGGTTATGTCCGCTCCACCTCTATATCGAGAAGAGGCTTAGATTCCACATGAATGCTGGATACAATTCTCCTGCTTGCGGTTGTAGGCACTCTTGGCTCCCTGGAGTGGTTGATCTTCACCTCCCTGTTAGCTGGCTGGAGTAAGTTCATTAAACCAGAGGGTAGGAGTTGCAAGTCTGTTGAGGCTCAGGGTCTGGCTGTCACATGGATAGTCCAGAGATTCAGGTCCCCTGAGCATACACAAAACCCCACCACCAACCACAAGTCTGGTAAAAGTAACAGGAGAGGCTTGTGAACAAAGATCGCATCTGAGTTCAACTCCATCACACTCAGGAACATGAACTCCAAAGTAGGACCAACTGACATGGCACTGAACTCCATCTGCCATGACCATAGAACCTGCGGGTCTCTCTAGCCCTCAGAAGAACCAATACCTGGGCTTGGATCTACTTTGTCTGTCTCTGGGACCCTGCTGAGGCGTGCATTAGAGTGACCCCTCTAATGACCTCCCGACTCTTTTTCTGGAGACTCATAGCCATATAAACTCATTTCCCCCTTTCCATTTCCCCCTTTTATTCAAGGTCAAAAAGCATTTTTGACACCTGATATTTCATTGGACATAGCCTTTTGATACAGGAGACATTCTAATGCAGCCTGCTGAATGCAGTAATTTTTTCCTAACCTAAAGAAGAAAGCAAATATTAATATTTATGTTAATATTTATATTAATCTACTATTATTTAAACATTTAAAGAACAAAGCAATAAATAGCCATTCACCTAGATTCCATTTGTTAACATTTTCCCCCATTGTTTCCCCCTTCTCTCTCTCTCCATTTGTTTGTTTTTGCTAAAATATTTGAGAAGTTACAGACAGTACGATGATACCTGTTTAAGACTCACAGCTAAATATTTTCTGTGTATCTCTTGAAAACAAGGACATCTATCTTCAAAGCACATGAATGCTTGTTTGTTTGTATATTGCAGGACTCAAAAATCATATTGCTTTCGCGGCAGACTTGGCCCAGTGGTTAGGGCGTCCACCTACCACATGGGAGGTCTGCAGTTCAAACCCCGGGCCTCCTTGACCCGTGTGCTGCTGGCCCATGCGCAGTGCTGATGCGCGCAAGGAGTGCCATGCCATGCAGGGGTTTCCCCGCGTAGGGGAGCCCCACGCACAAGGAGAGCTGCCCAGCATGAAAGAAAGTGCAGCCTGCCCAGGAATGGCACCGCACACACGGAGAGCTGACACAACAAGAAGACGCAACAAAAAGAAACACAGATTCCCATGCTGCTGACAACAACAGAAGCGGACAAAGAAGAAGATGCAGCAAATAGACACAGAGAACAGACAACTGGGGTGGGGGGGAAGGGGAGAGAAATAAATAAATAAATCTTTTTAAAAAATATCATATTGCTTTTAGCTGTCGTGTCTCTTTAGTAAGCTTTCATCTAGAACACTTCCTCTAGTCTTTGTGTATGTGTTTGTGTATGTGCATGTCTTGAAATTGCCACTTGTCTCCATTTGCCAGAGCTGCTATCACAAAGACCACAAACTGGCTTTGGCTTTAAGAACAAGCATTTGTTGGCTCACAGTTTTGAGGCTAGCAGTCCAAAATCAAGGCTTTGGCAAGACCGTGCTTTCTCTCTAAAGACTAGCATTCCTGCTGGCTTGCTGCAGTTCTGGGACTCTTGGGTTGCATCTCTGCATCTCCTCACATGCTGATCTCTCTTTGTGTCTGCTCTGCAGGCTTCTGCTGACTTCCAGCTTCTCCCTGCGACCTTCTCCAACTTCTGACTTCCATTTCTTCTCTTTATAAGGCCGCCAATAATATGAACTAAGATTTACTCACATCCATGCCTTAACCAAAAACAATATCTTCAAGAGGTCCTATTTATAATGTGTGCACACCTACAAGAATGTGGATTAAGAATGCGTCTCTGCTGGGGTACCCAATTCACTCTACCGCGCTACTGATTGTTTCCTTCTGTTTAGATTCAAATTAAGCATTATCAGTAGGAACACTATGTTTATCGCATCAGGTGGCACATACTGTCACATAATGTCAGTTTGTCCCATCACTGGTGATACCAGATTGGATCATTTGGTTAAGGTGATGTTTATCAGATTTCTTCATTGTAAAGATACTTTAGTCTTTATAAGTGCTAACAGTAAATAATCTTTTATTTTATATTTTGAGTATCCACTTTCCCCAAATCCTTTCATTTGATGGTTTTAGCATCCACTGATGATTCAGCTCTTGCAAGGTGGTTATTTTCTAATTCAAAAACTTATTCAACATTTATTGGTTGGCATGTTTTTGTAAAGAAGAGCTTTCTTTATGCCCTCACCCACTGCTGTTAATTTTTTTTTTTCAAACTATCATTATGAACCCACAGAGTCTGCCACTCTCACTTTTATTTTTGTACTAAAGTTATTCCAGATTTAGCCAGGAAGAGCCCCAACAAGCTGGCCCCTGTGTCCCATTCAGACATTGAACACTTCCTTACCCTCTATCCCATCAAGATGTTGATGAGGTTATTATGATTATGAGCCATTTTGACATAGCCTGAGAAAATAAAAAAGAAGGTTTAACTGTCACATAGTAGGTAAAACAGAGTCTCCCTTCCTCCCTGAGTCTTCCACAATCACTGACCCCATCTTCTGGGAAAGAAGTCCCCAATGATGAAGTGGCTGTCTGAGCTGGGATAAAGGGTCGGTGGTGTCAGATACCATCAGTGCTTGCAAATAGAGGGCTGCAGGACCATCTCATTCACTTGCCCCAGAAAGGGCCATCAGGCCCAGTGAGGACTCTGAGAATTAACTCTAGTTTAGCAGACTTCACGTCACTTAAAAAGAAGTCTCCTTAAAAATGGCACTTTGCTTTCCACTAATAAAGCTTCAAACTATATACTACTATTTCAGGTTTCCTTATTATGATGTGTGCCAGATACATACTCAGTACAGCAAGGGAGCGTGTCAGGGATAAAGAAGAGAGGCCATTTTGGCCAAAAATGATCCCTTATTATGCTAAAAATGCTCAGTTAAACTTTGATTTTAACTCAGTAATAAATATACATTAAAATTAATATAAACACTATGGTGAATTTTTTGGGGTAGACAGGTGACAAACTTTTGAAAGCACAATTAGTTCTGATTGACTAAATAAATGTTTATTGTTCTTTTAAAATATGAAAGTACTGTGTATTTACAAAGAATTCAAACAACATAGAAAATAACAAAGTTGGAAATTAAAGTCCCCGATCAATTGAATTCTAATGTAGAAAATTATACAGGAGAAGGTGCTAAAGGAAGCGGTTAGGGCAGGGGCTCTCAACCTCACACAATTGACATTTGGGGCCACATCGTTGTTTGTTGTGGGAGGCTGTTCTATGCATGGTAGTCTCTTTTAAGAAAGAAGAAATTTTCTTAGCAAAATTCTTGGCAGACTTCCCTCACGTACCGTAAGGTCAAACGGGTCAAGTGCCTACCCTGAAACCAGTTATTGCCAAGATGAGTAGGACTGACATGACAGGCTGAGTATGATGTTTAAAACGTCACCTGATGACCCATTAGTGAGTGGGAAATAAAATTCCATGGGCCTGAATCTTTGAAAAAATGGAAAAGAACAGAAGAAATGTACCAAAGCACAATGCACACAAAAAAGGTAGGTTTTGTTTTATTATGCTTTCTTTTCCGTTTTCTATAAAAAAGTATATAGTGTGCAGGTGTGTCCTAGGTTGCCAATTGGAATTTGTATTTTACTCTGAGTCACAGCCTACAAAGCTTGGAATCTTAGATTCATTTCTGCGCTGGAGCTAGTGTCACACTTTCTGATAGAGACCTGAACAAAACACGGTTCCGTTAGGAAGAAAGGACTAGATGATTAACACCCGCACAACAGAGCTTGCTGTACCTTCTAACACTTAAAAAAAATCTTTCCTTTAAGTTGAATTTTCTGTCTGTCCATTCTTTCAAAATCCAGTTGACTAAAACAAGCCATTTTGCCCAAGTCTAAGGATCACAGATATTCATGCAATCTTCTATTCCTGTCAAATCTGGAGGAATTAAAAAATAAGAACTCTTAGTTCTCTCTTGGAGATGTGCAGGGGAAATCGGGGCGGTGATCCCTGACAATGACTGCTAGACTTAGAGAAAGGAAATTAGTTCTATATTTCAGAACCCTTTCAACATGACAAATAATGATAGCCTAATGTATAATAGCAGACAATATCTTACAAAACAGAGAGAATATTTATACTCAGTGAAATATCACCCTGACTCTATGTAAAAATTTAAATGCATTACATTGCGTCTCCAGCTAATTAATTATATAAGCCGTAAGCCAAAGTCTATGACTGTAGTTTGGTGGATTCTCAGAATCATAAATCTTTGAAGATAGGAAAGGAATTTTGTTGCTGAAAACTGTTTCTTGGCTTTTGCCCTGTAACATACCAGTTCTTAAACCTTGGAGGCAATTTATAGGCTCAGTTTCTGTCAGCTTACAATTCATAATTTTGGTATAGGAATCACTTCTAAATGTCAGCAAATGAAGACATTTCACAGGCCTTAGAAATAAAAATTGCATTTTAAAAAGCTCACAACTAAACCTAGAAGGAAATTCCCTAAAACTTTCAATTCAGAGGGTCTGGAGTGGGGGGGGGGGGGCGGGGGGGGGCGAGGAATGGAGGTGGGGGGGCATGTTCCCTTGATACATGCAGAAGGTCTCTGGTTCGGCTTTGTGTTCCTAGGATCCAAGAATGCCCAGAGAGCTACCGCACAGCTCCCCTGGCAAGAGCAGGCCTGGGTTTGAATGCACAATCCCCCAGATGAATGCATATCAGATCTGCCTGTTTCTAATTTGGTCACAGGTTTCTGCAACAGAAGCTCTTTTTTTGCCTTGGTTGGTTTGTTTTTTTTTTAAACTGGAAAATTCATGGGACTTAACACAACTACCCCATTGACTTGTATATACGCAGAATAAGCTTTTCAGATGCGTTCTTTGCATCACACCTGGTTATTAGGAACCAGTTACAGTTTTTGGCTAAAAATCAGATTACTCATTTAGTAGGTATAAAGGGATGTTTGTTTCACATCCACACTAGAATGTGTTTAACGAGGTGGGAGGGGTGAGTAAAACCCCCAAACAAAACAACCAACTCTAGGATCTAGTTTTAACTTTGAATGAAAAATCCCCTTTCTCTCCTTCCAGATTAATTTCTGAGTCAGTTAACTTTTGGAAACTTATACATAAACATTTACATACACTTAAGGTCATGGCACAATTTATAGAAACTGGGAAATTCCATCTTTGATGGACAACACCACTAAGTAAGCATTTGTTGGATTTCATAGTAAATCTAAAAGGCTTATCATTTAAAAAATCTTAGAACGCTGCATAAGAATATTATAAAAGTTTAGTGTCCTTCTTCTAGGTTGTCCTATATGCTTGAGACATTTGATTAACTTTGTATTACCCTAGATTTTGCAATATCCTCCCGGCCCCCACCCCCCGGCCATCTCCCCAAACAATTCAAACATCCTCCAAATCTCCTTCAATCCACTATTTTATTTTCTACCCAGGTAGAAGGTTTGAAGAATGACCTCAGAGTACCATGGGCTCAGGTCTTGCACCCTTCTTCCAACCCAGTTCCAGAAAGTGTTCATGTCTTTTGAATCACAGGATCACAAACACCAAATCTGGAATACCATTGCTTATCAGAGTTAATGATCTTTTTAGAGGTGTTTGACTTAACTGGTTGAGGAACTTGGGAACTTGGAGAGTGGGGGGGGGGAGCTGGAGGACAAGTAATAATAATGGCTATAATTTATTCCCTGCTTTCCGTGTCCTTGGCACCATTCGGCATTTTACATATATTATTTCATTTTCAGCTTTATCTCTGAGGAAGGTATTATCTAACCTTTAAGTATCTGAGAGAATAAGTAATTTGACTAATGTCACACATCAAGCATGCTCTTAATTTTAGGCAGGGATTTTGGGGTCTCCATTATATCTTTGAGGTTTGAACAATGCCGGCACATAGTAGGCAGTAAAACATGGGTCTTGCAGAACTTGCCATCTATTCTCTCTCTTTCTGCCACATTCCACAGTATCCCCACCGGGTAGGAATGGCTACCACAATGCTAAGGGCTCCTCTTGGCTCCTCTTCTGCTGGCGTGTCGGTAGAGGCCTAAGTGTAGCAGCTCGCACCAACCAGTTCTCCCTTTTTATTTCTTTCCATGCTTTATAGTCTTAGCCACAAGGAGCTCTCCATTCATGTCCTCCAAAGAACATTTCACCCACTTGTCTGTTTCACTGCCAATCTCTTGTCTCTCTCTTCAGCAATCATGAGGCGGATACCTTTTCCCTGGGGAAGAGAAATTCATTTTTTGTTGCCTTTGCCAATAACAAAAACGTTAAAAAGCCAGGTGGCAAAGCTGTGGCCATTGGCATCTTTCACATGAAACAATCAGAAGAGCCAGGATGTCCCTCTCTGTTGGTGACCACACCGATTCTTTTCAGGTTAGCACCTCCAGTCTCCACACACAGGCTACCAGTGTTGAACTTTATGAAATCAGAACTCTTGCCCACCTCCACATCAATGTGAATGGAGTTGTTCACGTTGATGAGGGGATCAGGGTAGCAGATGGTGCAAGCCTCATGGGTCACCAGAGAAGGATTCCTTTTGTGCCTACAAAGAGCTTCCTCACTTTGCACAACTTGCACTTAGCCTCCTCAAGTGTGATACGATGAACGGCAAAGCGACCTTGAATATCACAGGTCAGATGGAAATTCTGCTCTTGTCCTTGCTGACGGCATCCATAAAACCAGCAGGATGTTATATCATTTCAGACCTTGCCATCAATCTTTTTTTAAGAACTGCTGCATACAGATCTCTTATCAGGAGATACTTAAGTCTGTCCCTCAAGAAAATGATGAGGGGAGGACATTCTCTCAGCTTGTAGGGACCAGTGAATGGACAAGGAGCAAACACACCAGTCAGTTTGTCCAGCATTCAGTGTGTTGGAGCTGCTACATGCTTCAAATGCTTCTTGGGACCACCAGAAGGACACAACATGTCAGGCCCTGCCAAAAGACAAAGATCAAGAAAATCCTTCTCACCAGCTTCAGGCCCTCCATCTACCAACAGTCGCTTGTCTGGGGTACGCAGGCTGCATGGACAAGCCAGAGACTGAGGCCTACCCACTAGCGGTGCTGGTGGCCCTGGTTCCTCCCCCCACCCTCGGGGCCAGTGTTCATTGTCACCCTGGAGCTACCCTGAAGCCGGGAGGCCATGAGGCCACCCTCCCTTCCCCTTCTCCTCCACGAGGCCACCCTCTCCCTGCAGGAGCCCTAGGCCCCTGGCAATCCCAGCTCCTCTCCCTTTTGATTTTATCTTAAGTATCTGTCAGTTGATTCCTCCTAGACAACCTTGTGTTTTTGCTCAGTGTTGAGTCTTCTACAGCAAGGAAAAAAATTAATTGGGCATTAGTGCAGAGGGAAACAAGTTGGTGTTGTGAGTGGACAGAAGAACATAAAAACTAAGTTCCAAACCTGCTGAATTCACAAGAAGATGAGACAAAATTTTGAAATAGCATTGAGCATGCAGGACTTCCTTTTCCTTGTGCAACTGCTGTTGGTCAGCAGTCCTTGCAACTTGCTGAGAATTGGGGGTGGGAGGAAAGATGCAATGCACACTATGCAAATGAGTATATTAACATTCAGGGGAGGTGAACTGCCCTTTTTTCAGTGCAGAAGACCAGGCTCCAAGTGGGCAAAAACAGTAACAGTAATACTTGTGGTAGAGAAAGAGACAAGATTATCAGTTTCGTTGATGACAGGGGTGGGGAAGAGGGAGGGCCACGGTGTCTTTACTTCTTGCCCAAGTCTACTGTGCAAAAACAAGTAACTTTCTCACTTTCTGTTCAGAATTCCATGGAGTGGAGTGTGAAAATTTCTGGGAGGTGGCTGAGCTTTCTTTCTAAGGCAAAACATGAAAGTGAGGTGGAGGTGAAAGTGTGACAGGAAAGGGTAAAACACCAGGGCTTGACCAGAACCCTTGAGTGCTTGGGACCCTGACTTGGGAAACGCCATTACTGCCACCGATTGGAGACAGAAGGGGCTCTGCGAGGGTCATGTACAGGAAGCAAGAGGCTGCCCATCGGGGTGGTAAGCACAGAAGCTTTGGTGCCCAAGAATGCTGGGCTGGAATCTCTGTGCTACTACATTCCAGATCTGTGGCCTATAGCATATTACTGAGCAGCACCCACAACTGTCAATTTTGATGCTTCTGAAAGAAAACGGTATAAAATGTGCCTCAAACTGATATTGTAGTTTGTGCATGCCTCATAGGCAGATTTTAATAATAAGATATGCCCAAGGTAGCTTCCTATTTTAACTAGCTGTTCTTACTAAATATGTGTTCTGCTCCATTGTTTCCCTGACGCTGAAGCCCAGTATATAATTTTTCTGAAAAGTTACAACTTCTCTACTTAAAAAAAGAAAGGTATCTGGAGATTGTGGGAAGAAAAAACAATGCACCTTCATTAACATGCATATTACATGCAGTTTCTATTTATTTGCTTTCCATTTGTGCTCTATTATTTATATAAACTTGCTTTCCATGGCCAATTGGTATATTTTTCTATCTGTGAAATTTACTTGGATGTCTTGGGTTGAGATGGAATGCATCGTAAGTATTCCCCTTAAAATTAGTGGAACTAATTTTTCATTTAATGACTTCTTACTTAGCATTAGGGCTTTCAGGAATGAGTTAAAGTCATTAGGTGTAGATATAATTAAACAAAAAGAACTTTGCTTCTGTGTGTGGTATTTTCTGTCAACTCCAAGTGCTGAAAGCTTTTCTGAGGGGAGAGAATAAAGTGAGGAGGGTTAGCACAGGGAAAAGAGGGGAGGCCCAGCAACCCCCTGCTTCTAAGAAAGCTGGAAGGACCCTGGACACAAGGTCCTATTTGGAACTCTTTTTGGGGTCAAGGGAAGCTCTGGATACCTCCAAGCAAAAGGCCCCCACATTGACCTCCTGTGAGCTAACAGGTGGGGCCCCTCCCCGACATTAGGAAGGGGAGGAGGAAGGGCCTTCAAAAGCCTCACCCGGGGCCCCAAGTGCGTGTGCCATCCTGTAGCACTCGTGTCTGGGGTTGTGTACTTCTTTCTTTTTTTTTTAAGATTTATTTTTATTTATTTCTCTCCCCATCCCCCCATTGTCCGCTCTTGTGTCCATTTGATGTGTGTTCTTCTGTGTCCACTTGCATTCTCATCAGGCGGCATGGGAATCTGTGTCTCTTTTTTGTTGCGTCATCTTGCTGTGTCAGCTCTGTGTGTGTGTGGCGCCACTCCTGGGCAGGCTGCGCTTTTCGCTTGGGGCGGATCTCCTTACAGGGTGCACTCCTTGCATGTGGCGTCCCCTATGCAGAGGACAGCCCTGTGTGGCACGGCACTTCTTGCATGCGGCAGCACTGCACATGGGCCAGCTCACCACATGGACCAAGCAGCCCAGGATTTGAACTCTGGACTTCCTATATGGTAGGCAGATGCTCTGTCAGTTGAGTCACATCTGCCCCCTTTTCTTGTTTCTTAATAAACTCTTTACTCCCTTGCCTATCTATGGCATATCCTTAAATTATTTTATGCAACATAAGCCAAGAACCTAGAAGCTCAGAACCCAGAGCGTTCTACTAACAAAAGGACCATATATAATAGTTGTCCCTTGCCTTTTGGTCAGGATGCCACCCACTTTTGGCGTTCCTCCTATCTGATGGCCCAGTCCTTCTTAAGTGCCTAATCTCTTAATCTCTGTTTCTCCTGACATCTAAATGTGAAGCATCCAGGCACAGCTAGTAATATGTTTAACAACTGGCTCTACAGGGGGACAAAAGCCCTGAAGTGTAGTATTTGCCAATTTTCGTGGTGTGAATATTCCCACTATGGCTGGTTTTAAACTATTAACGTGCTGTCATTGAATGGAGGAGCTGGAAAGAGATGTGCACCAGCAGTTCTCACTAGGATGCTGGCCCCAGGGTTTATTATCTAGCTCTTTTCTTTATTTACAGTTATGACCTAGATGATCTCACCAAATTCCATGATTTCCCTCCTTCCCAAGATGGCTCCCTTGTAAGTTTGCTCGTTGTTTTTGTTCATTGTTTTGTGTTCGTTGTCTGCTCTTCACTGTTGGGTTTTGTTGGGTTTTTTTTGGCTTGTCTGTTTTTCCTTTGGGAGGCACCGGACCCGGGATCTCCCATGTGGGAGGCGGGTGTTCACCTGCTTGAGCCACATTTGCTCCTCCATGATTTTAAATACCATCCATCTTCTGATGAATCCCAAATTAGATCTATGCCCTAATCCATTCCCATTTGCACATATTCAGATCCAACAGCCAACATGACATATTCATCTGGGTGTCCAATGGGTATATGAGACTTAAGAACAAAACAGAACTCTTGATTTCACTCCAGCTCACCTCCCAGTTTTGCCAGTCTCAGAAAATGGCATTATCATTCACCCAGTTACTCAAGTCCAAAACCTCAGCATCATCCTTGACTTCGGTCTTTCTCTCATATACCATATCAAACTTAGTAGCAGGTCTTATTAGCTGAGACTTTAAAATCCATCTGTTATATGTAAAATCACTGTTGTACGTTTACCACCCATAACCTGTAGTCCAAGCATGAGTTTTCTCCTGGTAGCATCCCTGCCTCCACTCTTGTCCCCACTTAGTCAATTCTCTCCATAGCAAGCCGAGTGCAATTTTAAACTATAAAGCACATCCCATTACTACCTTGCTTAAAATCCTCCAATTAGCTTTCCATCACACTCAATGAAATTCAAACACTGCCACCCCCATAAGGCTCTGCTACCTCATCTGACCCTTGTTACTTCTCCAGTTTTAGCTCTTTTCACTCTGCCGTTTTCTTACCTGCTTGCTATTATCAACACACTGAGCTTGTCCCAGCTTCAGGACTTCTGCGTTTCTGTTTCTTCTGTTTTGAAAGCTCTCTCTGAAGCTCCCATCCCCCATCTTCACATTGTTTGTTCACCTCACTCAGGTTTTTAATCAAATGTAAACTCTTCCGAGAGGCCCTCCTTGAACAAGAGCCCTTCTCACCCCAAACCCACAACACTGTACCTCTCTATCCTCTTCCTGTGCTTAATTTTTCTTCATAGCACTAAGCAAAATAAAATGGCCACCTGCATTGTACGTCGCCAGGAAAAGGCTCCTTTCCAGAAGATAAAAACAATTGACTTGAGCTTTTTCCAAAAAGATGAACACACCCTATCGGGCTGCTGATAAGCAACACCTGGTGATAAAACTAGTTTTGGTCCAGTAGAGACAGCTTATCAGAATGAACAAGCATACCATACTAATCCATGTGTATCTGCTCCCCACTTTGTAAGGCTCTCCCTACGTAAAATGGAAACTCAATATCAGCCAGTAAGAACATTTTCTCACTTGCTTCTTGGCTTGCCCTATATGAGCTTCCTCCTTCTACCGTCTTGGTGGAGCTCCCTTCTACTTTCTGGATGAGATGCTGCCTGATTCATGAATAACTCAATAAATTGCATGAAAAGCATTTCTTTTATCAGCACTTACCTCTACTTAATTTGTATTATTCAGTGATTTTTTTTCCATGAGGGCAGATATTTGTCTTGTTGACTATTGTATTCCTAGCACCTTGAAAGGTGCCTTGCTTAATAAACAGTATGTGACTAGTTAAATACTTGATGAATGAAAAAATATTATAAGAAGTGAAACCATCTACTCCCACACAGCTTACTGTCTGCATCAGGGGTTAGCAACCTTTTTCTGTAACAGGTTATTGGGTACATATTTTAGGCTTTATAGGCCATAGTGTCTGTTAAAACTAGCTAACAGATGTGGCTGATTCAATAAAACTTTATATTTACAGAAACAGACCACAGGTCACATTTAGTCCTTGAGCTGCAGCTTGCCAACCTGTGGTCTACATTAACATAACTGTATTTTTGGCTTTCTTCATTAATGTGATTTTTACTCTTCCACTGTCTTCATCATTATGACTTTTCTATTCCAGGAAACTCTTGCTCAGGAAAATTCTGATACTGGGCAAAAGTGGGTTCCTTCCTCCCAATGCACTTTAAAGACCAATTCCTGAGCCACTGGGGTTTCAAAACAGAAAGAGTTTATTTGTTGTGCAGCAAAGGAGAAGAGTTGCCTTAACAACCTGCAGCAGTTTGATATAGTTATGAATTCCAAAAATAGATATTGGATTATGTTTGTAAACTGTTCCGTATCTGGGCGTGATTAAATCATGATTGGGGCTTTGATTGGGCCACATCAGTAGGGTGGGGCCTGTCAGTAGGATAGGACTATCAAGAGGTGGTGACTCACAGATAAAAGACAAGGCAAAGGACAGAGTTCAAGATTTTGATGCTGGAGTTTTGATTTGGAGTTTGATTCTAGAATCTTGAGCTAGACTCCTGGCAAGTAAGCATATAAAGGAAAGAGAAGCAAGCCCCTGGAAGAAAGGACCTGGGCCAGGAGAAGAACACAGAGGAACAGAGACAGGTCCTTAGACATGGCAGAAACCCCAGGGAGAAAGACAGAGCCGTTCACCTGATAGTCTACAGCTGACCTGGTGGAGAGAGGCAAAGCCTAGAGAGCCTCATAGACGATAGCTGACCTTGTAGAGAAAACAGATGACCTGAGCCCAGAGAGAAGCAAGATCTGGGAAGAAAGGAACCCAGGAAGCCTGAACCCTGGAGACGTCAGCAGCCATCTTGCTCCAACATGTGGAAATCGACTTTGGTGAGGGAAGTAAATTATGCTTTATGGCATGGTATCTGCAAGATCCGACCCCAAATAAATACCCTTTAAAAGCCAAAAGAGGGAAGAGGACTTGGCCCAATGGATAGGGCATCCACCTACCACATGGGAGGTCTGCGGTTCAAACCCAGGCCTCCTTGACCCGTGTAGAGCTCGCCCATGCGCAGTGCTGATGCGTGCAAGGAGTGCCCTGCCACGCAGGGGTGTCCCCCGCGTAGGGGAGCCCCACTTGCAAGGAGTGTGCTCTGTAAGGAGAGCCGCCCACCACGAAAGAAAGTGCAACCTGCCCAAGAATGGCGCCACACACACGGACAGCTGACACAACAAGATGACACAACAAAAAGAAACACAGATCCCAGTGCCGCTGATAAGGATAGAAGCGGTCACAGGAATGTGCAGCAAATGGACACAGAGAGAGACAACTGGGGGGGAGGGGAGAGAAATAAAAAATAAATAAATCTTAAAAAAACAAACAAGCCCAACAGGTTTCTGGTATTTCGCATCAGCACCCCTTTGGCTGACTAATACAGAGCTCAGAAACTCCTTCTTGGAACTGCAGTAATCCTGATATTTTTATACTATCGGGCTTAAAAATTTATGCTAATGAGTAACTGGGGTGGAACTGGCACAGGTTCCTTCATTAATAAACACTAAGAAGTTGAACAGGATGGGGAATGGGTACCAACCCAGGGTGAGTCACAAGGCTATTACAATCACAAGACAATCATCAGAAATCAAAGCATCTGGGATAGGGGGTTAAGGAACAAAGGGCAGTGCTTTATTTTGCCAAAGGGCTGTCAATGCAAGTACCAGAAATGGGTTGGCTTTTATAATGGGAAATTTATTTGGAGAAAAGCTTACAATTCCAAGGCTGTGAAAAGTCCAAATCCAGGCATCAGCAGAGATGCTTTCTCATCAAAGTCAGCTACAAAGTGGTAAAGCAAGATGGCGGGCTATCTCTGCCTAGGTTTCTGCCTTCCCATCCAGAATCTACTGTCTCCTGGAGCCCAGCTTTTGGGCAGCCAGGCATACGGCTTGTCTCTTTCCAGGCATCCTCTATCAGTTTCGGCTGCTCCACTTTCTTTTTTTAAGTTTTATTTATTTATTTTTAAAGATTTGTTTTTATTTATTTCTCTCCCCTTCCCACCTCCCCCTGCTGCCCCATTTGTCTGCTCTCTGTGTCCATTCGCTGTGTGTTCTTCTGTGTCTGCTTCTATTTTTGTCAGTGGCACTGGGGGAATCTGTGTCCCTTTTTGTTGCGTCATCTTGCTTTATCAGCTCTCTGTGTGTGTGGCCACCACTCCTGGGCAGGCTGAACTGTGTTTTGCGCTGGGTGGCTCTCCTTACGGGGTGTACTCCTTGCTCATAGGCTCCCCTATGTGGGGGGCACCCCTGCGTGTCCGAGCACTCCTTGCGCACATCAGCACTGCACTTGGGCCAGCTCCACACAGGTCAAGGAGGCCTGGGGTTTGAACCGTGGACCTCCCATGTGGTAGGTGGACACTCTATCTGTTGAGCTGAGTCTGCTTCCCAGCTGCTCCACTTTCTTCCCAAGTTCAGCTGCAAGCTGTTAGGCATATGGCTCATCTCTCCCTTGGTCTCACCTTTTTGAGCCTTTCAGAGGCTTCTCTCCTTGCAGCTAAGCTGTGGATGAAACTCTCACATTGCAGGGTCAAATATCTTTCTGTGTCTCCATTGATAGCAGACCCAGAGAGAGGGTGGAAATTCAACCTGATGATACCTCACTGACATAGTACAATTGAAAGGGTCTCACACCCACAGAAATGGATTAGTTCTGTTTTGGGATTCATAAAAGATCTTCAAAGTGTCACAGACAGTTACAAAGTTTTTCATATGAATATTAAACAGAGAGTAGAGTAGTTACCCTTTCAATAGAAATGTTCATATACAAAAGCAAGATCAATCTGGAATAATCATCAAAATAGCAGATAGAAAAGACCATATACAAAGGAGGATCTGTCTAAAACAATCATCACACTGACAGGTTTTTGGTTGGAAATGATTCTTTATAAAGGGCAAGGACTGTCCAACCAGTTTCAGTAATTTCAGATATTAACCCTTGGCATATTGGAAGTAAAAGGCATCTATAGAATGCTTCAATAATCATAATTATTTGTTAATTCTTAACTACTCTTGGTTACAATAGAAGTTGCAAACTTTGGAAAAACCCATTTGAACGGACATCAGACTGTTAAATAGCATCAAAAGACTTTTCCTTTCCAAGACTTCAAAACTCTTACCTCAAAACCCTTGCCTCTCTGAGTCCACCAATTTTAACTACCATACCCAATTGTAATCAAGCCCCTGCATTGAAAAACTACCTTAAACCAGACCCCAAATCTCATAAATATCTCCCTTGTCTCTCCCCTGGGAAATGGTGCTGAGACTCCATCAAGGTAGTTATCTTTCTGATTGCAGTCAACAATAACCTCAGCATAGTTTGCTGTTATTTTCAAGGTGTCATCCATAATGAAAGGTAATCTCAGAAGAATTTATGATGTGCTTCTATTAGAGGATTTCTTGGCTCCCAATTAAGGACTTCATTCATTCATTCATTCAATAAATATGTATTGGGAGCTTATGACATTTCTACCCTCATACCAGCTAGTGTTGCTATGGGTATATTTATGCTTTATTTAAACATGATAGAAAAGGGCAATCTTTTTCCCCATTGATTAATGACTTTCATGTTTACTTTTTTGGGGGCTTTTAAAAAACTATATTACCAGGAATTCTGACAGGAAAAAATGCTTAAAAATGAGGACTTGATAAACAAAATGTGGTATATGTACACAATGGAATATTATTCTGCAGTAAAAAAGGAATGAAGTTCTGATATATGCTACAACATGGATGAACCCGGAAGACATCAAGTTAAGTGAAGGCAGATACAAGAAGACAAATATTGTATGATCTTACTTATATAACCTAGAATAAGCAAATTCACAGACTGTATAAGGGGAGTAATTGCTTATGGGTCCAGAGTTTCTGTTTCAGGTAATCAATAAGTTTGGGTGATGAATATTATTGATGGTAGCCAAATATTTTGAGTGTAATTAATACCACTGAATTGTACATTTGCAACTGATTAAATTGGGAATTTTTTTTTAGGAGGTACCAGGAATTGAACCCAGGACTTGTACATTGGAAGCAGGTGCTCAATCACCAAGCTACATTCACTCCCTAATGAAAGTTGGTTTTTTCATTTGTTTGTTTTTAAGAGATACCTGGAATTGAGCCCAGGACCTAGTACATGGGAAGCAGGCATTTAATCACTTGATTTACAACCACTCCCTGGACATTTTGAATTGAATATAGTTACAACAACAAAAAAGTTTTAAAACAAAAAACAAAACCCTAAAAACTCCCCATGAAGTCTTCTTCTGTTGTTGCAGCAAAGCCAGTTCTGAATGGCAGAGAAACCCAAACCAGCACTCAAAAAGCTGGAGGAACAGATTTATTACATGCGTGACCAGAGGAGAGTCAATCTCCAAATTCTGAGCCCTGTTTTTCAGTTTTCATATGTTTATATAGGATTTTATGTGGGATCAGCATGACTTTTGCTCATTGGCTATTGCGTTGCTAGGTGAAATTTTTCAAGCGGGGTTACAGAAACAGAAGGCAGGTGCAAAGTCGTGGACTGATTAACAGAAACGGAGGGCGGGGGGGCAGGAGTGGTTCGTTTGATATTCTCCTGCAAGGCCATGTTCTCATGGGCTGATTTACAGAAGCAGGGGCAGGAGTGACTCATTAGATACTTTTTCTGCAAGGTTATGCTTTTTATTTCTCAACAATTTCCCCCTTTAACGCCTTCATAATTTTTATAGGGCATTACTCAAGCTAAGTCGAAAAACAACTTTAGGTAGTAAAGCATTTTACAAAACACAAGTACGTTATTAAGATTAGTATCCTTTTAACTACATTCCAGTCTCTGGGAGCTGTAGTTGTTATTTCAGTTTCAAACAGTAAGCCAAGAAGTTTGAAGAGGAGCAGGAACTATAAGGAACAGAAGTCCATTTAGCCAGGTGATGGTGATTCTTGGTTGCTCCGGGCAATTTGGATTTTCAAGGGAGAGTCAAAAGTACAGGGTGAGTTGTCCAGTTGTTTTGTTTTTCACTGGTGTGTGTTCTTTTAATTCTAGTATGATGAATCCAAGGGATAATTCCTGAAACTTTGAGAGCAGTGGGGGTTACAAGGGTAACAGTATGTGGGCCCTTCCAGGTGGGCTGGAGGGGCTCCTTCTTTCAGTCTTTTACCCAAACTAGGTTTCCAGGTAAGTGTGGGTGTAATGGGTGGCCTAATGGGATGGGATCCTGAGATAGGACAGTTTTGTGTATTTGGGCTAGGGATTTTCAAACTGCTGGAAGGTAGAATCCTGGCCAGTTTTTCCTCGGAGCCTGAGATTTCCCTTGAAGGTTTGCATAATTGGGGGTGGTTGTTTAAATAGAATTGCAGAAGGTGAATAGCCTGAGGGTCTGGGGGTGCATCTGACTTTAAGGAGGGCTAATGGGAGCAGATTTACTCACAGGAGGCCAGTTTGTGTGCGTATGTGTGTTTTTTTACAGAACTTGGCTAGGGTGGTTTTGAGAGTTTGATTTATGCATTTTACTTTCCCTGAGCTCTAGGGCCTATATGCTGTGTGAGCTTTTACTTAACTCCTAACATTTTTGCTAGCTCTTGGATGATGGCTGCTATGGAAGCTGGGCCATTGTTGCTGCCTATGGACAAGGGTATCCCATGCCAGGTAATTATTTCTTGAAGCAGAGCTTTGGTTACTTCTTTTGCTTTTTCAGTGCAGGTGGGAAAGGCCTTGACTCAGCCTGAGAAGGTGCACATTATTACTAATAAGTACCTAGACCCTCTACATGGTTTTATTTCTGTAAGTCCATTGTAAAGTTTCTAAAAGGGGCAGTTGCTGTGTGTTGGATGCCGGGCCGGGGCCTGGGGACCTCGGGAGGGGTTGTTTTTAGAGCAGGTTTGGCATCAGCTGTTAATGGTGGTGCAGGGCGAGGCCATCTGGGCAATGTAGTAATATTTTCTGAGCAGGACTTTTAAAGCAGTTTTTTTTTTCCAAGTGGGTGAGCTGGTGGTATTGTTGAACAAGGGTGTAGGCAGCTCCCTTTGGGATGAAGACTCAGCTATCCTGGGGTAGCCAGTTTCCTTCTGGGATCTGGTGCTTTTTTTCTCTTTGTCCACTCCGGTTTCTCCTGGGTATAGTTTAGTTTTTCAATGTGTTGCCCTAAAAGGGACAGACGAGGCACGGGTGGCAGAGCTTGCAGTTTGAGGGCTTTCTTGGCTGCCTGTTCGAGCTGCTTCATCAGCTGGTGTATTTCCTTCAGTAACCACATCCATTCCCTTCTGATGTCCCCAACAATGTATGACGGTGACCCTGCTTGGCTTCCAGACTGCCTCCAGTAGTTGAAGGATTTTTTCTTTATTTTTTATTTCTTTTCCCCCTGTAGTTAAGAGTCCCCCCTCCTTATAAATTGTTCCATGGATATGTATAGTAGCGAAAGCATATTTAGAGTTTATGAAAATGTTTACTGTTTGCCCAGTGGCCATTATAGGGCTCAAATTAGCGCCCAGAGTTTTGCTTGCTGTGCAGACTACCCTTTGGGTAGGGGAGCTGCTTTTACTACTTGTTCAGCTGTGGTGACTGTGTGTCAGCAAGCTTTTCTCCATCTCTGATAAAGCTGCTGCCGTTTGTGAATAGAGTTTGATCTGGGCAAAGAAGTGGCCTGTCCTGGAGGTCAGGGCAGCTGGCATATACTTTTTCTGCTTTGCTAGCCAGCAAGAGGTTATTTACATACTGAAGGAGAGTACAGTTTTAAGTTTCCCTGTGGGTAGGAAGGCAGATTCACCACCAGGGCTTTTCCAAAAATGGTGGGGGAGTTTTTGAAGCTGTGCGGGAGTTAAGTTCAAGTTAATTGAGTCTTTTGTTGAGTCCTGGGATTCTCCCATTCAAAAGCAAATGGAGACGGGCTCTGGGGAGCTACCCACAGGCAGAAAAATGTGTCCTTTAGATTCAGACACTAAACCAGGTGGCCCCAGGTGGTAACTGCCTCATTAAGGTGTATGGGTTAGGAATTGGGGGTCCTGTTAGGCTTTTTACTGGCAGCAGGAGAGTGTTTCAGGACGAAGTATTCCCCTTTTTTTGGGGTGGCCTTTTTTAATTGGTGGGTCTGGATTCCTTAAGGCTGCTGCTAAGGGGGAGACCTGCTGTTTCATTTGCTTTTTTGCTTTCCCCCCAGCAGTTTTGTCCCCATTGACAAATACTTTGTTTGCGACTTTGAGGAGCTGGGAGATGTTTATCTCTGCAAACCTGTTTAGCTTCTGAAGTTTCCTTTTGATGTCCAGTGCCACTGAGGCGATGAAAGTTGCGTGGACATTTTCTGGCTTTCCGGGACTTCTGGGTTGAAGGGCGTGTAGACCCTCAAGGCTTTGCTGAGTCACTCATAAAAATTTCCTGGAGTTTTTCAGGCTTCTGAGTGATGGAGACTTTTTGGACATGTTTGTGGACCGCTTCCCTTTTTCCCATACCACTCTGACGAGGGCTTTTTGATACTGCTGAAGGGCAGCCCGTCCCTCATCTGTGTTAAAGTCCCAGGCTGGTTGAGCCTCTGGTGCTGCTTCTTGGACCCATTCCTCTGGCTCTAAGACACCTGTGGGGGCCTGTTTTTACAACCACTTTTTGACTTCCATGTGGATCTGGCATTTTTCTTCCGTATTCAACAGGGTTAGGAAGAGTTGGCCGCAATCACCCCAAGAGGGGTGGTGGGTTTGGAAAATGGACTCCAGGAGGTTGATAAGAGCCTGAGGCTTTTCTGAATATGAAGGGGAGTGGTGCTTTCAGTTTAAGAGATCTGCAGTTGTGAAAGGCTGATAAAACAGGGTTGGCCTCCCGGGTTGAGCTGTGCGTCTGCACTGATCTGGGCTGCACCCTGTGTTTCACAGAGGGGCATCTGAAGTGCAGGTTGCGCGACTGAAGTGGTTTTTTTTTTGCCAAAGGGGTTTCAGGATCCCTCTGAGGGGAGGGGGTGCTGACAGGCCTGGGGAGACTGAAGGTGGAGGAGTTTCTGGGGAATCTGCTTGTGGAGGCTCTGGAGCAGGGAGATGTCCTGGAATGGCTGGAACATACGGTGGGGGCAATGGGTTTCCCTCTGGAGATTTTTGTAGAATAATAGGTTTTCGAGGTCTGGTCATTTGAGTTACTAGGACCTTACCTTGACCCTTCCTTTCAAAACAGAATTGAACCTAAGGGGTAGGGTTTGGGCAATTTCTAATCAGGAATTGAGGTAGGAAAACTGATCAGGGTGGCGGGGGGGGGGGGGGGGGGGGGGTTCTCAGTGACTGCCTGCTAAATTGCACGAAACTTGGCCACCTTTAGGGTTCCTTCTGAGGGCTAGTTAAGACCAAACTTAGGCCACTCCAATTTGCACAGAGTCCGGAGAGTTCTGGGAGACATATGGACACCATAATCCTCGGAAAAGCCCTTCTTGAAGTTTTTAACATACAATCTAAGACTGTGAGTTTGGATTGTGATGATCCCATTCCTGAACCAGTGTCGCAGGACAAACAAAGGAGGGGAGCCTCTCACGAGGCCACTCAGATGTCCACCTGTCTGCGTCTCTCACGAGAACTTAAGCTCATCTTAGCTAAGGCGTCCGTGTAGAGTCCGGATTAGCTGTCACGCTGTATGACGACGTAGCCGTGGAGTACAGGTCGGGGCCCACTCAGACTCCGTAGCACAGGCCATGGAGCCACAGACTAGATCAGCAGAGGCAAGCCTGTGCAGTCCCCATTCATTTACTTACTCAGGGGCTACATGGTCCCACCCAAGGGACTACCCTATCCTGGAATCTTGAATCTCAAGACTTGGGGAGGTGATCAGTCTCCCCTTCCGTCCGGAGACGGACCTGCCTGGGACTCAGAACCCTGGGGCTTTACCTTTCCAGTGCCTTCTGATGTTATTCAATCCACCTCTCCACCGAGTCAGGCCAGGTTGGAGGAACGTGGCCCACTGGGATCCTTTCCCCGAAAGAGGCCCCATCAAGGGGACAGGGGCGCCGCCTCGTTTTGTGTGTGGAGATCTCCACCGGCCGCGTCCACCAATCCCAAACCGGAGGCTCAAAGGGCTTGCTTGGTTGGGTTTCCCGGTCAGCAAACCAAATGTTACAGCAAAGCCAGCAGTTCTGAATGTCAAAGAAACCCAAAACTGAGGAACAGATTTATTATGTGAGGGACCAGAAGAGAGCCAATCTCCAAATTGTGAGCCCCTTTTTTCAGTTTTCATATGTTTATATAGGATTTTATGTAGGATTAGCATGCCTTTTGCTCCTTGGCTAATGCATTACTAGGTGGAATTTTTCAAGTGGAGTTCCAGAAGCAGAAGGCAGGTGCAAGGTCGTGGGCTGATTTACAGAAGCAGGAGGCAGAAGCGGTTCTTTTGCTATTCTGCAAGGCCATGTTCTCATGGGCTAATTTACAGAAGTGGGGGCAGGAGTGGCTCATTAGATTTTTTTTTCTGCAAGGTTATGCTTTTTATTTCTCAACACTGTAGCGCTTGGCTTGCCTTGGGCTCTTCATCTCTTTTTTTCTACAGTCTTCTAAATTCACTGATGCTGGAGCCTGAGATCTGTGGTGCATATGGCCAAGAGTTTTTGGGAGGAGTGCCAGCCAGGGCTGAAACACCAACCTTTTGACCATAACTACTGGGGTGGGGAGGGGAGAAGAGTCCTCCCTGCATTCATCATCCATAAAAACTCTGGAATTTATTTTAACAAAGAGCTCATTGAGAGCTGACAGTTCTGCTACAGCCATTCCCTTATTCCCACGGAGAAAGCATCAGAAAAACCAGCTGTCGTGCTCGCGCCATTTTTGCAAAGACGGTGTTGGAAAGTCTGGGCCTTGAGTAATCAAGAGGCCTGGCTTCAGAAAGGGGTGGAGGCAGCAGCCGGGCTCTGGGGAAAGAGCCCAAGACGCCCATCAGGGCCTAACTCTGCCAACTGAGGCAAATCACTGCGCCACCAGGGACCCTGGTCTTTAAAATGCAGATGGCAAAAAAGTAGCACCTCACCTAGAGGGGGTTCTGCTAATTAGATGAGAAAGTGGAGATGAAATTGTTGCACAAATTGGGAATCTCTTCCCAGATGCCAGTCATTATTATTATTTCATTAAGGCAGTGGTTAGAGATTAATTTTAGCAGGTCTACAAATGAACTCCTACCCCACTGCAACACCTCAAAATCTTCTCTTCTTGTTTTTTTGTCCTGAGGAATTCTGTCACTAGAAAGGCAATCTTTATTATCCTCTGTCCTCCTGTCTTGTTTCCACTCTTTTAAAATGCAAGCATTGCCCAGAAGGGAAAATGGATCAAAGTAACCCATCCTAAAACCCATGTGGCTTCTCAAATGCTTTCTTTCTCTCAAGAGGGATCAAGTAGCTAAGGATGGATCAGGAGAAAAAAAGTTGGGAAGAGTCATTTTCAAAAGGAGGAATGCCACTGAGTAATAGGATTGTAACAGCCTTAGAGTGATAAGGATCAGTGGTTTTTGAAGTGAAATCTTATGCAGGTCCTTTATATATTAAACAAAACCAAAAACAAACAAAATCAGAGTTGGTGGCCCAGATTCTCACCCACCTTCTTACCTCACTTTCATGCCTCTAAAGCCCCAAGACCCTTCTGAGCCTTCCCAGGGTCCCAAGGAACATGGTTTGAAAACCTTTCCTAGCTTAGCCTCCACATTGTACAGGTGAGGTGACGTGACCTCCTCGAAGAGGGAGTGGAATATAGCTACTCTCGTAATCTGCTCATGGCTCTCTATAAGAACAAAATTACAATAATGAACATTTATTGAGATCTTACTATATGCCAGGCTCTTGGATAAATTATGTCCATCATCTTGTTTAATCTCCAAAACAACCCTGTGAGGTAAGTACTACTTTCCTTCCCATTTTACAGATGAGGAAATGTGGCTTAGGGAGGGTTAGAAAGCTGGCCAGAATTCAGACTGAGGTTGTGTGGCTCTAGCGCTCACACTTTTAACCATTATATTTCCTCCCATTTTATTGTTTGCCTGAAGAAAGCTTATATTTGTCTTTGGCTGGTACTTGTTACTACAAGTATCATTTATAATTTCTGTAGATTATTGATTTGGATAGTCAATAAAGAGTTGTCTACCACACATTGTCTTCAGCCTAGTTTTATAGTTTAGCAGAGGGAGAAAGAGTTTGAATTAAAATAGAAAGCTCTTTTATGGGTGTAACAAGTGAATGAGAGCATACAGTCTTAGGCACATCATGAGGTTCTATTTTCCTCCTATGTTGCCAGCTCTGGGTCATTTTTTTTCTTCTTCAAACCTAGCATAAGTTTATTTGAGTAAAAAAAGAGGGGAAAAGTTGACATAAGTGCAACAAACAAAATACCCCACCTTAAAATCTGAAATTCAGATGACAGAATTACTGTGCAAAGTAAAATAAAATTAAGTGCCTTATTTTAAAAAAAAAGAAAAAGGAAAAACACACACACACACACACACTTAGCTCATCCGAAAAACTTCTAAGTGATCTTTATCAGAGAGGAAGAAAAGGAAAGAAGCCAAATTAATGATAGTCTTCTTCTTTGAGTTACAATAGTGCCAAAGTGAAGTGAAAACTATTTCATTCTCGCACTGGCAGGAACAAATAACTATTTTCATATTAGACACCGGCAAATTCATCATTCTCTTGGTTTTGACAGCTACAACATTATAAAAAATAATCGTATTTTAAAGCTCTGAGAATTCTGCCCAAAGATGAGCCAGTCTCTCTTAGAGATAGAAATTCGTGAAAATGGAACAACTGGCGGGCAGCAGCTCCTGCTGGTATTAATGGTTTGCTTGTCTCATTCAGGTCCATTTGCAAGAGTTCTTTGTATGATACAGACCTAGTACTTGGCATTGGCTTTCCACATTTTTTTGAACCATATTTTTGTCTGTTGATTTTGTACCTGGCACTTTTTTCAGATAACGGTATTTTATTTATGTTCAAATCTGTCTTTTAAAAAATAGCTTCTGGGATTCCAGGCTTGGTTAAAAAAGGTATTCCTCTGGATTGTACATGCCCTAGGTTTTCTTATACCATATTTATTGTTTTGTTTTATATTTGAGTTCTTCATTCTTTATGCAATTTGTGACATTTTGTACTGGGTGTAATAGAGGTTCACTTTTATTTTCCTTTAGTGACTTAGCAATTGTGCTAGCATCATTTATTAAATAAGCCATTTCCTTTCTTCTTGAGTTGAAATAAACTTGTGTCAAGTGTTAGAATTTCATATATACTGAGATATCCTTCTGTTATTTTTGCTCTATTCCACTGATCTTTTGATTTCTATACAATACTGTATTGACTGAATTATAGTCCCATACTGTGCTCCCTGGCCCCACTTGCCCCCACTGTTCTTTTCCATACATTCTTGGCTGCTCTTGGGCATTTATTCTTCCATTCAATTTTTAAAGAATCCTGCTGCTGTTTGTGGAAGCTGAGTAATGGCCACCATATGGAATCTGTGACTATTACTTTATATGGCGAAAGAGACTTTGCAAATGTGGTTAAGTTGAGGTTCTTGAGATGGGGACATTCTCCTAGATTATCTGGATGGGCCTGATTTAAACACAAAGATCCTTAAAAGAGAGATGCAGGAGAGGTCAGAGTCAGAGGAGAAGGCGATGATGGAAGCATAGGTTGGAGTGATGGGCTATAAAGGTGGAGGAAGGGCCCACAAGCCAAGAAATACCAGCAGCTTCTAATAAGAAGCTGAAAAAGGCAAGGGAAAGTCTCCCCCCAGAGCCTCCAGGAAGAAAGCCCTGCAGACACCCTCACTTTAGTGCAAACTGATTTTGGACCTCCAGAATTGTAGGAGAATAAATATGCTGTTTTAAGCATAAGTTTGTGCTAATCTGTTACAGCAGCAATAGGAAATAATATAGTATTGCAATTGAAACTACACTAAATTTGTATATTAATTTTGTGAAAACCAACATTTCCATGGTATTAGTTTTCTCATCCAAGAACATGTTCTATCTTTTCTATCAGGCTCTCAGATCCTGTTATATTCTCTTCAGTAAAATTTCAGTTTTTTTTTTTTCCATATGGGTTTTGTTTCTTTCTTGCTAAATTTATTCTGATATATTTTATGTCTAGCTATTGTTATAAATGAAATGTTTTCCATGTTTCTACTTCTATGTAATTATTGTTAGGATAGGGAGTAACTGGTTGATTTTTGAATATTTATTGTTTATCCAACCATGTTACTATATTGTCTTATTACCTGTAGTAGCTTTTACTAATCTCGTTTTTTTTGTTTTTGTTCTTGTTGTTTTCTAGGAATACAATCACACCACCTGCAAAAACAAAGAGTTTTATTCTTATTTTCAACCGTTAAGTCAGTTATTTATTTTGTTGTGTTAATGTGTTTGAGCCCTCTTCCAAGTCAATGGTTAGTCATAATGATGGCGGAAAGCATCCCTGTGTACTTTCTGTTTCATTAAAATGGTTTTGGCATTTTACAATTAAGGATACTATTTGTTGTTTGTTTAATAAATGGCTTTTATTATATTAAAGAATTTATTTAATTCTTATTTTACTCATTAAGAATGTCATTTTACTACATCAATTTTTAGCTTCTGAAGATATGATCACAGGGGTTTCCTCCTTCACAGTATTGATGTAATAGATGGTATTCCTAGACTTCCTGGTACTAAGCCGTCCTTGACTTCATAGAAGAAGTTATGACCTATCATTCTTTTGATATATGACTGGGTCCTATTTGCCAATGTTTTATTTAGATTTCTTGAATCTATATTCATAAGTGAGAGTGTCTCTAATTTTCAATTTTGTTTTATCCTTACCAGGTTTGATTAAGTTATATTGACTATATAAAATGGATTGGAAGTTTTTCATCCCTTGCTTTTCAACACAGTAGTTTAAATAAAGGTAATATTATTAATCATTTAAAGGTTAGATAAATTCACCTAGAAATTAATGGTTCTGGTGAATTTTGAAACACATTTCCCTCTTCTTCTACCCAACTACTAATTGTTAGGTTTTTCTGTCATCATTTAGAGTTTCCATTCTAAACTAATAGTTGAATTATTCTTATAATATAAATCTTCCATTTCAAGAGTCCTTATTTAGACTTACTTTACTCATCTTAAGTTGTAATTTATTTTTCTATTTATGTATTATATATGTGTATGTGTGAAAATTCATTGCTTATAAATCACTTCTCTTTTTATTGAGATTTACATTCTGATTCATTTGATGGTGATAAGTCTTGAGTATTTTTCTCAAATGGGGTACATTGCTAATACTCTGTTATAGTATTCTCATGTATATTTTTCCCACTTTCACAGACTGCTGTTATTTTGACTGGGTATGGAATTCTGAAGAGCAGTCCTTTTCTCCCAGTATTATGTAATCTGTGTCACTGTTTCCTGGCTGCCAGCGTTGTAGATGTGAGGTTTGATGTGATGCCCATCTGATTGTTTCCCTATTGTAGGTAACTAGCTAATTCTTTCTGGAAGCTTGTAATCTCCTGATCCTTAGCATTCAAGCATATTATCAATATATGGCTAAATGTGTGTCTTTTCTCAACAGTACTGTCTTGACCGTGGCAAGAGCCCTCACCCCACCCCCATCTTCAGATTCAAGTGTTCTGCTATTTAATTATTGTACCTCTTCTACCTATTCTTGTTTCTAGAATTCTACTTAGGTTCTCTGAGTCCCTCCATCAAGCCCTTTACATTGTCCTTCATGATTTTATCTAATTATATTTTTCCTCCGTGATTTAAAAATAGTTCATTTGCCATTCATTTAACATATGCTTATTGAGTGCCTGATGGGTACCGGGGTTATAGCAGTGAGCAAAAAGCATAAAAAGCCCCTGCCCTCATGGTACTTACATGCAAGTGGGAGAAAGACAGATTAAAAAAACAACAAATAAATACATATTACATCAGGTTGTCCAAGTCAATGGACATTGAGCAAGGGTGGGGACAGAGCCATGGGGAAGGATGATCTTTCAGATGTGTTAGAGGTTAGAGACCCTGTGTGACATATTTGAGAAGAGGCTGAAAAGTGTACCAGTAGATATCTGGAAAAGTACATTCCATGCAGAAGAAATAGCTAATGCAAAGGGCCTGAGGTAGAAACTTGTTTCCTCTTGGGAAACCTGTCACCTGGGCAAGCCCTGCACAAATAAATGGTTATCTGTGACAGAAGATGGTCTAATTTATGAAGCTTTATGAATTTCAAGGAAAACAGTCAGGCATTGTAAGAAAGTACATAGATACGAAAACAAAAACAATGCATAAAACTTAACCTTACAATAAAAAGTAAACATTAAAAATTAATTTCTAGGAATTGGATGTGGCTCAATTGATAGAGCATCTGCCTACCACATATGAGGTCCAGGGTTTGAATCCATGGCCTCCTGACCTGTGTGGTGAGCTGGCCCATGTGCAGTGCTGCCGTGTGCAAGGAGTGCCATGCCACACAGGGATGTCCCCTGCATAGGGGAGCCCTGCGTAGGGGAGCCCTACATGCAAGGAGTGTGCCCCACAAGGAGAGCCACCCTGCATGAAAAAAAAAAAGCACAGCCCACCCAGGAGTGGCACCGCACACACGGAGAGCTGACAGAGCAAGATGATGCAACAAAAAAAAAAACACAGATTCCCAGTGCCGCCAAGAAGGTAAGCGGACACAGACGAACACACAGCGAATGAAAACAAGAGAGCAGCCACGGGGGGCGGGGGAGCAGAGGGAGAGAAATTTTTAAAAAAATTAATTTCTGATTATGTGGCTATTGCTATATCACCATTAAGGCAAAATAAAATATTTCTCATCAAGGGTCCAAAACCTGTGAGACAAACCTAAAAATGTAGCCAAGGCTACATTTCATAACAGTTTTACTGAGGTAAAATTCATATACCACACAATCATCTTTTTATAATGCACAGTTCAGTATTTGGGGGAATATTCACTTTTTAGCTATTTTGGATAATGCTGCTAGGAACATTCATGTACAAGTTTTTGTGTGGACATACGTTTTCAGTCCTCTTGCATATGTTTCTGGGAGTAGAACTGCTGGGTCATATGATAACTCTATGTTTAACTTTCTAAGGAACAGGCAAACTGTTTTCCAAAGGGGCTTCTCCATTTTACTTTCCCATAGGCAGTGTGTGAGAGTTCACATTTCTCCATATCCTTGTTATGGTCTCTCTTTTAAATTACATCCATGCTCGCAGGTGTGAAGTAGAGCTGAAGTATCTTTTGTACACTGATTTCAACAATGAAGTTTGTGCAGAAATGTTTTCCCTAGTTTCACAGAATACTCTGAAAAGGAGTGACAAATTGTCATTTGATTACCTTTTGTTTTTTTTTTTTTAAAGATTTATTTATTTATTTAATTCCCCCCCTCCCCTGGTTGTCTGTTCTCTGTGTCTATTTGCTGCGTCTTGTTTCTTTGTCTGCTTCTGTTGTCGTCAGCAGCACAGGAAGTGTGGGCGGCGCCATTCCTTGGCAGGCTGCACTTTCTTTAGCGCTGGGCGGCTCTCCTTGCGGGCGCACTCCTTGCGCATGGGGCTCCCCTACGCGGGGGACACCCCTACGCGGGGGACACCCCTACGTGGCAGGGCACTCCTGTGTGGCAGGGCACTCCTTGCGCGCATCAGCACTGCGCATGGGCCAGTTCCACACGGGTCAAGGAGGCCCAGGGTTTGAACCGCGGACCTCCCATGTGGTAGAAGATGCCCTAACCACTGGGCCAAGTCCGTTTCCCTGATTACCTTTTGAACTTTTGTAGTCTTGAATGCCATCTGTTGTTTTTTTTAAACAGCTTTATTGCCATAACTCACATGCAATAAAATTCACCCTCTTAAAGGGGACATTTCAGTGGGTTTTAGTGTATTTACAGAGTGGTACAATCATCATTGCTATCTAATTTTAGAATATTTGATCATCCCCAGAAGAAACCCTGTTTTCATTAGTAGTCAGTCTCCATTCCCCATTCCTTCCAGCCCATGGCAACCATTAATCTACTTTCTGTCACTATAGATTTGTCTATTCTGAACATTTCATATAAATGGAATCATACAATATGTGGTCTTTAATGTCTGGCTTCTTTCGCTTAGCATAATGTTTTCAAGGTTCATCCATGTTAGAGCCAGTAAACAGTAATTTATTCCTTCTTTCCTTCTTCTTTTTTGAGGAACCAGGTCCAGGAATTGAACCTGGGACCACGCATTTGGGAAGCTAGTGCTTAACCACTGAGCCACTTTGGCTTCCCTGAGTTGGTTTTTCAGTCTGTTTGCTTGTGGGTTTTGTTGTTGTTGTTGTTTTTCTCTTTGGAGGCACTAGGAAATGAGCCTGGGACCTCCCATGTGGGAAGCAGGTGCTCAATTGCTCAAGTTACATCTGATCCCCTCATTCCTTCTTTTTTTAAAAGATTTATTTTATTTATTTATCCCCCCTTCCCACCTTGTTGTTTGTGCTCACTGTGTGCACTCTGTGTCTGCTTGTCTTCTCTTTTAGGAGGCCCAGGGACCTCTCATGTGGGAGAGTGGTGCTCAGTCACTTGAGCCACCTCTGCTCTCTGCTTTGTTGTCTCTCTCATTGTGTTTCCTCTTTGTGTCTCTTCTTGTGTCATCTCACCATGCCAGCCCATTGTGCCAGTTTGCTGTCTTGCTTGTCTTCTCCAGGAGGCACTGGGAACCAAACCCAGGAACTCCTATGTGGTAGGCAGTAGCTTAATTGTTTGAGCCACATCCTCTTCCCCCCTCATTCCTTCTTGATGGCCAAATAATATTCCTTGTATGGATACATCACACTTTCTTAATGATTTATCAGTTGATGGACATTTCTATTGTTTCCACTTTTAAACTATTTTGAATAATGCTTCTGTAATATTCATGTACATGAACATGTTTTCAGTTCTCTTGAGTATATTCCTAGAAGAAGAATTGCTGGATCTTATGGTAATTCTATGTTTAACTTTTTGAGAAGCTGTCAGACTGTTTTCCAAAGTGGCTGCACAGTTTCACAATCCCACCGTCAATGTATGAGGGTTCCAATTTCTCCACATCCTGGGCCATACTCATTATTGTCTGATATTAGACATCCTAGTGAGTGTGAAGTGTGTTTTTTGGCCATTTATATATTTTCTTTGAGAAATGTCTGTTCAAATGCTATGCCCATTTTAAAATTAGGTTTTTTGTCTTTTTTTTTAGGTTATTTGTTTTTTTATTGTTGAGTTGTAAGAGATCTTTATATATATCCTGGATATAAGTCCCTTATCAGATATATGACTTGCAAATATTTTCTCTTATGTGGGTATGGGTTGTTTGTTATATGCTTTTGTTGCTCACTTGAGTTCATGGCTTCCTAAAATTCTGTATTTCTTTTTTCATCAGTGTTCACACCAGATTTTTGAAGGGAATACACAACAAACAATAAAGTTCCACATACTTCATAGTTAATGATGATTGCCAAAGGAATATATTCTTTATATTTCAACAGAAGTTTGAAAAAGTACTTTGTGACCTTAATGTAGAATGTCAATACGACATATGAGACTGAGTGAGAGGAAGAAATTGCCAGAACTTTAAATTACATATTTTAGGAGGTACCAGAGATTGAACCCAGGACCTTGTAAGAAAGTGCACAACCACTGAACAGGCATTCAGCCACTGAGTTACACCCACTCCTCTGAATTACATTTTGAAAGGACCACTCTAGATGGTTTTTTGAGTATTGACTCTAAATGATCAGGGGATCTAATATAGTGATCAAGGTGAAAGAAGCAGGTGTTTAGACCAAGGTGATAATGGAGAATAGGGTAATAAGTAATTAGATAGAATGAAGAGGATTTATGGATGGACTGAACTTGGTGAGTGAGAGAAAGAGAGGACTCAAGGTAAACCTTAAGGTTATTGTTCTCAGAAACTGGAAGTCTGAATTCCATTTACTAGATGAAGACAACTGCAGGAGAAACAGTTTGAAAAAGAAAATCAAGAGTTCTGTTTTGAGCATGTAAAATATGAGATTTCTATTAGATGTTGTGATGGGGATATTGAGTAAGCATTTGGATCTCTCTGCTGGAATTCAATGGAAAAGTATAGGCTGGAGACTGAGTTACGCCACAAGCCAGAGAACTCCAGGGATTGCCGCGAGCCACCGCCAGAACCTTTCAGACCTCAGAGGAAGCGTGGCTCTGCTGACACATTTATGTAGACTTCTGGCCTCCAAAACTGGAGAGAAAATATTTCTGTTGTTTTAAGGCCAGTTTGTGGAACATCACAGAATAAATTTTGGAAAATGTTACATTAGGGGGATTAATCTAGGAGAACTCTTTATTAGCCCCATACTGCAGACCAGATTCTTTGTTATGCTTTTTATGCACATCATGTCATTGTGTCTTCACAATTTTTCTAGGCGAAAGATAGGACTAGGAAACTAAAACTCCAAATAAATGACAGAGTTAGGATTTGAACTTGTTTTCTGATACCACTCTGGTAGTGGTTTGAATTATGCACCCCAGTCTAGACCTGTTCTTGGTCTTGATCCTATTCCTGTGGGTGTGAACCCACTGTAAATAGGATCTCCTGAAGGTATTATTTTAGTTAAGGTGTGACAAAACTGAATGAGGTTGGCCTTAATTCTAATGACTGGGTCCTTTTGAAGTGGAAGAAATTCAGACATAGAGAGAGAAGCCACGGAGGGGAGCAGGAAGTCAATGGAATCCAGAAGAGAAAGGAGAGGACACTGATATGTGATGATGGCAAGCAGAGAAAAGGCCAAGGAACCCTAAGTGTCACCGGTAGCCAACACCAGAATGTTACAGACTTTGGAGAGAAGGGATCGCCTTGCTGATGCCTCGATTTTGGACTTATTCCTCGGCTCAAAACTGTTAGCCAATAAATTCCCATTGTTTAAGCCAACGTATTGTGTGTTATTTGACATGAGCAGTCTGATAAATGAAGACAATCACCAACTCACCACTTCGCCTATTAAATGTCACAAAGGGGATGTTACAAATCATTTAACACTGCTTGATGTTATAAATAAAGCATTTCCGAAAACCTGCTTCAGAAAGAATGGATAGTTTCTGGAATGGCCATCAGCATTGCTGGCTTTCTTTGTTGTTTCTTTTCAGAGAATATAGAAGAAGGTATTCAAGAGGTTTTTGAGTTCCTTTTTGTCTTCTTTTGGGACCGTGCCTGTCTTAGTTTCCTAGGACTACCATACAAATTACTATAAACTGATCTGCTTAAAACAACAGAAATTTAATCTCTCACAGTTCTGGAGGCTGAAGTCCAAAAGCAGTGTCGGCGGGGCCACACCCCCTCCGAAGACCCCATGGGAGAATGTTTCTTTGCCTCTTCAGTTTCAAGTGCCCCCTGGTATTTCTTTGCTTGTGGGAAAAATGACTCCAATCTCTGCCTGTGTCTTTACTTACCTTTCTCTGCATGTGTTTCTGTGCCACCTTCTCTTCTTATACAGATATCAGTCATTGGATTTCATCTCAAGATGAAACTAGCCTTAACTAATTACATCTGCAATAAGGCCACATTTTGAGGTTCAAGGTGGATATGAATTTGGGGGGTATATTATTTAACCCTCTACAATGCCTAAACAAAATGCATCAGAATAATTCGAGTTGTTGTAACCAAAATAAACAAAATCAGATAATGACTCAAAGACAATAAAAATTAATTTATCATTCATTAATAGTGCAAGGTAGGGTTTCTGCCTATCAGAAGTTCTACGGGACTTAATCTAACAGCAGGCTTTGCCATTTGCCACATATTGTTTGTAAAGCCACACTGGCTGGCGAGGTGGGGGTGAGGGTATTGTGATCTTGTCGACCCAAAGGGGAGAGGACGTCGTGAAGGGCTGTGCGTGGGAAGGGGCATACATTACTTCTACTCACATCCCATTGCTAGAACTCAGTTACACAGGCAAAGGTGTCTGGGAAATGTCATCTGCTGTGTACTTGGGAAGAGAAGAAAACCAAATTTGAATAGTTAGCAGATTCTACAACACCAAACACTGAAAAATAAGCATGCCAAACCTTTCCTTAAGCCTCTCTTTAGAAGCAGCCAATAATAATTGTAATCATCATGGTGAATTAAAAACATGGAAAAGAACCTATTATACATTAATAAGTATTTACTGAATTCTTAAAATGTGCCATGCACTGTGCTGTTTTACATTTATTATCCCATTTAAATCTCACCCAAAGATAAGGAGCTATATGCCTCTATTTGTTACAGAAGGAAACTGGGTTAAAGCCGTTTAGGAAATAACTCAAGGTCACAGAGTGGCAGAGGTTGGTCATGCAACTTGGTCAGCCCAACTTCAAAGCATGTATTTACCCACCATGCTACACTCAGAAACACAGTGGCACTGCACACATGGAGAGCTGACGCAACAGGATGACGCAACAGAAAGGGACACAGATTCCAGGGGCCGCTGACAAGAACGGAAGCAGACACAGAAGAACACACAGCGAGTGGACACATAGAGCAGACAACTGGGGGCAGGGGGAGAGACAGAAATAAAAGATACTCAAAGGGAACACAAAAGGTTCATAACAGTTACTGTGTCAGGGTGGTACAATTTTGTTTTTTTCCTCTATTTTCTAAGCCTATGATTGAGGAAGCCTTCTCCTAGTTTAAAGCATTTCATTGGATGACATTTTTCTCTAAATAGGAGGAGGAGACTAATTTTATTAAAAAGTGGTATTTAGGAAAAAAAAAGTCAGTAACAATCGGATGGGAAATGTGACTTTTTCCTTTCTTTTTCTTGGAATTTGCTTTTGCATACTCATCTCTCCTAGGGTTTGTCTGCAGTCATGGAATATGAAAAGCTCTTTTTTTTTTTCAGGTGGTAGCAAGGATTGAACTCAGGAGTTTGTACATGAGAAACAGGCACTCAATCACTTGAGCTACATCCACTCTCAGAAAAGCTTTTGGCTGCCTTGCTTGGAATGGGTGTGACTTTAACTCATTCTCCACCTGAGTGAGTAATTTATTGCAAAGGACATTCTGTTTGCTGGGAAACGGATCCATGTGTGACTCTACCCCTGACATTTTCCTGCCCCTATTGCCTTCCATCTCTTGATGTGATATGATCTTTTTTCTCTTTCTTTTCTCTTTTTCTCATCCTCTTCCACCTCTTCTTCTCTTCCTGTCCTCCTCCCTCTTATTTTCCTCTTTCTCCTTCTGTTTCTTCTTCTTCCTCTTCTCCAACTTATTCTCTTTCTTCCTGACAGCTAATTTTATTTGTTTTTAAATAAATTTTATTTTGAACAATCTGAAATTTACAGAAGCTTTACAAGGAAAATATAAATAATTCTCTCCCCTTGAGCGCATGTAATAGGAACTTGACTACATGATGAACTACCTCCTCTGGCTAGATTTAGTAGGTATTTCCTAAAAACAACATTCTTTCACAAAAACGTAGTACTTCCATTAAAATCTGCAGATTAACATTGTTACATTCCTATAGTCTAATCCACAGATCCCATTCAAGTTTCATCGATTGTCCAATGAGTCTATTATAAGAAAAAGATTCACTTCAGAACCACAAACTATATTTAGTAATCAACCTTTTTAGTCTTTTCTACTGGAGCAGTTACTCAGCCTTTCCTTGGCTTTTCTGACCTTGATTCTTTCAAAGATTACAAACCAGTTATTATGTAGAAGTCCCTCAATCTGGGTTTGTCTGGTATAAGATTCAGTTTATCATCTGTGCTGGAATGAATGTGTTTTGCATGTAGAAAGAACATGTCTTTTTGGGGTCCAGAGGGTGGAAACTAATGGTTAGGTGCTGGATGGACCCCAGAAAATCATGTTCTTGGAGCTGATCCATTTCTGTGGGTATAAACCTATTGTAAATAGAGCCTTTTGATTAGGTTATTTCCATTAAGGATTGGCCCAGGATGGGTCTTTTTTAAAATTATTTATTTATTTTTTTAATTCATTTTAAAAATATTACATTCAAAAAATATGAGGTCCCCATATAACCCCCATCCCCCTCACCCCACTACTCCCCCCATAGCAACATTCTCCTCCATCATCATGACACATTCATTGCATTTGGTGAATACATCTCTGAGCATCGCTGCACCTCATGGTCAGTGGTCCACATCATAGCCCATACTCTCCCACGTTCCATCCAGTGGGCCATGGGAGGACCTACAATGTCCGGTAATTGTCCCTGCAGCACCACCCAGGACAACTCCAAGTCCCGAAAACGCCTCCACATCTCATCTCTTCCTCCCATTCCCCGCACCCAGTAGCCATCATGGCCACTTTCTCCACACCAATGCCACATTTTCTTCGATTACTAACCACAATAGTTCATGAATAGAATATTAGTAAGTCCACTCTAATCCATACTCTAGTCCTCCATCCTGTGGACCTTGGAATGGTTGTGTCCACTCCACATCTATGTCAAGAGGGGGCTTAGATTCCACATGGATGCTGGGTGCAATCCTCCTGCTTTCAGTTGTAGGCACTCTTGGTTCCATGTTAGCTGAGTGGGGTAAGTCCAATAAACCAAAGTGTAGGAGCTGAAGTCTGTTGAGGCTCAGGGCCTGGCTATCATATGGTCAGTCCAGAGATTCAGATCCCCTGGGTATATATTAAACCCCAGCACTAACTACAATTCTGGTAAAGTAACAGGAAAGGCTTGTGAAAAGAGATCACATCTGAGTTTAGCTCCATCACACAGAAACACCAACTCCAAAGAAGGGCCACCTGACATGGCACTGAACTCTCTCTGCCATGACCATAAAACCTGTGGGTCTCTGTAGCCCTCAGAAGAACCAATACCTGGGGTTGTATCTACTTTATCTGTCTCTGGGACTATGCTCAGGTGTGCATAAGGGCAGCCCCTCTGATAACCTCCCAGCTCTTTTTTAGAGACTCATAGCCATATAAACTCATTTGTCCTTTCCATTTCCCCCTTGATTTAGGTCAAAAAGCATTTTTAACTCCTGTTATTATATACAGACAGAGATATTCTGCTAGTCCGAGTTGAACCTTTTATTCAAGGTCATTTTCTTGTTATGTCATCAGATGATGAAGTACCAGGATGGGTCTTAATCCTCTTACTGGTATTTTTTTTTAACAGGACAAATACAGAAAGAGAGACAGGGAGAAAGCCATGGAACCAAGAAGTTGAAAGCAATGAAACCCGAAAGAGAAGGGGGAGGCCAGCAGATGCCACCATATGCCTTGCCATGTGACAGAGGAGTCCAGGATCACTGGTAGGCAGTCTTTGGGAGGAAGCAAATCAAGGGTGATGCCTTGATTTGGACATTTTCATGGCCTTAGAATTGTAAGCTTGTAAACTAATATATCCCCAATATAAAGGCCAACCTATTTCTGGTATACTGTATTTCGGCAGCCTAACAGACTAAAACAACATCTTTGGCAGGAATTTTTCAAGTGATACTTTATTCTTTTCATTGCACCTTATCAAACATCAGTAGCCCATGACTTCAATTTTCCCATTACTGATGAAGTTCACTTTGATCACTTGATTAAGGTGGTGTCTGCCAGGCTTTTTCTTGTAATAAATATATATTTTATGTGGTGAGGCTTTTTGTAAATATCCATTCCTCATTAATCTTTCAATTTATCCATACTTTTATATCTCATAGTTTTCTATTTTATTCAGAATGCTAATTCAATAAAATGAAGGTCTCTTTTGATACTCATGCTGGCTTTTGCATACTTTTGTGAGATTATTTTATTAATCCCACAAGAGAAAAGATTGTTTATAAACTAATCTAATCCTCTGGATGTGATATCCTTTGATGATATTGGATTCAGTTGATGGGTGCTTGATTAGATTACCTGTCAAGGTTGCTTTGAGAATTTTCTTTGATTCGATCACATCAGTGACCCCCTGGTGGGTCTGATATAAAATGGACACTCACTCAAGAAGACACAATTGGAAGAGAGAGAGAGCTCTATCAGTTTTTGATCCTGGGGCCCGGGGAGAGTTAAGACATTTGCCTGATAGTTTGAAGCTGTCCTTGGGAAGAGAAAATATAGAAGACCCAGAAAAAAATGAGCCTTATGCCAGGAGAGAGATAAGCCCTGGGAGACAAGCCCTGTGCCAGCCTGCTGCTGAGAGGAAGCCCAGAGGGGAAGGCTGAGCCCTTACAGAGATCAGCAACCGTCTTGCTTCAACATGTGGCAACTGACTTTGGTGAGAAAGCAACCTTGAGTTGGACTCTTTAGGGCCTTGCAACTATAAGCTTTTACCTCAAATAAATACCCTTTATAAAAGCCAACAGATTTCCGGTACTTTGCATCAGCAGCCCTTTGGCTGACTAATATACCTTTCAACAGGTTCCTATCCTTCCTTGAACACTTCTTTGCTTGCTGGCACAAGTTTCCCTGCCTCATCTCTGTAATCAGCCATTTTTCCAAGAAGTCCTTGTTCCTTTTAGTGGAGCATGGAATCTAGACAAAATCTGGGCTGTGTTTATTGCTCTTAGAGGCTCTCTTAGTTGACAAATCTGTGGGGTATATGTATGCACATGGCTGCATACAAATATATGTAGGTATATACCTATATACAAACATAATACATTTTCATCTATATTTTTAAATCTATATATGTTGAAAACCTTAAGCTCACCCATGTTATGGATTGAATTTTATCTCCCAAAAAGATAAGTTGAAGTCCTAATCCCCAGAGAACATGACTTTATTTGGAAATAGGATCCTTAAAGATGGAATTAGACAAGTTAAAATGTGGTCACACAGAGGAGGGTACGCCCTTAATCCAATGTGATGAGTATCCTTATAAGAAGAGGAAATTTGGCACAAACAGACAGAAGGGCACAGACACATAGTGTGTGACAACTGAGGTAGAGAAGTTGTGACCTTACAAAGCAATCAGGCATAATGTGCAGAATTCCCATGCATCACCCCTCTACCAACACCTTACATTGTTGTGGAACATTTGTTACAGATTATGAAAGAACATCATCAGAATATTACTACTTGGGAAGCGGACTTGGCCCAGTGGTTAGGGCGTCCGTCTACCACATGGGAGGTCCGCGGTTCAAAGCCCGGGCCTCCTTGACCCGCGTGGAGCTGGCCCATGTGCAGTGCTGATGCGCGCAAGGAGTGCCCTGCCATGCAGGTGTGTCCCACGTGTAGGGGAGGCCCATGCACAAGAAGTGCACCCCATAAGGAGAGCCGCCCAGTGCAAAAGAAAGTGCAGCCTGCCCAAGAATGGCACCACACACACGGAGAGCTGACACAGCAAGATGACGCAACAAAAGGAAACACAGATTCCCGTGCTGCTGACAACAACAGAAGCAGACAAAAAGAAGAACATGCAGCAAATAAACACAGAGAACAGACAACTGGGGCTGGGCGGGGAGAAGGGTAGAGAAAAAAAAACCTAAAAAAACAAAAAAAGAATATTACTACTAACTATAGTCCATGGCATACACTTGGTATATTTTTCCATATACCACTATTATTAACACTATGCATTAGGATTGTACATTTGTTATAGTTCATGAGAGAACACTCTCACATTTGTCCTGTTAACCACAGTCCCTCTTCCACCACATGGTTCACTGTATTATATAGTCCCATTCCTTGCACATTCTATCCAGAGTGTACACTCAGTGGTTCTCACTTTCACCACAGAGTTCTGTAGTCGTTGTCCCAGTAAACCTTTGAATTTTTTCCTTAGTATAAAAGAAAAAAATCCCATAATCAATCTATTGACTCTTAGCATTAATATAGTACCTTCTTTGACATTAATGCAAGAATATTACAGTACTGCTGTTAACTATAGTCCGGAAGTTATATTAACTGTATTTTCCCGATGCATTACTATATTCTTATCACCTTGTCATGGTGACATACATTTGTGCTCACTCACAGAGGAACATTCTTGTATTTATACTACTAACCACAACCCTCATCTACCTCCGAGTTCAATGTTATTCAGTCCCTGGGTTATTCTCTAGCTTTCTCTCAATTGTCATTTACATTCCTAGACTATCCCTTTCAGCTACAATCCCATTTATAAACCAGCCAAAGAACACCTTCACTTCTGATACCAGCTGTAAATTTAGGAGTACTCAAGACTACCTTTATTTTCAATAATTTGCTAGAAGGACCTGCAGAACTCACTGAAATCTGTTATACTCACAGTTATGGATTATTACAGATAAAGGATACAGGTTAAAATCAGCCAAGGGAAAACCACACAGGGAAGAGTCCAAGAAAGTTCCCAGCATGGAGCTTCCAGTTGTCCTCTTCTCATGGAGTCAGAGAGAGCACTACTCTCTTGGTAATGATGTGAGCACTGGCAACCAGGGAAGCTCACCTGAATTCTGGTGTCAAGTTTTTTTTTAGGCCCTGGTGCCTGACTGCCCATGTGACTGACTTCAGGCTCTAGTCCCTCCAGAGACTGAGCTAATATTGCATGACCCAAAGGTCATGCAAAGAGACTCTTACCAGACATGACAGCCTAAAGCCTTAGCGATCACCTGCCACAAGCGGAGGGCAAAGGCCAGACCTGTCTTTGGGTAAGGTTAAGTTCTTGCTATATAACCCTCCTTGCGCTGCTTGGATTCTATACCTATGCCAAACTGTCTCTTCCTGGGAATGCTCTCCTCACTGTCTTGGGTTCTGTCTTAGTTTGTGAGGGCTACTATGACAAATACCGTGGACTAGTTTGGCTTATACTATAGGAATTTATTGTTTCACAGTTTGAGAGGCTAGAAGTCCAAAATCCAAGTGCTGGCAGGACCAAGCTTTGTCTGAGCTCTATAGCATTCAGGTGGTGGCTTGCTGGCAATCCACAACTCAATCTCCTCCTCTAAGATCCTGTTTACAAATGGGTTCACATCCACAGGAGTGAGTCAACTCTTTAGGTCCTGTGTTCCTGATCAAGTTCACTATGGAGACCATCTGTTATGGATTGAATCACATCTCCCACAAAAACATGTTCACGGTCTAGCCCCAGGTCCTGTGGGCGTGAATTCATTTTTACAGGAGTACTTCATTTTATTGTGCTCTGCTTTATTACACTTTACAGATCTTGTGTGTGTGTGTGTGGTTTTTGTTTGTTTGTTTGTTTGTTTTTAAACAAATGGAAGGTTTATGGGAACCCTGCATCAAGAAAGTCTATCAGTGCCATTTTTCCTGACAGCATGTGCTCACTTTTTTAGACATAATACTATTGCACACTTAACAGACTACAGTATAGGGTAAACATAACTTCATATGCACTGTGAATTCAAAAAGTTTGTGTGAATCACTTTTTTGCAATATTTGCGCTATTGCGGTTGTCTGGAACCAAAGCCGCAGTATCCCCAAGGTATCCCTGTACATAGGATCTTTTTTTTTTTTTTAAAGATTTATGTATTTATTTATTTCTCTCCCCTTCCCCCCTGCCCTGGTTGTCTGTTCTCTGTGTCTATTTGCTGCATCTTCTTCTTTGTCCGCTTCTGTTGTTGGCAGTGGCACGGGAATCTGTGTTTCTTTTTGTTGTGTCATCTTGTTGTGTCAGCTCTCCGTGTGTGTGGTGCCATTCCTGGGCAGGCTGCACTTTCTTTTGCGCTGGGTGGCTCTCCTTATGGGGTACACTCCTTGCGCGTGGGGCTCCCCTATGCGGGGGACACCCCTGCATGGCACGGTACTCCTTGCGCACATCAGCACTGCACATGGGCCGACTCCACACGGGTCAAGGAGGCCCGGGGTTTGAACCTTGGAACTCCCATGTGGTAGACGGACGCCCTAACCCCTGGGCCAAGTCTGCTTCCCTGTACATAGGATCTTTGAAGGTCCTATTAAGATGAGACCCAACTGAATCAGGGTGGGTCTAAATCCAAATCCTTCTAAGGAGAGGAAATTTGCACCCAGTAGTAAGAGACAGATGGGAAGAAACATGGCCACGTGACAGAGGCAGAGACTGAGCTATGCATTGCCAGCAAGCCACCACCAGAATGCTACAGACTTCAGATAAAGCATAGCCCTGCCAGTTTCTCGATTTTGGATGTCTGGCCTCTGAAACCGTGAGACAATAAATCCCTGTAGTTTAAGCCAAATAGTCTGTGGTATCTGTCACTGCAGCCCTAACAAACTAAGATACTGTCTGTTGAATCATGTCTCCCACAAAAGGCATGTTCAGGTCTCAACCCCTGGTCCTGTGAACCCATTTGCAAATGAAATCTTTGAAGATGTTAGTAGTTAAGGTATGCTCAAAGTGAATGAGAGTGGGTCTTAATCCAATATGGAGGAAGTCCTTATAAGCAAAGGAAATTGAACATGGAAGGAGATGCCATGGGGAGCAGCCTGAAGCTGAAAGTCAACAGAATCTGGAAGAAAAGAGAAGACAGTGCCATGAGCATTGCTATGTGACAGAAAAGCCAAGGACCAAGGATTGCCAGCAGCCAGCCCAGAGTGCCACAGTCTTTGGGGACAAAGCATTGCTTTGCTGAACTTCAATTTTGGATTTTGTTTAGCCTCAAAACCATGAGCCAATATACTCCTTTTGTTTAAATCAACCCATTGTATGGTATTTGTTTTAGCAATCAGGAAACTAAGACATGTCTCTGGGTACAAAGTTGAAGACTAAATTGATAAATGGCTTCAGAATACGGAAGCTTGACATCAAGTCCTGGCCCTGCAGTTGACCAGCTGTGTTGGCCTGTTGCTTCCCCTGTTGTACTTGCATAACAAAGGGAGGTAATAAATTGATAAGTAAATAAAATGCCTAATAAGAGTCACTTCTTTGCATTTATACTATAGAGATAGTTGCTGTTTAGATGAAATGAGATAAGATATTCCGAAGGGGTTTGAAACCTATAAAAACCTATGCAAATGGCTTTTTAAATAGGAAAAATACTTTTCAGGAAATATTCCTGTAATGCAAAATTTTTAGAGGGGTAACCTATTTTCTTTATGATTTACAAAATTGATGAGCTGGAAAGAAATCACAACACAGATAGCTGAAGACTCATGCTGGGGAAATAAAATATGGGATGTCTGGAGTGAGGGGGTAGGGACAGGTGCTGCATCTTGCTGAAACCTCTCAAGGTTATAGGAAATGCTTTGCAGAAACTTGCTGTTTAATTCAATTGGGCATAATTATCGACCATTTTTCTTTCATGCTACCTCTTCCTCCAACTTTACTTCTCTTTCTCCTCTGAGGATATTTCCTCAGTGTTCTGACACCACTGTAGCAGCTTCTACAACTTCCCTTTACTTTACCATCCACTGTCCAGATATGTACAGCATCTAATTCAACTAGGAAACTATCTCTGTCTTCAACAAAAGGAGTCAGCTGACAGGATCTCTTTGAGCCTGAAAATTCCTTGATTCCCATGGCTTCCAGTTATGCAGAAGGAAAACATTAAAATTTTTATTTCATAAATTTCATAATACATATCTAAATTGCTTTTCATTATGTTTTGGATGCTAAAATAATGAATTAATGAGTACAATGCCAAGTTCAAAAAGGCCCGAAGCCACCCAGCTCTACATGGCTCCTATATAAGAGACTGGACTCTAATGTTGCTCTGTGTTCTAAATGACCTAGGCTTCGTTTTTTAAGAAGAATCACCAACATTTGAAAAGGAATTCAGCATCTTTCAAAAGAAGAAATGAAGTTAAAGGTTGGGGAAGGTAGAGCTAGGTGAAGAAAACCCCACACCAGAGAAAGCTGACAGTACGAACATTGCAAGGAAGTGGTCAATTCTAGCAGAGAGTGGGGCAATGAGGTCAAAGTGATATGGAAAAGCTGACTCACAGCCTCCCTTCCTGCCTGTCTTGCTGTGAGTGCCTTCACAGTCTGTGAGTATTTCTGCAGTATGTTCTGACCATGCAAATTTTGTTAGCTCAGTGGTACATGGGAGGTGTGTGGCAGGTAAGTGGGCCGAGCTAACGAGTGGGGGGAGGAACACCTCCCCGACATGTGATGCAGGAGGCTGCACCACGTGACATTGGTTTCAACTGGAATGGATGACATTTGAAGACAGTGACTTTCCTACATCCATCTTCATTCATGCATTCATTCCTTCAGGATCAGTTTTTGTATACATAGAGTTGTCAGAGGGTTCAAACCAAAATACCAGACACTTGATAAATATTTGTAGACCAAACTAAAAAGAAAAACCCCCAACAGGGAAGCAGATGTGGCTCAACCAGTTGGGCACCTGTTTATCATATGGGAGGTCCTGGGTTCAGGTCCTGGGTTCAGACCCGTGCCTCCTAAAAGAAGACGAGCAGACACCTTCCAGGCCCCAACAGCCAGACACCACCCCTGCCACAATGAGCTAGACACTGTACATCCCCAGCAAAATGAACCAGATGCTGCCACCGCTGCAGCAATGAGCAGATGCTACAAGCCAGCAGATGCCGCAAAGTAGATGTGGCTTAGGCCTTGGGCACTTTCCTCTCATGTGAGAGGTCCTGGTTCAATTCCCAGTGTGTCCTGGAGAAGGCAAGCAGACAGACAAGGGAACCAAGGGGAGGGGGGTGAGGGAGAGGGGGAGATAAAGAAAAATAAAGTAAATAAATAACTCTTTAAAAACCCCAATGGCCTCACATTCCCATGATATGATATGGAACATGTATTGATTATTGGTTAAAGATAGTGGCTTGAGCATACGTGTGTACCTCAATTCTCTTCAAACCCCCACTAAAACAGATAAATGATTTTTTTAAAGGCATAACCCCATAAGGACAAAGAGACTAGGAACAGAGGAAAAAAGTAACAAAATATTGGAGGGTGGAAAAGCAGTGGATGAGTGCTGACTGATGTAGCAGAGTCAGTGAAGCTAAGTCCTAAGCTGGCAGTGGGAAAAAACAACTCCCCATTGTGAAATGCTCGGACATTGGTGGCACCAGGTATCTCTAAAATAGGGATGAATGGGAAAAATAAGAGAATTAGTTGAAAGTCAGCTGGACTCTTCACTTCTCTTCTCCAGCAAGACCTATCTCTTCCCTGCCTTTGCACGGGACGGGAAGCTTATTCTCTACAGCTCTGCCATCTGTTAGCATAGCTGCTAGGCACATCCGGTTTTTGAGTCCCTGAAAATGTGGCTATTCTGAATTGAGATGTGCTAAGTATAAAATATATACTGCAGTTTGAAAAGAATATAAAATACTTTTAAAAAAATATAAAAATACTTAGTACTTAAAAAATGATTACATATTGAAATAATTTTTAATGTTAGATTAAATATGATTAAAATTAATGTCTCCAGTTTTTGTTTTCAAACATCACTGATAAAAAACTTAAATGACCTATGTGATTCACATGACATTTCTACTGGGCAGCACTGTTCCAGAGAGCATGGGGACATGGGGACTCGGGGAACGGCTGAGGTTTCCATACCGAAAGCGGGGTAGCTTAGCTAAAGCTAACACTGAATTGTGAGACCCCAGCTCCTTCTCTCTCACTCAGTTCCCATCAACCTGGCAGCTGGTCGGTTTCCTGTCCTCCAGGTAGGAGATCAGAGCTTTCAACGCAGGACAACCTGACCAGCCTAAGATCTAGAGACACTAGAGCCGGCGCCGGGGACGCTCACCCACGGCCTCAGCACCTAACTTCCGCGCATGGCAGAAGGCTCTCTTCCCTTGAGGCTTCTCTGAGCCTGCGCACAGCACCAGCCAGGCCCGGCGGCGGGTGCAGGCCCCTGGAGGGGGCGTTGGTGGGGAAGGCGCTCAGCTTCCTGCGGGGTTACGCCTCAATAGCCGGCCTTTCACGGACTTCCTTCCTGTCCTCATCTCGCTTCTAGCCACCCTACCAAGTTTCCCCAAAATTACCTGAACTGGACTCATTGCCCCAGGGTCTGCTTCGGGGAACCTAACCCAAAACAAATTCTGATGGTGGGGGGTTCTCCAGGAGCACAGCCTTGCCCTGGTCCCCGCGGTGAAGCCTGCTGGTAAACAACCTCACTCGAACACTAGAGATTTTTAGAGTCTATTTTTAAAAAGGCGCCGAGTGCCAAAATCACCAGACATTCCAGAATCCTTGATTCCGAGACCTAAACAAAAGTGCTTTGTTTTTAAGAGACACTACCTTACGGCTCATTTTTTATGCCCTGTATTTTAGTTTCCTAGGGCATAACAAAGTAATACAAACGAGCCCGCTTAAAACAAAGAAATGTGTTTTCTCACAGCTCTGGAGGCTGGGAGTCTGAATTCTGGGTGTCATCAGGGCCCTGCTCCCTCTGGAACCTGTAAAAGAAAATCCTTCCCTGCTTCATCCGGCCATCCTCGGCCATCCTCGGCCATCCTCGGCCATCCTCGGCCATCCTCGGCCATCCTCGGCCATCCTCGGCTTCCACCGCAGCCCTTCAACGTCTGTCTCCCCTACGCCCGTGGCTCCTCTCCCCTTCATGTAAGACAGACCGGGAGAGTGTCGTGTGGCGACTGAGGCAGAGAAGGCAAAGGACTACGGGCAGATGCCTGCCAGAAGCCAGGAGGGGGAGGGAGGCATGGAAGATTCACTGAGCCAATACATGCCTGGTACTTTTTATGCCACTCAGTTTGTGGCACTTTGTTACCATGCTAAGGAGGTAAAATGATTTTCTAAAGAAACCAGGTCACCGTGTAAGGGTTCTGGGCGACTTCACTTGAAGAGGGACTGTCCAGTAGGCTCCATGCTCCTTCCTTAGTGGAAACAGGTGCATCTTCTAGCAATTTGTAGAGGGAAGGGAAACAACCACTGCCTCTGTATCTTTGAAAGGGAAAACATGTATGTGGAACTAGGTGCCGGAGGGAGCAAAGCTGGGAAGGTGGTTTCTGTGTCCTGAACCCCCCTCCCTGTCATACCTGTCCATGAGCTGTGAGCCATTTTCGGGGCACCTCTCACTCAGCACCTCCATTTGGCCCAGGCTTCTCACTCCTCCTCCTCTTGAGACTTATTCTGTTCAGGTCCACCTTTCTGTGAGGAGCCAGTGGGCGCTAGATACACTGATCCCAGCTAATGTGGAACTCCTGCAAGGGAACAGAAGGTCTGAAATCAGTTGCATGAGAATGGTTTCTAGAACGCTGTAAGAGAATGAATGTTTAGGGAGAACGTCAGGCTCCCACGGAGTGGCGGGGAAAAGATCCGGTGGCAAAAATCTCCATGAGCCCGTGAAACATCACAGAGACATGGGCATCTGGGAGGGCATATGAAGGCAAAGCACGTCATCTGCAGTAGGCAGCTCTTAAACCTTTCTGCAGACAGCACTGGGGGGTTTCCTGGCTCCTCTACTGCAAGGTGGATTGTTGTTTAGGGATTGTACTGCCCAACAGGGCGCACTCCTTGCGCGTGGGGTTCCCCTACGCGGGGACACCCCTGTGTGGCACGGCACTCCTTGCACGCATCAGCACTGCGCATGGGCCAGCTCCACACGGGTCAAGGAGGCCCGGGGTTTGAACCGCGGACCTCTCATGTGGTGGATGGACGCCCTAACTGCTGGGCCAAGTCCGCTTCCCTGCAATATTTCATTCACTAAATACATGAACTTCTGACACCAACTGCAAGGGCTTCTGTCATCAACTACCACAAAATTCAGACTCCAGCTACCCAGAGTTCAGTCAGACCCTACAGGTTAAGGGCATTAGAGTTCCCTTGAAGGAAAGGTTCTTGCCTGGAATAGATGACTTGGGAGTCCACACTGGAATGGTCGTGGGAGAAAGATGGTTTATTAATGCCAGCAGAAGGACAGGAGAGGGGGTGTGTCTCAAATCTGCCTTCCTTTAAGGGTTTTTCTCACAGCTTTTATACTGGTTGAAACAAAGAAAGTGAATCATTAGGGTGACATTTCTAAGGAGGGTTTGGAAACATTAGTTTTTGCTTTTCTCAGTTAATCTTAAAATATGCAGGTTCCTGGGGATGGGGTGGATGGTACAAATGTTAAGGTCCAGATAACGACAGATGGGACTAAAGTTGAGGACGCTCATAGTTACACATTTTTGGTGGAGCTAAATCTGGTTAATGTTAAATCTGTAGCTCTGTGTGCCTATGAGCAAGAGTCACCCTAAATTTTTCTAACATTTATAAGTGTTGCCGGCGGCGAATTTCCAGGTTCTTGGCTACATCGCAAGAAAGAATTCAAACATGCCAGGTTAAGCAGGCAAGTAAAGGGTTTAATGAGGGTACACACTGGAGGTTTGCATATGGGCAAGCTACAGGGCAAGACTCAGGCTGGGGCTGGGGCTGTGGCCTCATTTAAGGCTGGCCTCCCCCCATCCCCTTCCTTCCTCCTTGTAAACGAACACGAAGACTCATGAGTTACAACATTCTCACTGGTTCTGAGTATGCAGAAGAGGGACTGGAAACCCAACACTTTTTTTTTTTTAATTTTTAAATTTTTATTTAGTTGTCTTTTTTTAAAAAAGACACATAGATCACAAAAAATGTTACATTAAAAGATACAAGAGTTTCCCATATACCCCACTCCACTCCTCTCACATCAACAACCCCTTTCGTCAGTGTGGCACATTCATTGCATTTGGTGACTACATTTTGGAGCACTGCTACACTGCATAGATATTAATTTACATTGTAGTTTACACTCTCCCCCAGTCCATTCAATGGGTTATGGCAGGATATATAATGTCCTGCATCTGTCCCTTCAATATCATTCAGGACAACTCCAAGTCCCAAAAATGCCCCCACGTCACACCTGTTCCTCCCTCTCCCTACCCTCAGCAACTCCATGGCCACTGTTTCTACATTAATGATACAATTTCTTCCATTGCTAGAGTCACAATATTTCTATAGTAGAATATCAGTAAGTCCACTCTAATCCATGTTTTATTCCTCCATCCTGTGGACCCTGGGATGGTGATGTCCACTCCACTTCTAAATCAAGAGGGGGGTCTTAGATCTCACATGGCTGACGGATGGGATTCTTCTGCTTGCAGTTGTAGACCCTCTCGATTCCCTGGTGTGGTGGTTGACCATCTTCACCTCGCTGTTAGCTGATCTAGGGAAGTCCAACGAACTGGAGAGTAGGAGTTGCAACTCTGCTGAGGCTCAGGGACCAGCTGGCACATGGACAGTCCAGAGATTCAGGTCTCCTGAGCATACACCAACCCCAGCGCCAGCCACAGGTTCAGTAAAAAGTGACAGAAGAGGCATATGTAGAAAGGTCACATCTGAGTCCAACTCCATCACACTCAGGAGCACAAATTCCAAAGTGGGGCACACTGGCAAGGCACTGAACTCCAGAGCCATCTGCCATGACTGTTGGTGTAAATGTCTGCAGGCCTGAGAGGGGGTCAGGGGAGGGGATATGGATGAGCTTCTCATTATCTGTTGTCTTCAGGTATTCAGCCTTGGGTGGTTGACTCCTACCTTGTTGGCAGGGCTTTCTACTGTCAGGCCCAGGCAAAGATGGGTGCCAGGAGCTAGCAGGGGTTTTACATAGAACTGGCTGTTTGGTTTTTATTGCCCTAGTGCTTTCTTACCACACCTTTGCCCTCAGGTCCCTGTTCTAGCCTTCCTCATAAGGTACAGTACGATGCCTTAATATTTAAGCTGTACTGGGATTTTCTTGTACTACATCCTCATTTCAGACACCAACCACAGATCCAGGGTTCTCAGAGCACTCATACTTCTGACCAATTTGTTACGAATTCAGGGATTCCCACAACCCCTCAGGTTTAATGATTCACTAGAAGGACCCACTGAACTCAGGACAGAGCTATAGTTATGACTGCAGTTTTATTATAGCAAGAAAAGGATGCAAATGAGAAGACATTCAAAGAAGAGCCCCAGAGGTGAGGCCTGGGAGGGTTTCAAACACGAGCCTCCGTGTCCTGGCCCCATGGAGTCAGGATACATCACCCCCTAGCACCGCAATGTGTATACTGCCAATCAGAGAAACTCACTGAGCTTTAGTGGTCGGAGTTTTTAATGGGGTTTCTTGATGTAGTTATGATGGGTTGAATTAATGCCCACATGGTAGAACTTCATCTCCAGCCTTCAACTTCTCCTTCCTTCTCCCAGAGGCCAGGCTGGCCTGACCAAGGCTCCCAGCCCCAACCCTCTAATCTCATGGGTAGTCTTTATGTGGCCACCCCCGACCCTGAGACCACAGGTGTGGCTGCCTCACCCTGAGTCATCTTGGTATCATAAACTCTCAAATGTGGTGGTGGTAGTGATGCAGCCACCAGGAAAAACAAAAGGTGCTCCTATTGCAGGAAATTCTAAAGATTTACAGGTTATCTCCCTGGAACCTGTACTTCAGTATATACCAAGTTCTTTAGTATACACCACCACTACAGACTGTGTGCAACCAAAATGCATGGTTAACCCACAAATAAGTAGGCATGAAATGTTAAAATAAAATTGGGAAGCAGCCTGGAAGTAATTTTTATTGTTGCTAATTTTTTTTTTATTCATGTGGAACTTATATACTATACAGTGCATTATATGAATTGCTAGATAAATACTGACAGATGAATGTTGACAAAAGTAACACCCATTGTGTCAAGACACAAGGCATTTTTAACTCTCAACAGCCTCCCTCATGTCCCCTCCCAGTCAATCCCTCAGAAGGTAACCTTTATTTTGAACACCTCATCTTTGCGTTGTGCACAGTTTTTATTTCACTTCCTACCATGGAGTACAGCTAATTAGAGGCAAAAAGAAAGAGGACACTTTTTCTATAGCCATCTAAATCAAGGAACTTGGTGAAGTACTGTTACCACAGCTGCAAGGCTGGTTTCTGACAAAGAAGTTTTGCAAAACATGTCTGCAGAGCATTTTGACACTAAAGAACAGGCACCGCTCTAGAATTTTCTCATATTCGTAGAATAGAAAATAAGACCGTATATAATTAGAGCATCCAGGCAGCCGAAGATAACCATATACTTAAAGGCTGGGCTTTGAGCAATTTCTGACATGGCTCCATTAAAACATTATACTTTTTGAGTTCCAACTAGATGCCTGGCACTGTGCTATTTTGTGCAATCTCTCCTCATTTGATCCCACAAACACCTTGTGAGGAAAGTAGCCCATTTCCACTTAGGAGGACTAGGCATAGTGTCTTTGCCCAAGATCACCAGTGAACAAATGACTCCTAGATTGAAGAGTCTCAGTTTCGTGTTTTGTTCAGGAAATATTTGATGAGTGGTTACTGTGGGTGTAAGCACTAGGAACTGTGCACAAATGCCATATTGTCCTTGCCCCCAAGGAACTTAATCTTCCTTGGAGGAACCACAAGTAAAGATCTGATTTTAAAATAATGTGAACTTAATGAGGCCTGTGTAAGCTTTTACGAAAGCACAGAAGAGAAAGGTTGGCCCACATGGAGGCAGAGGGTATGATCCAGGAAAGGTTCTGACGCTTTGAAGAAGGAACAGGCAGAAGTCTGGCAAAAAAAAAAAAAAAAAAAAGATAAACAGGGCCAGGGAGGAAGGAAACACAGGAGAAATCTACCAGATTGCTGGGGTGTGAAGTGTGAGTCAGGTTGTACATGACAATAAGCGTAAACAGCAGAGGTCAGGCCAGAGGGAACTTTTATGCCTTGGTAAGGAAGTGCTCTCCTGAGATGGCAAATTTATTGGTCATTGTCAGCTGTCAGCCTGTACATGTTGCTTTTATGGCTGACACAGTGAATGAAATCTAAATGCCTTTCAGCAGGGCAAGAACTGTCCTGCTTACCCCAGGCCCATTGCTCCTTGGTGTATCACACCTGCCAGCTTTATTCAGTTATATTAATTGGCTGGCACCTGAAAACATTTGAGTTTATGGCAACCGAGAAGGAGATTGTGGGCTATTAAAGGGATTCAGGTAGGCACGTGATATAGACACCCGTTGCATTTTTGATAGATTTCTCTCGAAACTTCTTGGGAGGGGCGGATTTGGAGGAGCTTTGTAACTGGGGCAAGATGATCAATTAAGCGGTTATAGAAATGGCAAGATAGGATCACTCACTACCCAAGCATTAGAACAGGGAAGGAGAGGACATACTTGAGAAGGATTTGATTTGGGAGATAAAATCACAAGCAATTACTGAGTCCTTGGATGGGAAGAGGTGAGAAGTAGTTTTCCTTTCCATTCATTACAACTGGGCATGCTTTGCATTTGTTACTTCAAGGACACAATCAACCTGATGGACACAGCCTGGATCAGGAAGGCCAAAGGATGATGGTGTGGAACCAGGTGGCCAAGGAAGATGCCCTCAGTTCATTTCAGAAAAGAGATGAGTCCTTGGCTTCTCGTGGGAGGAGAGATTGGTAGTCAATACTGAACCCAGTTGTGGCTGATGGCACCTGGTCATTGTGGGCAAGCGCTGTACAGAGAGAATTACGTTAATGTTATTAATAACTACCGATAAAGCAGTGTATCAGTTCCTTTAAACAGTTTATTTTCTTGTCTTTATAAATCCAGAATTAGAAAGTACATGAAGATGTACCTGAAATCAGTGACTACTTTCATGATCCAAAATATAAGTAGCAGGACCTGAAAGCTCCTGTGTGAGTGGACCATGCCTGAGAAAGGCAGATTAAAGGACTAGGTATGTAGTATGATTTGGAGAGACCCAAGAAAGGGCCCCCATCTAAAATTTATCTAAGTAATTTTGTGGCCAATCCATGTTGCCTCAGAATTCTGACCAAAAATTCTCGTCAAACTCACTCAGCCTAAGGCTTTGACTGGCTGTTAAAATGCCAGTATTCCTTGGAGGGAAAACAATAAGCTTTATTTGTCATTTACAGTTTAGTGTGAATGAGAATATGATTTCCTGAGTAGGTTTTGATAAAGAAAGAATGAAGAATCAGACTCCTGAGAGGACATTTAGAAAAATGTTATATAAAGAGGCAAATGAACCAGGGGTGGGGGAATCTCAGTATGAGAAAGAAAGTATGGTATAGAGCAGGGGCAAACAAACTTCTATATATGGAAGGTAATCAATATTTTAGGCTATGTGAGCTATGCTCTGTTTGTTCCAAGGACTCAACTATTCTATTATAGAATGAAAAAATGGGTTTGTCTGTGTTCCAATGCAACATTATTTACAAAAACCGATCATGGTGGCAGAATATGGCCCATGGGCTACAGTATGCTAACTAACCCCCGATGTCAAGGAAATAAAACTTGGACCTTGGAGACAGATAGACTTGGACTCAAACCCTAGGTCCAATAACTACTAGTTTCATGGTCTTATGAAAGTTAGTAACCCTTCTAATTCTCATTTCCCTCAAATGTAAAATGGTATAATACACACTTCCAGTACAGTAATAAGACTGAGATGATATTGTAAATACGAAGACTCTGTCTGGCATATATAGTCACTCCACAAATATTAATACCTCTTTTCTGCTTGGTGACTTTATCTTGAGCTGACTTTGTTCAACATGAGTATCAATAAATACCTGCTGATCACTTGATTGGTTAAGTGATCAAATGGCAGAGCTCACAGAGGTAGGGTCTGAACCAGGATATTTTTGGGGTCCCATGTTTTTTTGGAGTGATGGGATGAGATACACTTGGGAGGTTGGATGAAAGCTGGAAGTCAGTGAAGGGTTTTGAGATTCTCTGTATCAGGACACTTTGGTTGCAAGCAAAATAAAACAACTAACTAATTGAAGTGAAAAGAAAATTTACTGGAAGAATATGGCACAAGTCAGAAGATTCAAGAGAAGACAGAGAATTAGCTTTGGAACAGACAAGGCGGCCATAGAATGCCTCAGTAGTAGGAATTTCTCATTGGTCTTACTCTGGCTGCTCAAAAAACTCAGCTCAACATGTCAAGTCCCACAGTAAATTTCAATTGAATGAGCTTGGTTACATGCCTGCCCCTTGACTGTTTGGGAATGGGAAGAGGAAGGATCTCGAGCAAGGATCCTGCAGGGACCCATTGACTTCCTTTGTGGAAGAGCAGAACCTGGATTTTCAGGATGGGTAAATGAATGACTATAGTCAGCACTTACGAAGAGAATTTTCCAGACTCAACAAAAGGTATCAGGATTGTAGGGTCAAAATCTCCCTTATCTGTCTCTTAAGGTTTGGGCCAATACAGTTGCCATTTGGGGCCATATAATCCTTTTTTATGGAGAGCATTCTTTGCACTGCAGCATGTTCAGCAGCATCCCAGGCCTCTACTACTAGATGCCAGGAGCAGAGCGCCCACATTTCTCCCCTGCCCCCAGCCAGTTGTCACAATCAAAAATGTCTCCAGACTTTGCCAAAGGTCCCCTGGAGGACAAAACTGCTCCAGTGGAGAGTTGTAGGGCTGGATCATTATCCCAGGGATCCTCTAAACATCCAGTAGGAATGGTTTGGTCTTGTCTTATGTAACCATGCCCTTAAGGACTTAGGAGGCCTTGGGGATTCCATTTAATGCTTGGGAGCCACTGTTCTCCCTTAGCTGATCCTATGTTTTTGTACTTATCACAAAATATTTTAATGAAATAATTTAATGAAATATTAAAGGAAGTCTTGTATCTCCAGTGGTCTAGATACTCAAAGGTGAGTACTTGGATAGATGAATGAATAAATATGTGAGTGGAAAGGAAAGAAATAATACATCCAATTTTATCCTGTGTTCACATGCGGTGGCTTGGAGATGTGAACCTCAGAATAGCATGTTCTTAATCTTAACTCATTCCTGCTGGGTGTGAACCCATTGTAAATAGAACTCTTGGATAAGGTTATTTCAGTTAATGTGTGGCCCAAATAAATCAGGACTGCTTTTAATTCTATTACTGGAGATCTTATAGAGAAGGCCACAGAAAGAAAAGCTATGGGGAGCAGTCAGCAGCTGTTCATCAAAGGAACACAGAAGAGAAAGAAGATGCCACCGTGTGCAATGCTATGTGACAGAAAAGCCAAGGAACCCCCAAAATGGCTGGCCAGCCAGGAGATGCTAACCCAGGGAGGAGGCAAGCCTTCTAGCCTCTGAAACCATGAGCCAATAAATTCCTGTTGTTAAGCCAACCCCTTGTATGGTATTTGTTATAGCAACTGGGAAACTGAAACACATGATAATGCAACCATGGTGGGACTGTAAAAACAGATCCTGCTCTTCTATTCAGGCAACCTAAGTTTCCAGAGAATTCCTGCCTCAGAGCCTTTCTCCTATACTGCCATACATCCTAGAGGCAGGCATGTGACTGAAGCTCACCCAGTTAAAATTTTTCTATCAGAAGTTTGAATGCTGAAGAGGACAAAGAAAAAGAGAAGTTGGGAGGTGGGAGGGGAAGAGAAGATGAATGGATTAATTATGGAATGATGGCATCAAAAAGGACTTAGATTTCTCCAAAAGTTAAACTTAGAATTACCATATGAACTGGCAAGTCCATGCCTGGGTATATACCCAAAAGAATTGAACACAGGGACTCAAAAGGATACTTGTACACCAATGTTCATAGCAGCATTATTCACAATAGCCAACAGGCTAAAACAACTCAAGTGTCCATCGACACAGGAATGGATAAAAAAATATGGTATATCCATATGATTGAATGTTATTCAGCTGTAAAAAGGAATGAAGTTCTGATATATGTGACAACACAGATGAATGTTGAACACATTATCCGTAGTGAAATAATCCAGACACAAAAGAGCAAATATTTTATGAGTCCACTTATGTGAAATATCTAGTATAAGCAAATTCATAAAGACAGAAAGTAGATTAGAGACTTCTAAGGGCCAAAAGAAGGGAACATAGGGAATTATTGCTAAATGGGTATAAATTTTCTGTTTTTATGGTGAAAAAATTCAGGCAATGGATGTGGTGATGGCTGCACCATATTGTGAATATAGTCAATGACATTGGATGGTATAAATTAAAATAGTTAAAATGGAAACTTTTTTTTGTTATATTGACATTACCATACACACAAAAAACCTTTCTTTAAAAAAGGGTAAGGGGACTTAGAGAGCATCTCCTCTATCTTCCTTATTGCCCTGAAGGAGCCGGTGAGGCTGAACACCAGGAGGTGACTTTTCTGAAGTTGCTCTGTAAGGCAAGAGTGGAGCCGATGAGTCCTTTTGGGAAGGAAAGAGAGAAAAAGGAGATAGAGATGGGCAGAGGAAGGAGACAAAAATGGGGCAAGAGGAAGAGAAGGTGTTGCTCATGAAGGGTGGTGGTGTGGATCCATCACTCATGGACCAATTTGCCCACCAGACCTCTTTGCTCTTTAGGAATTGAGCCTCTCGGGGCTTCACCAATTCAGTGATTGACCCTTGTGCTCTTCTGAAATACCTGCTTCTGGGCTTCTGGGCAACAGCTTCCTCTTTAAAGCAACAACAGTGAATGCTACTGTTCCTTTTGATTAATTTCTATGTGCTCTGGGATATCAGGCCACTGCATACATTTTTTCATTAATTTTTCTGAGAAAGCCAGCGAGGTAGGATAGTGTTGGACAATACTAGAGATAAAGACATTGAGATTCAGAAAAGTTAAATAACTTGCTCAAGGGCAAAAACAGGGTTTGGATGGACTAATGTCAAGGCTTCTGAATGCAGAGAGGAGGGGCTTTCCTGACCCAGGCCCTGGAGAAATGGAGTCAAAGCAGTAAGAATTCTCTACCTCCTGTTCCAGCCCAGATCGACATCTCTAGGAGCACAGCTCTTTAAGCAGGACTTAACTTTTTGAACCTGATTTTGATCTAGCTTTGGAAACGCAGCTGCCACCTGCTGAGACGTCCCACTATCCATCTGGTGAATTAACTTGCTTTTCATCTCTCCCTCCCTCAGTTGGCCTGTGGGTCACCAGGCTACTCGATAGCACCTTGGCCAGAGAATCAATGGATAAGGAAAGGAAAAGAAGGAAAACTTAGCTCAACTCTTGTTACCTGAGGCAGCAGCTGAAACCAATGCCCACAAAGGGGGTTTTGTATTTCCCATGAATTTAAAATGCCACTGTCACTCATACTACCAAAGGTACAAAGTTGGTGACCCAAAAGAGAATGTAATCATTATGCAGGTGGTACAATTTATCAGGAAATATATCACAGCACACGGTTATGTGATAAAAATTCACCTCTAAGGAGCTCACTGCATAGCTGTCGCTTCATTGCCTGCCTGGGTTGTGGGGGGAAGAGGAGGGGCTGCTGGAAAGTGGGAGCACTCCAGGACTGAGCTATGCCCCCTCTCCCATGCTCCTTCCCCACGCCACCCCCTAGCTTCTCCTTTCTGTACACATTGCTGGTCTTGGTCAGGAAACACAAGCTTGGCTTTATAAAATGGAGGTTTCTGCAAGTCACAAAATCTCTGAAAAACTGCAAGCTGCCACTGAGCCAATATTGGTTTCCATTTGCTGGTGGGCCTGACAGGGCAGCTGTGGAAGAAAAGCAGGCCAGCCCATCAAAGGGGCAGCGGGCATCTTTTCAAAATTTGTCCTTCTTTCCCTTCCTTTCCCTTCTTTTCCCTTCCCTGCCCTTGCCCTTGCCCCATTACCTACCCTTTCTCTTTTCTTCTTTTGTCTCCCCACCCCCCACTCCCAGGCGTTCCCATACAGAAGGAGAGGAGTCACTATTATGTAAGAAAATACTGTATTGGAGACTTGCAACATTGAGATGCAGTAAAGCTTGGTCACAAGCTGAGGGCCAGTTCCATTTTAGCTGAAAAGAGATTCTATTATATTTCTGAGGCCGAAAATGAAAGAAGAAGGCGGAGGTTCCTAATTTTGATTTAACTACTTTTCTCAAATGATTTTGTGTGTGTGTGTGTGTTTGTGTGTGTTACCAGCATTGAAGATTGAACCCAGGACCTTATATGGGTGAAGCTGGTGTTTAACTACTGAGCCACATTGGCTCCCCTGAGCTGGCTCCTTTGTCTGTTTGCTTATTGTTTTTGCTTGTTACCTGCTAGTTGTTGTTTTTTCTTGTCTGCTTGTTGTTTTTGCTCCATGTCCTCCCATGTGGGCGGCACTCAACTCTTTGAGCCACATCTGCTCACTCAAGTGGTTATTCTTAAGAACTTCTTGAATGTCAAAGAAAACTAAATTCCCCCTCTTCTTTATAAAAAAAATTGGGGGAGTTTATTAGTTTTTCCGAATTTTTATCAGGATAATTTTTTTTTAAAGCGGAGAGAAGAAACAGTGCATCTTCACACACTGTGGAAAATTTCAAGCTAGAAAAGTAGGGAAATAAATGGAATTAAATAGCAAAGGCAGAGGGAAATAAGATTCTCAATTTTGAATTCTCAATAATAAAGGAATCCCAGCTACATATTGACATGTAAATTAACAAGGTTTTCATTTTTGAGGGGTCTTCCTCTGCCGTAGCCCCTAAAATCTGCTTTTGAAAGGAAGCCCCCCACCCCATTTTGCAGTTTGTTCTCTGCCACAAGAATTCAGGGATACACAAAGGCCTTGGATGGAAGACAGATGAAACCTGAGATTTCAACAAAGGCTCAGAAATAAGTTTCCAGAAAAACCAACAGGCCATAACATCCTGGGGTTGCTGCAGAAAGGGCACAAAGGAGGAAACCTGGGGAAACGCTTCCCTCCCCCAGCCTGAGAGTCAAGTTCAGCAAGTCTGGGAGGCAGGATATGAATATGCACAGTCATTTTCCCTTGCTGCCCATCTGCTATAGTGTTTTGCAGTGTCCCATGAGTACAAAATTCTGATGGACCCACAATGGGTGGGTACTCGATGCAAGTACAGGGTGATGTGTACATGACTTAGTGGTACGGGAAGCCACACTTTCTGGTGGAACCACTAGCAATGAACACAGAACACAGGCAATGGCCTTCTAAGAAATGTGGACAACCAAAGTATCTTGTCATATCCTTTCTGTGTTACTGACCTAGATTAGCCAACCACTTATGCTAAAATGATGACATAGAGGTAAAGTTCCTTTTCTTTGCAGTCATTCCTTATTCATCAGGAAGTTGAATGTAGCAAGTGTTGGTAGAAGGTGCACTTATTAAGAAGTAAAATGAAAGCAATTGTTACTTAGTGCACTGTCTCCCTTGTTCTGGTGAGAACAAAATACCTATGTGTGTACCAAGCAACAAATTGTATAATTTTGATGATTTCACATAGAGTTGAAATGTTCTTACTGAAACAGGCTAGTTTGGGAGTCAATAGGTGGATCTGGAACCTGACAAGAAGTCCTCATGGACATCAGTACTCCCAAGGCGGCTGCTGGAAGAACCCGCGAGATTTCCCCCATTCAGAACGAGATTTTCTACGGAAGCCAAGAGAAACCTCGGATAGTCTCCAGGGGTCTTATCATCAGGTCCCCGGGGTATTGCTGGGTTGGGTAATCAAAGCAACAGACATCTGGGACTCTGGGACTCCTCCCCAGATGTCATTAGCAAAGGGGTGGAATAATTAAAGGCTTAAAAAGCAGGCGCAAAGGCCAAAAGGTCCTTCTCTTGTCTTTTCCCCTCTGTCTTGCTTTTTGACACTGCTCTGGCCTTTTTCGGACCCCCTGCCTGGAACAACACACAAGCAAAACCTGGGCAGTTATAACCTATAATGGGGAATTGTAGTCTGTAAATCAGTCTGTTTTATCACTTTTCAGTCCCTTCCCCTCTGCCTGGGACCCATGATCTGTATGCTCTCCCATTTCTCTTAATAAATTACTGGCCTAACTAACCCAGCTAACTCTCGAAATTCATTTCCTGTAGCTTAGCCAAGAACCTAGAGAAAATCCGGCTACATTACCTCAAATATTACATCTCTGCATTTAAAACTGGCATTGCACAATAGATAAAGATGAATGGTATATTCATGCTAATAATTTAAAATCTTAATTTTTCTTTACATAAAATCATCTTGAATAGCAACTATAATACTCCATGAAAGGTTGAGAGGCTATGGGAGAAAGGAAAAAGCTTTATATTTTAGTGCCTTTAATGATATTTCTTTTCTGCTTTTAGAAAAGGGTCTCGCATTTTTGTTTTGTACTGGGTCACACAAATGATGTAGCTGGCCCTGCTCCCAGGCGATGCTGGAGCTGCTAGCCTATTGACCATATGTTGAGGGAGTGAGAATCTAGAACCAGGTTTGAAGGCAGACAGACCTGGCTTCAAGTGGGGACTCTACTACTTGTTTATGATCTTGGGCATGCCTTAAAGGAAAGGCAAACATTAGCTTCCCGGTTACATCTGTCATCAAACTTGGTATGTGATATTTTTGCTGATATACCTTAGTTTCCTACTCTGTGCCATATGGGTGATAATTCCTTCCAGCAGGAATTAACTTTAGTTGGTGGTTTACTTTTTGGCCTCTCAGCTTTCCCAAATCCACGCTTGAACAGCCAACCTCTATCACAGTATCAATATCATTATGATATTGTTATGATATAGATGTTCGATATCAAAAGAGGAGAAATTCTCTGCTGTAGCCAAGCAAAGGAAGATTAAAAACAGTGATAAGTGTCATCGTTGAGATAGTCCATATTCTTTCTAGATTCCTACCATTTGTCCTACTGTTACTCTTCTCCTTTCTCCTTTTCCATATTCAAATTGTACTTAACCATCTAGGATTGGCTGCATGAATTATTACTTTGGGCTTCTAGGAGGGTTGATCTTAGGTCTCTTTATTTTTTTTTATTTTTTTTATTTTTTAAAGATTTTATTTATTTATTTAATTTCCCCCCCTCCCCTGGTTGTCTGTTCTTGGTGTCTATTTGCTGCGTCTTGTTTCTTTGTCCGCTTCTGTTGTCATCAGCGGCTCGGGAAGTGTGGGCGGCGCCATTCCTGGGCAGGCTGCTCTTTCTTTTCACGCTGGGCGGCTTTCCTCACGGGCGCACTCCTTGCGCGTGGGGCTCCCCCACGCGGGGGACACCCTTGCGTGGCACGGCACTCCTTGCGTGGCACGGCACTCCTTGCGCGCATCAGCACTGCGCATGGCCAGCTCCACACAGGTCAAGGAGGCCCGGGGTTTGAACCGCGGACCTCCCATATGGTAGACGGACGCCCTAACCACTGGGCCAAAGTCCGTTTCCCATCTTAGGTCTCTTTAAGAGACGTCTGTTTTCCCATCCTTCTCTTGCCTCTGCCCTCCTCTGGTGTCTAGTTGGCTTCCCTTATCTTGTAAGTGGCTGCAGCATTTCCAGGTTCTCACACTATCCTAGAGGGGCGCATATCTGCACCCCAGAAGCCAGAGCAAAAGCCCTACCCTTTGTTCTGATTGGCTGATTCCTGAACCAATCCTAGTGACTAAGGCACCTATAGATTGATTAGCTTAAACCTGAGATCACCTAAACTAATCACTGTGAAAAAGTGAAGCCATTTTGCTGATCCATTTGGGACACCTTGGAACTGGGAGTGGGTTAATCTCAGCCAAACAAACCCCTGCCACAGGCAGGTGGTGGTAGAATGGCTAGTGGTAAAAAACAAACAACAACAACAACAACAAACAATGTTCTCTATATTTCCAATGACTGCTGTAGCAGAACATTGTGTCTTTTAGGAAACATCACCGGGAAATGGACTTGGCCCAGTGGTTAGGGCGTCCGTCTACCACATGGGAGGTCCGCGGTTCAAACCCCCGGCCTCCTTGACCTGTGTGGAGCTGGCCCATGCGCAGTGCTGATGTGCACAAGGAGTGCCCTGCCATGCAGGGGTGCCCCCGCGTAGGGGAGCCCCACACGCAAGGAGTGAGCCCCGTAAGGAGAGCCGCCCAGCGCGAAAGAAAGTGCAGCCTGCCCAGGAATGGCGCCGCCCACGCTTCCCGTGCCACTGATGACAACAGAAGCGGACAAAGAAACAAGAAGCAGCAAACAGACACAGAGAACAGACAACCGGGGGAGGGGGGGAATTAAATAAATAAATAAATCTTTAAAAAAAAAAAAAAGAAACATCACCTCTTCTAGGACTCTATAATATAATTTGAGATAATTATATGAGGTGATTCCTTAAATACCTCAGCTTTTTGAGGTATTATCTCAACTTTCTCATTTCAAATACAAAGAAATGAGGCCCACAGGGATTAAGGGAAATGCATTCTCAAGACCCCATATCTAGTTAGTGGCAGAACTAAGACTAGACCATCCTGTCTCCCACTCATTTTGTTCTTCATCATACACTTACTGCCGTACGGTGCCACTTACACATACTGTACTTATATATTTTCTCTCCTTCTCGACTCTAAGTTTCTGGGGGCCAAAGACAATGTGTGCTGTCTGTACCACAAAATTTAGTTCAGGCCTATAACCTTAAGAAGTAGATTAAATATTAGTGATATGAGTGAAAACTATGTAAATCACCAAAATGCCAAGCAAAAATACAACATACCAAATTAGAAATTATTATTGATCATTTATTACTGGGATGTAACTAGGAAGAAAATGTTTTGCCTTTCCTTTAGGGAAAAATGATATAAGAATTTAACCAAAAAATCCTAACTTATGAATAATTCCTGTATATCAGAAGATCTTTATACCAACCATCACATTTATTATATGTGAATGTGTATCTACAAGTCTATCTATCCATTATCTCTCTACCTACCTAATCTCTTAAGAAATGACCTGCATTTAAAAGGGAAAGGAACTTGACATCTTTTAAAATGCACAAAATTTAAAACTATCTAGTTGTTTTATCTGTGAACTGAGAAATTTGGTTGAACTAAATTTAGTCAAGAGCATAGATAAGTTTCAAGTGCTTTGAAAAAAATTGCTATAAAAAATGCTATATTCAGTGACTAATTTTTCACTAAAAAACAACAACAACAACCAAAAAATACAACCTTGCCTGTGGTTTGGAGCAGCTTTGAAATCAGTCACCTATTTCAGTGAATAAACCATATCCCGAGTATCTTAAGATTTAGAAATGTAAGGGGAAGGCCAGGAGGCAGAAACAGATAATAATCGCTTCCAGATGGGCTCTTTTACTAAAGTGGTGCTTCTGTTTTTACATGGTGATTAAATCACTTATTTTATTTTATTGCAGATTCCAATCTATTGGAACCAACCAAAGGGACAGTAAGGCCTCAAATAGCATTATTCGAAAAGCTGGAGATGAACTTGATAATTAAAAAAGAAATGAGAAATTTAGATTTAAGTAGTTAGAGATGAATTGAATTTCAAAGCTAAAATGTTTGAACATGAAGAACCTAAAATATAAGGTATATTGGTTAAGAGCCCAGTTTAAGAGCTGGTTATTTAAATTTCTGAGTTTAAATCTCAGCTCCACTTTGTTAAAGGACACACACACACATTCATGCATTTTAAGGTAAAACCGTGGCTCTCATACAAATAAAAAATATTAAAGATTTTAAAAATATGCATTCTCATTTTTTATTTTATCCCCTCCCCCCCCCACACACAATGAGATGGCTTCCTCAACTGTTTGCTTGTTGTTTTTTGCTCATTGTTTATACTCATTGCTCACTGTTTTTTGCTCATTGTCTGTTTTCTCTTTGGGTGGCACCAGAAAATGAACCTGGGGCCTCTCATTGGGGAGGCGGGCACTCAGCTGCTTGAACCACATCTGCTCCCCAAAATGTCAAAAATTTTATTCAACTCATTAATTACTGAGAGAACTAGTTAAATCTAAATCTAATCCAAAGGAAAATCTAAAAAGTAGCCACATATAGTCCAGATGAATGCTGAAATGAATGTGTTTAATAGATGCAAGACTGGCTTTATCAAAGTAGGGAGGGAAATCAATTAACCTTTCACCAGACAAGATAAATCTGCATGTCTCTGGACAGGATTCATTGCATTGCTATCAGTTCTGAGTTGTAAGTAGCTCAAAGACAATGAAAGCTCAGAGATCTCATAGCATCAGGTAACTCAGAAGGGTATGCTAGACAATGCCTAGTTTTCAATCAAAGATGCCAAGGAATCTTTTTGGAACATTTCAAATTTTTTTTCACAAATTTTCCCTACACCCCTTACTGATAGTTTGGCATTGGGCAGGTTACTCTTTGAGCCTCAGTTTTCTCAATTACAAAATGGGGGTAGTAAGAATACCTTTCTATAGGATTTCTCTGAGGATTAAATAGGTTATTTACATATAAAGGACTTAATGTCAGGCATTTAGCATGCTCTCAATAATAGATATTAAAAACTAAACAAAATTCAGCTCTTTTGAGTTAAGAATATGTCTTTACAGTGATTAGCAATTTGATTTTCTTGCATTTTAATGCTTAACGTATTGTATTTACCTGTCAATTGTACAATAATTTTCAAAACTATCAATGTCCACATTAAGGATTTTTTACTATTTCTGAGCAACTGTACGATTTTGCTCTATAATAAAGCAGCATAGTCTTCCAGGATTGGCTGCCTGAAGATGGCTAGGTATCCTATTCACAAAAACAGGCATAAAATTGGACAAAATTGTCTCCAGAAGCCATCTAATCCTTGACTGAAAAAGGCCTGGAGGTTCTTTTCTTGCCACATCTACCACAGGAATGAAGACCGTTCTTAGCAACAAGGATGCTGACACTCCACAAGATGTCGACCTGATGCCGAAGAGATGGACAGTTATTGTGATGGACCCAGAGGAATCCTGTGGAAGGGCTTCAGTTCCATCCATGTAGAACTCAGTCTCCCTGGAAAGAAAGAGAAGAGGCTTCAGGATGATAAATAGTGGGAAATAGAAAGGCACTTGCCCTCTCTTAGTCACACACAGAACATGATCAAGGGGTGAGCCTGGGCTTCCCTCACAAGCTGAGGTCTGGGTATGCTTACTTCCCCTATCAATGTTGTTATTCAAAAGAGTGAGTCTCTTGTTGAAATCTGAGATTTCTCGAGTGAAAAATTTATTTGCAGGGTTTGGATGAGGCTAGGCTTTAGTTGTTCAGTATCTCAGTAACTCAAGAAAGATGAGTAAATTCTTGAAGGAAACATCATTGAACATATATCAAATCGAGTTGCTTTAATTCAGCCAGCCACAACAGTTAAAAACAAGCATGTCAGAAAAGTTGGGGATGGTATCTATATCTCTGAAAAAGTAGGCTGATGAATAAGATCTAAGAATTCTCCGGCTTTGGGAACAACAAGATGCCAAGATGTATATGTGATATTTTAAAGATTCAATAAAATTCCCTGCTTAAAAAAAGTTCTAGAGATACTGACTCAGTTCATTGGTCTGAAAGTTGCTGAAGTGATGCCCCTCAGAAGCCTGTGCTCAAGAGTCTATTATGGAAAGCAGATGTGGCTCAAGTGATAAGGCCTCCTCCTACCATATGGGAGGACCTGGGTTTGATCCCTGGGGCCTCCTGGTGAAAAAGAAGAAGAGAAAGCATGCTGGATGGCAAGGCTCACTCGGTGAGCCGAGTGTCCACGCAGCAAGCTGAGTGCTCATGTGGGTGCCCGCATGGAGAGCATGAGTGCCTGCATGATGAGCCAGTGCCTGCATGGTGAGCCGAGGGCCTGTGTGAGTGCCTGCGTGGTGAGCCGAGGGCCTGTGCGAGTGCCTGCGTGGTGAGCCGAGTGCCTGTGCGAGTGCCTGCGTGGTGAGTTGAGTGCCCACGTGAGTGCCTGCATGATGAGCCGGTGCCTGCATGGTGAGCCGAGGGCCTGTGCGAGTGCCTGCATGGTGAGCCGAGTGCCTGTGCGAATGCCTGCGTGGTGAGCCGAGTGCCCACGTGAGTGCCTGCATGATGAGCCAGTGCCTGCATGATGAGCCAGTGCCTGCATGATGAGCCAGTGCCTGCATGGTGAGCCGAGGGCCTGTGCCAGTGCCTGCGTGGTGAGCTGAGTGCCCACGTGAGTGCCTGCATGATGAGCCAGTGCCTGCATGATGAGCCAGTGCCTGCATGATGAGCCAGTGCCTGCATGGTGAGCCGAGGGCCTGTGCCAGTGCCTGCGTGGTGAGCTGAGTGCCCACGTGAGTGCCTGCATGATGAGCCAGTGCCTGCATGGTGAGCCGAGGGCCTGTGCCAGTGCCTGCGTGGTGAGCTGAGTGCCCACGTGAGTGCCTGCATGATGAGCCAGTGCCTGCATGATGAGCCAGTGCCTGCATGATGAGCCAGTGCCTGCATGGTGAGCCGAGGGCCTGTGCCAGTGCCTGCGTGGTGAGCTGAGTGCCCACGTGAGTGCCTGCATGATGAGCCAGTGCCTGCATGGTGAGCCGAGGGCCTGTGCGAGTGCCTGCGTGGTGAGCCGAGGGCCTGTGCGAGTGCCCGCGTGGTGAGCCGAGTGCCCACGTGAGTGCCTGCATGATGAGCCAGTGCCTGCATGGTGAGCCAGTGCCTGTGCGAGTGCCCGCGTGGTGAGCCGAGTGCCCACGTGAGTGCCTGCATGATGAGCCAGTGCCTGCATGGTGAGCCAGTGCCTGTGCGAGTGCCTGCGTGGTGAGCCGAGTGCCCACGTGAGTGCCTGCATGGTGAGCCAGTGCCTGCATGGTGAGCCGAGGGCCTGTGCGAGTGCCTGCGTGGTGAGCCAGTGCCCACGTGAGTGCCTGCATGATGAGCCAGTGCCTGCATGGTGAGCCGAGTGCCTGTGCGAGTGCCTGCGTGGTGAGCCGAGTGCCCACGTGAGTGCCTGCATGATGAGCCAGTGCCTGCATGGTGAGCCAGTGCCTGTGCGAGTGCCTGCGTGGTGAGCCGAGTGCCCACGTGAGTGCCTGCATGATGAGCCAGTGCCTGCATGGTGAGCCAGTGCCTGCATGGTGAGCCGAGGGCCTGTGCGAGTGCCTGCGTGGTGAGCCGAGTGCCCACGTGAGTGCCTGCATGATGAGCCAGTGCCTGCATGGTGAGCCGAGGGCCTGTGCGAGTGCCTGCGTGGTGAGCCGAGTGCCCACATGAGTGCCTGCATGGTGAGCCGAGGGCCTGTGCGAGTGCCTGCGTGGTGAGCTGAGTGCCCACGTGAGTGCCTGCATGATGAGCCGGTGCCTGCATGGTGAGCCGAGGGCCTGTGCGAGTGCCTGCGTGGTGAGCCGAGTGCCCACATGAGTGCCTGCATGGTGAGCCGAGGGCCTGTGTGAGTGCCTGCGTGGTGAGCTGAGTGCCCACGTGAGTGCCTGCATGATGAGCCGGTGCCTGCATGGTGAGCCGAGGGCCTGTGCGAGTGCCTGCATGGTGAGCCAGTGCCTGTGCGAGTGCCTGCGTGGTGAGCCGAGTGTCCACGTGAGTGCCTGCATGATGAGCCAGTGCCTGCATGGTGAGCCAGTGCCTGCATGGTGAGCCGAGGGCCTGTGTGAGTGCCTGCGTGGTGAGCTGAGTGCCCACGTGAGTGCCTGCATGATGAGCCGGTGCCTGCATGGTGAGCCGAGGGCCTGTGCGAGTGCCCGCATGGCAAGCCGAGTACCATCATGGTGAGCCAAGTGCCCGTGTGAGTGCCCACGTGGTGAGCCAGTGCCTGTCTGGTGAGCCATTGCCCATGTGGTGAGCTGAGTGCCCGCGCAGCAAGCCAAGTGCCAGCGCTATGATCCAGTACCTGGGCAATGAGTCACGCAGCAAGATGATGATACAATAAAAGAGAGACAAAGGGGACAGTCGAGGTGAAGCTCAGCAGAGGCCAGGAACTGAGGTGGCACAGCTAACAGGGAACCTCTCTCCACATCAGAGATCCTCAGGGTTGGACTCCGGTTAATCTTACAGTAGAAAGAGAAGAAGAGAAGACACAAAGAGAAAAAGATACAGAAGATCACACGGCAAATGGACGCAGCAAAAACAGCAGGGCGGGGGTGGGGGAAGGGGAAGAAGGGGAAAAAAGTCTTTCATTTGAGGTGTCCATAGTTGTACTACCTTGTTTATTTCTTTTCTTCGAAGCTCTGAGATTATCTTATTTGCTAAAGGAACAAGGTCTCGTTTATAGTAAAACCCACTGGGCAAGGATCAGCATAACCTAAAAATCATGTGTAGATGACAGAAACTTAATGACTATGGTTTATTTGTTGCTGATAATTTTCCATTGTGAGAGGTCTCATAGGGTTTTGTAATAAGAATAATATAACTGTCAAGGCAAATTGGTTGCTTTTGTAGCATGCAAAATAAAGATAATAAAGCCATTCAAGAATTTTTAGACATCTCTAAGGTTAATGATTAAGTCTGATTCCAAAGAAGTCAATTAATATTTCACCTGATTAATAAAATGGACGAGCATAATTTTCGTAGAGAAAATAGCTTGAGAAATGACATGTAATACTCTGGAGATATAACTTTCATTACCAAGAAGAGAAAGAAATCCAGTAAGTCTCAAGTAGGGCCTAGATTCTCTATTTTTATGACTCTATAGGTAAGTTTGATGTACCTTCCCAAATCAGAACCACTTGCATAAAAGATGCTAAATTCAAATTAAAAAAGGAAAAGACTAACTAAGCATTTAAAATAATAACTGAAATTATGGATAACACTACACTGTCGATGTCTAATATCATCAGCAAAACAACCCAGGCCTTTGATTTAGGAAAACTGGACACAACTATTTAATAAAAAATTTAATAAGTGTTTTGTTTTGTTTTTTTCCCCAGAGGGTAAAAATATATGGTCAGTTAGAGAATTGAAAAATCTCTCTTTCTCTGCGTGAAGTATTCAATTTCTGGAACATTCACCTTTTCATATTAGGGCAGACTGAGCCTCTTTTCTGTTTTGAAAGCTCTTATAATACTAACATATAAAACCTAATTATTTCTAACATCTCTCTTTCTGTAAAGTAGATGAAAAAGACATCCTGGGAGTTTTATCTCATTTTTCTTTCTATATTTAGCATCCAATATTCAAAGGCAAAAATGAAAAAAAATACTGTCAGAGGAGACTGAACACTTGAATAAGATAGAGTCACAAGTGACTAGTTAATCGAAGTGCCAATGAAACAATTATACAGAAGAAAACACAGTTGTAAAGAACCTTAGCTTTTTCATAAGTGAGAAAACTTTGTTGCTTGTCTTGGTTTGTATTTTCAAATAATTAAGGACAGAATGCAGTCAATATAAAGCACAAAAAATATTATGCTTAGACACAGAATCTCTGCTATCTGGGTAGTTTACACAAAAAACAAAGAATAACCTTTGATACTGTAGACAAAGTAATAAACAAACCAGTTCATCGAGGCTTTCCTTTGCACCCCCCATTCCTTTGTGCCCACTCATTGAGTGTTTTGGTTTTTTTTTCAATTTCGCTAATGTAATTTTTGGTTCTAAAATTTCCATTTGATTTCTCTCTCTCTTCTTTAAATAAAAATATACATTTCTCAATTAAATGTACTGGGTACATATAAGGGCTTCTGTTTTGTTTTTGAATCATGCAATATGTTACACAATATATTTGGTTTACAGTAATGCAATCATACAGCGTTTGTCCTTTTGTGTCTGGCTTGCTTTGCTTAACATACATCTTCCATTTCTTTGCTAAGACTTTCTCTTGCTTTCAAGCATATTTGTAATTCCACACTGAAACATTTTTAAAGTGATGGCTTCTTTAAAACCTTTGTCAAATAATTCTAACATCTTTATCAATCCCCTGTTAACATTTATTGATGGCCTTTTGTTGTTGTTGAGATCTTTCTGGTTCTTTTTCTTGGTATGATGGTGATTTTTTTATTACAACCTGGACATTTGGAGTATTATGCTATGGGAAACTTGATCTTATTTAAATCTGTTTTTTCTGGCTTAGTTGACACTGCACTGGGAGGGGAAGTTGGGAACACAAACTTGCACCTGCCAGCTGAGGGTAGAAGTGCTCAGTTCCCATTCAGCCTCCATTGACACAGGAGGTGGGGAGGGACTCCTCATTACTGCTGGGGGGGGGCCCGGTCTCCCCACAGGCCCTCCACTGGCATCTGATCACTGCTGGGCCCTGGTGAAACGCCTGAGCCTTCCCTAGGCCTTATTTGACACCTAGCAGGAAGGGGAGGGACACCTGCTTATTTTCTGAGGGGCCTTTCTACTTGGCCACTTCTGTAACCACTCAGTGGGGAGGCCGGGTGTCTCGATAGCCTGCTGAGAGTAGAAATCTAGACTCCCCATTCCAGCCACAATTTTGGCTGGAATAGAATCACTGTCTAAGAGTTTTCTACCTTGCTAGCCTGTCCCTTTCTTGGTCTTTTGACTAGAGGTAGCAGGCTTCTGCAGGGTTTTTTTTTTTTTCGTCTGTGCCCATTGACATTTCCAAACTGACAGGTTCTTCAGCTCCATGTCTGTAATACATGAGGCAAAGAGAAAACTCAAGAATTTGGGAATGGATGTGGCTCCAGTGGTCGAGTGCCTGCCTCCCGCTCAGGAGGTCCCAGTTTGACAACAAGCAAAACAAAAGAAAAAAAAAAAGACCCAATCAGGGAGGCTGATGTGACTCGGTGGTTGAGTGCCAGCTTCCCATGTGTAGGGTCCAGTTCCTGGTACCTAAATAAATAAATAAATAAATAAAATAAAATACAGTGACCATTGTTGCCTCTTTCTCAGAGCTGGAGTCTGAATTGGCCCCTTAAAAAAAAAAAAGAATTCAACACTATGTTGCTCTCAGATCCTGAGGACCCGACTGGTCTGCCTTCTTCACTCCACCTTTCAGAGCTTTTTTTTCTTTTTAAATAAAATATATAAGGATTTGTAGTAGTACTTGTGGGAAAAATAAGGAAAAGTATGTCTCCTCCATCTTCTTGGACTTTTTATTTCTTTTGACACAGTTGTTTTTATCAAATAAAAATTAACTAGATTTATCTTAATTATGTGAATCTAGATTCTTAAAACATTTGTACATAGGTTTCTATAAGAATAATTTTTGTTTAAGTCCAGTTCGTTTAAAGTTTGAGTTCAATTTTCTTATAGTCTGGGAATTTTAGGAACATCTGATTTATATAAATCCTTATTTATCTCTAGCTGATCAGAACTCATTAAATTTTATAACTTTATAATCTAACTTGTTAATACCCTCTGAACAGGAAAACACTACACACTCATGCAATTTGACTCTTAGACACATAAATCTTAAACGTCAGAGCTACAAAATTTTAGCCACAGATCAAGAATAATCAAAAAACAAACAAACAAAAAACAGTGGCACAGATATCAAGCAACTGTTCTCCTTTCCAATGGACCCCAAATTCTTAATTTATCTGAGCTCAAAATAGACAAAGAGACAAACCAGATTCTCTGTCATCTCTCAGCCAAGAGAGAATAAATTTCTATAATCCATTAGCACAGTTACAGAGGTCACCAAATAGTCAGACTCTAAAATCAAATTCCCAATCATTGCTGCTACCAATGAGGAATGACTCAGTGGTTGTAAATGAACTCAAACCCCCCCCCCCAATTAGAGGAAAATAAATTGAAGAACGGAGAGTCCACAAAACTGAGGTTTTATTGCTTCTTGGGATTCACCCTGGAAGCCAAGAGAACAAGTGCCTGGGCTGAAGCTGCCCTGAGGAGCAATCCTCGCGGTTCTCAAAGAACCATCAGGTGAGGCACTGCAAGTCTCATCTCAGGGGATGACCTCCAAAATACTAAGATTATTATTATTTTATTATTGTTATAATCATGACTGTCCTACAGATTCAAAACGGCAAATGTTTTCTTTATTCTCTTAAGTAATGAGGTGACATTCCCGAGGCAGAACTAATACCCAAAGAATTCTAAAGCTCAGGGAATGTCAGTCAAGAATGGTATGTAACTCTGCAGGAGAAAAACATGTCCCCCAGAGGGGAAAAGTCAAAGGAATGGAGAGTTATAGAGGGTTTGAGAGGCTAAGGGCACATGGCATTGATTCGAAGCAATGGATGCCAAGATGTATAATTTACCTGTTCCATGTGATTTAAAAGATCTTGGAGAGTATCACAAATGGCAAAATAAAGATAAATGTTAAAGTTGGGTAATTGTACAAGAGAGTTTATTATAATCTTCTCTCCACTCTTGTGTATGTTTCTGTTCATTGTCTGTTTTTTTTCCTTTAGGAGGCACTGGGAACGAAACTGGGGACCTCCCATGTGGAAGGCAGGCACTCAATTGCTTGAGCCGCATCAAGCAGTGTATGTGTATGTTTGAACATCTCTATGGTAAATGTTAAAAAACAAATAAATGTGTGTCTTCTGAAGAAAGGGAGCTGAGAGAAAGGGCAAAGTTGGATCTGCTCACCAAGGGTGAGAGTTTAGTTGTCTCTGAATAAGAAATTTCAGGCCCCGTAAAGCTCTTCCCTGGTTCTATTGGTATATTTAAACTTATCTGTCATTTATTGAGTGGCATTATTATTATAGACCAAATATGGATTAAATATAATATCACTTACACTAACTAACCGTAACCCGCTAAACTGGATATTTTTATCTCCACATTTCATATAAGGAAATTGAATAAAGGAGAAGTCAAATGTCTTATCCTGAATCACACATCTGGTATGTGACAGAGCAAAAATTTAAACTCACATATGCCCAGTGACAAACATCTGTATTTTAAAAATGATTCCCTTTGTGTGTATGTGTAGGGGTGTATCTTGTATATATTTTAAATTTCATTTTCTTTTTTGTTCCTTTTCAATATTTTGTCAAACTCTTGTTGAGAATGTTAACACTCGTAATGTTAGAATTCTGGGACAGAACTTAACACAGCTATTTTAAAGTTGGAAGTGCATACTTTTGTGGTTTTGAGCACTGTCAAAATAAAAGTCATAAGGTCTGAAAGGGAAGCTTGAACTCAAGTGGACAATGTCCATGGGCAATTTTTAAAGAACATTTTATTTGGAAATAAATATTCAGAAAAACCGCAAGAATCCCTTCACTCAGATTTGCCTGCACTTAACATTTTGTACCATTTGTGTTCCCGTTATATGTAAATGTTATTCTTTTTTCTGAGCATTCCAGTGTAAGTTGTATACAACATGGCCCTGTACCTCTCAGTACTTTAGTGTGAATTTCCAGTAAATTTCAGTTCGGCAAATCTACCATTAACATAGGATTTTCACTTAAGCTACCATCTTGTCTATTAAATCTATCAGTTTACCCAATGGTGAACTTTGGAGCCCTGGTTTTCTGCAGACTGTGGGATTCAGTGTAGGAGCACATATTATATTTAGTTTTCATGTCTCTTTAATCCCCTTTAAATTGTAACATTCCTCAGCCGTTCTTTGTCTTTTATGACGTTCACATTGTTAAAAAATACAGTGGCTGGACCATTTTCAGAGCTCCCTTTTCCCGGAAAGTCTTCCTGTAACTAATCTTTCCTTGACCCTTGAAGGGTATTTTTATTAAGGGAGCTCTGAGACCTGGGAGATCAGTCAGGACCAGAATCAGGCGGTAGATGAGAAAGCCAGGGGTGTTCTGCCCAGGGCTGGACGGACGTATCTGCACCGAGAAACTCCCTGTAGCGAAAGGAGAGGAGGGAAGGAAGGCGGCCGGCTCGGGGGTCACTCCCGAGGTTCTTTGGAAAAGCTGCTGTTGCAGGAGAGAACAGGCAAAGAAAGGGGCCGGGAGGACTTCCTCCTGTGGCGGGAAAGGTTTGGATAATGAGCAGAGAACTGAGGGAAGCAAAACAGGGCAAGAACACCGTGCTTGAGTTCAGCCCCTTTTAACCCTAAGTATCCCATTCCAGGGCGTTTTCAAGACACCAACTTGAAGCCCCAGAAGCAGAGCTGGGAAGGACCGGGCACAGGTGCGCAGGAGCGTGCTCCCGCGCCCGCACGCGCGCACCGACTCCGCCTGAGCCCGGGCCGGGGCCGGGGCTCCGCGTCCAGCTGCCGGGGAGCGCAGGGCCGCGGCCAGGCCGCCGGGGAGCGCAGGGCCGCGTCCAGCCGCCGGGGAGCGCAGGGCCGCGTCCAGGCCGCCGGGGAGCGCAGGGCCGCGGCCAGGCCGCCGGGGAGCGCAGGGCCGCGTCCAGGCCGCCGGGGAGCGCAGGGCCGCGGCCAGGCCGCCGGGGAGCGCAGGGCCGCGTCCAGGCCGCCGGGGAGCGCAGGGCCGCGTCCAGGCCGCCGGGGAGCGCAGGGCCGCGTCCAGGCCGCCGGGGAGCGCAGGGCCGCGTCCAGGCCGCCGGGGAGCGCAGGGCCGCGGCCAGGCCGCCGGGGAGCGCAGGGCCGCGGCCAGGCCGCCGGGGAGCGCAGGGCCGTGGCCAGGCCGCGGGGCCCAGGCTGCGGGCTGCGCTCTTCCCGTAGGCGGCGAGGCCGCGCCCTTCCCAAGCCGAGCACTCCTGACGGAAGCGCTCACTGAGGGTCACGCCGAGAAGAACGTCTTTATTTGAGTTTTTTGGTGTGTTACTTGTGCTCTCGCCACAGCTGAGGTTGCCGAGTGTCTTAGAGGAAGCTCTAAGGCAGCGCGGGAAGACAAGGTGACACCCAATATTTAGCCCCCACCCTGGGCGGTCCTCTCGCTGACTGCCCACTCGTGGGTGATGGTCCTAAGGGGCTCCTGCTCGGTTACGGGTCCTGGGACGACAGAAGCCCCTCAGGCTGGGGGGTTGCTCGCACCCAGCATCGGGGACCAAGCCTGGCAGCCTGGGACTGTCCTGGGGGGTGGGGGTGGGTTGGAAGGGCCCCCTAGAAGTGACGACACGTCGAGCACTGGCGGGCAAGGAGTGGAGAGATGCGAGTGGAAATTGTGGCCCACGAGCCTCCAGCCACGGAAGAGGCAGGTATATTAGGTTTGAAGCCAGGATTCCACCAAGTACCCAGGCATCCAGGGAGACAGTGAAGGCTGATGAGCCCCCTGGTCCTCAACAAAATCAAAGGGACATCTTTCTCCCCAGGTGGGGGGAGTGGGGACCTAGGAGACACAAAACAGGGGACCTTGAAGGAGGGAAGCAGGGCTGGGGACCTCCCACCCCTCACTGAGCAACACGATCTTTTGTTTCCTCTTTTTACAGGGGCTTGGGATGGTGCTGATTCACCACGCAGTGTAGGGGGTGTGGCAGCTCTTGGGTGTGGGAACGAGTTTGGCAATGAAAGGAAGCAGTTATTTCCTCTATAAGAAATCCTGTTCTGCCCACTTAAACACTGCTTCGGGTAATTTGCATTGGTCACGGGATAATTTACCAAGTTATTTACTACTGTTTCCTACTTTGCGCCAGAAGAGTCTCTCAGAAAGATGAAAGGGTAATTTTTGCCCTCTCTTCCTGGAAATTCTGGGCTTCTGGTCTTTGAGGCTCTGTATTAGCTAGCCGTTGCTGCATAACAAATTATTCCAAGTCTTAGTGGCATTAAACAGTGAAACGTTTATTTCTCATGGTTCCTGTGGGTCGGGAATCTGGGTGCTGCTTAGCTGGCTCAGAATTTCTTACAAGACTGCCCTCAAAGTTTTGGCTGTGATTGCAGTCATATCAACGTGTTTTGGGGAGGACCCCTTTCTTCCAAACTTACTCACATGGCTTTTGCCAGGCTTGGGTCCTCTCTTGCTGTTGTCCTTGATTCTAGTTCCTTGCCACATGGATTCTTTATTGAGCAGCTTTTAATATGGCAGCTGGCTTCCCTCAGAGCAGTGATGGAGAGAGAGAAAAAGAACAAGCAATAAAGAAACCACTGCCTTTTTATAAACTATCTCCGAAGTGATATTCTATCACATTTGTGTACTCCATTCATTAGAAGTGAGTCAGTAGGTCCAGCCCACACTCAATGGGAGGGGATTACACAAGAGGCTGCCTAACACAGATTGTTAATTGTTTTTTTGTATGTGTGTGTTTCCTGGTTCAAAACAAAAGTTGAGCGGTATCTGTTATCCAGCTTCATTTAGGCTTCTGTGTGGGAGGTGAATTCACCTGGGTGTTCCTCAGAGCAGGGGTTGGTTCTTAACAAGGGGTCCATGAGCTTGACTTGAAATGCAAAAAAAACCATTATTCTTATGGAGACATGTTGGTACAGGTGTGATATATTTGTTAAATAATATGCAGTAGAGTGTGGACTTAGTAAGGGGTCCATGGGTTTTGCCTGACTGGTAAAGGGGTCAGTGGAACCCCTACCTCAGAGGGAGGATCAGGAGGTGCTCACGAGTTGCCAGAACCTGCTAGTGGCATCGAGGTTGTGGAGCTCCTGCCTTGTATGGGCCATATGGTCTTATAGAGGGAGCACGCCAGTGGCAACAATGTTATACCAAAGAGTGTCTGCCATCTTTCCTAGGTGATTTTTACAGATTTTGCCACACTAAAGAGGGAAAAGAACTCTCAGTAATGACTGACACTGCCAGTCTTCCCAAGCTAGCAAATAAGGGCTTTGAGGCAGTTATAATTTAATTTAGAAAAATTCAGTTGTGATTTTTTAAAAATCTAGGCATTGTACAAGTATATTAGATTTGTATTTATTGTGTATTTAATCTGTGCACCTCTTTGTAGTTGGTACTGTTTATTCCTTTTACTAAAGATGAAACCAAGGCACAGAGAAGTTGATATATGTTTAGAGGGAGGCATAGAAGAAGCCAGTGAATTGTGAAGAATCCTTTGGAATGAATTTTTCTGGTTTAAACAAACAAACAAAAAGCAAATATTTTGACTAGTATAACTGGAAGTCTGGGTTAGGGCTGTAATCAGGCAGCAGGGTTGGTGCAGAGGCTCAACTGAAGTACCAAGATGCTGGTCCCCTCTCTTGCTTGTCTCTATTCTTGTGTACATCTTCATTCGCAGGCTCCTTGGGGTGGCAGGATGCCTACCAGCCAGCAGGTGCACACCTGAAACGTCTCGCATTCAAGTGCCACTGAAAATGTGACTCTCACAAAAGTCCCTTCAAAATCTTGTCATATCTTTTAGGCTCCAGTTAGGTCACAGAGCCATCTCTAGCCTATCGCTGAAAGAATGGATGGCTCCTATTGGCTAGGTAGGGGTCACATAGGTTCCTTGGACAATGGAAGTGGGGGGTCTTGGGGGGGAGAGGGGAGAGGGACTCCATCTGTATATGGGCTAAAACTGAAGAATGCAGGCAGTACTCCCAGAAAATTGTTCAGTATAGATGCAATTGATTTCCACCTAGTTAGAAGTGATAACACCAAATGTTATTGTTAGAGGTTTGCAATAATTAACAAGCTGTAACTCAGTTTCCCCTGATATGCACTGGGAAAAGGCTAACCCCATCCCCCATAAGCCTACGTGTCCAAGGGCATGGCACTTTCCCACAGGTTAAATAAACCACATAGAGAGGGAGCAAAGGGAAATGGAAACCTCCCCTACCTACATATCAGAGGGAGATAAAATTCCTACAAAACAAAGAAACATCCGCTCCTGCAGCATTCCAAGAAACCACAAGTCCCTAACCCACTATCTTCTAGTCACTATCAGGAAAAAGTTACACCTCTACGGTTTCCTGTTGGCCCCTGCACTTCACTTGGGCCCTCAACCCCCTCCCACACCAACTATCATTCCCCCACCTAGGAAAGTTCTGTATAAATTCAAGTTCCCCCCTTCCAAGGAGGCGCTGAAGTCTGTTCTTCAGATCCCCTCCGTTGGGAGAGCTTCTCAATAAATTCTTTCTTTGTCTATAGTCATATCAGTCTCCGTGTCCCAGTAAGCGCCATGTTTTTCTCCAACAGTTATATTTTATTGACATAGTGGGTGTTGCAGTTTGATATGGTTATGAATTCCAAAATTAGATATTGGGTTATGTTTGTGATCTGGTCCGTACTTGGGCGTTATCGATTTGATTGGGCCATGTCATTAGGGTGTTAAGTCCCTGTCCCTTGGTGTGTGGGGACTCACAAATAAAAGGCATGACAAAGGACAGAGTTGAGGGTTCTTAATGTTGGAGTTTGGTGGTGGAGCTTGATGCTGAAGTCTTGAAGCCACAGCTCCAGCTCACAGAGGAAAGAGAAGCAAGCCCCAGGAAGAAAGGTACCTTGAATCCAGAGGAGACGTGAGACCCTGGAAGGGAGGAACCCAGGAAGCCTGGGCCCTTGCAGCCTTCAGCAGCCATCTTGCTCCAACATGTGAAAACAGACTTTAGTGAGGGAAGTAACTTATACTTTATGGCCTGGTATCTGTAAGCTCCTACCCCAAATAAATACCCTTTATAAAAACCAACCAATTTCTGGTATTTTGCATCAGCACCCGTTCAGCTGACTAATACAGTGGGTAGTAATTGATTTCTCATCCTTAGAAAATTCATTTGAACATCCTGATGTTTTTCTCTCTATATATATACATAAATATATATCAAACTCTCTTTTTACATCAATCTCAACTTCTTACTCAACATCATATATTAATGAGTGGAATAGAACTTTGATACCTGTTTACTGTACATTTGTATGAGAGCCATGTTTTTAACTTTTTGAAAGTTGTATTTTAGCAAGTGAGAGGAAGACACTCTGTTTTACAACAGCATGTAATCATCACTTCCATCTGGTTCCAAAAAATGTCCATCATCCCAAAAGGGAACCCTACACTCATGTAGTGGTCATTTTCCTGCCCTCATCCCTGCACCCAGTGATCTGTTCTCTGAATTTCTGGATTTACCTGTCTTGGACATTTCATATAAATGGAATGATATTACATGTGACCTGGGTCTGACTTCTTTCACTTGTCATAATGTTTTCTGAGGTTCGTGCACATTTTAGCATGTATCAGTACTTTATTCTTTTTTATGACTCAATAATATTCCATCGTATGTACATACCACAATTTGTTAATCTGTCATTCGTTGATGGATATTTTGGTTGTTTTCCTATTTTTGGCTATTTTATTAAAAAAAGGTGCTTAAACAAATACATGTACACATATTTTCATAGAACACTATTCACAATAGACAAAAAGGAGACAAGCTTTTTGAGAAGACCTTCATTCTTTTGTAGCATAACCAGTTCCTTGGCCCCACCAGCCTTTGTGGGGAGAGGTGGGGCTGAAAGAGGAAGGGCTTGTGGTAAAAAAATTTTGTTTTGGCCAGAGCTCAAAGGGCACAGCTGATTGAGCTCCTGAATGGGGTCTACTGTCCAGAGCTGTGCACATGCCTTCAGGGGCCGAGGACAGCACAGGGGCCTCCTTATTCTCAGAGAGCCCCAGGGACAAAATGTTGGGGTAGAAAATTGAACAACTGACACAACTTGCAGGCAAAGGAGTAGTATTTGAGGACTTATAGGGAAATGTGGGCTAGGGTACATTATTAAATGCTGTAAGTCTTGAGTATAATTTTCAGATTTTCAACCTAAAAATTTATTTCTTACACATCAGTTTATAAAAAATGTCTATCTCAATAGAAAAATGGGTAAAAGACATGAACAGTCAATTTGCAAAAGAGGAAATATGAGTGACTAGAAATATATAAAAAGATGTTCAGTTTTGCTTATTTCAAGGAAATGCAAATTAAGACATTGCTATCTTATTCTTGCTATCAAAGCAATCAAGATTCAAAAATTGTCTAAGCCCACGTTTGGGGAGTGTGTGAAGAAATGCATAGTCTCACACCTTTTTTTTTCTCAAAGATTTGCAGGGACCCCTCCCAGGAGGCCTCAGGGATTTTGTATTTAATTTGTATTCTTTTCTTTTTTTTAAGATTTATTTTTATTTATTTCTCATCGTTTGCATTCGCTTACTGCTTTCTGTGTCTATTTGTTGTGTGCACTCTGTGTATGCTCGTCTTCTTTTTAGGAGGTACTAGGAACCAAACCCGGATACTCCCATGTGGGAGGGAGGTACCCATCACTTGAGCCACATCCGCTCCCTGCTTGTTGTGTTTTTCTTTGTGTCTCCTCCTTGTGTTTCCTTGTTGCATCATCTCATTGTGTCAGATCGTGTCAGCTCCTTGCATCAGCTTGCCGTGCCAGCCTCTTGCATCAGATATCTGTCTTGCTCACCTTCTTTAGGAGGCATGGAAAACCGAACCCAGGACCTCCCATGTGGTAGGGGAGTGCCCAACTCTTGAGTCACATCCACTTCCTGCACAACCTTTTAATTGGTACAATCTTTCTTTAGGTGGTATCACCAATGAAAAAATTCCTCCGTGGAGGAATTTTACTTCTAATCTAAAAGATGTTCAGAACACAAATTGCATATAATTTCTTTCTCTCTCTCTATACACATATACACACATACACACAAATGCATAGAGACACATCTGGAAAGATTTTTCTTAAATGTGTTAACAAACTGGTATGACAGCATTGTGGGACTAAAACTAAGAGTTAAGAATTAGCAAATGATTATGATTACTGAATCATTATACAGATTTTTTTTTTTTTAACTTTCTAGTATATTGCAGAATAGCCAAAAGAAATTGCTGAAACTTGCTGAACTAGTCTCAGTCCTTGTTTATACATAGTACTGTGATGGTTATTCTACCCTGCTCCCAACCCTTGCTTATACTTCCTTTTGTAACCACTCCATCTTTCTTTGTTTCAATCCATAAAAATCCTAAACTCTTTAGAGTTGGGGAGGCAGATTTTAGGCACATAGACCATCTCATCTCCTGCTTTGCACTTGCAATAAACTCTTTCTCTCTTTGAAACCCCACTGTCTTGGGAATTGGTCATTTTAGCACGTTACGAAGGGAAAGCCCTGCCTTTGCTCTGTAGCAGGACTGGGTCATTTTTACCCTCTTTTCTGTACTTTCTATTTTGTTTATTTTTTCCAATAAGACTGTATTCTTTTTGCAGAAAAGTAAAGGAAGCTATTTCATTTTTTTATCTTGAGAAAATCAATTATAACAAGATATCAGTGACTACAATCAGAAAGATTCAGATGTGCAAGGGCCACTGGCTCTCTGCTTATATCTCAGTGCAATCATTTGCTGACTATGATCTTAAATATGTCACGTAAGCATCACGTTCCTACCAAAATGTTTGTGCTTGTGTTTGGGTGGTAACACCGCAGGAGATTGTTTTTCTTTCTTCGTCTTTCTACTCTTCTGCATTTTCCAATTTTAAAAAATTGATAGATTACTTCCAATAATGGCAAAGAATTAATATGAAACAGTATGAGATTTGTTTATCCTGTTCATAATAATGGATAACCAGTATGGATTTATGGAAATTTTGGGGTGGGGATGAGAAAATTTTTAATGTCAGTTATTAAATTAAACATAAATTATTTTTAAAAAAGGCTATAAATTATTTATGTATGTAAAGTATGCATAAGTGTGCAAATGCCCTTTTTTTTTTAAGGAGTTCTGAGGGATTGAACCCAGGACTTCATACATGGGAAGCAGGCGCTCAATTACTGAGCTACATCCACTTCCTGGGAAGTGCCCTTTGAATTAGAAATTGTAGGAAGGGATCAGATGTGGCTCAAGTGGTTAAGTGCCTGCCTCCCACATGCAAGGACGTGGGTTCCATCGTGAGTGCCTCCTAAGAAAACAAAAACAAACAACAAGCAAAACAAACCCAAAAAAAACTAATTCAGGGAAACTGATGTGGCTCGGTGGTTGAGTGCTGTCTTCTCACATGAGAGGTCCTGGGTTCAATCCCCAGCACCCGGTACCTCAAAAAAATAAATATAAATTGTTGGAAATTACTACTCTGTTGAGCTTTACAAACAAGACAGCTTTTTTCATGAGTCCCACTGGCTTCTGTTAGTGTTATCCAGTGGTAATGGCAGAGGTTAGGCCCCTCTCCACGTTTCTCCAGGTCTGGCTAGTTGCACAGTTAGACACCAAGTTTAAGGTAGCCTCGAAAGCTAAAGTCAGCCTGTAGTGGGCAGAATGGCCTATCTGGAGATTTACTCTTTGAGCCGATGACAGCTGACCCTGGAGTCAGTCTTTCTCACGACCTGTTATGCCCTTTCCACCTATATCTCCCACTGATATCCTGCCTAGACTTTATGGCCAACTCACATGTCCTAACTGGAAATCTGTTGATCTTTCCCAGAATTTAATTCCACTTGTTTTTGGAAAAAGCGAATTTCTTTTGGAGAAGCACCTCTCTCCCACCTCAGTCACTGTGGCTTGTTTGGGACTGATTCCAACCTCTATACAAGGATAAGCACATGACCCAGGTCTAACTAAATCTGCATAGACCATCCCTCTAGCTGCAGTGCTTGGTTCAGAGAGAGTCAAGCAACCAAGTCAGTCTAAAGAAAGGCAACCTAGGACTTTTGCTGGAACTAATGAGACGGAGGTAGACCCTTTCCAATAGGTAGCTAAATAGATCAGCTATAAGCTTGGATCTGTTGAAGGCCATGTTAGCAACCACGGGGAGATGCTGCTTCAGAATGAAGCTAACATAGCAGAGGGTCAAGTTGAGAACTGAAAAGAAACTAAGTCCTCATGATGGGCTTTTTATTAAAATGAGCCAAAATTTTTTACTTGACTTAAAGAGACTTTGAGTTTATGTTGTTTACATTCTATAGGTTCTTGACTAATACATGCCCCCTCCCATGACATTGTCCATGATCTCCTAACATAATATTTTTCCTTGCTTTGAGCTGCTGCAGCACAATTACTGGTCTTCTATTTGATGCTTATGTCGTTCTGCCATGGGTTCCAGTTATTTGTGTGCCTGTCATCTACTGCCTCTACAGGATCATAGGACTGTGACCTCAGAGATGTGACTTACTTCTGTCTCTAAGTACTTAGCCCTGTAACTTGAACTTAGAATACGTTCAGTAAGTGTTGGTTAACTGAATAACTGCAGTGGAGTTTTGGTATTGGATTTGTTTCAGTGATGGATGGTGGTGATGGTAGCACAACATTGTGAATGTAATTAACACCACTGACTAGATATTTCAATGAGGTTAAAAGCAGAAATATTAGGCTGTATATATGTTAGAAAATTTTTTTTAAAAAACCATAAGACTACAACATAGTAAACCCTAGTAAACTATAATCTATAGTTAATAGTATAATTATAATAATGTTCTTTTATCAATTGTAACAAAGGCACCTCACTAATACAAGGTAGTAATAATAGGGGGAATATATGGGAACTCTATTTTCTACATGATTTTTCTGTACAATTTCTTTAATTAAAATACATATAGATATGTAAAAAGAATAATTTTATTCCCTGGAAGATTTATACTAAATGCAGCAACCAAGACTGCTAATATATATGGTTCAGAACTTTCCCTGAAGGAGAGATTGCTAAAGTCCCACCAGTCTCATTCCTATTACATGTGACCATAAAGTTCATTTCTAAAAGGTCTTGATTTTCTTGCTCCTTGGGAGTGGGGAGGTAGAGAGTAGAGGAGGATGGGGTACATAGCATCAGTTTTTCCAGGGCCTCAAAGATTTAGGCACTAAGAGATAGAATAAGGATGCACTGATGAGGGTGCAGCACACCAAGGGATATATTGGGATGGGCAACATCAATAAATTATGTTTGTTTGGTTATGTTATGTTATGTTAAACATAATGTGTTATGATAAAAACCTGCCTGTTCAAAACCAACCTTTTGTGGTGAGTTAACAGTTAATCTTGTGCTGACATTGGCCTGGGCATTTCTAATTAATTTTACTTTTAGGCTCCCAAAGGCAACCGAGTGTCCTGGGCAAGGTGGGGAAGAATGGTGAGGGGGTGCTCTAGTGCTGGGTGTCGAAGGCCACACAGACTGTGGAAGGAGCTGCAATATGGGGTGGGGGTGGTGGTTCGAGCCCAGCATAGGGTGTCAGAGCCCAAGCAGATACCTGTACAGAAAGGGGGAGAGCCTGGTGCAGGATGTCAGAGCCTGAGGGAGGTGGAATGATAGTCAGCACAGGGTAGAGGGCACGGCCAGAATGGAAAATTGGTTACGTGCAGGGGGATTGACTAAGTAATAAATATATTGAGGATAACAGTATCCAGGTTTCTCACCATTGGAAAAGATGGCTGTCATTATGAAAACGGAGAGATAGAATAAACCTTGTAATTTTGGATTGGAATTGGAAGTATCAGTTTAAGCCATGGATTTCAATAGATAGATGGATGGATGGAAGGATGGATGGATAGATAGATAGATGTAGAAATAAATATAGAATAGATATGTGTGTGTGTTCCCTTGCTTAGTTCTGTCTACTAAGAGGTCTTGGAAGCAATGACACCCAACTAGTAAAGAACACGCCTAGCATTCAGAGCTTAGTTTCTAAGTATCATTCTCCACTTAAGGGAACCAAAGCCCTTTGAAGAAATGATTCCAGGGCTGGGGCAGGGTAAATACAAGATGAGACTGGAACATCTTGTGTTAGAAAATAAGGAAGTATTCCAAGAATGATAGAGACATGCCAAAGTACACAGAAGCCAGACTAAAGGGGCTCATACTGGTTGAATCTGGGACAATGTGAGGATCAAAATAAATAATAATAGTAATGGATTATAACCTGTTGAATAAAATAGGATTCCATGAGGTCCATGCTGATATAAATAAATTAATAAATTGGAAGTTGATTGAAAGTTTGATGAGCAACAGGATATTTACACACTCAAAGTATCTCCCAACAAAGTAGTCATTCTTTAAAAAGGGGAAGAGAAGTACTTTTACTGTGGAAAAACCTTGCAGACATCACTGTAATCAAGTGCTCCAAGTGAAAACTACCAGGATGCAATAAGAAGAACACAAAATAATTCTGAGATATTCTTGCCAAAGATGGGTAACCTGAATTTAATCATGTGCATGAATCAGGCAAACCCAAATTGAGGCATCTACTACAAAATAACTGTAAGCAATCTTCATAAGTGTCAGGGTTATGAAAGTCAAGGAAAGACTGAAGAGTTGTTCCAAAGCAAAGGAGACTAGAGAGAGACATGACAATTTGTGATTCTGAACTGAATCCTTTTACTATAAAGGATGCTTATTGAGACAACAGGCACAATTTGAATGGCATCTGAAGATTAGACAGTAGTAATGTTTCAATGTTAATATCCTTGTTTTGATAGTTTTATTGGGTTATGAGGAAAATGTCCTTATTTGCAGGAATTGTACACTAAAGCATTCAAAGGTGATGAGGCATCATATAGATACCTTACTCTCAAATGTTTCAGGTAAAGTAATTTCTTCTTCTGTTCTTGCAAGTCTAAAATGGTTTCAAAATAAATGTACAAGGCAGGTAAACTATATCCATGCAGTGTAGCAGTGCTCCAGAATGTATTCACCAAATGCAATTAATGTGTCACACTGATGAAAGAGGTTGTTGATGTGGGAGAAGTAGGGGTGGGTGGGGAGTGGGCTACATGGGAACCTCTTATTTTTTTAATGTAACATTTTGTGTGATCTATGTATCTTAAAAAAAAAGACAATAAAAAAAAAGATAATACTTTCCCATTAAAAAAAAGGACAAGGCAAATTGAAAGAAGGTAAGAAATGGAAAGTTTGCAAGGAGCTAGGTGAAGGAGCTAGAATAAGGCAGAGAATAGGAGTAAAATAGCTATATCTGAGAGAAGAGGAGGGAAGGGTTAAAGAGAATTAGTAGAAGAGGGGGTGAGAGAGGAAGTGAGATGCTGACATACTTGACAGGAAACTAAAGGTGGGGTTGGGAGTCGATTTGGAGAGCTTGGCAGGTTAATAGAGAAAAGCTGGGTGAGTGGGAAGATGAAGAAAAGAAAAGGGTGGGGAAGAGAACTAATATTTGTTGAATGTCTTTTATGTATTAAGTACTAGACTGGCATTTACATCCCATTTAATTCTTACATAAATGTATAAGATGGCAGTTTTACCCATATTTTAAAAATGAGTAAACTAAGCCCAGAGAAATTAATTTGTCCAAAGTCATGCAGTTAGTGAACAAAGCCAGGATCTGAATTCCATTATGTGTGATTTCAAAGACAAGTGAATAGTGGAGAAATGGTCTCAATAGTTTCAAGAAGAGGCGGGATTTAATTTCTCTTTCAGAGAATGGTCCCAGAGACTGAGTGGGAAAATAATGGTGGTGCAGGTTTGGAATTTGAGGTTGAAACTAGCACTTGAATAATCTGAAGAGATGTGCTAGTTGAAGTCATGGGGGAAACAGCAGAAAGAGCAAAGAAGGGAGAAACAAACACCTTCACTTACAGACGAGAGGAGAGCAAGAAACTCAAAAAAGAGGAATCTGCAGGTGACACAGAAGGTATGGTAGGCAGACTCCGAAGATGCCTCTCAATTTTCCCTTCTCTTGATATCTTGCCCTTGTGTAATCCTCTCCCCTTCAGTGTGGGCTGTATGTAGTGACTTGCTTCTGACCAAAGAATACAGCAAAAGTGATGGGATGTCACTTCCATGATTAGTTTACAAATCGTTAATCCTTCTATCTTGCTAGCAGTCTCTCTCTCTCTTTTGTTGGTTTTGAGGAAACAAGCTACCATGTTGGAGAGGCCAATATGGCAGGAAATGGAGGGAGACCTCCAGTGAATTGTCAGCAAGGAATGAGCCTTCAGTCCAACAACCACTGAGAAACTGCCAACAACCGAGTGAGTGAGCTTGGATGTTGATTCTGTCCCAGTTGCATCTTGCTCGAGTCTTGTGAGAAATTGCGGGTCATTGCCTTAGGAGACCCGAAATGGAGGACCCAGTTAGGCTGTGCCTGAATTTCTGACCCACAGAAACTGTGAGAAAATAAATGGGTAAAATTTTAAGCCACTAAATTTAGGATAATTTGCTATGGAGCAACAGATAACAAAAAGAGGTTAGTTCGCTTCATCAATCTAAACGGAAGGAGCTTCACAAGCAGGGCAAGATCAAGTGTCTAAAGGCTGCAGGTCCCTGGCTGGGGGGAAGACTGAGAAAGAATAGATAGCACTTTGTAAAAAGAAGTCACTTTCCCTAGTTAGAGAGAGTTATTTTGGAATCATGGAATTGAATTCTCTCTAGGAAAATTAGCCTCATGAGGCAGTCTCCTTGCTCTATAAAACCACAGCTGCATGAAGACTGATGTGTCAGCAACAGTGGTTTAATTAAAAGCTCCATGACTGTACAGAGTGATGCAACCCAGGGCAGGCTCTGAACTTATTCCTGGCAAGCTGCAGCCAACTGCTGTAGCCAGTGCAGAGAAATGGTACAAGCACAAGGGAAGCTGCCCAAGAAACGAGCCCCTCAGGGACCTAAAGGGCCTTACCACAGCTTTTCCATGATTTATGGCTGAAACTCTGGAGTGTCTTCATTTTCTTTGTTTTTAATTTCAGTGAAGACAGCCAAGTTATCACATCCTCAGTGCCTAATACATCATCATCAGTCCATAAAAGGCTCCTTTTGATTCTGAATTTTAATTAGGCTCCTATCTTTATCCCCACGCTTAACCTGTGAACTAAGTTCTTAAATATACATGGATTTTCTTTAAAAGTTGGTGTTGTGTGTGTGTGTGTTGGTTTATAAATGACACAATGGCATTATGCTATAAATACAGATTTGCTTTTCCACTTTTCTGCCCACCCTATGATTTAAGCAGTGCTCTGTGAGCACGTGGTTTATTCTTCCGTCAGCTGCTTAGTCTCCACCGCATTTCACCCATGCTTTCCCCTAGTGCTGGAACTTAGCTCGCCTTCAGTTTCCACTCCCATGGCAGAATGAATGTGGTGGCCCCTCTTGTGGTTGTGTGCTCATCATTTGCCCTTTCTTCTCCTTCTCTCCCTTGTGTGGAGGACAATATCCACCAGAATGAATTCCTCGATCTTGAGAACTGTGTAATAGCTCACCTTTTGTAAAGCAAAGTCTTATTATCAGTGAGTCCAACAACGTCCTGAGAGGCAGAGATACACACTTGTTTATTCGTTTTTTTGGAATTATTTTTTATTTTTAAGATAGAACAGTGGTGATTCCCAACCCTGGTTTTACCTGAGGGTTATGAAAGTGAAAAAAAAAAACAAAGGAAAAAAACTAAAAATAAAATAGCATTTAATACGTTTTAATTTAAAAATAAACCAAGGCCATGAAAAGGCAAGGGACAGAGAATGGAAAAGTTTTCAAAATCAAGTAGCCATGAAACAACCCTCCAAAGGGAAACATTACTTACCCAGAGGGTCAACAACATATTTTGAAAGCTTTGTCCCTTGAACTCTGAGACAGGAAAGGTAAAAATGGAAAGGGGATGAAGTTTGAGAGAAAAGGAAAGTGAAAATGTATACTGTTGCCAACCACTGAGCGCCCAGCTAGACTGATGTCCAGATAAAGCTGCTGCAAAGTGAAGCTAGCGAGAGAGTCTTGCCGTCTCAAAGAAAGGAACCATGAAATGCGGAATAAATTTTTATTTCTTACTTATACCGAAAGGCTATAGTGTTGTTACATATTTTTATGTTATTAATCCACACTAGGGAGAATTCATGTATTTATTTGCCAAAACAAAGTCTAATAGATACTTTATTCTAAGCAATCCAATACATGGTAGAAAAAACTTTAAATATATAAAAGATTAATTTGTGCACATCTAAGCATTTCTAAGGGAGCAGACTACTGAGGCATTGTGATGAGAGCTGCACACATAGTACCATAATTGAATCCTTAAAATATCTTATTCACAAAGGCTACGAGTAGTAACATCCTCACACATCTCAGAGTGTGTCTTAGAGGGTGACCCATAAAACATTGTATGGCTTCAACAGGAACTTCAGGGTTTCCCTCCACACTTAGCTGTTAGACCTCAAATAATCTTTCTCATTCCCTGACAGTATCTTTTCATGCAGATTTTGCTCTTCACTTAATCAGGGAGTGATAGGAAAGGCAGTTGCCACTTTTGGCAAACATACTTTGCCCCAATGACCTCTTGCTTCTCTTAACTACAAACCTATAGGAAAAGTGCAAAGCAGTTCCCAGAAGTCAGAACCTAAGCAAGAATGCTGAGAATGCAAGAGCCTGACAGTGGGAATACATGATGGTTTACATCTGTCTGCGTATCTGCATAGTGATTATTTTTTTCAGGATTCCTCTAAGATTCTATTTATTTGGATGGAGTTTACATGGTCGCTTTTTCTCTAACACGTGCAATTAAATTAACTTGTCTTTTGAAGACGACAAATAGCAGATGTCTAAGTATCAAAACGGTTAAACAGCCCATAGAACAGCCCAAACAAAAGTATTGACTGTGAAAGGTGCTCATAATTTCTGCATAGGAAGATGAAGCTTCAAACAGCATATCACCTGAGTAGGCTTCCATTAACAGGATAGACAAGGTAAAAAAAAAAATTGTGAGTGTTCAGATCATTGCATTTTCTGGTTGGCTATGACCTCAGGTTTCCATTAGGAAATTAAACCCAGGATTCTTCATAGCTTCTTATGACTAGGGTGACCATGTAATTTACCTTCCAAAATGGGATACTACTGAGAGCGAAAGGGAGCATGGTTAGGAGTTAGGCAGAGGGTGACGTCTAGGGTCTCTCTATCAGACAGTGTACGTGGTGTGAGGGAGGAGGCCCCAAAGATCAGAGTTCAACAAGATACAGACCCTGGCTTCGTGTTAAGGAGGGAAGAGAGTTGGGCTGCGAGCATGGGTGCACCTGTGGGCACTGCACACGAAGCAAAAACAGTCTGTGAAACTTGGTCAGCTGTGCAAAGGTGTCTGCTCCAGGGTGGTTCAGGGCTCTTTAACCCCGGGGCTCCAAGCGTCCAGGACAGCTGTCCCCCATGCAGTTACCACCCTGAGAACCTGGCGGAACCCCCTCTCCTCCACTACATTTCTATTTTTGCTAGCTTGTTCGTAGTAGGTGATTGTGGAGATAAGAAGTGGTTTCCAGAGTAAGGCAAGGACCTCAGCAGTGCATGCCAACAGTTAAAGAGGAGCTTTTAAGGAGGCTTCACTTTGGGTCTTGCAAACACAAACTGAGCAGTGCGTTCATGGCCAGAGGTCTCTTCCGAAGGTCATGAGTTTTACTCTCTCTGGATGCCGAAAAGCACCTACCTACCACCCGCTTCTTTTTAAAAGAAATTAATTTACAGCTGTATTTGTCAATTCTGTCAGGGAAACTAAATACAAATGTGGGGAGGAGGATTTATGTGCTAGGGGTCGGCAAACTTTTTCTGTAAAGATGGTCAGTGTTCTAGGCTTTGTGAGGCATGTTCTCTGTTGCTACACGACTCAACTCTGCAGGTGTACAGTGAAAGCAGTCAGAGGTAATATGTAAACAAATGAGGGTGGCTGTGTTCCAATAAAGCTTTATGTAGCAATACTGAAATGGGCATAATTTTTACATGTCATGAAATATTATTCCTCTTTGGAGGCTTTTCAAACATTAAAATATGTAAAAACCATTCCAAGTTCAAGGGCCATACAAAAACAGGAGGGGCACTGAATTTGGGCTTAGTTTGCTGACCCCTGTGTGAGAGGCCCACAGATGTGAAATCAAGTTGGGATTTTACAGGGCATAGCAAGCCTATGAAAGAAATAATTGCATAAGGGATAGTACATACTCATATTTAATTTTAAAACTGTAATCAGATTAGGGTGTTTTAAAGCAATGACTTTTGATAGTGCATGGAGAAAGATGTTTAGGTAATAGAATGTTACCAAAAAATGAATTTCTGAGTTGGCTGCATTATCCTTAGGCAGTCCTTGCCACTTACATTCTGGGTTGGAAAGATGAACATCTTGAACCAAATTTATGAACTGAAGCACAGACAGCTATCCCGAATCAGGGTAAGGATCCTTAAGTTTCTCAATGTGGAGGTCTTCACCACTAATTACAGAAATGATAATTTTTAAAAAGACCAATTCCACATTAAAAGTGATGTCTAATTTGATAGTTAAAATTGACTGGCTTGCCACTGAGAAGTTAAAGACGCGTGTGGACAATAACAAAGCTGGCATCTAGCTAATGTTGGCTTCACACGTGTTCTAGTTTGTAGCTGTTCGAAGTTTCGGATTCTAGAGGTGGAGCTATGCACGGACAGCTTTCCTGGGGAAAGGTGAGTGTTTGTGGCCTTTAAATCTAAAATGATCACCAAGGAGAAGCCCAGCTAATCTATAGAAACAAATCCACTCACATTTACCAGTGGATTAAAGTTATCTTATTGGTAAATACCAGCCTAAGGGACAAAATACCACTGTACCAAAGGATAATGAAATACTGAAATAGAAGGTCTTGCCTTCTTGCTAAGGTTCAACTAAAATCTTTGAGGCACATAATTGGCAAAATAGGAAAATACACACAATTTCATAAAACATGTTAAGAGTAAACAAATTCCCTTACTGTTTTTCCCTTAGAAATTTAGAATGGCACCAGGTACTGCAAAGTGGAAAAAAAAATAACATCAGCTCTGTGTCTTCCAGGTAGATATGTTTCAACAGGACCACGATGCAGAAAAGCATCCTTTTCTTCCAGCCACAGCCAACTAGGGTTTTTCTTTCAGCTTCAGGTCAATACTTTTAAGGGAAGTAAAAAAAAAAAAAGAGAAAGAAATATGAGAAACTGAATGAGACCTACTTTGTCATGATTCGGGTGGCACGTGTTTGCTTTTTCCTCAAAAGACTTATTTAAAATAAATCATGCAAAATTCTTAAACTAGAAAAATCTGGTAAAATACAATCCACTGCTAGCTGCCAAGTCTTTCTCTAAAATATGGAATGTTTATTTTTAGAGAAGTGTTCAGGAAGCATTTTATGCCATTTCACATTGATCCAGGGAGACTAAAGACTCCTTTTAGAGGCTCATTCCTAGAGTAGATTGAGATAAGGAATATTATTCCACTTGGGAAATAAGGAATCTATTTTTAGTAAAGAAGCTTTCCTTGTGGACCCAGTAAAATGATCTGCCTGAAACAAGTAATGCCTGACAAGTGCTAAATAGTACAAAGTGGTTAAAAAAATAAATAAAAAATAAAAAATTTAAAAATCCACTATTTTCTAGGAGCCAGAGGACTTGCCTGCAAGAATCAGCCTAGCTTAATGAGGTGGGTGCATATAACCATGAAAAGCTTGTTTTGAAACATGTCTAAGAGATTCCTATATATGTAGGGAGTAATTTTAAAAGTTCCTTGGGCTACATGTGTCTTTCTTCTGCCTCTTAGCGAAGCGTCTCACAACTCCCTGGCACCTACACCGTTGAGAAAGAGAACATGCAAGCCAGTGAACAGGAAGAGAGAGAATTTTAATCATGAGAGAAAAAGGAAAAGGACTGGTTTGGAAACGGCAGTTTGGGAAGCATCTGTGGATTACACTTCCCTCTGCCCTCCGGAGTCAAATAACTCCATCTGTTGCAAAGGTTGCTGTACTTTGGTGGTAGGATCTGTAGCATCTGGACAGTGTTCAGTCTAGTAGCTTTAGAAATTAGAGCCATTGCTAATCCCCTTTCCTGACCATCCAGTTTATTTTGAAATACCCTGTGAAAAAAACCGCCACGGAGCTGTGGGACCTTGGCAGGTTTTCCATTTCTGCATCTGGAAATTGGGACAATCATACTTGTCTCACTGCTTGCACACAGTGAACACTGAGTGTTAAATTCTTCTTAATAGTAGTAGCAGCAGCAACAACTACTTGGTGTTTTTTGAAATGGGGAAATCATTTCTCTGCTTAATTACTGTACTTGCAATAATCTTGTCTCCTTCGGGAGTTTTCAGAACCTGGCTATACTTAGTGTTGAGAGAGGCCAGGTCATCCTGAACTTAATCTCTTTTTTAATTCCCCCCAAGAGTCTGACTTGTTTTCTTATCTGCAGCGTTTTACCATGGAGATGTCCTATTTCAATCCACTGTGCCACCTACATCCTTTTCTAATATCATTTTATCAAACGGGTCATTTTTATATTTGAACTTGTTTTTGCCACTAAAATGTACTTCCTGGCTGCAGTTATTCCCAGGAGCCAGTATTCAATTTGCTTTAAAGTTTGTAATTTTATTCTTTGTCACACACACAGGGTTATTTACTAACCCTGGAAGAGTTATTTACTAAACCAAGCTTTGGAGCACCCTGTCTGAAAAGTGTGAATGTGGGTTATTTGAAATCATCTTGTGAAGCTGAAAGCGCAGTCACTTTGTTTCACCATCTAGGCCACTGAATAAAATGTGAAACAACACTTCCATGAGGATGGCCATCTCAAAACAATTTATTCATACTGACCTTTTTATAAACATTTTAGGGTTTCATTCATTCTTTCAGCTTTTGATATAAAAAACCATGAGAGACTGAAACCCATATACCCTGTTTATGGAAGAAGCAACAGAAAGCCAAAGGGGGACAATTTTCCTACAAGTAAAAACAGAAAGTCATGCTGAAGCTGAGCTTGTGAGACAAGAGGCATCTCCTGGAGCTGATTAAACCTACCCACAATGGTACTAATTTAAGTCTTCTCATTAAAAAGGTTTTTCAGCAGATTTAGGACATAAATGAATAAATAAGATTCAAACACCAAAGTGAAGGAGATAAGTACCTACTACTTGAAAAAATAGCACCCTTTTTGAAAAAAAACACAACTTTTAATCGGCATTGAGTAGGAAAGGAGTTTTCTTCAGCATTGGCCAGGGGGGTTTAGTTTTCTATGACCAACTTTCCAGTGAGTCAAGTGACCGTCTGGTAATTTTACTACAGGCCGTTTTCACTTCAAATGTGTTAAGGGAGCTTCTTTACAAAGTGTCTGACTTTGTTGTTTAACACTGATGTAAAAAGACGGGGAGACGGGCATCACCTTCCTTTCCCTCAGGAAATATATTGACACACATTTCATTTTATTCTTTTCCTGACAAAGCCCTTGTATGAGCTTTAGCCCATTTTGCAGTTTATCCACCTAAGACTAGCTCCAGAAGGTATAATATGTTTCCACACAGGATTCAGAATTCTTTCCTCTTCCTGCAGGCCTGCAGTGCATAGGAGCCAGGGGAAGGTAAATGAAATCCCTTATTCGAATATTAAAGAAAGCCAGAAAGGCAGCAAAAAACCTTGGCCAGTCCTTCCCCAACCCAAACAGCCCTATATACAAATTAGAGACAAAATAGACAAGGCAGGCAAAGGAGTGGGTAAACCCAAAGATGTAGCAGCAATTAGGCCTGTACGAGGAGCTGGAGTCAGGAAATTCGAATTCACGTTCATTAACTGCAGGCGCAGAACTTAGCTCCAGGGGACACTGTTTAACTGAGGGAGGAAAGGACTGAGCCAGAAATTAAGGTATTTTTGCAACTGCCGAAGCACTTTTGTCCTATCTGAAAGAGTGGGACAAGTGTGACCTTCAGAAAAATAACAGCATTTTTCCAGACGCCTCCTTCACTGAAGTTCTTTGCGTACTTTTCAGTTGGGACCATCTCTCTGGTGTTTTTGTGCATAAACTTCCTTTAAGCTGTAAGGTCAAGATGGCACTTGCAGAGAGATTGCGCTGTGATTTTCCAATTCCTCTTTGGACCTTGAGGAAAAGGAAAGGAATGCACATGCACAAAAGTGATACGAGCAGACACATTTAAGTTTGATCTTTGCCTCTCCTTCTGGATTCCGTGGAGAAAGAACAATTTTTAAATCTCCACAACTGCAACTACATTAAGAGCCTGTGACTGGACAGCAAATTCTGAGAGCACACTGGTGACCACAGTTTATTCCCTGAAACTGATTTGGCCACAAGTCTCCAGGGTGAGTGATTTTGTCCTCTCTAGGCTAGTTAGAGCAGAGATTGCACACACATTTCAGTATTGAGACCACCTCTTTCTGATTTCAAAATCTTTGGCTCTGGAACTACACTGCTGCAGTTCAAATCCTAGCTCTGGCCCATTTTTACAACTGCAAAATGTTGCAATGGTCAAATCTCTTTATGTTCCTCTTTCCTTATTTGTAAAGTGTACCTCTTAAGGCTTATTCTGAGGATAAAAATCAGTTACTGCACATGAAGCTTTTCACACAGAGCTCAGAGCATGGTAAGAACTCACGATGTGTTCCATTTCTCCTAGAATCAGTAGACTAGATCATTCCCACAGCTCCATCCAGACTCAAATGCCTCCTGGAATTTTCAAAACAAGGACATTTTCTCTCCCATTCACCAAAAATATTGTTTGAATAGATGTCCACGCTTTCACTAATTTATGTGCTGTTGTTTTCTTTTTTTTAAGGAGGTACCAGGGATTGAACCCAGGACCTTGTACATGGGAAGCAGGTGCTCAACCACTGAACTATACCTGCTCCCAAACCTCCACTAATTTAAATAAATGCTGTAATACAGAAGGCACAGGTGTATTCCTCTCACCCAAATATTCTTACATCTGGCTCTAATGTTTCTATCCTCCGTCATTTTTGAATTGGACAAAAAAAATGTATGTAAAGACTCACGTTGTCCTGCAAGGAACTTAAGTGGTGATCATGACAGTGTGTTAAGCTGGCAAACTTCCTTTTAAGTTTGCTAATTTCAGGAATAGAGATCATAAACACTGAACATCTAAAAGGGGTTTACCCAATCCTCAACGTTTTTTTTTTCCTGTAATAGCCCAGCCAAACAACATCACAGGCAGCCACGTAGCTGGTATTGATGGGGAATTCTTACTCCTTCTCCATAGAAGACATTTCTGGATCATTGTAAAGGCAGCTAGTTCTGAGTGCAAGGGAAAAACAAGAAGCAGTAAACATTTTCTCCATTGTTAGCACTTTGTAAGCACAACAGATTTGGCGCATTCAAAGCATTGAAGGTGCTGTTGTTAATAGTGAGCAAATCTACACCTGAACAGACAATAAATTAAGTTGCAATTCTTTTACCATCAGAGTTGAAATACAGTCATTAGCCATGATTTAGAAACCTAAACGGAGGTTAAAAACTCTGAACACCTCCTCTATCCTTGTCATTTTTCCCCTGATTTTTCAATCTATTTCATTCAGGGAACAAAATGTTGCAAAGTTTTATTTGCAGCCCAGGTATTAAAATATTTTATACACAAAGGAAGATCCCATGAGCAACCTAATTTTATTTACACATGAACACAGTTTATTTTCAGTTGCACAAGAATGAGGATTTTCCAAGACACTAAAAGAAAGAATTCCCATTCCAGTTTTCTTCATGGTTACTACAGGAAAACAACAGGTCACTAAAACCCCATACAGCTGAGCTGTGTTCCAACAAGACAAATGAGTCCCAACGTTAATCTAAACTAAATGTGCCCAAGAAAAAAGATGTAATTATGTAAAATAATCAAATATATGTGTTTTTTACATTTTTTTGTAGTCATCTTCATATTTGTGCTAAATATTAATTCCTAGCTAATACCTGGTACTGTATATTAACTCTTGAGTAACAGTCCAATTCAAATTTGACTATTTCCCTCTGGTAAATATTTTATTATTGGTAAATACACGATTTAAAGGGATTCTATGATCTTTTTAAAATGAGGGCTCCTCTTTTAAAGTGAATAATTTCACAGGCACATTTATCTGTTTGCATATAAGAGGTTCAGTTATTAACATTAGGTATTCTGCTGAGAACCATAAGAGGTTATTTCTCTGGGAAGGGCAGAAGGCTTTTATTTTTCTCACTCTACAGTGTTCTTGCTAGTGGTCTGATATTTTTATGAAGGATATTTGGCAACTGTAGTGAACAATGACAGCCAAGAAAGTGTTGACAGTGTGATAGAGAATCCCCAGCAAGGCTGGAATGGAATCAGGAAAGGGTGCTCTTCCAAACCCAGGTTTTCTGCATAACTGAGTAATTCTTCCAAAGAAAACAGCAATTTGCAAACCATTTAATACTGTCAGTCCGAGGCAGTGATGGATTCGTCACCAGTTTCAAAATATGAATAGTTCTTTGTATACTATTTATCTTTCTGAAGTATTTTCCTTCCTGCAGATATAAAGTTTTAAGGTAATGATCAGGCCAGTTGAGCAAATCACTTCCTGAAAGTCACTTAGTGGTGGTGGTGGTGGTGGTATGTGTGTATGTGGGAGAAGGGAGATGTTTCAAAACATTAAGGGGGGAAAAAGCAAAGCAATGGAGAGATAGGTTTTGTTTCCTGACAAAAGATGTGTTTGCCTTTGATTAAGACCAGGCTGAAACTTTTTAATAAAGGTCATATGGAAATCAGGGCCCATTTGTAAATAGAAGGAACCTGGGCTTTCTGGCTTCTAGAATCTAACCACATGTTTTCAGAACCAAAAATCATAATATACGCTCTATCAAAGGATTTGGGGACACTTCAGTGGCTGACAGGTAGTTGAGAAGTATGGTTGCCATGTTGAAATGGGGGGATTCTGAGGCATTTCAATCGTCTGTGGGGTCAATGGAATACAATTATCCCTCCTTTCACATTTTCAAATACGCAAATATATTTCAGTTCTACATATGCACAATGAGGATCAATTGGGGGAGCCTTCTTCAGACTGGTATTTTACCCATTGAATCCAAAGACATTTGTCTATTTTTTCATTTAGCCCTTTACTTGAAGACAGCGGTTCTCAAAGTGAGGTCCCAACCAGGAGCATTGCCATCATCCGGAACCTGTTAGACATGCAAATTCTCAGGCCCATCCTAGACCTGCTGAATCAGAAACGTTGGGGGTGAAGCCTAGCATAGTGTGTTTTAACAAGCGGTCCAGGTGATTCTGATGCACAATAAACAATTTGGAGGCTAGCCTCTCAAAAATAAGGAACTTAATCTCATGCATATTCATTAATTTACACAGCAGAAATTTACAAGCATCTACGAAGTCCTAGGTATGAGGACGAAAGAAATTTCAGGACCATCTGAGCCCATTTAGACACAGGAAGGATGGGGTGGGAAAGAGAACAAAACAATGGGCTTGAGGAAAAAATCTGGAAAGCTGTACAACTAAACCAAAAATAAGAACTGTTTTACTATGGTAGCTAAGCAGGTGAAGCAGTTTGATATTATTGACGAATTCCAAAAAGAAATATTGGATTATGTTTGTAAACTGGTCTTTTCCTCCGTGTATATAAGATTATATTGGATTCAGATTACTTAATCAAGTAAACCTCTTGTGCCAGTAGGGCATTGAGCCCCCACCCTTGGTGGGTGGGGACTCACAGATAAAAGGCATGGCAAAGGACAGAGTTGGAGGGTTTTTGTTGTTGGAGTTTTGATGTTGGAGTTTGATGGTGAAGCCTTAAGCTGGAGCCCCAGGAAGAGAGGAACCCTAAGCATGGAAAGAAGCAAGCCCTGGGAAGAGAGGAACCCAGGAAGCCTGAACCCTGGCAGACGTTGGCAGCCATCTTGCTCCAACACGTGAAAATAGATTTTGGCGAGGGAAGTAACTTATGCTTTATGGCCTGGTATCTGTAAGCTCCTACCCCAAATAAATACCCTTTATAAAAACCAACCAATTTCTGGTATTTTGCATCAGCACCCCTTTGGCTGACTAATACAGTAGGAAAAGAATAAACCACCAGGAAAAAAATCTATTGGAGGAGGCAAAATTTCATGGCAACAAAAAATCCTGACAGTCTGACTTTACAGTGGATTTGGCTGCAAAGTTATTATGCTCCCCACCCCCCATCTTTTGTCTTGAAATTAGCCCTTTAACTCTGTAAGTATGTTATCATCCCACCCCAGAAATGAATCTGAAAGAGAAACTCATTGACATTTCTCTCTCTGGGAATGATACAGTGCATTTTGAGTGCAGATAAATGCTAAAAGTGTAGATTAAGACAACATTTGGTTCCTTGATTCCTAACATTTTAGTTCCCTTATTCTTAGAGACTGAGAAGATTCTATCCAAGTAAAATATTTGGATAATTTTATGTTATGCTAATCTAATGAGTTGTCAGTTATTTTGAAAGAAACTAAGAGGAAAGGAATACTGTAACAGTAAACTGCACTGATCCTAACTTTCTAAAGCAAAAAATCTTTCCTTTAATTTTAACCTCAAAGAGCCACACCATAGGTAAATAATTCTATGGGTTACCTGCGATAAAAACAGGCAGTAGAAAAAAATGACTAAAAGGATAGTTTCAATGAGGACTTGGTATTTACAAGCTATGCAGAAAAACCTCACTAATTTAGATCTTATTTACTCAGGATTTGTAGGTCTTTGGACATTGGCCAGGCTTTCTACTTATTCAATAACTATGAAAATGGGAACTGGTTGTAAAAATTCACAGTACAAGCAATAATTGAAATAGGAAGGAAGCTTAACATACTTAGTACCATAAACTTTCCAAATCCCACTTGTCTACAGGGTCCAAATTTATTTATTTTTTAGTTAAGACAAAGGAGACATTTATGCCAGAGTTGGGCAGGACACTAAGGTGCCTCACAGAAACAAAGGAAGAACTGCAGGAACGAGGCCCCTTTCCGTCGTTGCTTGTTCATCTCTGCTTAACTGTCCTTCTCCAGGTCGTTATGACCACTTCCCATAGGCTTTCTGCTGCTTGGCTCTAGAAGGAGCATGACCACAAGCTGTGCCTGCTTAGCAGCCTCTGCAGAAGACTGCTCCCAGTACTCTTAGGTCCACCGCAGGGATTGGGTGTCCCTTCTTAGGTTATGTGCCACTCACTGGTACCTGAAAATGAACCACTGGGCTTGATCATGTGCTCCCCCCACTCCAAACAAGGGTTCAAAATTTATTCATAACTTGAAAAAAGGAAAAAGAGGTTCCTAGATGTTCTTTCAGAGCAGGGTTGGGCTTTCTACTGAGTAGGCCATTTTATAACTCTGAAGGGGCAGAGGTTAACTTGCAGATTTTTGTCCAGTAGAGATGCACCCAATTTCTGTCCAGGAGGAAAGATAAGCCCCAATATTATAGTTTATTGCCCTGTTGCATAGAATCTGTTTTTTTGTCTCACCCAGCAATTTTATCCTAATATCCCTTTATTAAATTGCCTATAAATATCTATCTTCTTAAATGCTCCTAGAACGGGTTTTAACATCATACTGGCTCAGTCATTTAATAATGAGTTGAATAAGATCATTGGTGTGTGTTCATTTTACATTTGCATTGGAGTTATAATCTTCATTTTTTGAAAATTATGCTTTAACAATAGTAATGATCTTTTTTCTCTTCACTTAAATAGCTCAGAGGCTATTAGCTAAGAAATATTTCCAAGTCACTATATAATGTTTTGTTTTGTTTTTTAAATCTTGGAAAGACAGAAACTAATTCTACAAAAGCATTCCAAATTTTGACTTGCTATCATTTCTCCCTGTTATTATGAATTAGTGAGGTTTGATTGCCTCATTATATTTAATAATCATCTGGGGATGTTATACCATTGGTTTGGCAGTGTGTGAGATGTGTTCTTTTGCTGCGGTTCCTAAAATCTCAACTACATTAAAAAATATCAAGGAACAGTAACAAATGCATTCCTTGCAATAACTGAGATCATGGGGAAAAAAGATTGATGAACAACAGAAATCACATCCATCAGGAGAGAATGGGGAATTTTTAAGTGCAGCATTTATCATTAGGTGCAAGGATAAAACACCAGGCATGCAGTTTCTTCCAATTCACTCCTGAAAAGCAAGCCAACATCATGCCAGCTGCTAAATGAAAATCAAGTCTTACTTAGCTGCTTCTGATGCTTCCCTCAGTTCTTCATCCAGTCTGCGTGAGCAAAAATTATTGGTGTAAAAAAGAAACAAAAAAGAAGCAAGCAGAGCGTGAGAGAGTCACTCAGCAAAGCAGAGCCAAAGGAAAGTGGAGGGATTGTGCTTATAAAAACAGACCTCTGGAGCTCTGGGACACAATCCGTCAAGTAAATACGGTGCCACTTCCTCCCATTCAGTGTTTACATCTGTTTGCTTTGCAAATTCCTTCATAAGGGAAGTATGAAAGTTGCAGGGGCATCAGAAACATGCTGGCTGAACAAAGCTGAAAACATCCAAGTCAGTTTGTTGGGTACAAAGTTAGCTAGCAGCCTGGGCCAAGTCAGGGATGAATCTGGTTTAGTAGGTTTCAGTTTGCAAATCAGGCTGACCTCAACAGCTTTACAAACGCAGGACAAAGACAGAAAACGGTGGACAGTGCTGGATGCAACGACTTCCTGTTCTGGAAGCGTGTTGAGGTCACCCACGAGTAAAACACACACAGGGGGTCTCGAGTGATTGTAAATCAGGAGATTTTACCTCACACTTCTCTTAAAAGATCTCTCCTCATCATACCTTATGAGACAAAAACAAAACAAACTCAGTGAGGAAAACAAGTAAACCGATGGAAAAAAAAAGACAGATGAATGTTCTAAGAGACAGTTAAAACATGAGAGAAGTAGCCCGTTCCCCCTCCAAAATGGTCAAATTGCCTTTTGGGAGAAATCATATTTTCATTAGATACAATCAATGACTTATGATTCATAATTATAATTACACAATGAATTTTTTTAGAGTTATAACTTTACAGCTCTGGTTCCAAGTGGGGAAGATTTTTCTTTCTTTCGAGTCCTTTGATGACAGGCTCCATCCCAGCTGACTCCTTGTCTTGGGACTGGCCCAGACCAGATTCCCTGAATTTATTCAGTAACAGGAAGGAGCTATGGTTTGTGTTAATTTGAAAACTGCATCATATGAAAATGAGGTAATGGAGTTGGTAATAAAAGTGGTGGAAAGGATTTCTAGAGGAGATGGATTAAGGGAAATGGAAGGCAACATGGACACGTGGGGAGGACATGCACAGGTCTAAATTTCTCTGGAAGAAAATCTTCCCAAATGGACTTCTTCCTGAAGTAACTTTTCCCCAAAGCCCTTGAAGACTGACATGTGTAGATGAATGGGAAATGTCCTAGGCATGTTTAACTTGCTAGCAAACATTTTCAACACAGAAAGGAAATTTGCCATATGGCAGTGTGTTTCTAAAAGCAATATAATCATGATACATAATATTCAGGTATGCTAACTCTGTGCCAGGTGGCTTCCTAAATGCTTTATGCTTAATGTTCTCATTCAGTCCTCTAGACAATGCTATGAGGTTCACATTCCTTCCCATTTTACAGATGCCGAAGCTGAGACCAGAGAGTCTTAATAGGTCACTTCGAGTCACAGAGATTTTAAGAGGTAGGAGGGAAGGTTGAAATCTAACAGGCAGGAAAGCCCATTCTCTTCTTCATTGCATTGTTTCCAACTGCCATACCCCGTAAAGTATCACCACATTCATCTGGAAAGTGAACAATGTTCAATTCCATTAGAAGACAGAATGTCTTTGCTGACTTTTACAAAGGGAAATAGCATTACAGGAGGTGGGTGCTCCAGGACTTTTTTTGTGTGTGTCAATAGTAGGAATGAATTTTGGAGATGCAATGTGCCCTTCTGAGGCAGCAAGCCAGAACTATGAGGTGTGCAGGTTGTGGCTCTTGCGGAATGAAGCCACAGGCACGATCTCACCAACACCGCTCCAGCCAGCTCAGTCAACTGACCACTATAAGCCCAGTGAGCGTTCCTGCTCGTTCCTGATTTTGGATGTAGTTAAAAGGTGGATACTTTTTAGGGAAGCAAAGGAATTGAGTAGAAAAGAGTATGGAGAGTTTGGGGCCAGGCTGACATGCATTTGGATTCTAGTTCTGTCTACTCCTGGCTGTGTGAGTTTTGCATAGGTAACTTTTATCTTCCCCTCACTTGTAAAACGGAGGTTTACTCTGGGAATTAAATAAATGATATAAATAGAGTACCTAGTATCTCCATGCCTGGCACAACATTAAATGAGAATATTTTCCTTTCATTTCCTGTATACCTTTTAAAAATTATTTTTAACTTATTTATCAAGTGAGAGGAAGTCTTGAAATCCCAAAATGGGAGGTTCGTTTTCCTATCTGCTTTGTGGAGGAAAAGGGAGTACACTTGTCTGTTTTGGGTTCTGTTTTCTGTGGTTTATTTTTGTGTTTTTAGTTTATAGATAAGCCCTTTTAATTTCTAGTCCAAATAAAGAATAAAAAAATCAGACACAGTGGGAAGAAAAAAACATGATACATAGAACACAATGGGTCTTTGCAACAATGAACCAAATAGGAGTATCCATTCTCCCAGCACCAGTATTTTAAAGCCCCAGCTCCAAGCACTTGTTAACTTTTACCAATTATTTTTGCAGCATAATCCTGAGGCCTTCTGTGTCCAGGCTTTCCCCTTGCAGGCAGCTGGCTGCTGCATTACTATGTACAGAGTGAGGAAATAATTCATAACTATCCCACCCACTGCTGGGCCAACACCATCTGCCTAATCTCTTACCTGAAGGGAACTGCAAGGAAATAAGATTTAGAAGAAAACAAACTTACAAAAAAGTTATTTCCCCCCCTATTTTCCTTGGATGATGCAGACATTATTTTACACAAGGCAGTAAAGAACTCCATGCTCTGCTAAGCTTTTACTCTGTCTGTGTGGGGTGGGGGACATGGATAACAGATGTACTGATCAAATTTATGCTTTATCCAAAATGGTAGTAATATTCAAAGTGAAAACTAGCAATAATCAATAGTATCAAGAGAAGATCATGTAAAAGAGGATCTGAAAGAAACAGAACAGATTATAAGAGAACATATATTTATTGGAGGACATTTAATATTTGCTTTTGTAAGATAAGGCTCTTTCCCCACCACTCCAGAAGTGAGTTCTTTCCCCGTCTCCAAACATACACTATTTTCTAACTGAAGCTTCAAAACCATCAGGACTTACTTGATGATGCTCTCTGGAATATGGATGCAATCCATTGGGATCAGCTGACTGAGTTCCGATAAGCTACTGACATATTTAATTTTACTGCTGAATTTTGAACTAAAAAGACAAAGAAAAAAATCATGAGTTGCTGCTTCCGCCCTCCTTGGCCTCTTCCAGAAAATCCTGGTATCTCTTAACATCTTGCTCCAGCATACTTCATAAGAAGAAAAGCTAACATGATTTGAGCAGTGTGTGACAAATGCTGTTCTTAGTGGTTTATACTTATTGACGGGTCTCTTTCTTAACACAGCCTAGTGTGGTAGGTACTATTGTTACTCTCTTTTTAAAGATAAGGAACTGAGACGCAGGGTGTTAAGCATTTGCCTAAATCCTCACCATCAGTAAATGGCTGGGCTTGCATTTAAACCCAGTTTTTATGAACGCAGGGTCTACATGTGCCTGCCTCTCAGTGGTTCCTGCCCCTCTGGATAGTCTGTTTTATGGGTTTGTTTGCATTTAACAAACAAATCTTGTCGTTAGTTCTTTCAGAATCTACCAAGTACAGCCAAATGAAATAGCAAAATTCAAGGAGATAGAAAGTAGATTAGAGGTTACCAAGGGATGGGGAAGAGGGAAAGGGAGTGTTTCTTCGGAAAAATTAAAAAACAAGATGAATTAAAAAAATCTTCATCTATAAACATGATTGCTACTATTGGTATTAGTTTACTCATTAACAGAAAGGAGAAATTTTGGGTCTTTGGGGGCATTTGCCAAATAAATCCAATATGGTGGTAATATTGAACTGAATGTGTATGATATATAGCACACACACACATACAAAGTACAGTCAGGTTTCCTAATTCATGAGAGTTCTATAAAGTTGCTGTGCACATTGAATTTGTGACTGCTGAACTGTTGTGCCTAGTGGAAATACAGGGTGAGTTTCCTGTGGGATTTGGGTTACAATATTTCGTCAGTTAATAAATACATAACCTTGTTCTATTTGTGTTTCTGTTTAAAGACACCCTGTATCTTTTGCTTCCTCCTTAAATGTGTATACAGTGGTTCCCTGGGAAGTTCTTCTTTTCAACAGTGTTTTAGAAACTGCCATCATTTAACCCTATCTAAAAACAGTATCATTTGTCTTCAGAGCATTTTAGAGTGACATTTAAACAAGGTAACGAGGGGGTGGGGGGTGGGGCAGGAACTGGGGCTTGTAAAATAAAGTGTTGATTCATGAACTCTGAGCTCACAACAGCAGCACTATAAGTCCTGCCTGAAGGAAGCTTATCCAACACAGTATTTTTTCTGTAGGGCACAGCCCAGGCTTACTGCACTCAGAACACTAGACAGCATTTCAGCATCACACTTGGTGGCCATTTTAAACAGCAAAATCACCAAGAAAAGCACAAAAATGTGAAAAATGTGGCACTGAAAATACCACAGAAAGGACACTTATTTACAGTATGAGTTGAAATAACTGCTGCCTTGTTCAATCTCGACTGGGAACACGGGTGCATCTGGCAACTCAAATATTTTGCTACTTTGCACATGTCCATGAATGCCCACGAAAGTGCCACGAATACTGGTTTTGGGGTTACAGATAAATTTTAGTGAGTAGACAAATTCGGAAATATGGATTCTACAAATAATGAAGATCAACTGTATACATAAATTAGTTTACCTCTCTTATTTTCAAATTTTTATTTTATTTTTCTTCTCATTCCAGATGGGCCAAAGCTCAAAAACACGGTTCAATAATTGGATTTGAATTACCAATAATTTTCCCTTAAATGCTAATATTTTAGATGTATGTAAAGGCATAGAAAATGATCTGGAAGGATACTAATGAAACTGATAATGTCAATTGCCTCTGGGAAAGGAATTAGGAATAATAAATGTTCAGTGTTGAAGGAAGAACTCTTTTTGATCTTTAATGACTCAATATTTTGTAAGAATGCATTTCTGAGTTATTTGTGTAATGATGTGGGCTATGGGTGGGGGGGCTGTTCATCTCTTCGTAGATCACCTGAGCTGTATGTGTCCTGAGCTGTGCGTCTGGGACAGTGAGAACTGCAGCCCTGCCCTTGGTAACCATGGCAACAACTCCAGTCCTGGAAAACAGTTTTGCAGTGCAAACTCTATAAACTTTAAATATTCAGGGAGAATATAAACTAAATGTGTTAAAAGCTTACATGGAATGTATGAAGTCCATGCTAAAAGCTTACCTAGGATGTGGAAAATATATGTTAATTTGAGCTTATTAAGCACTGAAACAAAGAACCATTCGGCCCTCCTCTGTATAAAAAGAACTTGAAAATCTTGTTCAGGTCTGGGATTTTGAATGAGAAGCTCTGAACCCAGCTGGTCATACATAAATCTTTTTTTTCCTTCCCAAAATTATTCCTGAGTCCTGGCCTTTCTATATGCAAATAATTGAAACTTTCTCACTTCTACAACATAATTCCAAACTAATTTTAAAAATGTATCATTCTTGCAAAGCAGGTGGAGCTCAGTGGTTGAGCTCTTGCTTCACATGTACGAGGTCCCAGGTTCAATCCCCCGGACCTCCCAAAATAAAATAAAAAAGAAAGAAAAGAATCACTCCACCTGAAGGTGCAATTGATCCAGGGTCTAACGTTCCTGAATGGTTTCATATGAAAAGGTCCCTGTTCCACTGGGATCCTTCTGAGTGGTCTGCCAATTGTCCTGCCTTGTGTTCCACAGCTGAGCATCCCAGTAAGCAGCTTTTTCAAGGTCAGTTCTCTACATATCTGTCATTAATATTCTACTTCCCGTTTTCACCCTGGGCCACTGGCTGTGACTTGTGAATAAGTTACCAACCTTCCTGTCAGCACAGTTATTTCTAGCCTTCGTGATAAGTCTTGGGTGAACATAAACTATGAATGATACACCATGGTAGGCAGTTTCCATCCTCTGTAGTTTTTGAACTAAATTCAGGTTTCAATAAAAGAGTAGGTGGCTTAAGAGGAAGGAGGAAGTCATGCAAGGGGACCTCTGTGCCCAGTGTTACACTCACTAGACTCACAGTTCTCTAAACGTGCCACGTTCCTTCTTCCGCGGTATATTTGTTCCTGCGGTTTTTTCTACCTGGATGGCCCTTCTCCCTGATGTTAGCTGGCCGATCAAAACTCACTTCGAAGGGGAACTCTTCTGGGGAGCGTTTCTTGGTGCAGACTCTTAGCCTTTGCTCTCCCTTTGTTTCCCCCAAACTCACCCTCACCTCGAGTTATCACCCCGCAGTCGTACCCTGAATTGTAATTATTTAATTGATTGCCTGTGTCTGCTGCTAGACTGTGAGCTCTTTGAGGTCAGCATTTGAGCTATTTAATTTCTCAACCCAAATAACTCATTAGAAAAATGTATTTGCCATATACCTCAATCTTAGGTGCTGCTTTTTTGGAAGCAAAGAGACCCATCATACATTTTAGTGGCCTTTTTTTCAGATCTAAACATTGGTTTCACTGATGTAAATTAATTAATTGAAAAGGGGGACCTTTAAGAGGGCTTGACCTGATGAAAGCCTAAACCACAATGGTGAAGTGTTTCAAATGCTTGTTTCTTTAGAATGAGGCAAACAGCTGGCTTTAAGGCCTGCACCTGCCATTTATTGCCTGGGATACCTTGGACCTGGGGTCCAGTTATGGCACCCTGGCAAAATCCAGCTCGATGCCTGTTTTTTAGAACCTGCAAGCTAAGAACGGTTTTCACATTTTTTTAATTGCTGAAGAAGAGTATTTCATAACACGTAAAAATTGTAGAAAATTCAGGTTCAGTGTTCAAAAATAAAGTTTTAAGTGGAACATAACCACAAACTCATTTGCTTACTTATTGTCTCGGGCTGTTTTGGCTGCTTTTATTCCACAACGGTAGAGTTGAGTAGTTGTAACTAAGACCATGTGGCCTAAAAAGCCAAAAATATTTACTATTTGGTCCTTTACAGAAGTTTGTTGGCTCCTGCATTAGTCAATTCATTTGACCTCACTGAGCTTCAGCGTTTTTTCTGTAAAATGGAAATAATAAACAGCACCTCTTTCTGTATTGGGATTGCCACTAGGGTTAAATGAAATAATACATGCAAGCATGCAATAAATGTCTGCCATTATCATATGTAATGAACCACAGAATATTTGCTATAATCTTTTTTTTTTTTTGAGGTACTGGGACTAGGGATTGAACCCAGGACTCCATATGCAGGAGGCTGGCATTCAACCACTGAGCCACATCGGCTCCCCTGAATTGGCTCCCTTGTCTGTTTTCCAGGTGTTTTGCTTATTGATTTGCTTGTTGTTTGCTTGTTTGTTTTCTTTAGGAGGCACTGGGACCTGAATCCGCGACCTCCCATGTAGGATATGGGCTCTCACTGCTTGAGCCATATCCGCCCCTGTTATAATTTTATTATTGTTATTATTATTATCTTGAAACTCCCTTCAATAACTAGTGCTGACTTACAATCATTTTTCATTATTCTTACAGTAATAAATGCTTTGGGGTTTATCAAGAAAAAAGAAACATTATTATATATATATTCTGCCATAACCCACTGAATGGACTTGAAGAGAATGTAAACTATAATGTAAACTATAATTCATGCTGTGCAGCAGTGATCCAGAATGTATTCATCAAACGCAATGAATGTACCACACTAAGGAAGGAAGCTGATGTGGGAAAAGTGGGGGGTGTGGGGAGTGGGGCATATGGGAACCTCTTATATTTTTAAAGTAACATTTTGTGTGATCTATGTATCTTTAAAAAAAAAAAGATAATAAAGAAAAAGAAAAAAGAAAAAAAGACACATCAGTCAATCAACATCAAGGTTAATGTTTACATTTTCACCCACTAAACTTCTTATAAGTTCACCAGAGTGCCTTGATTCATACCCCCTAGGCAAAGCATTTCCTGCTAGTATTTAAATAAGTGGCTTTTGTATACCATAAATATTTCATAATAATTTTTAGAGCAACTTAACATAGTGTGGTAACGGGCTGAACCCTGCTGCTCAATTGTTGGGAGTAGGGATAGCTGAATAAATTTAAGCCAACACACAAAAAAATGTAGAAACTGATAAGTACAGTAAAATTTTTGCAAAAAGATACGAAGGACCTTACCCTTTAATTTTTTTTTTCTCTAGAAGTGGAGTTAGGAAGATAAATACGTAAGGAATTCATTAATGACTTTGAGATAAGAAAATTTCAATTTATTTAAAGAGTTATGGATCTCTATGCTGACTTTAGGTGAGATTTTACTCTATTTTCAGAGCTCTCCAGAAAATAAAAGTATATTGTCTCTTTTATTAAATTGTTCCAAGCCTTACTATGCTATGAGGCATATCTTACTTTCCTTTGCACCCCCAAAAGTAAGGTTACGCAGCACCTAATGCAAAAAAGTGCTCATTAGCATTCACTGAATTGAACTGAATTGAAACCAAGAATCCTCATGGATAATCAAAACACAGCTCTCAAAATGGCTGTCAGACTCTTAACTAACTTTGGTGACCAACATAATATTTATTCAGAAGAAGTGGAAAAATTAGTTCAATATATAGCTCCTGTTTATATCCTTGGTTAGTCTTAATTTTCTATCGCCATGCTATTATTTCTTTTCTGTTCTCTAAAAAATAACATCTTCACTTCAAATTTATGGTTCATGGACCCCCACCCCTCCATTTTCCATGTTTGCAGCTGGCTTTCTAAAGGTCATTTTGTATAATGATCAGGGGGGAAATAATCATTATGGAACAATTCTCACTCGTATTTCAGAACTCTTGATAGTCCAAAGTATCTTTTCTAAAAATATGGAAGAAAAATACATTTTCTTCCATACTCTCTTAGTTTATGAATTATTATTTATAGGGCAATAAGTACATATTAAAATAAACTATGAGTAGTACTTTTACTTCAATAATAACTACCTTATAAAAGGCCGTGTCACTGCAAGGATTGTTCTGATGAACCAAGATGGGTGAACAATGATGAATGATTTCAAATTCTTCCGTAACCTATTTTGAAAAAAGAAAAAAAAATTTCCTAAGTAATTTTTAGTGGAAATTAAAACAGAAAATATATCCCTATATAAGAATAAATGCAATTTTAGGGAGTTCTAGGCAAGTTACCTTTATCTGGTAGGAAGGTATAAAATGGCCATGACTTACAAAAAGAATGCTTTTGAGACAAAATTAAGACCTTGTATAATTCAAACATAATTTTCCCATAGGAACAAATGTAAAATAGAAAGACTGTATTCTTGGAGTGCATAAATTTATAACTATCATGGCATATTTTTGTTTAATGATGCTTTTTATTTTTGCCAGCATTATCTTTACTATTTTGAAGAGAATACATACATACAGTAATAGCAACTTGGATAATTTAGTTGATCTCACTGAGCGTTGGTTTTTTGTTTTGTATAAAAGAAAAGGTTAACTGTATTATGGGCTATTTGGCCTTGGGATTACCATTTTAGCTTTGCTGATATTTAAGCACATTTTTTCAGCATTAGCAATGGTACTTTGTGAAGGTTTGGATCATAAAACAGATTTGATTAGCATAGCAGGGCCCTCATGTGTGCACATCTAAGGGGTCCACACCTAAGGAGAGGCCAAGCGTATCACAGACATCATACATGTATATGAATATTACGAAAGTTTTTCTGCAGATGACAATAAAGTGTTTGTTCTAATATCATCAGTATGGATGGGATTAAAATATCTTGAGGAGAGGGAGCGTCTTCTAATTTACATAACAGCACTATACGGGCTAGTGGTTAACTTGAATTAACAGTGACTGTGGAGATAAGAGCATGGTGGTTGTCCAAATCCCAGTAGAGCAGGGTCAAAGGGTACCCGTAAAGAATCATGGGTACTTTGGTTTATTGGTTCAAGCTGCACATCTGTGAAGCACAAGCATATGCATAGTTTAAAACAGATTTGGTCTGCCAGGTTTGAGCTTACAACATTAAAAAAAAATCCAGGAAAGACCTGCTTTATTTCAAATTTGGGACATCAAGTTACACTTGTATTAATTTTTTTACAATTTATTATTTAAAATATGCATAATTCAAATGTGTGATTACACCTTTGGTAAATTTAGAAGAAATTAGATGTAGAGGCTATTGAGGAAAGCAAAATAGCAATTAAATAATGGAGCCCATATACCGTCTGTCAATCATCTGGTAGCATTTCTTCATCCAGCCTAGCCCCGGCATCTTGCGTCTTGGGGTTGCACCATTCAAGTATATAATCATATAGTCTTCAGCTACCATCAGCTCCAAAGTACTTATTACATATCTAATCACAGGAAGGAAGAGAAGTGTTTTTAGTTTTCACATGAAATATTCCATCTCATTACACTGTAATTATGTAACATCTAAATTACAGGTTGTATGATATTTAAGAACGGTTGTGCATATTACCTCTTCACCTTGAGAAGAATGCAGTTATGTAAGATCATTTCTCTGAGAGTTATTGCTTTTATTTGTGTGGTTACCTTTTTTAAAAAATGCAGGCGCATTAGTAAAATGTGTGGCTTATAAATCTGACTTTTGAAAATGTCAACAATGTTGTCAAGTACTAAGGGAAACTGAGATTAAATAAGGGCAGATATAAACATAGTAAAGTTATCATCAGTTGACTAAGAAAATGTTACCAGGGAATAAAAATACTTCATCCAAAGGAAATGTTACAAGATTTAAAAATGTAGGCCAAAAAGTGTTCATTTTGTTTTCAATCCATTCTAGGGACAAAAGAGCTCCTTGAAAGTTTTAGTGTCTTGAGTAGTATTCCTTGACAGATACTTCATTTCCTTTTTCCAAAGTCTCTCTCTTTTAATGAATGGTGTTCGACCTGCCATTTCATGCCCACAGACATTAATTCAAAGCGCTTTGTCATAAGCATCACTCACAGGAAAAGATTTTCCATGACATAGTGGTAATCCGCCCGACTGCTGTCTGGCAGAAAACAGGCGGCAAACACAATGATGGCATTTAGACCGTCCCCATAGTATCCTGGGGACAAACAAAAAGACATTTGTAACCAATTGAAAGCTCTTAACAAGATAATATTTAACCTAAAGGATAAATCTGGAAGGCTTGGTAAGTGTGCGTATGTGGGTATATAATAGATATATCTTAATATGAATATTGTACAGTCTTAACTATATATTATACTGCTATATATATGTACATGTAATTATCCATCAGTGGTTAGCATCTATGTTAGAAAGAATCTTAAATATACAGTGCGACTATATTTGCCTGTGCATATTGTTAGAGGTTCCCCTTCACTAGGTTTGAGTAATTAACAAGCTGTGACTCAGTTCCCTCTGACAGGCACTGAGGAAAGACAAGCCCCAGACCACTGCCCGTGCCCCAAGCCTATGTGCCTAAAAGCACAGCACTTCCCTAAAGAACAGAGAAACCACGTGGAAAGGGGAGTAAGTGAGATAGAGACCTTGCTTGCTGCAGATCAAGGCGCCACCTGCTCCTCTAGCATTCAAAGAAAACATAACTCCCTAACTCACTACCCTCTAGCCATACAAGGTAAAATTTTCACCTCTTGGGCTCCCTACTGGCCCTTGCACCTCACTTGGACCCTCGAGCCCCTCCCACTGACCATCATTTCCCTGCCTAGGAAGGAACTGTATAAATTCAAATTCCCCCTTTCCAGGGGCAGGCTGAAGTCTATTCAGACCCCCCCTGTTGGGAGTCCTTCCAAATAAACTTTTTGCCTGCAGTCATCAGTCTCTGTGTCCCAGTGAGTGCCCCCTTTTCTCTAACACACATATATATACACACATACATACTTACATTATGGAGGATTATATGTGCTAGACATAGTTGTGAATGGGGTGTATAAATTCTCAATTTACAAAGGCCAAGAGGGCAACACTTTTTGACATACAGGCTTCTAATTTATATAATATTGATTACATAACTTAAAAAATGCCAATTTATATAATACTTCTTTCCTTTCAAGCTAAGAAAAGAGGTTCTATTTCATTTTCTTTAGTCCATTTTAGCTTTTCTAGGCTCCAGTTAATTTGAGGGGTGCTATTTGGCAGATTGTTGAGAAAATAGGAGTGGGAAAAGCAGGCAAGTATGGCTGTTGAAACTCTGAGGATAGATCCTTAAGAGTTGAAGGCAGATATATCCCAGGATATTTCATCCACTTTTTGAAAGCCCTGAAGTAATTTTGGCTCTGCCCCATCTTTTAAGAAAACAACCTCTGCGTTCCCTTATAGCTCATCTTTGAAATCCACGGCAAGTGTCAGTCAAAGTCCCACAGAGAGGTGTGTGGAATCTCCTGTGATTTTCACACTTAAAAATGGAAGCAATTACGTTTTTAATATCCCTTTTTAAACATTTGCAACTGCTGTCAGATGGCACAGTTCTGGGCTTCAGAGTCACTAAAAAGAGATTTCTTCAAAGCTTTGAGTAGGAGGACAGGACACACCCTCAAGCCTGATCCTGTCCTCCCAGTACTCAGTCCGTTTCACTTTTTCAGAACTCTAGCCCTCCTGGTGATTACACATGGCAGCAAAATACTGGCTGCATAGAGATGTGGATGGGCTTAACGCCTAAAGAGCAGCTTAATGAGATGTTCTCAACCAAGTAGAGGGAATGACTCTGCTGCAAAAAGGATGAGGGAAGAGAGAGACACCAACTAAAAATACAGCAAATTACGGATTTGCGTCTATTACTAATTTGAAGTTGTTGTATACAGGGTTTACGCTACATATTTTTGATGTTACCTATGTAAATATATACCTAATGCAACTCTTGTTTGTGAAACACGATTGCAATATATATGTATTTATCATACTTCTTTTCTAATGTAACATGAAAGAAAATGGCAGGGAAAGACATCTTTCAATACAAGAAATGCTTATTCCACCAAATAGTTTTATTTAAGAAGATTTATATTTAAATGAAAACCCCAAAAGGATATGGAAGTTTAGTTACACTAATCCTAACACACGAAGATATGTGATTCATACTCGGCTGAAGGAAAACGACTGGGTGCATTAAAAGAGATGACAGACAAAATGAACCCAACTTAAAAACAAGTAAGAAACTGCCTTTCAAAAGCATCTTTCTAAATGTAGCTGTCTGACTTTAGGGCGCTTGGTTACTTTGACTTCCTGTTCTATTTCTGGAGAATTCCTAAGATTTTTTTTTTTTTTAAGAAATAATGGAAAGATGGTAAACACGACTCTAAACACTATTTCAGAAGTCATCTTAAACGGCAGCTCAGCCCTCAGTGTCGATGCCGTCTGACCTTGCAGTGTTGTGGTGGTGCGAATACTCTAGCTCATTTGAAATAAGGGAATATTTAGGAATCAGCTTGCCACATGATCATTGCATAGGTAAGGAATGTTCCTTTATAGAAAATTTACAAAGGAAGATGGCTTTTTGTATTTTTGGGTAGAGGAACTGTAGGGAGAGAAGAAGGGACAAAAGAGAGGAAGAGAACAGAAGGAGAGGGAGAGAAAGGAAATATAAGAAGATTTCCACATGAAAGCTCTCCTCCTAAAACCAAGAACTGGCATCACTGTTGTCAGGCTTTGGCAACAGCAAAGGCTGGCAAAGTGCAATAACGAGAATCAGCAGGAGCCTGTTTTTGTCCCTCCCAGATGCCTTCTTGGGGGTCAGCTAACCCCTCAATTTCTAGTCTAAAGTAGGTACTTACTTGAGTGAAGTTTCCTATTGGCAATGGCATAATTCATTTGAAATTTTTTAAAAAATTTACTTCATTATACGCTATTCTCAATAAACGCGAGATGCAATCAGGGTGTGTGCACTGAGGTGCATGAGTGATCCCACCTTGGTCCTCTTGAGACTATGAAGCAAAGATGACAAACCTTACCTGACGAGGAACACAGAGGCCTGAAAGGGATGTGACACAAGTTTGCTGGCCAGGAAATGGAATGCAGTGAGAAGGAAAGATGTCAGCCACAACCAAAACATACACACACACACACCAGCGAGCAACTCTTCGCCTCATTCTTTCCAGGATGATTTTTCCATCAACACTGTAGAGAAGATTACCTGAATCTCCTATAATGAAATAAGAGAAGTAAAAAACAAGAAAGGAAACTCCTTGTTACATTCTTTGGCATGATTTGCTTTGGTTATTTCAATGTGTTCTTTGCTCCAAATTTTTTTTAAAAAGCTAGTCCTGGCCTCAAAGTGACCCCACACTACGGGCAGATCAAAGCCACCCACACCCCTCTTGGCTTTTTCATTTAAGCAGAGGGCAGGGATATTGACCATGGGCTCAGAGGATGTAAACACTCACAGGAGACCACCTTCACTTGATGGATGAAGCGACTGAGGCTCAGAGACGTTAAGATATACCCGTGGCCATAGACGAGTACGTGGCAAAGAAGGATTTTGCACCCTGACCTTACACACTTCCACATTGTAAATAGTGCTTCGGGCAATATCTCACATTGATGTCACAAAAACGAAGACTGGATTATTGGGTCAAATACTGCTCTTGTGCCCCAGTATTTCCAAACAGAACGGGCATGCAGCAGGGCCTGGCTGTGGTTTGGCAGACGTTGCTGCTGACTTGCACAGCTCTTGTACTGCACAGAACAGAGTCCAGCTGGACTCTCCCACTGGGCTAAATGGGGAAACTTCCTCATAGTGAAATGTGTGTCCAAAAACAAGATCTGTGCTCACTACAGAGGGCTGCTTTTAAAATACTCATCAGAAGCCAGGATGACAAACCAGTAGGTCGGTACCTAAGGGGTATTGCTTAGTCATCTCCAAGGCCTAAGAGAGTGGTGTAAGCTTCAAACACAGAAGGCAAAGCTTTGGTAAATTCAGAAGTAACATCTGAACTGTCTTCACCGACAGAGCACCAAAGCTGTTCAGGTTGTAGGAGAAGATGGCATCTCGCTCACATCCAGGGAGGTGACAGCCAGAGGATGTTCATGCAAGGCAGTGCCTGGAGTGGGCCAAGGTGGGGCAGGGAGGGGAAAGGCGACCTTCTCTTCAAAACAAACCCAGTCACACAGACAAAAAACAACCTCACGCGCAGAAAGGAGAGAAGCAAATGCCCAGGGGAGGAGGTGGCAGGGAGGGAGAGCACAGCAAACCAGGTTAGCCCTGAGGCCTGAGGTAAGTTTTCATCAAGACCACGGCAGGCAGAAGCAGCGGCTTTCTCTTGATTTGGGCAACAGGCAGATAGGCTCAACACATCCACCCAACCCACCTAATTTCACTGTGGTTGAAAGAACAAGTAGGTGAGTCTGCTGCAGTAATAAGATGACTAGGCCTTTGGCAGCAGCAAGTCAGCCGGCCTGCCTTCTTCCCATGAGGGCAATGCCTTTGAGAACCAAGGGGTGCAGAAGTCCACAGGGAGATCACTGGGTGACTTTGACTTACTTTGACAGACTTTTCTACCTTTTTTGACTTTTTAGAATGAATGCAGGATATTTTTATAGTCCGCCTTTTGTTTTGTTTAAAGCTAGCTTTAAAAAAACAAACACAAACATCCAAAAATGCCTGACAAGTGGCACAAAGAGGGTATGGGTATTCTGGGAAGATTTAGGTAATGTTCAGGTTGTGGTTTTCATCAAAAGAACAAAAGCGTTGACTCTGGCCGGTTGTCTGTCATTTCAAAATGACTTTTCACTTGCAGCAAGATTAGACCAACCCTTATTCCAAAGGGGACGGGGAAGGCTGCCCCACAGCAGCTATACTTGGGCCATATTAGCATTTCAGGTCAAAGAGTGAGGCAATAACAAAAGGAATGGGATGGCCAGGGCACCAATTGGTATTTTCCTTCATTTTCATGGCCAGTTCCCTAGAGGATCCTGATACTCATGTTGAGGTAACAGCACATGGTATGGAAGGTAAAAAATCTGCTGGTAGAAGAAGGCTTGACTGAAATAACAAAATGTTCTTCTGCTCATTAGAAAGCAAAAATTACAAGTTTAACACAGTGGCAAGTTTAACACACTTGTCCTTATTAAGGAAGAGAGAATTTGAAGAACAAAGATTGCCGTGTCAGCTTACACTCTTTCCAGAACAGCTGGGTGATTAGGGTGTGCTTCAGGAATGCGGGGAAGAAATGCATGCAGCAGAAAAGTCCAGAAGCTGTTTATGTTTTCCGAGGTTGACAATGTTAAATGTGTTGCTTGTGCTCATTTGACTTTTTGTGAATTCCAAATTAGTCAAAGCTACACATGCTCCTGCAGAAAGCACTGGAAATGCAAAATAGAGCTTTTCTCTCTCCTTTGTCCCTTACAGGGAGCAGATGGAGGCTTTGACAGGGAGGGGCTCTTGTCAGGCATAGATTTAAAGTAGTTTAGAGAAAAGCAAATTTCAGATAAGGGAAAAATCAGCCAGACTGAGTCGAAAAAGATTTCCTAGAGCTTCTGAAGAGGATTCAAAAGTCTGTTGTGTAATTAGAAAGATCTCTGATGTAACAATCTTACCATAAGCCATGGTGCTGTGTATTCTAGAAATATTCAGTTAACTGTTACCAACCGATAGGAATTCAAAGCAGACATTATTACATTGGACAACTATGGCTTTCAGGAAATTTTGCACAGAAGATTGTAGCTATCAGACAGGTGGTATGAAAAGCATTTTTTACAATGGGAAGTTGTTTTTGTACAGTAGGCTTTCAAATGTTTACTGAATTGAGTATGAAGTGTTATACTTAGCCTTACACATCCCTGTGAATATTGACTGCAGAAAAGGGACACCGGGATGTCACGCTACAGAAGACCCAAGTTTTGTTTCCTAATATATATATGGTTACCCCACTTCCCCATTTAGAGGGTTCACACAGAACACAGCTACCTCCGTGAGAAATGACTCTCCTGTAGGGCTCGATGGCCTTCATGTCAATCCGCTGCTCTTGTTCCCCAATCACCACCGTCCGCCACAACCGGTTGTCCTCCCGCTCCTCTTCTGCGGTATACTCTGGAATAGACTCTGACTCTTGGCCAGAGTCCTTGTTGGTGGTAGGATCCTCTGGAAACAAAGCACAGAGCAGGGCTGAGGGAGCAAGACCTCCAAAGTTGAGGCAGTTCAACCATTAGGCTGTAAGCTACCTCCTGTCAGAGTCAGTCCCATGGAGCTCCCTCTTTTGTCCAGCCCTCAAAAGGCTTAACATCATCTTGACCACATAAAGGACACTCAGTAAAGTCTTATTTATTGACTGACTGATCCATCAAACGAATTGCTAAGGTCAAGCTGAGGTGGGGACAGGCACAGGGCTAATGCTAGCTCATGCTATCTGTAGTTCAGTGGGGTTTAGGATAATGCCAACTTATCCTTGATCCTGCAGGTTAAAGACTGCAGGTATTTCTGATGGGGTAAAGGGCTATTTAATTGGCCCAGATAATCTTGGTTTCCTTGGGCCACATTTCTTGACCTTTGGAGTATTCTGAGTCTTTAGGGGGTCCTTGGCCTGATGTCAAGACTAATGCTAGCCTAGAGCCCTGCTCTAAGATTATTACAACAGGATTGAGCCCCCTTTTCTATTGGGAACCCATCTGGACATAAATTTAATATTACTTCCTGTAGATCCTATCTCAAAAAACACTGAAGAATGATTTTGCAGTAAGCAAGAAACAAACAACTTTGTAAGACCAGAAATGGTCCATGGTTAAAAATTCAGAAAACTCTTAAATTTATGGGTGCACACGGCAATAAAAAAAGCCCACTAAGCATTCTTTGGGGAGAAATTTACTACTCACTTTTGTGCCTCTGATAAAAGCACCCATTTTGTGTTTTTAAAAAAGTAGCAATTGTTTCTACTTTTACTCCAACTGCTACACGAATGGTAATTCTACAAGCATGGTAATTCTTTGTAAGTATAGGTAATTTGAAGGAAAAGATTATTTATAGCCTTAACAATAATCCTGTGATATATTACCATTCTTATTTTTCCATTCATGGGAGGACCTTTGAATTGACCCTGTACTGTACGTATTTCTCTTTTGGCCCTTTTGATAATAAAAATAGCAATGATTTATTAAGTATCTGCCACTTATAAGGCACAGGCATAGTACTGTCAGCAGTATAACGGACATTCCACACATGAAAATCTGACTCCAAAGCAGTTTGTCTCAGATCACAGAGTTAGTAAGCAAATATAGTGAAACCCTTACCCTTTCCACTCTTCTAAACTAAGTTATCATCTGGTACAATGAATGTGAGATTGTCTCATCCTCATTTATTTTACTACTAGGCTGTGATCACTTAGGGCTAAGAACTTGTGTCTAAATCACTTTTAATATGCACTTCTACCCACCCACTCTGTGCTTTACTTGGAAACCTACACAGGGCAGGCACACAATAAAACTGGGAGGGTGAGTGGGTGAGTAAAGAAAGTTTGGATAGCTTACTAGAAATAAAGGTAATCTGTAAGGGAGCTACAACAAAGCCATTACGTTAACAGAAGATTCTGCAATTATACAGGCAATAGTGTCTAATTACCTGCGACGTAGAAAAGTAAAATGAAGTTCTGCCGGGAAGCAGTCCTAGCCTTTTTTGCCAACACTGACATCTAACACCACCTACAGAGTCTTGCCTCACACTGGCTGCTTCTGCATTCTCACCTGCTCTTGGCAGCTACCAAGGACAGAAAGAAGCTTCAGAGCAAGCATTGCCTCACCTGTGCAAATCCATCCATGGGCACTGGACTCCCTGACCTGAATCCCTTCCTGCTTCTCCCTTCCTGCTTGGGTTAGGGCCCTTACAAGCTAACCTTAGCTTTTCCCCCCGGACCTTGTTTCCCATTCGGTCTCTCCTCCCTTGGGCCTCTGGGTTCTGACGGGGTTTGTCTTCTGATGCTTTTTATAGACACATTCCCTTCCCTGAGGTCAACTCACCATCCACCAACCCTTCTTGGGGTAACCCACCTTGCCAGGTTTGGACTTTCTGGCCTGCTCTAGCTTGACCCTGGTGATCTGCATGAGGTCAGGGTGAGGGTTGTTTTATTTTATTTTCTGCATGCTTTTATTGAAGTTGCCTGGTTAAAAAAAAATTGTACCGGAGTCTTTTTTTCTGGTTATAAAAGTAAAACACCCTAGTGAAAGTGCAAGCAATACAGAAACTGCTAATGAAATCAGTGAAAATCCCCATAGCTACTCTCACCCATTATTACCTGATATACATTCTTCTTCCTAAGCACATATACATGCACATTTTTCTTCAAAAAGTATATATATTCCATATATTCTACACATTTTATATATACTGTTCTGTAACTTGCTTCTCTCCAACAATATAGCATAGGCTTCTTTATGCCTCGGTAAATATAAATCTTGCTCATTTTAAAAAGTAGCCCTAGTAGATTCCATTTTATTAATGTTTTCCAATTTTTCAATCCTATAGTGATGGAATTTAATTTTATTCCATTTTGTTGTTGATATTATTTCTTAAAACAATTTCGTTTCACTAAGTATCTTTCTTAGGTGTCTCACCTCATTTGTGCACATATTGCTACCGGGTAAATTTCTAGCAATGGAACATTGGCTCAGTGAGAACAAGCACTATAATTTTTATTGTCATTTTTTGCCCTTGAATATGTCACACCAAGATGTGTGAGAGCACCTGTGTCTTCACACATTCAAAACACTGGAGGTCATTCCTTGACAATTTAAGGGAAAATTTGTCTCATCATTTTCATCTGAATTTCTCTAATTAATAATGAAGGTAAGAATTTGAAGATGTTTGTTGGTTATTTCTATTTCTCCTAATGAAAGGGCGGTACCTGTGCAATCCTTTGTCTATTGTGGTCCTTAAAGATATTCTGGTGTTCTATGTGAAGAACTTTGTCATGTATTTCACCTCTTTTTCTGACTTGAGCTGAACTTTTATATTTATAAGGAAATTTGTGCCAAATTTAAATTTAATATTTGTATATAGTCAAATCTGTTAATTTTTTTAAAAATAGGAGGTACCAGAGATTGAACCCAGGACCTCGTATGTGAGAAGCAGGCACTCAACCACCAAGCTACACCTGTTCCATGAATCTGTTAAATTTTTAAAGTTTTTTGATTATGGTATCAAGGACACCACACTTTGAAATTATATATGTATATATACACATAAATATTTTCCTACAGTTTCTTTAAAAAAACAGGATTATTACTCATTTGGTTTAAGTTTCAGTCTGAAGCTTTTTTAAAAAATATATTTTTTATTAGAGAAAATTGTGATCTTATAAAACAATCATGTATAATGTGCAGAATTCCCATACATCACCCCTCCTCCAACACCTTGTATTGTTGTGGAACATTTGTTACAGATTATGAAAACATCATCAAAATATTACTAGTAACTATGGGTCTATAAGGCTGGAACTTTTTAATGAAGTTTTTCCTAATATTTCAGAGATCTGGTGCTAAGAAGTTGCTGAGCTTCGTCTCCTTCCCCACCCCTTCTACTGAGGCAATGGGGAAAAAAGTTATTTAAGAGTTTGGGGTGCAGAAAGTTCTCTTAACGTTAACAATACAACCTATAAGAGGTATAGCTTTATAGAAGTTAACAATACAACTTATAAGAGGTATAGCTTTATTTATTCTCTTGAATTATAATAGCACTACCCCCTTGATCTTAATAAATCTTCTGCTGTAACTATAAATTACTCCTCCTCCTTCCAGCCATCATTTCCCCATTATTTTCAAAATTTTCAGATCTCATTGAGCTTTCTATCCTTAGGCCTTTCAAATTTAATTTTTAGTCTCATGCCCTCTTCACTAAGAAATGCTGGATTCTCTTTGTATCCCTTTCTCAATGATAAGTTTTTCTCCCTGGCAACTGTTGAAGTCAATTAAGCCCTGGGCATACGAAGAGAAGTCAACCTGAAAATTGTCTTCTGTCTATTGTGTCTATTGTGACACAATATTGTGTCTCTTGTGAGATGACTTAGCACACAAGCTCATCAATATCCTGTGCCACACAGATCACAATGAGAGAATCCATTGTTGGTATTCATTAAGGATTAACCAGGGCTGACATCAGCTCTGGCCCTCCAGAAGGGACACAGATTTGTGAAAGGGGGCTAACTTTTTTTTCTTTTGAAACATATTAATAAAGCATACAATTTATCTCAAGTGTACAATCAATGGCATTTGGTATAATCACATAGCTGTGCATGTGCATTCATTACTTTAATCATTATTAGAGCATTTTCATTATTTCAATAATAATAATAATAAAAATAAACAACAAAAAAGACAAGCAAATAGGAGAATTTTTGAGGTACCGGATGCCAGGGATTGAACCTAGGACCTCGTATGTGGGAAGCTGGCGCTCAACCACTGAGCCGCAATCGGCTCCCCTGAGTTGGTTTTTTGTTTGTTTTGCTTGTTGTTTGTTTGTGTTTTTTTTTAGGAGGCACTGGGAACCAAACCCACCTCCCATGTGGGAAGCAGGCTCTCAACTGCTTGAGCCACGCCCACTCCCAGGGGGCTAGCTTTCTTGCACTTGCAATATGAATACCCTTAGAAGACATTATGCTGAATGTTTTTCTCGATATAGAAAGGATGTCCTATATACAGTTAAGGAATTTTTAAAATTCTTTTGGTGAAAAAGAGCAGACAGGCAGTTAATTTGAGTATGAAATCTTAGCATACAAAATATGAAAATAACTGACCTTTTTAAACAATAACCTTATGGTATAAGATCACCTTGGGGTCAAAAAAAAAAAGTTCAATACTTGATTAGCTTATAAACACAGTTAAAACATGGAATAGATTTTATAAGCTGGTTGCCTGCAAGCTGTAAAATAATGGAAGAATATAGATAGGGAAGTTAAGCATAAGCGACTCCTGATTATCTGGAAATAATATTGGGGTGCCTTATTCACATGGAAACCTGTCATTAGAAGTTAGTTTTAGAAAAGGGAGCTTAAATGAGGCCACCTCATCACTTGGGAGCCTACAAAGGAAAAATATGGGAACATATAAGTTTTACTATAATTCTAAAACATTCTTATCAGAAATATTCAGGCTAAAATTCTTTATCATTTTTCCATTTCCCTTATAATATGTGCTTGCTGAGATTTGAATTCTGATGAAAATACTTTGTAGTTGGTTTGCACAACAGAAATAGGTCATCATTTTTCTGACCCTTGAGTAATTTTAAGTTTCTAGGATTGTATTATAAAGCATGAAAACAAAGTTAGGTCTCCCTTAATGTGTAAAGCTGAACTCCTAAGTCCTTCGGTATCAACATATTTCTGCTATCATTGTCACTGTAAATATCAAAGGAAATCAAGCCTTAATTATTTTGGTACCTTAAATTATAGGTCTCAACTATTTGGACACAAGTATTAAAGAAAATTGCTTGGAAGCCAAGACCAATAAAATTTTTTGATAATGAGATTCAAAATTTTTCCATAAGCAAACTCTCATTGTGGGCAAAATTCTGGCCAAGGTGTTTGTTGTAATCAATTGCTGAATAAAACAGGCAAATGGCATGAAAGTCCTTCAGGCACCTGGTAACACAGTATCTTCCAGTCATGAAAATGGCTAGATAAAAGAAAATGAAATGGTAAAAGTGGGCTCTCAGGTGCAACTTCAGACACGTTAGCCTAATTTAACAAAAGACCCTCTCCTATTCATTGTAAGTATATTTCCAGTGCTGCAGCCCAGACTAGGGGTCAAGGGCACCAACTTTGGGTTTAAATGCTGTCATGTACTAGCTGTGTGACCTAAAGCAAATTACTTAACCTCTTTGTATTCTCATCCATAAATGGGATAAACATAATATCTCTCTCATAGAGTTGATACTTATAAAGCATTTTATAAGTACGGACACTGGCACATAGCAAGTGTTATGAGGTGTTCCCTAAATAAAATAACCAACCGAATACTTTTGAACTGTACCTTAAACAATCCAATTTTGTTTAGAATGTTTATGCTTACTTCAAAACACTCACATGAGAAACCCAAAGAACATACAGTTTTGAAGCATTTTTTTCATACTTCAGGATTAAAATATATTTATATCCTATGACTCTTACATAGTTATCTATGCGTACATGCTTACAAAATATAGTCAGCTGTACTTTATTTCCAATGTTTAATTTTTGTTTGCTTGCTTGCTTAAAACAGTGTCTGAACATACATTTTTCATTTGAAAATTCAAGGTAAACTTTAAAATTCAACTTACATTTAAATTCTATAATTTGAGTTTTAAGTCTAAAGTCGGGTTGTGGTCATCAAACTGGTTCTTTCAACATAACTGCGTCAACTAAATAGAAAGAACTATGTCAGCAAGTGACAGCCTTAATTACCAGTTTGCTCAGCCACTGCCACTTTGCTTGGAAGCTTTACTATTTATAAAAATAAAAGGTTCAAACGTGGTGTGGCACAACTCTCCAAGGCAACAGAGACACACAGGGGGACGAGAAGGAGGAACCAGCAGGGACATACCACAGCTGGCTTCTGTGGGACCTTAAGGCGAGGCACGATTCTAACGCATGGGCTTATATTAGCAGGAAAAGGGTAGAGACAGCTGGGGTGGGCTGGAGCAGCTGGAGCAACTGATAGTGGTGGATCAGCTGGGGAAGACTCCCTCGGTTGGAGGAAGAGGATATGAATTCAAGACCTTTCACCTCCAATTTGGATATTTTGACCTAAAAAGTTAAATACCCAGATAACTAGAGAAATTCATGAAAATGATAAAAGTGCAATATAAAGTTCTCCTTAAACACAAAAAAAACATAGAACAAGTAGTGTAGCCACTTCCATTTTATAAACTTGAAAAAAATCAAGCAATAAGGTAAAGGTAGAGTCTGAATCCAGCATTGGTTATTGCTGCAGTAGTGCATTGATTTGATTGAATTAATGAATTACTTTGATGAATCTCCTAATTATTTTCTCCTATGAATGAAATTGCTGGAATGAGCATGGCTCTAAAAGTCAGGGCATCACTTAATAGTTTTGTTTTGAGACTAGAAGAGTTTCTACCATTAATAAAAGCAATAGCAGTGTCAGCATTTCTCTCTTTCAAATAATTGGCTTGCAGTGAAACAGAAACTATGCAATGCTATTTTAAAAGGAAATGCTTTATATTTACACATACTTTTTTTCATTAGAGGAGTTGTAGGTTTACAGAAATATCATGTAGAAAACAGAGTTCCCATATACTTCCCCTTATTAACATGTTGCTTTAGCATCATACCTTTGTTACAATTGATGAGAGAATATTATTATGATTGCACTATTAGCAAGAGTCCATAGTTTACATCAGAGTTCACTCTTTGTGTTGGACAGTCCTATGGTTGTTTTTGAAAAAATTTTATTCTAGTAACATACATACCACCTAAAAGTTCCCTTTTAACCACATTCAGATAGATAATTCCGTAGAGTTGATTACACATGCAATGTTTATATGCACTTCTTAATGAATCACATGTCATTGAGCCAGAGAAAGAACTAAAGTAAGGTTGATATTCATATCAGAAGGACCTGGCAACTAAGATTTTTCTTTTTATTTCTTCCCTCCCCAACCCATCTCTCCTTTCTTCTTTATTGGAGATATAGTAGCAAGCACAATAAAGTTCCTGCCCTCCTGGAGCATATATTCTAGTTGGAAGAGAAAAAAAAACCATGCACGCAAACAGTTAAGTAATGTGCTTTCAGTTAGTGATACATGAAAATAACCTGAATTCTGGGATAGAGAGCGACTAGGTGGGCTGGGCTGGGCTGGTGATTACAGAAGTCAAGCGAAGGCTCTTTGAGGAAGTGTTATCTAATTGAAGTCTGAATAAAGAGATGGAACCAGCCATGTGAGGATCTGGGGGAAAGGACATTCCAGACAGTGGAAGCTTGTACAAAGGAGTTGGTAATCTCTGATTTCCCTGCTTCAAATTTCATCTTCCAGATTAAATCCTCTCTCCCAAACCCAGTCCCACTTTTGTTACAACACAGCATGTAACAGCCTTTCCTCACCCCAGTGCCTGGCCCAGGCCTCGTAGAGAGGAGAGGTTTAATAAAAGAAGAATGGCTACGTGTGACCTCTGTGAACCATACCTGCTCCACCAATCATTGCCACCTATGATACACGTAGGAACCTGCAGAAATCACAGAAATGAGCCACTAGCACCGAAATGGGAGGTTTTTCCTACTGTCAATCAATCTTTCACTTTGCATTTTACTTAAGCCATGTCAGCTTGGCAACTTACCATGTCCAGTGTACTCAAAAGAATCTGCTTCATCAGGGGTATCGAGTTCATCCACATTGATGTCAATTTCATCTGGACTGTCCAGGTTATCATCAGAGAGAATAGAGCCTTCACTTTGGTCCAAAGAAAGATTGATATTTGGGGCTGTGAGCTTGATTCTCCGAGAATGAGTGCCATTAAGATCCAGAGAATTAGGAGGTTCTAAAGAGGAAAACAAATAGCCAAGAGTGGGTTTGGGCCCCAGTGAAAGACATCTGTAAGGCCTTTCCAGCAAATGTAGACCTACAAATCCTTACATGGGATTTAGGCTCCCTTCATAAGCAGCAGGCCCCAGTTTTGCCTTTCTACCCATATCAGCCCTGATAAGGTCATGTAGCCATGGAAGCTGGGAGCCATTACTAAATGGGTAGAAAACCAGTTTTCAGAACTGCTCTGAACAGGTTTGAGAACTTGATAGTGTTATGATATTAAATGGAATTTTTATGATGCATATTGTATAAGAAAAACAGCTGAGCTTATATGTATCTTCTAATTATTCATGTAGAGTTTGTTCCTATGGAATGGAGGATATGAACTTTATTTCTTACATTCACAGACATTTCCAAGATGCTTCAGTTCTTGACAACTGTGTATGATCTTCAGTAACCTTTCCTTGGCTGTCATTCTCTTTTTGATAAAATATTAGGTACCTCCCAATTTACATTCTTTGAACTCACCCAAGCAGTCAGTACTCATTCCAGTATTGCTTGGGATTGGTTCTCACACCGTAAGTTAGAATCTTAGGTTAAGACTCATGAAAGTAACTCACAGCCTTTCACTGCATATGCATATTGGGGTTCATGGGCCTTTCATTTAACAGAAGCAATGCTGAAGAAGTCATTTTTAGCCAAGTGCCTCTCAACTAAGCAAAGGCAGAGAGAGAGCCTAAAAATAGAAATCACAGGATTTGGGGGCAAGAGCTATTCTGACAGCTATCTGGTATACCCAGCAATTCTGTAATTGCAACTGTGGCCTTGTTCTAAGTAAGCTGACATTGTCTCTTTGTCATTAAGATTTTTCTTTCCTGTAGAGATCATCATCCAAACTTTGTCCCATATAATATTTTTAAGTGTTACTTGGAAAAAAGTTTCTCTTGACCAATAAGTTTGAGAAACACTGGGTTTTACAAGGTTAAACAGGCTTCTTTATTGAAGGAATTCTTAGAACAGCACTGTCCAATAGAATTTTCTGTGATGATGGAAATTTCCATATATGGCTACGAGCACTTAAATTTGGCTAGTGCAGGTGAAGAACTGAATTTTTGAATTAAAAAAAATTTTAATCAATAGCCCCATGCAGCTATTGGGTTCTGTATTGGATAATCAGAGATTTAGGAGCTTCATTATCCAAAACTGCATTGTGAAATTTGAAGATGGGGTAGGTAAGCAGTGGTTACCAAGTTTATTTGGCCAAAGAACACTTGAAAAATAATGATGTCCGTGACCAGTATTTTGAAGAATGTACTTTAGGAAATACAGGACAGGAAAAAATATAACTGTTTCCCTTCTTCCTACCTCATTCTAAGCTTGGCTGATAATACTAGGATTCATCAGAAGTGCATCTCTTGGTATGACCCTAAAGCCGGTGCCGTATAAGGGAGTGGCCCTCACACCAAGTGTTGGTTGCAACTGAAAATGTAAAATTCCCTTTTATGTATGCCTTTGGTCATCAACCCTCATAGTGTAGGTTTTTTATAATTAAGATACTGAGCATTCTGGATATCACATTTCCAATTGGAAACAGTCTAAATTTAGTGTGCTTAAGCATAAATTTAGTGTGCTTAGACTTAGTTAGAATTTGGCATTATGATATGCAGTAGCCAATTATCAAAGAACCAGAAAGTTGGCAGAAGAGGCTGTGACCCAGGAGATAAAAATGTGGCCACCGCTAGTGAGCATCAATATTCACCTCAGCTCTGAAATTAACCAAATCAAGCCTAACACCTTCCTTCCCACATTTTTTTTTTCCTTTTTCTTCACTTTTATCACTGAAATCACAAGTTGGATGCATAGGAAATGAACCTATCATTTAATAATGAAAATGTCTGGAGGCAAAATAATGCTGAAGGAAATGAACAAATGCTCTTCTCACCAGGCCTCATGTCTGCAGCACTGGGACTCAGCATTCCCTCCTCAAAGGCAATATCCATTCCTACATCCTCTGACAGTAGTCTGAAAAAAAGCAAAGCAAACAGTGCAAAAAGTTGCATGGGATTTTATTTTCCTTGAAAGGGAACCCAGAGATTCCAGAATAACATTTTCACATCACTTGCAATAAGCCAAGTATGTGTACAGAATCCTCAAAAACAGCCCCAAATTAGAATAAAGATTTTCTGCCATTACTGTAGATGAAAACCATGGATACCTATTTCACCCTGTACATTCAGCAAGTCATTTCTGCCAGTGCACATAAGTAAACACACAGCGAGTAGGAAACTCAGAAACAGGAAAGCAAGTAACTATTAAAATACACTTAGGATGTATTTAATATTTGTATTTTTTTCAACCAGAGAAGCCATCTGTGTGCTTTGGAGTGAAGATAGACTGGGTTTGAATACATCTCTTCTGCTGTCTAAACTTGAGCAAATTACTTAAACCGTAGTGGGCAGAAGAGAGCATATATACCTTTCTCATCTTGTTTCCTTTATCTCTAAAATAGGAATATATTATCTACCTCATTGAGTTGTTGAAAGGTTAAACAACAAAGGTAAAGTGCCTAATGTTATTGAGAGGGCACCAACTAACAACAAATGTTATTTTCCTTCCTTCTTTTTAGGATAAATTCATTGTGGATATATGTCGGTAAAAGACAGCCATGAGTTATTATCTCTTGTCTCTAATCAGTGCTGATCCCAGAACCATTGATATTAATCCACTTGGTAAGACAAATGTAGGGAACAGGAAAATAACAGAGATAATTGCAACAAGTCTCTGTATCTTGTAGAAAGTTGATCATAGCGCATTTGAAAAATTTTATCTCCTATTTCTTGCTCAGTAAATATTTATCATGATAATATATATTTCTTCTTGGTGGATTCCATTTAATTTCATTCATCTTGGGTGAATCTTCATGATATAGCTACTAAACTGAATTTAAACACATTGAACATTTGTGTTGAAGTTCTGAATTTAGCCTCTCCTTTCCTCTCTTATTGAGACTTTACCTCAATTTGGGCCTAACAAACATTTGGAATTTGCCTACCAATGATCAATTTCTCCACAATACAATTCAAATTCCCTTACTGTCAATAGAGCACTATCGCAAAAGCCAAATTCAATGTCTCTAGTGGTAACTGTACTTGCTTCATTTATTCAATAAATATTGATATTCTCAAGGGAGGGACAAGATGGTAGCAAAGCAAGGTGCTCCAAGAGTCAGCTCATCCTACAGTACAGTTAGTAATCACCCAGAGCTATTGAAATCCCATTTGTGGGGCCCAGGAAACCATAAGAGCATCTGCAACATCCTTGGAAGAATGGAAGGAGGAGACTGCCCATCTGCAGTGAAGATTCATGAGTAGAGCACCCCATGCCCCAGAAGCCAGTGCCCAATCACCACTGGTGGCTAAAGACACCCTGGGAGATATTCTCTGACTGGAATTGGAAGCTCCATGTCCCAAAAAATGGGGGAGGAAGAGAGGGTTGGGCACCAATTTCAGCTACTGATTAGTAAACTCAGCTGGCTAAAGTCCAATCCTAAGAATTGCTTGAAACTGTCCAAGTCAGAAAGAAGTCAGTAGCCTTGATTTTAACTCTGCCCCCAGCATGAGGGGAAGTGGGGCTGATGGAAAACCACAGTGATGTCAGGGACCGACTTCTTTTCATCCAGGTTGGATTGCAGCCCTAGCTAGCCTTGGCTCCAGCCTGACCTCCAGCAGGGAGGAAGTTGGGGGAACCTGCATGAGCCTCTCTGGGCGAGCTGCTTTCAGCCCACACAGACTAGATTGTTGGACACTTGTGGCTCCACCCACACCCCTGATTGGACAGGTATATCCTCAGCCTCTCCAGGCAACAGAACGGACTAGATTGTTGGACACATCTCTGGCGCCATCCCCACCCTGATAGGGAGCAGGAGGGATAGTGCTCCCTCAGCCTCTCTGAGCAAACTGCAGTCACTTTCAGACTGCATGGACAAGACTGTTGTGCACACCTGTGGCTCTATCTCTGACCCTGGCAGGGGAGGAAAGGGGCTGGTACTTCCGGCCAACTGCAGTCAGTTTTGACCCACAGGGTTTACTTTCCTGCCCAAACCTGCAGCTCCATCCTACCCCAGACAAGGGATGAAAGGAATATGGAGCTTCATCCACCTCTCCAGGCACCTATAGATAATCCTGGCCTACATACTTGAATTACTGGGTGAGGCTTCCTGTGCAACATGGGCAGCTCCAGCCCACATGGCTTACAATACTAACTGCATCCTCAGCTGCTACTCCACAACCAATAAGGGAGAAAGGGTAAGAAAGAGATGAAAAAGAGCTGAAAAATTCAGATTGGCTAAACACAAGCCACTATAAAGTTTCAAATTAAGTTGAATCAAGTATCAGAGAGGGGCTGTAGCACAAAGCCAATCAAATAGAAAGCCCTAGACTAAAGAGAGAAACTGCACTCAGAATAAACACATCTAGTAAATCAGATGCCAAGAAACCAACAAAAAATTACAATACATACTAAGAGAATAGGAATATATGGCCCAGTCAAAGGAACAAACTAAGCCTCCAGATGATATAAGGGAGTTGAGACAACTAAGCATAGATGTTCAAACAAATCTCCTTAGTAAATTCAATGAGATGGCTAAAGAGATTAAGGATATTAAGAAGATACTGGGTGAGCACAAAGAAGAATCTGAAAGCATACATAGAAAAACAGTGTATCTTATGGGAATCAAAGACACAATAAATGAATTTAAACTACACTGGAGGCATATAACAGCAGATTCGAGAAGGCAAATGAAAGAATCAGTGAGCTTGAAGACAGGGCCTCCAAAACCTAACATACAAAAGAACAGATAAAGAAAAGAATGGAAAAAATTTAACAGGGTCTCAGGGAACTAAATGATGTCAAGAGACATGCAAACACACATGCCATGGATGTCCCAAGGAAAAGAGAAGGGACAAGGGGGAGAAGGAATATTTGAGGAAATAATGGTAGATAGTTTCCTAACCCTATTGAAGGATATAGATATCCATGTCCAAGAAGCACAGCATACTCCCATCTGAGTAAATACAAATAGACCTACTCCAAGACATGCACTGATCAGAATGTCAAAGGCCAAAGAAAAGAAAGAATCCTGAAAGCAGCAAGAGAAAAGTGATTCATCACATATAAGGGATACCCAATAAGATTAAATGCTGATTTCTCATCAGTGGCCATGGAGGCAAGAAGGCAGTGGTATGATATATTTAAGCTACTGAAAGAGAAAACCTGCCAGCCAAGAATCTTATATCTGACAAGAGGGGCTTTCAAAAATGATGGCAAGTTTAGAACATTCAACGATAAACAAAAACTGAGAAGGTTTATAACCAAGAGACTGGCCCTGCAGGAAACACTAAAGGGAGTACAACAACAGCCTGAAAAGAAAAGATAGGAGAGAGAGGGTTGGAAGAGAGTCTGGAAATGAAGATTATATCAGTAAAAGTAACTAAAAGTGTAAAAAGAGTGGTGAAAATAAGATATGACAGATAAAACCCAAAGGTCAAAATGGGTGAATCTGAGAGCTGCCTTTGCAGTAATAACATTGAATGTTACTGGCTTAAACTCCCCAATCAAAAGACACAGACTGGTGGAATGGATAAGAAAATATGAGCCGTTTTTATGCTGTCTACAAGAGTCTCATCTGAGACCCAAGGATATCAATACTCTGAAAGTGAAAGGATGGAAAAAGATATTCCAGGCATGTAGTAACCAAAAAGAAAAAAAGAAAAAAAAGAAAAAAAAAAAAAGGTGGAATAGCTATGCTATACTTATATTGGACGAAACAGACTTTAAAAACAAAGCTGTTTTTAGAGACTAGGAAGGACATTGTATATTAATAAAAGGAGTAATTCATCAGGAAGAAATAACAATCATAAATGTATGTTCACCTAATCAGGAGACTCCAAATTCCATGAGGCAAACACTGGCAAAACTGAACGGAGAAATAGATGCCTCTACAATAATAGTTGGAGACTTCAATACACTACTCTCATCATTGGATAGAACATCTGGGCAAAGGATCAGTAAAGAAACAGAGATTGAATAATATGATAAATGACCTAAATGTAATAGACATATATGGAATATTGCACCCCAAAACGGCAGGATATACATTCTTCTTAAGTGCTCATGGCACTTTCTCCAGGATAGACCATACGTTGGGTCACAAAGAAGATCTGAATAAATTTTAAAATAATGAAATTATACAAAGCACTTTCTCTGATCATAATGGAATGAAGTTGGAAATCCACTACAGACTGAAAAAGGGAAAATTCACAAATATATGGAGATTAAACAACACAGTCTTAAATAATCAGTGGGTCAAAGTAGAAATTGCAAGAGAAATCAATAAATATCTCAAGACGAATGAAAATGAGAACACAACATATGAGAACCTATAGGATTCAGTGAAGTCACTGCAGAGAAAGAAATTTATTGCCCTCAATGATTATATTAAAAAAAGAAGACTAAAATCAATGACCTAACTACACATCTGGAGGAACTAAAAAAAGAATATCACACCATTCCCAAAGCAAGCAGAAGGAATGAAATAACAAAGATCAGAGCAGAAATAAATGAAACTGAGAAAAAAAGAGTATTAACAAAACAAAAGGTTGGTTCTTCAAGAAGATTAACCAAATTGACAAACCCTTAGCTAAACTGAAAAAGAAAAAAAGAGAGATGCCAAATCAGAAATGAAAATGAGAACATTATTACTGACCCCACAGAAATAAAAGAGATCATAAGAGGATATTATGAACAAGTATACCCCCAAGAAATTAGACAATGTAGGTGAAATGGAAAAACTACCTATACTGACCCTAGAAAAAACCAATCATAAGTAAAGAGATAGAAACAGTCATCAAACAACCCTCCAAAATGAAAAGCCCAGGACCAGATGGCTTCACAGGTGAATTCTACCAAGCATTCAAAGATTTAATACCAATCTTGCTCAAACTCTTCAAAAAATTTCAACAGGAAGGAACACTACCAAAGTCATTCTATGAAGCCAATATTACCCTAACACCAAAGCCAGATAAAGATATTACAAAAAAAGAAAATTACAGACCCATTTCTCTAATGAATACAGATTCAAAAATCCTCAACAAAATATTTGTTAATTGAATCCAACAACATATTAAAAACATTATTCATCATAATCAAGTGGGTTTTGTACCAGTCATGCAAAGGCTGTTTAGCACAAGAATATCAATCAGCATAAAATACCATATTAATAAATCAAAGAAGAACAACCACATGATCATCTTGATTTATGCAGGAAAGGCATTTAACAAAATACAGCATCCTTTCTTGAAAAAAAAAAAACTCCATTAAGATAGGAATTGAAGGAAATTTTCTCAACACGATAAAGGGCATGTATGAAAAACCCACAGCTAACATTGTACTCAGTGGTGAAAGACTGAAAGCTTTCCCATTGAGATTGGGAACAACACAAGGATGCCCACTGTCATCACTGTTCAATATAATGCTAGATGTTTTAGCAAGAGCAATTAGGCAAGAAAAAGAAATAAAAGACATCCAAATTAGAAAGGAGAAGTAAAACTTTTGCTATTAACAGATGATATAATCTTATATCAGTCCTGAAAACCTACAAGAAAGCTATTAGAGCTAATAAACACAGTCAGCAGAGTGGCAGGACACGAGATTAATACACAAAAATCAGTAGTAATGAGCAATCTGAGGAGTAAGTCAGGAAAAAGTTCCTTTTATAATAGTAACTAAAAAATAAAATATTTAGGAACTTAACCAAGGATGTAACACACTTACATTCAGAAACTACAGTACATTGCTAAAAGAAATTTTAAAAGACCTAAATAAAGGGAAGAACATTCTTTGTTCATGGATTGGAAGACTAAATATCATTAAGATGTCAATTCTACCCAAATTGATGTACAGATGCAATGCAATCCCAATGAAAATTCCAACAGTCTTTTAAAAAGAAATGGGAGGGAAGCGGACTTGGCCCAGTGGTTAGGGTGTCCGTCTACCACACGGGAGGTCTGTGGTTCAAACCCCAGGTCTCCTTGACCTGTGTGGAGCTGGCCCATGTGCAGTGCTGATGCGCGCAAGGAGTGCCGTGCCACGCAGGGGTGTCCCCGTGTAGGGGAGTCCCATGCGCAAGGAATGCGCCCCGTAAGGAGAGCCGCCCAGCGTGAAAGAAAGTGCAGCCTGCCCAGGAATGGCGCTGCACACAAGAAGAGGACAAGAAGAACATGCAGTGAATAGACACAGAGAAGAGACAACCAAGAGGGGGGTTGGGGGGGGAAAGGAAGAGAAATAAATAAATAAATCTTAAAAAAAAAAAAAGAAATGGAAAACCAAATTATCAAATTTATTTGAAGGGTAAGGGGCTCCAAATAGCCAGAAACATCTTAAAAAGGAAGAACAAAGTCGGACTCTCACTTCCAGACATTAAAGCATATTACCTAGCTACTGTAGTAAAAATAGCATGATACTGGCATAAAGACAAACATATAGACCACTGGTAACAAAATGATGGTTCAGAAACAGACCCTCACATCTAGGTCAAGTGATTTTTGATAAGGCTATCAAGCCCACCCAGATGCAAAGTGGTGCTGGGAGAACTGGATATCCATATTGAAAAGAAAGAAAGAGGCCCCCTATCTCACACCTTATACAAAAATTAACTCAAAATGAATCAAAGACTTATAAAAGCTAGAGCCATAAAACTCCTAGAAAAAAATGTAAGGAAACAGCTTCAAGACCTGTTGGTAGGTAATGGTTCCTTAAACCTTACACCAAAAGCTCAAGCAACAGAAGAAAAAAATGGATAAACGGGACCTCCTCAAACTTAAACACTTTTGTGTTTTAAAGGACTTTGTCAAGAAGGTGAAAAGGCAGCTCACTCAATGGGAGAAAATATTTGGAAACCACATACCCGATAAGTGTTTGATTTCCATGCTGTATAAAGAGATCATATAACTCAACAATAAAAGAGCAAGCAATCCAATTTAAAAATGACAAATGACTTAAATAGATATTTCTCCAAGGAAGAAATACAATGGTGAAAAAGCACATGAAAAAATGTTCAATATCACTAACAGTTAGGAAAATGCAAATCAAAACTACAACGAGATATCATCTCACACCTTATAGAATGGCCATTATTTCAATACAAAACAAAACAAAACAACAAGTGCTGGAGAGGATGTGGAGAAATAGGAACACTCCTTCACTGTTGGTGGGAATAAAGAACGGTGCAGCCTCTGTGGAAGCTAGTCTGGTGGTTCCTCAGGAGGCTTAATATAGAACCTCCATATGGTCTGGCAATCCCTCTACTAGGACTATTTCCAGAAAAACTGAAAACAGTGACACGAACAGCCATTTGCACACTGATGTTCACAGCAGTATTCACAATTGACAAAAGATGGAAAGAACCCAAGTTTCTATAAACTGATGAATGGATAAACATATATACATATGATGGAATCTTATGCTGCTGTAATAATATGCACATGTGATAACTTGGATGAACCCTGAGAACATTATGCTGAATGAAATAGGCCAGACACAAAAGGACAAATTTTGTATGGTCTCACTAATATGAACTAAACATGAAGAATAAATGGAGTTAAACCTAGAGTATAGGTTACTAGGAGATAGGATGAGGGCTGAGAAAGTGCTCTCTCATGAACTATAACAAATGTACCATACTAACGTATGGTGTGAATAATAGGGGGTATATGGGAAAATAAACCAAGTGTATGCTATGGATCATAGTTATTGGTAATATTCTGATGATGTTCTTTCATAATCCGTAACAAATGTTCCAAGACAATATAAGATGTTGTGATATAAGGAGGGGTGATGTTGTGATATAAGGAGGGGTGATATAAGGAGGGGAAGTGTGCACATCATGCATGGTAGTTTTGTAAGCTTGCGACTTCTCTAATAAAAAAATACATATATTAAAAGAAAAAAAAAAAAAGAAGCCAGCTTTAAGGGGTTCACACTGGCCAACCTTGGGACAATTTGAGCACTAAAATAATAATTATCTTAAATTATAACACATTGAATATTTTTTAAAGAATTCAAGAGTCTATAATGATATTAAAAATTGAAAGGATTGAAGGGAAATCTTTTTTTTTTTTTAAACAGGAGAGTGCCAGGTACTAAATACAGAAGGAATGACAGGGACAGAAAACCTAGTATTTTGCAATCTCCAACATAGTAATTGATTCAGAGGAAGATCATCAATCGCTACTAAAAACCATTGGATGACAGATAACTAGGGAATAGGATGTTCAAATGATGATAAGGTATCATCTCCGGATTATTTATTACTTACAAAGGGGAAGAACACTACTTTAGCCATATGATCTAATTTAGTGTCTCCCATAATGGCATAAACTGCAATTACATGCCTTCTAAGGCATACAATGGGAAATATACAACATTGCCTTGGAGTATTCTTGCCAAATTATTTAACCTGAATCTAATCACAAAGAAATAATCAGACAATCCAGTTTGAGGTACAGTCCCCAAGACAATTAGCTGGGATTGGTTTGGACTCTTTAAAATGCCAATGTTATAAAAGAAAAAAACAAACAAACTTGTGTGTGTATATGGCAAGGGCTGTTTTTTTCCCCAATATTTATTATTTATTTATTTACTTCTCTCCATCCCCTCATTGTTCGCACTTGCTGTGTCTGTTTGTCTTCCTTGTTTCTTCAAGAGGTACTGGGAGCCAAACCCGGGCCCTCTGATATGGGAGGGAGGCGCCTAATTGCTTGAGCCACCTCCACTCCCTGGTTTGTTATGTCTCTCATTGTGTTTTTCCTTTTGTGTCTCTTGTTGAATCATCTTGTTGCATCAGCTTGCTGCATCTGTAAGTTGTGCCAGTCACTGTGTTCTTTAGGAGGCACTGGAAACCGAATCAGGGACATCCTGTGTGGTAGGTGGGAGCTCAATCGCCTGAGCCACATCTGCTTCCCAACAAGCACTGTTCTTGATTAAATGTTTCTAAAGAGGCATGACAACAAATCCTTAATTGGATTTGGAGCCTAGGGGAAAAGCAGCTCTAAGGCCCTTTTGGGGGAAACGAGAAATTTGAATGTGACTGTTTATTAGATAATAAATCAATTTTAAAGGTCTTAGATGAGATAACATTTTAAACAATATATGTTTGTGGTGGGGTAATATCATGATGTCAGCAAACTATTTGCAAATGTTTCAATTAAAAAAATGTGTGTGTGTGAAAAAAAATATTTTCTTCTTTGTGCTGAGGATATGGAAGAAGGAAAAAAAGAGCAGCTTCATTCTCATGTGGAGATGGGATGACAGGATTCAAACAATGGCCACCACCACCAATAGCTCCGTGCTGCTCCCCTGGAGAGAAGCAAGCGGCTGTGCCCTTCCTCACCAGTGTCACAGACTCCTCATGGAGTTTCTTTCTCCACCACTAGCTGTGGCTCCTACCCTGCATGTTCTCTAAAATGAATCCTGCACCTTAGCACAAAACAGTGGACGACAGATTGATGTGTGAGTCAAAGGCAATGATATATTGGCAGAAGCAAGATAACCTGTGCCAAAGAGAGAAACATCACACTGAATGGGAGCAAACCAAATTGTTCAGCAGGAAAGGTGGAGGAGGTGAGCAAAGACAAAGACCATCTCTTACAGATTTCCTTGCAGTAATCCTCCTTTGTCATCTGACATAATCTGTGTAATCAACTTTCTAGTATCCATAAAGGAGCAAACTGCTGCTGTTAAGATCTTAGTTTTATCACTTACTGCCTGTTATACCACAAGTTATTTAAGCTTTCTGTGTTTCAGTTTCCTTACCCATAAAAAAAAGAGGAAGAACATGAAATGTCTGAAAATAAGCACTGAAAGAAAAAGAATTGTTATTGTAGATCTTTTCAACCTCTATTATAATTGCTTTCTTCTTTAGAGTTGAAGCTTAGTGAGGGCAGGGACCATGTCTGTCATAGTAAATACCCAATAAGTTTGTGAATGGTTGAATTATTGAACCTGAAATATCCCAATGTACATGCAAATTATTTTCTCTAGTCCTCTACCTAAGAGTCAATCTAAAAAGAATAAAATAAAGTAGCATCATATCACTAGCTGCCTGGCAGAGCACATAAGTATGCTGCCTTCAGCCTCAAATTAAATAAGGAGGTTTTAAAAATAGATACTCTCAGTCTTAAATTTTCTTAGGTTTTGCTCATGTCTATAAGTTATGGGCAATCTCATGGAATAGCCGATAGTCCAAAATATGAGGTTATAGTTCTGGGTTATCATTTCACCTTAAGTACTGAAAAGCAAATTAATCTTGAGAAAATTAGCCGATCTCCCTGTAATTTTAAATGGTGATAATAAATACCCAACATCATTATGACTGTGGAAAATAAACATGTATGAAAGTACTCTGTAAATTACAAAGCATTGCACAGATTTAAGGCATTACATTCCAGTTTAGAACATAATATCCAGATAACTGATTTAATTTAAGTATGTGTCATGGTTGAACAAAAGAAAATAAAGGTTACTGTGCTTGGTTATTAACCCAGGTAAGGAAAAATTTCAGTATTGCACAAATCTCCAGAGCCTATAAATGCCCCTGAACTCACTGACTTTAGAGAATAGAACCTTTGTTTCTTAATATTCCTTAACATAAGGCAGAGACTCTTTCAAGACAGTGCTGGAAAACCAGTAGTGCTATGTACTGGGGAGAAGAAAAGCTGAAGGCTGTGATCAGGTTGTGATTAGAGAGAGAAGAGGGATTTGCAAGTCCATGGATATTACATGTAAGAAACCACAGGAACTGAGAAGGAAAGCTGAGGCCGAATGGGCTATAGGCACATCTAGAAGAAATTCAAGAAGGGCTCACTGTAAACATTTCCATGTGAACTACATTTACACATAAATCCTATAAATATTTGTGGAAGTAAAGTGACCAAACAGTAGTTGGCGACCAAGCAGGATGCCAGTTTTGCGATCAGCTAAGGAATTCTCTTGGATCTGTTAGGTAACAAACGACTACAGCGTGAAGATGGGTGTTTTACTTTATCCATCTGTAGCAACGACCTAATTTTTAGGTTTCTTTATACCGAATGGGGCTAATAAAGAAGCTAAAGGGTTGTAAACACAAGTCTGAGCCCACTACAGCAGACCCCTCAATCAGAGGCCCAGCTAAACCTCTCCATTTAGAGGATATATCCAGAACGGTTTTATGGTTTCTTTGCAGGGTGTTATTACCATTATAACTGCTTTTTACCAAGTATTTCTGGCTCTCGGCCTTTTGGGCACATGGTAAAACAATTCTTTCCGGTCCTTTGAAGTTAGGGTGGTCACATGGTTTTCTCCAGCCAATAAAACACAAGTGGGCGTGGCAGGGGCACTTCCGGCAGAAGCCCCAAAAGCAAGTAGGAGGGGCGCCATGTCCTCTTCCCCTGAGCGCATGCCGCGGGCAGAGGCCCCGCTAAACCCCTTGGAGATATGAACAAGAAAGGAACTTTTGCTGTGTTTTGTCCTGAGATGGGTTGTTACCACAATGTACTCTAGCCCATTCTGAATAGTACAGCTGACTTTATTGTTTGTTTTGAGGGAGTACCTGACTCTCACTATGTTCAACATTTTATTTTCTAATGTGGGTAACCTATTTTTCCCACATTCTCAACCCAGGCTCACATTTGATAGTACAAATCTTGCCTGGGTTGCTAAAGCATGAAAAAAACAACAACAACAAAAAAGAGTTTGAAAAATAAGTACAAAAGCTCAGACAGGCACTGAATACTTTATTCTATAACCTTGAGTTTTGATGTATTACCTTCATGATTTTTCCCTGGTCATGTATTACTTGTCAATCTACTGAATATTTTTCTTTAAATTGATTTTTTTAGTAATATATATTTATTCTTAAAAGATTTGTAACACTAGTGTATATGGAAACAGTATCATTTGCCTAAAATGATCATGTAAATTAAATATAATAAAAATAATAAATGCACGTAAGAGATTCCTGACGATCTCACTCTAAGGATTTTTCTCTTTTTCAGAAAGAAATACTAGCAAATGTTAGCTATGCCTAGGCAAGGGTAATGCTGGGTACCATTACAAATACAAAGAAGTGCTTCAAAAGATGGAATACCCACAACATAATTAATACATTTCAAAGCCTGGAAGAACAAAGGAAATCCCCAGGAGCTAGAAATGAAGAGTTATTAGGGAAAGCCAATGAAAAGATAGCCCTTTGCGTTTCTGGACTGGAAATGGGCCCTAGGGACCCCCAGGAGAAATGACCTCCTGATGCTCCAGAAGAAAGGGCTAGATCTGAACTCCTAAATAAGGGTGTGGGCCTTGATGATCTGCCCCCTTCATGAAAAGGGGAGGAGAGAAACTATATTTTGGCCGTGGGAAGCACAGTCTGCCTGGAATCTTAAATGGAAAATTGCTGCTGGAAAAAACACCCAGATAATCAGCCTGATGCACTTAAGGACCAATCTTGAGACATTAGGAGTTCAAAGAGAGTCTTTATTGCTTTGCACTACTGTGCAAAGTGCATCAGGCTGATTACTTGGGTGTTTTGTCCAACAATAATTTGGGGGCTCGTCCAAGATCGGAAAGGCCAACTGCCAGAAGCATTGGAGCCTGGCTGGACAGATGAACACAGTAATTGAGCCTGAAGTGGCCACCCTAGATCTGTTAATCTAGAGCCTCGATGGCTCAGTGTATTTTGCCTTGCTGGCATTCCAGGTGCCACAGCAGTCAGACCGGGTGTCAATTTAGGTTACAAAGGCAAAAGTCGACCATGAAGAAAGAAATAGTAGGTTTGAGGCTGGAAGTGCTGCTTCAGAAGGTCCCCCTTGCTCTAACCACTGTACCTTAAAAAAAAAAAAAGTAAAATAAGTGCACGTATTATAATAGAAAGTGTTATAATTGCTTATAAATTGTGTGTGTAACTTCCTGTGTGTTTATGAAATTTAAATTCATTTATATTCTGTTAACAGCGATTTATAATAAAACTTATAAAATGGGAAACTAATACTATTCCTGAACATAGCACCTTAAGATGTAGTTTAAAAAACAGGAGTAAGTTTGCTTATGTACCAATGAAAAGCAGAGACTGGTTCATTACTATAACACTGTTTGTCCTGAATATGATTTAAAATCAAGAGAGAAGTAGCCTGAGAATGGTTCTATAAAGAAAAATACTATATTACAATCTTTTATGTCTTTGTATCAGAACAAGAATTTGCATAAAAGAGCATAAAATTGTAGTTCAGACTAGTAAGTTTTATATTTCCATGCTTCTGTATTTTGTTTCTGACTTTCTATGTGTGTCTGTTTATGTATATTTTCTTACCTCCAGATGGTAATTAACAAATAAAAATTCTTTTTTTAAAAAAAGATATATTTTTATTTATTTCTCTCCCCTTCTCCCCCAAGTTGTCTGCTCTCTGTCCATTCGCTGGGTGTTCTTCTGTGACCACTTCTTTTGTTATCAGCAGCATGGGAATCTGTGTTTCTTTTTGTTGCATCATCTTGCTGGGTCAGCTCTCTATGTGGGCGGCACCATTCCTGGGCAGGCTGCACTTTCTTTTGTGCTGGGCGGCTTCTTACGGGGCGCAGTCCTTGTGGGTGGGGCTCCCCTACGCGGGGGGCACCCCTCCATGGCAGGGCACTCCTTGCGCACATCAGCACCGCGCATGGGCCAGCTCCACACGGGTCAAGGAGGCCCGGGGTTTGAACTGTGGACCTCCCATGTGGTAGGCGGATGCCCTATCCATTGGGCCAAGTCCACTTTCCAATAAAAATTCTTGAAAGAGCTCTATTCAAATTGCTTAAAGATAAATAAACTTATATAAATGTGTGCATATATATTAATCCTAATTTTTGTTTTTTAATAACTCATGCTTTTTATGTACCTAATTCAAAACTGGGCAGATTAAGCCCCTTATCTAAGATAAACAAACTAGTCAGGAAAATTATAAAAAGCTGAATGCAGAAATATAGAGGAAGTGTAAATTTTCTCTAAGTTCTTTCTTTTAAAACTGGGAATTAAAGTAATAGACACAGGAAGCAGACTTGGCCCAACTGATAGGGCGTCCGTCTGCCACATGGGAGGTCCGCGGTTCAAACCCCGGGCCTCCTTGACCCGTGTGGAGCTGGCCCATGCGCAGTGCTGATGTGCGCAAGGAGTGCCGTGCCACGCAGGGGTGTCCCCCGCGTAAGGGAGCCCCACGTGCAAGGAGCGCGCCCCCTAAGGAGAGTCGCCCAGCACGAAAGAAAGTGTAGCCTGCCCAGGAATGGTGCTGCACACACAGAGAGCTGACACAACGAGATGATGCAACAAAAAGAAATACAGATTCCCGGTGCCACTGGTAAGGATAGAAGCAGTCACAGAAGAACACACAGCGAATGGACAGAGAGAGACAACTTGGGGGGGAAGGGGAGAGAAATAAATAAATAAATAAATAAATGAAGTAATAGACACAAGGACAGTGTTATAAAATAAGCCATGTTTTGCACAGTTTATCCTGTGGTATTTCCTTAGTTGCTGTAAAGGTCTAAGAATATTCCTCAATTTACAATTATTCTTTTCCAATAATGCCTTAGCAATGGCTGCTGTAGTAAATAATCATTATTAAAGCATATTTATAGCCTTGAGATAGAGATAATTGAATAAAATCTAACTGCCAAATTTCACTATGTAAAGGAAATGTCCTTGAAAGTTATAAAAAAAATTTCCTAAATTATGCTTGGGACTAATTAAACAATTGTAGTATATGCTCCAAAGCCTCATGGTCAATATACTTTTAAGGTCGTTCATAATTCTAGAACATTATGAAAACAGAGGTTTTAACCTCCTATGGGGGAAGAGAAAAAAAATTTCTTGCATAAACTATCATTGTGTCAATTTTATTCTACTTGAGTATGCTTTCCCTAAGTGTGCACAGGTACTGATAAGGTAAATTAACATTATGTCTATCAAATCTTTAAGATGATAAAAAAAATACAAGTTTGTATCTGGTGAAATTAAGTTATTATTTTAACAAATGTTATTTTAAAATAATTGTGTTTTGTACGATTGTAGGATATGTAAGGCAATTCAAAGATCTTTTTGATAACTTTAAGTATACAGGTATATGAAGTATGTAAGATAAACTTTGTTAAAGAAAAGAATATAGTTTTGCCCTAAAGTGAAATGATTAATTTTTCAAGGAATGAGAAGTAAAAATATACAGAACAAGACCTAATAGATATGGAAAATTGTGGAAGATTTATGGAAGTAAATTGTTTGTTGTAGTCAATGCTGAGTAAAATTTGATAAGCTTGTTTATGGAAGTACAGTTTTATCCTAAGATAAAATAGCTGGTTTTCACAGAATGAGAGGTAGAAATAAGTAGAATAAAACCCAAATGAATATGGAAGATTATAGAGGAGTGGTAGTTGATTTTGTTGTTGTAACCAATGCTGACTATAATTTAATAAGCTTATTTAAAGGTGTGATTTTGTCCAAAGGTAAAATAACTAGTTTTTGCAGAATGTAAAGTAGACATGCATAGAACAAAATCTATATGAATATTAAACGTTCTGGAAAGTTTGTGCAAACAAATCTTATCTGTTGTGATCAATACTAAAGTTTGATAAACTTATTTATCAAAAGGTACAATAATACAAAACTAAAATCTAATTTCCTCTCGTTAAGGTAACAAAGTTTTCTTAAATTATCCATCTGTTCTTAGCAGAAGATTATAAAAGCTATTTTTCCTAAATAATCCATAAAGAAGACAGAGTCTATGTTATCAGAATAACTTCTTGCGTTTCATGTTGACCATATGGTTTAAGAAAAAAACAAAGCCTTTACTGTTTTAGAAGATAAGTTTTCTCACTTTTAAAGAAATTAAGACTTTTAATCCTCTTTCACTTTATTAAATAGAGAACTAAATATTCTTGTTTTAAACATAATTTTCAAATCTGACAACTTTCAGCATTTTAAATCAAACCCTAAAGGATATTCTTTTATTTCAAACTGTTGAAAAGAATTTGTCCTTTCACCTTGTAAAAAGTGAGGTGCTAAATATAGTTTAATATAATATATAAAAGTTGCATGAAAAGTGTTTTGGAAGTATAAAATTGAAGGAATTTTCTAATCCTTTGTTGCTTAAATCTATATAAGTAAAATGTTATTTATATATCTAGAGATTGTTTAAAATTCTTAAGGACTTAATGTTCTCACTGTCCATGTGCTATCCTAATTGTCCATGTACTAATACTGATCTGCATGATAGCATTGTTGATGATAGTTTTAGTTATTCCTAGAAGCATGTTACAGGACATGAAAACCAAATTTCTCTGTCAGTTATACTGTTTTGCTCTGATGCTTCTCTAGAAAGCATGCAGTCAGCTCACCTTCAACAAAAAGACTTTAAAAAGGAAGCAAGGCAAGTCTATAAGTTATGTTCTACCTGTTGATTAACATAATCCTGGAAAAGTGTAAAAAGAAACTGAAGCAGAACTTCTGCTATAGTCTATAATTGAAAACTTCAATATAAGTTATCTGTCAAATTTTTTTTTCAGTTCTGAAAATAACTTCATTGAGAAAAATATTCATAAAGAAATTAGAACCTATACTGTAAGATTTTACACCAGTCACATTTTGTTCCTAAGCTTTACTTGTTATTTCTAATTCTAAGATGCTTTGCTCTTTGTGTGTAAACTAGTAGCTCCCTGGAACTTTGAGTGTCTGTATGCCACCTTTATTAGCCAGCCAAAAGGGGTGCTGATGCAATGTACCAGAACTCTGTTGGCTTTTATAAAGGGTATTTATTTGGGGTGGAAGCTTATAGTTACAAGGCCCTAAGGAGTCCAACTCAAAGTTACTTCCTCACCAAAGTCTGTTGCAACATGTTGAAGCAAGATGGTGGATGATGTCTCCAAGGGTTCAGCCTTCCTCTTTCCTCTTCAGGCTCCATGGACTCAATTTCTTCCTATCTCAGCTGTAGGCAGGCATAAAGCTCATCTTTCTTCCCAGGGCTTGTTTCTTTCCTGGCCCAGCAGCTCTGGTCTCTCTACAAGATCAGCTGTAGACTATCAGGTTCATCTCTCTTCCTGGGACCATGTCTTTGGAGCACTCTCTTTTCCTGCAAATCTGTTTCTGCGTTCTCCATGTATTTACTTCTGTGTGAGTGTCTGTTTTATCTGGGACTTGACACTAAGTCACACTCTAATGATGTGGTTGGATCAGAGCCTTAAACTTAACATAATTTAATCAGACGTCTCAGCTGAATCTAATACAATCAAAGGGTTATCACACTGACCAGTTTACAAGCATAATCTATATTTATTTTTGGAATTCATAAATAATATCAAACTGCTACACCACCCAAGACTCAGACCTAAAGTTCTCTAGCTCTAAATGTAATGAAGTAGCATTAATTCTAAAAGATCACTCTATACAACAATTGCTGAAGCTAAAGAAAGAATAAGACTTCAATTAAAGGGTGAATGGAGCTAATTAAGGACTAAAGTAAATTAAAATATAAGGTAAAAATAAATATTACCTGTATTTTAAAACTTTAATTTCTATGAGGACTAAAAAGGAAAAATTAATTTTGTTTAAAATTTAAATTTTCAATGGCACATTATCTGATTTAACCTAGTCAGTTTATTTAGACAACTTGATTCAGCTTTATTTGACATGGAATTTAAAATAAAAAATAAGACCTTGGTATTTTGTATAGGTTAATGTAATACCCTGACGCATTTCAGAATGCTTTGCATATGAAATGAAAAAGTATTTGCAAGGAGGATGCCCTGAGTACAGGGGCAGTGAATAGTGAAGGAGGATGGACCATTGACAGGCCCTTGATATTGATGGCTGTACTCATGAACCTTTTCTTTTGAAGTTGAAATTTAGCCTAGTATTATAGGTTGCCTAAGAATTATCTCCTGAGAGCCTCCTTCTTGCTCAAATTTGGCCTCACTCTAACCCAAATTCAGCATATAAATGCATTACCTCCCCCCGCCCCCACCATGTGTGAGACATGATTCTTGGGGATGAGCCTCCCTGGCACTGAGGGATTACTACCAAGCACCAAATAGCAATACAACTGGAAAAAGACCTTGACCAAAAGTGGGAAAGGGTAAAGACAAATGAGTTTATATGGCTAAGAGACTTCAAAGTGAGTCGGGAGGTCATTCCAGAGATCATGCTCATGCTCATCTCAGCAGGATCTCACTGATAGCCACAGTAAGTATTACCTCAAATAGCTGGGCTCCTGAGGGCTCTGGAGACATCCAGACACTACAGGCATCGCAAACAGCTCAGCAGTTTGGCACCCTGCCAGCAGACCCTACTTTGGAATTTATGCTCCCCAGTGTGACAGAGTTTGATTCAGTTGTGGTGTCCCTACACATGCCCTTCTGCCCCTTTTATTTGAACCTATAGTTAGTACTAGAGTTGATAGGTTTATGTTATATCTTTGGGTTTTCCATGTGCAAGTTGGGCCCTGAATCTTGAGAGTTGCCACACCTGCTCTTCAGTTCATTGGATTCACCCAGGACAACTAACAAGGAGATGATGATAGACAACGCCCATCCCAGGGAAGAGAGAGAGTCTGCAACTGCAAGCAAGACAGTTCCACCCATCTGCCCAATGGGATCTAAGGCCCCTCTATATTAGAGGCAGAATGGGTATCACCATCCCAGAACAGGAAGGGACTAGAGTAGACTTACTGTTATTTTACTATAGACATTGTTATTCTAGCAATGGAAGAACATTTATCATTGATGTAGAGGCAATGGCCACCAGAGGTTCTGAGGAGAGGGAGAGGGAAAAATAGGTATAATATGGGGGCATTTTCAGGACATTGGAATTGTCCTGAATGATATTGCAATGAAAGATACAGTGTCATTATCTATCTTGCCACAACTTACAAAATTGTGCAGGATAGAGTTTAAACTATATTATATACTTTAATCCACACTTAGTGGCAATGCTCCAATATGTTTTCCTCAATTATAACAAATGTACCACACTAATGAAGGATGCTGTTAATGTGGGAAAGTGTGGGAGGGGTAGGGAGTGAGGCATACGGGAATACCCTACATTTTTTTTTAAAGAATTATTTTTTATTTATTTCTCTCTCCCCTCCCCCCCCCCCGGAGTCTGCTCCCTGTGTCCATTCTCTGTGTGTGTTCTTCTGTGTCCACTTGGATTCTGGTCAACAACACTGGGAATCTGTGTCTCTTTTTGTTGCATCATCTTGCTGCATCAGCTCTCTGTGTGGGCCGTGCCACTCCTGGGCAGGCTGCACATTTTTTGTGCTGGGTGGCTCTCCTTACAGGGTGCACTCCTTGTGTGCATCAGCACTGCACGTGGGCTTGCTCACCACATGGGTCAGGAGGCCCTGGGTTTGAACCCTGGACCTCCCATGTGGTAGCTGGACGCTCTATCAGTTGAGCCAAATCCGCTTCCCTCCCCTACATTTTTTTTGTAACATTTATCTAACCTAAGTTTCTTTAAAAAAAAATTTTTTTTAAGTACATTAAAAAAAAAAAAGTAATTGCAAAGTCCCTTGAAGGACTGGGAAAGGAAAGCAGGAAACCATAAACCTCCCCACCTAAAGGAATTCCTACTATTTTCTCAAGCAATAAGGGACTCTCAGGTTACTAAAACCATAATCAAGAAACTTTGCAAAATCTAAAGCAGAGGTTCTTAACCAGGGGTTCACAGAGCCCCAAGAGGTCCATGCAAAGATTTCAGGGTGAATGAGAGCTTGAATTGAAAAAAATCAACTTGATTAGATGTCCAACATGATTTGCATTTTGCTTTGTCAAATACTATACCAGAATTTAAAGTTCTTATTCAAGATAAACAACAACAGTCTGCACATTGACTTGTCTTTAAAAAATAAAATTTAACTTTACCTTTCCTATATTTTTTAGGTATTAGATTACTATTTAATTTGTTAATAAAGAAGCACATATGTATAATTCTACACATTTTTTATTTTAGTAACTGTCTTTCAATATAAGTAACTGATTTCCTTTAAAACTTTATTTTATGCATTTATAACAATTCTTGTGGGAACATGTTGGTGTGGGTATATTTATTAAATAACACACAGCATAGTGTGTAGTTGATATGATTTTTATTTTGATGTAGTGTGTTCTTGAGTGTAGTGGATAACTGCCTGCAAAAAGTTTGGTAAGGATGGCGGAGATAGATTTATGATGCTATAGGAAAACTCGAATTTCTAAATGTTGCCAAAAATGACCATTTGAACAGATATTGAACCATGTTAGGTTATCAGTTATTGAAATCAGGGGAAAGTTGTAAAACATAATTTTGAATAATCCTAAAATTTAATTTAAAGACATGCCAATGTTGAGTGTCATAAAACTATCTGCCACATTCTGAGAAGGGGTCCATGGTTCTCACATGACTGGCAAAAGAGTCTTTGGAACAAAAAAAGATATGAACCCCTGGTGTAAAGCTAAAATCCATCCTTTTAGAAAGCAAATTATCTTCTTAAAAACATACAACAGGCTGTGATATATGAGCCCTGCTTAATAAAAGCCAAGTCCTCAATATTAAGATTTGCATTTATAACACTTATTTCTGTAATGACATAATACTTAAGAGTCAACCCCCTTTAAAAAAAATACCTCCTGGTTGCTCAAATGTGGCCTCTCTCTAAGTCAAACTCTGCAAATGAACTCACTATCTTTCCCACCATGTGGAACATGATTCTCAAGGATAAATCTCCCTGTTACTGTGGAACTACCAGAGGCGAGCTCACTTGATACTATGGAATTAACAAGGCATTTGAAAAGGATCTGGATCAAAAGGGGGAAAAGAAATAAATAAAACAGTCAATAGCTAAGAGATTTTCAAATAAGAGCGAGGAGGTCATTCTGGAAGTAACTCTGATGCAGGTCTCAACCATACATAAAATTAATACTACAGGCTCTATCTATAGAGAAAGTTATTTCCCCAATGTAATGTAATTATATTCACTTATAAATTCCCTAATCCTAATCTTTTTACTTCCTTGATTCAAATATATAATTTTCAATTTACTTGTTGAATTATTTTTCAGAAACAAAAAGCTTCCTGCATCGAAACCCAAGGGGAACCTTTGCCATTATAAGAAACTAATGCTGGACTTGTATTTCAGATGAATCTGAAAATCCCATAAGAACAAGATGTCAGAGAAGGAATTAACTCTCCAACACTCCAGCCAAAACTGGTAACAAACGAATATATACAGCAGCAATGAGAAAAGTTTCATTCCCCACACCCTTAAAATCCAACACCCATTGTCAGCCTGAAGAAGTTAGAATGATCATCGTCCAATATCCCTCAAGATTGAGGATTGAAAACAGAATGGGAGAACTGAAACTGAGTGTTGAGAATTAACAAATAACTAGAATCACTGAATTATTACATAGATGTTTTCTTACTTTTTAGTACAATATAGAATGACTGTAATCATAGCCTTGATGTACGCTAACTTTAAAGTAGCTAGAGATAAATATCTGAAACATTTCTTTGATTATAACACTATGTTTTATAAATGCTAATCTTCAACTCATAGCTACTGCCTATCTGTATTCACTTATCTTACCAGGCATGGATTATGTCAGTCCTTCACAGGACCAAAATGGCCCACTTGGTTAGTTTAGTCCTGTTAATTAGATGATTTACAAATTTATGCCAAACTTTGATTAGTTTAGCATTATCTTACATGGATTGAATTATTTACAACTTTATGTATGACCTAGCTGGACTTTGTCAGTTCCTAATGAATGTTAATCAAGCAATTTACAACCTGCTTTGTAACCTGCAACCAGATGCTTACCCCAGCGAGCCTCTCTGGGGCCTGACCTTACACCTTCCTATTAAACACATCAGTCAGTATCCCCTAACATCACTGTCTCCACCTTCCTTTGTTTGAATGTCATAAAAAGCCAGAGTTTCTCCAATTATAGGAGAATAGATCTGAGAATGTCCTATTCTCCTGCCTTGCACAATGCAATAAACACTTTCTCTCTTTGAAATCTAGATGTCTCAAGATCGATCTCTGAGTGCATCAGGCTGATTATCAGATGTTTTGTCCAGCAACAAAATTTAAAGCAACCTATGAGAATTGGAGATACTAGACCTGTGTCAAGCATCTAGTATACTTGTGGAAACTCCAAGTCAAGAAATTAAAATTACAATTTGTCCAGGAGCATTGAAGACCCATGGTAGGGTTTCAGAAGAAATATATATGAAACCCTTTAGTAGGGCTTATTTTTATAACTTAAGGATTCACTGGAAATCCATTTAGTGGAAAGAAAAAAATCCTCTGAAATATGAACCAAACCAAAACCTTACATACTATATTAGGGAAAAAACACTGAGGGATTGTCAGCAGATGCAGTAGACAGAAGGATTAACAATACAAGTATTAAGAAAAGGACAATATGAAAGAACTTAATAATTAAAGAATAATACGTATATCTTTGTTGTATTAATTCACTGAGATTTTAGGTTGCTTTTCATAGCAGGTAGTGTCACTTACCTTACTAGCCATGATGCTTAAAATAGGAACATTTAAAACAGGATGAGGGGAAGCAGACTTGGCCCAATGGATAGGGCGTCCGTCTACCACATGGGAGGTCTGTGGTTCAAACCCCGGACCTCCTTGACCCGTGTGGAGCTGGCCCATGCACAGTGCTGATGCACACAAGGAGTGCCATGCCATGCAGGGATGTCCCCCGCTTAGGGAGTCCCGTGTGCAAGGAGTGCGCCCCGTAAGGAGAGCCGCCCAGTGCAAAAGAAATTGCAGCCTGCCCAGGAATGGCACCGCACACATGGAGAGCTGACATAACAAGATGTTGCAACAAAAAGAAACACAGATTCCCGGTGCTGCTGATAAGGAAAGAAGCAGTCACAGAAGAACACACAGAGAGCAGACAACTGGGGGGAAGGGGGAGGAGGGAGGGAAAGGGGAGAGAAATAAAAAATAAAATAAAATAAAATAAAACAGGATGATACAGGAGTGTTGAAAATAAGTGATATAAATGACTTATCAGACTAAAATTTATTAACCATGAGAAAATGAGTGTCACAATATTAATGTCAAACAAAATAGACTTTAGGCAGAAAAGCATTATTAAAGCTAAAGAAATTTATTGTGCATTAAAGAATTTGGCTTTGCCCTCGACTTCTAGGAGATGATTTCTGGGCCCTTGGTATGTTATGCCTGATTGGAGTGCCTTTGTTTGCCTGGGAGCCTTAGGTCATAATTGATAGTTTAACAATATGATTTAGGATTGGGGGCTGGCCACATCTGCATATTGTAAAGCCTGAAATTAAGATGCAATATTAAAATGCTGCCTTGACACTTTTGAACCTCACAGGGCCCTAAAGGCCTAACCGCAAGTCCCCAGCTCTCATCCTTTACCCAGAGGGAAAGTATCCCCACTCAAGTAGTTTTTCCATCAGATGGACCGGCTGCACCTCACCAGAGTCCTTGACTTAATGAGCATCAGTGCCCTGACAGCCTGCAGAATTATTCAGACAAGCCCATGACCTGCTCCCTCAAGAACCAAGAGCCACCCCACCTCCTGGTCACTACAAAGCCTGACTCCCACAATCCCTGCTGATCCACTGCTCCTGAGTGCAGTCTCTGTGGCCCTGCATGGTGTGAGGGCTCCTTCTCTCCTGGGATGTGTGTATATATTGGACTCATCTATCCCATGTCGGGTGTCATGTGTTTACCCATTGTACGCTATTTAGGGTGGGAGATCTCTCTTTCCCTACTGGAGTGAATAGGGTGTCATCAGTAAAATCCATATAGTCTTAGGATGGGGGTTGGCCATGCCAGAAAGACGAACATTATGACTTAGGTGAAGGCTTTGGATTGCATGGTATCAGTTGACCTGGAGGGTGGAGAGTAATCATTTTGGCAATCAAGCAATGCCTACATAGTGGCAACCAAATAAGAACTCTGAACACTGAGGCTTGGGTAAGCTTCCCTGGTGGGCAATACTCTGTGCGTATTGTCACAGACTGATTCTGGCAGAGTGATGCATCCTGACTCCACAGGGAGAACACAATGGAAGCTCCAAACTTGCTATTTCTTCTGGACTCTACCCAATGCATTTCTTCTTTGGTTGATGTGAATACACATCCCTCTTTTCCCTTTAATAAATGTAACCATGGGTATAATAGCTTTCAGTGAATCTTTCTAGAAATTAGCAAACATGAAGATGGTTTTGGGAACACTCTGACCTTAGAGTTGGTATCAGAAGTGAGAGTGGTCTTTTTGGGATTGTGCCCTCTAACTTGTAGTTGGCCTAAGTCCCCTGTAGTTATTATTTCACTGTAAAAGGAATAATTCTTCAGAAGATATAATAATCTGTGCCAGTAAGTTTTTAACAACATAAGCTTAAATATATAATCAAAACACTGAATGTAAGTTATAAAGAAAAGTTATATTCATGGAGAAAATTTGAATATATCTTTCAAGAATTTATAAATCAATCTGAAAAGAAATGCATAAATATAGAAGATCTGAACAATGCAAAAATATAATTGAGCTAATGAACAGATGTAGAATTCTGCATTCAATAAAAATATACAATTTTTCAATTTTTATGAAAACTGACCTACAGCACATCTCATAAAATACAAAAAAAAATCAATATATTATATACCAGAGTCTCTGGCCTCAGAGCCAAAAATGTGGAAAGTGGTCACAAAATGACAGTTTGGAAACTGAAAAACACTTCTAAATAACTGAAAAATAAAGTCCTACATATCAAAACTTGTAAAAGCAGGTACAGTAGTTCCTACAGGAAAACAAATAGCCTTAAATGCCGATACAAGAAAAAGAAAGAAAAACTAAAAAAACTAAAACTAATAATAAATCAGATACTGGAAATGAAGATGGACAGAGTTAGCTAAGGTTTCACATAAATCCAGGAAGAAAAAGAATCATGCTGTTATTTGTTATTTGATTCTATGCTATTCATACTAAGTCTGTGCACCACCTTTAATGATCTTGAAATACAACCCTGTGTTCCAGTGGGATTAAATGGAATTCTCCAATTTGAGAACCTATCCCATATATATTAGCAGACTTTGCACTTTGGGTGCTTATGCTTAATAAAAAAGGCTAATTGCAGCAGTGTGGCAGTTCTGACACCACAGAGATTGAAAGGCCATAACCCCCAAAACTTTAGGACATTGTTAAATATACTCTCTAGCCTTTTGGCCAGGTACATAGTTAAGCCAAGTTTACAAGTTTTCATTTCTGTATCTTGAGGAATTTAATTGTTGTTGGAGCAGCCTTGCCTGGGATCAGGGTCTTTTCAATAGGAAATAAGCAGTGAACCAAGGCACACACACAGGCACAATTTCCAGATGGCAATGTTTCCTGACAGGCAAGTACATACACTCAGAAGCAGGCAGAAAGCCTTTTTGGAATAGTCATTCTTACAAGATTGGCCCCTAAAAAAATGCAGATCCATAAAAAGTAGGGTAGCAGGTCAAGCCTTGGGGCTAATTGTTCTTTACAGAAATATCAGATGGCTATGCTAATATACTTGGGAACCGTTACAATAAAGAGAAAGTTCTCTATGTCAGTTTCTAAAATTCTCCTGGATTTCTTTTAGTTAAAGTAAGATATGCTTGACTGATAAAGTTGTCTTCTCCAGAAATAGATATAAAATGGAAAAACACATAAACAAACAAAACAAACAAAAAACCTTTCATGAAGCGCTTGACTTCCTTTTTAAGAACATCAAATTGCCCTTTAAAGCTCAGTGGTTTTGCTACTTCAGGATTCTAAAGCAGGTGACACAATTTAGGCTAAAAGGACACGCCGCTCTGTGAACCCAAGTGCACTTAAATTACTCAACCTAAGAGGCAAGACTGAGGTTGGACTGAGTTTCACTCTCAGTTTAATCAAGCTGATACCAAAGACAAAGGATGTGAGCCCTGGTCCCACGACAGGAAGGTCTTGGCAGCAATTAGCTACCCAGCTGTGACTCATTCACCCTAGAACAGTTAGACGTTGTGACCTGGCAGGCACTGCCATCCTAGAAGCCCACCTGCTGAGAGGAGGTGAAGGAAGGAGGTGAGAACAGGGGAAACAGAAGATAGCAAACCACAGGCAAGCAAGCACAGGGCACTCACCCACATACCACCTCCTGTAGGGGATTTGCAGAATCCCACAAATCTCAGCCATCTGTTCTCAGGTTCTCAGAGGACAGGGTTATAAGGCAGCTTCCTTACTCAGAATTGAAGTCTAAAAATTTGTAGGTAGCAAAAATCACTTGTAGTCCAAAAAAGTCATTGAATTACTACTGAATTCTAGCATTCATGATTTTGTATATAAAAAATCCTTTACAGTAAATCTTATGACACTAGATTTTGAGAAACACTAAAAAGAAACAAACAAAAGGCCTAAATACCATTCAAACCACTTTGCTTTTCAGATAATAATGAAATCCTTGGTTGTGAATGGGGGATACATGGAGATTTTGACCCCTTGCCTGAGGGTATATGCCATTTTGTTTTAATAGTTTCTCTATAACCTTAATACTTAATAGATTTGTTTGTTTTTGAGAAAATTAAATTAGACAGCATAATCTCATCCTGGGAGGGATAGATTAAAATTCTAAAATGAGCAGGAACTTGTTTATGAAACAAATTTACAGTTCACAACTTGGATTACTCACAGTCATCTCAAGCACATCCCATACAAAGCCAAATTCAGCATCTTCACAGACCAGCTGCATCCTAAATTCTCTGTGGCAATTTTTAAAAATCTTTACAAATTTTTGACAGTCTCTAATTGCCCTCCTTTTAAGTGTGGTCTGAATTTAGGGACTTGCTTCTAATGAAAAGAATGAGGTGGAAGTGATGGTGTGTGATTTCAATACTAGGTCCTAGAAGGCATATGTTTCCTCCTTGCTCTCTCTTGGACCACTTTCTCTGAGGTGAAGCATGCTAATAAGATAGGGAATTAATAGGTGGATCTGGAACCTGACAGAGTCCACGTGGACATCAGAAACCCCAAGAAGGCTGCTGGAAGAACCTCACCCCCGGGATTCTGCTACCTAGAGCAAAGACTTCTTCGGGGAACAAGGAAAAGCCCGAATGCTCCCTAGAAACTTTATCATTGGGTCCTCACTAAGGAATGGATGGGTGGGGTAATCAATCCAAATAGCAAACAGCTGAAACCCCCTTCCCTTCCATTAGCAAAGGGATGGAATAATTAGCAATTTAAAAGCAAGCCTTGAGGCTTGAGGCTTGAGCGGGCTCTCTCGCCTGCAGACCCGTCCTGCCCTCTGTATGCCGTTGGCGCCATTTTCCTCTGCCATGTGGCCTCGCAGGTAACCCTGGGGATTTATAATCTATAATGAGGAATTACAGCTCGCAAATTAGCCCTCTTCATCCCTTTTCATCCCCTTCCTCACTACCTGGGACCCTTGCTCTGTTATTTTCTGTTACTTTCTCCCATTTCTCTTCCCTCCCTGCCTGAATAAATTACTGGCCTAACTCACCCATCGTGCTCTTGAAATTCATTTCTGCAGCACAGCCAAGTACCTGTATAGAATCTGGTAACAGAGGAAAGTCTGGTTCCACGTCAGGAGGACACTCAAGCAACCCTAAGGAGAGGTGCACGTGGTAAGGAACTGAGGCTCCCTATACAAATCCACCAAGGAACTAAGGCCTTCTCCCAACAGCCATGTGAGCGAGCCATTTGGAAGCAGACCCTTCAGGCCCAATCAAGCCTTCCGAATGTTATAACCCTGACTTTTTTTTTTCATTAAATAAATTGCTAAAGTGTATCATTCATACATGAACATACATAAACAGTAAGTGTAGTGTAAAAGCTGTGAACTTACAAAACAAACATGCTTAACATCACACAGGGCTCCCATACACCACCCCACCACCAATACCTTACATTGTTGTGAAATTATTTGTAACAAATAATGAAAGAGCATCGTCAAATTATTACTACTAGCTATAGCCCATTGCTTACATTTGCTATATTTTCCCCCACTCGCCCTATTATTTTTTTTGTTCATAAACCATGTAATTTATCTAAAGTGTACAATCAACGGCATTTGGTATAATCACAGATTTGTGTATTCACTTCAATCAATATTAGAGTATTTTCATTATTCAAGAAAAGGAAAACAAAAAACAAACCACTATTACACCTATACGTTAGCACGTGTAATTAGCACAACTAATTACAAATCCTATGATGTGTTTTCGCCATTTCTGTTCATTTCCAAACATTTCCAAACAACTTTTTACCAATTCTGCACAGATTAAACCTCAGCTTTCCATTCTCTAACCACATTTCTGTTCTCTGGTGAATTATATTCTAGGTATTAGCTCCATGCATTTGCTCATTTTATTTAGTTCATAATAGCAAAATCATACAACATTCGTCCTCTTGTGTCTGGCTTGCTTCACTCAACATAATGCCCTCCATGTTCATCCATGTTGTCATATGCTTCACGACTTCATTTCTTCTTACAGCTGAGTAATATCCCATCATGTGTATATACCACAGTTTGTTTATCCATTCATCAGTTGATGGACACCTTGGTTAGTTCCACCTTTTGGCAATTGTGAATAATGTCACTATGAATGTGGCTATGGGATTTTCATATATGCCCTTTATTATGTTGAGGAACTTTCCTTCTATACTCATCTTTTGAAGTGTTTTTTAATAAAAAAAGGATGATGGATTTTGTCAAATGCCTTTTCTGCATCAATCGAGATGATCATGTGATTTTTTTTCCTGATTTGTTAAGTTAATGGGGTGTAACTACATTAATTGATTTTCTTAAGTTGAACCACCCTTGTATACCAGGAATAAGCCCCTGACCATGGTAATTAATTTTTTTTTTTTTTTAGGAGATACTGGGGATTGAACTAGGACCTCATACATGGAAAGCAGGTGCTCAAACACTGAGCTACACCTGCTCCCCTATAATTCTTTTAATATGCTGTTGGACTTGATTTGCAAGTATGTTGTTGAGAATTTCTGCATCTATGTTCATTAGAGAGATTGGTCTGTAATTTTCTTTTCTTGTGGTATCTTTATCTGGCTTTGGTATTAGGGTGATGTTAGCATCATAAAATGTGTTGGGTAATTTTCCCTCCTCTTCAATTTTTTGGAAAGGTTTAAACAGGATTGGTGTTAATTCTTTTCAAAATGCTTGACAGAATTCATCTGTGAAGCCATCTGGTCAGAATTTTCTTCTTTGAAAGTTTTTTTTTTTTTTTAAATGTCTCTGAAGAGACCATCAAAAATTGCCAATGCTGACTGTATTACAAGTTGTTATGGCAGGGTATTGGGAAAAGTTTTCAATTAGCAATAATTGTGCCTTGGATAAAACTCATCGGCTATGATACTGCCACTGTGCAAAGCTTGTTGGAAGATTTTTGATGACTGACTGAATCTCTTTACTTGTGATTGGTTTGCTGAGTTCCTGTATTTCTTCTAGAGTCAAGATAGGCTATTTGTGCATTTCTAGGAACTTGTCCATTTCTTCTAGGTTGTCTAATTTGTTAACATACAGTTCCTCATAATATCCTCTTATGATCCTTTTTTTTTCTGCAGCATCAGTCATAATACCCTGCTTCTTATTCCTGATTGTATCTATTTGCATCTTCTCTCTTTTTTTCTTTGTTAGTCTAGCTAGGCGTTTGTCAATTTTATTGGTTTTCTCAAAGAACCAGTTTTTTCATTTTGGTTTTTCTTTTCCCTTTCTTTTGAGGTACTGGGGTTGGGGATTGAACCCTGGACCCTTTATGTGGGAAGCAGGCACTCAACCCCTGAGCCAGATTGGCTCCCCTGAGTTGTTGTTTTCATTTGTTTGGCTTGTTGTTTGTTTGTTTTTAGGAGGCACTGGGGACTGAACCCAGGACCTCCCATGTGGGAGGCAGGCACTTAGTTGCTCGAGCCACATCTGCTCACCCCAGCTTTTGGGTGCATTCATTTTGTCTAATTTATTTCCTTTTGATTCTCAATTTCATTTATTTCTGCTCTAATCTTTGTTAGTTCTTTTTTTTCTGCTTGCTTTGGGATTAGTTTGCTCTTCTATTTCTAGTTTCTCAGGGTGTTCAGGTAGGTCTTTGATTTTAGCACTTTCTTCTTTTTTAATATATGCATTTAGGGCTGTAAATTTCCCTCAGTGCTATTTTTGCTGTATCTCATAAGTTTTGATAAGTTGTGTTCTTGTTTTCATTCTTCTTGCGATAGCTATTAATTTGTTTTGCCATTTTTTCTTTGACCCACTGATTGTTTACAAGTGTGTTGTTTAGCCTTCATTTATTTGTGAATTTCCCCCCTTTCCTGCTATTATTGATTTCCAGCTTCAGTCCATTATTATCAGAGAAGGTGCTTTGTATAATTTCAATCTTCTTAAATTTATTGAGAACTGTTCAGTGGCCAAACATGTGGTCTGTCCTGGAGGAAGATCCATGAGCACTTGAGAAGAATGTACATGTGATGTTCTGTAGATATCTGTCAGGTCAAGCTTGTTTATCATATTGTTCAAGTTCTCTGCTTCCTTGTTGATCTTCTGTCTAGTTTTATATTTACTGATGTGAGTGGCATATTGAAGTCTCCATTTATTATTATAGAGACATCTATTTCTCCTTTCATTTCCGCCAGGATTTGCCTAATGTACTTTGGGGCACCCTGGTTAGGTGCATTGATATTTATGACTGTTATTCCTTCCTGGTGGGATTGTCCCTTTTATTATATACTGGCTTGTTATTATACTTGCCCTCTGCATCTCTTATTACTTTTTTTAAAAATTTAAAGTCTGTTTTGTCTAACACCAGTATAACTACCCCTGGTCTCTTTTGGTTTAGCATGAAATATCTTTTTCCAACCTTCCACTTTTAGTTTATTTGCATTCTTGGGTCTAAGGTGAGTTCCCTGCAGTCAGCATATGGATGGCTCAGGTTTTCTTATCCATTCTGTCAGCCTATGTCTTTTGATTGGGGCATTTAATCCAATAACATTCAATGTTATTACTGTAACGGCATTACTTGCTTCCACAATTTTATCCTTTGGCTTTCATATGTCATATCTTATTTTTGTCCACCTATTTACCCTTTTGGTTACTCTTTCCAATAGTCTTCACTTCTACAGTCTCCTCCAAACCTCTCTTTCTTCTCTTTTCTTTTCTGGCTGAAGAATTTTCTTTTCTGTTTCCTTTAGAGCTCAGTTCTTATGAACTCTCTTAGTTTCTGTTATCTGTGAATATTTTAAATCCACAATAATATTTGAAGGACAGTTTTGCAAGATAAGGAATTCTTGGCTGGCAGTTTTTCTCTTTCAGTATCTTAATTATAACATTGCCTTCTTGTCTCCATGGTTTCTGAAGGGAAATCGACAATCATTGGATATCCCTTGTATGTAATTTTTTGCTTCTCCCTTGCTGCTTTCAGAATTTTCTCTTTATCTTTGACATTTGGCATTCTGAATATTATGTTTCTTGGGGTAGGACTATTTGAATTTATTCTAATTGGAGTACATCGTGTTTCCTGGATATGTATTTTCAATCTTTCATGGAAGTTAGGAAATTTTCAGATATTATTTCCTCAAATACTCTTTCTTCTCCTTTTCCTTTCTCTTCTCCTTCTAGAACTTCCATAACAGATACGTTGGTGCAATTCATGCTATTACTCAACTACCTAAGCCCATGCTCAATTGTATTTTTTTTCTCTCTGTTCTCGCTTTTCAGTTTCAGCTGTTCTGTCCTCTATATCACTGATTCTTTCTCCCATGATTTTAAATCTGCTGTTGTGTGCCTCTGCTGTATTTTTAATCTCACTTATTGTGTCTTTCATTCCCATAAGCTCTGTTATCTTTCTACCCAAGGTTTCAAATTTTACTTTGAGGTCACCCAGGGTCTTCTTATCTTTTATTTCTTTAGCCATGTTGTCCTTCAACTCCATGATTTGATTTAGGAGATTTGTATGAATGTCACTGATTAGTTGTTTCAAGGTCTGAGCCATATCTTCCTTTTTTTTATGGTTTGCAGTTTTTTGCTGATGTCTAGAAATCTGATAATGATGCTTAGTTTACTCTGATGTTCAGTTTTCCACTCTTGCCTAGGGATTTACTGTTAAGTATCTGTGTGCTACCACTGTTTTTTGACTCTTGGTTTAACTTGTTCTAGGTATTTAGGATTTCCCCTGTTTAGCTGCTCAAACCAGGGCTAAGGACCCAGTAATAAAGTGCAGGCCAGTTTCCATGGGCCTTGGAGAGGGGGGGAAGTAAAGGCAACTGATTGCCTCTTTTATTTATTTATTATTATTTTCCCTTCTTTTCATGTATTTTTCTGGTCTGCCAGTGATCTTTGGCAGGCCTCTCAGTACAGATCCCAGGTGCTAGCAGGGATTGCATTCAGTTTAAACTTGCTTGGGCGGTTGGTATAGAAGCAATGTCCTTAGGGCAGGCCAAGCCTCACAAACAAACTGTTTTAGAAGCTGCTCTACTCCCTTGACTGGCCTCATCCTCCCTCCTCACCAATAAACCCAGGGCAGTAGGGATGGCACCTGAGAAGGCAAATTATCTTTAGCTCCCTGCCTGTTCTCAGGGCAAACAATGTCATAGACACATCTGGCCTGGAAGTATGTGACCCCTCCAATGCAGCAGACCAAGTTCATTGGCCAAAATCTGAATTCACTGTAGGCTCCATCCCTCCCTCTTCCTTTTCTTGTGGAAGAGGACCCCTATAACTCCCTTAGTCTGCAGCTGCTTAAGTCCACAGCTGCTGCATCTGCAAACTGCTGTTTGCTCCAAGGGTGGGGAATGGGTGCCATCTGCTGCTGCTGCAGTTTTGGTCCAGGGTTTTCCCAGCCAGCTGAGACTCCTTTCTTCTGCCCCCACTCTCCTCTGGGTGGTGTCTTCCTTCCCCCAGTGTCCTAAGCCTCAGTGTAGCCCTCCAGTCTCTGCTTGTCCTCTAGCTATTTTTTTCTGGGAGGGACGTGATCCCTCTGCCTCTCTAATCCTTCCCATAAGTCTCCCTGACTGACATGTGAATGACAACCTTGTGAGAGACCCTGAGTGACAACCACCCAGCTAAGCTGTGCTTGAAATCCTGACCCACAGAAAATATGAGATAACAAATGTTGCTTGTTTTAAGCTGCTAAACTTTAAGATCATTGGTTACATAGCAATAGCTAGCTAATATATTCCCTGATCCAGTGAATGTCTTTGCCTGTTACCTGGCCATCCAAACCCCCAAATTGGCATTCATTCTTACTTTCCCTTTCTTTCCAGTTTACTACCATTTCTTCCCAATTCAGTTGATCATCCAATCCTGCCACTTTACCTTGTCACCTCCTCTCAATTCTCACAGCTAATGCCCAAGTTCAAGTCCTCTTGACCTTCTCTCTGTGCCCAATATTCCTCCCCCATCCCCTCCAAATCTAAAGCTGAATATCCCTCTCAATGGATATTGCCTTCTTATTTAAATCCTTTCAATGGTTCCCTACTGTCCTGATAAAGAGCTGTGTTTCTGGCATATGCTTCATGAGACCTTCATAACCTGACCGCAACCCCAAACCCGAGCCTCCTCTTTCACTATGTCTCTTACCTCCACATCCCCGCTTAGCCCTACTAATTTGCTTTCCTCTGCAACTCAGTTTAGACATCTCAGCCACTGAATCTCACCCTCCATCTCTCCCAAAACCACAAAGTTGTGTCAGGTTCCACCTCACTCTGTGCTCACAATCAAATGGATACCTTTCATGTACTTACAATTGCCTATTTGCAACATTCTAGAATGAGGTGGAGATTAATAAATAGCTGTTGAACAAACACTGTCATTTAGAGATGGGAAGATGTCCTGTTCTTCTTAAAGTGTTCCTCCTAAAGTCTCTACACACTGGAACTTGACCATTAAAATTCTCCTCCAAAAAGTTATTTTTGATAATAAATTAGGCTATCATCAAATCATAATTTAGGAAAATTTGATGACTTTTACAGAAATGATATTACAAAGAAGTATTCTAAAAATAATTAGATAAAGGTCACCAGTGTCAGAGTTGACTATGCCTTCTCTCCCACCAATAAAATCTCCTCTTGACCAAAGTAGGAGCAACTGGAGGTGGGTTTGGCTAAGCAAGGTTCTTCAGAAGCAAGGGGTAAGAGAAGGGACAATTGTTTTTCTTCAGAACTTGAAGACAGATTCTTCAATACCAGGGGTAGCAGCTTCTGTACGATGTCTAAGTGAGCAGAATGAACTGGGGTCTCAGCACCAGCATAGTCTACTGCACCACCCCCTCTAATTCACAAGCTCAGAAACTCCTGGAACTTATCCCAGCCTTGTAGATGCTGTCATCCTACCATAACCTGCTCCGAGGAAAAAAAAACTCACAAAGGTTTCTTATTAGTCCATGGTCATGGAGCAATATAATGGCTGCACTGGATTAATTTTACCTCTTACCAGAAGTAGTTCAAGCGTAAGGGGGTTACCCAAAAGCCCTGGACAATCTGGTCCAGAAATGTTAACAACAGAAGCATACAGAGATATTCTTTCAACTGCTGATTAAGCCATTACATTTGCCAATCCATAGGGCAAGGTATAAGGCTTGAGTCTTTGATTTTTTTAGAGCAGGGATCAACGAAGTTTTTCTATAAAGGAGCAGATGGTAAATCTTTTCAGCTTTTTGGGCAGTACAACCATTCAATACAACTACTCTGTTGCAACTACTCAACTCTGCATTGTAGAATAAAAACAGCCATAGAAGATAGGTAAACAAATGGGTGTGGTTTTGTTCCAATAAAATTTTATGTACAACATAGGTAGCAGCCTGGATGTGGCCCGCAGGCCATTGTTTGCTAATATCTGTTCTAGAGTAAGACAACTTGAATACAATTTCATATTCCCAAAGTTGATAATTTGTGCAAGTGGCACTCCCCAATGTACTTGTGTAAGTGTATAAATGGAGTTATCCTTTGAAATGCTATTTCCAATTAATAGGAATATATATACATTATAGGAGTTACAGATACCTCCAATGTATATGTAAAAAAGATATTTATTGCGAAATAAACTGATTGTGGGGAGAGAGGGGTCAGTCTGAAATTGGTGTGATGCAAACATTAAACGGTTTAAATTTTCTCCAATCACTGCAATTCTCAACTGTGTTATGTTGAATCTCCCATACCCCCTTAGTGTTACCTTGTCACTTCAGTTATTAAAACCCAATCCAGTTTAAAACCATTAATTTCTCATCTTAAAAGCTTACTCCACTTTCCGACCCAGTGTTAGCTACCGTGTGCCTCAGGGAACTTGGGACAGGAGGAGCTCTTTCATCTTTCCTCTTATCTTAGAAGGGACTGGGTGGGTGGAAGGAGGCAGAATGGGGGGACAGGGTATGGGGTGAAGTGAAGAGGCATGGACTGTTCTTTCACTTCTCTTCCCAGTATGCACTTGGGGGGCCAGTTCTTTATAACCCCCCTCCCTCTAGTGGACACTTGTATGAGTTCCTTGAGGGCTCCCCACTGCCCACTTCTCAGGTGTAGTGACTTTCCTTAGCTCCACCTTCTTCACCACTCTGTCCTCAGCTCCTGGCTCTTACTTTTGCTGGGGCCTTCTCACCTTGGGTGGAGCACAACAAAATGGCTCAAGTCCACTAGTATCCATGGGGTCAATGGCCAACTGGACACCACACCACCCGGCCTCTCCACAAAATATAGTGCAGGCCACCCTGCTGCCACCCCTTCACTCTTATGCTCTTTTCATCTGCTTTAGGATCGGGGGAGATGCACAAGTCCACAGCATGAGAAGAATCCAACTGGGCAGTGAGACACCAGCCTCCCACAGTGTCGAGAATTCTGAGTTTTACCCGTGATTCTCTCGATGCAACCTCCCTTGGCTGTGGAGGGGTAGAAAGGGGCCACAGCCCAGGAATTCTAACCCTGCAGCAGCTCTAGATAATCCCCTCACTCTCCTCCTGCCAAGATTATGCCCATATAGAGGGAGCACTGGCAGAGTTTAGCAAAGTTGGGCCATCTTTTAAAAGGCCTTGAAGGAAGAACCTAATCCATTTGTGGAGAACTCCTTGCCATGTCTCTTTGGGATATGGAGAACTTCATACCATTTTGCCCTCAGCCTTGGACCCAAGTTGCCCATTCTGTGAAGAAGGAAAATACGTGCTCAAATAAATTTTTCAACAAAAATATAAATGCCCATCAATAGTGGAGTAACTGAATATTGCATAAAATTCATTATATTGATGTCTAAAAACTTTCTAAATGCACTGACATAGAAAAGTATCTCAGATATATTTAACAAATCAAGTTACAGGGTTGTATGTTTCAGATGATACTATTTTTATAAAGTTATATACTTTCATATAATTTTAGGTATATAAACTATCTAGAAGGAATAGAATATATTGTTCATGGTAGTTACTTATACGACATAGGTATTAGGGAGAAAGGGATTTTTACTTTTTATTCATTTGCTTTTCTGTTACTTCAATCTTTAAAATATAAGCATGTGCAACATTTTAAAATAAAAAATCAAATTTAAAAATAATATTCTATAGGAGTTTCTAGAACTCTTCACTTAAATTCAAGTTAATGCTAGAAAATTTAAAGGTTCAGAGAGTAGTAATTTAATTTGTTCATTAGCAACAATATTATATTGCCATCTCCCACTACCAATGTATCAGGGTTCCAGATATTTTCCAAAATAAACCAAGTGTAGGAAGTAGCAAGAACTGTTAAGGATCTGATCCAAAATGCTGGCATCCCCAAAGAAGGCCAGAAAAGCCCAGACTTAGATTAGTCCATCAAAGCAGAAGCGCTAATGCCATTCTGCCACAGGTCATTCACATTCGTCCATCTCCACAAGTATTTCCTGGGGGCCTAGTCTGTGCAGGCAGCAGGGTATTAAATAAGACGCAGCCCCTACTGCTTCTAACGGCAGTGCTGTATATAGCCTTGCTGATTCATCTTTTGTAGTAGGCTGTTTTAAATTTATCTGATTTTATTCTTGTTTTTCAATACCTGCACTCCATATTTTAGGTCTATTCTTTTCCAACAGTCTATTCTTTTCACTTTGGTCCTTTTACTGTTTCTTTTGTCTATTTTCTTAGATTTGTTGCTCTTTTTTGTTTTTGCTTCCTTTTGTTTTCCTGAAAATTTTACTTTATTTATGTTCTTTTCCTTAAGGAAAAAAATCTCCTTGGTTCCATGTAGTAGGTCTCTGCCTCCAAAGATCTTTACACTTTAAAAATAAACATTGTGTTTTCAATAGGATCCCTTTAAGGCATCAATTTCTGTTCCTGTTACACAATTGGAGAAACTGAGGCAGGGGTGGAAAATTTTCCATGTGGACGGCCAGATTGTCGGCTCCTAAGGGGCTGGGATTGTGCTGTGTTCCCCCTTCTCCCCAGGAGGAGGGGCACTGCCTGGCAGTTGGCACTCAGCAACCATTTGTTGCAGGAATACATGACAGACCCACTCTGTCTTTTGCTAACACCATTCCGCTGTATTTTCTGTATTTCCTCCCTGGTGGGTCGATTGTTTCTTGGTTTCCTCTAGCATAAAATTTCTTTATCTTTTCATTCCCTCACAGTCACCGGCCATGGCTTAAAATGGAGGCACCACCCAGACCCCAGTGATTTCCCAGGGAGCATGCCCGAGGCAAGAAGAGGGCAGATTCCTGGAATCCACTGTGTGGTCAGCTCCTGGTGAGCTTGGACCTGTGCCTGAGGGGCAGCCACCGGAATGTACCAGACACACAGGGAGGATGTGTTCAGAAGCACTCCAAAGCGCCCTGGGGCTGAAAGAGAAACAGAAGGCGCCCTTGTGGGCATCTGTCTGAGCCAGCGCTTCCCAAAGAGGAATGGCTCGGAAAGACCATCTTGGCAAAAAGGCTCCGTGCCAACTAACTTTGGGAAATACCATGCATTATATTCTCCCCGTGGGACTTTTTATAATGCACTTGAACCTGTTATAGACTCTTGAGAGGTCCTACGGAAAACAAATGTTTGATTTTGTTTACTTCATTTGACCAAGGAACGTTTTCTTCTTTTTATTGATTGATTTTTTTTTTTTTTAGTAATGTGCTAATGAAGAACAAATTTGGGAAGCAGAGCTCTGAGACATAGCCCAGAGAGATGTGTGGGCTGCTCTGGACATCCTGACAGCATCTCTTGAGGGCCTGGGTGGCAACATGGGATCTTCTCTTCTTCCATGAAGAGTACAGGAGAGCAGATGAAGCTCAACTCTGGAGTCAGACTGTCTACACTTGAACCTGGGCTCTTTCCCTTTTTGTCTGTGTGATCTCAGGCAAGTTACATAATTTCTATGTTCCTCTGTTTCTTTTTTTCAAATTAATTATTTTTATTTTTAAAGAAGCTTTAGATTACATAACTGTTACATAAAAAATATATGGGATTCCCATATGCCCCGCTCCCTCCCTCTCCCACACTTCCCCACATCAACAACAACCCTCATTAGTGTGGTCTTTTGTTACAATTGATGAACACATATTGAAGCATTGCTACTAACCATGGACTACAGTTTACATTATAGTTTACACTCTGTCCCGCACAATTTTGTAGGTTATGACAAAATAGACAATGGCCTGTATCTATCACTGCAGTGCCATGCAGGACAACTCCAACGTCGCGAAAATGTCCCCATATTACACCTATAATTCTCCCTCCTATCCCTCAGAACCTCTGGTGGTCGCTGCCTTTTTATCAGCCATGTGCCTCTGTTTCTTCATCCATAAAATGGGTTCAGCAATGGTACTTACTTAGACGGTTGTTGCAAGGACTCGTGAATTGATTTAGGTAAAGACAGAGGATATTGCCTGGTATATTATAGTTGGTGCTAGATAAAAGTTAGCTACTGCTGTTGGTGTTATTTCAGTAATTTAGTTAAAAATTATCAGAGAAAAGTAGTTTTCAAAAGTTGGCGCCTTGGGAAAACCATACAAGATAGATTTGTCTAAGCTTAATAAAACCACCATCAGATCGTGAACTGCTATTTGCAAACTGACAGGGAGACCAGAGCTTTGGGATCTGTCCTGTGAAGACTCTACATTTTATGGATGTCTACACAGATGCATTAAACCTTGATTTCCTGGAACAGCTGATGCTACTATCACTGCTTCAATTTAGGCATCGTACCTGAGCTGCCTGAAAGGGACTCTTTCAACTGTTCCCACAGTGAGGTATATCATGACAGCTCACAGAAATAAGCTACCCCAGAATGTCACATAGGACACATGTAAGAAAGTCTTAGAATTATGCACAAAACTCCTTTCAGGAATTCTTATCAGCTGGAGGTTTAAAAACACTGGCAGTTACATCTAATCCAGTCTTTATACAATAAGATACTGACACCTTGAAATTTGAATAAAGTCAACATATAACTATTTTAAAGATGAACTGATATTTTTAATATTTAGAACTCTTTGAAGGACCTTCAAAGTCATGGCAAGTGGCAAAGCCAGGGTGGGTGACAAAATGAGTCACCCCGAAGAAGGCAGAACTAACTGGACAGTCATGGTGACAGAAAATGTTGGGGAAGAAGAGATTTTGAAAGTTTGACACGTTCTCTTGGTCTAGTAAGAATCCCCTCAACAGAGGGGTAACAGAGACTTTTTAAAAGGTTTTATTTTCTCAGAGACTCTATTGGTTTTCATTGCAAAAATGTCCATTATCTGTAGAAAATTTACAATATATAAAGGAAAAATATTCATGATTTTATCATTATGGGTGATCACTATTAGTCTATGAGGATATAATGGACAGTCCCAGTGTCAAACTGCCCAGACTCTTTCCTCATCTGATAACTTCATGTGTATTTAGTTTTGGGAAATCATCCCTCTATCACACCAAGTCCAAGCCTGGAAGGTTGAGGCTAACACCCTGACCCTGCCAGGATGGCCAAGTGTCCCAGGCCTGATGACCAGCACAGGTCCTACTCCCTGCTCACAGTGACTGGCTCCAGGAATGAGCACATGACCAGAGTTTTTCCAGCAAAACTCAACCCAGACTTTGATGGGGCTTCTGAGAAGAAACCCTTTCCGTGGGGATGGTCAACTGAAGGTACTGTAAACCTGAGGTCACCATGGAAAATGGCACCTGTGAAGCCAACATAGTGAGAAAGCGAGACAATGGATGGAGAAAGAATGGCAAAAGATTGACTGCATGATTAGAGCTTCTTTACCCAGTTCTGCTTAGAGCCAATTAATTTTCTTTTTCTCTTAAGCCAGGTTAACTTGGGTTTTCATCACCTGCAACCAAAAATGACCTGACTGATGGAACAGATTGGGAAAAATATATATGCCCATGGATATCTTTTCTTTCTTTTCATTCATTCAACAAATATTTTTTGGTTGTCTACCATGTACTGGGAGCCATACTAAGGGTTCATGGATGTCCTGGTGATGAAACAAACCTGTTCGTAAATGTAGGGTTAACTCTTAGGTGAATCATCAGAGGAGTGATCCTTGTAATTATCTGATCCTCATATATTTGTTGAATGAGTGCATTCATATACATCACTATCCTAATCCTGAATGCAGATGAAAGAATATCATGTAAGGAGAGGACATTCCCTGAATCCTGAGACCATCTTTGAAAAAGCTACTTGAGATTGTCTGCCCCTGTCTTTTGCCTCCCAGCTCAGAGATAGGTGAAAGAAAGGCAGATACTGGGGAAGGAGTTGCTTGTATCCTTAGCAACAGGGCATCTCCAGAGTTCTTAAACCTCTTCCTGTCTCTTGTTTTCATTTCCTTCACCTTCCCCATGGTTGGGGTCTAACATTAGACCTTTCAGCAATGGGGAAATTCTGGATCATATGTAAGGTTTCAGTACTTTTTGGGAATTCTGCTGTCCCTTAGATCTTCAATTCGAAGTTGAGAAGTTCCCTTTATACCCCTATGCCCAAACTCATTATCCTATTCTTTTTAGCCTTTTAGACCAGGATAAGAAAAACCAGTCCCATTTCTGCCTCTTACTCACCAGGTAACTGCAGTAAAGTTAGTTGACCTCTCTAAGACTTAGTTTCCTCATCTATAAAATGGGGTATGATAGGAAGAATAGTGTGAGATCCCAATGAAATGATAAAGTGTTTGGCCAGAGTTCTCTTGTTACTGTTTTTATAATTACTCTTACTACTATTATGAGAATTTGAGCTAAATCAGAACCCCCCCGTGTTCACTGTGAGTCTCCAAGGTGGTCAGGAATTCCTGAACTCATCACTGAGCATGAACAAATGATTTCTGGGGCCAGAGACCTGTCACCATCTTGGCACCCTCAGGAACTCCCAGCCCATTCCTAAGGTGTCCCATCTCCCTCCCTCACAAACCCAGTATCAACAAGAAGAATCTTAGCTCAAGAAGGGACATATCAGTCCTTCAGTTCATCTCTTCTACTAAAAATCCCTTCTACTGCTGTGAGAGAGAGAGAGAGAGAGAGAGAGAAAGAGACAGAGAGAGAGAGAGAGACAGAGAGAGACAAAGAGACACCAGTTAGACCCCTCGGGACTCAGAGAGAAAGAGGTCATTACCCTTACTTACATGTGCCCCACTATATTGTATAATCATATTCTGTGAAGTTAATTTACCAGACTTGATTAATTTCATACTCTCCTGAGGGATATGTTCAGTAATCATACGGCTATGCCAACCTCACAGGGAGAACTGATTCATTTAGCCATTTCTCTTTAATTGGTATGTCACTGTTATGTAAACGTAGACCATATTCAGGGGGGAAAAATGTGTTTTTGCTTTTAAATAATTGTTCACAGAACTAAAGCATTACAGGGGACTCTGATACATCACTCATTTGCTCTGGTTACTGGGTCCCTGCTGGTAGATAAAAGTTAGTGCTGGGAAATAAACTTATCAGCCTTAGACCAGCCATATACCCACTAAGCTAGGTAGAAACAAGCCTGAGTTTATAAACTGGCAAGTGTATAAAAACTTAGTAAGAGGCTTGTTATGGGAAATCCAGTCTTTCACATCATAGCAACATGAGCATTTCTCAGGCCTGCACTTGGTACTAATGAACAAAGACACACTCCCCAACACATACACAGCCAACCCGGGAATGGGGCTCTACGGCACCCCAAGCTTTTAGTCATCAGTACTGGCCTATCCATACATCAGTAATCTCTAGCTCTCCTCTTGTCATCATCTAACCTTTCTCCTAACCAACATCTTGCTCAGCTTCTCTCTTGGATCATGCTAGATTGATTTCACTCCTGTTTTATTTCAGGAGGGGCTATTTCTAGAACTGCCATTTCATCAACCTTTCCTGGATTTTTCTAGGTGTTGGATGTAAAAAATGTAATTACCAAGTATGATGTTTTTGTTTCTCTGGCTGTTCTCTTGCTTCATGGGCAATGGCTGTTTTAGGAATGGAGCTTCCATGTTGGGTTTGGACAGTGTCAAATGGTTCTCAGGGAACCATTGAAAGCGGGTATTCATTTCTGAATTCTTGGATTGGAATGGACTTTGAAAGAGCTCTGTCTCCAGGCAAAACTATATCCAAACATTCTACTATCCATCTAGGGTTTCCAAGTCAGTTTCCTACAAGATTTAACAGATGTATCTTTTTTCTTAAATTCACTGTTTCCTGGGTAAGTAGAAAGCACCCAAGTAGGAATAAAACAAATATATGAGTTCTAGAACCATATGGAAAGTGTTAAACTAGGTAGGGGGTAGAGTGTATTAAAAAAAGAAATGGGTCAGAGATACATGTGCCCTCAGAGATTTAAAATCTAGGTGGATAGAGAGGAAAAGGCACATACAGGTTCACACAAAACAGCCCAGGTGGGGGGTAAATGCCATGGGAAGTAACCATGGAATTAAAGAGGTGGGAGTAGTTTCTCTAGCTGGGGTAGTGTGTTGGGGGAGGGGAGGTGGGGTCAAGCTGGGAGCCTCCTGACAAGAGGATTTGGGCTGGACCTTGTAGACAGGCAGAGAGGCGGTGGGGATAGATTCTGAGTTCTCCTCTTTCCTTTCTCCCCACTTTCTCCCTGGCCCCTATGCCCATAATCAAGCCTCTTTCTGTTCTTCCGGCCCATGAGTTAGAATCTGCTTGAGCTCTTCATGAGCAGGGTAGACTGCAGCATTTAGCCTGATCCCTGTCCTCAAACTGGGCGGGCCCCTGCCTCTCCCTGTAGTAGCCAGGCAGTCACTGCCCAAGAGTGAAGAGGACCACTGGAGAGAATTGTCACCATCCTCTTCATATGCCTCCTCCCCTCCCTAAAGGGTGTGCCCCTCAGAAGATAGAGAAGTTTGCAGGCCTGGGTTATAGAGAACAAAGGAAGTATAGTGATGGAACCATGGTCCCACACTGGGTCTAACTAATCAAGTGGATTTTGCCTGAAGCAAGTGCTGCTGCCATGGTTGGCTCTATCTTGTTCTGATGAGAAGAGAGCTTCATATTTTCTTCACCTTGCTTGTACTAACTTATGTCAAGTACTTACCAAGTTGCAGAGAAACACGATGATAACCTATCATTTTGCTTGCTAATCCTTCTCCAGGGACCTCCCCCATAGGTTCTTTGTTTATTATACCAGTCTCGTTCCTTTTTCTTTACCAAATCTTTACCTTTGCAGGCTCTTCAACTTCCTCTACTTTCTTGCCAATCTCATCCATTTCCCTGGTTTCAACTGGTTTCCCCAATCTTTACCTTCAGGCTGGTTTCATTTCCAACTACAACCAAGTATCTCCAGCCATATGACACATAAGTATAGTAACCAAACCTCTTGTCTTCCCTGTGTTCCCTAATGAGATTCTTCTTCTCATCTGGCATTGGGAGACATTTGGTCTCCTAAGGGTGAAACCTTAGTCCTCTTTGTTATCTCCCTCACTTCACCTCCCTCAGTATCAAGCACTATGGCTTCCTTCCACACCTGCAGCTCTGGTAATATCTTCCTTCTTTCCATCTCTGGCATGTTCCAGCCCTTCTTCTGTTTCAGGTGGACTACCACTTCCCATCTTGCCTACCATCTCTCCCCCATGTTGCCCATCTATTGCCAATCACAACACCCAGCTCAGACCCCTCTCTTCCCACTACCAACACATTTAAGACCTTAAACACTATTGTCTTTTTTGATCTTCAGGACTCTCAACTCTTTAGGTTCAATTTACATTTAATTTCTCCAACTGTTCTACCCTCCAGGTAAAATGTACTTCTCCTGAATTCCCCAAGCCGACAACTCTTCTGCCTCTATGATGTGCTTTCTGATATTACCTCCTGCTGAAATTCTCCTTTCATCCTTTCCCCCAAACTATTAATAATCTATCTCATCCATGAATCCTGTACTTGTTTTTCTACAACAAAGGAGAAGAAGCAAAATTCTCTCACCTTTGAGCCTCTAGAGCCCCCTCGGTTATACCTCTAACGGGATTGACTTCACTCTGCCCTTTGCCAGCCATTTGTTTCCTCCCCTCCTCCCCACTAGAGTGAGGTAAGAGACTGCATCTTAATTATCTTTGTATCACGCGCAGTCCTTAGGGATAGCATCTTGTTCAAAATAAATGCACAAGTCTGTGAGTGGAGTTCAGCTGCATTTTCCCCAAATGTATTTATGTCTAAGGGCTGAAAAGGAATTAGGAAATGCCACCTTATCCTTAAAATAGAAGAGTGGTAGATTTTTTTTTTTAAAGGCCTGAGAAATGTAAATGCATGGGCCAGATTTTGCTAAGGATTTCCCAAAGACCCCGGGGTGAGAGGTGATAGCACAGGACCAAGAGCTGAACACCTGAGTTTCATGAGTTTTACTACAGCTCTGCCCCTGACTGTGTGATCTTAAGTCAGCCACTCACTCTAACTAGGGCTCATTTTTTTGCCTGTAAACTGAAGAACTCAATCTAAATGAATTCTACGATTTATTTTAGCTTCCATTACTTTAGCAGGTGAAACTCAGGATGCAAGAACAATACAGAGAAATGGGCGACTATCAAAAAAGAGCAGGCAAATGGCTTGACAGAACCCTCAAATGGGAACTGGTGCTGACACAGGAAGCATCCTCTCCTCTCTGTTCTGCTATGCCCATCTTGGCACTGATCCACTAGTACATCCTGCCAGTATTTATCCAGAAAGAGCCAGATCCAAACTGCTCCTTGTCAACTCTAATGCAGACGGGATACCAGGGACAGAATCGGTCCTTTCCTACTTTTCTCTTTGTCCCTTCTCTCTCCCTTTCCATTTCTCCCCAACTGAACAATTAAGTGGAATTGGTAAGGGATTGAAAAACTACCCCAAATACAAATAGTACTCTAGCAGGAACTTGGTTAATGTAGAGCCTCTGTCTGTAAAATGTGGGCATGCTAAACAAAGGGCAAATAATTTTGGGCCATTTAAGAAGGAAAAAAAACATCAGCTTTTATTTGCTGTAGGTGAAACCAAGTTTTCCCTTCTTAATCATTGAGTACTTGAACCTATGTGCAAATCCCATACCTTGTATAAAGTATAATGATCAAGAAATTACTGGAATCTTTTAATAAGATATGAATCCTTTCAAGAGTATAGAGACACTCAAGAAATAAATGGAAATTCACTGGGATGTACCAAAGGGTGCCCAAATTCTTTGAAAAAAGTTAATTTGACTTCTTGTTTATTGGGAGGAGAATCCGGCTCATTACCATTAAGTGCTAAGGCAGCATTAGGCCTTATTTAGGACATCAACGGTAACTTTGCCTTATAAAACGAAATCTCCTTGGGCTGCTGACTGTGAACGACAACAGTCTCACTTGTTCTTTATTTTTCTTTGAGTTACAGGGCAGGGTCCAAGCAATTTAAAAATACAGAGCTTTCACTATCCTGAATATGTTTAATTCACTAACAGAGACATTTCAATAAAGGCAGTTTATCCCTCCCAGATAAGAAGTGTCTCTCTTCTCAAGAGAAATTTCATGCCCCACCCATCCCCCTTTTTATAGGCGGTACTGGGGATTGAACCCAGGGCCTTGTACATGGGAAGCAGGCGCTCAACCACCGAGCTACACCCGCTCCCCAACGGGCCCTTTTTTTGATCACCAGGCATTTCAATCTAATTATTTCAGATGTTAGTATTCTATGCATATTATAAATTATGATTTTCAGAAACCTTTGGCAAATGAGCATTGCAAAATAGACTCAGCAGCAGCTCCCATTTTTCTCTGTCAGAAGGGCTTGGGGCAGGCATCTGACTGGACATGGGCCTAGAAGCTTTAAATTCACACAGGAGAAAGATTGTAAAATTGAAGCCAAGAGTTCATATAAAAGAAGGGGGGGGGCGGTTAGAGATTTTGTCACTCCCCTAAATCTCAGGCAGAATCATACTTAAATCACTCTTGCCAGATAGAAGTCTAGTTTTGATTTTTAGTTTTCACCCAGGAATTTAATAACCTATGTATTTCTTGGTTGAATTGGCCAGGTGATAATTTTTTAGGTTCTCCATGTAATTTAGCTTCTCGGTGGAATATTGATATTCTTTGAGTATTGGTTTGATTTTGTAAAGGCAACGAAGAACACCATAAGCCCAGTTTTGAGGATAACCTATCTCTGCAGCTTAGAACATAGGTAATATTTAAAGGTCGCTAGCCTCATTAGGAAAAAAGACAAGGGTACGGTACTGGCTATGAGGAATAATACAAAAAATAAAAATACCCCTCTACCAGGATGGCTCTGCTTGTCAAATAATCCAGATAGACATTATAATATTCGTTAGAGAATAGTCCTAAATAGTTTCAACACAGTCACTTCCCTTGATTTCCTCTCTCCACCTTCCTCACAGGCATAAGGAACACAAACGGTTACAGGGATGTGGCTAGCTGTGCAGAGCGTGCGTTCCCTAATTACCTGATCAGCAAGGGGCGGCGGTGGGGGCACTAACAGAAAGGACCACCGGCCCTTCCCGTATGACTTGATACAGAATGAAATGCAGCTGCCAGCTGTCAGTTGCAAGGGGCTGGGCAGCGCTCGGCATCCTCTCATCGCTCCCCTCTCCCCCTCCAACTTCCCAGCAGCGCGAGACTAATCTGCCAGAACAACAATCTCCACAGCAAGCCGTCTCCCCTCCCCCAGCCCCTCCAGGACGCACCAGGACCCACCTACCTTCTGAGGCTGAGAGGAGGCTCGCTAAGAGCGGGGCAAGAAGGATGCTCCGTTACAGCTCCTCAGCATCTCCCTTCAGGAGCAGTTAACTGGAAATACAGATTCGCCTCCATTTTCTGGCCACGTGATCACTGGCACATCTAAATAAGGATGATCACCTGCCTCCCAGACCGCCCAGGGGTACCAGTCATCACAGCCGCTCCTGCTGGGGACGGACGCTGGTGCTGTGCCGAGTCTCATGAGGGTTGTGGGGTGGGTCAGAAATGCCCCTTGATTTTTATGTCTGTTCAGAAAAACTGCTGACATTCCTGTTCCTGAGTGAATGGGATATGAATGGGCTCAAAGCACAAGTTATAAGGAATTTATTCCACCTCCCCAAAACCTCCTTAAAAAAAATCTTGTAGTTGCACGGAACATAATAGCAGTGTAGTTATTTTCATGTAAAAACTTTTTAGAACCATAATAAATTCTAGACTGTGGAAGCATAAAGAAGTCCAGTGGGAGGTTTAGAGAAATGTAGAATGTTTGCCCAAGATCTTCAGACCATGGTGGCTAATGTGGACCCTGGAATCAGAGGCCTGGGTTTGCAAGTGACTTCCCTCACTTTTTAGGAAGTTTGGACCAGTTACCCAATCCCTCTTGCCTCAGATTGCTCATCTATAAAGTGGACAGTATTAATAATGCTACTGGAAGTTGTAAGATTGTATACATAGAGATCTTAGCAGAGAGTCTGGGGAAAATAAGCCTGCCATAAATGTTAGCTCCTATACTATTATTAATTCTTAAAAGCCAGCAGAAATATTTGACACGGTGAAGGCACATGAAATATTAATGGAAAGTTTACATGATAGAAAGGCATATATTCATGTATATAATCTTCAAAGGAAAAACATATTTTGTCATACAAACCAGACAAGTACTTCTGGTCAAAACCAGGCAAGAGATCAATATGAAAAATGTCTACAGGGCACCATCTCCAGAATCAGATTGCTGGAAATCTCATGTTACACGATCATTTTCTTTTTGGGGGGTGGGGGGCGCTGGCTAGGCTACAATGGGGAGATAGGGCAGTTTATGTAATGCCCAACTGATTGGCCTCTAATGAAATGGGGAAGTGAATACTTAGCATAGGACCTGGCCTTGGTAAGTGCTGAGGAAATATTTGTTCCTAATCTAAAATGACAGCATTAAGTGGCCTCCCAGGTAACCACTGGGGGTGGGAGAAAGACAGTGGGAAAAGCAGAAAAGGAGGAGCAAACTGTTATATCTTTAGACTAAAGATATATAGAATTATTATGAATTATGAGCGATTATGAAATAATTTGTCATCTGCCATACATATTTCAGCAATAAAAGAGACTAGGCCTAGGGTCATTCAGGGAGTATGACTTTAAAGGTTCGCTGATCTGGCCAGCAGAAGCTCAACCAAAGTAGGGAAGCAGACTTGGCCCAGTGGTTAGGGCATCCGCCTACCACATGGGAGGTCCACGGTTCAAACCCCAGGCCTCCTGACCCGTGTGGAGCTGGCCCATGCGCACTGCTGATGTGCACAACGAGTGCCCTGCCATGCAGGGGTGTCCCCCGTGTGGGGGAGCCCCACGCGCAAGGAGTGCGTCCTGGGTGCCCTGTAAGGAGAGGCACCCAGCGTGAAAGAAAGTGCAGCCTGCCCAAGAATGGCGCTGCACACACGGAGAGCTGACACAACACGATGACACAACAAAAAGAAAGACAGATTCCCGGTGCCACTGATAAGAATAGAAGCAGTCACAGAAGAACATACAACAAAAGGACACAGAGAGCAGACAGCTGGGAGAGGGGAAGGAGGAGAGAAATAAATTAAAAAAAAAAAAAAAGAAGTTCAGCAAAAGTGTGGGTGAATTTCCCAAAGCCAAGAAAAATCAGACATTGTCAGGCAGAATAGATGTGTTCAGAGCTGGTTGCTTCCCAGGAATGTGTCTGCCCAGGGTGAAGGCTGAACAGTGGGGATCTTGTTTTTTGTGAAATGCTGGCTTATTAAAAGGGTCTTTCCCTCCCCAGGTCCAATAGGCAGCAGTTGAAGGCTGCAGAAAGGAGTTAGGTTGTAGGTAGAACAGATACTCTCACTAAACCAGTTTTAAATAATAGCATCTGTTTGAAAAATCAGTAGTTGACATGGAAAGGATTAAGTCATCAGGCCAATCATAGAAATCTTTAACATTTTTAAGACTTCATTAAATGGGGGTAACATGGATATCGGTTATCAACAATGATATTTTCATGTTATCATGTAGGATACTTTTCCAGATTGTGCCAGGGAAAAATAGTCCTAACCTGGAGACAGCCAAGCACTTGAGGAAATCGGTTATTTTATTCATTATACTGTGGCAGTTACAATTATTTCAAAAAATAAGAATTATTGCCTGAATACAATAAGTAGCATCCCACATTGTATTGCTAAAAAGGATGTGATAGAAGTGCAGCTCTCCAGTGGGAGTTCAAGTTATGCCCTGATTGTCTCAAATGTTCAAATTATATTTTTAATGAACTGAGGTTAAAAAATGAAATAATAAAGTCCTTGAAAATTATATACTGTCAACTGCTGCTGGAGTTGATGTTGGAACAGATGACTAAGTAAGTAGAACAATCTTGCTTCTCTGGCAAGGAAAAGGACATTCAAAGTGAAAAGCATAGAATATCTGTGGTGCAGGCAACGGATGGCCAAGAATAAAAATTGAACAGATATACCTATTTTTCTCCATGAGGTTAAGCGAACTGGATAACATTCTATGAAAAATGAGAGGCTATGAGAATATTGGAGGAATTGTGATGAAAAAAAGGAAAGGACGCCGAGGGACTACTACCAAGTACCAGCTGATGATGTAACTAGAAAATGACCTTGAATAAAAGGTTCAACTTGGACCAGCAGAATATCTCTGTCTACATATAATAACAGGAGTTAAAAAATGCTTTTTGACCTAAATCAAGGGGGAAATGGAAAGGACAAATGAGTTTATATGGCTATGAGTCTCTAAAAAAGAGCCAGGAGGTTATCAGAGGGGTTGCCCTTATGCATACCTGAGCATAGTCCCAGAGACAGATAAAGTAGATACAACCCCAGGTATTGGTTCTTCTGAGGGCTACAGAGACCCACAGGTTCTATGGCCATGGCAGATGGAGTTCAGTGCCATGTCAATTGGCCCTTCTTTGGAGTTGGTGTTTCTGTGTGATGGAGCTAGACTCAGATGTGATCTCTTTTCACAAGCCTTTCCTGTTACTTTACCAGAATTGTAGTTGGTGCTGGGGTTTAATATATAACCAGGGGATCTGAATCTCTGGACTGACCATATGATAGCCAGGCCTTGAGCCTCAACAGACTTCAGCGCCTACACTCTGGTTTATTGGTTACATTCAGCTAACATGGAGTTGAAGAAGTCAACCACCACACCATGGAGCCAAGAGTGCCTACAACTGAAAGCAGGAGGATTGCACCCAGCATCCATGTGGAATCTAAGCCCCCTCTTGAAATAGATGTGGAGTGGACACAACCATTCTAAGGTCCACAGGATGGAGGAATAGAGTATGGATTAGAGTGGACTTACTGATATTCTATTCATGAACTACTGTGGTTAGTAATCGAAGAAAATGTGGCATTGGTGTGGAGAAAGTGGCCATGGTGGCTGCTGGGTGTGGGGAATGGAAGGAAGAGATGAGATGTGGAGGTGTTTTCGGGACTTGGAGTTGTCCTGGGTGGTGCTGCAGGGACAATTACCGGACATTGTAGGTCCTCCGATGGCCCACTGGATGGAACGTGGGAGAGTGTGGGCTATGATGTGGACCATTGACCATGATGTACAGCGATGCTCAGAGATGTGTTCACCAAATGCAATGAATGTGTCATGATGATGGAGGAGAATGTTGCTATGGGGGGAGTACTGGAGTGAGGGGGGTGGGAGGGTATATGGGGACCTCATATTTTTTGAATGTAATATTTTAAAAAAATGAATAAAGACCAAAAAAAACAAAAAAAGCTATGATTAAAAAAACCCACTTGTTTGGATGCTTAAGAAATACCATTAAAAGCATGATCAAATTTATATAATAAACTGCAACTATATATATTTATATACATACACAAATTCACATATATATCTATGCATATAAATAAGGAGAGTAAATGAGGAAATGATAATACCCTAAAAATATCATTTGGCACCCTTATTTTATCCAGTTGTAATTTGAGGTGAACTGTCTTAGAAATCCCAGGTATTCAAAAAATTTACCTTTTAGGTTACAGTTAATTTATGATGAGTTCTGTCATTCACCTTTTGTGGAATAAAAAACTATATAAATACAAAAAAAAAAAAAAAGAAGGGGATGCTAAAAATAGGTAATTTCTAGCCTCAAATTTCAAAAGAAGGGAAAAGATGGATTTTGCAACATTAGAAAAAAGAGAGGGCTATTGCTTCCAAACTAAATCTAGCACATCTCCCACAGACAGGGAGCAGTAAACAACAGTAATCATTATACCTTCATTAAAAGCAAATTGTGTTGGGCAAATATCACTTTATTTTCCATTCATTCGATCAAGTTTATTTATGGCGTGACTAATATGTGGCAAATACCATTCTAAGCCCCACAAGACAGATACAACAAAAAAGTCAATTAAACACGTAAATATAAGATCTTTTCAGATAGGAAAAAAGTGGTAGGAAGAAAATAAAGCAGGGCAGTGGGATAAGAGCAGGGCACTACCTCGATCATGGCACTGAAGACATTTGGGGCTGGATAATCCTCTCTTGTGTGTGTGTGTGTGTGGGGGGGCACTGTAGGATGTTTAACAGCATTGCTGGGCTCTACCCACCAGAAGCCAATAGTACCCACTCCAATTGTGACAACGAAAAATGTCTCCAGACTTTGCTAAATGTTCCCTGGGAGGCAAAATTGTCCCCGGCTGAACCACATTGCTAGAGTCACCTTAGGGTACAGTGGGGGGATACTCTATATGGAAGAGTCAGAGAAGGTCTCTCTGGGAGCCATGAGTGATGTGAACAAGTCAGCCATGCCAAGAACATTCCAGACAGAGGGGACAGCTGGCAGTAAATCCCTACATTGGAAATGATTCTGGCATGCAAGACCAAGGGATGATGGAGAGCATGGTCTGAATGAGCAAAGATGTAAGAAGGAACTGGTTGACATAGAGACATAAGGTTGGCTGGATAGAGTATGAGGTGGACTGAGAGCCTATAGGAAAGAAACTGGGGTCCAGGGGCCACCTCCAATATGGTTAGATGAAAGATCCAGGTTTGACAAATCCCGGCCTCTCATTTCCCTCTTGAACTGGAATTAGCACATAGCAGTAGCTGCACAGTCAGTAACAAGGCCTTCCTATGGAGATGTTGGTAGAAGTAAATCGTGATTGGTGCTCAGAGGCCAAAGCAAGAATCCTTAAGATAAATAGAACATGGCAAATACTGACAAGAGGAAAGTCAGTGTAGCAATTAGTATCAGGGGAAAAAAACAAAACAAAACAAAAAACAGATGAAAGCAGAAATGTAAACAAATAAAAATGTAAAAAATGAAAGCAGAAATGTAAACAAGGAAATAACAGAAAAAAATCATCAAAACCAAATGTTATTAGAAAAAACTAAATAGTTCTCTGATGATTGAATAAAGAAAAAAGAGAAAAGAAATAATGTAAGGAACAAAAAAAAAGGATGACATAACTACAGATATAGCAGAGATTGAAAAAATGAGACTACGTGAATTTTATTCTAAAAATGTTCAAGACTTTCCTGAAACAACTTTCTGGACAAATATAAACTAGGAAATTTGCCTAAAAAAGACTTAGAAAACCTGAATAGACTAGCAATCATTAAAGAAATCAAATTTGTAGTAAAAAAAAATCTATCCCTCTGAAAAAGCAACAAGCCAGACAATTTATAAATGACTGTTACCTAACCCTCATGTGTATTATATGACCCCCTTAGATTATACAAATTATTATAAAGAATGAAAAAAAAAAAAGATGGGATGTTTCCTAACTTGTTTTACAGTGCCAATATAACTTTGATACACAAACCAGATGAGACCTCTATAATGAGGGAAAATTAGAGACAAGTCTCATTTGCTAACATCTAAATGATTCTCCATGATGGAAGGTGTGCAGTAAGGGGTTAACCCAGCAGGCTTGGGATGCTCAAATCCTGCAAAGTCTAAAGAAAGGACTGACCCTCTACCAGCTCTTGGAAGATAACCTCTAAGCCCTTGGAAAGTTCTGCCTTGATAAGAGTGTTTTTTTATACCTGAGGCATAGGGCCAGGCCAGATAGTTTATGCTAATGATGCGATTCCTGGTGGAGGCCTCTGACCACACTGTATGGGTTTGACCTCTGGAGGGGCTGGAGACTGAGTTACTAAGATCAGTCACGGTCACCTGGCTGACCTCGATAAAAAGCCTGGACACCAGTGCTCTGGTGGGCTTCCTGGGTTGTCACACATTGCTGCTGAGAGGATTAAGCACTGTCCAGAGAGGGAAAGGACAACTGGAAGCTCGTACCTGGTCTCTCCTAGACCTTCCTCCCTATGGGCCTTTTCTCAATGCTGATTTTAATTAGTATCCTTTCATTGTCATAAACTAACCATCAGTATAACAGTTTTCCTGCCTTCTGTGAGTCTTTCTGTGACTCATTGGACCGGAGGGTGATCCTGGGGACTGATGACACAGAAGCGCATTAGATACTCCACTAAAATGTCCAAGATTCACACATCTGAATAACTTCAATTTATATTTGACTTCCAGTAGCACCTTGATGAGTATAAATGTTGTTTAAGGCAGTGTGGGATGCAAAGATGTGTAAGACATAATCACAGCCCTCCAGTGGCCCATATTCAGGTAAGACAGAGTCTCTAATAAATACAAGGCAGAATGTGAGAAGGGCCACAAAAGAGGTACGAAGTGTAGGGAGAGATTCCTTCTGTTTGAAAATACTGGAGAATGTTTTAGGAAAGAAGAAGCATTTGATCTGAGTCTTAAATGAAAAGTAGGATTTCGGTATGCAGTAAATTGGATGAGGGAGCAAGGAATTAAAAGAGGATGCTGAGATAAGGGCAAAGAAGCAAGAAAAAAAATGCAGCCACTACGAAGGAGCAGTCCTATGAAGATATGTGCATTTATTTATACCCCTACTTTAAGGCAACTTTGGGAGATACTTAAAATTCTTCACCATCACATGACCTAGAAAGGGCTGGAGAGAAAAAGGGCAGGGCCCCAAGAGAGTTAGGACTTGGCCCAAATCATAAATACATATTACAGAATTCTACACATTTGTTACTTGTGAGTGACAAATTTGATTGCAACATGTAAGCTTCCAAGCAGCCAACTCAAAACGATAAGGATGATCAATTACACAAATATTATTAATTAAAGGAAATCACATTCCTTCACTGATGGTCAAGATGGAGATTGGAGTTGCTCAAGAGAGCACAGGTATTCTGGTCAGAAACTAATGTTCTCAGAAACATCTTTGTCATAGAGGTGAATTTCACAGGACGGAACTAAAGTTTTCCATCAAGGAAAGTCGATGGCACAAACCACAAACAATACCGGATAAAGAAACGCTATAGTATCTCTGCACTAGAGCAAATGTACATAGTTCTCTGCTATTTGGGCTTAATCCCAGGCTGATTTTTCATATAAAGACGTATAAGCATTGCATATTTTTTATTCAAGCCTCCACAAATCCTGGTTTTCAATATTTTGAGATAGTCTATGGGACTTTGCCTCTACAGATCTGCTCTCCTGGTTTCTCCACTTTTGTTCTCTGCAGCCTCCCTCACCTTCAGGATTCCATTTGGCTTTGATGGATGAGGAGCCCTAGTGAGAGGCCTGAGGGAGGTAGAATCTGTACTCACCTCCCTGTGGGGAAGCCTCAGGCTGGCTGTGTCTCTCAACCAAAGGTCACCCTCTTCTTATGTGAGTCCTTCTACAGGAATGTCTCTTTCTGGCTTCTGTGGATCAATCCCTGCCCACGCCCCTGTGGCTGAGGAATAATAAGAGCTAGTCTGTTACTATTCCTGGATCACTGCGCTATTCCTTGAGGATTCCTCACATTTTGCCTTCATCTTTGTCAATAACCACTTTACTAAATACTCCTCAAATGATCCTATTTGAATGTGCCATCTCTTTCCTGCTGGGTCCCTGATGGATACAGGAATGCATCCTGCTTCCAAAAGCTATGACGACTCCTTGTCCTCCTCAAATACCATAAAATTTTACGAAGGTCTTTTGTTTTTTTGAACTAAATGATGCCACAAGTTTTGACATTTAGCATTTCCAGAAGGAGAGACACCTTGCATTTTTCCTCAAACTAGAAGCCAACACAACACAAATGGATCGCTCCACGGGAGTCCCACCCATGTGACAGCTGTGTTGTACAGTCTCCTCTTGGCACCCATTGCTTACTCTTGCTAAAAAAATCTCTCGCCACAAAACACCACATTTATGAATTTTTAGAGAACGTAAATGAAATGGAAGGGCTTTGATTCTCTTGCCTCCCTCTGGCCTCTGGCCACTCATGCTGACCCCACATACCATAGATGGGGAGAAATCACTGATACAACAGTAGCTCTCATGAATTTGCTGTGGTGGGACATTTGTCTTCAGGCATCACCAGAACTAATGCATCACAGGATAGTATGAAGAGTGAAAGGTAGAATTCTGGCCCAGTTATTTCAAAATATCTCATTGGGAACTTTGGCTTTATGTACTTTATAATGGTAGCATAGGAATGAATAGCTTATTCTATAGGAGAAATTCAGGAAAAAAGATTGTATTGACAGCTGGGATTTGTTGATAAGCACTGGACTAGAAGTGAGATGACTTTTAAGTTCAAGCCCCAACTTCACCACTGCCTCATTTGTGGATGACATTAAGCAGCTCATCTGTGAAATGGGGATAACAAAATTTGCCCTCTGTGAAATGGAATTTGGATAGACCAAAGAAAATATTTTATTTGTCTATCAGTAAGCACTTATTAAATGCTTGCCCTGGGTAGGACAGAGGTGGGGGAACACCAAAGAAAAAGAGAGATTAAGTCCTGAATTATTTAAGTGCAAATTTAAAAGACTTCTAAAGATATTTGATTATTACTATCAACTAATTAAACATAATATACCAATGACCAAATAGAATTACAAAAATACATTACCATGGCACCAGTGCCAGCATTGGTGTTCCAGGTTTGGTTTAGGGCAAAACCAAAAAACAGTGAATAAACTAGGGAAAACTGTAATTTATAGACTATCAGCCTCCCTCTGAGGAAGTTCCAGTGCTGAGACCATGAGGTAGAGCCTATAAAGCAGCAACAACTGGGAAGTGGACTTGGCCCAGTGGTTAGAGCGTCTGTCTACCACATGGGAGGTCCGTGGTTCAAACCCAGGGCCTCCTGACCCGTGTGGAGCTGGCCCATGGCACGTAAGGAGTGCCCTGCCATGCAGGGGTGTCCCCCACATAGGGGAGCCCCACGCTCAAGGAGTGAGCCCCGGAAGGAGAGCTGCCCAGCATATAAAAAGTGCAGCCTGCCCAGGAGTGGCTCTGCACACATGGAGAGCTGACACAGCAAGATGACACAACAAAGAGAGACACAGATTTCTGGTTCTGCTAACAAGAAAAATGCAAGTGGACTCAGAACACACAGCGAATGGACACAGAGAGCAGACAACTTGGAGGGGGGTGCTGAGGAGGGGAGAGGAAAAAAACAACAACAAGAACTAGAGAAAGTCAGTCTGTACTCAAACAGCCCTTTTGTCTCAGAGCTCCCAAATACACGATTACCCCAAATTGACAGAGCCTATAGACTATTTCTTTACCTGCCTCTCATTTTTACCATCCATAAGCATGAACGACCCAATGTATCAACTCCCAAACCATAAGTCACAAACAGAAAAAGTCTGGTTTCAGAAGGTCTCACGAAAAACAGATTTTGTAGTGTTACTCATATTGGACAGTGTGATGCTTAGGCTGATGTGTCAATTTGGCCAGGTAATGGTGCCCAGCTCTTTGGTTATGCAAGCACTGGGCTAATTGTAATACAAGGACATTTCATGGACTTTAATCATCAGTGAGTTGATTGCATAGATGGCTGATTACATCTACAATAAATTAAGAAGATTGCCATCAGCAATGAGTGACATCTTATTCAATCAGCTGAAGGTCTTAAAAGGTGAAGTGACTTCAGCATTCAGAGAAAGAATTTCCATCTTCACTTCAGACAGACAGTGTCTCCTGGGAACTCATCAGGGACCTTCATCGGAGCCCCTGGTTGGCAGCCTGCCCTGTGGAATTTGGAATTGTGCATCCCCACAGGTGCATGAGAGAATTTTATAAAATCTCTTACTATTTACAGATTTCATCTGTTGGTTCTGTTTGCCTAGAGAACTCTGACTAATACAGACAAAAAAAAAAGTCCAATGGTTCTTAATTTCCAAAGAAAGAAAACTCAGAGATCACCATTGAAACAGGTCACATGGAATATGAAATGTACTGTGTCTGAAGGTCATTTTTATTTTAGGGGATACTGAATTACAAACCTCACAGAGCTAGAAACAGGCTATAGCAGGAGCTATGACAAATACGCAAGTCAGGATACTTTTAAATACTGTTTTAAAATTACTTCCGTGCGACCTGCTCAACATCATTAGCCATTGCATTAGGGAAATGCAAACCAAAGCCACAATGAGATAGGTTTTCACACCCACTAGAATGACTACTATTTTAAAAAAACAGGAAATTACAAGTGTTGGAAAGGTTGTGGAGGAATAGGAATACTCATTCATTGTTGGTGGAAATGTAAAATGCTACAGTCCCTGTGGAAAACTGTTTGGCAGTCTTCAGAAACTTAAATATAGAATTACATATGACCTGGCAACTCCACTTCTAGGTAAATACTCAAGGCGATTTAAAGTAGGGACTCAGACAGATATTTGCATACTGATGTTTATAGTGGCATTATTCAGAATTCCCCCAAGATGGAAACAACCCAAGTGTCCACCAACTGACGAATAAATAAAATGTGGTCTGTACACACAATGTAATATTATTCAGCTGTACAAAGGAATGAAGCTCTGATACATGTGATGAGACAGTTTGAAATTCTTTTATGAATCCCCAAAAGAGAAAGATTATGTAAACTAATCCATTACCGAGGAGTGAGACCCTTTTGCTGTGAGACGTGACCCAGGTTGAGTCTCCATCCTCTTGCTGGATCTGATACAAATAGAGAGAGAGAGAGACAGAGACACACACACACACACACACACACACACAAAGGAAGCCACCATATTTGATCCTGCATGTGAGACGAGAGATTCTGGAGGGGAAGGAAGAGACCTCAGCAGAGACCGGCAGCCATCTTGCTTCACCACATGGCAACACGCCAGGATAAACAGTAGCTGATTTTGGTGAGAAAGCACCTCTGATGGTGCCTTGATATGGACATTTCACGGTTTTGGAACCGTAAGGTTTTATCCCAAATAAATCCCCTTTGTAAAAGCCAACCCATTTCTGGTACATTGCATTGGCAACCCTTTGGCAAACTGAAATGTGACAACATGGATGAACCTTGAAGAAAACACACTGAGTGAAATAAGCATGATATAAAAAGGCAAATATTGATATGAAATAATTAGCATAAGTAATTTAATAGAGTCAGAATCTAGAATATAGGTTACCCGGGGATGAGCTGGGGATAGGGAACAGAGAGCCAAGGCTTAAAAGGTACAGAGTTTCTATTTGAAACAAGGGAAAAGTTTTGGTAATTGATGGTGGTGATGGTAAAAAAAAAAAAATGTACATGTGACAAGGATGCCATCTTCCCTGTTCCCCACCCCATCCCAACACTCTTACCTCCTCTCTCTGCTAATATCTCCCAAAACTTGCAGAAGCATTATCAGGAGTTTTCTCATCACCCTGCACAGCAATTTCCTTGCCCCACATCTATATATTTGAATATCACAATATATTTAGAAATCAATTGTCAAATTTTTGTGTAATTCAGATGGTGAGTTTGAAAATGTTAGTGGTAATGCTAGCCTAGCATTCAGTTCAGGTTTTTGAATATAACTAAATCGCCCCTTTCTTCAAGAGATGTTCTTCCAACAATGCCTTCCTTAAAATAAATATTTAAATGGCTTTTCATCTCAGGAAAGGTTTGTGTGAGGCAGAGTCTCTGTGACCATGTAGGAAAGAAGGGAAATACCCGTCATGGTCTCAGGGAATTGGTACGCGATACCGTGTTCCAGGGTCCTTCATTGGAGATTTACCAAGATGTTGGCCAAACCCTTTAGGAAGACTCACCCTATAGAACCAGAACAGAGTGCTGCAAATCTCAAGGGAGAGAGCTTATTTCCCAGCAACACATTTTGTTAACAAGAGTCACAGATGAAGTACTGGGTGAAAAGGCATCTTTCTGATGCTTTCTCAGGTTTTAAAAATGTGGCTTTCTTTACTCCAAACAGTTGGGGAGCTTAGGGGGTGACCCTGGGGGTGGGTGGGGGGGGCGGGTTAGCTGACTTGTAACTAGTATGTCATACTAGTTATTGCATATACTGTGGGCCTACTTCTATCTCTTAAGAAAATGTCTTTTTTCTTTCTCCCAAGGTGATCTAGATTTGGGATATTCTATTCTATCATTAGATTATGAGTTGGAAGGTGTTTCCAGGTGTTTGGTTTGGAAAATATGGCTTTCTTACTTATCATATTGCCTCTGTGATTACCTTGCTGCTTCCATGATTTCCCATCTTATGTCTCCACCTTGGCTGGCCTCTTACCTCCTCTTTGCCTTTCTACATTATGACTTTCTGTTAATGTTCATCTCTAATTGTACCTCTCTAGCCCCCAGGAGAACTTTAGTGGGTCTATCATTGGCCCTGTTATGGGTTGAATTGTGTCCCCCCCAAAAAGGAATGTTGAAATCCTAACTCCTGTACTCAGACTGTGACCTTATTTGGAAAAAGGGTCTTTGCAGATAAAATCACATTAAGATGAGGCCACACAGGTGGCCCCTAATCACATATGACTGGTGGACTTATAAAAAGAGGAGAAGAAACACAGACACACAGACACAGAGGAAAGATGGCCATGGGAAGATGGAGGCAGGGATTGCAGTGATGCTCCAGCAGCCAAGAAACACCTGGGGCCACTGGAAGCTGGAAGAGATAAGGAGGGATCCTCTGCTAGAGGTTTTGGGTAGAGCACGGCCCTGCCAACACCTTGATTTAGACTTCCAGCCTCAAGAACTAGAAGAGAATAAATCTGTGTTGTTTTAAGCCACCCAGTTTGTGGTAATTTGTTATAGCAGCCCTGGGAAACCAATACAGGCTCCTTCCTTCATAAAAATATGAAAAATCATATTTTATGACTGCATTGATATACAGGTGGTATGGATCCAGTATGAATTAGATTCATTTTCCTCTCTGTTTAAAAAAAAAATTAAAGCCTTTCTTTTAGTCCCTCAGAATATTGTGGGCCCTGGGTCTTGAGCCTCCTATCCTGATGGATAAATCAGTCCTGGTACCTCCTCCACAAAGCCACTCTAAACAGACAGCTCCCTTCTCAACTTACTAGCATTAAAAACACACACTCTAAACACAGAGTGGCTCAAATTCAAAGCCTATCTTCTCCATTTGCTAACAATAATCGAGAGCAACCTGGATTATTGATTTAACCTTACTGCACATTAATATCCTCATTTGTATAATACTTACCTCATGTAGCTGTCAATGTAAAGCAAGTCAGTACAGACAAATTGTAAATGCAAAGTGGGTAGTAGTGTACCTGGTCCATTGACACCACTCTTAATCAGTAGGCTACTTATATTTAAACTTCCATTGGTCATTAGGTATCTTGATTTAAATTTTACACCATTGTCTTAGTTTGCCAGGACTGTTATGACAAATGTTATGCACTGGTGGGCTTAAATGACCGGAATTTATTGTCTTACAGTTTTGGAGGCTTGAAGCCCAAAATCAAGGTATTGCCAGGCTATGCATTTTCCTGCAGTCTGTAGCATTCTGGTGCTGGTTTGCTGGCAATTCTTGGGTTCCTTGGCTTATAGATGCAGTTCTGTCTCAGTCACATGACAGTCTCTCTTTCCTTCTCTGGCTTCTCCTAATTGACTGTGTCCAAACTTCCTGTGCTTATAAGGACTTCAACCATATTGAATTAAGGTCTACTCTGATTTAATTTGGTCTTACCCCAAACTTCTACCGCAAATATTATCTACCTTTTCACTTATGTTTTAACTCCCTAATAAAAATTTCAATTCCTATAGGGCTTAGCAGTATGTTTTAGACTGGTGGTCCTCAAACTACCATGCATCAGAGACGCCTGGAGAGCTTGTTAAAACACAGAATGCTGAGTCTCATCTTGGAGTTTGTGATTCAGGAGGTCTGGGGGTAGGACTGATAATGGGCATTTCAGACAAGTGTCCAGGTGATGCTGATGTTACTGGCCTGGGGATCCCACTTGGAGAACCACTATTTTAGACAAGTCTTTATCCTCTAAAAAAAATCGAACTAAGAGCCCTGCACAGAGAAACACTTTCCAATACATTCAGAGTAAATTATTTGTGCAAAAGAGAATAAAAGTGCCAGGGGAGAAAGTTTGGACATACCCCATCCCTCCCCATTGTGAGAAAAGTTTCATTACTGCAAGGGGAATGAACAAGAAATTTTATTGAAAAAAAGGTATAAGTGTCACAATTGAACACTGTCATCTGTTGGATTTTATGAGCATGTGCAAAATGCAGACAAGAAGCCAAACAATAGCTCAGCCAACTCAAGACTACCCTGGCTCGTAGCTCCGTCTCTAACAATGCCAGCAGGGCTGCTGGGATCCATCTGCTACTCTCTTTCTGATAGCGGATCTGGGGTCTCTCCAGAAGGAAAGAGCTTGATGGGAAGAAGGAATGATGAGGCCAACTGGGAATGTATGGATTTAGGAAGCTTCACTTAAATATGATATACTCTTTTTTGGTTGTTTTTTTAACTCTTTATGGGACTCTACTACCGTCGATAGACACCAGCTATCCTTTCTATTTGTTCTATTCCTTTCATCAGGAAATGTAATCTGTGGCTTCCAAAGCTATCCTGGACACATCCTCTTTAGACACAAATTAAGTTCACAGAATTTAATACCAAAGGAAGACTTGAGATCCTTCTGCCCAATCCACTCAGTTTACAGATGAGGAAACTTAAACCCGGGTTAATCCTAAAATATACAGCCAGTTAATGATAGAGCCAGGCTGGAAGCCAGCTCTCTTGACTCCCAGTATGGGTACATAGTGTGTATAGTCCTTTATACCCACAAAATGAGTAGAAAAGAGTTATCTTTTCTCCACCACAGTTTAAGAGGAAACATGACTTTCCCCTTTACTGAGTTCCTTTGCAGAGCATGCCCTTCTGTCCCTGGAAGCAGGAGGGCTTTTCAATGGCAACTGAAGAGAAACGAATAACCCTAAAGGATTTCAGTAAGCCTGAAAGCTTGAGCACAGGATGATGTCTGCTACATGCCCACTGGCCACGGATTCTCAAAACCAGACGGTGAATGAGGAATGAGGGAATGATTGAGTCACTAATGGTTGTTTGCCAATTTTCAACCAATTCTTTCCCAATTAGGGAATGAACATCTTACACCAAGATTCCTACTAGTAAGTAAGGGGCTTATATAGAAACACTTTTTCTGTAAGGCGTTGGAGGCAGAAGCTTTGAAACTCATCAAATCCATTCTGTTTACTTGGCCACAGAAAAGTTGTAGAATCTTTGTGAGCCCCAAGTCCTCTCAAGTTCATCCCCCCCCCCCCCCAGGCATGTGTAAAGCAGTGATAATAATACATCCCACCTCAGGGCTGTTGTGAGGATTAAGTGAGGTAACCTGTACAAACAGTTGCATACAGAATAGGTGCTGCATAAATGTTAGTGCCTCGCCACTCCCCTTCCAGTTTCAACTACCTGTTTATTATTAATAGTAGGTATTAAGTAGGTGGGAATAAGGGATCAGGAGTATGATTTTTGAGAATCTGGATGGTAACTGGAGTCATTATTATTTTGGCTGAAAAGGGACACAAACCATCATTGTAGTTATGGTGATCTAGAAACTGCTTTTACTAATTGTATGCCTTGCAATTAATATAAGCAAAGCTCCAGTCATCTAGGTTATTCTTTACAACCTAGATGAAACCTAGATGAAACCTCTTACCATTTCCCAGTTTCTAAATGGAACAGTTTTCAGCAAAAAGTAAATCTAGATTTTTGCTTACCCATTTGGTCTTGGTTTCCTTGTTCTGGGCTCAAGGAACTCTGTCTCTTCCTCCATTTCCGTTCCAGGGATCACATTTTTCTGAGAAGGCTGTGGTGAAAGCATTTCCCACTCATTGTCCTGGGTGACAGCCTGCAACGTAAAGACATCCGGACCAGCCCTGGCCCGGTGCTTGGTCTTCCTTGATTGGCTGTCCAGACTGGAGGCTTCCTCTGGTGCTAAAGATTCTTGAGTCTTCATTTCTCTCAGAACTTGTATGTGGGAATCCTGGCCCAGGTTGGGATCTGAGGCTGGCTCCACAGCCTTGACGCACCACCCTGGGTCCCTGGCTTCCAGCTGACAAGAACCCCCTTCTGACGATGGGTCACCAACCCCATTATGGACCAAGACCATCCAACTGTGCTCTTGCCCAGGGCTTTCGGGAGATGACCTCTTTTTGTCTTTGGAAGTCATTCTCTCGACAGAATGGTCTTTTCTGTCACTAAAGAAGGCAGGCTCTTCAGAACCTGTGTGAGACTCCTCTAATTCAGCTGTGTTTTCTCTCGCTTCACAGACCTCTGGTTTCTGAGGTGAATTTTCTTCATGGTTTACAAGAATGTAATCCATGTGTAGTGCATGCTGTTCTTCATTCCTCTCTGTGCATCTTTCTTCCCTGGATTCTGATTTTATCTGCTCAGGGTCTTTGGTAAGAATTATTTTTTCTACTTCCAAGTCTAATATCCCCTCGTGGGCACCTAGATGTGATAGACAAAGGTGAGAAGGGGATAACAAGGTTTAATTAACACATTAGAGGATTTGTGATCTTTGTGAGCGATCCATCTAAAAGAGATATTTTAAGAAGTATTTTTATTTTGTAGAATTGTTTCATTTTCTCATGCATTATCAGTAATAAGTATTACATGAGCGTTAGCTATTACTGCTGTTAGCACTTGGTTAAGCATGCATCTCAAATGTAGTTCGTTCCTCCCTACCCGCATCGCTAGGAAGAGCTTACTTGCTTAACTGGTTTAATGAAAGCAGCAGTTTCTTGGGGGTGGAGGGATAGCACACTTCTTACCGTTTGGTGGTCCTATGTCTCCACCTGCTGGTGAGTCAGAATGATCTGTTTCTACTTCCCAGGTTACATCGCTTGATGGAGACAACTCAAAGTTCAAGCCTGATATTACAGGCAAAGAAATCGATTCAGGGTCTTCGTGGATGTGCAGCTCAATCAGCTGGGATCCCGGCTGCCTGCTTTTGGTCTCAGTGTGGTTTTCCTTGCCTCTCCGATCAGGAAGGGCAGAAAGCAGTAACTCTGCCGCTTCGCTCCCCAGAGACTCATTCCCGGGAGACCCAGCTTCCCCTATGTTGTCAGCACCAGTGCTAGGTTCTGTGAGATAGGACAAATCAAAGGGAGGTGTGTATGGTACCAGCGATCGCTTCAGAGCGTCTTCCTCCAAGGGAGGGTCACCACCATAGAGAAAGTGTTCCGGCTCTTTCATTAAATCTTCGTCAATATTTTGACCCATCACATCATATTCAAAATCACCCCACGAGGCCTCGGATGAACAAATATCCTGCTTCCCTACATCTCCATCAACTGGTGTGTCGGGATTGCCTTCTGACATTGTCAATTTACTCATGTCGTCTATTGTTCCAGTGGATGTGTTGAGGCCTGAGGCTTCGCTGAAACTGTGGTCACAGGCAGCTTCACTTACATCCAAACAAGGGTCTGAGGCTAGCAAAGTGTCAGTAAATGTGGCAGGATTCTCAGCAGCAAAAGTTTGCTCACAGTCGATCAAGGCTCTTCCATCTCTCTGACTTTCAGGAGAAAAATCTTCAGATATCCAAGGGCTGTTGCCATCCGCAGCTGGCTCATGGTGAGTTACAAAAATACTGGTTCCCTTATTTTCAATCATTGGGATGGTTCTGTCAACAGGATTCAAAACTGGTGCAAAATTTGGACTGGTTCCTTTTTCTGATGCTTTTAAACTTGTATTGTGTTCACCATTTATTTCAGAAGATTCGGGAGAGCATTTAGGAGAGGAAGGCTGGGATAAGCCATTCGTGTCTGCTTGTTCGCCTGTTGGAGGCAGTGGACTTGCATTTTCAAAATACGGTCCTGAATGGCAGAGAGCAGATTCCTGCCCAGGCTCCTGCCTGGGCTTGTCAATCATCGTGGATTCCATGAGATGTGACTCCCTGGATTCCACTTCAGGTCTCATCCAAGCACTGCTATGAAGGTTGGTCTCTTGCTTTGCTTCATAATCATGACATATATCAGGGCTGTTGGAAGCCTGAGAATTGCTGTCGTGGTCACAGTAAGTCAGTATATCAGGATTCTCCCCATCTGCCTTCAAACTGAAGGGCTGCTTAGCATCTGTCCACAAGTCAGGCGAAGCTGAGGCCAGTTGCCCACCCTCTTGGAAACTGCCATGTAAAATATCTGGAACAAATGTACCCATAGAACCGTCATTAGGAATAGAGTCAGTCCACTTAGGGCTCAACTTCTCTTTCAGTTGGGTGGGAGAACCGACCACAGGGACGTTTTCTGAGCCAATGCTTGAATCTGTAATTTCACTGATGTATGGTTTTTCTTGTTCCCACCAATTTGTTTCTTGACGCTCAGTAGTTGAAACAGTAGATACAACATGTTCACCTTCACCTGCGTGAGTAAATGGTGCCTCTTGCTGATGCCAGGTTGACAGCCCAGTATGCTGACACTGCTCTTGAGTATGCGTTTCAGAAGTGAGTTCATCAGCAGCAGAAGGCATGAAGATTTGCTCCCTTGATTCTTTTTCTTTAATTTGGTCCAATATGACAAGCTGGGTAAGCTGATCAGCTCCTGAGTCCAGCTGCCTTGGCTGAATGTTCCAAAGTTGTCCATGGGAGTTCTCCCCATTACTATCCAGAAAGGGTGAATGAGGTTTGTCACTGAAAGGATTAGTACAATGTGTTTTCACAGATTCAGTATCACCCCGAATGGCTACTCCCCAAGGATCCACAGTTTGGTACACTGAGGAATTCATCTCTAACACACCACTGGAATTACACAGTTCCTCTTTGAATGAGCTCTCAGTGGGCTTCCCTTCCAATGGAGAGACATTCCAGCACTCAGCACTCTCGGCTGAGAAGCGAAACATTTCCAATTTAGAATGACTTTCAGAGTTTGGTTCACTTTCAGGAGATACCTGCCACACGGTATCTCCTGTCTTCTCTGTTTCTGGAGAAGATTTTGCCTCTGTATCTACCATTGTAATGTGTATTTCGGTCTCCTTTAGCGGTGAGAAATTCCACTGATCAGGACTACTTTGCTGATCATCAGAGAATGGGTTAGACTTATTCTCATTTCCTGATGGTTCTGAACTGCCTACTGACTCAGAAAATTCCTGAACCTTGAGATCAGCAGTGGCCAAGAACTCATTAGATTCATTCAGTGAACCCTGATTTTTTGATTCACTCTTAGCATCTTGGCAAGTGGCCAAATGGGTCTCTTTCTCCACTGACTCTTCATCACTTACACTATCATCATCAGAATCTGAGCTTGTTGAAATGCACTTGGCATCCTCCAACTGCACAGTTTCAGGAATGTCAGGTGCATTTTTCTCCTGATGGCTAACCATTAGATTTCTTTCCTGATAGGCCCCTGAATGTTCAGTATATTTGCCTGTTTCAGGGCTGGATAAAGAAGATAAGGAATCACCATCTATTGAATCGTTCCAAATCTTTAAAAATTTAGGGAGCTTGTGATCATAGCTCTTTTCAAACTCTTCCACTATGTTTTTCTCCAGGTCCTTCATTTCTGTAATTACTTCTACTTGGCTGTCAGTAGTAATGACTTCAGATTCTTGGTGATTTGGTTCACCCCATTTACCTTGATGCTCTTTCTGATGCTCATTACTGGGTACATGGCCCCAGGAAAGCAATGCAGCGGACGAATCATTCAAGTCAGGACTCGACGTGCTTGAATGTGTATACTCACTGGAAATACTCTCTTTGTCATAATTTTCAGATGAACTAGCTCCTGGAAGGCTGTTTTCAGTACTCTTAACTTCAAGATTCTTAGTCATCTCAGAACTTGTGTAACTGATTTGTACATCACTATTGAGAGGGCCATTCCAAATGACAAGGCTTTGGGGAAATTCATGAGGTGGCATTTCATTCATGCTCTCTGACTCCAGAATGTTACATTCCTCAGTTTTCTCAGGAGCCATTTCGGATGAAGAAACATTTTCTGTTAGATTCTTCCTCCCGGAAACTTCAGTAGCCTCACTTGAATTTCTGTGGTTCAGGGGGTGCTTTTCATCGATGTCTTTTGTCTGCAGGTCACTTGTAGACACTCCTGTGTGCACCTCACCCAAGTCCAGCTTGTAAGACCCCTTCTCATGCTCTAAAAGGTCCTCTGGTTCCTCGGTCTGAGGCCTGGACGTGACTGAAAGAGAGCTGATTTTTCCTGACTCATGGAAGATTTCTTGATGTTCAGATGCAACTGGAGAAGACAGTTGCTGGTCACCTTCCCCTCTTCCAGAACTCCCTGCCGCACTATCTACCTCAGAGCTTATCACCTCCTCCACACCTAGGTACTTCTTATCAGGGGCGTCACAGGCTTCCTTTTCACTTTCACTCTGTCCACAGCCATGATCTTCCCAAGGATCTGAATGTGCAGAATGCCCTGGACTCTCTGACCTGGTTGCCAAGGATGCTGTATCACCCTGCAGGGCTCCTCTCCACGAGGCCTGGTTGTCAGGATCAGGCGTAAGTGCTTCTAATTGACTGGCTCTGGAGGCTTCCAACACATCTGGGATGGGACTGTCCTTAACTTTTTCAGATGAGCTGGGAGTTTCGGGAGTTGATCTGCTTTGCTCTGAATCTGTAATATATAACGGGGCTGGTAACACTAATGAGGACATGTTGTTATCGCTCATGACGGAATCCCAAATACTGTTTGCAATTAGCTGTCCACTTTTCTCATTCAGTATGTGATATTCCTTGGGAGCAGTGTCCTTGCTGTGCTCAGAAGAGGCAGGAAGGTCCCAATCTATCTGATTTGCTTCCTGATACTCCACACCCCATGGTTCTAGTTGCTTCACTGAAAATCGTGTTTCTGGTTCGGTACCTTCAACTATGTATCCCTGTGCTTGACCTTCACCAGGGATTGCCACACCCCCACTGCAGTCATCCCAGTCCAGATCATTATCCATATCCGAGATTGTCGCAGTGGACTGAGTGTCCTCCAGAATCACTCTGTTCCACAAGTCAAGATTGTCTGGGGCCGTCTGCTGGGAGTTGGTGCTGCTGTGCAAAAGTGTGAGCTGTCGGTTTGTCTCATTGTACAGCTGCATCATCCTGGGGTCATCATAACTGGACTGGCTGCTCTCCCCAACATCATCTTCTGTGTTTTTATCCATTGGCTCTGTTGGAAGCAAATCTGTTGGCTCTTTCAGGATCAAATCTGGATCATGAGGGGCATTTATTTCATTATCTGTGTGAGGTGCAGCCCACATTTCTAGGTTCCCAGGACCTGAGCTGATTCGATTTCTAGGTAGCTGCTGTGGTGACTGAGGAGGCATTTCCATCTCCTCCATGGCAGAGATAGCATCTTTTGACTCAAACCCCTCCTCTTTATCAAACGGCTTGCTTTCCGTTTCTTTTTCATCTCCAGCGAAAGTTGGGGATGTATAAGAGTCAGAGGTGGAGTAGTTGGTATCTAAGGGGGAAGCCGCTGAGTCTTCAGCTAGGTTGGAAGCACTGTAGTCAGAGCACTGATATGATAAGAAAGAATCTTCCCAAGGAGCTAGGATGTCTGATCCTCCTTTCTTGATACTCTCCTCAAAAAGGTTCCAAGAATCTACCTTTTCATATGCCTTCCCCCTGATTTTAGGATCCACCAAACTGTTCTGATCTTCCTTTGGTGGCTTACAACTATTCCATGTGTGATCCAGATTGGAACTGGGGTTTCTGGATAGAAGGGTTTTATCCCTGGGGTCACTGTTCTCCTTCCCCCAGATTTCAGGAGCTGCTTCTTTATTTGCCTCTCCAGAAGAATTGTCCACAAAGTCTTCTGAAGAGAAAGAAAATCCACTTTTTGCCATGGCCCACTCATTCGGGTCCCTCACAGAAGGGGTCTCACCACTCATGGGGTGCAGATTCCAGGTATTTCTCAAAGCTTCAGCATCGTGTTCTTTACCGAAAGCACTCCAGGTGGGGAATGGCCCTGCAGCAGCTGATTCACTATCATCTGTGGGATTTCCCCATGGCTCAGGCATTGCTGTGGGAGATCGAGTGGAACGCCACAAAGCAGTGAAGTCTTCTATCAGGTGGTTTGTTTCCTGGGGAGAAGCGTTTGGCATGTGGCAGTTCTCAGTGGGCAGGTTCTGAAGCTGCAAGTTTTCCTCATTCTGGTTTTGAATGTTATTGCTACCTAGTACAGGCTGCCCAAATTCAGTCTCCCAGGGATCTGACTTTGGGAATTCAAGACTCTTTGGTTGAAACACAGAATCTGAGGCTCTCCTATCAACTGGGCTTGGCTTATGATCTTTCCAGGATTCCGGGCTCTGGAAGACAGATTCCTGCTCACTGGAACTCCATGCATCTGCAATATTTTTAGAGTCAATTTCCAAACCACCCCACCAGCTGCTGCACCGCAGTCGGGTCTGAGCAGGCCCTGGGTGGCCTGTGTCAATTGCATTTTGGGTCATATCTTCTGGATAGAGTAGAGCTGGTTCTTCAGTGGATGGTGAACTTTCTACAAAGCTATTCATTGGTGTTGGTGGGACTCTCTTTCCAATATTTTTTGGTCTTTCTGGTGAAGGGGATTCATCCCGCGCAAAATCTGTCAGATTCAAATTTCTTTCAGAGTTATCCCCAGGACTTTCTTGCCTCTGGACAAACTCCTCATCAAATCCCCCAAGGCTATCTTTGCCAGCCCCTGTTAAAAGTGAACTGGATGAATAAGTGGTCATGTTGATCTCCATCCCCTCAAGTCCTTTAGGTCCAGTGGGGAGCTGTCCTTCTGATGAATCACTGTTGGGAAAGAAGTCATCTGCTGGGGAGTAGTCTGCAGAATGGGAAGATGGCTGGGACTGTCCAGAAACCATGGGCTCTGTGTCAAAGCTGAAGAGGTCAAAGTGTTCACCATGTTCTCCGGACCGTGTATGTTCCTCAGCTACTGCCCCTTCAGGGATGGGACTATAGGAGTCAAACCCTGGTAGGAGGCTATGATGAGGCCCGGCACCTTCTCCCACTGGACTGTCATCACTGAGGAAAACCGAGCTCTCCTTGGATGAACGGCTGCTCCTAATGGTGGCCAACCCACTATCTGGGCTGACAAGGTCTACGTTGGCATCCACCTGCACTGGGTTAGAATCATTGAGATCCGGAGGGTTTTCTATGAAATTCACAGAGTTGGGCTGTGGCTCTATGTCAGAACCATACAACTCCATTATCCCAGAAGATCCCTGGGAGAGTGGGGCACTGCCTGCCACGGCTTCTGTTGAGGATGTCCGGCTGTTGGAGACCATCTCTGGACACCTCCTATTCATGACTTCCTTGACTAGTAGAACAACCTGATCACAAGTCACCGAAGGGTTCTCCTGCTGGTATACCAGGATCTCATCACAGCCACAGTCAAAGGGCTCCAGCTCTAGACAAGGGTTCTGACTCTCTTCTAGTTCACAGCAAACCTGTCAGGGAGGCACAGGGGTTCGTATGAACACTCAGGCAGTCTTGGCTCTTTGTAATTTGTCTTTATTATTCTTTTCTAACATAAAATGAACCTTAAAAACCTCAAACAGAAAATTATGTAATGTAAAACATGGAAACTCCTACTACATATATCACCATCCCTTTCTCTGACCCTATCAAAACATCTTTTCATTTAACTCAAAATCCAGCTGCCCAATTTTGTTGGTTCCTGAAAATTACAGGTAAAGCAGTTGAAACCAAGTAATTCCTTTCCTCAGTGTAATGCAATATTTTCTTCCAACGGGAGTGAAACTCAAATTTGCAAAAGGCAGAAATATTGCTGGTTGCTGACTGGGATTAGGGAAAAAGCGTTGGAATGTGAGATAATGGGGCAGACCCTAAGTGCTTTTCTTGGGCGCAGGCAGCTAGAACCAGCTTTAAGCTCTGATAGCCTCAGAAAGCAAAGAAGAAAGTATGAAAAAGAAATAGGGATGAGAAAGAAGCCAGCAGGGACAGAGCTTTTCAAACAGAGGTCAGGCCCAAATGGTCCCCCAAGCCCTAGGGAGCGCAGACCTGGAGCCCAGAATAGACACAGTGGACTTGGGAGGCCCCAGGGAAAGTTGTGATAGGAAGGGCGAAGATAGCCCTGTGACAGCTGGGCTGTGGCTCCATAATTTTTAGGAAATGTTGGGAGTATTTTGTTACACAGGGTCTTGAAGATGTCCCTTAGGATTAGGGAAGGTAATGATGATAATAACCACAAAGCTAGTATAGATAGTAATAATATAAGAAGAGAGAGCATCTCAGTGCTTTCATATGCCAGGCAGAGCCCTAAAGTTTTACAGGCATTATCTCATTAAATGCTCGCCATAATTCTACAAGGTAGGGACTGTTAATTTCCCCATTTCACCAATGAAGAAGCTAAGACAGAGGAAAGTTAAATCATGTATGTAACAGCACTCAGCTAGCAATTGATGGAATCAGGTTTTGTTTTTTTACAAATCAATTTTATTGATACATATTAATAAAGTAGAATCAGGTTTTGAACTCACGCAGTTCAGCTGTAGGGGCTTTGACTCTGAACCAAGTGTATGACCACATGGCCAGAGAGAGGCACTTTTAGAACAGGATCTTGACACCATGTTCCTCAAATCTGAGGATTCCCAGGCACTGGCTTTGGGTGTTGCTGAGTGGGAAGTGTTAGGGAGGAGAAGAGAGGCAGAGTAGAGGCTCAAGGGCTTCTAACCCCTTCATCTGCTCTTCCACTGTTGCCTATTTTATATTTCCTAATTTTAAACTATTAATAGCTTAAAAAAGGATTCTGATACAAGACGTGATTTGAAAATCATTGCCTTGGAAACTTAGGAGGCCCACACTCTGTCCTTAGGAGGCCACTGACTGCACATAAAATTCAGATTTGCAACCAAACAGAGTGAAGCATTAGAAAGGCCACGGGCTGGTAATACATGCACAAATATATGTGGATCAGGAGGAGAGGAGCGAAATGCAGCCACAGTAGGAGCAGGGGCTCTTTCAGATTGGACAGGAGAAATCTCAGACACAGCACGAGAGAAGCTACAGTCACACGTCAAGAGAGCCCGGAAAGCCCTCTTGGAGGACAGAAAGTGAGGACGTACAGGAGAGTTGAGACCCTGCCTCTCCTGTGGACAGACAAGCTGTCTCATCCATTAGTGAGGGAAGATTAGTCATGAAGCCATTCTATGTTTGAGTCTTCATACTACAATGAATCATGTATGTGCCCACATTAATTATGAAATATACCTGCTTTGTATACCCAGTGTCCCACTTTGATTAATTTTATTGACTTCTTTCATTATTTCCAAAGCCTTGGTTGTTGAAAGATTCTGATATCAACTTAGAGGAACCAACTGATTACACAGCCAGAATTTTAGTACCTGGAGATTAACTGACGAAAGTTGTAAATAAAAGAAAAGTTTTCTAGGCAGCAATCTCAAAGTAAAGCAAAACAGCACCCAGGTGGGAACTTGCCCTCATTTAGCAGACAAAAATATAGAGCCAGCATCTCTCACTAGATTCAGTCTAGAAGAGAAATGGTTATGCGACTCTTTTATTATTTTTTAAAATTGTATTGAGGTAAAAAAAATTATATATATATATATAAATATAGCATAAATCTGTCATTTTTAACCTTTTTAAAGTATACAATTCAGTGACCTTAATATAGTTGCAATTTTGTGCAACCATTGTCACTACATATCACCAAGAGTTTTTTATCACCCCACAAGAAGTTCTTTACCCATGACATAATAACTCCTCCCACTCCCCAGTCTAAGGGGATCTTTTAAAAGATCCAATGTAGCAAAATATGCCCCAAACATTCCCTGAAACTCAAATTCCAGGACTATCTCTTGGGCCAATTTCTTGTAAGCCACCAGTCGGTTCTCATCTTTGCCCACGGGTTCTGAAAGCCAGCCTGTCAGATGAGTGAAGTGGGTGGAGGCAGGAGCGGCTCACCTGACTGCCCAGCTCTAGGTTCTCTGAATAGACGGCGATCTGCTGTCTCGGCTGCTGCTCCTCCGACTGGTAGCTGGCCAGGAGGATGAGGACATCAAACCCGTACTTCTCCGTGAATGCTTTCAAGTCACTGGCGATATTCCTGTGAAACGTACAGTTCTGAAAGAACAACAGATAATTCGGTATTAATGTAACGATGCCCAACTCTGGGACGTTGGGCCACACAGTATTATGATGTAATAGGACAGATATTTATTATTAGATGCAAGTGAAATAAACATTTTGCTTTGAGAAAGTTCGGAAACTTTCATGCTATGTTTCAAAATATACTTTGCTCATTTGTCTTCCCAAACCAAGAAAGGAAACAGTCTGCCACTACTATTAAGAATTGCTTGGACAAGAAACACATATCTCAACCTTTTTTCCCTAAAATATTTATTTAAGTAATTACTTTGCTGTGAGTATTTTCCTCCTCTGATTGTTCATAGGACTATATAGGAAGGCCAGCTGACCATTATTACAATATGTCACTAGAAAAATTGGGGGAAGTTATTGTCCTTTTCTACAACTTTGTTTTCTAATGAGTATTATTAACTCCAAGCAGAAATTACTAAGGATGAACCTAAGAAATTACTGAGGAGTTTTCTGAGTGGTTTTTGTTTCAGTGTAGAACTCTGGGAAATCTTTGTAAGCGTTGTGACGTCAGATCTGCTTGCTCCCAGTGATAGCTACGGAGAAACAGGAGAAGTGTGTAAAAGGCTCCCACTATGGCAGAGCACCCAGTCCAGGGGCTCTCATCACCCACAGAAAATGGACTGGCTTCTTCTAGTTTTATGACTTGCAAGAACACTTTGTCTGCATGGATGTTTCTCTTCCTTAAAAAAGTATTGTGAAGACCATATGCTAGCCCCAAGCATAACACCTGCATCTACTAGTTGCTCAAGAAATGTTTGTTGAATGACTGGAGAGACACAAACACACAGAAAACCAAACTTTGCTGCATAATCCTCTATCATCTTATATACATTATCATTATATATAATTACTTTAAGTCAACTGTTGCGCTACTCAATTAAAACACCATAATATATACTCAAAGGATTTAAACAATGATTTTAATTTTCATTTTTTCTGATTGAAAAAGTAATCAGAATTATGTGTGCTGCTACTAAAATATTAAAACAATAAAGAAATGTCTACCATAGAAAGTGAAAGTGCTATGTACCCTCCTCAGATAACCACTGTGAAGAGCTCAGGTATACGGTGTAGATGGCTACATGCCCATATTAATATTTGTATGTTATTTTACAAATATTTCCGTGCCCATATTAATGTTTGTATGTGGTAGCTCTTTGAAACTGGTGGATCTGGTATTTGTGGCTTAGACCAGCCACACCAAGCATCCATAATACATTTCCTCTGTCATTCAGCTAGTTGAACCTCAAGGTCTGAGAAGCTCCTGAAGGACACAGGAGACACTGTGCAGGTGTGTAAGCCTGACGACTGCCCGGCTCCCACGTCTCTAGGAGGCTTTGCTCTCCACTCCTTCTGGCAGACCCTCTCTTCAGACATCTCCAAGGACCACTTTCACTATTTAGTGTCAAGGACTTGCACATGGGAATTCACAAAGCTCTCGGGATATATTGCAGATGGATACCAAGGATCTATTGTACTTTCTTATAATGAAATGTATGACGTTTTAAGACAATAGCCTGTGGAAGTGTGTGTTCAAAGGAGTGAACTGTTAGCATTTGTGTTTTTCATTTATTATCCAACTGACTTAATTGTAAAAATGTTTTTAATGAACTCATCAATGATATAATAGATATTTAGAATGACCTTTTTAAAATATCAGACCTTTTTAAAATATCAGATCTCATATGCACGGTATGCTTTCAATTGATTAAATGATTTCTAATCATCTGCTGTTATCAATTAAGAGCCTTAAGGCTGAACTGTGTGCTGTTATGAATTATAAAAGAAAAATTGTTCCAAAGGAAAACAAGAACGGATAGCAGCTGCCTATTTCTGATTATCAGTGCTTGAATGCTTTGGCACAAGAACTGTACAATATTCCTTTCAAAAATATTTTTCATTATGTACATAACCCCCCCAAATACATATATTGACACTTGAAAGATGATGCACATATCTAAGGGATTTTCACCTACAAAAACAATTATCACGACACTTCCTGCTCGGTCACTCAAACAAGAAACAGAGGGTTATATTGCTATCTGAGCACAAGATTAGGATTCAGGAGAATCATCCAAGCCATGCTTGTGGAACATCTGCTCTTCAAAAATGTTGGCTGAGCCCTAACTGGTTTTGAATTCTTCTGTGTTAAAATGATGGCTCCAGGATCTTGCCGCTCAGAGTGTGTTTCCAAGTCTGACAGCACCAGCTCTTAGAAATGCAGACTCTCAGCCCTCATCCCATATTCCCTGGAGCACCTACCCTGAAAAATCTGAGACACCTACTTGTACTCACTGTCTCAGCTCTTTTACCTCTCACGAGACTCACCTTATAAATCATCCTGGGGTATGTATTTCTGGGCTACTTTGCCAGGAGGATGGGGATTGGTTCCAACAACTTGTATTTTTTCATGTACCTCAAGTGACTCTTGGGATCAAGCTCCCTTAGGTAACACTGCCCCAGTTTTCCTCTGGGTCACCCCAAACTCCACAGGACCAAATGAAGTATTGATAAAACAAAAATTTATACGAAACGCTTGGGATGTTAGAGAAACGAAATACATTTTACAGGAATCCCAAAACAGAGATCATCAAAAACTATGCTCTGTCCAAATGGTCCAAATCAGATTAGATCTTACTGGCCTTAGGATAATGTCAGGAGTTTTATGTTAAAACCAGAGCAAAATAAGGGAATGAGTGAGAATCATCAGGAATCCAGAGGCAGAGCCTGTTTGTTCTGCTTTTACGCTGGTGCTGTTTGCATAGGAGATAATTTATTATTGTCTTCTAGCTAGCTACGCAGGGAGTCATGTGCTGTGACGGCTCTTATGTTGCTGACAAGCTAGGCTGGCCCTGAATAAACAGCACTTCATCATCAACACAACACAACTGTACATACAGGTTGGCATTTTATTTCCCCCATCTGCCTTCTACCTGATAAATTACTGTTTTAGTTCCATGTATACAAACACTATTTGTTAATCTGCTCAAACGTCTCCAAAAATGTTTCAACCACCTTAAATTGAAATTATATACTTACATACACATAGGCATATCCTGCTTAATTTGCCAAAGCTTTAGAATATGAAGGGATCACCTCTACCATCCACTCCCTCCACCACCACATACACCCTCTGCATTTGAAATATGATACCAGTCTGTGAGTGCTGCATGGAATTTAGGAAGTTACTTTACTAATTCCAAACAGGAATTGACTGGCAAAAACCCAGACTATTCCCATCAGTTAGGAAGAATGGGAATTGCTCCCTGTCACAGCCTCTCGTCGCCCCGGTTCCAAATATTCAATCATTAAACATATTTTTTAGAGGTCATGGGTGTTTTTTCCTGAGTACTAGTTTTGAATGCATGGAAAGGCCTGGAAATGGGTGTGTGGGTGGGTGTGGGGGATGTCTTCGGAATTTCCCAGCCAAAAGCTAAGGTGTAAATCTCAAAGATCCTAAAGCAGGTTGATAATCATAATGACTTAGGGCAGGGAAACAGAAACAACCTGGCTGTACTTCAACTAAGACTAAGAACTGAGATGGTGAGAGTCCAAGAGACACAATATTTGCTGTTGAAAGTACACGGGCAAATGCAGTGGAGAATTCCATCCTCTCACAAATTCCTATTTTAGTTCTTCTACCATTGATCTGAAAATTTTAATCTTTATGCTATAGGCCGAATGCTTCAGTTCATCACATGAAAAAAAAGTTATCTAAATAATGTCTTGTAAACATTTGAGTGCTTAACTGCAGATATTCCTTGAGAGAGAAAAAGTTGTACTTCTTGTATTGTCCATATAGTTTTCATCTCCGGGTTCTGTCCCCAGCTCCACTGAAGTTTGTCTTCTCAAAAGTACCAATCATTTCCAGGATGCCAAATCCCAAAAACCACTTTCCTGTTAATACCCTATTTGATTTCACAGAATTCCATGGGATTGACCTTTTCTCCTTCTTGAAACACTCAATTCCTTCACTTTCCTGACATCTTGTTTTTCTCCCAACTCACTGGTAACTCCTCAGTCACCTTTGCTGGTTCCTCTTCTTTATTCAATCTCTAAATGTTCAGGGCCCCAGAATTTCTCCCCTTTGTTTGTATATTTTCCCTTGGTGATCTCAACTAATCACAGGGCTTGAAAACCAAGCATTTGCCAGCAACAGCCAAATCTACCTCCCCCATGAACTCTAACCTGGCTTCTCCACGTGCATATCTCTACGTGACTGTCTAATAAGCAGCTCAGATAAAATACAACCGGCCTTCTTCCCAGTTTTCTCCATATCATTAAATGACACCACCAGCCATTCAATTACTCAAGCCAAAGAACTAGGAATTATTCTTGATTCCCTTCCTCACTTCTCACCCAATCCTTCAGCAACCCAATTAACTTTACATCTGAAACGTATCTCAAATCTGAACATGTTTCTCATTTTCTCCATGTCTGTTGCTGTCCTGGTCCCAGCCACCATTGTCTTTTACTAGAACTTCTGGGCCAGCCTCCCAAATGGGGTCCCTGCTGCTGCGCTGGGCTCCCTACCATCGCTTCTCCACACCAGCCCAAGAGAGCTTTTAAAAAAGTAAATTGCGGCTGTGGACTTGGCCCAGTGGTTAGGGTGTCCGTCTACCACATGGGAGGTCCGCGGTTCAAACCCCGGGCCTCCTTGACCCGTGTGGAGCTGGCCCACGCACAGTGCTGATGCGCACAAGGAGTGTCCTGCCACGCAGGGGTGTCCCCTGCGTAGGGGTGTCCCCTGAGTAGGGGAGACCCACACGCAGGGAGTGCGCCCCATAAGGAGAGCCGCCCACTGTGAAAGAAAGTGCATCCTGCCCAGGAATGGGGCCCCACACATGGAGACCAGACATCAACAAGATGACGCAACAAAAAGAAACTCCTGTGCCGCTGACAACAACAGAAGCAGACAAAGAAAACTCAGCAAATAGACACAGAGAACAGACAACCGGGGTGGGGGGGAAGGGGAGATAAATAAATAAATAAATCTTAAAAAAAAAAAAAGTAAATCACATCCAGACACACTTCCGCTTAAAACCCACTCAAACATTTCCCAATGCAATTATTATTATTTACTATTGTTTTATTATTTTTTAACAAGGAAAGCTTGATGTCTTTGAGAGGAAGAGTTCTGACAAACTGATGGAAAAAAAAATAGAGATACCAAAAGGAAAATTGTTAGAGAACACAAAAGGCAATTAAAACCTGATGCAAAGCAAATGGATAATAATTATCTGAACATATTAATAATCAAAGAAATGCTTTGATACAAAAAGTTTTTCATCTTCTCTTTTCCTATTTTTGGTCAATATTTCCAGTGGGCACTCTCAATTACTGTTAGAAAAATAATCTAAAGAAATAATCAAATATACACACAAAAGTGTGTGTATAAAGCTATTCATTAGATTCTTACTTGAATAAATAAAACTTAGAGATAATCTAAATGTCCAACAATAGAAAAATGGTTAAATAACCTTTTTAAATGATGTAAGATATAAAAACTATGGGTACAGTAGCATTTATCTCATTAACAGATTCTTTATCCTTAATTGCAAGTTATACTGAATGAATCCCATGAGGGCTTTTGTTTGCCATTACAGAAATAGCTTTTAAAGCATTTTAAAAAGTGTAGTAATTTTTTTCTTCAACTCAAACACCATGGATAGAGTCTTTTCAGCATTTCCACTGATCACCTCCAAATGTCAAGTGACGTTTAGTAGATTTTACTCCTCATATTAATACTTTCCATTTATATTCAGCATTCTAAAGATGGATGGACCATACATATAATCCAAAACAGTTGTTTCCCTTTCAAATTTTAAGTTAAATATATCAAGTAAGTCTTTCATTAAATGAAATAAATTATTTTCTAATGTCATGAGCAAGTCATTCCCAGATCTGTTATGTCTCAACTTTTTTTCTTCTTGCTTGGAACAGAAAAATCAAATGATCAGGTATCGCTTGTAAGTTGCATGCATACAGCTAAAAATCATTTCCAAGATTAAAACTTTGCTTCATTTTTGCAAATAGTGAGGCGTAGAAACACAGTTTGACAACCCATAACTACCTTGTAAGCACAGTGGACACCATGGACTGCTGAGTTACTGAAATTTAAGAGTATAGTTTGACATTTATACTCTGCATGGATATATTTATAGACTAAGGACATTTTAAAAATCAAGATAAAAAGAATGCTGAGGTATGTACACAAATGTTCTAACCTAAAGCTTTATGATTTATGCTACCAAAATTTCATTATGATGTTTAAAGTATTCAGCAATAATAAAGTCTGATCATTTTGACAGGAAAATGATTTATGAGAACACTAAATGCATAAATTAAGAGATTTTATTTATTCTGTTTTTCACACACTCTTTAATTGGTAAGCAAAGATATTCCCCATGTTTTTACCAGGTGTCACTTTTTTTACACTATTGTTCTATTTTTATGAACTAGTCAAAGCATTTTAGCAGTGCAACCTTCACTGGGTCTATTAAAACTATATTTTACATTATATTTTGAAAATAGACAGTACATAGTATTATTCTCCATAGCCAAAAAGAGCCCTTTTATGAAGAGATGCTATGAAAATAAAAATACTACAACATATGAACCAAGATGTAACGTGTATGTAATATCAACATAATTTTCATTTAAATCAATAGTGTAAGGCCCAACATAATTTAGTTAGGCATTGACTCTGTAGAAACTCTTTGCATCATCTCATTTGAGCTCTAAGATTCCCTTATGGGGTAGATAACACTATCTCTGGTTTGCCTTGAGAAAAATGAAGAGTTTGAGAGGTTAAGTAGCTGACATTACACAGTTCATATGTGGGAAAAATGGAACTCAAACCTCAGTTTGCCTGACTTCAGAGCTCATGCTTTAACCCTATGTTCTCTTTGTATGAGACAATTTTTCATCACCAAAGATATCCCCAATTAATTCAGTATTGTTTACCTCATTTTATTTTATTATCTTTTTAAAAAGTTAATAGATCACACAAAACAATTAATTCAGTATTGATTTTAATAAAAAATAATTTTTGGCCAGTCCATTCACTTCTGTTTAGTACTGATTCTCCCTGTCAATATACAAGCAAGCCACATCTTTGATTTTGACAACAGGCCAATAACACTATACTGTTTAAATTTTTGATGATCCACTTGTACCATTTGATACCTTTTCTCATTTACTCTACAAAATACAAATGTAGGATGACCATTAACTAAAATTTAAAAAACCTGCCCAAGGTAGCTGCTATAAAAAAGAATGTTGTAATAGTCCTGCAGGAATATGTACTTTGGAAAAGTTGTTGGTCATGCATGTATATATGGAAGGAAAAAAGGAAAGCAGGAGAAATGGCATAACCATTGGTTATCTAGAATTACTCTAATGTAGTTTTCCTGGCTCTGGAGCTTAGGCATAGAAACAATGGAAGAATCACATTTAACATTATATATTATATAAACATTTCATCATCTAAAGATGCTCCCAACAATTACTATTCTTCTGCTCAGAAACCCACATAAAACCAGGAATCCCTTTGCTAGAGGGGGTGAGAGAAAAGAGGTATTTTTCACTCGGAGCACTTGAGCATCTGGATGGGAAAGGCCTACAACACCACCATCATTCAAAGCAAAGTCTTCCCGTTAAGGCACAATGTCAAAGACAATTATAATAATGCTGTCAATCTGCAGGTGCTTTGATCTAGGTTGAGCAGCAACTCTTGTAAAAAGATCACGCTTGGGTTAAAGGATTCAAGAACAGAGGGGACGAGCACATGCTTCCTGTAGATCACTGCTTTCATGTCATGTGGCAAGGATTTATTACCTCCTAAAACTGTACCATTTATGCAGGGAGGAGGAGGAGCGGAGAGAAAAGGGAATTGGGATAATCCATCTAAAAGCACAAGTTTGAGTTAAGAACTTCTTGACATGGAGTGGGCTGGTTTTCAGGCCAACCTGAAATTAAGTGAGTTGAAATCCTGCCCCATCCTCACTTCACTGTCTCAGGCATAAAGAGGACCTAAGATACTGCACAACAGAGAGTTGGCCTGGAAAAAGATGCTTAAATACTATATTTCCTAAAAGAGTGGTTCTAGGTAGATTCTCACAACCAGTTAAGAGTAGATTGGACATTTGCATGTAAGGAGGTTTGCAACCAATTAAAGATAAACAAGTCATCACCTCATTAACCAGCTCAGCCTAATTTATATTTTCTTTGCGGACAGACCCATAATCTCAAAATTTTCCTACATAGCATGGATTTAAGGACTCTGTGAGAAGGGGCTACACTTGTTCTCCTTAAGGGCCCTTTTTTGTTGTTGTTGTTCCCGTATGTTTATAAGGATTCCTATATGGGAAAGAATAATTCAGGATATATGCATAAGGGAAAACTCATTAGGTACACTGTATTTCTGAAATGGTAGAGCCTGGGCAATACTCTGGCTACCAGAAAACAATGAATCAAAGGTTATTTTCATAATTACATGGAGATGAAGGGAAATAATCCCTATGGGCCTGTTTGAGCCATGAGCCTGAACACTTACAGCTTTATTTATTTTCCTTTTAAAAATAAATCATCTAGTTTGAACCATATTTCAAGGAAGCAGGAGACCGGACCGTCTCCCTGATTTATGGAAACCACCAGTCAAGTCTCCAGAGTGCTTGCTGTAAGTGTGCATCCCCCACACTTCTGATTCTTCTAGGCTGTGTCAATATTAACCTGACCAAATGAAGATCAAACTGTCTCTTTCGTTCCTCATGCTCCTCACATGGGGAGCACAATATGGCTCTTGTCAGAGGTGCTTCATCATTTGGGCTCAAGGAAACTGTCAGTACAGTTTGGGATTCGTTCTTCATGGGCAGCTATCCTGATGGGTCTAATGAAGCCTTTCTGCTGACAACTCATTTGCTAAAAATACCCAAACATCACCAAGTTTAAATGGGGAATATCGTTGCAAACCCCCCTCCTTTGCTATCATCCCAATGAAAACATTTTTTGAAGTCTAAAACAATCTAGACATCAAGGCACAGTAGATAGCCCTTTTCAAGCCCACCTCTCACTACCCATCTATGCGTTCTAGCTTGTTTCCATTTGCTCGCTGATAAACTTTATGACATTCTTAAATTGGAATATAATAGGGTAAACACCAATCTTAGAGCACACATGCAGAGCCAACAGTCTGTGTGCACCATTTGTTGCAATCTAAGCTAATTGCCAGAAACCTCCTACCGGAAAACAGATACACTCTGGGATTCGTGGTGTTATTTTTGTGTGGGGATGTTTGTGTTTGGGGAGCTTGAGGAACTGATTTTCAGGTAAGGGCGCTGCATTGTCATGACTCTCTTGGTTGCAAGGCGCAGAAACTTAGCTTGAACTGGCTTATGTCAGGAGAAGGAAAAGCAGAAGGATCTGGGGAGCTTCTTGTGGAAGCAAGGGAAGAACTGAAGGACAAGTTGGGAGAAGGGCCCCCAGGCCCCAGGGCCACCCGAGACGTGCAGGCGTCAGGCACCCCGGCCTCCTCTCCCGGCTTCCTTGTGTCCTGCACAAGCTGGCCTCCTCCACACTGCGGGAGACCTGAGGGCCGTAGCGCCTCAGTCACAGACCTTCCAGTTTTAGTCATGGGGGGTGGGAGACAGTCCATTTCCTCTTGACTTGAGTTTGAAAATCCTGGAGAAGCGACTCTGATCATTCCCACTTAGGTTGAGTGTCTACTCGTGGGCCAGTTGAGGCGGATTGGAAAGGTCACAGAAGACAGACATGGCGCCAGTTCTAACAAGGGGGTTAAAGGTAAGGGGTGCTGGGCAGCAAGCCCAGAGGTGGGTACTGTGGGTGTCAGGCACAAAGGACTAACATGCGCGCGCGTGAACACACTGACACTCACACACACATCAGCTAATTTCCCAAATCCCCACTTTCTTTCCAGCTAACCAAATCCAGTTGTAGGATTAGGCGTGATGATAGGAAACATAACACCAGCCCAGTAATTTAATTGGAAAATGTTAACTTTTCTTTCATGGAAGTTATAAATCCAATTAAGGAGGGTGTTATAAAAAGGAGAGACAAACAGGTCTTTGAGAGCGTTAAACTTTTTAAATGAAAGCATGCCTTTTCAATTAAATGGATAGTACCATCCAAAAGATCCAGGATAAAAAGAACAATCTTCTTTGACCTTTACTCTTTCAGCTTCACCATGAAGGATTCTTTTTTTCCTTTTGGCCCCTGAAGTCCTCAAATCCCCACAATAACTGCCACACTTCCATTGCTATTTATAATCAGACACAGGAGGCACAGCAATGCCTTAAATACCAACTGGATATGATCTACAAGCCCTGTCTATAGTGCCGAGAGTTCTTGGGCTAACTCTGGTGGAACAAACTATCTGATGTAGTATTTTAATTGGTATCATTATATAAAAGCATTATTTATAGAAGGACTCTAAATGAGCCAGGCATAGAAAAATAGACATTCAAAACAAGTAAAGAGTAATCACTTTGGGGCAGAGCTTCTCAACCTCGCACTATTGATATTTTCCGTCAGCTACTCCTTTATGTGGACCGTCCTGTGCAATGTAGGAGTTTAGCTACCTGGCAGGCCTTTACCTGCTAGATGCTAGGAGCATCTCCCCCAAAGTTGTGACAATCTAAGTTGCCTCCAAATATATCCTGGAGGCAAACAACCCGGTTAAGAGCCACTGTTTTAGGGTACAATAGCAGGAGAGTCTCACAAACTTAAAAAATAATTCCAATCACACTCGATTTTTTCCAGAACTGTTACTGCATAAAGTAAGACACATCTTTATAATCTTCCTGGTTTAAGAGGCAGAAGAACTATACAAAGAAATCAGGGTTGGAGAACACTCACACAAATACTTTGTACTGACTGGCCAAATATTTCCTTTTCCAGGCTGGTAAAATTAAAAATTCCCATCAATTGTCTTTTAATTTAGATGGTTATGTTTATAGCATAAACAGCATTTTGATTCGTTTAAACAGAGAAAAAAGCAGGATGATATTAAAGAGCAAGCCAGGGTTTTACTAAAACATCTACTTCCTGTTCCAGGAAAATGAAATTTACACAGGTAGTTTCCAGAGATTTTCTTTTTTTTTAGGCTGAAAAAAAAATCACTTTATTTCAATTTGGTTATGGGTCAACAGGGTATTTTTATATGGAATTCCTGAAAATGACACATACACTTATCTTTTTTTTTTTTTTAAATTACCCAACACATTTTTTTTTTTTTTAAGATTTATTTTTATTTATTTAATTCCCCTCCCCTTCCCCCGGTTGTCTGTTTTCTGTATCTTTTTGCTGCGTCTTGTTTCTTTGTCCGCTTCTGTTGTCGTCAGCGGCACGGGAAGTGTGGGCGGTGCCATTCCTGGGCAGGCTGCTCCCTCCTTCGCGCTGGGCGGCTCTCCTTATGGGTGCACTCCTTGCGCGTGGGGCTCCCCTACGCGGGGGACACCCCTGTGTAGCACGGCGCTCCTTGCGTGCATCAGCACTGCGCATGGGCCAGCACCACATGGGTCAAGGAGGCCCGGGGCTTGAACCGCGGACCTCCCATGTGGTAGACAGACGCCCTAACCACTGGGCCAAAGTCCGTTTCTCTACACTTATCTTTTAATGCTATAATGACAACCCAAGTTTTTGGGTTATTTGAAGACATCACTGTACCATGCAACATGCCTGGGGCATTGCACGCATTCAATGCATGACTGGCATTCTTGCCTGACTGGTAACTGAGGTTACACGGAAAAACTCATGGCAAGTCTTTCCTGAACCTGAAGGTCCTTATCGCTGGCTTTCAACCCTGGTTGTACTTTGGAATAACTTAGGAAGCTTAAAAAAATACCTGTACTCAGAATTCACCCCCAAGAGATTTATAGTTCATTGGTTTAAGGGTGGGATCTGGGCATCCGTATATTTTCCAAGAATTCCAGCTATTACTCTAATGTGCAGCTAGAGTGGAGAGCACTGTATTCACATAAGGAAACATTTTCCATTTCTGCTACGTACACATAGTGTCTATGTTGGTGATTCTTACTTTTATTCTCTAACCACTGAGGGAAGTTTTATAGTCACTGGGGGAAACCCAAATTCCAAAATATATGTTCAAACCTTATTAAAAACTAGACCCAACTTTTCCAAATGAGCAGATAATGAAATGTAGTGCTTCTAAAAGCTTAGGATTTGGAATCCAACAGACCAGGTGCTGTTATCACTGCACCTTTCGGGAAGTTACTCCACTGCTCTAAGCTTCAGTTCCTGCCTCTGAAAAATGACGATAAATCTGTGCAAAATGCTTAGCCCAGGATCTCTCACACAGTCAGCCCTCAATGAGTGGCAGCCCCCAGTGAGAGCAGCAGCACCGACAGCTCCAACTATTTAATAGTAAATTTATCTGTCAATTAGGTCAGTAGAAATGATCCCACCTTAGTTACAGTTTACGGATTATCCCCCTGCCTTATGTATGTTAGATAGAGTAATTTTCTATCTAAGATTCTTGTGTTGCAGCATACTATTTAATTGATGTAAGTTATAATTTCTTTTATTTAGTATTAATTAATTTCTTTCTCCCCACTCCCTCGTTGTTTGCACTTGCTGTGTCTGTTCATCTTCCTTGTTTCTTTAGGATGCACCAGGAGTTGAATCCAAGACCTCTCATGTGGGAAGGGGGCACCTTATCACTTGAACCACCTCTGCTCCCTCCTTTGTTGAGTCTCTCATTATGTTTTTCCTGACTGTGTCTCTTGTTGCGTCATCTTGTGTCTCTTGTTGAATCAGCTCACTATCTTCTTTAGGAGGCACCAGGATCCAAACCAGTGACCTCCTATGTGGTAGAAGGGAGCCCAATCGCCTGAGCCACATCTGCTTCCTAAGCTATAATTTTCCCCTCCCCCTTCTCCCACCCTGCTGTTTTTGCTGTCTGTGTCTATTTGATGTGTGATCTGTATCTATTTCTCTTTTTGTCTTCTTGTTTTTTCTCCTCTAGGATTCAACAGGATTCAATCCTGGGACCTCTGATATGGAGAGAGTTTCCCTGTCACTTGTGCCACTGCAGTTCCTGGTCCTTGCTGCGCTTCACCTTGACTCTTCCCTTCGTCTCTCTTTTGTTGTGTCGTCATCTTGCTGCGTGACTCACTTGCTGTGCGGGCACTGGCTCATTGCGCGGGCACTTCACAGGCTCTTGGCTTGCCATGTGGACACTCGGCTCACCATGTGGCACTGGCTTGCCGTGCAGGTACATTTTCTCTTTTTCTTTTTTTACCAGGAGGCCCCAGGGATCGAACCCAGGTCCTCCCATACGGTAGGCGGAAGCTCTATCCTTGAGCCACATCCACTTCCCATATAATTTCCGATTAAAATAACTGTCAGGTTTGTAGCAGGAGCCTCACGAATGAGAAAAACGATGTCATGGTCTGGACCATGGCAGACCTAGTTTCTTCTCCAGGTTCTGCTTTTGCTGGATGAGCTAAGCCATGGTCCTCAAGTTCAGCTGCATCAGGAACCACCTGCAGGGCCCATGAAAACACAGGCTGCTGGACTCTAACCCCAGAGTCTCAGCTTTAGTAGGTCAAAGACAGGGTCAAGAATTATCATTTCCAGTAAGTTTCCAAGTGATCCTAGTGCTGCTGGTTTGGCGACTATACTTTGAGAACCACACAGTTATCTAAAGCAAGACATTTCACCCTGCTGGGCCTCAAATTCCTAATTGGAAAAAGGCAGAGTTTATTAAGACAATGAAATTCCTTGCTTCTGCTTTCCTTGACTTTTCAAACATAAAGTTAGACAGCAGAATCCTTTTACTGTACATCTTTATTTACATTATTTAATATAAGGGCAAAGCAGGTGGTTAATGTAAAAATAGGTTAAAGAGGGAAATCTTTAAAATACATATTTTCTTATAAAATAAAATAAAAATTTTATTTCAATTTTAACTTAAACCTTTGCATCTATTTATAATCTTTTCATATAGGTCCAAGATCTTTTAAAATATGTACTGGGTGGGTCTGTAGGTGTGTTCTCTTCTCTTTGTTGCATAACCACACACACAAGGTGTCATTCTCAACTTATCATTTGTTTCATTAATGTGGAACAAAAACTTAAGACAAGTGACACAAACTGAATGCAGACTCCTGTATTTTTACAAGCCCCCCTCGACTTTTTTATAGCTGCATCACCCACTCCTAATTTGAGAGAATTTTTTCATTGACTCTTCCAAATCATGGCAGTTTAGTTCTTGTAAAAATGACTATCTTTCTTGCACCTATGTCATCAATTTACTTAGAATTGTGTGATTATTTTAATAACCAGTACAACTGGTATAAACAGGATGGGGAGCAAACACAGCTGATCCTTGGTAAACACGGAATTCAATTAAAGGGTATGAAACACCTGTGCGTTCTGGAGAGGTGTTTTTTTTTTTTTCCTTCCATTTTTCAGTTAGCTGCAAGCATTCAGCTGAGGTTATCAGTCAGTATGTATTTCAGAATGGAAAGGAGAATGTTCTTTGGTTTACCACATTAGCTAAGGGGAGACTAATTAAGAAGAGCTAATATAGGAGGCCAGATGTGCAGCCCTACCTCCTCACCCTTCAAAGGACTTTTGAGTCACGGGATGTGTTAACCCAGAGGGTCAGGGTCTCGTGCTTGACTGCTTGACTCCCACTCGCCGGGGGAGCTTGTGAAAATGCAGGTTCTGGATCGGCAGGTGGGAGTGGGAGCTGAGAGTCTGCAGGTCTAACCAGCTCCAGGTGGTACGATGCTGCTTGTCTGTGGACTGTACCTTGAGTAGCAAGATATTAACCCTTGCCGTCAGCACCCATAAGAAGAGGAACCCATACCGACTCAGCGGCAAAAGGGATGATGCGAACAACAAAGCTGAAGGGAAGTGGAATATCCTTAAAATCTCTCTTTTTGAAAAATGAGAAACCCAAGGAGTATTAAGAGTTATCTAAGTAGAGCACAGGATCCTAATGCCATAGAGGAAATGATTTCTAGAGAATATGGCTACAGAACAGGGGCTTGCAATTTTATTTTAATCTTTAGAATATTTACTCAGTATTTTATTAGTGACCCAAGCAAACCTCCTTTGATTAAAGGAGAGGTGTCAAAACCTTTACACCCAGTCGGAGGCCGGCCCTCCTGGGGGGTCCTGAGCGCCCCCGCTGCAGGCCCGGTCCCGGCCCAGCCTCCTCCCCACCTCGCACCCGTCCTGGAGGGAAAAGCCGCCTTGGGGAGGAAAAGGCCCTGGGGCGACCACGGCAGGGTTACCCTCCATGTCAGCTAATCATGGGAGAGATGGAAGTCTCTCCTGATTATAACTGGCTTAGAAGTACAGCTCCCCTTAAAAAGATATCGTAGATGATGACGACAGCAAGACATGGTGGCTCTACGCGCAGGCCCCAGAAGCTATCAGGAGTCCGCTCACATTTCTCCCCGCAGTGAGTGGAACTGCGGGTGTGTTTCTCCGGCAGATTTTGGCTCTGACTGGATGGGATTATCGGGTTATAGCTTTGCAGTATCCAGTTTATTGGGACCATCTTGTATTCTGTGATGGATTCAGAAAACTTTTAGACCATCTACAATTAGATAAAGTTCATCTTCCTGGGAGGCTTTTTGGCCCAGGAATTTGCTGAATACACTCACAATTTCCCATACCTGTGCCGAAGTGCAGAGGTAGATCTGTATGTACAGATTATGTTTGTGGCAATTTCACGGCACCAAACACGTGGCCGTGGACCCGCCGCCGGTCAGTGCCGAGGATCTGGAGGTGCGGAAAGGCAACCTGAGCAGCAGTCAGGAGGAGCGGTAGCCGGGCGTCCGGTACCGAGGGGTCGGCCCGGTGCGTCCCTGGGCAGGCAGCGGGGCCAGCGCGCTCTGCTCGGCCCCCCGGGCTCGCCGGCTGGCGCGTGCTTTGGATGCAGCGCTGACTGTCGCCTTCACCACAGGTTGCGGGTCTCCTAAGCCAGTGTAACTCTTCCCTCTTCCGCATTTTTTTTTTCAGCTTTTGAAGTTGAAGAAGTACTTTTAAAGACTCCTATTTTAAGAATTGTGAAAATTTTGCTACCAACATCCTACACCACTGTGTTCTTAAGTGAACGTTAATTTCTAAGGTTTGGAATTTTTGTGGGGTTCTTTTTTCCTTCTCTTTATTTTTCTCTCTCTCTTTTCTTTTATGTTATTTGCTGTAAATGCTGCATAACCAGTTGGGTATTAGGAGGACACTATTTTTTTGCTTCCTTGGTTCTAACCATTACCTGAGTGCCAAGGCTGTCTCCTCACGGTTGGCGCTCCTGTAAATCAACTCCTTTTAATTTCTAATTAAGCAAATTGTTTTGAATTTTAGCTGTTGTCTTTCTAGCCAGTACAATCACTTGGAATAAAAATTCAATTTCAAAAATAAAAAAAATAAAAAACCGTTACACCCAGACACCCCCACCACTCCCACCACTGGCAAGCTCCAGCCTGATGCATTTCTGTTATGAAAATATCACTTAGACATGTTATCTGGGGCAAGGGGTGATGTGCAGATGCAAGCTTCTCTTTGTCTGTTATTGGCCTAGACCCTCTACGATTTCTCCCATCCTACCCCCTACACACACACAGACAAACGTTTGGCTTGACTCTTTTTATTTCAAAGTGTTCCTCATCACTCAAGACCTCCCATGTGGGAGGTGAGCACCCAACTGCTTGAGCCACATCCGCTCCCCATTTAATGAGGGCTTTGAATTACCCTATTTTATTGCCTTCCATTTCCCCCTGACTTTATTTTTTTTTAAAAAGATTTATTTATTTATTTTATCTCCCCCGCCCCCCCGTTGTCCGCTCCCTGAGTCCATTCGCTGTGTGTTCTTCTGTGACCACTTCTATGCTTATCAGCAGCGCCGGGAATCCGTGTCTCTTTTTGTTGCGTCTTCTTGCTGTGTCAGCTCTCTGTGTGTGTGGTGCCATTTTTGAGCAGGCTGCACTTTCTTTCACGCTGGGCGGCTCTCCTTACGGGGTGCACTCCTTGCGCGTGGGGCTCCCCTACGCGGGGGACACCTCTGTGTGGCAGGCACTTCTTGCGCCATCAGCGCTGCACATGGGCCAGCTCCACACGGGTCAAGGAGGCCCGGGGCTTGAACCTTGGACCTCCCATGTGGTAGACGGACACCCTATCCTTTGGGCCAAGTCCTCTTCCTTCCCTCTAACTTTAGAATCAGGCAATGGTAAAACTGCCTTATCTCTTATGCAGATGACAAAACCAGCAAACCAGTTCTCCACATCCCCTGTTGGCAGGTCCAATTAACGTAAGACTGTGCAGTGTCTGGGTTGTGTATTTGTGTCTGATTTTTCCTGGGGCCTGCGATGTCACATCAGTGAGGCATCCATCTTTTCTACTTCCAGCCTTTGGCATGTCTCTGGAAGACAGTTTCTACTGAGACGGACTGAATGAGGGCAAACTAGACCTCTAGTGACCACTGGATATTGGGCTGGGCCCGTGGTTTAGAAAGGCTCTATGCCTGTATTAATCTAGCCCCCTGATTTTCCCCCATTATTTTCGTCTCTGTTCACACTCTATCCTAAAAGGCCACAATGATTCCAATATGCCCCCACATTTGTACAGAAAGCAATTTTCTCCTGTGGAAAGATTCTTGCTGAAAACGCTGATATCTAGTCCCCAGTCCTAACTTACTGAACAGAGAAATTTCTGTTGAGAAATGTCTCACACACACACAGCTGCCAGTCGAGACCCTTAGTAGGTGAATCATACTCTTCAATCGAAAGATTAATTTTCTGCCTCTAATATGGAAAATCTGGACTAGGCTGAGGTGACTCCCACTTAGGAACCCGTCCTCCCCTCTCCCTTCCAAATCCTGCCCACCTCACTCGCCACCTATTTTTCCAGGCGCCTTCCTTCTCACAGTGTTAGGTCCTTTAACTCCAGTTTCTCTAAGCACTAAAATTGCCTCCATGCCCACGTGCTCTAGAATAACAGTTTTTAATGTGTTCTGTGGGATAGTTCACGTAAGCAGGGACCACAGCTAGGATGGTTTATGTGTCCTCAGAAGAATCTTCCTATAGAAGTGCTGAAAGTACCTAATGGAATGTACTGTTCAATGAAAAAAAAAAAAAAACAGAAAACTACTTAACGTCTGGGTAAAACAGACTGCTTAAAATTTCAGGGCAGATGTTAGAAACATCCCCGTTACTGTTACTTGGCCATTCGAATGTGAGCAGGGCTCCAGGGCAGCTTTCTGTGCTACACTCAGTCTTCCCCCTGGTGATGGGGAATGAGATCTACAAAAATACTTCTCTGGATAGAATTGGTCTTCAGCTTCTCTTTTCCATCACTGCCATTTATAGTGATTAGTTTTGTTTTTGTTTTTCTGAGACAGCTGGCTACCTGGGAAAATACAGCAGAGTCACTTTTCTACCTGACTGAGTGCCACAGGTGTGGGTCCTTGGAGGAGATGAGTACCACTGCCCTCCTCCTCCCCCAGGATCATCCCAACACTCACATTCAAGAGAACTGCTCTGACATCTAAAAAACACACAGGAGCATCTTTAAGGGCGAAAGTGATATTGCTGATCGACAGAAGTTGTTCTAAATTACAATCTCTGACTTCATTCCTTGAAGTATTCTTTGGAATCATCATAAAACCACAGCTCTTTCTTTATATTTTTAAAAGCCCAAATGGATAGAGGTAAGGTCTACGTTAATTAAAATCCTTACCCTGCAATGTTTGGTGACGATCCTATGAACTCTTTACGACATCAGAAGTCAGTAATTTTACATTTATCCTTATCTTTACACATTTTCCTGCCCAGAACCATAAGATATGATGAGTGTGGTTTGTTCTTTTAGGATTTCTGTTACTAATTTTGTGATCTATGAAGGGATTTTTTAAAAAGCAGTTTGCTTCTAAGAAGTTTTGTGTTGTATTTTTCTGGAGGATTGAAAACATGAATGATTTAGACAATATAGATTACATAGTTATAATCTAGTTTGGTTATCCAAGAACACTATCTATTAAAGGACCTCCATGTTGGGGCTTCAGGTTAAGTGCTATTAAATGGAATAGCATAATCAAGTTTGGGCATTAGGAAAATGAGTCGATTTTTCCCATTTTCTAGATTTGGCTGTATTTGAACACTCAGAGGTCCACAAATAGGCCCTCTCTAGAGGTTCCAAAGACGACCTCCCCTCTTGCATTAGGGGGTGGGTTGAAGGTAACTTAAACTCCTGATATTCAATGAATGAATATGTCTATGATGAAAGAATGTTCAGAAGCCAAGGGATTGTCAGGGGCAGGGAAGAAGGTAAGAAAGGCACAAGAAATGCTTAAAAATTTTAAATTATTGAGGCTACAGGAGAAAAGAAGACAATATAATGGAGCAGTAAAGACCCCTGGTTCTGAAATCAGCAGACTGTGATTTGAATCTCACTAAGCCTCTTATAGTTGAATGACTTTGGCTAAGTTACTTAGCCTCTAAACCTTAGTTTCTGCATCTGAAAATGGGAGTAATGATAATAAAACCTACCTCATGGTTTATCTAGAAGATTCAATGAGAAAATTCTGATAAATTCTAGTATGATGCTTGGAAATAAATCGTAAATACTCGTTTTTACATAGTTGAGTTTGCCATAGATAAACGCTTTTTTGCCCGTCCATCAGTCTTTCCTTTGGGGAACCTGGCCTTCCCATTTCATAATAACCCTTCCCGTGTCACGTGACTAACGTGGGGCTCCCCTTACCCCCAAACTGAGCTCCAGGAGCAGGCACATGACTCACAGCTGGCCAAACTGCTCTTCATCTCCTTGGCCACAGTGAGGGTTTCATGGAGAAAATCTACCTGAGAATGAAGCCAACACTGAGAAACACAGAGACGAGAGATGGAGAAAGAGAGAAGAGCCCTGATAACATAGTTTGAGCTGAGTCCAAAAGGGCCAAAAGCTAGTTCTACCCTGGATTGTCACTTACTGGAGCCATTAATTTCCTCTTTTCTTTAAGCAAATTTGAGTTGAATTTCTGTAAACAAAAAGAACAGACTAATAGACATATCCACAACTTATGAATACCTACTAAGTGATTATAATAATAGTAACGGGCATTGGAAGGAGCAGAGGCTACTTTGAGAGAAGAGCTTTTCCTTCAAGCCATCACTTTTTATATGTTTGAAACAAAGTCCCCTACCTTTTATTGAGGAAATGAGTTTAGTTTTTTTTTTTTTAACTCATTATTCATATCTAGTGGTCCCCTACCTTTTATTGAGGAAATGAGTTTAGTTTTTTTTTTTTTTTAACTCATTATTCATATCTAGTGGCTAGGCACAGAGAGGTGGACAACTAAGTCACTGAGACACCAAAAGGGTTGGGAAACCTACCACCTGGACTCCTAAAAGCCAAGGACAGGTGACAGAATTAACTGGAAGACTAACCATGGGAAACCTTAGGGTCACCTGTCAGGATTCAGCAGTCTCAGGAGTTATTGATCAAAGTTGGTAACATGCAAAGAATCAAAGCCTGAAAGTATTATGACACTTAAAAAGAAAGTAAAATTTTATCTTTATTGAGAAATGCTGCCTATCCCAAATATGATCAAAGTAATCTAAGTTGATGTTCACCAATTCTCTAGCTACTAGTAGGATAAGAATTAATTATATCCATCTAACAGATGAGAAATCTGAGGCTCAAAAACGTTCAAGAATATTCCCAATATCACACAGTTATTTCATGGTGGGGTAGGAACTGGAACCCAAGTTTTCTGAGCTTCATTCTAGTACATTTGCATATGTCATTTTTCCTCATGTTGAGGTTGAATGACATGTTTGATATGGAAATAAAATAAACTTCTTATTTAACTTAGCATTCTTTTTCTTTTAATCACTTTTCATTCTTTTATTGTAATCTAATGAAAAAACATGAGATTCCAAAGTTGTATAGTTGATGAAAATACCTTGCAGACTCATGGTTTTGTATGTGTGTGTGTATGTGGGTTTGCATGTGTCTAAAACTTTAAAGGACAATTTTACTATATGTTGTTTTTAGAAAGAGTATAAATAGGTGGATAGGCATTCAAGAAAATCAGTGTAGATTTGCTGATGTGGCTTAAGCATTGGAGTGCCCACCTCCCACACGAGAGGTCCCAGGTTTGATTTCTGGTGCCTCCTAAAAAGACAAGCAGATGCAATGATGAGCCAATGCAATGAGCATATGCAATGAGCAGACACAATGAGCAGACACAATGAGCAGGGAGCGGATGTGGCTCCAGCGGTTGTGTGCTTGCCTCCTACATCGGAAGTCCCCAGTTTGGTTCCTGATGCCTCCTAAAGAAGACTAGCAGACACAATGAGCAGACATAACAAGCAGAAACAAAAAGCAGACAGAGAAGGTAGCCATCTGGGGGGCCAGGGAGAAAATCAGTGTTGGTATGTGAAAAAAACACACCCATAATGCCAAATCAGGCAAAATGTCATATGATGTTGGGGACGCTTAAGACAGCACTTGCCTTCAGCAATATCAAAGAGCACATAATGGCTGCCAGAGCTGATACAGTAACGGACTACAGTATACTCAGCCTCCTTCACGGAAGAAGGTCGCGCCCTTTCTCCCAGTTACCGCCCAGCCACAGTAATTGCCTCCTAACCTTACTTCTGCTATTTCCCTCAGTAACAGCCAGAACCAATCACCTTACCTCTGCCACTTCCCCCAGCAACAGCAGCTGCCAATCCCAGACCGCCACCTGTCCTTACCCACCTCCCCCCCCCCCCTCCCTAGAGTATATATGCTCAGCCCCTTCAATAAAATTTTGCGGCAGCAGCAGCTTGCAGCTTGATCTGAACTCTGTCTGGCTGTCGTCCTTCGTGTCTCTTGTCCCATAACATTCCTCCTTGACCGGTACTTGAGCCCCCGTCAGTGTCCCGCGGGCCGGGACGACCTTCACAGTATGATGTGCTTTATGCCATAGATAATATCTGGTCTGGTACCCAAAAGAAAGAAGTTTCAGAAGTGACTTCTAGGAGAAAAACAAAAGGAATAGGGAGTTGCTAAATAATTTGCAAGTAGGGGAAAAGGAAGGCATTTCTTTTTACATGAGTTCAATCTTGGTCTTTCTAGTTTTCTGGGGTATAAAAATAGAAGCAGAGGAAGTCTAAATGGTAGGAATTACAGTATCACCAATAGCCCCAAAATGGGTTCTGAAAACCACAAGTCTTCCTACTCTTCATACTGACCCAACAAAGTCATATGTGTGGTGCAGCATCATAATTTATGAGGAGTAGAGAGGCTAACCCTGTTTTACTCCATTCTCACAAAGACCACAGTCTTTTCATGTGTAGCTGTATCCCTTTTTAATGTCATAAAACTAAGAAACACACTCATTTGTAAATGAGTTTGCTGTAAATGGAAAGCAGAAGAGATACCTTGTGCCTTCTCTTTTTTATTTAAAGGTAAGAGCTTATAAGTAAACTGCCAGGTTGATGAGTCTAGGAACATCAAGCTTCAGCAGTTGGTTGCCTCTGGCCCCATCCTTTTTTGAAAGGGGCACAGATGATCACTCAAACCAAGCTCAATATTGAATCATTGGCAGTGCTTGACTTCACTACCAAGATTAGTGAAAACAGACATTTATACACTGCTGCAGGGCAACCCATAAGTGTGTGGAGTGCAAGACCATAAAGAAATACTACAGGTTCTGTACTCAGAAATCTCACCAGGAGCTATCTACTTTAGCAACATAGCCTCAGGTATAAATTTACATGCAATAATTCATATTCTACCAAATAAATCCCAGGCAAACAGAATAATGCAAAAACACATTTCCTGCTGTCAAGAAAATTTCTGGAAAAATTAATCAACCATTCATCCATCCAAGCTCTTTGCATACCCTTTTGTCAAAGAGGGAATACTAAGAGATTTCTTTTCTCTTCCATGCACTCATTTCAATGAATTGAAGAATCCATCAAGCTTGAGTTGATTTATTGAACTGTCTCTTAGCTCAGCAGTACAACTACAGCAAATGAACTGGTAACTTCTCCTAAAACCAGCAGTGATTCAATTCAACAATATCTGATTTAGTTAACTCTTTATAATTCTAGCTTTAACTTCTGCTTGCATTTTGGTCTAAGTGTATTGATTTTCAGTCTGTTCCGAAACAGCACAAATGTTTCCATGAAACCTTGCATATTTGCAAGAATTATTTAGTATTCTGAGAGCAATGATTCAAGCAGATAGATTCTAAGATTTCTTCCATTAAGAGACTTTACAATCACATTCAAATTAGGCAGTTTTATAATAAAAACATTTCTTTAAAGAGCTACAGCTTTTTCCTAATATGAATTGTTTGTCCTGGTGGTTAATGTTTAGAATAACATTGGCTGACCAGCCATATTGGCTTAAAAAAACAAAAAGAGATGCTTATTTTTATATTTTCATCATTCTGCTAGGTGAGGAGAATGACTACGTGGCATATTTAAGGTATAAACATCATAGAGAAACCAACCAAACAGACTGTTTAAACATAGGTTTTACCACAAAACCCCGTCCACTAAACCCCACGAAGCCCATTTATCACACACCAGCTTTGCATTTTTCTCTGTAAAGATATACGACCTTTGCCTATTAGGTTTCATTAACGGGGCACCATACAAGGCTCCTTTGCACATGGCAGGAGAGAAAGCTCAACATCCTCGCCTGAAGGATTTGCGGGAACAAGCTCATCTTCAATCTTTGTCCCTGGGAGGCACTTTTAACACCTGCCAACCACAGCACTATCATCAGAAAAACATTTAGAGATTTATCTTCGGGCTGGTAATTATAAGAGATAATTTGTTTGGAGTATGGATAAAGTTGGTCTAGCATAAACAAACTAGAGGCTCAAATTACATGATGAACATCATTAACTATTGATTTAACCACTGCAGTCTGCAAGCTCACTGACACTCCCTGAAGATGGTAGGCTCCTAAGCAGCAACTTTGGCCTAAAAATTCAGGAGAGGTGAGGGATGGATTTCAGGGCATGCTCAGACTCATCACGCCTTTCATTTTTTCTTTCTGCTTCTGAGAATACAACTCTAGGTAATTTCCGTTAGACTTCTAAACATTAAGAATTATAGATTGTCTAAACATTAAGAATTATAGATTGTCATATTTCGGAATTCAAGAGACTTTGCTTTGGGAAGATATTTTTAGAAGGATGAAGTCAAGGGCATCATGTGTGTGTCATAGAACACTGTTTACCTTTCAAAGCCTTTTACATGCACTACCTCATCAGAGCCTTGCAATCACCTGGTGACATGCAAAGTTGGGTTTGGGGTCAGGGAGGGACTAAGGGCTGAAGGAACTCCACCAAGCTCTACTACTCATGGATCCTTAGGACAGCCCATTATTCTCATCCCGGGAAAGACCAGCACTTCTAAAGTGCCTCTGAACAAGGGCAAATTTAACCACCAATCTGCCTTCAAGAAGGGAAATAAGATGCAACTTCACACACCATCCCGTTTTCTACCTAGAAGACAAAATCACAGAAACAAAACGGAACCAAGGAGTAAGGAAAACCCTGTGGACATATGTATAGAAGATGTGAGAATAAATGCTGAAGAGCAAAGACAGAGAGCTTCGTTTGGACACCACTGTATCCAATACAGCTCTGTCTTGAAGTAGTTACATGGCTCAATGTAAAGCATTACAGCTTCAAGCTCTCAGTTTAAAGCATTGCCTACATATAGAGTAAAGACTCAATAAATGACCCTATGAGTATACTTGATTGCTATCACTGATAATGGTTAACAAAAAGAATGCAATAGGCAAATGCCACTGGCTTTTAAAAAATACAGGTCTACAATTTTATCAGAAACCTCTCGGGCAAGATGTGCGTATACTGTATATTATTTATCACTTCCTAGTGGAGTCCCTCCAACAGTAAAACATGCAAATATTTATGCAACATAATATATAAAATGGGGGAAGCGGACTTGGCCCAGTGGTTAGAGCGTCTGTCTACCACATGGGAGGTCAGCGGTTCAAACCCCGGGCCTCCTTGACCCGTGTGGAGCTGGCCCATGCCCAGTGCTGATGCGCGCAAGGAGTGCCCTGCCATGCAGGGGTGTTCCTGCATGGGGGAGTCCCACACGCAAGGAGTGCGCCCCGTAAGGAGAGCCACCCAGCGCGAAAAAAAGCACAGACTGCCTAGGAATGGCGCCGCACACATGGAGAGCTGACACAGCAAGATGACGCAACAAAAAGAAACACAGAGTCCTGTGCCACTGACAACAACAGAAGTGGACAAAGAACACGCAGCAAATAGACACAGAGAACAGACAACTGGGGTGGGGGGTGGGGGGGAGAAGGGGAGAGAAATAAATAAATAAATCTTTAAAAAAATATATATATATATATCAAATGGGATAAAGACTATAAATAACAGGTCAGAGTTTGCTGCCAAATAATTTACAAAAACCTAGGGTTTTCAGAGTATTCTGAATTTCAGAATTGCAGATGAGGGATGTGGACCTAGAATAATTCTCAATAAAATATTAAATATTGAATATCCATTACTCAGTAAAAAAGAGTAGGGATCACTTTTTGGATCAACTTCCAATTATATGCTGATGTGAATTTATCATTAGGTTTTGTTTTTTTAATTTTTAATTTATTTCTCTCCCCTCCCCCCCCAGTTGTCTGCTCTCTGTGTCCATTCACTGTGTGTTCTTCTGTGTCCACCTGTATTCTTGTCAGCGGCACCCACAATCCGTGTCTCTTTTTGTTGCGTCATCTTGTTGCATCAGCTCTCCGTGTGTGCAGCGCCATTCCTGGGCAGGCTGCACTCTTTTCGCGCTGGGCGGCTCTCCTTATGGGGCGCACTCCTTACTGTGGGGCTCCCCTATGCGGGGGACACCCCTGCGTGGCAGGGCACTCCTTGCGCACATCAGCACTGCGCATGGGCCAGCTCCACATGGGTCAAGGAGGCCCGGGGTTTGAACCGCGGGCCTCCCATGTAGTAGACGGATGCCCTATCCACTAGGCCAAGTCCGCTTCCCAAGTTTTTATATCTAATTAGACGTCTTTCTTAGCTGGTGACCAAGGAAAGTCCCCAAATTCCCTCCAGTTACCAGGCATCTTGTAACTGATTCAAGTTTTTATAAATGTTTCTTAAAGTAAGAAAACTTATTTTTATTTAAAAAATAATCTCTACTTCACACCTCACTTTTTATATTGGCTTCCCCTGCATTTATCTAAATTAGTGAGATGTTAACTCTGTAGGAAATGAATTCTTTCATAGACCTGAGGCCACATTAACATTTCAAAGCTGATTTCTAATCAAGATTTAATGGCTCAGCTTATACTCATAAAAATTTAAGAAGTAATTTACTTATGTGCATGAACTAGAAAAGTCCATTAAGTATAATAATTTTGTAATCATATACAAATATGGCCTATAGGTGTATTATAGCTATAGGAAGTCCTCATTTCTCTATCAGCTGAGTTTTTAGATCAAATACAGTAACAGTTTTCAAATGCCAAATCTGTTTTTTCTACCAACTTTCTTTTCCTTTATGTAATTCTTCTTTAACTACAATATTATTGTTGTAATCTCTCCTGACGTTTTCGAGAAATGTTTGGTGTAATCACAGAAATAGTATCAGGGAATAGAAGCCAGCTAACAGAACCAGAATATAAAGTCCAGAAAGGGTATACAGGAATCTAATCTATAATAAGGGTGGCGCTTTGAACTCAGTGGGAAATGGGTGCTTTGGCTCATAAATGGTGTTGACATGATTGGCACACATCTGAAGAAATAATGGTGAAAGTAAATTTCAGATGGATTAAAGATCTAAATGTGTAAAAGTTACATAATAAATGATTTGGGAAAAAATCAAGGAGACGCTATATTATCTTATAGTGGGGAGAACTTCTTAAGAATATAAAAAAATCTCAAGGACCATGAAGGAAGAGAGAAATATTTGGTGATATAAAAATATTAAATTTGTGTGTTAACATACCATAAGCAAAGTCAAAAGATAATGAAGTGGGAAAATTATCTGCAATACCTGTGACAAGGAAATAATCCCTACCATACAAATACCTTCTAAAAAAACAATAAGAAATAAGGCAAACAACTCAATTGAAAATTGGGCAAAAGGTATAAACTTGTAATTGAGAGCAGGAAAAAAGCAAATGGTCAATGAACATAGGAAATGAGGTTCAATCTCCCAAATAATCAAGAAAGAACAAACACAAATGAAACACCATTTTCACCGCTAGATGGCTAACATTTTAAAGAGAAAAAATATTTAGAGCTTCTAAGGATTCAGAACAACACTTCTCTCAAATATAGCAGATAAGAGTGAATTATAAGCATGTGAATTATAACACATTTTTGGAAAATAATCTTTAATAATAACAATTAAAAATAAACATAGTTTATGAATCAGCAAGTCAATGTTTCAGAAACTATTCCGTACAATTAGAAAAGAATATCATGATATACGCAAGAAGATAGTCAAGGCAGCATTGTTTGTAGTGCCAAAAAACTGGAAACACTCTGTCTCTCTCCATGTCCCATCTAACCATAGCATGGAATATCATTTTAGTATTAAAAGACTGAGTTAGATCTAAATCTTTGCCTGACATACTGTTAAAAGAAAGAAGTATAGAATAATGTATATTGTATGATCATATTGTTGAAATAAATATAATTACATATTCCATAATTCCATGTATATATTTCCATATATATGTATATATGCCTGTAGGCAATTGTGTGAACATAGAGTTTACTAACATTAGTTATCTTGAGAGGAGGTAGTTGAGGGTGTAGGGGTTTAGGGTATTTTACTAAATATTTCTTTATATATTTTGTATCATTTTTCTTAATAAAACAATCATGTATTATTTTGTAATTTAAAAAATATGATAAAGGGAAAATGAGAGAATAATAAAAAGAACTCTGAGTGTGCCTTTGTTTTACACTGCAAAGAGTCTAGATTATGTGCTCAAGTTTGCCTAAGTGCACGAATAAGCACTTGTGGTTATGAGAGCTAAGTGAGGTGCCTTCAGCAACTCATTTGTTAAACAGTCAGTTCCTTCTGAACGAAATGCAAGTCATTATCTACCCAAACAAGAAAAAAACTCCGCAGATGCGTCTCCTATGCCGGGTTCAGAGGCTGTGCTATTATAATGATTTGTTCAGTTGGCAAATAAATATCCTTGTAAGATTTAAACTAGGCAAATCAAACATGCCAAGGTCAAAGCAATAAAGGGAGTTGAAGTTAAAGCACCGGATGAATGACTGGGGAGAAGCCCTTCCAGAGTCTAGGGTGGACCACAGAAGACTTCCATGATTGGGACATGCCTCAGTGGTGCTGGGCTTTCCCAGATGGGGCTTTTGTCTACCCCAAGGGTGGCGCTCTCTGCTCCTGCCTCATCTCCCATGCTTCTCTACAGCTGTCCCCAGCACCCCTCTCGCATACTCAACCTTAAACCTAAGCAGCCCCCATGCCCATTCCATTCTAAACCCTAGGAGTAGGATTGAATATGAACTCTCTGGTTTACAAAAGATACTCAAGGGAGCAGATGCAGCTCGGGTGGTTGAGTGCCTGCTTCCCATGTACAAGCCCTGGGTTCAACTCCTGGCACCTCCTAAAAAAAAAAAAGATACAGATACTCTAGTATTGCCCACAGTGATGCCAGACAATCTCTGCCTTCCCTTTCCTGTCCCACTCCTTCCCCAGTAATGAACCCGTTTGCTTTCTCTTCCTTGGGAAAGCAGCCCTGACTCACTGCATGAACCTGGCAATGCCGGCTGCTTGCCTGCCTTCCCGTAGCTCTCGCCACACATTCTCTATGGCTGTGCCTCCCCTACCTGCTGGGGCCCTGTCCTGCTCTATCTTGGACCCCATTGGCTGAGACTAGATGAAAGGATGTTCCACATTATTCTGTGCCTTGGGGAACCTCCTCAGTTAGCACCTCTCAGATGGAACAGCGTCAGCCAGAAGTGGTTGTTCTCTAGGACAATGTCAAGCCACAGAAATGCCCCACCAAGTTGTTTTACTCTGACCAAGCAGCCATTGCTTCAGCAAGACCTGATTTTAGTCAACAGTTCTACTACCAGCACAGAGTAAAGAAAACAGTAGGGGTACTACTGCTTTGTCTACCCAGGACCTGCTGACTAATCATAGCCCGTCACTCTCACTGCCTCTGGTGACTGCTAAAGGGAACCGTCTTGTGTTCCTATAAGCATCAGAGTATTCTGAGCTTGGGGAGTGAAGCCCCTTTGTCTTCTAATGGTGAAATATTTGGTATATATGTCTAGAGCTACTGACAACTCCTGTGCCCAGAAGGGAGAAAGAGGCAGACCTCCAGAGCAAAGCAGAGCTAAGAGGTATAGGAGAGTCTGCAGCTAATAGGAGCCAGTGAGACCTTCCTCCATTTTTTTTTTTTTGGTTTAACTAGTCAAGTCAGTTTTCTGCCTTTGAAACCAGAGTCCTAACAAATGCAAAAGTTAATGTTTATTGCACCTTCCACAGGTCAGGAGCCGCACTAGATTCCTTAAATACATACTCTAATTTTAATGGGTCTCCCACAACAATCCTATTATCTTCATGGGTGGGTCCAGCTTGGTGAAGAAGTGGGCGAAAGGCCTTGCAGGTAGACAGAAGAGCATGAATGAAGGCACAGAAGTGGGAACAAGCAGGAGGAATGAAACATTACATGTTAGGGGAGCCACCCAGAGTTCAATGCAGTGGAGTGAGGCAAGGCTAGAGCTGGTACAAGGATCAGAAGCTAAATGCCCCTGTGAGCCATGCAAAGCAGCTTCCTGAGCTAAGAAGGCACAGAGAGCCACTGAAGGATTTTTAAGAAGGGAGCAGGGGGTGATGAGCTTTGCATTTTAGAAAGTTCCCTGGCTGTGTTGTGAAGGGCAGACTGGAGGTGCTTGGGCTTCATGCTCAGAAAGCCAGTCACTAGGGAGGCCCCGTCAGAGTCTTGCTACCAGGACCCCAGCTGCAGGCTGTGCTCTAAGCCGTGGGGCTGAAACCCAGTGCAGGATCACTCACGAAGACGAGTCTTGGGGATGAGCAGTATCGACTGAAGGAAGTCGGTCTTTCCCTAATTTGCACAAAGGCACCCATGGGTTAGTTGAAGTCTTGACTGCTATATGCTGAGTAAGAAGAGATGAGTTGAACTAAGGCAGGGGCAGTGGAACTAGAGCGAAGGGCACACATTCACATTTGCCTTGTGAGTTTGAGGTGCAGGTATGAAAACCAAGATGTAGGCATGAAGGTCATTCCTATGTGTCCAGAAATCAGTTAAAAGTCAGATCTAAAAATACAGTTTTGGAAGTTGCTAATATATACCCAAAGTCAGAGTGGGTGGAAATGTGAACTGGGATTGAGTCTCTGCTGCAAAATACAAAAGACGTGGAAATTCATAGATATTTACTGAGGTGTCCTAGGAGACAAGCAGAAAGTTTAAGAAAAGAAATGATTGATGTTCAACAGAAGGTCCCTGCTGTATCAATTTGCCAGGCTTTTCGGCTGCACACATTAGCCCACCTAAACCTAGACCCATACCATACACATAATGGAAGAGAAGATGAGCTTTCCTTTTGCCTCACAAATAGCCTCTTCTTGCGCACTCTGCTAAGCAGTCTGGATGGATATAAACAGCTGTGCTTTACAAGAATGCTAGATGTTCTTCACTGACAGATGGCAGCCAGTTCCCTAGGGTCCACACACACACACACACACACACACAAACACAAACTCTCTCTCTCTCTCTCTCTTTCTCTCTCTCTCTCGCTCTCACAAATACACACATACAAAGAAACCTTAGTAGGATCGATGACATTGACAATCATCTATGAAGTTACCAAAATTTAGAGTCAGGCAAAAGGCCTGGAATTAAAAACATACTTAAGATAGTGCCTTCTTCTAGGTTTAATTCCAGCACAGATTTTATTTATTTTTAATTTGCTATGAGCAAAAACATTTTCCACTTTATATTTCACTTTTAAAGAGTTAAGAGATCATTTGTTGCAACCATTACATGATTGTTTTATATACCCCAAAGTCCTTCTGCCCTTGTCATAGGACGTAGAACTTTAAATTTGTATCTTTTGGGGAAGATTACAGACAATCCATAATGGAATGTGGCAGAATGTTTCTATTTGATTTGTTTAAATCACCATACTTGGACAAATTTCTCAGAGAACATATTACTAGAAATCCTTACTGATCCTCCTAGCTCTGAGCCAAAATGAGTACGAAATAGAGTCCATTAGACAGCTATTGTGATAGAAAGAAAATGGGGATTTCCTCTTTTAAAACTATAAATCAGAAAACTAGTGGCGATTTTCTATAAAGTAGATTTTTCTCCTATTAAGTCTAAATTTAGAGGATATCGAGCATGGAATACCAACAGTACTATGTGGGGACATCGTTGAAATTTCCTCTCCTCAAGAGAGATAGATTGGTTGGGTTCTTCACAGAACCATAAAAACTTTAAAAGTAAAATTAGAGAATAATTGAAAGTCAGATTTGAGAAGGGCCCTTAAGGCCATTTAGTTCCATCTTAAAAATTCCTTACACGTCACCCTGCCAAGTGGTCATGAAACCGGGGTTTGAACCCTTCTACAGACGGAACACTCATGGTCACCTGAGATTGTTCGTTCATCTTTGATTTGGTCTATAAGGAAGATTTTTCCTTGTATGGGGCCAAAAATTGTCTCCTCAAACTTTTTCCTATTGACTTTGAGTCTCTTGAATTGGAGGTAGACAATAACAATGAATATTCGAGTGCTTACTACAGGCAGGTTCTGCTCTGAGCATATTACATGCCTTAACTCACTTAACTCCTTTGGGATAGGTTAATATTAATATCAATCACTCCCACTCTACAGTTGTGAGAGATTGAGGCACAGAGGAGTTAACCTCTCTGAGTTAATTTCCCAACACCATATCTTAACTTAAAGGTGATGAATCCAGGATTTGAACTTAAGAACACTGGTGCAAAGGTCAATATAGTTTATATTTTAATAACCTTAAGATTGGGCAACTCTTGAGTGTTTCAAGACAGCCATTAGGCTTTCCCCTCATAATTCTAGCAGAAAAAGACAACAGTTGCTTTTAGCATCATCCACTACAGAGACATTTATATTATAGTAGTTATTAACTCTAAAGTATGACTCTTTAAAAGATATGTTTTTATTTTATTTTATTTTTTTTTTTAATTTTTTTATTTTTTATTGACTTTGTAATAATATTACATTAAAAATATATATGTGAGGTCCCATTCAACCCCACCCCCCCCACCCCCCCTCTCCGCCCCCCCAACAACACTCGTTCCCATCATCATGACACATCCATTGGATTTGGTAAGTACATCTTTGGGCACCTCTGCACCTCATATACATTGGTTCACATCATGGCCCATACTCTCCTCTATTCCATCATGTAGGCCCTGTGAGGATTTACAATGTCCGGTGATTACCTCTGAAGCACCATCCAGGGCAGCTCCATGTCCCGAAGACGCCTCCACCTCTCATCTCTTCCTGCCTTTCCCCATACCCTTTGTCCATTATGTCCACTTTTCCCAATCCAATGCCACCTCTTCTATGTGGACACTGGATTGGTTGTGTCCATTACACCTTTATGTCAAGAGGAGGCTCAGATTCCACCTGGATGCTGGATGCAATCCTCCCATTTTCAGTTGTAATCACTCTAGGCTCCATGGTGTGGTGGTTGTCCTTCTTCACCTCCATCTTAGCTGAGTGTGGTAAGTCCAATAAATCAGATTGTAGGTGCTGGAGTCTGCTGAGGCTCAGGATCTGGCTATCACATTGTCAGTCCAGAGATTCAAATCCCCTAAATATATCTTAAACCCCAACATTAACTGCACCTCCAGCACATTAGCATGAAAGTCTTATGAAGGGAGATCCCATCTGAGTCCAGATTCATCACACATAAACACCATTTCCAAAGAGGGGCCATCTGCCCTGGTAGTTAACCCCATCGGCCATGACCATAACTCCCATGGGTCTCTTTAGCCCTCAAAGGAACCAATATCTGGGGGTTGTATCTGCTTTATCTGTCTCTCTGACTCTGCTCAGTTGTGCATGAGGGCAAACCTTCTGCCAGCCTCCACACTCTTTTTTAGAAACTCGTAGCCATATAAACTCATTTCTCCTTTCCATTTCCCCCTTACTTTAGGTCAAACAGCATTTTAAAGTCATGGTATTTTATGTAGACATGGATATTCTGCTGATCCGCATTGAACCTTCCGTATAAGGTCATTTTCCAGTTGCATCATCAGTTGGTAGTTGATAGTGGTCCCTCGTTGCCAGGGAGGCTCATCCCCGGGTGTCATGTCCCACGCTGGGGGGAAGGCATTGCATTTACATGCTGAGTTTGGCTTCGAGACTGGCCACATTTGAGTAACATGAAGGCTGACAGAAGGAAATTCCCAGGCACAAAGTTGCTCTAGGCCTTGTTATTATTTTGGGTTTATCAGCTCACAAGCATAGTCATTAGTATCAGGGGCTCACTGTTGAACCCTCACTCCCTCCCGGTCCCCACCACTGTACCTGGGAGACTGTCGCTGCTCCCCTAGGGACCACGACAGAGCACCACTGGCCAGGAACCCAGTACCCCCCCTACTGTGGTTTTTAATTGTTGCCACTATGAGTATATCCAAACATTACCATGCACCCTGGACATATGTTCTGTACAGCTCCCTGTCAGTCATATATCACCTGTCATTGGTATCCCATACCAGTATCCCTCCATTGCCATTGTTGAAACACTCTGTGATCCAGAACTCCCCAAAATTTGAAGCCCAATATAATGTCATGGTCCCTTACTAGGGAATGGCATATAGCGATGAGTTTAAAGGATAGATAAAGAACTTGGATAAAGTTAGATAAAGAACTTAGATAAAGAATGTTGACTTGAAAAAATTCCACATCCTATTTTTTTTCCCTTTTTTTTTTTTTTCCCCCCCCCCCCTAATTATTCAGCTTTTCTTCACAGGAGTCCTAGACCACAGCAATGTATATATATAATATACAGCACTCCCACACATCCACCAGAAAACCTTTTCCCTTCCACAGTGATACTCTTACGCCCTATTCATATCATATTTACTTAAAGTGATGTACAGAGTCTGAGACATTAGCTTTCTAACAAGGTGACATCTGTGTTTACATTATGGTGCATACTTTAGGATACACAGTTCTTTACATTTTTAGTTATCCTATGTTTTACATTATGGTTTACATTATCAGTCTGTCATCTCCTATATGTTATGGTGTAATATTACATGTTTTATATCCATCCTTGTGTACTCTCAAGAAACTCCTCTCTTACCCCCCATTTACTTTGGTTCCACACATTTAACGTCCATTTTCCCTTCCACCTTGGTGCCCTCAGTGATAGCCAACCTCCGTTTCCTGAGGAGCCACTTCCAGAGATAGATGGAATAGTGTTCAGGGCCTAACTTGCTCAACTGCCCCAATGCCCTGGGAGCCACCCTTTCTCTCGAGGGATACAGTTCCCTCTATTGGATGGCATTAGTCCTCCCCAGGATGTGGGTCCACCCCCACTCTCACTACTTGGGTTTCTACCCCATGGTGTCACCCACTCTGGCAGAATGAGCATTTAGACATTCCCCAGGAGCCCGTCCTGCATCAGACCCTCCCCTCCGAGCATTCTAAACAGGTAACCCTCTTTATTATATTTTGATATGATTTTCTCGGCATTTTACTCTCCACCAACACCTGACCCTCTCCTGGTTCGTATGCTACCCCTCCCTCCCCCCACTTTTGGGCAACGTTACCCACCCGTCCCTCCCCAGCCACCCTCAAACCCGCAAAGCCCCAAGCAAAGGCAACCCCTTGCCCCCCTTTTATCTCTTCTTTGTGTTCATACTTACCACCATCTCATCTTAAATTCCACCCCTGCAGACATCGGCTCATATCCTTCCTCCACCCTCCGATTTCCTGCAAGCCTATCGTTCAGTCTCTTGCTATCTAGGGCAGCTTGTTTATTTCATATCATTGAGGTCATGTAGTATTTGTCCTTCAATGTCTGGGTTGCTTCACTCAACATAAGGTTCTCAAGATTCATCCATGTTATCACATGTGTTTGTAGTGTGTTTGTTCTTACAGCCGAGTAGTATTCCATTGTGTGTATATACCACATTTTATTGATCCACTCATCTGTTGATGGGCATTTGGGTTGATTCCAACTTTTGGCAATAGTGAACAATGCTGCTATGAACATTGGTGTACATATATTGGTTTGTGTTTTTGTTTTCAGTTCTGCTGGGTATATTCCCAGCAGTGGTATTGCTGGGTCATATGGCAAATCTATGGCTAGTTTTTTGAGAAACCGCCATACTGTTCTCCAGAATGGTTGGATCCTTCTGCATTCCCACCAGCAGTGGATGAGTGTTCCCCTTCCTTCGCATCCTCTCCAGCACTTGTATTCTTCTGTTTTTTTCATAGCTGCCAATCTTATGGGTGTAAGATGGTATCTCATTGTGGTTTTGATTTGCATTTCCCTGATAGCTAGAGATTTGGAACATTTTTTCATGTGCTTTCTTGCCAAGATATGTTTTTAAATACATATTTTTACTGGAGGATGCAATTTATACCAAACCTACACTTTCACATTATAACACAGAACTGCCTACAAATATAAACTTGCAATTTTTTTTTACTGCAACAAAAGAAAGACACTTGTTCTCTGTGAAGAATTATAAGGAAGCTTATGGAACAGCTGATCTAAGATTCTCCATCCTGGGTGAAGGGTGGAACCACCTAAGGGTGCTTTTTGAAAAACCATCCCCACACCAGCCCTCGTCCACCCCTCTGCTGAGATTCTAACCCAAATGATCTGGGGTAGACCTGAGTAGCAGTAGTTTTTTCAAAGCTGCCTAAATGATTCCCGTGTGCAGCCCGTGCTGAGAATTCTGGATCTAGTGACTAGCAAAAATTCCTCATTTTACAGATTGCAATTGTGTAAAAGGTCACATGGCTGGTTCGATGCAAAAGGTAGGACTGGCATTGAGGTCTCACGACTCAGCAGTCTGCAATTCTTTTCTCACATGCATTCTTTTTTTAAAAAATTAAAGTTAATAGATCACGAGGAATGTTCCATTGAAAAACATAAAAAAACAGAAAACATAAGAGGTTCCCATATAACCCACTCCCCACCCCCACCCCATCATTTTTGTAAACTGTATTTTTTTGAAGATATATACATCACAAAAAAATTAAATTAAAAAATATAAGAGGTTCTCGTATACCCCCCAACCCCCCACCCCACTCCTCCCACACCAACAACCTCCCCCATCATTGCGGCACACTTATCGCACTCGGTGAACACATTTTGGGGCACTGCTGCACTACACTGACAATAGTTGACCCTGTAGTTCATACTCTCCCCCAGTACATTCTGTGGGTTATGGCAGCATATATAAAGTCCAGCATCTGGCCCTGCAATATCATTTAGCACAACTCAAAATTCTTACCAACACCTCTTCCTTAAACCTGGTTCCTTAAAAAAAAGGAAAAACACCAAAAAAACATGCCCTTTGCCATGGGAAGGACACCCACATGAGAGAACATAAAGAAAGGCTACCTTAAAGACCGCCCAGGTGGGACTATACAAGTCTGCAGATCGGGCCAGGAAAGAGCAGTCAAGAGGGTGTTAGCACTGCCCCTCCCTGCTTTCACCCTTTACTCACAAATTAATAAGTCTCAGGACACCCGGGCCTCACAGAAAAATTTAATCATATCCTAAGGAATCATCTACCATGGACTTTTTTTTTTTATGTGGGCAGACCAGAATTATTTTAAAAAGTAGCCTTGGGTGGTTCTAACAACTCCAATATCTTGCTTAATTTTAAGTTAAGGGGCCACACTGCCTGTGTTCTCTTTCTTTGGATACTTGCAGAGTTATGGCTTCAGTTTATGTACTTGCTTTTTATTTTACCAATTATATAGGACATTTCACAAATCCATCACCTTGGTTCTTAAAATTCTGTTAAAGATTTATGTCTTTCCTTCTCACTCATTTTCATCTCATCACTTATTACGTATTTTTTATCTATCCAACTATTCAAATATCTGTTTATATTTATTAAGGACTCTCTCTAGCCCTGGTCCTGCTTTTTATTTTTCTTTAAAGAATTTTTAAAAACCTGAAATCAGGTAGCAGATGTGGCTCAAACAGTTGAGTGCCTACTTCCCACATGGGAGGTCCCGGTTTCAGTTCCCGGTACCTCCTAAAAACAAAAAAAAAACAACAAATAAACCTCAGGAGAGCTGATGTGGCTCAGTGGTTGAGCACTCAGCTTCCCACACATGAAGTCCTGGGTTCAATGCCTTGCCCTGGTACCTCAAAAAACAAAACAAAACAAAAAACCTGAAATCATATTATCCATTTAATTGTGTACTTCTTTATTATCTGTCTCCCTTAATAGAATGTAGGGTCTTGAAGATGGACTTTGTCATGCATATATTGCAATCCAGACACCTAGAGCAGTCTGGTCCATTGTAGATGCTCAATAGATATTTACTGAATGAATAAGTAAATAAGTAAGTAAATAAAATAGATGGATCAACAGGTGAATACCATTTACATATAAAGTTAAGAGCTGTATCCTAAAGGAAACTGCAGTCCTAATGCAGCTAAGCACACAAGATGTTGTCAAGTGGAGGTGTGAACAAAGAGCATTGGGAGCAGACGAGAAGGAACCTGGAAGTCTGCCTGAAGGTGTCAGGGAAAGCTCCCTCACAAAGCTGATACTTGGGCTGAGATGTGAAGGAAGAGAGGAACTTGTCCAGCGGCCAAGCAAGACCCAATACTTCTAACGGGAAGAAGAGATAATAGAGGGCAGGACTCTGAGCAATGAGGAATAGACAGAAGTGGAGATTTCAGAATAATATTCCAAACAGTGCTGGTATACACATTGGTGATCCTCTGTGTCGTGGCCAGTATACACCAGGACACTAGAATACACCTACTTCACTTGAATATTGACTTTCAATTTCATGAAATTTTACAGGTCAGTGTTGGCCAAATGGGTATTATTCGCGTACTGCCCCCTCAATCATGGAAGGATTTGCCCATCCCTCTCTGCAGATGCTTGTTTAGCCTTATTCAAATCAACAATAACCATGAAAAAATGGGGTTTGCAGATGAGGTACTTTTTTTTTCCTACTACAAGTTAAAATAAATACATAATTCTTAAAATGTAAAAAAGTCCACATACCATCTAAAATAATTTCATGATCACAATATGGATGCAGCGAGGGAATGAGTTCCCATGGGGGCATTTGGGAATGTGTGTGTGGGTGTTCGGGGTTGTCCCAATGACTTCAGAACTTTAAAGACTTTAACAGCACAAGTATTGTCCCACCCAACAAAGAATTGCCCCTCCCACAGCACTGATAGCACACTCATTGAGAAACACTAGGTCAGAGGTTCATGCCAGGAGAAGGTGCATGAAAGTCTATTTGTGATGTTTACTCTGTAACCACAAGAGAACAAAATATGATGGAGCACTGTGTGGTTAAGACTAAGGTCTATAGCCAGGCTTCTTGAGAATCCTGGTTCCACCATTTTCCAGCTGCACAATATTGGACAGCTTACTTAACTTCTCTGTCCTCAGTTTCTTCATATATATAATGAGCACAAATAAATAATATAAATCCTAGCTACAGCTTTACACATGCTGAGGGGTTAAGAAATACACAAATACTACATAAATATGGCACTTTACTTTGAAAATGACCTAAAGTTTTTTAGTGGAAATGGGTGTTGGAATATACAGCTTGTGACTTATTATGAAGTAGAAGGAGGGTTGTCTGAAATTGGACTGAAAGTTGTAACACCAGATGTCGATGTGTGTAGTTCATAACATGCTATGAACTGAGACAGGTGGTGGGTGTTTGAGGAGTGTGTGTGTGTGAATTTTGGATATTCCAACAAGGCTCTGTTGAGTTAGGTGTAGTTTTCTGTGTCTACTACATGTTTCTCAAGGACAAAATTGTGCATAAGCAAATGAGAAATATGTGTTATGCTCAAATTATTCCCTAATAAGTTAATCACACTGGAACAAATTCATGTTTTCAAAATAAGTGTTACAGTAGAACTGACTGTAATTGCTTAATAAAGGTTAGCTATTACAAAATTTTTTAAGCTGTATAATATTATTTTAAGTATCAACCAGTCGACAACATTTTCTTTCATAGGTTGTGAAGATCCTTCCTGATTTCAGTTAGCCTTTCAAAACAATTGTGAAATTCTAGAACTAGTTGGTCCTTTTGAGTTGCTGTATTCTTTTCTTATCACACAATGTCCCTTAGCCCAAAATAACTGAGACAACATATCTGAATAGTTGGCTAAAAACAAAATACCATATAATTTTAAAATAATGAAATCATCCTCTTCCCCAAGACAACTACCAACTTGCTACTTCACATATAGTTTGAATAGATACTGAGGAACTATAGGGTAAAGGAGTTTTTAAGAACAGATGTCAAATTTTAAAATAAAAAGTAAGAAATTACCACTCTTTATTAAATACATGAAAAACAAAAACTCTCAACCAATAAAAAGTTTAATTCTAAGTCTTGACCAAAGGATCACAGGCTCCAAAATTTTGGGGAAAACTGAGTTAAGGTAGACATAGAGCTCTAGCTAAAACTACTTTTAAAAAATTGATCATACAGAATTATTGGTATAACTGGATTTAAAAAATCAATGAACTTGTATTTCTCATTGAAAATGCTGGTAATATAGTTTTAGAAAGAGTTGTATGAGAGTCACTTAAAGAAAAATCTCTGTAAATCCAAGAAAACCCTCACTGGAAGCAAAAGCAAATATCATCACTTAAAACCAATTGAGTAATAGAGTGAGATCCAAAATGCCAAGAAAACCATGCAGGCCATCGAGAGTTTGAAGAATTAGCTCAGAGGAAAAAAGGAGACTTTAAAAAAATGGCTACTAAGTTTTTAAAAGCTCTTACATAAATACAAAATTATTGTCTCTTGGAATACCAAAATTTTGTTCCTTTTTTTTTTAAACCACTTTGTAAAGAAAATCAAATACTTCAATAATTTTCCAAAGTACTTCTTTCTACAGCCAAAGTTTACTCTGTGTAGAGACACAAAAATTGGAAAAAAAATTACTTTTTATTCTCATAATTTAACAACTTGACTGGCTAGACTGGTTGTACCATTGAAAAAGAAGTAAGGGTAGGAGGCAAGGAAGAGAAAGAAAAGAGCAGTTTCTCTGAAATTATTATACTCCATTCCTGTGCTTATTCCAGATTAACAATTGTCAATCATCCTAATTGGATGGAGGGTTTGTGGCACAGTCTCAGATTTAAAAATTGTTTTATAGATTTTCTTAAATAAAAAAATTAGTGAGGATGATTTGATTACGAGCCATAGGAAGTACCAAGGTAAACAATTTCTGATTCAAAATACAAAATTGAGAAACCTCTTTGTTTTGGTTTTGATTTTTGCAATTAAAATGTTTCCATGCATAAGTCACCCAATTGAAAATAACTTTGATTTGGTTTAATACAGTTTTAAAAAGCAGTCATCGCTTAACGGTCAGCACAGACGTTAAGGTTTTAGTTCTGAATTGAGCACACTGCACGCAGGGGTAAACACCCGCAGCACCTGCTCAGAGGAGTCACAGCGATCAAGGTTGGGCCTGGGAGGGGAGAAGGAAGGGAATTAAGGCCTCTCCTCTCTCCTTTTGTCATCATGTAAGTCCTTGCATCCTCCCCCATTTAGCTTCACTTTAAGGCAGGGGTTCTCAACCTTTTTTGCTCCATAGACCCCTTTTCCAGTCAAGTGAAAACCACAGACCCCTTACTAAGTCCGCACTAGACTGTGTGTTATTTAATAAATGCATCACGCCCACACCAACACATCCCCACAAGAAGAATGGTTTTTTTTTTTGGATTTCAGTTCAAGCTCACGAACTCCTTGTTAAGAACCCCTGCTTTAAGGGCTGAAGTCTTTGGTTTATACCTTCACTCTGGGGAAGGTAACCAGGTACGAGCCTCTCAACCAGTGCCTCTTCAGCTTTTCACGTGCACACAAGCACCCAGGCACCTTGCCAAAATGCAGGCGTTTCTCAGAGGGTCTGGGTGTGTCTGAGTCTGCACATCCGTGGAGCTTCCAAGTGATGCTGAACCTGCTGGCCAGGTGGCCCCACTGTGAGGAGCAAGGTTTTAAAACAATTTTGTGCGGCTCTTCCCTTCTGCCACCCACTGATCATCAGCTTAGGCTACTATGAAAATGAAGGTAAATTCAAACTGTTGAAAGTGAATTAAACTCAATTCTTTATAGAGTGTTTCTGCTGAAGATCTGAAAATCCCCCAGGGGGTGAGTGCTCTTGTAAGTGCTTGTGTCAAAAGAACAGCTTTTTAAAGATTGCACCTTCATTTAACTTACCCTACATCCCTACATATACAGAGTGTTTGCCCCAGTGTCTCCTCTAATCTGCATGAATATGTATCCTTGTATCCTTGATCAAACTGGACACACAAGAACTGTGAGCCTGGCATACTGATTCTGGATCAGTAAAACCCCTCACAGCTTTTCGCTTCGTACATCGGCCAGATGGCGCTATCTCCCCGTTCTTCCCAGCAGTTCCAGCGCTAATACCTGAAAGGCAATGCTTACTTTTTATCCTAACGTTACATGATTCCTCCTCCATCCTAACAGCTGCGGTCTCTGCGAGCACACGCGTTTTTCAAACTCTCATTAGACGTGTAATTTTTTCACCTAAGTCTGTGTCCCGAGGGCAGTGTGTCCTCAAGAGATTCCTAGAGTCTGGAAAAGGTACTAGAAGGAGGACAGGCTGAATGGTTTAAAAGGGGAAATCAGGGGACCCACTTTTAGCACACGTACATTTGTCATGGAGACAAAATGGATATTTCATGCTAGGTGCCAGGAGGCTGTGGGGGTTGTCTTGATGCTTTATATTTTCCCGCCCGTCATACTTAAACTGCAGTATTTGTAGCATTTCTTGGGCGGGGATTAACTAGTGCAAGCAAAGTGTATAATCAGTATTAATCTCCCAGAATGTCACAGCTACCGCCTATCAATCTGCATAAATTCTACCACAAAACTTTAGAAAGAAATGCTATTCAGAGCAAATGATGCATCAAATTCAAACAGGCCATCAAGATTGCTAATGGATTTTAATAGCAGCTATTACAGCATAATAGTGTTTTCCCAACAGCTGTTTGTTGATACAATTCTCCGTTTACAGGACCTTTATGTCCAATCCCAGGAGATGTCTCGCCATTCATTTATAATCATTTGGTTTCACCTACAAACAAATGCTATTTTATTTGCATTTGGAGACTGTGAATGGTCTGCAGATTTGACCCACTCCCACCTCATTCAATGAAACCAGCAGTGAATATTACAAGCTAGATTAATTAGTTAATATTTAGATCTATTAACTACTGTGAAAATAAATATTGATAATTGGCGAACTCAAAGAGAAGCTTTTATTGATTGCTTGGCTCCATTCTGAGTGATGTTAGTTGAGAAAAACGGCTTTTTACTCTTAGGTAAATGAGTGAAAGGCATAAACTAGGAGTAAGACAAAAATTTTTGAAACTAAAGGACCTCTAAAACATTCTGAGTCTTTTGCCAGGGATGATTAAAATGAGGGAATACCAATAAATCACTGCCAAAGTGAAGAGCTTAGTTAGTAATGATCGTTGTAACAATAAAGGTAAAAGAGAACTTCCTATTAATGAAACCCAATGCTTGTTTCTTGTGGAGGGGTCAAGAGCCGAAGAAATGTTTTTTGGTTTTTTTTAATTATTTATTTATTTTTAAAAATTACATTAAAAAAATATGAGGTCCCATTCAACCCCACCGCCCCCACCCCCCACTCCCCCCACAGCAACATTCTCTCCCATCATCGTGACACATCCATTGCACCTGGTAAGTACATCTCTGAGCATCACTGCACCCCATAGTCAATGGTCCACATCATAGCCCAGAAATGTTTTTAAAGGTGGATTTTAGATGCTGGTTATTCATGAACCACACTTTGAGAAAATTTAAGAAAAATGGCATTATTTATAAATACAGCATGTCCCAAAAGCCTTGTGGAATTTTAAGCTGTTAAGTCTTCAGAAGTATAAATGTTAAAAACTTACATAAAACATTATTAGAAAGTTATTTTTATTCCTTTTTATATTTATTTAGTTTAGTGAATTTAGAAAAATTACACTAATTAAATTTTTTTCCTTCAGCTAATGTTTGCCATCTTTAACCAGAAGAAAAAAAATAAAATTTGAAGTTTATTATCCAAGATTTATAAAACTAAGTATAAAAGAAATGAAAATAAACTCCCAAATGCAGTGCTTTATAAGTTTATACTTCTGCTGCTAGTAAACCATAAAACTGCACTATGAATTTCAGAGTCAACTGTATAGGACTTATTTCAGCTTGATGAAACTAGGAAGGACAGTAAAATCTCTCTCTTCTCTAGCCACTGCTAGTTTGGTTTTCAAAGGAATTTGCGTGCATAAATCTCAATATTTGCAGGTGCTGGATTCTCCTGGCTGGTGCTGCAGAGTTGCAGAAGAATCAAGTGGGAAAAAAACAAGAAGAAATGATTGCTGTGTGACTCAGGGTGCTTTGAAAGGGAGGGTGAATCGTATACACCACAGAACTCCACAAGTCATAAGAGCACTTTCATCTGCATGATCTCATTTAAACCCCATGACAGTCCTGATCAATGGGTGCCATTACTCCCCTTTTACAGATGAGAAGACTGAGGCCCAGTGAACTCCTGGGATGTGTCCAGGAAAACATATCCAGCAGGTAAATGGCTGATAACTCAAAGCCAAAGCTTCTGACTCTTCAGTATTCTATGGTCACTCTTGACCAGAGGGACAGAAGTCCAGGCAGTGAAGGTTGGGAGGTCTCAGAGGGTTGAGGAGGCAACAAACGGGGCCAAGAACCGTACGGACTGCTGGGCTCCAGGGCAAGGAGGCATCTGTTGGGGAAGCAGATTCCAAACTGGAAGGGCCAAGCTCCTTTAACTGGAAGCCACTGGGTGCACTGGGCTCCACTGCCCACCTTGGCTGTGGCAGCCTTGCCTTCTCCCCGCCCTTTGTGGCTCCCCCTCTGTCCAAGAGACTGTAAGAGGGGCAAAGGGACCAGCATGTCTGGAGCCTGCCTCTGCCATGGCATTGGTCTGTGCTCCTTCTGTGACTCCTCATAGCGTCTCTTTGACTTTGCTCTCCTTTGCAAAATTAAAATAATAATAATCTGTGAGGTTTTTTGGATTCTAAATAACATAATTAAATAAGATGTACGTGGCCCAGAGCCTTCCCCTGGGATTCAACCTGCTGCTTGGTGGAGAAGTAGAGCTGTCGTCCTCTCCCCTGGGTTGCTGGCCATTGGTGTGTGATGACGTCCCTGTGTCTCGGTGCCCGGCACAGGGTCTGATGTCCCTGCGTCTCGGTGCCCGGCACAGTGTCTGATGTCCCTGCGTCTCGGTGCCTGGCACAGGGTCTGATATCCTTGCGTCTCGGTGCCCAGCACAGTGTCTGATGTCCCTGCGTCTCGGTGCCTGGCGCAGTGTCTGATGTCCTTGCATCTCCGTGCCCGGCACAGAGCCCGATGTCCCTGCATCTCGGTGCCCGGCACAGGGTCTGATGTCCTTGCGTCTCCGTGCCCGGCACAGGGCCTGCACACAGCAGGCTCCGCAGAGTGCTTCTGAGTGAGTGGAGGAATGTCCAGAACCAAACACATACTCTGCCCATCACACCTCAGCTACTTCCCTGGTGGCCTTACTTCTATTACTTGTACCATTTCACCCTCATTATCCAGGGCACAAATTTTGGACTCACCCTTTAAAATGCCCCCTCCTTCGTTCTCCCCATATTAGTATTGAAGATTCTTCTTTCATCTGAGCCATTGTTTCCCTTCCCACACCGCTAATTCTAGATGACATGTTCATGACTTCTTTCTGAAGCTATTGAAATAATCGCCTATCTGCCCTTCCTGCCATCTCTTTATCCTGCATCAATCCATTCTACAAGTTACATCCAGATTAATCTTCCTAAATCTTACCATGACTTTAATAAAAATCTCCCGAGTCTCCAAAACATGTTCCTATTATGGCTACATTCCACGTCTCCACCTTCACCTTCTATCATGTCCTGCCAGACACGCTCTGCTCCAACCAGGCTGAATTACCCAGGCTTTCTGATCACACCTTTGGTTTACTACATCTGGGCCTAGCAAGAAACATATATACCAAGACTCCAGAGAGGTCTGCTGAATTTAAGTGAACTAAATTGTAGAGAATCACTTAAATCCTTACATTAAAGATGAATATGAATATGAATCCTTAGGCTCAAAAGTGAACATGAATCGGAAGCCTCAGTTGGGTAATTTAGCCCTGTCCCAGATCTTCCCACCCCTTCCACTACCAGCCCCATCTTCTGTAAGACACCCCTTCTCCTTTCTCAAGATCAAATGCATAAACAACTCCAGAGTACAAGCTGTCATCAAGGTGATATGAGTCTATGAAAGATAGCAGCTTATATCTGTAAAGTTCACATATATCTTGTTTGATAAAAGGGTGTCTGTATTAAAATTTATCATATATACCATTTCAAGTCCATGTGTAGGAGCCCTTAACCCCCAAATGAACCAGAGACTTATTCTATTTAATTAGCGCTCATAGAGCCAAACTGGATATAACTTTATCTTTGGGCATCAAAGACCAAGTGAAAGGATTGATTTTCTCTTTTGCGGGATGTTTTTCTTGATACATTTTATATTTTAGACATTTTCTTTTTGGTCACTAGGTGGCTCTGAATTTCCATTGGAAAATAAAAGTCTTTAGAAAACATTGACAAACATATGCAATTTTCACCAATTTCTGACTTGAAAACATTGATGAAAGTAAACAAAATATCATCACCTTCATCAAATAACAAAATTATTTGTCTATCTACCCTGTCTAGCTTTTGGGATACATTATTCTTTACATGAAATTATGGCTATTGCATTGGTTACAGGAACAATTTAAAAATGATTTATGAACTTCATTTCACACCATTATTTTAAAGAAACAAAACAGAAAACTATAAGTGCTGGAGAGGAGGTAGAGAAATAGGAACACTTCTTCACTGTTGGAGGGAAAGTAGAATGGTGCAGACTTTGTGGAAGATAGTTTGGTGGTTCCTCAAGAAACTAAGTACAGAACTGCCATATGATCCAGCAATCCCGTTACTAGGAATATATTCAGAAAAATTACAAGGATGAAAACCGACATTGGCACATTGATGTTCGTAGCAGCATTACTTAACAATTGCTAAAATATGGAAACAATCCAAGTGTCCATCAACCGATGAGTGGATAAATAAAATGTGATTCATACATACAATGGAATACTAGGCAGCTGTAAGAAGAAATGAAACTGGGATGCATAAGACAACATGGATGAACCTTGAGGACATTATGTTAAATGAAATTCAGACACAAAAGGACAAATACTGTATGGTCTCACTTATATGAACTAAAACTATGAGTAAACTCACAGAGATAACTCTAGAGTATAGGTTACAAGAAAATTGAATGTGAGTTGAGAATGGGAGCTGATGCTTAATGTATGTAGAATTTTTAATGAGGTTTATTGTAAATATGTGGAAATGAATAGATTTGATGGTAATATATCATAATGAGTATAACTAACACTGCTGTTTATAAATGTGATTGTGGCTGAAAGGAGTAGTCTGTGGATGAAATATTTCAATTGAAAGGAAGATAGAGAATAATGTAGGGACTGTATAACAGTGATTTTGGTGGTGGATGAAAATTGTGGTTATAAGAACGTTCTTCCTTTAAAAAGTGTTAAGTATATGGTGATACAAGGGAAAATTACAACTAACATAACTTACGGATTATAGTTAACAGCAATATTGCAATATCTTTGTAGCAGTGGCAAAGAAGATATTATATCAATTCTAAGGGACAATAGGGGAGTGGGACAACAATGGGGGTAAAAGAGAGTGGGATTTTTCCTTTTGGAGTAATTAAAACGTTCTAAAATTGACAGAGGTGATGACAGAACTACAGGGAGTAAATAGTATTAATACAGGATATCATTAACCAGGTAGGTTGGGGAAAAAATACACCAAATGTAAGATATTGACTATAGTTAGTAGTAATGTTTTGATAATGCTCTTTCATACTTTATAACAATTGTTTCACAACAATGCAAGGGGTTGGTGGCGGGTAATGTATGGGAGCCCCGTATGATGATACACATGTTTGTTTTCTAAGTTCACGACTTATACTATACACTTATTGTTTATGGATGTTCATGTATGAAGGATAAACTTCAATTTACAAAAGTTAAAAAAAGTAAAAAAAAATCCATTTAATTGGATAAGCCTCTTTCCCAAAAAAGAAATTAATAACCTGATTAAAGGAAAGTGAAATAACTTCTAAACCTAGTGACATATTGTTTTATGCATATTTGCTATAACTAAAAGACTAAATTATTAAACTGATTAAATAATAAAGACCATTTCTTGGGTCTTGTGGGAAAAAAAGATTCATAAACTATGACCCAAATAATGCTCATTTGGAGCTGTAACCTATTATGTACCCATGAGTGGTCAAACTATTGTGTCTATCATACTTAAAAGATGACTCCAAAATATTCTCAAATAATTTTAATCACTTTAAAATATTTTCTATGCCTATATTAGCAAGCCCCAGAAATGTTAATTCTGAAATCATTTTCAATGTTGACAACTTTAATAAAAAATAATTGTTGGTGCCGGCGGACTGGGCCCAGTGGTTAGGGCGTCCGTCTACCACATGGGAGGTCCGCGGTTCAAACCCCGGGCTTCCTTGACCCGTATGGAGCTGGCCCATGCGCAGTGCTGATGCGCGCAAGGAGTGCCCTGCCATGAAGGGGTGTTCCCCACGTAGGGGAGCCCCACGCGCAAGGAGTGCACCCCATAAGGAGAGCCACCCAGTGCGAAAGAAAGTGCAGCCTGCCCAGGAATGGCGCCGCACACACGGAGAGCTGACACAACAAGATGATGCAACAAAAAGAAACACAGATTCCCGTGCCGCTGACAACAGAAGTGGACAAAGAAGACGCACCAAATAGACACAGAGAACAAGAGAACAGACAACTGGGGTGGGGGGGGGGGGGGGGGGGAGGGAAGGGGAGAGAAATAAATAAATAAATAAATCTTTAAAAAAATAATAATAATTGTTGGACCAAGGATCTTTTAGACAATTTGGAAGTACCACACTCCTGTTTTTGGGAAGAGTGATTTATTTCCCTATGCTCTAATGCCACCTATAAAAAATGCAGCATTTTGTCCCATATGGATTTAATGCAGGGGTTCTTAACCAGGGGTCTGTGAGTCTTGAATTGAAATTCAGAAACATTATTCTTGTGGGGACGTGTTGTGTGCAGGTGTGATATATTTATTACATAAAACACAGTATAGCATGAACTTAGTAAGGGGACCATGGTTTTTCACCTGATTGGCAAAGGAGTCCATGGAACAAAAAAGGTTAAGAACCCCTGATTTAAAGTGTTTCTAAATATTTAACGACAATACTCTCTATTATTCCATCAAAAAGTGTGTTGAAGTTGAAATAACGCAGGCAGAGCCGATCTCTGGATAACGATTCCTAAGGTGGAGGTGTGGGGAAAGGAAGGTGGGGAAAGGGCGTGACCACGACCCTAAATAATCTGGATGGTGCCTGCCTGGCTTGAGTTTTCTGGAGGAGTGCCCATCTCTTAAACCCACTTGTTTTCCCGTTTGACCAATTTGTTCTGAGTCAATCTGTAGTTTGCACAAATAGCTGTTTCATCTCTTACCAAATTCTAGGAGAGGCTGTGAGAAACTCTTGTTATTTTATTCCAGCCCCCTGAGCACTCCTTTCCAAACTCTCCACGTTCTCACCATTCCTTTTTATAGGCGCAGAACGCAGGCTGGGCAGGTGCTGGGTTGTGGATCCTCTGCTCCTGATTCCTGTGTGCACAACTGAAAGTGGCAGCAGGCTCAGAACGCGGGCTCTCGCCACGAGCACCGCTGTTTACACGTGAGTAGCCGTCATGAATACCCTTGTTTTCCAGCAACCTGGCCATCTTGTTGTAAGGCCAAACTATGGAAGGTGCTTTTAGTTGCATTCAAGATAAATTCCATACAGAGCAATCTTCAAGGGCGAGCAAGAAACACTGACATTTACTTTCTGATTCGCGGTCTCTTTTTAAGCTGATAAAATGGCCTCTATTCCTCCCCCCCAACATCTGCTGCTCCAGTCCCAGTGAGCGCTTGGTGCCTCTGGAAGACACACTGCTGTGTTCCGTCCACGCAGTACCCCATCGCCTCCTCCTCCACCTGAAAAATGTCTATGTTTCCTTCATGGCTTATTTCTAGCAATGTGAAGACTGAAGTCTTCTGTCAGAGGTGGCTTTACAGTGTAATGAGAACAGCAGGCTCTGGAGTTAAGACTACTTGCTTTCAAAGCTCAGTTCAATCCCTAACTGGCTATGAAATCTGGAACAAGTAACTTAAATTCAGTTTCCTCACCTGCAAAAATGGGGATAACAGTAATACTAGTTTCCTAGAAGTGCATGAGGTTTAAAGTTACTTGAAAAGGACATCAAATGCTGCCTATTGCATAATAGTCTTAAAATGTTGGCGAGCCATGTGGTAAGTGCAGCAAGCTTTAATGTGTTAGCTCTTCCTCTGGGAGTGCTCGCCTCACGTCGGATTTAACTGTGACCCTCTCTCTCTACTCTTTCCTGGAGAAAACACAATCATATTACCACCTCAAACATAAGTTGACAGCTTACTTGCCCAGTTCTTCCAGTGGACTGTGATGGGACAAAAATAATTAACAGGTGAGTTTTCACAACAGTGCCTGTCTCCAACAGAGCATTTGGGTGTCATCTACTTAGCTTCCTTGCCTCTCCCACACTGAGAAGCAAGATACTAAAAGTCACGTTGGTGGGTACTGGGGGAAAAGCAGTTGGAGAGGAGTAGGTGCTACCTGTTAGGAGAGCGATGGGGCGTGTTGAAAGACCCAGAATGGGGAGGGTGGGAGGGGTAAGGGGATGGAACAGCATGGGAGAGACAGTGAGAGGTGCCCAGGGATCAAATTACAGGAGAGGAAAGGAAATTTTAATGAGTTGCCATGAAACTGTGCACTTGAATCACATTCCCATGTTTAAGCGACACTAGCAAAAATGAGAATTCCTATTTGGACTGGGCTTACCAGAGGAAAACCTCTAGAATTCAGGTGAAGCTCAGTTTCAGTAGGTTTATTTGGTTATATGTCAGGCAGGACAATATCCTCATTCATCAGTGCATTTATTTATTCGCTGATTTAGAGAGCAAATAATTTCAGACAACTTCTGTGGGTCAGGCATTGGGAATATGGTGGTCAACAAGAGACACCACCACACTGCTCTCATGGAGTTGCATTTTAGTGTGCGGATACAGATAAAAAGTAAATAAATAAATAAATAAATAAGATAATTTCTAATAGTGGTAAGTGTCAAGCAGAATATAACATTATGATGGGAAAGAGTGTGATGAGATGGAAGGGAAGATTAAATTGGGAAATCTAGGAAGTGATGAGGCTATATTTGAATTGACATTTTTTAGTAACAAGAAATGGCCAAACCTTCAAATTCTGAGATCAGAGTGTTCTAGGTAGAAGAAACAGCAAGTGCAAAGGACGTGGGATCATCTCAGTAGATCAGAGAAACAGAGGGAAGTCAGTGTGGCTGCAGTCAAGGCTTTGAAGATCTAAGTGGAAGGAAGGACCAGATGAAGCAGAGGTTTGTGGGCCATAAGAATGAGGTCAGATTATATTCAAAGAGCATTGGGAAGCCACGAGAAGGCTTAAAGTTGTTGGGGGAGGATGTTTAACTTAAAATCAGTATTTACATTTGAGTTTTATAGGATTGCTCTGGTTGCTATATAGAGATAAGATTGCAGCAGGGTAGGATCAGGCAAACCAGTTAGGTTATCGGTTATCGCAAAGGTCAAGGTGAGGGGTGATGGCTAGGCCTAAGACTTCTTGGATTGAACAAGCCATTTGTTTGGCTTTCACAATATTATTCCTCCACTGGAAATGTGAGCTACTCATTGACAGGGATTTTTGCCTGCTTTTTTCACTACTGTATCTCCAGTGCCCAGAACAGAACATGGTACAGCATAGAAGACATTTGTTAAATATTGTTAATTGCATTTAACTAGATGAAGAAGAATGCAAGGCAGAGTTAGTGGGAAAGTCAAAAGTTCTGTTTAGGACATTGTGATGGTTAGGCTAATATGTCAACTTGACCAAGTAATTGTGCCCAGTTGTTTGGTCAAGCCAGCACTGGACTAATTGTAATACAAGAACATTTATGGACTTTAGTCACCAATGACCTTACTGCATAGATAGCTGATTACATTTACATCAACCAGGGAGATTGCTGTCAGCAATGAGTGATGCTTTATCCAATCAGTTGAATGCCTTAAAAGGGGAAGTGATTTCAGCATTCAGAACATCCTGGTTTGCAGCCTGCTTGTGGAATCTGGACTTGTGCATCCCCATGGTCACGTGAGAGACTCTTAGAAAATCTCATATTATTTACAGATATCTCCTGTGGATTCTGTTTCCCTAGAGAACCCTGGCTAATACAGACATGTTAAACTTGAAATACCTATTAAACATTTACACAGAGATGTCAAGTAAGTAATTTAGATGTAGGTGTTGAGCCTAGTAGTAGATGTACATTCGAGGTCATTGATATATGATCACCTAGAGAGGGTATGGAGTTAGAGAAAAGTCAATGAGCTAGAATCAAGCTGGGAACTCCAATATTTAGAAGGTAAAATGAAGAGGAGGACCCAGAAACAGAGATAGAAAAGGAGCTTCCAGTGAGATGAGAGGAATCCAAGAGAAAATGATGTAGCAGAAGCCAAGATAAAATGGATGTCAGGAAGGAGGAAGTAGGCAACTGTTTTGAATGCTGCTGAGATGTCAAAAAAGGAAAGAACAGATAAGTAACCACTAGATTTGACAACATAGAGGGAATTAGTGACCTTGACTGGAGAAGTCTGAGTAGAACGGTGGGGTTATAAACCTGCCTAGAGTAGAATTAGGAAAGGACAGGCCTGAAGAAGTAGAAAAAGACTCTATAAACAGCATTTGCATTTCTAGCAATTAGCACTCTGGTGGGGAGGTTGCTCAATTTTTCTTGAATAAATGCATGAATAAATAAATGTGTCCATCCATCTGATTTGGCTCTTCAAACATAGAAAGCACAGCTTAATTTAGTGAGAACATATTTGGATCAGGAGTTAGGAGACAGGATCAGGTCTCCATTCTCACTGTTCAGTTTTTTGAACTTGGGCAAACTGAAATTTTTCTTGGCTTTAGTTTCCTCACTTATCAAATGAAGATGCTAAACTAGATGACTTCTAAGGTCCAGCATTAAAATTCTGATCCAATCTAAAGTGCTATCTTCCAGCCCCACCCCATGATTGGCACTCTCAGTTCATATGTATATGAATACCTCTGCAGTCAGCAATGACCTTTTCAAACCATTGGCTTTCCTCTGATTTTCAATTTCTCAGCTGCTGTTGACCACATCTTTTAGAAAATATTTTCCAGTACTTTAGTTTCTGTGGTGGCATGGCAACCTTCTCATTGTTCTATCTTCCTTTGCTGACTTCTTTGTTTCTCCTCTCCTCTCCTAACGTTGGGGAACTTCAAGTCTCACTCCCTGATCCCTTGATATCTCTCTCTCTCTCTCACTATCTCATGAGTCTTTAAATGAATCCTGCCTGCCTGGCAACGAATCTACCAGTGTAGTAAAACCAAGCAAAAGGAAGTACACACTGGCTTCTGTACCTATGCACAGCACCACCCATTTACCTTGTCAGTCCACTGGTTGCCACTCTTCTCTTCTCTGGCTTTCCAAACCTGTTGGTTCCTCGCTGAGGCTCCAGGTGGGGCTGGAGTCCTAAGGAACCATACAGGTCACATTTCTCTAACCTTCTGCATTCTTTCTTTTTCTGTGATCTGAAAATTGCTCCCCAGCTACATGTGCCCGTGTCGCAGGTCCAAGGTGCTGCCATCTCCTCTCCATCCCTATCAGACCCACCCTGGCCAGCTCAGCACTGTTGCCTGGGAGGAAGAAAGTATGCTCACACTCTGGACTTGAACTAGCTCTGTGTTAATGACGCCCAAGTCTCCATCTCCAGCCGGCACTTCTAACTTTCTCTAAGGTCATGACCTTTGACTTGTGAAGGAAATCCCCACTTAATAGACCAATGATTTTATTTCAAAACTAAAGTTAACACATAAAAGACTCACTTCAGCAAAAAAAGTTCCTGGCTTGCCCTACCTACTCTGACCACTTCCTTTGAATTTCTTATCACCTGAGTAATTTGGATCTCCCTATGTTTTATTCATAATCATTTGTGCGGTGTGAGACTGCATGGATTCTATGAAACGTTTCACAAAGAAGAAGCTGTAAATCTTCACTAGCATAATTCCTACTACCAAGAACATTTCCCTTTATGAAAAAAAAGTAAATTACAAGAATAATAAATGCTTGTTTTAAAAAGTCAAACCCGAAGATAAATATCCCCAACCCCCTTCCTATCCTCTTGGTATTCTTCACTTCAGCCATTAACAATTTGAGGAATATCCTTCCAAATCTTTTATCATGCTGCACATACATATGCAGGGATTTGTTTTAAAATATGGGATTAAATTATACATGTTATTTTGCAACTTAATTTTTTTTCACTCAATACATTGGGGACCCTCTCAGGGTCCATACATCAATAGCACCATAGCATCTCTTTGCATGGCTGTACCATAATTGCTTAACCTTTCCCCTACTCATGGAATCTAGTTGCTTTCAGATTTTTCCAATATAAAAATGTTGTAAGAAACATTTTTGAAAATATGTCATTATATATTGATGGTTTTATTTCTGTAGGATAGCTTCTCAAAGTAGACTTTCTGGGTCAAAGGAAATGTAGATTTAAATTTTAAATATTTCCAGATTATATAAAAAAAAGTGGTAGCAATTCAAATTACCACCAGCAATCTATCAAGATCCCTCAAAAATATTCTGAAGTAGAATAAAATATGTAAGTAATGATCAAGTAATTCAATTGGAAAAAATCCTTAACATTTATTATAAAGTCCCCAACTAGACAAAGAACAATTAGCCATTTCTTAGTATGAAATCCTAATGCTTACTAATATCATAACCTAATGCAGATGTCCCACCGACAATCAGGATGCTGAACAAGTTGTAGATTGTCAATGTACTGAAAACCCACTCAACCAAAGTTCTTCAGTTACCAAAAATTTGTTTCTGTTCATTTCATTAAATATTTTTTGCCGTCATTTGAGGTAATATTCTTTGAAGTTTTTTTCTCTAACTTTTATTTTATTAGAGTTTTTGTTTATTTTAGTTTTAACTCAACCATTTCACCTCAGTTTATTTCAAGTTTCTCTGAACTCTAAACCAATATTTTTGGAAGTGAAAATTTCTTAGGCTTTATGAAGTGAAAGAAAGAATTCCTCTCTTCAGTTTTTCAATCTAGTTCATTGCTTTATTTTGCGATTTGTAACTGGTTTATTCAAGCGAAATGAAATATGTGATTCAAAATTTGAGAATTCAGTATCTGGAATGCGAAACATTCATGAAATTGACATTCATCTAAAATGGAGTAAGAAATAGTTGGAATGGAACAATTATGGTAAAATTAAAATTAACTAAAGCCAAAATTAAAACAAATTAGAAAAACATTTCAACTCCAACAAAATTTTGCAAGACTGTTGAAAGTATCCAAGGTAACACAATTTGCAGTAAGCTTTACCAAATGTTGAAATTTTATATAAATTTTGGTTTGTAACTAAAAGCTGTTGTATCACCTTGGTAGACCTTTACAGAAAGCAAAATGGTAAAATCATCCCAAATAGCAAAGAAAATAGTACAGAAATCCAAAAGGGATTGTATGACTTTGATAACCATTTACGAGAAAAATGAAATTATGATGAAAGAAACAAAAAGGAAATTTCTAAAAATTTTACTGTGAATTAGTTAAGGTTAAAACAGCAAGTGACCAGAGCAACTGGATTACTTATTTTTGGCTACTAATTGCTATCAATAGCAAGCTAAAGTTGATGTACTCCTTGAGAAATTGGAAAAAAATTCTAAAAACACTAAAGGATTTTCAAAACAGAACACATTGTAGAAATTACTTTAAAGAAACCATATATAATCATATAAATCATATTCCCTAATGAAAATCTGCAATTTTGATAACTGGGAATGAAGTACACTTTTTTGAGTAGTAAGTATATTAATAAGAAAATTAAACTACACCTCCTAGCATTCATCAATGTAAGCATTTCTTTATACTACTGTGATAAAATGACAGACAATAAACTCAAAGTCACAAAAATATTCAATATGAATCATTTTAAAATATGAATTTTTTTTCATTCATTCAATAGTGTAGATGGAAGTCTTAACACATGCTGCGCACACTTCTAGGATCTAGAACTACAGAAGTAAATAAAATCTGCTGGAGAGATACACATTCTAGCAAGGAGACAGGAAAAAGCTGTAACAATGTCACATGAGAGTAAGTGCATAGAGAAAACTAGAGGGGTCTGGGTTAGGCATAGCTGGGGGAGTGGCTATTTCGTGAGAATGTTCAGGAATGGTGAGGTGTTCAGGTAACATTTGAACAGAGTCCTAAATGGCTGCAAATTGTTTGCACCAAAGTGGTTTCTGGTAAATCAGAGTATTTTTAAAAATTTGCTAAATGTTCATTCAACAAATAAATTTTCAGAAAACTCAGCAAGAACCAGGAAATGGGAAAAGTAAAGCTAACAGTCATTGCAATTGCGTAGCTAACCCAAGAATCTGTCAATGTGTTCTGCTTTTATTTCCAATTAATTCCAGAAAGGAAAGGCCACAAAACTCCCTGACTGTCCAGGAACACCACAGACACGCAGGTGTGGTTTGCATACACCTACCCTGGGCCTATAGTGAAATGCTTCTCCATGAGCAGGCACCAGTGCATGCTGCAGAAAGAACAGAATGGCCAAGGCTTCTTAGCTAGAGCAGAGGTATGCTCTGAGAGATGAACTCTTCTGTTCAATATTCACAATCATTTTGTCCTATTTTATTTTATTTTTATATACTTTTAGGAGGTACTGGGGATTGAATCCAGGACCTCAAACCTGGGAAGCAGGCACTCAACAACTGGCTACATTCACTCCCCAATGAGGGTTGTTTTGTTCGTTTGTTTGTTTGTTTGTTTTTAGGAGGTTCCAGGAATTGAACCCAGGACCTCGTACGTGGGAAGCAGACAATCACTTGAGCTACATCCAGTCCCCAAATACATTTATTTTAATTGTTTAAAAGTTGCAATAGTCAGTTTGAGATTCTGAAACCATAGCCATATATATAGGCTGAAGTATACCTGACCACTTGTTTTAGTTCATACATTGTCTTGCTATTCTGAGAACTATTTATCTCCAAGCTCCAGCCAATTCTTAAAGGAAAATAAAAGGCAGTCTTGTGTGATTTTATTTCAAGGACAAAGGGGTTTTAACAAAAAGTAGGAAGCACAATTAAGTCCTTTTCTCTTTTTTTTAGCTCTTTTTCTATAACCTGAAAAGTACACACTAGCTCCATATGGGAAAAGAAACAATTTATAGTTAGAAACTAACTAAATTAAACTACTATAGAATAAACCACAGAATTTCTTAAATAGTGATTTATTACACTAGGTCCCATTTTCTGCCCCTACTCTGCCTATTACTCTAAGTACACACACTTATTTCCCAAACTAATTTTACTTTATCAGAGTGTTCTGTTCTTGTTATTGTTGCTGAAATTCATCTAACTCAAGACCAATTCTGAATTAGTATATGTACTGACTGGGAGGGAAACAAATATCCTATATAACCCGAAACATTTTTCCATTGACGAAATAGAAATCTTTGCAAACCCTGGATGATAGCAAAATGAAAAGCTGAAAAGATTCATTTATGCTGGACAGTCTATTCTTTATTCATGCTATGTGCCTTTCTAATTTTAAAACATTTGCTCTACAATCACATTGTACTTTTCCTGTCCCTGTGCTGCAACTGGGAAAACAACAACAACAACAAGGAAACATAACTACTTAGGACCCCATGTGTTAATTAACTTTGGTAAAAATAACCCCACCGAAAGAAGGTGGAAAGTAATTGATAGAAAAACACAAGTAGAGGAACGAGACCTATGAAGAGAAGGGGCGAGTGAAAAATAAAAGAAATGACTGTTTAGAAGACAACAGATCTATTTTAAGTCTCCAGGGCTAGGAAAGGACAGGTATTTTTACACTTAATTGGACTGTTTCAAGTAACATTTAGATTATCTATTTGAAAACTTGGACAGAGGGAAAGGAAAGGAATAAGCTCATTTCTCTAAACCAAAGTGAAATTAAGAAGCAAAAAGCTAAAAATGGAGAGACCAGGTGGGATCTAGATTCTTTGGGTAGTGAAGAGGTCATTGATTTTAGGGATACAAGGACATAGTTCAAATTTGGTTACCAGCTATGAGTTACTTTCTGCCTCCAAGTCTCAACTTCCTCATTTATAAAATGGAAACAGTAGTGCCTACTTCACAGAGAGGGGTGTGAGAAAGAGATAATTTATGTAAGTTTTTTACACATAGTGATCACTCAGTGAATCATAAAAAGTAACATGTCAAGTCCCAAAGAAGAAAAAATTCTCCCAGTCACTCCTCCAAACTGTAGCATTAAACAGAAGGTCAGTCTTTAATGGTAAAAAAAATTGGCCTCATTCACTAAACAGTGTGTGAAAGACGGAAGGCAGAAAGAAATATTCTGTACTATTAGGGTTGTAAATAAAAATGTCCAACTAAAGGGCATCTCTGAGCAATAACAAACAGGAACAACATTATCAGAGGACCATTTTATACTTTGTCATTTTTAAAAACACTTTGTTACTTTACTCATATTTCCTCTCCAGGTATGCAAGGACTGTTAACTCTTTCATTTGCCATAGAACTCTAGAAGTTTTCTTGGGCCAGCCCTTTTGGATTACATTTTAGTCAACTCCTCCTGGGCTTTATATCTCCCAGAAAATGTCCAGGAAATGCCTACCTGGTCTTTAGGCCAGTGAGCACAACTGCATTACTAATTCATGATTCTCAGTCCAACACCAAATATTGCCACTTCTACCACACCTATCCCTCTTCTAAGCCTAATTCTACTCTCTTCTATTCCCTTTCAAAAAAAAACCTAAGCCAATCTTCCTGATAGAATCCCTTCTCAATCATTATGAAAAATAATTTCAAGTTTTCCATAGCAATCAACTCCTGAGACTACCTAGATTTAATGATACAGCAAATAAAAATAAAACATTGACTCTGAAATATTTATAGGTATTTTACAAGTAATCAAAAGGTGTGAATAATTAGAATGGATTCAAATATACTTTATCCCAAACTATCAGTTTAGTCTTGATTACTGGCCAAAATTACTAGGATATTCATTTTTGACAATTGTTCCCTCTGGCATTTTTAAAGTGGGCTGAGGACTCAACTGATAATAAATAAATGATAATGACTGAATATAATTTCCCAATGTAATCAAATAGAACTTACAGCTACCTGTATATGAAATTGTAACAAGATTATATGAAGTCAGCAGGAAGTGTTAAGGTGTCTCAAACAGTTATTAGAATGAATACTAATTTTAACCAGCAAATTAAATTTTTATTTTCCCTCCACTCCTCACCCAATATCTGTCATTAGCACTACTGTTCATAGATTTTTTCTTATATCATGTTCTTCAGTGACTAACAGCATTCTAGAGATGGAAGACTTCATGGTACACAGAATTATCTCTCAGCTAATGCTAGAATCTGCTACACAGAGTACTGACACGATGGTCATCTAGGAGTTCTTTGGATGCCTCCAATAGTAGTTTAGTTTCTTGGAGGACAACAGCATAATGCATTGCACTGTCAGGTAGTTCTAGCAGTACAAAAAAGCCTCCCTCAAACAGAGTTGAAACTGCTCATTCTGAGGCTTTGTACACTGTCAGGTCTCCTTTTGTCTTCTAAAGTAACTTTTTCCACTTTCTTTTTTTTTTTTTTTGTCTTTATTTACTTTTTCCACTTTCATGCAGCTTTTTTTTTTTAACAAATCATTTTTATTGATACATATTAATAAAGCATACAGCTCATCCAAAGTGTACAATCAATGGTATTTGGTATAATCACATAGTTGTGCCTTCATCACTTCAATTATTATTAGAGCATTTTCATTATTTCAATAATAATAAAAAACAGACAAACAAGAAAATTCTTCACTTCTCAATCTCTCTGTTTCCCCTGCTGTATATAGCTCCTATTTCTGGCTATTCTTATACAATTATTTCTCTATTAAGCAGCTTTATTGAGAAACATTTGCATACCATATGATCTATCCAAAGTGTACAATCAATGGCTTTTAGTATAATCATAATGTTGTACATTCATCCTCACAAAAAATTTTTGAATTATTTCATGACTCCAAAAAGAAAAACTCCACACCCCTTAGCTTGCCTTCCCTAGCCCTATATAACCAGTAATCAAATTTCATTTTTATAAATTCATTCATATTTACATTTCATATAAACGGAATCATACAATGTATTACACAATATACTTAGTTCATAGTAACACAATCATACAAATTTGTCCTTTTGTGTCTGGCTTGCTTCAGTCAACATAATGTCTTCCAGGTTCATCCCTGTTGCCATATGCTTTATGCCTTCATTTCTTCTTACAGCTGCATAATATTCCATCAGGTAAATATACCACAGCTTGTTTATCCATTCATCGGTTGAGAGACATCTGGGTTGTTTCCAACTTCTTGGCAATTGTGAATAATGTCACTATGAACATAGGTGTGCAGATGTCTATTTGTGTCACTGCTTTCAGTTTTCCTGGGTATATATATACCCAGTAGTGGTATTGCACGGTGATGTGACAAATCTATATTCAACTTTTTTTTTTTTAAGATTTATGACTTATTTATTTATTCCCCCTCACCTTCTTGCTGTTTGCACTTGATGTGTCTGTTTGTCTGTCTTGTTTCTTTAGGAGGCACTGGGAACCAAAGCCGGGACCTCTGACATGGCAGGGAACCAAACCAGGGACCTCCCATGTGGTAAGTGGGAGATCATTCACTTGAGCCACATCCACTTCCCTCTATTTCTTTAGGAACTACCAAACAGTCCTCCACAGTGGCTCTATCATTCTACATTCCCACTAACAGTGAATAAATGTTCCTATCCCTCCACATCCTCTCCAACACTTTTAATTTTCTGTCTTTTAAATACTGGCCATTCTGTGAAATGAAATCTCTTGTGTTTTGATTTGCATTTCCCTAATCATGAGTGATGTTGAACATTTTTTCATGTGTTTTTTCTTCCTTGGACAAATGTGTATTCAAGTCTTTTGCCCATTTTTATAATTGGGTTGTTTGTCTTTTTGTTGTTGAGTTGTAACATCTCTTTATATACCATGGATATTAAGCCCTCATTGGATATGTGATTTTCAAATATTTTCTCCCATTGAGTCAGCTGCCTTTTCACCCTTTTGACAGAATCCTGGGAGGTGAAAAGTATTTAGTTTTGAGGAGGTCCCATTTATCTATTTTTCTCTTTTGATGTATGTGCTTTGGGTATAAGGTCCAAGAAATCACCACCTACCACAAAGTCTTGAAGATATTTCTGTTGCTGCCTCTCGCCACCACTCCTCCCCTTTCCAGCCGTCGCTATCTTTCCCGCCAGTCCCGCCCATATTGCCAACGTACAATCTGCCCTCTTCCCCGGTAACTGCTTACCTCGGGGCTGTCCATCAGCTTCAGCCTGTCCACTACTGCCCCGTAGCTAGCCCTCCCTCCATCTTACTCCTCCCTCTCAACCCTATATAACCTAGTGCACTTCCATAATAAGCAGACCTGTTCTTGCGCTCAAGCGGTCTCCGTGGCATTTTCCCCAACCGCGCGTCCCCCACGCCTGGAGAACCGGTGCTCCCTTCGGGAGTACCCCCCCGCCGGCGGTTCGGCAGGAGCGAGCCCCCCCCCTGACTCTTGGGCCTGAGCGAGGCTAAGCCCTCCAGCCCGACGGCATATTTCCCTACATTTTCTTTTATTAGTTTTATGGTCCTGGCTTTTATATTTAGGTCTTTGTCCATTTTGAGTTGATTCTTGTATAAGGAGTGAGATAGGGGTCCTCTTTCATTCTTTTGGTTATAGATATCCAGTTTCCCCAGCACCATTTGTTGAAGAGACTGTTTTGTCCCATTAACATGGACTTGGTAAGTTTGTTAAAAACCTGTTGGCCATAGAGGTGAGTGTTTATTTCTGGACTCTCAATTCTATTCCACTGATCAATGTGTCTATTTATGTCAATACCATGCTGTTTCGGTAACTTTCACTTTGTAATATGTTTCAAGGTCAGGCAATGAAATTCCTCCTATGTTGCTCTTCTTTTTTAGAATGCTTTTAGCTATTCAGGTGCACTTTCCCTTCCAAATGAAGGTAATTGCCTTTTCTATTTCTATAAAGTAGGCTGTTGGAATTTTGATTGGCATTGCATTGAAACTATAAATCAGTTTGGATAGCATTATCTTCATGACATTTAGTTTTCCAATCCATGAACACAGAATGCCTTTCCATTTGTTTAGGTCTTTATTGGTATCTTTTGCATTGTTTTGTAGTTTTCTGCATATAGGTCCTATACTTCTTTGGTTAAATTGATTACTAGGTATTTGAGTCTTTTTGTTGCTATTGTAAATGGAATTTGTTCCCTGATTTCCTCCTCAGATTGTTCATACTAGTATACAAGAACAGTACTGAGTTTTGTGTGTTGATGTTGTATCTTGCCACTTTGCTGAACTCATTTATTAGCTCAAGTAGCTTTACCATAGACATTTCAGAATTTTCTATATATAGGACCATGTCATCTGCAAATAGTGAGAGTCTTACTTCCTCTTTTCCTATTTGGATGCTTTTAATTTTTTTTCTTGCTTAATTGCTCTAGCAAGAATTTCTAGTACAGTTTTGAATAACAATGATTGCAGTGGGCATCCTTGTCTTGTTCCTGATCTTAGAGGGAAAGCTTTCAACCTTTTCCTACTGGGTATGATGTTGGCTGTAGGTTTTTTATATATGCCTTTTATCATATTGAGGAATTTTCCTTCCATTCCTATCTTTTGAAGTGTTTTCTATCAAGAAAGGATAGTGGATTTTGTCGAATGCCTTTTCTGTGGCAATTGAGAAGATCATATGTTTTTTTTCCCTTCAATTTGTTAATGTGATGTATTATGTTGATTGATTTTCTTGTGTTGAACCAGCCTTGCATACCAGGAATAAATCCCACTTGGTCATGATGTATAAATCTTTTGATATGCTATTGGATTCGATTTGCAACTATTTTGTTGAGGAATTTTGCATCTGTGTTCATAGAAAGACTGATCTCTAATTTTCTTTTCTTGTAGTGTCTTTATCTGGCTTTGGTATTAGGGTGATGTTGGCTTCATAAAATGTATTGGATAATTTTCCCTCCTCTTCAATTTTTGGAAGAGTTTAAACAGGGTCGGTGTTAATTCTTTTCAAAATGCTTGGTAGAATTCACCTATGAAGCCATCTGGTCCTGGACTTTTCTTTGTTGGGAGATTTTTGAAGACAGGTTCAATTGCTTTAAATGTGATTGGTTTGTTAAGTTCTAGTATTTCTTCTAGCATTAGTGTAGGTTGTTTGTGCCTTTCTAGGAATTTGTCCATTTCATCTAGTTTGTCTAGTGTGTTGACATACAGTTTCTTACAATATCATCTTATGATCCTTTTATTTTTGTGGGGTCAGTCATAATTTCCCCCCTTTCATTTCTGATTGTATCTATTTGCATCTTCTCCCTTTTTTTCTTTGTTAGTCTAGCTAGGGGTTTGTCAATTTCATTTAACTTTTTGGTTTTGTTGATTTTCTTTTTTTTTCTCAATTTCATTTATTTCTGCTTTTGAATAGGGAGTTTACTCCATTCACCTTCAGTGATATTACTGTAAATGCATTACTTACTTCTATCTTTTTATTTCTTGGTTTTCTTATGTCATATCATATTTTCATCTGTCTTTTTACTTTTTCGGTTATCCTTTCTGCTATTCTTTCTTCTATACTCTCCTCTAAGCATCTCTCTCCTGTCTTTTTCTTTCAGGCTCTAAGGTTTTCTTTAATATTTCCTGCAAAGGTGGATTCTTTTTTATGAACTCTTAGTTTCTATTTGTTTGTAAATATTTCATATTCGCCTTCATATCTGAAGGACAAGTTTGCTGTATAAAGAATTCTCAACTGGCTGTTTTTCTCTTTCAGTATCCTAATTGTATAATACCACTGTCTTCTTGCCTCCGTTGGTTTCTGATGAGAAATCCATGCTAAGTCTTACTGGGAATCCCTTACATGTGATGGTTTGCTTCTCCCTTACTGTTCTCAAAATTTTCTCTTTTGACTTTGATATTTTGAGTAGTATGTGTCTTGGAGTAGGTCTATTCAGATTTATTCTGATAAGGTTATGGTGCACTTCTTGGACATGAAAGTTCGTTTCTTTTGTGGGAGTGGGGAAATTTTAAACTATTATTTCTTCAAATACTCTTTCTGCCCTTTTCCCTTCTCTTCTCCTTCTGGAACTCCCATGATACATATGTTGTTGTGTTTTCTGTTGTCATTCAACTCCTTGAGCCCCTGCTCAATTTTTCCATTCTTTTCTGTGTTCTTTTTTCTCTTCGATTTCAGTTCTGTCTTTGATATCACTTGTTCTTTTTCTATCATTTTGAGTCTACCTCTAATGTGTTTTTTTTTAAATCTTACCTACTGTGTCTTTCATTCCCATGAGCTCTCTTATTTTCCTATTTAGGATTTTAAATTCTACTTTGTGTTTGCTCAATGTCTTCTTGATGTCGTTTATCTCTTTAGCCATATTGTCTTCCAATTTATTAATTTGATTTTGGAAATTTGTGTGCATCTTATTAATTAGTTCTCTCAAATCCTGCATTTCTTCTGGGGCTTAGATATATTCCTTTTCTTGGGCCATGTCTTCCATTATCTTAGAATGGCTCATAATCTTTTGCTGATGTCTAGGCATCTGATTACAATGGTAGTTTTCTCAGATGCTCAATTTCTTTCTCTTTCATAGGGATTTAGTGTTGGGAGGCTGTGTGTTACTGCTGCTCTTTGATTCTTGGTTCATCTTTTGCCATCACAATTCCCCTCCTTTGTCCCTCTCTCTTCTGGGTGCTATACAGCCTTTGCCTGGTGTCCTAAATTCTAGATTTTTTTCCAGTCCATTTTAGCCGTCCTCTAGCTATTTTTCTGGAAGAGAAGAGAGTCCATGTCTTTCTAATCCACCATGTTTTTGTATGTTTAATTAGCTTTTTTTTCTTACATATATGTTTGAAGAGTATCAAGCCTCCCTTTGAATTTCCATTCTTATCACACACAGGGACAAAGACAAAGAGCCGGGGTCTTTCTTCCACCCAGCTGAAATTTTTGGCACTCAGACTATTCCTCTTGGGTGGGGCTCCCCACATCTGCCACTGCACTGCCCACCAGCTGGCCTACTCTTGGACCCTTCTTTCTTCCCTTCCCACTGCCCCTTGAGAGAATATAGTCCTGAGAGCTACAGATATGTCGGAGGATAGAAGTGTTGGGGAGAGACAGAGAAGAGGAACCACAATGACCCCAGGGATCTGGGACTTCTAGGTGCAAAGGATAAGGAAAAGCATTTGGGGATTCCCCCACTGAGGTCAGTTTTAGTAGGGAGGCCCTTTCACACCACCCTGATTTCCACAGTGGGGAAAGAGAGTCTACTGAAAGTGTGATGAGCACAGAACGGCAGGAAGGCAGAAAAGTGTAGAGGATCATCAGAATTGGAAAGAGCCCTTCGCCTGCTATAAATCTTCTCCTCCCCTTATCAGGCCTTGCATACACCATTGGGAAAAGGTGTCTGCAGTACTGAGTTCTGAGCCTCGCACACATAAGACATTCAGTGGAACTTGCTGGCCAACTGAAGAAATGAATTTCAGGCTCAGTGCCCCCTTTGCTCCCTCCCAAATTTATTCACTTACTCAATGCAACAAGTATTTACTGAGTCCTCACTCCATGCAAGGCATTCTTTTAGACACAGGCTATACTGTGTATATTGCCTAAAACAGACAAAACTCCCTGCCCTTATGAAACTTATATTTCAATGTTGGAGAGAACAATGCTAGATAAACAAGTAAATATATGTCAGCTAGCAATAAGAGCAATGCAGAGAAAAATAAAACACCTTAAGGTAGACAGAGGACACCGGAGGGGCATAGTATTGTTTTACAAAGGATGGTGAGGGAAGGCGATACTGTTGAGATGACACTTGAGCAGAGAACTGAAGTAAGTGAGAGAGGTAATTTGCAGATACCTGGGGAACAATCTTCCATTTAGAAAGGAAGAGCAGATGCAAAGTCTTTAAGGCAAAAGCATGCTCATCTTCTTGCAGGAACAGCAAGGAAGTAGGGGTATCTATAACAGGATGGGGAGAGAGGTAATAGTTGAAAAGCTTAGAGGGAACTAGATCATGTACCTGTAGGCCAGGGTTTTCCCACTCCGGTTGCACATTAGAATCACCCTAAAGAGCTTTTAAAAGCATCAATGAGTAGGTCCCAGGCTAGTTTGACTAAATCAGAATATCTGGAGGTGGGCTCTGGAAATACAGGTGTTTACAAGTTTGAGGACGACTGCTGTAGATCATGGTAAGACTTGAGTTTTTTTGAACAGAGGACTGATCTGATCTAGCCTTCCCCTCAGCTCTTTGAGAAAAAGCCAGCATTTCCTTAAGGCAAAAACGCAGGCTTTCTCTAACCCCACAGAAAGGCATGAATCACTTAAAATGGAACTACAACTTAACTCATTGGCATGGAGGGTTTTCTCAAAGTTTTTAAGGCTGATTGTCTCTGGTTTGATAGGGGAGATGATTAAGAACTGGAAGGCACTGGATGCCTGATAGGGAAGGGAAGAGAGCTGCTAATCTGGAGCAAGACTGTCCTGCTGGGATGGCTGCAGACACAGGAGAGCAACTTGGAGCAAGCTCCCCAGCAAAGTGGCTGAGTGAGAACTTTGGAACTGCACAGGGCTCGATTTGAGGCTCAGCTTAGTTGTTTGCTAGCTGTGAACCTGGATGATTATTCCTGGCCTCTGATCCTCAGGTTCCTCACCTCAAAATGGGATAATAATACAATCTGCTTCATAAGGTTATTTCAAGGATGAGCTAGATTATTTAATTTATGTGCTTAGAATAATATCTAACTTGTATATTTGGTGGAGTATTGAGAAATGGCATAAAGTCAGATATAATAAATGTCAGACATTACTATTATATTAGATTTCACAATTTTGACATGGCACAATGTATTTTCACTTGAGCCTCAACAAATAGAACTGCTAATAAAGGTATTGATGGTTCTGGGTAATGGCTAAGCACCATGGTAGAGCAACATTTCCTTTCTGGTTATTTTCTTGAGCTTGCTAGCTACACCACTTGTAATCTTATATAAAGAAAGTTTTAACATTTCTCTGACGATTCTTTTTAAAAATTTTTGTGATATATATATGTAACATAAAGTTTCCATTTTAGCCATGTTACTTTTTTTACAATTCAATGGTATTAATTACATACACAGTGCTGTGTTACCATCACCCTCTGCTACCAAAACTTTTCACCACTCGAAACAGAAACCCTGTGCCCATTAAGCGATAATTCTCCATTCCTAACCCCAACCCTGCCCTCTAGCCCCTGGTAACTTCTAATCTATGATCTATCTCTAAAAATGTTTTTATTCTAGATTTCTCATATAAGTGGAATCATATATTTGTCCTTTTGAGCCTGGCTTATTTCTCTCCAATGATTCTCTATCTCACTTTTGAAGACACTAAATTTTATGTGATTAAAAAAAACTTGAGTGATGCCAAGTTCACGGCGCTGTCTGCAGTGTATTAAACGCTTGGCGGAAAAAAAAAAAAAAAAAAAAACTTGAGGGGCATAGGTGTAGCTCAGTGATTGGGCACCTGCTTCCCGTGTACAAGGTCCTGGGCTTAATCCACAGTACCTCCTAAAAAAAAACTTGAGATGGAAACAGGTTTTAATAAAATATAAAATCAATGTAGATTCAAAATTTTTGAATGTACAATACTCATCTTCACAGGAAATGCTTAAAATAAGCACAAGATAAATGTGCAAGGGACAAAACCAAAAGGTTAGTTTAAAAATACATATATACTGCTTCTTCTTGTCTTCACCTGGTTCTTCTTTTCCTCACTCAGCTCTTGCCACTTTTCCCCTGCCATGATGGCCATGCAAATAAAACATGGGCATTTGTAATCTACAATGGGGAACTGCAGTCTATAAATCGGCCCTCTTTATCATTCTTCAGCCCCTTCCTCTCTACCTGGGACCCATGATGTGTTATTTTCTCCCATTTCTCTTTTCTATTTCTTAATAAATTACTGGCCTAATTAAAAAAAAAACAAATACAGGGGAGCAGATGTGGCTCAAGCAGTTGAGCGCCACCTCCTACATGGGAGGCCCGGGTTCAGTTCCTGGTGCCTCTTAAAGAAAAACAAACAGACAACAAGAAAAACAATGAGCAGACAGTGAGCGAAAAACAGCAAGTAGACGACATGCAATAGATATATATTGCTTAATATTAAGATATTAATATTAATATATATTGCTTAATATTAAGATATATATATCTTAATAGTCCCTTAGTCATTTGGTGGAGAATTTTAAAAAATAGCAATTATTTCTACATAATCCCACCTTCAAGAGTAAGGTTCTTTGGGGAAAAGACTGAGACCTCTAAATTTATAGTTTTCTTCCAAAATCAAGTTTCTATTTTAAAATACATCAAAGCTCTTCTTTAAGATAAACTATCGTACATCTTTTTAAACAGATGGATGTGAAAAATGTCAATTATTAACATCTAGTAACTTTAGCTCTCAAAATGCTTCAATTTAAGAAAAAATTTTAAAATCTCATACTTATTCTTATGGAAGGAAAATGTTGTGGCTTAGACTTTATAAGGTCTTTATTCGACAGAAACTAATAGGTAAAGAATCCTTCATGACAAGAATCTGAAACATTGTTCCTCGTGCTCATAAATACTCCACTGTATTGTCTGAAATGACTTCTCTCAGTCCTGACTGTGGGCTCAGATTTACTGTACAGTTCATCAACTTCTCAGCATGATGGATAATGAATGTTTCATTTACATCGCTAATTGCCAAGCCATGGTTCCTGCAACCTTTAACCCGTATGCTTTATCCCATTATCACCATATGTCAATATAATTGCATTTAACATTCCAAATGATAAACTTTTTTCTATATAGAGAGAGATTTTTCACAAAGAAATCATGTGAGGGCTGCTGTAAAATACAATTCTATTACAAGAAATGACAGGGACAAAACCAGAATAATAGGTAGGTTCTCGTTGCTTATAAAATTCATCTCTGGACAAGGGCTCCTGATTTCATATTTAGGAAAAATCATAGCATTTTTCTCAAGGATTTATCGTTGCTAGACTTTAATTCAACAAAGGCATAAAAAGAGATATCCAAAGATACTTAAACTTTCAGGGCTATGTAATATTTTTTAAAAACCCTTTTTAGAAACTGGTTACACTATAGTGAGAGCTACATGATCCCATTATATTTTTACATTTATATGATTATCAGCCAGTAAACCAATAATGAAGTAGCCCCCCCACACCCAACCCTGCCTTATTCAGAATTGAACAAATTATGGAGAGAAGTGAAAAGTGTCAAAAATCAACATCCCCAAACCGGAAGAAAAGTTGAGAGACCATTTTCTCTGGCCACCTATATCCAAGATTAATTTAAAACCAAGGAGCAAGATGACACCAAAACAGAGATGGAAGCTTACTGGGTTTGAGCTAACATGGGGTCAGATTTATAGCATGTCAGGGGACAGTTACATGTGGATTGCTCAGGTCCACACAAATTTCACTGCAACCTTAATCACCAGGGTTTCCCATCTCCATAAATGACCCAGCACATCCACTAACTTTTTATACTGAGAATTATCTATGACATCTTTCCACCTAATCCCCATGGCTGCTCAGTCTGTCAACAAACCTCACTAGTTACAACTCAAAAATGTATCTTGAATTTGTCTACTACATCTCTACTATCCCCTTGTTAGTTTAAAACACCATCATTTGGTGTTCTTACCCTTTCCCGACGATTCTTTGCCTTGCCACTACCCTTCTTATAATCCTATACTGGCTTCCCACTGTGCTTAGAATAAAATCCAACTGCTTCTCTTGGCCTCTGAGGCCTTGTACCACCAAGCAGCCACACCAGGCCATTCTCCTTCCAACATTCACTATGGTTCATGCAGTTCCTAAAGGGTCTTCTTTAAGTTTCTTGGATGTCCCCATTTTCTACTTCAGAGCCTTTGCATGTGCAATCCCCTTCGCCAGGGATGTTTTTGCCTCTAGTGTTCTTTGGCCTATTATTACATATTCTTGATTTATAAACATAAAAATCACTTTCTCAAGGAGGCTTTACCCAACTTCCCCATCCAACTTTCAATTAGGTGATATCGTTACATTTCCCATAGCAGCACCCTGCCTTTTTCTTCTTTGCACTTAAAAGTTATTTTAAATATATATTTATTTGCATGACTATTTGTTTAATGTCTCGCCGCTCCACTCGACTAAAAGCCTCAAGAGAATAAGAACTATGTGTGCTTTATTTCCCTCTATCCCTCATACCAAGCACCTGGAATATGGTGTGGAAGATGAAGTAGTAGTTAAAACTTCCTGGTGTTTTACCTTTTACCCAACTGGACTCCAATTTTCTATTATTAATGTGTACAGCAGAGAGGATGGAGATCCTGGAGTCAGGAAATAAGTGGGCAATTATACTCAGAAACACAGAAAGTGTCAGGAAAGCCCAAATGGACTTCTGGACCCTTGGAGGAGAAGGGACACAACGAGAACTTTCAGAAAGGGAAAAAATGAGTGAAAGGATGTCCTTTATTGGGAGAAACATTCCGTATTTTTGATAATTTTAGAAAGTCAGCAGAGTGGAGTGGTTAAGAGCATGAGCTTGGGGGCCAGACTCAGCTTCTTCATATTTATGTGACCTTGAGCAAGTTATTATTCTCTCTATGCATCGTTTTCTTAATCTGAAGAGTGGAGATAAAAATAGTTCCTATCTCACAGCGTTGTTAAGAGGATGACATGTGTTCATTTTTGTAAAATCCATCAGACAGTACCTGCATGTGTCCTTTACAAATGCTTGTTAAATAAAAATAAAATTTTGGAGTTACAGTAAGTGTAGCTGGGGTTGGAGATGTTTCCCTGATCTATATCCTCATGAACTATAACACACAGCAAGAATCTCAGTCAACACCAAGAGCTGGTGCACCCCGCGTCTCATCAGCGATGCAATTTTAGATCACCACCCATCACAAGGTGTCCTGAGAAGTCAACGCACCTACACTCCAAAGAAATACCTGCCTTCTTGATGGCTGGGATGAGTGACACAGTGGAATGAACATGAGATAGGAAGCAAGAAGTTCTGGCTTTTACCCATAGATCTGCTGTGTGACCTCTGTAAACATGCTGGGTCTTAGATTCTTGCCTATGAATCAGACGATATCCAAGATTGTGGTGGTGATGAAACAAGAAGGCATGGAGCCAGAAACCAAGTAGAAACTTAAAAAGCACCAACCGTATCTCACCATGCATTCCTGAAACCAAAAATCATGCGACCCCTGGAATCTGTTGAGGGGGATCTGTGGGGGCCTTGTGTGTTGCAGGGGCTGTGCTAGTAGCTTTACTCAGGTTACTTCATTTGCTCCTCCCAACAGCCCTGAGAGACAAGGGCTAACATTCCAGAAAGAGTGCTTGTGAGGCCCCGTGGCTTAAACATCATGCCTGTCTCCCAACTCAAGTTCAGAGTATGCTGACATCCATCACTTGTCACCTCGAATGGCGGCATACATTTCCAGGAGGGAAACAAGAAGGGTTGGTGACTTTGCCATCTGAGGCCACACATCTGGTGCAGTTGAGATAGTTGTTGTCACTGGAATCAGCAAGATGCAAATAGAAAGCCTGAACAGTAGTAAGTTTGCATAATTTCACCTCCTTTAAATATACCATGCACAAACACAAAAGGAAACATAGAGATACCTCCTGTATAAAACAACACTGAGCACCAGGTTTCTACCTCAGGAATTCCTCATAGACTCAACTTCCTCTGCTCATTTCCACAGTTCCCAGACATTGGCCTCCTAGAATTTTCTGTCCGTTCTTTAATCCTGGTCTGCTATGATTTGTCTGGCCCTCCTGCATTTATCCTCCCAGATTCTAGATTCCATACCTTGGCTCCATCCCTGTCCTCCTCTATTTGCCCATCACTTTTGCATATTTCAGGGAAGAGGTGCCCTCCCACTACCCTGGGACAAGCCTTTTCTATTCTTCCTTTCTGTTTGTCAGGGAAGGACATTAGAAAATACCAAGGTTGGTAAATTAATGTGATTCTTAAAGGATATGTATATATAAGTGAAAGTGAGTCAGGACTTGAAATGAGGTGACCAAATGAGAATTAACGGGGGGGGGGGGGGGGGGGGAGAGGGGGAAGTGGGGAGAAATAGATAAGAAAACCCTGATGGTTTCACAAGAGAGATAATAAACTAACTGAATGCCTGTGAGGAAGACAAGTAAGGAAGGAGAAAACTCCTGGTCAGAAAGTCAGAATTCTGATTTTGCCTAAACTATGTATTCATGACCAAGTAATTTCATGTTTCATGGCCTCTGTTTTCTAACCCATAAAATAAAGACATTACCAGATTTAAACTACAAGTTTCCTTCCACATCCATCATTCTCCCTACACCCAGCCACATTGCATTCGTAAAGTTCAGATCCCAGCTCTAAACCGTGACTTTTGGACAATGGTAGGATGACATTTTCTATTGCATTCAAATATCCTTTGTGTTTTTGCCAATATTTTGTGGACTATTTTCCTGGGAATGTCTACTGGCCAAAGGCATCAATAAACACTCTGTAATGACTCCCAAGACTTTTCCAGAGATATATATTTGACAGGTCAGCGCATGATGATTATGGAATAAATTATCTTTCCTAATTACCTTTGTCCTCATTGAAATTCATTTTCCACTTTTGTGCCCATTTATAAGAACTCAAAATATCATTCAATTTAATACTACTAGATCAGTCTTTTTTTTAAACCTGGAAGAGTTCAATGTTACATGCAGCTGTAGATATTTAATTGCATAGTCTACCTTCCTCATCCATACGCAGACATTAAAAAAAAAAAAAAGATCACTGCTGACTCTGATAACTAGAAAACTTCTGAAAGGCAGCACGGGCATGTTACAATCCAAAGATGATTAAGCCCTCTATCCTTCCCCTTTGTTTTTTCTTAGGATAAAGTTAAAATGCTCAGCCTTGCACTAAAGCACTCCAAGACCTTGCCTCTCCAGATCCTTCTAGCCTTATCTGTCATCATTGATCTCTCCCCACGCCCCCAAACACTCAAAAAAACTTTCTCTAACTGTAATTCTCCAGACAAGGGAGACAGACACAACTCCTTCTGCCAGAGAGGCCTTTCCTCGTCTCCTATATACCGAATGATGTAAAGTTTCGAACAAATAGTGTATCTTAACTCATGAGAAAATGGGGCATATATGGGACTCATTGTCACATGAGATAGCACATAATGCAAGGATAATTTGATTACAAAAGTTTTAGATAAATTTATGAATGTGAGAGCCACAGAGGAAATGTTGGGACAGTGGGGATGACCCTAAGCTTGAGGGTAGGATCCTGTCTATACTCCTCCAAGGGTACAACAGAGAGATGGAGAAAGGAAGATAAAGAAGAAAGAGAGAATACACTGAGAATGCTTTGACAACCATGGATGGCAACTATGATGAGCTCCTGGGACTCCCATCGCCTCTGTGTGAGCCGAACATTTGTTTTCACAACATCGAACAAGGTTTTCATAAGAATTGATGCAGTAGGAATCCCCAACAGTAACCTCTGCCCTCTCAGTGATTTCAGTGGTGAGAAATTTCTGCCTGCAGTGTTCTGCAGGATGTTAGCAAATCCTATTGGTTACCTCTCTCAACTTTGAGATGTCTTTGTCCCCTTAGCTAATGTAGGAGAATTTAGAGCGGTCTCACGGAGATGAAGTGTTTATAAAGAGCTACTCAGGACCAGGTGTTGACAGTTGTGTTTGTGGCTTCTTTGTATGTGTACATTTGGGGGGAGGGGGGAAGAGAGAGAGAGAAAGTGTGCATGACAGTGTGTGTCTCTCTCTTTGACTTAAAAACAAGCATGTTTTCAAATGGCGCTATGAGCTGCCAGTGATGTATCACCACCATATCTCATTATTCTCCACTAAATGTGATAATAATGTGATCTGTTAACATAAAAAAAGTTTGACTTCACAAAAGCAGCTGGAAATGGACAACCACAATATGCATAAATCTAACTCCTACCATCGGCTACACACTGCTTGACACACATTGTTAGAAGCACCTCGCATTTGCGAGTTCTCTTAAGCAAAATACTTGCATTAAGTCTCAGCTGGGGCCATGCATCAGGCAGTATGGGGACTATTCAATTCTCAGCAGAAGCCAGAATTTGAATTCTCTCATCTTTTAGGAATCATTTACTAGGTTTGGAGAAGACTCAGGCAGCTCAGGTGCTTCCTCAGATACCTCTTTGTTCTTTGACAGTTCAACAAATAAGGTGATCTTTGAACTGATACTTATAGGGGAGCAAAAAAGAACTCTAGGATGCCAATGGCAGAGATTCAAAGAAATATTAGATTTAAGAAATATTAGGTTTAATACTGCTGAAAAGGAAAAGGTTATGAGGAATTCTGAGAGATAAGAGTCCTTATCTCTATGACAACAGTCGGCAGCAGGGTCTAAACAAGGAAGCTCAATTCTTCAGAGTTAAACTAATGAGGCCAATGTCATGAGTTTAATTCTCAGATTACTGGCACTAGCTTCTGGCCATCTCTAGCTCCCTTTCTTGACATACATTAGCTTCTAGCCTTTACTTCCATGTCTTTATCTTTCCCATTGACACATAACTTATTAATTCTCTCTCCATTCTCTTGCTTTGTCCTGCTACACAGAAAACACCAGTGACTTGCAGGTCTTTATTTCCATCTCCACCACTAATTTGAACTCCCAGATCCTTATTTATCTCCAATAGATGCTGCCTATTGGCTACATTGCTGTTGAGATATTTTATTTTTTATTTTTTATTTTTTTAAAGATTTATTTATTTATTTAATTTCCCCCCCTCCCCTGGTTGTCTGTTCTTGGTGTCCATTTGCTGAGTCTTGTTTCTTTGTCCGCTTCTGTTGTCGTCAGCGGCACGGGAAGTGTGGGCGGCGCCATTCCTGGGCAGGCTGCTCTTTCTTTTCACGCTGGGTGGCTCTCCTCACGGGCGCACTCCTTGCGCGTGGGGCTCCCCCACACGGGGGACACCCTTGCGTGGCACGGCACTCCTTGCGCGCATCAGCACTGCGCACGGCCAGCTCCACACGGGTCAAGGAGGCCCGGGGTTTGAACCGCGGACCTCCCATATGGTAGACGGACGCCCTAACCACTGGGCCAAAGTCCGTTTCCCGTTGAGATATTTAAAATGCAAAACATTCTAAATCAAATGAATTATCTTTTTCTGTTTCTTTCCCCTCCTAGACTGGCTCCTTGCCCTTTATGACTGATTGCAGTCAACAGCATGGTCCCCAACGTAGACATGCAACCTGGAAACGGAGTAGCTCCTTGTGGCACAGGATGCAAGGTCTGGGAAGAGAGGGTTGCTGAAGCCAGAGGATGGCTGATTATGCCACGTGGATGGAGGCGATCACTCCTTGCCTTCACAGACAGCAGGGCCAGGCTCCCTGCACCTCCCCTCTCTAAAAGGAGTCAGAGCATTTGCTACATCCTGGAATTCCAATTAGGGACTCATGCTTGTTATCTGCCTAGCAAGTTTTCTAATTAGCTGAACATTTATTTTTCCAAAATCCTAATTCTACATTACTTTTTCTTTTAGTGTTTTGACAGATTGTATTACTTTAATTCTGTTACCGGTTTTCTTAATTTGTTAATGCTGAAGTGTTTTTTATTCTCTTTATTATTTTATCAGTTTGTTTTATTTTATTATTATTTATATTACTATTTTATTCTCTTGAGTATCAGTTTGTTCAATTTCGTCTCAATTTATCCATATTGCTGACCTAAAATTTTCATCATTTGCCATGTTTATTATATTTTTCTTTCACTTTTTCTTCTTACTTGTTTCTGCTTATCTCTTTCTTGAGGCAGAAAACCTCACACTCTCATTCCTTTTTCTACATATCCAAAGTCTACACTTTGGTTCAGACGTCCAGCAGCTCTGGCCTGGCCTGTTTCAGGCAACAGCTTCTGCAGTATTCTCCTGCCCTCTGGATACGCCCTGCTCTAGGCCAGAGAAAGCCCAGGGCCCTTCCCAGCTCAGCCTTTCCCAACCCATTCCCCTGAGAACACACTTTCTACACCCAGCTTCTCGTCAATTTCCAGTCACCCTGCGTTCCTTTTCATCTCTGCCTCAGAGCGTTCTTTGTCTAGGGTCCCTTTTCGCTTTCTTCCACTGGCCCCCCTTCATCCTTCAAGGAGGTTGTGCTCAGGTGTCACTGGCTTTCAAAGCCATCACCAGCACCTAACGTTCTTTGTGCTCTCACCTGATTTTAGAATATTTCTGTAACAGACTATAACATCCTAGACTCTCACAGGGCCTCTTGCTTTTAAAAACAATGTTGTAATCCAAGGACATAGCATTTCCCAAGTAATCATTCATTGCTCTAAATTTACTGAAGATATAAGAGTCAAAACAGGGAAGCGGATTTGGCCCAACAGATAGGGCGTCCGCCTACCACATGGGAGCCTCAGGGTTCAAACCCCGGGCCTCCTTGACCCATGTGGAGCTGGCCCATGCACAGTGCTGATATGCGCAAGGAGTGCCCTGCCATTGCAGGGTGTCCTTGGCGTAGGGGAGCCCCATGTGCAAGGAGTGCACCCCATAAGCAGAGCTGCCCAGCACAAAAAAAAGTGCAGCCTGTCCAGGAATGCCACCACACACACAGAGAGCTGACATGACAAGATGACGCAACAAAAAGAAACACAGATTCCCAGTGCCGCTGATAAAGATAGAAGCGGTCACAGAAGAACACACAGAGAGCAGACAACTGGGGGGGGGAGGTGAGAGGAGGCCGGGCAGGAGAAGGGGAGAGAAATAAATAAAAAATCTTAAAAAAAAAAGTCAAAACAGCATGAAGCAGTCAATGTTAACTCACCAAATAGGTATAGTCCAATCAAATGAGATATACCTTATCATGGGAGGCATTACCACAGGTAAATGCACTATTTTCAAAATATTAAAAATAGCTTGTGAACCTAGTTGATAATTATGCTAATAGGCCATAAACTCACAAGTCACTCATTTCTCTTTCATAAAACTTCAGAGGTACAGTATGGTATAGCAGTCAAATGCTTGAGTTTGGAGCTAGACTCCCTGGGTTCCAGGGCTCATCCACTTAAGAGCCGTGTGCCCTTGGGGAAAAACTCACTATCACTCATCTGTAAGATGAGGATGTTGATGACAATGAGATGGCAGTGCGTTGTGAGTATTAAACAAATGAGCAGAAAGTCCACAGCACAGAGCTTAACACAATTTAAGCACTTGTGATTTTGTTCTTTTTTTATTACTATTTCAGTTTGAAGATGATGAAAACCTGGCGGGGGGGGGGCATATCTAGTGACTGGAGATTGCAGGGATCGCAAGTCTTGGAAGGGGAGAGCAAAACTCATTTTTGGAAGGACAGAGGAACTAATAAGTTCTTGGCACATGGTTGGCACTCAAACGGGCATTTAATCAAATAAATCAGGTCCTAAATCCAAGTCTCTGTTTTGTTATTTTGAATCTCAGGAAAGGATATGTACATAATCTTCAAAATGGAGTTAAGGTTTTGCTCTCTACAACTGTGCCTTGCTAAAAAGAGCAGGCAAAAACTCCTGAGAACCATTCTTTCCCAAGGAAGACCCAAGGAAGGGCTTAGCAGGAGCTTAAGGCTTCTCTACAGTTTCCTTCAGCCTCTAACCTCATATTTTGATATGGACAAATTACATTCTTTGATTTTTATGTAAACTTCTCTGCATGCAAGCTTCAATACAAGACACTTCCAAGTGCATTGCCATTCCTGAAGTGATTTTTTTTTAAAAAAATCAGGAAACTTGCACCTTCCCAAACAATTCCTCCTATTTGGGTGGTGTTTTACCTTTTACAAAAGCCTTTACATCCATTGTCCCATGAGACCTCATAACTCTTTGATGTAGCCTGAGCAATCAATTTTGTTCCCATTTTATAGGAGAAGAAACTGGATCAAAGAGGTTTTGACTTCACAGTGCTAGCAAGTGGTGAAGGCAGGAGTCAAATTCAAGTCTTCAAGCTTTGCATCCAATATTCTTCCCACAGCATCAGGGAATCATACTCTTTCTGACCAAAATTTGTTACTCTAGGGGGTTCCAGTGTGGAAGCTTCCCTTTGCAAATGGAACCTGGTAAATCAGCAGCAACCTTAAAAATGGAAAAGACTGCTGGAATACACAGCATCCCTAACTACACCACCAGCTGGAGTCTACCTGGAGAGGGTAGAGAGCGCCTCATTTGGGTACCACCAAACGTCCCCACGAGGTCTTCCCAGGTGACCATGCGGGCTGTGAGATCAGAACCCTGTCAGTGAGGGGCGTCTTCTACTTCTCCGTTGAGTAACACTTTGCTGCCCGGGTCTCTCCTCTTCCTTCTCCTCTTACACCCTGGACAACCTGTTCTGGATTCCAAAAGATTGTCAACAAATCTTCAGTGAGTGCCTCTATGGCAGTTTGATATTATTTATGAATTCCAAAAAGAAATATTATGTTTGTAGACTGGTCTGGTTCCTCTGGACATGCTAATTCTTTGACTGTATTAGATTTAGCTGAGACATCTGATAACTTATATTAAGATTAGGGCTTTTGTTCAATCATCATTAGAGTGCGACTCAGTGTTGAGCCCCCGCCCCTTGGCAGGCTGATAAAACAGACTCTCACATGGAAGTAGACACACACAGAAAAAGAACACAGAGGGAGAGGGTGCTTATTAAGACAGGGCAGAGGCCCTGGGATGAGAGATGAGACTGATAGTCTATAGCTGACCTTGTGAAGAGGTCTGCTGAGCCAGAATGAAACAAGCCCCAGGAAAAGAGACGAGTCTTATGCCAGCCTGCAGCTGAGATCAGAAGAAGCTGAGACCACGGAACCTTAGAGGAAAGAGGAAGGCTGAACCCTAGCAGACATTGCCCGCCATCTTGTGTCGACACGTGGCAATAGACTCTGGGTGAGAAAGTACCTCTTACGGTACCTTGAGTTGGACTCTTTAGGGCCTTATGATTGTAAGTGTCTATCCCAAATAAATACCCTTTATAAAAACCAACAGATTTCTGGTACTTTGCGCCAGCACCCCTTTTGACTGACTAATACAATCTCTGGGATGCCTGATGCGTTCTCCAGGTGCCAACGGACTGGGCAGGGGTCCTGCTGGGGAAAACCAAGGCCAGGATATTGGGGAAGAGAAGCCTCACTTAATGTATAGCCCCCTATAAAAGGAACAGTACCTACATGGCAGCCATGAATAAGGGGCTCCAAAAGCAAAGGCAGTTAGGACAGTGCCACTTTTTAGTTAATAGGCAGTTGCAAAAGGGGATTTTCAGATGGGCCAAGAAAATGCAGGATGAAGGAAGGAACTGAGAGAGAGTCCTTGTTACAATAGTTGGAACCTTCTTTTTCTTCATGGAACTTCCCCTGAACCCTCCACAGCAATTTTGTTCAGAGTCCCAGGAAACATCCACTTTGACCCAATGGTAATTTTCCAGAAGCATGTGTGTTTTTTTGGGGAGAAACCTGAGGAAAGAGGACGTGTCTTTGCATCTCAGGAATCCCCATACCTAGCACAGGGCCTTGTATACTGAAATAAATTCATCAATAATCTACGGATAAGTCAACTATAGAACACTGCAGAGCTTCTAGTTGCAATGACCTAGTTGGCAATGGGGAAAACTTTGTGCTGGGAAAACACCAGGACATTTGGTCAGTCATGTCTGACATCCATATTCTCAAATCTAAGACGCAATCCATGATAAAAACTCCCAATTACAATTTGACAGAGTTTATATTCTTCTTATGCCCACCAGCTGCAGCCCATAGCCCCTTACCTGGAAATCTGCACTTCAGTAAATTCCAATCGGTGTAAGCAAAGCAAAGCATAAAAATAAAGGGGAGAGAGGATGTGTTTTCCCACATTCCCTGGATGTGGATGTGTGTTTGCCATAAATTAGGCCTGCTGCGAGAGTGATGCTGAGCCTCCCATATGGCAAATATCAGATTGAGACACATGAGGAGAAATGACTTTTTTATTCTTGAATTAATTCTGTTCGGTTTTGTTTGGAGTGTCATAATATCCAGCAAGCATTTGAGAAACAACATGGTTAGAAATTCAATGAGACTTACAACTACAATGGAAGAGAGTTAATCACCAAACTTCTGAAGTCAAGAAAAAGACATTTTTAATATTGTTTGGAATTCAAGTTTTTATAGTGATTCCTTTCTTCTTTTCCTTCTATTATTATTATTATTATTGAGACATAATGTGGGGCAGGGATCTGAAGGACGTTGTCAAAAATCTACCAGAACAAATATTTAGAGATTCAAGTATTCATCTTTTGTAGATCTAGAGATTCTTGTTTCTGACACAAATGCTTCCCCCCGCTGTAGTTGACTCTCGAGCACCTCAGTGATTCTCAGTGAAACACTCGAGAGAGATGCAAAATGTGCTGCCTTTTACCACCTCAGGGAAACAGCTCCTTGTTGCGGTACAGAGTCTGCACTTTAAAGACATCGCAAGCAAGAGGACAAAATTACATTGTTGGGCTTTCTCCTTTCAGTATCAGGATTCTGCTTTCCACAGGCTCTCTTTGGATCCTGACTAAGACACTTAGCATCTGTGAGAAATCACTCACCCTTTGCAAGCCTCTATTTCTTTATCTGTAAAATGGGACTGAAAACCGGAAACTCCAGCCCAGCATCTGGATTCATGAGGATTCAGTGGGATCACGTGTGAAGGCAACCAGCACTGTGCTGGCAAAGAACAGGCACTCGGTTCATTTTTTCCCCTTTTCACATCTTCCTTTTCTTCCCTTTCTCTTGTAATTACTAGATGGTTATAACTGCTCCTCAGAGTCAAACTGTCTTTGGAAGCCTCTGTTTCTTCCTTTCATTTTGTTGATTCTTCATGTCCATTACCCCAGCTTCCCGGCCTGACCAGAGAGAACCCAGCTCTCCCTGGGGGCCTCGGAATAAATGTGCAGTCTATTGCCTTGCAGCTACAGCCACGTGAAGGCAAGGCCTGCCCGGTACAGCCTTTATCCTCCAGTACATGCACATGAGGTAGGGGATACAGTACATGGCCGAGTTTTTGTGGAGTAAACAGTATGCTTTCATTCCCAGTATTTCCCTATTCACCTCCTGGCCTTTGTCTCATTGAAGCTAAGTCATGGGCTATCCACCAGTCCTGGCTGCGATGCCACCAAAAGCAGAGAAAGGAATCAAAATAAACCATCGATTTGGTAGAATAGGTAAAGACGCGTACCACCCTGCCTCCAGATAGGCTTGGGAGCAGTTGACTGAGTCAGAAAGGGAAGGAAGAAAGCTTAATTGCTGGTGGACCTGAGAAAGGGCCAGGGGGAGGCAGAGGGGGAGGGGAGCACAGTGCACACGTTTGAGCAGCCGGAGCAGCAGCCACCCGGCCCACGGGGACAGCAGCGTTGCCCCGTGCCCTGCCAGGAGCAAGGGGAGAAGCAGTGTACACAGAACAGGGTGCCAAGGCAGAACAGGATGGAAGCCTCACAGGGCGGGCGATCGGACTGGGGACGCTGCAGAGTCCTTCCCCACGAACCCCAAAGCGACAAAAATTGGGCTGAGACAGGTCTGACACTGGGGATCCACACCAGGTCTGCATGGTTCAAAGCAAGTACAGTTTCATCAGCAGAAGTGAATCTATCGTTGTGTTAATATTTTAGTACGGTATTGCTGGAAGGCTACATTTTCCCCCCATAGATTTATTAGCTATTTGTTTAGGTCCTTTGCCCATTTTTTTTTCTTTTAGGGATATAGCTATTTTTTATTAATTTGTTGGGTTTTTTTAAAGATTTATTTATTTCTCTCTCTCCCCTTCCCCCCTGCCCCCAGCCCCAGTTGTCTGCTCTCTCTGTTTATTTGCTGCGTGTTCTTTGTCCACTTCTATTGTTGTCAGTGGCACGGGAATCTTTATCTCTTTTTGTTGCGTCATCTTGTGTGTCAGCTCTCCATGTGTGCCATTCCTGGGCAGGCTGCACTTTCTTTCGCATTGGGCAGCTCTCCTTACAGGGTGCACTCCTTGCGTGTGGGGCTCCCCTAAGTGGGGGACACCCCTTTGTGGCAGGGCACTCCTTGCGTGCATCAGCACTGCGCATGGGCCAGCTGCACACGGGTCAAGGAAGCCCGGGGTTTGAACCACGGACCCCCCATGTTGTAGACGGACGCCCTAGCCACTGGGCCAAGTCCACTTCCCTATTTTTTATTAATTTGTAACAAGTCTTTCTATATTAAAGATTTGCCAATAAATGACAACTCTTTTCTCAACCTTTTTCTGATTTTGGTTTTTTAATGTAAAGGTGTCTTCTCCCCTTTCTAGACTTCAGCATTATGATTTTAGCTAACTAGTGAATGTTAGCCTTTTTGCCAAACTGGTGCTTCATTTTAATTATATTTTATCTTATCTCCCCAGACCCTGCAAGGTGGGTATTACTACCCTATTTTACAGACAATGAAACCCATACTCAGAAGGTTTAAGTACCAAGTCCAAAGTTTAAGTGCCAGTATAAAGAACTGCTGAAATGCAAATCCAAGTCTAGTAAACCTTGTAGACTTTGGTCACATCTTTGTTGAGGGAGCTTTCTGACCTTTGTTTCTCAGGCAGGAAGGGGTTGCAAATTAGCAGAATAAAAGGACATTCTTTGAAACTCTAGGAGATATGTATGCAAAGAGTAAAGTAAATAGTGTTAGTAAGACTGCACACAATCAGCAAAGCACATGCCTGTTTTTTCACACAAGAGGCAGCGTACAAGAAAAGTTATAAATGTATTCTGTGAGGCAGGCAGAGGGTCAAGGAACACATGCCTGACAGGGTGGTTAATGACTAAGAAAAAGGATGAAAATCCATGCAAGTTAAGCTAAGGTCCCTCCGGGTCATCTCGGGCCAGCTCATGATTGCTGCTAAAGGCAACACAAATGTCCTGGAAGATTTTAGAACTGGCTCAGAGCGGTGAATCCCATACCTCTAGCCAGGTGCCAGCCAGGCAAGGCAACTGCCACAAGGGGCGAGGCATTTCCCAACGGAGAGCTGTTTTTCAGGTTGGCATGGGTAGGAGCAGGAATCCGGGGGTCACTCCCTCAACTAGCATAATGCCAGTTTGAATAGGCTCACATTTAGAATCACAGAAATTCTTAGTCAAAAGGTCAAGAGAGCACATGTAATTCCCACACTGGGTCCATTATTTCACTTGAAACAAAAAGAAAAAAACAAGGCCCAGAGGGGTTTACAGGATTGGCTTGAGTTCACCTAGGTGGTTCATGGCAAAGCCAAGTTGAGAACTCTGGTTTCTTAATTCCTACCTCATGGTTCTTTGTTCCAGCCAACCTCGTCTACTACAGAATTTCAGCAAAGCTGATATTCCTTCCAGCCTGATTTTCAAAAAGGATTGGGCCTACAAAAGAGTATGAACATAACAAGTAGCGCCGTAGGCTGCCACGTGTGTCCTTTGGCTTCTTAACCATGCATCACCCTGTCTAGAGCCACACAAGTTTTCTATTAGTAGAATTAGACCTAGTTTAATAAGACTAATTACTATTTATAGGGCACTTCATATGAATCAGGAACTCCTAAGCATTTTACAAACATTAAATCCTCAAAACAATTTTTATGAAGTAAGTTTTTAAATTTGTTTTTCACAGATGAGGGTACCATGGTTCAGAGAAACTAAATAAATCTGCTCATGTGGTGAATGGCAGAGCCAGGAATTAGGACTCAGTTTGCACTCAGGCCCTATGCTTTATCCTCAATCTAGAGGCTCCTGGAGACATTTTGGTGGTAAAGAGCTCAGCCTCTGGACAAGGTATGCCTGGGCTTACATCTCAGCTCCTCCAATACTTTAAAGCTGCGCGACCTTGAACAAGCAGGTACCCTGGCTAAGCTTCAGATAGTAATAGTAATACCAGTAACTCTCTCATACGGTGGCCTTAACAATGACATGAGCAATTAAGTTTTTAGCAAAGTGGCACATACTCAGCATTCGATGTTTGATATGTGTTATCTATTATTACTATCCAAGTCATCATCAGTTCTGGATCTAGACCTACTAGAATCAAAAAACACCCTCCAATGCTCTTCTGTCTGCCATGAAGAAAGGCAGGCAGAGGTTTCAGCTCCCGCTGCTCTAACATATGGTCAGGGTTCAGAAAGCAGATAAGCCTTACCTGCGAATCTGGCCTTAATTGAACAGCGCTGGCCCAGCGGCTGCGCCCCAGCTGTCGGACACTGAGAGGCAGCTTTGGCCAAGCTCCAGAACAATTTGCATGCACTATCATTCCATGCAGGACTCAGCTATCAGCATCTCTGCACACAGGTGTCTGAAGATCAGGTCTACCTTCTCCTGAATAATGCTACCGGCCATGGCCCTGGCTTTTAAAGACGTCTGCACCCTCCCTGTCACAGCACCTTAACTTTAAGGTCACTCAGACAGGTAAGACCCAGACAAAGGCTGAGAGGACTCTAGCACCAGACACAGACTCTGGCCTCTGAAAGGGACCCTGCCTTATTTCAGAAAGGGGAGTGGATTTTTTCCTCTGGTCCCCCCAGTGTCATCCTGTAAATTGCATCTAAATGAACATCATTGAGACTTGAGGCAGCCTAAAGGATAAGCCTCAGCCTAGGGAGAACTTGTGACTCAACCTGAGATGGTGATTCAACCTAATTTTGACTTGCCAATATTCCCTTGAGAGCCAGGGGGATAAGAAGGTTGCCCTGGAGATGCTGTGACCTGGTTCTAAGCCCACAGCATGTTCTCTCTGTCTTATAGTCTGAGAAAGAGAGAGGACGGGGAGGGAGGACAGAAAGGTGCCAAGGAAGGAAGGGGGGATAAATGCAAACGTTTTGTTCATTGTAAAAATACACTTTCATTAATAGGATCTAAATATGGTACTTTTAATGAATCATGCATTTCATTTTCTGTATGTAATGGTTAGTACATCTCATTAATTAAAAATCCTAGATATATATAAAAATCACAAGTTACTTTTTAATCAAATGACCGGAAATCATTTATTATTGAATTACTTCTGCCCAGGACTCTGACTTTCCATAATGGGGGAAATTTCTGAGAGACAAGATTCAGGCAGATAAATGTTGGGACTATGAGACGATGGGAAAAACAACTGCAGTCTTATAAATCAAAAGGAACTTACTGATGATTATTCCAACCCCTCGTCTCACAGAGGCCTCATTTCAAAGTTTAACCCAGACTCTAATATTTAAATTAAACTTGTGTATAATTTAGGCAAACAAAATCCTTTTCTTTTTTTTTTTTTTTTTTTTTTTTTTTAAAGATTTATTTATTTAATTTCCCCCCCTCCCCTGGTTGTCTGTTCTTGGTGTCTGTTTGCTGCGTCTTGTTTCTTTGTCCGCTTCTGTTGTCGTCAGCGGCACGGGAAGTGTGGGCGGCGCCATTCCTCGGCAGGCTGCTCTTTCTTTTCACGCTGGGCGGCTTTCCTCACGGGCGCACTCCTTGCGCGTGGGGCTCCCCCACGCGGGGGACACCCTTGCGTGGCACGGCACTCCTTGCGCGCATCAGCGCTGCGCATGGCCAGCTCCACACGGGTCAAGGAGGCCCGGGGTTTGAACCGCGGACCTCCCATATGGTAGACGGACGCCCTAACCACTGGGCCAAAGTCCGTTTCCCCAAAATCCTTTTCTTTACAAAAAGTGTGTGACTACAAATGAAGCTTACCAAGTAAATGATTAGGAAAGCATAATGCTCTTCTAACCACAACCCAAGATGCAAATTCTGCCCAAAGCAAAGGCGTTAAATAGCCAAAAAGAGAAAATGGCGTATAACTGATTGGTTTCACAGCCAAAAATAAGAAACAATATCATGGACCGAAAAGGGCTATTTAAATAAAATCTCATTATTATAATTATGCACATGCACAGATGAAGAAATATGAGAGTGGAAGTGATAGGAAAGAAAGAAAAGCAAAAGGGGTCAGAATGAATAAACTAATGAAAATGAGAAGACACACTCAGCAGAAATGGGAGCCTGCACAGGCTATAGCACAGATTCAAGGACCAATTGAGTAACGCATTCATAGGGAGCTTGCCCATGGCAGACTCTGTGTGAACGGCTGGGGATTCACAATTAGTAAGACCAAGAAGGCAAGATTCCTGTACTTAAAGAGGTTGCAATATAGAGGAAGGGGACAGTTAAGCAAACCAGCTGTTTCATTATAAAGTGATAAACCCTCTGATAGAGTAATACAAATGGAACTAGAAGAGCAAAGACACAGAGCTCCTAATTTTTCTTTATAAGAGGAGGATTCCAGAGGGCTGCATGGAGGAGGAGATACCATAGGTGAACCTCAAGGGATTAGAAGTTGGCAAGTAGGCACAAAGAGGAAAAACAAGCCAGGCAAAGTTACTGTCCATGTAAAAGTACAGGTGATGAGAAAACATCACCCCTGCCATCTTGCTTGCAAGTCATTCTACTTGGCAGGTGTGAAGCATGGGGTTCTTACAGAGGAGGTGGAGGGTACGGTTGCAAAAGGGCAGGAGCTAAATGATGAAGGACCTGAAGTAAATCAGAAAGCATGGGCTTTATTCAGTAGGCAACAGAGGCATTGAAGGGCTTTAAGAAGGAGAGTGATGTGGCCCCACTTGTAATTTAGAAAGTGAGAGGAGATGGATTGGACTGGCCTGGTCTTGAGAGGAGGGGGCCAGAAAGGAAGCTTTGCAAGAGTCCAAGGTAAAGAAGAGGAACCTGAACTTAGGTGGAAGCCTTGGGGATGGAAGGACGTGAGGACTTCCCAAGGTATTAGGCAAAGGAGGTGACAGGACTTGTTGGATGACTGGCAGAAAGTGAAGAGATAAGGCGCAGTAAGAGGGGGCAGCGCAAAACAGACAGTGTTGGGGACCACCTAAGACAGACAGGGCCAGGGTCTGTAGCAGCAAGATGTGGCAGCAGAGAACAAGCCCAGGACTCTGAGGCAGGAGTCCAAGAGAACTCTGGAAAAGAACCTGAATGCTCAAGAGCCTCGTTTTTACACTGACACTTTATGTTACTTGGGTAATTTGTTTTTCTATGAAATGTTTAGATAGAAAGAATGCCTGCTTAAGGCTAATACTTATGCATTTCTCATTTTTTGAGATGGGCCGCTAGAAAGCAGCAGTAATTCCTGAGTATGTAAAATTCCCTGAGTTTTCCCTAGAGTGGGATGATCTCCTCAGACCCCGTGATAGTTCTGGGATTACGGATCTGTATGGTAGGGAGAAGGAAGTGGCATATCCATGTGGTGTTTTTTCAAAGTCCTGAGATGTTAATGCATATGTAGGTAGGGTGTCAAGGGGAGTAAGAATGGGGGCTGCCTAGCAGCCACCCTTCTCCTTCCTCAGGGCAGATGTCTTTGGCTACCCTTTTTTGTTACTCTCACTTCTTTGCACCTGACTCTTGCCTCTGTGTTTGTTTTTACAGATTTGCTCATATGATGAGCATGTAGGGCAAGAGGCATCTCAGAACAAAAGTCCTCCACTCCCCTACTCCATGATAAAAGCATCATGGAACTGAATTTCATGAGCTTACTGGTTGTGCGTATGTGTGTGTTTAAGATTTATTATTTATTTATCTATTTCTCCCCACCCCCATCCCCATTGTTTGCGCTTGCTGTCTGCTCTCTGTGTCTATTCAATATGTACTCTCTATCTGCTTGTCTTCTTTTTAGGAAGCACCAGGAACCAAACCTGCAATCTCTTGTGTGGGAGAGGCTTACAAGGAAGAAAAAGACTAAGTAAGAGATCAAATATCCATATGCTCACTGGGACTCACAATGGGCCATCTCAATCAGCCACTAAAAGCTCAGGCCCCTTTCCCTCCTTTCTCCTTAATGACATTAGAGAATCTTCAAGCAACCAGGCCATTGACGGGTGAGGAGAAGGTTTTGTAACAAGCAGTTGGGCTGGTGCAAAATCTCTGTCCTTGGATCCAACTTTCCCTGACTCTTCCATACCGGAAAGGGAAAGACCCAAAGGGCCAAAATCAGGAGGGACTCCTCCAGGGAGAGGCAACTGACGCTGTCCTGCCTGCTGCTGACACTGGGAAGGAGCTCCTCGGGGAGTCCCCGTGACCCAGTCTAAGTCACGAGGATAGGGGACTTCATACATAGGACCATGAGTTCAAAATGTAAGAGTAGCAGTTTTCACTGACTGCGCCATTCACTTGTAGGTATGCTCTCAAATTTGGGTCAATGTGTAAAATTTAGTTTTGACACAACTGAGCGTGTGAACTGTCACTACGGTGCTTTAATGAGATATGAAACAAGGAGGAACACAAGATTCCGTATGGGGGAGGGGATATAATCTGTTCTATGTTAAATATAAGAGGTGTCATGTTACATGATCCTGTTCTCAGAGAAAGCAGGTATTTCTCAGAACGTTGAAGAACTTGGACCCACAAGGATATTAAGCCAAGCTGGTCAGGGCAGTAAAAGTTCTGCTTCAACTAGAAGGGCAAAAAGTAAATGGTGTGGTAACTGTGAACACCATTATAGATACTATAAAACTCTGCTTTGCCTAGTAGCACCTGTGTTACAATCAATGCTGAGTTGTTTAGTATGGTATATAAAGTATCACTACATGTAGCATGCAAAAAATTTAATATTGCAAGTTCAATGTCCACAAAAGAAGTAAGAGCCACTGCCCAAGGGCCCATTTGCCTGAATGGCCCCACATGGCAAGTACTCCTCTGTAACATACAGCAGCAGTGGCCAGGAGATCAGACCCCTCTCCCTTTCTAGCAGAGACAGGATTGATCATTTATTTGGAAATAGCAAAGCAAACTACAAATGAGATTATTTGTCATTCTAATTTAAGGGCATTATTATTTTCAGTTAGAGAGTATCCAAATTAATTTTCTGACTCCACATTTTCACCTCTAAGTGTCACCTCAAAGTGCTATTCTGTTTCTCAGGAATGCATTGCTAACATCTGGGAGCGTAGAGAACTTTTTTTATCAGTTAGTGCTCTGAAAAAGATAGACTCTACCCTGGCCCCCTGGGCAAAGAATTCACCTCTGCAGTGAGGTACAGAGGTGTTTGTTCACCTGGATGGAGAAAGAATCAAGGGCAATTTCATCTGTTCAAAATTACAAGTGTAACAGTGTGTGCATTTGCTGAATAGCATGTGAAGAAATGACAAAAGATATTTTACACTTAACATTTTTCAAAAAACCCTTCCTGCTGTTAAAGCCCATGCCCCATAAACATCTTCAGTAAAGCAGAGATCAAAGCAAGAACAACACCCAAATGATAAATTGGTCAAATTTAGAGAAGTCGAAATAAGTAGCATTTTCCTTCCTGTCAAACGCAAAGGTTACACACATATGCTCACCGACTACTTTTCTCCTCACATTAGATTCAAAAACAGTGGTTTCATTTGTGTTCAGAAACAAATGTTAGTGAGCTCTATTATCCAAGGTCTAACAGTTATCTAATAAATATTTTAATTGAATGATATCTCTACACATGACAGCATTGCATAAAGACTGCTTCAAAAGAAAACATCAGCTGCAAGTAATTTAGAAAGGTTCTTGCTCCCCTTGAAAATGATAGCCTCAAATAAATTTGATCAGGAGGAAAGAGTACCAAAATAATGTATTTACGCCATAGTCTATGTTTGGAATATGAGTGGATGTAGAAAAAGCAACACAAATACAACAACTCAAAACCACTTAGCAGATTATTAATGAAAAGTACTAAATTAATTGACATCTCTAAGTAACTAATTTCTTAAAGTGATGATTTAATAAGAATTATTTCTACTGCACAGGCATCACCAAGCTTTTATTATTACATCAGTAACTATATTTTTAAATGTTATCAGAGCCATTTGGAATCATTCTAGAATCTAATTTAAACAAAAATGTATCTATCTTTTAAACTTTACCAGATTGTAATTTTTTTAATTGCACTTACCATGGTAAAAAAATATATGATTTCTACTTATCATTGAAAAAAAAAAAGCCTGAAAGTAAACTCTTAGGACAACTACTTTGTGGATATAATAATAGATATTATTAAATAATTTTGAAAGATACATTTCCTGCCACTTTCTTTTTATAAAGGTGAAAGCAGTCAGAGTAAGTAACTCAAGAAGAAAGTAAAGCAGCAAAGCTCCTTGGTTAGTCTTGGCCATGAGCAGAACTTAAGACAATGCTGAAAGCTGACCTACGGCATCAATAAAACACCAAGCCATGGACTCTTTCAATTGTGCCTAAGATTATGTCATTCATCAGGCTTGGATTGTAACATTCTATTGTTATAAGGTGACAAATTAACCATATGGCTACCTTGCAGATCACAAAACTAAAATATATTAAACTCTGTGGGGTAAATACACCCCGAGGCAAATCTAAAATACTGACATTTTTAATACTAATTGAAGCTGATTGATTTACGTATTCCACGTTTTCAACTCTCCAAAATGATGTATTTAATGTTTTATTTTTAAACACAATTAAAAAATAATATATAAATATATACATACTGCAAATGCAATACAGATAACAAATTCATTTAAGCCCATTTATGCACATTAGTAACACACCATGTGGCAGAAAGACTAGGACTACAAGAAGACCCCTTGGCGATTTATTTTATATTAAATCCCTAATGGCCTCTCCTTATCTTTGCAAAAATATGCACGAAAGTCCAGACTATGCAGCCATTGAAATGAATGGTTATTTATTTGCTAAACGAGAACCCTATGTTTAATGTTCCTTAGACATAAGGTAGTCTGGAAAAGTCGCATTCCTACAGTTCCATACATCATTTATTTTACATACCCTAACTTCTCACAACAGGCAGCAGAAAAATATCTCTGTACAGCATTGTAAGTTGCTGAGAATTTTGTTTCTGATTCCATTACTGGAAGATTAAATGTTAACATGTTTACTTGCTTCTTTTAGCAATAAAAACAAATTCATGTACCATCTTGGTGCCTAACACATATATGAATATAAAGTGGGGAAAAGTTTGCAAATGCCAAAAACTAAAATAAACAACAATGGATGAATATCAAAAGTTGAACCTTGCAAATAAACCTTAAATACCAAAGAGAAAGCTTCACATAGTTTAGATTTGTCTGCCAAAACAAAACAAAACAAAACTAACAAATAGAAAGTTCTAACAATGCATTCTTACTCTTTCAAAGAAGAAATAATTGATTTCTTTATATAACATGGTTAAAATATGCCCCCAACCTTGGATATAGACATATTAGTTTTTAATATCCAAGTTGATAGCAACATGCTTTCCTATCAAGTATGGTACAGCTTCTAATCACTTCAGTTCATACAACCAAAATGTTGGAGACCCAGAAATATCCTTTGGAGATCAAGAGCATAAACAAAATCATATTGTTTGCTCTCTCCCTCACTGCTTTCTCCCTCTAACCTCCAGCACACTCTTATATAGGTAAAATCAAAAAAGATTTTAAGAAAAAGGAATTTGCCAAGGACCAAACACCAGGTGGGGCGTGTATGGGCTAGCGGATGGGACATGCCCGCCTTCCTTATTTTAGAAGAAGCTGGAACTCATTGTTCTCTATAGCAGGTCTATACAGATACGTAGAACAAGTAGAATGCAGAAGGTAAAATCATAGGATCATTTCTTGGGCTAATTTTTGCCCAAATCCTATACAAAAATTCAGGCAAACCCCACAATTTTTCTGGATACTCTTAGGTAACATACCTTCCTAGGCATTTCAGTTCACAAAATGTGGTCTCAATTTAGTAGCTGAAACACCCAAATCTGTGTCCTAGTCAAACTTAAAATCTTGTATAGAGCTGAGCTTTCCCCCTCCTCAAGCAGGACTGTTGCAGGGGGAGGGAGCGTGATCACTTAGCAGTTTTTACTCACCGTGCATCTCGACATCTGCAGTTTCTGACCCTTTGAGAGTTGGAGCACAAGGAAGAAGATGAGGTAAGAGAAGTTGGAAAGTTATTACACAAGTGTTACTTTCTGGAGTACCTAACTGGAGCCACTGTCTCATGGGCTACAGTTGGGTCTGTTGGCGCCAGTACTTCTAGACAGTTAGAATGCCATTCAGAGTTTCCAGGCAGGAGCATGTGTTTCAACATGTTCACTGTGTCCCCGGAAAGGGACAGAAATGAATCTGAGTGACCCTTGGGGAAAAAACCTTTAAAGCACAAGAGAATTGATTAGAAATGTGAATTCTTGGGCCCCATCTCAGACCTACTGAGTTAGAATGGGGGGTGGGGGGAGACCCAGCAATCTGTGTATTGCCAAGCCCTCTAGGTGATTCTGATGCACACTCAAGTTTGAGACTCACTTCCCAGGGCTAATTGAAATCATGATAAAAGCAAGAAACATCCCCCCCACCCCCACCCCAGATGGCTCCGTCATCTGTTTGCTCATTGTTTTTTGCTTGTTTTTTGTGCTTGTTGTCTGCTCGTTGTTTGTTTGTTTTTTTAGGAGGCACCGGGAACCGAACCCAGGACCTCCCATGTGGGATGCAGGCACTCAGCTGCTTGAGTCACATCTGCTCCCCAAGAAAAAATTTTATTATTTTTTTCAGGTTGCACTTGCAAAGTGCTTTAAGTTGCACTGTTATTGTGTTACAGACAATTGTATGGAAAGACAGTGAAATAGTCTGCTGCCTAGAGGCATTTGCAAATCATTGCTTTATTTAATTTATTTAACATGCTTACTATTTGCCAGGCACTGTTACAAGCATTTTGTAAATATTAACTCATTTAACCCTAAGGACAATTCCTCTGAGGTAGGTGCTAGTCTGATGAGGTACACTGAAGTTAAGTAACTGGCTGAGGCTCAAAGTCAGCTGGTATGTGTCAGAGCCAAGACTCTGACCCACTGCCTTGTGCTATGTTACTGTCTGTTTTTTACTTTCTATACAGTCATGGTTAGAAATTTAAACTTCCAGGAACACTTAATGAATTCTCTAGTGATTGGCAACTAACTAGTATTTTATACACTTATATAATAAAGAAATAATTATACAGACCCAGAATAATACCATAGACTGGAAAAGAGAATCTTGATGTTTTTTACTTGAAGATTCAGACAGCAGAGTTGGGGAAAAGAAGTAATTCTATTTCTTGAACCTCTATTAAGTGTTTAGCAATAGCACTGTGACAGTTTGAAGTTCCTTTATGAATCCCCAAAAGAGAAAGAGTATGTTTTTGAACGAATCCATTCCTGTGGATATGAGATCCTTTTAATTGGACTATGTCACTGGGGCATGACTCAGGTTGAGCCTCCACCCTCTTGCTGGGTCTTCTATAAACAGAGACACGGAGGAAGAAAGGAAGCCACTCTTTTGATCTGGCCATGCGAGAGAGGACTCCAGGGTCGCCTACAGCTGCAGAAAGGCAGAGAAGGCCCGAGAGCCCGAAAGAGAGGTCCTGGAGTCTGGAACCAGCAGAGCACAGAGGTGTGAGAGGCCCCTGAGAGGCTGGGCCCAAGCTGAGAAGATGAGCCCTGCGTATGCCTGATTGCCACGTGGCAGGACACCAGGATCAACAGTAGCTGACTTTGGTGAGAAAGCATCTCTGACAGTGCTTGATTTGGACATTTCATAGTCTGGAACTGTAAGCTTTTACTCATGATAAATTTCCCATTAGAAAAGCCAGCCCATTTCTGGTACTTTGCATGAGCAGCCCTGTGGCAAACTAAGACAAGTGCCAAATACTCAGACACTTCCTGGATACACCCAAGGGAGAGAGAGAGGACAAATTGCATGTTCCTGGCATTTTCACAGACGAGGAGAACCCAGAGTTGAGACCTGAGAATGGCCTTTTGGATTTTGTTTTGCAGCCAGAATTAGAGACCCTTTACCCAAAGCCTTCCACTAATAGGGGCATGCAGTGGAACACAATTATTAAAAACATTGGATGCACACCAACGTCTGGCAGTCACTTTCTCCATTAAGGGAAACTTAGAGTTTTTCTTTGTTTTTTTAATTTCCAGGTTTAGGAAAAATGTGTGATGTCTGTTTTGTTACTGTCACCAAACAAAAAGGACCGTGACTTGATTTCACCTTTTGTGAAGCTCGCTTTATATAATGTAGTACTTCCCGTTCTAGAACATTAAGGTATTCTATGGGTTCAAAGTGCATTTCATTTGGCATATGGCCTTCCCGTCCATTTTCCAATGTCGCAGTGATGCCTCTGGGACTCCTCCAATGGCTCCAGTGGTTCTAACCTTGACCTACCCTTGAGCTTCTCATCCTATTTCTCAGCAGCTCTCACATCCAATTCTTACCTTGCTTCTCCCTCCCACTCAGATTCTCCCTCCTCTTGTGCACTCTGCAGCATTATCTG